>NC_082681.1:50266276-60266276 GCF_025265405.1 Mesoplodon densirostris
GTGCCTTCCTGGTATATATATGACTGCTGTCCAGTCTAACCCATGGACGCATACACCGCGGTTCTTTATCAGTCCAGCTCCACTGTTTTAAAAGTTTCACCGCAGTTGTCCTCTCCTCCCTCCTCCTTCTCCTCCCTCTTTCTCCTCCTTGTCCTCCTCTTCCTCATCCTGCTCCTCCTCGATTCGTCCCCTGATAGTGCCATCTGTCGGATAAGGCTGTCCTCTCTGGACAGGCAGAAGAGTGTCCTTTCTGAGGTTTGTGGGATTGGTCCCTTAGGCCAGGTTGGCACTTTGCCTGCCCTACCATGCTGTTAGCCTAAGACATGGTATGTGGTAAGTGGACCACAGATGTGTCTGCAAACTTGTATTTTTGTTCCTCTTTTCAGAATACAGTGATGGTGGTAGACCACCTCAAGGGAGAAAGAAAGGTTGGAGTTCTTTCCCAGGTAATTCTGGTGAGAGGAGCCCTCATTACGAACACGATGGGTGTGAGCCTCAGCCCTCACACCTCCAGGAGGATGCTGGAAACGTGGTGAAGAGGGATGTCCCGGAGGACCCCGAAGTAAGACAGTAAGTGGTCAGGCAGCAGGGTTTTTACACAGGAGCCCCTGGGACTATGCACCTCTCTCAGTCTCCGTGGACTTGTTTTTCTTCTCTCACTGCAAAACAGAAGCTTGCTCGAAGTGAAATAATGGTTGAGCAAAGCTAAGTGTAGTGCTGGTGTCAAAGAGATGAGGGTGTACAGAAGACTTCCTTAGCACTTATGGCCCCTCACCCTCCTTCTCTCCACATCCCCCCTGCAGCTCTCCCGGTACCATCCGAGACAACATGAGGAGAGTGAGATGGCACAGTGAAGGCCACAGGGATAAGAGTGTGTGGAGAAAGAGAACACCTGTGGAGAGAGAAATGGGGGAGAACACACATGATGGAACCCCAGGGAGCTGGTTCAGGGTCACAGTGAGTATCCTGAAAAATGTATGGAATGTGCAGGAGAGAAAAGCCAGGGGGAGTTGTGTTGGGCTCATGAAGACATGCTGGTTTATTTCACTGGGGACAGTTTGTAATCTGTCCCTTTTATTACCAAGAGTTAACAGTCTTGTTCATCTAAGGTCAGATTCAGAGAAGCAATGTTAAGGGAACAGGCTGACTGTGAGGAGAACAGAGGAGCCTGTCTGAAAGCAAAGATGGAAACTACTGCCAAGGATATGGAGCAACTCCACATTGGAGGTCTCAGTTTGGCAAGCTGAGTGTGCGAGATGGAGGTTCAAGCCTCTGGAGACCTTGTCTGAGGGGCAAGCAATGTCTGCACTGGGTAGGATCTCCTGGAAATTTATAAAAGGAAGATCATCTCTGTCACCTTCATTATGAGGAAGAGAGTTTGACTGGAGAGAAAGGGTATTTAGGAAATCCATATTACGCACACCCATAAGAAATCGGACCAGTGATCCCTTCTTTAGAAGCCCTTTCAAGCTCAGTAGAAGGCCAGAAAAGAACAGGAAAAGGTTCGTCCTGCAGCCTAAATTCCCTGCTGTCTGTCCTCTCTCCCATCCCTTCTTTTCATCCTTAGATTCCTTGTGGGATGAAGTATGACAAGACATGGCTAATGAACTCAATCCAGAGCCATTGCAGTGTCCCCTTCACTCCAGTGGACGTAAGAGAGGATGCGGAAGACAGACGCGTGGGCACAGGGAAGGGGGAGAGAGAGAGACCTGGTTCAGCAGGGTCTGTTGGCTTCTGATACTATTGCTGTTGCATTCAATCCCTGTAGTTCCACTTTTTGCAAACTGGGGCTCAGTTCTTTGTCCAGGAAGCTAGCACTGCCTGTGCATTGATGGATGTCAGCTACAAGATTTGTGACGAGGAGAGACGAAAGGTGTGTGTCGAGGGCGTTACATGTACCTCATCCTGAGGAAGGAGGACAGGCCAGGGGCTGGTTGTCTTCTTTGGAACTAGAGTTCCTGGTGCTTACCCCACGTCTTCTTCCTGCAGATACCTGTCTTTGTTGGCCCCTCCCCTGTTCCCTACTCTGTGCGGGATAAGTTGCAGCCAGAAGAAATGGAGCAGCTAAAGGTAATGCAGATTCAAGACGTGTTGTGTGCCAACGCTCAGACCCACCTCTCCTTCCTCCAGTCCCCCGTCCCCCTCACCCCTGATTTCCCTGCCATCACCACAGCCTCAGAGCGGCTGTCTCCATCTCTCACTCTGCAGCTGACATTGAGCAAACGATATAATATCTTCAAGCAAGCTCTTGACCTCCAGAGGCTCCGCTTTGACCCAGGTATGGCTGACAGCAGTAATTCTAGGGCAGGCGAGGGCAGAGGGGTCTTCCTGGAGGGTGACTTAGGGATGGTAACGTGGGGAGGGGGCTGGTGCTGGCCCCAGACACCACTCAGCCACCTGATTCCCTCCCCTCTCCTTCCTGAAGACTTGGTAGGCCATGATATTGATATAATTCTGAATCGAAGAAGCTGCATGGCTGCCACCCTGCATGTCATCGAAAAGAATTTCCCTGAGGTGAGGCTGTAGGCCCAGTGCTGGTATTAGGGTAGGGGGTGCAAGAGCTGGGGTGCAGGGCAGATTTGTCTCCAAGGTCCTCGATAGTAAACTTCACTCTACCTCTTCTTGCCCCAAAGCTGTTGTCCTTGAACTTGAGCAGCAACAAGCTGTACCAGCTGGATGGCCTGTCTGACATTATACAGGTGGCCTCTACGGTCAAAACCCTGAACCTGTCTGAAAATGAGGTGAGAAGAGGGAGCCAGGTCAAACTTGGGTTGAGAGCAGAGGGGGCCTGTTAGTGGCCATCAGAGTGATGACAGGAGGCAGGTGAAGGGACCTGTCGGGGAGGGAGGGGTCTGGGGGTGCAGGGATTTGGATGTCCCCTTTCATGGGATTCCATTTCCCACTTCCACCCCATATTTCTCAGCTGAAGTCTGTGTGGGAGTTGAGCAAGATGCAAGGGCTGAAGCTTGAAGAGCTGTGGCTGCAAGGGAACCCATTGTGTAGCACCTTCGCAGACCAGTCCACCTATGTAAGGTCAGTGTGAACACCCTGTCACCCTTCTTGGTGACCTTCACCCATGGGAGCCTAGACTATCTGTGACAGTGCCCCTATGCCGCAGGTGGCCGCCCTGGTCTTCTGGGAGGATCACAGGCCCCACCTTCTGCTCTCTCTGTGCCTATCACCAGTGAGGAGTTTCCTTCCCCTGACCTGCTCACCTCTGCAGGCGCTCTGGGGTCTGTTTCCAGCTCTCTGCTCCCAGCTATATTGCACCAAGGCCCCCCAAGAGTGTGCCCCAGGAAGCATGGCTTCTCCTCCTCACCAGCACCAGGAGCGACCAGCCTTGATCCAGATGCTGGCGCCCTGGACTGAGAAGGGTCCTCCAGTCCCGGGCCTCTTGCTGAGCGAAGCCTTCCTTCTTCGTGCTGAGCTGGGGTGTGCCTCCCCCTTTCTGAGAGGGGCCCTCTTCCCCTGCCTCCAAAGCGGTCCACCCTCCTCTCCCAGGTTGACATGGGGGCTTTCCTGCGCCATGCTGAGGGCTGAGGCCATGGGTGGCTGCTGTCATGACATCCATTCTGCTGGCCCAGTGCCAGGAATTGGACCCTCCTTGGGGTCCAGCTTGGGAAAAAGCAGGGCTCTTTGAGTCAGGGGGGCCAGACGTGGGTCCCCGCCAGTGATCAGAGGGCTTCCTGAGGCAGGAGTGGATGGCACAGGGCAGAGGTGGTAGAGGAGAGAGAAGGACAGGCCTCTCAGGGGCACTTGCCATCCCTCCCTGCGCACGTCACAGCATCCCGCCTGGTCCTTCACAGGAGCCCTGGGCAGCCTGAGACAGGTATGATTCCTCAGATAAAGAACCAACTCAGACAGGTGCAGGGGTCATCAGGAGAGAAGACGGTGGTCATCAGAGGGGGCCACGGATCCTCAGCCCATGCTGAGCTGGGACCTGACCCTTTTCTCCTTCTTGGGAAGATCTGCCCCCATGGCTGCTCTGTTTCCCATGCCCAAGTCTGGCTGAGCTCACACAGGTGACAAAGTTTCAACCAGCATACAATGGGCCCCCAGTTCAACATGTGCATATTTTCCATTCCTAGCTGGTGTGTCTGGGCGATTCTGGGGCAGGTGAAGAGCCGCAATGGGTGCGCCGTTTCCCCTTTCTTCTCTCTTCTTCCCTGACCCCCACCACGGGAGAGCTTCTTTCCCTTCCCTTTGTTTTCTCTCTCTCCCTTGTCTCTGTGCCCCTAGGTCTCTCTCATCTCTCCCCTCCTACCTTCACTCCCTTTCTGTCCTCATCCCCTCCATCTCCCTCCCTGCCTCCTGAGCCCCACCTCACTCACCTCCCTAGCCCAGCATCCTGGGCCATCCCGGGGGGGTGTCCGGGTCTTGCCAGAGTGCTGGACTCCCGGTGAGGTGGCAGGGCCCCGGGCTCCCACTCCATGCCCTCTTCTCCCCACAGCCTTCAGTGGGGCCCTGGAGGAAGGAAGGGAGGAGAAGCAAGCCTGCAGCATGGGTTTGAAATGCTGGTCCCTGTGGCACTGGAGAAGGGAGTCCGAGTAGTCTGGGTGGGAGCTACCAAGGCGAAGCAGAGGGAGGGAGGGAAGGAATATTAAGTGAAGGTACTGAGAGAGATGAGGAGACAGTGCCTTTCAGACAGTAAGATGACAGATACTCAGTGCTCAACAGGCAAGTGGACCGAAAACCCTTAAAATCAGAAGCAGAGCTGGGCAAGGGGTGCTGCTGGATTGGCCAGAACACACTGATCTCTCTTTGTGGTATTATTGTGTTAACTGAAAGGAAGCATTGCAACCTTGAACTATCAACCACCTCTTCTCTATTTTTGGTTTTGGACAGGGCCATCAGAGAATGTTTCCCGAAGTTGTTACGCCTGGTAAGTGCCTACGTAAATCATTGTCTCTTACGAATGTTGGTGGCCTCTGCACCTGCCCTCAAGCCGTTTGGGTCTTGCCTAGATCGCATATTAGCATCAGAACCTTAACCATTTTGGGGGACATGGACTCCTGAAAATGACATGGATATACTTGCTGGAAAAATACCCATAAATACACACACACACACACACACACACACACAAGTTGAATATAACACTAGAGACTTCCAGGACCTCATGATGAAGACATCCACTGTAAGCTTTCCCATGGAATATCCAGGGCCCTTTCGCACCTGACCTCTGACCCTCACCCTCCTGGGCCCATCCTTTTCCCGGATCATCCAGGGCCACTCCCCTGGTCTCCACTCCTGACTTCCTCTTCCCTTCTGCAGGATGGCCAGGAGTTACAGTCTCCAGTTACCCTTGACGTTGACACTCCCTACATAGTAAAGCCCTGCAAGGTGAGGAAGTGGATCAAACAACATTTGGGGTGTTGCAGGGAGGCTTTATCTACTGCATAGTCTCAAGTGCCATTTGATTCCAGCACATCTTCCTTGGATCTGATGAGCTGAAGAGCCTAGTCCTGCAATTCCTACAGCAGTAAGTACCTCTGACAAGCGGAGCAAGGGGTGGAGGGCTAGGAGAGGTGAGGCCACCTAAGCACAGGTCTGCTCAGGGGAGTTTTCAAGTCTCATTTGAGGTCCAGACCACAGAGATAGACTGTCTTCATTGCCCTCCCTTAGGTACTACTTGATCCATGACTATGGAGACCGACAGCGTCTCGCGGGTGCTTATCACGAGGAGGCCTGCTTCTCCCTGACCATTCCCTTCCACCCCGAGGACCCAGCCCCGTGAGTATCACATCACAGGCTCTGCTCCTGGGCCGTGTGGCTCCCCAGCAGACCCAGGCCAGCTCCTGCAAATACGCACCACCCACTGTTGCTCTTTGTCTCCTAGAAGCAGCTTGTGCGAGTACTTCAAGGACAGCAGGAATATGAAGAAGCTCAAGGACCCCCGTGAGTGTGCGATGGGAAGACTGGGTGGGAAAGGGTGGTGAAGGGGTCAATCATAGGGCCCAGGGCGTGGCAGCCCCTGACCTTCGCTCGCTTGCCCTCCCCTCACAGACCTGCGGGTCCAGCTGCTGAAGCACACAAAACGTGTCATTGTGCACACCCTCTGTGGGTTGCCCAAGACTCAGCATGACTTCAGCTCCTTCGTAGTGGACATTTGGTTCCAGATGGTGAGCACCTGCTTCCTCCCTTGGGCGGGCCCAGGAAGCCACGGGTGGGTAGGAGGTGGAGGTGGTGACTGGGCACCTGGGCTCTTCCCTTTCAGGAAACGATGCTCTGCTTCTCCATCAGCGGGGTGTTCAAGGAAGGCAAGTGTGTGTAGACCCCCACCCCTGATGTCTCATTGTTGCCTCCCCGTGGCCAGGCTCACTCCCAGACCCACCCAGCTTCCTGGACCCCTTCCTTTCCCTTCCCTTCCCTTCCCTCCACTCCCCACTTCCCTCCCCACCTGCCCTCTCCCACCTCCCCTCCCCTCCCCTCCCCTCCCCTCCCCTTCCCCACTGTGTTCTCCAGCCCTCAGTCTTCCCACTGACTATCCAGGTCTGAGCTGTGTCCATGCCTGTCTGCCCTGCATACCCTGGGCGTTGGGGACATAGGCTGTGGAGTTTGGTGGCTCTCTACCCGGATACTTACTCTGAGAACATGGGCCATGACTAAACCTCTCAGTATCCTCATTTGCACAATGCGGTAGTAGTATCCACCTCTTGGGGAGCTGCGAAGAATGCACCCGTGAACTTGTGTAGTGGTTGTCAGGGGCCATGTAACTGGGCTCAGACTGCTCCTACAGCTGCCCTCCCCATTCCAGACACCCTGGCCCCTGTGAACAACTGCTCTCTTAGCATGAGTGTCCAGTCACACCCTGACTGGGGACCGCCGTGTGAGCATGTACAGCATGTGCTACACTAAGGGGGATTGTTGTTTGTTTGCTGTTGAAGGAAGTTGTCAGGGCTGTGTGCGTGCCTTCACCCGGACTTTCATCGCTACCCGTGCCAGATACTGCAGGTGAGAGCCCTGTTGTGGGCGGGAATACCCATCCCCGCCTGGGCTCAGGGGCATGGGAATGTGGTGGTGCAGACCTTAGGTTTACTCGGTACTGTGGAAAGCCAGCAGGGAGATGCCAGGAGCAGTCTAGCCTACTGGTTAAGAAGAGCGTGGGCTCTGGAATCGGCCTATGGGTTCTCTCCTTGACACAACACTCAGTCGCTGTGTGACCTTGGTCAAGTCACATGACCTCTGTGTGACTCAGTGTCTTCTTCCGGGAATGGGGATCAGAGCGTCCAGCCCTTGGGCTGTGGTAAAGGGTAAATGCGAAATTGCCCATGGGTTGGGGATAAACCTATAAATCGAGTGAAGGTGGTAGACAGTCTCTCCAAAGGTGGGCTCTGTGGGGAGGGGCAGAGGTACCAGTCAAGGAACCTGGGAGACAGACACAGGAGGGACGTGGAAGGAATCTGGTTGCTGAGTGCCACTGGGAGCAGAGTCAGTATTGGGGGTGAGGGTGTCCATCCATCAGTTGTCTGAGGGCCCATTTTTCCTTCAGTCTGTGCATCGTGAATGACGAGCTGTTTGTGAGGGATGCCAACCCCAGTGAGACCCAGAGGTGTTCTGCATCCCAGTGCCTACACCCACCTCCAGCTCCATGCACACCCTCTCCCAGCTGCAGCAGGACATCATGCAGGCATCCTCCACGCCATCTGAGATGAACCTCTAGTGGTCTCAGAAGTGAGTGCTGGGTTTGCATGGGGATAGGAGGGAGCTGGGACGAGTAGAGGAGGGATTAATGGGAACTTAAAGGTAATTTGTTTTCCTTGTTTATTTCAGTCATTTTTAATCTGAACATTTCATTCGTGGTACATATAAAGCTACCTAGTTATTTTGAGCAGCCTTGTATTATTTTTATTAATTTCATGGATGCTGCTTCTGTATTAACAGAGAGTTGGGTGTTCAGGAGTGTGCATGAGGTTCATTCCACTGTATATGTCACAGTATATGTGGAGGGGGGAAAAATCGTTAGCCCAAAACATACTACCCAGAGGTAACCGTTGAATGTTTTCATCTTCATCATATCTTCCTGTAAGTTTGCTTATGTAGGTGTTTACATATTTATTATGCACGTTTATATATTTCTATATTTATCTACAGAAAATGAGATCTCATCATGAGAGAGAGAGAGAAGGAAATAGAGAGACAGAGACAAAGAGAAAGAGGGGCTTGTGGCTGAATGGGGAAGAGGGGTCCAAAGAGGGATTATTTAATCTTCAGTGCCTTGAAGCTTGAGCAAGTTAACAGCTAATGGGAAGGAGCCATCTCAGCTCATTTTCCACTCTTAAATTTGCCCATATATTAATTTTCCTTCTTATCTTATTTCTACCACAGAGCTAATGAGACACCTCAAATGGAATAGTATAAATTTTAAGCCCAATATATATTTAGTTATTAGTGAAAGAAAGAAGGGACAATTGTATTTCAATGAAATGGTAGTACTTTTTAGGTTTTGGTCTCACAGGGAGGCAGCGGATGGTTGAAACTGTGGTGTGACGTGGCTGGATGACACGTGATCTGAGGACCCCTGCACTGCTGAATGGGAGACAGGTCTAGACTTTTCCCATAAACGTATTAACAGGCGGAGCAGTCCAGGAGCAGCAGTTAGGCAAACACCACAGCTTGCTGCCCTGGTGCCATCTCTCACTGAGCTCACCAGGTGAATCAAAGGCAAGCCTGTCTTCCCAGCATGGGGAACTGGGTTAGGGTCTGCTCAGAGGCACGATGTTGGGCAGCTCTTAGGAGCTTCTGAGTCTCCCAAGAAGCTAGAGATCCTTCTGTCTTTAAAACTTTGAACTCAAGGCGTACCAGAGAGAGATTTGCTTCCTTCATAAAGATATCTATGTTCTCATTAGGAGAAACAATGAGAAACACCTTTCCACAATGCCTGCCTTAGCCCCAGGTTTTCTCATTCACCCCTCAGGACAGCTCTGTGTTAAAGATGAGTCCCATTTCACACATGACAAAGCTCCTCCTCATATAGCTTCTGTCACCTATCCAGGTAAGTGGGAGTTTGGGAATGAGGTTCCATCCCTCACCCTCTCTAGAGGACAGTGGAGCAGCCTCCCTTTTAGACAATGGGCTTCTAGGGCTGGGGAAATGGTCAATTTGTTGCCCCCTGATATAACAGGCCCAAGGGGTACTCCCTCAAAACCCCTATTGAGGAATAGGATAGTACACATACATGTGCACATGCTTTCATTAACTTGGAAAAGCATTCATTGTGCTCAGTTTCATGGGGGAGATAAAGTAGAACCAAATGGAATTGACAGCATATCTCCGTGTGTGTGTGTCTTTGTGTGTGCGTATCGATGGGCTGTGTGTAGGAAATGTATAAAGTCATTAGTGATAAAAGTACAATATGTCAGGTAAAAACGTGGAGATGACATACCTCTGAGAGGCAGGCACTTCCTTCTTTACCTCAGAATCCGCATTCCTTAGTGTGCAGGACAATTATTTTTTTAACATCTATATTGGAGTATAATTGCTTTACATCGTTGTGTTAGTTTCTGCTGTATAACAAGGTGAATGCGGTATATGTGTATTTTTATCCCCATATCGCCTCCCTCTTGCGTCTCCCTCCCACCCTGCCTATCCCACCCCTCTAGGTGGTCACCAAGCACCGAGCTGATCTCCCTGTGCTATGCGGCTGCTTCCCACTAGCTGTCTGTTTTACATTTGGTAGTGTATATAAGTCCATGCCATTCTCTCACTTCGTCCCAGCTTACCCTTCCCTTCCCCATGTCCTCAAGTCCATTCTCTACATCTGCGTCTTTATTCCTGTCCTGCCCCTAGGTTCTTCAGAACCGTTTTTGGTTTTTACATTCCATATACATGTGTTAGCATATGGTATTTGTTTTTCTCTTTCTGACTTACCTCACTCTGTATGAGAGACTCTAGGTCCATCCACCTCACTACAAATAACTCAATTTCATTTCTTTTTATGGCTGAGTAAATATTCCATTGTATATATGTGTCACGTCTTCTTTATCCATTCATGTGTCAGTGGCCACTTAGGTTGCTTCCATGTCCTGGCTATTGTAAATAGTGTTGCAATGAACATTGTGGTACCTGACTCTTTTTGAATTATGGTTTTCTCAGGGTATATGCCCAGTAGTGGGATTGCTGGGTCATAACCCTCTTGCACTGTTGGTGGGAATGTAAGTTGTGCAGGACAACCTTTGAGGACTGAGGAAGGTAGAGTACCTTTTGCATGAGGAAAGCCCTTCAAGGGTCAGGTGTGGAAGTTTCCACGTGGTACCTTTTCCGATACCCAGAAGCAAAGAGCAGGGAGATGGCAATGGAGAGGCAGCTCTGGTGGTCTTCGGTGTGGAGGGAGCTAATAAGGCTATATAGTCCTTCATCTGGGCACTTCCCTGGCAGCCCCCAGGTCACCACTGTCTGCAGCTGAGAAGCAGGAGTGCTGTTGGGTAAGAAGCTTCCCTGGGTCATGAAAGGGTGGGCCCAGGGCCTGGCACCCAGAGAGAGCCCAGGCCTTGTCTGCTTACTTCACCTCCATTCTCTGTCTGCACTTCCTCTATTCTCCACCCTCAGTTGGGTTCGTCCCTAACTTTGTGCTAATCACCACTCCTACCATTCACACTTGGCTGGGTGGTAAGGAAAATAATAATACTCATAAAACTGAAAGAATAAACCCACAATAGTAATAAAAGATAGCAACAAGTATAGCACACATATTAGATAAATTACTTGCTCGAGGTAAGTCAACAAGACAGTAATGGTTCCAAGTATCAAATCCTGGTCTTCTGACCAAAAACGCCCCACCCCTAACCCCTGTTTCTATATCGAGTGTACTTCTATGTTAGGACTCAGGCCGACACAGGGGAAGAGACTCAACCCAGGTCCTGTGGTCAGTGGATGGCTCTGGAACTGGACATATGTTTGATGACTTCTGTCTAGCTGAACTGTGCCTATTCTTTGCTCTTCTGTGCTAATTCTTCTTCCTTGGGCTCAATAAGAAATTGCTTCTGGGGCTACCCTGGTGGAACAGTGGTTGAGAGTCTGCCTGCCGATGCAGGGGACATGGGTTCGTGCCCCGGTCTGGGAAGATCCCACATGCCGTGGAGCGGCTGGGCCCGTGAGCCATGGCCGCTGATCCTGCGCGTCCGGAGCCTGTGCTCCGCAACGGGAGAGGCCACAACAGTGAGAGGCCCACGTACCGGAAAAAAAAAAAAAAAAAAAGACTCATAACCTCAGGGCCTCCCATTGGCCAAAGATAGAACAATTTGAACATCAAAAGCATTAATGACTATCATGCACTAAAACACGTCAAATATAGAAACATCTATGACAACTCTAAAAAAAAAAGAGCCAACAACACCAACTCACTGCTCACCTTTGAGAGTCCTAGGGAAACACCTGATGTTTGAAAGTGGAAATATTGCCAATGAACTGTATATACACCTTGCTTTTCCTGTGCATGTTATACCTACACATAGTTGTTGAGGGAAGAATTCTTTTATAAAAGAATTTCCGCCGATACATGCAGAAGCAATTAAAGAATTTGTACATCATGCTTTTGCAACCTTTTATGAAACGTAGCTCTAGGCAATGATCATTAGAGGCTGCAAAAAAAAAGGGATGTGAAAAGCAGTTGGGAAATTTTATAATAGCTGCATCACAGTATCTCTGAATTTGCCTTTCCTCACTTGTAAAATGGAAACAATTCTATCCATATTAGACAATTACTGTGAGGAGCAAAAGGTCAATCAGGCAGATGATACATATAGTACTGAATAGGGATGAATAGTCTTATTTCATACCTGACCATCCTTTAAAGGAGATTCCCTTGATACAATCCAAACCACATGATTATAAGACAATAATGTGGAAATATTAAATGGAAGGGAAATGTATAAGTTTTCATTACGTATTCACTTCAGTGTCATTCCTCTGTGCTAGAGTCATTTCTCAGATAATTTAGGAGAAAGGAAACCTGACTCCAGCATTTCCAGTGGGTGTGTGAAAGAAAACCATTGGTCCATTTCACATTATTTCATATCCTTTCCCATTCCACTTTTAATAATTAATGTTAATTTCTTAAGAATAACATGTGTACTCAAACGAACTTATCTATGAAACAGAAACAGACTCACAGACAGAGAACACACTTGTGGTTGCCAAGGGGGAGAGGGAGTGGTGAAGGGACGAATTGGGAGTTTGGAATTATCCGATGTAAACTGTTATACATAGAATGGATAAATGACAATGTCCTACTGTATAGCACAGGAAACTATATTCAATATCCTCTAATAAACCATAATGGAAAAGAAAGTCCAAAGGAATATATATGCGTAAGTGAATCACATTGCTGTACAGCAGAAATTGACACAACATTGTAAATCAACTATACTTCAATAATAATAAAAAAAGAATAACATGTACTGTAACCCAGCAAGAATGGGCTTTGCATAAGAACACTACAGTAAATCACTGGGGTTCAGGCACATCATAGGTTCTTGGCTAAATCGTTTCCCCCATGCTGGTCATGTTTTTGGATAAAACCTCTCAGATGTAGAGGCTAATGAGATACCATCTGGGAAAGCACTTTTGAGACCTTAGATGGGATGGAAGAAGCTATTATTTCTACGTAATTACTTTCCAATCTACACTTCAGATATTATCATACTCTGTGTTGAATGAATTCAATAGGCCTAAGTCCTTGCATTACTTTGTACTTGAACGACCATTTGTGAATAGTCTTTGGATGGTTGGAACTGAAAAGTTATATATTAGGGCAGGACCTCTGACCCAGAAAATCATAGGGACTTATCTATTGTGAATGCATGCATTTTTCTCTCTCATGCATTTTCCACAACATTCCTGGAAGGCAGAGAATAACATCTCTTTACATCATGTTGTAGCTGGAGAAACAGTAATGTACAGAGGTTACGCTACTTGGCTGGGGGTCATCCTTCTCTTAAGAGGAAAAGCAGAGACTGACACCCTGTATGTCCAAGTGCAGACTGCATGATGCTCAGCCGCACATGACACTGTATTCAAATAAGTCTTGCTTTCCTGCTGATCTGTGTCACTTCTGAAATCTATCTTCACTTCCGATGCCAGGCTGATAGTCCTGCTTGTATTTATGCAAGTTGTACTTCATTTTCCTATTCTGTGGAGACAAGTGAATGTGATTAGGTCATTACTGTTTGAAAGTGAATTCCCAGACAACATAAGGAATACGCACAGTATAACAGAGGGACAGGTGTTATGCTGAGGATGAATAATTGAAGGAACAGGCTCCAAATGCAAGAAGGTCAAAACTTCCTGGATTCATTAATGCATATTGATAAATCAACCTGTGAAAAAGTCGTACTAAGTGAAATCCCCACCAGCAATATCAGACTTTGTAGGAGTCCCCATATGCACACGCACACTGGAAATTCTCAGTAGTTTATTGTTACACTTGAAAAACAGGAACATAGAAATTCTCTTATTGTCATCAGATTTAATTGGATAGTAAGGTTATTTAAAAGTATCCCTAGTATGCAGACTATTCTGCTAATCATCATTTGCATTAGTTATTAACGCAAAAAGTTCCAGTGACCTCTGCAACCTAACAAACCATGTGTGACGGCCTTATAAGCCAGCAAGTTCTCCTAGGGCTACTGCCTGCATGAAGGCTCTAGGCTGTGTGTGCGTGTGTGTGTGTGTGTGTGTGTGTGTCCTCTGGGGGCTCCTATGGACAATGTGTAACCCTAGAAAGAGACTGAGAATATCTCTTTGTGATATATGTTGAGTTCAAGTTTAGAGAGGAGCTGGATCTGCTCGTTCTGGAGTCTTTAGAAATGGCACAAGAGTTGGACCACAGCAAGCTTCTGAGCAGACAATAGTCTCGTTCCCCCAGATGGAAGGCAAGCCTGTCTGTGAACTCACCTGCTCAGGTCAGGGATGGATCCCTCCAGGACATAAGGTGTGGCAGTCTGCCTAAATGTGCTTCTGAACACTGAAGTTGAGGGCTCCCATCTTGCAGCTGTCAGTTGCAGAGTCCTGAGAAGCTGCATCCTCTCAGCCACCCACCACCATGGGTTCAGTCATCTGCACGAGGAGCTCCGCACTCAGGGATAAAAATCCTTAAATTCTTAGCACATCTTTGACACGTCGTGCATCCACCTATTCATCTGTTCATACGTTTAACAGACATTAAGAAGAAACTCTGCACTAGCCCTTCAGTAAGTTTTAGGCTTCTCCTGAATGGAAGGAAACAAGGAAATAAAGTGTGGGAAAGCTGGTGTGGTAAATTCAGATGTTAAATCTAAGAAGAGACAGATCCTTCTCATTAAGATTTCAAGCTGCTCAAGTATCTTATAAATGGTGATTATAGAACATCATTTAATGCTGTGGACCTCTGTCCACATCTCTGGTTACTGACCTCTTTACATATATATTCTGCACTCTGCAACCAAAGATCTACAATGAACTCTTGATACTCAATTCACATCCCCCGACCTCCCCTCCAACTCAGTCTTCATCTCTCATCTAATGGGGACGTCCCTCCACTCCTCCACTGAAATTGATCTTGCCAAAGTCAACAACCACCTTTTTGTCACATTTATACAACATGAGTTTTGAAATGCATGGTCAAATGGAGACAGAGGTTTCCCTAGCCAGGATACAATTAAGTTGCTTGTCTACAGACAAGGATTACATTGCAAACTGATACTATTACCTGAAATCTAGAATGGTAAAACACCTTCCATGGAGACCAAGCCAGATAATGGGGAAGTGTGTGCTATAGACAGTAGGCTTTCAAATGAAGTTGAAAATGTCCCCCACATGTCTCATACTTTTGCATCATTGAAAGGGATTTTACAAATAGGTCTACAGCAGGATAAGCATGTTTATTAGGGTCGTCTCACTAGAGACTGTCTCACCTGTCTCTCTTTTTTTTTTCTCAAGGTATTTCCAATTATGGAATGAAATCATCTGAAATTGTAATGTTGTCTCACGTGTTGAGGCGCCGTATGGCCCAGCAGTTCCACTTCTAGTTACATACTGAAGAGAAATAAAAACACGTCTACATAAAAACTCGGGGAAAAATATTCATAGTACCATTACTCATAACAGCCAAAAAGTGGAAACAACTCAAATGCCTATCAGTTGATAAATGCACAAGTAAAATTTGGCATAGCCATACAACAAACTATTATTCAGCCATGAAATGAATGAAGCACTGATACATGTACAACATATATGATCCTTGATACCATTATGCTAAGTGAACAGAGTCAAACATAAAAGACCAAATACTATATGATTCAATTTATAGGGAATGTTCAAAATAGGCAAATCCATAGAGACAGGTGGCAAATCAGTGCTTGCCTGGTACTAAATATAGGTACGGGGCTTCAGTGTTTTCAAGCATTATGGAAGTTTTGGGAACTACAGAAATGCCTAAAATTCAGTTATGGTGATGGTTGCATGCATTTACTAAAAATCATCACCCTGTACCCTTAAAATGTGTGAACGTTATTGCCTGTAAATTTTACCCAAAGAAAGCTGTTTAAAATAAAATAAATTAAAAATAAAAATAAAATATGATGTTGGTCTGGTCTTCTTTTGTACCACCATACCAAGCAAATTACATTCAGGACGGACGCAGTTAAGGATGGTGATAGGAGTTGGTTATAAGGATTGCCATCCTGATAATTCCCTACCTTCATTCCTGAACCTGGATTTAGGAAGGGAGAACGAATGAGAAGCAAGGCCATGAAGGGGCTGAACGAAACAGAAGGAAATGTGGTTGTCAGTGCGCACACACACACACATGCACCCATACACTGACACACTCACACCATATATATTCATGCATCGACCAGGCTGCGTTTTGAATCCTAGGACTCTCACCAGAGAGTGCAATGTGTGCTCAAAGAGGACACATTCAGCTCATGTGCAAATAGCCACATGAATCCTGAGCTGAGCCCTTCAGCACAGTTAAATGCCATCCACACAGCCTTGACAATGGGGAATATAAGGAACACTGAATTCTAAATGACACGAGGTTGTGAGACTCCATTATGTCACATCCATATGATGGAATTCTAGTCAGGCAGCAAAAACGAGTTATAGTGACAACAAGAAGAGAGGATTTGTGGCCTATCAGATTAGCAGTGATTCACATTATTTCTAAAGTGTGCAGAAACAGGAATTTTCATATAGTATTGTTAGAAATATAAAATAGTAAGAGTTTGTTCAAATAAAATAGGTTTTTCATTGTTTTGAAAGAACACTTCAGGAACTTATAAAAATGCTTACTAAGATATCTGCATGTATATGAACAAGAATGTTAAGCACACTATAGTTTGTAATAGAAAACGTGGTAAAGGAACTATATTTACATCACTAGTACTGGAAAAGTGAATTCTGGAGCATCCATATGATGCAACAACAGGTCAATATAAAAAAATAAGTGAAATTTTATTGTCAACTAACAAAATGTTATCACAGAAATTCATTTACATGGAAATATGGTCACAATAAGTGCCAAGGTGGGTTACAATGATCATAAGGGAGGGGGAAGGGTAAGCTGTGACAAAGTGAAAGAGCGGCATGGACATATATACACTACCAAACGTAAGGTAGATAGCTAGTGGGAAGCAGCCGCATAGCACAGGGAGATCAGCTCGGTGCTTTGTGACCGCCTGGAGGGGTGGGATAGGGAGGGTGGGAGGGAGACACAAAAGGGAGGGGATATGGGAACATATGTATATATATAACTGATTAAATTTGTTATAAAGCAAAAAATTAAAAAAAAATTGTTAAAAAAAAATAAAAAATAAATGACAGGGATCCAGATTTGCTTATATAGGTGTATACCCCTTTATCCAGAGGTCCTTAAAAAAACTCTTTCTGTTAAAACATAAAAAATAAAAATGGTCTTTCTGTTGAAATCACATAGAGCTTTCCATTCAGCATAGAAAGAAGCTGCACTTTCTGTCTAGATACCTCAGTATCCCTGTAGCCGGAGTGTGCCCCTTTTCCACCCAGACTTCCAGAAAGCTCTCTGGATTTAGGCCTTTCCCTCCCACCTTCTGGCTCAGCGATGTTCATGCTTCAGTTCAGTCCACTGTCACAAGTTGCCACCTTCGTACCTCGATGGTCAACACTTCTCCACAAAGACTTTCATTCAAAGAGCAAAAAAATTCCATCCTCTTCCTCAAAACCCAGCCCATGAACCTATGTATAGAATGCTTCTAGTTTTGTCTGAAAAACCTGTTAGGTGTAAAAGCAGAGTGTAAAAACATATACTCCGGGTCTTGAATACGAAGACGAAATAGCAGGTGGCAGTAGCGTGTTGGCAATGGTCGGCTGTTGAAGGGCTTTGCAGGACTGGTGGGAGGTGGAAGAGAGAATGGGGCTCCAGAGCGGGGTCTTGGCGGCTGTGTCCAGTGTCATGGACAGGGTATGACAGACACGGAGTGGGAAAAGTTCTGGACAGACTCTACGGGCTGGGTGGGGCTGGAGGGTGAACACCCTACTCTCTGGGAGGGACCCCCCATCTGCAGTGTGGACACTTCAAACTACGCTTAGGAGGGAAGGAGATACCTCAATGAACTCGATGTTCTTTTCGGGTCAACAGCAGATGGGACTGCTCTAGTAATACATATAAATTTCACAAACTTAATTAGTGTCTTAGTAAACAAAACATCCCAAGATCTTCTTATTCTTGGCGTCAAGCGCTCATTTTCTTTGTAAAAGAAAAATGGAGGTGGAAGCCACCTGCTGGCCAGATCCAGGATTGCTGCTCTGAGGCTCTGACCAGGGAGCTTGGCAAAGGAGAGTGAGGACGAAGTTTGGGCTCTGGGTTAATGGTTTTAGCCAGTGTTTTCCGGAATTGTTCACTTGCTGGTGGCAATTTCTCTGTATCTACCATTTTTCTGCCATATCTAAATCTGAGATAGGAATCAAGCTCTGGTCTGATATGAAGATAAAGATTGTGACGTGGAGTGTACAAGCCATAGGACATATAGAAACACACACACACACATACACACAGTGTCAATTCAATTGTAAAATCTACTTTGTTCTTCTATAAAATTGAATGTAATGAATGTTTATAACGTGAAGAATGTATGTGCACACATATGTGCACTATCATCTTCATCGTCAAGAGGGATTTTTGGGTGAGTACCCATGGGGCCACAATGTCAGGGGAGTGTAAGATGCTCACTTCTCAAGCCTTGGAAGCCCATTTTCTCAAAGGGAGGCTGCTCTGTGTCCTCTTCTTAGGGCAAGGGATGTAACTTCATTTGAATCCTGCCACTTATCTGAAGAGGTGCTGTCAGTTCTATGAGCCTCAGCTTTGTTGTCTGTGAAATGGGACTCAGGATCCTTTTGTCACACAGCCATCCCAAGGAGAAACTGAGAAAACCTGCCCAAAGTATATGGCATATTGTGGGACTTCAAGGGCTCTTTAAAAGTCAAGACTCAGTAGCAGGGCCTGGCTGAGCCTTAGGGCTAAGGCAGACACTGTGGAAATGCGTTTTTCATTCTTTCTCCTAATGAGAATATACATATCTTTATGAAGGAAGCAAATCTCTCTCTGGTATGCCTTGAGTTCAAAGTTTTAAAGACAGATTTTGCCGTTCTACAGGCACTCATTTGTGTGTTAGAACGCCTGTGCATAATACTCATACATATGATTCCATGCACTTTTACCAGCTATGCAGGTGTTCTAACTATCACCACAAACAAGATCAAAAACTGTTTCATCACCACACGTTTCCCTCATGTTAGCCTTTATAGCCACACCCACCTTCTTCCTGATCCCACATCCCTAAACTCTGTCAAACACTATTATAATTTCCTAAATGTCATAGAAATGGAATCCTATAGTACATTACCTGTAGGAATGGATTTCTTTCACTCAGCATAACTCTCCTGAGATCCATCCAAGTTGTAAAGTGTGTCTATCGTCTGTTCCTTTTTATTGCTGAATAGGATTCCATGTTGTGAATGTACCACACTTTGTTTAGCCATTCCCCCATTGAAAGACATCTGGGCTATTTCCACTTTTTAAGTATTGTGAGTAAAACTGTGATGAACTTCATGTAAAGGTTTTTGTGTAAACATAAATTTTCATTGCTCTGGGTAAATTGCCCAGAGTGCAACTGCTGTATCGTATGGTAATTGCATGTTTCGTTTGGAAAAACCTTCCAAATTGTTTTCCAGATGGCCTGTACCATTTTGCATTCCCTTTGGCAATGTATGAGTGACTCAGTTTATCTAGTGTTGCCTGCATTTGGTTTTGTCACTGTTTTTTTCAGCCATTCAGATAGGTGGGTTTAACATTTCATTGTACTTTAATTTGCATTTGCATGGCGGCTAAAGATGTTGAATAGCTTTTCCTAAACCTATTTGCCCTCTGTTCATGTCTTTCATCCATTTTATAATTGGATTAAGAGGCAAGAAGTTACCTCTAGAGAGCTGCCCTGGCTCTGGCTAACAGGCAGAGTAAGAGAATGTGAGGCCCCTCGAGACTCACTTTTCTTGACAGGGAGGGCAGAAGTGGGGCTGAAGCTATTAAATGTTCCTCAAATTAGGACTGAACTTGGATATGGAACAGGATTAAGAGGTGGGGGCATCTCTGGGTCCATCTGTGGAGATCTGGATAGGGCAGAAAAAGAAGGGGGATATGGGGGAGAGGAAGAACAGTGGAAGGAGGGAGATATGGGGGGATGCCTTCTAAATGATGCTAGATTCATCACTCTCAGCCTGCTCAATGGAGTGCAAAAAACTATTCTCCTAGACATGTGGTTTTCAACTCTGGATATCCATTAGGATCCCCTGTAATGCTCAGATTCAACCAACTGAATCAGAGCCTCTAGGGATAAGCCCAGTCATCAGTATCTTCAAGGTTCACCTCAGTTGATTCTAATGAGCTGTCAAAATTGAAAACCTTATCTGATGGTGTATTAGTTTGCTATGGCTGCCCTAACAAGATACCACAGGCTGAGTAGCTTAAACAACACAAATTTATTTCTCACATTTTAAAGGTTGGAAGTTCAAGATCCAGGTGTCCACAGGTTTGGTTTCTTCTGAGACTCTCTCCTTGGCTTGCAAATGGCCTCCTTCTTAGTCCTTCTTCACATGGTTGTCCCTCTGTGCATACACACCCTGGTATCTCTTTATGTGTCCTAAACTCCTCTTATAAGGAAACCAATCATATAGGATTAGTGTCTATCCTAAGGGCCTCATTTTAATTTAATCACTTCTTTAAAGACCCTATCTTCAAACACAGCCACATTCTGAGGTACTGGTGGTTAAAGCTTCAACATATGAATTTGAGTAGGACACAGTTCAGTCCACAACAGATGGTATGAGAAATACCTTGGTCTGAGAAATTCGTCTCCCTTTTAGCTACCTTCCTGGAACTACTATACAACACTTCTGCCATCACCTCATTAGGTAGGAGTTGGTCATATGACCATTCTTGCCTGCAAAGCAGGCTATAAATATGTTCTTTTACTGGAAACATTACTGTACCAAATAAATGTGGGATTCTTTTATTAAGAAAGAAGGAGAATTGGTATAGAACATATGCTACACTTTCATACCCAAGGCAGCTAGAAGCACTACCTCAATTATCATGTCCTTTCTACCCAGTTTTCCAACCACAGTTTTCATGGGTTCAAACAAAACTGCTGCTTCAGAGACACCTGAGCTCACTCTCCCATCCGCCCAAATCCCATGTCCCAGACTATGCCTCAGTCCTCACAACTTAGCGTGCTTAATCTACGTCATTCACTCACTCATTCATTCATTCAACAAATATTTATTGGTTACCAATGATATGTGAAGCACTGTAATAGGCACTGAAGATAAATCAGAGAACCTGACAGACAGGGTCATGGCTCTCATGGAGCTCACATTCTACAGGGGTTCATTCACTCAAGATTTAAAAGCCATTAAGAAAATAATATGGGAAAATGTGACAGAGAATGACTAGGGTGGGGAAGGCAAGGAAGGATTTTCTGAAGGTGTAACTTAGATTTAATATTCAAATAACAAGAAGTACACAGTCAGCAGTGGGAAGATATCGGAGCTGAGCCCTCGAGACAGAGGGAAGAGCAAGATGAAAGGCCCTAAGATATGGGCAAGCTTGGCAGTTTTAGGGAACAGCTTGTATGCCAGTGTGTATTGGGAGGACAACGTTAGAAAATGAGGTGAGAATGGTAGGAGGGGCCCAATAACAGAAGGTCCTGTGAGCCATGGTAAGGACTCTGGCTTTTGATCTTATTATGATGGGTGCTTTCTGAAAGGAAGGGAAATTATTATTATAATCTACTTTATTAAAGTTCATTCTAAATGTTCCTTGGAGGACAGACTGAACTAGAGCAACTGTAAGATCAAGAGACAAGATTAGGAGTCTACAACATGCATGAGAGTGAGAGGTTACAGTCTCGTAGACCACAGTCGTAGCAATGGAAGGGGTGAGATGGGGTTTGAAATGACATGTATCTTGGAAGTACTGAACTTGTTGATGAAGTCCACGTTTGTGGTAAGGGATAGAGAGGAAGTAAGCGTGTCTCTTGGAATGTGGATTTTGGCAGCTGGGTTAGGGCGGTTTTCTTCGATGGGGAAATGAATGGAGGACCAGCTTCGGTGCAATGCCAGGAAACTGACAGTTCTGTTTTGACCATGTCGTTTGTGGAGCCTATGAAAAATCTGGGTGGGGAGCATGTGGTTGGATGTATAAGTCAGGAGATCCTGAGAATATTCTTGGCTGTGGCAAAAACAAAAACAAACAAAATAAAACAAAAGAACAAGCAGGCAAGAAAACAAACGAAAACCCCAACTGTACAGTTCAATCTGAAAATACAGGTTGATTCCACATATGAGCATGATGCAGGTCTAGAATCTGGAAGGGATACAACGACATAATAAAAACCTACTTCACTGAGTTATAATTTACGTTCAACAGAATGCATCAATCTTTTTTTTTTTTTTTTCCGCTGTTCTGCACGGCTTGCAGGATCCTAATTCCCCAACCGGGGATCGAACCTGGGCCCCTTGCAGTGAGAGCACCGAGTCCTAACCACTGGACTTAGCTATAAGGCTAAGGCTCTGGCCTGCCAGGGGCTACTAACTGTCAGAGAAGGAACATGTATGTCTGGAATATAACTATCATTCACCCACCTATTCATTCATTCATGCACCTAGCGCATGTCAAGCTCTGTGCTAAGAAGGGAAGATAGGACCATGAAAAAATTCAGACAACGTCTCTGTCTTCCTGAAGATTAGGAGGCGAAATAGAGAACTGCAAGTGGCTCTGGTTGCTAAATAGTAAGGGAGGTATTTGGTGAGATAATTGGGGCCCCAAAAGGTCTAAGCCCAGTGCACAGATGCAACTCTTCCCCTTCTGCATGTCTCATAGATAATGCTGTGGCATGACCTAGAATATAGAGCTGTTAGAATAGAATGAGCCTGAACATGCTGTGCATAAATGGCTGAGGAAACAGCTTTCCAAACCTTCCACCCAGCAAACAGCCCTGATTATGTGCAGAAGTAGATCTCAATTTCATGTAATTCTCACAGTTGGAGTTGTATGACTAATTATTTTGTCTCTGTGGCTAATTAATAAACTGAGGTTAAGAAGGGTCAAGTATCTTGGAAGAAAACAGCAGATCTACTGATAATAGGAAAGTGTTAGATTTTAAGCTGTGAGCTCTTAACTAGTGTGGATGACTCGTTCCCGTCCTTTAGGTCCAGGCTGAGGTAGTAGCAATGCAAGTTTCCCAGTCAAAGGCCTGGGATTCATTGGCCATTAGAGGATTTTAGGAACTGGAGAAGCTACAGGAAAATGAAAGCCTAACATGCCATCCTCCTGCCTGCTCCGCATCATTGCTCCTGCCTCTGCTCTCTTGTTTTCTATGATAACGTCATCTTAACATTAGGTTTTGTTATTGACTGAAGTGTGTTCTTCCAAAATTCATATCCTGAAGCCCTAATCACCAGTGCCTCAGAATGTGTCTGGATTTGGAGATAGGGCCTTTAAAAGGTGATTAAGTTAATTTAAGGCTGTTAGGGGATACCTTAATCCCATCTGACTGGTGTGCTTACAAGAAGAGGAGTTCAGGACACACAGAGAGACAGCAGAAGTGTGTATACACAGAGGGACAACCATGTGAAAAAGAAGCAAGAAGATGGCCCTCTTCAAGCCAAGGAGAGAGGCCTTAGCAGAGATCACCCCTGCTCACACCTTGATCTTGTACTTCCAGCCTCCAGAACTGTGAGAAACAAATTTCTGTTGTTAAGCCACTTATCTGTGGTATTTTTGTGTGGCAGTCTGAACAGTCTAATACAGGCATTATGAACGTGTTTCAGTAGGTTATGAAGCAGGTAGAGTAGACTGTCAGAAAGGATGAAAATAAAGTGATGGTAAAAAATACCAATGATCAGTAAAACTGAAAGGAATGTGGTTAATTTGTATTACTATCAGGCAAAATAGACATCAAGCAATTGCAACAAAGAAGGCTGCTATCAAACCATAAAAGAAAATGTATTAAGATTACAAATTCTGAACTTACATTCACCTAATAACATATCTTCAAAACAGATATAGCAGTAAGTAACAAAGTTACAAGTAACAGAAAGTAAAATCCACTTTTGTGTATACCATAAGGAAATATACTTGCTTATATAACTGAGAGCCCAGAGGTAGAGGAGACTTTAGGTTAGTTGATCCAGTGGTTCAAAGATATAAAGACTCAGGCCCAATCTTGAACCAATGACTGTGGCTAGGGACATAGGATTATTGCGTGAGATCTAGAGTAACTCTGGTCTCACCCTTGGAACTAGCAGTCAAATTCCCCCCAAACATGAGACTGTATGAGGGAGGAAATGCACTAATGAAAATCTGAGACCAGTTAGGAAGATGAGGAATGTATATTGCATAGGTAAACAAAAATGTCACCTTCAGGCCCCATTTGAAAGCACAATTATCAATATGAGCATAATACCCACAGTACTCAAGCTCAAACGGTTTTCAACTACTATGTCTTTCCAGGTAACAAATACTTCTACTCAGGAAATACCTACATTGAATTAGTGAATGGGTAGTTACAAAGCACTAGAGGTCTCATCCCTGCAGTAAGTTTAGGAAGAACCACAAAGGCATCCATGGTAGCATACTTAAATCTCATTTTCTTTCTCAAATTTTTGGCAAAGCTTTTTCTTTACTATCGTACTTTGATATTATTGTGTCAGGATAGTTTGGCTAGAAGGGAATGGATTCTTCATAGTTACAATTTTATCAAGTATTACCATTCTGTAAACATACAACACAGAGTTCATAAAGATATGAAAGATGAGAAGCAAGAAAATTGTCAACATTTATGATCAGCAACAATTTTCTTTAAAGAGCACCATTAAATTTCAATATGGAATATCTTTAAACGCTTCAAGCTGGGCTTCCCTGGTGGCGCAGTGGTTGAGATTCCGCCTGCCGGTGCAGGGGCACGGGATCGTGCCCCGGTCCAGGAAGATCCCACATGTCGCAGAGCGGCTGGGTCCGTCAGTCATGGCCGCTGAGCCTGCGCGTCCAAAGCCTGTGCTCCACAACAGGAGAGGCCACAACAGTGAGAGGCCCACGTACCGCAAAAAAAAAAAAAAAAAAAAAAAAAAGAGCTTCAAGATTTAGAAGATATTCACTCTTATAAAAATGTAATAACATTAAAGAACATCTTCTGTTAGTGTACATATTTGTAAATATGTAGAAAGGAATATTCCTCTGGGAACACTAGCCCAAGAACCACCACAGCCCTGCCTCCTGGCATACCAGGACCCAGCCCATACACCAACAGCCTGGCACCAGCTCTGGGACACATTGGACCCCTCAACCAGCTGCTCCTGGATCTGGCCCCACTCACCAGTGGGATGAAGCCAGCCTTGGGACACCAGAGACCCCATACCCAGCTATGTCAGGAACTGGCCCCACACACCAACAAACTGACACTAGCTTCAGGACTCCGAGTCCCAGCAGTCAGAGACCCAGGACCCTGGCTGTGCCCACCAGCGAGACAACACTACCTCCAGGACTCTCTGGGCCACAGCCCCACCCACCAGCAGGCCAACCCCAGTTCCAAGACACCTTGGTCCCCACAGCCAACTGCCCTGGGATCCAGCCCCACTCAACAGTGGGCCAACACTAGCTTTTGGACACCCCCAAACCCAGCAGCCAGCCATGTGGAACTGGCCCTGCCCACCAGCAGGCTGACACTAGATACAGGACTTCTAACCCCAACACCACCTTCTGCAGAGCCTAGAACCACCCACCAGTGGGCCAGCGCTAATCCCGGGACTTCTTGAGGCACTGCAGCCAGTAGCCTCATGAACCAGCCTCACTCGCCAGTGGTCACCAGCCCCTGCACAAGGCAGGGCCTGGCATCCCACTGGATCAGGGGCCAGCCACACCTACCACACCACCCACAGTAGTGTGCCGGTCACAGCAGAAGGATACACACAGCCCTAACAGGGAAACCCTTAGAGCATATAGCTCTGGTGACCAGAGGTGAGAGTTCGGCTGGGACACACAGGACGTCTCCTACAAAAAGCCACTTCTGTACAGTGGGGAAATGGAACCAACCTAGAGATACAGAGAAATAAAATAGCAAACTGGACAAAATGAGGCAACAGAGGAATCTATTGCAAACAAAGGAACACGATAAAACCCCAGAAGAAGAACAAAGTGAAGTGCAGATAGGCGATCTACCTGATAAAGAGTTCAGGGTAGGGCTTCCTTGGTGGCGCAGTAGTTGAGTGTCCGCCTGCCAATGCAGGGGACACAGGTTTGTGCCCCTTTCTAGGAAAATCCAACATGCCGTGGAGCAGCTGGGCCCGTGAGTCCTGGCCACTGAGCCTGTGCATCCGGAGCCCGTGTTCCGCAATGGGAGAGGCCACAAAAGTGAGAGGCCCGTGTAACGCAAATAAATAAATAAAGAGTTCAGCGTAATGATCATAAAGATGTTCAAAAAACTCAGGAGAAGATTGGATGAAGAGAGTGAGAAGTTTTTAACAAAGATTTCGAAAATATGAGGAAGAACCACACAGAGAAGAACACTATCGGAAATGAAAAATGCACTACATGGAATCAACAGTAAATGAAATGATGCAGAGGAATGGACGAGCAAGCTGGAAGATGGAGTAGTAGAAATAACTGAAGCAGAATAGAAAAAAGAAAAAAGAGAAACAGAAATAGGGCAGTTTAAGAGACTTCTGGGACAACAGCAAGTGTACTAACATTTGCATTATAGGGGTCTGAGAAGGAGAAGAGAAAGAGAAAGAGAATGGGGCAGAGAACATATGTGAAGACACGATAGCTGAAAACATCCCTAACCTGGGAAAGAAAAGAGATATCCAGGTTTAGTAAGCACAGAGAGTCCCAAACAGGGTCAAGCCAAAGGAGACCACACCAAGACACACTGTAGTTAGAATGGCAAAAATTAAAGATAAAGAGAGAATATTAAAAGCAGCAAGGGAAAAGCAACAAATAACATACAGGGGAACTCCCATAAGGCTATCAGAGCAACTGGAATGAATCCAACTGGATCACGGTGTATGATCCTTTTTAATGGAGCGTTGGATTCGGTTTGCTAATATGTGGTTGCGGATTTTTGCATCTATATTCTTCACAGACATTGGCCTGTAATTATCTTTCTTGGTAGTGTTTTTGTCTGCTTTTGGTATCAGGGTGATGGTGGCTTCATAGAATGAATTTGGGACTGTTTCCTCCTCTTCAATCTTTTGGGAGAATTTGAGAAGTATAGATATAAGTTATATGTATGTTTGGTAGAATTCACTGGTGAAGCTGTCTGGTACTGGACTTTTGTTTGCAGGGAGGTTTTTTTGTTTTGTTTTAATTACAGATTCTATTTCACTTCTAGTGATGGGTCTGTTCAAATTATCTGTTTCTTCTTGACTCAAATTTGGCAGGCTGTTTATTTCTAGAAACTTGTCCATTTCTTCTTGGTTGTCTAATTTTCTGGCATATAACTGTTCACAATATTCTCTTATGTGTTTTGGTTTTTGTGAGTTTATTTTTTTTTGTATTTTTCTGGTATTAGTTGTTGCTTCTGTTTCAATGCTTATTTTGTTTATTTGGGCCCTTTCTCTTTTTTTCTTGGTGAGCCTGGCTAGAAGTTTGTCGATTTTGTTTGTCTTTTCAAAAATCTAGCCCTTGGTTTTATTGATCTTTTCTATTTTTACCTCTATTTTAATTATTTCCCGCTGATCTCTCCCAAAGAACTGACTTTGGGAATTTTGTCGTTCTTCTTTTTCGAATTCTTTTTCTCTTTTTGTTTATTTGAGATTTTTCTTGTTCCTTGAGGAAGGCCTGAATCACTTTGTACTTCCCTCTGAGAATTGCTTTTGCTGCATTACATAGATTTTGGAAGGTTGTGTTTTCATTGTCATTTGTCTTGAGGTATTTCCTGATTTCTTCTTTGATTTCATCATAGACCCACTAGTTTTCTGGTAGCATGTTGTTCAGTCTCCATGTATTCGTTCTTTTCCTATTTTTCTTTCTGTGGTTGATTTCTAGTTTTATAATACTGTGGGAATAAATGATGCTTGAAGTCATTTTATCCTCTTAAATGTGTTGAGGTTTGTTTTCTGTCCTAGTATGTGGCCTCTCCTACAGAACGTGCCTTGCACGCTTGAAAAGAATGTGTATTCTGTTTATTTGGGGGATGTAGTGTCCTGTAGATATAAATTAAGTCCAAGTGGTCTATTGTATCATTTAGGGCCTCTGTTGCCATATTGATTTTTTGTCTGGAAGATGTGTCCATTGATGTCAGTGAGGTGTTAAAGTCTCCTAGTATTAGAGTATTCCTGTTAATTTCTCCCTTTATGTCTGTAACTATTTGCTTTATATATTTAGGTGCTCCTATATTGGGTGTATATACGCTAGCAAGTGTAATATCCTCTTCTTTATTGATCCCTTTATCGTTATATAATGTCCTTCTTTGTCTTTATGGACTTTAAGTCTATTTTGTCTGATATGTGTATTGCTCACCCCGCTTTCTTGTTGTTTCCATTTGCATGAAATAGCTTTCCATCTCCTCACTTTCAATCTGTCTGTGTCTTGTGCCCTGAAGTGAGTCTCTTATAGGCAGCATATTGTAGGTTCTTGGGTTTTTTTTAAAATCCATTCAGCCACTCTGTCTTTTGATGGGACCATTTAGTCCACTGATATTTAAAGTAATTATTGATAAGTATGAACTTACTGCCATTTTAAACCTTTTTTTCCATTTGACTTTGTAGTTCTCTATATCTTTCACTTTTGCCATTTTAATTATGCTATGTCTTGCTGTCACTCTATTTGGGTTCTTCTTGTGTGGGAGCCTCTGTGCTTCCTGTATCTGGATATCAGTTTTCTTCTTTAGGTTTGGGAAGTTTTCAGCCATAATTTCTTCAAATACATTTTCTATCCCCTTGCCTCTCTTCTCTTCTTCTGGTACCCCTATTATGAATATGACTGTGCACATTATGCATATGATTATTTATATTATGCATGCTTTATATTATCCTATAGATGTCATATGTTTTCTTCATTTTTAAAATTTATCTTTCTGTTTGCTGTTCTGATGTGGTGATTTCCATTATTCTATCTTCCAGATCACTTATTTATTCTTCTGCTTTGGTTAGTCTGCTATTTATTGCTTTTAGTTTGCTTTTTATCTCAGCAATTGAATTGTCTAGTTTTGATTGATTTCTCTTTATAGTTTCTACTTCTTTGTTGCAGTGATCTGCATTTCTATCAATAATCTTCCTTAATTTCTTTAGCCTTTTTCTTACCTCCTTTCTGACTCTGGGGTCTAGTAGACTGGTGAGGTCTCTTTCATTATTTGTCCCTTCAGGGGATTTCTCTTGTTCTTTTCATTGGGATGGGTTCCTCTGTTTTTCATTCTACTTAACTTTCTTCATTTCTGAATTTAGGACAGGCATGAATCTACTGTGTTCGTGAAGGGGTTTTTTAGGTTGGAGGATCCCGGTGTAGACGGCATGAGTTCAATATTTAAGGTGCAAGGGCTGGTTATGGTGTGGGTGCTTGCCACGTATTTCCTTAAAGTGGGCTGGCCCTTGTTCCCTTGATACGGGGTGTGTTTGAATTTGTATTGACCAGAGCCTGCATTGCTTGTTGGCTCGGGCCTCCTCTTTGCTCTACGGCTGTCACAGCCCTGTTGGGGCTGGGGTCTGCTTCCCAGCTGTTGGAGTAGAAGCACTGAGGTCAGGTTCAGTCAGGTTCCACTGCCCCTGAGCACAAGCCCTGATGCAAAGGAGGTGACCACTGAAGGTAATGAGGCCCGTGTGGTCACCACAAACCTATGTGCCTCCTGTGCAGGCATCCATGGGTCTGCCCAGAAGCAGCCCAAGGTTGCATCCCTTTCTCTGTTGTGTTCACCCCAGACCTAGTGCTGGGCTGTGGTGTGGAGTAGGCTGGTGCTGGGGGCCGGGGACCTGTGGCAGCAGGAATTGAGGTGGTTGTGCCGCTGCCTGGAACCTGGGCTGCCTCTGTGTCAGACCTCTCCCAGGACCTGTCAGCTCCAGATCTGGCACCAAGCTATGGTGTAGAGTGAGCGGGGCCAGTGTGCTCCCACCGTGAAATGAACAACTGCATACTCCTGCCCAGCGCCCATCCAACCGAGATGCAGTGCCCAGCTGCTCTGCCTTTCCATGGCGCCATCTGGAGCACGTGCTGGCAAAGTCCACCATGGCCAGACCTGCCCCCACTGTGTGCACACTGACAATGGGCACTGTGGCAGGACCTGCCCCCACTATGTGCAGGCTGACAATGGGCTCCTTGGTTTGGCCCAGATCATACCCCAGGTCCTCCGGGCTGTCTCCACACATCTAGATCAAGTCCTCTCCCTGGACTTGTCTACCTAAGATTCAATGCTCAGCTGCTGTGTGCATCTGTGGCCCCACCACCTTGTGTGTGCTTTGGATTGGGAAGTGCAGCAAGGCAGCAGCTGCTAGTGCCAGTCTCTCTCTGCCCTGATTATTAGCAAGCCAGCATGCATGCATTCCTTGTGAGTATAATTTAGGCTTTTCCAGCCCCTCCATCTACCCCAGTGGCTTTTCCAGCAGGCAAAGGGGCTCCCCGGGGCAATGGTCTGCCAATGTGTACCTCTCCTCCTTTACAGATCTCCCCCAGGGGGGCCAGGACCGTCCTCATGTCTTTAAAATTTTGTTCTGTCCTTCCTGGATATGTAGAGATATTCCTTGCAGCTTTGGTTGTGTAGGAGATCTTCTGCCAGCTTCCAGTTGGTTTTCTGTGAGAACTGCCTCACATGTAGGGGTATTTTTAATGTGTTTGTGGGGAGAGGTGAGCTCCACATACTTCTACTGCACCATCTTGCTACTCCTCCCTATTTGGGAGACTTTGAATTGCATCAACGTGTCCCATATAAAAACAGATACACTAGACTAAAGTAGAATTTCAGAATCCAGAGATAGTTACCTATCGCAAGTGCCTGTCAGTTTTTAGAGAGCACAGGATATGCCAGGTTTTTCCCGATTTTGTGGGGGAAAAAGGTAGAGCATCATGTACATTTTAGATGATCTTTGGACCCAAACAGGCTACATGAATTAGATAATTAAAACATCATCTGGTGATGTGATGAAAATGCAGAGTTCATTGATATGACTTAGTCCTCAAAGCCTGCTTCTATCCTAAAGAAAGCTGGCAAATCTCACTCATTTACATGATATGGGAACATATCCACCAGCAGTAGATGGCAGTGTGATATCATAACAAGAAAACAATGTGGCTGTTTACGTAAAAACACATTTCACAATACTTTCAAGGACTATAGTTAGAATTATTTGGGGGTTGTGGCAAAAAAATAGTTACAATGAGTGGATAACAAGAGCCAAGCTAGGACCACTTCAATTCTCCCTGTCTAATAATTTTTAAAGCCTTGAAACACACTTATTTAATTTTTAAATGGTCTTCACCCGGAAGGGATTTTCAAACTGTACCAGAGAATCATACCATCACAAATGACATAGTTTATGAAAGGAATCCCTGCCTTCTCGACCCTTTCCATCCTTTGGCCTCAAAAGAAGTTTTCACTGTGGATGTAATTTTTTGTTTCCTCGCTGTGGTAGTCCCGAAGAATGAGCTCATCACCTAGAGCTGTTAAAATTTACACTGGGCTGGGGGAAGGGAGCACACTGAGTACTCTGACAGGGAGCATTACCTCCAATTGTTTCTCTTCTTTCCCATTGCTTGACACTGACAGTAAAGTCACTTCTAGTTAATTAAGGAGCTTCTTAAAGGAACAAAGAAAAACATGTTTCGATTACCATTTCTATAAAGGTACAGCAATATCTGATAAGTTCTCTTGGATAATGTTACCAGATTAAGTCAATTTTCCTTTCTGAATGTAAATTCACTTAGGACCTCTACTTGAGTTGTACATATTTGTGTTTGAACCAAAAGCATTTGAGTATTTGTGTTTAATTTAGCAGCATCACAAATGTCTGCTATTCTCCTTTCCCATTTCTCTGTGTTAAACAAAGCCACTAGCACTGACCTCCAAAACATCCACCCCAAAACAGAAATATAAAAGAAGTAAAAGTTGTTCCCAGTAAACCTTGCCAAACAACATTCAAGAAGAATAGCTTATCAGCCTGCCTCACCTAAACAGACACAGCACCTGATACGTGCAGTGCCTAAACTGCCTAGCTCACATAAGCTGTGTTCATACAGGTGTTTATCCATAGCCTTAGCGTCCCTTCCCCAATGTATGTAAGAAAGAGCTGACAGGCACCCACTGGTGTAACTAAATATATTTTTTAATCCTAAAATAGCTCCTGGTAATCATCGCAGGGCAAGAATAAATGATACGACCATTAGTTCTGACAGGAGAATATCTAACCTTTCGCAAGAAAATTATAATTAGAACTCCAGGGTTTGCCTTTTGGTGAAAGAAGTTGACCTCAATCACCATTAGTGGATTTGTCCATTACAGAAGCTTCAGTTGGGACAGACATCAGGTCTTGATGGCGGATTCCATCCAGTGATTGTATACAGATGCTTCCTAATTCCATCTTGAGGTTTCATAATACGCTCTATTGTAAACACGTGGCTCCATTTTCATACCCTGCATTTACATTTGTCCCATAAATAATTTTCCAAAATTATCTAAGTAACACTAATGTGCCCAAACAGAGTCATTCCAAACAATCACTACTTCCTTCAATAGGCTTACAACTACAAACAGTCTGTTATCCTTACTAGTATATTCAAATTTAACCATGGTGCAAAATTTGGTCTGTTGTATTTTCTTCAGGTTATTTATGTAGCCATGCCACGATGCAGGGTGCCAGCAAAATAATCCCACTGCTTGTATAGCATTAAGTTTGCCTAAGCCAGCAAACACGCAAGTTCACTTCAAATCTCTTTTGGATATACAGACAGATATTCAGTTTTCCACACAAATCAGCAGAAGAGGTGTTTGTAAAACTGCGATTAAAAAAAAAAACAAAACTATATTTTATATCCTCCTTTCCCTTTCTCTGTCCTTTCTAGGCAGATGCAAACAAAATATAAGTGCAGTAATATCTAATTCAGATTATGCTTACTTTTAACTTTTGGAATTCTGTAAAGAGCCATAAAGTCTGCAATATTTCTCTTTAGAGAAAAAGAGCCATAAAGTCTGCAGTATTTCTCTTTAGAGTGTTTAAAAATAAAAGAAGGAAACGTTTTCAACTAACGTCTAGCATTTTATACCACCTTTTATATACACATATACTTCACTTATTAAGGATAAGTTTATATTTATACCTTAAAATGAATCCAAGGGCCTTAACTGGCTTCAGCTACGATTAGTTCTAATTACTGGTAGTACTGGAAATTATTTAAATGGCACTTTAAAGAGGTCCTCTACGATCTCATCTTTTCAGTAACTGCGGATGCCTTTCCGCTTAGTCTGAATAAGGAAGACTGAATTATTCTTAATTTTCTTTGGAGGCTCTTGTGGGTGATCCAAACACAAAGTCTGGAGCCAGGGTGCCTGGGAGTAAAACCTGGTTTGGCACCTATAGGTTCAGTTACCACTTAGGCAAGTGACTTAACACATCTGTGCTTCCACTTTCTCATCTGTGAAAACTGGAATAATAACCATAATACCTAGTTGATAGAATTGCCACTATTAAAGGAGCTGACGTTTTAAAGTGCCTGACACATATTAATCATTATATACATTTTCTTCAAATTAACAGCTAAAATTCACTTACTGTGTTTGCTTTAATTTCTCTTAGACTTGCATGAAATTATGGCAACAAAGCTTACCTGTACCCACTGCTTAGGTTTTGAAGTAGACCTTAAAATATGGTAATGGTTATGGATTTAGGGAGGACCTAGTCCATTGCTATGTGTTAATTTATGCATTAAATTTCACGTGTTATTAGGAAAAAAATTAGCACACGAACGAAGCACATTAGCACATTAAAAAGGGGTTGGGGCAGGTGAAGCCAGCTTGTGTTCTGAGGAAGATCATCCGGAGGCACCACCATCAACGGGAAGCCCAGGAATGTGGGCAATCTCAGATCTCCAGCTCTCGTGAAGAGAACGGCCTCCTGAAACACGCAGCCGGGAGAACCCTACTGTCACTAGGCTACACTCAGGAGGCTGACCCAGCTTTTGAGCACCGTGGGCTCCTATGGCTATGTTCACGCAGATGCGGCCATCAAGTGGCAGGCCCAGACAGTTATGTGGCAGGCCCAGACCTACTGGCCATGTCAGCACCATGAGCCCTTAAACCCTGAGCTCGTGTAGTCTCTCTGGACCTATTGCCACTATGATCATGTGGTAGATCCAGCTTTTCAAGGCGCTAGAGCATGGCAGACTCCTAAACCCTGCCCATCATGTGGATTCATCCTGTCATGTGGCCCTCACGAGCTAGGGGCATGTGGAAGCCTCAGCACACCAAGTCACAAAGGTGACCTGCTTCTGAGAGTCATATGGATGCTATGGTCCATCACATATCCCCCTTGGTCACACATCAGGCTCAGCCATCTCTAATCTCGTGAAGATTGCTGCCTACCAGAATCTTCAGATCCCTGAGTCAACAGGGATGTGGCCGCTACCATCACATGGCAGGCAAAGCGCCTGCCGTCATGTGAACACCGCACCTACCCTTCGGCTGTTGGTCGTGTATATTCTATGATCATGGGACATGCTGTGGTCTCCTGAGGATCAGTTCTCTCGGTCACACTTCACGATTGAGGGCTCCTGAATCCTGACGTCACATGCATCCTTCTACTCTGTGGCCTCCGCCAGCCAAGCCCCTGGAAGTCAGGTAGGGCCCCACAGCGGCGCGTTACGTTACGTAGGTCCCGCAGTCACGTGACGCCGTAAGGTCGTGACCTCGGGAGGCGCCGTTATAGCGTGCGGAGAGCCTGCCGAACGGTGGGTAGCTCAGCTTAGCCTTCTGAGGAGTCAGACCGAGAGGTGAAGAAGACCTTTAGAATTAAGGTACTTGTCCTGGCTGAGGGGGAACTTGATGAAGCTCTGGCTCTGATGCCATCCTTTCCACCGACTTTCATATTCTGACACGGTAGGCGGTAGTCGGGTAGGAGGGGCGCCCTCCAGTACTAGAGGTTCACTCAGAATCGGCGGGACAGCGGGCGGCAGGCGTTCATGGGCTGCTCTCGGCAGCTAGGCTCGGGAAACTGGGTGGACCCCTCCCTTCCCCCTTCCTTCCCAACCCCCACATTAAAGCCCTACTCTTGCTTATCTCTGTTTCGTATCCGTATTCACTACCTGCCATGTGATGGTGTCCTCTGCGCTCTGCTGACCACGTTTGTTATTAGGAACAGCAGAGAACTCCTAGATGCCACTTCGTATCGATGATTTCAAATCTGATCTGAATTTCTGTCTCTTAATTTGTTGTGTGGAGAGAGGCAAGGAGAGAGACTTTTTTTAATTTGATATTTTTTTCAGTAAAAGTGTGAAAGTAGCCAGCACGTTAAGGTTCAGAATTTGTTTTCTGTATATGCTTTGCCGACCAGTAGTTTTTCAAAGTGTGTGTGGGGTGGGATGCCATAATCTTTTTCTGCTTGGACTCTCTAAACGGCTTAAATTAGTCCAGCCAGCCACAATTGGCTTCTGATTTTCCTCTTGATTTTCTAACCATTCCTTGTTACATTCCTTGAAAGTTCTCCCCTTTCCTTCATGTGGGAAAAAACAGTGAATTTATTTAAGAAAACCATATGAAGTAAAATTATAGATGATACATATCATAAAAATCACGTAGATGGTACTTAATGAGTAAAATGCAGCAAGTAAAAGAAGGTGTTCACATTTGTGAGGGATTTAAAGATTGTTTGAGAGACGGTTAAAGGGGTGATATATTTTTTAAATTATATAATAGCCATTTCTTTCCTCTCATTTCAGCACTTTCAGGTTTGTTCTACAACACACTATGTCTGAGAGACAGCAACAACCAAAATGCTTTTATCCATTGAAGAAATATGGGACATACAAGAATGAAGGTATAAAGGATTTCTATATGTCATATTTTTAAGATCATATGCCACTTGAATCTCAAAGAGAAGGGTAGTGTCTTAGCTTGTTCAGGCTGCTGTAGTAGAACACCATGGACCGGGTGGCTTGTAACTTACAAGAATTTATTTTTCACGGTTCTGGAGTCTGTGAAGTCCAAAATCAAGGCACGAGCAGGTTGAGTGTCTGGTGAGAGTCTGCTTCCTGGTTCATAAAGGGCTGTCTTCACGCTGTATCCTCACATGGCAGAAAGGGCAAGGGAGCTCTCTGGGTCCTCTTTTATAAAGGCACTAATCCCATACATCACAGCACCTCCCTCATGACCTAATCACCTACCAAAGACTTGACCTGCAAATACTGTCACCTTGGAGCCTAGGTTGGTACATAAACAGTCAGTCTGTAGCAGGTAGTTTCCTCAAACTATATGGGGATGGAACATTTTCCCACAGTCCACTGGAAGTACGAGTGTTCCTCAGAAAACATTTTGGGAAAGCCTGTTCAAACTAAATCTCTTCTGCCACATTAATACCTTGTACCTTTGTTTACTAAGTAGAATGTATGCTTACTAATAATTATAATCTGTTCTTCTCATTGAGAAACTACTTATTGCTAACTCATTTTATCTTATGTCATTAGTCATTCTCTCTTTTGCTTAATCTTTCCACTTTTTCATTCTTTACATATAACCTCAATTTATGTTTCTGATATCATGATGGCAAGAAATAAGTGCATAAGTGCTAGTCATTAGGAAGTCTGAAAAAGAAAATGAAATGCCCCACTCTTGAAAAGATGATACAACTTACCGTAACGATGAGTGGATGAAATAGCTCTCCTTTTATAGCAATTTTCCACACTTTTTCAAAACTAGTTTTCTATTATTATTTAATCATTATAGCTGCCATTTTTTGAGTTCCTGTTATATGTCAAGCACTGTGGCAACCTTGTCATATCAGTTTTCTCATTTAAACCTCAGAACAATCCTGAGAGGATGTTATTTTAATTTACAGATAAGATACAAGAATCAAGATAGGCTAGATTATGCTGTGGTAATAGACAGTCCCCATATCTCAGGGGCTTATTACTCACTTCGACTACATGTCCATGGCAGGCGCATGCCCCTCACAGGATGGTGGACTTTGGGGGTCTGAGCCATTCTTACTGGAATGACTTGGAGACCCAAACTGACAGAGCAGCCATCATCTAGATAGTTGTCAGTCCCTGTGCCTGAGGTGAAGAGGGCCCTGCAAGGTCTCAATCCAACAACCATATGTTCTGGCCCAGAAATAGCACATGTCACTCACAACCCATTAGCCAGAACCCGTCACATACACAGCCCTGTCCAAACAAAGAAGGTCAAGAAGTACAGCTCTTCCAGGACCCTGGAACTGGGACAAATGGAAACACATGGCAAACAGCACTACCGCATGATGGAATTGAGGCTCAGAGAGGTAAAATATTTGCCTAAAATCACATACGCAGTAAGGGACTGGGCACATTCTGGATATATGATTTCAAAATCCGCGCTCTTTCTGTTCCTACTCCTTTCTATATTGTATGCTGTCCTCTTCAGTGAAGTTCGTATGTACTTATCATAGAAGTTCCTTTGCTTCAATGCTGCAGTTCCATCTCCCTTAATCATCTGATATTTCAACAGTGGATTTAGTTAAACCCCCCACATTGGTAAGCCACAGGTCTTTTCCAAGTAACCAAATGTACTGGATATTTGGATATCCATGCTATTCGAGGATAGCAATTATAAAAGAAAACGTGATGGTAGATGAAAAGACTGTGGATTTTTCACACACTTGATAAAAATCATCTCATGCATTTCTATATTGGCAAGAAAATAAATTAAGAGCACAAGTTAATGAAATTGATAACAGATATGGATGAGTTGAATAAAAATGCTAGATGTTAGTGCTTTCAAAATATAAAAAAATAAGGAAACCTTTGGCAGTATGGGTCAAGAAAATTAGAAGGCACAGATAAGCCACTTTCGAAGAAGGTGTCTTGCTTGTATTTACAGTAAAGCTTTAAAAGTTAATATTATGAAAAAGATATGCTGATAATTTGAAAATTAATACTGAATGGGTAAGTTCTAGAAAAAGGAACATTATATTGGGGAAACAAAATATTCAGCTTATTCTTGACATTGCATGCATGAGAAGGCAAAATTACTGGTCAATCTTAATTAGTTATAAAAATGCAAAAAATAGAAATAAGATAAAGACAAACTTAATCCAGCAATGGCTAAAACAGATAGTACATCAGGGCAAAGTTGTGTTTATACCAAACTTGCAATGTTGGTTTAACATTAGGAGAGTCATAACGTAGTTCAACACATTCATAGGATAAAGGAGCAAGAAAAGGATGATTATCACAAAGATTCCAGAAAAAAAATGCATGCAATACAATTCAACAACCAATCAAGATTAAACAACAACAAAAATAACACTTAGCTAACTGGGAATAGAAAGATATTTCTTTAAAATGATAATGTGTGCTTTAAAAAATCTATAACAAACACTGTAAGTAATAATGAGACATTAAAAGCATTCCATTCTAAATCAGAAGAGGCAAAGATGATTCATATAATCGCTTCTGTTCAACATCTTACTGAGTCTCCTAGGCATTGCAGTAAGCCAAAATACATACATACATTAATTAATATATGTGTAAAAGTGAAAAGGAACAAAACTGTGAGTATAGTTGTCTTCATATAAAGCTCAGGAGGATCTATGGAAAATTATAATAATAGTGATTAACCAGTTTATTGGATATAAAACTAATATACACAAAATAATTTCACAAAATAGAAAATTATATTTTCAATGTGAAATTACCATTTACAATAGCCAAAAAAATGGACCTGTGGAATATACCTCAAGTTGGCTCAGCTGGCAAGTATTCCAACACTCATAAACACTCTTACATGTTTTCTTGTACCGTAGAGAAATGGAAAGGTAAAAACAAGAATGGAGACCTACGTTAGTGTGTGTGTATGTTATCTAGACCCCCTTTTGTCTAGGGTCCCAAAGAAGACCTCTGTGTATCAAGCCTATGCACCATAGTGAAACTTGGAGGTAGAACTGAGTAATGTGGGAGCCACAAGCAGGATCAGCTACGTATGATGGGAGAGGTCTCTGGTTTTTATGGGCAGCCACAGCAGAGTGCCTGTAATTCAGTCTCTGTCATATATGTTGCTGAGCTCATAGGCAGCAGGGGTGTTTCAGCTATACCAGTCCCACGGCGTGAGGGGGCTTCCCCTGGCTGTGCGGCATCCAAGCCCACTTTTCTGGCCCTCACAGAATTTTTGTAAGCTGTGTGATATGTTTTATTAAAGATGTCTTATTTTTGTAAAATAGCTAGAATGAATATCTGGCATAAGGAAGTGGGGACTTTGATTAATAGAGTACTTGACACCAAAATTGGTTGCAAGCAAAGGGCCATGAAGGAAGTGGGGATCGGGGATGAGTTATCCGGTCTAGGTGGATCTGAAGATGGTAAGGACCCAGTTGGTAACAGAGGACGAATCATTAGTGTTCCATGGCACACAATGGTGAAAGAGTTGCAGTTGCGTGACTGGACAGAACTTGGGCCCACTTGCCTGCTGCACAGCAAAGCCAATCTACTGACGCTGGGTTGTCGGTGAAGGAAAGTACAGTGTTTGTTTTCTGGGTGCCAAGCAAGGAGAACTGGCTGCTTGTGTTCAGAAGACTCTAACTCCCTGCTGACTTTCAGGGAAGTGCATGACTTTCCTCTGATTGTTTGTTGGTGAGGAAACAGGGTGCTGTTTCAGGGATCTTAATCATCAGCATTCTGGTTCTAACCAGTCTGGGGTCGGTGTGCTTGTGGTCAGCATGGAGTCACCATCCTCCACCTGGGCAGGGGATCTTAGTTTCTGCATAACAGCTCAAAGATATGTATGAAGTTGTTATCCCTTGCAGAGAAACTAGGACTCTGCTTTATCACTGCACTATTGTTCTTCCCTGCTTTTCTTTCTTTTTTTTAAACATCATTATTGGAGTATAATTGCTTTACAATGGTGTGTTAGTTTCTGTTTCTAACAAAGTGAATCAGTTATACATATACATATGTCCCTATATCTCTTCCCTCTTGTGTCTCCCTGCCTCCCACCCTCCGTATCCCACCCCTGTAGGTGGTCACCAGGCACCAGGCTGATCTCCCTGTGGTATGCGGCTGCTTCCCACTAGCTATCTATTTTATGTTTGGTAGTGTATATATGTCCATGCCACTCTCTCACTTCATCCCAGCTTACCCTTCCCCCTCCCCGTATCCTCAAGTCCATTCTCTAGTAGGTCGGTGTCTTTATTCCCGTCTTGCCCCTCGGTCCTTCATGACCAATTTTTTTTAGATTCCCTATATATGTGTTAGCGTACAGTATTTCTTTTTCCCTTTTTGACTTACTTCACTCTGTATGACAGACTCTAGGTCCATCCACCTCTCTACAGATAACTCAATTTCGTTTCTTTGACTGCTTTTCCTTTGTTTCTGCATTTCCTCACTTCCCTAATTAGTAAGTGCTTGAGTCTGTTGTTTGGAACTCAGGGAAGGCCTAGGAGGCCAAAGCCTTTTCCTACAGATAAGAAACAGGGAACACAGCGGGGCTTTTGTACCCGGGAGGGCCCTGAAGGGTTCTGTTCAGTGTCAGTCCCCCCTTTTCTTTGATACTCCTCAATCCTGAGGGGATCATGAGTGGGGCAAGAGAGGGAATAAAGTTTTGGATAGAGAAGTTAATCATAAACTTGGCAAGGGAACTCGGTTTTAGGGGGACTCAGTTTCAAGCGTTACCAGCTGTACCTCTGGTCACTTGAATTGAAATGCCTTTGAAGTCAGTGTGTTGGTGGGCCAGGCAGCTGCTGTTTGGGACCCAGAGGACACTCCTTTCCCCCACAGCACTGAGAAACACATTAGTGTGGAGGGCATCTTCATCTCTGAAGTGTTCTGAAGTGGCTGACTTGTGTAGGCCACAGATGAGATGGGAGATTCTGCCATTGACAGGGTCACCCTCACTTGAGTGGGGATGTTGGGGTTCTGGAGTTGCAGGCCCAGTAGGAGCACTTAATCTCCTGCCTCAAGGTGAGTGCTGTTTACTTAATAAACAGCAAGGATGGAAGGGTAGTGACACTGGTTTGACCTGTAGCAACCTCTGAAGGTGGCTAATTGATCAACAGATCCCTTGGATCTGAAATACCTGAACATACTCCAAAGTTGCATTTGATCAGTGTAAAAATAAATAAAATATAAACAAAGATTTGTAATAAAATATAAGAACATAAAAATAAATAAATCAAGCTCTAGGTCTGGTGACTTGACCTCTCTTGATGGCAAATGGTAGTCCTTTACTCAATTCCCACACTTGACCCAGAACACCATGAATGAGTGGACTACTGAGGAAGGACCCTACGGTGAAGTCGCAAGTTACTGCAGTAAATCTTCTTCCCAGGCTTAGCCAAAGGGACCGTCAGCCATTTACCACAGTTACTGTGCATTTGCTTTAAGGACACTTGCTCTAAGCCAGAGCTCAACAAACTCCCTGGAAAGGGCCAGGTGACAAATACTTGAGGCTTTGTGGGCCATTTTGTCTCTTTCGTAACTACTCAGCTCTGCTGTTGTAGAGCGGAAGCCTCCACAGACAAGTATGGCTGTGTTCCACTAAAACTCTGCGTATGGACATTGGCGTGTGGATTTCAAATAATTTTCACATGTCAAGAAATATTATTGTTTTAACCATTGAAATATGTAAAAACCATTCTTACCTTGCAGGCCCTAGAGAAACAGGCCCCAGGCCAGGTTTGGCCCATGGGCTGTAGTCTGCCAGTCTCTAATTTAAGCTAATGGAATCACTAGGTCCCTAAAACAGCAGAGTGGAAAGCCAGCAAAATGAGGTGGCATCCATTGCTACGGTCTCTGGCAAGCATAAACCAAAAGCTGATACTTTAATACAGTAGCTTTCAACTGTAGTTGCACACTTCAGTCACGTGGAGAATTTACAAAATGAGGGTGCCTGGGTCTCAACCCAGTTCTGCTTTAATTATTGTGGGTATAGCTTGGAGCTGGTGATATTCTCAAACTCCCCAAGTGGCTCTACTGTGTAAACGAGGTGGAGAACTACAACCCATACTGTGGGACATTACTCAGGAATAGAATAGGCAGGAACATAAATGGATTTCAAAAACATGATGCTGACTTTAAAAAGCCAGACACAAAGGTGTGCAGCATGTATGATTCCATTTCCAAGAAATTCTACAGCAGGCAAAACAAATATATAGGGACTGTGAGCAGATCAAGGTTTATATGGAGCTGGGAGGTGGAAAGATTAACCAGGAACCGTTTGGAGTGTGATATATGCTTTATATCTTTTTTTTTAAAATTGGAGCATAATTGCTTCACAATGGTGTGTTAGTTTCTGCTTTATAACAAAGTGAATCAGTTATACATAAACATCTGTTCCCATATCCCTTCCATCTTGCATCTCCCTCCCACCCACCCTCCGTATCCCACCCCTCTAGGTGGTCACAAGGCACCGCACCGAGCTGAACTCCCTGTGCTATGCGGCTGCTTCCCACTAGCTATCTACCTTACGTTTGGTAGTGTATATATGTCCATGCCTCTCTCTTGCTTTGCAACAGCTTACCCTTCCCCCTCCCCATATCCTCAGGTCCATTCTCAAGTAATTTTGTGCCTTTATTCCTGTTTTACCCCTAGGGTCTTCATGAAATTTTTTTTTCTTAAGCTCCATGTATATGTGTTAGCATACGGTATTTGTCTTTCTCTTTCTGACTTACTTCACCCTGTATGACAGACTCTAGGTCTATCCACCTCATTACAAATAGCTCAATTACATTTCTTTTTATGGCTGTATGCCTTGTATCTTGATTGAGGTGGTGGTTAGCTCTAATCCCTGATTTTTACATGTAAGTAATTTGAGATCAGGAGAAGTTGGGTGAATTGTCCAAAGTGATGTAGCTTAATAATCAGAGAGAAGACAGGTGGATCTGATTATCAGTAAATTTTCCTGTTATGCTATGGAATGAGTCAATAGTAATAGTGCTTCCCCCCAAGCCCATGGCAAAACCTGACCCAGCCTTTTATGCAAGTAAAGCATGCACGTGAAAGTACACCTCTTGTGCATTCCAAACACCTACTAATAAGCACAGTTGACATTCTCACGTGTTCCTTTACGTTGACTTCTTTACGTTTGTATTTACATATCCAAACAAAAACTTTTCTTAATATTTCCTTTTGAGTAATCACACTCTAATATGCAGGTTTACAAACTATGGTAAAAATACATGACATAAAATTTACCATCATAGCCAGTTTTAAGTGTTCAGTTCAGTACAGTTAAGTTGATTCACATTGCTGTGAAACCAATCTTCAGAACTTTTTCATCTTTCAATTCTGAAACTCTATACATTAAACAGCAATTCCCCTTTGTCCCTTCCTCCCAGTCCCTGGTAACCCCATTCTACTGTCTGTTTCTATGAATCTGACTACTTTAGATACCTTATTTTGATTAAACCCATGGACTCTGTTTACGATAGTTTTCCCAACTTTAAAAATATCTATCTATTTATTTATTATTTTGGCTGTGCCGGCTCTTTGTTGCAGCATGCTGGATCTCTAGTTGCGGCATGCAGACTTCTTAGTTGCGGCATGTGGACTCAGTTGTGGCATGCAGGCTTCTTAGCCTTGGCATGCAGACTCTCAGTTGCAGCATGCTTGCAGGATCTAGTTCCCCGACCAGGGATTGAACATGGGCCCCCTGCAATGCGAGCATGGAGTCTTACCCACTGGACCACCAGGGAAGTCCCTAGAAACCTTATGTAAGTGGAATCATACAGTATTTGTCTCCTAGTGACTGGCTTATTTCATTTAGCGTAATGTTCTCAAGGTTCATCCATGCTGTAGCATATGACAGAATTGCCTTCCTTTAAAAGGCTGCATAATATTCCATTGTGTGTGTCTGTGTGTGTGTATATATATATATATATATATATATATATATATATATATATATACCACAATTTGTTCATCCTTTTATCCATCGATGGACATTTTAATTGTTTCTACTTCTTAGCTGTTGTGAATAGTGCTGCTATGAACATAGATGTGCAAGTATCTCCTCAAGATTCTACTTTCAGTTCTTTTGGATATATACCAAGAAGTGGGATTGTTGGGTCATATGGGCGTTCTAGTTTTCATTTTCTCTGGAATCCCCATACACACTCATAAAGAATGAATGGGTCAAAGAAGAAGTCACAAAGGAAATTAGAAACTACTTTGAGACAAATTAAAAGGAAAGTCCATCATACCAAAACTTAAGGGATGCAGCAAAGGTGTGTTAAGAAGGAAGTTTATAGCTTTAAATGTGTACATTGAAAAGACAAAAGATCTCAAATCAACAACCTAATTTTACACCTCAAGAAATTAGAAACAGAAGAAGAAACTAAAGCCAAAGCTAGCAGAAGGAAGGAGATATATAAGAGCAGAGATAAATGAAATAGAGAAAAAAACCAACAACAATAGAAGAAAAGTAAATGAAACTAAGAGTTGGGTTTTTGTTAAAGCTACACAAAATTAAGAAACCCTAAGTTAGACTCACTAAGAAACAGAAAATAGAGGACACTCAAATAATTAAATTCAGAAATGAAAGAGGGACATTACAACTGATACTACAGAAATTAAAAGGATTATTAGCGAATACTGTGAATAATTGTATGCCAACAAATTGGAAAACCTAGAAGAAATGGATAAAGTCCCCCAAACAGACAATCTAGCAAGACTGAATCATAAAGAAATACATAATATGAACAGATCGATTAATGAGTAAGGAGATTTAATCAGTTAACAAATATCTCCCAGCAAAGTAAATCCCAGGACCACATGGTTTCACTGGATTATTCTATCAAATACTTGACAAGGCGATGTCTGAGACTGCTTGTGTCTGAATCACCTTGCTGAGGGAGGTCTCTAGCCCTGTTCAGGCACCTGATGCAGTTGGTCAGCCAGGGGACTGCAGTAGCTGTCAGCTAGCTCCTTTTACCCTTTCCCCTCGTCAACGTTATTTCGGAAGGAATGTGGGTTCTTGCAAATGACTCTGACTCTTCCTATACACCGTATGTAGACCACATGCCCTTACTGCTCCCTTTAAAATGTGAACTTTTCCCTTTCATTGCTGGATTTCCCTGAAAACGAGTTGGTTGCCCGGCATTCTCCAAAGGTCAGCAATAAGGTTCCTCTTTGTTGTTGTTATTGTTGATGAGGGTCATTATGAACTCCTGGCTTTTGAGCATGTTGGTGGGCTTCAAACCATTGTGATGTGGTGTTGAGCAGAGGACTGAAATGATGTGACTTTCACTCTGCTGCTGGGCTGAAAACAGACAGGTAAGGGAGCCAGGATGAAAGCAGAGGGGCCAGCTGGACAGCAGTCCAGTCCAGGAGGTAGATGTTGGTGTCTTGGCCAGGGTGGTGGTAATGGAGGTGGTGAGAAGTGGCTGGCTTCTGGACATACTTTGAGAGAGGGGCCGAGAGAATTTCCTGACCAGTTGGATGTGGAGTGTGGGAGAAAGAGAGCACACCATGCCCCCTCCGAGTTTTGGGGACTGAGCAAGTGACATTTGTGGGTCAAGTGCCCCATCTGTGTTTACTTTCACTTCCAGTGCCACACAGGGAAAGTCCCAAGGTTGTGAGTAGCAGGATTGCCCTGACAGCGGGCCACACGGGGAAAGCAACAGCTCCCCAGAGGAGTTCATCTGAGGCCTGGTCGTAATCACTCTATCGTGGAGTGATCAGCAGTGGACGGATCTTTACTCATATGTGTGCCCTGAGACAACATGGAATAGTTAATGTACAAAAGGCACAGCACACAAACCTAGAGAACCTTAAGCATTACAACCCAAAGGAAGCTGGTTTCTAACAGTGTAATTACCATAATCCTCCCTCCCCACAAGCCACTAGTATGATTATCTGCTGGTTCACTGTTTCAGTGGAATGTGTTAAAAATAAAATACCCTTAGTGAATCCACCTATGGGGAAGAGAATTGACACGACCTTATTTCTGCAGGGGCCGAAAAACTTCCAAATCTTTTTCCATGGTGAATTAGACATGTGGGAGGGGAGAATTTGTGGGCGGAGGGGTGAACAGCAACACAACTTCTGGGAGTGAATACAAGGTGAAGTGTACCCAGGACACTTTCTAAGCGTGCCTGTAGCTTCAGTATGCAGTACAGTAGATGTCAGAGTAAAGAAAATGAACAAGAGCCAAAGCCTTACGGAATGATGAAAGGATCAGGACACCCGGGAGACATAAAGATCCTAAATGCGTACTCACCAAACAACAGAGCCTCAAAGTACACGAAGCAGAAGCTGGTGGAGCTGAAAGGAGAAAGAACCAGATCTTTAATTATAGTGGGGGCCTTTGACACCCACCTCCCTCTTAGCAAGTGACAGAATTGCTAGAGAGAAAATCAGCAAGGATATAGAAGACCTGAATAACACAGTAAACTAAGGAGATCTACATGACATAAATAGAACAGTCCGCCCACCAACAGTAGAGTACAGGTTTTTCCCCGGGGGTCTCTGTAACATTCACCAAGTTAGACCATCTCCTTGACCATCAGACAATTGTCAGTAAATTCAAACATAATTGAGGGACTTCCCTGGTGGTGCAGTGGTTAAGAATCCGCCTGCCAGTGCAGGGGACACTGGTTCGAGCCCTGGTGAGGAAGACCCCACATGCCGCCGAGCAGCTAAGCCCATGCGCCTCAACTACTGAGCCTGTGCTCTAGAGCCCTCGAGACACAACTACTGAGCCCGCGTGCCACAATTACTGAAGCCCGCGCGCCTAGAGCTCAAGAGAAGCCATTGCAATGAGATGTCCATGCACCACAACGAAGAGTAGCCCCCGCTAGCCGCAATTAGAGAAAGCCCGTGTGCAGCAACGAAATCCCAATGCAGCCATAAATAAAGAAAGAAAATTATTTAAAAAAATAAGAAGACTTGAGATCTCCCAGAGTGTGCTCCCTGGCCACGATGGAATCAAATTAGAAACCAGTAATAGAAAGCAAATAGACGGATCCCTAAACACTTGGAAATGGTGGTTGACACATCATTCCAGGTTATCATTCACACCCTTGTTATAGAAGAGCTGAAGTGAGGAAGAGTTGCCTGCTGAGCTGAAAGGCATTTCAGGCTGGCCCAAGAGAGAGATCACTCTGGCTCTTTCAAACAGCCTATTGTTCAGGTCAAGGCTGGAGGAAGGGAGACAGTTCAGGAGGTTGTTACCTCTGTGCCACCTGAGATTAAAGTTCCTAGTGCACTGGCAAAGTAAGTCCAGCCAGCTTGCTGGTTGTTAGTGGAATCGGTTTGGTGGCTCATTGGATTTGTCAAGCACAAGAGAGGTATTGGTGTGGTTGCTGGAAAGTCCTGAGAGAAGGCAAGATTCGGGTGCCTTCCTGGTATATATATGACTGCTGTCCAGTCTAACCCATGGACGCATACACCGCGGTTCTTTATCAGTCCAGCTCCACTGTTTTAAAAGTTTCACCGCCGTTGTCCTCTCCTCCCTCCTCCTTCTCCTCCCTCTTTCTCCTCCTTGTCCTCCTCTTCCTCATCCTGCTCCTCCTCGATTCGTCCCCTGAGAGTGCCATCTGTCGGATAAGGCTGTCCTCTCTGGACAGGCAGAAGAGTGTCCTTTCTGAGGTTTGTGGGATTGGTCCCTTAGGCCAGGTTGGCACTTTGCCTGCCCTACCATGCTGTTAGCCTAAGACATGGTACGTGGTAAGTGGACCACAGATGTGTCTGCAAACTTGTATTTTTGTTCCTCTTTTCAGAATACAGTGATGGTGGTAGACCACCTCAAGGGAGAAAGAAAGGTTGGAGTTCTTTCCCAGGTAATTCTGGCGAGAGGAGCCCTCATTACGAACACGATGGGTGTGAGCCTCAGCCCTCACACCTCCAGGAGGATGCTGGAAACGTGGTGAAGAGGGATGTCCCGGAGGACCCCGAAGTAAGACAGTAAGTGGTCAGGCAGCAGGGTTTGTACACAGGAGCCCCTGGGACTATGCACCTCTCTCAGTCTCCGTGGACTTGTTTTTCTTCTCTCACTGCAAAACAGAAGCTTGCTCGAAGTGAAATAATGGTTGAGCAAAGCTAAGTGTAGTGCTGGTGTCAAAGAGACGAGGGTGTACAGAAGACTTCCTTAGCACTTATGGCCCCTCACCCTCCTTCTCTCCACATCCCCCCTGCAGCTCTCCCGGTACCATCCGAGACAACATGAGGAGAGTGAGATGGCACAGTGAAGGCCACAGGGATAAGAGTGTGTGGAGAAAGAGAACACCTGTGGAGAGAGAAATGGGGGAGAACACACATGATGGAACCCCAGGGAGCTGGTTCAGGGTCACAGTGAGTATCCTGAAAAATGTATGGAATGTGCAGGAGAGAAAAGCCAGGGGGAGTTGTGTTGGGCTCATGTAGACATGCTGGTTTATTTCACTGGGGACAGTTTGTAATCTGTCCCTTTTATTACCAAGAGTTAACAGTCTTGTTCATCTAAGGTCAGATTCGGAGAAGCAATGTTAAGGGAACAGGCTGACTGTGAGGAGAACAGAGGAGCCTGTCTCAAAGCAAAGATGGAAACTACTGCCAAGGATATGGAGCAACTCCACATTGGAGGTCTCAGTTTGGCAAGCTGAGTGTGCGAGATGGAGGTTCAAGCCTCTGGAGACCTTGTCTGAGGGGCAAGCAATGTCTGCACTGGGTAGGATCTCCTGGAAATTTATAAAAGGAAGATCATCTCTGTCACCTTCATTATGAGGAAGAGAGTTTGACTGGAGAGAAAGGGTATTTAGGAAATCCATATTACGCACACCCATAAGAAATCGGACCAGTGATCCCTTCTTTAGAAGCCCTTTCAAGCTCAGTAGAAGGCCAGAAAAGAACAGGAAAAGGTTCGTCCTGCAGCCTAAATTCCCTGCTGTCTGTCCTCTCTCCCATCCCTTCTTTTCATCCTTAGATTCCTTGTGGGATGAAGTATGACAAGACATGGCTAATGAACTCAATCCAGAGCCATTGCAGTGTCCCCTTCACTCCAGTGGACGTAAGAGAGGATGCGGAAGACAGACGCGTGGGCACAGGGAAGGGGGAGAGAGAGAGACCTGGTTCAGCAGGGTCTGTTGGCTTCTGATACTATTGCTGTTGCATTCAATCCCTGTAGTTCCACTTTTTGCAAACTGGGGCTCAGTTCTTTGTCCAGGAAGCTAGCACTGCCTGTGCATTGATGGATGTCAGCTACAAGATTTGTGACGAGGAGAGACGAAAGGTGTGTGTCGAGGGCGTTACATGTACCTCATCCTGAGGAAGGAGGACAGGCCAGGGGCTGGTTGTCTTCTTTGGAACTAGAGTTCCTGGTGCTTACCCCACGTCTTCTTCCTGCAGATACCTGTCTTTGTTGGCCCCTCCCCTGTTCCCTACTCTGTGCGGGATAAGTTGCAGCCAGAAGAAATGGAGCAGCTAAAGGTAATGCAGATTCAAGACGTGTTGTGTGCCAACGCTCAGACCCACCTCTCCTTCCTCCAGTCCCCCGTCCCCCTCACCCCTGATTTCCCTGCCATCACCACAGCCTCAGAGCGGCTGTCTCCATCTCTCACTCTGCAGCTGACATTGAGCAAACGATATAATATCTTCAAGCAAGCTCTTGACCTCCAGAGGCTCCGCTTTGACCCAGGTATGGCTGACAGCAGTAATTCTAGGGCAGGCGAGGGCAGAGGGGTCTTCCTGGAGGGTGACTTAGGGATGGTAACGTGGGGAGGGGCTGGTGCTGGCCCCAGACACCACTCAGCCACCTGATTCCCTCACCTCTCCTTCCTGAAGACTTGGTAGGCCATGATATTGATATAATTCTGAATCGAAGAAGCTGCATGGCTGCCACCCTGCATGTCATCGAAAAGAATTTCCCTGAGGTGAGGCTGTAGGCCCAGTGCTGGTATTAGGGTAGGGGGTGCAAGAGCTGGGGTGCAGGGCAGATTTGTCTCCAAGGTCCTCGATAGTAAACTTCACTCTACCTCTTCTTGCCCCAAAGCTGTTGTCCTTGAACTTGAGCAGCAACAAGCTGTACCAGCTGGATGGCCTGTCTGACATTATACAGGTGGCCTCTACGGTCAAAACCCTGAACCTGTCTGAAAATGAGGTGAGAAGAGGGAGCCAGGTCAAACTTGGGTTGAGAGCAGAGGGGGCCTTTTAGTGGCCATCAGAGTGATGACAGGAGGCAGGTGAAGGGACCTGTCGGGGAGGGAGGGGTCTGGGGGTGCAGGGATTTGGATGTCCCCTTTCATGGGATTCCATTTCCCACTTCCACCCCATATTTCTCAGCTGAAGTCTGTGTGGGAGTTGAGCAAGATGCAAGGGCTGAAGCTTGAAGAGCTGTGGCTGCAAGGGAACCCATTGTGTAGCACCTTCGCAGACCAGTCCACCTATGTAAGGTCAGTGTGAACACCCTGTCACCCTTCTTGGTGACCTTCACCCATGGGAGCCTAGACTATCTGTGACAGTGCCCCTATGCCGCAGGTGGCCGCCCTGGTCTTCTGGGAGGATCACAGGCCCCACCTTCTGCTCTCTCTGTGCCTATCACCAGTGAGGTGTTTCCTTCCCCTGACCTGCTCACCTCTGCAGGCGCTCTGGGGTCTGTTTCCAGCTCTCTGCTCCCAGCTATATTGCACCAAGGCCTCCCAAGAGTGTGCCCCAGGAAGCATGGCTTCTCCTCCTCACCAGGACCAGGAGCGACCAGCCTTGATCCAGATGCTGGCGCCCTGGACTGAGAAGGGTCCTCCAGTCCCGGGCCTCTTGCTGAGCGAAGCCTTCCTTCTTCGTGCTGAGCTGGGGTGTGCCTCCCCCGTTCTGAGAGGGGCCCTCTTCCCCTGCCTCCAAAGCGGTCCACCCTCCTCTCCCAGGTTGACATGGGGGCTTTCCTGCGCCATGCTGAGGGCTGAGGCCATGGGTGGCTGCTGTCATGACATCCATTCTGCTGGCCCAGTGCCAGGAATTGGACCCTCCTTGGGGTCCAGCTTGGGAAAAAGCAGGGCTCTTTGAGTCAGGGGGCCAGACGTGGGTCCCCGCCAGTGATCAGAGGGCTTCCTGAGGCAGGAGTGGATGGCACAGGGCAGAGGTGGTAGAGGAGACAGAAGGACAGGCCTCTCAGTGGCACTTACCATCCCTCCCTGCACACGTCACAGCATCCCGCCTGGTCCTTCACAGGAGCCCTGGGCAGCCTGAGACAGGTATGATTCCTCAGATAAAGAACCAACTCAGACAGGTGCAGGGGTCATCGGGAGAGAAGACGGTGGTCATCAGAGGGGGCCACGGATCCTCAGCCCCATGCTGAGCTGGGACCTGACCCTTTTCTCCTTCTTGGGAAGATCTGCCCCCATGGCTGCTCTGTTTCCCATGCCCAAGTCTGGCTGAGCTCACACAGGTGACAAAGTTTCAACCAGCATACAATGGGCCCCCAGTTCAACATGTGCATATTTTCCATTCCTAGCTGGTGTGTCTGGGCGATTCTGGGGCAGGTGAAGAGCCGCAATGGGTGTGCCGTTTCCCCTTTCTTCTCTCTTCTTCCCTGACCCCCACCACGGGAGAGCTTCTTTCCCTTCCCTTTGTTTTCTCTCTCTCCCTTGTCTCTGGGCCCCTAGGTCTCTCTCATCTCTCCCCTCCTACCTTCACTCCCTTTCTGTCCTCATCCCCTCCATCTCCCTCCCTGCCTCCTGAGCCCCACCTCACTCACCTCCCTAGCCCAGCATCCTGGGCCATCCTGGGGGGGTGTCCGGGTCTTGCCAGAGTGCTGGACTCCCGGTGAGGTGGCAGGGCCCCGGGCTCCCACTCCATGCCCTCTTCTCCCCGCAGCCTTCAGTGGGGCCCTGGAGGAAGGAAGGGAGGAGAAGCAAGCCCTGCAGCATGGGTTTGAAATGCTGGTCCCTGTGGCACTGGAGAAGGGAGTCCGAGTAGTCTGGGTGGGAGCTACCAAGGCGAAGCAGAGGGAGGGAGGGAAGGAATATTAAGTGAAGGTACTGAGAGAGATGAGGAGACAGTGCCTTTCAGACAGTAAGATGACAGATACTCAGTGCTCAACAGGCAAGTGGACCGAAAACCCTTAAAATCAGAAGCAGAGCTGGGCAAGGGGTGCTGCTGGATTGGCCAGAACACACTGATCTCTCTTTGTGGTATTATTGTGTTAACTGAAAGGAAGCATTGCAACCTTGAACTATCAACCACCTCTTCTCTATTTTTGGTTTTGGACAGGGCCATCAGAGAATGTTTCCCGAAGTTGTTACGCCTGGTAAGTGCCTACGTAAATCATTGTCTCTTACGAATGTTGATGGCCTCTGCACCTGCCCTCAAGCCGTTTGGGTCTTGCCTAGATCGCATATTAGCATCAGAACCTTAACCATTTTGGGGGACATGGACTCCTGAAAATGACATGGATATACTTGCTGGAAAAATACCCATAAATACACACACACACACACACACACACACACACACAAGTTGAATATAACACTAGAGACTTCCAGGACCTCATGATGAAGACATCCACTGTAAGCTTTCCCATGGAATATCCAGGGCCCTTTCGCACCTGACCTCTGACCCTCACCCTCCTGGGCCCATCCTTTTCCCGGATCATCCAGGGCCACTCCCCTGGTCTCCACTCCTGACTTCCTCTTCCCTTCTCCAGGATGGCCAGGAGTTACAGTCGCCAGTTACCCTTGACGTTGACACTCCCTACATAGTAAAGCCCTGCAAGGTGAGGAAGTGGATCAAACAACATTTGGGGTGTTGCAGGGAGGCTTTATCTACTGCATAGTCTCAAGTGCCATTTGATTCCAGCACATCTTCCTTGGATCTGATGAGCTGAAGAGCCTAGTCCTGCAATTCCTACAGCAGTAAGTACCTCTGACAAGCGGAGCAAGGGGTGGAGGGCTAGGAGAGGTGAGGCCACCTAAGCACAGGTCTGCTCAGGGGAGTTTTCAAGTCTCATTTGAGGTCCAGACCACAGAGATAGACTGCCTTCACTGCCCTCCCTTAGGTACTACTTGATCCATGACTATGGAGACCGACAGCGTCTCGCGGGTGCTTATCACGAGGAGGCCTGCTTCTCCCTGACCATTCCCTTCCACCCCGAGGACCCAGCCCCGTGAGTATCACATCACAGGCTCTGCTCCTGGGCCGTGTGGCTCCCCAGCAGACCCAGGCCAGCTCCTGCAAATACGCACCACCCACTGTTGCTCTTTGTCTCCTAGAAGCAGCTTGTGCGAGTACTTCAAGGACAGCAGGAATATGAAGAAGCTCAAGGACCCCCGTGAGTGTGCGATGGGAAGACTGGGTGGGAAAGGGTGGTGAAGGGGTCAATCATAGGGCCCAGGGCGTGGCAGCCCCTGACCTTCGCTCGCTTGCCCTCCCCTCACAGACCTGCGGGTCCAGCTGCTGAAGCACACAAAACGTGTCATTGTGCACACCCTCTGTGGGTTGCCCAAGACTCAGCATGACTTCAGCTCCTTCGTAGTGGACATTTGGTTCCAGATGGTGAGCACCTGCTTCCTCCCTTGGGCGGGCCCAGGAAGCCACGGGTGGGTAGGAGGTGGAGGTGGTGACTGGGCACCTGGGCTCTTCCCTTTCAGGAAACGATGCTCTGCTTCTCCATCAGCGGGGTGTTCAAGGAAGGCAAGTGTGTGTAGACCCCCACCCCTGATGTCTCATTGTTGCCTCCCCGTGGCCAGGCTCACTCCCAGACCCACCCAGCTTCCTGGACCCCTTCCTTTCCCTTCCCTTCCCTTCCCTCCACTCCCCACTTCCCTCCCCACCTGCCCTCTCCCACCTCCCCTCCCCTCCCCTCCCCTCCCCTCCCCTTCCCCACTGTGTTCTCCAGCCCTCAGTCTTCCCACTGACTATCCAGGTCTGAGCTGTGTCCATGCCTGTCTGCCCTGCATACCCTGGGCGTTGGGGACATAGGCTGTGGAGTTTGGTGGCTCTCTACCCGGATACTTACTCTGAGAACATGGGCCATGACTAAACCTCTCAGTATCCTCATTTGCACAATGCGGTAGTAGTATCCACCTCTTGGGGAGCTGCGAAGAATGCACCCGTGAACTTGTGTAGTGGTTGTCAGGGGCCATGTAACTGGGCTCAGACTGCTCCTACAGCTGCCCTCCCCATTCCAGACACCCTGGCCCCTGTGAACAACTGCTCTCTTAGCATGAGTGTCCAGTCACACCCTGACTGGGGACCGCTGTGTGAGCATGTACAGCATGTGCTACACTAAGGGGGATTGTTGTTTGTTTGCTGTTGAAGGAAGTTGTCAGGGCTGTGTGCGTGCCTTCACCCGGACTTTCATCGCTACCCGTGCCAGATACTGCAGGTGAGAGCCCTGTTGTGGGCGGGAATACCCATCCCCGCCTGGGCTCAGGGGCATGGGAATGTGGTGGTGCAGACCTTAGGTTTACTCGGTACTGTGGAAAGCCAGCAGGGAGATGCCAGGAGCAGTCTAGCCTACTGGTTAAGAAGAGCGTGGGCTCTGGAATCGGCCTATGGGTTCTCTCCTTGACACAACACTCAGTCGCTGTGTGACCTTGGTCAAGTCACATGACCTCTGTGTGACTCAGTGTCTTCTTCCGGGAATGGGGATCAGAGCGTCCAGCCCTTGGGCTGTGGTAAAGGGTAAATGCGAAATTGCCCATGGGTTGGGGATAAACCTATAAATCGAGTAAAGGTGGTAGACAGTCTCTCCAAATGTGGGCTCTGTGGGGAGGGGCAGAGGTACCAGTCAAGGAACCTGGGAGACAGACACAGGAGGGACGTGGAAGGAATCTGGTTGCTGAGTGCCACTGGGAGCAGAGTCAGTATTGGGGGTGAGGGTGTCCATCCATCAGTTGTCTGAGGGCCCATTTTTCCTTCAGTCTGTGCATCATGAATGACGAGCTGTTTGTGAGGGATGCCAACCCCAGTGAGACCCAGAGGTGTTCTGCATCCCAGTGCCTACACCCACCTCCAGCTCCATGCACACCCTCTCCCAGCTGCAGCAGGACATCATGCAGGCATCCTCCACGCCATCTGAGATGAACCTCTAGTGGTCTCAGAAGTGAGTGCTGGGTTTGCATGGGGATAGGAGGGAGCTGGGACGAGTAGAGGAGGGATTAATGGGAACTTAAAGGTAATTTGTTTTCCTTGTTTATTTCAGTCATTTTTAATCTGAACATTTCATTCGTGGTACATATAAAGCTACCTAGTTATTTTGAGCAGCCTTGTATTATTTTTATTAATTTCATGGATGCTGCTTCTGTATTAACAGAGAGTTGGGTGTTCAGGAGTGTGCATGAGGTTCATTCCACTGTATATGTCACAGTATATGTGGAGGGGGGAAAAATCGTTAGCCCAAAACATACTACCCAGAGGTAACCGTTGAATGTTTTCATCTTCATCATATCTTCCTGTAAGTTTGCTTATGTAGGTGTTTACATATTTATTATGCACGTTTATATATTTCTATATTTATCTACAGAAAATGAGATCTCATCATGAGAGAGAGAGAGAAGGAAATAGAGAGACAGAGACAAAGAGAAAGAGGGGCTTGTGGCTGAATGGGGAAGAGGGGTCCAAAGAGGGATTATTTAATCTTCAGTGCCTTGAAGCTTGAGCAAGTTAACAGCTAATGGGAAGGAGCCATCTCAGCTCATTTTCCACTCTTAAATTTGCCCATATATTAATTTTCCTTCTTATCTTATTTCTACCACAGAGCTAATGAGACACCTCAAATGGAATAGTATAAATTTTAAGCCCAATATATATTTAGTTATTAGTGAAAGAAAGAAGGGACAATTGTATTTCAATGAAATGGTAGTACTTTTTAGGTTTTGGTCTCACAGGGAGGCAGCGGATGGTTGAAACTGTGGTGTGACGTGGCTGGATGACACGTGATCTGAGGACCCCTGCACTGCTGAATGGGAGACAGGTCTAGACTTTTCCCATAAACGTATTAACAGGCGGAGCAGTCCAGGAGCAGCAGTTAGGCAAACACTACAGCTTGCTGCCCTGGTGCCATCTCTCACTGAGCTCACCAGGTGAATCAAAGGCAAGCCTGTCTTCCCAGCATGGGGAACTGGGTTAGGGTCTGCTCAGAGGCACGATGTTGGGCAGCTCTTAGGAGCTTCTGAGTCTCCCAAGAAGCTAGAGATCCTTCTGTCTTTAAAACTTTGAACTCAAGGCGTACCAGAGAGAGATTTGCTTCCTTCATAAAGATATCTATGTTCTCATTAGGAGAAACAATGAGAAACACCTTTCCACAATGCCTGCCTTAGCCCCAGGTTTTCTCATTCACCCCTCAGGACAGCTCTGTGTTAAAGATGAGTCCCATTTCACACATGACAAAGCTCCTCCTCATATAGCTTCTGTCACCTATCCAGGTAAGTGGGAGTTTGGGAATGAGGTTCCATCCCTCACCCTCTCTAGAGGACAGTGGAGCAGCCTCCCTTTTAGACAATGGGCTTCTAGGGCTGGGGAAATGGTCAATTTGTTGCCCCCTGATATAACAGGCCCAAGGGGTACTCCCTCAAAACCCCTATTGAGGAATAGGATAGTACACATACATGTGCACATGCTTTCATTAACTTGGAAAAGCATTCATTGTGCTCAGTTTCATGGGGGAGATAAAGTAGAACCAAATGGAATTGACAGCATATCTCCGTGTGTGTGTGTCTTTGTGTGTGCGTATCGATGGGCTGTGTGTAGGAAATGTATAAAGTCATTAGTGATAAAAGTACAATATGTCAGGTAAAAACGTGGAGATGACATACCTCTGAGAGGCAGGCACTTCCTTCTTTACCTCAGAATCCGCATTCCTTAGTGTGCAGGACAATTATTTTTTTTAACATCTATATTGGAGTATAATTGCTTTACATTGTTGTGTTAGTTTCTGCTGTATAACAAGGTGAATGCGGTATATGTGTATTTTTATCCCCATATCGCCTCCCTCTTGCGTCTCCCTCCCACCCTGCCTATCCCACCCCTCTAGGTGGTCACCAAGCACCGAGCTGATCTCCCTGTGCTATGCGGCTGCTTCCCACTAGCTGTCTGTTTTACATTTGGTAGTGTATATAAGTCCATGCCATTCTCTCACTTCGTCCCAGCTTACCCTTCCCTTCCCCATGTCCTCAAGTCCATTCTCTACATCTACGTCTTTATTCCTGTCCTGCCCCTAGGTTCTTCAGAACCGTTTTTGGTTTTTACATTCCATATACATGTGTTAGCATATGGTATTTGTTTTTCTCTTTCTGACTTACTTCACTCTGTATGAGAGACTCTAGGTCCATCCACCTCACTACAAATAACTCAATTTCATTTCTTTTTATGGCTGAGTAAATATTCCATTGTATATATGTGTCACGTCTTCTTTATCCATTCATGTGTCAGTGGCCAATTAGGTTGCTTCCATGTCCTGGCTATTGTAAATAGTGTTGCAATGAACATTGTGGTACCTGACTCTTTTTGAATTATGGTTTTCTCAGGGTATATGCCCAGTAGTGGGATTGCTGGGTCATAACCCTCTTGCACTGTTGGTGGGAATGTAAGTTGTGCAGGACAACCTTTGTGGACTGAGGAAGGTAGAGTACCTTTTGTATGAGGAAAGCCCTTCAAGGGTCAGGTGTGGAAGTTTCCACGTGGTACCTTTTCCGATACCCAGAAGCAAAGAGCAGGGAGATGGCAATGGAGAGGCAGCTCTGGTGGTCTTCGGTGTAGAGGGAGCTAATAAGGCTATTGTCCTTCATCTGGGCACTTCCCTGGCAGCCCCCAGGTCACCACTGTCTGCAGCTGAGAAGCAGGAGTGCTGTTGGGTAAGAAGCTTCCCTGGGTCATGAAAGGGTGGGCCCAGGGCCTGGCACCCAGAGAGAGCCCAGGCCTTGTCTGCTTACTTCACCTCCATTCTCTGTCTTCACTTCCTCTATTCTCCACCCTCAGTTGGGTTCGTCCCTAACTTTGTGCTAATCACCACTCCTACCATTCACACTTGGCTGGGTGGTAAGAAAAATAATAATACTCATAAAACTGAAAGAATAAACCCACAATAGTAATAAAAGATAGCAACAAGTATAGCACACATGTTAGATAAATTACTTGCTCGAGATAAGTCAACCAGACAGTAATGGTTCCCAGTATCAAATCCTGGTCTTCTGACCGAACACCTCCCACCCCAACCCCTGTTTCTATATCGAGTGTACTTCTATGTTAGGACTCAGGCCGACACAGGGGAAGAGACTCAACCCAGGTCCTGTGGTCAGTGGATGGCTCTGGAACTGGACATATGTTTGATGACTTCTGTCTAGCTGAACTGTGCCTATTTTTTGCTCTTCTGTGCTAATTTTTCTTCCTTGGGCTCAATAAGAAATTCCTTCTGGGGCTTCCCTGGTGGCGCAGTGGTTGAGAGTCCGCCTGCCGATGCAGGGGACATGGGTTCGTGCCCCGGTCTGGAAAGATCCCACATGCCGCGGAGCGGCTGGGCCCCTGAGCCATGGCCACTGAGCCTGCGCATCCGGAGCCTGTGCTCCGCAACGGGAGAGGCCACAACAGTGAGAGGCCCGCGTACCGGAAAAAAAAAAAAAGGCTCATAACCTCAGGGCCTCCCATTGGCCAAAGATAGAACAAACATTAATGACTATCATGCACTAAAACACGTCAAATATGGAGATATCTATGACAACTCTAAAAAAAAAGCCAACAAAACCAACTCAGTGCTCACCTTTGAGAGTCCTAGGGAAACACCTAATGTTTGAAAGTGGAAATATTGCCAATGAACTGTATATACACCTTGCCTTTCCTGTGCATGTTATACCTACGCATAGTTGTTGAGGGAAGAATTCTTTTATAAAAGAATTTCCGCCGATACATGCAGAAGCAATTAAAGAATGTGTACATCATGCTTTTGCAACCTTTAATGAAACGTACCTCTAGGCAATGATCATTAGAGGCTGCAAAAAAAAATGGGATGCGAAAAGCAGATGGGAAATTTTATAATAGCTGCGTCACAGTATCTCTGAATTTGCCTTTCCTCACTTGTAAAACGGAAACAATTCTATCCATATTAGACAATTACTGTGAGGAGCAAAAGGTCAATCGGGCAGATGATACATATAGTACTGAATAGGGATGAATAGTCTTATTTCATACCTGACTGTCCTTTAAAGGAGATTCCCTTGATACAATCCAAACCACATGATTATAAGACAGTAATGTGGAAATATTAAATGGAAGGGAAATGTATAAGTTATCATTACGTATTCGCTTCAGTGTCATTCCTCTGTGCTGGAATCATTTCTCAGATAATTTAGGAGAAAGGAAACCTGACTCCAGCATTTCCAGTGGGTGTGTGAAAGAAAACCATTGGTCCATTTCACATTATTTCATATCCTTTCCCATTCCACTTTTAATAATTATGTTAATTTCTTAAGAATAGCATGTGTACTCAAACGAACTTATCTATGAAACAGAAACAGACTCACAGACAGAGAACACACTTGTGGTTGCCAAGGGGGAGATGGGGTGGTGAAGGGATGAATTGGGAGATTGGAATTATCTGATGTAAAGTATTATACATAGAATGGATAAACGACAAGGACCTACTGTATAGCACAGGAAACTATATTCAATATCCTCTAATAAACCATAATGGAAAAGAAAGTCCAAAGGAATATATATGTGTAACGGAATCACTTTGCTGTACAGCAGAAATTGACACAACATTGTAAATCAACTATACTTCAATAATAATAAAAAAGAATAACATGTACTGTAACCCAGCAAGAATGGGCTTTGCAGAAGAACACTACAGTAAATCACTGGGGTTCAGGCACATCATAGGTTCTTGGCTAAATCGTTTCCCCCATGCTGGCCATTTTTTTGGATAAAACCTCTCAGATGTAGAGGCTAATGAGATACCATCTGGGAAAGCACTTTTGAGACCTTAGATGGGATGGAAGAAGCTATTATTTCTACGTAATTACTTTCCAATCTACACTTCAGATATTATCATACTCTGTGTTGAATGAATTCAATAGGCCTAAGTCCTTGCATTACTTTGTACTTGAACGGCCATTTGTGAATAGTCTTTGGATGGTTGGAACTGAAAAGTTATATATTAGGACAGGACCTCTGACCCAGAAAATCATAGGGACTTATCTATTGTGAATGCATGCATTTTTCTCTCTCATGCATTTTCCACAACATTCCTGGAAGGTAGAGAATAACATCTCTTTAGATCATGTTGTAGCTGGAGAAACAGTAATGTACAGAGGTTACGCTACTTGGCTGGGGGTCATCCTTCTCTTAAGAGGAAAAGCAGAGACTGACACCCTGTATGTCCAAGTGCAGACTGCATGATGCTCAGCCGCACATGACACCGTATTCAAATAAGTCTTGCTTTCCTGCTGACCTGTGTCACTTCTGAAATCTATCTTCACTTCCGATGCCAGGCTTATAGTCCTGCTTGTATTTATGCAAGTTGTACTTCATTTTCCTATTCTGTGGAGACAACTGAATGTGATTAGGTCATTAGTGTTTGAAAGTGAATTCCCAGACAACATAAGGAATATGCACAGTATAATAGAGGGACAGGTGTTATGCTGAGGATGAATAATTGAAGGAACAGGCTCCAAATGCAAGAAGGTCAAAACTTCCTGGATTCATTAATGCATATTGATAAATCAACCTGTGAAAAAGTCGTACTAAGTGAAATCCCCACCAGCAATATCAGACTTTGTAGGAGACCCCACAGGCACACCCACACTGGAAATTCTCAGTAGTTTATTGTTACACTTGAAAAACAGGAACATAGAAATTCTCTTATTGTCATCAGATTTAATTGGATAGTAAGGTTATTTAAAAGTATCCCTAGTATGCAGACTATTCTGCTAATCATCATTTGCATTAGTTATTAACGCAAAAAGTTCCAGTGACCTCTGCAACCTAACAAACCATGTGTGACGGCCTTATAAGCCAGCAAGTTCTCCTAGGGCTACTGCCTGCATGAAGGCTCTAGGCTGTGTGTGCGTGTGTGTGTGTGTGTGTGTGTGTGTGTGTGTGTGTGTCCTCTGGGGGCTCCTAAGGACAATGTGTAACCCTAGAAAGAGACTGAGAATATCTCTTTGTGATATATGTTGAGTTCAAGTTTAGAGAGGAGCTGGATCTGCTCGTTCTGGAGTCTTTAGAAATGGCACAAGAGTTGGACCACAGCAAGCTTCTGAGCAGACAATAGTCTCGTTCCCCCAGATGCAAGGCAAGCCTGTCTGTGAACTCACCTGCTCAGGTCAGGGATGGATCCCTCCAGGACATAAGGTGTGGCGGTCTGTCTAAATGTGCTTCTGAACACTGAAGTTGAGGGCTCCTATCTTGCAGCTGTCAGTTGCAGAGTCCTGAGAAGCTGCATCCTCTCAGCCATCCACCACCATGGGTTCAGTCATCTGCATGAGGAGCTCCGCACTCAGGGATAAAAATCCTTAAATTCTAAGCACATCTTTGACACATCGTGCATCCACCTATTCATCTGTTCTTACGTTTAACAGACATTACGAAGAAACTCTGCACTAGCCCTTCAGTAAGTTTTAGGCTTCTCCTGAATGGAAGGAAACAAGGAAATAAAGTGTGGGAAGGCTGGTGTGGTAAATTCAGATGTTAAATCTAGAAAGAGATAGATCCTTCTCATTAAGATTTCAAGCTGCTCAAGTTTCTGATAAATGGTGATTATAGAACATCATTTAATGCTGTGGACCTCTGTCCACATCTCTGGTTACTGACCTCTTTACATATATATTCTGCAGTCTTCAACCAAAGATCTACAATGAACTCCTGATACTCAATTCACATCCCCCGACCTCCCCTCCAACTCAGTCTTCATCTCTCATCTAATGGGGACGTCCCTCCACTCCTCCACTGAAATTGATCTTGCCCAAGTCAACAACCACCTTTTTGTCACATTTATATATCATGAGTGTTGAAATGCATGGTCAAATGGAGACAGAGGTTTCCCTAGCCAGGATACAATTAAGTTGCTTGTCTACAGACAAGGATTACATTGCAAACTGATACTGTCAGTTACCTGAAATCTAGAATGGTAAAACACCTTCCATGGAGACCAAGTCAGATAATGGGGAAGTGTGTGCTATAGACAGTAGGCTTTCAAATGAAGTTGAAAATGTCCCCCACATGTCTCATACTTCTGCATCATTGAAAGGGATTTTACAAATAGGTCTACAGCAGGATAAGCATGTTTATTAGGGTCGTCTCATTAGAGACTGTCTCACCTGTCTCTCTTTTTTTTTCTCAAGGTATTTCCAATTATGGAATGAAATCATCTGAAATTGTAATGTTGTCTCACGTGTTGAGGCGCCGTATGGCCCAGCAGTTCCACTTCTAGTTACATACTGAAGAGAAATAAAAACACGTCTACATAAAAACTCGGGGAAAATTATTCATAGTACCATTACTCATAACAGCCAAAAAGTGGAAACAACTCAAATGCCTATCAGTTGATAAATGCACAAGTAAAATTTGGTCTAGCTATACAACAAACTATTATTCAGCCATGAAATGAATGAAGCACTGATACATGTACAACATATATAATCCTTGATACCATTATGCTAAGTGAACAGAGTCAAACATAAAAGACCAAATACTATATGATTCAATTTATAGGGAATGTTCAAAATAGGCAAATCCATAGAGACAGGGGACAAATCAGTGCTTGCCTGGTACTAAATATGGGTACGGGGCTTCAGTGTTTTCAAGCATTATGGAAGTTTTGGGAACTACAGAAATGCCTAAAATTCAGTTATGGTGATGGTTGCGTGCATTTACTAAAAATCATCACCCTGTACCCTTAAAATGTGTGAACGTTATTGCCTGTAAATTTTACCCAAAGAAAGCTGTTTAAAATAAAAGAAATTAAAAATAAAAGTAAAATATGATGTTGCCCTGGTCTTCTTTTGTACCACCATACCAAGCAAATTACATGCAGGATGGACGTAGTAAAGGATGGTGATAGGAGTTGGTTATAAGGATTGCCATCCTGATAATTCCCTACCTTCCTTCGTGAACCTGGATTTAGGAAGGGAGAACGAATGAGAAGCAAGGCCATAAAGGGGCTGAACGAAACAGAAGGAAATGTGGTTGTCAGTGCGCACACACACACACATGCACCCATACACTGACACACTCACACCATATATATTCATGCATCGACCAGGCTGCGTTTTGAATCCTAGGACTCTCCCCAGAGAGTGCAGTGTGTGCTCAAAGAGGACACATTCAGCTCATGTGCAAATAGCCACATGAATCCTGAGCTGTGCCCTTCAGCACAGTTAAATGCCATCCACACAGCCTTGACAATGGGGAATATAAGGAACACTGAATTCCAAATGACACGAGGTTGTGAGACTCCATTATGTCACATCCATAGGATGGAATTCTAGTCAGGCAGCAAAAACGAGTTATAGTGACGACAAGGAGAAAGGATTTGTGGCCTATCAGATTAGCAGTAATTCACATTATTTCTAAAGTGTGCAGAAACAGGAATTTTCATATACTATTGTTAGAAATATAAAATAGAGTTTGTTCAAATAAAATAGTTTTTTCATTGTTTTGAAAGAACACTTCAGGAACTTATAAAAATGCTTACTAAGATATCTGCATGTATATGAACAAGAATGTTAAGCACACTATAGTTTGTAGCAGAAAACGTGGTAAAGGAACTATATTTACATCACTAGTACTAGAAAAGTGAATTCTGGAGCATCCATATGATGCAACAACAGGTCAATATAAAAAAATAAGTGAAATTTTATTGTCAACTAACAAAATGTTATCACAGAAATTCATTTACATGGAAATATGGTCACAATAAGTGCCAAGGTGGGTTACAGTGATCATAAGGGAGGGGGAAGGGTAAGCTGTGACAAAGTGAAAGAGCGGCATGGACATATATACACTACCAAACGTAAGGTAGATAGCTAGTGGGAAGCAGCCGCATAGCACAGGAAGATCAGCTCGGTGCTTTGTGACCGCCTGGAGGGGTGGGATAGGGAGGGTGGGAGGGAGACACAAAAGGGAGGGGCTATGGGAACATATGTATATGTATAACTGATCAAATTTGTTATAAAGTAAAAAATAAAAAAAATTGTTAAAAAAAATAAAAAATAAAAAATAAATGACAGGGATCCAGATTTGCTTATATAGGTGTATAACCCTTTATCCAGAGGTCCTTAAAAAAACTCTTTCTGTTAAAACCTAAAAAATAAAAATGGTCTTTCTGTTGAAATCACATAGAGCTTTCCATTCAGCATAGAAAGAAGCTGCACTTTCTGTCTAGATACCTCAGTATTCCTGTACCCGGAGTGTGCCCCTTTTCCACCCAGGCTTCCAGAAAGCTCTCTGGATTTAGGCCTTTCCTACCCACCTTCTGGCTCAGCGATGTTCATGCTTCAGTTCAGTCCACTGTCACGAGTTGGCACCTTCGTACCTCGATGGTCAAACTTCTCCACAAAGACTTTCATTCAAAGAGCAAAAAAATTCCATCCTCTTCCTCAAAACCCAGCCCATGAACCTATGTATAGAATGTTTCTAGTTTTGTCTGAAAAACCTGTTAGGTGTAAAAGCAGAGGGTAAAAACATATACTCCGGGTCTTGAATACGAAGACGAAATAGCAGGTGGCAGTAGCGTGTTGGCAATGGTCGGCTGTTGAAGGGCTTTGCAGGACTGGTGGGAGGTGGAAGAGAGAATGGGGCTCCAGAGCGGGGTCTTGGCGGCTGTGTCCAGTGTCATGGACAGGGTATGACAGACACGGAGTGGGAAAAGTTCTGGACAGACTCTACGGGCTGGGTGGGGCTGGAGGGTGAACACCCTACTCTCTGGGAGGGTCACCCCATCTGCAGTGTGGACACTTCAAACTACACTTAGGAGGGAAGGAGATACCTCAATGAACTCGATGTTCTTTTCGGGTCAACAGCAGATGGGACTGCTCTAGTAATACATATAAATTTCACAAACATAATTAGTGTCTTAGTAAACAAAACATCCCAAGATCTTCTTATTCTTGGCGTCAAGCGCTCATTTTCTTTGTAAAAGAAAAATGGAGGTGGAAGCCACCTGCTGGCCAGATCCAGGATTGCTGCTCTGAGGCTCTGACCAGGGAGCTTGGCAAAGGAGAGTGAGGACGAAGTTTGGGCTCTGGGTTAATGGTTTTAGCCAGTGTTTTCCGGAATTGTTCACTTGCTGGTGGCAATTTCTCTGTACCTACCATTTTTCTGCCATATCTAAATCTGAGATAGGAATCAAGCTCTGGTCTGATATGAAGATAAAGATTGTGACGTGGAGTGTACAAGCCATAGGACATATAGAAACACACACACACACATACACACAGTGTCAATTCAATTGTAAAATCTACTTTGTTCTTCTATAAAATTGAATGTAATGAATGTTTATAACGTGAAGAATGTATGTGCACACATATGTGCACTATCATCTTCATCGTCAAGAGGGATTTTTGGGTGAGTACCCATGGGGCCACAATGTCAGGGGAGTGTAAGATGCTCACTTCTCAAGCCTTGGAAGCCCATTTTCTCAAAGGGAGGCTGCTCTGTGTCCTCTTCTTAGGGCAAGGGATGTAACTTCATTTGAATCCTGCCACTTATCTGAAGAGGTGCTGTCAGTTCTATGAGCCTCAGCTTTGTTGTCTGTGAAATGGGCCTCAGGATCCTTTTGTCACACAGCCATCCCAAGGAGAAACTGAGAAAACCTGCCCAAAGTATATGGCATATTGTGGGACTTCAAGGGCTCTTTAAAAGTCAAGACTCAGTAGCAGGGCCTGGCTCAGCCTTAGGGCTAAGGCAGGCACTGTGGAAATGCGTTTTTCATTCTTTCTCCTAATGAGAATATACATATCTTTATGAAGGAAGCAAATCTCTCTCTGGTATGCCTTGAGTTCAAAGTTTTAAAGACAGATTTTGCCGTTCTACAGGCATTCATTTGTGTGTTAGAACGCCTGTGCATAATACTCATACATATGATTCCATGCACTTTTACCAGCTATGCAGGTGTTCTAACTATCACCACAAACAAGATCAAAAACTGTTTCATCACCACACGTTTCCCTCATGTTAGCCTTTATAGCCACACCCACCTTCTTCCTGATCCCACATCCCTAAACTCTGTCAAACACTATTATAATTTCCTAAATGTCATAGAAATGGAATCCCATAGTACATTACCTGTAGGAATGGATTTCTTTCACTCAGCATAACTCTCCTGAGATCCATCCAAGTTGTAAAGTGTGTCTATCTTCTGTTCCTTTTTATTGCTGAATAGGATTCCATGGTGTGAATGTACCACACTTTGTTTAGCCATTCCCCCATTGAAAGACATCTGGGCTATTTCCACTTTTTAAGTATTGGGAGTAAAACTGTGATGAACTTCATGTAAAGGTTTTTGTGTAAACATAAATTTTCATTGCTCTGGGTAAATTGCCCAGAGTGCAACTGCTGTATCGTATGGTAATTGCATGTATCGTTTGGAAAAACATTCCAAATTGTTTTCCAGATGGCCTGTACCATTTTGCATTCCCTTTGGCAATGTATGAGTGACTCAGTTTATCCAGTGTTGCCTGCATTTGGTTTTGTCACTGTTTTTTTCAGCCATTCGGATAGGTGGGTTTAACATTTCATTGTACTTTAATTTGCATTTGCATGGCGGCTAAAGATGTTGAATAGCTTTTCCTAAGCCTATTTGCCCTCTGGTCATGTCTTTCATCCATTTTATAATTGGATTAAGAGGCAAGAAGTTACCTCTAGAGAGCTGCCCTGGCTCTGGCTAGCAGGCAGAGTAAGAGAATGTGAGGCCCCTTGAGACTCACTTTTCTTGACAGGGAGGGCAGAAGTGGGGCTGAAGCTATTAAATGTTCCTCAAATTAGGACTGAACTTGGATATGGAACAGGATTAAGAGGTGGGGGCATCTCTGGGTCCATCTGTGGAGATCTGGATAGGGCAGAAAAAGAAGGGGGATATGGGGGAGAGGAAGAACAGTGGAAGGAGGGAGATATGGGGGGATGCCTTCTAAATGATGCTAGATTCATCACTCTCAGCCTGCTCAATGGAGTGCAAAAAACTATTCTCCGAGACTTGTGGTTTTCAACTCTAGATATCCATTAGGATCCCCTGTAATGCTCAGATTCAACTAACTGAAGCAGAGCCTCTAGGGATAAGCCCAGTCATCAGTATCTTCAAGGTTCACCTCAGTTGATTCTAATGAGCTGTCAAAATTGAAAACCTTATCTGATGGTGTATTAGTTTGCTATGGCTGCCCTAACAAGATACCACAGGCTGAGTAGCTTAAACAACACAAATTTATTTCTCACATTTTAAAGGTTGGAAGTTCAAGATCCAGGTGTCCACAGGTTTGGTCTCTTCTGAGACTCTCTCCTTGGCTTGCAAATGGCCTCCTTCTTAGTCCTTCTTCACATGGTTGTCCCTCTGTGCATACACACCCTGGTATCTCTTTATGTGTCCTAAACTCCTCTTATAAGGAAACCAATCATATAGGATTAGTGTCTATCCTAAGGGCCTCATTTTAATTTAATCACTTCTTTAAAGACCCTATCTTCAAACACAGCCACATTCTGAGGTACTGGTGGTTAAAGCTTCAACATATGAATTTGAGTAGGACACAGTTCAGTCCACAACAGATGGTATGAGAAATACCTTGGTGTGAGAAATTCATCTCCCTTTTAGCTACCTTCCTGGAACTACTATACAACACTTCTGCCATCACCTCATTAGGTAGGAGTTGGTCATATGACCATTCTTGCCTGCAAAGCAGGCTATAAATATGTTCTTTTACTGGAAACATTACTGTACCAAATAAATGTGGGATTCTTTTATTAAGAAAGAAGGAGAATTGGTATAGAACATATGCTACACTTTCATACCCAAGGCAGCTAGAAGCACTACCTCAATTATCATGTCCTTTCTACCCAGTTTTCCAACCACAGTTTTCATGGGTTCAAACAAAACTGCTGCTTCAGAGACACCTGAGCTCACTCTCCCATCCGCCCAAATCCCATGTCCCAGCCTATGCCTGAGTCCTCACAACTTAGCGTGCTTAATCTACGTCATTCACTCACTCATTCATTCATTCAACAAATATTTATTGGTTACCAATGATATGTGAAGCACTGTAATAGGCACTGAAGATAAATCAGAGAACCTGACAGACAGGGTCATGGTTCTCATGGAGCTCACATTCTACAGGGGTTCATTCACTCAAGATTTAAAAGCCATTAAGAAAATAATATGGGAAAATATGACAAAGAATGACTAGGGTGGGGAAGGCAAGGAAGGATTTTCTGAAGGTGTAACTTAGATTTAATATTCAAATAACAAGAAGTACACAGTCAGCAGTGGGAAGATATCGGCGCTGAGCCCTCGAGACAGAGGGAAGAGCAAGACGAAAGGCCCTAAGATATGGGCAAGCTTGGCAGTTTTAGGGAACAGCTTGTATGCCAGTGTGTATTGGGAGGACAACGTTAGAAAATGAGATGAGAATGGTAGGAGGGGCCCAATAACAGAAGGTCCTGTGGGCCATGGTAAGGACTCTGGCTTTTGATCTTATTATGATGGGTGCTTTCTGAAAGGAAGGGAATTTATTATTATAATCTACTTTATTAAAGCTCATTCTAAATGTTCCTTGGAGGACAGACTGAACTAGAGCAACTGTAAGATCAAGAGACAAGATTAGGAGTCTAAGACATGCATGAGAGTGAGAGGTTACAGTCTCGTAGACCACAGTCGTAGCAATGGAAGGGGTGAGATGGGGTTTGAAATGACATGTATCTTGGAAGTACTGAACTTGTTGATGAAGTCCACGTTTGTGGTAAGGGATAGAGAGGAAGTAAGCGTGTCTCTTGGAATGTGGATTTTGGCAGCTGGGTTAGGGTGGTTTTCTTCGCTGGGGAAATGAACGGGGGACCAGCTTCGGTGCAATGCCAGGAAACTGACAGTTCTGTTTTGACCATGTCGTTTGTGGAGCCTATGAAAAATCTGGGTGGGGAGCATGTGGGTGGATGTATAAGTCAGGAGATCCTGAGAATATTCTTGGCTGTGGCAAAAAAAAAAACAAACAAACAAACAAACAAAAAAACCCAAAAGAACAAGCATGCAAGAAAACAAACGAAAAACCCAACTGTACCGTTCAATCTGAAAATACAGGTTGATTCCACATATGAGCATGATGCAGGTCTAGATTCTGGAAGGGATACAATGACATAATAAAAACCTACTTCACTGAGTTATAATTTACATTCAACAGAATGCATCAATCTTTTTTTTTTTTTTTCCGCTGTTCTGCACGGCTTGCAGGATCCTAATTCCCCAACCGGGGATCGAACCTGGGCCCCTTTCAGTGAGAGCACCGAGTCCTAACCACTGGACTTAGCTATAAGACTAAGGCTCTGGCCTGCCAGGGGCTACTAACTGTCAGAGAAGGAACATGTATGTCTGGAATATAACTATCATTCACCCACCTATTCATTCATTCATGCACCTAGCGCATGTCAAGCTCTGTGCTAAGAAGGGAAGATAGGACCATGAAAAAATTCAGACAACGTCTCTGTCTTCCTGAAGATTAGGAGGCGAAATAGAGAACTGCAAGTGGCTCTGGTTGCTAAATAGTAAGGGAGGTATTTGGTGAGATAATTGGGCCCCCAAAAGGTCTAAGCCCAGTGCACAGATGCAACTCTTCCCCTTCTGCATGTCTCATAGACAATGCTGTGGCATGACCTAGAATATAGAGCTGTTAGAATAGAATGAGCCTGAACATGCTGTGCATAAATGGCTGAGGAAACCGCTTTCCAAACCTTCCACCCAGCAAACAGCCCTGATTATGTGCAGAAGTAGATCTCAATTTCACGTATTTCTCACAGTTGGAGTTGTATGACTAATTATTTTGTCTCTGTGGCTAATTAATAAGCTGAGGTTAAGAAGGGTCAAGTATCTTGGAAGAAAACAGCAGATCTACTGATAATAGGAAAGTGTTAGATTTTAAGCTGTGAGCTCTTAACTAGTGTGGATGACTCGTTCCCGTCCTCAGGTCCAGGCTGAGGTAGTAGCAATGCAAGTTTCCCAGTCAAAGGCCTGGGATTCATTGGCCATTAGAGGATTTTAGGAACTGGAGAAGCTACAGGAAAATGAAAGCCTAACATGCCATCCTCCTGCCTGCTCCGCATCATTGCTCCTGCCTCTGCTCTCTTGTTTTCTATGATAACGTCATCTTAACATTAGGTTTTGTTATTGACTGAAGTGTGTTCTTCCAAAATTCATATCCTGAAGCCCTAATCACCAGTGCCTCAGAATGTGTCTGGATTTGGAGATAGGGCCTTTAAAAGGTGATTAAGTTAATTTAAGGCTGTTAGGGGATACCTTAATCCCATCTGACTGGTGTGCTTACAAGAAGAGGAGTTCAGGACACACAGAGAGACAGCAGAAGTGTGTATACACAGAGGGACAACCATGTGAAAAAGAAGCAAGAAGATGGCCCTCTTCAAGCCAAGGAGAGAGGCCTTAGAAGAAATCACCCTGCTCACACCTTGACCTTGTACTTCCAGCCTCCAGAACTTTGAGAAACAAATTTCAGTTGTTAAGCCACTTATCTGTGGTATTTTTGTGTGGCAGTGTGAACAGTCTAATACAGGCATTATGAACGTGTTTCAGTAGGTTACGAAGCAGGTAGAGTAGACTGTCAGAAAGGATGAAAATAAAGTGATGGTAAAAAATACCAATGATCAGTAAAACTGAAAGGAATGTGGTTAATTTGTATTACTATCAGGCAAAATAGACATCAAGCAATTGCAACAAAGAAGGCTGCTATCAAACCATAAAAGAAAATGTATTAAGATTACAAATTCTGAACTTACATTCACCTAATAACATATCTTCAAAACAGATATAGCAGTAACAAAGTTACAAGTAACAGAAAGTAAAATCCACTTTTGTGTATACCATAAGGAAATATACTTGCTTATATAACTGAGAGCCCAGAGGTAGAGGAGACTTTAGGTTAGTTGATCCAGTGGCTCAAAGATATAAAGACTCAGGCCCAATCTTGAACCAATGACTGTGGCTAGGGACATAGGATTATTGTGTGAGATCTAGAGTAACTCTGGTCTCACCCTTGGAACTAGCAGTCAAATTCCCCCCAAACATGAGACTGTATGAGGGAGGAAATGCACTAATGAAAATCTGAGACCAGTTAGGAAGATGAGGAATGTATATTGCATAGGTAAACAAAAATGTCACCTTCAGGCCCCATTTGAAAGCACAATTATCAATATGAGCATAATACCCACAGTACTCAAGCTCAAACGGTTTTCAACTACTATGTCTTTCCAGGTAACAAATACTTCTACTCAGGAAATACCTACATTGAATTAGTGAATGGGTAGTTACAAAGCACTAGAGCTCTCATCCCTGCAGTAAGTTTAGGAAGAACCACAAAGGCATCCATGGTAGCATACTTAAATCTCATTTTCTTTCTCAAATTTTTGGCAAAGCTTTTTCTTTACTATCGTACTTTGATATTATTGTGTCAGGATAGTTTGGCTAGAAGGGAATGGATTCTTCATAGTTACAATTTTATCAAGTATTACCATTCTGTAAACATACAACACAGAGTTCATAAAGATATGAAAGATGAGAAGCAAGAAAATTGTCAACATTTATGATCAGCAACAATTTTCTTTAAAGAGCACCATTAAATTTCAATATGGAATATCTTTAAACGCTTCAAGCTGGGCTTCCCTGGTGGCACAGTGGTTGAGATTCCGCCTGCCGGTGCAGGGGCACGGGATCGTGCCCCGGTCTAGGAAGATCCCACATGTCGCAGAGCGGCTGGGTCCGTCAGTCATGGCCGCTGAGCCGAAGCCTGTGCTCCGCAACGGGAGAGGCCACAACAGTGAGAGGTCCACGTACCGCAGAAAAAAAAAAAAAGCTTCAAGCTTTTAGAAGAAATTCACTCTTATAAAAATGTAATAACATTAAAGAACATCTTCTGTTAGTGTACATATTTGTAAATATGTAGAAAGGAATATTCCTCTGGGAACACTAGCCCAAGAACCACCACAGCCCTGCCTCCTGGCATACCAGGACCCAGCCCATACACCAACAGCCTGGCACCAGCTCTGGGACACATTGGGCCCCTCAACCAGCTGCTCCTGGATCTGGCCCCACTCAACAGTGGGATGAAGCCAGCCTTGGGACACCCCAGACCCCATACCCAGCTATGTCAGGAACTGGCCCCACACACCAGCAAACTGACACTAGCTTCAGGACTCCGAGGCCCAGCAGTCAGAGACCCAGGACCCTGGCTGTGCCCACCAGCGAGACAACACTACCTCCAGGACTCTCTGGGCCACAGCCCCACCCACCAGCAGGCCAACCCCAGTTCCAAGACACCTTGGTCCCCACAGCCAACTGCCCTGGGATCCAGCCCCACTCAACAGTGGGCCAACACTAGCTTTTGGACACCCCCAAACCCGGCAGCCAGCCATGTGGAACTGGCCCTGCCCACCAGCAGGCTGACACTACATACAGGACCTCTAGCCCCACCACCACCCACTGCAGAGCCTAGAACCACCCACCAGTGGGCCAGCGCTAATCCCGGGACTTCTTGAGGCACTGCAGCCAGTAGCCTCATGAACCAGCCTCACTCGCCAGTGGTCACCAGCCTCTGCACAAGGCAGGACCTGGCAACCCACTGGAACAGGGGCCAGCCACACCTACCACAGCATGCACAGTAGTGTGCTGTTCACAACAGAAGGACACACGCAGCCCTAACAGGGGGCACCCTTAGAGCATGTAGCTCTGGTGACCAGAGGGGAGAGCTCGGCTGGGACACACAGGACGTCTCCTACAAAAAGCCACTTCTCTACGGTTGGGGAATATAGCCAACCTACCAGATACAGAGAAACAAAATAGAAAATTGGACAAAATGAGTCAACAGAGGAATCTATTCCAAACCAAGAACACGATAAAACCCCAGAAGAAGAACCAAGTGAAGTGCAGATAGGAGATCTACCTGATAAAGAGTTCAGGGTAATGATCATAAAGATGTTCAAAGAACTCAGGAGAAGATTGGATGAACAGAGTGAGAAGTTTTTAACAAAGATTTCGAAAATATGAAGAAGAACCACACAGAGAAGAAAACAATAACTGAAATGAAAAATACACTACACGGAATCAACAGTAAATGAAATGACGCAGAGGAATGGATGAGCAAGCTGGAAGACGGAGTAGAAGAAATAACTGAAGCAGAATACAAGAAAGAAAAAAGAGAAAAAGAAATAGGGCAGTTTAAGAGACCTCTGGGACAACAGCAAGTGTACTAACATTTGCATTATAGGGGTCTGAGAAGGAGAAGAGAAAGAGAAAGAGAAAGGGGCAGAGAACATATGTGAAGACATGATAGCTGAAAACATCCCTAACCTGGGAAAGCAAAGAGATATCCAGGTTTAGTAAGCACAGAGAGTCCCAAACAGGGTCAAGCCAAAGGAGACCACACCAAGACACACTGTAGTTAGAATGGCAAAAATTAAAGATAAAGAGAGAATATTAAAAGCAGCAAGGGAAAAGCAACAAATAACATACAGGGGAACTCCCATAAGGCTATCAGAGCAACTGGAATGAATCCAACTGGATCACGGTGTCTGATCCTTTTTAATGTAGTGTTGGATTCGGTTTGCTAATATGTGGTTGAGGATTTTTGCATCTATATTCTTCACAGATATTGGCCTGTAATTATCTTTTTTGATAGTGTCTTTGTCTGCTTTTGGTAGCAAGGTGATGGTGGCTTCATAGAATGAATTTGGGACTGTTCCCTCCTCTTCAACCTTTTGGGAGAGTTTGAGAAGTATAGGTATAAGTTCTATGTATGTTTGGTACAATTCACTGGTGAAGCTGTCTGGTACTGGACTTTTGTTTGCAGGGAGTTTTTGTTTTGTTTTAATTACAGATTCTATTTCACTTCTAGTGATTGGTCTGTTCAAATTATCTGTTTCTTCTTGACTCAAATTTGGCAGGCTGTATATTCCTAGAAACTTGTCCATTTCTTCTTGGTTGTCTAATTTTCTGGCCTATAACTGTTCATAATATTCTCTTATGTGTTTTGGTTTTTGTGAGTTTATTTTTTTTTGTATTTTTCTGGTATTAGTTGTTGCTTCTGTTTCATTTCTTATTTTATTTATTTGGGCCCTTTCTCTTTTTTTCTTGGTGAGCCTGGCTAGAAGTTTGTCGATTTTGTTTGTCTTTTCAAAAATCTAGCCCTTGGTTTTATTGATCTTTTCTATTTTTACCTCTATTTTAATTATTTCCCTCTGATCTCTCCCAAAGAACTGACTTTGGGAATTTTTTCGTTCTTCTTTTTCGAATTCTTTTTCTCTTTTTGTTTATTTGAGATTTTTCTTGTTCCTTGAGGAAGGCCTGAATCACTTTGTACTTCCCTCTGAGAATTGCTTTTGCTGCATCACATAGATTTTGGAAGGTTGTGTTTTCATTGTCATTTGTCTTGAAGTATTTCCTGATTTCTTCTTTGATTTCATCACTGACCCACTGGTTTTTTGGTAGCATGTTGTTCAGTCTCCATGTATTCGTTCTTTTCCCATTTTTCTTTCTGTGGTTGATTTCTAGTTCCATAACATTGTGGTAATAAAAGATGCTTGAAGTCATTTCTATCCTCTTAAATGTGTTGAGGTTTGTTTTCTGTCCTAGTATGTGGCCTCTCCTAGAGAACGTGCCTTGCACGCTTGAAAAGAATGTGTATTCTGTTTATTGGGGGATGTAGTGTCCTGTAGGTAAAAATTAAGTCCAAGTGGTCTATTGTGTCATTTAGGGCCTCTGTTGCCGTACTGATTTTCTGTCTGGAAGATGTGTCCATTGTTGTCAGTGAGGTGTTAAAGTCTCCTAGTATTAGAGTATTCCTGTTAATTTCTCCCTTTATGTCTGTAAGTATTTGTTTTATATATTTAGGTGCTCCTATATTGGGTGTATATATGCTAACAAGTGTAATATCCTCTTCTTTATTGATCCCTTTATCATTACATAATGTCCTTCTTTGTCTTTATGGACTTTGTTTTAAGTCTATTTTGTCTGATATGTATATTGCTCACCCCGCTTTCTTGTTTTTTCGATTTGCATGAAATAGCTTTCCATCTCCTCACTTTCAATCTGTCTGTGTCTTGTGCCCTGAAGTGAGTCTCTTATAGGCAGCATATTGTAGGTTCTTGGGTTTTTTTTTTTTATCTATTCAGCCACTCTGTCTTTTGATGGGAGCATTTAGTCCACTGATATTTAAAGTAATTATTGATAAGTATGTACTTACTGCCATTTTAAACCCTGTTTTCCAGTTGACTTTGTAGTTCTCTATATCTTTCACTTTTGCCATTTTAATTATGCTACGTCTTGCTGTCACCCTATTTGGGTTCTTCTTGTGTGGGACCCTCTGTGCTTCCTGTACCTGGATATCGGTTTTCTTCTTTAGGTTTGGGAAGTTTTCAGCCATAATTTCTTCAAATACATTTTCTATCCCCCTTTCTCTCTCCTCTTCTTCTGGTACCCCTTTTATGCATATGACTGTGCCCATTATGCATATGATTATGCGTATTACGCATGCTTTATATTATCCTATAGATCTCATATGTTTTCTTCACTTTAAAAAAATTTGTCTTTCTGTCTGCTGTTCTCATTTGGTGATTTCCATTATTCTATCTTCCAGACCACTTATTTATTCTTCTGCTTTGGTTAGTCTGCTATTTATTGCTTTTAGTTTGTTTTTTATCTCAGCAATTGAATTGTCCACTTTGATTGATTTCTCTTTACAGTTTCTATTTCCTTGTTGCAGTGATCTGCATTTCTATCAATAATCTTCCTTAATTTCTTTAGCCTTTTCCTTACCTCCTTTCTGAATCTGGGGTCTAGTAAAGTGGTGAGGTCTCCTTCATTATTTGTTCCTTCAGGGGATTTCTCTTGTTCTTTTTATTGGGAATAGTATCTCTGTTTTTCTTTCTACTTAACTTTCTTCGTCTCTGAATTTAGGACAGGCATCAATCTACTGTGTTCTTGAAGGGGTGTTTTTAGGTTGGAGGATCCCTCTGTAGACGGTATGAGTCCAATACTTTTGGTGCAAGGGCTGGTTTTGGTGTGGGTGCTTGCCACGTATTTCCTTAAAGTGTGCTGGCCCTTCTTCCCTTGATAGGGTGTGTGCTTGAAGTTGTGTTGACCAGAGCCTGCACTGGTTCTTGGCTAGGACCTCCTCTTTGCATTATGGCTGTCACAGCCCTGTTGGGGCTGGGGTCTGATTCCCAGCTGTTGGAGCAGAAGCCCTGAGGGTCAGGTTCAGTCAGGTTCCACTGCCCCTGAGCCCATGCCCTGATGCAAAGGAGGTGACCACTGAAGCTAATGAGGTCCGTGTGGTCACTGCAAACCTATGTGCCTCCAGTGCAGGCATCCATGGCTCTGCCCAGAAGCAGCCCATGGTTGCATCTCTTTCTCTGTTGTGTTCACCCCAGACCTAGTGCTGGGCTGTGGTGTGCAGTAGGCTGGTGCTGGGGGCCAGGGACCTGTGGCTGCAGGAATTGAGGTGGTTGTGCCACTGCCTGGAACCTGGGCTGCCTCTGTGTCAGACCTCTCCCAGCACCTGTCAGCTCCAGATCTGGCTCCAAGGTATGGTGTAGAGTGAGCGGGGCCAGTGTGCTCCCACTGTGAAATGAACAACTGCATACTCCTGCCCAGCGCCCATCCAACCGAGATGCAGTGCCCAGCTGCTCTGCCTTTCCATGGCGCCATCTGGCGCACGTGCTGGCAAAGTCCACCATGGCCAGACCTGCCCCCACTGTGTGCACACTGATAATGGGCACTGTGGCAGGACCTGCCCCCACTATGTGCAGGCTGACAATGGGCTCCTTGGTTTGGCCCAGACCATACCCCAGGCCCTGCGGTCTGTCTCCACACATCTAGATCAGGTCCTCTCCCTGGACCTGTCTACCTAAGATTCAATGCTCAGCTGCTGTGTGCATCTGTGGCCCCACCACCTTGTGTGTGCTTTGGATTGGGGAGTGCAGCAAGGCAGCAGCGCCAGTGCCTGTCTCTCTCTGCCCTGATTGTTAGCAAGCCAGCATGCATGCACTCCTTGTGAGCAGAATTTAGGCTTTTCCAGCCCCTCCATCTTCCCCAGCGGCTTTTCCAGCAGGCAAGGGGGCTCCCCGGGACAAGGGTCTGCCTATGTGGACCTTTTCTCCTTTACAGATCTCTCCCAGCGGTGCCAGGACCGTCCTCATGTCTTTAAAATTTTTTTCTGTCCTTCCTGGATATGTAGAGATATTCCTTGCAGCTTTGGTTGTGTAGGAGATCTTCTGCCAGTTTCCAGTTGGTTTTCTGTGAGAACTGCCTCACATGTAGGGGTATTTTTAATGTGTTTGTGGGGAGAGGTGAGCTCCACATACTTCTACTCCACCATCTTGATACTCCTCCCTATTTGGGAGACTTTGAATTGCATCAACGTGTCCCATATAAAAACAGATACACTAGACTAAAGTAGAATTTCAGAATCCAGTGATAGTTACCAATTGCAAGTGCCTCTCAGTTTTTAGAGAGCCCATGATATGGCAGGTTTTTCCAGATTTTGTGGGGGGAAAAAGGTAGAGTGTCATGTACATTTTAGATGATCTTTGGACCCAAACAGGCTACATGAATTAGATAATTAAAACATCATCTGGTGATGTGATGAAAATGCAGAGTTCATTGATATGACTTAGTCCTCAAAGCCTGCTTCTATCCTAAAGAAAGCTGGCAAATGTCACTCATTTACATCATATGGGAACATATCAACCAGTGGTAGATGGCAGTGTGATATCGTAACAAGAAAACAATGTGGCTGTTTACGTAAAAACACATATCACAATACTTTCAAAGACTATAGTTAGAATTATTTGGGGGGTGTGGCAAAAAAAATAGTTACAATGAGTGGATAATAAGAGCCAAGCTAGGACCACTTCAATTCTCCCTGTCTAATAATTTTTAAAGCCTGGAAACACACTTATTTAATTTTTAAATGGTCTTCACCCGGAAGGGATTTTCAGACTGTACCAGAGAATCATACCATCACAAATGACATAGTTTATGAGCAAAAACCGTGAAAGGGATCCCTGCCTTCTCGCCCCTTATCATCCTTTGGCCTCAAAAGAAGTTTTCACTGTGGATGTAATTTTCTGTTTCAACGCTGTGGTAGTCCCCAAGAATGAGCTCATCACCTAGAGCTGTTAAAATTTACACTGGGCTGGGGGAAGGGAGCACACTGAGTACTCTGACAGGGAGCATTATCTACAATTGTTTCTCTTCTTTCCCATTGCTTGACACTGACAGTAAAGTCAATTCTAGTTAATTAACGAGCTTCTTAAAGGAACAAAGAAAAACATGTTTCGATTACCATTTCTATAAAAGTACATCAATATCTGATAAGTTCTCTTGGATAATGGTACCAGATTAAGTCAATTTTACTTTGTGAAAGTAAATTCACTTATGACCTCTACTTGAGTTGTACATATTTGTGTTTGAACCAAAAGCATTTGAGTATTTGTGTTTAATTTAGCAGCATCACAAATGTCTGCTATTCTCCTTTCCCATTTCTCTGTGTTAAACAAAGCCACTAGCACTGACCTCCAAAACGTCCACCCCAAGACAGAAATATAAAAGAAGTAAAAGCTGTTCCCAGTAAACCTTGCCAAACAACATTCAAGAAGAATAGCTTATCAGCCTGCCTCACCTAAACAGACACAGCGCCTGATATACGTGCAGTGCCTAAACGGCCTAGCTCACATAAGCTGTGTTCATACAGGTGTTTATCCATAGCCTTAGCGTCCCTTCCCCAATGTATGTAAGAAAGAGCTGACAGGCACCCACTGGTGTAACTAAATATATTTTTTAATCCTAAAATAGCTCCAGGTAATCATCGCAGGGCAAGAATAAATGATACGACCATTAGTTCTGACAGGAGAATATCTAACCTTTCGCAAGAAAATTATAATTAGAACTCCAGGGTTTGCCTTTTGGTGAAAGAAGTTGACCTCAATCACCATTAGTGGATTTCTCCATCACAGAAGCTACAGTTGGGACAGACATCAGGTCTTGATGGCAGATTCCATCCAGTGATTGTATACAGATGCTTCCTAAATCCATCTTGAGTTTTCATAACAGGCTCTATTGTAAACACGTGGCTCCATTTTCATTCCTTGCATTTACATGTGTCCCATAAATAATTTTCCAAAATTATCTAAGTAACACCAATGTGCCCAAACAGAGTCACTCCAAAAAATCACTACTTCCTTCAATAGGCTTACAACTACAAACAGTCTGTTATCCTTACCAGTATATTCAAATTTAACCATGGTGCAAAATTTGGTCTGTTGTATTTTCTTCAGGTTATTTATGTAGCCATGCCACGATGCAGGGTGCCAGCAAAATAATCCCACTGCTTGTATAGCATTAAGTTTGCCTAAGCCAGCAAACACGCAAGTTCACTTCAAATCTCTTTTGGATATACAGACAGATCTTCAGTTTTCCACACAAATCAGCAAAAGAGGTGTTTGTAAAACTGCCATTAAAAAAAACCCCAAAACTCTATTGTATATTCTCCTTTCCCTTTCTCTGTCCTTTCTAGGCAGATGCAAACAAAATATAAGTGCAGTAATATCTAATTCAGATTCTGCTTACTTTTAACTTTTGGAATTCTGTAAAGAGCCATAGAGTCTGCAATATTTCTCTTTAGAGAAGTAGAGCCATAAAATCTGCAATATTTATCTTTAGGGTGTTTAAAAATAAAAGAAGGAAACGTTTTCAACTAACGTCTAGCATTTTATACCACCTTTTATATACACATATACTTCACTTATTAAGGATAAGTTTATATTTATACCTTAAAATGAATCCAACGGCCTTAACTGGCTTCAGCTACGATTAGTTCTAATTACTGGTAGTACTGGAAATTATTTAAATGGCACTTTAAAGAGGTCCTCTATGATCTCATCTTTTCAGTAACTGTGGATGCCTTTCCGCTTAGTCTGAATAAGGAAGACTGAATTATTCTTAATTTTCTTTGGAGGCTCTTGTGGGTGATCCAAACACAAAGTCTGGAGCCAGGGTGCCTAGGAGTAAACCCTGGTTTGGCACCTATAGGTTCAGTTACCACTTAGGCAAGTGACTTAACACATCTGTGCTTCCACTTTCTCATCTGTGAAAACTGGAATAATAATCATAGTACCTAGTTGATAGAATTGCCACTATTAAAGGAGTTGACGTTTTAACGTGCCTGACACATAGTAATCATTATATACATTTTTTTTCAAATTAACAGCTAAAATTCACTTATTGAGTTTGCTTTAATTTCTCTTAGACTTGCATGAAATTATGGCAACAAATCTTACCTGTACCCACCGCTTAGGTTTTTGAAGTAGACTCTAAAATATGGCAATGGTTATGGATTTAGGGAGGACCTAGTCCATTGCTATGTGTTAATTTATGTGTTAAATTTCACGTGTTATTAGGGAAAAAATTAGCACACGAACGAAGCACATTAGCACAATAAAAAGGGGTTGGGGCAGGTGAAGCCAGCTTGTGTTCTGAGGAAGATCATCTGGAGGCACCACCATCAACGGGAAGCCCAGGAATGTGGGCAATCTCAGATCTCCAGCTCTCATGAAGAGAACGGCCTCCTGAAACACGCAGCCGGGAGAACCCTACTGTCACTATGCTACACTCAGGAGGCTGACGCAGCTTTTGAGCACCGTGGGCTCCTAAGGCCATGGTCACGTGGATGCGGCCATCACGTGGCAGGCCCAGACAGTTATGTGGCAGGCCCAGACCTACTGGCCATGTCAGCACCATGAGCCCTTAAACCCTGAGCTCGTGTAGTCTCTCTGGACCTATTGCCACTATGATCATGTGGTAGATCCAGCTTTTCAAGTCGCTAGAGCATGGCAGACTCCTAAACCCTGCCCATCATGTGGATTCATCCTGTCATGTGGCCCTCACTAGCTAGGGGCATGTGGAAGCCTCAGCCCTCCAAGTCACAAAGGTGACCTGCTTCTGAGTGTCATATGGATGCTATGGTTGGTCACATATCCCCCTTGCTCACATATCAGTCTCAGCCATCTCTATCTCGTGAAGAATGCTGCCTACCAGAATCTTCAGATCCCTGAGTCAACAGGGATGTGGCCTCTACCATCACATGGCAGGCAAAGCACCTGCTGTCATGTGAACACCGCACCTACCCTTCGGCTGTTGGTCGTGTATATTCTATGGTCATGGGACATGCTGTGGTCTCCTGAGGCTCAGTTCTCTCGGTTACAGTTCACGATTGAGGGCACCTGAATCCTGAGGTCACATGCATCCTTCTACTCTGTGGCTTCTGCCAGCCAAGCCCCTGGAAGTCAGGTAGGGACCCACAGCGGTGCGTTACGTTCTCCATAGTGTTCTCCATAGTGGCTGTATAATTTTACATTCTAAGATTCTTAGAACTATTCTTAGTTCTATTCTAGCCACTATGGAGAACTATGGGGACCTGGAGGAAGGAAGGGAGGGGAATGTAGCCCTGCAGCATGGGTTTGAAATACTGGCCCCTGTGGCACTGGAGAATGGAATCTGGGTAGTCTGGGTGGGAGCTCTCCACGGGAAGGAGAGGAAGGTTGGGAGGGAAGGAATATTAAAGTGAAGGTATTGAGCGAGATTAGGAGACAGTGCCTTTCACACAGTACGATGACAGATACTCAGTGCTCAACAGGGAAGTGGACCAAAAACCCTTAAAATCAGAAGCAGAGGTGTGCAAATGGGGCTGCTGGATGGGCCAGAACACACTGATCTCTGTTTTTGGTATTAGCGTTTTAGCTCAAAGGAAGCATTGCAACCTTGAACTATCAACCACCTCTTCTCTATATTTGGTTTTGGACAGGGCCATCAGAGAATGTTTCCCAAAGTTGTTATGCCTGGTAAGTGCCTACGAAAATCATTGTCTCTTACTAATGTCGGTGACCTCTGCACCTGCCCTCAAGCCCTTTGGTTCTTGCCTAGAGTACATGTTGGCATCAGACCCTTAACCATTTTGGGGCACATGGACTCCTGAAAATGACATGGATATACTTTCTGGAAAAATACCCATAAATACACACACACACACACACACACACACACACAAATTGCATATAACATTAGAGACTTCCAAGACCTCATGATGAAGACATCTACTGTAAGCCTTCGCATGAAATTTCCAAGGCTTTTCACACCTGACCTCTGACCCTCAGCCTACTTGACCAAACTTTTTTCCCAGTCATCAAGGGCCACTCCCCTGGTCTCCACTCCTGTTTTCCTCTTCCTTTCTCCAGGATGGCCAGGAGTTACCCTCACCAATTATCATTGACATTGACACTCCCTACATAATAAAGCCCTGCAAGGTGATGAAGAGGCTCAAACAACATTTGGTGAGTTGCAGGAGAGCCACAGATCCCTTATCAGCCACACAATCTCAAATGCCTTTTGATTCCAGGAATGCTATATAGGCTCTGTGACACTGAAGAGTCTAGTCCTGCAATTCCTGCAGCAGTAAGTACCCTTGGGAATCTGAGCAAGGGGAGGAGGGCTAGGAGAGTTGAGGAGACCTAAGCACAGGTCTGCTCATCGGACTTCTCAAGTCTCATTTGAGGTCCAGACCACAGAGATCGACTGTCCTCATTACTCTCCCTCAGGTATTACTTGATCCATGAGTGTGGAGACCAACCGCATATCCATTGTGCTTATCTTGAGGAGGCCTGCTCCTCCCTGACAATTCCCTTCCACTCTGAGGACCCAGCCCCGTGAGTATCACAGGCCAGACTCTGCTCCTGGGTCGTGTGGCTCCCCAGCAGACACAGGCCAGCTCCTGCACACACCCACCACCCACTCTTCCTTTTTGTCTCCTAGAAGCAGCTTGTGCAAGTACTTCAAGGACAGCAGGAATATAAAGAACCTCAAGGACCCCCGTGAGTGTGCGATGGGAAGACTGGGTGGGAAAGGGCAGTGAAGGGGTCAATCATAGGGCCCAGGGCGTGGCAGCGCCTGACCTTTGTTCGCTTCCCCTCTCTTCACAGACCTACGGGTCCAGCTGCTGAAGCACACAAAACGTGTCATTGTGCACACCCTCTGTGTGTTGCCCAAGACTCAGCATGACTTCAGCTCCTTTGGGTGGACATGTGGTTCCAGACAGTGAGCGCCTGCGTCCTCCCTCGGGCGGGACCAAGAAGCCACAGGTGGGTAGGAGGTGGAGGTGGTGACTGGGTGCCTGGGCTCTTCCCTTTCAGGAGATGATGCTCTGTTTCTCCGTCAGCGGGGTGTTCAAGAAAGGTGGGTGTGTGTAGACCCCCACCCCAGATGCCCCACTGCTGCCTTCCCCTGGCCAGGCTCACGCACAGAACCACCCAGCTTCCTGGACCCCTTCCCTTCCCTTCCATTTACTTCCCTTCCTTTCCTTCCCCTCCCCTCCCCTCCCTTCCCCTTCCTCCTGTGTTCTCTAGCCCTCAGTCTTCCCACAGACACCCCAGGTCTGAGGTGTGTCCACGCCTGTCTGCCCTGCACACCCTGGGTGTTGGGGACACAGGCTGTGGAGTTTGGTGGCTCTCGTTCCAGATCCTTGCTCTTAGAACTTGGGCCATTGCTTAACCTCTCAGTTTCTTCATTTGCGCAATGGGGTAGTAGTATCCACCTCTTGGGCGGCTGTGAAAAATGCATCCCGTGAACTTGTGCAGTGGTTGTCAGGGACCCTGTCACTGGGCGCAGACTGCTCCTATAGTTGCCCTCCCCACTCCCGACACCCTGGAACCGTGAACAGCTGCCCTCTCAGCATGAGTGTCCAGTCATACCCTGACTGGGCAACACCATGTGAGCGTGTAGAGCACGTGCAGCTCTAAGGGGTACTGTTGTTTGTTTGCTGTTGAAGTGGAAGGAAGTTCTCAGGACTGTGTGCGTGCCTTCACCCGGACCTTCATCACTACCCCTGCCAGCTACTGCAGGTGAGAGCCCTTTTGTGGGCGGGGATGCACATCCCCGCCTGGGCTCAGGGGCATGGGAATGTGGTGGTGCAGACCTTAGGTTTACTCAGTATTGTGGAAAGCCAGCAGGGAGATCCCAGGAGCAGTCTAGCCTAGTGGTTAAGAAGAGCATGGGCTCTGAAATCGGCCTATGGGTTCTCTCCTTGACACAACACTCACTCACTGTGTGATCTTGGTCAAGTCACATGACCTCTGTGTGACTCAGTGTCTTCTTCCGAGAATGGGGATCAGAGCATCCAGCCCTTGGGCTGTGGTAAAGGGTAAATGTGAAATTGCCCGTGGGTTGGGGATAAACCTATTAATCGAGTGAAGGTGGTAGACAGTCTCTCCAAAGGTGGGCTCTGTGGGGAGGGGCAGAGGTACTAGTTATGGAACCTGGGAGACAGACACAGCAGGGGTATGGAAGGAATGTAGTTGCTGAGTGGCAGTGGGAGCAGGATCGTTGTTTGGAGTGTGCGGTGGTCCATCTGTCCAGTTGTCTGAGTGCCCGTTTATCCTCCAGTCTATGCATTGTGAAAGACGAACTGTTTGTGAGGGACGCCAGCCCCAGTGAGACTCAGAGTGTGTTCTCCATCCCAATGCCTACACCCTCCTCCCTCTCCCAGGAGCAGCAGGAGATGGTGCAGGCTTTCTCCACCCTGTCTGGGATGAAACTCGAGTGGTCTCAGAAGTGAGTGCTGGGTGTATATGGGAATGAGTTTGGGTTGGAACGGTAGGGGAGTGAATCATGGAAACTCGAAAGCAATTTGGAAAAATAGCTTTTTGAATATTTTGCTTCCGAAAATAAAAGTGAGCCCATGAAAAAGGTATCATACTAGTATATGTGTAAAGGGTTTTCAAGATAGTATAATGCTCAGTGATATTATCTTGTATATGGAAAATCCAGGACAATCCACACGCACACCAACCAACCAACAAAAAAACAAAACACCCTACTACAACTGATAACCAAGTTCACCAAAGTTACAGGATACAAGACCGATATACAAAACTTATTTGTATTTCCATGTACTTGCAATGAACAACCGAAAATGAAATTAAGAAAGCAAGCCCAGCTACCATGGCATCAAAATAGTACAACGCTTTGAAACAAATGTAACAAAAGAAGTGCAAATCTCATATTCCAGAGTCTGTAAAACGCTGTTGAAAAAAATAAACCAGACCTAAGTAAATGGAAAGACACCCCATTTTCATGGGTTGGAAGGCAATATTATTATGATAGCAGTACTACCCAGAGCAAACTAGGTTCAGCGCAGTCCCTATCAGAATCCTTCTTTGCAACAGTTGACAAGGTTATCCTAAACTTCATTTGGAAGTGCACCAAAACAATCTCGAAAGAGAAGAACAAAGTTAGAAGACTCACACGTCCCAATTTCAAAACTTGCTACAAAGCCACAGTAATAAAGACTACGTGGTACTGGCCTGTGGACAGTGTATGAATCAGTGGACTAGAACTGAGAGTCCACAGATAAACCCTCACATTTATGGTCAACTGATGATCAACCAGACAGAGTGCTGAAAAAATCTGATGGGAAAATAATATTGTTTTCAAAAAATGGTGCTGGGACAAGTGGGTATCCGCATGCAAACCAAAGAATTTTGACCCCTGACTCCCACACCATGTACGAACCTAGCCTGAAAATGGATCAAAGATCTAAAAGTAAGAGCTAAGACTATAAAAATCTGGGAAGGAAACACAGGTGTAAGTCTTCACGAATTAGGCAATCATTTCTTACATATGACACCAAAAGCACAAGCAACCAAAGAAAAATCTAGATAAATTGTTGACTTCATCAAAATTAAAACCTCTTGAGCATCAAAGCACAGTATCAAAAAGGTGAAAAGCCCACCAACAGAATGGGAGGAAATATTTGCATATCACATATCTGGCAAGAATATGTGAAGAACCCTTGCAACTCAACAATAAAAAGGCAAACACCCCAATGTTTTTAAACTGGGGAAAGGCTCTGAATGGACATTTCTCCAAAGAAGACATATAAATGGCCAGGAAGGAAATGAGAAACTTCTCAACATCGTTAGTCATCAAGGAAATGCAAATTGAAACCACAGTGAGTTACCAGGTCACACCCACTAAGATGGCTTTAATTAGTGAAACGAATGATAACAAGCGTTGGTGAGGATGTGGAGACATTGGAATTCTCATGTGTTATGATGGGAATATAAAAGGGAGCAGTGGTTTGGGAAAACATTTTGGCACTTCTCCAAAATGTTAAACACGGAGTTACCATAAGACCCAGTAATCCCACTCCTAAGTATCCTACCAGGAGAAATGAAAACATGTGTACACTCTAAAACTTGTTCAGGAACGTTCATAGCAGCATTATTGATAATAGACGAAAAGTGGAAACAACCCAAATGTCCTGTAGCTGATGAATGGATGAATAAATCTTGGTACATCCATAAAGTAGAATATTATTCAGTCATAAAAAAGAATACTGTTCTGATACACGTCATGACATGGATGAACCTTGAAAACATGATGCTAAGTGAAAGAAGCCAGTCACAAAAAGTCAAATATTGTATGAAATGTCCAGAATCGGCAAATCCACAGGGACCAAAAGCAGATTAGTGGTTGCCAGGGTCTGGGGGACGGGGAGGAATAGGGAGTGATCACGAATGGTTAAGGAGCTTCTTTTTGAGGTGGTAAAATGACTCTGGAATTAGTTGTGGTGGTTGCACAATCATGTGAATGTACGAAAAAGCACTGATTTGTATACTTTAAAGTGGTGTGTGCATTATATCTCAATAAAAGATGGTGGGAGACTTGTACTTTAGAATTTTTCATTTGTTATTTTCTTGAACATCTTTCTTAATCAGTATATATTGAATTCCCTTGTTCTTTAGCCCAGCTCTACTTTTCTGTTTTGAATTCTAGTGGGCATGAATGCTAGTGATAGATGGTTTGCTTTTCACTGGGTCTTTCTTCGTCATTACACATAGTGTTCATACTGGTACATGTGTCCCAGCAAGAAAGTGGCATACATTTAGCGGTGGCATTGCATGGTCAGCGTGACTGTACTGTGGTACTAATGGAGATCACCTGTTGTTCTCCCACTGCAGGTGCCTTCAGGACAACGAATGGAACTGCACCAGAGCTGGTCAGGTCTGCAGTATGCTCAAGGTGAGGTCTGGGAATCAAGTGGGGTAAAGATGAACATTTCTGGGCCTTCAGGGGGGCCAAGAAGGTGGAGGTCAGTGTCCTGGGAATGGAACTTGGGGAGCGGGCTCTTCTGACATTCCGACCCCTTCTCTCCAGACCGAGGACAAGATCCCAGAGGAGGCCTTCAAAGAAATCCCCTAAAAGGAGCCCTTGGATGCCATCCTTGTCTTCATCCACATCATCTTTTATCTCCAGCCGCAGGCCACGTCCATGCCTGGGGTTGGAGGCCTGGCTGACCAAGAATCCAAAGTTACGTTGTAGGCCAGGTAACATAGCCACTTGAAGGGTCGGCTGTCCTGTGTCTTTTCCCCACTCACGATTGCTGTTTGGTTTCATAATAAAGAGTGCTGTTGCAAGCTGTATGTCGTGTGTCCTCCATTGCTCTTCCCTGCCCCAATCACGAGCCAGTAGGTCCAGGCCTGAACGTCCCTGCCTTCCTCCCCGAGGACGAGGCACCTTCTAACACAAATAAGTGGGGTTTTTATACAATTTTTTTCCATTTATAAAACATGAAGATTCTGCACAAAAATGGGATAGCAATGGGACTTAAAGTGCATGCGTCAAAACTCCTTTATGTCCCAGCTAGATGGGTTTACATATATCATGCATCAAGTAGGGAAATTTAAAAATACTTTTAGACAATTGAAAATGGAAACACAGCATACCAAAACCTGTGTGACACAGCAAAAGCAATGATCAGAGGAAAATCTATTAGTCGTTAAGTAAACGCAAATCAAAGCCACAATAGTATGCCACTTCACACCTACTACATTGCCTGTAGCTTTTTTTTAAAAAAGAGACATAACAAGAAGAGCTTTGGTGAGGATGTGGAGAAATTGGAACTTCTGTACATTGTTGGTGGGGATAAAATGGTTTCGCTGCTGTGGAAAACAGTTTGTTGGTTCCTCACAAAATTAAACACAGAAGTACCATATGACCCAGCTACTGCACTCCTAGCTGTATACCCGAAAGAAATGAAAGAGGTGCCAAAACAAATTATTGTACGTGAATGCACACAGCAGCATTACTCATTATATTCAAAAGGTTGAAACAACCCATCTGTCCATCAAGGCATGAGTGGGTAAACAAATTGTAGTACATACACACATTGGGATATGTATTTTTGCAAAGATTGAAATCCTTGTCATACGTGCTCGCAGAAGTTGTCCTTCTATTTCATCAGTGGTCAGATAGTGACTTGACAGAGATTTCCTGAAGGGCCTGGAGCCAAAAAGGAAAGGAAAACAATATTGTCTAGTCTTTGCAGATTGGCTTCTGATCTGGGACACTCCACCGATGCTTAGCCAGGCTGCCTCCAACTCTGCCTTAGCCTTCACCTCCAGCTTTTGAGGAGCCCAAAGGTCAGCCACATGTGCAAGCTTGGCTTCCTGTCAGACCTTTGCTGAGCCTGTGTCCTACCCTGTACATATGCATTGCACTCTGGAATCTCTGCTATGCCCTTCAAAACTCTTATTCCCCCAAGAATTTTCCTCATCACCCTCACCCTTCCCAGGCTTCGGGGGCTCTCTGCTGCTTGCCTTATCTTCTTTCCCTTGCCCCAGGCAGCTATGGGTACGATACGTTTTTAGATGTTTTTGAGAGACACAACCGAGAAAGCCACTCCATGCCTGGGAGGGGCCGTGGGAAACAAAACTCATCCTCTGTGCCATACCCTCAGGGGTCCTCCATAGAGGGCAGAAGGCACAATCACAGTTTTGGGGGAGAACAAGGTCCATATTATGACCCCTGGGACCAGCAAGAAGCACCGTGAATGTGGCTGCCAGTCTCATGGGAGAAGCAAGAGGGAAGAGATATGGGAACATATGTATATATATATAACTGATTCACTTTGTTATAAAGCAGAAACTAACACACCATTGTAAAGCAAGCAATTATACTCCATTAAAGATATTTTTTTAAAAAAGGAAACAGATTGGGTTTAAGTGGTAGGTTGCAAAATGCAAGACAGAATATTCCTGACACCGCATGATACAATGTGAAAAAAAAAAAAAACTCAGGGTATAAAACTGTATATTACAGTATGGTCCCTCAGAAGAAGATATTAATGAATGCTTATGGGGTTTTTTTGTTGTTTTTCTTGCGCTACGTGAGCCTTTCACTGTTGTGGCCTCTCCCATTGTGGAGCACAGGCTCCAGACGCGCAGACTCAGTGTCCATGGCTCACGGGCCCCGCCGATCCGCAGCATGTGGGATCTTGCCGGGGTGAGGCACGAACCCATGTCCCCCGCATCAGCAGGCGGAATCTCAACCACTGCACCAACAGGGAAGCCCTATTTTTTTTTATGTGTAATAATTAACATTAAGAAGTCAAGCCAAAGGAACGCGTGAGAGTGTCAACTATGTTTATAAATGTGTGATTGGAATGCACAATAGTTATTCATTCAGATCTATGCTTTGCTTGTACAAAAGGATGTTTGTGTCTGGGTCAGCGTCTTCCCAGGTGCTTAGGGTGAAGCACTATACCTGTTGGCTCCTTACGCAGCATAACAAGGACAATTTATCATTGATAAGCAGATATGAGTATCTCCTCGCTGATTAATAAGCTGCAACACTTTACATGACTCACCCAACTTTTCCTGATGCCCGGTTCCTTACATGTAAAAATCAGGGGTTAGGGATAACCGCCAGCTTAATTAACATATAGAACACGTACCACTCTGCCCAAAGATTCCCAGTTAATCTCCTCTTCTTCCTCTGGTCCCATGCAAACTTTGATCTGATTTCCTTTTCTATATATTAGCTTTTCCTGCTCTAGAATTTCGTATAAATGGAATCACACATCCTGTACTCCTTTGTGTCTGGCTTCTTGAACTTAGCTTTTTTTTTTCTTGAGATCCACCCGTGTTCTTGCCTTTTTATTGCTGGGTAATATACCATTGTATTGATTTGTTTACCTTTCATGTTGTTTTAATGAAGTTTCAGGAGGAAGTGAAACTCCACCCTTGTGTCCAATCAGCCATCTTCCTGGTCAGTGTTCTCTTCTTATACAATGGATATAATTTCAACCTTTACCACTCCTTTATCTCTCTAGGGAAATTCTCTCTTTAGGTCTTTTCCAGGCTTTTCTCTTTTTCCTTTTCCCTCAGTGCCAATCACTCCATGTGTTGTGTTTGCTCTGTCCCTTCCACGCTTACCCTGGGTTGTGACCGTCTCCTGAAGAGAAGACTTCACTGTCGAGTCAGCCCTGGGCTCCTGGGTGCTTGGCTTTAACCCATACCTGGCTCTGGGCTCGTCAGTGGTTTAGCCTTCCTCCCTGACCCTACCACTGGTGGCCCCTGCCTTACCACTCATTCCCTCCCTCCCTCGCTCCCTCCCTCCCTCGCTCCCTCCCTTCCTTCTTTCCTTCCTTGAAGGAGAGCATTCTCCGTTTATTACATGGGAATTCTTATTTCATACTTTCGAGCACAGTTATGTATTTATTATGAATGGAATATTCTATGTATTCATTATTGGACTATTATTATTCCAAAACCACAATTATAAGGTTTTTAAACTAAATATTGTAAAATACTTGCACTCTCATCATTTAAATTGTTTCGGCACTTCTCAACCTTGTTTACACACTAGAGTCACTTGGGAAGATTGAAAAAAATCACTAGCGCCAGCCTACACCCACAACACTTAAAACAGATTTGGGGGTAGACCCAAGCAATCACATTTTTAAAACTCTTCATGTGATTGCAGTGTGCAACCAAGGTTGAAAACCACTATGTTAAAAGGCATCAGCTTTGGGGTTATGCTTGGCAGAAGACCTTAGGAATGCCTGCCACCTCACTTTGCTGACTTTCCACTCAGTGCTCTTTTTGGGGACCTAGTGATTCCATTAGCTTACAGTGGGGATTGGTAAACTGTGGTCCACGAGCCTGTTTCTGTATGACCTGCAAGCTAAGAATGTTTTACATAGTCAAATGGTTAAAAAAATCCAAAGAAGAATCATATTTCCTGGCATGTGAAAATTACTTGAAATTCACATGTCCCTGTCCATATATAAAGTTTTATTGGAAGAGAGACATGCTGTGTCAGTGGCAGCTTTTGCTCTACAATGCAGATCTGAATAGCACCATCGGAAACTGAAAGGCCTGCAAAGCCTCATATATTTGTCATCTGGCCCTTCCAGGAAAAGTTTTTTGAGCTCTGGCTTAGAGCAATTGTCCTTAAAGCAAATGCACAGTAATAGCAGTAAATGGCTGACGGTCCCTTTGGCTAAGCCTGGGAAGAAAATTTACTGCAGTAACTTGCGACTTCACTGTAGGGTCCTTCCTCAGTAGTCCACTCATTCATCGTGTTCTGGGTCAAGTGTGGGAATTAAGTAAGGGACTACCATTTGCCATCATGATAGCTCAAGTCACCAGATCTAGCGCTTGATTTATTAATTTTAATATTCTTATATTTTATTATAAATAAATACTTATTTATATTCTATTTATTTTTACACTGATCAAATGCAACTTTGGAGTATGTTCAGATATTTCAAGATCCAAGGGATCTGTTGATCAATTAGCCACCTTCAAAGATTGCTGTAGGTCAGACCAATGTGACTACCCTTCCAGCCTTGCTGCTTATTAAGGTAAACAGCACTCACCTTGAGGCAGGAGGTTAAGTGTTCCTACTGGGCCTGCAACTCCAGGACCACAACATCCCCAGTGAAATGAGGGGATCTCCCATCTCATCGGTGGCCTACACAAGTCAGCCACTTCAGAACACTTCGAAGATGAAGATGCCCTCCGCACTAATGTGTTTCTCAGTGCTGTGGGGAAGGGAGCCTCCTCTGAGTCCCTAACAACATCTGTTTGGACCACGGACACATTGACTTCAAAGGCATTTCATTCAAGTGACCACAGGCGACAACTCCTGCAACTGTTTCACCATTGTGTGCCATGGGACACCAATATTTCATCCTCTAATGTCAGTTGGATCCTTACCGTCGTCAGATGCACCTAAGCCAAATAACTTTTCTCAGACTCCCACTTCCTCCAGGGCTCTTGGCTTGAACCCATTTTGGTGTCAAGGACTCTATCAATCAAAGTTCCCACTTGCCTATGCCAGCTATTCGTTCTAATAGCTATTTCATAAAAATAAGATGTTGTTAATAAAATATATTACATAGCTGACAAAAACTCTGTGAGGGCCAGAAAAGCCGGCTTGGATGCTATGCAGCCAGGGGAAGTCCACTCACGCTTTGGGACTGCTATAGCTGAAACACCACTGCTGCCTGTGTGCTAACTGACATGTATGCATTCCAGGCACTCTGCTGTGACTGCTCCATAAGAACCAGAGACCCCTCCCATCATACACAGCTAACCAAGTCACTGAGCCATACGTGGCTCCCATGTCATTCAGTTACACCTCCAATTCTCATGGTGGTGCATATGCTTGATACAACCGAGATCCCATTTAAAACCGAGCTGTAAGGGGTTCTGCTTAATGTGTACACACACACGCACACACACACACACACACACAGACACTGGTTTCATGTCTTTAGCTTTTTGTTCACTAAAGAACAGGAAAGCATATGAGTGTTCAGGTATGTCTGAAGAGTTGCCAATGGAATCCGATTCATCGTTGATTTTATAGAACGTTATAATTTTTGCTTCTGTAAATGATATATTCAAAATGGAAACGGGACTTTGTACTTGTCACAATTATTTTGTGTATATTTGTCTTATACTCAACAAACTTATTAATCTCTATCGTTAATCTTAATTTCCTTAGCCTCTCTTGAATTTGCATGAAGGTAACTGTGTTATCTTGACAGCTTTATTTTCCCTTGTACACATTTATTAATTCACATGTGTATAGATGCATATATACATTCTGGCTCACTGTACTGCCTAGTAGATGTAGTGTGATGCTAAAACAAAATGGTCATGTAAGTCATCTTTGTCTGTCTTCTGATTTTAAAGGGAATGCTTCCAACATTTCGCTATTACGTATGATGTTTGATGCAGTTTACTCTTTTTTAAATAATTGTTGTCAGTCTAAAGAAACATCTTTCAATTTATGACTTGCTGAGAATTCCTGTTATTGCCAGTTTTACTGCTGACTGGTTGTTTCAATTTTTCTAGGCCTTTTTTTACTGAATATTTTTTGATAATCCTCCTTTCCTCCTTTCTTTAGAGCACTAATGGGCTAAAATTTTTTTCATAGATCTCCTAATGTTAAACCAACGTGGCATGCTTGGAGTTAAACACGACTTTGTCATCCTGTGCTTCCTGTCTTGGCCGTGGCAGGATTTAGCTTGCTATTCATTTATGTATACTTTTTGCATATGTGTAACTATCTGAGATTGGCTAATAATTTTGCCTTCTCATGTATTCTTTGTCAAGAATACTTTTAATAACATTAAGATTTTCTGTTTCTTTAGCATGGAAAATCATGTTTTTCTCTGGGATTTGTCTGTTTTCTCTAAATTTTAAATTTATCAGCATATCTTTTCCATAACACTGTTGTATCTTTTGAATCTTTGCTGAAACTGAAAGTGTGACAGCTTTTCTCATTTCAGAGTGCCTTCTCCATGCCTTATCTCTAATTTTCTTGAGCCTTGTTGCCAGATGTATCCTTATTTTCTTATCTCTCTAAACTGTTTGCAGCTAGCATTTTGTTGTTGTTGTTGAACTCTGTCATATCTCCTATCAGTTCCGTTAATTTCTGTTCTTATTTTTATTATTTTTCCTTGACAAGAGTGGAAAGACATGAGATTAATTTTTATACATTAAATGATCCATGAACAGGCTTTGCATCTAACTCCAGGTTTTATTTTCTAAGTTTTATGTTTGAATATAATGAACACACAAATACCCAATCCATTCATCTGTTTGGAGGAGGCCCAAAGCTTTGCAATGCTGCCACTGCCACGACGTCTCTTCAGTTCCACTGTTGGCACATCAGATGATTGAGGAAGAGGGAACTGGAGCACTGAAGTAATAGGCTCTCTACTCTAAGTACAGCTGACCCTGGAACAACAGGGTTTGAACTGCGTGGGTCTGCTTATATGTGCAGTTTTTTCAAAAAATGTAGAAAAAATACACGTGTAGAACATCGTGTACAAGACAGGTATTGAAGTGGATAGCCTATCCTTACACAGGCATAAGGTGAGTGATATTTAATAAAAAATTAATAACGTGTTTGTTTTTTTACTGTTTTACAAATTTGCTTTCAAATAATTACATACCCGTTTAGTACGTCTCTCTGTCTCTCTGTCTCTCTCTGTCTCTGTCTCTCTAATAATTGGCGAAACTCTGCATCAGCTTATCATCACCACAGGTATGTGCTTTTTTTAGTATAACAATGTTTCCATGCTGTATTATGAACATGACTGTGATACTGTATGCCATAAAAGTTTTATAATGATTCATTCATTAGCATATGGTCTCGGCTACCATGAAGCAATGGTATCCATCACACTAGACAACCATATAGCACTCATATTGCTGCTTCTTCGTTATCAATGCACTAATCCTTATACCTCTAAAAAATATGAATTTCTTTTTCACACTATCTTTCTACTTTTGGTGTCTAGCGTTAGTAGTACATATAACATCTACCATGTTTTGTATCATATGAGACAGTATTGATGTTGGTACTGACGGACAGACGATTCATTTTGTAAGCAGATGATGCAAACTTTCGGTATCAATAAATACAGTACAGTACTGTAAATGTATTTTCTCTTCCTTATGATGTTCTTTATAACATTTTCTTTCCCCTGGTTAAGTTTGTTGCATGAATACACTATATAACACATATAACACACAAAATATGTGTTAATCCACTGTTTATGTTATCGGGAAGGCTTCCAATCAACAGTAGGCTATTAGTAGTTACGTTTTGGGGGGACTCAAAAGTTATCTGCAGAGTTTTGACTGTGCAGGGGGTCGGCGTCCCCAACCCCCACGTAGGTCAAGAATATATATGTATTTCATTTAAGAGAATAACATACAATATAGAAAAGAGTATGTAAAGAACCTCGACTTTGAAAACATACCTGTCTGGATTCAAATCCTGCTCTGTCCCTTACTGCCCATGTGACTTTACACAAGTGCTCAATCTCTCTGCATTTCAATTGTATCATGCAGCAGTCAGTGGTCCTGTTTGCCAAGTGTTTCCACTTCTCCCCTGTTCCAGGCCCCTGGCAGAACTGCACTTCTTGCTTTATCCCCTTTGTTTGGGCGGAGCCATAATGTGACTAGTTTTGGCTAATGGGTTTGAGTGATATGTGAAATAATTCTGGGCCACATCATATGCTTGTTGGTGTGAGACCTCCCTCCTGGCCTAGGAACCTCTTTCCCTCAGGCACAGTGATTAACATCTTTCTACATGGTGGCTGCTCTGTCGGGTTCAGTCTCCACGTCATTCCAGTAAGAAGAGATCAGATCTCCGACATCCACCATCCTGTGATGGACGTGCACCTGCCATGGACTTGTAGTGGGAGTGAGGAATAAGCCAGTGAGATTTGGGGATTGTCTATGACCACAGCATAGTTCAGCCTCTCCTGACTCACGTATCTCATCTGCCAACTGAAATAACAACCTCTCAGGATTTTTCTGAGGGTGAAATGACTTAACTTACATGACGAGTTTATCACAGTGCTTGACATATAAAGGAGACTCAAAACATGGGAGCTTTAATTATTACATAATAATAAAATTGTTTTGGAAAAGTGTGGGATATTTGTATAAAATGAGAGATATGGTGTCTGCTCGTCCTGACAGGTAAGTTGTACTTTGTTTTCCAGAGAGGCACATTATATTTGTTGCTATAGATAAGACTGCTTAATGATTTGTACTTATGCACTTCTCTTTGCCACCATGCTATCAGACATATGTTTAGAAATTGAAGTTACCTCTGAAGACTAAAAGTGAATAGATTTAAGCAGGAGAGAGTCTGGCTGATGTGATAAGATAAAATGCATTTCAGAGCAATAATAATTTCTTAAAGAGAAGAAGAACAAATTATAATAATTATAAACATACATTCTCTTGCTCTTAGTAAGCAAAGGCACAAGGTCTTAAAGTGGTAGGAGACTTAGTGTGGACAGGTCTTCACAGAATATTTTCTGGGAACACTCGTTCCTCAGATGCTCTGTGGAAAAATGTATCATCCCCGCATAAGTTGGGGAAACTATCCCTCCCTTTGACATTCGTATTGCATGTTACCATATTATCAAAAAACATCCTACGGTATAGGAAATTCATTTATCTGTAGTCCTGTATGTTCCACACGCCTCTGAAGTAGAGTCCAATTTCGGTGTTTTTTGTGGCCTTAAGTGTTTTGCAAAACAAGCTTGGAAATCCTGAAATGAGAGAAAAATAAAGTGCATTATTTAAGCATCATGTAATATAAATTATCACAAGTGACAATATTCTTGAGCCAAGTATCAAGAAGTATTTCTCCCCCATAAATGTAAACACAATTTTGCTATCTGCTCAACTTGACTCATTCAACACCACTTTCATGACAGACCAGGACCCTGCTGCTGAGAGATGACATCCAAGTCCATGAACACCAGCCACCCCGTCCAAGGCCACCCCACCCACCCAGGCCAGGCCATCCTCCTTCTCCACTTCACTCTCTTTACCAGCAGGTGCTCCCGACATTCCAGGTTCAGGTCGCACGAAACCATAGGATTTCTCTGCCAGCTGTACAACAGTTAGGCCGTAGCCAGAAGCCCCCTCCCGCCCCCCACCTCCATCCAACACTGTCTCTCAGGCCCTCAGCTCTTTGCCGGACCTCGGTCTGATGTTGCTTGGATGCCTCTTAAAGCCCAGATCCCTGAGTAAACTTCTAGTACCGGCGGGGGCACCTCCTACCCGAGTACCACCCACCACGGCAGGATATTAAAGTTGGTGGAAAGGTTGGGATCTGAGCCAGAGTCTCCTCAATGTCCCCCCTCAGCCAGAGTGACCACCACAGGTCTAAAGGTCTTCTGCACCTATGGGTCTGACTCTTCTGGAGGTTAAGCCAAACTGCAGTTCAGTAGACCCTACCCACTCTTAAATGGCATCCCATCCTGCACGACCATAGGTGATCACATGACGTTGGAGACCACCTGAACCACCAAACTGAGGAGCCCTCAATCTTTACATGACTGAGGGGGCTGAGTCTCACGTGACCACGTGCTGGCACATGACCATAAGGTCCACTTGACCAACAGCAGTCCAGAAGCTGCAGAGCTCACATGAGTGGAAGAACCTTGGGTGCCACGTGTGGTAGGAGCCACACTGTTGCCCATACATGCATCTACAGTGTTTAGTAGCCCACAACCTTCACGTGATAGAGATTGCTGAGCATGACATGTACCATGCTGGGAAGGGTACCAGACCATAGCATCCACATAACCCTAAGCAGTAGATCACATCAAGGGCTGAGGCTACCACATGCTGTAGCTAGTCAGGATCACATGAGAGAAGGAGCCACATGACACGCAGGGTTTAGCAGTCCACCACGCTCTAGTGACTTGAAGGCCTGGATCTACCACAGGGCCATGGCGGCAACAGGGCCAAAGAGACCACATGCCCTTTGGGTTTAAGAGCCCAGGGTTCTGACCGGACAAGAAGGGCTTAGCCTGTCAGGTAACTATTGTCCACAGGATGGCAGCATCTACATGACCCGAACCCTTAGCAACCCACAGAGCTCATGTGCCTGGGAGGGCTGAGTCAGCTTTCTGACACTAGGGTCCAATGACAGTAGGTTTCTACTTGATCTGAAAGTTTGAGGGGAACATTACCTTTGGGAGAACAGGAGATCTGAGATTACCCACATTCCTCATCTCCTCCATGATATTGGTGCCTCCGAGTGACCTTCTAAGTGCACAAGCTTGGGCTTTACCTACACCCACCTCTCTCTAACATGTTAATTTTATGTGCTTTTTTTCCCCCCATAGCACATGAAATTTAACACATAACAAATTAACACATAAGGATGAAATAAGTCTTCCCCAAAACCACAGTCCTTGGCATGCTGTAGAAACTACTGTTAACAGCGTAAGCAGTGGGTACAGGTAAGCACTGTTGACTTAAGTTTCATGCAGGTCTAAAGGAAATTAAAGCAAATCTAATGAGTTGTAGTTTTTAATTTCAGAGGAAAGATGTATAGTGATGACTGCAGGCCATGCACTTGAGAAGGATAAGTCATTTAAGAGAGGTAACTCTATAGATTACGTACTGTTACAAAACATGTGAACACTGAAGTCCAGAGGTATTAAATCAATCACTTGACTAAGAGGTCACGGATATTGCAGTTGGCACACCAAGAGTGGCCCACAGGCAATCTGGCTCCAGACATTGTGTTCTGCTCACCCACCAGGTTCCTCACTGGAAGGTAACATTGGGCTCAGCTTCACTAATTCTCAAAATCTGGGAAATCAGCCCAAGTTACTGAAAAGTTGAGATCATGAGAGATCTCTTTGGGATGCCACGCTAATTAGACCCAGTCAAATTTGAGTAAATTTCATGGCCTCTATTTAAGGTTTGTGTATACATATAAACATATCTCTAATATGTTAAAAATGTATATGAGTGGTTTATGAATTGCTTGATGATAGCTGAAAACATTTCCTTCTTTTAAATAAACACTGAAAAGAAGATATCATAAAGTTTAGTCACCATACTCCCCGTGCCTGAATTAAAAAAAAAATTACAAATGAGTGGAATCTGAATTCATTAGATTTTACAGTGTATATTCTGTCTGTGTCTCCCCAGAAAGAACAGAGAAAGGAGTAGGAGAATATATATTGTAGGGGGTTTTGTATTGCAAATCCAGAAACACCTATTTTGCTGATTTGTGTGGGAAACTGCAGGATCATCAGTATGTCCAAACTAAGTGTGATCTGATCTTTCCGGTTTGTTGGCTTTGGTAAACAATGTTATACATTGTTCGGATTATTTTTCTAGGTTCCTGCAATGTGGCATGGCTGCATAAATGAGCTGAAAAAAATGCAACAGATCAAATTTTCCACTGTGGTTAAAGTTGAGGTATTTAGAAATGACAAGAGACTCTGTGGTTCTAGGTCTACTGAGAAATGTCCTAGTTTGGGGTATAGAATAGTAAGAGAAAACAGTTATTCGTGCAGGTCACTGTGTCTCATGTAACTGTGGAGAATTATTTGTGGGACACATAAATTCAGGAGATAAAAAAGGAGGCATATCTTTATTTAAAATAGAGCCTATTATGAAACCTTAGTCTGGATTTAGGAAACATCTCCATGTAGTCATAGGATGGAATCTGACACCAAGACCTGATATAGTTGTTATAATTAGATACAGATGAGCAGATCAACAGTGCAACATGCAGAACAATTTATCGAGCCTAACTATGGTCACCTGATGGTGATTGGGGTCAACTTTTTTGAGCAAAAGACCAATTGTGGCCTCCTCATTATCCCTCTTACGTCAGATTTTGCTCCTGTCAAACATGATAACTCAAATCAATCATTCTTTCTCTGAGATGATGATCAGGAGTTCCTCAGGACCTTTTAAAAACATTTAGTTACATCAGTGGGGCCCTGTCACCACCCTCTACTATATATCGTGGGGGCAGGGAAGAAACTCTATGGTTAAAGATCTGTGTATCTGGGGTCCAGTTTAGGCATTACATTTATCAGGCACTGTGTTTAGGCAGCACGTTAAACCATTTCTCTTGAATGTGATTTGGCAGGATTTCACGGGAACAAATTTTAATTCTTTTACCTTTTTTCTTTCGAGGTGGCCACTTTGGAAGTTGGTGCCAGTGGTTTTAGAAGGAGGAGTGGCTTGCTGTAACACAGAGAAGTGGGAAAGGGGAGCAAGAGAACAGTTGTGATGCTGTTTCCCTAAAGGTAAATACTCAAATTCTTCTGGTTCTAACACACTTATGAACAACTGAACTAGATGTCCTATGTGACTTTATTTTCAGAAAGCAAAGTTGACTTACCTAGCAACAGTACACAGGAGATAGCGTCAGATGGGGCTGTATCATTATGCAAGTTGCATTCAGAACCTGTTTTTCTTTGTTCCTTTGTGAAATCCATTAAGATATATGGAAGTAAGATTATTGTCAGTGGTTTTTTTTTTTACATCTTTATTGGAGCACAATTGCTTTACAATGGTGTGCCAGCCTCTGCCCTACAAGAAAGTGAACCAGCCACATATACACACATTCCCATATCTCCTCCCTCTTGCGTTTCCCTCCCTCCCACCCTCCCTATCCCACACCTCTAGGCGGTCACAAAGCACGGAGCTGATCTCCCTGTGCTATGCAGCTGCTTCCCACTTTCTATCTCTTTTACGTTTGGTAGTGTATATATGTCCATGCCACTCTCTCACTTTGTCACAGCTTACCCTTCCCCCCCTCATATCTTCAAGTCCATTCTCTAGTAGGTCTGTGTCTTTATTCCCATCTTACCACTAGGTCCTTCGTGACCTTTTTTTTTTTTTACTTAGATTCCATATATATGTGTTAGCATACGGTATTTGTTTTTCTCTTTCTGACTTACTTCACACTGTATGACAGACTCTAGGTCCATCCACCTCGAAAGAAGAGAAATGGTTGCAGTTACTGTGCTGTGGCATAGAGTTGAATATCCCTACCCACCAACCATCACGATGGAAAATTCAACAGCCCTAGTTTGAATATAATAGGTCGAAAAGAGTCTCATCCTGTGAGGATTACCATGTCACGGAAATAGGAAATTATATCCACAATTAAAATTTCTTCCGGGCAAAGGATGGAGGGAAGTGAGGAGATAGGGATTCTGTACAGAGTGTTTATTCATGAGCTGTGTCGTTTGTCATGATATGACTGTCCAGTACAATTTGGAAGCCCCTTCCATGTAAAAACCATTAAAATAAAATTGTGGTTCATAGATTTTCATAGTACTAGTCGAGAATGAACTTTTTCCTGGGCTGCTTGTTTTTATCCAGTCAAACATTTTTCCATTCAAAACATAATTCTAGAGTGTGATGTCAGGGAATTGGCAGAATAGGAGCCTCCAAATAAACATTTTGCCTAATCAGCCATGGGCCAGTGTGTTTTTGTGGGGGCCTCAGTTTCCAGTGATGAAGCCCCAACACAATGATCCATTAGAAAAAAAAATCCAAGAACAGACACGTTGAAGAGAGTAGGAAGAACAGCTTCACCCTACCAATATCAAACTTCCCCAAAGGCTACACATATCAATGCCTAGACAGATGCACTAGGCCTGCAATTCCTCCCATGGGGGGAAGTGAGAGTGTGGTGAGCACCTGAATACCCAGTGGTGCTAGCCGCTGCCCAGGAATGCCACTTCTTTCTTGCCCAAACCCAGAACCCAGAGGCGATGAGCATGGCTGAATAGTCTTGGGATAACAAGGAGAAGGGGAAAGGGCATGGGCTCACAGCAAACAGGGCACCAAGCTCAACAAAGGGCTGCAGTTCTTCTAAATGCCTCACAAACTGTACCCTACAAACCTCATAGGACCCATCACGTACAGAAGCCTCAATTTGCCCACGAGCATATCCAGCACTCCATGTTCCTGTCCCGCTGAGAACCGGCATTTCATGGACAACCCTGCAGAAGGTGCACACATGCCTCAACAGATCATGCACATGTGCATAAAGAGAACTGGCACCACTCTGCTGGATGGTGAGAACAGACATACCTGAAACACTTCAGGGTACCAAAATGGGGAAAATAAACAGGAGGCTGTCAGCATGTGTCCTGCTTTGTGCAATTGAGAAAAGGCGTGTATCATCCAAACACTTCCTTCACAAGATGAAACAAGAGGGGCAGAGCAGGTGAATCCACAGAAGAGCCCTCAGAGACCCCCCAGTATCCCTAGCTTGGCTGAGTGGTGCAGGAGTTTCTCTCCTGAAAAAGTAAGTAAAGACTGATGGAGGAGATTGCTTCCTTAAATGTGAAGACACCAACACGAGATATTCAGGGGCAGGAAAAATCTAGGAAGTCCAACTCCCCACCAATGAAACAAGGTAATTTCCCAGTAACTGACCCCATAGAAAAGGAGGTCCATGATTTGCCTGACAAGGAATTCAACATGATTGTTTTAAATATGCCCAGCCAGCTGCAAGACAACTCAATGAAATCAGAAAAGCAATACCTGTACAGAATGAAAAAGTCAACAAGGAGATAGAAATCATAAAAAGGAGCCAAAGAGAAATGATGGAGCTGAAGAATACAATGGATGAATTTAGAAATATAATAGAGAGCTATAACAACAGACTTCATCAAGCAGTAGAAAGAATTTATGAACTGAAAAAGAAGTAATTTGAAGTTATATAACCAGAGGAGGAAAAAAAAAGAATAAAAAAGAGTGGGGAAAATCTATGGGATTTTTAAAACACCATTAAATGGACTCATATATGGATGATGGGAGACCCTGGAGGAGTAGGAGGGCAGAGAGAGAGAGAGAGAAAGAGATAGAGATAGAGAGAGAGAGAGAGAGAGAGAGAGAGAGAGAGAGGGAGAGAGAGAGAGGCGGTAGGTGGGGATTTTATTTATAGAAATAGACACACAGACTAACGAGTGGATGGTCGGATCCCCATTCTCGGAAGAAGACACTGAGTCACAGAGAGGTCATGTGAGTTGACCAAGGTCACACAGCGAGTGATTATTGTGTCAAGGAGAGAATCCATAGGCCGATTCCAGAGCCCATGCTCTTCTTAACCACTAGGCTAGACTGCTCCTGGGATCTCCCTGCTGGCTTTCCACAATACTGAGCAAACCTAAGGTCTACGCCACCTCATTCCCACACCCCTGAGCCCAAGCTGTGATAGGCATTCCCGCCCACTACAGGGCTGTCTCCTGGCGTAGCTGGCAGGGGTAGCGATTAAGGTCCAGGTGAAGGCACACACACAGCCCTGAGAACTTCCTTCCACTTCAAGAGCAAACAAACCACAGTACCCCTTGGAGCTGCACATGCTGTACACGCTCACATGGTGGTCTTCAGTCAGGCTATGACTGGACCCTCATGCTGAGAGGGCAGTTGTTCATGGGGGCCAAAGTGTTGGGAATGGGGAGGGCAAATATAGGAGCAGTCTGCACCCAGTGACAGGGTCCCAGACAACCACTACACAAGTGCACGGGATGCAGTCTTCACAGCCACACAAGAGGTGGATACTACTACCCCATTTTCAAATAAAGAAACTGGGAGGTTAAGTAATGGCCCAAACTCTCAGAGTAAGGATCTGGGATGAGAGCCACCAAACTCCACTGCCTGTTTCCCCAACGCCCAGTGTGTGCAGGGCAGACAGGTGTAGACACAGCTCAAACCTGAGGTGTCTGTGGGAAGACTGAGGGCTGGAGAACACAGTGGGGAAGGGGAAGGGAGGGGAGGGGAGGAGAGGTGGGGGAGGGGAGGTGAGGTGGGGAGGGGAGGCGGGGACAGGAGGGAAGGGAAGAGAAGGGAAATGATGCATAAGGAAGGGAAGGGAAAGGAAGTGAAGGGGTCCGGGAAGCTGGGAGGTTCTGGCAGTGAGACTGGCCAGGGGAGGGAGCAGTGGGGCATCTGGGGAGGGGGTGTACACACACTCACCTTCCTTGAACATCCCGTTGACACAGAAGCGGAGCGTCGTTTCCTGAAAGGGAAGAGCCCAGGCGCCCAGTCACCACCTCCACCTCCTACCCACCCGTGGCTTCCTGGGCCCACTCGAGGGAGGAAGCAGGTGCTCACTGTCTGGAACCAAATGTCCACCACGAAGGAGCTGAAGTCATGCTGGGTCTTGGGCAACCCACAGAGGGTGTGCACAATGACACGTTTTGTGTGCTTCAGCAGCTGAACCCGCAGGTCTATGTGGGGAGGGCAAGCGAGCGAAGGTCAGGGGCTGCCACGCCCTGGGCCCGATGATTGATCCCTTCACCGCCCTTTCCCACCCAGTCTTCCCATCACACACTCACGGGGGTCCTTGAGCTTCTTCATATTCCTGCTGTCCTTGAAGTACTCCCACAAGGTCATAATGAGGGCTCCTCTCACCAGAATTACCTGGGAAAGAACTCCAACCTTTCTTTCTTCCTTGAGGTGGTCTACCACCATCACTGTATTCTGAAAAGAGGAACAAAAATACAAGTTTGCAGACACATCTGTGGTCCACTTACCACGTACCATGTCTTAGGCTAACAGCATGGTAGGGCAGGCAAAGTGCCAACCTGGCCTAAGGGACCAATCCCACAAACCTCAGAAAGGACACTCTTCTGCCTGTCCAGAGAGGACAGCCTTATCCGACAGATGGCACTATCAGGGGAAGAATCGAGGAGGAGCAGGATGAGGAAGAGGAGGACAAGGAGGAGAAAGAGGGAGGAGAAGGAGGAGGGAGGGGAGGACAACTGCGGTGAAACTTTTAAAACAGTGGAGCTGGACTGATAAAGAACCGCGGTGTATGCGTCCATGGCTTAGACTGGACAGCAGTCATATATATACCAGGAAGTCACCCGAATCTTGCCTTCTCTCAGGACTTTCCAGCAACCACACCAATACCTCTCTTGTGCTTGACAAATCCAATGAGCCACCAAACCGATTCCACTAACAACCAGCAAGCTGGCTGGACTTACTTTGCCAGTGCACTAGGAGCTTTAATCCCAGGTGGCACAGAGGTAACAACCTCCTGAACTGTCTCCCTCCCTCCAGCCTTGCCCTGAACAATAGGCTGTTTGAAAGAGCCAGAGTGAGCTCTTTATTGGGCCAGCCTGAAATGCCTTTCAGCTCAGAAGGCAACTCTTCCTCACTTCAGCTCCTCTATAACAAGGGTGTGAATGATAACCTGGAATGATGTGTCAACCACCATTTCCAAGTGTTTATGGATTCTACTTCTTGCTTTCTATTACTGGTTTCTAATTTGATTCCATCGTGCCCAGGGAACACACTCTGCGAGATTTCAATTCTTTTTTTATTTTTATTTTATGTATTTATTTATTTATTTTTGTGGTACACGGGCCTCTCACTGTGGTGGCCTCTTCCGTTGTGGAGCACAGGCTCCAGACGCGCAGGCTCTTCGGCCATGGCTCATGGGCCCAGCCGCTCCATGGCATGTGGGATCTTCCCGGACCGGGGCACGAACCCGTGTCCCCTGCATCAGCAGGCGGACTCTCAACCACTGCGCCACCAGGGAAGCCCGCCACTCGTTTTTAAGTTCACACCCTCTGTTGTGTAGCCTATCAAGTTCAACGTCAGTTCTCTAGGTTTGAGAGCCGGACTGGCAGAAACCCTGGCCAGGCGGTGCCCAGGCCACAAGGAGAGACACTGGGCCAAGGAGATGCAGGAGGGCGGGGCTGGCGCCTGAGAAGGACCCTCTCACGCATAAGGATCTCTCCCCTTGGTTCCTCTGGGTGGGGTTGCGAATCTGGCCCCGCCTCCCAGTACAGTGTAGATTGAGCGATAGGGGGTCACGTGATCTGAGCTGCACCAATCCAAGTCCTTTTCCGGCGAGCTTAACTTTGAGAGGGAGCAGTTAAGACGCCCAAGCCGGCAGCCCTGAGGCTTGTCTGCTTCGAGCTCTGGAGAGGCGGGAACCTGCTCCTACTGCTGGGGTCTTGGACAGCTCAAGTTTTTTCCAACTTTTGTTCCAATCAGGTAAATTACAACAGCATTCTTTCTATAAATTACGCCTCTATTGACCTAAATTAAATTACCCAGGATCAAGGTTTGGGGGTTAATAAGAAAGGCAGTCGAACGGATTGCTGGGTCCACTGTCCTGTCCACGCGCCGTGCGTTCCTCTTTCCTCAGCTGTGATTCGCTTCAGTTGTGTGGCTAATCATTTCGCACTCTCTCTTTGAAATCCCTCAATCAGCCTCCTGCCTGTTAAAAAAAAAATTGTGTTTCTCCTTTGCACCTCAGTTTTGTTTGCGGTTTGTTTTGATACCTCAGACTTTAAATTGTAAGTATTGAAATGTTTGTCTCTCTCTCCCCCCTCCCCCACCTCTATCTCTCTCTGGTCTCTCCTTATCTATATATATATGGTATTTCATTGCTTTTATACTTAAAATGGGTATCTTCTGAAGAGCAGATAAATACTCATCTACATCTTGGAGATGACTGCACTTTCATTTATTTTAATGGGCTCTCTAAAGCAGTTTGAAATAGTTTTTTGCTGGATGATGTGGCACGAGCATTTATCCATCCTCCTAACCGTATTTCAATTAGTTAAACTATTATTAAACAGTGTCGTTTATACAATAACCGTTCCTATAACCACTGAACTTTTTTAAAAATTCTTTATTTTGAAATAATTTTAGGCTCACAGAAACTTTGCGAACAGTATAGAAATCCTTCACCCAGCTTTCCCTAATGTTAACTAACATCTTATATAGCCATAGAAAAATTATCAAAATTAGGAAATTAACATTGATGCAGTACTATTAACTAATTTACATACTTTATTTGAATTTCACCATTTGTCCCACTAATCTCATTTTTTATTCCAGCATCCCATTCTGGATACCACATTGCATTTGGCCATCACTTCTTAGTCTCCTCCAGGCTGACAGTTCCTTAAGCTTTCTGGGTGTTTCCCAGTCTTGACACTTTTGAAGATACTGGTCAGGTATTTTATAGAATGTCTGTCAACTTGGGTTTCTCTGATGTATTCTTGTGATTTGATTGAAATTACAAATTTTTGGCAACAATACCGGTTTTATTCTCCTCCCCTTCATCCCATTGATGATGGAGGAATTTCCACCCTAGTGTTATGGGGGTGGCTGAACACACGACACCTGACACTGGACAGATACTACCCACAGCAGCTTATTAGTAACATTTACTCACAGCCTGGGGAGGAGGACACTACTGGCCAGGTAGAGCCCCACAGGAGTCATTCTCTGGAAGAGAGTGAACAAGCAGGGGCTGTGGGGGGCAGTCTGTAGCAGCAAGAGGACGAGGTGACCCTTGGTTCACATGGGAGGATGTGATTGGCTTGTTTGAATACTTCTGTGAGCTGGTAGGGAACTGAAACCTGATAGTCAGGGGCGAGCAGGCACTGTGGCTAGTTCCCATGATAAGGCTGGTTCTTTGGCTAGGGGACCTTCTTCCTGGGAGCACAAAAGGGGAATGGGAACTTGTGGTGAGTCCATTTGAGACCCTCTGGGTTTTCCCCCAAATGTCAAGGCATACATGTCACTGTGCCTTAATTTTAGGTCTTATACCACGGCGCTGCAAAAGCGATTCTGTTCCCTTCTCCAAGCATCATGTGTGGGGGTACATGATGTCCATATGTTGTATTAATGATGCTATTCATTTGCAACACTTGATTAAGGTAGGGACAACTGTGTGGCTCCATTGTAATGGTACTGTTTTCCTATTTGTAAGTAATAAATATCGTGTAGGAAATACTTTCAGACTATGGAAATATCCTATTTCTTCTCAGACTGTTATTCACAACTTTTAAAATCCATCTGTTGATCTTGCCTACAACAATTATGACTTAATGGTGACTTTCTATTTCCTTATTCCTACTACATTGGTTCATTGGAATTCTGAAGAGCTGTCTTTTCTCCCCATTTATTTATTTATAAACTTTCAAGTTGTTTATAAAAATTGTTTTATTTCAAATTATTGAATCAAATAACTAATCAAATTATTTATGTCAGTATTGAATCATGAATAACTATGTTACATTGTGACTTATAATCAAATTATATCATTATTTAGTTTCTTGAATTGTTCCAGCTTTGGTGACTGCAAGCTTCTTTTGGTGGGGTCTGTGTTCTTTCAGCATGACCTGATCCTTTTTTGTGTACTTCCTTGCTGGCACTAAGGTATTCCTGTTCATCTTGTGTTTTTGTCCCCACCACGGCCCTGAAATCAAAAAAACACTTCTGCAAAGAGCCAAGCTTCCTTTTCTTGGAAAATGACATTTAGAAACCAATATCTCAGTGTGTGTTCATTGCTATTGCGGTTTCATTGCTCCTAAGCCCTCCCTCTCCATCCACAAATGAAGGAAATATATTGTATGTATATACTCATGTTTACAGATACTTCTCAGTTTCTCTACCTATATGTATAGATATTGAAAGCCAGGAGCTCATACTGATACTTCTTATGTTAATCCATTGTAGCCCTGTTTGTAACTTCTTTGTGTGACCTGGCTCTCCTTATCTTCAATATTTACTTACTTGTTCATTCCTGATATATACATGAAGTACTTGCAGAAATGCTACCCAATACACCTGTTAGAAACAGATTTGATAACTTGTGTTTGTGTACAGTTCTTTATGCCTTAGGCCTCAGAGGATGCAATCAAAGAAGTACTATTTCCCCACGTTGCTTAGCTTAGCTATTTTCTTTCTCACCTCTTCAGCTGTGGTTAAGACATTCATTTGTCATATAGTTAGGTTAATTTTGTGGTGTTTGTATTTGAGCTTGCCTCCTCCCCACATCTTAGTTGGTTTTGATTTTTTATTTAATTCTGGGGTATGTGAAATATTACTGTGATTCAAAGAGTCAGGGCTGCACAGAAACATCTATTAGACAAGTGTCACTCTTTCGTCATGCCTTCTAACTCCCTCCCGTTCCCCACTTATTTCCCACACTCCCCCTGTAGATAACCAATCTCTTTAGTTTCTGGTTTAATCTTTCCTGTGTTTACTCTGCACAAATGAACTGATCCATATATGTTTTCTTATATTCCCTTGTTTATTAAATGAAGGATGGCATCTTATAATGCTCCTTTGCACTTTTCCTTTTTCAGTTAACAACATTCCATAAAAAACTCTTTATGACATAGAGGGCTTCATTGCTTTTTTGTTTTTGTTTTTGTTTCTGTGTTTTTTACAGCTGCATTGGACTCCACTGACATATGTAGGGGCATTTAACTTCTTTACAACACTCTGCAATGACAAACAATGCTGCAGTGAATAACCTTAGGCATAAATACTTTTCTGTTGGTGGAAATGGATCTTCAAGTTTTATTCCCAGCAGTAGTATTGTTGGGCCAAAAGTGAAGTGCATGTGTATTTCTGTTAGGTATTTCCAAATTTCTCTCCAGAAGGGTTGTACTGGTTTTCACTCCCACTAGCTACTGTGACTGTTTCCCCACAGACTCACTAACAGAACATGTTGCCCTACTTTTGTGACCTTTGTTGATGTGGTAGGTGAGAAATGATATCTCGGCATTGTCTAAGTATGCATTTGTCTAATTATGAGTAAGTTTGACTCTATATTTTGAGGACTGTTTTATATATTTTTTGTGAATTATCTGCTCATATCTTTTCCCATTTTTCTGTAGAAATATTAGACTTTTGTCCTTCCGTACTTCAGAGTTCTGTATATACTTGGACTATTATTCATTTGTCCGGGAGGCATGCTGCAAATACTTTATCTCAATTTGTCAATTGCCTTTTGATTTAGTTATGATGTGTTTGCCGTACATTAAAAAAATCCTTTGTAGTCACACCGATCATTGTTTTCTTTCATTGCCTCTGGAAATTTGAGTCACAGTTAGAAAGCCTTTCCCTATGCTGAGGTTAAAGCAAGGTCCTGCCATATTTTCTTAAAGATTTTGTTATGGTTTCATTTGTTTAGATTCCTAACCCGTTTACAGTTTATTTTTGTGTATAGTGTGTGATATGGATCTACACTGATTCTTTTCCCAAATGGCTCAGTTGTTCCAGCATCATTTATTGAACGTCCATCTTTGCCTCAGTGATTTTAAATGCCCTTTCATTATATACTGAAATTTCCATATATTATGGTTGTTTTTCTGGGTTTCCTATTCTGTTTCACTGGACTATTTGTCTATTCATGTACCAGTACCACAGTGTTATAATTACCGAGGCTTTATAGCGTGCTTTAATGCCTGGTATCATTACTCCCCACTTATAGGTTTACTTTTTCACTTATATCCTGGCTATTCTTGCATGATTTTAAAAAAAATATTAATTTTACTATCCATTGATCTAACAACATAAAAACGTTTGCTGATATTTTTGAGATTATATTAAATTTATACGTTAGTTTAGGGAGAACCGACATCTTTTTAATGTTGAGTTATTCTATCCAAGAACATTGACCAATGTCTTTGTGCTTATTTAAGTTTCCTTCTATGTCGTTCAGGAGTGTCTAAAATTTTTCCTTGCATAGATGCTCTCATTACATTTATTTCTATGCATTTAAGGTTTGTTTTGCTATTGTATATGGAATTTTCTCTACTAAAGTGTCCTCTAGCTGTGTGTGTGTGAGTGTACACAAAGACCATTGACTTTTGTATGTAACTTTATATCCTACTACCTTGCTGATCTCTCTTATTGTTTTGCTTAATCTGTCGTTGTTTCTATAGGGCTTTTTAGGTGTACAGTAATATCATCTGCACACAGAGGTGGCTTTACTGCTTGTTATTCATTCTCATAAATCTAATTGATTTCTCTAGTCAACTGACTAATGCTTGTAGTTGAAGACTGAACAGGAATGATATAATGGGCATACTTTTCTTGTTCCTGACCTTATTGGAAAACCTCTGGTAGTCCCCCACTAAATAAAATACTTGCATGAGGAATTAATTATATATCTTTTATCATGTTAAGAATGCATCCCTCGGGCTTCCCTGGTGGCGCAGTGGTTGAGAGTCCGCCTGCCGATGCAGGGGACACGGGTTCGTGCCCCGATCCCGGAAGATCCCACATGCCGCGGAGCGGCTGGGCCCGCGAGCCATGGCCCCGGAGCCTGTGTGTCCGGAGCCTGTGCTCCGCAACGGGAGAGGCCACAGCAGTGAGAGGCCCGCGTACATCAAAAAAAAAAAAAAAAAAGAATGCATCCCTCTTTCCCATTTCTTGAGGTTTTTCTTTTCTTAACACTGAATGGGTGTTGAAGTTTCCCAAAGATTTGTTTGGCATCTGTGGTTTTAATCATATGATATTTGTCCTTAATTTTATTACTATGGTTAATGATATCAATGGAATTCCTAATATAGAACCAGCCCTGTATTAATGGAATAAATTGCACTTCATCACAGTATATTAGTTTCTAAATGTACTGTTGGATGTTTGCTAATATTCTATTTAGTATTTTGGTATCTACATTTTACCTGTTAGCATCCTACTGGCTTCATAAAAGAAGTTAGGGAAGTTTCCTTCCTTTCTAATGTTCTTACATAAGTCATAGAGCTTTGGTACTTTTTGATCTTTGATGGTTTACTAGAATTCACCTGTAAAACCATCTGAGCAAGGTGCTTCTTGGGGGTATTGCTGTAATAACTTTATTTCTTCTTTGAAAATTGCCTAATTTAAGCTTTCTAACACAAGAATCAGAACTTTGGTAATCTGTATTTATCTAGGAAGTTACCTATTTCATATAGATTTTCAAGTTTATTTGCATAGATGTTGGCAAAGTAATCTCTTTTTTTTTGTTTCGATGATTATTTCTCCTTTGTCATTTATTATTTTGTCTATGTGTGATCTCTCCCTTTCTTCCTTCATCAAGCCAGCTAGGGGTTTGTTCATTTTGAAAAACAAGATTTCGTTTTTCTATTTTGTATCTCATTCATTTCTGCTTTTATATTTTGCTTTCTTTAGTTGTTCTTTTTTTCCTAGTTGGTTTTTTTTTTCATTTTTTGAGGCCATACTTTAATTCATTTATCTTCATCCTTCCATTTTTACTCATAAAAGTGCATACTGTGTGAATTTGCCTCAGATCACCACGCTAAATGTATCCCATAGATGCCGATATGTAGTTTTTCATAGTCATTCCTTTAAAAAATTTCTTTACAACTTCAGTTTGCATTTCCTCTTATGTTCAACAGTTTTTAAGAGAAGCCTTAAAAATTTTGTTCAGGTGGAAAGGGCTTTCTGTTTTCAATTTTTGTTACTAACTTTTATTGCTTTGGGGTTAGAGAGGATTGTTTGTACTTTTTCTACTTTATAGAAATCAATTATCTAATCTCTGTGAGATAATTATGATCCATTTTGACAAATATATATTCCCTATATAACATTATTGATTAGCTTTCTCTTTTTCTTATATGACTTGATCAGCCTTAGACTGAGTTTGGTGTATTAAATCTCCTACTGTTACTGTTTCCTGTTATTATTTTATCTACGTCTCCTTTCATTTTTGGTTTATAAAGGTGTTTGTTTGTTATTGGTGCATAAATATTCCTAAGGGTTATAGCTTCTTTGTGAGTTTTGGCTTTTGTCATTAAGACATGTTTTTGGTCACGTTTAATGCTTTCTTAAAATCATTCTGAACCACCTGTTTTCTTAACACTTTACTCTCTGGTCTATGCACTTTTTCCTCCCGTATCATTTAACACTCACCTACTGCATTATGATAAAATGTTTGTTCTATTTCCTTCTACTTCTCTCCCTTCTCTCATGTTTAGTTGCACAGTTTCTGTGTTCTTTTTTCACAGCATAAACCTTTTGTACATTAGCCTTCTCCCCTTTCCTCCACCTTGATTTTACTATTGTATGTAAAATACTCTCCATTAGGTATTTTGGTGTTTTCCTTCTCATCGCAGTGGGACCACAATCCCAGTTCCTGTTTTAAATTACTTGGCAAACATTCTGTAAAGAGAAGTATAGGAAGTATTGTAAGTTCCTGGGTCACAGTGTCACTGTCTCTCTACTCAACTTTGCTACTGTAGTGCAAAAGCATTCATAGACAATACATAAATGATTGATCATGGCTTTGTTCCAATAGAGCTTTATTTACAAAATCAAGCAGTGGGCTGGATTTGGATCATTGGGCCAGTTTGCAGACCCCTGCTCTAGTAGATTCCTTAGGAAGGGCTGAGGGGTGCAGAATTTCCTAAGTTTCTGCAAGTTGAAAAGCTTTTTCTATAGGCTGTGATATTTAAGGGACACCCCAGTTGGTTATAAAATCTTTGCTTCAGCCTTTCTTTTTAGTCAGTCACTGTCTTTTCATTTTTAAAAATATTCTATTTAAGGTGGGTTTCATATCCTCCAATGCTTGCTTGAGTGTAATTAATTTTGTTTGGAGTGTTGACTTCCAGTCTTTTTCTCCTTCATGGTTGTTTAATATATATGCACTTTTGTTTCCTCATCCCTCTTTTTTTTTTTTTTTTACAAAGTTTGGTATGGAATTCCCTTCATTCTGTTCATCTGTATGATATTGGTTTTTTTCAACAAGATTCCTAGTTTAATAATGTGATTTTTTGTTAGTATGGCAAAGTCCAGATCCTTTTTATTTTGTTTCTTTATTTTGGTGATGAAGGGAGAAGTCCTGAGTGCTCTGATTTTGTGGTTCTCTTATGTCTTGCAAGATCCTTAATTTTCCCCTTTTGTTTCTTTTCTCCGTCATTACCCAAGTGCCGATGGGTGCTTCTCCCTAACTGTTTGCCTTTATTCTTCCCTAAGAGTTATATCTTTCAAAGACTGCACTTTAAATCATCCCTGTCCCTTCATAAGCTCTGATTGTGGAGTACGTTCCCTGTAGTCCGGGCTTTCATATTCTAGGACACCTTTTTGGTATTTTTAGATTTATTCTGGGCTTAGGCATTCTAGATGAGCTTTCATCCCTTTTCCATCTTCTTTCCTCTCTCTTGGCAGCTTTTCTTGGTCTGTCTTTTGTTTTCCACAAAGCCTAGTAATGGGAGTGTGACAAATCTTATGCCAGGATTCAAGATTTTTCTTTTTTACTTACAATTCTTTTGAATTTTTGGCCTTCTCCATTTTCAAGTAATGATGAGGGTGTGGCTTTTGTGTAAATATAGATTTCCCTTCTTATTGGTTTTTATCCTTTTGGGAGAAAATAATTTTTTAACATCTTTATTAGAGTATAATTGCTTTACAATGGTGTGTCAGCTTCTGCCTTATAACAAAGTGAATCAGTTATATGTACACATATGTCCCCATATCTCTTCCCTCTTGCATCTCCCTCGCTCCCACCCTCCCTATCCCACCCCTCTATTTGGTCACAAAGCAACGAGCTGATCTCCCTGTGCTATGTGGCTGCTTCCCACTAGCGATCTATTTTACGTTTGGTAGTGCATATAAGTTCTTCACACTCTCTCACTTTGTCCCAGCTTACCCTTCCCCCTCCCTGTATCCTCAAGTCCAGTCTCTAGTAGGTCTGCATCTTTGTTCCCATCTGGCCCCTAGGTTCTTCTGACCATTTTCTTTTATTTTTTTTTTTAGATTCCATATATATGTGTTAGCATACGGTATTTGTTTATCTCTTTTTGACTTACTTCACTCTGTATGACAGTCTCTAGGTCCATCCACCTCACTACAGATAACTCAGTTTCATTCCCTTTATGGCTGAGTAATATTCCATTGTATATATGTGCCACATCTTCATTATCCATTCATCTGTTGATGGACACTTAGGTTGCTTCCACGTCCTGGCTATTGTAAATAGAGCTGCAATGAACACTGTGGTACATGACTCTTTTTGAATTATGGTTTTCTCAGGGTATATGCCCAGTAGTGGGATTGCTGGGTCATATGGTATTCTATTTTTAGTTTTTTAAGGAACCTCCATACTGTTCTCCATAGTGACTGTACCAATTCACATTCCCACCAGCAGTGCAAGAGTGTTCCCTTTGCTCCACACCCTCTCCAGCATTTATTGTTTGTAGATTTCTTGATGATGGCCATTCTGACTGGTGTGAGATGATATCTCATTGTAGTTTTCATTTGAATTTCTCTAAGGATTAATGATGTTGAGCATCCTTTCATATGTTTGTTCGCAATTGGTATATCTTCTTTGGAAAAATGTCTATTTAGGTCTTCTGCCCATTATTGGATTGGGTTGTTTGTTTTTTTGATATTGAGCTGCGTGCGCTGCTTGTAAGCTTTGGAGATTAATCCTTTGTCAGTTGCTTCATTTGAAAATATTTTCTTGCATTCTGTGGGTTGTGTTTTCGTCTTGTTTATGGTTTCCTTTGCTGTGCAAAAGCTTTTAAGTTTCATTCGGTCCCATTTGTTTATCTTTGTTTTTATTTCCATTTCTCTAGGAGGTGGGTCAAAAAGGATCTTACTGTGATGTATGTCATAGAGTGTTCTGCCTCTGTTTTCCTCGAAGAGTTTGATGGTGTCTGGCCTTACATTTAGGTCTTTAATCCATTTTGAGTTTATTTTTGTGTATGGTGTTAGGGAGTGTTCTAATTTCATTCTCTTACATGTAGCTGTCCAGTTTTCACAGCACCACTTATTGCAGAGGCTGTCTTTTCTCCACTGTATATTCTTGCCTCCTTTATTGAAGATAAGGTGTCTGTATGTGTGTGGGTCTATCTCTGGGCTTTCTATCCTCTTCCATTGATCTATAGTTCTTTTTTTATCCCAGTAAAATACTGTCTTGATTACTGTAGCTTTGTAGTATAGTCTGAAGTCAGGGAGCCTGATTCCTCCAGCTCTGTGTTTCTTTCTCAAGACTGCTTTGGCTATTCGGGGTCTTTTGTGTTTTGATACAAATTGTGAAATTTTTTGTTGTAGTTCTGTGAAAAATGCCAGTGGTAGTTTGATAGGGATTACATTGAATCTGTAGATTGCTTTGGGTAGTAGAGCCATTTTCACAGTGTTGATTCCTCCAATCCAAGAACATGGTATATCTCTCCATCTATTTCTATCATCTTTCATTTCTTTCATCAGTGTCTTGTAATTTTCTGCACACAGGTCTTTTGTCTCCTTAGGTAGGTTTATTCCTAGATATTTTATTCTTTTTGTGGTAATGGTAAATGGGAGTGTTTCCTTAATTTCTCTTTCAGATTTTTCATCATTAATGTATAAGAATGCAAGAGGTTTCTGTGCACTCATTTTGTATCCTGCTACTTAACCAAATTCCTTGATTAGCTCTAGTACTTTTCTGGTAGCATCTTTAGGATCCTCTATGTATAGTATCATGTCATCTGCCAACAGTGACAGATTTACTTATTTTCCAATTTGGATTCCTATTATTTCTTCTTCTTCTCTGATTGCTGTGGCTAAAAATTCCAAAACTATGTTGAATAATAGTCATGTGAGTGGGCAACCTTGTCAATTTGCTGATCTTAGTGGAAATGGTTTCATTTTTTCACCATTGAGGACGATGTTGGCTGTGGATTTGTCAGATATGGCCTTTATTATGTTGAGGAAGTTTCCCTATGTGCCTGCTTTCTGGAGGGTTTTTATCATAAATGGGTGTGGAATTTTGTCAAAAGCTTTCTCTGCATGTACTGAGAGGATCATACGGGTTTTCTCCTTCAGTTTTTTAATATGGTGTATCACGTTGATTGATTTGCATATATTGAAGAATCCTTGCATTCCTGGGATAAACCACACTTGGTCATAATGTATGATCATTTTAATGTGCTGTTGGATTCTGTTTGCTAGGATTTTGTTGAGGATTTTTGCATCTATGTTCCTCAGTGATATTGGCCTGTAGTTTTCTTTCTTTGTGACATCTTAGTCTGGTTTTGGTATCAGAGTGATGGTGGCCTCGTAGAATGAGTGTGGGAGTGTTCCTTCCACTGCTATATTTTCGCAGAGTTTGAGAAGGATAGGTGTTAGCTCTTCTCTAAATGTTTGAAAGAATTCACCTGTGAAGCCATCTGGTCCTGGGTTTCTGTTTGTTGGAAGATTTTTAATCACCATTTCAATGTCAGTGCTTGTGATTGGTCTGTTCATATTTTCTATTTCTTCCTGGTTCAGTTTGGGAAGGTTGTGCATTTCTATGAATTTGTTCATTTCCTCCAGGTTGTCCATTTTATTGGCATAGAGTCGCTTGTAGTAATATCTGATGATCCTTTGTATTTCTGCAGTGTCAGTTGTTACTTCTCCTTTTTCATTTCTAATTCTATTGATTTGAGTCTTCTCCCTTTTTTCCTTGATGAGTCTGGCTAACGGTTTATCAATTTTGTTTATCTTCTCAAAGAACCAGCTTTTAGTTTTTTTGCTCTTTGCTATCATTTCCTTCATTTCTTTTTCATTTATTTCTGATCTGATCTTTATGATTCATTTCCTTCTGCTAAGTGTGGGGGGTTTTTTGTTCTTCTTTCTCTAATTGCTTTATGTGTAAGGTTAGGTTGTTTATTTGAGATCTTCCTTGTTTCTTGAGGTAGGATTGTATTGCTCTAAGCTTCCCTCCTAGAACTTCTTTTGCTGCATCCCATAGGTTTTTGGTCATCGTCTTTTCATTGTCATTTGTTTCTAGCTATTTTTTGATTTCCTCTTTGATTTGTTCAGTGACCCCTTGGTTATTTAGTAATGTATTGTTTAGCCTCCATGTGTTTGTATTTCGTACAGATGTTTTCCTGTAATTGATATCTAGTCTCATAGTGTTGTGTTCAGAAAAGATACTTGATACGATTTTAATTTTCTTAAATTTACCAAGGCTTGATTTGTGACCCAAGATATGATCTATCCTGGAGAATGTTCCATGAGCACTTGAGAAGAATGTGTATTCTGTTGTTTTTGGATGGGATGTCCTGTAAATATCAATTAAGTCCATCTTGTTTAATGTATCATTTAAAGCTTGTGTTTCCTTATTTATTTTCATTTTGAGTGATCTCTCCATTGGTGAAAGTGGGGTGTTGAAGTCCTCTACTATGATTGTGTTACTGTTAATTTCCCCTTTTATGGCTGTTAGTATTTGTCTTATGTAGTGAGGTGCTCCTATGTTGGGGGCGTTAATATTTACAATTGTTACATCTTCTTCTTGGATTGATCCCTTGATCATTATGTACTGTCCTTCTTTGTCTCCTGTAATAGTCTTTGTTTTAAAGTCTATTTTGTCTGATATGAGAATTGCTACTCCAGTTTTCTTTTGATTTCCATTTGCATGGAATATCTTTTTCCATCCCCTCACTTTCAGTCTGTATGTGTCCCCAGGTCTGAAGTGGCTCTCTTGTAGACAGCATATATACGGGTCTTGGTTTTGTATCCATTCAGCCAACCTATGTCTTGGTTGGCACATTTAATCCATTTACATTTAAGGTAATTATCGATATGTATGTTCCTGTTACCATTTTGTTAATTGTTTTGGGTTTTTTTATTTTAGGTCTTTTACTTCTCTTGTGTTTCTTGCCTAGAGATCTTCCTTTAGCATTTGTTGTAAATACGGTTTGGTGGTGCTGAATTCTCTTAGCTTTTGCTTGTCTGTAAAGCTTTTAATTTCTCCTTCAAATCTGAATGAGATCCTTGTTGGTTAGAGTAATCTTGGTTGTAGGTTTTTCTCTTTCATCACTTTAAATATGTCCTGCCACTCCCTTCTGGCTTGCAGAGTTTCTGCTGGAATATCAGCTGTTTACCTTATGGGGATTCCCTTATGTGTTACTTGTCGTTTTTCCCTTGCTGCTTTTAATATTTGTTCTTTGTATTTAATTTTTTATAGTTTGATTAATATGTGTCTTGGCGTGTTTCTCCTTGGTTTTATGCTGCATGGGACTCTCTGTGCTTCCTGGACTGGATTAACTATTTCCTCGCTCCCTTCTCAGGAGCTCCTTTAAGCAGAGCTCCTAAACCCCTCTCCTTGTGCACCAGGAAACAAAGAGGCAAGGAAAAGTGTCTTGTCTCTTCAGCAGCTCCAGACTTTTTCCCTGAGTCCCTCTCAGCTAGCCATGGAGCACAAGACCCCTTCAGGCTGTGTTCATGCAGCCACCCCCAGTCCTCTCCCTGAGATCTGAACTCTGAAGCCTGAGCCTCAGCTCCCAGCCACCGCCCGACCCAGCGGGTGAGCAGGCAAGCCTCTCCAGCTGGTGAGTGCTGGTCGGCACCAACCCCCTGAGCGGGAATCTCTCCACTTTTTCCTCTGCACCCCTGTTGCTGTGCTCTCCTCCATGGATCCAAAACTCCCACCCTCACCACCAGCAGTCTCTGCCCACGAAGGGGCTTCCTAGTGTGTGGAAACCTTTCCTCCTTCACAGCTCCCTCCCACTCATGCAGGTTCTGTCTCTATTCTTTTGTCACTGTTTATTCTTTTTTCTTTTACCCTACCCAGGCCCTTGGGGAGTTTCTTGCCTTTTGGGTGGTCTGAGGACTTCTGCCAGTGTTCAGTAAGTGTTCTGTAGGAGTTGTTCCACATGTACACGTATTTCTGATGTATTTGTGGGGAGGAAGGTGATCTCCACGTCTTCCTCTTCCTCCATCTTGAAGCTCCTCAAGAGGAAATAATTTGACGAAGTCAGCTAGGTGGTAAGCATTGTCTTCTGCTAACGTACCTCTGATTTCTAATGGCATTTTACCTCATGTAAATGTGTGTGTGTGTGTGGGCGCGTGTGCGTGTGTGTACACATATATAATTAAATTACACACAAGTCCATTTTCATTCTATTCCTATAGTAGAGGTCACTTGAGTTGGCCCTATGATTGACCACATACTTATTCAATAAGTATTTTGTCCATAGCTAACCCTGGATGCAAACAAGTGACTATAGATATCTTCTCAGGATTTCTAAATATTCTCCACTCTGAAGCAGGTTTTTGAAGATGGACCAAAAGACCACAGACACCCTCCTTGAGCTTGCTGCAAAGAGTCTGCTGAATAATGAGCCTGTAGCTATCCATGCCCTGGACGAAATCCCAAGAGACCTCTTTGTTCCATTGTTCAACGCTGCCTTCTTGGGTGGGCATAAGACGGTGCTAACGGCAATGGTGAGGGTTTGGCCTTTTCGCTGTCTCCATATTGGGTCATTGTACACACAGGAGTCATACTATGACATCTTGAAAGCCATGATTGATGGTCTGCAGATGCTCCCTGCCAAGAACTCAACCTCTTGGTAAGACTATGATGAGTGGAGACACAGGGAGTCAGCAGGAGGGTATGCTGTAGCCTGGGGCAGGGGAATACCTAACCGTCTCCCAACAGTAGACAATGGTGAACACTGCAGTCTTTGCAGAGCTGTCGGTCAGCACTTGGGGTCACCTTCGGGACTCTATTGCCTTATAGAGTTGATTATAGAATAGAAGTGCTTGAGGATACTATGAATGGATTTGAGTGTGATTACACACAAGTGGAATATGGGCATTGAGACAGGGAAAGCCTGGAGGTGAAGGAGGGGGTGGGGAAAGGATGAAAGATGCTGCATTTGTGAGGAAAGAACTTCTTGGTGAATGGCAATGAAGTGAAAACCAGGGTTAAAGTGCACTGTCCCTGCTTCTCATCATTGATCTTGCTGGGTTATATTAAAATCAGCTATCTCTCATGTGTTCTGTCTCTTCCTTTCCTTACAGGGGGCCCAGACTGAGGATCCTAGATTTAAGGCGTGACCCGCATTGTAAGACAATATGCTCTGAGATTCGGACCACATTCCCTTTCTGTTTTAAGTCATGCAAATACTCTCAGCGCTCTATCCTTAAGATAGAAGAAGCTCAGCATAGTGTCAGGCGCCTCAGGATTGGTAATTCCGGGTCTGAGCCTCATTCAGCTCAGGAACCCATGGAATTACTAGTGGATATTTCCTTCAATGGTACCTTGAGAACAGAGCAATTCCTCTCTTTCCTTTGTAGTAAAATTCAGCAGGACTTTGGGTCCTTGCACATCTGCTGCAGAGATTTGAAAATCGATAGAATGTCTGCCCACAAAAGTATCCTGCAGTTTCTTGATCTGGGGTGCATTGATCACCTGGAAATGGATGAGACTGATCTGAGTGAAGTCCTCACCATTTTGCCTCGGGTGATCCACCTGAACAGGCTTACTCTGTGTAACATCCCCTTTAACTCTTATCCGAGAAGGAAGTTCAGATCTTTTCTCCTCTGCCTTGGGCAGATGGACAACCTCCAGGAGCTCAGCTTGCCTTTCGTCTGCCTCACAAATCAACTGCACAAACTGCTCAGGTGAGGGGATGGGGAGGAACCTGTGTTCCTTGAACACCTCATTGTTAAGACAGAAGAGACCATGCTTGGATCTTCCGAAGCTCCTTGTAACCCATTTCTCTTTTTACCTCAGTGTAGGCACTGCTGGGAGTTTGAACCTAGCCGGGGGAGAGAGGGGTACCTTATGGTGAGCAGCAGATGAGGTTAGAAAAGGAAGCTGTGCATATACATTCATTCATTCATTCAGCGACCGTGGGCAGACACTATAATAAGTCTGTAAATATATTGGTGAAAAACACTCAGTCCTTCTCCTATTGGACTTTACAGCTCTCTGGAGAGGAAGGGGAGGCATTCAGATGGAGAAACATTAAGCTATAGGACTAATGCACGTGCCCATGGATGGGCCCCAATAGTTAACACTGCCAGATAATTTTGCTCCTGTATTTCCCCCAAGCCTTAGACCCTGAATGGAGAGCTTGTCATCTGGGAACTAGTCAAAGGAAACCCTCAGTTGGCTGCTTTCCCAGACCCATCCTCGCCAAATAAGTGAATCAGATGCAACACTGATTATGTCGTATATACTAAGTGCATGCAATTTCTTCACTTAATCTTTCCCGCAGTTCTTTATAATAATTACTACTGTGCACATTTTCAAGATTAAATCCCTGTACCTCAGAGTTGTAAAGTAACTTTCTCAAGGTCACAAATCTATAAAGTCTGATCCCAGAGTCCACAATGTTAACCACCTGTTGCAAACCGTGAACACAGTACTTTATTCTAGAGCCTTAGGTACCTATAATTTGGGGCTCATTGCCCTCATTCTTCTGAAATAACCTTACATTTTTCTCTCTATAGCATTGTGCCACGTCAGTTGGATACACTGTATCTACCTTACTGTAGCCTTTCTAACAGAGACATCACTGTCCTGTCCGAGAGCTCTCAGGCCACCTACCTAAAGGAACTGAGTCTCAGTAACAACAAGATCTTCTCAGAAGGATATGAGCCCTTCCAGGCTCTGCTGGAGAAGGTCTCAAGCACCCTGCAACATCTGGAGATAGACAATTGTATGATAACTGATTCTACTCTCTCTGCCATCCTCCCAGCCCTGAGCCACTGTACCCACCTCCGTGTCCTTAGCTTTGTCTTCAATCCCATTACCATGCCTGTGCTCAAGAGTCTTCTGCAGCACTTGACATCCTTGATGAAGCTGAAGTATGTGATTTATCCTGTCCCTCTCCATTGCTACGAGGAAGGGAATTTTCATGACAGTTTGGACCGACAAAAACTTGCTGAAGTTCAGGCTCAGTTGCAGGTGATGCTGCACGGGGCACAGCGGAACGACATGAAATGGGTCCCTTGTTCAAAGTGATTTCCACAGTACAAGGAGGTGTTTCAACACTGATGTGTGGCCATGAAAGCGTTCAATTTTTTCTTTTTTCTTTTTTTTGCCTGAAACCCAAGTTTGTAGAGACACATATGTAAAGTTCTAATGTTCTAGGAAACTGGGGTTAGGAACAGTGGATATGTAAACTGATCTTTATAAAAGAGGAAATTTTAAAAGGAAATAGAGGAATTTGAAAGGTCCTCTGGATGTCTTGCCCACTGCCTTCTACATCTTCTGGTTACTAACCACAGTGTTGGGTATGTGATGTAAGCTGACCCAGTCATGGTATATCTTTTCCTTATCCACACTGATTGGTTCACTTATCCTTTTATGGGCACTTGACACAAGTCAGATCAATTGAAACTCTTCCTAGAGGTGGTAGTTGTTGAACAATTTTACCCTCTAGGGACCTGCAGTCTTCTTGTGTTTCTGATTACCTCAGGTGGCTTATGAGAAACTATATGCAACTAAAAGGAAACAAACAAACTATGCCCACTACCTACTGGTATCTTCATCAGCATACTGCTGCCTGATTTCCCAGGTCTCAGATCCCTGGCTCAGTTATTCCTTATTCCACACACATTCACCAAGTATCTGTTATGATTTAGGTACTTTTCCAGGTGCTAAGAAAGATAAGGTCCCTGATCTCACTCAGAGTGTAGACATTCCTATGATTTATCAGTTTCTCTACTCTTAGAGGACTTGGGAAATTATTTATTCCCCCATAACACAGTATTTTTTCACTTTTTCCCCTTACATAGTCTGCTCAAATAACATTGGCCTTTTAATGCTGTTGGATAGCTGCTCAGGCCTCAGTTCATGGCTTAAATATTACCTCCTCAGTTAGGTTTTCTCTTACTTCCCCATTTAAGTAGATTTATTCTTCTGCCACTTTTTCTTAAGGTACCATATGTATTTCCTTCATGGTACACATTGTTGCATAGGTATTTGCTCCCTCAGCTCTTCCACTAGAGTTGCACTGCTCAGTACGGTGCACACTAATCATATGTGGCTTCTGAACTCTAGAAATCTGGCTACTCTCAAATGTGATGTACACTAGGTGTTGAATGCACATTGTGTATCCACGAGTTAGCAAGAAACTAAGGATGTAGAATAACTAATTGCTAATTTACATGTATTGTTTACATGTTGAAATGATAACATACTGCATATCAAAGACAGTAAAGGTAAAAGAATGTAAATTAAATTCTTTATATCCTTATATGTTAAAATGTTAGCATTGTATTTCAAAGACTTAGTAAGAAAAATGTTATAATTACCTGTTTATATGTTTATATGTCAACGTGATAAAACATTGCATTCCAAAGACTAATTGATAGAAAATAAAGTTAATTAATAGGTTGTTCCTACTGTTTATATGTTGAAATGGTAACATAGAAAATGTCAATGATCTGATAACAGAAAAGAATGGAAAAATTATTAGTATTTTGTGTATAGTGTTTCCTGGTTGAAATGGAAACAGATTGCATTTTCCTTGTTGAAATGAAAACAGATTGCAGTTTAAAGACTTAGTAAGAAACAAGAATGTAAAAGTAATGAATGATGTTTACATTGTTTCCTTGTTGAAATGATAACACACACATTTTAAAGACTCAGTAAAAATTTTTTTACAATTATTTTTTCTTGTTGCTTACATGTTGAAGTGATAAACTGCATTTCAAAAACAGAGAAAATAATGTAAAACTTAATTAATACTTAATAAAAATAGTTAATAACTTGTTCTTACCTCCAGTTTGCTACTGCATTTCTGACTTAGAAAGACAAACATGTTAAATGAATTGTATAGGTTGTTGCTTTGTTGAAATGATAACACATGGCATTTCAAAGACATCATAAAATAAGAATGCAACAAGGCCACCAATACCCTGACACCAAAGCCAGACAAAGACACTACAGAATAAGGAAATGAGAGGGCAATATCTTTGATGAATACAAATGAAGAGGTCCTGGACAAAATATTAGCAAAACAAATCGAACAATACATCAAAAGGACCATACACCATAAATCACTTAGGATTTATTCCAGGGTCACAAGGATGATTCAACATTTGCAAATCAATCAGTGTGAGACACCACAGCAACAAATTGAAAGATAAAAATCACATGATTATCTCAATAGACGCAGCAAAACTTTTGACACAATTGAACATCCATTCATGACAACAATCTCAACAAAGTGTGTATAGAGGGAACATGTTGCAACATGATAAGGGCTTTTAAGACAAACCCACAGCGAACATCATAGTGAATGGTGAAAAGCTGAAAGACTTTCCACTAAATTCAGGAGCAAGGCAAGGATGCCTACTCTCACCAGTTATATTTAACATAGTATTGGAAGTCCTAACCAGAGCAATCAGACGAAAAAAGAAATAAAAGTTACCCACACTGGAAGGGAAAATGTAAAACCGTTACCCTATGCAGATGACATATTTGTATAGAAATTTCTAAAGCCTCCAGCCCAAAACTATTAGAACTAATGAATGAATTCAGCAAACTTTCAGGATCCAAGATTAACATACAGGAATTTGTTGCATTTCTATACACTAATAATGAAATATCACAAAGTTTTTTTTTAAACTCCTGCACCACTCAGCCAAGCTAGCGATACTGGGGGGTCTCTGAGGACTGTTCTGTGGATTCACCTACTCTGCCCCTCTTGTTCCATCTTGGGAAGGAAGTGTTTGGATGATACACGCCTTTTCTCAATTGCACAAAGCCAGGACACATGCTGACAGCCTCCTGTTTATTTTCCCCATTTTGGTACCCTGAAGTGTTTAAGGTATGTCTCTTCTCACCATCCAGCAGAGTGGTGCCAGTTCTCTTTATGCACATGTACATGATCTGTTGAGGCATGAGTGCACCTTCTGCAGGGGTGTCCATGAAATGCCGGTTCTCAGGGGGACAGGAACATGGAGTGCTGGATATGCTCATGGGCAAATTGAGGCTTCTGTAGGTGATGGGTCCTATGAGGTTTGTAGGGTACAGTCTGTGAGGCATTTAGAAGAACTGCAGCCCTTTGTTGAGCTTGGTGCCCTGTTTGCTGTGAGCCCTTGCTCTTTCCCCTTCTCCTTGCTATCCCAAGACTATTCAGCCATGCTCCTCGCCTCTGGGTTCTGGGTTTGGGCAAGACAGCAGTGAGATTCCTGAGCAGCGGCTAGCACCACTGGGTATTCAGGTGCTCACCACACTCTCACTAACCCCCATGGGAGGAATTGCAGGCCTAGTGCATCTATCTAGGCATTGATATGTGTAGCCTTGGGGGAAGTTTGATATTGGTAGGGTGAAGCTGTTCTTCCTACTCTCTTCAACTTGTCTGTCCTTGGATTTCTTTTTAATGGATCAGTGTGTTGAGGCTTCATCACTGGATACTGAGGCTCCCACAAAAACATACTGGCCCATGGCTGATTAGGCAAAATGTTTATTTGGAAGCTCCTATTCTGCCAATTCCCTGACATCACACTCTAGAATTATGTTTTGAATGGGAAAATGTTTGACTGGATAAAAAGAAGCAGCCCAGGAAAACGTTCATTCTCAACTAGTACTATGAAAATCTATGAACCACAATTTTATTTTCAATGGTTTTTACGTGGAAGCGGTTTCCAAATTGTACTGGAGAGTCATATCATGAGAAACAACACAGCTCATGATTAAACACCCTGTACAGAATCCCTGTCTTCTCACTTCTCTCCATCCTTTGCCCGGAAGAAATTTTAATTGTGGATATAATTTCCTATTTCCATGACATGCTAATCCTCACAGGATGAGCATCCTTTCGACCTATTGTATTCAACCTAGGGCTGTTGAATTTTCCATCATGATGGTTGGTGGGTAGGGATATGCAGAACCTGTCTATGCCACAGGACAGTAACTGCAACCGTTTCTCTTCTTTCGAGGTAGATGGACCTAGAGTCTGTCATACAGAGTGAAGTAAGTCAGAAAGAGTAAAACAAATACCATATGCTAACACATATATATGGAATCTAAGTAAAAAAAAAAGGTCACGAAGGATCTAGGGGTAAGATGGGAATAAAGACACAGACCTACTAGAGAATGGACTTGAAGATACGGGGAGGGGGAAGGGTAAGCTGTGACAAAGTGAGAGAGTGGCATGGACATATATACACTACCAAACGTAAAAGAGATAGAAAGTGGGAAGCAGCTGCATAGCACAGGGAGATCAGCTCCGTGCTTTGTGACCGCCTGGAGGTGTGGGATAGGGAGGGTGGGAGGGAGGGAAACGCAAGAGGGAGGAGATATGAGAAAGTGTGTATATGTGGCTGGTTCACTTTCTTGTAGGGCGGAGGCTGGCAAACCATTGTAAAGCAATTGTGCTCCAATAAAGAAGTTAAAAAAAAAACACTGACAGTAAACTTACTTCCATATATCTTAACGAATTTCACAAAGGAGCAAAGAAAAACAGGTTCTGAATGCAACTTGCATAATGATACAGCCCCATCTGACGCTATCTCCTGTGTACTGTTGCTAGGTAAGTCAACTTTGCTTTCTGACAATAAAGTCACATAGGACATCTAGGTCAGTTGTACATAAGTGTGTTAGAACCAGAAGAATTTGAGTATTTACCTTTAGGGAAACAGCATCACAACTTTTCTCTTGCTCCCCTTTCCCACTTCTCTGTGTTACAGAAAGCCACTCCTCCTCCTAAAACCACTGGCACCAACTTCCAACGTGGCCACCTCAAAACAAAAATGTAAAAGAAGGAAATTTTGTTCCCATGAAATCCTGCCAAATCACATTCAAGAGAAATGGTTTATCATGCTGCCTAAACACAGTGCCTGATAAATGTAATGCCTAAACTGGACCCCAGATACACAGATCTTTAATCATAGAGTTCCTTCCCCACCCCCTTGATATATAGTAGAGGGTGGTGACAGGGCCCCACTGATGTAACTAAATGTTTTTAAAAGGTCCTGAGGAACTCCTGATTGTCATCTCAGAGAAAGAATGATTGATTTGAGTTATCAGGCCTGACAGGAGCAAAATCTGACGTAAGAGGGATAAGGAGGAGGCCAGAATTGGTCTATTGGTGAAAAAAGTTGTCCCCAATCAGCATCAGGTGACCATAGTTAGGCTCGATAAAATTGTTCTGCATCTTGCACTGTTGATCTGCTCATCTGTATCTAATTATAACAACTATATCAGGTCTTGATGTCAGATTCCATCCTATGACTACCTGGAGATGTTCCCTAAATCCAGCCTAAGGTTTCATAATAGGCTCTATTTTAAATAAAGATATGCCTCCTTTTTTATCTCCTGAATTTATGTGTCCCACAAATAATTCTCCACAGTTACATGAGACACAGTGACCTGCACAAATAACTGTTTTCTCTTACTATTCTATACCCCAAACTAGGACATTTCTCAGTAGGCCTAGAACCACAGAGTATCTTGTCTTTTCTAAATACCTCAACTTTAACCACAGTGGGAAATTTGATCTGTTGCATTTTTTTCAGCTCATTTATGCAGCCATGCCACATTGCAGGAACCTAGAAAAATAATCCGAACAATGTATAACATTGTTTACCAAAGCCAACAAACCGGAAAGATCAGATCACACTTAGTTTGGACATACTGATGATCCTGCAGTTTCCCACACAAATCAGCAAAATAGGTGTTTCTGGATTTGCAATACAAAACCCCCTAGAATATATATTCTCCTACTCCTTTCTCTGTTCTTTCTGGGGAGACACAGACAGAATATACACTGTAAAATCTAATGAATTCAGATTCCCCTCATTTGTAATTTTTGTAAATCAGGCACAGCGTGTATGGTGACTAATCCGTATGATACCTACTTTTCAGTGTTTATTTAAAAGAAGGAAATGTTTTCAGCTATCATCAAGCAATTCATAAACCACTCATATACACTTTTCACATATTAGATATACGTTTATATCTATACACAAGCCTTAAATAGAGGCCATGAAATTTACTCAAATTTGACTGGGTCTAAATAGCGTGGCATCCCAAAGAGGTCTCTCATGATCTCAACTTTTCAGTAATTTGCGCTGATTTCCCAGATTTTGTGAATTAGTAAGGTTGAACCCAATGTTACCTTCCAGTGAGGAACCTGGTGGGTGAGCAGAAATCAGAGTCTGGAGCCAGACGGCGTGTGGGCCACTCTTGGTGTGCCAACTGCAATATCCATGACCTCTTAGTCGAGTGAGTGATTTAATACCTCTGGACTTCAGTGTTCGCATCTGTAAAGTTCCGTAACAGTACTTAATCTATAGAGTTACCTCTCTTAAATGAGTTATCCTTCTTGAGTTCATGGCCCGAAGTCATCACTATACACTTTTCCTCCGAAATTAAAAACTACAACTCATTAGATTTGCTTTAATTTCCTTTAGACCTGCATGAAAATTAAGTCAACAGCACTTACCTGTACCCACTGCTTAGGCTCTTAACAGTAGTTTCTACAGCATACCGAGAACTGTGGTTTTGGGGAGGACTTATTTCATCCTTATGTGTTAATTTGTTATGTGTTAAATTTCATGTGCTCTGGGGGGGAAAAAGCACATAAAATTAACACATTAGAGAGGGGTGGGTGTAGGTAAAGCCCAAGCTTGTGTGCTTAGAAGGTTACTCGGAGGCACCAACATCATGGAGGAGATGAGGAATGTGGGCAATCTCAGATCTCCTGTTCTCCCAAAGGTAATGTTCCCCTGAAATTTACAGATCAAGTAGAAACCTACTGTCATTGGACCCTACTGGCAGAAAGCTGACTCAGCCCTCCCAGGCACATGAGCTGTGTGGGTTGGTAAGGGTTTGGGTCATGTAGATGCTGCTATCCTGTGGACAATAGTTACCTGACAGGCCAAGCCCTTCTTGTCCGGTCAGAACCCTGGGCTCTTAAACCCAAAGGGCATGTGGTCCCTTTGGCTCTGTTGCCGCCATGGCCCTGTGGTAGATCCAGGCCTTCAAGTCACTAGAGCATGGTGGACTCCTGAACCCTGCATGTCACGTGGCTCCTTCTCGCATGTGATCCTGACTAGTTACAGCATGTGGTAGCCTCAGCCCTTGATGTGATCTACTGCTTAGGGTTATGTGGATGCTATGGTCTGGTACCCTTCCCAGCATGGTACATGTCACGTTCAGCAATCCCCATCACGTGAAGGTTGTGGGCTACTAAACACTGTAGATCCATGTATGGGCAACAATGTGGCTCCTACCACACGTGGCACCCAAGGTTCTTCCACTCATGTGAGCTCTGCAGCTTCTGGACCGCTGTTGGTCAAGTGGATCTTATGGTCATGTGCCAGCATGTGGTCACGTGAGACTCAGGCCCCTCAGTCACGTGAAGATTGAGGGCTCCTCAGTTCGGTAGTTCAGGTGGTCTCCGACGTCATGTGATCACCTATGGTCGTGCAGGATGGGCTGCCCTTTAAGAGTGGGGAGGGTCTTTTGAACTGCAGCTCGGCTTAACCTCCAGAAGAGTCAGACCCATAGGTGCAGAAGACCTTTAGACCTGTGGTGGTTCCTCTGGCTGAGGGGGCACTTTGAGGCGATTCTGGCTCAGATCCCAACCTTTCCACCAACTTTAATATCCTGCCGTGGTGGGTGGTACTCGGGTAGGAGGTGCCCCCGCCGGTACTAGAAGTTTACTCAGGGATCTGGGCTTTAAGAGGCGTCCAAGCAACATCAGACCGAGGTCCGGCAAAGAGCTGAGGGCCTGAGAGACAGTGTTGGATGGAGGTGGGGGCGGGAGGGGGCTTCTGGCTACGGCCTAACTGTTGTACAGCTGGCAGAGAAAGCCTGTGGGTGTGTGCGACCTGAACCTGGACTTACGGGAGCAGCTTCTGGTAGAGAGTGAAGTGGAGAAGGAGGATCGCCTGGCCAGGGTGGGTGGGGCGGCCATGGACGGGGTGGCTGGGGTTCATGGACTTGGATGTCATCTCTCAGCAGCAGGGTCCTGGTCCGTCATGAAAGTGGTGTTGAATGAGTCAAGGTGAGCAGATAGGAAAATTGTGTTTACATTTATGGGGCAGAAATACTTCTTGATACATGGCTCAAGGATATTGTCACTTGTGATAATTTATATTACACGATGCTTAAATAATCCACTTTAGTTTTCTCTCACTTCAGCATTTCCAAGCTTGTTTTGCAAAACACTAGGGCCCAAAAAAGCAGCGAAAGTGGACTCTACTTCAGAGATGTGTGGAACATACAGGACTACAGATAAATGAATTTCCATACCGTAGGATGTTTTTTAGATAATATGGTAATATGCAATATGAATGTCAAAGGGAGGGATAGTTTCCCCAACTTATGCGGGGATGATACATTTTTGCACAGAGCATCTTAAGAACGAGTGTTCCAGAAAATATTCTGTGAAGACCTGTCCACACTAAATCTCCTACCACTTTAAGACCTTGTGCCTTTGCTTACTAAGAGCAAGAGAATGTATGGTTACAATTATTAGAAACTCTTCTTCTTCTCTTTAAGATATTACTTATTGCTCTGAAATGCATTTTATCTTATCACATCAGCCAGACTTTCTCCTGCTTATATCTATTCACTTTTTAGTCTTCAGAGGTAATTTCAATTTCTAAACATATGTCTGATTGCATGGTGGCAAAGAGAAGTGCATAAGTGCAAATCATTAAGCAGTCTTACCTATAGCAACAAATATAGTGCCCCCCTCTGGAAAGCAAAGTACAACCTGCCTGTCAGGATGAGCAGACAAAATACCTCTCATTTTATACAAATATCCCACACTTTTCCAAAACAATTTTATTATTATGTAATAATTAAAGCTGCCATGTTTTGAGTCCCTATAATGTGTCAAGCACTGTGATAAACTCGTCATGTAAGTTAAGTCATTTCACCCTCAAAAAAATCCTGAGAGGGTGTTATTTCAGTTGGCAGATGAGACACGTGAGTCAGGAGAGGCTGAGCTATGCTGTGGTCATAGACAATCTCCAAATCTCACTGGCTTATTCCTCATTCCAACTACATGTCCATGGCAGGTGCACGTCCATCACAGGATGGTGGATGTCAGAGATCTGATCTCTTCTTACTGGAATGACGAGGAGAATGAACCTGACAGAGCAGTCACCATGTAGAAAGTTTTTGATCGCAGTGCCCGAGGGAAACAGGGCCCTGGGCCTGGAGGGAGTTCTCACATCAACAACCATATGTTGTGGCCCAGAATTATTTCACATATCACTCAAACCCATTAGCCAGAACTAGTCACATTTATGGCCCCACCCAACCAAAGGGGATAAAGCAAGAAGTACAGTTCTGCCAGGGGCCTGGAACAGGGGAGAAGTGGAAACACTTGGCAAACAGGACCACTGACTGCTGCATGATGCAACTGAAACGCTGAGAGATTGAGTACTTGTGTAAAGTCACATGGGCAGTAAGGGACAGAGCAGGATTTGAATCCAGACAGGTATGTTTTCAAAGTCCAGGTTGTTTACATACTCTTTTCTATATTGTATGCTATTCTCTTAAATGAAATACATATATATTCTTGACCCCTGAACAATGCGGGAGTTGGGGACGCCGACCCCCTGCACAGTCAAAACTCTGCAGATAACTTTTGAGTCCCCCAAAAACGTAACTACTAATAGCCTACTCTTGACTGGAAGCCTTCCCGATAACATAAACAGTGGATTAACACATATTTTGTGTGTTATATGTGTTATACAGTGTATTCTTGCAACAAAGTATGCCAGAGGAAAGAAAATGTTATAAAGAACATCATAAGGAAGAGAAAGTATATTTACAGTACTGTACTGTATTTATTGATACTGAAAGTTTGCATCATCTGCTTAAAAAATGAATCGTCTGTCCGTCAGTACCAACATTAATACTGTCTTATATGATACAAAACATGGTACATGTTATATGTACTACTAACGCTAGACACCAAAAGTAGAAAGATAGTGTGAAAAAAAATTCATATTTTTTAGAGGTATAGGGATTAGTGCATTGATAACGAAGAAGCAGCAATTTGATTGCTTTATGGTTGTCTAGGTGATGGAAACCATTGCTTCATGGTAGCCTAGACCATACGCTAATGAATGAATCATTATAAAACTTTTATGGCATACAGTATCACAGTCATATGCATAATATAGCATGGAAACATTGTTATACTAAAAAAAGCACATACCTGTGGTGATGATAGGCTGATGCGTAGTTTCTCCAATTATGAGAGAGACAGAGACAGAGAGAGACAGAGAGACAGAGAGACGTACTGAATGGGTATGTAATTCTTTGAAAGCAAAGTTGTAAAAGAGTAAGAAAACAAACACGTCATTAATTTTTTGTTAAATATCCCTCACCTTCTGCCTGTGTAAGGATAGGCTATCCACTTCAATACCTGTCTTGTACACGATGTTCTACACGTGTATTGTTTTATATATTTTTTGAAAAAACTGCACATATAAGCAGACCCACGCAGGTCAAACCCTGTTGTTCCAGGGTCAGCTGTACTTAGAGTAGAGAGCCTATTACTTCAGTGCTCCAGTTCCCTCTTCCTCAATTATCTGATGTGCCAACAGTGGAACTGAAGAGACGTCGTGGCAGTGGCAGCATTGCAAAGCTTTGGGCCTCCTCCAAACAGATGAATGGATTGGGTATTTGTGTGTTCATTATATTCAAACATAAAACTTAGAAAATAAAACCTGGAGTTAGATGCAAAGCCTGTTCATGGATCATTTAATGTATAAAAATTAATCTCATGTCTTTCCACTCTTGTCAAGGAAAAATAATAAAAATAAGAACAGAAATTAACGGAACTGATAGGAGATATGACAGAGTTCAACAACAACAACAAAATGCTAGCTGCAAACAGTTTAGAGAGATAAGAAAATAAGGATACATCTGGCAACAAGGCTCAAGAAAATTAGAGATAAGGCATGGAGAAGGCACTCTGAAATGAGAAAAGCTGTCACACTTTCAGTTTCAGCAAAGATTCAAAAGATACAACAGTGTTATGGAAAAGATATGCTGATAAATTTAAAATTTAGAGAAAACAGACAAATCCCAGAGAAAAACATGACTTCCATGCTAAAGAAACAGAAAATCTTAATGTTATTAAAAGTATTCTTGACAAAGAATACATGAGAAGGCAAAATTATTAGCCAACCTCAGATAGTTACACATATGCAAAAAGTATACATAAATGAATAGCAAGCTAAATCCTGCCACGGCCAAGACAGGAAACACAGGATGAGAAAGTCGTGTTTAACTCCAAGCATGCCACGTTGGTTTAACATTAGGAGATCTATGAAAAAAATTTTAGCCCATTAGTGCTATAAAGGAAGGAGGAAAGGAGGATTATCAAAAAATATTCAGTAAAAAAAGGCCTAGAAAAATTGAAACAACCAGTCAGCAGTAAAACTGGCAATAACAGGAATTCTCAGCAAGTCATAAATTGAAAGATGTTTCTTTAGACTGACAACAATTATTTAAAAAAGAGTAAACTGCATCAAACATCATACGTAATAGCAAAATGTTGGAAGCATTCCCTTTAAAATCAGAAGACAGACAAAGATGACTTACATGACCATTTTGTTTTAGCATCACACTACATCTACTAGGCAGTACAGTGAGCCGGAATGTATATATGCATCTATACACATGTGAATTAATAAATGTGTACAAGGGAAAATAAAGCTGTCAAGATAACACAGTTACCTTCATGCAAATTCAAGAGAGGCTAAGGAAATTAAGATTAACGATAGAGATTAATAAGTTTGTTGAGTATAAGACAAATATACACAAAATAATTGTGACAAGTACAAAGTCCTGTTTCCATTTTGAATATACCATTTACAGAAGCAAAAGTTATAACGTTCTATAAAATCAACGATGAATCGGATTCCATTGGCAACTCTTCAGACATACCTGAACACTCATATGCTTTCCTGTTCTTTAGTGAACAAAAAACTAAAGACGTGAAACCAGTGTCTGTGTGTGTGTGTGTGTGTGTGTGTTCGTGTGTGTGTACACATTAAGCAGAACCCCTTACAGCTTGGATTCCAAGTGGGATCTCGGTTGTATCAAGCATATGCACCATCCTGAGAATTGGAGGTGTAACTGAATGACATGGGAGCCACGTATGGCTCAGTGACTTGATTAGCTGTGTATGATGGGAGGGGTCTCTGGTTCTTATGGAGCAGTCACAGCAGAGTGCCTGGAATGCATACGTATCAGATAGCACACAGGCAGCAGTGGTGTTTCAGCTATAGCAGTCCCAAAGCGTGAGTGGACTTCCCCTGGCTGCACAGCATCCAAGCCGGCTTTTCTGGCCCTCACAGAGTTTTTGTCAGCTATGTAATATATTTTATTAACAACATCTTATTTTTATGAAATAGCTATTAGAACGAATAGCTGGCATAGGCAAGTGGGAACTTTGATTGATAGAGTCCTTGACACCAAAATTGGTTCAAGCCAAGAGCCCTGGAGGAAGTGGGAATCTGAGAAAAGTTATTTGGCTTAGGTGCATCTGACGACGGTAAGGATCCAACTGACATTAGAGGATGAAATATTGGTGTCCCATGGCACACAATGGTGAAACAGTTGCAGGAGTTGTCGCCTGTGGTCACTTGAATGAAATGCCTTTGAAGTCAATGTGTCCATGCACCAAACAGATGTTGTTAGGGACTCAGAGCAGGCTCCTTTCCCCACAGCACTGAGAAACACATTAGTGCGGAGGGCATCTTCATCTTCGAAGTGTTCTGAAGTGGCTGACTTGTGTAGGCCACAGAGGAGATGGGAGATCCCCTCATTTCACTGGGGATGTTGTGGTTGTGGAGTTGCAGGCCCAGTAGGAGCACTTAACCTCCTGCCTCAAGGTGAGTGCTGTTTACCTTAATAAGCAGCAAGGCTGGAAGGGTAGTCACATTGGTTTGACCTACAGCAATCTTTGAAGGTGGCTAATTGATCAACAGATCCCTTGGATCTTGAAATATCTGAACATACTCCAAAGTTGCATTTGATCAGTGTAAAAATAAATAGAATATAAATAAGTATTTATTTATAATAAAATATAAGAACATTAAAATTAATAAATCAAGCGCTAGATCTGGTGACTTGAGCTATCATGATGGCAAATGGTAGTCCCTTACTCAATTCCCACACTTGACCCAGAACACGATGAATGAGTGGACTACTGAGGAAGGACCCTACAGTGAAGTCGCAAGTTACTGCAGTAAATTTTCTTCCCAGGCTTAGCCAAAGGGACTGTCAGCCATTTACTGCTATTACTGTGCATTTGCTTTAAGGACAATTGCTCTAAGCCAGAGCTCAAAAAACTTTTCCTGGAAAGGGCCAGATGACAAATATATGAGGCTTTGCAGGCCTTTCAGTTTCCGATGGTGCTATTCAGATCTGCATTGTAGAGCAAAAGCTGCCACTGACACAGCATGTCTCTCTTCCAATAAAACTTTATATATGGACAGGGACATGTGAATTTCAAGTAATTTTCACATGCCAGGAAATATGATTCTTCTTTGGATTTTTTTAACCATTCGACTATGTAAAACATTCTTAGCTTGCAGGTCATACAGAAACAGGCTCGTGGACCACAGTTTACCAATCCCCACTGTAAGCTAATGGAATCACTAGGTCCCCAAAAAGAGCACCGAGTGGAAAGTCAGCAAAGTGAGGTGGCAGGCATTCCTAAGGTCTTCTGCCAAGCATAACCCCAAAGCTGATGCCTTTTAACATAGTGGTTTTCAACCTTGGTTGCACACTGCAATCACATGAAGAGTTTTAAAAATGTGATTGATTGTGTCTGCCCCCAAATCTGTTTTAAGTGTTGTGGGTGTAGGCTGGCGCTAGTGATTTTTTTCAATCTTCCCAAGTGACTCTAGTGTGTAAACAAGGTTGAGAAGTGCCTAAACAATTTAAATGATGAGAGTGCAAGTATTTTACAATATTTAGTTTAAAAACCTTATAATTGTGGTTTTGGAATAATAATAGTCCAATAATGAATACATAGAATATTCCATTCATAATAAATACATAACTGTGCTCGAAAGTATGAAATAAGAATTCCCATGTAATAAACGGAGAATGCTCTCCTTCAAGGAAGGAAAGAAGGAAGGGAGGGAGCGAGGGAGGGAGGGAGCGAGGGAGGGAGGGAATGAGTGGTAAGGCAGGGGCCACCAGTGGTAGGGTCAGGGAGGAAGGCTAAACCACTGACGAGCCCAGAGCCAGGTATGGGTTAAAGCCAAGCACCCAGGAGCCCAGGGCTGACTCGACAGTGAAATCTTCTCTTCAGGAGACGGTCACAACCCAGGGTAAGCGTGGAAGGGACAGAGCAAACACAACACATGGAGTGATTGGCACTGAGGGAAAAGGAAAAAGAGAAAAGCCTGGAAAAGACCTAAAGAGAGAATTTCCCTAGAGAGATAAAGGAGTGGTAAAGGTTGAAATTATATCCATTGTATAAGAAGAGAACACTGACCAGGAAGATGGCTGATTGAATACAAGGGTGGAGTTTCACTTCCTCCTGAAACTTCATTAAAACAACATGAAAGGTAAACAAATCAATACAATGGTATATTACCCAGCAATAAAAAGGCAAGAACCCGGGTGGATCTCAAGAAAAAAAAAGCTAAGTTCAAGAAGCCAGACACAAAGGAGTACAGGATGTGTGATTCCATTTATACGAAATTCTAGAGCAGGAAAAGCTAATATATAGAAAAGGAAATCAGATCAAAGTTTGCATGGGACCAGAGGAAGAAGAGGAGATTAACTGGGAATCTTTGGGCAGAGTGGTACGTGTTCTATATGTTAATTAAGCTGGCGGTTATCCCTAACCCCTGATTTTTACATGTAAGGAACCGGGCATCAGGAAAAGTTGGGTGAGTCATGTAAAGTGTTGCAGCTTATTAATCAGCGAGGAGATACTCATATCTGCTTATCAATGATAAATTGTCCTTGTTATGCTGCGTAAGGAGCCAACAGGTATAGTGCTTCACCCTAAGCACCTGGGAAGACGCTGACCCAGACACAAACATCCTTTTGTACAAGCAAAGCGTAGATCTGAATGAATAACTATTGTGCATTCCAATCACACATTTATAAACATAGTTGACACTCTCACGCGTTCCTTTGGCTTGACTTCTTAATGTTAATTATTACACATAAAAAAAATAGGGCTTCCCTGTTGGTGCAGTGGTTGAGATTCCGCCTGCTGATGCGGGGGACATGGGTTCGTGCCTCAGCCCGGCAAGATCCCACATGCTGCGGATCGGCGGGGCCTGTGAGCCATGGACACTGAGTCTGCGCGTCTGGAGCCTGTGCTCCACAATGGGAGAGGCCACAACAGTGAAAGGCTCACGTAGCGCAAGAAAAACAACAAAAAAACCCCATAAGCATTCATTAATATCTTCTTCTGAGGGACCATACTGTAATATACAGTTTTATACCCTGAGTTTTTTTTTTTTTTCACATTGTATCATGCGGTGTCAGGAATATTCTGTCTTGCATTTTGCAACCTACCACTTAAACCCAATCTGTTTCCTTTTTTAAAAAAATATCTTTAATGGAGTATAATTGCTTGCTTTACAATGGTGTGTTAGTTTCTGCTTTATAACAAAGTGAATCAGTTATATATATATACATATGTTCCCATATCTCTTCCCTCTTGCTTCTCCCATGAGACTGGCAGCCACATTCACGGTGCTTCTTGCTGGTCCCAGGGGTCATAATATGGACCTTGTTCTCCCCCAAAACTGTGATTGTGCCTTCTGCCCTCTATGGAGGACCCCTGAGGGTATGGCACAGAGGATGAGTTTTGTTTCCCACGGCCCCTCCCAGGCATGGAGTGGCTTTCTCGGTTGTGTCTCTCAAAAACATCTAAAAACGTATCGTACCCATAGCTGCCTGGGGCAAGGGAAAGAAGATAAGGCAAGCAGCAGAGAGCCCCCGAAACCTGGGAAGGGTGAGGGTGATGAGGAAAATTCTTGGGGGAATAAGAGTTTTGAAGGGCATAGCAGAGATTCCAGAGTGCAATGCATATGTACAGGGTAGGACACAGGCTCAGCAAAGGTCTGACAGGAAGCCAAGCTTGCACATGTGGCTGACCTTTGGGCTCCTCAAAAGCTGGAGGTGAAGGCTAAGGCAGAGTTGGAGGCAGCCTGGCTAAGCATCGGTGGAGTGTCCCAGATCAGAAGCCAATCTGCAAAGACTAGACAATATTGTTTTCCTTTCCTTTTTGGCTCCAGGCCCTTCAGGAAATCTCTGTCAAGTCACTATCTGACCACTGATGAAATAGAAGGACAACTTCTGCGAGCACGTATGACAAGGATTTCAATCTTTGCAAAAATACATATCCCAATGTGTGTATGTACTACAATTTGTTTACCCACTCATGCCTTGATGGACAGATGGGTTGTTTCAACCTTTTGAATATAATGAGTAATGCTGCTGTGTGCATTCACGTACAATAATTTGTTTTGGCACCTCTTTCATTTCTTTCGGGTATACAGCTAGGAGTGCAGTAGCTGGGTCATATGGTACTTCTGTGTTTAATTTTGTGAGGAACCAACAAACTGTTTTCCACAGCAGCGAAACCATTTTATCCCCACCAACAATGTACAGAAGTTCCAATTTCTCCACATCCTCACCAAAGCTCTTCTTGTTATGTTTCTTTTTTTAAAAAAAGCTACAGGCAATGTAGTAGGTGTGAAGTGGCATACTATTGTGGCTTTGATTTGCGTTTACTTAACGACTAATAGATTTTCCTCTGATCATTGCTTTTGCTGTGTCACACAGGTTTTGGTATGCTGTGTTTCCATTTTCAATTGTCTAAAAGTATTTTTAAATTTCCCTACTTGATGCATGATATATGTAAACCCATCTAGCTGGGACATAAAGGAGTTTTGACGCATGCACTTTAAGTCCCATTGCTATCCCATTTTTGTGCAGAAACTTCATGTTTTATAAATGGAAAAAAATTGTATAAAAACCCCACTTATTTGTGTTAGAAGGTGCCTCGTCCTCGGGGAGGAAGGCAGGGACGTTCAGGCCTGGACCTACTGGCTCGTGATTGGGGCAGGGAAGAGCAATGGAGGACACACGACATACAGCTTGCAACAGCACTCTTTATTATGAAACCAAACAGCAATCGTGAGTGGGGAAAAGACACAGGACAGCCGACCCTTCAAGTGGCTATGTTACCTGGCCTACAACGTAACTTTGGATTCTTGGTCAGCCAGGCCTCCAACCCCAGGCATGGACGTGGCCTGCGGCTGGAGATAAAAGATGATGTGGATGAAGACAAGGATGGCATCCAAGGGCTCCTTTTAGGGGATTTCTTTGAAGGCCTCCTCTGGGATCTTGTCCTCGGTCTGGAGAGAAGGGGTCGGAATGTCAGAAGAGCCCGCTCCCCAAGTTCCATTCCCAGGACACTGACCTCCACCTTCTTGGCCCCCCTGAAGGCCCAGAAATGTTCATCTTTACCCCACTTGATTCCCAGACCTCACCTTGAGCATACTGCAGACCTGACCAGCTCTGGTGCAGTTCCATTCGTTGTCCTGAAGGCACCTGCAGTGGGAGAACAACAGGTGATCTCCATTAGTACCACAGTACAGTCACGCTGACCATGCAATGCCACCGCTAAATGTATGCCACTTTCTTGCTGGGACACATGTACCAGTATGAACACTATGTGTAATGACGAAGAAAGGCCCAGTGAAAAGCAAACCATCTATCACTAGCATTCATGCCCACTAGAATTCAAAACAGAAAAGTAGAGCTGGGCTAAAGAACAAGGGAATTCAATATATACTGATTAAGAAAGATGTTCAAGAAAATAACAAATGAAAAATTCTAAAGTACAAGTCTCCCAGCATCTTTTATTGAGATATAATGCACACACCACTTTAAAGTATACAAATCAGTGCTTTTTCGTACATTCACATGATTGTGCAACCACCACAACTAATTCCAGAGTCATTTTACCACCTCAAAAAGAAGCTCCTTAACCATTCGTGATCACTCCCTATTCCTCCCCATCCCCCAGACCCTGGCAACCACTAATCTGCTTTTGGTCCCTGTGGATTTGCCGATTCTGGACATTTCATACAATATTTGACATTTTGTGACTGGCTTCTTTCACTTAGCATCATGTTTTCAAGGTTCATCCATGTCATGACGTGTATCAGAACAGTATTCTTTTTTATGACTGAATAATATTCTACTTTATGGATGTACCAAGATTTATTCATCCATTCATCAGCTACAGGACATTTGGGTTGTTTCCACTTTTCGTCTATTATCAATAATGCTGCTATGAACGTTCCTGAACAAGTTTTAGAGTGTACACATGTTTTCATTTCTCCTGGTAGGATACTTAGGAGTGGGATTACTGGGTCTTATGGTAACTCCGTGTTTAACATTTTGGAGAAGTGCCAAAATGTTTTCCCAAACCACTGCTCCCTTTTATATTCCCATCATAACACATGAGAATTCCAATGTCTCCACATCCTCACCAACGCTTGTTATCATTCGTTTCACTAATTAAAGCCATCTTAGTGGGTGTGACCTGGTAACTCACTGTGGTTTCAATTTGCATTTCCTTGATGACTAACGATGTTGAGAAGTTTCTCATTTCCTTCCTGGCCATTTATATGTCTTCTTTGGAGAAATGTCCATTCAGAGCCTTTCCCCAGTTTAAAAACATTGGGGTGTTTGCCTTTTTATTGTTGAGTTGCAAGGGTTCTTCACATATTCTTGCCAGATATGTGATATGCAAATATTTCCTCCCATTCTGTTGGTGGGCTTTTCACCTTTTTGATACTGTGCTTTGATGCTCAAGAGGTTTTAATTTTGATGAAGTCAACAATTTATCTAGTTTTTTTCTTTGGTTGCTTGTGCTTTTGGTGTCATATGTAAGAAATGATTGCCTAATTCGTGAAGACTTACACCTGTGTTTCCTTCCCAGATTTTTATAGTCTTAGCTCTTACTTTTAGATCTTTGATCCATTTTCAGGCTAGGTTCGTACACGGTGTGGGAGTCAGGGGTCAAAATTCTTTGGTTTGCACACAGATACCCACTTGTCCCAGCACCATTTTTTGAAATCAATATTATTTTCCCATCAGATTTTTTCAGCACTCTGTCTGGTTGATCATCAGTTGACCATAAATGTGAGGGTTTATCTGTGGACTCTCAGTTCTAGTCCACTGATTCATACACTGTCCACAGGCCAGTACCACGTAGTCTTTATTACTGTGGCTTTGTAGCAACTTTTGAAATTGGGACGTGTGAGTCTTCTAACTTTGTTCTTCTCTTTCGAGATTGTTTTGGTGCATTTCCAAATGAAGTTTAGGTTAACCTTGTCAACTGTTGCAAAGAAGGATTCTGATAGGGACTGCATTGAACCTAGTTTGCTCTGGGTAGTACTGCTATCATAATAATATTGCCTTCCAACCCATGAAAATGGGGTGTCTTTCCATTTACTTAGGTCTGCTTTATTTTTTTCAACAGCGTTTTACAGACTCTGGAATATGAGATTTGCACTTCTTTTGTTACATTTGTTTCAAAGCGTTGTACTATTTTGATGCCATGGTAGCTGGGCTTGCTTTCTTAATTTCATTTTCGGTTGTTCATTGCAAGTACATGGAAATACAAATAAGTTTTGTATATCGGTCTTGTATCCTGTAACTTTGGTGAACTTGGTTATCAGTTGTAGTAGGGTGTTTTGTTTTTTTGTTGGTTGGTTGGTGTGCGTGTGGATTGTCCTGGATTTTCCATATACAAGATAATATCACTGAGCATTATACTATCTTGAAAACCCTTTACACATATACTAGTATGATACCTTTTTCATGGGCTCACTTTTATTTTCGGAAGCAAAATATTCAAAAAGCTATTTTTCCAAATTGCTTTCGAGTTTCCATGATTCACTCCCCTACCGTTCCAACCCAAACTCATTCCCATATACACCCAGCACTCACTTCTGAGACCACTCGAGTTTCATCCCAGACAGGGTGGAGAAAGCCTGCACCATCTCCTGCTGCTCCTGGGAGAGGGAGGAGGGTGTAGGCATTGGGATGGAGAACACACTCTGAGTCTCACTGGGGCTGGCGTCCCTCACAAACAGTTCGTCTTTCACAATGCATAGACTGGAGGATAAACGGGCACTCAGACAACTGGACAGATGGACCACCGCACACTCCAAACAACGATCCTGCTCCCACTGCCACTCAGCAACTACATTCCTTCCATACCCCTGCTGTGTCTGTCTCCCAGGTTCCATAACTAGTACCTCTGCCCCTCCCCACAGAGCCCACCTTTGGAGAGACTGTCTACCACCTTCACTCGATTAATAGGTTTATCCCCAACCCACGGGCAATTTCACATTTACCCTTTACCACAGCCCAAGGGCTGGATGCTCTGATCCCCATTCTCGGAAGAAGACACTGAGTCACACAGAGGTCATGTGACTTGACCAAGATCACACAGTGAGTGAGTGTTGTGTCAAGGAGAGAACCCATAGGCCGATTTCAGAGCCCATGCTCTTCTTAACCACTAGGCTAGACTGCTCCTGGGATCTCCCTGCTGGCTTTCCACAATACTGAGTAAACCTAAGGTCTGCACCACCACATTCCCATGCCCCTGAGCCCAGGCGGGGATGTGCATCCCCGCCCACAAACTCACCTGCAGTAGCTGGCAGGGGTAGTGATGAAGGTCCGGGTGAAGGCACGCACACAGTCCTGAGAACTTCCTTCCACTTCAACAGCAAACAAACAACAGTACCCCTTAGAGCTGCACGTGCTCTACACGCTCACATGGTGTTGCCCAGTCAGGGTATGACTGGACACTCATGCTGAGAGGGCAGCTGTTCACGGTTCCAGGGTGTCGGGAGTGGGGAGGGCAACTATAGGAGCAGTCTGCGCCCAGTGACAGGGTCCCTGACAACCACTGCACAAGTTCACGGGATGCATTTTTCACAGCCGCCCAAGAGGTGGATACTACTACCCCATTGCGCAAATGAAGAAACTGAGAGGTTAAGCAATGGCCCAAGTTCTAAGAGCAAGGATCTGGAACGAGAGCCACCAAACTCCACAGCCTGTGTCCCCAACACCCAGGGTGTGCAGGGCAGACAGGCGTGGACACACCTCAGACCTGGGGTGTCTGTGGGAAGACTGAGGGCTAGAGAACACAGGAGGAAGGGGAAGGGAGGGGAGGGGAGGGGAAGGAAAGGAAGGGAAGTAAATGGAAGGGAAGGGAAGGGGTCCAGGAAGCTGGGTGGTTCTGTGCGTGAGCCTGGCCAGGGGAAGGCAGCAGTGGGGCATCTGGGGTGGGGGTCTACACACACCCACCTTTCTTGAACACCCCGCTGACGGAGAAACAGAGCATCATCTCCTGAAAGGGAAGAGCCCAGGCACCCAGTCACCACCTCCACCTCCTACCCACCTGTGGCTTCTTGGGCCCGCCCGAGGGAGGACGCAGGCGCTCACTGTCTGGAACCACATGTCCACCCGAAGGAGCTGAAGTCATGCTGAGTCTTGGGCAACACACAGAGGGTGTGCACAATGACACGTTTTGTGTGCTTCAGCAGCTGGACCCGTAGGTCTGTGAAGAGAGGGGAAGCGAACAAAGGTCAGGCGCTGCCACGCCCTGGGCCCTATGATTGACCCCTTCACTGCCCTTTCCCACCCAGTCTTCCCATCGCACACTCACGGGGGTCCTTGAGGTTCTTTATATTCCTGCTGTCCTTGAAGTACTTGCACAAGCTGCTTCTAGGAGACAAAAAGGAAGAGTGGGTGGTGGGTGTGTGCAGGAGCTGGCCTGTGTCTGCTGGGGAGCCACACGACCCAGGAGCAGAGTCTGGCCTGTGATACTCACGGGGCTGGGTCCTCAGAGTGGAAGGGAATTGTCAGGGAGGAGCAGGCCTCCTCAAGATAAGCACAATGGATATGCGGTTGGTCTCCACACTCATGGATCAAGTAATACCTGAGGGAGAGTAATGAGGACAGTCGATCTCTGTGGTCTGGACCTCAAATGAGACTTGAGAAGTCCGATGAGCAGACCTGTGCTTAGGTCTCCTCAACTCTCCTAGCCCTCCTCCCCTTGCTCAGATTCCCAAGGGTACTTACTGCTGCAGGAATTGCAGGACTAGACTCTTCAGTGTCACAGAGCCTATATAGCATTCCTGGAATCAAAAGGCATTTGAGATTGTGTGGCTGATAAGGGATCTGTGGCTCTCCTGCAACTCACCAAATGTTGTTTGATCCTCTTCATCACCTTGCAGGGCTTTATTATGTAGGGAGTGTCAATGTCAATGATAATTGGTGAGGGTAACTCCTGGCCATCCTGGAGAAAGGAAGAGGAAAACAGGAGTGGAGACCAGGGGAGTGGCCCTTGATGACCGGGGAAAAAAGTTTGGTCAAGTAGGCTGAGGGTCAGAGGTCAGGTGTGAAAGGCCTTGGAAATTTCATGGGAAGGCTTACAGTAGATGTCTTTATCATGAGGTCTTGGAAATCTCTAATGTTATATGCAATTTGTGTGTGTGTGTGTGTGTGTGTGTGTGTGTGTATTTATGGGTATTTTTCCAGAAAGTATATCCATGTCATTTTCAGGAGTCCATGTGCCCCAAAATGGTTAAGGGTCTGATGCCAACATGTACTCTAGGCAAGAACCAAAGGGCTTGAGGGCAGGTGCAGAGGTCACCGACATTAGTAAGAGACAATGATTTTCGTAGGCACTTACCAGGCATAACAACTTTGGGAAACATTCTCTGATGGCCCTGTCCAAAACCAAAAATAGAGAAGAGGTGGTTGATAGTTCAAGGTTGCAATGCTTCCTTTGAGCTAAAACGCTAATACCAAAAACAGAGATCAGTGTGTTCTGGCCCATCCAGCAGCCCCATTTGCACACCTCTGCTTCTGATTTTAAGGGTTTTTGGTCCACTTCCCTGTTGAGCACTGAGTATCTGTCATCGTACTGTGTGAAAGGCACTGTCTCCTAATCTCGCTCAATACCTTCACTTTAATATTCCTTCCCTCCCAACCTTCCTCTCCTTCCCGTGGAGAGCTCCCACCCAGACTACCCAGATTCCGTTCTCCAGTGCCACAGGGGCCAGTATTTCAAACCCATGCTGCAGGGCTACGTTCCCCTCCCTTCCTTCCTCCAGGTCCCCATAGTTCTCCATAGTGGCTAGAATAGAACTAAGAATAGTTCTAAGAATCTTAGAATGTAAAATTATACAGCCACTATGGAGAACACTATGGAGAACGTAACGCACCGCTGTGGGTCCCTACCTGACTTCCAGGGGCTTGGCTGGCAGAAGCCACAGAGTAGAAGGATGCATGTGACCTCAGGATTCAGGTGCCCTCAATCGTGAACTGTAACCGAGAGAACTGAGCCTCAGGAGACCACAGCATGTCCCATGACCATAGAATATACACGACCAACAGCCGAAGGGTAGGTGCGGTGTTCACATGACAGCAGGTGCTTTGCCTGCCATGTGATGGTAGAGGCCACATCCCTGTTGACTCAGGGATCTGAAGATTCTGGTAGGCAGCAATCTTCACGAGATAGAGATGGCTGAGCCTGATATGTGAGCAAGGGGGATATGTGACCAACCATAGCATCCATACGACACTCAGAAGCAGGTCACCTTTGTGACTTGGAGGGCTGAGGCTTCCACATGCCCCTAGCTAGTGAGGGCCACATGACAGGATGAATCCACATGATGGGCAGGGTTTAGGAGTCTGCCATGCTCTAGCGACTTGAAAAGCTGGATCTACCACATGATCATAGTGGCAATAGGTCCAGAGAGACTACACGAGCTCAGGGTTTAAGGGCTCATGGTGCTGACATGGCCAGTAGGTCTGGGCCTGCCACATAACTGTCTGGGCCTGCCACGTGATGGCCGCATCCACGTGACCATAGCCTTAGGAGCCCACGGTGCTCAAAAGCTGGGTCAGCCTCCTGAGTGTAGCCTAGTGACAGTAGGGTTCTCCCGGCTGCGTGTTTCAGGAGGCCGTTCTCTTCACGAGAGCTGGAGATCTGAGATTGCCCACATTCCTGGGCTTCCCGTTGATGGTGGTGCCTCCGGATGATCTTCCTCAGAACACAAGCTGGCTTCACCTGCCCCAACCCCTTTTTATTGTGCTAATGTGCTTCGTTCGTGTGCTAATTTTTTCCCTAATAACACGTGAAATTTAACACATAAATTAACACATAGCAATGGACTAGGTCCTCCCTAAATCCATAAACATTGCCGTATTTTAGAGTCTACTTCAAAAACCTAAGCGGTGGGTACAGGTAAGATTTGTTGCCATAATTTCATGCAAGTCTAAGAGAAATTAAAGCAAACTCAATAAGTGAATTTTAGCTGTTAATTTGAAAAAAATGTATATAATGATTACTATGTGTCAGGCACGTTAAAACGTCAACTCCTTTAATAGTGGCAATTCTATCAACTAGGTACTATGATTATTATTCCAGTTTTCACAGATGAGAAAGTGGAAGCACAGATGTGTTAAGTCACTTGCCTAAGTGGTAACTGAACCTATAGGTGCCAAACCAGGGTTTACTCCTAGGCACCCTGGCTCCAGACTTTGTGTTTGGATCACCCACAAGAGCCTCCAAAGAAAATTAAGAATAATTCAGTCTTCCTTATTCAGACTAAGCGGAAAGGCATCCACAGTTACTGAAAAGATGAGATCATAGAGGACCTCTTTAAAGTGCCATTTAAATAATTTCCAGTACTACCAGTAATTAGAACTAATCGTAGCTGAAGCCAGTTAAGGCCGTTGGATTCATTTTAAGGTATAAATATAAACTTATCCTTAATAAGTGAAGTATATGTGTATATAAAAGGTGGTATAAAATGCTAGACGTTAGTTGAAAACGTTTCCTTCTTTTATTTTTAAACACCCTAAAGATAAATATTGCAGATTTTATGGCTCTACTTCTCTAAAGAGAAATATTGCAGACTCTATGGCTCTTTACAGAATTCCAAAAGTTAAAAGTAAGCAGAATCTGAATTAGATATTACTGCACTTATATTTTGTTTGCATCTGCCTAGAAAGGACAGAGAAAGGGAAAGGAGAATATACAATAGAGTTTTGGGGGTTTTTTTAATGGCAGTTTTACAAACACCTCTTTTGCTGATTTGTGTGGAAAACTGAAGATCTGTCTGTATATCCAAAAGAGATTTGAAGTGAACTTGCGTGTTTGCTGGCTTAGGCAAACTTAATGCTATACAAGCAGTGGGATTATTTTGCTGGCACCCTGCATCGTGGCATGGCTACATAAATAACCTGAAGAAAATACAACAGACCAAATTTTGCACCATGGTTAAATTTGAATATACTGGTAAGGATAACAGACTGTTTGTAGTTGTAAGCCTATTGAAGGAAGTAGTGATTTTTTGGAGTGACTCTGTTTGGGCACATTGGTGTTACTTAGATAATTTTGGAATATTATTTATGGGACAAATGTAAATGCAGGGTATGAAAATGGAGCCACGTGTTTACAATAGAGCCTATTATGAAACCTCAAGATGGAATTAGGAAGCTTCTGTATACAATCACTGGATGGAATCCGCCATCAAGACCTGATGGCTGTCCCAACTGTAGCTTCTGTAATGGAGAAATCCACTAATGGTGATTGAGGTCAACTTCTTTCACCAAAAGGCAAACCCTGGAGTTCTAATTATAATTTTCTTGCGAAAGGTTAGATATTCTCCTGTCAGAACTAATGGTCGTATCATTTATTCTTGCCCTGCGATGATTACCAGGAGCTATTTTAGGATTAAAAAATATATTTAGTTACACCAGTGGGTGCCTGTCAGCTCTTTCTTACATACATTGGGGAAGGGACGCTAAGGCTATGGATAAACACCTGTATGAACACAGCTTATGTGAGCTAGGCCGTTTAGGCACTGCACGTATATCAGGCGCTGTGTCTGTTTAGGTGAGGCAGGCTGATAAGCTATTCTTCTTGAATGTTGTTTGGCAAGGTTTACTGGGAACAGCTTTTACTTCTTTTATATTTCTGTTTTGGGGTGGACGTTTTGGAGGTCAGTGCTAGTGGCTTTGTTTAACACAGAGAAATGGGAAAGGAGAATAGCAGACATTTGTGATGCTGCTAAATTAAACACAAATACTCAAATGCTTTTGGTTCAAACACAAATATGTACAACTCAAGTAGAGGTCATAAGTGAATTTACTTTCACAAAGTAAAATTGACTTAATCTGGTACCATTATCCAAGAGAACTTATCAGATATTGCTGTACTTTTATAGAAATGGTCATCAAAACATGTTTTTCTTTGTTCCTTTAAGAAGCTCGTTAATTAACTAGAATTGACTTTACTGTCAGTGCCAAGCAATGGGAAAGAAGAGAAACAATTGTAGATAATGCTCCCTGTCAGAGTACTCAGTGTGCTCCCTTCCCCCAGCCCAGTGTAAATTTTAACAGCTCTAGGTGACGAGCTCATTCTTGGGGACTACCACAGCGTTGAAACAGAAAATTACATCCACAGTGAAAACTTCTTTTGAGGCCAAAGGATGATAAGGGGCGAGAAGGCAGGGATCCCTTTCACGGTTTTTGCTCATAAACTATGTCATTTGTGATGGTATGATTCTCTGGTACAGTCTGAAAATCCCTTCCAGGTGAAGACCATTTAAAAATTAAATAAGTGTGTTTCCAGGCTTTAAAAATTATTAGACAGGGAGAATTGAAGTGGTCCTAGCTTGGCTCTTATTATCCACTCATTGTAACTATTTTTTTTTGCCACAATCCCCAAATAATTCTAACTATAGTCTTTGAAAGTATTGTGATATGTGTTTTTACGTAAACAGCCACATTGTTTTCTTGTTACGATATCACACTGCCATCTACTGCTGGTTGATATGTTCCCATATGATGTAAATGAGTGACATTTGCCAGCTTTCTTTTTTTATTTTATTTTTATTTTTATTTTTTTTTGCGGTATGCGGGCCTCTCACTGTTGTGGCCTCTCCCGTTGCGGAGCACAGGCTCTGGATGCGCAGGCCCAGCGGCCATGGCTCATGGGCCCAGCCGCTCCGCGGCATATGGGATCCTCCCAGACCGGGGCATGAACCCGTATCCCCTGCATCGGCAGGCGGACTCTTAACCACTGCGCCACCAGGGAGGCCCTGCCAGCTTTCTTTAGGATAGAAGCAGGCTTTGAGGACTAAGTCATATCAATGAACTCTGCATTTTCATCACATCACCAGATGATGTTTTAATTATCTAATTCATGTAGCCTGTTTGGGTCCAAAGATCATCTAAAATGTACATGATGCTCTACCTTTTTTCCCCCACAAAATCTGGAAAAACCTGCCATATCATGGGCTCTCTAAAAACTGACAGGCACTTGCAATAGGTAACTATCACTGGATTCTGAAATTCTACTTTAGTCTAGTGTATCTGTTTTTATATGGGACACGTTGATGCAATTCAAAGTCTCCCAAATAGGGAGGGGGATCAAGATGGTGGAGTAGAAGTATGTGGAGCTCACCTCTCCCCACAAACACATTAAAAATACCCCTACATGTGAGGCAGTTCTCACAGAAAACCAACTGGAAACTGGCAGAAGATCTCCTACACAACCAAAGCTGCAAGGAATATCTCTACATATCCAGGAAGGACAGAAAAAAAATTTAAAGACATGAGGATGGTCCTGGCACCGCTGGGAGAGATCTGTAAAGGAGAAAAGGTCCACATAGGCAGACCCTTGTCCCGGGGAGCCCCCTTGCCTGCTGGAAAAGCTGCTAGGAGAGATGGAGGGGCTGGAAAAGCCTAAATTCTGCTCACAAGGAGTGCATGCATGCTGGCTTGCTAACAATCAGGGCAGAGAGAGACAGGCACTGTTGGCTGCTGCCTTGCTGCACTCCCCAATCCAAAGCACACACAAGGTGGTGGGGCCACAGTTGCACACAGCAGCTGAGCATTGAATCTTAGGTAGACAGGTCCAGGGAGAGGACTTGATCTAGATGTGTGGAGACAGACCGCAGGGCCTGGGGTATGGTCTGGGCCAAACCAAGGAGCCCATTGTCAGCCTGCACATAGTGGGGGCAGGTCCTGCCACAGTGCCCATTATCAGTGTGCACACAGTGGGGGCAGGTCTGGCCATGGTGGCCTTTGCCAGCACGTGCGCCAGATGGCGCCATGGAAAGGCAGAGCAGCTGGGCACTGCATCTCGGTTGGATGGGCGCTGGGCAGGAGTATGCAGTTGTTCATTTCACGGTGGGAGCACACTGGCCCCGCTCACTCTACACCATAGCTTGGTGCCAGATCTGGAGCTGACAGGTCCTGGGAGAAGTCTGACACAAAGTCAGCCCAGGTTCCAGGCAGCGGCACAACCACCTCAATTCCTGCAGCCACAGGGCCCCGGCCCCCAGCACCAGCCTACTCCACACCACATCCCAGCACTAGGTCTGCAGTGAACACAACAGAGAATGGGATACAACCTTGGGCTGCTTCTGGGCAGAACCATGGATGCCTGCAGGGCAGGCACATAGGTTTGCGGTGACCACACGGACCTCATTAGCTTCAGTGGTCACCTCTTGGATCAGGGCATGTGCTCAGGGGCAGTGGAACCTGAGTGAACCTGAACCTCAGGGCTTCTGCTCCAACAGCTGGGAATCAGACCCCAGCCCCAACAGGGCTGTGACAGCCATAATGCAAAGAGGAGGCCCCAGCCAAGAACCAGTGCAGGCTCTGGTCAACACAACTTCAATCACACACCCTATCAAGGGAACAAGGGCCAGCGCACTTTAAAGAAATATGTGGCAAGCACCCACGCCATAACCAGCACTTGCACCAAAAATATTGAACTCATGCCGTCTACACAGGGATCTTCCAACCTAAAAACCCCCCTTCAAGAACACAGTAGATAGATGCCTGTCCTAAATTCAGAGATGAAGAAAGTTAAGTAGAATGAAAAACAGAGGAACTATTCCCAATGAAAAGAAGAAGAGAAATCCCCTGAAGGGACAAATAATGAAAGAGACCTCACCAGTCTACTAGACCCCAGATTCAGAGAGGAGGTAAGAAAAAGGCTAAAGAAATTAAGAAAGATTATTGCTAGGAATGCAGATCACTGCAACAAGGAACTAGAAACTGTAAACAGAAATCAATCAAAACTAGACAACTCAATTGCCAAGATAAAAAACAAACTAAAAGCAATAAATAGCAGACTAACCAAAGCAGAAGAATAAATAAGTGATCTGGAAGACTGAATAATGGAAGTCACCAAATCAGAACAGCAGACAGAAAGGCAAATTTTTTAAAATGAAGAAAACATATGAAATTTATAGGATAATAAAAGCATGCGTAATATGCATAATCATATGCATAATGGGCACAGTCATATGCATAATAGGGGTACCAGGAGAAGAGGAGGGAGAAAGGGGGATAGAAAATGTTTTTGAAGAAATTATGGTTGAAAATTTCCCAAGCCTGAAGAAGAAAACCGATATCCAGGTACAGGAAGCACAGAGGGGCCCACCCAAGGAGAACCCAAATAGAGTGACACCAAGACATAGCATAATTAAAAAGGCAAAAGTGAAAGATATAGAGAACTACATAGTCAACTGGAAAACAAGGTTTAAAATGGCAGTAAATACATACTTATCAATAATTACTTTAAATATCAGTGGACTAAATGCTCCCATCAAAAGACAGAGTGGCTGAATGGATTTAAAAAAAAAAAAGAACCTACAATATGCGGCCTATAAGAGACTCACTTCAGGGCACAAGACACGGACAGATTGAAAGTGAGGAGATGGAAAGCTATTTCATGCAAATAGAAACAACAAGAAGACAGGGTTAGCAATGCACATATCAGACAAAATAGACTTAAAACAAAGTCCATAAAGACAAAGAAGGATATTATGTAACGATAAAGGGATCAATAAAGAAGAGGATATTACACTTGTTAGCATATACACACCCAATAGAGGAGCACCTAAATATATAAAACAAATATTTACAGACATAAAGGGAGAAATTAACAGGAATACTCTAATACTAGGAGACGTTAAAACCTCACTGACATCAATGGACACCTCTTCCAGGCAGAAAATCAGTACGGCAACAGAGGCCCTAAATGACACAATAGACCACTTGGACTTAATTTTTACCTACAGGACACTACATCCCCCAAATAAACAGAATACACATTCTTTTCAAGCGTGCAAGGCACGTTCTCAAGGAGAGGCCACATAGTAGGACAGAAAACAAACCTCAACACATTTAAGAGGATAGAAATGACTTCAAGCATCTTTTATTACCACAATGTTATGAAACTAGAAATCAACCACAGAAAGAAAAATGGGAAAAGAACGAATACATGGAGACTGAACAACATGCTACCAAAAAACCAGTGGGTCAGTGATGAAATCAAAGAAGAAATCAGGAAATACTTCAAGACAAATGACAATGAAAACACAACCTTCCAAAATCTATGTGATGCAGCAAAAGCAATTCTCAGAGGGAAGTACAAAGTGATTCAGGCCTTCCTCAAGGAACAAGAAAAATCTCAAATAAACAAAAAGAGAAAAAAAATTCGAAGAAGAAGAACGAAAAAATTCCCAAAGTCAGTTCTTTGGGAGAGATCAGAGGGAAATAATTAAAATAGAGGTAAAAATAGAAAAGATCAATAAAACCAAGGGCTAGATTTTTGAAAAGACAAACAAAATCGACAAACTTCTAGCCAGGCTCACCAAGAAAAAAAGAGAAAGGGCCCAAATAAACAAAATAAGAAATGAAACAGAAGCAACAACTAATACCAGAAAAATACAAAAAAAAATAAACTCACAAAAACCAAAACACTTAAGAGAATACTATGAACAGTTATAGGCCAGAAAATTAGACAACCAAGAAGAAATGGACAAGTTTCTAGAAATATACAGCCTGCCAAATTTGAGTCAAGAAGAAACAGATAATTTGAACAGACCAATCACTAGAAGTGAAATAGAATCTGTAATTAAAACAAAACAAAAACTCCCTGCAAACAAAAGTCCAGTACCAGACAGCTTCACCAGTGAATTGTACCAAACATACATAGAACTTATACCTATACTTCTCAAACTCTCCCAAAAGGTTGAAGAGGAGGGAACAGTCCCAAATTCATTCTATGAAGCCACCATCACCTTGCTACCAAAAGCAGACAAAGACACTATCAAAAAAGATAATTACAGGCCAATATCTGTGAAGAATATAGATGCAAAAATCCTCAACCACATATTAGCAAACCGAATCCAACACTACATTAAAAAGGATCATACACCGTGATCCAGTTGGATTCATTCCAGTTGCTCTGATAGCCTTATGGGAGTTCCCCTGTATGTTATTTGTTGCTTTTCCCTTGCTGCTTTTAATATTCTCTCTTTATCTTTAATTTTTGCCATTCTAACTACAGTGTGTCTTGGTGTGGTCTCCTTTGGCTTGACCCTGTTTGGGACTCTCTGTGCTTACTAAACCTGGATATCTCTTTCCTTTCCCAGGTTAGGGATGTTTTCAGCTATCATGTCTTCACATATGTTCTCTGCCCCTTTCTCTTTCTCTTTCTCTTCTCCTTCTCAGACCCCTATAATGCAAATGTTAGTACACTTGCTGTTGTCCCAGAGGTCTCTTAAACTGCCCTATTTCTTTTTTCTCTTCTTTCTTTCTTCTATTCTGCTTCTGTTAGTTCTTCTACTCCGTCTTCCAGCTTGCTCGTCCATTCCTCTGCGTCATTTCATTTACTGTTGATTCCGTGTAGTGTATTTTTCATTTCAGTTATTGTATTCTTCTCTGTGTGGTTCTTCTTCATATTTTCGAAATCTTTGTTAAAAACTTCTCATTCTGTTCATCCAATCTTCTCCTGAGTTCTTTGAACATCTTTATGATCATTACCCTGAACTCTTTATCAGGTAGATCTCCTATCTGCACTTCACTTGGTTCTTCTTCTGGGGTTTTATCGTGTTCCTTTGTTTGGAATAGATTCCTCTGTTGACTCATTTTGTCCAATTTTCTATTTTGTTTCTCTGTATCTGGTAGGTTGGCTATATTTCCCAACCGTAGAGAAGTGGCTTTTTGTAGGAGACGTCCTGTGTGTCCCAGCCGAGCTCTCCCCTCTGGTCACCAGAGCTACATGCTCTAAGGGTGCCCCCTGTTAGGGCTGCGTGTGTCCTTCTGTTGTGAACAGCACACTACTGTGCATGCTGTGGTAGGTGTGGCTGGCCCCTGTTCCAGTGGGGTGCCAGGCCCTGCCTTGTGCAGAGGCTGGTGACCACTGGCGAGTGAGGCTGGTTCATGAGGTTACTGGCTGCAGTGCCTCAAGAAGTCCCGGGATTAGCGCTGGCCCACTGGTGGGTGGTTCTAGGCTCTGCAGTGGGTGGTGGTGGGGCTAGAGGTCCTGTATGTAGTGTCAGCCTGCTGGTGGGCAGGGCCAGTTCCACATGGCTGGCTGCCGGGTTTGGGGGTGTCCAAAAGCTAGTGTTGGCCCACTGTTGAGTGGGGCTGGATCCCAGGGCAGTTGGCTGTGGGGACCAAGGTGTCTTGGAACTGGTGTTGGCCTGCTGGTGGGTGGGGCTGTGGCCCAGAGAGTCCTGGAGCTAGTGTGGTCTCGCTGGTGGGCACAGCCAGGTTCCTGGGTCTCTGACTGCTGGGCCTCGGAGTCCTGAAGCTAGTGTCAGTTTGTTGGTGTGTGGGGCCAGTTCCTGACATAGCTGGGTATGGGGTCTGGGGTGTCCCAAGGCTGGCTTCATCCCACTGGTGAGTGGGGCCAGATCCAGGAGCAGCTGGTTGAGGGGCCCAATGTGTCCCAGAGCTGGTGCCAGGCTGTTGGTGTATGGGCTGGGTCCTGGTATGCCAGGAGGCAGGGCTGTGGTGGTTCTTGGGCTAGTGTTCCCAGAGGAATATTCCTTTTTACATATTTACAAATATGTACACTAACAGAAGATGTTCTTTAATGTTATTACATTTTTATAAGAGTGAATATCTTCTAAAAGCTTGAAGGTTTTTTTTTTTTTTTTTTTTTTTTTTTTTTGCGGTACGTGGGCCTCTCACTGTTATGGCCTCTCCCGTTGCGGAGCACAGGCTTCGGACGCGCAGGCTCAGCAGCCATGACTCACGGACCCAGCCGCTCTGCGACATGTGGGATCTTCCTGGACCGGGGCACGGTCCTGTGCCCCTGCACTGGCAGGCAGAATCTCAACCACTGCGCCACCAGGGAAGCCCAGCTTGAAGCGTTTAAAGATATTCCATATTGAAATTTAATGGTGCTCTTTAAAGAAAATTGTTGCTGATCATAAATGTTGACAATTTTCTTGCTTCTCATCTTTCATATCTTTATGAACTCTGTGTTGTATGTTTACAGAATGGTAATACTTGATAAAATTGTAACTATAAAGAATCCATTCCCTTCTGGTCAAACTATCCTGAAACAATATTATCAAGGAACGACAGCAAAGAAAAAGCTCTGCCAAAAATTTGAGAAAGAATATGAGATTTAAGTATGCTACCATGGATGCCTTTGTGGTTCTTCCTAAACTTACTGCAGGGATGAGAGCTCTAGTGCTTTGTAACTACCCATTCACTAATTCAATGTAGGTATTTCCTGAGTAGAAGTATTTGTTACCTGGAAAGACATAGTAGTTGAAAACCGTTTGAGCTTGAGTACTGTGGGTATTATGCTCATATTGATAATTGTGCTTTCAAATGGGGCCTGAAGGTGACATTTTTGTTTACCTATGCAATATACATTCCTCATCTTCCTAACTGGTCTCAGATTTTCATTAGTGCATTTCCTCCCTCATACAGTCTCATGTTTGGGGGGAATTTGACTGCTAGTTCCAAGGGTGAGACCAGAGTTACTCTAGATCTCACACAATAATCCTATGTCCCTAGCCACAGTCATTGGTTCAAGATTGGGCCTGAGTCTTTATATCTTTGAGCCACTGGATCAACTAACCTAAAGTCTCCTCTACCTCTGGGCTCTCAGTTATATAAGCAAGTATATTTCCTTATGGTATACACAAAAGTGGATTTTACTTTCTGTTACTTGTAACTTTGTTACTGCTATATCTGTTTTGAAGATATGTTATTAGGTGAATGTAAGTTCAGAATTTGTAATCTTAATACATTTTCTTTTATGGTTTGATAGCAGCCTTCTTTGTTGCAATTGCTTGATGTCTATTTTGCCTGATAGTAATACAAATTAACCACATTCCTTTCAGTTTTACTGATCATTGGTATTTTTTACCATCACTTTATTTTCATCCTTTCTGACAGTGTACTCTACCTGCTTCATAACCTACTGAAACACATTCATAATGCCTGTATTAGACTGCTCAGACTGCCACACAAAACTACCACAGATAAGTGGCTTAACAACAGAAATTTGTTTCTCACAGTTCTGGAGGCTGGAAGTACAAGATCAAGGTGTGAGTCGGGTGATTTCTTCTAAGGCCTCTCTCCTTGGCTTGAAGAGGGCCATCTTCTTGCTTCTTTTTCACATGGTTGTCCCTCTGTGTATACACACTTCTGCTGTCTCTCTGTGTGTCCTGAACTCCTCTTCTTGTAAGCACACCAGCAGATGGGATTAAGGTATCCCCTAACAGCCTTAAATTAACTTAATCCCCTTTTAAAGGCCCTGTCTCCAAATCCAGACACATTCTGAGGCACTGGTGATTAGGGCTTCAGGATATGAATTTTGGAAGAACACACTTCAGTCAATAACAAAACCTAATGTTAAGATGACGTTATCATAGAAAACAAGAGAGCAGAGGCAGGAGCAATGATGCGGAGCAGGCAGGAGGATAGCATGTTAGGCTTTCATTTTCCTGTAGCTTCTCCAGTTCCTAAAATCCTCTAATGGCCAATGAATCCCAGGCCTTTGACTGGGAAACTTGCATTGCTACTACCTCAGCCTGGACCTAAAGGACGGGAACGAGTCATCCACACTAGTTAAGAGCTCACAGCTTAAAATCTAACACTTTCCTATTATCAGTAGATCTGCTGTTTTCTTCCAAGATACTTGACCCTTCTTAACCTCAGCTTATTAATTAGCCACAGAGACAAAATAATTAGTCATACAACTCCAACTGTGAGAATTACATGAAATTGAGATCGACTTCTGCACATAATCAGGGCTGTTTGCTGGGTGGAAGGTTTGGAAAGCTGTTTCCTCAGCCATTTATGCACAGCATGTTCAGGCTCATTCTATTCTAACAGCTCTATATTCTAGGTCATGCCACAGCATTATCTATGAGACATGCAGAAGGGGAAGAGTTGCATCTGTGCACTGGGCTTAGACCTTTTGGGGCCCCAATTATCTCACCAAATACCTCCCTTACTATTTAGCAACCAGAGCCACTTGCAGTTCTCTATTTCGTCTCCTAATCTTCAGGAAGACAGAGACGTTGTCTGAATTTTTTCATGGTCCTATCTTCCCTTCTTAGCACAGAGCTTGACATGCGCTAGGTGCATGAATGAATGAATAGGTGGGTGAATGATAGTTATATTCCAGACATACTTGTTTCTTCTCTGACAGTTAGTAGCCCCTGGCAGGCCAGAGCCTTAGCCTTATAGCTAAGTCCAGTGGTTAGGACTCGGTGCTCTCACTGCAAGGGGCCCAGGTTCGATCCCCGGTTGGGGAATTAGGATCCTGCAAGCCGTGCAGAACAGCGGAAAAAAAAAAAAAAGATTGATGCATTCTGTTGAACGTAAATTATAACTCAGTGAAGTAGGTTTTTATTATGTCGTTGTATCCCTTCCAGATTCTAGACCTGCATCATGCTCATATGTGGAATCAACCTGTATTTTCAGATTGAACTGTACAGTTGGGGTTTTCGTTTGTTTTCTTGCATGCTTGTTCTTTTGTTTTATTTTGTTTGTTTTTTGTTTTTTTTTGTTTTTGCCACAGCCAAGAATATTCTCAGGATCTCCTGACTTATACATCCAACCACATGCTCCCCACCCAGATTTTTCATAGGCTCCACAAACGACATGGTCAAAACAGAACTGTCAGTTTCCTGGCATTGCACCGAAGCTGGTCCTCCATTCATTTCCCCATCGAAGAAAACCGCCCTAACCCAGCTGCCAAAATCCACATTCCAAGAGACACGCTTACTTCCTCTCTATCCCTTACCACAAACGTGGACTTCATCAACAAGTTCAGTACTTCCAAGATACATGTCATTTCAAACCCCATCTCACCCCTTCCATTGCTACGACTGTGGTCTACGAGACTGTAACCTCTCACTCTCATGCATGTCGTAGACTCCTAATCTTGTCTCTTGATCTTACAGTTGCTCTAGTTCAGTCTGTCCTCCAAGGAACATTTAGAATGAACTTTAATAAAGTAGATTATAATAATAAATTCCCTTCCTTTCAGAAAGCACCCATCATAATAAGATCAAAAGCCAGAGTCCTTACCATGGCTCACAGGACCTTCTGTTATTGGGCCCCTCCTACCATTCTCACCTCATTTTCTAACGTTGTCCTCCCAATACACACTGGCATACAAGCTGTTCCCTAAAACTGCCAAGCTTGCCCATATCTTAGGGCCTTTCGTCTTGCTCTTCCCTCTGTCTCGAGGGCTCAGCTCCGATATCTTCCCACTGCTGACTGTGTACTTCTTGTTATTTGAATATTAAATCTAAGTTACACCTTCAGAAAATCCTTCCTTGCCTTCCCCACCCTAGTCATTCTCTGTCACATTTTCCCATATTATTTTCTTAATGGCTTTTAAATCTTGAGTGAATGAACCCCTGTAGAATGTGAGCTCCATGAGAGCCATGACCCTGTCTGTCAGGTTCTCTGATTTATCTTCAGTGCCTATTACAGTGCTTCACATATCATTGGTAACCAATAAATATTTGTTGAATGAATGAATGAGTGAGTGAATGACGTAGATTAAGCACGCTAAGTTGTGAGGACTGAGGCATAGTCTGGGACATGGGATTTGGGCGGTTGGGAGAGTGAGCTCAGGTGTCTCTGAAGCAGCAGTTTTGTTTGAACCCATGAAAACTGTGGTTGGAAAACTGGGTAGAAAGGACATGATAATTGAGGTAGTGCTTCTAGCTGCCTTGGGTATGAAAGTGTAGCATATGTTCTATACCAATTCTCCTTCTTTCTTAATAAAAGAATCCCACATTTATTTGGTACAGTAATGTTTCCAGTAAAAGAACATATTTATAGCCTGCTTTGCAGGCAAGAATGGTCATATGACCAACTCCTACCTAATGAGGTGATGGCAGAAGTGTTGTATAGTAGTTCCAGGAAGGTAGCTAAAAGGGAGATGAATTTCTCACATCAAGGTATTTCTCATACCATCTGTTGTGGACTGAACTGTGTCCTACTCAAATTCATATGTTGAAGCTTTAACCACCAGTACCTCAGAATGTGGCTGTGTTTGAAGATAGGGTCTTTAAAGAAGTGATTAAATTAAAATGAGGCCCTTAGGATAGACACTAATCCTATATGATTGGTTTCCTTATAAGAGGAGTTTAGGACACATAAAGAGATACCAGGGTGTGTATGCACAGAGGGACAACCATGTGAAGAAGGACTAAGAAGGAGGCCATTTGCAAGCCAAGGAGAGAGTCTCAGAAGAGACCAAACCTGTGGACACCTGGATCTTGAACTTCCAACCTTTAAAATGTGAGAAATAAATTTGTGTTGTTTAAGCTACTCAGCCTGTGGTATCTTGTTAGGGCAGCCATAGCAAACTAATACACCATCAGATAAGGTTTTCAATTCTGACAGCTCATTAGAATCAACTGAGGTGAACCTTGAAGATACTGATGACTGGGCTTATCCCTAGAGGCTCTGATTCAGTTGGTTGAATCTGAGCATTACAGGGGATCCTAATGGATATCCAGAGTTGAAAACCACATGTCTAGGAGAATAGTTTTTTGCACTCCATTGAGCAGGCTGAGAGTGATGAATCTAGCATCATTTAGAAGGCATCCCCCCATATCTCCCTCCTTCCACTGTTCTTCCTCTCCCCCATATCCCCCTTCTTTTTCTGCCCTATCCAGATCTCCACAGATGGACCCAGAGATGCCCCCACCTCTTAATCCTGTTCCATATCCAAGTTCAGTCCTAATTTGAGGAACATTTAATAGCTTCAGCCCCACTTCTGCCCTCCCTGTCAAGAAAAGTGAGTCTCGAGGGGCCTCACATTCTCTTACTCTGCCTGTTAGCCAGAGCCAGGGCAGCTCTCTAGAGGTAACTTCTTGCCTCTTAATCCAATTATAAAATGGATGAAAGACATGAACAGAGGGCAAATAGGCTTAGGAAAAGCTATTCAACATCTTTAGCCGCCATGCAAATGCAAATTAAAGTACAATGAAATGTTAAACCCACCTATCCGAATGGCTGAAAAAAACAGTGACAAAACCAAATGCAGGCAACACTGGATAAACTGAGTCACTCATACATTGCCAAAGGGAATGCAAAATGGTACAGGCCATCTGGAAAACAATTTGGAAGGTTTTTCCAAACGATACATGCAATTACCATACGATACAGCAGTTGCACTCTGGGCAATTTACCCAGAGCAATGAAAATTTATGTTTACACAAAAACCTTTACATGAAGTTCATCACAGTTTTACTCCCAATACTTAAAAAGTGGAAATAGCCCAGATGTCTTTCAATGGGGGAATGGCTAAACAAAGTGTGGTACATTCACACCATGGAATCCTATTCAGCAATAAAAAGGAACAGACGATAGACACACTTTACAACTTGGATGGATCTCAGGAGAGTTATGCTGAGTGAAAGAAATCCATTCCTACAGGTAATGTACTATGGGATTCCATTTCTATGACATTTAGGAAATTATAATAGTGTTTGACAGAGTTTAGGGATGTGGGATCAGGAAGAAGGTGGGTGTGGCTATAAAGGCTAACATGAGGGAAACGTGTGGTGATGAAACAGTTTTTGATCTTGTTTGTGGTGATAGTTAGAACACCTGCATAGCTGGTAAAAGTGCATGGAATCATATGTATGAGTATTATGCACAGGCGTTCTAACACACAAATGAGTGCCTGTAGAACGGCAAAATCTGTCTTTAAAACTTTGAACTCAAGGCATACCAGAGAGAGATTTGCTTCCTTCATAAAGATATGTATATTCTCATTAGGAGAAAGAATGAAAAACACCTTTCCACAGTGCCTGCCTTAGCCCTAAGGCTGAGCCAGGCCCTGCTACTGAGTCTTGACTTTTAAAGAGCCCTTGAAGTCCCACAATATGCCATATACTTAGGGCAGGTTTTCTCAGTTTCTCCTTGGGATGGCTGTGTGACAAAAGGATCCTGAGTCCCATTTCACAGACAACAAAGCTGAGGCTCATAGAACTGACAGCACCTCTTCAGATAAGTGGCAGGATTCAAATGAAGTTACATCCCTTGCCCTAAGGAAAGGACACAGAGCAGCCTCCCTTTGAGAAAATGGGCTTCCAAGGCTTGAGAAGTGAGCATCTTACACTCCCCTGATATTGTGGCCCCATGGGTACTCACCCAAAAACCCCTCTTGACGATGAAGATGATAGTGCACATATGTGTGCACATACATTCTTCATGTTATACACATTCATTACTTTCAATTTTATAGAAGAACAAAGTAGATTTTAAAGTTGAATTGACGGTGTGTGTATGTGTGTGTGTGTATTTCTATATGTCCTATGGCTTGCACACTGTACAATCTTTATCTTCATATCAGACCAGAGCTTGATTCCTATCTCAGATTTAGATATGGCAGAAAAATGGTAGATACAGAGAAATTGCCACCAGCAAGTGAACAATTCTGAAAAACACTGGCTAAAACCATTAACCCAGAGCCCAAACTTCGTCCTCACTCTCCTTTGCCAAGCTCCCTGGTCAGAGCCTCAGAGCAGCAATCCTGGATCTGGCCAGCAGGTGGCTTCCACCTCCATTTTTCTTTTACAAAGAAAATGAGCGCTTGACGCCAAGAATAAGAAGATCTTGGAATGTTTTGTTTACTAAGACACTAATTATGTTTGTGAAATTTATATGTATTACTAGAGCAGTCCCATCTGCTGTTGACCCGAAAAGAACATCGAGTTCATTGAGGTATCTCCTTCCCTCCTAGGTGTAGTTTGAAGTGTCCACACTGCAGATGGGGTGACCCTCCCAGAGAGTAGGGTGTTCACCCTCCAGCCCCACCCAGCCCGTAGAGTCTGTCCAGAACTTTTCCCACTCCGTGTCTGTCATACCCTGTCCATGACACTGGACACAGCCGCCAAGACCCCGCTCTGGAGCCCCATTCTCTCTTCCACCTCCCACCAGTCCTGCAAAGCCCTTCAACAGCCGACCATTGCCAACACGCTACTGCCACCTGCTATTTCGTCTTCGTATTCAAGACCCGGAGTATATGTTTTTACCCTCTGCTTTTACACCTAACAGGTTTTTCAGACAAAACTAGAAACATTCTATACATAGGTTCATGGGCTGGGTTTTGAGGAAGAGGATGGAATTTTTTTGCTCTTTGAATGAAAGTCTTTGTGGAGAAGTTTGACCATCGAGGTACGAAGGTGCCAACTCGTGACAGTGGACTGAACTGAAGCATGAACATCGCTGAGCCAGAAGGTGGGAAGGAAAGGCCTAAATCCAGAGAGCTTTCTGGAAGCCTGGGTGGAAAAGGGGCACACTCCGGGTACAGGAATACTGAGGTATCTAGACAGAAAGTGCAGCTTCTTTCTATGCTGAATGGAAAGCTCTATGTGATTTCAACAGAAAGACCATTTTTATTTTTTAGGTTTTAACAGAAAGAGTTTTTTTAAGGACCTCTGGATAAAGGGTTATACACCTATATAAGCAAATCTGGATCCCTGTCATTTATTTTTTATTTTTTATTTTTTTTTAACAATTTTTTTTATTTTTTACTTTATAACAAATTTGATCAGTTATACATATACATATGTTCCCATATCCCCTCCCTTTTGTGTCTCCCTCCCACCCTCCCTATCCCACCCCTCCAGGCGGTCACAAAGCACCGAGCTGATCTTCCTGTGCTATGCGGCTGCTTCCCACTAGCTATCTACCTTACGTTTGGTAGTGTATATATGTCCATGCCGCTCTTTCACTTTGTCACAGCTTACCCTTCCCCCTCCCTTATGATCACTGTAACCCACCTTGGCACTTATTGTGACCATATTTCCATGTAAATGAATTTCTGTGATAACATTTTAAGTTACTTGACAATAAAATTTCACTTATTTTTTTATATTGACCTGTTGTTGCATCATATGGATGCTCCAGAATTCACTTTTCTAGTACTAGTGATGTAAATATAGTTCCTTTACCACGTTTTCTGCTACAAACTATAGTGTGCTTAACATTCTTGTTCATATACATGCAGATATCTTAGTAAGCATTTTTATAAGTTCCTGAAGTGTTCTTTCAAAACAATGAAAAAACTATTTTATTTGAACAAACTCTATTTTATATTTCTAACAATAGTATATGAAAATTCCTGTTTCTGCACACTTTAGAAATAATGTGAATTACTGCTAATCTGATAGGCCACAAATCCTTTCTCCTTGTCGTCACTATAACTCGTTTTTGCTGCCTGACTAGAATTCCATCCTATGGATGTGACATAATGGAGTCTCACAACCTCGTGTCATTTGGAATTCAGTGTTCCTTATATTCCCCATTGTCAAGGCTGTGTGGATGGCATTTAACTGTGCTGAAGGGCACAGCTCAGGATTCATGTGGCTATTTGCACATGAGCTGAATGTGTCCTCTTTGAGCACACACTGCACTCTCTGGGGAGAGTCCTAGGATTCAAAACGCAGCCTGGTCGATGCATGAATATATATGGTGTGAGTGTGTCAGTGTATGGGTGCATGTGTGTGTGTGTGCGCACTGACAACCACATTTCCTTCTGTTTCGTTCAGCCCCTTTATGGCCTTGCTTCTCATTCGTTCTCCCTTCCTAAATCCAGGTTCACGAAGGAAGGTAGGGAATTATCAGGATGGCAATCCTTATAACCAACTCCTATCACCATCCTTTACTACGTCCATCCTGCATGTAATTTGCTTGGTATGGTGGTACAAAAGAAGACCAGGGCAACATCATATTTTACTTTTATTTTTAATTTCTTTTATTTTAAACAGCTTTCTTTGGGTAAAATTTACAGGCAATAACGTTCACACATTTTAAGGGTACAGGGTGATGATTTTTAGTAAATGCACGCAACCATCACCATAACTGAATTTTAGGCATTTCTGTAGTTCCCAAAACTTCCATAATGCTTGAAAACACTGAAGCCCCGTACCCATATTTAGTACCAGGCAAGCACTGATTTGTCCCCTGTCTCTATGGATTTGCCTATTTTGAACATTCCCTATAAATTGAATCATATAGTATTTGGTCTTTTATGTTTGACTCTGTTCACTTAGCATAATGGTATCAAGGATTATATATGTTGTACATGTATCAGTGCTTCATTCATTTCATGGCTGAATAATAGTTGTTGTATAGCTAGACCAAATTTTACTTGTGCATTTATCAACTGATAGGCATTTGAGTTGTTTCCACTTTTTGGCTGTTATGAGTAATGGTACTATGAATAATTTTCCCCGAGTTTTTATGTAGACGTGTTTTTATTTCTCTTCAGTATGTAACTAGAAGTGGAACTGCTGGGCCATACGGCGCCTCAACACGTAAGACAACATTACAATTTCAGATGATTTCATTCCATAATTGGAAATACCTTGAGAAAAAAAAAGAGAGACAGGTTGAGACAGTCTCTAATGAGACGACCCTAATAAACATGCTTATCCTGCTGTAGACCTATTTGTAAAATCCCTTTCAATGATGCAAAAGTATGAGACATGTGGGGGACATTTTCAACTTCATTTGAAAGCCTACTGTCTATAGCACACACTTGCCCATTATCTGACTTGGTCTCCATGGAAGGTGTTTTACCATTCTAGATTTCAGGTAACTGACAGTATCAGTTTGCAATGTAATCCTTGTCTGTAGACAAGCAACTTAATTGTATCTTGGCTAGGGAAACCTCTGTCTCCATTTGACCATGCATTTCAACACTCATGATGTATAAATGTGACAAAAAGGTGGTTGTTGACTTGGGCAAGATCAATTTCAGTGGAGGAGTGGAGGGACGTCCCCATTAGATGAGAGATGAAGACTGGGTTGGAGGGGAGGTCGGGGGATGTGAATTGAGTATCAAGAGTTCATTGTAGATCTTTGGTTGAAGACTGCAGAATATATATGTAAAGAGGTCAGTAACCAGAGATGTGGACAGAGGTCCACAGCATTAAATGATGTTCTATAATCACCATTTATCAGAAACTTGAGCAGCTTGAAATCTTAATGAGAAGGATCTATCTCTTTCTAGATTTAACATCTGAATTTACCACACCAGCCTTCCCACACTTTATTTCCTTGTTTCCTTCCATTCAGGAGAAGCCTAAAACTTACTGAAGGGCTAGTGCAGAGTTTCTTCGTAATGTCTGTTAAACGTAAGAACAGATGAATAGGTGGATGCACGATGTGTCAAAGATGTGCTTAGAATTTAAGGATTTTTATCCCTGAGTGCGGAGCTCCTCGTGCAGATGACTGAACCCATGGTGGTGGATGGCTGAGAGGATGCAGCTTCTCAGGACTCTGCAACTGACAGCTGCAAGATGGGAGCCCTCAACTTCAGTGTTCAGAAGCACATTTAGGCAGACTGCCACACCTTATGTCCTGGAGGGATCCATCCCTGACCTGAGCAGGTGAGTTCACAGACAGGCTTGCCTTGCATCTGGGGGAATGAGACTATTGTCTGCTCAGAAGCTTGCTGTGGTCCAACTCTTGTGCCATTTCTAAAGACTCCAGAACGAGCAGATCCAGCTCCTCTCTAAACTTGAACTCAACATATATCACAAAGAGATATTCTCAGTCTCTTTCTAGGGTTACACATTGTCCTTAGGAGCCCCCAGAGGACACACACACACACACACACACACACACACACACACACGCACACACAGCCTAGAGCCTTCATGCAGGCAGTAGCCCTAGGAGAACTTGCTGGCTTATAAGGCCGTCACACATGGTTTGTTAGGTTGCAGAGGTCACTGGAACTTTTTGCGTTAATAACTAATGCAAATGATGATTAGCAGAATAGTCTGCATACTAGGGATACTTTTAAATAACCTTACTATCCAATTAAATCTGATGACAATAAGAGAATTTCTATGTTCCTGTTTTTCAAGTGTAACAATAAACTACTGAGAATTTCCAGTGTGGGTGTGCCTGTGGGGTCTCCTACAAAGTCTGATATTGCTGGTGGGGATTTCACTTAGTACGACTTTTTCACAGGTTGATTTATCAATATGCATTAATGAATCCAGGAAGTTTTGACCTTCTTGCATTTGGAGCCTGTTCCTTCAATTATTCATCCTCAGCATAACACCTGTCCCTCTATTATACTGTGCATATTCCTTATGTTGTCTGGGAATTCACTTTCAAACACTAATGACCTAATCACATTCAGTTGTCTCCACAGAATAGGAAAATGAAGTACAACTTGCATAAATACAAGCAGGACTATCAGCCTGGCATCGGAAGTGAAGATAGATTTCAGAAGTGACACAGGTCAGCAGGAAAGCAAGACTTATTTGAATACGGTGTCATGTGCGGCTGAGCATCATGCAGTCTGCACGTGGACATACAGGGTGTCAGTCTCTGCTTTTCCTCTTAAGAGAAGGATGACCCCCAGCCAAGTAGCGTAACCTCTGTACATTACTGTTTCTCCAGCTACAACATGATCTAAAGAGATGTTATTCTCTACCTTCCAGGAATGTTGTGGAAAATGCATGAGAGAGAAAAATGCATGCATTCACAATAGATAAGTCCCTATGATTTTCTGGGTCAGAGGTCCTGTCCTAATATATAACTTTTCAGTTCCAACCATCCAAAGACTATTCACAAATGGCCGTTCAAGTACAAAGTAATGCAAGGACTTAGGCCTATTGAATTCATTCAACACAGAGTATGATAATATCTGAAGTGTAGATTGGAAAGTAATTACGTAGAAATAATAGCTTCTTCCATCCCATCTAAGGTCTCAAAAGTGCTTTCCCAGATGGTATCTCATTAGCCTCTACATCTGAGAGGTTTTATCCAAAAAAATGGCCAGCATGGGGGAAACGATTTAGCCAAGAACCTATGATGTGCCTAAACCCCAGTGATTTACTGTAGTGTTCTTCTGCAAAGCCCATTCTTGCTGGGTTACAGTACATGTTATTCTTTTTTATTATTATTGAAGTATAGTTGATTTACAATGTTGTGTCAATTTCTGCTGTACAGCAAAGTGATTCAGTTACACATATATATTCCTTTGGACTTTCTTTTCCATTATGGTTTATTAGAGGATATTGAATATAGTTTCCTGTGCTATACAGTAGGTCCTTGTCGTTTATCCATTCTATGTATAATACTTTACATCAGATAATTCCAATCTCCCAATTCATCCCTTCACCACCCCATCTCCCCCTTGGCAACCACAAGTGTGTTCTCTGTCTGTGAGTCTGTTTCTGTTTCATAGATAAGTTCGTTTGAGTACACATGCTATTCTTAAGAAATTAACATAATTATTAAAAGTGGAATGGGAAAGGATATGAAATAATGTGAAATGGACCAATGGTTTTCTTTCACACACCCACTGGAAATGCTGGAGTCAGGTTTCCTTTCTCCTAAATTATCTGAGAAATGATTCCAGCACAGAGGAATGACACTGAAGCGAATACGTAATGATAACTTATACATTTCCCTTCCATTTAATATTTCCACATTACTGTCTTATAATCATGTGGTTTGGATTGTATCAAGGGAATCTCCTTTAAAGGACAGTCAGGTATGAAATAAGACTATTCATCCCTATTCAGTACTATATGTATCATCTGCCCGATTGACCTTTTGCTCCTCACAGTAATTGTCTAATATGGATAGAATTGTTTCCGTTTTACAAGTGAGGAAAGGCAAATTCAGAGATACTGTGACGCAGCTATTATAAAATTTCCCATCTGCTTTTCGCATCCCATTTTTTTTTGCAGCCTCTAATGATCATTGCCTAGAGGTACGTTTCATTAAAGGTTGCAAAAGCATGATGTACACATTCTTTAATTGCTTCTGCATGTATCGGCGGAAATTCTTTTATAAAAGAATTCTTCCCTCAACAACTATGCGTAGGTATAACATGCACAGGAAAGGCAAGGTGTATATACAGTTCATTGGCAATATTTCCACTTTCAAACATTAGGTGTTTCCCTAGGACTCTCAAAGGTGAGCACTGAGTTGGTTTTGTTGGCTTTTTTTTTAGAGTTGTCATAGATATCTCCATATTTGACGTGTTTTAGTGCATGATAGTCATTAATGTTTGTTCTATCTTTGGCCAATGGGAGGCCCTGAGGTTATGAGCCTTTTTTTTTTTTTCCGGTACGCGGGCCTCTCACTGTTGTGGCCTCTCCCGTTGCGGAGCACAGGCTCCGGATGCGCAGGCTCAGTGGCCATGGCTCAGGGGCCCAGCCGCTCCGCGGCATGTGGGATCTTTCCAGACCGGGGCACGAACCCATGTCCCCTGCATCGGCAGGCGGACTCTCAACCACTGCGCCACCAGGGAAGCCCCAGAAGGAATTTCTTATTGAGCCCAAGGAAGAAGAATTAGCACAGAAGAGCAAAGAATAGGCACAGTTCAGCTAGACAGAAGTCATCAAACATATGTCCAGTTCCAGAGCCATCCACTGACCACAGGACCTGGGTTGAGTCTCTTCCCCTGTGTCGGCCTGAGTCCTAACATAGAAGTACACTCGATATAGAAACAGGGGTTGGGGTGGGAGGTGTTCGGTCAGAAGACCAGGATTTGATACTGGGAACCATTACTGTCTGGTTGACTTATCTCGAGCAAGTAATTTATCTAATATGTGTGCTATACTTGTTGCTATCTTTTATTACTATTGTGGGTTTATTCTTTCAGTTTTATGAGTATTATTATTTTTCTTACCACCCAGCCAAGTGTGAATGGTAGGAGTGGTGATTAGCACAAAGTTAGGGACGAACCCAACTGAGGGTGGAGAATAGAGGAAGTGAAGACAGAGAATGGAGGTGAAGTAAGCAGACAAGGCCTGGGCTCTCTCTGGGTGCCAGGCCCTGGGCCCACCCTTTCATGACCCAGGGAAGCTTCTTACCCAACAGCACTCCTGCTTCTCAGCTGCAGACAGTGGTGACCTGGGGGCTGCCAGGGAAGTGCCCAGATGAAGGACTATAGCCTTATTAGCTCCCTCTACACCGAAGACCACCAGAGCTGCCTCTCCATTGCCATCTCCCTGCTCTTTGCTTCTGGGTATCGGAAAAGGTACCACGTGGAAACTTCCACACCTGACCCTTGAAGGGCTTTCCTCATACAAAAGGTACTCTACCTTCCTCAGTCCTCAAAGGTTATCCTGCACAACTTACATTCCCACCAACAGTGCAAGAGGGTTATGACCCAGCAATCCCACTACTGGGCATATACCCTGAGAAAACCATAATTCAAAAAGAGTCAGGTACCACAATGTTCATTGCAACACTATTTACAATAGCCAGGACATGGAAGCAACCTAATTGGCCACTGACACATGAATGGATAAAGAAGACGTGACACATATATACAATGGAATATTTACTCAGCCATAAAAAGAAATGAAATTGAGTTATTTGTAGTGAGGTGGATGGACCTAGAGTCTCTCATACAGAGTGAAGTAAGTCAGAAAGAGAAAAACAAATACCATATGCTAACACATGTATATGGAATGTAAAAACCAAAAACGGTTCTGAAGAACCTAGGGGCAGGACAGGAATAAAGACGTAGATGTAGAGAATGGACTTGAGGACATGGGGAAGGGAAGGGTAAGCTGGGACGAAGTGAGAGAATGGCATGGACTTATATACACTACCAAATGTAAAACAGACAGCTAGTGGGAAGCAGCTGCATAGCACAGGGAGATCAGCTCGGTGCTTGGTGACCACCTAGAGGGGTGGGATAGGGAGGGTGGGAGGGAGACGCAAGAGGGAGGCGATATGGGGATAAAAATACACATATACCGCATTCACCTTGTTATACAGCAGAAACTAACACAACAATGTAAAGCAATTATACTCCAATATAGATGTTAAAAAAATAATTGTCCTGCACACTAAGGAATGCGGACTCTGAGGTAAAGAAGGAAGTGCCTGCCTCTCAGAGGTATGTCATCTCCACGTTTTTACCTGACATATTGTACTTTTATCACTAATGACTTTATACATTTCCTACACACAACCCATCGATACGCACACACAAAGACACACACACACACACACGGAGATATGCTGTCAATTCCATTTGGTTCTGCTTTATCTCCCCCATGAAACTGAGCACAATGAATGCTTTTCCAAGTTAATGAAAGCATGTGCACATGTATGTGTACTATCCTATTCCTCAATAGGGGTTTTGAGGGAGTACCCCTTGGGCCTGTTATATCAGGGGGCAACAAATTGACCATTTCCCCAGCCCTAGAAGCCCATTGTCTAAAAGGGAGGCTGCTCCACTGTCCTCTAGAGAGGGTGAGGGATGGAACCTCATTCCCAAACTCCCACTTACCTGGATAGGTGACAGAAGCTATATGAGGAGGAGCTTTGTCATGTGTGAAATGGGACTCATCTTTAACACAGAGCTGTCCTGAGGGGTGAATGAGAAAACCTGGGGCTAAGGCAGGCATTGTGGAAAGGTGTTTCTCATTGTTTCTCCTAATGAGAACATAGATATCTTTATGAAGGAAGCAAATCTCTCTCTGGTACGCCTTGAGTTCAAAGTTTTAAAGACAGAAGGATCTCTAGCTTCTTGGGAGACTCAGAAGCTCCTAAGAGCTGCCCAACATCGTGCCTCTGAGCAGACCCTAACCCAGTTCCCCATGCTGGGAAGACAGGCTTGCCTTTGATTCACCTGGTGAGCTCAGTGAGAGATGGCACCAGGGCAGCAAGCTGTGGTGTTTGCCTAACTGCTGCTCCTGGACTGCTCCGCCTGTTAATACGTTTATGGGAAAAGTCTAGACCTGTCTCCCATTCAGCAGTGCAGGGGTCCTCAGATCACGTGTCATCCAGCCACGTCACACCACAGTTTCAACCATCCGCTGCCTCCCTGTGAGACCAAAACCTAAAAAGTACTACCATTTCATTGAAATACAATTGTCCCTTCTTTCTTTCACTAATAACTAAATATATATTGGGCTTAAAATTTATACTATTCCATTTGAGGTGTCTCATTAGCTCTGTGGTAGAAATAAGATAAGAAGGAAAATTAATATATGGGCAAATTTAAGAGTGGAAAATGAGCTGAGATGGCTCCTTCCCATTAGCTGTTAACTTGCTCAAGCTTCAAGGCACTGAAGATTAAATAATCCCTCTTTGGACCCCTCTTCCCCATTCAGCCACAAGCCCCTCTTTCTCTTTGTCTCTGTCTCTCTATTTCCTTCTCTCTCTCTCTCATGATGAGATCTCATTTTCTGTAGATAAATATAGAAATATATAAACGTGCATAATAAATATGTAAACACCTACATAAGCAAACTTACAGGAAGATATGATGAAGATGAAAACATTCAACGGTTACCTCTGGGTAGTATGTTTTGGGCTAACGATTTTTCCCCCCTCCACATATACTGTGACATATACAGTGGAATGAACCTCATGCACACTCCTGAACACCCAACTCTCTGTTAATACAGAAGCAGCATCCATGAAATTAATAAAAATAATACAAGGCTGCTCAAAATAACTAGGTAGCTTTATATGTACCACGAATGAAATGTTCAGATTAAAAATGACTGAAATAAACAAGGAAAACAAATTACCTTTAAGTTCCCATTAATCCCTCCTCTACTCGTCCCAGCTCCCTCCTATCCCCATGCAAACCCAGCACTCACTTCTGAGACCACTAGAGGTTCATCTCAGATGGCGTGGAGGATGCCTGCATGATGTCCTGCTGCAGCTTGGAGAGGCTGTGCATGGAGCTGGAGGTGGGTGTAGGCACTGGGATGCAGAACACCTCTGGGTCTCACTGGGGTTGGCATCCCTCACAAACAGCTCGTCATTCACGATGCACAGACTGAAGGAAAAATGGGCCCTCAGACAACTGATGGATGGACACCCTCACCCCCAATACTGACTCTGCTCCCAGTGGCACTCAGCAACCAGATTCCTTCCACGTCCCTCCTGTGTCTGTCTCCCAGGTTCCTTGACTGGTACCTCTGCCCCTCCCCACAGAGCCCACATTTGGAGAGACTGTCTACCACCTTCACTCGATTTATAGGTTTATCCCCAACCCATGGGCAACTTCGCATTTACCCTTTACCACAGCCCAAGGGCTGGACGCTCTGATCCCCATTCCCGGAAGAAGACACTGAGTCACACAGAGGTCATGTGACTTGACCAAGGTCACACAGCGACTGAGTGTTGTGTCAAGGAGAGAACCCATAGGCCGATTCCAGAGCCCACGCTCTTCTTAACCAGTAGGCTAGACTGCTCCTGGCATCTCCCTGCTGGCTTTCCACAGTACCGAGTAAACCTAAGGTCTGCACCACCACATTCCCATGCCCCTGAGCCCAGGCGGGGATGGGTATTCCCGCCCACAACAGGGCTCTCACCTGCAGTATCTGGCACGGGTAGCGATGAAAGTCCGGGTGAAGGCACGCACACAGCCCTGACAACTTCCTTCAACAGCAAACAAACAACAATCCCCCTTAGTGTAGCACATGCTGTACATGCTCACACGGCGGTCCCCAGTCAGGGTGTGACTGGACACTCATGCTAAGAGAGCAGTTGTTCACAGGGGCCAGGGTGTCTGGAATGGGGAGGGCAGCTGTAGGAGCAGTCTGAGCCCAGTTACATGGCCCCTGACAACCACTACACAAGTTCACGGGTGCATTCTTCGCAGCTCCCCAAGAGGTGGATACTACTACCGCATTGTGCAAATGAGGATACTGAGAGGTTTAGTCATGGCCCATGTTCTCAGAGTAAGTATCCGGGTAGAGAGCCACCAAACTCCACAGCCTATGTCCCCAACGCCCAGGGTATGCAGGGCAGACAGGCATGGACACAGCTCAGACCTGGATAGTCAGTGGGAAGACTGAGGGCTGGAGAACACAGTGGGGAAGGGGAGGGGAGGGGAGGGGAGGGGAGGGGAGGTGGGAGAGGGCAGGTGGGGAGGGAAGTGGGGAGTGGAGGGAAGGGAAGGGAAGGGAAAGGAAGGGGTCCAGGAAGCTGGGTGGGTCTGGGAGTGAGCCTGGCCACGGGGAGGCAACAATGAGACATCAGGGGTGGGGGTCTACACACACTTGCCTTCCTTGAACACCCCGCTGATGGAGAAGCAGAGCATCGTTTCCTGAAAGGGAAGAGCCCAGGTGCCCAGTCACCACCTCCACCTCCTACCCACCCGTGGCTTCCTGGGCCCGCCCAAGGGAGGAAGCAGGCGCTCACCATCTGGAACCAAATGTCCACTACGAAGGAGCTGAAGTCATGCTGAGTCTTGGGCAACCCACAGAGGGTGTGCACAATGACACGTTTTGTGTGCTTCAGCAGCTGGACCCGCAGGTCTGTGAGGGGAGGGCAAGCGAGCGAAGGTCAGGGGCTGCCACGCCCTGGGCCCTATGATTGACCCCTTCACCACCCTTTCCCACCCAGTCTTCCCATCGCACACTCACGGGGGTCCTTGAGCTTCTTCATATTCCTGCTGTCCTTGAAGTACTCGCACAAGCTGCTTCTAGGAGACAAAGAGCAACAGTGGGTGGTGCGTATTTGCAGGAGCTGGCCTGTGTCTGCTGGGGAGCCACACGGCCCAGGAGCAGAGCCTGTGATGTGATACTCACGGGGCTGGGTCCTCGGGGTGGAAGGGAATGGTCAGGGAGAAGCAGGCCTCCTCGTGATAAGCACCCGCGAGACGCTGTCGGTCTCCATAGTCATGGATCAAGTAGTACCTAAGGGAGGGCAATGAAGACAGTCTATCTCTGTGGTCTGGACCTCAAATGAGACTTGAAAACTCCCCTGAGCAGACCTGTGCTTAGGTGGCCTCACCTCTCCTAGCCCTCCACCCCTTGCTCCGCTTGTCAGAGGTACTTACTGCTGTAGGAATTGCAGGACTAGGCTCTTCAGCTCATCAGATCCAAGGAAGATGTGCTGGAATCAAATGGCACTTGAGACTATGCAGTAGATAAAGCCTCCCTGCAACACCCCAAATGTTGTTTGATCCACTTCCTCACCTTGCAGGGCTTTACTATGTAGGGAGTGTCAACGTCAAGGGTAACTGGAGACTGTAACTCCTGGCCATCCTGCAGAAGGGAAGAGGAAGTCAGGAGTGGAGACCAGGGGAGTGGCCCTGGATGATCCGGGAAAAGGATGGGCCCAGGAGGGTGAGGGTCAGAGGTCAGGTGCGAAAGGGCCCTGGATATTCCATGGGAAAGCTTACAGTGGATGTCTTCATCATGAGGTCCTGGAAGTCTCTAGTGTTATATTCAACTTGTGTGTGTGTGTGTGTGTGTGTGTGTGTGTGTGTGTATTTATGGGTATTTTTCCAGCAAGTATATCCATGTCATTTTCAGGAGTCCATGTCCCCCAAAACGGTTAAGGTTCTGATGCTAATATGCGATCTAGGCAAGACCCAAACGGCTTGAGGGCAGGTGCAGAGGCCACCAACATTCGTAAGAGTCAATGATTTACGTAGGCACTTACCAGGCGTAACAACTTCGGGAACCATTCTCTGATGGCCCTGTCCAAAACCAAAAATAGAGAAGAGGTGGTTGATAGTTCAAGGTTGCAATGCTTCCTTTCAGTTAACACAATGATACCACAAAGAGAGATCAGTGTGTTCTGGCCAATCCAGCAGCACCCCTTGCCCAGCTCTGCTTCTGATTTTAAGGGTTTTCGGTCCACTTGCCTGTTGAGCACTGAGTATCTGTCATCTTACTGTCTGAAAGGCACTGTCTCCTCATCTCTCTCAGTACCTTCACTTAATATTCCTTCCCTCCCTCCCTCTGCTTCGCCTTGGTAGCTCCCACCCAGACTACTCGGACTCCCTTCTCCAGTGCCACAGGGACCAGCATTTCAAACCCATGCTGCAGGGCTTGCTTCTCCTCCCTTCCTTCCTCCAGGGCCCCACTGAAGGCTGTGGGGAGAAGAGGGCATGCAGTGGGAGCCCGGGGCCCTGCCACCTCACCGGGAGTCCAGCACTCTGGCAAGACCCGGACACCCCCCCGGGATGGCCCAGGATGCTGGGCTAGGGAGGTGAGTGAGGTGGGGCTCAGGAGGCAGGGAGGGAGATGGAGGGGATGAGGACAGAAAGGGAGTGAAGGTAGGAGGGGAGAGATGAGAGAGACCTAGGGGCACAGAGACAAGGGAGAGAGAGAAAACAAAGGGAAGGGAAAGAAGCTCTCCCGTGGTGGGGGTCAGGGAAGAAGAGAGAAGAAAGGGGAAACGGCACACCCATTGCGGCTCTTCACCTGCCCCAGAATCGCCCAGACACACCAGCTAGGAATGGAAAATATGCACATGTTGAACTGGGGGCCCATTGTATGCTGGTTGAAACTTTGTCACCTGTGTGAGCTCAGCCAGACTTGGGCATGGGAAACAGAGCAGCCATGGGGGCAGATCTTCCCAAGAAGGAGAAAAGGGTCAGGTCCCAGCTCAGCATGGGGCTGAGGATCCGTGGCCCCCTCTGATGACCACCGTCTTCTCTCCTGATGACCCCTGCACCTGTCTGAGTTGGTTCTTTATCTGAGGAATCATACCTGTCTCAGGCTGCCCAGGGCTCCTGTGAAGGACCAGGCGGGATGCTGTGACGTGCGCAGGGAGGGATGGCAAGTGCCGCTGAGAGGCCTGTCCTTCTGTCTCCTCTACCACCTCTGCCCTGTGCCATCCACTCCTGCCTCAGGAAGCCCTCTGATCACTGGCGGGGACCCACGTCTGGCCCCCTGACTCAAAGAGCCCTGCTTTTTCCCAAGCTGGACCCCAAGGAGGGTCCAATTCCTGGCACTGGGCCAGCAGAATGGATGTCATGACAGCAGCCACCCATGGCCTCAGCCCTCAGCATGGCGCAGGAAATCCCCCATGTCAACCTGGGAGAGGAGGGTGGAACGCTTTGGAGGCAGGGGAAGAGGGCCCCTCTCAGAAAGGGGGAGGCACACCCCAGTTCAGCACGAAGAAGGAAGGCTTCGCTCAGCAAGAGGCCCGGGACTGGAGGACCCTTCTCAGTCCAGGGCGCCAGCATCTGGATCAAGGCTGATCGCTCCTGGTCCTGGTGAGGAGGAGAAGCCCTGCTTCCTGGGGCACACTCCTGGGAGGCCTGGGTGCAATATAGCTGGGCGCAGAGAGCTGGAAACAGACCCCAGAGCGCCTGCAGAGGTGAGCAGGTCAGGGCAAGGAAACTCCTCACCGGTGATAGACACAGAGAGAGCAGAAGGTGGGGCCTGTGATCCTCCCAGAAGACCAGGGTGGCCACCTGTGGCATAGGGGCACTGTCACAGATAGTCTAGGCTCCCATGGGTGAAGGTCACCAAGAAGGGTGACAGGGTGTTCACACTGACCTTACATAGGTGGACTGGTCTGCGAAGGTGCTACACAATGGGTTCCCTTGCAGCCACAGCTCTTCAAGCTTCAGCCCTTGCATCTTGCTCAACTCCCACACAGACTTCAGCTGAGAAATATGGGGTGGAAGTGGGAAATGGAATCCCATGAAAGGGGACATCCAAATCCCTGCACCCCCAGACCCCTCCCTCCCCGACAGGTCCCTTCACCTGCCTCCTGTCATCACTCTGATGGCCACTAACAGGCCCCCTCTGCTCTCAACCCAACTTTGACCTGGCTCCCTCTTCTCACCTCATTTTCAGACAGGTTCAGGGTTTTGACCGTAGGGGCCACCTGTATAATGTCAGACAGGCCATCCAGCTGGTACAGCTTGTTGCTGCTCAAGTTCAAGGACAACAGCTTTGGGGCAAGAAGAGGTAGAGTGAAGGTTACTATCGAGGACCTTGGAGACAAATCTGCACTGCACCCCAGCTCTTGCACCCCCTACCCTAATACCAGCACTGGGCCTACAGCCTCACCTCAGGGAAATTCTTTTCGATGACATGCAGGGTGGCAGCCATGCAGCTTCTTCGATTCAGAATTATATCAATATCATGGCCTACCAAGTCTTCAGGAAGGAGAGGGGAGGGAATCAGATGGCTGAGTGGGGTCTGGGGCCAGCACCAGCCCCTCCCCACGTTACCATCCCTAAGTCACCCTCCAGGAAGACCCCTCTGCCCTCGCCTGCCCTAGAATTACTGCTGTCAGCCATACCTGGGTCAAAGCGGAGCCTCTGGAGGTCAAGAGCTTGCTTGAAGATATTATATCGTTTGCTCAATGTCAGCTGCAGAGTGAGAGATGGAGACAGCCGCTCTGAGGCTGTGGTGATGGCAGGGAAATCAGGGGTGAGGGGGACGGGGGACTGGAGGAAGGAGAGGTGGGTCTGAGCGTTGGCACACAACACGTCTTGAATCTGCATTACCTTTAGCTGCTCCATTTCTTCTGGCTGCAACTTATCCCGCACAGAGTAGGGAACAGGGGAGGGGCCAACAAAGACAGGTATCTGCAGGAAGAAGACGTGGGGTAAGCACCAGGAACTCTAGTTCCAAAGAAGACAACCAGCCCCTGGCCTGTCCTCCTTCCTCAGGATGAGGTACATGTAACGCCCTCGACACACACCTTTCGTCTCTCCTCGTCACAAATCTTGTAGCTGACATCCATCAATGCACAGGCAGTGCTAGCTTCCTGGACAAAGAACTGAGCCCCAGTTTGCAAAAAGTGGAACTACAGGGATTGAATGCAACAGCAATAGTATCAGAAGCCAACAGACCCTGCTGAACCAGGTCTCTCTCTCTCCCCCTTCCCTGTGCCCACGCGTCTGTCTTCCGCATCCTCTCTTACGTCCACTGGAGTGAAGGGGACACTGCAATGGCTCTGGATTGAGTTCATTAGCCATGTCTTGTCATACTTCATCCCACAAGGAATCTAAGGATGAAAAGAAGGGATGGGAGAGAGGACAGACAGCAGGGAATTTAGGCTGCAGGACGAACCTTTTCCTGTTCTTTTCTGGCCTTCTACTGAGCTTGAAAGGGCTTCTAAAGAAGGGATCACTGGTCCGATTTCTTATGGGTGTGCGTAATATGGATTTCCTAAATACCCTTTCTCTCCAGTCAAACTCTCTTCCTCATAATGAAGGTGACAGAGATGATCTTCCTTTTATAAATTTCCAGGAGATCCTACCCAGTGCAGACATTGCTTGCCCCTCAGACAAGGTCTCCAGAGGCTTGAACCTCCATCTCGCACACTCAGCTTGCCAAACTGAGACCTCCAATGTGGAGTTGCTCCATATCCTTGGCAGTAGTTTCCATCTTTGCTTTGAGACAGGCTCCTCTGTTCTCCTCACAGTCAGCCTGTTCCCTTAACATTGCTTCTCTGAATCTGACCTTAGATGAACAAGACTGTTAACTCTTGGTAATAAAAGGGACAGATTACAAACTGTCCCCAGTGAAATAAACCAGCATGTCTACATGAGCCCAACACAACTCCCCCTGGCTTTTCTCTCCTGCACATTCCATACATTTTTCAGGATACTCACTGTGACCCTGAACCAGCTCCCTGGGGTTCCATCATGTGTGTTCTCCCCCATTTCTCTCTCCACAGGTGTTCTCTTTCTCCACACACTCTTATCCCTGTGGCCTTCACTGTGCCATCTCACTCTCCTCATGTTGTCTCGGATGGTACCGGGAGAGCTGCAGGGGGGATGTGGAGAGAAGGAGGGTGAGGGGCCATAAGTGCTAAGGAAGTCTTCTGTACACCCTCATCTCTTTGACACCAGCATTACACTTAGCTTTGCTCAACCATTATTTCACTTCGAGCAAGCTTCTGTTTTGCAGTGAGAGAAGAAAAACAAGTCCACGGAGACTGAGAGAGGTGCATAGTCCCAGGGGCTCCTGTGTAAAAACCCTGCTGCCTGACCACTTACTGTCTTACTTCGGGGTCCTCCGGGACATCCCTCTTCACCACGTTTCCAGCATCCTCCTGGAGGTGTGAGGGCTGAGGCTCACACCCATCGTGTTCGTAATGAGGGCTCCTCTCGCCAGAATTACCTGGGAAAGAACTCCAACCTTTCTTTCTTCCTTGAGGTGGTCTACCACCATCACTGTATTCTGAAAAGAGGAACAAAAATACAAGTTTGCAGACACATCTGTGGTCCACTTACCACATATCATGTCTTAGGCTAACAGCATGGTAGGGCAGGCAAAGTGCCAACCTGGCCTAAGGGACCAATCCCACAAACCTCAGAAAGGACACTCTTCTGCCTGTCCAGAGAGGACAGCCTTATCCGACAGATGACACTATCAGGGGAAGAATCGAGGAGGAGCAGGATGAGGAAGAAGAGGACAAGGAGGAGAAAGAGGGAGGAGAAGGAGGAGGGAGGGGAGGACAACTGCGGTGAAACTTTTAAAACAGTGGAGCTGGACTGATAAAGAACCGCGGTGTATGCGTCCATGGGTTAGACTGGACAGCAGTCATATATATACCAGGAAGGCACCCGAATCTTGCCTTCTCTCAGGACTTTCCAGCAACCACACCAATACCTCTCTTGTGCTTGACAAATCCAATGAGCCACCAAACCGATTCCACTAACAACCAGCAAGCTGGCTGGACTTACTTTGCCAGTGCACTAGGAGCTTTAATCCCAGGTGGCACAGAGGTAACAACCTCCTGAACTGTCTCCCTTCCTCCAGCCTTGACCTGAACAATAGGCTGTTTGAAAGAGCCAGAGTGATCTCTCTCTTGGGCCAGCCTGAAATGCCTTTCAGCTCAGCAGGCAACTCTTCCTCACTTCAGCTCTTCTATAACAAGGGTGTGAATGATAACCTGGAATGATGTGTCAACCACTATTTCCACGTGTTTAGGGATCCTTCTATTTGCTTTCTATTACTGGTTTCTAATTTGATTCCATCGTGGCCAGGGAGCACACTCTGGGAGATCTCAAGTCTTCTTATTTTTTTAAATAATTTTCTTTCTTTATTTATGGCTGCATTGGGATTTCATTGCTGCACACGGGCTTTCTCTAATTGCGGCTAGCGGGGGCTACTCTTCGTTGTGCTGCATGGACATCTCATTGCAATGGCTTCTCTTGAGCTCTAGGCGCGCGGGCTTCAGTAATTGTGGCACGCGGGCTCAGTAGTTGTGTCTCGAGGGCTCTAGAGCACAGGCTCAGTAGTTGAGGCGCATCGGCTTAGCTGCTTGGCGGCATGTGGGGTCTTCCTCACCAGGGCTCGAACCAGTGTCCCCTGCACTGGCAGGCGGATTCTTAACCACTGCACCACCAGGGAAGTCCCTCAATTATGTTTGAATTTACTGACAATTGTCTGATGGTCAAGGAGATGGTCTAACTTGGTGAATGTTACAGAGACCCCCGGGGAAAAACCTGTACTCTGCTGTTGGTGGGCGGACTGTTCTATTTATGTCATGTAGATCTCCTTAGTTTACTGTGTTATTCAGGTCTTCTATATCCTTGCTGATTTTCTCTCTAGTAATTCTGTCACTTGCTAAGAGGGAGGTGGGTGTCAAAGGCCCCCACTATAATTAAAGATCTGGTTCTTTCTCCTTTCAGCTCCACCAGCTTCTGCTTCGTGTACTTTGAGGCTCTGTTGTTTGGTGAGTACGCATTTAGGATCTTTATGTCTCCCGGGTGTCCTGATCCTTTCATCATTCCGTAAGGCTTTGGCTCTTGTTCATTTTCTTTACTCTGACATCTACTGTACTGCATACTGAAGCTACAGGCACGCTTAGAAAGTGTCCTGGGTACACTTCACCTTGTATTCACTCCCAGAAGTTGTGTTGCTGTTCACCCCTCCGCCCACAAATTCTCCCCTCCAACATGTCTAATTCACCATGGAAAAAGATTTGGAAGTTTTTCGGCCCCTGCAGAAATAAGGTCGTGTCAATTCTCTTCCCCATAGGTGGATTCACTAAGGGTATTTTATTTTTAACACATTCCACTGAAACAGTGAATCAGGAGATAATCATACTAGTGGCTTGTGGGGAGGGAGGATTATGGTAATTACACTGTTAGAAACCAGCTTCCTTTGGGTTGTAATGCTTAAGGTTCTCTAGGTTTGTGTGCTGTGCCTTTTGTACATTAACTATTCCATGTTGTCTCAGGGCACACATATGAGTAAAGATCCGTCCACTGCTGATCACTCCACGATAGAGTGATTACGACCAGGCCTCAGATGAACTCCTCTGGGGAGCTGTTGCTTTCCCCGTGTGGCCCGCTGTCAGGGCAATCCTGCTACTCACAACCTTGGGACTTTCCTTGTGTGGCACTGGAAGTGAAAGTAAACACAGATGGGGCACTTGACCCACAAATGTCACTTGCTCAGTCCCCAAAACTCGGAGGGGGCATGGTGTGCTCTCTTTCTCCCACACTCCACATCCAACTGGTCAGGAAATTCTCTCGGCCCCTCTCTCAAAGTATGTCCAGAAGCCAGCCACTTCTCACCACCTCCATTACCACCACCCTGGCCAAGACACCAACATCTACCTCCTGGACTGGACTGCTGTCCAGCTGGCCCCTCTGCTTTCATCCTGGCTCCCTTACCTGTCTGTTTTCAGCCCAGCAGCAGAGTGAAAGTCACATCATTTCAGTCCTCTGCTCAACACCACATCACAGTGGTTTGAAGCCCACCAACATGCTCAAAAGCCAGGAGTTCATAATGACCCTCATCAACAATAACAACAACAAAGAGGAACCTTATTGCTGACCTTTGGAGAATGCCGGGCAACCAACTCGTTTTCAGGGAAATCCAGCAATGAAAGGGAAAAGTTCACATTTTAAAGGGAGCAGTAAGGGCATGTGGTCTACATACGGTGTATAGGAAGAGTCAGAGTCATTTGCAAGAACCCACATTCCTTCCGAAATAACGTTGACGAGGGGAAAGGGTAAAAGGAGCTAGCTGACAGCTACTGCAGTCCCCTGGCTGACCAACTGCATCAGGTGCCTGAACAGGGCTAGAGACCTCCCTCAGCAAGGTGATTCAGACACAAGCAGTCTCAGACATCGCCTTGTCAAGTATTTGATAGAATAATCCAGTGAAACCATGTGGTCCTGGGATTTACTTTGCTGGGAGATATTTGTTAACTGATTAAATCTCCTTACTCATTAATCGATCTGTTCATATTATGTATTTCTTTATGATTCAGTCTTGCTAGATTGTCTGTTTGGGGGACTTTATCCATTTCTTCTAGGTTTTCCAATTTGTTGGCATACAATTATTCACAGTATTCGCTAATAATCCTTTTAATTTCTGTAGTATCAGTTGTAATGTCCCTCTTTCATTTCTGAATTTAATTATTTGAGTGTCCTCTATTTTCTGTTTCTTAGTGAGTCTAACTTAGGGTTTCTTAATTTTGTGTAGCTTTAACAAAAACCCAACTCTTAGTTTCATTTACTTTTCTTCTATTGTTGTTGGGTTTTTTTCTCTATTTCATTTATCTCTGCTCTTATATATCTCCTTCCTTCTGCTAGCTTTGGCTTTAGTTTCTTCTTCTGTTTCTAATTTCTTGAGGTGTAAAATTAGGTTGTTGATTTGAGATCTTTTGTCTTTTCAATGTACACATTTAAAGCTATAAACTTCCTTCTTAACATACCTTTGCTGCATCCCTTAAGTTTTGGTATGATGGACTTTCCTTTTAATTTGTCTCAAAGTAGTTTCTAATTTCCTTTGTGACTTCTTCTTTGACCCATTCATTCTTTATGAGTGTGTATGGGGATTCCAGAGAAAATGAAAACTAGAACGCCCATATGACCCAACAATCCCACTTCATGGTATATATCCAAAAGAACTGAAAGTAGAATCTTGAGGAGATACTTGCACATCTATGTTCATAGCAGCACTATTCACAACAGCTAAGAAGTAGAAACAATTAAAATGTCCATCGATGGATAAAAGGATGAACAAATTGTGGTATATATATATATATATATATATATATATATATATATATACACACACACACACACACACACACACACACACACACACACATACACACACAATGGAATATTATGCAGCCTTTTAAAGGAAGGCAATTCTGTCATATGCTACAGCATGGATGAACCTTGAGAACATTACGCTAAATGAAATAAGCCAGTCACTAGGAGACAAATACTGTATGATTCCACTTACATAAGGTTTCTAGGGACTTCCCTGGTGGTCCAGAGGGTAAGACTCCATGCTCGTATTGCAGGGGGCCCATGTTCAATCCCTGGTCGGGGAACTAGATCCTGCAAGCATGCTGCAACTGAGAGTCTGCATGCCAAGGCTAAGAAGCCTGCATGCCACAACTGAGTCCACATGCCGCAACTAAGAAGTCTGCATGCCGCAACTAGAGATCCAGCATGCTGCAACAAAGAGCCGGCGCAGCCAAAATAATAAATAAATAGATATATATTTTTAAAGTTGGGAAAACTATCGTAAACAGAGTCCATGGGTTTAATCAAAATAAGGTATCTAAAGTAGTCAGATTCATAGAAACAGACAGTAGAATGGGGTTACCAGGGACTGGGGGGAAGGGACAAAGGGGAATTGCTGTTTAATGTATAGAGTTTCAGAATTGAAAGATGAAAAAGTTCTGAAGATTGGTTTCACAGCAATGTGAATCAACTTAACTGTACTGAACTGAACACTTAAAACTGGTTATGATGGTAAATTTTATGTCATGTATTTTTACCATAGTTTGTAAACCTGCATATTAGAGTGTGATTACTCAAAAGGAAGTATTAAGAAAAGTTTTTGTTTGGATATGTAAATACAAACGTAAAGAAGTCAACGTAAAGGAACACGTGAGAATGTCAACTGTGCTTATGAGTAGGTGTTTGGAATGCACAAGAGGTGTACTTTCACGTGCATGCTTTACTTGCATAAAAGGCTGGGTCAGGTTTTGCCATGGGCTTGGGGGGAAGCACTATTACTATTGACTCATTCCATAGCATAACAGGAAAAATTACCGATAATCAGATCCACCTGTCTTCTCTCTGATTATTAAGCTACGTCACTTTGGACAATTCACCCAACTTCTCCTGATCTCAAATAACTTACATGTAAAAATCAGGGATTAGAGCTAACCACCACCTCAATCAAGATACAAGGCATACAGCCATAAAAAGAAATGTAATTGAGCTATTTGTAATGAGGTGGATAGACCTAGATTCTGTCATACAGGGTGAAGTAAGTCAGAAAGAGAAAGACAAATACCGTATGCTAACACATATACATGGAGCTTAAGAAAAAAAATTTCATGAAGACCCTAGGGGTAAAACAGGAATAAAGGCACAAAATTACTTGAGAATGGACCTGAGGATATGGGGAGGGGGAAGGGTAAGCTGTTGCAAAGCAAGAGAGAGGCATGGACATATATACACTACCAAACGTAAGGTAGATAGCTAGTGGGAAGCAGCCGCATAGCACAGGGAGTTCAGCACGGTGCGGTGCCTTGTGACCACCTAGAGGGGTGGGATACGGAGGGTGGGTGGGAGGGAGATGCAAGAGGGAAGGGATATGGGAACAGATGTTTATGTATAACTGATTCACTTTGTTATAAAGCAGAAACTAACACACCATTGTGAAGCAATTATGCTCCAATTTAAAAAAAAAAAAGATATAAAGCATATATCACACTCCAAACGGTTCCCGGTTAATCTTTCCACCTCCCAGCTCCATATAAACCTTGATCTGCTCACAGTCCCTATATATTTGTTTTGCCTGCTGTAGAATTTCTTGTAAATGGAATCATACATGCTGCACACCTTTGTGTCTGGCTTTTTAAAGTCAGCATCATGTTTTTGAAATCCATTTATGTTCCTGCCTATTGTATTGCTGAGTAATGTCCCACAGTATGGGTTGTAGCTCTCCACCTCGTTTACACAGTAGAGCCACTTGGGGAGTTTGAGAATATCACCAGCTCCAAGCTATACCCACAATAATTAAAGCAGAACTGGGTTGAGACCCAGGCACCCTCATTTTGTAAATTCTCCACGTGACTGAAGTGTGCAACCACAGTTGAAAGCTACTGTATTAAAGTATCAGCTTTTGGTTTATGCTTGCCAGAGACCCTAGCAATGGATGCCACCTCATTTTGCTGGCTTTCCACTCTGCTGTTTTAGGGACCTAGTGATTCCATTAGCTTAAATTAGAGATTGGCAGACTACAGCCCATGGGCCAAACCTGGCCTGGGGCCTGTTTCTCTAGGGCCTGCAAGGTAAGAATGGTTTTTACATATTTCAATGGTTAAAACAATAATATTTCTTGACATGTGAAAATTATTTGAAATCCACACGCCAAGGTCCATACGCAGAGTTTTAGTGGAACACAGCCATACTTGTCTGTGGAGGCTTCCGCTCTACAACAGCAGAGCTGAGTAGTTACGAAAGAGACAAAATGGCCCACAAAGCCTCAAATATTTGTCACCTGGCCCTTTCCAGGGAGTTTGTTGAGCTCTGGCTTAGAGCAAGTGTCCTTAAAGCAAATGCACAGTAACTGTGGTAAATGGCTGACGGTCCCTTTGGCTAAGCCTGGGAAGAAGATTTACTGCAGTAACTTGCGACTTCACCGTAGGGTCCTTCCTCAGTAGTCCACTCATTCATGGTGTTCTGGGTCAAGTGTGGGAATTGAGTAAAGGACTACCATTTGCCATCAAGAGAGGTCAAGTCACCAGACCTAGAGCTTGATTTATTTATTTTTATGTTCTTATATTTTATTACAAATCTTTGTTTATATTTTATTTATTTTACACTGATCAAATGCAACTTTGGAGTATGTTCAGATATTTCAGATCCAAGGGATCTGTTGATCAATTAGCCACCTTCAGAGGTTGCTACAGGTCAAACCAGTGTCACTACCCTTCCATCCTTGCTGTTTATTAAGTAAACAGCACTCACCTTGAGGCAGGAGATTAAGTGCTCCTACTGGGCCTGCAACTCCAGAACCCCAACATCCCCACTCAAGTGAGGGTGACCCTGTCAATGGCAGAATCTCCCATCTCATCTGTGGCCTACACAAGTCAGCCACTTCAGAACACTTCAAAGATGAAGATGCCCTCCACACTAATGTGTTTCTCAGTGCTGTGGGGGAAAGGAGTGTCCTCTGGGTCCCAAACAGCAGCTGCCTGACCCACCAACACACTGACTTCAAAGGCATTTCAATTCAAGTGACCAGAGGTACAGCTGGTAACGCTTGAAACTGAGTCCCCCTAAAACCGAGTTCCCTTGCCAAGTTTATGATTAACTTCTCTATCCAAAACTTTATTCTCTCTCTTGTCCCCCTCATGATCCCCTCAGGATTGAGGAGTATCTAAGAAAATGGGGGACTGACACTGAACAGAACCCTTCAGGGCCCTCCTGGGTACAAAAGCCCCACTGTGTTCCTTGTTTCTTGTCGGTAGAAAAAGGCTTTGGCCCCCTAGGCCTTCCCTGAGTTCCAAAGAACAGACTCAAGCACTTACTAGTTAGGGAAGTGAGGAAATGCAGAAACAAAGGAAAAGCAGTCAAAGAAACAAAACTGAGCTATTTGTAGAGAGGTGGATGGACCTAGAGTCTGTCATACAGCATGAAGTAAGTCAGAAAGAGAAAAAGAAATACTGTATGCTAACACATATATAGGGAATCTAAAAAAAATTGGTCATGAAGGACCGAGGGGCAAGACGGGAATAAAGACAACGACCTACTAGAGAATGGACTTGAGGATACGGGGACGGGGAAGGGTAAGCTGGGATGAAGTGAGAGAGTGGCATGGACATGTATACACTACCAAACAGAAAATAGATAGCTAGTGGGAAGCATCTGCATACCACAGGGAGATCAGCTCAGTTCCTGGTGACCACCTAGAGGGGTGGGATAGGGAGGGTGGGAGGGAGTAAGATGCAAGAGGGAAGAGATATGGGGACATATGTATATGTATAACTGATTCACTTTGTTAGAAACAGAAACTAACACACCATTGTAAAGCAATTATACTCCAATAATGATGTTAAAAAAAAGAAAGAAAGAAAAGTAGTCAAGAAACAATAGTGCAGTGATAAAGCAGAGTCCTAGTTTCTCTGCAAGGGATAACAACTTCATACATATCTTTGAGCTGTTACGCAGAAACTAAGATCCCCTTCCCAGGTGGAGGATGGTGACTGCATGCTGACCACAGCACACTGAACCCAGACAGGTTAGAACCAGAATGCTGATGATTAAGATCCCTGAAACAGCACCCTGTTTCCTCACCAACAAACAATCAGAGGAAAGTCATGCACTTCCCTGAAAGTCAGCAGGGGTTTAGAGTCTTCTGAACACAAGCAGCCAGTTCTCCTTGCTTGGCACCCAGAAAACAAACACTGTACTTTCCTTCACCGACAACCCAGCGTCAGTAGATTGGCTTTGCTGTGCAGCAGGCAAGTGGACCCAACTTATGTCCAGTCTCGCAACTGCAACTCTTTCACCACTGTGTGCCATGGAACACTATGATTCATCCTCTGTTACCAACTGGGTCCTTACTATCTTCAGATCCACCTAGACCGGATAACATATCCCCGATCCCCACTGCCTTCAGGGCCCTTTGCTTGCAAACAATTTTGGTGTCAAGTACTCTATTAATCAAAGTCCCCACTTCCTTATGCCAGATATTCATTCTGGTTATATTATAAAAATAAGACATCTTTAATAAAACATATCACACAGCTTACAAAAATTCTGTGAGGGCCAGAAAAGTGGGCTTGGATGCTGCACAGCCAGGGGAAGCCCCCTCACGCTGTGGGACTGGTATAGCTGAAACACCCCTGCTGCCTATGAGCTAACCAACATGTATGACAGAGACTGAATTCCAGGCACTCTGCTGTGGCTGCCCATAAAAAGCAGAGATATCTCCTATCATATGTAGCTGATCCTGCTTGTGGCTCCCACATTACTCAGTTCTACCTCCAAGATTCACTATGGTGCATAGGCTTGATACACAGAGGTCTTCTTTGGGACCCCAGACAAAAGGGGGTCTAGGAAACAAACACACACACACACACACACAAACACACACATACTAATGTAGGTCTCCATTCTTGTTTTTAGCTTTCCAGTAATCTACAGTACAAGAAATCATGTAAGAGTGTTTATGAGTGTTGGAATAGTTGCCAGGTGAGCCAACTTGAGGTATATTCCACAGGACTAATATTTTTGCTATCGTAAATGCTATATTCACTTTGAAAATATTATTTTCTATTTTGTGCAATTATTTTGTGTATATTAGTCTTTCATCCAGTAAACTGGTTAATCACTATTATTATAATTTTCCATAGATCCTCTTGAGTTTTATATGAAGACAATTATACTCACAGTTTTGTTCCTTTTCACTTTTGCACATGTATTAATTAATGTATGTATGTATTTTGGCTTACTGCAATGCCTAGGAGACTCAGTAAGATGTTGAACAGAAGTGATTATATGAATCATCTTTGCCTCTTCTGATTTAGAATGGAATGCTTTTAATGTCTCATTATTACGTACAGTGTTTGTTATAGATTTCTTAAAGCACACATTATCATTTTCAAGAAATATCTTTCTATTCCCAATTAGCTAAGAGTTATTTTTGTTGTTGTTTAAACTTGATTGGTTGTTGAATTTTATTGCATGCATGTTTTTCTGGAATCTTTGTGACAATCATCCTTTTCTTGCTCTTTTATACTATTAATGTGTTGAACTACATTATGAATCTCCTAATGTTAAACCAACATTGCAAGTTTGGTATAAACACAACTTTGCCCTGCTGTATTATCTGTTTTAGCCATTGCTGGATTAAGTTTGCCTTTATCTTATTTGTAGTTTTTGCATTTTTATAACTAATTAAGATTGACCAGAAATTTTGCCTTCTCATGCATGCAATGTCAAGAATAAGCTTAATATTTTGTTTCCCCAATATAATGTTCTTTTTTCTAAAACTTTCCCATTTAGTATTAATTTTCAAATTATCAGCATATCTTTTTCATAATATTACCTTTTAAATCTTTACTGTAAATACAAGCAAGACACCTTCTTCAAAAGTGGCTTATCTGTGCCTTCTAATTCTCTTGACTCATATTGCCAAAGGTTTCCTTATTTTTTATACTTTCAAAGCACTAACATCTAGCATTTTTATTCAACTCTTCCATGTCTGTTATCAATTTCATTAATTTTTGCTCTTATTTTTATTATTTTTTTCTTGCCAATACGGAAATGTATGAGATAATTTTTATCAAGTATATGACAAATCCACAGTCTTTTCATCTACCATCACGTTTTCTTTTATAATTTCTGTCCTCGAATAGCATGGATATCCAAATATCCAGTACATTTCATTACTTGGAAAAGACCTGTGGCTTACTGATGAGGGGGGTTTAACTAAATCCATTGTTGAAATATCAGATGATTAAGGGAGATGGAACTGCAGTATTGAAGCAAAGGAACTTCTATGATAAGTACATATGAACTTCACTGAAGAGGACAGCATACAATATAGAAAGGAGTAGGAACAGAAAGAACACGGACTTTGAAATCATATATCCAGAATGTGCGCTGTCCCTTACTGCGTATGTGATTTTAGGCGAGTATTTTACCTCTCTGAGCCTCAATTCCATCATGCAGTAGTGCTGTTTGCCATGTGTTTCCATTTGTCCCTGTTCCGGGGACCTGGAAGAGCTGTACTTCTTCACCTCCTTGGTTTGGGCAGGGCTGTGTATGTGACTGGTTCTGGCTAATGGGTTGTGAGTGACATGTGCTATTTCTGGGCCAGAACATATGGTTGTTGGATTGAGACCTTGCAGGGTCCGCTTCTCCTCAGGCACAGGGACTGACAATTTCCTAGATGATGGCTGCTCTGTCAGTTTGAGTCTCCAAGTCATTCCAGTAAGAATGGCTCAGACCCCCAAAGTCCACCATCCTGTGAGGGGCATGCGCCTGCCATGGACATGTAGTCGAAGTGAGGAATAAGCCCCTGAGATACGGGGACTGTCTATTACCACAGCATAATCTAGCCTATCTTGATTCTTGGATCTTATCTGTAAATTAAAATAACATACTCTCAGGATTTTTCTGAGGATTAAATGAGAAAACTGGTATGACAAGGTTTCCACAGTCCTTGATGTATAACAGGAACTCAAAAAATGGCAGCTATAATGATTAAATAATAATAACAAACTAGTTTTGAAAAAGTGTGGAAAATTGATATAAAAGGAGAGCTATTTCATCCACTCATCGTTACGGTAAGTTGTATCATCTTTTCAAGAGTGGGGCATTTTAATTTATTTTTCAGACTTCCTAATGACTAGCACTTATGCACTTATTTCTTGCCATCATGATAACAGAAACATAAATTGAGGTTGTATGTAAAGAATGAAAAAGTGGAAAGATTAAGCAAAAGAGAGAATGACTAATGACATAAGATAAAATGAGTTAGCAATAAGTAGTTTCTCAATGAGAAGAACAGATTATAATTATTAGTAAGCATACATTCTACTTAGTAAACAAAGGTACAAGGTATTAATGTGGCAGAAGAGATTTAGTTTGAACAGGCTTTCCCAAAATGTTTTCTGAGGAACACTAGTACTTCCAGTGGACTGTGGGAAAATGTTCCATCCCCATATAGCTTGAGGAAACTACCTGCTACAGACTGACTGTTTATGTACCAACCTAGGCTCCAAGGTGACAGTATTTGCAGGTCGAGTCTTTGGCAGGTGATTAGGTCATGAGGGAGGTGCTGTGATGTATGGGATTAGTGCCTTTATAAAAGAGGACCCAGAGAGCTCCCTTGCCCTTTCTGCCATGTGAGGATACAGCGTGAAGACAGCCCTTTATGAACCAGGAAGCAGACTCTCACCAGACACTCAACCTGCTCGTGCCTTGATTTTGGACTTCACAGACTCCAGAACCGTGAAAAATAAATTCTTGTAAGTTACAAGCCACCCGGTCCATGGTGTTCTACTACAGCAGCCTGAACAAGCTAAGACACTACCCTTCTCTTTGAGATTCAAGTGGCATATGATCTTAAAAATATGACATATAGAAATCCTTTATACCTTCATTCTTGTATGTCCCATATTTCTTCAATGGATAAAAGCATTTTGGTTGTTGCTGTCTCTCAGACATAGTGTGTTGTAGAACAAACCTGAAAGTGCTGAAATGAGAGGAAAGAAATGGCTATTATATAATTTAAAAAATATATCACCCCTTTAACCGTCTCTCAAACAATCTTTAAATCCCTCACAAATGTGAACACCTTATTTTACTTGCTGCATTTTACTCATTAAGTACCATCTACGTGATTTTTATGATATGTATCATCTATAATTTTACTTCATATGGTTTTCTTAAATAAATTCACTGTTTTTTCCCACATGAAGGAAAGGGGAGAACTTTCAAGGAATGTAACAAGGAATGGTTAGAAAATCAAGAGGAAAATCAGAAGCCAATTGTGGCTGGCTGGACTAATTTAAGCCGTTTAGAGAGTCCAAGCAGAAAAAGATTATGGCATCCCACCCCACACACACTTTGAAAAACTACTGGTCGGCAAAGCATATACAGAAAACAAATTCTGAACCTTAACGTGCTGGCTACTTTCACACTTTTACTGAAAAAAATATCAAATTAAAAAAAGTCTCTCTCCTTGCCTCTCTCCACACAACAAATTAAGAGACAGAAACTCAGATCAGATTTGAAATCATCGATATGAACTGGCATCTAGGAGTTCTCTGCTGTTCCTAATAACAAACGTGGTCAGCAGAGCGCAGAGGACACCATCACATGGCAGGTAGTGAATACGGATACGAAACAGAGATAAGCAAGAGTAGGGCTTTAATGTGGGGGTTGGGAAGGAAGGGGGAAGGGAGGGGTCCACCCAGTTTCCCGAGCCTAGCTGCCGAGAGCAGCCCATGAACGCCTGCCGCCCGCTGTCCCGCCGATTCTGAGTGAACCTCTAGTACTGGAGGGCGCCCCTCCTACCCGACTACCGCCTACCGTGTCAGAATATGAAAGTCGGTGGAAAGGATGGCATCAGAGCCAGAGCCTCATCAAGTTCCCCCTCAGCCAGGACAAGTACCTTAATTCTAAAGGTCTTCTTCACCTCTCGGTCTGACTCCTCAGAAGGCTAAGCCGAGCTACCCACCATTCGGCAGGCTCTCCGCACGCTATAACGGTGCCTCCCGAGGTCACGACCTTACGGCGTCACGTGACTGCGGGACTTACGTAACGTAACGCGCCGCTGTGGGGCCCTACCTGACTTCCAGGGGCTTGGCTGGCGGAGGCCACAGAGTAGAAGGATGCATGTGACGTCAGGATTCAGGAGCCCTCAATCGTGAAGTGTGACCGAGAGAACTGATCCTCAGGAGACCACAGCATGTCCCATGATCGTAGAATATACACGACCAACACCCGAAGGGTAGGTGCGGTGTTCACATGACAGCAGGCGCTTTGCCTGCCATGTGATGGTAGTGGCCACATCCCTGTTGACTCAGGGATCTGAAGATTCTGGTTGGCAGCAATCTTCACAAGATAGAGATGGCTGAGCCTGATATGTGACCAAGGGGGATATTTGACCAACCATAGCATCCATATGACTCTCAGAAGCAGGTCACCTTTGTGACTTGGAGTGCTGAGGCTTCCACATGCCCCTAGCTCGTGAGGGCCACATGACAGGATGAATCCACATGATGGGCAGGGTTTAGGAGTCTGCCATGCTCTAGCGCCTTGAAAAGCTGGATCTACCACATGATCATAGTGGCAATAGGTCCAGAGAGACTACACGAGCTCAGGGTTTAAGGGCTCATGGTGCTGACATGGCCAGTAGGTCTGGGCCTGCCACATAACTGTCTGGGCCTGCCACGTGATGGCCGCATCCGCGTGACCATGGCCTTAGGAGCCCACGGTGCTCAAAAGCTGGGTCAGCCTCCTGAGTGTAGGATAGTGACAGTAGGGTTCTCCCGGCTGCGTGTTTCAGGAGGCCGTTCTCTTCACGAGAGCTGGAGATCTGAGATTGCCCACATTCCTGGGCTTCCCGTTGATGGTGGTGCCTCCGGATGATCTTCCTCAGAACACAAGCTGGCTTCACCTGCCCCAACCCCTTTTTAATGTGCTAATGTGCTTCTTTCGTGTGCTAATTTTTTTCCCGAATAACACGTGAAATTTAACACATAAATTAACACATAGCAATGGACTAGGTCCTCCCTAAATCCATAAACATTGCCATATTTTAGGGACTACTTGAAAAACCTAAGCAGTGGGTACAGGTAAGCTCTGTTGCCGTAATTTCATGCAAGTCTAAGAGAAATTAAAGCAAAGCCAGTAAGTGCATTTTAGCTGTTAATTTGAATAAAAATGTATATAATAATTACTATGTGTCATGCACTTTAAAACGTCAACTCCTTTAATAATGGCAATCCTATAAACTAGGTACTATGATTATTATTCGAGTTTTCACAGATGAGAAAGTGGAAGCACAGATGTGTTAAGTCACTTGCCTAAGAGGTAACTGAACCAATAGGTGCCAAACCAGGGTTTACTCCCAGGCACCCTGGCTCCAGACTTTGTGTTTGGATCACCCACAAGAGTCTCCAAAGAAAATGAAGAATAATTCAGTCTTCCTTATTCAGACTAACCTGAAAGCCATCCGCAGTTACTGAAAAGTTGAGATCATAGAGGACCTCTTTAAAGTGCCATTTAAATAATTTCCAGTACTGCCAGTAATTAGAACTAATCGAAGCTGAAGCCAGTTAAGGCCCTCAGATTAATTTTAAGGTATAAATATAAACTTATCTTTAATAAGTGAAGTATACGTGTATATAAAAGGTTGTATAAAATGTTAGACGTTAGTTGAAAACGTTTCCTTCTTTTATTTTTAAACACTCTAAAGAGAAATATTTCAGACTTTATGGCTGTTTATGGAATTCCAAAAGTTAAAAGTGAGCAGAATCTGAATTAGATATTACTGCACTTATATTTTGTTTGCATCTTCCTAGAAAGGACAGAGAAAGGGAAAGGAGAATACACAATATAGTTCTGTTTTTTTTTAATTGCAGTTTTACAAACACCTCTTTTGCTGATTTGTGTGGAAAACTGAAGATCTGTGTGTATATCCAAAAGAGGTTTGATGTGATCTTGCCCGTTTGCTGGCTTAGGCAAACTTAATGCTATACAAGCAGTGGGATTATTTTGCTGGCACCCTGCAACGTGGCATGGCTACATAAATAACCTGAAGAAAATACAACAGACCAAATTTTGCACCATGGTTAAATTTGAATATACTACCAAGGATAACAGACTGTTTGTAGTTCTAAGCCTATTGAATGAAGTAGTGATCTTTTGGAGTGACTCTGTTTGGGCACATTGGTGTTACTTAGATAATTTTGGTAAATTATTTATGGGACACATGTAAATGCAAGGAATGAAAATGGAGCCACGTGTTTACAATAGAGCCTGTTATGAAAACTCAAGATGGATTTAGGAAGCATCTGTATACAATCACTGGATGGAATCTGCCATCAAGACCTGATGTCTGTCCCAACTGTAGCTTCTGTGATGGACAAATCCACTAAAGGTGATTGAGGTCAACTTCTTTCACCAAAAGGCAAACGCTGGAGTTCTAATTATAACTTTTCTTGGGAAGGGTCAGATATTCTCCTGTCAGAACTAATGGTCCTATCATTTATTCTTGCCCTGCGATGATTACCAGGAGCTATTTTAGGATTAAAAAATATATTTAGTTACACCAGTGGGTGCCTGTCAGCTCTTTCTTACATACATTGGGGAAGGGACGCTAAGGCTATGGATAAACACCTGTATGAACACAGCTTATGTGAGCTAGGCCGTTTAGGCACTGCACGTATATCAGGCGCTGTGTCTGTTTAGGTGAGGCAGGCTGATAAGCTATTCTTCTTGAATGTTGTTTGGCAAGGTTTACTGGGAACAGCTTTTACTTCTTTTATATTTCTGTTTTGGGGTGGACGTTTTGGAGGTCAGTGCTAGTGGCTTTGTTTAACACAGAGAAATGGGAAAGGAGAATAGCAGACATTTGTGATGCTGCTAAATTAAACACAAATACTCAAATGCTTTTGGTTCAAACACAAATATGTACAACTCAAGTAGAGGTCCTAAGTGAATTTACTTTCACAAAGTAAAATTGACTTAATCTGGTACCATTATCCAAGAGAACTTATCAGATATTGATGTACTTTTATAGAAATGGTAATCGAAACATGTTTTTCTTTGTTCCTTTAAGAAGCTCGTTAATTAACTAGAATTGACTTTACTGTCAGTGTCAAGCAATGGGAAAGAAGAGAAACAATTGTAGATAATGCTCCCTGTCAGAGTACTCAGTGTGCTCCCTTCCCCCAGCCCAGTGTAAATTTTAACAGCTCTAGGTGACGAGCTCATTCTTGGGGACTACCACAGCGTTGAAACAGAAAATTACATCCACAGTGAAAACTTCTTTTGAGGCCAAAGGATGATAAGGGGCGAGAAGGCAGGGATCCCTTTCACGGTTTTTGCTCATAAACTATGTCATTTGTGATGGTATGATTCTCTGGTACAGTCTGAAAATCCCTTCCGGGTGAAGACCATTTAAAAATTAAATAAGTGTGTTTCCAGGCTTTAAAAATTATTAGACAGGGAGAATTGAAGTGGTCCTAGCTTGGCTCTTATTATCCACTCATTGTAACTATTTTTTTGCCACACCCCCCAAATAATTCTAACTATAGTCTTTGAAAGTATTGTGATATGTGTTTTTACGTAAACAGCCACATTGTTTTCTTGTTACGATATCACACTGCCATCTACTGCTGGTTGATATGTTCCCATATGATGTAAATGAGTGACATTTGCCAGCTTTCTTTAGGATAGAAGCAGGCTTTTAGGACTAAGTCATATCAATGAACTCTGCATTTTCATCACATCACCAGATGATGTTTTAATTATCTAATTCATGTAGCCTGTTTGGGTCCAAAGATCATCTAAAATGTACATGATGCTCTACCTTTTTCCCCCCACAAAATCTGGAAAAACCTGCCATATCATGGGCTCTCTAAAAACTGAGAGGCACTTGCAATTGGTAACTATCTCTGGATTCTGAAATTCTACTTTAGTCTAGTGTATCTGTTTTTATATGGGACACGTTGATGCAATTCAAAGTCTCCCAAATAGGGAGGAGTATCAAGATGGTGGAGTAGAAGTATGTGGAGCTCACCTCTCCCCACAAACACATTAAAAATACCACTACATGTGAGGCAGTTCTCACAGAAAACCAACTGGAAACTGGCAGAAGATCTCCTACACAACCAAAGCTGCAAGGAATATCTCTACATATCCAGGAAGGACAGAACAAAATTTTAAAGACATGAGGACGGTCCTGGCCCCCCTGGGAGAGATCTGTAAAGGAGAAGAGGTACACATTGGCAGACCATTGCCCCGGGGAGCCCCTTTGCCTGCTGGAAAAGCCGCTGGGAGAGATGGAGGGGCTGGAAAAGCCTAAATTCTGCTCACAAGGAGTGCATGCATGCTGGCTTGCTAACAATCAGGGCAGAGAGAGACAGGCACTGGCGCTGCTGCCTTGCTGCACTTCCCAATCCAAAGCACACACAAGGTGGTGGGGCCACAGATGCACACAGCAGCTGAGCATTGAATCTTAGGTAGACAGGTCCAGGGAGAGGACTTGATCTAGATGTGTGGAGACAGCCCGGAGGACCTGGGGTATGATCTGGGCCAAACCAAGGAGCCCATTGTCAGCCTGCACATAGTGGGGGCAGGTCCTGCCACAGTGCCCATTGTCAGTGTGCACACAGTGGGGGCAGGTCTGGCCATGGTGGACTTTGCCAGCACGTGCGCCAGATGGCGCCATGGAAAGGCAGAGCAGCTGGGCACTGCATCTCGGTTGGATGGGCGCTGGGCAGGAGTATGCAGTTGTTCATTTCAGGGTGGGAGCACACTGGCCCCGCTCACTCTACACCATAGCTTGGAGCCAGATCTGGAGCTGACAGGTCCTGGGAGAGGTCTGACACAGAGGCAGCCCAGGTTCCAGGCAGCGGCACAACCACCTCAATTCCTGCAGCCACAGGTCCCCGGCCCCCAGCACCAGCCTACTGCACACCACAGCCCAGCACTAGGTCTGGGGTGAACACAACAGAGAAAGAGATGCAACCATGGGCGGCTTCTGGGCAGAGCCATGGATGCCTGCACTGGAGGCACATAGGTTTGTGGTGACCACCCGGGCCTCATTACCTTCAGTGGTCACCTCCTTTGCATCAGGGCTTGTGCTCAGGGGCAGTGGAACCTGACTGAACCTGACCTCAGTGCTTCTACTCTAACAGCTGGGAAGCAGACCCCAGCCCCAACAGGGCTGTGACAGCCGTAGAGCAAAGAGGAGGCCCGAGCCAACAAGCAATGCAGGCTCTGGTCAATACAAATTCAAACACACCCCGTATCAAGGGAACAAGGGCCAGCCCACTTTAAGGAAATACGTGGCAAGCACCCACACCATAACCAGCCCTTGCACCTTAAATATTGAACTCATGCCGTCTACACCGGGATCCTCCAACCTAAAAAACCCCTTCACGAACACAGTAGATTCATGCCTGCCCTAAATTCAGAAACGAAGAAAGTTAAGTAGAATGAAAAACAGAGGAACCCATCCCAATGAAAAGAACAAGAGAAATCCCCTGAAGGGACAAATAATGAAAGAGACCTCACCAGTCTACTAGACCCCAGATTCAGAAAGGAGGTAAGAAAAAGGCTAAAGAAATTAAGGAAGATTATTGATAGAAATGCAGATCACTGCAACAAAGAAGTAGAAACTATAAAGAGAAATCAATCAAAACTAGACAATTCAATTGCTGAGATAAAAAGCAAACTAAAAGCAATAAATAGCAGACTAACCAAAGCAGAAGAATAAATAAGTGATCTGGAAGATAGAATCATGGAAATCACCACATCAGAACAGCAAACAGAAAGATAAATTTTAAAAATGAAGAAAACATATGACATCTATAGGATAATATAAAGCATGCATAATATAAATAATCATATGCATAATGTGCACAGTCATATTCATAATAGGGGTACCAGAAGAAGAGAAGAGAGGCAAGGGGATAGAAAATGTATTTGAAGAAATTATCGCTGAAAACTTCCCAAACCTAAAGAAGAAAACCGATATCCAGATACAGGAAGCACAGAGGGTCCCACACAAGAAGAACCCAAATAGAGTGACAGCAAGACATAGCATAATTAAAATGGCAAAAGTGAAAGATATAGAGAACTACAAAGTCAAATGGAAAAAAAGGTTTAAAATGGCAGTAAGTTCATACTTATCAATAATTACTTTAAATATCAGTGGACTAAATGGTCCCATCAAAAGACAGAGTGGCTGAATGGATTTAAAAAAAAAAACCCAAGAACCTACAATATGCTGCCTATAAGAGACTCACTTCAGGGCACAAGACACAGACAGATTGAAAGTGAGGAGATGGAAAGCTATTTCATGCAAATGGAAACAACAAGAAAGCGGGATGAGCAATACACATATCAGACAAAATAGACTTAAAGTCCATAAAGACAAAGAAGGACATTATATAACGATAAAGGGATCAATAAAGAAGAGGATATTACACTTGCTAGCGTATATACACCCAATATAGGAGCACCTAAATATATAAAGCAAATAGTTACAGACATAAAGGGAGAAATTAACAGGAATACTCTAATACTAGGAGACTTTAACACCTCACTGACATCAATGGACACATCTTCCAGACAGAAAATCAATATGGCAACAGAGGCCCTAAATGATACAATAGACCACTTGGACTTAATTTATATCTACAGGACACTACATCCCCCAAATAAACAGAATACACATTCTTTTCAAGCGTGCAAGGCACGTTCTGTAGGAGAGGCCACATACTAGGACAGAAAACAAACCTCAACACATTTAAGAGGATAAAATGACTTCAAGCATCATTTATTCCCACAATATTATAAAACTAGAAATCAACCACAGAAAGAAAAATGGGAAAAGAACGAATACATGGAGACTGAACAACATGCTACCAGAAAACCAGTGGGTCTATGATGAAATCAAAAAAGAAATCAGGAAATACCTCAAGACAAATGACAATGAAAACACAACCTTCCAAAATCTATGTGATGCAGCAAAAGCAATTCTCAGAGGGAAGTACAAAGTGATTCAGGCCTTCCTCAAGGAACAAGAAAAAATCTCAAATAAACAAAAAGAGAAAAAGAATTAGAAAAAGAAGAACCAAAAAATTCCCAAAGTCAGTTCTTTGGGAAAGATCAGAGGGCAAGACTTAAAATAGAGATAAAAATAGAAAAGATCAATAAAACCAAAGGCTAGATTTTTGAAAAGACAAACAAAATCGACCAACTTCTAGCCAGGCTCACCAAGAAGAAAAGAGAAAGGGCCCAAATAAACAAAATAAGCATTGAAACAGAAGCAACAACTAATACCACAAAAATACAAAAAAAATAAACCCACAAAAACCAAAACACATAAGAGAATCCTATGAACAGTTATATGCCAACAAAGTAGACAACCAAGAAGAAATGGACAAGTTCCTAGAAATAAACAGCCTGCCAAATTTGAGTCAAGAAGAAACAGATAATTTGAACAGACCCATCACTAGAAGTGAAATAGAATCTGTAATTAAAACAAAACAAAAAAACCTCCCTGCAAACAAAAGTCCAGTACCAGACAGCTTCACCAGTGAATTCTACCAAACATACATATAACTTATATCTATACTTCTCAAATTCTCCCAAAAGATTGAAGAGGAGGAAACAGTCCCAAATTCATTCTATGAAGCCACCATCACCCTGATACCAAAAGCAAACAAAGACACTACCAAGAAAGATAATTACAGGCCAATGTCTGTGAAGAATATAGATGCAAAAATCCGCAACCACATATTAGCAAACCGAATCCAACGCTCCATTAAAAAGGATCATACACCGTGATCCAGTTGGATTCATTCCAGTTGCTCTGATAGCCTTATGGGAGTTCCCCTGTATGTTATTTGTTGCTTTTCCCTTGCTGCTTTTAATATTCTCTCTTTATCTTTAATTTTTGCCATTCTAACTACAGTGTGTCTTGGTGTGGTCTCCTTTGGCTTGACCCTGTTTGGGACTCTCTGTGCTTACTAAACCTGGATATCTCTTTCCTTTCCCAGGTTAGGGATGTTTTCAGCTATCATGTCTTCACATATGTTCTCTGCCCCTTTCTCTTTCTCTTTCTCTTCTCCTTCTCAGACCCCTATAATGCAAATGTTAGTACACTTGCTGTTGTCCCAGAGGTCTCTTAAACTGCCCTATTTCTTTTTCTCTTCTTTCTTTCTTCTATTCTGCTTCTGTTAGTTCTTCTACTCCATCTTCCAGCTTGCTCGTCCATTCCTCTGCATCATTTCATTTACTGTTGATTCCATGTAGTGCATTTTTCATTTCCGATAGTGTTCTTCTCTGTGTGGTTCTTCCTCATATTTTCGAAATCTTTGTTAAAAACTTCTCACTCTCTTCATCCAATCTTCTCCTGAGTTTTTTGAACATCTTTATGATCATTACGCTGAAATCTTTATTTATTTATTTGCGTTACACGGGCCTCTCACTTTTGTGGCCTCTCCCATTGCGGAACACGGGCTCCGGATGCACGGGCTCAGTGGCCAGGACTCACGGGCCCAGCTGCTCCACGGCATGTTGGATTTTCCTAGAAAGGGGCACAAACCTGTGTCCCCTGCATTGGCAGGCGGACACTCAACTACTGCGCCACCAAGGAAGCCCTACCCTGAACTCTTTATCAGGTAGATCGCCTATCTGCACTTCACTTTGTTCTTCTTCTGGGGTTTTATCGTGTTCCTTTGTTTGCAATAGATTCATCTGTTGCCTCATTTTGTCCAGTTTGCTATTTTATTTCTCTGTATCTCTAGGTTGGTTCCATTTCCCCACTGTACAGAAGTGGCTTTTTGTAGGAGACGTCCTGTGTGTCCCAGCCGAACTCTCACCTCTGGTCACCAGAGCTATATGCTCTAAGGGTTTCCCTGTTAGGGCTGTGTGTATCCTTCTGCTGTGACCGGCACACTACTGTGGGTGGTGTGGTAGGTGTGGCTGGCCCCTGATCCAGTGGGATGCCAGGCCCTGCCTTGTGCAGGGGCTGGTGACCACTGGCGAGTGAGGCTGGTTCATGAGGCTACTGGCTGCAGTGCCTCAAGAAGTCCCGGGATTAGCGCTGGCCCACTGGTGGGTGGTTCTAGGCTCTGCAGAAGGTGGTGTTGGGGTTAGAAGTCCTGTATCTAGTGTCAGCCTGCTGGTGGGCAGGGCCAGTTCCACATGGCTGGCTGCCGGGTTTGGGGGTGTCCAAAAGCTAGTGTTGGCCCACTGTTGAGTGGGGCTGGATCCCAGGGCAGTTGGCTGTGGGGACCAAGGTGTCTTGGAACTGGGGTTGGCCTGCTGGTGGGTGGGGCTGTGGCCCAGAGAGTCCTGGAGGTAGTGTTGTCTCGCTGGAGGGCACAGCCAGGGTCCTGGGTCTCTGACTGCTGGGCCTCGGAGTCCTGAAGCTAGTGTCAGTTTGTTGGTGTGTGGGGCCAGTTCCTGACATAGCTGGGTATGGGGTCTCTGGTGTCCCAAGGCTGGCTCATCCCACTGGTGAGTGGGGCCAGATCCAGGAGCAGCTGGTTGAGGGGTCCAATGTGTCCCAGAGCTGGTGCCAGGCTGTTGGTGTATGGGCTGGGTCCTGGTATGCCAGGAGGCAGGGCTGTGGTGGTTCTTGGGCTAGTGTTCCCAGAGGAATATTCCTTTCTACATATTTACAAATATGTACACTAACAGAAGATGTTCTTTAATGTTATTACATTTTTATAAGAGTGAATATCTTCTAAAAGCTTGAAGCTCTTTTTTTTTTTTTTTTTTTTTTGCGGTACGTGGGCCTCTCACTGTTGTGGCCTCTCCCGTTGTGGAGCACAGGCTTTGGACGCGCAGGCTCAGCGGCCATGACTGACGGACCCAGCCGCTCTGCGACATGTGGGATCTTCCTGGACCGGGGCACGATCCCGTGCCCCTGCACCGGCAGGCGGAATCTCAACCACTGCGCCACCAGGGAAGCCCAGCTTGAAGCGTTTAAAGATATTCCATATTGAAATTTAATGGTGCTCTTTAAAGAAAATTGTTGCTGATCATAAATGTTGACAATTTTCTTGCTTCTCATCTTTCATATCTTTATGAACTCTGTGTTGTATGTTTACAGAATGGTAATACTTGATAAAATTGTAACTATGAAGAATCCATTCCCTTCTAGCCAAACTATCCTGACACAATAATATCAAAGTACGATAGTAAAGAAAAAGCTTTGCCAAAAATTTGAGAAAGAAAATGAGATTTAAGTATGCTACCATGGATGCCTTTGTGATTCTTCCTAAACTTACTGCAGGGATGAGAGCTCTAGTGCTTTGTAACTACCCATTCACTAATTCAATGTAGGTATTTCCTGAGTAGAAGTATTTGTTACCTGGAAAGACATAGTAGTTGAAAACCGTTTGAGCTTGAGTACTGTGGGTATTATGCTCATATTGATAATTGTGCTTTCAAATGGGGCCTGAAGGTGACATTTTTGTTTACCTATGCAATATACATTCCTCATCTTCCTAACTGGTCTCAGATTTTCATTAGTGCATTTCCTCCCTCATACAGTCTCATGTTTGGGGGGAATTTGACTGCTAGTTCCAAGGGTGAGACCAGAGTTACGCTAGATCTCACGCAATAATCCTATGTCCCTAGCCACAGTCATTGGTTCAAGATTGGGCCTGAGTCTTTATATCTTTGAGCCACTGGATCAACTAACCTAAAGTCTCCTCTACCTCTGGGCTCTCAGTTATATAAGCAAGTATATTTCCTTATGGTATACACAAAAGTGGATTTTACTTTCTGTTACTTGTAACTTTGTTACTTACTGCTATATCTGTTTTGAAGATATGTTATTAGGTGAATGTAAGTTCAGAATTTGTAATCTTAATACATTTTCTTTTATGGTTTGATAGCAGCCTTCTTTGTTGCAATTGCTTGATGTCTATTTTGCCTGATAGTAATGCAAATTAACCACATTCCTTTCAGTTTTACTGATCATTGGTATTTTTTACCATCACTTTATTTTCATCCTTTCTGACAGTCTACTCTACCTGCTTCATAACCTACTGAAACACGTTCATAATGCCTGTATTAGACTGTTCAGACTGCCACACAAAAATACCACAGATAAGTGGCTTAACAACTGAAATTTGTTTCTCACAGTTCTGGAGGCTGGAAGTACAAGATCAAGGTGTGAGCAGGGGTGATTTCTTCTAAGGCCTCTCTCCTTGGCTTGAAGAGGGCCATCTTCTTGCTTCTTTTTCACATGGTTGTCCCTCTGTGTATACACACTTCTGCTGTCTCTCTGTGTGTCCTAAACTCCTCTTCTTATAGGCACACCAGTCAGATGGGATTAAGGTATCCCCTAACAGCCTTAAATTAACTTAATCCCCTTTTAAAGGCCCTATCTCCAAATCCAGACACATTCTGAGGCACTGGTGATTAGGGCTTCAGGATATGTATTTTGGAAGAACACACTTCAGTCAATAACAAAACCTAATGTTAAGATGACGTTATCATAGAAAACAAGAGAGCAGAGGCAGGAGCAATGATGCCGAGCAGGCAGGAGGATGGCATGTTAGGCTTTCATTTTCCTGTAGCTTCTCCAGTTCCTAAAATCCTCTAATGGCCAATGAATCCCAGGCCTTTGACTGGGAAACTTGCATTGCTACTACCTCAGCCTGGACCTAAAGGACGGGAACGAGTCATCCACACTAGTTAAGAGCTCACAGCTTAAAATCTAACACTTTCCTATTATCAGTAGATCTGCTGTTTTCTTCCAAGATACTTGACCCTTCTTAACCTCAGCTTATTAATTAGCCACAGAGACAAAATAATTAGTCATACAACTCCAACTGTGAGAATTACATGAAATTGAGATCGACTTCTGCACATAATCAGGGCTGTTTGCTGGGTGGAAGGTTTGGAAAGCTGTTTCCTCAGCCATTTATGCACAGCATGTTCAGGCTCATTCTATTCTAACAGCTCTATATTCTAGGTCATGCCACAGCATTATCTATGAGACATGCAGAAGGGGAAGAGTTGCATCTGTGCACTGGGCTTAGACCTTTTGGGGGCCCAATTATCTCACCAAATACCTCCCTTACTATTTAGCAACCAGAGCCACTTGCAGTTCTCTATTTTGCCTCCTAATCTTCAGGAAGACAGAGACGTTGTCTGAATTTTTTCATGGTCCTATCTTCCCTTCTTAGCACAGAGCTTGACATGCGCTAGGTGCATGAATGAATGAATAGGTGGGTGAATGATAGTTATATTCCAGACATACATGTTCCTTCTCTGACAGTTAGTAGCCCCTGGCAGGCCAGAACCTTAGCCTTATAGCTAAGTCCAGTGGTTAGGACTCGGTGCTCTCACTGCAAGGGGCCCAGGTTCAATCCCCAGTTGGGGAATTAGGATCCTGCAAGCCGTGCAGAACAGCGGAAAAAAAAAAAAAGATTGATGCATTCTGTTGAACGTAAATTATAACTCAGTGAAGTAGGTTTTTATTATGTCATTGTATCCCTTCCAGATTCTAGACCTGCATCATACTCATATGTGGAATCAACCTGTATTTTCAGATTGAACTGTATAGTTGGGGTTTTCGTTTGTTTTCTTGCATGCTTGTTCTTTTGTTTTATTTTGTTTGTTTTTTGTTTTTTTTTGTTTTTGCCACAGCCAAGAATATTCTCAGGATCTCCTGACTTATACATCCAACCACATGCTCCCCACCCAGATTTTTCATAGGCTCCACAAACGACATGGTCAAAACAGAACTGTCAGTTTCCTGGCATTGCACCAAAGCTGGTCCTCCATTCATTTCCCCATCGAAGAAAACCGCCCTAACCCAGCTGCCAAAATCCACATTCCAAGAGACACGCTTACTTCCTCTCTATCCCTTACCACAAACGTGGACTTCATCAACAAGTTCAGTACTTCCAAGATACATGTCATTTCAAACCCCATCTCACCCCTTCCATTGCTACGACTGTGGTCTACGAGACTGTAACCTCTCACTCTCATGCATGTCGTAGACTCCTAAACTTGTCTCTTGATCTTACAGTTGCTCTAGTTCAGTCTGTCCTCCAAGGAACATTTAGAATGAGCTTTAATAAAGTAGATTACAATAATAACTTCCCTTCCTTTCAGAAAGCACCCATCATAATAAGATCAAAAGCCAGAGTCCTTACCATGGCTCACAGGACCTTCTGTTATTGGGCCCCTCCTACCATTCTCACCTCATTTTCTAACGTTGTCCTCCCAATACACACTGGCATACAAGCTGTTCCCTAAAACTGCCAAGCTTGCCCATATCTTAGGGCCTTTCGTCTTGCTCTTCCCTCTGCCTCGAGGGCTCAGCTCCGATATCTTCCCACTGCTGACTGTGTACTTCTTGTTATTTGAATATTAAATCTAAGTTACACCTTCAGAAAATCCTTCCTTGCCTTCCCCACCCTAGTCATTCTCTGTCACATTTTCCCATATTATTTTCTTAATGGCTTTTAAATCTTGAGTGAATGAACCCCTGTAGAATGTGAGCTCCATGAGAGCCATGACCCTGTCTGTCAGGTTCTCTGATTTATCTTCAGTGCCTATTACAGTGCTTCACATATCATTGGTAACCAATAAATATTTGTTGAATGAATGAATGAGTGAGTGAATGACGTAGATTAAGCACGCTAAGTTGTGAGGACTCAGGCATAGTCTGGGACATGGGATTTGGGAGGATGGGAGAGTGAGCTCAGGTGTCTCTGAAGCAGCAGTTTTGTTTGAACCCATGAAAACTGTGTTTGGAAAACTGGGTAGAAAGGACATGATAATTGAGGTAGTGCTTCTAGCTGCTTGGTATGAAAGTGTAGCATATGTTCTATACCAATTCTCCTTCTTTCTTAATAAAAGAATCCCACATTTATTTGGTACAGTAATGTTTCCAGTAAAAGAACATATTTATAGCCTGCTTTGCAGGCAAGAATGGTCATATGACCAACTCCTACCTAATGAGGTGATGGCAGAAGTGTTGTATAGTAGTTCCAGGAAGGTAGCTAAAAGGGAGACGAATTTCTCACACCAAGGTATTTCTCATACCATTTGTTGTGGACTGAACTGTGTCCTACTCAAATTCATATGTTGAAGCTTTAACCACCAGTACCTCAGAATGTGGCTGTGTTTGAAGATAGGGTCTTTAAAGAAGTGATTAAATTAAAATGAGGCCCTTAGGATAGACACTAATCCTATATGATTGGTTTCCTTATAAGAGGAGTTTAGGACACATAAAGAGATACCAGGGTGTGTATGCACAGAGGGACAACCATGTGAAGAAGGACTAAGAAGGAGGCCATTTGCAAGCCAAGGAGAGAGTCTCAGAAGAGACCAAACCTGTGGACACCTGGATCTTGAACTTCCAACCTTTAAAATGTGAGAAATAAATTTGTGTTGTTTAAGCTACTCAGCCTGTGGTATCTTGTTATGGCAGCCATAGCAAACTAATACACCATCAGATAAGGTTTTCAATTCTGACAGCTCATTAGAATCAACTGAGGTGAACCTTGAAGATACTGCTGACTGGGCTTATCCCTAGAGGCTCTGATTCTGTTGGTTGAATCTGAGAATTAGAGGGGATCCTAATGGATATCCAGAGTTGAAAACCACATGTCTAGGAGAATAGTTTTGTGCACTCCATTGAGCAGGCTGAGAGTGATGTATCTAGCATCATTTAGAAGGCATCCCCCCGTATCTCCCTCCTTCCACTGTTTTTCCTCCACCCCATATCCCCCTTCATTTTCTACCCTATCCAGATCTCCACAGATGGACCCAGAGATGCCCCCACCTCTTAATCCTGTTCCATATCCAAGTTCAGTCCTAATTTGAGGAACATTTAATAGCTTCAGCCCCACTTCTGCCCTCCCTGTCAAGAAAAGTGAGTCTCGAGGGGCCTCACATTCTCTTACTCTGCCTGCTAGCCAGAGCCAGGGCAGCTCTCTAGAGGTAACTTCTTGCCTCTTAATCCAATTATAAAATGGAAGAAAGACATGAACAGAGGGCAAATAGGCTTAGGAAAAGCTATTCAACATCTTTAGCCATCATGCAAATGCAAATTAAAAGCACAATGAAATGTTAAACCCACCTATCCGAATGGCTGAAAAAAACAGTGACAAAACCAAATGCAGGCAACACTGGATAAACTGAGTCACTCATACATTGCCAAAGGGGATGCAAAATGGTACAGGCCATCTGGAAAACAATTTGGAAGGTTTTTCCAAACGAAACATGCAATTACCATACGAAACAGCAGTTGCACTCTGGGCAATTTACCCAGAGAAATGAAAATCTATGTTTACACAAAAACCTTTACATGAAGTTCATCACAGTTTTACTCACCATAGTTAAAAAGTGGAAATAGCCCCGATGTCTTTCAACAGGGGAATGGCTAAACAAACTGGTACATTCACACCATGGAATCCTATTCAGCAATAAAAAGGAACAGACGATAGACACACTTTACAACTTGGATGGATCTCAGGAGAGTTATGCTGAGTGAAAGAAATCCATTCCTACAGGTAATGTACTATAGGATTCCATTTCTATGACATTTAGGAAATTATAATAGTGTTTGACAGAGTTTAGGGATGTGGGATCAGGAAGAAGGTGGGTGTGGCTATAAAGGCTAACATGAGGGAAACGTGTGGTGATGAAACAGTTTTTGATCTTGTTTGTGGTGATAGTTAGAACACCTGCATAGCTGGTAAAAGTGCATGGAATCATATGTATGAGTATTATGCACAGGCGTTCTAACACACAAATGAGTGCATGTAGAACGGCAAAATCTGTCTTTAAAACTTTGAACTCAAGGCATACCAGAGAGAGATTTGCTTCCTTCATAAAGATATGTATATTCTCATTAGGAGAAAGAATGAAAAACACCTTTCCACAGTGTCTGCCTTAGCCCTAAGGCTCAGCCAGCCCCTGCTACTGAGCCTTGACGTTGAAAGAGCCCTTGACGTCCCACAATATGCCATATACTTAGGGCAGGTTTTCTCATTTTCTCCTTGGGATGGCTGTGTGACAAAAGGATCCTGAGTCCCATTTCACAGACAACAAAGCTGAGGCTCATAGAACCGACAGCACCTCTCCAGATAAGTGGCAGGATTCAAATGAAGTTACATCCCTTGCCCTAAGGAAAGGACACAGAGCAGCCTCCCTTTGAGAAAATGGGCTTCCAAGGCTTGAGAAGTGAGCCTCTTACACTCCCCTGATATTGTGGCCCCATGGGTACTCACCCAAAAACCCCTCTTGACGATGAAGATGATAGTGCACATATGTGTGCACATACATTCTTCATGTTATACACATTCATTACTTTCAATTTTATAGAAGAACAAGGTAGATTTTAAAGTTGAATTGACGGTGTGTGTATGTGTGTGTGTGTATTTCTATATGTCCTATGGCTTGCACACTCTACAATCTTTATCTTCATATCAGACCAGAGCTTGATTCCTATCTCAGATTTAGATATGGCAGAAAAATGGTAGATACAGAGAAATTGCCACCAGCAAGTGAACAGTTCTGAAAAACACTGGCTAAAACCATTAACCCAGAGCCCAAACTTCATCCTCACTCTCCTTTGCCAAGCTCCCTGGTCGGAGTCTCAGAACTGCAATCATAGATCTGGCCAGCAGGTGGCTTCCACCTCCATTTTTCTTTTACAAAGAAAATGAGAGCCTGACGCCAAGAACAAGAAGATCTTGGAATGTTTTGTTTACTAAGACACTAATTATGTTTGTGAAACTTACATGTATTACTAGAGCAGTCCCATCTGCTGTTGACCCGAAAAGAACATCGAGTTCATTGAGGTATCTCCTTCCCTCCTAGGTGTAGTTTGAAGTGTCCACACTGCAGATGGGGGGTCCCTCCCAGAGAGTAGGGTGTTCACCCTCCAGCCCCACCCAGCCCGTAGAGTCTGTCCAGAACTTTTCCCACTCCGTGTCTGTCATACCCTGTCCATGACACTGGACACAGCCGCCAAGACCCCGCTCTGGAGCCCCATTCTCTCTTCCACCTCCCACCAGTCCTGCAAAGCCCTTCAACAGCCGACCATTGCCAACACGCTACTGCCACCTGCTATTTCGTCTTCGTATTCAAGACCCGGAGTATATGTTTTTACCCTCTGCTTTTACACCTAACAGGTTTTTCAGACAAAATTAGAATCATTCTATACATAGGTTCATGGGCTGGGTTTTGAGGAAGAGGATGGTATTTTTTTGCTCTCTGAATGAACATCTTTGTGGAGAAGTTTGACCATCGAGGTACGATGGTGCCACCTCGTGACAGTGGACTGAACTTCAGCGTGAACAACGCTGAGCCAGAAGGTGGGAGGGAAAGTCCTAAATCCAGAGAGCTTTCTGGAAGTCTGGGTTGAAAAGGGACACACTCCGGGTACAGGAATACTGAGGTATCTAGACAGAAAGTGCAGCCTCTTTCTATGCTGAGTGGAAAGCTCTATGTGATTTCAACAGAAAGACCATTTTTATTTTTATGTTTTAACAGAAAGATTTTTTTTAAGGCCTCTGGACAAAGGGGTATACACCTATATAAGCAAATCTGGATCCCTGTCATTTATGATCATTGTAACCCACCTTGGCACTTATTGTGACCATATTTCTATGTAAATGAATTTCTGTGATAACATTTTAAGTTACTTGACAATAAAATTTCACTTATTTTTTTATATTGACCTGTTGTTGCATCATATGGATGCTCCAGAAATCACTTTTCCAGTACTAGTGATGTAAATATAGTTCCTTTACCACGTTTTCTGCTACAAACTATAGTGTGCTTAACATTCTTGTTCATATACATGCAGATATCTTAGTAAGCATTTTTATAAGTTCCTGAAGTGTTCTTTCAAAACAATGAAAAAACTATTTTATTTGAACAAACTCTATTTTATATTTCTAACAATACTATATGAAAATTCCTGTTTCTGCACACTTTAGAAATAATGTGAATCGCTGCGTATCTGATATGCAACAAATCCTCTCTCCTTGTCGTCACTATAACTCGTTTTTGCTGCCTGACTAGAATTCCATCCTATGGATGTGACATAATGGAGTCTCACAACCTCGTGTCATTTGGAATTCAGTGTTCCTTATATTCCCCATTGTCAAGGCTGTGTGGATGGCATTTAACTGTGCTGAAGGGCACAGCTCAGGATTCATGTGGCTATTTGCACATGAGCTGAATGTGTCCTCTTTGAGCACACACTGCACTCTCTGGGGAGAGTCCTAGGATTCAAAACGCAGCCTGGTCGATGCATGAATATATATGGTGTGAGTGTGTCAGTGTATGGGTGCATGTGTGTGTGTGTGTGCACACTGAAAACCACATTTCCTTCTGTTTCGTTCAGCCCCTTTATGGCCTTGCTTCTCATTCGTTCTCCCTTCCTAAATCCAGGCCCAGGAATGAAGGTAGGGAATTATCAGGAGGGCAATCCTTATAACCAACTCCTATCACCATCCTTAACTACGCCCGTCCTGAATGTAATTTGCTTGTTATGGTGGTACAAAAGAAGACCAGGCCAACATCATATTTTATTTTTATTTTTTATTTTTTTTAAATTTTAAACAGTTTTCTTTGGGTAAAATTTACAGGCAATAACGTTCACACATTTTAAGGGTACAGGGTGATGATTTTAAGTAAATGCATGCAACCATCACCATAACTGAATTTTAGGCATTTCTGTAGTTCCCAAAGCTTCCATAATGCTTGAAAACACTGAAGCCCCATACCCATACTTAGTACCAGGCAAGCACAGCAAGATTTGCTGTCTGTCCCTATGGATTTGCCTATTTTGAACATTCCCTATAAATTGAATCATATAGTATTTGGTCTTTTATGTTTGACTTTGTTTACTTAGCATAATGGTATCAAGGATCATATATATTGTACATGTATCAGTGCTTCATTCATTTCATGGCTGAATAATAGTTTGTTGTATGGCTATGCCAAATTTTACTTGTGCATTTATCAACTGATAGGCATTTGAGTCGTTTCCAGTTTTTGGCTGTTATGAGTAATTGTACTATGAATATTTTTCTCCGAGTTTTTATGTAGACGTGTTTTTATTTCTCTTCAGTATGTAACTAGAAGTGGAACTGCTGGGCCATACGGCGCCTCAACACGTGAGACAACATTACAATTTCAGATGATTTCATTCTGTAATTGGAAATACCTTGAGAAAAAAAAAAGAGACAGGTGAGACAGAATCTAGTGAGGCGACCCTAATAAACATGGTTATCCTGCTGTAGACCTATTTGTAAAATCCCTTTCAATGATGCAAAAGTATGAGACATGTGGGGGACATTTTTAACTTCATTTGAAAGCCTACTGTCTACAGCACACACTTGCCCATTATCTGACTTGGTCTCCATGGAAGGTGTTTTACCATTCTAGATTTCAGGTAACTGACAGTATCAGTTTGCAATGTAATCCTTGTCTGTAGACAAGCAACTTAATTGTATCTTGGCTAGGGAAACCTCTGTCTCCATTTGACCATGCATTTCAACACTCATGATGTATAAATGTGACAAAAAGGTGGTTGTTGACTTGGGCAAGATCAATTTCAGTGGAGGAGTGGAGGGACGTCCCCATTAGATGAGAGATGAAGACTGAGTTGGAGGGGAGGTCGGGGGATGTGAATTGAGTATCAAGAGTTCATTGTAGATCTTTGGTTGCAGAGTGCAGAATATATATGTAAAGAGGTCAGTAACCAGAGATGTGGACAGAGGTCCACAGCATTAAATGATGTTCTATAATCACCATTTATCAGAAACTTGAGCAGCTTGAAATCTTAATGAGAAGGATCTATCTCTTTCTAGATTTAACATCTGAATTTACCACACCAGCCTTCCCACACTTTATTTCCTTGTTTCCTTCCATTCAGGAGAAGCCTAAAATTTACTGAAGGGCTAGTGCAGAGTTTCTTCGTAATGTCTGTTAAACGTAAGAACAGATGAATAGGTGGATGCACGATGTGTCAAAGATGTGCTTAGAATTTAAGGATTTTTATCCCTGAGTGCGGAGCTCCTCGTGCAGATGACTGAACCCATGGTGGTGGATGGCTGAGAGGATGCAGCTTCTCAGGACTCTGCAACTGACATCTGCAAGATGGGAGCCCTCAACTTCAGTGTTCAGAAGCACATTTAGGCAGACTGCCACACCTTATGTCCTGGAGGGATCCATCCCTGACCTGAGCAGGTGAGTTCACAGACAGGCTTGCCTTGCATCTGGGGGAATGAGACTATTGTCTGCTCAGAAGCTTGCTGTGGTCCAACTCTTGTGCCATTTCTAAAGACTCCAGAACGAGCAGATCCAGCTCCTCTCTAAACTTGAACTCAACATATATCACAAAGAGATATTCTCAGTCTCTTTCTAGGGTTACACATTGTCCTTAGGAGCCCCCAGAGGACACACACACACACACACACACACACACACACACACACGCACACACAGCCTAGAGCCTTCATGCAGGCAGTAGCCCTAGGAGAACTTGCTGGCTTATAAGGCCGTCACACATGGTTTGTTAGGTTGCAGAGGTCACTGGAACTTTTTGCGTTAATAACTAATGCAAATGATGATTAGCAGAATAGTCTGCATACTAGGGATACTTTTAAATAACCTTACTATCCAATTAAATCTGATGACAATAAGAGAATTTCTATGTTCCTGTTTTTCAAGTGTAACAATAAACTACTGAGAATTTCCAGTGTGGGTGTGCCTGTGGGGTCTCCTACAAAGTCTGATATTGCTGGTGGGGATTTCACTTAGTACGACTTTTTCACAGGTTGATTTATCAATATGCATTAATGAATCCAGGAAGTTTTGACCTTCTTGCATTTGGAGCCTGTTCCTTCAATTATTCATCCTCAGCATAACACCTGTCCCTCTATTATACTGTGCGTATTCCTTATGTTGTCTGGGAATTCACTTTCAAACACTAATGACCTAATCACATTCAGTTGTCTCCACAGAATAGGAAAATGAAGTACAACTTGCATAAATACAAGCAGGACTATCAGCCTGGCATCGGAAGTGAAGATAGATTTCAGAAGTGACACAGGTCAGCAGGAAAGCAAGACTTATTTGAATACGGTGTCATGTGCGGCTGATCATCATGCAGTCTGCACTTGGACATACAGGGTGTCAGTCTCTGCTTTTCCTCTTAAGAGAAGGATGACCCCCAGCCAAGTAGCGTAACCTCTGTACATTACTGTTTCTCCAGCTACAACATGATGTAAAGAGATGTTATTCTCTACCTTCCATGAATGTTGTGGAAAATGCATGAGAGAGAAAAATGCATGCATTCACAATAGATAAGTCCCTATGATTTTCTGGGTCAGAGGTCCTGCCCTAATATATAACTTTTCAGTTCCAACCACCCTAAGACTCTTCACAAATGGCCATTCAAGTACAAAGTAATGCAAGGACTTATGCCTATTGAATTCATTCAACACAGAGTATGATAATATCTGAAGTGTAGATTGGAAAGTAATTACGTAGAAATAATAGCTTCTTCCTTCCCATCTAAGGTCTCAAAAGTGCTTTCCCAGATGGTATCTCATTAGCCTCTACATCTGAGAGGTTTTATCCCAAAAAATGGCCAGCATGGGGGAACGATTTAGCCAAGAACCTATGATGTGCCTGAACCCCAGTGATTTACTGTAGTGTTCTTCTGCAAAGCCCATTCTTGCTTGGTTACAGTACATGTTATTCTTTTTTATTACTATTGAAGTATAGTTGATTTACAATGTTGTGTCAATTTCTGCTGTACAGCAAAGTGATTCAGTTACACATATGTATTCCTTCTGACATTTTTTTCCATTATGGTTTATTAGAGGATATTGAATATAGTTTCCTGTGCTATACAGTAGGACCTTGTCGTTTATCCATTCTATGTATAATAGTTTGCATCGGATAATTCCAAACTCCCAATTCGTCCCTTCACCACCCCCTCTCCCCCTTGGCAACCACAAGTGTGTTCTCTGTCTGTGAGTCTGTTTCTGTTTCATAGATAAGTTCGTTTGAGTACACATGCTATTCTTAAGAAATTAACATAATTATTAAAAGTGGAATGGGAAAGGATATGAAATAATGTGAAATGGACCAATGGTTTTCTTTCACACACCCAATGGAAATGTTGGAGTCAGGTTTCCTTTCTTCTAAATTATCTGAGAAATGACACCAGCATAGGGAAATGACACTGAAGTGAATACGTAATGAAAACTTATACATTTCCCTTCCATTTAATATTTCCACATTATTGTCTTATAATCATGCGGTTTGGATTGTATCAAGGGAATGTCCTTTAAAGCATGGTCAGGTATGAAATAAGACTGTTCTTCCCTATTCAGTACTATATGTATCATCTGCCTGATTGACCTTTTGCTCCTCACAGTAATTGTCTAATATGGATAGAATTGTTTCCATTTTACAAGTGAGGAAAGGCAAATTCAGAGATACTGTGACGCAGCTATTATAAAATTTCCCACCTGCTTTTCACATCCCTTTTTTTTTGCAGCCTCTAATGATCATTGCCTAGAGCTACATTTCATAAAAGGTTGCAAAAGCATGATGTACACATTCTTTAATTGCTTCTGCATGTATCGGTGGAAATTCTTTTATAAAAGAATTCTTCCCTCAACAACTATGCATAGGTATAAGATGCACAGGCAAGGCAAGGTGTATATACAGTTCATTGGCAATATTTCCACTTTCAAAAATCAGGTGTTTCCCTAGGACTCTCAAAGGTGAGCAGTGAGTTGGTGTTGTTGGCTTTTTTTTTTTTAGAGTTGTCATAGATGTTTCTATATTTGACGTGTTTTAGTGCATGATAGTCATTAATGTTTTTGATGTTCAAATTGTTCTATCTTTGGCCAATGGGATGCCCTGAGGTTATGAGTCTTTTTGATATAATTTCTGGTATGAGACTTCAGTCCAGACTCACCTGGTACAATCCTCACCTAGACCAAAAATCAGGCATTTCTCCAAGGAAGCCTGGTTCCTTTTAGTGGGAAATTCAGGCTACGGACTACAGTTGCTGATTACTGCTGTGTTGGTCGTTGTTTCTTGCCCTTTCAGTGCATAGAGCCAGTAAACATAGGTTTCATATTTAAGAGAATCTATGTCATTGGCTTGCATCCTGGGCTGCTCTTCTGTCCCCTTATAGGTACGCATTTTAATCATCTTTGTATTAACTGTACAGTTCTTAACATATAAGAAAATATAACATACATTTGTTTTCTCCCCTTTCCTACGTAAAAGTTGTCATATTCTACACCAGTGCTATCCAACAGAAACTTCTGTGGAGATGGGAATGTTCTGTATCTGTGCTGTTCAACACAGCAGTCATTAACTACCTGAGTTTTATTCAGGAATTGAACATTTAGCACCTAAAACATGGCAACTCTGACTGAGTAACTGATTTTTTAATTTCATGTAATTTTTATTTAATTTAATTTAAATAGCTACTTGAGGCTAGTGGCCGCCATATTGGACAGCAGCAACTCCACACACTTTTCTGCATTTGCCTTTTATCACTGAACAGTATATCCTGGAGATGACTCCACAGCAGTACATAGAAGGAGTCTTCATTGCTTTTTATAGCTGCACAGTCCTCTCAGATGTAGTTGGAGCACAGTTTATTCAACCAGCCTCTTACTGGGGGATATGTCTTGTTTCTTGCCTTCTTGCCTTCCGCTCTATGAACTGTTCTGGCAGGACTGGCTTTGTGTTTATGTCTTTTTGTCTTTTTACATTGTTACTTTGGGATAGATTCTTAGGAGAGACATTGCTGGTTCCAAGGGTAAGTACCCTGGTAATTTCATAACACCATATCAAATCCCCTGGCTAGAAGTTACACCACGTTACATTACCACCAGCAATGTACGTGATTGCTTATTTCTTCAGAGACTGTGTAAATGATGAGAAGAGGCATCTCGGCTTTTTCGTTTGTCTGTTTCTTTCTTTGCATCTCTTAATCCAGAGTTAGGTTTCACACTTTTTAACATGTTTAAGGAACATTTTACAGGGAAATCCATTTTGTATCTAGTGCCCTTTCTCCTTCAGAATGTTCTAATTTGCCTTTGCTTTTTCATAATCTTCCTACTACAAGGTAGATAACCTTTGTCATTGATGTAAGTTGTATGTTTCCCAATTTGTAATTTTTCAGTTTAATTTGCTTATGGGATGCTTTCTGCCTTACAATTTTTAATGAAATCAGGTGTACTATGGTTTTCCCTTATTGCTTCTGTATTTGAAGCCAAATTTAGAAAACTTTTCTTCACTACCAGCTTTTAGAGGAATTTATTATGGGTATATGTTTGTGGACAGGAGAGAGAGAAAGGGATCATATTTGAGCGTCAGGTGTAAGAGGAACCCAGAAAAGAAGTGACCATCATGTGAGAAATATGTGAAAACCATTTCACTAAGTCAAGAGAATTAGGCATTTGGACCAGAGTCTTGGTCCTGTGTTTGTCTTGATAGCTCGGTCTCTACTCTTTTCTGTCTCTTGTGGGTATGGATCCAGGCTCCCCCTGACTGGCAGAGAAGGTCTTCATGAAGCAGGAACTCCATGTCACCTGAAATGGACCTGTCAGATGACTAAATGGATAGAACCACCCTCTTAGGGATAAAACCTACAAAAGCAGTTCCAAAATGTACCACTCTGACAGAGCACTAAGAGAAAGTAAAACCTCCAGCTGGAGCCTGTGAGGAGAAGCAAAACTGAAAGCAACACTATTCACCTTATCCTTGACTCTCTGAGTGATGTCCCGTCAGGAGAAGGAAATAGCCTATTCGTCCTATGCAAAAAGACAGGGGTTTGAGTTACAGGGTGCCACAGTTTTCCAAGTTATAGCGTCTCCCAGTAAGCTACATCATTTCCTGTTTCCATGCTGGTTTCCAGGACTCAGGGCCAATCTTGGACTAATCTTACTTAGAATGGAGCCTGAGGTCATGGGGTTCCATGGGGTGGGCACTAACATCCATCTTGTTTCCTGGGGGCTTTTCCAGTTATGCGGGTCTGGAGATGAAGAGAGGGAGGTTGGGATGCAGATAAGGAATTGGACTGACAGTTCCTGCCACATAGTACATGCACAGTACACATTAATAAATGAATGAGAAGCAGGGTAGAAACTACACATACGCCCTTTTAGTCTTTCTATAAACATCTGAATGTTTCAAAGTAAGTTAAGATCACACTGTACTTGGTTTGTTTCCAATAGACTTTGAGGAAACTTTTCTGTTTTAAAAATATATATTTTCCATTGAGGGGAAAAAGAAAAATGTGTAGAAAATGGAGAGCGATGCCACCTGGTGACCAGAGTCAGAACTGCAGGTGTAAAAGTCTGAACTGGGGGCTTGGTAAAGGATAGGGGATGGAAAGGTCTGTGGTGTTGGTGGGGAGGGGAGTGAATTTCATCCTAAAGGCAAGATTTCTAGACTTCACACTGGCAGCGATCCTTCTGTATTCATGCCCATGCTGGGATCTTCAAGCCCTGGGACTGGAAATCTGGCCCCTAAGTGAACTGAGTAGAAGGCTGCATGAGTTAGTATATGAATAATTGGTGTAAAGAAATTTGAGACAAAGAGAAATATACAAATACACACACACATACAAAAAACTGTCAAATCAATTGTTTGGATCGGCTTCCGAAGCCATGAATTTATGCATAGCGTATTGGTAATCAGTTTGCAATCTTTTGTATTTTCAACATTTTATTCAATGTTTCCATTCTGTTCACCCCTCCACCCACAAATTCTCCCCTCCAACATATCTAATTCACCATGGGAAAAGATTTGGAAGTTTTTGGGCACCTGCAGAAATGAGATCGTGTTAATTCTCTTTCCCATAGGTGGATTCACTAAGGTTATTTTATTTTTAACACATTCCACTGAAACAGTAAACCAGCAGATAATCATACTAGTGGCTTGTGGGGAGGGAGGATTATGGTAATTACACTGTTAGAAACCAACTTCCTTTGGGTTGTAATGCTTAAGGTTCTCTAGGTTTGTGTGCTGTGCCTTTTGTACATTAACTATTCCATGTTGTCTCAGGGCATGCTTATAGTAAAGATCCGTCCACTGCTGATCACTCCACGATGGAGTGATTACGACCAGGCCTCAGATGAACTCCACTGGGAAGGGGTTGCTTTCCCCGTGTGGCCCGCTGTCAGGACAATCCTGCTACTCACAACCTTGGGACTTTCCCTGTGTGGCACTGGACGTGAAACTAAACACAGATAGGGCACTTGACCCACAAATGTCACTTGCTCAGTCCCCAAACCTCGGAGGGGGCATGGTGTGCTCTCTTTCTCCCACACTCCACATCCAACTGGTCAGGAAATTCTCTCGGCCCCTCTCTCAAAATATGTCCAGAAGCCAGCCACTTCTCACCACCTCCATGACTCCCACCCTGGCCAAGATACCAACATCTACCTCCTGGACTGGACTGCTGTCCAGCTGGCCCCTCTGCTTTCATCCTGGCTCCCTTACCTGTCTGTTTTCAGCCCAGCAGCAGAGCGCAAGTCACATCATTTCAGTCCTCTGCTCAACACCACATCACAATGGTTTGAAGCCCACCAACATGCTCAAAAGCCAGGAGTTCATAATGACCCTCATCAACAATAACAACAACAAAGAGGAACCTTATTGCTGACCTTTGGAGAATGCCTGGCAACCAACTCGTTTTCAGGAAAATCCAGCAATGAAAGGGAAAAGTTCACATTTTAAAGGGAGCAGTAAGGACATGTGGCCTACGTACGGTGTATAGGAAGAGTCAGAGTCATTTGCAAGAACCCACATTCCTTCCGAAATAACGCTGCCGAGGGGAAAGCGTAAAAGGAGCTAGCTGACAGCTACTGCAGTCCCCTGGCTGACCAACTGCATCAGGTGCCTGAACAGGGCTAGAGACCTCCCTCAGCAAGGTGATTCAGACATTGGAATCTCAGGCATTGCCTTGTTTTGGAACTCTTCCAGGAGAGTGGGTATATGATCAAAAGCCACAGAGGGGTCATCACACACACCCGCGCGCGCCCAAACGCACACTCACACGCACACGCATACATTCACTTACTGAACATTTGCAACTCAGTCTGATTCCTGTCTCACAGTCGCGCTGCCAGAATCAAAGGTGATCACAGGAGTATCATAAAGCAACTAGTGCCTCCCGCTCAGGCTGCCTGGGTTGCCCCTCAGGCTTCACCACTTATGAGCTGATCCTCCCACGAAGAAATAGTCATTAGTATCCTTTATGACATCATGTGTATTCATATGGTGACTTTCTGTGTCGTTTTGGAATTCTGCCTACATCATGGCTATGCCACTGAGTACATGGCAACAGCATCCCTGCTATGGTAGTGAGAGAACATGGTGAGAAGTAAGCCAACGCTTGCCCAGCAGCAACCACTTGCCCAACAGCAACCAACTTGCTCAGTGTTGGGCAGACTCACTAGATTTCTTTGACCTCTTCACAAATACCCCATGACGATTGTATCCACGGTCCCTTCTCAGGCTCACAGGGGTTAGATACGATAAACTTTCCAAGATTCTCAGCCAAGTATGTGGCAAAAGGGGGATTGTGTCCTCACCTATCAGTCTCCCTCCACATCCTAAGTGTTCCTCCAGCTACTGCACTGGTTCTCCTTTAATGGTGAGCTTTCAGGTCTCGGGGACAGATTTCTGTGAGCAGACCTGGGATGATGTTTTGTGACCAGGTACTAGTCGCTCCTGCTTGGGTGGGTCCAGGTACCTCAGACCAAGTGGAGATATCTGTCTTGAAGTAGAGGAGAAATCTCTCTAGATCACAGGGTTTGCAGATTAGAAATCCCTTTGGACTGGCAATGCCTGGCATAGAATAACAACTAATTAACATCTGGTAAATGAATGTGTGTAATGGCGACTTGGGATCATCAACAAAGCCACATTTGAGAATCCGCAGATCTCAACCATTTCCACCCACATCTATTTATTTCAGACAAAAAAAAAAAGGGGGCCTCCCTGGTGGCGCAGTGGTTAAGAGTCCGCCTGCCGATGCAGGGGATACGGGTTCGTGCCCCGGTCTGGGAGGATCCCATATGCCGCGGAGCGGCTGGGCCCGTGAGCCATGGCCGCTGGGCCTGCGCATCTGGAGCCTGTGCTCCGCAACGGGAGAGGCCACAACAGTGAGAGGCCCACATACCGCAAAAAGAAAAAAAAAAAAAAAAAGTAAAACTGGGCTGCAAAACTGTTTCATAACCTGCTTGTAAAACTAGCATGTGTTGATTCTTGCTTTGGCAAAATTAATATTTTTCATTCATGTACAGTTAGAAATAGAGCTAAACCCCTCCCCATTGACTAACACTAATACTACAGCTTTTCTCATCACAGGAAGGGAGGCTTTTGCAAACAGTGGGGACACAGAAACAAGGAGAAACGTTCCTTGAATCCAGCAGACACAACTTCTTCCAGGATGTCTGGTGGGTGGGGGAAGAAAGTTCCAGACCCACAGGCATGACTGTGGGTGCTCAGCTTTGTGACAGACAGTAAGCATGGCTTACTTCTCAGAGGAAGAGAAAAGTGTGAGTGTGCATGGGTGTGTGTTAATATTTTGCATTATTAGCTTTTATAACTGGGTTACAGATACATATATTCCAAATCATGCTGGTAAATGCACTGCCCCCCAAACTGGATCCTACTCTACATTTTCTGGATCCCACTGTATTACATATGACCAGTTTTTGCTCCTTGGTCTTAGTCTTAATATGATCTTTAATGATTTTTCCATATTGGTGTTTGACTGATTTCTTTAAATTATGCAAGTACTGTGATAGAGTTCTGTGTACCAGAAAAAAAAAAAAAAGGAACAATACCCATGGGTTGACCAGGGTTATAGAGCAACCCCCATGGTGGAGGTCAAAGAACCCAGTGGAGCACAGCTTGGGCTTCAGGGTAGGTCCAGGACTTGAGTCCCGGCTCTCCAGCTTCCTAGAAGATCCACACCAATATTTTTCAATGTAAGACATAGTTTTCTAAGGACGTGTGATGATAGTTACAGCAACATGCATTTCCGCTAACAGTGTATGACAGCCTAATTGCCTACAGTACGCTTAAACCATTCAGAAGTCATTCTTATACTTTGACCCAGACATTTCCCTTTTTGAATTTATCACACAAAATATTTCCTGCGTAAATATATACCTACAGCTACACAGCTGTGCTTTACCGGCTCTTTGGCACAGAAGGACGATGGGACCAGAGTGGCTGCTATTGTCAGAAGAGGGGTAGAAATGATTGTCATTGGAATCAAGCACAGGTGGAAAAGAAGGGACGTGAGTACCTGACATACAGAGTGTAAAGGCCAGGGGATGGATGTAGGGGCCGGAAAAATGAGGGTGAGCACTGGGAAGAGAAGGAAACACAAATGAAAAAGCCTCTAAGGAGTGAATTCATCCTGGCCATATGCACACACCCGCTGGAAACCTTCCTTTCTTTCCATGTGTAGCTTGTCTGTCTCTGTTACTTCACCTTCAGTTGGAACACCAGAGAAAGAGTTCCCACACAGTCTGTGAAAGGAGAGACAGTACAGGGCAACAGCGTGCAGCGATAGGCCTCTCAGACAGAAGGCTGGAGATCAGGGCACCTTGGTCCCACACCCCACACTCATCACTGCCTACCCGACTTTGTGAGTCCCATCCCAGTGCTCGTTTCAGTCTGAACACAGAGTCACACATGAATGATTATGGGCAAAAGATTTGAGGTCAGATCGATCAGAGTTGGAATACTGGTGCTAAATTGTATGGTCCAAGGCAAGTAACTTTAACCTTACGGTGACTCAGTTCCACCGCCCCCCCTCCCCCGCCAAAGTGAAGACAGTAATAGTTTCTACCTCATGAGGTAATTGTGAGAATTGAGTTGGTATATGGAAATACATAGAAAGCCCCTGGAGAAGTGCCTGTGACCTAATGAGCACTACAAATAAGTTAGCTATTCCTAGGTCGGGTACTTAATACAGTATCTGGTGTTCAGTAAGGGATGAATATGTATTAGTAGCATTTGTTGTTATGAAAAGGAAAATGGATGGTTGTACGGGGGCAGGATGCAGTGTCAGCTACTAATGTATCTTATAAAGTGGCAATAGTAAAACCGGGCAGCCCCAGTGGGAAGCAACCTGACATACTGTTTAAGGGGAACAAAATTAAAAGTTCAGAGCCTGAAACAGGCATGTGGAAGGATTAATTGGGGGCGGGGGGGGCTGAAGTTCCCATTTCCAAACGCTGCTCAAAAAAAGAAAAAGCATCATTGCTCAGGAAACAGTTTGGGTTTAAGTGGTAGATTACAAAAAGCAAGACAAAATATTCCTGACAAAGCATGATACAATGTGAAAAAAAAAGTCAGGATATAAAACTGTATATTACAGTATGGTTCCTCAGAAGATATTAATGAATGTTAAAGTTTTTATGGTTCCTCAGAAGAAGATATTAATGAATGCTTATGTTTTTATGTGTAATAATTAACATTAAGAAGTCAAGGCAAAGGAACGCGTGAGAGTGTCAACTATGTTTATAAATGGATGATTGGAATGCACAATTGTTATTCGTTCAGATCTAGGCTTTGCTTGTATAAAAGGCTGTTTGTGTCAGGGTCAGCGTCTTCCCAGGTGCTTAGGGTGAAGCACTATACCTGTTGGCTCCTTATGCAGCATAACAAGGACAATTTATCATTGATAAGCAGATATGAGTATCTCCTCGCTGATTAATAAGCTGCAACACTTTACATGACTCACCCAACATTTCCTGATGCCCAGTTCCTTACATGTGAAAATCAGGGGTTAGGGCTAACCGCCAGCTTAATCAATATATAGAGCACATACCACACTCCCTAAAGGCTCCCAGTTAATCTCCTCTTCTTCCTCTGGTCCCATGCAAACTTTGATCTGCTTTCCATTTCCATATATTAGCTTTTCCTGCTCTAGAATTTCGTATAGATGGAATCACTCATCCTGTACTCCTTTGTTTCTGGCTTCTTGAACTTAGCATAATTTTTTTTTTCTTGAGATCCACCCGTGTTCTTGCCTTTTTATTGCTGGGTAATATACCATTGTATTGATTTGTTTACCTTTCATGTTGTTTTAATGAAGTTTCAGGAGGAAGTGAAACTCCACCCTTGTGTTCAATCAGCCATCTTCCTGATCAGTGTTCTGTTCATACACAATGGATATAATTTCAACCTTTACCACTCCTTTATCTCTCTAGGGAAATACTCTCTTTAGGTCTTTTCCAGGCTTTTCTCTTTTTCCTTTTCCCTCAGTGCCAATCACTCCATGTGTTGTGTTTGCTCTGTCCCTTCCACGCTTACCCTGGGTTGTGACCGTCTCCTGAAGAGAAGACTTCACTGTCGAGTCAGCCCTGGGCTCGTGGGTGCTTGGCTTTAACCCATACCTGGCTCTGGGCTCGTCAGTGGTTTAGCCTTCCTCCCTGACCCTACCACTGGTGGCCCCTGCCTTACCACTGTGCTTTCTCATTCCCTCCCTCCCTCCCTCGCTCCCTCCCTCCCTCGCTCCTTCCCTTCCTTCTTTCCTTCCTTGAAGGAGAGCATTCTCCGTTTATTACACGGGAACTCTTATTTCATACTTTCAAGCACGGTTATGTATTTATTATGATTGGAATATTCTATGTATTCATTATTGGAATATTATTATTCCCAAACCACAACTATAAGATTTTTAAACTAAATATTACAAAATACTTGCACTCTCATCATTTAAATTGTTCAGGCAGTTCTCAACCTTGTTTACACACTAGAGTCACTTGGGAAGATTGAAAAAATCACTAGCGCCAGCCTACACCCACAACAATTAAAACAGATTTTGGGGCAGACCCAAGCAATCACATTTTTAAAACTCTTCATGTGATTGCAGTGTGCAACCAAGGTTGAAAACCACTATGTTAAAAGGCATCAGCTTTGGAGTTATGCTTGGCAGAAGACCTTAGGAATGCCTGCCACCTCACTTTGCTGACTTTCCACTCAGTGCTCTTTTTGGGGACCTAGTGATTCCATTAGCTTACAGTGGGGATTGGGAAACTATGGTCCACGAGCCTGTTTCTGTATGACCTGCAAGCTAAGAATGTTTTACATAGTCGAATGGTTAAAAAAATCCAAAGAAGAATCATATTTCCTGGCATGTGAAAATTATTTGAAAATCACATGTCCCTGTCCGTATATAAAGTTTTATCGGAAGAGAGACATGCTGTGTCAGTGGCAGCTTTTGCTCTACAATGCAGATCTGAATAGCACCATCAGAAACTGAAAGGCCTGCAAAGCCTCATATATTTGTCATCTGGCCCTTTCCAGGAAAAGTTTTTTGAGCTCTGGCTTAGAGCAAGTATCCTTAAAGCAAATGCACAGTAACAGTGGTAAGTTGATGACAGTTCCGCTCGCTAAGCCTGGGAAGAAAAGTTACTGTAGTTACTTGCCACTTCACTATATGGTCCTGCCTCAGTAGTCCACTCATTCATCGTGCTCTCGGTCAAGTGTGGGAATTGACTAACCGACTACCATACGCCATCACGATAGCTCAAGTCACCAGGCCTAGAGCTTGATTTATTTATTTTTATGTTCTTATATTTTATTATAAATCAATACTTATTTATATTTTATTTGTTTTTACACTGGTCAAATGCAACTTTGGAGTATGTTCAGATATTTCAAGATCCAAGGGATCTGTTGATCAATTAGCCACCTTCAAAGATTGCTGTAGGTCAAACCAATGTGACTACCCTTCCAGCCTTGCTGCTTATTAAGGTAAACAGCACTCACCTTGAGGCAGGAGGTTAAGTGCTCCTACTGGGCCTGCAACTCCACAACCACAACATCCCCAGTGAAATGAGGGGATCTCCCATCTCATCGGTGGCCTACACAAGTCAGCCACTTCAGAACACTTCGAAGATGAAGATGCCCTCCGCACTAATGTGTTTCTCAGTGCTGTGGGGAAGGGAGCCTCCTCTGAGTCCCTAACAACATCTGTTTGGACCACGGACACATTGACTTCAAAGGCATTTCATTCAAGTGACCACAGGCGACAACTCCTGCAACTGTTTCACCATTGTGTGCCATGGGACACCAATATTTCATCCTCTAATGTCAGTTGGATCCTTACCGTCGTCAGATGCACCTAAGCCAAATAACTTTTCTCAGCTTCCCACTTCCTCCAGGGCTCTTGGCTTGAACCAATTTTGGTGTCAAGGACTCTATCAATCAAAGTTCCCACTTGCCTATGCCAGCTATTCGTTCTAATAGCTATTTCATAAAAATAAGATGTTGTTAATAAAATATATTACATAGCTGACAAAAACTCTGTGAGGGCCAGAAAAGCCGGCTTGGATGCTGTGCAGCCAGGGGAAGTCCACTCACGCTTTGGGACTGCTATAGCTGAAACACCACTGCTGCCTGTGTGCTATCTGATACGTATGCATTCCAGGCACTCTGCTGTGACTGCTCCATAAGAACCAGAGACCCCTCCCATCATACACAGCTAATCAAGTCACTGAGCCATACGTGGCTCCCATGTCATTCAGTTACACCTCCAATTCTCAGGATGGTGCATATGCTTGATACAACCGAGATCCCATTTAAAACCGAGCTGTAAGGGGTTCTGCTTAATGTGTACACAGACACGCACACACACACACACACAGACACTGGTTTCATGTCTTTAGCTTTTTGTTCACTAAAGAACAGGAAAGCATATGAGTGTTCAGGTATGTCTGAAGAGTTGCCAATGGAATCCGATTCATCGTTGATTTTATAGAACGTTATAATTTTTGCTTCTGTAAATGGTACATTCAAAATGGAAACGGGACTTTGTACTTGTCACAATTATTTTGTGTATATTTGTCTTATACTCAACAAACTTATTAATCTCTATCATTAATCTTAATTTCCTTAGCCTCTCTTGAATTTGCATGAAGGTAACTATGTTATCTTGACAGCTTTATTTTCCCTTGTACACATTTATTAATTCACATGTGTATAGATGCATATATACATTCCGGCTCACTGTACTGCCTAAGAGAGGTAGTGTGATGCTAAAACAAAATGGTCATGTAAGTCATCTTTGTCTGTCTTCTGATTTTAAAGGGAATGCTTCCAACGTTTCGCTCTTAAGTATGATGTCTGATGCAGTTTACTCTTTTTTAAATATTTGTTGTCAGTCTAAAGAAACATCTTTCAATTTATGAATTGCTGAGAATTCCTGTTATTGTCAGTTTTACTGCTGACTGGTTGTTTCAATTTTTCTAGGCCTTTTTTTACTAAATATTTTTTGATAATCCTCCTTTCCTCCTTCCTTTATTGCACTAACGGGCTAAATTTTCTTCATAGATCTCCTAATGTTAAACCAACGTGGCATGCTTGGAGTTAAACACGACTTTGTCATCCTGTGTTTCCTGTCTTGGCCGTGGCAGGATTTAGCTTGCTATTCATTTATGAATACTTTTTGCATTTGTGTAATTATCTGAGATTGGCTAATAATTTTGCCTTCTCGTGTATTCTTTGTCAAGAATACTTTTAATAATATTAAGATTTTCTCTTTCTTTAGCATGGAAAATCGTGTTTTTCTCTGGGATTTATTTGTTTTCTGTAAATTTTAAATTTATCAGCATATCTTTTCCATAACACTGTTGTATCTTTTGAATCTTTGCTGAAACTGAAAGTGTGACAGCTTTTCTCATTTCAGAGTGCCTTCTCCATGCCTTATCTCTAATTTTCTTGAGCCTTGTTGCCAGATGTATCCTTATTTTCTTATCTCTCTAAACTGTTTGCAGCTAGCATTTTGTTGTTGTTGTTGAACTCTGTCATATCTCCTATCAGTTCCGTTAATTTCTGTTCTTATTTTTATTATTTTTCCTTGACAAGAGTGGAAAGACATGAGATTAATTTTTGTACATTAAATGATCCATGAACAGGCTTTGCATCTAACTCCAGGTTTTATTTTCTAATTTTTATGTTTGAATATAATGAACACTCAAATACCCAATCCATTCATCTGTTTGGAGGAGGCCCAAAGCTTTGCAATGCTGCCACTGCCACGACGTCTCTTCAGTTCCACTGTTGGCACATCAGATAATTGAGGAAGAGGGAACTGGAGCACTGAAGTAATAGGCTCTCTACTCTAAGTACAGCTGACCCTGGAACAACAGGGTTTGACCTGCGTGGGTCTGCTTATACATGCATTTTTTTCAACAAATATATAAAACAATACACGTGTAGAACATCGTGTACAAGACAGGTATTGAAGTGGATAGCCTATCCTTACACAGGCAGAAGGTGAGGGATATTTAACAAAAAATTAATGACGTGTTTGTTTTCTTACTCTTTTACAACTTTGCTTTCAAAGAATTACATACCCATTCAGTACGTCTCTCTGTCTCTCTGTCTCTCTCTGTCTCTGTCTCTCTCATAATTGGAGAAACTACGCATCAGCCTATCATCACCACAGGTATGTGCTTTTTTTAGTATAACAATGTTTCCATGCTATATTATGCATATGACTGTGATACTGTATGCCATAAAAGTTTTATAATGATTCATTCATTAGCGTATGGTCTAGGCTACCATGAAGCAATGGTTTCCATCACCTAGACAACCATAAGCAATCATATTGCTGCTTCGTCATTATCAATGCACTAATCCCTATACCTCTAAAAAATATGAATTTTTTTTCACAGTATCTTTCTACTTTTGGTGTCTAGCATTAGTACTACATATAACATGTACCATGTTTTGTATCATATAAGACAGTATTGATGTCGGTACTGACGGACAGACGATTCATTTTGTAAGCAGATGATGCAAACTTTCGGTATCAATAAATACAGTACAGTACTGTAAATGTACTTTCTCTTCCTTATGATGTTCTTTATAACATTTTCTTTCCTCTGGCTTACTTTGTTGCAAGAATACACTGTATAACACATATAACACACAAAATATGTGTTAATCCACTGTTTATGTTATCGGGAAGGCTTCCAGTCAAGAGTAGGCTATTAGTAGTTACGTTTTTGGGGGACTCAAAAGTTATCTGCAGAGTTTTGACTGTGCAGGGGGTCGACGTCCCCAACTCCCGCATTGTTCAGGGGTCAAGAATATATATGTATTTCATTTAAGAGAATAGCATACAATGTAGAAAAGAGTATGTAAACAACCTGGACTTTGAAAACATACCTGTCTGGATTCAAATCCTGCTCTGTCCCTTACTGCCCATGTGACTTTACACAAGTACTCAATCTCTCTGCGTTTCAGTTGCATCATGCAGCAGTCAGTGGTCCTGTTTGCCAAGTGTTTCCACTTCTCCCCTGTTCCAGGCCCCTGGCAGAACTGCACTTCTTGCTTTATCCCCTTTGTTTGGGCGGGGCCATAAATGTGACTAGTTCTGGCTAATGGGTTTGAGTGATATGTGAAATAATTCTGGGCCACAACATATGGTTGTTGGTGTGAGACCTCCCTCCAGGCCCAGGGCCCTCTTTCCCTCGGGCACAGCGATCAAAAACTTTCTACATGGTGGCTGCTCTGTCGGGTTCAGTCTCCAGGTCATTCCAGTAGGAAGAGATCAGATCTCTGACATCCACCATCCTGTGATGGACGTGCACCTGCCATGGACATGTAGTCGAAGTGAGGAATAAGCCAGTGAGATTTGGAGATTGTCTATGACCACAGCATAGCTCAGCCTCTCCTGACTCACGTGTCTCATCTGCCAACTGAAATAACACCCTCTCAGGATTTTTTTGAGGGTGAAATGACTTAACTTACATGACGAGGTTATCACAGTGCTTGACACATTATAGGGACTCAAAACATGGCAGCTTTAATTATTACATAATAATAAAATTGTTTTGGAAAAATGTGGGATATTTGTTTAAAATGAGAGGTATTTTGTCTGCTCATCCTGACAGGCAGGTTGTACTTTGCTTTCCAGAGGGGGGCACTATATTTGTTGCTATAGGTAAGACTGCTTAATGATTTGCACTTATGCACTTCTCTTTGCCACCATGCAATCAGACATATGTTTAGAAATTGAAATTACCTCTGAAGACTAAAAAGTGAATAGATTTAAGCAGGAGAAAGTCTGGCTGATGTGATAAGATAAAATGCATTTCAGAGCAATAAGTAAATTCTTAAAGAGAAGAAGAAGAGATTCTAATAATTGTAACCATACATTCTCTTGCTCTTAGTAAGCAAAGGCACAAGGTCTTAAGTGGTAGGAAATTTAGTGTGGACAGGTCTTCACAGAATATTTTCTGGAACACTCGTTCTTAAGATGCTCTGTGCAGAAATGTATCATCCCCGCATAAGTTGGGGAAACTATCCCTCCCTTTGACATTCATATTGCATATTACCATATTATCTAAAAAACATCCTACGGTATGAAAATTCATTTATCTGTAGTCCTGTATGTTCCACACATCTCTGAAGTAGAGTCCAATTTCGCTGTTTTTTTGTGGTCCTAGTGTTTTGCAAAACAAGCTTGGAAATGCTGAAGTGAGAGAAAACTAAAGTGGATTATTTAAGCATCATGTAATATAAATTATCACAAGTGACAATATCCTTGAGCCATGTATCAAGAAGTATTTCTCCCCCATAAATGTAAACACAATTTTCCTATCTGCTCACCTTGACTCATTCAACACCACTTTCATGACGGACCAGGGCCCTGCTGCTGAGAGATGACATCCAAGTCCATGAAACCCAGCCACCCCGTCCACGGCCGCCCCACCCACCCTGGACAGGCGATGCTCCTTCTCCACTTCACTCTCTACCAGAAGCTGCTCCCGTAAGTCCAGGTTCAGGTCGCACACACCCACAGGCTTTCTCTGCCAGCTGTACAACAGTTAGGCCGTAGCCAGAAGCCCCCTCCCGCCCCCACCTCCATCCAACACTGTTTCTCAGGCCCTCAGCTCTTTGCTGGACCTTGGTCTGATGTTACTTGGACGCCTCTTAAAGCCCAGATCCCTGAGTAAACTTCTAGTACCGGCGGGGGCACCTCCTACCCGAGTACCACCCACCGTGGCAGGATATTAAAGTTGGTGGAAAGGTTGGGATCTGAGCCAGAATCGCCTCAATGTGCCCCCTCAGCCAGAGTGACCACCACAGGTCTAAAGGTCTTCTGCACCTATGGGTCTGACTCTTCTGGAGGTTAAGCCGAGCTGTAGTTCAAAAGACCCTCTCCACTCTTAAAGGGCAGCCCATCCTGCACGACCATAGGTGATCACATGACGTCGGAGACCACCTGAACTACTGAACTGAGGAGCCCTCAATCTTCACGTGACTCAGGGGCCTGAGTCTCACGTGACCACATGCTGGCACATGACCATAAGATCCACTTGACCAACAGCGGTCCAGAAGCTGCAGAGCTCACATGAGTGGAAGAACCTTAGGTGCCACGTGTGGTAGGAGCCACATTGTTGCCCATACATGGATCTACAGTGTTTAGTAGCCCACAACCTTCACGTGATGGGGATTGCTGAACGTGACATGTACCATGCTGGGAAGTGTACCAGACCATAGCATCCACATAACCCTAAGCAGTAGATCACATCAAGGGCTGAGGCTACCACATGCTGTAGCTAGTCAGGATCACATGAGAGAAGGAGCCACGTGACATGCAGGGTTCAGGAGTCCACCATGCTCTAGTGACTTGAAGGCCTGGATCTACCACAGGGCCATGGCGGCAACAGAGCCAAAGGGACCACATGCCCTTTGGGTTTAAGAGCCCAGGGTTCTGACCGGACAAGAAGGGCTTGGCCTGTCAGGTAACTATTGTCCACAGGATGGCAGCATCTACATGACCCACACCCTTAGCAACCCACACAGCTCATGTACCTCGGAGGGCTGAGTCAGCTTTCTGACAGTAGGGTCCAATGACAGTAGGTTTCTACTTGATCTGTAAATTTCAGGGGAACATTACCTTTGGGAGAACAGGAGATCTGAGATTGCCCACATTCCTCATCTCCTCCATGATGTTGGTGCCTCCGAGTAACCTTCTAAGCACACAAGCATGGGCTTTACCTACACACACCCCTCTCTAATGTGTTAATTTCATGTGCTTTTTTCCCCCCATAGCACATGAAATTTAACACGTTAACAAATTAACACATAACGATGAAATAAGTCTTCCCCAAAACCACAGTCCTCGGCATGCTGTAGAAACTACTGTTAAGAGCCTAAGCAGTGGGTACAGGTAAGAGCTGTTGACTTAAGTTTCATGCAGGTCTAAAGGAATTAAAGCAAATCTAATGAGTTGTAGTTTTTAATTTCGGAGGAAAAGTGTAGAGTGATGACTTCAGGCCATGCACTCTAGAAGGATAACTCATTTAAGAGAGGTAACTCTATAGATTACGTACTGTTACGGAACTTTACAGATGCGAACACTGAAGTCCAGAGGTATTAAATCAATCACTTGACTAAGAGGTCACGGATATTGCAGTTGGCACACCAAGAGTGGCCCACACGCCGTCTGGCTCCAGACTGTGTTCTGCTCACCCACCAGGTTCCTCACTGGAAGGTAACATTGTGCTCAGCTTTACTAATTCACAAAATCTGGGAAATCAGCCCAAATTACTGAAAAGTTGATATCATGAGAGATCTCTTTGGGATGCCACGCTAATTAGACACAGTCAAATTTGAGTCTATTTCATGGCCTCTATTTAAGGTTTGTGTATAGATATAAATGTATATCTAATATGTGAATAGTGTATGTGAGTGGTTTATGAATTGCTTGATGATAGCTGAAAACATTTCCTTCTTTTAAATAAACACTGAAAAGTAGATATCATAAAGTTTAGTCACCATACTCCCCGCGCCTGAATTAAAAAAGTTACAAATGAGCAGAATCTGAATTCATTAGATTTTACAGTGTATATTCTGTCTGTGTCTCCCCAGAAAGAATAGAGAAAGGAGTAGGAGAATATATATTGTAGGGGTTTTTGTATTGCAAATCCAGAAACACCTATTTTGCTGATTTGTGTGGGAAACTGCAGGATCATCAGTATGTCCAAACTAAGTGTGATCTGATCTTTCTGGTTTGTTGGCTTTGGTAAACAATGTTATACATTGTTCGGATTATTTTTCTAGGTTCCTGCAATGTGGCATGGCTGCATAAATGAGCTGAAGAAAATGCAACAGATCAAATTTTCCACTGTGGTTAAAGTTGAGGTATTTAGAAAAGACAAGAGACTCTGTGGTTCTAGGTCTACTGAAAAATGTCCTAGTTTGGGGTATAGAATAGTAAGAGAAAACTGTTATTCGTGCAGGTCACTGTGTCTCATGTAACTGTGGAGAAGTATTTGTGGGACACATATATTCAGGAGACAATAAAGGAGGCATATCTTTATTTAAAATAGAGCCTATTATGAAACCTTAGTCTGGATTTAGGAAATATCTCCATGTAGTCATAGGATGGAATCTGACACCAAGACCTGATATAGTTGTTATGTTTAGATACAGATGAGCAGATCAACAGTGCAAGGTGCAGAACAATTTATCGAGCCTAACTATGCTCACCTGATGGTGGTTGGGGTCAACTTTTTTGAGCAAAAGACCAATTGTGGCCTCCTCATTATCCCTCTTACGTCAGATTTTGCTCCTGTCAGACATGATAACTCAAATCAATCATTCTTTCTCTGAGAGGACGATCAGGAGTTCCTCGGGACCTTTTAAAAACATTTAGTTACATCAGTGGGGCTGTGTCACCACCCTCTACTATATATCGCGGGGGCGGGGAAGAAACCCTATGGTTAAAGATCTGTGTATCTGGAGTCCAGTTTAGGCATTACATTTATCAGGCACTGTGTTTAGGCAGCCTGATAATCCATTTCTCTTGAATGTGATTTCGCAGGATTTCACGGAAACAAATTTTCATTATTTTATCTTATTTGTTTTGAGGTGGCTACTTCGAACGTTGGTGCCAGCAGTTTTAGAAGGAGGAGTGGCTTTATGTAACACAGAGAAGTGGGAAAGGGGAGCAAGAGAACAGTTGTGATGCTGTTTCCCTAAAGGTAAATACTCAAATTCTTCTGGTTCTAACACACTTATGTACAACTGACCTAGATGTCCTATGTGACTTTATTGTCAGAAAGCAAAGTTGACTTACCTAGCAACAGTACACAGGAGATAGCGTCAGATGGGGCTGTATCATTATGCAAGTTGCATTCAGAACCTGTTTTTCTTTGCTCCTTTGTGAAATTCGTTAAGATATATGGAAGTAAGTTTACTGTCAGTGTTTTTTTTTTAACTTCTTTATTGGAGCACAATTGCTTTACAATGGTTTGCCAGCCTCCGCCCTACAAGAAAGTGAACCAGCCACATATACACACTTTCTCATATCTCCTCCCTCTTGCGTTTCCCTCCCTCCCACCCTCCCTATCCCACACCTCCAGGCGGTCACAAAGCACGGAGCTGATCTCCCTGTGCTATGCAGCTGCTTCCCACTTTCTATCTCTTTTACGTTTGGTAGTGTATATATGTCCATGCCACTCTCTCACTTTGTCACAGCTTACCCTTCCCCCTCCCCATATCTTCAAGTCCATTCTCTAGTAGGTCTGTGTCTTTATTCCCATCTTACCACTAGGTCCTTCATGACCTTTTTTTTTCCCTTAGATTCCATATATATGTGTTAGCATACGGTATTTGTTTTTCTCTTTCTGACTTACTTCACACTGTACGACAGACTCTAGGTCCATCCACCTCGAAAAAAGAGAAACGGTTGCAGTTACTGTCCTGTGGCGAAGAGTTGAATATCCCTCCCCACCAACCATCACGATGTAAAATTCAACAGCCCTAGTTTGAGTATAATAGTTTGAAAAGAGTCTCATCCTGTGAGGATTACCATGTCATGGAAATAGGAAATTATATCCACAATTAAAATTTCTTCCAGGCAAAGGATGGAGGGAAGTGAGGAGATAGGGATTCTGTACAGGGTGTTTATTCATGAGCTGAGACGTTTGTCATGATATGACTGTCCAGTACAATTTGGAAGCCCCTTCCATGTAAAAACCATTGAAAATAAAATTGTGGTTCATAGATTTTCATAGTACTAGTCGAGAATGAACTTTTTCCTGGGCTGCTTGTTTTTATCCAGTCAAATATTTTTCCATTCAAAACATAATTCTAGAGTGTGATGTCAGGGAATTGGCAGAATAGGAGCCTCCAAATAAACATTTTGCCTAATCAGCCATGGGCCAGTGTGTTTTTGTGGGGGCCTCAGTATCCAGTGATGAAGCCCCAACACACTGATCCATTAGAAAAGAAAATCCAAGAACAGACACGTTGAAGAGAGTAGGAAGAACAGCTTCACCCTACCAATATCAAACTTCCCCAAAGGCTACACATATCAATGCCTAGACAGATGCACTAGGCCTGCAATTCCTCCCATGTGGGGAAGTGAGAGTGTGGTGAGCACCTGAATACCCAGTGGTGCTAGCCGCTGCCCAGGAATGCCACTTCTTTCTTGCCCAAACCCAGAACCCAGAGGCGATGAGCATGGCTGAATAGTCTTGGGATAACAAGGAGAAGGGGAAAGGGCATGGGCTCACAGCAAACAGGGCACCAAGCTCAACAAAGGGCTGCAGTTTCTCCTAACTGTCTCACAGACTGTACCCTACAAACCTCATAGGACCCATCACGTACAGAAGCCTGAATTTGCCCACGAGCATATCCAGCACTCCATGTTCCTGTCCCGCTGAGAACCAGCACTCCATGGACACCCCTGCAGAAGGTGCACTCATGCCTCAACAGATCATGCACATGTGCATAAAGAGGACAGGCACCACTCGGCTGGATGGTGAGGACAGACATACCTTAAACACTTCAGGGTACCGAAATGGGGAAAATAAACTGGAGGCTGTCAGCATGTGTCCTGGCTTTGTGCAATTGAGAAAAGGCGTGTATCATCCAAACACTTCCTTCACAAGATGAAACAAGAGGGGCAGAGCAGGTGAATCCACAGAAGAGGCCTCAGCGACCCCCCAGTATCCCTAGCTTGGCTGAGTGGTGCGGGTGTTTCTCTCCTGAAAAATGTCAGTAAAGACTGATGGAGGAGATTGCTTCCTTAAATGTGAAGACACCAACACAAGATTTTCAGGGGCAGGAAAAATCTAGGAAGCCCAACTCCCCACCAATGAAACAAGATAATTTCCCAGTAACTGACCCCATAAAAATGGAGGTCCATGAATTGCCTGACAAGGAATTCAACATGATTGTTTCAAAGATGCCCAGCCAGCTGCAAGGCAACTCAATGAAATCAGAAAAGCAATACCTGTACAGAATGAAAAAGTCAACTAGGAGATAGAAATCATAAAAAGGAGCCAAAGAGAAATGATGGAGCTGAAGAATACAATGGATGAATTTAGAAATATAATAGAGAGCTATAACAGCAGACTTCATCAAGCAGAAGAAAGAATTTATGAACTCAGAAAGCAGTAATTTGAAGTTATATAATCAGAGGAGAAAAAAAAGAATGAAAAAGAGTGGGGAAAATCTATGGGATTTTTAAAACACCATTAAATGGACTCATAGATGGATGATGGGAGACCCTGGAGGAGGAGGAGGGGAGAGAGAGAGAGAGAAAGAGAGAGACAGAGAGAGACAGAGAGAGAGACAGAGAGAGAGGCGGTGGGTGGGGATTTTATTTATAGAAATAGACACACAGACTAAGGAGTGGATGGTCAGATCCCCATTCTCAGAAGAAGACACTGAGTCACAGGGAGGTCATGTGAGTTGACCAAGGTCACACAGCGAGTGAGTGTTGGGTCAAGGTGAGAACCCATAAGCTGATTCCAGAGCCCATGCTCTTCTTAACCACTAGGCTAGACTGCTCCTGGGATCTCCCTGCTGGCTTTCCACAATACTGAGCAAACCTAAGGTCTATGCCACCTCATTCCCACACCCCTGAGCCCAAGCTGTGATAGGCGTTCCCGCCCACTACAGGGCTGTCTCCTGGCGTAGCTGGCAGGGGTAGCGATTAAGGTCCAGGTGAAGGCACACACACAGCCCTGAGAACTTCCTTCCACTTCAAGAGCAAACAAACCACAGTACCCCTTGGAGCTGCACATGCTGTACACGCTCACATGGTGGTCTTCAGTCAGGCTATGACTGGACCCTCATGCTGAGAGGGCAGTTGTTCATGGGGGCCAAAGTGTCGGGAATGGGGAGGGCAAATATAGGAGCAGTCTGCGCCCAGTGACAGGGTCCCAGACAACCACTACACAAGTGCACGGGATGCAGTCTTCACAGCCACACAAGAGGTGGATACTACTACCCCATTTTCAAATAAAGAGACTGGGAGGTTAAGTAATGGCCCAAACTCTCAGAGTAAGGATCTGGGATGAGAGCCACCAAACTCCACAGCCTGTTTCCCCAACGCCCAGTGTGTGCAGGGCAGACAGGTGTAGACACAGCTCAAACCTGAGGTGTCTGTGGGAAGACTGAGGGCTGGAGAACACAGTGGGGAAGGGGAGGGGAGGGGAGGGAGGAGAGGGCAGGGGGGAGGGGAGGGAGGAAAGGAGGGGAGGGGAGGGGGGACGGGAGGGAAGGGAAGGGAAGAGAAGGGAAATGATGGATAAGGAAGGGAAGGGAAAGGAAGTGAAGGGGAGGTTTCTGGGAGTGAGACTGGCCAGGGGGAGGGAGCAGTGGGGCATCTGGGGAGGGGGTGTACCCACACTCACCTTCCTTGAACACCCTGTTGACACAGAAGCAGAGCTTCGTTTCCTGAAAAGGAAGAGACCAGGCGCCCAGTCACCACGACCACCTCCTACCCACCTGTGGCTTCCTGGGCCCGCCCGAGGGAGGAAGCAGGCGCTTACCGTCTGGTACCACATGTCCACCCCAAAGGAGCTGAAGACATGCTGAGTCTTGGGCAACACACCGAGGGTGTGCACAATGACACGTTTTGTGTACTTCAGCAGCTGGACCCGAAGGTCAGCGAAGGGAGAGGAAGCGAGCAAAGGTCAGGGGCTGCCACGCCCTGGGCCCTATGATTGACCCCTTCACAGCTCTTTCCCACCCAGTCTTCCCATCACACACTCACGGGGGTCCTTGAGCTTCTTTATATTCCTGCTGTCCTTGAAGTACTCGCACAAGGTCATAATGAGGGCTCCTCTCGCCAGAATTACCTGGGAAAGAACTCCAACCTTTCTTTCTTCCTTGAGGTGGTCTACCACCATCACTGTATTCTGAAAAGAGGAGCAAAAATACAAGTTTGCAGACACATCTGTGGTCCACTTACCACGCACCATGTCTTAGGCTAACAGCATGGTAGGGCAGGCAAAGTGCCAACCTGGCCTAAGGGACCAATCCCACAAACCTCAGAAAGGACACTCTTCTGCCTGTCCAGAGAGGACAGCCTTATCCGACAGATGGCACTATCAGGGGAAGAATCGAGGAGGAGCAGGATGAGGAAGAGGAGGACAAGGAGGAGAAAGAGGGAGGAGAAGGAGGAGGGAGGGGAGGACAACTGCGGTGAAACTTTTAAAACAGTGGAGCTGGACTGATAAAGAACCGCGGTGTATGCGTCCATGGCTTAGACTGGACAGCAGTCATATATATACCAGGAAGTCACCCAAATCTTGCCTTCTCTCAGGACTTTCCAGCAACCACACCAATACCTCTCTTGTGCTTGACAAATCCAATGAGCCACCAAACCGATTGCACTAACAACCAGCAAGCTGGCTGGACTTCCTTTGCCAGTGCACTAGGAGCTTTAATGTCAGGTGGCACTGATGTAACAACCTCCTGAACTGTCTCCCTCCCTCCAGCCTTGCCCCGAACAATAGGCTGTTTGAAAGAGCCAGAGTGAGCTCTTTATTGGGCCAGCCTGAAATGCCTTTCAGCTTAGCAGGCAAATCTTCCTCACTTCAGCTCTTCTATAACAAGGGTGTGAATGATAACCTGGAATGATGTGTGAACCACCACTTCCAAGTGTTTAGGGATTCTACTTCTTGCTTTCTATTACTGGCTTCTAATTTGATTCCATCGTGCCCAGGGAACACACTCTGCGAGATTTCAATTCTTCTTTTTTTACTTTTATTTTATTTATTTATTTTTGCGGTACGCGGACCTCTCACTGTGGTGGCCTCTCCCGTTGCTGAGCACAGGCTCCGGACGCGCAGGCTCTTTGGCCATGGCTCACGGGCCCAGCCACTCTGCGGCATGTGGGATCTTCCCGGACCGGGGCACGAACTCGCGTCCCCTGCATCGGCAGGCGGACTCTCAACCACTGCGCCACCAGGGAAGCCCACCCCTCGTTTTTAAGTTCACACCCTCTGTTGTGTAGCCTATCAAGTTTGACGTCAGTTCTCTAGGTTTGAGAGCTGGCCTGGCAGAAACCCTGGCCAGGCGGTGTCCAGGCCACAAGGAAAGACACTGGGCCAAGGAGATGTAGGAGGGTGGGGCTGGCGCCTGAGAAGAACCCTCTCACGCATAAGGCTCTCTCCCCTCGGTCCGTCTGGGTGGGGTCGGGAACCTGGCCCCGCCTCCCAGTACAGTGTAGATTGAGCGATAGGGGTCACGTGACCTGAGCTGCACCAATCCAAGTCCTTTTCCAGCGAGCTTAACTTTGAGAGGGAGCTGTTAAGACGCCCAAGCCGGCAGCCTTGAGGCTTGTCAGCTGCGAGCTCCAGAGAGGCAGGAACCCGCGCCTACTGCTGGGGTCTTGGACAGCCCAAGTTTTTTCCAACTCTTGTTCCAGTCAGGTAAATTACAACAGCATTCTTTCTATAAATTGCGCCTCTATTGACTTAAATTAAATTACCCAGGATCAAGGTTTGGGGGTTAATAAGAAAGGCAATCGAACGGATAGCTGGGTCCACTGTCCTGTCCACGCGCCATGCGTTCCTCTTTCCTCAGCTGTGATTCGCTTCAGTTGTGTGGCTAATCATTCCCCGCTCTCTCTTTACAGTCCCTAGATCACCCTTCCACTTCTTAAAAATAAAATTGTATTTCTCCTTTGCACCTCAGTTTTGCAGTTTGTTTTGCTATCTCAGATTTTAAATTGTAAGTATCGAAATGTATGTCTCTCTCTCCCCCCTCCCCCACCTCTCTATCTCTCTCTGGTCTCTGTCTCTATATATATGGTATTTCATTGTGTTTATACTTAAAATGGTTATCTTCTGAAGAGCAGATAAATACTCATCTGCATCTTGGAGATGACTGCACTTTCACTTATTTTAATAGGCTCTCTAAAGCAGTTTGAAATAGTTTTTTTTTTTTTTTTTTTCTTTTTGCGGTATGTGGGCCTCTCATTGTTGTGGCCTCTCCCGTTGCGGAGCACAGGCTCTGGATGCGCAGGCCCAGCGGCCATGGCTCACGGGCCCAGCCACTCCGCGGCATATGGGATCCTCCCAGACCGGGGCACGAACCCATATCCCCTGCATCGGCAGGCGGACTCTTAACCACTGCGCCACCAGGGAGGCCCTGAAATAGTTTTTTAATGGATGATGCGGCATGAGCATTTATCCATCCTCCTAACCGTATTTCAATTAGTTAAACTATTACTAACAGTGTCGTTTATACAATAACCATTCCTTTAACCACTGAATTTTTTAAAATTCTTTATTTTGAAATAATTTTAGGCTCACAGAAACTTTGCGAACAGTATAGAAAGCCTTCACCCAGATTTCCCTAATGTTAACATCTTTTTTTTTTTGGCGGTACGTGGGCCTCTCACTGCCGTGGCCTCTCCCGCCGTGGAGCACAGGCTCCGGACGCGCAGGCCCAGCGGCCACGGCTCACGGTCCCAGCCGCTCCGCGGCATGTGGGATCCTCCCGGACCGGGGCACGAACCCGTGTCTCCTGCACCAGCAGGCGGACCCCCAACCACTGCGCCACCAGGGAAGCCCTTAACATCTTATATAGCCATAGAAAAATTATCAAAATTAGGAACTTAACATTGATGCAGTACTATTAACTAATCTCCATACTTTATTTGAATTTCACCATTTGTCCCAGTAATCTCATTTTTTATTCCAGCATCCCATTCTGGATACCACATTGCATTTGGCCATCATTTCTCCTTAGTCTCCTCCAAGCTGACAGTTCCTTAAGCTTTCTGGGTGTTTCCCAGTATTGACGCTCTTGAAGATACCAGTCAGGTATTTTATAGAATGTCTGTCAACTTGGGTTTCTGTGATGTGTTCTTCTGATTTGATTGAAATTATACATTTTTGGCAACAATACCTGTTTTATTCTCCTCCCCTTCTTCCCATTGATGATGGAGGAATTTCCACCCTAGTGTTATGGGGGTGGCTGAACACACGACACCTGACACTGGACAGATACTACCCACAGCAGCTTATTAGTAACATTTACTCACAGCCTGGGGAGGAGGACACTACTGGCCAGGTAGAGCCCCACAGGAGTCATTCTCTGGAAGAGAGTGAACAAGCAGGGGCTGTGGGGGGCAGTCTGTAGTAGCAAGAGGACGAGATGACCCTTGGTTCACATGGGAGGATGTGATTGGCTTGTTTGAATACTTCTGTGAGCTGGTAGGGAACCGAAACCTGATAGTCAGGGGCGAGCAGGCACTGTGGCTAGTTCCCATGATAAGGCTGGTTCTTTGGCTAGGGGACCTTCTTCCTGGGAGCACAAAAGGGGAATGGGAACTTGTGGTGAGTCCATTTGAGACCCTCTAGGTTTTCCCCCAAATGTCAAGGCATACATGTCACTGTGCCTTAATTTTAGGTCTTATACCACGGCGCTGCAAAAGCGATTCTGTTCCCTTCTCCAAGCATCATGTGAGGGGGTACATGATGTCCATATGTTGTATTAATGATGCTATTCATTTGCAACACTTGATTAAGGTAGGGACAACTGTGTGGCTCCATTGTAATGGTACTGTTTTCCTATTTGTAAGTAATAAATATCGTGTAGGAAATACTTTCAGACTATGAAAATATCCTATTTCTTCTCAGACTGTTATTCACGACTTTTAAAATCCATCTGTTGATCTTGCCTACAACAATTATGACTTAATGGTGACTTTCTATTTCCTTATTCCTACTACATTGGTTCACTGGAATTCTGAAGAGCTGTCTTTTCTCCCCCATTTATGTATGTATAGATTTTCAAGTTGTTTATAAAAATTGTTTTATTTCAAATTATTGAATCAAATAACTAATCAAATTATTTATGTCAGTATTGAATCATGAATAACTATGTTACATTGTGGCTTATAATCAAATTATATCATTATTTAGTTTCTTGAATTGTTCCAGCTTTGGTGACTGCAAGCTTCTTTTGGTGGGGTCTGTGTTCTTTCAGCACGACCTGATCCTTTTTTGTGTACTTCCTTGCTGGCACTGTAAGGTATTCCCATTCATCTTGTGTTTTTGTCCCCAGCACGGCCCTGAAATCAAAAAAACACTTCTGCAAAGAGCCAAGCTTCCTTTCCTTGGAAAATGACATTTAGAAACCAATATCTCAGTGTGTGTTCATTGCTATTGCAGTTTCATTGCTGCTAAGTCCTCCCTCTCCATCCACAAATGAAGGAAATATATTGTATGTATATACTCATGTTTACAGATACTTCTCTGTTTCTCTACCTATATGTATAGATATTGAAAGCCAGGAGCTCATACTGATACTTCTTATGTTAATCCATTGTAGCCTTGTTTGTAACTTCTTTGTGTGACCTGGCTCTCCTTATCTTCAATATTTACTTACTTGTTCATTCCTGATATATACATGAAGTACTTGCAGAAATGCTACCCAATACACCTGTTAGAAACAGATTTGATAACTCGTGTTTGTGTACAGTTCTTTATGCCTTAGGCCTCAGAGGATGCAATCAAAGAAGTACTATTTCCCCACGTTGCTTAGCTTAGCTATTTTCTTTCTCACCTCTTCAGCTGTGGTTAAGACATTCATTTGTCATATAGTTAGGTTAATTTTGTGGTGTTTTTATTTGAGCTTGCCTCCTCCCCACATCTTAGTTGATTATGATTTTTTATTTAATTCTGGGGTATGTGAAATATTACTGTGATTCAAAGAGTCAGGGCTGCACAGAAACACCTATTAGACAAGTGTCACTCTTTCGTCATGCCTTCTAACCCCTTCCCGTTCCCCACTTATTTCCCACACTCCCCCTGTAGATAACCAATCTCTTTAGTTTCTGGTTTAATCTTTCCTGTGTTTACTCTGCACAAATGAACTGATCCATATATGTTTTCTTATATTCCCTTGTTTATTAAATGAAGGACGGCATCTTATAATGCTCCTTTGCACTTTTCCTTTTTCAGTTAACAGCATTCCATAAAAAAAACTCTTTATGCCATAGAGGGCTTCATTGCTTTTTTGTTTTTGTTTTTGTTTCTGTGTTTTTTACAGCTGCATTGGACTCCGCTGACATATGTAGGGGCATTTAACTTGTTTTCAACACTCTGCAACGACAAACAATGCTGCAGTGAATAACCTAAGGCATAAGTACTTTTGTGTTGGTGGAAATGGATCTTCAAGTTTTATTCCCAGCAGTAGTATTGTTGGGCCAAAAGTGAAGTGCATGTGTATTTCTGTTAGGTATTTCCAAATTTCTCTCCAGAAGGGTTGTACTGGTTTTCACTCCCACTAGCTACTGTGACTGTTTCCCCACAGACTCACTAACAGAACATGTTGCCCTACTTTTGTGACCTTTGTTGATGTGGTAGGTGAGAAATGATATCTCGGCATTGTCTTAGTATGCATTTGTCTAATTATGAGAAAGTTTGACTCTATATTTTGAGGACTATTTTATATATTTTTGTGAATTATCTGCTCATATCTTTTCCCATTTTTCTGTAGAAATATTAGCCTTTTGTCCTTCCGTACTTCAGAGTTCTGTATATACTTGGACTATTATTCATTTGTCCGGGAGGCATGCTGCAAATACTTTATCTCAATTTGTCAATTGCCTTTTGATTTAGTTATGATGTGTTTGCCGTACATTAAAAAAATCCTTTGTAGTCACACAGATCATTGTTTTCTTTCATTGCCTCTGGAAATTTGAGTCACAGTTAAGAAAGCCTTTCCCTATGCTGAGGTTAAAGCAGAGTCCTGCCATATTTTCTTAAAGATTTTGTTATGGTTTCATTTGTTTAGATTCCTAACCCGTTTACAGTTTATTTTTGTGTATAGTGTGTGATATGGATCTACACTGATTCTTTTCCCAAATGGCTCAGTTGTTCCAGCATCAGTTATTGAACGTCCATCTTTGCCTCAGTGGTTTTAAATGCCCTTTCATCATATACTGAAATTTCCATATATTATGGTTGTTTTTCTGGGATTCCTATTCTGTTTCACTGGACTATTTGTCTATTCATGTACCAGTACCACAGTGTTATAATTTCTGAGGCTTTATAGCGTGCTTTAATGCCTGGTATCAATACTCCCCACTTATAGGTTTTCTTTTTCACTTATATCCTGGCTATTCTTACATGATTTTTTATAAAAATATTAATTTTATTATCCATTGACCTAACAACATAAAAACGTTTGCTGATATTTTTGAGATTATAATAAATTTATACATTAGTTTAGGGAGAACCGACATGTTTTTAATGTTGAGTTATTTTATCCAAGAACATTGGCCAATATCTCTGGGCTTATTTAAGTTTCCTTCTATGTCGCCTAAAGATTTTCCTTGCATCGATGCCCTCATTAAGTTTATTTCTATGCATTTAAGGTTTGTTTTTGCTATTGTATATGTTATTTTCTCTACTAAAGTGTCCTCTAGCTGTGTGTGTGTGAGTGTACACAAAGACCGTTGACTTTTGTATGTAACTTTATATCCTACTACCTTGCTGATCTCTCTTATTGTTTTACTTAATCTGTCATTGTTTGTATAGGGCTTTTCAGGTGTACAGTAATATCATCGGCACACAGAGGTGGCTTTACTTCTTGTTATTCATTCTCATAAATCTAATTGATTTCTCTAGTCAACTGACTAATGCTTGTAGTTGAAGATTGATCAGGAATGATATAATGGGCATACTTTTCTTGTTCCTGACCTTATTGGAGAACCTCTGGTAGTCCCCCACTAAATAAAATACTTGCATGAGGAATTAATTATATATCTTTTATCATGTTAAGAATGCGTCCCTCTTTCCCATTTCTTGAGGTTTTTCTTTTCTTAACATGAATGGGTGTTGAAGTTTCCCAAAGATTTGTTTGGCATCTGTGGTTTTAATCATATGATATTTGTCCTTGATTTTATTACTATGGTGAATGATATCAATGGAATTCCTAATATAGAACCAGCCTTGTATTAATGGGATAAATTGCACTTGCTCAGAGTATATTAGTTTCTAAATGTATTGTTGGATGTTTGCTAATATTCTATTTAGTATTTTGGTATCTACATTTTACCTGTTAGCATCCTACTGGCTTTGTAAAAGAAGTTAGGGAAGTTTCCTTCCTTTCTAATGTACTTACATAACTCATAGAGCATTGGTACTATTTGATCTTTGATGGTTTACTAGAATTCACCTGAAAAACCATCTGAGCAAGGTGCTTCTTGGGGGTATTGCTGTAATAACTTTATTTCTTCTATGAAAATTGCCTAATTTAAGCTTTCTAACACTACAACCAGAATTTTGTTAATCTGTATTTATCTAGGAAGTTACCTATTTCATATAGATTTTCAAGTTTATTTGCGTAGAGGTTGACAAAGAAATTTCTTCTTTTTTTCTGTTTCAATGATTATTTCTCCTTTGTCATTTATTATTTTGTCTATATGTGATCTCTCCCTTTCTTCCTTCATCAGGCCAGCTAGTGGTTTGTCCGTTTTGAAAAACAAGATTTCATTTTTCTATTTTGTATCTCATTCATTTCTGCTTTTATGTTTTGCATTCTTTAGTTATTCTTTTTTTCCTAGTTGTTTTTTTTCGTTTTTTGATACCATACTTTAATTCATTTATCCTCATTCTTCCATTTTTACTCATAAAAGTGTGTACTGTGTGAATTTGCCTCAGATCACCATGCTAATTGTATCCCATAGACGCCGATATGTAGTTTTTCATAGTCATTCTTTAAAAAAAATTCTTTACAACCTCAGTTTGCATCTCCTCTTATATTCAAAATTTTTTAAGAGAAGCTTTAATAATTTTTTTCAGGTGGAAAGGCCTTTCTGTTTTCAACTTTTATTACTAACTTTTACTGCATTGGGGTTAGAGAGGATTGTTAGTACTATTTCTACTTTACAGAAATTAATTATCTAATCTCTGTGAGATAATTATGATCCATTTTTGGCAAGAATATATTCCCTATATAACATTATTGATTAGCTTTGTCTTTTTTTATATGACTTGATCAGCCTTAGACTGAGTTTGGTGTATTAAATCTCCTACTGTTACTGTTTCCTGTTATTATTATTATTTTATCTACGTCTCCTTGTATTTTTGCTTTATAAAGGTGTTTGTTTGTTACTGGTGCATAAATATTCCTAAGGGTTATATCTTCATTGTGAGTTTTGGCTTTTATCATTAAAACATGTTTTTGGTCACGTTTAATGCTTTCTTAAAATCATTCTGAACCACCTGTTTTCTTAACACTTTACTCTCTGGTCTATGCACTTTTTCCTTCCGTATCATTTAACACTCACCTACTGCATTATGATAAAGTGTTTGTTCTATTTCCTTCTACTTCTCTCCCTTCTCTCATGTTTAGTTGCACAGTTTCTGTGTTCTTTTTTCACAGCATAAACCTTTTGTACATTAGCCTTCTCCCCTTTCCTCCACCTTGATTTTACTATTGTATGTAAAATACTCTCCATTAGGTATTTTGGTGAAGTTTTCCTTCTCATCGCAGTGGGACCACAATCCCAGTTCCTGTTTTAAATTACTTGGCAAACATTCTGTAAAGAGAAGTATAGGAAGTATTGTAAGTTCCTGGGTCACAATGTCACTGTCTCTCTACTCAACTTTGCTACTGTAGTGCAAAAGCATTCATAGACAATACATAAATGATTGATCATGGCTTTGTTCCAATAGAGCTTTATTTACAAAATCAAGCAGTGGGCTGGATTTGGATCATTGGGCCAGTTTGCAGACCCCTGCTCTAGTAGATTCCTTAGGAAGGGCTGAGGGGTGCAGAATTTCCCAAGTTTCTACAAGTTCAAACGTTTTTTCAGTAGGCTGTGATATTTAAAGGACACCCCAGTTGGTTATGAAATCTATGCTTCAGCCTTTCATTTTAGTCACTCTCTGTCTTTTGATTTTTAAAAATATTCTATTTAAGGTGGGTTTCATATCCTCCAATGCTTGCTTGAGTAAAATTAAATTTGTTTGGAGTGTTGACTTCCAGTCTTTTTCTCCTTCATGGTTGTTTAATATGTATGCACTTTTGTTTCCTCATCTATTTTTTTGACAGCGTTTTGTATGGAAATCCCTTCATTCTGTTCATCTGTATGATATTGGGTTTTTTTTTGACAAGATTCCTAGTTTAATAATGTGAATTCTTGTTAGTGTGGCAAAGTCCAGATCCTTTATATTTTGTTTGTTTGTTTTGGTGATGAAGGGAGAAGTCCTGAGTGCTCTGATTTTGCGGTTCTCTTATGTCTTGCAAGATCCTTAATTTTCCCCTTTTGTTTATTTTCTCTGTCATTACCCAAGCGCCAACGGATGCTTCTCCCTAACTCTTTGCCTTTATTCTTCCGTAAGAGTTATATCTTTCAAAGACTGCACTTTAAATCATCCCTGTCCCTTCATAAGCTCTGATTTTGGAGTACCTTCCCTGTAGTCTGGGCTCTCATATTCTAGGACACCTTTTTGATATTTTTAGATTTATTCTGGGCTTAGTCATTCTGCTGTAGTTTTAGATCAGCTTTCATCCCTTTTCCATCTTCTTTCCTCTCTCTTGGAAGCTTTTCTTGGTCTGTCTTTTTGCTTTCCACAAAGCCTAGTAATGGGGGTATGACAAATCTTATGCCAGGATTTATGATTTTTCTTGTTTTACTCACAATTCTTTTGAATTTTTGGCCTTTTCCATTTTAAAGTAATGATGAGGGTGTGGCTTTTGTGTAGATGTACATTTTCCTTCTTATTGGTTTGTATCCTTTTGGGAGAAAATAGTTTTTTAACATCTTTATTAGATTAAAATTGCTTTGCAATTGTGTGTCGGTTTCTGCCTTATAACAAAGTGAATCAGTTATACATACACATATGTCCCCATATCTCTTCCCTCTTGCATCTCCCTCCCTCCCACCCTCCCTATCCCACCCCTCTAGGCAGTTACAAAACACTGAGCTGATCTCCCTGTGCTATGTGACTGCTTCTCACTAGTGATGTATTTTACGTTTGGTTGTGTATATATGTCCATGACACTCTCTCACTTTGTCCCAGCTCACCCTTCCCCTGCCCCGTATCCTCAAGTCCAGCCTCTAGTAGGTCTTCATCTTTATTCCCGTCTTACCCCTAGGTTCTCCCGACCATTTTCTTTCTTTTTCCTTTTTCTTTTTAATTTTTTTTCTTTTCTTTTTTTTTGGTGGCATAAAATGGTAGAAATTTATTCTTCTGGAGTTCGGGAAGCCAAGTCTGAAATCAATATCACTGAGCTGAAATCAAGGTGTGGGCAGGGCTGTTCTCCTTCTGGAGGCTCCAGGAGAGAATCCATTCTTGCGTCTTCCAGCCTCTTGTGGCTGCCAGCATCCTTTGGCTTGTGGTCACATCACTCCAACCTCTTCCTGTATGGTCACATTGCCATTGCCTTTTCTGTGTGTGTCAAATCTCGTTCTGCCCCTCTTTATTTATTTATTTATTTATTTGTTTGTTTGTTTGTTTTACCATATTTATTGGAGTATAATTGCTTTACGATTGTATGTTAGTTTCTGCTTTATAGCAAAGTGAATCAGTTATACATATACGTATGTTCCCATATCTCTTCCCTCTTGCATCTCCCTCCCTGCCACCCGCCCTATCCAATTCCTCCAGTGGGTCACAGACCACCTAGCTGATCTCCCTGTGCTATGTGGCTGCTTCCCACTAGCTATCTATTTTACGTTTGGTAGAGTATATATGTCCATGCCATTCTCTCACTTTGTCACAGCTTACACTTCCCCCTCCCCATATCCTCAACTCCATGCTCTCGTAGGTCTGTGTCTTTATTCCCATCTTACCCATAGGTACTTCATGACCTTTTTTTTTTGTTTCTTAGATTCCATTTATATGTGTTAGCATACGGTGTTTATTTTTCTCTTTCTGACTTACTTCACTCTCTATGTGAGACTCTAGGTCCATCCACCTCACTACAAATAACTCAGTTTCGTTCCTTTTTATGGCTGAGTAATATTCCATTGTATATATGTGCCACATCTTCTTTATCCATTCATCTGTTGATGGACACTTAGGTTGCTTCGACATCCTGGCTATTGTAAATAGAGCTGCAGTGAACATTTTGGTACACGACTCTTTTTGAATTATGATTTTCTCAGGGTATATGCCCAGTAGTGGGATTGCTGGGTCGTATGGTAGTTCTATTTTTAGTTTTTTAAGGAACTCCCATACTGTTCTCCATAGTGGCTGTATAATTTTATATTCTCACCAATAGTGCAAGAGTGTTCCATTTTCACCACACCCTCTCCAGCATTTATTGTTTGTAGATTTTTTGATGATGGCTATTCTGACCGGTGTGAGATGATATCTCATTGTAGTTTTGATTTGCATTTCTCTAATGATTAATGATGTTGAGCATTGTTTCATGTGTTTGTTGGCAATCTGTATATGTTCTTTAGGAAAATGTCTATTTAGGTCTCCTGCCCACTTTTGCATTGGATTGTTTTTTTTTTTTTTTTCTTATTGAGCTGCATGAGCTGCCTGTAAATTTTGGAGGTTAATCCTTTGTTAGTTGCTTCATTTGCAAATATTTTCTCCCATCCTGAGGGTTCTGTTTTCGTCTTGTTTATGGTTTCCTTAGATGTGCAAAATCTTTTAAGTATCATTAGGTCCCATTTGTTTATTTTGTTTTTATTTCCATTTCTCTAGGAGGTGGGTCAAAAAGGATCTTGCTGTGATTTATGTCATAGAGCATTCTGCCTGTTTTCCTCCAAGGCTTTTATAGTGTCTGGCCTTACATTTAAGTCTTTAATCCATATTGAGTTTATTTTTGTGTATGGTGTTAGGGAGTGTTCTAATTTCATACTTTTACATGTACCTGTCCAGTTTCCCCAGCACCACTTATTGAAGAGGCTATCCTTCTCCACTATACGTTCCTGCCCCCTTTATCAATGATAAGGTGACCATATGTGCGTGGGTTTATCTCTGGGCTTTCTATCCTGTTCCACTGATCTGTATTTCTGTTTTTGTGCCAGTACCATACAGTCTTCATTACTGTAGCTTTGTAGTATAGTCTGAAGTCAGGGAGCCTGATTCCTCCAGCTCCACTTATGGTTCTGAAGATTGCTTTGGCTATTCAGTGTCTTTTGTGTTTCCATATATATTGTGAATTTTTTGGTTTTAGTTCTGTGAAAAATGCCAGTGTTAGTTTGATAGGGGTTGCATTTAACCTGTAGATTGCTTTGGGTAGTAGAATCATTTTCACAATGTTGATTCTTCCAATCCAACAACATGGTATAACTCTCCATCTATTCGTATCATCTTTAATTTCTTTCATCAGTGTCTTATAATTTTCTGCATACAGGTCTTTTGTCTCCTTAGGTAGGTTTATTCCTAGATATTTTATTTTTTTGTGGCAATGGTAAATAGGAGTGTTTCATTAATTTCTCTTTCAGATTTTTCATCATTAGTGTATAAGAATGCAAGAGATTACTGTGCATTCATTTTGTATCCTGCTACTTAAGCAAATTCATTGATTAGCTCTAGTAGTTTTCTGGTAGCATCTTTAGGATCCTCTATGTATAGTATCATGTCCTCTGCAAACAGTGACAGTTTTACTTCTTGTTTTCCAATTTGGATATTCCTTTTATTTCTTTTTCTTCTCTGAGTGCTATGGCTAAAACTTCCAAAACTATGTTGACTAATAGTGGTGTGAGTGGGCAGCCTTGTCTTGTTCCTGATCTTAGTGGACATGCTTTCAGCTTTTCACCATTGAGGTGGATGTTGGCTGTGGATTTGTCATATATGGCCTTTATTATGTTGAGGAAGGATCCCTCTATTCCTACATTCTGGAGGGTTTTTATCAAAAATGGGTGTTGAATTTTGTTGAAAGCTTTCTCTGCATCTATTGAGATGATCATATGGGGTTTCTCCTTCTGTTTTTTAATATGGTGTATCACGTTGATTAATTGGCATATACTGAAGAATCCTTGCATTCCTGGGATAAACCCCACTTGGTCATAATGTGTGATCCTTTTAATGTGCTGTTGGATTCTATTTGCTAGGATTTTGTTGAGGATTTTTCATCTATGTTCATCAGTGATATTGGCCTGTAGTTTTCTTTCTTTGTGACATCTTTGTCTGGTTATAGTATCAGAGTGATGGTGGCCTCGTAGAATGAGTGTGGGAGTGTTCCTCCCGCTGCTATATTTTGGACGAGTTTGAGAAGGATAGGTGTTAGCTCTTCTCTAAAGTTTTGATAGAATTCGCCTGTGAAGCCATTTGGTCCTGGGCTTTTTTGGCTGGAAGATTTTTCATCACAGTTTCAATTTCAGTGCTTGTGATTGGGCTGTTCATATTTTCTATTTCTTAGTGGTTCAGTTTCGGAAGGCTGTGCATTTCTAAGAATTTGTCCATTTCTTCCAGGTTGTCCATTTTTTTGGCATAGAGTTGCTTGTAGTAATCTCTGATGATCCTTTGTATTTCTGCATTGTCAGTTGTTACTTCTCCTTTTTCATTTCTAATTCTATTGATTTGAGTCTTCTTCCATTTTTTCGTGATGAGTCTGGCTAAAGTTTTATTAATTTTGTTTATCTTCTCAAAAACCAGCTTTTAGTTTTATTGATCTTTGCTATCGTTTCCTGCATTTCTTTTTCATTTATTTTTGATCTGATCTTTATGATTTCTTTCCTTCTGCTAAGTGTGGGGTTTTTTTTTCTTTCTCTAATTGCTTTATGTGTAAGGTTAGGCTGTTTATTTGAGATGTTTCTTGTTTCTTGAGGTAGGATTGTATTGCTATAAGCTTCCCTCCTAGAACTGCTTATGCTGCATCCCATAGGTTTGGGTCTTCATGTTTTCATTGTCATTTGTTTGTAGCTATTTTTTGACTTCCTCTTTGATTTCTTCAGTGATCTCTTGGTTATTTAGTAGTGTATTGTTTAGCCTCCATGTGTTTGTATTTCTTCCAGATTTTTTTCTGTGATTGATATCTAGTCTCATAGCATTGTGTTCAGAAAAGATACTTGTATGATTTTAAATTTCTTCAATTTACCAAGGCTTCATTTGTGACCCAAGATATGATCTGTCCTGGAGAATGTTCCATGAGCACTTGAGAAGAATGTGTATTCTGTTGTTTTTGGATGGGATGTCCTATAAATATCAGTTAAGTCCATCTTGTTTAAAGCTTGTGTTTCCTTATTTATTTTCATTTTGGATGATCTGTCCATTGGTGAAAGTGGGGTGTTAATGTCCCCTACTATGATTGTGTTACTGTTGATTTCCCCTTTTATGGCTGTTAGTATTTGCCTTATGTAGTTAGGTGTTCCTATGTTGGGTGCGTAAATATTTAGAATTGTTATATCTTCTTGGATTGATCCCTTGATCATTATGTAGTGTCCTTCTTTGTCTCTTGTAATAGTCTTTGTTTTAAAGTCTATTTTGTCTGATATGAGAATTGCTACTCCAGCTTTCTTTTGATTTGCATTTGCATGGAATATCTTTTTCCATCCCCTCACTTTCAGTCTGTATGTGTCTCTAGGTCTGAAGTGGGTCTCTTGTAGACAGCATATATATGGGTCTTCCTTTTGCATCCATTCATCCAAACTATGTCTTTTGGTTGGAGCATTTAATCCATTTACATTTAAGGTAATTATCGATAAGTATGTTCCTGTTACCATTTTGTTAAATGTTTTGGTTTTTATTATTGTAGGTCTTTTACTTCTCTTGTGTGTCTTACCTAGAGAAGTTCCCTTAGCATTTGTTGTAAAGCTGGTTTGGTGGTGCTGAATTCTCTTAGCTTTTGCTTGTCTGTAAAACTTTTAATTTCTCCTTCAAATCTGAATGAGATCCTTGTTGGTTAGAGTAATCTTGGTTGTAGGTTTTTCTCTTTCATCACTTTAAATATGTCCTGCCACTCCCTTCTGGCTTGCAGAGTTTCTGCTGGAAGGTCATCTGTTTATCTTATGGGGATTCCCTGATGTGTTCCTTGTCGTTTTTCCCTTGCTGCTTTTAATATTTGTTCTTTGTGTTTAAACTTTGATAGTTTGATTAATATGTGTCTTTGCGTGTTTCTCCTTGGATTTATCCTGTATGGGACTCTCTGTGCTTCCTAGACTTGATTAACTATTTCCTCACATCCTCCTCAGGAGCTCCTTTAAGCAGAGCTCTTAATCCCCTCTCCTGGCACACCAGGAAACAAAGAGGCAAGAAAAAGTCTCTTGTCTCTTTGGCAGCTCCAGACTTTTTACTGGAGTCCCTCTCAGCTAGCCGTGGTGCAGTATCCCCCTTCAGGCTGTGTTCATGCAGCCACCCCCAGTCCTCTCCCTGGGATCTGACCTCCGAAGCCCAAGCCTCAGCTACCAGCCACCACCCGCCCCGGCGGGTGAGCAGAGAAGCCTCTCGGACTGGTGAGTGGTGGTCGGCACCGATCCCCTGTGCGGGAATCTCTTCGCTTTGCCCTCTGCACCCCGGTTGCTGTGCTCTCCTCCGTGGCTCCGAAGCTCTCACCCTCGCCACCAGCAGTCTCCTCTCACGAAGGGGCTTCCTAGTGTGTGGAAACCTTTCCTCCTTCACAGCTCCCTCTCACTGATGCAGATTCCATCCCTATTCTGCTGTCTTTGTTCTTCCTTTTTTTTTTTTTTACCCTACCCAGGTCCGTGGGGAGTTTCTTGCCTTTTGGGAGGTCTGAGGATTTCTGCCAGCATTCCGTAGGTGTTCTGTAGGAGTTCCACATGTAGATATATTTCTGATGTATTTGTGGGCAGGAAGGTGATCTCCACGCCATACTCTTCTGCCATCTTGAAGCTCCTCAGGAGGAAATAATTTCAGGAAGGCAGCTTGGTGGTCAGCATTGTCTTCTGCTAACTTACCTCTGATTTCTAATGGCATTTTTATCTCATGTAAGTGTGTGTGTGTGTGTGTGTGTATGTGCGTGCACGTGTACGTGTTTGTACACATATATAATTAAATATACACACAAGTCCATTTTCATTCTATTCCTATAGTAGAGGTCACTTGAATTGGCCCTATGATTCACCACATACTTATTCAATAAGTATTTTGTCCATAGCTAACCCTGGAAGCAAACAAGTGACTATAGATATCTTCTCAGGATTTCTAAATATTCTCCACTCTGAAGCAGGTTTTTGAAGATGGACCAAAAGACCACAGTCACCCTCCTTGAGCTTGCTGCAAAGAGTCTGCTGAATAATGAGCCTGCAGCTATCCATGCCCTGGACGAAATCCCAAGAGACCTCTTTGTTCCATTGTTCAACGCTGCCTTCTTGGGTGGGCATAAGACGATACTAAAGGCAATGGTGAGGGTTTGGCCTTTTCGCTGTCTCCATATTGGGTCATTGAACACACGGGAGTCACACTATGACATCTTGGAAGCCATGATTGATGGTCTGCAGATGCTCCCTGCCAAGAACTCTTCCTCTTGGTAAGACTATGAGTAGTAGAGACACAGGGAGTCAGCAGGAGGGTATGCTGTAGCCTGGGGCAAGGGAGTACCTAACCATCTCCCAACAGTAGACAATGGTGAACACTGCAGTCTTTGCAGAGCTGTCGGCCAGCACTTGGGGTCACCTTCGGGACTCTATTGCTTTATAGTGTTGATTATAGAATAGAGGTGCTTGAGGATACTATGAATGGATTTGAGTGTGATTACACACAAGTGGAATATGGGCATTGAGACAGGGAAAGCCTGGAGGTGAAGGAGGGGGTGGGGAAAGGATGAAAGACGCTGCATTTGTGTGGAAAGAACTTCTTGGTGAATGGCAATGAAGTGAAAACCAGGGTTAAAGTGCACTGTCCCTGCTTCTCATCATTGATCTTGCTGGGTTATATTAAAATCAGCTATCTCTCATGTGTTCTGTCTCTTCCTTTCCTTCCAGGGGGCCCAGACTGAGGATCCTAGATTTAAGGCATGACCCGGACTGTAATACAATATGCTCTGAGATTGGGACCGCATTCCCTTTCTGTTTTAAGTCATGCCTTTACTCTCAGCACTCTATCCTTAAGATAGAAGAAGCTCAGCATAGTGTCATGTGCCTCGGGATTGGTAATTCCGGGTCTGAGACTCAGTCAGCTCAGGAACCCATGGAATTACTAGTGGATATTTCCCTCAACAGTACCTTGAGAACAGAGCAATTCCTCTCTTTCCTTTGTAGTAAAATTCAGCAGAACTTTGGGTCCTTGCACGTCTGCTGCAGAAATTTGCAAATCGATAGAATGTCTGGCCACAGAAGTATCCTGCAGTTTGTGGATCTGGGTTGCATTGATCACCTGGAAATGGATCAGGCTAATCTGAGTGAAGTCGTCACCCTTTTGGCTCGGGTGATCCACCTTTACAGCCTTACTCTGTACAACATGCCCTATAAATATTTTGAGAGAAGGAACTTCAGATCTTTTCTCCTCTGCCTTGGGCGGCTGGACAATCTCCAGGAGCTCAGCTTATCTTTCTTCTGCCTCACAAATCAGCTGTACAGACTGCTCAGGTGAGGGGGTGGGTAGGAACCTGGGTTCCCCGAACACCTCATTGTTAAGACAGAAGAGACCATGCTTGGATCTTCCTAAGCTCCTTGTAACCCATTTCTCTTTTTGCCTCAGCATAGGCACTGCTGGGATTTTGAATCTAGCCGGGGGAGAGAGGGGTACCTTACGGTGAGCAGCAGATGAGGTTAGAAAAGGAAGCTGTGCTCATACATTCATTCATTCATTCATTCAGTGGCCGTGGGCAGACCCTAAAAGAAGTCTGTAAATATATTGGTGAAAAAGACTCAGTCCTTCTCCGATTGGACTTTACAGCTCTCTGGAGCGGAAGAGGAGGCATTCAGATGGAGAAACATTAAGCTATAGGACTAATGCACATGCCCATGGATGGGCCCCAATAGTTAACACTGCCAGATAATTTTGCTCCTGTATTTCCCCCAAGCCTTAGACCCTGAATGGAGAGCTTGTCATCTGGGAACTAGTCAAAGGAAACCCTCAGTTGGCTGCTTTCCCAGACCCATCCTCGCCAAATAAGTGAATCAGATGCAACACTGATTATGTCGTATATACTAAGTGCATGCAATTTCTTCACTTAATCTTTCCCGCAGTTCTTTATAATAATTACTACTGTGCACGTTTTCAAGATTAAATCCCTGTACCTCAGAGTTGTAAAGTAACTTTCTCAGGGTCACAAATGTATAAAGTCTGATCCCAAAGTCCACAATGTTAACCACCTGTTGCAAACCGTGAACACAGTACTTTATTCTAGAGCCTTAGGTACCTATAATTTGGGGCTCATTGCCCTCATTCTTCTGAAATAACCTTATGTTTTTCTCTCTATAGAGTTGTGCCACGTCAGTTGGATACACTGTATCTACCTTACTGTAGCCTTTCTGACAGAGATGTCACTGTCCTGTCCGAGAGCTCTCAGGCCACCCACCTAAGGGTATTGAGTCTCAGTAACAACCATTTCTTCTCCGAAGTTTATGAGCCCCTGCAGACTCTGCTGGAGAAGGTCTCAAGCACCTTGCAACATCTGGAGATAGACAATTGTATGATAACTGATTCTACTCTCTCTGCCATCCTCCCAGCCCTGAGCCACTGTACCCACCTCAATTTCCTTAGCTTTGCCTTCAATCCCATTACAATGCTTGTGCTCAAGAGCCTTCTGCAGCACTTGACATCCTTGATGAAGCTGAAGTATGTGATTTATCCTGTCCCTCTCCATTGCTACGAGGAAGGGAATTTTCATGACAGTTTGGACCGACAGAAACTTGCTGAAGTTCAGGCTCAGTTGGAGGCGATGCTGCACGGGGCACAGCGGGACGACATGAAATGGGTCACTTGTGATTTCCACAGTACAAGGAGGAGATTCAACACTGATGTGTGGCCATGAAAGCGTTCACTTTTTTTTTTTTTTCTGCCTGAAACCCAAGTTTGTAGAGACACGTGTAAAGTTCTACTATTCTACAAAACTGGGGTTCGGAACACTGGATAGGTAAACTGATCTCTATAAAAGAGGAACTTTAAAAAGGAAATAGAGGAATTTGAAAGGTCCGCTGGGTCTCTTGACTGCCCTCTACATCTTCTGGTTACTAACCACAGTGTTGGGTATGTGACATAAGCTGACCCAGTCATGGTACATCATTTCCTTATCCACACTGATTGGTTCACTTATCCATTTATGGGCACTTGACACAAGTCAGATCAATTGAAACTCTTCCTAGAGGTGATAGTTGTTGAATAATTTTACCATCTAGGCACCTGCAAACTTCTTGTGTTTCTGATTACCTCAGGTGTCTTACGAGAAACCATATGCAACTAAAAGGAAACAAACAAACTATGCACACTACCTACTGGTATCCTCATCAGCATATTGCTGCCTGATTTCCCAGGTCTCAGACCCCTGGCTCAGTTATTCCTTATTCCACACACATTCACCAAGCATTTGTTATGATTTAGGTACTTTTCCAGGTGCTAAGAAAGATAAAGTCCCTGATCTCACTCAGAGTGTAGACATTCCTACGATTTATCAGTTTCTCTAGTCTTTCTTAGAGGACTGGGGAAATTATTTATTCCCTCATAACACAGTATTTTTTTCACTTTTTACCCTTACATAGTCTGCTCAAATGATATTGGCCTATTTATCCTTTTGGATAGCTTCTCAGGCCTCAGGTCATGGCTTAAATGTTACCTCCTCAGATAGGTTTTCTCTTACTTCCCCATTTAAGTAGACTTATTCTTTTGCTGCTTTTTCTTAAGGTCCCATGTCTATTTCCTTCATGGTACACATGGTTGCATATGTATTTGCTCCCTCTGCTCTTCCACTAGAGTTGCACTGCTGAGTATGGTGCACACTAACCGTATGTGGCTTTTGAACTCTAGAAATTTGGCTACTCTCAAATGTGATGTACCCTAGGTGTTGAATGCACACTGTGTATCCAAGATTAGCAAGAAACTAAGGATGTAGAATAACTAATTGCTAATTTACATGTATTGTTTACATGTTGAAATGATAACATACTGCATATCAAAGACAGTAAAGGTAAAAGAATGTAAATTAAATTCTTTATATCCTTACGTGTTAAAATGATAGCATTTTATTTCAAAGACTTAGCAAGAAAAATGTTATAATTACCTGTTTATATGTTTATATGTCAACGTGATAAAACATTGCATTCCAAAGACTAATTGATAGAAAATAAAGTTAATTAATAGGTTGTTCCTAATATTTGTATGTTGAAATGGTAACATAGAAAATGTCAAAGATCTGATAACAGAAAAGAATGGAAAAATTATTAGTATTTTGTGTATAGTGTTTCCTGGTTGAAATGGAAACAGATTGCATTTTCCTTGTTGAAATGAAAACAGATTGCACTTTAAAAACTTAGTAAGAAAGAAGAATGTAAAAGTAATGAATGATGGTTACATTGTTTCCTTGTTGAAATGATAACACACACATTTTAAAGACTCAGTAAAAAATTTTTTACAATTATTTTTTCTTGTTGCTTACATGTTGAAGTGATAAACTGCATTTCAAAAACAGAGAAAATGATGTAAAATTTAATTAATACTTAATAAAAATAGTTAATAACTTGTTCTTACCTCCAGTTTGCTACTGCATTTCTGACTTAGAAAGACAAACATGTTAAATGAATTGTATAGGTTGTTGCTTTGTTGAAATGATAACACATGGCATTTCAAAGACATCATAAAATAAGAATGCAACAAGGCCACCAATACCCTGACACCAAAGTCAGACAAAGACACTACAGAAAAAGGAAATGGGAGGGCAATACCTTCGCTGAATACAAATGAAGAGGTCCTGGACAAAATATTAGCGAAACAAATCCAACAATACATCAAAAGGACCATACACCATAAATCACGTAGGATTTATTCCAGGGTCACAAGGACGATTCAACATTTGCAAATCAATCAGTGTGAGACACCACAGCAACAAAATGAGAGATAAAAATCACATGATTATCTCAATAGACGCAGGAAAAGCTTTTGACACAATTGAACATCCATTCATGACAACAACTCTCAACAAAGTGTGTATAGAGGGAACATGTTGCAACATGATAAGGGCATTTACGACAAACCCACAGCCAACATCATAGTGAATGGCGAAAAGCTGAAAGACTTTCCACTACATTCAGGAAGAAGGCAAGGATGCCCACTCTCACCACTTATATTTAACATAGTATTGAAAGTCCTAACGACAGCGATCAGACGAAAGAAGAAATAAAAGGTACCCACACTGGAAGGGAAAAGGTAAAACCGTTACTCTTTGCAGATGACATACTTTGTATAGAAAGTTCTAAAGCCTCCACCCCAAAACTGTTAGAACTAATGAATGAATTCAGCAAACTTTCAGGATCCAAGATTAACATACAGAAATCTGTTGCATTTCTTTACACTAATAATGAAATATCACAAAAGAAATTTTTTAACTCTGTTTAAAATCACAATGAAAAGAATAAAATACCTAGGTGTAAACTTAACCAGGGATGTGAAAGCCCTATATGAAAACTATGATACAGTGATACAGGAAACTGAAGATAAACAAAGAAATGGAAAGATATCCCATGCTGTTGGATTGGAAGAATTAATATTGTTAAAATGTCCATACTTCCCAAGGTAATCTACAGATGTAACGCAATCCCGATCATATACCCATGCCATTTTTCAGAGAACTAGAACCAAGAATCCAAAAATTCATATGGAACCACAAAAGACCCCAAATTGCCAAAGCAATCTTGAGGAAAAAAAAGGAATAAAGCTGGAGGTATAACCCTCTCAGACTTCGGACTATGCAACAAAGCTAATCAAAACAGCATGGGCCTTGGGCTTCCCTGGTGGGGCAGTGGTTGAGAGTCTGCCTGCCGATGCAGGGGACACGGGTTCGTGTCCCGGTCCTGGAAGATACCACATGCCGTGGAGCGGCTGGGCCCGTGAGCCATGGGCACTGAGCCTGTGCATCTGGAGCTGGTGCTCCGCAACGGGAGAGGCCACAACAGTGAGAGGCCCACGTACCGCAAAAAAAAGAAACAAAACCGCCCTCCAAAAAAACCAGCATGGGCCTGGTACAAAAACAGACACATCGGTCAATGGAATAGAATAGACAGTCCAGAAATAAACCTATGCACGTATGGTAAATTCATCTACAGAATAGGAGGCAAGAATATACAATGGAGAAAAGGCAGTTTCTTCAATCAGTGGTGTTGGGAAAACTGGTCATCTACATGTAAACAAAGGTTAGAACATTTCCTCACACCATATACAAAAATAAAATGGCTTAAAGACCTAAATGCAAGTCCTCAAAACATAAAACTCCTAGAAGAGAACATAAGCAGAACACTGTTTGACAAATATCATACCAATATTCCTTTGGATAAATCTCCTAAAGCAAAATGAATGAAAACAAAAATAATCTAAACGAGACCTTGTTAAACTTAAAAGCTTTTGCACAGGAGAGGAAACCATCAACAAAGATGAAAATAAAACCAAAGGATTGGGATAAAATATTTGCAGATGATGTGACCGACAAGGGGTTAATATGCAAAATATGTAAACAGCTCATAGAACTCAATATCAAAACAACAATCATCCCAATGATAAATGGGCAGAAGACCTGAATAGACATTTTTCTAAAGAAGATGTACACATGGTCCACAGGCACATGAAAAGATGCTCAGCATCCCTAATATTTAGAGAAATGCAAATCACAACAACAATGACATATCATCTTGCACCTGTCAGAATGGCTATCATCAAAATGTCTACAAATAGCAAATACTGGAGAGGATGTGGAGAAAAGGGAATCCTTATATGCTGTTGGTGGGAATGTAAATTGGTGCAGCCACTATGGAAAACAATATGGAGCTCCCTCAAAAACTAAAAATAAAACTACCATATGATCCAGCAATTCCACTCCTGGATACCTATACAGTAAAATAACAAAAGCATTGATTTGAAAAGATACACGCACCCCAAAGTTCATAGCAGCACTATTTACAATAGCAAAGATATGGAAGCAACCCAAGTGGCCATTAACAGACGACTTGATAGAAAAATGTGGCATATATACACACACAATGGAATATTACTCAGCCGTAAAAATAATGAATATCTGCTATTTGCTGCAACATGGATGGACCTAGACAATATTATACTTAGTGAAATGTCAGATATAGAAAGACATACCGTATGATACCACTTATATGTGGAATCTAAAAAATAATACAAATGAATGCATATGCACAATGGAAACAGACTCACAGATATAGAAAACAAATTTTTGGTTACCAAAAGGGAGAGGGAAGGTAGGAGGGACAAATCAAATTAGGGGCATGGGATTAAGAGATACCACTATTATGTATAAAATGGGAAAGCAACAATGATATACTGTATAACACAGGGAATTATAGGCATTATCTGATAATAACTTGTAGTGGAGTATAATCTGAAAAAATGCTGGATCACTCTGCTGTACACCTAAAACTAATATAATATTGTAAATCAACTATATTTCAATTAAAAGAAGAGAAAGGATGCAAAATTATTTAATAATCTGTTTTTATTGCTTACATATTGAGAAAATGCACTGCATTTCAAAGACTTACCAAAAAAAGAAAGAAAACTAAAATTAATTAACCATGGTGGTTAGCACCATGCTTACATAAAACATCTTTAGTTATGCCAGTCTGCTTTAAGATGATAACAGCTTAACTTTGATCATATGCAAAATCTGTACACTTTTACCTCTTCCCACATCATTACATGCTATTGATGTCCCAGTTTGTATCTTTTATATTGTGAGCACTAATGAATTATTGCAACTGTATTTATTTTTAATACTTTTGTCTTTCCATTTTTATACTAAAGTTAAAAGTGTTTTACCCACCACCATTACAACGTTGGAGTGTTCTGAATTTGACTATATGCTTACTTTTACTTATGAGTTATATGCTTTCGTAGGTTTTCATGTTGTTAATTTTTTGTTTCCACTCAAAGAACTCCCTTTAGCATTTTTTGTAAGGCAGGTCGAGTGGTGAATAACTCCCTCAGCTTTTGTTTGTCTGGGAATGTCATCATCTATCTTTCATTTCTGAAGGACGGCTTTTCCGAATAGAGTATTCTTGGTTGTCGGTTGTTTTCTTTCAGCACTTTGAATATATCATCCCACTCTCTCCTGGACTGCAAGGTTTCTTTTCAGAAATCTCCTGATAGCCTTATGCTGTTCCCTTGTATATGACAAGTGGCATTTCTCTCACAGACTTAACAATTCTCTCCTTGAAAAGGGAATCCTCTTACACTGTTGGTGGGAATGTAAATTGATAGAGCCACTATGGAGAAAAGTATGGATGTTCCTTAAAAAACTAAAAATAGAACTACCATATGACCCAGCAAACCCACACCTGGGCATATACACTGAGAAAACCATAATTCAAAACAATACATGCACCCCAATGTTCATTGCAGCACTATTTACAATAGCCAGGACATGGAAGCAACCTAAATGTCCATCAACAGAGGAATGGATAAAGAAGGTGTGGTACACATATACAATGGAACATTACTCAGACATAAAAAGGAACGAAATTGTGTCATTTGCACAGACGTGGGTGGACCTAGAGACTGTCATACAGAGTGAAGTAATTCAGAAAGAGAAAAACAAATATCATATCATATAACTTATATGTGGAATCTAGAAAAATGATACAGATGAACTTATTTGCAAAGCAGAAATAGAGACATGGATGTAGAGGACAGACATATGGATACCAGGGCGGGAAGGGGGGGGTGGGTTGAATTGGGAGATTGGGATTGACATATATACACTACTATATATAAAATAGATAACGAATGAGAACCCAGTGTATAGCGCAGAGAACTCTACTTAATGCTCTGTGGTGACCCAAACGGGAAGGACATCCACAAGAGAGGGGATATATATATATATTGCTGATTCACTTTGCTGTAGAGCAGAAACTAACACAGCATTGTAAAGCAACTGTACTCCAATAAAAATTAATTTTTAATAGAGTTGACTAAAATTCTAGATTGTTGTAAATATTCAAAATAAATAAGTAAAATATAAAGACAGTTAAGAAAAGAAAACCAATTCTTTCCTTGTCTTTGACTTTTGATATTTTTATTATAATGTGTCTTCATATAACCTACTATGAGATGATACTGTTCGAGAACTTTTGAGTTTCGTGAACATAAGGGTCCATGTTGCTCCCACAAGTTGGGTGGTTTTCAGCCATTATTTCTTTAAATAAAATCTCCACCACCACCTCTCTCTCTCTCTCTCTCTCTCTTGCTCTCGATCTCTCTCCACTCCTCCTCCTCCAGGGTCTCCCATCATCCATCTATGAGTCCATTTAATGGTGTTTTAAAAATCCCATAGATTTTCCCCACTCTTTTTCATTCTTTTTTTTCTCCTCTGATTATATAACTTCAAATTACTGCTTTCTGAGTTCATAAATTCTTTCTTCTGCTTGATGAAGTCTGCTGTTATAGCTCTCTATTATAGTTCTAAATTCATCCATTGTATTCTTCAGCTCCATCATTTCTCTTTGGCTCCTTTTTATGATTTCTATCTCCTAGTTGACTTTTTCATTCTGTACAGGTATTGCTTTTCTGATTTCATTGAGTTGCCTTGCAGCTGGCTGGGCATCTTTGAAACAATCATGTTGAATTCCTTGTCAGGCAATTCATGGACCTCCATTTCTATGGGGTCAGTTACTGGGAAATTATCTTGTTTCATTGGTGGGGAGTTGGGCTTCCGAGATTTTTCCTGCCCCTGAAAATCTCACGTTGGTGTCTTCACATTTAAGGAAGCAATCTCCTCCATCAGTCTTTACTGACTTTTTTCAGGAGAGAAACACCTGCACCACTCAGCCAAGCTAGGGATACTGGGGGGTCTCTGAGGCCTCTTCTGTGGATTCACCTGCTCTGCCCTTCTTGGTCCATCTTGTGAAGGATGTGTTTGGATGATACACGCCTTTTCTCAATTGCACAAAGCCAGGGCACATGCTGACAGCCTCCAGTTTATTTTCCCCATTTCGGTACCCTGAAGTGTTTAAGGTATGACTGTTCTCACCATCCAGCCGAGTGGTGCCAGTTCTTTTTATGCACATGTGCATGATCTGTTGAGGCATGAGTGCACCTTCTGCAGGGGTGTCCATGGAATGCCGGTTCTGAGAGGGTCAAGAACATGGAGTGCTGGATTTGCTCGTGGGCAAATTGAGGCTTCTGTAGGTGATGGGTCCTATGAGGTTTGTAAGGTACAGTCTCTGAGGCAGTTAGAAGAACTGCAGCCCTTTGTTGAGCTTAGCGCCCTGTTTGCTGTGAGCCATTGCCCTTTCCCCTTCTCCTTGCTATCCCAAGACTATTCAGCCATGCTCATCGCCTCTGGGTTCTGGGTTTGGGCAAGAAAGAAGTGGGATTCCTGGGCAGCATCTAGCACCACTGGGTATTCAGGGGCTCACCACACTCTCACTTTCCCCCATGGGAGGAATTGCAGGCGTAGTGCGTCTATCTAGGCATTGATATGTGTAGCCTTGGGGGAAGTTTGATATTGGTAGGGTGAAGCTGTTCTTCCTACTCTCTTCAACGTGTCTGTTCTTGGATTCTTTTTTCTAATGGATCAGGGTGTTGGAGCTTCATCACTGGATACTGGGGCTCCCACAAAAACACTCTTGCCCATGGCTGATTAGGCAAAATATTTATTTGGAGACTCCTGTTATGCCAACTTCCTGACATCACACTCTAGAACTATGTTTTGAATGGAAAAATATTTGACTGGATAAAAAGAAGCAGCCCAGGAAAAAGTTCATTCCCGACTAGTACTATGAAAATCGATGAACCACAATTTTATTTTCAATGGTTTTTACGTGGAAGGGGTTTCCAAATTGTACTGGACAGTCATGTCATGACAAACGACACAGCTCATGAATAAACACCCTGTACAGAATCCCTATCTTCTCACTTGTCTCCATCCTTGGCCTGGAAGAAACTGTAATTTAATATTAACTTTAATCCATACTACAGTAATCCTTACAGGATGAGCCCTTTATGCTACCTATTATATTCAACTTAGGGCTGTTGAATTTTACTTCGTGATGGTTGGTGGGTAGGGATATTCAACTCTACGCCACAGGACAGTAACTGCAACCATTTTCCTTCTTTTGAGGTGGATGGACCTAGAATCAGTCACACAGAGTGAAGTAAGCCAGAAAGAGTAAAACAAATACCGTCGGCTAACACATATATATGGAATCTAAGAAAAAAAAATATAGGTCATGAAGGACCTAGTGGTAAGACAGGAATAAAGACACAGACCTACTAGAGAATGTACTTGAAGATATGGGGAGGGGGAAGGGTAAACTGTGACAAAGTGAGAGAGTGGCATGGACATATATACACTACCAAACCTAAAATAGATAGCTAGTGGGAAGCAGTCGCATAGCACAGGGAGATCAGCTCCTTGCTTTGTGAACGCCTGGAGGAGTGGGATAGTGAGAGTGGGAGGGAGGGAGGCAAAAGAGGGAGGAGATATGGGAAGGTGTGTGTATATGTGGCTGGTTCACTTTGTTGTAGGGTGGAGGCTGGCACACCATTGTAAAGCAACTGTGCTCTAATAAAGATGTTAAAAAAAGAATAAAAACACTGACTGTAAACTTACTTCCATATATCTTAACGAATTTCACAAAGGAACAAAGAAAAACAGGTTCTGAATGCAATTTCCATAATGATACAGCCCCATCTGACGCTATCTCCTGTGTACTGTTGCTAGGTAAGTCAACTTTGCTCTCTGAAAGTAAAGTCACATAAGACATCTAGTTCAGTTGTACATAAGTGTGTTAGAACCAGAAGAATTTGAGTATTTTCCTTTAGGGAAACAGCATCACAACTGTTCTCTTTCTCCCCTTTCCCACTTCTCTGTGTTACATAAAGCCACTCCTCCTCCTAAAACCACTGGCACCAACTTCCAAAGTGGCCACCTCAAAGCAAAAAAAGATAAAAGAAGGAAAATTTGTTCCCATGAAGTCCTGCTAATCACATGCAAGAGAAATGGATTATCATGCTGCCTAAACACAGTGCCTGATAAATGTAATGCCTAAACTGGACCCCAGATACACAGATCTTTAACTATAGAGTTTCTTCCCTGCCCCTGCGATATGTAGTAGAGGGTGGTGACAGAGCCCCACTGATGTAACTAAATGTTTTCAAAAGGTCCTGAGGAACTCCTGATCGTCCTCTCAGAGAAAGAAGGATTGATTTGAGTTATCAGGTCTGACAGGAGCAGAAGCTGACTTAAGAGGGTAACGAGGAGGCCACAATTGTTCTTTTGGTCAAAAAAGTTGACCTGAATCACCATCAGGTGAGCATAGTTAGGCTCGATAAAATTGTTCTGCATCTTGCACTGTTGATCTGCTCATCTGTATCTAATTATAACAACTATATCAGGTCTTGGTGTCAGATTCCATCCTATGACTACATGGAGATGTTTCCTAAATCCAGTGTAAAGTTTCATAATAGGCTCTATTTTAAATAAAGATATACGTCCTTTTTTGTCTCCTGAATTTATGTGTGCAACAAAAAATTCTCCACAGTTACATGAGACACAGTGATCTGCACGAATAACTGTCTTCTCTTAGTATTCTATTCCCCAAACTAGGACATTTTTCAGTAGGCCTGGAACCACAGATTCTCTTGACTTTTCTAAATACTTCAACTTTAACCACAGTGGAAAATTTGATCTGTTGCATTTTCTTCAGCTCATTTATGCAGCCATGCCACATTGCAGGAACCTAGAAAAATAATCTGAACAATATAAAGCATTGTTTACCAAGCCCAGCAAACCAGAAAGATCAGATCACACTTATTTTGGACATACTGATGATCCTGCCATTTCCCACACAAATCAGTAAAATAGGTGTTCCTGGATTTGCAATTAAAAAAACCCCACAATATATATCCTCCTACTCCTTTCTCTCTTCTTTCTGGGGAGAGACAGACAGAATATACACTGTAAAATCTAATGAATTCAGATTCCACTCATTTGAAATTGTTGTAGTTCAAACTTTATGATACTTCCTTTTCAGGGTTTATTTAAAAGAAGGAAATGTTTTCAGCTATCATCAAGCAATTCATAAACCACTCATATACACATATTCCACATAGTAGATATACATTTATATCTATACACAAAATTTAAATAGAGGCCATGAAATAGACTCAAATTTGACTGGGTGTAATTAGTGTGGCATCCCAAAGAGACCTCTCATGATCTCAACTTTTCAGTAACTGGGGCTGATTTCCCAGATTTTGTGAATTAGTAAGGGTGAACTCAATGTTACCTTCTGGTGAGGGCCCTGGTGGCTGAGCAGAACACAGATCCTGGAGCCAGATGGACTGTGGGCCACTCTTGGTGTGCCACCTGCAATATCCATGACCTCTTAGTCAACTGATCAATTTAATAACTCTGGAGTTCAGTGTTCACATCTGTAAAATTCTGTAACAGCACGTAACCTATAGAGTTACCTGTCTTAAACGAGTTATCCTTCTCAGGTTTGTGGCCTGCAGTCATCACTATACACTATTCCTCCAAAATTAAAAACTACAACTCATTAGACTTGCTTTAATTTCCTTTAGACCTGCATGAAACTGAAGTCAACAGCACTTACCTGTACCCACGGCTTAGGCTGTTAACAGTAGTTTCTACAGCATGCCTAGGACAGTGGTTTTGGGGGAAGACTTATTTCATCCTTATGTGTTAATTTGTTACCTGTTAAATTTCATGTGCTAACGGCGGGAAAAAAGCACATAAAATTAACACATTAGAGAGGGGTGGGTGTAGGTAAAGCCCAAGCTTGTCCGCTTAGAAGGTCACTCAGAGGCACCAATATCAGGGAGGAGATGAGGAATGGGGGCAATCTCAGATCTCCTGTTCTCCCGAAGGTAATGTTCCCCTGAAACATGCAGATAGAGTAGAACCCTAATGTCATTGGACTCTACTGTCAGAAAGCTGACTCGGCCCTCCCAGGCACATGAGCGTTGTGGGTACCTAAGGGTGCGGGTCATGTGGATGCTGCCCTCCTGTGGACAATAGCTACCTGACAGGCCAAGCCCTTCTTGTCCAGTCAGAACCCTGGGCTCTTAAACCCAATGGGCATGTGGGATCTTTGGGCCTGTTGCCGCCATGGCCCTGTGGTAGATCCGGCCTTACAAGTCACTAGAGCATGGTGGACTCCTAAACCCTGTGTGTCACATGGCTCCTTCTCTCATGTGACCCTGTCTAGCTACCAGCATGTGGTAGCCTCAGGCCTTGATGTGATCTACTGCTTAGGGTTATGTGGATGCTATGGTCTGGTACCCTTCCCAGCATGGTACATGCCAAGTTCAGCAATATCCATCATGTGAAGTTTGTGGGCTACTAAATGCTGTAGATCCATGTATGGGCAACAGTGTGGCTCCTACCACACGTGGCACCCAAGGTTCTTCCACTCATGTGAACTCTGCAGCTTCTGGACCGCTGTTGGTCTAGTGGACCTTATGGTCATGTGCCACCATGTGGTCACGTGAGACTCAGCCCCCTCAGTCAGGTGAAGATTGAGGGCTCCTCATTTCGGTGGTTCAGGTGGTCTCCGACGTCATGTGATCACCTATGGTCGTGCAGGATGGGATGCCATTTAAGAGTGGGTAGGGTCTACTGAACTGCAGTTTGGCTTAACCTCCAGAAGAGTCAGACCCATAGGTGCAGAAGACCTTTAGACCTGTGGTGGTCACTCTGGCTGAGGGGGCACTTTGAGGAGACTCTGGCTCATATCCCAACCTTTCCACCAACTTTAATATCCTGCCACGGTTGGTGGTACTCGGGTAGGAGTTGCCCCCGCCGGTACTAGAAGTTTACTCAGGGAACTGGGTTTTTAGAGGCGCCCAAGCAACATCAGACCGAGGTCCGGCAAAGAGCCGTGGGCCCGAGAGAGAGTGTTGGACATAGGTGGGGGGTGGGAGGGGGCTTCTGGACACGGCCTAACTGTTGTACAGCTGGCAGAGAAAGCCTGTGGGTGTGAGCGACCTGAACCTGGACTGACGGGAGCAGCTTCTGGTAGAGAGTGAAGTGGAGAAGGAGGATGGCCTGGCCTGGGTGGGTGGGGCGGCCATGGACAGGGTGGCTGGGGTTCATGGACTTGGATGTCATCTCTCAGCAGCAGGGTCCTGGTCTGTCATGAATGTGGTATTGAATGAGTCAAGTTGAGCAGATAGTGAGATTCTGTTTACATTTATGGGGTAGAAATACTTCTTGCTACATGGCTCAAGAATATTGTCACATGTGATAATTTATATTACATGATGCTTAAATAATCCACTTTAGTTTTCTCTCACTTCAGCATTTCCAAGCTTGTTCTGCAAAACACTAGGGCCACAATAAAACAGCACCAACGAAATTGGACACTACGTCAGACATGTGTGGAACACACAGGACTAGAGGTAAATGAATTTCAAAACAATAGGATGTTTTTTAGATAATATGGTAATATGCAATATGAATGTCAAAGGGAGGGATAGTTTCCCCAACTTATGCGGGGATGATACATTTCTGCACAGAGCATCTTAAGAACGAGTGTTCCAGAAAATATTCTGTGAAGACCTGTCCACACTAAATTTCCTACCACTTAAGACCTTGTGCCTTTGCTTACTAAGAGCAAGAGAATGTATGGTTACAATTATTAGAATCTCTTCTTCTTCTCTTTAAGAATTTACTTATTGCTCTGAAATGCAGTTTATCTTATCACATCAGCCAGACTTTCTCCTGCTTAAATCTATTCACTTTTTAGTCTTCAGAGGTAACTTCAATTTCTAAACATATGTTTGATAGCGTGGTGGCAAAGAGAAGTGCATAAGTGCAAATCATTAAGCAGTCTTACCTATAGCAACAAATATAGTGCCCCCCTCTGGAAAGCAAAGTACACCTTACCTGTCAGGATGAGCAGACAAAATACCTCTCATTTTATACAAATATCCCACACTTTTCCAAAACAATTTTTTTAATATGTAATAATTAAAGCTGCCATGTTTTGAGTCCCTATAATGTGTCAAGCACTGAGATAACCTCGTCATGTAAGTTAAGTCATTTCACCCTCAGAAAAATCCTGAGAGGTTGTTATTTCAGTTGGCAGATGAGATACGTGAGTCAGGAGAGGCTGAGCTATGCTGTGGTCATAGACAATCTCCAAATCTCACTGGCTTATTCCTCACTCCCACTACATGTCCATGGCAAGTGCACGTCCATCACAGGATATTGGAGGTCAGAGATCTGATCTCTTCCTAATGGAATGACCTGGAGACTGAACCCGACAGAGCAGCCACCATGTAGAAAGTTTTTGATCGCTGTGCCCGAGGGAAAGAGGGCCCTGGGCCTGGAGGGAGGTCTCACACCAACAACCATATGTTATGGCCCAGAATTATTTCACATATCACTCAAACCCATTAGCCAGAACTAGTCACATTTATGGCCCCGCCCAAACAAAGGGGATAAAGCAAGAAGTGCAGTTCTGCCAGGGGCCTGGAACAGGGGAGAAGTGGAAACACTTGGCAAACAGGACCACTGACTGCTGCATGATGCAACTGAAACGCAGAGAGATTGAGTACTTGTGTAAAGTCACATGGGCAGTAAGGGACAGAGCAGGATTTGAATCCAGACAGGTATGTTTTCAAAGTCCAGGTTGTTTACATACTCTTTTCTATATTGTATGCTATTCTCTTAAATGAAATACATATATATTCTTGACCCTTGAACAATGCGGGAGTTGGGGACGCCGACCCCCTGCACAGTCAAAACTCTGCAGATAACTTTTGAGTCCCCCAAAAACGTAACTACTAATAGCCTACTCTTGACTGGAAGCCTTCCCGATAACATAAACAGTGGATTAACACATATTTTGTGTGTTATATGTGTTATACAGTGTATTCTTGCAACAAAGTAAGCCAGAGGAAAGAAAATGTTATAAAGAACATCATAAGGAAGAGAAAGTACATTTACAGTACTGTACTGTATTTATTGATACCGAAAGTTTGCATCATCTGCTTACAAAATGAATCGTCTGTCCGTCAGTACCGACATCAATACTGTCTTATATGATACAAAACATGGTACATGTTATATGTAATACTAATGCTAGACACCAAAAGTAGAAAGATACTGTGAAAAAAAATTCATATTTTTTAGAGGTATAGGGATTAGTGCATTGATAATGACGAAGCAGCAATATGATTGCTTATGGTTGTCTAGGTGATGGAAACCATTGCTTCATGGTAGCCTAGACCATACGCTAATGAATGAATCATTATAAAACTTTTATGGCATACAGTATCACAGTCATATGCATAATATAGCATGGAAACATTGTTATACTAAAAAAAGCACATACCTGTGGTGATGATAGGCTGATGCGTAGTTTCTCCAATTATGAGAGAGACAGAGACAGAGAGAGACAGAGAGACAGAGAGACGTACTGAATGGGTATGTAATTCTTTGAAAGCAAAGTTGTAAAAGAGTAAGAAAACAAACACGTCATTAATTTTTTGTTAAATATCCCTCACCTTCTGCCTGTGTAAGGATAGGCTATCCACTTCAATACCTGTCTTGTACACGATGTTCTACACGTGTATTGTTTTATATATTTGTTGAAAAAACTGCACATATAAGCAGACCCACGCAGGTCAAACCCTGTTGTTCCAGGGTCAGCTGTACTTAGAGTAGAGAGCCTATTACTTCAGTGCTCCAGTTCCCTCTTCCTCAATTATCTGATGTGCCAACAGTGGAACTGAAGAGACGTCGTGGCAGTGGCAGCATTGCAAAGCTTTGGGCCTCCTCCAAACAGATGAATGGATTGGGTATTTGAGTGTTCATTATATTCAAACATAAAACTTAGAAAATAAAACCTGGAGTTAGATGCAAAGCCTGTTCATGGATCATTTAATGTATAAAAATTAATCTCATGTCTTTCCACTCTTGTCAAGGAAAAATAATAAAAATAAGAACAGAAATTAACGGAACTGATAGGAGATATGACAGAGTTCAACAACAACAACAAAATGCTAGCTGCAAACAGTTTAGAGAGATAAGAAAATAAGGATACATCTGGCAACAAGGCTCAAGAAAATTAGAGATAAGGCATGGAGAAGGCACTCTGAAATGAGAAAAGCTGTCACACTTTCAGCAAAGATTCAAAAGATACAACAGTGTTATGGAAAAGATATGCTGATAAATTTAAACTTTAGAGAAAACAAATAAATCCCAGAGAAAAACACGATTTTCCATGCTAAAGAAAGAGAAAATCTTAATATTATTAAAAGTATTCTTGACAAAGAATACACGAGAAGGCAAAATTATTAGCCAATCTCAGATAATTACACAAATGCAAAAAGTATTCATAAATGAATAGCAAGCTAAATCCTGCCACGGCCAAGACAGGAAACACAGGATGACAAAGTCGTGTTTAACTCCAAGCATGCCACGTTGGTTTAACATTAGGAGATCTATGAAGAAAATTTAGCCCGTTAGTGCAATAAAGGAAGGAGGAAAGGAGGATTATCAAAAAATATTTAGTAAAAAAAGGCCTAGAAAAATTGAAACAACCAGTCAGCAGTAAAACTGACAATAACAGGAATTCTCAGCAAGTCATAAATTGAAAGATGTTTCTTTAGACTGACAACAATTATTTAAAAAAGAGTAAACTGCATCAAACATCATACGTAATAGCGAAATGTTGGAAGCATTCCCTTTAAAATCAGAAGACAGACAAAGATGACTTACATGACCATTTTGTTTTAGCATCACACTACATCTACTAGGCAGTACAGTGAGCCGGAATGTATATATGCATCTATACACATGTGAATTAATAAATGTGTACAAGGGAAAATAAAGCTGTCAAGATAACACAGTTACCTTCATGCAAATTCAAGAGAGGCTAAGGAAATTAAGATTAACGATAGAGATTAATAAGTTTGTTGAGTATAAGACAAATATACACAAAATAATTGTGACAAGTACAAAGTCCCGTTTCCATTTTGAATATACCATTTACAGAAGCAAAAGTTATAACGTTCTATAAAATCAACGATGAATCGGATTCCATTGGCAACTCTTCAGACATACCTGAACACTCATATGCTTTCCTGTTCTTTAGTGAACAAAAAGCTAAAGACATGAAACCAGTGTCTGTGTGTGTGTGTGTGTGCGTGTGTGTGTACACATTAAGCAGAACCCCTTACAGCTCGGTTTTAAATGGGATCTCGGTTGTATCAAGCATATGCACCATCCTGAGAATTGGAGGTGTAACTGAATGACATGGGAGCCACGTATGGCTCAGTGACTTGATTAGCTGTGTATGATGGGAGGGGTCTCTGGTTCTTATGGAGCAGTCACAGCAGAGTGCCTGGAATGCATACATGTCAGTTAGCACACAGGCAGCAGTGGTGTTTCAGCTATAGCAGTCCCAAAGCGTGAGTGGACTTCCCCTGGCTGCACAGCATCCAAGCCGGCTTTTCTGGCCCTCACAGAGTTTTTGTCAGCTATGTAATATATTTTATTAACAACATCTTATTTTTATGAAATAGCTATTAGAATGAATAGCTGGCATAGGCAAGTGGGAACTTTGATTGATAGAGTCCTTGACACCAAAATTGGTTCAAGCTAAGAGCCCTGGAGGAAGTGGGAATCTGAGAAAAGTTATTTGGCTTAGGTGCATCTGACGACGGTAAGGATCCAACTGACATTAGAGGATGAAATATTGGTGTCCCATGGCACACAATGGTGAAACAGTTGCAGGAGTTGTCACCTGTGGTCACTTGAATGAAATGCCTTTGAAGTCAATGTGTCCATGCACCAAACAGATGTTGTTAGGGACTCAGAGGAGGCTCCTTTCCCCACAGCACTGAGAAACACATTAGTGCGGAGGGCATCTTCATCTTCGAAGTGTTCTGAAGTGGCTGACTTGTGTAGGCCACCGATGAGATGGGAGATCCCCTCATTTCAGTGGGGATGTTGTGGTTGTGGAGTTGCAGGCCCAGTAGGAGCACTTAACCTCCTGCCTCAAGGTGAGTGCTGTTTACCTTAATAAGCAGCAAGGCTGGAAGGGTAGTCACATTGGTTTGACCTACAGCAATCTTTGAAGGTGGCTAATTGATCAACAGATCCCTTGGATCTTGAAATATCTGAACATACTCCAAAGTTGCATTTGATCAGTGTAAAAATAAATAGAATATAAATAAGTATTTATTTATAATAAAATATAAGAATATTAAAATTAATAAATCAAGCGCTAGATCTGGTGACTTGAGCTATCATGATGGCAAATGGTAGTCCCTTACTCAATTCCCACACTTGACCCAGAACACGATGAATGAGTGGACTACTGTGGAAGGACCCTACAGTGAAGTCGCAAGTTACTGCAGTAAATTTTCTTCCCAGGCTTAGCCAAAAGGACCGTCAGCCATTTACTGCTATTACTGTGCATTTGCTTTAAGGACAATTGCTCTAAGCCAGAGCTCAAAAAACTTTTCCTGGAAGGGCCAGATGACAAATATATGAGGCTTTGCAGGCCTTTCAGTTTCCGATGGTGCTATTCAGATCTGCATTGTAGAGCAAAAGCTGCCACTGACACAGCATGTCTCTCTTCCAATAAAACTTTATATATGGACAGGGACATGTGAATTTCAAGTAATTTTCACATGCCAGGAAATATGATTCTTCTTTGGATTTTTTTTAACCATTTGACTATGTAAAACATTCTTAGCTTGCAGGTCATACAGAAACAGGCTCGTGGACCACAGTTTACCAATCCCCACTGTAAGCTAATGGAATCACTAGGTCCCCAAAAAGAGCACTGAGTGGAAAGTCAGCAAAGTGAGGTGGCAGGCATTCCTAAGGTCTTCTGCCAAGCATAACCCCAAAGCTGATGCCTTTTAACATAGTGGTTTTCAACCTTGGTTGCACACTGCAATCACATGAAGAGTTTTAAAAATGTGATTGCTTGGGTCTACCCCCAAATCTGTTTTAAGTGTTGTGGGTGTAGGCTGGCGCTAGTGATTTTTTTCAATCTTCCCAAGTGACTCTAGTGTGTAAACAAGGTTGAGAAGTGCCTAAACAATTTAAATGATGAGAGTGCAAGTATTTTACAATATTTAGTTTAAAAACCTTATAATTGTGGTTTTGGAATAATAATAGTCCAATAATGAATACATAGAATATTCCATTCATAATAAATACATAACTGTGCTCGAAAGTATGAAATAAGAATTCCCATGTAATAAACGGAGAATGCTCTCCTTCAAGGAAGGAAAGAAGGAAGGGAGGGAGCGAGGGAGGGAGGGAGCGAGGGAGGGAGGGAATGAGTGGTAAGGCAGGGGCCACCAGTGGTAGGGTCAGGGAGGAAGGCTAAACCACTGACGAGCCCAGAGCCAGGTATGGGTTAAAGCCAAGCACCCAGGAGCCCAGGGCTGACTCGACAGTGAAGTCTTCTCTTCAGGAGACGGTCACAACCCAGGGTAAGCGTGGAAGGGACAGAGCAAACACAACACATGGAGTGATTGGCACTGAGGGAAAAGGAAAAAGAGAAAAGCCTGGAAAAGACCTAAAGAGAGAATTTCCCTAGAGAGATAAAGGAGTGGTAAAGGTTGAAATTATATCCATTGTATAAGAAGAGAACACTGACCAGGAAGATGGCTGATTGGACACAAGGGTGGAGTTTCACTTCCTCCTGAAACTTCATTAAAACAACATGAAAGGTAAACAAATCAATACAATGGTATATTACCCAGCAATAAAAAGGCAAGAACACGGGTGGATCTCAAGAAAAAAAAAAGCTAAGTTCAAGAAGCCAGACACAAAGGAGTACAGGATGTGTGATTCCATTTATACGAAATTCTAGAGCAGGAAAAGCTAATATATAGAAAAGGAAATCAGATCAAAGTTTGCATGGGACCAGAGGAAGAAGAGGAGATTAACTGGGAATCTTTGGGCAGAGTGGTACGTGTTCTATATGTTAATTAAGCTGGCGGTTATCCCTAACCCCTGATTTTTACATGTAAGGAACCGGGCATCAGGAAAAGTTGGGTGAGTCATGTAAAGTGTTGCAGCTTATTAATCAGCGAGGAGATACTCATATCTGCTTATCAATGATAAATTGTCCTTGTTATGCTGCGTAAGGAGCAAACAGGTATAGTGCTTCATCCTAAGCACCTGGGAAGACGCTGACCCAGACACAAACATCCTTTTGTACAAGCAAAGCGTAGATCTGAATGAATAACTATTGTGCATTCCAATCACACATTTATAAACATAGTTGACACTCTCACGCGTTCCTTTGGCTTGACTTCTTAATGTTAATTATTACACATAAAAAAAAATAGGGCTTCCCTGTTGGTGCAGTGGTTGAGATTCCGCCTGCTGATGCGGGGGACATGGGTTCGTGCCTTAGCCCGGCAAGATCCCACATGCTGCGGATCGGCGGGGCCCGTGAGCCATGGACACTGAGTCTGCATGTCTGGAGCCTGTGCTCCACAATGGGAGAGGCCACAACAGTGAAAGGCTCACGTAGCGCAAGAAAAACAACAAAAAATCCCCATAAGCATTCATTAATATCTTCTTCTGAGGGACCATACTGTAATATACAGTTTTATACCCTGAGTTTTTTTTTTTTTCACATTGTATCACGCGGTGTCAGGAATATTCTGTCTTGCATTTTGCAACCTACCACTTAAACCCAATCTGTTTCCTTTTTTAAAAAATATCTTTAATGGAGTATAATTGCTTGCTTTACAATGGTGTGTTAGTTTCTGCTTTATAACAAAGTGAATCAGTTATATATATATACATATGTTCCCATATCTCTTCCCTCTTGCTTCTCCCATGAGACTGGCAGCCACATTCACGGTGCTTCTTGCTGGTCCCAGGGGTCATAATATGGACCTTGTTCTCCCCCAAAACTGTGATTGTGCCTTCTGCCCTCTATGGAGGACCCCTGAGGGTATGGCACAGAGGATGAGTTTTGTTTCCCACGGCCCCTCCCAGGCATGGAGTGGCTTTCTCGGTTGTGTCTCTCAAAAACATCTAAAAACGTATCGTACCCATAGCTGCCTGGGGCAAGGGAAAGAAGATAAGGCAAGCAGCAGAGAGCCCCCGAAACCTGGGAAGGGTGAGGGTGATGAGGAAAATTCTTGGGGGAATAAGAGTTTTGAAGGGCATAGCAGAGATTCCAGAGTGCAATGCATATGTACAGGGTAGGACACAGGCTCAGCAAAGGTCTGACAGGAAGCCAAGCTTGCACATGTGGCTGACCTTTGGGCTCCTCAAAAGCTGGAGGTGAAGGCTAAGGCAGAGTTGGAGGCAGCCTGGCTAAGCATCGGTGGAGTGTCCCAGATCAGAAGCCAATCTGCAAAGACTAGACAATATTGTTTTCCTTTCCTTTTTGGCTCCAGGCCCTTCAGGAAATCTCTGTCAAGTCACTATCTGACCACTGATGAAATAGAAGGACAACTTCTGCGAGCACGTATGACAAGGATTTCAATCTTTGCAAAAATACATATCCCAATGTGTGTATGTACTACAATTTGTTTACCCACTCATGCCTTGATGGACAGATGGGTTGTTTCAACCTTTTGAATATAATGAGTAATGCTGCTGTGTGCATTCACGTACAATAATTTGTTTTGGCACCTCTTTCATTTCTTTCGGGTATACAGCTAGGAGTGCAGTAGCTGGGTCATATGGTACTTCTGTGTTTAATTTTGTGAGGAACCAACAAACTGTTTTCCACAGCAGCGAAACCATTTTATCCCCACCAACAATGTACAGAAGTTCCAATTTCTCCACATCCTCACCAAAGCTCTTCTTGTTATGTCTCTTTTTTTAAAAAAAGCTACAGGCAATGTAGTAGGTGTGAAGTGGCATACTATTGTGGCTTTGATTTGCGTTTACTTAACGACTAATAGATTTTCCTCTGATCATTGCTTTTGCTGTGTCACACAGGTTTTGGTATGCTGTGTTTCCATTTTCAATTGTCTAAAAGTATTTTTAAATTTCCCTACTTGATGCATGATATATGTAAACCCATCTAGCTGGGACATAAAGGAGTTTTGACGCATGCACTTTAAGTCCCATTGCTATCCCATTTTTGTGCAGAATCTTCATGTTTTATAAATGGAAAAAAATTGTATAAAAACCCCACTTATTTGTGTTAGAAGGTGCCTCGTCCTCGGGGAGGAAGGCAGGGACGTTCAGGCCTGGACCTACTGGCTCGTGATTGGGGCAGGGAAGAGCAATGGAGGACACACGACATACAGCTTGCAACAGCACTCTTTATTATGAAACCAAACAGCAATCGTGAGTGGGGAAAAGACACAGGACAGCCGACCCTTCAAGTGGCTATGTTACCTGGCCTACAACGTAACTTTGGATTCTTGGTCAGCCAGGCCTCCAACCCCAGGCATGGACGTGGCCTGCGGCTGGAGATAAAAGATGATGTGGATGAAGACAAGGATGGCATCCAAGGGCTCCTTTTAGGGGATTTCTTTGAAGGCCTCCTCTGGGATCTTGTCCTCGGTCTGGAGAGAAGGGGTCGGAATGTCAGAAGAGCCCGCTCCCCAAGTTCCATTCCCAGGACACTGACCTCCACCTTCTTGGCCCCCCTGAAGGCCCAGAAATGTTCATCTTTACCCCACTTGATTCCCAGACCTCACCTTGAGCATACTGCAGACCTGACCAGCTCTGGTGCAGTTCCATTCGTTGTCCTGAAGGCACCTGCAGTGGGAGAACAACAGGTGATCTCCATTAGTACCACAGTACAGTCACGCTGACCATGCAATGCCACCGCTAAATGTATGCCACTTTCTTGCTGGGACACATGTACCAGTATGAACACTATGTGTAATGACGAAGAAAGGCCCAGTGAAAAGCAAACCATCTATCACTAGCATTCATGCCCACTAGAATTCAAAACAGAAAAGTAGAGCTGGGCTAAAGAACAAGGGAATTCAATATATACTGATTAAGAAAGATGTTCAAGAAAATAACAAATGAAAAATTCTAAAGTACAAGTCTCCCAGCATCTTTTATTGAGATATAATGCACACACCACTTTAAAGTATACAAATCAGTGCTTTTTCGTACATTCACATGATTGTGCAACCACCACAACTAATTCCAGAGTCATTTTACCACCTCAAAAAGAAGCTCCTTAACCATTCGTGATCACTCCCTATTCCTCCCCATCCCCCAGACCCTGGCAACCACTAATCTGCTTTTGGTCCCTGTGGATTTGCCGATTCTGGACATTTCATACAATATTTGACTTTTTGTGACTGGCTTCTTTCACTTAGCATCATGTTTTCAAGGTTCATCCATGTCATGACGTGTATCAGAACAGTATTCTTTTTTATGACTGAATAATATTCTACTTTATGGATGTACCAAGATTTATTCATCCATTCATCAGCTACAGGACATTTGGGTTGTTTCCACTTTTCGTCTATTATCAATAATGCTGCTATGAACGTTCCTGAACAAGTTTTAGAGTGTACACATGTTTTCATTTCTCCTGGTAGGATACTTAGGAGTGGGATTACTGGGTCTTATGGTAACTCCGTGTTTAACATTTTGGAGAAGTGCCAAAATGTTTTCCCAAACCACTGCTCCCTTTTATATTCCCATCATAACACATGAGAATTCCAATGTCTCCACATCCTCACCAACGCTTGTTATCATTCGTTTCACTAATTAAAGCCATCTTAGTGGGTGTGACCTGGTAACTCACTGTGGTTTCAATTTGCATTTCCTTGATGACTAACGATGTTGAGAAGTTTCTCATTTCCTTCCTGGCCATTTATATGTCTTCTTTGGAGAAATGTCCATTCAGAGCCTTTCCCCAGTTTAAAAACATTGGGGTGTTTGCCTTTTTATTGTTGAGTTGCAAGGGTTCTTCACATATTCTTGCCAGATATGTGATATGCAAATATTTCCTCCCATTCTGTTGGTGGGCTTTTCACCTTTTTGATACTGTGCTTTGATGCTCAAGAGGTTTTAATTTTGATGAAGTCAACAATTTATCTAGTTTTTTTCTTTGGTTGCTTGTGCTTTTGGTGTCATATGTAAGAAATGATTGCCTAATTCGTGAAGACTTACACCTGTGTTTCCTTCCCAGATTTTTATAGTCTTAGCTCTTACTTTTAGATCTTTGATCCATTTTCAGGCTAGGTTCGTACACGGTGTGGGAGTCAGGGGTCAAAATTCTTTGGTTTGCACACAGATACCCACTTGTCCCAGCACCATTTTTTGAAATCAATATTATTTTCCCATCAGATTTTTTCAGCACTCTGTCTGGTTGATCATCAGTTGACCATAAATGTGAGGGTTTATCTGTGGACTCTCAGTTCTAGTCCACTGATTCATACACTGTCCACAGGCCAGTACCACGTAGTCTTTATTACTGTGGCTTTGTAGCAACTTTTGAAATTGGGACGTGTGAGTCTTCTAACTTTGTTCTTCTCTTTCGAGATTGTTTTGGTGCATTTCCAAATGAAGTTTAGGTTAACCTTGTCAACTGTTGCAAAGAAGGATTCTGATAGGGACTGCATTGAACCTAGTTTGCTCTGGGTAGTACTGCTATCATAATAATATTGCCTTCCAACCCATGAAAATGGGGTGTCTTTCCATTTACTTAGGTCTGCTTTATTTTTTTCAACAGCGTTTTACAGACTCTGGAATATGAGATTTGCACTTCTTTTGTTACATTTGTTTCAAAGCGTTGTACTATTTTGATGCCATGGTAGCTGGGCTTGCTTTCTTAATTTCATTTTCGGTTGTTCATTGCAAGTACATGGAAATACAAATAAGTTTTGTATATCGGTCTTGTATCCTGTAACTTTGGTGAACTTGGTTATCAGTTGTAGTAGGGTGTTTTGTTTTTTTGTTGGTTGGTTGGTGTGCGTGTGGATTGTCCTGGATTTTCCATATACAAGATAATATCACTGAGCATTATACTATCTTGAAAACCCTTTACACATATACTAGTATGATACCTTTTTCATGGGCTCACTTTTATTTTCGGAAGCAAAATATTCAAAAAGCTATTTTTCCAAATTGCTTTCGAGTTTCCATGATTCACTCCCCTACCGTTCCAACCCAAACTCATTCCCATATACACCCAGCACTCACTTCTGAGACCACTCGAGTTTCATCCCAGACAGGGTGGAGAAAGCCTGCACCATCTCCTGCTGCTCCTGGGAGAGGGAGGAGGGTGTAGGCATTGGGATGGAGAACACACTCTGAGTCTCACTGGGGCTGGCGTCCCTCACAAACAGTTCGTCTTTCACAATGCATAGACTGGAGGATAAACGGGCACTCAGACAACTGGACAGATGGACCACCGCACACTCCAAACAACGATCCTGCTCCCACTGCCACTCAGCAACTACATTCCTTCCATACCCCTGCTGTGTCTGTCTCCCAGGTTCCATAACTAGTACCTCTGCCCCTCCCCACAGAGCCCACCTTTGGAGAGACTGTCTACCACCTTCACTCGATTAATAGGTTTATCCCCAACCCACGGGCAATTCCACATTTACCCTTTACCACAGCCCAAGGGCTGGATGCTCTGATCCCCATTCTCGGAAGAAGACACTGAGTCACACAGAGGTCATGTGACTTGACCAAGATCACACAGTGAGTGAGTATTGTGTCAAGGAGAGAACCCATAGGCCGATTTCAGAGCCCATGCTCTTCTTAACCACTAGGCTAGACTGCTCCTGGGATCTCCCTGCTGGCTTTCCACAATACTGAGTAAACCTAAGGTCTGCACCACCACATTCCCATGCCCCTGAGCCCAGGCGGGGATGTGCATCCCCGCCCACAAACTCACCTGCAGTAGCTGGCAGGGGTAGTGATGAAGGTCCGGGTGAAGGCACGCACACAGTCCTGAGAACTTCCTTCCACTTCAACAGCAAACAAACAACAGTACCCCTTAGAGCTGCACGTGCTCTACACGCTCACATGGTGTTGCCCAGTCAGGGTATGACTGGACACTCATGCTGAGAGGGCAGCTGTTCACGGTTCCAGGGTGTCGGGAGTGGGGAGGGCAACTATAGGAGCAGTCTGCGCCCAGTGACAGGGTCCCTGACAACCACTGCACAAGTTCACGGGATGCATTTTTCACAGCCGCCCAAGAGGTGGATACTACTACCCCATTGCGCAAATGAAGAAACTGAGAGGTTAAGCAATGGCCCAAGTTCTAAGAGCAAGGATCTGGAACGAGAGCCACCAAACTCCACAGCCTGTGTCCCCAACACCCAGGGTGTGCAGGGCAGACAGGCGTGGACACACCTCAGACCTGGGGTGTCTGTGGGAAGACTGAGGGCTAGAGAACACAGGAGGAAGGGGAAGGGAGGGGAGGGGAGGGGAAGGAAAGGAAGGGAAGTAAATGGAAGGGAAGGGAAGGGGTCCAGGAAGCTGGGTGGTTCTGTGCGTGAGCCTGGCCAGGGGAAGGCAGCAGTGGGGCATCTGGGGTGGGGGTCTACACACACCCACCTTTCTTGAACACCCCGCTGACGGAGAAACAGAGCATCATCTCCTGAAAGGGAAGAGCCCAGGCACCCAGTCACCACCTCCACCTCCTACCCACCTGTGGCTTCTTGGGCCCGCCCGAGGGAGGACGCAGGCGCTCACTGTCTGGAACCACATGTCCACCCGAAGGAGCTGAAGTCATGCTGAGTCTTGGGCAACACACAGAGGGTGTGCACAATGACACGTTTTGTGTGCTTCAGCAGCTGGACCCGTAGGTCTGTGAAGAGAGGGGAAGCGAACAAAGGTCAGGCGCTGCCACGCCCTGGGCCCTATGATTGACCCCTTCACTGCCCTTTCCCACCCAGTCTTCCCATCGCACACTCACGGGGGTCCTTGAGGTTCTTTATATTCCTGCTGTCCTTGAAGTACTTGCACAAGCTGCTTCTAGGAGACAAAAAGGAAGAGTGGGTGGTGGGTGTGTGCAGGAGCTGGCCTGTGTCTGCTGGGGAGCCACACGACCCAGGAGCAGAGTCTGGCCTGTGATACTCACGGGGCTGGGTCCTCAGAGTGGAAGGGAATTGTCAGGGAGGAGCAGGCCTCCTCAAGATAAGCACAATGGATATGCGGTTGGTCTCCACACTCATGGATCAAGTAATACCTGAGGGAGAGTAATGAGGACAGTCGATCTCTGTGGTCTGGACCTCAAATGAGACTTGAGAAGTCCGATGAGCAGACCTGTGCTTAGGTCTCCTCAACTCTCCTAGCCCTCCTCCCCTTGCTCAGATTCCCAAGGGTACTTACTGCTGCAGGAATTGCAGGACTAGACTCTTCAGTGTCACAGAGCCTATATAGCATTCCTGGAATCAAAAGGCATTTGAGATTGTGTGGCTGATAAGGGATCTGTGGCTCTCCTGCAACTCACCAAATGTTGTTTGATCCTCTTCATCACCTTGCAGGGCTTTATTATGTAGGGAGTGTCAATGTCAATGATAATTGGTGAGGGTAACTCCTGGCCATCCTGGAGAAAGGAAGAGGAAAACAGGAGTGGAGACCAGGGGAGTGGCCCTTGATGACCGGGGAAAAAAGTTTGGTCAAGTAGGCTGAGGGTCAGAGGTCAGGTGTGAAAGGCCTTGGAAATTTCATGGGAAGGCTTACAGTAGATGTCTTCATCATGAGGTCTTGGAAATCTCTAATGTTATATGCAATTTGTGTGTGTGTGTGTGTGTGTGTGTGTGTGTGTGTGTATTTATGGGTATTTTTCCAGAAAGTATATCCATGTCATTTTCAGGAGTCCATGTGCCCCAAAATGGTTAAGGGTCTGATGCCAACATGTACTCTAGGCAAGAACCAAAGGGCTTGAGGGCAGGTGCAGAGGTCACCGACATTAGTAAGAGACAATGATTTTCGTAGGCACTTACCAGGCATAACAACTTTGGGAAACATTCTCTGATGGCCCTGTCCAAAACCAAAAATAGAGAAGAGGTGGTTGATAGTTCAAGGTTGCAATGCTTCCTTTGAGCTAAAACGCTAATACCAAAAACAGAGATCAGTGTGTTCTGGCCCATCCAGCAGCCCCATTTGCACACCTCTGCTTCTGATTTTAAGGGTTTTTGGTCCACTTCCCTGTTGAGCACTGAGTATCTGTCATCGTACTGTGTGAAAGGCACTGTCTCCTAATCTCGCTCAATACCTTCACTTTAATATTCCTTCCCTCCCAACCTTCCTCTCCTTCCCGTGGAGAGCTCCCACCCAGACTACCCAGATTCCGTTCTCCAGTGCCACAGGGGCCAGTATTTCAAACCCATGCTGCAGGGCTACCTTCCCCTCCCTTCCTTCCTCCAGGTCCCCATAGTTCTCCATAGTGGCTAGAATAGAACTAAGAATAGTTCTAAGAATCTTAGAATGTAAAATTATACAGCCACTATGGAGAACACTATGGAGAACGTAACGCACCGCTGTGGGTCCCTACCTGACTTCCAGGGGCTTGGCTGGCAGAAGCCACAGAGTAGAAGGATGCATGTGACCTCAGGATTCAGGTGCCCTCAATCGTGAACTGTAACCGAGAGAACTGAGCCTCAGGAGACCACAGCATGTCCCATGACCATAGAATATACACGACCAACAGCCGAAGGGTAGGTGCGGTGTTCACATGACAGCAGGTGCTTTGCCTGCCATGTGATGGTAGAGGCCACATCCCTGTTGACTCAGGGATCTGAAGATTCTGGTAGGCAGCAATCTTCACGAGATAGAGATGGCTGAGCCTGATATGTGAGCAAGGGGGATATGTGACCAACCATAGCATCCATACGACACTCAGAAGCAGGTCACCTTTGTGACTTGGAGGGCTGAGGCTTCCACATGCCCCTAGCTAGTGAGGGCCACATGACAGGATGAATCCACATGATGGGCAGGGTTTAGGAGTCTGCCATGCTCTAGCGACTTGAAAAGCTGGATCTACCACATGATCATAGTGGCAATAGGTCCAGAGAGACTACACGAGCTCAGGGTTTAAGGGCTCATGGTGCTGACATGGCCAGTAGGTCTGGGCCTGCCACATAACTGTCTGGGCCTGCCACGTGATGGCCGCATCCACGTGACCATAGCCTTAGGAGCCCACGGTGCTCAAAAGCTGGGTCAGCCTCCTGAGTGTAGCCTAGTGACAGTAGGGTTCTCCCGGCTGCGTGTTTCAGGAGGCCGTTCTCTTCACGAGAGCTGGAGATCTGAGATTGCCCACATTCCTGGGCTTCCCGTTGATGGTGGTGCCTCCGGATGATCTTCCTCAGAACACAAGCTGGCTTCACCTGCCCCAACCCCTTTTTATTGTGCTAATGTGCTTCGTTCGTGTGCTAATTTTTTCCCTAATAACACGTGAAATTTAACACATAAATTAACACATAGCAATGGACTAGGTCCTCCCTAAATCCATAAACATTGCCGTATTTTAGAGTCTACTTCAAAAACCTAAGCGGTGGGTACAGGTAAGATTTGTTGCCATAATTTCATGCAAGTCTAAGAGAAATTAAAGCAAACTCAATAAGTGAATTTTAGCTGTTAATTTGAAAAAAATGTATATAATGATTACTATGTGTCAGGCACGTTAAAACGTCAACTCCTTTAATAGTGGCAATTCTATCAAATAGGTACTATGATTATTATTCCAGTTTTCACAGATGAGAAAGTGGAAGCACAGATGTGTTAAGTCACTTGCCTAAGTGGTAACTGAACCTATAGGTGCCAAACCAGGGTTTACTCCTAGGCACCCTGGCTCCAGACTTTGTGTTTGGATCACCCACAAGAGCCTCCAAAGAAAATTAAGAATAATTCAGTCTTCCTTATTCAGACTAAGCGGAAAGGCATCCACAGTTACTGAAAAGATGAGATCATAGAGGACCTCTTTAAAGTGCCATTTAAATAATTTCCAGTACTACCAGTAATTAGAACTAATCGTAGCTGAAGCCAGTTAAGGCCGTTGGATTCATTTTAAGGTATAAATATAAACTTATCCTTAATAAGTGAAGTATATGTGTATATAAAAGGTGGTATAAAATGCTAGACGTTAGTTGAAAACGTTTCCTTCTTTTATTTTTAAACACCCTAAAGATAAATATTGCAGATTTTATGGCTCTACTTCTCTAAAGAGAAATATTGCAGACTCTATGGCTCTTTACAGAATTCCAAAAGTTAAAAGTAAGCAGAATCTGAATTAGATATTACTGCACTTATATTTTGTTTGCATCTGCCTAGAAAGGACAGAGAAAGGGAAAGGAGAATATACAATAGAGTTTTGGGGGTTTTTTTAATGGCAGTTTTACAAACACCTCTTTTGCTGATTTGTGTGGAAAACTGAAGATCTGTCTGTATATCCAAAAGAGATTTGAAGTGAACTTGCGTGTTTGCTGGCTTAGGCAAACTTAATGCTATACAAGCAGTGGGATTATTTTGCTGGCACCCTGCATCGTGGCATGGCTACATAAATAACCTGAAGAAAATACAACAGACCAAATTTTGCACCATGGTTAAATTTGAATATACTGGTAAGGATAACAGACTGTTTGTAGTTGTAAGCCTATTGAAGGAAGTAGTGATTTTTTGGAGTGACTCTGTTTGGGCACATTGGTGTTACTTAGATAATTTTGGAAAATTATTTATGGGACAAATGTAAATGCAGGGTATGAAAATGGAGCCACGTGTTTACAATAGAGCCTATTATGAAACCTCAAGATGGAATTAGGAAGCTTCTGTATACAATCACTGGATGGAATCCGCCATCAAGACCTGATGGCTGTCCCAACTGTAGCTTCTGTAATGGAGAAATCCACTAATGGTGATTGAGGTCAACTTCTTTCACCAAAAGGCAAACCCTGGAGTTCTAATTATAATTTTCTTGCGAAAGGTTAGATATTCTCCTGTCAGAACTAATGGTCGTATCATTTATTCTTGCCCTGCGATGATTACCAGGAGCTATTTTAGGATTAAAAAATATATTTAGTTACACCAGTGGGTGCCTGTCAGCTCTTTCTTACATACATTGGGGAAGGGACGCTAAGGCTATGGATAAACACCTGTATGAACACAGCTTATGTGAGCTAGGCCGTTTAGGCACTGCACGTATATCAGGCGCTGTGTCTGTTTAGGTGAGGCAGGCTGATAAGCTATTCTTCTTGAATGTTGTTTGGCAAGGTTTACTGGGAACAGCTTTTACTTCTTTTATATTTCTGTTTTGGGGTGGACGTTTTGGAGGTCAGTGCTAGTGGCTTTGTTTAACACAGAGAAATGGGAAAGGAGAATAGCAGACATTTGTGATGCTGCTAAATTAAACACAAATACTCAAATGCTTTTGGTTCAAACACAAATATGTACAACTCAAGTAGAGGTCATAAGTGAATTTACTTTCACAAAGTAAAATTGACTTAATCTGGTACCATTATCCAAGAGAACTTATCAGATATTGCTGTACTTTTATAGAAATGGTCATCAAAACATGTTTTTCTTTGTTCCTTTAAGAAGCTCGTTAATTAACTAGAATTGACTTTACTGTCAGTGCCAAGCAATGGGAAAGAAGAGAAACAATTGTAGATAATGCTCCCTGTCAGAGTACTCAGTGTGCTCCCTTCCCCCAGCCCAGTGTAAATTTTAACAGCTCTAGGTGACGAGCTCATTCTTGGGGACTACCACAGTGTTGAAACAGAAAATTACATCCACAGTGAAAACTTCTTTTGAGGCCAAAGGATGATAAGGGGCGAGAAGGCAGGGATCCCTTTCACGGTTTTTGCTCATAAACTATGTCATTTGCGATGGTATGATTCTCTGGTACAGTCTGAAAATCCCTTCCGGGTGAAGACCATTTAAAAATTAAATAAGTGTGTTTCCAGGCTTTAAAAATTATTAGACAGGGAGAATTGAAGTGGTCCTAGCTTGGCTCTTATTATCCACTCATTGTAACTATTTTTTTTGCCACAATCCCCAAATAATTCTAACTATAGTCTTTGAAAGTATTGTGATATGTGTTTTTACGTAAACAGCCACATTGTTTTCTTGTTACGATATCACACTGCCATCTACTGCTGGTTGATATGTTCCCATATGATGTAAATGAGTGACATTTGCCAGCTTTCTTTTTTTATTTTATTTTTATTTTTATTTTTTTTTGCGGTATGCGGGCCTCTCACTGTTGTGGCCTCTCCCGTTGCGGAGCACAGGCTCTGGATGCGCAGGCCCAGCGGCCATGGCTCATGGGCCCAGCCGCTCCGCGGCATATGGGATCCTCCCAGACCGGGGCACGAACCCGTATCCCCTGCATCGGCAGGCGGACTCTTAACCACTGCGCCACCAGGGAGGCCCTGCCAGCTTTCTTTAGGATAGAAGCAGGCTTTGAGGACTAAGTCATATCAATGAACTCTGCATTTTCATCACATCACCAGATGATGTTTTAATTATCTAATTCATGTAGCCTGTTTGGGTCCAAAGATCATCTAAAATGTACATGATGCTCTACCTTTTTTCCCCCACAAAATCTGGAAAAACCTGCCATATCATGGGCTCTCTAAAAACTGACAGGCACTTGCAATAGGTAACTATCACTGGATTCTGAAATTCTACTTTAGTCTAGTGTATCTGTTTTTATATGGGACACGTTGATGCAATTCAAAGTCTCCCAAATAGGGAGGGGGATCAAGATGGTGGAGTAGAAGTATGTGGAGCTCACCTCTCCCCACAAACACATTAAAAATACCCCTACATGTGAGGCAGTTCTCACAGAAAACCAACTGGAAACTGGCAGAAGATCTCCTACACAACCAAAGCTGCAAGGAATATCTCTACATATCCAGGAAGGACAGAAAAAAAATTTAAAGACATGAGGATGGTCCTGGCACCGCTGGGAGAGATCTGTAAAGGAGAAAAGGTCCACATAGGCAGACCCTTGTCCCGGGGAGCCCCCTTGCCTGCTGGAAAAGCTGCTAGGAGAGATGGAGGGGCTGGAAAAGCCTAAATTCTGCTCACAAGGAGTGCATGCATGCTGGCTTGCTAACAATCAGGGCAGAGAGAGACAGGCACTGTTGGCTGCTGCCTTGCTGCACTCCCCAATCCAAAGCACACACAAGGTGGTGGGGCCACAGTTGCACACAGCAGCTGAGCATTGAATCTTAGGTAGACAGGTCCAGGGAGAGGACTTGATCTAGATGTGTGGAGACAGACCGCAGGGCCTGGGGTATGGTCTGGGCCAAACCAAGGAGCCCATTGTCAGCCTGCACATAGTGGGGGCAGGTCCTGCCACAGTGCCCATTATCAGTGTGCACACAGTGGGGGCAGGTCTGGCCATGGTGGCCTTTGCCAGCACGTGCGCCAGATGGCGCCATGGAAAGGCAGAGCAGCTGGGCACTGCATCTCGGTTGGATGGGCGCTGGGCAGGAGTATGCAGTTGTTCATTTCACGGTGGGAGCACACTGGCCCCGCTCACTCTACACCATAGCTTGGTGCCAGATCTGGAGCTGACAGGTCCTGGGAGAAGTCTGACACAAAGTCAGCCCAGGTTCCAGGCAGCGGCACAACCACCTCAATTCCTGCAGCCACAGGGCCCCGGCCCCCAGCACCAGCCTACTCCACACCACATCCCAGCACTAGGTCTGCAGTGAACACAACAGAGAATGGGATACAACCTTGGGCTGCTTCTGGGCAGAACCATGGATGCCTGCAGGGCAGGCACATAGGTTTGCGGTGACCACACGGACCTCATTAGCTTCAGTGGTCACCTCTTGGATCAGGGCATGTGCTCAGGGGCAGTGGAACCTGAGTGAACCTGAACCTCAGGGCTTCTGCTCCAACAGCTGGGAATCAGACCCCAGCCCCAACAGGGCTGTGACAGCCATAATGCAAAGAGGAGGCCCCAGCCAAGAACCAGTGCAGGCTCTGGTCAACACAACTTCAATCACACACCCTATCAAGGGAACAAGGGCCAGCGCACTTTAAAGAAATATGTGGCAAGCACCCACGCCATAACCAGCACTTGCACCAAAAATATTGAACTCATGCCGTCTACACAGGGATCTTCCAACCTAAAAACCCCCCTTCAAGAACACAGTAGATAGATGCCTGTCCTAAATTCAGAGATGAAGAAAGTTAAGTAGAATGAAAAACAGAGGAACTATTCCCAATGAAAAGAAGAAGAGAAATCCCCTGAAGGGACAAATAATGAAAGAGACCTCACCAGTCTACTAGACCCCAGATTCAGAGAGGAGGTAAGAAAAAGGCTAAAGAAATTAAGAAAGATTATTGCTAGGAATGCAGATCACTGCAACAAGGAACTAGAAACTGTAAACAGAAATCAATCAAAACTAGACAACTCAATTGCCAAGATAAAAAACAAACTAAAAGCAATAAATAGCAGACTAACCAAAGCAGAAGAATAAATAAGTGATCTGGAAGACTGAATAATGGAAGTCACCAAATCAGAACAGCAGACAGAAAGGCAAATTTTTTAAAATGAAGAAAACATATGAAATTTATAGGATAATAAAAGCATGCGTAATATGCATAATCATATGCATAATGGGCACAGTCATATGCATAATAGGGGTACCAGGAGAAGAGGAGGGAGAAAGGGGGATAGAAAATGTTTTTGAAGAAATTATGGTTGAAAATTTCCCAAGCCTGAAGAAGAAAACCGATATCCAGGTACAGGAAGCACAGAGGGGCCCACCCAAGGAGAACCCAAATAGAGTGACACCAAGACATAGCATAATTAAAAAGGCAAAAGTGAAAGATATAGAGAACTACATAGTCAACTGGAAAACAAGGTTTAAAATGGCAGTAAATACATACTTATCAATAATTACTTTAAATATCAGTGGACTAAATGCTCCCATCAAAAGACAGAGTGGCTGAATGGATTTAAAAAAAAAAAAGAACCTACAATATGCGGCCTATAAGAGACTCACTTCAGGGCACAAGACACGGACAGATTGAAAGTGAGGAGATGGAAAGCTATTTCATGCAAATGGAAACAACAAGAAGACAGGGTTAGCAATGCACATATCAGACAAAATAGACTTAAAACAAAGTCCATAAAGACAAAGAAGGATATTATGTAACGATAAAGGGATCAATAAAGAAGAGGATATTACACTTGTTAGCATATACACACCCAATAGAGGAGCACCTAAATATATAAAACAAATATTTACAGACATAAAGGGAGAAATTAACAGGAATACTCTAATACTAGGAGACGTTAAAACCTCACTGACATCAATGGACACCTCTTCCAGACAGAAAATCAGTACGGCAACAGAGGCCCTAAATGACACAATAGACCACTTGGACTTAATTTTTACCTACAGGACACTACATCCCCCAAATAAACAGAATACACATTCTTTTCAAGCGTGCAAGGCACGTTCTCAAGGAGAGGCCACATAGTAGGACAGAAAACAAACCTCAACACATTTAAGAGGATAGAAATGACTTCAAGCATCTTTTATTACCACAATGTTATGAAACTAGAAATCAACCACAGAAAGAAAAATGGGAAAAGAACGAATACATGGAGACTGAACAACATGCTACCAAAAAACCAGTGGGTCAGTGATGAAATCAAAGAAGAAATCAGGAAATACTTCAAGACAAATGACAATGAAAACACAACCTTCCAAAATCTATGTGATGCAGCAAAAGCAATTCTCAGAGGGAAGTACAAAGTGATTCAGGCCTTCCTCAAGGAACAAGAAAAATCTCAAATAAACAAAAAGAGAAAAAAAATTCGAAGAAGAAGAACGAAAAAATTCCCAAAGTCAGTTCTTTGGGAGAGATCAGAGGGAAATAATTAAAATAGAGGTAAAAATAGAAAAGATCAATAAAACCAAGGGCTAGATTTTTGAAAAGACAAACAAAATCGACAAACTTCTAGCCAGGCTCACCAAGAAAAAAAGAGAAAGGGCCCAAATAAACAAAATAAGAAATGAAACAGAAGCAACAACTAATACCAGAAAAATACAAAAAAAAATAAACTCACAAAAACCAAAACACTTAAGAGAATACTATGAACAGTTATAGGCCAGAAAATTAGACAACCAAGAAGAAATGGACAAGTTTCTAGAAATATACAGCCTGCCAAATTTGAGTCAAGAAGAAACAGATAATTTGAACAGACCAATCACTAGAAGTGAAATAGAATCTGTAATTAAAACAAAACAAAAACTCCCTGCAAACAAAAGTCCAGTACCAGACAGCTTCACCAGTGAATTGTACCAAACATACATAGAACTTATACCTATACTTCTCAAACTCTCCCAAAAGGTTGAAGAGGAGGGAACAGTCCCAAATTCATTCTATGAAGCCACCATCACCTTGCTACCAAAAGCAGACAAAGACACTATCAAAAAAGATAATTACAGGCCAATATCTGTGAAGAATATAGATGCAAAAATCCTCAACCACATATTAGCAAACCGAATCCAACACTACATTAAAAAGGATCATACACCGTGATCCAGTTGGATTCATTCCAGTTGCTCTGATAGCCTTATGGGAGTTCCCCTGTATGTTATTTGTTGCTTTTCCCTTGCTGCTTTTAATATTCTCTCTTTATCTTTAATTTTTGCCATTCTAACTACAGTGTGTCTTGGTGTGGTCTCCTTTGGCTTGACCCTGTTTGGGACTCTCTGTGCTTACTAAACCTGGATATCTCTTTCCTTTCCCAGGTTAGGGATGTTTTCAGCTATCATGTCTTCACATATGTTCTCTGCCCCTTTCTCTTTCTCTTTCTCTTCTCCTTCTCAGACCCCTATAATGCAAATGTTAGTACACTTGCTGTTGTCCCAGAGGTCTCTTAAACTGCCCTATTTCTTTTTCTCTTCTTTCTTTCTTCTATTCTGCTTCTGTTAGTTCTTCTACTCCGTCTTCCAGCTTGCTCGTCCATTCCTCTGCGTCATTTCATTTACTGTTGATTCCGTGTAGTGTATTTTTCATTTCAGTTATTGTATTCTTCTCTGTGTGGTTCTTCTTCATATTTTCGAAATCTTTGTTAAAAACTTCTCACTCTGTTCATCCAATCTTCTCCTGAGTTCTTTGAACATCTTTATGATCATTACCCTGGACTCTTTATCAGGTAGATCTCCTATCTGCACTTCACTTGGTTCTTCTTCTGGGGTTTTATCGTGTTCCTTTGTTTGGAATAGATTCCTCTGTTGACTCATTTTGTCCAATTTTCTATTTTGTTTCTCTGTATCTGGTAGGTTGGCTATATTTCCCAACCGTAGAGAAGTGGCTTTTTGTAGGAGACGTCCTGTGTGTCCCAGCCGAGCTCTCCCCTCTGGTCACCAGAGCTACATGCTCTAAGGGTGCCCCCTGTTAGGGCTGCGTGTGTCCTTCTGTTGTGAACAGCACACTACTGTGCATGCTGTGGTAGGTGTGGCTGGCCCCTGTTCCAGTGGGGTGCCAGGCCCTGCCTTGTGCAGAGGCTGGTGACCACTGGCGAGTGAGGCTGGTTCATGAGGTTACTGGCTGCAGTGCCTCAAGAAGTCCCGGGATTAGCGCTGGCCCACTGGTGGGTGGTTCTAGGCTCTGCAGTGGGTGGTGGTGGGGCTAGAGGTCCTGTATGTAGTGTCAGCCTGCTGGTGGGCAGGGCCAGTTCCACATGGCTGGCTGCCGGGTTTGGGGGTGTCCAAAAGCTAGTGTTGGCCCACTGTTGAGTGGGGCTGGATCCCAGGGCAGTTGGCTGTGGGGACCAAGGTGTCTTGGAACTGGTGTTGGCCTGCTGGTGGGTGGGGCTGTGGCCCAGAGAGTCCTGGAGCTAGTGTGGTCTCGCTGGTGGGCACAGCCAGGTTCCTGGGTCTCTGACTGCTGGGCCTCGGAGTCCTGAAGCTAGTGTCAGTTTGTTGGTGTGTGGGGCCAGTTCCTGACATAGCTGGGTATGGGGTCTGGGGTGTCCCAAGGCTGGCTTCATCCCACTGGTGAGTGGGGCCAGATCCAGGAGCAGCTGGTTGAGGGGCCCAATGTGTCCCAGAGCTGGTGCCAGGCTGTTGGTGTATGGGCTGGGTCCTGGTATGCCAGGAGGCAGGGCTGTGGTGGTTCTTGGGCTAGTGTTCCCAGAGGAATATTCCTTTCTACATATTTACAAATATGTACACTAACAGAAGATGTTCTTTAATGTTATTACATTTTTATAAGAGTGAATATCTTCTAAAAGCTTGAAGGTTTTTTTTTTTTTTTTTTTTTTTTTTTTTTTTTTTGCGGTACGTGGGCCTCTCACTGTTATGGCCTCTCCCGTTGCGGAGCACAGGCTTCGGACGCGCAGGCTCAGCAGCCATGACTCACGGACCCAGCCGCTCTGCGACATGTGGGATCTTCCTGGACCGGGGCACGGTCCTGTGCCCCTGCACTGGCAGGCAGAATCTCAACCACTGCGCCACCAGGGAAGCCCAGCTTGAAGCGTTTAAAGATATTCCATATTGAAATTTAATGGTGCTCTTTAAAGAAAATTGTTGCTGATCATAAATGTTGACAATTTTCTTGCTTCTCATCTTTCATATCTTTATGAACTCTGTGTTGTATGTTTACAGAATGGTAATACTTGATAAAATTGTAACTATAAAGAATCCATTCCCTTCTGGTCAAACTATCCTGAAACAATATTATCAAGGAACGACAGCAAAGAAAAAGCTCTGCCAAAAATTTGAGAAAGAATATGAGATTTAAGTATGCTACCATGGATGCCTTTGTGGTTCTTCCTAAACTTACTGCAGGGATGAGAGCTCTAGTGCTTTGTAACTACCCATTCACTAATTCAATGTAGGTATTTCCTGAGTAGAAGTATTTGTTACCTGGAAAGACATAGTAGTTGAAAACCGTTTGAGCTTGAGTACTGTGGGTATTATGCTCATATTGATAATTGTGCTTTCAAATGGGGCCTGAAGGTGACATTTTTGTTTACCTATGCAATATACATTCCTCATCTTCCTAACTGGTCTCAGATTTTCATTAGTGCATTTCCTCCCTCATACAGTCTCATGTTTGGGGGGAATTTGACTGCTAGTTCCAAGGGTGAGACCAGAGTTACTCTAGATCTCACACAATAATCCTATGTCCCTAGCCACAGTCATTGGTTCAAGATTGGGCCTGAGTCTTTATATCTTTGAGCCACTGGATCAACTAACCTAAAGTCTCCTCTACCTCTGGGCTCTCAGTTATATAAGCAAGTATATTTCCTTATGGTATACACAAAAGTGGATTTTACTTTCTGTTACTTGTAACTTTGTTACTGCTATATCTGTTTTGAAGATATGTTATTAGGTGAATGTAAGTTCAGAATTTGTAATCTTAATACATTTTCTTTTATGGTTTGATAGCAGCCTTCTTTGTTGCAATTGCTTGATGTCTATTTTGCCTGATAGTAATACAAATTAACCACATTCCTTTCAGTTTTACTGATCATTGGTATTTTTTACCATCACTTTATTTTCATCCTTTCTGACAGTGTACTCTACCTGCTTCATAACCTACTGAAACACATTCATAATGCCTGTATTAGACTGCTCAGACTGCCACACAAAACTACCACAGATAAGTGGCTTAACAACAGAAATTTGTTTCTCACAGTTCTGGAGGCTGGAAGTACAAGATCAAGGTGTGAGCAGGGGTGATTTCTTCTAAGGCCTCTCTCCTTGGCTTGAAGAGGGCCATCTTCTTGCTTCTTTTTCACATGGTTGTCCCTCTGTGTATACACACTTCTGCTGTCTCTCTGTGTGTCCTGAACTCCTCTTCTTGTAAGCACACCAGCAGATGGGATTAAGGTATCCCCTAACAGCCTTAAATTAACTTAATCCCCTTTTAAAGGCCCTATCTCCAAATCCAGACACATTCTGAGGCACTGGTGATTAGGGCTTCAGGATATGAATTTTGGAAGAACACACTTCAGTCAATAACAAAACCTAATGTTAAGATGGCGTTATCATAGAAAACAAGAGAGCAGAGGCAGGAGCAATGATGCGGAGCAGGCAGGAGGATGGCATGTTAGGCTTTCATTTTCCTGTAGCTTCTCCAGTTCCTAAAATCCTCTAATGGCCAATGAATCCCAGGCCTTTGACTGGGAAACTTGCATTGCTACTACCTCAGCCTGGACCTAAAGGACGGGAACGAGTCATCCACACTAGTTAAGAGCTCACAGCTTAAAATCTAACACTTTCCTATTATCAGTAGATCTGCTGTTTTCTTCCAAGATACTTGACCCTTCTTAACCTCAGCTTATTAATTAGCCACAGAGACAAAATAATTAGTCATACAACTCCAACTGTGAGAATTACATGAAACTGAGATCTACTTCTGCACATAATCAGGGCTGTTTGCTGGGTGGAAGGTTTGGAAAGCTGTTTCCTCAGCCATTTATGCACAGCATGTTCAGGCTCATTCTATTCTAACAGCTCTATATTCTAGGTCATGCCACAGCATTGTCTATGAGACATGCAGAAGGGGAAGAGTTGCATCTGTGCACTGGGCTTAGACCTTTTGGGGGCCCAGTTATCTCACCAAATACCTCCCTTACTATTTAGCAACCAGAGCCACTTGCAGTTCTCTATTTCGCCTCCTAATCTTCAGGAAGACAGAGACGTTGTCTGAATTTTTTCATGGTCCTATCTTCCCTTCTTAGCACAGAGCTTGACATGCGCTAGGTGCATGAATGAATGAATAGGTGGGTGAATGATAGTTATATTCCAGACATACATGTTCCTTCTCTGACAGTTAGTAGCCCCTGGCAGGCCAGAGCCTTAGCCTTATAGCTAAGTCCAGTGGTTAGGACTTGGTGCTCTCACTGCAAGGGGCCCAGGTTCGATCCCCGGTTGGGGTATTAGGATCCTGCAAGCCGTGCAGAACAGCGGAAAAAAAAAAAAAAAGATGGATGCATTCTGTTGAACGTAAATTATAACTCAGTGAAGTAGGTTTTTATTATGTCATTGTATCCCTTCCAGAATCTAGACCTGCATCATGCTCATATGTGGAATCAACCTGTATTTTCAGATTGAACGGTACAGTTGGGTTTTTCGTTTGTTTTCTTGCATGCTTGTTCTTTGTTTTTTTTGTTTGTTATTTTGTTTTGTTTTTGCCACAGCCAAGAATATTCTCAGGATCTCCTGACTTATACATACACCCACATGCTCCCCACCCAGATTTTTCATAGGCTCCGCAAACGACATGGTCAAAACAGAACTGTCAGTTTCCTGGCATTGCACTGAAGCTGGTCTCCCGTTCATTTCCCCAGCGAAGAAAACCACCGTAACCCAGCTGCCAAAATCCACATTCCAAGAGACACACTTACTTCCTCTCTATCCCTTACCACAAACGTGGACTTCATCAACAAGTTCAGTACTTCCAAGATACATGTCATTTCAAACCCCATCTCACCCCTTCCATTGCTACAACTGTGGTCTACGAGACTGTAACCTCTCACTCTCATGTATGTTGTAGACTCCTAATCTTGTCTCTTGATCTTACAGTTGCTCTAGTTCAGTCTGTCCTCCAAGGAACATTTAGAATGAGCTTTAATAAAGTAGATTATAATAATAATTTCCCTTCCTTTCAGAAAGCACCCATCATAATAAGATCAAAAGCCAGAGTCCTTACCATGGCCCACAGGACCTTCTGTTATTGGGCCCCTCCTACCATTCTCACCTCATTTTCTAACGTTGTCCTCCAAATACACACTGGCATACAAGCTGTTCCCTAAAACAGCCAAGCTTGCCCATATCTTAGGGCCTTTCGTCTTGCTCTTCCCTCTGCCTCGAGGGCTCAGCTCCGATATCTTCCCACTGCTGACTGTGTACTTCTTGTTATTTGAATATTAAATCTAAGTTACACCTTCAGAAAATCCTTCCTTGCCTTCCCCACCCTAGTCATTCTCTGTCACATTTTCCCATATTATTTTCTTAATGGCTTTTAAATCTTGAGTGAATGAACCCCTGTAGAATGTGAGCTCCATGAGAACCATGACCCTGTCTGTCAGGTTCTCTGATTTATCTTCAGTGCCTATTACAGTGCCTCACATATCATTGGTAACCAGTAAATATTTGTTGAATGAATGAATGAGTGAGTGAATGACGTAGATTAAGCACGCTAAGTTGTGAGGACTCAGGCATAGTCTGGGACATGGGATTTGGGCGGATGGGAGAGTGAGCCCAGGTGTCTCTGAAGCAGCAGTTTTGTTTGAACCCATGAAAACTGTGTTTGGAATACTGGGTAGAAAGGACATGATAATTGAGGTAGTGCTTCTAGCTGCCTTGGGTATGAAAGTGTAGCATATGTTCTATACCAATTCTCCTTCTTTCTTAATAAAAGAATCCCACATTTATTTGGTACAGTAATGTTTCCAGTAAAAGAACATATTTATAGCCTGCTTTGCAGGCAAGAATGGTCATATGACCAACTCCTACCTAATGAGGTGATGGCAGAAGTGTTGTCTAGTAGTTCCAGGAAGGTAGCTAAAAGGGAGACGAATTTCTCAGACCAAGGTATTTCTCATACCATCTGTTGTGGACTGAACTGTGTCCTACTCAAATTCATATGTTGAAGCTTTAACCACCAGTACCTCAGAATGTGGCTGTGTTTGAAGATAGGGTCTTTAAAGAAGTGATTAAATTAAAATGAGGCCCTTAGGATAGACACTAATCCTATATGATTGGTTTCCTTATAAGAGGAGTTTAGGACACATAAAGAGATACCAGGGTGTGTATGCACAGAGGGACAACCATGTGAAGAAGGACTAAGAAGGAGGCCATTTGCAAGCCAAGGAGAGAGTCTCAGAAGAAACCAAACCTGTGGACACCTGGATCTTGGACTTCCAACCTTTAAAATGTGAGAAATAAATTTGTGTTGTTTAAGCTACTCAGCCTGTGGTATCTTGTTATGGCAGCCATAGCAAACTAATACACCATCAGATAAGGTTTTCAATTCTGACAGCTCATTAGAATCAACTGAGGTGAACCTTGAAGATACTGATGACTGGGCTTATCCCTAGAGGCTCTGATTCAGTTGGTTGAATCTGAGCATTACAGGGGATCCTAATGGATATCCAGAGTTGAAAACCACATGTCTAGGAGAATAGTTTTTTGCACTCCATTGAGCAGGCTGAGAGTGATGAATCTAGCATCATTTAGAAGGCATCCCCCCGTATCTCCCTCCTTCCACTGTTCTTCCTCTCCCCCATATCCCCCTTCTTTTTCTGCCCTATCCAGATCTCCACAGATGGACCCAGAGATGCCCCCACCTCTTAATCCTGTTCCATATCCAAGTTCAGTCTTAATTTGAGGAACATTTAATAGCTTCAGCCCCACTGCTGCCCTCCCTGTCAAGAAAAGTGAGTCTCGAGGGGCCTCACATTCTCTTACTCTGCCTGCTAGCCAGAGCCAGGGCAGCTCTCTAGAGGTAACTTCTTGCCTCTTAATCCAATTATAAAATGGATGAAAGACATGAACAGAGGGCAAATAGGCTTAGGAAAAGCTATTCAACATCTTTAGCCGCCATGCAAATGCAAATTGAAGTACAATGAAATGTTAAACCCACCTATCCGAATGGCTGAAAAAAACAGTGGCAAAACCAAATGCAGGCAACACTGGATAAACTGAGTCACTCATACATTGCCAAAGGGAATGCAAAATGGTACAGGCCATCTGGAAAACAATTTGGAAGGTTTTTCCAAACGATACATGCAATTACCATACGATACAGCAGTTGCACTCTGGGCAATTTACCCAGAGCCATGAAAATTTATGTTCACACAAAAACCTTTACATGAAGTTCATCACAGTTTTACTCACAATACTTAAAAAGTGGAAATAGCCCAGATGTCTTTCAATGGGGGAATGGCTAAACAAAGTGTGGTACATTCACACCATGGAATCCTATTCAGCAATAAAAAGGAACAGACGATAGACACACTTTACAACTTGGATGGATGACAGGAGAGTTATGCTGAGTGAAAGAAATCCATTCCTACAGGTAATGTACTATAGGATTCCATTTCTATGACATTTAGGAAATTATAATAGTGTTTGACAGAGTTTAGGGATGTGGGATCAGGAAGAAGGTGGGTGTGGCTATAAAGGCTAACATGAGGGAAACGTGTGGTGATGAAACAGTTTTTGATCTTGTTTGTGGTGATAGTTAGAACACCTGCATAGCTGGTAAAAGTGCATGGAATTATATGTATGAGTATTATGCACAGGCGTTCTAACACACAAATGAGTGCATGTAGAACAGCAAAATCTGTCTTTAAAACTTTGAACTCAAGGCATACCAGAGAGAGATTTGCTTCCTTCATAAAGATATGTATATTCTCATTAGGAGAAAGAATGAAAAACGCATTTCCACAGTGCCTGCCTTAGCCCTAAGGCTGAGCCAGGCCCTGCTACTGAGTCTTGACTTTTAAAGAGCCCTTGAAGTCCCACAATATGCCATATACTTTGGGCAGGTTTTCTCAGTTTCTCCTTGGGATGGCTGTGTGACAAAAGGATCCTGAGTCCCATTTCACAGACAACAAAGCTGAGGCTCATAGAACTGGCAGCACCTCTTCAGATAAGTGGCAGGATTCAAATGAAGTTACATCCCTTGCCCTAAGAAGAGGACACAGAGCAGCCTCCCTTTGAGAAAATGGGCTTCCAAGGCTTGAGAAGTGAGCATCTTACACTCCCCTGACATTGTGGCCCCATGGGTACTCACCCAAAAGTCCCTCTTGACGATGAAGATGATAGTGCACATATGTGTGCACATACATTCTTCACGTTATAAACATTCATTACATTCAATTTTATAGAAGAACAAAGTAGATTTTACAATTGAATTGACACTGTGTGTATGTGTGTGTGTGTGTTTCTATATGTCCTATGGCTTGTACACTCCACGTCACAATCTTTATCTTCATATCAGACCAGAGCTTGATTCCTATCTCAGATTTAGATATGGCAGAAAAATGGTAGGTACAGAGAAATTGCCACCAGCAAGTGAACAATTCCGGAAAACACTGGCTAAAACCATTAACCCAGAGCCCAAACTTCGTCCTCACTCTCCTTTGCCAAGCTCCCTGGTCAGAGCCTCAGAGCAGCAATCCTGGATCTGGCCAGCAGGTGGCTTCCACCTCCATTTTTCTTTTACAAAGAAAATGAGCGCTTGACGCCAAGAATAAGAAGATCTTGGGATGTTTTGTTTACTAAGACACTAATTAAGTTTGTGAAATTTATATGTATTACTAGAGCAGTCCCATCTGCTGTTGACCCGAAAAGAACATCGAGTTCATTGAGGTATCTCCTTCCCTCCTAAGCGTAGTTTGAAGTGTCCACACTGCAGATGGGGGGTCCCTCCCAGAGAGTAGGGTGTTCACCCTCCAGCCCCACCCAGCCCGTAGAGTCTGTCCAGAACTTTTCCCACTCCGTGTCTGTCATACCCTGTCCATGACACTGGACACAGCCGCCAAGACCCCGCTCTGGAGCCCCATTCTCTCTTCCACCTCCCACCAGTCCTGCAAAGCCCTTCAACAGCCGACCATTGCCAACACGCTACTGCCACCTGCTATTTCGTCTTCGTATTCAAGACCCGGAGTATATGTTTTTACACTCTGCTTTTACACCTAACAGGTTTTTCAGACAAAACTAGAAGCATTCTATACATAGGTTCATGGGCTGGGTTTTGAGGAAGAGGATGGAATTTTTTTGCTCTTTGAATGAAAGTCTTTGTAGAGAAGTGTTGACCATCGAGGTACGAAGGTGGCAACTTGTGACAGTGGACTGAACTGAAGCATGAACATCGCTGAGCCAGAAGGTGGGAGGGAAAGGCCTAAATCCAGAGAGCCTTCTGGAAGTCTGGGTGGAAAAGGGGCACACTCCGGCTACAGGGATACTGAGGTATCTAGACAGAAAGTGCAGCTTCTTTCTATGCTGAATGGAAAGCTCTATGTGATTTCAACAGAAAGACCATTTTTATTTTTTATGTTTTAACAGAAAGAGTTTTTTTAAGGACCTCTGGGTAAAGGGGTATACACCTATATAAGCAAATCTGGATCCCTGTCATTTATTTTTTATTTTTTTATTTTTTTTAACAATTTTTTTAAATTTTTTGCTTTATAACAAATTTAATCAGTTATACATATACATATGTTCCCATATCCCCTCCCTTTTGCGTCTCCTTCCCACCCTCCCTATCCCACCCCTCCAGGCGGTCACAAAGCACCGAGCTGATCTCCCTGTGCTATGCGGCTGCTTCCCACTAGCTATCTACCTTACATTTGGTAGTGTATATATGTCCATGCCGCTCTTTCACTTTGTCACAGCTTACCCTTCCCCCTCCCTTATAATCATTGTAACACACCTTGGCACTTATTGTGACCATATTTCCATGTAAATGAATTTCTGTGATAACATTTTGTTAGTTGACAATAAAATTTCACTTATTTGGGCCTCCCTGGTGGCGCAGTGGTTGAGAGTCCGCCTGCCGATGCAGGGGACACGGGTTCGTGCCCCGATCCCGGAGGATCCCACATGCCGCGGAGCGGCTGGGCCCGCGAGCCATGGCCGCGGGGCCTGTGTGTCCGGAGCCTGTGCTCCGCAACGGGAGAGGCCACAGCAGTGAGAGGCCCGCGTACAGCAAAAAAATTAAAAAAAAAAAAAAAAAAAAAAAAAAAAAATTTCACTTATTTTTTTATATTGACCTGTTGTTGCATCATATGGATGCTCCAGAATTCACTTTTCCAGTACTAGTGATGTAAATATAGTTCCTTTACCACGTTTTCTATTACAAACTATAGTGTGCTTAACATTCTTGTTCATATACATGCAGATATCTTAGTAAGCATTTTTATAAGTTCCTGAAGTGTTCTTTCAAAACAATGAAAAACCTATTTTATTTGAACAAACTCTTACTATTTTATATTTCTAACAATACTATATGAAAATTCCTGTTTCTGCACACTTTAGAAATAATGTGAATCACTGCTAATCTGATAGGCCACAAATCCTCTCTTCTTGTTGTCACTATAACTCGTTTTTGCTGCCTGACTAGAATTCCATCCTATGGATGTGACATAATGGAGTCTCACAACCTCGTGTCATTTGGAATTCAGTGTTCCTTATATTCCCCATTGTCAAGGCTGTGTGGATGGCATTTAACTGTGCTGAAGGGCACAGCTCAGGATTCACGTGGCTATTTGCACATGAGCTGAATGTGTCCTCTTTGAGCACACATTGCACTCTCTGGTGAGAGTCCTAGGATTCAAAACGCAGCCTGGTCGATGCATGAATATATATGGTGTGAGTGTGTCAGTGTATGGGAGCATGTGTGTGTGTGTGCGCACTGACAACCACATTTCCTTCTGTTTCGTTGAGCCCCTTCACGGCCTTGCTTCTCATTCGTTCTCCCTTCCTAAATCCAGGTTCAGGAATGAAGGTAGGGAATTATCAGGATGGCAATCCTTATAACCAACTCCTATCACCATCCTTAACTGCATCCATCCTGAATGTAATTTGCTTGGTATGGTGGTACAAAAGAAGACCAGACCAACATCATATTTTATTTTTATTTTTAATTTATTTTATTTTAAACAGCTTTCTTTGGGTAAAATTTACAGGCAATAACGTTCACACATTTTAAGGGTACAGTGTGATGATTTTTAGTAAATGCACGCAACCATCACCATAACTGAATTTTAGGCATTTCTGTAGTTCCCAAAACTTCCATAATGCTTGAAAACACTGAAGCCCCGTACCCATACTTAGTACCAGGCAAGCACTGATTTGATATCTGTCTCTATGTATTTGCCTATTTTGAACATTCCCTATAAATTGAATCATATAGTATTTGGTCTTTTATGTTTGACTCTGTTCACTTAGCATAATGGTATCAAGGATCATATATGTTGTACATGTATCAGTGCTTCATTCATTTCATGCCTAAATAATATTTTGTTGTATGGCTATGCCAAATTTTACTTGTGCATTTATCAACTGATAGGCATTTGAGTTGTTTCCACTTTTTGGCTGTTATGAGTAATGGTACTATGAATATTTTTCCCAGAGTTTTGATGTAGACGTGTTTTTATTTCTCTTCAGTATGTAACTAGAAGTGGAACTGCTGGGCCATACGGCGCCTCAACACGTGAGACAACATCACATTTTCAGATGATTTCATTCCATACTTGGAAATACCTTGAGAAAAAAAAAAAGAGACAGGTGAGACAGTCTCTAGTGAGACGACCCTAATAAACATGCTTATCCTGCTGTAGACCTATTTGTAAAATCCCTTTCAATGATGCAAAAGTATGAGACATGTGGGGGACATTTTCAACTTCATTTGAAAGCCTACTGTCTATAGCACACAGTTCCCCATTATCTGACTTGGTCTCCATGAAAGGTGTTTTACAATTCTAGATTTCAGGTAACTGACAGTACCAGTTTGCAATGTAATCCTTGTCTGTAGACAAGCAACTTAATTGTATCCTGGCTAGGGAAACCTCTGTCTCCATTTGACCATGCATTTCAACACTCATGGTGTATAAATGTGACAAAAAGGTGGTTGTTGACTTGGGCAAGATCAATTTCAGTGGAGGAGTGGAGGGACGTCCCCATTAGATGAGAGATGAAGACTGAGTTGGAGGGGAGGACGGGGGATGTGAATTGAGTATCAAGAGTTCATTGTAGATCTTTGGTTGCAGAGTGCAGAATATATATGTAAAGAGGTCAGTAACCAGAGATGTGGACAGAGGTCCACAGCATTAAATGATGTTCTATAATCACCATTTATCAGAAACTTGAGCAGCTTGAAATCTTAATGAGAAGGATCTATCTCTTTCTAGATTTAACATCTGAATTTACCACACCAGCCTTCCCACACTTTATTTCCTTCCATTCAGGAGAAGCCTAAAACTTACTGAAGGGCTAGTGCAGAGTTTCTTCGTAATGTCTGTTAAACGTATGAACAGATGAATAGGTGGATGCACGACGTGTCAAAGATGTGCTAAGAATTTAAGGATTTTTATCCCTGAGTGTGGAGCTCCTCGTGCAGATGACTGAACCCATGGTGGTGGGTGGCTGAGAGGATGCAGCTTCTCAGGACTCTGCAACTGACAGCTGCAAGATGGGAGCCCTCAACTTCAGTGTTCAGAAGCACATTTAGGCAGACTGCCACACCTTATGTCCTGGAGGGATCCATCCCTGACCTGAGCAGGTGAGTTCACAGACAGGCTTGCCTTCCATCTGGGGGAACGAGACTATTGTCTGCTCAGAAGCTTGCTGTGGTCCAACTCTTGTGCCATTTCTAAAGACTCCAGAACGAGCAGATCCAGCTCCTCTCTAAACTTGAACTCAACATATATCACAAAGAGATATTCTCAGTCTCTTTCTAGGGTTACACATGGTCCATAGGAGCCCCCAAAGGACACACACACACACACACACACACAGCCTGGAGCCTTCATTCAGGCAGTAGCCCTAGGAAAACTTGCTGGCTTATAAGGCCGTCACTCATGGTTTGGTAGGTTGCAGAGGTCACTGGAACTTTTTGTATTAATAACTAATGCAAATGATGATTAGCAGAATAGTCTGCATACTAGGGATACTTTTAAATAACCTTACTATCCAATTAAATCTGATGACAATAAGAGAATTTCTATGTTCCTGTTTTTCAAGTGTAACAATAAACTACTGAGAATTTCCATTGTGGGTGTGCATATGGGGACTCCTACAAAGTCTGATATTGCTGGTGGGGATTTCACTTAGTACGACTTTTTCACAGGTTGATTTATCAATATGCATTAATGAATCCAGGAAGTTTTGACCTTCTTGCATTTGGAGCCTGTTCCTTCAATTATTCATCCTCAGCATAACACCTGTCCCTCTATTATACTGTGCGTATTCCTTATGTTGTCTGGGAATTCACTTTCAAACACTAATGACCTAATCACATTCACTTGTCTCCACAGAATAGGAAAATGAAGTACAACTTGCATAAATACAAGCAGGACTATCAGCCTGGCATCGGAAGTGAAGATAGATTTCAGAAGTGACACAGATCAGCAGGAAAGCAAGACTTATTTGAATACGGTGTCATGTGCGGCTGAGCATCATGCAGTCTGCACTTGGACATACAGGGTGTCAGTCTCTGCTTTTCCTCTTAAGAGAAGGATGACCCCCAGCCAAGTAGCGTAACCTCTGTACATTACTGTTTCTCCAGCTACAACATGATCTAAAGAGATGTTATTCTCTACCTTCCAGGAATGTTGTGGAAAATGCATGAGAGAGAAAAATGCATGCATTCACAATAGATAAGTCCCTATGATTTTCTGGGTCAGAGGTCCTGCCCTAATATATAACTTTTCAGTTCCAACCATCCAGACTATTCACAAATGGCCGTTCAAGTACAAAGTAATGCAAGGACTTAGGCCTATTGAATTCATTCAACACAGAGTATGATAATATCTGAAGTGTAGATTGGAAAGTAATTACGTAGAAATAATAGCTTCTTCCATCCCATCTAAGGTCTCAAAAGTGCTTTCCCAGATGGTATCTCATTAGCCTCTACATCTGAGAGGTTTTATCCAAAAAAATGGCCAGCATGGGGGAAACGATTTAGCCAAGAACCTATGATGTGCCTGAACCCCAGTGATTTACTGTAGTGTTCTTCTGCAAAGCCCATTCTTGCTGGGTTACAGTACATGTTATTCTTTTTTTATTATTATTGAAGTATAGTTGATTTACAATGTTGTGTCAATTTCTGCTGTACAGCAATGTGATTCACTTACGCATATATATTCCTTTGGACTTTCTTTTCCATTATGGTTTATTAGAGGATATTGAATATAGTTTCCTGTGCTATACAGTAGGACCTTGTCGTTTATCCATTCTATGTATAATAGTTTACATCGGATAATTCCAAACTCCCAATTCGTCCCTTCACCACCCCCTCTCCCCCTTGGCAACCACAAGTGTGTTCTCTGTCTGTGAGTCTGTTTCTGTTTCATAGATAAGTTCGTTTGAGTACACATGTCATTCTTAAGAAATTAACATAATTATTAAAAGTGGAATGGGAAAGGATATGAAATAATGTGAAATGGACCAATGGTTTTCTTTCACACACCCACTGGAAATGCTGGAGTCAGGTTTCCTTTCTCCTAAATTATCTGAGAAATGACTCCAGCACAGAGGAATGACACTGAAGTGAATAAGTAATGAAAACTTATACATTTCCCTTCCTTTTATTATTTCCATATTATTGTCTTATAATCATGTGGTTTGGATTTTATCAATGGAATCTCCTTTAAAAGATGGTCAGGTATGAAATAAGACTATTCATCCCTATTCAGTACTATATGTATCATCTGCCTGATTGACCTTTTGCTCCTCACAGTAATTGTCTAATATGGATAGAATTGTTTCCATTTTACAAGTCAGGAAAGGCAAATTCAGAGATACTGTGACGCAGCTCTTATCAAATTTCCCAACTGCTTTTCACATCCCTTTTTTTTTTGCAGCCTCTAATGATCATTGCCTAGAGCTACGTTTCATAAAAGGTTGCAAAAGCATGATGTACAAATTCTTTAATTGCTTCTGCATGTATCGGCGGAAATTCTTTTATAAAAGAATTCTTCCCTCAACAACTATGTGTAGGTATAACATGCACAGGAAAAGCAAGGTGTATATACAGTTCATTGGCAATATTTCCACTTTCAAATATCAGGTGTTTCCCTAGGACTCTCAAAGGTGAGCAGTGAGTTGGTGTTGTTGGCTTTTTTTTTTTAGAGTTGTCATAGATGTTTCTATATTTGACGTGTTTTAGTGCATGATAGTCATTAATGTTTTTGATGTTCAAATTGTTCTATCTTTGGCCAATGGGAGGCCCTGAGGTTATGAGTCTTTTTTTTTTTTTTTTTTTTTTTTCCGGTACGTGGGCCTCTCACTGTTGTGGCCTCTCCCGTTGCGGAGCACAGGCTCCGCATGCGCAGGATCAGCGGCCATGGCTCACGGGCCCAGCCGCTCCACGGCATGTGGGATCTTCCCGGACCGGGGCACGAACCCATGTCCCCTGCATCGGCAGGCGGACTCTCAACCACTGTTCCACCAGGGTAGCCCCAGAAGCAATTTCTTATTGAGCCCAAGGAAGAAGAATTAGCACAGAAGAGCAAAGAATAGGCACAGTTCAGCTAGACAGAAGTCATCAAACATATGTCCAGTTCCAGAGCCATCCACTGACCACAGGACCTGGGTTGAGTCTCTTCCCCTGTGTCGGCCTGAGTCCTAACATAGAAGTACACTCGATATAGAAACAGGGGTTGGGGTGGGAGGTTTTCGGTCAGAAGACCAGGATTTGATACTGGGAACCATTACTGTCTGGTTGACTTACCTCGAGCAAGTAATTTATCTAATATGTGTGCTATACTTGTTGCTATCTTTTATTACTATTGTGGGTTTATTCTTTCAGTTTTATGAGTATTATTTTCCCTACCACCCAGCCAAGTGTGAATCGTAGGAGTGGTGATTAGCACAAAGTTAGGGACGAACCCAACTGAGGGTGGAGAATATAGGAAGTGCAGACAGAGAATGGAGGTGAAGTAAGCAGACCAGGCCTGGGCTCTCTCTGGGTGCCAGGCCCTGGGCCCACCCTTTCATGACCCAGGGAAGCTTCTTACCCAACAGCACTCCTGCTTCTCAGCTGCAGACAGTGGTGACCTGGGGGCTGCCAGGGAAGTGCCCAGATGAAGGACTATAGCCTTATTAGCTCCCTCTACACCGAAGACCACCAGAGCTGCCTCTCCATTGCCATCTCCCTGCTCTTTGCTTCTGGGTATCGGAAAAGGTACCACGTGGAAACTTCCACACCTGACCCTTGAAGGGCTTTCCTCATACAAAAGGTACTCTACCTTCCTCAGTCCTCAAAGGTTGTCCTGCACAACTTACATTCCCACCAACAGTGCAAGAGGGTTATGACCCAGCAATCCCACTACTGGGCATATACCCTGAGAAAACCATAATTCAAAAAGAGTCAGGTACCACAATGTTCATTGCAACACTATTTACAATAGCCAGGACATGGAAGCAACCTAAGTGGCCACTGACACATGAATGGATAAAGAAGACGTGACACATATATACAATGGAATATTTACTCAGCCATAAAAAGAAATGAAATTGAGTTATTTGTAGTGAGGTGGATGGACCTAGAGTCTCTCATACAGAGTGAGGTAAGTCAGAAAGAGAAAAACAAATACCATATGCTAACACATGTATATGGAATGTAAAAACCAAAAACGGTTCTGAAGAACCTAGGGGCAGGACAGGAATAAAGACGCAGATGTAGAGAATGGACTTGAGGACATGGGGAAGGGAAGGGTAAGCTGGGACGAAGTGAGAGAATGGCATGGACTTATATACACTACCAAATGTAAAACAGACAGCTAGTGGGAAGCAGCCGCATAGCACAGGGAGATCAGCTCGGTGCTTGGTGACCACCTAGAGGGGTGGGATAGGCAGGGTGGGAGGGAGACGCAAGAGGGAGGCGATATGGGGATAAAAATACACATATACTGCATTCACCTTGTTATACAGCAGAAACTAACACAACGATGTAAAGCAATTATACTCCAATATAGATGTTAAAAAAATAATTGTCCTGCACACTAAGGAATGCGGATTCTGAGGTAAAGAAGGAAGTGCCTGCCTCTCAGAGGTATGTCATCTCCACGTTTTTACCTGACATATTGTACTTTTATCACTAATGACTTTATACATTTCCTACACACAGCCCATCGATACGCACACACAAAGACACACACACACGGAGATATGCTGTCAATTCCATTTGGTTCTACTTTATCTCCCCCATGAAACTGAGCACAATGAATGCTTTTCCAAGTTAATGAAAGCATGTGCACATGTATGTGTACTATCCTATTCCTCAATAGGGGTTTTGAGGGAGTACCCCTTGGGCCTGTTATATCAGGGGGGAACAAATTGACCATTTCCCCAGCCCTAGAAGCCCATTGTCTAAAAGGGAGGCTGCTCCACTGTCCTCTAGAGAGGGTGAGGGATGGAACCTCATTCCCAAACTCCCACTTACCTGGATAGGTGACAGAAGCTATATGAGGAGGAGCTTTGTCATGTGTGAAATGGGACTCATCTTTAACACAGAGCTGTCCTGAGGGGTGAATGAGAAAACCTGGGGCTAAGGCAGGCATTGTGGAAAGGTGTTTCTCATTGTTTCTCCTAATGAGAACATAGATATCTTTATGAAGGAAGCAAATCTCTCTCTGGTACGCCTTGAGTTCAAAGTTTTAAAGACAGAAGGATCTCTAGCTTCTTGGGAGACTCAGAAGCTCCTAAGAGCTGCCCAACATCGTGCCTCTGAGCAGACCCTAACCCAGTTCCCCATGCTGGGAAGACAGGCTTGCCTTTGATTCACCTGGTGAGCTCAGTGAGAGATGGCACCAGGGCAGCAAGCTGTGGTGTTTGCCTAACTGCTGCTCCTGGACTGCTCCGCCTGTTAATACGTTTATGGGAAAAGTCTAGACCTGTCTCCCATTCAGCAGTGCAGGGGTCCTCAGATCACGTGTCATCCAGCCACGTCACACCACAGTTTCAACCATCCGCTGCCTCCCTGTGAGACCAAAACCTAAAAAGTACTACCATTTCATTGAAATACAATTGTCCCTTCTTTCTTTCACTAATAACTAAATATATATTGGGCTTAAAATTTATACTATTCCATTTGAGGTGTCTCATTAGCTCTGTGGTAGAAATAAGATAAGAAGGAAAATTAATATATGGGCAAATTTAAGAGTGGAAAATGAGCTGAGATGGCTCCTTCCCATTAGCTGTTAACTTGCTCAAGCTTCAAGGCACTGAAGATTAAATAATCCCTCTTTGGACCCCTCTTCCCCATTCAGCCACAAGCCCCTCTTTCTCTTTGTCTCTGTCTCTCTATTTCCTTCTCTCTCTCTCTCATGATGAGATCTCATTTTCTGTAGATAAATATAGAAATATATAAACGTGCATAATAAATATGTAAACACCTACATAAGCAAACTTACAGGAAGATATGATGAAGATGAAAACATTCAACGGTTACCTCTGGGTAGTATGTTTTGGGCTAACGATTTTTCCCCCCTCCACATATACTGTGACATATACAGTGGAATGAACCTCATGCACACTCCTGAACACCCAACTCTCTGTTAATACAGAAGCAGCATCCATGAAATTAATAAAAATAATACAAGGCTGCTCAAAATAACTAGGTAGCTTTATATGTACCACGAATGAAATGTTCAGATTAAAAATGACTGAAATAAACAAGGAAAACAAATTACCTTTAAGTTCCCATTAATCCCTCCTCTACTCGTCCCAGCTCCCTCCTATCCCCATGCAAACCCAGCACTCACTTCTGAGACCACTAGAGGTTCATCTCAGATGGCGTGGAGGATGCCTGCATGATGTCCTGCTGCAGCTGGGAGAGGGTGTGCATGGAGCTGGAGGTGGGTGTAGGCACTGGGATGCAGAACACCTCTGGGTCTCACTGGGGTTGGCATCCCTCACAAACAGCTCGTCATTCACGATGCACAGACTGAAGGAAAAATGGGCCCTCAGACAACTGATGGATGGACACCCTCACCCCCAATACTGACTCTGCTCCCAGTGGCACTCAGCAACCAGATTCCTTCCACGTCCCTCCTGTGTCTGTCTCCCAGGTTCCTTGACTGGTACCTCTGCCCCTCCCCACAGAGCCCACCTTTGGAGAGGCTGTCTACCACCTTCACTCGATTTATAGGTTTATCCCCAACCCATGGGCAATTTCGCATTTACCCTTTACCACAGCCCAAGGGCTGGATGCTCTGATCCCCATTCCCGGAAGAAGACACTGAGTCACACAGAGGTCATGTGACTTGACCAAGGTCACACAGCGAGTGAGTGTTGTGTCAAGGAGAGAACCCATAGGCCGATTCCAGAGTCCACGCTCTTCTTAACCACTAGGCTAGACTGCTCCTGGCATCTCCCTGCTGGCTTTCCACAGTACCGAGTAAACCTAAGGTCTGTGCCATCACATTCCCACGCCACTGAGCCCAGGGAAGGATGGGCATTCCCACCCACAACAGGGCTCTCACCTGCAGTAGATGGCAGGGGTAGCGACGAAGGTCCGGGTGAAGGCACGCACACAGTCCTGACAACTTCCTTCAACAGCAAACAACAGTACCCCTTAGAGTAGCACATGCTGTACATGCTCACACGGTGGTCCCCAGTCAGGGTGTGACTGGAGACTCAGGCTGAGAGGGCAGTTGTTCACGGGGGCCAGGGTGTCGGGAATGGGCAGGGCCACTATAGGAGCAGTCTGCGCCCAGTGACAACAGGGCCCCTGACAACCACTACACAAGTTCACGGGATGCATTTTTCACAGCCGCCCAAGAGGTGGATACTACTACCACATTGTGCAAAAGGGGAAACTGAGAGGTTTAGTAACGGCCCATGTTCTCAGAGTAAGTATCCGGGTAGAGAGCCACCAAACTCCACAGCCTATGTCCCCAAAGTCCAGGGTATGCAGGGCAGACAGGCATGGACACAGCTCAGACCTGGATTGTCTGTGGGAAGACTGAGGGCTGGAGAACACAGTGGGGAAGGGGAGGGGAGGGGAGGGGAGGGGAGGTGGGGGAGGGCAGGTGGGGAGGGAAGGGGGGAGTGGAGGGAAGGGAAGGGAAGGGAAAGGAAGGGGTCCAGGAAGCTGGGTGGGTCTGGGAGTGAGCCTGGCCAGGGGGAGGCAGCAATGAGACATCAGGGGTGGGGGTCTACACACACTCACCTTCCTCGAACACCCCGCTGACGGAGAAGCAGAGCATCGTTTCCTGAAAGGGAAGAGCCCAGGCGCCCAGTCACCACCTCCACCTCCTACCCACCCGCGGCATCCTGGGCCCGCCCGAGGGAGGAAGCAGGCACTCACCATCTGGAACCAAATGTCCACCACGAAGGAGCTGAAGTCATGCTGAGTCTTGGGCAACCCACAGAGGGTGTGCACAATGACACGTTTTGTGTGCTTCAGCAGCTGAACCCGCAGGTCTGTGAGGGGAGGGCAAGCGAGCGAAGGTCAGGGGCTGCCACGCCCTGGGCCCTATGATTGACCCCTTCACCGCCCTTTCCCACCCAGTCTTCCCATCGCACACTCACGGGGGTCCTTGAGCTTCTTCATATTCCTGCTGTCCTTGAAGTACTCGCACAAGCTGCTTCTAGGAGACAAAGAGCAACAGTGGGTGGTGCGTATTTGCAGGAGCTGGCCTGGGTCTGCTGGGGAGCCACACGGCCCAGGAGCAGAGCCTGTGCTGTGATACTCACGGGGCTGGGTCCTCGGGGTGGAAGGGAATGGTCAGGGAGAAGCAGGCCTCCTCGTGATAAGCCCCTGCGAGAACCTGTCGGTCTCCGTAGTCATGGATCAAGTAGTACCTAAGGGGGGGAAATGAGGACAATCTCCCTCCATGGTCTGCACCTCAAATGAGACTTGAAAACTCCCCTGAGCAGACCTGTGCTTAGGTTGCCTCACCTCTCATAGCCCTCCACCCCTTGCTCCGCTTGTCAGAGGTACTTACTGCTGTAGGAATTGTAGGACTAGGCTCTTCAGCTCATCAGATCCAAGGAAGCTGTGCTGGAATCAAATGGCACTTGAGACTATGCAGTAGATAAAGCCTCCCTGCAACACCCCAAATGTTGTTTGATCCACTTCCTCACCTTGCAGGGCTTTACTATGTAGGGAGTGTCAACGTCAAGGGTAACTGGAGACTGTAACTCCTGGCCATCCTGCAGAAGGGAAGAGGAAGTCAGGAGTGGAGACAAGGGGAGTGGCCCTGGATGATCCGGGAAAAGGATGGGCCCAGGAGGGTGAGGGTCAGAGGTCAGGTGCGAAAGGGCCCTGGATATTCCATGGGAAAGCTTACAGTGGATGTCTTCATCATGAGGTCCTGGAAGTCTCTAGTGTTATATTCAACTTGTGTGTGTGTGTGTATTTATGGGTATTTTTCCAGCAAGTATATCCATGTCATTTTCAGGAGTCCATGTCCCCCAAAATGGTTAAGGTTCTGATGCTAATATGCGATCTAGGCAAGACCCAAACGGCTTGAGGGCTGGTGCAGAGGCCACCAACATTCGTAAGAGACAATGATTTACGTAGGCACTTACCAGGCGTAACAACTTCGGGAAACATTCTCTGATGGCCCTGTCCAAAACCAAAAATAGAGAAGAGGTGGTTGATAGTTCAAGGTTGCAATGCTTCCTTTCAGTTAACACAATAATACCACAAAGAGAGATCAGTGTGTTCTGGCCAATCCAGCAGCACCCCTTGCCCAGCTCTGCTTCTGATTTTAAGGGTTTTCGGTCCACTTGCCTGTTGAGCACTGAGTATCTGTCATCTTACTGTCTGAAAGGCACTGTCTCCTCATCTCTCTCAGTACCTTCACTTAATATTCCTTCCCTCCCTCCCTCTGCTTCGCCTTGGTAGCTCCCACCCAGACTACTCGGACTCCCTTCTCCAGTGCCACAGGGACCAGCATTTCAAACCCATGCTGCAGGGCTTGCTTCTCCTCCCTTCCTTCCTCCAGGGCCCCACTGAAGGCTGTGGGGAGAAGAGGGCATGGAGTGGGAGCCCGGGGCCCTGCCACCTCACCGGGAGTCCAGCACTCTGGCAAGACCCGGACACCCTCCCGGGATGGCCCAGGATGCTGGGCTAGGGAGGTGAGTGAGGTGGGGCTCAGGAGGCAGGGAGGAAGATGGAGGGGATGAGGACAGAAAGGAAGTGAAGGTAGGAGGGGAGAGATGAGAGAGACCTAGGGGCCCAGAGACAAGGGAGAGAGAGAAAACAAAGGGAAGGGAAAGAAGCTCGCCCGTGGTGGGGGTCAGGGAAGAAGAGAGAAGAAAGGGGAAACGGCACACCCATTGCGGCTCTTCACCTGCCCCAGAATCACCCAGACACACCAGCTAGGAATGGAAAATATGCACATGTTGAACTGGGGGCCCATTGTATGCTGGTTGAAACTTTGTCACCTGTGTGAGCTCAGCCAGACTTGGGCATGGGAAACAGAGCAGCCATGGGGGCAGATCTTCCCCAGAAGGAGGAAAGGGTCAGGTCCCAGCTCAGCATGGGGCTGAGGATCCCTGGCCCCCTCTGATGACCACCGTCTTCTCTCCCGATGACCCCTGCACCTGTCTGAGTTGGTTCTTTATCTGAGGAATCATACCTGTCTCAGGCTGCCCAGGGCTCCTGTGAAGGACCAGGCAGGATGCTGTGACGTGCGCAGGGAGGGATGGCAATTGCCCCTGAGAGGCCTGTCCTTCTGTCTCCTCTACCACCTCTGCCCTGTGCCATCCACTCCTGCCTCAGGAAGCCCTCTGATCACTGGCGAGGACCCACGTCTGGCCCCCTGACTCAAAGAGCCCTGCTTTTTCCCAAGCTGGACCCCAAGGAGGGTCCAATTCCTGGCACTGGGCCACCAGAATGCATGTCATGACAGCAGCCACCCACGGCCTCAGCCCTCAGCATGGCGCAGGAAAGCCCCCATGTCAACCTGGGAGAGGAGGGTGGACCACTTTGGAGGCAGGGGAAGAGGGCCCCTCTCAGAACGGGAGAGGCACACCCCAGCTCAGCACGAAGAAGGAAGGCTTCGCTCAGCAAGAGGCCCGGGACTGGAGGACCCTTCTCAGTCCAGGGCGCCAGCATCTGGATCAAGGCTGGTCGCTCCTGGTCCTGGTGAGGAGGAGAAGCCCTGCTTCCTGGGGCACACTCTTGGGAGGCCTTGGTGCAATATAGCTGGGAGCAGAGAGCTGGAAACAGACCCCAGAGCGCCTGCAGAGGTGAGCAGGTCAGAGGAAGGAAACTCCTCACTGGTGATAGGCACAGAGAGAGCAGAAGGTGGGGCCTGTGATCCTCCCAGAAGACCAGGGCGGCCACCTGCGGCATAGGGGCACTGTCACAGATAGTCTAGGCTCCCATGGGTGAAGGTCACCAAGAAGGGTGACAGGGTGTTCACACTGACCTTACATAGGTGGACTGCTCTGCGAAGGTGCTACACAATGGGTTCCCTTGCAGCCACAGCTCTTCAAGCTTCAGCCCTTGAATCTTGCTCAACTCCCACACAGACTTCAGCTGAGAAATATGGGACGGATGTGGGAAAAGGAATCCCAGGGAAAGAGGGACATCTGGATCTCTGCACACCCATACCCCTGCCCTCCCTCACAGGTACCTTCACCTGCCTCCTGTCGTCACTCTGATGGCCACTAACACGCCCCCTCTGCTCTCAACCCAAGTTTGACCTGGCTCCCTCTTCTCACCTCATTTTCAGAGAGGTTCAGGGTTTTGACCGTAGGGGCCACCTGTATAATGTCAGACAGGCCATCCAGCTGGTACAGCTTGTTGCTGCTCAAGTTCAAGGACAACAGCTTTGGGGCAAGAAGAGGTAGAGTGAAGGTTACTATCGAGGACCTTGGAGACAAATCTGCCCCGCACCCCAGCTCTTGCACCCCCTACCCTAATACCAGCACTGGGCCTACAGCCTCACCTCAGGGAAATTCTTTTCGATGACATGCAGGGTGGCAGCCATGCAGCTTCTTCGGTTCAGAATTATATCAATATCACGGCCTACCAAGTCTTCAGGAAGGAGAGGGGAGGGAATCAGATGGCCGAGTGGGGTCTGGGGCCAGCACCAGCCCCTCCCCACGTTACCATCCCTAAGTCACCCTCCAGGAAGACCCCTCTGCCCTCGCCTGCCCTAGAATTACTGCTGTCAGCCATACCTGGGTCAAAGTGGAGCCTCTGGAGGTCAAGAGCTTGCTTGAAGATATTATATCGTTTGCTCAATGTCAGCTGCAGAGTGAGAGATGGAGACAGCCGCTCTGAGGCTGTGGTGATGGCAGGGAAATCAGGGGTGAGGGGGACGGGGGACTGGAGGAAGGAGAGGTGGGTCTGAGCGTTGGCACACAACACGTCTTGAATCTGCATTACCTTTAGCTGCTCCATTTCTTCTGGCTGCAACTTATCCCGCACAGAGTAGGGAACAGGGGAGGGGCCAACAAAGACAGGTATCTGCAGGAAGAAGACGTGGGGTAAGCACCAGGAACTCTAGTTCCAAAGAAGACAACCAGCCCCTGGCCTGTCCTCCTTCCTCAGGATGAGGTACATGTAACGCCCTCGACACACACCTTTCGTCTCTCCTCGTCACAAATCTTGTAGCTGACATCCATCAATGCACAGGCAGTGCTAGCTTCCTGGACAAAGAACTGAGCCCCAGTTTGCAAAAAGTGGAACTACAGGGATTGAATGCAACAGCAATAGTATCAGAAGCCAACAGACCCTGCTGAACCAGGTCTCTCTCTCTCCCCCTTCCCTGTGCCCACGCGTCTGTCTTCCGCATCCTCTCTTACGTCCACTGGAGTGAAGGGGACACTGCAATGGCTCTGGATTGAGTTCATTAGCCATGTCTTGTCATACTTCATCCCACAAGGAATCTAAGGATGAAAAGAAGGGATGGGAGAGAGGACAGACAGCAGGGAATTTAGGCTGCAGGACGAACCTTTTCCTGTTCTTTTCCGGCCTTCTACTGAGCTTGAAAGGGCTTCTAAAGAAGGGACCACTGGTCCGATTTCTTATGGGTGTGCGTAATATGGATTTCCTAAATACCCTTTCTCTCCAAAGTCTCTTCCTCATAATGAAGGTGACAGAGATGATCTTCCTTTTATAAATTTCCAGGAGATCCTACCCAGTGCAGACATTGCTTGCCCCTCAGACAAGGTCTCCAGAGGCTTGAACCTCCATCTCGCACACTCAGCTTGCCAAACTGAGACCTCCAATGTGGAGTTGCTCCATATCCTTGGCAGTAGTTTCCATCTTTGCTTTGAGACAGGCTCCTCCGTTCTCCTCACAGTCAGCCTGTTCCCTTAACATTGCTTCTCTGAATCTGACCTTAGATGAACAAGACTGTTAACTCTTGGTAATAAAAGGGACAGATTACAAACTGTCCCCAGTGAAATAAACCAGCATGTCTACATGAGCCCAACACAACTCCCCCTGGCTTTTCTCTCCTGCACATTCCATACATTTTTCAGGATACTCACTGTGACCCTGAACCAGCTCCCTGGGGTTCCATCATGTGTGTTCTCCCCCATTTCTCTCTCCACAGGTGTTCTCTTTCTCCACACACTCTTATCCCTGTGGCCTTCACTGTGCCATCTCACTCTCCTCATGTTGTCTCGGATGGTACCGGGAGAGCTGCAGGGGGGATGTGGAGAGAAGGAGGGTGAGGGGCCATAAGTGCTAAGGAAGTCTTCTGTACACCCTCGTCTCTTTGACACCAGCACTACAATTAGCTTTGCTCAACCATTATTTCACTTCGAGCAAGCTTCTGTTTTGCAGTGAGAGAAGAAAAACAAGTCCACGGAGACTGAGAGAGGTGCATAGTCCCAGGGGCTCCTGTGTAAAAACCCTGCTGCCTGACCACTTACTGTCTTACTTCGGGGTCCTCCGGGACATCCCTCTTCACCACGTTTCCAGCATCCTCCTGGAGGTGTGAGGGCTGAGGCTCACACCCATCGTGTTCGTAATGAGGGCTCCTCTCACCAGAATTACCTGGGAAAGAACTCCAACCTTTCTTTCTCCCTTGAGGTGGTCTACCACCATCACTGTATTCTGAAAAGAGGAACAAAAATACAAGTTTGAAGACACATCTGTGGTCCACTTACCACGTACCATGTCTTAGGCTAACAGCATGGTAGGGCAGGCAAAGTGCCAACCTGGCCTAAGGAACCAATCCCACAAACCTCAGAAAGGACACTCTTCTGCCTGTCCAGAGAGGACAGCCTTATCCGACAGATGACACTATCAGGGGAAGAATCGAGGAGGAGCAGGATGAGGAAGAGGAGGACAAGGAGGAGAAAGAGGGAGGAGAAGGAGGAGGGAGGGGAGGACAACTGCGGTGAAACTTTTAAAACAGTGGAGCTGGACTGATAAAGAACCGCGGTGTATGCGTCCATGGGTTAGACTGGACAGCAGTCATATATATACCAGGAAGGCACCCGAATCTTGCCTTCTCTCAGGACTTTCCAGCAACCACACCAAAACCTCTCTTGTGCTTGACAAATCCAATGAGCCACCAAACCGATTCCACTAACAACCAGCAAGCTGGCTGGACTTACTTTGCCAGTGCACTAGGAGCTTTAATCTCAGGTGGCACAGAGGTAACAACCTCCTGAACTGTCTCCCTTCCTCCAGCCTTGCCCTGAACAATAGGCTGTTTGAAAGAGCCAGAGTGATCTCTCTCTTGGGCCAGCCTGAAATGCCTTTCAGTTCAGCAGGCAACTCTTCCTCACTTCAGCTCTTCTATAACAAGGGTGTGAATGATAACCTGGAATGATGTGTCAACCACCATTTCCAAGTGTTTAGGGATCCGTCTATTTGCTTTCTATTACTGGTTTCTAATTTGATTCCATCGTGGCCAGGGAGCACACTCTGGGAGATCTCAAGTCTTCTTATTTTTTTAAATAATTTTCTTTCTTTATTTATGGCTGCATTGTGTCTTCGTTGCTGCACACGGGCTTTCTCTAATTGCGGCTAGCAGGGGCTACTCTTCGTTGTGGTGCATGGACATCTCATTGCAATGGCTTCTCTTGAGCTCTAGGCGCGCGGGCTTCAGTAATTGTGGCACGCGGGCTCAGTAGTTGTGTCTCGAGGGCTCTAGAGCACAGGCTCAGTAGTTGAGGCGCATGGGCTTAGCTGCTTGGCGGCATGTGGGGTCTTCCTCACCAGGGCTCGAACCAGTGTCCCCTGCACTGGCAGGCGGATTCTTAACCACTGCACCACCAGGGAAGTCCCTCAATTATGTTTGAATTTACTGACAATTGTCTGATGGTCAAGGAGATGGTCTAACTTGGTGAATGTTACAGAGACCCCCGGGGAAAAACCTGTACTCTGCTGTTGGTGGGTGGACTGTTCTATTTATGTCATGTAGATCTCCTTAGTTTACTGTGTTATTCAGGTCTTCTATATCCTTGCTGATTTTCTCTCTAGTAATTCTGTCACTTGCTAAGAGGGAGGTGGGTGTCAAAGGCCCCCACTATAATTAAAGATCTGGTTCTTTCTCCTTTCAGCTCCACCAGCTTCTGCTTCGTGTACTTTGAGGCTCTGTTGTTTGGTGAGTACGCATTTAGGATCTTTATGTCTCCCGGGTGTCCTGATCCTTTCTTCATTCCGTAAGGCTTTGGCTCTTGTTCATTTTCTTTACTCTGACATCTACTGTACTGCATACTGAAGCTACAGGCACGCTTCGAAAGTGTCCTGGGTACACTTCACCTTGTATTCACTCCCAGAAGTTGTGTTGCTGTTCACCCCTCCGCCCACAAATTCTCCCCTCCAACATGTCTAATTCACCATGGAAAAAGATTTGGAAGTTTTTCGGCCCCTGCAGAAATAAGATCGTGTCAAATCTCTTCCCCATAGGTGGATTCACTAAGGGTATTTTATTTTTAACACATTCCACTGAAACAGTGAACCAGCAGATAATCATACTAGTGGCTTGTGGGGAGGGAGGATTATGGTAATTACACTGTTAGAAACCAGCTTCCTTTGGGTTGTAATGCTTAAGGTTCTCTAGGTTTGTGTGCTGTGCCTTTTGTACATTAACTATTCCATGTTGTCTCAGGGCACACATATGAGTAAAGATCCGTCCACTGCTGATCACTCCACGATAGAGTGATTACGACCAGGCCTCAGATGAACTCCTCTGGGGAGCTGTTGCTTTCCCCGTGTGGCCCGCTGTCAGGGCAATCCTGCTACTCACAACCTTGGGACTTTCCTTGTGTGGCACTGGAAGTGAAAGTAAACACAGATAGGGCACTTGACCCACAAATGTCACTTGCTCAGTCCCCAAAACTCGGAGGGGGCATGGTGTGCTCTCTTTCTCCCACACTCCACATCCAACTGGTCAGGAAATTCTCTCGGCCCCTCTCTCAAAGTATGTCCAGAAGCCAGCCACTTCTCACCACCTCCATTACCACCACCCTGGCCAAGACACCAACATCTACCTCCTGGACTGGACTGCTGTCCAGCTGGCCCCTCTGCTTTCATCCTGGCTCCCTTACCTGTCTGTTTTCAGCCCAGCAGCAGAGTGCAAGTCACATCATTTCAGTCCTCTGCTCAACACCACATCACAATGGTTTGAAGCCCACCAACGTGCTCAGAAGCCAGGAGTTCATAATGAAACTCATCAACAATAACAACAACAAAGAGGAACCTTATTGCTGACCTTTGGAGAATGCCGGGCAACCAACTCGTTTTCAGGGAAATCCAGCAATGAAAGGGAAAAGTTCACATTTTAAAGGGAGCAGTAAGGGCATGTGGTCTACATACGGTGTATAGGAAGAGTCAGAGTCATTTGCAAGAACCCACAATCCTTCCGAAATAACGTTGACGAGGGGAAAGGGTAAAAGGAGCTAGCTGACAGCTACTGCAGTCCCCTGGCTGACCAACTGCATCAGGTGCCTGAACAGGGCTAGAGACCTCCCTCCGCAAGGTGATTCAGACACAAGCAGTCTCAGACATCGCCTTGTCAAGTATTTGATAGAATAATCCAGTGAAACCATGTGGTCCTGGGATTTACTTTGCTGGGAGATATTTGTTAACTGATTAAATCTCCTTACTCATTAATCGATCTGTTCATATTATGTAATTCTTTATGATTCAGTCTTGCTAGATTGTCTGTTTGGGGGACTATATCCATTTCTTCTAGGTTTTCCAATTTGTTGGCATACAATTATTCATAGTATTCGCTAATAATCCTTTTAATTTCTGTAGTATCAGTTGTAATGTCCCTCTTTCATTTCTGATTTTAATTATTTGAGTGTCCTCTATTTTCTGTTTCTTAGTGAGTCTAACTTAGGGTTTCTTAATTTTGTGTAGCTTTAACAAAAACCCAACTCTTAGTTTCATTTACTTTTCTTCTATTGTTGTTGGTTTTTTTCTCTATTTCATTTATCTCTGCTCTTATATATCTCCTTCCTTCTGCTAGCTTTGGCTTTAGTTTTTTCTTCTGTTTCTAATTTCTTGAGGTGTAAAATTAGGTTGTTGATTTGAGATCTTTTGTCTTTTCAATGTACACATTTAAAGCTATAAACTTCCTTCTTAACACACCTTTGCTGCATCCCTTAAGTTTTGGTATGATGGACTTTCCTTTTAATTTGTCTCAAAGTAGTTTCTAATTTCCTTTGTGACTTCTTCTTTGACCCATTCATTCTTTATGAGTGTGTATGGGGATTCCAGAGAAAATGAAAACTAGAACGCCCATATGACCCAACAATCCCACTTCTTGGTATATATCCAAAAGAACTGAAAGTAGAATCTTGAGGAGATACTTGCACATCTATGTTCATAGCAGCACTATTCACAACAGCTAAGAAGTAGAAACAATTAAAATGTCCATCGATGGATAAAAGGATGAACAAATTGTGGTATATATATATATATATATATATATATATATATACACACACACACACACACACACACACACACACACACACAATGGAATATTATGCAGCCTTTTAAAGGAAAGCAATTCTGTCATATGCTACAGCATGGATGAACCTTGAGAACATTACGCTAAATGAAATAAGCCAGTCACTAGGAGACAAATACTGTATGATTCCACTTACATAAGGTTTCTAGGGACTTCCCTGGTGGTCCAGTGGGTAAGACTCCATGCTCGCATTGCAGGGGGCCCATGTTCAATCCCTGGTTGGGGAACTAGATCCTGCAAGCATGCTGCAACTGAGAGTCTGCATGCCAAGGCTAAGAAGCCTGCATGCCACAACTGAGTCCACATGCCGCAACTAAGAAGTCTGCATGCCGCAACTAGAGATCCAGCATGCTGCAACAAAGAGCCGGCACAGCCAAAATAATAAATAAATATATATATATCTTTAAACTTGGGAAAACTATCGTAAACAGAGTCCATGGGTTTAATCAAAATAAGGTATCTAAAGTAGTCAGATTCATAGAAACAGACAGTAGAATGGGGTTACCAGGGACTGGGGGAAGGGACAAAGGGGAATTGCTGTTTAATGTATAGAGTTTCAGAATTGAAAGATGAAAAAGTTCTGAAGATTGGTTTCACAGCAATGTGAATCAACTTAACTGTACTGAACTGAACACTTAAAAATGGTTATGATGGTAAATTTTAGGTCACGTATTTTTACCATAGTTTGTAAACCTGTATATTAGAGTGTGATTACTCAAAAGGAAATATTAAGAAAAGTTTTTGTTTGGATATGTAAATACAAACATAAACAAGTCAACGTAAAGGAACACGTGAGAATGTCAACTGTGCTTATGAGTAGGTGTTTGGAATGCACAAGAGGTGTACTTTCATGTGCATGCTTTACTTGCATAAAAGGCTGGGTCAGGTTTTGCCATGGGCTTGGGGGGAAGCACTATTACTATTGACTCATTCCATAGCATAACAGGAAAAAATTACTGATAATCAGATCCACCTGTCTTCTCTCTGATTATTAAGCTACATCACTTTGGACAATTCACCCAACTTCTCCTGATCTCAAATTACTTACATGTAAAAATCAGGGATTAGAGCAAACCACCACCTCAATCAAGATACAAGGCATACAGCCATAAAAAGAAATGTAATTGAGCTATTTGTAATGAGGTGGATAGACCTAGAGTCTGTCATACAGAGTGAAGTAAGTCAGAAAGAGAAAGACAAATACCGTATGCTAACACATATACATGGAGCTTAAGAAAAAAAATTTCATGAAGACCCTAGGGGTAAAACAGGAATAAAGGCACAAAATTACTTGAGAATGGACCTGAGGATATGGGGAGGGGGAAGGGTAAGCTGTTGCAAAGCAAGAGAGAGGCATGGACTTATATACACTACCAAACGTAAGGTAGATAGCTAGTGGGAAGCAGCCGCATAGCACAGGGAGTTCAGCTCGGTGCGGTGCCTTGTGACCACCTAGAGGGGTGGGATACGGAGGGTGGGTGGGAGGGAGACGCAAGAGGGAAGGGATATGGGAACAGATGTTTATGTATAACTGATTCACTTTGTTATAAAGCAGAAACTAACACACCATTGTGAAGCAATTATGCTCCAATTTAAAAAAAAAGATATAAAGCATATATCACACTCCAAACGGTTCCCGGTTAATCTTTCCACCTCCCAGCTCCATATAAACCTTGATCTGCTCACAGTCCCTATATATTTGTTTTGCCTGCTGTAGAATTTCTTGGAAATGGAATCATACATGCTGCACACCTTTGTGTCTGGCTTTTTAAAGTCAGCATCATGTTTTTGAAATCCATTTATGTTCCTGCCTATTCTATTCCTGAGTAATGTCCCACAGTATGGGTTGTAGCTCTCCACCTCGTTTACACAGTAGAGCCACTTGGGGAGTTTGAGAATATCACCAGCTCCAAGCTATACCCACAATAATTAAAGCAGAACTGGGTTGAGACCCAGGCACCCTCATTTTGTAAATTCTCCACGTGACTGAAGTGTGCAACCACAGTTGAAAGCTACTGTATTAAAGTATCAGCTTTTGGTTTATGCTTGCCAGAGACCCTAGCAATGGATGCCACCTCATTTTGCTGGCTTTCCACTCTGCTGTTTTAGGGACCTAGTGATTCCATTAGCTTAAATTAGAGACTGGCAGACTACAGCCCATGGGCCAAACCTGGCCTGGGGCCTGTTTCTCTAGGGCCTGCAAGGTAAGAATGGTTTTTACATATTTCAATGGTTAAAACAATAATATTTCTTGACATGTGAAAATTATTTGAAATCCACACGCCAAGGTCCATACGCAGAGTTTTAGTGGAACACAGCCATACTTGTCTGTGGAGGCTTCCGCTCTACAACAGCAGAGCTGAGTAGTTACGAAAGAGACAAAATGGCCCACAAAGCCTCAAATATTTGTCACCTGGCCCTTTCCAGGGAGTTTGTTGAGCTCTGGCTTAGAGCAAGTGTCCTTAAAGCAAATGCACAGTAACTGTGGTAAATGGCTGACGGTCCCTTTGGCTAAGCCTGGGAAGAAGATTTACTGCAGTAACTTGCGACTTCACCGTAGGGTCCTTCCTCAGTAGTCCACTCATTCATGGTGTTCTGGGTCAAGTGTGGGAATTGAGTAAAGGACTACCATTTGCCATCAAGAGAGGTCAAGTCACCAGACCTAGAGCTTGATTTATTTATTTTTATGTTCTTATATTTTATTACAAATCTTTGTTTATATTTTATTTATTTTTACACTGATCAAATGCAACTTTGGAGTATGTTCAGATATTTCAGATCCAAGGGATCTGTTGATCAATTAGCCACCTTCAGAGGTTGCTACAGGTCAAACCAGTGTCACTACCCTTCCATCCTTGATGTTTATTAAGTAAACAGCACTCACCTTGAGGCAGGAGATTAAGTGCTCCTACTGGGCCTGCAACTCCAGAACCCCAACATCCCCACTCAAGTGAGGGTGACCCTGTCAATGGCAGAATCTCCCATCTCATCTGTGGCCTACACAAGTCAGCCACTTCAGAACACTTCAGAGATGAAGATGCCCTCCACACTAATGTGTTTCTCAGTGCTGTGGGGGAAAGGAGTGTCCTCTGGGTCCCAAACAGCAGCTGCCTGGCCCACCAACACACTGACTTCAAAGGCATTTCAATTCAAGTGACCAGAGGTACAGCTGGTAACGCTTGAAACTGAGTCCCCCTAAAACCGAGTTCCCTTGTCAAGTTTATGATTAACTTCTCTATCCAAAACTTTATTCCCTCTCTTGCCCCACTCATGATCCCCTCAGGATTGAGGAGTATCAAAGAAAAGGGGGGACTGACACTGAACAGAACCCTTCAGGGCCCTCCCGGGTACAAAAGCCCCGCTGTGTTCCCTGTTTCTTATCTGTAGGAAAAGGCTTTGGCCTCCTAGGCCTTCCCTGAGTTCCAAACAACAGACTCAAGCACTTACTAATTAGGGAAGTGAGGAAATGCAGAAACAAAGGAAAAGCAGTCAAAGAAACGAAATTGAGTTATCTGTAGAGAGGTGGATGGACCTAGAGTCTGTCATACAGAGTGAAGTAAGTCAAAAAGGGAAGAAGAAATACTGTACGCTAACACATATATAGGGAATCTAAAAAAAATTGGTCATGAAGGACCGAGGGGCAAGACGGGAATAAAGACACCGACCTACTAGAGAATGGACTTGAGGATACGGGGAGGGGGAAGGGTAAGCTGGGATGAAGTGAGAGAGTGGCATGGACATATATACACTACCAAACATAAAATAGATAGCTAGTGGGAAGCAGCCGCATACCACAGGGAGATCAGCCTGGTGCCTGGTGACCACCTACAGGGGTGGGATACGGAGGGTGGGAGGCAGGGAGACACAAGAGGGAAGAGATATAGGGACATATGTATATGTATAACTGATTCACTTTGTTAGAAACAGAAACTAACACACCATTGTAAAGCAATTATACTCCAATAATGATATTTAAAAAAAAGAAAGAAAAGCAGGGAAGAACAATAGTGCAGTGATAAAGCAGAGTCCTAGTTTCTCTGCAAGGGATAACAACTTCATACATATCTTTGAGCTGTTATGCAGAAACTAAGATCCCCTGCCCAGGTGGAGGATGGTGACTCCATGCTGACCACAAGCACACCGACCCCAGACTGGTTAGAACCAGAATGCTGATGATTAAGATCCCTGAAACAGCACCCTGTTTCCTCACCAACAAACAATCAGAGGAAAGTCATGCACTTCCCTGAAAGTCAGCAGGGAGTTAGAGTCTTCTGAACACAAGCAGCCAGTTCTCCTTGCTTGGCACCCAGAAAACAAACACTGTACTTTCCTTCACCGACAACCCAGCGTCAGTAGATTGGCTTTGCTGTGCAGCAGGCGAGTGGACCCAAGTTCTGTCCAGTCACGCAACTGCAACTCTTTCACCATTGTGTGCCATGGAACACTAATGATTCGTCCTCTGTTACCAACTGGGTCCTTACCATCTTCAGATCCACCTAGACCGGATAACTCATCCCCGATCCCCACTTCCTTCACGGCCCTTTGCTTGCAACCAATTTTGGTGTCAAGTACTCTATTAATCAAAGTCCCCACTTCCTTATGCCAGATATTCATTCTAGCTATTTTACAAAAATAAGACATCTTTAATAAAACATATCACACAGCTTACAAAAATTCTGTGAGGGCCAGAAAAGTGGGCTTGGATGCCGCACAATCAGGGGAAGCCCCCTCACGCCGTGGGGCTGGTATAGCTGAAACACCCCTGCTGCCTATGAGCTCAGCAACATGTATGACAGAGACTGAATTCCAGGCACTCTGCTGTGGGTGCCCATAAAAACCAGAGACCTCTCCCATCATACGTAGCTGATCCTGCTTGTGGCTCCCACATTACTCAGTTCTACCTCCAAGTTTCACTATGGTGCATAGGCTTGATACACAGAGGTCTTCTTTGGGACCCCAGACAAAAGGGGGTCTAGGAAACATACACACACACACACACACAGACTAATGTAGGTCTCCATTCTTGTTTTTACCTTTCCATTTCTCTACGGTACAAGAAAACATGTAAGAGTGTTTATGAGTGTTGGAATACTTGCCAGCTGAGCCAACTTGAGGTATATTCCACAGGTCCATTTTTTTGGCTATTGTAAATGGTAATTTCACATTGAAAATATAATTTTCTATTTTGTGAAATTATTTTGTGTATATTAGTCTTATATCCAATAAACTGGTTAATCACTATTATTATAATTTTCCATAGATCCTCCTGAGCTTTATATGAAGACAACTATACTCACAGTTTTGTTCCTTTTCACTTTTACACATATATTAATTAATGTATGTATGTATTTTGGCTTACTGCAATGCCTAGGAGACTCAGTAAGATGTTGAACAGAAGCGATTATATGAATCATCTTTGCCTCTTCTGATTTAGAATGGAATGCTTTTAATGTCTCATTATTACTTACAGTGTTTGTTATAGATTTTTTAAAGCACACATTATCATTTTAAAGAAATATCTTTCTATTCCCAGTTAGCTAAGTGTTATTTTTGTTGTTGTTTAATCTTGATTGGTTGTTGAATTGTATTGCATGCATTTTTTTTCTGAAATCTTTGTGATAATCATCCTTTTCTTGCTCCTTTATCCTATGAATGTGTTGAACTACGTTATGACTCTCCTAATGTTAAACCAACATTGCAAGTTTGGTATAAACACAACTTTGCCCTGATGTACTATCTGTTTTAGCCATTGCTGGATTAAGTTTGTCTTTATCTTATTTCTATTTTTTGCATTTTTATAACTAATTAAGATTGACCAGTAATTTTGCCTTCTCATGCATGCAATGTCAAGAATAAGCTGAATATTTTGTTTCCCCAATATAATGTTCTTTTTTCTAGAACTTACCCATTCAGTATTAATTTTCAAATTATCAGCATATCTTTTTCATAATATTATCTTTTAAAGCTTTACTGTAAATACAAGCAAGACAGCTTCTTCGAAAGTGGCTTATCTGTGCCTTCTAATTTTCTTGACCCATACTGCCAAAGGTTTCCTTATTTTTTTATATTTTGAAAGCACTAACATCTAGCATTTTTATTCAACTCATCCATATCTGTTATCAATTTCATTAACTTGTGCTCTTATTTTTTTTTCTTGCCAATATGGAAATGCATGAGATGATTTTTATCAAGTATGTGACAAATCCAGAGTCTTTTCTTCTACCATCACGTTTTCTTTTATAATTGCTATCCTCGAATAGCATGGATATCCAAATATCCAGTACATTTAATTACTTGGAAAAGACCTGTGGCTTACCAATGTGGGGGGTTTAACTAAATCCACTGTTGAAATATCAGATGATTAAGGGAGATGGAACTGCAGCATTGAAGCAAAAGAACTTCTATGGGGCCTCCCTGGTGGCGCAAGTGGTTGAGAGTCCGCCTGCCGATGCAGGGGATACGGGTTCGTGCCCCGGTCTGGGAGGATCCCATATGCCGCGGAGCGGCTGGGCCCGTGAGCCATGGCCGCTGAGCCTGCGTGTCCGGAGCCTGCGCGTCCGGAGCCTGTGCTCCGCAACGAGGGAGGCCACAACAGTGAGAGGCCCGCATACCGCAAAAAAAAAAAAAAAAAGAGAAAAAAGAACTTCTATGATAAGTACATACGAACTTCACTGAAGAGGACAGCATACAATATAGAAAGGAGTAGGAACAGAAAGAGCACGGATTTTGAAATCATATAACCAGAATGTGCCCAGTCACTTACTGCGTATGTGATTTTAGGCGAATATTTTACCTCTCTGAGCCTCAGTTCCATCATGCGGTAATGCTGTTTGCCATGTGTTTCCATTTGTCCCTGTTCCTGGGACCTGGAAGAGTTGTACTTCTTGACCTCCTTTGTTTGGACAGGGCTGTGTATGTGACGGGTTCTGGCTAATGGGTTGTGAGTGACATGTGCTATTTCTGGGCCAGAACATATGGTTGTTGGATTGAGACCTTGCAGGGTCCTCTTCATCTCAGGCACAGGGACTGACAACTATCTAGATGATGGCTGCTCTGTCAGTTTGGGTCTCCAAGTCATTCCAGTAAGAATGGCTCAGACCCCCAAAGTCCACCATCCTGTGAGGGGCATGCGCCTGCCATGGACATGTAGTCGAAGTGAGGAGTAAGCCCCTGAGATACGGGGACTGTCTATTACCACAGCATAATCTAGCCTATCTTGATTCTTGTATCTTATCTTTAAATTAAAATAACATCCTCTCAGGATTTTTCTGAGGATTAAATGAGAAAACTGGTATGACAAGGTTTCCACAGTCCTTGACGTATAACAGGAACTCAAAAAATGGCAGCTATAATGATTAAATAATAATAACAAACTAGTTTTGAAAAAGTGTGGAAAATTGGTATAAAATGAGAGCTATTTCATCCACTCATCGTTACGGTAAGTTGTATCATCTTTTCAAGAGTGGGGCATTTTATTTTATTTTTCAGACTTCCTAATGACTAGCACTTATGCACTTATTTCTTGCCATCATGATATCAGAAACATAAATTGAGGTTGTATGTAAAGAATGAAAAAGTGGAAAGATTAAGCAAAAGAGAGAATGACTAATGACATAAGATAAAATGAGTTAGCAATAAGTAGTTTCTCAATGAGAAGAACAGATTATAATTATTAGTAAGCATACATTCTACTTAGTAAACAAAGGTACAAGGTATTAATGTGGCAGAAGAGATTTAGTTTGAACAGGCTTTCCCAAAATGTTTTCTGAGGAACACTAGTACTTCCAGTGGACTGTGGGAAAATGTTCCATCCCCATATAGCTTGAGGAAACTACCTGCTACAGACTGAATGTTTATGTACCAACCTAGGCTCCAAGATGACAGAATTTGCAGTTAGAGTCACTGGTAGGTGATTAGGTCATGAGGGAGGTGCCGTCATGAATGGGATTAGTGCCTTTATAAAAGAGGACCCAGAGAGCTCCCTTGCCCTTTCTGCCATGTGAGGATACAGCGTGAAGACAGCCCTTTATGAACCAGGAAGCAGACTCTCACCAGACACTCAACTTGCTCGTGCCTTGATTTTGGACTTCACAGACTCCAGAACCGGGAAAAATAAATTCTTGTAAGTTACAAGCCACCCGGTCCATGGTGTTCTACTACAGCAGCCTGAACAAGCTAAGACACTACCCTTCTCTTTGAGATTCAAGTGGCATATTATCTTAAAAATATGACATATAGAAATCCTTTATACCTTCATTCTTGTATGTCCCATATTTCTTCAATGGATAAAAGCATTTTGGTTGTTGCTGTCTCTCAGACATAGTGTGTTGTAGAACAAACCTGAAAGTGCTGAAATGAGAGGAAAGAAATGGCTATTATATAATTTAAAAAATATATCACCCCTTTAACCGTCTCTCAAACAATCTTTAAATCCCTCACAAATGTGAACACCTTATTTTACTTGCTGCATTTTACTCATTAAGTACCATCTACGTGATTTTTACGAAATGTATCATCTATAATTTTACTTCATATGGTTTTCTTAAATAAATTCACTGTTTATTCCCACATGAAGGAAAGGGGAGAACTTTCAAGGAATGTAACAAGGAATGGTTAGAAAATCAAGAGGAAAATCAGAAGCCAATTGTGGCTGGCTGGACTAATTTAAGCCGTTTAGAGAGTCCAAGCAGAAAAAGATTATGGCATCCCACCCCACACACACTTTGAAAAACTACTGGTCGGCAAAGCATATACAGAAAACAAATTCTGAACCTTAACGTGCTGGCTACTTTCACACTTTTACTGAAAAAAATATCAAATTAAAAAAAGTCTCTCTCCTTGCCTCTCTCCACACAACAAATTAAGAGACAGAAATTCAGATCAGATTTGAAATCATCGATACGAAGTGGCATCTAGGAGTTCTCTGCTGTTCCTAATAACAAACGTGGTCAGAGGAGCGCAGAGGACACCATCACATGGCAGGTAGTGAATACGGATACGAAACAGAGATAAGCAAGAGTAGGGCTTTAATGTGGGGGTTGGGAAGGAAGGGGGAAGGGAGGGGTCCACCCAGTTTCCCGAGCCTAGCTGCCGAGAGCAGCCCATGAACGCCTGCCGCCCGCTGTCCCGCCGATTCTGAGTGAACCTCTAGTACTGGAGGGCGCCCCTCCTACCCGACTACCGCCTACCGTGTCAGAATATGAAAGTCGGTGGAAAGGATGGCATCAGAGCCAGAGCCTCATCAAGTTCCCCCTCAGCCAGGACAAGTACCTTAATTCTGAAGGTCTTCTTCACCTCTCGGTCTGACTCCTCAGAAGGCTAAGCCGAGCTACCCACCGTTCGGCAGGCTCTCCGCACGCTATAACGGCGCCTCCCGAGGTCACGACCTTACGGCGTCACGTGACTGCGGGACTTACGTAACATAACGCGCCGCTGTGGGGCCCTACCTGACTTCCAGGGGCTTGGCTGGCGGAGGCCACAGAGTAGAAGGATGCATGTGACGTCAGGATTCAGGAGCCCTCAATCGTGAAGTGTGACCGAGAGAACTGATCCTCAGGAGACCACAGCAGGTCCCATGACCGTAGAATATACACGACCAACAGCCGAAGGGTAGGTGCGGTGTTCACATGACGGCAGGCGCTTTGCCTGCCATGTGATGGTAGCGGCCACATCCCTGTTGACTCAGGGATCTGAAGATTCTGGTAGGCAGCAATCTTCACGAGATTAGAAATGGCTGAGCCTGATGTGTGACCAAGGGGGATATGTGACGGACCATAGCATCCATATGACTCTCAGAAGCAGGTCACCTTTGTGACTTGGAGGGCTGAGGCTTCCACATGCCACTAGCTCCTGAGGGCCACATGACAGGATGAATCCACATGATGGGCAGGGTTTAGGAGTCTGCCATGCTCTAGCGCCTTGAAAAGCTGGATCTACCACATGATCATAGTGGCAATAGGTCCAGAGAGACTACACGAGCTCAGGGTTTAAGGGCTCATGGTGCTGACATGGCCAGTAGGTCTGGGCCTGCCACATAACTGTCTGGGCCTGCCACGTGATCGCCGCATCCGCGTGACCATGGCCTTAGGAGCCCACGGTGCTCAAAAGCTGGGTCAGCCTCCTGAGTGTAGCATAGTGACAGTAGGGTTCTCCCAGCTGCATGTTTCAGGAGGCCGTTCTCTTCACGAGAGCTGGAGATCTGAGATTGCCCACATTCCTGGGCTTCCCGTTGATGGTGGTGCCTCCGGATGATCTTCCTCAGAACACAAGCTGGCTTCACCTGCCCCAACCCCTTTTTAATGTGCTAATGTGCTTCGTTCGTGTGCTATTTTTTTTTCCTAATAACACGTGAAATTTAATGCATAAATTAACACATAGCAATGGACTAGGTCCTCCCTAAATCCATAACCATTACCATATTTTAAGGTCTACTTCAAAAACCTAAGCAGTGGGTACAGGTAAGCTTTGTTGCCATAATTTCATGCAAGTCTAAGAGAAATTAAAGCAAACACAGTAAGTGAATTTTAGCTGTTAATTTGAAGAAAATGTATATAATGATTACTATGTGTCAGGCACGTTAAAACGTCAACTCCTTTAATAGTGGCAATTCTATCAACTAGGTACTATGATTATTATTCCAGTTTTCACAGATGAGAAAGTGGAAGCACAGATGTGTTAAGTCACTTGCCTAAGAGGTAACTGAACCTATAGGTGCCAAACCAGGTTTTACTCCCAGGCACCCTGGCTCCAGACTTTGTGTTTGGATCACCCACAAGAGCCTCCAAAGAAAATTAAGAATAATTCAGTCTTCCTTATTCAGACTAAGCGGAAAGGCATCCGCAGTTACTGAAAAGATGAGATCATAGAGGACCTCTTTAAAGTGCCATTTAAATAATTTCCAGTACTACCAGTAATTAGAACTAATCGTAGCTGAAGCCAGTTAAGGCCCTTGGATTCATTTTAAGGTATAAATATAAACTTATCCTTAATAAGTGAAGTATATGTGTATATAAGAGGTGGTATAAAATGCTAGACTTTAGTTGAAAACGATTCCTTCTTTTATTTTTAAACACTCTAAAGAGAAATACTGCAGACTTTATGGCTCTTTTTCTCTAAAGAGAAATATTGCAGACTTTATGGCTCTTTACAGAATTCCAAAAGTTAAAAGTAAGCATAATCTGAATTAGATATTACTGCACTTATATTTTGTTTGCATCTGCCTAGAAAGGACAGAGAAAGGGAAAGGAGAATATAAAATATAGTTTTGTTTTTTTTTTAATCGCAGTTTTACAAACACCTCTTCTGCTGATTTGTGTGGAAAACTGAAGATCTGTCTGTATATCCAAAAGAGATTTGAAGTGAACTTGCGTGTTTGCTGGCTTAGGCAAACTTAATGCTATACAAGCAGTGGGATTATTTTGCTGGCACCCTGCATCGTGGCATGGCTACATAAATAACCTGAAGAAAATACAACAGACCAAATTTTGCACCATGGTTAAATTTGAATATACTAGTAAGGATAACAGACTGTTTGTAGTTGTAAGCCTATTGAAGGAAGTAGTGATTTTTTGGAGTGACTCTGTTTGGGCACATTGGTGTTACTTAGATAATTTTGGAAAATTATTTATGGGACAAATGTAAATGCAGGGTATGAAAATGGAGCCACGTGTTTACAATAGAGCCTATTATGAAACCTCAAGATGGAATTAGGAAGCATCTGTGTACAATCACTGGATGGAATCCGCCATCAAGACCTGATGTCTGTCCCAACTGAAGCTTCTGTAATGGAGAAATCCACTAATGGTGATTGAGGTCAACTTCTTTCACCAAAAGGCAAACCCTGGAGTTCTAATTATAATTTTCTTGCGAAAGGTTAGATATTCTCCTGTCAGAACTAATGGTCGTATCATTTATTCTTGCCCTGCGATGATTACCAGGAGCTATTTTAGGATTAAAAAATATATTTAGTTACACCAGTGGGTGCCTGTCAGCTCTTTCTTACATACATTGGGGAAGGGACGCTAAGGCTATGGATAAACACCTGTATGAACACAGCTTATGTGAGCTAGGCAGTTTAGGCACTGCACGTATATCAGGCGCTGTGTCTGTTTAGGTGAGGCAGGCTGATAAGCTATTCTTCTTGAATGTTGTTTGGCAAGGTTTACTGGGAACAACTTTTACTTCTTTTATATTTCTGTTTTGGGGTGGATGTTTTGGAGGTCAGTGCTAGTGGCTTTGTTTAACACAGAGAAATGGGAAAGGAGAATAGCAGACATTTGTGATGCTACTAAATTAAACACAAATGCTCAAATGCTTTTGGTTCAAACACAAATATGTACAGCTCAAGTAGAGGTCCTAAGTGAATTTACATTCAGAAAGGAAAATTGACTTAATCTGGTAACATTATCCAAGAGAACTTATCAGATATTGCTGTACCTTTATAGAAATGGTAATCGAAACATGTTTTTCTTTGTTCCTTTAAGAAGCTCCTTAATTAACTAGAAGTGACTTTCCTGTCAGTGTCAAGCAATGGGAAAGAAGAGAATCAATTGTAGATTGTGCTCCCTGTCAGAGTACTCAGTGTGCTTCCTTCCCCCAGCACAGTGTAAATTTTAACAGCTCTAGGTGATGAGCTCATTCTTGGGGACTACCACAGCGAGGAAACAAAAAATTACATCCACAGTGAAAACTTCTTTTGAGGCCAAATGATGGAAAGGGTCGAGAAGGCAGGGATTCCTTTCATAAACTATGTCATTTGTGATGGTATGATTCTCTGGTACAGTTTGAAAATCACTTCCGGGTGAAGACCATTTAAAAATTAAATAAGTGTGTTTCAAGGCTTTAAAAATTATTAGACAGGGAGAATTGAAGTGGTTCTAGCTTGGCTCTTGTTATCCACTCATTGTAACTATTTTTTTGCCACAACCCCCAAATAATTCTAACTATAGTCTTTGAAAGTATTGTGATATGTGTTTTTACGTAAACAGCCACATTGTTTTCTTGTTACGATATCACACTGCCATCTACTGCTGGTGGATATGTTCCCATATGATGTAAATGAATGAGGTTTGCCAGCTGTCTTTAGGATAGAAGCAGGCTTTGAGGACTAAGTCATATCAATGAACTCTGCATTTTCATCACATCACCAGATGATGTTTTAATTATCTAATTCATGTAGCCTGTTTGGGTCCAAAGATCATCTAAAATGTACATGATGCTCTACCTTTTTCCCCCACAAAATCTGGAAAAACCTGGCATATCCTGTGCTCTCTAAAAACTGACAGGCACTTGCGATAGGTAACTATCTCTGGATTCTGAAATTCTACTTTAGTCTAGTGTATCTGTTTTTATATGGGACACGTTGATGCAATTCAAAGTCTCCCAAATAGGGAGGAGTATCAAGATGGTGCAGTAGAAGTATGTGGAGCTCATCTCTCCCCACAAACACATTAAAAATACCCCTATATGTGAGGCAGTTCTCACAGAAAACCAACTGGAAACTGGCAGAAGATCTCCTACACAACCAAAGCTGCAAGGAATATCTCTACATATCCAGGAAGGATAGAAAAAAATTTTAAAGGCATGAGGACGGTCCTGGCCCCCCTGGGGGAGATCTGTAAAGGAGGAAAGGTACACATTGGCAGACCATTGCCCCGGGGAGCCCCTTTGCCTGCTGGAAAAGCCACTGGGATAGATGGAGGGGCTGGAAAAGCCTAAATTCTACTCACAAGGAATGCATGCATGCTGGCTTGCTAACAATCAGGGCAGAGAGAGACAGGCACTGGCGCTGCTGCCTTGCTGCACTTCCCAATCCAAAGCACACACAAGGTGGTGGGGCCACAGATGTACACAGCAGCTGAGCATTGAATCTTAGGTAGACAGGTCCAGGGAGAGGACCTGATCTAGATGTGTGGAGACAGACCACAGGGCCTGGGGTATGGTCTGGGCCAAACCAAGGAGCCCATTGTCAGCCTGCACATAGTGGGGGCAGGTCCTGCCACAGTGCCCATTATCAGTGTGCACACAGTGGGGGCAGGTCTGGCCATGGTGGACTTTGCCAGCACGTGCTCCAGATGGCGTCACGAAAGGCAGAGCAGCTGGGCACTGCTTCTCGGTTGAACGGGCTCTGGGCAGGAGTATGCAGCCGTTCATTTCACGGTGGGAGCACACTGGCCCCGCTCACTCTACACCATAGCTTGGAGCCAGATCTGGAGCTGACAGGTCCTGGGAGAGGTCTGACACAGAGGCAGCCCAGGTTCCAGGCAGCGGCACAACCACCTCAATTCCTGCTACCACAGGTCCCCGGCCCCCAGCACCAGCCTACTGCACACCACAGCCCAGCACTAGGTCTGGGGTGAACACAACAGAGAAAGGGATGCAACCTTGGGCTGCTTCTGGGCAGAACCATGGATGCCTGCACTGGAGGCACATAGGTTTGTGGTGACCACACGGGCCTCATTACCTTCAGTGGTCACCTCCTTTGCATCAGGGCTTGTGCTCAGGGGCAGTGGAACCTGACTGAACCTGACCTCAGTGCTTCTACTCTAACAGCTGGGAAGCAGACCCCAGCCCCAACAGGGCTGTGACAGCCGTAGAGCAAAGAGGAGGCCCGAGCCAACAAGCAGTGCAGGCTCTGGTCAATACAAATTCAAACACACCCCGTATCAAGGGAACAAGGGCCAGCCCACTTTAAGGAAATACGTGGCAAGCACCCACACCATAACCAGCCCTTGCACCTTAAATATTGAACTCATGCCGTCTACACCGGGATCCTCCAACCTAAAAAACCCCTTCACGAACACAGTAGATTCATGCCTGCCCTAAATTCAGAAACGAAGAAAGTTAAGTAGAATGAAAAACAGAGGAACCCATCCCAATGAAAAGAACAAGAGAAATCCCCTGAAGGGACAAATAATGAAGAGACCTCACCAGTCTACTAGACCCCAGATTCAGAAAGGAGGTAAGAAAAAGGCTAAAGAAATTAAGGAAGATTATTGATAGAAATGCAGATCACTGCAACAAAGAAGTAGAAACTATAAAGAGAAATCAATCAAAACTAGACAATTCAATTGCTGAGATAAAAAGCAAACAAAAAGCAATAAATAGCAGACTAACCAAAGCAGAAGAATAAATAAGTGATCTGGAAGACAGAATAATGGAAATCACCACATTAGAACAGCAAACAGAAAGATAAATTTTAAAAATGAAGAAAACATATGACATCTATAGGATAATATAAAGCATGCATAATATAAATAATCATATGCATAATGTGCACAGTCATATTCATAATAGGGGTACCAGAAGAAGAGAAGAGAGGCAAGGGGATAGAAAATGTATTTGAAGAAATTATGGCTGAAAACTTCCCAAACCTAAAGAAGAAAACCGATATCCAGATACAGGAAGCACAGAGGGTCCCACACAAGAAGAACCCAAATAGAGTGACAGCAAGACATAGCATAATTAAAATGGCAAAAGTGAAAGGTATAGAGAACTACAAAGTCAAATGGAAAAAAAGGTTTAAAATAGCAGTAAGTTCATACTTATCAATAATTACTTTAAATATCAGTGGACTAAATGGTCCCATCAAAAGACAGAGTGGCTGAATGGATTTAAAAAAAACCCCAAGAACCTACAATATGCTGCGTATAAGAGACTCACTTCAGGGCACAAGACACAGACAGATTGAAAGTGAGGAGATGGAAAGCTATTTCATGCAAATCAAAACAACAAGAAAGCGGGGTGAGCAATACACATATCAGACAAAATAGACTTAAAGTCCATAAAGACAAAGAAGGACATTATATAACGATAAAGGGATCAATAAAGAAGAGGATATTACACTTGCTAGCGTATATACACCCAATATAGGAGCACCTAAATATATAAAGCAAATAGTTACAGACATAAAGGGAGAAATTAACAGGAATACTCTAATACTAGGAGACTTTAACACCTCACTGACATCAATGGACACATCTTCCAGACAGAAAATCAATATGGCAACAGAGGCCCTAAATGATACAATAGACCACTTGGACTTAATTTATATCTACAGGACACTACATCCCCCAATAAACAGAATACACATTCTTTTCAAGCATGCAAGGCACGTTCTGTAGGAGAGGCCACATACTAGGACAGAAAACAAACCTCAACACATTTAAGAGGATAAAATGACTTCAAGCATCATTTATTCCCACAATATTATAAAACTAGAAATCAACCACAGAAAGAAAAATGGGAAAAGAACGAATACATGGAGACTGAACAACATGCTACCAAAAAACCAGTGGGTCTATGATGAAATCAAAGAAGAAATCAGGAAATACCTCAAGACAAATGACAATGAAAACACAACCTTCCAAAATCTATGTGATGCAGCAAAAGCAGTTCTCAGAGGGAAGTACAAAGTGATTCAGGCCTTCCTCAAGGAACAAGAAAAATCTCAAATAAACAAAAAGAGAAAAAGAATTAGAAAAAGAAGATCCAAAAAATTCCCAAAGTCAGTTCTTTGGGAAAGATCAGAGGGCAAGAATTAAAATAGAGATAAAAATAGAAAAGATCAATAAAACCAAAGGCTAGATTTTTGAAAAGACAAACAAAATTGACAAACTTCTAGCCAGGCTCACCAAGAAGAAAAGAGAAAGGGCCCAAATAAACAAAATAAGAAATGAAACAGAAGCAACAACTAATACCACAAAAATACAAAAAAATTAAACCCACAAAAACCAAAACACATAAGAGAATCCTATGAACAGTTATATGCCAACAAAGTAGACAACCAAGAAGAAATGGACAAGTTCCTAGAAATAAACAGCCTGCCAAATTTGAGTCAAGAAGAAACAGATAATTTGAACAGGCGCATCACTAGAAGTTAAATAGAATCTGTAATTAAAACAAAACAAAAAAACCTCCCTGCAAACAAAAGTCCAGTACCAGACAGCTTCACCAGTGAATTCTACCAAACATACATATAACTTATATCTATACTTCTCAAATTCTCCCAAAAGATTGAAGAGGAGGGAACAGTCCCAAATTCATTCTATGAAGCCACCATCACCCTGATACCAAAAGCAGACAAAGACACTACCAAGAAAGATAATTACAGGCCAATGTCTGTGAAGAATATAGATGCAAAAATCCGCAACCACATATTAGCAAACCGAATCTAACGCTCCATTAAAAAGGATCATACACCGTGATCCAGTTGGATTCATTCCAGTTGCTCTGATAGCCTTATGGGAGTTCCCCTGTATGTTATTTGTTGCTTTTCCCTTGCTGCTTTTAATATTCTCTCTTTATCTTTAATTTTTGCCATTCTAACTACAGTGTGTCTTGGTACGGTCTCCTTTGGCTTGACCCTGTTTGGGACTCTCTGTGCTTACTAAACCTGGATATCTCTTTGCTTTCCCAGGTTAGGGATGTTTTCAGCTATCGTGTCTTCACATATGTTCTCTGCCCCATTCTCTTTCTCTTTCTCTTCTCCTTCTCAGACCCCTATAATGCAAATGTTAGTACACTTGCTGTTGTCCCAGAAGTCTCTTAAACTGCCCTATTTCTTTTTCTCTTTTTTCTTTTTCTATTCTGCTTCAGTTATTTCTACTACTCCATCTTCCAGCTTGCTCATCCATTCCTCTGCATCATTTCATTTACTGTTGATTCCATGTAGTGCATTTTTCATTTCCGATAGTGTTCTTCTCTGTGTGGTTCTTCCTCATATTTTCGAAATCTTTGTTAAAAACTTCTCACTCTCTTCATCCAATCTTCTCCTGAGTTTTTTGAACATCTTTATGATCATTACGCTGAACTCTTTATTTATTTATTTATTTATTTATTTATTTATTTGCGTTACACGGGCCTCTCACTTTTGTGGCCTCTCCCATTGCGGAACACGGGCTCCGGATGCACGGGCTCAGTGGCCATGACTCACGGGCCCAGCTGCTCCGCGGCATGTTGGATTTTCCTAGAAAGGGGCACAAACCTGTGTCCCCTGCATTGGCAGGCGGACACTCAACTACTTCGCCACCAAGGAAGCCCTACCCTGAACTCTTTATCAGGTAGATCGCCTATCTGCACTTCACTTTGTTCTTCTTCTGGGGTTTTATCGTGTTCCTTTGTTTGCAATAGATTCCTCTGTTGCCTCATTTTGTCCAGTTTGCTATTTTATTTCTCTGTATCTCTAGGTTGGTTCCATTTCCCCACTGTACAGAAGTGGCTTTTTGTAGGAGACGTCCTGTGTGTCCCAGCCGAGCTCTCCCCTCTGGTCACCAGAGCTATATGCTCTAAGGGTTTCCCTGTTAGGGCTGTGTGTATCCTTCTGCTGTGACCGGCACACTACTGTGGGTGGTGTGGTAGGTGTGGCTGGCCCCTGTTCCAGTGGGCTGCCAGGCCCTGCCTTGTGCAGAGGCTTGTGGCCACTGGTGAGTGAGGCTGGGTCATGAGGCTGCTGGCTGCAGTGCCCCAGGAAGTCCCGGGTTTAGCACTGGCCCACTGGTGGGTGGTTCTAGGCTCTGCAGAAGGTGGTATTGGGGTTAGAAGTCCTGTATCTAGTGTCAGCCTGCTGGTGGGCACAGCCAGGTTCCTGGGTCTCTGACTGCTGGGCCTCGGAGTCCTGAAGCTAGTGTCAGTTTGCTGGTGTTTGGGGACAGTTCCTGACATAGCTGGGTATGGGGTCTGGGGTGTCCCAAGGCTGGCTTCATCCCACTGATGAGTGGGGCCAGATCCAGGAGCAACTGGTTGAGGGGCCCAATGTGTCCCAGAGCTGGTGCCAGGCTGTTGGTGTATGGGCTGGGTCCTGGTATGCCAGGAGGCAGGGCTGTGGTGGTTCTTGGGCTAGTGTTCCCAGAGGAATATTCCTTTTTACATATTTACAAATATGTACACTAACAGAAGATGTTCTTTAATGTTATTACATTTTTATAAGACTCAATTTCTTCTAAAAGCTTGAAGCTTTTTTTTTTTTTTTTTTTTTTTTTTGCGGTACGTGGGCCTCTCACTGTTATGGCCTCTCCCGTTGCGGAGCACAGGCTTCGGACGCGCAGGCTCAGCGGCCATGACTCACGGACCCAGCCGCTCTGCGACAGGTGGGATCTTCCTGGACTGGGGCACGATCCCGTGCCCCTGCACTGGCAGGCAGAATCTCAACCACTGTGCCACCAGGGAAGCCCAGCTTGAAGCATTTAAAGATATTCCATATTGAAATTTAATGGTGCTCTTTAAAGAAAATTGTTGCTGATCATAAATGTTGACAATTTTCTTGCTTCTCATCTTTCATATCTTTATGAACTCTGTGTTGTATGTTTACAGAATGGTAATACTTGATAAAATTGTAACTATAAAGAATCCATTCCCTTCTGGTCAAACTATCCTGACACAATATTATCAAGGCACGACAGCAAAGAAAAAGCTCTGCCAAAAATTTGAGAAAGAATATGAGATTCAAGTATGCTCCCATGGATGCCTTTGTGGTTCTTCCTAAACTTACTGCAGGGGTGAGAGCTCTAGTGCTTTGTAACTACACATTCACAAATTAAATGTGGGTATTTCCTGAATAGAAGTATTTGTTACCTGGAAAGACATAGTTGTTGAACACCATTTGAGCTTGAGTACTGTGGGTATTATGCTCATATTGAAAATTGTGCTTTCCAATGGTGCCTGAAGGTGACATTTTTGTTTACCTACACAATATACATTCCTCATCTTCCTAACTGGTATCAAATTTTCATTAGTGCATTTTCTCCCTCATACAGTCACATGTTTGGAGGTAATTTGACTGCTAGTTCCAAGGGTGAGACCAGAGTTACTCTAGATCTCACGCAATAATCCTATGTCCCGAGCCACTGTCATTGGTTCAAGGTTGGGCCTGAGTCTTTATATCTTTGAGCCACTGGATCAACTAATCTAAAGTCTCCTCTACCTCTGGGCTCTCAGTTATATAAGCAAGTGTATTTCTTTATGGTATACACAAAAGTGGATTTTACTTTCTGTTACTTGTAACTTTGTTACTTACTGCTATATCCGTTTTTGAAGATATGTTATTAGATGAATGTAAGTTCAGAATTTGTAATCTTAATACATTTTCTTTTATGGTTTGATAGCAACCTTCTTTGTTGCAATTGCTTGATGTCTATTTTGCCTGATAGTAATACAAATTAACCACGTCTCTTTCAGTTTTACTGATCATTGGTATTTTTTACCATCACTTTATTTTCATCCTTTCTGACAGTCTACTCTACCTGCTTCATGACCTTCTGAAACACGTTCATAATGCCTGTATTAGACTGTTCACACTGCCACAACAAAAATACCACAGACTAAGTGGCTTAACAATAGAAATTTGTTTCTCACAGTTCTGGAGGCTGGAAGTACAAGATCAAGGTGTGAGTCGGGTGATTTCTTCTAAGGCCTCTCTCCTTGGCTTGAAGAGGGCCATCTTCTTGCTTCTTTTTCACATGGTTGTCCCTCTGTGTATACACACTTCTGCTGTCTCTCTGTGTGTCCTGAACTCCTCTTCTTATAGGCACACCAGTCAGATGGGATTAAGGTATCCCCTAACAGCCTTAAATTAACTTAATCACCTTTTAAAGGCCCTGTCTCCAAATCCAGACACATTCTGAGGCACTGGTGATTAGGGCTTCAGGATATGAATTTTGGAAGAACACACTTCAGTCAATAACAAAACCTAATGTTAAGATGGCATTATCATAGAACACAAGAGAGCAGAGGCAGGAGCAATGATGCAGAGCAGGCAGGAGGATGGCATGTTAGGCTTTCATTTTCCTGTAGCTTCTCCAGTTCCTAAAATCCTCTAATGGCCAATGAATCCCAGGCCTTTGACTGGGAAACTTGCATTGCTACTACCTCAGCCTGGACCTAAAGGACGGGAACGAGTCATCCACACTAGTTAAGAGCTCACAGCTTAAAATCTAACACTTTCCTATTATCAGTAGATCTGCTGTTTTCTTCCAAGATACTTGACCCTTCTTAACCTCAGCTTATTAATTAGCCACAGAGACAAAATAATTAGTCATACAACTCCAACTGTGAGAATTACATGAAATTGAGATCTACTTCTGCACATAATCAGGGCTGTTTGCTGGGTGGAAGGTTTGGAAAGCTGTTTCCTCAGCCATTTATGCACAGCATGTTCAGGCTCATTCTATTCTAACAGCTCTATATTCTAGGTCATGCCACAGCATTGTTATGAGACATGCAGAAGGGGAAGAGCTGTGTCTGTGCACTGGGCTTAGACCTTTTGGGGGCCCAATTATCTCACCAAATACCTCCCTTACTATTTAGCAACCAGAGCCACTTGCAGTTCTCTATTTCGCCTCCTAATCTTCAGGAAGACAGAGACGTTGTCTGAATTTTTTCATGGTCCTATCTTCCCTTCTTAGCAAAGAGCTTGACATGCGCTAGGTGCATGAATGAATGAATAGGTGGGTGAATGATAGTTATATTCCAGACATACATGTTCCTTCTCTGACAGTTAGTAGCCCCTGGCAGGCCAGAGCCTTAGCCTTATAGCTAAGTCCAGTGGTTAGGACTCGGTGCTCTCACGGCAAGGGACCCAGGTTCGATTCCCGGTTGGGGAAATAGGATCCTGCAAGCCGTGCAGAACAGCGAAAAAAATAAAAAAGATGGATGCATTCTGTTGAACGTAAATTATTACTCAGTGAAGTAGGTTTTTAATATGTCGTTGTATCCCTTCCAGATTCTAGACCTGCATCATGCTCATATGTGGAATCAACCTGTATTTTCAGATTGAATGGTACAGTTGGGTTTTTCGTTTGTTTTCTTGCATGCTTGTTCTTTTGTTTTATTTTGTTTGTTTTTTGTTTTTTTTGTTTTTGCCACAGCCAAGAATATTCTCAGGATCTCCTGACTTATACATCCACCCACATGCTCCCCACCCAGATTTTTCATAGGCTCCGCAAACGACATGGTCAAAACAGAACTGTCAGTTTCCTGGCATTGCACTGAAGCTGGTCCTCCATTCATTTCCCCATCGAAGAAAACCGCCCTAACCCAGCTGCCAAAATCCACATTCCAAGAGACACACTTACTTCCTCTCTATCCCTTACCACAAACGTGGACTTCATCAGCAAGTTCAGTACTTCCAAGATACATGTCATTTCAAACCCCATCTCACCCCTTCCATTGCTACGACTGTGGTCTACGAGACTGTAACCTCTCACTCTCATGCATGTCGTAGACTCCTAATCTTGTCTCTTGATCTTACAGTTGCTCTAGTTCAGTCTGTCCTCCAAGGAACATTTAGAATGAGCTTTAATAAAGTAGATTATAATAATAAATTCCCTTCCTTTCAGAAAGCACCCATCATAATAAGATCAAAAGCCAGAGTCCTTACCATGGCCCACAGGACCTTCTGTTATTGGGCCCCTCCTACCATTCTCACCTCATTTTCTAACGTTGTCCTCCCAATACACACTGGCATACAAGCTGTTCCCTAAAACTGCCAAGCTTGCCCATATCTTAGGGCCTTTCGTCTTGCTCTTCCCTCTGCCCCGAGGGCTCAGCTCCGATATCTTCCCACTGCTGACTGTGTACTTCTTGTTATTTGAATATTAAATCTAAGTTACGCCTTCAGAAAATCCTTCCTTGCCTTCCCCACCCTAGTCATTCTCTGTCACATTTTCCCATATTATTTTCTTAATGGCTTTTAAATCTTGAGTGTATCAACCCCTGTAGAATGTGAGCTCCATGAGAACCATGACCCTGTCTGTCAGGTTCTCTGGTTTATCTCCAGTGCCTATCACAGTGCCTCACATATCATTGGTAACCAATAAATATTTGTTGAATGAATGAATGAGTGAGTGAATGACGTAGATTAAGCACGCTAAGTTGTGAGGACTCAGGCATAGTCTGGGACATGGGATTTGGGAGGATGGGAGGGTGAGCTCAGATGTCTCTGAAGCAGCAGTTTTGTTTGAACCCATGAAAACTGTGTTTGGAAAACTGGGTAGAAAGGACATGATAATTGAGGTAGTGCTTCTAGCTGCCTTGGGTATGAAAGTGTAGCATATGTTCTATACCAATTCTCCTTCTTTCTTAATAAAAGAATCCCACATTTATTTGGTACAGTAATGTTTCCAGTAAAAGACCACATTTATAGCCTCCTTTGCAGGCAAGAATGGTCAAAGGACCAACTTCTACCTAATGAGGTGATGGCAGAAGTGTTGTATAGTAGTTCCAGGAAGGTAGCTAAAAGGGAGATGAATTTCTCAGACCAAGGTATTTCTCATACCATCTGTTGTGGACTGAACTGTGTCCTACCCAAATTCATATGTTGAAGTTTTAACCCCCAGTACCTCAGAATGTGACTGTGTTTGAAGATAGGGCCTTTAAAGAGGTGATTAAACTAAAATGAGACCATTAGGGTAGACACTAATCCAATATGATTGGTTTCCTTATAAGAGGAGTTTAGGACACATAAAGAGATACCAGGGTGTGTATGCACAGAGGGACAGCCATTTGAAGGACTAAGAAGGAGGCCATTTGCAAGCCAAGGAGAGAGTCTCAGAAGAAACCAAACCTGTGGACAGCTGGATCTTGGACTTCCAACCTTTAAAACTGTGAGAAATAAATTTCTGTTGTTTAAGCTACTCAGCCTGTGGTATCTTGTTATGGCAGCCATAGCAAACTAATACACCATCAGATAAGGTTTTCAATTTTGACATCTGATTAGAATCAACTGAGGTGAACCTTGAAGATACTGCTGACTGGGCTTATCCCTAGAGGCTCTGATTCAGTTAGTTGAATCTGAGCATTACAGGGGATCCTAATGGATATCCAGAGTTGAAAACCACATGTCTAGGAGAATAGTTTTTTGCACTCCATTGAGCAGGCTGAGAGTGATGAATCCAGCATCATTTAGAAGGCATCCCCCGTATCTCCCTCCTTCCACTGTTCTTCCTCTCCCCCATATCCCCCTTCTTTTTCTGCCCTATCCAGATCTCCACAGATGGACCCAGAGATGCCCCCACCTCTTAATCCTGTGCCATATCCAAGTTCAGTCCTAATTTGAGGAACATTTAATAGCTTCAGCCCCACTTCTGCCCTCCCTGTCAAGAAAAGTGAGTCTCGAGGGGCCTCACATTCTCTTACTCTGCCTGTTAGCCAGAGCCAGGGCAGCTCTCTAGAGGTAACTTCTTGCCTCTTAATCCAATTATAAAATGGATGAAAGACATGAACAGAGGGCAAATAGGCTTAGGAAAAGCTATTCAACATCTTTAGCCATCATGCAAATGCAAATTAAAAGCACAATGAAATGTTAAACCCACCTATCCGAATGGCTGAAAAAAACAGTGACAAAACGAAATGCAGGCAACACTGGATAAACTGAGTCACTCATACATTGCCAAAGGGAATGCAAAATGGTACAGGCCATCTGGAAAACAATTTGGCAGGTTTTTCCAAACGATACATGCAATTACCATACGAAACAGCAGTTGCACTCTGGGCAATTTACCCAGAGAAATGGAAATCTATGTTTACACAAAAGCCTTTACATGAAGTTCATCACAGTTTTACTCACCATAGTTAAAAAGTGGAAATAGCCCCGATGTCTTTCAACAGGGGAATGGCTAAACAAACTGTGGTACATTCACACCATGGAATCCTATTCAGCAATGAAAAGGAACAGACGATAGACACACTTTACAACTTGGATGGATGACAGGAGAGTTATGCTGAGTGAAAGAAATCCATTGCTAAAGGTAATGTACTATAGGATTCTATTGCTATGACATTTAGGAAATTATAATAGTGTTTGACAGAGTTTAGGGATGTGGGATCAGGAAGAAGGTGGGTGTGGCTATAAAGGCTAACATGAGGGAAACATGTGGTGATGAAACAGTTTTTTATCTTGTTTGTGGTGATAGATAGAACACCTACACAGCTGGTAAAAGTGCATGGAATTATGTATATAAGGATTATGCACAGACGTTCTAACACACAAGTGAGTGCATGTAAAATGGCAAAACCTGTCTTTAAAACTTTGAACTCAAGGCATACCAGAGAGAGATTTGCTTCCTTCATAAAGATATGTATATTCTCATTAGGAGAAAGAATGAAAAACACCTTTCCACAGTGTCTGCCTTAGCCCTAAGGCTCAGCCAGCCCCTGCTACTGAGCCTTGACTTTGAAAGAGCCCTTGACGTCCCACAATATGCCATATACTTAGGGCAGGTTTTCTCATTTTCTCCTTGGAATGGCTGTGTGACAAAAGGATCTTGAGTCCCATTTCACAGACAACAAAGCTGAGGCTCATAGAACCGACAGCACCTCTCCAGATAAGTGGCAGGATTCAAATGAAGTTACATCCCTTGCCCTAAGAAGAGGACACAGAGCAGCCTCCCTTTGAGAAAATGGGCTTCCAAGGCTTGAGAAGTGAGCATCTTACACTCCCCTGATATTGTGGCCCCATGGGTACTCACCCAAAAACCCCTCTTGACGATGAAGATGATAGTGCACATATGTGTGCACATACATTCTTCATGTTATACACATTCATTACTTTCAATTTTATAGAAGAACAAAGTAGATTTTAAAGTTGAATTGACGGTGTGTGTATGTGTGTGTGTGTATTTCTATATGTCCTATGGCTTGCACACTGTACAATCTTTATCTTCATATCAGACCAGAGCTTGATTCCTATCTCAGATTTAGATATGGCAGAAAAATGGTAGATACAGAGAAATTGCCACCAGCAAGTGAACAATTCTGAAAAACACTGGCTAAAACCATTAACCCAGAGCCCAAACTTCATCCTCACTCTCCTTTGCCAAGCTCCCTGGTCGGAGTCTCAGAACTGCAATCATAGATCTGGCCAGCAGGTGGCTTCCACCTCCATTTTTCTTTTACAAAGAAAATGAGAGCCTGACGCCAAGAATAAGAAGATCTTGGAATGTTTTGTTTACTAAGACACTAATTATGTTTGTGAAATTTATATGTATTACTAGAGCAGTCCCATCTGCTGTTGACCCGAAAAGAACATCGAGTTCATTGAGGTATCTCCTTCCCTCCTAAGTGTAGTTTGAAGTGTCCACACTGCAGATGGGGGGTCCCTCCCAGAGAGTAGGGTGTTCACCCTCCAGCCCCACCCAGCCCGTAGAGTCTGTCCAGAACTTTTCCCACTTCGTGTCTATCATACCCTGTCCATGACACTGGACACAGCCGCCAAGACCCCGCTCTGGAGCCCCATTCTCTCTTCCACCTCCCACCAGTCCTGCAAAGCCCTTCAACAGCCGACCATTGCCAACACGCTAATGCCACCTGCTATTTCGTCTTCGTATTCAAGACCCGGAGTATATGTTTTTACCCTCTGCTTTTACACCTAACAGGTTTTTCAGACAAAATTAGAATCATTCTATACATAGGTTCATGGGCTGGGTTTTGAGGAAGAGGATGGTATTTTTTTGCTCTCTGAACATCTTTGTGGAGAAGTTTGACCATCGAGGTACGATGGTGCCACCTCGTGACAGTAGACTGAACTGCAGCGTGAACAACGCTGAGCCAGAAGGTGGGAGGGAAAGGCCTAAATCCAGAGAGCTTTCTGGAAGTCTGGGTGGAAAAGGGACACACTCCGGGTACAGGAATACTGAGGTATCTAGACAGAAAGTGCAGCCTTTTTCTATGCTGAGTGGAAAGCTCTATGTGATTTCAACAGAAAGACCATTTTTATTTTTATGTTTTAACAGAAAGATTTTTTTTAAGGCCTCTGGATAAAGGGGTATACACCTATATAAGCAAATCTGGATCCCTGTCATTTATGATCATTGTAACCCACCTTGGCACTTATTGTGACCATATTTCTATGCAAGTGAATTTCTGTGATAACATTTTAAGTTACTTGAGAATAAAATTTCACTTATTTTTTATATTGACCTGTTGTTGCATCATATGGATGCTCCAGAAATCACTTTTCCAGTACTAGTGATGTAAATATAGTTCCTTTACCACGTTTTCTATTACAAACTATAGTGTGCTTAACATTCTTGTTCATATACATCCAGATATCTTAGTAAGCATTTTTATAAGTTCCTGAAGTGTTCTTTCAAAACAATGAAAAAACTATTTTATTTGAACAAACTCTAACTATTTTATATTTCTAACAATACTATATGAAAATTCCTGTTTCTGCACACTTTAGAAATAATGTGAATCGCTGCTTATCTGATATGCAACAAATCCTCTCTCCTTGTCGTCACTATAACTCGTTTTTGCTGCCTGACTAGAATTCCATCCTATGGATGTGACATAATGGAGTCTCACAACCTCGTGTCATTTGGAATTCAGTGTTCCTTATATTCCCCATTGTCAAGGCTGTGTGGATGGCATTTAACTGTGCTGAAGGGCACAGTTCAGGATTCATGTGGCTATTTGCACATGAGCTGAATGTGTCCTCTTTGAGCACACATTGCACTCTCTGGTGAGAGTCCTAGGATTCAAAACGCAGCCTGGTCGATGCATGAATATATATGGTGTGAGTGTGTCAGTGTATGGGTGCATGTGTGTGTGTGTGTGTGCACACTGACAACCACATTTCCTTCTGTTTCTTTCAACCCTTTCATGGCCTTGCTTCTCATTCGTTCTCCCTTCCTAAATCCAGGCCCAGGAATGAAGGTAGGGAATTATCAGGATGGCAATCCTTATAACCAACTCCTATCACCATCCTTAACTACGTCCGTCCTGAATGTAATTTGCTTGTTATGGTGGTACAAAAGAAGACAAGGCCAACATCATATTTTATTTTTATATTTTATTTTTTTAAAATTTTAAACAGCTTTCTTTGGGTAAAATTTACAGGCAATAACGTTCACACATTTTAAGGGTACAGGGTGATGATTTTAAGTAAATGCATGCAACCATCACCATAACTGAATTTTAGGCATTTCTGTAGTTCCCAAAGCTTCCATAATGCTTGAAAACACTGAAGCCCCATACCCATACTTAGTACTAGGCAAGCACAGCAAGATTTGCTGTCTGTCCCTATGGATTTGCCTATTTTGAACATTCCCTATAAATTCAATCATATAGTATTTGGTCTTTTATGTTTGACTTTGTTTACTTAGCATAATGGTATCAAGGATCATATATGTTGTACATGTATCAGTGCTTCATTCATTTCATGGCTGAATAATAGTTTGTTGTATGGCTATGCCAAATTTTACTTGTGCATTTATCAACTGATAGGCATTTGAGTCGTTTCCACTTTTTGGCTGTTATGAGTAATTGTACTATGAATATTTTTCTCCGAGTTTTTATGTAGACGTGTTTTTATTTCTCTTCAGTATGTAACTAGAAGTGGAACTGCTGGGCCATACGGCGCCTCAACACGTGAGACAACATTACAATTTCAGATGATTTCATTCCGTAATTGGAAATACCTTGAGAAAAAAAAAAGAGACAGGTGAGACAGAATCTAGTGAGACGACCCTAATAAACATGCTTATCCTGCTGTAGACCTATTTGTAAAATCCCTTTCAATGATGCAAAAGTATGAGACATGTGGGGGACATTTTTAACTTCATTTGAAAGCCTACTGTCTACAGCACACACTTCCCCATTATCTGACTTGGTCTCCATGGAAGGTGTTTTACCATTCTAGATTTCAGGTAACTGACAGTATCAGTTTGCAATGTAATCCTTGTCTGTAGACAAGCAACTTAATTGTATCCTGGCTAGGGAAACCTCTGTCTCCATTTGACCATGCATTTCAACACTCATGATGTATAAATGTGACAAAAAGGTGGTTGTTGACTTGGGCAAGATCAATTTCAGTGGAGGAGTGGAGGGACGTCCCCATTAGATGAGAGATGAAGACTGAGTTGGAGGGGAGGTCGGGGGATGTGAATTGAGTATCAAGAGTTCATTGTAGATCTTTGGTTGCAGAGTGCAGAATATATATGTAAAGAGGTCAGTAACCAGAGATGTGGACAGAGGTCCACAGCATTAAATGATGTTCTATAATCACCATTTATCAGAAACTTGAGCAGCTTGAAATCTTAATGAGAAGGATCTATGTCTTTCTAGATTTAACATCTGAATTTACCACACCAGCCTTCCCACACTTTATTTCCTTGTTTCCTTCCATTCAGGAGAAGCCTAAAACTTACTGAAGGGCTAGTGCAGAGTTTCTTCTTAATGTCTGTTAAACGTATGAACAGATGAATAGGTGGATGCATGATGTGTCAAAGATGTGCTTAGAATTTAAGGATTTTTATCCCTGAGTGTGGAGCTCCTCGTGCAGATGACTGAACCCATGGTGGTGGATGGCTGAGAGGATGCAGCTTCTCAGGACTCTGCAACTGACAGCTGCAAGATGGGAGCCCTCAACTTCAGTGTTCAGAAGCACATTTAGGCAGACTGCCACACCTTATGTCCTGGAGGGATCCATCCCTGACCTGAGCAGGTGAGTTCACAGACAGGCTTGCCTTCCATCTGGGGGAACGAGACTATTGTCTGCTCAGAAGCTTGCTGTGGTCCAACTCTTGTGCCATTTCTAAAGACTCCAGAACGAGCAGATCCAGCTCCTCTCTAAACTTGAACTCAACATATATCACAAAGAGATATTCTCAGTCTCTTTCTAGGGTTACACATTGTCCTTAGGAGCCCCCAGAGGACACACACACACACACACACACACACACACACACACGCACACACAGCCTAGAGCCTTCATGCAAGCAGTAGCCCTAGGAGAACTTGCTGGCTTATAAGGCCGTCACACATGGTTTGTTAGGTTGCAGAGGTCACTGGAACTTTTTGCGTTAATAACTAATGCAAATGATGATTAGCAGAATAGTCTGCATGCTAGGGATACTTTTAAATAACCTTACTATCCAATTAAATCTGATGACAATAAGAGAATTTCTATGTTCCTGTTTTTCAAGTGTAACAATAAACTACTGAGAATTTCCAGTGTGGGGTCTCCTACAAAGTCTGATATTGCTGGTGGGGATTTCACTTAGTACAACTTTTTCACAGGTTGATTTATAAATATGCACTAATGAATCCAGGAAGTTTTGACCTTCTTGCATTTGGAGCCTGTTCCTTCAATTATTCATCCTCAGCATAACACCTGTCCCTCTATTATACTGTGCGTATTCCTTATGTTTTCTGGGAATTCACTTTCAAACACTAATGACCTAATCACATTCAGTTGTCTCCACAGAATAGGAAAATGAAGTACAACTTGCATAAATACAAGCAGGACTATCAGCCTGGCATCGGAAGTGAAGATAGATTTCAGAAGTGACACAGGTCAGCAGGAAAGCAAGACTTATTCGAATACGGTGTCATGTGCGGCTGATCATCATGCAGTCTGCACTTGGACATACAGGGTGTCAGTCTCTGCTTTTCCTCTTAAGAGAAGGATGACCCCCAGCCAAGTAGCGTAACCTCTGTACATTACTGTTTCTCCAGCTACAACATGATGTAAAGAGATGTTATTCTCTACCTTCCAGGAATGTTGTGGAAAATGCATGAGAGAGAAAAATGCATGCATTCACAATAGATAAGTCCCTATGATTTTCTGGGTCAGAGGTCCTGCCCTAATATATAACTTTTCAGTTCCAACCACCCTAAGACTCTTCACAAATGGCCATTCAAGTACAAAGTAATGCAAGGACTTATGCCTATTGAATTCATTCAACACAGAGTATGATAATATCTGAAGTGTAGATTGGAAAGTAATTACGTAGAAATAATAGCTTCTTCCATCCCATCTAAGGTCTCAAAAGTGCTTTCCCAGATGGTATCTCATTAGCCTCTACATCTGAGAGGTTTTATCCCAAAAAATGGCCAGCATGGGGGAACGATTTACCCAAGAACCTATGATGTGCCTGAACCCCAGTGATTTACTGTAGTGTTCTTCTGCAAAGCCCATTCTTGCTGGGTTACAGTACATGTTATTCTTTTTTATTATTATTGAAGTATAGTTGATTTACAATGTTGTGTCAATTTCTGCTGTATAGCAAAGTGATTCAGTTACACATATGTATTCCTTTTGACATTTTTTTCCATTATGGTTTATTAGAGGATATTGAATATAGTTTCCTGTGCTATACAGTAGGACCTTGTCGTTTATCCATTCTATGTATAATAGTTTGCATCGGATAATTCCAAACTCCCAATTCGTCCCTTCACCACCCCCTCTCCCCCTTGGCAACCACAAGTGTGTTCTCTGTCTGTGAGTCTGTTTCTGTTTCATAGATAAGTTCGTTTGAGTACACATGTTATTCTTAAGAAATTAACATAATTATTAAAAGTGGAATGGGAAAGGATATGAAATAATGTGAAATGGACCAATGGTTTTCTTTCACACATCCAATGGAAATGTTTGAGTCAGGTTTCCTTTCTTCTAAATTATCTGAGAAATGACACCAGCATAGGGAAATGACACTGAAGTGAATACGTAATGAAAACTTATACATTTCCCTTCCATTTAATATTTCCACATTATTGTCTTATAATCATGCGGTTTGAATTGTATCAAGGGAATGTCCTTTAAAGCATGGTCAGGTATGAAATAAGACTGTTCTTCCCTATTCAGTACTATATGTATCATCTGCCTGATTGACCTTTTGCTCCTCACAGTAATTGTCTAATATGGATAGAATTGTTTCCATTTTACAAGTGAGGAAAGGCAAATTCAGAGATACTGTGACGCAGCTATTATCAAATTTCCCACCTGCTTTTCACATCCCTTTTTTTTTGCAGCCTCTAATGATCATTGCCTAGAGCTACATTTCATAAAAGGTTGCAAAAGCATGATGTACACATTCTTTAATTGCTTCTGCATGTATCGGCGGAAATTCTTTTATAAAAGAATTCTTCCCTCAACAACTATGCGTAGGTATAAGATGCACAGGAAAGGCAAGGTGTATATACAGTTCATTGGCAATATTTTCACTTTCAAAAATCAGGTGTTTCCCTAGGACTCTCAAAGGTGAGCAGTGAGTTGGTGTTGTTGGCTTTTTTTTTTTTAGAGTTGTCATAGATGTTTCTATATTTGACGTGTTTTAGTGCATGATAGTCATTAATGTTTTTGATGTTCAAATTGTTCTATCTTTGGCCAATGGGACGCCCTGAGGTTATGAGTCTTTTTGATAAAATTTCTGGTATGAGACTTCAGTCCAGACTCACCTGGTACAATCCTCACCTAGACCAAAAATCAGGCATTTCTCCAAGGAAGCCTGGTTCCTTTTAGTGGGAAATTCAGGCTACGGACTACAGTTGCTGATTACTGCTGTGTTGGTCGTTGTTTCTTGCCCTTTCAGTGCATAGAGCCAGTAAACATAGGTTTCATATTTAAGAGAATCTATGTCATTGGCTTGCATCCTGGGCTGCTCTTCTGTCCCCTTATAGGTACGCATTTTAATCATCTTTGTATTAACTGTACAGTTCTTAACATATAAGAAAATATAACATACATTTGTTTTCTCCCCTTTCCTACGTAAAAGTTGTCATATTCTACACCAGTGCTATCCAACAGAAACTTCTGTGGAGATGGGAATGTTCTGTATCTGTGCTGTTCAACACAGCAGTCATTAACTACCTGAGTTTTATTCAGGAATTGAACATTTAGCACCTAAAACATGGCAACTCTGACTGAGTAACTGATTTTTTAATTTCATGTAATTTTTATTTAATTTAATTTAAATAGCTACTTGAGGCTAGTGGCCGCCATATTGGACAGCAGCAACTCCACACACTTTTCTGCATTTGCCTTTTATCACTGAACAGTATATCCTGGAGATGACTCCACAGCAGTACATAGAAGGAGTCTTCATTGCTTTTTATAGCTGCACAGTCCTCTCAGATGTAGTTGGAGCACAGTTTATTCAACCAGCCTCTTACTGGTGGATATGTCTTGTTTCTTGCCTTCTTGCCTTCCGCTCTATGAACTGTTCTGGCAGGACTGGCTTTGTGTTTATGTCTTTTTGTCTTTTTACATTGTTATTTTGGGATAGATTCTTAGGAGAGACATTGCTGGTTCCAAGGGTAAGTACCCTGGTAATTTCATAACACCATATCAAATCCCCTGGCTAGAAGTTACACCACATTACATTACCACCAGCAATGTACGTGATTGCTTATTTCTTCAGAGACTGTGTAAATGATGAGAAGAGGCATCTCGGCTTTTTCGTTTGTCTGTTTCTTTCTTTGCATCTCTTAATCCAGAGTTAGGTTTCACACTTTTTAACATGTTTAAGGAACATTTTACAGGGAAATCCATTTTGTATCTAGTGCCCTTTCTCCTTCAGAATGTTCTAATTTGCCTTTGCTTTTTCATAATCTTCCTACTACAAGGTAGATAACCTTTGTCATTGATGTAAGTTGTATGTTTCCCAATTTGTAATTTTTCAGTTTAATTTGCTTATGGGATGCTTTCTGCCTTACAATTTTTAATGAAATCAGGTGTACTATGGTTTTCCCTTATTGCTTCTGTATTTGAAGCCAAATTTAGAAAACTTTTCTTCACTACCAGCTTTTAGAGGAATTTATTATGGGTATATGTTTGTGGACAGGAGAGAGAGAAAGGGATCATATTTGAGCGTCAGGTGTAAGAGGAACCCAGAAAAGAAGTGACCATCATGTGAGAAATATGTGAAAACCATTTCACTAAGTCAAGAGAATTAGGCATTTGGACCAGAGTCTTGGTCCTGTGTTTGTCTTGATAGCTCGGTCTCTACTCTTTTCTGTCTCTTGTGGGTATGGATCCAGGCTCCCCCTGACTGGCAGAGAAGGTCTTCATGAAGCAGGAACTCCATGTCACCTGAAATGGACCTGTCAGATGACTAAATGGATAGAACCACCCTCTTAGGGATAAAACCTACAAAAGCAGTTCCAAAATGTACCACTCTGACAGAACACTAAGTGAAAGTAAAACCTCCAGCTGGAGCCTGTGAGGAGAAGCAAAACTGAAAGCAACACTATTCACCTCATCCTTGACTCTCTGAGTGATGTCCCGTCAGGAGAAGGAAATAGCCTATTCGTCCTATGCAAAAAGACAGGGGTTTGAGTTACAGGGTGCCACAGTTTTCCAAGTTATAGCGTCTCCCAGTAAGCTACATCATTTCCTGTTTCCATGCTGGTTTCCAGGACTCAGGGTCAATCTTGGACTAATCTTACTTAGAATGGAGCCTGAGGTCATGGGGTTCCATGGGGTGGGCACTAACATCCATCTTGTTTCCTGGGGGCTTTTCCAGTTATGCGGGTCTGGAGATGAAGAGAGGGAGGTTGGGATGCAGATAAGGAATTGGACTGACAGTTCCTGCCACATAGTACACGCACAGTACACATTAATAAATGAATGAGAAGCAGGGTAGAAACTACACATACGCCCTTTTATTCTTTCTATAAACATCTGAATGTTTCAAAGTAAGTTAAGATCACACTGTACTTGGTTTGTTTCCAATAGACTTTGAGGAAACTTTTCTGTTTTAAAAATATATATTTTCCATTGAGGGGAAAAAGAAAAATGTGTAGAAAATGGAGAGCGATGCCACCTGGTGACCAGAGTCAGAACTGCAGGTGTAAAAGTCTGAACTGGGGGCTTGGTAAAGGATAGGGGATGGAAAGGTCTGTGGTGTTGGTGGGGAGGGGAGTGAATTTCATCCTAAAGGCAAGATTTCTAGACTTCACACTGGCAGCGATCCTTCTGTATTCATGCCCATGCTGGGATCTTCAAGCCCTGGGACTGGAAATCTGGCCCCTAAGTGAACAGAGTAGAAGGCTGCATGAGTTAGTATATGAATAATTGGTGTAAAGAAATTTGAGACAAAGAGAAATATACAAATACACACACACATACAAAAAACTGTCAAATCAATTGTTTGGATCGGCTTCCGAAGCCATGAATTTATGCATAGCGTATTGGTAATCAGTTTGCAATCTTTTGTATTTTCAACATTTTATTCAATGTTTCCATTCTGTTCACCCCTCCACCCACAAATTCTCCCCTCCAACATATCTAATTCACCATGGGAAAAGATTTGGAAGTTTTTGGGCACCTGCAGAAATGAGATCGTGTTAATTCTCTTTCCCATAGGTGGATTCACTAAGGTTATTTTATTTTTAACACATTCCACTGAAACAGTAAACCAGCAGATAATCATACTAGTGGCTTGTGGGGAGGGAGGATTATGGTAATTACACTGTTAGAAACCAACTTCCTTTGGGTTGTAATGCTTAAGGTTCTCTAGGTTTGTGTGCTGTGCCTTTTGTACATTAACTATTCCATGTTGTCTCAGGGCATGCTTATAGTAAAGATCCGTCCACTGCTGATCACTCCACGATGGAGTGATTACGACCAGGCCTCAGATGAACTCCACTGGGAAGGGGTTGCTTTTCCCTTGTGGCCCGCTGTCAGGTCAATCCTGCTACTCACAACCTTGGGACTTTCCCTGTGTGGCACTGGACGTGAAACTAAACACAGATAGGGCACTTGACCCACAAATGCCACTTGCTCCGTCCCCAAACCTCGGAGGGGGCATGGTGTGCTCTCTTTCTCCCACACTCCACATCCAACTGGTCAGGAAATTCTCTCGGCCCCTCTCTCAAAATATGTCCAGAAGCCAGCCACTTCTCACCACCTCCATGACCCCCACCCTGGCCAAGATACCAACATCTACCTCCTGGACTGGACTGCTGTCCAGCTGGCCCCTCTGCTTTCATCCTGGCTCCCTTACCTGTCTGTTTTCAGCCCAGCAGCAGAGCGCAAGTCACATCATTTCAGTCCTCTGCTCAACACCACATCACAGTGGTTTGAAGCCCACCAACATGTTCAAAAGCCAGGAGTTCATAATGACCCTCATCAACAATAACAACAACAAAGAGGAACCTTATTGCTGACCTTTGGAGAATGCCTGGCAACCACCTCGTTTTCAGGGAAATCCAGCAATGAAAGGGAAAAGTTCACATTTTAAAGGGAGCAGTAAGGACATGTGGCCTATGTACGGTGTACAGGAAGAGTCAGAGTCATTTGCAAGAACCCACATTCCTTCCGAAATAACGCTGCCGAGGGGAAAGCGTAAAAGGAGCTAGCTGACAGCTACTGCAGTCCCCTGGCTGACCAACTGCATCAGGTGCCTGAACAGGGCTAGAGACCTCCCTCAGCAAGGTGATTCAGACATTGGAATCTCAGGCATTGCCTTGTTTTGGAACTCTTCCAGGAGAGTGGGTATGTGATCAAAAGCCACAGAGGGGTCATCACACACACCCGCGCGCGCCCAAACGCACACTCACACGCACACGCATACATTCACTTACTGATCATTTGCAACTCAGTCTGATTCCTGTCTCACAGTCGTGCTGCCAGAATCAAAGGTGATCACAGGAGTATCATAAAGCAACTAGTGCCTCCCGCTCAGGCTGCCTGGGTTGCCCCTCAGGCTCCACCACTTATGAGCTGATCCTCCCACGAAGAAATAGTCATTAGTATCCTTTATGACATCATGTGTATTCATATGGCGACTTCCTGTGTCATTTTGGAATTCTGCCTACATCATGGCTATGCCACTGAGTACATGGCAACAGCATCCCCGCTATGGTAGTGAGAGAACATGGTGAGAAGTAAGCCAACACTTGCCCAGCAGCAACCACTTGCCCAACAGCGACCAACTTGCTCAGTGTTGGGCAGACTCACTAGATTTCTTTGACCTCTTCACAAATACCCCATGACGATTGTATCCACGGTCCCTTCTCAGGCTCACAGGGGTTAGATACAATAAACTTTCCAAGATTCTCAGCCAAGTATGTGGCAGAAGGGGGATTGTGTCCTCACCTATCAGTCTCCCTCCACATCCTAAGTGTTCCTCCAGCTACTGCACTGGTTCTCCTTTAATGGTGAGCTTTCAGGTCTCCGGGACAGATTTCTGTGAGCAGACCTGGGATGATGTTTTGTGACCAGGTGCTAGTCGCTCCTGCTTGGGTGGGTCCAGGTACCTCAGACCAAGTGGAGATATCTGTCTTGAAGTAGAGGAGAAATCTCTCTAGATCACAGGGCTTGCAGATTAGAAATCCCTTTGGACTGGCAATGCCTGGCATAGAATAACAACTAATTAACATCTGGTAAATGAATGTGTGTAATGGCGACTTGGGATCATCAACAAAGCCACATTTGAGAATCCGCAGATCTCAACCATTTCCACCCACATCTATTTATTTCAGACAAAAAAAAAAAGTAAAACTGGGCTGCAAAACTGTTTCATAACCTGCTTGTAAAACTAGCATGTGTTGATTCTTGCTTTGGCAAAATTAATATTTTTCATTCATGTACAGTTAGAAATAGAGCTAAACCCCTCCCCATTGACTAACACTAATACTACAGCTTTTCTCATCACAGGAAGGGAGGCTTTTGCAAACAGTGGGGACACAGAAACAAGGAGAAACGTTCCTTGAATCCAGCAGACACAACTTCTTCCAGGATGTCTGGTGGGTGGGGGAAGAAAGTTCCAGACCCACAGGCATGACTGTGGGTGCTCAGCTTTGTGACAGACAGTAAGCATGGCTTGCTTCTCAGAGGAAGAGAAAAGTGTGAGTGTGCGTGGGTGTGTGTTAATATTTTGCATTATTAGCTTTTATAACTGGGTTACAGATACATATATTCCAAATCATGCTGGTAAATGCACTGCCCCCCAAACTGGATCCTACTCTACATTTTCTGGATCCCACTGTATTACATATGACCAGTATTTGCTCCTTGGTCTTAGTCTTAATATGATCTTTAATGATTTTTCTATATTGGTGTCTGACTGATTTCTTTAAATTATGCAAGTACTGTGATAGAGTTCTGTGTACCAGAAAAAAAAAAAAAGGAACAATACCCATGGGTTGACCAGGGTTATAGAGCAACCCCCATGGTGGAGGCCAAAGAACCCAGTGGAGCACAGCTTGGACTTCAGGGTAGGTCCAGGACTTGAGTCCCGGCTCTCCAGCCTCCTAGAAGATCCACACCAATATTTTTCAATGTAAGACATAGTTTTCTAAGGACGTGTGATGATAGTTACAGCAACATGCATTTCCGCTAACAGTGTATGACAGCCTAATTGCCTACAGTACGCTTAAACCATTCAGAAGTCATTCTTATACTTTGACCCAGACATTTCCCTTTTTGAATTTATCACACAAAATATTTCCTGCGTAAATATATACCTACAGCTACACGGCTGTGCTTTACCGGCTCTTTGGCACAGAAGGACGATGGGACCAGAGTGGCTGCTATTGTCAGAAGAGGGGTAGAAATGATTGTCATTGGAATCAAGCACAGGTGGAAAAGAAGGGACGTGAGTACCTGACATACAGAGTGTAAAGGCCAGGGGATGGATGTAGGGGCCGGAAAAATGAGGGTGAGCACTGGGAAGAGAATGAAACACAAATGAAAAAGCCTCTAAGGAGTGAATTCATCCTGGCCATATACACACACCCGCTGGAAACCTTCCTTTCTTTCCATGTGTAGCTTGTCTGTCTCTGTTACTTCACCTTCAGTTGGAACACCAGAGAAAGAGTTCCCACACAGTCTGTGAAAGGAGAGACAGTACAGGGCAACAGCGTGCAGCGATAGGCCTCTCAGACAGAAGGCTGGAGATCAGGGCACCTTGGTCCCACACCCCACACTCATCACTGCCTACCCGACTTTGTGAGTCCCATCCCAGTGCTCGTTTCAGTCTGAACACAGAGTCACACATGAATGATTATGGGCAAAAGATTTGAGGTCAGATCGATCAGAGTTGGAATACTGGTGCTAAATTGTATGGTCCAAGGCAAGTAACTTTAACCTTACGGTGACTCAGTTCCACCGCCCCCCCTCCCCCGCCAAAGTGAAGACAGTAATAGTTTCTACCTCATGAGGTAATTGTGAGAATTGAGTTGGTATATGGAAATACATAGAAAGCCCCTGGAGAAGTGCCTGTGACCTAATGAGCACTACAAATAAGTTAGCTATTCCTAGGTCGGGTACTTAATACAGTATCTGGTGTTCAGTAAGGGATGAATATGTATTAGTAGCATTTGTTGTTATGAAAAGGAAAATGGATGGTTGTACGGGGGCAGGATGCAGTGTCAGCTACTAATGTATCTTATAAAGTGGCAATAGTAAAACCGGGCAGCCACAGTGGGAAGCAACCTGACATACTGTTTAAAGGGAACAAAATTAAAAGTTCAGAGCCTGAAACAGGCATGTGGAAGGATTAATTCGGGGGGGGGGGCTGAAGTTCCCATTTCCAAACGCTGCTCAAAAAAAGAAAAAGCATCATTGCTCAGGAAACAGTTTGGGTTTAAGTGGTAGATTACAAAAAGCAAGACGAAATATTCCTGACACCGCATGATACAATGTGAAAAAAAAAGTCAGGATATAAAACTGTATATTACAGTATGGTTCCTCAGAAGATATTAATGAATGTTAAAGTTTTTATGGTTCCTCAGAAGAAGATATTAATGAATGCTTATGTTTTTATGTGTAATAATTAACATTAAGAAGTCAAGGCAAAGGAACGCGTGAGAGTGTCAACTATGTTTATAAATGGGTGATTGGAATGCACAATTGTTATTCGTTCAGATCTATGCTTTGCTTGTATAAAAGGCTGTTTGTGTCAGGGTCAGCGTCTTCCCAGGTGCTTAGGGTGAAGCACTATACCTGTTGGCTCCTTACGCAGCATAACAAGGACAATTTATCATTGATAAGCAGATATGAGTATCTCCTCGCTGATTATTAAGCTGCAACACTTTACATGACTCACCCAACATTTCCTGATGCCCAGTTCCTTACATGTGAAAATCAGGGGTTAGGGCTAACCGCCAGCTTAATCAATATATAGAGCACATACCACACTCCCTAAAGGCTCCCAGTTAATCTCCTCTTCTTCCTCTGGCCCCATGCAAACTTTGATCTGCTTTCCATTTCCATATATTAGCTTTTCCTGCTCTAGAATTTCGTATAAATGGAATCACACATCCTGTACTCCTTTGTGTCTGGCTTCTTGAACTTAGCATAATTTTTTTTTCTTGAGATCCACCCGTGTTCTTGCCTTTTTATTGCTGGGTAATATACCATTGTATTGATTTGTTTACCTTTCATGTTGTTTTAATGAAGTTTCAGGAGGAAGTGAAACTCCACCCTTGTGTTCAATCAGCCATCTTCCTGAGCAGTGTTCTGTTCATACACAATGGATATAATTTCAACCTTTACCACTCCTTTATCTCTCTAGGGAAATACTCTCTTTAGGTCTTTTCCAGGCTTTTCTCTTTTTCCTTTTCCCTCAGTGCCAATCACTCCATGTGTTGTGTTTGCTCTGTCCCTTCCACGCTTACCCTGGGTTGTGACCATCTCCTGAAGAGAAGACTTCACTGTCGAGTCAGCCCTGGGCTCCTGGGTGCTTGGCTTTAACCCATACCTGGCTCTGGGCTCGTCAGTGGTTTAGCCTTCCTCCCTGACCCTACCACTGGTGGCCCCTGCCTTACCACTCATTCCCTCCCTCCCTCGCTCCCTCCCTTCCTTCTTTCCTTCCTTGAAGGAGAGCATTCTCCGTTTATTACATGGGAATTCTTATTTCATACTTTCGAGCACAGTTATGTATTTATTATGATTGGAATATTCTATGTATTCATTATTGGACTATTATTATTCCAAAACCACAATTATAAGGTTTTTAAACTAAATATTGTAAAATACTTGCACTCTCATCATTTAAATTGTTTAGGCACTTCTCAACCTTGTTTACACACTAGAGTCACTTGGGAAGATTGAAAAAAATCACTAGCGCCAGCCTACACCCACAACACTTAAAACAGATTTGGGGGCAGACCCAAGCAATCACATTTTTAAAACTCTTCATGTGATTGCAGTGTGCAACCAAGGTTGAAAACCACTATGTTAAAAGGCATCAGCTTTGGGGTTATGCTTGGCAGAAGACCTTAGGAATGCCTGCCACCTCACTTTGCTGACTTTCCACTCGGTGCTCTTTTTGGGGACCTAGTGATTCCATTAGCTTACAGTGGGGATTGGTAAACTGTGGTCCACGAGCCTGTTTCTGTATGACCTGCAAGCTAAGAATGTTTTACATAGTCGAATGGTTAAAAAAATCCAAAGAAGAATCATATTTCCTGGCATGTGAAAATTACTTGAAATTCACATGTCCCTGTCCATATATAAAGTTTTATTGGAAGAGAGACATGCTGTGTCAGTGGCAGCTTTTGCTCTACAATGCAGATCTGAATAGCACCATCGGAAACTGAAAGGCCTGCAAAGCCTCATATATTTGTCATCTGGCCCTTCCAGGAAAAGGTTTTTGAGCTCTGGCTTAGAGCAATTGTCCTTAAAGCAAATGCACAGTAATAGCAGTAAATGGCTGACGGTCCCTTTGGCTAAGCCTGGGAAGAAAATTTACTGCAGTAACTTGCGACTTCACTGTAGGGTCCTTCCTCAGTAGTCCACTCATTCATCGTGTTCTGGGTCAAGTGTGGGAATTGAGTAAGGGACTACCATTTGCCATCATGATAGCTCAAGTCACCAGATCTAGCGCTTGATTTATTAATTTTAATGTTCTTATATTTTATTATAAATAAATACTTATTTATATTCTATTTATTTTTACACTGATCAAATGCAACTTTGGAGTATGTTCAGATATTTCAAGATCCAAGGGATCTGTTGATCAATTAGCCACCTTCAAAGATTGCTGTAGGTCAAACCAATGTGACTACCCTTCCAGCCTTGCTGCTTATTAAGGTAAACAGCACTCACCTTGAGGCAGGAGGTTAAGTGTTCCTACTGGGCCTGCAACTCCAGGACCACAACATCCCCAGTGAAATGAGGGGATCTCCCATCTCATCGGTGGCCTACACAAGTCAGCCACTTCAGAACACTTCGAAGATGAAGATGCCCTCCGCACTAATGTGTTTCTCAGTGCTGTGGGGAAGGGAGCCTCCTCTGAGTCCCTAACAGCATCTGTTTGGACCATGGACACATTGACTTCAAAGGCATTTCATTCAAGTGACCACAGGCGACAACTCCTACAACTGTTTCACCATTGTGTGCCATGGGACACCAATATTTCATCCTCTAATGTCAGTTGGATCCTTACCGTCTTCAGATGCACCTAAGCCAAATAACTTTTCTCAGCTTCCCACTTCCTCCAAGGCTCTTGGCCTGAACCAATTTTGGTGTCAAGGACTCTATCAATCAAAGTTCCCACTTGCCTATGCCAGCTATTCGTTCTAATAGCTATTTCATAAAAATAAGATGTTGTTAATAAAATATATTACATAGCTGACAAAAACTCTGTGAGGGCCAGAAAAGCCGGCTTGGATGCTATGCAGCCAGGGGAAGTCCACTCACGCTTTGGGACTGCTATAGCTGAAACACCACTGCTGCCTGTGTGCTAACTGACATGTATGCATTCCAGGCACTCTGCTGTGACTGCTCCATAAGAACCAGAGACCCCTCCCATCATACACAGCTTACCAAGTCACTGAGACATACGTGGCTCCCATGTCATTCATTTACACCTCCAATTCTCAGGATGGTGCATATGCTTGATACAACCGAGATCCCATTTAAAACCGAGCTGTAAGGGGTTCTGCTTAATGTGTACACACACGCGCACACACACACACACACAGAGACAGACACTGGTTTCATGTCTTTAGCTTTTTATTCACTAAAGAACAGGAAAGCATATGAGTGTTCAAGTATGTCTGAAGAGTTGCCAATGGAATCCGATTCATCATTGATTTTATAGAACGTTATAATTTTTGCTTCTGTAAATGGTATATTCAAAATGGAAACGGGACTTTGTACTTGTCACTATTATTTTGTGTATATTTGTCTTATACTCAACAAACTTATTAATCTCTATCGTTAATCTTAATTTCCTTAGCCTCTCTTGAATTTGCATGAAGGTAACTGTGTTATCTTGACAGCTTTATTTTCCCTTGTACACATTTATTAATTCACATGTGTATAGATGCATATATACATTCCGGCTCACTGTACTGCCTAGTAGATGTAATGTGATGCTTAAACAAAATGGTCATGTAAGTCATCTTTGTCTGTCTTCTGATTTTAAAGGGAATGCTTCCAACATTTCGCTATTACGTATGATGTTTGATGCAGTTTACTCTTTTTTAAATAATTGTTGTCAGTCTAAAGAAACATCTTTCAATTTATGAATTGCTGAGAATTCCTGTTATTGTCAGTTTTACTGATGACTGGTTGTTTCAATTTTTCTAGGCCTTTTTTTACTGAATAATTTTTGATAATCCTCCTTTCCTCATTCCTTTATTGCACTAATGGGCTAAATTATCTTCACAGATCTCCTAATGTTGAACCAACGTGTCATGCTTGGGGTTAAACACGACTTTGTCATCCTGTGTTTCCTGTCTTGGCCGTGGCAGAATTTAGCTTGCTATTCATTTATGTATACTTTTTGCATATGTGTAACTATCTGAGGTTGGCTAATCATTTTGCCTTCTCGTGTATTCTTTGTCAAGAATACTTTTAATAATATTAAGATTTTCTGTTTCTTTAGCATTGAAAATCGTGTTTTTCCCTGGGATTTTCCTGTTTTCTGTAAATTTTAAATTTATCAGCATATCTTTTCCATAACACTGTTGTATCTTTTGAATCTTTGCTGAAACTGAAAGTGTGACAGCTTTTCTCATTTCAGAGTGCCTTCTCCATGCCTTATCTCTAATTTTCTTGAGCCTTGTTGCCAGATGTATCCTTATTTTCTTATCTCTCTAAACTGTTTGCAGCTAGCATTTTGTTGTTGTTGTTGACCTCTGTCATATCTCCTATCAGTTCCGTTAATTTCTGTTCTTATTTTTATTATTTTTCCTTGACAAGAGTGGAAAGACATGAGATTAATTTTTATACATTAAATGATCCATGAACAGGCTTTGCATCTAACTCCAGGTTTTATTTTCTAAGTTTTATGTTTGAATATAATGAACACTCAAATACCCAATCCATTCATCTGTTTGGAGGAGGCCCAAAGCTTTGCAATGCTGCCACTGCCACGACGTCTCTTCAGTTCCACTGTTGGCACATCAGATGATTGAGGAAGAGGGAACTGGAGCACTGAAGTAATAGGCTCTCTACTCTAAGTACAGCTGACCCTGGAACAACAGGGTTTGACCTGCGTGGGTCTGCTTATATGTGCAGTTTTTTCAACAAATATATAAAACAATACACGTGTAGAACATCGTGTACAAGACAGGTATTGAAGTGGATAGCCTATCCTTACACAGGCAGAAGGTGAGGGATATTTAACAAAAAATTAATGACGTGTTTGTTTTCTTTCTCTTTTACAACTTTGCTTTCAAAGAATTACATACCCATTCAGTACGTCTCTCTGTCTCTCTGTCTCTCTCTGTCTCTGTCTCTCTCATAATTGGAGAAACTACGCATCAGCCTATCATCACCACAGGTATGTGCTTTTTTTAGTATAACAATGTTTCCATGCTATATTATGCATATGACTGTGATACTGTATGCCATAAAAGTTTTATAATGATTCATTCATTAGCGTATGGTCTAGGCTACCATGAAGCAATGGTTTCCATCACCTAGACAACCATAAGCAATCATATTGCTGCTTCGTCATTATCAATGCACTAATCCCTATACCTCTAAAAAATATGAATTTTTTTTCACAGTATCTTTCTACTTTTGGTGTCTAGCATTAGTATTACATATAACATGTACCATGTTTTGTATCATATAAGACAGTATTGATGTCGGTACTGACGGACAGACGATTCATTTTGTAAGCAGATGATGCAAACTTTCAGTATCAATAAATACAGTACAGTACTGTAAATGTACTTTCTCTTCCTTATGATGTTCTTTATAACATTTTCTTTCCTCTGGCTTACTTTGTTGCAAGAATACACTGTATAACACATATAACACACAAAATATGTGTTAATCCACTGTTTATGTTATCGGGAAGGCTTCCAGTCAAGAGTAGGCTATTAGTAGTTACGTTTTTGGGGGACTCAAAAGTTATCTGCAGAGTTTTGACTGTGCAGGGGGTCGGCGTCCCCAACTCCCGCATTGTTCAAGGGTCAAGAATATATATGTATTTCATTTAAGAGAATAGCATACAATATAGAAAAGAGTATGTAAACAACCTGGACTTTGAAAACATACCTGTCTGGATTCAAATCCTGCTCTGTCCCTTACTGCCCATGTGACTTTACACAAGTACTCAATCTCTCTGCGTTTCAGTTGCATCATGCAGCAGTCAGTGGTCCTGTTTGCCAAGTGTTTCCACTTCTCCCCTGTTCCAGGCCCCTGGCAGAACTGCACTTCTTGCTTTATCCCCTTTGTTTGGGCGGGGCCATAAATGTGACTAGTTCTGGCTAATGGGTTTGAGTGATATGTGAAATAATTCTGGGCCACAACATATGGTTGTTGGTGTGAGACCTCCCTCCAGGCCCAGGGCCCTCTTTCCCTCGGGCACAGCGATCAAAAACTTTCTACATGGTGGCTGCTCTGTCGGGTTCAGTCTCCAGGTCATTCCATTAGGAAGAGATCAGATCTCTGACCTCCAATATCCTGTGATGGACGTGCACTTGCCATGGACATGTAGTGGGAGTGAGGAATAAGCCAGTGAGATTTGGAGATTGTCTATGACCACAGCATAGCTCAGCCTCTCCTGACTCACGTATCTCATCTGCCAACTGAAATAACAACCTCTCAGGATTTTTCTGAGGGTGAAATGACTTAACTTACATGACGAGGTTATCTCAGTGCTTGACACATTATAGGGACTCAAAACATGGCAGCTTTAATTATTACATATTAAAAAAATTGTTTTGGAAAAGTGTGGGATATTTGTATAAAATGAGAGGTATTTTGTCTGCTCATCCTGACAGGTAAGGTGTACTTTGCTTTCCAGAGGGGGGCACTATATTTGTTGCTATAGGTAAGACTGCTTAATGATTTGCACTTATGCACTTCTCTTTGCCACCACGCTATCAAACATATGTTTAGAAATTGAAGTTACCTCTGAAGACTAAAAAGTGAATAGATTTAAGCAGGAGAAAGTCTGGCTGATGTGATAAGATAAACTGCATTTCAGAGCAATAAGTAAATTCTTAAAGAGAAGAAGAAGAGATTCTAATAATTGTAACCATACATTCTCTTGCTCTTAGTAAGCAAAGGCACAAGGTCTTAAGTGGTAGGAAATTTAGTGTGGACAGGTCTTCACAGAATATTTTCTGGAACACTCGTTCTTAAGATGCTCTGTGCAGAAATGTATCATCCCCGCATAAGTTGGGGAAACTATCCCTCCCTTTGACATTCATATTGCATATTACCATATTATCTAAAAAACATCCTATTGTTTTGAAATTCATTTACCTCTAGTCCTGTGTGTTCCACACATGTCTGACGTAGTGTCCAATTTCGTTGGTGCTGTTTTATTGTGGCCCTAGTGTTTTGCAGAACAAGCTTGGAAATGCTGAAGTGAGAGAAAACTAAAGTGGATTATTTAAGCATCATGTAATATAAATTATCACATGTGACAATATTCTTGAGCCATGTAGCAAGAAGTATTTCTACCCCATAAATGTAAACAGAATCTCACTATCTGCTCAACTTGACTCATTCAATACCACATTCATGACAGACCAGGACCCTGCTGCTGAGAGATGACATCCAAGTCCATGAACCCCAGCCACCCTGTCCATGGCCGCCCCACCCACCCAGGCCAGGCCATCCTCCTTCTCCACTTCACTCTCTACCAGAAGCTGCTCCCGTCAGTCCAGGTTCAGGTCGCTCACACCCACAGGCTTTCTCTGCCAGCTGTACAACAGTTAGGCCGTGTCCAGAAGCCCCCTCCCACCCCCCACCTATGTCCAACACTCTCTCTCGGGCCCACGGCTCTTTGCCGGACCTCGGTCTGATGTTGCTTGGGCGCCTCTAAAAACCCAGTTCCCTGAGTAAACTTCTAGTACCGGCGGGGGCAACTCCTACCCGAGTACCACCAACCGTGGCAGGATATTAAAGTTGGTGGAAAGGTTGGGATATGAGCCAGAGTCTCCTCAAAGTGCCCCCTCAGCCAGAGTGACCACCACAGGTCTAAAGGTCTTCTGCACCTATGGGTCTGACTCTTCTGGAGGTTAAGCCAAACTGCAGTTCAGTAGACCCTACCCACTCTTAAATGGCATCCCATCCTGCACGACCATAGGTGATCACATGACGTCGGAGACCACCTGAACCACCGAAATGAGGAGCCCTCAATCTTCACCTGACTGAGGGGGCTGAGTCTCACGTGACCACATGGTGGCACATGACCATAAGGTCCACTAGACCAACAGCGGTCCAGAAGCTGCAGAGTTCACATGAGTGGAAGAACCTTGGGTGCCACGTGTGGTAGGAGCCACACTGTTGCCCATACATGGATCTACAGCATTTAGTAGCCCACAAACTTCACATGATGGATATTGCTGAACTTGGCATGTACCATGCTGGGAAGGGTACCAGACCATAGCATCCACATAACCCTAAGCAGTAGATCACATCAAGGCCTGAGGCTACCACATGCTGGTAGCTAGACAGGGTCACATGAGAGAAGGAGCCATGTGACACACAGGGTTTAGGAGTCCACCATGCTCTAGTGACTTGTAAGGCCGGATCTACCACAGGGCCATGGCGGCAACAGGCCCAAAGATCCCACATGCCCATTGGGTTTAAGAGCCCAGGGTTCTGACTGGACAAGAAGGGCTTGGCCTGTCAGGTAGCTATTGTCCACAGGAGGGCAGCATCCACATGACCCGCACCCTTAGGTACCCACAACGCTCATGTGCCTGGGAGGGCCGAGTCAGCTTTCTGACAGTAGAGTCCAATGACATTAGGGTTCTACTCTATCTGCATGTTTCAGGGGAACATTACCTTCGGGAGAACAGGAGATCTGAGATTGCCCCCATTCCTCATCTCCTCCCTGATATTGGTGCCTCTGAGTGACCTTCTAAGCGGACAAGCTTGGGCTTTACCTACACCCACCCCTCTCTAATGTGTTAATTTTATGTGCTTTTTTCCCGCCGTTAGCACATGAAATTTAACAGGTAACAAATTAACACATAAGGATGAAATAAGTCTTCCCCCAAAACCACTGTCCTAGGCATGCTGTAGAAACTACTGTTAACAGCCTAAGCCGTGGGTACAGGTAAGTGCTGTTGACTTCAGTTTCATGCAGGTCTAAAGGAAATTAAAGCAAGTCTAATGAGTTGTAGTTTTTAATTTTGGAGGAATAGTGTATAGTGATGACTGCAGGCCACAAACCTGAGAAGGATAACTCGTTTAAGACAGGTAACTCTATAGGTTACGTGCTGTTACAGAATTTTACAGATGTGAACACTGAACTCCAGAGTTATTAAATTGATCAGTTGACTAAGAGGTCATGGATATTGCAGGTGGCACACCAAGAGTGGCCCACAGTCCATCTGGCTCCAGGATCTGTGTTCTGCTCAGCCACCAGGGCCCTCACCAGAAGGTAACATTGAGTTCACCCTTACTAATTCACAAAATCTGGGAAATCAGCCCCAGTTACTGAAAAGTTGAGATCATGAGAGGTCTCTTTGGGATGCCACACTAATTACACCCAGTCAAATTTGAGTCTATTTCATGGCCTCTATTTAAATTTTGTGTATAGATATAAATGTATATCTACTATGTGGAATATGTGTATATGAGTGGTTTATGAATTGCTTGATGATAGCTGAAAACATTTCCTTCTTTTAAATAAACCCTGAAAAGGAAGTATCATAAAGTTTGAACTACAACAATTTCAAATGAGTGGAATCTGAATTCATTAGATTTTACAGTGTATATTCTGTCTGTCTCTCCCCAGAAAGAAGAGAGAAAGGAGTAGGAGGATATATATTGTGGGGTTTTTTTAATTGCAAATCCAGGAACACCTATTTTACTGATTTGTGTGGGAAATGGCAGGATCATCAGTATGTCCAAAATAAGTGTGATCTGATCTTTCTGGTTTGCTGGGCTTGGTAAACAATGCTTTATATTGTTCAGATTATTTTTCTAGGTTCCTGCAATGTGGCATGGCTGCATAAATGAGCTGAAGAAAATGCAACAGATCAAATTTTCCACTGTGGTTAAAGTTGAAGTATTTAGAAAAGTCAAGAGAATCTGTGGTTCCAGGCCTACTGAAAAATGTCCTAGTTTGGGGAATAGAATACTAAGAGAAGACAGTTATTCGTGCAGATCACTGTGTCTCATGTAACTGTGGAGAATTTTTTGTTGCACACATAAATTCAGGAGACAAAAAAGGACGTATATCTTTATTTAAAATAGAGCCTATTATGAAACTTTACACTGGATTTAGGAAACATCTCCATGTAGTCATAGGATGGAATCTGACACCAAGACCTGATATAGTTGTTATAATTAGATACAGATGAGCAGATCAACAGTGCAAGATGCAGAACAATTTTATCGAGCCTAACTATGCTCACCTGATGGTGATTCAGGTCAACTTTTTTGACCAAAAGAACAATTGTGGCCTCCTCGTTACCCTCTTAAGTCAGCTTCTGCTCCTGTCAGACCTGATAACTCAAATCAATCCTTCTTTCTCTGAGAGGACGATCAGGAGTTCCTCAGGACCTTTTGAAAACATTTAGTTACATCAGTGGGGCTCTGTCACCACCCTCTACTACATATCGCAGGGGCAGGGAAGAAACTCTATAGTTAAAGATCTGTGTATCTGGGGTCCAGTTTAGGCATTACATTTATCAGGCACTGTGTTTAGGCAGCATGATAATCCATTTCTCTTGCATGTGATTAGCAGGACTTCATGGGAACAAATTTTCCTTCTTTTATCTTTTTTTGCTTTGAGGTGGCCACTTTGGAAGTTGGTGCCAGTGGTTTTAGGAGGAGGAGTGGCTTTATGTAACACAGAGAAGTGGGAAAGGGGAGAAAGAGAACAGTTGTGATGCTGTTTCCCTAAAGGAAAATACTCAAATTCTTCTGGTTCTAACACACTTATGTACAACTGAACTAGATGTCTTATGTGACTTTACTTTCAGAGAGCAAAGTTGACTTACCTAGCAACAGTACACAGGAGATAGCGTCAGATGGGGCTGTATCATTATGGAAATTGCATTCAGAACCTGTTTTTCTTTGTTCCTTTGTGAAATTCGTTAAGATATATGGAAGTAAGTTTACAGTCAGTGTTTTTATTCTTTTTTTAACATCTTTATTAGAGCACAGTTGCTTTACAATGGTGTGCCAGCCTCCACCCTACAACAAAGTGAACCAGCCACATATACACACACCTTCCCATATCTCCTCCCTCTTTTGCCTCCCTCCCTCCCACTCTCACTATCCCACTCCTCCAGGCGTTCACAAAGCAAGGAGCTGATCTCCCTGTGCTATGCGACTGCTTCCCACTAGCTATCTATTTTAGGTTTGGTAGTGTATATATGTCCATGCCACTCTCTCACTTTGTCACAGTTTACCCTTCCCCCTCCCCATATCTTCAAGTACATTCTCTAGTAGGTCTGTGTCTTTATTCCTGTCTTACCACTAGGTCCTTCATGACCTATATTTTTTTTTCTTAGATTCCATATATATGTGTTAGCCGACGGTATTTGTTTTACTCTTTCTGGCTTACTTCACTCTGTGTGACTGATTCTAGGTCCATCCACCTCAAAAGAAGGAAAATGGTTGCAGTTACTGTCCTGTGGCGTAGAGTTGAATATCCCTACCCACCAACCATCACGAAGTAAAATTCAACAGCCCTAAGTTGAATATAATAGGTAGCATAAAGGGCTCATCCTGTAAGGATTACTGTAGTATGGATTAAAGTTAATATTAAATTACAGTTTCTTCCAGGCCAAGGATGGAGACAAGTGAGAAGATAGGGATTCTGTACAGGGTGTTTATTCATGAGCTGTGTCGTTTGTCATGACATGACTGTCCAGTACAATTTGGAAACCCCTTCCACGTAAAAACCATTGAAAATAAAATTGTGGTTCATCGATTTTCATAGTAGTAGTCGGGAATGAACTTTTTCCTGGGCTGCTTCTTTTTATCCAGTCAAATATTTTTCCATTCAAAACATAGTTCTAGAGTGTGATGTCAGGAAGTTGGCATAACAGGAGTCTCCAAATAAATATTTTGCCTAATCAGCCATGGGCAAGAGTGTTTTTGTGGGAGCCCCAGTATCCAGTGATGAAGCTCCAACACCCTGATCCATTAGAAAAAAGAATCCAAGAACAGACACGTTGAAGAGAGTAGGAAGAACAGCTTCACCCTACCAATATCAAACTTCCCCCAAGGCTACACATATCAATGCCTAGATAGACGCACTAGGCCTGCAATTCCTCCCATGGGGGAAAGTGAGAGTGTGGTGAGCCCCTGAATACCCAGTGGTGCTAGATGCTGCCCAGGAATCCCACTTCTTTCTTGCCCAAACCCAGAACCCAGAGGCGATGAGCATGGCTGAATAGTCTTGGGATAGCAAGGAGAAGGGGAAAGGGCAATGGCTCACAGCAAACAGGGCGCTAAGCTCAACAAAGGGCTGCAGTTCTTCTAACTGCCTCAGAGACTGTACCTTACAAACCTCATAGGACCCATCACCTACAGAAGCCTCAATTTGCCCACGAGCAAATCCAGCACTCCATGTTCTTGACCCTCTCAGAACCGGCATTCCATGGACACCCCTGCAGAAGGTGCACTCATGCCTCAACAGATCATGCACATGTGCATAAAAAGAACTGGCACCACTCGGCTGGATGGTGAGAACAGTCATACCTTAAACACTTCAGGGTACCGAAATGGGGAAAATAAACTGGAGGCTGTCAGCATGTGCCCTGGCTTTGTGCAATTGAGAAAAGGCGTGTATCATCCAAACACATCCTTCACAAGATGGACCAAGAAGGGCAGAGCAGGTGAATCCACAGAAGAGGCCTCAGAGACCCCCCAGTATCCCTAGCTTGGCTGAGTGGTGCAGGTGTTTCTCTCCTGAAAAAAGTCAGTAAAGACTGATGGAGGAGATTGCTTCCTTAAATGTGAAGACACCAACGTGAGATTTTCAGGGGCAGGAAAAATCTCGGAAGCCCAACTCCCCACCAATGAAACAAGATAATTTCCCAGTAACTGACCCCATAGAAATGGAGGTCCATGAATTGCCTGACAAGGAATTCAACATGATTGTTTCAAAGATGCCCAGCCAGCTGCAAGGCAACTCAATGAAATCAGAAAAGCAATACCTGTACAGAATGAAAAAGTCAACTAGGAGATAGAAATCATAAAAAGGAGCCAAAGAGAAATGATGGAGCTGAAGAATACAATGGATGAATTTAGAACTATAATAGAGAGCTATAACAGCAGACTTCATCAAGCAGAAGAAAGAATTTATGAACTCAGAAAGCAGTAATTTGAAGTTATATAATCAGAGGAGAAAAAAAAGAATGAAAAAGAGTGGGGAAAATCTATGGGATTTTTAAAACACCATTAAATGGACTCATAGATGGATGATGGGAGACCCTGGAGGAGGAGGAGTGGAGAGAGATCGAGAGCAAGAGAGAGAGAGAGAGAGAGAGAGGTGGTGGTGGAGATTTTATTTAAAGAAATAATGGCTGAAAACCACCCAACTTGTGGGAGCAACATGGACCCTTATGTTCACGAAACTCAAAAGTTCTCGAACAGTATCATCTCATAGTAGGTTATATGAAGACACATTATAATAAAAATATCAAAAGTCAAAGACAAGGAAAGAATTGGTTTTCTTTTCTTAACTGTCTTTATATTTTACTTATTTATTTTGAATATTTACAACAATCTAGAATTTTAGTCAACTCTATTAAAAATTAATTTTTATTGGAGTACAGTTGCTTTACAATGCTGTGTTAGTTTCTGCTCTACAGCAAAGTGAATCAGCAATATATATATATATCCCCTCTCTTGTGGATGTCCTTCCCGTTTGGGTCACCACAGAGCATTAAGTAGAGTTCTCTGCGCTATACACTGGGTTCTCATTCGTTATCTATTTTATATATAGTAGTGTATATATGTCAATCCCAATCTCCCAATTCAACCCACCCCCCCCTTCCCGCCCTGGTATCCATATGTCTGTCCTCTACATCCATGTCTCTATTTCTGCTTTGCAAATAAGTTCATCTGTATCATTTTTCTAGATTCCACATATAAGTTATATGATATGATATTTGTTTTTCTCTTTCTGAATTACTTCACTCTGTATGACAGTCTCTAGGTCCACCCACGTCTGTGCAAATGACACAATTTCGTTCCTTTTTATGTCTGAGTAATGTTCCATTGTATATGTGTACCACACCTTCTTTATCCATTCCTCTGTTGATGGACATTTAGGTTGCTTCCATGTCCTGGCTATTGTAAATAGTGCTGCAATGAACATTGGGGTGCATGTATTGTTTTGAATTATGGTTTTCTCAGTGTATATGCCCAGGTGTGGGTTTGCTGGGTCATATGGTAGTTCTATTTTTAGTTTTTTAAGGAACATCCATACTTTTCTCCATAGTGGCTCTATCAATTTACATTCCCACCAACAGTGTAAGAGGATTCCCTTTTCAAGGAGAGAATTGTTAAGTCTGTGAGAGAAATGCCACTTGTCATATACAAGGGAACAGCATAAGGCTATCAGGAGATTTCTGAAAAGAAACCTTGCAGTCCAGGAGAGAGTGGGATGATATATTCAAAGTGCTGAAAGAAAACAACCGACAACCAAGAATACTCTATTCGGAAAAGCCGTCCTTCAGAAATGAAAGATAGATGATGACATTCCCAGACAAACAAAAGCTGAGGGAGTTATTCACCACTCGACCTGCCTTACAAAAAATGCTAAAGGGAGTTCTTTGAGTGGAAACAAAAAATTAACAACATGAAAACCTACGAAAGCATATAACTCATAAGTAAAAGTAAGCATATAGTCAAATTCAGAACACTCCAACGTTGTAATGGTGGTGGGTAAAACACTTTTAACTTTAGTATAAAAATGGAAAGACAAAAGTATTAAAAATAAATACAGTTGCAATAATTCATTAGTGCTCACAATATAAAAGATACAAACTGGGACATCAATAGCATGTAATGATGTGGGAAGAGGTAAAAGTGTACAGATTTTGCATATGATCAAAGTTAAGCTGTTATCATCTTAAAGCAGACTGGCATAACTAAAGATGTTTTATGTAAGCATGGTGCTAACCACCATGGTTAATTAATTTTAGTTTTCTTTCTTTTTTTGGTAAGTCTTTGAAATGCAGTGCATTTTCTCAATATGTAAGCAATAAAAACAGATTATTAAATAATTTTGCATCCTTTCTCTTCTTTTAATTGAAATATAGTTGATTTACAATATTATATTAGTTTTAGGTGTACAGCAGAGTGATCCAGCATTTTTTCAGATTATACTCCACTACAAGTTATTATCAGATAATGCCTATAATTCCCTGTGTTATACAGTATATCATTGTTGCTTTCCCATTTTATACATAATAGTGGTATCTCTTAATCCCATGCCCCTAATTTGATTTGTCCCTCCTACCTTCCCTCTCCCTTTTGGTAACCAAAAATTTGTTTTCTATATCTGTGAGTCTGTTTCCATTGTGCATATGCATTCATTTGTATTATTTTTTAGATTCCACATATAAGTGGTATCATACGGTATGTCTTTCTATATCTGACATTTCACTAAGTATAATATTGTCTAGGTCCATCCATGTTGCAGCAAATAGCAGATATTCATTATTTTTACGGCTGAGTAATATTCCATTGTGTGTGTATATATGCCACATTTTTCTATCAAGTCGTCTGTTAATGGCCACTTGGGTTGCTTCCATATCTTTGCTATTGTAAATAGTGCTGCTATGAACTTTGGGGTGCGTGTATCTTTTCAAATCAATGCTTTTGTTATTTTACTGTATAGGTATCCAGGAGTGGAATTGCTGGATCATATGGTAGTTTTATTTTTAGTTTTTGAGGGAGCTCCATATTGTTTTCCATAGTGGCTGCACCAATTTACATTCCCACCAACAGCATATAAGGATTCCCTTTTCTCCACATCCTCTCCAGTATTTGCTATTTGTAGACATTTTGATGATAGCCATTCTGACAGGTGCAAGATGATATGTCATTGTTGTTGTGATTTGCATTTCTCTAAATATTAGGGATGCTGAGCATCTTTTCATGTGCCTGTGGACCATGTGTACATCTTCTTTAGAAAAATGTCTATTCAGGTCTTCTGCCCATTTATCATTGGGATGATTGTTGTTTTGATATTGAGTTCTATGAGCTGTTTACATATTTTGCATATTAACCCCTTGTCGGTCACATCATCTGCAAATATTTTATCCCAATCCTTTGGTTTTATTTTCATCTTTGTTGATGGTTTCCTCTCCTGTGCAAAAGCTTTTAAGTTTAACAAGGTCTCGTTTAGATTATTTTTGTTTTCATTCATTTTGCTTTAGGAGATTTATCCAAAGGAATATTGGTATGATATTTGTCAAACAGTGTTCTGCTTATGTTCTCTTCTAGGAGTTTTATGTTTTGAGGACTTGCATTTAGGTCTTTAAGCCATTTTATTTTTGTATATGGTGTGAGGAAATGTTCTAACCTTTGTTTACATGTAGATGACCAGTTTTCCCAACACCACTGATTGAAGAAACTGCCTTTTCTCCATTGTATATTCTTGCCTCCTATTCTGTAGATGAATTTACCATACGTGCATAGGTTTATTTCTGGACTGTCTATTCTATTCCATTGACCGATGTGTCTGTTTTTGTACCAGGCCCATGCTGGTTTTTTTGGAGGGCGGTTTTGTTTCTTTTTTTTGCGGTACGTGGGCCTCTCACTGTTGTGGCCTCTCCCGTTGCGGAGCACCAGCTCCAGATGCACAGGCTCAGTGCCCATGGCTCACGGGCCCAGCCGCTCCACGGCATGTGGTATCTTCCAGGACCGGGACACGAACCCGTGTCCCCTGCATCGGCAGGCAGACTCTCAACCACTGCCCCACCAGGGAAGCCCAAGGCCCATGCTGTTTTGATTAGCTTTGTTGCATAGTCCGAAGTCTGAGAGGGTTATACCTCCAGCTTTATTCCTTTTTTTTCCTCAAGATTGCTTTGGCAATTTGGGGTCTTTTGTGGTTCCATATGAATTTTTGGATTCTTGGTTCTAGTTCTCTGAAAAATGGCATGGGTATATGATCGGGATTGCGTTACATCTGTAGATTACCTTGGGAAGTATGGACATTTTAACAATATTAATTCTTCCAATCCAACAGCATGGGATATCTTTCCATTTCTTTGTTTATCTTCAGTTTCCTGTATCACTGTATCATAGTTTTCATATAGGGCTTTCACATCCCTGGTTAAGTTTACACCTAGGTATTTTATTCTTTTCATTGTGATTTTAAACAGAGTTAAAAAATTTCTTTTGTGATATTTCATTATTAGTGTAAAGAAATGCAACAGATTTCTGTATGTTAATCTTGGATCCTGAAAGTTTGCTGAATTCATTCATTAGTTCTAACAGTTTTGGGGTGGAGGCTTTAGAACTTTCTATACAAAGTATGTCATCTGCAAAGAGTAACGGTTTTACCTTTTCCCTTCCAGTGTGGGTACCTTTTATTTCTTCTTTCGTCTGATCGCTGTCGTTAGGACTTTCAATACTATGTTAAATATAAGTGGTGAGAGTGGGCATCCTTGCCTTCTTCCTGAATGTAGTGGAAAGTCTTTCAGCTTTTCGCCATTCACTATGATGTTGGCTGTGGGTTTGTCGTAAATGCCCTTATCATGTTGCAACATGTTCCCTCTATACACACTTTGTTGAGAGTTGTTGTCATGAATGGATGTTCAATTGTGTCAAAAGCTTTTCCTGCGTCTATTGAGATAATCATGTGATTTTTATCTCTCATTTTGTTGCTGTGGTGTCTCACACTGATTGATTTGCAAATGTTGAATCGTCCTTGTGACCCTGGAATAAATCCTACGTGATTTATGGTGTATGGTCCTTTTGATGTATTGTTGGATTTGTTTCGCTAATATTTTGTCCAGGACCTCTTCATTTGTATTCAGCGAAGGTATTGCCCTCCCATTTCCTTTTTCTGTAGTGTCTTTGTCTGACTTTGGTGTCAGGGTATTGGTGGCCTTGTTGCATTCTTATTTTATGATGTCTTTGAAATGCCATGTGTTATCATTTCAACAAAGCAACAACCTATACAATTCATTTAACATGTTTGTCTTTCTAAGTCAGAAATGCAGTAGCAAACTGGAGGTAAGAACAAGTTATTAACTATTTTTATTAAGTATTAATTAAATTTTACATCATTTTCTCTGTTTTTGAAATGCAGTTTATCACTTCAACATGTAAGCAACAAGAAAAAATAATTGTAAAAAATTTTTTACTGAGTCTTTAAAATGTGTGTGTTATCATTTCAACAAGGAAACAATGTAACCATCATTCATTACTTTTACATTCTTCTTTCTTACTAAGTTTTTAAAGTGCAATCTGTTTTCATTTCAACAAGGAAAATGCAATCTGTTTCCATTTCAACCAGGAAACACTATACACAAAATACTAATAATTTTTCCATTCTTTTCTGTTATCAGATCTTTGACATTTTCTATGTTACCATTTCAACATACAAATATTAGGAACAACCTATTAATTAACTTTATTTTCTATCAATTAGTCTTTGGAATGCAATGTTTTATCACGTTGACATATAAACATATAAACAGGTAATTATAACATTTTTCTTGCTAAGTCTTTGAAATAAAATGCTATCATTTTAACACGTAAGGATATAAAGAATTTAATTTACATTCTTTTACCTTTACTGTCTTTGATATGCAGTATGTTATCATTTCAACATGTAAACAATACATGTAAATTAGCAATTAGTTATTCTACATCCTTAGTTTCTTGCTAATCTTGGATACACAGTGTGCATTCAACACCTAGGGTACATCACATTTGAGAGTAGCCAAATTTCTAGAGTTCAAAAGCCACATACGGTTAGTGTGCACCATACTCAGCAGTGCAACTCTAGTGGAAGAGCAGAGGGAGCAAATACATATGCAACCATGTGTACCATGAAGGAAATAGACATGGGACCTTAAGAAAAAGCAGCAAAAGAATAAGTCTACTTAAATGGGGAAGTAAGAGAAAACCTATCTGAGGAGGTAACATTTAAGCCATGACCTGAGGCCTGAGAAGCTATCCAAAAGGATAAATAGGCCAATATCATTTGAGCAGACTATGTAAGGGTAAAAAGTGAAAAAAATACTGTGTTATGAGGGAATAAATAATTTCCCCAGTCCTCTAAGAAAGACTAGAGAAACTGATAAATCGTAGGAATGTCTACACTCTGAGTGAGATCAGGGACTTTATCTTTCTTAGCACCTGGAAAAGTACCTAAATCATAACAAATGCTTGGTGAATGTGTGTGGAATAAGGAATAACTGAGCCAGGGGTCTGAGACCTGGGAAATCAGGCAGCAATATGCTGATGAGGATACCAGTAGGTAGTGTGCATAGTTTGTTTGTTTCCTTTTAGTTGCATATGGTTTCTCGTAAGACACCTGAGGTAATCAGAAACACAAGAAGTTTGCAGGTGCCTAGATGGTAAAATTATTCAACAACTATCACCTCTAGGAAGAGTTTCAATTGATCTGACTTGTGTCAAGTGCCCATAAATGGATAAGTGAACCAATCAGTGTGGATAAGGAAATGATGTACCATGACTGGGTCAGCTTATGTCACATACCCAACACTGTGGTTAGTAACCAGAAGATGTAGAGGGCAGTCAAGAGACCCAGCGGACCTTTCAAATTCCTCTATTTCCTTTTTAAAGTTCCTCTTTTATAGAGATCAGTTTACCTATCCAGTGTTCCGAACCCCAGTTTTGTAGAATAGTAGAACTTTACACGTGTCTCTACAAACTTGGGTTTCAGGCAGAAAAAAAAAAAAAAGTGAACGCTTTCATGGCCACACATCAGTGTTGAATCTCCTCCTTGTACTGTGGAAATCACAAGTGACCCATTTCATGTCGTCCCGCTGTGCCCCGTGCAGCATCGCCTCCAACTGAGCCTGAACTTCAGCAAGTTTCTGTCGGTCCAAACTGTCATGAAAATTCCCTTCCTCGTAGCAATGGAGAGGGACAGGATAAATCACATACTTCAGCTTCATCAAGGATGTCAAGTGCTGCAGAAGGCTCTTGAGCACAAGCATTGTAATGGGATTGAAGGCAAAGCTAAGGAAATTGAGGTGGGTACAGTGGCTCAGGGCTGGGAGGATGGCAGAGAGAGTAGAATCAGTTATCATACAATTGTCTATCTCCAGATGTTGCAAGGTGCTTGAGACCTTCTCCAGCAGAGTCTGCAGGGGCTCATAAACTTCGGAGAAGAAATGGTTGTTACTGAGACTCAATACCCTTAGGTGGGTGGCCTGAGAGCTCTCGGACAGGACAGTGACATCTCTGTCAGAAAGGCTACAGTAAGGTAGATACAGTGTATCCAACTGACGTGGCACAACTCTATAGAGAGAAAAACATAAGGTTATTTCAGAAGAATGAGGGCAATGAGCCCCAAATTATAGGTACCTAAGGCTCTAGAATAAAGTACTGTGTTCACGGTTTGCAACAGGTGGTTAACATTGTGGACTTTGGGATCAGACTTTATACATTTGTGACCCTGAGAAAGTTACTTTACAACTCTGAGGTACAGGGATTTAATCTTGAAAACGTGCACAGTAGTAATTATTATAAAGAACTGCGGGAAAGATTAAGTGAAGAAATTGCATGCACTTAGTATATACGACATAATCAGTGTTGCATCTGATTCACTTATTTGGCGAGGATGGGTCTGGGAAAGCAGCCAACTGAGGGTTTCCTTTGACTAGTTCCCAGATGACAAGCTCTCCATTCAGGGTCTAAGGCTTGGGGGAAATACAGGAGCAAAATTATCTGGCAGTGTTAACTATTGGGGCCCATCCATGGGCATGTGCATTAGTCCTATAGCTTAATGTTTCTCCATCTGAATGCCTCCTCTTCCGCTCTAGAGAGCTGTAAAGTCCAATCGGAGAAGGACTGAGTCTTTTTCACCAATATATTTACAGACTTCTTTTAGGGTCTGCCCATGGCCACTGAATGAATGAATGAATGAATGTATGAGCACAGCTTCCTTTTCTAACCTCATCTGCTGCTCACCGTAAGGTACCCCTCTCTCCCCCGGCTAGATTCAAAATCCCAGCAGTGCCTATGCTGAGGCAAAAAGAGAAATGGGTTACAAGGAGCTTAGGAAGATCCAAGCATGGTCTCTTCTGTCTTAACAATGAGGTGTTCGGGGAACCCAGGTTCCTACCCACCCCCTCACCTGAGCAGTCTGTACAGCTGATTTGTGAGGCAGAAGAAAGATAAGCTGAGCTCCTGGAGATTGTCCAGCCGCCCAAGGCAGAGGAGAAAAGATCTGAAGTTCCTTCTCTCAAAATATTTATAGGGCATGTTGTACAGAGTAAGGCTGTAAAGGTGGATCACCCGAGCCAAAAGGGTGACGACTTCACTCAGATTAGCCTGATCCATTTCCAGGTGATCAATGCAACCCAGATCCACAAACTGCAGGATACTTCTGTGGCCAGACATTCTATCGATTTGCAAATTTCTGCAGCAGACGTGCAAGGACCCAAAGTTCTGCTGAATTTTACTACAAAGGAAAGAGAGGAATTGCTCTGTTCTCAAGGTACTGTTGAGGGAAATATCCACTAGTAATTCCATGGGTTCCTGAGCTGACTGAGTCTCAGACCCGGAATTACCAATCCCGAGGCACATGACACTATGCTGAGCTTCTTCTATCTTAAGGATAGAGTGCTGAGAGTAAAGGCATGACTTAAAACAGAAAGGGAATGCGGTCCCAATCTCAGAGCATATTGTCTTACAGTCCGGGTCATGCCTTAAATCTAGGATCCTCAGTCTGGGCCCCCTGGAAGGAAAGGAAGAGACAGAACACATGAGAGATAGCTGATTTTAATATAACCCAGCAAGATCAATGATGAGAAGCAGGGACAGTGCACTTTAACCCTGGTTTTCACTTCATTGCCATTCACCAAGAAGTTCTTTCCACACAAATGCAGCGTCTTTCATCCTTTCCCCACCCCCTCCTTCACCTCCAGGCTTTCCCTGTCTCAATGCCCATATTCCACTTGTGTGTAATCACACTCAAATCCATTCATAGTATCCTCAAGCACCTCTATTCTATAATCAACACTATAAAGCAATAGAGTCCCGAAGGTGACCCCAAGTGCTGACCGACAGCTCTGCAAAGACTGCAGTATTCACCATTGTCTACTGTTGGGAGATGGTTAGGTATTCCCTTGCCCCAGGCTACAGCATACCCTCCTGCTGACTCCCTGTGTCTCTACTACTCATAGTCTTACCAAGAGGAAGAGTTCTTGGCAGGGAGCATCTGCAGACCATCAATCATGGCTTCCAAGATGTCATAGTGTGACTCCCGTGTGTTCAATGACCCAATATGGAGACAGCGAAAAGGCCAAACCCTCACCATTGCCTTTAGTATCGTCTTATGCCCACCCAAGAAGGCAGCGTTGAACAATGGAACAAAGAGGTCTCTTGGGATTTCGTCCAGGGCATGGATAGCTGCAGGCTCATTATTCAGCAGACTCTTTGCAGCAAGCTCAAGGAGGGTGACTGTGGTCTTTTGGTCCATCTTCAAAAACCTGCTTCAGAGTGGAGAATATTTAGAAATCCTGAGAAGATATCTATAGTCACTTGTTTGCTTCCAGGGTTAGCTATGGACAAAATACTTATTGAATAAGTATGTGGTGAATCATAGGGCCAATTCAAGTGACCTCTACTATAGGAATAGAATGAAAATGGACTTGTGTGTATATTTAATTATATATGTGTACAAACACGTACACATGCACGCACACACACACACACACACACACACACTTACATGAGATAAAAATGCCATTAGAAATCAGAGGTAAGTTAGCAGAAGACAATGCTGACCACCAAGCTGCCTTCCTGAAATTATTTCCTCCTGAGGAGCTTCAAGATGGCAGAAGGGTACGGCGTGGAGATCACCTTCCCGCCCACAAATACATCAGAAATATATCTACATGTGGAACTCCTACAGAACACCTACGGAATGCTGGCAGAAATCCTCAGACCTCCCAAAAGGCAAGAAACTCCCCACGGACCTGGGTAGGGTAAAAAAAAAAAAAGGAAGAACAAAGACAACAGAATAGGGATGGAATCTGCATCAGTGGGAGGGAGCTGTGAAGGAGGAAAGGTTTCCACACACTAGGAAGCCCCTTCGTGAGAGGAGACTGCTGGTGGCGAGGGTGAGAGCTTCGGAGCCACGGAGGAGAGCACAGCAACCGGGGTGCAGAGGGCAAAGCGAAGAGATTCCCGCACAGGGGATCGGTGCCGACCACCACTCACCAGTCCGAGAGGCTTCTCTGCTCACCCGCCGGGGCGGGTGGTGGCTGGTAGCTGAGGCTTGGGCTTCGGAGGTCAGATCCCAGGGAGAGGACTGGGGGTGGCTGCATGAACACAGCCTGAAGGGGGATACTGCACCACGGCTAGCTGAGAGGGACTCCAGTAAAAAGTCTGGAGCTGCCAAAGAGACAAGAGACTTTTTCTTGCCTCTTTGTTTCCTGGTGTGCCAGGAGAGGGGATTAAGAGCTCTGCTTAAAGGAGCTCCTGAGGAGGATGTGAGGAAATAGTTAATCAAGTCTAGGAAGCACAGAGAGTCCCATACAGGATAAATCCAAGGAGAAACACGCAAAGACACATATTAATCAAACTATCAAAGTTTAAACACAAAGAACAAATATTAAAAGCAGCAAGGGAAAAACGACAAGGAACACATCAGGGAATCCCCATAAGATAAACAGATGACCTTCCAGCAGAAACTCTGCAAGCCAGAAGGGAGTGGCAGGACATATTTAAAGTGATGAAAGAGAAAAACCTACAACCAAGATTACTCTAACCAACAAGGATCTCATTCAGATTTGAAGGAGAAATTAAAAGTTTTACAGACAAGCAAAAGCTAAGAGAATTCAGCACCACCAAACCAGCTTTACAACAAATGCTAAGGGAACTTCTCTAGGTAAGACACACAAGAGAAGTAAAAGACCTACAATAATAAAAACCAAAACATTTAACAAAATGGTAACAGGAACATACTTATCGATAATTACCTTAAATGTAAATGGATTAAATGCTCCAACCAAAAGACATAGTTTGGATGAATGGATGCAAAAGGAAGACCCATATATATGCTGTCTACAAGAGACCCACTTCAGACCTAGAGACACATACAGACTGAAAGTGAGGGGATGGAAAAAGATATTCCATGCAAATGCAAATCAAAAGAAAGCTGGAGTAGCAATTCTCATATCAGACAAAATAGACTTTAAAACAAAGACTATTACAAGAGACAAAGAAGGACACTACATAATGATCAAGGGATCAATCCAAGAAGATATAACAATTCTAAATATTTACGCACCCAACATAGGAACACCTAACTACATAAGGCAAATACTAACAGCCATAAAAGGGGAAATCAACAGTAACACAATCATAGTAGGGGACATTAACACCCCACTTTCACCAATGGACAGATCATCCAAAATGAAAATAAATAAGGAAACACAAGCTTTAAACAAGATGGACTTAACTGATATTTATAGGACATCCCATCCAAAAACAACAGAATACACATTCTTCTCAAGTGCTCATGGAACATTCTCCAGGACAGATCATATCTTGGGTCACAAATGAAGCCTTGGTAAATTGAAGAAATTTAAAATCATACAAGTATCTTTTCTGAACACAATGCTATGAGACTAGATATCAATCACAGAAAAAAATCTGGAAGAAATACAAACACATGGAGGCTAAACAATACACTACTAAATAACCAAGAGATCACTGAAGAAATCAAAGAGGAAGTCAAAAAATAGCTACAAACAAATGACAATGAAAACATGAAGACCCAAACCTATGGGATGCAGCATAAGCAGTTCTAGGAGGGAAGCTTATAGCAATACAATCCTACCTCAAGAAACAAGAAACATCTCAAATAAACAGCCTAACCTTACACATAAAGCAATTAGAGAAAGAAAAAAAAACCCCACACTTAGCAGAAGGAAAGAAATCATAAAGATCAGATCAAAAATAAATGAAAAAGAAATGCAGGAAACGATAGCAAAGATCAATAAAACTAAAAGCTGGTTTTTGAGAAGATAAACAAAATTAATAAAACTTTAGCCAGACTCATCACGAAAAAATGGAAGAAGACTCAAATCAATAGAATTAGAAATGAAAAAGGAGAAGTAACAACTGACAATGCAGAAATACAAAGGATCATCAGAGATTACTACAAGCAACTCTATGCCAAAAAAATGGACAACCTGGAAGAAATGGACAAATTCTTAGAAATGCACAGCCTTCCGAAACTGAACCACTAAGAAATAGAAAATATGAACAGCCCAATCACAAGCACTGAAATTGAAACTGTGATGAAAAATCTTCCAGCCAAAAAAGCCCAGGACCAAATGGCTTCACAGGCGAATTCTATCAAAACTTTAGAGAAGAGCTAACACCTATCCTTCTCAAACTCGTCCAAAATATAGCAGCGGGAGGAACACTCCCACACTCATTCTACGAGGCCACCATCACTCTGATACTATAACCAGACAAAGATGTCACAAAGAAAGAAAACTACAGGCCAATATCACTGATGAACATAGATGAAAAATCCTCAACAAAATCCTAGCAAATAGAATCCAACAGCACATTAAAAGGATCACACATTATGACCAAGTGGGGTTTATCCCAGGAATGCAAGGATTCTTCAGTATATGCCAATTAATCAACGTGATACACCATATTAAAAAACAGAAGGAGAAACCCCATATGATCATCTCAATAGATGCAGAGAAAGCTTTCAACAAAATTCAACACCCATTTTTGATAAAAACCCTCCAGAATGTAGGAATAGAGGGATCCTTCCTCAACATAATAAAGGCCATATATGACAAATCCACAGCCAACATCCACCTCAATGGTGAAAAGCTGAAAGCATGTCCACTAAGATCAGGAACAAGACAAGGCTGCCCACTCACACCACTATTAGTCAACATAGTTTTGGAAGTTTTAGCCATAGCACTCAGAGAAGAAAAAGAAATAAAAGGAATATCCAAATTGGAAAACAAGAAGTAAAACTGTCACTGTTTGCAGAGGACATGATACTATACATAGAGGATCCTAAAGATGCTACCAGAAAACTACTAGAGCTAATCAATGAATTTGCTTAAGTAGCAGGATACAAAATGAATGCACAGTAATCTCTTGCATTCTTATACACTAATGATGAAAAATCTGAAAGAGAAATTAATGAAACACTCCTATTTACCATTGCCACAAAAAAATAAAATATCTAGGAATAAACCTACCTAAGGAGACAAAAGACCTGTATGCAGAAAATTATAAGACACTGATGAAAGAAATTAAAGATGATACGAATAGATGGAGAGTTATACCATGTTGTTGGATTGGAAGAATCAACATTGTGAAAATGATTCTACTACCCAAAGCAATCTACAGGTTAAATGCAACCCCTATCAAACTAACACTGGCATTTTTCACAGAACTAAAACCAAAAAATTCACAATATATATGGAAACACAAAAGACACTGAATAGCCAAAGCAATCTTCAGAACCATAAGTGGAGCTGGAGGAATCAGGCTCCCTGACTTCAGACTATACTACAAAGCTACAGTAATGAAGACTGTATGGTACTGGCACAAAAACAGAAATACAGATCAGTGGAACAGGATAGAAAGCCCAGAGATAAACCCACGCACATATGGTCACCTTATCATTGATAAAGGGGGCAGGAACGTATAGTGGAGAAGGATAGCCTCTTCAATAAGTGGTGCTGGGGAAACTGGACAGGTACATGTAAAAGTATGAAATTAGAACACTCCCTAACACCATACACAAAAATAAACTCAATATGGATTAAAGACTTAAATGTAAGGCCAGACACTATAAAAGCCTTGGAGGAAAACAGGCAGAACGCTCTATGACATAAATCACAGCAAGATCCTTTTTGACCCACCTCCTAGAGAAATGGAAATAAAAACAAAATAAACAAATGGGACCTAATGATACTTAAAAGATTTTGCACATCTAAGGAAACCATAAACAAGACGAAAACAGAACCCTCAGGATGGGAGAAAATATTTGCAAATGAAGCAACTAACAAAGGATTAACCTCCAAAATTTACAGGCAGCTCATGCAGCTCAATAAGAAAAAAAAAAAAAAACAATCCAATGCAAAAGTGGGCAGGAGACCTAAATAGACATTTTCCTAAAGAACATATACAGATTGCCAACAAACACATGAAACAATGCTCAACATCATTAATCATTAGAGAAATGCAAATCAAAACTACAATGAGATATCATCTCACACCGGTCAGAATAGCCATCATCAAAAAATCTACAAACAATAAATGCTGGAGAGGGTGTGGTGAAAATGGAACACTCTTGCACTATTGGTGAGAATATAAAATTATACAGCCACTATGGAGAACAGTATGGGAGTTCCTTAAAAAACTAAAAATAGAACTACCATACGACCCAGCAATCCCACTACTGGGCATATACCCTGAGAAAATCATAATTCAAAAAGAGTCGTGTACCAAAATGTTCACTGCAGCTCTATTTACAATAGCCAGGATGTCGAAGCAACCTAAGTGTCCATCAACAGATGAATGGATAAAGAAGATGTGGCACATATATACAATGGAATATTACTCAGCCATAAAAAGGAACGAAACTGAGTTATTTGTAGTGAGGTGGATGGACCTAGAGTCTCACATAGAGAGTGAAGTAAGTCAGAAAGAGAAAAATAAACACCGTATGCTAACACATATAAATGGAATCTAAGAAACAAAAAAAAAAGGTCATGAAGTACCTATGGGTAAGATGGGAATAAAGACACAGACCTACGAGAGCATGGAGTTGAGGATATGGGGAGGGGGAAGTGTAAGCTGTGACAAAGTGAGAGAATGGCATGGACATATATACTCTACCAAACGTAAAATAGATAGCTAGTGGGAAGCAGCCACATAGCACAGGGAGATCAGCTAGGTGGTCTGTGACCCACTGGAGGAATTGGATAGGGCGGGTGGGAGGGAGGGAGATGCAAGAGGGAAGAGATATGGGAACATACGTATATGTATAACTGATTCACTTTGCTATAAAGCAGAAACTAACATACAATCGTAAAGCAATTATACTCCAATAAATATGGTAAAACAAACAAACAAACAAACAAACAAATAAATAAATAAAGAGGGGCAGAACGAGATTTGACACACACAGAAAAGGCAATGGCAATGTGACCATACAGGAAGAGGTTGGAGTGATGTGACCACAAGCCAAAGGATGCTTGCAGCCACAAGAGGCTGGAAGACGCAAGAATGGATTCTCTCCTGGAGCCTCCAGAAGGAGAACAGCCCTGCCCACACCTTGATTTCAGCTCAGTGATATTGATTTCAGACTTGGCTTCCCGAACTCCAGAAGAATAAATTTCTACCATTTTATGCCACCAAAAAAAAAGAAAAGAAAAATAATTAAAAAGAAAAAGGAAAAAGAAAGAAAATGGTCGGGAGAACCTAGGGGTAAGACGGGAATAAAGATGAAGACCTACTAGAGGCTGGACTTGAGGATACGGGGCAGGGGAAGGGTGAGCTGGGACAAAGTGAGAGAGTGTCATGGACATATATACACAACCAAACGTAAAATACATCACTAGTGAGAAGCAGTCACATAGCACAGGGAGATCAGCTCAGTGTTTTGTAACTGCCTAGAGGGGTGGGATAGGGAGGGTGGGAGGGAGGGAGATGCAAGAGGGAAGAGATATGGGGACATATGTGTATGTATAACTGATTCACTTTGTTATAAGGCAGAAACCGACACACAATTGCAAAGCAATTTTAATCTAATAAAGATGTTAAAAAACTATTTTCTCCCAAAAGGATACAAACCAATAAGAAGGAAAATGTACATCTACACAAAAGCCACACCCTCATCATTACTTTAAAATGGAAAAGGCCAAAAATTCAAAAGAATTGTGAGTAAAACAAGAAAAATCATAAATCCTGGCATAAGATTTGTCATACCCCCATTACTAGGCTTTGTGGAAAGCAAAAAGACAGACCAAGAAAAGCTTCCAAGAGAGAGGAAAGAAGATGGAAAAGGGATGAAAGCTGATCTAAAACTACAGCAGAATGACTAAGCCCAGAATAAATCTAAAAATATCAAAAAGGTGTCCTAGAATATGAGAGCCCAGACTACAGGGAAGGTACTCCAAAATCAGAGCTTATGAAGGGACAGGGATGATTTAAAGTGCAGTCTTTGAAAGATATAACTCTTACGGAAGAATAAAGGCAAAGAGTTAGGGAGAAGCATCCGTTGGCGCTTGGGTAATGACAGAGAAAATAAACAAAAGGGGAAAATTAAGGATCTTGCAAGACATAAGAGAACCGCAAAATCAGAGCACTCAGGACTTCTCCCTTCATCACCAAAACAAACAAACAAAATATAAAGGATCTGGACTTTGCCACACTAACAAGAATTCACATTATTAAACTAGGAATCTTGTCAAAAAAAAACCCAATATCATACAGATGAACAGAATGAAGGGATTTCCATACAAAACGCTGTCAAAAAAATAGATGAGGAAACAAAAGTGCATACATATTAAACAACCATGAAGGAGAAAAAGACTGGAAGTCAACACTCCAAACAAATTTAATTTTACTCAAGCAAGCATTGGAGGATATGAAACCCACCTTAAATAGAATATTTTTAAAAATCAAAAGACAGAGAGTGACTAAAATGAAAGGCTGAAGCATAGATTTCATAACCAACTGGGGTGTCCTTTAAATATCACAGCCTACTGAAAAAACGTTTGAACTTGTAGAAACTTGGGAAATTCTGCACCCCTCAGCCCTTCCTAAGGAATCTACTAGAGCAGGGGTCTGCAAACTGGCCCAATGATCCAAATCCAGCCCACTGCTTGATTTTGTAAATAAAGCTCTATTGGAACAAAGCCATGATCAATCATTTATGTATTGTCTATGAATGCTTTTGCACTACAGTAGCAAAGTTGAGTAGAGAGACAGTGACACTGTGACCCAGGAACTTACAATACTTCCTATACTTCTCTTTACAGAATGTTTGCCAAGTAATTTAAAACAGGAACTGGGATTGTGGTCCCACTGCGATGAGAAGGAAAACTTCACCAAAATACCTAATGGAGAGTATTTTACATACAATAGTAAAATCAAGGTGGAGGAAAGGGGAGAAGGCTAATGTACAAAAGGTTTATGCTGTGAAAAAAGAACACAGAAACTGTGCAACTAAACATGAGAGAAGGGAGAGAAGTAGAAGGAAATAGAACAAACACTTTATCATAATGCAGTAGGTGAGTGTTAAATGATACGGAAGGAAAAAGTGCATAGACCAGAGAGTAAAGTGTTAAGAAAACAGGTGGTTCAGAATGATTTTAAGAAAGCATTAAACGTGACCAAAAACATGTTTTAATGATAAAAGCCAAAACTCACAATGAAGATATAACCCTTAGGAATATTTATGCACCAGTAACAAACAAACACCTTTATAAAGCAAAAATACAAGGAGACGTAGATAAAATAATAATAATAACAGGAAACAGTAACAGTAGGAGATTTAATACACCAAACTCAGTCTAAGGCTGATCAAGTCATATAAAAAAAAGAGAAAGCTAATCAATAATGTTATATAGGGAATATATATTTGTCAAAATGGATCATAATTATCTCACAGAGATTAGATAATTGATTTCTATAAAGTAGAAAAAGTACAAACAATCCTCTAACCCCAAAGCAATAAAAGTTAGTAATAAAAGTTGAAAACAGAAAGGCCTTTCCACCTGAAAAAAATTATTAAAGCTTCTCTTAAAAAATTTTGAATATAAGAGGAGATGCAAACTGAGGTTGTAAAGAATTTTTTTTAAAGAATGACTATGAAAAACTACATATCGGCGTCTATGGGATACAATTAGCATGGTGATCTGAGGCAAATTCACACAGTACACACTTTTATGAGTAAAAATGGAAGAATGAGGATAAATGAATTAAAGTATGGCATCAAAAAACGAAAAAAAACAACTAGGAAAAAAAGAATAACTAAAGAATGCAAAACATAAAAGCAGAAATGAATGAGATACAAAATAGAAAAATGAAATCTTGTTTTTCAAAACGGACAAACCACTAGCTGGCCTGATGAAGGAAGAAAGGGAGAGATCACATATAGACAAAATAATAAATGACAAAGGAGAAATAATCATTGAAACAGAAAAAAAGAAGAAATTTCTTTGTCAACCTCTACGCAAATAAACTTGAAAATCTATATGAAATAGGTAACTTCCTAGATAAATACAGATTAACAAAATTCTGGTTGTAGTGTTAGAAAGCTTAAATTAGGCAATTTTCATAGAAGAAATAAAGTTATTACAGCAATACCCCCAAGAAGCACCTTGCTCAGATGGTTTTTCAGGTGAATTCTAGTAAACCATCAAAGATCAAATAGTACCAATGCTCTATGAGTTATGTAAGTACATTAGAAAGGAAGGAAACTTCCCTAACTTCTTTTACAAAGCCAGTAGGATGCTAACAGGTAAAATGTAGATACCAAAATACTAAATAGAATATTAGCAAACATCCAACAATACATTTAGAAACTAATATACTCTGAGCAAGTGCAATTTATCCCATTAATACAAGGCTGGTTCTATATTAGGAATTCCATTGATATCATTCACCATAGTAATAAAATCAAGGACAAATATCATATGATTAAAACCACAGATGCCAAACAAATCTTTGGGAAACTTCAACACCCATTCATGTTAAGAAAAGAAAAACCTCAAGAAATGGGAAAGAGGGACGCATTCTTAACATGATAAAAGATATATAATTAATTCCTCATGCAAGTATTTTATTTAGTGGGGGACTACCAGAGGTTCTCCAATAAGGTCAGGAACAAGAAAAGTATGCCCATTATATCATTCCTGATCAATCTTCAACTACAAGCATTAGTCAGTTGACTAGAGAAATCAATTAGATTTATGAGAATGAATAACAAGAAGTAAAGCCACCTCTGTGTGCCGATGATATTACTGTACACCTGAAAAGCCCTATACAAACAATGACAGATTAAGTAAAACAATAAGAGAGATCAGCAAGGTAGTAGGATATAAAGTTACATACAAAAGTCAACGGTCTTTGTGTACACTCACACACACACAGCTAGAGGACACTTTAGTAGAGAAAATAACATATACAATAGCAAAAACAAACCTTAAATGCATAGAAATAAACTTAATGAGGGCATCGATGCAAGGAAAATCTTTAGGCGACATAGAAGGAAACTTAAATAAGCCCAGAGATATTGGCCAATGTTCTTGGATAAAATAACTCAACATTAAAAACATGTCGGTTCTCCCTAAACTAATGTATAAATTTATTATAATCTCAAAAATATCAGCAAACGTTTTTATGTTGTTAGGTCAATGGATAATAAAATTAATATTTTTATAAAAAATCATGTAAGAATAGCCAGGATATAAGTGAAAAAGAAAACCTATAAGTGGGGAGTAATGATACCAGGCATTAAAGCACGCTATAAAGCCTCAGAAATTATAACACTGTGGTACTGGTACATGAATAGACAAATAGTCCAGTGAAATAGAATAGGAATCCCAGAAAAACAACCATAATATATGGAAATTTCAGTATATGATGAAAGGGCATTTAAAACCACTGAGGCAAAGATGGACGTTCAATAACTGATGCTGGAACAACTGAGCCATTTGGGAAAAGAATCAGTGTAGATCCATATCACACACTATACACAAAAATAAACTGTAAACGGGTTAGGAATCTAAACAAATGAAACCATAACAAAATCTTTAAGAAAATATGGCAGGACTCTGCTTTAACCTCAGCATAGGGAAAGGCTTTCTTAACTGTGACTCAAATTTCCAGAGGCAATGAAAGAAAACAATGATCTGTGTGACTACAAAGGATTTTTTTAATGTACGGCAAACACATCATAACTAAATCAAAAGGCAATTGACAAATTGAGATAAAGTATTTGCAGCATGCCTCCCGGACAAATGAATAATAGTCCAAGTATATACAGAACTCTGAAGTACGGAAGGACAAAAGGCTAATATTTCTACAGAAAAATGGGAAAAGATATGAGCAGATAATTCACAAAAATATATAAAATAGTCCTCAAAATATAGAGTCAAACTTTCTCATAATTAGACAAATGCATACTAAGACAATGCCGAGATATCATTTCTCACCTACCACATCAACAAAGGTCACAAAAGTAGGGCAACATGTTCTGTTAGTGAGTCTGTGGGGAAACAGTCACAGTAGCTAGTGGGAGTGAAAACCAGTACAACCCTTCTGGAGAGAAATTTGGAAATACCTAACAGAAATACACATGCACTTCACTTTTGGCCCAACAATACTACTGCTGGGAATAAAACTTGAAGATCCATTTCCACCAACACAAAAGTACTTATGCCTTAGGTTATTCACTGCAGCATTGTTTGTCGTTGCAGAGTGTTGAAAACAAGTTAAATGCCCCTACATATGTCAGCGGAGTCCAATGCAGCTGTAAAAAACACAGAAACAAAAACAAAAACAAAAAAGCAATGAAGCCCTCTATGGCATAAAGAGTTTTTTTTATGGAATGCTGTTAACTGAAAAAGGAAAAGTGCAAAGGAGCATTATAAGATGCCGTCCTTCATTTAATAAACAAGGGAATATAAGAAAACATATATGGATCAGTTCATTTGTGCAGAGTAAACACAGGAAAGATTAAACCAGAAACTAAAGAGATTGGTTATCTACAGGGGGAGTGTGGGAAATAAGTGGGGAACGGGAAGGGGTTAGAAGGCATGACGAAAGAGTGACACTTGTCTAATAGGTGTTTCTGTGCAGCCCTGACTCTTTGAATCACAGTAATATTTCACATACCCCAGAATTAAATAAAAAATCATAATCAACTAAGATGTGGGGAGGAGGCAAGCTCAAATAAAAACACCACAAAATTAACCTAACTATATGACAAATGAATGTCTTAACCACAGCTGAAGAGGTGAGAAAGAAAATAGCTAAGCTAAGCAACGTGGGGAAATAGTACTTCTTTGATTGCATCCTCTGAGGCCTAAGGCATAAAGAACTGTACACAAACACGAGTTATCAAATCTGTTTCTAACAGGTGTATTGGGTAGCATTTCTGCAAGTACTTCATGTATATATCAGGAATGAACAAGTAAGTAAATATTGAAGATAAGGAGAGCCAGGTCACACAAAGAAGTTACAAACAAGGCTACAATGGATTAACATAAGAAGTATCAGTATGAGCTCCTGGCTTTCAATATCTATACATATAGGTAGAGAAACAGAGAAGTATCTGTAAACATGAGTATATACATACAATATATTTCCTTCATTTGTGGATGGAGAGGGAGGACTTAGCAGCAATGAAACTGCAATAGCAATGAACACACACTGAGATATTGGTTTCTAAATGTCATTTTCCAAGGAAAGGAAGCTTGGCTCTTTGCAGAAGTGTTTTTTTGATTTCAGGGCCGTGCTGGGGACAAAAACACAAGATGAATGGGAATACCTTACAGTGCCAGCAAGGAAGTACACAAAAAAGGATCAGGTCGTGCTGAAAGAACACAGACCCCACCAAAAGAAGCTTGCAGTCACCAAAGCTGGAACAATTCAAGAAACTAAATAATGATATAATTTGATTATAAGCCACAATGTAACATAGTTATTCATGATTCAATACTGACATAAATAATTTGATTAGTTATTTGATTCAATAATTTGAAATAAAACAATTTTTATAAACAACTTGAAAATCTATACATACATAAATGGGGGAGAAAAGACAGCTCTTCAGAATTCCAGTGAACCAATGTAGTAGGAATAAGGAAATAGAAAGTCACCATTAAGTCATAATTGTTGTAGGCAAGATCAACAGATGGATTTTAAAAGTCGTGAATAACAGTCTGAGAAGAAATAGGATATTTCCATAGTCTGAAAGTATTTCCTACACGATATTTATTACTTACAAATAGGAAAACAGTACCATTACAATGGAGCCACACAGTTGTCCCTACCTTAATCAAGTGTTGCAAATGAATAGCATCATTAATACAACATATGGACATCATGTACCCCCTCACATGATGCTTGGAGAAGGGAACAGAATCGCTTTTGCAGCGCCGTGGTATAAGACCTAAAATTAAGGCACAGTGACATGTATGCCTTGACATTTGGGGGAAAACCCAGAGGGTCTCAAATGGACTCACCACAAGTTCCCATTCCCCTTTTGTGCTCCCAGGAAGAAGGTCCCCTAGCCAAAGAACCAGCCTTATCATGGGAACTAGCCACAGTGCCTGCTCGCCCCTGACTATCAGGTTTCGGTTCCCTACCAGCTCACAGAAGTATTCAAACAAGCCAATCACATCCTCCCATGTGAACCAAGGGTCATCTCGTCCTCTTGCTACTACAGACTGCCCCCCACAGCCCCTGCTTGTTCACTCTCTTCCAGAGAATGACTCCTGTGGGGCTCTACCTGGCCAGTAGTGTCCTCCTCCCCAGGCTGTGAGTAAATGTTACTAATAAGCTGCTGTGGGTAGTATCTGTCCAGTGTCAGGTGTCGTGTGTTCAGCCACCCCCATAACACTAGGGTGGAAATTCCTCCATCATCAATGGGATGAAGGGGAGGAGAATAAAACAGGTATTGTTGCCAAAAATGTATAATTTCAATCAAATCAGAAGAACACATCAGAGAAACCCAAGTTGACAGACATTCTATAAAATACCTGACTGGTATCTTCAAGAGCGTCAATACTGGGAAACACCCAGAAAGCTTAAGGAACTGTCAGCTTGGAGGAGACTAAGGAGAAATGATGGCCAAATGCAATGTGGTATCCAGAATGGGATGCTGGAATAAAAAATGAGATTACTGGGACAAATGGTGAAATTCAAGTAAAGTATGGAGATTAGTTAATAGTACTGCATCAATGTTAAGTTCCTAATTTTGATAATTTTTCTATGGCTATATAAGATGTTAAGGGCTTCCCTGGTGGCGCAGTGGTTGGGGGTCCGCCTGCTGGTGCAGGAGACACGGGTTCGTGCCCCGGTCCGGGAGGATCCCACATGCCGCGGAGCGGCTGGGACCGTGAGCCGTGGCCGCTGGGCCTGCGCGTCCGGAGCCTGTGCTCCACGGCGGGAGAGGCCACGGCAGTGAGAGGCCCACGTACCGCCAAAAAAAAAAAAGATGTTAACATTAGGGAAATCTGGGTGAAGGCTTTCTATACTGTTCGCAAAGTTTCTGTGAGCCTAAAATTATTTCAAAATAAAGAATTTTAAAAAATTCAGTGGTTAAAGGAATGGTTATTGTATAAACGACACTGTTAGTAATAGTTTAACTAATTGAAATACGGTTAGGAGGATGGATAAATGCTCATGCCGCATCATCCATTAAAAAACTATTTCAAACTGCTTTAGAGAGCCTATTAAAATAAATGAAAGTGCAGTCATCTCCAAGATGCAGATGAGTATTTATCTGCTCTTCAGAAGATAACCATTTTAAGTATAAACACAATGAAATACCATATATATAGAGACAGAGACCAGAGAGAGATAGAGAGGTGGGGGAGGGGGGAGAGAGAGACATACATTTCGATACTTACAATTTAAAATCTGAGATAGCAAAACAAACTGCAAAACTGAGGTGCAAAGGAGAAATACAATTTTATTTTTAAGAAGTGGAAGGGTGATCTAGGGACTGTAAAGAGAGAGCGGGGAATGATTAGCCACACAACTGAAGCGAATCACAGCTGAGGAAAGAGGAACGCATGGCGCGTGGACAGGACAGTGGACCCAGCTATCCGTTCAATTGCCTTTCTTATTAACCCCCAAACCTTGATCCTGGGTAATTTAATTTAAGTCAATAGAGGCGCAATTTATAGAAAGAATGCTGTTGTAATTTACCTGACTGGAACAAGAGTTGGAAAAAACTTGGGCTGTCCAAGACCCCAGCAGTAGGCGCGGGTTCCTGCCTCTCTGGAGCTCACAGCTGACAAGCCTCAGGGCTGCCGGCTTGGGCGTCTTAACAGCTCCCTCTCAAAGTTAAGCTCGCTGGAAAAGGACTTGGATTGGTGCAGCTCAGGTCACGTGACCCCTATCGCTCAATCTACACTGTACTGAGAGGCGGGGCCAGGTTCCCGACCCCACCCAGACGGACCGAGGGGAGAGAGCCTTATGCGTGAGAGGGTTCTTCTCAGGCGCCAGCCCCACCCTCCTACATCTCCTTGGCCCAGTGTCTTTCCTTGTGGCCTGGACACCGCCTGGCCAGGGTTTCTGCCAGGCCAGCTCTCAAACCTAGAGAACTGACGTCAAACTTGATAGGCTACACAACAGAGGGTGTGAACTTAAAAACGAGGGTTGGGCTTCCCTGGTGGCGCAGTGGTTGAGAGTCCGCCTGCCGATGCAGGGGACGCGAGTTCGTGCCCCGGTCCGGGAAGATCCCACATGCCGCAGAGTGGCTGGGCCCGTGAGCCATGGCCAAAGAGCCTGCGCGTCCGGAGCCTGTGCTCAGCAACGGGAGAGGCCACCACAGTGAGAGGTCCGCGTACCGCAAAAATAAATAAATAAAATAAAAGTAAAAAAAGAAGAATTGAAATCTCGCAGAGTGTGTTCCCTGGGCACGATGGAATCAAATTAGAAGCCAGTAATAGAAAGCAAGAAGTAGAATCCCTAAACACTTGGAAGTGGTGGTTCACACATCATTCCAGGTTATCATTCACACCCTTGTTATAGAAGAGCTGAAGTGAGGAAGATTTGCCTGCTAAGCTGAAAGGCATTTCAGGCTGGCCCAATAAAGAGCTCACTCTGGCTCTTTCAAACAGCCTATTGTTCGGGGCAAGGCTGGAGGGAGGGAGACAGTTCAGGAGGTTGTTACATCAGTGCCACCTGACATTAAAGCTCCTAGTGCACTGGCAAAGGAAGTCCAGCCAGCTTGCTGGTTGTTAGTGCAATCGGTTTGGTGGCTCATTGGATTTGTCAAGCACAAGAGAGGTATTGGTGTGGTTGCTGGAAAGTCCTGAGAGAAGGCAAGATTCGGGTGCCTTCCTGGTATATATATGACTGCTGTCCAGTCTAACCCATGGACGCATACACCGCGGTTCTTTATCAGTCCAGCTCCACCGTTTTAAAAGTTTCACCGCAGTTGTCCTCTCCTCCCTCCTCCTTCTCCTCCCTCTTTCTCCTCCTTGTCCTCCTCTTCCTCATCCTGCTCCTCCTCGATTCTTCCCCTGATAGTGCCATCTGTCGGATAAGGCTGTCCTTTCTGGACAGGCAGAAGAGTGTCCTTTCTGAGGTTTGTAGGATTGGTCCCTTAGGCCAGGTTGGCACTTTGCCTGCCCTACCATGCTGTTAGCCTAAGACATGGTGCGTGGTAAGTGGACCACAGATGTGTCTGCAAACTTGTATTTTTGCTCCTCTTTTCAGAATACAGTGATGGTGGTAGACCACCTCAAGGAAGAAAGAAAGGTTGGAGTTCTTTCCCAGGTAATTCTGGCGAGAGGAGCCCTCATTATGACCTTGTGCGAGTACTTCAAGGACAGCAGGAATATAAAGAAGCTCAAGGACCCCCGTGAGTGTGTGATGGGAAGACTGGGTGGGAAAGAGCTGTGAAGGGGTCAATCATAGGGCCCAGGGCGTGGCAGCCCCTGACCTTTGCTCGCTTCCTCTCCCTTCGCTGACCTTCGGGTCCAGCTGCTGAAGTACACAAAACGTGTCATTGTGCACACCCTCGGTGTGTTGCCCAAGACTCAGCATGTCTTCAGCTCCTTTGGGGTGGACATGTGGTACCAGACAGTAAGCGCCTGCTTCCTCCCTCGGGCGGGCCCAGGAAGCCACAGGTGGGTAGGAGGTGGTCGTGGTGACTGGGCGCCTGGTCTCTTCCTTTTCAGGAAACGAAGCTCTGCTTCTGTGTCAACAGGGTGTTCAAGGAAGGTGAGTGTGGGTACACCCCCTCCCCAGATGCCCCACTGCTCCCTCCCCCTGGCCAGTCTCACTCCCAGAAACCTCCCCTTCACTTCCTTTCCCTTCCCTTCCTTATCCATCATTTCCCTTCTCTTCCCTTCCCTTCCCTCCCGTCCCCCCTCCCCTCCCCTCCTTTCCTCCCTCCCCTCCCCCCTGCCCTCTCCTCCCTCCCCTCCCCTCCCCTTCCCCACTGTGTTCTCCAGCCCTCAGTCTTCCCACAGACACCTCATGTTTGAGCTGTGTCTACACCTGTCTGCCCTGCACACACTGGGCGTTGGGGAAACAGGCTGTGGAGTTTGGTGGCTCTCATCCCAGATCCTTACTCTGAGAGTTTGGGCCATTACTTAACCTCCCAGTTTCTTTATTTGAAAATGGGGTAGTAGTATCCACCTCTTGTGTGGCTGTGAAGACTGCATCCCGTGCACTTGTGTAGTGGTTGTCTGGGACCCTGTCACTGGGCGCAGACTGCTCCTATATTTGCCCTCCCCATTCCCGACACTTTGGCCTCCATGAACAACTGCCCTCTCAGCATGAGGGTCCAGTCATAGCCTGACTGAAGACCACCATGTGAGCGTGTACAGCATGTGCAGCTCCAAGGGGTACTGTGTTTTGTTTGCTCTTGAAGTGGAAGGAAGTTCTCAGGGCTGTGTGTGTGCCTTCACCTGGACCTTAATCGCTACCCCTGCCAGCTACGCCAGGAGACAGCCCTGTAGTGGGCGGGAACGCCTATCACAGCTTGGGCTCAGGGGTGTGGGAATGAGGTGGCATAGACCTTAGGTTTGCTCAGTATTGTGGAAAGCCAGCAGGGAGATCCCAGGAGCAGTCTAGCCTAGTGGTTAAGAAGAGCATGGGCTCTGGAATCAGCTTATGGGTTCTCCCCTTGACCCAACACTCACTCGCTGTGTGACCTTGGTCAACTCACATGACCTCTCTGTGACTCAGTGTCTTCTTCTGAGAATGGGGATCTGACCATCCACTCCTTAGTCTGTGTGTCTATTTCTATAAATAAAATCCCCACCCACCGCCTCTCTCTCTGTCTCTCTCTCTGTCTCTCTCTGTCTCTCTCTTTCTCTCTCTCTCTCTCCCCTCCTCCTCCTCCAGGGTCTCCCATCATCCATCTATGAGTCCATTTAATGGTGTTTTAAAAATCCCATAGATTTTCCCCACTCTTTTTCATTCTTTTTTTTCTCCTCTGATTATATAACTTCAAATTACTGCTTTCTGAGTTCATAAATTCTTTCTTCTGCTTGATGAAGTCTGCTGTTATAGCTCTCTATTATATTTCTAAATTCATCCATTGTATTCTTCAGCTCCATCATTTCTCTTTGGCTCCTTTTTATGATTTCTATCTCCTAGTTGACTTTTTCATTCTGTACAGGTATTGCTTTTCTGATTTCATTGAGTTGCCTTGCAGCTGGCTGGGCATCTTTGAAACAATCATGTTGAATTCCTTGTCAGGCAATTCATGGACCTCCATTTTTATGGGGTCAGTTACTCGGAAATTATCTTGTTTCATTGGTGGGGAGTTGGGCTTCCTAGATTTTTCCTGCCCCTGAAAATCTTGTGTTGGTGTCTTCACATTTAAGGAAGCAATCTCCTCCATCAGTCTTTACTGACATTTTTCAGGAGAGAAACACCCGCACCACTCAGCCAAGCTAGGGATACTGGGGGGTCGCTGAGGCCTCTTCTGTGGATTCACCTGCTCTGCCCCTCTTGTTTCATCTTGTGAAGGAAGTGTTTGGATGATACACGCCTTTTCTCAATTGCACAAAGCCAGGACACATGCTGACAGCCTCCAGTTTATTTTCCCCATTTCGGTACCCTGAAGTGTTTAAGGTATGTCTGTCCTCACCATCCAGCCGAGTGGTGCCTGTCCTCTTTATGCACATGTGCATGATCTGTTGAGGCATGAGTGCACCTTCTGCAGGGGTGTCCATGGAGTGCTGGTTCTCAGCGGGACAGGAACATGGAGTGCTGGATATGCTCGTGGGCAAATTCAGGCTTCTGTACGTGATGGGTCCTATGAGGTTTGTAGGGTACAGTCTGTGAGACAGTTAGGAGAAACTGCAGCCCTTTGTTGAGCTTGGTGCCCTGTTTGCTGTGAGCCCATGCCCTTTCCCCTTCTCCTTGTTATCCCAAGACTATTCAGCCATGCTCATCGCCTCTGGGTTCTGGGTTTGGGCAAGAAAGAAGTGGCATTCCTGGGCAGCGGCTAGCACCACTGGGTATTCAGGTGCTCACCACACTCTCACTTCCCCGCATGGGAGGAATTGCAGGCCTAGTGCATCTGTCTAGGCATTGATATGTGTAGCCTTTGGGGAAGTTTGATATTGGTAGGGTGAAGCTGTTCTTCCTACTCTCTTCAACGTGTCTGTTCTTGGATTTTCTTTTCTAATGGATCAGTGTGTTGGGGCTTCATCACTGGATACTGAGGCCCCCACAAAAACACACTGGCCCATGGCTGATTAGGCAAAATGTTTATTTGGAGGCTCCTATTCTGCCAATTCCCTGACATCACACTCTAGAATTATGTTTTGAATGGAAAAATGTTTGACTGGATAAAAACAAGCAGCCCAGGAAAAAGTTCATTCTCGACTAGTACTATGAAAATCTATGAACCACAATTTTATTTTCAATGGTTTTTACATGGAAGGGGCTTCCAAATTGTACTGGACAGTCATATCATGACAAACGTCTCAGCTCATGAATAAACACCCTGTACAGAATCCCTATCTCCTCACTTCCCTCCATCCTTTGCCTGGAAGAAATTTTAATTGTGGATATAATTTCCTATTTCCATGACATGGTAATCCTCACAGGATGAGACTCTTTTCAAACTATTATACTCAAACTAGGGCTGTTGAATTTTACATCGTGATGGTTGCTGGGGAGGGATATTCAACTCTTCGCCACAGGACAGTAACTGCAACCGTTTCTCTTTTTTCGAGGTGGATGGACCTAGAGTCTGTCGTACAGTGTGAAGTAAGTCAGAAAGAGAAAAACAAATACCATATGCTAACACATATATATGGAATCTAAGGGAAAAAAAAAGGTCATGAAGGACCTAGTGGTAAGATGGGAATAAAGACACAGACCTACTAGAGAATGGACTTGAAGATATGGGGAGGGGGAAGGGTAAGCTGTGACAAAGTGAGAGAGTGGCATGGACATATATACACTACCAAACGTAAAAGAGATAGAAAGTGGGAAGCAGCTGCATAGCACAGGGAGATCAGCTCCGTGCTTTGTGACCGCCTGGAGGTGTGGGATAGGGAGGGTGGGAGGGAGGGAAACGCAAGAGGGAGGAGATATGAGAAAGTGTGTATATGTGGCTGGTTCACTTTCTTGTAGGGCGGAGGCTGGCAAACCATTGTAAAGCAATTGTGCTCCAATAAAGAAGTTAAAAAAAAAACACTGACAGTAAACTTACTTCCATATATCTTAACGAATTTCACAAAGGAGCAAAGAAAAACAGGTTCTGAATGCAACTTGCATAATGATACAGCCCCATCTGACGCTATCTCCTGTGTACTGTTGCTAGGTAAGTCAACTTTGCTTTCTGACAATAAAGTCACATAGGACATCTAGGTCAGTTGTACATAAGTGTGTTAGAACCAGAAGAATTTGAGTATTTACCTTTAGGGAAACAGCATCACAACTGTTCTCTTGCTCCCCTTTCCCACTTCTCTGTGTTACATAAAGCCACTCCTCCTTCTAAAACTGCTGGCACCAACGTTCGAAGTAGCCACCTCAAAACAAATAAGATAAAATAATGAAAATTTGTTTCCGTGAAATCCTGCGAAATCACATTCAAGAGAAATGGATTATCAGGCTGCCTAAACACAGTGCCTGATAAATGTAATGCCTAAACTGGACTCCAGATACACAGATCTTTAACCATAGGGTTTCTTCCCCGCCCCCGCGATATATAGTAGAGGGTGGTGACACATCCCCACTGATGTAACTAAATGTTTTTAAAAGGTCCCGAGGAACTCCTGATCGTCCTCTCAGAGAAAGAATGATTGATTTGAGTTATCATGTCTGACAGGAGCAAAATCTGACGTAAGAGGGATAATGAGGAGGCCACAATTGGTCTTTTGCTCAAAAAAGTTGACCCCAACCACCATCAGGTGAGCATAGTTAGGCTCGATAAATTGTTCTGCACCTTGCACTGTTGATCTGCTCATCTGTATCTAAACATAACAACTATATCAGGTCTTGGTGTCAGATTCCATCCTATGACTACATGGAGATATTTCCTAAATCCAGACTAAGGTTTCATAATAGGCTCTATTTTAAATAAAGATATGCCTCCTTTATTGTCTCCTGAATATATGTGTCCCACAAATACTTCTCCACAGTTACATGAGACACAGTGACCTGCACGAATAACAGTTTTCTCTTACTATTCTATACCCCAAACTAGGACATTTTTCAGTAGACCTAGAACCACAGAGTCTCTTGTCTTTTCTAAATACCTCAACTTTAACCACAGTGGAAAATTTGATCTGTTGCATTTTCTTCAGCTCATTTATGCAGCCATGCCACATTGCAGGAACCTAGAAAAATAATCCGAACAATGTATAACATTGTTTACCAAAGCCAACAAACCAGAAAGATCAGATCACACTTAGTTTGGACATACTGATGATCCTGCAGTTTCCCACACAAATCAGCAAAATAGGTGTTTCTGGATTTGCAATACAAAAACCCCTACAATATATATTCTCCTACTCCTTTCTCTATTCTTTCTGGGGAGACACAGACAGAATATACACTGTAAAATCTAATGAATTCAGATTCTGCTCATTTGTAACTTTTTTAATTCAGGCGCGGGGAGTATGGTGACTAAACTTTATGATATCTACTTTTCAGTGTTTATTTAAAAGAAGGAAATGTTTTCAGCTATCATCAAGCAATTCATAAACCACTCACATACACTATTCACATATTAGATATACATTTATATCTATACACAAACCTTAAATAGAGGCCATGAAATAGACTCAAATTTGACTGTGTCTAATTAGCATGGCATCCCAAAGAGATCTCTCATGATATCAACTTTTCAGTAATTTGGGCTGATTTCCCAGATTTTGTGAATTAGTAAAGCTGAGCCCAATGTTACCTTCCAGTGAGGAACCTGGTGGGTGAGCAGAACACAGTCTGGAGCCAGACGGCGTGTGGGCCACTCTTGGTGTGCCAACTGCAATATCCGTGACCTCTTAGTCAAGTGATTGATTTAATACCTCTGGACTTCAGTGTTCGCATCTGTAAAGTTCCGTAACAGTACGTAATCTATAGAGTTACCTCTCTTAAATGAGTTATCCTTCTAGAGTGCATGGCCTGAAGTCATCACTCTACACTTTTCCTCCGAAATTAAAAACTACAACTCATTAGATTTGCTTTAATTCCTTTAGACCTGCATGAAACTTAAGTCAACAGCTCTTACCTGTACCCACTGCTTAGGCTCTTAACAGTAGTTTCTACAGCATGCCGAGGACTGTGGTTTTGGGGAAGACTTATTTCATCGTTATGTGTTAATTTGTTAACGTGTTAAATTTCATGTGCTATGGGGGGAAAAAAGCACATGAAATTAACACATTAGAGAGGGGTGTGTGTAGGTAAAGCCCATGCTTGTGTGCTTAGAAGGTTACTCGGAGGCACCAACATCATGGAGGAGATGAGGAATGTGGGCAATCTCAGATCTCCTGTTCTCCCAAAGGTAATGTTCCCCTGAAATTTACAGATCAAGTAGAAACCTACTGTCATTGGACCCTACTGTCAGAAAGCTGACTCAGCCCTCCGAGGTACATGAGCTGTGTGGGTTGCTAAGGGTGTGGGTCATGTAGATGCTGCCATCCTGTGGACAATAGTTACCTGACAGGCCAAGCCCTTCTTGTCCGGTCAGAACCCTGGGCTCTTAAACCCAAAGGGCATGTGGTCCCTTTGGCTCTGTTGCCGCCATGGCCCTGTGGTAGATCCAGGCCTTCAAGTCACTAGAGCATGGTGGACTCCTGAACCCTGCATGTCACGTGGCTCCTTCTCTCATGTGATCCTGACTAGCTACAGCATGTGGTAGCCTCAGCCCTTGATGTGATCTACTGCTTAGGGTTATGTGGATGCTATGGTCTGGTACACTTCCCAGCATGGTACATGTCACGTTCAGCAATCCCCATCACGTGAAGGTTGTGGGCTACTAAACACTGTAGATCCATGTATGGGCAACAATGTGGCTCCTACCACACGTGGCACCTAAGGTTCTTCCACTCATGTGAGCTCTGCAGCTTCTGGACCGCTGTTGGTCAAGTGGATCTTATGGTCATGTGCCAGCATGTGGTCACGTGAGACTCAGGCCCCTGAGTCACGTGAAGATTGAGGGCTCCTCAGTTCGGTAGTTCAGGTGGTCTCCGACGTCATGTGATCACCTATGGTCGTGCAGGATGGGCTGCCCTTTAAGAGTGGAGAGGGTCTTTTGAACTACAGCTCGGCTTAACCTCCAGAAGAGTCAGACCCATAGGTGCAGAAGACCTTTAGACCTGTGGTGGTCACTCTGGCTGAGGGGGCACATTGAGGCGATTCTGGCTCAGATCCCAACCTTTCCACCAACTTTAATATCCTGCCACGGTGGGTGGTACTCGGGTAGGAGGTGCCCCCGCCGGTACTAGAAGTTTACTCAGGGATCTGGGCTTCAAGAGGCGTCCAAGCAACATCAGACCAAGGTCCAGCAAAGAGCTGAGGGCCTGAGAAACAGTGTTGGATGGAGGTGGGGGCGGGAGGGGGCTTCTGGCTACGGCCTAACTGTTGTACAGCTGGCAGAGAAAGCCTGTGGGTGTGTGCGACCTGAACCTGGACTTACGGGAGCAGCTTCTGGTAGAGAGTGAAGTGGAGAAGGAGGATCGCCTGGCCAGGGTGGGTGGGGCGGCCGTGGACGGGGTGGCTGGGTTTCATGGACTTGGATGTCATCTCTCAGCAGCAGGGCCCTGGTCCGTCATGAAAGTGGTGTTGAATGAGTCAAGGTGAGCAGATAGGAAAATTGTGTTTACATTTATGGGGGAGAAATACTTCTTGATACATGGCTCAAGGATATTGTCACTTGTGATAATTTATATTACATGATGCTTAAATAATCCACTTTAGTTTTCTCTCACTTCAGCATTTCCAAGCTTGTTTTGCAAAACACTAGGACCACAAAAAAACAGCGAAATTGGACTCTACTTCAGAGATGTGTGGAACATACAGGACTACAGATAAATGAATTTTCATACCGTAGGATGTTTTTTAGATAATATGGTAATATGCAATATGAATGTCAAAGGGAGGGATAGTTTCCCCAACTTATGCGGGGATGATACATTTCTGCACAGAGCATCTTAAGAACGAGTGTTCCAGAAAATATTCTGTGAAGACCTGTCCACACTAAATTTCCTACCACTTAAGACCTTGTGCCTTTGCTTACTAAGAGCAAGAGAATGTATGGTTACAATTATTAGAATCTCTTCTTCTTCTCTTTAAGAATTTACTTATTGCTCTGAAATGCATTTTATCTTATCACATCAGCCAGACTTTCTCCTGCTTAAATCTATTCACTTTTTAGTCTTCAGAGGTAATTTCAATTTCTAAACATATGTCTGATTGCATGGTGGCAAAGAGAAGTGCATAAGTGCAAATCATTAAGCAGTCTTACCTATAGCAACAAATATAGTGCCCCCCTCTGGAAAGCAAAGTACAACCTGCCTGTCAGGATGAGCAGACAAAATACCTCTCATTTTAAACAAATATCCCACATTTTTCCAAAACAATTTTATTATTATGTAATAATTAAAGCTGCCATGTTTTGAGTCCCTATAATGTGTCAAGCACTGTGATAACCTCGTCATGTAAGTTAAGTCATTTCACCCTCAAAAAAATCCTGAGAGGGTGTTATTTCAGTTGGCAGATGAGACACGTGAGTCAGGAGAGGCTGAGCTATGCTGTGGTCATAGACAATCTCCAAATCTCACTGGCTTATTCCTCACTTCGACTACATGTCCATGGCAGGTGCACGTCCATCACAGGATGGTGGATGTCAGAGATCTGATCTCTTCCTACTGGAATGACCTGGAGACTGAACCCGACAGAGCAGCCACCATGTAGAAAGTTTTTGATCGCTGTGCCCGAGGGAAAGAGGGCCCTGGGCCTGGAGGGAGGTCTCACACCAACAACCATATGTTGTGGCCCAGAATTATTTCACATATCACTCAAACCCATTAGCCAGAACTAGTCACATTTATGGCCCCGCCCAAACAAAGGGGATAAAGCAAGAAGTGCAGTTCTGCCAGGGGCCTGGAACAGGGGAGAAGTGGAAACACTTGGCAAACAGGACCACTGACTGCTGCATGATGCAACTGAAACGCAGAGAGATTGAGTACTTGTGTAAAGTCACATGGGCAGTAAGGGACAGAGCAGGATTTGAATCCAGACAGGTATGTTTTCAAAGTCCAGGTTGTTTACATACTCTTTTCTACATTGTATGCTATTCTCTTAAATGAAATACATATATATTCTTGACCCCTGAACAATGCGGGAGTTGGGGACGTCGACCCCCTGCACAGTCAAAACTCTGCAGATAACTTTTGAGTCCCCCAAAAACGTAACTACTAATAGCCTACTCTTGACTGGAAGCCTTCCCGATAACATAAACAGTGGATTAACACATATTTTGTGTGTTATATGTGTTATACAGTGTATTCTTGCAACAAAGTAAGCCAGAGGAAAGAAAATGTTATAAAGAACATCATAAGGAAGAGAAAGTACATTTACAGTACTGTACTGTATTTATTGATACCGAAAGTTTGCATCATCTGCTTACAAAATGAATCGTCTGTCCGTCAGTACCGACATCAATACTGTCTTATATGATACAAAACATGGTACATGTTATATGTAGTACTAATGCTAGACACCAAAAGTAGAAAGATACTGTGAAAAAAAATTCATATTTTTTAGAGGTATAGGGATTAGTGCATTGATAATGACGAAGCAGCAATATGATTGCTTATGGTTGTCTAGGTGATGGAAACCATTGCTTCATGGTAGCCTAGACCATACGCTAATGAATGAATCATTATAAAACTTTTATGGCATACAGTATCACAGTCATATGCATAATATAGCATGGAAACATTGTTATACTAAAAAAAGCACATACCTGTGGTGATGATAGGCTGATGCGTAGTTTCTCCAATTATGAGAGAGACAGAGACAGAGAGAGACAGAGAGACAGAGAGACGTACTGAATGGGTATGTAATTCTTTGAAAGCAAAGTTGTAAAAGAGTAAGAAAACAAACACGTCATTAATTTTTTGTTAAATATCCCTCACCTTCTGCCTGTGTAAGGATAGGCTATCCACTTCAATACCTGTCTTGTACACGATGTTCTACACGTGTATTGTTTTATATATTTGTTGAAAAAAATGCATGTATAAGCAGACCCACGCAGGTCAAACCCTGTTGTTCCAGGGTCAGCTGTACTTAGAGTAGAGAGCCTATTACTTCAGTGCTCCAGTTCCCTCTTCCTCAATTATCTGATGTGCCAACAGTGGAACTGAAGAGACGTCGTGGCAGTGGCAGCATTGCAAAGCTTTGGGCCTCCTCCAAACAGATGAATGGATTGGGTATTTGAGTGTTCATTATATTCAAACATAAAAATTAGAAAATAAAACCTGGAGTTAGATGCAAAGCCTGTTCATGGATCATTTAATGTATAAAAATTAATCTCATGTCTTTCCACTCTTGTCAAGGAAAAATAATAAAAATAAGAACAGAAATTAACGGAACTGATAGGAGATATGACAGAGTTCAACAACAACAACAAAATGCTAGCTGCAAACAGTTTAGAGAGATAAGAAAATAAGGATACATCTGGCAACAAGGCTCAAGAAAATTAGAGATAAGGCATGGAGAAGGCACTCTGAAATGAGAAAAGCTGTCACACTTTCAGCAAAGATTCAAAAGATACAACAGTGTTATGGAAAAGATATGCTGATAAATTTAAAATTTAGAGAAAACAGATAAATCCCAGAGAAAAACATGACTTCCATGCTAAAGAAACAGAAAATCTTAATATTATTAAAAGTATTCTTGACAAAGAATACACGAGAAGGCAAAATTATTAGCCAATCTCAGATAGTTACACAAATGCAAAAAGTATACATAAATTAATAGCAAGCTAAATCCTGCCACGGCTAAGACAGGAAACACAGGATGACAAAGTCGTATTTAACCCCAAGCATGCCACGTTGGTTTAACATTAGGTGATCTGTGAAGATAATTTAGCCCATTAGTGAAATAAAGGAAGGAGGAAAGGAGGATTATTAGAAAATATTCAGTAAAAAAAAAGGCCTAGAAAAATTGAAACAACCAATCAGCAGTAAAACTGACAATAACAGGAATTCTCAGCAATTCATAAATTGAAAGATGTTTCTTTAGACTGACAACAAATATTTAAAAAAGAGTAAACTGCATCAGACATCATACTTAAGAGCGAAACGTTGGAAGCATTCCCTTTAAAATCAGAAGACAGACAAAGATGACTTACATGACCATTTTGTTTTAGCATCACACTACCTCTCTTAGGCAGTACAGTGAGCCGGAATGTATATATGCATCTATACACATGTGAATTAATAAATGTGTACAAGGGAAAATAAAGCTGTCAAGATAACATAGTTACCTTCATGCAAATTCAAGAGAGGCTAAGGAAATTAAGATTAATGATAGAGATTAATAAGTTTGTTGAGTATAAGACAAATATACACAAAATAATTGTGACAAGTACAAAGTCCCATTTCCATTTTGAATGTACCATTTACAGAAGCAAAAATTATAACGTTCTATAAAATCAACGATGAATCGGATTCCATTGGCAACTCTTCAGACATACCTGAACACTCATATGCTTTCCTGTTCTTTAGTGAACAAAAAGCTAAAGACATGAAACCAGTGTCTGTGTGTGTGTGTGTGTGCGTGTGTGTGTACACATTAAGCAGAACCCCTTACAGCTCGGTTTTAAATGGGATCTCGGTTGTATCAAGCATATGCACCATCCTGAGAATTGGAGGTGTAACTGAATGACATGGGAGCCACGTATGGCTCAGTGACTTGATTAGCTGTGTATGATGGGAGGGGTCTCTGGCTCTTATGGAGCAGTCACAGCAGAGTGCCTGGAATGCATACGTATCAGATAGCACACAGGCAGCAGTGGTGTTTCAGCTATAGCAGTCCCAAAGCGTGAGTGGACTTCCCCTGGCTGCACAGCATCCAAGCCGGCTTTTCTGGCCCTCACAGAGTTTTTGTCAGCTATGTAATATATTTTATTAACAACATCTTATTTTTATGAAATAGCTATTAGAACGAATAGCTGGCATAGGCAAGTGGGAACTTTGATTGATAGAGTCCTTGACACCAAAATTGGTTCAAGCCAAGAGCCCTGGAGGAAGTGGGAATCTGAGAAAAGTTATTTGGCTTAGGTGCATCTGATGACGGTAAGGATCCAACTGCCATTAGAGGATGAAATATTGGTATCCCATGGCACACAATGGTGAAACAGTTGCAGGAGTTGTCGCCTGTGGTCACTTGAATGAAATGCCTTTGAAGTCAATGTGTCCGTGGTCCAAACAGATGTTGTTAGGGACTCAGAGGAGGCTCCCTTCCCCACAGCACTGAGAAACACATTAGTGCGGAGGGCATCTTCATCTTCGAAGTGTTCTGAAGTGGCTGACTTGTGTAGGCCACCGATGAGATGGGAGATCCCCTCATTTCACTGGGGATGTTGTGGTCCTGGAGTTGCAGGCCCAGTAGGAGCACTTAACCTCCTGCCTCAAGGTGAGTGCTGTTTACCTTAATAAGCAGCAAGGCTGGAAGGGTAGTCACATTGGTTTGACCTACAGCAATCTTTGAAGGTGGCTAATTGATCAACAGATCCCTTGGATCTTGAAATATCTGAACATACTCCAAAGTTGCATTTGACCAGTGTAAAAACAAATAAAATATAAATAAGTATTGATTTATAATAAAATATAAGAACATAAAAATAAATAAATCAAGCTCTAGGCCTGGTGACTTGAGCTATCGTGATGGCGTATGGTAGTCGGTTAGGCAATTCCCACACTTGACCGAGAGCACGATGAATGAGTGGACTACTGAGGCAGGACCATATAGTGAAGTGGCAAGTAACTACAGTAACTTTTCTTCCCAGGCTTAGCGAGCGGAACTGTCATCAACTTACCACTGTTATTGTGCATTTGCTTTAAGGATACTTGCTCTAAGCCAGAGCTCAAAAAACTTTTCCTGGAAAGGGCCAGATGACAAATATATGAGGCTTTGCAGGCCTTTCAGTTTCTGATGGTGCTATTCAGATCTGCATTGTAGAGCAAAAGCTGCCACTGACACAGCATGTCTCTCTTCCGATAAAACTTTATATACGGACAGGGACATGTGATTTTCAAATAATTTTCACATGCCAGGAAATATGATTCTTCTTTGGATTTTTTTAACCATTCGACTATGTAAAACATTCTTAGCTTGCAGGTCATACAGAAACAGGCTCGTGGACCATAGTTTCCCAATCCCCACTGTAAGCTAATGGAATCACTAGATCCCCAAAAAGAGCACTGAGTGGAAAGTCAGCAAAGTGAGGTGGCAGGCATTCCTAAGGTCTTCTGCCAAGCATAACTCCAAAGCTGATGCCTTTTAACATAGTGGTTTTCAACCTTGGTTGCACACTGCAATCACATGAAGAGTTTTAAAAATGTGATTGCTTGGGTCTGCCCCAAAATCTGTTTTAATTGTTGTGGGTGTAGGCTGGCGCTAGTGATTTTTTCAATCTTCCCAAGTGACTCTAGTGTGTAAACAAGGTTGAGAACTGCCTGAACAATTTAAATGATGAGAGTGCAAGTATTTTGTAATATTTAGTTTAAAAATCTTATAGTTGTGGTTTGGGAATAATAATATTCCAATAATGAATACATAGAATATTCCAATCATAATAAATACATAACCGTGCTTGAAAGTATGAAATAAGAGTTCCCGTGTAATAAACGGAGAATGCTCTCCTTCAAGGAAGGAAAGAAGGAAGGGAAGGAGCGAGGGAGGGAGGGAGCGAGGGAGGGAGGGAGGGAATGAGAAAGCACAGTGGTAAGGCAGGGGCCACCAGTGGTAGGGTCAGGGAGGAAGGCTAAACCACTGACGAGCCCAGAGCCAGGTATGGGTTAAAGCCAAGCACCCACGAGCCCAGGGCTGACTCGACAGTGAAGTCTTCTCTTCAGGAGACGGTCACAACCCAGGGTAAGCGTGGAAGGGACAGAGCAAACACAACACATGGAGTGATTGGCACTGAGGGAAAAGGAAAAAGAGAAAAGCCTGGAAAAGACCTAAAGAGAGTATTTCCCTAGAGAGATAAAGGAGTGGTAAAGGTTGAAATTATATCCATTGTGTATGAACAGAACACTGATCAGGAAGATGGCTGATTGAACACAAGGGTGGAGTTTCACTTCCTCCTGAAACTTCATTAAAACAACATGAAAGGTAAACAAATCAATACAATGGTATATTACCCAGCAATAAAAAGGCAAGAACACGGGTGGATCTCAAGAAAAAAAAAATTATGCTAAGTTCAAGAAGCCAGAAACAAAGGAGTACAGGATGAGTGATTCCATCTATACGAAATTCTAGAGCAGGAAAAGCTAATATATGGAAATGGAAAGCAGATCAAAGTTTGCATGGGACCAGAGGAAGAAGAGGAGATTAACTGGGAGCCTTTAGGGAGTGTGGTATGTGCTCTATATATTGATTAAGCTGGCGGTTAGCCCTAACCCCTGATTTTCACATGTAAGGAACTGGGCATCAGGAAATGTTGGGTGAGTCATGTAAAGTGTTGCAGCTTATTAATCAGCGAGGAGATACTCATATCTGCTTATCAATGATAAATTGTCCTTGTTATGCTGCATAAGGAGCCAACAGGTATAGTGCTTCACCCTAAGCACCTGGGAAGACGCTGACCCTGACACAAACAGCCTTTTATACAAGCAAAGCCTAGATCTGAACGAATAACAATTGTGCATTCCAATCATCCATTTATAAACATAGTTGACACTCTCACGCGTTCCTTTGCCTTGACTTCTTAATGTTAATTATTACACATAAAAACATAAGCATTCATTAATATCTTCTTCTGAGGAACCATAAAAACTTTAACATTCATTAATATCTTCTGAGGAACCATACTGTAATATACAGTTTTATATCCTGACTTTTTTTTTCACATTGTATCATGCTTTGTCAGGAATATTTTGTCTTGCTTTTTGTAATCTACCACTTAAACCCAAACTGTTTCCTGAGCAATGATGCTTTTTCTTTTTTTGAGCAGCGTTTGGAAATGGGAACTTCAGCCCCCCCCCCCAATTAATCCTTCCACATGCCTGTTTCAGGCTCTGAACTTTTAATTTTGTTCCCCTTAAACAGTATGTCAGGTTGCTTCCCACTGGGGCTGCCCGGTTTTACTATTGCCACTTTATAAGATACATTAGTAGCTGACACTGCATCCTGCCCCCGTACAACCATCCATTTTCCTTTTCATAACAACAAATGCTACTAATACATATTCATCCCTTACTGAACACCAGATACTGTATTAAGTACCCAACCTAGGAATAGCTAACTTATTTGTAGTGCTCATTAGGTCACAGGCACTTCTCCAGGGGCTTTCTATGTATTTCCATATACCAACTCAATTCTCACAATTACCTCATGAGGTAGAAACTATTACTGTCTTCACTTTGGCGGGGGAGGGGGGGCGGTGGAACTGAGTCACCGTAAGGTTAAAGTTACTTGCCTTGGACCATACAATTTAGCACCAGTATTCCAACTCTGATCGATCTGACCTCAAATCTTTTGCCCATAATCATTCATGTGTGACTCTGTGTTCAGACTGAAACGAGCACTGGGATGGGACTCACAAAGTCGGGTAGGCAGTGATGAGTGTGGGGTGTGGGACCAAGGTGCCCTGATCTCCAGCCTTCTGTCTGAGAGGCCTATCGCTGCACGCTGTTGCCCTGTACTGTCTCTCCTTTCACAGACTGTGTGGGAACTCTTTCTCTGGTGTTCCAACTGAAGGTGAAGTAACAGAGACAGACAAGCTACACATGGAAAGAAAGGAAGGTTTCCAGCGGGTGTGTGCATATGGCCAGGATGAATTCACTCCTTAGAGGCTTTTTCATTTGTGTTTCCTTCTCTTCCCAGTGCTCACCCTCATTTTTCCGGCCCCTACATCCATCCCCTGGCCTTTACACTCTGTATGTCAGGTACTCACGTCCCTTCTTTTCCACCTGTGCTTGATTCCAATGACAATCATTTCTACCCCTCTTCTGACAATAGCAGCCACTCTGGTCCCATCGTCCTTCTGTGCCAAAGAGCCGGTAAAGCACAGCCGTGTAGCTGTAGGTATATATTTACGCAGGAAATATTTTGTGTGATAAATTCAAAAAGGGAAATGTCTGGGTCAAAGTATAAGAATGACTTCTGAATGGTTTAAGCGTACTGTAGGCAATTAGGCTGTCATACACTGTTAGCGGAAATGCATGTTGCTGTAACTATCATCACACGTCCTTAGAAAACTATGTCTTACATTGAAAAATATTGGTGTGGATCTTCTAGGAAGCTGGAGAGCCGGGACTCAAGTCCTGGACCTACCCTGAAGCCCAAGCTGTGCTCCACTGGGTTCTTTGACCTCCACCATGGGGGTTGCTCTATAACCCTGGTCAACCCATGGGTATTGTTCCTTTTTTTTTTTTTTCTGGTACACAGAACTCTATCACAGTACTTGCATAATTTAAAGAAATCAGTCAAACACCAATATGGAAAAATCATTAAAGATCATATTAAGACTAAGACCAAGGAGCAAAAACTGGTCATATGTAATACAGTGGGATCCAGAAAATGTAGAGTAGGATCCAGTTTGGGGGGCAGTGCATTTACCAGCATGATTTGGAATATATGTATCTGTAACCCAGTTATAAAAGCTAATAATGCAAAATATTAACACACACCCATGCACACTCACACTTTTCTCTTCCTCTGAGAAGTAAGCCATGCTTACTGTCTGTCACAAAGCTGAGCACCCACAGTCATGCCTGTGGGTCTGGAACTTTCTTCCCCCACCCACCAGACATCCTGGAAGAAGTTGTGTCTGCTGGATTCAAGGAACGTTTCTCCTTGTTTCTGTGTCCCCACTGTTTGCAAAAGCCTCCCTTCCTGTGATGAGAAAAGCTGTAGTATTAGTGTTAGTCAATGGGGAGGGGTTTAGCTCTATTTCTAACTGTACATGAATGAAAAATATTAATTTTGCCAAAGCAAGAATCAACACATGCTAGTTTTACAAGCAGGTTATGAAACAGTTTTGCAGCCCAGTTTTACTTTTTTTTTTTTTTTTTCTTTTTGCGGTATGTGGGCCTCTCACTGTTGTGGCCTCTCCCGTTGCGGAGCACAGGCTCCAGATGCGCAGGCCCAGCGGCCATGGCTCACGGGCCCAGCCGCTCCGCGGCATATGGGATCCTCCCAGACCGGGGCACGAACCCGTATCCCCTGCATCGGCAGGCGGACTCTTAACCACTGCGCCACCAGGGAGGCCCCTTTTTTTTTTTTGTCTGAAATAAATAGATGTGGGTGGAAATGGTTGAGATCTGCGGATTCTCAAATGTGGCTTTGTTGATGATCCCAAGTCGCCATTACACACATTCATTTACCAGATGTTAATTAGTTGTTATTCTATGCCAGGCATTGCCAGTCCAAAGGGATTTCTAATCTGCAAACCCTGTGATCTAGAGAGATTTCTCCTCTACTTCAAGACAGATATCTCCACTTGGTCTGAGGTACCTGGACCCACCCAAGCAGGAGCGACTAGTACCTGGTCACAAAACATCATCCCAGGTCTGCTCACAGAAATCTGTCCCCGAGACCTGAAAGCTCACCATTAAAGGAGAACCAGTGCAGTAGCTGGAGGAACACTTAGGATGTGGAGGGAGACTGATAGGTGAGGACACAATCCCCCTTTTGCCACATACTTGGCTGAGAATCTTGGAAAGTTTATTGTATCTAACCCCTGTGAGCCTGAGAAGGGACCGTGGATACAATCGTCATGGGGTATTTGTGAAGAGGTCAAAGAAATCTAGTGAGTCTGCGCAACACTGAGCAAGTTGGTTGCTGTTGGGCAAGTGGTTGCTGCTGGGCAAGCGTTGGCTTACTTCTCACCATGTTCTCTCACTACCATAGCAGGGATGCTGTTGCCATGTACTCAGTGGCATAGCCATGATGTAGGCAGAATTCCAAAACGACACAGAAAGTCACCATATGAATACACATGATGTCATAAAGGATACTAATGACTATTTCTTCGTGGGAGGATCAGCTCATAAGTGGTGAAGCCTGAGGGGCAACCCAGGCAGCCTGAGCGGGAGGCACTAGTTGCTTTATGATACTCCTGTGATCACCTTTGATTCTGGCAGCGCGACTGTGAGACAGGAATCAGACTGAGTTGCAAATGTTCAGTAAGTGAATGTATGCGTGTGCGTGTGAGTGTGCGTTTGGGCACGCGCGGGTGTGTGTGATGACCCCTCTGTGGCTTTTGATCATATACCCACTCTCCTGGAAGAGTTCCAAAACAAGGCAATGCCTGAGATTCCAATGTCTGTATCACCTTGCTGAGGGAGGTCTCTAGCCCTGTTCAGGCACCTGATGCAGTTGGTCAGCCAGGGGACTGCAGTAGCTGTCAGCTAGCTCCTTTTACGCTTTCCCCTCGGCAGCGTTATTTCGGAAGGAATGTGGGTTCTTGCAAATGACTCTGACTCTTCCTATACACCGTACGTAGGCCACATGTCCTTACTGCTCCCTTTAAAATGTGAACTTTTCCCTTTCATTGCTGGATTTTCCTGAAAACGAGTTGGTTGCCAGGCATTCTCCAAAGGTCAGCAATAAGGTTCCTCTTTGTTGTTGTTATTGTTGATGAGGGTCATTATGAACTCCTGGCTTTTGAGCATGTTGGTGGGCTTCAAACCATTGTGATGTGGTGTTGAGCAGAGGACTGAAATGATGTGACTTGCGCTCTGCTGCTGGGCTGAAAACAGACAGGTAAGGGAGCCAGGATGAAAGCAGAGTGGCCAGCTGGACAGCAGTCCAGTCCAGGAGGTAGATGTTGGTATCTTGGCCAGGGTGGGGGTCATGGAGGTGGTGAGAAGTGGCTGGCTTCTGGACATATTTTGAGAGAGGGGCCGAGAGAATTTCCTGACCAGTTGGATGTGGAGTGTGGGAGAAAGAGAGCACACCATGCCCCCTCCGAGGTTTGGGGACTGAGCAAGTGACATTTGTGGGTCAAGTGCCCTATCTGTGTTTAGTTTCACGTCCAGTGCCACACAGGGAAAGTCCCAAGGTTGTGAGTAGCAGGATTGTCCTGACAGCGGGCCACACGGGGAAAGCAACCCCTTCCCAGTGGAGTTCATCTGAGGCCTGGTCGTAATCACTCCATCGTGGAGTGATCAGCAGTGGACGGATCTTTACTATAAGCATGCCCTGAGACAACATGGAATAGTTAATGTACAAAAGGCACAGCACACAAACCTAGAGAACCTTAAGCATTACAACCCAAAGGAAGTTGGTTTCTAACAGTGTAATTACCATAATCCTCCCTCCCCACAAGCCACTAGTATGATTATCTGCTGGTTTACTGTTTCAGTGGAATGTGTTAAAAATAAAATAACCTTAGTGAATCCACCTATGGGAAAGAGAATTAACACGATCTCATTTCTGCAGGTGCCCAAAAACTTCCAAATCTTTTCCCATGGTGAATTAGATATGTTGGAGGGGAGAATTTGTGGGTGGAGGGGTGAACAGAATGGAAACATTGAATAAAATGTTGAAAATACAAAAGATTGCAAACTGATTACCAATACGCTATGCATAAATTCATGGCTTCGGAAGCCGATCCAAACAATTGATTTGACAGTTTTTTGTATGTGTGTGTGTATTTGTATATTTCTCTTTGTCTCAAATTTCTTTACACCAATTATTCATATACTAACTCATGCAGCCTTCTACTCAGTTCACTTAGGGGCCAGATTTCCAGTCCCAGGGCTTGAAGATCCCAGCATGGGCATGAATACAGAAGGATCGCTGCCAGTGTGAAGTCTAGAAATCTTGCCTTTAGGATGAAATTCACTCCCCTCCCCACCAACACCACAGACCTTTCCATCCCCTATCCTTTACCAAGCCCCCAGTTCAGACTTTTACACCTGCAGTTCTGACTCTGGTCACCAGGTGGCATCGCTCTCCATTTTCTACACATTTTTCTTTTTCCCCTCAATGGAAAATATATATTTTTAAAACAGAAAAGTTTCCTCAAAGTCTATTGGAAACAAACCAAGTACAGTGTGATCTTAACTTACTTTGAAACATTCAGATGTTTATAGAAAGAATAAAAGGGCGTATGTGTAGTTTCTACCCTGCTTCTCATTCATTTATTAATGTGTACTGTGCATGTACTATGTGGCAGGAACTGTCAGTCCAATTCCTTATCTGCATCCCAACCTCCCTCTCTTCATCTCCAGACCCGCATAACTGGAAAAGCCCCCAGGAAACAAGATGGATGTTAGTGCCCACCCCATGGAACCCCATGACCTCAGGCTCCATTCTAAGTAAGATTAGTCCAAGATTGGCCCTGAGTCCTGGAAACCAGCATGGAAACAGGAAATGATGTAGCTTACTGGGAGACACTATAACTTGGAAAACTGTGGCACCCTGTAACTCAAACCCCTGTCTTTTTGCATAGGACGAATAGGCTATTTCCTTCTCCTGACGGGACATCACTCAGAGAGTCAAGGATGAGGTGAATAGTGTTGCTTTCAGTTTTGCTTCTCCTCACAGGCTCCAGCTGGAGGTTTTACTTTCTCTTAGTGCTCTGTCAGAGTGGTACATTTTGGAACTGCTTTTGTAGGTTTTATCCCTAAGAGGGTGGTTCTATCCATTTAGTCATCTGACAGGTCCATTTCAGGTGACATGGAGTTCCTGCTTCATGAAGACCTTCTCTGCCAGTCAGGGGGAGCCTGGATCCATACCCACAAGAGACAGAAAAGAGTAGAGACCGAGCTATCAAGACAAACACAGGACCAAGACTCTGGTCCAAATGCCTAATTCTCTTGACTTAGTGAAATGGTTTTCACATATTTCTCACATGATGGTCACTTCTTTTCTGGGTTCCTCTTACACCTGACGCTCAAATATGATCCCTTTCTCTCTCTCCTGTCCACAAACATATACCCATAATAAATTCCTCTAAAAGCTGGTAGTGAAGAAAAATTTTCTAAATTTGGCTTCAAATACAGAAGCAATAAGGGAAAACCATAGTACACCTGATTTCATTAAAAATTGTAAGGCAGAAAGCATCCCATAAGCAAATTAAACTGAAAAATTACAAATTGGGAAACATACAACTTACATCAATGACAAAGGTTATCTACCTTGTAGTAGGAAGATTATGAAAAAGCAAAGGCAAATTAGAACATTCTGAAGGAGAAAGGGCACTAGATACAAAATGGATTTCCCTGTAAAATGTTCCTTAAACATGTTAAAAAGTGTGAAACCTAACTCTGGATTAAGAGATGCAAAGAAAGAAACAGACAAACGAAAAAGCCGAGATGCCTCTTCTCATCATTTACACAGTCTCTGAAGAAATAAGCAATCACGTACATTGCTGGTGGTAATGTAACGTGGTGTAACTTCTAGCCAGGGGATTTGATATGGTGTTATGAAATTACCAGGGTACTTACCCTTGGAACCAGCAATGTCTCTCCTAAGAATCTATCCCAAAGTAACAATGTAAAAAGACAAAAAGACATAAACACAAAGCCAGTCCTGCCAGAACAGTTCATAGAGCGGAAGGCAAGAAGGCAAGAAACAAGACATATCCCCCAGTAAGAGGCTGGTTGAATAAACTGTGCTCCAACTACATCTGAGAGGACTGTGCAGCTATAAAAAGCAATGAAGACTCCTTCTATGTACTGCTGTGGAGTCATCTCCAGGATATACTGTTCAGTGATAAAAGGCAAATGCAGAAAAGTGTGTGGAGTTGCTGCTGTCCAATATGGCGGCCACTAGCCTCAAGTAGCTATTTAAATTAAATTAAATAAAAATTACATGAAATTAAAAAATCAGTTACTCAGTCAGAGTTGCCATGTTTTAGGTGCTAAATGTTCAATTCCTGAATAAAACTCAGGTAGTTAATGACTGCTGTGTTGAACAGCACAGATACAGAACATTCCCATCTCCACAGAAGTTTCTGTTGGATAGCACTGGTGTAGAATATGACAACTTTTACGTAGGAAAGGGGAGAAAACAAATGTATGTTATATTTTCTTATATGTTAAGAACTGTACAGTTAATACAAAGATGATTAAAATGCGTACCTATAAGGGGACAGAAGAGCAGCCCAGGATGCAAGCCAATGACATAGATTCTCTTAAATATGAAACCTATGTTTACTGGCTCTATGCACTGAAAGGGCAAGAAACAACGACCAACACAGCAGTAATCAGCAACTGTAGTCCGTAGCCTGAATTTCCCACTAAAAGGAACCAGGCTTCCTTGGAGAAATGCCTGATTTTTGGTCTAGGTGAGGATTGTACCAGGTGAGTCTGGACTGAAGTCTCATACCAGAAATTATATCAAAAAGACTCATAACCTCAGGGCATCCCATTGGCCAAAGATAGAACAATTTGAACATCAAAAACATTAATGACTATCATGCACTAAAACACGTCAAATATAGAAACATCTATGACAACTCTAAAAAAAAAAAAGCCAACAACACCAACTCACTGCTCACCTTTGAGAGTAAAGGGAAACACCTGATTTTTGAAAGTGGAAATATTGCCAATGAACTGTATATACACCTTGCCTTTCCTGTGCATGTTATACCTATGCATAGTTGTTGAGGGAAGAATTCTTTTATAAAAGAATTTCCACCGATACATGCAGAAGCAATTAAAGAATGTGTACATCATGCTTTTGCAACCTTTTATGAAATGTAGCTCTAGGCAATGATCATTAGAGGCTGCAAAAAAAAAGGGATGTGAAAAGCAGGTGGGAAATTTTATAATAGCTGCGTCACAGTATCTCTGAATTTGCCTTTCCTCACTTGTAAAATGGAAACAATTCTATCCATATTAGACAATTACTGTGAGGAGCAAAAGGTCAATCAGGCAGATGATACATATAGTACTGAATAGGGAAGAACAGTCTTATTTCATACCTGACCATGCTTTAAAGGACATTCCCTTGATACAATCCAAACCGCATGATTATAAGACAATAATGTGGAAATATTAAATGGAAGGGAAATGTATAAGTTTTCATTACGTATTCACTTCAGTGTCATTTCCCTATGCTGGTGTCATTTCTCAGATAATTTAGAAGAAAGGAAACCTGACTCCAACATTTCCATTGGGTGTGTGAAAGAAAACCATTGGTCCATTTCACATTATTTCATATCCTTTCCCATTCCACTTTTAATAATTATGTTAATTTCTTAAGAATAGCATGTGTACTCAAACGAACTTATCTATGAAACAGAAACAGACTCACAGACAGAGAACACACTTGTGGTTGCCAAGGGGGAGAGGGGGTGGTGAAGGGACGAATTGGGAGTTTGGAATTATCCGATGCAAACTATTATACATAGAATGGATAAACGACAAGGTCCTACTGTATAGCACAGGAAACTATATTCAATATCCTCTAATAAACCATAATGGAAAAAAATGTCAAAAGGAATACATATGTGTAACTGAATCACTTTGCTGTACAGCAGAAATTGACACAACATTGTAAATCAACTATACTTCAATAATAATAAAAAAGAATAACATGTACTGTAACCCAGCAAGAATGGGCTTTGCAGAAGAACACTACAGTAAATCACTGGGGTTCAGGCACATCATAGGTTCTTGGCTAAATCGTTCCCCCATGCTGGCCATTTTTTGGGATAAAACCTCTCAGATGTAGAGGCTAATGAGATACCATCTGGGAAAGCACTTTTGAGACCTTAGATGGGATGGAAGAAGCTATTATTTCTACGTAATTACTTTCCAATCTACACTTCAGATATTATCATACTCTGTGTTGAATGAATTCAATAGGCATAAGTCCTTGCATTACTTTGTACTTGAATGGCCATTTGTGAAGAGTCTTAGGGTGGTTGGAACTGAAAAGTTATATATTAGGGCAGGACCTCTGACCCAGAAAATCATAGGGACTTATCTATTGTGAATGCATGCATTTTTCTCTCTCATGCATTTTCCACAACATTCATGGAAGGTAGAGAATAACATCTCTTTACATCATGTTGTAGCTGGAGAAACAGTAATGTACAGAGGTTACGCTACTTGGCTGGGGGTCATCCTTCTCTTAAGAGGAAAAGCAGAGACTGACACCCTGTATGTCCAAGTGCAGACTGCATGATGATCAGCCGCACATGACACCGTATTCAAATAAGTCTTGCTTTCCTGCTGACCTGTGTCACTTCTGAAATCTATCTTCACTTCCGATGCCAGGCTGATAGTCCTGCTTGTATTTATGCAAGTTGTACTTCATTTTCCTATTCTGTGGAGACAACTGAATGTGATTAGGTCATTAGTGTTTGAAAGTGAATTCCCAGACAACATAAGGAATACGCACAGTATAATAGAGGGACAGGTGTTATGCTGAGGATGAATAATTGAAGGAACAGGCTCCAAATGCAAGAAGGTCAAAACTTCCTGGATTCATTAATGCATATTGCTAAATCAACCTGTGAAAAAGTCGTACTAAGTGAAATCCCCACCAGCAATATCAGACTTTGTAGGAGACCCCACAGGCACACCCACACTGGAAATTCTCAGTAGTTTATTGTTACACTTGAAAAACAGGAACATAGAAATTCTCTTATTGTCATCAGATTTAATTGGATAGTAAGGTTATTTAAAAGTATCCCTAGTATGCAGACTATTCTGCTAATCATCATTTGCATTAGTTATTAACGCAAAAAGTTCCAGTGACCTCTGCAACCTAACAAACCATGTGTGACGGCCTTATAAGCCAGCAAGTTCTCCTAGGGCTACTGCCTGCATGAAGGCTCTAGTCTGTGTGTGCGTGTGTGTGTGTGTGTGTGTGTGTGTGTGTGTCCTCTGGGGGCTCCTAAGGACAATGTGTAACCCTAGAAAGAGACTGAGAATATCTCTTTGTGATATATGTTGAGTTCAAGTTTAGAGAGGAGCTGGATCTGCTCGTTCTGGAGTCTTTAGAAATGGCACAAGAGTTGGACCACAGCAAGCTTCTGAGCAGACAATAGTCTCATTCCCCCAGATGCAAGGCAAGCCTGTCTGTGAACTCACCTGCTCAGGTCAGGGATGGATCCCTCCAGGACATAAGGTGTGGCAGTCTGCCTAAATGTGCTTCTGAACACTGAAGTTGAGGGCTCCCATCTTGCAGCTGTCAGTTGCAGAGTCCTGAGAAGCTGCATCCTCTCAGCCATCCACCACCATGGGTTCAGTCATCTGCACGAGGAGCTCCGCACTCAAGGATAAAAATCCTTAAATTCTAAGCACATCTTTGACACATCGTGCATCCACCTATTCATCTGTTCTTACGTTTAACAGACATTACGAAGAAACTCTGCACTAGCCCTTCAGTAAGTTTTAGGCTTCTCCTGAATGGAAGGAAACAAGGAAATAAAGTGTGGGAAGGCTGGTGTGGTAAATTCAGATGTTAAATCTAGAAAGAGATAGATCCTTCTCATTAAGATTTCAAGCTGCTCAAGTTTCTGATAAATGGTGATTATAGAACATCATTTAATGCTGTGGACCTCTGTCCACATCTCTGGTTACTGACCTCTTTACATATATATTCTGCAGTCTTCAACCAAAAATCTACAATGAACTCTTGATACTCAATTCACATCCCCCGACCTCCCCTCCAACTCAGTCTTCATCTCTCATCTAATGGGGACGTCCCTCCACTCCTCCACTGAAATTGATCTTGCCCAAGTCAACAACCACCTTTTTGTCACATTTATACATCATGAGTGTTGAAATGCATGGTCAAATGGAGACAGAGGTTTCCCTAGCCAGGATACAATTAAGTTGCTTGTCTACAGACAAGGATTACATTGCAAACTGATACTGTCAGTTACCTGAAATCTAGAATGGTAAAACACCTTCCATGGAGACCAAGTCAGATAATGGGCAAGTGTGTGCTGTAGACAGTAGGCTTTCAAATGAAGTTAAAAATGTCCCCCACATGTCTCATACTTTTGCATCATTGAAAGGGATTTTACAAATAGGTCTACAGCAGGATAACCATGTTTATTAGGGTCGCCTCACTAGATTCTGTCTCACCTGTCTCTTTTTTTTTTCTCAAGGTATTTCCAATTACAGAATGAAATCATCTGAAATTGTAATGTTGTCTCACGTGTTGAGGCACCGTATGGCCCAGCAGTTCCACTTCTAGTTACATACTGAAGAGAAATAAAAACACGTCTACATAAAAACTCGGAGAAAAATATTCATAGTACAATTACTCATAACAGCCAAAAAGTGGAAATGACTCAAATGCCTATCAGTTGATAAATGCACAAGTAAAATTTGGCATAGCCATACAACAAACTATTATTCAGCCATGAAATGAATGAAGCACTGATACATGTACAATATATATGATCCTTGATACCATTATGCTAAGTAAACAAAGTCAAACATAAAAGACCAAATACTATATGATTCAATTTATAGGGAATGTTCAAAATAGGCAAATCCATAGGGACAGACAGCAAATCTTGCTGTGCTTGACTGGTACTAAGTATGGGTATGGGGCTTCAGTGTTTTCAAGCATTATGGAAGCTTTGGGAACTACAGAAATGCCTAAAATTCAGTTATGGTGATGGTTGCATGCATTTACTTAAAATCATCACCCTGTACCCTTAAAATGTGTGAACGTTATTGCCTGTAAATTTTACCCAAAGAAAACTGTTTAAAATTTAAAAAAAATAAAAAATAAAAATAAAATATGATGTTGGCCTGGTCTTCTTTTGTACCACCATAACAAGCAAATTACATTCAGGACGGGCGTAGTTAAGGATGGTGATAGGAGTTGGTTATAAGGATTGCCCTCCTGATAATTCCCTACCTTCATTCCTGGGCCTGGATTTAGGAAGGGAGAACGAATGAGAAGCAAGGCCATAAAGGGGCTGAACGAAACAGAAGGAAATGTGGTTTTCAGTGTGCACACACACACACACATGCACCCATACACTGACACACTCACACCATATATATTCATGCATCGACCAGGCTGCGTTTTGAATCCTAGGACTCTCCCCAGAGAGTGCAGTGTGTGCTCAAAGAGGACACATTCAGCTCATGTGCAAATAGCCACATGAATCCTGAGCTGTGCCCTTCAGCACAGTTAAATGCCATCCACACAGCCTTGACAATGGGGAATAAAAGGAACACTGAATTCCAAATGACACGAGGTTGTGAGACTCCATTATGTCACATCCATAGGATGGAATTCTAGTCAGGCAGCAAAAACGAGTTATAGTGATGACAAGGAGAGAGGATTTGTTGCATATCAGATAAGCAGCGATTCACATTATTTCTAAAGTGTGCAGAAACAGGAATTTTCATATAGTATTGTTAGAAATATAAAATAGAGTTTGTTCAAATAAAATAGTTTTTTCATTGTTTTGAAAGAACACTTCAGGAACTTATAAAAATGCTTACTAAGATATCTGCATGTATATGAACAAGAATGTTAAGCACACTATAGTTTGTAGCAGAAAACGTGGTAAAGGAACTATATTTACATCACTAGTACTGGAAAAGTGATTTCTGGAGCATCCATATGATGCAACAACAGGTCAATATAAAAAAATAAGTGAAATTTTATTGTCAAGTAACTTAAAATGTTATCACAGAAATTCATTTACATAGAAATATGGTCACAATAAGTGCCAAGGTGGGTTACAATGATCATAAATGACAGGGATCCAGATTTGCTTATATAGGTGTATACCCCTTTGTCCAGAGGCCTTAAAAAAAATCTTTCTGTTAAAACATAAAAATAAAAATGGTCTTTCTGTTGAAATCACATAGAGCTTTCCACTCAGCATAGAAAGAGGCTGCACTTTCTGTCTAGATACCTCAGTATTCCTGTACCCGGAGTGTGTCCCTTTTCAACCCAGACTTCCAGAAAGCTCTCTGGATTTAGGACTTTCCCTCCCACCTTCTGGCTCAGCGTTGTTCACGCTGAAGTTCAGTCCACTGTCACGAGGTGGCACCATCGTACCTCGATGGTCAAACTTCTCCACAAAGATGTTCATTCAGAGAGCAAAAAAATACCATCCTCTTCCTCAAAACCCAGCCCATGAACCTATGTATAGAATGATTCTAATTTTGTCTGAAAAACCTGTTAGGTGTAAAAGCAGAGGGTAAAAACATATACTCCGGGTCTTGAATACGAAGACGAAATAGCAGGTGGCAGTAGCGTGTTGGCAATGGTCGGCTGTTGAAGGGCTTTGCAGGACTGGTGGGAGGTGGAAGAGAGAATGGGGCTCCAGAGCGGGGTCTTGGCGGCTGTGTCCAGTGTCATGGACAGGGTATGACAGACACGGAGTGGGAAAAGTTCTGGACAGACTCTACGGGCTGGGTGGGGCTGGAGGGTGAACACCCTACTCTCTGGGAGGGACCCCCCATCTGCAGTGTGGACACTTCAAACTACACCTAGGAGGGAAGGAGATACCTCAATGAACTCGATGTTCTTTTCGGGTCAACAGCAGATGGGACTGCTCTAGTAATACATGTAAGTTTCACAAACATAATTAGTGTCTTAGTAAACAAAACATTCCAAGATCTTCTTGTTCTTGGCGTCAGGCTCTCATTTTCTTTGTAAAAGAAAAATGGAGGTGGAAGCCACCTGCTGGCCAGATCTATGATTGCAGTTCTGAGACTCCGACCAGGGAGCTTGGCAAAGGAGAGTGAGGATGAAGTTTGGGCTCTGGGTTAATGGTTTTAGCCAGTGTTTTTCAGAACTGTTCACTTGCTGGTGGCAATTTCTCTGTATCTACCATTTTTCTGCCATATCTAAATCTGAGATAGGAATCAAGCTCTGGTCTGATATGAAGATAAAGATTGTAGAGTGTGCAAGCCATAGGACATATAGAAATACACACACACACATACACACACCGTCAATTCAACTTTAAAATCTACCTTGTTCTTCTATAAAATTGAAAGTAATGAATGTGTATAACATGAAGAATGTATGTGCACACATATGTGCACTATCATCTTCATCGTCAAGAGGGGTTTTTGGGTGAGTACCCATGGGGCCACAATATCAGGGGAGTGTAAGAGGCTCACTTCTCAAGCCTTGGAAGCCCATTTTCTCAAAGGGAGGCTGCTCTGTGTCCTTTCCTTAGGGCAAGGGATGTAACTTCATTTGAATCCTGCCACTTATCTGGAGAGGTGCTGTCGGTTCTATGAGCCTCAGCTTTGTTGTCTGTGAAATGGGACTCAGGATCCTTTTGTCACACAGCCATCCCAAGGAGAAAATGAGAAAACCTGCCCTAAGTATATGGCATATTGTGGGACGTCAAGGGCTCTTTCAACGTCAAGGCTCAGTAGCAGGGGCTGGCTGAGCCTTAGGGCTAAGGCAGACACTGTGGAAAGGTGTTTTTCATTCTTTCTCCTAATGAGAATATACATATCTTTATGAAGGAAGCAAATCTCTCTCTGGTATGCCTTGAGTTCAAAGTTTTAAAGACAGATTTTGCCGTTCTACATGCACTCATTTGTGTGTTAGAACGCCTGTGCATAATACTCATACATATGATTCCATGCACTTTTACCAGCTATGCAGGTGTTCTAACTATCACCACAAACAAGATCAAAAACTGTTTCATCACCACACGTTTCCCTCATGTTAGCCTTTATAGCCACACCCACCTTCTTCCTGATCCCACATCCCTAAACTCTGTCAAACACTATTATAATTTCCTAAATGTCATAGAAATGGAATCCTATAGTACATTACCTGTAGGAATGGATTTCTTTCACTCAGCATAACTCTCCTGAGATCCATCCAAGTTGTAAAGTGTGTCTATCGTCTGTTCCTTTTTATTGCTGAATAGGATTCCATGGTGTGAATGTACCACAGTTTGTTTAGCCATTCCCCTGTTGAAAGACATCGGGGCTATTTCCACTTTTTAACTATGGTGAGTAAAACTGTGATGAACTTCATGTAAAGGTTTTTGTGTAAACATAGATTTTCATTTCTCTGGGTAAATTGCCCAGAGTGCAACTGCTGTTTCGTATGGTAATTGCATGTTTCGTTTGGAAAAACCTTCCAAATTGTTTTCCAGATGGCCTGTACCATTTTGCATTCCCTTTGGCAATGTATGAGTGACTCAGTTTATCCAGTGTTGCCTGCATTTGGTTTTGTCACTGTTTTTTTCAGCCATTCGGATAGGTGGGTTTAACATTTCATTGTGCTTTTAATTTGCATTTGCATGATGGCTAAAGATGTTGAATAGCTTTTCCTAAGCCTATTTGCCCTCTGTTCATGTCTTTCGTCCATTTTATAATTGGATTAAGAGGCAAGAAGTTACCTCTAGAGAGCTGCCCTGGCTCTGGCTAGCAGGCAGAGTAAGAGAATGTGAGGCCCCTCGAGACTCACTTTTCTTGACAGGGAGGGCAGAAGTGGGGCTGAAGCTATTAAATGTTCCTCAAATTAGGACTGAACTTGGATATCGAACAGGATTAAGAGGTGGGGGCATCTCTGGGTCCATCTGTGGAGATCTGGATAGGGTAGAAAATGAAGGGGGATATGGGGTGGAGGAAAAACAGTGGAAGGAGGGAGATACAGGGGGATGCCTTCTAAATGATGCTAGATACATCACTCTCAGCCTGCTCAATGGAGTGCACAAAACTATTCTCCTAGACATGTGGTTTTCAACTCTGGATATCCATTAGGATCCCCTCTAATTCTCAGATTCAACCAACAGAATCAGAGCCTCTAGGGATAAGCCCAGTCAGCAGTATCTTCAAGGTTCACCTCAGTTGATTCTAATGAGCTGTCAGAATTGAAAACCTTATCTGATGGTGTATTAGTTTGCTATGGCTGCCATAACAAGATACCACAGGCTGAGTAGCTTAAACAACACAAATTTATTTCTCACATTTTAAAGGTTGGAAGTTCAAGATCCAGGTGTCCACAGGTTTGGTTTCTTCTGAGACTCTCTCCTTGGCTTGCAAATGGCCTCCTTCTTAGTCCTTCTTCACATGGTTGTCCCTCTGTGCATACACACCCTGGTATCTCTTTATGTGTCCTAAACTCCTCTTATAAGGAAACCAATCATATAGGATTAGTGTCTATCCTAAGGGCCTCATTTTAATTTAATCACTTCTTTAAAGACCCTATCTTCAAACACAGCCACATTCTGAGGTACTGGTGGTTAAAGCTTCAACATATGAATTTGAGTAGGACACAGTTCAGTCCACAACAAATGGTATGAGAAATACCTTGGTGTGAGAAATTCGTCTCCCTTTTAGCTACCTTCCTGGAACTACTATACAACACTTCTGCCATCACCTCATTAGGTAGGAGTTGGTCATATGACCATTCTTGCCTGCAAAGCAGGCTATAAATATGTTCTTTTACTGGAAACATTACTGTACCAAATAAATGTGGGATTCTTTTATTAAGAAAGAAGGAGAATTGGTATAGAACATATGCTACACTTTCATACCCAAGGCAGCTAGAAGCACTACCTCAATTATCATGTCCTTTCTACCCAGTTTTCCAACCACAGTTTGCATGGGTTCAAACAAAACTGCTGCTTCAGAGACACCTGAGCTCACTCTCCCATCCTCCCAAATCCCATGTCCCAGACTATGACTGAGTCCTCACAACTTAGCGTGCTTAATCTACGTCATTCACTCACTCATTCATTCATTCAACAAATATTTATTGGTTACCAATGATATGTGAAGCACTGTAATAGGCACTGAAGATAAATCAGAGAACCTGACAGACAGGGTCATGGCTCTCATGGAGCTCACATTCTACAGGGGTTCATTCACTCAAGATTTAAAAGCCATTAAGAAAATAATATGGGAAAATGTGACAGAGAATGACTAGGGTGGGGAAGGCAAGGAAGGATTTTCTGAAGGTGTAACTTAGATTTAATATTCAAATAACAAGAAGTACACAGTCAGCAGTGGGAAGATATCGGAGCTGAGCCCTCGAGGCAGAGGGAAGAGCAAGACGAAAGGCCCTAAGATATGGGCAAGCTTGGCAGTTTTAGGGAACAGCTTGTATGCCAGTGTGTATTGGGAGGACAACGTTAGAAAATGAGGTGAGAATGGTAGGAGGGGCCCAATAACAGAAGGGCCTGTGAGCCATGGTAAGGACTCTGGCTTTTGATCTTATTATGATGGGTGCTTTCTGAAAGGAAGGGAAGTTATTATTGTAATCTACTTTATTAAAGCTCATTCTAAATGTTCCTTGGAGGACAGACTGAACTAGAGCAACTGTAAGATCAAGAGACAAGATTAGGAGTCTACGACATGCATGAGAGTGAGAGGTTACAGTCTCGTAGACCACAGTCGTAGCAATGGAAGGGGTGAGATGGGGTTTGAAATGACATGTATCTTGGAAGTACTGAACTTGTTGATGAAGTCCACGTTTGTGGTAAGGGATAGAGAGGAAGTAAGCGTGTCTCTTGGAATGTGGATTTTGGCAGCTGGGTTAGGGCGGTTTTCTTCGATGGGGAAATGAATGGAGGACCAGCTTCGGTGCAATGCCAGGAAACTGACAGTTCTGTTTTGACCATGTCGTTTGTGGAGCCTATGAAAAATCTGGGTGGGGAGCATGTGGTTGGATGTATAAGTCAGGAGATCCTGAGAATATTCTTGGCTGTGGCAAAAACAAAAAAAAACAAAAAACAAACAAAATAAAACAAAAGAACAAGCATGCAAGAAAACAAACGAAAACCCCAACTATACAGTTCAATCTGAAAATACAGGTTGATTCCACATATGAGTATGATGCAGGTCTAGAATCTGGAAGGGATACAACGACATAATAAAAACCTACTTCACTGAGTTATAATTTACGTTCAACAGAATGCATCAATCTTTTTTTTTTTTCCGCTGTTCTGCACGGCTTGCAGGATCCTAATTCCCCAACTGGGGATTGAACCTGGGCCCCATGCAGTGAGAGCACCGAGTCCTAACCACTGGACTTAGCTATAAGGCTAAGGCTCTGGCCTGCCAGGGGCTACTAACTGTCAGAGAAGGAACATGTATGTCTGGAATATAACTATCATTCACCCACCTATTCATTCATTCATGCACCTAGCGCATGTCAAGCTCTGTGCTAAGAAGGGAAGATAGGACCATGAAAAAATTCAGACAACGTCTCTGTCTTCCTGAAGATTAGGAGGCGAAATAGAGAACTGCAAGTGGCTCTGGTTGCTAAATAGTAAGGGAGGTATTTGGTGAGATAATTGGGCCCCCAAAAGGTCTAAGCCCAGTGCACAGATGCAACTCTTCCCCTTCTGCATGTCTCATAGACAATGCTGTGGCATGACCTAGAATATAGAGCTGTTAGAATAGAATGAGCCTGAACATGCTGTGCATAAATGGCTGAGGAAACAGCTTTCCAAACCTTCCACCCAGCAAACAGCCCTGATTATGTGCAGAAGTAGATCTCAATTTCATGTAATTCTCACAGTTGGAGTTGTATGACTAATTATTTTGTCTCTGTGGCTAATTAATAAGCTGAGGTTAAGAAGGGTCAAGTATCTTGGAAGAAAACAGCAGATCTACTGATAATAGGAAAGTGTTAGATTTTAAGCTGTGAGCTCTTAACTAGTGTGGATGACTCGTTCCCGTCCTTTAGGTCCAGGCTGAGGTAGTAGCAATGCAAGTTTCCCAGTCAAAGGCCTGGGATTCATTGGCCATTAGAGGATTTTAGGAACTGGAGAAGCTACAGGAAAATGAAAGCCTAACATGCCATCCTCCTGCCTGCTCCGCATCATTGCTCCTGCCTCTGCTCTCTTGTTTTCTATGATAACGCCATCTTAACATTAGGTTTTGTTATTGACTGAAGTGTGTTCTTCCAAAATTCATATCCTGAAGCCCTAATCACCAGTGCCTCAGAATGTGTCTGGATTTGGAGATAGGGCCTTTAAAAGGTGATTAAGTTAATTTAAGGCTGTTAGGGGATACCTTAATCCCATCTGACTGGTGTGCTTACAAGAAGAGGAGTTCAGGACACACAGAGAGACAGCAGAAGTGTGTATACACAGAGGGACAACCATGTGAAAAAGAAGCAAGAAGATGGCCCTCTTCAAGCCAAGGAGAGAGGCCTTAGAAGAAATCACCCCTGCTCACACCTTGATCTTGTACTTCCAGCCTCCAGAACTGTGAGAAACAAATTTCTGTTGTTAAGCCACTTATCTGTGGTATTTTTGTGTGGCAGTCTGAACAGTCTAATACAGGCATTATGAACGTGTCAGTAGGTTATGAAGCAGGTAGAGTAGACTGTCAGAAAGGATGAAAATAAAGTGATGGTAAAAAATACCAATGATCAGTAAAACTGAAAGGAATGTGGTTAATTTGTATTACTATCAGGCAAAATAGACATCAAGCAATTGCAACAAAGAAGGCTGCTATCAAACCATAAAAGAAAATGTATTAAGATTACAAATTCTGAACTTACATTCACCTAATAACATATCTTCAAAACAGATATAGCAGTAACAAAGTTACAAGTAACAGAAAGTAAAATCCACTTTTGTGTATACCATAAGGAAATATACTTGCTTATATAACTGAGAGCCCAGAGGTAGAGGAGACTTTAGGTTAGTTGATCCAGTGGCTCAAAGATATAAAGACTCAGGCCCAATCTTGAACCAATGACTGTGGCTAGGGACATAGGATTATTGTGTGAGATCTAGAGTAACTCTGGTCTCACCCTTGGAACTAGCAGTCAAATTCCCCCCAAACATGAGACTGTATGAGGGAGGAAATGCACTAATGAAAATCTGAGACCAGTTAGGAAGATGAGGAATGTATATTGCATAGGTAAACAAAAATGTCACCTTCAGGCCCCATTTGAAAGCACAATTATCAATATGAGCATAATACCCACAGTACTCAAGCTCAAACGGTTTTCAACTACTATGTCTTTCCAGGTAACAAATACTTCTACTCAGGAAATACCTACATTGAATTAGTGAATGGGTAGTTACAAAGCACTAGAGCTCTCATCCCTGCAGTAAGTTTAGGAAGAACCACAAAGGCATCCATGGTAGCATACTTAAATCTCATTTTCTTTCTCAAATTTTTGGCAAAGCTTTTCCTTTACTATCGTACTTTGATATTATTGTGTCAGGATAGTTTGGCTAGAAGGGAATGGATTCTTCATAGTTACAATTTTATCAAGTATTACCATTCTGTAAACTTAAAACACAGAGTTCATAAAGATATGAAAGATGAGAAGCAAGAAAATTGTCAACATTTATGATCAGCAACAATTTTCTTTAAAGAGCACCATTAAATTTCAATATGGAATATCTTTAAACGCTTCAAGCTGGGCTTCCCTGGTGGCGCAGTGGTTGAGATTCCGCCTGCCGGTGCAGGGGCACGGGATCGTGCCCCGGTCTAGGAAGATCCCACATGTCGCAGAGCGGCTGGGTCCGTCAGTCATGGCCGCTGAGCCGAAGCCTGTGCTCCGCAACGGGAGAGGCCACAACAGTGAGAGGTCCACGTACCGCAGAAAAAAAAAAAAAGCTTCAAGCTTTTAGAAGAAATTCACTCTTATAAAAATGTAATAACATTAAAGAACATCTTCTGTTAGTGTACATATTTGTAAATATGTAGAAAGGAATATTCCTCTGGGAACACTAGCCCAAAAACCACCACAGCCCTGCCTCCTGGCATACCAGGACCCAGCCCATACACCAACAGCCTGGCACCAGCTCTGGGACACATTGGGCCCCTCAACCAGCTGCTCCTGGATCTGGCCCCACTCAACAGTGGGATGAAGCCAGCCTTGGGACACCCCAGACCCCATACCCAGCTATGTCAGGAACTGGCCCCACACACCAACAAACTGACACTAGCTTCAGGACTCCGAGGCCCAGCAGTCAGAGACCCAGGACCCTGGCTGTGCCCACCAGCGAGACAACACTACCTCCAGGACTCTCTGGGCCACAGCCCCACCCACCAGCAGGCCAACCCCAGTTCCAAGACACCTTGGTCCCCACAGCCAACTGCCCTGGGATCCAGCCCCACTCAACAGTGGGCCAACACTAGCTTTTGGACACCCCCAAACCCGGCAGCCAGCCATGTGGAACTGGCCCTGCCCACCAGCAGGCTGACACTACATACAGGACCTCTAGCCCCACCACCACCCACTGCAGAGCCTAGAACCACCCACCAGTGGGCCAGCGCTAATCCCGGGACTTCTTGAGGCACTGCAGCCAGTAGCCTCATGAACCAGCCTCACTCGCCAGTGGTCACCAGCCTCTGCACAAGGCAGGGCCTGGCAACCCACTGGAACAGGGGCCAGCCACACCTACCACAGCATGCACAGTAGTGTGCTGTTCACAACAGAAGGACACATGCAGCCCTAACAGGGGGCACCCTTAGAGCATGTAGCTCTGGTGACCAGAGGGGAGAGCTCGGCTGGGACACACAGGACGTCTCCTACAAAAAGCCACTTCTCTACGGTTGGGGAATATAGCCAACCTACCAGATACAGAGAAACAAAATAGAAAATTGGACAAAATGAGTCAACAGAGGAATCTATTCCAAACCAAGAACACGATAAAACCCCAGAAGAAGAACCAAGTGAAGTGCAGATAGGAGATCTACCTGATAAAGAGTTCAGGGTAATGATCATAAAGATCTTCAAAGAACTCAGGAGAAGATTGGATGAACAGAGTGAGAAGTTTTTAACAAAGATTTCGAAAATATGAAGAAGAACCACACAGAGAAGAATACAATAACTGAAATGAAAAATACACTACACGGAAACAACAGTAAATGAAATGACGCAGAGGAATGGATGAGCAAGCTGGAAGACGGAGTAGAAGAAATAACTGAAGCAGAATACAAGAAAGAAAAAAGAGAAAAAGAAATAGGGCAGTTTAAGAGACCTCTGGGACAACAGCAAGTGTACTAACATTTGCATTATAGGGGTCTGAGAAGGAGAAGAGAAAGAGAAAGAGAAAGGGGCAGAGAACATATGTGAAGACATGATAGCTGAAAACATCCCTAACCTGGGAAAGCAAAGAGATATCCAGGTTTAGTAAGCACAGAGAGTCCCAAACAGGGTCAAGCCAAAGGAGACCACACCAAGACACACTGTAGTTAGAATGGCAAAAATTAAAGATAAAGAGAGAATATTAAAAGCAGCAAGGGAAAAGCAACAAATAACATACAGGGGAACTCCCATAAGGCTATCAGAGCAACTGGAATGAATCCAACTGGATCACGGTGTCTGATCCTTTTTAATGTAGTGTTGGATTCGGTTTGCTAATATGTGGTTGAGGATTTTTGCATCTATATTCTTCACAGATATTGGCCTGTAATTATCTTTTTTGATAGTGTCTTTGTCTGCTTTTGGTAGCAAGGTGATGGTGGCTTCATAGAATGAATTTGGGACTGTTCCCTCCTCTTCAACTTTTTGGGAGAGTTTGAGAAGTATAGGTATAAGTTCTATGTATGTTTGGTACAATTCACTGGTGAAGCTGTCTGGTACTGGACATTTGTTTGCAGGGAGTTTTTGTTTTGTTTTAATTACAGATTCTATTTCACTTCTAGTGATTGGTCTGTTCAAATTATCTGTTTCTTCTTGACTCAAATTTGGCAGGCTGTATATTCCTAGAAACTTGTCCATTTCTTCTTGGTTGTCTAATTTTCTGGCCTATAACTGTTCATAATATTCTCTTATGTGTTTTGGTTTTTGTGAGTTTATTTTTTTTTGTATTTTTCTGGTATTAGTTGTTGCTTCTGTTTCATTTCTTATTTTGTTTATTTGGGCCCTTTCTCTTTTTTTCTTGGTGAGCCTGGCTAGAAGTTTGTCGATTTTGTTTGTCTTTTCAAAAATCTAGCCCTTGGTTTTATTGATCTTTTCTATTTTTACCTCTATTTTAATTATTTCCCTCTGATCTCTCCCAAAGAACTGACTTTGGGAATTTTGTCGTTCTTCTTTTTCGAATTCTTTTTCTCTTTTTGTTTATTTGAGATTTTTCTTGTTCCTTGAGGAAGGCCTGAATCACTTTGTACTTCCCTCTGAGAATTGCTTTTGCTGCATCACATAGATTTTGGAAGGTTGTGTTTTCATTGTCATTTGTCTTGAAGTATTTCCTGATTTCTTCTTTGATTTCATCACTGACCCACTGGTTTTTTGGTAGCATGTTGTTCAGTCTCCATGTATTCGTTCTTTTCCCATTTTTCTTTCTGTGGTTGATTTCTAGTTCCATAACATTGTGGTAATAAAAGATGCTTGAAGTCATTTCTATCCTCTTAAATGTGTTGAGGTTTGTTTTCTGTCCTAGTATGTGGCCTCTCCTAGAGAACGTGCCTTGCACGCTTGAAAAGAATGTGTATTCTGTTTATTGGGGGATGTAGTGTCCTGTAGGTAAAAATTAAGTCCAAGTGGTCTATTGTGTCATTTAGGGCCTCTGTTGCCGTACTGATTTTCTGTCTGGAAGATGTGTCCATTGTTGTCAGTGAGGTGTTAAAGTCTCCTAGTATTAGAGTATTCCTGTTAATTTCTCCCTTTATGTCTGTAAGTATTTGTTTTATATATTTAAGTGCTCCTATATTGGGTGTATATATGCTAACAAGTGTAATATCCTCTTCTTTATTGATCCCTTTATCATTACATAATGTCCTTCTTTGTCTTTATGGACTTTGTTTTAAGTCTATTTTGTCTGATATGTATATTGCTCACCCCGCTTTCTTGTTTTTTCGATTTGCATGAAATAGCTTTCCATCTCCTCACTTTCAATCTGTCTGTGTCTTGTGCCCTGAAGTGAGTCTCTTATAGGCAGCATATTGTAGGTTCTTGGGTTTATTATTTTTTTTTATCCATTCAGCCACTCTGTCTTTTGATGGGAGCATTTAGTCCACTGATATTTAAAGTAATTATTGATAAGTATGTACTTACTGCCATTTTAAACCCTGTTTTCCAGTTGACTTTGTAGTTCTCTATATCTTTCACTTTTGCCATTTTAATTATGCTACGTCTTGCTGTCACCCTATTTGGGTTCTTCTTGTGTGGGACCCTCTGTGCTTCCTGTACCTGGATATCGGTTTTCTTCTTTAGGTTTGGGAAGTTTTCAGCCATAATTTCTTCAAATACATTTTCTATCCCCCTTTCTCTCTCCTCTTCTTCTGGTACCCCTTTTATGCATATGACTGTGCCCATTATGCATATGATTATGCATATTACGCATGCTTTATATTATCCTATAGATCTCATATGTTTTCTTCACTTTAAAAAAATTTGTCTTTCTGTCTGCTGTTCTCATTTGGTGATTTCCATTATTCTATCTTCCAGATCACTTATTTATTCTTCTGCTTTGGTTAGTCTGCTATTTATTGCTTTTAGTTTGTTTTTTATCTCAGCAATTGAATTGTCCACTTTGATTGATTTCTCTTTACAGTTTCTATTTCCTTGTTGCAGTGATCTGCATTTCTATCAATAATCTTCCTTAATTTCTTTAGCCTTTTCCTTACCTCCTTTCTGAATCTGGGGTCTAGTAAAGTGGTGAGGTCTCCTTCATTATTTGTTCCTTCAGGGGATTTCTCTTGTTCTTTTTATTGGGAATAGTATCTCTGTTTTTCTTTCTACTTAACTTTCTTCGTCTCTGAATTTAGGACAGGCATCAATCTACTGTGTTCTTGAAGGGGTGTTTTTAGGTTGGAGGATCCCTCTGTAGACGGTATGAGTCCAATACTTTTGGTGCAAGGGCTGGTTTTGGTGTGGGTGCTTGCCACGTATTTCCTTAAAGTGTGCTGGCCCTTCTTCCCTTGATAGGGTGTGTGCTTGAAGTTGTGTTGACCAGAGCCTGCACTGGTTCTTGGCTGGGGCCTCCTCTTTGCATTATGGCTGTCACAGCCCTGTTGGGGCTGGGGTCTGATTCCCAGCTGTTGGAGCAGAAGCCCTGAGGGTCAGGTTCAGTCAGGTTCCACTGCCCCTGAGCCCATGCCCTGATGCAAAGGAGGTGACCACTGAAGCTAATGAGGTCCGTGTGGTCACTGCAAACCTATGTGCCTCCAGTGCAGGCATCCATGGCTCTGCCCAGAAGCAGCCCATGGTTGCATCTCTTTCTCTGTTGTGTTCACCCCAGACCTAGTGCTGGGCTGTGGTGTGCAGTAGGCTGGTGCTGGGGGCCGGGGACCTGTGGCTGCAGGAATTGAGGTGGTTGTGCCACTGCCTGGAACCTGGGCTGCCTCTGTGTCAGACCTCTCCCAGGACCTGTCAGCTCCAGATCTGGCTCCAAGCTATGGTGTAGAGTGAGCGGGGCCAGTGTGCTCCCACCCTGAAATGAACAACTGCATACTCCTGCCCAGCGCCCATCCAACCGAGATGCAGTGCCCAGCTGCTCTGCCTTTCCATGGCGCCATCTGGCGCACGTGCTGGCAAAGTCCACCATGGCCAGACCTGCCCCCACTGTGTGCACACTGATAATGGGCACTGTGGCAGGACCTGCCCCCACTATGTGCAGGCTGACAATGGGCTCCTTGGTTTGGCCCAGACCATACCCCAGGCCCTGCGGTCTGTCTCCACACATCTAGATCAGGTCCTCTCCCTGGACCTGTCTACCTAAGATTCAATGCTCAGCTGCTGTGTGCATCTGTGGCCCCACCACCTTGTGTGTGCTTTGGATTGGGGAGTGCAGCAAGGCAGCAGCGCCAGTGCCTGTCTCTCTCTGCCCTGATTGTTAGAAAGCCAGCATGCATGCACTCCTTGTGAGCAGAATTTAGGCTTTTCCAGCCCCTCCATCTATCCCAGCGGCCTTTCCAGCAGGCAAGGGGGCTCCCCGGGGCAAGGGTCTGCCTATGTGGACCTTTTCTCCTTTACAGATCTCTCCCAGCGGTGCCAGGACCGTCCTCATGCCTTTAAAATTTTTTTTCTGTCCTTCCTGGATATGTAGAGATATTCCTTGCAGCTTTGGTTGTGTAGGAGATCTTCTGCCAGTTTCCAGTTGGTTTTCTGTGAGAACTGCCTCACATGTAGGGGTATTTTTAATGTGTTTGTGGGGAGAGGTGAGCTCCACATACTTCTACTGCACCATCTTGATACTCCTCCCTATTTGGGAGACTTTGAATTGCATCAACGTGTCCCATATAAAAACAGATACACTAGACTAAAGTAGAATTTCAGAATCCAGTGATAGTTACCAATTGCAAGTGCCTCTCAGTTATTAGAGAGCCCATGATATGGCAGGTTTTTCCAGATTTTGTGGGGGGAAAAAGGTAGAGCATCATGTACATTTTAGATGATCTTTGGACCCAAACAGGCTACATGAATTAGATAATTAAAACATCATCTGGTGATGTGATGAAAATGCAGAGTTCATTGATATGACTTAGTCCTCAAAGCCTGCTTCTTTCCTAAAGAAAGCTGGCAGGGCCTCCCTGGTGGCGCAGTGGTTAAGAGTCCGCCTGCCGATGCAGGGGATACGGGTTCGTGCCCCGGTCTGGGAGGATCCCATATGCCGCGGAGCGGCTGGGCCCGTGAGCCATGGCCGCTGGGCCTACGCATCCAGAGCCTGTGCTCCGCAACGGGAGAGGCCACAACAGTGAGAGGCCCGCATACCGCAAAAAAAAAATAAAATAAATAAAATAAAAAAAGAAAGCTGGCAAATGTCACTCATTTACATCATATGGGAACATATCAACCAGCAGTAGATGGCAGTGTGATATCGTAACAAGAAAACAATGTGGCTGTTTACGTAAAATCACATATCACAATACTTTCAAAGACTATAGTTAGAATTATTTGGGGATTGTGGCAAAAAAAATAGTTACAATGAGTGGATAATAAGAGCCAAGCTAGGACCACTTCAATTCTCCCTGTCTAATAATTTTTAAAGCCTGGAAACACACTTATTTAATTTTTAAATGGTCTTCACCCGGAAGGGATTTTCAGACTGTACCAGAGAATCATACCATCACAAATGACATAGTTTATGAGCAAAAACCGTGAAAGGGATCCCTGCCTTCTCGCCCCTTATCATCCTTTGGCCTCAAAAGAAGTTTTCACTGTGGATGTAATTTTCTGTTTCAACGCTGAGGTAGTCCCCAAGAATGAGCTCATCACCTAGAGCTGTTAAAATTTACACTGGGCTGGGGGAAGGGAGCACACTGAGTACTCTGACAGGGAGCATTATCTACAATTGTTTCTCTTCTTTCCCATTGCTTGGCACTGACAGTAAAGTCAATTCTAGTTAATTAACGAGCTTCTTAAAGGAACAAAGAAAAACATGTTTCGATTACCATTTCTATAAAAGTACAGCAATATCTGATAAGTTCTCTTGGATAATGGTACCAGATTAAGTCAATTTTACTTTGTGAAAGTAAATTCACTTAGGACCTCTACTTGAGTTGTACATATTTGTGTTTGAACCAAAAGCATTTGAGTATTTATGTTTAATTTAGCAGCATCACAAATGTCTCCTATTCTCCTTTCCCATTTCTCTGTGTTAAACAAAGCCACTAGCACTGACCTCCAAAACGTCCACCCCAAAACAGAAATATAAAAGAAGTAAAAGCTGTTCCCAGTAAACCTTGCCAAACAACATTCAAGAAGAATAGCTTATCAGCCTGCCTCACCTAAACAGACACAGCGCCTGATATACGTGCAGTGCCTAAACGGCCTAGCTCACATAAGCTGTGTTCATACAGGTGTTTATCCATAGCCTTAGCGTCCCTTCCCCAATGTATGTAAGAAAGAGCTGACAGGCACCCACTGGTGTAACTAAATATATTTTTTAATCCTAAAATAGCTCCTGGTAATCATTGCAGGGCAAGAATAAATGATACGACCATTAGTTCTGACAGGAGAATATCTAACCTTTCGCAAGAAAATTATTATTAGAACTCCAGGGTTTGCCTTTTGGTGAAAGAAGTTGACCTCAATCACCATTAGTGGATTTCTCCATTACAGAAGCTACAGTTGGGACAGCCATCAGGTCTTGATGGCGGATTCCATCCAGTGATTGTATACAGAAGCTTCCTAATTCCATCTTGAGGTTTCATAATAGGCTCTATTGAAAACACGTGGCTCCATTTTCATACCCTGCATTTACATTTGTCCCATAAATAATTTTCCAAAATTATCTAAGTAACACCAATGTGCCCAAACAGAGTCACTCCAAAAAATCACTACTTCCTTCAATAGGCTTACAACTACAAACAGTCTGTTATCCTTACCAGTATATTAAATTTAACCATGGTGCAAAATTTGGTCTGTTGTATTTTCTTCAGGTTATTTATGTAGCCATGCCACGATGCAGAGTGCCAGCAAAATAATCCCACTGCTTGTATAGCATTAAGTTTGCCTAAGCCAGCAAACACGCAAGTTCACTTCAAATCTCTTTTGGATATACAGACAGATCTTCAGTTTTCCACACAAATCAGCAAAAGAGGTGTTTGTAAAACTGCCATTAAAAAAAACCCCAAAACTCTATTGTATATTCTCCTTTCCCTTTCTCTGTCCTTTCTAGGCAGATGCAAACAAAATATAAGTGCAGTAATATCTAATTCAGATTCTGCTTACTTTTAACTTTTGGAATTCTGTAAAGAGCCATAAAGTCTGCAATATTTCTCTTTAGAGAAATAGAGCCATAAAATCTGCAATATTTATCTTTAGGGTGTTTAAAAATAAAAGAAGGAAACGTTTTCAACTAACGTCTAGCATTTTATACCACCTTTTATATACACATATACTTCACTTATTAAGGATAAGTTTATATTTATACCTTAAAATGAATCCAACGGCCTTAACTGGCTTCAGCTACGATTAGTTCTAATTACTGGTAGTACTGGAAATTATTTAAATGGCACTTTAAAGAGGTCCTCTATGATCTCATCTTTTCAGTAACTGTGGATGCCTTTCCGCTTAGTCTGAATAAGGAAGACTGAATTATTCTTAATTTTCTTTGGAGGCTCTTGTGGGTGATCCAAACACAAAGTCTGGAGCCAGGGTGCCTAGGAGTAAACCCTGGTTTGGCACCTATAGGTTCAGTTACCACTTAGGCAAGTGACTTAACACATCTGTGCTTCCACTTTCTCATCTGTGAAAACTGGAATAATAATCATAGTACCTAGTTGATAGAATTGCCACTATTAAAGGAGTTGACGTTTTAACGTGCCTGACACATAGTAATCATTATATACATTTTTTTCAAATTAACAGCTAAAATTCACTTATTGAGTTTGCTTTAATTTCTCTTAGACTTGCATGAAATTATGGCAACAAATCTTACCTGTACCCACCGCTTAGGTTTTTGAAGTAGACTCTAAAATATGGCAATGTTTATGGATTTAGGGAGGACCTAGTCCATTGCTATGTGTTAATTTATGTGTTAAATTTCACGTGTTATTAGGGAAAAAATTAGCACACGAACGAAGCACATTAGCACAATAAAAAGGGGTTGGGGCAGGTGAAGCCAGCTTGTGTTCTGAGGAAGAACGTCTGGAGGCACCACCATCAACGGGAAGCCCAGGAATGTGGGCAATCTCAGATCTCCAGCTCTCGTGAAGAGAACGGCCTCCTGAAACACGCAGCCGGGAGAACCCTACTGTCACTATGCTACACTCAGGAGGCTGACCCAGCTTTTGAGCACCGTGGGCTCCTAAGGCTATGGTCACGTGGATGCGGCCATCACGTGGCAGGTCCAGACAGTTATGTGGCAGGCCCAGACCTACTGGCCATGTCAGCACCATGAGCCCTTAAACCCTGAGCTCATGTAGTCTCTCTGGACCTATTGCCACTATGATCATGTGGTAGATCCAGCTTTTCAAGTCGCTAGAGCATGGCAGACTCCTAAACCCTGCCCATCATGTGGATTCATCCTGTCATGTGGCCCTCACGAGCTAGTGGCATGTGGAATCCTCAGCCCTCCAAGTCACAAAGGTGACCTGCTTCTGAGTGTCGTATGGATGCTATGGTTGGTCACATATCCCCCTTGCTCACATATCAGGCTCAGCCATCTCTATCTCGTGAAGATTGCTGCCTACCAGAATCTTCAGATCCCTGAGTCAACAGGGATGTGGCCTCTACCGTCACATGGCAGGCAAAGCACCTGCTGTCATGTGAACACCGCACCTACCCTTCGGCTGTTGGTCGTGTATATTCTATGGTCATGGGACATGCTGTGGTCTCCTGAGGCTCAGTTCTCTCGGTTACAGTTCACGATTGAGGGCACCTGAATCCTGAGGTCACATGCATCCTTCTACTCTGTGGCCTCTGCCAGCCAAGCCCCTGGAAGTCAGGTAGGGACCCACAGCGGTGCGTTACGTTCTCCATAGTGTTCTCCATAGTGGCTGTATAATTTTACCTTCTAAGATTCTTAGAACTATTCTTAGTTCTATTCTAGCCACTATGGAGAACTATGGGGACCTGGAGGAAGGAAGGGAGGGGAAGGTAGCCCTGCAGCATGGGTTTGAAATACTGACCCCTGTGGCACTGGAGAACGGAATCTGGGTAGTCTGGGTGGGAGCTCTCCACGGGAAGGAGAGGAAGGTTGGGAGGGAAGGAATATTAAAGTGAAGGTATTGAGCGAGATTAGGAGACAGTGCCTTTCACACAGTACGATGACAGATACTCAGTGCTCAACAGGGAAGTGGACCAAAAACCCTTAAAATCAGAAGCAGAGGTGTGCAAATGGGGCTGCTGGATGGGCCAGAACACACTGATCTCTGTTTTTGGTATTAGCGTTTTAGCTCAAAGGAAGCATTGCAACCTTGAACTATCAACCACCTCTTCTCTATTTTTGGTTTTGGACAGGGCCATCAGAGAATGTTTCCCAAAGTTGTTATGCCTGGTAAGTGCCTACGAAAATCATTGTCTCTTACTAATGTCGGTGACCTCTGCACCTGCCCTCAAGCCCTTTGGTTCTTGCCTAGAGTACATGTTGGCATCAGACCCTTAACCATTTTGGGGCACATGGACTCCTGAAAATGACATGGATATACTTTCTGGAAAAATACCCATAAATACACACACACACACACACACACACACAAATTGCATATAACATTAGAGACTTCCAAGACCTCATGATGAAGACATCTACTGTAAGCTTTCCCATGGAATTTCCACCGCCCTTTCACACCTGACCTCTGACCCTCACCCTACTTGACCAAACTTTTTTCCCAGTCATCAAGGGCCACTCCCCTGGTCTCCACTCCTGTTTTCCTCTTCCTTTCTCCAGGATGGCCAGGAGTTACCCTCACCAATTATCATTGACGTTGACACTCCCTACATAATAAAGCCCTGCAAGGTGATGAAGAGGCTCAAACAACATTTGGTGAGTTGCAGGAGAGCCACAGATCCCTTATCAGCCACACAATCTCAAATGCCTTTTGATTCCAGGAATGCTATATAGGCTCTGTGACACTGAAGAGTCTAGTCCTGCAATTCCTGCAGCAGTAAGTACCCTTGGGAATCTGAGCAAGGGGAGGAGGGCTAGGAGAGTTGAGGAGACCTAAGCACAGGTCTGCTCATCGGACTTCTCAAGTCTCATTTGAGGTCCAGACCACAGAGATCGACTGTCCTCATTACTCTCCCTCAGGTATTACTTGATCCATGAGTGTGGAGACCAACCGCATATCCATTGTGCTTATCTTGAGGAGGCCTGCTCCTCCCTGACAATTCCCTTCCACTCTGAGGACCCAGCCCCGTGAGTATCACAGGCCAGACTCTGCTCCTGGGTCGTGTGGCTCCCCAGCAGACACAGGCCAGCTCCTGCACACACCCACCACCCACTCTTCCTTTTTGTCTCCTAGAAGCAGCTTGTGCAAGTACTTCAAGGACAGCAGGAATATAAAGAACCTCAAGGACCCCCGTGAGTGTGCGATGGGAAGACTGGGTGGGAAAGGGCAGTGAAGGGGTCAATCATAGGGCCCAGGGCGTGGCAGCACCTGACCTTTGTTCGCTTCCCCTCTCTTCACAGACCTACGGGTCCAGCTGCTGAAGCACACAAAACGTGTCATTGTGCACACCCTCTGTGTGTTGCCCAAGACTCAGCATGACTTCAGCTCCTTCGGGTGGACATGTGGTTCCAGACAGTGAGCGCCTGCGTCCTCCCTCGGGCGGGCCCAAGAAGCCACAGGTGGGTAGGAGGTGGAGGTGGTGACTGGGTGCCTGGGCTCTTCCCTTTCAGGAGATGATGCTCTGTTTCTCCGTCAGCGGGGTGTTCAAGAAAGGTGGGTGTGTGTAGACCCCCACCCCAGATGCCCCACTGCTGCCTTCCCCTGGCCAGGCTCACGCACAGAACCACCCAGCTTCCTGGACCCCTTCCCTTCCCTTCCATTTACTTCCCTTCCTTTCCTTCCCCTCCCCTCCCCTCCCTTCCCCTTCCTCCTGTGTTCTCTAGCCCTCAGTCTTCCCACAGACACCCCAGGTCTGAGGTGTGTCCACGCCTGTCTGCCCTGCACACCCTGGGTGTTGGGGACACAGGCTGTGGAGTTTGGTGGCTCTCGTTCCAGATCCTTGCTCTTAGAACTTGGGCCATTGCTTAACCTCTCAGTTTCTTCATTTGCGCAATGGGGTAGTAGTATCCACCTCTTGGGCGGCTGTGAAAAATGCATCCCGTGAACTTGTGTAGTGGTTGTCAGGGACCCTGTCACTGGGCGCAGACTGCTCCTATAGTTGCCCTCCCCACTCCCGACACCCTGGAACCGTGAACAGCTGCCCTCTCAGCATGAGTGTCCAGTCATACCCTGACTGGGCAACACCATGTGAGCGTGTAGAGCACGTGCAGCTCTAAGGGGTACTGTTGTTTGTTTGCTGTTGAAGTGGAAGGAAGTTCTCAGGACTGTGTGCGTGCCTTCACCCGGACCTTCATCACTACCCCTGCCAGCTACTGCAGGTGAGAGCCCTTTTGTGGGCGGGGATGCACATCCCCGCCTGGGCTCAGGGGCATGGGAATGTGGTGGTGCAGACCTTAGGTTTACTCAGTATTGTGGAAAGCCAGCAGGGAGATCCCAGGAGCAGTCTAGCCTAGTGGTTAAGAAGAGCATGGGCTCTGAAATCGGCCTATGGGTTCTCTCCTTGACACAACACTCACTCACTGTGTGATCTTGGTCAAGTCACATGACCTCTGTGTGACTCAGTGTCTTCTTCCGAGAATGGGGATCAGAGCATCCAGCCCTTGGGCTGTGGTAAAGGGTAAATGTGAAATTGCCCGTGGGTTGGGGATAAACCTATTAATCGAGTGAAGGTGGTAGACAGTCTCTCCAAAGGTGGGCTCTGTGGGGAGGGGCAGAGGTACTAGTTATGGAACCTGGGAGACAGACACAGCAGGGGTATGGAAGGAATGTAGTTGCTGAGTGGCAGTGGGAGCAGGATCGTTGTTTGGAGTGTGCGGTGGTCCATCTGTCCAGTTGTCTGAGTGCCCGTTTATCCTCCAGTCTATGCATTGTGAAAGACGAACTGTTTGTGAGGGACGCCAGCCCCAGTGAGACTCAGAGTGTGTTCTCCATCCCAATGCCTACACCCTCCTCCCTCTCCCAGGAGCAGCAGGAGATGGTGCAGGCTTTCTCCACCCTGTCTGGGATGAAACTCGAGTGGTCTCAGAAGTGAGTGCTGGGTGTATATGGGAATGAGTTTGGGTTGGAACGGTAGGGGAGTGAATCATGGAAACTCGAAAGCAATTTGGAAAAATAGCTTTTTGAATATTTTGCTTCCGAAAATAAAAGTGAGCCCATGAAAAAGGTATCATACTAGTATATGTGTAAAGGGTTTTCAAGATAGTATAATGCTCAGTGATATTATCTTGTATATGGAAAATCCAGGACAATCCACACGCACACCAACCAACCAACAAAAAAACAAAACACCCTACTACAACTGATAACCAAGTTCACCAAAGTTACAGGATACAAGACCGATATACAAAACTTATTTGTATTTCCATGTACTTGCAATGAACAACCGAAAATGAAATTAAGAAAGCAAGCCCAGCTACCATGGCATCAAAATAGTACAACGCTTTGAAACAAATGTAACAAAAGAAGTGCAAATCTCATATTCCAGAGTCTGTAAAACGCTGTTGAAAAAAATAAAGCAGACCTAAGTAAATGGAAAGACACCCCATTTTCATGGGTTGGAAGGCAATATTATTATGATAGCAGTACTACCCAGAGCAAACTAGGTTCAGCGCAGTCCCTATCAGAATCCTTCTTTGCAACAGTTGACAAGGTTATCCTAAACTTCATTTGGAAGTGCACCAAAACAATCTCGAAAGAGAAGAACAAAGTTAGAAGACTCACACGTCCCAATTTCAAAACTTGCTACAAAGCCACAGTAATAAAGACTACGTGGTACTGGCCTGTGGACAGTGTATGAATCAGTGGACTAGAACTGAGAGTCCACAGATAAACCCTCACATTTATGGTCAACTGATGATCAACCAGACAGAGTGCTGAAAAAATCTGATGGGAAAATAATATTGATTTCAAAAAATGGTGCTGGGACAAGTGGGTATCTGTGTGCAAACCAAAGAATTTTGACCCCTGACTCCCACACCGTGTACGAACCTAGCCTGAAAATGGATCAAAGATCTAAAAGTAAGAGCTAAGACTATAAAAATCTGGGAAGGAAACACAGGTGTAAGTCTTCACGAATTAGGCAATCATTTCTTACATATGACACCAAAAGCACAAGCAACCAAAGAAAAAAACTAGATAAATTGTTGACTTCATCAAAATTAAAACCTCTTGAGCATCAAAGCACAGTATCAAAAAGGTGAAAAGCCCACCAACAGAATGGGAGGAAATATTTGCATATCACATATCTGGCAAGAATATGTGAAGAACCCTTGCAACTCAACAATAAAAAGGCAAACACCCCAATGTTTTTAAACTGGGGAAAGGCTCTGAATGGACATTTCTCCAAAGAAGACATATAAATGGCCAGGAAGGAAATGAGAAACTTCTCAACATCGTTAGTCATCAAGGAAATGCAAATTGAAACCACAGTGAGTTACCAGGTCACACCCACTAAGGTGGCTTTAATTAGTGAAACGAATGATACCAAGCGTTGGTGAGGATGTGGAGACATTGGAATTCTCATGTGTTATGATGGGAATATAAAAGGGTGCAGTGGTTTGGGAAAACATTTTGGCACTTCTCCAAAATGTTAAACACGGAGTTACCATAAGACCCAGTAATCCCACTCCTAAGTATCCTACCAGGAGAAATGAAAACATGTGTACACTCTAAAACTTGTTCAGGAACGTTCATAGCAGCATTATTGATAATAGACGAAAAGTGGAAACAACCCAAATGTCCTGTAGCTGATGAATGGATGAATAAATCTTGGTACATCCATATAGTAGAATATTATTCAGTCATAAAAAAGAATACTGTTCTGATACACGTCATGACATGGATGAACCTTGAAAACATGATGCTAAGTGAAAGAAGCCAGTCACAAAAAGTCAAATATTGTATGAAATGTCCAGAATCGGCAAATCCACAGGGACCAAAAGCAGATTAGTGGTTGCCAGGGTCTGGGGGATGGGGAGGAATAGGGAGTGATCACGAATGGTTAAGGAGCTTCTTTTTGAGGTGGTAAAATGACTCTGGAATTAGTTGTGGTGGTTGCACAATCATGTGAATGTACGAAAAAGCACTGATTTGTATACTTTAAAGTGGTGTGTGCATTATATCTCAATAAAAGATGCTGGGAGACTTGTACTTTAGAATTTTTCATTTGTTATTTTCTTGAACATCTTTCTTAATCAGTATATATTGAATTCCCTTGTTCTTTAGCCCAGCTCTACTTTTCTGTTTTGAATTCTAGTGGGCATGAATGCTAGTGATAGATGGTTTGCTTTTCACTGGGCCTTTCTTCGTCATTACACATAGTGTTCATACTGGTACATGTGTCCCAGCAAGAAAGTGGCATACATTTAGCGGTGGCATTGCATGGTCAGCGTGACTGTACTGTGGTACTAATGGAGATCACCTGTTGTTCTCCCACTGCAGGTGCCTTCAGGACAACGAATGGAACTGCACCAGAGCTGGTCAGGTCTGCAGTATGCTCAAGGTGAGGTCTGGGAATCAAGTGGGGTAAAGATGAACATTTCTGGGCCTTCAGGGGGGCCAAGAAGGTGGAGGTCAGTGTCCTGGGAATGGAACTTGGGGAGCGGGCTCTTCTGACATTCCGACCCCTTCTCTCCAGACCGAGGACAAGATCCCAGAGGAGGCCTTCAAAGAAATCCCCTAAAAGGAGCCCTTGGATGCCATCCTTGTCTTCATCCACATCATCTTTTATCTCCAGCCGCAGGCCACGTCCATGCCTGGGGTTGGAGGCCTGGCTGACCAAGAATCCAAAGTTACGTTGTAGGCCAGGTAACATAGCCACTTGAAGGGTCGGCTGTCCTGTGTCTTTTCCCCACTCACGATTGCTGTTTGGTTTCATAATAAAGAGTGCTGTTGCAAGCTGTATGTCGTGTGTCCTCCATTGCTCTTCCCTGCCCCAATCACGAGCCAGTAGGTCCAGGCCTGAACGTCCCTGCCTTCCTCCCCGAGGACGAGGCACCTTCTAACACAAATAAGTGGGGTTTTTATACAATTTTTTTCCATTTATAAAACATGAAGATTCTGCACAAAAATGGGATAGCAATGGGACTTAAAGTGCATGCGTCAAAACTCCTTTATGTCCCAGCTAGATGGGTTTACATATATCATGCATCAAGTAGGGAAATTTAAAAATACTTTTAGACAATTGAAAATGGAAACACAGCATACCAAAACCTGTGTGACACAGCAAAAGCAATGATCAGAGGAAAATCTATTAGTCGTTAAGTAAACGCAAATCAAAGCCACAATAGTATGCCACTTCACACCTACTACATTGCCTGTAGCTTTTTTTTAAAAAAGAGACATAACAAGAAGAGCTTTGGTGAGGATGTGGAGAAATTGGAACTTCTGTACATTGTTGGTGGGGATAAAATGGTTTCGCTGCTGTGGAAAACAGTTTGTTGGTTCCTCACAAAATTAAACACAGAAGTACCATATGACCCAGCTACTGCACTCCTAGCTGTATACCCGAAAGAAATGAAAGAGGTGCCAAAACAAATTATTGTACGTGAATGCACACAGCAGCATTACTCATTATATTCAAAAGGTTGAAACAACCCATCTGTCCATCAAGGCATGAGTGGGTAAACAAATTGTAGTACATACACACATTGGGATATGTATTTTTGCAAAGATTGAAATCCTTGTCATACGTGCTCGCAGAAGTTGTCCTTCTATTTCATCAGTGGTCAGATAGTGACTTGACAGAGATTTCCTGAAGGGCCTGGAGCCAAAAAGGAAAGGAAAACAATATTGTCTAGTCTTTGCAGATTGGCTTCTGATCTGGGACACTCCACCGATGCTTAGCCAGGCTGCCTCCAACTCTGCCTTAGCCTTCACCTCCAGCTTTTGAGGAGCCCAAAGGTCAGCCACATGTGCAAGCTTGGCTTCCTGTCAGACCTTTGCTGAGCCTGTGTCCTACCCTGTACATATGCATTGCACTCTGGAATCTCTGCTATGCCCTTCAAAACTCTTATTCCCCCAAGAATTTTCCTCATCACCCTCACCCTTCCCAGGCTTCGGGGGCTCTCTGCTGCTTGCCTTATCTTCTTTCCCTTGCCCCAGGCAGCTATGGGTACGATACGTTTTTAGATGTTTTTGAGAGACACAACCGAGAAAGCCACTCCATGCCTGGGAGGGGCCGTGGGAAACAAAACTCATCCTCTGTGCCATACCCTCAGGGGTCCTCCATAGAGGGCAGAAGGCACAATCACAGTTTTGGGGGAGAACAAGGTCCATATTATGACCCCTGGGACCAGCAAGAAGCACCGTGAATGTGGCTGCCAGTCTCATGGGAGAAGCAAGAGGGAAGAGATATGGGAACATATGTATATATATAACTGATTCACTTTGTTATAAAGCAGAAACTAACACACCATTGTAAAGCAAGCAATTATACTCCATTAAAGATATTTTTTTAAAAAAGGAAACAGATTGGGTTTAAGTGGTAGGTTGCAAAATGCAAGACAGAATATTCCTGACACCGCATGATACAATGTGAAAAAAAAAAAAAACTCAGGGTATAAAACTGTATATTACAGTATGGTCCCTCAGAAGAAGATATTAATGAATGCTTATGGGGTTTTTTTGTTGTTTTTCTTGCGCTACGTGAGCCTTTCACTGTTGTGGCCTCTCCCATTGTGGAGCACAGGCTCCAGACGCGCAGACTCAGTGTCCATGGCTCACGGGCCCCGCCGATCCGCAGCATGTGGGATCTTGCCGGGCTGAGGCACGAACCCATGTCCCCCGCATCAGCAGGCGGAATCTCAACCACTGCACCAACAGGGAAGCCCTATTTTTTTTATGTGTAATAATTAACATTAAGAAGTCAAGCCAAAGGAACGCGTGAGAGTGTCAACTATGTTTATAAATGTGTGATTGGAATGCACAATAGTTATTCATTCAGATCTACGCTTTGCTTGTACAAAAGGATGTTTGTGTCTGGGTCAGCGTCTTCCCAGGTGCTTAGGGTGAAGCACTATACCTGTTGGCTCCTTACGCAGCATAACAAGGACAATTTATCATTGATAAGCAGATATGAGTATCTCCTCGCTGATTAATAAGCTGCAACACTTTACATGACTCACCCAACTTTTCCTGATGCCCGGTTCCTTACATGTAAAAATCAGGGGTTAGGGATAACCGCCAGCTTAATTAACATATAGAACACGTACCACTCTGCCCAAAGATTCCCAGTTAATCTCCTCTTCTTCCTCTGGTCCCATGCAAACTTTGATCTGATTTCCTTTTCTATATATTAGCTTTTCCTGCTCTAGAATTTCGTATAAATGGAATCACACATCCTGTACTCCTTTGTGTCTGGCTTCTTGAACTTAGCTTTTTTTTTTCTTGAGATCCACCCGGGTTCTTGCCTTTTTATTGCTGGGTAATATACCATTGTATTGATTTGTTTACCTTTCATGTTGTTTTAATGAAGTTTCAGGAGGAAGTGAAACTCCACCCTTGTGTCCAATCAGCCATCTTCCTGGTCAGTGTTCTCTTCTTATACAATGGATACAATTTCAACCTTTACCACTCCTTTATCTCTCTAGGGAAATTCTCTCTTTAGGTCTTTTCCAGGCTTTTCTCTTTTTCCTTTTCCCTCAGTGCCAATCACTCCATGTGTTGTGTTTGCTCTGTCCCTTCCACGCTTACCCTGGGTTGTGACCGTCTCCTGAAGAGAAGACTTCACTGTCGAGTCAGCCCTGGGCTCCTGGGTGCTTGGCTTTAACCCATACCTGGCTCTGGGCTCGTCAGTGGTTTAGCCTTCCTCCCTGACCCTACCACTGGTGGCCCCTGCCTTACCACTCATTCCCTCCCTCCCTCGCTCCCTCCCTCCCTCGCTCCCTCCCTTCCTTCTTTCCTTCCTTGAAGGAGAGCATTCTCCGTTTATTACATGGGAATTCTTATTTCATACTTTCGAGCACAGTTATGTATTTATTATGAATGGAATATTCTATGTATTCATTATTGGACTATTATTATTCCAAAACCACAATTATAAGGTTTTTAAACTAAATATTGTAAAATACTTGCACTCTCCTCATTTAAATTGTTTAGGCACTTCCCAACCTTGTTTACACACTAGAGTCACTTGGGAAGGTTGAAAAAAATCACTAGCGCCAGCCTACACCCACAACACTTAAAACAGATTTGGGGGTAGACCCAAGCAATCACATTTTTAAAACTCTTCATGTGATTGCAGTGTGCAACCAAGGTTGAAAACCACTATGTTAAAAGGCATCAGCTTTGGGGTTATGCTTGGCAGAAGACCTTAGGAATGCCTGCCACCTCACTTTGCTGACTTTCCACTCGGTGCTCTTTTTGGGGACCTAGTGATTCCATTAGCTTACAGTGGGGATTGGTAAACTGTGGTCCACGAGCCTGTTTCTGTATGACCTGCAAGCTAAGAATGTTTTACATAGTCAAATGGTTAAAAAAATCCAAAGAAGAATCGTATTTCCTGGCATGTGAAAATTACTTGAAATTCACATGTCCCTGTCCATATATAAAGTTTTATTGGAAGAGAGACATGCTGTGTCAGTGGCAGCTTTTGCTCTACAATGCAAATCTGAATAGCACCATCGGAAACTGAAAGGCCTGCAAAGCCTCATATATTTGTCATCTGGCCCTTCCAGGAAAAGTTTTTTGAGCTCTGGCTTAGAGCAATTGTCCTTAAAGCAAATGCACAGTAATAGCAGTAAATGGCTGACGGTCCCTTTGGCTAAGCCTGGGAAGAAAATTTACTGCAGTAACTTGCGACTTCACTGTAGGGTCCTTCCTCAGTAGTCCACTCATTCATCGTGTTCTGGGTCAAGTGTGGGAATTGAGTAAGGGACTACCATTTGCCATCATGATAGCTCAAGTCACCAGATCTAGCGCTTGATTTATTAATTTTAATGTTCTTATATTTTATTATAAATAAATACTTATTTATATTCTATTTATTTTTACACTGATCAAATGCAACTTTGGAGTATGTTCAGATATTTCAAGATCCAAGGGATCTGTTGATCAATTAGCCACCTTCAAAGATTGCTGTAGGTCAAACCAATGTGACTACCCTTCCAGCCTTGCTGCTTATTAAGGTAAACAGCACTCACCTTGAGGCAGGAGGTTAAGTGCTCCTACTCGGCCTGCAACTCCACAACCACAACATCCCCAGTGAAATGAGGGGATCTCCCATCTCATCGGTGGCCTACACAAGTCAGCCACTTCAGAACACTTCGAAGATGAAGATGCCCTCCGCACTAATGTGTTTCTCAGTGCTGTGGGGAAAGGAGCCTCCTCTGAGTCCCTAACAACATCTGTTTGGTGCATGGACACATTGACTTCAAAGGCATTTCATTCAAGTGACCACAGGCGACAACTCCTGCAACTGTTTCACCATTGTGTGCCATGGGACACCAATATTTCATCCTCTAATGTCAGTTGGATCCTTACCGTCGTCAGATGCACCTAAGCCAAATAACTTTTCTCAGATTCCCACTTCCTCCAGGGCTCTTGGCTTGAACCAATTTTGGTGTCAAGGACTCTATCAATCAAAGTTCCCACTTGCCTATGCCAGCTATTCGTTCTAATAGCTATTTCATAAAAATAAGATGTTGTTAATAAAATATATTACATAGCTGACAAAAACTCTGTGAGGGCCAGAAAAGCCGGCTTGGATGCTATGCAGCCAGGGGAAGTCCACTCACGCTTTGGGACTGCTATAGCTGAAACACCACTGCTGCCTGTGTGCTAACTGACATGTATGCATTCCAGGCACTCTGCTGTGACTGCTCCATAAGAACCAGAGACCCCTCCCATCATACACAGCTTACCAAGTCACTGAGCCATACGTGGCTCCCATGTCATTCAGTTACACCTCCAATTCTCAGGATGGTGCATATGCTTGATACAACCGAGATCCCACTTGGAATCCAAGCTGTAAGGGGTTCTGCTTAATGTGTACACACACACGCACACACACACACACACAGACACTGGTTTCATGTCTTTAGCTTTTTGTTCACTAAAGAACAGGAAAGCATATGAGTGTTCAGGTATGTCTGAAGAGTTGCCAATGGAATCCGATTCATCGTTGATTTTATAGAACGTTATAATTTTTGCTTCTGTAAATGGTATATTCAGAATGAAAACGGTACTTTGTACTTGTCACAATTATTTTGTGTATATTTGTCTTATACTCAACAAACTTATTAATCTCTATCGTTAATCTTAATTTCCTTAGCCTCTCTTGAATTTGCATGAAGGTAACTATGTTATCTTGACAGCTTTATTTTCCCTTGTACACATTTATTAATTTACATGTGTATAGATGCATATATACATTCCGGCTCACTGTACTGCCTAGTAGATGTAGTGTGATGCTAAAACAAAATGGTCATGTAAGTCATCTTTGTCTGTCTTCTGATTTTAAAGGGAATGCTTCCAACATTTCTCTATTACGTATGATGTTTGATGCAGTTTACTCTTTTTTAAATAATTGTTGTCAGTCTAAAGAAACATCTTTCAATTTATGACTTGCTGAGAATTCCTGTTATTGCCAGTTTTACTGCTGACTGGTTGTTTCAATTTTTCTAGGCCTTTTTTTACTGAATATTTTTTGATAATCCTCCTTTCCTCCTTCCTTTAGAGCACTAATGGGCTAAAATTTTTTTCATAGATCTCCTAATGTTAAACCAACGTGGCATGCTTGGAGTTAAACACGACTTTGTCATCCTGTGCTTCCTGTCTTGGCCGTGGCAGGATTTAGCTTGCTATACATTTATGAATACTTTTTGCATTTGTGTAATTATCTGAGATTGGCTAATAATTTTGCCTTCTCATGTATTCTTTGTCAAGAATACTTTTAATAACATTAAGATTTTCTGTTTCTTTAGCATGGAAAATCATGTTTTTCTCTGGGATTTGTCTGTTTTCTCTAAATTTTAAATTTATCAGCATATCTTTTCCATAACACTGTTGTATCTTTTGAATCTTTGCTGAAACTGAAAGTGTGACAGCTTTTCTCATTTCAGAGTGCCTTCTCCATGCCTTATCTCTAATTTTCTTGAGCCTTGTTGCCAGATGTATCCTTATTTTCTTATCTCTCTAAACTGTTTGCAGCTAGCATTTTGTTGTTGTTGTTGAACTCTGTCATATCTCCTATCAGTTCCGTTAATTTCTGTTCTTATTTTTATTATTTTTCCTTGACAAGAGTGGAAAGACATGAGATTAATTTTTATACATTAAATGATCCATGAACAGGCTTTGCATCTAACTCCAGGTTTTATTTTCTAAGTTTTATGTTTGAATATAATGAACACTCAAATACCCAATCCATTCATCTGTTTGGAGGAGGCCCAAAGCTTTGCAATGCTGCCACTGCCACGACGTCTCTTCAGTTCCACTGTTGGCACATCAGATGATTGAGGAAGAGGGAACTGGAGCACTGAAGTAATAGGCTCTCTACTCTAAGTACAGCTGACCCTGGAACAACAGGGTTTGAACTGCGTGGGTCTGCTTGTATGTGCATTTTTTTTCAACAAATGTTTAAAAAGTACACAGGTACAACATCGTATACAAGACAGGTATTGAAGTGGATAGCCTATCCTTACACAGGCATAAGGTGAGTGATATTTAATAAAAAATTAATAACGTGTTTGTTTTTTTACTGTTTTACAAATTTGCTTTCAAATAATTACATACCCGTTTAGTACGTCTCTCTGTCTCTCTGTCTCTCTCTGTCTCTGTCTCTCTAATAATTGGAGAAACTCTGCATCAGCTTATCATCACCACAGGTATGTGCTTTTTTTAGTATAACAATGTTTCCATGCTGTATTATGAACATGACTGTGATACTGTATGCCATAAAAGTTTTATAATGATTCATTCATTAGCATATGGTCTAGGCTACCATGAAGCAATGGTATCCATCACACTAGACAACCATATAGCACTCATATTGCTGCTTCTTCGTTATCAATGCACTAATCCTTATACCTCTAAAAAAATATGAATTTCTTTTTCACACTATCTTTCTACTTTTGGTGTCTAGCGTTAGTAGTACATATAACATCTACCATGTTTTGTATCATATGAGACAGTATTGATGTTGGTACTGACGGACAGACGATTCATTTTGTAAGCAGATGATGCAAACTTTCGGTATCAATAAATACAGTACAGTACTGTAAATGTATTTTCTCTTCCTTATGATGTTCTTTATAACATTTTCTTTCCCCTGGTTAAGTTTGTTGCATGAATACACTATATAACACATATAACACACAAAATATGTGTTGATCCACTGTTTATGTTATCGGGAAGGCTTCCAATCAACAGTAGGCTATTAGTAGTTACGTTTTGGGGGGACTCAAAAGTTATCTGCAGAGTTTTGACTGTGCAGGGGGTCGGCGTCCCCAACCCCCACGTAGGTCAAGAATATATATGTATTTCATTTAAGAGAATAACATACAATATAGAAAAGAGTATGTAAAGAACCTCGACTTTAAAACATACCTGTCTGGATTCAAATCCTGCTCTGTCCCTTACTGCCCATGTGACTTTACACAAGTGCTCAATCTCTCTGCATTTCAATTGTATCACGCAGCAGTCAGTGGTCCTGTTTGCCAAGTGTTTCCACTTCTCCCCTGTTCCAGGCCCCTGGCAGAACTGCACTTCTTGCTTTATCCCCTTTGTTTGGGCGGAGCCATAATGTGACTAGTTTTGGCTAATGGGTTTGAGTGATATGTGAAATAATTCTGGGCCACATCATATGCTTCTTGGTGTGAGACCTCCCTCCTGGCCTAGGAACCTCTTTCCCTCAGGCACAGTGATTAACATCTTTCTACATGGTGGCTGCTCTGTCGGGTTCAGTCTCCACGTCATTCCAGTAAGAAGAGATCAGATCTCCGACATCCACCATCCTGTGATGGACGTGCACCTGCCATGGACTTGTAGTGGGAGTGAGGAATAAGCCAGTGAGATTTGGGGATTGTCTATGACCACAGCATAGTTCAGCCTCTCCTGACTCACGTATCTCATCTGCCAACTGAAATAACAACCTCTCAGGATTTTTCTGAGGGTGAAATGACTTAACTTACATGACGAGTTTATCACAGTGCTTGACATATAAAGGAGACTCAAAACATGGGAGCTTTAATTATTACATAATAATAAAATTGTTTTGGAAAAGTGTGGGATATTTGTATAAAATGAGAGGTATGGTGTCTGCTCGTCCTGACAGGTAAGTTGTACTTTGTTTTCCAGAGGGGCGCATTATATTTGTTGCTATAGATAAGACTGCTTAATGATTTGTACTTATGCACTTCTCTTTGCCACCATGCTATCAGACATATGTTTAGAAATTGAAGTTACCTCTGAAGACTAAAAGTGAATAGATTTAAGCAGGAGAGAGTCTGGCTGATGTGATAAGATAAAATGCATTTCAGAGCAATAATAATTTCTTAAAGAGAAGAAGAACAAATTATAATAATTATAAACATACATTCTCTTGCTCTTAGTAAGCAAAGGCACAAGGTCTTAAAGTGGTAGGAGACTTAGTGTGGACAGGTCTTCACAGAATATTTTCTGGGAACACTCGTTCCTCAGATGCTCTGTGGAAAAATGTATCATCCCCGCATAAGTTGGGGAAACTATCCCTCCCTTTGACATTCGTATTGCATGTTACCATATTATCAAAAAACATCCTACGGTATAGGAAATTCATTTATCTGTAGTCCTGTATGTTCCACACGCCTCTGAAGTAGAGTCCAATTTCGGTGTTTTTTGTGGCCTTAAGTGTTTTGCAAAACAAGCTTGGAAATCCTGAAATGAGAGAAAAATAAAGTGCATTATTTAAGCATCATGTAATATAAATTATCACAAGTGACAATATTCTTGAGCCAAGTATCAAGAAGTATTTCTCCCCCATAAATGTAAACACAATTTTGCTATCTGCTCAACTTGACTCATTCAACACCACTTTCATGACAGACCAGGACCCTGCTGCTGAGAGATGACATCCAAGTCCATGAACACCAGCCACCCCGTCCAAGGCCACCCCACCCACCCAGGCCAGGCCATCCTCCTTCTCCACTTCACTCTCTTTACCAGCAGGTGCTCCCGACATTCCAGGTTCAGGTCGCACGAAACCATAGGATTTCTCTGCCAGCTGTACAACAGTTAGGCCGTAGCCAGAAGCCCCCTCCCGCCCCCCACCTCCATCCAACACTGTCTCTCAGGCCCTCAGCTCTTTGCCGGACCTCGGTCTGATGTTGCTTGGATGCCTCTTAAAGCCCAGATCCCTGAGTAAACTTCTAGTACCGGCGGGGGCACCTCCTACCCGAGTACCACCCACCACGGCAGGATATTAAAGTTGGTGGAAAGGTTGGGATCTGAGCCAGAGTCTCCTCAATGTCCCCCCTCAGCCAGAGTGACCACCACAGGTCTAAAGGTCTTCTGCACCTATGGGTCTGACTCTTCTGGAGGTTAAGCCAAACTGCAGTTCAGTAGACCCTACCCACTCTTAAATGGCATCCCATCCTGCACGACCATAGGTGATCACATGACGTTGGAGACCACCTGAACCACCAAACTGAGGAGCCCTCAATCTTTACATGACTGAGGGGGCTGAGTCTCACGTGACCACGTGCTGGCACATGACCATAAGGTCCACTTGACCAACAGCAGTCCAGAAGCTGCAGAGCTCACATGAGTGGAAGAACCTTGGGTGCCACGTGTGGTAGGAGCCACACTGTTGCCCATACATGCATCTACAGTGTTTAGTAGCCCACAACCTTCACGTGATAGAGATTGCTGAGCATGACATGTACCATGCTGGGAAGGGTACCAGACCATAGCATCCACATAACCCTAAGCAGTAGATCACATCAAGGGCTGAGGCTAACACATGCTGTAGCTAGTCAGGATCACATGAGAGAAGGAGCCACATGACACGCAGGGTTTAGCAGTCCACCACGCTCTAGTGACTTGAAGGCCTGGATCTACCACAGGGCCATGGCGGCAACAGGGCCAAAGAGACCACATGCCCTTTGGGTTTAAGAGCCCAGGGTTCTGACCGGACAAGAAGGGCTTAGCCTGTCAGGTAACTATTGTCCACAGGATGGCAGCATCTACATGACCCGAACCCTTAGCAACCCACAGAGCTCATGTGCCTGGGAGGGCTGAGTCAGCTTTCTGACACTAGGGTCCAATGACAGTAGGTTTCTACTTGATCTGAAAGTTTGAGGGGAACATTACCTTTGGGAGAACAGGAGATCTGAGATTACCCACATTCCTCATCTCCTCCATGATATTGGTGCCTCCGAGTGACCTTCTAAGTGCACAAGCTTGGGCTTTACCTACACCCACCTCTCTCTAACATGTTAATTTTATGTGCTTTTTTCCCCCCATAGCACATGAAATTTAACACATAACAAATTAACACATAAGGATGAAATAAGTCTTCCCCAAAACCACAGTCCTCGGCATGCTGTAGAAACTACTGTTAACAGCCTAAGCAGTGGGTACAGGTAAGCACTGTTGACTTAAGTTTCATGCAGGTCTAAAGGAATTTAAAGCAAATCTAATGAGTTGTAGTTTTTAATTTCGGAGGAAAGATGTATAGTGATGACTGCAGGCCATGCACTTGAGAAGGATAAGTCATTTAAGAGAGGTAACTCTATAGATTACGTACTGTTACAGAACATGTGAACACTGAAGTCCAGAGGTATTAAATCAATCACTTGACTAAGAGGTCACGGATATTGCAGTTGGCACACCAAGAGTGGCCCACAGGCAATCTGGCTCCAGACATTGTGTTCTGCTCACCCACCAGGTTCCTCACTGGAAGGTAACATTGGGCTCAGCTTCACTAATTCTCAAAATCTGGGAAATCAGCCCAAGTTACTGAAAAGTTGAGATCATGAGAGATCTCTTTGGGATGCCACGCTAATTAGACCCAGTCAAATTTGAGTAAATTTCATGGCCTCTATTTAAGGTTTGTGTATACATATAAACATATCTCTAATATGTTAAAAATGTATATGAGTGGTTTATGAATTGCTTGATGATAGCTGAAAACATTTCCTTCTTTTAAATAAACACTGAAAAGAAGATATCATAAAGTTTAGTCACCATACTCCCCGTGCCTGAATTAAAAAAAAATTACAAATGAGTGGAATCTGAATTCATTAGATTTTACAGTGTATATTCTGTCTGTGTCTCCCCAGAAAGAACAGAGAAAGGAGTAGGAGAATATATATTGTAGGGGGTTTTGTATTGCAAATCCAGAAACACCTATTTTGCTGATTTGTGTGGGAAACTGCAGGATCATCAGTATGTCCAAACTAAGTGTGATCTGATCTTTCCGGTTTGTTGGCTTTGGTAAACAATGTTATACATTGTTCGGATTATTTTTCTAGGTTCCTGCAATGTGGCATGGCGGCATAAATGAGCTGAAAAAAATGCAACAGATCAAATTTTCCACTGTGGTTAAAGTTGAGGTATTTAGAAATGACAAGAGACTCTGTGGTTCTAGGTCTACTGAGAAATGTCCTAGTTTGGGGTATAGAATAGTAAGAGAAAACAGTTATTCGTGCAGGTCACTGTGTCTCATGTAACTGTGGAGAATTATTTGTGGGACACATAAATTCAGGAGATAAAAAAGGAGGCATATCTTTATTTAAAATAGAGCCTATTATGAAACCTTAGTCTGGATTTAGGAAACATCTCCATGTAGTCATAGGATGGAATCTGACACCAAGACCTGATATAGTTGTTATAATTAGATACAGATGAGCAGATCAACAGTGCAACATGCAGAACAATTTATCGAGCCTAACTATGGTCACCTGATGGTGATTGGGGTCAACTTTTTTGAGCAAAAGACCAATTGTGGCCTCCTCATTATCCCTCTTACGTCAGATTTTGCTCCTGTCAAACATGATAACTCAAATCAATCATTCTTTCTCTGAGATGATGATCAGGAGTTCTTCAGGACCTTTTAAAAACATTTAGTTACATCAGTGGGGCCCTGTCACCACCCTCTACTATATATCGCTGGGGCAGGGAAGAAACTCTATGGTTAAAGATCTGTGTATCTGGGGTCCAGTTTAGGCATTACATTTATCAGGCACTGTGTTTAGGCAGCCTGATAATCCATTTCTCTTGAATGTGATTTCGCAGGATTTCACGGAAACAAATTTTCATTATTTTATCTTATTTGTTTTGAGGTGGCTACTTCGAACGTTGGTGCCAGCAGTTTTAGAAGGAGGAGTGGCTTTATGTAACACAGAGAAGTGGGAAAGGGGAGCAAGAGAACAGTTGTGATGCTGTTTCCCTAAAGGTAAATACTCAAATTCTTCTGGTTCTAACACACTTATGAACAACTGAACTAGATGTCCTATGTGACTTTATTTTCAGAAAGCAAAGTTGACTTACCTAGCAACAGTACACAGGAGATAGCGTCAGATGGGGCTGTATCATTATGCAAGTTGCATTCAGAACCTGTTTTTCTTTGTTCCTTTGTGAAATCCATTAAGATATATGCAAGTAAGATTATTGTCAGTGGTTTTTTTTTTTACATCTTTATTGGAGCACAATTGCTTTACAATGGTGTGCCAGCCTCTGCCCTACAAGAAAGTGAACCAGCCACATATACACACATTCCCATATCTCCTCCCTCTTGCGTTTCCCTCCCTCCCACCCTCCCTATCCCACACCTCTAGGCGGTCACAAAGCACGGAGCTGATCTCCCTGTGCTATGCAGCTGCTTCCCACTTTCTATCTCTTTTACGTTTGGTAGTGTATATATGTCCATGCCACTCTCTCACTTTGTCACAGCTTACCCTTCCCCCCCTCATATCTTCAAGTCCATTCTCTAGTAGGTCTGTGTCTTTATTCCCATCTTACCACTAGGTCCTTCGTGACCTTTTTTTTTTTTACTTAGATTCCATATATATGTGTTAGCATACGGTATTTGTTTTTCTCTTTCTGACTTACTTCACACTGTATGACAGACTCTAGGTCCATCCACCTCGAAAGAAGAGAAATGGTTGCAGTTACTGTGCTGTGGCATAGAGTTGAATATCCCTACCCACCAACCATCACGATGGAAAATTCAACAGCCCTAGTTTGAATATAATAGGTCGAAAAGAGTCTCATCCTGTGAGGATTACCATGTCACGGAAATAGGAAATTATATCCACAATTAAAATTTCTTCCGGGCAAAGGATGGAGGGAAGTGAGGAGATAGGGATTCTGTACAGAGTGTTTATTCATGAGCTGTGTCGTTTGTCATGATATGACTGTCCAGTACAATTTGGAAGCCCCTTCCATGTAAAAACCATTAAAATAAAATTGTGGTTCATAGATTTTCATAGTACTAGTCGAGAATGAACTTTTTCCTGGGCTGCTTGTTTTTATCCAGTCAAACATTTTCCCATTCAAAACATAATTCTAGAGTGTGATGTCAGGGAATTGGCAGAATAGGAGCCTCCAAATAAACATTTTGCCTAATCAGCCATGGGCCAGTGTGTTTTTGTGGGGGCCTCAGTTTCCAGTGATGAAGCCCCAACACAATGATCCATTAGAAAAAAAAATCCAAGAACAGACACGTTGAAGAGAGTAGGAAGAACAGCTTCACCCTACCAATATCAAACTTCCCCAAAGGCTACACATATCAATGCCTAGACAGATGCACTAGGCCTGCAATTCCTCCCATTGGGGGAAGTGAGAGTGTGGTGAGCACCTGAATACCCAGTGGTGCTAGCCGCTGCCCAGGAATGCCACTTCTTTCTTGCCCAAACCCAGAACCCAGAGGCGATGAGCATGGCTGAATAGTCTTGGGATAACAAGGAGAAGGGGAAAGGGCATGGGCTCACAGCAAACAGGGCACCAAGCTCAACAAAGGGCTGCAGTTCTTCTAACTGCCTCACAGACTGTACCCTACAAACCTCATAGGACCCATCACGTACAGAAGCCTCAATTTGCCCACGAGCATATCCAGCACTCCATTTTCCTGTCCCGCTGAGAACCGGCATTTCATGGACAACCCTGCAGAAGGTGCACACATGCCTCAACAGATCATGCACATGTGCATAAAGAGAACTGGCACCACTCTGCTGGATGGTGAGAACAGACATACCTGAAACACTTCAGGGTACCAAAATGGGGAAAATAAACAGGAGGCTGTCAGCATGTGTCCTGCTTTGTGCAATTGAGAAAAGGCGTGTATCATCCAAACACTTCCTTCACAAGATGAAACAAGAGGGGCAGAGCAGGTGAATCCACAGAAGAGCCCTCAGAGACCCCCCAGTATCCCTAGCTTGGCTGAGTGGTGCAGGAGTTTCTCTCCTGAAAAAGTAAGTAAAGACTGATGGAGGAGATTGCTTCCTTAAATGTGAAGACACCAACACGAGATATTCAGGGGCAGGAAAAATCTAGGAAGTCCAACTCCCCACCAATGAAACAAGGTAATTTCCCAGTAACTGACCACATAGAAATGGAGGTCCATGATTTGCCTGACAAGGAATTCAACATGATTGTTTTAAATATGCCCAGCCAGCTGCAAGACAACTCAATGAAATCAGAAAAGCAATACCTGTACAGAATGAAAAAGTCAACAAGGAGATAGAAATCATAAAAAGGAGCCAAAGAGAAATGATGGAGCTGAAGAATACAATGGATGAATTTAGAAATATAATAGAGAGCTATAACAACAGACTTCATCAAGCAGTAGAAAGAATTTATGAACTGAAAAAGAAGTAATTTGAAGTTATATAACCAGAGGAGGAAAAAAAAAGAATAAAAAAGAGTGGGGAAAATCTATGGGATTTTTAAAACACCATTAAATGGACTCATATATGGATGATGGGAGACCCTGGAGGAGTAGGAGGGCAGAGAGAGAGAGAGAGAAAGAGATAGAGATAGATAGAGAGAGAGAGAGAGAGAGAGAGAGAGAGAGAGAGAGAGAGAGGCGGTGGGTGGGGATTTTATTTATAGAAATAGACACACAGACTAACGAGTGGATGGTCGGATCCCCATTCTCGGAAGAAGACACTGAGTCACAGAGAGGTCATGTGAGTTGACCAAGGTCACACAGCGAGTGATTATTGTGTCAAGGAGAGAATCCATAGGCCGATTCCAGAGCCCATGCTCTTCTTAACCACTAGGCTAGACTGCTCCTGGGATCTCCCTGCTGGCTTTCCACAATACTGAGCAAACCTAAGGTCTACGCCACCTCATTCCCACACCCCTGAGCCCAAGCTGTGATAGGCATTCCCGCCCACTACAGGGCTGTCTCCTGGTGTAGCTGGCAGGGGTAGCGATTAAGGTCCAGGTGAAGGCACACACACAGCCCTGAGAACTTCCTTCCACTTCAAGAGCAAACAAACCACAGTACCCCTTGGAGCTGCACATGCTGTACACGCTCACATGGTGGTCTTCAGTCAGGCTATGACTGGACCCTCATGCTGAGAGGGCAGTTGTTCATGGGGGCCAAAGTGTTGGGAATGGGGAGGGCAAATATAGGAGCAGTCTGCACCCAGTGACAGGGTCCCAGACAACCACTACACAAGTGCACGGGATGCAGTCTTCACAGCCACACAAGAGGTGGATACTACTACCCCATTTTCAAATAAAGAAACTGGGAGGTTAAGTAATGGCCCAAACTCTCAGAGTAAGGATCTGGGATGAGAGCCACCAAACTCCACTGCCTGTTTCCCCAACGCCCAGTGTGTGCAGGGCAGACAGGTGTAGACACAGCTCAAACCTGAGGTGTCTGTGGGAAGACTGAGGGCTGGAGAACACAGTGGGGAAGGGGAAGGGAGGGGAGGGGAGGAGAGGTGGGGGAGGGGAGGTGAGGTGGGGAGGGGAGGCGGGGACAGGAGGGAAGGGAAGAGAAGGGAAATGATGCATAAGGAAGGGAAGGGAAAGGAAGTGAAGGGGTCCGGGAAGCTGGGAGGTTCTGGCAGTGAGACTGGCCAGGGGGAGGGAGCAGTGGGGCATCTGGGGAGGGGGTGTACACACACTCACCTTCCTTGAACATCCCGTTGACACAGAAGCGGAGCGTCGTTTCCTGAAAGGGAAGAGCCCAGGCGCCCAGTCACCACCTCCACCTCCTACCCACCCGTGGCTTCCTGGGCCCACTCGAGGGAGGAAGCAGGTGCTCACTGTCTGGAACCAAATGTCCACCACGAAGGAGCTGAAGTCATGCTGGGTCTTGGGCAACCCACAGAGGGTGTGCACAATGACACGTTTTGTGTGCTTCAGCAGCTGAACCCGCAGGTCTATGTGGGGAGGGCAAGCGAGCGAAGGTCAGGGGCTGCCACGCCCTGGGCCCAGTGATTGATCCCTTCACCGCCCTTTCCCACCCAGTCTTCCCATCACACACTCACGGGGGTCCTTGAGCTTCTTCATATTCCTGCTGTCCTTGAAGTACTCCCACAAGGTCATAATGAGGGCTCCTCTCACCAGAATTACCTGGGAAAGAACTCCAACCTTTCTTTCTTCCTTGAGGTGGTCTACCACCATCACTGTATTCTGAAAAGAGGAACAAAAATACAAGTTTGCAGACACATCTGTGGTCCACTTACCACGTACCATGTCTTAGGCTAACAGCATGGTAGGGCAGGCAAAGTGCCAACCTGGCCTAAGGGACCAATCCCACAAACCTCAGAAAGGACACTCTTCTGCCTGTCCAGAGAGGACAGCCTTATCCGACAGATGGCACTATCAGGGGAAGAATCGAGGAGGAGCAGGATGAGGAAGAGGAGGACAAGGAGGAGAAAGAGGGAGGAGAAGGAGGAGGGAGGGGAGGACAACTGCGGTGAAACTTTTAAAACAGTGGAGCTGGACTGATAAAGAACCGCGGTGTATGCGTCCATGGGTTAGACTGGACAGCAGTCATATATATACCAGGAAGTCACCCGAATCTTGCCTTCTCTCAGGACTTTCCAGCAACCACACCAATACCTCTCTTGTGCTTGACAAATCCAATGAGCCACCAAACCGATTCCACTAACAACCAGCAAGCTGGCTGGACTTACTTTGCCAGTGCACTAGGAGCTTTAATCCCAGGTGGCACAGAGGTAACAACCTCCTGAACTGTCTCCCTCCCTCCAGCCTTGCCCTGAACAATAGGCTGTTTGAAAGAGCCAGAGTGAGCTCTTTATTGGGCCAGCCTGAAATGCCTTTCAGCTCAGAAGGCAACTCTTCCTCACTTCAGCTCCTCTATAACAAGGGTGTGAATGATAACCTGGAATGATGTGTCAACCACCATTTCCAAGTGTTTATGGATTCTACTTCTTGCTTTCTATTACTGGTTTCTAATTTGATTCCATCGTGCCCAGGGAACACACTCTGCGAGATTTCAATTCTTTTTTTATTTTTATTTTATGTATTTATTTATTTATTTTTGTGGTACACGGGCCTCTCACTGTGGTGGCCTCTTCCGTTGTGGAGCACAGGCTCCAGACGCGCAGGCTCTTCAGCCATGGCTCATGGGCCCAGCCGCTCCATGGCATGTGGGATCTTCCCGGACCGGGGCACGAACCCGTGTCCCCTGCATCAGCAGGTGGACTCTCAACCACTGCGCCACCAGGGAAGCCCGCCACTCGTTTTTAAGTTCACACCCTCTGTTGTGTAGCCTATCAAGTTCAACGTCAGTTCTCTAGGTTTGAGAGCCGGACTGGCAGAAACCCTGGCCAGGCGGTGCCCAGGCCACAAGGAGAGACACTGGGCCAAGGAGATGCAGGAGGGCGGGGCTGGCGCCTGAGAAGGACCCTCTCACGCATAAGGATCTCTCCCCTTGGTTCCTCTGGGTGGGGTTGCGAATCTGGCCCCGCCTCCCAGTACAGTGTAGATTGAGCGATAGGGGTCACGTGATCTGAGCTGCACCAATCCAAGTCCTTTTCCGGCGAGCTTAACTTTGAGAGGGAGCGGTTAAGACGCCCAAGCCGGCAGCCCTGAGGCTTGTCTGCTTCGAGCTCTGGAGAGGCGGGAACCTGCTCCTACTGCTGGGGTCTTGGACAGCTCAAGTTTTTTCCAACTTTTGTTCCAATCAGGTAAATTACAACAGCATTCTTTCTATAAATTACGCCTCTATTGACCTAAATTAAATTACCCAGGATCAAGGTTTGGGGGTTAATAAGAAAGGCAGTCGAACGGATTGCTGGGTCCACTGTCCTGTCCACGCGCCGTGCGTTCCTCTTTCCTCAGCTGTGATTCGCTTCAGTTGTGTGGCTAATCATTTCGCACTCTCTCTTTGAAATCCCTCAATCAGCCTCCTGCTTGTTAAAAAAAAATTGTGTTTCTCCTTTGCACCTCAGTTTTGTTTGCGGTTTGTTTTGATACCTCAGACTTTAAATTGTAAGTATTGAAATGTTTGTCTCTCTCTCCCCCCTCCCCCACCTCTATCTCTCTCTGGTCTCTCCTTATCTATATATATATGGTATTTCATTGCTTTTATACTTAAAATGGGTATCTTCTGAAGAGCAGATAAATACTCATCTACATCTTGGAGATGACTGCACTTTCATTTATTTTAATGGGCTCTCTAAAGCAGTTTGAAATAGTTTTTTGCTGGATGATGTGGCACGAGCATTTATCCATCCTCCTAACCGTATTTCAATTAGTTAAACTATTATTAAACAGTGTCGTTTATACAATAACCGTTCCTATAACCACTGAACTTTTTAAAAAATTCTTTATTTTGAAATAATTTTAGGCTCACAGAAACTTTGCGAACAGTATAGAAATCCTTCACCCAGCTTTCCCTAATGTTAACTAACATCTTATATAGCCATAGAAAAATTATCAAAATTAGGAAATTAACATTGATGCAGTACTATTAACTAATTTACATACTTTATTTGAATTTCACCATTTGTCCCAGTAATCTCATTTTTTATTCCAGCATCCCATTCTGGATACCACATTGCATTTGGCCATCACTTCTTAGTCTCCTCCAGGCTGACAGTTCCTTAAGCTTTCTGGGTGTTTCCCAGTCTTGACACTTTTGAAGATACTGGTCAGGTATTTTATAGAATGTCTGTCAACTTGGGTTTCTCTGATGTATTCTTGTGATTTGATTGAAATTACAAATTTTTGGCAACAATACCTGTTTTATTCTCCTCCCCTTCATCCCATTGATGATGGAGGAATTTCCACCCTAGTGTTATGGGGGTGGCTGAACACACGACACCTGACACTGGACAGATACTACCCACAGCAGCTTATTAGTAACATTTACTCACAGCCTGGGGAGGAGGACACTACTGGCCAGGTAGAGCCCCACAGGAGTCATTCTCTGGAAGAGAGTGAACAAGCAGGGGCTGTGGGGGGCAGTCTGTAGCAGCAAGAGGACGAGGTGACCCTTGGTTCACATGGGAGGATGTGATTGGCTTGTTTGAATACTTCTGTGAGCTGGTAGGGAACTGAAACCTGATAGTCAGGGGCGAGCAGGCACTGTGGCTAGTTCCCATGATAAGGCTGGTTCTTTGGCTAGGGGACCTTCTTCCTGGGAGCACAAAAGGGGAATGGGAACTTGTGGTGAGTCCATTTGAGACCTTCTGGGTTTTCCCCCAAATGTCAAGGCATACATGTCACTGTGCCTTAATTTTAGGTCTTATACCACAGCGCTGCAAAAGCGATTCTGTTCCCTTCTCCAAGCATCATGTGAGGGGGTACATGATGTCTATATGTTGTATTAATGATGCTATTCATTTGCAACACTTGATTAAGGTAGGGACAACTGTGTGGCTCCATTGTAATGGTACTGTTTTTCCTATTTGTAAGTAATAAATATCGTGTAGGAAATACTTTCAGACTATGGAAATATCCTATTTCTTCTCAGACTGTTATTCACAACTTTTAAAATCCATCTGTTGATCTTGCCTACAACAATTATGACTTAATGGTGACTTTCTATTTCCTTATTCCTACTACATTGGTTCATTGGAATTCTGAAGAGCTGTCTTTTCTCCCCATTTATTTATTTATAAACTTTCAAGTTGTTTATAAAAATTGTTTTATTTCAAATTATTGAATCAAATAACTAATCAAATTATTTATGTCAGTATTGAATCATGAATAACTATGTTACATTGTGACTTATAATCAAATTATATCATTATTTAGTTTCTTGAATTGTTCCAGCTTTGGTGACTGCAAGCTTCTTTTGGTGGGGTCTGTGTTCTTTCAGCATGACCTGATCCTTTTTTGTGTACTTCCTTGCTGGCACTAAGGTATTCCTGTTCATCTTGTGTTTTTGTCCCCACCACGGCCCTGAAATCAAAAAAACACTTCTGCAAAGAGCCAAGCTTCCTTTTCTTGGAAAATGACATTTAGAAACCAATATCTCAGTGTGTGTTCATTGCTATTGCGGTTTCATTGCTCCTAAGCCCTCCCTCTCCATCCACAAATGAAGGAAATATATTGTATGTATATACTCATGTTTACAGATACTTCTCAGTTTCTCTACCTATATGTATAGATATTGAAAGCCAGGAGCTCATACTGATACTTCTTATGTTAATCCATTGTAGCCCTGTTTGTAACTTCTTTGTGTGACCTGGCTCTCCTTATCTTCAATATTTACTTACTTGTTCATTCCTGATATATACATGAAGTACTTGCAGAAATGCTACCCAATACACCTGTTAGAAACAGATTTGATAACTTGTGTTTGTGTACAGTTCTTTATGCCTTAGGCCTCAGAGGATGCAATCAAAGAAGTACTATTTCCCCACGTTGCTTAGCTTAGCTATTTTCTTTCTCACCTCTTCAGCTGTGGTTAAGACATTCATTTGTCATATAGTTAGGTTAATTTTGTGGTGTTTGTATTTGAGCTTGCCTCCTCCCCACATCTTAGTTGGTTTTGATTTTTTATTTAATTCTGGGGTATGTGAAATATTACTGTGATTCAAAGAGTCAGGGCTGCACAGAAACATCTATTAGACAAGTGTCACTCTTTCGTCATGCCTTCTAACTCCCTCCCGTTCCCCACTTATTTCCCACACTCCCCCTGTAGATAACCAATCTCTTTAGTTTCTGGTTTAATCTTTCCTGTGTTTACTCTGCACAAATGAACTGATCCATATATGTTTTCTTATATTCCCTTGTTTATTAAATGAAGGATGGCATCTTATAATGCTCCTTTGCACTTTTCCTTTTTCAGTTAACAACATTCCATAAAAAACTCTTTATGACATAGAGGGCTTCATTGCTTTTTTGTTTTTGTTTTTGTTTCTGTGTTTTTTACAGCTGCATTGGACTCCACTGACATATGTAGGGGCATTTAACTTCTTTACAACACTCTGCAATGACAAACAATGCTGCAGTGAATAACCTTAGGCATAAATACTTTTCTGTTGGTGGAAATGGATCTTCAAGTTTTATTCCCAGCAGTAGTATTGTTGGGCCAAAAGTGAAGTGCATGTGTATTTCTGTTAGGTATTTCCAAATTTCTCTCCAGAAGGGTTGTACTGGTTTTCACTCCCACTAGCTACTGTGACTGTTTCCCCACAGACTCACTAACAGAACATGTTGCCCTACTTTTGTGACCTTTGTTGATGTGGTAGGTGAGAAATGATATCTCGGCATTGTCTTAGTATGCATTTGTCTAATTATGAGTAAGTTTGACTCTATATTTTGAGGACTGTTTTATATATTTTTTGTGAATTATCTGCTCATATCTTTTCCCATTTTTCTGTAGAAATATTAGCCTTTTGTCCTTCCATACTTCAGAGTTCTGTATATACTTGGACTATTATTCATTTGTCCGGGAGGCATGCTGCAAATACTTTATCTCAATTTGTCAATTGCCTTTTGATTTAGTTATGATGTGTTTGCCGTACATTAAAAAAATCCTTTGTAGTCACACCGATCATTGTTTTCTTTCATTGCCTCTGGAAATTTGAGTCACAGTTAGAAAGCCTTTCCCTATGCTGAGGTTAAAGCAAGGTCCTGCCATATTTTCTTAAAGATTTTGTTATGGTTTCATTTGTTTAGATTCCTAACCCGTTTACAGTTTATTTTTGTGTATAGTGTGTGATATGGATCTACACTGATTCTTTTCCCAAATGGCTCAGTTGTTCCAGCATCATTTATTGAACGTCCATCTTTGCCTCAGTGATTTTAAATGCCCTTTCATTATATACTGAAATTTCCATATATTATGGTTGTTTTTCTGGGTTTCCTATTCTGTTTCACTGGACTCTTTGTCTATTCATGTACCAGTACCACAGTGTTATAATTACCGAGGCTTTATAGCGTGCTTTAATGCCTGGTATCATTACTCCCCACTTATAGGTTTACTTTTTCACTTATATCCTGGCTATTCTTGCATGATTTTAAAAAAAATATTAATTTTACTATCCATTGATCTAACAACATAAAAACGTTTGCTGATATTTTTGAGATTATATTAAATTTATACGTTAGTTTAGGGAGAACCGACATCTTTTTAATGTTGAGTTATTCTATCCAAGAACATTGACCAATGTCTTTGTCCTTATTTAAGTTTCCTTCTATGTCGTTCAGGAGTGTCTAAAATTTTTCCTTGCATAGATGCTCTCATTACATTTATTTCTATGCATTTAAGGTTTGTTTTGCTATTGTATATGGAATTTTCTCTACTAAAGTGTCCTCTAGCTGTGTGTGTGTGAGTGTACACAAAGACCATTGACTTTTGTATGTAACTTTATATCCTACTACCTTGCTGATCTCTCTTATTGTTTTGCTTAATCTGTCGTTGTTTCTATAGGGCTTTTTAGGTGTACAGTAATATCATCTGCACACAGAGGTGGCTGTACTTCTTGTTATTCATTCTCATAAATCTAATTGATTTCTCTAGTCAACTGACTAATGCTTGTAGTTGAAGACTGAACAGGAATGATATAATGGGCATACTTTTCTTGTTCCTGACCTTATTGGAAAACCTCTGGTAGTCCCCCACTAAATAAAATACTTGCATGAGGAATTAATTATATATCTTTTATCATGTTAAGAATGCATCCCTCGGGCTTCCCTGGTGGCGCAGTGGTTGAGAGTCCGCCTGCCGATGCAGGGGACACGGGTTCATGCCCCGATCCCGGAAGATCCCACATGCCGCGGAGCGGCTGGGCCCGCGAGCCATGGCCGCGGAGCCTGTGTGTCCGGAGCCTGTGCTCCGCAACGGGAGAGGCCACAGCAGTGAGAGGCCCGCGTACATCAAAAAAAAAAAAAAAAAAAAGAATGCATCCCTCTTTCCCATTTCTTGAGGTTTTTCTTTTCTTAACACTGAATGGGTGTTGAAGTTTCCCAAAGATTTGTTTGGCATCTGTGGTTTTAATCATATGATATTTGTCCTTAATTTTATTACTATGGTGAATGATATCAATGGAATTCCTAATATAGAACCAGCCCTGTATTAATGGAATAAATTGCACTTCATCACAGTATATTAGTTTCTAAATGTACTGTTGGATGTTTGCTAATATTCTATTTAGTACTTTGGTATCTACATTTTACCTGTTAGCATCCTACTGGCTTCATAAAAGAAGTTAGGGAAGTTTCCTTCCTTTCTAATGTTCTTACATAAGTCATAGAGCTTTGGTACTTTTTGATCTTTGATGGTTTACTAGAATTCACCTGTAAAACCATCTGAGCAAGGTGCTTCTTGGGGGTATTGCTGTAATAACTTTATTTCTTCTTTGAAAATTGCCTAATTTAAGCTTTCTAACACAAGAATCAGAACTTTGGTAATCTGTATTTATCTAGGAAGTTACCTATTTCATATAGATTTTCAAGTTTATTTGCATAGATGTTGGCAAAGTAATCTCTTTTTTTTGTTTCGATGATTATTTCTCCTTTGTCATTTATTATTTTGTCTATGTGTGATCTCTCCCTTTCTTCCTTCATCAAGCCAGCTAGGGGTTTGTTCATTTTGAAAAACAAGATTTCGTTTTTCTATTTTGTATCTCATTCATTTCTGCTTTTATATTTTGCTTTCTTTAGTTGTTCTTTTTTTCCTAGTTGGTTTTTTTTTTCATTTTTTGAGGCCATACTTTAATTCATTTATCTTCATCCTTCCATTTTTACTCATAAAAGTGCATACTGTGTGAATTTGCCTCAGATCACCGTGCTCAATGTATCCCATAGATGCCGATATGTAGTTTTTCATAGTCATTCCTTTAAAAAATTTCTTTACAACTTCAGTTTGCATTTCCTCTTATGTTCAACAGTTTTTAAGAGAAGCCTTAAAAATTTTGTTCAGGTGGAAAGGGCTTTCTGTTTTCAATTTTTGTTACTAACTTTTATTGCTTTGGGGTTAGAGAGGATTGTTTGTGCTTTTTCTACTTTATAGAAATCAATTATCTAATCTCTGTGAGATAATTATGATCCATTTTGACAAATATATATTCCCTATATAACATTATTGATTAGCTTTCTCTTTTTTTCATATGACTTGATCAGCCTTAGACTGAGTTTGGTGTATTAAATCTCCTACTGTTACTGTTTCCTGTTATTATTTTATCTACGTCTCCTTTCATTTTTGGTTTATAAAGGTGTTTGTTTGTTATTGGTGCATAAATATTCCTAAGGGTTATAGCTTCTTTGTGAGTTTTGGCTTTTGTCATTAAGACATGTTTTTGGTCACGTTTAATGCTTTCTTAAAATCATTCTGAACCACCTGTTTTCTTAACACTTTACTCTCTGGTCTATGCACTTTTTCCTCCCGTATCATTTAACACTCACCTACTGCATTATGATAAAATGTTTGTTCTATTTCCTTCTACTTCTCTCCCTTCTCTCATGTTTAGTTGCACAGTTTCTGTGTTCTTCTTTCACAGCATAAACCTTTTGTACATTAGCCTTCTCCCCTTTCCTCCACCTTGATTTTACTATTGTATGTAAAATACTCTCCATTAGGTATTTTGGTGTTTTCCTTCTCATCGCAGTGGGACCACAATCCCAGTTCCTGTTTTAAATTACTTGGCAAACATTCTGTAAAGAGAAGTATAGGAAGTATTGTAAGTTCCTGGGTCACAGTGTCACTGTCTCTCTACTCAACTTTGCTACTGTAGTGCAAAAGCATTCATAGACAATACATAAATGATTGATCATGGCTTTGTTCCAATAGAGCTGTATTTACAAAATCAAGCAGTGGGCTGGATTTGGATCATTGGGCCAGTTTGCAGACCCCTGCTCTAGTAGATTCCTTAGGAAGGGCTGAGGGGTGCAGAATTTCCTAAGTTTCTGCAAGTTGAAAAGCTTTTTCTATAGGCTGTGATATTTAAGGGACACCCCAGTTGGTTATAAAATCTTTGCTTCAGCCTTTCTTTTTAGTCAGTCACTGTCTTTTCATTTTTAAAAATATTCTATTTAAGGTGGGTTTCATATCCTCCAATGCTTGCTTGAGTGTAATTAATTTTGTTTGGAGTGTTGACTTCCAGTCTTTTTCTCCTTCATGGTTGTTTAATATATATGCACTTTTGTTTCCTCATCCCTCTTTTTTTTTTTTTTACAAAGTTTGGTATGGAATTCCCTTCATTCTGTTCATCTGTATGATATTGGTTTTTTTCAACAAGATTCCTAGTTTAATAATGTGATTTTTTGTTAGTATGGCAAAGTCCAGATCCTTTTTATTTTGTTTCTTTATTTTGGTGATGAAGGGAGAAGTCCTGAGTGCTCTGATTTTGTGGTTCTCTTATGTCTTGCAAGATCCTTAATTTTCCCCTTTTGTTTCTTTTCTCCGTCATTACCCAAGTGCCGATGGGTGCTTCTCCCTAACTGTTTGCCTTTATTCTTCCCTAAGAGTTATATCTTTCAAAGACTGCACTTTAAATCATCCCTGTCCCTTCATAAGCTCTGATTGTGGAGTACGTTCCCTGTAGTCCGGGCTTTCATATTCTAGGACACCTTTTTGGTATTTTTAGATTTATTCTGGGCTTAGGCATTCTAGATGAGCTTTCATCCCTTTTCCATCTTCTTTCCTCTCTCTTGGCAGCTTTTCTTGGTCTGTCTTTTGTTTTCCACAAAGCCTAGTAATGGGAGTGTGACAAATCTTATGCCAGGATTCAAGATTTTTCTTTTTTACTTACAATTCTTTTGAATTTTTGGCCTTCTCCATTTTCAAGTAATGATGAGGGTGTGGCTTTTGTGTAAATATAGATTTCCCTTCTTATTGGTTTTTATCCTTTTGGGAGAAAATAATTTTTTAACATCTTTATTAGAGTATAATTGCTTTACAATGGTGTGTCAGCTTCTGCCTTATAACAAAGTGAATCAGTTATATGTACACATATGTCCCCATATCTCTTCCCTCTTGCATCTCCCTCGCTCCCACCCTCCCTATCCCACCCCTCTATTTGGTCACAAAGCAACGAGCTGATCTCCCTGTGCTATGTGGCTGCTTCCCACTAGCGATCTATTTTACGTTTGGTAGTGCATATAAGTTCTTCACACTCTCTCACTTTGTCCCAGCTTACCCTTCCCCCTCCCTGTATCCTCAAGTCCAGTCTCTAGTAGGTCTGCATCTTTGTTCCCATCTGGCCCCTAGGTTCTTCTGACCATTTTCTTTTATTTTTTTTTTAGATTCCATATATATGTGTTAGCATACGGTATTTGTTTATCTCTTTTTGACTTACTTCACTCTGTATGACAGTCTCTAGGTCCATCCACCTCACTACAGATAACTCAGTTTCATTCCCTTTATGGCTGAGTAATATTCCATTGTATATATGTGCCAAATCTTCATTATCCATTCATCTGTTGATGGACACTTAGGTTGCTTCCACGTCCTGGCTATTGTAAATAGAGCTGCAATGAACACTGTGGTACATGACTCTTTTTGAATTATGGTTTTCTCAGGGTATATGCCCAGTAGTGGGATTGCTGGGTCATATGGTATTCTATTTTTAGTTTTTTAAGGAACCTCCATACTGTTCTCCATAGTGACTGTACCAATTCACATTCCCACCAGCAGTGCAAGAGTGTTCCCTTTGCTCCACACCCTCTCCAGCATTTATTGTTTGTAGATTTCTTGATGATGGCCATTCTGACTGGTGTGAGATGATATCTCATTGTAGTTTTCATTTGAATTTCTCTAAGGATTAATGATGTTGAGCATCCTTTCATGTGTTTGTTGGCAATTGGTATATCTTCTTTGGAAAAATGTCTATTTAGGTCTTCTGCCCATTATTGGATTGGGTTGTTTGTTTTTTTGATATTGAGCTGCGTGCGCTGCTTGTAAGCTTTGGAGATTAATCCTTTGTCAGTTGCTTCATTTGAAAATATTTTCTTGCATTCTGAGGGTTGTGTTTTCGTCTTGTTTATGGTTTCCTTTGCTGTGCAAAAGCTTTTAAGTTTCATTCGGTCCCATTTGTTTATCTTTGTTTTTATTTCCATTTCTCTAGGAGGTGGGTCAAAAAGGATCTTACTGTGATGTATGTCATAGAGTGTTCTGCCTCTGTTTTCCTCGAAGAGTTTGATGGTGTCTGGCCTTACATTTAGGTCTTTAATCCATTTTGAGTTTATTTTTGTGTATGGTGTTAGGGAGTGTTCTAATTTCATTCTCTTACATGTAGCTGTCCAGTTTTCACAGCACCACTTATTGCAGAGGCTGTCTTTTCTCCACTGTATATTCTTGCCTCCTTTATTGAAGATAAGGTGTCTGTATGTGTGTGGGTCTATCTCTGGGGTTTCTATCCTCTTCCATTGATCTATAGTTCTTTTTTTATCCCAGTAAAATACTGTCTTGATTACTGTAGCTTTGTAGTATAGTCTGAAGTCAGGGAGCCTGATTCCTCCAGCTCTGTGTTTCTTTCTCAAGACTGCTTTGGCTATTCGGGGTCTTTTGTGTTTTGATACAAATTGTGAAATTTTTTGTTGTAGTTCTGTGAAAAATGCCAGTGGTAGTTTGATAGGGATTACATTGAATCTGTAGATTGCTTTGGGTAGTAGAGCCATTTTCACAGTGTTGATTCCTCCAATCCAAGAACATGGTATATCTCTCCATCTATTTCTATCATCTTTCATTTCTTTCATCAGTGTCTTGTAATTTTCTGCACACAGGTCTTTTGTCTCCTTAGGTAGGTTTATTCCTAGATATTTTATTCTTTTTGTGGTAATGGTAAATGGGAGTGTTTCCTTAATTTCTCTTTCAGATTTTTCATCATTAATGTATAAGAATGCAAGAGGTTTCTGTGCACTCATTTTGTATCCTGCTACTTAACCAAATTCCTTGATTAGCTCTAGTGCTTTTCTGGTAGCATCTTTAGGATCCTCTATGTATAGTATCATGTCATCTGCCAACAGTGACAGATTTACTTATTTTCCAATTTGGATTCCTATTATTTCTTCTTCTTCTCTGATTGCTGTGGCTAAAAATTCCAAAACTATGTTGAATAATAGTCATGTGAGTGGGCAACCTTGTCAATTTGCTGATCTTAGTGGAAATGGTTTCATTTTTTCACCATTGAGGACGATGTTGGCTGTGGATTTGTCAGATATGGCCTTTATTATGTTGAGGAAGTTTCCCTATGTGCCTGCTTTCTGGAGGGTTTTTATCATAAATGGGTGTGGAATTTTGTCAAAAGCTTTCTCTGCATGTACTGAGAGGATCATACGGGTTTTCTCCTTCAGTTTTTTAATATGGTGTATCACGTTGATTGATTTGCATATATTGAAGAATCCTTGCATTCCTGGGATAAACCACACTTGGTCATAATGTATGATCATTTTAATGTGCTGTTGGATTCTGTTTGCTAGGATTTTGTTGAGGATTTTTGCATCTATGTTCCTCAGTGATATTGGCCTGTAGTTTTCTTTCTTTGTGACATCTTAGTCTGGTTTTGGTATCAGAGTGATGGTGGCCTCGTAGAATGAGTGTGGGAGTGTTCCTTCCGCTGCTATATTTTCGCAGAGTTTGAGAAGGATAGGTGTTAGCTCTTCTCTAAATGTTTGAAAGAATTCACCTGTGAAGCCATCTGGTCCTGGGTTTCTGTTTGTTGGAAGATTTTTAATCACCATTTCAATGTCAGTGCTTGTGATTGGTCTGTTCATATTTTCTATTTCTTCCTGGTTCAGTTTGGGAAGGTTGTGCATTTCTATGAATTTGTTCATTTCCTCCAGGTTGTCCATTTTATTGGCATAGAGTCGCTTGTAGTAATATCTGATGATCCTTTGTATTTCTGCAGTGTCAGTTGTTACTTCTCCTTTTTCATTTCTAATTCTATTGATTTGAGTCTTCTCCCTTTTTTCCTTGATGAGTCTGGCTAACGGTTTATCAATTTTGTTTATCTTCTCAAAGAACCAGCTTTTAGTTTTTTTGCTCTTTGCTATCATTTCCTTCATTTCTTTTTCATTTATTTCTGATCTGATCTTTATGATTCATTTCCTTCTGCTAAGTGTGGGTGGTTTTTTGTTCTTCTTTCTCTAATTGCTTTATGTGTAAGGTTAGGTTGTTTATTTGAGATCTTCCTTGTTTCTTGAGGTAGGATTGTATTGCTCTAAGCTTCCCTCCTAGAACTTCTTTTGCTGCATCCCATAGGTTTTTGGTCATCGTCTTTTCATTGTCATTTGTTTCTAGCTATTTTTTGATTTCCTCTTTGATTTGTTCAGTGACCCCTTGGTTATTTAGTAATGTATTGTTTAGCCTCCATGTGTTTGTATTTCGTACAGATGTTTTCCTGTAATTGATATCTAGTCTCATAGTGTTGTGTTCAGAAAAGATACTTGATACGATTTTAATTTTCTTAAATTTACCAAGGCTTGATTTGTGACCCAACATATGATCTATCCTGGAGAATGTTCCATGAGCACTTGAGAAGAATGTGTATTCTGTTGTTTTTGGATGGGATGTCCTGTAAATATCAATTAAGTCCATCTTGTTTAATGTATCATTTAAAGCTTGTGTTTCCTTATTTATTTTCATTTTGAGTGATCTCTCCATTGGTGAAAGTGGGGTGTTGAAGTCCTCTACTATGATTGTGTTACTGTTAATTTCCCCTTTTATGGCTGTTAGTATTTGTCTTATGTAGTGAGGTGCTCCTATGTTGGGGGTGTTAATATTTACAATTGTTATATCTTCTTCTTGGATTGATCCCTTGATCATTATGTACTGTCCTTCTTTGTCTCCTGTAATAGTCTTTGTTTTAAAGTCTATTTTGTCTGATATGAGAATTGCTACTCCAGTTTTCTTTTGATTTCCACTTGCATGGAATATCTTTTTCCATCCCCTCACTTTCAGTCTGTATGTGTCCCCAGGTCTGAAGTGGCTCTCTTGTAGACAGCATATATACGGGTCTTGTTTTTGTATCCATTCAGCCAACCTATGTCTTGGTTGGCACATTTAATCCATTTACATTTAAGGTAATTATCGATATGTATGTTCCTGTTACCATTTTGTTAATTGTTTTGGGTTTTTTTATTTTAGGTCTTTTACTTCTCTTGTGTTTCTTGCCTAGAGATCTTCCTTTAGCATTTGTTGTAAATACGGTTTGGTGGTGCTGAATTCTCTTAGCTTTTGCTTGTCTGTAAAGCTTTTAATTTCTCCTTCAAATCTGAATGAGATCCTTGTTGGTTAGAGTAATCTTGGTTGTAGGTTTTTCTCTTTCATCACTTTAAATATGTCCTGCCACTCCCTTCTGGCTTGCAGAGTTTCTGCTGGAAGATCAGCTGTTTACCTTATGGGGATTCCCTTATGTGTTACTTGTCGTTTTTCCCTTGCTGCTTTTAATATTTGTTCTTTGTATTTAATTTTTTATAGTTTGATTAATATGTGTCTTGGCGTGTTTCTCCTTGGTTTTATGCTGCATGGGACTCTCTGTGCTTCCTGGACTGGATTAACTATTTCCTCGCTCCCTTCTCAGGAGCTCCTTTAAGCAGAGCTCCTAAACCCCTCTCCTTGTGCACCAGGAAACAAAGAGGCAAGGAAAAGTGTCTTGTCTCTTCAGCAGCTCCAGACATTTTCCCTGAGTCCCTCTCAGCTAGCCATGGCGCACAAGACCCCTTCAGGCTGTGTTCATGCAGCCACCCCCAGTCCTCTCCCTGAGATCTGAACTCTGAAGCCTGAGCCTCAGCTCCCAGCCACCGCCCGACCCAGCAGGTGAGCAGGCAAGCCTCTCCAGCTGGTGAGTGCTGGTCGGCACCAACCCCCTGAGCGGGAATCTCTCCACTTTTTCCTCTGCACCCCTGTTGCTGTGCTCTCCTCCATGGATCCGAAACTCCCACCCTCACCACCAGCAGTCTCTGCCCACGAAGGGGCTTCCTAGTGTGTGGAAACCTTTCCTCCTTCACAGCTCCCTCCCACTCATGCAGGTTCTGTCTCTATTCTTTTGTCACTGTTTATTCTTTTTTCTTTTACCCTACCCAGGCCCTTGGGGAGTTTCTTGCCTTTTGGGTGGTCTGAGGACTTCTGCCAGTGTTCAGTAAGTGTTCTGTAGGAGTTGTTCCACATGTACACGTATTTCTGATGTATTTGTGGGGAGGAAGGTGATCTCCACGTCTTCCTCTTCCTCCATCTTGAAGCTCCTCAAGAGGAAATAATTTGACGAAGTCAGCTAGGTGGTAAGCATTGTCTTCTGCTAACGTACCTCTGATTTCTAATGGCATTTTACCTCATGTAAATGTGTGTGTGTGTGTGGGCGCGTGTGCGTGTGTGTACACATATATAATTAAATTACACACAAGTCCATTTTCATTCTATTCCTATAGTAGAGGTCACTTGAGTTGGCCCTATGATTGACCACATACTTATTCAATAAGTATTTTGTCCATAGCTAACCCTGGATGCAAACAAGTGACTATAGATATCTTCTCAGGATTTCTAAATATTCTCCACTCTGAAGCAGGTTTTTGAAGATGGACCAAAAGACCACAGACACCCTCCTTGAGCTTGCTGCAAAGAGTCTGCTGAATAATGAGCCTGTAGCTATCCATGCCCTGGACGAAATCCCAAGAGACCTCTTTGTTCCATTGTTCAACGCTGCCTTCTTGGGTGGGCATAAGACGGTGCTAACGGCAATGGTGAGGGTTTGGCCTTTTCGCTGTCTCCATATTGGGTCATTGTACACACAGGAGTCATACTATGACATCTTGAAAGCCATGATTGATGGTCTGCAGATGCTCCCTGCCAAGAACTCAACCTCTTGGTAAGACTATGATGAGTGGAGACACAGGGAGTCAGCAGGAGGGTATGCTGTAGCCTGGGGCAGGGGAATACCTAACCGTCTCCCAACAGTAGACAATGGTGAATACTGCAGTCTTTGCAGAGCTGTCGGTCAGCACTTGGGGTCACCTTCGGGACTCTATTGCCTTATAGAGTTGATTATAGAATAGAAGTGCTTGAGGATACTATGAATGGATTTGAGTGTGATTACACACAAGTGGAATATGGGCATTGAGACAGGGAAAGCCTGGAGGTGAAGGAGGGGGTGGGGAAAGGATGAAAGATGCTGCATTTGTGAGGAAAGAACTTCTTGGTGAATGGCAATGAAGTGAAAACCAGGGTTAAAGTGCACTGTCCCTGCTTCTCATCATTGATCTTGCTGGGTTATATTAAAATCAGCTATCTCTCATGTGTTCTGTCTCTTCCTTTCCTTACAGGGGGCCCAGACTGAGGATCCTAGATTTAAGGCGTGACCCGCATTGTAAGACAATATGCTCTGAGATTCGGACCACATTCCCTTTCTGTTTTAAGTCATGCAAATACTCTCAGCGCTCTATCCTTAAGATAGAAGAAGCTCAGCATAGTGTCATGCGCCTCAGGATTGGTAATTCCGGGTCTGAGCCTCATTCAGCTCAGGAACCCATGGAATTACTAGTGGATATTTCCTTCAATGGTACCTTGAGAACAGAGCAATTCCTCTCTTTCCTTTGTAGTAAAATTCAGCAGGACTTTGGGTCCTTGCACATCTGCTGCAGAGATTTGAAAATCGATAGAATGTCTGCCCACAAAAGTATCCTGCAGTTTCTTGATCTGGGGTGCATTGATCACCTGGAAATGGATGAGACTGATCTGAGTGAAGTCCTCACCATTTTGCCTCGGGTGATCCACCTGAACAGGCTTACTCTGTGTAACATCCCCTTTAACTCTTATCCGAGAAGGAAGTTCAGATCTTTTCTCCTCTGCCTTGGGCAGATGGACAACCTCCAGGAGCTCAGCTTGCCTTTCGTCTGCCTCACAAATCAACTGCACAAACTGCTCAGGTGAGGGGATGGGGAGGAACCTGTGTTCCTTGAACACCTCATTGTTAAGACAGAAGAGACCATGCTTGGATCTTCCGAAGCTCCTTGTAACCCATTTCTCTTTTTACCTCAGTGTAGGCACTGCTGGGAGTTTGAACCTAGCCGGGGGAGAGAGGGGTACCTTATGGTGAGCAGCAGATGAGGTTAGAAAAGGAAGCTGTGCATATACATTCATTCATTCATTCAGCGACCGTGGGCAGACACTATAATAAGTCTGTAAATATATTGGTGAAAAACACTCAGTCCTTCTCCTATTGGACTTTACAGCTCTCTGGAGAGGAAGGGGAGGCATTCAGATGGAGAAACATTAAGCTATAGGACTAATGCACGTGCCCATGGATGGGCCCCAATAGTTAACACTGCCAGATAATTTTGCTCCTGTATTTCCCCCAAGCCTTAGACCCTGAATGGAGAGCTTGTCATCTGGGAACTAGTCAAAGGAAACCCTCAGTTGGCTGCTTTCCCAGACCCATCCTCGCCAAATAAGTGAATCAGATGCAACACTGATTATGTCGTATATACTAAGTGCATGCAATTTCTTCACTTAATCTTTCCCGCAGTTCTTTATAATAATTACTACTGTGCACATTTTCAAGATTAAATCCCTGTACCTCAGAGTTGTAAAGTAACTTTCTCAAGGTCACAAATCTATAAAGTCTGATCCCAGAGTCCACAATGTTAACCACCTGTTGCAAACCGTGAACACAGTACTTTATTCTAGAGCCTTAGGTACCTATAATTTGGGGCTCATTGCCCTCATTCTTCTGAAATAACCTTACATTTTTCTCTCTATAGCATTGTGCCACGTCAGTTGGATACACTGTATCTACCTTACTGTAGCCTTTCTAACAGAGACATCACTGTCCTGTCCGAGAGCTCTCAGGCCACCCACCTAAAGGAACTGAGTCTCAGTAACAACAAGATCTTCTCAGAAGGATATGAGCCCTTCCAGGCTCTGCTGGAGAAGGTCTCAAGCACCCTGCAACATCTGGAGATAGACAATTGTATGATAACTGATTCTACTCTCTCTGCCATCCTCCCAGCCCTGAGCCACTGTACCCACCTCCGTGTCCTTAGCTTTGTCTTCAATCCCATTACCATGCCTGTGCTCAAGAGTCTTCTGCAGCACTTGACATCCTTGATGAAGCTGAAGTATGTGATTTATCCTGTCCCTCTCCATTGCTACGAGGAAGGGAATTTTCATGACAGTTTGGACCGACAAAAACTTGCTGAAGTTCAGGCTCAGTTGCAGGTGATGCTGCACGGGGCACAGCGGAACGACATGAAATGGGTCCCTTGTTCAAAGTGATTTCCACAGTACAAGGAGGTGTTTCAACACTGATGTGTGGCCATGAAAGCGTTCAATTTTTTCTTTTTTCTTTTTTTTGCCTGAAACCCAAGTTTGTAGAGACACATATGTAAAGTTCTAATGTTCTAGGAAACTGGGGTTAGGAACAGTGGATATGTAAACTGATCTTTATAAAAGAGGAAATTTTAAAAGGAAATAGAGGAATTTGAAAGGTCCTCTGGATGTCTTGCCCACTGCCTTCTACATCTTCTGGTTACTAACCACAGTGTTGGGTATGTGACGTAAGCTGACCCAGTCATGGTATATCTTTTCCTTATCCACACTGATTGGTTCACTTATCCTTTTATGGGCACTTGACACAAGTCAGATCAATTGAAACTCTTCCTAGAGGTGGTAGTTGTTGAACAATTTTACCCTCTAGGGACCTGCAGTCTTCTTGTGTTTCTGATTACCTCAGGTGGCTTATGAGAAACTATATGCAACTAAAAGGAAACAAACAAACTATGCCCACTACCTACTGGTATCTTCATCAGCATACTGCTGCCTGATTTCCCAGGTCTCAGATCCCTGGCTCAGTTATTCCTTATTCCACACACATTCACCAAGTATCTGTTATGATTTAGGTACTTTTCCAGGTGCTAAGAAAGATAAGGTCCCTGATCTCACTCAGAGTGTAGACATTCCTATGATTTATCAGTTTCTCTACTCTTAGAGGACTTGGGAAATTATTTATTCCCCCATAACACAGTATTTTTTCACTTTTTCCCCTTACATAGTCTGCTCAAATAACATTGGCCTTTTAATGCTGTTGGATAGCTGCTCAGGCCTCAGTTCATGGCTTAAATATTACCTCCTCAGTTAGGTTTTCTCTTACTTCCCCATTTAAGTAGATTTATTCTTCTGCCACTTTTTCTTAAGGTACCATATGTATTTCCTTCATGGTACACATTGTTGCATAGGTATTTGCTCCCTCAGCTCTTCCACTAGAGTTGCACTGCTCAGTACGGTGCACACTAATCATATGTGGCTTCTGAACTCTAGAAATCTGGCTGCTCTCAAATGTGATGTACACTAGGTGTTGAATGCACATTGTGTATCCACGAGTTAGCAAGAAACTAAGGATGTAGAATAACTAATTGCTAATTTACATGTATTGTTTACATGTTGAAATGATAACATACTGCATATCAAAGACAGTAAAGGTAAAAGAATGTAAATTAAATTCTTTATATCCTTATATGTTAAAATGTTAGCATTGTATTTCAAAGACTTAGTAAGAAAAATGTTATAATTACCTGTTTATATGTTTATATGTCAACGTGATAAAACATTGCATTCCAAAGACTAATTGATAGAAAATAAAGTTAATTAATAGGTTGTTCCTACTGTTTATATGTTGAAATGGTAACATAGAAAATGTCAATGATCTGATAACAGAAAAGAATGGAAAAATTATTAGTATTTTGTGTATAGTGTTTCCTGGTTGAAATGGAAACAGATTGCATTTTCCTTGTTGAAATGAAAACAGATTGCAGTTTAAAGACTTAGTAAGAAACAAGAATGTAAAAGTAATGAATGATGTTTACATTGTTTCCTTGTTGAAATGATAACACACACATTTTAAAGACTCAGTAAAAATTTTTTTACAATTATTTTTTCTTGTTGCTTACATGTTGAAGTGATAAACTGCATTTCAAAAACAGAGAAAATAATGTAAAACTTAATTAATACTTAATAAAAATAGTTAATAACTTGTTCTTACCTCCAGTTTGCTACTGCATTTCTGACTTAGAAAGACAAACATGTTAAATGAATTGTATAGGTTGTTGCTTTGTTGAAATGATAACACATGGCATTTCAAAGACATCATAAAATAAGAATGCAACAAGGCCACCAATACCCTGACACCAAAGCCAGACAAAGACACTACAGAATAAGGAAATGAGAGGGCAATATCTTTGATGAATACAAATGAAGAGGTCCTGGACAAAATATTAGCAAAACAAATCCAACAATACATCAAAAGGACCATACACCATAAATCACTTAGGATTTATTCCAGGGTCACAAGGATGATTCAACATTTGCAAATCAATCAGTGTGAGACACCACAGCAACAAATTGAAAGATAAAAATCACATGATTATCTCAATAGACGCAGCAAAACTTTTGACACAATTGAACATCCATTCATGACAACAATCTCAACAAAGTGTGTATAGAGGGAACATGTTGCAACATGATAAGGGCTTTTAAGACAAACCCACAGCGAACATCATAGTGAATGGTGAAAAGCTGAAAGACTTTCCACTAAATTCAGGAGCAAGGCAAGGATGCCTACTCTCACCAGTTATACTTAACATAGTATTGGAAGTCCTAACCACAGCAATCAGACGAAAAAAGAAATAAAAGTTACCCACACTGGAAGGGAAAATGTAAAACCGTTACCCTATGCAGATGACATATTTGTATAGCAATTTCTAAAGCCTCCAGCCCAAAACTATTAGAACTAATGAATGAATTCAGCAAACTTTCAGGATCCAAGATTAACATACAGGAATTTGTTGCATTTCTATACACTAATAATGAAATATCACAAAGTTTTTTTTTTAAACTCCTGCACCACTCAGCCAAGCTAGCGATACTGGGGGGTCTCTGAGGACTGTTCTGTGGATTCACCTACTCTGCCCCTCTTGTTCCATCTTGGGAAGGAAGTGTTTGGATGATACACGCCTTTTCTCAATTGCACAAAGCCAGGACACATGCTGACAGACAGCCTCCTGTTTATTTTCCCCATTTTGGTACCCTGAAGTGTTTAAGGTATGTCTCTTCTCACCATCCAGCAGAGTGGTGCCAGTTCTCTTTATGCACATGTACATGATCTGTTGAGGCATGAGTGCACCTTCTGCAGGGTTGTCCATGAAATGCCGGTTCTCAGGGGGACAGGAACATGGAGTGCTGGATATGCTCATGGGCAAATTGAGGCTTCTGTAGGTGATGGGTCCTATGAGGTTTGTAGGGTACAGTCTGTGAGGCAGTTAGAAGAACTGCAGCCCTTTGTTGAGCTTGGTGCCCTGTTTGCTGTGAGCCCTTGTTCTTTCCCCTTCTCCTTGCTATCCCAAGACTATTCAGCCATGCTCCTCGCCTCTGGGTTCTGGGTTTGGGCAAGACAGCAGTGAGATTCCTGAGCAGCGGCTAGCACCACTGGGTATTCAGGTGCTCACCACACTCTCACTAACCCCCATGGGAGGAGTTGCAGGCCTAGTGCATCTATCTAGGCATTGATATGTGTAGCCTTGGGGGAAGTTTGATATTGGTAGGGTGAAGCTGTTCTTCCTGCTCTCTTCAACTTGTCTGTCCTTGGATTTCTTTTTAATGGATCAGTGTGTTGGGGCTTCATCACTGGATACTGAGGCTCCCACAAAAACATACTGGCCCATGGCTGATTAGGCAAAATGTTTATTTGGAAGCTCCTATTCTGCCAATTCCCTGACATCACACTCTAGAATTATGTTTTGAATGGAAAAATGTTTGACTGGATAAAAACAAGCAGCCCAGGAAAACGTTCATTCTCAACTAGTACTATGAAAATCTATGAACCACAATTTTATTTTCAATGGTTTTTACATGGAAGCGGTTTCCAAATTGTACTGGAGAGTCATATCATGAGAAACAACACAGCTCATGATTAAACACCCTGTACAGAATCCCTGTCTTCTCACTTCTCTCCATCCTTTGCCCGGAAGAAATTTTAATTGTGGATATAATTTCCTATTTCCATGACATGCTAATCCTCACAGGATGAGCCTCCTTTCGACCTATTGTATTCAACCTAGGGCTGTTGAATTTTCCATCATGATGGTTGGTGGGTAGGGATATTCAGAACCTGTCTATGCCACAGGACAGTAACTGCAACCGTTTCTCTTCTTTCGAGGTGGATGGACCTAGAGTCTGTCATACAGAGTGAAGTAAGTCAGAAAGAGTAAAACAAATACCGTATGCTAACACATATATATGGAATCTAAGTAAAAAAAAAAAAAGGTCACGAAGGATCTAGGGGTAAGATGGGAATAAAGACACAGACCTACTAGAGAATGGACTTGAAGATACGGGGAGGGGGAAGGGTAAGCTGTGACAAAGTGAGAGAGTGGCATGGACATATATACACTACCAAACGTAAAAGAGATAGAAAGTGGGAAGCAGCTGCATAGCACAGGGAGATCAGCTCCATGCTTTGTGACCGCCTGGAGGTGTGGGATAGGGAGGGTGGGAGGGAGGGAAATGCAAGAGAATGGAGATATGGGAACGTGTGTATATGTGGCTGCTTCACTTTCTTGTAGGGTGGACGCTGGCACACCATTGTAAAACAATTGTGCTCCAATAAAGATATTAAAAAAAAAACACTGACAATAAAATTACTTCCATATATCTTAACGAATTTCCCAAAGTAACAAAGAAAAACAGGTTCTGAGTGCAACTTGCATAATGATACAGCCCCATCTGACGCTATCTCCTGTGTACTGTTACTAGGTAAGTCAATTTTGCTTTCTGAAAATAAAGTCACATAGGACATCTAGTTCAGTTGTACATAAGTGTGTTAGAACCAGAAGAATTTGAGTATTTACCTTTAGGGAAACAGCATCACAACTGTTCTCTTGCTCCCCTTTCCCACTTCTCTGTGTTACAGAAAGCCACTCCTCCTCCTAAAACCACTGGCACCAACTTCCAACGTGGCCACCTCAAAACAAAAATGTAAAAGAAGGAAATTTTGTTCCCATGAAATCCTGCCAAATCACATTCAAGAGAAATGGTTTATCATGCTGCCTAAACACAGTGCCTGATAAATGTAATGCCTAAACTGGACCCCAGATACACAGATCTTTAATCATAGAGTTTCTTCCCCACCCCCTTGATATATAGTAGAGGGTGGTGACAGGGCCCCACTGATGTAACTAAATGTTTTTAAAAGGTCCTGAGGAACTCCTGATTGTCATCTCAGAGAAAGAATGATTGATTTGAGTTATCAGGTCTGACAGGAGCAAAATCTGACGTAAGAGGGATAATGAGGAGGCCAGAATTGGTCTATTGGTGAAAAAAGTTGTCCCCAATCAGCATCAGGTGACCATAGTTAGGCTCGATAAAATTGTTCTGCATCTTGCACTGTTGATCTGCTCATCTGTATCTAATTATAACAACTATATCAGGTCTTGATGTCAGATTCCATCCTATGACTACCTGGAGATGTTCCCTAAATCCAGCCTAAGGTTTCATAATAGGCTCTATTTTAAATAAAGATATGCCTCCTTTTTTATCTCCTGAATTTATGTGTCCCACAAATAATTCTCCACAGTTACATGAGACACAGTGACCTGCACAAATAACTGTTTTCTCTCACTATTCTATACCCCAAACTAGGACATTTCTCAGTAGGCCTAGAACCACAGAGTCTCTTGTCTTTTCTAAATACCTCAACTTTAACCACAGTGGGAAATTTGATCTGTTGCATTTTTTTCAGCTCATTTATGCAGCCACTCCATATTGCAGGAACCTAGAAAAATAATCCGAACAATGTATAACATTGTTTACCAAAGCCAACAAACCGGAAAGATCAGATCACACTTAGTTTGGACATACTGATGATCCTGCAGTTTCCCACACAAATCAGCAAAATAGGTGTTTCTGGATTTGCAATACAAAACCCCCTACAATATATATTCTCCTACTCCTTTCTCTGTTCTTTCTGGGGAGACACAGACAGAATATACACTGTAAAATCTAATGAATTCAGATTCCACTCATTTGTAATTTTTGTGAATCAGGCACAGGGTTTATGGTGACTAATCCGTATGATACCTACTTTTCAGTGTTTATTTAAAAGAAGGAAATGTTTTCAGCTATCATCAAGCAATTCATAAACCACTCATATACACTTTTCACATATTAGATATACGTTTATATCTATACACAAGCCTTAAATAGAGGCCATGAAATTTACTCAAATTTGACTGGGTCTAATTAGCGTGGCATCCCAAAGAGATCTCTCATGATCTCAACTTTTCAGTAATTTGCGCTGATTTCCCAGATTTTGTGAATTAGTAAGGTTGAACCCAATGTTACCTTCCAGTGAGGAACCTGGTGGGTGAGCAGAAATCAGAGTCTGGAGCCAGACGGCGTGTGGGCCACTCTTGGTGTGCCAACTGCAATATCCATGACCTCTTAGTCGAGTGAGTGATTTAATACCTCTGGACTTCAGTGTTCGCATCTGTAAAGTTCCGTAACAGTACGTAATCTATAGAGTTACCTCTCTTAAATGAGTTATCCTTCTTGAGTTCATGGCCCGAAGTCATCACTATACACTTTTCCTCCGAAATTAAAAACTACAACTCATTAGATTTGCTTTAATTTCCTTTAGACCTGCATGAAAATTAAGTCAACAGCACTTACCTGTACCCACTGCTTAGGCTCTTAACAGTAGTTTCTACAGCATACCGAGAACTGTGGTTTTGGGGAGGACTTATTTCATCCTTATGTGTTAATTTGTTATGTGTTAAATTTCATGTGCTCTGGGGGGGAAAAAGCACATAAAATTAACACATTAGAGAGGGGTGGGTGTAGGTAAAGCCCAAGCTTGTGTGCTTAGAAGGTTACTCGGAGGCACCAACATCATGGAGGAGATGAGGAATGTGGGCAATCTCAGATCTCCTGTTCTCCCAAAGGTAATGTTCCCCTGAAATTTACAGATCAAGTAGAAACCTACTGTCATTGGACCCTACTGGCAGAAAGCTGACTCAGCCCTCCCAGGCACATGAGCTGTGTGGGTTGGTAAGGGTTTGGGTCATGTAGATGCTGCTATCCTGTGGACAATAGTTACCTGACAGGCCAAGCCCTTCTTGTCCGGTCAGAACCCAGGGCTCTTAAACCCAAAGGGCATGTGGTCCCTTTGGCTCTGTTGCCGCCATGGCCCTGTGGTAGATCCAGGCCTTCAAGTCACTAGAGCATGGTGGACTCCTGAACCCTGCATGTCACGTGGCTCCTTCTCGCATGTGATCCTGACTAGTTACAGCATGTGGTAGCCTCAGCCCTTGATGTGATCTACTGCTTAGGGTTATGTGGATGCTATGGTCTGGTACCCTTCCCAGCATGGTACATGTCACGTTCAGCAATCCCCATCACGTGAAGGTTGTGGGCTACTAAACACTGTAGATCCATGTATGGGCAACAATGTGGCTCCTACCACACGTGGCACCCAAGGTTCTTCCACTCATGTGAGCTCTGCAGCTTCTGGACCGCTGTTGGTCAAGTGGATCTTATGGTCATGTGCCAGCATGTGGTCACGTGAGACTCAGGCCCCTCAGTCACGTGAAGATTGAGGGCTCCTCAGTTCGGTAGTTCAGGTGGTCTCCGACGTCATGTGATCACCTATGGTCGTGCAGGATGGGCTGCCCTTTAAGAGTGGGGAGGGTCTTTTGAACTGCAGCTCGGCTTAACCTCCAGAAGAGTCAGACCCATAGGTGCAGAAGACCTTTAGACCTGTGGTGGTTCCTCTGGCTGAGGGGGCACTTTGAGGCGATTCTGGCTCAGATCCCAACCTTTCCACCAACTTTAATATCCTGCCGTGGTGGGTGGTACTCGGGTAGGAGGTGCCCCCGCCGGTACTAGAAGTTTACTCAGGGATCTGGGCTTTAAGAGGCGTCCAAGCAACATCAGACCGAGGTCCGGCAAAGAGCTGAGGGCCTGAGAGACAGTGTTGGATGGAGGTGGGGGCGGGAGGGGGCTTCTGGCTACGGCCTAACTGTTGTACAGCTGGCAGAGAAAGCCTGTGGGTGTGTGCGACCTGAACCTGGACTTACGGGAGCAGCTTCTGGTAGAGAGTGAAGTGGAGAAGGAGGATCGCCTGGCCAGGGTGGGTGGGGCGGCCATGGACGGGGTGGCTGGGGTTCATGGACTTGGATGTCATCTCTCAGCAGCAGGGTCCTGGTCCGTCATGAAAGTGGTGTTGAATGAGTCAAGGTGAGCAGATAGGAAAATTGTGTTTACATTTATGGGGCAGAAATACTTCTTGATACATGGCTCAAGGATATTGTCACTTGTGATAATTTATATTACACGATGCTTAAATAATCCACTTTAGTTTTCTCTCACTTCAGCATTTCCAAGCTTGTTTTGCAAAACACTAGGGCCCAAAAAAGCAGCGAAAGTGGACTCTACTTCAGAGATGTGTGGAACATACAGGACTACAGATAAATGAATTTCCATACCGTAGGATGTTTTTTAGATAATATGGTAATATGCAATATGAATGTCAAAGGGAGGGATAGTTTCCCCAACTTATGCGGGGATGATACATTTTTGCACAGAGCATCTTAAGAACGAGTGTTCCAGAAAATATTCTGTGAAGACCTGTCCACACTAAATCTCCTACCACTTTAAGACCTTGTGCCTTTGCTTACTAAGAGCAAGAGAATGTATGGTTACAATTATTAGAAACTCTTCTTCTTCTCTTTAAGAAATTACTTATTGCTCTGAAATGCATTTTATCTTATCACATCAGCCAGACTTTCTCCTGCTTAAATCTATTCACTTTTTAGTCTTCAGAGGTAATTTCAATTTCTAAACATATGTCTGATTGCATGGTGGCAAAGAGAAGTGCATAAGTGCAAATCATTAAGCAGTCTTACCTATAGCAACAAATATAGTGCCCCCCTCTGGAAAGCAAAGTACAACCTGCCTGTCAGGATGAGCAGACAAAATACCTCTCATTTTATACAAATATCCCACACTTTTCCAAAACAATTTTATTATTATGTAATAATTACAGCTGCCATGTTTTGAGTCCCTATAATGTGTCAAGCACTGTGATAACCTCGTCATGTAAGTTAAGTCATTTCACCCTCAAAAAAATCCTGAGAGGGTGTTATTTCAGTTGGCAGATGAGACACGTGAGTCAGGAGAGGCTGAGCTATGCTGTGGTCATAGACAATCTCCAAATCTCACTGGCTTATTCCTCATTCCAACTACATGTCCATGGCAGGTGCACGTCCATCACAGGATGGTGGATGTCAGAGATCTGATCTCTTCTTACTGGAATGACGAGGAGAATGAACCCGACAGAGCAGTCACCATGTAGAAAGTTTTTGATCGCTGTGCCCGAGGGAAACAGGGCCCTGGGCTTGGAGGGAGTTCTCACATCAACAACCATATGTTGTGGCCCAGAATTATTTCACATATCACTCAAACCCATTAGCCAGAACTAGTCACATTTATGGCCCCGCCCAACCAAAGGGGATAAAGCAAGAAGTACAGTTCTGCCAGGGGCCTGGAACAGGGGAGAAGTGGAAACACTTGGCAAACAGGACCACTGACTGCTGCATGATGCAACTGAAACGCTGAGAGATTGAGTACTTGTGTAAAGTCACATGGGCAGTAAGGGACAGAGCAGGATTTGAATCCAGACAGGTATGTTTTCAAAGTCCAGGTTGTTTACATACTCTTTTCTATATTGTATGCTATTCTCTTAAATGAAATACATATATATTCTTGACCCCTGAACAATGCGGGAGTTGGGAACGCCGACCCCCTGCACAGTCAAAACTCTGCAGATAACTTTTGAGTCCCCCCAAAACGTAACTACTAATAGCCTACTCTTGACTGGAAGCCTTCCCGATAACATAAACAGTGGATTAACACATATTTTGTGTGTTATATGTGTTATACAGTGTATTCTTGCAACAAAGTATGCCAGAGGAAAGAAAATGTTATAAAGAACATCATAAGGAAGAGAAAGTATATTTACAGTACTGTACTGTATTTATTGATACTGAAAGTTTGCATCATCTGCTTAAAAAATGAATCGTCTGTCCGTCAGTACCAACATCAATACTGTCTTATATGATACAAAACATGGTACATGTTATATGTACTACTAACGCTAGACACCAAAAGTAGAAAGATAGTGTGAAAAAAAATTCATATTTTTTAGAGGTATAGGGATTAGTGCATTGATAACGAAGAAGCAGCAATTTGATTGCTTTATGGTTGTCTAGGTGATGGAAACCATTGCTTCATGGTAGCCTAGACCATACGCTAATGAATGAATCATTATAAAACTTTTATGGCATACAGTATCACAGTCATATGCATAATATAGCATGGAAACATTGTTATACTAAAAAAAGCACATACCTGTGGTGATGATAGGCTGATGCGTAGTTTCTCCAATTATGAGAGAGACAGAGACAGAGAGAGACAGAGAGACAGAGAGACGTACTGAATGGGTATGTAATTCTTTGAAAGCAAAGTTGTAAAAGAGTAAGAAAACAAACACGTCATTAATTTTTTGTTAAATATCCCTCACCTTCTGCCTGTGTAAGGATAGGCTATCCACTTCAATACCTGTCTTGTATACGATGTTGTACCTGTGTACTTTTTAAACATTTGTTGAAAAAAAATGCACATACAAGCAGACCCACGCAGGTCAAACCCTGTTGTTCCAGGGTCAGCTGTACTTAGAGTAGAGAGCCTATTACTTCAGTGCTCCAGTTCCCTCTTCCTCAATTATCTGATGTGCCAACAGTGGAACTGAAGAGACGTCGTGGCAGTGGCAGCATTGCAAAGCTTTGGGCCTCCTCCAAACAGATGAATGGATTGGATATTTGTGTGTTCATTATATTCAAACATAAAAATTAGAAAATAAAACCTGGAGTTAGATGCAAAGCCTGTTCATGGATCATTTAATGTATAAAAATTAATCTCATGTCTTTCCACTCTTGTCAAGGAAAAATAATAAAAATAAGAACAGAAATTAACGGAACTGATAGGAGATATGACAGAGTTCAACAACAACAACAAAATGCTAGCTGCAAACAGTTTAGAGAGATAAGAAAATAAGGATACATCTGGCAACAAGGCTCAAGAAAATTAGAGATAAGGCATGGAGAAGGCACTCTGAAATGAGAAAAGCTGTCACACTTTCAGCAAAGATTCAAAAGATACAACAGTGTTATGGAAAAGATATGCTGATAAATTTAAAATTTAGAGAAAACAGACAAATCCCAGAGAAAAACATGATTTTCCATGCTAAAGAAACAGAAAATCTTAATGTTATTAAAAGTATTCTTGACAAAGAATACATGAGAAGGCAAAATGATTAGCCAACCTCAGATAGTTACACATATGCAAAAAGTATACATAAATGAATAGCAAGCTAAATCCTGCCACGGCCAAGACAGGAAACACAGGATGAGAAAGTCGTGTTTAACTCCAAGCATGCCACGTTGGTTTAACATTAGGAGATCTATGAAAAAAATTTTAGCCCATTAGTGCTCTAAAGGAAGGAGGAAAGGAGGATTATCAAAAAATATTCAGTAAAAAAAGGCCTAGAAAAATTGAAACAACCAGTCAGCAGTAAAACTGGCAATAACAGGAATTCTCAGCAAGTCATAAATTGAAAGATGTTTCTTTAGACTGACAACAATTATTTAAAAAAGAGTAAACTGCATCAAACATCATACGTAATAGCAAAATGTTGGAAGCATTCCCTTTAAAATCAGAAGACAGACAAAGATGACTTACATGACCATTTTGTTTTAGCATCACACTACATCTACTAGGCAGTACAGTGAGCCGGAATGTATATATGCATCTATACACATGTGAATTAATAAATGTGTACAAGGGAAAATAAAGCTGTCAAGATAACACAGTTACCTTCATGCAAATTCAAGAGAGGCTAAGGAAATTAAGATTAACGATAGAGATTAATAAGTTTGTTGAGTATAAGACAAATATACACAAAATAATTGTGACAAGTACAAAGTCCTGTTTCCATTTTGAATATACCATTTACAGAAGCAAAAGTTATAACGTTCTATAAAATCAACGATGAATCGGATTCCATTGGCAACTCTTCAGACATACCTGAACACTCATATGCTTTCCTGTTCTTTAGTGAACAAAAAACTAAAGACGTGAAACCAGTGTCTGTGTGTGTGTGTGTGTGTGTTCGTGTGTGTGTACACATTAAGCAGAACCCCTTACAGCTTGGATTCCAAGTGGGATCTCGGTTGTATCAAGCATATGCACCATCCTGAGAATTGGAGGTGTAACTGAACGACATGGGAGCCACGTATGGCTCAGTGACTTGATTAGCTGTGTATGATGGGAGGGGTCTCTGGTTCTTATGGAGCAGTCACAGCAGAGTGCCTGGAATGCATACGTATCAGATAGCACACAGGCAGCAGTGGTGTTTCAGCTATAGCAGTCCCAAAGCGTGAGTGGACTTCCCCTGGCTGCACAGCATCCAAGCCGGCTTTTCTGGCCCTCACAGAGTTTTTGTCAGCTATGTAATATATTTTATTAACAACATCTTATTTTTATGAAATAGCTATTAGAACGAATAGCTGGCATAGGCAAGTGGGAACTTTGATTGATAGAGTCCTTGACACCAAAATTGGTTCAAGCCAAGAGCCCTGGAGGAAGTGGGAATCTGAGAAAAGTTATTTGGCTTAGGTGCATCTGACGACGGTAAGGATCCAACTGACATTAGAGGATGAAATATTGGTGTCCCATGGCACACAATGGTGAAACAGTTGCAGGAGTTGTCGCCTGTGGTCACTTGAATGAAATGCCTTTGAAGTCAATGTGTCCATGCACCAAACAGATGTTGTTAGGGACTCAGAGCAGGCTCCTTTCCCCACAGCACTGAGAAACACATTAGTGCGGAGGGCATCTTCATCTTCGAAGTGTTCTGAAGTGGCTGACTTGTGTAGGCCACAGAGGAGATGGGAGATCCCCTCATTTCACTGGGGATGTTGTGGTTGTGGAGTTGCAGGCCCAGTAGGAGCACTTAACCTCCTACCTCAAGGTGAGTGCTGTTTACCTTAATAAGCAGCAAGGCTGGAAGGGTAGTCACATTGGTTTGACCTACAGCAATCTTTGAAGGTGGCTAATTGATCAACAGATCCCTTGGATCTTGAAATATCTGAACATACTCCAAAGTTGCATTTGATCAGTGTAAAAATAAATAGAATATAAATAAGTATTTATTTATAATAAAATATAAGAACATTAAAATTAATAAATCAAGCGCTAGATCTGGTGACTTGAGCTATCATGATGGCAAATGGTAGTCCCTTACTCAATTCCCACACTTGACCCAGAACACGATGAATGAGTGGACTACTGAGGAAGGACCCTACAGTGAAGTCGCAAGTTACTGCAGTAAATTTTCTTCCCAGGCTTAGCCAAAGGGACCGTCAGCCATTTACTGCTATTACTGTGCATTTGCTTTAAGGACAATTGCTCTAAGCCAGAGCTCAAAAAACTTTTCCTGGAAAGGGCCAGATGACAAATATATGAGGCTTTGCAGGCCTTTCAGTTTCCGATGGTGCTATTCAGATCTGCATTGTAGAGCAAAAGCTGCCACTGACACAGCATGTCTCTCTTCCAATAAAACTTTATATATGGACAGGGACATGTGAATTTCAAGTAATTTTCACATGCCAGGAAATATGATTCTTCTTTGGATTTTTTTAACCATTCGACTATGTAAAACATTCTTAGCTTGCAGGTCATACAGAAACAGGCTCGTGGACCACAGTTTACCAATCCCCACTGTAAGCTAATGGAATCACTAGGTCCCCAAAAAGAGCACCGAGTGGAAAGTCAGCAAAGTGAGGTGGCAGGCATTCCTAAGGTCTTCTGCCAAGCATAACCCCAAAGCTGATGCCTTTTAACATAGTGGTTTTCAACCTTGGTTGCACACTGCAATCACATGAAGAGTTTTAAAAATGTGATTGATTGTGTCTGCCCCCAAATCTGTTTTAAGTGTTGTGGGTGTAGGCTGGCGCTAGTGATTTTTTTCAATCTTCCCAAGTGACTCTAGTGTGTAAACAAGGTTGAGAAGTGCCTAAACAATTTAAATGATGAGAGTGCAAGTATTTTACAATATTTAGTTTAAAAACCTTATAATTGTGGTTTTGGAATAATAATAGTCCAATAATGAATACATAGAATATTCCATTCATAATAAATACATAACTGTGCTCGAAAGTATGAAATAAGAATTCCCATGTAATAAACGGAGAATGCTCTCCTTCAAGGAAGGAAAGAAGGAAGGGAGGGAGCGAGGGAGGGAGGGAGCGAGGGAGGGAGGGAATGAGTGGTAAGGCAGGGGCCACCAGTGGTAGGGTCAGGGAGGAAGGCTAAACCACTGACGAGCCCAGAGCCAGGTATGGGTTAAAGCCAAGCACCCAGGAGCCCAGGGCTGACTCGACAGTGAAATCTTCTCTTCAGGAGACGGTCACAACCCAGGGTAAGCGTGGAAGGGACAGAGCAAACACAACACATGGAGTGATTGGCACTGAGGGAAAAGGAAAAAGAGAAAAGCCTGGAAAAGACCTAAAGAGAGAATTTCCCTAGAGAGATAAAGGAGTGGTAAAGGTTGAAATTGTATCCATTGTATAAGAAGAGAACACTGACCAGGAAGATGGCTGATTGAATACAAGGGTGGAGTTTCACTTCCTCCTGAAACTTCATTAAAACAACATGAAAGGTAAACAAATCAATACAATGGTATATTACCCAGCAATAAAAAGGCAAGAACCCGGGTGGATCTCAAGAAAAAAAAAAGCTAAGTTCAAGAAGCCAGACACAAAGGAGTACAGGATGTGTGATTCCATTTATACGAAATTCTAGAGCAGGAAAAGCTAATATATAGAAAAGGAAATCAGATCAAAGTTTGCATGGGACCAGAGGAAGAAGAGGAGATTAACTGGGAATCTTTGGGCAGAGTGGTACGTGTTCTATATGTTAATTAAGCTGGCGGTTATCCCTAACCCCTGATTTTTACATGTAAGGAACCGGGCATCAGGAAAAGTTGGGTGAGTCATGTAAAGTGTTGCAGCTTATTAATCAGCGAGGAGATACTCATATCTGCTTATCAATGATAAATTGTCCTTGTTATGCTGCGTAAGGAGCCAACAGGTATAGTGCTTCACCCTAAGCACCTGGGAAGACGCTGACCCAGACACAAACATCCTTTTGTACAAGCAAAGCGTAGATCTGAATGAATAACTATTGTGCATTCCAATCACACATTTATAAACATAGTTGACACTCTCACGCGTTCCTTTGGCTTGACTTCTTAATGTTAATTATTACACATAAAAAAAATAGGGCTTCCCTGTTGGTGCAGTGGTTGAGATTCCGCCTGCTGATGCGGGGGACATGGGTTCGTGCCTCAGCCCGGCAAGATCCCACATGCTGCGGATCGGCGGGGCCCGTGAGCCATGGACACTGAGTCTGCGCGTCTGGAGCCTGTGCTCCACAATGGGAGAGGCCACAACAGTGAAAGGCTCACGTAGCGCAAGAAAAACAACAAAAATCCCCATAAGCATTCATTAATATCTTCTTCTGAGGGACCATACTGTAATATACAGTTTTATACCCTGAGTTTTTTTTTTTTTTCACATTGTATCATGCGGTGTCAGGAATATTCTGTCTTGCATTTTGCAACCTACCACTTAAACCCAATCTGTTTCCTTTTTTAAAAAAATATCTTTAATGGAGTATAATTGCTTGCTTTACAATGGTGTGTTAGTTTCTGCTTTATAACAAAGTGAATCAGTTATATATATATACATATGTTCCCATATCTCTTCCCTCTTGCTTCTCCCATGAGACTGGCAGCCACATTCACGGTGCTTCTTGCTGGTCCCAGGGGTCATAATATGGACCTTGTTCTCCCCCAAAACTGTGATTGTGCCTTCTGCCCTCTATGGAGGACCCCTGAGGGTATGGCACAGAGGATGAGTTTTGTTTCCCACGGCCCCTCCCAGGCATGGAGTGGCTTTCTCGGTTGTGTCTCTCAAAAACATCTAAAAACGTATCGTACCCATAGCTGCCTGGGGCAAGGGAAAGAAGATAAGGCAAGCAGCAGAGAGCCCCCGAAGCCTGGGAAGGGTGAGGGTGATGAGGAAAATTCTTGGGGGAATAAGAGTTTTGAAGGGCATAGCAGAGATTCCAGAGTGCAATGCATATGTACAGGGTAGGACACAGGCTCAGCAAAGGTCTGACAGGAAGCCAAGCTTGCACATGTGGCTGACCTTTGGGCTCCTCAAAAGCTGGAGGTGAAGGCTAAGGCAGAGTTGGAGGCAGCCTGGCTAAGCATCGGTGGAGTGTCCCAGATCAGAAGCCAATCTGCAAAGACTAGACAATATTGTTTTCCTTTCCTTTTTGGCTCCAGGCCCTTCAGGAAATCTCTGTCAAGTCACTATCTGACCACTGATGAAATAGAAGGACAACTTCTGCGAGCACGTATGACAAGGATTTCAATCTTTGCAAAAATACATATCCCAATGTGTGTATGTACTACAATTTGTTTACCCACTCATGCCTTGATGGACAGATGGGTTGTTTCAACCTTTTGAATATAATGAGTAATGCTGCTGTGTGCATTCACGTACAATAATTTGTTTTGGCACCTCTTTCATTTCTTTCGGGTATACAGCTAGGAGTGCAGTAGCTGGGTCATATGGTACTTCTGTGTTTAATTTTGTGAGGAACCAACAAACTGTTTTCCACAGCAGCGAAACCATTTTATCCCCACCAACAATGTACAGAAGTTCCAATTTCTCCACATCCTCACCAAAGCTCTTCTTGTTATGTCTCTTTTTTAAAAAAAAGCTACAGGCAATGTAGTAGGTGTGAAGTGGCATACTATTGTGGCTTTGATTTGCGTTTACTTAACGACTAATAGATTTTCCTCTGATCATTGCTTTTGCTGTGTCACACAGGTTTTGGTATGCTGTGTTTCCATTTTCAATTGTCTAAAAGTATTTTTAAATTTCCCTACTTGATGCATGATATATGTAAACCCATCTAGCTGGGACATAAAGGAGTTTTGACGCATGCACTTTAAGTCCCATTGCTATCCCATTTTTGTGCAGAATCTTCATGTTTTATAAATGGAAAAAAATTGTATAAAAACCCCACTTATTTGTGTTAGAAGGTGCCTCGTCCTCGGGGAGGAAGGCAGGGACGTTCAGGCCTGGACCTACTGGCTCGTGATTGGGGCAGGGAAGAGCAATGGAGGACACACGACATACAGCTTGCAACAGCACTCTTTATTATGAAACCAAACAGCAATCGTGAGTGGGGAAAAGACACAGGACAGCCGACCCTTCAAGTGGCTATGTTACCTGGCCTACAACGTAACTTTGGATTCTTGGTCAGCCAGGCCTCCAACCCCAGGCATGGACGTGGCCTGCGGCTGGAGATAAAAGATGATGTGGATGAAGACAAGGATGGCATCCAAGGGCTCCTTTTAGGGGATTTCTTTGAAGGCCTCCTCTGGGATCTTGTCCTCGGTCTGGAGAGAAGGGGTCGGAATGTCAGAAGAGCCCGCTCCCCAAGTTCCATTCCCAGGACACTGACCTCCACCTTCTTGGCCCCCCTGAAGGCCCAGAAATGTTCATCTTTACCCCACTTGATTCCCAGACCTCACCTTGAGCATACTGCAGACCTGACCAGCTCTGGTGCAGTTCCATTCGTTGTCCTGAAGGCACCTGCAGTGGGAGAACAACAGGTGATCTCCATTAGTACCACAGTACAGTCACGCTGACCATGCAATGCCACCGCTAAATGTATGCCACTTTCTTGCTGGGACACATGTACCAGTATGAACACTATGTGTAATGACGAAGAAAGGCCCAGTGAAAAGCAAACCATCTATCACTAGCATTCATGCCCACTAGAATTCAAAACAGAAAAGTAGAGCTGGGCTAAAGAACAAGGGAATTCAATATATACTGATTAAGAAAGATGTTCAAGAAAATAACAAATGAAAAATTCTAAAGTACAAGTCTCCCAGCATCTTTTATTGAGATATAATGCACACACCACTTTAAAGTATACAAATCAGTGCTTTTTCGTACATTCACATGATTGTGCAACCACCACAACTAATTCCAGAGTCATTTTACCACCTCAAAAAGAAGCTCCTTAACCATTCGTGATCACTCCCTATTCCTCCCCATCCCCCAGACCCTGGCAACCACTAATCTGCTTTTGGTCCCTGTGGATTTGCCGATTCTGGACATTTCATACAATATTTGACTTTTTGTGACTGGCTTCTTTCACTTAGCATCATGTTTTCAAGGTTCATCCATGTCATGACGTGTATCAGAACAGTATTCTTTTTTATGACTGAATAATATTCTACTTTATGGATGTACCAAGATTTATTCATCCATTCATCAGCTACAGGACATTTGGGTTGTTTCCACTTTTCGTCTATTATCAATAATGCTGCTATGAACGTTCCTGAACAAGTTTTAGAGTGTACACATGTTTTCATTTCTCCTGGTAGGATACTTAGGAGTGGGATTACTGGGTCTTATGGTAACTCCGTGTTTAACATTTTGGAGAAGTGCCAAAATGTTTTCCCAAACCACTGCACCCTTTTATATTCCCATCATAACACATGAGAATTCCAATGTCTCCACATCCTCACCAACGCTTGGTATCATTCGTTTCACTAATTAAAGCCACCTTAGTGGGTGTGACCTGGTAACTCACTGTGGTTTCAATTTGCATTTCCTTGATGACTAACGATGTTGAGAAGTTTCTCATTTCCTTCCTGGCCATTTATATGTCTTCTTTGGAGAAATGTCCATTCAGAGCCTTTCCCCAGTTTAAAAACATTGGGGTGTTTGCCTTTTTATTGTTGAGTTGCAAGGGTTCTTCACATATTCTTGCCAGATATGTGATATGCAAATATTTCCTCCCATTCTGTTGGTGGGCTTTTCACCTTTTTGATACTGTGCTTTGATGCTCAAGAGGTTTTAATTTTGATGAAGTCAACAATTTATCTAGTTTTTTTCTTTGGTTGCTTGTGCTTTTGGTGTCATATGTAAGAAATGATTGCCTAATTCGTGAAGACTTACACCTGTGTTTCCTTCCCAGATTTTTATAGTCTTAGCTCTTACTTTTAGATCTTTGATCCATTTTCAGGCTAGGTTCGTACACGGTGTGGGAGTCAGGGGTCAAAATTCTTTGGTTTGCACACAGATACCCACTTGTCCCAGCACCATTTTTTGAAATCAATATTATTTTCCCATCAGATTTTTTCAGCACTCTGTCTGGTTGATCATCAGTTGACCATAAATGTGAGGGTTTATCTGTGGACTCTCAGTTCTAGTCCACTGATTCATACACTGTCCACAGGCCAGTACCACGTAGTCTTTATTACTGTGGCTTTGTAGCAAGTTTTGAAATTGGGACGTGTGAGTCTTCTAACTTTGTTCTTCTCTTTCGAGATTGTTTTGGTGCACTTCCAAATGAAGTTTAGGATAACCTTGTCAACTGTTGCAAAGAAGGATTCTGATAGGGACTGCGCTGAACCTAGTTTGCTCTGGGTAGTACTGCTATCATAATAATATTGCCTTCCAACCCATGAAAATGGGGTGTCTTTCCATTTACTTAGGTCTGCTTTATTTTTTTCAACAGCGTTTTACAGACTCTGGAATATGAGATTTGCACTTCTTTTGTTACATTTGTTTCAAAGCGTTGTACTATTTTGATGCCATGGTAGCTGGGCTTGCTTTCTTAATTTCATTTTCGGTTGTTCATTGCAAGTACATGGAAATACAAATAAGTTTTGTATATCGGTCTTGTATCCTGTAACTTTGGTGAACTTGGTTATCAGTTGTAGTAGGGTGTTTTGTTTTTTTGTTGGTTGGTTGGTGTGCGTGTGGATTGTCCTGGATTTTCCATATACAAGATAATATCACTGAGCATTATACTATCTTGAAAACCCTTTACACATATACTAGTATGATACCTTTTTCATGGGCTCACTTTTATTTTCGGAAGCAAAATATTCAAAAAGCTATTTTTCCAAATTGCTTTCGAGTTTCCATGATTCACTCCCCTACCGTTCCAACCCAAACTCATTCCCATATACACCCAGCACTCACTTCTGAGACCACTCGAGTTTCATCCCAGACAGGGTGGAGAAAGCCTGCACCATCTCCTGCTGCTCCTGGGAGAGGGAGGAGGGTGTAGGCATTGGGATGGAGAACACACTCTGAGTCTCACTGGGGCTGGCGTCCCTCACAAACAGTTCGTCTTTCACAATGCATAGACTGGAGGATAAACGGGCACTCAGACAACTGGACAGATGGACCACCGCACACTCCAAACAACGATCCTGCTCCCACTGCCACTCAGCAACTACATTCCTTCCATACCCCTGCTGTGTCTGTCTCCCAGGTTCCATAACTAGTACCTCTGCCCCTCCCCACAGAGCCCACCTTTGGAGAGACTGTCTACCACCTTCACTCGATTAATAGGTTTATCCCCAACCCACGGGCAATTTCACATTTACCCTTTACCACAGCCCAAGGGCTGGATGCTCTGATCCCCATTCTCGGAAGAAGACACTGAGTCACACAGAGGTCATGTGACTTGACCAAGATCACACAGTGAGTGAGTGTTGTGTCAAGGAGAGAACCCATAGGCCGATTTCAGAGCCCATGCTCTTCTTAACCACTAGGCTAGACTGCTCCTGGGATCTCCCTGCTGGCTTTCCACAATACTGAGTAAACCTAAGGTCTGCACCACCACATTCCCATGCCCCTGAGCCCAGGCGGGGATGTGCATCCCCGCCCACAAAAGGGCTCTCACCTGCAGTAGCTGGCAGGGGTAGTGATGAAGGTCCGGGTGAAGGCACGCACACAGTCCTGAGAACTTCCTTCCACTTCAACAGCAAACAAACAACAGTACCCCTTAGAGCTGCACGTGCTCTACACGCTCACATGGTGTTGCCCAGTCAGGGTATGACTGGACACTCATGCTGAGAGGGCAGCTGTTCACGGTTCCAGGGTGTCGGGAGTGGGGAGGGCAACTATAGGAGCAGTCTGCGCCCAGTGACAGGGTCCCTGACAACCACTACACAAGTTCACGGGATGCATTTTTCACAGCCGCCCAAGAGGTGGATACTACTACCCCATTGCGCAAATGAAGAAACTGAGAGGTTAAGCAATGGCCCAAGTTCTAAGAGCAAGGATCTGGAACGAGAGCCACCAAACTCCACAGCCTGTGTCCCCAACACCCAGGGTGTGCAGGGCAGACAGGCGTGGACACACCTCAGACCTGGGGTGTCTGTGGGAAGACTGAGGGCTAGAGAACACAGGAGGAAGGGGAAGGGAGGGGAGGGGAGGGGAAGGAAAGGAAGGGAAGTAAATGGAAGGGAAGGGAAGGGGTCCAGGAAGCTGGGTGGTTCTGTGCGTGAGCCTGGCCAGGGGAAGGCAGCAGTGGGGCATCTGGGGTGGGGGTCTACACACACCCACCTTTCTTGAACACCCCGCTGACGGAGAAACAGAGCATCATCTCCTGAAAGGGAAGAGCCCAGGCACCCAGTCACCACCTCCACCTCCTACCCACCTGTGGCTTCTTGGGCCCGCCCGAGGGAGGACGCAGGCGCTCACTGTCTGGAACCACATGTCCACCCGAAGGAGCTGAAGTCATGCTGAGTCTTGGGCAACACACAGAGGGTGTGCACAATGACACGTTTTGTGTGCTTCAGCAGCTGGACCCGTAGGTCTGTGAAGAGAGGGGAAGCGAACAAAGGTCAGGCGCTGCCACGCCCTGGGCCCTATGATTGACCCCTTCACTGCCCTTTCCCACCCAGTCTTCCCATCGCACACTCACGGGGGTCCTTGAGGTTCTTTATATTCCTGCTGTCCTTGAAGTACTTGCACAAGCTGCTTCTAGGAGACAAAAAGGAAGAGTGGGTGGTGGGTGTGTGCAGGAGCTGGCCTGTGTCTGCTGGGGAGCCACACGACCCAGGAGCAGAGTCTGGCCTGTGATACTCACGGGGCTGGGTCCTCAGAGTGGAAGGGAATTGTCAGGGAGGAGCAGGCCTCCTCAAGATAAGCACAATGGATATGCGGTTGGTCTCCACACTCATGGATCAAGTAATACCTGAGGGAGAGTAATGAGGACAGTCGATCTCTGTGGTCTGGACCTCAAATGAGACTTGAGAAGTCCGATGAGCAGACCTGTGCTTAGGTCTCCTCAACTCTCCTAGCCCTCCTCCCCTTGCTCAGATTCCCAAGGGTACTTACTGCTGCAGGAATTGCAGGACTAGACTCTTCAGTGTCACAGAGCCTATATAGCATTCCTGGAATCAAAAGGCATTTGAGATTGTGTGGCTGATAAGGGATCTGTGGCTCTCCTGCAACTCACCAAATGTTGTTTGAGCCTCTTCATCACCTTGCAGGGCTTTATTATGTAGGGAGTGTCAACGTCAATGATAATTGGTGAGGGTAACTCCTGGCCATCCTGGAGAAAGGAAGAGGAAAACAGGAGTGGAGACCAGGGGAGTGGCCCTTGATGACTGGGAAAAAAGTTTGGTCAAGTAGGGTGAGGGTCAGAGGTCAGGTGTGAAAGGGCGGTGGAAATTCCATGGGAAAGCTTACAGTAGATGTCTTCATCATGAGGTCTTGGAAGTCTCTAATGTTATATGCAATTTGTGTGTGTGTGTGTGTGTGTGTGTGTATTTATGGGTATTTTTCCAGAAAGTATATCCATGTCATTTTCAGGAGTCCATGTGCCCCAAAATGGTTAAGGGTCTGATGCCAACATGTACTCTAGGCAAGAACCAAAGGGCTTGAGGGCAGGTGCAGAGGTCACCGACATTAGTAAGAGACAATGATTTTCGTAGGCACTTACCAGGCATAACAACTTTGGGAAACATTCTCTGATGGCCCTGTCCAAAACCAAAAATAGAGAAGAGGTGGTTGATAGTTCAAGGTTGCAATGCTTCCTTTGAGCTAAAACGCTAATACCAAAAACAGAGATCAGTGTGTTCTGGCCCATCCAGCAGCCCCATTTGCACACCTCTGCTTCTGATTTTAAGGGTTTTTGGTCCACTTCCCTGTTGAGCACTGAGTATCTGTCATCGTACTGTGTGAAAGGCACTGTCTCCTAATCTCGCTCAATACCTTCACTTTAATATTCCTTCCCTCCCAACCTTCCTCTCCTTCCCGTGGAGAGCTCCCACCCAGACTACCCAGATTCCGTTCTCCAGTGCCACAGGGGCCAGTATTTCAAACCCATGCTGCAGGGCTACCTTCCCCTCCCTTCCTTCCTCCAGGTCCCCATAGTTCTCCATAGTGGCTAGAATAGAACTAAGAATAGTTCTAAGAATCTTAGAAGGTAAAATTATACAGCCACTATGGAGAACACTATGGAGAACGTAACGCACCGCTGTGGGTCCCTACCTGACTTCCAGGGGCTTGGCTGGCAGAGGCCACAGAGTAGAAGGATGCATGTGACCTCAGGATTCAGGTGCCCTCAATCGTGAACTGTAACCGAGAGAACTGAGCCTCAGGAGACCACAGCATGTCCCATGACCATAGAATATACACGACCAACAGCCGAAGGGTAGGTGCGGTGTTCACATGACAGCAGGTGCTTTGCCTGCCATGTGACGGTAGAGGCCACATCCCTGTTGACTCAGGGATCTGAAGATTCTGGTAGGCAGCAATCTTCACGAGATAGAGATGGCTGAGCCTGATATGTGAGCAAGGGGGATATGTGACCAACCATAGCATCCATACGACACTCAGAAGCAGGTCACCTTTGTGACTTGGAGGGCTGAGGATTCCACATGCCACTAGCTCGTGAGGGCCACATGACAGGATGAATCCACATGATGGGCAGGGTTTAGGAGTCTGCCATGCTCTAGCGACTTGAAAAGCTGGATCTACCACATGATCATAGTGGCAATAGGTCCAGAGAGACTACATGAGCTCAGGGTTTAAGGGCTCATGGTGCTGACATGGCCAGTAGGTCTGGGCCTGCCACATAACTGTCTGGACCTGCCACGTGATGGCCGCATCCACGTGACCATAGCCTTAGGAGCCCACGGTGCTCAAAAGCTGGGTCAGCCTCCTGAGTGTAGCATAGTGACAGTAGGGTTCTCCCGGCTGCGTGTTTCAGGAGGCCGTTCTCTTCACGAGAGCTGGAGATCTGAGATTGCCCACATTCCTGGGCTTCCCGTTGATGATGGTGCCTCCAGACGTTCTTCCTCAGAACACAAGCTGGCTTCACCTGCCCCAACCCCTTTTTATTGTGCTAATGTGCTTCGTTCGTGTGCTAATTTTTTCCCTAATAACACGTGAAATTTAACACATAAATTAACACATAGCAATGGACTAGGTCCTCCCTAAATCCATAAACATTGCCATATTTTAGAGTCTACTTCAAAAACCTAAGCGGTGGGTACAGGTAAGATTTGTTGCCATAATTTCATGCAAGTCTAAGAGAAATTAAAGCAAACTCAATAAGTGAATTTTAGCTGTTAATTTGAAAAAAATGTATATAATGATTACTATGTGTCAGGCACGTTAAAACGTCAACTCCTTTAATAGTGGCAATTCTATCAACTAGGTACTATGATTATTATTCCAGTTTTCACAGATGAGAAAGTGGAAGCACAGATGTGTTAAGTCACTTGCCTAAGTGGTAACTGAACCTATAGGTGCCAAACCAGGGTTTACTCCTAGGCACCCTGGCTCCAGACTTTGTGTTTGGATCACCCACAAGAGCCTCCAAAGAAAATTAAGAATAATTCAGTCTTCCTTATTCAGACTAAGCGGAAAGGCATCCACAGTTACTGAAAAGATGAGATCATAGAGGACCTCTTTAAAGTGCCATTTAAATAATTTCCAGTACTACCAGTAATTAGAACTAATCGTAGCTGAAGCCAGTTAAGGCCGTTGGATTCATTTTAAGGTATAAATATAAACTTATCCTTAATAAGTGAAGTATATGTGTATATAAAAGGTGGTATAAAATGCTAGACGTTAGTTGAAAACGTTTCCTTCTTTTATTTTTAAACACCCTAAAGATAAATATTGCAGATTTTATGGCTCTATTTCTCTAAAGAGAAATATTGCAGACTTTATGGCTCTTTACAGAATTCCAAAAGTTAAAAGTAAGCAGAATCTGAATTAGATATTACTGCACTTATATTTTGTTTGCATCTGCCTAGAAAGGACAGAGAAAGGGAAAGGAGAATATACAATAGAGTTTTGGGGTTTTTTTTAATGGCAGTTTTACAAACACCTCTTTTGCTGATTTGTGTGGAAAACTGAAGATCTGTCTGTATATCCAAAAGAGATTTGAAGTGAACTTGCGTGTTTGCTGGCTTAGGCAAACTTAATGCTATACAAGCAGTGGGATTATTTTGCTGGCACCCTGCATCGTGGCATGGCTACATAAATAACCTGAAGAAAATACAACAGACCAAATTTTGCACCATGGTTAAATTTAATATACTGGTAAGGATAACAGACTGTTTGTAGTTGTAAGCCTATTGAAGGAAGTAGTGATTTTTTGGAGTGACTCTGTTTGGGCACATTGGTGTTACTTAGATAATTTTGGAAAATTATTTATGGGACAAATGTAAATGCAGGGTATGAAAATGGAGCCACGTGTTTTCAATAGAGCCTATTATGAAACCTCAAGATGGAATTAGGAAGCTTCTGTATACAATCACTGGATGGAATCCGCCATCAAGACCTGATGGCTGTCCCAACTGTAGCTTCTGTAATGGAGAAATCCACTAATGGTGATTGAGGTCAACTTCTTTCACCAAAAGGCAAACCCTGGAGTTCTAATAATAATTTTCTTGCGAAAGGTTAGATATTCTCCTGTCAGAACTAATGGTCGTATCATTTATTCTTGCCCTGCAATGATTACCAGGAGCTATTTTAGGATTAAAAAATATATTTAGTTACACCAGTGGGTGCCTGTCAGCTCTTTCTTACATACATTGGGGAAGGGACGCTAAGGCTATGGATAAACACCTGTATGAACACAGCTTATGTGAGCTAGGCCGTTTAGGCACTGCACGTATATCAGGCGCTGTGTCTGTTTAGGTGAGGCAGGCTGATAAGCTATTCTTCTTGAATGTTGTTTGGCAAGGTTTACTGGGAACAGCTTTTACTTCTTTTATATTTCTGTTTTGGGGTGGACGTTTTGGAGGTCAGTGCTAGTGGCTTTGTTTAACACAGAGAAATGGGAAAGGAGAATAGGAGACATTTGTGATGCTGCTAAATTAAACATAAATACTCAAATGCTTTTGGTTCAAACACAAATATGTACAACTCAAGTAGAGGTCCTAAGTGAATTTACTTTCACAAAGTAAAATTGACTTAATCTGGTACCATTATCCAAGAGAACTTATCAGATATTGCTGTACTTTTATAGAAATGGTAATCGAAACATGTTTTTCTTTGTTCCTTTAAGAAGCTCGTTAATTAACTAGAATTGACTTTACTGTCAGTGCCAAGCAATGGGAAAGAAGAGAAACAATTGTAGATAATGCTCCCTGTCAGAGTACTCAGTGTGCTCCCTTCCCCCAGCCCAGTGTAAATTTTAACAGCTCTAGGTGATGAGCTCATTCTTGGGGACTACCTCAGCGTTGAAACAGAAAATTACATCCACAGTGAAAACTTCTTTTGAGGCCAAAGGATGATAAGGGGCGAGAAGGCAGGGATCCCTTTCACGGTTTTTGCTCATAAACTATGTCATTTGTGATGGTATGATTCTCTGGTACAGTCTGAAAATCCCTTCCGGGTGAAGACCATTTAAAAATTAAATAAGTGTGTTTCCAGGCTTTAAAAATTATTAGACAGGGAGAATTGAAGTGGTCCTAGCTTGGCTCTTATTATCCACTCATTGTAACTATTTTTTTTGCCACAATCCCCAAATAATTCTAACTATAGTCTTTGAAAGTATTGTGATATGTGATTTTACGTAAACAGCCACATTGTTTTCTTGTTACGATATCACACTGCCATCTACTGCTGGTTGATATGTTCCCATATGATGTAAATGAGTGACATTTGCCAGCTTTCTTTTTTTATTTTATTTATTTTATTTTTTTTTTGCGGTATGCGGGCCTCTCACTGTTGTGGCCTCTCCCGTTGCGGAGCACAGGCTCTGGATGCGTAGGCCCAGCGGCCATGGCTCACGGGCCCAGCCGCTCCGCGGCATATGGGATCCTCCCAGACCGGGGCACGAACCCGTATCCCCTGCATCGGCAGGCGGACTCTTAACCACTGCGCCACCAGGGAGGCCCTGCCAGCTTTCTTTAGGAAAGAAGCAGGCTTTGAGGACTAAGTCATATCAATGAACTCTGCATTTTCATCACATCACCAGATGATGTTTTAATTATCTAATTCATGTAGCCTGTTTGGGTCCAAAGATCATCTAAAATGTACATGATGCTCTACCTTTTTCCCCCCACAAAATCTGGAAAAACCTGCCATATCATGGGCTCTCTAATAACTGAGAGGCACTTGCAATTGGTAACTATCACTGGATTCTGAAATTCTACTTTAGTCTAGTGTATCTGTTTTTATATGGGACACGTTGATGCAATTCAAAGTCTCCCAAATAGGGAGGAGTATCAAGATGGTGCAGTAGAAGTATGTGGAGCTCACCTCTCCCCACAAACACATTAAAAATACCCCTACATGTGAGGCAGTTCTCACAGAAAACCAACTGGAAACTGGCAGAAGATCTCCTACACAACCAAAGCTGCAAGGAATATCTCTACATATCCAGGAAGGACAGAAAAAAAATTTTAAAGGCATGAGGACGGTCCTGGCACCGCTGGGAGAGATCTGTAAAGGAGAAAAGGTCCACATAGGCAGACCCTTGCCCCGGGGAGCCCCCTTGCCTGCTGGAAAGGCCGCTGGGATAGATGGAGGGGCTGGAAAAGCCTAAATTCTGCTCACAAGGAGTGCATGCATGCTGGCTTTCTAACAATCAGGGCAGAGAGAGACAGGCACTGGCGCTGCTGCCTTGCTGCACTCCCCAATCCAAAGCACACACAAGGTGGTGGGGCCACAGATGCACACAGCAGCTGAGCATTGAATCTTAGGTAGACAGGTCCAGGGAGAGGACCTGATCTAGATGTGTGGAGACAGACCGCAGGGCCTGGGGTATGGTCTGGGCCAAACCAAGGAGCCCATTGTCAGCCTGCACATAGTGGGGGCAGGTCCTGCCACAGTGCCCATTATCAGTGTGCACACAGTGGGGGCAGGTCTGGCCATGGTGGACTTTGCCAGCACGTGCGCCAGATGGCGCCATGGAAAGGCAGAGCAGCTGGGCACTGCATCTCGGTTGGATGGGCGCTGGGCAGGAGTATGCAGTTGTTCATTTCACGGTGGGAGCACACTGGCCCCGCTCACTCTACACCATAGCTTGGAGCCAGATCTGGAGCTGACAGGTCCTGGGAGAGGTCTGACACAGAGGCAGCCCAGGTTCCAGGCAGTGGCACAACCACCTCAATTCCTGCAGCCACAGGTCCCCGGCCCCCAGCACCAGCCTACTGCACACCACAGCCCAGCACTAGGTCTGGGGTGAACACAACAGAGAAAGAGATGCAACCATGGGCGGCTTCTGGGCAGAGCCATGGATGCCTGCACTGGAGGCACATAGGTTTGCAGTGACCACACGGACCTCATTAGCTTCAGTGGTCACCTCCTTTGCATCAGGGCATGGGCTCAGGGGCAGTGGAACCTGACTGAACCTGACCCTCAGGGCTTCTGCTCCAACAGCTGGGAATCAGACCCCAGCCCCAACAGGGCTGTGACAGCCATAATGCAAAGAGGAGGCCCCAGCCAAGAACCAGTGCAGGCTCTGGTCAACACAACTTCAAGCACACACCCTATCAAGGGAAGAAGGGCCAGCACACTTTAAGGAAATACGTGGCAAGCACCCACACCAAAACCAGCCCTTGCACCAAAAGTATTGGACTCATACCGTCTACAGAGGGATCCTCCAACCTAAAAACACCCCTTCAAGAACACAGTAGATTGATGCCTGTCCTAAATTCAGAGACGAAGAAAGTTAAGTAGAAAGAAAAACAGAGATACTATTCCCAATAAAAAGAACAAGAGAAATCCCCTGAAGGAACAAATAATGAAGGAGACCTCACCACTTTACTAGACCCCAGATTCAGAAAGGAGGTAAGGAAAAGGCTAAAGAAATTAAGGAAGATTATTGATAGAAATGCAGATCACTGCAACAAGGAAATAGAAACTGTAAAGAGAAATCAATCAAAGTGGACAATTCAATTGCTGAGATAAAAAACAAACTAAAAGCAATAAATAGCAGACTAACCAAAGCAGAAGAATAAATAAGTGATCTGGAAGATAGAATAATGGAAATCACCAAATGAGAACAGCAGACAGAAAGACAAATTTTTTTAAAGTGAAGAAAACATATGAGATCTATAGGATAATATAAAGCATGCGTAATATGCATAATCATATGCATAATGGGCACAGTCATATGCATAAAAGGGGTACCAGAAGAAGAGGAGAGAGAAAGGGGGATAGAAAATGTATTTGAAGAAATTATGGCTGAAAACTTCCCAAACCTAAAGAAGAAAACCGATATCCAGGTACAGGAAGCACAGAGGGTCCCACACAAGAAGAACCCAAATAGAGTGACAGCAAGACGTAGCATAATTAAAATGGCAAAAGTGAAAGATATAGAGAACTACAAAGTCAACTGGAAAACAGGGTTTAAAATGGCAGTAAGTACATACTTATCAATAATTACTTTAAATATCAGTGGACTAAATGCTCCCATCAAAAGACAGAGTGGCTGAATGGATAAAAAAAAATAATAAACCCAAGAACCTACAATATGCTGCCTATAAGAGACTCACTTCAGGGCACAAGACACAGACAGATTGAAAGTGAGGAGATGGAAAGCTATTTCATGCAAATCGAAAAAACAAGAAAGCGGGGTGAGCAATATACATATCAGACAAAATAGACTTAAAACAAAGTCCATAAAGACAAAGAAGGACATTATGTAATGATAAAGGGATCAATAAAGAAGAGGATATTACACTTGTTAGCATATATACACCCAATATAGGAGCACCTAAATATATAAAACAAATACTTACAGACATAAAGGGAGAAATTAACAGGAATACTCTAATACTAGGAGACTTTAACACCTCACTGACAACAATGGACACATCTTCCAGACAGAAAATCAGTACGGCAACAGAGGCCCTAAATGACACAATAGACCACTTGGACTTAATTTTTACCTACAGGACACTACATCCCCCAATAAACAGAATACACATTCTTTTCAAGTGTGCAAGGCACGTTCTCTAGGAGAGGCCACATACTAGGACAGAAAACAAACCTCAGCACATTTAAGAGGATAGAAATGACTTCAAGCATCTTTTATTACCACAATGTTATGGAACTAGAAATCAACCACAGAAAGAAAAATGGGAAAAGAACGAATACATGGAGACTGAACAACATGCTACCAAAAAACCAGTGGGTCAGTGATGAAATCAAAGAAGAAATCAGGAAATACTTCAAGACAAATGACAATGAAAACACAACCTTCCAAAATCTATGTGATACAGCAAAAGCAATTCTCAGAGGGAAGTACAAAGTGATTCAGGCCTTCCTCAAGGAAAAAGAAAAATCTCAAATAAACAAAAAGAGAAAAAGAATTCGAAAAAGAAGAACGACAAAATTCCCAAAGTCAGTTCTTTGGGAGAGATCAGAGGGAAATAATTAAAATAGAGGTAAAAATAGAAAAGATCAATAAAACCAAGGGCTAGATTTTTGAAAAGACAAACAAAATCGACAAACTTCTAGCCAGGCTCACCAAGAAAAAAAGAGAAAGGGCCCAAATAAACAAAATAAGAAATGAAACAGAAGCAACAACTAATACCAGAAAAATACAAAAAAAAAATAAACTCACAAAAACCAAAACACATAAGAGAATATTATGAACAGTTATAGGCCAGAAAATTAGACAACCAAGAAGAAATGGACAAGTTTCTAGGAATATACAGCCTGCCAAATTTGAGTCAAGAAGAAACAGATAATTTGAACAGACCAATCACTAGAAGTGAAATAGAATCTGTAATTAAAACAAAACAAAAACTCCCTGCAAACAAAAGTCCAGTACCAGACAGCTTCACCAGTGAATTGTACCAAACATACATAGAACTTATACCTATACTTCTCAAACTCTCCCAAAAGGTTGAAGAGGAGGGAACAGTCCCAAATTCATTCTATGAAGCCACCATCACCTTGCTACCAAAAGCAGACAAAGACACTATCAAAAAAGATAATTACAGGCCAATATCTGTGAAGAATATAGATGCAAAAATCCTCAACCACATATTAGCAAACCGAATCCAACACTACATTAAAAAGGATCAGACACCGTGATCCAGTTGGATTCATTCCAGTTGCTCTGATAGCCTTATGGGAGTTCCCCTGTATGTTATTTGTTGCTTTTCCCTTGCTGCTTTTAATATTCTCTCTTTATCTTTAATTTTTGCCATTCTAACTACAGTGTGTCTTGGTGTGGTCTCCTTTGGCTTGACCCTGTTTGGGACTCTCTGTGCTTACTAAACCTGGATATCTCTTTGCTTTCCCAGGTTAGGGATGTTTTCAGCTATCATGTCTTCACATATGTTCTCTGCCCCTTTCTCTTTCTCTTTCTCTTCTCCTTCTCAGACCCCTATAATGCAAATGTTAGTACACTTGCTGTTGTCCCAGAGGTCTCTTAAACTGCCCTATTTCTTTTTCTCTTTTTTCTTTCTTGTATTCTGCTTCAGTTATTTCTTCTACTCCGTCTTCCAGCTTGCTCATCCATTCCTCTGCGTCATTTCATTTACTGTTGATTCCGTGTAGTGTATTTTTCATTTCAGTTATTGTATTCTTCTCTGTGTGGTTCTTCTTCATATTTTCGAAATCTTTGTTAAAAACTTCTCACTCTGTTCATCCAATCTTCTCCTGAGTTCTTTGAACATCTTTATGATCATTACCCTGAACTCTTTATCAGGTAGATCTCCTATCTGCACTTCACTTGGTTCTTCTTCTGGGGTTTTATCGTGTTCTTGGTTTGGAATAGATTCCTCTGTTGACTCATTTTGTCCAATTTTCTATTTTGTTTCTCTGTATCTGGTAGGTTGGCTATATTCCCCAACCGTAGAGAAGTGGCTTTTTGTAGGAGACGTCCTGTGTGTCCCAGCCGAGCTCTCCCCTCTGGTCACCAGAGCTACATGCTCTAAGGGTGCACCCTGTTAGGGCTGCGTGTGTCCTTCTGTTGTGAACAGCACACTACTGTGCATGCTGTGGTAGGTGTGGCTGGCCCCTGTTCCAGTGGGTTGCCAGGCCCTGCCTTGTGCAGAGGCTGGTGACCACTGGCGAGTGAGACTGGTTCATGAGGCTACTGGCTGCAGTGCCTCAAGAAGTCCCGGGATTAGCGCTGGCCCACTGGTGGGTGGTTCTAGGCTCTGCAGTGGGTGGTGGTGGGGCTAGAGGTCCTGTATGTAGTGTCAGCCTGCTGGTGGGCAGGGCCAGTTCCACATGGCTGGCTGCTGGGTTTGGGGGTGTCCAAAAGCTAGTGTTGGCCCACTGTTGAGTGGGGCTGGATCCCAGGGCAGTTGGCTGTGGGGACCAAGGTGTCTTGGAACTGGGGTTGGCCTGCTGGTGGGTGGGGCTGTGGCCCAGAGAGTCCTGGAGGTAGTGTTGTCTCGCTGGTGGGCACAGCCAGGGTCCTGGGTCTCTGACTGCTGGGCCTCGGAGTCCTGAAGCTAGTGTCAGTTTGTTGGTGTGTGGGGCCAGTTCCTGACATAGCTGGGTATGGGGTCTGGGGTGTCCCAAGGCTGGCTTCATCCCACTGGTGAGTGGGGCCAGATCCAGGAGCAGCTGGTTGAGGGGCCCAATGTGTCCCAGAGCTGGTGCCAGGCTGTTGGTGTATGGGCTGGGTCCTGGTATGCCAGGAGGCAGGGCTGTGGTGGTTTTTGGGCTAGTGTTCCCAGAGGAATATTCCTTTCTACATATTTACAAATATGTACACTAACAGAAGATGTTCTTTAATGTTATTACATTTTTATAAGAGTGAATTTCTTCTAAAAGCTTGAAGCTTTTTTTTTTTTTCTGCGGTACGTGGACCTCTCACTGTTGTGGCCTCTCCCGTTGCGGAGCACAGGCTTCGGCTCAGCGGCCATGACTGACGGACCCAGCCGCTCTGCGACATGTGGGATCTTCCTAGACCGGGGCACGATCCCGTGCCCCTGCACCGGCAGGCGGAATCTCAACCACTGTGCCACCAGGGAAGCCCAGCTTGAAGAGTTTAAAGATATTCCATATTGAAATTTAATGGTGCTCTTTAAAGAAAATTGTTGCTGATCATAAATGTTGACAATTTTCTTGCTTCTCATCTTTCATATCTTTATGAACTCTGTGTTGTATGTTTACAGAATGGTAATACTTGATAAAATTGTAACTATGAAGAATCCATTCCCTTCTAGCCAAACTATCCTGACACAATAATATCAAAGTACGATAGTAAAGAAAAAGCTTTGCCAAAAATTTGAGAAAGAAAATGAGATTTAAGTATGCTACCATGGATGCCTTTGTGGTTCTTCCTAAACTTACTGCAGGGATGAGACCTCTAGTGCTTTGTAACTACCCATTCACTAATTCAATGTAGGTATTTCCTGAGTAGAAGTATTTGTTACCTGGAAAGACATAGTAGTTGAAAACCGTTTGAGCTTGAGTACTGTGGGTATTATGCTCATATTGATAATTGTGCTTTCAAATGGGGCCTGAAGGTGACATTTTTGTTTACCTATGCAATATACATTCCTCATCTTCCTAACTGGTCTCAGATTTTCATTAGTGCATTTCCTCCCTCATACAGTCTCATGTTTGGGGGGAATTTGACTGCTAGTTCCAAGGGTGAGACCAGAGTTACTCTAGATCTCACACAATAATCCTATGTCCCTAGCCACAGTCATTGGTTCAAGATTGGGCCTGAGTCTTTATATCTTTGAGCCACTGGATCAACTAACCTAAAGTCTCCTCTACCTCTGGGCTCTCAGTTATATAAGCAAGTATATTTCCTTATGGTATACACAAAAGTGGATTTTACTTTCTGTTACTTGTAACTTTGTTACTGCTATATCTGTTTTGAAGATATGTTATTAGGTGAATGTAAGTTCAGAATTTGTAATCTTAATACATTTTCTTTTATGGTTTGATAGCAGCCTTCTTTGTTGCAATTGCTTGATGTCTATTTTGCCTGATAGTAATACAAATTAACCACATTCCTTTCAGTTTTACTGATCATTGGTATTTTTTACCATCACTTTATTTTCATCCTTTCTGACAGTCTACTCTACCTGCTTCATAACCTACTGAAACACGTTCATAATGCCTGTATTAGACTGTTCAGACTGCCACACAAAAATACCACAGATAAGTGGCTTAACAACAGAAATTTGTTTCTCACAGTTCTGGAGGCTGGAAGTACAAGATCAAGGTGTGAGCAGGGTGATTTCTTCTAAGGCTTCTCTCCTTGGCTTGAAGAGGGCCATCTTCTTGCTTCTTTTTCACATGGTTGTCCCTCTGTGTATACACACTTCTGCTGTCTCTCTGTGTGTCCTGAACTCCTCTTCTTGTAAGCACACCAGTCAGATGGGATTAAGGTATCCCCTAACAGCCTTAAATTAACTTAATCACCTTTTAAAGGCCCTATCTCCAAATCCAGACACATTCTGAGGCACTGGTGATTAGGGCTTCAGGATATGAATTTTGGAAGAACACACTTCAGTCAATAACAAAACCTAATGTTAAGATGACGTTATCATAGAAAACAAGAGAGCAGAGGCAGGAGCAATGATGCGGAGCAGGCAGGAGGATGGCATGTTAGGCTTTCATTTTCCTGTAGCTTCTCCAGTTCCTAAAATCCTCTAATGGCCAATGAATCCCAGGCCTTTGACTGGGAAACTTGCATTGCTACTATCTCAGCCTGGACCTAAAGGACGGGAACGAGTCATCCACACTAGTTAAGAGCTCACAGCTTAAAATCTAACACTTTCCTATTATCAGTAGATCTGCTGTTTTCTTCCAAGATACTTGACCCTTCTTAACCTCAGCTTATTAATTAGCCACAGAGACAAAATAATTAGTCATACAACTCCAACTGTGAGAATTACGTGAAATTGAGATCTACTTCTGCACATAATCAGGGCTGTTTGCTGGGTGGAAGGTTTGGAAAGCTGTTTCCTCAGCCATTTATGCACAGCATGTTCAGGCTCATTCTATTCTAACAGCTCTATATTCTAGGTCATGCCACAGCATTATCTATGAGACATGCAGAAGGGGAAGAGTTGCATCTGTGCACTGGGCTTAGACCTTTTGGGGGCCCAATTATCTCACCAAATACCTCCCTTACTATTTAGCAACCAGAGCCACTTGCAGTTCTCTATTTCGCCTCCTAATCTTCAGGAAGACAGAGACGTTGTCTGAATTTTTTCATGGTCCTATCTTCCCTTCTTAGCACAGAGCTTGACATGCGCTAGGTGCATGAATGAATGAATAGGTGGGTGAATGATAGTTATATTCCAGACATACATGTTCCTTCTCTAATAGTTAGTAGCCCCTGGCAGGCCAGAGCCTTAGCATTATAGCTAAGTCCAGTGGTTAGGACTCAGTGCTCTCACTGCAAGGGGCCCAGGTTCGATCCCCGGTTGGGGAATTAGGATCCTGCAAGCCGTGCAGAACAGCGGAAAAAAAAAAAAAAAAAAGATTGATGCATTCTGTTGAACGTAAATTATAACTCAGTGAAGTAGGTTTTTATTATGTCATTGTATCCCTTCCAGAATCTAGACCTGCATCATGCTCATATGTGGAATCAACCTGTATTTTCAGATTGAACGGTACAGTTGGGTTTTTCGTTTGTTTTCTTGCATGCTTGTTCTTTTGGGTTTTTTTGTTTGTTTTTTGTTTTTTTTTGGTTTGCCACAGCCAAGAATATTCTCAGGCTCTCCTGACTTATACATCCACCCACATGCTACCCACCCAGATTTTTCATAGGCTCCGCAAACGACATGGTCAAAACAGAACTGTCAGTTTCCTGGCATTGCACTGAAGCTGGTCCCCCGTTCATTTCCCCAGCGAAGAAAACCACCCTAACCCAGCTGCCAAAATCCACATTCCAAGAGACACGCTTACTTCCTCTCTATCCCTTACCACAAACGTGGACTTCATCAACAAGTTCAGTACTTCCAAGATACATGTCATTTCAAACCCCATCTCACCCCTTCCATTGCTACGACTGTGGTCTACGAGACTGTAACCTCTCACTCTCATGCATGTCGTAGACTCCTAATCTTGTCTCTTGATCTTACAGTTGCTCTAGCTCAGTCTGTCCTCCAAGGAACATTTAGAATGAGCTTTAATAAAGTAGATTATAATAATAAATTCCCTTCCTTTCAGAAAGCACCCATCATAATAAGATCAAAAGCCAGAGTCCTTACCATGGCCCACAGGACCTTCTGTTATTGGGCCCCTCCTACCATTCTCATCTCATTTTCTAACGTTGTCCTCCCAATACACACTGGCATACAAGCTGTTCCCTAAAACTGCCAAGCTTGCCCATATCTTAGGGCCTTTTGTCTTGCTCTTCCCTCTGTCTCGAGGGCTCAGCTCCGATATCTTCCCACTGCTGACTGTGTACTTCTTGTTATTTGAATATTAAATCTAAGTTACACCTTCAGAAAATCCTTCCTTGCCTTCCCCACCCTAGTCATTCTCTGTCACATTTTCCCATATTATTTTCTTAATGGCTTTTAAATCTTGAGTGAATGAACCCCTGTAGAATGTGAGCTCCATGAGAGCCATGACCCTGTCTGTCAGGTTCTCTGATTTATCTTCAGTGCCTATTACAGTGCTTCACATATCATTGGTAACCAATAAATATTTGTTGAATGAATGAATGAGTGAGTGAATGACGTAGATTAAGCACGCTAAGTTGTGAGGACTGAGGCATAGTCTGGGACATGGGATTTGGGCGGATGGGAGAGTGAGCTCAGGTGTCTCTGAAGCAGCAGTTTTGTTTGAACCCATGAAAACTGTGGTTGGAAAACTGGGTAGAAAGGACATGATAATTGAGGTAGTGCTTCTAGCTGCCTTGGGTATGAAAGTGTAGCATATGTTCTATACCAATTCTCCTTCTTTCTTAATAAAAGAATCCCACATTTATTTGGTACAGTAATGTTTCCAGTAAAAGAACATATTTATAGCCTGCTTTGCAGGCAAGAATGGTCATATGACCAACTCCTACCTAATGAGGTGATGGCAGAAGTGTTGTATAGTAGTTCCAGGAAGGTAGCTAAAAGGGAGATGAATTTCTCACACCAAGGTATTTCTCATACCATCTGTTGTGGACTGAACTGTGTCCTACTCAAATTCATATGTTGAAGCTTTAACCACCAGTACCTCAGAATGTGGCTGTGTTTGAAGATAGGGTCTTTAAAGAAGTGATTAAATTAAAATGAGGCCCTTAGGATAGACACTAATCCTATATGATTGGTTTCCTTATAAGAGGAGTTTAGGACACATAAAGAGATACCAGGGTGTGTATGCACAGAGGGACAACCATGTGAAGAAGGACTAAGAAGGAGGCCATTTGCAAGCCAAGGAGAGAGTCTCAGAAGAGACCAAACCTGTGGACACCTGGATCTTGAACTTCCAACCTTTAAAATGTGAGAAATAAATTTGTGTTGTTTAAGCTACTCAGCCTGTGGTATCTTGTTAGGGCAGCCATAGCAAACTAATACACCATCAGATAAGGTTTTCAATTTTGACAGCTCATTAGAATCAACTGAGGTGAACCTTGAAGATACTGATGACTGGGCTTATCCCTAGAGGCTCTGATTCAGTTAGTTGAATCTGAGCATTACAGGGGATCCTAATGGATATCCAGAGTTGAAAACCACAAGTCTCGGAGAATAGTTTTTTGCACTCCATTGAGCAGGCTGAGAGTGATGAATCTAGCATCATTTAGAAGGCATCCCCCCATATCTCCCTCCTTCCACTATTCTTCCTCTCCCCCATATCCCCCTTCTTTTTCTGACCTATCCAGATCTCCACAGATGGACCCAGAGATGCCCCCACCTCTTAATCCTGTTCCATATCCAAGTTCAGTCCTAATTTGAGGAACATTTAATAGCTTCAGCCCCACTTCTGCCCTCCCTGTCAAGAAAAGTGAGTCTCGAGGGGCCTCACATTCTCTTACTCTGCCTGCTAGCCAGAGCCAGGGCAGCTCTCTAGAGGTAACTTCTTGCCTCTTAATCCAATTATAAAATGGATGAAAGACATGACCAGAGGGCAAATAGGCTTAGGAAAAGCTATTCAACATCTTTAGCCGCCATGCAAATGCAAATTAAAGTACAATGAAATGTTAAACCCACCTATCCGAATGGCTGAAAAAAACAGTGACAAAACCAAATGCAGGCAACACTGGATAAACTGAGTCACTCATACATTGCCAAAGGGAATGCAAAATGGTACAGGCCATCTGGAAAACAATTTGGCAGGTTTTTCCAAACGATACATGCAATTACCATACGATACAGCAGTTGCACTCTGGGCAATTTACCCAGAGCCATGAAAATTTATGTTCACACAAAAACCTTTACATGAAGTTCATCACAGTTTTACTCCCAATACTTAAAAAGTGGAAATAGCCCAGATGTCTTTCAATGGGGGAATGGCTAAACAAAGTGTGGTACATTCACACCATGGAATCCTATTCAGCAATAAAAAGGAACAGACGATAGACACACTTTACAACTTGGATGGATCTCAGGAGAGTTATGCTGAGTGAAAGAAATCCATTCCTACAGGTAATGTACTATGGGATTCCATTTCTATGACATTTAGGAAATTATAATAGTGTTTGACAGAGTTTAGGGATGTGGGATCAGGAAGAAGGTGGGTGTGGCTATAAAGGCTAACATGAGGGAAACTGTGTGGTGATGAAACAGTTTTTGATCTTGTTTGTGGTGATAGTTAGAACACCTGCATAGCTGGTAAAAGTGCATGGAATCATATGTATGAGTATTATGCACAGGCGTTCTAACACACAAATGAGTGCCTGTAGAACGGCAAAATCTGTCTTTAAAACTTTGAACTCAAGGCATACCAGAGAGAGATTTGCTTCCTTCATAAAGATATGTATATTCTCATTAGGAGAAAGAATGAAAAACGCATTTCCACAGTGCCTGCCTTAGCCCTAAGGCTGAGCCAGGCCCTGCTACTGAGTCTTGACTTTTAAAGAGCCCTTGAAGTCCCACAATATGCCATATACTTTGGGCAGGTTTTCTCAGTTTCTCCTTGGGATGGCTGTGTGACAAAAGGATCCTGAGTCCCATTTCACAGACAACAAAGCTGAGGCTCATAGAACTGACAGCACCTCTTCAGATAAGTGGCAGGATTCAAATGAAGTTACATCCCTTGCCCTAAGAAGAGGACACAGAGCAGCCTCCCTTTGAGAAAATGGGCTTCCAAGGCTTGAGAAGTGAGCATCTTACACTCCCCTGACATTGTGGCCCCATGGGTACTCACCCAAAAATCCCTCTTGACGATGAAGATGATAGTGCACATATGTGTGCACATACATTCTTCACGTTATAAACATTCATTACATTCAATTTTATAGAAGAACAAAGTAGATTTTACAATTGAATTGACACTGTGTGTATGTGTGTGTGTGTGTTTCTATATGTCCTATGGCTTGTACACTCCACGTCACAATCTTTATCTTCATATCAGACCAGAGCTTGATTCCTATCTCAGATTTAGATATGGCAGAAAAATGGTAGATACAGAGAAATTGCCACCAGCAAGTGAACAATTCCGGAAAACACTGGCTAAAACCATTAACCCAGAGCCCAAACTTCGTCCTCACTCTCCTTTGCCAAGCTCCCTGGTCAGAGCCTCAGAGCAGCAATCCTGGATCTGGCCAGCAGGTGGCTTCCACCTCCATTTTTCTTTTACAAAGAAAATGAGCGCTTGACGCCAAGAATAAGAAGATCTTGGGATGTTTTGTTTACTAAGACACTAATTATGTTTGTGAAATTTATATGTATTACTAGAGCAGTCCCATCTGCTGTTGACCCGAAAAGAACATCGAGTTCATTGAGGTATCTCCTTCCCTCCTAAGTGTAGTTTGAAGTGTCCACACTGCAGATGGGGGTCCCTCCCAGAGAGTAGGGTGTTCACCCTCCAGCCCCACCCAGCCCGTAGAGTCTGTCCAGAACTTTTCCCACTCCGTGTCTGTCATACCCTGTCCATGACACTGGACACAGCCGCCAAGACCCCGCTCTGGAGCCCCATTCTCTCTTCCACCTCCCACCAGTCCTGCAAAGCCCTTCAACAGCCGACCATTGCCAACACGCTACTGCCACCTGCTATTTCGTCTTCGTATTCAAGACCCGGAGTATATGTTTTTACCCTCTGCTTTTACACCTAACAGGTTTTTCAGACAAAACTAGAAACATTCTATACATAGGTTCATGGGCTGGGTTTTGAGGAAGAGGATGGAATTTTTTTGCTCTTTGAATTAAAGTCTTTGTGGAGAAGTTTGACCATCGAGGTACGAAGGTGCCAACTCGTGACAGTGGACTGAACTGAAGCATGAACATCGCTGAGCCAGAAGGTGGGAAGGAAAGGCCTAAATCCAGAGAGCTTTCTGGAAGCCTGGGTGGAAAAGGGGCACACTCCGGGTACAGGAATACTGAGGTATCTAGACAGAAAGTGCAGCTTCTTTCTATGCTGAATGGAAAGCTCTATGTGATTTCAACAGAAAGACCATTTTTATTTTTTATGTTTTAACAGAAAGAGTTTTTTTAAGGACCTCTGGATAAAGGGTTATACACCTATATAAGCAAATCTGGATCCCTGTCATTTATTTTTTATTTTTTATTTTTTTTAACAATTTTTTTTATTTTTTACTTTATAACAAATTTGATCAGTTATACATATACATATGTTCCCATAGCCCCTCCCTTTTGCGTCTCCCTCCCACCCTCCCTATCCCACCCCTCCAGGCGGTCACAAAGCACCGAGCTGATCTCCCTGTGCTATGCGGCTGCTTCCCACTAGCTATCTACCTTACGTTTGGTAGTGTATATATGTCCATGCCGCTCTTTCACTTTGTCACAGCTTACCCTTCCCCCTCCCTTATGATCACTGTAACCCACCTTGGCACTTATTGTGACCATATTTCCATGTAAATGAATTTCTGTGATAACATTTTAAGTTACTTGACAATAAAATTTCACTTATTTTTTTATATTGACCTGTTGTTGCATCATATGGATGCTCCAGAAATCACTTTTCTAGTACTAGTGATGTAAATATAGTTCCTTTACCACGTTTTCTGCTACAAACTATAGTGTGCTTAACATTCTTGTTCATATACATGCAGATATCTTAGTAAGCATTTTTATAAGTTCCTGAAGTGTTCTTTCAAAACAATGAAAAAACTATTTTATTTGAACAAACTCTATTTTATATTTCTAACAATAGTATATGAAAATTCCTGTTTCTGCACACTTTAGAAATAATGTGAATTACTGCTAATCTGATAGGCCACAAATCCTTTCTCCTTGTCGTCACTATAACTCGTTTTTGCTGCCTGACTAGAATTCCATCCTATGGATGTGACATAATGGAGTCTCACAACCTCGTGTCATTTGGAATTCAGTGTTCCTTATATTCCCCATTGTCAAGGCTGTGTGGATGGCATTTAACTGTGCTGAAGGGCACAGCTCAGGATTCATGTGGCTATTTGCACATGAGCTGAATGTGTCCTCTTTGAGCACACACTGCACTCTCTGGGGAGAGTCCTAGGATTCAAAACGCAGCCTGGTCGATGCATGAATATATATGGTGTGAGTGTGTCAGTGTATGGGTGCATGTGTGTGTGTGTGTGCACACTGACAACCACATTTCCTTCTGTTTCGTTCAGCCCCTTTATGGCCTTGCTTCTCATTCGTTCTCCCTTCCTAAATCCAGGTTCACGAAGGAAGGTAGGGAATTATCAGGATGGCAATCCTTATAACCAACTCCTATCACCATCCTTTACTACGTCCATCCTGCATGTAATTTGCTTGGTATGGTGGTACAAAAGAAGACCAGGGCAACATCATATTTTACTTTTATTTTTAATTTCTTTTATTTTAAACAGCTTTCTTTGGGTAAAATTTACAGGCAATAACGTTCACACATTTTAAGGGTACAGGGTGATGATTTTTAGTAAATGCACGCAACCATCACCATAACTGAATTTTAGGCATTTCTGTAGTTCCCAAAACTTCCATAATGCTTGAAAACACTGAAGCCCCGTACCCATATTTAGTACCAGGCAAGCACTGATTTGTCCCCTGTCTCTATGGATTTGCCTATTTTGAACATTCCCTATAAATTGAATCATATAGTATTTGGTCTTTTATGTTTGACTCTGTTCACTTAGCATAATGGTATCAAGGATTATATATGTTGTACATGTATCAGTGCTTCATTCATTTCATGGCTGAATAATAGTTTGTTGTATAGCTAGACCAAATTTTACTTGTGCATTTATCAACTGATAGGCATTTGAGTTGTTTCCACTTTTTGGCTGTTATGAGTAATGGTACTATGAATATTTTTCCCCGAGTTTTTATGTAGACGTGTTTTTATTTCTCTTCAGTATGTAACTAGAAGTGGAACTGCTGGGCCATACGGCGCCTCAACACGTGAGACAACATTACAATTTCAGATGATTTCATTCTGTAATTGGAAATACCTTGAGAAAAAAAAAGAGACAGGTGAGACAGAATCTAGTGAGGCGACCCTAATAAACATGGTTATCCTGCTGTAGACCTATTTGTAAAATCCCTTTCAATGATGCAAAAGTATGAGACATGTGGGGGACATTTTTAACTTCATTTGAAAGCCTACTGTCTACAGCACACACTTCCCCATTATCTGACTTGGTCTCCATGGAAGGTGTTTTACCATTCTAGATTTCAGGTAACTGACAGTATCAGTTTGCAATGTAATCCTTGTCTGTAGACAAGCAACTTAATTGTATCCTGGCTAGGGAAACCTCTGTCTCCATTTGACCATGCATTTCAACACTCATGATGTATAAATGTGACAAAAAGGTGGTTGTTGACTTGGGCAAGATCAATTTCAGTGGAGGAGTGGAGGGACGTCCCCATTAGATGAGAGATGAAGACTGGGTTGGAGGGGAGGTCGGGGGATGTGAATTGAGTATCAAGAGTTCATTGTAGATCTTTGGTTGAAGACTGCAGAATATATATGTAAAGAGGTCAGTAACCAGAGATGTGGACAGAGGTCCACAGCATTAAATGATGTTCTATAATCACCATTTATCAGAAACTTGAGCAGCTTGAAATCTTAATGAGAAGGATCTATCTCTTTCTAGATTTAACATCTGAATTTACCACACCAGCCTTCCCACACTTTATTTCCTTGTTTCCTTCCATTCAGGAGAAGCCTAAAACTTACTGAAGGGCTAGTGCAGAGTTTCTTCGTAATGTCTGTTAAACGTAAGAACAGATGAATAGGTGGATGCACGATGTGTCAAAGATGTGCTTAGAATTTAAGGATTTTTATCCCTGAGTGCGGAGCTCCTCGTGCAGATGACTGAACCCATGGTGGTGGATGGCTGAGAGGATGCAGCTTCTCAGGACTCTGCAACTGACAGCTGCAAGATGGGAGCCCTCAACTTCAGTGTTCAGAAGCACATTTAGGCAGACTGCCACACCTTATGTCCTGGAGGGATCCATCCCTGACCTGAGCAGGTGAGTTCACAGACAGGCTTGCCTTGCATCTGGGGGAACGAGACTATTGTCTGCTCAGAAGCTTGCTGTGGTCCAACTCTTGTGCCATTTCTAAAGACTCCAGAACGAGCAGATCCAGCTCCTCTCTAAACTTGAACTCAACATATATCACAAAGAGATATTCTCAGTCTCTTTCTAGGGTTACACATTGTCCTTAGGAGCCCCCAGAGGACACACACACACACACACACACACACACACACACACACACGCACACACAGCCTAGAGCCTTCATGCAGGCAGTAGCCCTAGGAGAACTTGCTGGCTTATAAGGCCGTCACACATGGTTTGTTAGGTTGCAGAGGTCACTGGAACTTTTTGCGTTAATAACTAATGCAAATGATGATTAGCAGAATAGTCTGCATACTAGGGATACTTTTAAATAACCTTACTATCCAATTAAATCTGATGACAATAAGAGAATTTCTATGTTCCTGTTTTTCAAGTGTAACAATAAACTACTGAGAATTTCCAGTGTGGGTGTGCCTGTGGGGTCTCCTACAAAGTCTGATATTGCTGGTGGGGATTTCACTTAGTACAACTTTTTCACAGGTTGATTTATAAATATGCATTAATGAATCCAGGAAGTTTTGACCTTCTTGCATTTGGAGCCTGTTCCTTCAATTATTCATCCTCAGCATAACACCTGTCCCTCTATTATACTGTGCGTATTCCTTATGTTGTCTGGGAATTCACTTTCAAACACTAATGACCTAATCACATTCAGTTGTCTCCACAGAGTAGGAAAATGAAGTACAACTTGCATAAATACAAGCAGGACTATCAGCCTGGCATCGGAAGTGAAGATAGATTTCAGAAGTGACACAGGTCAGCAGGAAAGCAAGACTTATTTGAATACGGTGTCATGTGCGGCTGAGCATCATGCAGCCAGCACTTGGACATACAGGGTGTCAGTCTCTGCTTTTCCTCTTAAGAGAAGGATGACCCCCAGCCAAGTAGCGTAACCTCTGTACATTACTGTTTCTCTTGCTACAACATGATGTAAAGATATGTTATTCTCTGCCTTCCAGGAATGTTGTGGAAAATGCATGAGAGAGAAAAATGCATGCATTCACAATAGATAAGCCCCTATGATTTTCTGGGTCAGAGGTCCTGCCCTAATATATAACTTTTCAGTTCCAACCATCCAAAGACTATTCACAAATGGCCGTTCAAGTACAAAGTAATGCAAGGACTTAAGCCTATTGAATTCATTCAACACAGAGTATGATAATATCTGAAGTGTAGATTGGAAAGTAATTACGTAGAAATAATAGCTTCTTCCATCCCATCTAAGGTCTCAAAAGTGCTTTCCCAGATGGTATCTCATTAGCCTCTACATCTGAGAGGTTTTATCCAAAAAAATGGCCAGCATGGGGGAAACGATTTAGCCAAGAACCTATGATGTGCCTGAACCCCAGTGATTTACTGTAGTGTTCTTCTGCAAAGCCCATTCTTGCTGGGTTACAGTACATGTTATTCTTTTTTATTATTATTGAAGTATAGTTGATTTACAATGTTGTTTCAATTTCTGCTGTACAGCAAAGTGATTCAGTTACACATATATATTCCTTTGGACTTTCTTTTCCATTATGGTTTATTAGAGGATATTGAATATAGTTTCCTGTGCTATACAGTAGGTCCTTGTCGTTTATCCATTCTATGTATAATACTTTACATCGGATAATTCCAATCTCCCAATTCGTCCCTTCACCATCCCATCTCCCACTTGGCAACCACAAGTGTGTTCTCTGTCTGTGAGTCTGTTTCTGTTTCATAGATAAGTTCGTTTGAGTACACATGCTATTCTTAAGAAATTAACATAATTATTAAAAGTGGAATGGGAAAGGATATGAAATAATGTGAAATGGACCAATGGTTTTCTTTCACACACCCACTGGAAATGCTGGAGTCAGGTTTCCTTTCTCCTAAATTATCTGAGAAATGATTCCAGCACAGAGGAATGACAGTGAAGCGAATACGTAATGATAACTTATACATTTCCCTTCCATTTAATATTTCCACATTACTGTCTTATAATCATGTGGTTTGGATTGTATCAAGGGAATCTCCTTTAAAGTACAGTCAGGTATGAAATAAGACTATTCATCCCTATTCAGTACTATATGTATCATCTGCCCGATTGACCTTTTGCTCCTCACAGTAATTGTCTAATATGGATAGAATTGTTTCCGTTTTACAAGTGAGGAAAGGCAAATTCAGAGATACTGTGATGCAGCTATTATAAAATTTCCCAACTGCTTTTCACATCCCTTTTTTTTTTGCAGCCTCTAATGATCGTTGCCTAGAGCTACATTTCATAAAAGGTTGCAAAAGCATGATGTACACATTCTTTAATTGCTTCTGCATGTATCGGCGGAAATTCTTTTATAAAAGAATTCTTCCCTCAACAACTATGTGTAGGTATAACATGCACAGGAAAGGCAAGGTGTATATACAGTTCATTGGCAATATTTCCACTTTCAAACATTAGGTGTTTCCCTAGGACTCTCAAAGGTGAGCACTGAGTTGGTTTTGTTGGCTTTTTTTTTAGAGTTGTCATAGATATCTCCATATTTGACGTGTTTTAGTGCATGATAGTCATTAATGTTTGTTCTATCTTTGGCCAATGGGAGGCCCTGAGGTTATGAGCCTTTTTTTTTTTTTTTTCCGGTACGCGGGCCTCTCACTGTTGTGGCCTCTCCCGTTGCGAAGCACAGGCTCCGGACGCGCAGGATCAGCGGCCATGGCTCAGGGGCCCAGCCGCTCCGCGGCATGTGGGATCTTCCCGGACCGGGGCAGGAACCCGTGTCCCCTGCATCGGCAGGCGGACTCTCAACCACTGTTCCACCAGGGTAGCCCCAGAAGCAATTTCTTATTGAGCCCAAGGAAGAAGAGTTAGCACAGAAGAGCAAAGAATAGGCACAGTTCAGCTAGACAGAAGTCATCAAACATATGTCCAGTTCCAGAGCCATCCACTGACCACAGGACCTGGGTTGAATCTCTTCCCCTGTGTCGGCCTGAGTCCTAACATAGAAGTACACTCGATATAGAAACAGGGGTTAGGGGTGGGGCGTTTTTGGTCAGAAGACCAGGATTTGATACTGGGAACCATTACTGTCTGGTTGACTTACCTCGAGCAAGTAATTTATCTAATATGTGTGCTATACTTGTTGCTATCTTTTATTACTATTGTGGGTTTATTCTTTCAGTTTTATGAGTATTATTATTTTCCCTACCACTCAGCCAAGTGTTAATGGTAGGAGTGGTGATTAGCACAAAGTTAGGGACGAACCCAACTGAGGGTGGAGAATAGAGGAAGTGAAGACAGAGAATGGAGGTGAAGTAAGCAGACAAGGCCTGGGCTCTCTCTGGGTGCCAGGCCCTGGTCCCACCCTTTCATGACCCAGGGAAGCTTCTTACCCAACAGCACTCCTGCTTCTCAGCTGCAGACAGTGGTGACCTGGGGGCTGCCAGGGAAGTGCCCAGATGAAGGACTATAGCCTTATTAGCTCCCTCCACACCGAAGACCACCAGAGCTGCCTCTCCATTGCCATCTCCCTGCTCTTTGCTTCTGGGTATCGGAAAAGGTACCACGTGGAAACTTCCACACCTGACCCTTGAAGGGCTTTCCTCATACAAAAGATACTCTACCTTCCTCAGTCCTCAAAGGTTGTCCTGCACAACTTACATTCCCACCAACAGTGCAAGAGGGTTATGACCCAGCAATCCCACTACTGGGCATATACCTTGAGAAAACCATAATTCAAAAAGAGTCAGGTACCACAATGTTCATTGCAACACTATTTACAATAGCCAGGACATGGAAGCAACCTAAGTGGCCACTGACACATGAATGGATAAAGAAGACGTGACACATATATACAATGGAATATTTACTCAGCCATAAAAAGAAATGAAATTGAGTTATTTGTAGTGAGGTGGATGGACCTAGAGTCTCTCATACAGAGTGAAGTAAGTCAGAAAGAGAAAAACAAATACCATATGCTAACACATGTATATGGAATGTAAAAACCAAAAATGGTTCTGAAGAACCTAGGGGCAGGACAGGAATAAAGACGCAGATGTAGAGAATGGACTTGAGGACATGGGGAAGGGAAGGGTAAGCTGGGACGAAGTGAGAGAATGGCATGGACTTATATATACTACCAAATGTAAAACAGACAGCTAGTGGGAAGCAGCCGCATAGCACAGGGAGATCAGCTCGGTGCTTGGTGACCACCTAGAGGGGTGGGTTAGGGAGGGTGGGAGGGAGACACAAGAGGGAGGCGATATGGGGAGACAAATACACATATACCGCATTCACCTTGTTATACAGCAGAAACTAACACAACGATGTAAAGCAATTATACTCCAATATAGATGTTAAAAAAAATAATTGTCCTGCACACTAAGGAATGCGGACTCTGAGGTAAAGACAGACTCAGAGGTATGTCATCTCCACGTTTTTACCTGATATATTGTACTTTTATCACTAATGACTTTATACATTTCCTACACACATCCCATCGATACGCACACACAAACACACACACACACACACACACACACACACACAGAGATATGCTGTCAATTCCATTTGGTTCTACTTTATCTCCCCCATGAAACTGAGCACAATGAATGCTTTTCCAAGTTAATGAAAGCATGTGCACATGTATGTGTACTATCCTATTCCTCAATAGGGGTTTTGAGGGAGTACCCCTTGGGCCTGTTATATCAGGGGGGAACAAATTGACCATTTCCCCAGCCCTAGAAGCCCATTGTCTAAAAGGGAGGCTGCTCCACTGTCCTCTAGAGAGGGTGAGGGATGGAACCTCATTCCCAAACTCCCACTTACCTGGATAGGTGACAGAAGCTATATGAGGAGGAGCTTTGTCATGTGTGAAATGGGACTCATCTTTAACACAGAGCTGTCCTGAGGGGTGAATGAGAAAACCTGGGGCTAAGGCAGGCATTGTGGAAAGGTGTTTCTCATTGTTTCTCCTAATGAGAACATAGATATCTTTATGAAGGAAGCAAATCTCTCTCTGGTACGCCTTGAGTTCAAAGTTTTAAAGACAGAAGGATCTCTAGCTTCTTGGGAGACTCAGAAGCTCCTAAGAGCTGCCCAACATCGTGCCTCTGAGCAGACCCTAACCCAGTTCCCCATGCTGGGAAGACAGGCTTGCCTTTGATTCACCTGGTGAGCTCAGTGAGAGATGGCACCAGGGCAGCAAGCTGTGGTGTTTGCCTAACTGCTGCTCCTGGACTGCTCCGCCTGTTAATACGTTTATGGGAAAAGTCTAGACCTGTCTCCCATTCAGCAGTGCAGGGGTCCTCAGATCACGTGTCATCCAGCCACGTCACACCACAGTTTCAACCATCCGCTGCCTCCCTGTGAGACCAAAACCTAAAAAGTACTACCATTTCATTGAAATACAATTGTCCCTTCTTTCTTTCACTAATAACTAAATATATATTGGGCTTAAAATTTATACTATTCCATTTGAGGTGTCTCATTAGCTCTGTGGTAGAAATAAGATAAGAAGGAAAATTAATATATGGGCAAATTTAAGAGTGGAAAATGAGCTGAGATGGCTCCTTCCCATTAGCTGTTAACTTGCTCAAGCTTCAAGGCACTGAAGATTAAATAATCCCTCTTTGGACCCCTCTTCCCCATTCAGCCACAAGCCCCTCTTTCTCTTTGTCTCTGTCTCTCTATTTCCTTCTCTCTCTCTCTCATGATGAGATCTCATTTTCTGTAGATAAATATAGAAATATATAAACGTGCATAATAAATATGTAAACACCTACATAAGCAAACTTACAGGAAGATATGATGAAGATGAAAACATTCAACGGTTACCTCTGGGTAGTATGTTTTGGGCTAACGATTTTTTCCCCCTCCACATATACTGAGACATATACAGTGGAATGAACCTCATGCACACTCCTGAACACCCAACTCTCTGTTAATACAGAAGCAGCATCCATGAAATTAATAAAAATAATACAAGGCTGCTCAAAATAACTAGGTAGCTTTATATGTACCACGAATGAAATGTTCAGATTAAAAATGACTGAAATAAACAAGGAAAACAAATTACCTTTAAGTTCCCATTAATCCCTCCTCTACTCGTCCCAGCTCCCTCCTATCCCCATGCAAACCCAGCACTCACTTCTGAGACCACTAGAGGTTCATCTCAGATGGCGTGGAGGATGCCTCCATGATGTCCTGCTGCAGCTGGGAGAGGGTATGCATGGAGCTGGAGGTGGGTGTAGGCACTGGGATGCAGAACACCTCTGGGTCTCACTGGGGTTGGCATCCCTCACAAACAGCTCGTCATTCACGATGCACAGACTGAAGGAAAAATGGGCCCTCAGACAACTGATGGATGGACACCCTCCCCCCCAATACTGACTCTGCTCCCAGTGGCACTCAGCAACCAGATTCCTTCCACGTCCCTCCTGTGTCTGTCTCCCAGGTTCCTTGACTGGTACCTCTGCCCCTCCCCACAGAGCCCACATTTGGAGAGGCTGTCTACCACCTTCACTCGATTTATAGGTTTATCCCCAACCCATGGGCAATTTCGCATTTACCCTTTACCACAGCCCAAGGGCTGGACGCTCTGATCCCCATTCCCGGAAGAAGACACTGAGTCACACAGAGGTCATGTGACTTGACCAAGGTCACACAGCGACTGAGTGTTGTGTCAAGGAGAGAACCCATAGGCCGATTCCAGAGCCCACGCTCTTCTTAACCAGTAGGCTAGACTGCTCCTGGCATCTCCCTGCTGGCTTCCCACAGTACCGAGTAAACCTAAGGTCTGCACCACCACATTCCCATGCCCCTGAGCCCAGGCGGGGATGGGTATTCCCGTCCACAACAGGGCTCTCACCTGCAGTATCTGGCACGGGTAGCGATGAAAGTCCGGGTGAAGGCACGCACACAGCCCTGACAACTTCCTTCAACAGCAAACAAACAACAATCCCCCTTAGTGTAGCACATGCTGTACATGCTCACACGGCGGTCCCCAGTCAGGGTGTGACTGGACACTCATGCTAAGAGAGCAGTTGTTCGCAGGGGCCAGGGTGTCTGGAATGGGGAGGGCAGCTGTAGGAGCAGTCTGAGCCCAGTTACATGGCCCCTGACAACCACTACACAAGTTCACGGGTGCATTCTTCGCAGCTCCCCAAGAGGTGGATACTACTACCGCTTGTGCAAATGAGGATACTGAGAGGTTTAGTAACGGCCCATGTTCTCAGAGTAAGTATCCGGGTAGAGAGCCACCAAACTCCACAGCCTATGTCCCCAACGCCCAGGGTATGCAGGGCAGACAGGCATGGACACAGCTCAGACCTGGATAGTCAGTGGGAAGACTGAGGGCTGGAGAACACAGTGGGGAAGGGGAGGGGAGGGGAGGGGAGGTGGGAGAGGGCAGGTGGGGAGGGAAGGGGGGAGTGGAGGGAAGGGAAGGGAAGGGAAAGGAAGGGGTCCAGGAAGCTGGGTGGGTCTGGGAGTGAGCCTGGCCAGGGGGAGGCAACAATGAGACATCAGGGGTGGGGGTCTACACACACTTGCCTTCCTTGAACACCCCGCTGATGGAGAAGCAGAGCATCGTTTCCTGAAAGGGAAGAGCCCAGGTGCCCAGTCACCACCTCCACCTCCTACCCACCTGTGGCTTCCTGGGCCCGCCCAAGGGAGGAAGCAGGCGCTCACCATCTGGAACCAAATGTCCACTACGAAGGAGCTGAAGTCATGCTGAGTCTTGGGCAACCCACAGAGGGTGTGCACAATGACACGTTTTGTGTGCTTCAGCAGCTGGACCCGCAGGTCTGTGAGGGGAGGGCAAGCGAGCGAAGGTCAGGGGCTGCCACGCCCTGGGCCCTATGATTGACCCCTTCACCACCCTTTCCCACCCAGTCTTCCCATCGCACACTCACGGGGGTCCTTGAGCTTCTTCATATTCCTGCTGTCCTTGAAGTACTCGCACAAGCTGCTTCTAGGAGACAAAGAGCAACAGTGGGTGGTGCGTATTTGCAGGAGCTGGCCTGTGTCTGCTGGGGAGCCACACGGCCCAGGAGCAGAGCCTGTGCTGTGATACTCACGGGGCTGGGTCCTCGGGGTGGAAGGGAATGGTCAGGGAGAAGCAGGCCTCCTCGTGATAAGCACCCGTGAGACGCTGTCGGTCTCCATAGTCATGGATCAAGTAGTACCTAAGGGAGGGCAGTGAAGGCAGTCTATCTCTGTGGTCTGGACCTCAAATGAGACTTGAAAACTCCCCTGAGCAGACCTGTGCTTAGGTGGCCTCACCTCTCCTAGCCCTCCACCCCTTGCTCCGCTTGTCAGAGGTACTTACTGCTGTAGGAATTGCAGGACTAGGCTCTTCAGCTCATCAGATCCAAGGAAGATGTGCTGGAATCAAATGGCACTTGAGACTATGCAGTAGATAAAGCCTCCCTGCAACACCCCAAATGTTGTTTGATCCACTTCCTCACCTTGCAGGGTTTTACTATGTAGGGAGTGTCAACGTCAAGGGTAACTGGTGACTGTAACTCCTGGCCATCCTGCAGAAGGGAAGAGGAAGTCAGGAGTGGAGAATAGGGGAGTGGCCCTGGATGATCCGGGAAAAGGATGGGCCCAGGAGGGTGAGGGTCAGAGGTCAGGTGCGAAAGGGCCCTGGATATTCCATGGGAAAGCTTACAGTGGATGTCTTCATCATGAGGTCCTGGAAGTCTCTAGTGTTATATTCAACTTGTGTGTGTGTGTGTGTGTATTTATGGGTATTTTTCCAGCAAGTATATCCATGTCATTTTCAGGAGTCCATGTCCCCCAAAATGGTTAAGGTTCTGATGCTAATATGCGATCTAGGCAAGACCCAAACGGCTTGAGGGCAGGTGCAGAGGCCACCAACATTCGTAAGAGACAATGATTTACGTAGGCACTTACCAGGCGTAACAACTTCGGGAAACATTCTCTGATGGCCCTGTCCAAAACCAAAAATAGAGAAGAGGTGGTTGATAGTTCAAGGTTGCAATGCTTCCTTTCAGTTAACACAGTGATACCACAAAGAGAGATCAGTGTGTTCTGGCCAATCCAGCAGCACCCCTTGCCCAGCTCTGCTTCTGATTTTAAGGGTTTTCGGTCCACTTGCCTGTTGAGCACTGAGTATCTGTAATCTTACTGTCTGAGAGGCACTGTCTCCTCATTCTCTCAGTACCTTCACTTAATATTCCTTCCCTCCCTCCCTCTGCTTCGCCTTGGTAGCTCCCACCCAGACTACTCGGACTCCCTTCTCCAGTGCCACAGGGACCAGCATTTCAAACCCATGCTGCAGGGCTTGCTTCTCCTCCCTTCCTTCCTCCAGGGCCCCACTGAAGGCTGTGGGGAGAAGAGGGCATGCAGTGGGAGCCCGGGGCCCTGCCACCTCACCGGGAGTCCAGCACTCTGGCAAGACCCGGACACCCCCCCGGGATGGCCCAGGATGCTGGGCTAGGGAGGTGAGTGAGGTGGGGCTCAGGAGGCAGGGAGGGAGATGGAGGGGATGAGGACAGAAAGGGAGTGAAGGTAGGAGGGGAGAGATGAGAGAGACCTAGGGGCCCAGAGACAAGGGAGAGAGAGAAAACAAAGGGAAGGGAAAGAAGCTCTCCCGTGGTGGGGGTCAGGGAAGAAGAGAGAAGAAAGGGGAAACGGCACACCCATTGCGGCTCTTCACCTGCCCCAGAATCGCCCAGACACACCAGCTAGGAATGGAAAATATGCACATGTTGAACTGGGGGCCCATTGTATGCTGGTTGAAACTTTGTCACCTGTGTGAGCTCAGCCAGACTTGGGCATGGGAAACAGAGCAGCCATGGGGGCAGATCTTCCCAAGAAGGAGAAAAGGGTCAGGTCCCAGCTCAGCATGGGGCTGAGGATCCCTGCCCCCCTCTGATGACCACCAACTTCTCTCCCGATGACCCCTGCACCTGTCTGAGTTGGTCCTTTATCTGAGGAATCATATCTGTCTCAGGCTGCCCAGGGCTCCTGTGAAGGACCAGGCGGGATGCTGTGACGTGCGCAGGGAGGGATGGCAAGTGCCCCTGAGAGGTCTGTCCTTCTGTCTCCTCTACCACCTCTGCCCTGTGCCATCCACTCCTGCCTCAGGAAGCCCTCTGATCACTGGCGGGGACCCACGTCTGGCCCCCTGACTCAAAGAGCCCTGCTTTTTCCCAAGCTGGACCCCAAGGAGGGTCCAATTCCTGGCACTGGGCCAGCAGAATGGATGTCATGACAGCAGCCACCCATGGCCTCAGCCCTCAGCATGGCGCAGGAAAGCCCCCATGTCAACCTGGGAGAGGAGGGTGGACCGCTTTGGAGGCAGGGGAAGAGGGCCCCTCTCAGAAAGGGGGAGGCACACCCCAGCTCAGCACGAAGAAGGAAGGCTTCGCTCAGCAAGAGGCCCGGGACTGGAGGGCCCTTCTCAGTCCAGGGCACCAGCATCTGGATCAAGGCTGGTCGCTCCTGGTCCTGGTGAGGAGGAGAAGCCATGCTTCCTGGGGCACACTCTTGGGAGGCCTTGGTGCAATATAGCTGGGCGCAGAGAGCTGGAAACAGACCCCAGAGCGCCTGCAGAGGTGAGCAGGTCAGGGCAAGGAAACTCCTCACCGGTGATAGACACAGAGAGAGCAGAAGGTGGGGCCTGTGATCCTCCCAGAAGACCAGGGCGGCCACCTGTGGCATAGGGGCACTGTCACAGATAGTCTAGGCTCCCATGGGTGAAGGTCACCAAGAAGGGTGACAGGGTGTTCACACTGACCTTACATAGGTGGACTGGTCTGCGAAGGTGCTACACAATGGGTTCCCTTGCAGCCACAGCTCTTCAAGCTTCAGCCCTTGCATCTTGCTCAACTCCCACACAGACTTCAGCTGAGAAATATGGGGTGGAAGTGAGAAAAGGAATCCCAGGGAAAGAGGGACATCTGGATCCCTGCACCCCCAGACCCCTCCCTCCCCCACAGGTACCTTCATCTGCCTCCTGTCATCACTCTGATGGCCACTAACGCGCCCCCTCTGCTCTCAACCCAACTTTGACCTGGCTCCCTCTTCTCACCTCATTTTCAGACAGGTTCAGGGTTTTGACCGTAGGGGCCACCTGTATAATGTCAGACAGGCCATCCAGCTGGTACAGCTTGTTGCTGCTCAAGTTCAAGGACAACAGCTTTGGGGCAAGAAGAGGTAGAGTGAAGGTTACTATCGAGGACCTTGGAGACAAATCTGCCCTGCACCCCAGCTCTTGCACCCCCTACCCTAATACCAGCACTGGGCCTACAGCCTCACCTCAGGGAAATTCTTTTCGATGACATGCAGGGTGGCAGCCATGCAGCTTCTTCGGTTCAGAATTATATCAATATCACGGCCTACCAAGTCTTCAGGAAGGAGAGGGGAGGGAATCAGATGGCTGAGTGGGGTCTGGGGCCAGCACCAGCCCCTCCCCACGTTACCATCCCTAAGTCACCCTCCAGGAAGACCCCTCTGCCCTTGCCTGCCCTAGAATTACTGCTGTCAGCCATACCTGGGTCAAAGCGGAGCCTCTGGAGGTCAAGAGCTTGCCGGGAGACATCAAATCATTTGCCCAAGGTCCGCTGTGGAGAGAGAGATGGAGACAGCCGCTCTGAGGCTGTGGTGATGGCAGGGAAATCGGGGGTGAGGGGGACGGGGCACTGGAGGAAGGAGAGGTGGGTCTGAGTGCTGGCACACCACACGCCTTGAGTCTGCATTACCTTTAGCTGCTCCATTTCTTCTGGCTTCAACTTATCCCACACAGAGTCGGGAACAGCGGAGGGGCTGACAAAGACAGGCATCTGTAGCAAGAAGAGGTGGGGTAAGCACCAGGAACTCTAGTTCCAAAGAAGACAACCAGCCCCTGGCCTGTCCTCCTTCCTCAGGATGAGGTACACGTAATGCCCTCGACACACACCTTTCGTCTCTCCTCGTCACAAATCTTGTAGCTGACATCCATCAATGCACAGGCAGTGCTAGCTTCCTGGACAAAGAACTGAGCCCCATTTTGCAAAAAGTGGAACTACAGGGATTGAATGCAACAGCAATAGTATCAGAAGCCAGCAGACCCTGCTGAACCAGGTTTCCCTCTTTCCCCCTTCCCTGTGCCCACGCGTCTGTCTTCCGCATCCTCTCTTAAGTCCACTGGAGTGAAGAGGACACTGCAATGGCTCTGGATTGAGTTCATTAGCCATGTCTTGTCATACTTCATCCCACAAGGATTCTAAGGATGAAAAGAAGGGATGCGAGAGAGGACAGACAGCAGGGAATTTAGGCTGGAGGATGAACCTTTTCCTGTACTTTTCTGGCCTTCTACTGAGCTTGAAAGGGCTTCTAAAGAAGGGTCCACTGGCATGATTTCTTATGGGTGTGCGTAATATGGATTTCCTAAATACTCTTCTCTCCAGTGAAACTCTCTTCCAAATAATCAAGGTGTCAGAGATGATCTTCCTTTTATAAATATCCAGGAGATCCTACCCAGGGCAGATACTGCTTGCCCCTCAGACAAGGTCTCCGGAGGCTCGACCCTCGATCTCCCACACTCACCTTGCCAAGCTGAGACCTCCAATGTGGAGTTGCTCCATATCCTTGGCAGTAGTTTCCATCTTTGCTTTGAGACAGGCTCCTCCGTCCTCCTCACAGTCAGCCTGTTCCCTTTACATTGCTTATCTGAATCTGCCCTTACATGAACAAGATTGTTAACTCCTGGTAATAAAAGGGACAGATTACAAACTGTCCCCAGTGAAATAAACCAGCATGTCTTCATGAGCCCAACACAACTCCCCCTGGCTTTTCTCTCCTGCACATTCCATACATTTTTCAGGATACTCACTGTGACCCTGAACCAGCTCCCTGGGGTTCCATCATGTGTGTTCTCCCCCATTTCTCTCTCCACAGGTGTTCTCTTTCTCCACACACTCTTATCCCTGTGGCCTTCACTGTGCCATCTCACTCTCCTCTTGTTGTCTCGGATGGTACAGGGAGAGCTGCAGGGAGGATGTGGACAGAAAGAGGATGAGGGGTCATAAGTGCTAAGAAAGTCTTCTGTACACCCTCGTCTCTTTGATACCAGCACTACAATTAGCATTGCTCAACCATTATTTCACTTCTAGCATGCTTCAATTTTGCAGTGAGAGAAGAAAAACAAGTCCAAGGAGACTGAGAGAGGTGCATAGTCCCAGGGGCTGCTGTGTACAAACCCTGCTGCCTGGCCACTTACTGTCTTACTTCGGGGTCCTCCTGGACATCCCTCTTCACCACGTTTCCTGCATCCTCCTGGAGGTGTGAGGGCTGAGGCTCACACCCATCGTGTTCGTAATGAGGGCTCCTCTCGCCAGAATTACCTGGGAAAGAACTTCAACCTTTCTTTCTTCCTTGAGGTGGTCTACCACAATCACTGTATTCTGAAAAGAGGAACAAAAATACAAGTTTGCAGACACATCTATGGTCCACTTACCACGTACCATGTCTTAGGCTAACAGCATGGTAGGGCAGGCAAAGTGCCAACCTGGCCTAAGGGACCAATCCCACAAACCTCAGAAAGGACACTCTTCTGCCTGTCCAGAGAGGACAGCCTTATCCGACAGATGGCACTATCAGGGGACGAATCGAGGAGGAGCAGGATGAGGAAGAAGAGGACAAGGAGGAGATAGAGGGAGGAGAAGGAGGAGAAAGAGGGAGGAGGAGGAGGAGGGAGGGGAGGACAACGGCGGTGAAACTTTTAAAACGGTGGAGCAGGACTGATAAAGAACCGCGGTGTATGCATCCATGGGTTAGACTGGACAGCAGTCATATATATACCAGGAAGGCACCCGAATCTTGCCTTCTCTCAGGACTTTCCAGCAACCACACCAAAACGTCTCTCGTGCTTCCCAAATCCAATGATCCACCAAACCGATTTCACTAACAACCAGCAAGCTGGCTGGACTTCCTTTGCCAGTGCACTAGGAGCTTTTATGTCAGGTGGCACTGATGTAACAACCTCCTGAACTGTCTCCCTTCCTCCAACATTGCCCTGCACAATACGCTGTTTGAAAGAGCCAGAGTGAGCTCTCTCTTGGGCCAGCCTGAAATGCCTTTCAGCTCAGCAGGCAACTCTTCCTCACTTCAGCTCTTGTACAACAAGTGTGTGAATGATAACCTGGAATAATGTGTCAACCACCATTTCCAAGTGTTTAGGGATTCTTCTATTTGCTTTCTATTACTGGTTTCTAATTTGATTCCATCGTGGCCAGAGAGCACACTCTGGGAGATTTCAAGTCTTCTTTTTTTAAAAAATAATTTTATTTCTTTCTTCATGGCTGCGTAGGGTCCTCGTTGCTGCACACGGGCTTTCTCTACTTGTGGCCAGCGGCGGCTCCTCTTCGTTGTGGTGCACGGGCTTCTCGTTACGGCGGCTTCTCTTGTTGTGGAACTTGAGCACTAGGCGTGCGGGCTTCAGTAGTTGTGGCACGCGGGCCCAGTAGTTGTGACTCGAGGGCTCTTGAGTGCAGGCTCAGTAGTTGAGGCACACGGGCTTTGCTGCTTGGCGGCATGTGGGTTCTTCCTGACCAGGGCTCAAACCTGTGTCCCCTGCACTGGCAGGCGGATTCTTAACCACCCACCACCACGGAAGTCCCTCAATTTTTCTTGAATTTACTGACGCTTCTCTGATGGTCGAGGAGGTGGTCTAACTTGGTGAATGCTACAGAGACCCCCGGGGAAAAACCTGTACTCTGCTGTTGGTGGGCGGAGTGTTCTATTTATGTCATGCAGATCTCGTTAGTTTACTGTGGTATTCAGGTCTCCTATATCCTTGCTGATTTTCTCTCTAGTAATTCTGTCACTTGCTAAGAGGGAGGTGGGTGTGGGAGGCCCCCACTATGATTATACATCTGGCTCTTTCTCCTTTCAGCTCCACCAGCTTCTGTTTCGTGTACTTTGAGGGTCTGTTGTTTGGTGCGTACACATTTAGGATCTTTATGTCTCCCTGTTGTCCTGATCCTTTCATCATTCTGTAAGGCCTCGCTTTGGCTCTTGATCATTTTCTCTACTCTGACATCTACTGTACTGGACACTGAAGCCACAGGCACGCTTAGAAAGTGTCCTGGGTACACCTCACCTTGTATTCACTCCCAGGAGTTGTGTTGCTGTTAACCCCTCCACCCACAAATTCTCCCCTCCAACATCTCTAATTCACCATGGGAAAACATTTGGAAGTTTTTCGGCCCCTGCAGAAATAAGGTCGTGTCAAATCTCTTCCCCATAGGTGGACTCACTAAGGGTATTTTATTTTTTAACACATTCCACTGAAACAGTGAACCAGCAGATAATCATACTAGTGGTTTGTGGAGAGGGAGGATTATGGTAATTACACTGTTAGAAACCAGCTTCCTTTGGGTTGTAATACTTAAAGTTCTCTAGGTTTGTGTGCTGTGCCTTTTGTACATTAACTATTCCATGTTGTGTCAGGGCACGCTTATGAGTAAAGAGCTGTCCACTGCTAATCACTCCACGATGGAGTGATTACGACCAGGCCTCAGGTGAACTCCACGGGGAAGGGGTTGCTTTCCCTGTGTGGCCCGATGTCAGGGCAATCCTGCTACTCACAACCTTGGGACTTTCCTGTGTGGCACTGAAAGGGAAAGTAAACAAAGATACTGCACTTGACCAACAAATGTCACTTGCTCAGTCCCCAAAACTCGGAGGGGGCCTGGCATGCTCTTTTTCTCCCACATCCAATTGGTGAGGAAATTCTATCGGCCCCTCTCTCAAAATATGTCCAGAAGCCAGCCACTTCTCACCACCTCCATGACCACCACCCTGGCCAAGATACCAACATCTACCTCCTGGACTGGACTGCTGTCCAGCTGGCCCCTCTGCTTTCATCCTGGCTCCCTTACCTGTCTGTTTTCAGCCCAGCAGCAGAGCGCAAGTCACATCATTTCAGTCCTCTGCTCAACACCACATGACAATGGTTTGAAGCCCACCAACATGTTCAAAAGCCAGGAGTTCATAATGACCCTCATCAACAATAACAACAACAAAGAGGAACCTTATTGCTGACCTTTGGAGAATGCCGGGCAACCAACTCGTTTTCAGGGAAATCCAGCAATGAAAGGGAAAAGTTCACATTTTAAAGGGAGCAGTAAGGGCATGTGGTCTACGTACGGTGTACAGGAAGAGTCAGAGTCATTTGCAAGAATCCACATTCCTTCCGAAATAACGCCGCTGAGGGGAAAGCGTAAAAGGATCTAGCTGACAGCTACTGCAGTCCCCTGGCTGACCAACTGCATCAGGTGCCTGAACAGGGCTAGAGACCTCCCTCAGCAAGGTGATTCAGACATTGGAATCTCAGGCATTGCCTTGTTTTGGAACTCTTCCAGGAGAGTGGGTATATGATCAAAAGCCACAGAGGGGTCATCACACACACCCGTGCGCGCCCAAACGCACACTCACACGCACACGCATACATTCACTTACTGATCATTTGCAATTCAGTCTGATTCCTGTCTCACAGTCGTGCTGCCAGAATCAAAGGTGATCACAGGAGTATCATAAAGCAACTAGTGCCTCCCGCTCAGGCTGCCTGGGTTGCCCCTCAGGCTCCACCACTTATGAGCTGATCCTCCCACGAAGAAATAGTCATTAGTATCCTTTATGACATCATGTGTATTCATATGGCGACTTCCTGTGTCATTTTGGAATTCTGCCTACATCATGGCTATGCCACTGAGTACATGGCAACAGCATCCCCGCTATGGTAGTGAGAGAACATGGTGAGAAGTAAGCCAACACTTGCCCAGCAGCAACCACTTGCCCAACAGCAACCAACTTGCTCAGTGTTGGGCAGACTCACTAGATTTCTTTGACCTCTTCACAAATACCCCATGACGATTGTATCCACGGTCCCTTCTCAGGCTCACAGGGGTTAGATACAATAAACTTTCCAAGATTCTCAGCCAAGTATGTGGCAGAAGGGGGATTGTGTCCTCACCTATCAGTCTCCCTCCACATCCTAAGTGTTCCTCCAGCTACTGCATTGGTTCTCCTTTAATGGTGAGCTTTCAGGTCTCGGGGACAGATTTCTGTGAGCAGACCTGGGATGATGTTTTGTGACCAGGTGCTAGTCGCTCCTGCTTGGGTGGGCCAGGTACCTCAGACCAAGTGGATATATCTGTCTTGAAATAGAGGAGAAATCTCTCTGGATCACAGGGTTTGCAGATTAGAAATCCCTTTGGTCTGGCAATGCCTGGCGTAGAATAACAACTAATTAATATCAGTTAAATGGATGTGTGTAATGGCGACTTGGGATCATCAACAAAGCCACATTTGAGAATCCACAGATCTCAACCATTTCCACCCACATCTATTTATTTCAGACAAAAAAAAAAGTAAAACTGGGCTGCAAAACTGTTTCATAACCTGCTTGTAAAACTAGCATGTGTTGATACTTGCTTTGGCAAAATTAATATTTTTCATTCATGTACAGTTAGAAATAGAGCTAAGCCCCTCCCTGTTGAGTAACACTAATACTACAGCTTTTCTGATCACAGGAAGGGAGGCTTTTGCAAACAGTGGGGACACAGAAACAAGGAGAAACTTTCCTTGAATCCAGCTGACACAACTTCTTCCAGGATGTCTGGTGGGTGGGGGAAGAAAGTTCCGGGCCCGCAGACATGACTGTGGGTGCTCAGCTTTGTGACAGAGAGTAAGCATGGCTTACTTCTCAGAGGAAGAGAAAAGTGTGAGTGTGCATGGGTGTGTGTTAATATTTTGCATTATAAGCTTTTATAACTGGGTTACAGATACATGTATTCCAAATCATGCTGGAAAATGCACTGCCCCTCATACTGGATTCTACTCTACATTTTCTGGATCCCACTGTATTACATATAACCAGTATTTGCTCCTTGGACTTAGTCTTAATATGATCTTTAATGATTTTTTTCATATTGGTGTTTGATTTCTTTAAATTATGCAAGTACTGTGATAGAGTTCTGTGTACCAGAAAAAAAAAAAAAGGAAAAATACCCATGGGTTGACCAGGGTTATAGAGCATCCCCAGTGGTGGAGGCCAAAGAACCCAGTGGAGCACAGCTTGGGCTTCAGAGTAGGTCCAGGACTTGTGTCCCTGCTCTTCAGCTTCCCAGAAGAACCACACCAATATTTTTCAATGTAAGACATAGTTTTGTAAGGACATGTGATGATAGTTACAGCAATATGCATTTCCGCTAATAGTGTATGACAGCCTAATTGCCTACAGTATGCTTAAACCATTCAGAAGTCATTCTTATACTTTGACCCAGACATTTCCCTTTTTGAATTTATCACACAAAATATTTCCTGCCTAAATATATACCTACAGCTACATGGCTGTGCTTTACCGTCTCTTTGTCACAGAAGGACAATGGGACCAGAGTGGCTGCTATTGTCAGAAGAGGGGTAGAAACGATTGTCATTGGAATCAAGCACAGGTGGAAAAGAAGGGACGTGAGTTCCTGACATACAGAGTGTAAAGGCCAAGGGATGGATGTAGGGGCTGGAAAAATGAGGGTGAGCACTGGGAAGAGAATGAAACACAAATGAAAAAGCCTCTAAGGAGTGAATTCATCCTGGCCATATGCACACACCCGCTGGAAACCTTCCTTTCTTTCCATGTGTAGCTTGTCTGTCTCTGTTACTTCACCTTCAGTTGGAACACCAGAGAAAGAGTTCCCACACAGTCTGTGAAAGGAGAGACAGTACAGGGCAACAGCGTGCAGCGATAGGCCTCTCAGACAGAAGGCTGGAGATCAGGGCACCTTGGTCCCACACCCCACACTCATCACTGCCTACCCGACTTTGTGAGTCCCATCCCAGTGCTCGTTTCAGTCTGAACACAGAGTCACACATGAATGATTATGGGCAAAAGATTTGAGGTCAGATCGATCAGAGTTGGAATACTGGTGCTAAATTGTATGGTCCAAGGCAAGTAACTTTGACCTTACGGTGACTCAGTTCCTCCGCCCCACCCTCCCCCACCAAAGTGAAGACAGTAATAGTTTCTACCTCATGAGGTAATTGTGAGAATTGAGTTGCTATATGGAAATACATGGAAAGCCCCTGGAGAAGTGCCTGTGACCTAATGAGCACTGCAAATAAGTTAGCTATTCCTAGGTCAGGTACTTAATACAGTATCTGGTGTTTAGTAAGGGATGAATATGTATTAGTAGCATTTGTTGTTATGAAAAGTAACATGGATGGCTGTACGGGGGCAGGTTGCAGTGTCAGCTACTAGTGTATCTTATAAAGTGGGAACAGTAAAACTGGGCAGCCCCAGTGGGAAGCAACTTGACATGCTGTTTAAGGGGACCAAAATTAAAAGTTCAGAGCCTGAAACAGGCATGTGGAAGGATTAATGGTGGGGGGAGCTAAAGTTCCCATTTCCAAACGCTGCTCAGAAAAGAAAAAGCATCATTACTGAAGAAACAGTTTGGGTTTAAGTGGTAGATTACAAAAAGCAAGACAGAATATTCCTGACACCACATGATACAATGTGAAAAAAAAGGGGTATAAAACTGTATATTACAGTATGGTTCCTCAGAAGATATTAATGAATGTTAATGATTTTATGGTTCCTCAGAAGAAGATATCAATGAATGCTTATGTTTTTATGTGTAATAATTAACATTAAGAAGTCAAGGCAAAGGAACGCGTGAGAGTGTCAACTATGTTTATCAATGGGTGATTGGAATGCACAATAGTTGTTCGTTCAGATCTATGCTTTGCTTGTATAAAAGGCTGTTTGTGTCAGGGTCAGCGTCTTCCCAGGTGCTTAGGGTGAAGCACTATACCTGTTGGCTCCTTACGCAGCATAACAAGGACAATCTATCATTGATAAGCAGATATGAGTATCTCCTCGGTGATTAATAAGCTGCAACACTTTACATGACTCACCCAACATTTCCTGATGCCCAGTTCCTTACATGTGAAAATCAGGGGTTAGGGCTAACCGCCAGCTTAATCAATATATAGAGCACATGCCACACTCTCTAAAGGCTCCCAGTTAATCTCCTCTTCTTCCTCTGGCCCCTTGCAAACTTTGATCTGATTTACATTTCTATATATTATCTTTTCCTGCTCTAGAATTTCGTATAAATGAAATCACACATCCTGTACTCCTTTGTGTCTGGCTTCTTTAACTTAGCATAATTTTTTTTCTTGAGATCCACCCGTGTTCTTACCTTTTTATTGCTGGGTAATATACCATTGTATTGATCTGTTTACCTTTCATGTTGTTTTAATCAACTTTCAGGAGAAAGTGTAACTCCACCCTTGTGTTCAATCAGCCATCTTCCTGATCAGTGTTCTGTTCATACACAATGGATATAATTTCAACCTTTACCACTCCTTTATCTCTCTAGGGAAATACTCTCTTTAGGTCTTTTCCAGGCTTTTCTCTTTTTCCTTTTCCCTCAGTGCCAATCACTCCATGTGTTGTGTTTGCTCTGTCCCTTCCATGCTTACCCTGGGTTGTGACCGTCTCCTGAAGAGAAGACTTCACTGTCGAGTCAGCCCTGGGCTCCTGGGTGCTTGGCTTTAACCCATACCTGGCTCTGGACTCATCAGTGGCTTAGCCTTCCTCCCTGACCCTACCACTGGTGGCCCCTGCCTTACCACTGTGTTTTCCCATTACCTCCCTCCCTCCCTCCCTCGCTCCTTCCCTTCCTTCTTTCCTTCCTTGAAGAAGAGCATTCTCCATTTATTACATGGGAATTCTTATTTCATATTTTCAAGCATGGTTATGTATTTATTATGATTAGAATATTCTATGTATTCATTATTGGAATATTATTATTCCAAAACCACCTTTAAAAGATTTTTAAACTAAATATTATAAAATACTGGCACTCTCATCATTTAAATTTTTTAGGCAGTTCTCAACCTTGTTTACACACTAGAGTCACTTGGGAAGATTGAAAAAATCACTAGCGCCAGCCTACACCCACAACAATTAAAACAGACTTGGGAGCAGACCCAAGCAATCACATTTTTAAAACTCTTCATGTGATTGCAATGTGCAACCAAGGTTGAAAACCACTATGTTAAAAAGCATCAGCTTTGGGGTTATGCTTGGCAGAAGACCTTAGGAATGCCTGCCACCTCACTTTGCTGACTTTCCACTCGGTGCTCTTTTTGGGGACCTAGTGATTCCATTAGCTTACAGTGGGGATTGGGATACTATGGTCCACGAGCCTGTTTCTCTATGACCTGCAAGCTACGAATGTTTTACATAGTCGAATGGTTAAAAAAATCCAAACAAGAATCGTATTTCCTGGCATGTGAAAATTACTTGAAATTCACATGTCCCTGTCCGTATATAAAGTTTTATTGGAAGAGAGCCATGCTGTGTCAGTGGCAGCTTTTGCTCTACAATGCAGATATGAATAGCACCATCGGAAACTGAAAGGCCTGCAAAGCTTCAAATATTGGTCATCTGGCCCTTTCCAGGAAAAGTTTGTTGAGCTCTGGCTTAGAGCAATTGTCCTTAAAGCAAATGCACAGTAATAGCAGTAAATGGCTGACGGTCCCTTTGGCTAAGCCTGGGAAGAAAATTTACTGCAGTAACTTGCGACTTCACTGTAGGGTCCTTCCTCAGTAGTCCACTCATTCATCGTGTTCTGGGTCAAGTGTGGGAATTGAGTAAGGGACTACCATTTGCCATCATGATAGCTCAAGTCACCAGATCTAGCGCTTGATTTATTAATTTTAATATTCTTATATTTTATTATAAATAAATACTTATTTATATTCTATTTATTTTTACACTGATCAAATGCAACTTTGGAGTATGTTCAGATATTTCAAGATCCAAGGGATCTGTTGATCAATTAGCCACCTTCAAAGATTGCTGTAGGTCAAACCAATGTGACTACCCTTCCAGCCTTGCTGCTTATTAAGGTAAACAGCACTCACCTTGAGGCAGGAGGTTAAGTGCTCCTACTCGGCCTGCAACTCCACAACCACAACATCCCCACTAAAATGAGGGGATCTCCCATCTCATCGGTGGCCTACACAAGTCAGCCACTTCAGAACACTTCGAAGATGAAGATGCCCTCCGCACTAATGTGTTTCTCAGTGCTGTGGGGAAAGGAGCCTCCTCTGAGTCCCTAACAACATCTGTTTGGTGCATGGACACATTGACTTCAAAGGCATTTCATTCAAGTGACCACAGGTGACAACTCCTGCAACTGTTTCACCATTGTGTGCCATGGGACACCAATATTTCATCCTCTAATGTCAGTTGGATCCTTACCGTCGTCAGATGCACCTAAGCCAAATAACTTTTCTCAGATTCCCACTTCCTCCAGGGCTCTTGGCTTGAACCAATTTTGGTGTCAAGGACTCTATCAATCAAAGTTCCCACTTGCCTATGCCAGCTATTCGTTCTAATAGCTATTTCATAAAAATAAGATGTTGTTAATAAAATATATTACATAGCTGACAAAAACTCTGTGAGGGCCAGAAAAGCCGGCTTGGATGCTATGCAGCCAGGGGAAGTCCACTCACGCTTTGGGACTGCTATAGCTGAAACACCACTGCTGCCTGTGTGCTAACTGACATGTATGCATTCCAGGCACTCTGCTGTGACTGCTCCATAAGAACCAGAGACCCCTCCCATCATACACAGCTTACCAAGTCACTGAGCCATACGTGGCTCCCATGTCATTCAGTTACACCTCCAATTCTCAGGATGGTGCATATGCTTGATACAACCGAGATCCCACTTGGAATCCAAGCTGTAAGGGGTTCTGCTTAATGTGTACACACACACGCACACACACACACACACAGACACTGGTTTCATGTCTTTAGCTTTTTGTTCACTAAAGAACAGGAAAGCATATGAGTGTTCAGGTATGTCTGAAGAGTTGCCAATGGAATCCGATTCATCGTTGATTTTATAGAACGTTATAATTTTTGCTTCTGTAAATGGTATATTCAGAATGAAAACGGTACTTTGTACTTGTCACAATTATTTTGTGTATATTTGTCTTATACTCAACAAACTTATTAATCTCTATCGTTAATCTTAATTTCCTTAGCCTCTCTTGAATTTGCATGAAGGTAACTATGTTATCTTGACAGCTTTATTTTCCCTTGTACACATTTATTAATTCACATGTGTATAGATGCATATATACATTCCGGCTCACTGTACTGCCTAGTAGATGTAGTGTGATGCTAAAACAAAATGGTCATGTAAGTCATCTTTGTCTGTCTTCTGATTTTAAAGGGAATGCTTCCAACGTTTCGCTCTTGTGTATGATGTTTGATGTAGTTTACTCTTTTTTTAATATTTGTTGTCAGTCTAAAGAAACATCTTTCAATTTATGAGTTGCCGAGAATTCCCGTTATTGTCAGTTTTACTGCTGATTGGCTGTTTCAATTTTTGTAGGCCTTTTTTTACTGAATATTTAGTGATAATCTTCCTTTCCTCCTTCCTTTATTTCACTAATGGGCTAAATTAACTTCACAGATCTCCTAATGTTGAACCAACGTGGCATGCTTGGGGTTAAACACGACTTTGTCATCCTGTGTTTCCTGTCTTGGCCGTGGCAGAATTTAGCTTGCTATTCATTTATGTATACTTTTTGCATATGTGTAACTATCTGAGGTTGGCTAATCATTTTGCCTTCTCGTGTATTCTTTGTCAAGAATACTTTTAATAATATTAAGATTTTCTGTTTCTTTAGCATTGAAAATCGTGTTTTTCCCTGGGATTTTCCTGTTTTCTGTAAATTTTAAATTTATCAGCATATCTTTTCCATAACACTGTTGTATCTTTTGAATCTTTGCTGAAAGTGTGACAGCTTTTCTCATTTCAGAGTGCCTTCTCCATGCCTTATCTCTAATTTTCTTGAGCCTTGTTGCCAGATGTATCCTTATTTTCTTATCTCTCTAAACTGTTTGCAGCTAGCATTTTGTTGTTGTTGTTGAACTCTGTCATATCTCCTATCAGTTCCGTTAATTTCTGTTCTTATTTTTATTATTTTTCCTTGACAAGAGTGGAAAGACATGAGATTAATTTTTATACATTAAATGATCCATGAACAGGCTTTGCATCTAACTCCAGGTTTTATTTTCTAAGTTTTATGTTTGAATATAATGAACACTCAAATACCCAATCCATTCATCTGTTTGGAGGAGGCCCAAAGCTTTGCAATGCTGCCACTGCCACGACGTCTATTCAGTTCCACTGTTGGCACATCAGATGATTGAGGAAGAGGGAACTGGAGCACTGAAGTAATAGGCTCTCTACTCTAAGTACAGCTGACCCTGGAACAACAGGGTTTGACCTGCGTGGGTCTGCTTGTATGTGCATTTTTTTCAACAAATATATAAAACAATACACGTGTAGAACATCGTGTTCAAGACAGGTATTGAAGTGGATAGCCTATCCTTACACAGGCAGAAGGTGAGGGATATTTAACAAAAAATTAATGACGTGTTTGTTTTCTTACTCTTTTACAACTTTGCTTTCAAAGAATTACATACCCATTCAGTACGTCTCTCTGTCTCTCTGTCTCTCTCTGTCTCTGTCTCTCTCATAATTGGAGAAACTACGCATCAGCCTATCATCACCACAGGTATGTGCTTTTTTTAGTATAACAATGTTTCCATGCTATATTATGCATATGACTGTGATACTGTATGCCATAAAAGTTTTATAATGATTGATTCATTAGTGTACGGTTTGGCTACCATGAAGAAATGGTATCCATCACACTAGACAACCATAAAGCAATCATATGGCTGCTTCTTTGTTATCAATGCACAAATCCCTATATCTGTTAAAAATATGAATTTTTTTTCACACAATCTTTCTACTTTCGGTGTCTAGTGTTAGTAGTACATATAACATCTACCATGTTTTGTATCGTATAAGACAGTATTGATGTAGGTACTGACGGACAGATGATTCATTTTGTAAGCAGATGATGCAAACTTTCGGTATCAATAAATACAGTACAGTACTGGAAATGTATTTTCTCTTCCTTATGATTTTCTTTTTTTGAATAGTTTTATTTATTTATTTATTTATTTGCGTTACGCGGGCCTCTCACTGTTGTGGCCTCTCCCATTGCGGAGCACAGGCTCCGGACACGCAGGTTCAGCGGCCATGGCTCACGGGCCTAGCCGCTCCACAGCATGTGGGATCTTCCCGGACTGGGGCACGAACCTGTGTCCCCTGCATCGGCAGGCGGACTCTCAACCACTGCGCCACCAGGGAAGCCCCCTTATGATTTTCTTAATAACATTTTCTTTCCTCTGGCTTACTTTATTGCAAGAAGACACTATATAACACATGTAACACACAGAATATGTGTTAATCCACTGTTTATGTTATCAGGAAGGCTTCCAGTCAAGAGTAGCCTATTAGTAGTTATGTTTTGGGGGGACTCAAAAGTTATCTGAACAGTTTTGACTGTGCAGGTGGTCGGCATCCCCAAACCCTGCGTTGTTCAGGGGTCAAGAATATATATGTATTTCATTTAAGAGAATAGCATACAATATAGAAAAGAGTATGTAAAGAACCTCGACTTTGAAAACATACCTGTCTGGATTCAAATCCTGCTCTGTCCCTTACTGCCCATGTGACTTTACACAAGTACTCAATCTCTCTGCATTTCAGTTGCATCATGCAGCAGTCAGTGGTCCTGTTTGCCAAGTGTTTCCATTTCTCCCCTGTTCCAGGCCCCTGGCAGAACTGCACTTCTTGCTTTATCCCCTTTGTTTGGGCGGGGCCATAAATGTGACTAGTTCTGGCTAATGGTTTTGAGTGATATGTGAAATAATTCTGGGCCACAACATATGGTTGTTGGTGTGAGACCTCCCTCCAGGCACAGGGCCCTCTTTCCCTCAGGCACAGTGATCAACAACGTTCTACATGGTGGCTGCTCTGTCGGGTTCAGTCTCCACATCATTCCAGTAAGAAGAGATCAGATCTCTGACATCCACCATCCTGTGATGGACATGCACCTGCCATGGACATGTAGTGAGAGTGAGGAATAAGCCAGTGAGATTTGGGGATTGTCTATGACCACAGCATAGCTCAGCGTCTGCTGACTAATGTATCTCATCTGCCAACTGAAATAACACCCTCTCAGGATTTTTCTGAGGGTGAAATGACTTAACTTACATGATGAGGTTATCACAGTGCTTGACACATAATAGGGACTTAAAACATGACAGCTTTAATTATTACATCATAATAAAACTGTTTTGGAGAAGTGTGTGGTATTTGTATAAAATGAGAGGTATTGTGTCTCCTCATCCTGACAGGTAAGTTGTACTTTGCTTTCCAGAGTACGGCACTATGTTTGTTGCTATAGATAAGACTGCTTAATGAATTGCACTTATGCCCTTGTCTTTGCCACTACGCTATCCGACATATGTTTAGAAATTAAAGTTACCTCTGAAGACTAAAAAGTGAATAGATTTAAGCAGGAGAGAGACTGGCTGATGAGATAAGATAAAATGCATTTCAGCACAATAAGTAATTTCTTAAAGAGAAGAATAATAGATTATAATAATTATAAGCATACATTCTCTTGCTCTTAGTACGCAAAGGCACAAGCTTTTAAAGTGGTAGGAGATTTAGTGTGGACAGGTCCAAACAGAATATTTTCTGGGAATACTCGTTTCTCAGATGCTCTGTGGAAAAATGTATCATCCCCACATAAGTTAGGAAAACGATCCCTCTCTTTGACATTCATATTGTATATTAGCATATTATCTAAAAAACATCCTACGGTATGGAAATTCATTTACCTCTAGTCCTGTATGTTCCACACGTCTCTGAAGTAGAGTCCAATTTCGCTGTTGCTGTTTTTTTGTGGCCTTAGTGTTTTGCAGAACAAGCTTGGAAATGCTGAAGTGAGAGAAAAATAAAGTGGATTATTTAAGCATCATGTAATATAAATTATCACAAGTGACAATATTCTTGAGCCATGTATCAAGAAGTATTTCTCCCCCTTAAATGTAAACACAATGTCGCTACCTGCTCAACTTGACTCATTCAACACCACTTTCATGACAGACCAGGACCCAGCTGATGAGAGATGACATCCAAGTCCATGAATCCCAGTCACCCCGTCCACGGCCACCCCACCCACCCAGGCCAGGCCATCCTCCTTCTCCAGTTCACTCTCTACCAGCAGCTTCTCCCGTAAGTCCAGGTTCAGGTCGCATACACCCACAGGCTTTCTCTGCCAGCTCTACAACAGTTAGGCCGTAGCCAGAAGCCCCCTCACGCCACCCACCTCCATCCAACCTCTCTTGCAGGCCCTCGGCTCTTTGCCGGACTTCGGTCTGACCTTGCTTGGGTGCCTCTAAAAGCCCAGTTCCCTGAGAAAACTTCTACCACTGGCGGGGGCACCTCCTTCATGAGTACCACCCACCGCAGCAGGATATAAAAGTTGGTGGAAAGGTTGGGATGTGAGCCAGAGTCCCCTCAAAGTCCCCCCTCAGCCAGAGCACCCACCAGAGGTCTAAAGGTCTTCTGCACCTATGGGACTGACACTTCTGGAGGTTAAGCCGAACTGCAGTTCAATAGACCCTCCCCACTCTTAAAGGCCAGACCCTCTTGCACGACTGTAGGTGATCACATGACTTCCGGGACCACCTGAACCACTGAACTGAGGAGCCCTCAATCTTCACGTGACTGAGGGGGCTGAGTCTCACGTGATCACATGCTGGCACATGACCATAAGGTCCACTTGACCAACAGTGGTCCAGAAGCTTCAGAGACCACATGAGTGGAAGAACCTTAGGTGCCACGTGTGGTAGGAGCCACACTGTTGCCCATACATGGATCTACAGCGTGTAGTAGCCCACAACCTTCACATGATGGAGATTGCTGAATGTGACATGTACCATACTGGGAAGGGTACCAGACCATAGCATCCACATAACCCTAAGCAGTAGGTCACATCAAGGGCTGAGGCTACCACATGCTGGTAGCTAGTCAGGGTCACATGAGAGTAGGAGCCACGTGACACACAGGGTTTAGGAGTCCACCATTCTCTAGTGACTTGTAGGGCTGGATCTACCACAGGGTCATGGTGACAACAGAGCCAAAGAGACCATATACCCTTTGGGTTTAAGAGCCCAGGATTCTGACCGGACAAGAAGGGCTGGGCCTCTCAGGTAAATATTGTCCACAGGATGGCAGCAGCTACATGACCCTCACCCTTAGCAACCCACAGAGCTCATGTGCCTGGGAGGGTTGAGTCAGATTTCTGACAGTAGAGTCCAATGACATTAAGGTTCTACTTGATCTGCATGTTTCAGAGGAACATTACCTTCGGGAGAACAGGAGATCTGAGATTGCCCACATTCCTCATCTCCTCCACGATGTTGGTGCCTCCGAGTGACACTCTAAGCGCACAAGCTTGAGCTTTACCTACACCCACCCCTCTCTAATGTATTAATTTTATGTGCTTCCCCCCCCCGATAGCACATGAAATTTAACACATAACTAATTAACACATAAGGATGAAATAAGTCTTCCCCCAAAACCACGGTCCTGGGCATGCTGTAGAAACTACTGTTAAGAGCCTAAGCAGTGGGTACAGGAGAGCGCTGTTGACTTAAGTTTCCTGCAGGTCTAAAGGAAATTAAAGCAAATCTAATGAGTTGTAGTTTTTAATTTCGGAGGAAAAGTGTATAGTGATGAATTCGGGCCACACACTTGAGAAGGATAACTCATTTAAGAGAGGTAACTCTATGGATTACGTACTGTTACAGAACTTTACAGATGTGAACACTGAAGTCCAGAGGTATTAAATCAATCACTTAAGAGGTCACGGATATTGCAGGTGGCACACCAAGAGTGTCCCACAAGCCGTCTGGCTCCAGACTCTGTGTTCTGCTCACCCACCAGGTTCCTCACTGGAAGGTAGCATTGGGTTCAGCCTTACTAATTCAAAAAATCTAGGAAATCAGCCCCAGTTACTGAAAAGTTGAGATCATGAGAGATCTCTTTGGAATGCCACACTAATTAGACCCAGTCAAATTTGAGTCTATTTCATGGTCTCTATTTAAGGTTTGTGTATAGATATAAACGTATATCTACTATGTGAAATATGTGTATATGAGTGGTTTATGAATTGCTTGATGATAGCTGAAAACATTTCCTTCTTTTAAATAAACACTGAAAAGAAGGTACCTTAGTCACCATACTCCCTGTGCCTGAATTACAACTATTACAAATGAGTGGAATCTGAATTCATTAGATTTTACAGTGTATATTCTGTCTGTGTCTCCCCAGAAAGAACAGAGAAAAGAGTAGTTGAATATATATTGTAGGGGTTTTTTATTGCAAATCCAGAAACACCTATTTTGCTGATTTGTGTGGGAAACTGCAGGATCATCAGTATGTCCAAAATAAGTGTGATCTGATCTTTCTGGTTTGTTGGCTTTGGTAAACCATGTTATACGTTGTTCGGATTATTTTACTAGGTTCCTGCAATGAGGCATGGATGCATAAATGAGCTGAAGAAAATGCAACAGATCAAATTTTCCACTGTGATTAAACTTGAGGTATTTAGAAAAGGCAAGAGACTCTGTGGTTCTAGGCCTACTGAAAAATGTCCTAGTTTGGGGTTAAGAATTGTAAGAGAAGACAGTTATTCGTGCAGGTCACTGTGTCTCATGTAACTGTGGAGAATTATTTGTGGGACACATAAATTCAGGAGACAAAAAAGGAGGCATATCTTTATTTAAAATAGAGCCTATTATGAACCTTTAGGCTGGATTTAGGAAACATCTCCATGTAGTCATAGGATGGAATCTGACACCAAGCCCTGATATAGTTGTTATAATTAGATACAGATGAGCAGATCAACAGTGCAAGATGCAGAACAATTTTATCGAGCCTAACTATGGTCACCTGATGGTGATTGGGGTCAACTTTTTTCACCAGAAGACCAATTCTGGCCATATCATTAACCCTCTTAAGTCAGATTTTGCTCCTGTCAGATCTGATAACTCAAATCAATCATTCTTTCTCTGAGATGACGATCAGGAGTTCCTCAGGACCTTTTAAAAACATTTAGTTACATCAGTGGGGCCCTGTCACCACCCTCTACTATATATCGCTGGGGCAGGGAAGAAACTCTATGGTTAAAGATCTGTGTATCTGGGGCTCAGTTTAGGCATTACATTTATCAGGCACTGTGTTTAGGCAGCATGATAAACCATTTCTCATGCATGTGATTTGGCAGGATTTCATGGGAACAAATTTTCATTCTTTTATCTTTTTGTTTTGAGGTGGCCACTTTGGAAGTTGGTGCCAGTGGTTTTAGGAGGAGGATTGGCTTTATCTAACACAGAGAACTGGGAAAGGGGAGAAAGAGAACAGTTGTGATGTTGTTTCCCTAAAGGTAAATACTCAAATTCTTCTGGTTCTAACACACATATGTACAACTGAACTAGATGTCCCATGTGACTTTACTTTCAGAAAGCAAAGTTGACTTACCTAGCAACAGTACACCAGAGATAGCATCAGATGGGGCTGTATCATTATGGAAGTTGCATTTAGTACCTGTTTCACTTTGTTCCTCTGTGAAATTCGTTAAGATATATGGAAGTAAGTTTATTGTCACTGTTTTTTTTCTTTTTTTTTAACATCTTCTTTGGAGCACAGTTGCTTTACAATGGTGTGCCAGCCTCTTCCCTACAACAAAGTGAACCAGACACACATACACACACGTTCCCATATCTCCTCCCTCTTTTGTCTCCCTCCCTCCCACTCTCCCTATCCCACCCCTCCAGCTGGTCACAAACACCGAGCTGATCTCCCTGTGCTATGTGGCTGCTTCCCACTAGCTATCTATTTTACGTTTGGTAGTGTATATATGTCCATGCCACTCTCTCACTTTTTCACAACGTACCATTCCCCCTCCCCATATCGTCAAGTCCATTCTCTGGTAGGTTTGTGTCTTTATTCCTGTCTTACCCTTAGGTTCTTCATGACCTTTTCATTTTTTCCTTAGATTCCATATATATTTTTTAGCATGTGGTATTTGTTTTCCTCTTTCTGACTTACTTCACTCTGTATGACAGACTCTGGGTCCATCCACCTCGAAAGAAGAGAAACAGTTGCAGTTACTGTCCTGTGGCGTAGAGTTGAGTATCCCTACACAGCAACCATCACAATGTAAAACTCAACAGCCCTAGGTTGAATATAATAGGGCGAATAAGAGGCTTATCCTGTAAGGATTACCATAGCATGGAAATAGGAGATTACATCCACAATTAAAATTTCTTCCAGGCAGAAGATGGAGAGAAGTGAGAAGATAGGGATTCTGTACAGGGTGTTTATTCATGAGCTGTGTTGTTTGTCATGATATGCCTCTCCAGTACAATTTGGAAACCCCTTCCATGTGAAAACCATTGAAAATAAAATTGTGGTTCATAGACTTTCATAGTACTAGTCGAGAAGGAACTTTTTCCTGGGCTGCTTCTTTTTATCCACTCAAACATTTTTCCATTCAAAACATAGTTCTAGAGTGTGATGTCAGGAAGTTGCAGAATATGAGTCTCCAAATAAACATTTTGCCTAATCAGCCATGGGCAAGAGTGTTTTTGTGGGAGCCCCAGTATCCAGTGATGAAGCTCCAACACCCTGATCCATTAAAAAAATCAATCCAAGAACAGACATGTTGAAGAGTGTAGGAAGAACAGCTTCACCCTACCAATATCAAACATCCAACCAGGCTACACATATCAATGCCTAGATAGATGCACTACGCCTGCAATTCCTCCCATGGGGGAAAGTGAGAGTGTGGTGAGCACCTGAATACCCAGTGGTGCTAGATGCTGCCCAGGAATACCACTTCTTTCTTGCCCAAACCTAGAACTCAGAGGTAATGAGCATGGCTGAATAGTCTTGGGATAGCAAGGAGAAGGGGAAAGGAGAAGGGGTCACAGCAAACAGGGCACCAAGCTCAACAAATGGCTGCAGTTCTACTAACTGCCTCACAGACTGTACCTTACAAACCTCATAAGGATATCACCTACAGAAGTCTCAATTTGCCTATGAGCACATCCAGCACTCCATGTTCCTGTCCCCCTCAGAACCGACATTCCATGGACACCCCTGCAGAAGGTGCACTCATGCCTCCACAGATCATGCACATGTGCATAAAGAGGACACGCACCACTCTGCTGGATGGTGAGAACAGACATACCTTAAACACTTCAGGGTACCGAAATGGTGAAAATAAACAGGAGGCTGTCAGCATGTGTCCTGCTTTGTGCAATTGAGAAAAGGCGTGTATCATCCAAACACTTCCTTCACAAGATGAAACAAGAGGGGCAGAGCAGGTGAATCCACAGAAGAGGCCTCAGAGACCCCCCAGTATCCCTAGCTTGGCTGAGTGGTGCAGGAGTTTCTCTCCTGAAAAAAGTCAGTAAAGACTGATGGAGGAGATTGCTTCCTTAAATGTGAAGACACCAACACGAGATATTCAGGGACAGGAAAAATCTAGGAAGCCCAACTCCCCACCTATGAAACAAAATAATTTACCAGTAACTGACCCCATAAAAATGGAGGTCCATGAATTGCCTGACAAGGAATTCAACATGATTGTTTCAAAGATGCCCAGCCAGCTGAAAGGCAACTCAATGAAATCAGAAAAGAAATACCTGAACAAAATGAAAAAGTCAACAAGGAGACAGAAATCATAAAAAGGAGCCAAAGAGAAATGATGGAGCTGAAGAATACAATGGATGAATATTGAAATATAATAGAGAGCTATAACAACAGACTTCATCAAGCAGAAGAAATAATTTATGAACTCAAAAAGAAGTAATTTGAATTTACCTAATCAGAGGAGAAGAAAAAAGAATGAAAAAGAGTGGGGGAAATCTATGGGATTTTTAAATGGACTCATATACGGATGATGGGAGACCCTGGAGGAGGAGGAGTGGAGAGAGATAGAGAGAAAGAGAGAGAGAGAGAAAGAGAGAGAGTGAGAGAGAGAGAGAGAGAGAGTGAGAGAGAGAGAGGTGGGGGGCGGGGATTATATTTATAGAAATAATGGCTGAAAACCACCCAAATTGTGGGAGCAACATGGACCCCTAAGTTCACGAAACTCAAAAGTCCTCGAACAGTATCAACTCATAGGAGGTTATATGAAGACACATTATAATAAAAATATCAAAAGTCAAAGACAAGGAAATAATTGTTTTTCTTCTCTTAACTCTCTTTATATTTTACTTATTTATTTTGAATACTTACAACAATCTAGAATTTTAGTCAACTCTATTAAAAATTAATTTTATTGGAGTATACTTGCTTTACAATGTGGTGTTAGTTTCTGCTCTACAGCAAAGTGAATCAGATATATATATATATATATATATATATATATATATATATATATATATATATATATATCCCCTCTCTTGTGGATGTCCTTCCCGTTTGGGTCACCACAGAGCACTGATTAGAGTTTCCTGTGCTATACAGTAGGTTCACATTCGTTATCTATTTTATATATAGTAGTGTATATATGTCAATCCCAATCTCCCAATTCAACCCACCCCCCCTTCCCGCCCTGGTATCCATATGTCTGTCCTCTACATCCGTGTCTCTAATTCTGCTTTGCAAATAAGTTCATCTGTATCATTTTTCTGGATTCCACATATAAGGTATATGATACAATATTTTTCTCTTTCTGAATTACTTCACTCTGTATGACAGTCTCTAGGTCCATCCACGTCTGTGCAAATGGCACAGTTTCGTTCCTTTTTATGTCTGAGTAATGTTCCATTGTATATGTGTACCACACCTTCTTTATCCATTCCTCTGTTGATGGATATTTAGGTTGCTTCCATGTCCTGGCTATGCAATGAACATTGGGGTGCATGTATTTTTTTGAATTATGTTTTCTCAGTGTATATGTCCAGGTGTGGGGTTGTTGGGTCATATGGTAGTTCTATTTTTAGTTTTTTAAGGAACCTCCATACTTTTCTCCATAGTGGCTGTATCAAATTAAATTCCCACCAACAGTGTAAGACGGTTCCCTTTGCAAGGAGAGAATTGTTAAGTCTGTGAGAGAAATGCCACTTGTCATATACAAGGGAACAGCATAAGGCTATCAGGAGATTTCTGAAAAGAAACCTTGCAGTCCAGGAGAGAGTGGGATGATATATTCAAAGTGCTGAAAGAAAACAACCAACAACCAAGAATACTCTATTCACAAAAGCCGTCCTCCAGAAATGAAAGATAGATGATGACATTCCCAGACAAACAAAAGCTGAGGGAGTTATTCACCACTCGGCCTGCCTTACAAAAAATGCTAAAGGGAGTTCTTTGAGTGGAAACAAAAAATTAACAACATGAAAACCTACGAAAGCATATAACTCATACATAAAAGTAAGCATATAGTCAAATTCAAACACTCCAACATTGTAATGGTGGTGGGTAAAACACTTTTAACTTTAGTATAAAAATGGAAAGACCAAAGTATTAATAATAAATACAGTTGCAGTAATTCATTAGTGCTCACAATATAAAAGATACAAACTGGGACATCAATAACATGTAATGAGGTGGGAAGAGGTAAAAGTATACAGATTTTGCATATGATCAAAGTTAAGCTGTTATCATCTTAAAGCAGACTGGCATAACTAAAGATGTTTTATGTAAGCATGGTGCTAACCACCATGGTTAATTAATTTTAGTTTTCTTTTTTTTTGGTAAGTCTTTGAAATGCAGTGCATTATCTCGATATGTAAGCAATATGAACAGATTATTAAATAATTTTGCATCCTTTCTCTTCTTTTAATTGAAATATAGTTGATTTACAATATTATATTAGTTTAGGTGTACAGCAGAGTGATCCAGCATTTTTTCAGATCATACTCCACTACAAGTTATTATCAGATAATGCCTATAATTCCCTGTACTATAGAGTACATCATTGCTGCTTTCCCATTTTATACATAGTAGTTGTATCTCTTAATCCCATGGCCCTGATTTGTCCCTCCTACCTTCCCTCTCCCTTTTGGTAACCAAAAATTTGTTTTCTGTATCTGTGAGTCTGTTTCCATCGTGCATATGCACTCATTTGTATTATTTTTTAGATTCCACATATAAGTGGTATCATACAGTATTTGTCTTTCTATATCTGATATTTCACTAAGCATATTATTGTCTAGGTCCATCCATGTTGCAGCAAATAGCAGAATTTCATTCTTTTTATGGCTGAGTAATATTCCATTGTGTGTGTATATATGCCACATTTTTCTATCAGTTCGTCTGTTGATGGCCACTTGGGTTGCTTCCATCTCTTTGTTATTGTAAATAGTGCTGCTATGAACCTTGGGGTGCATGTATCTTTTCAAATCAATGCTTTTGTTATTTTTTCTGTATATGTATCCAGGAGTGGAATTGCTGGATCATATGGTAGTTTTATTTTTAGTTTTTGAGGGAGCTCCATATTGTTTTCCATAGTGGCTGCACCAATTTACATTCCCACCAACAGCATACAAGGATTCCCTTTTCTCCACATCCTCTCCAGTATTTGCTATTTGTAGACATTTTGATGATAGCCATTCTGACAGGTGCGAGATGATATGTGATTGTTGTTGTGATTTGCATTTCTCTAAATATTAGCGATGCTGAGCATCTTTTCATGTGCCTGTTGGCCGTGTGTACATCTTCTTTGGAAAAGTGTCTATTCAGGTCTTCTGCCCATTTATCATTGGGATGTTTGTTGTTTTGATATTGAGTTCTATGAGCTGTTTATATATTTTGCATATTAACCCCTTGTCAGTCACATCATTTGCAAATATTTTATCCCAATACTTAGGTTTTATTTTCATTTTTCTTGATGGTTTCCTTTCCTGTGCAAAAGCTTTTAAGTTTAATGAGGTCTCGTTAGATTATTTCTGTTTTTATTCCTTTCGCTTTAGGAGATTTATCCAAAGGAATATTGGTATGATTTTTGTCAAAGAGTGTTCTGCTTATGTTCTCTTCTAGGACTTTTATGTTTTGAGGTCTTGCATTTAGGTCTTTAAACCATTTTATTTTTGTATATGGTGTGAGGGAATTTTCTAATCTTTGTTTTACATGTAGATGACCAGTTTTCCCATCACCACTGATTGAGGAAACTGCCTTTTCTCCATTGTATATTCTTGCCTCCTTTTCTGTAGATTAATTTACCATGCGTGCATGGGTTTATTTCTTGACTGTCTATTCTATTCCATTGATTGATGTGTCTGTTTTTGTGCCAGGCCCATGCTGTTTTGATTAGCTTTGTTGCATAGTCCGAAGTCTGGGAGGGATATACCTTCAACTTCATTCCTTTTTTTTCTCAAGATTGCTTTGGCAATTTGGGGTCTTTTGTGGTTCCATATGAATTTTTGGATTCTTGGTTCTAGTTCTGTGAAACATAGCATAGGTATATGATAGAGATTGCATTGAATCTGTAGATTACTCTGGGAAGTATGGACATTTTAACAATATTAATTCTTCCAATCCAACAACATGGGATATCTTTCCATTTCTTTGTTCATCTTCAGTTTCCTGCATCAGTGTTTCATAGTTTTCAGATAGGGCTTTCACCTCCCTGGTTAGGTTTACTCCTAGGTGTATTATTCTTTTCAATGTGATTTTAAATGGAGTTTAAAAAAACACTTTCTTTTAGTGATATTTCATTATTAGTTTATAGAAATGCAACGGATTTCTGTATGTTAATCTTGGATTCTGAAAGTTTGCTGAATTCATTCATTAATTCTAATAGTTTTTGGGTGGAGGCTTTAGAACTTTCTATACAAAGTATCATGTCTTCTGCAAAGAGTAACGGTTTTGCCTTTTCCCTTCCAGTGTGGGTACCTTTTATTTCTTTTTCTGTCTGATTGCTGTGGTTAGAACTTCCAATACTATGTTAAATGTAAGTGGTGACAGTGGGCATCCTTACCTTGTTCCTGAATTTAGTCTTTCAGCTTTTCGCCATTCACTATGGTGTTGGCTGTGGGTTTGTCATAAATGCCCTTATCATGTTGAGACATGTTCCCTCTATACACACTTTGTTGAGAGTTGTTGTCATGAATGGATGTTCAATTGTGTCAAAGGCTTTTTCTGCGTCTATTGAGATAATCATGTGATTTTTATCTTTCATTTTCTTGATGTGGTGTCTCACACTGATTGATTTGCAAATGTTGAATCATCCTTGTGACCTTGGAAGAAATCCTAAGTGATTTATGGTGTATGGTCCTTTTGATATATTGTTGGATTTGTTTTGCTAATATTTTCTCCAGGACCTTTTCATTTGCATTCATCAAAGATATTGCCCTCTCATTTCCTTTTTCTGTAGTGTCTTTGTCTGGCTTTGGTGTCAGGGTTTTGGTGGCCTTGTTGCATTCTTATTTTATGATGTCTTTGAAATGCCATGTGTTATCATTTCAACAAAGCAACAACATATACAATTCATTTAACATGTTCGTGTCTCTAAGTCAGAAATGCACTAGCAAAATGGAGGTAAGAACAAGTTATTAACAATTTTTATTATTAATTAAGTTTTACATTATTTTGTTTCTGAAATGCAGTTTATCACTTCAACATGTAAGCAATAAGAAAAAATCGTAAAAAAATTTTTACTGAGTCTTTAAAATGTGTGTTATCATTTCAACAAGGAAACAATGTAAACATCATTCATTACTTTTACATTCTTGTTTCTTACTAAGTCTTTAAACTGCAATCTGTTTTCATTTCAACAAGGAAATTGCAATCTGTTTTCATTTCAACCAGGAAACACTATACACAAAATACTAATTATTTTTCCATTCTTTTCCGTTATCAGATCATTGACATTTTTTTTTTAATTTTTCTATTTTTTATTTTTTTTACAAATTTAATCAGTTATACATATACATATGTTCCCATATCCCCTCCCTTTTGCATCTCCCTCCCACCTTCCCTATCCCACCCCTCCAGGCGGTCACAAAGAACCGAGCTGATCTCCTGTGCTATGCGGCTGCTTCCCTCTAGCTATCTACCTTACGTTTGGTAGTGTATATATGTCCATGCCGCTCCATTGACATTTTCTGTTACCATTTCAACATATAAACAGTAGGAACAACCTATTGATTAACTTTATTTTCTCTCAATTAGTCTTTGGAATGCAATGTTTTATCACGTTGACATGTAAACCTATACACAGGTAATTATTATAACATTTTTCTTACTAAGTCTTTAAAATAAAATGGTATCATTTTAACACGTAAGAATATAAAGAATTTAATTTACATTATTTTGCCTTTACTGTCTTTGATATGCAGTATGTTATCATTTCAACATGTAAACGATACACGTAAATTAGCAGTTAGTTATTCTGCATCCTTAGTTTCTTGCTAACTCTTGGATACACAGTGTGCATTCAACACCTAGGGTACATCACATTTGAGAGTAGCCAGATTTCTAGAATTCAGAAGCCACTTATGGTTAGTGTGCACCATACTGAGCAGTGCAACTCTAGTGGAAGAGCTGAGGGAGCAAATACACATGCAACAATGTGTACCATGAAGGAAATATACATGATACCTTAAGAAAAAGCAGCTGAAGAATAAATCTACTTAAATGGGGAAGCAAGAGAAAACCTATATGAGGAGGTAAAATATAAGCCATGATTTGAGGCCTGAGCATCTACCCAACAGGATAAAAAGGCCAATATCATTTGAGCAGACTATGTAAGGGGAAAAAGTGAAAAAAAATACTGTGATATGGGGGAATAAATAATTTCCCAAGTCCTCTAAGAAAGAGTAGAGAAACTGATAAATCATAGGAATGTCTACACTCTGAGGGAGATCAGGGACTTTATCTTTCTTAGCACATGGAAAAGTACCTAAATCATAACAGATACTTGGTGAATGTGTGTGGAATAAGGAATAACTGAGCCAGGGATCTGAGACCTGGGAAATCAGGCAGCAATATGCTGATGAAGATACCAGTAGGTAGTGGGCATAGTTTGTTTGTTTCCTTTTAGTTGCATGTGGTTTCTCATAAGCCACCTGAGGTAATCAGAAACACAAGAAGTTTGCAGGTCCCTAGAGTGTAAAATTATTCAACAACTACCACCTCTCGGAAGAGTTTCAATTGATCTGACTTGTGTCAAGTGCCCATAAATGGATAAGTGAACCAATCAGTGTGGATAAAGAATTGATGTACCATGACTGGGTCAGCTTACGTCACATACCCAACACTGTGGTTAGTAACCAGAAGATGTAGAGGGCAGTGGGCAAGAGATCCAGAGGACCTTTCAAATTCCTCTATTTCCTTTTAAAATTTCCTCTTTTATAGAGATCAGTTAACCTATCCAGTGTTCCTAACCCCAGTTTCCTAGAACATTAGAACATTACGTATGTGTCTCTACAAACTTGGGTTTCAGGCAAAAAAAAAAAAAAAAAGGAAAAAAGTGAACGCTTTCATGGCCACACATCAGTGTTGAAACACCTCCTTGTACTGTGGAAATCACTATGAACAAGTGGCCCAATTCATGTCATCCCGCTGTGCCCCGTGCAGCATCGCCTCCAACTGAGCCTGAACTTCAGCAAGTTTCTGTCGGTCCAAACTGTCATGAAAATTCCCTTCCTCGTAGCAATGGAGAGGGACAGGATAAATCACATACTTCAGCTTCATCAAGGATGTCAAGTGCTGCAGAAGACTCTTGAGCACAGGCATGGTAATGGGATTGAAGACAAAGCTAAGGACACGGAGGTGGGTACAGTGGCTCAGGGCTGGGAGGATGGCAGACAGAGTAGAATCAGTTATCATACAATTGTTTATCTCCAGATGTTGCAGGGTGCTTGAGACCTTCTCCAGCAGAGCCTGGAAGGGCTCATATCCTTCTGAGAAGATCTTGTTGTTACTGAGACTCAGTTCCTTTAGGTGGGTGGCCTGAGAGCTCTCGGACAGGACAGTGATGTCTCTGTTAGAAAGGCTACAGTAAGGTAGATACAGTGTATCCAACTGACGTGGCACAATGCTATAGAGAGAAAAATGTAAGGTTATTTCAGAAGAATGAGGGCAATGAGCCCCAAATTATAGGTACCTAAGGCTCTAGAATAAAGTACTGTGTTCACGGTTTGCAACAGGTGGTTAACATTGTGGACTCTGGGATCAGACTTTATAGATTTGTGACCTTGAGAAAGTTACTTTACAACTCTGAGGTACAGGGATTTAATCTTGAAAATGTGCACAGTAGTAATTATTATAAAGAACTGCGGGAAAGATTAAGTGAAGAAATTGCATGCACTTAGTATATACGACATAATCAGTGTTGCATCTGATTCACTTATTTGGCGAGGATGGGTCTGGGAAAGCAGCCAACTGAGGGTTTCCTTTGACTAGTTCCCAGATGACAAGCTCTCCATTCAGGGTCTAAGGCTTGGGGGAAATACAGGAGCAAAATTATCTGGCAATGTTAACTATTGGGGCCCATCCATGGGCACGTGCATTAGTCCTATAGCTTAATGTTTCTCCATCTGAATGCCTCCCCTTCCTCTCCAGAGAGCTGTAAAGTCCAATAGGAGAAGGACTGAGTCTTTTTCACCAATATATTTACAGACTTATTATAGTGTCTGCCCAGGGTCACTGAATGAATGAATGAATATATGAGCACAGCTTCCTTTTCTAACCTCATCTGCTGCTCACCATAAGGTACCCCTCTCTCCCCCAGCTAGGTTCAAACTCCCAGCAGTGCCTACACTGAGGTAAAAAGAGAAATGGGTTACAAGGAGCTTAGGAAGATCCAAGCATGGTCTCTTCTGTCTTAACAATGAGGTGTTCAAGGAACACAGGTTCCTCCCCTCCCCCTCACCTGAGCAGTTTGTGCAGTTGATTGGTGAGGCAGACGAGAGGCAAGCTGAGCTCCTGGAGGTTGTCCAGCCGCCCAAGGGAGAGGAGAAAAGATCTGAATTTCCTTCTCGTATAAGATTTAAAGGGGATGTTACACAGAGTAAGGCTGTTCAGGTGGATCACCTGAGCCAAAAGGGTGAGGACTTTACTCAGATCAGCCTGATCCATTTCCAGGTGTTCAATGCACCCCAGATCAAGAAACTGCAGGATACTTTTGTGGGCAGACATTCTATCGATTTGCAAATCTCTGCAGCAGATGTGCAAGGACCCAAAGTCCTGCTGAATTTTACTACAAAGGAAAGAGAGGAATTGCTCTGTTCTCAAGGTACTATTGAGGGAAATATCCACTAGTAATTCCATGGGTTCCTGAGCTGACTGAGGCGCAGACCCAGAATTACCAATCCCGAGGCGCCTGACACTATGCTGAGCTTCTTCTATCTTAAGGATAGAGCGCTGAGAGTATTTGCATGACTTAAAACAGAAAGGGAATGTGGTCCGAATCTCAGAGCATACTGTCTTACAGTCCGGGTCACGCCTTAAATCTAGGATCCTCAGTTTGGGCCCCCTGGAAGGAAAGGAAGAGACAGAACACATGAGAGATAGCTGATTTTAATATAACCCAGCAAGATCAATGATGAGAAGCAGGGACAGTGCACTTTAACCCTGGTTGGCGCTTCATTGCCATTCACCAAGAAGTTCTTTCCACACAAATGCAGCGTCTTTCATCCTTTCCCCACCCCCTCCTTCACCTCCAGGCTTTCCCTGTCTCAATGCCCATATTCCGCTTGTGTGTAATCACACTCAAATCCATTCATAGTATCCTCAAGCACTTCTATTCTATAATCAACTCTATAAGGCAATAGAGTCCCGAAGGTGACCCCAAGTGCTGACCGACAGCTCTGCAAAGACTGCAGTATTCACCATTGGCTACTGTTGGGAGATGGTTTAGTATTCCCCTGCCCCAGGCTACAGCATACCCTCCTGCTGACTCCCTGTGTCTCTACTGCTCATAGCCTTACCAAGAGGAAGAGTTCTGGGCAGGGAGCATCTGCAGACCATCAATCATGGCTTCCAAGATGTCATAGTATGACTCCTGTGTGTTCAATGACCCAATGTGGAGACAGCGAAAAGGCCAAGCCCTCACCATTGCCGTTAGCATCGCCTTATGCCCACCCAAGAAGGCAGCGTTGAACAATGGAACAAAGAGGTCTCTTGGGATTTCGTCCAGGGCATGGATAGCTACAGGCTCATTATTCAGCAGACTCTTTGCAGCAAGCATTAGGAGTGTAACTGTGGTCTCTTGGTCCATCTTCAAAAACCTGCTTCAGAGTGGAGAATATTTAGAAATCCTGAGAAGATATCTATAGTCACTTGTTTGCTTCCAGGGTTAGCTATGGACAAAATACTTATTGAATAAGTATGTGGTCAATCATAGGGCCAACTCAAGTGACCTCTACTATAGGAATAGAATGAAAATGGACTTGTGTGTAATTTAATTATATATGTGCACAAACACGTGCACACAAGCACACACACACACACACTTACATGAGATAAAATGCCATTAGAAATCAGAGGTACGTTAGCAGAAGACAATGCTTACCACCTAGCTGACTTCGTCAAATTCTTTCCTCTTGAGGAGCTTCAAGATGGAGGAAGAGTAAGACATGGAGATCACCTTCCTCCCCACAAATACATCAGAAATACGTGTACATGTGGAACAACTCCTACAGAACACTTACTGAACACTGGCAGAAGTCCTCAGACCACCCAAAAGGCAAGAAACTCCCCAAGGGCCTGGGTAGGGTAAAAGAAAAAAGAATAAACAGTGACAAAAGAATAGAGACAGAACCTGCATGAGTGGGAGGGAGCTGTGAAGGAGGAAAGGTTTCCACACACTAGGAAGCCCCTTCGTGGGCAGAGACTGCTGGTGGCGAGGGTGGGAGTTTCGGATCCATGGAGGAGAGCGCAGCAACAGGGGTGCAGAGGAAAAAGTGGAGAGATTCCCGCTCAGGGGGTTGGTGCCGACCAGCACTCACCAGCTTGAGAGGCTTGTCTGCTCACCCGCCAGGGCGGGCGGGGGCTGGGAGCTGAGGCTCAGGCTTCGGAGTTCAGATCCCAGGGAGAGGACTGGGGGTGGCTGCATGAACACAGCCTGAAGGGGTCTTGTGCGCCATGGCTAGCTGAGAGGGACTCAGGGAAAAAGTCTGGAGCTGCTGAAGAGACAAGACACTTTTCCTTGCCTCTTTGTTTCCTGGTGCACAAGGAGAGGGGTTTAGGAGCTCTGCTTAAAGGAGCCCCAGAGAAGGGAGCAAGGAAATAGTTAATCCAGTCCAGGAAGCACAGAGAGTCCTATGCAGCATAAAACCAAGGATAAACACGCCAAGACACATATTAATCAAACTATAAAAAATTAAATACAGAGAACAAATATTAGAAGCAGCAAGGGAAAAACGACAAGTAACACATAAGGGAATCCCCATAAGGTAAACAGCTGATATTCCAGCAGAAACTCTGCAAGCCAGAAGGGAGTGGCAGGACATATTTAAAGTGATGAAAGAGAAAAACCTACAACCAAGATTACTCTACCCAGCAAGGATCTCATTCAGATTTGAAGGAGAAATTAAAAGCTTTACAGACAACAAAAGCTAAGAGAATTCAGCACCACCAAATCGTCTTTACAACAAAGGCTAAAGGAAGTTCTCTAGGCAAGAAACACAAGAGAAGTAAAAGACCTAAAATAAAAAAAACCCAAAACAATTAACAAAATGGTAACAGGAACATACATATCGATAATTACCTTAAATGTAAATGGATTAAATGTGCCAACCAAGACATAGGTTGGCTGAATGGATACAAAAACAAGACCCGTATATATGCTGTCTACAAGAGAGCCACTTCAGACCTGGGGACACATACAGACTGAAAGTGAGGGGATGGAAAAAGATATTCCATGCAAATGGAAATCAAAAGAAAACTGGAGTAGCAGTTCTCATATCAGACAAAATAGACTTTAAAACAAAGACTATTACAGGAGACAAAGAAGGACAATACATAATGATCAAGGGATCAATCCAAGAAGAAGATATAACAATTGTAAATATTAACGCACCCAACATAGGAGCACCTCACTACATAAGGCTAATACTAACAGCCATAAAAGGGGAAATTAACAGTAACACAATCATAGTAGAGGACTTCAACACCCCACTTTCACCAATGGAGAGATCACTCAAAATGAAAATAAATAAGGAAACACAAGCTTTAAATGATACATTAAACAAGATGGACTTAATTGATATTTACAGGACATCCCATCCAAAAACAACAGAATACACATTCTTCTCAAGTGCTCATGGAACATTCTCCAGGATAGATCATATCTTGGGTCACAAATCAAGCCTTGGTAAATTTAAGAAAATTAAAATCATATCAAGTATCTTTTCCGAACACAACACTATGAGACTAGATATCAATTACAGGAAAACATCTGTACGAAATACAAACACATGGAGGCTAAACAATACATTACTAAATAACCAAGGGGTCACTGAACAAATCAAAGAGGAAATCTAAAAATAGCTAGAAACAAATGACAATGAAAAGACGATGACCAAAAACCTATGGGATGCAGCAAAAGAAGTTCTAGGAGGGAAGCTTAGAGCAATACAATCCTACCTCAAGAAACAAGGAAGATCTCACATAAACAACCTAACCTTACACATAAAGCGATTAGAGAAAGAAGAACAAAAAACCACCCACACTTAGCAGAAGGAAATGAATCATAAAGATCAGATCAGAAATAAATGAAAAAGAAATGAAGGAAATGATAGCAAAGATCAATAAAACTAAAAGCTGGTTCTTTGAGAAGATAAACAAAATTGATAAACCGTTAGCCAGACTCATCAAGAAAAAAAGGGAGAAGACTCAAATCAATAGAATTAGAAATGAAAAAGGAGAAGTAACAACTGACACTGCAGAAATACAAAGGATCATCAGATATTACTACAAGCGACTCTATGCCAAAAAAATGGACAACCTGGAAGAAATGGACAAATTCTTAGAAATGCACAACCTTCCCAGACTGAACCAGGAAGAAATAGAAAATATGAACAGACCAATCACAAGCACTGACATTGAAATGGTGATTAAAAATCTTCCAACAAACAGAAACCCAGGACCAGATGGCTTCACAGGTGAATTCTTTCAAACATTTAGAGAAGAGCTAACACCTATCCTTCTCAAACTCTGCAAAAATATAGCAGCGGGAGGAACACTCCCACACTCATTCTACGAGGCCACCATCACTCTGATACCAAAACCAGACAAAGATGTCACAAAGAAACAAAACTACAGGCCATTATCACTGAGGAACATAGATGCAAAAATCCTCAACAAAATCCTAGCAAACAGAATCCAACAGCACATTAAAATGATCAAACATTATGACCAAGTGGGGTTTATCCCAGGAATGCAAGGATTCTGCAGTATATGCAAATCAATCAACGTGATACACCATATTAAAAAACAGAAGGAGAAAACCCATATGATCCTCTCAGTACATGCAGAGAAAGCTTTTGACAAAATTCAACACCCATTTATGATAAAAACCCTCCAGAAAGCAGGCAGATAGGGAAACTTCCTCAACATAATAAAGGCCATATCTGACAAATCCACAGCCAACATCATCCTCAATGGTGAAAAAATGAAACCATTTCCACTAAGATCAGCAAATTGACAAGGTTGCCCACTCACACGACTATTATTCAACATAGTTTTGGAATTTTTAGCCACAGCAATCAGAGAAGAAAAAGAAATGATAGGAATCCAAATTGGAAAAGAAGTAAATCTGTCACTGTTGGCAGATGACATGATACTATACATAGAGGATCCTAAAGATGCTACCAGAAAAGTACTAGAGCTAATCAAGGAATTTGGTTAAGTAGCAGGATACAAAATGAGTGCACAGAAACCTCTTGCATTCTTATACATTAATGATGAAAAATCTGAAAGAGAAATTAAGGAAACACTCCCATTTACCATTACTACAAAAAGAATAAAATATCTAGGAATAAACCTACCTAAGGAGACAAAAGACCTGTGTGCAGAAAATTACAAGACACTGATGAAAGAAATGAAAGATGATAGAAATAGATGGAGAGATATACCAAGTTCTTGGATTGGAAGAATCAACACTGTGAAAATGGCTCTACTACTCAAAGCAATCTACAGATTCAATGTAATCCCTATCAAACTACCACTGGCATTTTTCATAGAACTACCACAAAAAATTTCACAATTTGTATCAAAACACAAAAGACCCCGAATAGCCAAAGCAGTCTTGAGAAAGAAACACAGAGCTGGAGCAATCAGGCTCCCTGACTTCAGACTATACTACAAAGCTACAGTAATCAAGACAGTATTTTACTGGGATAAAAAAACAACTATAGATCAATGGAAGAGGATAGAAAGCCCAGAGATAGACCCACACACATACAGACACCTTATCTTCAATAAAGGAGGCAAGAATATACAGTGGAGAAAAGACAGCCTCTGCAATAAGTGGTGCTGTGAAAACTGGACAGCTACATGTAAGAGAATGAAATTAGAACACTCCCTAACACCATACACAAAAATAAACTCAAAATGGATTAAAGACCTAAATGTAAGGCCAGACACCATCAAACTCTTCGAGGAAAACAGAGGCAGAACACTCTATGACATACATCACAGTAAGATCCTTTTTGACCCACCTCCTAGAGAAATGGAAATAAAAACAAAGATAAACAAATGGGACCGAATGAAACTTAAAAGCTTTTGCACAGCAAAGGAAACCATAAACAAGACGAAAACACAACCCTCAGAATGCAAGAAAATATTTTCAAATGAAGCAACTGACAAAGGATTAATCTCCAAAGCTTACAAGCAGCGCACGCAGCTCAATATCAAAAAAACAAACAACCCAATCCAATAATGGGCAGAAGACCTAAATAGACATTTTTCCAAAGAAGATATACCAATTGCCAACAAACACATGAAAGGATGCTCAACATCATTAATCCTTAGAGAAATTCAAATGAAAACTACAATGAGATATCATCTCACACCAGTCAGAATGGCCATCATCAAGAAATCTACAAACAATAAATGCTGGAGAGGGTGTGGAGCAAGGGGAACACTCTTGCACTGCTGGTGGGAATGTGAATTGGTACAGTCACTATGGAGAACAGTATGGAGGTTCCTTAAAAAACTAAAAATAGAATACCATACGACCCAGCAATCCCACTACTGGGCATATACCCTGAGAAAACCATAATTCAAAAAGAGTCATGTACCACAGTGTTCATTGCAGCTCTATTTACAATAGCCAGGATGTGGAAGCAACCTAAGTGTCCATCAACAGATGAATGGATAATGAAGATGTGGCACATATATACAATGGAATATTACTCAGCCATAAAGGGAATGAAACTGAGTTATCTGTAGTGAGGTGGATGGACCTAGAGACTGTCATACAGAGTGAAGTAAGTCAAAAAGAGATAAACAAATACCGTATGCTAACACATATATATGGAATCTAAAAAAAAAAAAGAAAAGAAAATGGTCAGAAGAACCTAGGGGCCAGATGGGAACAAAGATGCAGACCTACTAGAGACTGGACTTGAGGATACAGGGAGGGGGAAGGGTAAGCTGGGACAAAGTGAGAGAGTGTGAAGAACTTATATGCACTACCAAACGTAAAATAGATCGCTAGTGGGAAGCAGCCACATAGCACAGGGAGATCAGCTCGTTGCTTTGTGACCAAATAGAGGGGTGGGATAGGGAGGGTGGGAGCGAGGGAGATGCAAGAGGGAAGAGATATGGGGACATATGTGTACATATAACTGATTCACTTTGTTATAAGGCAGAAGCTGACACACCATTGTAAAGCAATTATACTCTAATAAAGATGTTAAAAAATTATTTTCTCCCAAAAGGATAAAAACCAATAAGAAGGGAAATCTATATTTACACAAAAGCCACACCCTCATCATTACTTGAAAATGGAGAAGGCCAAAAATTCAAAAGAATTGTAAGTAAAAAAGAAAAATCTTGAATCCTGGCATAAGATTTGTCACACTCCCATTACTAGGCTTTGTGGAAAACAAAAGACAGACCAAGAAAAGCTGCCAAGAGAGAGGAAAGAAGATGGAAAAGGGATGAAAGCTCATCTAGAATGCCTAAGCCCAGAATAAATCTAAAAATACCAAAAAGGTGTCCTAGAATATGAAAGCCCGGACTACAGGGAACGTACTCCACAATCAGAGCTTATGAAGGGACAGGGATGATTTAAAGTGCAGTCTTTGAAAGATATAACTCTTAGGGAAGAATAAAGGCAAACAGTTAGGGAGAAGCACCCATCGGCACTTGGGTAATGACGGAGAAAAGAAACAAAAGGGGAAAATTAAGGATCTTGCAAGACATAAGAGAACCGCAAAATCAGAGCACTCAGGACTTCTCCCTTCATCACCAAAATAAAGAAACAAAATAAAAAGGATCTGGACTTTGCCATACTAACAAAAAATCACATTATTAAACTAGGAATCTTGTTGAAAAAAACCAATATCATACAGATGAAGAGAATGAAGGGAATTCCATACCTAACTTTGTAAAAAAAAAAAAAGAGGGATGAGGAAACAAAAGTGCATATATATTAAACAACCATGAAGGAGAAAAAGACTGGAAGTCAACACTCCAAACAAAATTAATTACACTCAAGCAAGCATTGGAGGATATGAAACCCACCTTAAATAGAATATTTTTAAAAATCAAAAGACAGAGAGTGACTAAAATGAAAGGCTGAAGCATAGATTTCATAACCAACTGGGGTGTCCTTTAAATATCACAGCCTACTGAAAAAACGTTTGAACTTGTAGAAACTTGGGAAATTCTGCACCCCTCAGCCCTTCCTAAGGAATCTACTAGAGCAGGGGTCTGCAAACTGGCCCAATGATCCAAATCCAGCCCACTGCTTGATTTTGTAAATAAAGCTCTATTGGAACAAAGCCATGATCAATCATTTATGTATTGTCTATGAATGCTTTTGCACTACAGTAGCAAAGTTGAGTAGAGAGACAGTGACATTGTGACCCAGGAACTTACAATACTTCCTATACTTCTCTTTACAGAATGTTTGCCAAGTAATTTAAAACAGGAACTGGGATTGTGGTCCCACTGCGATGAGAAGGAAAACTTCACCAAAATACCTAATGGAGAGTATTTTACATACAATAGTAAAATCAAGGTGGAGGAAAGGGGAGAAGACTAATGTACAAAAGGTTTATGCTGTGAAAAAAGAACACAGAAACTGTGCAACTAAACATGAGAGAAGGGAGAGAAGTAGAAGGAAATAGAACAAACACTTTATCATAATGCAGTAGGTGAGTGTTAAATGATACGGGAGGAAAAAGTGCATAGACCAGAGAGTAAAGTGTTAAGAAAACAGGTGGTTCAGAATGATTTTAAGAAAGCATTAAACGTGACCAAAAACATGTTTTAATGATAAAAGCCAAAACTCACAATGAAGATATAACCCTTAGGAATATTTATGCACCAATAACAAACAAACACCTTTATAAACCAAAAATGAAAGGAGACGTAGATAAAATAATAACAGGAAACAGTAACAGTAGGAGATTTAATACACCAAACTCAGTCTAAGGCTGATCAAGTCATATAAAAAAAAGAGAAAGCTAATCAATAATGTTATATAGGGAATATATATTTGTCAAAATGGATCATAATTATCTCACAGAGATTAGATAATTGATTTCTATAAAGTAGAAAAAGTACAAACAATCCTCTTTAACCCCAAAGCAATAAAAGTTAGTAACAAAAATTGAAAACAGAAAGCCCTTTCCACCTGAACAAAATTTTTAAGGCTTCTCTTAAAAACTGTTGAACATAAAAGGAAATGCAAACTGAAGTTGTAAAGAAATTTTTTAAAGGAATGACTATGAAAAACTACATATCGGCATCTATGGGATACATTTAGCACGGTGATCTGAAGCAAATTCACACAGTATGCACTTTTATGAGTAAAAATGGAAGGATGAAGATAAATGAATTAAAGTATGGCCTCAAAAAATGAAAAAAAAAACCAACTAGGAAAAAAAGAACAACTAAAGAAAGCAAAATATAAAAGCAGAAATGAATGAGATACAAAATAGAAAAACGAAATCTTGTTTTTCAAAATGAACAAACCCCTAGCTAGCTTGATGAAGGAAGAAAGGGAGAGATCACACATAGACAAAATAATAAATGACAAAGGAGAAATAATCATCAAAACAAAAAAAAGAGATTACTTTGCCAACATCTATGCAAATAAACTTGAAAATCTATATGAAATAGGTAACTTCGTAGGTAAATACAGATTACCAAAGTTCTGATTCTTGTGTTAGAAAGCTTAAATTAGGCAATTTTCATAGAAGAAATAAAGTTATTACAGCAATATCCCCAAGAAGCACCTTGCTCAGATGGTTTTACAGATGAAGTCTAGTAAACCATCAAAGATCAAAAAGTACCAAAGCTCTATGAGTTATGTAAGAACATTAGAAAGGAAGGAAACTTCCCTAACTTCTTTTATGAAGCCAGTAGGATGCTAACAGGTAAAACGTAGATACCAAAATACTAAATAGAATATTAGCAAACATCCAACAGTACATTTAGAAACTAATATACTGTGATGAAGTGCAATTTATTCCATTAATACAGGGCTGGTTCTATATTAGGAATTCCATTGATATCATTCACCATAGTAATATAATTAAGGACAAATATCATATGATTAAAACCACAGATGCCAAACAAATCTTTGGGAAACTTCAACACCCATTCAGTGTTAAGAAAAGAAAAACCTCAAGAAATGGGAAAGAGGGATGCATTCTTAACATGATAAAAGATATATAATTAATTCCTCATGCAAGTATTTTATTTAGTGGGGGACTACCAGAGGTTCTCCAATAAGGTCAGGAACAAGAAAAGTATGCCCATTATATCATTCCTGTTCAGTCTTCAACTACAAGCATTAGTCAGTTGACTAGAGAAATCAATTAGATTTATGAGAATGAATAACAAGCAGTAAAGCCACCTCTGTGCGCAGATGATATTACTGTACACCTGAAAAGCCCTATAGAAACAACGACAGATTAAGCAAAACAATAAGAGAGATCAGCAAGGTAGTAGGATATAAAGTTACATACAAAAGTCAATGGTCTTTGTGTACACTCACACACACACAGCTAGAGGACACTTTAGTAGAGAAAATTCCATATACAATAGCAAAAACAAACCTTAAATGCATAGAAATAAATGTAATGAGAGCATCTATGCAAGGAAAAATTTTAGACACTCCTGAACGACATAGAAGGAAACTTAAATAAGCACAAAGACATTGGTCAATGTTCTTGGATAGAATAACTCAACATTAAAAAGATGTCGGTTCTCCCTAAACTAACGTATAAATTTAATATAATCTCAAAAATATCAGCAAACGTTTTTATGTTGTAGATCAATGGATAGTAAAATTAATATTTTTTAAATCATGCAAGAATAGCCAGGATATAAGTGAAAAAGAAAACCTATAAGTGGGGAGTAATGATACCAGGCATTAAAGCATGCTATAAAGCCTCAGAAATTATAACACTGTGGTACTGGTACATGAATAGACAAATAGTCCAGTGAAACAGAATAGGAAACCCAGAAAAACAACCATAATATATGGAAATTTCAGTATATGATGAAAGGGCATTTAATATCACTGTGGCAAAGATGGACGTTCAATAAATGATGCTGGAACAACTGAGCCATTTGGGAAAAGAATCAGTGTAGATCCATATCACACACTATACACAAAAATAAACTGTAAACGGGTTAGGAATCTAAACAAATGAAACCATAACAAAATCTTTAAGAAAATATGGCAGGACCTTGCTTTAACCTCAGCATAGGGAAAGGCTTTCTAACTGTGACTCAAATTTCCAGAGGCAACGAAAGAAAACAATGATCTGTGTGACTACAAAGGATTTTTTTTAATGTATAGCAAACACATCATAACTAAATCAAAAGGCAATTGACAAATTGAGATAAAGTATTTGCAGCATGCCTCCCGGACAAATGAATAATAGTCCAAGTATATACAGAACTCTGAAGTACGGAAGGACAAAAGGCTAATATTTCTACAGAAAAATGGGAAAAGATATGAGCAGATAATTCACAAAAAATATATAAAACAGTCCTCAAAATATAGAGTCAAACTTTCTCATAATTAGACAAATGCATACTAAGACAATGCCGAGATATCATTTCTCACCTACCACATCAACAAAGGTCACAAAAGTAGGGCAACATGTTCTGTTAGTGAGTCTGTGGGGAGACAGTCACAGTAGCTAGTGGGAGTGAAAACCAGTACAACCCTTCTGGAGAGAAATTTGGAAATACCTAACAGAAATACACATGCACTTCACTTTTGGCCCAACAATACTACTGCTGGGAATAAAACTTGAAGATCCATTTCCACCAACACAAAAGTACTTATGCCTAAGGTTATTCACTGCAGCATTGTTTGTCGTTGCAGAGTGTTGAAAACAAGTTAAATGCCCCTACATATGTCAGCGGAGTCCAATGCAGCTGTAAAAAACACAGAAACAAAAACAAAAACAAAAAAGCAATGAAGCCCTCTATGGCATAAAGAGTTTTTTTATGGAATGCTGCTAACTGAAAAAGGAAAAGTGCAAAGGAGCATTATAAGGTGCCGTCCTTCATTTAATAAACAAGGGAATATAAGAAAACATATATGGATCAGTTCATTTGTGCAGAGTAAACACAGGAAAGATTAAACCAGAAACTAAAGAGATTGGTTATCTACAGGGGGAGTGTGGGAAGTAAGTGGGGAACGGGAAGGGGTTAGAAGGCCTGACGAAAGAGTGACACTTGTCTAATAGACGTTTCTGTGCAGCCCTGACTCTTTGAATCACAGTAATATTTCACATACCCCAGAATTAAATAAAAAATCAAAACCAACTAAGATGTGGGGAGGAGGCAAGCTCAAATACAAACACCACAAAATTAACCTAACTATATGACAAATGAATGTCTTAACCACAGCTGAAGAGGTGAGAAAGAAAATAGCTAAGCTAAGCAACGTGGGGAAATAGTATTTCTTTGATTGCATCCTCTGAGGCCTAAGGCATAAAGAACTGTACACAAACACGAGTTATCAAATCTGTTTCTAACAGGTGTATTGGGTAGCATTTCTGCAAGTACTTCATGTATATATCAGGAATGAACAAGTAAGTAAATATTGAAGATAAGGAGAGCCAGGTCACACAAAGAAGTTACAAACAGGGCTACAATGGATTAACATAAGAAGTATCAGTATGAGCTCCTGGCTTTCAATATCTATACATATAGGTAGAGAAACTGAGAAGTATCTGTAAACATGAGTATATACATACAATATATTTCCTTCATTTGTGGATGGAGAGGGAGGGCTTAGGAGCAATGAAACCGCAATAGCAATGAACACACACTGAGATATTGGTTTCTAAATGTCATTTTCCAAGAAAAGGAAGCTTGGCTCTTTGCAGAAGTGTTTTTTTTGATTTCAGGGCCGTGGTGGGGACAAAAACACAAGATGAACAGGAATACCTTAGTGCCAGCAAGGAAGTACACAAAAAAGGATCAGGTCATGCTGAAAGAACACAGACCCCACCAAAAGAAGCTTGCAGTCACCAAAGCTGGAACAATTCAAGAAACTAAATAATGATATAATTTGATTATAAGTCACAATGTAACATAGTTATTCATGATTCAATACTGACATAAATAATTTGATTAGTTATTTGATTCAATAATTTGAAATAAAACAATTTTTATTAACAACTTGAAAGTAATAAATAAATAAATGGGGGAGAAAAGACAGCTCTTCAGAATTCCAATGAACCAATGTAGTAGGAATAAGGAAATAGAAAGTCACCATTAAGTCATAATTGTTGTAGGCAAGATCAACAGATGGATTTTAAAAGTCGTGAATAATAGTCTGAGAAGAAATAGGATATTTTCATAGTCTGAAAGTATTTCCTACATGATATTTATTACTTACAAATAGGAAAACAGTACCATTACAATGGAGCCACACAGTTGTCCCTACCTTAAATCAAGTGTTGCAAATGAATAGCATCATTAATACAACATATGGACATCATGTACCCCCACACATGATGCTTGGAGAAGGGAACAGAATCGCTTTTGCAGCGCTGTGGTATAAGACCTAAAATTAAGGCACAGTGACATGCATGCCTTGACATTTGGGGGAAAACCTAGAGGGTCTCAAATGGACTCACCACAAGTTCCCATTCCCCTTTTGTGCTCCCAGGAAGAAGGTCCCCTAGCCAAAGAACCAGCCTTATCATGGGAACTAGCCACAGTGCCTGCTCGCCCCTGACTATCAGCTTTCAGTTCCCTACCAGCTCACAGAAGTATTAAAACAAGCCAATCACATCCTCCCATGTGAACCAAGGGTCACCTCGTCCTCTTGCTACTACAGACTGTCCCCCACAGCCCCTGCTTGTTCACTCTCTTCCAGAGAATGACTCCTGTGGGGCTCTACCTGGCCAGTAGTGTCCTCCTCCCCAGGCTGTGAGTACTAATAAGCTGCTGTGGGTAGTATCTGTCCAGTGTCAGGTGTCGTGTGTTCAGCCACCCCCATAACACTAGGGTGGAAATTCCTCCATCACCAATGGGATGAAGGGGAGGAGAATAAAACAGGTATTGTTGCCAAAAATTTGTAATTTCAATCAAATCACATGAACACATCAGAGAAACCCAAGTTGACAGACATTCTATAAAATACCTGACCAGTATCTTCAAAAGCGTCAAGACCGGGAAACACCCAGAAAGCTTAAGGAACTGCCAGCCTGGAGGAGACTTAGGAGAAATGATGGCCAAATGCAATGTGGTATCCAGAATGGGATGCTGGAATAAAAAATGAGATTACTGGGACAAATGGTGAAATTCAAATAAAGTATGTAAATTAGTTAATAGTACTGCATCAATGTTAATTTCCTAATTTTGATAATTTTTCTATGGCTATATAAGATGTTAGTTAACATTAGGGAAAGCTGGGTGAAGGATTTCTATACTGTTCGCAAAGTTTCTGTGAGCCTAAAATTATTTCAAAATAAAGAATTTTTAAAAAAGTTCAGTGGTTAAAGGAATGGTTATTGTATAAACGACACTGTTTAATAATAGTTTAACTTATTGAAATACGGTTAGGAGGATGGATAAATGCTCGTGCCACATCATCCAGCAAGAAACTATTTCAAACTGCTTTAGAGAGCCCATTAAAATAAATGAAAGTGCAGTCATCTCCAAGATGTAGATGAGTATTTATGTGCTCTTCAGAAGATAACCATTTTAAGTATAAAAACAATGAAATACCATATATATATAGATAAGGAGAGACCAGAGAGAGATAGAGGTGGGGGAGGGGGGAGAGAGAGACAAACATTTCAATACTTACAATTTAAAGTCTGAGGTATCAAAACAAACCGCAAACAAAACTGAGGTGCAAAGGAGAAACACAATTTTTTTTTTTAACAAGCGGGAGGCTGATTGAGGGATTTCAAAGAGAGAGTGCGAAATGATTAGCCACACAACTGAAGCGAATCACAGCTGAGGAAAGAGGAACGCACGGCGTGTGGACAGGACAGTGGACCCAGCAATCCGGTTGACTGCCTTTCTTATTAACCCCCAAACCTTGATCCTGGGTAATTTAATTTAGGTCAATAGAGGCGTAATTTATAGAAAGAATGCTGTTGTAATTTACCTGATTGGAACAAGAGTTGGAAAAAACTTGAGCTGTCCAAGACCCCAGCAGTAGGAGCAGTTTCCTCCCTCTCCGGAGATCACAGCGGACACGCCTCAGTGTTGCCATCCGCCTCAGTGTTGGCGGCACGTGGTGTCTTAATGGCTCCCTCTCAAAGTTAAGCTCGCCGGAAAAGGACTTGGATTGGTGCAGCTCAGGTCACGTGACCCCCTATAGCTCAATGTATAAGGTACTGGGAGGCGGGGCCAGATTCCCGACCCCACCCAGAGGGACCGAGGGGAGAGAGCCTTATGGGTGAGAGGGTTCTTCTCAGGCGCCAGCCCCACCCTCCTGCATCTCCTTGGCCCAGTGTCTCTCCTTGTGGCCTGGGCACTGCCTGGCCAGGGTTTCTGCCAGGCGGCTCTCAGACCTAGAGAACTGACATCCAAATTCATAGGCTACACAACAGAGGGTGTGAACTTAAAAACGAGTGGCGGGCTTCCCTGGTGGCATTTTTAATGTTTTTTAATGTTTTTACTTTTAATGTTTAATATTTTGTGATTAGGCTAATTTGTTGAGATGGAACACTTGAAAATATCTAGTAAGCAACTAACAAAAAAAGTTCACATATATTTACCATGTTATCAAAGAGTTCACATGACACTGTTTCATAAAAAATAAAAAATTTCAATTTTAGACTTGACAGTTTATCTGTGTGGTGTGTGCATTTCTGTCTTACACTTCTTTTACCCCCAAATGTTCACACACTTTTGTGCAGATTTTTCTTCACCTCTCTCAGTGGCTGGACTTTTCTCAGGGCATTGAGATCCAGGAAGGGATTGTAGACATGGTGTGGAAAATTCCAGAAATGTCCAACTAATGCACTGGAGCCCAATCTCCTCTCTCCTTCCCTCTGCCTTGAAACCTCTCTGGTCTGGAACTTTCAGAGCTACAATTCTGGCTCTGACCATAGGGGCATCTATCTACATTGAGGACTTTTTTTTTTTTAAAGGAAAATACATGATTTGTTTTCTTTTACTGTCATTACAGGGACCCACAAAACTCTGACTGCTATTTCGTTTATAGTTTTCAGGTCTGTTCTTTGTTGTTTGGTTTTTGGAAGTTTTTGTTTTTTGGTATTATCTCTCTGAGGTGGGCTGAGGTTAATTCCAGCCATTTGACTATTTTCAGAAAATTCTGTTACTTTGTACTAACTTAAGACAATCTCCCACACTACAGCAATAACTTAGTAAATCTCTGCTTGGAGAAGTCATCTTCCATTCCGTGGAGCTCCGTTTCAGTCTCTGTTTCCCCAGGTAGCATCTGAATGACCCTAGACAAGCTCCAGCACCTCAGTAAGCCTCAGCAACCTTGGAAAGTTGGTGATTCTGATATCAGAGTCCCCTTGTGAGGAATTCATGAAAGAATAGAGGCAATGTAGCAAGTACAGAGCCTGGCCTACAGCTGGCACACAGAGTTCTCTGGGTTTGCCGAATGAAGGAACACAATGTAGTGTAGCTGATCCAGAGTCTGGCATACAGAGCTCCCTGTGTTTGTAACCAGAAGTACCAAGGTCCCCTAAGCCTCCTGATTCCAGATGCCCTCCTCTGCAAGGGTGGTACAGTTGGAAAGAGTTCCCTGGGTGTTAGGCTGGTAGCAAACTCAGGGGGCAGTAATTACAGGAAGTGAAGTCTCCTCTGGCCCCCAGGACTCTCCTCCTCTATGCTCTTGGGGAGGGGACTTCCTGTTAGGACTCCATCTTGTTTGTGTGGCTCTGACAGAGTGGTTTGGGGCTTGCACTCTCCTTCTTCGGCAGCCCTTCCTGATATTCTCCAAACCTCCAGCTCCAGACCCACAGATTCTCTTCACGAGCAGCCTGTGAGGAGGGTGGTGACAGATCACTGCCTTCAGGCCAGCCCATGGGTGAGTTGGTCAGCATGAGACCTTGTCCTCAGATCCCCACAGGGCAGGAGGGGTTCTGGGTTCCCTCCCTAACCCCAACCCACAGGACCCCCAGCAAGCTGACCCCCCTTTAGAGAAGGCATGCAGAGGGCTCAGGCTCACTATTTCCCACTCTCTTGAGGAAATGGGCCAAGTGGGCTCTGACACACCCATCCTGATTCCATGTGGAAAACCTCCCCTCGGGCTTCCCTGGTGGCGCAGTGATTGAGAGTCCGCCTGCCGATGCAGGGGACACGTGTTCGTGCCCTGGTCCAGGAAGATCCCACATGCCGTGGAGCAGCTGGGCCCGTGAGCCATGGCCGCTGAGCCTGCGCGTCCGGAGCCTATGCTCCGCAACGGGAGAGACCGCAACAGCGAGAGGCCCGCGTACCGCAAAAAAAAAAAAAGAGAAAACCTCCCCTCTTATGGAAATGGCCATGGCTGAGGTGAATTATTTCCCCTGGCTAAGGAAAAGGCAAAAGTCATGTGATCTTCTCAGGTCTAGGGTTTGGCAAGTAGGGAGTGTCACCTAGGTGGGGCGTGGGATTGTGTAAACTAATATTCCTTGGATTTATACGAGGTGGAGGAGGGGCAGAAAACCCACCATTACCACTGAATATTACATTAACTAGTCAGGGTAAATTGTATTAGTCCATAGAAGCTTACTGAGGCTTGCTTTGTTGCCCAGCATATGATCTATCCTGGAATGTTCGATGAGTAGTTCTTATGTGCATTGTTCTATGTCACTTAAATACATTTGTTAACTTAAGTCACATTTTGAAACCTTCTCCCTCTAGCTGAGTTTTTGTCTGCCATTTTGTGCATCACTCAGTGAGCTGTGTAAAAATTTCCCACTGTGACTGTGAATTTGTCCATGCTCTATTTCTGTTAGATTTTGCTTTGCATATTTTGGCTCTATTTTAGGACATGCATACAAATTTAGAATTTTATATTAATATCTCCTTATTGCATTGAACCTGTTATCAAAAAGAAATCTCCTTCTTTCTCTAGTGATTCTTTTTTCTTTAAACTGTACCTTTACTTTTACTAATAGGGTTATACCAGCTCTCTGTAGGTTACTGTGGAAAAGGTATACATTTTGCCATCATTTATTTATTTTAAAATTTCCTAGATATTAAAATTTGCATGTGTCTCTTTTCAGGAGCATTTGATGGAGGGTTTCTTGTCCAGTCTGATAATAGCTGTCTTTCTATTTGGAATAATAATCTCAAATTTTTAATGTAAAAGTAGATGTAATTTGGTTTATACATACTATCTTACTGTATATTTATTTTTGTCTCTTCTAAGTTCTTTTTCCTTTCCTTTCCTTTGAAATGATTAACATTTTATAACTATTAAATTGTTACCTCATGTGGCTAGATAAACATTCTTTTGCCATTCTTGTAGTGTTTACCCTTCAGATTACAATGTACATTTTTGCACTTTCAGTCTAATGTTAATTAATTAGTTCTTTAGAACTCCTCAGACAATTAGGGGACCTTGAGACACTTTGATTCCATATACTCCCTCCAAATTTATTGTCATGCATTTTCATTGTCTATATATTTAAATCCCCAGAAGAAATTACTATCATTGTGTTATATAATCAGCACTCATTTAAATTTGCCTACATATTCACAAATGTCATTAGTCTTTCTTTCCTGTATCTATGTGCCTCCACCTGGGAAGATATTTCTTCTGCCCAAGAAAGAGTCTATAATATTTCTTTTAGTTTGAGTCTTCTGGTCACAAATTTTCCGAGTTTTTGTTACAGGATGAAGAAATGAATGCCTTTTTTTAAAGAATGTTTCTCTTTAAAGCATACTTTTTCTCCTGTTACAATAATACTGTTACACTGAGTTGATATCTTGTTACTTTTGGAAACTTCTCAACAAAGATCTCTTCAAATACCACTTCTCCACTGTTCCCTCCCCTTCTTTCCGGGACTCACATTAACCATGTGTTAGCTATGTTCACTGCATCACCTTTAATTATCTCCCCCTCGCTTTTGGTATTCTCCATGCTATGTCTCTCCAGGCTGCATTCTGGATCTTTTCATCGGCCTTATCTTTCATATCTCTAATTCTTTCGTCAGGCAGGGAGGTCACCTTTGACCCTTGAACCATCACACCAGGGTAGATTTCAGGGTAGATTTTATTGTGCCCCTAGAGCCGAGCAGAGAAGAGAGAGTTAGAGGTGAAAAGCTACTTGTCCCAGGTCACATAACCTGAACCAAGCAGAGCAGGGACTAACATCACAGACTAAACCCTGGGTCCAGACCCTTTCCTCTGTGCTTGTTTTCTTCTTGGCTGTGAACGCTCCCCACCTCTCATTTCCTGAGAAGTGGAACCACAGTGAAGTTTCTAAGCCTTTTTTTTAGCACTGTGATACATTTCTCTTTAGATTATAAAGTCAGTGATATTTCTTCATTAGCCATGAGAACTTTCCCAGGAATTTTTCTGGTACTGGGCCTATTGATGTGTTGTTCTCAATTTCAGAGAACATTGATCAAGTGAACACTTTACAAAGAAAAGCAAGATGCAGGGGTATCTACCAAAGGAGACAGAGCTCTTGGTCTCAACAGGCCACATCCCAGCAGCAGCAAGATAGAGAATCACTGCGAAGTGATGCTCACGTGGACATCCAAGCAAGATAGTAAGTGACGAGGCAGCATGGCTGACAAGTATCAACCAGTGAAAAACAAAACCTTGTAGTTAAATATGTCACTTTTCTCTCTAACCTGGAAGAGTGAGGAATGATGGGATCAGGTTAACGGTTGAGCAATCTTTATTGTAGCTCTGCTATCATTGGGGAAAATGTAGAGAGGACTTCCCAAGACTATGCGGACCACTTTCTTCTCTCCACTTCCCCACAGTGCTCCCTATGCCCTTCCATCCTGTCATCGGAGAGGCAATTTTCAGGAACAAGACGAAACCCCTGTTAACAAGGAGACAGAGCAAATGCCTCCAGAGAGAAGAATGGAGAGAAACAGGCAGGATGAGACCTTGGGGAGCTGGTTCAAGATCAGAGTGAGTGTGCTGGCTAAATGGACCTAACATGTAGAAGAAGATGACAGAGAGAGTCATGTTGGGCGCATGTAGAGATGCTGGGACTTTTCTCTCGTGGCAGTGGAGCTGGTAATCTGTCTTGTTATTACTAGGAGTTAACTTCCTAGATCATGTGAGGGCAGGTTCAGAGAAGCAATATAAAGGGAGCAGACTGACTGCAGGAAGCATGGGAGACGCTGTCTAAAACAAAGGAGGAAACTACTGCCAAGGAGATGGAGCAACTCCACACCAGAAGACGCAGTTTGGCTCAAGCTGAGTGTGGGAGGAGGTTGAGTCTCTGGGATCCTCGTCAGAGGGGCAGGCCAGGTCTGCCTTAGGTAGGATCTCTTAGAACTTTATAAAAGTAAGTACGTGTGAAAGATATGAAGTCGATTATTTCAGGAAAAGTATTTAAATGGAAAGAAAGGATATATAGGAAGCCCATGTCTGGTGTAAAAGTTAGCGATAACAGATATTGTCCTATCTTAAGAAATTACCTAAAGCCTGAAAAAAGGTCCTAAAGCAAGACACAACTGGGTCTTATCTTAACCTTGGATTCCATTTTATCACTTTTCTTTCCCCAATTATTTCTTTGCCTCTTAGGTTCCCTTCGGTATTAAATATGATGAGAAGTGGCTGCTGAATTTGATTCACAAGCAATGCAGTGTCCCCTTCACCCCAGTCGAAGTAAGAGAGGACATTGAGGCCGATGAGAGGAAACGGGGTAGATGGCAGGCCCAGATGAGAAATGGCTCTGGTCTCATATTATGCTTCTCTTGTCACTCTCCCTACAGTTTCACTATGAGAAAATGGAGGCCCAGTTCTTCGTTCAGAATGCCAACATTGCTTTCGAACTGAAGAATGTCAACGGCAAGATTTACAATGAGGCTAATGAAAGGGTGTGTGTCAAGGGCATGAGCAGGGCTAGCTGGGAGCCAGAGGGCAGGGCAGGGGCATGGTCTTGCTTGATCCCAGAGCTCAGATTTCCTGGAGCTTACCCAGCCCCTCTTGTGTTCTCAACAGATATCTATCTTTGTTGATCCCTGTGATGCACCTCACTCTGTGCTGAAGGAGCTGAGGTCAGAAAAGGTGGAGCAGATAAAGGTAATGCAGACTCAACACAACCTGTGCACTCACAGCCAGACCCACCTATTGCCCCCGATCACCACCTCAGACTCAGAGCCCCTGAACCCCATCCCTAACTCAGCAGCTGCCCATGAAGGAACGATATGATGCCTCCCAGCAATCTCGTGACATCCAGGGAGTCCGCTCTGACCCTGGTATGGCGACAGCAGCAATTGTAGAGCAGGTGAGAGCAGAGGGGTCTAGCTGGGAAGGATACTCAGGAATGGTAACTCGGGGAGGGGTTGGTGCTGGAGCTGTACCAGCCAGGAGCCTCTCAGCCCCCGATTCCCTCCTCCTGGCTTCCTGAAGACTTGATGACCCGTGATACTGGAATGGCGCAAAACCCTAGAAATGGCATGGCTGCCTCCCTGCAGACCCATCCAGGGAAGATGCCCAAGATGAGGACCTTAGACCCAGTGTTGGGGCTGGTGGTGATGGTGGGAGAGATTAGGTAGAAGAGGCAGATTGGTCTCAGGTATCCCCTGCTGGGGTCCTCACTCTAACTCTTTCCTCATCATAGCTTTTGGCCTTGGACCTGAGCGATAAGAAACCCTACCAGCTGCACGGCCTGTCCAACATTATGCCGAATGCTTCCAACACCAAGAACTGGAACCTCTCCAACACTGAGGTGAGGTGTGGTACCCAGATCCGTCTTTGAAGGGAAGGTGGGAAGGCTCATGTGATGGTGGCAGAGGAAGGGAAATGGATTTGTAGGAAAAGGAAGGGAGTAGGGGTGCACGGCCATCCTGGCTCTTTTTCTCTGGCCCATGTGGTTCCTCCTCATAATCACAGGTGAAGTCTGCAGGGGAGATGGACAAGGGTGAGCGGCTGGAGCCAGAAGGGATGTGTGCAGAGAGAAATCCCCTGTGCACCACCTTCCCTGATAAGTCAACCAACATAAGGTCAGATGTATCCTCTGTTTCCCGCTGGCAGCCAAAGCTATTCCCGAAAGTGCCCGTTTGCAAGGGGCAGCTGATGTGGACCTCAGGGAGGACTACAGGCCCTATGCTCTCCTCTCTGCATCACAAAGTGGACAGAGTTTCAACCACAATCCATATGGGCCCCCAGCCCAACATGTGCATATTTTACATTCTTACCTGCTGTGTCTGAGCCATTCTGGGGCAGGTGAAGAGCTGCAAAAGGGGTGCCATTTCACATTTCCTCTCTCTTCTTCCCTGACCCCCACCACGGGAGAGCTTCTTTCCCTTCCCTTTGTTTTCTCTCTCTCCCTTGTCTCTAGGCCCGTATGTCTCTGTCATCTCACCCCTCGTACCTTCACTCCCTTTCTGTCTTCATCCCCCTCCATCTCCCTCCCTGAGCCCCACCTCACTCACCTCCCTGCCCCAGCATCCTGGGCCACCCATGGGGGGAGTCCAGGTCTTGGTCCAGGTCTTGGCAGAGTGCAGGACCCTAAGTGAGGTGGCAGAGCCTCGGGCACACACCCCAATCCCTCTTCTCCCCACAGCCTTCAGCCAGGCCCTGGAGGAAGGAAGGGAGGGGAAGGAAGCCCTGCAGCATGGGTTTCAAATGCTGGTCATGGTGGCACTGGAGAAGGGAAGTCCACGCATTCTGCGGGGAGCTACCCAGGGGAAGGAGAGGAAGGGAGGGAGGGAGGCGGGGAGGGAGGCAGGGCATGCTCTCCCTCTGTGTCAGTCGATGGGGGACGTGTTCAGGGCCCTGGAAGGCTGGGACACTGGGGTGTGGGTGTACTTGCTCCCATGAGGAAGAGGGTCACCTCCACAGTTTCACTGACTTTTCTGTTTTGTCTTGATTTTGGCAGCTCCATCCTGGAATTGTTCCCCAAGTTACTAACCTTGGTAAGTGCATTCCTTGTTCATGGACTCCTCTAACTGGCACTGACAGCACCCACAAACTACTCTGAACCCCATTAGGTCTTGCCACAGTTACAGTTTTGAAACTGACCCTTAAACGTCCTGGGCGGAGGGGGATGGTACAGCCCCTGTGGGAACGTGACAAAGGCTCTGGATCTTCTTCAACCACGTTCTTCACAGGCTTTGGGGAACCCACGGTGATGATCCAAACTGTAGTCCTGCCCATGGAATTTCCAGGGCTCTTTCACCCCTGACCTCTGACCCTCACCCTCTCTTGGGCTCATCCTTTTCCCTGATCATCCAACACCACCTCCTGTTCTGCACTGCTGACATCCTCTTCTCTTCCCCAGGATGGCCAGGAGACATCCCCACTGGCTAAATGTGGTATTGAAGCCTGCAAGCGCTTACCAACCTGCAAGGTGAGGACGGAGGATCAAGCCGGGTTTTAAGTGGTGCCTGAGAAGGGGGTGTCAGCCCTGGTCCTGAGGACTGTTTTGATTCCAGGGAAGCTACTTTGGATCTGATGAGCTCAAGAGCCAAGTCCTGAAATTCCTGAGGCAGTAAGTACCTCTTGGAAGCTGAGCAAGGGGAGGGGAGCTAGGACAGGTGAGGCCACCTAAGCACAGGTCTGCTCAGGGGAGTTTTCAAGTCTCATTTGAGGTCCAGACCACAGAGATAGACTGCCTTCACTGCCCTCCCTTAGGTACTACTTGATGCATGACTACGGAGACCGACAGGTTCTCGCAGGGGCTTATCACGAGGAGGCCTGCTTCTCCCTGACCATTCCCTTCCACCCCGAGGACCCAGCCCCGTGAGTATCACATCACAGGCTCTGCTCCTGGGCCGTGTGGCTCCCCAGCAGACACAGGCCAGCTCCTGCAAATACGCACCACCCACTGTTGCTCTTTGTCTCCTAGAAGCAGCTTGTGCGAGTACTTCAAGGACAGCAGGAATATGAAGAAGCTCAAGGACCCCCGTGAGTGTGCGATGGGAAGACTGGGTGGGAAAGGGTGGTGAAGGGGTCAATCATAGGGCCCAGGGCGTGGCAGCCCCTGACCTTCGCTCGCTTGCCCTCCCCTCACAGACCTGCGGGTTCAGCTGCTGAAGCACACAAAACGTGTCATTGTGCACACCCTCTGTGGGTTGCCCAAGACTCAGCATGACTTCAGCTCCTTCGTGGTGGACATTTGGTTCCAGACGGTGAGCGCCTGCTTCCTCCCTCGGGCGGGCCCAGGAAGCCGCAGGTGGGTAGGAGGTGGAGGTGGTGACTGGGCGCCTGGGCTCTTCCCTTTCAGGAAATGATGCTCTGCTTCTCCGTCAGCGGGGTGTTCGAGGAAGGTGAGTGTGTGTAGACCCCCACCCCTGATGTCTCATTGCTGCCTCCCCTTGGCCAGGCTCACTCCCAGACCCACCCAGCTTCCTGGACCCCTTCCTTTCCCTTCCCTTCCCTTCGCTCCACTCCCCACTTCCCTCCCCACCTGCCCTCCCCCACCTCCCCTCCCCTCCCCTCCCCTCCCCTTCCCCACTGTGTTCTTCAGCCCTCAGGCTTCCCACAGACAACCCAGGTCTGAGCTGTGTCCATGTTTGTCTGCCCTGCACACCCTGGGCGTTGGGGACATAGGCTGTTGAGTTTGGTGCCTCTCATCCCAGATCCTTACTGTGAGAACTTGGGCTGCTATTGAACCTCTCAGTTTCCTCATTTGCACAATGGGGTAGAAGTATCCACCTCTTGGGCGGCTGTGAAGAATGCATCCCGTGAACTTGTGTAGTGGTTGTCAGCGGCCATGTCACTGGGCGCAGACTGCTCCTATAGCTGCCCTCCCCATTCGCGACACCCTGGCCCCCGTTAACAACTGCCCTCTTAGCATGAGTGTCCAGTCACTCCCTGACTGGGGACCGCCGTGTGAGCATGTACAGCACGTGCGGCTCTCAGGGGTACTGTTGTTTGTTTGCTGTTGAAGTGGAAGGAAGTTCTCAGGGCTGTGTGCGTGCCTTCACCCGGACCTTCATCGCTACCCCTGCCAGCTACTGCAGGTGAGAGCCCTGTCGTGGGTGGGAATACCCATCCTCGCCTGGGCTCAGGGGTGTGGGAATGTGGTGGCACAGACCTTAGGTTTACTCGGTATTGTGGAAAGCCAGCAGTGAGATCCCAGGAGCAGTCTAGCCTAGTGGTTAAGAAGAGTATGGGCTCTGGAATCGGCCTATGCATTCACTCCTTCCCCAACACTCACTCGCTGTGTCCTTGGTCAAGTCATATGACCTCTATGTGACTCAGTGTCTTCCTCCGAGAATGGGTATCAGAGTGTCCAGCCCTTGGGCTGTGGTAAAGGGTAAATGTGAAATTGCCCGTGAGTTGGGGATAAACCTATAAATCGAGTGAAGGTGGTAGACAGTCTCTCCAAAGGTGGGCTCTGTGGGGAGGGGCAGAGGTACCAGTCAAGGAACCTGGGAGACAGGCACAGGAGGGACGTGGAAGGAATCTGGGTGCTGAGTGCCAGTGGGAGCAGAGTCAGTATTGGGGGTGAGGGTGTCCATCCATCAGTTTTCTGGGGGTCCATTTTTCCTTCAGTCTGTGCATCGTGAATGACGAGCTGTTTGTGAGGGATGCCAACCCCAGTGAGACCCAGCGGTTTTCTGCATCCCAGTGCCTACACCCACCTCCAGCTCCATGTATACCCTCTCCCAGCTGCAGCAGGACATCATGGAGGCATCCTCCACCCCATCTGAGATGAACCTCTAGTGGTCTCAGAAGTGAGTGCTGGGTTTGCATGGGGATAGGAGGGAGCTGGGACGAGTAGAGGAGGGATTAATGGGAATATTCAGGTCATTACTTTAAATCTATTTTTTTCTTACAAACGTTTACTTGTGAAAAAGTCCCTAATTTCATACTAATACATTTCCATGTACTATAAAATACAGGTTTCCTATCTTATATACTGTTCTGAAACTTCTTTTATTAGCAGTACCAGCATAGTTTCTTCTCAGTATATGTGAAGCTACATTACTCTTTCTAAGATCAATATATCAAACAATTGAATTCCTGGAAGCCATAAGCTATTATTGATCGCCATTTACCTTTTCGCCTCTTTTTCAGCATTACATGCAGTGGCATCTGCTCCTTCTGGTACATACATGTTGGTAAACTTGAAGGCTTGCTCTTGTAGCATAGATTTAGCAGTGAAGTTGTGTGGTCAAGTGTCTCCAGTTTGGTCCTAAGGGAGGTCATCTATCCTCCCCCACTACAGGTGCTTTCAGTACAATGACTAGACTATACCAGAAATAAAAACTTCTTTACTCATCAAAAAGTGAATTCTGAGAATTCAGCGATAAGACGAAATAGACCTCTAGGGTTTCAGGAAGGTGCAGGCGGACAGAAGTCAGGTGCCCTGGGGTTGACACTCACGGCTGCTGGCTCTGCTGACATCCCAATTCTTTCTCTTTACTTTCTTCAGTCCAAGGGCAAAATTCCAGATGAGACCCTCACCCACTGACCTGGGATCTTGAGAGCAAAACTCTGCAAATGAGCCTTTAGATGTCATTCTCATCCTCATCATATTTGTTACCTCTCTTCTCTTAACTGAAGCCACATCCATGACTAAGCTTGCAGTCCAGCTAATCAGGAAGCCAAAGTTTACCGTGTAGGCCTGCCCGTTGCTCTATATTTTTCCCACGCATGATCCTTGTTTATCTTTATATTAAAGAGTAACATTGCACATTATATGTTGTGTGTCTTGGATTGCTTTTCCCCTGACCCAACCATGAGTTACTGGGGCCAGGACCAAAAGGTCCCATCTCCTGCATCATCCCTGGCAGTCTCTAGCATTTATATCTGACCTACACAGTGCTTGAAAATTATACAGTAACGACTCCATTCCTGGACTACCCTAAAATCCACGCTTTGCCTCCTGATAACCTTCTCTCCACCACTTCAGTACTCACAAGTTGTGACCGTTTTGATGTTCACTTCTATAAACAAATATAATATGTTTAGCAAGTAAAGTACCATATTTACTCCAATAATTATGGGTTTCTTAATCATTTAACAGGTCTAAAGCTTTGTTAACATTTTTATTAGGTTCTTAGGCTCTGTACCTAAGACTGTATTCCCCACAAATCCTGTGTTGTTTTTTTAACTTTTTAAATTTGAAATAATTATTGATTTACCAAAAGTTGCAAAAAAAATGTGTAGAGAGGTCATGTATACCCATCACTCACCTTCTCCTAATGATAACACCTTGTATTACTTTAGTACAGTATCAAAACTAAGAAATGGACATTCGTACAATCCACTGAGTTTACCACAATTTTGCCATTTTACATGCACTCATTTATGTGTTAGAACACTTGTGTATAATACTTATATATATAATTCCATGCACTTTTACCAGCTGTGTAAGTGTTCTAACTATCACCACAAACAAGATAAAAAACTGTTTCATCACCACACGTTTCCCTCATGTTAGCCTTTATAGCCACACCCACGTTCTTCCTGATCCCACATTCCTGAACTCTGTCAAACAGTAGTATAATTTCCTAAATGTCATAGAAATGGAATCCTATAGTACATTACCTGTAGGAATGGATTTCTTTCACTCAGCATAACTCTCCTGAGATCCATCCAAGTTGTAAAGTGTGTCTATCATCTGTTCCTTTTTATTGCTGAATAGGATTCCATGGTGTGAATGTACCACAGTTTGTTTAGCCATTCCCCCATTGAAAGACATCGGGGCGGGCCTCCCTGGTGGCGCAGTGGTTGAGAGTCCGCCTGCCGATGCAGGGGACACGGGTTCGTGCCCCGATCCCGGAGGATCCCACGTGCCGCGGAGCGGCTGGGCCCGCGAGCCATGGCCGCGGAGCCTGTGTGTCCGGAGCCTGTGCTCCGCAACGGGAGAGGCCACGGCAGTAAGAGGCCCGCGTACAGCAAAAAAAAAAAAAAAAAAAAAAAAAAAAAAAAAAAAAAAAAAAAAAAGAAAGACATCGGGGCTATTTCCACTTTTTAACTATTGTGAGTAAAACTGTGATGAAGTTCATGTAAAGGATTTTGTGTAAACATAAATTTTCATTTCTCTGGGTAAATTGCCCAGAGTGCAACTGCTGTATCGTATGGTAGTTGCATGTTTCGTTTTGAAAAACCTGCCAAATTGTTTTCCAGATGGCCTGTACCATTTTGCATTCTGTTTGGCAATGTATGAGTGACTCAGTTTATCCAGTGTTGCCTGCATTTGGTTTTGTCACTGTTTTTTTCAGCCATTCTGACAGGTGGGTTTAACATTTCATTGTGCTTTTAATTTGCATTTGCATGGTGGCTAAAGATGTTGAATAGCTTTTCCTAAGCCTATTTGCCCTCTGTTCATGTCTTTCGTCCATTTTATAATTGGATTAAGAGGCAAGAAGTTACCTCTAGAGAGCTGCCCTGGCTCTGGCTAGCAGGCAGAGTAAGAGAATGTGAGGCCCCTCGAGACTCACTTTTCTTGACAGGGAGGGCAGAAGTGGGGCTGAAGCTATTAAAGGTTCCTCAAATTAGGACTGAACTTGGATATGGAACAGGATTAAGAGGTGGGGGCATCTCTGGGTCCATCTGTGGAGATCTGGATAGGTCAGAAAATGAAGAGGGATATGGGGTGGAGGAAAAACAGTGTAAGGAGGGAGATACGGGGGGATGCCTTCTAAATGATGCTAGATTCATCACTCTCAGCCTGCTCAATGGAGTGCAAAAAACTATTCTCCTAGACATGTGGTTTTCAACTCTGGATATCCATTAGGATCCCCTCTAATGCTCAGATTCAACCAACTGAATCAGAGCCTCTAGGGATAAGCCCAGTCATCAGTATCTTCAAGGTTCACCTCAGTTGATTCTAATGAGCTGTCAGAATTGAAAACCTTATCTGATGGTGTATTAGTTTGCTATGGCTGCCATAACAAGATACCACAGGCTGAGTAGCTTAAACAACACAAATTTATTTCTCACATTTTAAAGGTTGGAAGTCCAAGATCCAGCTGTCCACACGTTTGGATTTTTCTGAGGCCTCTCTCCTTGGCTTCCAAATGGCCTCCTTCTTAGTCCTTCTTCACATGGTTGTCCTTCTGTGCATACACACCCTGGTATCTCTTTATGTGTCCTAAACTCCTCTTATAAGGAAACCAATCATATTGGATTAGTGTCTACCCCAATGGCCTCATTTTAATTTAATCACCTCTTTAAAGACCCTATCTTCAAACACAGTCACATTCTGAGGTACTGGGGGTTAAAACTTCAACATATGAATTTGGGTAGGACACAGTTCAGTCCACAACAGATGGTATGAGAAATACCTTGGTCTGAGAAATTCATCTCCCTTTTAGCTACCTTCTTGGAACTACTATACAACATTTCTGCCATCACCTCATTAGGTAGAACTTGGTCCTGTGACCATTCTTGGCTGCAAAGGAGGCTATAAATGTGGTCTTTTACTGGAAACATTACTGTACCAAATAAATGTGGGATTCTTTTATTAAGAAAGAAGGAGAGGGCTTCCCTGGTGGTGCAGTGGTTGAGAGTCCGCCTGCCGATGTAGGGGACACGGGTTCGTGCCCTGGTCTGGGAGGATCCCACATGCGGCGGAGCGGCTAGGCCCGTGAGCCATGGGCGCTGAGCCTGCGCATCCGGAGCCTGTGCTCCGCAACGGGAGAGGCCACAACAGTGAGAGGCCCGCGTACTGCCAAAAAAAAAAAAAAAAAAAAAAAGAAAGAAGGAGAATTGGTATAGAACATATGCTACACTTTCATACCCAAGGCAGCTAGAAGCACTACCTCAATTATTATGTCCTTTCTACCCAGTTTTCCAAACACAGTTTTCATGGGTTCAAACAAAACTGCTGCTTCAGAGACACCTGAGCTCACTCTCCCATCCTCCCAAATCCCATGTCCCAGACTATGCCTGAGTCCTCACAACTTAGCGTGCTTAATCTACGTCATTCACTCACTCATTCATTCATTCAACAAATATTTATTGGTTACCAATGATATGTGAGGCACTGTGATAGGCACTGGAGATAAACCAGAGAACCTGACAGACAGGGTCATGGTTCTCATGGACCTCACATTGTACAGGGGTTGATACACTCAAGATTTAAAAGCCATTAAGAAAATAATATGGGAAAATGTGACAGAGAATGACTAGGGTGGGGAAGGCAAGGAAGGATTTTCTGAAGGCGTAACTTAGATTTAATATTCAAATAACAAGAAGTACACAGTCAGCAGTGGGAAGATATCGGAGCTGAGCCCTCAAGGCAGAGGGGAGAGCAAGATGAAAGGCCCTAAGATATGGGCAAGCTTGGCAGTTTTAGGGAACAGCTTGTATGCCAGTGTGTATTGGGAGGACAACGTTAGAAAATGAGGTGAGAATGGTAGGAGGGGCCCAATAACAGAAGGTCCTGTGAGCCATGGTAAGGACTCTGGCTTTTGATCTTATTATGATGGGTGCTTTCTGAAAGGAAGGGAAATTATTATTATAATCTACTTTATTAAAGCTCATTCTAAATGTTCCTTGGAGGACAGACTGAACTAGAGCAACTGTAAGATCAAGAGACAAGATTAGGAGTCTACGACATGCATGAGAGTGAGAGGTTACAGTCTCGTAGACCACAGTCGTAGCAATGGAAGGGGTGAGATGGGGTTTGAAATGACATGTATCTTGGAAGTACTGAACTTGTTGATGAAGTCCACGTTTGTGGTAAGGGATAGAGAGGAAGTAAGTGTGTCTCTTGGAATGTGGATTTTGGCAGCTGGGTTAGGGTGGTTTTCTTCGCTGGGGAAATGAACGGGGGACCAGCTTCAGTGCAATGCCAGGAAACTGACAGTTCTGTTTTGACCATGTCGTTTGCGGAGCCTATGAAAAATCTGGGTGGGGAGCATGTGGGTGGATGTATAAGTCAGGAGATCCTGAGAATATTCTTGGCTGTGGCAAAAACAAAAAAAAACAAAAAACAAACAAAAAAAACACAAAAGAACAAGCATGCAAGAAAACAAACGAAAAACCCAACTGTCCAGTTCAATCTGAAAATACAGGTTGATTCCACATATGAGCATGATGCAGGTCTAGATTCTGGAAGGGATACAATGACATAATAAAAACCTACTTCACTGAGTTATAATTTACGTTCAACAGAATGCATCAATCATTTTTTTTTTTTCCGCTGTTCTGCACGGCTTGCAGGATCCTAATTCCCCAACCGGGGATCGAACCTGGGCCCCATGCAGTGAGAGCACCGAGTCCTAACCACTGGACTTAGCTATAAGGCTAAGGCTCTGGCCTGCCAGGGGCTACTAACTGTCAGAGAAGGAACATGTATGTCTGGAATATAACTATCATTCACCCACCTATTCATTCATTCATGCACCTAGCGCATGTCAAGCTCTGTGCTAAGAAGGGAAGATAGGACCATGAAAAAATTCAGACAACGTCTCTGTCTTCCTGAAGATTAGGAGGCGAAATAGAGAACTGCAAGTGGCTCTGGTTGCTAAATAGTAAGGGAGGTATTTGGTGAGATAACTGGGCCCCCAAAAGGTCTAAGCCCAGTGCACAGATGCAACTCTTCCCCTTCTGCATGTCTCATAGACAATGCTGTGGCATGACCTAGAATATAGAGCTGTTAGAATAGAATGAGCCTGAACATGCTGTGCATAAATGGCTGAGGAAACAGCTTTCCAAACCTTCCACCCAGCAAACAGCCCTGATTATGTGCAGAAGTCGATCTCAATTTCATGTAATTCTCACAGTTGGAGTTGTATGACTAATTATTTTGTCTCTGTGGCTAATTAATAAGCTGAGGTTAAGAAGGGTCAAGTATCTTGGAAGAAAACAGCAGATCTACTGATAATAGGAAAGTGTTAGATTTTAAGCTGTGAGCTCTTAACTAGTGTGGATGACTCGTTCCCGTCCTTTAGGTCCAGGCTGAGGTAGTAGCAATGCAAGTTTCCCAGTCAAAGGCCTGGGATTCATTGGCCATTAGAGGATTTTAGGAACTGGAGAAGCTACAGGAAAATGAAAGCCTAACATGCCATCCTCCTGCCTGCTCCGCATCATTGCTCCTGCCTCTGCTCTCTTGTTTTCTATGATAACGTCATCTTAACATTAGGTTTTGTTATTGACTGAAGTGTGTTCTTCCAAAATTCATATCCTGAAGCCCTAATCACCAGTGCCTCAGAATGTGTCTGGATTTGGAGATAGGGCCTTTAAAAGGGGATTAAGTTAATTTAAGGCTGTTAGGGGATACCTTAATCCCATCTGCTGGTGTGCTTACAAGAAGAGGAGTTCAGGACACACAGAGAGACAGCAGAAGTGTGTATACACAGAGGGACAACCATGTGAAAAAGAAGCAAGAAGATGGCCCTCTTCAAGCCAAGGAGAGAGGCCTTAGAAGAAATAACCCCTGCTCACACCTTGATCTTGTACTTCCAGCCTCCAGAACTGTGAGAAACAAATTTCTGTTGTTAAGCCACTTATCTGTGGTATTTTGTGTGGCAGTGTGAACAGTCTAATACAGGCATTATGAATGTGTTTCAGTAGGTTATGAAGCAGGTAGAGTAGACTGTCAGAAAGGATGAAAATAAAGTGATGGTAAAAAATACCAAAGATCAGTAAAACTGAAAGGAATGTGGTTAATTTGTATTACTATCAGGCAAAATAGACATCAAGCAATTGCAACAAAGAAGGCTGCTATCAAACCATAAAAGAAAATGTATTAACATTACAAATTCTGAACTTACATTCACCTAATAACATATCTTCAAGACAGATATAGCAGTAAGTAACAAAGTTACAAGTAACAGAAAGTAAAATCCACTTTTGTGTATACCATAAGGAAATATACTTGCTTATATAACTGAGAGCCCAGAGGTAGAGGAGACTTTAGGTTAGTTGATCCAGTGGCTCAAAGATATAAAGACTCAGGCCCAATCTTGAACCAATGACTGTGGCTAGGGACATAGGATTATTGCGTGAGATCTAGAGTAACTCTGGTCTCACCCTTGGAACTAGCAGTCAAATTCCCCCCAAACATGAGACTGTATGAGGGAGGAAATGCACTAATGAAAATCTGAGACCAGTTAGGAAGATGAGGAATGTATATTGCATAGGTAAACAAAAATGTCACCTTCAGGCCCCATTTGAAAGCACAATTATCAATATGAGCATAATACCCACAGTACTCAAGCTCAAATGGTTTTCAACTACTATGTCTTTCCAGGTAACAAATACTTCTACTCAGGAAATACCTACATTGAATTAGTGAATGGGTAGTTACAAAGCACTAGAGCTCTCATCCCTGCAGTAAGTTTAGGAAGAACCACAAAGGCATCCATGGTAGCATAATTAAATCTTATTTTCTTTCTCAAATTTTTGGCAAAGCTTTTTCTTTACTAACGTAACTTGATGTTATTGTGTCAGGATAGTTTGACTAGAAGGGAATGGATTCTTTATAGTTACAATTTTATCAAGTATTACCATTCTGTAAACATACAACACAGAGTTCATAAAGATATGAAAGGTAAGAAGCAAGAAAATTGTCAACATTTATGATCAGCAACAATTTTCTTTAAAGAGCACCATTAAATTTCAATATGGAATATCTTTAAATGCTTCAAGCTGGGCTTCCCTGGTGGCGCAGTGGTTGAGATTCCGCCTGCCGGTGCAGGGGCACGGGATCGTGCCCCGGTCCAGGAAGATCCCACATGTCGCAGAGCAGCTGGGTCCGTCAGTCATGGCCGCTGAGCCTGCGCGTCCAAAGCCTGTGCTCCACAACGGGAGAGGCCACAACAGTGAGAGGCCCACGTACCGCAAAAAAAAAAAAAAAAAAAAAAAAAAAAAAAAAAAAAAAGCTTCAAGCTTTTACAAGAAATTCAGTCTTATAAAAGTGTAATAACATTAAAGAACATCTTCTGTTAGTGTACATATTTGTAAATATGTAGAACGGAATATTCCTCTGGGAACACTAGCCCAAGAACCACCACAGCCCTGCCTCCTGGCATACCAGGACCCAGCCCATACACCAACAGCCTGGCACCAGCTCTGGGACACATTGGGCCCCTCAACCAGCTGCTCCTGGATCTGGCCCCACTCACCAGTGGGATGAAGCCAGCCTTGGGACACCCCAGACCCCATACCCAGCTATGTCAGGAACTGGCCCCACACACCAACAAACTGACACTAGCTTCAGGACTCCGAGGCCCAGCAGTCAGAGACCCAGGACCCTGGCTGTGCCCACCAGCGAGACAACACTACCTCCAGGACTCTCTGGGCCACAGCCCCACCCACCAGCAGGCCAACCCCAGTTCCAAGACACCTTGGTCCCCACAGCCAACTGCCCTGGGATCCAGCCCCACTCAACAGTGGGCCAACACTAGCTTTTGGACACCCCCAAACCCGGCAGCCAGCCATGTGGAACTGGCCCTGCCCACCAGCAGGCTGACACTACATACAGGACCTCTAGCCCCACCACCACCCACTGCAGAGCCTAGAACCACCCACCAGTGGGCCAGCGCTAATCCCGGGACTTCTTGAGGCACTGCAGCCAGTAGCCTCATGAACCAGCCTCACTCGCCAGTGGTCACCAGCCTCTGCACAAGGCAGGGCCTGGCAACCCACTGGAACAGGGGCCAGCCACACCTACCACAGCATGCACAGTAGTGTGCTGTTCACAACAGAAGGACACACGCAGCCCTAACAGGGGGCACCCTTAGAGCATGTAACTCTGGTGACCAGAGGGGAGAGCTCGGCTGGGACACACAGGACGTCTCCTACAAAAAGCCACTTCTCTACGGTTGGGAAATATAGCCAACCTACCAGATACAGAGAAACAAAATAGAAAATTGGACAAAATGAGTCAACAGAGGAATCTATTCCAAACAAAGGAACACGATAAAACCCCAGAAGAAGAACCAAGTGAAGTGCAGATAGGAGATCTACCTGATAAAGAGTTCAGGGTAATGATCATAAAGATGTTCAAAGAACTCAGGAGAAGATTGGATGAACAGAGTGAGAAGTTTTTAACAAAGATTTCGAAAATATGAAGAAGAACCACACAGAGAAGAATACAATAACTGAAATGAAAAATACACTACACGGAATCAACAGTAAATGAAATGATGCAGAGGAATGGACGAGCAAGCTGGAAGACGGAGTAGAAGAAATAACTGAAGCAGAATACAAGAAAGAAAAAAGACAAAAAGAAATAGGGCAGTTTAAGAGACCTCTGGGACAACAGCAAGTGTACTAACATTTGCATTATAGGGGTCTGAGAAGGAGAAGAGAAAGAGAAAGAGAAAGGGGCAGAGAACATATGTGAAGACATGATAGCTGAAAACATCCCTAACCTGGGAAAGGAAAGAGATATCCAGGTTTAGTGAGCACAGAGAGTCCCAAACAGGGTCAAGCCAAAGGAGACCACACCAAGACACACTGTAGTTAGAATGGCAAAAATTAAAGATAAAGAGAGAATATTAAAAGCAGCAAGGGAAAAGCAACAAATAACATACAGGGGAACTCCCATAAGGCTATCAGAGCAACTGGAATGAATCCAGCTGGATCACGGTGTATGATCCTTTTTAATGTAGAGTTGGATTCGGTTTGCTAATATGTGGTTGAGGATTTTTGCATCTATATTCTTCACAGACGTTGGCCTGTAATTATCTTTTTTGATAGTGTCTTTGTCTGCTTTTGGTAGCAAGGTGATGGTGGCTTCATAGAATGAATTTGGGACTGTTCCCTCCTCTTCAACCTTTTGGGAGAGTTTGAGAAGTATAGGTATAAGTTCTATGTATGTTTGGTACAATTCACTGGTGAAGCTGTCTGGTACTGGACTTTTGTTTGCAGGGAGTTTTTGTTTTGTTTTAATTACAGATTCTATTTCACTTCTAGTGATTGGTCTGTTCAAATTATCTGTTTCTTCTTGACTCAAATTTGGCAGGCTGTATATTTCTAGAAACTTGTCCATTTCTTCTTGGTTGTCTAATTTTCTGGCATATAACTGTTCATAATATTCTCTTATGTGTTTTGGTTTTTGTGAGTTTATTTTTTTTGTATTTTTCTGGTATTAGTTGTTGCTTCTGTTTCAATTCTTATTTTGTTTATTTGGGCCCTTTCTCTTTTTTTCTTGGTGAGCCTGGCTAGAAGTTTGTCGATTTTGTTTGTCTTTTCAAAAATCTAGCCCTTGGTTTTATTGATCTTTTCTATTTTTACCTCTATTTTAATTATTTCCCGCTGATCTCTCCCAAACAACTGACTTTGGGAATTTTTTCGTTCTTCTTTTTCAAATTCTTTTTCTCTTTTTGTTTATTTGAGATTTTTCTTTTTCCTTGAGGAAGGCCTGAATCACTTTGTACTTCCCTCTGAGAATTGCTTTTGCTGCATCACATAGATGTTGGAAGGTTGTGTTTTCATTGTCATTTGTCTTGAAGTATTTCCTGATTTCTTCTTTGATTTCATCACTGACCCACTGGTTTTTTGGTAGCATGTTGTTCAGTCTCCATGTATTCATTCTTTTCCCATTTTTCTTTCTGTGGTTGATTTCTAGTTTCATAACATTGTGGGAATAAATGATGCTTGAAGTCATTTCTATCCTCTTAAATGTGTTGAGGTTTGTTTTCTGTCCTACTATGTGGCCTCTCCTAGAGAACGTGCCTTGCACGCTTGAAAAGAATGTGTATTCTGTTTATTTGGGGATGTAGTGTCCTGTAGGTAAAAATTAAGTCCAAGTGCTCTATTGTGTCATTTAGGGCCTCTGTTGCCGTACTGATTTTCTGTCTGGAAGATGTGTCCATTGATGTCAGTGAGGTGTTAAAGTCTCCTAGTATTAGAGTATTCCTGTTAATTTCTCCCTTTATGTCTGTAAGTATTTGTTTTATATATTTAGGTGCTCCTCTATTGTGTGTATATATGCTAACAAGTGTAATATCCTCTTCTTTATTGATCCCTTTATCATTATATAATGTCCTTCTTTGTCTTTATGGACTTTGTTTTAAGTCTATTTTGTCTGATATGTATATTGCTCACCCTGCTTTCTTGTTGTTTTGATTTGCATGAAATACCTTTCCATCTCCTCACTTTCAATCTGTCTGTGTCTTGTGCCCTGAAGTGAGTCTCTTATAGGCAGCATACTGTAGGTTCTTTTTTTTTTTTATCCATTCAGCCACTGTCTTTTGATGGGAGCATTTAGTCCACTGATATTTAAAGTAATTATTGATAAGTATGAACTTACTGCCATTTTAAACCCTGTTTTCCAGTTGACTTTGTAGTTCTCTATATCTTTCACTTTTGCCATTTTAATTATGCTACGTCTTGCTGTCACTCTATTTGGGTTCTTCTTGTGTGGGACCCTCTGTGCTTCCTGTACCTGGATATCGGTTTTCTTCTTTAGGTTTGGGAAGTTTTCAGCCATAATTTCTTCAAATACATTTTCTATCCCCCTTTCTCTCTCCTCTTCTTCTGGTACCCCTTTTATGCATATGACTGTGCCCATTATGCATATGATTATGCATATTACGCATGCTTTATATTATCCTATAGATCTCATATGTTTTCTTCACTTTAAAAAAATTTGTCTTTCTGTCTGCTGTTCTCATTTGGTGATTTCCATTATTCTATCTTCCAGATCACTTATTTATTCTTCTGCTTTGGTTAGTCTGCTATTTATTGCTTTTAGTTTGTTTTTTATCTCAGCAATTGAATTGTCCACTTTGATTGATTTCTCTTTACAGTTTCTATTTCCTTGTTGCAGTGATCTGCATTTCTATCAATAATCTTCCTTAATTTCTTTAGCCTTTTCCTTACCTCCTTTCTGAATCTGGGGTCTAGTAAAGTGGTGAGGTCTCCTTCATTATTTGTTCCTTCAGGGGATTTCTCTTGTTCTTTTTATTGGGAATAGTATCTCTGTTTTTCTTTCTACTTAACTTTCTTCGTCTCTGAATTTAGGACAGGCATCAATCTACTGTGTTCTTGAAGGGGTGTTTTTAGGTTGGAGGATCCCTCTGTAGACGGTATGAGTCCAATACTTTTGGTGCAAGGGCTGGTTTTGGTGTGGGTGCTTGCCACGTATTTCCTTAAAGTGTGCTGGCCCTTCTTCCCTTGATAGGGTGTGTGCTTGAAGTTGTGTTGACCAGAGCCTGCACTGGTTCTTGGCTGGGGCCTCCTCTTTGCATTATGGCTGTCACAGCCCTGTTGGGGCTGGGGTCTGATTCCCAGCTGTTGGAGCAGAAGCCCTGAGGGTCAGGTTCAGTCAGGTTCCACTGCCCCTGAGCCCATGCCCTGATGCAAAGGAGGTGACCACTGAAGCTAATGAGGTCCGTGTGGTCACTGCAAACCTATGTGCCTCCAGTGCAGGCATCCATGGCTCTGCCCAGAAGCAGCCCATGGTTGCATCTCTTTCTCTGTTGTGTTCACCCCAGACCTAGTGCTGGGCTGTGGTGTGCAGTAGGCTGGTGCTGGGGGCCGGGGACCTGTGGCTGCAGGAATTGAGGTGGTTGTGCCACTGCCTGGAACCTGGGCTGCCTCTGTGTCAGACCTCTCCCAGGACCTGTCAGCTCCAGATATGGCACCAAGCTATGGTGTAGAGTGAGCGGGGCCAGTGTGCTCCCACCCTGAAATGAACAACTGCATACTCCTGCCCAGCGCCCATCCAACCGAGATGCAGTGCCCAGCTGCTCTGCCTTTCCATGGCGCCATCTGGCGCACGTGCTGGCAAAGTCCACCATGGCCAGACCTGCCCCCACTGTGTGCACACTGATAATGGGCACTGTGGCAGGACCTGCCCCCACTATGTGCAGGCTGACAATGGGCTCCTTGGTTTGGCCCAGACCATACCCCAGGCCCTGCGGTCTGTCTCCACACATCTAGATCAGGTCCTCTCCCTGGACCTGTCTACCTAAGATTCAATGCTTAGCTGCTGTGTACATCTGTGGCCCCACCACCTTGTGTGTGCTTTGGATTGGGAAGTGCAGCAAGGCAGCAGCCAACAGTGCCTGTCTCTCTCTGCCCTGATTGTTAGCAAGCCAGCATGCATGCACTCCTTGTGAGCAGAATTTAGGCTTTTCCAGCCCCTCCATCTATCCCAGCGGCTTTTCCAGCAGGCAAGGGGGCTCCCCGGGGCAAGGGTCTGCCTATGTGGACCTTTTCTCCTTTACATATCTCTCCCAGCGGTGCCAGGACCGTCCTCATGCCTTTAAAATTTTTTTCTGTCCTTCCTGGATATGTAGAGATATTCCTTGCAGCTTTGGTTGTGTAGGAGATCTTCTGCCAGTTTCCAGTTGGTTTTCTGTGAGAACTGCCTCACATGTAGGGGTATTTTTAATGTGTTTGTGGGGAGAGGTGAGCTCCACATACTTCTACTGCACCATCTTGATACTCCTCCCTATTTGGGAGACTTTGAATTGCATCAACGTGTCCCATATAAAAACAGATACACTAGATTAAACTAGAATTTCAGAATCCAGTGATAGTTACCTATCGCAAGTGTCTGTCAGTTTTTAGAGAGCACAGTATATGCCAGGTTTTTCCAGATTTTGTGGGGGAAAAAGGTAGAGCATCATGTACATTTTAGATGATCTTTGGACCCAAACAGGCTACATGAATTAGATAATTAAAACATCATCTGGTGATGTGATGAAAATGCAGAGTTCATTGATATGACTTAGTCCTCAAAGCCTGCTTCTATCCTAAAGAAAGCTGGCAAATGTCACTCATTTACATCATATGGGAACATATCAACCAGCATTAGATGGCAGTGTGATATCGTAACAAGAAAACAATATGGCTGTTTACGTAAAAACACATATCACAATACTTTCAAAGACTATAGTTAGAATTATTTGGTGGTTGTGGCAAAAAAATAGTTACAATGAGTGGATAACAAGAGCCAAGCTAGGACCACTTCAATTCTCCCTGTCTAATAATTTTTAAAGCCTTGAAACACACTTATTTAATTTTTAAATGGTCTTCACCCGGAAGGGATTTTCAAACTGTACCAGAGAATCATACCATCACAAATGACATAGTTTATGAAAGGAATCCCTGCCTTCTTGACCCTTTCCATCCTTTGGCCTCAAAAGAAGTTTTCACTGTGGATGTAATTTTTTTGTTTCCTCGCTGTGGTAGTCCCCAAGAATGAACTCATCACCTAGAGCTGTTAAAATTTACACTGGGCTGGGGGAAGGAAGCACACTGAGTACTCTGACAGGGAGCACAATCTACAATTGTTTCTCTTCTTTCCCATTGCTTGACACTGACAGGAAAGTCACTTCTAGTTAATTAAGGAGCTTCTTAAAGGAACAAAGAAAAACATGTTTCGATTACCATTTCTATAAAGGTACAGCAATATCTGATAAGTTCTCTTGGATAATGCTACCAGATTAAGTCAATTTTCCTTTCTGAACGTAAATTCACTTAGGACCTCTACTTGAGTTGTACATATTTGTGTTTGAACCAAAAGCATTTGAGTATTTGTGTTTAATTTAGCAGCATCACAAATGTCTGCTATTCTCCTTTCCCATTTCTCTGTGTTAAACAAAGCCACTAGCACTGACCTCCAAAACGTCCACCCCAAAACAGAAATATAAAAGAAGTAAAAGTTGTTCCCAGTAAACCTTGCCAAACAACATTCAAGAAGAATAGCTTATCAGCCTGCCTCACCTAAACAGACACAGCACCTGATATGTGCAGTGCCTAAACTGCCTAGCTCACATAAGCTGTGTTCATACAGGTGTTTATCCATAGCCTTAGCGTCCCTTCCCCAATGTATGTAAGAAAGAGCTGACAGGCACCCACTGGTGTAACTAAATATATTTTTTAATCCTAAAATAGCTCCTGGTAATCATCGCAGGGCAAGAATAAATGATACGACCATTAGTTCTGACAGGAGAATATCTAACCTTTCGCAAGAAAATTATAATTAGAACTCCAGGGTTTGCCTTTTGGTGAAAGAAGTTGACCTCAATCACCATTAGTGGATTTGTCCATTACAGAAGCTTCAGTTGGGACAGACATCAGGTCTTGATGGCGGATTCCATCCAGTGATTGTATACAGATGCTTCCTAATTCCATCTTGAGGTTTCATAATACGCTCTATTGTAAACACGTGGCTCCATTTTCATACCCTGCATTTACATTTGTCCCATAAATAATTTTCCAAAATTATCTAAGTAACACCAATGTGCCCAAACAGAGTCACTCCAAAAAATCACTACTTCCTTCAATAGGCTTACAACTACAAACAGTCTGTTATCCTTACTAGTATATTCAAATTTAACCATGGTGCAAAATTTGGTCTGTTATATTTTCTTCAGGTTATTTATGTAGCCATGCCACGATGCAGGGTGCCAGCAAAATAATCCCACTGCTTGTATAGCATTAAGTTTGCCTAAGCCAGCAAACACGCAAGTTCACTTCAAATCTCTTTTGGATATACAGACAGATATTCAGTTTTCCACACAAATCAGCAGAAGAGGTGTTTGTAAAACTGCGATTAAAAAAAAAAACAAAACTATATTTTATATTCTCCTTTCCCTTTCTCGGTCCTTTCTAGGCAGATGCAAACAAAATATAAGTGCAGTAATATCTAATTCAGATTATGCTTACTTTTAACTTTTGGAATTCTGTAAAGAGCCATAAAGTCTGCAATATTTCTCCTTAGAGAAAAAGAGCCATAAAGTCTGCAGTATTTCTCTTTAGAGTGTTTAAAAATAAAAGAAGGAAACGTTTTCAACTAACGTCTAGCATTTTATACCACCTTTTATATACACATATACTTCACTTATTAAGGATAAGTTTATATTTATACCATAAAATGAATCCAAGGGCCTTAACTGGCTTCAGCTACGATTAGTTCTAATTACTGGTAGTACAGGAAATTATTTAAATGGCATTTTAAAGAGGTCCTCTATGATCTCATCTTTTCAGTAACTGCGGATGCCTTTCCGCTTAGTCTGAATAAGGAAGACTGAATTATTCTTAATTTTCTTTGGAGGCTCTTGTGGGTGATCCAAACACAAAGTCTGGAGCCAGAGTGCCTGGGAGTAAAACCTGGTTTGGCACCTATAGGTTCAGTTACCTCTTAGGCAAGTGACTTAACACATCTGTGCTTCCACTTTCTCATCTGTGAAAACTGGAATAATAATCATAGTACCTAGTTGATAGAATTGCCACTATTAAAGGAGTTGACGTTTTAACGTGCCTGACACATAGTAATCGTTATATACATTTTCTTCAAATTAACAGCTAAAATTTACTTACTGTGTTTGCTTTAATTTCTCTTAGACTTGCATGAAATTATGGCAACAAAGCTTACCTGTACCCACTGCTTAGGTTTTTGAAGTAGACCTTAAAATATGGTAATGGTTATGGATTTAGGGAGGACCTAGTCCATTGCTATGTGTTAATTTATGCATTAAATTTCACGTGTTATTAGGAAAAAAAAATAGCACACGAACGAAGCACATTAGCACATTAAAAAGGGGTTGGGGCAGGTGAAGCCAGCTTGTGTTCTGAGGAAGATCATCCGGAGGCACCACCATCAACGGGAAGCCCAGGAATGTGGGCAATCTCAGATCTCCAGCTCTCGTGAAGAGAACGGCCTCCTGAAACACGCAGCCGGGAGAACCCTACTGTCACTATGCTACACTCAGGAGGCTGACCCAGCTTTTGAGCACCGTGGGCTCCTATGGCTATATTCACGCGGATGCGGCCATCAACTGGCAGGCCCAGACAGTTATGTGGCAGGCCCAGACCTACTGGCCATGTCAGCACCATGAGCCCTTAAACCCTGAGCTCGTGTAGTCTCTCTGGACCTATTGCCACTATGATCATGTGGTAGATCCAGCTTTTCAAGGCGCTAGAGCATGGCAGACTCCTAAACCCTGCCCATCATGTGGATTCATCCTGTCATGTGGCCCTCACGAGCTAGTGGCATGTGGAAGCCTCAGCCCTCCAAGTCACAAAGGTGACCTGCTTCTGAGAGTCATATGGATGCTATGGTCCGTCACATATCCCCCTTGGTCACACATCAGGCTCAGCCATCTCTAATCTCGTGAAGATTGCTGCCTACCAGAATCTTCAGATCCCTGAGTCAACAGGGATGTGGCCGCTACCATCACATGGCAGGCAAAGCGCCTGCCGTCATGTGAACACCGCACCTACCATTCGGGTGTTGGTCGTGTATATTCTACGGTCATGGGACATGCTGTTGTCTCCTGAGGCTCAGTTCTCTCGGTCACACTTCACGATTGAGGGCTCCTGAATCCTGACGTCACATGCATCCTTCTACTCTGTGGCCTCCGCCAGCCAAGCCCCTGGAAGTCAGGTAGGGCCCCACAGCGGCGCGTTACGTTACGTAGGTCCCGCAGTCACGTGACGCCGTAAGGTCGTGACCTCGGGAGGCGCCGTTATAGCGTGCGGAGAGCCTGCCGAGCGGTGGGTAGCTCGGCTTAGCCTTCTGAGGAGTCAGACCGAGAGGTGAAGAAGACCTTTAGAATTAAGGTACTTGTCCTGGCTGAGGGGGAACTTGATGAGGCTCTGGCTCTGATGCCATCCTTTCCACCGACTTTCGTATTCTGACACGGTAGGCGGTAGTCGGGTAGGAGGGGCGCCCTCCAGTACTAGAGGTTCACTCAGAATCGGCGGGACAGCGGGCGGCAGGCGTTCATGGGCTGCTCTCGGCAGCTAGGCTCGGGAAACTGGGTGGACCCCTCCCTTCCCCCTTCCTTCCCAACCCCCACATTAAAGCCCTACTCTTGCTTATCTCTGTTTCGTATCCGTATTCACTACCTGCCATGTGATGGTGTCCTCTGCGCTCTGCTGACCACGTTTGTTATTAGGAACAGCAGAGAACTCCTAGATGCCACTTCGTATCGATGATTTCAAATCTGATCTGAATTTCTGTCTCTTAATTTGTTGTGTGGAGAGAGGCAAGGAGAGAGACTTTTTTTAATTTGATATTTTTTTCAGTAAAAGTGTGAAAGTAGCCAGCACGTTAAGGTTCAGAATTTGTTTTCTGTATATGCTTTGCCGACCAGTAGTTTTTCAAAGTGTGTGTGGGGTGGGATGCCATAATCTTTTTCTACTTGGACTCTCTAAACGGCTTAAATTAGTCCAGCCAGCCACAATTGGCTTCTGATTTTCCTCTTGATTTTCTAAGCATTCCTTGTTACATTCCTTGAAAGCTCTCCCCTTTCCTTCATGTGGGAAAAAACAGTGAATTTATTTAAGAAAACCATATGAAGTAAAATTATAGATGATACATATCATAAAAATCACGTAGATGGTACTTAATGAGTAAAATGCAGCAAGTAAAAGATGGTGTTTACATTTGTGAGGGATTTAAAGATTGTTTGAGAGATGGTTAAAGGAGTGATATATTTTTTAAATTATGTAATAGCCATTTCTTTCCTCTCATTTCAGCACTTTCAGGTTTGTTCTACAACGCACTATGTCTGAGAGACAGCAACAACCAAAATGCTTTTATCCATTGAAGAAATATGGGACATACAAGAATGAAGGTATAAAGGATTTCTATATGTCATATTTTTAAGATAATATGCCACTTGAATCTCAAAGAGAAGGGTAGTGTCTTAGCTTGTTCAGGCTGCTGTAGTAGAACACCATGGACCGGGTGGCTTGTAACTTACAAGAATTTATTTTTCCCGGTTCTGGAGTCTGTGAAGTCCAAAATTAAGGCACGAGCAAGTTGAGTGTCTGGTGAGAGTCTGCTTCCTGGTTCCTAAAGGCCTGTCTTCACGCTGTATCCTCACGTGGCAGAAAGGGCAAGGGAGCTCTCTGGGTCCTCTTTTATAAAGGCACTAATCCCATACATCACAGCACCTCCCTCATGACCTAATCACCTACCAAAGACTCGACCTGCAAATACTGTCACCTTGGAGCCTAGGTTGGTACATAAACAGTCAGTCTGTAGCAGGTAGTTTCCTCAAGCTATATGGGGATGGAACATTTTCCCACAGTCCACTGGAAGTACTAGTGTTCCTCAGAAAACATTTTGGGAAAGCCTGTTCAAACTAAATCTCTTCTGCCACGTTAATGCCTTGTACCTTTGTTTACTAAGTAGAATGTATGCTTACTAATAATTATAATCTGTTCTTCTCATTGAGAAACTACTTATTGCTAACTCATTTTATCTTATGTCATTAGTCATTCTCTCTTTTGCTTAATCTTTCCACTTTTTCATTCTTTACATACAACCTCAATTTATGTTTCTGTTATCATGATGGCAAGAAATAAGTGCATAAGTGCTAGTCATTAGGAAGTCTGAAAAATAAATTAAAATGCCCCACTCTTTAAAAGATGATACAACTTACCGTAACGATGAGTGGATGAAATAGCTCTCCTTTTAGAGCAGTTTTCCACACTTTTTCAAAACTAGTTTTCTATTATTATTTAATCATTATAGCTGCCATTTTTTGAGTTCCTGTTATACGTCAAGGACTGTGGAAACCTTGTCATACCAGTTTTCTCATTTAATCCTCAGAAAAATCCTGAGAGGATGTTATTTTAATTTACAGATAAGATACAAGAATCAAGATAGGCTAGATTATGCTGTGGTAATAGACAGTCCCCATATCTCAGGGGCTTATTCCTCACTTCGACTACATGTCCATGGCAGGCGCATGCCCCTCACAGGATGGTGGACTTTGGGGGTCTGAGCCATTCTTACTGGAATGACTTGGAGACTCAAACTGACAGAGCAGCCATCATCTAGGAAATTGTCAGTCCCTGTGCCTGAGATGAAGAGGACCCTGCAAGGTCTCAATCCAACAACCATATGTTCTGGCCCAGAAATAGCACATGTCACTCACAACCCATTAGCCAGAACCAGTCACATACACAGCCCTGCCCAAACCAAGGAGGTGAAGAAGTACAGCTCTTCCAGGTCCCCGGAACAGGGACAAATGGAAACACATGGCAAACAGCACTACTGCATGATGGAATTGAGGCTCAGAGAGGTAAAATACTCGCCTAAAATCACATACGCAGTAAGGGACAGCGCACATTCTGGATATATGATTTCAAAGTCCGTGTTCTTTCTGTTCCTACTCCTTTCTATATTGTATGCTGTCCTCTTCAGTGAAGTTCATATGTACTTATCATAGAAGTTCCTTTGCTTCAATACTGCAGTTCCATCTCCCTTAATCATCTGATATTTCAACAATGGATTTAGTTAAACCCCCCTCATCAGTAAGCCACAGGTCTTTTCCAAGTAATGAAATGTACTGGATATTTGGATATCCATGCTATTCGAGGACAGAAATTATAAAAGAAAACGTGATGGTAGATGAAAAGACTGTGGATTTGTCATATACTTGATAAAAATTATCTCATACATTTCCGTATTGGCAAGAAAAAAATAATAAAAATAAGAGCAAAAATTAATGAAATTGATAACAGACATGGAAGAGTTGAATAAAAATGCTAGATGTTAGTGCTTTGAAAGTATAAAAAATAAGGAAACCTTTGGCAATATGAGTCAAGAGAATTAGAAGGCACAGATAAGCCACTTTTGAAGGTGTCTTGCTTGTATTTACAGTAAAGATTTAAAAGGTAATATTATGAAAAAGATATGCTGATAATTTGAAAATTAATACTAAATGGGAAAGTTTTAGAAAAAAGAACATTATATTGGGGAAACAAAATATTAAGCTTATTCTTGACATTGCATGCATGAAAAGGCAAAATTTCTGGTCAATCTTAATTAGTTATAAAAATGCAAAAACTACAAATAAGATAAAGGCAAACTTAATCCAGCAATGGCTAAAACAGATAATACAGCAGGGCAAAGTTGTGTTTATACCAAACTTGCAATGTTGGTTTAACATTAGGAGATTCATAATGTAGTTCAACACATTAATAGTATAAAGGAGCAAGAAAAGGATGATTGTCACAAAGATTCCAGAAAAACATGCATGCAATAAAATTCAACAACCAATCAAGTTTAAACAACAACAAAAATAACTCTTAGCTAATTGGGAATAGAAAGATATTTCTTGAAAATGATAATGTGTGCTTTAAGAAATCTATAACAAACACTGTACGTAATAATGAGACATTAAAAGCATTCCATTCTAAATCAGAAGAGGCAAAGATGATTCATATAATCACTTCTGTTCAACATCTTACTGAGTCTCCTAGGCATTGCAGTAAGCCAAAATACATACATACATTAATTAATACATGTGCAAAAGTGAAAAGGAACAAAACTGTGAGTATAATTGTCTTCATATAAAACTCAAGAGGATCTATGGAAAATTATAATAATAGTGATTAACCAGTTACTGGATGAAAGACTAATATACACAAAATAATTGCACAAAATAGAAAATAATATTTTCAAAGTGAATATACCATTTACGATAGCAAAAATATTAGTCCTGTGGAATATACCTCAAGTTGGCTCACCTGGCAACTATTCCAACACTCATAAACACTCTTACATGTTTTCTTGTACTGTAGAGAACTGGAAAGCTAAAAACAAGAATGGAGACCTACATTAGTATGTGTGTGTTTTTGTGTGTGTGTGTGTGTGTTTGTTTCCTAGACCCCCTTTTGTCTGGGGTCCCAAAGAAGACCTCTGTGTATCAAGCCTATGCACCATAGTGAATCTTGGAGGTAGAACTGAGTAATGTGGGAGCCACAAGCAGGATCAGCTACATATGATAGGAGATATCTCTGGTTTTTATGGGCAGCCACAGCAGAGTGCCTGGAATTCAGTCTCTGTCATACATGTTGGTTAGCTCATAGGCAGCAGGGGTGTTTCAGCTATACCAGTCCCACAGCGTGAGGGGGCTTCCCCTGGCTGTGCAGCATCCAAGCCCACTCTTCTGGCCCTCACAGAATTTTTGTAAGCTGTGTGATATGTTTTATTAAAGATGTCTTATTTTTATAAAATAACCAGAATGAATATCTGGCATAAGGAAGTGGGGACTTTGATTAATAGAGTACTTGACACCAAAATTGTTTGCAAGCAAAGGGCCCTGAAGGCAGTGGGGATCAGGGATATGTTATCCGGTCTAGGTGGATCTGAAGATAGTAAGGACCCAGTTGGTAACAGAGGATGAATCATAGTGTTCCATGGCACACAATGGTGAAAGAGTTGCAGTTGCGAGACTGGACATAAGTTGGGTCCACTTGCCTGCTGCACAGCAAAGCCAATCTACTGACGCTGGGTTGTCGGTGAAGGAAAGTACAGTGTTTGTTTTCTGGGTGCCAAGCAAGGAGAACTGGCTGCTTGTGTTCAGAAGACTCTAACCCCCTGCTGACTTTCAGGGAAGTGCATGACTTTCCTCTGATTGTTTGTTGGTGAGTAAACAGGGTGCTGTTTCAGGGATCTTAATCATCAGCATTCTGGTTCTAACCTGTCTGGGTTCAGTGTGCTGTGGTCAGCATGCAGTCACCATCCTGCACCTGGGAAGGGGATCTTAGTTTCTGCGTAACAGCTCAAAGATATGTATGAAGTTGTTATCCCTTGCAGAGAAACTAGGACTCTGCTTTATCACTGCACTATTGTTTCTTGACTACTTTTCTTTCTTTCTTTTTTTTTAACATCATTATTGGAGTATAATTGCTTTACAATGGTGTGTTAGTTTCTGTTTCTAACAAAGTGAATCAGTTATACATATACATATGTCCCCATATCTCTTCCCTCTTGCATCTTACTCCCTCCCACCCTCCCTATCCCACCCCTCTAGGTGGTCACCAGGAACTGAGCTGATCTCCCTGTGGTATGCAGATGCTTCCCACTAGCTATCTATTTTCTGTTTGGTAGTGTATACATGTCCATGCCACTCTCTCACTTCATCCCAGCTTACCCTTCCCCGTCCCCGTATCCTCAAGTCCATTCTCTAGTAGGTCGTTGTCTTTATTCCCGTCTTGCCCCTCGGTCCTTCATGACCAATTTTTTTTAGATTCCCTATATATGTGTTAGCATACAGTATTTCTTTTTCTCTTTCTGACTTACTTCATGCTGTATGACAGACTCTAGGTCCATCCACCTCTCTACAAATAGCTCAGTTTTGTTTCTTTGACTGCTTTTCCTTTGTTTCTGCATTTCCTCACTTCCCTAACTAGTAAGTGCTTGAGTCTGTTCTTTGGAACTCAGGGAAGGCCTAGGGGGCCAAAGCCTTTTTCTACCGACAAGAAACAAGGAACACAGTGGGGCTTTTGTACCCAGGAGGGCCCTGAAGGGTTCTGTTCAGTGTCAGTCCCCCATTTTCTTAGATACTCCTCAATCCTGAGGGGATCATGAGGGGGACAAGAGAGAGAATAAAGTTTTGGATAGAGAAGTTAATCATAAACTTGGCAAGGGAACTCGGTTTTAGGGGGACTCAGTTTCAAGCGTTACCAGCTGTACCTCTGGTCACTTGAATTGAAATGCCTTTGAAGTCAGTGTGTTGGTGGGCCAGGCAGCTGCTGTTTGGGACCCAGAGGACACTCCTTTCCCCCACAGCACTGAGAAACACATTAGTGTGGAGGACATCTTCATCTTTGAAGTGTTCTGAAGTGGCTGACTTGTGTAGGCCACAGATGAGATGGGAGATTCTGCCATTGACAGGGTCACCCTCACTTGAGTGGGGATGTTGGGGTTCTGGAGTTGCAGGCCCAGTAGGAGCACTTAATCTCCTGCCTCAAGGTGAGTGCTGTTTACTTAATAAACAGCAAGGATGGAAGGGTAGTCACACTGGTTTGACCTGTAGCAACCTCTGAAGGTGGCTAATTGATCAACAGATCCCTTGGATCTGAAATATCTGAACATACTCCAAAGTTGCATTTGATCAGTGTAAAAATAAATAAAATATAAACAAAGATTTGTAATAAAATATAAGAACATAAAAATAAATAAATCAAGCTCTAGGTCTGGTGACTTGACCTCTCTTGATGGCAAATGGTAGTCCTTTACTCAATTCCCACACTTGACCCAGAACACCATGAATGAGTGGACTACTGAGGAAGGACCCTACGGTGAAGTCGCAAGTTACTGCAGTAAATCTTCTTCCCTGGCTTAGCCAAAGGGACCGTCAGCCATTTACCACAGTTACTGTGCATTTGCTTTAAGGACACTTGCTCTAAGCCAGAGCTCAACAGACTCCCTGGAAAGGGCCAGGTGACAAATATTTGAGGCTTTGTGGGCCATTTTGTCTCTTTCATAACTACTCAGCTCTGCTGTTGTAGAGCGGAAGCCTCCACAGACAAGTATGGCTGTGTTCCACTAAAACTCTGCGTATGGACCTTGGCGTGTGGATTTCAAATAATTTTCACATGTCAAGAAATATTATTGTTTTAACCATTGAAATATGTAAAAACCATTCTTACCTTGCAGGCCCTAGAGAAACAGGCCCCAGGCCAGGTTTGGCCCATGGGCTGTAGTCTGCCAGTCTCTAATTTAAGCTAATGGAATCACTAGGTCCCTAAAACAGCAGAGTGGAAAGCCAGCAAAATGAGGTGGCATCCATTGCTAGGGTCTCTGGCAAGCATAAACCAAAAGCTGATACTTTAATACAGTAGCTTTCAACTGTGGTTGCACACTTCAGTCACGTGGAGAATTTACAAAATGAGGGTGCCTGGGTCTCAACCCAGTTCTGCTTTAATTATTGTGGGTATAGCTTGGAGCTGGTGATATTCTCAAACTCCCCAAGTGGCTCTACTGTGTAAACGAGGTGGTGAACTACAGCCCATACTGTGGGACATTACTCAGCAATAGAATAGGCAGGAACATAAATGGATTTCAAAAACATGATGCTGACTTTAAAAAGCCAGACACAAAGGTGTGCAGCATGTATGATTCCATTTCCAAGAAATTCTACAGCAGGCAAAACAAATATATAGGGACTGTGAGCAGATCAAGGTTTATATGGAGCTGGGAGCTGGAAAGATTAACCGGGAACCGTTTGTAGTGTGATATATGCTTTATATCTTTTTTTTTAAATTGGAGCATAATTGCTTCACAATGGTGTGTTAGTTTCTGCTTTATAACAAAGTGAATCAGTTATACATAAACATCTGTTCCCATATCCCTTCCCTCTTGCATCTCCCTCCCACCCACCCTCCGTATCCCACCCCTCTAGGTGGTCACAAGGCACCGCACCGAGCTGAACTCCCTGTGCTATGCGGCTGCTTCCCACTAGCTATCTACCTTACGTTTGGTAGTGTATATATGTCCATGCCTCTCTCTTGCTTCGCAACAGCTTACCCTTCCCCCTCCCCATATCCTCAGGTCCATTCTCAAGTAATTTTGTGCCTTTATTCCTGTTTTACCCCTAGGGTCTTCATGAATTTTTTTTTCTTAAGCTCCATGTATATGTGTTAGCATACGGTATTTGTCTTTCTCTTTCTGACTTACTTCACCCTGTATGACAGACTCTAGGTCTATCCACCTCATTACAAATAGCTCAATTACATTTCTTTTTATGGCTGTATGCCTTGTATCTTGATTGAGGTGGTGGTTAGCTCTAATCCCTGATTTTTACATGTAAGTAATTTGAGATCAGGAGAAGTTGGGTGAATTGTCCAAAGTGACGTAGCTTAATAATCAGAGAGAAGACAGGTGGATCTGATTATCGGTAATTTTTCCTGTTATGCTATGGAATGAGTCAATAGTAATAGTGCTTCCCCCCAAGCCCATGGCAAAACCTGACCCAGCCTTTTATGCAAGTAAAGCATGCACGTGAAAGTACACCTCTTGTGCATTCCAAACACCTACTCATAAGCACAGTTGACATTCTCACGTGTTCCTTTACGTTGACTTCTTTACGTTTGTATTTACATATCCAAACAAAAACTTTTCTTAATATTTCCTTTTGAGTAATCACACTCTAATATACAGGTTTGCAAACTATGGTAAAAATACATGACATAAAATTTACCATCATAACCAGTTTTAAGTGTTCAGTTCAGTACAGTTGATTCACATTGCTGTGAAACCAATCTTCAGAACTTTTTCATCTTTCAATTCTGAAACTCTATGCATTAAACAGCAATTCCCCTTTCTCCCTTCCCCCCAGTCCCTGGTAACCCCATTCTACTGTCTGTTTCTATGAATCTGACTACTTTAGATACCTTATTTTGATTAAACCCATGGACTCTGTTTACGATAGTTTTCCCAACTTTAAAAATATATATCTATTTATTTATTATTTTGGCTGCGCCGGCTCTTTGTTGCAGCATGCTGGATCTCTAGTTGCGGCATGCAGACTTCTTAGTTGCGGCATGTGGACTCAGTTGTGGCATGCAGGCTTCTTAGCCTTGGCATGAGGACTCTCAGTTGCAGCATGCTTGCAGGATCTAGTTCCCCGACCAGGGATTGAACATGGGCCCCCTGCAATGTGAGCATGGAGTCTTACCCACTGGACCACCAGGGAAGTCCCTAGAAACCTTATGTAAGTGGAATCATACAGTATTTGTCTCCTAGTGACTGGATTATTTCATTTAGCATAATGTTCTCAAGGTTCATCCATGCTGTAGCATATGACAGAATTGCCTTCCTTTAAAAGGCTGCATAATATTCCATTGTGTGTGTGTGTGTGTGTGTGTGTGTGTGTGTGTATATATATATATATATATATATATATATATATATATATATATATACCACAATTTGTTCATCCTTTTATCCATCGATGGACATTTTAATTGTTTCTACTTCTTAGCTGTTGTGAATAGTGCTGCTATGAACATAGATGTGCAAGTATCTCCTCAAGGTTCTACTTTCAGTTCTTTTGGATATATACCAAGAAGTGGGATTGTTGGGTCATATGGGCGTTCTAGTTTTCATTTTCTCTGGAATCCCCATACACACTCATAAAGAATGAATGGGTCAAAGAAGAAGTCACAAAGGAAATTAGAAACTACTTTGAGACAAATTAAAAGGAAAGTCCATCATACCAAAACTTAAGGGATGCAGCAAAGGTGTGTTAAGAAGGAAGTTTATAGCTTTAAATGTGTACATTGAAAAGACAAAAGATCTCAAATCAACAACCTAATTTTACACCTCAAGAAATTAGAAACAGAAGAAAAAACTAAAGCCAAAGCTAGCAGAAGGAAGGAGATATATAAGAGCAGAGATAAATGAAATAGAGAAAAAAACCAACAACAATAGAAGAAAAGTAAATGAAACTAAGAGTTGGGTTTTTGTTAAAGCTACACAAAACTAAGAAACCCTAAGTTAGACTCACTAAGAAACAGAAAATAGAGGACACTCAAATAATTAAATTCAGAAATGAAAGAGGGACATTACAACTGATACTACAGAAATTAAAAGGATTATTAGCGAATACTGTGAATAATTGTATGCCAACAAATTGGAAAACCTAGAAGAAATGGATAAAGTCCCCCAAACAGACAATCTAGCAAGACTGAATCATAAAGAAATACATAATATGAACAGATCGATTAATGAGTAAGGAGATTTAATCAGTTAACAAATATCTCCCAGCAAAGTAAATCCCAGGACCACATGGTTTCACTGGATTATTCTATCAAATACTTGACAAGGCGATGTCTGAGACTGCTTGTGTCTGAATCACCTTGCTGAGGGAGGTCTCTAGCCCTGTTCAGGCACCTGATGCAGTTGGTCAGCCAGGGGACTGCAGTAGCTGTCAGCTAGCTCCTTTTACCCTTTCCCCTCGTCAACGTTATTTCGGAAGGAATGTGGGTTCTTGCAAATGACTCTGACTCTTCCTATACACCGTATGTAGACCACATGCCCTTACTGCTCCCTTTAAAATGTGAACTTTTCCCTTTCATTGCTGGATTTCCCTGAAAACGAGTTGGTTGCCCGGCATTCTCCAAAGGTCAGCAATAAGGTTCCTCTTTGTTGTTGTTATTGTTGATGAGGGTCATTATGAACTCCTGGCTTTTGAGCATGTTGGTGGGCTTCAAACCATTGTGATGTGGTGTTGAGCAGAGGACTGAAATGATGTGACTTTCACTCTGCTGCTGGGCTGAAAACAGACAGGTAAGGGAGCCAGGATGAAAGCAGAGGGGCCAGCTGGACAGCAGTCCAGTCCAGGAGGTAGATGTTGGTGTCTTGGCCAGGGTGGTGGTAATGGAGGTGGTGAGAAGTGGCTGGCTTCTGGACATACTTTGAGAGAGGGGCCGAGAGAATTTCCTGACCAGTTGGATGTGGAGTGTGGGAGAAAGGGAGCACACCATGCCCCCTCCGAGGTTTGGGGACTGAGCAAGTGACATTTGTGGGTCAAGTGCCCCATCTGTGTTTACTTTCACTTCCAGTGCCACACAGGGAAAGTCCCAAGGTTGTGAGTAGCAGGATTGCCCTGACAGCGGGCCACACGGGGAAAGCAACAGCTCCCCAGAGGAGTTCATCTGAGGCCTGGTCGTAATCACTCTATCGTGGAGTGATCAGCAGTGGACGGATCTTTACTCATATGTGTGCCCTGAGACAACATGGAATAGTTAATGTACAAAAGGCACAGCACACAAACCTAGAGAACCTTAAGCATTACAACCCAAAGGAAGCTGGTTTCTAACAGTGTAATTACCATAATCCTCCCTCCCCACAAGCCACTAGTATGATTATCTGCTGGTTCACTGTTTCAGTGGAATGTGTTAAAAATAAAATACCCTTAGTGAATCCACCTATGGGGAAGAGAATTGACACGACCTTATTTCTGCAGGGGCCGAAAAACTTCCAAATCTTTTTCCATGGTGAATTAGACATGTGGGAGGGGAGAATTTGTGGGCGGAGGGGTGAACAGCAACACAACTTCTGGGAGTGAATACAAGGTGAAGTGTACCCAGGACACTTTCTAAGCGTGCCTGTAGCTTCAGTATGCAGTACAGTAGATGTCAGAGTAAAGAAAATGAACAAGAGCCAAAGCCTTACGGAATGATGAAAGGATCAGGACACCCGGGAGACATAAAGATCCTAAATGCGTACTCACCAAACAACAGAGCCTCAAAGTACACGAAGCAGAAGCTGGTGGAGCTGAAAGGAGAAAGAACCAGATCTTTAATTATAGTGGGAGCCTTTGACACCCACCTCCCTCTTAGCAAGTGACAGAATTACTAGAGAGAAAATCAGCAAGGATATAGAAGACCTGAATAACACAGTAAACTAAGGAGATCTACATGACATAAATAGAACAGTCCGCCCACCAACAGCAGAGTACAGGTTTTTCCCCGGGGGTCTCTGTAACATTCACCAAGTTAGACCATCTCCCTGACCATCAGACAATTGTCAGTAAATTCAAACATAATTGAGGGACCACCCTGGTGGTGCAGTGGTTAAGAATCCGCCTGCCAGTGCAGGGGACACTGGTTCGAGCCCTGGTGAGGAAGACCCCACATGCCGCCAAGCAGCTAAGCCGATGCGCCTCAACTACTGAGCCTGTGCTCTAGAGCCCTCGAGACACAACTACTGAGCCCGCGTGCCACAATTACTGAAGCCCGCGCGCCTAGAGCTCAAGAGAAGCCATTGCAATGAGATGTCCATGCACCACAACGAAGAGTAGCCCCCGCTAGCCGCAATTAGAGAAAGCCCGTGTGCAGCAACGAAATCCCAATGCAGCCATAAATAAAGAAAGAAAATTATTTAAAAAAATAAGAAGACTTGAGATCTCCCAGAGTGTGCTCCCTGGCCACGATGGAATCAAATTAGAAACCAGTAATAGAAAGCAAATAGAAGGATCCCTAAACACGTGGAAATAGTGGTTGACACATCATTCCAGGTTATCATTCACACCCTTGTTATAGAAGAGCTGAAGTGAGGAAGAGTTGCCTGCTGAGCTGAAAGGCATTTCAGGCTGGCCCAAGAGAGAGATCACTCTGGCTCTTTCAAACAGCCTATTGTTCAGGTCAAGGCTGGAGGAAGGGAGACAGTTCAGGAGGTTGTTACCTCTGTGCCACCTGGGATTAAAGCTCCTAGTGCACTGGCAAAGTAAGTCCAGCCAGCTTGCTGGTTGTTAGTGGAATCGGTTTGGTGGCTCATTGGATTTGTCAAGCACAAGAGAGGTATTGGTGTGGTTGCTGGAAAGTCCTGAGAGAAGGCAAGATTCGGGTGCCTTCCTGGTATATATATGACTGCTGTCCAGTCTAACCCATGGACGCATACACCGCGGTTCTTTATCAGTCCAGCTCCACTGTTTTAAAAGTTTCACCTCAGTTGTCCTCCCCTCCCTCCTCCTTCTCCTCCCTCTTTCTCCTCCTTGTCCTCCTCTTCCTCATCCTGCTCCTCCTCGATTCTTCCCCTGATAGTGTCATCTGTCGGATAAGGCTGTCCTCTCTGGACAGGCAGAAGAGTGTCCTTTCTGAGGTTTGTGGGATTGGTCCCTTAGGCCAGGTTGGCACTTTGCCTGCCCTACCATGCTGTTAGCCTAAGACATGGTACGTGGTAAGTGGACCACAGATGTGTCTGCAAACTTGTATTTTTGTTCCTCTTTTCAGAATACAGTGATGGTGGTAGACCACCTCAAGGAAGAAAGAAAGGTTGGAGTTCTTTCCCAGGTAATTCTGGCGAGAGGAGCCCTCATTACGAACACGATGGGTGTGAGCCTCAGCCCTCACACCTCCAGGAGGATGCTGGAAACGTGGTGAAGAGGGATGTCCCGGAGGACCCCGAAGTAAGACAGTAAGTGGTCAGGCAGCAGGGTTTTTACACAGGAGCCCCTGGGACTATGCACCTCTCTCAGTCTCCGTGGACTTGTTTTTCTTCTCTCACTGCAAAACAGAAGCTTGCTCGAAGTGAAATAATGGTTGAGCAAAGCTAATTGTAGTGCTGGTGTCAAAGAGACGAGGGTGTACAGAAGACTTCCTTAGCACTTATGGCCCCTCACCCTCCTTCTCTCCACATCCCCCCTGCAGCTCTCCCGGTACCATCCGAGACAACATGAGGAGAGTGAGATGGCACAGTGAAGGCCACAGGGATAAGAGTGTGTGGAGAAAGAGAACACCTGTGGAGAGAGAAATGGGGGAGAACACACATGATGGAACCCCAGGGAGCTGGTTCAGGGTCACAGTGAGTATCCTGAAAAATGTATGGAATGTGCAGGAGAGAAAAGCCAGGGGGAGTTGTGTTGGGCTCATGTAGACATGCTGGTTTATTTCACTGGGGACAGTTTGTAATCTGTCCCTTTTATTACCAAGAGTTAACAGTCTTGTTCATCTAAGGTCAGATTCAGAGAAGCAATGTTAAGGGAACAGGCTGACTGTGAGGAGAACAGAGGAGCCTGTCTCAAAGCAAAGATGGAAACTACTGCCAAGGATATGGAGCAACTCCACATTGGAGGTCTCAGTTTGGCAAGCTGAGTGTGCGAGATGGAGGTTCAAGCCTCTGGAGACCTTGTCTGAGGGGCAAGCAATGTCTGCACTGGGTAGGATCTCCTGGAAATTTATAAAAGGAAGATCATCTCTGTCACCTTCATTATGTGGAAGAGAGTTTGACTGGAGAGAAAGGGTATTTAGGAAATCCATATTACGCACACCCATAAGAAATCGGACCAGTGATCCCTTCTTTAGAAGCCCTTTCAAGCTCAGTAGAAGGCCAGAAAAGAACAGGAAAAGGTTCGTCCTGCAGGCTAAATTCCCTGCTGTCTGTCCTCTCTCCCATCCCTTCTTTTCATCCTTAGATTCCTTGTGGGATTAAGTATGACAAAACATGGCTAATGAACTCAATCCAGAGCCATTGCAGTGTCCCCTTCACTCCAGTGGACATAAGAGAGGATGCGGAAGACAGACGCGTGGGCACAGGGAAGGGGGAGAGAGGGAGACCTGGTTCAGCAGGGTCTGTTGGCTTCTGATACTATTGCTGTTGCATTCAATCCCTGTAGTTCCACTTTTTGCAAAATGGGGCTCAGTTCTTTGTCCAGGAAGCTAGCACTGCCTGTGCATTGATGGATGTCAGCTACAAGATTTGTGACGAGGAGAGACGAAAGGTGTGTGTCGAGGGCGTTACATGTACCTCATCCTGAGGAAGGATGACAGGCCAGGGGCTGGTTGTCTTCTTTGGAACTAGAGTTCCTGGTGCTTACCCCACGTCTTCTTCCTGCAGATACCTGTCTTTGTTGGCCCCTCCCCTGTTCCCTACTCTGTGCGGGATAAGATGCAGCCAGAAGAAATGGAGCAGATAAAGGTAATGCAGATTCAAGACGTGTTGTGCGCCAACGCTCAGACCCACCTCTCCTTCCTCCAGTCCCCCGTCCCCCTCACCCCTGATTTCCCTGCCATCACCACAGCCTCAGAGTGGCTGTCTCCATCTCTCACTCTGCAGCTGACATTGAGCAAACGATATAATATCTTCAAGCAAGCTCTTGACCTCCAGAGGCCCCGCTTTGACCCAGGTATGGCTGACAGCAGTAATTCTAGGGCAGGCGAGGGCAGAGGGGTCTTCCTGGAGTGTGACTTAGGGATGGTAACGTGGGGAGGGGCTGGTTCTGGCCCCAGACCCCACTCAGCCATCTGATTCCCTCCCCTCTCCTTCCTGAAGACTTGGTAGGCCATGATATTGATATAATTCTGAATCGAAGAAGCTGCATGGCTGCCACCCTGCATGTGATCGAAAAGAATTTCCCTGAGGTGAGGCTGTAGGCCCAGTGCTGGTATTAGGGTAGGGGGTGCAAGAGCTGGGGTGCAGGGCAGATTTGTCTCCAAGGTCCTCGATAGTAACCTTCACTCTACCTCTTCTTGCCCCAAAGCTGTTGTCCTTGAACTTGAGCAGCAACAAGCTGTACCAGCTGGATGGCCTGTCTGACATTATACAGGTGGCCCCTACGGTCAAAACCCTGAACCTGTCTGAAAATGAGGTGAGAAGAGGGAGCCAGGTCAAAGTTGGGTTGAGAGCAGAGGGGGCCTGTTAGTGGCCATCAGAGTGATGACAGGAGGCAGGTGAAGGGACCTGTCGGGGAGGGAGGGGTCTGGGGGTGCAGGGATTTGGATGTCCCCTTTCATGGGATTCCATTTCCCACTTCCACCCCATATTTCTCAGCTGAAGTCTGTGTGGGAGTTGAGCAAGATGCAAGGGCTGAAGCTTGAAGAGCTGTGGCTGCAAGGGAACCCACTGTGTAGCACCTTCGCAGACCAGTCCACCTATGTAAGGTCAGTGTGAACACCCTGTCACCCTTCTTGGTGACCTTCACCCATGGGAGCCTAGACTATCTGTGACAGTGCCCCTATGCCACAGGTGGCCGCCCTGGTCTTCTGGGAGGATCACAGGCCCCACCTTCTGCTCTCTCTGTGTCTATCACCGGTGAGGAGTTTCCTTGCCCTGACCTGCTCACCTCTGCAGGCGCTCTGGGGTCTGTTTCCAGCTCTCTGCGCCCAGCTATATTGCACCCAGGCCTCCCAAGAGTGTGCCCCAGGAAGCAGGGCTTCTCCTCCTCACCAGGACCAGGAGCGATCAGCCTTGATCCAGATGCTGGCGCCCTGGACTGAGAAGGGTCCTCCAGTCCCGGGCCTCTTGCTGAGCGAAGCCTTCCTTCTTCGTGCTCTGAACTGGGGTGTGCCTCCCCCTTTCTGAGAGGGGCCCTCTTCCCCTGCCTCCAAAGCGTTCCACCCTCCTCTCCCAGGTTGACATGGGGGCTTTCCTGCGCCATGCTGAGGGCTGAGGCCATGGGTGGCTGCTGTCATGACATCCATTCTGCTGGCCCAGTGCCAGGAATTGGACCCTCCTTGGGGTCCAGCTTGGGAAAAAGCAGGGCTCTTTGAGTCAGGGGGCCAGACGTGGGTCCCCGCCAGTGATCAGAGGGCTTCCTGAGGCAGGAGTGTATGGCACAGGGCAGAGGTGGTAGAGGAGACAGAAGGACAGGCCTCTCAGCGGCACTTGCCATCCCTCCCTGCGCACGTCACAGCATCCCGCCTGGTCCTTCACAGGAGCCCTGGGCAGCCTGAGACAGGTATGATTCCTCAGATAAAGAACCAACTCAGACAGGTGCAGGGGTCATCGGGAGAGAAGACGGTGGTCATCAGAGGGGGCCAGGGATCCTCAGCCCCATGCTGAGCTGGGACCTGACCCTTTTCTCCTTCTTGGGAAGATCTGCCCCCATGGCTGCTCTGTTTCCCATGCCCAAGTCTGGCTGAGCTCACACAGGTGACAAAGTTTCAACCAGCATACAATGGGCCCCCAGTTCAACATGTGCATATTTTCCATTCCTAGCTGGTGTGTCTGGGCGATTCTGGGGCAGGTGAAGAGCCGCAATGGGTGTGCCGTTTCCCCTTTCTTCTCTCTTCTTCCCTGACCCCCACCACGGGAGAGCTTCTTTCCCTTCCCTTTGTTTTCTCTCTCTCCCTTGTCTCTGGGCCCCTAGGTCTCTCTCATCTCTCCCCTCCTACCTTCACTCCCTTTCTGTCCTCATCCCCTCCATCTCCCTCCCTGCCTCCTGAGCCCCACCTCACTCACCTCCCTAGCCCAGCATCCTGGGCCATCCCGGGGGGGTGTCCGGGTCTTGCCAGAGTGCTGGACTCCCGGTGAGGTGGCAGGGCCCCGGGCTCCCACTGCATGCCCTCTTCTCCCCACAGCCTTCAGTGGGGCCCTGGAGGAAGGAAGGGAGGAGAAGCAAGCCCTGCAGCATGGGTTTGAAATGCTGGTCCCTGTGGCACTGGAGAAGGGAGTCCGAGTAGTCTGGGTGGGAGCGACCAAGGCGAAGCAGAGGGAGGGAGGGAAGGAATACTAAGTGAAGGTACTGAGAGAGATGAGGAGACAGTGCCTTTCAGACAGTAAGATGACAGATACTCAGTGCTCAACAGGCAAGTGGACCGAAAACCCTTAAAATCAGAAGCAGAGCTGGGCAAGGGGTGCTGCTGGATTGGCCAGAACACACTGATCTCTCTTTGTGGTATCATTGTGTTAACTGAAAGGAAGCATTGCAACCTTGAACTATCAACCACCTCTTCTCTATTTTTGGTTTTGGACAGGGCCATCAGAGAATGTTTCCCGAAGTTGTTACGCCTGGTAAGTGCCTACGTAAATCATTGTCTCTTACGAATGTTGGTGGCCTCTGCACCTGCCCTCAAGCTGTTTGGGTCTTGCCTAGATCGCATATTAGCATCAGAACCTTAACCGTTTTGGGGGACATGGACTCCTGAAAATGACATGGATATACTTGCTGGAAAAATACCCATAAATACACACACACACACACACAAGTTGAATATAACACTAGAGACTTCCAGGACCTCATGATGAAGACATCCACTGTAAGCTTTCCCATGGAATATCCAGGGCCCTTTCGCACCTGACCTCTGACCCTCACCCTCCTGGGCCCATCCTTTTCCCGGATCATCCAGGGCCACTCCCCTTGTCTCCACTCCTGACTTCCTCTTCCCTTCTGCAGGATGGCCAGGAGTTACAGTCACCAGTTACCCTTGACGTTGACACTCCCTACATAGTAAAACCCTGCAAGGTGAGGAAGTGGATCAAACAACATTTGGGGTGTTGCAGGGAGGCTTTATCTACTGCATAGTCTCAAGTGCCATTTGATTCCAGCACAGCTTCCTTGGATCTGATGAGCTGAAGAGCCTAGTCCTACAATTCCTACAGCAGTAAGTACCTCTGTCAAGCGGAGCAAGGGGTGGAGGGCTATGAGAGGTGAGGCCACCTAAGCACAGGTCTGCTCAGGGGAGTTTTCAAGTCTCATTTGAGGTCCAGACCACAGAGATAGACTGTCTTCATTGCCCTCCCTTAGGTACTATTTGATCCATGACTATAGAGACCGACAGCGTCTCGCGGGTGCTTATCACGAGGAGGCCTGCTTCTCCCTGACCATTCCCTTCCACCCCGAGGACCCAGCCCCGTGAGTATCACAGCACAGGCTCTGCTCCTGGGCCGTGTGGCTCCCCAGCAGACACAGGCCAGCTCCTGCAAATACGCACCACCCACTGTTGCTCTTTGTCTCCTAGAAGCAGCTTGTGCGAGTACTTCAAGGACAGCAGGAATGTGAAGAAGCTCAAGGACCCCCGTGAGTGTGCGATGGGAAGACTGGGTGGGAAAGGGCGGTGAAGGGGTCAATCATAGGGCCCAGGGCGTGGCAGCCCCTGACCTTCGCTCGCTTGCCCTCCCCTCACAGACCTGCGGGTTCAGCTGCTGAAGCACACAAAACGTGTCATTGTGCACACCCTCTGTGTGTTGCCCAAGACTCAGCATGACTTCAGCTCCTTCGTAGTGGACATTTGGTTCCAGATGGTGAGCGCCTGCTTCCTCCCTTGGGCGGGCCTAGGAAGCCGCGGGTGGGTAGGAGGTGGAGGTGGTGACTGGGCACCTGGGCTCTTCCCTTTCAGGAAACGATGCTCTGCTTCTCCATCAGCGGGGTGTTCAAGGAAGGCAAGTGTGTGTAGACCCCCACCCCTGATGTCTCATTGTTGCCTCCCCCTGGCCAGGCTCACTCCCAGACCCACCCAGCTTCCTGGACCCCTTCCTTTCCCTTCCCTTCCCTTCCCTCCACTCCCCCCTTCCCTCCCCACCTGCCCTCTCCCACCTCCCCTCCCCTCCCCTCCCCTCCCCTCCCCTCCCCTCCCCTTCCCCACTGTGTTCTCCAGCCCTCAGTCTTCCCACTGACTATCCAGGTCTGAGCTGTGTCCATGCCTGTCTGCCCTGCATACCCTGGGCGTTGGGGACATAGGCTGTGGAGTTTGGTGGCTCTCTACCCGGATACTTACTCTGAGAACATGGGCCATGACTAAACCTCTCAGTATCCTCATTTGCACAATGCGGTAGTAGTATCCACCTCTTGGGGAGCTGCGAAGAATGCACCCGTGAACTTGTGTAGTGGTTGTCAGGGGCCATGTAACTGGGCTCAGACTGCTCCTACAGCTGCCCTCCCCATTCCAGACACCCTGGCCCCTGTGAACAACTGCTCTCTTAGCATGAGTGTCCAGTCACACCCTGACTGGGGACCGCCGTGTGAGCATGTACAGCATGTGCTACACTAAGGGGGATTGTTGTTTGTTTGCTGTTGAAGGAAGTTGTCAGGGCTGTGTGCGTGCCTTCACCCGGACTTTCATCGCTACCCGTGCCAGATACTGCAGGTGAGAGCCCTGTTGTGGGCGGGAATACCCATCCCCGCCTGGGCTCAGGGGCATGGGAATGTGGTGGTGCAGACCTTAGGTTTACTCGGTACTGTGGAAAGCCAGCAGGGAGATGCCAGGAGCAGTCTAGCCTACTGGTTAAGAAGAGCGTGGGCTCTGGAATCGGCCTATGGGTTCTCTCCTTGACACAACACTCAGTCGCTGTGTGACCTTGGTCAAGTCACATGACCTCTGTGTGACTCAGTGTCTTCTTCCGGGAATGGGGATCAGAGCGTCCAGCCCTTGGGCTGTGGTAAAGGGTAAATGCGAAATTGCCCATGGGTTGGGGATAAACCTATAAATCGAGTGAAGGTGGTAGACAGTCTCTCCAAATGTGGGCTCTGTGGGGAGGGGCAGAGGTACCAGTCAAGGAACCTGGGAGACAGGCACAGGAGGGACGTGGAAGGAATCTGGGTGCTGAGTGCCAGTGGGAGCAGAGTCAGTATTGGGGGTGAGGGTGTCCATCCATCAGTTTTCTGGGGGTCCATTTTTCCTTCAGTCTGTGCATCGTGAATGACGAGCTGTTTGTGAGGGATGCCAACCCCAGTGAGACCCAGAGGTGTTCTGCATCCCAGTGCCTACACCCACCTCCAGCTCCATGCACACCCTCTCCCAGCTGCAGCAGGACATCATGCAGGCATCCTCCACGCCATCTGAGATGAACCTCTAGTGGTCTCAGAAGTGAGTGCTGGGTTTGCATGGGGATAGGAGGGAGCTGGGACGAGTAGAGGAGGGATTAATGGGAACTTAAAGGTAATTTGTTTTCCTTGTTTATTTCAGTCATTTTTAATCTGAACATTTCATTCGTGGTACATATAAAGCTACCTAGTTATTTTGAGCAGCCTTGTATTATTTTTATTAATTTCATGGATGCTGCTTCTGTATTAACAGAGAGTTGGGTGTTCAGGAGTGTGCATGAGGTTCATTCCACTGTATATGTCACAGTATATGTGGAGGGGGGAAAAATCGTTAGCCCAAAACATACTACCCAGAGGTAACCGTTGAATGTTTTCATCTTCATCATATCTTCCTGTAAGTTTGCTTATGTAGGTGTTTACATATTTATTATGCACGTTTATATATTTCTATATTTATCTACAGAAAATGAGATCTCATCATGAGAGAGAGAGAGAAGGAAATAGAGAGACAGAGACAAAGAGAAAGAGGGGCTTGTGGCTGAATGGGGAAGAGGGGTCCAAAGAGGGATTATTTAATCTTCAGTGCCTTGAAGCTTGAGCAAGTTAACAGCTAATGGGAAGGAGCCATCTCAGCTCATTTTCCACTCTTAAATTTGCCCATATATTAATTTTCCTTCTTATCTTATTTCTACCACAGAGCTAATGAGACACCTCAAATGGAATAGTATAAATTTTAAGCCCAATATATATTTAGTTATTAGTGAAAGAAAGAAGGGACAATTGTATTTCAATGAAATGGTAGTACTTTTTAGGTTTTGGTCTCACAGGGAGGCAGCGGATGGTTGAAACTGTGGTGTGACGTGGCTGGATGACACGTGATCTGAGGACCCCTGCACTGCTGAATGGGAGACAGGTCTAGACTTTTCCCATAAACGTATTAACAGGCGGAGCAGTCCAGGAGCAGCAGTTAGGCAAACACCACAGCTTGCTGCCCTGGTGCCATCTCTCACTGAGCTCACCAGGTGAATCAAAGGCAAGCCTGTCTTCCCAGCATGGGGAACTGGGTTAGGGTCTGCTCAGAGGCACGATGTTGGGCAGCTCTTAGGAGCTTCTGAGTCTCCCAAGAAGCTAGAGATCCTTCTGTCTTTAAAACTTTGAACTCAAGGCGTACCAGAGAGAGATTTGCTTCCTTCATAAAGATATCTATGTTCTCATTAGGAGAAACAATGAGAAACACCTTTCCACAATGCCTGCCTTAGCCCCAGGTTTTCTCATTCACCCCTCAGGACAGCTCTGTGTTAAAGATGAGTCCCATTTCACACATGACAAAGCTCCTCCTCATATAGCTTCTGTCACCTATCCAGGTAAGTGGGAGTTTGGGAATGAGGTTCCATCCCTCACCCTCTCTAGAGGACAGTGGAGCAGCCTCCCTTTTAGACAATGGGCTTCTAGGGCTGGGGAAATGGTCAATTTGTTCCCCCCTGATATAACAGGCCCAAGGGGTACTCCCTCAAAACCCCTATTGAGGAATAGGATAGTACACATACATGTGCACATGCTTTCATTAACTTGGAAAAGCATTCATTGTGCTCAGTTTCATGGGGGAGATAAAGTAGAACCAAATGGAATTGACAGCATATCTCCGTGTGTGTGTGTCTTTGTGTGTGCGTATCGATGGGCTGTGTATAGGAAATGTATAAAGTCATTAGTGATAAAAGTACAATATGTCAGGTAAAAACGTGGAGATGACATACCTCTGAGAGGCAGGCACTTCCTTCTTTACCTCAGAATCCGCATTCCTTAGTGTGCAGGACAATTATTTTTTTAACATCTATATTGGAGTATAATTGCTTTACATCGTTGTGTTAGTTTCTGCTGTATAACAAGGTGAATGCGGTATATGTGTATTTTTATCCCCATATCGCCTCCCTCTTGCATCTCCCTCCCACCCTGCCTATCCCACCCCTCTAGGTGGTCACCAAGCACCGAGCTGATCTCCCTGTGCTATGCGGCTGCTTCCCACTAGCTGTCTGTTTTACATTTGGTAGTGTATATAAGTCCATGCCATTCTCTCACTTCGTCCCAGCTTACCCTTCCCTTCCCCATGTCCTCAAGTCCATTCTCTACATCTGCGTCTTTATTCCTGTCCTGCCCCTAGGTTCTTCAGAACCGTTTTTGGTTTTTACATTCCATATACATGTGTTAGCATATGGTATTTGTTTTTCTCTTTCTGACTTACCTCACTCTGTATGAGAGACTCTAGGTCCATCCACCTCACTACAAATAACTCAATTTCATTTCTTTTTATGGCTGAGTAAATATTCCATTGTATATATGTGTCACGTCTTCTTTATCCATTCATGTGTCAGTGGCCACTTAGGTTGCTTCCATGTCCTGGCTATTGTAAATAGTGTTGCAATGAACATTGTGGTACCTGACTCTTTTTGAATTATGGTTTTCTCAGGGTATATGCCCAGTAGTGGGATTGCTGGGTCATAACCCTCTTGCACTGTTGGTGGGAATGTAAGTTGTGCAGGACAACCTTTGAGGACTGAGGAAGGTAGAGTACCTTTTGTATGAGGAAAGCCCTTCAAGGGTCAGGTGTGGAAGTTTCCACGTGGTACCTTTTCCGATACCCAGAAGCAAAGAGCAGGGAGATGGCAATGGAGAGGCAGCTCTGGTGGTCTTCGGTGTGGAGGGAGCTAATAAGGCTATATAGTCCTTCATCTGGGCACTTCCCTGGCAGCCCCCAGGTCACCACTGTCTGCAGCTGAGAAGCAGGAGTGCTGTTGGGTAAGAAGCTTCCCTGGGTCATGAAAGGGTGGGCCCAGGGCCTGGCACCCAGAGAGAGCCCAGGCCTTGTCTGCTTACTTCACCTCCATTCTCTGTCTGCACTTCCTCTATTCTCCACCCTCAGTTGGGTTCGTCCCTAACTTTGTGCTAATCACCACTCCTACCATTCACACTTGGCTGGGTGGTAAGGAAAATAATAATACTCATAAAACTGAAAGAATAAACCCACAATAGTAATAAAAGATAGCAACAAGTATAGCACACATATTAGATAAATTACTTGCTCGAGGTAAGTCAACCAGACAGTAATGGTTCCAAGTATCAAATCCTGGTCTTCTGACCAAAAACGCCCCACCCCTAACCCCTGTTTCTATATCGAGTGTACTTCTATGTTAGGACTCAGGCCGACACAGGGGAAGAGACTCAACCCAGGTCCTGTGGTCAGTGGATGGCTCTGGAACTGGACATATGTTTGATGACTTCTGTCTAGCTGAACTGTGCCTATTCTTTGCTCTTCTGTGCTAATTCTTCTTCCTTGGGCTCAATAAGAAATTGCTTCTGGGGCTACCCTGGTGGAACAGTGGTTGAGAGTCCGCCTGCCGATGCAGGGGACATGGGTTCGTACCCCGGTCTGGGAAGATCCCACATGCCGTGGAGCGGCTGGGCCCGTGAGCCATGGCCGCTGATCCTGCGCGTCCGGAGCCTGTGCTCCGCAACGGGAGAGGCCACAACAGTGAGAGGCCCACGTACCGGAAAAAAAAAAAAAAAAAAAAAAAGACTCATAACCTCAGGGCCTCCCATTGGCCAAAGATAGAACAATTTGAACATCAAAAGCATTAATGACTATCATGCACTAAAACACGTCAAATATAGAAACATCTATGACAACTCTAAAAAAAAAAGAGCCAACAACACCAACTCACTGCTCACCTTTGAGAGTCCTAGGGAAACACCTGATGTTTGAAAGTGGAAATATTGCCAATGAACTGTATATATACCTTGCTTTTCCTGTGCATGTTATACCTACACATAGTTGTTGAGGGAAGAATTCTTTTATAAAAGAATTTCCGCCGATACATGCAGAAGCAATTAAAGAATTTGTACATCATGCTTTTGCAACCTTTTATGAAACGTAGCTCTAGGCAATGATCATTAGAGGCTGCAAAAAAAAAGGGATGTGAAAAGCAGTTGGGAAATTTTATAATAGCTGCATCACAGTATCTCTGAATTTGCCTTTCCTCACTTGTAAAATGGAAACAATTCTATCCATATTAGACAATTACTGTGAGGAGCAAAAGGTCAATCAGGCAGATGATACATATAGTACTGAATAGGGATGAATAGTCTTATTTCATACCTGACCATCCTTTAAAGGAGATTCCCTTGATACAATCCAAACCACATGATTATAAGACAATAATGTGGAAATATTAAATGGAAGGGAAATGTATAAGTTTTCATTACGTATTCACTTCAGTGTCATTCCTCTGTGCTAGAGTCATTTCTCAGATAATTTAGGAGAAAGGAAACCTGACTCCAGCATTTCCAGTGGGTGTGTGAAAGAAAACCATTGGTCCATTTCACATTATTTCATATCCTTTCCCATTCCACTTTTAATAATTAATGTTAATTTCTTAAGAATAACATGTGTACTCAAACGAACTTATCTATGAAACAGAAACAGACTCACAGACAGAGAACACACTTGTGGTTGCCAAGGGGGAGAGGGAGTGGTGAAGGGACGAATTGGGAGTTTGGAATTATCCGATGTAAACTGTTATACATAGAATGGATAAATGACAATGTCCTACTGTATAGCACAGGAAACTATATTCAATATCCTCTAATAAACCATAATGGAAAAGAAAGTCCAAAGGAATATATATGCGTAAGTGAATCACATTGCTGTACAGCAGAAATTGACACAACATTGTAAATCAACTATACTTCAATAATAATAAAAAAAAGAATAACATGTACTGTAACCCAGCAAGAATGGGCTTTGCAGAAGAACACTACAGTAAATCACTGGGGTTCAGGCACATCATAGGTTCTTGGCTAAATCGTTTCCCCCATGCTGGCCATGTTTTTGGATAAAACCTCTCAGATGTAGAGGCTAATGAGATACTATCTGGGAAAGCACTTTTGAGACCTTAGATGGGATGGAAGAAGCTATTATTTCTACGTAATTACTTTCCAATCTACACTTCAGATATTATCATACTCTGTGTTGAATGAATTCAATAGGCCTAAGTCCTTGCATTACTTTGTACTTGAACGACCATTTGTGAATAGTCTTTGGATGGTTGGAACTGAAAAGTTATATATTAGGGCAGGACCTCTGACCCAGAAAATCATAGGGACTTATCTATTGTGAATGCATGCATTTTTCTCTCTCATGCATTTTCCACAACATTCCTGGAAGGTAGAGAATAACATCTCTTTACATCATGTTGTAGCTGGAGAAACAGTAATGTACAGAGGTTACGCTACTTGGCTGGGGGTCATCCTTCTCTTAAGAGGAAAAGCAGAGACTGACACCCTGTATGTCCAAGTGCAGACTGCATGATGCTCAGCCGCACATGACACCGTATTCAAATAAGTCTTGCTTTCCTGCTGATCTGTGTCACTTCTGAAATCTATCTTCACTTCCGATGCCAGGCTGATAGTCCTGCTTGTATTTATGCAAGTTGTACTTCATTTTCCTATTCTGTGGAGACAAGTGAATGTGATTAGGTCATTACTGTTTGAAAGTGAATTCCCAGACAACATAAGGAATACGCACAGTATAACAGAGGGACAGGTGTTATGCTGAGGATGAATAATTGAAGGAACAGGCTCCAAATGCAAGAAGGTCAAAACTTCCTGGATTCATTAATGCATATTGATAAATCAACCTGTGAAAAAGTCGTACTAAGTGAAATCCCCACCAGCAATATCAGACTTTGTAGGAGTCCCCATATGCACACCCACACTGGAAATTCTCAGTAGTTTATTGTTACACTTGAAAAACAGGAACATAGAAATTCTCTTATTGTCATCAGATTTAATTGGATAGTAAGGTTATTTAAAAGTATCCCTAGTATGCAGACTATTCTGCTAATCATCATTTGCATTAGTTATTAATACAAAAAGTTCCAGTGACCTCTGCAACCTAACAAACCATGTGTGACGGCCTTATAAGCCAGCAAGTTCTCCTAGGGCTACTGCCTGCATGAAGGCTCTAGGCTGTGTGTGCGTGTGTGTGTGTGTGTGTGTGTCCTCTGGGGGCTCCTATGGACAATGTGTAACCCTAGAAAGAGACTGAGAATATCTCTTTGTGATATATGTTGAGTTCAAGTTTAGAGAGGAGCTGGATCTGCTCGTTCTGGAGTCTTTAGAAATGGCACAAGAGTTGGACCACAGCAAGCTTCTGAGCAGACAATAGTCTCGTTCCCCCAGATGGAAGGCAAGCCTGTCTGTGAACTCACCTGCTCAGGTCAGGGATGGATCCCTCCAGGACATAAGGTGTGGCAGTCTGCCTAAATGTGCTTCTGAACACTGAAGTTGAGGGCTCCCATCTTGCAGCTGTCAGTTGCAGAGTCCTGAGAAGCTGCATCCTCTCAGCCATCCACCACCATGGGTTCAGTCATCTGCACGAGGAGCTCCGCACTCAGGGATAAAAATCCTTAAATTCTTAGCACATCTTTGACACGTCGTGCATCCACCTATTCATCTGTTCATACGTTTAACAGACATTAAGAAGAAACTCTGCACTAGCCCTTCAGTAAGTTTTAGGCTTCTCCTGAATGGAAGGAAACAAGGAAATAAAGTGTGGGAAAGCTGGTGTGGTAAATTCAGATGTTAAATCTAAGAAGAGACAGATCCTTCTCATTAAGATTTCAAGCTGCTCAAGTATCTTATAAATGGTGATTATAGAACATCATTTAATGCTGTGGACCTCTGTCCACATCTCTGGTTACTGACCTCTTTACATATATATTCTGCACTCTGCAACCAAAGATCTACAATGAACTCTTGATACTCAATTCACATCCCCCGACCTCCCCTCCAACTCAGTCTTCATCTCTCATCTAATGGGGACGTCCCTCCACTCCTCCACTGAAATTGATCTTGCCAAAGTCAACAACCACCTTTTTGTCACATTTATACAACATGAGTTTTGAAATGCATGGTCAAATGGAGACAGAGGTTTCCCTAGCCAGGATACAATTAAGTTGCTTGTCTACAGACAAGGATTACATTGCAAACTGATACTATTACCTGAAATCTAGAATGGTAAAACACCTTCCATGGAGACCAAGCCAGATAATGGGGAAGTGTGTGCTATAGACAGTAGGCTTTCAAATGAAGTTGAAAATGTCCCCCACATGTCTCATACTTTTGCATCATTGAAAGGGATTTTACAAATAGGTCTACAGCAGGATAAGCATGTTTATTAGGGTCGTCTCACTAGAGACTGTCTCACCTGTCTCTCTTTTTTTTTTCTCAAGGTATTTCCAATTATGGAATGAAATCATCTGAAATTGTAATGTTGTCTCACGTGTTGAGGCGCCGTATGGCCCAGCAGTTCCACTTCTAGTTACATACTGAAGAGAAATAAAAACACGTCTACATAAAAACTCGGGGAAAAATATTCATAGTACCATTACTCATAACAGCCAAAAAGTGGAAACAACTCAAATGCCTATCAGTTGATAAATGCACAAGTAAAATTTGGCATAGCCATACAACAAACTATTATTCAGCCATGAAATGAATGAAGCACTGATACATGTACAACATATATGATCCTTGATACCATTATGCTAAGTGAACAGAGTCAAACATAAAAGACCAAATACTATATGATTCAATTTATAGGGAATGTTCAAAATAGGCAAATCCATAGAGACAGGTGGCAAATCAGTGCTTGCCTGGTACTAAATATAGGTACGGGGCTTCAGTGTTTTCAAGCATTATGGAAGTTTTGGGAACTACAGAAATGCCTAAAATTCAGTTATGGTGATGGTTGCATGCATTTACTAAAAATCATCACCCTGTACCCTTAAAATGTGTGAACGTTATTGCCTGTAAATTTTACCCAAAGAAAGCTGTTTAAAATACAATAAATTAAAAATAAAAATAAAATATGATGTTGGTCTGGTCTTCTTTTGTACCACCATACCAAGCAAATTACATTCAGGACGGACGCAGTTAAGGATGGTGATAGGAGTTGGTTATAAGGATTGCCATCCTGATAATTCCCTACCTTCATTCCTGAACCTGGATTTAGGAAGGGAGAACGAATGAGAAGCAAGGCCATGAAGGGGCTGAACGAAACAGAAGGAAATGTGGTTGTCAGTGCGCACACACACACACACATGCACCCATACACTGACACACTCACACCATATATATTCATGCATCGACCAGGCTGCGTTTTGAATCCTAGGACTCTCACCAGAGAGTGCAATGTGTGCTCAAAGAGGACACATTCAGCTCATGTGCAAATAGCCACATGAATCCTGATCTGAGCCCTTCAGCACAGTTAAATGCCATCCACACAGCCTTGACAATGGGGAATATAAGGAACACTGAATTCTAAATGACACGAGGTTGTGAGACTCCATTATGTCACATCCATATGATGGAATTCTAGTCAGGCAGCAAAAACGAGTTATAGTGACAACAAGAAGAGAGGATTTGTGGCCTATCAGATTAGCAGTGATTCACATTATTTCTAAAGTGTGCAGAAACAGGAATTTTCATATAGTATTGTTAGAAATATAAAATAGTAAGAGTTTGTTCAAATAAAATAGGTTTTTCATTGTTTTGAAAGAACACTTCAGGAACTTATAAAAATGCTTACTAAGATATCTGCATGTATATGAACAAGAATGTTAAGCACACTATAGTTTGTAATAGAAAACGTGGTAAAGGAACTATATTTACATCACTAGTACTGGAAAAGTGAATTCTGGAGCATCCATATGATGCAACAACAGGTCAATATAAAAAAATAAGTGAAATTTTATTGTCAACTAACAAAATGTTATCACAGAAATTCATTTACATGGAAATATGGTCACAATAAGTGCCAAGGTGGGTTACAATGATCATAAGGGAGGGGGAAGGGTAAGCTGTGACAAAGTGAAAGAGCGGCATGGACATATATACACTACCAAACGTAAGGTAGATAGCTAGTGGGAAGCAGCCGCATAGCACAGGGAGATCAGCTCGGTGCTTTGTGACCGCCTGGAGGGGTGGGATAGGGAGGGTGGGAAGGAGACGCAAAAGGGAGGGGATATGGGAACATATGTATATATATAACTGATTAAATTTGTTATAAAGCAAAAAATTTAAAAAAATTGTTAAAAAAAAATAAAAAATAAATGACAGGGATCCAGATTTGCTTATATAGGTGTATACCCCTTTATCCGGAGGTCCTTAAAAAAACTCTTTCTGTTAAAACATAAAAAATAAAAATGGTCTTTCTGTTGAAATCACATAGAGCTTTCCATTCAGCATAGAAAGAAGCTGCACTTTCTGTCTAGATACCTCAGTATCCCTGTAGCCGGAGTGTGCCCCTTTTCCACCCAGACTTCCAGAAAGCTCTCTGGATTTAGGCCTTTCCCTCCCACCTTCTGGCTCAGCGATGTTCATGCTTCAGTTCAGTCCACTGTCACAAGTTGCCACCTTCGTACCTCGATGGTAAACACTTCTCCACAAAGACTTTCATTCAAAGAGCAAAAAAATTCCATCCTCTTCCTCAAAACCCAGCCCATGAACCTATGTATAGAATGCTTCTAGTTTTGTCTGAAAAACCTGTTAGGTGTAAAAGCAGAGTGTAAAAACATATACTCCGGGTCTTGAATACGAAGACGAAATAGCAGGTGGCAGTAGCGTGTTGGCAATGGTCGGCTGTTGAAGGGCTTTGCAGGACTGGTGGGAGGTGGAAGAGAGAATGGGGCTCCAGAGCGGGGTCTTGGCGGCTGTGTCCAGTGTCATGGACAGGGTATGACAGACACGGAGTGGGAAAAGTTCTGGACAGACTCTACGGGCTGGGTGGGGCTGGAGGGTGAACACCCTACTCTCTGGGAGGGACCCCCCATCTGCAGTGTGGACACTTCAAACTACGCTTAGGAGGGAAGGAGATACCTCAATGAACTCGATGTTCTTTTCGGGTCAACAGCAGATGGGACTGCTCTAGTAATACATATAAATTTCACAAACTTAATTAGTGTCTTAGTAAACAAAACATCCCAAGATCTTCTTATTCTTGGCGTCAAGCGCTCATTTTCTTTGTAAAAGAAAAATGGAGGTGGAAGCCACCTGCTGGCCAGATCCAGGATTGCTGCTCTGAGGCTCTGACCAGGGAGCTTGGCAAAGGAGAGTGAGGACGAAGTTTGGGCTCTGGGTTAATGGTTTTAGCCAGTGTTTTCCGGAATTGTTCACTTGCTGGTGGCAATTTCTCTGTATCTACCATTTTTCTGCCATATCTAAATCTGAGATAGGAATCAAGCTCTGGTCTGATATGAAGATAAAGATTGTGACGTGGAGTGTACAAGCCATAGGACATATAGAAACACACACACACACATACACACAGTGTCAATTCAATTGTAAAATCTACTTTGTTCTTCTATAAAATTGAATGTAATGAATGTTTATAACGTGAAGAATGTATGTGCACACATATGTGCACTATCATCTTCATCGTCAAGAGGGATTTTTGGGTGAGTACCCATGGGGCCACAATATCAGGGGAGTGTAAGAGGCTCACTTCTCAAGCCTTGGAAGCCCATTTTCTCAAAGGGAGGCTGCTCTGTGTCCTCTTCTTAGGGCAAGGGATGTAACTTCATTTGAATCCTGCCACTTATCTGAAGAGGTGCTGTCAGTTCTATGAGCCTCAGCTTTGTAGTCTGTGAAATGGGACTCAGGATCCTTTTGTCACACAGCCATCCCAAGGAGAAACTGAGAAAACCTGCCCAAAGTATATGGCATATTGTGGGACTTCAAGGGCTCTTTAAAAGTCAAGACTCAGTAGCAGGGCCTGGCTGAGCCTTAGGGCTATGGCAGACACTGTGGAAATGCGTTTTTCATTCTTTCTCCTAATGAGAATATACATATCTTTATGAAGGAAGCAAATCTCTCTCTGGTATGCCTTGAGTTCAAAGTTTTAAAGAGAGGTTTTGCCATTTTATATGTACTCATTTGTGTGTTAGAACGCCTGTGCATAATACTCATACATATGATTCCATGCACTTTTACCAGCTATGCAGGTGTTCTAACTATCACCACAAACAAGATCAAAAACTGTTTCATCACCACACGTTTCCCTCATGTTAGCCTTTATAGCCACACCCACCTTCTTCCTGATCCCACTTCCCTAAACTCTGTCAAACACTATTATAATTTCCTAAATGTCATAGAAATGGAATCCTATAGTACATTACCTGTAGGAATGGATTTCTTTCACTCAGCATAACTCTCCTGAGATCCATCCAAGTTGTAAAGTGTGTCTATCGTCTGTTCCTTTTTATTGCTGAATAGGATTCCATGTTGTGAATGTACCACAATTTGTTTAGCCATTCCCCCATTGAAAGACATCTGGGCTATTTCCACTTTTTAAGTATTGGGAGTAAAACTGTGATGAACTTCATGTAAAGGTTTTTGTGTAAACATAAATTTTCATGGCTCTGGGTAAATTGCCCAGAGTGCAACTGCTGTATCGTATGGTAATTGCATGTATCGTTTGGAAAAACCTGCCAAATTGTTTTCCAGATGGCCTGTACCATTTTGCATTCCCTTTGGCAATGTATGAGTGACTCCGTTTATCCAGTGTTGCCTGCATTTGGTTTTGCCACTGTTTTTTTCAGCCATTCAGATAGGTGGGTTTAACATTTCATTGTACTTCAATTTGCATTTGCATGGCGGCTAAAGATGTTGAATAGCTTTTCCTAAGCCTATTTGCCCTCTGTTCATGTCTTTCATCCATTTTATAATTGGATTAAGAGGCAAGAAGTTACCTCTAGAGAGCTGCCCTGGCTCTGGCTAACAGGCAGAGTAAGAGAATGTGAGGCCCCTCGAGACTCACTTTTCTTGACAGGGAGGGCAGAAGTGGGGCTGAAGCTATTAAATGTTCCTCAAATTAGGACTGAACTTGGATATGGAACAGGATTAAGAGGTGGGGGCATCTCTGGGTCCATCTGTGGAGATCTGGATAGGGCAGAAAAAGAAGGGGGATATGGGGGAGAGGAAGAACAGTGGAAGGAGGGAGATATGGGGGGATGCCTTCTAAATGATGCTAGATTCATCACTCTCAGCCTGCTCAATGGAGTGCAAAACACTATTCTCCTAGACATGTGGTTTTCAACTCTGGATATCCATTAGGATCCCCTGTAATGCTCAGATTCAACCAACTGAATCAGAGCCTCTAGGGATAAGCCCAGTCATCAGTATCTTCAAGGTTCACCTCAGTTGATTCTAATGAGCTGTCAAAATTGAAAACCTTATCTGATGGTGTATTAGTTTGCTATGGCTGCCCTAACAAGATACCACAGGCTGAGTAGCTTAAACAACACAAATTTATTTCTCACATTTTAAAGGTTGGAAGTTCAAGATCCAGGTGTCCACAGGTTTGGTTTCTTCTGAGACTCTCTCCTTGGCTTGCAAATGGCCTCCTTCTTAGTCCTTCTTCACATGGTTGTCCCTCTGTGCATACACACCCTGGTATCTCTTTATGTGTCCTAAACTCCTCTTATAAGAAAACCAATCATATAGGATTAGTGTCTATCCTAAGGGCCTCATTTTAATTTAATCACTTCTTTAAAGACCCTATCTTCAAACACAGCCACATTCTGAGGTACTGGTGGTTAAAGCTTCAACATATGAATTTGAGTAGGACACAGTTCAGTCCACAACAGATGGTATGAGAAATACCTTGGTGTGAGAAATTCGTCTCCCTTTTAGCTACCTTCCTGGAACTACTATACAACACTTCTGCCATCACCTCATTAGGTAGGAGTTGGTCATATGACCATTCTTGCCTGCAAAGCAGGCTATAAATATGTTCTTTTACTGGAAACATTACTGTACCAAATAAATGTGGGATTCTTTTATTAAGAAAGAAGGAGAATTGGTATAGAACATATGCTACACTTTCATACCCAAGGCAGCTAGAAGCACTACCTCAATTATCATGTCCTTTCTACCCAGTTTTCCAACCACAGTTTTCATGGGTTCAAACAAAACTGCTGCTTCAGAGACACCTGAGCTCACTCTCCCATCCGCCCAAATCCCATGTCCCAGACTATGCCTCAGTCCTCACAACTTAGCGTGCTTAATCTACGTCATTCACTCACTCATTCATTCATTCAACAAATATTTATTGGTTACCAATGATATGTGAAGCACTGTAATAGGCACTGAAGATAAATCAGAGAACCTGACAGACAGGGTCATGGCTCTCATGGAGCTCACATTCTACAGGGGTTCATTCACTCAAGATTTAAAAGCCATTAAGAAAATAATATGGGAAAATGTGACAAAGAATGACTAGGGTGGGGAAGGCAAGGAAGGATTTTCTGAAGGTGTAACTTAGATTTAATATTCAAATAACAAGAAGTACACAGTCAGCAGTGGGAAGATATCGGAGCTGAGCCCTCGAGACAAAGGGAAGAGCAAGACGAAAGGCCCTAAGATATGGGCAAGCTTGGCAGTTTTAGGGAACAGCTTGTATGCCAGTGTGTATTGGGAGGACAACGTTAGAAAATGAGGTGAGAATGGTAGGAGGGGCCCAATAACAGAAGGTCCTGTGAGCCATGGTAAGGACTCTGGCTTTTGATCTTATTATGATGGGTGCTTTCTGAAAGGAAGGGAAATTATTATTATAATCTACTTTATTAAAGTTCATTCTAAATGTTCCTTGGAGGACAGACTGAACTAGAGCAACTGTAAGATCAAGAGACAAGATTAGGAGTCTACGACATGCATGAGAGTGAGAGGTTACAGTCTCGTAGACCACAGTCGTAGCAATGGAAGGGGTGAGATGGGGTTTGAAATGACATGTATCTTGGAAGTACTGAACTTGTTGATGAAGTCCACGTTTGTGGTAAGGGATAGAGAGGAAGTAAGCGTGTCTCTTGGAATGTGGATTTTGGCAGCTGGGTTAGGGCGGTTTTCTTCGATGGGGAAATGAATGGAGGACCAGCTTCGGTGCAATGCCAGGAAACTGACAGTTCTGTTTTGACCATGTCGTTTGTGGAGCCTATGAAAAATCTGGGTGGGGAGCATGTGGTTGGATGTATAAGTCAGGAGATCCTGAGAATATTCTTGGCTGTGGCAAAAACAAAAAAAAAACAAAAAACAAACAAAATAAAACAAAAGAACAAGCATGCAAGAAAACAAACGAAAACCCCAACTGTACAGTTCAATCTGAAAATACAGGTTGATTCCACATATGAGCATGATGCAGGTCTAGAAACTGGAAGGGATACAACGACATAATAAAAACCTACTTCACTGAGTTATAATTTACGTTCAACAGAATGCATCAATCTTTTTTTTTTTTCCCGCTGTTCTGCACGGCTTGCAGGATCCTAATTCCCCAACCGGGGATCGAACCTGGGCCCCTTGCAGTGAGAGCACCGAGTCCTAACCACTGGACTTAGCTATAAGGCTAAGGCTCTGGCCTGCCAGGGGCTACTAACTGTCAGAGAAGGAACATGTATGTCTGGAATATAACTATCATTCACCCACCTATTCATTCATTCATGCACCTAGCGCATGTCAAGCTCTGTGCTAAGAAGGGAAGATAGGACCATGAAAAAATTCAGACAACGTCTCTGTCTTCCTGAAGATTAGGAGGCGAAATAGAGAACTGCAAGTGGCTCTGGTTGCTAAATAGTAAGGGAGGTATTTGGTGAGATAATTGGGCCCCCAAAAGGTCTAAGCCCAGTGCACAGATGCAACTCTTCCCCTTCTGCATGTCTCATAGATAATGCTGTGGCATGACCTAGAATATAGAGCTGTTAGAATAGAATGAGCCTGAACATGCTGTGCATAAATGGCTGAGGAAACAGCTTTCCAAACCTTCCACCCAGCAAACAGCCCTGATTATGTGCAGAAGTCGATCTCAATTTCATGTAATTCTCACAGTTGGAGTTGTATGACTAATTATTTTGTCTCTGTGGCTAATTAATAAGCTGAGGTTAAGAAGGGTCAAGTATCTTGGAAGAAAACAGCAGATCTACTGATAATAGGAAAGTGTTAGATTTTAAGCTGTGAGCTCTTAACTAGTGTGGATGACTCGTTCCCGTCCTTTAGGTCCAGGCTGAGGTAGTAGCAATGCAAGTTTCCCAGTCAAAGGCCTGGGATTCATTGGCCATTAGAGGATTTTAGGAACTGGAGAAGCTACAGGAAAATGAAAGCCTAACATGCCATCCTCCTGCCTGCTCCGCATCATTGCTCCTGCCTCTGCTCTCTTGTTTTCTATGATAACGCCATCTTAACATTAGGTTTTGTTATTGACTGAAGTGTGTTCTTCCAAAATTCATATCCTGAAGCCCTAATCACCAGTGCCTCAGAATGTGTCTGGATTTGGAGACAGGGCCTTTAAAAGGTGATTAAGTTAATTTAAGGCTGTTAGGGGATACCTTAATCCCATCTGACTGGTGTGCTTACAAGAAGAGGAGTTCAGGACACACAGAGAGACAGCAGAAGTGTGTATACACAGAGGGACAACCATGTGAAAAAGAAGCAAGAAGATGGCCCTCTTCAAGCCAAGGAGAGAGGCCTTAGAAGAAATCACCCCTGCTCACACCTTGATCTTGTACTTCCAGCCTCCAGAACTGTGAGAAACAAATTTCTGTTGTTAAGCCACTTATCTGTGGTATTTTGTGTGGCAGTCTGAACAGTCTAATACAGGCATTATGAACGTGTTTCAGTAGGTTACGAAGCAGGTAGAGTAGACTGTCAGAAAGGATGAAAATAAAGTGATGGTAAAAAATACCAAAGATCAGTAAAACTGAAAGGAATGTGGTTAATTTGTATTACTATCAGGCAAAATAGACATCAAGCAATTGCAACAAAGAAGGCTGCTATCAAACCATAAAAGAAAATGTATTAAGATTACAAATTCTGAACTTACATTCACCTAATAACATATCTTCAAGACAGATATAGCAGTAACAAAGTTACAAGTAACAGAAAGTAAAATCCACTTTTGTGTATACCATAAGGAAATATACTTGCTTATATAACTGAGAGCCCAGAGGTAGAGGAGACTTTAGGTTAGTTGATCCAGTGGCTCAAAGATATAAAGACTCAGGCCCAATCTTGAACCAATGACTGTGGCTAGGGACATAGGATTATTGTGTGAGATCTAGAGTAACTCTGGTCTCACCCTTGGAACTAGCAGTCAAATTCCCCCCAAACATGAGACTGTATGAGGGAGGAAATGCACTAATGAAAATCTGAGACCAGTTAGGAAGATGAGGAATGTGTATTGCATAGGTAAACAAAAATGTCACCTTCAGGCCCCATTTGAAAGCACAATTATCAATATGAGCATAATACCCACAGTACTCAAGCTCAAACGGTTTTCAACTACTATGTCTTTCCAGGTAACAAATACTTCTACTCAGGAAATACCTACATTGAATTAGTGAATGGGTAGTTACAAAGCACTAGAGGTCTCATCCCTGCAGTAAGTTTAGGAAGAACCACAAAGGCATCCATGGTAGCATACTTAAATCTCATTTTCTTTCTCAAAATTTTGGCAAAGCTTTTTCTTTACTACCGTAACTTGATATTATTGTGTCAGGATAGTTTGACTAGAAGGGAATGGATTCTGTATAGTTACACTTTTATCAAGTATTACCATTCTGTAAACATACAATACAGAGTTCATAAAGATATGAAAGATGAGAAGCAAGAAAATTGTCAACATTTATGATCAGCAACAATTTTCTTTAAAGAGCACCATTAAATTTCAATATGGAATATCTTTAAACGCTTCAAGCTGGGCTTCCCTGGTGGCACAGTGGTTGAGATTCCGCCTGCCGGTGCAGGGGCACGGGATCGTGCCCCGGTCCAGGAAGATCCCACATGTCGCAGAGCGGCTGGGTCCGTCAGTCATGGCCGCTGAGCCTGCGCGTCCAAAGCCTGTGCTCCACAACAGGAGAGGCCACAACAGTGAGAGGCCCACGTACCGCAAAAAAAAAAAAAAAAAAAAAAAAAAAAAAAAAAAAAAAAAAAAGAGCTTCAAGCTTTTAGAAGACATTCACTCTTATAAAAATGTAATAACATTAAAGAACATCTTCTGTTAGTGTACATATTTGTAAATATGTAGAAAGGAATATTCCTCTGGGAACACTAGCCCAAGAACCACCACAGCCCTGCCTCCTGGCATACCAGGAACCAGCCCATACACCAACAGCCTGGCACCAGCTCTGGGACACATTGGACCCCTCAACCAGCTGCTCCTGGATCTGGCCCCACTCACCAGTGGGATGAAGCTAGCCTTGGGACACCCGAGACCCCATACCCAGCTATGTCAGGAACTGGCCCCACACACCAACAAACTGACACTAGCTTCAGGACTCCGAGGCCCAGCAGTCAGAGACCCAGGACCCTGGCTGTGCCCTCCAGCGAGACAACACTACCTCCAGGACTCTCTGGGCCACAGCCCCACCCACCAGCAGGCCAACCCCAGTTCCAAGACACCTTGGTCCCCACAGCCAACTGCCCTGGGATCCAGCCCCACTCAACAGTGGGCCAACACTAGCTTTTGGACACCCCCAAACCCGGCAGCCAGCCATGTGGAACTGGCCCTGCCCACCAGCAGGCTGACACTAGATACAGGACTTCTAACCCCAACACCACCTTCTGCAGAGCCTAGAACCACCCACCAGTGGGCCAGCGCTAATCCCGGGACTTCTTGAGGCACTGCAGCCAGTAGCCTCATGAACCAGCCTCACTCGCCAGTGGTCACCAGCCCCTGCACAAGGCAGGGCCTGGCATCCCACTGGATCAGGGGCCAGCCACACGTACCACACCACCCACAGTAGTGTGCCGGTCACAGCAGAAGGATACACACAGCCCTAACAGGGAAACCCTTAGAGCATATAGCTCTGGTGACCAGAGGTGAGAGTTCGGCTGGGACACACAGGACGTCTCCTACAAAATGCCACTTCTGTACAGTGGGGAAATGGAACCAACCTAGAGATACAGAGAAATAAAATAGCAAACTGGACAAAATGAGGCAACAGAGGAATCTATTGCAAACAAAGGAACACGATAAAACCCCAGAAGAAGAACAAAGTGAAGTGCAGATAGGCGATCTACCTGATAAAGAGTTCAGGGTAGGGCTTCCTTGGTGGCGCAGTAGTTGAGTGTCCGCCTGCCAATGCAGGGGACACAGGTTTGTGCCCCTTTCTAGGAAAATCCAACATGCCGCGGAGCAGCTGGGCCCGTGAGTCCTGGCCACTGAGCCCGTGCATCCGGAGCCCGTGTTCCGCAATGGGAGAGGCCACAAAAGTGAGAGGCCCGTGTAACGCAAATAAATAAATAAATAAATAAATAAAGAGTTCAGCGTAATGATCATAAAGATGTTCAAAAAACTCAGGAGAAGATTGGATGAAGAGAGTGAGAAGTTTTTAACAAAGATTTCGAAAATATGAGGAAGAACCACACAGAGAAGAACACTATCTGAAATGAAAAATGCACTACATGGAATCAACAGTAAATGAAATGATGCAGAGGAATGGACGAGCAAGCTGGAAGATGGAGTAGTAGAAATAACTGAAGCAGAATAGAAAAAAGAAAAAAGAGAAACAGAAATAGGGCAGTTTAAGAGACTTCTGGGACAACAGCAAGTGTACTAACATTTGCATTATAGGGGACTGAGAAGGAGAAGAGAAAGAGAAAGAGAATGGGGCAGAGAACATATGTGAAGACATGATAGCTGAAAACATCCCTAACCTGGGAAAGCAAAGAGATATCCAGGTTTAGTAAGCACAGAGAGTCCCAAACAGGGTCAAGCCAAAGGAGACCACACCAAGACACACTGTAGTTAGAATGGCAAAAATTAAAGATAAAGAGAGAATATTAAAAGCAGCAAGGGAAAAGCAACAAATAACATACAGGGGAACTCCCATAAGGCTATCAGAGCAACTGGAATGAATCCAACTGGATCACGGTGTATGATCCTTTTTAATGGAGCGTTGGATTCGGTTTGCTAATATGTGGTTGCGGATTTTTGCATCTATATTCTTCACAGACATTGGCCTGTAATTATCTTTCTTGGTAGTGTTTTTGTCTGCTTTTGGTATCAGGGTGATGGTGGCTTCATAGAATGAATTTGGGACTGTTTCCTCCTCTTCAATCTTTTGGGAGAATTTGAGAAGTATAGATGTAAGTTATATGTATGTTTGGTAGAATTCACTGGTGAAGCTGTCTGGTACTGGACTTTTGTTTGCAGGGAGGTTTTTTTGTTTTGTTTTAATTACAGATTCTATTTCACTTCTAGTGATGGGTCTGTTCAAATTATCTGTTTCTTCTTGACTCAAATTTGGCAGGCTGTTTATTTCTAGAAACTTGTCCATTTCTTCTTCGTTGTCTAATTTTCTGGCATATAACTGTTCACAATATTCTCTTATGTGTTTTGGTTTTTGTGAGTTTATTTTTTTTTGTATTTTTCTGGTATTAGTTGTTGCTTCTGTTTCAATGCTTATTTTGTTTATTTGGGCACTTTCTCTTTTTTTCTTGGTGAGCCTGGCTAGAAGTTTGTCGATTTTGTTTGTCTTTTCAAAAATCTAGCCCTTGGTTTTATTGATCTTTTCTATTTTTACCTCTATTTTAATTATTTCCCGCTGATCTCTCCCAAAGAACTGACTTTGGGAATTTTTTCGTTCTTCTTTTTTGAATTCTTTTTCACTTTTTGTTTATTTGAGATTTTTCTTGTTCCTTGAGGAAGGCCTGAATCACTTTGTACTTCCCTCTGAGAATTGCTTTTGCTGCATCACATAGATTTTGGAAGGTTGTGTTTTCATTGTCATTTGTCTTGAGGTATTTCCTGATTTCTTCTTTGATTTCATCATAGACCCACTAGTTTTCTGGTAGCATGTTGTTCAGTCTCCATGTATTCGTTCTTTTCCTATTTTTCTTTCTGTGGTTGATTTCTAGTTTTATAATACTGTGGGAATAAATGATGCTTGAAGTCATTTTATCCTCTTAAATGTGTTGAGGTTTGTTTTCTGTCCTAGTATGTGGCCTCTCCTACAGAACGTGCCTTGCACGCTTGAAAAGAATGTGTATTCTGTTTATTTGGGGGATGTAGTGTCCTGTAGATATAAATTAAGTCCAAGTGGTCTATTGTATCATTTAGGGCCTCTGTTGCCATATTGATTTTCTGTCTGGAAGATGTGTCCATTGATGTCAGTGAGGTGTTAAATTCTCCTAGTATTAGAGTATTCCTGTTAATTTCTCCCTTTATGTCTGTAACTATTTGCTTTATATATTTAGGTGCTCCTATATTGGGTGTATATACGCTAGCAAGTGTAATATCCTCTTCTTTATTGATCCCTTTATCGTTATATAATGTCCTTCTTTGTCTTTATGGACTTTAAGTCTATTTTGTCTGATATGTGTATTGCTCACCCCGCTTTCTTGTTGTTTCCATTTGCATGAAATAGCTTTCCATCTCCTCACTTTCAATCTGTCTGTGTCTTGTGCCCTGAAGTGAGTCTCTTATAGGCAGCATATTGTAGGTTCTTGGGTTTTTTTTTAAAATCCATTCAGCCACTCTGTCTTTTGATGGGACCATTTAGTCCACTGATATTTAAAGTAATTATTGATAAGTATGAACTTACTGCCATTTTAAACCTTTTTTTCCATTTGACTTTGTAGTTCTCTATATCTTTCACTTTTGCCATTTTAATTATGCTATGTCTTGCTGTCACTCTATTTGGGTTCTTCTTGTGTGGGAGCCTCTGTGCTTCCTGTATCTGGATATCAGTTTTCTTCTTTAGGTTTGGGAAGTTTTCAGCCATAATTTCTTCAAATACATTTTCTATCCCCTTGCCTCTCTTCTCTTCTTCTGGTACCCCTATTATGAATATGACTGTGCACATTATGCATATGATTATTTATATTATGCATGCTTTATATTATCCTATAGATGTCATATGTTTTCTTCATTTTTAAAATTTATCTTTCTGTTTGCTGTTCTGATGTGGTGATTTCCATGATTCTATCTTCCAGATCACTTATTTATTCTTCTGCTTTGGTTAGTCTGCTATTTATTGCTTTTAGTTTGCTTTTTATCTCAGCAATTGAATTGTCTAGTTTTGATTGATTTCTCTTTATAGTTTCTACTTCTTTGTTGCAGTGATCTGCATTTCTATCAATAATCTTCCTTAATTTCTTTAGCCTTTTTCTTACCTCCTTTCTGAATCTGGGGTCTAGTAGACTGGTGAGGTCTCTTTCATTATTTGTCCCTTCAGGGGATTTCTCTTGTTCTTTTCATTGGGATGGGTTCCTCTGTTTTTCATTCTACTTAACTTTCTTCGTTTCTGAATTTAGGACAGGCATGAATCTACTGTGTTCGTGAAGGGGTTTTTTAGGTTGGAGGATCCCGGTGTAGACGGCATGAGTTCAATATTTAAGGTGCAAGGGCTGGTTATGGTGTGGGTGCTTGCCACGTATTTCCTTAAAGTGGGCTGGCCCTTGTTCCCTTGATACGGGGTGTGTTTGAATTTGTATTGACCAGAGCCTGCATTGCTTGTTGGCTCGGGCCTCCTCTTTGCTCTACGGCTGTCACAGCCCTGTTGGGGCTGGGGTCTGCTTCCCAGCTGTTAGAGTAGAAGCACTGAGGTCAGGTTCAGTCAGGTTCCACTGCCCCTGAGCACAAGCCCTGATGCAAAGGAGGTGACCACTGAAGGTAATGAGGCTCGTGTGGTCACCACAAACCTATGTGCCTCCTGTGCAGGCATCCATGGGTCTGCCCAGAAGCAGCCCAAGGTTGCATCCCTTTCTCTGTTGTGTTCACCCCAGACCTAGTGCTGGGCTGTGGTGTGGAGTAGGCTGGTGCTGGGGGCCGGGGACCTGTGGCTGCAGGAATTGAGGTGGTTGTGCCGCTGCCTGGAACCTGGGCTGCCTCTGTGTCAGACCTCTCCCAGGACCTGTCAGCTCCAGATATGGCACCAAGCTATGGTGTAGAGTGAGCGGGGCCAGTGTGCTCCCACCGTGAAATGAACAACTGCATACTCCTGCCCAGCGCCCATCCAACCGAGATGCAGTGCCCAGCTGCTCTGCCTTTCCATGGCGCCATCTGGAGCACGTGCTGGCAAAGTCCACCATGGCCAGACCTGCCCCCACTGTGTGCACACTGACAATGGGCACTGTGGCAGGACCTGCCCCCACTATGTGCAGGCTGACAATGGGCTCCTTGGTTTGGCCCAGATCATACCCCAGGTCCTCCGGGCTGTCTCCACACATCTAGATCAAGTCCTCTCCCTGGACTTGTCTACCTAAGATTCAATGCTCAGCTGCTGTGTGCATCTGTGGCCCCACCACCTTGTGTGTGCTTTGGATTGGGAAGTGCAGCAAGGCAGCAGCTGCTAGTGCCAGTCTCTCTCTGCCATGATTATTAGCAAGCCAGCATGCATGCATTCCTTGTGAGTATAATTTAGGCTTTTCCAGCCCCTCCATCTACCCCAGTGGCTTTTCCAGCAGGCAAAGGGGCTCCCCGGGGCAATCGTCTGCCAGTGTGTACCTCTCCTCCTTTACAGATCTCCCCCAGGGGGGCCAGGACCGTCCTCATGTCTTTAAAATTTTGTTCTGTCCTTCCTGGATATGTAGAGATATTCCTTGCAGCTTTGGTTGTGTAGGAGATCTTCTGCCAGTTTCCAGTTGGTTTTCTGTGAGAACTGCCTCACATGTAGGGGTATTTTTAATGTGTTTGTGGGGAGAGGTGAGCTCCACATACTTCTACTGCACCATCTTGATACTCCTCCCTATTTGGGAGACTTTGAATTGCATCAACGTGTCCCATATAAAAACAGATACACTAGACTAAAGTAGAATTTCAGAATCCAGAGATAGTTACCTATCGCAAGTGCCTGTCAGTTTTTAGAGAGCACAGGATATGCCAGGTTTTTCCCGATTTTGTGGGGGAAAAAGGTAGAGCATCATGTACATTTTAGATGATCTTTGGACCCAAACAGGCTACATGAATTAGATAATTAAAACATCATCTGGTGATGTGATGAAAATGCAGAGTTCATTGATATGACTTAGTCCTCAAAGCCTGCTTCTATCCTAAAGAAAGCTGGCAAATCTCACTCATTTACATCATATGGGAACATATCCACCAGCAGTAGATGGCAGTGTGATATCATAACAAGAAAACAATGTGGCTGTTTACGTAAAAACACATTTCACAATACTTTCAAGGACTATAGTTAGAATTATTTGGGGGTTGTGGCAAAAAAATAGTTACAATGAGTGGATAACAAGAGCCAAGCTAGGACCACTTCAATTCTCCCTGTCTAATAATTTTTAAAGCCTTGAAACACACTTATTTAATTTTTAAATGGTCTTCACCCGGAAGGGATTTTCAAACTGTACCAGAGAATCATACCATCACAAATGACATAGTTTATGAAAGGAATGCCTGCCTTCTCTACCCTTTCCATCCTTTGGCCTCAAAAGAAGTTTTCACTGTGGATGTAATTTTTTGTTTCCTCGCTGTGGTAGTCCCGAAGAATGAGCTCATCACCTAGAGCTGTTAAAATTTACACTGGGCTGGGGGAAGGGAGCACACTGAGTACTCTGACAGGGAGCATTACCTCCAATTGTTTCTCTTCTTTCCCATTGCTTGACACTGACAGTAAAGTCACTTCTAGTTAATTAAGGAGCTTCTTAAAGGAACAAAGAAAAACATGTTTCGATTACCATTTCTATAAAGGTACAGCAATATCTGATAAGTTCTCTTGGATAATGTTACCAGATTAAGTCAATTTTCCTTTCTGAACGTAAATTCACTTAGGACCTCTACTTGAGTTGTACATATTTGTGTTTGAACCAAAAGCATTTGAGTATTTGTGTTTAATTTAGCAGCATCACAAATGTCTGCTATTCTCCTTTCCCATTTCTCTGTGTTAAACAAAGCCACTAGCACTGACCTCCAAAACATCCACCCCAAAACAGAAATATAAAAGAAGTAAAAGTTGTTCCCAGTAAACCTTGCCAAACAACATTCAAGAAGAATAGCTTATCAGCCTGCCTCACCTAAACAGACACAGCACCTGATACGTGCAGTGCCTAAACTGCCTAGCTCACATAAGCTGTGTTCATACAGGTGTTTATCCATAGCCTTAGCGTCCCTTCCCCAATGTATGTAAGAAAGAGCTGACAGGCACCCACTGGTGTAACTAAATATATTTTTTAATCCTAAAATAGCTCCTGGTAATCATCGCAGGGCAAGAATAAATGATACGACCATTAGTTCTGACAGGAGAATATCTAACCTTTCGCAAGAAAATTATAATTAGAACTCCAGGGTTTGCCTTTTGGTGAAAGAAGTTGACCTCAATCACCATTAGTGGATTTGTCCATTACAGAAGCTTCAGTTGGGACAGACATCAGGTCTTGATGGCGGATTCCATCCAGTGATTGTATACAGATGCTTCCTAATTCCATCTTGAGGTTTCATAATACGCTCTATTGTAAACACGTGGCTGCATTTTCATACCCTGCATTTACATTTGTCCCATAAATAATTTTCCAAAATTATCTAAGTAACACTAATGTGCCCAAACAGAGTCATTCCAAACAATCACTACTTCCTTCAATAGGCTTACAACTACAAACAGTCTGTTATCCTTACTAGTATATTCAAATTTAACCATGGTGCAAAATTTGGTCTGTTGTATTTTCTTCAGGTTATTTATGTAGCCATGCCACGATGCAGGGTGCCAGCAAAATAATCCCACTGCTTGTATAGCATTAAGTTTGCCTAAGCCAGCAAACACGCAAGTTCACTTCAAATCTCTTTTGGATATACAGACAGATATTCAGTTTTCCACACAAATCAGCAGAAGAGGTGTTTGTAAAACTGCGATTAAAAAAAAAACAAAACTATATTTTATATTCTCCTTTCCCTTTCTCGGTCCTTTCTAGGCAGATGCAAACAAAATATAAGTGCAGTAATATCTAATTCAGATTATGCTTACTTTTAACTTTTGGAATTCTGTAAAGAGCCATAAAGTCTGCAATATTTCTCTTTAGAGAAAAAGAGCCATAAAGTCTGCAGTATTTCTCTTTAGAGTGTTTAAAAATAAAAGAAGGAAACGTTTTCAACTAACGTCTAGCATTTTATACCACCTTTTATATACACATATACTTCACTTATTAAGGATAAGTTTATATTTATACCAAAAAATGAATCCAAGGGCCTTAACTGGCTTCAGCTACGATTAGTTCTAATTACTGGTAGTACTGGAAATTATTTAAATGGCACTTTAAAGAGGTCCTCTATGATCTCATCTTTTCAGTAACTGCGGATGCCTTTCCGCTTAGTCTGAATAAGGAAGACTGAATTATTCTTAATTTTCTTTGGAGGCTCTTGTGGGTGATCCAAACACAAAGTCTGGAGCCAGGGTGCCTGGGAGTAAAACCTGCTTTGGCACCTATAGGTTCAGTTATCTCTTAGGCAAGTGACTTAACACATCTGTGCTTCCACTTTCTCATCTGTGAAAACTGGAATAATAATCATAATACCTAGTTGATAGAATTGCCACTATTAAAGGAGCTGACGTTTTAAAGTGCCTGACACATATTAATCATTATATACATTTTCTTCAAATTAACAGCTAAAATTCACTTACTGTGTTTGCTTTAATTTCTCTTAGACTTGCATGAAATTATGGCAACAAAGCTTACCTGTACCCACTGCTTAGGTTTTTGAAGTAGACCTTAAAATATGGTAATGGTTATGGATTTAGGGAGGACCTAGTCCATTGCTATGTGTTAATTTATGCATTAAATTTCACGTGTTATTAGGAAAAAAATTAGCACACGAACGAAGCACATTAGCACATTAAAAAGGGGTTGGGGCAGGTGAAGCCAGCTTGTGTTCTGAGGAAGATCATCCGGAGGCACCACCATCAACGGGAAGCCCAGGAATGTGGGCAATCTCAGATCTCCAGCTCTCGTGAAGAGAATGGCCTCCTGAAACACGCAGCCGGGAGAACCCTACTGTCACTATGCTACACTCAGGAGGCTGACCCAGCTTTTGAGCACCGTGGGCTCCTATGGCTATGTTCACGCAGATGCGGCCATCAAGTGGCAGGCCCAGACAGTTATGTGGCAGGCCCAGACCTACTGGCCATGTCAGCACCATGAGCCCTTAAACCCTGAGCTCGTGTAGTCTCTCTGGACCTATTGCCACTATGATCATGTGGTAGATCCAGCTTTTCAAGGCGCTAGAGCATGGCAGACTCCTAAACCCTGCCCATCATGTGGATTCATCCTGTCATGTGGCCCTCACGAGCTAGTGGCATGTGGAAGCCTCAGCCCTCCAAGTCACAAAGGTGACCTGCTTCTGAGAGTCATATGGATGCTATGGTCCGTCACATATCCCCCTTGGTCACACATCAGGCTCAGCCATCTCTAATCTCGTGAAGATTGCTGCCTACCAGAATCTTCAGATCCCTGAGTCAACAGGGATGTGGCCGCTACCATCACATGGCAGGCAAAGCGCCTGCCGTCATGTGAACACCGCACCTACCATTCGGGTGTTGGTCGTGTATATTCTACGGTCATGGGACATGCTGTTGTCTCCTGAGGCTCAGTTCTCTCGGTCACACTTCACGATTGAGGGCTCCTGAATCCTGACGTCACATGCATCCTTCTACTCTGTGGCCTCCGCCAGCCAAGCCCCTGGAAGTCAGGTAGGGCCCCACAGCGGCGCGTTACGTTACGTAGGTCCCGCAGTCACGTGACGCCGTAAGGTCGTGACCTCGGGAGGCGCCGTTATAGCGTGCGGAGAGCCTGCCGAGCGGTGGGTAGCTCGGCTTAGCCTTCTGAGGAGTCAGACCGAGAGGTGAAGAAGACCTTTAGAATTAAGGTACTTGTCCTGGCTGAGGGGGAACTTGATGAGGCTCTGGCTCTGATGCCATCCTTTCCACCGACTTTCGTATTCTGACACGGTAGGCGGTAGTCGGGTAGGAGGGGCGCCCTCCAGTACTAGAGGTTCACTCAGAATCGGCGGGACAGCGGGCGGCAGGCGTTCATGGGCTGCTCTCGGCAGCTAGGCTCGGGAAACTGGGTGGACCCCTCCCTTCCCCCTTCCTTCCCAACCCCCACATTAAAGCCCTACTCTTGCTTATCTCTGTTTCGTATCCGTATTCACTACCTGCCATGTGATGGTGTCCTCTGCGCTCTGCTGACCACGTTTGTTATTAGGAACAGCAGAGAACTCCTAGATGCCACTTCGTATCGATGATTTCAAATCTGATCTGAATTTCTGTCTCTTAATTTGTTGTGTGGAGAGAGGCAAGGAGAGAGACTTTTTTTAATTTGATATTTTTTTCAGTAAAAGTGTGAAAGTAGCCAGCACGTTAAGGTTCAGAATTTGTTTTCTGTATATGCTTTGCCGACCAGTAGTTTTTCAAAGTGTGTGTGGGGTGGGATGCCATAATCTTTTTCTGCTTGGACTCTCTAAACGGCTTAAATTAGTCCAGCCAGCCACAACTGGCTTCTGATTTTCCTCTTGATTTTCTAACCATTCCTTGTTACATTCCTTGAAAGTTCTCCCCTTTCCTTCATGTGGGAAAAAACAGTGAATTTATTTAAGAAAACCATATGAAGTAAAATTATAGATGATACATATCATAAAAATCACGTAGATGGTACTTAATGAGTAAAATGCAGCAAGTAAAAGATGGTGTTTACATTTGTGAGGGATTTAAAGATTGTTTGAGAGATGGTTAAAGGAGTGATATATTTTTTAAATTATATAATAGCCATTTCTTTCCTCTCATTTCAGCACTTTCAGGTTTGTTCTACAACACACTATGTCTGAGAGACAGCAACAACCAAAATGCTTTTATCCATTGAAGAAATATGGGACATACAAGAATGAAGGTATAAAGGATTTCTATATGTCATATTTTTAAGATAATATGCCACTTGAATCTCAAAGAGAAGGGTAGTGTCTTAGCTTGTTCAGGCTGCTGTAGTAGAACACCATGGACCGGGTGGCTTGTAACTTACAAGAATTTATTTTTCCCGGTTCTGGAGTCTGTGAAGTCCAAAATCAAGGCACGAGCAGGTTGAGTGTCTGGTGAGAGTCTGCTTCCTGGTTCCTAAAGGCCTGTCTTCACGCTGTATCCTCACGTGGCAGAAAGGGCAAGGGAGCTCTCTGGGTCCTCTTTTATAAAGGCACTAATCCCATTCATGACGGCACCTCCCTCATGACCTAATCACCTACCAGTGACTCTAACTGCAAATTCTGTCACCTTGGAGCCTAGGTTGGTACATAAACAGTCAGTCTGTAGCAGGTAGTTTCCTCAAGCTATATGGGGATGGAACATTTTCCCACAGTCCACTGGAAGTACTAGTGTTCCTCAGAAAACATTTTGGGAAAGCCTGTTCAAACTAAATCTCTTCTGCCACATTAATACCTTGTACCTTTGTTTACTAAGTAGAATGTATGCTTACTAATAATTATAATCTGTTCTTCTCATTGAGAAACTACTTATTGCTAACTCATTTTATCTTATGTCATTAGTCATTCTCTCTTTTGCTTAATCTTTCCACTTTTTCATTCTTTACATATAACCTCAATTTATGTTTCTGATATCATGATGGCAAGAAATAAGTGCATAAGTGCTAGTCATTAGGAAGTCTGAAAAAGAAAATAAAATGCCCCACTCTTGAAAAGATGATACAACTTACCATAACGATGAGTGGATGAAATAGCTCTCCTTTTATACCAATTTTCCACACTTTTTCAAAACTAGTTTTCTATTATTATTTAATCATTATAGCTGCCATTTTTTGAGTTCCTGTTATACATCAAGGACTGTGGAAACCTTGTCATACCAGTTTTCTCATTTAATCCTCAGAAAAATCCTGAGAGGATGTTATTTTAATTTACAGATAAGATACAAGAATCAAGATAGGCTAGATTATGCTGTGGTAATAGACAGTCCCCATATCTCAGGGGCTTATTCCTCACTTCGACTACATGTCCATGGCAGGTGCATGCCCCTCACAGGATGGTGGACTTTGGGGGTCTGAGCCATTCTTACTGGAATGATTTGGAAACCCAAACTGACAGAGCAGCCATCATCTAGATAGTTGTCAGTCCCTGTGCCTGAGGTGAAGAGGACCCTGCAAGTTCTCAATCCAACAACCATATGTTCTGGCCCAGAAATAGCACATGTCACTCACAACCCATTAGCCAGAACCAGTCACATACACAGCCCTGTCCAAACAAAGGAGGTCAAGAAGTACAGCTCTGCCAGTTCGCCGGAACAGGGACAAATGGAAACACATGGCAAACAGCATTACCGCATGATGGAACTGAGGCTCAGAGAGGTAAAATACTCGCCTAAAATCATATACGCAGTAAGGGACATAGCACATTCTGGATATAAGATTTCAAAGTCCGTCCTCTTTCTGTTCCTACTCCTTTCTATATTGTATGCTGTCCTCTTCAATGACGTTCATATGTACTTATCATAGAAGTTTCTTTGCTTCAATGCTGCAGTTCCATCTCCCTTAATCATCTGATATTCCAACAATGGATTTAGTTAAACCCCCCTCATCGGTAAGCCACAGGTCTTTTCCAAGTAATTGAATGTACTGCATATTTGGATATCCATGCTATTCAAGGATAGCAATTACAAAAGAAAACGTGATGGTAGATGAAAAGACTGTGGATTTGTCACATACTTGATAAAAATCATCTCATGAATTTCCGTATTGGCAAGAAAAAATAATAAAAATAAGGTCAAAAATTAATGAAGTTGATGACAGATATGGAAGAGTTGAATAAAAATGCTAGATGTTAGTGCTTTCAAAATATAAAAAAATAAGGAAACCTTTGGCAATATGGGTCAAGAAAATTAGAAGGCACAGATAAGCCACTTTTGAAGAAGGTGTCTTGCTTGTATTTACAGTAAAGCTTTAAAAGATAATATTATGAAAAAGATATGCTGATAATTTGAAAACTAATACTGAATGGGTAAGTTTTAGAAAAAAGAACATTATATTGGGGAAACAGAAAATATTAAGCTTATTCTTGACAATGCATGCATGAGAAGGCAAAATTACTGGTCAATCTTAATTAGTTATAAAAATGCAAAAAATAGATATAAGATAAAGGCAAACTTAATCCAGCAATGGCTAAAACAGATAATACAGCAGGGCAAAATTGTGTTTATACCGAACGTGCAATGTTGGTTTAACATTAGGAGATTCATAATGTAGTTCAACACATTAATAGGATAAAGGATGTTTATCACAAAGATTCCACAAAAAAATGCATGCAATAAAATTCAACAACCAATCAAGATTAAACAACAACAAAAATAACACGTAGCTAACTGGGAATAGAAAGATATTTCTTTAAAATGATAATGTGTGCTTTAAAAAATCTACAACAAACACTGTATGTAATAGTGAGACATTAAAAGCATTCCATTCTAAATCAGAAGAGGCAAAGATGATTCATATATCACTTCTGTTCAACATCTTACTGACTCTCCTAGGCATTGCAGTAAGCCAAAATACATACATACATTAATTAATACATGTGTAAAAGTGAAAAGGAACGAAACTGTGAGTATAATTGTCTTCATATAAAATTGAAGAGGATCTATGGAAAATTATAATAATAGTGATTAACCAGTTTATTGGATGTAAGACTAATATACACAAAATAATTGCACAAAATAGAAAATAATATTTTCATTGTGAATATACCATTTACGATGGCAAAAAAATTGGTCCTGTGGAATATACCTCAAGTTGGCTCAGGTGGCAACTATTCAAATACTCATAAACACTCTTACATGTTTTCCTGTACTGTAGAGAACTGGAAAGCTAAAAACAAGAAAGGAGACCTATGTTAGTTTCTGTGTGTGTGTGTGTGTGTGTGTGTGTGTGTGTGTGTGTTTTCTAGACTCCCTTTTGTCTAGGGTCCCAAAGAAGACCTCTGTGTATCAAGCCTATGCACCATAGTGAAACTTGGAGGTAGAACTGAGTAATGTGGGAGCCACAAGCAGGATCAGCTACGTATGATGGGAGAGGTCTCTGGTTTTTATGGGCAGCCACAGCAGAGTGCCTGGAATTCAGTCTCTGTCATACATGTTGGTTAGCTCATAGGCTGCAGGGGTGTTTCAGCTATACCAGTCCCACTGCGTGAGGGGGCTTCCCCTGGCTGTGCGGCATCAAACCCACTTTTCTGGCCCTCACAGAATTTTTGTAAGCTGTGTGATATGTTTTATTAAAGATGTCTTATTTTTATAAAATAACCAGAATGAATATCTGGCATAAGGAAGTGGGGACTTTGATTAATAGAGTACTTGACACCAAAATTGTTTGCAAGCAAAGGGCCCTGAAGGCAGTGGGGATCGGGGATATGTTATCCGGTCTAGGTGGATCTGAAGATAGTAAGGACCCAGTTGGTAACAGAGGATGAATCATAGTGTTCCATGGCACACAATGGTGAAAGAGTTGCAGCTACGTTACTGGACAGAACTTGGGTCCACTCGCCTGCTGCACAGCAAAGCCAATCTACTGACGCTGGGTTGTCGGTGAAGGAAAGTACAGTGTTTGTTTTCTGGGTGCCAAGCAAGGAGAACTGGCTGCTTGTGTTCAGAAGACTAACTCCCTGCTGACTTTCAGGGAAGTGCATGACTTTCCTCTGATTGTCTGTTGGTGAGGAAACAGGGTGCTGTTTCAGGGACCTTAATCATCAGCATTCTGGTTCTAACCAGTCTGGGGTCTGTGTGCTTGTGGTCAGCATGGAGTCACCATCCTGCACCTGGGCAGGGGATCTTAGTTTCTGCGTAACAGCTCAAAGATATGTATGAAGTTGTTATCCCTTGCAGAGAAACTAGGACTCTGCTTTATCACTGCAGTATTGTTTCTTGACTGCTTTTCTTTCTTTCTTTTTAACATCATTATTGGAGTATAATTGCTTTACAATGGTCTGTTAGTTTCTAACAAAGTGAATCAGTTATACATATACATATGTCCCCATATCTCTTCCCTCTTGCATCTTCCTCCCTCCCACCCTCCCTATCCCAACCCTCTAAGTGGTCACAAAGCACCGAGCTGATCTCCCTGTGCTACGCAGCTGCTTCCCACTAGCTATCTGTTTTACGTTTGGTAGTGTATATATGTCCATGCCACTCTCTCGCTTTGTCATAGCTTACCCTTCCCCCTCCCCGTATCCTCAAGTCCATTCTCTAGTAGGTCTGTGTCTTTATTGACGTCTTGCCCCTAGGTTCTTCATGAACATTTTTTTTTAGATTCCATATATATGTGTTAGCATACGGTATTTGTTTTTCTCTTTCTGACTTTCTTCACTCTGTATGACAGACTCTAGGTCCATCCACCTCTCTACAAATAACTAAATTTTGTTTCTTTGACTGCTTTTCCTTTGTTTCTGCATTTCCTCACTTCCCTAATTAGTAAGTGCTTGAGTCTGTTCTTTGGAACTCTGGGAAGGTCTAAGAGGCCAAAGCCTTTATCTACAGACAAGAAACAGGGAACACAGCGGGGCTTTTGTACCCACGAGGGTCCTGAAGCGTTCTGTTCAGTGTCAGTCCCCCATTTTCTTTGATACTCCTCAATCCTGAGGGGATCATGAGTGGGGCAAGAGAGGGAATAAAGTTTTGGATAGAGAAGTTAATCATAAACTTGGCAAGGGAACTCGGTTTTAGGGGGACTCAGTTTCAAGCGTTACCACCTATGGTCACTTGAATTGAAATGCCTTTGAAGTCAGTGTGTTGGTGGGCCAGGCAGCTGCTGTTTGGGACCCAGAGGACACTCCTTTCCCCCACAGCATTGAGAAACACATTAGTGTGGAGGGCATCTTCATCTTTGAATTGTTCTGAAGTGGCTGACTTGTGTAGGCCACAGATGAGATGGGAGATTCTGCCATTGACATGGTCACCCTCACTTGAGTGGGGATGTTGGGGTTCTGGAGTTGCAGGCCCAGTAGGAGCACTTAATCTCCTGCCTCAAGGTGAGTGCTGTTTACTTAATAAACAGCAAGGATGGAAGGGTAGTCACACTGGTTTGACCTGTAGCAACCTCTGAAGGTGGCTAATTGATCAACAGATCCCTTGGATCTGAAATATCTGAACATACTCCAAAGTTGCATTTGATCAGTGTAAAAATAAATAAAATATAAACAAAGATTTGTAATAAAATATAAGAACATAAAAATAAATAAATCAAGCTCTAGGTCTGGTGACTTGACCTCTCTTGATGGCAAATGGTAGTCCTTTACTCAATTCCCACACTTGACCCAGAACACCATGAATGAGTGGACTACTGAGGAAGGACCCTACGGTGAAGTCGCAAGTTACTGCAGTAAATCTTCTTCCCAGGCTTAGCCAAAGGGACCGTCAGCCATTTACCACAGTTACTGTGCATTTGCTTTAAGGACACTTGCTCTAAGCCAGAGCTCAACAAACTCCCTGGAAAGGGCCAGGTGACAAATATTTGAGGCTTTGTGGGCCATTTTGTCTCTTTCATAACTACTCAACTCTGCTATTGTAGATCGGAAGCCTCCAGAGAGAAGTATGGCTGTGTTCCACTAAAACTTTGGGTATGGACATTGGCGTGTGGATTTCAAATAATTTTCACATGTCAAGAAATATTATTTTTTTAACCATTTAAATATGTAAAAACCGTTCTTAGCTTGCAGGCCCTAGAGAAACAGGCCCTAGGCCAGGTTTGGCCCATGGGCTGTAGTCTGCCAGTCTCTAACTTAAGCTAATGGAATCACTAGGTCCCTAAAACAGCAGAGTGGAAAGCCAGCAAAATGAGGTGGCATCCATTGCTACGGTCTCTGGCAAGCATAAACCAAAAGCTGATACTTTAATACAGTAGCTTTCAACTGTGGTTGCACACTTCAGTCACGTGGAGTATTCAGAAAATGTGGGTGCCTGGGTCTCGACCCAATTCTGCTTTAATTATTGTAGGTATAGCTTGGAACTGGTGATATTCTCAAACTCCCCAAGTGGCTCTACTGTGTAAACGAGGTGGGGAGCTACAACCCATACTGTGGGATATTACTCAGCAATAAAAAAGGCAGGAACATAAATGGATTTCAAAAACATGATGCTGACTTTAAAAAGCCAGACACAAAGGTGTGCAGCATGTATGATTCCATTTATAAGAAATTCTACAGCATTCAAAATGAATATATAGGGACTGTGAACATATCAAGGTTTATATGGAGCTGCGAGATGGAAAGATTAACTGGGAACCATTTGTAGTGTGGTATATCTTGATTGAGGTGGTGGTTAGCTCTAATCCCTGATGTTTACATGTAAGTAATTTGAGATCAGGAGAAGTTGGGTGAATTGTCCAAAGTGATGTAGCTTAATAATCAGAGAGAAGACAGGTGGATCTGATTATCAGTAATTGTTCCTATTATGCTTTGGAATGAGTCAATATAATAGTGCTTGCCCCCAAGCCCATGGCAAAACACTGACCCAGCCTTTTATGCAAGTAAAGCATGGACATGAAAGTATACCTCTTGTGCATTCCAAACACCTACTCATAAGCACAGTTGACATTCTCATGTGTTCCTTTATGTTGACTTTTTTAAGTTTGTATTTACATATCCAAACAAAACCTTTTCCTAATATTTCCATTTGAGTAATCACACTCTAATATACAGGTTGAAAAATTATGGTAAAAATATGTGACATAGGGCCTCCCTGGTGGCGCAAGTGGTTGAGAGTCCGCCTGCCGATGCAGGGGATACGGGTTCGTGCCCCGGTCTGGGAGGATCCCATATGCCGCGGAGCGGCTGGGCCCGTGAGCCATGGCCGCTGAGCCTGCGCGTCCGGAGCCTGCGCGTCCGGAGCCTGTGCTCCGCAACGGGGGAGGCCACAACAGTGAGAGGCCCGCATACCGCAAAAAAAAAAAAAAAAAAAAAAAAAAAATATGTGACATAAAATTTACCATCATAACCATTTTTAACTGTACAGTTCAGTACTGTTAAGTTGATTCACTTTGTTGTGAAACCAATCTTCAGAACATTTTCATCTTTCAGTTCTGAAACTCTATACATTAAACAACAATTCCCCTTTGTCCCTCCCCCCAGTTCCTGGTAACCCCATTCTACTGTCTGTTCCTATGAATCTGACTACTGTAGATACCTTTTTTTTTTAAACCATGGACTCTGTTTACTATAGTTTTCCCAACTTTTAAGAATAATATTTATTTATTCATTTATTTATTTATTTATTTATTTATTATTATTATGTTGGCTGCACCAGCTCTTTATTGCAGCATGTGGGATCTCTACTTGCAGCATGCAGACTTTTATTTGTGGCATGCAGACTCAGTTGTGGCATGCAGGCTTCTTAGCTGTGGCATGTGGACTCTCAGTTGCAGCATGCTTGCAGGATCTAGTTCTCCGACCAGGGATTAAACACAGGCCCCCTGCATTGGGAGTATGGAGTCTTACCCACTGGTCCACCAGGGAAGTCCCTAGAAACCTTATGTCAGTGGAATCATGCAGTATTTGTCATCTCGTGACTGATTTATTTCATTTACCATAATGTTCTCAAGGTTCATCCATGCTGTAGCACATGACAGAATTTCCTTCCTTTAAAAGGCTGCATAATATTCCATTGTGTGTGTGTGTGTGTATATATATATATACCACAATTTGTTCATCCTTTTATCCATCGATGGACATTTTAATTGTTTCTACTTCTTGGCTGTTGTGAATAGTGCTGCTATGAACATAGATGTGCAAGTATCTCCTCAAGATTCTACTTTCAGTTCTTTTGGACACATATCCAGAAGTGGGATTGTTGGGTCATATGGGAGTTCTATTTTTCATTTTTTTTGGAATCTCCATACACACTCATAAACAATGAATGGGTCAAAGAAGAAGTCACAAAGGAAATTAGAAACTACTTTGAGACAAATTAAAATGAATGTCCATCATACCAAAACTTATGGGATACAGCAAAGGAGTGCTAAGAAGGAAGTTTAGAGGTTTAAATGTGTACATTAAAAAGACAAAAGGTCGGGCTTCCCTGGTGGTGCAGTGGTTGAGAGTTTGCCTGCCTATGCAGGGGACACGGGTTCGTGCCCCAGTCTGGGAATATCCCACATGCCACGGAGCAGTTGGGCACGTGAGCCATGGCCACTGAGCCTGTGCGTCCGGAGCTTGTGCTCTGCAGCGGGAGAGGCCACAACAGTGAGAGGCCCGCATATCACAAAAAAAAAAAAAAAAAAAAAGACAAAAGGTCTCAAATCAACAACCTAACTTTACACCTGAAGAAATTAGAAACAGAAGAATAAACTAAAGCCAAAACTAGAAGAAGGAAGGAGATATATGAGAGCAGAGATAAATAGAGAAAAAATAAAACAACAATAGAAGAAAAATAAATGAAACTAAGAGTTGGCTTTTTGTTAAAGCTACACAAAATTGACAAACCCTTAGTTAGACTCACTAAGAAAAAAAAGTAAAAGACACTCAAATAAATTAAAATCAGAAATTAAAGAGGGACATTACAACTGATACTACAGAAAATAAAAGGATTATTAGAGAATACTGTGAATAATTGTATGCCAACAAATTGGAAAACCTAGAAGAAATGGATAAAGTCCCCCAAACAGACAATCTAGCAAGACTAAATAATAAAGAAATACATAATATGAACAGATCAATTAATGAGTAAGGAGATTTAATCAGTTATCAAATATCTCCCAACAAAGTAAATCCCAGGACCACATGGCTTCACTGGATTATTCTATCAAATACTTGACAAGGCGATGTCTGAGATTGCTTGTGTCTGAATCACCTTGCTGAGGGAGGTCTCTAGCCCTGTTCAGGCACCTGATGCAGTTGGTCAGCCGGGGGACTGCGGTAGCTGTCAGCTAGCTCCATTTATGCTTTCCCCTCGGCAGCGTTATTTCAGAAGGAATGTGGGTTCTTGCAAATGACTCTGACTCTTTCTATACACCGTACGTAGACCACATGCCCTTACTTCTCCCTTTAAAATGTGAATTTTTCCCTTTCATTGCTGGATTTCCCTGAAAACGAGTTGGTTGCCTGGCATTCTCCAAAGGTCAGCAATAAGGTTCCTCTTTGTTGTTGTTATTGTTGATGAGGGTCATTATGAACTCCTGGCTTTTGAACATGTTGGTGGGCTTCAAACCATTGTGATGTGGTGTTGAGCAGAGGACTGAAATGATGTGACTTGTGCTCTGTTGCTGGGCTGAAAACAGACAGGTAAGGAGCCAGGATGAAAGCAGAGGGGCCAGCTGGACAGCAGTCCAGTCCAGGAGGTAGATGTTGGTATCTTGGCCAGGGTGGTGGTAATGGAGGTGGTGAGAAGTGGCTGGCTTCTGGACATACTTTGAGAGAGGGGCCGAGAAAATTTCCTGACCAGTTGGATGTGGAGTGTGAGAGAAAGAGAGCATGCCAGGCCCCCTCCGAGGTTTGGGGACTGAGCAAGTGACATTTGTGGGTCAAGTGCCCCATCTGTGTTTACTTTCACTTCCAGTGCCACACAGGGAAAGTCCCAGGATTGTGAGTAGCAGGATTGCCCTGACAGCGGGCCACATGGGAAAAGCAACAGCTCCCCAGAGGAGTTCATCTGAGGCCTGGTCGTAATCACTCCATCGTGAAGTAATCAGCAGTGGACGGATCTTTACTCATAAGCGTGCCCTGAGACAACATGGAATAGTTAATGTGCAAAAGGCACAGCACACAAACCTAGAGAACCTTAAGCATTACAACCCAAAGGAAGCTGGTTTCTAACAGTGTAATTACCATAATCCTCCCTCCCCACAAGCCACTAGTATGATTATCTGCTGGTTCACTGTTTCAGTGGAATGTGTTAAAAATAAAATACCCTTAATGAATCCACCTATGAGGAAGAGAATTGACACGATCTTATTTTTGCAGGTGCCAAAAAACTTCCAAATGTTTTCCCATGGTGAATTAGATATGTTGGAAGGGAGAATTTGTGGGTGGAGGGGTGAACAACAACACAACTCCTGGGAGTGAATACAAGGTGAGGTATACCCAGGACACTTTCTAAGCATGCCTGTGGCTTCAGTATCCAGTACAGTAGATGTCATAGTAAAGAAAATGAACAAGAGCCAAAGAGAGGCCTTACAGAATGATAAAAGGATCAGGACACCAGGGAGACATAAAGATCCTAAATCAGTACGCACCAAACAACAGAGCCTCAAAGTACATGAAGCAGAAACTGGTGGAGCTGAAAGGAGAAAGAGCCAGATGTATAATTATAGTGGGGGCCTTTGACACCCACCTCCCTCTTAGCAAGTGACAGAATTACTAGAGAGAAAATCAGCAAGGATATAGGAGACCTGAATATCACAGTAAACTAACGAGGTCTGCATGACATAAATAGAACAGTCCGCCCACCAACAAGAGTACAATTTTTTCCCCCAGGGTGTCTGTAACATTCACCAAGTTAGACCATCTCCTCGATCATCAGACAAACCTCAATAAATTCAAAAAGGATTGAGGGACTTCCCTGCTGGCACGGTGGTTAAGAATCCGCCTGCCAGTGCAGGGAGCACAGGTTCGAGCCCTGGTCAGGAAGATCCCACATGCCATGGAGCAGCTAAGCCCGTACACCTCAACTACTGTTCCTGCGCTCTAGAGCTCACGTGCCACAACTACTGGAGCCTGAGCGCCTAGAGCCCATGCTCCGCAATAAGATAAGCCGCCACAATGAGAAGCCCGTGCACCACAACGAAGAGTAGCCCCCACTAGCCGCAAGTAGAGAAAGCCCATGTGCAGCAACAAAGACCCAACACAGCCATAAATAAAGAAATAAATTCATTTAAAAAAATAAAAATTAAAAAAGAAGAACTGAAATCTCCCAGACTGTGTTCCCTGGCCACGATGGAATCAAATTACAAACCAGTAATAGAAAGCAAGAAGTAGAATCCCTAAACACTTGGAAATGGTGGTTGACACATCATTCCAGGTTATCATTCACACCCTTGTTATAGAAGAGCTGAAGTGAGGAAGAGTTGCCTGCTGAGCTGAAAGGCATTTCAGGCTGGCCCAGGAGAGAGCTCACTCTGGCTCTTTCAAGCAGCATATCGTTCAGGGCAAGGTTGGAGGGAGGGAGACCATTCAGGAGGTTGTTACATCAGTGCCACCTGACATTAAAGCTCCTAGTGCACTGGCAAAGGAAGTCCAGCCAGCTTGCTGGTTGTTAGTGCAGTCGGTTTGGTGGCTCATTGGATTTGGGAAGCACGAGAGAGGTTTTGGTGTGGTTGCTGGAAAGTCCTGAGAGAAGGCAAGATTCGGGTGCCTTCCTGGTATATATATGACTGCTGTCCAGTCTAACCCATGGACGCATACACCGCGGTTCTTTATCAGTCCAGCTCCACTGTTTTAAAAGTTTCACCGCAGTTGTCCTCTCCTCCCTCCTCCTCCTCCTCCCTCTTTCTCCTCCTTGTCCTCCTCTTCCTCATCCTGCTTCTCCTCGATTCTTCCCCTGATAGTGCCATCTGTCGGATAAGGCTGTCCTTTCTGGACAGGCAGAAGAGTGTCCTTTCTGAGGTTTGTAGGATTGGTCCCTTAGGCCAGGTTGGCACTTTGCCTGCCCTACCATGCTGTTAGCCTAAGACATGGTACGTGGTAAGTGGACCACAGATGTGTCTGCAAACTTGTATTTTTGTTCCTCTTTTCAGAATACAGTGATGGTGGTAGACCACCTCAAGGAAGAAAGAAAGGTTGGAGTTCTTTCCCAGGTAATTCTGGCGAGAGGAGCCCTCATTACGAACACGATGTGTGTGAGCCTCAGCCCTCACACCTCCAGAAGGATGCTGGAAACGTGGTGAAGAGGGATGTCCAGGAGGACCCCGAAGTAAGACAGTAAGTGGCCAGGCAGCAGGGTTTGTACACAGCAGCCCCTGGGACTATGCACCTCTCTCAGTCTCCGTGGACTTGTTTTTCTTCTCTCACTGCAAAACTGAAGCATACTAGAAGTGAAATAATGGTTGAGCAATGCTAAGTGTAGTGCTGGTGTCAAAGAGACGAGGGTGTACAGAAGACTTCCTTAGCACTTATGGCCCCTCACCCTCCTTCTCTCCACATCCCCCCTGCAGCTCTCCCTGTGCCATCCAAGGCAACAAGAGGACAGTGAGATGGCACAGTGAAGGCCACATACATAAGACTGTGTGGAAAAAGAGAAAACGTCTGGAGAGAGAAATGGGGGAGAACACACATGATGGAACCTCAGGGAGCAGGTTCAGGGTCACAGTGAGTATCCTGAAAAATGTATAGAATGTGCAGGAGAGAAAAGCCAGGGGGAGTTGTGTTGGTCTCATGTAGAGATGATGGTTTATTTCACTGGGGACAGTTTGTAATCTGTCCCTTTTATTAGCAGGAGTTAAAAGTCTTGTTTATCTAAGGGCAGATTCAGAGAAGCAATGTAAAGGGAACAGGCTGACCGTGAGGAGAACGGAGAAGCCTGTCTCAAAGCAAAGATGGAAACTACAGCCAAGGATACGGAGCAACTCCACATTGGAGGTCTCAGTTTGGCAAGCTGAGTGTGGGAGATGGAGGGTCGAGCCTCTGGAGACCTTGTCTGAGGGGCAAGCAGTATCTACACTGGGTAGGATCTCCTGGAAATTTATAAAAGGAAGATCATCTCTGTCACCTCGATTATGTGGAAGAGAGTTTGACTGGAGAGAAAGAGTATTTAGGAAATCCATATTACGCACACCCATAAGAAATCATGCCAGTGGTCCCTTCTTTAGAAGCCCTTTCAAGCTCAGTAGAAGGCCAGAAAAGAACAGGAAAAGGTTCGTCCTGCAGCCTAAATTCCCTGCTGTCTGTCCTCTCTCCCATCCCTTCTTTTCATCCTTAGATTCCTTGTGGGATGAAGTATGACAAGACATGGCTAATGAACTCAATCCAGAGCCATTGCAGTGTCCCCTTCACTCCAGTGGACGTAAGAGAGGATGCCGAAGCCAGACGCCTGGGCACAGGGAAGGGGGAGAGAGAGAGACCTGGTTCAGCAGGGTCTGTTGGCTTCTGATACTATTGCTGTTGCATTCAATACCTGTAGTTCCACTTTTTGCAAACTGGGGCTCAGTTCTTTGTCCAGGAAGCTAGCACTGCCTGTGCATTGATGGATGTCAGCTACAAGATTTGTGACGAGGAGAGACGAAAGGTGTGTGTCGAGGGCGTTACGTGTACCTCATCCTGAGGAAGGAGGACAGGCCTGGGGCTGGTTGTCTTCTTTGGAACTAGAGTTCCTGGTGCTTACCCCACGTCTTCTTCCTGCAGATACCTGTCTTTGTCGGCCCCTCCGCTGTTCCCTACTCTGTGCGGGATAAGTTGAAGCCAGAAGAAATGGAGCAGCTAAAGGTAATGCAGATTCAAGACGTGTTGTGTGCCAACGCTCAGACCCACCTCTCCTTCCTCCAGTCCCCCATCCCCCTCACTCCTGATTTCCCTGCCATCACCACAGCCTCAGAGTGGCTGTCTTCATCTCTCTCTGCAGCTGACATTGAGCAAACGATATAATATCTTCAAGCAAGCTCTTGACCTCCAGAGGCTCCGCTTTGACCCAGGTATGGCTGACAGCAGTAATTCTAGGGCGGGCGAGGGCAGAGGGGTCTTCCTGGAGGGTGACTTAGGGATGGTAACGTGGGGAGGGGCTGGTGCTGGCCCCAGACCCCACTCAACCATCTGATTCCCTCCCCTCTCCTTCCTGAAGACTTGGTAGGCCGTGATATTGATATAATTCTGAATCGAAGAAGCTGCATGGCTGCCACCCTGCATGTGATCGAAAAGAACTTCCCTGAGGTAAGGCTGTAGGCCCAGTGCTGGTATTAGGGTAGGGGGTGGAAAAGCTGGGGTGCAGGGCAGATTTGTCTCCAAGGTCCTAGATAGTAACCTTCACTCTACCTCTTCTTGCCCCAAAGCTGTTGTCCTTGAACTTGAGCAGCAACAAACTGTACCAGCTGGATGGCCTGTCTGACATTATAGAGATGGCCCCCATGGTCAAGATCCTGAACCTCACCAAAAATCACGTGAGAAGAGGGAGCCAGGTCAAAGTTGGGTTGAGAGTAGAGGGGGCATGTTAGTGGCCATCAGAGTGATGACAGGAGGCAGGTGAAGGTACCTGTGAGGGAGGGAGTGGTCTGGGGGTGCAGGGATTTGGATGTCCCCTTTCATGGGATTCCTTTTCTCACTTCCACCCCATATTTCTCAGCTGAAGTCTGTGTGGGAGTTGAGCAAGATGCAAGGGCTGAAGCTTGAAGAGCTGTGGCTGCAAGGGAACCCATTGTGTAGCACCTTCGCAGACCAGTCCACCTATGTAAGGTCAGTGTGAACACCCTGTCACCCTTCTTGGTGACCCTCACCCATGGGAGCCTAGACTATCTGTGACAGTGCCCCTATGCCGCAGGTGGCGGCCCTGGTCTTCTGGGAGGATCACAGGCCCCACCTTCTGCTCTCTCTGTGTCTATCACCGGTGAGGAGTTTCCTTCCCCTGACCTGCTCACCTCTGCAGGCGCTCTGGGGTCTGTTCCCAGCTCTCTGCGCCCAGCTATATTGCACCAAGGCCTCCCAAGAGTGTGCCCCAGGAAGCAGGGCTTCTCCTCCTCACCAGGACCAGGAGCGACCAGCCTTGATCCAGATGCTGGCGCCCTGGACTGAGAAGGGTCCTCCAGTCCCGGGCCTCTTGCTGAGCGAAGCCTTCCTTCTTCGTGCTGAGCTGGGGTGTGCCTCCCCCGTTCTGAGAGGAGCCCTCTTCCCCTGCCTCCAAAGCGGTCCACCCTCCTCTCCCAGGTTGACATGGGGGCTTTCCTGCGCCATGCTGAGGGCTGAGGCCGTGGGTGGCTGCTGTCATGACATCCATTCTGGTGGCCCAGTGCCAGGAGCTGGACCCTCCTTGGGGTCCAGCTTGGGGAAAAGCAGGGCTCCTTGAGTCAAGGGGCCAGATGTGGGCCCCCGCCAGTGATCAGAGGGCTTCCTGAGGCAGGAGTGGAAGGCAGAGGGCAGAGGCGGTAGAGGAGACAGAAGGACAGGCCTCTCAGGGGCACTTGCCATCCCTCCCTGCACACGTCACATCATCCCGCCTGGTCCTTCACAGGAGGCCTGGGCAGCCTGAGACAGGTATGATTCCTCAGATAAAGAACCAACTCAGACAGGTGCAGGGGTCATCGGGAGAGAAGACGGTGGTCATCAGAGGGGGCCACGGATCTTCAGCCCCATGCTGAGCTGGGACCTGACCCTTTCCTCCTTCTGGGGAAGATCTGCCCCCATGGCTGCTCGTTTTCCCATGCCCAAGTCTGGCTGAGCTCACACAGGTGACAAAGTTTCAGCCAGCATCCAGTGGGCCCCCAGCCCAACATGTGCATCGTTTCCATTCCTACCTGGTGTGTCTGGGCGATTTTGGGGCAGGTGAAGAGCTGCAACCGGTGTGCCATTTCCCGTTTCTTCTCTCTTCTTCCCTGACACCGACCACGGGAGAGCTTCTTTCCCTTCCCTTTGTTTTCTCTCTCTCCCTTGTCTCTGTGCCCCTAGGTCTCTCTCATCTCTCCCCTCCTACCTTCACTCCCTTTCTGTCCTCATCCCCTCCATCTCCCTCCCTGAGCCCCACCTCACTCACCTCCCGGCCCCAGCATCCTGGGCCATCCCTCGGGGGTGTCTGCGTCTTGGCAGTGTACTGGACTCCCAGTGAGGTAGCATAGGCCCGGGCTCCCACCCCATTCCCTCTTCTCCCCACAGCCTTCAGTGGGGCTTTGGAGGAAGTAAGGGAGGGGAAGCAAGCCCTGCAGCATGGGTTTGAAATGCTGGTCCCTGTGGCACTGGAGAAGGGAGTCCGAGTAGTTTGGGTAGGAGCTACACAGGGGAAGGAGAGAAAGGTGGGAGGAAAGGAATATTAAAGTGAATGTATTGAGAGAGATGAGAAGACAGTGCTTTTTGGACAATAAGATGACAGATGCTCTGTGCTCAACAGGGAAGTGGACCGAAAACACTTAAAATCCAGAGCAGATGTGGACAAAGGGGGCTGCTGGATGGGCCACAACACACTGATCTCTGTTTATGGTATTACTGTTTTAACTCAAAGGAAGCATTGCAACCTTGAACTATCAACCACCTCTTCTCTATTTTTGGTTTTGGACAGGGCCATCAGAGAACGTTTCCCAAAGTTGTTACGCCTAGTAAGTGCCTATGTAAATCATTGTCTCTTACAAATGTCGGTGGTCTCTGCACCTGCCCTCAAGCCCTTTGGGTCTTGCCTAGAACACATATTAGCATCAGATCCTTAACCATTTTGGGAGACATGGACTCCTGATAATGACGTGGATATACTTGCTTGAAAAATACCTATAAATACACACATGCACACACACAAGTTGAATGTTACACGAGAGACTTCCAGGACCTCATGATGAAGACATCCAGGGTAAGCTTTCCCATGGAATTTCCAGGGCCCTTTCACACCTGACCTCTGACCCTCACCCTCCTGGGCCCATCCTTTTCCCGGATCATCCAGGGCCACTCCCCTTGTCTCCACTCCTGACTTCCTCTTCCCTTCTCCAGGATGGCCAGGAGTTACCGTCACCATTCACCATTGACGTTAACTGTCCCTACGTAGTAAAGCCCTGCAAGGTGAGGAAGAGGATGAAATAACATTTGGGGTGTTGTGGGGAAGCTTTATCCACTGCATAGTATCAAATGCCTTTTGATTCCAGGGCAGCTTCCTTGGATCTGATGAGCTGAAGAGCCTAGTCCTGCAATTCCTGAAGCAGTAAGTAACTCTGGGAAGCTGAGCAAGGGGAGGAGGGCTAGGACAGGTGAGGCCAACTAAGCACAGGTCTGCTCAGGGGAGTTTTCAAGTCTCATTTGACCAGACCACAGAGATAAGACTGTCCTCATTGCTCCTCCTCAGGTACTACTTGATCTATGACTGTGGAGACCGACAGGGTCTCGCGGGTGCTTATCACGAGGAGGCCTGCTTCTCCCTGACCATTCCCTTCCACCCCGAGGACCCAGCCCCATGAGTATCACAGCACAGGCTCTGCTCCTGTGCCGTGTGGCTCCCCAGCAGACACAGGCCAGCTCTTGCAAACATCCACCACACACTGTTGCTTTTTGTCTCCTAGAAGCAGCTTGTGCGAGTACTTCAAGGACAGCAGGAATATGAAGAAGCTCAAGGGCCCTTGTGAGTGTGTGATGGGAAGACTGGGTTGGAAAGGGTAGTGAAGGGGTCAATCATAGGGCCCAGGGCGTGGCAGCCCCTGACCTTCGCTCGCTTGCCCTCCCCTCACAGACCTGCGGGTCCAGCTGCTGAAGCACACAAAACGTGTCATTGTGCACACCCTCTGTGGGTTGCCCAAGACTCAGCATGACTTCAGCTCCTTCGTGGTGGACATTTGGTTCCAGGCGGTGAGCCCCTGCTTCCTCCCTCGGGCGGGCCCAGGAAGCCGCAGGTGGGTAGGAGGTGGAGGTGGTGACTGGGTGCCTGGGCTCTTCCCTTTCAGGAAACGATGCTCTGCTTCTCCGTCAGCGGGGTGTTCGAGGAAGGTGAGTATGTGTAGACCCCCACCGCAGATGCCCCATTGCTGCCTCCCCCTGGCCAGGCTCACTCCCAGAACCACCCAACTTCCCTGACCCCTTCCCTTCCCTGCACTCGCCCCTCCCCTCTCCTTCCCCACTGTGTTCTCCTGCCTTCAGGCTTCCCACAGACAATCCAGGTCTGAGCTGTGTCCATGCCTGTCTGCCCTGCACACCCTGGGCATTGGGGAAACAGTCTGTGGAGTTTGGTGGCTCTCAACCCAGATACTCTGAGAACTTGGGCCATTACATAACCTCCCAGTTTCCTCATTTGCACAATGGGGTAGTAGTATCCACCTCTTGGGCGGCTGTGAAAAATGTATCCTGTGAACTTGTATAGTGTTTGTCAGGGGCCCTGTCACTGGGTGCAGACTGCTCCTATAGTTGCCCTCCCCATTCCCGACACCCTGGGCCCCGTGAACAACTGCCCTCTCAGCATGAGTGTCTAGTCACGCCCTGACTGGGCAACACCATGTGAGCGTGTACAGCACGTGTGGCTCTAAGGGGTACTGTTGTTTGTTTGCTGTTGAAGTGGAAGGAAGTTCTCAGGGCTGTGTGCGTGCCTTCACCCGGACCTTCATCACTACCCCTGCCAGCTACTGCAGGTGAGAGCCCTGTTTTGGGTGGGAATACCCATCCCCGCCTGGGCTCAGGGGCATGGGAATGTGGTGGTGCAGACCTTAGGTTTACTCGGTATTGTGGAAAGCCAGCACGGAGATCCCAGGAGCAGTCTAGCCTAATGGTTAAGAAGAGCATGGGCTCTGGAATCGGCCTATGTGTTGTCTCCTTGACCCAGCACTCACTCGCTGTGTGTCCTTGGTCAAGTCGCATGACCTCTCTGTGACTCAGTGTCTCCTTCCAAGAATGGGGATCAGATTGTCCACCCCTTGGGCTGTGGTAAAGTGTAATTGCGAAATTGTCCGTGGGTTGGGGATAAACCTATAAATCGAGTGAAGGTGGTAGACAATCTCTCCAAAGGTGGGCTCTGTGGGGAGGGGCAGAGGTACCAGTCAGTGAACCTGGGGGACAGACACAGGAGAGGTAATGGAAGGAATCTGTTTGCTGAGTGCCAGTGGGAGCAAGGCTGTTGTTAGGGGGTGTGGTGGTGTTCATCTGTCCAGTTATCTGAGTGACCATTTTTCCTCCAGTCTTTTCATCATGAATGGCAAGCTGTTTGTATGGGGTGTCAGCCCTAAAAAGACCAAGAGCACATTCTCCATCCCAGTACCCACACCCTCCACCAGCTCCATGCCCAGTTTCTACTGGGAGCAGCAGCAAATGGTACAAGCTTTCTCCACTCAGTCTGGGATGAACCTCCAGTGTTCTCAAAAGTGAGTATTGTGTTTGCATGAGGATAAGAGGGAGCTGGGAGAATGACGAAATTAAAAAGGGAACACACAGACATTTGGAAAAATAAGTATTTGGATATTTTGCTTCCAGGAAAAAAGCTCATGAAAAACGTATCCTAATTTTATGATGATGTATGTGAAGCATTTTAAAAATAGTATTATGCTCAGATGACATCTTTAATATGGAAAATCTTAAGAAATTCGCTAAGAAACTGTAAGAATACATAAACAAGTTCAGCAGAATCTCAGGATATAAGATCAATACACAAAAATCATTTGTATTTCTATGCACTTAAAATGAAAAATCCTAAATTGAAATTAAGAAAACAATTTGATTTATCATAGAATCAAAAAGAATAAATACTTAGAAAGAAATGTAACTAAAGAAGTGAGAAACTTATACTTTAAAATCTTCAAAACATTGTTGGAATAACTTAAACAAAACCTAAAAAAATGGAAGGACATTCTGTGTTTGTAGACTGGAAGACTTAATATTGTTAAGATGGTAATACTATTCAAAGTGGTCTACAGAGTCTACACCATATCTATCAAAATCCCAGTTGGCTCCTTTCCAGAAATTGATAAGGTGATCCTACAATTCACATGGAAATGCAATAGACTCAGAATAGTCAAAGCAATATTGAAAGGGAATAAAGTTGAGGACTCACAAGTCCGGATCTTCACAATTTCAAAACTTACTACAAAGGTACTATAATCAAGACTGCATGACACTGACATTTGATAGGTCAATGCAATAGAACTGAGAGTCCAGAATGAAACCCTGACATTTGTAGCCAATTAATTTTCAATAGGTGTGGAGAAATTATTTAAATAATTAATGGAGAAAAAATAGTCTTTTAAACAGGTGGTGCTGGGACACATGGGTATTAACATGCAAGAATTTTGACCCCTATCACACACCATATACAAATATTGACTCAAAATGGATCAAAGGCCTAGTGTAGAATCTACAACTGTAGAAACTCTTACTGACTTATTTCACTTAGTATGATAACCTCTAGGTTCATCCATGTGGCTGCAGCTGGCATTATTTCATTCTTCTTAATGGCTGAGTAATATTCCATTGTGTATGTGTACCACATCTTCTTTATCCATTCCTCTGTCGATGGACATTTAGGTTGCTTCCATGTCTTGGCTATTGTAAATAGTGCTACAGTGAACATTGGGTTGCATGTATCTTTTCGAATTATGCTTTTCTCTGGATATATGCTCAGGACTGGGATTGCTGGATCATATGGTAGCTCCATTTTTAGTTTTTTTAAGGAACCTCCATACTGTTCTCCATAGTGGCTGTATCAACTTACATTCCCACTAACAGTGCAAGAGGGTTCCCTTTTCTCCACACCCTCTCCAGCATTTATTGTTTGTATATTTTTTGATGATGGCCATTCTGACCCGTGTGTGGTGACACCTCATTGTAGTTTTGATTTGCATTTCTCTAATAATTTGTTATGTTGAGCATCTTTTCAAGTGCTTTTTGGCCATCTGTATGTCTTCTTTGGAGAAATGTCTATTTAGATCTTCTGCCCATTTTTTGATTCGGTAAGTGAAGTAAGACAGAGAAAGACAAATATCATATGATATCACTTATATGTGGAATATAATAAAAACAATACCCATGAACTTATTTACAAAACAGAAACAGACTCACAGTTCTCGAAATGAAAACTTATGGTTACCAGAAGGGAAATGTGGGGGGGGAGTGATAAATTAGGAGATTGGGATTAACATATACACACTACTATATATAAAATAGATAACTAATAAGGACCTACTGTATAGCACAAGGAACTCTACTCAATATTCTGTAATAACCTATATGGGAAAAGAATCTGAAAAAGAATGGAGTTATATGTAACTGATGCACTTTGTTGTATACCTGAAACTAACACAACATTGTAAGTAAACTAAACTCCAATAAAATAAAATTTAAAAAAACACTTAGACGAAAACAGAGGTGTGTATCTTCATGACCGTGAATTAGGCATCGGTTTCTTGTATATGACACCAAAAGCACAAGCAACCAAAGAAACAAATAAATTGCTCTTCATCAAAAGTAAAAACTTCTGGGCTTCCCTCGTGGCGCAGTGGTTAAGAATCTGCCTGCCAATGCAGGGAACACGGGTTCATGCCCCGGTCTGGGAAGATCCCACATGCCGCGGAGCGGCTGGGCCCGTGAGCCATGGCCACTGAGCCTGCGTGTCCAGAGCCTGTGCTCCACAACGGGAGAGGCCACGACAGTGAGAGGCCCGCGTACCACAATAAAAAATAAAATCAAAATTAAAAACTTCTGTACATCAAAGGACACTATCAAGAAAGTGAAAATACAACCCACAAAATGGGAGAAAATATTTGCAAATCTCGTATCTGATAAGATCTACTCTCTAGAATATTGAAGGATTTCACAACTCAACAATCAAAAGATAAATATCCTATTTAAAAATGGGGAAATGATTTGAATAGATATTTCTCTAAAGATTGTATACAAGTGACCAACAAGCACATGAAAACGTGCTCAACATCATTAATCATTAGGAAAATACAAATCAAAACAACCATTTCACATATGCTAAGATGGATTTAATCAAAGAAACAAGATAAGCATAGGTGAGGATATGGAGAAATTAGAACTCTCATATATTACAGGTATCAAGGTTCAGTGGAACACTCACTTTGGGAAAAAATTTGGCAGTTCCTCAAAGTGTTAAACACAGAGTTACCAAAATGACCCAGTAATCCCACTCCCAAGTATCTACCAGGAGAAATGAAAACATATGTTCACTCTAAAACTTGTTCAGGATCGTTCATAGCAGCATTATTGATAATAGCCGAAAAGTGGAAACAGCCCAAATATCCTTTAGCTGATGCATGGATGAATAAATCTGGTACATCCATATAGTAGAATATTATTCACTCATAAAAATGTACAGTTCTGATATATGTCATGACATGATCAACCTTGAAAACATTATGCTAAGTGAAAAGCCAGTCACAAAAGTTGAATATAGTATGAAATGTCCAGAATTAGCAAATCCACAGGGACCAAAAGCAAATTAGTGGTTGCCAGGTTCTGGGGAAGGGGAGGAATGGGGAGTGATGACTAATGGTTAAGGAGTTTCTTTTCGAGGTGATAAAATTATTTTGGAATTAGATAGTTGTACAATCTTGTGGATATACTAAAAAGCACTGACTTGTATTCTTTAAAATAGTGTGTGCATTATATCTCAAAAAAAGATGGCTGGAAACTTGTACTTAAATTTTTTTCACTTAATGGCCATCATCAAACAATCTACAGACAATAAATGCTGGAGAGGGTGTGGAGAAAAGGGAACCCTCTTGCACTGTTGGTGGGAATGTAAATTGATACAGCCACTATGGAGAACAATATGGAGGTTCCTTAAAAAACTAAAAATAGAACTACCGTATGACCCAGCAATCCCACTACTGGGCATATACCCTGAGAAAACCATGATTCAAAAAGAGTCATGTACCACAATGTTCATTGCAGCTCTATTTACAATAGCCAGGACATGGAAGCAACCTGTGTCCATCGACAGATGAATGGATAAAGAAGATGTGGCACATATATACAATGGAATATTACTCAGCCATAAAAAGAAACAAAATTGAGTTATCTGTAGTGACGTGGATGGACCTAGAGTCTGTCATACAGAGTGAAGTAAGTCAGAAAGAGAAAAACAAATACTGTATGCTAACACATATATATGGAATCTAAAAAAAAAAGGTCATGAAGAACCTAGGGGCAAGACGGGAATAAAGATGAAGACCTACTAGAGAATGGACTTGAGAACATGGGGAGGGGGAAGCGTAAGCTGGGACAAAGTGAGAGAGTGGCATAGACATATATACACTACCAAATATAAAATCAATAGCTAATGGGAAGCAGCCACATAGCACAGGGAGATCAGCTCTGTGCTTTGTGACCACCTAGAGGGGTGGGATAGGGAGGGTGGGAGGGAGGGAGATGCAAGAGGGAAGAGATACGGGGATATATGTATATGTATAACTGATTCACTTTGTTAGAAATCAGAAATTAACATACCATCGTAAAGCAATTATATTCCAATAAAGATGTTTAAAAAAAAAAGGCCAGTGTGGAATCTAAAAGAAAAAAAAAAGATTCTGATGAACCTAGGGGTAGGACAGGAGTAAAGATGCAGAAATAGAATGGACTTCAGGACACGGGGAAGGGGAAGGGAAAACAAAACAAAAACAAAAGCAAAAAAAATTTTCACTTGTTATTTTCTTGAACATCTTCCTTGATCAGTGTGTATTAAGTTCCCTTGTTCTTTTTCACAGCTCTACTTTTCTGTTTTGAATTCTAGTGGGCATGAATGCTAGTGATAGATGGTTTGCTTTTCACTGGGTCTTTCTTCGTCATTACACATAGTGTTCATACTGGTGCATGTGTCCCAGCAGGAAAGTGGCATACATTTAGCGGTGGCATTGCATGGTCAGCGTGACTGTACTGTGGTACTAATGGAGATCACCTGTTGTTCTCCCACTGCAGGTGCCTTCAGGACAACGAATGGAACTGCACCAGAGCTGGTCAGGTCTGCAGTATGCTCAAGGTGAGGTCTGGGAATCAAGTGGGGTAAAGATGAACATTTCTGGGCCTTCAGGGGGGCCAAGAAGGTGGAGGTCAGTGTCCTGGGAATGGAACTTGGGGAGCGGGCTCTTCTGACATTCCGACCCCTTCTCTCCAGACCGAGGACAAGATCCCAGAGGAGGCCTTCAAAGAAATCCCCTAAAAGGAGCCCTTGGATGCCATCCTTGTCTTCATCCACATCATCTTTTATCTCCAGCCTCAGGCCACGCCCATGCCTGGGGTTGGAGGCCTGGCTGACCAAGAATCCAAAGTTACGTTGCAGGCCACATAACATAGCCACCTGAAGGGTCAGTTGTTTCTGAATTTTCCCCACTCACGATTGCTGTTTGTTTTCATAATAAAGAGTGATATTGCATGTTGTATACTGTGTGTTCTGCATTGCTGTTCCCTGCCCCAATCATGAGCCAGTGAGTCCAGGCCTGAAAGGCCTTGGTTGCCTTCCTGCCCAACCCCCATTGACCCTGGCAATCCCTAGCAGATATATCAGGCTTGACTCCATAAGGTAGTTTGTCAATAAATTCTGATGAGAGGGGACATGATATGCTTCCACGGATTGGTTTTTGGAGGCAGTGTGACTCAGTCAGATGCTCTACCTGGAGACTCTCAGAAACAGGCATATGACCCAGAACAACAGAGGCTTTGCAAGGATGCCGATTGGCTAGTGGAGGGCTTTGGAAGGAAGGAAGGAAGGTGAGGATGTACATGTTTTACTTCTTGTCCATAATCATTTCCAAAGACCATACCGTGAACAATTTCAAGATTTGCATACAGGTGAATGAGAAACAAGCCTTTTCACACCTCTCACCATGCTTCCATAGGAATTCTCATCCATCCACTGTACTGCCCCCTCTCCCTTTCTGAAGGTGCACTGTGGGAGGGATCTCACTTCAGTACCTTAGAGTAGGGGAGAGTCAGCCTGTCTGCCCATGCATTTCTCATGTGCTTGAGGGGGTTGAGCCATTTCATTTCACTTCCAAACAAACAACAATAACATGGAATCTCACATTATGGTCAGGTTTATGTGACGTTTCTCATCAATGCAATTAGCAGTAGAGAATTGCAGGCAAGAGTTGAAAGGGACACTTGCACAACTTATTTTCTGTACTTCTGTAATTCTTGCACTTTAGACAATAAGCAGGCATAATTTTTGAAATTAAAATAATAGCAGTACCAAATTTCAAGTTACAATCGTATAATTGAAGACACAGGTGAGGTACCACCAGTTTACAAATTATGCCTCCATTTTTTGGGTCTTGCATAAGTTATTTCCTACCACTTGCCACTTTTCAGTTCTTTATGTCATTTACATGAAAGATCCATATATTGGCTTGTGAATGTCTTTAAAAATATGAACTAAGGAGATGATTGCCATTACATAAGGAATAATTCCATGTTATTCCATGCAGTGCCTCAATGATCAGAGACAATCTTGGCATTCTCACCTAAAGAACTGAACAGAGATCACAGTGTATACTTCTCAGCTGCACTGTGAAGAATAGAGGTAGACTCAGATGTAAACCAACAATTGCATTGTCTGGCTCAGTTCAGGCTCTCCAAGCTGTTGGAGTTCCCTCGTGGACACGGAAAATTAAACTCATCACATGGGCCCTCTACTTCCTATCTACATCATCAGGCTTCCACATCCTTCACCTCCTTCCCTAGCCAGCTCAGATGCTGCCTTGGTCTTCCATTCAATTCCTTGCTTTCAATTCCCTTGCTCTCATGAACCTTGGCAAATGCTAACCCTGCAGCCTGCCTCTCTCTCTGTCTCTGTCTCTCTTTTTAATCTCCAACTAACTTGTGTGCCTTCCCTCAGAATTGCTTTGGCTCCTGTGTGGTACTCTCCACTCCCCACACTTTGTCCCAGAACTTTTGTCTGAACTGATGCCCTTACCCCTGGGATCCCTGCTTGTACCCCCCACCCCCAACCATACTACTGCTTATCTTCCAAAATATGTATTCCATTTATCCTATTTACCTGCTCATAAGATTTTAGTGGTATCATTCCCTGAATGATCACATGATTTCCCTCCAGACACTACTCCTTATGATCCTACCACCCTGTAACCCCTCTGCTGGAGAAAGCCAGAGTTTGGATGTGAACACTTCATTCCCTCAGTGGCCATATCGAAGGGAAGAAACCTCAGACCCATATCATGCAAGATTAGACATTGTACCTCACCCCCACCAAAATAATATAAAGAAGGAAGAATTGGTGTTCAGCTGTTCTTAGCACCCTAACATGCATCAAAGAAAGGTTGTGAAGTACTGGTAGGAGGGCGCACTTCCTAGGGGTTGAGGATGGTGAGTGTCTGTGGCAAGGCCTGAAATTCTGCAGCTGTAACAGGATCCCAGATGTGATGGTTAATTTTATGTGTCAAATTGTCTAGATTGTGGTACCCCGATATTTGGTCAAACACTAGTATGGATATTTCTGTGAAGGCATTTTGGGGATGACATTAATATTTAAATCAGTAGACTCTGAGTAAAGTAAATAACTCTCTATAATATAGGTGGGTCTCATCCAATTGGTTGAAGGCTTGAATAGAAAAATGACTGACCTCCCCAGAGAGAGAGGGAATTCTGCCAGCAGACTGCCTTCAGACCCTAACTGCAGCTCTTCCCTAGGTCTCCAGCCTGCCAGCCTACCCTGCAGATTTTGAACTGGCCAGGTTCCACAGTTGCATGAGCCAATTCCTTTTAAAAAATGAACAACTAGATGCCAACAAATTGGACAACCTACAAGAAATGGGAAAATTCTTAGAAACAACCTACCAAGATTGAATCAAGAAGAAATAGAAAATCTGAACAGACTAATTACTAGTAAGGAGATTGAATAAGTAATAAAAAATCTCCCAATGAAGAAAAGCCCAGGACTAGATGGCTTCACTGGTAAATTTCACCAAACATTTAAAGAATTAATGCCAATCCTTCTCAAACTCTTCCAAACAATTGAAGAGGAGGGAACATTCCAAAACCATTTTATGAAGCCAGCATTATTGCCCTGATACCCAAACCAGAAAAGGACACTACAAGAAAAGAAATCTACAGGCCAATATCCCTGATGAATATAGATGCAAAAACTCTCAACAAAACACTAACAAATTGAATTCAGCAACATATTTAAAGGATCATTCTTGTCTTTTTGACAATAGTCATTCTGACTATTCTGTGATGTATCTCATTGTGGTTTGGATTTGCATTTCCCTGATGACTAGTGATGTTGAGCATCTTTTCACGTGCCTGTTGGTGAAGATGTGGAGAAAAGAGAGCCCTCATTCACTGTTAGTGAGGATGCAAATTAGTGCAGCCACTATGGGAAAAAGTATGGAGGTACCTAAAAATATTAAAAATAGAACTTCCACATGATCCAGCAATTCCACTACTGGGCATTTATCCAAGGAAAATGAAAACACACTAATTCAAAAAGATATATGCACCTCAATGTTCATAGCAGCATTATTTTACAATAGCCAAGATATGGGAGCAACCTAAGTGCCCATCGACAGACAAATGGATTAAAACAATGTGGTGTGTGTGTGTGTGTGTGTGTGTGTGTGTGTGTGTATATATATATATATATATATACACTATAGAATATTACTCAGCAATAAAAAAGAATGAAATCTTGCCATCTGTGACAACATGGATGAATGTGGAGGGTATTATGCCTAGTGAAATAAGTCAGAAGGAGAAAGATAAATACTGTATACTTTCACTTATATGTGGAATCTAAAAAATAGAACAAATGAATAAATATAAAACAGAAGCAGATTCACAGATATGAAGAACAAACAGGTGGTTGCCAGAGGGGAGAGGGGTGGGGGAGGAGCAAAGTAAGTGAAGGGGTTTAAAAGGTACAATCTACTAATTATTAAATAAATAAGTTACAGGGATGTAATGTACAGCACAGAGAATCTCGTCATTATTTTATAATAATTTTGTATGGTGTGTAATCTATAAAAATATTGAATATGTTTTACACCCGAAAGTAATATAATATTGTAAGTCAACTATACTTCAATGAAACATTAAAATAAAAATAAAGGATCAGGGGCTTCCCTGGTGGCACAGTGGTTAAGAATCTGCCTGTCAATGCAGGGGACACATTCGAGCCCTGGTCCGGGAAGATCCCACATGCCGCAGAGCAACTAAGCCCATGAGCCACAACTACTGAGCCTGCGCTCTAGAGCCCATGAGCCACAATTACTGAAGCCCACGTGCCTAGAGCCCATGCTCTGAAACAAGAGAAGCCACAACAATGAGAAGTCCACGCACCACAACGAAGACCCAACGCAGCCAAAAATAAATAAATTTATTTAAAAAATAAATAAAATAAAAAAGTAAAGGTTCAGTCACCATGATCAAGTGTGATTTATCCCTGAGATACAAGCATGATTCAATATATACAAATCAATAAATGTGATTCATCACATTAATAGAATGAAAGAAAAAAATCATACGATAATCTCAATGGACACAGAAAAACATTTGACAAAATTCAACATCCATTAATTATTAAAAATTCTTAACAAATTAGGTGTAGAAGGAATGTACCTCAACATAATAAAGGCCAGATATGACAAGACCACAGGTAACATCATGCTCAATGATGAAAGTCTGAGAGCTTTTTCTCAAAAGTCAGGAATAGGGGCTTCCCTGGTGGCGCAGTGGTTGCGAGTCCGCCTGCCGATGCAGGGGACGCGGGTTCGTGCCCCGGTCTGGGAGGATCCCACATGCCACGGAGCAGCTGGGCCCGTGAGCCATGGCCGCTGAGCCTGCACATCCGGAGCCTGTGCTTCGCAACGGGAGAGGCCACAGCAGTGAGAAGCCCGCGTACCGCAAAAAAAAAAAAAAAAAAAAAAAGTCAGGAATAATACAAGGGTGCCCACTCTCACCACTCCTATTCAATATAGTACTGGAAGTCCTAGCCAGATAAATTAGGTGTTAAAAAGAAATAAAATGCATCAGAATTAGAATGGAAAAAGTAAAATTGTCTCTATTTGCAGATGACAGGATTTTATACAGAGAAAATCCTAAAGACTGCCAAAAAATCTGTTAGATCTAATCAATGAATTTAGTAAAGTGGCAGGGTACAAAATTAACATACAAAACTCATTAGCATTTCTAATGCAAATCAAAACAACAATGAGGTATCACCTCACACCGGTCAGAATGGCCATCATCAAAAAATCTAGAAACAATAAATGCTGGAGAAGTTGTGGAGAAAAGGGAACCCTCCTGCACTGTAGGTGGGAATGTAAAATGATACAGCCACTATGGAGAACAGTATGGAGGTTCCTTAAAAAATGAAATATAGAACTACCATATGACCCAGGAATCCCACTACTGGTCATATACCCTGAGAAAACCATAATTCAAAAAGGGTTATGTACCACAGTGTTCATTGTAGCAGTAATTACAATAGCCAGGACATGGAAGCAACCTAAATGTCCAGCAACAAACGAATGGATAAAGAAGATGTGGCACATATGTACAATGGAATATTACTCAGCCATAAAAAGGAGCGAAACTGAGTTATTTGTAGTGAGGTGGATGGACCTAGAGTCTCTCATACAGAGTGAAGTAAGTCAGAAAGAGAAAAACAAACACCGTATGCTAATGCATATACATGGAATCTAAAAAATGGTACTGATGAACTTAGCGGTAGGGCAGGAATAAAGACACAGACATAGAGAACAGACTTGAGGACACAGGGAGGGAAGGGGAAGCTGGGACAAAGTGAGAGAGTAGTATTGACATATATACACTACCAAATATAAAATGGCTGTCTAGTGGGAAGCTGCTGCATAGCACAGGGAGATCAACTTGATGCTTTGTGACTACCTAGAGGGGTGGAATAGGGAGGGCGGGAGGGAGGCTCAAGAGGGAGGGGATATGGGGATATATGTATACATATAGCTGATTCACTTTGTTTTACAGCAGGAACTAACACAACACTGTAAAGCAATTCTACTCCAATAAAGATGTGAAAAAAATCATTAGCATTTCTATACACAACAACAAATTATCTGAAAAAGAAAATAATCCATTTACATTAGCACCAAAAACAATAAATACTTAGGAATAAATTTAATCAAGGAGGTGAAATATATCCCTACACTGAAAACTACAAAACATTGATGAAAGAAATCGAAGAAGACACAAATAATTGGAAAAGTCTCTCATGTTTATGGATTGGAAAAATTAATATTGTTAAAATGTCCACACTACATGAAGCTTTCTATAGATTCAATGCACCTATCAAACTTCTAATGGCATTTTTTACAGAAGTACAAAAAATAATCCTAAAATTTATATGGAAGCACAAAAGACCCTGAATAACCAAAACAACCCTGAGAGAGAAGAATAAAGCAGTGGTATCACACTTCCTGATTTTAAGCTATATTATAAAGCTATAATAATCAAAACTGTATGATACTGGCATAAAAACAAACACAAGACTAATGGAACAAAATGGAGAGGCCAGAAATAAACCCAAGCATATATGGTTAACTAATATTTGACAGGGGAACCAGGAATACTCAATGAAAAATAGTCTCTTCAATAAATGGTGCTGGATTGGATATACACATGTAAAAGAATAAAACTAGATCCTTATCTTACACCACTAACAAAAATTAGCTTGAAATGGATTAAAGGCTTAAATGTAAGACCTAAACCACAAAATTCCTAGAAGAAAACTTAGGAAAAAATCTCCTTGTCATGAGTCTTGAGAATGATATTTTGGATATGACAACTAAAGAACAAGCAACAATTTAAAAAATAAACAAGTCAGACTACACCAAACTAAAAAGCTTCTGCACAGCAAAAGAAATTATCAACAAAATGAAAAGGCAATCTATGGAATGGGAGAAAGTTTTGCAAATCATATAAGTAATAAGGGGTTAATATCCAAAATATATAAAGAACTCATACAACTCAACAACAGAAACAATCCAATTAAAAAATGGGCAAAGGACCTGATTAGACATTTTTCCAAAGAGGTCATACAGATGGCCAAGAGGTACGTGAAAATGTATTCGACGTCACTAATCATTGGGGAAATGCAAATCAAAACCTCAATGAGATATCACCTCATGCCTGTTAGAATGGCTATCATCAAAAAGACGAGATAATAAATGCTGGTGAGGATGTGGAGAAAAGGGAACCCTTGTGCACTGTTAGTGGGGTGTAAATTGACACAGCCACTGTGGAAAATAGTATGGAGGTTCCTCAAGAAATTAAAAATAAAACTACCATGTGATCTAGTCATTCCAGTTCTGGGAATATATCCATAGGAACAAAAATCACTATGTCAAAGAGATATCTGCATCTCCATATTCATTGCAGCATTATTTACAATAGCAAGTAGTGGAAACAACCTAAGTGTCCATCAACAGATGAATGAGAAAAGAAAATGTGTATATATACATATACAGTGGAATACTATTCAGCCTTAAAAAAAGAAGGAAACCCTGCCATTTGCTATAACATGGATAGACATTGAGGGCATTATACTAAGTGAAATAAGTCAGGCAGAGAAAGAAAAATAAGTATGATCTCATTTACATGTGTAATCTAAGAAAATTCATAGAAAAAGAGACCAGATTTGTGGTTACCAGGCATGAGGTTTGAGGGTGGGGAGATTGGATGAAGGTGGTCAAAAGGTACAAACTTCCAGTTATAAGATTAATAAATACTGGGGATATCACATAACATATGATGACTATATTTAAAACTGCTGTATAGTATATTGGAAAGTTGCAAAGAGAGTAGATTCTAAAAGTTCTCATCACAAGGAAAACACCTCTTTTTTCTTTTTTTAATATCTGTAGGAGAGGATGGATTCTAAAGAAACTTACTGTGGTGATCATTTCACAATATATGTAAGTGGAATCATTATGCTATACACCTTAAATTTATACAGTGCTGTATGTCATATGTCTCAATAAAACTGAAAGATAAGGAAATACACACACAGACACACACACACACACATGCTATTGGCTCTGTTCCTCTGGAGAACCCTGACTAATACAACACACAGTGCTGAAGCTGCTATTCCATGGGTCATACTTTGAGTAGCAAGGAACTAGAGAATATCTGGCATGTGGGCAGACAGCCTCATCTATAATAATGCTCATTTCAGCACTGATTGTGAGAGCAAAACTGTAGGAAAGAACAAAATTTCCATCAACAGTGGTCCAAAAAATACATTGTGATTCATTCTTACAGTGAAATATTATATAATAGTAAAAATGAATGCCCTAGACATATAGGATTTAGGCCATATATACATCTGAAACCTGTATGTTAAAATCAAGTTATCAAATGGAAGATAAGGGTACTTACAGTATGAAATACATATATATATATATGTACATACATGTATATATGTACATCTGAGGGGGAAGGAAGGATGGTGCAATAAGGAGATGGACTCAAAGCATTTGTCAGGTTTATTGCTTATAACCCGCATAGTAGGGTACACGTGTCCTTTTTATAGCTCTTTATACAGTTTTGTAATTTGATATATTTGATAAGTAACAAATCTTTAGGGGCTGAAAGTTTTTTCATCGTAAATGTAATGGACATTCATTTTACCAAATGATTGAAATACAGTTCACTACAGAGATGAAAACATCAATAATCAGCAAACCCACCATCACTGGAAAAAAAAAACATTTTACTGGGTTCTGTTCCCTTATTTTTAATTTGCTTGCATACATGCAAATATATTGTATATATATTACATTGACATTTCATAGAACTGTGATGCTATATATACAGTTTTTATGTTATTACTCTCTTGTTGACTTTTTAATTACTATTAAATCACTTGGTATGGGGAAACAATTTAATTTTGATTTTTAAAAAAGACTTTATTATTTTAGAGCAGTTTCAGGTTCATAGCAAAATTGAGGGGAAGGTGCAGAGATTTCCCTGCTTCCCTGCTCCCACACATGCATAGCTTCCCCAATTATCAGCATCCTGCACCAGAGTTGTACATTTGTTACCATTAATGAACATACACTGACACATCATAATCACCCAAAGTCCATAGTTTACTTTAGGGTTCACACTTGGTGTTGTACATTCTATGAGTTTGGACAAATGTGTAATGGCATGCATCCATCATTTTGACTTTGATTTTTATTGAACGTTTATAGTTGTACATATCCAATTTCTTGAGCCACGCATCTTAATCCACACCCTTGGAAATGACACACCCATTTCATATTAAATAACATATATATCTGGTCCTGCTCATGATCCATGAGCTTTCGAGCCATAAGCTTTCTACAGTTTTTTTTTTTAGATTTTATTTATTATTTATTTATTTTATTTATTATTTTTGGCTGCGTTGGGTTTTAGATGCGGCACGCGGGATCTACGTTGAGGCATGTGGGATCTTTTCCTTGTGACACGCGGGCTTCTCTCTAGTTGTGCTGTACGGGTTTTCTCTTCTCTAGTGTGTGGGTTCCACGGGGCATGACTCTGTAGTTTGCAACACGCGGGCGCTCTCATTGAGGCACATGAGCTCAGTAGTTGTGGCGCATGGACTTAGTTGCCCCGGGGAATGTGGGATCTTAGTTCCCTGAGAAAGGATTAAACCCATGTCCCCTGCATTGTAAGGCGTATTCTTTACCACTGGACCACCAGGGAAGTCGCTTTACAGTTTTTCTCCCAACAGTGAGGAAATTAACAGCACCACAGAACAATTACGTTTCCTGGCCATGCAAATCTCCCCCTGCAGGACTCTCCTTTTTGATGGCTGTAGGAATAATGGTAATTACAATGAATACTGCAAACATGTATTCAGCACTGCAGGTGCTCTGAGTGCTTTCAATGTAGTGCTTCATTTAATCTTCACCATAACCTTAAGGAGCAGATACCACCTCAATTCCCACCTAAGAGAAAAAGTGAGACTAAGAGAAAGGAAACTAACTGCTAACTAAAGATCATGCGTTTTGCAACTAAAGGCACCTAGGGTCTAAACCCACGCCTTGAACCACAGTTTCTGGAGTGATCATTCTTCTGTGTTAAAACTGAGGTCAACACAAGGTAAGGGACTCACCCAAGGTCCTGTGTTTTGGCATAGGCACAGGCCTGCTGAACCCAGTCTTCTGTCCAGCAGACCTTTTATTGATTTGTGCCCATATACACTCTCTTCATCTGAGGCTCAGTTGGAAACTGCTGCTCCAATATCAAACCAGAAGGTAAAAGAAGGGGACAGGAAATCACCTGGAGTAAAAGCAAATTCTTTTCTTGTCTTTCTCAAAATTCTCGCATAATTCATCCCACAACACAGAAATGACACCAAAAGCTCATGCATCAGGTAAATATCTGTAGTTTCTCTTCCTTGGCTACATTTCCAGGTGCTCTCTATGACAGATATGCTTGTTGGTTTATTTAAAAGTAGTCTCTTTCATGGGAGGGAGGAGCAGGTTGGGCAGTACTGTTTGTCCTAGTCCTGCAATGGGCCAAACATTTCTGTAGGTTTTCTCCTTTTTTCACACCAGGGCTCTGTGAGGAAGGAATCATTATTCCCATTTTATGAATGTTCAAGGATAGGTCCACAGAGCATGGTACTCTTCCAGGGTCACGCATCGAGTCAGGAGCAGAAACGGGGTACTCTCTCTCCCCCCCCCAATATATCCATTAGCTTCCCTTTTCAAGGATGGGCTTCCAAAGCTTAAGGACTGACTGTTTCAAACTCTCCTGGAATTGTGTCCATGGATACTTACTCAACATGATACTGATTATGAGCTGAAACCTTTTACCAGGATGGTTGAGCTGGTCCCTGAAGTGTTAAGCAAGGCTGAAGTGAAAGCAGAGCCATTGCTCTCTCTGGACAGTGACCTGAGAAAGGGTTACTGACATTTACACAAGGACTTTAATCAATAGGTACTTTATACTTTATCTAATTTAATCCTTACAGCTATTCAAGTTGCTGTTCATTGTTGACATAATTCAGATCAGGGTACAGGACTTATGAGAAGTTAGGCAACTTTCCCCAGGGAAAAGAACTTTGTAAATTAATGCTCAGAAACTCAAAATCTGGAATTACACAAAGTGCCAATGTTTTACTGTTCTGTTATGTGGGCAGGCAGTCCACAGGAAGCCTAAGTGTAGAGTTTAGGGTTTCTCTTTAACATGAGCTTTACTGCTTTTATGTCTGAAGATATATATTATATATATATGTGTGTGTGGTGTTGTGTGGTATATATCTGTATATATGCTATATATACACACTGTATATACATAAAAACACATAAAAGTACAATGTATATAAAAGAATACCACCTGTATTGCAGATATGGAGTTAATATCTTTGATCTCTTAACCAACAGAGAAATAAGCCAAAGATTACAACAGAGAATGTGCATTAAGAGCAATATAAATACCCAGTGAAATACTTGAAAACATGCCCGAACCTATAGTGGTGAAATGCCAAAAGAGCTCTCATTCTAAGTAAAACAGGTAAATATCAACACAATACGCAGAGAGTGATCACAAGTTTGTAAAAGAATATGCTTTTATACTTGGATAAATATCTATACATTTTATTAAGATATATACTGGAAAAATCAACAGAATATGTACCAAATGATTAATAATGACTATCTTCTGGTTGAGGTGGGAGTTTGGACTAGAGTATTAATATCCTGATATATTAATTTGGCAAAATGAATAAAATACCCAAAATGCTATTTTCAAATACTGGTGATGGAACACTCTTTTCAATAAAATAATGATTATCCCTATTCTGAAGTGACTATTTTTCCTTCCTCTTTCTTATTTTAAAATACATAATTCAATTTAAGAGCTACCATATTTAAATGGCTACAACCCTCTGCTGAGAGAGCCAGTGGACAGAACTGCCTAGGGTCACAGCAAAGAAGCTACAATGTGCACAGATGTAATGCCCCTAGAGCAGTGGCCAGGATACCAGAAGTAAGTGATGGGTGCCAGTATATGTTACCTCCCTGAAGGCAGAAGGGACCAGTTACAGCTCACTAGTAGTCCACAGTGGATGCCAGAGAATATCCTTCTCAGGAGAATATCAATAAAGTGTCTGTGCAAGGGGGAAGTAGGCAGATATAGGATCAGTGTTATGGGGGAGTGTCTACACCAGACACAACATATTTACAGACATAATTAATATGCCTGATGTATGAGGAAATCTGACTAGTTGAAAGAGTCTTGTTCACATGTACCAACAGGTAATTCAAAGAAGAAAAATGAATGGCAATCAAACATAAGTAAAATTGCTCAACCACACCAAAAATGAAAGAAATGTAATAATGAGATACAGAACATAATGTACAACATGATCTAAATTTTGAAGAACATACATTTTTGTAAGAACGTACATATGTTATTTTCAAATAAACAATCTCACACAAACATATCTGGAGAATATTAAGAAATATATCAAATGGTTATCTTGAGGTGGGACATAGAAGTTGAAGAGGGGAGATACAAGATAATTCCTTTTATAGATGTATATTTTGGCAGTGTTTCCAAGGGCTGGGGGGAAAAAGTACACTAATTTTTAGTAAACAAAATAACTAAGATAAAACTATGACAGCATGAGATAAACCTGGTTGTGTTTTTATTTACAAAAGTAATGCTCAGCAGACCCCAGAGACGGGCATGAGACGCTAAGGCTGCTGCTGCCGCCACCAAGAAACCTGTGTGCAAGCACAGGTCACTATCCACACCTCCCCTCCCGGGAGCCTGTGCAGCCCACAACTGCTAGGGTCCCGTAATCCAGGGACAACTTCCCTGGGAGAATGCACGGCGCGCCTCAGGCTGGTGCAAGGTCCCGCAGGCCGTCCCGCATCATGCCCCTCCCTCCCCCAGGCCTGAGTGAGCCAGAGCCCCCGAATCAGCTGCTCCTTTAACCCCGTCCTGTCTGAGCGAAGAAAAGACGCCCTCCGGAGACGTACACACAGAGGCGGGGCCAAATCCAAAGCTGAGCCCCGGGAGCTGTGCGAACAAAGAAGAGAAAGGGAAATCTCTCCCAGCAGTCTCAGAAGCAGCGGATTAAAGGTCCACAATCAACTTGATGTACCCTGAATCTGTGGAATACATGAATAGACAACGAATCATCCCAAATTGAGGAGGTGGATGATGAGAGCAAGATTTATTATTTTTCCCCTTTTCCTCTTTTTGTGAGTGTATATGTGTAGGCTTCTGTGTGAGATTTTGTCTGTATAGCTTTGCTTTCACCATTTGTCCTACGGTTCTAATCGTCCGTTTATTTTTGTTTGTTTGTTCGTTTTTTTACTTTTTAAAACAATTTTTTTCTGAATAATTATTTTTTATTTTAATAACTTTATTTTATTTTAATTTTACTTTATTTTATCCTCTTTCTTTCTCTTTCTTCTTTCTTTCTTTCTTTCTTTCTAATTTTTCTCCCTTTTATTCTGAGCCGTGTGGATGAAAGGCTCTTGGAGCTGAGGCCAGGAGTCAGTGCTGTGCCTCTGAGGTGGGAGAGCCAACTTCAGGATACTGGTCCACAAGAGACCTCCCAGATCCACGTAATATCAAATGGTGAAAATCTCCCAGAGATCTCCATCTCAGCACCAACATCCAGCTTCACTCAATGACTAGCAAGCTACAGTGCTGGACACCCTATGCCAAACAACTAGCAAGACAGGAACACAACCCCACCCATTAGCAGAGAGGCTGCCTAAAATCATAATAAGTCCACAGACACCCCAACACATACCACCAAACGTGGATCTGCCCACCAGAAAGACAAGATCCAGCCTCGTCCACCAGAACACAGGCACTAGTCCCCTCCACCAGGAAGCCTACACAACCCACTGAAACAACTTTAGCCACTGGGGACAGGCACCAAAAACAACGGGAACTACGAACCTGCAGCCTGAGAAAAGGAGACCCCAAACACAGTAAGATAAGAAAAATGAGAAGACAAAAAAACACACAGCAGATGAAGAAGAAAGATAAAAACCCACCAGACCTAACAAATAAAGAGGAAATAGGCAGTCTACTTGAAAAAGAATTCAGAATAATGATAGTAAAGATGATCCAAAATCTTGGAAATAGAATAGACAAAATGCAAGAAACATTTAACAAGGACCTAGAAAAACTAAAGATGAAACAAGCAATGACAAACAACACAATAAATGAAATTAAAAATACTCTAGATGGGATCAATAGCAGAATAACTGAGGCAGGAAAACGGATAAGTGACCTGGAAGATAAAATAGTGGAAATAACTACTGCAGAGCAGAATAAAGAAAAAAGAATGACGATAACTGAGGACAGTCTCAGAAACCTCTGGGACAACCTAGACCTAGAGTCTGTCATACAAAATGAAGTAAGTCAGAAAGAGAAAGACAAATACCGTATACTAACACATATATATGGAATCTAAAAAACAAAAATGTCATGAAGAACCTAGGGGTAAGACAGGAATAAAGACACAGACCTACTACACAAAGGACTTGAGCATATGGGGAGGGGGAAGCGTAAGCTGTGACAAAGTGAGAGAGTTGCATGGACATATATACACTACCAAAAGTAAAATAGATAGCTAGTGGGAAGCAGCCCCATAGCACCAGGAGATCAGCTCTGTGCTTTGTGACTGCCTGGAGGGGTGGGATAGGGAGGGTGGGAGGAAGGGAGATGCAAGAGGGAAGAGATATGGGAACATATGTATATGTAAAACTGATTCACGTTGTTATAAAGCAGAAACTAACACACTATTGTAAAGCAATTATACTTCAATAAAGATACAAATAAAAGTAATGCTCAGAGGAGTGAATAAAGAAGATGTACATATATACAATGGAATATTACTCAGCCATAAAAAAGAATGAAATAATGGCATTTGCAGCAACATGGATGGACCTAGAGATTGTCATACTAAGTGAAGTCAGAGAAAGACAAATATCATATGATATTTCTTATATGGGGAATCTAAAAAAACATGGTACAAATGAAATTATTTACAAAACAGAAATAGAGGCACAGTTGTAGAAAACAAACTTATGGTTACCAGGCGGAAGGACGTGGTGGAGGGATAAATTGGGAGATTGAGATTGGCATATCCACACTATTATATATAAAATAGATAACTAATAAGGACCTACTGTATAGCACAGAGAACTCAGTACTCTGTAATGACCTATATAGGAAAAGAATCTTAAAAAGAGTGGATATATGTATATGTATAACTGATTCCCTTTGCTGTACACCTGAAACGAACACAACATTGTAAATCAATTATATTCCAATAAAAATTTTAAAAAGTGACGCTGATAAATATATATTTAGGACATTAAAAGATGTTAAATATATTGTAAAGTTTAAAAGTTACACAGATGAGATCCTGAGGAAGATGGCGGAAGAGTAAGACGCGGAGATCACCTTCCTCCCCACAGATACATCAGAAATGCATCTACACGTGGAACAACTCCTACAGAACACCTACTGAACACTGACAGAAGACCTCAGACCCCCCAAAAGGCAAGAAACTCCCCACATACCTGGGTAGGGCAAAAGAAAAAAGAAAAAAACAGACAAAAGAATAGGGTCGGGACTTGCACCAGTGGGAGGGAGCCGTGAAGGAGGAAAGGTTTCCACACACTAGAAGCCCCTTTGCGGGCGGAGACTGCGGGTGGCGGAGGGGGAAAGCTTCAGAGTAGCGGAGGAGAGCACAGCAACAGGAGTGTGGAGGGCAAAGCGGAGAGATTCCCACACAGAGTATCGGTGCCCTCAGGCACTCACCAGCCCGAGAGGCTTGTCTGCTCGGCCGCCGGGGCGGGCAGGGCTGGGAGCTGAGGCTCGGGTATCGGCTTTCAGTTGGAGCACAGGGAGAGGACTGGGGCTGGTGGCGGGAAGAGAGCCTGAAGGGGTTAGTGCACCACGGCTAGCCTGGAGGGAGTCCGGGGAAAAAGTCTGGAGCTGCCGAAGAGGCAAGAGACTTTTTCTTCCCTCTTTGTTTCCTGGTGCGCGAGGAGAGGGCATTAAGAGCGCTGCTTAAAGAAGCTCCAGAGACGGGTGCAAACCACCGCTAAAGGAGCGGATCCTGGAGACGGGCGGGGGACGCTGGGGCTGCTGCTGCCACCGCCACAAGGCCTGTGTGCAAGCGCAGGTCACTGTCCACGCCCCCTTCCAGGGAGCCTGTGCAGCCCGCCACTGCCGGGGTCCCGGGATCCAGGGACGGCTTCCCCGGGAAAGCGCACGGAGTGCCTCAGGCTGGTGCAACGTCACGCCGGCCTCTGCCGCCGCAGGCCCGCCGCGCACTGTGCGCCCCTCCCTCCCCTCTGCCTGAGTGAGCCAGAGCCCCCGAATCAGTGGCTCCTTTAAACCCATCCTGTCTGAGCGAAGAACAGACGCCCTCCGGCAACCTACGCGCAGAGGCGGGGCCAGGTCCAAGGCTGAGACCCAGGAGCTGTGAGAGCAGAGAAGAGAAGGGAAATCTCTCTGTACAGCCTTGGAGGCAGCAGGTTAAAGCTCCACGGTCTGCTTGATGTGCCCTGCATCTGTGGAGTGCATGAATGGACAGCGAATCATCCCAAATTGAGGAGGTGGACTTTGAGGACAAGATTTAAGATTCTTCCCCCTTTTCCTCTTTTTACAACGAATTATCCCAAATTAAGGAGGTGGACTTTGAGAGCAAGATTTCAGACTTTTTCCCCTTTTCCTCTTTTTACAACGAATTATCCCAAACTGAGGAGGTGGACTTTAAGAGCAAGATTTTCAATTTTTTCCCCCTGTTCTCTTTTTGTGAATGTGTATGCGTATGCTACTGTGTGAGATTTTCTCTGTATAGCTTTGCTTCCACCATACGTCCCAGGGTTCTATCCGTCTGTTTTTTTTTCAATAATTACTTTTTTATTTTAATAACGCTACTATATTTTATACTTTATTCTATTTTACTTTATCTTCTCTCTTTCTTTTTTCCTACCTTCCCTTCCTCCCTCCCTCCCTCCGCCCCTCCTTTCTTTCTTTCTCTTTCTTTCCTTCCTCCCTCTCTCCCTCCCTCCTGTCTTTCTTTCTTTCTTTCTTTCCTTCCTCCCTCCCTCCCTTCTTTCTTCCTTTCACTCTTTCTTTTTCTTTCCTTCCTCCCTCCCTCCCTTCTGTCCTTCTTTCTTTCTTCCTTCCTTCCTTCCTTTCTTTCCTTCTTGCTTTCTTTCTTTCTCTCTTTCTTTCTTCTACTAATTCTTTCTTTCTACTTTTTCTCCCTTTTATTCTGAGCCAGGTAGATGAAAGGCTCTTGGTGCTGCAGCCAGCAGTCACTGCTGTGCCTCTGAAGTGGGAGAGCCAACTTCAGGACACGGATCCACAAGAGACCTCCCAGCTCCACATAATATCAAGTGGCGAAAATCTCCCAGAGATCTCCATCTCAACACCAGCACCCAGCTTCAGTCAACAACCAGCAAGCTACAGTGCTGGTCTCCCTATGCCAAGCAACTAGCAAGACAGGAACACAACCCCACCCATTAGCAGAGAGGCTGCCTAAAAACATAATAAGGCCATAGGCAGCCCAAAACACACCACCAGATGGGGACCTGTCCACCAGAAACACAAGGTCGAGCCTCAACCACCAGAAAACAGGCACTAGTCCCCCCCACCAGGAAGCCTACACAACATACTGAAACAACCTTAGCCACTGGGGACAGACACCAAAAACAATGGGAACTACGAATCTGCAGCCTGCAAAAAGGAGACCCCAAACACAGTAAGATAAGCAAAATGAGAAGACAGAAAAACACACAGCAGGTGAAGGAGCAAGATAAAAACCCACCAGACCTAACAAATGAAGAGGTAATAGGCAGTCTACCTGAAAAAGAATTCAGAATAATGATAGTAAAGATGATCCAAGATGCTATTTCCAAGATCCAAAATCTTGGAAATAGAATAGACAAAATGCAAGAAACAGTTAAAAAGGACCTAGAAGAACTAAAGATGAATCAAGCATGGATTAAAAACACAATAAATGAAATGAAAAATACTCTAGATGGGAAAAACAGCAGAATAACTGGGGCAGAAGATCGGATAAGTGACATGGAAGATAAAATAGTGGAAATAACTGCTGAAGAGCAAGATAAAGAAAAAAAGAACGAAAAGAACAGAGGGCAGACTCAGAGACCTCTGGGACAACATTAAACGCACCAACATTCGAATTATAGGGGTTCCAGAAGAAGAAGAGAAAAAGAAAGGGACTGAGAAAATATTTGAAGAGATTATAGTTGAAAACTTCCCTAATATGGGAAAGGAAATAGTTAATCAAGTCCTGGAGGCACAGAGAGTCCCATACAGAATAAATCCAAGGAGAAATACACCAAGACACATATTAATCAAACTGTCAAAAATTAAACACAAAGAAATCATATTAAAAGCAGCAAGGCAAAAACAACAAATAACACACAAGGGAATCCCCATCAGGTTAACAGCTGACCTCTCAGCAGAAACTCTACAAGCCAGAAGGGAGTGGCAGGACATAATTAAAGTGAAGAAGGAGAAAAACCTGCAACCAAGACTACTCTACCCAGCAAGGATCTCATTCAGATTTGATGGAGAAATTAAAACGTTTACAGACAAGCAAAAGCTGAGAGAGTTCAGCACCACCAAACCAGCTTTACAATAAATGCAAAAGGAACTGCTCTAGGCAAGAAACACAACAGAAGGAAAATACCTACAATAACGAACCCAAAACAATTAAGGAAATGGGAATAGGAACATACATATCAATAACTACCTTAAATGTAAATGGACTAAATGCTCCCACCAAAAGACACAGATTGGCTGAATAGATACAAAAACAAGACCCATATATATGCTGTCTACAAGAGACCCACTTCACACATAGAGACACATACAGATTGAAAGTAAGGGGATGGAAAGATATTCCATGCAAATGGAAATCAAAAGAAAGCTGGAGTAGCAATTCTTATATCAGACAAAATAGACTTTAAAATAAAGACTATTAGAAGAGACAAAGAAGGACACTACATAATGATCAAGGGATCGATCCAAGAAGAAGATATAACAATTGTAAATATTTATGCACCCAACATAGGAGCACCTCAATACATAAGGCAAATACTAACAGCCATAAAAGGGGAAATCAACAGTAACACACTCATAGTAGGGGACTTTAACACCCCACTTTCACCAATGGACAGATCATCCAAAATGAAAATAAATAAGGAAGCATAAGCTTTAAATGATACATTAAACAAGATGGACTTAATTGATATTTATAGGACATTCTATCCAAAAACAACAGAATACACATTTTTCTCAAGTGCTCATGGAACATTCTCCAGGATAGATCATATCTTGGGTCACAAATCAAGCCTTGGTAAATTTAAGAAAATTGAAATTGTATCAAGTATCTCTTCCGACCACAATGCTATGAGACTAGACATCAATTACAGGAAAAGATCTGTAAAAAATACAAACACATGGAGGCTAAACAATACACTACTCAATAACGAAGTGATCACTGAAGAAATGAAAGAGGAAATTTAAAAATGCCTAGAAACAAATGACAATGACATGATGACCCAAAACCTATGGGACGCAGCAAAAGCAGTTCTAAGGGGGAAGTTTATAGCAATACAATCCCACCTTAAGAAACAGGAAACATCTCGAGTAAACAACCTGACCCTGCACCTAAAGCAATTAGAGAAAGAAGAACAAAAAACCCCCAAAACTAGCAGAAGGAAAGAAATCATAAAGATCAGATCAGAAATAAATAAAAAAGAAATGAAGGAAACGATAGCAAAGATCAATCAAACTAAAAGCTGGTTCTTTGAGAAGATAAACAAAATTGACAAACCATTAGCCAGACTCATCAAGAAAAGAAGGGAGAAGACTCAAATCAATAGAATTAGAAATGAAAAAGGAGAAGTAACAACTGACACTGCAGAAATACAAAAGATCATGAGAGATTACTACAAGCAACTCTATGCCAATAAGATGGACAACCTGGAAGAAATGGACAAATTCTTAGAAATGCACAACCTGCCAAGACTGAATCAGGAAGAAATAGAAAATATGAACAGACCAATCACAAGCACTGAAATTGAAACTGTGATAAAAAATCTTCCAACAAACAAAAGCCCAGGACCAGATGGCTTCACAGGCGAATTCTATCAAACATTTAGAGAAGAGCTAACACCTATCCTTCTCAAACTCTTCCAAAATATAGCAGAGGGAGGAACACTCCCAAACTCATTCTACGAGGCCACCATCACCTTGATACCAAAACCAGACAAGGATGTCACAAAGAAAGAAAACTACAGGCCAATATCACTGATGAACATAGATGCAAAAATCCTCAACAAAATACTAGCAAACAGAATCCAACAGCACATTAAAAGGATCATACACCATGATCAAGTGGGGTTTATTCCAGGAATGCAAGGATTCTTCAATATACGCAAATCAATCAATGTGATACACCATATTAACAAGTTGAAGGAGAAAAACCATATGATCATCTCAATAGATGCAGAGAAAGCTTTCGACAAAATTCAACACCCATTTATGATAAAAACCCTGCAGAAAGTAGGCATAGAGGGAACTTTCCTCAACATAATAAAGGCCATATATGACAAACCCACAGCCAACATTGTCCTCAATGGTGAAAAACTTAAACCATTTCCACTAAGATCAGGAACAAGACAAGGCTGCCCACTCTCACCACTCTTATTCAACTTAGTTTTGGAAGTTCTAGCCACAGCAATCAGAGAAGAAAAGGAAATAAAAGAAATCCAAACTGGAAAAGAAGAAGTAAAGCTGTCACTGTTTGCAGATGACATGATACTCTACATAGAGAATCCTAAAGATGCTACCAGAAAACTACTAGAGCTAATCAATGAATTTGGTAAAGTAGCAGGATACAAAATTAATGCACAGAAATCTCTGGCATTCCTGTACACTAATGATGAAAAATCTGAAAGTGAAATCAAGGAAACACTCCCATTTACCATTGCAACAAAAAGAATAAAATATCTAGGAATAAACCTACCTAAGGAGACAAAAGACCTGGATGCAGAAAATTATAAGACACTGATGAAAGAAATTAAAGATGATACAAATAGATGGAGAGATATACCATGCTCCTGGATTGGAAGAATCAATATTGTGAAAATGACTCTACTACCCAAAGCAATCTACAGATTCAATGCAATCTCTATCAAACTACCACTGGCATTTTTCACAGAACTAGAACAAAAAATTTCAAAATTTGTTTGGAAAAACAAAGTACCCTGAATAGCCAAAGCAATCTTGAGAACGAAAATCGGAGCTGGAGGAATCAGGCTCCCTGACTTCAGACTATACTACAAAGCTACAGGAATCAAGACAGTGTGGTACTGGCACAAAAACAGAAAGACAGATCAATGGAACAGGATAGAAAGCCCAGAGATAAACCCACGCACATATGGTAAACTTATCTTTGATAAAGGATGCAGGAATGTACAGTGGAGAAAGGACAGCCTCTTCAATAAGTGGTGCTGGGAAAACTGGATAGGGACATGTAAAAGTATGAGATTAGATCATTCCCTAACACCATACACAAAAATAAGCTCTAAATGGATTAAGGACCTAAATGTAAGGCCAGAAACTATCAAACTCTTAGAGGAAAACATAGGCAGAACACTCTATGACATAAATCATAGCAAGATCCTTTTGGACCCACCTCCTAGAGAAATGGAAATAAAAACAAAGATAAACAAATGGGACCTAATGAAACTTCAAACTTTTGCACAGCAAAGGAAACCATAAACAAGACCAAAAGAGAACCCTCAGAATGGGAGAAAATATTTGCAAATGAAGCAACTGACAAAGGATTAATCTCCAAAATTTATAAACAGCTCATGCAGCTCAATAGCAAAAAAACAAACAACACAATCCAAAAATGGGCAGAAGACTTAAATACACATTTCTCCAAAGAAGATATACAGACTGCCAACAAACACATGAAAGAATGCTCAACATCATTAATCATTAGAGAAATGCAAATCAAAACTACAATGAGATATCATCTCACACCAGTCAGAATGGCCATCATCAAGAAATCTAGAAACAGTAAATTCTGGAGAGGGTGTGGAGAAAAGGGAACACTCTTGCACTGCTGGTGGGAATGTGAATTGGTACAGCCACTATGGAGAACAGTATGGAGGTTCCTTAAAAAACTACAAATAGAACTACCATATGACCCAGCAATCCCACTACTAGGCATATACCCTAAGAAAACCATAATTCAAAAATGGACTTGTACCAAATTGTTCATTGCAGCTCTATTCACAATAGCCCGGAGATGGAAACAACCTAAGTGTCCATCATCGGATGAATGGCTAAAGAAGATGTGGCACATATATACAATGGAATATTACTCAGCCATAAAAAGAAACGAAATTGAGCTATTTGTAATGAGGTGGATAGACCTAGAGTCTGTCATACAGAGTGAAGTAAGTCAGAAAGGGAAAGACAAATACCGTATGCTAACACATATATACGGAATTTAAGAAAAAAAATGTCATGAAGAACTTAGGGGTAAAACAGGAATAAAGACACAGACCTACTTGAGAATGGACTTGAGGATATGGGGAGGGGGAAGAGTAAGCTGAGACAAATCGAAAGAGAGGCATGGACATATATACAGTACCAAACGTAAGGTAGATAGCTAGTGGGAAGCAGCCGCATAGCACAGGGACATCAGCTCTGTGCTTTGTGACCGCCTGGAGGGGTGGGATAGGGAGGGTGGGAGGGAGGGAGATGTAATAGGGAAGGAAAGTGGGAACAGATGTATATGTATGACTGATTCACCTTGTTATAAAGCAGAAAAAAAAAGTTACACAGATTTATAACTACGCACATACATGCACTTTTTTAATTTGAGAGAAGGCCGAAAGAAAACTTCCTGTCAAAGGAGTTAATATCCATGGGTTCTGTCTGCATCACCATTTAACATTTCCTTTGCCATATAAATTCCAGAAAGTTTCCTCCAGTGGGCTCTCACAGAGAAAGTCCTGGGACTTGCCTGGTTGTGCAGTGGTTAGGTATCCGCCTGCCAATGAAGGGGACACGAGTTCAAGCCCTGGTCCTGGAAGATTCTACATGCCGTGGAGCAACTAAGCCCGTGTGCCACAACTACTGAGCTTGTGTGCCAAAACTACTGAAGCCCACACGCCTAGAGCCTGTGCTCCACAGGAAGAGAAGCCACCGCAATGAGAAGCCCGTGCACCGCAACTAAAAGTAGCCGCTGCTTACTACAACTAGAGAAAGCCCACGTGCAGCAATGAAGACCCAACACAGCCAAAAATAAATAAATAAATAAATAAATTTAAAAGAAAAAGAAGAAAGAAAGAAAAAAAGTCCTCTTTCCCTGTCTCCCTTGTAGGCCTATTGCTAAAAAAATGATGCCAAGCTGCAATTTTGGATTTGGTCACCAGATGGCACTGACCTCCAATTTTAATTTTATTTTCCAATGGAAAAAATAATCATTTGGCAAAATGAGCAAATTCTACTTTGAATGGAGGTTGTGAAACTATGTAAAATAAAATCATGATTAATTCCTTAATTCAGCAATAAAGACATTTCAGAACACTCCTTCAAAATATTAACAATGAACTGTACTGATTTCTTCATTATAAAAATCAATGAGATTGAAAGATTAAAAGATGTATGAAAAATTGGAAAGGAAATTATCCACATACACCTCAGAAAACACTTTATATGCCAGGAACTCTCTTGAACTAGGATACAGATAAATAAATGAAAACTATAGGATTGTAATTAAACTTATGAAAAGATACCAACAATAAATATACAAATTAAAGTTTTGGTAATTTTAGCTTAAAAAAAGGTAAATTGCATGATAATGTTTGCTGTAATCTCATTCTCACACACAAAAATTATGTGTACATCTGCTCATACATCTTGTACATCTGCATGTATTGTGTACATATATATTTGAGAAAAGCATCTACAGATTGTGTTCCACACTGCTGACATAGGGTATCTCAGTAGAGGGAAATGAGGTAGATACAGGATCATTTCATTTTCTACATATACATATCTTTATCTTTTGATTTCTACCAATTACAAACATACATTAGTTTTATAATTGAGTAAAATGAATGAGATACACTTTTGAAAACAGGAAAAAGATTTGTTATAATCCAATCTCAGAAACATTTCATATAAATCTTCTGGCCTGAAAAGGAATTCACAGTTAATTGTTGAATTTTAAAAAAAGATTACATGACGTATGAACGATATAATCCCAATTGTTGATAATACACCTATGTGTATGTGTAAATACATATATAAAGCATTGTGTCTAAAAGGATATAACCAAAAATAGCCACGCACACACAGATATACATTCCCTCAGAGACCCTCACTCTGGCTGCTTTCTCTACATGAGGTACAGGTGGAACTTCCTGTGGAGAGCTCAAGAGAACAAGGCAGCATCTGATACTATAAGAAGGCCTGTCTGTGCCATTCAAGCTTCCAACAAGCCCTGGTTGGTGGGTCAGACCTGAGACCCCTCCCTCCCAGAATCCTTACCTAGCCGCCTCCCAGAGATATTGAGAGATGTTGTTCTGGTTCTGACCAGCAGGTGGCGATCATCTCCATAGGTTACTTTTACTGCAAAGAAAATGTATCAATTTTTGCAAAGAGAAACAAAGACGATGTGAAATGAATAGTCCTAAATATACTTGAAAATTTCATACATATATGAATTTTTCATATATATATGAAACCGAAAGTGTATATACAGTTTCACTTGTTGGTAATGATTCACAAAACTGAGTCTTTCACAACAATTAATTTATTCAGCACACCTATGTAGGGCACTGCTAGCTTGAGTCCTTTTGTCCATCCCACTCTTCTCTCTGATCCCCGGATTCTCATTTCCAACTACCTACAAGACGGGTTCACTTGGAGAAAGATGACTACAATTCCTTTCTACGTGAGTGGAGTCAGTGTGTGTATGTGTTTCTGGTGTTAAACTGAAGAGTAAAGAATCAGATAGGATAACTCATTAAATAATAAAAAGAAATGGCACAAATATCCTATCCTCTTCCAAACTCCATCAGGAAACATATACAACAACAAAAACAACAAAATAGCACCACAGCCCATAAATGTGTGTACATTTCATGTCTTGTGGATAAATATACATACGCCCTTTATTATAGTTATGCTATTTATTTTACATCAGAATCTCCTCATTTATGGAAGGGAGGACTCTGGAACTAACATTTCTTAAAGGCCTCGTATGTGCCAGATACTTTCTATAGCTCATCTGATCTTCATAAAAATTCTGTTAGCAGGATTTTTGCTGCTAAGCAATATCTGTTTCATTTGTTATTATTTTCCATTCATATGTACATATGATAAAATATTACATACGTGAATGTGGTAATAAAGATGTAATTAACTATCTATGAAAACACTGCATTGATGCAAAGGATGGAGACAAAGAAAAAGGTCACAGCCAACATCTATCACACTTCAGCAGTCACCAGTGCAGAGAGCAACCTGGTGCCACAGGGTCAAGTAAGCCACCACTGCCCCTGGCCTACAAACACCACCCTACAAACACCCATATAACCAAAACCTCATGAAGGAGAATAGGTGGATTGAGGGAAATGCCACCCTGAGATACTCTATAGTCTCAAGGGGACAGATGGAGGGTGCTGGACTAAGCAAAGCCAGGTGCAGTGGGAGCCAATGAGGACAACCACATGAATTATACAGAGATAAAAGCCCTACATAGTTTTATTCCTCTGAGTGCAGAGTGAGCAAATTTGGGCACTACTGTACTAGAAGGTAATCAAATTGGAATTCTCTGTTTAGTGATCAATGTATAAGTTCATATTTCAAGTAAAAAGTCTATTTCCTTTTCATTGTGGACCCTTACCTCTTCACTATGAAGTAACACCCTGGGGGGAGACCTTCAAGATGGAAGAGGAGTAAGATGTGGAGATCACCTTCCTTCCCACAAATACATCAAAAATACATCTACATGTGGAAGAACTCCTACAGAACACCTACTGAACGCTGGCAGAAGACCTCAGACATCCCAAAAGGCAAGAAAATCCCCACATACCTGGGTAGGGTAAAAAAAAAAAACCAGAGACAAAAGAATAGGGATGGAACCTGTACCTCTCAGAGGGAGTTGTGAAGGAGGAAAGGTTTCCACACACTAGAAACCCCTTCACTGGTGGGGATGGGGAGTTGGGAAGTGAAGCTTCAGAACCATGGGGGAGAGCACAGCAACAGGGGTGCAGAGGGCAAAGTGGGGAGATTCCAGCACAGAGGATCAGTGCCAACCAGCACTCATGAACCTGAGATGCTGATCTGCTCACCCAGTGGGGCGGGTGAGGGCTGGGAGCTGAGGCTCGGGCTTCGGAGGTCAGACCCCAGGGAGAGGACTAGGGCTGGCTGTGAGAAGACAGCCTGAAAGGGGCTAGTGCACCACACCTAGCCCAGAGAGAGTCCAGGAAAAAGTCTGGACCTGCCAGAGAAGCAAGAGACCATTGTTTCCGGGTATGCAAGGAGAGGGGATTCTTGCTCTGTGTGCCCACAGATGGCAGAGCACTGACTAAGTGAGGTCCAGAGACGGTCCTGAGCCACAGCTATCAGCTTGGATCCCAGATGGGCATGGACCACTAACGCTGCCACTGTTGCCAGCAAGAATCCTATGTGCAAGTGCAGGTCACTACCCACACCCCCCTGAGAGCCTGTACAGCATGCCACTTCCAGGGTCCTGTGATCCAGGGACAACTTCCCTGGGAGAACACACAGCACACCTCAGGCTGTTGCAATGTCATGTTGGCCTCTGCTGCCGCAGACTTGCCATGTATTCCAATTATGACTACCATACCCCTCCCTCTCCCCGGCCTGAGTGAGCAAGAAAGACCTAATGAGCCACTGCTTTGACCCCCTCCTGTCTGGACAGGGAACAGCTGCCTGAAGGTGGCCTACACTCAGAGGTGGAACCAAAATCCAAGCTGAACCCCAGGAGATGTGTGAACAAAGAAGAGAAAGGGAAATTTCTCCATGCAACCTCAGGAGCAGCAGATTAAATATCCACAGTCAACTTGATAAACCCTGCATCTGTGGAATACCTGAATAGACAAAGAATGTTCCCAAAATTGAGGCAGTGGACTTTGGGAGCAAATGTAGACTTGGGGTTTGCTTTCTGTGTCTGAGTTGTTTTTGGTTTTATATTTATCTTAGTTTAGTTTTTAGTGCTTGCTATCACTGGTGGATTTGTTTATTGGTTTCATTGCTATCTTCCTCTTCTTTTATTAATATTTTTTTAACTTTTAAAATTTTGTTTTATTTTTTAATTTTTCAAATTTTTAATTTTTAATTTCTTTACCTTTTTCTCTTTTTGTGAGTGTATGTGTGTATGTTTCTTTGTGTGATTTTGTCTGTTTAGTTTTGCTTTTACCATTTGGTTTGGGGTTCTATCTGTTCAGTTTTTTTTTTTCTTTTCTTCCTTTTCTTCCAAGACGTGCAGCTGGCACGGTCTTGGTGCTCTGACTAGTGTTGGCCCTGAGCCTCCAAGGTGGGAGAACCGAGTCCAGGACACTGGGCCACAAGAAAACAGCGGGCCCCATGTAATATCAATCAGTGACAGCTCTCCCATATATAACCATCTCAACATTAAGACCCAGCACCACCCAATGGCCAGTAAGCTCCAGTGCTGGACGCCCATGCCAAGGAACTAGCAAGACAGGAACACAACCACAACCATTAGTAGAGAGGCTGCCTAAAGTCAAACTAAGTTCACAGACACCCCAAAAAACATCCCTGGACATGGCCCTGCCCACCAGAAGGAAAAGAACAATCCTCAACCACCAGAACATAGGCACCAGTCCCCTCCACCAGGAAGCCCACACAAGCCACTGAACAAACCTCATCCACTGGCAGCATACACCAAGAATAATGGGAACTATGAACATGCAGCCTGCGAAAGGGAGATCCCCAACACAGTAAGTTAAACAAAATGAGAAGACAGAGAAATACAGAGCAGATGAAGGAGCAAGGTAAAAACCCACCAGACCAAACAAATGAAGAGGAAATAGGCAGTCTACCTGAAAAAGAATTCAGAGTAATGATAGTAAAGATGATGCAAAATCTCGGAAATAGAATGAAGAAAACACAAGAAACGTTTAACAAGGACCTAGAAGAACTAAAGAGCAAACCAACAAAGATGAACAATGCAATAAATGAATTAAAAATATTCTAGAAGGAATCAATAGCAGAATAACTGAGGCAAAAGAACAGTTAAGTGACCTGGAAGAGAGAACAATGGAAATAACCACAGCAGAGCAGAATAAAGAGAAAAGAATGAAAAGAATTGAGGACAGTGTCAGAGACTTCTGGGACAACATTAAATGCACCAACATTCGAATCATAGGGGTTCCAAAAGAAGAAGAGGAAAAGAAAGGGACTGAGAAAATATTTGAAGAGCTTATAGTTGAAAACTTCTTTAATATGGGAAAGGAAATAGTCAATCTAGTCCAAAGCACAGAGAGCCTGATACAGGATAAATCCAAGGAGAAACACACCAAGACACATATTAATCAAACTATCAAAATTAAATACAAAGAAAAAATATTAAAAGCAACAAATAAAATACAAGGAAACCCCCATAAGGTTAACAGCTGATCTTTCAGGAGAAACTCTGCAAGCCAGAAGAGAGTGGCAGGACATATTTAAAGTCATGAAAGGGAACAGCCTACAACCAAGGTTCAGATTTGACGGAGAAATTAAAAACTTTACAGACAAGCAAAAGTTAAGAGAATTCAGTACCACCAAACCAGCTTTACAAAAAATGCTAAAGGAACTTCTCTAGGCAGGAATCACAGGAGAAGGAAAAGACCTACAATAACAAACCCAAAACAATTAAGAAAATGGTAATAGGAACATACATATCGATAACTACCTTAAATGTAAATGGATTAAATGCTCCAACCAAAAGACACAGGCTCACTGAATGGATACAAAAGCAAGACCATATGTATGCTGTCTACAAGAGACCCACTTAAGACATAGGGACACATACAGACAGAAAGTGAGGGGATGGAAAAAGATATTCCAGGCAAATGGAAATCAAGAGAAAGCTGGAGTAACAATTCTCATATCAGACAAAATAGACTTTAAAATAAAGACAAGAGATGAAGAAGAATACTAAATAATGTTCAACAGGTCATGCAAGAAGAAGATATAACAACTGTAAATATTTATGCAGCCAACATAGGAGCACCTTAATACATAAGGCAAATGCTAGCAGCCATAAAAGAGAAATTGACAGTAACACAATCATAGTAGGGAACTTTAAGACCTCACTTTCACCAATGGACAGATCATCCAAAATGAAAATAAATAAGGAAACACAAGCTTTAAAAGACACATTAGACCAGATGTACTTAATTGATATTTATAGGACATTCCATCCAAAAACAACAGAACACACTTTCTTCTCAAGTGCACATGGAACATTCTCCAGGATAGATCATATCTTGGGTCACAAATCAAGCCTCAGTAAATTTAAGAATATTGAAATCATATCACATAGCTTTTCTGAACACAACGTTATGAGACTAGATATCAATTACAGTAAAAACACTGTAAAAATACAAACACATGAAGGCTAAACAATACATTACTAATTAACCAAGACATCACTGAAGAAATCAAAGAGGAAATCAAAAAATGCCTAGAGAAAAATGACAATGAAAACACTATGACCCACACCTATGGGATGCAGAAAAAGCAGTTCTAAGAGGGAAGATTATAACAATACAATCCTACCTCAAGAAACAAAAAACATCTTAAATAAACAACTTAACATTACACCTAAAGCAAGTAGAGACAAAAGAACAAAGAAACCCCAAAGTTCGCAGAAGGAAAGAAATCAAAAAGATCAGATCAGAAATAAATGAAAAAAAATGAAGGAAACAATAGCAAAGATCAATAAAATTAAAAGCTGGTTCTTTGAGAAGATAAACAAAATTGATAAACCATTAGCAGACTCATCAAGAAAAAAAGGAATATGACTCAAACGAACAGAATTAAAAACGAAAAGGAGAAGTAACAACTGACACTGCAGAAATACAAAGGATCATGAGAGATCACTACAAGCAACGATATGCCAATAAAAAGGATAGCCTGGAAGAAATGGACAAATTCTTAGAAAAGTACAACCTTCCAAGACTGAACCAGGAAGAAATAGAAAATATGAACAGACCAATCACAAGCACTGAAATGGAAACTGTGATTAAAAATCTTCCAACAAGCAAAAGCCCAGGACCACATGGCTTCACAGGTGAATTCCATCAAACATTTCGAGAAGAGCTAACAGTTATCATTCCCAAGCTCTTCCAAAATACAACAGAAGGAGGAACATTCCTAAACACATTCTATGAGGCCACCACCTCCCTGATTCCAAAACCAAAGATATCCCCAAAAAAGTAAACTACAGGCTAATATCACTGATTAACATAGATGCAAAAATCCTCAACAAAATACTAGCAAACAGAATCCAATAGCACATTAAAAGGATCATACGCCATGACCAAGTGGGGTTTATCCCAGGAATGCAAGGATTCTTCAATATACACAAATCAATCAACATAACACACTATATTAACAAATTGAAGGAGAAAAACCATATGATCATCGCAATAGATGCAGAAAAAGTTTTTGACCAAATTCTATACCCATTTATGATAAAAACTCTCCAGAAAGTTGACATAGAGGGAACTTACCTCAACATAATAAAGGCCATATATGACAAACCCACAGCCAACATTGTTCTCAATGGTGAAAAATTGAAACCATTTCCACTAAGATCAGGAACAAGACCAGGTTGCCCACTCTCACCACTATTATTCAACATAGTTTTGGAAGTTTTAGTCACAGCAATCAGAGAATGAAAGGAAATAAAAGGAATCCAAATCAGAAAAGAAGAAGTAAAACTGTTACTGTTTGCAGATGACATGATACTATACATAGAGAGTCCTAAAGATGCTACCAGGAAACTACTACAGGTAATCAATGAATTTGGTAAAGTAGCAGGACACAAAATTAATGCACAGAAATCTCTTGCATTCCTATACACTAACAACGAAAGTTCAGAAAGAGAAGTTAAGGAAACACTCCCATTTACCATTGCAACAAAAAGCATAAAATACCTAGGAATAAACCTACCTAGGGAGACAAAAGACCTGGATGCAGAAAACTATAAGACACTGATGAAAGAAATTAAAGATAATACATACAGATGGAGAGATATACCATGTTCTTGGATTGGAAGTATCAACATTGTGAAAATGACTATACTACACAAAGCAATCTACAGATTTAATGCAATCCCATCAAACTACCAATGGAATTTTCACAGAACTAGAAGGAAAAGTTTCACAATTTTTATGGAAACACAAAAGACCCCAAAGAGTCAAAGCATTCTTGAGAGAGCATAATGGAGCTGGAGGAATCAAGCTCCCTGACTTCAGACTATACTACAAAGCTACAGTAAACAAGACAGTATGGTACTGGCACAAAAACAGAAATATTGATTAATGGAACAGGATAGAAAGCTCAGAGATAAATCCATGCACGTATGGTCACCTTATCTTTGATAAAGGAGGCAAGAGTATACAATGGAGAAAAGGCAGTCTCTTCAATAAATGGTGCTGGGAAAACTGGACAGTTACATGTAAAAGAATGAAATTAGACCACTCCCTAACACCATACACACAAATAAACTCAAAATGGATTAAAGACCTTAATTTAAGGCCAAACACTATAAAACTCTTAGAGGAAAACATAGGAAGAAGACTCTATGACATACCACACAGCAAAATCATTTTTGACCCACCTCCTAGAGAAATGGAAATAAAACCAAAAATAAACAAATGGGACCTAATGAAACTTAAAATCTTTTGCACAGCAAAGGAAATCATAAACAAGATGAAAAGACAATCCTCAGAATGGGAGAAAATATTTGCAAATGAAGCAACTGACAAAGTATTAATCTCCAAAATATACAAGCAGCTCATGCAGCTCAATATAAGAAAAGCAAACAACCCAATCCAAAAATCGGCAGAAGACCTAAAATGACTTTTCTCCAGAGAAGATATACAGATTGCCAACAAACACATGAAAGGATGCTCAACATCACTAATCATTAGAGAATTGCAAATCAAAACCACAATGAGGTATCACCTCACACTGGCCATAATGGCCATTATTAAAAACTCTAGAAACAACTAATGCTGGAGAGGGTGTGGAGAAAAGGGAACCCTCCTGCACTGTTGGTGGGATATGATTCAGCCACTATGAAGAACAGTATGGAGGTTCCTTAAAAAACTAAAAATAGGGCTACCCTGGTGGCGCAGTGGTTGAGAGTCTGCCTGCCAATGCAGGGGACGCGGGTTCATGCCTTGGTCCAGGAAGATCCCACATGCCGCGGAGTGGCTGGGCCCGTGAGCCATGGCCACTGAGCCTGCACGTCCGGAGGCTGCACTCCACAACAGGAGAGGCCACAACAGTGAGAGGCCCGTGTACTGCAAAAAACAAAACAACAACAACAAAAAAACTAAAAATAGAATTACGATATGACCCATCAATCCCACTATTGGGCATATACCCTGAGTAAACCATAATTCAAAAAGCATCATGTACCACTATGTTCCTTGCAGCACTATTTACAATAGCCAGAACATGGAAGCAACCTAAGTGTCCATCGACAGATGAATGGATAAAGAAGATGTGGCACATATATACAATGGAATATTACTCTGCCATAAGAAGAAATCAAATTGAGTTATTTCTAGTGAGGTGGATGGACCTAGAGTCTGTCATATAAAGTGAAGTAAGACAGAAACAATTACTGTATGCTAACACGTGTATATGGAATCTAAAATAAATGGGTCTGAGGAACCTAGGGGCAGGACAGGAATAGAGACGCAAGCATAGCAAATGGACTTGAGGACACGGGGAGGGGGAAGGGTAATCTGGGACGAAGTGAGAGAGTGGCATGGACATATATACACTACCAAATGTAAAATGGATAGCTAGTGGGAAGCAGCTGCATAGCACAGGGAAATCAGCTCGATGGTTTTTGAACACTTAGAGGGTTGGGATAGGGAGGGCGGGAAGGAGGCTCAAGTGGGAGGGCATATGGGGATATATGTATACATATAGCTGATTCACTTTGTTATAAAGCAGAAACTAACACACCATTGTAAAGCAATTATACTCCAATAAAGATGTTAAAATTGAAAAAAAAATAACTCCCTGCACTCATGCCTTCTGCCAAATCATTTCTGTTCCCAGTGCGTGAAAATGTACTGTCTCAATGGGAGAACAAGGATGCTTTGTATTCAGTCATATTTATTTTGAGAATTTAATAGAGAGTATTCAGAGTGAGACTATGTTTTTGTCAGACAGCCCTTAAGTAGGAATGAAGGCAATCTAATTTTGTTCTCAATTGGTGTGGTCTGAATTTATATTACCCACAAGCAAATATATTGTCATTCAATCTCATATTGGTGATTGCATTAAAATTAAAATATTTAATTTCAAGAAAAATCTTGCAGTAGGAAATTATGTTCTATGCTTCCTGTGTAATTTTGACAATGAGATTTTTGAACTGGTGAATTTTTTTTTCAGAGTCGAATGAAAAATAAGTTTCTTTTCTCTTGTAAACACTGTTCATGTATTAGCAGATAAAACTTTATAAGTTAAGGTAAAAGGTGTCCTGAGTCTTTTGTATTAATAGAATTTTTAAAAATAGTATTCAAAGCTCAGCAAAGACTAGTGATGACTTTCTGTAATCTAGACATCTGGTTGACATTTCTGCCTTCACTATGTGAACTTGTAACTGAGATTTGCATGAATAAAAGGTTACTTATTTCTAGTCCTTTTTCTGTAACATCGTTTATGTTCTTGATTTCCTGATCTATGAAATGTGGATCATCACTCCTTGACAAAAAGGGGACTGTGGTCATTATACAAGAGCTTATAAAAGGAATCCTTGTACAACAAAAGAAAGTAATATTTACACCACTCGTGGCAGGTAAAAAATGAGAGCCTTTCTTATTTTAGGAAGTCTCTTGGAGGTCAACCATAGTGTCCCCATTTTTCTCATTGAATAATATATTTACCCTTGATAGTTCTGAATTTTTGGTAAATGTTTTCATTAACCTCCATAATAACTCAAGCAATAAACTCTTCTCAACTCCTATTGTCTGGAAGAAGTATGTAATGTCAGCTTCTTTGTCTTTCTTTTCTTAATTTCATTCCTTCTTTTTCTACTTCTGATTCTTTAATTAACTTATTAATCTAAAGATAATTGTGAAATACTAATCAAATACATCTTTAGTCTTGATTTTAGCTTATCTGGTTTTAGATATCACATTCCTTCAGTTAATATTAGTTTACAACAGAGAATAAAAATTGGTGGTTTGAGGAACACAATTTTTTCCATATAATGTTTAATTTTTTAAATAGTTTCCAACATCTAAAAATTGGAAGATTTCATATATAAATGCAGTTCCTGGGCTTATCTTGAAAAATGAAGTTTGACCCCCTGGGGCCTACATTTTTACACTCCCTCAAGGAAACAAGTGGCTGGACCTGATAGCAGTTTCCTCATCCCGTTCACCACAGTTCTTACCGCTCTCTATTGTATAACCTCCCCCCTCCACTGACACAGAATATTAGTTTCTATTTTACTGTTATTGCTACTGCTTTTCTGAAAAAAAATTGAAACATTTCTTGCATCCACTTAGTCAATCAAAAATGGGGGACCAGGGGCCTCCCTGGTGGCGCAGTGGTTGAGAGTCCGCCTGCCGATGCAGGGGATACGGGTTCGTGCCCCGGTCTGGGAGGATCCCATATGCCGCGGAGCGGCTGGGCCCGTGAGCCATGGCCGCTGGGCCTGCGCATCCGGAGCCTGTGCTCCGCAACGGGAGAGGCCACAACAGTGAGAGGCCCGCATACCGCAAAAAGAAAAAAAAATGGGGGACCAAAAGACCAAGAGCATTGTTCATTTTAAGAAAACTGGAGAGAGAGCATTTACCTGTGGAATCAAAGGCTCGTCCCAAGATTTATATATATATATATATATATATATATATATATATATATATATATATATATATATATATATATATCTGTCTCTATTATTTACATTACCAATGTGACCCCCATAGGCCTTTGAGTTTAGCCTTCCTGGAATTAAAAGTTTTCCATGTCACACCACTAATGTGCCACACAGCCTTTCTGAGGAGAGTATGATGCATATGCACCTTGTAAAATCTTTAAATAAGTAAAGGATAAGCCTATTTGAAGCAACTTTTTAAATGACAGACTAGAGGAATGTTTGATAGGATATAATGAACCATCATTTGCCATATTTAGTGCTGTCATATTTTCTTATCAGAAAAAGGATTATATTCTTCCTGCTGGCAGGTCACAAAGGGATTTTTGAGGATAATACATCATCTGAATTTATTAGATAAATTCAGTTCTGTGCCAAGTTACCTCTGGCCATGATATTTTCCTCTGACCCAATGAGTTAAGTTATGTGGGAATAACATTTCAATAGTGCCAACTCAGTTTTAGAGGTAGATACTGGTCTGCATTAGAAACCTGTAAGACAAACTTTGTCTGTTTTCAGAATGGTTTGCTTTATGCCCTTATGAGAATTGCATTGCAAATATTCAACATAACTATAAGCACCTAAAAGCTTATGGAAATGAATTTAATGGACTTGGATTGTAGGTAACAGAAGTAATTCCTGCTGTCTTCTACTTTTGTAACTTTTATTTGTGAACCATGAGAAAGCATTAACTTAACTGCTAAATGCCCTCCCTTAAAATTTCAGGTATTTTATTTGTTCACATTCCCTGATGGCCCTGCTCATATCCAGCTGTTTGGTAATACCATGTTTATTTCTTTGCCTATTTGTTTAATCAATTATTCACAGTTATTATCTGCCTTGGTTTAAAAATGAGTACACCATATGCAATTCCACTTCAGGGTATATACACAAGAGAATTTAAAACAGGTGTTCAAATAAAAATGTATACATGAATGTTTAAAGCAGCATTATTTATAAAAGCCAAAAGTTGGAAATAACTCAAATGTCCATCAGTGGATGAATGGACAAATGAAATGTGGTATATCCATATAATGGAATATTATTCAGCCATAAGAAGTACTGCTACATGCCCCAACATGGATGAATGTGAAAACATTATGCTAAATGAAAGAAACCAGGGGCAAAAGGCCACGTATTGTATGATTCCATTTATATGACATATCCCTAATAAGAAGAGTCATTGAGACAGAAATAGATTAGTGACTGCTTAGGGCTGGGGGTAGAACAAGGGGCTAGAAGAGTGATAGCTAAATGTACAGGGTTTCTCTCTATGGTGATGAAAGTGTTCTAAGATTAACCCTGATGATGGCTGCATATATCTGTAAATATACTAAGAACCATTGAATTGTACACTTTAACTGGGAGAATTTTATGGTATGTGAATGATATCTCAATAAACTGTCGCAAAAATGTAAATTTTAAAAATGAACACATGAGCCCACTGGTTTTGATTACTGAACTTTCAATTCAAGTAGTACTTGGGTCCACCATACTCAAGTTTTCAGATTTACTCCCTGTACAAATACAGCAGGGCAGAGATTTTTGTTTATTTTGTTTAACACTGTAACTTCTATGTCTAGCACAGTGCCAATGAATTCCCTTTTGAACACTGTGGGTAATTCTCCAACATTTAAAATCATTACCTGCTAAAATATAAGCTTCGGGATGGCAAGGATTTATGTCTCTTTTATTCACTGCTGATTCTCCTGACCTTGAAGAATGCCTGGTACAAAGATGGCACTCAACAAATATTTGTAAAATGAATGTACTGCTTTTTCTGTCCCCTGCTCAATGGAAAACTGTATCTAACATCCAAACGGGTAGTAAAATAGTGGGAGAGGACAGTAAATGAAAGAAAAGGAATTGGCAATGAATAAAAACAGATCATTCTAAGAAGAAATGGCAATCAAATATGTAAAAATTTTTCACCCCTCCTAACAACCGAAGGAATTAAAGGAATGCAAAGTGCAGGCTGACTGCTCTGAGCACTTGCTGAAACTAAAGCTCAGGTCAGCACTACACTAAAATATTCAGTTCATGTCTCCCCTACAGACACACACAAGCACAGCTGGAGAGACAAAGGACTTCACGCTTGGTGAAAATGGAGGTGCATTAAGAGTGGTCCATAGAGCTGACTCTCCTGATAAGGGACTTGGTTGTCAAATATGTCATACATCTGCATCCTCTCCTCTATTCTTTACACTTGGAGTGTGTGTGTGTGTATTTATATGTCTGCTGTGGAGTGAATCAGATCCAGGTCTTGGAAACCCCCTTCAACCAGAACCTCTCATCTCACATCTGTTCATCAGGTAAGATTTAGTGTAAGAAAGGTTCACACCTGAGGTTTTCAAGAAAGTGCCTGCACAACGTTACCTTCAATGCCCAAAGGAGGAGACAGTGAGACATAAAGCTGATGTAAAAAGTCAAAGAAAACTTGAAGATCCATCCCAAATCCAGGGCTTTTACATATAATTCAACTGGGGAATGAAAGGTCCAATGAACTAAGATGACACAGTTAATTAATCAGAGAGAGAAGTCTGGGACTTGATTCTCAGAAATAAATCATATCCATTACCCTGCATGGTAAGTCAGGACGTTTATATCACGTGATTATAACCGTGGGATTTACTGTTGAGGCTCCATGGCATTCAGAAAGGAATGTAGGACTCTCAGGCAGAAGGGTTTTAGTCTCAGATGTTTAACATTCAGTGGCTGTGTGATCCCAGACAAGATGATTCATTGATTTGTGTCCCAGTCTTTTTACCTAGGAAATGGAGGTGTTAATTCCCCACATCACAAGAACATAGAGGAAAAAACTGACAGCACTGATAAGGCAGCAGTCACAGTGTCTGGCACACAATAAGCACTTGGAGTTCCCTCAGCTCCCAAGGAGGCAGAAACCATGTGCCCTATTTCTCGACTCCTCTTCGTCTTCACTACACCTCAGCCTTCTGTGGTCCTAACGGCCTTCCCCAGCACAGTGACTAAACACGGAAAGGGCAATGATGTTCCTCCAAGAGGGAAACTCCCAAAGGAACCTAATGCCAGTGTGAATTTGGTTCCTCATTCTATTGCCAATGCTCTTGCTGACCTTAACATTAACCTCCAGATCAGGTGCCTCCCTTTGTTCAACCCCTGTGACCCCACTGAATATCAGACCCTCCCCCTCCACTAGGCAGCCTCAATGCCATTGCTTCAACAACCTACAGAATGGGAGAAAATATTTGCAAACTATGAAACCGACAAGGAATTAATTTTCAAAATATACCAACAGCCCATACAGCTCAATATCAAACAAACTACCCACCCAATAAAAAACTGGAGGAAGATCTAAATACACATTTCTTCAAAGAAGACATACAGATGGCCAAGAGGCACATGAAAAGCTGCTCAACATCACTAATTATTAGAGAAATGCAAATCAAAACTACAATGTGGTATCACTTCACACTGGTTAGAATGGGCATCTTCAGAAAATCTACAAACAACAAATGCTGGAGAGGGTGTGGAGAAAAGGGAACTAAAAATAGAACTACCGTATGACCCAGCAATCCCACTACTGGGCGTATACCCAGAGACAGCCATAATTCAAAAAGACACACGCACCCCAATGTTCATTGCAGCACTATTTACAATAGCCAGGTCATGGAAACAACCTAAATGCTCATCGACAGACAAATGGATAAAGAAGATGTGGTACATATATACAATGTAAAATTATGCAGCCATAAAAAGGAATGAAATTGGGTCATTTGTAGAGACATAGATGGATCTAGAGACTGTCATACAGAGTGAAGTAAGTCAGAAAGAGAAAAACAAATATCATATATTAATGCATATATGTGGAATCTAGAAAACTGGTACAGATGAACTGGTTTGCAAGGCAGAAATAGAGACACAGATGTAGAGCACATATGTATGAACACCAATGGAGGAAAGTGGGGGGTGGGTGGGATGAGTTGGAGATTGGGATTGACATATATACACTAATATGTATAAAATAGATAACTAATAAGAAAAAATGTAAGCCAAACTTACTTTTGCACTGAGGGCTTTTGCTCACGCAAGCATAATCAAGCCACATGTTGGCGGCTTCATGGGGTAGGAGACATAACACAAAACCCAGGGCCTACCTAGTAATGGCAAACATAAATAATATTTTAAAAAATCAGTAAATAAACATTGTCTACAGGAAATGCAATTTAAATATAAAGGTCAAATAGGCTGAAAGTAAAAGGAGAGAAAAAGATGTACCATTCAAACAGTAAGCATATGAAAAGTGTAGTGGCTATACTAATGTCAGATTTTTGACTTGGTAGCTACAGGATTCTCTGTGTCTCTGCCTCAGAATATAATCATTAACAGAGTCCTTGCCTTTACGGAGCTTATGATATAATGGAGTAGGTAACAGACAGTAAAAAAAGAAGTAAAATATAGAGTATGTAAGATGGCATAGGTGCTTTGGAGAGGAGCAACAGGATAACGATTAAGATCAGGGAATTAGGAGCCAAGATGATGAGTTTCAGTGACAGTTCTGCCCCCATTACAGCTGTGTGACCGTAGAGAAGGTACTAAAAACTCTCAGGGCCTTCCTTTCCTCATCACATAGATGTAGGTAATAATAACAACAACAATAATATTGGTTATAATAATAGTACCTCCCTTGATGTGAGAAGTAAATGTGTTAGTATATACAAAGAACTTAAAACAGTGTATGTCTAAGAGTGAGCATTACCTAAGTTTTTGCTATCATTTTTATTTTGGAAAAACTAATGAAGGGAGAAGGGATAGGGAGTGCCTGGGAGAGGGGGAGATGAATTTTTGAAGTAGTGTAGTCATAAAAGTCCTCACTGAAGAAGGCAACACTTGAGCAAATACATATTTCTATATGGAGGATTATTGTGTGTTAGAGTAGAAACCAGCATAGGGCAAATGATTCACTTAAAGTCTTTTATTTATTTATTTATTTATTTATTTATTTATTTATTCTACCTTAGGGGTAATTTATTTGTAGAGATTTAGCTTTTCCAAACATTAGTATTAATTAGTCTTTTATATTTAAAAAGTACTTCATCATTTTGTATAACTTATTTCTCATCTAAGACATATGGACCACCCAAAAAAAGCAACTGAAGAAAAAACCACTCCCCTTATTTTAGGTTTTATCTGTGCCAGTTCTGCAAATAATTTTGTAAAGCTAACAAGGCTCCTATAATTCTATTAGGCATATAATATTTGTATTAAACCTCTCCACATTTAATAATGTCAAAATTCCATTGAAATGTTTAACTCTTACTTATTCTCATGGCACAAAACATGCAAATTTAAATCAATGGAGAGGAATGAAATCCAATGCAATCCAATGCAAAACATGCAAACTTAAATAAATGGAGAGGAATTAATCTAACCTTTTTAAATACCATTTATATGCCAGGCATTCTTCTTGCCTGCAAATACTGTATTTCCTTCTTCCAACAATTCTGCAAGATAAGGATTGTAACCCTATTTTGTAAGTGAGAAAATAAAAGTTCAGAGTATTTGGTAAAACTAAAACTGTCTGACTTCAATGGGTGGTCTTTCTTATTACTTCAATATACTGTATTCCTAACAGCAGTAAAACACACTCCAAATTCCTCACTAACTAGGAACATCAAACAAAATGACCCTGAAATATGTGTCTGAAACGTTTTGTGTTCACTAATCAGTTGTAGTGTTGAGCAATGGGTGAAATATGGTCTTTCAACCAAGGTGAACACTAGTTAAGAAAGAGAATCTGCCTCTTACAAGATGTATGTATGACCTTATTTCCTCTTCTACAAAATGCAGGTAGTAATAACTACCTTGCAGTGTTTTTATGAAAATTGCCAACAATTTATTTTAATAATGTAACACTTTTCTTGAGACACTATGGTTTCAATAAATGCTATCTTTTAATATATTAGAAGAAATTATACCAGTTTCAACTGTACAAATTTTTATTTGTCCTATACTACTAGTCTAATTTGTCTGGCTGCTAAAATGCAAAGGTGTTGTACAAATATGAAAGTAGTTAGATTTTAGTAATTCTAACTTTATCAGAGAAGTAATGCAAGGGGTCATTTTTTTTTCCCCAAGAACAGTTCTTCTTCCATTTTCTTCTTTTTCCCCTGCTTATTTGTTTGAAGTCAAAAGGAGGGAGAACTAGTGAACTAATAACTCTGTTCTGTGTCCCTCTTTTTTAATTTATTAATTTCTCTTTTAGCTATTTTATAAAATCGGATTTCATGATATTTTGTTTAAATAAAGAGCTCCTTAGCCAACACACATACAACAAACATACTCTTTTAAAAACCTTCCAGGCTTATGGATACATAAAATAAGGCCCAGGGAAAATGGCATACAAATGTAGAAAATATGGACCCAAGGTCATAACAGAATCAGATCTAAGATGGACTTATGTCTAGGGAATTTCAACGGTATTTTAGTCCAAATTTATCTATCTATCTATCTATTTATTTATTTATTTATTTGATTCATTTTTTAATACAGCACGTCCTTATTGGACATAAATTTTATACATGTAAAATTTATACATGTCAATCCCAATCGCCCAATTCATCACATCACTACACTCCCGCCGCTTTCCCCCATTGGTGCCCAAACGTTTGTTCTCTACATCTGTGTCTCAGTTTCTGCCCTGCAAACCAGTTCATCGGTACCATTTTTCTAGGTTCCACATATATGCATTAATATATGATTTTGTTTTTCTCTTTCTGACTTACTTCACTCTGTATGACAGTCTCTAGATCCATCCACGTCTCTACAAACGACCCAATTTCGTTCCTTTTTATCATTGAGTAATATTCTATTTATATATGTACCACATCTTCTTTAACCATTCATCTGTCGATAGGCATTTAGGTTGCTTCCATGACCTGGTTATGGTAAATAGTGCCACAATGAACATTGGGGTGCATGTGTCTTTTTGAATTATGGTTTTCTCTGGGTATATGCCCAGATGTCGGATTGCTGGATCATATGGTAATTCTATTTTTAGCTTTTTAAGGAACCTCCATAGTGTTCTCCATAGTGGCTGTATCAATTTACATTGCCACCAACAGTGCAAGAGTGTTCCCTTTTCTCCACACCCTCTTCAGCATTTCTTGTTTGTAGATTTTCTGACGATGCCCATTCTAACTAGTGTGAGGTGATAACTCACTGCAGTTTCGATTTGCATTTCTCTAATAATTAGTGATGTTGAGCAGCTTTTCATGTGCTTCTTGGCCATCTGTATGTCTTCTTTGGAAAAATGTCTATTTAGGTCTTTTGCCCATCTTTGGATTGGGTTGTTTGGCTTTTTAATATTGAGCTGCATGAGCTGTTTATATATTTTGGATATTAATCCTTTGTCCATTGATTCATTTGCAAATATTTTCTCCCATTCTGAGGGTTGTCTTTTAGTCTTGTTTATGGTTTCCTTTGCTGTGCAAAAGCTTTTAAGTTTCATTAGGTCTCTTTGTTTATTTTTGTTTTTATTCCCATTACTCTGGAGGTGGATCAAAAAAATCTTGCTGTGATTTATGTCAAAGAGTGATCTTCCTATGTTTTCCTCTAAGAGTTTTATACTGTCCGGTCTCACATTTAGGTCTCTAATCCATTTAGGGTTTATTTTTGTGTATGGTGTTAGGGAGTGTTCTAATTTCATTCTTTTACATGTAGCTGTCCAGTTTTCCCAGCACCACTTATTGAAGAGACTGTCTTTTCTCTATTGACTCTTCTTGCTTCCTTTGTCATAGATTAGTTGACCATAGGTGCCTGGATTTGTCTCTGGGCTTTCTATCTTGTTCCATTGACCTATGTTTCTGTTTTTGTTCCAGTACCATATTGTCTTGATTACTGTAGCTTTTTAGTACAGTCAGAATTCAGGGAGTCTGATTCCTCCAGCTATGTTTTTTTCCCTCAAGAATGCTTTGGCTATTCAGGGTCTTTTGTGTCTCCACACAAATTTTAAGATTTTTTGTCCTAGTTCCGAAAAAAATGCCCTTGGTAATTTGATAGGGATTGCACTGAATCTGTAGATTGCTTTGTGTAGTATAGTCATTCTCACAACACTAATTCTTCCAATCCAAGAACCTAGTATATCTCTCCATCTGTTGGTATCATCTTTACTTTCTTTCATCAGTGTCTTATAGTTTTCTGCATACAGGTCTTTCGTTTCCCTAGGTAGATTTATTCTTGTGTATTTTTGTTGTTGTTGTTGCAATGGTAAATGGGAGTGTTTCCTTAATTTCTCTTTCAGATTTTTCATCATTAGTGTATAGGGATGCAAGAGATTTCTATGCATTAATTTTGTATCCTGCAACTTTACCAAATTCATTGATTAGCTCTAGTAGTTTTCTGGTGGCATCTTTAGGATTCCCTATGTATAGTATCATGTCATCTGCAAACAGTGACAGTTTTACTTCTTCTTTTCCAATTTGTATTCATCTTCTTTCTTTTTCTTCTCTGATTGCTGTGGCTAGGACTTCCAAAATTATATTGAATACTAGTGGTGAGAGTGGACATCCTTGTCTTGTTCCTGATCTTAGAGGAAATGCTTTCAGTTTTTCACCATTGAGAATGATGTCTGCTGTGGGTTTGTCATATATGGCCTTTATTATGTTGAAGTAGATTCCCTCTATGCCCACTTTCTGGGGAGTTTTTATCATAAGTGGGTGTTCAATTTTGTCAAAAGCTTTTTCTGCATCTATTGAGATGATCATATGGTTTTTCTTCTTCAATTTGTTAATATGGTTTATCACATTGATTGATTTATGTACATTGAAGAATCATTGTATCCCTGGCTAAATCCCACTTGATCATGGTGTATGATCCTTTTAATGTGTTGTTGGATTCTGTTTGCTAGTATTTTCTTGATGATTTTTCCATCTATATTCATCAGTTATATTTGTCTGTAATTTTCTTTTTTTGTAGTATCTTTGTCTTGTTTTGGTATCAGGGTGATGGTGGCCTCATAGAATGAGTTTGGGAGTATTTCTTCCTCTGCAATTTTTTGGAAGAGTTTGAGAAGGATGGGTGGTAGCTCTTCTCTAAATGTTTGATAGAATTCACCTTTGAAGCCATCTGGTCCTGGACTTTTGTTTGTTGGAAGATTTTTAATCACAGGCTCAATTTCATTACTTGTGATTGGTCTGTTCATATTTTCTATTTCTTCCTGGTTCACTCTTGGAAGGCTATACCTTTCTAAGAATTTGTCCATTTCTTCCAGGTTGTCCATTTTATTGGCATAGAGTTGCTTGTAGTAGTCTCTTAGGATGCTTTGTATTTCTGCAGTGTCTGTTGTAACTTCTCCTTTTTCATTTCTAATTTTGTTGATTTGAGTCCTGTCCCTCTTTTTCTTGATGAGTCTGGCTAATGGTTTATCAATTTTGTTTGTCTTCTCAAAGGACCAGCTTTTAGTTTTATTGATCTTTGCTATTGTTTTATTTGTTTCTAGTTCATTTATTTCTGCTCTAATCTTTATGATTTCTTTCCTTCTGCTAACTTTGAGTTTTGTTTGTTCTTCTTTCTCTAGTTCCTTTAGGTGTAACGTTAGATTGTTTATTTGAGGCTTTTCTTGTTTCTTGATGTAGGCTTGTATAGCTATAAACTTCCCTCTTAGAACCGCTTTTGCTGCGTCCCATAGGTTTTGGATCATCGTGTATTCATTGTCATTTGTCTCTCGGTATTTTCTGATTTCCTCTTTCATTTCTTTAGTGATCTCTTGGTTATTTAGTAACGTATTGTTTAGCCTCCATGTGTTTGTGGTTTTTTCCCCGTAATTCATTTCTAATCTCATAGTGTTTTGGTCAGAAAAGAAGCTTGATATGATTTCAATTTTCTTAAATTTACTGTGGCTTGAGTTGTGACGCAAGATGTGATCTATCCTGCAGAATGTTCTGTGTGCACTTGAGAAGTGTAATCTGCTGTTTTTGGATGGCATGTCCTGTAAATATCAATTAAATGTATCTGGCCTATTGTGTCATTTAAAGCTTCTGTTTCCTTATTTATTTTCATTTTGAATGATCTGTCCATTGGTGTAAGTGAGGTGTTAAAGTCCCCCACTATTATTTAGTTACTGTCAATTTCCTCTTTTATAGCTATTAGCAGTTGCCTTATGTATTGAGGTGCTCCTCTGTTGGGTGCATATATATTTATAATTGTTATATCTTCTTCTTGGATTGATCCCTTCATCATTATGTTGTGTCCTTCCTTGTTTCTTATGACATTCTTTATTTTAAAGTGTATTTTATCTGATATGAGTATTGCTACTCCAGGTTTCTTTTGATTTCCATTTGCATGGAATATTTTTTCCATCCCCTCACTTTCAGTCGGTATGTGTCCCTAGGTCTGAAGTGGGTCTCTTGTAGACAGCATGTAAATGGGTCTTGTTTTGTATCCATTCAGCAAGCCTGTGTCTCTTGGTTGGAGCATTTAAACCATTCACATTTAAGGTAATTATTGATATGTATGTTCCTATGACCATTTTCTTAATTGTTTTGGGTTTGCTTTGTAGGTCCTTTTCTTCTCTTGCATTTCCCCTTAGAGAAGTTCCTTTAGCATCTGTTGTAGAGCAGGTTTGGTGGTGCTGAATTTGCTTAGCTTTTGCTTGTCTGTAAAGCTTTTGATTTCTCCATCGAATCTGAATGAGGTCTTTGCCGGGTAGAGTAATCTTAGTTGTAGGTTCTTCCCTTTCATCACTTTAAGTATATCATGGCACTCCCTTCTGGTTTGTAGAGTTTCTGCTGAGAATCAGCTGTTAACCTTATGGGAGTTCCCTTGAATGTTATTTGTCATTTTTCCCTTGCTGCTTTCAATAATTTTTCTCTGTCTTTATTTTTTGCCAATTTGATCTCTATGTGTCTCAGCGTGTTTCTCCTTGGGTTTATCCTGTATGGGACTCTCTGTGCTTCCTGGACTTGGGTAGCTACTTCCTTTCCCATGTTTGGGAAGTTTTCGACTATAAACTCTTCAAATATTTTCTCGGGTCCTTTCTCTCTCTCTTCTCCTTCTGGGACCCCTATAATGTGAATGTTGTTGCGTTTAATGTTGTTCCAGAAGTCTCTTAGGCTGTCTTCTTTTCTTTTTATTCTTTTTTCTTTATTCTGTTCTGCAGCAGTGAATTCCACCATTCTGTCTTCCAGGTCACTTATCCGTTCTTCTGCCTCAGTTATTCTGCAATTGATTCTTTCTAGTGTAGTTTTCATTTCAGTTATTGTACTGTTCATCTGTGTTTGTTTGTTCTTTAATTCTTCTAGGTCTTTGTTAAACTTTTCTTGCATCTTCTCAATCTTTGCCTCCATTCTTTTTCTGAGGTACTGGATCATCTTCATTATCATAATTCTCAATTCTTTTTCTGGAAGGTTGCCTATCTCCACTTCATTTAGTTGTTTTTCTGGGGTTTTATATTTTTCCTTCATCTGGTACTTAGCCCTGTGCCTTTTCATCTTGTCTATATTTCTGTGAATGTGGTTTTCATTCTGTAGGCTGCAGGATTGTAGTTCTTCTTGCTTCTGCTGTCTGTCCTCTGGTGGATGAGACTATCTGAGAGGCTTGTGTAAGTTTCCTGATGGGAGGGACTGGTGGTGGGTAGAGCTGACTGTTGCTCTGTTGGGCAGAGATCAGTAAAACTTTAATTCGCTTGACTGCTAATGGGTGGGGCTGGCTTCCCTCCCTGTTGGTTGTTTGGCCTGAGGCAACCCAACAGTGGAGCCTACCTGGGCTCTTTGGTGGGGCTAATGGTGGAGTCTGGGAGGGCTCACACCAAGGAGTACTTCCCAGAACTTCTGCTGCCAGTGTCCTTGTCCCACGGTGAGCTTCAGCCACTGCCCGCCTCTGCAGGAGACCCTCCAACACTAGCAGGTAGGTCTGGTTAAGTCTCCCCTGGGGTCACTGCTCCTTCCCCTGGGTCCTGATGTGCACACTACTTTGTGTGTGCCCTCCAAGAGTGGAGTCTCTGTTTCCCCCAGTCCTGTCGACATCCTGCAATCAAATCCCACTAGCTTTCGAAGTCTGTTTCTCTAGGAATTCCTTCTCCCGTTGCCCGACCCCCAGGTTGGGAACCTGACGTGGGGCTCAGAACCTTCACTCCAGTGGGTGGACTTCTGTGGTATAAGTGTTATCCAGTCTGTGAGTCACCCACCCAGCAGTTATGGGATTTGATTTTACTTTAGTTGTGCCCCTCCTACCATCTCATTGTGGCTTCCCCTTTGTCTTTTGATGTGGGGTATTTTTTTTGGTGTGTTCCAATGTCTTACTGTCGATGATTGTCCAGCAGCTAGTTGTGATTCTGTTGTTCTCGCAAGAGGGAGTGAGAGCACGTCCTTCTACTCCAACATCTTGGTTCCTAATCTCTATTTATTTATTTTTTAATTGAAGTATAGTTGCTGTACAATATTATATGTTACATGTGCACAGTATAGTGATTCACAATTTTTAAAGGTTATACTGTATTTATAGTTATTATATAATATTGGCTATATTCCCTGTGTTGTACAATATATCCTTGTAGCTTAATTATTTTATACCTAATAATTTGTACTTCTTAATCTCTTACCACTATATTGCCCCTCTCTCCTTCCCTCTTCTCACTGGTAACCACCAGTTTGTTCTCTATATCTGTGAGTCTGTTTCTTTTTTGTTATATTCACTAGCTTGCTGTGTTTTTTAGATTTGGTATATAAGTGATATCGTACAGTGTTTTTCTCTGTCTGACTTATTTCATTTAGCATAACGCCCTCCAAATCCATCCATGTTGCTGCAAATGGCAATATTTCATTTTTTTATAGCTGGGTGGTATTCCATTGTATATATATATATATACCACGTCTTCTTTATCTATTCATCTGTTGATGAACACTTAGGTTGCTTCCCTATCTTGACAACTATAAATAATTCTGGTATGAATATTGAGGTGCCTGTATCTTTTCAAATTTGTGTTTTTTGCTTTTTTCAGATATATACCCAGGAATGGAATTGCTGGGTCATTTGGTTGTTCTATTTTTTAGTTTTTTGAGAAAACTCCATACTGTTATCTACAGTGGCTGCACCAATTTACATTCCCACCAACAGGGTAGGAGGGTTCCCTTTTCTCCACATCCACACCAATATTTGTTACTTGTGTTCTTTTTGATGATAGTCATTCTGACAGGTGTGAGGTGATATCTCATTGTGGTTTGATTTGCATTTCCCTAATGATTAGCGATGTTGAGCATCTTTTCATGTGCCTGTTTGCCATCAGCATTTCCTCTTTGGAAAAATGTCTATTCAGTTCTTCTGCCCATTTTTAATTGGGTTCTTTGTTTTTTTGATATTGAGCTGTATGAGCTGTTTATATATGTTAGATAGTAACCCCTTATTAGTCATACCACTTGCAAATATTTTCTCCCATTCAGTAGGTTGTCTTTTCATTTTGTCGATGGTTTCCTTTGCTGTGCAAAAGCTTTTAAGTTTAACTAGGTCCCGTTTGTTTATTTTTGCTTTTATTTCCTTGGCTTTAGGAAATGAATCCAAAATAAATATTGCTGCAATTTATATCAAGGAGTATTCTGCCTATGTTTTCCTCCAAGAGTTTTATAGTATCCGGTCTTGCATTTAGGTCTTTAATCCATTTTGATTTTATGTTTGTATATGGTATCAGAAATTGTTCTAATCACACTCTTACATGTAGCTGTCCAGTTTTCCCAGCACCACTCATTGAAAAGACTGTCTTTTCTCCATTGTATATTTGTCTCCTTTGTCATAGATTAATTGTCATGAAAAAAATGTATATTTACATACATTTAATATGCATGCATAGATACACACACGTATATATATATATATATATATATATATATATAATTTAAAAACAGAGGTTACAGAAAGTTTTACAAAATATATACCTGTATGCAGGCATTTATGTATGTGTCTTCTATATATGTCTACATTTTTAAAAAATTACTCCTCTCTTTTTCTCTCTATCACACACACACACACACACACACACACACACACACACACAAAGGCAGCTTTTTATATCCTGGAGGATGATGATGAAGACTTCCTGTCATATCATTTAATGTCCTTGGGCTCTGTCTGAATTACTTTATCTGCTTAATAAATTTCCAGAAAGTTCCTTCTGACAGGGCTACTCCTTCCCTACTAAATTATGTCCAATCCACCATTCTGGATCTTATCACTAGATGATACTAATCTCCAATTTCTGATTTTCTCCAATAGAAAATATTATTTGAAAAAATGAAACAAACACCTACTAACAAACATCTACTTTGCATTGTGAGTGGTGTCAGTGTATGTAAATCAAAATCATGACCAAATTCCTTTATTCAACAGTTTTCTTCTCTATGGTTCCACAATGTAAAACATAGTAATATTATCACACTCTGCTGTAAGGACTGGTGGATATTACAGGCCTGGAGTAAGAGTAAAGAGGGCAGAAGGGATTCAGATAATTCTACAATTGTGCCTTGAAGTTTCACATCGTTTTTTGGACATGTCCAACTGTGGGTTGTGTATTTCCACACAGGATTTTCGCAAGAATGAACCAAGTCATAGAGTATTTCCTGACTCTTATATCTGGTTATGGTCTCAGATAAGCTCTGTGATCCCCTCATCCTCTGGGTAATGTCTCCTTACCCTTCTGGTCTCAGTTCAAGCATTACTTGCTGTGGGAAGCCTTCTCAGACACACCATCATAGTTTGATTATTGTTAGTGATCTAGGAACTCCGCCAGCTCACCATTTTCAGATACATTTTTTTTCATTTGAAAGGGGTCCAATGAGAGTGAGTTCAAAATTCCTCATGGGTTGTGGCTTCACACAATGGACTGAAGACTCTAGAACTTTCAAATGTCTTATCTGAAGCTTTGTCTCAGGATTAGGCTCTTCCACTTTTGAGGGGGATGCTGGGGACACAGATCAGATCAGCAGTGGAAGCCCAGAGTTGTTCTGCAGACAACTGTGGCATGCACTTCAGAGAAGCTGTGGAAGTTGTTGATTGATGCTTCCTCCTCTGAAAGATCCCATGAGAGTTCTGAAGTGACAGTCTGTGACTTTTATTTTTATTTTTTTTTTTATTTTACAAATTTAATCAGTTATACATATACATATGTTCCCATATCCCCTCCCTTTTGCGTCTCCCTCCCACCCTCCCTATCCCACCCCTCCAGGCAGTCACAAAGAACCGAGCTGATCTCCCTGTGCTATGCGGCTGCTTCCCACTAGCTATCTACCTTATGTTTGGTAGTGTATATATGTCCATGCCGCTCTTTCACTTTGTCACAGCTTACCCTTCCCCCTCCCCATATCCTCAAGTCCATGCTCTAGTAGGTCTGTGTCTTTATTCCTGTCTTACTCCTAGGAGTCTGTGACTTTTAGCAGATACATTTTTACCTGACAAAGTACATATGAGGTAGAATTACAGGTTTGAAAGTTTTAAAACTATTGATGTTGTGGAATTTTTTTTATTTAAATAAATTTGGAAAAGAGGAAAAACTAAAGAAGCAAGCCAAATTCTCTATTAAGCTCTGGTTAGATATGATCATTCTTTATATTCTCACTAATTGTGTGCCTAATATGACAGTGACTTATCTTTTAATCTACAAGGTCCACATGGTGTTTTCCTCCTTAAAGATGAGGAAGCTGAGCCTCACATCGCAGGCCTGACTGAGGCCAAAGCACCTGTATGACTTTCATTGCCTTGTGATTTCATCAAATGCCAACAAGAACCCTCTGAAGGAGGGTCCTATCCTCAACCACTGGCTGGAGAGCCTGAGGCTCAGTGCCCTCTCCTGCTATATGCCATCAGCAGAGCCCACACTGGAGCTGATGGCTTTCTGACTCCAAAGCCCTTACTCTTCCCATTGAGAATACTGTTATGTGTTTTGTTTCTGACCATAAAAAGAGTTCACACTCAGTTTAGACAATGTGGAAAACATGTCCAAGGATGGAGGGGAAAATATAAATAATCAGCAAACCCTACAACCCACTGAGAGTTAACTTTTGGTGTTGCCTTCCTGACACTTAAACACTATTTAAAATATAATTTCAATTTATTGTGATGATTTGTGGCAACTCTATGTTTTCATTGCTATAGTACTAAATCATATTACATGGATATTGATTTTAATACATAAGGAAAGCAATATATAATTTATCTTTGAAAATGAACTAACTATTGCAAGAATATCACTGGCAAAACCTGGCAGACACATTAAAGGAACATAGTTCCTTGTTTCTTAAAGAGCTTCTTTTTAAAGCAAATTACAATTAAATTTTGTATAACAGCATGTTTGCTTATAGGCAATGCAAATTCCAGAGTATATACATTGAAGCCAAAATTAAGTCACCTTCATACATGTTCATGGGACTCTCAAGAGAAGTACTTAGATGGGCCTAAATTGTTGAGCTACCAAGACCCAGTTTATTTATTTATTTATTTTTATATCTTTATTGGAGTATAATTGCTTTACAATGTTGTGTTAGTTTCTGCTGTAAAACAAAGTGAATCGGCTATATGTATACATATAGCCCCATATTCCCTCCCTCTTGAGCCTATGTTCCACATTCCCTATCCCACCCCTCTAGATCGTCACAAAGTATCAAGCTGATCTCCTTGTGCTCTGCAACAGCTTCCCACTAGCCATATATTTTACATTTACCAAGACCCAATTTAAATAACATTCATTACTTTCTCAAAACAAATGTGGCCGGATACAGAGTAATCCCTGTCCTCCCATCAGGACAATCCATTTTCAGGAGATAGGAAAAGTACAGAGGTGAATGTGCACAATGGAGAGGAAATTGACTTTCTACTGGCAAATGTATGATATACTCATACTTTACTATATTGAGTACTATCCTGAACATGAGAAGAAAAAAACTGAAAACTTGATTCATGACAATCTACGCCTGTAGAAACCCCAGGTGTGTGTGACAGGGCACTGTGTGAGGATAAATAGCCACACCTCACTTCCCCCACACCCATCCTTGGCCTTAACTGGTTACAGCAATCTAGGATCCTCCTCATGTCTCACTTCCTTAACAAAAAAACACACTCCTCATCCCTGGATGAGTTGTGTCCCTTCCCCTGTGCTGGCCTTGTCTGTAAAAGTGGTTAGCGCCAAATCTCAGTGGTTAAGAGCCTGAACAAGGGAGTGAGGATGGAATCATGCATAGTGGTGAAGCATGAATGGACTATAACTACAGGTATGAGCACACAGAGCATCTCAAAAACATAAGGTGAGGTGAGAATAGCAAGAGAGATAAGGACACCTACAGTATTAGATCCATTCTGCATAGGGATGTAGTCACTGCTAATGAAAGTATAAAGTAAAGCATGGGAATCATAGAAACCAATTTCAACCTCTGGGAAATGGGAAAGTACAATAAGAGAAAAGTATACAGTGGGCTTCCAAAGTAATTACAACTACAAATTTCCCTCTTAAAGTATTTCAGCTGCATTGCATACTTTTTGGTATGTTGTGGTTGTGTTGTCATTCATCTCAGAGTGCACATGGAATACTCTCCAGAATAGACCATATGTTAGGCCACAGTACAAGCCTCAATAGCTTTAAAAAGAGCAAAAACTAAGAAAGCACCTTATCTGACACAATGGCATGAAACAAAAAATCAATAACAGTGAAAATTCAAAAAATCACAAATATGGAAATTAAACAATGTACACTTAAACCACTAATGGTCAAAGAAGAAATCACAAGAGAAATTGGAAAATACTTTGAAATAAAAATAAAAACAGCATACCACAACTTATGGATGAAGTTAAAACAGTGCCCAGAGGGAAATTTATAGCTATAAATGCTTACATTAAAAAATAAAAAGATTTCAATTCATTAACTTACATTTATACCTTAAGGAAATAGAAAAAGAAGGACAAACTAAACCCAAATCTAGCAGAGGAAAGAAATAGTAAATATTAGAGCAAAGATAAGTGAATAGAGAATAGAAAAACAATATAGAGAATTGACAAAACCAAAAGCTGGTTCTTTGAAAAGATCAACAAAATTGATAAATCCTTAATTATAATGACAAAAGAGAGAAGCTTTGAATAACTGAAGTCACTAATGATAGGGCATTCCTACTGACCTTACAGAAATAGAAAAGTATAAGAGAATACTATGGACAATGATATGCCAACAAATTGTATAATCTAAGTGAAATGGACAAATTCCTAGAAAAACACAAATGATCACAACTTAAAAAGAAAAGAAAATCTCAACAAAGCTATAACAAATAAAGAAATTGAATCAGTAATCTAAAATCTCCGAACAAAGAAAAACCCAGGACCTTCATTAATGATTTTTACCAAACATTTAAAAAGGAATCAACACCAATCCTTCTAAAACTCTTCCAAAAAGTAGAAGAGGAGAGACTACTCCTTAACACATTCTCTGAAGCCAATATTCCTCTTATACCACAAGAAAAATATAAACTAGTCTCCCTTTTGAATATAGATGCAAAAATCCTGAATGAAACACTAGTAAACTGAATCCAAGAACATGGTAAAAAGATTTTACACCATGACCAAGTGGGATCTATCCCATGAATGCAAGGGTGATTTAACATAAGAAAATCAATAAATGTACTGTATCACATTTATAGAAAAAAAGGAAAAAAATACATGATCATCTCAATTGATGCAGAAAAAGCATCTGACAAAATGGGACACCCTTTCAAGATAAAAACACTCAGAAAACTAGGAATAGAAGGGCACTTTCCAAACATGATAAAGGGCATTTCTAAGATCAGTAAGAAGACAAGGATGCCTGTTTTCACCACTGCTATTCAACATAGTACTGAAAGTTCTAGTCAGAGCAATCAGGCAAGAAAAGAAATAAAAGACATGCAAACTGGAAAGGAAGAGTTAAAACTATTTCTACTAACAGGTGATGTGGTCCTATATGCAGAAAATCCAAAAGAATCCACCAAAGACTACTCTGGCAAGTTTCAGAGTACAAGATCAACACACAAAAATCAGTTGTGTTTCTGTACAGTAAAAATGGACAATTGAAAAGGAAATTAAGAAAACAATTTTATTTACAATAACATCCAAAGTAATAACATACCTAGAAATAAATTTAACCAAGGAGGTGAAAGACATGTACAATGTTTTTTTGGGGGGGGGGGTTTCTGGGGTTTTTTTTGTTTGTTTGTTTGTTTTTGTGGTACGCGGACCTCTCACTGTTGTGGCCTCTCCCGTTGCGGAGCACAGGCTCTGGATGCACAGGCTCAGCGGCCATGGCTCTCGGGCCCAGCCGCTCCGTGGCATGTGGGATCCTCCCGGACCGGGGCATGAACCCGTGTACCCTGCATCGGCAGGCGGACTCTCAACCACTGCGCCACCAGGGAAGCCCAAGACATGTACAATGAAAACTACAAAATATTGCTGAAAAAATTAAAGGAGACCTAAATGAATGGAAAGACAGTCCTACCTTGTTCATACTTAGAAAACTTAATATTGTTAAGATAGAAATACTACTCAAAGCTGCCTACAGATTTAACACAATCCCAAGAGTTATGAAACAAAAATCCACAAAAAAATGTGTACATGAATGTTCATAGCAGCATTATTCATAATAGACAATAAGTGGAAAAAACCCAAATGTCCATCAACTGATAAATGGATAAACAAAATGTGGTATATTCATTCCATGGGATATTATTTGGCAAAAAAGAAAGAATGAACTAACATGGGTGAATCTCAAAATCATTATGTTTAGTGAAAGAAGCAGACCCCTCCTGCCCCCGAAAAGAATATTTATTATATAATTCCATTTATATTAAATTCTGGAAAATATTAATAAATAGAAACAAAAATCAGATCAGAGGTTGTCAGGAACTGGTGGGCAAGAGGAGGAGATTGACTACAAAAGGACACAACTGAACTTTACCTAATGATAGAAATGTTTATTTGTAAGTCTATTATGGTGGAGAATGCCAACTGTATGCATTGTCAAACTTACAAAGCAGAACACCTAAAAAGAGTCAGAGTGACTATACCTCAGTAACCTGAGTTGAAAAAAACAGACCACATTTTAGATCAGTTCTGAGTTGAAGAGGCTGGTACAACACTTAGAGAAGAATACTTGCCAGAAACCACAGGAAACAGTTAAAAACAATTAAGACAGCAATTGTTAACATTTGGTTATTTTTCTTCCCCTCTGTGCAAACTTTCTGTTTTTAAGATAAAGTGAGCAATCTGTAAAAAAAAAAAAAAAAAAAAAAAAAAAAAAAAAAAAAAACTTAATGGCAATGACTAACTAATAATAAGTTAAAGTACAATTTCCAGAGAAGTAGAATTAAACCAAGGATTTAAAAGGGGAAAAAAAGCCTGAAAGAATCCAAAAGTTTTCAGGAAAGTAGAAAGAAATAGGAGCATAGAAAAGGCAGGAAAAAAATCATTCTAAATATAAATAAACTAACCCAACCAGTTTTTAAAAAACATATCTGATTGATTTTTTTAAAGTCTAAGTGTATGCGATTTATTAGACACGCCTAAAATGTAATGGTACAGAAGGGAAAAATAATTGCAGATATACGGAGTTAACAAGATTTACAACTGAAATATAACAGCATAGAACTGTTGAAAGTAAGTGGACAGAAAAAGATATGCCAGGCTAATACTGAACAAAAGAAATGTGATGTAGCTATATTATTGTCAGGAAAAAAATGTTTTTAAGGCAAAAAGCATTATTAAGGATAATCAGGGTCAGTACAAAATGATGAAAGGTATAATTCTCCTGGAAGGCATCACAGTTATATGCTTTTATGCCTCCTAATAACACAGCTTCAAAGCCCGCAAAGCAAAAATTACAAAGAAAAATTGACAAATCTACCATTACAGTGAGAGTTCTTAACATACCTCTCTCAGTAACTGATAGATCAAGCCGGCAAAAAAATAAAGAACAGTAAAGATATAAAGGACTTGAAAAACAAAATTAACAAGCTTGATCTAATGGACTTAGGATTCTACACCAACAATAATTAGAGAAATCAAGTTCTTTTCAAGCATTTTGTAAATGAAACTATTATAAAAATGGACATTATACTTGTCCATAAAATAAGTCTCAAAAATTTACAAGCTGATTCTTAACTGTGTTGGGAAGAGCAAAAGTGCCAGGAATAGCAAAGAAAATTCTGAAGTCAAAAACAAGGTAGGGAGACTTGCTCTAGTGGACACCATGACCTATTAGAAATCTATAGTAATTAGGACAGTGTGATGTAGGCACAGGGACAAACAAATAGGCCTGTCAGATAAAATACAGAAAGCCCAGTTAAACTGGAATTTCAGATAAACAATGGGCATATGTGTTATGTGCTAAATCTGGCAATCCTATAAATAAGCAAATCATTGGAACCTAAGAAAGAGCCTGGACACAGAACCATCCAGGTATAGAACCTCAATCTATGACACAGGTAGCAGATCAAGTCAGTTGGAAGAGGTGGAATATTCAATAAGTGGTATTGGGAAAATCGTTTATTTATATGTAAAAGTAAAATAAAATAAAATTGCATCTGCATCTCACACTAACCAAAATCCAATCCCAAGTGGATTAAAGTTTAAATGTGAAAAACAAACGTGAAACGCTTAGAATTAAATATAGAAATTAACTTTTTGACTTTGGAGTAGGAAAACTTTCTAAAACAAGACCCAAAGAGTACAAATCATAAAACAAATGACTGATAATTAAAGTATAATAAAAGATAAAACTTCTGTGTATCAAAACATGCATTTTAGAGCCCAGGAAAAGGCAAACCTCAAACTAGAAAAACATATTTGCAACAAATTCATGTATAATATGTAATGCATTGTATGAATCAATAAGAAAAAGGTACCACACAGTCTATGTAAGGTTCTAGAAAATTCAAATATCTTGACCGTTCCGAATTTTGGGTGGCTTCTACTCTTCATCTTGTAGGTCTGGTCACGAATGGACATCTAGAAGGCCCTTAAGCTTCTTAAACTGAAGAGGGATGGGATGTGAAGCAGTGTGAAGCTACTTTCTCTGAATGGCTGCTATGAGTGGTAGAAATTCCTTCATATGGGTCAGAGGCAACATGATGCCCCACTTTTTTCTTTTAAGCAAGAAACGGTTTTGTTTAGAATTTTAAAGTCTTGTAAAAACAGAACCAGTCAAATGCTTTTACCTGTAGGCCTGCAGAAGCAGATGTGAAGTATCACCCAACAGGGTCTTGGCAAGTGATAGACACTTTCAGATTTTACTTTATATGTTCACTTACTTTTTAAATTGTTAAAGGCACATATATTAAACAATATTATCTTCTTATAATCCACACAATATAAACAAAAATGGCTATATTTTATGTTTCAAAGCTCTCCCATTTGTCTTTCCTCTGGAACACTCTGCTCCCTCCTTTTTGAAGGTGCATTTTGTGATGTGTCTCACTTTAGCGCATTTAGCTGCTTGGTCTCTACATTTTAGGAAGAGAAAAACATGGTGCTCTATGTCCATGCACATTGGGAAATTTATATTTCATTTAAAAACAAGCAATAACAATTAATCTCATATGAGGTTCAATTCTGTATGGTGGCGTTTAGCAGTACAGAGTAATAAGGAAATATAGAGTCAGGGAGACTTTTATATTTTATTTTACACATGTCTATATTGTTGGCATTTAACAGAACATAATATTTTATTATTAAAATAATGCTGTGAAAAGGAAATGAAAGTGAAAATTCTGGAACTAAAGTTTTAGTCTCTTGAACTTGCATTTCTCACATCCTCCCTCAGTTTTCTTTTATTCAACTAGAAATTTAATGCCCAGCCAAAACCACATTAATGTTATGTCAACGTTACCTCAATAAAATAAATTTTTTTAGAAACACATTTATTTGCTACCTTTAGTAACCTTTCCATGTCTTTTATAGGCAAGCCCTTTACCAGGTTTTGCTTATTTCCAACATCCTGGCACTTTCCATTTGTTTCTGTATGTACATGTCCTGCAGTAAGAAAACTCCATATATAGTAATGTGGTTTCTATTAAGTAGGAAGCATGAAGGAGTAAATCCAATTACTTAGCAATACAACTGCACTCATCTTTCAAAAAGAACACCCTCCAACATCTCACCCCACTCCCAATCAACCCTGGCCCCTGACCAGAAGGTATTAACTAAATCTTTAAAAATTATTCTGTAAGTAACACACGGAAGGGAGGCAGAGCAACATAAGGCGGAGTGCCAGGCAAGTGAGAATTTTAGATAACAAAATGTGAATGAGTTAAGGTGATCCTGATGATAGACTCCATCTTCTTAATATTTATTTACAGCTGAGGAAAATGTGGCACATAGATATGCATTGACTTGCCCAAGGTGCAAAGAACCACTGCCCAGGAGGGAACAGACTAGCACCTAGCTATCAGAAATGAATATAAATATTTCTACCATATCACACAATAAAGACAATAAGAGAAGAAAACATTACCTGATTTATACAAGTCTGATTTACCACTTAATTTTTAAAATTATACCAATTATATTTTCTGATATCAGAAAAACATAGGCTTCAATCTCAATTTTCAACAGAATAGATGCATGGCCCTACACAAATTGTTGCATTTCACCCATTCTAAGACACACTTTTTTTTTTCATCTCAATCACTGGTATTTTATAACAGCAAGCATTCTGTCTTTCTTAGTAGTGCCTAAAGTAGCATGTGTCTTAAAAGCGATGACATCTTAAATTCAATGAAACATAGTTCTTCACCTGTTAGAGCCTCAGTTTCCTCCTCTAGAGAGCAGAGCTGAAAACATCCCCTTCACATAACTGTTATGAGGATTAAGGGAGGTAAAATATATATGGCAGCAATCCCAGTGCCAGGCACAGAGCAGGCACCCAGATCTTGGTTCCCTGGGGGTGGGAGGCATGGACCAGGAACCCATCATCTTACCCTTCTACTTTCTCCTCGTGCATCAGCCCCCTTAAATCTGTCACTCTTTCCCCATCCAGCTTACAGTGCATGGTGATCACTTCAACAGTTTCACTTCAGTAATCTTCAACTCTCCTGTTCCTTGATCCTTCTGCCTCAATCATGGGGTAAATCTCTGTAATAGAGTTCTGTGCAGATGGTCCTGCAGGACAAGTTCCTGCAAGAGGAATTTCTGGGTTGAAGTGCATAAGTTCCTTTTTAAATGATTGGGTCTCTGTGGAGAAAGATGAATTCTCACCCATCTTTGGTGGCAGTGGGAATTGGTGCTGAACATTTAAAATCTGCATTTGGCAAAGCCATATGCTTTGGCTGAAAAATTTCACTCTCAGGAATTTATCCCATGGAAAATCTTACACAAGTTGCAAAAAGATATGCATAATCACCATAACTGTACCATTGTTTCAAATAGGAAATTCCTGAAGCAAGTTTTGTTGTAAGATAAATTCCTCAGGGCAGAATGACAGGATCAAGGCTTTGTAGGATAGAAAATATTTAATTAAATAGAAGAAAGTAAGAATTACTTAAAGAAAATAAAAATTACCGTTAATTCTTCTGCCACCAGTCAGAAAAAATCACCTCTTTATTTTCTATTACTGGTAGGTGTAATATTCATGGAAATAGGTACCTGGGGGAGTGCCTACCATGACACTATGTTTGACAGCTAACATCATATATAATATCTCCAGATCAATATTATCACTACATTTAAAGATGAGGAAACTGAGGTTCTGAAGGGTGAAGAAACTCGTAGGGATAAATAGCAGAGTTGTAATGGGATCCCAGATATACCTGAGAATAAAGCACAACACAATAATCTATAGTCCGATAATTCTATCAAATTACTTAGATAACCCTATAAAGAAAAGATTACTTTCCTTCTTTTCAGAATGGGAAAACTGAAGCTCAGAGAGGTTAAGTAGTGGGTTGGCCAAAAAATTCATTAGGGTTTTTCCAAGCCATCTTACAGAAAAACCCGAACAAACTTTTGGCCAACCAATACCTTACCTTCGGGTCACTCCCCAGTAATGAGCAGAGGCCAGGTGAGAACACAAAGTGTGTATGACCCCAAAGCTTTTTTCTCTTTCCAACCCCTCATACTGCCTTGTGTTCCTTAACTGTAAAAGCTTTTAGGCTTTCTTTCTAACTGTAAAAGTAATTCATGTTTACTCAGGATATTATCAAAAGTATAGACAAGTATAAAAAGATACAAATAACCTCCAATCTCACTCTCACTGATAAAGAGCATTCATGGTTTCTTGCATCCCTTTGCAACCAGAAACATCCACATATATGCACAAACATTTACAGCTGCACATACTTTTATGTAACTAGAATCACATTAGATGTATATGTGGTACTGTGTATGAATATTTTGGCCTTCACATCATATCATATGGCATGTGGATAAGATCTCCCTTTCCTTTGCAGTGAAAAGTTTACCAATGATCCAGTACCAATTCTTAGTCTATGAATTCTCAAGCAATTGAAAAAGCAAAATTTATTGGATACTTAATATTTCTGCACACTTGGTTCTGCTTCTTATTTTTCTATTCTGTCCTATTAAAATATATGTCAGTTCTTTCACCAAGATTGAAGTGTTTTAACACTGCATCTTTGGGGGACCTTCAAGATGGCTGAGGAGTAAGAGGTGGAGATCACCTTCATCCCCACAAATACATCAAAGATACATCTACATGTTGAACAACTCCTACAGAACACCTACTGAACACTGGCAGAAGACCTCAGACTTCCCAAAAGGCAAGAAACTCCCCACGTACCTCGGTAGGGCAAAAGAAAAAAGAAAAAAACACAGACAAAGAATAGGGATGGAACCTGCACCTCTGTGAGGCAGCTGTGAAGGAGGAAATGTTTCCATGCACTAGGAAACCCCTTCACTGGTGGAGACGGGGGTGTGGCAGGGGGAAAGCTTCAGAGCCATGGAGGAGAGCGCAGCAACAGAGGTGCAGAGGGAAAAGCAGAGAGATTCCCACACAGAGGATCGGTGCCGACCAGCACTCACCAGCCTGAGAGGCTTATCTGTTCACCTGCTGGGGTGGGTAGGGGCTGGGAGCTGAGGCTTGGGCTTCGGAGTTCAGACCCCAGGGAGTGGACTGTGGCTGGCTGCGTGAACACAGCCTGAAGAGGGCTAGTGCACCACAGCTAGCCGGGAGGGAGTCCAGGAAAAACTCTGGACTTGCCTAAGAAGCAAGAGACCATTGTATTGGGGTGCACGAGGAGAGGGGATTCAGATCACCGCCTAAACGAACTCCAGAGACAGGCGCAAGCTGCAGCTATCAGCACGGACACCAGAGATGGGCATGAAACACTAAGGCTGCTGCTGCAGCCACCAAGAGGCCTGTGAGCAAGCACTGGTCACTATCCACACCTCCCCTCCTGGGAGCCTGTGCAACCCGCCACTGCCAGGGTCCCATGATCCAGGGACAACTTTGCCAGGAGAACGCATGGTGTGCCTCAGGCTGGTGCAATGTCACGCCGGCCTCTGCCAATGCAGGCTCGCCCCGCATTCCGTACCCCTCCCTCCCCCCAGCCTCAGGGAGCCACAGCCCCCTAATCACCCGCTACTTTAATCCCATCCTGTCTGAGTGAAGAACAGATGCACTCAGGCGACCTACACACAGAGGCAGGGCCATATCTAAACCTGAACACCAGGAGCTGTGTGAACAAAGAAGAGAAAGGGAAATTTCTCCCAGCAGCCTCAGGAGCAGCAGATTAAATCTCCACAATCAACTTGATGTACCCTGCAATGAATCATCCTACAATTGAGGCAGTGTACTTTGGGAGCAACTGTAGACTTGGGTTTTGCTTTCTGCATCTAATTTGCTTCTGGTTTTAAGTTTATCTTAGTTTAGTATTTAGAGCTTATTATCATTGGTAGATTTGTTTATTGATTTGGTTGCTCTCTTCCTTTTATATATATATAATTTTTCTTTCCTTTTGCTCTTTTTGTGAGTGTGTATGTGTATGCTTCTTTGTGTGAATTGTCTGTATAGCTTTGCTTTTACCATTCGTCCTAGGGTTCTTTTTTTTTTTTTTACTATAGTTCTTAGTGCTTGTTATCATTAGTGGATTTGTTTTTTGGTTTGGTTACTCTCTTCTTTCTTTCTTTCTTTTTTCTTTATTCTTAACTTTTTAAAATTTTTTTAATTTTTAATAATATTTTTATCTTTTATTTAATAATTTTATTTTTTTAACTTATTTTTTCTTTTTTTTTTCTCTCTTTTCTTCTGAGCTGTGTGGCTAAAAGGGTCTTGGTGCTCTGGCCAGTTGTCAGGCCTGGGCCTCTGAGGTGGGAGAGCCAAGTTCAGGACATTGGTCCACCAGAGACCTCCTGGCTCCACATAATATCAAACAGCGAAAGCTCTCCCAGAGATCTCCGTCTCAACACTAAGACCCAGCTTCACTCGATAGCCAGCAAGCTACAGTGCAGGACACCCTATGCCAAACAACTAGCAAGACAGGAACACAACACCACCCCTTAGCACAGAGGCTTCCTAAAATCATAATAAGGTCACAAACACCCAAAAACACACTACCAGACATGGTCCTGCCCACCAGAAAGACAAGATCCAGCCTCATACACCAGAACACAGGCACCTGTCCCCTCCACCAGGGAGGCAACATAACCCACTGAACTAATCCTACCCACTGGGGGCAGACACCAAAAACAATGGGAATGACGAACGTGAAGCCTGCAAAATACAGACCCCAAACACAGTAAGCTAAGCAAAATGAGAAGACAGAGAAATACACAGCAGATGAAGGAGCAAGGTAAAAACCTACCAGACCAAACAAATGAAGAGGAACTAGGCACTCTACCTGAAAAAGAATTCAGAGTAAGGTTAGCAAAGATGATCCATAATCTTGGAAATAGAATGGAAAACATAGAAGAAACTTTTAACAAGGACATAGAAGAACTGAAGAGCAAACAAAGAATGATGAACAACACAATAAATGAAATTAAAAATTCTCTAGAAGGAATCAAGAGCAGAATAACTGAGGCAGAAGAATGGATAAGTGACCTGGAAGGTAAAAGAGTGGAAGTAACTACCACAGAGCAGAATAAAGAGAAAAGAATGAAAATAATTGAGGACACTCTCAGAGACCTCTGGGACAACATTAAGTGCACCAACATTCAAATTATAAGGGTCCCAGAAGAAGAAGAGGGAAAAAAAGGGACTGAGAATATATTTGAAGAGATTATAGTTGAAAATTCGCTAATATGGGAAAAGAAATAATCAACTACAGGAAGCACAGAGAGTGTCATACAGGATAAATCCAAGGAGAAACATGCCAAGACACATATTAATCAAACTAACAAAAAGTAAATATAAAGAAAAAAATATTAAAACCAGCAAGGGAAATGCAACAAATAACATACAAGGGAATTCCCATAAGGTTAACAGCTGATCTTTCAGCAGAAACTCTGCAAGCCAGAAGGGAGTGGCAGGGCATATTTAAAGTGATGAAAGGGAAGAACCTACAACCAAGATTACCCTACCCATTAATGATCTCATTCAGATTTGATGGAGAAAGTAAAACATTTACAGACAAGCAAAAGCTAAGAGAATTCAGCACCACTAAACCAGCTTTCCAATAAATGCTAAAGAAACTTCTCTAGGCAAGAAACACAAGAGAAGGAAACGACCTACAATAACACACCCAAAAGAATTTTAAAAATGGTAATAAGAACATACATACTGATAATTACCTTAAAAGTAAATGGATTAAATACTCCAACAAAAGACACAGACTGGCTGAATAGATACAAAAACGAGACCCATATACACATTGTCTACAAGAGACCCACTTCAGACCTAGAGACACATACAGACTGAAAGTGAGAGGATGGAAAAAGATATTCCATGCAAATGGAAATCAGAAGAAAGCTGGATTAACAATTCTCATAACAGACAAAAAAGACTTTAAAATAAAGACTATTACAAGAGACAAAGAAGGACACTACATAATGATTAAGGGATCAATCCAAGAAGAAGATATAACAATTGTAAATATTTATAAACCTAACATAGGAGCACCTTAATACATAAGGCAAATGCTAACAGCCATAAAGGGTAAATCAACAGTAACAAAATACTAATAGAGGGTTTTAACACCCCACTATCACCAATGGACAGATCATCGAAAATGAAAATAAATTAGGAAACAAAAGCTTTAAATGATACATTAAACAAGCTGGACTTAATTGATATTGATAAGACATTCCATCCAAAAACAACAGAATACACTTTCTTCTCAAGTGCTCATGGAACATTCTCTGGACAGATCATATCTTGGGTCACAAATCAAGACTTGTTAAATTTAAGAAAATTGAAATCATATCAAGTATCTTTTCCAACCACAATGCTATGAGACTAGACATCAATTACAGGAAAAAATCTGCAAAAAAATACAAACATATGGAGGCTAAACAATACATTATTAAGGAACCAAGAGATCACTGAAGAAATCAAAGAGGAAATCAAGAAATACCTAGAAACAAATGACAATGAAAACACGACCACCCAAAATCTATGGGATACAGCAAAAGCAGTTCTAAGAGGGAAGTTTATAGCAACACAATCCTACCTCAAGAAACAAGAAGCATCTCAAATAAACAACCTAACCTTACACCTTAAGCAATTAGAGAAAGAAGAACAAAAAAACCCCCAAAGTTAGCAGAAGCAAAGAAATCATAAAGATCAGATCAGAAATTAATGAAAAAGAAATGAAGAAAACAATAGCAAAGATCAATAAAAATAAAAGCTGGTTCTTTGAGAAGATACACAAAATTGATAAACCATTAGCCAGACTACTCAAGAAAAAAAGGGAGAAGACTGAAATCAACAGAATTACAGATGAAAACGGAGAAGTAACAACTGACACTGCAGATATACAAAGGATCATGAGAGATTACTACAAGCAACTGTATGCCAATAAAATGGACAACCTGGAAGAAATGGACAAATTCTTAGAAAAGCACAACCTTTGGAGACTGAACCAGGAAGAAATAGAAAATATAAACAGGCCAATCACAAGCACTGAAATTGAAACTGTGATGAAAATCTTCCAAAAAAAAAATCTTCCAACCACCAAAATCCCAGGACCAGATGGCTTCACAGGCGAATTCTATCAAACATTTAGAGAAGAGCTAACACCTATCCTTCTCAAACTCTCCTAAAATATAACAGAGGTAAGAACACTTCCAAACTCATTCTACGAGGCCACCACCACCCTGATACGAAAACCAGGCAGGATGTAACACAAAGAAAAGAAAACTACAGGCCAATATCACTGATGGACATAGATGCAAAAATCCTCAACAATATCCTAGCAAACAGAATCCAACAGCCCATTAAAAGGATCATACACCATGATCAAGTGGCATTTATCATAGGGATGCAAGGATTCTTCAATATACACAAAACAATCAATGTGATACACCATATTAAAAAATTGAAGAAGTAAAACCATATGATCATCTCAATAAATGCATAAAAAGCTTTTGACAAAATTCAACACCCATTTATGATAAAAACTCTCCAGAAAGTGGTGATAGAGGGAACCTACCTCAACATAATAAAGGCCATATATGACAAACCCACAGTAAACATCATTCGCAATGGTGAAAAATGGTGAAAGCATTTCCTCTAAGATCAGGAATAATACAAGGATATCCACTCTCACCACTATTATTCAACATAGTTTTGGAAGTCCTAACCATGGCAATCAGGGAAGAAGAATAAATAAAAGAAATACAAATTGGAAAAGAAGAAGTAAAACTATCACTGTTTGTAGATGACATGATACTATACATAGAGAATCCTAAAGATGCCACCAGAAAACTACTAGAGCTAATCAACAATGAATTTGGTAAAGTTGCAGGATACAAAATTAATGCACAGAAATATCTTGCATTCCTATACACTAATGATGAAAAATGTGAAAGAGAAATTAAGGAAACCCTCCCATTTACCACTGCAAGCAAAAGAATAAAATACCTATGAATAAACTTACCTAGGGAGACAAAAGACCTGTATGGAGAAAACTATAAGACACTGATGAAAGAAATGAAAGATGATACCAATAGATGGAGAGTTATACCATGTTCTTGTATTGGAAGAATCAATATTGTGAAACTGACTATACTACCCAAAGCAATCTACAGATTCAGTGCAATCCCTATCAAATTACCAATGGCTTTTTTTTTTTTTTTTTTGCAGTACGCGGGCCTCTCACTGTTGTGGCCTCTCCCTTTGCAGAGCACAGGCTCCAGACGCGCAGGCTCAGAGGCCATGGCTCACAGGCCCAGCCACTCCGCGGCATGTGGGATCTTCCTGGACTGGGGTATGAACTCATGTCCCCTGCATTGGCAGGCGAACTCTCAACCACTGCGCCACCAGGGAAGCCCACCAATGGCATTTTTTACAGAACTAGAACAAAAAATCTTAAAATTTGTGTAGAGACAAAAAAGACCCCGAATAGCCAAAGCCGTCTTGAAGGAAAAAAACGGAGCTGGAGGAATCAGACTCCCTGACTTCAGACTATACCACATAGCTACAGTAATCAAGACAATATGGTACTGGCACAAAAACAGAAGTATAGATCAAAGGAACAGGATAGAAAGCCCAGAGATAAACCCACGCACATATGGTCACCTTATCTTTGATAAAGGAGGCAAGGATATACAGTGGAGAAAAGCCAGCCTCTTCAATAAGTGGTGCTGGGAGAACTGGACAGCTACACATAAAAGAATGAAATTAGAACACTCCCTAACACCATACACAAAAGTAAACTCAAAATGGATTACAGACCTAAATGTAAGACTGGACACTATCAAACTCTTAGAGGAAAACATAGGAAGAACACTCTTTGACATAAATCACAGCAAAATCTTTTTTGGTCCACCTCCTAGAGTAATGGAAATAAAAACAAAAATAAACAAGTGGGACCTAATGAAACGTAAAAGCTTTTGCAAAGCAAAGGAAACTAGAAAAAAGACTAAAAGAGAACCCTCAGAATGGGAGAAAATATTTGCAAATGAATCAATGGGCAAAGGATTAATCTCCAAAATATGTAAACAGCTCATAGAGGTCAATATTAAAAAATAAACAACCCAATCCAAAAATGGGCAGAAGACCTAAATAGACATTTGTCCAAAGAAGACTTGCAGATGGCCAAGAAGCACTTGAAAACCTGCTCAACATCATTAATCATTAGAGAAATGCAAATCAAAACTACAAGAGGTACCACCTCACACCTTTAGAATGGGCATCATCAGAAAATCTACAAATAAGAAATTCTGGGGTGAGTATGGATAGAAGGGAACCCTCTTGCACTGTTGGTGTGAATGTAAATTGACACAGCCACTATGGAGAACACTATGGTGGTTCCTTAAAAAACTAAAAATAGAACTACCATATGACCCAGCAATCCCACTACTGTGCATATACTCTGAGAAAACCATAATTCAAAAAGAATCTTGTACCACAATGTTCATTGCACCTCTATTTACAGTAGCCAGGACATGGAAGCAACCTAAGTTTACATCGACAGATGAATGGATAAAGAAGATGTGGCACATATATACACTGGAATAATCCTCAGCCATAAAAAGAAACGAAATTGAGTTATTTGTAGTGAGGTGGATGGACCTAGAATCTGTCATAGAGAGTGAAGTAAGTCAGAAAGAGAAAAATAAATACCATATGGTAACACATATATTTGGAATCTAAAAAAAAAAAAGGTTATGAAGAACCTACGGGCAGGACAGGAATAAAGACGCAGACATAGAGAATGGACTTGAGGACATGGGGAGGGGGAAGGGTAAGCTGCGATGAAGTGAGAGGGTGGTATGGACATATACACACTAACAAATGTAAAATAGATAGCTAGTGCGAAGCAGCCACATAGCACAGGGAGATCAGCTCGGTGCTTTATGGCCACCTAGAGGGGTGGGATAGGGAGGATGGGAGGTAGACACAAGAGGGAGGAGATATGGTGATATATGTATATGTATAGCTGATTCACTTTGTTATACAGCAGAAACTAACACACCATGGTAAATTAATTGTACTCTAATAAAGATGTTAAAAAAATCCTGCGTCTCCATGGAATCTTGTCATCTAAGGTGATACTCTACATCCGTCCGCAGCCAGAAGCCCTTTATCCTTCTTCTGATTGGCTTGAGAAGGCTAATAATAAAAGAATATGAAGATAAAATTTATGGCGCACTTAGTGCCAGACATTTTACTAAATGCTTTACATGCACTTTCTCATTTAATTTTCAGTACAACCTAATGAGCTGTTGCCATTGTAATAGCCTTTTGAAAGACTGTTTTAATGGAGCTCAGAATAGTTAAGCAATTTGCCAAATATAATGTAACCTGAAAATAGTAGTACCCAGGGCCCAAACCCCTATCCATAGTTATATTTTGTGTGACCCCATATTAGAAATGAGGACAACACAGGGAAAATGACTCATGTAAGGTCCTGAGCTCCGTTATTATGCTTGATTCCTCTGTACTGTCTCCTCTTTCCAGGGCTTAGTGGAAAACAGTTTCTTTGGATGTTCAAATAGAAAGTGAAGTAACAGGGACAGGAAATCACATGGAATAAAAGGAAACAGTGCAATGACTGTCTTTCCTTTCCCTAACTTCCTCAGATCCCACAGCACAGAAATGGCACTCAACTTCATACATTATGTAAATATTTAAACATTTCATTTCTTGTTGCTACATTTCCAACTGTTCTCTCCGACAATTCTGCTCTTTGTTTTATGTCAGTCTCTTTTATGGTGGAGAGGAGTCACGGTGGGCAAGACAAACATTTGTTGAAGTCACATACAATGTGCAAATATTCCTTTTAAGTTTTCTCATTTTCCCCATACATCTCTGTGGAAAAGGTATTAATTTTTTCCCATTTTACAGCAGATGAATTCAGGTTCAGAGGGAGTAAAAAATTTTCCAGAGTCACACATCTGGTAAGAGGCAGGAATGAGGTTCCAGCTCTTGCCCTCTCCACAATGTACAGAAAGCAGCAGCCGCCCTTTTAGAAGATGGGTTTCCAGGGCTGGAGAAATGGTTGGATCACACTCTCTGCAATAGTCCCACGGGTACTCACTCACCACCCCACCGTGTGATGAAGATGACAGAGGAGATGAAGTTCCACCCCTTGTGCCAAGAGACTTGGGTGTTGGGCCACATCCATTGGCTCATCCCTGAAGCGGTGAATCGGAGTCTGCCAGAGGCTCAGATTTTTAAACACTGGGAAGGTGACCTGGGAAATGGAAATGAACATTCATCAAACATTCTATATCATAGTAATTTCGTATCTCATCTCCTTTAATCCTGAAAATAAACATTCAAGTTAGAGATTACTATCCTCTTCCTAACCTACAGCTCAAGCCAGAATTTTCAGGTCAGTAATATTGTAAATTACAGACCAGGCACTCTAAGCCTGGAATTGTACTAAAACCCAAGCTTTTCCCACTGCAACCTGTGGCCTCATGGGCTTTGAATGCTCCCTCCATCTAATCTCCCAGAAGACTGCCAATTACTCCACCCTAGTGTATTCTTCAAACATTTATAATTAACCGTATTGTTTTTAATAATAAAAATCAATATGATTTTAAAACATTTGTGTTATAAAAAATAAAATGAAATATAAAATGGAAAGGAACGTTGTTCACATATATTACAGACATTGAGTTAATATTCATGTTTTATGAGAAGGTGACCATACAGCTTGATATGCTCCCAATTTATGTCTATTGTTTAATAGTGCACTTTTCACTCAGAAGTGCCCAGTTCAAACAATAAATTATATGGTCATCCTCATTATAAATAATCCTTTTTAGTAAGAGACAGGTAAATGGTAACTAGCAGTTTTCATAAAAAGCAATATAAGTGTCCAAAAAACCTATGAAAAGATAACCCAAACACAATAATGAAAGAAATACAAGTTAAAAGCTTAAGATTTCATACGTGAAAAAAAAGAGCTGCAGGTTAGCGTGTTGACCCCCCTTTTTTTCCTGAATAGATATGCATAGCTGTATGTTTATATAGTGCATATATATGTATTTTGTGTATATACTTGCACAGAAGTACTTATATATGCTAGTACACTGTATAGGGATAAAAACCTTTGCAGAATGTATTAGCACTCTATTAAGAATGTTTATCTTAGGAAGGTAAACCGCAGTTTCATTTCTATTTATACATTTCTCTATGATTTGATGTCCTTAATACACAAATCTAATGATCTGATTCACACAACTAATGTTATAGAAATATTCACTTGGAACAGTATTGACTATTAAGCATAAAAGCAGATTATACACTGTGTGTACAATATGATTCCATTTATTATTGATAATACTCCTATGTTTATGAGTAAGTACATGTTATAAAGCAAATGTGTCTAAAAGCTATGACCCCAAATATAAAATATGCACTCACACACACCCACAGATATACATTCCCGCATGGACCATCACTTTGGCTACTTTCTCTACATGGGATAGGGGTGGAACTTCCTGTGGGGAGCTCAGAGAACCAGGCAGCATCTGATTCTGCAGGAAGGCCTGTCTGTGCCATTCAAACCTCCAACAATCCCTGTTTAGTGGGTCAGATCAGAGGCCCCTCCCTCCCCAAATCCTTACTTTGCCGCCTCCTCGAGATATTGAGAGATGTCGTTCTGGTTCTGACCAGCAGGTGGCGGTCATCTCAATAGACTACCTCTGCTGCCGTAGAAAAGCATCAATTTCCATAAGGAGAAACAGTAATTGCTGTGACATTAATAAGTGGTTACGAAACTGTATGTACACTATGATTCAAGATATGTTTAAAAAATTATCATGGATAGGAAAAGATCAAAAGAGTAATTCTTTTCTGTGTAATTATTTTTTATTTCTTGATGATGACTCCTGAATCCGTACTTCTCTCATTAATTCATTCATTCTGGAAATATTTATTCAAAGGAACAGACACTTTCGTCTGAGTTGTGTTAAAATTCTGTACAAGATTTCCTCGTGGATAGAGTCGTAGCTTGGTGGATTATCTGGCTAAGCTGTATGTTTTACTTCTCCTTCTGCTTTTTGTCTACCTACTTATCTTGCCAAGCTGGGTTTCTGATCCACAATTTTGTGGAACTTTGTGGTCACCTTTATTAGAAGGGTTGCCATTGGATATAACTGACTAAGACCCAAAAAACCTTACTGAAGAGTCAGTCTGATGTAACTAAATTGTACAAATATTTATTGAGATCTAACCATGATCTGGGCATAGTGAATTCTCATAAAAAGGAGAGTTTCTGTGTAGTCCTTTCTGACATAACAGAGTGGTTGACTTCCGGGAGAGTTTTGGGCTTATCTCACTCCTGGGAGGGTGACCCATTCAATTTAGAATCCCTATTATACTTTATCCCCAACGTCCTCTCTGAAAAGGGGAGCATTTTTCTGCTTCAAGTCAGAGTTCCCTTCTCAAGGGCACAGGGGGTGGGGGTGGAGGGAGGTAAAAACAAATAACATTATACATATGCTTCTTATTTTCCATGTGCTTCCCTGTCTTCTTATTTTACTTACTGGATGTTAACATCAGAAAATCATTTTTTGTCCTTTAAAAACAAGCCTCTCATAGGAACAAAGCCAGTACTTTGGCTTCTAGAGAGTCCACTTAGGTCAGGAAACCTCTCTGGATCCTTAACCCAGACTTAACCCAGTAACTCTCTAACAACTTTGGGTAGATCCCTTCATCTCTTTATAACCTCGCCTATCTGAATTTCATCTACCCTGCCTCTCAACCATACAAGATTTTTCAGGAGAAAAATGAGATGTATATTATAATCAAGTGTCTGAGATGATAGGGAATCAATGTATAGTAGCTTGGAGCTAATTACTGCTAATGGCACAGGCCTTGGACTCATTGCCCCAGGTATCATTCCCGCTTTAGGAGAAAGATATGAAAGTACTTTAAAGGCTCCTGAATTAGTTTTAGGTTATTGTTTTACTGTAAAATAGAACCCAGTTAAGCACTGTATTCAGAGTTCACTTAAGTCCCCATGAAAGTGCAGTATGTCCTTTGCTTTTAGATACACCATCTAGCTGCTCTCTCACATTATCTATGGTGTCCTCTTCTTCTAAACTGGAGGGCCCTTTTCCATACTCAAGTGATAATGGAGTAATGAGGTGTACCTCTGTCCTTTCTCATCAACATCAGAATTTAAAATGCAGACCAGGATTGCTCTTCAAAATAGACCTCCAGTCCCATGAATCATACACCTGCACAATGACATTATCATTGACCAAGACTCTGGCAACTGGCTTCACAACTAGTTTATGATCCTCAAAAAAACACTAGGGTCTATTGGTATATATACACAATGGAATATTACTCAGCCATGAAAAAGAATGAAATGATGCCACTTGCAGCAACAAGGATGGAGCTAGAGATTATCATACTAAATGAAATAAGTCAGACAAAGACAAATATCACATGATATTGTTTATGTACATTCAACACACAGAAAACTGCTGGTTTTAAACTGAATCACAAAACCCATAATGTAAAATATATGCATTGATATTGAAAGGTGTTTACAATATACTCTTCAAAGGGGAAAAATCTAATTACAAACTATGTGGTAAGATCCTATTATTTCAAAATAAATCAATGTATGTGTAAAGTATAATATGTTAAAATATATAACTGCAAATATTTACACACACATGTGCACACACACACACACACACACACACACACAATTTCCTCCTAAGTTGGGGCTGGGGCTCTGGTTCCTCCTCTCTCAAGTCTGAGGCAGTTGCTGAGTTCCTTAGCAATATTCTTGCTCCAGGAGACTTCCAGAAAGCTCTGTCTGGTTGATGGAGCATAGGCAGCTCCCTCATTCCTCAACTTCCTGCTTTATGATATCCAAACTGCAACTGTCATTAATGTCAATAGGTATTTTTCTGAATTTTAATGAAAGGAAAAAAATGACTTTCTGATAATTAAAATCGGTAATATTTTAAAAATCAGATTAGAGTGGAGATATATAATACAGTCCCAATCCATTTCAAAAGATAAATACGGATGGAAACACCATGAAAAGATAAACAGCTTCATTTTCTGCTGTCTCCGAAAATCTGTCATTCATTCATTCATTCATTCATTCATCTTTCCATTTATCACATAGTGTTTGAACATCTCCAGTGTGCCAGCCACTGCCAGCCTAAATCTCTGCCTCCTGATTTCCTTTTTCCTGAGCTCCAGAACTGTAATAGTCTATACTACACTATACCTGTCTAGTGTTAGTGTTTACCTCTACACATGTGACCAGGCTCAGACATTGTAGCCCACCAGCATAAACCAAAGAATCTAGGAACCCTGGAAGAGGAAGGGAGTAGAGTAGAGATATCCTGATGCTTTGAGCATTTCAGCTACTCATCCATTCACTTTTTTACATACTAATGATTTGGATCTTTCTCCTGATTGGAGCTCACTGCTAATATAGTATAGAAAGAGTTAAAGATGAGACAATTCTTGGGAAGTCTCATTCTTGGTTTCCCTCATGGACATGAACTGCAGAGTTCAGGCACTTTCTACAATTGCGTTGTTAAGTTTCACACAGTTTTCCGGACATGCCCAACTGCTGGGTAGTGGATTTCCACTCAGGATTTCCCCAGGGATGAACCAGGTCAGAGAGTATTTCCTGACTATTATATCTGGCTAAGGTCTCAGATTAGCCTTGCCCTTTCTTTACCCAGCTAATGCCTTCTTATCCCTCAGGTTCCAACTTAAACATCACTTCCTGTAGGAAGCCTCCCCAACACACCCAAGACCAGTCAGGTACTTGTGCTATCTGCTCTGTTCCCACAGCACTCTGACTTCCCCTATCAGAGCAGCTACAACACTTCACCATTTTAGCTGGCTTTAGACTGTAAGTTCAAATAGTGTAAGGATGATGTCTGTGTTTTGTTTTGTTTGTTTTCACCATTGTAATGTGTTACACCTCTAAGGCTTCATGTCTATATTTTTACTTAAGTTCAAAAGTAATGTGGATTCTTAGTGATGATTTTTGCTATACCAAAGGGTGTCCTCATCCTTTTGCAGTTTCATTATAATTTAATTTGATTTAGGTCATACCAAACAAGTTTCTGCATGCTGTTAAAATTACAGAAGTTTGTGTACTTATACTAATGAAAGCATTGCAATTTTTTGTTGATAGGCCTTCATTCTCTAATTTTATGTTTTATCTCATAACTCCTATCCATGAAAGAAAAAATTAATACAAAAAGATAAAAATAACATAAATCTTTCATAATCCTACCACACAGCTAATACATTTTTCTTATAATAAACAATGGTGAGATGAAAGCCATCCAGTCACTTTCTGTTGCTAAATAAGGTATTTCACATTTGCATTTCTAATAGGTCTAGCTCACTTATAAATTTGTCCTCTTTGTGCCTCTGAAATCCATATGGGTACTTTTCAGGCTTTTGTGAATAAACCTGGATGTTGTGAGTGTGTGTCTATGTGCTCTTAGAACACTTATGTATGTTTCCATATACCCCTTCATTGATACATATCCTTTGTGTTCTTTTTATCCTTCATTAAATTTACGTTTGTGGTAAAACACAAAATTAGGTATTTAGGTTGATGAGTGTTATTGTTTCCAAACAGTTGTGAACATCCTTAACTATTTCCTTAGGGTACATTTCAAGACATGGAATAGCTGCCTCAAATGGTATACACGTGCTTAATTTAATTCCCCACCCGCCACCCAGAAAAGTTGTACCAATTTAAAGTCTATAAACTGGAATTAAGTGGGAAAAAAGCCTCAGGGAAGTAAGGAGCATGGCTGTACTGATGTCCTGTTAGAAAGTGCCAACCTTAGATTCCACTGAGCAGCTGCTTTAAGGCCACAATAACAGTAAATACTCCTCAGAGCAGTCAGTAGTGAGCAGTAATAGTAAACATAGCACATCGTGATACAGCATCGGGGTAGATAATGGCAAGAGCACAGAACTTGGAGTCAGTAGCCCTGAATTACAGTTGTAGTTTGATGAAAAATATTAAAAACTGGTTTAAAATCCTTGTATTATCATTATTATGAAACAAATTGTACCCCCCAGGCCAGTACCACATTTAGCCAGAGTTAATCCAAGTTCTCATTGAACCAATGTGTTGATCCCTCCCACCCCAGCTCCTCAGCAGAAGGAGACTGCTCTGTCCGCTGATCACAAGAGTTTTCTGAGAGGATCCTGCTCTCCTTATTACCTGAACACTCATTGCCAAAGATTCTTTATAAAGAGAAAGATGCTTGAACTTTGCAAGATGTTGCAGATGCCTGCATAGCACCTCTATTGAAACTGAAAAGTTTGTACTTTCATGTTTTGGAGTCCAACACATAGAAGGGCTTAAACAAATGACTTGGACAGAAATTGCTGATTTTGGTGATGGATTGACCTTGTCCCCAAGAGAAACCTCTGAATAGTAAAAGGTTTATATAAGTGTCAGATGACTGAGGTAGAAAGCAAATCTAGACACTCTGCCTTAGACCCTGAAAAGAGAGAGCCATTCATTTTTCTACTTGAATGTAAGCTCTTCTTTCTCTTTTTCAGCAGATATAGTTTGGCATGGCAGAGACCCTCTGAAACAGTATGACTCAGCCAGATGCTGCAGAAAGAGGCCTGAAAAAGCAGGTTTGTTCCATTGAATTAAATGAGAATTTTCAAAGGGTAGACAGGCATTATTACATAATACAATTTGGTCATAAGGGCTAGACTTTCACATTTTACTTCAGACACTCCTAGAATTGAAATTTTTAGTGATTACCATCAATATTTTTTCACAATTTAACTACCATAAATTTGTAATTTGTAATTAAAAATAAAGTTTTAAATGATCAAAATATGAAATAAGAGGGGAAATAAGGAGAAAAAAGCATTACCATGATAAACTGGGTTTTACAGCAGTCTTCTCTAACCTTTATTTCAAGCAAAATTTCAGTGTCCAGCAAAATACTATTTTATACTCTTTCATTTTCTTTGTTTTTCCAGTGATACATTTTGTATTAAGCTCTCTCCATTTATGGAATTCTGAATAAGTGAATTATGAACTGGTTATTATTATAATTTAAAGAGATTCCTTTTAAAGAGAGACAAACCCCTAATTTAAACTGCTGTTCAGTTATTGTCCATTATCCTAATATCAAAAAGAGGCACAAAACCATAAGCTTATGTGGAAGGTCCACTGAAATAATACATCAGTGGATGTGAGAAGGATAAGGACCCTTGATCAATCCAGTTCCCTTATTTTTATGGTTGAGGAAACAGAAGCTAAGAGAGGCTCAGTGACTTGATGATAGAGCTGACTTGTGGATGAGAAAGGACTAAGTATCAGAAATAGAAAACAGCACTTCAAATGATTCTGAACAATAGACATGTATTTTCCACTGTCCCTGTGGTAGACAAACAAGTTACCTTCAATTTCCCACCACCACAAATATATCCTTATACATATTCCCTTACTTAACTATGTAAAAACTGACTCTGAGATATACATCCATGAGCAGAATTGCTGGGTCATTGACCATGTGTACCCTTGCTATGACTAAGCACTTCTATTCAATATATTGATCTCCAGAATGAGTGCACCAGTATGTAGTTCTACCAGCTGTTTTTGAGGGTCCCCATAAACCCCCAACACCACTTGGCATTATCCACCATTTTAATTTTTGCCTGTCTATGAGGTAAATTATATTTCTTTGCTGTTTAATTGTAAACTACTAATGAATTTGATTGCTAAATACTTAAAATACATACTGTATAATTTGGCTATGTTTCTGGGGTTTTTTTTACTATTATTATGGTTATTATTATTTACCACTAAGCTATATATTAGTTTTTGCATCAGTACCATGGTAGGTTTTTTAATTTCATATTTTATAGCATGAGAAAAGGATCAAAAGTTATGTTTTTTAATGAAATATTTACCAACTGACCCAATACCACTATCAGAATAATCCATGTTGCTCACTGATAAGAAATGCCAAGTTTATCACATTTAAAACGTTCTTAAGACTGAACTTTTATTCTGTTCCATTAAATTTTATTTAGATTTTTCCATCAGTTTTATCCTGTTTTAATACTGTTGCTTCACAAAACATTTTAGTAGCTAAAAAGTAACATTTCCCCCATTATTTGCTCTCTGGAAAGTCAAGAATAGCAACAACAACAACAATAAATGTAGCTAACATTTATTGAGCATTTGCAATGTATCTGACACTTTACTTACACTGTAACACCTAATCCTCAATTACAAATAAGGGTGTAGATACTATTCTTATCCCCATTTGAAAGGTGAGAAACTTGAGGTATAGAAGACTCAACTGGTTTGATGTGGAACCTAGTCTCAAACCCAGGCCTTACCACAGCACATTCATACTCCTAATCAGTGTTATATTAAAATGAACTGTATGAAATTGTCAAAATTTGAGCATTTCTAACCAAGAAAAATGTCAATTTCTTATTGATCAACCTAATATATGGTATTTTGTATTTTAAAAATGAGGCCATCTGAGAGGAAGAAATGTGCCCATGGTCCAGTAATTGGTAACGGGTCAGCTCTCTGGATCCCTGGTCTTCTACTCCAGTCTTCTAACCAGGAGAGTCATTACTGTCATTTATTTCTTGAACTCAAGAGGAAACTATTTCTCTGATGATCCACTAGAAGGCAATGTAAGAGAAAGTAAAGGAAATGGCATAATGGTTATTTTTCCCTTTGCCAATTTTATCAGGTAATCCATCCTACAACTCAGAAATGACACTGAAGCTCACAGATTATTAAAAATGCATTGACATTTCACTTGTTGCTGTTATACTTTCAAATATTCTCTATAATAATTTTGCTATTTAATTTATGTTAAAATCATATCTTTAATGGGAGAGAAAAGGCAAGGAGGCAGGAGTAATATTTGTTCAAAGTCTACTATGTTCTAGACAATACTAAAGGTGTTGCAGTTTTCACATTGCACTAGCTCTGTGAGTGTACAGTGTATTATGTTTATTAAAAATATCATTTCACAACATAAAATAAATAGACTTTATTTTATTTACAAAAAGCATTTTTGGAAACAGCTTGTACAGAATTATCCCAATTCTGTTTTCAATCACATATTTAAAAATGAGATAGTCATTCATTTTTATTTGCTAATTTGATGATGACTAACAAATATACATTTCTTTCTCTCTCTTTCTTTTATTCATTCAACAAATATTTACTTTACACCTAGTAAGTTTAAGGCACTGCTAGACCAAGTCATATCTTCACTACAGGCCTTTTCTTCAGTTTTCCAAACCCTGTTACCTACAGTAACATAATACATATTCACATGTAAGACCAGGCATGGATACTTTATCAAGCCAATTCAAATAATACAGTCCTTGAGTTCTGAAAGTTTACCATCTAAGTAGTAGTAGCAGTGGAAAAGCCTAGGGTTTGGAAATGGGCAAACATGGGTTAAAATTCCTGTTCTGCCACTTATTTAAGGTGTGGAAACTTGAAAATTTCACTTAGCATCCACAAAATTTAACTTCCTGATCTATACAAGGGGTTTGTTATCTGTGTTTCAAAAGAAAGCCTATAAAGAAAAAAAAAAAGAAGAAGAAAGCCTGTGAATGCACTGCGCCCAACAATTCTGTCTGGAAATTCAACATGTTAAATTTTTTTTACTCCATCTCTTCCCTTTCTTAGCATAAATGACTCTGCAATAATTTTAATTGCATAACTATACCATAGAAAACATCCAGAAATGTCACAGCGAAAAGAAAATTAAACGTGCTTACATTATGAATGTGATGCGATACAATTTCTATGTAATACAACAAGTTGCTGATAGAGTTCAATCATTGCACATTTCCTAACATATTTGGACCTTGTAGATTAGCATGATGCATATGTATGGCTTGGGATGTTCTAGTGTTCTTTGAGTCTCAGAATGTTAAGTTATAACAGAAACATAATGCATAAGGTTGACTCTGCATAAAGGACACAAGAACAAGAGTCAGAAGCTCTGTCTGGGTCTCAGTTCCTAAGCAATAACTGATGACGTGACAAAATACCCATTTTTTTAATTTTTAATTTTTTATTGAAGTATAGCTGATTTACAGTGTTGTGTTAGTTTCCGGTGCCCAGCAAAAGTGATTCAGATATACACATATATATTCTTTATCATATCCTTTTCCATTATGGTTTATTATAGGATATTGGATATACTTCCCTGTGATGTAGAGTAGGACCTTGTTGTTTATCTATTTTATATACATTTTATTATATATATTGTAATATACGATTTGCAAATCCCAAACTCTTAATTTATCCGTTCCCCACCCCCTTTCCCCTTTGGTAACCATAAGTGTGTTTCTATGTCTATGAGTCAGTTTATCTTTTGTAAATAAGTTTATTTATATCATATTTTAAATTCCACATATAAAGGATATCATATGGTATTTGTATTTTTCTAACATACTTCACTTAGTATAATAATCTCTAGGTCCATCCATGTTGCTGCAAATGCCATTATTTCATTCTTTTTATGGCTGAGAAATATTCCCGTTGTATATATGTATGATATCTTCTTTATCCGTTCATCTGTTGATGGACATTTAGGTTGCTCCCATGTTTTGGCTATTGTGAACAGGGCTGCTATGAACATAGGGATGCATATATCTTTTTGAATTATAGTTTTGTCCAGGTATATGCCCAGGAGAGTGATTGTGGACCATGTGGTAATTCTATTTTCGGTTTTCTGAGGAACTTCCATACTGTTCTCCATAGTGGCTGTACCAGTTTACATTCCTGCCTACCAACAGTGTAGGAGGGTTCCTTTTACTCCACATCCTCTCCAGCATTTGTTATTTGTAGACGTTTTAAAGATGGCCATTCTGCAATGAACATTGTGGTACATGACTCTTTTTGAATTATGGCTTTCTCAGGGTATATGCCCGGTAGTGGGATTGCTGTGTGGTATGGTACTCCTATTTTTAGTTTTTTAAGGAACCTCCATATAGTTCTCCATAGTGGTTGTATCAATTTACATTCCCAACAACAGTGCAAGAGGGTTCCCTTTTCTCCACACCCTCTCCAGCATTTATTGTTTCTAGATTTCTTGATGATGGCCATTCTGACTGGTGTGAGATGATATCTCATTGTAGTTTTGATTTGCATTTCTCTAATGATTAATGATGTTGAGCATTCTTTCATGTGTTTGTTGGCAGTCTGTATATCTTCTTTGGAGAAATGTCTATTTAGGTCTTCTGCCCATTTTAGGATTGGGTTGTTTGTTTTTTTGATATTGAGCTTCATGAGCTGCTTGTAAATTTTGGAGATTAATCCTTTGTCAGTTGCTTTTTTAGCAAATATTTTCTCCCATTCTGAGGGTTGTCTTATTCTCTTAAGTTTTCCTTTGCTATGTAAAAACTTTTAGGTTTCATTAGGTTCCATTTGTTTATTTTTGGTTTTATTTCGATTTCTCTAGGATGTGGGTCGAAAGGGATCTTGCTGTGATTTATGTCATACAGGGTTCGGCCTATGTTTTCCTCTAAGAGTTTTATAGTGTCTGACCTTATATTTAGGTCTTTAATCCATTTTGAGTTTATTTTTGTGTAAGGCGTTAGGCAGTGTTCTAATTTCATTCTTTTACATGTAGCTGTCCAGTTTTCCCAGCACCTCTTATTGAAGAGACTGCCTTTTCTCCATTGTATTTTCTTGCCTCCTTTATAAAAGATAAGGTGACCATATGTTCGTGGGTTTATCTCTTGGCTTTCTATTCTGTTCCATTGATCTACATTTCTGTTTTTGTGCCAGTACCATACTGTCTTGCTTACTGTAGCTTTGTAGTATAGCCTGAAGTCAGGGAGCCTTATTCCGCCAGCTCCATTTTTCTTTCTCAAGATTGCTTTGGTTATTCGGGGTCTTTTGTGTTTCCATAAAAATTGTGAATTTTTTTGTTCTAGTTCTGTGAAAAATGCCATTGTTAATTTGATAGGGATTGCATTGAATCTGTAGGTTGCTTTGTGTAGTACAGTCATTTTCACAATGTTGATTCTTCCAATCCAAGAACATGGTATACCTCTCCATCTGTTTGTATCAATTTTAATTGCTTTCATCAGTGTCTTATAGTTTTCTGCATACAGGTCTTTTGTGTCTGTAGGTAGGTTTATTCCTAGGTATTTTATTCTTTTTGTTGCAATGGTAAATGGGAGTGTTTCCTTAATTTCTCTTTCACATTTTTCATCATTACTGTATAGGAATGCAAGAGATTACTGTGCATTAATTTTGTATCCTGCTGCTTTACCAAATCCATTGATTAGCTCTAGCAGTTTTCTGGTAATATCTTTAGGATTCTCTATGTATAGTATCATGTCATCTGCAAACAGTGACAGCTTTACTTCTTTTCCGATATGGATTCCTTTCTTTCTTTTTCTTCTCTGATTGCTGTAGCTAAAACTTCCAACACTTTGTGAATAATAGTGGTGACAGTGGATAACCTTGTCTTGTTCTTCATCATAAAGGAAATAGTTTCAGTTTTTCACCATTGAGAACAGTGTTGGCTGTGGGTTTCTCATATATGGCCTTTATTATATTGAGGGAAGTTCCCTCTATGCCTGCTTTCTGGAAGGTTTTTATCATAAATGGGTGTTGAATTTTGTCAAAAGCTTTTTCTGCATCTATTGAGATGATCATACGGTTTTTATCCTTCAGTTTGTTAATATGGTCTATCACATTGATTGATTTGTGTATACTGAAGAACCCTTGCATTCCTGGGATAAACCTCACTTGATCATGGTGTATGATCATATTAACGTGCTGTTGGATTCTGTTTTCTAGCATTTTGTTGAGGATTTTTGCATCTATGTTCATCCGTGACATTGGCCTGTAGATTTCTTTTTTTTTTTAACATCTTTGTCTGGTTTTGGTATCAGAGTGAGGGTTGCTTCGTAGAATGAGTTTGGGAGTGTTCCTCCCTCTGTTATATTTTGGAAGAGTTTGAGAAGGATAGGTGTTAGTTCTTCTGTAAATGTTTGATAGAATTCGCCTGTAAAGCCATCTAGTCCTGGAATTGTGTTTATTGGAAGATTTTTAATCACAGTTTCCATTTCAGTGCTTGTGATTGGTCTGTTTATATTTTCTATTTCTTCCTGGTTCAGTCTGTGAAGTTTGTAGTTTTCTAAAAATTTATCCATTTCTTCCAGGTTGTCCATTTTATTTGCATATAGTTTCTTGTGGTAGTCCTTCATGATCCTTTGTATTTTTAGGGTGTCAGTTGTTACTTCTCCTTTTTCGATTCTAATTCTGTTGATTTGAGTCTACTCCCTTTTGTTCCTGATGAGTCTGGCTAAAGGTTTATCAAATTAGTTTACCTTCTAAAAGAACCAGCTTTTAGTTTTATTGATCTTTGCTATCGTTTCCTTCATTTCTTTTTCATTTATTTCTGATCTGATCTTTATGATTTCTTCCCTTCAGCTAACTTTGGGGTTTTTTTGTTCTTCTTTCTCTAATTGCTTTAGGTGTAAGTTTAGGTTATTTGACATGTTTCTTGTTTCTTGAGGTAGGATTGTATTGCTATATACTTTCCTCTTAGAACTTTGTTTGCTGCATCCCATAGGTTTTGGGCCATCATGTTTCATTTCCATTTGTTTCTAGGTTTTTTTTTTTTTTTTTTTTTTTTTTTTTTGCGGTATGTGGGCCTCGCACTGTTGTGGTGTCTCCCGTTGCGGAGCACAGGCTCTGGACGCACATGCTCAACGGCCATGGCTCACGGGCCCAGCCGCTCCGCGGCATGTGGGATCTTCCCGGACCAGGGCACGAACCCGTGTCCCCTGCATCGGCAGGCAGGCTCTCAACCACTGCGCCACCAGGGAAGCCCTCTAGGTATTTTTTGATTCCCTCTTTGATTTCTTCAGTGATCTCTTGGTTATTAAGTAATGTATTGTTTAGCATCCATGTCTTTGTAAATTTATAACTTTTTTCCCTGTAATTGATATCTAGTCTCAAAGTGTTGTCACCAGAAAAGATACTTGATATGGTTTCAATTTTCTTACATTTACCAAGGCTTGATTTGTGACCCAAGATATGATCTATCCATAAGCACTTGAGAAGAAAGTGTATTCTGTTGTTTTTGGATGGAATGTACTATAAATATCAATTAAGTCCATCTTCTTTAATGTATCATCTAAAGCTTGTGTTTCCTTATTTTCATTTTGAATGATCTACCCATTGGTGAAAGTGGGGTGTTAATGTCCCCTACTAATATTCTGTTACTGTCGTTTTCCACTTTTATGGCTGTTAGCATTGCCTTATGTATTGAGGTGCTCCTATGTTGCGTGCATAAATATTTTCAACTGTTATATCTTCTTCTTGGATGGATCCCCTGAGCGTTATGTAGTTTCCTTCTTTGTCTCTTCTAATAGTCTTTATTTTAAAGTCTATTTTGTCTGTTATGAGAATTGCTACTCCAGCTTTCTTTTGATTTCCATTTGCATGGAATATATTTTTCCATCCCCTCACTTTCAGTCTGTATGTGTCCCAAGGTCTGAAATGGGTCTCTTGTAGACAGCATATATACAGTTCTTGCTTTTGTATCCATTCAGACAGTCTATGTATCTTGGTAGGAGCATTTAATCCATTTACATTTAAGGTAATTATCAATATATATGTTCCTATTACCATTTTCTTAATTGTTTTAGGTTTGTTATTCCAGATTATTTCCTTCTCTTGTGATTCCTACCTAGAGAAGTTCCTTTAGCATATGTTCTAAAGCTGGTTTGATGGTGCTGAATTTTCTTAGCTTTTGCTTATCTGTAAAGCTTTTAATTTCTCCGTCAAATCTGAATAAGATCCTCACTGGCTAGAGTAATCTTGGTTGTAGGCTTTTCCCTTTCATCACTTTAAATATGTCCTGACACTACCTTCTGGCTTGCAGAGTTTCTGCTGAAAGATCATCTGTTAACTTTATTGGGATTCCCTTGTATGTTATTTGTTGCATTTCCCTTTCTGCTTTTAATATTTTTTTCTTTATATTTACTTTTTGATAGTTTGATTAATATGCGTCTTGGCATGTTTCTCCTTGGATTTATCCTGTATGGGACTCTCTGCACTTACTGGACTTTACTGACTATTTCCTTTCCCATAGTAAGGAAGTTTTCAACTATAATCTCTTCAAATATTTTCTCAGTCCCTTTCTTTTCCTCTTCTTCTTCTGGGACCCCTATGATTCGAATGTTTGTGCATTTATTGTTGTCCCAGAGGTCCCTGAGACTGTCCTCAATTATTTTCATTCTTTTTTATTTATTCTGTTCTGTGGTAGTTATTTCCACTATTTTGTCTTCCAGGTTACTTATTCTTTCTTCTGCCTCAGTTATTCTGCTATTGATTCCTTCTAGACAATTTTTAATTTTATTTGTTCATCATTGTTTGTTTGCTCTTAATTCTTCTAGGTCCTTTTTAAACGTTACTTGTATTTTCTCCATTCTATATCCAAGATGTTGCATCATCTTTACTATCATTACTCTGAATTCTTTTCCTGGTAGAATGCCTGTTTCCTCTTCATTTGTTTGGTCTTGTGAGTTTTTACCTTGCTCCTTCATCTGCTGTGCATTTCTCTGTCTTCTCATTTTGCTTGACTTACTTTGTTTGGGGTCTCCTTTTCACAGCCTGCTGGTTCATGATTCTCATTGTTTTTGGTGTTTGCCTCCAATGGGTAAGATTGGTTCAGTGGGTTGTGTAGGCTTCCTGTTGGAGGGGCCCAGTTCCTGTGTTTTGGAGAATGAGGCTGCATCTTGTCTTTCTGGTGCACAGGGTCACATCCAGCAGTGTGTTTGGGGGTGTCTGTTACCTTATGATTTTAGGTAGCCTCTCTCCTAGTGTGTGGGGTTGTGTTCCTGTCTTGCTAGTTGTTTGGCATAGAGTGTCCAGCACTGTAGTTTGCTAGTTATTGAGTGGAGCTGGATCTTAGTGTTGAGATGGAGATCTCTGGGAGAGCTTTCACTGTTTGATATTACATGGAGCCAGGAGGTCTCTGGCGGACCAATGTCCTGAACTCGGCTCTCCCACCTCAGAGGCTCAGGCCTGACACCAGGCTGGAGCACCAAGACCCTTTGAGCCACATGGCTCAGAAGAAAAGGGAAAAAAAAGAAATATTTGAAAAAATAATAAAATAAAATAAAGTTGTTAAAATAAAAAAATAAAAACATATTAAAATGAAAATTAAAATATTAATAAATACAGAAGAGAGCAACAAAATGAAAAAACAAATCCACCAGTGATAACAAGAACTAAAAACTATAGTTAAAAAAAAAGAACTGTAGGACGAATTGTAAAAGCAAAGCTATACAGACAAATCACACAGAGAAGCATGCACATACACACTCACAAAAAGAGCAAAAGGAAAGAAAAAAAATATATATATATATATAAAAGGAAGAGAGCAACCAAATCAATAAATAAATCTACCAATGATAATAAGCTCTAAATACTAAACTAAGATAAACTTAAAACCAGAAACAAATTAGATGCAGAAAGCAAAACCCAAGTCTACAGTTGCTCCCAAAGTCCACTGCCTCAATTTTGGGATGAATCATTGTCTATTCAGGTACTCCACAGATGCAGGGTACATCAAGTTGATTGTGGAGATTTAATCCGCTGCTCCTGAGGCTGCTGGGAGAAATTTCCCTTTCTCTTCTTTGTTCGCACAGCTCCTGGGGTTCAACTTTGGATATAGCCCCTCCTCTCCATGTAGGTCGCCTTATGGCATCTTTTCACCACCCCGACATGATGGGCTTAAAGTAGCAGCTGATTAGGGGGCTCTGGCTCACTCAGGCCGGGGTACAGAGGGGTGCGTAATGCAGGGTGAGCCTGCGGCTGCAGTGCCTAGTGTGACATTGCACCAGCCTGAGGCCTGCCATGTGTTCTCCCAGAGAAGTTGTCCCTGGATCACAGGACCCTGGCAGTGGTGGGCTGCACAGGCTCCTGGGAGGGGAGGTGTGGATAGGGACCTCTGCTTGCACACAGGCTTCTTAGTGCCTGCAGCAGCAGCCTTAGAGTCTCAGGCTCATCTCTGCTGTCCGCACTGGTAGCTGTGGCTAGTACCTGTCTCTGGAGCTCTAAACCCCCTCTCCTCACAGACCCCGAAACAATGGTCTCTTGCCTCTTAGGCAGTCTCAGGCTTTTTCCTGGACTCCCTCCCGGCTAGCTGTGGTGCACTAGCCCCTTTAGGCTGTGTTCGTGCAGCCAACCCCAGTCCTCTCCCTGGGATCTGATCTCCAAAACCCAAGCCTCAGCTCCCAGCCCCCACTCGCCCCAGGGGGTGAGCAGACAAGCCTCTCAGGCTGTTGTGTGATGGTCAGCACCGATTATCTGTGCAGGAATCTCTCCGTTTGGCCCTCTGCACCCCTGTTGCTGCACTCTCCTCTGTGGCTCCGAAGCTTCCCCTTCACCCAACCCCCATCCCCACCAGTGAAGGTGCTTTCTAGTGTGTGGAAACTTTTCCTCCTTCACAACACCCTCCCAGAGGTGTTAGGTCCCATCCCTATTCTTTTGTCTCCGTTTTTCCTTTTTTCTTTTGCCCTACCCAGGTACTTGGGGATTTTCTTGCCTTTTGGGAAGTCTGAGGTCTTCTGCCAGCATTCAGTAGGTGTTCTGTAGGAGCTGTTCCACATGTAGATGTATTTCTGATGTATTTGTGGGGAGGAAGGTGATCTCCACTTTTACTCCTCTGCCATTTGAAGGTCCCTCAGACAAAATACTCTTAAACATTCATAAATGTTGTGGAGATCAATGAGATTCCCATTTTTGCAAGCAGTCTGAGTTCTCATAATGGAAGGAAGAAGCTCTCTTATGTGCAAGGAATCAATTTGAGAAGAATTATCTGTAAGAAAATTGAAACTCTAAAGAGTTGCCACCCAATAAATGTCTCCTATTAATTTTATATTTTAAATGCCTCTTGTGTTTGGCAAGGAGCCTGGCAGAATTCGAAGACCACTCAAAACACATGAAACCTGCCCATTAGGGAACAAGCTAAAGGAACTATCATTATGATAAATTCTTTACATTGCCAACTCATTTAATTATGTCAGCAAGCCTCTCAGATAAATTGTTCTGGAAGAAGGATTGTTTAGAGACAGTAGTGTTCTATAAGTACACATATACAAATATACATGTGTTGTTTGTATCTCTTCTCCTGTCTATAGCTATTTTCTACATGCCTCTCTGAAGTTTCATTGCTGTCCTCTTTTTGGGGATTTTCTTTTTATCTCTAAATGTGGGCCTTTATCAAATGGTTTAAGCTCGCTTTTAGATGAATGTGAATTGGGTTTTCTGACAGTTCTGACTACGCTGACCCTGATGCCAGACCTTTGCTAACGGAGGAGTGGATCTGCTGAATGTTAATGGATGTTATTGCGACTGTCTGGAACAACTGTACATTCCATTCTAGATATGTAATCATGACAACAAGGTGTCCAAACAGCCAATATTCAGAATCCATTCTGTCTATTAAAATGATATAGTATATTTTTCTTATTTTAATATTTATTTCCTTTTCTCCTGCCTCCCTTCTTTCCTGTAACAAATTGAGTTGTAGCAGTAGCTCCTGTACAGCCCTTTTCACTGGATTTTGTAGTGAGGATCTGTTGGTGATTATGGAATACTGCAGCACCCCGTAGACATTGATCAAATTCTCCCTTCCAAAATGAAAGAAATCAATCCAGGATATGAAATAATCAGAGAGAAAGAGGCCATTTTATTCCTTTCTGTTTCAAAATCAAGGGAAAATTCTTACCACTCTTCATAAAAATACAAACACAAACAAAAAGCAATCAGAAGGTATTGTGTGCATACGTTAGGCTCTAAAAGTCATTAACTATGTAGTAGCATCTCTATGCAACCCCCTGTTTTAAAATTTTTTGAATTATAGTCTGAAGCTTGTGTCTCTCTTTTCTGAGAGACCCCTGTATAGGAAAGGCCCTTTTATGGGGTGGGCCAGGGAGTCACGGTTCATCAGATCTTGAGCCTTCAAAAACATATAATCTCATTAGTACTTCTGAATGCTTCAGAGAGGAAGCCTCCAGGAATCTGTCTCTTAGTGTCCTGCATTGGAAAGCTCCATTTTTCTACCTGCCAGAATCATTCTCTCAGGATGAGTCCACCCTTCTACCCATCCTAGACTTCACCAATCCAGCCATCCCTGAGCTGGGTCATTGTGTTGTGGATAAAGAGGTGAATAAGGTAGACCCACGTGTTTGAGGAATGTACTTTCATAGTTAAGCAAAGAAAATAAAAAAGTAAACACACCTTCACAGTAAGGTGAGGCTTATATAGAGACCATTATTAATTTATGTGGAGTCTCCAAAAAAAAAAATACCTAACCCAACCAGAGATGGGAGAAGAAAGTCACTGAAGGCTTCTCAAAAGAGGAGGAGAACACATGGTGCACCTCAGGCTGTTGCAACGTGACACTGACCTCTGCTCCCGCAGTCTCATCCTGCATTGCGTACCCTTCCCTCCCCATGGCCTGAGTAGGAAAGAACCACCTAATCAGCAGATATTTTAACCCCCTCCTGTCTGGGTGAAGAACAGATGCCAGAGGGCAACCTACATGAAGACGGGGGTCCAAATCCAAAGCTGAACCCAAGGAGCTGTGGGAAAAAGGAGGAGAAAGGGAAATTTGTCTGTGCAGCCTCAGGAGCAGTGGATTAAATCTCCACAATCAACTTGATGTACCCTGCATCTGTGGAATAACTGAATAGACAACGAATCATCCCAAAACTGATGCAGTGGACTTTGGGAGCAACTGTAGACTTGGGTTTGGCTGTATGCAAGTGACTAGTTTCTGATTTATATATATATATATATCTTAGTTTAGTGTTTAGTGATTGCTATCATGGGTGGATTTGTTTTTTGATTTCGTTGCTCTCTTCTTTCTTTATTAATATTTTTTATTTTAGTAATGTTTTTCAGTTTTTACTTTAATAACTTTATTTTATTTTATTATTCTTTTCTATTCTTTCTCTTTTTTTCTCCCTTTTCTTCTGAGCCATTTGGCTGAAAGGTCTTCGTGCTCCAGCCAGGTGTCAGGCCTGAGCCTCTGAGGTGGGAGAAGTGAGTTCAGGACATTGGTCCACCAGAGACATCCTGGCTCCACAAAATATCAAACGGTGAAAGCTCTCCCAGATATTTCCATCTCAATGGTAAGACCCAGCTCCACTCAATGACCAGCAAGCTACAGTGCTGGACACCCTATGCCAAACAACTAGTAAGACAGGAACACAAGCCCACGCATTAGGAGAGAGGCTACCTAAAATCATAATAAGATCACAGACACCCCAAAACACACCACCGGATGTGATTCTGCCTGCCAGAAAAACAAGATCCAGCCTCATTAACCAAAACACAGGCACCACACCCCTCCACCAGGAAGCCTACCCAACCCATTGAACCAACCTTACCCACTGGAGACAGACACCAAAAACAACGGGAATTATGAAGCTGCAGCCTGTAAAAAGGAGACCCCAAACATAGTAAGTCAAGCAAAATAAGAAGACAGAGAAATGAACAGCAGATGAAGGAGCAAGGTAAAAACCCGCAAGCCCAAACAAATGAAGAGGAAATAGGCAGTCTACCTGAAAAAGAATTCAGAGTAATGATAGTAAAGGTGATCCAAAATCTTTGATACAGAATGGAGAAAATAAAAGAAACGTTTAAAAAGGACCTTAAAGAATTAAGAGCAAACAAACAATGATAAACAGCAAAATAAATAAAATTAAAAATTCTCTAGAAGGAATCAATAGCAGAATAACTGAGGCAGAAGAAAAAATAAGTGACCTGGAAGATAATATAGTGGAAATAACTACCACAGAGTAGAATAAAGAAAAAAGAATGAAAAGAATTGAGGACATTTGGTAGTGTATATATGACCATGCCACTCTCTCTCTTTGTCCCAGCTTACAGTTTCCCTTCCCTGTGTCCTCAAGTCCATTCTCTAGTAAGTCTGCATCTTTATTTCCATCCTGCCCCTAGGTTCTTCATGACTTTTTTTTCTTCGATTCCATATATATGTGTTAACATACGGTAATTATTTTTCTCTTTCTGACTTACTTCACACTGTATGACAGACTCTACCTCCATCCACCTCACTGCAAATAACTCAATTTCATTTCTTTTTAGGTCTGAGTAATATTCCACTGTATATATGTGCCACATCTTCTTTATTCATTCATCTGTCGATGGACACTTAGCTTTCCTCCATATCCTGGCTATAGGAAATAGACTGCAATGAACATAGTCGTACATGACTCTTTTCGAGTCATGGTTTTCTCAGGGTATATGCCCAGTGGTGGGATTGCTGTGTCAATAGCTAGTGGGAAGCAGCCACATAACATAGGGAGATCAACTCAGTGCTTTGTGACCCCTAGAGGTTTGGGCTAGGGAGGGTGGGAGGGAGAGGTAAGAAGGAGGAGATATGGGGACATATGTATATATAAGGCTGATTCACTTTGTTATAAAGCAGAAGCTAACACACCATTGTAATGCACTTATATTCCAATAAAGATGTTAAAAAGAAAGAAAGAAAGAAAAAAGAAAGAAAAAAAGAAAGAAAATACATGGTATGTTAAAAAATGATAATAATAAAAAGATACAAAAAAAAGAATTGAGGACAGTCTCAGAGACCTCTGCATCAACATTAAATGCACCAACATTCGAATCATAGGGGTCTCAGAAGAAGAAGAGGAAAAAAAAGGGACTGAGAAAATATTTGAAGAGATTATAGTTGAAAACTTCCCTAACATGGGAAAGGAAATAGTCAATAAAGTCCAGAAAGTGCAGAGAGTCCCATACAGAATAAATCCAAGGAGAAACATGCCAAGACACATATTAATCTAACTAACAAAAATTAACTGTAAAGAAAAAATATTAAAAGCAGCAAGGGAAAAACAACACATAACATACAAGGAAATCCCCAGATGGTTAACAGCTGATCTTTCAGCAGAAACTCTGCAAGCCAGAATGCAGTGGCTGGACATACTTAAAGTGATGAAAAGGAAAAACCTCAACCAACATTACTCTACTCAGCGAGGAGCTCATTCAGGTTCCATGGAGAAATTAAAACCTTTACAGACAAGCAAAAGCTAAGAGAATTCAGCATCACAAAAACCAGCTTTAGTACATATGCTAAAGGAACTTCTTTAGGCAGGAAAAACAAGAGTAGGAAAAAATCTACAATAACAAACCTGAAGCAATTAAGAAAATGGTAATAGGAACATACATATTGATAATTACCTTAAATGTAAGTGGATTAAATGCTCCAGCCAAGAGATGTAGACTGGCTGAATGGATACAAAAACAAGACCCATATATATGCTGCCTACAAGAGACCCACTTCAGACCTAGGGACACATACAGACTAAAAGAGAGAGGATGGAAAGAGATATTCCATGCAAATGGAAATCAAAAGAAAGCTGGATTAGCAACTCTCATATCAGACAAAAGAGACTTTAAAACAAAGACTATTATAAGAGACAAAGTAGGACACTACATAATGATCAAGGGATCGATCCAAGAAGAAAATATAACAATTGTAAATATTTATGCACCCAACTTAGGATCACTTCAATACATAAGGCAAATACTAACAGCCATAAAAGGGGAAATCGACAGTAATACAATCATAGTATGGGACTTTAACACCCCACTTTCACCAATGGAGAGATCATCCAAAATGAAAATAAATAAGGAAACACAAGCTTTAAATGATACATTAAGCAAGATGGACTTAATTGATATTTATAGGACATTCCATCCAAAAACAACAGGTACACTTTCTTCTCAAGTGCTCATGGAACATTCTCCAGAATAGATCATATCTTGGGTCACAAATCAAGCCTTGGTAAATGTAAGAAAATTCAAATCGTGTCAAGTATCTTTTCTGACCACAAGGCTATGACACTAGATATCAAATAAAGGAAAAAAATCTGTAAAAAATACAAACACATGGAGGTTAAACAATACACTACTAAATAACCAAGAGATCACTGAAGAAATCAAGGTTTGAGCAAATCAAAAAATACCTAGAAACAAATGACAATGAAATCACCATGACCCAAAACCTATGGGATGCAGCAAAAGCAGTTCTAAGAGGGAGGTTTATTGTAATACAATCCAACGTCAAAAAACAAGAAACATCTCAAATAAACAACCTAACCTTAAACCTAAAGCAATTAGAGAAAGAAGAACAAAAAAAACCCAAAGTTAGAAGAAGGAAAGAAATCATAAAGATCAGACCAGAAATAAATGAAAAAGAAATGAAGGAAATGATAGCAAACATCAATAAACCTAAAAGCTGGTTCTTTTAGAAGGTAAACTAATTTGATAAACCTTTAGCCAGACTCATCAGAAACAAAAGGGAGTAGACTCAAATAAACAGAATTAGAAATGAAAATGGATAAGTAACAACTGACACTGCAGAAATACAAAGCATCGTGAGAGATTACTACAAGCAGCTATATGCAAATAAAATGGACAACGTTGAAGAAATGGACAAAATCTTAGAAAAGCACAACCTTCCAAGACTGCACCAGGAAGAAATAGAAAATATAAACAGACAAATCACAAGCACTGAAATTGAAACTGTGATTAAAAATCTTCCAACAAACAGAAGTCCAGGACTAGATGGCTTTACAGTCGAATTCTATCAAACATTTACAGAAGATCTAACACCTATCCTTCTCAAACTCTTCCAAAATATAGCAGAGGGAGGAACACTCCCAAACTCATTCTAAAAAACACTCACCCTGATACCAAAACGAGACAAAGATGTTAAAAAAAAAGAAATCTACAGGCCAATGTCATTGATGAACATAGATGCAAAAATCCTCAACAAAATAATAGCAAACAGAATCCAATCCAACAGCACATTAATATGATCATACACCATGATCAAGTGTGGTATATCCCAGGAATGCAAGGATTCTTCAATATACACAAATCAATCAATGTGATAGACCATATTAACAAACTGAAGGATAAAAACCATATGATCATCTCAATAGATGCAGCAAAAGCTTTCAACAAAATTCAACACCCATTTATGATAAAAACCTTCTAGAAAGTAGGCATAGAGGGAACTTCCCTCAACATAATAAAGGCCATATATGAGAAACCCACAGCCAACATCGTTCTCAATGGTGAAAAACTGAAACTATTTCCTTTATGATGAAGAACAAGACAAGGTTATCCACTGTCACCACTATTATTCACAAAGTGTTGGAAGTTTTAGCTACAGCAATCAGAGAAGAAAAAGAAAGAAAGGAATCCATATCAGAAAAGAAGTAAAGCTGTCACTGTTTGCAGATGACATGATACTATACATAGAGAATCCTAAAGATATTACCAGAAAACTGCTAGAGCTAATCAATGGATTTGGTAAAGCAGCAGGATACAAAATTAATGCACAGTAATCTCTTGCATTCCTATACAGTAATGATGAAAAATGTGAAAGAGAAATTAAGGAAACACTCCCATTTACCATTGCAACAAAAAGAATAAAATACCTAGGAATAAACCTACCTACAGACACAAAAGACCTGTATGCAGAAAACTATAAGACACTGATGAAAGCAATTAAAATTGATACAAACAGATGGAGAGGTATACCATGTTCTTGGATTGGAAGAATCAACATTGTGAAAATGACTGTACTACACAAAGCAACCTACAGATTCAATGCAATCCCTATCAAATTAACAATGGCATTTTTCACAGAACTAAAACAAAACAATTCACAATTTTTATGGAAACACAAAAGACCCCGAATAGCCAAAGCAATCTTGAGAAAGAAAAATGGAGCTGGTGGAATAAGGCTCCCTGACTTCAGACTATACTACAAAGCTACAGTAATCAAGGCAGTATGGTACTGGCACAAAAACAGAAATATAGATCAATGGAACAGGATAGAAAGCCACGCACATATGGTCACCTTATCTTTGATAAAGGAGGCAAAAATATACAATGGATTAAAGGCAGTCTCTTCAATAAAAGGTGCTGGGAAAACTGGACAGCTACATGTAAAAGAACGAAGTTAGAACATTCCCTAACGCCATACACAAAAATAAACTCAAAATGGATTAAAGACCTAAATATAAGGTCAGACACTATAAAACTCTTAGAGGAACATAGGCCGAACACTGTATGACATAAATCACAGCAAGATCCTTTTCGACCCACATCCTAGAGAAATCGAAATAAAACCAAATATAAACAAATGGAACCTAATGAAACCTAAAAGCTTTTGCACAACAAAGGAAAACATAAGAGAATAAGACAACCCTCAGAACTGGATAAAATATTTGGTAAAAAAGCAACTGATAAAGGAATAATCTCCACAATTTACAAACAGTTCATGTAGCTCAATATCAAAAAACAAACAGCCCAATCCAGAAATGGGCAGGAGACCTAAATAGACATTTATCCAAAGAAGATATACAGATTGTCCACAAACACATGAAACGATGCTCAGCATCACTAATCATTAGAGAAATGCAAATCAAAACTACAATGAAGTATCACCTCACACCAGTCAGAATGGCCATCATCAAAAAATCTGCAAACAATAAATGCTGGAGAGAGTGTGGAGAAAAGGGAACCCCCTTGCACTGTTGGTGGGAATGTAAATTGATATAGCCACTATGGAGAACAATATGGATGTTCCTTAAAATACTACAAATAAAACTACCATATAACCCAGCAATCCCACTACTGGGCATATACCCTGAGCAAACCATAATTCAAAAAGAGTCATGTACCACAATGTTCCTTGCAGCTCTATTTACAATAGCCAGGAGATGGAAACAACCTAAATGTCCATCATCGGATGAATGGATAAAGAAGATGTGGCACATATATGCAATGGAATATTACTCAGCCATAAAAAGAAATGAAATTAAGCTATTTATAATGAGGTGGATGGACCTAGAGTCTGTCATACAGAGTGAAGTAAGTCAGAAAGAGAAAGACAAATACCATATGCTAACACATATATATGGAATTTAAGGGAAAAAAATGTCATGAAGAGCCTAGTGGTAAGACAGGAATAAAGACACATACCTACTAGAGAATGAACTTGAGGATATGGGGAGGGGGAAGGGTAAGCTGTGACAAAATGAGAGAGTGGCATGGACATATATATACTACCAAATGTAAAATAGATAGCTAGTGGGAAGCAGCCACATAGCACAGGGAGATCAGCTCGGTGCTTTGTGACCACTTAGAGGGGTGGGGTAGGGAGGGTGGGAGGGAGGGAGACGCAAGAGGGAAGAGATATGGGAACATATGTGTATGTATAACTGATTTACTTTGTTATAAAGCAGAAACTAACACACCATTGTAAAGCAATTATATTCCAATAAAGATGTAAAAAAAAAAAAAACTAAAAATAGAACTACCGTACGACACAGCAATCCAACTGCTGTGCGTATACCCTGAGGAAACCGTAATTTAAATAGAGTCATGTACCACAATGTTTATTGCAGCTCTATTTACAATAGTCAGCCATGGAAGCAACCTAAGTTTACATGGACAGATGAATGGATAAAGAAGATGTGGCACATATATACAATGGAATATTACTCAGCCATAAAAAGAAGCGAAATTGAGTTATTTGTAGTGAGGTGGATGGACCTAGAGTCTGTCATACAGAGTGAAGTAAGTCAGAAAGAGAAAAACAAATACTGTATGCTAGCACATATATATGGAGCTACAAAAAACAAAGTTTATGAAGAACCTAGTGGCAGTACAGGAATAAAGACGCAGACATAGAGAATGGACTTGAGGACACGGGGAGGGGTACAGGTAAGCTGGGACGAAGTGAGAGAGTGACATGGACTTATATATACCACCAAATGTAAAATAGATAGCTAGTTGGAAACAACCTCATAACACAGGGAGAGCAGCTCAGTGCTTTGTGGCCACCTAGAGGGGTGGGATGGGAGGGTAGGAGGGAGATGCAAGAGGGAGGAGATATGGGGATATATGTATATGTATAGCTGATTCACTTTGTTATAAAGCAGAAACTAACACACCATTGTGAAGCAATTATGATCCAATAAAGATGTTAAAAAAAAAAGAAGGAAAGAAAGCACATAAATTGGGTGTCTCTGCTATCCTTTTAGCCCCAGAAAGACTACGGGAGCACAAAGCTACAGTGATAGCTCTGCCAGGCAGGATGCTGGAGAGAGGGTCAGGAGAGCTGCCTGGGTCCCAGGACTGGCAGCATCACTGATGAGAGGATCTTGGCTGAGTCACTTCCCCTTTGCCAGCCTAGACTGATCACTAGATACTGGTGATTAGACAAGATACCAGTAGATACTGATCACCAGAATAAAATTGAGTAACCTACCCAGACATTCTGGAGTGTTGTGGAAACCTATGAGTCCTAAGCTGGGCAAGCACTCTGGGTTCTCAGCTGGGAAAATCTGTTAAGGCCAAGGAATTATTTTAACAGAAAGTAATTTGCAGGAATAACAGAACAGAACACATTAGTTGCTCAAATGGCAATTATTTATGAAATGTCAACAAACACTTGTAAAACACAAATGACACCTGGATGGACATGGATACTGCCCTCTACAAAACTAGGGAAACTCAATGTGAATTGTACCTGCTAGTGTGCTATGAGCTTTCCATGCACTATCTCCTTTAATACTTAAAGTAAGCCTATGAGACAGCATTTAGTATTTCAATTTTTCAGATGACTATTTTTACATTTCATTAATTCAATCTTAACTATGTGAATAGCAGAGCCCAGAATTCACATCTGGCCTTTCTATTTCCCCAGTCTGTGCTCTTTCCTCTCCAGTACATTGGTATGGGGCTAATCAAGTTCCTGGGGTGTCGAGTCCTAGGCCTTTTATCCCAATGACAAGCATGGCATGTCTGTTACCAACACCACCAAGCAATCAAGAATATGATTGAGTGCGTGCGTGTTGTATATGACACAGCATGCAGATGGAACAACGTGAGCAAAAACATGGAATTCAAGGGACTGTTTGGTTTGAGAATTGGAACTGGACTGGACACTGCAGAAAGGAGTTCTTCAGACTAGAATGGTCTCATCAGTCAAAAACCCAACTGTATATTTCAGGCAACAGTATAGCACAACTAGAAGCCAAATGAGTTATAAAAAATTATGTGAGATTTAATGTTCTTCACTACCAGTTTCACATTCATAAATTAGTTCAAATTTTAAAACCAAATTTTAACAGAACTGGAACGAAGTATTGGGGTCCTTATATCTGCCTAGGGCACATGGGCAAAATTTGGAGGAAATAGCATTCTCTTTGTTGTTACCTCTAGTTCAAATTGCAGGTTGAATTTTGTCATCAGAATTGTGGACCATGTCCTCCTTGTTCCTCATCAACCTCCCCTGGGTTAATAATGGACTGGGAGATGAAAGCCTCATCCGTGGTAGGGTGCACAGTGTGCTTGTTTCTGCAGCTGTCCAATGTAAGTCCTGCTGTTATTTCTGTGTGTGTGTGTGAATGTGTCTACGTTTGTGTGCTTCTACCTAGAGCAGTTCTGTGTCTTTTTCTTTGTTGTTGCCAGTTTCTCAAAGTTTCTCTTTTGTTCTCTAATTCAGGTCTTTGCCAAAGATGTTAATTCAAAATTTAAGTGAGTAGAGATACCATACTTGGCCTGGCTTCCTTGGCATTTCTGTGTAATATGTCCTTGATGTCAATCTTTGCTGACTGAGGAGTGGACCCACAAAATGTTGATAGAACTTATATTGACAAGCTAGGGCATCTGCCAGATGACACGTAACATTCTAGAGATATAAGTCCAAGAATAAAAGGGAGCTTTATGGTCAAGAGAGTGGAGTTTCCAGACAGCCAATATTTGAATTCTGACTCTTTATTTAAGAAAAATGGACCATTTGTTTGTTTGTTTTTCCTAATGCAGAGTATCCTCCATTATTCATTCATTTATTTCTTTATTCATTCTTATATTATTCCCAACTCTGAGAGTATCTAGTGTTCAGTACTTTTCACTCGAGGTTCTGCTGACATTTTGCTGATGTGTTTAAGTTGCTACAACAGCCCTTCTCTATTCGTATCATTTTTCTTTAACAAATGCAAGGAAAGAGTCCAAAATATAAAATGGTCAGTGAGAGAAAGAGGCCTTTTCCTCTCCTCATTTCTTTTCCAAACTCATTCCTACAAACAAACAATGTCTCAGAAAAATCCTGGCAGTCAGAGACATCGTTTGTAGACATTAAGCTCCAGACCCACCACCTGTCCCTGCTGTGACTCATAATATAAACATAGCCCCTCTGTGTAGCGTGTTTCCTAGAACTTTAACATATAACTCACAGCTGGTGTCTCCCCTTATGAGAGGCCCCTGTGTATGAGAGGCCCTTTCATGGAGTGGGCCAAAGAGTTCATGGTCCAGCAAAGCCTTGCATGAATTTCCAATCTTAAGAGACTTCACAAACTTATGCTTTTCTCCAAGTGCATTAGTACAATCTGAAGCACCAGCACTCTCAGATCCCTACAATGTCCTATAGGACATCCCCATCATCCATTTCAAGCTTCTGCCACAAAGATCCCACCCCTTCTCCCGACCTACATCCAGAAGAAGTCATGCTTTCTTTTCTCTTAGACTTGTGTATTCTGTTGAGGAGTACTCAGGCCTCAGTCATCCATATCTGTGAATTTGATGCCACTTGACACAATGACAGAATGGTCAAATTCAATTGCCTCTCATCCAGGTTTGATAGTGTGTATTTTTGTTTACTTTTAAAATAGTCTTTAGACAGAAATAAAAGTTATATAAATTTCTTAATCATATCGTCACTAGGAAGACTGTAGCTCATTGAGAATGAAGATACTGTAACCTCTGGTAGTCATCATTTACATCCATTTAACTATAACTTGCTTAATAAATAATGAACTGCAACCTGCCTTCACTGATCAAGCTGCCTTTAATTGTTTTTACAAAAACTTGCATGTCCGCCAAGCGTCACATAGCCTAAACAATAAAATGTTTGCCCAAGTTGTTTTTCAGGAACTTGAAGTCAGCTGTGTCCAGTTCGAGCTCGGGCCAGTTAAGACTGGTTGGGACTACCAACCCTCCAACTGGCCACGCGCGAATGTCCATTCAGTGACCTCTTGACATCAGAAGGCCAAAAATTCCACCCTCAGAACATGCTAATGCCACAATTTTCTGAACTTGTGTCCCATGAAGAAGCCTGTAGCTTAGTTGTGCCTGTGCAGAAGGACAATTACCTCACCTTTTTCTTATCTTCAGTCACATTTCCCCATACTCCCCCAGCTTTACCCCATAAATATCCCAAGCCCCTCACCTTTGGGGAGTGGATTTGAGATTTGTTCTCCTGTCTTCTCTCTTGGCTGCCTCATCAATAAACTTTCTTTGCTGCAGACCTCGGTGTCTCAGTCTTTGGCTTGCTGCACAACAGGCAAAGGAACCTGGTTTGGTAACAAGATGAGTCCCCAGGTTTGTGAATTCTAGAAATATAGAGAATGGACAACAAGAACAGAAGACCCAATACAGAATTTGGCAGGCTGACCATGAGATGGATCTGCTGAAAGAATTATACTTGTTATTCTATATCTGTGGTGACCATCTAGCCCAGGGGTTGGTAAACTATTTTTTTTTCAGTAAAGGACCAGATAGTAAATATTTTGGCCTTTGGGAGCCATGTAGTCTCTGTCTCAAATATTCAACCCTGCTGTTGTAGTGCTAATGCATTGTGGGGGTGTTCCAGTAAAACTTTATTTGATTTGGCCCACAGGCCACAGTTTACAAACCCCTTTTCTAGCAGACGGTATAGTCCGTACCTGCTTGTACCTGAATATCCAAGCAATCAATATGCAAACCATAAGTGTTGGTTAAGAGGTAGTGCTTCTATTCTTCAATTCAGTGCCTATCAGCTCACTGATTCATGTTATAAATGGATACTTACCATTGGTAAGCATTTTTTATTGGAGTTGATGTTGAGTTCCATGGGTACTTGTAAATCGCTACAATATCCCATGGAAGCTGGAATCATTATCTCTTCATACGTGGAGAGAAAGGGTTCAGGATACTAAAAGGTAACAGGGAAAAAAGAGTTTTTATTTCCTAACACTTGGCACCAGTCTTATAAATAATTCTTCAGTGTAGTAACAACACTCAGAAGTAATATTCCAGACCAGCCACCTGTTTCTGCTGCTACTGCAAAATGCAAACATAAATAACCTTTAGATTCATTTTCTAGTTGGCAGTACTCTTGTCTCCTTTTAAACTATAAGTATGAGTAATAGTATGGTAATGTTAGAATAGAACCTCAAATTTTGAATGTCGAATGAAGACTAAACTAAAATTAAGAGATAATAATGAGGAGTGTAATATACAACATGATAAAGATAATTAACACTGCTGTATGTTATAACTGGAAGTTGTTGAGAGAGTAAGTCCTAAGAGTTCTCAGCACAAGGATAAAATAATTTTTCTATTTCTTTCATGTAGTATCTATATGAAATGACAGATGTTTAATAAACCTATTGTAGTAATCATTTCATGATGTATGTAAATCAAATTGTTATGTTGCACACCTTATGCTTATACAGTGCTGTATGTCAATTACATCTGGAAAAAAATATTTTTTAAAATATAAAAAGGAGATAATAATGATATTTTTTTCTTTTTTATTCCTTCCATTTATTTCAAGATTTACCTAATCATGCTGCTATAATTTTTGCTCTTGAGTTAGGGAATCCTACCTTTGACATTTAAACCCACTGGCCACATTTTACATACATATTGTGTGGTTTTGCTTGCCTTTCAGAGATTGATTTTACTTCTAAGTTAAAGGGAAGGGATATGCTTTAACATTCACTCAGAGAAATGTTATCCCCCTTTATTTTCTTAAGCAGATCTTATTTCGGTCTTGAGTATCCATTGATTAACTTTCAGTTTGATCGTGTTCCCCATATTGGGCCAGATGGATACAAAGTTCTCTTACATCACTTTGTCTTAATTTTCTGGAGCTGGGCCTAAATTCTGCAGTGTGGAGTTTCATATAGTATAAGAATATTGTTATGGGAAACCTTCTGGTTTCTGAAGCTCTTGGCCAAGAAAGTATCTGCTGAGATGTCTCTATCCTATCTGTTGCTTGGTTATCTATTTATACCAGTGACCCCATAGATATTAGAATCAATCATCTGAAATATAATACATAGTTCTTTGCAACAAAGTTCAGCCTACTGTCTCTGTACCAGGCTTCCTCTGATTACCTTGTGGTCTTTATCACTATAGTCCTGCATTTATCCACAAAGATGTTATATAGGCTGGTGGTTCACTGTGGGCATCTTCCCTTGCAGACACCATTTCCTTAAAGGCCAGAGATCCAGCATATCTTAGATATGTTTGGGTCATTTTACATCTCCTTTTCCTCATCTTGAATCCTTCTTAAGTTCTGCCACATCATGAGTTATACTTATGCCATCCATTCCTTGGTTTTCTTTAAAAAATATCTTTCTACATTTTCCCTAGGACTGCTGACGTCTGTTATGGCTCACGGGCCCAGCCGCTCCGCAGCATGTGGGATCCTCCCGGACTGGGGCACGAACCCATGTCTTCTGCATCAGCAGGCGGATTCTCAACCACTGCGCCACAGGGAAGCCCTGATGTCTGTTTTTTTATCCCAAGCCTCCTAACGTGTCTCCTGGACACAGCTTAAATTTTGCTCAGTAAATGTAAGTTCATTTCAGCTCTGCCACCATAGGATTACTGCCATTTCTCCTTGGTTGGAGGAGTAGTACACAAATTCTTCAGTAATACATGTAGTGTTTATCTCCATCTTTAGTCTCAGAGTTGGATAACAACCAACACTGCCAGTAGATTATTATTCTTAAACTCTCAGGTTGTATGCTTTTTTTCCAAGTTATCTTGGGGTTTGGGAAAGTACCTCAATGTAGCTCTCATGTATTTATATTAATCTCTTTATTTGGGGTCTTCTTTTAAAAAAGAGATAATCGATGACAAGTATATGACCAGTTCCATCAAACTGGTTGAAGAAATGGTCACGTTTTTCCAGTCACTAGAGGCAGAGTTCGGGCAAGTATTATTCTAACAACCTGGTAGGTTTTCTTATTACAATCCCAAGTATCTCAGAGCATGCTCATTGCCATTGTTATGCCAGTTTCCCTTTCAGAGACCCTTTCTCTCAGACGAAAGCAGGACATTTTGACAAGGCTTATTTAATGCAGCTGTTTTGCCAGAGTTGCTTCAAAATGTCAGTGCTGAATATCAAAGACTGTTTTTGATTAACAAGCTATGTATATAACAGCCATCCCTGACCCTCACCCTATCCGTGACCTTTTCTTCCAGAGAACAGACTGGCTTTTCTCTTAACATTTTCCACTTTCAACATCTATGGTCAGTAAGTCTCTGTGGGATCTGGGGCTATTTTTCAAACACTCTTTATCCAGTCAGCTTCTCAGTGGAAAGTCTTACATGATATTTCCCCCATCATTTGCATTTTGATGAGACCACTGGCCTTTTCTCCTGCATCTGATTTACATAGTCTAGGAGATCCACACTTTTCTCTTTTTTTGGCCACATTATTATTATTCCTTAGATTTTACCTAATGTTTCTCTGTTCCAGGATTCCATCCATGATTCCACATTACATTCAGATGACATAATTTCTTAGGCTTCTCTACACTGCAACAGTTTCTCAGACTTTGCCTGTTTTTGATGACTTTAAGAGTTTTGAGGACTTCTAGAGAGACGTTTTGTAGAATATTTATGAATTAGGATTTCTTTTTTCCTTATAATTAAACTGCAGTTATGGGTTTTTGAGAAAAATGTCAAAAAGGTAAGGGGCCATTCACATCAGAAAGCAAGAATTCATGCTACCAACATGACATCAACATGGATATAAACCATGATCACCTGGCTGAGGTCGTGTTTCTCAGATTTCTCTAATCTAAACTTACTCTTTTTCCTTCTTTCCATAAAGTACTCTTGGTAGGAAGTCACACTTGAGGGATGGAGAGTTATGCCCACTCCCTTTACCTTGAAAAGGAAGTAACTATATAAATTATTTGCAATTCTTCTGCAGAGGAAACATGGCTATTCTTCTCTATTTATTTATTTATTGAAGAAGTTATTTATATAAGTATGGGCTTATGATATAATTTTTATACTTTGTTATAATGCAACACTAGGTTATTTATTTTACTCCTCAAATTGTTTTAGCCTTGGCCGTTGGGAGCTCTTTCAGTTGGCTTATGTGCCCTTTAGCATATTACCATAATTGTGTATGGCATTTTGTTTTATTCTATTTAGTTTCATATTTTTATATAGACTTCTAGTTGTTCTAGCACCATTGTTTGGAAAGACAATCCTTTCTCCATTTTAAAAATTAAATAAACTAAAAAAAAAAAAAAAAACAGTTCACCCATTTCTCCTACCCTCACCCCTTGCCTCTGGAAATCACCAATCTGTTCTCTGTATCTGTGAGCGTGGAGACATATATATATATATATATATATATATATATATATATAAAATAGTCCACATGTAAGAGAGATCATATGGTATTTGTCTTTCTCTGTCTGACTTATTTCATTTAGCATAATGCCATCAAGGTCCATCCATGTTGTCAAAAATGGCAAAATTTCATTTTTTCATGGCTGAATAATATTTCATTGTATATATGTACATATATACTGTAATTTCCTTATCCATTCATCCACTGATGGACACTTATGTTGTTTCCATGTCTTGGCTATTGTAAATAATGCTGCAGTGAGCATGGGGATGCATATATAATTTTTCAAATTAGTATTTTTGTTTTCTTTGGAAAAATATGCAGAAGTGGAATTGCTGGATCATATGGTAGTTCTGTTTTTAATTTTTGAGGAATCACCATACTGTTTTCCATAGTGGCTGAACCAATTTACATTCCCACCAACACTGTTCAAAGGCTCCCTTTTCTCCACATCCTCACCAGCATTTTCTAACTCTTGTCTTTTTGATGATAGCCATTCTAACAGGTATGAGGTGATAATTCATTGTGGTTTTGATTTGCATTTTCCTAATTATTATTGATGTGGAGTATCTTTTTATGTGTCTGTTGACCATCTATGTCTTCTTTGAAAAAGTGTTTATTCAGATCTTCTGTCCATTATTTAATTGGATTGTTTGTTTTTTTGCTATTGAGTTGTGTTAGTTCCTTGTATATTTTGGTTATTAGCCTCTTATCTGATGTATGATTTGCTAATATTTTCTCCCATTTAGTAAGTTGCCTTTTCATTTTGTTGATGGTTTCCTTTGCTGTGCAGAAACATTTTAGTTTGGTGTAGTTCCACTTGTTTTTTGCTTTTGTTGCTTCTGCTTTTCATGAGAGATTCCAAATATCATTGCCAAAACCTACGTCAAGAATCTTACCATCGATGTTTTCTTTTAAGAGCTTTATGATTTCAGGTCTTACGTTCGAGTCTTTAATCTATTTTGAGTTGATTTTTGTATATGGTGTAAGATAGAGGTCCAGTTTTATTCTTTTGCATGTGGCTGTCCAATTTTCCCAGCACCATTTATTGAAGAGACTGCACTTTCCTCATTGTATACTCTTGGCTCCTTTGTCATAATTAGTTGGCATATATGTGTAGGTTTATTTCTGGGCTCTCTGTTCTGTTCCATTGATATGTGTGTCTGCTTTTATGCCAAACTTTTATACTGTGTAATTACCACAGCTTTGTAATATAGCTTGAAATCAGGAAGCATGATGCCTCCAGCTTTATTCTTCTTTCTCCAGATGGTTTTGGCTGTTTGGGTATTTACACTTTCTTATTTATCTTTTGTCTTTTATTTCCTGAAGTAATGTCAATTCCTGAAAATGGCTTTGAATACACTTTACATTGTCATCAAGGTGTGGCCTCACCCTTTTAAAATTTCACATATAATTTCTCTGAAATTATACCCTCATCTATTGATATATTGCATAGAGCCAAAAAAAGAATTTAGAGCAAGTTAAATTTAATGGACATTATATAACCTAGGCTTCCATTAATAAACCCTAATAATTTCTGATGAAAGTATATTTTCATTCTTTAATTTTTATTACACAAAGTATACATTTTCATTATAGAAAATTTAGAAATACATAAAATCAAAAAGGGAAAGATCACTTTTTGCCACTTCCTGATTAAAAACATTATTAACATTTTATGTATATGTTTCATTAATTTGAGGGTGTATGTATGCATTTACACATTTTTTTTTACAAAATAATTACAATTTTGTTGTGAGATATTTTCCCACTTTATCTTGGATATGTTATTGTCAATACAAATAAATCTTCTTTATTTTCTTTATATCTGGAATATTTTATTGTTTGAATATAATAAACTCAAATATAATTATCCTTTCTCCCATTTATGGAGATTTAGTCATTTCCGGTTTTTCACTGTTTTTTTCCTCGTGTTTTACTCTTCTAATTTTTCAATATTATAGATATTGCTGCAATTAATTTTTGTACATACATGTTTGTATATTTAAAAGAGGGCTTTTGTAAGCTAAATTCCTAAAAGTGGAATTTCTGCATATTGCAGTAGATAGTGCCAAATTATCTTATAAAAAATGCAGTAATTTACACACCTTCCACACAGTATAAAAATGCCTCTTTTGCCACATCTTACATAGTGCTGGCTGTTATTTACATTTTTCATCTTTGTCAGCGTGATAGGCACAAATGGTAATTTTATTTTCCTTTACAATTTTTTAGTTATTAATGTTATTGAGCATCTCTTTAAATTGATTTTTTTCTTGAAATCTCTTGTTCATTTCCTTTGAATAGCTCTCTGTTGGAAGATGTAAGAGATATTTATATATTAAATATATTAGCCCTCTGCCTGCAATATGTAATGCAAATTGTTTATTATTGTTTTTCATATACATTTCAATAGTGGTTTAGGCAATACAAAAAGTATTTATTTATTGACTATAAAACACATCTCATTGTAAAATATTTAACAATATATTGACATACATTCAAGAGAAGTGTTACCAATCTATAGATTTTGTAGTGCCTTGACAATCCCTATATAAAAGTGAGACTAGATCCAAAACTGGAGGTGACCAGGATGAGGACTGCACTAAACTTCTGACAGTCTGTGGGTGAATATCAGCCCACTGAGCTTCAGAACCATATTTGATATTAATTCCCTGTTCAGTCACTTTCAAGCTGCGTGGTCTAAATCAAGGTACTTAACTTTTTAAGGCTTTAATGTCTTCATCTTCATAATGGAGATAATAACACTTACCTCAAAAATCGCTGTGAGAAGAAGTAAAATTTAGATGCGTCATACATGTTAGTTTCCTTTCCTCTGTGCCATCTTCTCTCCTTCCTAAGGCCATTTACCTGTCTGATGACCATGCTGACTAGAGACCATCCAATCTGTGTGGCTCACAGAATCAGGTTTCCAAGTCCAAGGGGCAGAGTTGCAAATCCACCTTTGATATCAAGAGATTCATTCATTCGACAAATATTTATTGAGCACCTACTATGTGCCAAGCATCATTCTAGGTGCAGGAGTCACAGAAGTGAACAAAATGGCAAAGCATCTGCCCTCTCAGAGCTATATTCTAACTGGCAAAAACATACAATAAACAAATACCTATTTAATAATATGTTAGAAAGTAAAGCACTTTAATGTAGTAGTTAAGTGAGCAAATTATGGTTTGTGGGTTCAAATTTTTCAGAGGGTTAAGCATAGCCCAAAAAAACATGACTCAATAAGAAAACAGAGTTGTTTGGGAAGTGTCTGGGCAGCTGAAACTATTAAAGAATATCTATATACTTCTTTTATTTTTACACTTTCTATGAGTATTCATCCATTCATGCATTCAAAAATATCTATTTAGTGCATACCATGTAGTAGGCACTGTTTTAAGCACAGAAGATATACAGAAGGGATCAAGATATATATAGTCCTCACCCTTCTGTATGTTATTGTCTAGCTTTTGGGTTAGGGACATAAAGCAAAACAAATTTAAATAGATAGAAAGCAGTAAGTACTATTAAGAATATGAAACAGGAATACTATAAAACTCCTAGAAAAAAAATAAGCAGAACACATTTTAGCATAAATCACAGCAATATTTTTTGGATCCATCTCCTAATGTAATGGAAACAAAATCAAAACTAAACAGAAGGGACCTAATTTAACTTAAAAGCTTTTGCACAGCAAAGGAAACCATAAACAAAAAAACAACCTACAGAATGGGAGAAAATATTTGCAAACTATGAAACCGACAAGGGATTAATTTCCAAAATATATGAACAGCCCATACAGCTCAATATTAAACAAACAAACAACCCACCCAATAAAAAATTGGCTGAAGACCTAAATAGACATTTCTCCAAATAAGACATACAGATGGCCAAGAGGCACATGAAAAGATGCTCAACATCGCTAATTATTAGAGAAATGCAAATCAAAACTACAATAAGGTTTCACCTCACACTGGTCAGAATGGCCATCATCAAAAATTCTACAAATAATAAATGCTGGAGAGGGTGTGGAGAAAAGGGAACACTCCTACAGTGTTGGTGGGAATGTAAATTGGTGCAGCCACTATGGAAAACAGTATGGAGGTTCCTTAAAAACTAAAAATAGAGTTACCATATGATCCAGCAATCCCACTCCTGGCCATATATCTGGAAAAGACAAAATCTCTAATTCAAAAAGACACATGCACCCCAATGTTCATAGAAGCACTATTTACAATAGCCAAGACATGGAAGCAACCTAAATGTCCATGGACAGATGAATGGATAAAGAAGACGTGGTATGTGTGTATGTATGTATATAATGAAATATTACTCAGAGATAAAAAAGAGAGATACAAAGAATAAAATAATGCCATTTGCAGCAACATGGATGGACCTAGAGATTATCATACTAAGTGAAGTAAGTCAAACAGAGAAAAACAAATATAATATGATATCACTTATATGTGGATTCTAAAAAAATGATACAAAGGAACTTATTTACAAAACAGAAATAAACCCACAGATAGAGAAAACAAACTTATGGTTGCCACAGGGGAAAGTGGGGGAGGGATTAATTAGGGATTGGGGATTAATAGATACACATTGCTATATATAAAATAAACAACAAGGTCTTACTGTATAGCACAGAGAACTATATTCAATATCTTGTGATAACCTATAATGGAAAAGAATCTGAAAAATTATATATATATATATATATATATATATATATGAATCACTTTGCTGTACACCTGAAACACTGTAAATCAACTGTACTTAAAATTACAAAAATTAGGGCTTCCCTGGTGGTGCAGTGGTTGAGAGTCCGCCTGCCGATGCAGGGGACATGGGTTCGTGCCCCAGTCTGGGAAGATCTCACATGCCATGGAGTGGCTGGGCCCATGAGCCATGGCCACTGGGCCTCACTGTCCGGAGCCTGTGCTCCGCAACGGGAGAGGCCTCAGCAGTGAGAGGCCCGTGTACCGCAAAAAAAAAATAATAAAATAAAATAAATTAAAAGAAGAATACAGAACAAGGCAAGGAGTAGAAAGTAACTTTAGATTCATTTAGATTAGCTGGTCAAGAAAGCATTCTCTGAGAGGGCGACATTTAAACTAAGCCCTGAATGACAAGGAATCAGCCACGTAAAGATCTGGAAGAAGAGAGAAAACAAAAGGAACGAATATGCAAAAGTCACAAGACAGGAAAGGAAAGGCCTGTGTTTATAGAAAATAAAAGAAGGAAATATACCAAAATAGTAGTTTTTAGTGGGTGATAGGATGATTTTTTATGTATATTTTTTGGTCTAAACTTGAGAATGGTTCCTATAGTTTCACAGATGAGTAAAAATTACTTTCATAATCTTCATAATCATTAAAATCCATAAAAATATTAATAGTAAGAAGACATGGAAAAAGCAATCTAGAAGAAAATACAAAGGCTTTGAAGAGAGACTTGGGTTGGAAACTCAGCCATGTCAGTTAGTTATTGTTGATCCAGGGCAAGGTACCTAAACTTTCTCTAAGCCTCAGTTTTCCAACCTAGAGAATGGAGATAATAGTTCCATGTATTGCACATGTAGGGACACTAGCACAGTGCTTTGACCAGAATGCTATTACTCACTAGTTGTGTGACCATCAGTAAGTTTTCTCATCCCCTCCAAGACTTAGTTTCTTCATCTATAAAATTATATATAATAATGTTGACCCTTCAGGACTGTCATAGGGGTTAAATGAGCTAATGTATACAAAATGACAGCATATACCACTGTAGACACACACTAAATGGTAGATAAAATTGATCATCCATGAATAGGAGATAGTAATACTTTTTATTTTCTTTAAACCTTGATAGACTGCCTAAACTTTTAAAATAACCTCATATTTGTAATAAAATAAAAATTATCCTCTTACATCATTAACACAGTTTCATTTTAGCTCTACACTTTTGTCCCACAGAAACACATAATTTACAAGAATGTTTATTACAGCATTGTGTGTAATTGCAAACTTTTATAAACAAACATCCATCAATATAGTAGAGTTCCATAAATTAAGTAAATGTTTGCCATGGAAACATGATGAATCAATTAAACGGAATGAGGTAGAACTATAATATGGACTAATATTGAAAATGGTCCAAGATATAAGTTAAAAAATGAGGTTGCAAAACAACTGTGAGTAATATACGCTCTTTTTTACCAAAGATAATTATTACATACAGTATATTAATTTTGGTACAGAAAAAATGTCTGGAAGAATAAACACAGACCTAACAGTCCTGATTGTTGCAGGATGGGATTACAGGGCTCTTTATTTTTTTTATTGTATATTTCTAAAATGTCTAGATTTTGTAAAAGGCATTATAAAGTTGTCTTGTATATAGAAAAAGAAAAGTAATTTAGAAAAAGAGCTGGTGACCAAAAGCTAGCAAGAGATCACTTGTATGTAAAGACTGAGAGTTACTCATTTGATTCTGCAATAATGAAGTCATTTATGAAGAGCAATTTCATAGGAAAGATAGTACTACAAACCAGACTAGAAAAAGTGGAAATGGAGAACGTATACAATTCTTTGTAGTACTTTGTTTGGGAAGGGCAGGAAAGAGAGAGAGGGCAATAGCTAGAGTGGGGTGTAGGGGCAAAGCAGAGCTTTGTTTGGTTGATTTGTTTGTCTTTTATCTGGGAACAATTTGAGTATATTTAAAATTTATTGGGAAAGGAGCTGGGTAAAAGGTTGAAACTACAGAAGAAATTGAGAATAATTGATGGAGTAAGTTCACAGAGGAAGCAGTTCCAAAACAAAAGTGAAGGGCTTAGCACTAAACAAGAAAAGGATGAGATAGTGGGGAAGGTTTAGAGGTTTAAGAAGAGTGGAAAAAGTCTTGACACTGAAAATGAATGAGAGGCAAAAACAATGATACACTGAAGAAACCCTGGGCATACCTGGACTTTGAGAACAAATGTTGATGTTCCATAATTTTTCCCAGCAGCACTCAGAAACAATATTAAGAAAAAAAGGATGGAAACTGGATTGTTCATCCATGGATGGGGGTTTTCCAGGTGGCTTCAAATTAGCACAAAGAGGCAAGGGAGTTAAAGAAATTTATTTGTCCAAAGAAAAGGGTAGCATGTGTATAGGGCTTGTGGCAGGATAGAACATGGTGCATTTTAGATCCTTTAATGGTTTATGTGGCTAGTGTGCAGAGAGTAAAAAGTGTAATATGAGATAAGATTGGAGAAGGAGACCATGCAGGGCCAAGAAAAATAATTTGGGTATTCTAAGTATGACAAGAATACACTGGAGCTTTTAGGAAGGGTAGCGACATGGTATAATTTAACTTTTTAAATGATTGCTCTAGATGCAGAATGAATCAGGAACAAGATTAGATGAAGACACTAAAATCAAGAACAAAGCAAGGATCCTCATTTTGCCACTTCTGTTCAACAGTGTACTGGATGTTCTTGCCAGGGAAATTAGGAAGAAAAAAAAAAGTTGTCCAAATAAGAAAAGAAGTAAAACGATCTCTATTTCCAGATGGCATGATCTTGTACATAGAAAATCCTCAGGAATCCACAAATAAACTATTAGAATTAGTAAACAAGTTCAGACACGTTTCCAGGCTAAAAGATCAATATGCAAAAATCATTTGTATTTTAATACACCAGCAGTTAACAATCCAAAAATGAAATCAAGTAAACAATTTTATTTAAAATAGCATCAAAAAGAATACAATTCTTAGGAATAAATTTAATCAAGGAAGTACAAGAATTATACACTGAAAACTGAAAAACATTTTTGTAGGAAGTTTTTTAAAGACCTAGACCTACCTAAATGTAAAGGCAGTTATGTTAATAGATTGGAAGATTTAATATTGTTAAGATAACAGTACTCCTCAAACTGGTCAACACATTCAACACAATCCCTATCAATATCCAAGCTGGCTTTTTTTTTTGCAGAAATACAAAAGCTGAAACTAAAATTAATATCAAAATATAAGAGACAGAGAATAGCTAAAACAACCTTGAAAAAGAACAAAGTTGGAGGACTCACACAACCAAATTTCAAAAGTTACTACAAAGCTACTGTAACTAAGACTGTGTAATACTGATATATAACGACAGTCATAAATAAACTCATATATTGATATCAATTGACTGTCAACAAGGATACCAAGACCATTCAATGGGAAAAGAATAGTCTTTTCAACAAACGGTTCTAGGACAAGTGCATATACTCACGCCAAAGAATCAGTTTGAACCCCTGCTTCACACCATATACGAAAGTTAACTCCAAATGGGTCAAACACCTAAATGTAAGAACTAAAACTACAAAACTCTTAGAAGAAAACATAGGGAGAAATCTTTGTGAACTTGAATTAGGCCATGGTTTCTTAGATGTAACACCAAAACCACAAGCAGCAAAAGAGAAAATAGATAAATTTGACTTTATCAAGTTTAAAACTTTTAGTGCTTCAAGGGATTGCCATCAAGAAAATGAAAAGACAGTCTATAGAATGGGAGAAAATATTTTCAAGTCACATAGCTGAAAAGAGTTTAATATCCAGAATGTATAAATAATTCTTACAACTGAACAACAAGAAAAAACAACTCAATTTAAAATAGGTGAAGGTAGGGGGGCTGACATGCTCACTGACCATAATAATGCCCTGCTTAAATGGTTCATCTCTCCAATTAGAAGGCATTCCTAAGGGAGAAGCTATGAATGGCTTGACCCCATCTGCTACTCTGAAATTCCTCTGAACATGAGCTGTCTCCTAAAAGAGCTATTGTATTTGTGTTAATAGCCTCTATTAGGCCTATGTTAGGGCACCTTGAATAGATGCTGTACTCAATATTAATATGTACAGAAAAGTACTTTATATAAGTAAATTCAATTGAACACACAAGGTATTATTTATTGCTGAAATTCAGTGAGTTAAATATCAGGAAATCTGTCGAATAATGAGATACAGCAATAGATTAAAGGCAAAAGATATGGTCATCTCAACAGATGCAAAAAAGAGAAAAGACAAAATTTCAATAATAGGGCTTCCCTGGTGGCGCAGTTGTTGAGAGTCCACCTGCTGATGCAGGGGACACGGGTTCATGCCCTGGTCCGGGAGGATCCCACATGCCGCGGAGCGGCTGGACCTGTGAGCCATGGCCGCTGAGCCTGAGTGTCCGGAGCCTGTGCTCCACAAAGGGAGAGGCCACAACAGTGAGAGGCCCACGTACCACAAAAAAAAAAAATTCAATAATAATGTTGATTATTTATTAATACTTAGTAAACTAAAACACCCAATACTACTGATATAATACTACGATTTGTAATACTAAAAAAACCTGACAGAATTTCAATTTTTAAAAGATGAGAAAATGATTTGAATAGATATTTCCTCAAGGAAGATATACTAATAGCCAATAAGCATATGAAAAGCTACTCAAAATCATTAGTCATTAGGAAAATGCGTATCAAAACCACAATGAGATACTACTCAGCACCCACTAGATTAGCTATAATCAAGCAATCCCACTATTGGGCATATACCCTGAGTAAACCATAATTCAAAGAGTCATGTACCACAATGTTCATTGCAGCTCTATTTACAATAGCCAGGACATGGAAGCAACCTAAGTGTCCATCGACAGATAAATGGATAAAGAAGATGAGGCATATGTATACAATGGAATATTACTCAGCCATTAAAAAAAATGAAATTGAGTTATTTGTAGTGAGGTGGATGGACCTAGAGTCTGTCATACAGAGTGAAGTCAGAAAGAGAAAAACAAATACCGTATGCTAACACATATATATGGAATCTAAAAAAAAATGGTCATGAAGAACCTAGGGGCAGGAAGAGAATAAAGACACAGACCTAGTAGAGAATGGACTTGAGGACATGGAGAGGGGGAAGGGTAAGCTGAGCCAAAGTGTTAGAGTGGCATGGACATATATACACTACCAAACGTAAAATAGATAGCTAGTGGGAAGCAGCCACATAGCACAGGGAGATCAGCTTGGTGCTTTGTGACCACCTAGAGGAGTGGGTTAAGGAGGGTGAGAGGGAGGGAGACGCAAGAGGGAAGAGATACAGGGATATATGTATATGTATAGCTGACTTACTTTGTTATAAAGCAGAAATTAACACACCATTGTAAAGCAATTATACTCCAATAAAGATGTTAAAAAAAACCCACTCGATTGTTCAATTTAAAATTTATTTTATGATGTGTGAGTTATATTTCAGTAAAAAGGAAGGAAGGAAAGAAAGGGAAGGGAAGGAGGGAGAGTGGGAGTGAGGGAGGAAAGAAAAAATAAGTGAATTTGGTTAGAACTAAGGATAGAGAAAAGTGAGCATTTGTTCTCTGCGATTTCTCAGCTAATTGAAAAATTCCAGATATGTACATTTTCCCCATTCATTTTAGACATCTCAGAAGGGGAAATTACTGCTTGTTTGTTTCTAAAACCAGAAAAAGAAACATTGAATTTGCATTCTGAATTCTAAACTCTTCTCTATGTCCATTGTGTTATCAAAATTGTTAAGACTTGCATGTCACCACGTGTATACTAGTATTTCCAAAACCTAAAAAGAATTTCTAAATTTCTAAATTGTTTTATCAATTATTTTGGAAAAACATATTTTTTTTCAAAAATGTTATTACAACATTTGCTCTTTTTTTCTCCGTTTACTCTGAGACTTTCCTTATTAATGGCATCAGTTTTCAAAAATGAAAGTCAGTGTCTTTTGCTTATTTAATATGCAAAAAGTAAAGGCTAAATGTTAAGAATTGTATGAAATAGATAAATTCAGTGTTTCTATGTGGATGGTAACATAATTTGGCTGTGTTTCATATTCCCGGAAGTTCATGTAATAAATGGCATTTACTCTGAAATATATGGATAAAGAAAGTAATTTAGGAGACCTTATAGTAGTTTAGCTAAGAAAATATGTTAGTTTGGACTAGTGCACTAGCAGTGGAGTTGGAGGGAGACAGAGATCTTGAAAATACATTTAGGAGATAGAATCAACAGGACTTGGGAGAAACTAGGGGTGAAGGTGACAAAGAGATAGGAGTCACAGTTTCTGGTTTGTAAAAATGGGTGATGTTACCTACCATTCACTGAGATAAAGAAAGGTAAGGGAGAACCATGTTGGAGGATGAGAGAGAGCAGAAATGATTAGATTAATCTTGGACATCGTGAGTTTGAGATGTTAAGGTGAGAAGCAGGTTGCTTAATATAGGTCTGAAACTCAGAGGAGATTTTGAACAAGAGATAAACTTGGGAATTATAAGAATATAAATAAAGCCTTTTGCTTTATAATATATGTATCCTTTCATCCAACAATCCCACTTCCAGGAGTTCAACCTAAGAAAATAGTTCAGGATATGCATAAGGATAAAGCTCAGGAATGTTCATCTCTGTAAATCCCTAGTTTCAGTATTTGGGCAAGGACAAGAATTTAGAGAAGGAGTAATTGCCACATGGGAAGAGTGTCAAAGAAGGTTCAAAAGGAAAAAGAGTTTTAGGCAGTTGCAAACATTAGCAGAAACACAAACACATCATTACTATCAGCAACACCACCAATACCACCGACAACAGCAATGGTCAGATTCTCTTCTCCAAATCCTAGGATTTACATGTGTGATTTTGCTGGAGGGGCAAACATATTTTAGAATATCTTTATGATATATGGTGTTCCAGAGGGTGTGTAAAAATTGTCATTCTCATACACCCTTGGTGTGACTATAAATTGCTTCAGACTTTTGAAGACAAATTTCAAATGTGCTTGTTCTTTGAGACAGTAATTTCACTCTTAAGAATTTATAACACAAAGATAATGGGTGCACTTGGAATTCCCTGGCGGTCCAGTGGTTGGGACCCTGTGCTTCCACTGCTGGGGGCTCAGGTTTGATCCCTGGTTTGGGAACTAGGATCCCACAAGCCTAGAGGTACAGCCAAAAAAAAATGGGTGCACTTAAGTGACAACCATAAATTTGTTCTTTATATATATATATGAGAAATGTCCACTTCAGCGTGATTTGTAATAGTGAACCTAAAGGGCATTTATACCTTATGGGTTAAATTAAAAATTGTACATTCTTACAATGGAATCCTCTGACTGGATTAAAGGAAATTAGGTGGAGCTATATCAAATGTAATAGAAAGATGTCAAATATATATATTTAAGTAAAAATAACCTAACAAGTTGTTACACAATATACTCAATATGATCTCATTTTGTGCAAAAGAATGTGTGTGTGTGTGTGTGTGTGTGTGTGTGTGACAGAGGGGGGGGAGGGAGGGAGAGAGAGAGAGAGAGAGAGAGAGAGAGAGAGAGAGACTGGCATTTTGCCAAGAAATAACTGGAAGAATAGACACCAATAGCTACCTTGACAGAGGAAAGTAGATATACAGGGAAATTTCATTTCCTAATTTATGCAATTTGTATCCTTTGAGTTTTTGCTGCAAGCATATATAATTTGTAATCAGAAAAAAACCTAAAATTGGAAGCTATCTTATTGAATAATGAGTGATTCATAAAATGATGTAGAAATAGGCACTTCCCTGGTGGCACAGTGGTTAAGAATCTGCCTGCCAATGCAGGGGACACGGGCTCGAGCCCTGGTCTGGGAAGATCCCACATGCTGTGGAGCAACTAAGCCCCTGCGCCACAACTACTGAGCCTGCGCTCTAGAGCTCATGAGCCACAACTACTGAAGCCCACGCGCCTAGAGCTTGTGCTCCGCAACAAGAGGAGCCACCAAAATGAGAAGCCTGAGCACCGCAACAAAGAGTAGCCCCCACTCACTGCAACTAGAGAAAGCCCACGCACAGCAATGAAGACGCAATGCAGCCAAAAATAAATTAATTCATTCATTTTTTAAAATGATGTAGAAATATATTTATTGACCTGAAATATATTCAGAGTTTACTGCTAAGTGAAAAGTGCAGCCTGCAAACATTGTAAGCATATGATAGATTTAGAAAAATACATGCAGAATAATAACTATGTTTTTAGTATTGTCTCGCTTTTGCAATGAAATATATTTGTGTATCCCCAAAGAAAATTCTCTGAAGGAATGTTCTCAAAGCTATAAACAGAGAATATTTCCACAGATTTGACAGGTGAAGGAGATGCGAGACAATTTCATTATCTCTGTTATACATTTGTATTTTATTTGATCTTTATAAGGATATTTTACTTTTGAAATTGGAAGAATAGAGATTAAAGTTTAAAACTTGAAAAGTTTTATTTTAAAGTGATTTATAAAATAGAGTACAAATCTATTTATTGACACTGAAAGATATTCACAACACATGGTTAAATTTAAAATGGTGGTTACAAATTGTATGTACATATATATTTGTGCATAGAAAAATTCTAAACTCTACAAACATACAAAAACACAAGTGAACACCTGAATTTAGGAGTCTAGGTAATATATATTTTCTTCTTTATGCTTTTCTGAATTCTAAAGATTTTTTTTATGGGCAAGTATAACTTTCATAATCAGAAAAAAGCTGCAAACGAGATCCTATTTTTATTTTAAATCCATGCATGGGTGTGTGCATGCACACACATACACACACAGCTTCTCTTCAGCTGAGAGTGGAAGATTCCATAGGACTGAGATGGCTTCCTGCCTGCTCTGAACAGGCCTTGGCTATTGTTCCCACCCTGATTTGTGTATGTTGTAGGAGGAGGAGGCTGATGAGGAAGAGAGGGGAGAAGGAAGAGGAGGGGGAGGAGAAGGAGGGGAGGGAAGGAGGAGGGGGAGAGAGAGGAGGAAGAGAAGGAGGGGAGGAGGAGAAGCAGAAAACACAGTAGGGGCCTTGCTGACTTGCTTGGAGAAAATCTCAGCAGAGACTGCCTGTCCCTGATGTGTTTCCTATGCCACGCAAACTTCTGGAAAGCTCTGTCTGGACGTTAGAGCAGTAGTCCCTCCTCCCTTTACTCCCTCCTTCCTACCTTGCCTCCCAGCATTCCTGCTCTGTGATGTTCAAGCTGCAGTTCTGACTTTGAACTCCAAGTGGCACTCAATTGTATTTTCTAAATATTTCCCAATTCACATGTATCATTAGTACAGGAAAAAAAAACAATGAAAGTCATTTTCGAAGTCGACTATGAGCCAATATGTACAGAAATTATCCATTTTTCTGTAAATGGATATAGTTAGAAAAAACTGGAAAGATAAACATTGCTCAGTTGATTGATAGGAGTTGAAAAGAAAAAAAAAACAATGATACAGTGTCTAGAAGATATTCGTCACTTGGCTAAGGGTAATACCCTTCACTATTGTCCTGAGTTCTTCCCATCCAAAGCAGTCAATCTATTAATCCACAAAGCTTACTATGTCATGGTAAGCCTTCAAAAGGTAACAGCAAAAAAAAAAAAGTACAGCAAAAAGGAAAAGACCCACTATCATCTATATTATGTAAAAATGTCAGTGTTATTTCTATAATTTTGGGTGTTGTCTAATGGAGTAGACTGGGGGAAAGTCCTTACCTCTTTCCTATTGAGTCAGGGTGACTTTTTGTTCCCTTTAGGAAATACACATGAACTGGATGTCAGTGTTGTCATTGAACCCTAGAATATTAAGACACTTTAGGGCCACAAAGCACAATCACGATCTGATGGACAGGATATTGGCATGAGACTCAGAGGATATAGCTAGGTATGTGAGTCCTTGGGAATGTCACTACTACCTTACTGCTAAAATTATTTCATATTGAAATTATTTCCTATAATTCATTCTGCTACCCTCTCTTTACACAGCATCTTTTTGCAATTAAAAGGCATACTTCTGGTGCTTGAAAGAATAAAGTGACTGACACCACATTACAGAAAATCAATTGAGTCTACAAAGCAGCCGACGTGACAAGGATTCCAGACACCCAGGCAATGGCCTGCTTCTCAAGCATTATTTGTTAGCCATGTTAATGACTAGGTAACCATGACAACCATCAGGACTCTGACACCAAACCCACACTCTTCACCGCTAGTTTATGCTGCATCTTAATGTACTTGTCTAGGAAGTCCCCACCAGCAGGCTCTGGCAGACAGAACTGCACAAACAGCCTGGAAGGGGAGGGGAAAAAAGAAAAAAGAAACTGCCTCCTCAAAAGAGGAGGAACAGCAAGAGCGCTCAAATACAGCCCAAAGAATACAAGGAGAGGAAAAGGATGACACACCCTTCCCCAGGCCACCCCACCTCCAGATACACAGATACACATGAAACGGCGTTGACTCACAGTCAAAATGGAAACGTGTGTGTATTTTCCTTCTTCTCTCCACATGCTCTCCAGATCATGCTGCCCCTCAAATATATTCACATCTGTAGTTCACACTCTCTTGCCCCCTCCACTACTAGTAGGGTAAAGCTCCACCAGATTCCTGGCTCAGCAGATCTGTCCTCAAAAATTGAGTCCCTCTTCCTTTTTCCTTTGAATGTATGGCTCGGCTTCTGTCTTCACAGGCCCATTGAGGCTGGAAGGGAATGGGACCAAGGCCCTAAGTCAGACAGTGACTGTACCATCCTCACATTCCCAGGGTGCTGGATGCCTCCTGATGAGCATCTTTCTGATCCCGGTGGATCACTCCAGGAGAGCAGGGAGGTGGTGGGATCCTCCTTTGGAAGAAGGCTGCTTCTAGGCAAGAATTAGAACTCAGAGGTTGTATTCAGTTCCAGCGGTTTTAGACATGGAGAGAGTCACAGAGTAAGGTTGTTCATGTGGTAGATTCTTTGAAAGGAATTAATTTAGGCCTCCTGGCAAAGTGAAGGGAGCTGCCTCTGATGAGAGCCAGGCAAAGGGCTTCTGAGAAATGACCTCCTCTCCCTGAGACTAATTGGGGAGGAGGGTGGATGAGGTCTTTCCTTGAGGGCCCTGGGGGACAAAGAACCCCATGTCTAGCATAATCCACCCAAAACAAGAGTAAGGATTTATAGTGAAGCCCAGAAGGAGATAACTACATGTGACAAACAGTGGCTGGACACTTTTGATGAGTGCTACGTTTCTTTTCCCACCCTATATACTGGCAGAAAAGAATCACAAGTCATTTTTCCAGTACAAAATGGGAAACACCAAATAAATTAGTCGGTGAATAAAGTTTCTAGGAAAACTAGCAGTAGCTCCTCCACCCAAGGCTGAACTGGCAACCAAGACTCTGATAAGCAGCTCTGCATGCTAGGGTAATAATGGAAGTTTCAGAGGAGAAAAAAAAAAAGAGGCAGGTAATAATGGAGCCACCCCGTTGCCAGGTCAACAGACACTGAACTCCTCTGGTCAGCCTCCCTTTAAGCCTCTTGCCCAAATCACCCATCACTGTGAACTTAGACTGAGTGAAAGAGGAGACGACAACCCAGGGAGTTTGTGACTGTGGGACAGCTCCTCTTCCAACACTTTAAAATTATGGACTCCTTGCTGTTGGCAGAGTGAAGAGAGGGCCTTCTCTGAGTGAAAACCTGTCCATCACAATGGGTGGTTGGTCAGACATGATTCCCTATCACTTTTTCATGTTGCAGCTGATTCTCTCTCTTCTGCTCCTCATCACATTAGCGTCCCACAGGGCTTTTCAAATGTGGAAACAACTTCGGACAACTTAACTCCAGGAGATTCAGCCTCTCTAAGATGAAAGATTCTCAAACTCCATTGGTGTCTGAAGCTCTCAGAAGAAAAGAACAAAGAACAGGCTGAAAGAGAAGATCATGTAGTCCATTACCATCACCTTTTGGTATTGAATAACTGGCTCTGGCTTTGCTCAAAGAACCACGGATCTCCACGCCATGTGACATAAGAGCAGAAAACATAAAAATCAGCAAATTTCCTTGTCTCTGCCTCTGCATATTCTTGTCATTATCTCCTGAAGTTTCTCATTTTGTACAGGTTTTGTAAGTAGCCTTTACTGTAAATACTTTATACTATGTGACAGGGATTGTGTTAAGTGCTCTACTTGCGTCATCTAATCCTCAGCACAAGTCTCTGAGGTAGGTACTACTTTTCTACCTGTTTTACCGAAGAGAAAGTAGAGGCTGAAGGGGTTTGTCTGCAGAACCAGATAAGTATAAGTGGCAAGGCTGGGACTCAAACCCACACCATATGATCCCCAGACACTCACTCTCAACCACTGTTATGTTCCCTGGTGGGCAGAGTGTGTGACAGTCTTCTGTGGTCCTGGGTGTACAACTTTGTGAGATGGGATGATTTCTCCTGGTTACTCCACATTTCCCCTAGCTTAACATGAACCCCTTATAGCCTGGTGGAGAGCCAAAACAACCAAGCCTCTTAATATTTCATAAGTAGCCTGATGACATACTTGTATAGAGTAGAGGAATCCTTTACACATCAGAAAATAATGGTCTTCTTTTATTTTGTTTAGGATATTTTTCTTTGAAATACACTTCTTAGCAAATTCATGTTAATGGTGAAAGATAACAAAATGTGGTTTCTTTGGAACTTACTATGTAGGCAATCATGTCTTCTGCAAATAGCAAGTTTTCTTTCTTTCTGATCAGTATGCCTTTATTTCCTCTTCTCGCCTTATCACAGTGATTAGAACTTCCAGCACTGTGCTGTATAACAGTGGCGAGAGCAGAAATCTTTCCTTGCTCCTGATCTTAGGGGAAAAAGCATTCATTCATTCACGATTAAATACAGTGTTAGCTGTAATCCTTTGTAGATATTCTGTATCAAACCAAGAAATTTCTCTCTCTATTCCTAACTCGTTGAGAGTTTTTGTTATGAATAGGTGTTGAATTTTGTCAAATTATTTATCTCTGTCTACTGATCTATTATTTTTCTCCTTTAGACTCTCCATATGGTGGATTATATTAGTTGGGTTTTGAATGTTGAACCAGACTTGCATCCCTGAAATAAACCACACTTGATCATGGTGTATATTTCTTTATATATATTGCTGAATTCTATTTGTTAATATTTTGGTAAAGGTTTTTGTCCTTATATTCATGAAGGATATTGGTCTCTTGGTTTTTTTCTCTTTGTACTGTCTTTGTACTGGTTCTGATATTGGGATAATACTAGCTTCATAAAATGGAAGTACTCCTTCCTCTTCTATTTTCCGGAATCAGTATTAATTCTTATTTAAACACTTGGCAGAATTCTTTTATGAAGCCATCTGGGAAATTTGTGTGATTCAGCCCAGTTTTGTTTTTAATGATCTTTGTTTCAGTATCCATCGCTGAGGTCCCTTCTTCCATTTTTTTCATCCTTCAAATGGGTGTTTTATTGTAACTTTACATTCACTCCAAAGTTTAAGGTGTTTCAATTAGTGGGACTGTACATCTGGCACTTTCCTCTTCAGAACTACTGGGAGCTACATCCATAACCCCATGCCCTGCTAGAGGACCCACAGCAAGAGAAAGAGCTGGGTGTCTCTCTGAGATGCTGTAAGGGCTCAAGTCTTGTCTTGGCCCCCTCTCTCATGGCTGCCTGGAGAGCGCTGGGCTTTGTACTCCCTGTCACAGGCTAGTCCACACAGCGAAACAGACACTACAGAAAAGGCAATCAGTCTGAAACTTAGAAACGTGAGACTTGGGAGAAGATGTGGTACAGGGAACCAAGCTCAGGAATGTAAAATTGCCATGGGACCACTTCCTCCTGCCCTTACCAAGCTGTATTCAGAATATAAAATATAGTGTTTGGTTGGGTATTGGTTTTATAGTTGGAAAAAGTCAGGGGAAAATTCCAAGAGAAACTTAATTTATACTGGCAATCTTTATTGTTTTTAAAAAATATTCTCCCTTTAAAAAAGAACCTTGATTATCATTTCAAATTCCAAAAGTAATCATTGTGGTAAAAATTCAACAGTGTAAAAGCATATAATGTAAAAGGTGAATTTCTCCCCTCCCCTTTCTGCTGCCCTTTCTCTTCTATTTTTCCAACCCTTCTCAAATTTCAACTTCGTGCTGAGCTTGCCCACATTCCCATTTCCTTGCTCTTCTTCCCCATCCCTTTGCATAAGAGTTCTAAACAATTTTCAAAGTAAGCCAATGTTTTCAAAAAGCCAAGGCTACTTGTGTTTGCATAAAGCACTGACTAGCAACCTCTTATTACACACACTGCCTTGATGTATTACCCACCCTCTTCCCGTGCAGATGTCCCTGCCAGCAACAGCTGTACAGGCACCTACTTCCAGGATCTGGCTGAGCCACACCATTTTCACACTAACCTAACCATATAGAACTATTTCTGGTGAAATCTCTATCTTGATTAAAAAATATATTCTTAGCACTTGTTGAGTTATGATTTGAGATGGACAATTACTGTGTGGAAGACTGCTAATAATATGGCTTTGACAGTGAACTCTGAGGAAGAAAACTTTTCTGAATTTACTCCCTCCCCATTAGCTGGTACTTAAAGCAGGATAGCTCTGAATGGTCAATCATCTGAGGAAGGCATTCCTTTGTTCTTTTACTTCCTGGTTAAAGGAGTTGGAATATTTCTGTTAAGCAAACATGCCTCAGGCTTTGGAGTTGGTTACATCCCTCCTGTTAGTCAAGTACACTAAGTAGCAAAGGTGAAGTGGTTCCACTTGTGAATTCTGGAGCCATACTTCCTGCCTGCCTGCCAGTCTGCCTGCCTAGCTTTTAAATCCCAGAACTGCCATTTACTACCTGTGTGGTGTTGGATAAGGTAGCTAACCTCCGTGTGCATCAACTTGCTCATCAGTGAAATGGTGACGATTATGGCAGTATATACTTCCACAGGGGTGTTGTAAGGATTACATGAGTTAATATATGGAAAGGACTTAGAACAGGGCCTGGCACACAGTAAGTCCCATACAAGTATTAGCTCTTATAGTGATTACATAGAAAATATCTGGTAACTTATATTTGGCAGAAGGACCAAAGAATCTGTGTGGTCATGACTTATATGGAATATAAAAGTATGAGACAGTCATTCACTGAGCAAGAAAAAAATCAGAGACCATCATCCCCATACACTCAGGAAAAAGGGTAAAGGTTGTAGCAATTACTAATTTCTTTGGTGTCTCCTGATAATATTTCATTAACTCTTCCCACCCTTATTCCACTTGATCGTTTGCATGGCTATAGTGAAGACAGAATTCCTGGCAGTTGAAGTGATAAAAACAGGCCTAACAGAATATTTATTGTAACTTCTCTCTGAGGCCAAATGGGTTGGGAGTAGACTTCACTTCTATAGCCTGGAAGGATGCTATATTGACAGTAAATAGGATTTGCTTGCCAACAGTCTCTCTCTTTCTTAATTTATATTACCCAAAGGCCCTAGAAGCCACAGATACCCTTTAAGGAAGAATCCTAAAACCCATCTCCAATGCTTTCTCTTCAGTATGTTCTCCCATTAATTCAACATGCCTGCAGGTACTTCCTATCTTGCTTTAATCTTGATTCAGTGAGAATTCATGGGTAATTGTCCTCTCAATAGTACCGTCAATTCTCCGAGCTCATAATCATTTTAATCCACATTCCTCTGCCACTCACTAGCCCTAAATCAGTTTTCTCTGCTGCTGCTCCAAGGGGCTCCCAGACTCCACTACTGCTGCAGTTGCTGCCACTGGAGAAAATCCTGACGACAAGGTGCTCAGGGACTTCAGTTATACATTCATGAGCCCAACATTCAGCTGGGCTTTCTGTCCCATCCTACAGCCATTTTAATTAGTCCTAGTCATTTCTCCATGCTGTGGTCTACGGAAGAATAGAGCACTCGGGGTTTTACAAATGAAAAACCTCTCCCTCTTATGACTGCATCGTGATGATTTGCATAAGTTGATCCAAGTGCTGTGCTACTGAACCAGATGCCCCCTCACTGATGTTAACAACATGCATTATTTTGCATGCATTCCTCTACCTTAGCTGTGTGGGAAATAATATTTTTGAGACATTAACCTATATTCTTGTGGCTCCTCTGGGCATTTCACTCTTGCCTTCCTGTCATTCATGCAGATATCCGTGAAAGTTTGTAGCAGGGTTTCCTGGTTTTTGTGTTTCTATAAAAACCTGAGCCCATTATTCTAGGAGCCTCTGAAGCAAAAAACAAGAATAATAGGGAGGAGGATTTTTTCCCAGATTAGAGAAAGGGCCCTCCCCCAACCCAGTGGAGAGGAGAGAGAAGGAAAGGAAGTGATAAGAGCAGAGATTCCAGGAAGGAAATGAATGCAAGTTGTGTAGAGGTGCATGAGGCCCTGGGCAAACTTACAGAGTTCCTGTGCCTTGGTAGGGAGAGGAAGCATCTGACAGAGGTTTTAGAGTTGAAGGGGCCATCAGACAAGAATGAGGGACTTTCAGCAGCAATCTCCAAGGATCGATGACCCAGACCTGTGTGACGTATGACTCAGGACCAGATGTCCACCTCCAACCAATATCTTTGCTCCCATCTCCTTTTTGCACTGGAATTTAAACACAACCCTGCAAAAAGGGAAGAATTCAAACTACATGGGAATTAAATTTCTGCCATCCCAGGGGAGTGATAGGCTCAAAATAGAAATTAGGTTGAATCGGTTTTTTAAAGTTTTGTTTCTTGCTAATTAAATTAGATTCTTAAAACAATGTTTGCAGGCCTGAGTGTGTGAAAGGCTTGCACACCCAAGTTTGTTTGTGAACACTGCTTTTTCACAGAGCTTTCTCTCTGCTGCTAATATTTTTAATATAATACTGGCAGCCATGTAAAATAGTGGCTTTCCAACTATGTTCTACAGAGCTCTGGGTTTCAGGCAAGTTTCTTATGGACCTGGGTAGAGATTGAGGGGATAGCAAGTTGGGAGGAGTCTGGTCATCCCCCAGCACAGCTTTTTCCAGATTACTTTCCCTATTATCTATTTAGTATGAAGCTTATTATAACATTCCCTTTAAATAAAAGATTCAGCAGCTCAGAAAGTTGGAAAGTCATTTATGTAAAGTATAAAATAACTGGTAGTTATACTATGAAATATATCTATACAGGCATAACAATGTTTTTTGTTTTCGTTTTGACTTGTTTTGTTTTGCCTGTATAACTTTGGAACCAGTTCTGAAAGCAATTCCCAATGTATTTTAAGCAAAGACAACAGAGGCATATGGCTTCTTTCAAAGGTAACTATGTTGAAGGTCAGTACTTGTTTGCATTTTAAGTTCTCATGTTTGTTAAAGCAGAAAGTCAGTCTCCTGACCACCGTCATATGCCACATTTTCACTGTCAGTACAGTTCTGGTAAAACAGGATTAATATTTCTGTTCCTTAAAATGCAAAGGCAGAGCTATGAATAAGTTATGTTTTAGTAGGAGCTACTGGATGGAATATTCTTTGGCAGTTGAGTTTATTAGTTCCACTGCAATAATCTTTCCCATTTCACAATCAAATGACTATCCTGTAACAATATAGGAAATGGTTTTCTCTTTCCAAGTTTCAAGGAAGAATACTTGGAAATGAGTAATATTTTTCTCCATAACCTCTTACTCCCTTAATCCAATGCTAACATACTGGGTATTTCTTCCTTCCTAAGACTATGCAGAACTTTTCGTAGGGGAACTCTTTGGGCTCTGGGCTGTAGCAGGAGCCCTCCAGCAGAGGAATAACTGCAGGAGAAGAAACAATCTCTGTCTAGATCATTGGTCTGTACTCAGCTTTCTCTTGGACACCACAGTCTGAGAGCATCTGGTTTTGGTTTGCTGTTAAGGAGTTCAGCTCACACAACAGGTAGCTGCTGCACGTTGGAAGATTCAAAAGTCTTATTTTACTTCATAAAACCCTTGGTACTGACTAGGCTGGTAAAGAGTAGAAGCAGAAAGCCTCTAGGAGAGAGGAGGGGGAATTCCATTCAGAATGCCCTACTGACACTTAGTGGATAGAACAAATCAGAACTGATCATAGGACACTAGGGATAATATATGAGGGTGGTTAGTCACTCTTAGGTAGAGCAAGATGCGTGTGTTTTACCGAAGAGTAGTGCCATCTCTGGTCTCTGTTCTTCTCTCTCTTTTCTCAGCAAGTCAGCTCTCTAAACATCTATTTATCATGTGGGATTTTATTCCCCAAATGGTTTTGAATTTAATTGATTTCCAAATTAAATGCAGAGAAGCATTCCTCTTAGTCTTCTCTGAATGAAACCTGAGACGATAATAAAGGTACATGGAAATGGTTTGAGCTCATTGGTTTCAGTGAGTCAATGAAGTATAAAATCTCAAAAGGACTAAATATTCAACATCCTTAGCCTGAATATTAGAAACTTACTGCAGTCTCTGTAAACCTACATTTCTATCTTGGATAGAAATAGCAAAGAAGTTACAAATAAACAAAAGATCACTTAGCATGAAAAAGTTAATTGTGTCACACTAGATTTAAGTGATAAATCTGTCATAAATGAATAATAAAATTTTAAATTGAGAAGATAGTTTTACTGAACAAAACTGTTCAGTGTATTTAGCTAAATATTTTTGAATGATTGAATTTCTTTTCCTTGTAATCTTTGAATAAAATAACGTAAGAAGTCAGAAAAAAAAGATAAATTAGAAGTTGTGAGTAAATACCTCCAACTCTGCAATGAGATGCAGCTACTAATAAGTATTAAACTATTTCTTTTACAAAGACCCATAATTTTTATTTCAGAAAATTACAGTTATACTTGCAGAGTATTTTGCATTTTTTCCTTTAAACCTAAAATAAATTATTTTAAAGTTAATCAATATTGTGAAAATAATTTGTGGCTCAAAACTCACCTTTAATATTTGAAAAAAATCCTATGGCTCCAATCAAGAATTATACACTCAAGATTTTCATCATTCTTCAAAAAGTCACAAAATTAGAACAAATGACTTAAGCATTTTAGTATCACAATCTCCTTCTATAAAGAATCCCTTCCTTTGTGTAACCCAAATTACTCAGAAAAACTATTTCAACTTTTTAAAATCATGTTCATTTGTTCTACTTTCTTACCATCCTTTCATTACTTCAGTGGAGAAGGAAAGGGAAAAAAGGAAGGTGAATTTTTTCTTAAATAAACTTAGTGGTGTCATAAAAAGTCTTACCATTGTCCCTGTTCTAAAAGAAAACAGACTTAAACTTCTAACCTCATAAAACAAATCATGTGTGAACTCTAAAGGTTGTTCTTTCCACCACTGCTCTTTTCTCATTATTCAAAATGGTAATTTTTTTTCAGTTACACAATCACTGGAATTGCTCAAGAGAAAGGGAATTTACCTTTCAAAATGTGCATTAGATCACACAATCTTCCCACTCTGTCACTCAATATTTGGCATCCTGTATTTTATTTGGCAACACTATCAGTTACCAAATTATCTCTCTCCTTTTATTGAAGTGTCTTTTATTTCCATAACAGCGCCTCCAATTCCAGCATTCTCACCTCTTCCTCTTTGTAGCAGGCCTTCTTCATCTCATGTCTGTACCATTACAATGACTTCAGACTGTTTTCCTGTCTCCAGTCTCTCTCCTCTGCACATTGCTGCCAGGATAGCTTTTTACTAAGCCACTTCCCAGATTAGAACTTCAATGGTTCTTTAAGAAGCAGATAATTCCCATGTTATTTAAACTATTCGAAGCATGAAGAAAATTTTAAAACTTTCATTTTCTTTTTTATAATGCTAGCAATAATTATAGAATTTATAAACATATTTTCCCAATACATCTTCCCAAATCAAACACGTGGACTCTTTAGGGATAACAATGCAAAAATCTTGTATATAAAATAGAGAAGCAACAAGGACTTACTGTATAGCACAGGGAACTACATTCAATATCTTATAATAACCTATAATGGAAAAGAATCTGAAAGAGAATATATACATATTTATAACTGAATCACTTTGCTGTACACTTGAAACTAACACAGCATTGTAAATTAACTATACTTCAATAAAAAAAATTAAAAATGCAAAAATCTCAAATAAAATATTAGCAAATAGTATCTGACATTACATTAAAAATAATACTCTTTGTTAAGTTTCATCTCAGTAGGGTAAACCTGTGACAATATTAAGAAATCTATTGCTATCATTAATTAAAATAATAGTTATAGGAGGAAATCCATATGATCATTCTTAAAGATGCAGAAAAGGAATGTGCCAATATTTATCACCTAATCCTGGCTTTTAGAAAGACTTTATAAAATTGATAAATATATTTTCAGTCAAAGCCACAGTCATTAATGAGGAAACACCACAGAAGCATTTTCAGCAAAATCAAAAACAAGGTAACAGTGCTTTCATCATTATATTTTAACATGGTTCTGGAAGTACCAGCCCAGTGCAATCAGAAAAAAAAAAAGGATATATAAATACTGGAAAGGAGGAAGCAAATTTTATCTTTATTTATAGATGATGTGATTTAATACCTGGAAAACTCCAAGAAAAAAACTGGAAAGCCATTAGAAGCAATGAGCCAGTTCAGTAAGTGACCATTTACAAGATTAATAAATAAAAATTAATAGCTTTCCTGTGACTAAATAAAAACCAGCTAGAAAACAAGGAAAATGAAGTTTTTATTACTGCAGTTCCTAAGAAACCCACTAAGTCTCTGTTGCTGGAATATGTGAAAATCAGTAATTTTCTTGGGGATTAAGAAGGAATAATGTAACCTGATATGATGAACTGGCATCCAGCTGAGGCTCAATAAAGGCTATTTCCTTCCTTCTAGAAGCTCTGACTTCAACCTCCACACATCCAAATTGGAACTTAACCCTGAACTAAAGCCCCAGTAAGATCTGCAGTAGGCCTCTTATGGAACGGGTGTTTTCCTTGGCGCCTGTGGATGAATGAACTGTTAAGGACATGGCTGGGGTTGGGACTCTTTATATCTGCACCTCCTTAGCAACTCACCGACAGCAGTCCTTAAGAGTAGAGTAGCTGTCTCCATGCCCAGATCAGAAGCAGGGAAAAGCTCAGCCCAGAACACTGATCTCAAAACTCATAGTTCCTGGTTCTGGGTAGTGATCTTCAAACATTTATCACCTCACCATAATCCCTCTTATAACTTGCCTTCCTACACACACACACACACACACACACACACACACACACACACACACATTGATAAAGTTATAAATGACTGCAAGTGTAATGTCTGGTCTCTGCTCTACCCAACCAGAAGCCCAGGAAGTTTCCAGTTAAAGAGAAACTAAGACTGTTTATACAGAATGTTTTCAACTACATAAAAAAAGTCTCTAGATTGTAGCAGAGTAACATGGAATTAATTTCTTCTTCTTTATACTCAGTTATACTTCCTAAACTGCCTTAGTATCCTATTGCCTTTTCACTGGGTTGAGTCAGGTCTCTAAGCAAATGGGAACCAGAATAGATCTAAATGTTCAAGTTCAAAGCTGTAGGGAAAAAGAAAAACAAAAGCAAGTCCAGGAGAATATCAGTAAGATTTTCCTTGAGGCAAGATGGCAGAGTATGGGAGCCTCAGACAGAGAAGCAAACCTAGTGTTCCTGAATGGAGAGAAAGCTGTAGAGGACACAGCTGGATTGCTATCTAGGGTGTGAACCAGGAGTCTTCTTGAAGGTTATAAAGATTTTCAGTGTCCTAATAGGACAGGACTTAGCAGTAGACCTGGCACCCAGACAAAACCCAATTTGCCTGTACTCCCTTGCCCTTGAATTTCTGTCCTCATCCCTTGCCTCCAAATCCTATACCCTGGATTAGGATTCAATCTTAATTTACTGCTCTGGTTAAGACTTGCAGTCAGCTAAAGTCATGGTTCTATTTTTTTATGTGCAAGGTGATGCTCCAAACACTCGTTGAAGCTATGCAGAGATGTCCAGACTATTCTTCATCTACAGTTGCATAGAGAGCAGGAGACATTGGAGACTGCTTTGTGGACTGACCATCATTGGCCATCAGTGCCAGTACCTGTTATTTCTGATGCAGGGCCCTGGTTTTCTACTACTTCCTACTTTGTGGACTTGCTCTTAGGCAATTCCATGACACCTGTTACTAGCTACATTTTCCCTCTCTCCACAGATCAACATGTGGACAGAAAGTGTAATCATACAAGGAGATAGAAAAAGGAGGATTGAGAGAGGTTGAAGCAGCCCCTCCCCTGAAAGAAAACTAGACAAATATTGGGCATTAAATGTTTGAGGGAAGGACAAATGCTTGCAGTTCTTTATTCAGGGCCATGCTTGTCAAGCTGTTCCCACTTGGAAGTCTATTCCTTTTGTGGCTCCCCTACCACTCTCTCCCTTCATACATCTCACTTACCAGAAACACCCCCCCAGAGCAGTTCAATCAGGGGTGTGTGGAGGGAGACTGATTGAAAATAGGAAAGTAATCAAAGAGTGGGAGACAAGATTGGGAATCCAGACTTTGAGCTGGTCCTTACTCCCTGGGCAGACAAACAAATAGAAAGTAGGGCAGCAGAGATTGCAGAGGTATTCAGAAGACATAAATAAGCAGCACAGAGTGCAAGAGGTCGTGGCTGCCCCAGGATCCCAGCTGGCCTCAGTCATTCCCACTCCGAAGACAACAAAAGTGGAGAATTGAGTACTCAGTGAGTATCCAAGTACTCAATCAGCCCCAGGACATGAGTCTTAATATCAATCTTTGCTGATTTAAACATCCCACTTCAAGATATATCCACTGTGTCCCCAAATCCCACTCTAGGCTCCTCTGTTACCAGCCACTTCCCTAGAAAGTCTTTAAATATTTAAATTCATAATTTTTAAGGTAATCATGGTATTTTAACTAGGTATTGACAAGGCACAGACCCAAATTTTAGGATAAAGAAAAGTATACAGCATGAACTTAACTATAGTTTCTCTCTCTCTCTCTCTCTCTCTCATTCTCATTCTCTCTTCCACTCTTTTTCTTTTCCTCTCTTAATATCGAGTTTTTTCTTGATAAATATGGCCTCGAGCCATAGCCATCCATAAATCTGAAAGAGGCATTATGATTGATGAACTAAGGTACATCCTGAAGGCAGGGTTTCCTGGTTGCCAGAGAATCCTGACATTGTGATACACTGAAGCACAGGATAAGGGAAGTAGTTCAAATAGTAGTAGTAGTAGTCCGTGCTTCCAACACCTCATCCTGTGGGCCACCTTCATTCACCCCCTCCCGTGAGCTGGCTGCACAGAGAAGCTTTTTAATGATGTGATTATTCTAACTCAATTAGCAGGGAATGAAAGGAACAAAGGAAACCTATTTTGCAGCTGGCTGGTCATTCAAAAGCATCCTAACTTAAAATGTCAGCTAATTAGGACATGGTAGGAGGGAGAGATTTTGCTTGAGTACTTAGACCTTATTAACAGACGTCACTGTGATTATTAATATTATACTTCAATAAAATAAACCAAAAACATATTACATATCCAATTTTATTTGAAGGGTGAATTTCTATTGCTCTCACCCCAGACAGACATTAGATTCATAATGTCCCAAACCATAGGAACAATTAATTCCCAAATTAGTGTTCTCTCCATTAAGCACTGACCAGTTCTTTTTAATTCCTTTTTGGTCTTTGAAGCTGTAATAATCTTTGGATATATTTAACTCTCAATTTATAAATGGGAGAGAAGCTGAGAGAGTAAGGTATGTTTGAAAAAATACAATTGGAATAGACCTAATGGCTACAGACTCTAAAATGCAGAGAGAGTAACTGTTCTGTTCTCTGAGAAGAAAAGGCATATGCAAGAGAAAGCAGCATTGAGGATGACAATTTTAGTTAAATTTACTGAGCACTTATTATGTACCAGGCTCTGCTCTAAACATTCTACACTCAATTATACCCTGTGAGAAAGGATGTTTGTTATCCTAATTTTTCACATAAGGAAAAAACACAATGAAGTTAAATTACTTGTTCAAAGTGATACATATAGCAATAAAAAGAAAGATTTGTACCTAGGCAGTCTGACTGGAGAGTCCAAATTCCTAACTATTATGCAATTCTGATAAAAATACAAAACCACAGATATTATTGGGCATCAATAAAGATGAATAATGAGAAAGTATGCTAGAGGATTAAAGGAATGCATGACTAGAGACAAAGGGCTAAACTCCGTCTCTAGCAATAAATTATTAAATCATCCTATAACTAAGGGGTTTTTTTTAAGGAGGGAAATATAGACACACACACATACACACACACATTGAAGAGCTTAGAAATGAGGTTTCCATCTGAAAGCTAAACAAGTAAACCCAGCCACAGTGGATTTGAAGAGTAGACTGTAAGACACAATCAAAGGACTGCCTGCCTAGGTACAACAGCAGAACATGCACACACCCAACATGCCAGTCAAGGTTAAGTGAGGACCAGCCAGATGGAAGTGAAGAAAGAGCATGTTCCAGGCAAAAGGGACATGTGCCAAAGCTAGGAGATGAGAGACAGCATGGTGCATTCAGAGAACATGAAAAGGTTCAGTATGGCCAAAGCAGTGAAGAAGGAAGAGTAAGCAGGGGCAGGGCTGTGGAAAGCTTAGCTGTTTGGAACTTATCCCCAGTGCAGTGGGAAGCCAGCCATTGAAGTGTTTGAAGTGAGACATGGAGGAACACAGATTGGAAGGAGATCTCTGGCTGCAGAGTATGTTGGAGTTCTCCCCACCCCACCCCGCCCCATAGCAGAGGCAGGTAGACTAGTTAGGAGCTGTTGCAGTCATCCAAGAGAGAGATGGCCAGGCAAGGTTGGCAGAAGTGGTGACTGGGAGGAGGGGGCTGATGGGAAATATTTCAGAAGTAGATAGATGGGGTGTGGGGGTGAGGCAGAGGAGGGTGTCTGGTTTGGGCAGCAGAGTGTGTTGTTGGTGCCCTTCACTGAGAGTGAGACCTTTCAGAGGAGGAGGAGGGGGAGGAAGAAGGGCAGGGCGGGGAGGAGGAAGAACAGTTTGAGGAGGAAGTGGAGGAGCTCAGGTTGAGAAAAGTTGAGTTTTAGGAGTTGGTGAGTTGTCTAAATGGAGCTCTTCAGTGACCAGTTGATGATATGGGTCTGGAGTTGGGCTGTGACGTCTGCCCCGGAGATAAAGATGTGGGTATCATCAGCCTCAGACCCTGTGAGTGGATCAGCTGGCTAGAGGAAGGAGAAGGGAAATGGGAACCAGGAGAAAACTGGAGGCTCAGACAGAACAAGCCAAATGGACATCACATGGTGTGGAAAAGAAGGACTTTTGTAATATCCCAAAGTCAGTGTCATTTCTTTCCTCACTACTTTGTTTTCCTATTTACTGTGTATCTGTGTATCTGGAGGTGGGGTGGCCTGCGGAAGGGTGTGTCATCCTTTTCCTCTCTTTGAATTCTTTGGGCTGTATTTGAGGGCTCTTGGTGTTCCTCCTCTTTTGAGGAAGGCAGTTTCTTTTTTCTTTTTTCCCCTCCTCTTCCAGGCTGTTTGTGTAGTTCTCTCTGTCAGAGGCTGATGGCAGGGACTTCCTGGACATGTACATTAAGATGCAGCATAAACTAGTAGTGAAAGGCATGGGTTTCGGAGACAGTTCAGACTCTAACTCTACTAATTTATAGCTTTGTGTACATTATCAAAGTTGATTAACTTCTCTGAGTCTTTATTTCCTCATCTGTAAACTAATACCTATCCACAATGAGATTTTATAAAAATTGAAATAGATAACACATAGAAAGCTTTCATCACATTTATCTTTATTATTATTATTATTTCTATTTTTATTATTCTTGCTCCAGGACAATCTGGAGCCTGCCATCCTAGGGCTTTTATGCCAGGCATCAGGAGGAAGAAAGAGTGCCCAAGAAGCATATTGTATTCATGAACTATAATAAACTTTGTACTTTCTAGATGAAGAGAAAGCCACATGGCTAGTTAGAGCCTGATGAGGAGTTCTGGGTGTTGATTCTGAAAGCCAAAGGTAAGGGTTCCCTTTCCCAAAATACCATCTCATCTACTACAACATATAATATGGGAAGTTCTCATATTCCAGCAGATTGGGTTGGAGTCCCCACATCTTTCATAATGAGATTTTGATTGGATGGTCAACCAGTAAACCAGCTCTACACTCACTCTTCAAAATAAAACTAAAATAGGTGAAACATGTTTCTCTGGATTTCTGATCCCTGGGGAGCCCTAGATGGAGATAACAGAAAGGCTTTTCTCCACTTAGTAGTCAGGATTGTCATGGTTACCAAATTGTTCACAAGACTCACAAGTACACCCTGTTCTCCTATGAAGCAGTATTTGCATTTCAAAGGAACCAACAGTTTCAAAATTCTCCTCTAAAAAACATTTGTTTCAGTGGGAAAAATGGAATTAAGTCTAGAAAACTTGATACTTGCAATAGCAAATTTATATTTGCTGCAGGAATTTCAATAATAAAGGTTTTATTAAAGCTCTACGTGTATAGCTATAAAACATAGACTTCCAATGACAAATTCAGGTTTTGATTACATGGAGTATTTGTTCAGGAGTAATGGCTTTTCTTTTCCTTATCACCAAAAGCTCTATCATTAGCACAAACCTTCTTACACATTCTTATCAATTTTTATCACTTTTATCACCCACTGTTAGGATAAACAAAACTTAAAGGCATCTCAACCAAGTTGGTATGTTCTTTAAAAAAAAATACAAGTGATAGTGGCTCCTGATTTTGATGGCATTAATACCAACCACTCTTGGGCTTCCCTGGTGGCGCAGTGGTTGAGAGTCTGCCTGCCGTTGCAGAGGACACAGGTTCGTGCCCCGGTCCGGGAAGATCCCACATGCCACGGAGCGGCTGGGCCCGTGAGCCATGGCCGCTGAGCCTGCGTGTCCGGAGCCTGTGCTCTGCAGAGGGAGAGGCCACAGCAGTGAGAGGCCCGCGTACCGCAAAAAAATAAAAATAAAAATAAAAATAAATAATAATAATACCAACCACTCTTTACATAATGTAAGTTAGGTTTCCTAATTAATCAAAGACCTTATATCCTATTTGAATTACGAAAACATGGTTGTGAGAGAAATGCTCACACTGAATAAAAATAGGCCATTAGCTGGGACTTGGGAATCCTTGTCATGTAGGCATTGTAAACAGACTCTTACATAATATCCTACAGTGTGCTGTAATATTTAATTATCTCACAACATTAAAAGCTATGACTTTTAATTATAAGTGAAACTGGTTAGGGATAGGAAAGGGAAGTAAATTGAATTATAGTGCAATTTCTCAGTATTTAATTATTTTAATGAGATATATGTTTTTAAAATGAGAAAGAACTTATCCAATGACCCATCAGTATCTATAGGGTCTTGCTTAATTTACTTACCTCCTCTTGACCTCATCTGTCAAGTTGAGCAAGATAACTTATGGTTTAAAGAGACAGGAATTTCTCCCTAGTCACGCACACACACACACACACAAAATTCCTCTGTTCTGGGAAAGGGTTAGTGAAAATGAAGAAATCAGGGACTCCTAAACAAGGAGATACCTGTGCCCTGCCCCAAGAGTGCCTCAGTGATGTGGCGAGTCTCAGATAGGACAGCCATGATGAGATGCTCAGCAACTCCAGCTTTGACAAAGATTTTTGGTCCTCTAGTATAGAGCAGAAGCACCAGAGCCTTGAAACCTCAAATGGATTTGCAATCTGGAACAATGTGTGTCTCAGCAGACTATGTGAATAGGCCTGCCTTTCTGATACTCTGGTCCCAAATTTTGACAACACTTGAGGAGTAAGGGAACCACAAAAATAAATGAGGCTGCTTTTTTTTCATATTAGCAAGATGAGGGCTCAAAGTTTAAATTCCTCCAAGGTACCTTCTATTCCCAGGAACCCAGGGCCATCACATGGATGTTAAATTAATGGGCAACTCATTTGTCAGGCTAACAAGGTCCCTTTGCCTTGACATCCTCCCACCTCTGCTTGGGTCATCTGGTCTAGGTGAATAGCACCTGCCCTTCCTCTAGTAACTTCTCTGCTGGTTTCAAGAATTTGGAAAAGAGTTGTATGGCAGTCAATTTAACACCTGCCAAAGCCTGTTCTAAATGGGCCAGAGCCATACATCCTATATCTAAACATCCCTCAATCTTTGTACTAGCCTACAATCTTATAGGCAGAACACATTTTTGCAAGGTGCTAAACTACATGCTACACGGCGCCCCTCCAAAATCTGTACATTGAAGGAGGAGATTTGATTCTTACTCAGGTTGTAGAGAGAAAATTAGCCTCTGAGGGAGAGTGTTTCTGAGACAACCACTAGAAGATTAGAAAAGTACGAGCACTCTCCTCTTTTTGTTTTGTTTATGGAGAAGCTGGGCATTTCCTGATAGACCGCACCCATGAAATAACTCCACAGCTAGTAATGCTGAAGTTAAGGCTTCCTGATGGGAAGATCACATGGATAGGAAGCACATTTTCATCGCACGAATGCAGATTGGTTGAATTGGGCGATTGAGATTGACATGTATACACTGATGTGTATAAAATTAATGACTAATAAGAACCTGCTGTATAAAAATAAAATAAAATAAAATTCAAAAAATTTTTTAAGTTAACGGAAAAAAAGAATATTATACAATAACAATGATAGGGTTATAAAAAAAGAATGCAGATTGGCTAGTTATAGTAGAAGTAGTAGACACTATTGATGCCCTGTCCAGATTCCACTTACTGGGCTAGTACATCCATCCCCCTAAGCTGCTATGAACATTGGTTGCTAAAGATTCACAGTCACACCCTTGTCAGAGGATACCTCGGAGCTAAAACCCCTTTTCTCTCACTCCAACTCACCCATACACCAAGGCTTTCAGTCAGTGGATACAAAAGCCTGGCTCCTTTGTCTCACAATGGATCAGTTCTGTGGCGCCCTTCACATCCCAGATCTGCCCTGGGCTCAAGCTGAAGTTACACTTCAGCTGAACTATAGCTATGCCTAGTTTCTTCCCCTGTCCTATCTTGCTCCCCTCATCTCCATACACATTTCATCTGAGAACACTCCCTCAATAAACTACTTTCAGAAGAATCCCCATGGCAGGCTCTGCTTCTAGGGAACCCCACTTAAGACACAAGGTTATTAATTTATGTTTCATCTCTATGGCTGTCTGTGTTCTCTGCTTTCTCTTTCTGTCCAGCCAGTTCTGTACTTCCTTGCCTCAGAGAAAGTTTGTGGCAGGACTTCCCAGATTTTATTTCCTCCATACCCCAAACCCATTGTGAAAAATGAAGTTCAGGGAGTGAAGGATTTCCCTAACACTAAAAAGAAATCCCTTCCCTCACTCAATGGAAAAAGGGAGAGGCCTCTGAGTCCCTTGAATAGATGAGACCACTGGCCTGCTCCCTGACAGCCCAAAGAAAAGCAGAGGAACTCAAAGCTGCTGGCCATATGATGCCCCTGGAAGTCTGGATCCTACCCAGGGCTCCCAGGCTCACCAAATTCCTATTCCCTCTATGCCAAGCATGGCACAGAAGCTGCCTAACTGATCATTTTGGAATCTGGGATGATGGATATAACAGCTATAACTAGTGTGGAAAGACATCCTCTTGTAAGTCTATGTAGATTTTCTCTATATACGGTTATTTTTTAGAAAATTAAGATATCTAATATTTCTTTCCCATCTGAAAGGCCGGCAAAAGGAGATTATGATTATGCTGTTATTATGAAACAATCTGTTAAAAGACTTTATGAAGCATTTTCATTAACTAACAAAAGGCATACCCTGCAATGTAACCTGAAAAAAATAATTCCAGGGTATGATACACAGTGTAATTGCAGTAATGTTAAACACATTCACATTCTTACACAGATAGAAAGACAAGGAATAGTAATTGGTGGCTTATTTTTATTTTCTTCCTTACAGTCTTCTGTATTTTCTAAACTTTTTGTAGGCAGGATTAATGTCTTTTGCAGCAGCTGGCCTCTTCTTATTCTGCTCTCCCAACGTCAGTCGGTATATGTAGTACCAGGAGCCAGCCCCAACCACCAGGCCTGTTGCCATCAAGCCCAAATTCTGAGCGCGGCCCATGCTGCAGCTGGAGCGAGGATCTCAGGGGACTCTCTCAGGCTAGTGAGAGCCGCTGGGACGCAGGAGTCTGAAACTGCAGTCAAGGGGGCGGGGGTGTTCGGGGCGGAGGAAGGAAGAAGGAAATGAGGCGTTGAGCTTCTTTTTCTTTTGCATCATCAACCCACTGACAGATGGACCAGCAGACAGGGACAGACCAAAGCCAGAACCAGACAGGAACAAACAGGAGACAATGAGGACTCAGTGCTCTGGTGAAAGCGGTGAACGCACCAACACCCGAACGTGGGTTCAAAGCCGGACCTTTCCCTCTCCCGTCCAGGTGGTCAGGCCTGTCTCTCACCTCACAGTCCCCCATCGCTCCACTCCCCGATAACCGCCTCCTCCCCTCCCTTCCGCCCGCTCGAGTCACCCACGCCAACCATTTCAGCTGCCTTTTACAAGGCACAACACGAAAAAGAGGCCGGGTTCGGGTGTCTCCGCGGGGAAATAGAGAAGCGCCTCCAAACTCAAAAATTGTGCTGCTACCCTCCACCCTCACTCCAAGAGTCTCCAATCAATACCCACCCTCACCGTGACCAGCAGGAATCAGGACGGGTTTCCTCTTGTCCTCCTCCTTCCTTGCCCACAGCCACGCCACCTCAAAAGAAATTGGGAGCCGGTTACCTGAGCAAGAACCGCTATCTGGACAGACCAGCACACAGGCTCCTAGTCACGTGAAGTTACGTCACTGGTGAGTTCGGGGTCCCAAATTTCCCCTCCTATTATTGGCAAAGCAGAGGGTGACCCGCCCCCTCCCAACCCCCCCCCCAACAGCCCTACACAGGACACTGTTGCTTTTTCTAGTCTTTGCACATTCAACAAACGTGTTGTCTTTGATTATTGGAAGGGGCAGTATTTTCTCCTGGGCTACTGGCCAATTCTACTGCTTCTCTGGGGAATGGCCCTGTCCTTTTCCGTGCTCCCTCCACCTTTTTTCTTTGGAATCCTTAATGTTCACCTCTGCAGTCCTGAAAATACCTGTAAATGGGGATGGTGGAAGGGGTGTCAGGAAAAGAAGCAGAGAGTAGGAATGGATTTTTTAAAATTATTTATTTATTTGTGGCTGTGTTGGGTCTTCGTTTCTGTGCGTGGGCTTTCTCTAGTTGTGGCAAGTGGGGGCCACTCTTCATCGCGGTGCGCAGGCCTCTCACTATCGCGGCCTCTGTTGTTGCAGAGCCCAGGCTCCAGACGCGCAGGCTCAGTAATTGTGACTCACGGGCCCAGTTGCTCCATGGCATGTGGGATCTTCCCAGACCAGGGCTCGAACCCGTGTCCCCTGCATTGGCAGGCAGATTCTCAACCACTATGCCACCAGGGAAGCCCTGTTATTTTCTTGTTAGCACTATTCTGTTTCTTTTTTTTGCCCAAATTTTATTATGGCAAAATAATGATAGAACTATTTTCATTTAAGAAAAAAGATTATTTTTTAAAAGGCATGTTTCATAAACAATCATTCTCACTGCATAATGAGTTTTATACATGCCACTCAAAGCAATCTTAATTAATGTCTTCCACATCTTGTCACATGACAAGACCCTGATTTAGCTAATCATTTACTGAGAGTTAATAAATCTGCTAATGCAGCATAACCAACTGGCTTTATTTCTGGACTGCAAGAGAGTCATTGTAAGTGCAATGTTGGAAAGCCATTCCTTTATTTATTCATTTGTTCAGCATATTTACTGAGCACCTACTACATACCATGCATTGTTCTCCATGCTGTGGTTACAAGGGTGAATAAAACAGACCTAAATCTCTAAATCATGTGGCCTTTACATTGTAGTGAGAGAGACAAACAATAAACAAGTAAATAAACTATATATATACTATACTGTTAGTGATACATACTAAAAAATTTTAAAGCAAGGAGATATGAAAAGTCGAGACGGGTTAAACTTTCAGATAGGGTGGCCAGAGAAGGCATCACTAGAAAGGTGACCTTTCAGTAAAGATCTGAAGTTAGTGAAGGATCTAAGTGTCGTGATATCTGGGGGAATAATATCTTAGGCAGGAGGACAAGCAAATGCAAAGGCTCTGTGAAGGTAACAAGCCCAGTATGTTCCAGGAACATCAAGGAAGCCAGGATCGCTGAGCTAGAGAGAGAGCAGTAGAGGATGAGGCAGAAAGGTAATAAGGTTGAAGAGAGTAGGGCCTTGTCAGCTGTAGTGAGGACATTTGCATTTACTCTAAACAAGGGGAAGTGGGTGGGGAGTTTGAACTTGGGGGAGGTATTTAGAATAAACTATAAGGAGACTAGAGTGAAAGGGAGACTGGTTTATCTACATCATTCATTGCAACAGCAAACTGAAGGAGAAAATAAATCTTACAATTAAAGCATTTGATAAACTGAGTCAGCCAGTCCTAAATTAAAAAAAAAAAAACTATTAGTAAAATAGGAATAGTGGAAACTTTGCCTGTGCAGTAAGGAATTATATATTTATAATTTAATGAATTATTATTGGTTAAATTAAATTAAGTATAAAGGAAAATAGCCTTAGTCTGATGAAGACTATATCAGAGGCTCTTTTGACCTAGCAGATTCCTCACTCTTTGTGGGCTACCAAGACCACAGAACTTGCGACTTACCTCTACTCACTGATATTATTTCCTTCTACTACTTTTTGTGCAGTACTGGTAAACATAAATAAAAATAACCTTGAAAAACAGATAAAATATGTCAGAAACAGAAAAAGTTACACTAAATGATGAAACTTCATAAGAGGTATTCCCATTTTCTTCAAGAACAAGATCAAGAGGTTCTGAAGCACCACCATTGCTCAACATAGTTCTGGTCAATATAACACATGCAGAAAAAAAGGGGGGGAAGTTATAAATATTGGAAAGGAAGAAATGTAAAAAATCATCATTTGAAGATGGTTACGTATACATACCTGGAAAAACCAAAAGTATCACTTGAAAACAATTGAAATTAATCAGACTGATCACAGAAATTGGCGGATACAAAATAAATATATAATAGTAGAACACTTTCCTTAAGCAGAAGATCACCTATAAGAAACTACAATTGGAGAAAGGAATAGCATTTCAGCAACATAAACTACTAATACCTAGGAAAAACCTGACAAGTAATAGGAATTACTTAGCTGAAGAAACTTACAAAATTTGATTAACAAACATAAAGATAGATCTGAGCAAAATGGAAATATATCATATTCCTGGAGGGGGAGTCTCAATTTTAAGATGCTAATGTTCCTCAAATTAATCTGCAGATTTACCACAATTACAATACAAATTCTAAATGCTTATTATTTGTTTATTGTTGTTCAATTCAGAACTTGATTAATAACCACAAATGCACTTACTAATATGTGCATAAAAAGAAAGTTGGAAATCTTTAGCAGTGACTAGCAATGGAAAAGATATCATGGAGCTCTTTCCCTGCATGTTTTATACATTTCCTTATTGTTTTGAATATATTTAACCACTAATATATATATATTACTTTCATTACCAGAAAAAAAAACCCCAAGATATTTCTAATCTGGACTACTTTATATAACACAGACTCTCTAGGCCATTGTATTGGTTCTTAATATCTAGGGCAGGGATCCTAGACCCCTTGAGCAACTGATGAGGTCAATGACCTTTATTCCCCTTTCCCCCAAAAAATGCACTTAATCACACATACACTCAAAAACAAAACCTTGCATACAATTTCAGGTAGAACACAGAGGTAGCCACTTGAGAACACCTACTCTAGGTTAATCAGTATGGTCAGTGGGGAGAGACCCTGGGGCCCAGGTATACATTTGGCTGAGGAAGTATCAAAGTGGGTGTGAGCTTCGGGCAGTGACCCTGCAACAAGGCTGGGTTCTCCCTGGGTGCCCTGAGGTGAGGAGGCCAGAGGTGAGAGGTCAACAGGCTTCAGGCCAGGTGGTAGCAGCAGACAGCATCAGGAACAAGGTTAACTCGGCCACACCATGAATAAGGGCAGAGCAGGGCAGGCAGGCCTGGGTGCTTCCCCCAGCAATCTTTGTGGAAACCTGCAGCTGCTGGGGTAGGTGGGAACAGCAATCCGTTCTCTGCATCCCTAAGTTACCACTGTGGGAATTTGAGGGAGGGAGTCAGGGAAGAAGCCAAAGGCATTTACCCAAATTGGTCATCTGAGTAAAGATGGCATTTACCACCCTGGTCACCTGTCCATGTATACTTTTAGGATGAACAGAGTCAGGTGCCAGAATGCAGGGGATGAGAGGTTCTGGAATATAGGAGAGGTGGGAGGGCAAGCACCTTCCTCCCTCCCCTCTTGACAGGACTGGAAGGATTTGACCATCTCTGCATCCCTCATATCCATCATTTCCTTTGTCTAATAGTTCTTCCTTTTGCCCAGAGCTGAATCACAAAACTGGAACCTAATCCAGGGACAGGTGTTCAAAACTGTCATGGTTACAGCCATCAAATTACAAGAGGTTCACACACCAGTCAGCAATGGTTTGGGAACATTAAGTAAATGTGTTTCTCTAACAGAACAAGACAGGATCATTTATTTACCCAACTTAAAAGCTGTCCCAGAAGGAGAAAAAGTAGGATATTATTTGTCCAAAATAAATAAGATCAGACAACTGAACATCCCTCCATGGATCAATTTACAGATCATATGGAAACATGCTTATCTTGTTGAGAAAAATTCCATTTTTAGATATTCAAATACCTTAGCATGTTTTGAAAACTATTTCCTATGTGGATAATAGAATTTTCTATGTGGTAAAAATTAACTAAAATTAATGGTGTCTTCCAATATTAGTGGGAAATCTTTTTTCTAAAACATGCCTACTCTTTTACTTTTGTTGCTGCTTCCCACACTGAACCCTTGTTTTGTTGTATTTTCTTACTATAATAATAAAGAGTGGTGATAGCTTTAAAAACAAAACAGAGATGTATTACAGAAGTAAAGACCCCACTACCATTCCTACCCCTTACCTATACTGGAGCAGGGGCCCAACTGCAAGGTAAATGGTGGGCACTAGTGGATGGGGGATTGGAGATGGAGCGAGGGGAGAGTATCCAGTTGCCCAAGAAAGGATGAGACGAGCAAGAAAAAGCAAGAAAAGCAAAAATTGTCAATAGCCCTCCAAGAAGATGCATCTCCTCCCCGGTAACCAGAGAAAGGCAAATTCTAACACAAGGAGAAGGGGCTACTTGTGGCCTCTGGGACTACAAAGACAAAAAAATGAGTGACAGGACCTGATGTGGTGGGGTGAGGTGCTAGTGGGGGTTAAGGAGGGGGCTCCTGCTCTTGGTGGGAGTGGAAATTGGGGACCCAAGCTTACTGGCGATGCAGCCCTCACGTGACCAGGAGCTGACGTTGGCAAAGGTACTTAAAGCCCTGACCGCCGTCCTCCGTCCTCCTCTGGGTACCAACTCTATTGCGCTGCGCACTGCCGTGCGTTTAACCCAGGCGAGGAGGAGGAGGAGAAAATTCCCCCAGATCGGGCAGGTGGGTGTGAGAGTGGGCATGACCTGGCACCCCCGAATAGGGGTAGCCCAGAGATGAGGGAGTCTGAGGCCGCGGGTGTCTCCGCCTCGCCCGCCCCTGGCCGGCTCTCCAGACCCCCGCGCTCAGTCGCAGCTCATTTTGGTGGGCGGAGGGAAGAGGGGGAGGGGGGAACGTAAAGACGCTGATATACTCGAGGAGAATCCGCTTACGTCCCCTCCCAGCCAGTGTTTTGTTTTTTTTTTTTTTTTGGTTTGGTTTTGACACTCAGGCCCCGCACCCCACATCCCATCCTGTTTTGAAAGGAGGAGGGAAGAGAAATAAACGTGGCAGCGCATATAAGGCCAGTGGGGAGGTTGGGGAAAGGGTGATGGGGGGGCACGCAATTAGTAAACAATTCGGCTTATTCACTCCCACTCTCACTTTGCAGATACCTCTCCCGACCACCGCCCCCGCACCCTCCCCTCTCCCCCGGCCGACCCCACGTCTTTTGGGGGTGCTGGGAAATGTGTGTGACAGCCTTTGTAGGGGAGGTGGCGGTCTGGCTCTGGGCTTTACAAGAGGGGAGGCCCTGAGAGAATCTGGTATTAAACCGCCGTGCTAAGTCCTAGGCTGCTTTCCAGACACCTCCGGCGCATACAACACTTCACCCCCGTTTCTTCAGTCCTGAAAAAGGAGTTCGGGTACCCTGGCGGGAGAAATGGCGGTTAACAGGAGATTGCGATGGGGTGTGGGAGGTGGAATCCAGAGCGGAGAAACAGTGGAAAATCATGACCCTCAAACCGAAAGGGCAGACACTAGGGACCCGTTGTGCAGGCTGATGCTAGGCCTGGGGGCTGGGGACTGAACGACTGGTGGTCATAGGAAGGAGACGCTAGATTGTCTGGCCGTAATCCCCAGTCCCGCGTCCCGTCCAGCCTTCTGTGCACCCTCGCTCCGCCCCCTCCCGCTTCGGTGCAGGAGAAGGGGTGTGGCCGTCTGTCCGGGAGAAATGGCGGACGGGGGGGCGGGGCGAAGGGAAGGAGAGGTTGACTGCCTGGGGAGTCTGCGCAGGGGCGGGGGTTGGGGTACGAGGGGAGGGGTGAGAAGAGTTGAAGGAATTGAGAGGTGGAACTGTTTGTCATTCTGGTATGTGAATGCCGAAAGGCAATTGGGGACTTTGGTCTTCAGTCCATTCCATCCGCCGGGCTCTCAGTCTCCAACGACTTGCTATCTATATTTCTGCCCTTCAGTCTGTCCTTAGGATGGAGCTCTAACTGAACTGAAGAAAGGAGAAACAGCCCTGAATCATTGGAGGTCAGTGTGGGGGCTGGGAACTGTCTGGGAACCCCTGGTATGGTGTGGCAGAAACCAGAGCAGAAATTGGAGCCGGGGGCTCCTCTTCCCCCATCTTCTTCCTCTTTACAAGTAACCCTTGCCCTGGGCCTGTCGTTTTTGGTGCAGCGAAAGGGGTGTGGCATTTGCCTTCTTAAATAAGGGTTTGAGGAGGAAGGGATATGGAGCGAGTGAGGAGCCCTGAGAGGGAGAAACTTGCCCACAAGGGTTCAAATCAAGAAAAGAAGAGAATCCATCTACCAAAGGCCCCTGAAACCCCCTTTCTGGGATCTTTCCACAGGTCTGTCTGCCTTTTGGGCCCTGCACAACTACAAGCCTGGTGGAAAAGAGCAAATTGCTTCTGCTCCCAGCAGGTTGGTACGTGTATGAGAATCATCTGGGGACCTTTGGCTTGGGGGTGAGGGAATCAGAGAAGAATCTGGGGTTCTTTCTGGCTCTCCACCAGCTTTCCTGAAGTCTATATGGCCTCTCATCCCCCATTTAGGTGCTGGGAAATTAGATGTGTTTACATTGGGCAGTGAGGGCTAGGGATAAAGATGTAGAAAACATCAGACAACCAGGGTCCTGAATCAGCACACAGAGGCCTGGACACTTGTATCTGGGTACTAGTCCACCCACCAAGCATTATGTTCCCAAACTCTCCTTTAAGTAGGCCTGGTTAAGCATGAAGTGAGCCAGAGCCCTAAGCCTCATTTTTATCCTTTACCCCAGGTCCTGCTTGGCTTGCAATCTCAGCAGAACTTTCAAGCCTGAACTGAAGCACCTTACCTTGTCGTGCACGCACCCCACTTGGGCACACCAGCTCCACACCCTGGATCAGGGAATCACTCCAGCTGCATCATGAGCCGTGTTCGGGATGCTGGCTGTGTAGCTGCTGGGATAGTGATCGGGGCCAGTGCCTGGTACTGTGTCTACAAATATGCCAGGGGAAGAAACCAGATGAAGAAGAGACTGGCCAAGCCCAAGACCAGGGCTATGGCCGGGACTGGAGCCCGGGCTAGAGCTGGACTAAGGGCTGGATTCACAATTGACCTTGGGCCAGGATTTGGTCCTCCAACCCCAGTCCGCACTGGGGCAGAGGTCAGGGTCCAAGATGAAACCTCTGCTGTGGACATGGCTGGAGCTGAAGCAGTGGCCCCAGCTGCATCTAGTGCCGAGGCTCAAAGTGGGGCAGGAAGTCAGGCCCAGGAGGCAGAAGGGGCCGGGGTTGGGCCTAAAGCTGGATCAGAAGCCACAGTGGCTTCTGCAGTGGCACCACCTCCCTGGGAGGCAGAGGCTCCCGTGGCTGCAGAGACCTCCGCAATGACAGGGGCTCCTAAATTAGCAGAAGCCCCTGGCACGGCAGAGGCTCCTGGGGCACCAGCTCCTACTGAGGCAGCACCACCTACCAAGGTGGTGGAGGCTTCCATACCAGCAATGCCTACTGTGGTAGCAGCACTTTCTGGGGCAACAGCATCTTCTGGGGCAGCAGCACCTTCTGGGGCTGCAGTACCTTCTGCGGCAGCAACACCTACTGGGGCTGCAGAGGCTCCTGGGACTTCAGGGTCCTCTAGAACAGCAGCAGCCGCCAAGAAAACAACCCCTGGGGCTCATACTGGGGCTATACCTAAGGCCGGTTCAGCTACTGGAGCTGTACCCAAAGGTGGAGCTAAGGGTGGAACCAAGTCCCGGACTGGAGGCAAGGGCAAAGGCAAGAAAAATAAGGTTGAAGTAGACGAACTGGGGCTGGGCTTCCGCCCTGGAGATGGGGCTGCGGCAGCTGCCGCAGCCTCCGCTAATGGAGGACAGGCTTTCCTGGCAGAGGTTCCTGATTCTGAAGAAGGGGAGTCTGGGTGGACCGACACAGAATCGGAGTCAGACTCTGAGCCTGAGACCCAGCAGAGAGGGAGAGGGAGGAGACCCGTTCCCATGCAGAAGCGCCCCTTTCCTTATGAAATTGATGAGATTCTGGGTGTCCGAGATCTCAGGAAAGTCCTTGCTTTGCTTCAGAAATCGGATGATCCTTTCATCCAACAGGTAGCTTTGCTCACTCTGAGCAACAATGCCAATTATTCATGCAACCAGGACACAATTCGCAAATTGGGAGGCCTCCCGATTATTGCAAACATGATCAACAAAACTGATCCCCACATTAAGGAAAAAGCCTTAATGGCCATGAACAACCTGAGTGAGAATTATGAAAATCAGGGCCGGCTTCAGGTATACATGAATAAAGTGATGGATGACATCATGGCCTCTAACCTGAACTCAGCAGTACAGGTAGTTGGACTAAAATTTTTAACAAACATGACTATTACTAATGACTACCAGCACCTGCTTGTCAATTCCATTGCAAACTTTTTCCGTTTGTTATCTCAGGGAGGTGGAAAAATCAAGGTTGAGATTTTGAAAATACTTTCGAATTTTGCTGAAAATCCAGATATGTTAAAAAAACTGCTCAGTACCCAAGTGCCATCATCATTTAGTTCCCTCTACAATTCTTATGTGGAATCAGAAATTCTTATTAATGCCCTAACTCTATTTGAGATCATCTATGACAATCTCAGAGCAGAAGTATTCAACTACAGAGAGTTCAATAAAGGCTCCCTTTTTTACTTATGCACTACATCTGGAGTGTGCGTTAAGAAAATTCGAGCCTTAGCAGATCACCATGACCTCTTGGTGAAAGTGAAAGTTATAAAACTAGTGGACAAATTCTGATTGGCTAGGTGTCTCAGAGACTTGAAGAAATGTCTGGTTTTGCAGTCTGGAAGCCATGAAAATTGAAAGTTACTGCTTTTCCACTTGCTTATATAGTAAAGGGATCCTTTCAGCTGCCAGTTTTGAATAGTGTATCATCCAGAGTAATGTTATCTGTGACAGTCTCCGGCTTTAAGCTGAACAATTTTATGAATACCAAATAAATAGTCCTCTTGTACTGAAAACACATTTGTGACTTTAATCGTGCTGCTTGAATGGAAATATTTTTACTGGTTCCTCTATGTGAATTGACAGTGAACCTGTCCATCATGAATAGCCTACACTTCTATCATCTGTTTTGACTTGAATTTATTCACCAAAGACTTCATTTGTGTATCATTAATAAAGTTGTATGTTTCAACTGACAAAAAAAAAATTGTTCTCTTGCTTGAATTTAAAATCTAGCTGGAGGGCTTCCCTGGTGGCGCAGTCGTTGAGAGTCCGCCTGCCGATGCAGGGGACACGGGTTCGTGCCCCAGTCCGGGAAGATCCCACATGCCGTGGAGCGGCTGGGCCCGTGAGCCATGGCCGCTGGGCCTGCGCGTCTGGAGCCTGTGCTCCTCAACGGGAGAGGCCACAGCAGTGAGAGGCCCGCATACCGCGAAAAAGTAAATAAATAAATTAAATAAAATAAAATCTAGCTGGAGAGATAAGGTACATAAACAGACAAAGATTACAGTACCTGAGCATATGCTCATTGTCAAATATATGCTATCTGTTTAAGTGAAGCAGAAGTGGCTAGAATGCTTCAAGGAGGAAGGGCACACTTAAGGTGGGCCCTGAAGGACAGCATGAGAAAACACAGAAGGGCATTCCAGGAGAGGAAATGGCTTGAAGAAAGGCGCGGAGGTAGGAAATCTGTTCCAGTGACAGGAAGGTAACCAGTTTGCCTAAAATGGAAAGTATGGGAATAGAAGTGATGGGAGATAAGGGTGGAAATGTAGGGCAAAAAAAGTTTGGGGAAGACACTGAACCTCAAGCTGAAGATTGAAATATGATCCTGTCATTTTCTGGGAATTACTGGGCATTTTTGGCAAAAGGAAAAGTAATCTGGTGGCAATGTGCAAAATGGATTGGAGCTGGGGTGGGGTTAGGTGTAGAGACATTTGTTAGGAAATTATAAACCAAGCATGAGATGATGAAGAGTGAAATAGGGCGATGGCTATAGGAAATGTTAGGGAATGATGATAAGAGATGCTTACCAAAAAAGTACCAAAATCTGCTACCTTGGCTATAGGTCAACAGAGAGGAAGGATTGTATGATCTTGTGCAGGTTCTGACAGAGAAATCCCTCTTTCTTGGGCAGTTCTGGCAACCAAGCAATGCCAAAGTGAGTTACCATTTTTTTTCTTTCCATTTTTTCTTTTTTTTGAGTCACCATTTATAATGATGAGAAAGAGCAGCGTTACAAATAGAATGACTCTTGGTGCAAAGTGATTTTCCCCCCCTCGGGTTAGAGGTCTAGGTCCTCCTTTGTTTAGAAGAGGGGCAGTGGTGAGGCCTTTATGGGAACCCCACCCCCACCTCTGAGTTCACTTATGAGCAGGAAAATCTTCCTTCCTCTGCTCCCTGGCCCAGTGAGGCAATGAAAGAAGAAAATGGGAGAAGTTGCAGAGGTTTTCCAAACCCAGCCTGCTCTCCTGACACCTCTCATGAAATCTTCATTTTGGTGCAAGTGTATGGTAGGCTGTGGCAGAAATAGAGACAGGGACTCCTGGGAGGGGGGCACATAGAAAATGAACAGTTTGGCCTTATACTGGCACAACTTATCTGGAAGGCAATTTGGCAATCTATATAAGAAGCTTTAAAGGTGCACCTGCCTTTCAGCCAAGCATTGCACTTGTAGGATATTTTTCCCTACGGAAATAATCAAATAATTGTATACAGAGGAATATCAAGGGTATTCAATTGAGCAGTGTTTCTAAGAGAGAAAAAGAAGCAACTTAAATGTCTAACACTATGGAATTGGCTAAACAATAGGTGGTATGTCCACACAGTAAAATAGTATGCAACTGTTAAAAACTGCTAATTAGGACTTCCCTGGTGGCGCAGTGGTTGAGAGTCCGCCTGACCATGCAGGGGACATGGGTTCGTGCCCCAGTCCAGGAAGATCCCACGTGCTGCGGAGCGGCTGGGCCTGTGAGCCATGGCCGCTGAGCCTGCCCATCCGGAGCCTGTGCTCCACAACAGGAGAGGCCACAACAGTGAGAGGCCCGCGTGCCGCAAAAAAAAAAAAAAAAAAAAAAAAAAAAAAACCTGCGATGTACTTTTATATTATTGGCATGAAAAGACATTCACCATATGTAAGAGTCTGTGGCATCAGTCAAAAAAAGGCTCCTGCAATTGAAAGTCAGTGAAAATTCTTTCAGATGTTTATTATGTCATCTCAGTGTATTTTTACACAGAATTGGAATCATATTGTACATCACTGGTTCTCAATGTGTAGTTCACAGACCACTACAGGTCCCTGAAACTGTAAGGTCAAAATTATTTTCAAAATACAGCAATGGTTGGTAAAACTGCTGGTGACTCAACATAGATCAAGGCGGTGTCCCCAAACTGGACTAGTAGTGATTGAATTCTTTACAGCCACACACTCAACAAATTTTTGTAATCCAGTTTCATTTCTAAATGTCTTTAATGGAGTCCTTATTTATAATAAAATTATATTTTTTATTAAATCTTGATGATTGAGTGCATACCTTTTTAAAATTCTGTGTAACACGAAGTGTGCACAAAGCACTTCTCCTGCACAGCTTAATACAGTGGTTGTCTCGAAGGAAAATGTTTGCACAATCATTTGAGTTGTGCACTGAATTAGCTGCTTTTGACGTGGAACACCATTTTTACTTGAAAGAATGACTGGCAGAAAGACTGGTTTTTCAGACTTGAGTATTGGGCAGACATTTTCTTAAAAATTAATGAGGTGAACCTTCAAGAAAAACAACTGACTGTATTTGCCACCAACAATAAAATTTGAGCTTTCAAGCAAAATTAGAATTTTGGAAAGCTTGTATTCACAGCCATAGGCTTGACAGCTCATAATATTTAAGGATTTTCTGAAGAGGTCAGTGGTGATAATAATGAAGGTGAAAGCCCTTTTTCCTGTTTCTCCTTTTAGGATAGAAATGATGGAGGACTCTGGGGCCTAATGTTGATCTTACTCAGTTTTACTGTGACAGTTGTAACACATATGACATCAAATCCATGGTCATTTAATAAAGAATATCATTGCTCTGGTAACAAGGTGATCCTGGGTGAGGCTAGACCCAAGATTGTTTGAACCCTTAATAAGGAGAATCTGAAAAGATGTCAATCCTGGAACAGTAATGTCTTCTTCTGGATGAGGTAGAGATGGTATCTGAGCTCATATACTGAAGATGGATGCATTAATGTCTCTTGGCTTGATCCCAGTTATGAAGGTAATCCAACCAGCTTCCTTTGCTCTGATTAGCAGTGGAAATTTCCATCGCCTTCAGATGGAACCTATTCCCATGCAGAGACATGTAGTCTGGACTTATGAATGAGCTAAGGATCACACAATAGGCAAATATTTCATTTCCTAAAGTCTAGGTTTCTGTGTCTTAAATCACATCGCATGAGAACGATCAACAGCATAGTCCAGGTGGTGCTGAGATTTAAAAAGGTAGTTCTTTGGAAAGACTTAACCTAGTAAAATTATGACAACAGGCACCAGGAATTGAGCACCAGCTATATAGTGTTCTATTATTACTTAAGCATGATTGTTGAAACATTCCTTAGACATTCTGTAGTACTATAGTTTTTACCTTCTACATTGTGTGTTCAGGGCATGGTTGAAGTGGGGGCAATTCTCACAACCATGATTGCACTGAATAGTCCTGCCTTCCTTGCTTTAATTTATTGGTCTGGGTAAACAATTGGATCAAAAGTTACCACGTTTTTTAAATTATTTTTAAAGAATATGAACTGATAAATGCAAGAATTGAGAACACAGGGCTGTCATTTTAGTGGTAGAGCACAAGGATGAAGTGATACAAACTCCTGCTCTTGAAGTCCCTGAGCTGCACTTGTTTCCATCCTTTATCAGGCCAGATATTCAACTTTTCCATTACTTGTAAGATATATCACAACATATTTCCTTAAATTCCCTTTTTGTGTTTAAACAAAAGTCTACAGACTAAGAGTAAGACCAGAAGTGGGTAGTAAGCAATAGAGTCTCAAGAAAACATGAGGTATTTGGGTTGAGTTGGGCAAAATTCAAATAAGAATTTTTTCCACAGTCTGGGTTTGAAAACTAATAGCCTACAATTAACTGAGTGTCCTTTTCCACTGACAGTGGGTTCTAGGTGACAAGGTTTTTCCTCCCATAGAATGATTTCATGGAGAAGAGGATTTGGGTGAGATCAGATGTTTGTTTCTAAAATCACTGAGCAAATTCCAGTGAAAACAATGAATAGACTAAATTATGGAATACCTGATTCAATGTAAAAGATAAAATAAAGCAATTACGAAATCCTACTGCATGAGTCTTTCTCCACTTAAAGCTGTCAGAGACAACTTGAAGAATGAGTTTAGAAACTGGCCTTTTCCATTACTTAATTGTTATATCAGTTGAATGCACCATTTTATCAGATTTCTTTAGTAAAATGGGAACACTGGTAACTCGAGTAGGTGATCTGGGAAATTCTGAGCCTTTCTGGGCCTTTTAAAAATAGTTACCACTGTGCCCTGCTTATAAGGAAAATAAATAGCAATTTGCCTCCTGCCTTAACTGTGATTCATACTTTCAAATGTGAAAACACCTTAGGTCTGAGGGTGATATTGCATTATCAGAACAAAAAAGAAAAGAATTATAGATTTTGAGTGTGCCTAAGAACATAAGTTTATATCAGTCCAAATTAATCACAATTGGGACTCTCATCTATTCTTTTTTTTTTTCCCATTTTTTTTATTAGTTTCTGCTTTATAACAAAGTGAATCAGTCATACATATACATCTGTTCCCACATCCCCTCCCTCATGCATCTCCCTCCCTCCCACCCTCCCCATCCCTCCCCTCCAGGCAGTCACAAAGCACCGAGCTGATCTCCCTGTGCTCTGCGGCTGCTTCCCACTATCTATCTAGCCTACGTTTGGTAGTGTATATATGTCCATGCCTCTCTTTCGCTTTGTCACAGCTTACCCTTCCCCCTCCCCATATCCTCAAGTCCATTCTCAAGTAGGTCTGTGTCTTTATTCCCGTTTTACCCCTAGGTTCTTCATGACATTTTTTTTTCTTATATTCCATATATATGTGTTAGCATACGGTATTTGTCTTTCTCTTTCTGACTTACTTCACTCTGTATGACAGACTCTAGGTCTATCCACCTCATTACAAATAGCTCAGTTTCGTTTCTTTTTATGGCTGAGTAATATTCCATTGTATATATGTGCCACATCTTCTTTATCCATTCATCCGATGATGGACACTTAGGTTGTTTCCAGCTCCGGGCTATTGTGAATAGAGCTGCAATGAACATTTTGGTACATGTCTCTTTTTGAATTATGGTTTTCTCAGGGTATATGCCTAGTAGTGGGATTGCTGGATCATATGGTAGTTCTATTTTTAGTTTTTTAAGGAACCTCCATACTGTTCTCCATAGTGGCTGTACCAATTCACATTCCCACCAGCAGTGCAAGAGTGTTCCCTTTTCTCCACACCCTCTCCAGCATTTATTGTTTTTAGATTTCTTGATGATGGCCATTCTGACTGGTGTGAGATGATATCTCATTGTAGTTTTGATTTGCATTTCTCTAATGATTAATGATGTTGAGCATTCTTTCATGTGTTTGTTGGCAGTCTGTATATCTTCTTTGGAGAAATGCCTATTTAAGTCTTCTGCCCATTTTTGGATTGGGTTGTTTGTTTTTTTGCTATTGAGCTGCATGAGCTGTTTATAAATTTTGGAGATTAATCCTTTGTCAGTTGCTTCATTTGCAAATATTTTCTCCCATTCTGAGGGTTGTCTTTTGGTCTTGTTTATGGTTTCCTTTGCTGTGCAAAAGCTTTGAAGTTTCATTAGGTCCCATGTGTTTATCTTTGTTTTTATTTCCATTTCTCTAGGAGGTGGGTCCAAAAGGATCTTGCTGTGATTTATGTCATAGAGTGTTCTACCTATGTTTTCCTCTAAGAGTTTGATAGTTTCTGGCCTTACATTTAAGTCTTTAATCCATTTTGAGCTTATTTTTGTGTATGGTGTTAGGGAATGATCTAATCTCATACTTTTACATGTCCCTGTCCAGTTTTCCCAGCACCACTTATTGAAGAGGCTGTCCTTTCTCCACTGTACATTCCTGCCTCCTTTATCAAAGATAAGTTGGCCATATGTGCGTGGGTTTATCTCTGGGCTTTCTATCCTGATCCACTGATCTATCTTTCTGTTTTTATGCCAGTACCACACTGTCTTAATTACTGTAGCTTTGTAGTATAGTCTGAAGTCAGGGAGCCTGATTCCTCCAGCTCCTTTTTTCGTTCTCAAGATTGCTTTGGCTATTCGGGGTCTTTTGTTTTTCCAAACAAATTTTGAAATTTTTTGTTCTAGTTCTGTGAAAAATGCCAGTGGTAGTTTGATAGGGATTGCATTGAATCTGTAGATTGCTTTGGGTAGTAGAGTCATTTTCACAATATTGATTCTTCCAATCCAGGAGCATGGTATATCTCTCCATCTGTTTGTATCATCTTTAATTTCTTTCATCAGTGTCTTATAATTTTCTGCATACAGGTCTTTTGTCTCCTTAGGTAGGTTTATTCCTAGATATTTTATTCTTTTTGTTGCAATGGTAAATGGGAGTGTTTTCTTGATTTCATTTTCAGATTTTTCATCATTAGTGTACAGGAATGCCAGAGATTTCTGTACATTAATTTTGTAACCTGCTACTTTACCAAATTCATTGATTAGCTCTAGTAGTTTTTCAGTAGCATCTTTAGGATTCTCTATGTAGAGTATCATGTCATCTGCAAACAATGACAGCTTTACTTCTTCTTTTCCCATTTGGATTCCTTTTATTTCCTTTTCTTCTCTGATTGCTGTGGCTAAAACTTCCAAAACTAGGTTGAATAAGAGTGGTGAGAGTGGGCAGCCTTGTCTTGTTCCTGATCTTAGTGGAAATGGTTTCAGTTTTTCACCATTGAGGACAATGTTGGCTGTGGGTTTGTCATATATGGCCTTTATTATGTTGAGGAAAGTTCCCTCTATGCCTACTTTCTGCAGGGTTTTTATCATAAATGGGTGTTGAATTTTGTCGAAAGCTTTCTCTGCATCTATTGAGATGATCATATGGTTTTTCTCCTTCAACTTGTTAATATGGTGTATCACATTGATTGATTTGCGTATATTGAAGAATCCTTGCATTCCTGGAATAAACCCCACTTGATCATGGTGTATGATCCTTTTAATGTGCTGTTGGATTCTGTTTGCTAGTATTTTGTTGAGGATTTTTGCATCTATGTTCATCAGTGATATTGGCCTGTAGTTTTCTTTCTTTGTGACATCCTTGCCTGGTTTTGGTATCAAGGTGATGGTGGCCTCGTAGAATGAGTTTGGGAGTGTTCCTTCCTCTGAAATTGTTTGGAAGACTTTGAGAAGGATGGGTGTTAGCTCTTCTCTAAATGTTTGATAGAATTCGCCTGTGAAGCCATCTGGTCCTGGGCTTTTGTTTGATGGAAGATTTTTTTTTTTTTTTTTTTTTTTTTTTTTTTTTTTTTTGCGGTATGCGGGCCTCTCACTGTTGTGGCCTCCCCCGTTGCGGAGCACAGGCTCCAGACGCGCAGGCTCCGGACGCGCAGGCTCAGCGGCCATGGCTCACGGGCCCAGCCGCTCCGCGGCATATGGGATCCTCCCAGACCGGGGCACGAACCCGTATCCCCTGCATCGGCAGGCGGACTCTCAACCACTTGCGCCACCAGGGAGGCCCTTGATGGAAGATTTTTAATCACAGTTTCAATTTCAGTGCTTGTGATTGGTCTATTCATATTTTCTATTTCTTCCTGAGTCAGTCTTGGCAGGTTGTGCATTTCTAAGAATTTGTCCATTTCTTCCAGGTTGTCCATTTTATTGGCATAGAGTTGCTTGTAGTAATCTCTCATGATCTTTTGTATTTCTGCAGTGTCAGTTGTTACTTCTCCTTTTTCATTTCTAATTCTATTGATTTGAGTCTTCTCCCTTCTTTTCTTGATGAGTCTGGCTAATGGTTTTTCAATTTTGTTTATCTTCTCAAAGAACCAGCTTTTAGTTTGGTTGATCTTTGCTATCGTTTCCTTCATTTCTTTTTCATTTATTTCTGATCTGATCTTTATGATTTCTTTCCTTCTGCTAGCTTTGGGGGTTTTTTGTTCTTCTTTCTCTAATTGCTTTAGGTGCAGGGTCAGGTTGTTTACTCGAAATGTTTCCTGTTTCTTAAGGTGGGATTGTATTGCTATAAACTTCCCCCTTAGAACTGCTTTTGCTGCATCCCATAGGTTTTGGGTTGTCGTGTCTCCATTGTCATTTGTTTCTAGGTATTTTTTAATTTCCTCTCTGATTTCTTCAGTGATCACTTCGTTATTGAGTAGTGTATTGTTTAGCCTCCATGTGTTTGTATTTTTTACAGATCTTTTCCTGTAATTGATGTCTAGTCTCATAGCATTGTGGTCGGAAAAGATACTTGATACAATTTCAATTTTCTTAAATTTACCAAGGCTTGATTTGTGACCCAAGATATGATCTATCCTGGAGAATGTTCCATGAGCACTTGAGAAAAATGTGTATTCTGTTGTTTTTGGATGAAATGTCCTATAAATATCAACTAAGTCCATCTTGTTTAATGTATCATTTAAAGCTTGTGTTTCCTTATTTATTTTCATTTTGGATGATCTGTCCATTGGTGAAAGTGGGGTGTTAAAGTCCCCTACTATGATTGTGTTACTGTCGATTTCCCCTTTTATGGCTGTTAGTATTTGCCTTATGTATTGAGGTGCTCCTATGTTGGGTGCATAAATATTTACAATTGTTATATCTTCTTCTTGGATCGATCCCTTGATCATTATGTAGTGTCCTTCTTTGTCTCTCATCTATTCTTAATATAATTGATTAATTCTAGACTTAAGTTAGATATGAAGGATAAAATTGCAAGAGTGACCACTAAAATAATAGAGAGAGTAAATTGTCCAATGCATTAAAGGGAAAAATGCACTAAGAAGAATAATTTAATCCAAAAGAAGGTGAGAAATGAGGAAAGTGAAGCCTTAAAAGAGCAAGAAAAAGAGAAAGCACAGAACTCACATGTATTAGTAATCATAATAAGAAAAAATGGGCTAAACTTACTAGTTAAAAGATTTTGTCAGATTTTAAAAATCAAGCTACATGATAAAGAATAAGCATGCAGAAACTTTGAAAGTAAAAGTCAGAAAAATATACCATGTAAACACTAACCAAAAGGAAGTTGGAAGAGCCAAATTAATGAGACAAAAATAGGTTTTAAGACAGAAGGCATTATTAAAGAAAAAAAAATTATGTGAATGGTTAAACAAACCATGGTACATCCATACCATGGAATATTACTTGGCTATAAAAAGGAATGATCCATTATTGATACAAAAACAACTTGAGTGGATCTCAAGGGCATTGTACTGAGTGGGGGGAAAAAGCCAGTCTCAAAAAAACCCCACATACTCTATGATTCAATATATATAACATTCTTAAAATGAAAAGATGTAACCATTGGGGAAAACTGTGTGAAATGTACAGAAAAATTCTCTGTATTATCCTTGCAACTTCCTGTAAATCTATAATTATTTCAAAGTAAGATTTTTTAACTGATGATAAATGGTGCAATTCACCAAAATAAATAACAATTCTAAGTGTGTGGTCATTTAATAAAGTAACCTCAAAATATGTAAAGAAAAAGGAAATGAAAACATCAACAATCACATGGGATAATTCAACACACTTTTCTAAAATATTTAAAGGACAAGTATTTACTAAAAATGGTAAAGTTATAGAATAGAGAACAATACAATCAACAACCTGATTTAATGAAAATAAACAGAATCCTGCACCCAATAAGAGGAGAATACACTTTCTTCTCAAGCATACACAGGACTTTTACAATAACTGATCACATAGTTGGCCATAAATCAAGTCTCAACAAATTTCTGAGAATGACTTTCATAAAGTTCACCTTATCTGACCAAAATGCAATTAGAATAAAAATCAATAATAAAAAGACAACATTTTTAAAATCCATGTGCTTGGAAATTTTAAAACATATTTCTAAATAATCAATGGGTTAAAAACGAAGCATAGTGAAAATTTTAAAATACTGAGAACTGAATAATAATAAGAATGCTAAAGATCAAAATTTGTGGGATTCAGTAAAAATGGTATTTCAAGGGAAATTTATGGACTTAAATCTTTATGTTATACGATACGTCCAGAATAGGTGAATCTGTAGAGACAAAAAGTAGAATCATGGCGGACAAGTGCTGGAGAGGCAGTGGAGGAGAGATGAAGAGTGACAGCTAAAGGGTGCAGGGTTTCTTTTTGGAGTGATAAAAATGTTTTAAGGGCTTCCCTGGTGGCGCAGTGGTTGAGAGCCCGCCTGCCAATGCAGGACACATGGGTTCGTGCCCCGGTCCGGGAGGATCCCACATGCCACGGAGCATCTGGGTCCGTGAGCCATGGCCGCTGGACATGCACGTCTGGAGCCTGTGCTCCGCAACGGGAGAGGCCACAGCATGTTTTAAAATTGATTGTGGCGATGGTTGTACAACTCTGTGAATATACTTAAAACACATTGAATTGTACACTTTAAATAGGTGAATTTGTATGTGAATTATCTCTCAATAAAGTTATTTTTTAAATTTTATGTTAGACTAGAAAAAAAGGCTAAACATTGATAAGCTAAGCATCCAAATTAAGAAGTTAGAAAAAGAACAGCAGAATAAAGACAGAAGAATGAAAAAGACAAGAGCAGAAATAGATGAAATAGAAAGTAAAAATACATTAGACAGTATCAACAAAGCCAAAACCTGGTCCTGTGAATGGTATAATAAAAAAAAGCAAACCTTTGGTGAGACTAATCAAGGAAAAATAGGTGTTAAGAAAAAATATTAGCAATGAACAAGAGGACATAATAATGAGTAAGCAAAGATTTTTAAAGATAAAAGAATATTATGATTAACTTTATATTTTTTTACATCTTTATTGGAGTATAATTGCTTAACAATGGTGTGTTAGTTTCTGCTTTATAACAAAATGAATCAGTTATACATATACATATGTTCCCATATCCCCTCCCTCTTGCGTCTCCCTCCCACCCTCCCTATCCCACCCCTCCAGGCGCACCGAGCTGATCTCCCTGTGCTATGCGGCTGCTTCCCGCTAGCTATCTACCTTACATTTGGTAGTGTATATATGTCCATGCTTCTCTTTTGCTTTGTCACAGCTTACCCTTCCCCCCCCATATCCTCAAGTCCATTCTCTAGTAGGTCTGTGTCTTTATTCCTGTCTTACCCCTAGGTTCTTCATGACATTTTTTTTCTTCTTAAATTCCATATATATGTGTTAGCATACGGTATTTGTCTTTCTCTTTCTGACTTACTTCACTCTGTATGACAGACTCTAGGTTAACTTTATGCAATGAATTTGAAAATGTGGGTGAAATGTTAGAATCCCTTGGAGAATAGAACTTACCAAAACTGACTCAAAAAGATACAGAAATTCTAAAGGGTCCTATAACCACTGAGGAAATTAAATCAGTAGTTTAAAAGTCCCTCTGCTCCCCAAAATAGGCCCAGATGGAATTGATAATTCCAATCTTGTACAAACTCTTCCAGAGAACAGAAATAAGTAATACTATCCAATGCATTTTATGAGACTAGTACTAACCTTTATTGGTACAGCCACTATGGAGAACAGTATGGAGGTTCCTTAAAAAATTACAAATAGAACTACCATATGACCCAGCAATCCCACTACTGGGCATGTACTCTGAGAAAACCATAATTCAAAAAGAGTTATGTACCAAAATGTTCATTGCAGCTCTATTTACAATAGCCAGGAGATGGAAACAACTTAAGTGTCCATCATCAGATGAATGGATAAAGAAGATGTGGCACATATATACAATGGAATATTACTCAGCCATTAAAAGAAATGAAATTGAGCTATTTGTAATGAGGTGGATAGACCTAGAGTCTGTCATACAGAGTGAAGTAAGTCAGAAAGCGAAAGACAAATACTGTATGCTAACACACATATATGGAATTTAAGAAAAAAAAGTCATGAAGAACCTAGTGGTAAGACAGGAATAAAGACACAGACCTACTAGAGAATGGACTTGAGGATATGGGGAAGGGGAAGGGTAAGCTGTGACAAAGTGAGAGAGTGGCATGAACATATATACTCTACCAAACGTAAAATAGATAGCTAGTGGGAAGCAGCCGCATAACACAGGGAGATCAGCTCCGTGCTTTGTGACCACCTAGAGGGGTGGGAGGGAGGGAGACACAAGAGGGAAGAGATATGGGAACATATGTATATGTATAACTGATTCATTTTGTTATAAAGCAGAAACTAACACACCATTGTAAAGCAATTCTACTCCAATAAAGATGTAAAAACAAAAAAAAAAACAAAGTTAGTATGAAAAAGGAAACTATACGTCTTACCTATAAACATAAATGTAAAAATTTTAAACGAAATATCAGCAAGTGGAATCCAGCTATGTATAAAAATTTTTTTCTTGATCAACTTGGAATGCAAAATTGGCTTAACATGAAAAATAGCTATCAAAGCTTGACTGACACATTCTATCATATATATATATATATATATATATATATATATATATATATATATATATATATATATGAAGTATTAAGACTCGAAAAGACCTATGCCAATTTTGAAAAATAAGGATAAAGAGGGGAAACTGATTCTACCAGATAGTAAGATATACTACAAAATTATATCATTAGTCAAGGTAACAACAGGCTATGCTGCAGTAACAACTGAACCCCCAAATCTCAGTGAATACACAAAGGTTTATTTCTTGTTTACCTAAAATTTAATGCCGGTTGGGCAGCTCTCAGTCTTCCATGCTGTTACTCTTCCATCTTGTGGTTTCTTCTATCTCGTGGCTCCTCCATCTCAAATGTGGCCTCTTATACAGGATTTTAAACTACCTTGGACCAGAAGTAATTCACATTACTTTTGCTTATAGTACCTTGTCCAGATCTAGTCATATGGCCTCAATTATTATAAATGAAAGGCAGGCAGGAGAGTAGGAAAAAACAGAGATCATTTGGTGAGTACTAGCTGTCCCTGCCATATCATAGTAATAAAAGAAATATGTAAGAGATAAACAGATAAATGTAAAAGCTTAGAGAGAGAATTGAGTAAATATAAAACTTAATATACTATAAAATTGGCACTGCAAATCAATGGAAAAGGATAGACTGTTTAGTATATGGTATTGGGAAGACTGGCTCTCGATTTGGAGAAGAATAAAACCGGACCCCTGCCTAACACCAAATATATTTTCATCTGGAGGATGAAAGACCTAAATATGAAAGTTAAAATTATGAAGTTAATGGAAGATAATACAGGAGAATATCTTTGTGGCCTAGAATTGGACAAAACTTTCTTAAACAAAACCTCAGAAGTACATACCATACGGCAAAAAAGATTAATAGATTTTGTTATATAAAAATAAGAGTTTCTATTCAATAAAGGACGCCATGAACAAAGTTAATAGATGACAGATAGAAAAAAAGATATTTGCAATATTTTTTTTATTTTTTTATTTTTTTATGGTACGCGGGCCTCTCTCTCTTGTGGCCTCTCCCGTTGCTGAGCACAGGCTCCGGACGCACAGGCTCAGTGGCCCTGGCTCACGGGCCCAGCTGCTCCACGGCATGTGGGATCTTCCCGGACCAGGGCACGAACCCGTGTCCCCTGCATGGGCAGGCGGACTCTCAAACACTGTGCCACCAGGGAAGCCCAATATCTGCAATATTTTAAACTAACAAAGGATTAATATCTAGCATATGCACAGTACTCTTCAAATCCAAGAGAAAAAGACAGAGACACACCACCCTAAATTGGCAAAATATATGAAAAGTATACCTAGAGAAGAGGAAAACCAAAATGCTTAAAAATACATGGAGATGTTCAAACTCATTATTAATCAGATAATTGCTAATTAAATTATAATTTCCCCCGCTGGCCAAAAGTAGAGTGTTTCATAAGCAGAAATGGTCTAAAGTGAAGAAACAATTACCTTAGGACACATCTTGCTAACGGGTGCACAAAATAAATCGGGGTAAAACACAGATGCTCACAGACGCAGTTCAAAGCTATGGTAGCTTGATGCTGAGTGTAGTTCCGGGAGAAGGAGCTTGATGGTGCTACTCCTGCTGCTCTGGGTGCACGCTGCCTCTATAATGGCTTGCTGCAAAACAAACCCTGAACTGCTATTTTCACTTTTCTCCATTTTTCATAAAAGCAAAATCCTCTTCAGATTTCTTTCTGTTAGCAGAAGGAGCTACTAAGGTTAAGTCTTTCGTGAAAGTGAACTTTCAAAAAGCGGAGGATACCTGTACACTTACACCTATTTGGCCAGCAATTCAAAAGATGGGAAATGCCAAGTGTTAGTAAGGGTGCAAGGATATAGGAACTCTTACACATACAGGCAGCTAATTAGATTTTAGACTGTCACTGCTATTCCAAAAAGCAATCTGACAGTATTTAATCACATTAATTATATATGTACCCTATGACTTAACAATTCCATTTTTATATTCCAGAACACTTCTCTCACAGGTCCATAAGGGGACATATATGAGGACATTCATCTCAGTGTTTGGGGTAGTAAGGAGTTGAAAGCAGTCTAGATTCTATTCCTAGGAAAATGAAGAAGTAAATTAGAGTGGATGAACACTTTGGTACATCATGCAAAAGCTGTAAACTACAGATTAGATGTACCCAGAATAACATGTAACATAAAAAAATACTGCTGAGTGGGGAAAAAAACAAAATAAGAACCACAGCAACATATCACTATCTAAATTAAAAATTCATGCATATTAAATAACGTAAGTTCTAAAAAAACTCAGACAAACAAGAATATACACATCAAATATATTAGAATGGTTGCCTGTTGGGAGGAAGATGGAAGTGAGGAATAGAGATGAAAGAAACAAAGTAGTAAATGAATGAATAAAGAAAAGGTTTTTTTAAAACTTATTTATATATTTATTAAAATAAGCAGAATAGATCTTGTGCCAAAAAGCCTTTCAAAGAGGAAAAGGTTTTGATTAGACCTATGCAAATGGTATGATATGAAGGAAGGAATCTGATTAGTGTAATCTTCATCATCTGAGGTCCAAAAAAAAAAGGAAGGAAAGAAAGCCATCAATGTCATAGTAGCATAAAAGGGTAAAACTGTTACAACAAAAGACTCAAAAAAGTATGATCTTAAAAGCAAAAATATTTTTTTCCCCACAAAGGAGTCTCAAGTTAATGTTTCAGTTCAGCAGGGAGGTTCTGCTGTCTATCCATTCAGCTGGTGTATGGGAAAAGAGAGAGCACAGGTCAAGCATGGAGAGGTGTTACGTGGAAAAATCTGGAGGTGACTTACATCACTTCTGCCACAATTCTTTGGCTCAGAATCAGACTTATGGCTGCACTCAATCAAAAGGGACACTTACCATTGTCATCTAGCTGGATACCCAGGAGGAAGCAGGCAACATGAATATTGGGGAGCATTAACAGCCTCTGCCACAATAGGCAAGAGCTTTGTGGAAGGATTATAAAATGCTATTAAAAGACATTAATCATCCAGGATGCTGGTCTCAGTGGCTGCTTTTTCTGACTCTGGGTAACAGTTTTCAAATGTTTTCAGCCCCATCAATATCTTTCACAAGACTAGCCTGATCCTCAGGCCCCCTCCCTCCACCTTCAATCCCCTGGGGCAGTAACATCTTCCATCTCCCCTGCAACCATATCCATATACCAAAATGGAGCAGGGGATTGGGGTTAGAGAGTGGGCAGGAAGTCAGTAGTAGAGGCAGAGAGTAAACATGAGATTTGTACTTACTTCCTCATATTTTCTAGTACTATTGCAGCCCTTAAAACTAAGCATCAGCATGCAATCATTTTTTTACCATCAGAAAAGAAGGCAATGAAATTATTTTCACTGAAAAAGTAACAAGGAATCAATTCGAGGAAAAATATATCATAAAAAAATATTTCCAACTTAAGAAGGAGGCTTTGCTTCATGCAAGTGCCTTAGTCCAATTAAGTTTTACAATTGTACTGTTTTTCTACATAAGAAGTGTTATAAACATGCTTAAAGTATGTTTTTTTTAAGATTTTTTTTAATGTGGACCATTTTTAAGGTCTTTATTGAATTTGTTACAATATTGCTTTCATTCTACCTTTTGGTTTTTTGGCCACAAGGCATATGGGATCTTAGCTCCCCAACCAGGGATTGAACCCACACCCCCTGCATTGGAAGGCGAAGTCTTTAACCACTGGACCACCAGGGAAGTCCCCCACATGCTTAAAGTATTTGATAAGTTTTTAGACTGAATCCTTCTGAACAGTGAGATTCAACTCTGAGCAAAGGGAAGAGCTGTGAGGCCGAGGCAGCTGAGAGTGTAAGGGCTGAAAAGATGGTCTGATTCTCCCTGTCCTGTCAAGATGGGCATAAGGTGCTGTCTCCCAACCCCTTCCCATATTCCACAGCCTCTCATTCTTTGCACCTGACTCTGTTGCTCACTTCAAAAATATACACGAACAAGTGACAAAGGTGGTAACCTGGGTAAATGCCTTTGGCCCCTTCCATCCCTCTCTCAAATTCCCATAAAGATAACTCAGCCTCAACATAGATGGGAGCATTGTTCCCACCAATGGAAAACAGAATGGGATCGCTCTCTCCTAGACCCCTGCACCTGAGGGTTTCCATGTAGCCTAGAGAAGTGATTGTTGTGGGGAGAGCCCCCGAGACCCACTTGTTCTCTCCCTGAGTAGAAGCTTCCCTGGACCGTGTCTACTACCTCCCACCTAGCCTGAGGAGTGCAGTCTGGTAGGCCTCTCATTCCCAAACTCCAGGGAACCCAGGAGGAGCCTAGCCTTGCAGCAGGGTTGCTGCCTGCCATTCCACATCCTCCCTGGTGGCCCCTCAGCCAGGCTTAGGCCAGTGTCCAAGGAACTCTCACCCACTGACCATACTGATAAACCTAGACCGGGTGTTCTCTGACCAAGTCTAGAAATACCTAAAGTATATGTAAAGTTGTGTGTTAGGAATGAAAGGAGGGTGTATGTGGATTTTTCAGGAGAGAGAAGCTATAATTACTAACACATTCTTATTAGGAAGTGTGACCCTCAAATAATCACTGGCCCAGAAGATCTATGTTTATATTTGTTCTAAATAGGATAATCTTTATTTTCTTTTAATAATGAAATTAATACAATCATTGTAAAATATTCAAACAATGTAGAAATGTATTCATTTATCCATTTAGTAAGTCTTTATTGAGTGCCTATGCAAGGCACTGAGAATACAATGGTGAGAAAAACAAACTAAGTCTTTGCATTCATGAAGCTCACAGAATAGTGGGGGATATACATTAATCAAATAATCACACAAGTGCATGTATAATTATAATTCCATATAAGTACAAAGAAAGAATGGGACACCGGTATATAAGAATATACAGCAGAAGATCAAAGCTCTCTGAAGGGGTTAGAAAGGGGTCAGAAAAAATTCCCCAAGGAGTAAAATTTGAGCTAAAATAAGGAAAAGTGTAGTTAACTAGGCAAAGAAGACAATGTAAATGTCTTGTAACCTTACTGCTACAGAATGCCATTCTAATACACTGTGGTATATCCTTCCAGCTTGTTTACTATCCATATACAAATATGCATGTGTGTATATATGTATGTATTTATATGTAACTGGAATAAATCTCAGTCCACATATTCAAGTGTGTAAGACATCCAACTTTTATTTTCCATAGCAATACTCACAATTTTCATCTGGTCTTCTCATTCCATGGGGGTGACTGAAACAGTATCAGTTCAAGATCTACTGTTTTCTCCATGGTGTGTCTAAGTTCAAGGATGCTTATGGAGTGCCTTAGAGTTCTTAGAAGGAAGGAGTCCATGTGGTTCTAGTATTATTCTACATAATTCACCACTTCCATTCCCTCCTTGTGGCCCCTTCAGACAAGATGGCTCTCTATTTGCTTCTGTGTCTTCCTTGAATGATCAAGACTTTCTCTGCTGCTTCCCTGCCATTGCCATTCTGGGATACAGAAAGCTTGGTAAGACCCTATACTATTTGGCTGGAAGAAATATAAAACAGCATTCCCCCAAGATATCTCTTAAGAGGCATCACATAAGTCACCTACACAATCCAATCCAACAAACCTATATGAGGAATTTCCAGTCAATAGCATACTGAACTGACCCCTTCCACTTAAAACTCACAGAAATTATAGAATATGAACCCCCCTCTAAAAGTAATAATATAGTCAAGCTCATAATCATGAAATGCAAATCCCCAAGGAACAAAGAAGGAACTAACAGCAGTGAGCAAGAGATAAAGATGAACAGATGGATATTGGCTTTAAGGGCTGGGGAACAGGGTTTTAATCCCACATGGCAACAGGAGGCAATGCCTCTAGGCAATGGAAGATGGGAGGCTGGTACTGAGCTCCTGTCTAAATCCAGATCCCACAGAAGCACAACCAGTATCTAAAATGATGACTAGAAAACCTTTTCTCACAGCAAAGATATATAACAAGAAAGCTTGTCTTTTATGTGAGGTTATGGGTGGATAAAGAGATCCCTGAGAGCAATCAGAATCCAGGTCAGCTCCACCCATAGGTGTAGGGTTGAATTCACAGTTCCTACATGTTAGTGAACCCAAAGGACACAAACTAACATAAAAATTAATCTGGAACTGGTTAAAGTTGTGTGACTCTAGCAGAGGTAAACTCAAACCCAAGGAGATAATTAAGACATTCAAAGATATATTTCAAAAAATAATCACCCAGAATGCAGCATAAAAAGATAAAGTGGTGCAAAATATGCATGAGAACCTAGAAGACATGGCAGAAAGAATTAAAAATATCAAAATACGCTTGGAAGAAGCTCCATACAAAAAGACTAGAAAGAATAAGCAAAAGGTAATATTTGAAGAGATTGTGGCACAGAATTTTCAACAACTGAAGCAAGACATGAATCCTTATGTGGAACACACTGACTCTTGAGCAGTTTGAATACAAATAAAACCATAACTAGACACATCTTAGTGTAGAGCATCAACTATACCTAGCATGATACTTTCATGTGTTTGGGCTTTGGGAAATGACAAAGCCCTTCCATAAACCTTTCCTGAAGAAAGGAATGGGGAAAATGGAAAAGTAAGAAATATTGTGGGAGAGAAAAACAAGAATATAAGTTTATATTTAAAACATAATATTATATCATATATGCATACACATAAATATGTGAGAGAGTACATGGAAATGTTCATGTAGTTTTTGATGTCTGCCACCCCATCCCTTAGTAAATTACTGTATATTTTTTTCTTTCTGACTATTCAGAGGTTTCCCTCAGAGACATAAGTAGGATGAGCCCATTGGGAAATGATATCAGCTGTTGGTCAAGCCACAGTCTCTACACAGCTTATTTGACTGCACCATGTTTTCTCTTGGACTCTAAATTCTGAGCATAGCTTTTTAAAGCTACAACTAAGGTAATCAGCGTACAATACAATACAATAATGATAGCTGGAGCACTGTGTTAATGAGATACACTGCAAATCTGGAAGAGGTAAGAGAGACAGAGTGAGAAAACAAATGACTTATGGGTAAGAGTCTAAAGATACTTTCTAAAAATTCTTTAATCTACCACTTAGGTAGGCATCACTAGGTATGTCTAAGAAACAATGTTTGAAGAAAATGCACATATAGTGAAGAATAAATGCAGAATAATAAAATTATTTCAATCAAATCCCAGTCCTGCCTTCAAGGGATATCTCCCAGAAGACCTTCCTTGGGGTTTCTATTCTCCAAATTTCTCCAGTCCCTTGTATTACTTCCACAGATGACTATTCATATTCATGTCTGTGCACTTCAAAACTTATATTATCTCCCACTGAAATAGAACTACTTAAGGAGTCAGATATAATCTTTAGCAAAATAAGTAATAAGAGCACTGAAAGGAGTACAACTAAAGCAGAAAAAAATAATTTCTGGGATTGAAAAACATGATTTTCAAATTTAAAAACTCAGAATAAATATAAGAGAAAATACATTCTAGAAAGGAGAGAATTTATAGGCACATCCTCTTACCTTAACAAAATAAAATTAGAAATAAATAATAAAAGATCACCATTAAACATAACTGCCTGACAATATAGCACTGTTCTCCATAATAACCCCCGGGTCAAAGAGGAAATTAAAAGTAAAATTGCAAGCTATAAGGAAAGCAAAGAAAAAGAGAATACATCATATCAAAGCTTATGGGGCATGGCTAAAGCTGTATTCAGAGAAAAATAAATAATCTTAATTACTATTATTATTCAAGAAGACCATAAATAAAAGAAATAAGCCCTATTCTTGAAGCATTAGAAAAGCACAATAGAACAAATCCAAAGATAGAAGAAATTAGTAAAGTTAAAGTTAAAAATAATGACCAGAAAAAACATTGTAGAAATGATAAATAAAAGCCTGGTTCTTTGAAAAGACCAATAAAATAAACACACTCTTCATAAGCAAAACTAAGTAATAATGGAAGAAAAGCAAAAGTATACAAATTATGAATAATAAAGGATTTCACTACAAAAATAGATGTGATTAAAAGAGTTATAATTTTACATATACATCTTTGACATGAAATTTAAAAATCTAAAGGTAATGGATGATTTCCCGGTAGAGTAGAAGTTACCAACATTAACCCAAGAAATAGAAAATTTGAGTAGACAAATTATGAGAGATAAGATTGGAAATGTGATTGTAGACCTACCACTAAAAAAGGAATCAGGATCAAATGGTTTTGCAGTTCAGTTCTATCTAACATTTAAAAAGGAGATAATACCAATATTATTTACACTCTACCAGAAAAGAGGAAAAAAATTGAAGTTCACTAATGAATTTTATAAAGCTAGCAAACCTAAGACCAAAACCTGCTAAAGGTAGTACATAAAAGGTAACTATAAACAAATATTAATAATAAATATAAAAATCAAAATAAAACATTAACAAACTATAAAACTTATAAACAAACAGAACTCAGAAGTCTGGCAATAAGAAGCTCTATTATGACCTAGTAGGATTAGAAAAAAATTCAGCAGCTACTTCTAATGGGTACCAACAAGTATAGAAGAGAATAACTTAAATATTGAAAGTGCTTTTTACCAACAGTCAACAGCAATCCTCATTCTAACCATGAAATGCCAAAGTCATTTCCACTAAAACCAGGAACAAGTCAAGGTCATCCACAATCTCCATTTTTATTCAGTAGTATTTTGGGTGATTCTAGTTATTGCAATAAGATAAAATAAATAATTAGTGTAAAACTGGGAAAAGTTAAAAGCAATTTCTATTTACAACTGATATGACTGTATTTGTCTAAAACACAGAGGACTATTTAAAAATCACAAAGTCAATAAGCAAAATAGAAGAGGTGGTGAGGCAAAGATAAACACAAAAAAATCAATAGCTTTCCTCTATTCTAGCAAGTTTTTAGGAAGTATTGCACTCTAGAGACCATGTGCTAACATTATTTTCTTATTTCTTTTGCTTAAAAGGATATATATTACTAATGAAAGGAGTATCCTCTATCAAACTCATCCATAGAATGTTTTAATCAATTGTTACTTCAAACAGTTGTTTCAGTGTCAATGTGTCACTGATGTTTATTTCAGATTTTTCATTATATTATTTTCTCTATTTGTACACAAGTGTCTTTTATAAATTTAGATCTGTATCACTACCAGTTTTTTGATAAGAATATTACTTTATCTTGTAACTGTCCACCAAAATGTCTTAATTCATAGTGCTCAAGCTTTCTAGATCTGACAGTTCATTCCATGTTTCAAAAAGATCGGTTTCTTACCTTCGGTTCCAAGGCACATGTGACAATATGTAATAACTCCCCTGCTTGGAAGACTGAGTTAGCTAGCGGATTTTCAAACTCTCAAATACACCAATTAGCTTGTTCATTGTCAATGCTTTGAGTGAAGTGTTGTCACACTCGTGTAAGTCACTTGCTAGACTACTTTTTACAAATTGTGGCATTTTCATAGCCCATAGTGCACTATATTTACCCTTTGGTGTTTCAAATTTCTTCATAATAGACCCATAAACAATTAATTACTAGTATCACAACCCAATACTATTCATTCCAACTTTAATAAAACAGGTTCTGTGATATAGGACTTCACCAACAGTCTTCAGTGCATCATGCCTCAAAGGTAGCAAAAAGAGCAATAATGTTTCCATTTATAGAGAAGAATAACATGTGGTAAATAACCTATAACTAATAATCTCTAAAAAGTTCTGTCAAAAAGTGGAGAAAAGGATGGCATATTCAATGTCTGGGGATGGGAAAAAGAAATAAAATTACATCTCTACTTCATACCACATACAAAATTATATACCAGAAGGATTAAACACACACACATGCAAATAGCTATTTTTAAAAGCTTGAAGAAAATATTAAAAATTATTGTAAACTCTTGGGGTAGGAAAAGCTTGCCTCAGCATGTCCAGAATCCTAGAAGCCATAAAGGGAAAGGCTGAATTATATGACTACCTAAATATGCAGCTCTTCTACAGAAAAAGACACCATGAACAAAGTTAAATGAGGTAGGATATGCAAGGAAATAAACACATGATGTATTTTAAGTGAAATAAAAGTTGCAGAACAGAACAATATATGGACTGTGATTTCATTTTCTGATAAAAATATGAATATGTGTATCACTTATGTTTAAATACATATAAAACACATTCATAGTAGGTAACTAAAAATGGGCAAGATAAGGGTAGTTTTACATTTTAATTTATATTTTATCTGTTTTAGCTTTTAATAGAACTGCTATGGTTTAAGAAAATACAATAAAGAAGATTAAAATAGAGTTCATTATGAAAAATAATCTCTCAGAGTGGTGTTAATTCCCAAATCTGTCTCAGAGTGGTAGTCAAATGCCCAGGTGGATGCATAATCCTGTCCACCAATGCAGAAGCTATAATATGGCCTTCTTCCCCAGATACTAATTTTTCCCCTTTCTAAGTTAAAACAAATATGTCTGGGACTTCTATTGATAGTTTTAAAATAGCTGAAAAACAATTCCAGAGTGTTACTAATATGTTAATATTTCCCCAATTATAGTCATTTCCACCTAAACACATGTGATGATATACGTATGACATTTATAGACATTCACAAGTTATGACATTCATAAATAAAGATTTAACTTTTATGTCAGAAGAAAATCAACCAGAATTTAATGGAATTATAAACGACATGGTGCAATTTAATAATTCCAATTTTGGCTATAGATTACACAGACCAGCATAACAAGAGCTGATGATTGATGATGTTAAATAATAAGTGATTACAAAGAATCATTCCCCAAGTCAGCTTAAATGGATTTAAGATTCAGAAAATATTTTAAATATTGTTTGTTTTATCTGGTCTTGCCTAGATTCCATCCTTTCTAATATCAAAAAGAGAATCCAATTTAATTCATTTTAAATGATGGAAGAAGATAAAAATTAAACGTTTTCTTTTATTGATCCATTTCATTATGTCAGGGTTTTCATTACAGCTTATTGAAAGAAAGCCACAAAAATTAGCAAGATTATAGTTAAACCACATTTTAGCAAACACTGAAATAGAAATGGAAAAATAATTAAAGAGGTGACAATTCATTTTGCTTGAGTTTCAAAAAAAATTATCATTACAAGTTATCATTACTCATCAAAAAATATCCAGAAAAGAAAGATACTAATCAACATGTAGGAGAGGATGCATTGCAAATACTACAGTTCTCTCCTGTTGTAAAAGTATACATCTCTCAAACTCTGTGTGAAAGCTAATTGATAATATATCTTAACAGTCATAAAACTACCATCAACTGATGATCCACCTCTGGCAAAGGGGTATCTAGGCAGACAAAATTTTTAATTGTGTCCAGGGAGAAAGATGCTCTAGCTCTTGAATACAAGTATTTGATTTCAGCCACAAGTCAATCTCCATAGCAGATGTGGATGCACCAACTTCTTCTACTTTGACAACACTAACATCTAGCTGAGTGAGCTTACCCTGATTCCTTGAGCACTAAATAAAAAACCTTCTGATGATAATTTGGTTTCTGATGCACATTGACCTTAGGGACAGAATGTTCTGAGCAGCCAACACTAAGAATCTGATCTATTTGGTAATTACATTTCTTATAGTAACATAGACTGTCATTCTGTTATTTTATTTTCAGAAAGAAATTCCACCCCATTTAATAACATGTTATGTCCATGTGCAAACTTAGAAAAATGCTCAATAAACAGAAGGCTCTAATGCCCAAACAATCATGCTTGTATTACACTTACTCTTTCACTTTTTAAAATGTAAATGGTCAACAGGGCCAAAAAGTTACACTTAGCCCACTGCCAGTGCTGGATTGAATTCCATTGGCATGAACCTGTTAGGATAAAGTTACCCATCCAATAAGGCTTCTTTCCCACCCCTTACCTTCTCCCTCCACTCAGGCTTACCCCCAGACCCAACATTGCCCAAGCCCTTAACACAAGGCCTGAGAGGGACCCAATGGAGAGGGGAAAGTATGGAGATACACATCTCTGAAAGTAAATATGTGTTATCCTGCTTGACACCACGCCTCAGGGCAGAGCAAACCAGGGGTCATTACCCTAGTCTTCTGCACCCCGAGATGGCAGCACGATAGTTCTGGTTTAAAGGCAAGGAAGAGCCACAGTTTAAACAGAGAAATCAGAAAAAAAGTTCAACCTGGGATGTGATGTAAAATTAATGTAAAAAGATAGCATTGAAAGTAGTCATAATCACTCTTCAAAATAACCATTCTCAAGGGAATTTAGCAGAGAAATTAACCAAACAGAGGCATAAGCACAAAATTTGCCCAAACCACATCAATTTGCTAAACCTACACTTAGAACCTCTTTTGAAACAAGGCAAGTAAAATATGAATTTAAAAATAGAAAACCAGTTTCCTGAGCCTTGAAATATTATGCTTTGGGTGACAATTTATAAGAGAACTATACTCCATCTTTGTAAAATTCCCTCTGAACACACTTGACTGGGATAGACCCACTTAAATTCCTAAAGCCATTAGATGAGAGAAAACCCCAAAATAGCAGAATATCCTCTGAGCTTCTAATTTCCTCAGTTACCTAGAAGTTGCCAAGCTCTCTAAAGAGAGGACCCTGGCTCCTCCCTGCCCCGATGAGCTGCCACAATCACAGAACTGTGCCCTTCCCAAAATGTTTGAGAGTGGCAGCCTCCGATGTGAAAGCATGAGGATATCTGCGTGTGGCTGGGCCGGCCCTGTGGCCTCCCCGGACCAGGCAGTCACATATCTGTCTCACACAGCACTTACCAAAGTCTGGGTGATTCCGTGCCAAACAATACCAGGTGTGGGACATCAAAATTACATCAGTGCACATAGGGCTGTGCCACGTTAAGACTGGTGCCTTCTCAGTCTCTGTTCAACAAAGGTCCAAAAAATCTTGGCATCCAGCCACACCCAGGTCACCGTATTACCACAGCAATGACAAATATTATTCTGTATCAAATGCCCACTGCTGCATGACCTGGTGTCATGGGAATTAAGCGGTCACCCACAAAAGACACAGAAGCACAAAGAGGCTACTGCCAATGGTCTCTCAGAAGGAGGAAAGGAAAAGACAAGTGTGAGGAAGGGATAGGGAAGAAGAATGGGAAGGGATGAGAAAAGAGACCTGCAGGAGCAGATGGACACTGGTCAGACCTGTGCCCCTGCTGCACGGTGGCTTTTTATTATACAAATTGACCTCATTTTTCACCCCATTTAGAAAAGTCACTCAGCACCCCAAGTTCAACATGGCTTGATCTGAATATTTTTTAGATGTTCAAGATACAGATCCGGGTCAGGGGTCAAGTTTGTTCTTGCTGTCTATTTTCTTAAGTATCTCCAATGAATGATTTTTAGTAGAAAAATAGAAAAATTTTAAATCAGGCTCTGAAAATTCATCTACAGTATCATCCAATTTGATGTATAGAATATATAGGTATATGGATAGTACAAGTGTCTGGAAGGGTATCCACAGTTGCAATTCTATGCTTCTCTCCCCAGCTGCCACAGTCCCTTACCCAGTTCTTTCTGCAGCCCTCCACTCTTACTCTCTGCACCTTCTCTCTGGGGATCACATCCACTCCAATGTCCTCAATTATCATTCATCCTCTGGTGGCCCCCAAATCTGTATCTATAGCCTAGTCTTCTCTGAGCGCCAGGTCAATACATTCAAGTGACAATAGGGTATATCCATCTGGATGTCACACATTTACCTCAAACTCAATTTATTTTAAATGGATTAGGCTTCCCCTCCCAAATCTTTTTCTCCTGCCTAATAATAGAGCAAGAAAAATGTTAGTTCCCTTTACCTTCATCCCATCCTTAAAACTAATGTCAAATTAGCCCCCACGTGTTCATGACTCAATAGGGTCACCATACCCAGCAACTTTAAGCTAACCAGTCCTTGGTCCTTTTGTCTACTATAGGCAACATTAGAGTAAGTATATGGAAGCCTGAGGCTAAAATGAGATCATAACTGAACAGAGATTTTACCCTTTCCTGGCCTCATGTATAAAGCAGGATAACATCTCCAAACTGACTAGGAATATGTTATGAGGGCGGGTGAGATCATGTCTGATGAAATACTTTGTGTCCTTAGAAATAAGAAAACCCTATTTCTTTGAGAAATTATTGTAACAGTTGCCTTGCAGGAATGACATCACTCTACACAGTGGTCACTTAATAAGTGCTAAACTTTATTGTTGTTATTATTTATTAAATGATGCTGACATGTGGCAGAATGCCCCCAGTGAAACAAAGGTCAACCAAAACAGCTATCAACCTTGAATTCCAGGGAATTAAGCGTGCTCACTTTTCTTAATTAACTGCTATGTGCCAGAACATTCTAAGTATTTCCCATGTATTACTTCATTTAATCCTCACAACGAGCCCCATCTTCAGCACTCATCTATTATTTCAGAGAGAAAACTTCAACCCATCTCATGTTTAATCTAAATATTTTTTCCACTCAGTACATGCTCCAATCAATCACCTGCTCCATTCCCAACATTTTTCTTTTCCAAAAATTTTTGAAAAAATCAGTATTTGTTTTAGATAAATAAGAACACATAGATGAATAAAAAGTAAAAAGGTAAAGATTACTCTATCCTTCCACCCAAAGATAACCACTGTTACTATTTGGGTGTCTGTAATTCCAGAGTTTTTAGTGTCTACTTAAACATCTTATATTCTCAAAAAAATGGAATCATACTATGAATACTGCTATCTAACCTACCTTTCTCACTTAACAATGCATGATGAATATCGTTCCCTGGCAATATGGATTGCAAGTGATATAATTATCTTATACCGTGTGAATATTCTTTAATTTATTTAACCAATCCAGTGTGCTAAATTGTTTAAGTTGTTTCCAGTTTTTACTATTTCACACATTGCTGGGATGAACAGCCTTGTACATACAGTTTTTGGCCAATGAATCAATTATTTCCTTAGGACAAAGGGTTTACATATTTTAAGGCTTATGATATGTATTACAAAATGGCCCTCCACAAACCTTGTGCCAGTGTAAGCTCATTCCTACCACCAGGGTTTGAAAGGATCCATTTTGCCACACCCTCAAGCACACTGCACAGTGGGTGAGAGAGGAACTTTTATATGAATTCCAATTATTCTTTCTAGTCAAAATTATTTACTGGCTCTCAGCGTTCAGTGGGATAATATTCAAACAGTTCTCCACAAACTGGCTTCAGCCAGCTTTCCAAATTTATTTACTTCCCACCCTTACACTCTCCACTCTAAGCAGACTAGTTTCCCCCTTACTGTCATAGGAAGAGTTCCTACCTCCATGCCTTTCTCACACCAGTCCCCCATCACTCCCATCATAGGGTATGCCTTAACTACCTATCCCATAGAGGACTCATTTTAAATGGCCACTTCCTCCATCAATCTGTAGCCGACTATTGTATCCCACAGAAACCTTTGCTTCCTCTGTGCTCTGAACGCACATATTTGACGATGAATATATGCTTGAGATATTCTGTTATCTTTTTGTTTGTATGTTTCTTATCTCTCCAACTAGATTATAAACCAAAAGACAAGGATGGTTTCTTTTCCTTCTTTCTTATTTTTTCCAGCATTAACACACAACTTTATTGATGATACACAAATTAAGTCAATGCCCATGACAGGAGGGAGCTTATTTATGATGAATAGGTTCACTGTCACTTATGCAGAAGAAATAGTAAAAATATTTCAATCTAGGCAGTGAGATAAAAAGCAACAAACTTGTTTTCAGAACAGGTAGTGATATTCATTCATCCAGCTTAGACCTGAAGACCAACTCAGATAAATATCAGCGTTGATGATACAATATGATATTCATTACTCAAAATTGGCAGCTGAAAGGATTCCTTTACCATATAAACAAGGTGGAGAAAAGGAATAGTTTACAATGTGTGTTGCTTCTAAACTACAAAATCAAGAAGTTATTCCTGGCTCTTTGGAAACATATGCTCAGCCAGTTTGGCCATGAATTTTCCAACTTTTACTTTCACCAAAAAATCATGATGGCTTTCTATCCCCAGAATCTTATCAGCACACACTTGAAATTCTTTTAAAAAGAAAAAAAGTGAACCTTCGCTGAATTGATTCTGAGTAGGTTCATTTTCCTCCCATTTAAAATTGTCATTTATGTTCTCAAATATGACCAGAAGTTTAAGAATCACCTCTTTGTTCTCCTTCTTATTAAAGAGGGAACCCAGTGAAGATGGTACTTGGGCCCTGAGCAGTTCTCTAGTCATGGCTGGATTTTCAGCCAGATTCAAAAGGAGCTTCAAAACCTGAAATTTGGTTTCTTCATTTCCTGCTGAAAATAAACGAAAAAAGTCTGAAATGGAATTAGCAAGCATGTGCTGATACTCATTAGTAACAGTCATGTTCGTAAGCAATCTTAGTCCCGCCAGCTGCACAGATGAGTTCAAGCGAGAAGTGATTGTGTCATCACACACTTGATTCATGTATATCTTAAGCCTGCGCTGATTTTCAGCATTCACACTCAAGTTATTTAGGACAATTAAAGCCTTTTCCTTAACTATGGGATCCCGAGTATTGAGAATCTTTGCAACAATTGGGAGACCACCCAGATCACGAATAATATCTCTGTTAAATGCGTAAGCAGCATTGTTACCCAGGGCAATTAAAGCTGCTTCGAGAATATAAGGCTTTTCAGACATCTCAACCAAGCAAAGAACTTTTTGCAACTCTTGAGGGGACAAAATAGTATCATCTGAATTGGGGGAAGCCCTTTTCTGAACGGCCCGACGAGCCCGGGTAGCCCTGGCCCTTGCCCTGGCCCTAGCTCTGGTCCCAGCCTCAGTCCCAATCCGGGCCCAAGGTGGGTACCATACTATACCTTTGTTCTCACTGTTGTCATCATCATCATCAGACCAGTCATTGTACCTGGCCCCAGGACAGTCCCCATCATCCACGTCGCCAGACCCGCCCTCAGCCATTTTCTCCTTGTTCTGTTTTCTTCCCCTGGTCAGTCTATAAATGCAATAACAGGCGCCAGCCCCAATCACCAGTCCTGCGGTCACCCAGCCTACTTTCCTGGCGTAGCCCATGCAATCGTCCCTGACGATATCAGGGACCGAGGAACAGAGTAGTCACAGGCTGGGGGAGGAGGGCTATACGCCTGGCCTAGGTGCAGGCCTTCGGAGGATGATTGTCTTCAGCCACTTCAAGGCCACAACAGCTGATTCTGGAGGTGGACCTTAGGGGGTGGAGGAAGGAAAAGGGGTTTGAGTTTCTCTTCTCCTTGTGTTGTCCCATGCAGAGAGTTGCACAGAGGAATAAGTAAATGAGTTCTTGGCAGAAAATGTAGATTGTTAACAAGCTCTTTCCTCATTTCACTCTCCCCCTACCCTCCACAGTCCACCCCCTCCCCAAGCCTAGATAAAGGCAACGGAGCCCACAGTCTCTGCTGGGCCCTCAGCCACCCCAACCTCGGGTGTTCCCAGGGAGTGGCACCTTGCACTAACCTCCTTCAGACAGGCAGTTTGCCCCTTCTTCCCTCCCCTGGAGGTGTGCCACGCCCAACAACCCTTGCAATCTGCAGAGAGACCAGAGCCAGTGAAAACTGAAGCCTTGATGGATTGACTGTTCATTCCTTGCTTTCCTGATTCACCTATCTAGGTTGTCAGATTTAAAAAAAAAAAAAAAAAAACCTCTCTATGCCATCCAAAACATGCATGTGCCTGCCCCTTCCCTAGCCTGAAATGGGAGGGATGTTAGGGAAATAAGGTAGGATTGGGTGAGCCTGTCCAACCGCGGGCGATTTCCAACCCCTCCCCCATTCCAAGCAGCCCCCACGCCCACACCGACCTCTACTGATCTGAGGAAACTTCCTCCCTCGCTTCAAGTGGTGCCACCTGCTACAGCAGACCTGCAGGATGACAGATCGAAAACATGGGGACTAAATACTGCTGAGAGAAGAGGATTATGAACAAACTATCTGATAGGTTTCCCTTCTGTCATTCTCCCCCACCCCACCCCCCGCGACACACGCGCGCACGCTCGCACACACACGCACACACACACACACACACACACACACACACAATGCACGCCATTTCGCCACAGTCCCGGGAGTGCAAGAAACACACTCAGACTCAGACCCAACCTAGATTATTGCCATCTCTGGTTTCTCCCCACCCCCACCACCGCCCCTGTTAGGGTCCCCATTTGGTCTTACCCTCAAATCGACCTTCACCGATCGGGGTTAATTTCCTTCCTCTTCTCTAGCCCGGCGTAGTGCCGCAACCTACGGAAAGACTGGCAACCCGGGAGAGGCTCGGACCCACAAAACACAGAGCCATAGTCAGGAAGACACAGTCACAGTCAGAAAGACGGGAAACAGCCGCTACCGAGTGCTTGGTGGACGGACCGGTCCCCAGAACAGAAAACTCTTTCCTAATTCGGATGCCTGGTTGTCAAAGGTTTCCCACTCCTATGACCCCTCTCGGGGTTCTGCTGACACATCACGTTGCACTCCCCCCTCCCCATGTCCAGCCTTTCCCCGCCGGCACTGTCCTGGAGTACTGGGGGCAAACACCCAGGCCGCAGCTCCCTTTCCAGATTATGGCCTCGGTTCCACCAGATTCCCACCTCCCAATCTCTGAGCCCCTCCCCAAACACCACGCTGCTCACCATTTCGCAGCAACGAAATGGGCTGCGGGCGGGACAGATGTCTTGGAAAGCCGGCGGCGAGTGGGAGAGACGATGGAGGCGCCCCAGGACCCGCGACGGTCTCCGCCCTGCGCCCTCGGCCACCCCCACCTTCTGGAATCTCCCAGGCACTGACCTGCAGGGATCCGGGACAATTTCCTTCTCCTCCTCCTTCTGGCCTCTGCTGCAGGCCCGCTCGCCCTCAGGGCAATGGGGAGCTGGTACTCAGACGGGAACAACGGCCAGAACAAGAAGGACTTCTGCACACGTCAGCTCTTGGTCACGTGAGAGCTACGTCATCCACCAACTCGGGTCCCCAATTTCCCCTCCCACCAGCAGTGCGGCAGAAGAGGGCCCGCCCCCCTCCATTCCCTCCCCCATATCAGGCCTTGTTACTCTTTCTTCTTTGCTAATCCCATCTCCCTGTAGTTGTGTTTGCCTTCCTCTGATTACCAGAAAGGGACAGCATCTTCCCCTGGGGTTACTGGCCACTTGTACTTTTTGAAAAATTGCCTCTTCCTTCCCTAGGCTCCTGGGGCAGCAACCTCTCCTTCCACCTCCCCACCTTCCAGCTACAAATGTCTACCGTTTCCTCTGAAATCTAGTCCCAGATCTGAAAAGAAAAAGCCATCAGAAAAGGAGACCTGGAGTGAGTGTGGTTTTTTTCTTTCTTAATGCTTTTTTGTTCGTTCAGTTCTGCCCTCTCCCACCCCCAGCCTACATTCTTTTTATGAGACAAGAATTTCTGTAAAGCTATTTTCATTTGAGAAAAAAAAAGAAAGAGTGGGAGTTGGAGAGTGATGTTGGGTGATGGCCTCCAAAAGTCCCATATTTTCTCACTTGCAGGGAGTGTTACACACTTCACTCAAAGCAATCTTAATGTCTTCTGGGGCCTAGCATATAACACAATCCTGAATGAGCTCATCAGTGTGTCTGAGGATACATAAATCTTCTGACTAGGCCAGTCTTCTAAACAGGAGACTTTCACTCCTATCAGTTAGCAAGGAAGAGGCATGGAGACCTCAGAAGCCAGTGACACAGAAAAGGTTGAGTAGAAATCACAACTACGTCGTGGATGTCTCTCACATAGAGAGGCACACACACTGACAAAGTGAGTGGCAGACAAAGAACATTACAAAATATACAGATAGTATCATCTTTAAATGAAATAGGTGTTAGAGGAACACTGAGACCAAGACAAAATTTGCTGAACTCGGAATCTAGCAATTAGTGTGAAACCTTTTCACTGACTGCTTTGATGAACTCAATGATTCACCTGTCAGCAATGAACAAACTATATAAGAGTGGGAAAAATAATAAAATAATGTCGGAACACGGGGTCTACGGTGAGATGTGCCCTAATATTTAAGATATAAGTTTATTATCTGAGTATAAATTTTAAGATCCACAGACCATATGGGAGTAAATCAAGAGTCTGGGAAGTTTGGGAACAGGCAAAACTCCAGGGAAATTCATATCGATGTAACTTCTGGAAGACAGTACTAGGATATGACTAAATTTTTTTTTCTTCCAGTTTTATGAGATATAATTGATATACAACACTGTGTATGTTTAAGGTGAACAGGATATGACTGAAATTTAGTAAGCAGAAACCAAATCAACTATATGATTCTGTGTTTGGAGAAAGATCATGTGCAGCGAGGGGGCTTATTTAAGCACAGGAATATATGAAAAGGAGAGTCAGAGGAAAGTGTTGATAGTTCCCACCCAAGCACTGTCTGGAGGAGAGGGAGTCTTGGCGAAGATGAATGGAAAAAATAGCTTTCTTTGGCAGAGCCATCCCTGTGATGCGTAAGTGTACTTCAAGTTTCTTAGCTGAGAGACACTTCTTAACATGCACCAATGCCCTTGCTCTGACTTCAGGCTCACCACACAACCTTCTGAGGTTGTGGCTTCCCAAGGAGTAGCTTGCCAACAGGGCGAGAATGGGCTGGTAAAACTGACAGAAACCTCTAGTACCCCTGAAGGTTGTATTTCTCAGGATAAATTTTTCAGTTGTCATTCCTTTGTGAGACTTAGCTTCCCTTGTGGCCTTCTTACAGGGAGAGAATGCAAAGATCCATGGGTTTGGGCATTCAGATATAGATTTATATATGTCTCTATGAATGGGAGTCTTTCCTTGACAGAGGCATCTGCTCTCATCGTACAGACAAAATCAGGTATTGATCATGAAGGGATGAGGACAAGACTGAACTGTAGATGCAACCTTGTCTACAATCTTGTCAGGGAAGCCAGGTAGCTTTAGCTTAGAAGACAGCCGTGTGCATCACCATTTCAGACTTGTACCTCTATAACGTTCACTTAATGTGAAAGTGAAAACTAAAGTATGCTGTGGCAAATAGGCCCCCAGCACCTCAGTCACAGCTGAACAAAGGATTCATATCCAAAGTAGTTAAAGGGCTCCTGCAAATCAACAATAACATCTGAAACAGTTTACATTTCTCTCTGGGAAAAGAAAGGAAGTGCATTTTACATTTTACATGCCCTGTCATTTTCCCCAGCAAAAGGGTGGGCATTGTGCCCAAAACAGACCAACTCAATACTCTCTTACTGAAATTTAAACCTTGAGCAGAGATAGAAAACCAAAAATCAGCAGAAGTATGGCATCCTGAAAAGACCATATATCAATTCCTTCTACCTAGACGCCTCAGAGCTGATGCTGGTCTTCAACATTCGTTTAAGTTAAACAGATTTGCTTTCTGTTGCTTGCAATTAAACAAAATTAACTAATACACAACACAAAAACCAATAACACAATACAAAAAGTAATATAGCTTTTTAAGATAACAATCTTCTATAATTTATTTTTCTCACCCTCCAAAGTTCCATTAGTGTTACCATCTGCTGATCCCTTTCTGTTTTTGGATACTTTATAAATCACACATCACATGTGACCATATACTGATTTAAGCCAAAAGGTTCTTTTTGGCAGTGGCTTCACATAGCCTTTTGAAGGCTTGTCTGAAGAATTGCTTAAGGATTTTCCATTTTTGCTGTTGAAATGGTATGTTAGGCAAATAACATGCCCTTAAATAAATATTTGTTGGTGGATTTATAACGGAGAGAAAAGTAGATTTTAAATGCTAGTCTCGGGCTTCCCTGGTGGCGCAGTGGTTAAGAATCCGCCTGCCAGGGGAAGGGATAAGGGTTCGAGCCCTGGTCTGGGAAGATCCCACATGCCATGGAGCAACTACGTCTGGGCATCACAACTACTGAGCCTGCGCTCTAGAGCCCACGAGCCACAACTACGGAAGCCCCCGCGCCTAGAGCCCGTGTTCTACAATAAGAGAAGCCACCGCAGTGAGAAGCCTGCGCACCGCAAGGAAGAGTGGCCCCCACTCGCTGCAACTGGAGAAAGCCTGCGTGCAGCAATGAAGACCCAACCAGCCAAAAATAAATAAATAAAATAAATTTTTAAAAAATGCTAGTCTCCAGGTTCCTTGGTAGGAATTGTGGATCAAAATTACAAAGTAAGAGGACTGAAAGTGTTATCCTTCTCATGGGGTTTAGGAAGTTTAAGAGAGGGAGTGGATCCAAACAGACAAGGTCTGACAGCCTGGGAGAATGGTGGTCAGGGGTTATACATTGGAATAATTGAAAAATATACCAAAGGGGAGAGATATTTTTTACTAATGAGGAGCGGTAAGAGTGGAGCTTTTGTCCTTGAAGGCTGGCTGAGTTGTGAGAATGAGTTCTTACTGGAAAGCCACGTCAGTGACACTGAAGCACCCGCCTCTTTTAAGCTTTACATACTCCTTAGTTCTTTCTAATGTATATATTCAAAATAAATAAAAGCCACTTATATAAGTTCTTAGCAGCCAAAGATTGAATGGTAACAGTTGAATCTGCGAGTTCTGTTAGTAAGGTTTCATAAATAGAATTCACTTGCCTCAGAGAAGCAAATAAAGGGCAATGAAAAGAACGGTATAAGGAGATGATGGCAAAATAAATGAGGTAGGGGTTTAGAGACACGAGCTGTAATACTGGTTTGTTTGGTCTATAAAAGTTTGAGGAAGACCAGAAAGCTGTGACATGTTCTTGACTTCTGAATTTTCACCAGCAAGGCACTCTGGGCTTCCTGGCTCACCTCCTGAAAGGGCCTCCCCCACACTGGGGCCCCTCACACAGGGAGCTTCCTGCTGGGGTGTCAGATTTCAGCGTTCTAAGAAAGAGGCTGCCTGAAGGGACTATATTTAGAGTATGACTCCCCACCGGGGACAGCTGAATGTCTGGGGACTAAGTTCTGCATACTTTGTCCCTGAGTTCTGGGATTATTCTGAGGGGCTTGTATGGGTGGTGCAGTGAAATTGTAACAGAAGGCAGGGAATGAAAAGGACTCTTTCCCCTGGCGACTGCTTGGGATCCTGTAAACTGTGCCTTTTGTAAGAGAAAAATGACGGATCTCAAGGGTTGTCGCAGTGATTTACCTTCACCCACAGACTCTAACTACTATTTCCACTGGAAAATGCTGGACACTAGCTGCTGCTAGGGGGACATACAGTGCACGAATGACAGATACCAGATATATTTCACCAGTGTAATGATGAAATGAAAATTCCATCTACCAAGTCTCATTTTCATCAGTGGGATAGCAGGGAATCCTCTAATTTCTGGATGATTTATGGGTTACACCGTGAAACTTCAGAATAGATTTAAATAAAGACCTTTGACTGAAAAGCAAGCTCATCTGTGAAGTTACTGATTTGTAAGATTCACCTGAATTTGGGGTCTGCAGAAAGTCTGTCCTTTGAAGCCAGAATGAAAGCCATCCAGCAGTCCCCTCTGACGATCTCAATCCTGTGACACCTAACACCAGGAGTTCAGCCAGGAAGAAGGGATAGTGGTTCACTTAACTAAACTGGTCACAGTTAAAGCACTGACCACTTCACTATAGATTCATTTTATCCGTCAATTTATAAATCATATTGAAAACACACTGGCTTTATTTGTAAGGATATGTTTTTAAATTTTAATATGCTGCTTGAAAGCTGCTATTTCCTGTGAAGTCAGAAGAAAATATTTTCAGTGTGGTATAAATTAGCTTAAATCGATGAGCCTCCTTATTAACTAGGAAATCTTGTTATATATATACACATATATATATTTATATTTTCTGATTACAAAATAGTGTAGCTTGAATCAATAAAAAAGGAAGGACTGACGAAAGCGAACATAAATATATTAAAAATACTAACAAAAATCTCACTGCTACTTGGGCTTTTCTTCCCTGCCCCTCCGCTTAATTTTGGTGCAGAGACTGGTTGTGGGAAAGGGTAGAAATTAAGAAAGAGAGGACAGGAGCTTCAGAGCCAAGGAAAGGATAAGCCATTTCCCCCAAAAGAAGTATAAGTAATGATAGACCCAGGAAAAGATGCTGCCCCTTCCTGTAATTAGAGAAAGGCAAATGCAAACACCAGAGAGCCATGGTCACTTCTGGTTTCTGGTATTGTTACAGAGGAAAAGAGTGACAGGGCCCAGTGTGATGGGGGGGAGGTACGGGGCAGGCTGGCGCCTGCCGCACTGCTTGTGGGAGTGGAAATTGGGGGCCAGAGCTCACTGGTGACGTGGTCGTCACGTGACCAAGAGCTGCCTAGAGCAGAAGTACTGCTAGTCGCCTCCGTCTGGGTACCAGCCCCCTATCACACTGCAGGCGTGTGAGAGAAGAAGGAAAGTAGCCCCGGACCGTGCAGATCGGTATGAGCGTGGGCTCTGCTTGGAGGGAGATGGGATGGGAAAAGGCCAAGAGCGCCACGGATCCAAGTTCGGGCCGATGGGGCTGTGTCCCTTTCTCGCCTACTTTCTAAATACCGCCGCCCCCCCCCCATGCCCATTTTAGTAGAGAGAACTGGCGGACTTCGGGCGGCGGGTGAGGGGAGTGAATGGCTGGTACAGAGACTCCGAGGAAAGAAAGGTTCCACAATCAGGGCACTCGTGTCCCGAGTGCTGCTCCGTCCACCAAGCACTCCGTCCCCTCGGTCCCCCGTCTGTCTGCAGGTTTTTTAGATCTGTTGGCCAGTAGGTCGCTGGGAAAAGTCGCGGCGAGCGAAGGACCAAAGTGCCTTGGGACCGTGCAGGTCGGTGTGAAGGTGGGATGAGCCCTGGCCCCTGGGTGGGGGTGGCGGTGGGGATGGCGCAGAGGGGGTGCTGGGATCGGTGCGGGCCGGGTCCGAGTCGCCCCCTCCCGGCCCCTTCTTTTTCCACACCCCCTCCCATTTCAGTGCAGGGAAAGGGGTGTGGCGGCCTTTGCTGGGGAAATGGCGGACGCCAAGGGGGGTGGGGCGGGGAAGCCCGCGTTAGGAAAGTCAGGAGGGTGTGAGAAATATTTTAAACTCAAAGGCTGGAAATTCAGAAAAGCGGGTACTGGGACCTGTGTTCTCAGTGCTGATCCATCCACTACACTTTCAGTTCCCCAAAGGCGGCTGTCTTTCCATCTGTCCTTCTGCCAGACTGTCTGTCCGTCAATCACTGTGGAAGGAGAACCGACCACAGAAGACAAGAGAAGGAGAAGGAATTTACCTGACTTTGGTAGAGGTTGGTGGGAGAGACTGCCTCTGAGTCTTTGGGGGTGGGGGGGTGGTGGAGGAGACTACCTGAGGGTTAGACTCTCCTGTCACCCTCCTGGCTGTCACAGCCCAGCCCCACCTCCTGCCCTTCTCTGTAGGCCCTGGAAGAGAAATGGTCAGTCCTGAGGGTAGACAGAGGATGACAGAAAAGAACAAAGAAATAGTTGCCAAATAATCCACCTCTCTCAACCAGAACTCAAACTCCACTCTGTCTGCCTGGTGAGGCACAAATCCAGGCACAGCCCAAAGTCCTAATATTATTTTTCACCCATAGATTCATCAAAAGAGAGCCTCAGGAGCCTGGGATATAGGCTGAAGACGTCTCCCCTCCACCATCATTCAGGTGGAGCCTTAAGAACACTCTTCATTCAGGTGGAGCAAGGCCCTCTCCTGTCCTGCCCCCGGGCTGGCACGGACCTGAGCATGGGCCGGGCTCGGGAAGTGGGTTGGATGGCAGCAGGACTGATGATTGGGGCAGGTGCCTGCTACTGCGTTTACAAACTAACCATAGGAAGAGATGACAGTGAGAAGTTGGAGGAGGAGGAAGAGGAATGGGATGATGAACAGGAGCTTGATGAGGAGGAGCCTGAGATTTGGTTTGATTTCACAACTATGGCTCGGCCCTGGAGTGAGGATGGGGATTGGACTGAACCTGGGGCCCCTGGTGGGACCGAGGACAGGCCTTCAGGTGGGGGCAAGGCCAACCGAACACATCCAGCAAAACAGCGCCCATTCCCTTATGAACGTAAAAATACTTGGAGTGCTCAAAGCTTTAAAAATTTCAGTTGTGTTCTTGGCCTCTCCAAGTGCCCTTTCGTTCAGGGAAAAGTGTTGTTAGCTCAGCCCCAGGACACTGGTTTTTCATTTAGCCACGATGTCAATAGTCATTTGGCCAGCCTCTCCATTGCTGGAAACACGATCCGTATGCCCGACCCTGCTGTTGAGGCTTTCTGTGCCCCGGATAACTTGAAAGCCAGTGTTGAAAATCAGCGCCAGATTAAGATGTACATCAACGAAGTGTGTCGGGAGACTGTGTCACTTTGCTGCAACTCATTTCTGCAGCAGGCCGGATTAAATTTGTTAATAATCATGACAGTTATTAATAACATGCTTGCCAAGTCCGTTTCAGACTTGAAGTTTCCTTTGATACCAGAGGGAAGTGAATGTGCTGAGGGGCACGTTCTGAAACCCTTGATGGGTTTGTCTGAAAAGCCAGTCGTGGCGGGTGAGTTGCTGGGAGCCCAAATGTTGCTCTCCTCCCTGTCCCTCTCTATCAGGAACGCAAACAGACAGTTTCTCCCAGAAATCCCGGCCTCTTAAGTGGCCCCCTCCAACAGGATGGGACTGATCCACCCCAAACCAAAACCCGATCAGTGAACACACACTTGTGTTCTCAATCAAAGACTCTGCAGTGGGTGCTATTGAAGATCCAGCCTTAGCCAATAGCCATATCTCTGGGTGAAAGTTACACTTGCTAAATCCAGGACCACTCTCTGGTTGGCCAGGCAGGGGTTCCCACAGAGCTTTAAGTAAATTCTTGGTTTTGCAGTCTGCAGGCAGTGCGCATTGTAAATTGCTCCCTTGCAGCCTTCCTCCTGTGGTAAAGGGATCATTTCAACTGTGTAGTGAAAGAACAACATTTTCTAGCCCGACAAGGGATGCCTTGCCTGTGGTGGTCTCCCTGTCTAAGCTGGACCGTCTTGTGGAGACCAGACCCATATGGGAGCTTGTGCCGAAAATGCATTGTTTGCTGCGTAGGCTGCATTCTTTTTCATTTACTCTCTTTTCTTCACGAGCCTATGGATGGTAAACCTATTCAGCAAAAAATGTACACTCCCCTTCTATGAGCTGTACTGACTCAGCCTCGTCCACCAAGTCTGCATTTTTATGTATCACCAATAAAGCTGTGTGCTTTAACTGGCAAAAACGAGAACATGGTACTTGTCTTTGAGTTTATAGCCTGCGTGAAGAGGAAGCCCAAAATACACGATCAGTGCTAACTAACTGGGGCATTTGCTCCTGACAAATGTCCGCCTAGCAGTGCCCACAGGAGGCAGGGGAAGAGATGGGCTGCAGGGTTCAGGATAAGCTTCCAGCAGGGGCTGGGGGCGGGGCTGGGGCAGGGGAATGGGGTGGAGGGTGGAATTAAGAAGGACTGTTGGGAGGACTAAAGGAGACAACACCTGTGAAGCAGGCAGCACAGTGCCTGATGCAGAGGAATCCTTCCCTCGATGAAGGTGTCTTTCCTCGCCTGCTGGCCTAGAGAGGAAGGTCAGTATCCTTGAGGTTTTGTCTACACATCTTTGGGGGCCACAGGGCAACCCATCCCTGCACAATTTAGTGCACAGTTATAGCAGTAAGAGTTGCTACTTGCTGAGTGCCTGCTTTGTGTTGTTCTCCCTCCTGAGAAGCAGCTGTGAAACCTACTTCCAGGCCCCCTCCCTTCCTTGGGATGCCAAGCTCAAATTCCTGGCTGAGTGAAAAGGCTTGGCTGCTGCTTCCTCTGGGGAACCTCCTTTCTGCCCTATCCCTGGTACTTCTGTGGGATCCAGGAAGGGGACAGTGGAGGCCTCCGTGAATCCCCAAAGGGATGGGAGGGCAGATGCTGAGGGGCGTGGCCTGGCCATGGCTGGTCCATCCATCAGGAGACATATTCATGCCCTCCATCCAAGCCCCTGGCACCCCTTGGAGGAAAGGAAGAACACAGCCCTGCACACTGAACCACTCCATGAATCTGGGCAACTCATTCCACCACCCCCTCCCAACATTTCCAGACCCCTCCCAGCAAGCCTCAGCCCCTGCGTCACCAAAGCCAGGTTTCCTGCGTGTTTCTGATGTGTCGTGAAATGGTTCTCTTCCTCAAAGCCCTGGCTAACAGAGGGGACAAGAAGCTTCCTTTGGGCGGTGCTGCTTCTGAGCCCGGTGCCCTCTCCTGGTCTCCCTGGGATGTGACTCTGGGCCACTGCTCCCTGGGCATCAGCTGTGTACAAGGGCTCTGCCTTCGGACTGCCCTCCTCCATATAGAGCATAGTTTTATTTCACATTTTTAGTTTTTTTCAATGTTTTCCTCCCTTCTCCTGGAGTTTGGGGGGCAGGTGGGTTGCCACCAAAATTGCCTCATTTTTGTGAGACAAAGCAAGATTTTTTTCTATATATAGACTTGCTCAACAATTTACATGGTAGTCATTACCCACACTGGAAATATGGCTATTGTTACATGTTGAACTCACCATGGTTTCTCTCAACCCTTTCCTTTATTTTTCTTTTGTGTGATATATTTGGTCAATCAGGAATTTACATTTTCTCTGTCTTTCAATATTTTCCTGTTAAACTTCTATATTTCTATTTTACTTTGCATAGTCTTGGACAGCCCAAGGTTATTAGAAAACATTTGGCTATATTTCCTTCTAATACAAATTGTTTCCTTTTCAAAGTAAGTTCCTTTGTTAACCTGTTAGTGGTGTGTGTTTGTGTACATTTGGTTTGAGGTAGACCTCGTACCTTAATTTTCTCTGAATGTGTAATTAATTACACTAATGTCATTTTTTGCAGAATCTGCTTTTAATGTTTTGATTGAAATGTGCTAAGTTGATGGATTAATTGGCAACTTTACAATTTTCCCACCTAGGCACATTTATTTTGATCCTTTTTGTCACTTAGTGAAGTTTTCTTCGTAATGAGCTTCCACATTTGTTTTGGGGTCTATTTTTGTTGCTTTGTGAAGGGTCATGGTCTTTACCTCTCCTACAATGCTATGCTACTTCAACTCTGCTGTCTTTATCCCATCTGCCAGCACACTGGACATATCTGTGTTTTCTGCTGCTTTGGAACAACAGTGAAAGGGGGGGGGGATGGTCAAGTCCCTCAGCATCATTACTCATAAAGAGGAGGGAAGGGGAAAAGACAAGGCATTAAGCCCTATTGTTCCACAAATGCTCTTTTCTTAGAACTCTCCCTGCATACCTTTCATTTCTTTCATTTTACTTTTATATTTTCTTCCTCCCTCTCCCCTGGCAGTGGAGGAGTAGTTCAGACAGGTTCTTCTAGTTTATCCAATCATGTTTCTTTAACCCTGGCAAGGTCTCCATTAAGTCTAGCCATCAGTATTCTATTGTTCTTTGTTCTTCGATATCTGGATATGGGATGATTTTGAAGGAAGGAAAGGTAGTTTGATGGCTCAAGTTATTTCCACAGATAAGCACTCCAAATAACCATGTCACACAACCCCCCTCAGAATAAATATTTGCATCTCACAAACAGCAATTGTCAATGCATAACTATATATCCAGAATTCTGTATTTTTCTTTACCCAGGCCTTTAAATTAAGTAGTAGGTGGATTTGGTGACTTTCTCAACTAGGGAGGGCCTGTGGAGGTAAGGGGAGTGATGGAGGATGTTCCCACCACCTGTCTCTCTCAGCCTTTTCTACTCTGTCACTTGTGCTGCCCCATGTCAGACCCCGCACTTTTCCAAGCTTGTACCTGGGGAAATGAGAAACTAATCCCAGTGCTCTGAGATTTTCCAATAACTCATCTGGTCATTACCAACACCCACCCCCCTGTAGGGTTTCAATCTAGGAATTGATTTGAGCCAGGAGACATGTGGTTGGCTGTTTTCCCTTCTTCTCCCCTCTCTCACTCCACAAAGTTCCTCTCTGATGGACACTTCTTTAGGTTCCAAGTTCTCACTACCTATAGCTTGTGGTAGAGATCTATGGTCAGAGTCTTCCAAGCCTGAGTTTTATATGTAATGAGAGTTTTGGGGATTTAGGAAAACTCTAAATCGATGGTTATGAGTTTTAAAAATTAGCTTTGAGAACCCTAAGTTTCTATTTTTTTCTTTTTTTTTTTTCTTTTTTTTTTTTGCGGTACACGGGCCTCTCACTGTTGTGGCCTCTCCTGTTGCAGAGCACAGGCTCCGGACACGCAGGTTCAGCAGCCATGGCTCACGGGCCTAGCTGCTCCACGGCATGTGGGATCTTCCCGGACTGGGGCACGAACCCGTGTCCCCTGAATCGGCAGGCGGACTCTCAACCACACCACCAGGGAAACCCAACCCTAAGTTTCTTGATCCAGGTATAAGCAGTAGTTTGTTTCTCTTTGTGTGAGGTTATAATCCTAATTATTTAATCTTAATGATGAATGGGCTATACAACAACATTATTTACAGGGGGAGTTAGATATAGTTTGGTTAAATATTTTTTTATAATATCATTCCTGTTACATGCTAATGAGACAGTGCCAGATCAGGATTAAGAATGGGCAGGGACACAGTTGGGCAGGTGGGCAACCAGGGCACTGCCCTGTATGTTTGCCTCACTCCTCAGGGGGCTAGAACAGAGAGAGATGTATGTGGAGTCAGGAAGCTCTACAAAGTATATATCAGGCATCTCACATAACATGATATCCACAAGGCTGGGCAAAGACAGGTCAACCAATTCTTTATATTTCATCTTAAATTTAAATTTAATTTATTAAAAAAAAATAAGTAGGAGCCTAATGGTTCAAAATTCAAAAGATACCAAAGGGTATACATTGTAAATCTTTCTCTCACCTCTGTGTCACCACTACCCAGTTTTCCCCCACCAGAGGCAATATTATCAATTTCTTGTGCATCTATATATATAGAGAGGGGGGACTATATGGCAAAATATGTAATATATGTTTGTATATATATATTCACAGACATATAATAATCTTGTCAATCCTTTGATATCACTACATAAAAATTTTCTTTTTAGTTTAATAGTATTTTATTGTATAAATATGCCATAGTTATTTAGTCAGTCCCTTATGTGTGAATATTTAGGGTTTTTCACCATTTTTCTTGATATTAGAAATAATGATTCAATGGTTATACATATTTACATATTATATATATTTCTTTTTCTTCCCTTCTATTTCCTTGTTTCATCTACCCAATTTTAGTTGATTAATTATATTTCTTAGTGTTTGTCTTTTTACTGCTCAATATACTTGGACCCCTATTGCCAGATTTGTCTGCTTTAGATGTCATCTTTTGACCCCCAGGTACTAAGGATAAGAAAACCAAAATATTTACATTACCTCTCACTTTCTTTTTCTTTCTTTCTCTCCCAACTGTTGCTAATTATATAATTTCTACTCCATCTTGGTTTATCACCATTACATTTGTTCTGTAACCATAATCACCACGTTTGTTTTGGTCTTTGTCTTAAATTTGCAGAGATTTGACACTAATTGCTAGACTTTTTTTTTTTTTTTTTTTTTTTTTTTTTTGCGGTATGCGGGCCTCTCACTGTTGTGGCCTCCCCCGTTGCGGAGCACAGGCTCCGGACGCGCAGGCTCCGGACGCGCAGGCCCAGCGGCCATGGCTCACGGGCCCAGCCGCCCCGCGGCATATGGGATCCTCCCAGACCGGGGCACGAACCCGTATCCCCTGCATCGGCAGGCGGACTCTCAACCACTTGCGCCACCAGGGAGGCCCTAATTGCTAGACTTTTGCTAAGGTTTCTTCCTTTCCTGTCACTTTTGCCTTCATCTCTGTGATTGTTAAATTTCTTCTACATTTTCCCTGAGGCCTGACAGCTCACATTTCAGCTCATTCTTGTCCTACCATCCTTTTCTTGAGCTCTTGCTTAATTTCTTCATGAAAACTTTCTAATTCATGGTGAAATATCTGGTGACAATTTTCACCTACTATTTTTCAGATGAGTTTTCTTTTTCTGCCATGCATTTTTCAGGTCCCTTTTCTTCTTTTTTCCCCTGCATTACCTCTGTTTACCTCTTGTGTCAGTTCCGTTTTGATTCCCCATCTTTGAGGGATATCAAGTTTTATTGAACCAGTTTTTTACGGAATGTCCATCTAGGATAAGGGCCAGGATTGTCTGATACCAAGAATTTTTTTATGGCTCAAGTCATTAGAGAGAGGTAGCTGTGGGGCTGCTAAAAGTGCAGTCTCTCTTCTCTCCTGCTACTCGAGGCCAGACTCATCTCTCATGCTTGTTGGGGACAGATTATTTCCTGCAAATATGACCTTTGTGACTCCTTATTTGGCCCAGTCTCTCTTTCCTTCTTATTATGGATCTTCTGCTCCATGGTGGCTCCAGCTGTCAAGTTGTGCATGCTTCTTATCTTTAAGAAATACACAAATTTGTTAAGAGGGTAGATCTCATGTTAAGTGTTCTTACCATAATAAGAAAGAAAGAAAGAAAGGAATAAAGAAAAAAGGAAGGAAGGAAGGAAAGAAGGGAGAAAGAAACAGTCTTCTTCTTTTCTGGAATTCATTGTTGTCTTGTGGCTTACTTGAGAAAGTAGAATCACAGCTAGAGAGTTTCTGGAAAATTAACTGAACAGACTGTAAAGCATAAAACTAATTTACAATTCATGGAGATGTTCTCTGTGAAGGAGTTAGAGCCCAGCATACTGCAAGACTTAGTTTGGACAGAGCCTCTAGTCAGGCTCAGAGAGACAAATAACTCTATGCTCTCTGCCAGCCTTCCTGAGTGTTCTTACTACATGACACAGGGGGAAAAGTAACACGCAACAAAGTTTCTTCTTGTCCCGGTAACTGAGCTTGTGCCAATTAAGAGAAAATTGGGTGACACAAAAGATGCTTAAATCACATCTCATTGCGTCTTTAGTTGAAGTGGCTTTTCATGATTAATTTTCTTAGCATTCATCACACTCCACTGTCTTTTCCATTTTCTTTGCCTGTATTCCCCACTAGATGATAAGTTCTATGAACACAAGAATGGTACCTGTTTTGTTTACTATTGAATCTCCATCTTCCCTGCACATAATTAGTGCTCAGTGTCTACTCAATTTGATTGTCTAGCATTCAAGCTGCAATTTTGGCTCTGGACAGGAATTTGTGCTTATGTAGATATTTTTGAGAAATATCTTCAATAAATGTGCATTATGTTTGCAAAGAGAAATTTGTTTTAAAAGTATGTTAAACAATATTTACAATATGGCCCTAATTAATTTTAAAAATTCAGGTACTTGAAAAAGACAAGAACATTACATGCTCTGTATCTTGAGGTCCTGTTCTCAAGTCTCTTCTCTTTCCAGGAATCTCATCCATTGCCATGGCTTCAGTTATCACCTGTATGTTAATGACTCACAAGTCTATATATCCAGAGTCCAAGATTAATTTATTTGATGCCTACAGATTTCATATCCCACAGATATTTCAACTTCAACAAATTTGAAATTGGAGTCATCATTCCCCAGTCCCACACCAAAACTGTTTCCCTTCCTGTCTTCCCTGTCTTGGTGAGCGCAATCACCATCCACCCAGTTGCACCTGCCAGAAACCTAGTCATTACTGACTCCTTCCTCCTCTCTCATCCCATGTTGCTAGCCTATCTCAAAATCCCTTTTATTCCACTTATTTAATATTTTTTACACATGTTAATATTATCAGAACAATACATACATAATAGCAAAGCAATTAGTATAGAGTTTATGATGAAAATGAGTCATTTCCCCTTGTGCTCTTCCCTAGACTCAGGACCATTCTCTAGAGTCCAGAGGCAACTTTTCTTCACTTATCTGATGTTAGCTTCTTCTGATGCAGTGTTTCTCAACCAGGGGTGATTTTGCTTCCAGGGTACATTTGTCAGTGTCTGGAGACATTTTTGGTTGTCACAACAGAGGACAGGTGTGCTACTGGCATCTTGTGGGTAGATGCCAGGGATCCTCCAGTGCACAAGGCAGCCCCCAGCCCAAACCGTTGATAGTGGCAAGACTGAGAACTGTTCTTGTGGTCATCTTCAAAATGCCAAAAATATACTTGTACCCTAATGAACTTCTGATATGTAAATAGGACACTTAGCTCATTAATCTTACAGCCCTTCCTTCCTTTCTCTTATTCCTGATGTTTGTAATGTTATTATTATTTTAGTTTAATCATACAGTCAACAATTATTTATTGAACACCACTGTGTGCCAAGCACTATTCAAAGCATTTAGAATTCGGTAGTGAGCAAGACAGACATAGCCTTTATTAAGCTTGCTTTCTTATGGAGGAAGTAGGCCATAAAATCAATTAAACTAAATAAAGTAGCTAAATTTAACTTTAAATTATATACATAAACCTTTATTTTGTTTCATAAACTTCCAGCAGGACTTGTTCACTTCTCACTTTATAAAATGAGGATATCAGCTCTGCTGTCTTTTCTTCTGTCTTTTATCATCTTCTTCTACATCCCACATTCTGTCAGCTATATTTTATTGTCTCATGCCTACTTAAAATTTCCTCCCCACAGGTGATATGTGAATCATTTTCTAAAACTATACAAAATAGGTTCACATGTTAGGAGACTACTTCAGCTCAGCAATGAACAGCATTTATATAGTCATAATCATCTAAATACTGTTCACGAAACATTAAGGAAAGAAATTGAAGTTGATACAAAGAAATGGAAAAAATATTCTGTGTTCTTAGATTGGAAGAATTAATATTGTTAAAATGGCCATACTACCTAAAGCAATCTACAGATTTAATGCAATCCCTATCAAAATACCTAGGACATTTTTTCACAGAACTAGAACAAATAACCCTAAAATTCATATGGAGCCACAAAAGACCCTGAATTGCCAAAGCAAGCTTGAGAGAAAAAGAACAAAACTGGAGGTAGCACCCTTCCAGACTTCAGACTATTCAACAAAGCCACAGTATCAAAACAGAATGATACTGGCACAAAACAGACACATAGAGTAATGGAAGAGAATAAAGAGCCCAGAAGTAAACCTACACACCTATGGTCAATTAATCTATGACAAAGGAGGCAAGAATATACAATGGAGAAAAGACAACCTCTTCAATAAGTGGTGCTGGGAATATTTGACAGCAACATGTAAAACAATGAGATTAGAACATTCCCTCATACCACATACAAAAACAAATTCAAAATGGATTAAAAACCTAAATGTAAGACCTGAAACCTTAAAACTCCTAGAAGAAAACATAGGCGGAACATTCTTTGACATAAATCACAGCAACATATTTTTGGATCTGTTTTTTTAAGGCAAAAGAAATAAAACAAAAATAAACAAATGGGACCTCACTAAACTTAAAAGTTTTTGCACAGCAAAGGAAACCATTGACAAAATGAAAAGACAGTTACGGAATGGGAGAAAATATTTGCAAAGAATAACAGACAAGGTGTTAAAATCCAAAGTATATAAACAGCTTATACAACTCAATATCAAAAAACCAAACAATGCAATCAAAAAATGGGCAGAAGACCTGAATAGACATTTTTCCAAAGAAGACATACAGATGGCTAACAGGCACATAAAAAGATGCTCAACATGGCTAGTTATCAGAGGAATGCAAATCAAAACGAGTTATCACCTCACACCTGTCAGAATGGCTATCGTCAAAAAGTCTACAAATAACAGATGTTGGAGAGGATGTGAAGAAAAGGAAACCCTTGTACACTGTTGGTAGGAATGTAAATTGGTACAGCCACTATGGGAAATAGTATGGAGGCTCCTAAAGAAATTAAAAATAGAACTACCATATGATCCAGCAATTCCACTCCTAGGTATATAACTGGGAAAAATGAAAAAACTAATTCGAAAAGATACATGCACCCCAATGTTCATAGCAGCACTATTTACAATAGCCAAGACAAAGAAGCAACCCAAGTGTTCTTCAACAGACAAATGGATAAAGAAGATGTGAGATATATATATGAATATTACTCATTAAAAAAGAATGAAATTCTGCCATTTGCAGCAATGTGGATAGACTTAGAGAATATTATGCTCAGTGAAATGTCAGACAGAGAAAGACAAATACTGTATGATATCACTTATATGTGGAATCTAAAAAATAATCCAATATAGCAAAACAGAAACAGACTCACAGATATAGAAAACAAACTAGTGGTTACCAGAGGAGAGAGAGAAGGGGGGAGGGGCAAGTTAGGGGTATGGGATTAAGAGATACAAACTACTATGTATAAAATAGATAAGCAAAAAGGATATATTGTATAGCACAGGGAATTATAGCCATTATCTTGTAATAACTTTTCATCTGTAAAAGTACTGAATCAGTACGCTGTACACCTGAAACTAATACAATATTGTTAATCAACTATACTTCAATAAAAAGTATATACTGTTTATTGATTTTAAATGCATAGAGTTGAAGGCAGAAAGCTTTAATGGAAGACTTGGTTGTTATAGAACATAATGTAAAAGTTAACTAGAACTCATGATAGAGATAGAAAGATAGATAGATAGATAGATATAGAGAAATAGACATATGGCTATGTAAAGCAAAAAAACTAGGAACATTTTCTCCATTAGAAGGGCAAGTTCCCCTTGCTTTCAAAACCCCATGAAGACACCCTTTTGATGATGATACCACCTGACTCCCTCAGGTGCCTTCACATGTTCAACGTAGTTGTTTCTTGGGATGCAGAAGGGTTGGCTTTATATCTATTTGGTCACTTCAGACTGTTCTGGGAGCCATGTAGCCATGGTCCACTCATGCACTGTCGTCTGGTATGGTAGAACTAGGTGTAAGTTATAAATCAATTTTATCAGGGTATGGATGCAACTTATCCTGAGAATATTTGCTTAGTAACTTAGGAGCTCATTCAAGCCTGCACCATCCTAGGTGACATGGCCAGATCCCACAGACACCTAAGATTAGCTTTTGCTTCAATCTGGTCCACTATAGTCACTTAGAAATGTTCTGGAATCCGAGGTCAAGGCTCTTGACTTGAGTCATTTAAAGGATACTGTTGTTATATTCAAGACTAAATTGATTCTTTTTCCTTATACTCCTTCAAATGTTGAACTCACTCTTTATCTTAATTTACTACATATTTGAAGCAAGTACACACTTTACACTTTGTTTTTTTTTAAGTCTGTTGTTGATTGCTGCCTAACAAAGCACTCCAAAACTCAGTAGCTTAAAACAGCCATTTTATTTGCTCATTATTTTGTGTATCAGGAATTTACACTGGTTGGTTCTTCTGCTAGTCTTGCCTGAGGTCATTTATGTGACTGGACTCAGCCGGCAAATCAGATGGGGGCTGATTTTCCTCTGACTAAGGTTGGCAGATGTAGCAAATAAAAATACAGGATGCCCAGTTAAATTTGAATTCCAGTTAAATAATTAATAATTGTTTTAGTATAAGTATGCCCCATGCAATATTTGGGACATACTTATACTGAAAAATGTTTTATGTTCATCTGAAATTCAAATTTAACTGGGAGTCCTGTATTTTATCTGGCAGCTCTTCCTAGGGGTCCTCAGAACAGTTCATGGCTGTTCTACATGGTCTCATCCTCTAGCAAGCTAGTCTGCTTGGCACATGGTGGTTTCAGAGCAGGAAGAGTGTAATGCCCACTGAAAATGCACTGTTCAAGCCTCTTCATGGGTCATGTTTTCTAATGTTCAAACTGGCCAAAGCAAATCACATGCCAGGTCCAGATTCAGTGTGGGAGGGGATTATACACTGGTATGGTAACAAGTAGGCATGGTCCATTGGGGGCTATTACTGTAATATTTTCTTAGAGGTCTTTCTAATTGTTTTTCTTCCCTTATTTGCCTGTATCATACCCTCTAGTTCTTCTAACCTCTCAATTGATTTTAACAAGTCCCCTTTTGTTCACCTACTACCCCAAATCTTTTGTCTTCTTGCTCCACTTTGGTCTGATAAACCAGGGCCTGCTGTTTAGCTGTCATCTTAAAACTAACCTTTATTGCTTTCCCAAGTTGTGATCACCATTTCCTTGATTCCATATTTACCTTTGACTTGATTACTACCTTCTTTTCTTGGAGTCCATGTTCAAATAATTTCCTAAGAGAAGGTCCACAAGAGGCAAAATTTGCATACTTTCAGTCCTGAAAACATCTGTATGGTCATCACATACCTATTTGATATGTGGGTATGTCTGTTTAGAAGTAGAATACTAGAGAAAAACATATTTTCTAAGAATCTGAAGGCATTTATACATTGTCATATCATATCCAGTATTATGAATAACATGTCTGATGCCAGTCTGCTTTGTAGATGGCTTTATTCTTACCATCGAGAAATTTTAGGGTCTCCTTTTAATCCTTATTATTCTAAAATTTCTTGGTGATATGTCTAGATGAGGGTTTTTTAATTCATTGTATTGGACACAAAATGCAGGTTTCTTTTTAATTAAAAAATAAGAAAAATACAGAGAAAAATAATGAGGATCTACATATAAATCATTCATAATTAACAACAAACATTAACACTTTTTTGTATTTGTTTATAATTTCTTTATTAATAGACAAAATTAAACTACAAAACTGTTAGGGTCACATTTTCCTCAATCTCTTCCCAGAAGCAAGTGATATTGTAAAATTGATGTGCATCTTTCAGTACCCATTTTTAATTTTGTATCCAAAACAATATATAGTATTGTTTTATAATCTTAAAATTATATAAATGACATTATATTGTATCTTTCTACAAATTGCTTATTTCACTCAACATTAGGTTTCTGAGAATTGTCTAGACTGATCTGTAGAGATCTAGTTCACCTATTTTTACTGCTTTATAAATTCTATTATATAGATAGATGACATATTATATTATTCAAAAACCTACAGCAAATATCAACCTTACTGCTGAAACATCAGCCATTAAAATCAGAAACATGACAAGTATGCACTGTATCATCAATACTGTTGCTCTGGAGGTCCTTGACAGTGCAATGAGATAAGAAAAAGAAACGAGCTATAAAATATTGAATAAGAAGAGATAAAACTGTCATAATTTGTAAACTATGTTTGTCTAGTTAAAAAGTCAGAAAGAGGGCTTCCCTGGTGGTGCAGTGGTTGAGAGTCCGCCTGCCGATGCAGGGGACACGGGTTCGTGCCCCGGTCTGGGAAGATCCCACATGCCATGGAGCAGCTGGGCCCATGAGCCATGGCCGCTGAGCCTGCACGTCCAGAGCCTGTGCTCCACAACGGGAGAGGCCACAACAGTGAGAGGCCCGCGTACCGCAAAAAAAAAAAAAAAAAAAAAAAAGTCAGAAGAAAAAAGAGGCAAAATAATAAATATAATAAGATAGTTCACCATAGGAGCCTGACTGTAGAAACAATGTTATAGCAAGAGCTTTTATACAAACAGGCAAAAATCATTTCCCATAATACTTACTTTTGATGGAAAAATATATATATATAAGTACAAAATTCAAAAGGCAAAAAAGACCGAAAAATAAAAATGAGTCTTTTACTGACCTTTTCCCATACAAACCCAATATATCCACAAGGAGACAAAAAGTGTTATGCCTTTAATTGTGTATCAGTACACAATTTTATATGATGATTTAAAAAAGAAAATTTTTACTAAAATAGAAAATTTAAAAGCATACATGACAGAATATATTATATAAAATGTTTATAATAATATGCACAACACAGTGTGCTCCAAGTTGCTTTGTCTCACAAAAATGAGGCAATTTTGGTGAGGGAAGAAAACAGTCCCATTTCCCTTGGTGCTAAAGCAGGCAGGGCGGGGGGTTCCTAAGTTTCCTGTGGGCCAGAGCACGTCCTGAGAAGGTACCTGGGGCAGACGCCTGCTCACAGGCACCAACACACCCTCCCTGCCAACACATGCACCCCACCTGCCACAGGCCACCCACCAGTGAGCAGAGGGTCCCCGAGTCAGTGAGGGGTTCCTGGGAGAAAGGGGTGTGCCCCAAGAGGTATTCCACAGCAGGAAGCCACAGGGGGGATGCTCAGCTGGGTGCATGAAGGTCCCAGAATGCACCAATTATACCGTGAGAATGGAGTGATAAGTGGTGCTGGGTTAACAGGTTATCCATTTGGAAAAGGAGTCAGGAAATTCCAAGTATATCCCTGAGACAACCCTTTAAGTGGAAAGGTATGAAAGAACTAGGAAACCATATAGGAGACTCCTTTTGTAATTGGGAAGTGGGGAAGGCCATCCTGAGCCACACGCAAAAGCAAGAGGCAATAAGGGAAAATGAGCCTTCAGGGGAAGAGGAGATCATGAGTAAAGTGAAGGGGGAAGTGACAGAGTGTAAGGTGATCCATGCAGCATGAGGAGCAGACAAGGGACTGACTGATGCCCCACAGGACTGTGCTGCAGTGCCCATCGCATCTCAAACCAACCGGTGGCCTCTAGGAGAAGGTGGGGGCCAGTGCTCCACACAGCTGTCACACTCTTAGCGAAAAGGTGCTGTGGTGGCCCAGCGAAGAGACTGACCTGGTGAGGGCTGTGCCTGTCCCTGGTGACATTTCAAAGTGAGGGGACTGTGGTTGAAACTGCTCTGAGAGTGGCACTGAGGGCCCCCGTGGGGATGCAGCGTGTGAGACTGGGTGTCCCAGCTGGGAAGCTGGATGTCTGCAGCCTTGCCTGCACTTATGGCAGGGAGGGGTGCAGTGGGGGGTCAAATAACAAAATTCCCAGGAGAGGTAGCAGGCTGGGAGGGCCCTGGGAGTTAGTGCAGAAATCAGTACCTACAGGCACAAAGTGTAGACAAGATAATGAGATGAAGAAGAAGGGAATCCAGGGCCCTTTCTGGAGCTGGAGGGCAGTCTGTGGAGGCAGTTCCAGATTTACCGAAGAGACAGCTTCGGCTAGGGCGGCCCCATCAAGGCAGGCACCTCCCCACAGAGTGTGACAAGCTCAAGCTTTGATGAACTTGTCTGATGTTTGCCATAGGGAAACCTGGCAAGAAACTCATTTGGTTGCAGAAGAGAGGTGGGTTAGTTTGTGCTTGGTGGTCCCCTGCTGTTTCATTTTGGAATTAAGCATGGGAGGAGGCACCTTAGTCTTTCCAGTGCTGAAAGCCTCTGAATGTCTTAATCAGGCCCTGACTGGCAGGTATGCGCCCCGTCCCCCGCAGCCCCCCTCCACGCCCCCCTCTGAAGTCCCCCTCCGCACCCCTGTAGTAGGCAGAACTGGGAACTGGGCTCCTGCCCTGGCACAGCAACCAACAAAGGGATGAAGGGCAGACCAGAGCCCTGTGCTTCCACATGCAGGGAGTGTTTTCAGGAGGGCAGTGCCAGCAAATGGAGAAGGGGCTCTTGACTTGGGCCAAGACCACACCGTGGAGACACATCAATGCTGGCAGGCTGCCCTGTGACAGAACTGCTCAGGAGATGGGCAGAAGGTCTCCGAGGCCCTCCCTGCCATAGGAGTCAGCTGTGGCCTGAAAGCGCCCAATGCCTGCCTCGGAGATGGTGGGCCTACTACCTGTGGCAGGACTCAAAACGGGGGACTCGGCAGAGTGCAGGGCAGGAGGGAAGCACGTGTTAATGTGGGACCCCGAGCCAGGAGGAAGGAGAAATGTTCTGCCTTTGGGCTGAGATTACAGAGGCTGAGCAGTAAGGTGTCGCTGAGGACACCATCGGCCAGCAGGCTCCACTGGGACAAGTGGATGCGGGGATGCCCGCAGGGCAAGCCTGCGTGGGAAACAGACTGCCCAGCTCACCTGAGGCTGGCTTGGGAGAAAGGGGGGACCACGTTAGCGGCTCTTTGAAAGCAAGACAGGGCCCCAGAGCCAGCAAACAAAGCCCCAGCGGGGTGAACATTGCTGCGGGTGTGATGTCGCAGCAACCACAGTCACGTGCCGGCCAATCAAGGCACCAGGGCCTGGGAAGCGGCAGAGTCCCTGGCAGGCACCCATGACTACGAGTCAGCCCGAACTGTGGGTGGCTGAGTACAAGCAGGACAGTGGCAACCCACCTGCCCCCGAAACTCCAGGAGAAGGGAGGAAAACATTGAAAAAAACTAAAAATGTGAAATAAAACTATGCTCTATATGGAGGAGGGCAGTCCGAAGGCAGAGCCCTTGTACACAGCTGATGCCCAGGGAGCAGCGGCCCAGTCACATCCCAGGGAGACCAGGACAGGGCACCGGGCTCAGAAGCAGCACCGCCCAAAGGAAGCTTCTTGTCCCCTCTGTTAGCCAGGGCTTTGAGGAAGAGAACCATTTCACGACACATCAAAAACACGCAGGGGGGGCTTCCCTGGTGGCGCGGTGGTTGAGAGTCCGCCTGCCGATGCAGGGGACGCGGGTTCGTGCCCCGGTCCGGGAGGATCCTGCATGCCGCGGAGTGGCTGGGCCCGTGCGCCATGGCTGCTAGGCCTGCGCGTCCAGAGCCTGTGCTCCGCGGCGGGAGAGGCCGCAGCGGTGGGAGGCCCACGTACCGCAAAAAAAAAAAAAAAAAAAAAAAAAAAACACGCAGGGAACCTGGCTTTGGTGACGCAGGGGCTGAGGCTTGCTGGGAGGGGTCTGGAAATGTTGGGAGGGGGTCGTGGAATGAGTTGCCCAGATTCATGGAGTGGTTCAGTGTGCAGGGCTGCGTTCTTCCTTTCCTCCAAGGGGTGCCAGGGGCTTGGATGGAGGGCATGAATATGTCTCCTGATGGATGGACCAGCCATGGCCAGGCCACGCCCCTCAGCATCTGCCCTCCCATCCCTTTGGGGATTCACGGAGGCCTCCACTGTCCCCTTCCTGGATCCCACAGAAGTACCAGGGATAGGGCAGAAAGGAGGTTCCCCAGAGGAAGCAGCAGCCAAGCCTTTTCACTCAGCCAGGAATTTGAGCTTGGCATCCCAAGGAAGGGAGGGGGCCTGGAAGTAGGTTTCACAGCTGCTTCTCAGGAGGGAGAACAACACAAAGCAGGCACTCAGCAAGTAGCAACTCTTACTGCTATAACTGTGCACTAAATTGTGCAGGGATGGGTTGCCCTGTGGCCCCCAAAGATGTGTAGACAAAACCTCAAGGATACTGACCTTCCTCTCTAGGCCAGCAGGCGAGGAAAGACACCTTCATCGAGGGAAGGATTCCTCTGCATCAGGCACTGTGCTGCCTGCTTCACAGGTGTTGTCTCCTTTAGTCCTCCCAACAGTCCTTCTTAATTCCACCCTCCACCCCATTCCCCTGCCCCAGCCCCGCCCCCAGCCCCTGCTGGAAGCTTATCCTGAACCCTGCAGCCCAACTCTTCCCCTGCCTCCTGTGGGCACTGCTAGGCGGACATTTGTCAGGAGCAAATGCCCCAGTTAGTTAGCACTGATCGTGTATTTTGGGCTTCCTCTTCACGCAGGCTATAAACTCAAAGACAAGTACCATGTTCTCGTTTTTGCCAGTTAAAGCACACAGCTTTATTGGTGATACATAAAAATGCAGACTTGGTGGACGAGGCTGAGTCAGTACAGCTCATATAAGGGGAGTGTACATTTTTTGCTGAATAGGTTTACCATCCATAGGCTCGTGAAGAAAAGAGAGTAAATGAAAAAGAATGCAGCCTACGCAGCAAACAATGCATTTTCGGCACAAGCTCCCATATGGGTCTGGTCGCCACAAGACGGTCCAGCTTAGACAGGGAGACCACCACAGGCAAGGCATCCCTTGTCGGGCTAGAAAATGTTGTTCTTTCACTACACAGTTGAAATGATCCCTTTACCACAGGAGGAAGGCTGCAAGGGAGCAATTTACAATGCGCACTGCCTGCAGACTGCAAAACCAAGAATTTACTTAAAGCTCTGTGGGAACCCCTGCCTGGCCAACCAGAGAGTGGTCCTGGATTTAGCAAGTGTAACTTTCACCCAGAGATATGGCTATTGGCTAAGGCTGGATCTTCAATAGCACCCACTGCAGAGTCTTTGATTGAGAACACAAGTGTGTGTTCACTGATCGGGTTTTGGTTTGGGGTGGATCAGTCCCATCCTGTTGGAGGGGGCCACTTAAGAGGCCGGGATTTCTGGGAGAAACTGTCTGTTTGCGTTCCTGATAGAGAGGGACAGGGAGGAGAGCAACATTTGGGCTCCCAGCAACTCACCCGCCACGACTGGCTTTTCAGACAAACCCATCAAGGGTTTCAGAACGTGCCCCTCAGCACATTCACTTCCCTCTGGTATCAAAGGAAACTTCAAGTCTGAAACGGACTTGGCAAGCATGTTATTAATAACTGTCATGATTATTAACAAATTTAATCCGGCCTGCTGCAGAAATGAGTTGCAGCAAAGTGACACAGTCTCCCGACACACTTCGTTGATGTACATCTTAATCTGGCGCTGATTTTCAACACTGGCTTTCAAGTTATCCGGGGCACAGAAAGCCTCAACAGCAGGGTCGGGCATACGGATCGTGTTTCCAGCAATGGAGAGGCTGGCCAAATGACTATTGACATCGTGGCTAAATGAAAAACCAGTGTCCCGGGGCTGAGCTAACAACACTTTTCCCTGAATGAAAGGGCACTTGGAGAGGCCAAGAACACAACTGAAATTTTCAGTATCTTAAAGCATCACTAAAAAAGGTCCTCATTTTCATTAGTGAAAGAGTGATTTTTGTTCATTCAGAGTATTTCCTCTTTGAGAGGCCCTAGGTTCTTACTGCCCATGTCTCATGTCAACCTCATCCCCAGGACTTGGCTTTTCCTGCATCTTCGAGTAAACACCATACCCCTTACCCATCCTTATCCATATGAAGTTCCCTACAATTCTGGTTGTTTCTCACTGTGGTTATATCCTCTTCTGATTAGTGGATGAACACTGTAGCAACTTCTAGCCCTGACCTCCAGAACTGCTTTCACTAAATCTGCATTTTGAGCACACTCTATATCTATGGCAAGCCACAGGAGGTTCTCACTCTTTTAAAAGCCATCTAATTGTAGTGTTCTAGGTAGGAGACTGTTGAACGTTCTTTTCCTGGACACAAATTGCACTAACTGCCATCTGACAAGAAACTAGTGGGAATGCAAATACATAGAGCTTTCATATGAGTTTCCATAGATATACATGTCAATACTCAGGATACAAGGGTATCAGTATCTCTCTTTCCTGAGTTAGGGTCTTAACTTTCAAATGTTTCTCCTCTGGTGTTTATCTCCCTTAAGCTCATTCCCACTGTTTCCTCAGAGGTACAGCATTTAACTTTTCTAGCACCCAAGTAAGAGGAGAGGAGAACAAAGGCTAGGAGAGGTATCTGAGTTGCCTCTAGACCCTGCCTTCTGACTCCAACCTCCCTCCCCATCCCTATCTCCAAGAGATAACCATGTGTGGAGCAATTTCCTTCTTCCTTTGCCTAGATTTATGTCTACTTGTAGACACAGAAGAAAGAATGGAGACTGGTAGATGTACAGGCACATAAGTGTCCTCTCTCCAGAGTGAGAAATCTGGCTTTCAAATGTCTCCCATTTAGTTCTTAGGCACAGCCCCTACCCTGCCCTCCAGACCCTTTCATCACCCCATCCTTCCCCCACAAATGCCCACCTTTTCCATTCCTCTGTGCCCCAGTCACTCTCTTGACCTCGCTTTCTCCCATCAAATGGCCACTTTTCTGTTCTACCCGTCATTTCTGCTCTACAAACACTGCTTCCCCAGATCCAAAAAGGATTGGGGTTAAGTAATGCTTTTCTGAAGACAGGATAGTGAAAGAACAGGTTCTGGTTTTGGGCTTGCCTCTACCGCCACCTTGTGACCGGTCCAGGCCCCACGTTTCCTTGAAAGAACTGCTCACTTCAGTTTCTACTAAATATCCTGTATGTAATGGGTTTCCTCTTCCTTTCCTTTGGGTAGTGCTGCCCCCTACAGACAGTCAAGCTAACCAACAGATAAAGGTCTGTGAACATTTAGTGCAGTGTGTTAGGCCACAGTTCCTACCTTTTACTGATTCAAGACTGTCAAACGGTCCCCACCTCTCACTCCCAGATCCCAGCATCAGCTCTCCCCCCGACCTCATGCACCATTTAGAGAACTAAAATGAGCTGGTGGATAGCCTGAGGGTGTGGGGAAAGCTGACTCTGCCCCTTCCGGTCTCTGCTACCTAACTCCACCGCGACCCCAAGACTCCTCAGGCAATGCTCACTCTCACACCAACCTGAACACAATCAGAGCAGTTTCTTCCTTCTTCACTTGGCTACAAACACATCTCCCTAATATCAACAGGAAGCTGATGGCCGGACCAAAAAGACCACCTCTCCACAATTCTTGGTCACCTGAGATACGTCACCGATGAGCCATGGTCCCCAAGTTTCTCTCCTACCAGTAGTGATGCAAGAGTATGCCCGCCCCTCTCCTTTCCCCCCAAGCACACCAGACCTGTCACTCATTTCGTCTTTGCCAATCCTAGAGACCAAAAGATAAGGCATTTCCATTTTGTTGAAATTTGCCTTTCTCTAATTTCCAAGGAAGGAACCTATCTTCTCCTGGAGCAACTATTTCAGTTTATACTTCTTTATCTTCTCTTAGAACATAGGGCAACAGCCCATCTCTTCACTTCCCCTCCACTCAGCTGCTAATATCCATTATCTTTCTTGGACCCATGAGAAAGCACATTGCATGAAATAAGACATAAAGCAAGAGATAATTTAGATATTTATTGCCTCTGCTCATTTTCTTGGAAATACTGGCTTTTTATAAAGATTTGTACATGCTTTTATATGCATAAGGAGTTTTCTGGAGTGATGTTTGCCAAAATGTCACCACTGGTTATTTCTGAGACATATATTTAAGGCATAATACATTCTAGGTATAGTGCCAACTGCTAAGGTCAATGGGACATGGAGATGAACAGATTTGTCTCTTGGTAAAGACCACCTGGTTTCTCAGACAGGCCCCCACAAGGCAGCATTTACCTTGCTGAGTTCACGCACTCCAGGACCTAGATCTTAATTTTTTGTTCAGACTAGAAATATGCACAACTGATGACCTTATGCACAACACAAATGCATACATATGTTCACCAAAAGACAAGAATAACAATATGCATAGTAGCACTGTTCATTTTATCCCCAACCAAAAACAACTCAAATATCCATTAACAGTAGAATGGATAAATAAAATACAGTATATTCATAAATGTGGTGTATATTCATAAATGGCAATGAATACTATATATGCAACAGTATGGATTAATCTCACAATGTTAGCTAAAATTAAAAAAAGATACAAAAGAATACATACTGTGTGACTTCCTTTACAGAAAGTTAAAAGAAACACATAAACCTAATCCATGGCTTTAGAAGTCAGAATAGGGGTTACCCTTGGGATGCACTATTGACTAGATGGGCACATGGGGGAAGCTTCCAATGTGCTGTTCATGTTTTGTTCCTTACTCACTTTGTGAAAAGTTATTGAGCTGAACACTTAGGATTTGTTCACTATTCTGTGTATATGGTATACTTCTACAAAAATTTACCAGAAGTCCTCAATAACGAGTTAGGGAAATGGGAGATGAGTAAATGAAACCAATCCTCCTTCTGATCTGGAGAAGCTGGACAAAACATAGATTTTCATTTCCCTGAAGGCACTAGAGGTCTAACAAGATGGTGAAGAATACCTGGTTCAGAAGAGGAGTGGGAAAAGTTGAGCTTAATGTTACGGCCACTTTTCCCAATGGCACATATGCAGTTATTGAGGGAACTACTGAGGGGCTATGTAGAATTTTGGGTAGCCTTGGGGGACTAGGGAGACAGATACTGGAATCCAAATCTTGCCAAGAGGTATACCTGGCAAACCCTAAAATCTTTGGATTGTGATGCTGAAAGAGCTGCACCTCAGAGTCAGAGTGAAGGAGACGTAGACAGGCTTTTTTTTTTAACATCTTTATTGGAGTATAATTGATGTATAGTGGTGTGTCAGTTTCTGCTTTATAACAAAGTGAATCAGTTATACATATACATATACATATGTCCCCATATCTCTTCCCTCCTGCATCTCCCTCCCTCCCACTCTCCCTTTCCCACCCCTCTAAGTGGTCACAAAGCACCGAGCTGATCTCCCTGTGCTATGCGGCTGCTTCCCACTAGCTATCTATTTTACGTTTGGTAGTGTATATATGTCCATGCCTCTCTCTCACTTTGTCCCAGCTTACCCTTCCCCCTTCCCGTGTCCTCAAGTCCATGCTCTAGTAGGTCTGTGTCCTTATTCCCATCTTGCCCCTAGGTTCTTCATGACCATAGGGTCTGTCATACAAAGTCAGAAAGACAAAAACAAATACCGTAAGCTAACACATATATATGGAATCTAAAAAAAATAAGGGGGGCCTCCCTGGTGGCGCAGTGGTTGAGAGTCCGCCTGCCGATGCAGGGGATACGGGTTCGTGCCCCGATCTGGGAAGATCCCATGTGCCGCGGAGCGGCTGGGCCCGTGAGCCATGGCCTCTGGGCCTGCGCATCCGGAGCCTGTGCTCCGCAACGGGAGAGGCCACAGCAGTGAGAGTCCCGCATACCGCAAAAAGAAAAAAAAAAAAAAAGGGGGGTCACATAGACAGGCTTTTACAAGGACTTCAGTTTAACTTTAAGTAATCCCAACCATTGGAAATTGGATTAAGGTAATTCCAGACTGCTAATGCCTCTAGGTGCCCTGCAGAGACAAATACAAATTCTCTTCAGAGAGAAACAATATCAGTCTCAAATTATTTCTGAAGTTTTGTAAAATGCTATATCTAGCACACAATTGAAAACAACTAAGTACACAAGAAGACAAGACAAAATTAACAAAAGTCATTGGAAATGACACACAATAGAAAAAGACACATCAGGGCTTCAGATATTAGAGTTATCAGTCATAGATTTAAAATAAATATGCTGGGCTTCCCTGGTGGCGCAGTGGTTGAGAGTCCGCCTGCCGGTGCAGGGGACACGGGTTCGTGCCCTGGTTCGGGAAGATCCCACATGCCACGGAGCGGCTGGGCCCATGAGCCATGGCCGCTGAGCCTGCGTGTCCGGAGCCTGTGCTCCGCAGCGGGAGAGGCCACAACAGTGAGAGGCCCGCGTACCGTAAAAAAATAATAATAATAAAAAAAATAAAAATTAAAAAAAAATAAAATAAATATGCTTACTATGCTTAAGGAGATAAAGGACAATATAGAGAATTTCTGCAGAGAAATGGAAACTATTAAAATGTATAAAACAGAAATTCTAGACCTGAAAAATAGAATAATCTCAATTAAGAACTGAATGGAAGGATTTAACAGAAGAGTACATACAGATGAAGAGAAAATTATTGAACAGGAAGGTAGGTTGGAAGAAACTATCCAGAAAAAATGCCAGAGTCACAAAAGGATGAAAAAATTGAGTGGCTAAGAGACAGAGAATACAGAAAGATTTCAAGTAACATATGTATACTTGAAATCCAGGAAGAGGAGAGAATGAAGAGAGGAGAGAATGAATGAGGCAGAAGTAATATCTGAGGAAATAATGGTTGACAATTTTCTGAAACTTTCCAAAATGTCAAGCTACATATTCAAGAAGCCATTCAAATCTCAAGTAGGATAAAATTTAGGATTAGAAGATGTGATATATATCATGATTTCATATATACTTATTTTGTATATTACCACTGAACTCTCTTATAGTTCTTATAGTTTTATATCTTTTTCGGTAACTAATTATGTAATATGCAATATGTGGCATAAATGTTGCAAGTACTTTCTCCAGGGTCAGTGTCAGAAATCATTAATTGGTCATCTGATCGAGGCTAGATGCAATAAATCCTTCTTAAGCTGCACTCTGTGGGGAGACAATTCTCTATGGCTTGGTCATGTGCCTGCACATATTCTGAGTAAGGCACTCACTGCCCATTGTTCTGAACTATCTTTTCAAGGTTGCATAGCAAACAGCCTTGGAAGATAGAGATAGTGTCTCCCTCATGAGCAAAGGTAAGATTTGCTAGTAAGGATAAAAGACTCAGATTCTTTAAGCTCAGAGTTCTTCTGTGACACATCTCATTGTGTGTGTTGGTGTCATCTGGCTCTCTTCATATCACCAGCTGGGAATTGGGATCCAGGAACTGGTGTAAAAATGCTGATACTCTGGCTACTGCTATTGATGTGAGTAATAAATTGTCTTTCATCTCTGAAAAAAAAAAAGAAGATGTGGTATATAAAGCAAAAAATGGACAGAACTATAAGAAATAATAGAGGTGCCCAATCATAGTGAGAGATTTTAAAATAGCTTTTTTTGTAGCTGACAGAATAAGCAGATAAAAATAGCAGGAATATAGAAGATTTGAACATGATTAGCAAATATGACTCAATTAGTTCAATCCCTAATTGGTATAAAACTACACTCAACAATCACAAAAGTTTCATTCCAAAAAACGTATGAAACATATACAAGGCATACCTCATTTTATTGTACTTCTGTTTATTGCACTTCACAGATACTACATATTTTACAAATTAAAGGTTTGTAGCAACCCTGCATCAAGTCTATCGGTACAATTTTTCCAACAGCATTTGCTCACTACATGTCTCTGTGTCACATTTTGGTAATTCTCACAATATTTCAAAGTTTTTCATTATCATTATATTTGTTATGGTGATCTGTGATCAGTGATCTTTGATGTTATTATTGCAAAAAGAGTACAACTCGCTGAAAGCTCAGATGACGGTTAGCATTTTTTAGCAATAAAGTACTTTAAATTAAGGTATGCACATTATGTTTTAGACATAATTCTATTGCACACTTAATAGACTACAGTATACTGTAAGCATAACTTTTCTAGGTACTGGGAAACTAAAATATTCATGTGATTCACTTTATTGTGATATTCACTTTGTTGTGGTGATCTGGAAGTGAACCCACAATATATCTGAGGTATGTCTGTATCAAAATTGATCATATACTGCTACATAAAGCAAGTTTTAACAAATTTCAAAAGATTAAACTCATACAGTGTGTGTTCCCTAACCATGGTGCAATAAACTAAAAATCAGTCATAAAAATATAACCAATAATCTGCATATTTTTTGGAATTAGGAAATACATTTTAAATAACCCATGGGTCAAAGAAGAAATCATAATTAAAATTTGAAAATATTTTGCATGGGATGGTAATAAAAATATTACATTCAAAGTTATAGAGGATAGTTTGCTTCTGGCTATGACAGCCTACTAATAGAAGACCAATCCTCTCACTTAGAAGGACAAGAAAAGCTGAAAAATAAATTGTTATTACATTTAAACAAGTTAAATTGTTTAAAGACATTGGAGAGGGACTTCCCTGGTGGTGCATTGGTTAAGAATCTGCCTGCAAATGCAGGGGACATGGGTTTGATCCCTGGTCCGGGAAGATCCCACATGCCGCGGGGCAACTAAGCCTGTGCACCTCAACTACTGAGACCGCACTCTAGAGCCTGTGAGCCACAACTACTGAAGCCCACCCGCTCCAGGGCCCGCGTGCCACGACTACTGAGACAACGTGTTGGAAGTACTGAAGCCCACGTGCCTAGAGCCCACACATCGCAACGAAGAATAGCCCCTGCTCACCACAACTAGAGAAAGCCTGTGCACAGCAATGAAGACCTAACGCAACCAAAATAAAAAGACATTGGAGAGCTGTGAAAGCAGCCAGGATTTGAAGTACCAAAATCGTGGAGAGAAGGGAAACTTAAAGAGGTGAAACACATTTGACACCAATTTTCCTCTTGAAGCATTTGTCAATTCATTATCAACATGGGTGGAAAGACTGAAAAATAAGCTGCTAAGAGTCAAAAAACCTTAGTAGAACTTTCAGCAGTTACACAGAGTTAAGGATTCAAAATCTAGAACTTAGGGCTACCTACACATCCAGGATTTGATGGGCTAAGATCCTGGAGAAAGGAGATTACAAAGAAATGAAACTGATTTTCTCTTTGAGGCATTCACCAATTCTTAATGGGTGTAGAGCTAGAAGCAAAGAAACGAAGTAGAAAAAGGCAATTAAGAGGCTAGGAAGATAAACTGAGCTTTTGGCAGCTTCATAGTACAGGGAAGATAAAAACTGGAGTTTGTAGTTTTCCAAGGGTGGGGGACCTAATAAATTCCCTAGGCTGTCAGTTAGAACCCCTGAAGGATTACACCCTAGGAATAAGGGTGAACTAGAAATAGAATAGGTCTGACAAAGATTGAAATCCAACCTCAACTTAGTTCAATTCTTGATTAGCTTAAGGTAATTTACTCTTATACCGCCTTGCCAAAGCCAAAGCAAATCTTCTACAAATCAAGACAAAGTCATCTACATTTTCTAGAATTTTTCATTCATAATATTTAGCACTCAAACAAAAGCATACCAAGAGATATGACAAACAGAATTTTTTTAAAGGAGAAAAAGAAATAAACAATAGAAATGGACCTATAGAAGATTAAGCTATTAGAGGTATCAGACATAGACTTTAAAAGAATTGTGATTAATATATACAAGAAAACAGAAAACAAGATAGATGTTTTCACCCAATAACTGAAATGTGGGAGGAAAAGAATCATATGGAAATTCTCAAAGTAAAAATGTAATAGAGACCTTCAGCTTCAGCTCCAACATATGAAGAGTTGAAAGTCCTCATTGCCCTCCTTACAATAAGAAAAATGTTGAACAAATAGAAAATCAACAACTTCTCTAAGATTGATCAGAGAATTGAGGTCACAGGGCAAAACAACACCCCCAAAGTCTGGAGATATAGGAAGAATCACTGCTAAGATTAGACTACTTGAAGCAGTAACTGGTCAGAATACCTTCAATGGTCATTTTGAATTGCTAGAGGCTGCATGTGGATTAGCTTAAGAGTTAAAAATCTATGCGCAGGGGCACTTTTGGGGGGATCGTCACATTTTCACTATTTTCTTCCCTGATGGAACCCAACAGATTCTCACAATGAAGATCAGAGAAAATTTCCCTCATGTTTCTGTCAGGGGGAGGGGAAAATAACCATTTTGAATTATGCCCAGGGGAAAAATAACCATTTTGAAATACATCCAAAATGTTCTCCATAACAAAGGCTATCCTGAAAGGGAAACTACTTTACCAGGGCCTTATCTGACCTGGGGGAAGGACAACTGGCTGGCTCCAGCTCCATCTAGACTTCCTGTCTCATGTAAAGGGAGAAAAAAAAACACCATTAATTAACTGGATCTAATTAACATTGGTAGAATATTTAATCCAACAACAGCAAAAAATACACATACTTCTTAGGCTCACATAAAATATTAACCAAGACAGACCACATTTTAGGCCATAAAACACACTTAACAAGTTTAAAAGGGTAGAAAGCATACAAAGTATTCTCTCAGACCACATGAAATTAAACTAGAAATCAATAACAGAAAGATAGCTGCAAAAATCTCTAAATATTTGAAGATTAAACAACACACTCCTAAAACATGGGTCAAAGAAGAAGTCACAAAAGAAATTTTTAAATATTTTGAAATAAATGAAAATAAAAATATTGATACAACTTATCAAAAATTATGGTATCCAGTGAAAACAGTGCTAAATTTATGGAATTTAATGCATACACAAATTTCCCCTGCTTTTTGAAAGTTTGCTTCATGCTACTTGTTTTTTTACAAAAGACCTACATTAGTACCAGTTTTCACAAACTGAAAGAAATCCAAAGGCAATTTTTGCTTTTATGGAAACAGATGAAAAGAGAAAATAGCATTCAGCATTTGTTTTGCAGCAACCCAAGCTATTATGGAAGCAGCATGCACCCCAAGGAGTGAGAGTAGCATTCACTGCCAAGCTCCTTCCCTGTGAACTACACTCATCATCTCAGCATCAAGGTACCATAGCTTTGAACTGTGTCTGTGAGCATTTGTGCTTTACCTCAGTTTATTTTGTGCATCCATTAACAATATTTGTCCTAAGGTAATTGCTTCTTCACTTTAAGCCATTTTGGCTTGTGAACACTCTACTTTTGGACAGCAGTGGAAACCTGTATTAGAAAATAAGAAAGAGGGGAGGTGTGGCCAAGAGAGGGGAGGAGTAAGCCCCTGAACTCACCTCCTTTCATGGGAACATCAAAATTACAAATATTTACAGAGCAACTATCTATGGGAATGACCTGAAGACTAGCAGAAAACATCTTCCACAACTGAAGATATAAAGAAGGAACCACAATGAGATGGGTAGGAGGGGCAGACACACAATATATCCAAGACTCACATCCTTGGGTAGGTGACCCACAAGTGGGAGGATAAACACAATCACAGAGGTTCTCCCCAAAGAGCAAAGGATCTGAGCCCCATATTGGGCTCCCCAGCCTGGGGGTCCTGCACCAGGGAGACAAACCTCCAGAATGTCTGACTTTGAAGGCCAGTGGAGCTTGCAAACAGAAGAGCCTGAGGGGTATAGGAAACAAAGATTCTGCTCTTAAAGCTCGGGCAGCTGTTTGGGGAGTTTCCTCGTTAGCATCAGTGTCCTTGTAGTAGAAAGAACTCCCACATGCCATGGAGCAGCTAAGCCTGTGCGCCACAACTATTTGAACCTGTGCTCTAGAGCCCACAAGCCACAACTACTGAGCCCATGCACCACAACTACTGAAGCCTTCACACCCTAGAGCCTATGCTCCACAACAAGAGAAGCCACCACAAATGGGAAGCCCACACACTGCAACAAAGAGTAGCCCCTGCTCACTGCAACTAGAGAAAGCCTGTGCATAGCAACGAAGACCCAACATGGCCAAAATTTTTTAAAAGTACACTAGAAGGAATCAACTGTAGATTAGATGATACAGAGGAATGGATCAGTGAACTGGAAGACAGTGTAGTGGAAATCACACAAGCTGAACAGAAAAAACAAAAAATAATTTTAAAAAAATGAGGATAGTTTAGGAGACCTCTGGAATGTCATTAAGCTAACATTTGCATTATAGAGATCCCAGGAGAAGAGAGAGAGAAAGGGGCAGCAAACTTATTTGAAGAAATAATAGCTGGAAACTTCTCTAACCCAGGGAAGGACACAGACATTTCCTCTAATATCAGGAGCAAGACAAGGATGCTCGCTCCCACCACTTTTATTCAACATACTATTGGAAGTCCTAGCCACAGCAGTCAGACAACAAAAAGAAATAAAAGGCATCCAAATTGGAAAAGAAGAAGTAAAATTGTCACTGTTTGCAGATGACATGATACTATTTATAGAAAATCTTAAAGATGCCACCAAACAACTATTAGAACTAATAAATTCAGTAAGGTTTCAGGATACAAAATTAATATACAGAAATCTGTAGCATTTCTATACACTATCAACAAACTATCAGAAATAAAAATTATGAAAACATTTACAACTGCATAAGACAAGAATAAAAAACCTAGGAATAAACCTAAGCAAGGAAGCAAAAGACTGGTACTAAGAAAACTATAAAACATTGATAAAAGAAATTGAAGACAACACAAACAAAGGGAAAGATATATCATGCTCATGGATTGGAAGAATTAATATTGTTAAAATGGCCAATCTACAAATTCAAATGGAATCCTATCAAAACACCAATGGCATTTTTCAAAAAAACTAGAACAAATAATTCTAAAATTTATATGGAAATACAAAAGACCTGAAATAGCCAAAACAACTTTGAGAAAAAAAGAACAAAGCTGGACATATCACACTCCCTCATTTCAAATTATACTACAAAGCTACAATACTCAAAACAGTATAGTACTGGCACAAAAACAGAAACATAGATCAATGGAACAGAATAGAGAGCACAGAAATAAATCTACACTTACAAGGTCAATTAATCTATGACAAAAGGGGTAAAATATATAATGGGGAAAAGACAGTCTCTTCAATAAATTGTGTTGGGAAAACTGGACAACTACATGCAAAAGAATCAAACTGTACTACTTTCTCATACCATATACAAAAGTAAACTCAAAATGGATTAAAGATTTAAATATAAGACCTGAAACCATAAAATTCCTAGAAGAAAACATAGGCAGTATGCTCTTTGAATCAGTCTTAGCAATATTTTTTTTTTGATATGTCTCCTCAGGCAAAGGCGATAAAACCAAAAATAGACAAACAGGACTACATCAAAGTAAAAAGCTTTGCACAGTGAAGGAAAATATCAACAAAAGAAAAAGGCAGCCTACTGAATGGGAGAAGATATTTGCAAATGATATATTCTATAAGGGGTTAATACCCAAATATGCAGATAATTCATACAAATCAATAACAATAAAACAAACAACTCAATTAAAAGATGGGCAGAGAAGCTGAAAAGACATTTTTCCAAAGAAGACATACAGACAGCCGACAGACACATGAAGTGATGCTCAACATCACTAATCATCAGGGAAATGCAAATTAAAATCACATTGAGATACCACCTTACACCTGTTAGAATAGCCATTATCAAAAAACACCAAAACAAACCAAAAAAAGAAAAAAAAATAACAAGTGTTGGTAAGGATGTAGAGAAAAGGGAACCTTCATTTACTGTTGGTGGGAATGTAGGTTGGTGTAGCTACTGTGGAAAACAGTATGGAGACTCCACACAAAGTTAAAAGTAGGACTACCATGATCCAGCAATTCCACTTTAGGATATTTTTCCAAAGAAAACAAAAACACTAATTCAAAAAGATATATGCACCCTTATGTTCACTGCAGGTATTATTTACAAGATAATATGGATAATATGCCAAGATATGGAAGCAACCTAAGTGTCCATTGATGGGTGACTGGATAAAGAAATTGGGGTATACATATATACCATTGTGTTAGTTTCAGGAATACAGCAAAGTGATTCGGATACACACAATGAAATACTACTCAGCCATAAGAAAGAATAAAATCTTGCCATTGTGACCGCATGGATGGACCTTGAGGGTTTTATGCTAAGTGAAGTAAGTCAGACAGAGAAAGACAAATATTATATGACATCACTTATATGTGGAATCTTAAAAAAGTACAAATGAACTTATTTACAAAACAGAAACAGACTCACAGATATAGAAAACAAGCTTATGGTTACCAAAGTTGAAGGGTGGAGGAATAAATTAGGAATATAGGATTAACAGATATACACTACCATATAAAAAATAGGTAAACAACAAGGATTTACTGTTGCACAGGGAACAATATTCAATATCTTGTAATAACCTATAATGGAAAAGACTCGAAAAAAAAAATAATATCCAAATCACTTTGCTGTACACCTGAAGCTAACACAGTATTATAAATTAACTGTACTTCAATAAAAAAATTTATTTTATTTTTAAAAATGTGTATTTATTTATTTATTTGGTTGAACCTGGTCTTAGTTGCAGAAGGTGGGCTCCTTAGTTGTGGCAGGCGGGCTCCTTAGTTATGGTAGGTTGGCTCCTTAGTTGTGGCAGGAGGACTCCTTAGTTGTGGCACACGAACTCTTAGTTGTGGCATGCATGTGGGATCTAGTTCCCTGGCCAGGGATCAAATCTGGGTCCCCTGCATTGGGAGCACAGAGTCATATCCACTGTGCCAGTCCCCAATAACAATTTTTTTAAAAACTTTTATCCATCCAGAAATAAAAAGAAACTCCATAATTTGATTAAAAACTATCTACAAAAACAAAGGAACAAACATCACAGTTAATGTTGAAATATCAGGAGATTCCACCTGAGATATGTAATAAGAAAAGGATGGCCACTGTCACCACTTTTATTCATCACCATGATGGGGATGATAGACTGTGCAAAAAGGGAAGAAAAAGAAAAAGTACAAGAATTGAAAAGGAAGAAAGACAATTTGCATACAAAATTATTGCATATGTAGAAAATCCAAAAGAATCTATAAATAAACTATTAAAATTAATAAATGATTTAACAAGATCACACAATACAAGGTCAATATATTATTAAAATCAGCTCAATTCCTATAACAGCAGCAAGAAATTAGAAAATGAAATTTTAAGAACAAAGTCACAAAAACCCCCAAGTCCTAGAAATAATTCTAACAAAATATGTGCAAGTCTGAAGATGAAAATTCAGATATTATTGAAAGAAATTGAAGAAGACGTAATTAAAGGACGAAATACACCATGCTAATGTATTGGAGAACCCAATATTGTAAATATGTTAATTCCTTCCAAATTGATGTATAGATTCACTGCAGTCACAATTAAAATCCAAACAGGTGATGTGTCTGTCTGTGTCTGTGTCTGTGTGTGCATAAATTGGCAAGCTTATTTTTTAAATCTATATGGAAACACAAAGTGCCAAGAATATCAGACAATTCCAAAAAAAACAATAAAGACGATTTATACTACCAAGTATTAAGATGTATCATAGAGTTTATTTTTATAACTTAGAGGTAAAAAAAAAACTTTCCTCAGGATGAACAAAGGCCCAGAAGCCATAAAGGGAAAATATGAAAAATTTAATCACCTATAGGTGATCACCTATAAAGGGAAAAAAATCATGAATGACGCTAAATGAATTAGATATCCATCTACTTTGAGAGCATTAATTTCTACCTAAGTCAGCTTGCCCTGATTCCCTGAGCACTAAATAAACAACCTTCTGATGATAATTTGGTTTCTGATGCACATTGACCTTAGGGACAGAATGTTCTGAGCAGCCAACACTAAGAATCTGATCTATTTGGTAATTACATTTCTTATAGTAACATAGACTGTCATTCTGTTATTTTATTTTCAAAAAGAAATTCCACCTCATTTAATAACATGTTATGTCCATGTGCAAACTTAGAAAAATGCTCAATAAACAGAAGGCTCTAATGCCCAAACAAACATGCTTGTACTACACTTACTCTTTCATTTTTTAAAACGTAAATGGTCAACAGGGCCAAAAAGTTACACTTAGCCCACTGCCAGTGCTGGATTGAATTCCATTGGCATGAACCTGTTAGGATAAAGTTACCCATCCAATAAGGCTTCTTTCCCACCCCTTACCTTCTCCCTCCACTCAGGCTTACCCCCAGACCCAACATTGCCCAAGCCCTTAACACAAGGCCTGAGAGGGACCCAATGGAGAGGGGAAAGTATGGAGATACACATCTCTGAAAGTAAATATGTGTTATCCTGCTTGACACCACGCCTCAGGGCAGAGCAAACCAGGGGTCATTACCCTAGTCTTCTGCACCCCGAGATGGCAGCACGATAGTTCTGGTTTAAAGGCAAGGAAGAGCCACAGTTTAAACAGAGAAATCAGAAAAAAAGTTCAACCTGGGATGTGATGTAAAATTAATGTAAAAAGATAGCATTGAAAGTAGTCATAATCACTCTTCAAAATAACCATTCTCAAGGGAATTTAGCAGAGAAATTAACCAAACAGAGGCATAAGCACAAAATTTGCCCAAACCACATCAATTTGCTAAACCTACACTTAGAACCTCTTTTGAAACAAGGCAAGTAAAATATGAATTTAAAAATAGAAAACCAGTTTCCTGAGCCTTGAAATATTATGCTTTGGGTGACAATTTATAAGAGAACTATACTCCATCTTTGTAAAATTCCCTTTGAACACATTTGACTGGGATAGACCCACTTAAATTCCTAAACCATTAGATGAGAGAAAACCCAAAATAGCAGAATATCCTCTGAGTTTCTAATTTCCTCAGTTACCCAGAAGTTGCCAAGCTCTCTAAAGAGAGGACCCTGGCTCCTCCCTGCCCCGATGAGCTGCCACAATCACAGAACTGTGCCCTTCCCAAAATGTTTGAGAGTGGCAGCCTCTGATGTGAAAGCATGAGGACATCTGCGTGTGGCTGGGCCGGCCCTGTGGCCTCCCCGGACCAGGCAGTCACATATCTGTCTCACACAGCACTTACCAAAGTCTGGGTGATTCCGTGCCAAACAATACCAGGTATGGGACATCAAAATTACATCAGTGCACATAGGGCTGTGCCACGTTAAGACTGGTGCCTTCTCAGTCTCTGTTCAACAAAGGTCCAAAAAATCTTGGCATCCAGCCACACCCAGGTCACCGTATTACCACAGCAATGACAAATATTATTCTGTATCAAATGCCCACCGCTGCATGACCTGGTGTCATGGGAATTAAGTGGTCACCCACAAAAGACACAGAAGTACAAAGAGGCTACTGCCAATGGTCTCTCAGAAGGAGGAAAGGAAAAGACAAGTGTGAGGGAGGGATAGGGAAGAAGAATGGGAAGGGATGAGAAAAGAGACCTGCAGGAGCAGATGGACACTGGTCAGACCTGTGCCCCTGCTGCACGGTGGCTTTTTATTATGCAAATTGACCTCATTTTTCACCCCATGTAGAAAAGTCACTCAGCACCCCAAGTTCAAGATATCAATACAGAAGTTTTTATTATTTGCTCCATTCTCCAACTGCTCACCCTACCTGACACATACGAGCAGCAAGATAAATATGAGTATCTCTGTTTCTCACCCGAGCCTTGCCTATAGGCAACCCCTAAGACTTTACTCTTTCTTCTACACCTTTCTGTGTGGGTATCTACAAAGTTACGTGGTCAACGTCCGGAATCTCATCTCCGTCTCTGTCTTCATCAAGGGGAGTTTTGTGTTGGGTATCTATGGAGGCATTATACAGATGTTTGGCTCCATACTAAGCAACTTTAAAGCAACCAGTTGCTCAGGTTTGGAAGGCCACTGGCTCAGCCTCTTACTAATGGAGTGATCTTGGGAATCTTACCCAACTTATCCAAATCCCATTTCTTCTTCAGCAAAAATATAATAATATTCACTTGACATGATTATTGAGACTAAGGTGGGGATGGGAGGGAAATATATAAAATGCCAATGTCTGACAAATGCTAGGTACCGCCCACCTCTTTTCTTCTATAATATACATGTCTTTGACATACATATCTTGCTTACCAAATTTGAGTAATATTATTTTAAGAAGGAGAAAACTCAAAGGCTTCTAATATTGTCTGAAATAATTATTATTATAATCTTATTTAATTATTTACAACCTAAAATTAGGCATCAATGCCTTTACTTACAGCTCTTGGAGAGAAAAACATCTTTCCTCTAGCCATCTTGGCTTCTGGGCTGGGACTCTGTGACAAAAGACAGATTAACAAGAGAAAAGCATACACATTTATTTAACACAAGGTTTATGTGATATAGGAGGCTTCATAAGGAAATGAGATCCAAAGAAGTGGCAAAACCTAAATGCTTATATATTGGATTGAAGGAAGAAAAGCAATTGTGCAAAAGAAACTAAAATATGTGGAGACTAGGGCTTCCCTGGTGGTGCAGTGGTTGTGAGTCCGCCTGCCGATGCAGGGGACACGGGTTCGTGCCCCTGTCTGGGAAGATCCCACATGCCGTGGAGCGGCTGGGCCTGTGAGCCATGGCCGCTGAGCCTGCGCGTCCAGAGCCTGTGCTCCGCAACGGGAGAGGCCACAACAGTGAGAGCCCCGCATACCTCAAAAAAAAAAAAATATATATATATATATATATATATATGTGGAGACTAAAGGAAGATAAAAGTTATTTTGACAAGAACTGTTTTACAGAATTCTCTCAGCCTCAACTCCCCATCTCTGGTGACAATAATATGTCTTTCCTCCTAGTACAGGAAGGGCATTGTTCACATTGGATTTTTATCTCTTGTCTTCAGGAAGAAAAGGGAAGTTCAGAGCACATTTCTTGTACCTGCTATTTTTCAAGTGCTTTTAGCTCAAAATAATCCTTATGCCAAAGTGGCATATTTTGGGGTAGCATATTCTGCCACTCTTCACTCTCATACAAAGTACAAAGCAAAAAACTCACAAATTAAAAATAAATCAAGCTACATAACTAAACAAATTTAAATTAACATTAATTCCATGAGATTGATAATGTTGCTTTGGTGGCTCTAAATCAGTCTGCAACATAAATACGATACCAATGGCAAGAACACAGATTCTCTTGATTTAAACATTCCTTCAGTAGGGTGAGTCTAATGACTCCCCCTCAACTCTCTGCCAGTTTCGTAACTCAAACTACTGCAAAACCTCTATCAGTACAAAGTGATACTTAGCTTACTATGGAGCAAATGCATCTTCTATGTATTATGTCTTTATGTAGTCTCATTGATGAGAAACAATTTCATTGATCTAAGATGCCTTTGATTTTTAGATACATCAGTATTTTATATACCACTAAGAATGAAAAATATATACTTCTATTTAAACTATGACACAATGCTAAGGTGCCACCAACTATAAGATCTATCATAACTTCAGAAATACTAAAACTGGGGGGCAGGGGGTGGCAGGGAAACATCTATCTTATGACCAATGAATACAGTGGTGCTCACATTTAGTGCCATGACAGTATTTAACATAAACACAAAATTTGGCTCCCAAGTCACCAGGTGACAGTTGAAAATACAGAATATACTTATAATGAATTTCTTTAATGAAAAGAGAACGCTTAAAAAACATTTATAGGAAATGCCTTAAACCCAGAAACATGTAAGTGTACTCCCAGAATTCCACCAACCCTACTTTGAGAAATACTTAGGCTTCATGTCTTCATGTCTAAACCCAGGCATTAGGAATGTTGTAAAAATTGATGAGATGGAATTGAGGAAACATATTCAGTTCTTAGAAGGGAACAAAGACCCTATTCCTCAGAGGAATTATTTTATCAGTTTATTTATTAAAATCCACTGGGCCAACAGGTACACGAAAAGGTGCTCAAAATCCACTAACCATCAGGGAAATAGAAATCAAAACCACAATGAAATATCACTTCACACCTGTTATAATGGGTATCATCAAAATGACAAGAGATAACAAGTGTTGGCGAGGGCATGGAGAAAGGGAACCCTTGTGCACTGTTGGTGGAAATGCAAATTGGTACAGCCACTATGGAAAACAGTATGGAGGTTCCTTAAAAAAATGAAAAATAGAACTATCATATGATCTAGCAATCCCACTTCTGGATATATGTCCAAAGGAAATAAAAACAAGATCTCAAAAAGATATCTGCACACCCATAAGCATTGCAACATTCTTCACAATGGCTAAGATATGGAAACAATCTAAGTGTCTATCAACAGATGCATGGTTAAAGAAGATGTAGTATATATACCACAGCCATGAGAAAGAAGGAAATCTTGCGGTTTTCAATAACTTTGGGAAAACTTGTAGGCAATTATGCTAAGTGAAATAAGTCAGACAGAGAATGATAAATACTGTATGATATCACTTATATGTGGAATCTAAAAAAGACGAACTCAGAGAGTAGAGTGGTAGTTACTGGGGACTAGGGGTGGAGGAAATGGGGGGATATTGGTCAAATGGTACAAATTTCCAGTTATAAGATTAACAAGTTCTGAGGACCTAATGTACAACATGGTGATTATAGCTAGTAATACTGTATTATGTATTTGAATGTTGCTAAGAGAGTAGATTTTAAATATTCTCACCCCAAAAAAGAAATAGTGATTATGTGACAGGATGGAGGTGGTAGCTAATGCTATCATAGTAGTCATTTTGCAATATATATACATATATATATGTATCAATCAACAGGTCATACACCTTAAACTTACACAATGTTATGTCAATTATATCTCAATAAAGCTGGGGAAAAATAACACTAGTGTATGGCAGAAGGACACCTTAGAAAAAAGGTAAATTAAAAATCATCCACCCTGTCTTTTAGCTAATTAAGGGTGTTCACTTTTATCAATTAACTCCTATGTTCCAGCACTACTTTAGCAGTTTACCCACATTACCTCATTTAATCATATGATATAAGGACTCTTATTATCCACATCTTGACAGCTCATCTATCATTTCAACACACCTTCCTTTTTGGTCTAAATATTTTCCCACTCAGTATGTGGGAAACATATCCATATAAACCCCACCCATTCTCCCATTCTATCATCTCCTTCACTTCCAACCTAGCCTGTATCCAACATTTTTATTTTCCAACGATTACACAGAAAATCAATATACATTACAGATAAGAAAATACACATGAGGGAAAAGATTCAAATATTAAATTCATGCACTGTCCTATTACTCATAGCCATTTTTCTTATTTTGGTATATAGCCTTTCAGAAGTTTTAATGCATGTAAATATTTTATATTTCTCAAAAATGGAATACAGTATGTATATGGTCATGTAACTGGCTTTTCCACTTAAAATATATGCTGAATTTTTTCCATGTAAATAAGTATAGTTGCCCATCAACATTTTCAAGAGCTGAATAATATTTCAATACCTTAATTTCTTAGCTAAGTGCCTATTTTAAGACACTTGGGTCATTCACAGTTTTTCACTCTTCAAAACAGTGCAAAGATGCACAAGCTTGTACAAGCCAGTTATTTCTCCTAAGCCAATTATATCTCCTAAGGACAAATTTTGTATAAGTGGAATCACTGGGTCAAAGAACATGCACATCTTGAAAGCTTCTGAAACATGTATCCAAACGGATCTTGTACCAAGTATGCTCCCACCAGCACAGTTTGAAAGTGTCCCTCCACCCACACCTTCACCATACTCTGGGTTGGAAGAGAGGTGGATTTTCTCCAGTATGGATGCCAACAGCCCTCTCTATGGTTCCATAAAGACCCTGCCTCAACCAATCTTGTAAAAGAAATCTGATAGAAGCACTAAAAATTATTATTTTATATTTTCTCATAATTTCAAAATAATCACTAACATATTCACTCCCATAGACACAAGAGTTGGATAAGAAAGATGTTTTCTTATCAAATTCCCTCAGGACTCTACAATAAAATTGTCCCTCTCTGTATGTCCCCAGGATAGGTTCCAGCACTTCTTCATTCAAAGCATCTCTCACTTCCTTCCTCCCCTTGCCACTCCCATTGCCACCAGTGAAATTTCACGCCTTTAGCATCTATGCCTGAACTATGGTGGTAACTTCCTAAGTGGTGTTCCAATCTCCAGTGGCCACTCCTTTCCCCACCCCAACTCTGACCCATTTTGCACACAAGTCAGCCACATAATGTTCCTTTCATCCTGTCGCTCCTCTGGTCACAAAAGAGTTTGGTGTCTCCCAGGGGTTGGTGGAATAATATACAGACACCTCAAGTTTAGAAATCAGGGATCCTCCATGAATGGAACTCACCCAACTGCTAGACTGTATTTTCCATCACTCCCCTCCCCACACTTTGTTCCACAGAGGAGGCACAGCCTCCTTCTTCTGTGGAGAAAAATTCCCACCTCCATGCCTTTCTTCCCATCACTCCTCCTTCCTCCAATGCCTTCCGCCCTGTTTTTATCCCATCCTTCATGCCCAGTTCTACTTAAGCATCCGGAGGAGAGCACTGTTGCCTGCAGAAATAGGAAGCAGATGGCCATGATTAGAGGTTATCAGTTTTGTTAATATCTTTTTGTTTGCATACATCTTGCCTCTCCAAATATATCATAAACTCAAGAACATGATAATTTTTTTTGCTGGTTAAAACACACAACTTTATTGATGAAACACAAGATTAACAAATGTAAACCAATACAAAAGTATAGCTTATTCGTGATTAGTTCGCTGTCAGTTTAAGTAGAGGGAAGAGTAAAAATATCTCAATCTAGGTAGCAAGATGGAATCAATAAATGCTTTCTTTGTACAAGCTCTAGTATTCATCTGACATCCTTAAAATGGTCTAGCCTAAAATCAACCATCAAAACCAGCATCACTGTTGATATGTGATATTCATTATTCCAAAATAGCAGCTGAAAGGATCTCTTTGCCATATAAGCACAGTGAAAAGCAAAGAATTTACAAAATGCATTGTTCCCAAGTGCAAACTAAAAAAATTACCTCAGTATTGTTTGGGACAGACCCCAGTTAAAGTTTGGTCAATACTTTTAGGACTTTTACTTTCACGACCAGATCACTGTGATTTGCTAATGCTTTGATTTTCTTAACACACACTCCAGATTCTTTGAATAAGAAAAAAAGTGAACTTCTGCTGAATTCTTTCCTGGATGAGGCAAGCCCTTCATTTTTTATGTTGTCATTTATATTCTCAAATAGGGTAAGTATATTAAGAAGAATCTCTCTGTCCCATTCTTTATTAAAGAGGGAAATCAATTCTGATGGTACTTTACAACTGACCAGCTCTCTTGTCATGGCTGGATTTTCAGTAAAGTTTATGATTAGTTTCATAATCTGAATCTTGGTGAAGTAATTTCCCAGGAATAACAAAGCAAAAAAGTCTGGAAAAGAATAGGAAAGCAAATGTTGGTAGTGATTTGTCACAGTCATGTTGGTTAACAGTCTTAGACCAGCCATCTGCACAGCTGAGTCCAAACGACAGATCATGGTGTCATCACACACTTGACTGATATATGTCTTAATCTTGCCCTGATTTTCCGCATTCACACTCAAGTTATTAAGGGCATTGTACGCCTTTTCCCTAATAATGGGATCTTTCGTTTTTATCAGTTTTGCAATAATTGGGAGACCACCCAATTCACGAATGGCATTTTGGTTAAATGAATATGCTGCATTGTTACCCAGAGTGACCAAGGCTACTTCCTGAATAAAAGGATCGTTAGTTCTTTCTAGGATGTTAAGGACCTTTTGAAGGTCAGTAGCACCCAGAATATCATCAATTTTATAGGGAAAGTTGAACTTGCCCCTTCGAACAGGCCATGATGTAGCTGGAGTCCTGGTGCTCTTACCTCTGGTCCTTCCCTTGGACTTGCCACTAGTCTTGCTCCCAGCCCTAGCTCCATTCCTCACAGGGTGGCAGCCTCCACCCCTGACTCCTGGGCAGGGTAAACCAGGTGTAAGGGTCCTGGTCCCAGAGATGGTACCCAACCTGGCCCCTTTGCCCACCTTTGCACTTGCCTGTTCCTTCAGGGTGCTGAAAAGGGCCTTGGCCTTGGCCTCTAGGCCACCTCCACTCTGGGCCTTCAAGTGGGCCTCTGCCTTTACATCAGGTCCACTCTTGAGTTCCACGGACACCTCAGCCTTGGCCTTTGAGTCACCCTGAAGTCTGGCTCCAGCCCCTGCCCCAGCATTAGCCTTAGCTCCTTTCCCAGTCTCTGCAATATCACTAGATTCCTCCTCCTCATCGTCATCGTGGTCGTCCCAGATTTTCTCACTCTCATCTCTTCCCCAGGTCAGTCTGTATACGCAGTAGCAGGCGCCAGCGCCGATCACTACACCAGCGGCCAAGCAGCCAGCTTCCCGAGTTCGGCCCATGCTGCCACGAGTGTCTGGAGGGTTTGCTCTGGCCAGAAGAGTGCTCCCAAGTCAGGGGGCAGGGGGAGGGGGCTGTGGAGTCTTCAGCTACAGCCAGCAGGCTCTGCTGCAGCTACAGATACTGGGGGACCTAAGAATGAAAGAGAGATTTGAGGCTTCAGTCTCCTCCTCCTGTGCCTTTGCATGCAGACAGACTGAACTACAGACCTACAAACAGACAAAACAAATGGGGACATGGCAGGGACTCAAGGGTTGATCACTGATTCCTTTTTTTAATCAGGAAGGTAATTTTGAAAATTTTCCCCACCTCCAGATTCTCCAACCTCATGTTCAACCACCCCACCCCAGTATGTTAAATTTAAGATAGCTTATCAGTTCCCTACCTCCCCTGCCCCTCCAGATGTCCTGGGGGCAGTGGCAGCCCCACATACACCCGCAGGGGTCCAGGCAGTTTCTTCCTTCTATTTCTTGCCTGGAAGTACACTGAGTCCTGCAAACCTGCATACAAAGCGGTGGGGGGAGTGGTGCTGAGAGCTCCTGGGACAGACAGATGAACCTCACCCGGGACAGGCCCCACGTTCCTCTGCGGTATCACTGGCCCTAGTCCCGCGGAGCCCAATATTTCCCACGTTCGGTTCCCCTTCTCTCCTCACTGAGCTGCGGCTTTGAAGTTCATTATGACCCGCGCCCCACCCCGTTCCTTCGATCTCCTCCAATCCTCCACCCAGCCCCCACCCCCGAAAGTCACTGCCTTCAAAGGTGACTGCCACAACTCCTTCCCTGTAACAAAATGGATGGTGGTGGAGGGAGACTGTCTAGAAGCCAGACAGGCGTAAAATGCACAAAAGTCTCGAACTCCGCCCTTGCCTCCGCCACCCCCACCAACTCAGAGGTACCAGGATACTCCTACCCCCACCTATTATATCCACTGCTCGGGAGCAATTTCCTTCCTCCCTCATCTCGGTTTCCGCCTCCACCTAACCTAAGGACTGACAACTCTGGGACCAAAGAGTAATTTGGAGACAGGTCCTCCCCACCCCCACCCCAGGACTCTCGTGACACCCTCGTCCTCCCAGCCACTTCTTTCCGTCCAGAGCACTTTCTTTTGCAAGCTCCGCAATGGTCCAGAGAGGAGAGGAGGAGGGGTGTGTGGGGGAGGTCCACGGGCCCACTGGAGTTTGCAGTCTTCACCATTCTCCAGCCCAGGGATCCCTAAATAGTGCCACCACTCTCACTCTGACATACTTGTTTCTGGACAATTTTCCTCTTCTTCCTGCTCCTAGAGTTGGATTTGCCTTCAGCCGCAAGATCCAAAGACACAGACAGGCGACAGGGCAGAGACAGATTGCTAGGCAGACAGAACAGCACTTCAGACAGTCTCAATTCCAGCCTTTCCGAATCCAAGGTCCTGGTTGTCAAACGGATTTCACCTTTTGGTCTCTCACCCTACCCCCACTTCTCAGGACTCCGCTAACAGCAGCCCTCTTCCAGCAAGGGCGTCCATCCACCCCCTCCCCCAGCCCCAGCCCCAGGCCCAGCCCCAGCGATCGGCCATTTTCCCAGGAAAAACCACACCCCTTTCGAACAACTGGAAAGAGGGGAGGCGGGGCGAGGGAGTGAGAAAAACCGGAGGAGCAAAAGAAAACCCAAAAATCTCTTTGATTCCCCTGCACGACGCAGTCATAGCGCCAATGACAACTATGTTTCCTGTACGCGCTGTCTTCTCCTATTTCCTATATAAAAGATCAGGGAGGTAACTGGGGAGTCAGTAATGCGCCCGAGTTAGGAGGAGGACCCCAGTCATCCATCCCCGCCCTTCTGGGGGCCGCGGGGCAATCCCACCTTTACACTGACTTGCAGGGGTTCGGGGAAGATTCTTTATTCCTTTGCTCCGAGTGGTACAGCGCCCTACTGAAAGACACGGGGAATGACAAGACAGACGCCCAGCCCCAAGATACTGGCTTGCTAGATGGACCAGCACACAGGACAAGAATCTTAACATCGGCCCTTCCCGATTCAAGGACCTGGATGCCAAAGGTTTCAGGTTTCCCCCCTCCTGGTCTGGGGTCTCCCCTGGAATCTGGCCCCCAAGGTCCACCATTCTTGTTCTTGAAAGGGCCGGGGATAGTGCAAGGGTGTGGAGAAAGCGAGCCTCGTCCTTCTTTAGTCTCCACCCTCCGCTACCCGCACCGCGGGAATCCCCTGGGCAAGCACCCATCCACACATAGACTGGCTGGGATCAGGAAAGTTACCTCCTCCTCCTCCTCTCCTGGCCACAGGCCCGCCAGCCCTCGAGGTAATAGGGAGATGGCAACCGGACCAAACGAAAGACCGGGATTAGAAGGACGTCTGCACACGTCGGCTCCTGCTCACGTGAGAGCCACGTCACTCGTGAGCTCAGAACCCCAATTACCACTCCCACCAGCAGTGCGGCAGGAGCCGGCCCACCCCTTTCCTTTCCCTTCACAGCAGGTCCTGCCACTCATTTTCCTCTGCCAATCCCAGAAACCAGAAGTAGCTTATCTTGCGGTTGGCATTTGCCTTTCTTTGGTTAGCAGAGAGAAACTACATCTGCTCCCATGTCCATTGGTCTTTTCTTCCTCTTTGAGGAATAATTTTTCTCTCTTTTACTCCCTGTCCACCCACCTCTCCCTTCACTCCCCCCCCCCACAACGCAGCCTCAATGCTCAGCGTTTCCCCTGCACCGCTATACGAAATGGGATTCAAGATCTCAGAAAAGGATATGGGTAGTGGGAATGTCTTACTTTCTTAAACTTTTCTGTTCATTTTTTAAAAATCAGTAATGCATTACTCTTATATTGAGAAAATAAAATGATGCTATCTTCGCTTGATTGGAGAAGAATTTAAGTCGGAGGGGAAAACCCAAAAGGCCTCACTAATTTTACTATATTTATTTATAACACAAGGAAAATGTTTCCACTAGTTACAGTCAAAAAGAAGCTTTCAAAACGTAGTAACCTGTTTTAAAATGGAAAACTGTTATTTTTCACATGGTCTATGAATTAGTCCACAAAGATGACTAGTTGTCTAATCTTTGCCATTTTACATAAATGATCTATTACTTTTTCTAATTTTGGATCAGCTTACAATTTGATAAAACAAAAACAATAAAATCTTGTATTGTTTGATTAAAGAAAGACATGCATTCAATGTCCCAAAGTCTTGGCTGACTGCTGTGTGAACCTCTTGTGATTTGATGGCTGTTCTGAACACCTGCCCCAGATTAGCTTTTAGTCTACTAAAGCTGAGGAAGCTGAGGGTGTGAGGGACGCAGAAATCATCCGATCTTCCCGGCCTTGTCAAGAAGGAAGGGTGGAAGGTGATGCCCTCCCACCTCTCCTATATTCCAGAGCTTCTCATCCCCTGCATTATAGAACCTGACTTTTTGCACACTCTAAAAATATACATGGACAGGTGACCAAAGTGGTAAATGCCACCTTTACTCAGGTGACAAAACTGAGTAAACACCTTTGACTTCTTTCCTCCCTCCCTCCCTCAAATTCCCACAGAGGTAACTCAGGGATGCAGAGAAGGGACTGCTGTTCCCACCTACTCCTGCAGCTGCAGGTTTCCATGAAGCCTAGAGAAGCAATTGCTGGGGGAAGCACCCAGGCCTGCCTGTCCTGCTCTGCCCTGATTAATGGTGGCCCAGTTAACCTTGTTCCTGGTGCCATCTGCTGCTACCACCTGGCCTCAGAGGGGCAGCCTACTGGCCTCCCACCCCTGGCCTCCTTACCTCAGGGCACCCAGGGAGAACCCAGCCTTGCTGCAGGGTCACTGCCCTCAGCCCACACCCACCTTGGTGCTCCCTCAGCCAAATGTATGCCTGGGCCTGAAGGACTCTCCCCACTAACCATACTGATTAACCTAGAGTAGGTATTCTCAACTGGCCACCTCTGTGTTCTACCTAAAATTGTATCAAAGTCATGTGCACGCATATGTCCATCAGAGTGGGAAGAGGGCTCATAGCTCTCATCACATTCTCACAGGCAACTAAGACTTAAAAAAAACCTAAAAATAACTCCCTTTGAAAAAAAAGATACATCCCCTTAGTAGAAATCAATCTCTGTATCTCTCTCACACACATTATACACACTCTTTATTTTTTTAAAAAATGTGCAAATAACGCAGAAATGTATAAAGTAGAACGTGAAAGTTCCCTGCAATGCCTGTTCCACCACAACCACTTATAACAATTTCCACCTTTCTTCATGCAAATACAGAGTCTATGAATGCATATGTGTTGAACAACAATATACAGAACAACTATATACAGGGCAAGAAGGCTCACACTGAGTGACATAAAGTGCAAAGAATCTGCACTTTAATTTGAGAACTGGTATCTTTAAAAATTGTTTCTTTCTATCCATGTCAACTTTTATGATCTTCAATAAATTTTATGTTTCTTCAGATAGGTCATACTCATTATTTGTTAAGTTTATTCCTAGGTGTTTTATGGTTTTGTTGCTTTGGGGGATGACATTCCTTTTATGATTATATTTTCTACCAGGTTATTGCCGAAGGAAATAATTCTGATATATTTACTTTCAGTGACCTTTCTTAATATTTCTAATAGAGGCATAACTCATTTTATTGCGCTTTGCTTTATTGTGATTCACAGACATTGATTTTTTTACTAATTGAAGGTTTGTGGCAACCCTGTGTCAAACAAGTCTATCAGTGCCATTTTTCCAACAGCATGTGCTCACTTCACGTCTCTATGTCACAGTTTGGTAATTCTCACAATATTTCAAACCTTTTCATTATTATTATATTTGTTATGGTGATCTGTGATCAGTGATCTTTGATGTTACTATTGCAAAAACATTACAACTCGTTGAAAGCTCAAATGATGGTTAGCATTTTTTAGCAGTAACATATTTTTAAATTAACGTATATACATTTTTAAAGACATAATGTTTTGCACACTTAATAGACCACTGTATAGTGTAAACAAAACTTTCATATGCACTGGGAAACAAAAACATGTGTGACTCACTTTATTGCGATACTGGCTTTATTGTGGTAGTCTGGAATTGAACCCGCAATATCTCTGAGGTATGTCTGTAGTTTTTCAGTTGATAACTGGTTTTTCTAGGTATGCATACATAATCATTTGAAAATGATGATTTTTTTAATTTTGTCTTTTCCAATCATTATTATCTCTTATTCTTTGATTTTCTGGATGTACTACATCAACCAGAACCTCCAGAACTATGTTGAATAATAATGGTGATCTGAGAGTCTCCTTATCTTGTTCTCGAAGTAAATGAGAATGGTGCTAATATTTCACCATTTGGTGTAATGTTAGCTATTTGTTTCTGCTGTGCTTTTCTTCATCTGTGTTTTTGTGATGGGGGAGATGTTTAAAACCTGCACTCTCATAACCCTTTATGTAAGACTGAGAAAATGTAACTGTCTACATCAAAATATTGGGAGGGGGAGAGAAAGAGGGAGCATTGCCACAAGTGCTGTGCTTATTGTGAATATGTTGATGAGCAAAAACAGACACTAATTCTGCTCTCATAGTGAAAACAAGTCCTTAATGAAATAATCACATATACATACAAAGTGAGAAAAATACTTTGAAGGAAAGGAACACTGTTAATATAGTAAAAGAAGTGGCAGAGTCTGGGGATCAGGGAAGGCTTCCTTGATGGAGAGAGGAGTGAAACTTTGAACTGAGATTAAGGGAAGCAGGTGTTAACTAGGAAAAGAGAAGAAGAAAATAAAAATGTCTCAAATTCTCCACCTTTCTTATAGTCACCATGATAAACCATCTACCTCAATCCTAGGATAAATCCTGTGAAAACCGCTGCTAACTTTTCAATTGACTCTTTCAGGTTTTTTTGTTGTTTCCTATATATCAACAAAAAAATTATGTAGATATATGTGAATGTGTGTATATGCATGTCTTTTAAAAATAACTTGGGATCATACTATGCAAACTATTCTGCAAACTACTTTTTCACCTAATATAATATGTACATCATTTTATCAGCTACAATAATATTCTCTAGTGTGGATTTATCAAAATTCAACCAATCTATTACTGGTTGATATTTAGCCTCTTCCCAAACTTCCCAAAATTTGTCTATTACCAAAATGTTACAGTGGAGACCTTTGTTTATATATATATTTGACAATTGTGGCATTATTTCCTTAGGATAAATTCCTAGAAGTGAAATCACTGGGTCAAAGTGGAAGTTCATTTTAAATTTTATCCATGCTGCCAACTCTCACCTCTTAAATTTTGATATATATTTTCCATGTTGTGCTCCAAAATTTTTTGATTTTTTAAATTATAAGTGAGATTAAGCATTTTTCCATAGGTTTAACCATTTGTATTCCTGTTTCTATGAACTGCCTTTCCCAGTTTTTCCACTAGGTTTTTCATCTTTTTCTTATTAATATATGAGAACTTTCTGTAAATTAAGGAAATGAGCTCTTAGATTGTCATAAGTATTATAAATATTTTCCCAGTTTATAATTTTCTTTGGACTTCAGCTATGTAGAATTTTAAAAATCTTTATGATACAAACTGTATCAATTCTTTCGTTACATTTTTTGGGGTTTGTGTCCTGCTTAGGATGGCCTGTATGTTTTTCTAAATTTATGTGTGTTTTTTAATATTTAAATTTTGATCCATATAGAATTTTTTTGTTGCGTTGCTTCTATTATCAGTAAGTCAGAAATTTTATCCACCCTTGCTTTTGCACCATTTGTATAAATGTCAACACAGTGAAAAAAGTAAATGACATCTGTGTTATTATGAATATATTTTTTCCAGCTTTATTAAGCATATGGAATTAATATTTTCCAAATAGTTAGCAAATTTTCCTAATACCCATTATCAAATAATACCTCTCTAGCTCCTGATTTTAAATGCCACCTTTATCATGAGTTAAATATCCACATATATTTGGATCTATTTTTTTTATTCTCTATCTTCCTTTAATCTGTTATTTTTTTCTTTTTATGTTCCTAACTGTTTTAATTACAGTATCTTTATAATATGTTTTAACATCTGGAAGAGTAAGGCCTCTCTAATTATTCTTCTTTTTCATAATTTGCCTGTCCACTCACATTTGTTTATTTACAGATAAAATGAATTGTTTTGTTAAATTCCCTTTAAAATCCTGTTTTTATTTCAATTTGGATGAAGTTAGTTCTAAGGTTAACTGAGGGATAATTGGCATTTTTATAAGAATATGTTACCACTTCACACCAGTTAGAATGGTTATTATCAAAAAGATAAGAGATAACAAGTGCTGGTGCAGATGTGGAGAAAAGGAAACCCTGTTGGTGGGAATGTAAATTGGCGCAGCCACTACAGAAAACTGTATGGAGTTTCCACAAAAAAATAAAAATAGAACTACTGTATGATCCAAAAATCTCACTCTGTGTACATATCCAAAGAAAATGAAATCACTCTCGAAGAGATATCTGCACCCCCATGTTCATTGCAGCATTGATCACAATAGCCAAGACATGGAAACAACCAATGTGTCCATCAATGAATGAATGGATTAAAAACAAGCATCATGTACATATGGTACCCTGTAGGTTATCAATAAATAGTTGTTGAATGAATGAGTATATCTTGCAAATTTTTTGTTAATTCTTAAGCTTACTTTTTATGTGTATAGTGGAATATTATTCAGCCATAGAAAATAATGGAATTCTGCCATTTGTGACAACATGGATGGAACTATATGTGGAATCTAAAAATGCCATGAAAACATAGAGTAGAATGGTGGTTGCCAAGGGCTGCAGGGAAGGGGAAATGGGAAACTGTTGGTCAAAGGGTACAAACTTCCAGTTATAAGATGAATAAGTTCTGGGGATCTAATGAAGAGCATGGTGACTATAGTTAACAGTACTGAAATGTATACTTGAAAGTTGCTAAGAGAGTAGATCTTAAATGTTCTCACCATAACAATTATAAAAAATGGTAATTATGGTAGATGTGTTAACTAACCTTATTGTGATAATCATTTTGCTATATATACATGTATCAAATCAGCACATGGTACACCTTAAACTTATGCAATATTATATGTCAATTATATCTCAGTAAAGGTGGGGAAAAAAGAATATTTTTCTACCCAAGAACCCAGTTTCTCTAGTTATTTGTCTTCATTTATTTTTCCAGCAGAATTTATACGTTAAAAAATATAACTGGGGGGCTTCCCTGGTGGTGCAGTGGTTGAGAGTCCGCCTGCCAATGCAGGGGACATGGGTTCGTGCCCCGGTCCGGGAAGATCCCACATGCCGCGGAGCGGCTGGACCCGTGAGGCATGGCCGCTGGGCCTGCGCATCCAGAGCCTGTGCTCCGCAATGGGAGAGGCCACAACAGTGAGAGGCCCGCGTATGGAAAAAAAAAAAATATATATATATATATATATATATATATATATATATATATATATATATATATAACTGGGCTTCCCTGGTGGCGCAGTGGTTAAGAATCTGCCTGCCAATGCAGGGGAGACAGGTTCGAGCCCTGATCTGGGAAGATCCCACATGCCGCAGAGCAACTAAGCCTGTGCGCCACAACTACTGAGCCTGAGCTCTAGAACCCATGAGCCACAACTACTGGGCCCACATGCCACAACTACTGAAGCCCACATGCCTAGAGCCCATGCTCCACAATGAGAGAAGCCACCGCAATGAGAAGCTCACACACTGCAACGAAGAGTAGCCCCTGCTTGCCACGACTAGAAAAAGCCTGCGTGCAGCAATGAAGACCCAACGTAGCCATAAATAAATAAATAAATTTATAAATATACATATAACTCCTAGAACATTGCTTGGCACACTGTAGGTTATCAATAAATACTTGTTGAATGAATGAATATATCCTGCGTATTTTTAAAGTTTCTTCTTAAGTAGCTTACCTTTTCTCATGATTATTAGAAATGGAATCATCTTATATTTTTTATTATTTTTATATATGAAAGTGATTGTTTTTTCATATTGATTTTATAACCAGCCTCTTTATGGAGTTCCTAAAGTTTCAAGTGGTTGATTTTCTCAGATTTGTTTCATTTTCAGTAATGATAATCTCACCTCCTTTCTAATATTAATATCACATTTCTTTCTTTTGGATGATTGTATTAACTAGTATTTCCAGAACAATGTTAAATAATGGTGTGAAAGCTAACATCCTTGTCTTCTTCTTGATTTTTATGGGAATGCTTCTAGTGTTTATTCCTCAAGCATGAAAGACTTCTTTTTAGAAACTTATGTATATTTTTTATCATATTAAAGAAGTATCTACCTGTTCCTACTCCAATAAATTGTATTCAGAAGATATATGGCTTCAAGTACAATTTTTTTAAAATTTTTATTTATTTATTTATGGCTGCGTTGGGTCTTCGTTGCTGCACACGGGCTTTCTCTAGTTGCGGCGAGCATGGGATACTCTTCATAGTGGTGTGCAGGCTTCTCATTGCAGTGGCTTCTCTTGTTGTGGAGCATGGGCTCTAGGGGCACAGGCTTCAGTAGTTGTGGCACACAGGTTTAGTTGCTCTGCAGCATGTGGGATCTTCCCAGACCAGGGATCGAACCCATGTCCCCCGCATTGGCAGGTGGATTCTTAACCACTGTGCCACCAAGGAAGTCCCTCAAGTACAATTTGATTAATAGTCTCTCTGCTATGTCCTTCCTTACATATAAGCTTCATTCTTGAGCTGGTCACTCTGATGGAACCAAAATAGCTGCAATAGATCTAGGCCTTACATCAGCACATTTTATCACACAGATTCCCAACAGGAAAAAGAATCCAACTGAGCTGGTTCAAGAAACTCGAATGTAGGGACTACTCAAAGAGATATATGCAAGGTTAAGAGACCAAATTAGGGATTTTGAGGTACCCAGAGACTAGCAATAGCAGGAAGCTGTTACCTTAGGCCTAAAAAGGCAAGAGCCTTTTTTTAAAAAATGGAGCTTAGTGAGAGCTATAGCTATAAAGAAGGTACCTTATGGCAGGAGATGGAGTCTTGGCCCATCACTACCAATAACCACCACCAATCCAAGAACCACCACCAGCCAGAGGCCAATATGCCCTGGGCGAGATGCCCACTTGGGACTGCCATCCCATCTGAGTCTCCAAAATTTTTACCAAATCAAACTTGGGTCAGCTTGCCCTCATGCTGTAAAGCCAATCTACTGACACTGGGTTGTGGTGAAGGAAAGTGAAGGAAAGTGCAGCATTTATTACTGCAGGGCACAAAGCAAAGAGTACAGGCAGCTAAAGCTCAAAAGACCCCAAACTCCCCAAACCCCAAACCTTTCCTTAGGGAAAGGTTTTTTAAGACAGGGTAAGGGAGATGGTTGTGGGGTGTGTGATCAGCTCACGGACATTCTTCTGATTTGTTGGTGGTGAGGTAATCAGAAGTCAGCATCATCAACTGGTCTGGGATCTATGTACTTGTGGTCAAAATTAACTTCTTCCACCTGGGGGTGGGGGTTCAGTATCTGCAAAACAGCTCAAAGAATATGGCTCAGAATATTATCTACAGCCCTTGGGAAAGAACTAAAGGTCCTTGACTTTGTTTAATGGCTAAACTACTATTATTTTGTCTTGCTTGACCGTTTTCCTTTGTTTCTGTATTTTCTCACTTTTCTGATTAAATTTATTCTTTGGAACTTGGGGAAGGCCTAGGAGGCTAAAGGTTTTCTACAAACAAGAGGCAGGCAGAGGACATGGGGGATATCTGCCCTGGGAAGACCCCATAGGGTCCTACTTGGTTATACTCTTACCACTCAGCATCCATTCTTGTGCTTTATTCCAATGAAGAAACTCTCATCTCCAACAGGGAGGCAGGGACAAAAATCCCATCAGCCAATGTACTGTCATGGAGTAATGCTAATTCATACTCTCCACCTGAAACCTAATTTATTACAACCATCTCCAGTATTTTTCATGTATTAGAGAAAAGAAGGGGAAATAGTAAATTACAAAGATACATCTAGCTGCTACCTTTCCCCTCTGTAGCTGTTCATGAGGCCAAAATCAATAATCATAACTTCATTCTTCCACTGTTCACTTCATACTCCCTTTAGGTGGTCAAAGTTCTTTCCCTGATGTAGTGATCCTAACCTTCAGTCCTGTCTTTATGGGATTTCTGCACTTTCCCATTGAACAGGACTATTGGGCAAATGAGTATTAAGTGGTGTCCCAGTGACAATCCCTGGGCTCCAAGCATACTTCTCCTTGTTCTCATTGTATAGCAGCAACCCTGTTTCCCCTTGGTGATAGGATTTAATTACTCCAGCCAGTACAACAGTCCCTGTCTCTGCTTATCAATTCAATAGCATGAGGAGACCAAAATGGCCAGGGTGCAGTTTCAGCTTTCAGTTTAATGGAACCATGGCTTTATTCCTTGGTAGCAGCATTCATTCCTTGGAAAAATAGAACCTCCAAACCTGCTGAGCCCAAGGTTGTGGAGAAAAAACAAAATAAGTCTTTATTGGGTTAATTGGTATAATAGTGAGAGGGACCAATCCCTCCTCCACCTTCATTCCCACACCTGTGTATTCTTACTATGAGGGAAATAGCACTATATATTGGTCGCTGTTTTTGAAGCAACTATTGTAGTCTTGTAGCACAGCACCGTCCACCCGGAACAGGTGATCTCATAACTAAGCCTTCAGTAAGTCATTTACTTTCCTATCAGGCAAGCTGCTTCTGCATGATGGAGTAAGTGATAAAGACTAGTGAATATTTGGATATGACTCCATTATTGTACTTCATTTATCATTAAATGAGTTCCCTGGTCAGAGACAATGTTGTATGGGATACCCTGATGATAATTAAGACATTCTGGAAGTCCACAGACCGTGGCACTGACAGAATCATTGTGAGCAAAGAAAGCAAATGTGTGTCTGGAATATGTAGTTATTTCCATGAAGAAAAATTTCTGTTCTCACTGTGATAAAAGGTGTCCTATATAATAATCTTACCACCACGGGGCTGACTAGTACCCCAGGAAATAATGCCTTATTGTATTGAATGATTCACCCTCATCTTATTTTGTTGTCAGGTTGGGTATTCAGCAGTGTTAGTAGAAGATCAGCCTTGATGAGTGGAAGTCCATATTGTTGAGCCCATGCATAACCTCCATAACATTGATGCTAATCCAACAAAGGGAAAGAGAGGCAGAAGAGTCAAAGAAGATGTGGTGATAGAATCAGAGGTCAAAGTGATGTGGGGTGATGGGCCAACGAATGCAGGCAGCCTCTAATGGCTGGAAAAGACAAGGAAACAGATTCTCCAGTACAGCATCCAGGGGGAACACAGCTCTGTCAACGCATTTTTGACTTCTGACCTCCAGAACTGGAAGATAATAATTTTGCCTTGTTTTATGCCATTGAGTTTGTGGTAATTTGTTACAGCATCAATAGGAAACTGATACAATGTTGTTGCTGTTGTTGTTGTTTTAAAGAACAGAAGAGAAAGTCTTCTATATTTACCCAGATATTTACCATTTCTATTGCTTCTCCTTCATTCCTGAATTCTAGATTTCCCTCTGGTATCATTTCCCATTAGCCTGAAGAGCATCCTTTAACATTTCTTGTAAAGCATGTCTGCTGGCAGAAAATTCTCGTGGTTTTCCTTCATCTGATAACATCTTTATTTCATCTCCATTCCTGAAGGATATTTTTGCTGAATATGGAATTGTGTGTTGGCAATTCTTTTCTTTCAACACTCTAAAGATATTGTTCCAATGTCTTTTAGCCTTCATTGTTCATGGTAAGAAAACCACAATCTTTCAAATTGTTCCCTTACAGATAATGTGTTATTTTTCTCTAGCTACTTTCAAGGTATTTTTCTTCACTTTTGGTCTTCAGCAGTTTGGTAGGATGTGTCTAGGCATGGTTTTCTTTGAATTTATCCTGTTTGGGATTCATTAAGTCTCTTGAATCTGTACATTTACGACTTTCAACAAATCTGGAAAATTTTAAAGAATCATTTTCTCAAATATTTTTTCTATCCCAGGAGGGGAAAGCCAAGATCAGGAGCTGTCACCCCTTCCCAGCACCATCTCACAGACCAGGAGTGTCACTCAGGTAAAATGAGGTCCCTGACTTCAGCTCTGGTGCAGTGATTGAGGCTCTTCCCAGGAGAAAAGGGGGGATATAAGGATGAAGAACTCTGCAGCTCTGCCTGAGGGAACTGACTTAATTTTGAAAAGGTAGTAGAAAATTCCATGCCTATAGGCATTTTCAAAAACAATGGAGATCATGGTGGAAGATAATTAAGAAGAGGCTGGTAGCACTAACACAAGAAAAATGTCAGAACAGTCACAAGTTTACTGATGAAAACCAGGGAAAGAGACAGCCAATCAGAGCCCTCCTGGGATCATACACAATTGTAAGGGTCAGGAAGACTGTGTGCATATGCTAGGCTGCATGGAAAGGCATGGAACAGGCTTGAAGGATGTAAAACAAAGAATGTTGCTCATTACTTGTTTCTACAAGGATTAAGTCATAAGCCACTGCAGTTGCTGACCAACAGTACAGCCTAAAAAGAATTCAGGATGAAAAACAAGATGAAGTACTCTGTACTTTGGAAAAACAGGGCCCTTAGATAGCACCTTAGATAGATATATCTCAGGAAAATGTTCAATTAACCCAGATTCTTACATCTTCCCATACATAAAAAAGCACTAAAATCATTAACTGAGATACCTGTTCCTCATGACAAGCAGTAACATTTTACTGAGATGAATGTTTGACTGCATGTATTCCCTAGTCAAAATCATATATATACTGACTTCTCCCCCTACCTCTTCAGAGCTGTCCTCTCAGAGCTACTGAGAAGCTGTTTCCTGGGATCAGTCCTCAGTAAAACCCTGAATAAAACTTAACTCACAGCTCTTACATTGTGTGTTTTTTCTTTCCATTGAAAAGGGATTCCCCAAGCCACACACAGACCCATGAACACCAGGCAAAAGCCTTACTGGCACAAGGAGCTTAAACACAACCTCTGACCAAGCACTGACTGAACCATAAGTTACTCTGACCCAGGGACGAATCCTAAAAAGCCAAGATTAAAAATAAAATCACAAAAAAATAAAATAAAATCACAGTCATCTTTGGCAGTCTGGAACAATGTGTGAAATGCCCAAGGCTATGCCTTTTCAGGAGCAATCAGAGAAGGAACCTCCGAGCTAGTAGTCCCAGGTTGAATGAGCTAGGGGAAAAATATGTAAACTCACTGAAATGTGAGAGCAGCCTCCAAGCTATACATGTATCCAATGGCAAAGGGTAAATATCTAATTGGGCTTAAGCACAACCTTTGACCAATAAGTGACTTATGCTAACCCAGGGGCAAAACCTAGGTAGACAAGCTAAAAGATAAAAATAAGGAGGAAAGATCTGAGCTGGGAAAACAGAGGTGTACACTATGGGAGGAAATAAACTCCACATAATTAGTCCCACCAACTCAACAAACAATAAACAAATGACAGCAAACAACAACCATTGGGAGGAGGATCAGTATCCAGAGTTGCTAATAATATGTTACCTAAAATGTCCAGTTCTCAACAAAAAATTAAAATACATACAACAGCTACACAGGTAAACATGAAAGACAGTATAAATGTATTTTGTTGTAACTATTTTTTCTTCTGATTTAAAAGACTACTTCATAAAGCAATATGAATAAATCTATGTTGATATACATATAATGTATAAATATGTGAGTTGTATAATAACAATGCAAAGGAGTGGGGAGGGAATGGAGATATTAGGAGCAAAGATTTGAAATTAAGTTGGTATTGACCTGAACTTGATTTTTATAAGTCAAGCTATTAACTGTAATCCCCAGAGTAACCACTAAGAAAATACATTTTAAAATACAGTAAAAGAAATGACAAGGGGGCTTCCCTGGTGGTGCAGTGGTTGAGAGTCCGCCTGCCGATGCAGGGGACGCGGGTTCATGCCCCGGTCCAGGAAGACCCCACATGCCGTGGAGCAGCTGGGCCCGTGAGCCATGGCCGCTGAACCTGCGCGTCCGGAGCCTGTGCCCCACAACGGGAGAGGCCACAACAGTGAGAGGCCCACGTACTCCAAAAAAAAAAAGAAATGACAAGGGAATGAAAATGGTACACTAGTAAATAACTATTTAACATAAAAGAAGGTAACAGTGGAGGGAGAGAGGAACAAAAAAGACATAAGACATATAGAAAACAAATAGCAAAATGGCAGATAATAATTCTACTTCATCAGTGATTGCATTAAATATAAATAGATAAAACAATTTAAAGGCAGAGATTGGCAGAATCAATTTAAAAAATATGATCCATAAAAATATACTGTCTACAAAAGATATTCAGAATCACAGATACAAATAGGTTGTAAATAAAAAGTTAGAAAAGATGTACCATGCAAACAGTAAACAAAAGGGACCTGGAATTGTTACACTAATATCAGAAAAATTAGGCCTCAAGACAAGCATTGTTATTAGAAAAAAAGAAGGGCCATTTATATTGATGAGAGGGTTAATCCATCAAGAAGATTTAACAATTGTAAACATACATGCACCTAATGATAAAACTCCAAACTACACGAAGCAAAACCAGATATAATTGAAGGGAAAATAAAAATTTATACAAGTCATAACAATAATATATGATATATGCCAATTACTATGTGCCAAGTACTACTCTGACTGTTAATCTTTTAATCATCACAGCAATTCAATAAAATAAGTATTTTTATTCCCATTCTAAATATGGGGAAAGTGAGGTAGAAAGAAGAGAATTGCCCAAGATCACATAGCTATTAAGTGACAAAACCAAGATTTGAAGCCAAGCTATCCACTGGCAGAGTTTATGTTCTTAACTACTCTTTCTCATGGCTCAGCTGTGAATAATATTTATGTAGCCATAAAATAAACATAGAATATTGATTTAGTGAAATATAGTGATGTAGGGCTTCCCTGGTGGCGCAGTGGTTGAGAGTCCGCCTGCCGATGCAGGGGACACGGGTTTGTGCCCTGGTCTGGGAGGATCCCACGTGCCACGGAGCGGCTGGGCCCGTGGGCCGTGGCCACTGGGCCTGCACATCTGGAGCCTGTGCTCCGCAGAGGGAGAGGCCACACCAGTGAGAAGCCTGCGTACCGCAAAAAAAAAAAAAAATATATATATATATATATATATATATATATGTATATATATATATATATATATATAGTGATGTAACAACAATATATTGGGAAACTGTGGGAGACGTGTGTATATGGGATGGGAGGTTTAAGATAACTGAATCTTGGGCTTCCCTGGTGGTGCAGTGGTTAAGAATCCACCTGCCAATGCAGGGGACACAGGTTCAAGCCCTGGTCTGGGAAGATCCCACGTGCTGCGGAGCAGCTAAGCCTGTGTGCCACAACTATTGAACCTGCATGCTGCAACTACTGAAACCCGTGTACCTAGAGCCCGAGCGCCGCAACTAGAGAAAGCCCGCGTGCAGTAACGAAGACCCAACTCAGACATAAATTAATTGATTAATTAATTTTTAAAAAAGGAATAAGATTGTCAGAGCTGCAAGGGATTTTAAAAAAAGATAACTGAATCTTTTCATTGAAGAAAATCATAGCTGATGTGTAAAAATTAAAAGTCAAGAAATAAAAGTATAAACAGATTATTTAGAAATATGGAGTGATACCAGAAGAAATAGTTAAAAGATTTGAAAGTGATTCTCTCTGAGGAGGAGAAATGTGGGATGGGGAAGGATGAAGCAAAGTTCTGGTAGATTTTTATTGTTGCTGTTATAAGCCTTATGGTACTCTATAACTATAAAAATTACATTTAAAAAAACCAGGACTCCAAACGTGTACAGAAACTTAAGGACTGTGATGGGCTGAATGTGTGTCCCCCCCAAATTCATATGTTGAAAGCCTTACCCCCAGTATGGCTGTATTTGGAGATAGGTCCTCTAAGGAAGTAATTAAGGTTAAATGAGTCCATAAGGGTGGATCCCTGATCCTATAGGATTAGTGTCCTTATAAGAAGAGATATCAGAAAGCTCACTCGCTCGCTCTCCACACACATGCACCAAGAAAAGGCCATGTGAGGTCATAGTGAGAAGGCAGCTGTCTACAAGCCAAGAGGAAAGCTCTCACGGAAACTAAGTTTACCAGCACCTAATCTTGGACTTCCCAGGCTCCAGAACTGTGAGAAGATAAATTTATGATTTTCAAGCCACCCAGTCTGTGGTATTTTGTTTCAGCAGCCCAAGCCGACTAATACAGGGACATTATCCTCAATGAAATAAGCCAGTCATAGGGACATTCCTGGCAGGCCAGTGGTTAAGACTGCACTTCCACTGCAAGGAGCATGGGTTTGATCTCTGGTTAGGGAACTAAGATCCCACATGCTGCGTGGCGCGGCCAAAAAAAAAAAAAAAAAGAAGAAGAAAGAAAGAAAGAAGCCAGTCATAAAAGGACAAATACTGAATGACTCCACTTAAATGAGGTACCTCAAGTAATCAAATTCATAGACAGACAGTAGAATGGTGGTTGCCAGGGGGATGGGATAATGGGGAGTTATTTTTTTAACATCTTTATTGGAGTATAATCGCTTTACAATGTTGTGTTAGTTTCTGCTGTATAACAAAGTGAATCAGCTATATGTATACATATATCCCCATATCCCCTCCCTCTTGCGTCTCCCTCCCACCCCCCCATCCCACCCCTCTATGTGGTCACAAAGCACCCAGCTGATCTCCCCTTGCAATGCAGCCACTTCCCACTAGCTATCTATTTTACATTTAGTAGTGTATATATGTCAGTGCTACTCTCTCACTCCGTCCCACCTTACCCTTCCCCCTGCCCGTGTCCTCAAGCCCATTCTCTACGTCTGCGTCTTTATTCCTGTCCTGCCCCTACGTTCTTCAGAACCATTTGTTTTTTGTTTTTTGTTTTTTAGATTCCATATATATGTGTTAGCATACAGTATTTGTTCTTCTCTTTCTGACTTAACTTCATTCCGTATGACAGACTCTAGGTCCATCCACCTTAATGGGGAGTTATTGTTTAACGGGTATAGAATTTCAGTTTGGGAAGATGGAAAGAGTTTTAGAGATGGATGGTGGTGATGGTTATGCAACAATGTGAATGTACTAAATGTCAATGAACGGTACACTTAAAAATGGTGAAGATGGTAAAGGTTTTCTGTATTTTACCACAATTTTCTTAAAACGGAAAAAAAAGAATGTATAGAGGTATGCATTGTAATATAGATGGGAGGCTGTACGCTTGGTTTCAGTTCTGCATTCCTGCTTGCCAAAGTCTCACACATATAGAGCTTCCTGAGCATTCTGCTCTCAGTTTTTCAGTCTGTGCCCCTTGCTGGGGCTACCTGACTCACTCCTTGGCTTCAGTTATCAACTACAAAACATATCTTTAGTCAGACCTTTCTTCTGTGCTCTATATCCATACCTTTCAAATGAACACTGAGCATCTCCACTTGAAAGTCCCAAAAGGACCTCAAATTCAAAGAATTCAAACCAGATTCATTCCCTTCCTCTCCCAATTCTACTCCTTCATGTTTGAAAAATAGAAAGAGAAAAGAAATGTTAATACCCTTCCTCCTTCATTCCGTACTCCAGACTGTACTCTTTCTCCTGCACCACACTGCCTTCAGGGCCAATTAGTTCATGTGTTTCCCAGAAATAGGCCTTTTTCCCCTAGAAGAAGGACTGAATTTTCATCTTCAAAAAGTGATATTAAATTATACTTCATATGTGCATGACCCAGCAAGTCCACTCTACCCAAAACCTTAAACCAACCCCTGATCCCTGAGTATGCTATAACAACAACACTAGAGTAAGAATCTGGGGACCCGGGGCCACAGTCAGACCCAGAACTGGCTATAAGACCACTTAACTTTCCAAAACATCTAGGAATGTTATCCACTGCTAGCTTAGCCTCATTGCTGGCCCTAGAACTGGGGACGAGGGCCACACTAAACCCCATTCTTTGAAGGGTCCTGCATATCACACACACACACACACACACACACACACACACACTTCTTAAAGAACACGTGGGTGCCTGTGTTACATGGGATCTGGTGCTCATTGTTGGTACAGTGCAACTTATAGGCCTAAACATCTGTACTTTGACTAACACTTTTCGGGCTCCAGGAAAATGCTTCTCCACATCTGTTTCCCTGTCTCCTTTAAACAAAAGGCAACTGTGTCCAAATGCCATGTAGATTTGTGGATTGTGACACTGCTGACATAAGAAATAGACAGTATTTCAGGCTACAGGGAAGATTCTAGCAGTGAACCACTTAGGGAAGAGAAAAAAACAAGCTACCTCGTCAGAGCCTTATTCTCAGATACATGAATGCCATAGATTTTTGCTTAACAAACTTTAATTTCCCAGTAGTGTCCATTTTCTTGTTTGTATTTATTTTCTGGTTTGTGGTTCCAAAGTAATAAAAATTAATGCAATATTTGCAAAAGTTGCATATAGAGGCTAAAGAATATTTCACAATATTAAACAACAGATATGACTCTTGATTTGGGGATGTATGGAGAGAGAGAAACACGCATGAATCATTGTCACAGATTGGATCCCCAGGAAACAGATTATGAGACAAAGATTAGTATAGGAGGTTTATTGGGGAGAGCTCCTGCGATAAACATTTATGGAAGAAAGGGGATAAAATAAACAGGAAGGAAAAGAGGAAAAAAATCAAATGTCAGTGCACTATCAGTAGAATGCCTCAACATACACTGTAGGGAATTCTGAAGTTAGGATGAAACGTCAAAGTTGTCTCAAGTAGGGGAAAGAGGACCAGGCCTTTATACACAGCATCAGTGAGCCAATGGATGTGGGACACTCTGAGAATAGGGTGTGATCTTGAACAAGACAGTTCTCAGCTGATGAGATGCCTGAATGGGGCTGGCAGCCAAGGGCTCTCTGATGGCAACATTCTTAACAACTGAAGTAATAAGGCCTTTATTGCTAAAGGGAACTCTGGGCAGGGCATTGCAGTATCCACCACAGTCCACCCCTTGTGCCTCTCAGATCCGCTTTATATAAGTTCCAGGATCAGCTCTTCCAGGGGTCTGGTAGGCCTCTCTTCCTAGGAGAACTTTAAACTATAGCCCCCAACACTGCAGCTGGTCTCAAAGATGAAAATGACCATCCCTCTCTTCCACTATCAATTACAGATCCCAATCACTCTTAGGGTCTCGGTAGTTTGCCTGGTGGTATGATCCAGGCCCTCATTCCTGATCATTATGGGTTTCTCAGGCTGGAGTTGCTGTCCTTGATGATACCCACATACCAAGCCCACCAATCTATAAATAAGGCTGGGGTTTTTCCTTCTCAGTCAGCTTGTCAAAAAAGATCCCCCATGAGGCCACAGGTGTAAGGAGTGTGAAAGGTGCTAGCGCAACAGTGGTGGATATCATGGAGGATCTGCTCTAGCTGATTGTGCAGGTGCTTATACCCTCCAGTCCTGCTTGTGCTTGATCCTATGTGTAAAACTTCCATCTTGTTGCTGGGCCTGCCCACCCCTATATCTTGGAGGATCTGACAGAGCTCAGTTCATAATGGGCAGTTCTGGTTGTATGGTCAGTTGCATGGTCATTTGATGTCCTATGACCTTGTATTCCATCTCTACCAGGACACAGTAGCATATCAGGAGCTGTTTTTAAAAGATATATAATTCTCCACTGCATGTGGCATGACTTTGTTCCAGAATCTGAGTTCTGGTCTAAGTTGTGACCTTCCCATTGGGGCTTACCAATAACTCCACATGGCATCTTCCACCAACACAGACATCTCTAATACCTTAGAGTCTATTGATATCATGGTCCAAGTGGCAGGACTGCTTGAAACCACGGCCTGGACCTGCTATAAGGCCTTCTTTTGTTCTAGGCCCCATTCAAAGTTGGCAGCTTTTCATGTTACCCAATATGTGGGTCAAAACAGTAATTCCAGATGTGAAATGTGCTGCTTCCAGAACCCAATAAAGCCTACAAGACATTGAGCTTCCTTCTTCATGAGGAAGGTGGAAAATGCAATAATTTGTACTGTACTTTTAGAGGGAATCTCCTGGCATGCCCCAGACCATTCAACCCCTAAAAACTGTACTTAATGTAGCCAGCCCCTGGATCTTTGTAGGGTTTACCTCCCATCCTCAGGAGTACACATGTCTTACCAAGGCCTCCAACGTGCTACCCACTTCTTAGCCATTTGGTCCAACTAGCATGATGCCATCAACACAGTGGACTAGTGTCATATTCAGATGGTCCAGATCTCTTCAGACTATACGATGACAGAGGACAGGAGAGTTATTAGAGTCTTGAGGAAAAACTATAAATGTATACTGTTGTCATTCTATGTGAATGTGAACTTTTATGATGTTCCATTCTGATAGGGATAGGAAAAAAATATTTTCCAAATCAGTAGCTGGTTACTGTACTAGGTACCTAAGGCCATGTCATCCTGTTCTAGCAAAGATATCGTATCTGACATGGCAACTGCTCTGTGCCACTACTTGGTTGAGTTTACAGTAGTCTACTGTCATCTACCTGGCTCTGTCCACCTTTTTCAGGGCTCCAAACTGATGCATTAAATGGAGATATGATGGGGACCACATCCCAGCATTCTTTAGGTCTTTAGGTGGCACTAACTTCAGCCATCCTCTCCAAGATGCTATCTATATGTTTTCATTTACTATCTTTGGCAAGGAAGAGGACAGCAATTTCAAAGCTTCCACTTGGCCTCATCTACAAATAGCTCTGACTCCACATGCCAAGGAACCAATATGGGGCTTGTACCAACTATCATAATGTCTATTCCAATTATATATTCAAAAACCAGAAAAATAACCATTGAGTGAGTCTGTGGACCCAGTGGAGCCACTATAAACCCAACATAGACTAGGAGCCTATAAAATTTCTGGCTTCCATCTGCCCCTATTCTAACAGGGGTGAGGCAAGATGATACGTTAGGTCTCTGGGTATCAATAGCAACCCACAACCAGGGTCCATCAGCCCTCATAATGTTTGGGTATTCCTCTTTCCCCAGCACACAGTTACCTTCGTAAATGGAAGGACTGGAGGAATCAGTCCTGGGTACCCCACTCCTTCAAACAGTGCTCTCTGGATCAAAAACTGACCTAAGGCCAAAGCTGAGCAGGAGAGTGTGACTTCTTATTGAGGCACCTTCCCTCAGACTTCTGAGTATCTTTGATTCTTTTTTTGATTGTACAGATTGAATACAAATTGTTGGACGCCTATTTTCCCTAGGGCAATGTGTTATATTGACCACCCACATTCTATTAACTACCTCTTAACCATCTATCTACCAGGAGGAGCACTGTGTTCTATTAACCCTCTCCAAAGCTCTCTGCAGATCAGGCCTCCCGGCCTATTACTCTGACCCTGTGGTGCATTATGATATTTGCATCTACCTGACTTCTGACATTTGAGTACAGTTATCCTGTCTCTATTGTTTCAGTGGCATCACCATTTCTATCAGTGGTCTTCATCCTATAATGCCCTCCCCTACTCTGAGCCCTGGTCTGCAGAGGCAAGCCACCACTGAACTTCTCAGTGATGCTGGTAACCCTTTAACCAGTGCATTCCTTACAGCTTTAGTAAATGGTGTGCCCTTTGGGTCCTCCTACAGAACATAGTCCTCTGGAGGGCTTTCTGGCTTTATAATATATTTATTCTATTCCCACTTCCCTGAGCCTTTAACCCCTTCTCACATCGTCTGCAATGGCAACTCTGGCCTTTATACCTCAATGTGGGCCATTGTTTTTTTTTTTCCATTCTTTGAGGAGCCATTCTAATAGTGAGTTCACATTGAGCTCCTGGGATCTTTTCCAGGATGTTAAATCCTGTACCTTGGTAGAGGACTTTCTAATCAATTAATTCTCCCTTATTCAATTTTATATTCTAGCTCCCCTGATCAAGGCCCTCAGAATTCAGTCCCATGCTTACTCCCTCAGCACCTGCTAGAACGTGCTGGCTAGGTCCTGCAGCTCCTTCTTGAGATATTCCCTTTCCTTCCTTATTAGGCCCAGCACAACACCAATGAAGTTATGTAACTTAACCCTAGACATAGGCCCAGTGGCCAGGATGGGAGGTGGGGGCAGATTCTGTGGGAAACACATATTATCTTACAAGGGAAAGGGCTCTGCATGTTCAAGCAAGGTGAAGCACTAACCCTTAATAGGAAGGAGTGGGACACTTCTGAACGCTTAAGGAGCTCAGGGAAATCTGAGGATATAAGACTTTTAGGGACCTCAATCCAGATGTACCTATTCCATGTGTCAGGGTCACGTTCCTTCCTAACCAGGGCCCTGGTCTTGGCATAGCAGACTTGTCTTGGTTTAGATTTTAACTTTATTTGAAGCTTGTTTCAATAAGTCCTGGGCTTGGTCCTCAGATTTCTCTACTCTCTACCTGAAAAAGATGAGGGCCTCTTTATATGCTGTGAATGAAACCCTCTGGCTTTCACACATAGCTTAAATTGTTGACTAATCTAATTCAGCTTTTCATTATCTTTTCCTAGAGGTCCATCAAGCTGAGCAATAGCCACCCGATTTTCTGGACTTCCTTATATTTAAATTACCTCACATATTTCTCAAATGTCTACCACATGGCACCAGTTAATGTATTCCCTTCCATGAATGCCATTCTAGTTCACCTCCAGTGAAAGCTCTAACTCCTCTGCTACCTGTTCCACGTGTCTATCTACTCCACCTACCACAAATGATGGGGTCCTAATTGCCAGCTGGGCAGCAGATGATCCATCTCCTAAATTTCATCACAGTGTATGCTTTTATGAACCTCTTCTTGTACCAACTGTTGTAGGTTGGCTTCCTGGAGGGCAGACTCCGAAACAGGGTTCAGCATGAAGGGCTTTTATTAGGGAATGCTCTTAGGATTAAAACCTGTGGAAAGGAAAAGAAGGAAGCAGGATTGGACAGAGGGAGAAGTTAAACTGTCCCATTTGGGGCAAGAAGGCCATGTAGGTCAGTCATTGAATGTGAAGTACCCCAGAAAGGAGGTATGACCTTGGGGGAGGTGGCTTTCTAGCTGAGGCAATACCCGGAGAGGGGTGACAGCTGAGGGCTGTCTGCTGGCAGCACTCCTAGCAACTGAAATAATAAACTCTTTATTCCTGAAGGAGGATTAGGGCAGCAGATTGCAGAATTCACCACAAGTATGACATCATTTTTTCCACTAGAAAGTTGGTGACCATCAAATGCTAGAATTGAGAACAGCTTTACTTTCAAAACGATTAATGAAATTTAAAATTTCAAACATTTATACTTATATTTATGGCTTTATTTAAGTAATATTTATTTTAAAATTTTATTTATACCTTCCAAATATTCAGACATAAATATGTGAACCTCCATTTATACTTTTGCTCTAGTGCCCTGAAATGCTATTAACAGGCCTGGTTAGCCTGAATTCATCTGTTTCCTTTTAGTAAATTATGCAAAAAGTCCTGGTTTATTATATAAATATCAGAAAATACAGATGAGTAAAAAACAGGTAAAATTACCCATTAATCTTACACTATCAGGGAACTATCCACATTCTCAAGAGTATACACACCAAAGTTTATACATAGAGATAATTTAAATATGTGTTCTTTCTTCATAAAAAGTATAGCATGTGCTTTTGCAGCTTATTTTCCCCATTTAAGATTATATGCTGAATTTTTCCCATGTAAATAAGTGTAGTTGCCCATCAACATTTTCAAGAGCTGTATAATGTCTCAATGTGTAGACATACCTTAATTTCTTAGCCAAGTGCCTATTTCAAGACACTTGGGTCATTCACAATTTTTCACTCTTCAAAAAGGTGCAGATGCACAGCCTTGTACAAGCTGATTATTTGATTATCTCCTAATGATAAATTTCTACAAGAGGAATTTCTGGGTCAAAGAGCGTGCACATCTTGAAAGCTTCTAAAACATGTATCCAAATGGATCTTGTACCAAGTATGCTCCCACCAGTACAGTTTGAAGGTGTCCCTCCACCCACACCCTCACCATACTCTAGGTTGGAAGAGAGGTGGATCTTCTCCAATATGGATGCCAACAGTCCTCTCAATGGTTCCATAAAGACCCTGCCCCAACCAATCTTGTAAAAGAAATCTGATAGAAGCTCTAAAAATTACTCTTTCTTCTATTATATTTTTTCATCATTCCAAAATAATCACTAACATATTCACTCCCATAGAGACAAGAGTTGGACAAGAAAAAGGATGTTTTCCTATCAAATGCCCTCAGGACCCTACAATAAAATTGTCCCTCTCTGTATGTCCCCAGGATAGGTTCCAGCACTTCTTTCTTCATTCAAAGCATCTCTCACTTCCTTCCTCCCCTTGCCACTCCCATTGCCACCAGTGAAATTTCACGCCTTTGGCAACTATGCCTGAACTATGGTGGTAACTTCCTAAGTGGTGTTCCAATCTCCAGTGGCCACTCCTGTCCCCACCCCAACTCTGACCCATTCTGCACACAAGTCAGTCTCATAATGTTCCTTTCATCTTGTCACTCCTCTGGTCACAAAAGGCTTTCGTGTCTCCCAGAGGTGGGTAGAATATACAGACCCCTCAATTTAGAAATCTGGGATCCTCCATGAATGGGACTCACCCAACTGCTGGACTGTATTTTCCATCACTCCCCTCCCCACACTTTGTACTCCAGGCAGGCCAGTCTCCTCTGTGGAGCAAAATTCCCACCTCCATGCCTTTCTTCCCGTCACTCTTCCCTCCTCCAATGCCCTTCTGCCCTGTTTTTATCCTGTCTTTCATGCCCAGCTTACTTAAGTGCCCCATCCTCTGCAAAACTTTCCCTGAACACTGTTGCATGCAGAAGTTTCTTCTGCCTTTAAGCACTAATAGGAAACAGCTGGCTATGATCAGAGGCTCTTGGGTTTTGTTAGTATCTTTTTGTTTCCATACATCTTGACTTTCCAAATAGATCACAGATTCAAGGACAAAGACGTGTCTGTTTTTTCTGCTTAAAACACACAACTTTATTGATGACATAAAAATAAAGTCTCAAATGTATAAACATAAGTCCACACAAAGGACCAAAGATTACCTTACTTATGAAGAATCAGTTCAGTTTCTGCTCATGAAGCATACCAAAAATATCTCAATCCAGACAAGGTAAAAATCAACACATGTATTTTCAGTACAAGATTGAATTCATTTGGTGTTCATAAAATGGTCCAGCTAATGACCATCATAAGCAACATCACTTTAGAAATTATAATGCAATTTACAATGTGCATTACTTCCAGGCTGCAAAACCAAAATATTACTCAAATTTGTTTGGAAAATTACAACTAATCAGAGTTTACTTAATAATAGCTCAACTCTTTCTTTCACCTCAGGGTCATTGTATTCTGCTGCTAAGACTCGAAGTTTCTTGGCACATGCTTTAGGTCGTTGGAATATGAAATAAAGGGAATTTTTACTGAACTTGTCCTGGGTAAATACTTTTGCTCTTCTTTTAAAATGGTAATTTATATTTTCAAATAGTGAAAGAGCATTAAGAATATTTTCCTTTGTCTCTTTCTTGCTAAAGATATTAATCAGTGATGCTGGTGCATTGGCAATGAGCAAGTCTTTTGTCATAGATGGATTTTTAGAGAAATTTAAAAGCATTCCCAAAATATGGTCTTTAGTTTCTCCACTTCCCACAGTTAACAAACGAAGAAATTCTGAAATGTAATTTGTAACCATATGCTGATATTCACTAATAATAGTCAGGTGCTTTATCAATCTCAATCCAGCCAGCTGCACATTTGAATTCAAGGGATAGGTGATGGTGTCTTCACATACTTGGTTTAAGTATGTTTTAACCTTCCTGTGATTTTCAGCAGCCACTGAGATGTTATTCAGTGCATTTAAAGCCTTCTGCCTAACACTGGGGTAGGGATTATTGAGCAAGCCTTCAATAATTGAGATTCTACCTGCATTACGAATGACTTCATGGGAGAATGGGTAATCACGGCTGTTATACAGAGCATTATTGGCTATTTCATGAATAGAAGGATCTTCAGTCATCTCAATCATGCAAATGAGTTTTTCAAGCTCTTGTGGATCCATATTAGTTTCACGTCTACAGCGGCAGGCCCAAGGCTGAGTTTTCTCCCCAGACCTGATCTGCTTTCTGAGCTCATCTTCAGGTGGGAAGCAGGATTCATTTTGGTACGGAAATTTCATTTCTGTCCAGATCATGGTTCCCGCCCATGACCCCATTCCTGCCCCAGGGACCATAGATGGATGTGTGACTCTTGACTCAGCTGACTTTTTGGCTTTAGTCTTAGGTGCAGATTTTTCCTCACTTCTGTTTTCATTACCATCCCAGAAGCAAGACTTTACATCGACTCCACCAGCAGCTTCAAGCTTATCCTTGGTGCTGGCCTTATCTCCAGCCCTACGCTCAAAATTGACATCTTTCTCACGCTTAGATCTGAATGCATTACTGTTCTCACTCTCAGCCCAAAACAAGGACCTTAAACTTATCTCCTCAATATCAGGGCTGGATGCTCTACTTAGCTCATCCTCATCTACATCCCCAGCCAAAGACCAGGACCCCATGCCAGCCTCTTCGCCAACCCCAAGCCTAGACCCTGTAGTGGCTGCATCTCCATCCCAGAGCCAAGACTCCTGCCTGACCTCAGCCCCAACCCCAGCCCCAGCCTCAGCCCCCACACAGGAATCCATACAGGCAGCCTCATCAGATCTGATCCAGGACCCAATACTGTTTTTGTTCTCAGCCCCAAATCTAGAACTAATGATAGCCTCTTCCCTAACCAATGAGCTGGATTCAATATTGGCCTCATTTTTATCTCCAGGACTAGACACAATACCAGCTTCTTCCCCTCTCCAGAACCAAGACCCTGTACTAGCCTCACTCCCAGCCCCAAACCAGGATCCTTCATTGGCCTCTGTCCCAGCACTCACCTGAGACCTTCTACTGGTCTGGTCTCCAGGCCTAGCCCAGGACCCTCCACTTGCCTGCTCTTCAGGTCCCAGGCTAGATCCTCTACTGGCCTCATTCCCAGGCTTAGACCCAGCCCAGGATTTTCCACAAGGCTGATCCCCAGTGCCAGCCCAGGAGCCTCCTCCACTGGTCTGATCCTCAAACCCAGGTTTGGAACAGCTACCAGCTTGATCCCCAGCCACAATCCAGGACCTTCCACTGGCCTGACTCCCAGTACCAACCCAGGACCCACCACTGGGCTGGTCTGCAAGCCCTGGACTAGACCCTCCAATGGCCTGGTCCTGAGCACCAGACCAGAACGCTCCTCCACTGGCCTGATCCTCAAATCCAGGTTTGGAACAGCTACCAGCCTGATCCCCAGCCCCAGCCCCAGCCCAAGAACCTCCACTGACCTGACTCCCAGTATCAGCCCAGGACCCACCACTGGACTGGTTCATGGGCCCGAGCCCAGGCCCTCCAATGGCCTGGCCACTAGCCCCACCCCAGGACCCTCCTGTATTGGCCTGACTCCCACTGCAAGCATAGAACCATCCAGTGGACTGATCCTTGAGCACTGGCCTGGTTCCTCCACTGGCCTGGTCCCCAATGCCAGCCCAGGAATCTCCAACGGACTGGTCCCTGGGCCCCAGTGTAGACCCTCCACTAGCCTGGCCCCCACTGTCAGCCCAAGACACTCTTCCAGATTTGGCCTGATCCTCATATCTAGGCTTTGTCTCACCACCAGCCTGATGCCCAGGTCCAACCCAGGACCCTTCATTGGCCTGGTCCACAGCCCCAACCAAGAAACCTCCACTGGCTTGGTCCCCAGAGTCAGCCCAAGACCCTCCACTGGACTGGTCCTCAGGCCCCGACCTAGTCCCTCCACCAGCCTGGCTACCAGCCCCAGCCAAAGACCCTTCTTCACTGACCTGATCCTTAAATCCAGGCTTGGACCCACCACCAGGCTGATCACCAGTCCCAGTCCAAGAACCCCCACTGGCCTGATCCACAGCCCCCACCAAGAATCCTTCACTGGCCTGGTTCCCAGTGCCAGCCCAGGACCCAACACTGGACTGGTCTGTAAGCCCTGGCCTAGACCCTCTATTGGGCTGCTCTCCAGCCATAACCCAGGACCCACCACTGGACTGATCCACAAGCCCTAGCCCAGACCCTCCACTGGCTTGGTCCGCAGTGTCAGCCCAGGCCCTTCCACTGGACTGGTTTTCAGGCCCCAGACAAGCTCCAGCCCAGGACACATTTTCATTGGTCTGATCCTCAAGTCTAGGCTTGGATCCACCACCAGACAAATCACTAGTCCCAACCCAGGATGCACCGCCAGACAGATCACTAGTCAGAATCCAGGACCCTCCAGTAGCCTGGTCCACAGCCACAGCCCAGTACCCAATGTTAACCACATTCCCAGCTGTAGCCTGAGCCCAGGACCCTCCATTAGCCTGAATCCCAGCCCCATCCTGGGACCTTCCACTGGCCTGTGCCTCAGCCCCAGCCCAGGATGCTCCATTGGCCTGGTTCTCAACCACAGTCCAGGACACTCCAATGGCCTCTCCCCCAGTCCAGGATACTCCACTGGCTTGGCCCCCAGCCCAGGAACTCTCACTGGCCTGAGCCCCAGTCCAGGGCACCACAACAGCCTGGTTCCCAGTGCCAGCCCAAGAAGCCCCACTGGCCTGGTTCTCAGCCACAGTCCAGGATCCTCCAACAGCCTTGTCCCCAGCCTCTACCCAGTAACCCCCACTGGCCTGGCCTGCAGCCCAGGACTGTTCACTGGCATGACTCCCAGCCCAGAGCCCTCCACTGGCCTGGTCCCTAGCTCCAGCCCAGGATTGAACACCAACTTCATTCTCACCCCTAGCCGCACTCCAGGATTCAACATTGGCTTCATTCTCCTCATCAGCCCAGGACATGCTATTCTCCCAGTATCCATCCCTAGCCTGAAACCTAAATTTGATCCATCGCTCAGAAGCAATCCAGTCCTCAACACCAATCCCATTCCAGTAGTAGTCATGGACCTTAGGCTGAGACTTTTTGCAGGCCTGAGTGCCTACTGCACCCTCACTCTCAGAAGTGGGCGTGGCCTTAGCCTTTGGCTTTACAGAGGCATCTCCTGTGGCTTCTGCCTCAGACTTACGCACAGCCTTGTCCTTTGCCCCAGACGAGGTCTTACTCTGGGAATGGGCTACAGACTGACGCTGGCCAGAGCCCATCGTACATGCTCCAGCCTCTACCTTAGACTCAGCAACATGATGGCCCCTAACCTTACTCCTGGCACCAAGCAAGGCCTCACACTGGGAATTGGCCACAGCCTGGGGTGGGGCAGAGCCTGTTGTACCTGGTCCAGTCCGTGCTTTAGACACAGCATTGGGATTGCCCTTGACCTTACTCCTGGCACCAAGCAAGGTGTCGCCCTGGGAACTGGTCAGAGCCTGGGGCTGAGTAGAGCCTGTTGTATCTGTCTGAGGCTGGGCAGAGTCTGCTGTATCTGGCCCAGCCCCTGCCTTAGGCACAGCACTGGGATTGCCCCGGACCTTATTCTTAGTACCACACAAGGCCTCACCCAGGGAACTGGCTGCAGCCTGGGGCTGAGCAGAGCCCTTCGTATCTGTCTTAGACCCTACCTTAGACACAGCATTGGGATTGCCCCGGACCTTATTCTTAGTACCATATAAGGTCTCAACCTGGGAATTGGCTGCAGCCTGGGGCTGGGCAGAGCCCTTTGTATCTGGCCCAGACCCTACCTTAGACACAGCTTTGGGATTGCCCTGGACCTTATTTCTGGCACCGGGTAAGGCTTCACCTTGGGAATTAGACTCAGCTTGGGGCTGAACAGAGCCCACTGTATCTGGCCCAGACCCTACCTTAGACACATCACTGGGATTACCCCTGACCTTATTCTTGGCACCAGGCAAGACCTCACCCTGAGAATTGGCCACTGCTTGGGGCTGGACAGTGTTTGCTCTATCTGTTTGAAGCTGGGCAGAACACATTGTATCTGGCCCAGCCCCTGCTTTAGACACAGCATTGGGATTGCCCCGGACCTTATTCTTAGTAGCAGGCAAGGCTTCACCCCAGGAATTGGCCACAGCCTGGGGCTGAGCAGAGCCTGTTGTATCTGTTTGAGCCTGGGCAGAGTCCTTTGTATCTGGTCCAGCCCCCACCTTAGACACAGCATTGGGAATGCCCCTGACTTTAATCTTGACACCAGGCAAAGTCTCACCTTGGGAATTGGCCACAGCTTGGGGCTGGGCAGAATTCTTTGTATCTGGTCCAGTCCCTGCTTTAGACACAGCATTGGGATTGCCCCGGACCTTATTCTTAGTACCACACAAGGCCTCACCCTGAGAATTGGCCACAGCCTGGGGCTGAGCAGAGCTTGTTGTATCTGTTTCAGGCTGGGCAGAGCCCTTTGTATCTGGCCCAGTACCTGCCTTAGACAAAGCATTGGGATTGCCCCGGACTTTATTCTTGACACCAGGCAAGGCTTCCCCCTGGGTATTGGCCATAGCCTGGGGCTGTGCAGAGCTCTTTGCATGTGGCCCAGCCCCTGACTTAGACACAGCATTGGGATTGTCCTGGACCTTCTTCTTGGCACCAGGCAAGGCCTCGCCCTGGGAACTGGCCATTTCCTGAGGCTGACCACAGGCCCTCAGTTCTGCCTTAGCCCCTGCCCCAGAAATGGTATCAGGATCACCCCTGCCATCAATCCTGGAATCAGGGAAAACATCAGCTTGGGCCTTGACCCCAGCTTGAGGCTGTGCACAGGTTTTCATGTCTGCTCCGACCCCTGCCTTACACTTGCCTTTGGCTTTGCCCCTAGCTTTTCCTCTGGTACTAGGTAGAGCCTCAGCCTGGCTCTTAGTGGAAGTCTGAGACTGTGCCTTTGTGTCTGTCCCAGCCTCTTCTTTAGACTTGGTGTTGGCATTGCCCTGAGCCTTAATCCTGCCATCAGGCAAGGCATCAGCCTGGACATTGGCCTTAGGCTGAGGCTGTGTATAGGACTCAGTGTCTGTCCCAACCCCCACCTTAGATACGGCATTGGAATTGCCTCTACCCTTACCCCTGGCATCAGGCGTGGCATCAGGCCTAGCCTCAGCCTGAGCACTGGCTACAGCTTGAGGCTGAGTGGCAGCCCTCGTGTCAGCTCCAGTCATTGCCCTAGATGTGACATTGTTATTTCCCCTATCATCAACCCTGGCACCAGACATTGTCTCAGTCTGTTTCTTGGTCACAGTCTGAGATTGTGTAGAAGCACTTGTACCTGCCCCCACCCCTGCCTCACACATGGCATTGGTATTAACCCCAGCATCAACCATTGCCCCAGGCACGGCCTCAGTCTTGGCTACAATCTGAGGCTGAGCAGAAGCCCTCATATCTGCCACAGACCCTGCCTGAGACGCGGATTTGCACTTCCCCTTCGCCTCAACCCCAGTACCAAGCATGTCGTCAACCTGGATCTTGGCCACAGCCTGAGACAGTGCACAGGACTTCATGTCTGCTCCAGCTTCTGCCTTGGACTTGGTGTTATGATTTCCCTTAGCATCAACTGAGGTACCAGACCTGGACTCAGACTGAGTCTTGGCCACACTCACAGTCTCTTCCAGGGCTCTTAACTTGGTCTCAGCCACACTTCCAATCTTGTTTATGGTACCCATCTTGGCCTCTTCCCTGATTACTGCCAAGGCCTCATTCTGTGTCACCATCACTCTGTTCATTTCTGCCTCTTTTTCAGCCAATATACGAGTTTCTGCTTTGGTCTGGGTCATTGCTTCTTTCTTGGTCTCTGCCCTAGCACCAAGTGCCCAAGCTTTAGCCTTGGTCTGGGTCACTGCCTCTTTCTTGACTAGTCTCCCAGACTCAGAGTCAGTTTGGGTCACTGCTTCTTTCATGGCCACTTCACTGGCTTTGGCTTCAGTCAGAATCACTGCCTCTGTTATGACCACTGTTCCAGCCACTGTTTTGGCCTCAGATTGGGTCTCTGTCTCTGCCTCAGCCATTGCCTTGGCTTGAGAGTTGGCTTTGATTCTGGCTGTAGCAGTGGTCTTAGCCTCTACTTCAGCCCCAGCCCCACCTCCTGCTCCAGTTTCTGCTCCAGTCTTGGACTTGGGTCTAGTCTCAATCTCTGTCCCAACCATGGCTTCACACATCGCCAAGGTCTGGTTCTGTATCCCAACCACAGTCTCCATCTTGACTCTGGACCCATTTCTGGCAAGTCTCCTCACACTCTGGGCTCTTCCCTTGGTTAATTTGTAAATGCAGTAGCAAGCACCAGCCCAGATCATCAGTCCTGCAGTCACCCAGCCCACTTCCTGAACACGACCCATGTAATCACCCTTGCTGAAGACACGAACAAGGTACAGAGGGGCTCAATCAGGCTGCAAAAAGTGGGTAGTAGGTCTGCACATAGGCCTGTGAGGGTGTTGGTCTTCAGCCACTCAAAGGCCACTACAGTTGCCACTGGAGGTGGACCTAGAAGTGGAGGAAGGAAATGCACTAAAATTTCTCTTCTAATTCTGTGCATCACACAGATAGATACAGAAGGACAGGAAAGTGTAAAAAAGATGTGCTTGGTGGAAGAAGAGGATGATTAGCAAATTCTCTCTCCATCCCTTTTATTTTTATCTCCTCTCCATCTTCCCCAGTGCCCAGCAATTTCCCCCAAGGTACTTCCGTACACATTTCCTTATACCAAATGAACAGTGGAAAGGATAGTGGTAAGGCTGACTATGAATGGTAAAGACGGGGAAGCCCCCAGACTTCGATTTTTACTGGACCTACTCTGGTCACCACTCCCACAGGTCCCCACCCTCATACCAACCTGTAATGATCAAGGAAGTTCCCTCCTCTTTCCTTCTCTTGATTGGAGATATACCCAAAAGTAGATCTATGAACTCATGAGATCTGTGGACCTAGAGACAGACAGATGGACAGGCGGAAGTGATGATTTTGCTCTTGTTGTGACAGATATATTATTAGCAAACTACCTCTCTATCCCCTTCAATTAGCCCCACTCCTTGTGCCCAAATAAAGGTGAAGGTGTGGGGTAAGTGAAGAGATGGTGGGAAAAGTGACTGGAAAAAGGAGAGACTGAGGATCCTCCAGACTGGACACTGGCCCTACTGGATGGACACTGGTCTCCAGCAACCCATCTTAGATGTCTACCCAGCCAGTCCCCATCCTCTTACCAGTCTATACTGATCAGGGATAATTTCCTTCTTGTTTCTTTGCTTCCAGTGATCTCAAGCTTTTCAGACCTGTAGACCAACCTGTGGACAAGTAAACAAACAGATAGTAGAGACTGGCTCCTTCACAGAACAAACAAGCACCTTGATCCCTGACTCCAGTCCCTGCCTTGTGAGAGCCCATGTCCAGTTTGCTAATATGATCCATCCTTTCAAGTCTTCTCTCCGTCACACTCCAGCCCACACTTACCCCAATATTTCTACTATTTCCTGCACTGAAATCAGTAGGGGGGTAGCAACACTGTGGAAATCTGGCAGAGTGTAGGAGAGGCAGAAGAACCCTCCACTGAGACCGTCTCAAGTCTCAGCCACCTCATACGCCCACCCTCTCTTATTACCCCCAGGCACTGCCCATCTTCACACCAACCTCCATTGTCCCAGGCCAGTCTCCCAATTTCCCTTGCTTTCAGTGGTAAACAGCCCTACTGTCGCCCTACGGGAAGACCTAGGAAAAAACAGAGAAAAAAGGGAAGGTGAAAGTTGAGTGCTTGTGACATCCCAGCATCTGAAACATGGGTCCCAGTACCTGCCTTACTGGATTTAGAGATCTGTTCTCTGGCAAGCAAAACCTAGGGCTTCTCCAGCACTGAAATGGGCAGGGTGGAGAGGGGAGGCAGGAAAAAGGGGAGAGACAGAGGTGAATTACTCTAAAACCATCTGTAGGATTCTAGGGCTTCTGCCAAAAGTCCATCTTTTCCTTCACCTGTGCAGACAGGTGGGAAAATCTGAAAAACTGGAAAACCAGGAGACACATAGAGGCCCCCATATCCCATATTCTAGAATCACAGCCTACTACCATCTACTTCTCTTTAAACCCATCTCTAGGAATCTCCAGCATATGAGACAAGGTGTGTGTGTGTGGCGGAGGGAGGCTTTTGCTTCTGCAAAATCACCATCCCTGCCCCGCAAAGGCTATTTCCAAAAAAAAAAAAAAAAGTAATTCTTTGAGACAACAATTTGGATTTTCTGAGGCACAAATAAAAGCATCCTTAGAAAAGTTGTTGTCTTTATTGGTCTTCAACATACACTTTACGTTAAAAAGCCCAAGCTTGGTAAGTAAACGCAGTTTAGTAAAGTCCAGTATAGCCCCACCCTATATCCCAACCAAATAGCGGCGCCTAAGTTCCTGTCACAGAGAATATTCATAGAGAGCTTCAACTGTTCACAGCGGGTGCCCGTGCCCACACTAACCTCCGCAGATCCTGTGCAGTTGTCTCCTCTCCTTCTTCCCTCGCCTTGCCGCGAACAGTGCCACCCCGAATTACTGTCTTCAGATAGGAGATAGTAAAGGCACTGAGTGCTTGGACCAGTACCCAGGACACAGATCCCAACGCTGGATTCAGGAACCCAGTTATCAAACGTCCCTCCCCACATTGCAAGACGCCACCCTCACCAACCCTGCCGTCCAGTCACTAAGGCCCACCATTTTCTCTGCAAACGCCACCGTGGCGTGTCCCTTCCACTGAAATGAGCAGGAAGCGGAGCAGGCATGTGTGGTCTGTGATTAGATTCAGAGATTATGGGGCATCTCAGTCTCTGCATTTCCCTCTTGAGACACTCCCCCTACCATTCGCCCTGTCAAAGCTCACGGTTCCCCAGCACAGACGTAGGGAGGAGGAGGAGGGCTCGGGAGAATCTGAGCGAAGGCTCTGGGAACTTGAGCCCGCTTTGTCCGCCACCCCCGGACCAGCTCCGGGGATCCGCAGTCCGCTGCCGCCCTGGCTTCGGCGCACGGGGCCCTTACCTGCTCCGCTTCCCCAGGGCCCGATGCCAGCCCGCCGTTCGCAGGGCAGCGGGGAGCTGGTACCCAGACACGAGTGACGACTGCACCGAAGGCTGCGTCGCTCTGCAGCTCCCGGTCACGTGAGGGCCCCGCGTCACCGTCTAGCTCGCCCTCCGATCCCCCCTCCCCACCAGGGCCGGCGGGGAGTTCAACAGGACCCTCCCCTCCACCTCCGCGCGCAAGATCTCCCCCTCCACCCAGCTGTGCGCGAGGCCCGGTCACTCAGCTCCTTTCCCTCCAATCTGAGAGCCCACAAGTGGCATCACCTCCCTGCGGTTGGAGTTTGCCCTTCTCTTGTTACCAGGGAGGGTCTGCGTCCCCCATCCACCCTCAGGCCTTGGCTCTGGCCTTTTCAGCTGCTTCTTTGAGGACTCTCTCTTTCTCTCTTACACTATAAGACTAGCGTCCCCATTGGATACGTTGCTGCACCAAAATGGGCTAGGGAAGAAGTGTCAGGAAGGGAGCAGAGAGTGCAAGGAGAGGTTTAACTTTCTTTTTTATGTTCCTTTTTTTTCCCTTTTAACGTCACATTCATTGTTTTTGTAATGGGGAAATGGCGTCAAGCCATTTTCGTTTGACATTTACAAATTAGGTTGTAAAAATAACAAAAGACTCATCCATTTGTTGACGTTGTTTTGTGCCACATTAAGAATGTTTTCGAATTGCTATAAATTATTTCACAGCTTTCAAAACAGACTGGTAATCATTAACATTTTAAATATAAAATTTTCCTGAACAAAACCAATAGGTTTTCAATGTGACCTATAAATTCATCTTTGGAAAGACCAATCTTGGCAATTTTAAACAAGCGATTTACAACCTTTCAAAGTTGTGGCTGAATTTATTGATGATCTTGTGTCAGGTGTCTGAGAACTTCTTCATAGATGACTCCTGGGTGATGGAATGGAGACCCCACTCCTGATGAACCCAGCGCCTGAAAACTAGTGACTTCCCAGATTAACCTGTTTTCCACTCAAGGAGTTTTATTGGGATTTTACATAAGCGGGTGATCAAATCAGTCTCATCACACCCAGGAAAGGACCAACTATGCTATCCCACTAATGGAAATGAAGCTTAACAGGTGGATTTTCATTAGATCATGACACTGGTGAGATATCTCCACTATCTGCCATTCATGCACTGTATGTCCCCATAGCAGCTGGGACCTAACCCTAACCCTAACCCTAGCAGCGGGGGCATACAGTGTTCAGCATCTTTCAGTAGAGATGATGGGGGTAAGGTCTGTGGCTGACTATGGATCTGTGGGCAATACTCCTGAAATCCGTGTCATTTTTCTCTCACAAAAAGCAGTTTACAGGATTCCAAGCAGTCGCCAGGGGGAAGTCCCTGCCTTCTGTTACAGTTTCACTGCACCACCCATACACGCCCCTCAGAATAATCCCAGAACTCAGGGACAAAGTATGCAGAATTTAGTCCCCAGACATCCAGCTGCCCCTGCTGGGGAGTCATACTCTAAATATAGACCCTTCAGGCAGCCTCTTTCTTAGGTTGAAATCTGACACCCCAGCAGGAAGCTCCCTGCCTGAGGGGCCCCTGTGTGTGGGAGGCCCCTCCAGGAGGTGAAACAGGAAGCCCAGAGTGCCTTAGACCCTTACTAATGGCTTTTCAGAACTCAATGGACTGTGACCAATTTATGTTCCCCATCAGAGGGAAACATTTAGAAATTGATTATGAAGACATTTAAAATTTTAGTAAACTTAAAAGCACAAACTCATGAGCATAGGATGTCAAACAGCTTATTTGTAATAATCTAAAAACTCTTACAAATCATTAATAAAATGGTAAGCCAATAGAAAGCATGCCAAATATGCAAATGGATTTGTTTGCAGAAAAGAAATACCAATGATGGATAAGCATATGAAGAAAAGCTCAACTTCAAAGAAATGCAGATCAAAACAACTATGTGTTGCCATGTTTCATCTAGGAGTGCCAAAATTTAGAAATTTGATAATGTTGTTGACTGGTTTATGGGGAAATGGGCACTCTCACACTCTGTTGGAGGCAGATACTGTGATGCAACAGTTTTACAGAGAGCTATTTGGCAAAATCTATTATATGATAAATATAATATCCCACAAATTCTTTGACTGAGCAATTCTATTCCTAGGAGTTTAGCCAGCCTGATACTTACACAGTTTCACAAAGATTCATATATTAGGATATGTATTGCAGTGCTTGCAAAGTTTAAAACAACGAAGCAACATAAAAAGTCCATCAATAGGGAAAACATTAAATAAATTAGGTTAAATTTATGCAATATGGCTGATAAAAAGATTTAGATCTACGTATCCTGATGGAAAGATACTTAAGCTATTTTACTGTTTGCTTATTTTCTATTAAACTATTTGTTTATTTGTAATTGCACGCAAATTCCTCAAGAATACATTCTAGTATAAGATTCAAACCCAGAAAAAGCACTAGTACAGCTTTAACACCACTGTCCTCATCAAAGCACAGTTACCTCCCTTTTTATAAATTTTCTGTGTTAAATGCTTTTCTATACATTACACATACATGTCTTATTAAAATATATAAATGGGTCTCTTCAATAAATGGTGCTGGAGCTTGCCTGGTGGCACAGTGGTTAAGAATCCGCCTGCTAATGCAGGGGACACGGGTTCGAGCCCTGGTCCAGGAAGATCCCACATGCCGTGGAGCAACTAAGCCCGTGTGCCACAACTACTGAGCCTGCGCTCTAGAGCCCTCAAGCCACAACTACTGAAGCCCGCGTGCATAGAGCCCGTGCTCCTCAACAAGAGAAGCCACTGCAATGAGAAGCCCTCACACCACAACGAAGAGTAGCCCCCGCTCGCCACAATTAGAGAAAGCCCACACACAGGAACACAGACCCAACGCAACCAAAAATAAATTAATTAATTAGCTAACTAACTTTTTTAAAAAGTGGTGCTGGAAAAACTGGACAGCTACATGTAAAAGAATGAAATTAGAACATTCTCTAACACCATATACAAAAATAAACTCAAAATGGACTAAAGACCTAAATGTAAGACTGGATACTATAAAACTCCTAGAGGAAAACATAAGCAGAACACTCTTTGACATAAATCACAGCAATATTTTTTTGGATCCGTCTCCTAAAGTAAGTCTTGATTTCCACTATTCATTCCCTCTAAAATGTAAATCATAATTTTTTACCAATAAATTTGAATTTCAGACAAAATGGATCACATATGTTATCAAAATTGGCTCAAGAAGAAGTAGAAAACCTGAATAGACCAATAACCAATGAAGGTGATAGCCTGTTCCACATCACCTCCTTCAGAGGGACCACTGCCTCTTTCCACGTTCCTAGCTAAAAGTAAAAGCTTTACTTTTTAAACTTTTCCACTAAAAATAAAAGCCAAAGTTGTAAGATTTCTAGCAGGAAACATAGAGGAACATATTCATTACCTTGGAGTAGGCAAAAATGTCTTGGACAGGATACAGGAAGCATTAATAATAAAAGAGAAAGGTAGACTTTATCAAAATATAAACTTTCTGTTCATCTGTACACATTATTAACAAAATGAATAGGCAAGCCACAGACTTGGAAAAAATTATATATGCAGTTCAGATATCTGACAAAGGACTTTTATCCAGCATATGTAAAGACATACAAATGAACAATCAAAAGAAGAACCCAATGTAAAATTGGGCACGAACTTAAATGGACACTTCACAAAAGAAGATACCCAATCTTCAACATCTTTAGTAATCAGGGAAATGCAAATTGAAAGCACAATGAGATATCACCACACACCCACTAGAACGGCTAAAGCCAAAGACTAACAACACCAAATGTTGGTGAGAATGGAGAAACCAGAACTCTAATATATTGCCATTAGGGGTGTAAACTGGTACAAGCACTTTGGAGAACTTTTCTGCAGTTTCTTACAAAGTTTAATGTTCACTTACCCTACAAACCAGCAGTTTCACTTCTGAGTATTTAGTCAAGAAAAATGAAAACATATGTCCACGCAAAGACTTGCACATGAATGTTTATATCAGCTTAATTCATAATAGGCTAAAACAGAAAACGACAGGAGAAAGGATAAACAAATTGTTGTATGTATATACAATAGAATACCACTCAGTAATATAAAGTAATGAAATACCGATACATGCAACAAGATGGATAAATCTGAAAAGCAGTATGCTGAATGAAAGAAGCCAGACACAAAGGAGTACTGTAGGATTCCATTTATATGAAACAGAGAACAAATAAAACTAATCTGTGATGATAAAAATGAGAAAGTGGTTGTCTGGGAGATAGAGGGGAATTAACTGGAAAGAGGAACAAGGGATCTTTCTGGCGTGATGGAAATATTCTGTATCTTGGTTTGTGTGGTAGTTACATGGTTATACACAATTGTTAAAACTCTAAAAACTGAACATTTAAGATACGTGTGATATATTGCATATAAATTATACCTCAGTACACACCAATTTCTTCTCCAGAGAGAGTTACCTTATTAGTTTGGGTATAGCACAACAGACCTTTTTCTATGAATTAAGTACACATATGTGTACCTACAGAAATACTGTTGGGGGGCATCATATTGTACATACGTTTCACAACTTGATGGTTTTTACTCATCAACGTATCTTGGAGCTCTTTTCATGTCAGTAAATGTGGATCTTTTTAACTGTTGTATTGTTTTCCTTAGTGTGGTTATAGCATGGTTTATTTACCTATTCCTCTACTGATGGACATTTATGTTTTCTTTAATTTTGAATAATATCAAACAATGCTACAAAAATTATCTTTGAAAATTTTGCCAATTGGAAAACTGAGAAGTGGTATAGCAATGTTGTAGATTACATTTTGCTTTTAAGTAGTGAGGTTTTGCATTTGTTCACATGTGTGTTGGACATATGTAGCTCTATGAATTGCCTACTCACATCCTTTTTCTATTTTTCTGTTGTATTATCTTTATCTTATTGTCTTTGCAGAAGAGCTGTATTTAGTGTGGATAGAACTTGTTTCTCTCTTTATTATGTTACAAATATTTTCTCCCACTTTGTAGCTTGTTTCGATATTGTTTATGTTGTCTTTCCACGTACTGAAGTTTTTCAATTTTGATGTGATCAAATGAATTGTTTTTTTCATTTATCGAATTTTTAATTTTAAAAATGAAAAATTACAGTTATTGACTATATTCCCCACACTGTACATTTCATAACTGTGACTCATTTATTTTGCAACTGGAAGTTTTTACCTCTTAATCTCCCTGACTTACTTACCTCCGCCCACCCTCCTTTCTTCTGACAACAACCTCTGTATCTATAACTTTGTTTCTGTTTTGTTATGTTTGTTCATTTGTTTAGTTTTTCAGATTCTACATGTAAATGAAATCATACCGTAATTGTTTTTCTCTGACTTATTTCACTTAGCATAATACTCTCTAGGTCCATCCATGTTGTCACAAATGGCAAGATTTCATTCTTTTTAATGACTGAGTAATATTCCATTATATATATATATGTATGTATGTATGTATATGTATGTATGTATGCCACATTTTCTTTTTTTCCATTCATCTATTGATGGGCACTTAGGTTGCTTCCATATCTTGGCTACTATAAATAATGCTGCAATGAACATAGGGGTGCATATATCTTTTTCGAATTACTGTTTTTGTTTTCTTTGGATAAATACCCAGGAGTGGAATTGCTGGATCATATGATAGTTCTACTTTTAATTTTTTTTTTTTTGGCATTATGCAGGCCTCTCACTGTTGTGGGCTCTCCCGTTGCGGAGCACAGGTTCCGGACGCGCAGGCCCATTGGCCATGGCTCACGGGCCTAGCAGCTCCGCTGCATGTGGGATCTTCCTGGACTGGGGCACGAACCCGTATCCCCTGCATCGGCAGGTGGACTCTCAACCACTGCGCCACCAGGGAAGCCCTACTTTTAATTTTTTGAGGAACCTCCATAATATTTTCCATAGTGGCTCTACCAATTTACAATCCCACCAACAGTGCATGAGGGTTACCTTTTCTCCACATCCTCCTCAACACTTGTTATTTCCTGTCTTTTTGATAATAACCATCCTAATGGGTGTAAGGTGATATCTCATTGTGGTTTTGAATGCATTTCCCTGATGATTAGTGATGGTGAGCATCATTTAATGTGCCCGTTGGTCATCTGTATGTCTTCTTTGGGAAAAAAAATGCATATTCAGATCCTCTGCCCATTTTTTAATTGGGTTGTATGTTTGATGTTGAGTTGTAGGAGTTCTTTGTATATTTTGGATATGAACACCTTGTCATACATACCATTTGTAAATATCTTCTCCCATTCAGTAGGTGGCCTTTTTGTATTGTTGATTGTTTCCTTTGCTCTGCAAAAGCTTTTTCATTTGATTTGGTCCCATTTGTTTATTTTTGCTTTTCTTTCCCTTGCCTGAGGAGACATATCCATAAAAATATTACTAATATGGATGTCAAAGAGCTTACTGCCTTTGTTTTCTTCTAGAACTTTTATGGTTTCAGATCTTATATTTAAGTCTTTTAATCCATTTTGAATTTATTTTTGTGTGTGGTGTGAGAGTCATTTATGGATTTTTTCCTCCCCAACTAAAGTTTATGAAAAATAGTATAATGCTATTATAAGTTTTAAAAATCCATATGGAACTTAATAATTGGCATGAGATAATTCTCTGATATTATTTTTTTCCAAATGGATATCCAACTTCCCAAAAGCATCTATTGAAGAATCTATCCTTCCTCCCACTGTTTTGAAGTAGAACTTTTACCATATATTTAATGCCCGTATGTACTTGGATCTATAAGAGGATATATTGGTTAAAGACAAGAATCTTATTGTACATACTATTCTGTACTATGTTTTTCCTCAAATTAATTTATAAATTTAGCACTATCCAGTCAAACCAGTTCTTTTTAAAATAACACCTGAAGTAACAGTTTGAACTGAAACAGAATTTCTTAAATTTTCTAAAACTGCTGGGCTGAGCAAAGCTAAGACTGAGCAAAACCAAGGCAGAGCATTCTTGGGAGAAATCAGTTGCACTAGAGGAAGGGAATTAAACATTTTCCTACCTTTCCAGTAAGATCTATATTTCAAGTAATCAAATAGCCTTGTTAATGAAGGAAAAACACTTTCTTTCAGATTAGAAGAACATTAATTAACTAATAAGCATATAAGAATGATAGGATTCAAAAATTATCATTTTGTGATCCCCAATGAAATAATTGATTTAGGCAAATATTATCAATACATGCCTAAATCATCAGATGTCATTCATAAGGGGAAAAACATAACTTTAGAAAAGAGGAATTATATCATCACCAGCTTAACCCAGTTTAATTTAATTGAGCTTTTTCCCCTAGCTGCTTGAGATAGATGTTTTGATGGTTTATTTCCAGCCTTTATTAATTTCACAGGTTTGTTTGCTCAGGTTTAGCAAAGTAAAATTTACACACAGTAAAATTCAGTTTTTTTAGATGTAAAGTTTTATGAGTTTTGACAAATGTATGCAGTCATGTAACTACCATCACAATCAAGATATAGAATATTTTCATCACCTTAAAAAGTTCCTTTGTGCCCTTTATAGCCAATCCTCTCTCCCCAACCTCAGCCTCTGGAAACCACTGATCTGATTTCTGTTCTTGCAGTTTTGCTTTCTTCAGAAAGCCATATAAATGAAATAAGCCTTTTGTGTCTGAGTTTCTAAGATAGTGCTTTTGAGCTTTATATATGTTGTTACTTGTATTAATAGTTCAGTCTTTTCTATGGCTTAACGTTGCACTGTATATATGTAGCACAATCTGTTTTCCATTCACCAGTTGATGAACATTTGAGTTGCTTCCAAGTTGAGCCCATTACCAATGGAGCTGCTATAAATGTTTTCATACAAATCTTTGTTTACTCCTCCCTGGGTATACACTTAGGAGTGGGATTGTTGATTTTCTATTAAAAAACTGTTTTACCAAAGTGGCTGTGCTATTTTACATTCCCACCAGAATTATGTGACAGTTCCAGTTGCTCAAATCCTCACCTGTACTTGGTTTTGTCATTTTGTAACTGAACAAAATTTGTGTCTGCTCATCTGCATGCAGTAAAGTCAATCTACTCACTCCCAATTGTGGTGAAGGAAAGTGCAGCGTTTATTGCAAGATGCCAAGCAAGGAATCCAGGTAGCTAATGCTCAAAAGACCTGAACTCCCCGATGTATTTCAGGGAAAGATTTTTAAAGACAGGGAGAGGAAGAAGGTTGCAGGATGCATGATCAGCTCGTGGACATTCTTCTTATTGGTTGGTGGTGAGGTAATCAGGAGTCAACATCATCAGCCTTCTGGTTCCCACCAGTCTGGGGTCTACGTGCTTGCGGGAAGCATGCAGTTTTCTTCCACCTGGTAGGGGTTTCAATATCTGCAAAACAGCTCAAAGGATGTGGCTCAGAATATTATCTACATTCCTTGAGGAGGAACTAAAGGTCCTTGACTTTGTGTAATGGCTAAACTATTATTATTTTGTCTTGTTTGACTGTTTACCTTTGTTTCTGAATTTTCTCACTTTTCTGATTACACTTATTCTTTGGAACTTGGGGAAGGCCTAGGAGGCTAAAGTTTTTCTACAAACAAGATATGGAGGTGTGGGGCCTGTCCTGGGGAGGTCCCATAGGGTCCTGCTCCATTACAAATTTTTAAGGTCATTGTAATAGGTATGGCTATTCTAATCTTTTGCCCATAATTTTAAATTGGGTTGTTTTTTTTCTTATTATTGACATGCAAGAGTTCTTTATATATTCTGGATACAAGCCAGAATTATATTAGCTATGCTGACTTGCAAATATTTTATCCCGGTCTATGATTTGGCTTTTCATTTTCTTAACAGCATCTTACAAACTGCAGTAGTTTTTAATTTTGATAAATCCAATTTATTTTTTCATTATGGTTTGTACTCTTTGTCCTAGAGAAAATTTTTTACCTGACCCAAGATTACAAAGGTTTTCTATTGTGTTTTCTTCTAGACATTTTATAGTTTTAGCCCTTACATTTAGGTAGATGATACATTTTGAGTTAATTTTTGTGTAAAGTGTGAGGTTTATTTTTTTTTCCGTATGGGTGGCCAATTGTTCCAGCATCATTTGTTAAAAAGCCTACTCTTTTTCCACTAAATTACCTTGGCACCTTTGCTAAAAATCAACTGACCACATGTGTGGGTTTGTTTCTGGACTCTTTATTCAGTTTTTTTGATCTATAAACCTATCCTTTCACCAAAACCACATTCTTTTGATGACTATACTTAAGTCTCAAAATCAAGTAGTGTGAGACCTCCAATTTTGTTCTTTTTCTAAGTTGTTTTGGCTATCCTAGGTCCTTTGTTTTTTCTGTATAAATTTTTAAATCAATTTGTCAGTTTGTAATCCAAGAAAAGGCCTCCTGAGATTTTGTACCCCACAAATTCTAATATGTCACAATTTCATTAATGCTCAGCTCAAAATACTTTCTAGTTTCCATTTTTATTTCTTCTTTGACACACACATAGGTTATTTAGAAATGTATTACTTAATTTCAAAACACGTAACAATTCCCAATTTATTTTTAATTAATTTCTATCTTAATTTCACAATGGTCAGAGAACATACTTTGTGTTATTTCAATCTTTAGAGTTTGTCAGGACTTTTTTTATGTCCTTCACATAGTCAAATTTTGTAGATGTTCCATCTGTACCTAGAAAGAAACTGTATTCTGCTGTATTAGAGTATGGGGTTCTATATTTATTGATTATGTTAAGATTATTAATTGTGCTATTCAAATATTTTGTATTCTTATTGATTTTTGTCTGATTTTATACTGAGAGAGGTCTGTTCAAAATCTCCCATGACATTTCTTCCATGGAACTATAAAATAATGATAATGAACAAATTGAAACTGTATGCAACCACATGGATGAATCTCACAAATATAAAGTTGAGTGAAAGAAGGCAGACACAACATAGCATGGAGTGGATGATTCTATTTAGATAAAATTCAAAAACAGGCAAAACTAATCTATGTTTTTAGAAGTCTGAATAATGGTTACTCTTGGTAGGGAGAGAGGGTTTAGTGACTAGAGGGGGATAACATTGGGGTTTCTGGGGGTGCTGGTAATGTTCTCTTTCCTGATCTGGGTTCTGGCCACACAAATATGTTGATTTTGTGAAAATTTATCAAGGTGTACATTTATGGTTTGTGCACTTTTCTGTCTGTTATATCTCCTAAAGCTTACTTAAAAAAAAATAGTCAACCTCACCAGTGCTCAAACAACAGTGAAATATTATGTTTTCTCACCAGAATTATAATTCTCTGTATTTGTATACAGGTAGCCAAATGAATACTCCTTTGCATAATTGTCTGGAGTATAAACTAGTACAATTTTTTGAATGGATATGTGTATTAGAAAGTTCTTAAAATGTGTATACCTTCGAACCCAAGAATTTAATTTCTGGAAAAGCATCCCAAAGAAATGAGAAAACAAATGCACAAACATGTATTCATAAAGGTGCTCATTGCAGTGTTATTTATAATTCTATAATGCTAAACAACTTGAATATCCAGTAGGGGATAGGTTAAAGAAATCATGATACTTTCATATAATAGAGTACAGTGTAGTCTTTAAAAACTATAACAGAACTAAAATTTTTCAATGGAAATATATTTATGATATACATTATTTTTAAGTAAAAATAGGTAACAAGATGATATGTATCTTATGGGTTTTTTATTCAAATACCTATGTATATACACATATTTACAAATATACAGGGAAAACTCTAGATGGATATATATACATATAAAATAAAGTGTTAACAACTGTGAAATGTCCTTTTTTGTCTTTACTGATACTCCTTGCTTTAAAATCTACTTTATCTGATGTTGCCATGGCTACATCAGATTTCTTTTGTTAATATTAGCATGGTATATCTTTTTCCATCCTTTTACTTTCAACCTTCTGTGGCTTCGTATTGAAGGTGAATCTTTTCTAAGCAGCAAATAGTTATTTTTTTAATCCAGTCTGACAAGTTTTGTCTTTTGATTGGAATGTTTAGGCTGTTTACCTGTAAATTTGTGGTATATTTGGGCTTAAATCTACCATCTTACTATTTGATTTCTACCGTATTTGTTCTGCCTGTTCTACATTGTTCTTTCTCTTTTCTCTTGCCCTTTTTGGGATTGCTTAATATTTTTAAGTTCTATTTTCCCTCTCTATTACCTTGTTAATTATACAATTTTTACTATTATTGCAGTGGTCACCCTAGAGATTATGAAATGTGTCCTAGACATTATTAAAATCTAATACAAATAATTTTACCACACTGTCTGATATAAAGTGCTCCTAAAATATTTGATCCCTTACCTGCATTCCCCACTTCCATCTGTGATTTCGAAGCCTGTGCTTTTCTGTCTATATATCACTGAGTTGGAAACCTAATGATGTCAGTCCTACGCTTCAGCCCTTTAACACAAGGTAGAGGTTTTTATCTCCCTTTCCTCATCTCATCAAAAGAAGTTGAACTGGCACCCATATGCATGTGTCACTTCCAAGCAACTATAAAATAGTCATATATTGATCCCTGGAATTCCATCATCTAAAAGGGTAAATGTGGTAAAATTGGAAGTTGTGCATGTCAAGTCAAGGTAAGAACACAGACTGGATTCAGGAAACCTGGAAATGTTTTTACCCCATCTCGACCTATATTCATTTATAGGTCACTTGATATTCTTGGCTCTACCACTAGATGTCAGCAAATCCTAGAAAGGGATGGGTTGTTCAGGGTGTAGGATTCGGGGTGTTTATTCCCATTCTCTTTCTGTTTTAATGTATTTTCCAAATGTTCTACAAAAAAAAGGTATCACTTTTTCTAGGAAAAAATATAATTAATATTACCCATATCAGGCACTTACTAGCACCATATCCATTCCTCTTTGTTATAGAGCAAAATAATACAGTTCATTATCACTACCAAGCTATCAGTGGGTATCTTACTTCTGTAAATCCAGTATCTTTCCCAAAGACAAGGCTGGTTCTCACTCTCCCCAAGACTTAGCTTCCACAACTTTAAAATGAGGATAACAATTCTCCCCTAAAGTGTTGATCAAAGTATGTAATGCCACCATGTAGGTGCGAGAGCCAAGGTCTGTGCAAATCGATCCCCACCCAGTTCAACAGATACACAGCAAACACAAAATTAGTGTAGGGAGTAGCCCACAGTGCAGGTTGCCCAGAACACAGAGCACTTGGGAGACAAAACTGGAAACGTAGTCTGGATCCATGGGGTAGAGAATGCAAGCTGGGGAAAGGAGTTTGAAGTCCTCTTGGTAGGTAGTGGATTGCTTCTGAGAGTGTTTGTGTAATTACATCAGGGTCCACTTTAGGGAAACTACTATGGGCAGCTGTGTGTAAAGTGGCCTGGAGAGAGGCAGGTGGAAGGTTTGGGAAGCCATTACAGTGGTATGATACTTGGGGGCTTAAACCACCTGCTTTCTCCAGGGGGCCTTCTCTACAGTGTGGACAGGTCAGCAGACCTTGATGAAAACTGGGCGTGGGGGGAGGGGCGGGGCAAGAGAGAGGTTGATAGATCTATGAATAATGCATATATGAAACTAAATAGATATCCTTTTAGTCTTTTTACATAAAAAAAAATCTTTCAAGCACATATACAATAAGTATATGTACTGCTTAACAAGCAACTTTAAAAATAACATTTTGTTTACTCTAAAAAAAAGGCTTTTCATTAGAAAAGAGAAAAATATGAAGACAGATGCTGCCTAGGGATCAGAATCAGAGTTGCAATTCTGAAGGTCTCGGTACCAGAGGCTTTGCAAGTGGAGGAGAAAATGGAGAAGGGACTTGGCCTTGGCTTCACAGCCAGGTCTTTGCAGAATTTACCACCCGCTGGCAGCAATCTCTCTGAATATAAGACATTCAGCGGTCTCTAAGCCCTAAAACTAGACATCAACCTCCTGCCTGAGTTGAAGAGAAAGCTGCATGTGTGAAGACGTTTGAGACATAAAAACAAACACATACACAGATATACTGTCAAATCAGTTGCTTTAACCTACTCTTTTCTCAACAAGCAAGTATATTGTGAACACATTTCCAAACCATAACATATGAGTACGTAATTTTCGTCAGTTGGGTCACATATTTTTGCTCTTTAGTAATTTTTATCTTAATAAATTTTCCTGAGTATAAATTTCAAACAAGGCAAATATGTATGTGTGTAAATTGAAATTATCCTATAATGCCATCTGCCTGACCCTCAGTCCTTTTTTTTAATATTTATTTATTTATTTGGCTGTGTTGGGTCTTAGTTGCGGTGGCATGTGGGATCTAGTTCCCTGACCAGAGATCGGACCCAGCCCCCCTGCATTGGGAGCACGGATTCTTAGCCACTGGACCACCAGGGAAGTCCTGACCCTCAGTCCTTGACCCAAAGATATTCACTGAAAATAGACAGATGTCTATTCTTCAGGTGTGTTTCTCTGTATGTAATTTATTAATGTATAATTACATATAATCAGATATTTACATAAATATACTAAAATGCACATATTCTTCAAAATTATAATCATGTTATACATATTATTCTGCAACTTGCTTATTTCACTAATATGATTTCTATTATTTGCTAATGTTTATTAGCCACAAATATTGGTCCTCTAGTGAATTTTCTGTTGACATCATTGACCTGTTGGTTAGTAAATCTGCCAAACAGAGCAGAAATATAAACCCCATGGAGTTTGCAATATTTTCTCTCTACTTTTTACATAACTTTTCTTTTTTCCTGCCATACAAAGTGTTTTACATTTTTCAATATTATTGACTAAAATTATACGGTTATATATAAAATTATTCAAAATAAAGTTTATTTTTAAAATAAATAGAAGTCACACCCATTAGGATGGCTATTATATTTTTTAAAGCGGAAAATAACAAGTGTTGGTGAGAATGTGGAGAAATTAGAATTTTGTGCATTGCTGGTGGGAGTGTAAAATGGTACAGCTGCTGTGACAAACAGTATGGACGTTCCTCAAAAAATTAAAAATAGAATTACAATATGATCTAGCAATCCCACTTATAGGTATATACCCAAAATTAGTGAAAGCAGGGATTCGAACAAATATTTGTGCACCAATATTCATAGCAGTATTATTCACACTGATAAGACTTTCTCCTTCACCAAATTTTAGCCAGGTTCCTCTGAACCTTTTTCTCAACTAGGTCTCAACCTTTGGACTCTTGTGTTCATCCTTGCATAGCCCAATTTTAACAAAAATCCTGCTAAGTCAACTTAGCAAGAATCTCCACTCCCAATATCTGATCACCATGGTTTGCCTTCAGCAAGAACCCTAGTCAGATTGGTTTAACCAGAATTCCCCCCCCGCTTCAATTTTCCATCCACTGACTCCCCACTCTGCTCCTAGGCTATGAACCTGTATTTGCCCATGATGTACACAGAACTGACCTCAGTTATAACCTGAGGTTTCTTTACTCTTATTACAATAGTTCCTGAATAAAATCTGTTCTTAATACTTTAACTACTATACAGCTCTGGTTTTCTTTAACAGCAGAAGCCAAAAGATGGAAACAACCCAAATGTCCACCAATGGATGACTATCATACAGTGGAATATTATTCAGCCTTAAAAAGAACTGAAATTCTGATACATGCCAAATGAAAGAAGACACACACACACACACACACACACACACACACACACACACACACACCCCAAATACTGTATGATTACACTTACATGAGGCACCTGGAGTAGTCATATTCATAGAGGCAGAAAGTAGAATAGTGGTTACCAGGGGCTGATGGAACAGGAAATTAATGTTTAATGAGCATGGAACAAGATGAAAAGAGTTCTGGAGATGGACAGTGGTGATGGTTGTACAACAATTTGAATGCAGTGGATACCACTGAACTGTGCACTTTAAAAAGATTATAATGGTAAATATTATGTATATTTTATAAATAAATAAATAATACAGTCCATTGTAATAGAAATTGAGCAATACCCTGGGGAGCATCAAGTGCCAGCCCCTAGAGAGATTAGAGCACTCAGAGCCCAGGCAGCTTCAGGACACAAAGGACAAAGCTTTCGAGTAATTCAAGGCTTCACTATTTATCTCTCTTAACCCAGCCCACACTTAAGTACAAGGATTACACATGCACGTGCATGAATACTAGGAAGCGTGGCTCATTGGAGCCATCTTTTTTTTCACAATTTATATACATATTTTCCCTTTACTTCTTTCCATTCACTTGGATACTTAATCTACCCATATGTTCTAACTTAGTTATCTCAATTACAGACTTAAGGAATGGGTCTCTATCAAGAGTCACTGTCAAATCTCGCTTTATTTTGAAAATGGATGACCTAGGTAAGTGGTTCTTTCTCACATTCATGGCCCTTTAATATGTCTTCTTCCTAGGTTCTGTGTGCTGGACTAGTGGATATATATTGCTTCACCTCTACAGACATCATAAGCCAGAGGGGAAGAGGGTGGGGGACTGGACGAAATAGGTGAAGGAGATTAACAGGTACAAACTTGTAGCTATAAAATAAATAAGCCACCTGGATGTAATGTACACATAGGGAATATAGTCAATAATATTGTTATAAGTTTGTATGGTGACTGATGGTAACTGGACTTATGGTGATCACTTCATAATGTATAAACTATTGAATCACTATGTTGTACATCTGAAACTAATATAACATTATATGCTAATTATAGCTCAATTTAAAAAAACAGGTTTGCTTTTTGAAAAATAACTTAGACTGAAAGAAACAATCATATCAAGTCCGTAGAAAGAGATGAAACACAAAATCAAAATAATGATCTTTTTATAGTTGCTCTCATCTCAGGGCTCATTTGTAAATAGGTTCTTAACAATTTATGTTTTTTTATTAGGGTCCACAGTCTGCTAAATAAAAGCAGTAATAAGATATTTCATAAAGTATCATACAACTTAAATCTTATGAACTTAATTTCATAAAAAATTAGGTGCATATTCATACTGGCTACCCTAAAAATGTTGTGTTTCATCTATGGTCTAAAATAGTGTATAAGAGATTTAGTTCCACCACTAAAAACAATCCTGTCACTACATTTTTTACATGTTTTACAACAAAAAGTTTGTGCTCTTAATCAAAAAGATCCACAGACTAATTCAGCACGTAAAAAATAATTTTACAAAAACACCAAGAAAACCTTTCAAACTCACTTTTATTTTCCTTTTTCTTCCTCACAGAACTTCTCCATACATCACATTTCTTGCAGCTATAAAGTCACTTGATGTTGGTCAGGTACCATTTTATGCCTAAACTTTGCTGGCATGAAAATATGACACATGGGCCTCCCTGGTGGCGCAGTGGTTGAGAGTCCGCCTGCCGATGCAGGGGATATGGGTTTGTGCCCCGGTCTGGGAGGATCCCATATGCCGCGGAGCGGCTGGGCCCGTGAGCCATGGCCGCTGGGCCTGCGCGTCCGGAGCCTGTGCTCCGCAACGGGAGAGGCCACAACAGTGAGAGGCCCGCATACCGCAAAAAAAGAAAAAAAAAAAAAAAGAAAATATGACACTTAACCAGTGTTAAATGTATAAAATATTTATATAGGGCAGCACACCAAGGTTTATACACTTGGCAATTAAACCACATAAAAATAGGACAAGACCCCCATCCTACATGTTTCGAATCAAGTGTTCACAGTCCCTATCTGGTGACTGTCCACTGATTCAAAAGGCAGCAGAGGCAACAGGCAGTTACTTCAAAGGACATTGAACACTATGATCTAGAAGCACATTATGATGTTACCCCAGTGTCATGTACCACCCTACCTTTGTCCAGGGTGGTCTCATAATTCTAGAATGGCAGGTCCAGCTGATACAAAATAAAGACAGACAACATAATATTTAGTCTGTGGAGATATCCTAACTCATTACTATGCACACACTGTGATTTTGAACACAACTCGTCCTAAAAACTTGTCAAGAACATCCTGGTGTTTTCGGTTGGGTAATCCATCTACCTTTCACTTGACTGTTACTTCTTTTACAGTACTGCAGGGTCAAAGGTGACCTAGATGGCAACTAATGGCTATAGATACCTCACATGCAGTTTTTTCTCATAATATGGAAAATATTTTATTCCTATGATTCCATTGGGAGGATAAGTTGATAGAGTAGCTGTGTTTTCATCCTTCGAAATACATTCTATAGTTGGTTCTCCTTAAGGCTTTAATTCAATTACTCTGTTTGTTTTCACATGAATACAAGGCTTTCCTCTGGTATAACCAAACTTAGGATCATCCACACCACCACATGCTTGAAGTAAGACAGTAAAAAAACTGACATGCAACATAAACTGGACTTCTCTGTTCAAAAGGCACTTCATCAGGACAGACTGTGAGGTTCTTCTGTTCTTCTAAGTCATATGGCTTTAGGTCTCCAATGTACCTTTTATAGGAATCTGGATCAGACAGATTGAATGAATAGTCCAACGCAGTCACTGATTTTGGAAAAACCGTAAGTCCTGGACTATCTGGTCACAATATTTTGGAACCTCATGGTTCAGATTCTGAAACATAGCCCACATTGTGAATGAGAAGAGCGCAGCCAGGAACCCATAAAAGCCTGGGTAAAAGGGCAAGACCAAACCTTTGTTTAAGGGCCTTTTCACTGTTCAAATACAAGTGCGTTTTCGTGTATGATGCGCTTGTGTGATTAACCCACAGCTGTACATTCAGTGTACAGTACACACTCAATACTCCCACTCTTTCCGACTGGTTGGGGTGGCAGCGTTAGTCACAAGACAGCTTCAGGGGTGGAAATTTCCTCTTCCTGGGAGTGGAGCAGGGTCTGGCTTCGCTGAACCGCTTGGCACCTCCGCCAGAGTCTCTCCGTACAAAGGCGCGCTACGTACAAATAAGGCCCTGGGGGCGCTCGGGCCGCAGGCTCCAGGCTCGGGCTCCAGGAAGGGGTCCCCGGCTGGCCGGCGCCGCTCAGGAAGGGAGGCTCCGGCTCATTGGAGCCGTCTTAGAGGTTGCTTGCCACAGCATCATTTGTCCATCTCTCTATACTGGTTGCTGAGAATGCTTTCATATATCATGAGAATTAGCCCTAATTTGCAAATATTTACTCTAACCATTCCAGACAAGCTTTGCTGGGATGTTATTGTTTTTGTTATTTGCCATAGGGCATTTAAAATTTTTCAGTAATAGAATCATTTACAAGTAATACAGCTCACTATATAAAATGATCAAAAAATAATATCCTGGCCACCATCGACTGCACAGGGAAATTAAAGCATTCAGAGCTCTGGTAGTTTCGGGACACAGTGAGAAAGCTTTATTGTAGTTCCAGGTTTCACTGCTGAGCAGGCATTTACAAGACAGTGTCCCTGATTTACTTCACCTCTCCTAACTTCCCATAGCCTGGTCTGAATTAGGGATTTAATAAGAAGTAACCTGAATAGCTCTTAAGATCAAGGGAGATTTTGGGAGCCTGGTGCTTAATCCCTCACCCACAGGGCTCCCCAGGGCGGGAGACATGATGAAATCACAATGCCACATGAACAGTTCTGTGGACCAGTGACTGGTCCCCTCACACTTAAGGAGAGTGACGTAGTGTCAGCCACTGTCTGAGTCAATGGCACAAAGCATGGGCCTGGGCACACTACACTCTGTATCCCCTTTGCTTTGACCCCAGGCCATGTACCTCCACCAGCCCTCTCAGCTCACAGTGATTCTCTAGGTCCTCGTAAAAGGTAAATGTCATTTTTGTTTGTTATTCACATCAGTAGTTCTCCAACTGTGGTCCCTGGACCAGCAGCATCAGCATCACCTGGGAACTTGTTAGAAGTGCATATTCTTGGGCCTCACCCAGATGGGGCCCAGTAATTAGTGTTTACACGTCATACAGATGACACAAGGCAGTTTGAGAACCATTGCTCTAATCTAGAAATGACTGATAGAGTTTTATATGTTATCACCTCTCTGAGCCTCAGTCTTCTCAGTGGATGTGACAAAATCCCTCACTTTACCACAGTGGTGTGAGGAATAAATGGGAAATCCTTTGCAAATGGTATCTGTTGACTCTTCTGTGTTGTAAGATGAATTACCTCCTGGAGCTAGGAAAAGAATAGAAAATCCTTATACTATTTCCTTTTTTTAAAAGAAAGTGCTAGAACTGATCTAAAAAAACTAAAGTCTTTTAAAAATGTGCTTTCTTTCCCTCCTTACTTTATCTTCCAGGAGACTATAATACAAAATATAGTGAGAAAATCTATTTTTAAATGTCTGGCACACAATAAGACTTCAACAAATGTTAGTCCTGGCCTACTCTGATTTCCCTCTCACATAAACTACATAGAATACAGCTATCACAGGCAGCATCTGGAAATGTAAACAATAAGTAAAATATACATATATTTGCATAATGTATGAAGCTTTGGTGCCATGTCTTCATTGCATGAAGGAGGAGTCCTGAGGGAAGAAAATACTCCCACCATGTCCTTTTTTTAAGATTTATTTATTTAATTTTTGGCTGTGTTGGGTCTCCATTGCTGTACGTGGGCTTTCTTTAGTAGCGGTGAGCAGGGGCTACTCTTCATTGCGGTGCATGGGCTTCTCATTGTGGTGGCTTCTCTTGTTGCTGGCTTCTGTAGTTGTGGCACATGGGCTTAGTTGCTCCGCGGCATGTGGGATCTTCCCGGACCAGGGATTGAACCCATGTCCCCTGCATTGGCAGGTGGATTCTTAACCACTGCACCATCAGGGAAGTCCCATCCACCATTTCCTTTTATTCCAGGTGGTTACTTGACCCTATTAGTTTAGCTCAAGTTTGACATTGAAGAGGAATCATTTCTGCCTGATCAGTGTGGCTAGAGGTTTTGCCTGAGCCTCAGGCCTAATGCAAACATTACCAACTTGCCTAGAACACTGTCTGTAACATACCAGCCACTCAGTACACAGGAATGAATGAATGAATGATAGTGACTCCTGGGCTCAGTCTCCGGATGATCACCCATCTCCTCATGTAGAGGGCTGCAATCATGACCTCTGATAAATGGAAAGAAGCAGGTTTTGAGAACCTCTGTGTATCAGGTTTTGTTCTAGGTGTTCGAGATACATTAGTGAACAAAACAAAGTGCTCACCCTCCATGTAGCTTACATTCTAAATTCTTAGAATATAGAGGAAGAATCAGACAATATACACTGTAATGTCAGGTAATGATAAGTGCTATGAATGTGCATGTGGATATGAGGCTTAGCAAATAGAATTATTATTCCCCCAGCAGCTTAGAGAAATGGCTGATGCCAATTCTGAGGCATTTAATGTACAAGATAAGTCTAGAATATCTTGTTATATCATTTAGCAAAGAAGTGGTCAAAGATTACTAGAGTAAAAAAATTAAGGAATGCTGAGGTCATGTCAAAAGGACACAGGAGATAGCCTGAAGAGTCTTCCACTGGCCTAAGATAGAACTTGAGCATAAAAAAGACTATACCAAAAATAAAAAAGACTATAACAGATTGAAACACATTGAACATGTTTTTTTTTGTTGTTGCTGTTTTGTTTTTTTGTGGTACACGGGCCTCTCACTGTTGTGGCCTCTCCCGTTGCAGAGCACAGGCTCCAGACGCACAGGCTCAGCAGCCATGGCTCACGGGCCCAGCCGCCCTGCGGCATGTGGGATCTTCCCAGACCGGGGCACGAACCCATGTCCCCTGCATTGGCAGGCGGACCCTCAGCCACTGCACCACCAGGGAAGCCCTGAACATGTTTTTTAAACTGTCAAGACAGTTCTCAGAAAAAGATATATAAGTGACACTTAAATATATGAAATAATACTCAACTTTACTCATAAGAGAAGTATAAATTAAAACTAAGGTAAGATAATTTCTCACTTATCAGATTGGCAAAAAGTCAAAGGTTTGACCACATAGTCTTTGGTGAGGCTGTGAACAGACATTCTCATGCTTTGATGGTGGGAATGTAAAATAGTACCACCCCAATGGAGGGGAAGTTGTTGAATCTTGCAAAATTACATAAAGCTTTTTCCCTTTGACCCTGTAATCCCACTTCTAGGAATGTATCCCAAGGATTCACTGGCAAAAATACAGTAAAGCATATGCAGTAGATTATTCACTGCAGTTCTATATGTAATAGCAGAAGGTTAAAAAAAAAACAAATGTCCATCAATAAAAGACTGTTTGAATCAATTGCAATACATCCACATTAAGGAGTATTATGTAGCTGTAAAAAGAATGAGGAATATGTACTCTATATACTACTTTGGAATGATCTCCTGGTATATTGTTAAGGTGAAAAAGACAAGGTGGAGAAAAGCATGTATAGTATGCTACCATTTACCTAAAAAGGGAGAGAGAGGGATGAGTACACAGATGATAGTGATAGAGGATGATGATAGATAGAGAGAGAGAGAGAGATTCCTGATATTAGATCAAAATAATGGGCAGACATCTGATCCACTCCCATCTTGGGCCCCAGGAGTTCAGGCTATGGGATTGGCAGCAGCAAAGTAGCCCAGCTTTGTGAAGACTCCTAGGCACCCAGGCACTCATCTTCCTCACTGAAGCCACCACCAAGATTTCTAAGAAGAAGGTCAATTCAGCTAAAGAGGCAGTAAAGAAAGAGCCCAAGAGGAGATTCACAGGTTGTAGCCAAACCTGTTCCTTCCAAAGTTGAGACTAAGCAAAAAACAAAAGGCAACAAGAAAGAATAAACCTTCAGGAAAAATGTGCAAACAAGAGGGAAAGGAGGAGCAAAAGAGAAATCCACTGGGACTGGGGTGGCTAACCAAGACACTAAAGGCTGCAAAAAAGAAGAAACAGAGAACACCTACTGAACGCTGGCAGAAGACCCCAGACCTCCCAAAAGGCAAGAAACTCCCCACATACCTGGGTAGGGCAAAGCAGAGAAATTCCCGCACAGAGGAGCGGTGCCGAGCGGCACTCACCAGCCCGAGAGGCTTGTCTGCTCCCCCGCCGGGGCGGGCGGCGCTGGAGCTGAGGCTCGGGCTTCGGTCAGAGCGCAGGGAGAGGACTTGGACTGGCGGCGAGAACTCAGCCTGAAGGGGGCTGGTGTGCCGCGGCTGGCCGGGAGGGAGTCCGGGAAAACTCTGGAGCTGCCGAAGAGGCAGGAGACTTTTTCTTCCCTCTTGGTTTCCTGGTGCGCGAGGAGAGGGGATTAAGAGCGCCGCGTAAAGGAGCTCCAGAGACGGGCGTGAGTCGCGGCTGAAAGCGCGGAGCCCAGGGACGGGCGTGGGACGCTGGGGCTGCTGCTGCCGCCGCCAAGAAGCCTGTGTGCGAGCGCAGGTCACTGTCCACGCCGCCCTTCCGGGAGCCTGTGCAGCCTGCCACTGCCGGGGTCCCGGGATCCAGGGGCGGCTTCCCTGGGAGAACGCACGGCGCGCCTCGGGCTGGTGCAACGTCACGCCGACCTCTGCCGCTGCAGGCTCGCCCCGCACTCCGTGCCCCTCCCTCCCGCCCGACCTGAGTGAGCCAGAGTCCCCGAAGAGGCTGCTCCTTTAACCCTGTCCTGTCTGAGCGAAGAACAGACGCCCTCCGGCGACCTACACGCAGAGGCGGGGCCAAATCCAAAGCTGAGACCCAGGAGCTGTGAGAACAAAGAAGAGAAAGGGAAACCTCTCCCAGCAGCCTCAGAAGCAGCGGATTAAAGCTCCACAATCAACTTCATGTACCCTGCATCTGTGGAATACATGAATAGACAACAAATCATCCCAAATTGAGGAGCCAGGAGTCAGTGCTGTGCCTCTGAGGTGGGAGAGCGAACTTCAGGACACTGGTCCACAAGAGACCTCCCAGCTCCACATAATATCAAACGGCGAAAATCTTCCAGAGATCTCCATCTCAACACCAGCACCCAGCTTCACTCAACGACCAGCAAGCTACAGTGCTGGACACCCTATGCCAAACAACTAGCAAGACAGGAACACAACGCCACCCATTAGCAGAGAGGCTGCCTCAAATCATAAAAAGTCCGCAAACACCCCAAAACACACCACCAGACGTGGACCTGCCCACCAGAAAGACAAGATCCAGCCTCATCCACCAGAACACAGGCAGTAGTCCCCTCCACCAAGAAGCCTACACAACCCACTAAACCAACCTTAGCCACTGGGGACAGACACCAAAAACGACGGGAACTACGAACCTGCAGCCTGCAAAAAGGAGACCCCAAACACAGTAACATAAGCAAAATGAGAAGACAGAAAAACACACAGCAGGAGAAGGAGCAAGATAAAAACCCACCAGACCTAACAAATGAAGAGGTAATAGGCAGTCTATCTGAAAAAGAATTCAGAATAATGATGGTAAAGATGATCCAAAATCTTGGAAATAGAATAGACAAAATGCAAGAAACAGTTAACAAGGACCTAGAAGAACTAAAGACGAATCAAGCATTGATTAAAAACACAATAAATGAAATAAAAAATACTCTAGATGGGATCAATAGCAGAATAACTGAGGCAGAAGAACGGATAAGTGAGGTGGAAGATAAAATAGTGGAAATAACTGCTGCACAGCAAAATAAAGAAAAAAGAATGAAAAGAACAGAGGACAGTCTCAGAGACCTCTGGGACAACATTAAACGCACCAACATTCGAATTATAGGGGTTCCAGAAGAAGAAGAGAAAAAGAAAGGGACTGAGAAAATGTTTGAAGAGATTATAGTTGAAAACTTCCCTAATATGGGAAAGGAAATAGTTAATCAAGTCCAGGAGGCACAGAGAGTCCCATACAGAATAAATCCAAGGAGAAATACACCAAGACACATATTAATCAAACTGTCAAAAATTAAACACAAAGAAATCATATTAAAAGCAGCAAGGCAAAAACAACAAATAACACACAAGGGAATCCCCATCAGGATAACAGCTGATCTCTCAGCAGAAACTCTACAAGCCAGAAGGGAATGGCAGGACATACTTAAAGTGATGAAGGAGAAAAACCTGCAACCAAGATTACTCTACCCAGCAAGGATCTCATTCAGATTTGATGGAAAAATTAAAACCTTTACAGACAATTAAAAGCTGAGAGAGTTCAGCACCACCAAACCAGCTTTACAACAAATGCTAAAGGAACTTCTCTAGGCAAGAAACACAACAGAAGGAAAAAAACTACAATAACGAACCCAAAACAATTAAGAAAATGGGAATAGGAACATACATATCAATAATTACCTTAAATGTAAATGGACTAAATGCTCCCACCAAAAGACACAGACTGGCTGAATGGATACAAAAACAAGACCCATATATATGCTGTCTACAAGAGACCCACTTCAGACCTAGAGACACATACAGACTGAAAGTAAGGGGATGGAAAAAGATATTCCATGCAAATGGAAACCAAAAGAAAGCTGGAGTAGCAATTCTCATATCAGACAAAATAGACTTTAAAATAAAGACTACTAGAAGAGACAAAGAAGGACACTACATAATGATCAAGGGATCAATCCAAGAAGAAGATATAACAATTGTAAATATTTATGCACCAAACATAGGAGCACCTCAATACATAAGGGAAATATTAACAGCCATAAAAGGAGAAATCGACAGTAACACAATCATAGTAGGGGACTTTAACACCCCACTTTCACCAATGGACAGATCATCCAAAATGAAAATAAATAAGGAAACACAAGCTTTAAATGATACATTAAACAAGATGGACTTAATTGATATTTATAGGACATTCCATCCAAAAACAACAGAATACACATTTTTCTCAAGTGCTCATGGAACATTCTCCAGGATAGATCATATCTTGGGTTAAAAATCAGGCCTTGGTAAATTTAAGAAAATTGAAATTGCATCAAGTATCTTTTCCGACAACAATGCTATGAGACTAGATATCAATTACAGGAAAAGAGCTGTAAAAAATACAAACACATGGAGGCTAAACAATACACGACTTAATAACGAAGTGATCACTGAAGAAATCAAAGAGGACATTTAAAAATACCTAGAAACAAATGACAATGGAGACACGACAACCCAAAACCTATGGGATGCAGCAAAAGCAGTTCTAAGAGGGAACTTTATAGCAATACAATCCTACCTTAAGAAACAGGAAACATCTCGAATAAACAACCTAACCTTGCACCTAAAGCAATTAGAGAAAGAAGAACAAAAACTTCCCAAAGTTAGCAGAAGGAAAGAAATCATAAAAATCAGATCAGAAATAAATGAAAAAGAAATGAAGGAAACGATAGCAAAAATCAATAAAACTAAAAGCTGGTTCTTTGGGAAGATATACAAATTTGATAAACCATTAGCCAGACTCATCAAGAAAAAAAGGGAGAAGACTCAAATCAATAGAATTAGAAATGAAAAAGGAGAAGTAACAACTGACACTGCAGAAATACAAAAGATCATGAGAGATTACTACAAGCAACTCTATGCCAATAAAATGGACAACCTGGAAGAAATGGACAAATTCTTAGAAATGCACAACCTGCCAAGACTGAATCAGGAAGAAATAGAAAATATGAACAGACCAATCACAAGCACTGAAATTGAAACTGTGATAAAAAAATCTTCCAACAAACAAAAGCCCAGGACCAGATGGCTTCACAGGTGAATTCTATCAAGCATTTAGGGAAGAGCTAACACCTATCCTTCTCAAAATCTTCCAAAATATAGCAGAGGGAGGAACACTCCCAAACTCATTCTACGAGGCCACCATCACCTTGATACCAAAACCAGACAAGGTTGTCACAAAGAAAGAAAACTACAAGCCAATATCACTGATGAACATAGATGCAAAAATCCTCAACAAAATACTAGCAAACAGAATCCAACAGCACATTAAAAGAATCATACACCATGATCAAGTGGGGTTTATTCCAGGAATGCAAGGATTCTTCAGTGTACGCAAATCAATCAACGTGATACACCATATTAACAAATTGAAGGAGAAAAACCATATGATAATCTCAATAGATGCAGAGAAAGCTTTCAACAAAATTCAACACCCATTTATGATAAAAACCCTGCAGAAAGTAGGCATAGAGGGAAATTTCCTCAACATAATAAAGGCCATATATGACAAACCCACAGCCAACATCGTCCTCAATGGTGAAAAACTGAAACCATTTCCACTAAGATCAGGAACAAGACAATGTTGCCCACTCTCACCACTCTTATTCAACATAGTTTTGGAAGTTTTAGTCACAGCAATCAGAGAAGAAAAGGAAATAAAAGGAATCCAAATTGGAAAAGAAGAAGTAAAGCTGTCACTGTTTGCAGATGACATGATACCATACATAGAGAATCCTAAAGATGCTACCAGAAAACTACTAGAGCTAATCGATGAATTTGGTAAAGTAGCAGGATACAAAATTAATGCACAGAAATCTCTGGCATTCCTATATACTAATGATGAAAAATCTGAAAGTGAAATCAAGGAAACACTCCCATTTACCATTGCAACAAAAAGAATAAAATATCTAGGAATAAACCTACCTAAGGAGACAAAAGACCTGTATGCAGAAAATTATAAGACACTGATGAAAGAAATTAAAGATGATACAAATAGATGGAGAGATGTACCATGTTCTTGGATTGGAAGAATCAACATTGTGAAAATGACTCTACTACCCAAAGCAATCTACAGATTCAATGCAATCCCTATCAAACTACCAGTGGCATTTTTCACAGAACTAGAACAAAAAATTTCACAATTTGTATGGAAACACAAAAGACCCCGAATAGCCAAAGCAATCTTGAGAACGAAAAATGGAGCTGGAGGAATCAGGCTCCCTGACTTCAGACTATACTACAAAGCTACAGTAATCAAGACAGTATGTTACTGGCACAAAAACAGAAAGATAGATCAATGGAACAGGATAGAAAGCCCAGAGATAAACCCACGCACATATGGTCACCTTATCTTTGATAAAGGAGGTAGGAATGTACAGTGGAGAAAGGACAGTCTCTTCAATAAGTGGTGCTGGGAAAACTGGACAGGGACATGTAAAAGTATGAGATTAGATCACTCCCTAACACCATACACAAAAATTAGCTCAAAATGGATTAAAGACCTAAATGTAAGGACAGACACTATCAAACTCCTAGAGGAAAACATAGGCAGAACACTCTATGACATAAATCACAGCAAGATCCTTTTTGACCCACCTCCTAGACAAATGGAAATAAAGACAAAAATAAACACATGGGACCTAATGAAACTTCAAAGCTTTTGCACAGCAAAGGAAACCATAAACAAGACCAAAAGACAACCCTCAGAATGGGAGAAAATATTTGCAAATGAAGCAACTGACAAAGGATTAATCTCCAAAATTTATAAGCAGCTCATGCAGCTCAATAGCAAAAAAACAAACAACCCAATCCAAAAATGGGCAGAAGACCGAAATAGACATTTCTCCACAGAAGATATACAGACAGCCAACAAACACATGAAAGGATGCTCAACATCTTTACTCATTAGAGAAATGCAAATCAAAACTACAATGAGATATCATTTCACACCAGTCAGAATGGCCATCATCAAAAAATCTAGACACAATAAATGCTGGAGAGGGTGTGGAAAAAAGAGAACACTCTTGCACTGCTGGTGGGAATGTGAATTGGTACAGCCACTATGGAGAACGGTATGGAGGTTCCTTAAAAAACTACAAATAGAACTACCATATGACCCAGCAATCCCACTACTGGGCATATACCCTGAGAAAACCATAATTCAAAAAGAGACATGTACCAAAATGTTCATAGCAGCCCTATTTACAATAGCCCGGAGATGGAAACAACCTAAGTGTCCATCATCGGATGAATGGGTAAAGAAGATGTGGCACATATATACAATGGAATATTACTCAGCCATAAAAAGAAATGAAATTGAGCTATTTGTAATGAGGTGGATGGACCTAGAGTCTGTCATACAGAGTGAAGTAAGTCAGAAAGAGAAAGACAAATACTGTATGCTGACACATATATATGGAATTTAAGAAAAAAATGTCATCAAGAACATAGGGGTAAGACAGGAATAAAGACACAGACCTACTAGAGCATGGACTTGAGGATATGGGGAGGGAGAAGGGTAAGCTGTGACAAAGTGAAAGAGCGGCATGGACATATATACACTACCAAATGTAAGGTAGATAGCTAGTGGGAAGCAGCCGCATAGCACAGGGAGATCAGCTCGGTTCTTTGTGACCGCCTGGAGGGGTGGGATAGGGAGGGTGGGAGGGAGACGCAAAAGGGAGGGGATATGGGAACGTATGTATATGTATAACTGATTAAATTTGTAAAAAAAAAAAAAAGAAGAAACAAAAAAGGAGAGCATGGCCTCTGATGCAGCAGGACGGAAAGAAGTCAAGTCTGACTGGTATACTTAAACCAAGTCTTACTGGTGGTCCCAGTGCCTCCCTTCTTCAACAATATGGAGGAATGTTTTTTATCAGCTATTTAGAAAATGCAAATTTTTAAGTAGTTCCAGAAACATATTTTTAAGAAGGAAGAAATTCCACCTCATTTAAAAAATATATTTAGATAAGTGTAAATGCTTTGTTTAGGAGATGAAATCATGTGCTGGCTGTTTATTTTTCTGTAAAGCCATAGATTAGTCAGATATTGAATGAAAGGAAGCTTTGACTGCCTTGTGTGTCAACTTAGCATTCCATAGACTGCAGACGAGGGTGGTGTTTATATCCTGTTATACAAAGCATAACTAAATGGTAATTTAGAGCCACAATCATGCACTTAACATGTCATAAATATTTAAAATTATTTATTCATATTGTTTTATTAATTATCATATCAGAAAGCAAGAAAGCTATCAAAGACGATTGGGGTAGTGTCAAAAGCACTCAGGAACCAACTTGAAAAGGGCTACAATGCCAATTTGAATATCATTAAGAATAATAACTGCAATGAACTTTTGAATTGAAACACATCAAAAATGTTAAAAACCCATGAGTAATAATGACACTGAAAAATATATTCATTGGTCACCTTTGGAGGATGGTGCTAAGGGAATCCAAGCTGCCCCTCAGAGTGATGAAATAGCTTTCGAGAGGAATTTTTCCTTTATAGACATATTGCAACTAGTAAATGAAGGAAGAATTATAGAATTGGAATATCACCATCTTATAAACCCCTAATGAAATAATGAATCTAGGTAATGACTGTCAGTGACCACTAATATCACAAAGGAGAGATTCAGCCAGATATTCTGTACCTCTTGATAGAAATAGACACAACATTTATGAAATATTCCTGCCCCAAAAAATCAATCTTGAATCAGATCAAGGCATTAGATCTACCAGTTTACAGGAAGTATAAGGAACAAAAGAATATGTTAACCAACACTTCAGAGATGTGATCAGCAAAATCCAAAATGTGATAAACTTTACAGGATAAACAACCTGTTTTCTTCAACAAATAAATTGAAATAATAATTTAAAAATAAAAACAGAGACAGGGAACCAATGAATTGAGAGACTTAAGAGACATCCACAAAATACAATGTATGGATGTATTTGAATCCCGTTTCAAAGAAACTGTAAAAGGAAATTTAGGTATTCAGGAAAATTAGAACACTAAATGGAAATATAATGTTAAGAAATATTGTTACTTGTTTTATGAATAATAGTGATTTCTTTAAAGTCCATCCTGCTTGGATGGATTAAATACAATTGACTATAAATTGATAATTATTGAAGTTAGTTGGTGAGAATATGTTAATCTATTACTATCTACTTAGGTATATATGTTTGAAAAAATCCATATTAAAAATATAAGAAGCATACATTTACAGCGTCCCTACTATAAACTCATGTCCCTACTAAGAGTTGAACTCAGCATGAACGTAAATGCACCATTGGTCTAGTTTGGTAGAAGTGGTTCAGAAAAAGCAATAATGAGGTCAGAAAAAGAAGTATAATTAAATGAATTATGAAGGTCAAACACAGTAAGTCAAAAAAACATAAGCTAAACCCTTCAGCCATCCATAGGCACTCAAGATATTAAGAAGATAAAAGTAATACTAGAACTTTTCAGATATTCTTGGAATTTTATTTGATTGGAGTCTTACCAGATGCATCTGGTAAGAGAATGATGCTAGTGAGTTAGTTCTTCTAAAAAACCAATCTTTGATCATCTGCAGCCTCCTCTTCTGCCTTACTTCTCTGTCTCAGTAAAAGCTGCCATCGCCTCATCCAACCAGTTGTTCAAGCCAAAAACCTAGGAATCACTGACACCTTCTTCTCCCTCATTCTCCACATCCAATTCTTTACCAAGAGCTGTTAATTTGCAAATACTTCTAAAATACTTCTCCTTCTCTCCATCTCTACCCCTAACATCCTAGCAAATGTCACCATAATTCTCATCCAAACAACTGCATTAGCCTCTCAACTCTTTTAGTTATCCCTCCACTCTTGCCCCCTCCAATCAATTCTCAGAAGTGCAGCTAGAATGTTTTCAAAATGTAAATCCTGTCAGGCTCATTTCCCTGCCTAAATCCCTGATATGTCTTCCCCTGGGTCTTGAGATAAATACCAGGATCCTAAACATAGTATATAAGGCCCTGCGTAATCTGGTCCCTGCTACCTCTCCAGCTTCATTTTCCACCATTTTGCCTCCCACTTTCTGCAGTCCAGTCACACTGACCTTATGTTCTTCAACTGCATCACACTCTCTCGGTGTCAAGGTCTTCATGTATACAGTTACCTCTGCCTGGAACTCTTCCTCACACCCTACTTCTTGAACCCATTCTTCTGGATAACTCCTATTTATCTTTCAGATACCAACTTAATATCTGTTTCTAGAAGTCCTCTGACCCTAACTCCTCCACTCCCACATAAGGTAAAGTGTTGACAGAGTACTTCTCCCATCATAGCCCTTATCACACCATATTACAATTATTTCTTTAATATACTTCTCTCCCAGTAGACTCTAAGCTCTATAAGAGAAATAATCAGGTATGACTTGTTCACTATTTTATTTCCAGCATTTAGATCATTGCATGGCACAGTTTACTCAAAAAATAGTTGTTAAATGAAAGGAAAATAAGTCCCTTGTTGTTTTGAGGATTTCCCTGTTCTGAAGGTGACACAACTGTTTTATTAATGCTTATTAATGAATACTGGTTTAAAAAACCTCAGAAGAATCTAAATGTTACAATATTTTCATGTCCTGATGTTCTGCCTATCCACAGACGGTGAGATATTCTATCAATAAGGCCTGTGCCTAAGAATGAGTTTATACATTATGAGTGCCTGCTGTTTAAGGTCAATTCTCCACCTGTACTCTGCATCCATTCCTGTCCAGTATCTTCAGATACTTTGCCTACATCCTTATCTCTCTTTATAGATCATTCTAATAGATCATAGTAGCATCTAAGCCTGCTCTAGTATCACTCATCTTTGAAAAGCCCTCACTTGATCCATATTCCTCTCCACCTACCACTCAATTTCTCAACGGCTCTTGAGAGTAAAATTTTTCTAAAGAATTATCTATTCTCATTGACTCCTCTTCTTAATCTCCCATTCACTCTTCAGTGTACTCTGAAATGGCTTCTCTATCTGAAATGGAATCTCTATCACACCACTGAAACTACTCTTGTCAAGGGCACTGAAGACCTCCATGTGCCAAATCCAGTGGACACATCTCTGTTGTCTTCTTGCTTGATTCCTTAACAGTTGAATTCCGTTTTTGAAATAGTTTCCTCTCTTGAATCCTGGGGTACCACTGTCTACTAATTTTCTTCTTACTCCACTAATCACTCCTTCTCAGTCTCTTTTGCTGGATTCTTCCATATGCTGGGGTTCCTCAGGGATCTTTTCTTGACCCTCTTCTCATTTCCCACTCTATACCCTTTCCTTAAGAGGCATTCTCATGATTACAATTACAGCCTATGTACTGGTGACTCCCAAGACTATAACTCCAGCCCAATCCTCTCTGCTGAGCTTCAGATTCATATACCTGACTGCCTGCTGGACATCTCCACTTGATATTTTTCGAGTACTTCAAATTCGAACATGTCTGATAGCAGAGTCATCATCTTCATTTTAAATGTGCTCCTCTTCCAATGTTACCTATCTCATGGGCACTACCATCCAATCACTTGCAGAAGCTAGAAAACCAGAGTAATTCTTGATTTATTCTTCCCCTCTATCTCTAATCAGCCATGAAATTCTACTATTTCTACAGCATTAATATCTTTTGACTCTTTCCAAGTATCTTTTCCCCATCCCCAGAACCAGAAGCCCTATGAATTAAAAATATTGTAGTACTCTCGTTTCTGCTCTAATTCAATAGTACTAAACTCACATGTATGTTAAAATTAAAATAGCTTCTGACAAAGACTTCTTCCTTGACCAAACTTTAATTAGGCTTCGCTGAGCCCTCTTCTTGACTAAGACTCAATCTTGGCCTACCTTTAGCAAAGAATCCTGTTAAGACAGTTTGGCAAGAATATCCCTATGCTTGATATTTCCTCTTAGTAATTTTCTATACACTGACCCCCTCACTCTTCTCATAGACTATAAATCCCCAGCTGTCACTGTGGTATTTGGAGTTGAGTTCAGTCTCTCTCTCTTGCTGCAATAGTCTCTACCCTGTCGCAATAATCTTGAATGAAGTCTTCCTTACCATTTTAACAAGTGTTATAATAATTTTTCTTTGACATTTCTTCCTAATTTATTGATTATACACTTAATAATTTCATCAGAACTAATTTTTTCTTTTCCTTGGTTCCTCCACCCTTCTGGTGCCCTAAATATCAATATATGCTTAGTCTGCCTACTGGGAAATTTAACACTATTCCCTCCTACACTTTAATTCAGACTATCGACACTTACTGCCAAATCAACCTGTTTCCTGTGACCATGCTGAGTTATTTGTATTGCTGTTTCTTCTAACTGGAATCCCTTTGTCTGTCCTCCACATTTGATGGACTAACTTTAGCTTTCCTTCAAATCTCTTCTTAGACATAATTCACTTTGGGAAGCCTTCTCTACCCCAACAGTGTGCTAGAATTAACTTATCCTGACTTTCAAGAGCCCATTATGCACAACTCTATGTTCAGTGATATCAATTTGGTAGCTTGAAACTGGCCATGATGGGAGCATTTCCACCATGAAAATCAGCAAACACTAAGAAATCAGGGCTTTTATTTTTTTCAGAGAACTGATTGTTAAACATTAACCAGCACACCACTGCGCTGCCTCCTCCCCACCCATCCCAAATTTGGGTTAGATGGCTCTGCTATGGGCTCTGATAATAACCCTAACCCCCATCACTATGTACTGTAGGTTACTTGTCTGTGTCTCCCTCCATACTGAAATTTTCTTGAGAGTAGAGATATTATATCTCTAGATTCTTAGCCAGTATTTGGTTCATGTAAGTTACTACCTAGTGTTAGTAGTCTTTGACAGATTGTTTATCTGAATGAATGACTAGAATGCATGCTTGTTAAACACTTGCCAACCGTGGGAGAACCATTAGCAGATATGATGGTTCTTGACTACCATCTTCAGTGATCACTTATTTGCCTGAAAAGCATGGAATCAGAGCAAAGGGACTGAGCTGGATACTTTCCATGACCTGTGCCATCAAGCTGTGATTTGATGCAGATATTTCATCTACACCATAGGTATATGTTTGTCCTACAGAATGAACCATGCTAACCATGGTCCAGGGATCCCTCTCTCTCTTCCCTCTCAAGCAGCAGAAAAGACTGTAGTGTTTGCCTGTCTGATTCACCCTCTTCTTGGCTGCTATTGTTCATCAGCCAGCATTTTCGGTTAACATCAAGGGACTACAATAGCATGCAGATCCAGTAATATCTGGCATAGCAGATTTCCAAATCCACTCATATAAGGAGATAGAAATGGTACTATAAGCAGAGTTCTGGTGTAGAGGAGAACCTCTCTAAAATAGCTACAGCCAGAAGCTTGAGAGTTGTAACTCAGCTAGACATCCTTGATCTGTGACTACAAATCCCTGGATAGCTAGAAGCACCCCTGGGGATTCCAAAAATAGTTATGGCGGAATACTCCATGGTCCTGCTACTCAAAGTATGATCTGAGATCAAACAGCATCAGCACCACCTGAGAGACTGTTAGAAAAGCAGAGTCTGGGACTTCCTTGGTGGTGCAGTGGTTAAGAATCCACCTGCCAATGCAGGGCACACAGGTTCGATCCCTGGTCTGGGAAGATATCACATGCCGCTAAGCCCGTGCGCCACAACTACTGAAGCCCGCGTGCCTAGAGCCTGTGCTCTGCAGCAAGAGAAGCCACTGCAATGAGAAGCCCATGCACTGCAAGGAGGAGTAGCTCCCGCTCACCGCAACTAGAGAAAGCCCATGTGCAGCAACAGACCCAACACAGCCAATAAATTAAATAAATAAATAAATTTATAAAAGAAAGAAAAGTAGAATCTTAGGCTCCACTCTGGACCTATTGGATTAGAGTGTGCATTTTCAGCATATTCCTCCAGGTGATCTGAAAGCATATTTAAGTTTGAAAGGCACTGATCTATAGAACATCGAATTTTCTGTAACCAAGCATTTAGAGCCATGGAGTTTAGGGTGTTAATGCTAATGACACTTCATAATAATAAATACTATTTATGTACCATGAAGGTATTTACATTCATTCTGTCATTGAATGAAAAAATAACTCTACTACTTAGTCAATTAAAATCAACATGACGCTGAAGCTTGAAAGCTCACCATCTGAAAAAGAAGCACCCTAATAAACACCACAGGCTTGGGAGTGAAACAAAGCCTGGATTTGAGTCCTGCTTATTTCATTCACTTGTAGAATGATCTTGAAAGAACTACTTAACTTTTCTAAATAACCATTTCTTCATCTGTAAAATGGCGATAGTAATAGTATTTTATTTTCAGAGTGGTGGTGAGAATTAAATGCAAAAATATATATAAAATGTCTGGCATATGGTAGTTACTCATTAAATGTAAGTTCTCTCTCTCCCTGCAACCTCCTTTCTGAAAAGAAATTAAATTTAGAATAAAACAAACAGCTCAATCATGCCACGGAGAGTCTTTGGAAATTTAACAGCCAAAAGGAAAATAAGTTCTATTTTGTACATGATGTGGTAAATTCAATACCATTTCTGTGTGGTGCAATGAATTGGTTTGATAGAACCTGGGTTGAAAGAAAGACCGTTACATTCTTTTCAAATCAATTGGTGGGATTTCCTTTCAGTTTTTGGATTTCCTAGGTTACTATCAGAGATGCATGTTGTATTCTTCCATGCTCTCTGGGAAGCATATTTTGGCCTGGTGTCTTTACCTATCAAAACAGAGACACAAGCCTAGACAGACAGGAGAGAGTAAATACTGAGGAGTACTGGGTGGGCAGCCCAGGTCCCACACAGTCTTTCCCAATCCAGGGCCACCACCATTAAAGCTTCTTCTCTTTACATCTGTTTTGTCATCTGATTGTTCTCTGATATCCCTGTTCCCACCTCCCACCATGCTCTATGAATACCAGAAGCAAGTTTTTCAGGGTTTTGTTGTTGCTTCTGCTGTAAGGAAACAACACGATGGTGACAGCAGCAGCTTCCCCTCCCCTTAAGTGTGGGCTGGACTCACTTCCAACTGAAATAATATGACATAAGCGAGGGTGTGTGTCTAGGTCACAGGTCTCACAGCTTTCTGTTTGATCTCTCTCAGGTCATTCATTCTGGAGGAGGTCAGTAATTGTGTCATAAGGACTCTCAACCAACCCTATGAAGAGATCTACATGGTGAGGAACTGAGACATCTTGCAAGCCCCATGAGCCCATCTTGGAAGTGGCTACTTCAACTCCAGTCAAACCTTCAAATGGCTGCAGTCCTGGCTGACATCTTTTTTTATAGGTATATTCTTTTTTAATATAAATCTATTTATTTATGGCTGCGTTGGGTCTTCATTGCTGCGTGTGGGCTTTCTCTAGTTGCAGCGAGTAGGGGCTACTATTCCTTGTGGTGCATGGGCTTCTCATTACAGTGGTTTCTCATGGGCTCTAGGTGCGCAGGCTTCAGCAGTTGTGGCACGCGTGCTCAGTAGTTGTGGCTCGTGGGCTCTAGAGCACAGGCTCAGTAGTTGTGGAATACGGGCTCAGTTGCTCCATGGCATGTGGGATCTTCCCAGACCAGGGCTCGAACCCGTGTCCCCTTCATTGGCAGGCGAATTCTTAACCACTGCACCACCAGGGAAGCCCCCCCGGCTGACATCTTGATTGCAACCTCATCAGAGACCTGGAGCCAACTTAGCCACTCCCAGATTCCTGACCCTCAGAAATATGTGAGATAATAAATGTTTGTTGTTTTAAGCTGCTACATTTGGGGGTAAGTAGTTATGCAGCCATAGATAACTAATAAGAGACTTCAAATAATTTGCTCCCCTCAAAAGGCAGACGTATATATACTACTGGAAACAATGTATAAAGTTGCCATTCTCTGTCCCCTGGTTTTGTTTAACAATTCTCCCCATAGGAGACATCACATGTCTGCTCTTCTTCTTGTATTACTCAATCAGCTTTTGTGGAAGCCATAGTATTTGTTTAGGGGTAACACTGAATGAACAAGTTGAGTACACCTGAAACTATAAGAGACCAACCAAGGGGGATTTAAAATCTGCTCAAAAAGAACCAAGAGATAAGAAATCAAGGTGGCTGGAGAAGTAAAAAGTGGTTTCAAAGAAGAGGTAAAACATTTTCAGTATATTCTTCAGAGAATAAAATTGTTTTTCTAACCAAAAAAAGTAAACTAATATCAACTGAGAAATACTGAATTGGGAACAAGTGGAAGAACTAACCTTATATGTAGCAAATTTTCCTATCCAGCTCACATACACTTCTGTAAATTTGAAGATAATGCTGTAACAGTTTGGGAACTATTTGTCCTTGATCTAGTGAGCAGTGAGACCTTCTGGAACAGAAGGAAAGTGCGTCATCACAGCCCATAAACAATAAAGCCAACTGTCAACTGGAAATAAACATATATTGAGCACCTACTGTGTGCCAGGCAAGGGACTCTGCATGGGGAAAGGTGGCTTGCCTTAACCAGACTCCTCTCCCCAGGGTTGGCACCCCTCCTTTTTGCCCTGCTTGATACTCTTCCTCCACAAAGTAGATGAGTAGGGGCAAGGAATCTAGACATAGAGCTAGAAGGAGAGGGGCAAATTCCTGTCACTACCACTAATGAGACTTCATAATAAACATGTAACATGAGTATAAACTAACGATTATATTCATTTTGCCATTTAATCTAAAAACAACTGCATTTTCTCCACTCCTCTCTAATTTCCAGCAATCTGCTTTTTTACCAAAATAAGGCTGGTCCTCCCCCTTCCTTGAGACTTGGTTTATTCTTCTCTGAAATGAGAGTAACTATGCTCCCTCGTGGGGTTGATCTGAGGATGTAATGACATCATGTGTGTGTGAGAGCCAAACCCTGTGAAAATTGAACTCTAGCATGTTAAAGGGGTGTGGAGAATGCAGGAGTCTCTTGAGGGAACAGACAATGGTGTAGTTTGCCAAGAGCACAGATGGCTTGGAAGAGAGGACTAGAAATGTAGCTTGGATCCATGGAGTGGGGAGCATTGAATGCCAGCTCAGGACTCTACAAATAATGTCAGAAACTCCAGCCTGGATAATGTGTTGGTTGGGGCAGAGGTGAGAATACTTTGGCATAATAATAATAATATTATTTCAAGTGATAATGGCATATAAATGTTATCTTTTATCTCTTTCCACTTATTTCAAGATCTTATTTATTGTGGTTAATATGCAACATGTCTTATTTTCTAGAATTTTAACTCCTAAATTTCATCTCAAATGAAGCTGTATACATATATAACATTTGTATTTTACTCACAACTTTCTGACAACAATGTTATTCCAAGACCTTGGGAGATGGAGGGAAGTGACAGCCAGGGTAAGCAGTATGTCTTTCTATTGATAGGCAGTGGGATGCCTCTGAGAGTGTCTGGGTAATGAGGTCACAACCAGCTTCAGGAATCCTCTTGGGGTTAATGAGCTTCCCAGGATCCCACGGAACTGACACAATCTGTGCTCAGTAAATATGACTTTCTTTCCTTCTGAGACTCTATCCCCACTCGTTACCCTAACCCCAAAGGTGTTCACTCCTGACACAGGCCCCTATGGGGGTCATGATTTATTTGTGGAAAATAAATGGTTCCATTTTGGGGTTAACAGTCACACCTCACATGAGACTTAGCACATGATCAGTGCTCAATAGATATTTTTTGAATGAATGAACAATGGATGGATAGGTAAATGGAAATTTGGCCACACTGCTCTCCCGCTGCCTCTTACCTCCAGCCATACTGGCATTCTTTCAGTCTCTTCTACTCACCATGCTCTCTCTGAACACATAGCCTTAAGCCTTCTCCCCAACCCCCAGCTCCAACCTAATTAGTCTCTATTCTTCTGTTACCTCTTAGCTCAATAATCCGTTCTCAGAGCAACATTCCTGACCACCTTGACTAGTCAAATCTCCCTATTTTATGGGCCCTCATAGCATCATGGACCCCTTCTTCCTCGTACTTGTCCTCACTGGCAAGTGCACTGCTGTATAGATATCTGCATGCTATTTGGCTCCCCTACTAGATTATGAGCTCCATGAAGACAGAGACCTTGTATATGATTTTTGCTCGCATCTGTTTCCTCAGCATCTAGCACAGTGCCTGGCAACAAGTAGGCCCTCAATATGTATTTCGTGAATGAATGAGTAGGCATTTTTAGGTGGTCTTTAAAAATATTGCCCTCCCCCCAGCAGGCCAGGCTGATATATACTACTAGAAGCACTGTCTGAGAATGCCTTCTGTCAAAGAGAAACAGAGCCAGACACCAGACAAAAGCAGTAAAGACAGATTTTTTGCAATAGGGGAAAAGAAACTTCAGTACAGAACTGGGCTCAATTATGAATACAACAAGGACAAGTGGGGATTTATAGCCAAAGAACAGAGTGAGAGAGTCAGCAGATGGAAAAATTACTAAGAGGAGACATCAAGGGGAGGGAGATTCTTTCTAAATTGACAACAGAATTTTTGCTAGAGGCAGGCCAAGGTGATAAGATATCAAGGGTGGGGGATGACTTCACAGGAGTCTTGCTAAAACTGGGATAGGCATGCCAAGGACACGATCACAGGTCAGGGTCCCAGAACAAGGCCTAATTATAAAGGGGGCTTAGAAGAGCCTGTCTAAAGTTTGGTCAAGGACAGAGTCTTTGTCAATTCCTCAGGCTGTTGTATTTTTATCATTATGACCTATCTTTCCTTTTAGTCTTCCCACAAAATATATCATATCTCCACTATTCTTTACTTATTACTCCATAGGCATTTAAAGTATTTCTTTGAGGTATAACTTATATTCATAAAGTTCACCCATTTTAAGTCTACAATTCAATGGATTTTAGTAAATTTACAGAGTTGTACAAACCATCACCATAATCTAAGTTTAGGACATTTATCTCTAAAAGATCTTCCATGCCCATTTGCAGTCACTCGCCCATCCTCACCCCATAGGCATTTTTGAAGACCCTCATATTTGCTTAAGGATAAAAGATACAGCCTAACCATCAAACAAAAATCAAAACTACCACATGTGAATAATTTGAGAACCACCAAGTAAGAACTGTACAGTCTGATTATTTGCTTAAAAAGATTTAGGACAGGACAAATCAGTGTGAACTGAGGAATGAGAGAAAGTTTCAAGGAAGATGTAGAATATTGTAAAGCTTTGCTACAAGGAAAAATATGCAAAAATAAAAGGATAATAATATGAGTTTATAAATACTCAAGCAAACAAAAGATCCAAGATGTTTTCAGAACTTTTAAAGTTCCAATATGGTGTTGTGACAGTTGGCTACTCAACAATGGGAGCTTCTATAACAGAAGAAAAAGGATTAATCACAAGCCATAAAAGTTGAATCAACACTCAACTGAAAATAAACATATATTGAGCACTCACTCTGTCCCAGGCAAGGGGCTCTGCATAGAGAAAAACCGATCACCACAGCTCACAAGAGGCCCCCTCCCACTTGATCTCTGGGCTTCCCTGGGGTGGGGGAGCACTGGGCATGAGAAGCACAATTCCCTGTGGGGCCAGCCCAAGAAGACCCACAGAGGGGACACCCAGGGAGGTTATAGGGCCATTCCTTCCCTGGCCTGTAGCCTGGTTTGGCCTTGGGCCTCTTACTCCTAGTGCCCAGCTGGACTGAAGGGAGCCAGAGGGGCTTGGGAGGGCAAGCGAGGTTCCCAGGTGATGAAATAAAAATTCACATTTTAAATTAAGACAAGAAAAATTTACACATAAAATCTTTTCTCTGCCCTTTGGCCTCCTTCCTCCCCTCTAGTGTGTATCTGCTTTATGCATTAACCAGACCTCCCCAGTGGCAGAAATACCTGCTCAATCATAAAGATCAATTTTTCTACTTCTGGCGCCAGCCATGTAGCTCCTTAGAATGTCACATTCCTTTATCAATCCTGTAAGGGGTCACGATGATCCACCACTCACCTTGTATGTGTAGACATTTTTGCTGCACTTTATGTACAACATATATGCCAATATATCATTTCTCTTAAAGATAGTACAGAACAGACTGGTCATATGAGCTAGAGAGCTACTGGGCCACACCCAATGGAATTTAACTTAAATACTTACTTATTACCTTATTAATGTTACTAGCTCTATTACTTGTATTCTGCCTATTTTACAAGACTAATGTTTCTAGCGTTACCAAATGTATGAAAAGTGTAAAATAGATAGCTAGTGGGAAGCAGCCGCATAGCACAGGGAGATCAGCTCGGTGCTTTGTGACCACCTAAAGGGGTGGGATAGGGAGGGTGGGAGGGAGGGAGATGCAAGAGGGAAGAGATATGGGAACATATGTATATGTATAACTGATTCACTTTGTTATAAAGCAGAAACTAACACACCACTGTAAAGCAATTATACTCCAATAAAGATGTTAAAAAAATAATAATGATGACTAGGCTACTTGAAACAATTGACCAAATATAGTTCTGTAAGATCAATGATTTTAATGTGTAACTCTAGATATGTGAAGAAGCAACAAGAAGGAACCTTTTCTTGGACCATAGCTGTCTAGTAAGACAGGTGGTCCAGAGACTTTTGGCTACTGTTAATAGGGCCTAGTTCAACAGTAGCACATTGAGTGGCCTATCAATGAAATCTTGATGACCTAGGAATGAGCATTCCTAGCACCGTTGGACAAAATGGTCATGAAATGCTTCCCAAACCTTTGTCAAAATTAAGACCAAAAGGGAGGGCATCATAAAATAAAGAATGTTGCCCACTATCCAGTTCTACAAGAATCAAGTTATTAGCCACTGCAGTTGCTGACCTACAGTACACCCTGAAATGAATTCAGGACAAAGATCAAGATGAGACACTTTGTGCCCCGGGAAAACTGGCAAAACTGGCCCTCAGATAGTTTGATACTTCCAGGAGAAAATTTTATGAACCCAGTTTCTTGCATCTTCCCATACTTAGAAAAACACAAAAACCATTAACTAAGATATCTTTTCCTCTCAAATAGCAGTAACCTTCTACCGAGATGTGTGCTTGATTTCAAATACACTTTGTCAAATAAAAAATGTCAATGGCCATCTGGCTGTACAAGGATTGAGTCATTAGCCACTGCAGTCATTAGCCACATACCTTAAAAGGAGTTCAGGATAGAGATCAGGAATGAGGCACTCTGTACTGTGGGAAAACTTGCAGAACAGGTCTTCACATAGCTAGATATTTTCAGGAGAATTTTTTTATGAACCTGGATTCTTTCATCTTCCCCTACTTAGAAAAGCATGATAACCATTAACTAAGATAGCTGTTCCTCATGACTAGTAGCAACCTTCTACCGAGAGTGTGCTTGGCTGCACATAACCTCTTTGCCAAAATCACGTATATGCTGACTTCCTCTCTTATCTCTTCAGAGCAGTTCCTCAGAGCTATCTGAAAGGCTGTCTTCCAGGCTATAGTCCTCAGTAAGTACCCAAATAAAATTGAAACTCACAGCTTTCACATAGTGTGTTTTTAGTTCAGTTGACAGTTTTGGCAACCATGAAGAGACCCAGAGCAGACTTCTCTCCTTAGCTTGAACTCTACAAGGATCTGGAACCTTGGTACCAGCAGGACCCCTTGTGCCCATCCACCTTTTCAGTGAGTTCAGACAAATTTGAGTAAGCCTCTCCTGGTTCTTGGATCTCCTGATTATTGGTTCATGATCCAAATTGAGTTTTATTTGGCAGTGTATAACAGGTACCTGCCCCCCCCAGTTGAAAGACACTGTGGGAGTCCTGTTGAAAGACACTGGGAAAAACGATGTCCCCCAGTTAAAAGATACTGGGGACCCTGGTTGAAAGACGTTAGGATTTACTCAGTTGAAAGACACTGAGTTGTCTGGACTGGGTGATTAGGTGGGAAGTTGGCCTAATGTCTTTCCTAAACAAGGTGTGTCAAAAAGCCAGCTTCCAACTAACCCCCCATCCAGGCTAATATACATACAAAACTTATATTTACAAGTACTTACTTAATTGGAAATTAATGGAAATCTCACCCTGAAAATGGCCGAAATGAGGCTCTTTTATTGCGTATGCAGTTAAGTTACAGAAAGCTGACTTGGTAAAATATCTTTTCAGCATTTTGACCCTGAGGGAACAAGTCCTCCTAGAAGAACTTGTTTTTCTCTCCCTGTGCCTTGAGATATAAATGTTATAGCAGGGCTCTCAGGAACACTTACCTTATCAAGACCACCTCTAATTCCTGAGACTGAGAAACAAAAGGAGAAAAACTCAAGTGAGTAAACTTAACTTACTATAACTGTTATTTATAAACTAGTGAGTTTATATTGGAATACTCGATTCATGACTAAGTTTTAAAAATAAAACTGTAAGATCTCTGGCTGTATGTATGTCTATGTGTGTATATTATAAATATGATATGTCTCTACCTGTGGATGATATTACCAAAGTTAATTTGTAAATGAGTTCTATTTAATTGACTTGATAGAAATTAAGAACTTATATAAATTATCAGAAATATAAAAGAAATTAACCTAAATGAATTTAAGGTTCATGTGATCTGGAAAGTATTCAGTATTAAATTAATATCTGATATTAAAATTAGTTTAAGCTTGTTGGTTTCATTAATATAGACATTTCTTTAGATTCATTGACATTAAGTATAATACTTTTATTGTACCTAGTTTACTGGAAGTCAAATAATATATCTGTTGCAAAATTTGTCAGCAAGAAGAATAACTTGGTATGATGAAAATTTTTATAAGTAAATTAAATGTAAATGAGATAAGAGCTTTTAGGTAAACTCTTTAGGAATAATTATGTTTTAGGAATATCTAGTTAAAAATAGTCTCTCTAGATTTTGGTAACTTGAAACTTGAGTTTTGCTAAATTAAGGTAAATGATGGAAGTTTATTAACTGTAGAGTTCATTTCCAAATAAAATACGACATTGGAACATTAATTACTGAACATAAGCTTCCTTTTACAAAGAAAATAAAGATATTTAGGACTATTAATAAATATGTTTGGTGCCCCACTGAGACATTTTCTATAAGAAAACACATGTCTTTTAGAAATTATAAATAGTGATTATAAGTTTGCCAATCTACAGATTGCTAATGTAAAAGACAGTTCATAATTGCTTACTTCTTAGTTTTCATAGAAATTAAGATTTTTAAGGATTGAACATTCTAATTAATATATGTAACTAAAACTACTAAAAATTAATAACGAAAACATTTTCATATGCAAGAAAAAAGAAAGGATAAGAAATAGAAATGCATTCTGTTAAGATAAAAGGAAGTAGTTTTATCCTAAAGCTGGTTATTCCTAAATGGGAAAGAAAATAAGGGAGAAATTAATATGGAAATAGAAAGTTGTAAGATGTTTGTAAAAAAGAGGAAAAAGAACCTTTAGAAAGGAAGTCTCTATGTTCAGGACTGACTAGGATTAGAATAAATTTAACTGAGTAAGTGAATTTTAATATTAAAAGTAAGGTAGTGCAAAATCCAAATTTGGTTTTTCTCTCTGTTAAGAGAACAAAATTTTCTTGAAATATTGAGCTGCTTTTGACAACAGATTGTAAGTTACTTTACCTTTTAAATAATCTCTTGTACTTTCTGTATTTACCTTTGAAATCTTTTATTGTCACTTGGTTAGGTGAATAAGTATTATTTCACAGTGCCCGATGATCCTATTTGTCCAAATGTTTTAAAACCTTTTTGAGGGACTTCCTTGGTGTCACAGTGGTTAAGGATCCGCCTGCCAATGCAGGGGACATGGGTTCAAGCCCTAGACCAGGAAGATCCCATGTGTCGCAGAGCAAATAAGCCTGTGCGCCAAAACTACTGAGCCTGTGCTCTAGAGCCTGCGAGCCACAACTACTGAGACAACGTGCCTAGAGCCCGTGCTCTGCAACAAGAGAAGCCACCGTAATGAGAAGCCCGTGCAGTGCAACAAAGAGTAGCCCCTGCTTGCCGAAACTAGAGAAAGCCCGCGTGCAACAATGAAGACCCAACGAAGCCAAAAATAAAATAAATTAAATAAATAAATAAATAACTTTTTGAGATTCCCAAAGATCATATTCTAATTGAAGTTCTTTTGACCTCTAGCCAGGTTTGGGATATTTCAGAGGTCCCCTGAGACATCTCAGAAAGAGATATTAAAATAATTAGGCTTATTTGGCATGTTAAATTACATAAGAAGCATTGTCAAATGAGTGATAAGCCTCCTAAGTTATACCGTACGGGTAAATGTTATTGATATAGATATTCTAGAAATTACATGGAATTCCTAAAAATCTGGTATGTCCTGGTAAAATATTATCATTCATAACTCTAGTTATTATCTTAAAATATTGTATGTCACAGCAGTAACCAAGTTTCTTTGTCAATTGCATTGTAATGAGGTCTTTTTTTTTTTTACTGAAGTATAGTTGTTTTACAATGTTGTGTTAGTTTCTGGTGTACAGCAAAGTGATTCAGTTACATATATTATTTATATAATATATATATATATATTCTTTTTCAGATTCTTTGCCATTATAGGTTATTACAAGGTATTGAATATATCAGTAGTTCCCTGTGCTATAAAGTAGGATCTTATTGCTTACCTATTTTATATATAGTAGTGTGTATCTGTTAACCCCAAACTCCTAATTTATCCCTCCCCTCTCCTTTCCCCTTTGGTAGCCATAAGTTTGTTTTCTATGTCTGTGAGTCTGTTTCTGTTTTGTAAATGAGTTCATTTGTATCGTTTTTTTTTTAGAGTCCACATATAAGTGATATCATATGATATTTGTCTTTCTCTGTCTTACTTCACTTAGTATGATAATATCTAGGTCCATCCATGTTGCTGCAAGTGGCATTATTTCATTCCTTTTTTTGACTGAGTAGTATTCCACTGTGTATATATTCCACATCTTCTTTATCCGTTCACTGTTGATGGACATTTATGGTACTTCCATGTCTTGGCTATTGTAAATAGTGCTGCTATGAACCTTGGGGTGCATGTATCTTTTCAAATTAGAGTTTTTGTCGTTTTTGGCCAGGAGTGGGATTGCTGGATCATATGGTAACTCTATTTTTAGTTTTTTAAGGAACTGCCATACTGTTCTCCATAGTAGCTGTACCAATTTACATTCCCACTAACAGTGTAAGAGGGTTCCATTTTCTCCACACCTTCTCTAGCATTTATTTATTATTTGTAGATTTTTGATGATGGCTATTCTAACTGGTGTGAGGTGATACTTCATTGTAGTTGTGATTTGCATTTATCTAATAATTAGTGCTTTTGAGCATCTTTTCATGGGCTTGTTGGCCATCTGGATGTCTTCTTTGGAGAAATGTCTACTTAAGTCTTTTGCCCATTTTTTGGTTAGGTTGTCTGGTTTTTTGATATTGAGCTGTATGAACTGTTGTATATTTTGGAAATTAATCCCTTGACAGTCACATTTTTTGCAAATATTTTCTCCCAATCTGTAGGTTGCCTTTTCATTTTGTTTATGGTTTCCTTTGCTGTGCAAAATCTTATAAGTTTGATTAGGTCCCATTTGTTTATTTTTGCTTTTATTTCTTTTGCTTGGGGTACTGACCTCAGAAAACACTGCTACCATTTACGTCAGAGAATGTTTTGCCTATGTTCTCTTCTAGGAGTTTTATGGTGTCATGTCTTATACTTAAGTGTTTAAGCCATTTTGAGTTTATTTTTGTGTATGGTGTGAGGGAGTGTTCTAACTTCATTGATTTACATGCGGCTGCCCAGGTTTCCCAACATCACTTGCTGAAGAGACTGTCTTTTCTCCATTGCATATTCTTACCTCCTTTGTTGAAGGTAATCAGGTCTTTGTGCCTTTTGTCATTCATAGACAGTTACTGTTTTACTCTGATACCTTTGCAAAAATGCTTCATCTGCAAAAAGATTCATAGAAAGGACTTTTTGACAAGTATACGTTTCTGACAAATTTCAGATCATACCACTGAATTGGATACGAAATTAAATAATTCTACTGGAAACCCTGATGGCTTCATAAAACTGTTAACAAGAGATTAAGAATTAGCTACATAAGACTGAATGAACTGATGAATATGCTTATAACTTTATGGGTTTTTTTGTCTGAAATATTACTGGGTTTTAATCTGTGTTTTCCAGATATGAGGAAACCTTTCTCCTTAAGCTAATTATGACTTACAGCAATTTGGTAAATTATACCTTTGTAAGCAGAACTGAAACATTTATCTTTTCTCTCTACATGATCCCTCCAGAAACTGGAAATTCTTAGGTTCCCAACAGTCTTACCAGGTGAATAAGAAAGGCCACCTCCTGACAGGTGAGGAATCTCAAGATATCTTGGGGACCTCAAGAAGAGAGGAATTTATCCAAATCTATAGATACTGCAGGTAGAATCTGATGGCAAGCCCTTGCCATGGCTTTCCTGGCCTTGAGAGGCCTTTTGACACTTGAATCTGAGATTCGTTATGAAAAGTTCCAGCAAAGCCAATTTTTTTAAAAGCCTGTATGACCAATTACACATATGTAAATAATCAGGCCAAGTTTATTGAAACCAGACTTATTTTGCAAACAAATTAGCCTTAATTTGGCTATATTTGGTAGAAATAAGGGTAATTTTAGAGGGAAAAAATTATGTTTCAATAGTAAACCTTTGTGAACATTCTCTGACATAAATCATACCAATGGTTTCTTAGGTCAGTCTCCTGAGGCAATAGAAATAAAAATAAAAATAAACAAATGGGACCTAATCAAACTTGTAAGCTTTTGCACAGCAAAGGAAACCATTAAAAAAAAAAAACAAACGAAAAGACAGCCTACAGAATGGGAGAATATACTTTCAGATGATGCGACAGACAAGATCTTAATCTCCAAAATACACAAACAACTCATACAGCTCAACAACAAGAAAACAAACAACCCAATTGAAAAATGGGTGGAAGACCTTAACAGACATTTCTCCAAAGAAGACATACAGATGGCCAGTAGGCACATGAAAAGATGCTCAACATCGCTAATTAATTATCAGAGAAATGCAAATCAAAACTATAATAAGGTACCACCTCACACTGGTCAGAATGGCCATCATTTAAAAGTCTATAGATAACAAATGCTGGAGAGGATGTGAAGAAAAGGGAACCCTCCTACACTGTTGGTGGGAATGTAAGTTGGTACAGCCACTATGGAAAACAGTATGGCAGTTCCTCAGAAAACTAAAAATAGAATTACCATATGATCCAGCAATCCCATTACTGGGAATATACCCAGGCAAAACTATAACTCAGAAAGATACATGCACCCCTATGTTCATAGCAGCACTGTTCACAATAGCCAAAACATGGAAAAAACCTAAATGTCCATCTACAGATGAATGGATAAAGAAGATGTGATATTTACAATGGAATACTACTCAGCCATAAAAAGGAATGAAATAATGCCATTTGCAGCAACATGCATGCAACTAGAGATTATCATACTAAGTGAAGTAAGTCAGAAAGAGAAAGACAAATATCATATGATATCACTTATATGTGAAATCTAAAATATGGCACAAATGAACCTATCTACAAAACAGAAACAGACTCATAGACATAGAGAACAGACTTGTGGTTGCCAAAGCGGGGTGGGGAGGGAGAGAGGTAGACTGGGAGTTTGTGGTTGGTAGATGAAAACCATTACATTTAGAATGGATAAACAACCAGGTCCTAATGTATAGCACAGGGAACTATATTGAACATCCTGTGATAAACCATAATGGAAAAGAATATAAAAAAAGAATGTATATATGTGTATAACTGAGTCACTTTGCTGTACAGCAGAGATTGGTACAACATTGTAAATCAATTATACTTCAATTTTGAAAATTTTTTTAAAACTTAAAAAAATATATATACTTTTGTGGATATTAAGTTCTAGCACTGAGGTTTGGTATTCACTGCCTAAGACTCACTTCCTAGATGGCTCCTTGTTGCAATGTTACACTATTATAAAGCTTAATTGAATTATTTTTTTTAGTTTTTTAAACATCTTTATTGGAGTATAATTGCTTTACAATGGTGTGTTAGTTTCTGCTTTATAACAAAGTGAATCAGTTATACATATACATATGTCCCCATATCTCTTCCCTCTTGCATCTCCCTCCCTCCCACCCTCCCTATCCCACCCCTCTAGGTGGTCACAAAGCACCGAGCTGATCTCCCTGTGCTATGCGGCTGCTTCCCACTAGCTATCTGTTTTATGTTTGGTAGTGTATATATGTCCATGCCACTCTCTCACTTTGTCCCAGCTTACCCTTACCCTTACCTGTATCCTCAAGTCCATTCTCTAGTAGGTCTGCATCTTAATTCCCGTCTTGCCCCTAGGTTCTTCTGACCATTTTTTTCTTTTTCTTTTATTTTTTTTTAGATTCCATATATATGTGTTAACATACAGTATTTGTGTTTCTCTTTCTGACTTACTTCACTCTGTATGACAGTCTCTAGGTCCATCCACCTCATGACAAATTATTAAAAGGACATTCTAAGTTTGTTTCTGAAGCTTATCACAGTAATCTATCTTTGGATGAAGATCAGATGTCCCATGACCTGCAACTAGGAGATTATGCATACTGGAAAAGACATCATTTAAAGGGCTATCTCCAACCTAGATGGAAGAACACTTATCAGGTTCTCTTAACTAGCTCATACACAGAAAAACTGAAGGGAATTGACTCTTGGATTCATATTTCTCACTTAGAAAGTGCTCCTGCATTGGACTGGTCTATAGAGAGGACTGCTGACTTCAAAATCACCTTAAAACAATGCTCAAACCGAGGAGAAACTACACCCATACCAGGATGAGAAGAAGATGACATCAGAAGCAGAAAGCTATCCCAAGGTACTGGACCTGAGCCGAATGATTATTTACAGTACTTTCTTAATTTCTTGGATTTTTGCGTAAATCAATGTTTTCCTGTCATGGGCACAAATCCTATGCAGAGTTTAAAAATTAATCCAGTTTTTGGGTTTATGGTCAATTACCTACATCCAGTACTTCTGGGTTACCTTGGTGGATTTCTCCTCCCTAAGGCTCTAATTGGATGGCCCTTAGGATATTTATTCTACAAGAAAGAAGTTATAGCTCTGTTTGGGCCACTATTGATATTACTAGCTGGGACCCCCTCACTTGGCCAATCTGTCATACTTGCTCTGACCATGACCATAAATATGACTTTTCTTTTAAAGTTACTCAAGCTCAGTCAGAGCAATGAGCTGAATTTCAGTCAAAGAATATAACCTTCCTCAGTTATGGGATGGATTAATATGACTAACATCAGGCTACAGTCATCTAAGTTTAAAGCCCCCTAATGTTGGGAACAATTGAATCATACTAAGGATAATCAGCCTAATAACATACTAAGGATAATCAGCCTAATAACAGTAGGTAATTGAGCTGGGTGCCTTATGAATAATGACAATATATCATTACCTTAAAGATAGAGATTGGTATGGAACAGAACAGGTCAGATGACCTGGGGATATACTGGGCCACACCTAATGGAAGTTCTTAGCATAAGTATTTATTTATAACCCTATTAATGTTACTAGCTGGGAATTCCCTGGTGGTCCAGTGGTTAGGACTCCATGCTTTCACTGCTGAGGTTGCAGGTTCAATCCCTAGTCAGGGAACTAAAATTCCACAAGCTGCACGGCGTGGCAAAAAGAAAAAAAGTTACTAGCAATATTACTTGTATTCTGCCTATTTTACAAGATTATTGTTTTTTGCATTACCAAAGTATGACTGAGCCTCTGATAAAATGATGACTAGGCGACTTGAAACATCTGACCAAATATAGTTCTATAAAATCAATGATTATAATAGTGTAACTCTAGATATGGGAAGAAGCAACAAGAGGGAATCATTTCCTGGAACATAACAGACTAGTAATACAGGTCGTCCAGAGACTTTTGGCTACTGTTAAAAGGGCCTAGGGGCTTCCCTGGTGGCGCAGCGGTTGAGAGTCCGCCTGCCGATGCAGGGGACACAGGTTCGTGCCCCGGTCCGGGAAGATCCCACATGCCGCGGAGCGGCTGGGCCTGTGAGCCATGGCCGCTGAGCCTGTGCGTCCGGAGCCTGTGCTCTGCAATGGGAGAGGCCACAACAGTGAGAGGCCCGCATACCGCAAAAAAAAAAAAAAAAAAGGGCCTAGTCTAGTAATAGCACATTGAATGGCCTATCAATGAAATCCTGGCCTGACCTGGGAATTAGCATTCCTAACACTGTGGGACAAAATGGTCATAAAACGCCTCCCAAACTTTGGTCACATTTATGACAAAAAGGGGGCACTGCCAACTGAAGAAGGTCACTCACCATCCACTTCTACAAGGATTGAGTCATTAGCCACGGAAGTCACCGACCTTTAACACACTCTAAAAGGAGGTCAGGGTAGAGATCAGGAATGAGGAACTCTGTGCTCTGGGAAAACTAGCAGAACAGAGCTTCATATAGTTAGATATTTTCAGGAGAAATGTTTTATGAACCTGAATTCTTTCATCTTGCGCTACTTAGAAACGCACTGTAACCATTAACCAAGATATCCATTCCTTGGGGCTAGCTGCAACCTTCTATCAAGATGTGTGCTTGGTTGCAGGCAGCCCCTCTGCCAAAATCGTACGTGCTGACCTCTCCCCTTACCTCTTGGGAGCAGTTCTTCAGAGCTCTCTGAGAAGCTGTTTCCAGAGCTATAGTCCTCAGTTAGTCCCCAAGTAAACCTGAAACTCACAGCTCTCACTTTTCGTTTCTCTAAAATCTCCCCCTTCACCTCTTTGGAACAGTGCTCAAAACTCTGAGAGACGGGTCGCCCAAGTTATAAACCTCAGGTTGGCTTGAATAAAAATTTCCATTTCTGGGCTTCCCTGGTGGCGCAGTGGTTGAGAGTCCGCCTGCCGATGCAGGGGACGCGGGTTCATGCCCCGGTCTGGGAAGATCCCACATGCCGCGGAGCGGCTGGGCGTGTGAGCCATGGCCGCTGAGCCTGCGCGTCCGGAGCCTGTGCTCCGCAACGGGAGAGGCCACAACAGTGAGAAGCCCGCGTACCGCAAAAAAAAAAAAAAAAAAAAAAAATTTCCATTTCTTTCTTAAATTGACTATTGATTAATTTTTTTCACCTACAGGGGCCAGACTTAGCACGCCCTGGGTGTTTACCAAAGTAGGTGTCTCCCCTCTCCGAGCTGGGAAGGGACTCCAGAAACCCCTTCCTCCCGGAAGCCACGGGCATCAGTCACCACGCTAACCACGCCCCCTCAGCCACGGCCTGTCCCAGGGTGGCCATTGCCAGGCTTCTTCCCCATCCTGCTTGGGAAAGGAAATATACTGGGGGCGGAGAGTGGGAGGATCGAGGGTCTCTGGAAAGCGGAAGGGGAGAGGAAATAATGAATTCTTATCAAATTCTTTCTCCGTCCTCCTGAGGCGCCCCTACCTGACCCTCTCCCCGACACTCGCAGGCTAGCAGTGGGGAAAGGGAACTTCGGTCGGGGGAGCGATAGAAGAGCTCGACCCAGCGCTGGTCAGCGCCATCCTCCTCCCTCATGTATCAGGGCACGGGTACCCTTCCACCATCCCCTGAGGATCTGAGACATTTCCTTCTCTTTCCCTGGCCAGACGTCATTTCCTCCACTCTCCAGCATCCTGCTTCTTTCCCAAAGGCAGGGTTGATTCCTACCCTCCCTGAGACTCAGTTTCCTCCTCTCTGAAGTAATGACATGCGTGCATGAGAAACGAGCCCTGTGTGAAGGAGGGAGGGAGGCAGAGAGGGAGGGAGAAAAAGGACTTTTGGAAAAAGTCCTTCCACCAGGCTCCAGGCACAACCTAACCCCCTCACCTCCCAAGTGGGGTCTTGCACCACGCTAAACTGGTGACCCCATAGACGTGCGTGTTTTGTATTCACAAGACTGAATTTTGGTCAGTGTGGGAGCAGGTTGTGAAATGGCCCTTGTGACAGTCCCAGCCTGTATCAGGCACAGCAAGTGGAATTTCATTCCATCAGCCGCTGTTTTGCAACAGTGCTCAAGGCCCAGCTTGGAGAAATCTTCATTTCTGCTGACAGATTAGGCTTTTTCACTGAAGGAAAATGACCTTGATTTGTAAAGGAACTTGCAGTGCATTTTCATATCAATTCGCGGGGTGGGGGGTACGGGCTGTCAAGGTACAAAAGATGTGCTGTGGGCTTCCCTGGTGGCGTAGTGGTTGAGAGTCCGCCTGCCGATGCAGGGGATGAGGGTTCGTGCCCCGGTCCGGGAAGATCCCACATGCCGCGGAGCGGCTGGGCGCGTGAGCCATGGCCGCTGAGCCTGCGCGTCCGGAGCCTGTGCTCCGCAACGGGAGAGGCCACAGCAGTGAGAGGCCCGCGTACCGCAAAAAAAAAAAAAAAAAAAAAGATGTGCCGTGTTTACAGATAGGATTGTCTCTGGCTTACTGACCTCCTTTATGGTTGGATGAATAAATGTAGAAATAAATGAATGGGTGAATAAGGAAATCCATACATAAACCAGTGGTTCTGAGCATCAGAATCACCTGTAGGGCTTGTTAAAACACAGATTTTGGGACCCACCCCCAGAGTTTCCGATTCAGTCAGTCTGGGATGGGGCCAGAGAACTCGCATTTCTAACAAGTTCCCTGCTGATTGCTGGTCCAGGAGCGGTTCCCACTGGCATAAGCTATCAGTGGAGACTCCCTTAGGCCATGATTGTTGTCACTGCAAACTTTCGGCCTGATTCTGCCAAGTAGCCCAAGGGGCAGTCTAAAATGAATCCTGACTTGGTTGCAGGGTATGGGTGGGTTGCCCACTTTACCTCCCAGCAAACTCTCCCAGGTAGTGTTAGTGTTAGATTTAAGAGAGTTAGAGGTGTTTGTGTGTGTGTGTGTACACGAGCATCTGTGCTGCTGTCCCCACAGGTACTGCTATCCCTTTTCACACCTCTAGTGCTGACCGCTGGCCTTCTCCAGGGTCTCTCTCTTGTAACTGCTTCCCTGAGCCCCTCTGAGTTTTCTTCTCCAGCACAGAGGAAGCAAACACCATTGATGGCCAGGCTCAGCCAATCCTTTCCCAGGGTTTGGTGACATCTAGTGGCTAACTGGAGAATCTTTGCTTACACTAAGAGAATGTTCTGGAAAATTAACTGAGCAGCCTGGAAGGCAAAAACACCTACTTGTGAACCCTCTGCAAAAGCCCTCCTGAAGGCCTTAGGAGGGCAAGGTAAATGACTGGCTCAGTATGACATGAGTTGAAATGGATATCTTGCTCTCTTGGCAGCTGTGACAGAAATTAGAAGTCATCAAAGAATCTCAAATCACCACCCACTGTATCCTCAGCATGAATGGTTTTCAATAAAAAGTGTCCTTGAATAAAATGGAGTCAGGTACTACCAATTTGGTACTTGCTTCCCTTCTCAGAGCGTTTCTCTGGGCCTCAAGCTCTGAACAGACCAAGGATTTCCAGGCTAGTCACGAGATCTACAAAAAGATCTATTGAAGTTCAGGTGCATCTGGTACTGACCTGAGGGCGTCCAGACCTGAAGGTCATTGAGAGGTGTTAATGGCCACTATGATATGGGCGGAAGTGTAAGATAATCCCAGATGCCACGTTTTCAAAGTTCTCATGGGAGGTGCAAGATATTATAAATAGTCAAATGCAATTTATACTTTCATAGAAAGCTTAAACTACTTGTTACAGGAAAGTAAGGGGCAATCGGGGATCATGAAGGAAGCAGCTTCTTAGAGTTGCCATTTCAGGGTTTATAGGCCTGTAGCCATTAGAGAACTATGATGGATCACAAAACATGGTCTTGAGACCTGCAGGATCAGCAGATTCTCAAGCACCACCCCCGAACTACTGAATTTCAGAAACTCTAGGAGTGGGCCCCAGTAATCAATGTTTTAACAAGCCCCATAGATGATTCCGGTGCACACTAAAGTCTGAGAACCATTGGTTTAAAACAAGCGTTAAATGCCCCCTGAAAAACCTTGAATAGTGTTTAGAGACTATTAATGAATTCATGGAGGAAACTGAATTATTTCCATGGTAACACAGGCCTACTTCTTCTTTTAAACATATAAAGGTGTCTTAGATCTTCTAATTTATGGTTAAATGAAAGGAACAAGATTATTTATTTGCCTTTACTTCTTTGGATTTTGGAGTGTGCTGTCTTGATAAAGTACAATGTCTCCAGAGTAGCTCAATACTCCTGTGGATGTGGTGAGGATAAATGTAGAAAAAAAACAGAAAAATGCTCCATCTTAATGTTAATCTAAGGAACACAAATTAAAATAATACCGGGATACCACTTTTCAACTAACAAACTGGCCAAGATCAAGCAGAATAATGTGTTTCATTGAGCAGGCTATGGGGGAAAATGTTTTTAAAAAATACACTCCTAGTGGAAACACAAAGTACCATAATCTTTCTGGCAATACAAATCAGAAGGCTTAAAAATGTGCGGACCTTTGACTAACTAAGCAATTCCACTTCTAGGAATATATCTTAGAAATAATTAATGATATGTGCAATAATGTATTATAAAGATGCGAAGGTATATTTATAATAATTAAAAAATTTAAAACAATTTAAATTTCATCAGCACAGGACTGTGTATAAGAAATGGCTCATATGATAGAACATAATAAAAATCAAGCTATACAAGATTTTTCCAGTTTTCAAAAGGAAGATTTATTTAACAAGTTTCACTTAGTACAATACATCTAATGGAAATCACAATACAAGGAAAGATTTAAACCAAAGCCTCAGAATTTCGTACAAACGACATGACCAAACTCCTAAAGTATTGGTATTACATCTCAAAATTGTCCCAGAGCGTTTTTTTTAAAAAAAAGTAAAAGTGTACACTCACGTGCCTTATAGGATATTAAACCAAAAAGCTAGAATTAACAAACATGCCAAATGTTTTCACTTTAAATCGTAGACACAGCTCCTATATTTGAGTGTTACAGAAAAGCATGTTTCTCAACATGCATCCAAAGTTTTCAATGTATTGTGGTATAAGAGCAACATTTAACATAAGTGAAATTGCTTTAACCTAAATACGCTTACTGCTTAGGTACACTCCTACAACATAACTAACTTGAGGAAAGCTGAAAGTTGTTTTAACAGTTATGGTCAATACTGAACTTTGTTATTACATCCTAGGTGAATGTTTCAGTGTTCAAAATTACTGAGCTTGAAGTTTTAAAACAATCTTGACTTCCACTTTACAGTAAGCATGAATCACAAGCCTGTAATGCGAAACCGTTGAACTTAATTTTTGTTTGTTTTCTTAAAAAAAAGGAGAAAGCAAAAGGAAGAAAGGAAGAAAGAAAGAAAGAAAGGGGGAGGGAGGGAGGAAGGGAGGGAGGAAAAAGAAAAGGAAGCTAGCTGACCAAGAGTGATCAGAAGCAATGATATTTCCCATCTACCAATCATACTGGATATGCCTGACATCATTCCCATTCTAGTCAACTCCCATAAATGCACAGCTGTTATTTGTTGCTGTTGTTTAGTACTCCTTCTCTAAGCGAGGTTTGATTGATAGTCACTGGAGTTTTCCTGCAGAACTTGGTCATATCCACTCATACTGCTCTGACCACCATAACCACCTCCGTAACCACCACTCAGCTGCTGGCTAGCAGGGCCTCCGTAACTAGACTGGTTGGATATGCCCATCCCTCCCATCATTTGGCTACCATAAGCACCACCACTTGCCCCTGCTGTAGAATTCAAAAAGAGCTCTACGTAGCTGTGATCATAAGCACCCCCACTTGTGCCTGCGGTAGAATTCAAGAAGAGCTCCACATATCTGTGTTGCATGTTAGCTTTGTCTTTTGCCATAGCTGCCACAGCATCTTCATGAGTAGCAAATTCAACATCTGCCTCACCAGTAACTCTGCCATCGGGTCCAATTTCAATGTGTACTCTCATGGGGTTAAGAGGTGAGAAAAAATTGTAAATATCATTCTCAGTGGCTCTGTAAGGTAATCCCCTCATGTGTACACAGTGCCCTGTGGTGCTCTGAAAACTGGACCCACCATCTCCATATCTATGATCAGACATTCCTGAAAAACAGTAATTGAGGTCTCTTCCAAATCTATCAGACCCAAAGCCATACCCATCATTATAGCCACCATAGTCATCATAGCCTCCATACCCTCCACCATAGGCACCCCGCCTCATCCTTTCAAACCCAGCCCCTCTGCCAATGCTATTATACCCCCTGCCAGCCCCTGGCCTATCATAGGGACCCGGTCGCTGCATAGCCATGAGCTTTCGAGGGGGATCGTAGTGGGTTCGCACTTCAGCTCGGCTACTCTTGAAGATTTCAATGTACCTGTGCCCTATTCTCTCCTTGTGTTTCTTTAAGGCCTTTTCAGCTATCTCCTGTGAAGCAAATTGCACAAAGGCCTCCCCTGTGCTCCGCCCCTGAAAGTCCACCGGCAGTGTCATCCCATTTGGCACAATTTCCAACCCAGAAAAGAACTGAACAATCTCTTCCTTGCTACAGCCAAATGGGAGTCCTCTAAGCCGGACGAAGCCATCATTGGCAGTATCAGGACTATTTGGACCTGTATGCTTCAACACCCAATCCATTTCAACACTGTTGGACTTGAACACTTCAACGTATCTGTGTCCCATGGTTTCTCTGTCCTTCTTCAGAGCCAATTTCACTTCATCTTCGGACTCAAGTTCGACAAACGCTTCACCACTTGGTCTGCCTTCTCTGGTGTAGATGAAACGAATACCTGATGTGCCATTTTGGATTTTGCAATCGGAGAAGAAGCGCATCACTTCATCAGCTGAGCAGGACCAGGGCAGGCCCCTGACCTTCACCACGAACCCCTCCCTGCCTTCTGTGCTCAGCATCATGGTGACTGTTGGGCTCTTGCTGGCAGGCTCAGTTCAGTGTAATTTCGGTGTAGCTGAAAAAAATTAAGACTAATTGTCATGGAAAAATGTTCACAATACGGTAAGAGAAAAAAACCAAACTATTGATAGAAAACTCAATTACGCTGATAGCTTTTTTGTAAGGCATTTGTATAAACAAAAAGACTTCACCAAATTTCTAAGTCATTCATTCAACAACTATTTATTTGATACCTATCATGTGCTGGATACCATTAATGGTGGCTATTTCTGGGTAGTAAGATTATGGGAGCTTTCTGTTTCAGAGAATGTTTTGTTTGGCCATTTCTGTATGTTCTAAGTTTTCCACATTGATCATATATAAACACATAGTCAGAAAACATATACAAAAGATGAAAAGATACACAAAGTGAATGGCAACAAAATCAGTGGAAGACGTCAACAAAGATGGTTGTATCTGATTACATAAAAATGAAAAACTTTGTTACATCAAAAGATTAAACATAAAAGACAAACAATACACTTCAGAAGACACCTACAACAAATACTATCCTTATTATATAAAAAAAACTCATACAAATTAATAAAATCATCGAAATATTAAGGCCAAAGAGGTAAGTGGAAAAAAGACATTATAGAGCATTCACACCTTCATTTTACATTTTTCAGTTGCCAGGTCCAGTACTTGGCTCTGGCATACAAGGCTCAATAAGCCCAGAAAGGGCTTATGGTCCTACAGAGGCACTGTACATCTTTACTAAAGACAAAAAGGGCAAATAAACATTATCCCTGCTATGACATAATTCTGTGCAGGGTGAAAGGGTGTTATAAAGCAGGGACTGGTTGGTCAATTCTATCAGTGTAGAATGGCTAAATGAAAGGACTAACTGGCTCAGGGATCCACAAATTCTTAAAATTATGATGGAGCATAAAATAGAAGGAGGCAAGGCAAGAGATAAGGCTGGCTAGGTAGATATCGATCCAGGAGTTCTTTTGAGACAAAGGCTAAGGACATTTTAAGGGTTTTAAACAGGGGACTGAGGGGAGAAAAGTGAGGAGAGGGAAGTGAAGGGAGGAAAGAGAAGAAGGAAAGTGAGGGCAGGAGAGTGAAGTAATCAGAACCTTTCAGAAAGATCACCATGGTAACAGTGTAGCAGTCACAGAGGGGACTGGGGTGACACTAGCAAGAGCAGTTAGAACTCTGTCTCTTAGAGATATGTTAAGGGATTCACCTAAGGCAACAGCAGTTTAAAAAAGGGGGGGAGGAAAGATATGATCTACACATTCAAAGCAGTGGACTCTGTGGGACTTGGTAACAGAGTAAATATACTGCCAATACAGGTGTGAAGATACAGGAGAAGAGTCTGGGAAATGTTCAAACCTCATCAATCATCAGAAATACAAGTTAAAACCAGAATTAACTGCCATTTTTCACCCATCAACATAGTGAAGTTAAGCAGGGAGGATAAGTCAATACTGATATTCAGGGTTCACAAACTAATATACTCCCAGAGGAGTGAAAGTTCATACAGTATCTCTGGAAAGCAATTTGGAAATATGTATCACGCCTTTTGATACAGTAAACTCACTTCCAGTTATGTGCCCTAAGGAGAGGATCTGAAATTCAGACAAAGATTTACGGAGCTATATATTCTTTGAAAGGTATTTTAGTAAGAAAGATAAAATATTACACACTTTAAAAATTATAAAAATAATAACATGAGAAATTACTTATGCTATAATCTTAAGTGACCCAAGATCATAACTGTTTTATAATCTCAACTATGAAAAAGACATATGTTCACATATCCTTCGATCATGTTAGAATTCCTTCCATGAACCTGGTCAACAGAAATACTCACAAATGTTCACTGCCACACTGTTAGTAATGGCAGAAAATTAGAAACCTAATTATCCATCAATAGGGGGATGGCTGAGTGAATTATATTTTATCCTTAAAACAGAATGCTGTGCAGCTGTTAAAAAAAATCTGCCCTGACTTAGGAAGATTTCCAAAATATATTAAATGAAGGAACATGTAGAATATGATCCTGCTTATTTTAAAATATAAGCTGGCATATATATATGTATGCAAATTCACAGAAGTTCTGGAAGCATTTAAGTTGTTTTCTGAGAAAATGAGCACTGGCGGGTAGGAAGAGTGTAGTGGAATTTCACTTTTTACCCTATATACTTCTAAATAGTTTTAATTTTTAAAAGTCACTGTAATTGGAATTAAAAAAAACAATGTTACAAAAGTACATGCATGGGGAATATGTCACATGTTAATAGTGGCTACTCTAGGTGGTAGGTTTATAGCTTTCTCAAATTTCTTTTTCAATTTTTTGTGCATTCTTAATTTTCTATAGAGAGTAATCACTTTTATTTCAGCAAAAAAATTAACAGGAAACAAATGTAAATGCTTACTCTTCTGGGATTTAGTATAGCAAATTTGATAAAATTTTCTAATTTTGTATGTGCATGGCTTATCTGACATGGTCTGTGAACACTGGGCCTCTTGGAAAGAAAGTACAAAGTATACTAACTGCCCTAAAACTACACTGAGGATTCAAGTCAACATTCACTAATTGCCTATTATGTGCCTGGAACACTGCACGTGCAGTGATAACAGTCTTCCTATAGACCATTTTTAGGTCTGAGTGACAGATTAACGCCCTGGTTTTTGCTTGCCTTATCTCTTGTACGACCCATCCCATTTAATGTCCCTGCAGCCCTCTAGGCCTTAACATCCCCTCTGTGGTGGCAGGGAGGTTCTGCTTCATCACTGTGTCTCCTGGGAAGGCCACGAGGACTCTGTTGCCTGAAGTAGGAACTAGGATTCCATTTGTGAGTTAAGAATTTGTGCATTTATGTGTGTGTTATATACAGACGTTTTACAGACCAAAACGCTGAGTAGTTATCTCCGAGTGATGAATTACATGTATTTTAAAAAAATTATAGCATACTATTATTTTTCCAAAGTCCAAAATTGAACACGTAGATTGTTATAAGCCGAAAAATAAACGTTATTTAAATATTTAATTCAGTAAAAAAATTCATTGGGCGCCTCGGTCAGGCACGCAGCATTTGCCTAGATGTGCCTCCCCCTACAGACAGACAGACAGACAGACAATCAGGCACTGGAGACAGGGTGCCTGAATGGACGGACCAGCATTCAGGCCACTGGACTCAATATCTGTTTTTCCTAATCCAGGGACGTGGTTTTCAAATGCTTTCCAGCTTACGGTTTCTCTTAAGGGTCCTTTGAGACCCGCCCAGACAGATAGATATACAAAAAACACAGACACAGTCACGAGCGTCCACCATTTCCCCACCAGGCGCAGCAAAGGCGGCTTCCCGGCACTGAGATGGGGGGAGGGGGGTGCGGGGGAGGGGAAAGCAGGGAACGAAAAAGGCGGAGGCGGCCCGCGGACCCCGCTTTGGTCTGCATCATCACCACCCCCGGGTCCCCGTTTCCCACCCACACACCAACCTCTAACGATACCGGATAATTTTCCTCTTTCTTCCCTCAAACGGCTTATAGCGAGACGGTAGACGACGACCAGAACTACTTCTGCTCACGTAAGCGTTTGGTCACGTGAGGATCTACGTCATGTGAGATCTGGGTCACGTGAGCACCGCTCAGCTCTAACTCGAGATTATTAAAGTGCCGCACTTCCTTTTGGTACGAAAATAGGGCGGGTCGATATTCAGAAAGAGAGAGAGTGGTTGGTGGCGGCGCGTCTTCTGTGACTGGTCATTGGTCCGCCTCTGGGGATAACCGTCCCAGTTGCCGGAGAAACAATCGGGTCAGGGCTTAATAACTCACCGGTGATTGGTGATGAGGACGAAAGCGGGTTCCCCGGGCCGCCTCTGCCTTTTTAGCTCTTAAGGTTAAATTTAAAAGCCCAGGTGACTCGTGGAAATCTGTGCTGCATGATGACAGCGACGATGAAGCTGGTGAGCAGAGTCCGGCGGCTGGGCTGTGTGCTGGCCTTTTGCTTCCTGGCCCTGTTTCTCTGGGAGCTCCCTGGGGCCCGGGCCCTCGACAATGGCTTGGCGATGACCCCTACCATGGGCTGGCTGCACTGGGAGCGCTTCATGTGCAACGTGAACTGCCAAGAAGAGCCGGATTCCTGTGTCAGGTATCAGCGATATTGGGTACCCGCTTCCCTTCGCCTTTCCGTGTATTTGTCTGGCTGTGTTTGGAGGGGTGGAGGGTCTCAGCGAGAAAATTTGAGCCCGAGGGAGAGCTCCCCTGTTGCTGCTGCTTTTCTATCCCCAGCAGACTGCCCTGGATGGGGACTAGTCCTAAATTCTCTCCATGTGACCCCTCTTGGCGTGGGAGTCCGGCCAGCGACCTCTGCTTCTCCACCTCTCTCTGCTTCATCATCCAACTAAGGACTTTCTCCATTTACCATCCAGTTCCGTTCAGACCCTTATTGAGAGGTGCTGCTCTGTCTCTGCCGGGTACTAGCAGTGAGGACAGCTGTGGTGAGTAGGAGAGACAGAGAACTAAGACGCGTGCCGTTTCTTCTCCTTTTGGGGTCACGGGTTCCTTGACTAACTGGAGGGAACTTAGAGTGACCACGGTGTCTCTGAGATCTCCCCACCCTGTAGCCCTTGGGTATGGCATGTGCTTGGAAGGTTGAAGTGGAGGATCTTTATCTGTGGAAGGTAGATAAGACAGGTATTGATCCATTCTGACCCACACATCCCTCGTCTGTAAATTGGGAAAACAACTCATCTCAGGGAACGACTCTGAGGATAGGTAAAATAGTTCTTATCTCACACAGGTTGGCTTTCAATTAGATAACCCATTTAAAGGACAAAGTACAATGCAGTACCAGACTCCTCAATTAGGCATATAGAAGAAATGTTCTTAACCTGGAATCCATGGGAAAATTAATGCAAATCTGAAAATATGAGTATGTATGTTTTTTCTGAAAAGAGGATCTTGAGTTTTGTTCACATTCTCAAAGGGATCCGTGACCTAGAAACAGTTAAGAATCACTGATAGATATTGTTTAAAACATAATAAAGACACCCTTGGTGCAAAGGCCCCTCTGTAAGCAGCGGTCATGGTAACATCCCAGTGGCCATAAGTTATTCCTATGAATGTCTTTACAGATGAAGTCAGGATGTTGGTCAAACATGACAGAATTAATTGGCTTGCTAAATTTCAGACTAAATCCATCCATCGTGACCCTGGGGTAAATTATGGCCATCACATATTTCTTTTTTTGTCTCTTCCTTTTTTCTTAAGTGGTGGTTGTCTTATTTTTGTATCTGATTGTAAAATTAATGCATGATCATGGCAAAAATTGTAGATGGTAAAGAAGACTATAATAAAAATAAAGATTCCCCTCATTCCACCACCCAGAAATAATCATGGTTAAAATGTTAATATACGACCTTTTAATTTTTTCTATGTAAATAAAACCAGATTTCTTTTAAAGTGATTTTCAATAAAAATGAGATCACGTTTATGTTGTGAGCAGTTAACCACAAGACTCTGAAGTCTACCTGCCTGGGTTCAAATTCTAGCTTATTATTACTTAGCCAGGTGAGTAAACTTGGGCAAACTAATTACCCTTTCTAAATTAAAGAGTGAGTGCCTGGCACAGAATAAGAGCTTTAAAAGTTAAATTGGCTCTTTGCATGGTTTCTTTTCTGCACTTTGTTAGTTCCCTATTTTCCATCTGGTATGTTTGGGGTTCTTTTTGTTTGTTTACGTTTTGGTTTTTCTTTGTTTTTGGTCTATCATATGTTGTGAATACAGTGGTTCTTTTTTTTTTTTTTTTTTAAAGCCACGCTGCATGGCTTGTGGGATCTTAGTTCCCTGACCAGGGATCGAACCTGGGCCCTCAGCAGTGAAAACACAGAGTCCTAACCACTGGACCACCAGGGAATTCCCAATACAGTGGTGCTTGCTGTATTTTGGTTTTGATATTTATGTATCAAACATCAGGATTTTCCTTTATTATTTCTGGCTCCGGCATCATGCAGAGAAAGTTCTTTCCTACCTGAAGATAACATAGTCATGTATATTTTGTACTAGTATTTTTATGTGTTTTTAAAATCTTTACTCCATCTGGACTTTACTCTCCTGTAAGCAATACTACATTTAATATATACTAAATTTCATGGTATCAAATGGCTGGAAGGATCTCTTTCTGAACTTTCTCTTTGATTCCATTGATCTGTGTATTCTAATGCTAATGGTACTACACTAGCTTCATTTATCTTTTGTAGACTCTTCACCTGTTTAATCTTTGAGGTGAACTTTTTGAATCATGTTGTGAAGTTCCTTAAAAAGTCCTTTGGGGATTTGTCCAGGGTTTTATTAAATGTCTAGAAGTGTATAGGGAGAATTACCTTTTTTTTAGTATTGAGTTTTCCTATTTAAGAGCAAAAGAATCTCTCCATTTATTCAAATAATTTGGGAACATCATAGTTTTATTCAGATTGAGCCCTGCTCATAATTTTAAAATTACCTCTAGGTATTTTAGGTTTTATCTGTTGCTTTTTTTTTTCTCTTGTGAATGGTGTCTTTTTCTCCAAATAGGTCATTGCTGATATCTAAAGAAGTTGTTGATTATGTTAACTTTGTAGTTTTACTTTAGTGAACTGTCTTCTTAATTCTAATAGCCTTTTCAACCTCATGTATTTCTAATTCCTCTTTTAATTGTTTGGCGTTCTTAGGGTAGAGGGGAAAGGAGTGAGAAGAAGAAGGGCCTAGTCCAATTTACCTTGCATTGGTTGTGATTACTACCAAATTATTACTGGGTTGAAAAATAAATTGCAAAACCCCAAGATGCTTAACAAATAGGCGTACCCAAGCATTTGTTTGATGAATTGTAATGATTCTTGGAATTTCTCTTTCAGTGAGAAGCTCTTTCTGCAGATAGCTGAGATCATGGCCTCAGATGGCTGGAAGGATGTAGGCTATGAGTACCTCTGCATTGATGACTGTTGGATGGCTCCCGAAAGAGATTCAGAAGGCAGACTTCAGGCAGACCCTAAACGCTTTCCTGGTGGGATCCGCCGCCTCGCTAATTATGTGAGTTTATAGATAATTCTCTTTTTCATTCAGGAGACTATAAGCACTTCTGTACCTAAGCTTGCTCAGAAACACTTAGAAAGTAAAATAGCTGCTGTTATCCAAACAATGAATTCTAAGGCTTATCAGGTGGAATTTTCATCCCATCAGCAGATCTATGTTTTGCAATAGTTCTTGAGGCCCATCTTGAAGGAGTTCTCCTTTTGCGGAAACTGTTGAATTCTCTAGGAGGAAAAAGGAACTTGGTTCTTGACATGTGTGCATGTATTTCCATATAAGCTTTGAGCAGCTATCACAGTTGTACTATAAACTAGAGTTTTAGAAGATAGAAGGGATATATTCTGGAGATTGTTAAAGAGTAATAGAGCTGGACACTAGTTAAAGGCAGTGAAGAGAGATACTGAGTACAATTCAGTACTACTGCAATGGGGGGAAGAGCCAAGCTCAGTCCCAAATACACCAAAGAGGAGTGGGGTTTTATAGCCAACGAGCAGATTGTGGGGGTCAGTGGATGGAGAATTACTAAGACGAGACATCAGGAGGAGGGGAATTCTTGCTAAAGGCAGGCTGAGGACTTGGACATCAAGGGTGGGGCATAAGGAGTTTGATCAGATATCAAAAGGTGGGGAGATGACTTCGCAGGATTCTTGCTAAAACTGGACACGGAAGACCAAGATAGAGGCCTATGTGAGAAGAGGTTTCAGAGGGGCCTAAGGTTTGGTCAAGGAGAGAGTCTTTGTCCAGATAAATCTATCACTGACCTGAAAAGGTAACTTTTAAGATCCCATCAGAGCCCGCACACCGCAACAAAGAGTAGCCCCTGCTCGCCACAGCTAGAGAAAGCCTACACCCAGCAACAAAGACCCAACACAGCCAAAAATAAATAAATTTATTAAAAAAAAGATCCCATCAGTGGAAGATTAGAGCAGCTGACAACTTTCCCTTCAGTTCTATGCTATAGTTACATGTATAGTTTGAACTCAGCAGAATTGGAGACTTTGCTCTTTATCTTCCAGCAAACTCATCTGGATAATTTTGGGGGGTTTGGGATGGGGGCAAAGCCCCCCAGTACCTGGTGAAGTGTACTGGTCTCTGCCTCCAGCCTGGAGTGGTTCTCTCTACTTCATGATTGCCCTTCTACTGAGGTGACTCTTTTCTCTCATTTCAGGTCCATAGCAAAGGACTGAAGCTAGGGATTTATGCAGATGTTGGAAATAAAACCTGCGCTGGCTTCCCTGGGAGTTTTGGATACTATGACATTGATGCCAAGACCTTTGCTGACTGGGGAGTAGATCTGCTAAAATTTGACGGTTGTTACTGTGACAGTATAAAACATTTGGCAGATGGTATGTTTCATTCAAAAGACTTAGCCATGAGCAAAGGGCAGAACTTTGAGGCCAAGGTAGCCGAGCATCCAAAGAACTAATCCTCACGTTGGAAATACCCAGTCACAATACTGGAAATAATTATTCTCAATGTGCCAGAGCTCCTGCCTCTTATCTTCTTGCAGTTTGTCCATGCATTTGTTCATTCATGCATGTAAAATCCACGTGTGCCTAACCACAGCTAACACCGTGCACTTTTAATTCAAGAGGGCTCTGAGTTAATTACAAATAGTAATTGTAACTCTCCATCCATCACTTGGAAAAGCATCCAGAATGTCAAACAGTCACAGAGAGAGGAGCATCTTCATTCCTGCCTCTCCTCAATATATGCACCATCCCACACTGTCTCCTTGGAATAATCCCAGCAGTCTGTGCAGTACTACACACAGTGTAAGCACAGAGCAGTCACCTGTCTCTGCTGCTGGTTTAAAATATAAACATGGCCCTTCCAGGCAGCCTCTTTTAAAAAATATACAGCCCCAGCTGGAAATTCCCTTCTTTCCCTTATTTTACACATTGTTTTCTCATACAGGTTATAAGCACATGTCCTTGGCCCTGAACAGGACTGGCAGAAGCATTGTGTACTCCTGTGAGTGGCCCCTTTATATGTGGCCCGTTTTTAAGGTGAGCTAGTGAGCACAGAATCCAATAGAGCCTTGCTGATAGATTTTCAGAACTCAAGAACAAAGGAGACGAAGGTCCCTGTCAAAGTCCAACCTTACTTAACACTCTCATCCTACCATCTCTCCCAGGATCCACCCACTTCTCACCATCCCCACTGCTATAATTGGAGACTAAGCTACCATCAATTGGGAAGCCAGTCATCTTTGATTCTTCCTTTTGTCTCACGGTTCCTAACCAATCCACCAGCAATCCTCTTAGTACTTTCTACAAACTATATCCTGAATCAGCCCACTTCATTATCATGTTAACCTATTCAGTTTCCTTCTAAGGGCTTAGTACTATATGGAATTATTTGTTGATTTGCCTATTGTCTGTCTCCTCCATTAGAATGTAAGCTCCAGGAGGGCAGGGACCTTGTCTGACTTTATCACTGTATCCCTACCATATGGTAAGTGTTGAATAATTATTTATGGAATGAATCCCTGTTGTCTCCTTCTAATCTCTGCAAAATTCTCTCACCTCTTTCTCAACATCTTAAACCTCAGATATCCCACCTGCCTATCTACAAACTTTTATTCATTCCTTCAACAAATTATATGCCTAAGATTCAAATTGCCTTATCATATGCTTGCCAAGTCCTGTGTAATTTGCAGGTTTTACTTATTAAAATCATTTTAGTTATTTTTTATTGACGTATAGTTGATTTACAATATTATATTAGGAGGTCGTTGTATTTATTTCTGATTATAAAAGTAATACATGTTCATTTTGGAAAAGTTTGAAAATACAGTGAAGTGTGAAAAAAATTAAATTAATCTTCCATAATCCCAGTACAGTAGTCCTCCCATCCATGGTTTTGCTTTCCGCAGTTTCAGTTACCCACAGTCAACTGCAATCTGAAAATATTAAATGGAAAATTCCACAAATAAACAATTCATGAGTTTTAAATTGCACACCATTCTGAGTAGCATGATAAAATCTCGCACCATCCCACTCCATCCCACCTGGGACATGAATCATCCTTTTGTCCAGCGTATGCATGCTGTGTACGCTACCCACCCGTTGGTACCTGTATAGGAAAAAATGTAGTATATATATAGTTTGGTACTATCTGCGGTTTCAGGCAACCACTGGGAGTCTTGGAATCTATCTCCCACAGATAAGGGGGGACTACTGTACCTAGTTACCGTTTGGTAAATTTCCAGCAAGAACAGTGTTAAAGCCATTTTAAGTAAGATTTTAAGTTACATAGCCTACTTCTGAAGCAAACTTCTTACAACGAAATTCCATTATAATAAGGGTTTAGCTCTCCTCATGGAGACCTTTAATCTGTAAACTAAAGAGGCTACGAGAGCCTTTTTTAAACATGATTGTTTTCATATCACAAGAATATTAGTAGAAAGTAAACAGAGGAGTTATCTCTGTTTTCACAGCCCAATTACACAGAAATCCGAGAGTACTGCAATCACTGGAGAAATTTTGCTGATGTTTATGATTCTTGGCAAAGTATAAGGAGTATCTTGGACTGGACAACTTCTAACCAGGAGAGGATTGTTCCTGTCGCAGGACCAGGAGGTTGGAATGATCCAGATATGGTAAGAACCTGAGCCCTCCTGTTCAAGCCCCTACAGTGGACCTGTTCCCTACTTGACACTCAAGATAAATCAGAAGGGAGAAGTTCCTGGGAGCAGGCTTTATGTGAGAGTACTCAGAGCAGGGTGCCCTGGAAGGTGACTTGTCTGTATGTCTAGGCAACTTTAAGAATGTTTTGTCTTACCTCACTTGAATTCTTTTTTTTTAATCTATTTATTTATTTATTATTTATTTGGTTGAGCCAGGTCTTAGTTGCAGCAGGTGGGCTCCTTAGTTGCAGCTTGCAGTCTCCTTAGTTGTGGCAGGCTGGCTCCTTAGTTGTGGCATGCAAACTCTTAGTTGTGGCATGCATGTGGGATCTAGTTCCCTGACCAGGGATCGAACCCAGGCCCCCTGCGTTGGGAGTGTAGAGTCTTAACCACTGCGCCACCAGGGAAGCCCCTCCCTTGAATTCTTCATTCTTTGTCCCAGTTGGTGATTGGCAACTTTGGCCTCAGCCGGGATCAGCAAATAACTCAGATGGCCCTCTGGGCTATCATGGCAGCTCCATTACTCATGTCCAATGACCTCCGACACATCAGCCTTGAAGCCAAAGCCCTTCTTCAGGATAAGGATGTAATTGCCATCAACCAGGACCCCTTGGGCAAGCAGGGGTACCGGCTTAGAAAGGTACAGTAAATAACGTTCTGTGGGACAAACTAGGAATTGGCCAGGAACATCGTCTCCTGCCTTCTAGTTTACAATTCATCCAAATGTTTATTTGGGGTGTGTATTTTATTTTTTTTTATAAATTTATTTATTTATTTTTGGCTGCTTTGGTTCTTTGTTGCTGTGCGTGGCTTTCTCTATTTGCGGCGAGCAGAGGTTACTCTTCAGTGCAGTGTGTGGGCTTCTCATTGCAATGGCTTCTCTTGTTGTGGAGCATGGGCTCTAGGCACGTGGGCTTCAGTAGTTGTGGCACGCGGGCTCAGTAGTTGTGGCTCGAGGGCTCTAGAGCTCAGGCTCAGTAGTTGTGGCGCATGGGCTTAGTTGCTCCATGGCATGTGGGATTTTCCCGGGCCAGGGCTCAAACCCGTGTCCCCTACATTGGCAGGCGGATTCTTAACCACTGTGCCACCAGGGAAGCCCAGGGTGTGTATTTTAAGATGGTTTAATATCCAAGTACCAAGTTTGTCTTGCACCTAAATCTGTTACATTGGAGGATCTGCACTGATCTTTTGAGAATGTATTTTTTAATCTTGATATAATAATCACTAATGAGGCTCCCTTGTGCTAATTTTTCCTAGAAGTGCTTGATAGTTCTGATTATAAGACTTAATGCCACAACTAACAAGGCAGCTTATTGCTAGTTACCAAGCTATCACACCTATTTTCTTGGCTTACTTTTCAGGAGGACAACTTTGAGGTGTGGGAACGCCCTCTCTCTAACTTAGCCTGGGCTGTGGCTATGGTAAACCTGCAGGAGATTGGTGGACCTCGTTCTTACACCATCTCTGTTACTTCCCTGGGTCAAGGACTGGCCTGTAATCCTGACTGCCTGATCACACAGCTCCTCCCTGTGAAGAGGAAGCTTGGGTTTTATGAATGGACTTCAAGTTTAAAAACTCAAGTAAATCCCACAGGTACTGTTTTGCTTAGGCTAGAAAGAGCAAGCTAGACTGCATTAAAAAGCTTCCTTTAAAATGTATTATTTTGTTGCCAAAGTGACTACCCCACTTTTGTCCACCTTCAGCTGTTCTTATTTCCTTGAGTAAAAGTTTCTACACTTGAGGGTTTTTTTTGTTTGTTTTGCTGTACGCGGGCCTCTCACTGTTGTGGCCTCTCCCGTTGCGGAGCAAAGGCTCCAGACGCGCAGGCTCAGCGGCCATGACTCATGGGCCCAGCCGCTCCGCAGCATGTGGGATCTTCCTGGACCGGGGCACGAACCCGTGTCCCCTGCATGGGCAGGCGGACTCTCAACCACTGCGCCACCAAGGAAACACCCTACACTTGAGCTTTGTGGTGATTACTACTTCTAAAGCTATCTGGAGAACATTTTTGGGGAAAAGCCTTTGAACCTAATGTAAACTGCTGAGAAATAATAGCTTAATAATATAAGTAAAATAATAATTTACGGACATACCTCATGTCATTCCACTTCACAAATACTGTGGGGTTTTCTTTGGTTTTGGGGTTTTTTAACAAATTGAAGGTTTGTGGCAACCCTGCATGTATGAGAAGTCTATTTGACCCTATTTTTCCAACAGCATTTGTTCATTTCATCTGTGTCACATTTTGGTAATTCCTGCAATATTTCAAATTTTTTCATTATTATTATATTTATCATGGTGATTGCAATGTTATTACTGCAAAAATATTGTTTCTCTGAAGGCTTAGATGATGGCTAGCAATAAAGTATTTTTAAATTAAGGTGTATACATTGTTTTTTTAGACATAATGCTATTGCAAACTTTAATAGATTACAATATAGTTTGAACATAAGTTTTATATGCACTGGAAAACCAAAAAATTGGTGACTGCCACCTTTACTGGAACCAAACCCGCAATATCTGTTGCTTGTATTGGAACTATGTGCCAGGCGCTATTCTAGACGCATAAGGTGTAGTGACTCATTTTTATCCTCCCAACAACCCTGATGTAGGTACTTATTCACTGTAAATTACAGCCAGGATTTAAACCCAGGCTCTTAACCCTTACACTGCCACCTACTGAGGTATTAATTCTTGGATGGCACTAATTATCTTGGCCTAAAGATAAAAACTACTTCCCCAGTTGAAGGGCAAAAGAATACCCCAACAGGAATAACCTTCATAAATGGCCAATTTAGAGGCAACCCAACAGACAACATTACTGAATTTTTATGGAAGAATCTTGCCAAGAAACATACCACCTAGATTTGCAAATCCAAGTTGTTTGCAGTCTAGATCCAACGAATGCAATTGGCTTACTTTCACCAACAGTTGATACATTATGACCTAAAATACTGAACCTCTGGCCAGAAGGCCCCCTCCACTTTAAGATGAACTGCCGTATCTCTTGAGGTTCCATGATGAGGCAATGAACTTCAAACTGGCATATGGAGGAATGAGTTACTGAGGCAATTTCCAGATACTCTAATTCCTTGCTTTTCCTCCAATTGGTTTACCTGAGGACCAAGCTGCAGTCAGTGCTTCAGGCCTGCTCCTTCCCCACCTCCCCTTTTACTATCACCCTTCTCCCACATAAGCAAAAAAGGGTGTATTCATCTCACCCATCCACAATGCGGGACAGTATAAAAGCGAACAGGGCACAAAAGGCCCACTCAAAATACAAAGTGCATGTTGTAACAATCCCTTTGCCTGTCAGGTGATTACCAATTATTTTCAATAAAATTGGAGGGCTAAAGCATTGTCAGTTAATAAAAATTGGAATAGAATTGGTAAATCCAGACAATTCAACCACAGAAACTAACTTGGAAGAAAACTGCTCTCATTGAGATGTGCTTCCAGTCACCAAAATGTGTAGCTTATTTGCTTCACATCCAGAGTTTTTCAGCACAAGAATGAAGCATACAATAGTATACAAAGAGGATTCCAACTACTAGGCATTTTACCAAATGGACAGTTATCCCCCACAGGTTCCATTGGGGAGTTTCACTAGAAATTCTATCCTTTGCAATTATTTCAACATGATGAAAATAATTTATATCTACTTTAAAATGTGAGGAAGTATATAAAAATGTTTAGGGGGCATGAAAATAAGTCTAATGACATATATAATATAGTATGCTGTGCCTAGAGAACCGGGTTGAAATTCCTCATTCAGTGACTTTAGTAGAAGACATTATTTGAGACAAATTATTTCACTCCTGGTGAACCTCATATTCACTATGGATGTAATTGTTACTGATCTCATTCTATTTGCCCTGAGTTCAGGTCTCTACTTATGTCCCATGATAACCAATAACAGCCTTTGCTTTTTAACAAAAGGAATCCCATTAAGTCCCAAGTGATTAAAGTGCAAATTAGACCATCATAGCATCTGATGTGAATTCAACCAGTCAGATTCAACTCCTAATAAGTATCCAGAACCATCAAGCATAAATTTCCCAAGGAGAATTTTATTCATGGCACTAGTTAATTTCCCTTCCAAAAAAATAAACAATTGAAACTAAACGAAGTCAACAATCTCAAATGTTTATTGTCTTCATAACAAAACAAAATATGAAGCTCAGAACTGGATCACTTGGCCCTGTAATAGAACAGGAAGAAAAAAGGTGAGTTTTTGTATTTTGCAAAGAACCTTTGCTCCATCAAGAACAGCGTCTATTCCTAAAGGGATCACCATCCTTTATTAAGGCCAGTCTTCTCATTCTCCCCTTCCTACTCATGTCAAAACCAACACCAAAATACTTCGGGCTATGGATCTAGTTTAGTTATTTTGAGAGGATTTCCCCTGATCTTGATGCCACAAAAATGAGTAGGCAGAAATGTTCACCTCTCTCAACATAATAAAGCCATAGAGAAAATATTGCACCTTCCACCCCATAATTATCTACCTTTCTCTTCTTATCTCCTCCCAGCTCAAAATGCTTGCATCTCTTAATAGCCAGCATTCTCTTCGATCTGCAGTTTGGCTCAACACATTCAAGCCTCAGCACAATCTTCTTTGTAGTTTTAGCCTGGAAAATAAAATTAAGTCAAAGCCTTCATAAATCACTACAGAAAATCCTTCTTCAAAAATATGACTCTGTTGGGTCAAGTACTACTTAAGGCAAAGCTCTGCAAAGTTTAAGAGTTGTGACAATCTGTTTTCAGCTATAGGGAGAAAACAGAAATGTGAAAATCAGTGTATTTAAGAGAAAATGGTGGCAGATTATCTAACTGACATCAAGTTCTTCACTCATATCAAACATCCTAGAGGGCTTCTTATCAAATAGGCATTCATCACACCACCCTGGCCTTTCAGCTCTAGGTGGTTAAGTATTCCACACACCCAAAAATGGGTCAACTGAGTCCATGCAACTATGAAATAAACACAACTTTCACAACCCATTTAAATAAGACTTAATAAGTACTACTTAATATCTATTCTCTGGAGACTACCCACAATTACATCTAGGTTTTATGTGCATTCAACTGTATTATTTAACTCCCCACAAATACTCAACTTCTAAAGCCTGCTCCTATAGTTAGAATTCTATTCTTGAAAGTTCTCAAAAGAGCAGAAACCTAAGTACAATGTCCCTATCTCCTAAACAAGTTACCCAAATGTGAAAAGGCATTTCACCACCTAGAGATCAAACCATTTATTGCACCTAAATGAACACTAAAATCATTCTGGAATACTTTCTGGAACCAGGCTGAATGAGGACCTAAGTGCCAAAAGAAATGCTATGTTCGTGGGAAGGCTATGCTCCAAGCACTGTATACTTTAGGGGGTAGACAAATCACCTGAGGTAGAACAGAAACTCAGAAATTCAGCCTGAGACCAACAGGGAATTCAGGAAGCCAGTGGAAGACCTAAATAGCTATTTTAAAGAGCTTTAAGACTTCATGAGTTAGGCAGCAGACTGACTGCAGACTTCTGAACTGAGAAGCAAAATAAGAGAACAATTCTTACTGCAAGCATGAGCTAAGGATTCGTTAGGACATGGCAACGGATAAGGAAGAGGGCGAAGAAAAGGATTTACGGGTGTCCTCAAACTTCAGTCCTGAGGAAGGCAGGGCACATTCCTTGATGTTTGCCTCTTCAAAAAGAGGACAAAAAACATAAAACAATGAGGCAGTGCAGTATTGTAGACTGGAGTGAGACCTGGATTGAACTTCCAGCTCCACTGCCTACTAGATGTTATGTCTCTGCAGGTAATTGAGATAATTTCACTGAAACTATGAAAACACATACCTATATTGTAGAGATGTGTGGGCTAAAAACAAATGGAAAGTCTCTGCCACAGTAAGTGGGAAGCGTATCAAACAGTGACCACTACAAACCTTTTTCCGGAAAATCGGCTTAGTCTGCCCACCATAGCCACTCTGCTTCCTGTCATACCGCCGCTTTCCTGGGAGAATGAAAGTTATTTGTCAGGGTTTATCAAACATAACCAATCACAACAGACAAGTGGAAAAGTCTTCTCGGCGGTTTTATCTTGGGCTTTTCAGCAGAAATATCAATGTCCAAGTGGGGAAGGGAAGGAGGACTGGGCTCGTGTATTCTACAACACAAATGCCGCATTAAAACCAAATCACGTATGCCCGTCTTACCCTGGGCATAGAGAGAATCCTTGCCCTTCTTGTACTGTGTCACTTTGTGGGGTTGGTGCTTGCCACACTTCTTACAGAAAGTCCGGCGGGTTTTAGGAACGTTCACCTAGTAAATAAACCGTTCAGAACGTGCAGTGTTATCAGACCAGCCGCACAAAACGCCCGACCCGACCCAGCTAAAGCTAAGGCATCCCACGAGGACTAAACTCTCAAACTCGCTAACACACAACTTGAAGGTGGTCCGGCCCCATGTGCTTCAAATACAGCGGCCTCCGCCGCGCCCAAACTAAAACGAGAACATATTCACTCTACCGCTGTCTAAGTCTACCTCTTTGACCCCATCACTTCAGTTCCTGGCCCTGAAGCCCGGTCCCTTTGGGCTCGATCGCGGCAACATTGGGTTTCTTTGGTACAACGAGTCCACGTAGGAGCCTGGACGCATCCCGGGAAGGCACCATCAACCGGGAAAGAAAGATTAAACTGGATGTTGCCTGAGCCCCACCCCAAGGTCCTACCATGTTTGCGAGAGCGCTATCGGCACAGAAAGAGAGAAGCCTGGCCGTAAACGGAAGTATATAGGAGGTTTCTGGTCGCGCTTCCTCATGGGAGTCGGTGGGAACGACCATAGAGTTTAAGGCTCTGTGCGCCGCGCCCTCTGGCGGCTGAGAGGACTCGATTCAGAGTCGCGGGCGCAAGCTTAAGGAAGGGCTCCGGCTGAGGCTGATCCACTCTCTTCAACTTCCACCCGCCTCCCTCCAGCTTTGCAACTTTTCCTCACTTCATCACTTTTGGTGGATACTGCTGCGTAGCGCCGTTAAGTGAAGGAAGCAGTGCTCTTCCCAGACCATCTGGCCTCCGTGTGCCTATACCCGAGGGAAGCCAGGACTAGGGTCGGTCAAGTGGAGGAGCCCTCCACCTCCATGTCCCATTCCCGTTCCCCTTCAAGGACACTGGGAACAACATCTTTCACAGTGAACTGCTGGTTCACTGAAGGCTTGGAGGGAGCCAGTGCTCTAGTTCATCTATCACATGGCTAGTTGTTGCATTCAACAGGTGTTTATTGAATGCCTATTCTGTGTTGGCCACTGTTCTAGGGGAGGGACACAGTAATCAAATAATCAATGTCATAAATGTATAATTACAGACTAAATACTTTGTAAGAAAGGAACAATGCTCGGCATTAAACAGCCCCCTTTTGTTGAGGGAGGCAAGTTGACTGACCTAGGTTCTGAAAAGTGAGGATGAAATTGTTCAGCTCCAACAATAGCAATAACCAGGCCAAAAGATAGAAAGTATCCAGCATTTCTTCACTTCCCTGCATACCTGGCAGAAGGCATGTGCTAGGTTTCAAGAGAGTCCAGCAGAGAAAGACTGCAGGGTACTGAGCATTTTAAATTAATTGTCCCATAAAATTCTCACAGTAGGGGCTTCCCAGGTGGCGCAGTGGTTGAGAGTCCGCCTGCCGATGCAGGGGACGCGGGTTTGTGCCCCGGTCCGGGAGGATCCCACATGCCGCAGAGTGGCTGGGCCCGTGGGCCATGGCCGCTGAGCCTGCGCGTCCAGAGCCTGCGCTCCGCAGCGGGAAGAGGCCACGGCAGTGAGAGGCCCGCGTACCGCAAAAAAAAAAAAAAAAAATTCTCACAGCAATTCTAAGAGGTAGGTGATACTATTATTCCCATTTTACAGATGAGGAAATTGAGGCCATAGGGTGTTAAACGATTTGTCCAATGCTGCTAGTATTTAGTGGAGTCAGGATACAAACATGGGTGATCTGACTCCAGAGCTTGGGTTCCTTTACCATTATATGGTATGATTGTGTGGCCTGGTAATTATAATAGCTAACAATTATCAAACACTTATTATATGCCATGCATTTTCCTAACTACCTTACATACTACCTCTTCAAATCCTAACAACCCAGGTGGTATGTACATTTATTAGTGTTTAACAGGTGAGAAAACTGAGGCACGAGAGGCCTTAAATTCGCTTACCCAAAGTCACACCAGTGGTTATCTTATGGAGCTGGAATTTGATCCCAGGTGGTTTAACACCACAGCCTTGCACTTAACCACAAATCACACAGGGGAAGCAGGAGCATCTGCAGGGTAGAGGATGATAATGAGTCAGAATTGGGCAGGGACGCAGGAGGAGGTTTCAGTGGATTAGGGCTAAGGAACCATGAGAGCTTGGGGTCTCCTGCTTGCATAACCCTCCAGAAACACCCATAGGTTCAGAACTGACTCTCTGAGCAGCTCTATTTTGTTGGACGGTCTCTGGGAATGAGCTAATAAAAACATTACCACTGCCTGCTACATTTCCTAAAAGTTTCTTTGCCAAACAGCCAGCCTGTAGGCTCAGAGCATTTCCTTCTTCTCGCCAGGCTGTTATGCCGTCTTACTGGGCTTTGAGGAGTTTCTAGAGGTTTTTGATGTTAGTAACATGGAAATATGAAGACAGAGAACATGGCCCCTCTTAGTCTAATCAACCTTAGTTGTTTCTATCACACCTTTATGTGGCATGGCTTTGGTTTAGATTCCTTCACCAATCCTGGTCTCTGGTTTGGACATGGTCCTGCTTATTGATTTCCCCTAAGATGAGGAACTCAGAATTGAACACAGGACTCTACATGTGGCCTGGCCTCGCAGAGTAAGTGGTTGTTCACTTTCCTATGTCTAGATATTGGCACTATTTGGGTGCAGTCCTTCCATCACCTGGACAAGTCTGTGAGGAGAGTGCACATGGGCAGAGGGTGAAGACTCGCCTAGTTTTACTTTCCCCTCTCCCTTGTCCTGCTCTCCCTTGTCTAGATCCCCCATCAATGCCCAGTCTCCATCCCCAGAAGGACCTTGAGAAAGGACAGGTCATGTGACAACAAGTAGCATCTGACTGATGAAAAGGGGAGGGAAGGCGAATGTCTGGGACCAACTCTCAGGCAGGCCACTGGAGCAGCTATTCAGAGGTGACTAGTGGGGCTTTCCTGGTGGCGCAGTGGTTGAGAGTCCGCCTGCCGATGCAGGGGACGCGGGTTTGTGCCCTGGTCTGGGAGGATCCCACATGCCATGGAGCAGCTGGGTCCAGAGCCTGTGCTCCGCAACGGGAGAGGCCACAACAGTGAGAGGCCCGCATACCGCAAAACAAACAAACAAACAAACAGAGGTGACTAGTGAAAGGATATAAATTGTCAATAAAATAGAGAGATCATACAACACTTGCTGCCCCTTTATCTTGTGTGAATGTGAGGATTAACTAGTCTACTATCCTACAAAATACTTTAAAAAATATATCCTGTTCCCTTAAAAAGTCTGATGGACTTCTTCTAGTGGGATTTATGATCTGTTCCTACATACAGCACCTGGGGCAAGTAAATATGGCAGTGGCTGATGTGTCAAGATGGGCAAGCAGATCAGTCACCAGTGGCTCTGTGGCCGTCCTGGTCTACAGCCAGTACTGCCTGCATTTCCTAGGAGAGTCCTCTGGGAGAAAATCGCTGCTAGAGCATAGGCTAGGAGGTGGCTGATGAAACATTCAGGTTTCAAGTAACACATCTAGTCTGGTTTATTGTTTTACAAGATTAAAGAGAAAGCTGTAAATTAAGAGTTAATCCTTGAGGCCGAATCTAAAATGGAGAAAATCAACATCCACAGAAAACGGGAAGGACACAAGTCAGTATGTGGGCTTACACTCGGACATTTTTATCTGTAGAAAAAAAAAATGCTTTCTTAGAAAATGACTCAGCAGGGGGAAGTCTTGTCTCTACCTCTGTCAGGATCTGTACTTTGGGGTCCCTTCGTGAACACTCTCCATCCTTCACTAGCAAGTTTAACCGTGTGGCCTTGAGTCTCTGCCTTAGAGGATATGAGAAGCTAAAGACGGCCTTCCTCGCCAGTCCCTTTGTTTTGTCTCCACATGTCTGCATTTCTCCTCTTTTCTGTAAGTCTCCACGGTCCTTTAGCGATGTCGGCCCTTTACGTCGGGGAGGTCGGCCTGAGGACGTGTCTGCTCAACCCAGCCCAGTCTAGAGTCTCAGTGGCCCCAGTAATGTTGAGAAGGGTTCTTTCAGAGCAGACTGAAGAGGTCCCAAGCAAATGAAGGGCGGGGACAGCTGGGGCGGGGAGTGGAATAGGGACAGCAGCAGGGAACCAGATACCATGCTGCTGAGAAGAAGAAAAAAAAAGACATTGGTTTAAGTCAGGAAACAAAAAAAGGGAACTGAGTGGCTGTGAAAGGGTGGGGTTTGCTCAGACTGTCCTTCCTCTCTGGACTGTAAGAATATGTCTCCAGGGCCAGTGTCTTCTGAGATCGAGTCCCACCTTCAAAGTCCTGGCATCTCAATGCATCCGGGAAGCTACCTGCATTAAAGTCAGGACTGAGGTGGGTCTGGGGCATGGCAAGGGCTGGGCAGCAGCAGCAAGTACCTTTCGTGGGACCTTGGGACCCTTGAAGGCCAGATAGAAAGCGTGGCTGGTGCCATGTAGTCCGCTGGCGGAGGAGGCTGACAGAGGGTGGGAGTGTCATCAGCACAAGGTCCTGACAGTCTCTTCAGATGATCAGAAGGGGCTGGAAGGGTCCTTTCTGAGGAGGTTGTGGGGGGAACAAGAAGAGAAAAAAGAGCTATGAGGTGACCATCTGAACAGGTAGCAGATGTTGGAAAGAGGCACCTCTGCACAATTTGGCAGAAAAATAAGATTTATTGCCGGTGGCAAAATAAGCCAGGATAGAAATAAGCCCTTTGGTCAAATATTGCCGGAAGACCCGAAATGGATACGTGTGTCAATGAGACCCTTAGAAGAAGGAATTTTTAAGAGGCAGATTGTCTGAGAAAATGGTCAAAATTCACATGCCACAATAGGCTTTTGAGCTCTGTAAGCTAAGGAAAGGCAAAACCAGGGTGTAAAGCCTCAGGCTGCATCGAGCCAACATTGCTGGGATCAGAGCTGGCTTTTTGGAAGGACTGTGTACGCCAACCTCGTGGTAACAGTGGGTAAGAGGCTAGGCCAAAAAAAAGCAGCCTCAGCCTCAGCCCAGACAGTGTGGCCAACCCCTGAGGTCGCGGGGAAGCTTTTTCCTATTACCACTGCCTGCCATGTGCATGGCTCTCTTTTCTCTAGGCTTCATCATTTTCTTCTCTCCTTTGCTCTCCTCTCCTCCTCTCCATCCTCCTCCTTCCTCTACCTGTATCCCCTCTTCTTTATCCCCTCCTGTATTTTGTTCATTACCATCCCTGAAACAGAGTCAGTGCTTAATAAATAATTGTGGAATTGCATTGAATTATTCTTGCCCCTTTCTTCCCCTCCTGTTTTCCCTTTTCCCTTTCCCCCTACTTGACTAGTGCCTTCCTCATAGTATTGTTGTGAGCAGTAAGTGTGTTAATCTATGTAAAGTAGTTAAAATAGGGCCCAGCAATAGTCAGTGCTCCTATCTCACTGTTTGCTATTATTTTTATTCTGCCTGAGACCTGCAAAGGTCCCCAGAGGACCTGCCTAGAACAAATAGTGTGGCATTTAAAATAAAAGGGATTGCTGGGCCTGACCAAGACATCCTTGGGTGAGCTTCTGGACCTCCAAATGGAATCCTTGTCCAGTTTCCTGGCTACCCAGCTCTCCAAGCTCAAAGTCTCTATCTCATGCTGTTTGTTTCCAGAGGCAGGGCAGCAGCAAAGCCCAGAGGCAGGGGTCTATACAGCTCAGGGGTTATCTTCTGTGCTGTTAGTTGTGTGCTGGTTCTGCTCCTTCCCTCATTTTGCATGCCAAGCCCCTGACCAAGGGTGCTCCAGCCGCTTGGAGCTTCAGTTATTTGATAAAACAATGTCACCTACCAAATAAGCCACAAAATGCAAATACCCTAAATAATCTAATGCATTCTACTGAAACAGGATCCCTTAGTGTTAGCCCTATCTGGTCTATTCTGACCCCTTTTATATTCAGAATATTTAAACTATCTGCTTGCATTAAAGTCCAAATTCCTGTGGCTTATGGCTAGTGATGTATTTGTTTAGAATCTTTTGTAAACGCCTCAAGTTGAGAAATAGTGCAACTTTCCATCCACTTCTAGGGTCTTGGTGCAATTTAAAATTATCATCAGTATGATTTACTATTTCCATTCGAGCAAATTTCCTATAGAGAGTTTCCTTTCAGTGGACTAGACCCATACCAGGAAGTGACTTAGGTATAAGGGGAAGATATGGCTTTTGAAAACCAGTTTGGGTGTTCTCCAAAGAGTCATCAGATGCCTGCTGCATTTTGCCCATGGATGCCATGCCGATATCTGATTTCTAGCTCCTGGGAATAAGGGAGAGCTAGAATTTTCAGTGAGGTAGTGCTCAGTAAGAAGCTAGAGACAGACCTTGACCTAATTCACTCCAAAGCTGCTGGGTTATGCAAATGAAGCCATCAGGGGAGGGGGAGAGAGAGCTCCTCTGAGGACCCTGAAACAAATGGGCCACGTGTGACTTTCAGTTTCTCTGGAGGTTCCTGTGCACTGACTAATGGTGTTGGGAGAGCATTCGAAACACAAAAGCCTTGATCCCAGGCTTTCCACCTCCCTCTTGGAGAGCCATCACCACATGCCTTAGGGTTAGCATCAGTTAGCTGAACTTCAAGGAGAAGCTCTACTCACTGCCTTGACTCCCAGAAATGAAAATGAACTATAGTCTATTAACTCATCCTTACATATCTGTCTGCAATAGAAACAGTAAAAAAAAAAAAAAAACTGATTAGAAATGGAGCAGAAAAGAGACAAAAGTGTGGGAAAAGCAGGCTCTCCAAAACTGCTATTTGGAGTGGAAATTGGTTACAGTGTTTCTGGAAACTATTTTGTCAATATATTTCAAAATGCAAAATGTACAAACTTTTTGACTTGGTAAATGATGCTTATATAGAGATCCTAATATCATGGGAAATAATCAGGAGTAACGTTAAACAAGAACTTTAGATATTTTGAGGACAATATGTGTTGGGTGGATGGATGGATGGATAGATAGATGGATACTTAGATAATGTTAAGAAAAATAAGCAAACTACAAATAGTATGTGCAATATGATCTCAAATATAGTCAGAAAAATGCAGAGAAAAAGAATGGAAGGAAATATGACTAAATATTAATGTCTCTGGATAATGAGCTTATAATTGATGTTTTCTTTTTAATATCCCTGTACTTAAAACATTTTCTATAATGAACATGTGTTATTGTGATATTGACGGAAAAAATAAAATGTTTAAACCAGGGAAAATAAAAACTAAATTGAAAAAGAAGGCCAAAGGGTCCAGAGTGAAAGACGGACAACCCAGCAGTCACCCTCAGAGCAGAGGAACAATGCTGAAAGTATTACCACCAAACTGATGCTCAGTGTAAACTTGCAGATTCGTTATCTGGCTCTCCTTTCATCATTACTTGGCCAGAATCTATTGTCTCTAGTGCAGGGCAGAAGAGATGACAGACCCAGAAGTTTCCAAAACCACAGAAGAAAATTGTAAAATGTTAACATGAAATGCTGAAGAAGACCAGAGCACCGAGACCTCTTAGAAATGATTACAGTAGATGAGAATTTCCCTGGTTAGCCAGCAGCCAGAAAACTGATTTTTCTGGAAGTCTTCACCACAAATTTGGTCACCTGTAGCACTGACCCTGAAACTTATCATGAAATAATTAGCTTTCATTAGGGCCTGAACAGAGCTTCTTGGGAACTTACTTAACAAGAGTAATTATGGCTCTTTGTTGCTATGGGTACGATATTTTAATGACGACTTCTCTTCTGGTTCCAAGACTGGGTAATTCTCAATCAAAATCTCAATCAAAACCTGAGAGATGCTTCTTGGGCTTGAGAAGAGATTTTTAGTAGGCCTATCAGCTCTACTCTACTCTAATGAGAGACCATTGATAAGTCTACCAGATTTCATAGTAAAGCCTCAGGAAGATGGGGCTAAAAAAGGAACAAGGGATTACACGAAGTGCATAGTCCAACACATAAGCCAGACCTGGGTTTGCCACATTGTCTAAGTAACTGAGAATTCATTCTGAGAGTGGAAAACTATGACCACATGTACAAGATTGTTCATGGTAGTATTATTTATAATCGAAAACAAACAACCTAAATATCCATCAGTAGGTGAATGGATAAATAAATTGTGATGTATTCATCATATAGAATACTGATACATATCAAAATGAATTAAAATGTATGAACTAGAGCTGCCAAGATAATTAAATCATAAAACATTACATTGAGAAAAAAAGTAAACTGCTGAAGAGTATGTAACACTTATATTAAAATGTGAAACGTGTAAACCAATACTAAATGTCTTTTTTGGATACTTACATATGTAGTAATTATATAAAAACATGCCTAGGAATGATAAATGCCAAATTCCAGATATTGGTAACCTCTATGGAGGGAGGGAACTAAGATTGTGGAAGAGTACACAAGGGTGTTTTGACTGTATGGATAGTATTTCATTTCTAACAAAACACCAGAAACAAAATGGCACAATGTTAGGATTCTACAGAGCTAAGTAGTGAGCACATGAGTGTAATGTTATTCTCTTTACTTTCTGCCTATCTGCAATATTTCACAATATAAAAGACAGTACATTCAAGCAAACTTTTATATTCACAGTAAGCAATAACAACCCTAGAATAAAGAGTTGGTGTTCCGCCTAAACCCTTTGCTTTCATCCCATTAACAATGAAAAATCCTGAAGGAAAAAAACAGCTGGCAACTCTAGAAATCGACCAGTTAAATAAGGTCTCCTTGTAGAGGATTTAAAGGAAAATGTAAGAAAACCTTGGCAGAACTGAGAAAAATCCTCATGTGGGAAAAAGTACTGTTGTCAGTTAAGAGGGACATATCCTTTCTAGCCTAGAGGAATACTGCAGAGGAAAGTGCCCCAGATCCTGAATTCTCTCTTACTTACCCCTGTACTTAACCACCATTTCCTCCTTTGCCAAATGTTCTTAGAAGATGGTGAGGGGTCTGTCCCCAGTGCTCTTTGCTGTTAGCCATGGGGAATAACAGGGTGCTGAGGTGGATGGCATCACACTTCGTTGAAGGCAAAAAAAAAAAAAATCCCTCTGGGAAGCAATGAGGTACAACAGAAACAAGGGTGTGGTGTCACAAATGGATAAGGTTGGGCCAGTCACATAACCTCCATGAGTCTCATTTTCCTCATCTGTTTATCGTGAGGAATAAATGAAAGAATGTGTGTAAAATGTCTGATGGATGGACTGCACTGGGAGAAGCATGAGTTCCCTTCCATTCCCCTGGGGAGAAAAGGGAATGGCTAGAATCTTGCTGGACAATTATGTAATGCTTTAAAGGAGAAATAAACACAAAATGCAGCTTATTGGATATTTTGGCTTAATAGTTATTTGAACCATGAATGACTATTTCTAACTAGCTTCTCCTGGACCCTTCCCAGTCATAGACAGGCTGTGTCATTTTCTGATTTTTCTCTGGTGTTGTCCCTAATAGTGTTTTGTTTTGTTTTTTTTAATAATAGCCAATTTTAAAAAATAATAAATTTATTTATTTATTTATTTATGGCTGCATTGGGTCTTCGCTGCTGCACGCGGGCTTTCTTTAGTTGCGGCGAGCGGGGGCTACTCTTTGTTGCGGTGCGTGGGCTTCTCATTGTGGTGGCTTCCCTTGTTGTGGAGCATGGGCTCTAGGTGCACGGGCTTCAGTAGTTGTGGCACACGGGCTCTGTAACTGGGGCTCGCAGGCTCTGTAGTTGTGGCGCACGGGTTTAGTTGCTCCACGGCATGTGGGATCTTCCCGCACCAGGGCTCGAATCTGTGTCCCCTGCATTGGCAGGCAGATTCTTAACCACTGCACCACCAGGGAAGTCCCCCTAATAGTGTTTTATCTTAGCATGAGCAAAGATAGGAGCCAAAGGTGGTTTAGTTTACCGATTCTGCAAGTGCTATTTACATTAATTCTTTGGCATAGTGCAGTTTGTAAAGTGGCTGAACTCTTACTACTAAGCATTCTCTTTTGGAATTCTACTGCTCCATAAAGAGCTGCGAGGCTGCAAAAGGTGGCCGTGTGAAAATCTTTGCATTTGTAGTTTAATAAAGAGAACATTATAACACTGGAACTTTATATTTTAAATGAAGAGCTCTGTGTGTGTCTTTCTATTCTTTTTTCTCCTCCTCTTTTTTTCTCTGTGTGAAGTGTGTGTGTGTGTAATATTCATGTCACTTCCGTTTCCACCCCCAACCCCACCACTTGAGTGAGGTGCAGGGTCAGCCCTCACTGTGCATCTTTTGTGGTCAAATTGACTCTGTGGGCTGCTGAAATTGTTAGAAAAAAATTAGGACCTTTCACAATAAGTACCCAAAGAAGCTGCAACTATCCTCTAAAGCAGAGTGTCCATTACACACCAACCTTCAGGAAGACATAAAGCAGATGCCTCTCCTTTCACATTAGTGGTGGATGGACTAATGGTGACTAAGGAAGAACTACCACATTTTCAGGCTGTGTGTGCCTGGAGTGGATCACAAGGAATGGGGAAAAGCAATCAAAGAGGGAGCAACCAGGCCATAGAAATCCCAGCAGTCCTCCAGCTCAAAGTTCTAGAAGTAGAGGCCATTTCACCCCATGCTCAGAGGGGCGATGGCTAGTGAGAGGCTTACTTACTTCCTCATACTTAGACCAGCACTAAACCCTACCCCAACACAGACACTTAGAGGAAGGCTTCCTCCTGTACAAACTGGATTTTTTCTAAAAAAGAAAAAGAACAGAGGCAGCTTCCAGAAGGACCTGTCTTATAGGAAATAAGAGCAGAGGCCAAGACTGAAGCAGATGCTGGGTCTGAACAGGGAGTGTATGCACCAAGAGCTTGCAACAAAACTAAAGGTAAAATGATGGGTGTGCTTCACTCAGCTAAAAGAGGAACAAATGGACGTGGTTTGTTCGGATGCTTCTGATCCAATTTACTGGTCATGCTACTCAGTTTCTTTAGGGTATTATTTTGTCTTCTCTAAGTTGAGTCTTTGGTTGTGAATAGGTACTTAATTGGAATTCACCATGGGAACAAATGTGACATTAGTACAGGGATCTCGATGAGTTGGCAGTTCCTGAGAATAGACTATTATTACTTGGTTACCACTACTTCTGAGTAAATGAAAAACCTTAATGTTAAAAGAAATCTTTTTTGGCATTTGAGCTGAATCTGAATGCTAGATAGAACTCTAGTTGGTTGCAAACTCTTATCAGTTTGTCACTCCTGTGAGAGACGATTTAAACCAGGGAGTCAGGGAAGAGAGCTGTGTGGAGGGTGTAGGGAAAGTTTTGCTCCTTTGCCCAGTTTTCTCAAAAGATCATTTATAAAAAGTTGAACAAGTCTACCACCAGAAAACAGTGGCATCCACATGATGAATAAATAACAAAGTGATCATTCTGAACATCCCTGGTGTTCCTGTAACCTATTTTTGTCTCCTCAGTACAATAATAGAACATTTTACACCACAGGAAAGAGCAAAATAATGGTGTGGATAGCCTCAGGCTTCGATAAGAAACCATTCCCTTGCTTTCCTGGTGTGAGAAGTAACCTATGCTTGACAACTACAAAAAACTACTGACTTTATTCTGCTTCCATGGTGCCACCAAAACCATAAGGAGTTTAGTTTAAAAAAAAAATAACCTACACCCTTCAGGAAAAAACTTACCTCCAACAAAACTTGAGGGAGAAGGGGCTGGTGATTTGGTGATTTTTTTTCAGTATTTTTTTTAGTGCTCTATTTTTGTGGCAGTATTTATATTTTCACTTTATCTTTCTAACGAAGGTTTGGGTTGGTAATAAAAGATAGTGCATTTAAGTGAATAACTGTGTGTTTTGTGTGAATAAAAAAACCAATGGTGATTTTTGTAACTTTCTTTGCCTTTCTGTATTTCAGTTACCTAAACTGAATCTTTCTGAAGTACTGTAATTTTGGAGAGGCTAAACAAGTTACTTTTCATAAATGATCAGAGAGACCACCTATAAGATTAAGACAGTTGCATCACTTTTGCATGATGCTGTCTGAAAGAACTAATCTAAGCATAAAGGAAAGGAAAACCAAAAACAAAACAAAACAACTACCTCTCAAAAATTGTTTTTCAATTTTAGAACAAAGCTTCTATCCTTTGTATCTCAGCCAGAGGGTGATGGGAAAAATCAGTTGGGTGGCAGTTAGTACATGTCTATAACTGCAGGTGCAGCCTCCGTATCCTTATTAGACCCCTTGGTTACAGACCCCAGTGGGACAATGTATGAAAAATTACACTCACTGTCTAGGAAACTGGGAACTGAAAGTCCGATATCTGCCTCAGTGGAGTTCTGGCACCTGCATTATCCCTTCTGGGGATATAAGGGTCAACAGCTGCACAGAGACTTTTACCGTTCACAGATTCTGCACGTATCATAAAAGGGTGGTTAGTGTAGAGCTGCCTCTAGACATTACCAAGCACATGGGTACATGTCACTTGATATCCAGAGCATTCCATTGCTTTATACAAGAACCCAGTTTATATGAACTCGTGATGTAGAATCAATCACCCCACTTCGATGTGCATCCATTATACCTGAAAACTGGCAGAAATGGGGGCTATGGAAGGAGGACGTCAAAGTAAGAAGGCTCTTTGTTAGCTTTGAACGTTTCTGTTCCATTTGAAACTAGGTGGCTAGGCTGAGGGGGAACCAGGAGGGATGAGGTTCAATGTGCTGGGTCCTCAAGAACTTTCATTATCAACAGCACCCAGTGAGCTCCAGAAAGAAGAAGCCATGGCTGCAGTGATATTGGAGAGCATCTTTCTGAAGCGATCCCAGCAGAAAAAGAAAACATCACCTTTAAACTTCAAGAAGCGCCTCTTTCTCTTGACCGTGCAAAAACTTTCCTACTATGAGTATGACTTTGAACGTGGGGTGAGTTTCTCTGCTGTGAAGCCTGAGTTTTAAGGACTTGGCCTTAGATCTGCCTTGGGGGGAGGTAGATCCTTTTTGGTTGGAGGGGGTAGGTGGAAGGGACCCAAGTACACTTCAAACTCAGAAAAATGTTTCCTAGCCCAGAACTAGCTACAGACATACTGGAGCAAAAATTCAAAGGTGCTAAGAAGCTATGGGGAAAATCTCACCATGGATTCTTGCAGTTGGTGAGCACTCATTAAATGATTGTTGAGAATGAAATCAAAGACTTGGAAATTGCTTCCTTATTTTTTATGTTAAAGGCACACAAAGTCATCCACTCTTCTATAGTGTTTGCCCTCCATTTGGTAGTCAAAAAAGGTTAGGTTAATAGATCTGGAAGTTGTTTGGGGTTTGTTTGTTCGTTTTTTCAAAATGACAGGTCCTGATATAGAGTGTGGGTGTCACTTCACTGTGTTGAATGATGAGATAGCGAAATCTAATCATCTGGTTGCTTAATTGCTCTTAATCTTTCTCATTTTCTTCCTCATTCTCTTTCTCAGAGAAGAGGCAGTAAGAAGGGTTCAATAGATGTTGAGAAGATCACCTGTGTTGAAACAGTGGTTCCTGAGAAAAATCCTCCCCCCGAAAGACAGATTCCGGTGAGAAGAGGCTATTGTTAGAACTGGGCATGGGGGCGGGGGGCAGGAGGGTTGCAGTTAAGAAATTTGGAACACTTCAATTCTCCGTAAATATACCTGTGATGCTGTGCAGTGTGGGACACGTAACGCTCCCATATATGTTCTTCACATATTGGTTATGCTGAGTCTCAGCGTCTTTTCCCCAGATGCAGAACAACTCACTTAATCTGGAAAACTTGTAACACCAATCTTAAGATGATATCACATCAAGTTTTCAAACTGATCAGAGATGATTGGTTTTACTCCCTCAGTCACCAGGATCAGATTTACAAGCTTGAGTTAGTCTGAAAGCCAGAACTCTAGGGCTCTGAGTCATGAGATTCTTTAGTAGCTCACTGTTTCTTCTCTCATTTCCCAGAGCCTCCTGAGGACCTAACGTCTACTGATTTCCTAGTTGACTTTTTTTAAAATCATTTTTTTCCTGATGTCAAGATTAATGCGTATTTATTATAGAAACTTTGCAAAATATTTTTAAAAAGCACAAAAAGAAGATAAAATCATGCATAATCTCATTATTCAGCTAAAACAACTATTAACATCTTCCTGTATGGACTTAACATGTTTTTCTCCATTAACAACACATACACTCACACTAATATATATGTTATATATTTTAAACATAGAATCATATTATACTACACATCTTACTTTGCCACCTACATTTTCAATTTAACCATATAAACTTTTCCCCATAACAATAGATACTCTTTAATAAAATGATTTTAATGACTGTATAGTATACCCTATCATGGATATATTGTAATTTGTTTAACCAATCTCCTATTACTAGATATTCGTTTCCAATTTATTTGATATCATAAATCATGTTGAAAGGAACATTCTTGCATACATCTTTATGTACTTTTGTTATTCTTTTCTTTATAATAACTTCCTAGGAGTAATATTTTGTTCTTTTCTTTATGAAACCTGTATGCTTTGATTATTTTTATAGTTTTATTCTATTTAATTTTGTAGAAGTAGAATTTGAATATCATATACACCTACAAGCTCTGTATGACAGTTTCTATTCCTCTACATTCTTTCCAACGCCAGATATTTTAAATATTTGTTAATTTGAAAGCCAAGAAAAATGATACTTCATTGCTGACTTATTTTGCAATTTTTTTGTTACTCATAAGGTTGGACAATTATACGGCTACAGCTCATTTATATTTTTCCATTTGTGAATTCCTGTTAAATTTTTGGCCAGTTTTTCTATTGAAATGTTTACCTTACTCCTAGTACTTTTTAAGAGATCTAGCTATGTTAACTTTAACTATAATATATGTTGAAAATACTTTTCCAGTTTTTCATTTATCTTTGTATTTTGTTTATACTTTTTTTTTTAACCATAGTGGGTTTTAAAGTCTATGTCATCAAATTAGCTCATCTTTCTCTTAATGGTTCTAACTTTTAGCATTATATTAGAAAGGCCTTGCCTCTCACAAAATTATGTAAATAGTTATGTTTTTTTTCTGTTAGTCATAGTTTCATTTTTTATATAAAGCTCTTGAATCCATCCAGAATTTACGTTGGTGTATGGTGTGAAATAGCTACCTTAACTACCTGCCCCCCACCTCTGACAATATTAGTGGTTAAATGTTTGTCCCAGCATCATTTATTAATTAACCTCCCTTTCCTCAATAGTTTGAGATACCTGAGATTTCTTTTTTTGAATGAGTATGTGCTGGATCCTAGGGATATGTTTCCCTACTGGGATATAGGAAGCAATCACTAAGGATTAGCATTGTCCATGCAGGAGAGCCCTCTGGAACCACTGCAAAAGACTCCCAGTACCTAGGGAAATCCAGAAAAGAGCAATGCATCAACCAATAACTATGATTTCTTCTGTCACTGCAGAGAAGGGGAGAAGAGTGCAGTGAAATGGAGCAGATTTCAATTATTGAAAGGTTCCCTTACCCCTTCCAGGTAAGGTATTTTCTCTCACTAGCTCACAAAGGGACCTGTAATATAATCGTTAGGGATGGCATGGGCTGTTAGTGTTTGCTTTTCTATTTTTCCAATCAAACATAGTTTCTTTTAGTCTCTACACCTCAAAGAGAATCCATAATGGCACTAATTCTATTATGGTGTATCTTGTCTATGGTAATGGCATTGAGAAAGATGCTCTGTTTGTTAAGTGAGCATTTCACTTCCTTCTAGTTCTGCCTATCTGTCTAATGGTGGTCATGTGGGTTGAAAAGACAGAAGAGGGGAGGGAAGGAGTAGTATTAGGAAGTTCGGTGTAGGGAAGGCTTATTAGACTTACATATAAACTTAAATTCTATTCTAGTCTGGAATAACTGAAGAGCCACATAGACATCTGTTTGGTAGATACAATGTAAGCCATAAAAGAGAGCAAGAGCTTCAGATTCAATCTCCGATTTGGTTTGCTTATGTCCTGAGAACTCTGAGGCCACATGTCATGAATATAGCAGCCTCTGCAACAGTGAAAGCCAGAAAAGGAAGTGGAAAGTCTCAGGGGAGGGGGCTTTCTGTCATGGATTTATGAGCACAGCAAGACTAACAAGCAAAAAGAAAAATGTAAAAGGATCTTGTTCATGTCCCTGACGGTAACAAAGTTTACAAAACCTGTGAAGGAGGGGTGTTTTAGACACAGTTTTTACTACCATTGTCTTTCAATAAGTTGATGTTTGACTGGGCTAGTGGATACTGGTAAATAGCAGATAATTCAAAATTAATTTACATTTGACTTTAGAATCCACTGTGATGTCTGTCAAGTCTGTGAGGGTTGGAACCACATCTTATATGTTTTGTACATCTCCATAACACCTAACACAATGCCTTGTACATGTGTGGTGTTCAAAAAATACTGACTGATTTGATGACAATGCTTAATATATACTTCACTCTTTTTGAAGTAGGTATGTAGTTCCAAACTTGGTTTATTTGGGCTAATATTGGCAAGGGGAGGCCACTAGGCAGTGGGGGGAAAATCAGCCAAGAGTTTAAAATGTGCTCCATATTGACGAAATGTATAATCCACATGTACTAATCAAGATTTGTTACATAAATCATTACTTCAATTATCTTCTATACAAACTCAAGGTTTAATAAGATCATAAAATATCCTTCATTGGATAAACAAAAATCTTGACTCCACCAAGGGCTGAAGATTATGAACTAAGTTTACACACAAATTGAAATACAAGTCAAGAGGACCCAGGAGTATTCACAAAGCAAAGAGTTTCTAAGTCCTACATCCCTGGATATGAATTGTTCAGGAATTCTTCAGATGGTTCACATGACCCCAGCTCCACTACTCACTGAAGACCCTGCCTTTTTTTGGTTTTCCAGTATCATTATACAAAGTTGTAGCTTAAGATTAGTTCCTTCAAGGTCTTTTTATTTTCTGACTCCTAACTGCTGAAGTCTGTGTGTCCATTGCCCCAGGTTGTATATGATGAAGGGCCTCTCTATGTCTTCTCCCCAACTGAAGAACTGAGGAAGCGTTGGATTCACCAGCTCAAAAATGGTGAGAATTATTTGGAAAATAAACTAGTTTCCAAAGAAAGAAGGAAAGGAAGGAAGGGAGGAAGGAAAGAGAAAAGTTGGGAGAGAGGGAGAAAAAGAGAAAGGAGAGAGAAAGAAAAGAGAAAGAAAGAAAGAAAGAGAAAGAAAGAAAAAGGAAAGAAAGAAGGAAAGAAAAAGAGAACAGGGAGGGAAGGAGAGAAGAAGAAAGGGAGAGAGGAAAAAAGAAAGGATGGAAGAAGGGAGGTGAAAGAAAGAAGAAACAGAGGGAGAAGGGAAGGAGGGAGAGAGAGAAGGGAGGAGAGAGAGAATGGTGGGAGAAATATTGCATTTTCTTCAATATTAATGATACAATTGAGTTCAATATTCCATCATATGAACAAAAGATCACATGCTAGACTAAGAGTTTCAACTCAGTTCTACCACTGTCTCTCTAATGCAATTTTGTAATTGTAGGCCCTTCCATTTCCCTATTTATAAAAGAGGTCCCATTCTTTACACCAATTACAAGGGTGGTATGGTGTGGCATTCAATGGTTATTTCAATATTTTGAATCCTAGGTATGAAATATCTAGTTCCAAAAAAATTAAATACATGATTATGAGAGTGCTTGGAGTCAGAGTAAAGAATCTGGTTCCAAGTCCTCTTCTACCACTAATAAGCTGGGTGACCTCTGGCAAGTAGGCTAACAAGCTTCTTTGAGGCTCAGGTTTTTCTTCTGAAAGAGGAATAATAATGATGCCTACAGTACCTACCTCCAGGGTTGTCCTAAGGATCAAATGAGGTAAGGTATGTGAAAGCACATGGAAAACTGTAAAGCACTGTACAAGAAAGCACTGTACATCTTTTCATTGTGGATAAATATTTTCCAAGGAACTATTTCATGTTCCTTGCTTTGTGAGGACCTCAACTTGAATATAGTTCAGTATTTCACACAGACCATACAGTGTGCTCAGATAAACTTGACTGTAAATGCTTACAGCACAGGATGCATGCACACATATTTGTGTGTATATATAGCCACATGTCAAGTGACTGAGAGATTAACTGGTTGAGTTGACATCAGGAAAGGCTGCCTAGAGAAACAGGAAGGATGGCAGACTGATAATGGCATGGTTGGGTTATTGCGTGACAGCCCTTTGTCTTAATAAACATTTAGACTCTGATATGCAGTGGCTGGCTACACCAGCTTTGTTCACTCCCTTGAATGTAAGTCTGGCTAACATAAAAATCATCAAATCTTTCAAGCTGAAAGAGGAGAGGAGAAAGAAAGAGAAGTGTCATTTACTTAGTTCTTTCTATGTGCCAGACACCAAGCTAGACACCTTGTATTTATTATCTCATTTAATTCTCACAGCAACCTTGGGCTAAAAACAGCAACTAACACTTAATGAGCACTAACTCTGTACCTGGCTCTGTGCCAAGTGCTTCAAACAGACTAGCACATTTAATCCTCACAATAAGCTTATTAAGTATGTATTATTCCCCTATTTACAGATGAGGGAACTGAAGCTCAAAGGGGTTAAGTAAGTTGCTCAAGAGCAAATAGCTAGTGAGTGGTGGAGCCTGGGTTCTTACTACACCCCTAGGTCTGTTTGACTCCAAAGCCTAAGCTCATTGCATATTTTTGTGCTGCTTGGTTCTCAAGCCCAGAAACTGCACCTGTAGTTGGCTGCAAGATATTTTAGAGTAAGGCCACGTGAAGATTACAAATAGGTGATGTCTTGCACCACACAGTTCAGTTCTTGACATGTTTTGAAGTAAGTGGTCGGATTTAGCCCTGGGGGTACAAAATGAGCAAACACTTCAGTAATGCTTATTATGATCCAGGATCTTCTCTATATTCTTTACATATATTAACTCATTTCTTCTTCATATCAACCATATGAGGCAGTTATTTTCACCATCCCCATTTTAGAGATGAGAAAACAGAGGTACAGAGAGGTTAAATAACTGGCCCAAAGGCACTCAGTTAGTAAGTGGCAGGGTCAGGCTTTGAACTCAGGCTCTAGAGTCTGCGCTCTAAATCAAGATGCTACCTCCAAGGCAGAGAAATACACACAGAGCTCCAGAGGGCATATATATTTGTACTTCTTTGGTTGTCTCCACAGTGCCTCATAAATTGCCCTGCACACAGAAAGGGACCAACAAATAGGTGTGTTAATTGATTTTTCTGCAAGAGTAAACAACTACCACCAACTTGGGATCCACATTGATGGACAGCTAGGATTTAGTTTGGAAATAGGGGAAGGTGGGACATACTAGCTGAGGGAGAAACCAGTTGTAGGTTAGCCCAACAAATATTTATTGAGTGCCCACTCTAGTGATAAGTTATCCCACTCTGAGGTAAAATGCACCAATTGGAAATCACTAACATGAAAAGGGGACCTCATGGTATACTGGCTACCTCTGTAGTGGTATTGGCTGTGAAGAGGCATGAGGGAGCCTTCTGAGGTGCTGGATCTGAGTGGTGGTTAAATGGTTGTACACAAATATGGTTAGCTGGATATCTTAGATTGTACATTTTATTATATGTAAGTTATATTTCAACTTAAAAAGTAGGGCCTCAGGTACCTCATATTGAGCTGCCATCTTTTTTCAGTGGTACTTTCTATGCAAAGTTTATATTCCTGAGGACTTAGCCCTGGGCTCTCTCCTTCCACTTCCTTGAACATGGCAGTGGGCACTTTAATGTTACAGCACCACAGATATTTGTCTACATTCACTCTAGACTCTTCATTTGGTCCAGCTCAATAGAGGCTATCCTAACTGCAGCTTCAAAAATAAGCAAATGACCTGACCTCACCAAAATGAATGAAAGAGTGGCATTGGTGAAACTCTAATGACATATATGGGGAGTAATCATTCATTCATTCCCCAAACAGAATTTTAGCCATTATCCTGAAAAAAATGAATATGAGAGATCAACCCATCAAGTACTTGGAATGTGCATCAACCATTAGTGCTTCCCAGATGGGGCTGGCCCCATGCATTGGTGAAGTAAGCAGTTTTCTCCTAGTCCTCCCACTAGGACACTGTCATAATCAGCTTGGGCTACCATAACAGAACATCATAGACCAGGTGACTTAAACAACAAACATTTACTTCTCACAGTTCTGGAAGCTGGGGAGTCCAAGATCAAGGTGTTGGCCAATTTAGTTCCTGGTGAGAACTCTCTACCTGGCTTGCAGACCGGTCACTTTCTCACTGTGTTCTCACATGGCAGAGAGAAAGAATTTCTCTCCAGTCTCTTCTTCTAAGGGCACTAATCCCATCATGAGGGCTCCACTCTCATGACCTAATTACCTCCCTAAGGCCCCATCTCCTAATATCATCGCACTGGGGGGGCTTCATTATATGAATTTTGGGGGACACATTCAGTTTGTAACAGACACTCTGCTTTTGCAATTCTCTCCTAAGTAGCTAGAAATACCAGCGCTGCGTTAACCAACAAAAGAAGGGGTGCCATCTTCGAGGGACCTCTTAATTATTTGGGAATGTAGGGTGGGTTCATAACGAGTGTGCTGGAGGTAGGGGGGCAGGAAGCCCTATAGCCTCTCATTAGCATATTAGCATAGCTTAATTTATCAGAGCAGCTAGTTGCTGATTAAGAATTTCTGAAATGTCTACTGGTGCCCAAGCCTGCACCCAAGACTCTTCAAATCCCTGGGTGATGGTAGTGGCATGGGGGGTGGGCGGCAGAGGGTGGGAGCAATCAGTTCTGGCTGGGAGGAGTACCTGGAACATTGTTCAGAATTGCCAGTGCCTGGTAATAATGAAAGTCAGACAGGCTTTTGCTTGGTTTTATTATTTTAAAGTTCTCTACAGACGATGTAGCCCCTGTAGCCTGCACCCCATCTGAAGAGCTCCCACCACCATGCATTTGGTGCAATGGTGAAGGGGTATGCTGAAAAAGTGAGGGGTGAGGGTGGGCAGGATAGACTGGTTAGAAGCCTTCAAATCCATGTTTAGAAAAGCATCAAGATAGCACTTTAAAAAAAGATGGCACTTTTTGTTCATTTGCCTATAAAATGCATCTGGCCACCAGTAGCTTATAGGCCTCCCCCAAGGTCTTAAGTGAGTGGAGTGTGACTAGCAAGCTCTTAAGGACTTAAGTTGGTCTCTACAGAGGAAGGTTTTATTTTGTTTTTTGTTTTTATCTTTTAAAAAAAGTTACACAGAGCTTCTTTTTAGCATCAAATGCTGAAATGTGTATGTCCTCAAATATGCATATTCTTAGACCAGCCTAGGTCTTTGCCCCAGTGCTAGCTATTGTCAATTATTTCATTTGTCTTTGCTTTTCTGTTAACTGGCAACATGATCCCAAGATGACTTGTCTAACTGACTTCCAGTTAAGATTCTTGCAATGCCACAGATTAAAAACTGTAAAACTAATTCCTCTTATCTGCAAATCTCTCATCCTGAGAGATCTTTTGGGCCTCACAACCCTGTGAGGGAAATGGAACTGCTGTGTTTGTCTCCCACATTGAGCTCAACCTACCTCAGTGGCCCTAGGAAGACTAAACTATGTTTATTCTCGAGGCAGAATCACCTTCATTTGATCCTGAGCTCTGCTCTGTTGACTGTTCTATGAACACAGAAAGTGTGAGGCAGAAGTTCTCACAAAGACAAATATCTCTAAAAGATCACCCCAGGAGCTGGGACATTGGTATATTGAGAGCCGGAGTGAGAGTCTGGCTTGTCACGTTGTTTCCCTTATCTGGAAAAGACCACCATAGTCAACACCTGCCTTACAGGAAGACTGTAATGGCTACCGGAAAAACAAAGATAAAATATTTTTGTTCTGGGGCTCTGGAGAATCAGATATTCTTATCACTTTGGTCACCAGTTGGGAGATAGTCATCATAACAGACCACTGAAGAGAACTGCACAGGAACTCTCTGGGGCCAAGCATGTGAGCCAACTGGTCCTCTGTCTGCTTCCCTTCAGGGTGGCTGAGGAAGGGGCAGTTGTTTGAAGCTCACTACTAAACTCAAGGAGGAAAACATGCCTATGGTGGCTTCTCCCACGTGTCAGATGTGACCTCTTTCTCTCTCTCTCTCTCTCTCTCTCTTCTCTCCTGTTACAGTAATCCGGTACAACAGTGATCTGGTACAGAAATACCACCCTTGCTTCTGGATCGATGGGCAGTATCTCTGCTGCTCTCAGACAGCCAAAAATGCTATGGGCTGCCAAATTTTGGAGAACAGGAATGGAAGTAAGAGATCTGATCAATATAATTTCTCCCTCCTTTGACTATCCATCACTTTCTCAGGGCTCTATCAAACCCAGGTTTGTACATTTGGGCCAGTGCACAAAGGAGGGTGGGAGACGAGATTAGTGGGGGCCAAACTTCAGCTGGTGCTCTTCCAGCTGGGTGACGTAGCATTGGGCTGTATCATTCCGGACTTTTCCTAACTTACGTAACGTCAATGAGTACAAGAGTAAATTTCCTGACCAAACCTGTCCCTGGGCCCTTTCTGAAGATGCACTCTGTATCTATCGTCACTGGTTTCTCACTTTGCAGGCTTAAAACCTGGGAGTTCGCACAGAAAGACAAAAAAGCCTCTTCCTCCCACGCCTGAGGAGGACCAGGTATACAGGGAAATTGGGTGCTGCTACTGTTTAAATTGAAACTTACAATCACACCCTGAAAACAGACCAAAGTCTTAGAATTCTCCCTGGGATTTGGCAGTGTAAATTGGTATTCTTGCTGAGACAGGGGCTTTGTCCTTCTAATTAGGACTTCCTCTTTAGTGGAGAGATGGAGGGCTAGTAGGAAGCTCTTGGCAACCATTTAATCCAATCACCTGTTTAAAACAAAACAAAGCCTGATTTTTTTTTAATGAAAAATATTTTCAACCATAAAGTTGAAAAATTTTAACAGTGAGTATCCATATACCCAACATCTTGATTTTATCACTATTATATTACTTTAAAACTTGATTTTGGGGGTTACTTTTTGAGGTCTAGAAAGTTCTTTCTCATATATTGTAAGTAAGCAAGGCAGGAATTATTATACTCATTTTACAAACTAAGAAAAGAAGATTCAGAGCCACTTAGTAGGTCCATGTACTAGTTTAGTGCCAAGAAGCTTTCCCGATTATGGCTGTACATGGTTTTTGTCCAGAAAGTTTAAAAATACTGATGCCTGGGTCCAGCCCTCAGAGATTTTGACATAATTGGTCTTTGAAACTGCTTAGGTGTCAGGATTGTTAGCCGCCTGCTGGATGGTTCTGATGTGCATTCCAGGCTGAGAGCCCCTGCATGGGTGCTTAAAACTGGTTGTTGAATGAATGCTGAATAAACCTTTTATTTTGCCTGATTTGGGTTAGAACAGTGTCTCCAGTAAGCCAGAGAGTTGGGGAAGAACAGGAGAGTGCTTCATATCTAGCCAACTCCACCCCTACTTTTTCCTCTTAACAACACAGATCTTAAAAAAGCCACTGCCCCCTGAGCCAACAGCAGCACCTGTCTCGACAAGTGAGCTGAAAAAAGTTGTAGCCCTTTATGACTACATGCCAATGAATGCAAATGATCTACAGCTGCGGAAGGGCAACGAATATTTTATCCTGGAGGAGAGCAACTTACCCTGGTGGCGAGCCCAGGATAAAAATGGGTGAGTTCACGCCTGCCCTTCCTGAGCCTTGTGCCCACCTACTCTATACACACGCAAAATCCTGCAGCATAATTCCGCTACTCAGTATCCTGATCAGAAATTGTTCTTCCCACACCAAAAGGAATATGCTCTCCCTCCAAGTACTTCTCAGAGGGCAGCTCTACACGTGGCCACCTCTCTGAGCCTGTAGAGTATGGTCCACATGTTGTCGAGCACATGTAATCAATGCCGCATGTGCAGAAGCTACACACTTCACTGGCCTAGCCATGCATTGGCAACATGATTCTCTTGGAGGGAGGGGCATTTTATATACCTCCATTCGAGACTGGTTCTGAGCCGAAGGATACAGGGCGTCCAGATCTGTCTCTCACCCAGGATGGGAAGTGCTGGATGATCTATCACGTTGTCTCCTCTACAGGCAGGAAGGCTACATCCCTAGTAACTATGTAACCGGGGCAGAGGACTCCATAGAAATGTATGAGTGAGTATGCTTATGTTCGTAGCACACAATCTTCCCAGAGGAACTAAATATAGTATAAACTTCTTTTTATACTTTCAACAAAATTTTGATTTCAAGATAACTATTAAAATCAGTGTCAACTGGGTCAAATGATGCCACTCAAGTTAGTGCCTCTGTCTTACCCTCATCCCAAACACCCTGTTGATGAAAGCTGGAGAGGTCACCACACCCCCTCCTCCCCCCAAATCCGGAAGAACCACACCAAGACAATCTGATAGGAAACATTTGAAAAGGTGAAAATGGCAAACTTCTGTGGATGTGCTTCCTCCCTAATCATGGAAGTGGGTTGTCCTTGAAGGCCCTGTCCCTGATCCCTTCCCTGCAACCTTCTGCCACCTGCCTTTGCCCTCTACTCTCCATTTCCATGATTCTGCAGTGCCAAGCATGCTTTGGGAAAGGGATGTAGTATGCTACGCACATGATAAGACACTCGGTAAATAGAGGTTGAGTGAATTGACTGACTCACTGGCATGGATGAGCCTCAGACAGCACTCTAATCTCTGAGCCACTTACACCACGGCCTAGGAGCCACACAAGCACTCTCTCTTTACAGGTGGTATTCCAAACACATGACTCGGAGTCAAGCTGAGCAACTGCTAAAGCAAGAGGTAAGTATGTGACCACAAGCAAATGGCATTCTCCTTGCACAGCAAGCAAGGATCCTGAGTTGCGGGCTTGCTGCTGTCTGCCATCTCCAGGCAAAGCAGGGTCAACGCTGGCATTTTATGGGGTCCCAATTATACTTTTCACTGTCAAAAGCAATGAGGCTGCAGCTCAAACATGGAACTTGGCAGTGAAACCAAGCCTTCTATAATATTTTCTCTCGGGTTTGGGCAGGTGGGATGCAGGTGTGAGCACCACTTCCTCCTGATGGTCAGCTTCTTTTTCATCGTTTCAGGGGAAAGAAGGAGGCTTCATTGTTAGAGACTCCAGCAAAGCTGGAAAATATACTGTGTCTGTGTTTGCCAAATCTACAGGGTAAGTGTTACTGTTTCAAGGCCCTGGGGACAAAGGACAGGGGTGCCCAACCAGCAGTTCCTTAATGAAGTGCTCCTCTCACATCCTCTGTCACTTAAACTCAAAACTCATCTCACTTCACTTCTTGGGTCCTTTGGACCCTTGTTCCCAAGTTGCTGACTCAGCGTCCACTTCTTCAGGGAACCTCAAGGGGTGATACGCCATTATGTTGTGTGTTCCACACCTCAGAGCCAGTATTACCTGGCTGAGAAGCACCTTTTCAGCACCATCCCTGAGCTTATTAACTACCATCAGCATAACTCGGCAGGTAAGTACCAGGGGAACCAGGGAAGAAGGGTGTGACAAATACCAGAAGAAGCAATTTAGGACAAGGTGGTTAGGGGAAGAATAAGCCTCACAGGGTAATGGGAATTAGCTGTGAAAATAAACCCCTGTGATGCTGGGTCGAGGTCAAGTGAAGAGGTGGTCAAAGGCAGACCTTATGCCCTGTAGGGACTGACTTCTTATTTGGTGATTGATGCTCAGTACTAAGGAAAGACATAAAGGAGACTGGTAATTAATCAATCAGCAATATTCATTGTGTTCCTGGTGTGTACTCAGCAATTTTCTTGTTACTAGAGAACACACGAAAACTATTAGTTGAAGTCCTTGCCCTCAAAGGACATACAGGCTCAAAAACATCAGAAGAGAGTTTCTAAGCAGGGTAGTCATTCTAAAAACTGGGAGATTGGTGAGAGCACGAATACATGGGAAAAACTTCATCAAGAAGGCTTGCTGCTGTCCACCATGTCCAGGCAAGGCAGTATCAAGGCTGTCATTTTATGTAGTCCCAATTACACTCTTCAGTATCAAAAGCAGAAGTATCATGTGAGCTAAGGCTAGGCTGGGAGGTGGGGATATATTTAGCTGGGGTGTATATTTCAGTTAGCATTCTCTCTTTCTTGTCCCTGAAGAACATCTGTAAGAGGAGAAACTTCCAGAAAAATTCGGGTTCATGGAGATCTTCTGGGATTCAAAATGTACTAGAAAGATGAACACTGGAAGCGTGAGGCTTTAAGTGAGGGTGTGTGAGGCATCTCACCCCCTGCTCCGCACCAGCAGCATGACTCTCTTTGTATGTTTCAGGACTCATATCTAGGCTCAAATATCCAGTGTCTCAACAAAACAAGAATGCGCCTTCCACTGCAGGCCTGGGCTATGGTAACTGATTATTTCTCTAGGGTAGGGTGGACCGGCCAGTTGGAAGGACTACGTCTGGCAGACCCAACCAGACCTTGCCTCTCAATCATCCTTGCAGCACACTGTTCTATCCCAGCTGCTGCAAGGAAGGTTAAGACAGAGCCAGACCAAAGTTATCTAATGATTTTCCTCCCTCTGGTGGCTCCTACTGGGACTGCAAAAACATAGATTCATAAAGGGATTTATTTTTTAATTGTGGGGAAAAAATCATAAAGGGATTTTAAGAGGATGTCTGGTTTATCTTCTTGCTTTATGGCCTGACTTGTACCTAAATTCCCAGACTCCTCCAATCAGTAATCCCCTGTCCCTGAGATTTACCTGAGCAAAGATGGATTAGTACCCCTGAGAATTTCCCTTTTACTGCTTGTCTATTTCTACCCCCAGTAGGGATTCTTATCTATTGTAGAAATTATACATACATGACTCCCAAATAATCACATCAAGGCTTGGTTGTTATAGGATCGTGGGAAATCGATCCAAAGGACCTGACCTTCTTGAAGGAGCTGGGGACTGGACAATTTGGAGTAGTGAAGTATGGGAAATGGAGGGGCCGGTATGACGTGGCCGTCAAAATGATCAAAGAAGGCTCCATGTCTGAGGATGAGTTCATTGAAGAAGCCAAAGTCATGATGTGAGTTACAGTCCAAACTCAACTCTCCATCCAGTCTAGGAATTACCAGGATGGTTCCCACTGGGGTTTAAGGTGATTTATAGTAAGAGAGATTTGGGACTACGGCCTGAGGTCAAACTTTGATTGGTGGGAGTAACTGCTAAGGTAGTCATTTCTCTTAGATATTGGTGGAGAGTAGTATTGATCATAGGCATGTACCATCTCAGTAGCATTTGGGGGTAAATGTAGAAAATGAGACTTTCAAAAGGAAGACATTCTGATGTAGCCTTAGTGTTCATTCAGCCCTGGGCTTGCTTCCTGTTCTATTGATGGACTCCAAATCCTGGCTCACCCTCATATATTAGGCACTTCTGGAGTTTAGGGTAGGGAGGAGCATCATCTTGTTATTTTGGTCCCTCATCTGACACTCTACTCCCAGGTCAACTCCTTTCCTCCTCAGCTCCTTTCTGAATAGTATTCAGAGCCAGAAAGGGAGGACTAGTTCACTGCCTTTCCTGTAGGAATCTGTCCCATGAGAAACTGGTGCAGTTGTACGGCGTCTGCACTAAACAGCGCCCCATCTTCATCATCACTGAGTACATGGCCAATGGCTGCCTCCTGAACTACCTGAGGGAGATGCGCCACCGCTTCCAGACTCAGCAGCTGCTGGAGATGTGCAAGGATGTCTGTGAAGCCATGGAATACCTGGAGTCAAAGCAGTTCCTCCACCGAGACCTGGTAGGACCTCAGAAGGATTGGCCTGGGTCCGAGGGCTGAGGGGGTGGAAGTAGCAAAGGAAGACCTATCACACATGGCTGAGGAGGGTGGCTGAAGCCATCATTTTAGTTTTATCTAGAAAACACTGTAAGTTTGGTGAGCCTCTGCCCCAGTGGTCAGCCAGTCAAAGATCTCCGGCCTCAACACCACAAGTTCTGCCATAGTGGGAGCTAGAGCACTCACTCCCAACCCCCTACCATGACAAGGAAATGGTGGGGTCCTTCAGGGACAGAAGGGTAGCCCTGCTTCCTGATGGGACTGCTCTTAGCACAGAACCATCATTTTGGTTATATCAGAGTCACAAACTGGGGGTCTGTTGGTGCATTTGGTTTTTTTTTAATGTTATATATTAGTTAGCAAACACTTAAAAACATTTCACATTAAAGAACTGAATTTCCAGCTTCTCTTGAAAATCTAGACCGTCTTGTAACACCAGGCCCACATTCCCATAGGTCATGCTAACAGTTGGCTGGAGCTGACACCTATGAAAATGTGGGCCTGTTACAATATGGTCTAGCTGATTACAGGAAAGTGGCTGGCCTCCTTTAGACCAGACACTTTCCTGACACCTCCACCCACCCACTTCACTCTGTCACTTCACCTGCCTGGCCTCTGGAGGCATCCGAGTTTGGGGCCCTGCTTATTTCAGCCAGGCCAAGGCTCAAATCGCCCTAGTCCCACTGGTAGAAAAGCAGAAAACAAAACACACTTGCCTTCTGTTCTCCCTTAACTCTCTCGGCATTTCAATGCAGGAAGGGTTGTTGTGGAATTGCCAATGTGAGTGAAATCATTCTACAAGTCCTCAGTGCTTTACTTATGACTAGGGGGGTTGCTCTATATGTGGTGGAAGTGCATCAAAATTTCTCAGGGGCATCAACTGACTCCTGTTAGATGGGAAGGTGTCTCTATGTGAAGATGAGGCTTCCCTGGCTTCACTCCCCTGGTTGGCAGAAGTTTTGTGCCTTTAACCTGTGTGCCAGGGACAGAGTCTCACTGGTATGTGTTGCACTACAGGCGGCCCGAAACTGTTTGGTAAACGATCAAGGAGTTGTTAAAGTATCTGACTTCGGCCTGTCCAGGTGAGTGTGCCTTTTTCATCTTTCCCTCTAAAAGTAAAAATGGCACGGTACAAACATGAGGTGACACTGTAATTTTTAATCCTCTCCCTTTTCCCCCTAATTCTGGTCTTTCCCACCATCTTTCTATACCTTTTCTTTTACTGAATGGTTTAAGTCACTTTCCACCTCTTGTTTTATTGTTATATCCCTCTCTTCTCCTTTCTCCTTTGCTCTTTTTTTTTTTTTTTTTTTTTTTTGCGGTACGCAGGCCTCTCACTGTTGTGGCCTCTCCCGCTGCGGAGCACAGGCTCTGGACGCGCAGGCCCACCGGCCATGGCTCACGGGCCCAGCCGCTCCGTAGCACGTGGGATCCTCCCAGACCGGGGCACGAACCCACGTCCACCTGCATCGGCAGGCGGACTCTCCACCACTGCACCACCAGGGAAGCCCGTTTGCTCTTTTTTTAAAAGCTAATTTCTCCAATAATTTATGTTGATCTGTTAATCCTGTTGACTTTACTCCATGTCTCATTCTTTCCTAACCAGTCTAATTTCCACTGACAACTGCAGAATAGAAGGAAGGGAAGGACGAGAAAAGAGAAAGGAAAGAAGGCTAGAGAAGAGGAAGGGAGTACCTATTAGATCTTATTTCACTTCATCCTTGCTGTAACCATATTGTCAACCAGGAAAGCTAAATCGGATATGAAAACAGGAATCTGTTAGAAATAACATTTGTAAAAGACACTGGTTGGCCTGTAGGCGTATATTTGTGCAACTCTTGTGGCTGTGCCAAGAAAATTTAAGCAAATATCAAGCTCTCCAAATTCTAACAGTAACAAGTCCTGAATCCTTTGCAGGTATGTTCTGGATGATGAATACACAAGCTCAGTAGGCTCCAAATTTCCAGTCCGGTGGTCTCCACCAGAAGTTCTTATGTACAGCAAGTTCAGCAGCAAATCTGACATTTGGGCTTTTGGTGAGTGGATAAGATTACATGGATTATACAGCTCAAAGGAAAAGGAACGCAGTGGGGGAAATTCACATTCTGCAACCTGCACAGAGAGACTGTTATTTGTTCTTGCTTTCATTCATCTAATTCTTAGGGAGTCAGGCACCACAGAGGTTTCTGGGGATTAAAAACAGTAAACTAGACATGATCCCTGCCTTCTTAGAACTTAGAATATATTGAGGGAAACAAACAATTCATTCAGTATGCCACAGCTTCTGAATACTGATTATGTACCACGGACTCTGACTCTGCCAGACCCTATAACTGTAAAGACAGATAAGATGATGTCTCTCTCCTAAAGGACTAATAGTCAAGGGCAACCCTGATAACCCTCCAGTGTACTCAGTATTATAGCAGAAGTTTGAACAAAACGAAAAAAAGCACAGAGGGGGGAACCAGATGAATGTAATGTTTGAGGTTGATTTAGGAAGACTAGGATCCCTACTACCCAGAAACAACACATTTTTTTTTCATTTTCTAGGGGTGCTGATGTGGGAAATTTACTCTCTGGGGAAGATGCCATATGAAAGATTTACTAACAGTGAAACAGCTGAACACATTGCCCAAGGCCTACGTCTCTACCGGCCTCATCTCGCTTCAGAGAGGGTATATACCATCATGTATAGCTGCTGGCATGAGGTAAGTGTTTTACTGGGACCTCAAATTATTTCCTTGAACCTACTTTCACATTTAGCTGGCCAAGCACCCTGGCCCCACTCTCCCGGGCCACATAGCAGCTGGGCACAGACAGATAGCTGTGCACATTCTTGGATCCTGGCCTACACCCCAATCCTTTCATGGCCAGAAGTTTTTCCAGGCCCATTCCAATTATCACTAGAGTATCATTAGCAGACCCCAATACCAACTCGGCTTTAGGGAGAGGGGTGTTGTGGGGCCATGTCACCTAGCATAAGCAGGCAGCCAAAGGCACTCAGACAAGTGTACGGACATTAAAAAAAGAAAAGTCATTAAAATCTGTGTTCATTCCTTTGGGAGTCATTGGCCCTTTCTTCTACTTTACTAACTGCACACCTTTTCTGGCTGTGGTCCTAAATGAGATTTTTTTTAAAACCCTAAGGCCTGAAAGGAAACTAAAATAGGTAGTGTCCATGTTTTTTTTTTAATACAGTGCATTACGGGATATGTGGGTAGATGTGGTATTTTGAAAATAAAGAGCCTGTCCCACTATTAAAATGCTTTGCTGCTCTCACCTTGGGTTCTTCCAGGGGTGCCTTCTCCACTTTCAGTAGATCCTTGGCAACCTTAATTTGGCAACCTAAATGTCTAGTAGGAAATGAGTGCTCAGCTCTTAGTTCTGCCCCACTAGAAACAGGGAAAGACAGACAGTGTCCAACAAGCATATATGTGAACCTGGAGCCATCTCTGTGGGGTGAAAAGTGGGCATTTGGATCAGAACATGGCTCCTTTCCCTTCAACAAATCACTGAGGTCACAAAGAAAGTTTGGAGAAAGGGAAAACCCCTAGGAGCCATTTCCCTTCTCTCTCCCGTGCCAAGCAGGATTAAGGGTGATTGACTGCTCCCTCCCAACTAGGACATCCTCACTCTGCTAGTTAAGTATTTCAGACAGGCACTTTCTCCACAGCTTGTTTAAAGTAGTAGTCATGAAACTGGATTCACATCAGAATCCCTGGGAAACTCTTAAAACTGGGCCTTATCTCCAGAGATTCTGATTAGGTATGTCTAGAGTGGGACTTGGGTATGTCTTTTTAAACTGCCCAGGAAATTCTGATACTCAGCTAGGTTTGAGAATCACTGATTCAAAGGAACAAGAAATTGATGACTTTTTGGTTTTGATGGATTGAGACCCTTCTTGCATGAATATGCCCTGAGTCACTAAATACCTCAGGGGCTTATGGACCAATGGCTATCACAGAAGGCCTTAGTCTGGAGGCCAGACGGTGGTAATAAGAGGTCCCAGGTGCTTAGGATCCCTACCCAGTGATGCAGCCCATGGTCTTGAAATGTTCATTCCTTTGTTAACTTTGGCTACAGGATGGTAGAAACAAGTGTTTGAAACCAAACTAAAAATTACCACAGCTTATAGAATTTCAGCTCTGTCAACCACTTAAACTTCTTTGGTAGCCACTTGAGGTTCCAAAATAAGAATGCATTGGTGCACAGTTATGTAATGAATTTTGCCCTTAGTTTTAATCAGTGTTTGTCAGTGGAATTTTCACATTGTCCACACCACATTAATAACCCGAGTTACTAAAGATTTAAAGCGCACAAGGATTTTATGCAGCACTTCTATTTCTCCCCCCACCCCTTTTTTCTTTTGGTAATCCATAGGGTACGCTACTGGGCATATAGCATAAGCTTCATAAATATTTGCTGTTTACTCACTGTGCTTCCCTTGAACTTTGGACTCTAGTCCACGATAACACTTTATTTTCTCTTTGGTTTTAGAAAGCAGATGAACGTCCCACCTTCAAAATTCTTCTGAGCAACATTCTAGATGTCATGGATGAAGAATCCTGAGCTCACCAATAAGCTTCTTGGTTCTACTTCTCTACTCCACAAGCCCCAACTTCACTTTCTTTAAGGAAATCCCAGGCTTACAGGCCCTGGAGCCTTTGTGCTCTTGCTGAATACACAAAGGCCCCTCTCCACATCTAGGAATGCCTTTCTATCTCTTTCCTTGGATAGTACCTTCTGAGCAAAGGCCAAGGAATTATTGTGCCTGGTATTTTCCCCCAGAGAGGAAATTTCCCAAGAGTATGAAAACAGACTGAATTTGGGATGGAAACATTTTTGGGGAGGGAGGGAATGTAAATAGCCTCACAATGGGTCCAACTGCTCTTTGGGTAGGCAATAGAGCTTGCAGGGAGGGAGGTAGAATTTGGCAGGAATAAAATGGTGTATAAAAATAAAAATGGGAGGGGAGGGTGTTTTGATAAAATAAAATCACTGGAAAGCATGGAAGTTTCTTGCTATTTCGATTAATCACGCAGCCTCTCTGAAGCGCCCTATAAAACTGCTGTATGGCACTCGTTTGTCATATTCCTACTTGGAGAACTCCACAGGATTCTCCGCATTTAACCCGTATGGCTCTTGTAAAATTCTGCTTCTGAATCAGAGACAGTGATCACAAACCAAAGCACACTGCCTGACACGCAGTAGGCATTAGATACTATTGGAATGAATCTGACAGTAGGAGACAAATTCTGCCAGATCCTCTTGTCCCCACCTCAGGCGGGGTAAACTCCATTAAAGAACTAGAGCCAGGGGCCCAGGACAGCTAAGTGACGGGCCCAGCAGTCCGGGCCGAGCACTAGCTTGGCAGTGGGGAAAGCGCGGGTCAATTTGGAAGCCGGCAGGGGCGGGGCTATTGGGCCGCCCAGGAACGGGCCACATGGTCTGAAGTAACTTCCTTTTTTTACCTTCTTTCTTTCTTGTCTTTTTGAAATAAGGTCTCAACAGCGCCACAGCGCTGGGCGACGAGTCCTGAGACCTCAGGGGGCAGGTGTGGCGCCACCGCGGGGCCGCGCGCGGGCAGGTGCGAGTCGCGCGGGCGGCTGGGAGGAGCGCACAGAGCGGGGGGCGGGCACGCGCGTAGGGCCGCGCGCCGGCGCAGTGCGCTCCCCAGGCAGTCCCGGAGGCAGTGGATTGTGGTTCCGGTTCCGCCGCGGAGACACGTGAAGGTCGGTGAGTTGGTGCAGAGTTTGTCTCTGCACGCGTGGCCGCGCTGGGATGGAGTCCTCCTCGTCTTCCTCCACAGCGGGTTTGGGCTCGGTCGACCCGCAGCTGCAGCATTTCATCGAGGTAGAGACTCAGAAGCAGCGCTTCCAGCAGCTGGTGCACCAGATGACGGAACTTTGTTGGGTGAGGAGCCTGGGGCTGGGACCTGGCCACTGTACCTACTTTCCTGCCCTTGCCTCGCGCAACTCGCCACGACGCTTGGGATTCGGGGAAGGGAGAGGACCCAGCAGCACCCCCTTGGTTTCCTTAGGTTCCTCAGGTCGAGCCGGAAGGGAAAAAGAGTGACTCCGCTTCTCAGAGGGCTGTCACGCCGGACCTCGGCTTTGTTAGTGCAGAGGATTGGAGATCATAGAAGACTTATGCCGTTGTCCCAACCAGCACTTTAGGCACCTAAGGTTGAAGCTGCCAGTGCTGGTCACCAAGACTGATGAGAGCCCCAAGTACTGGGATTTCATTTTTGGCACCCTGAGTCCCAGAAAATCAGTGAATCTCCTGTCCCTGCACTCTTCAGAGATTGCCTTGATTACTCAGTTGCTCTAAGCGTCCCTCGTGAGAAGTGAGTGGCTCTAGCCCTCTAACTATAAAAGTGGGGTAATCTCTATCAACATACACACTTTTTTGCCTTCTTGTTGGATTGTTGTGTAATACCAAGCCGTTTCGGGTCTGAAGGTTGAGGAATTGAGTATGCCCTGTGAGGGGACTTTGGCAAAAGGGTAGAAGGCATTTATTTGCAGCTTGGGATCAAAGTGTTCTCTGGCAGCCAAAGACAGCATAACTGCCCTGCCTTGACATACAAAGTTCACAGAATTCAGAGGCCAAGGATAATTTTCCTTGGAAGTGGAGAGTCTGAGGCTTGAGTACACCACAGAGAATAATGAACAAAATTCATTTGAACCATAAACTTATGGTATTGCTGGACTCTGACCCTTAAAAAATGCTTACTCAACTCCTGTCTGCCTTGAACCAGAGTGCTTTAATTCTTTTAAAAAATCTGATTCATTACATTTGGACCAGCAGGTGGTGTGGTTAAGGACTCCTTTAGGAATCTGAAAGCTGTGGGCCCTTTAGGAAAATTCATACAATTTTCCATTCGTCTTGAGGGAGGATTCAAGAGCCTCTGGCTTACGTAGACGTTATAGAATCTCCAGTCATAGATATTCTTTTTTCCTTTTGTAGGTTTTAGTGTGTCTTAAAGGCATTTAATGCAAGCAGCATTGTAGAGTTCTAAGCAAATTCAGTGAAGGGTTAACTTCCCTTGTATTTTGCTACCTATCTTGCTTTGTAATATCTCAGCTCCACCATTTTCTGGCCCCATGACTTAGGACAAAGTATCTCTGTGCCACAACTTCCGTCTTTGTAAAATGAAGATTAATAATAGTATCTATTCCATAGGGTTGTTGTGAGAATTTAATGTAAGGCTGTAGAAAATTGCCACAAAGTAAGCTGCCAAATGTGAACTATTATTAACATATCAGATACTGTTTTTAGGTGAAGTTTTTCCTCTAAGCAACAAGAAGCTCCCCTTCCTTTTTTTTTTACCAAGTTCCCTTTGTGATTCTGTATCTTGTCCTGAGCAGGAAAAGTGCATGGACAAGCCTGGGCCAAAGTTGGACAGTCGGGCTGAGGCCTGTTTTGTGAACTGCGTTGAGCGCTTCATTGATACAAGCCAATTCATCTTGAATCGACTGGAACAGACCCAGAAATCCAAGCCAGTCTTCTCAGAAAGCCTTTCTGACTGACCTGAGTATTACCTCTTTGGAAAAGGAAGGTAGTTCAAGAAGTGAAGAGCAGTTGATGGGATGGTTGAAGAAAAGGCTGTGGGGAGATTGGCTCCCACCTTTGTCACTCTTGGGACATCCTGTCAACTGAGAATGAACAAAGACCAATTTTTGTGTGTGGGGGTGGTTTGAGGGTCAAATGTGTTTGGGGTTGTGTTTTTTAATGCTAATCTTGGGAGAACAATTGACAGATGAATGGAAAACTCTACTAGATGTATATTAATGTATGTGGGACGATGCTTTCCTCATAGTCCCATTAACTGCTTCCTATAATTTTAATAGTGGAACTGCTCTATAATTTGATAGTGGGGCCACATAGGTAATAATCTGTTATTTGTGTGGATTCCTTTCAGATTTCTGGAGAGATCGATATACATCTTTGTGTCTCTCAGAAAGGGCAGCAGTGGGGGAAAGAGTAATTTGGTACTTGACTGTAGGCCTCCTTATCTAGTGTTTGATTATCAGTGCTGGGAAAAAAATGTATGGAGTATTCATACAGTACATTTCACCTTTCTAGGTTATCTCCCTCCCTTATACTGTGATTCACTTAAATATCTATACGTAAAGTACAGTCTTGAGCTAGTACAGGTAGCCTGAGAGTCTAGAGGCCTATAGTTAAAGGAATCTAGCCAGTGAACATAATTCTCGTACTAAACTGCCACAAGGAAGAAGTTAACTTACCCTGTATGTCAGGGTCCAAAAAAATTTAAAGGTGTGCCTAAATGAAAAAATAAGTTATAAAGATTTAGGCCAGTCAAAAACTAACAGCAGTTTCAGGTAGAGGTGCATGCCTAATGTAAATCAGCATAGTTTCCATTTATTGCATTCTTTTAATCACTGAAATAAAAGCTTCTACAAGATTCAAGTCTGATTGAGAAGGCTTTCTATTCTGGTTATCACCTACACCTAGGAGAGATTTGGTGTGGGCTGGTTCCAAGGCTGAAATGTAGTCAGCCTGGGTACCTGTTCCGTGAAAATTATGGCACAGTATTCCAGGGATTGCTGACCTTTTTGTTAGAAAAGAGAACCTAGAGATGAGATGGAGAGGGAAGGAATTCAGTGCTGATGGTTAGTTCCCTGAGTGTAGTAGAAGAGATTATAGTGACTGGATTCCCCTCCTCTTACTTCAGGTCCTCGTGGACTGGAGTATAGACCTAAAGTGGAACTACTTGTTGGGAGCCTCTAGTGCAAACCCATGAAAGTTGAGAAATACACATTTCTAGAAGCCTCAAGTCCCTGTTTAACTTCCCACCATATAGGCACTACAAGGAAATTTTTTAAACTCCTGATGAAAACACAATTCACCAAACATTTAAGTACCTACTCTGTCGGACACTGTTTTTGGTGCCAGGATTTCAGCAGTGCACAGAAACAGTCCCTGCCTGTGTGGAGCTTCTGTTTTAGTATGGGGAGACAGGCAACAAACACATCCATATGTCAATATAATGAGTGCCAAGGAGAAGAAGCAGAGTAAGGGTGTCAGGGAATGTTTGTGGGGCATTGTTATTTTAGCTAAAGACGATTGGAGAAGGTCTCTTTGGGGAGGTGGCATTTCAGCAGGGACCTGAAAGAACTAAGTGACCAAGCCATGTAGGTATCTGAAAGAAGAATGTTTCAGGTAGGGGTGACGCCAAGTCCAAAGGCCCTAAGGTGGAACTGCATGCTGTGACACCAGTGTAGAAGAAAAGTCGAAGGTCAGTATGGCTGGAGTAAAATGAGTAGGAGAATAGTAAGAAATATGGTCAGAGACAGATGGGGGGATGGCGGGTGGGGATATGCTGATCATGTAGTGTGTTATAGGCCATTGTGAGGACTTGGCTTTTACCAAGCAAGATGGGGAGCCATTTGAGGGTTTTTAGCAGACAGTGACGTGATATAACTTAAGTTTTAGCAGTGCCTGGCTGCTGTTTGGATGACATGTACATGGTAAAGAAGTAGTAGTAGCAGCAGCAGAGTAGTAGGAATAATGGCATTCGAAGTCCAGGAGAAATCAGGCTTTTAGGATGGGTATCTGGTGTATACCTTGTGTCTATATGCCTGTGTTGATTTTCCCCCCCTATAAAATTTAAGTGTTCATGTAACACCTCAAGTCATAAAGGAAGGATCCTTTAGTCTTTTCCATAGTCTTCTTCCTTTTTATTATATATTACTTATTATATTTTTTTACTGTATCATTATTTCTTATTCTTCATTACCTGTTAAAGTATTCTCATTACCTTTAGACACAAACTGATATGTCTGTTTTACCAAGTATTATTGCTTGCTTAGCTAACATACATAATGAGAAAGAGGATCTGTCAGATTCATGCAATACGCTTGAGCACCAAGTATATTTTTGACTCTACTAGACACAGGACAAAGGGAACGAAAAGGTAGACCATTTGCCTGCATCCTCTTGGAGGTTACATACCAGAGCAACAATTTGAGCTCTTGTTTGTTTTGTCAGCCTAAGAAATTTATTTTCAGAACCTTGATAGGGTACTGTCAGCCCTAATGACATTCAAAGTCCTCATTTCAAATATTCAGGGTAGAAAATTCAAGACTCATAAAATGAAAGGATTGGATTAGCAGACTCTTCCTGAAATGAAAAGAAGCCTAAGATATAAAATACAAATACAAAGCTGCTCTGGTGGTGGAGGTGTCTGGAGGCCTGCTTGCTATTGTCTCCTGCCCATCCCTATACACCACCTCCCCCTGGTTCCTAAGGCACTGTCTCAGGACCTCTAGGGTTTATGCAAGCATACTGTGAAAACTGGAACCAGACTATCCCTAAGGCCCCTGCCCATGAATGAACATTAGGGGTAATGGATACAAGGAAATCAAGCAAGAACTTGATATTTATTTATGCTAACAAATCTCCAAGAGGAGTGTGAATTAAAAAGTCAATAAACCCCATGTAAAATAGCCTTTACATGGAAAACAACTGATGGCCCTTTTTAAACCAATTTTTCCTTATATCAATACCTTAGTACAAAATTTTGGCCTAGGGAGATTTTAGCCCAGAGTCCTCATGCTCCCTCTCAGCCTCATTTTTTTTGTTGTTGGCATCTTCTGGACTCAAAAGAGGTTGATAGAGAAAAGTCTGGTAACCTTCATTTTCATTCCATGGAGGAGTAAGGGTATTGTTTACATTTATTGATCTTAAGTTAAATGACAGTAGGTATGGACCAAAAGGGATATCTCAAAAGCTATAGAGGAAAAATGGCCAAGAGCTATGGAAAGGAAACCACAGGAGGTACCACTAAAATTGTTGAGGGCCATATGCTGCCATTTCTTGAAAAGAATGGCAGGGCATGTCATAACAGCAGTAGGGAAAAGGAAATACTACGAGGGAATGACTGCATAAGTACTGAAAATATCCAAGGCCCTGTTCAGATAGTTTATCTGAATGCTTACACAAATCACAAGGCAAATCAAGAGTATCCAGCCCAGGGCTGGTTTTGTGATTGGCTTCCCTAAAACAGCTGCTCAAGGCAGTATCCAAACTTGATACCTGACAGAACGTGAGCCAACAGAAGAGCAGATAAGAATATACACCCGAGGTTACTCTGGTCATCCCGAGGTCCCAGTATGAAGACAAGTAAGTGGAACTGATCACAATATACAGGGCAAAAAAGATGAATCCTGCAATAAAAGAATTGAATTACTATTTTAGCACTTATATAAGAAATGCTAAAGCTATTTGACAAATCATTACATTCTTAACACCTTAACAAGTGAGCAACATTTGAGCAATTAGCTGTTTAATCTATGAATTAAAAGTTGTGTATCTAAAGCTAAGTCTTGGAAAATCCCTCAAAAAGGCAAAGCCTATACAATATAACTGTGCTACACAGAAATACATAGAAGGGATAATTAGGATATGGCAAACCAGGATTCAGAGGTACTGACCAGGAACTCCAGATGAGCAAATGGGCCAACAGAATTTTGAGATGTAGCTGCAATATAATAATAATAGCTATGCTTTATTGAGGGTATGCATACTGCTTGCCACACAATGTACTAAGTATTTTACATTGTATCTTTTTAAAAAGTTAACAATTCTGTGTGAGAGGAGCTATTATATTCATTTTACAGATGGAGAAGCTGAAGCTCGGAGAAATTATTCAAGGTTACACAGCTAATAAGTTATAGGAATGGGATTTGAGCCCAGGCAGTTTGACTCCAGAGCTCACGGACTGAAATACTATACTAAACTGCCTCCTAAAGTGTTTAAAGGTAGGAAGTAATGTTTCTCTAGAAGGTGGGGCCAGAATGACGGGAACATTTCATTCTAGAGATGCCATCGTAGAGTGGAAAGAGCCGGAGTTTTAGAGTTAGGCAGAACTGGGTTCAAATCTTGACTCGGCCAGTACCTGCGTGACATTAGGGAAGTCACTTAACCTCTGATCCTCAGTTTCTTTATAAAAAAGTTAGATGGTAATGCCTACCTCACAGGGTTGAAAAATGAGAGTGCGTGTGAAGTGCTTGGCACACTGTAGGTACTTTAATGTAGCTATTATTTATTATTATTATTCAGAACTGAGCATCTTTGATCATCCTGGCAGAGTTGTTTTCTGGGAGAACAAGAAAAAAGTAAGAAGTCACTTCATGAAGCTAACTAGTTGATAAAGTGGCAGAGCTAAAGGAGCATGTAATGTTAAGAAGTTTTGAGTTTTATGTTGCAATCAATGGATAGCTGTTGGAGAATTTTAAAGTGGAATAATATAATATTTGTACTTGTTTCATGACAAAAGTACTACCTGCATGTTTTAAAACTTTCAAACAATATAGAATTGCTTACGATAAATGAAAGTCCTCCCCTTACCCTCATATATGCATTTAGAAAGATCATTTTCACAGCTATATGGTAGTTGGATTAAGACTAGGAGAATAGTAAGGGTATTTCGTTAGTTCAGGCAAGAGACTGTGGAGGATTGAATTCAGATAGTGGAAGTGGGGATGGGCAGGAGGGGACATGTTAGGAATATGAGGGAGCTGTGAGAGAAATCTGGAGTAAAGTGGAGAGGGAGTAAAACATATTATAGGGAAAGAGGTAGGGGATAGAATAATGTGCCAGTGAGACCATGCCTTGGGACTCAAAGGGCAGCAAAAGTGACTGGGAATAGAGGGAGATAACACAACTGATAACGTTGAACAGGCTTCAGAGAGGAAGTTACACAAATGGCCATCCCCATGGGTAACCCCTGGAATTTATTGCTGCCCTCCAATTTGAGGAACATAAGCATATCGCCAAAGTCACAAGATTACTCACAATGTTCTATAAACTTATCACGGGAAAAGTTAGAAACAAGCCAAGAGGGAAAAAACAATAAAATATCATTTGAGTTTTAACACTGTATTCTGATGAGGTAAGGAGGAATGAGTAGAAAGACAAAAAGGAAAAAAAGTGGGGAGGCAGGGAGTCAGCAGTACAGTCATCCCTACAGGGGGACTGGTTCCAGGACACCCCCACCCCTGCAGATACCAAAATATGCAGGTGCTCGAGTCCCTTATATAAAATGTAGTATTTGCATATAACTTACACATCCTACTGTATGTATATTTTAAATCACCTCTAGATTACGTGTAATGCCCAATACAATACAATGTAAGTGCCATGTAAATAGTTGCCAGAGTTCAGAAAATTAATTGGAACTTTCTGGATTTTTCTCCAAATATTTTCAATCTGTGGTTGGTTAAATCCACAGATGTGGAACCTGTGGATACAGAGGGCCTACTGTATTTGTTAAGCTGTCCTTCAGACCTATAGTTATTTCCTTAAAGCTTAAACCATTTGCTACATAACATGACTGACCTGTGTACTAAACCAGTATTGTTCAAATTAAAAATCTCAGGTGGTCATGATATTGCTAGATGTACCTTGTCACTACAAAGGAAACATTATCAACATGGCTTAGTTGTTTTTCTCAACAGCTATCCATCATTATGTGGCAGCATACACCACCAGGTTGAAAGAGCTGATCCCCATTTTTCAAGCACTTTCTTTATTTTTCTTTCCCTTAGGCAGGTCCCAGGGATGCTTTATTTTCTTCTTTTTTTCTTGAAGCTGCCAACACTTTGAGGTTCTTCCCATCAGATTAACTATAATTCCTAATCACTCCATTCTCCACAAGACAAGCATATAGGCTCTTAGCATAGTAAGGGTTTTGCTTTGAATCACCATGGGAGAATAGACATGGGACAACATGCAGAATAAATACAGGGAAGTTACAGAGGTTACAGAATTTTACAAATTTCTAGCAATCAACTCTGATTCATATTCCCTTCCTTACTGATACAGTGATTACCAAGATCTCCTTCGGTCTTTATTCTTTAGTGGGCTTTCAGCTTCCCCACTTCACACAAAACTCGGAAGCGAAAAAAGAAAGGGTTATTAATTTGGTCTACATAAAAAATTATGAACAGCAAGATTAACTTTTCTTCTTCCATAAGAAAAGTTAAAAGAAAAACAAATGGGAAACAAATATTTGAAACTTTTCTACAAAGGACCTAATTTACTTCTTATATAAAGGGCTCCTACAAGTCAATAATAAAAGAACAGTCACTCAGTAGATGGGCAAAGGATATAAAGAGACAGCACAAAGAAATAGAAATGCAAATGGCTCTTGAACATGTGAAAAGATGTTTATATTTAAGAGAAATTTTAAAAACCTGCCCTGAGATATCATCTTTGTGGGTGCAAGGAAGCAGGTACTCTTTACTGGTCAGAATGTAAACTGGTACCACCTCCATGGACAGCAGTTTAGCAATATCTACCAAATTGATAGATGTATAAACCTATTCCAGAAATCTGACTTCTAGAAACTCATCCTGCAGATATACTCACATGTACAAAATGAGGAACCTCTTTATATACTGATATGGAATGAGCTCCAATACATATTGTTAAATTAAAACAGCAGTATTTAAGACATAATTTGCTACCATTTGTGCAAAAGGGGATTAAAATACATGTACGCATTTGCTTGAATAAGCATAAATTATCTCTTGAAGGATATAGTTAACATTGATTGCTTGCAGGGAGAGGAACTGGGTGGTTAGAGAGTAGGAGTGAGAGGGAGACTTTTTACTATATATCTTTTCTCTATGCCTTTTGAATTTTGAATCATGTGACTATATTACTTATTCGAAAATTAATATTATTTTTGGAAGAAAAATCAAACTCTCATTTTTATATATTCTTGTACCCAGTAGTTTGTAGATCCTCTTGGATTTTTCTAGTAGAAAATTAAAAAAACATATCATCTGTAACAACATTGCTTTTGTTTCTTTCTAAGCCTTACACTTTTCGGTTTGTTTTGCTTTATTCACGGGCTTCCAGTACAGTAGTGAGTAAAAGCAGTGCTGGTCAGCATCCTTGTCATCTTCCTGACTCTTCTATTCACTCTTCTAAAAAATTAATATTATGTTAAAAATAAAATTTCTCCCCACTTCAGAACTCTGAGCTCTGTACTAAGAAGCGGAGAGGTGATGGAAACCACTTCCAGGAATAAAAATCCTATATCTCAGCTACAGTAATTTCAGATGCCCACTAGTTGCAAATAGATTATTTATATATCTAAGGACCTCAAGTAGGGATGGGATAAGTGGGGGGTAGTGAGTAAGGGATTCACCTTGTGTGCAAAATTTAAGGGGATGCCAAAAAACTCAGTGATCAAGATAAATACTTTAATGCAATGTTTTAAAAATCAAAATTAGTGCAAAAATTCATGATGTACAAAACGTCAAAATTTTAAATAAAGACAATGCCATACTGAGCCATACTGGAGTGTGAGGAAAAAGGAAAAATGTGGGCCCCATATACGTGTTTTTGTGTATTCTTGAATGGTTAATTTTTTCCAGAACATTAAAGCAGTTGAAAAAATGTTGGGAAAATTGAAAAGTAGATTCATTACAACTCACAGCATTAAGTTTAAATATTTTATCAACACTAAAAGCAGAATTAAATTTTACTTTCCTGCCTTTAATGGAAGCAAATTCATCAATAATATTTTCATTAAAACCAATAATAGTCTCATTAAATATTTTCTTAGGCCTAAGAAGAATATATAGAATTTGGGGGAAGTGCTAGTAATCTAGTGGGATTTATATGCAATGTAGGGGCTTCCCTGGCGCAGTGGTTGGGAATCTGCCTGCCAGTTCAGGGGACACGGGTTCGAGCCCTGGTCGGGGAAGATCCCACATGCCATGGAGCAACTGGGCCCGTGCGCCACAGCTGCTGAGCCTGCACTCTGGAGCCCGCGAGCCACAACTGCTGAGCCCGTGTGCCACAGCTACTGAAGCCCGCATGCCTAGAGCCCATGCTCTGCAACAAGAGAAGCCATCGCAAGCCCGTGCATAGCAATGAAGAGTAGCCCCCGCTTGCCGCAACTAGAGGAAACCCGCGTGCAGCACCGAAGACCCAATGCAGCCAAAAATTTTTAAAAAATAAATAAAATAAATTTATAAAACTAACTAAATAAATAATGCATGGTGGATATTGGAGAATCTCTGGAAATAAGGATCACAAGGTAGATATGTACTATTTAGTTATGCCATGTTAAGGAGTTTAGATTTTATTTTGAAGGTGATGGTGAACCTCTAAAGTATTTCAAGCACATGTTTTAGGAAGATTACAATCACACCAGTGCCAAGGACTGAAAAAGGACAAGACTGGAAGTAGGGACCTGATAGATTTTTAAGTCAGAAATGTAATTCCAAGGTAGATAGGGTAAGTTTTGATGACTAAATAAGAGGAGCAAGGGACTTCCCTGGTGGTCCAGTGGTTAAGACACCACGCTTCCACTGCAGGGGGTGCGGGTTTGATCCCTGGTCGGGGAACTAAGATCCCGCATGCTGCGCGGTGTGGCCAAAAAAAAAAAAAAAATGGAGCAAAAGGGAAAAAATTAGGATGATCCACCATTCAAGATTCGCCCATTTACCACCTGTTGTGTATCCGTATTACACATTTGTTCTTGAAATGTGTGAAAGGGAATATATTACTCTCTGCTTTCTAAGAAGCATGCCAAGCGCCTTTTATTTTTGTAGCTAAACTCACCAAAAAAGTTCAGGATCATTAATCTGGTCAATTTTCTCATATTAAAAATGACCCATCCATTATATATATATATATATATATATATATATATATATATATATATATATATATACACGACATATGTGAAATGTATCCTTCTCACCCTCACTATAGTCCTTTTCAACAAAGTTCTTTTCAAGAAACTGGCACAAAGTCTGGTATTCTACCAAATATGCCAAGATTAGGATAAAAGAAAAAAGGCAGCAGGCCTCAGATAACTGGTAGGTTGACAGTTTTGTTTTCTTTTTTAGGCAAGCAGAAGTATTTAAAGATGATGAAATAGGGCAGAAAAATCCATTTACATTCTTCCATGAAAGAAAGGAGGATGACCTTCCAAATAAGAATTTTTAAAATTGAAGTATAGTTGATTTACAATATTATACTAGTTTCAGGTGTACAGCACAGTGATTCAGTATTTTTACAGATTATACTCCATTAAAAGTTAGTACAAGATAATGGCTGTAATTCCCTGTGTGGTACAATATATCCTTGTTGCTTATTTATTTTATGCATAGTAGTTTGTATCTAACATCTAAGACAATGCTGCCTGCCATTCTAGGATTACTTACCTTTAAAAATAATCTTTGATATCCATTTTCAGTAATGTGGTGGCCAAAATAACCTGAAAGTCCAACCACATTACAAAACACTTAGAAATACAGAATAAAATATAACATCCTCTTAAATGTATAGCTGAGTTTACAGGTAAGTAAAGGAAATCACTAGGGGTCGAAACACAAAATGGAAAACCGAACACAAGGACATTTAGTGAATGTTGAAGTTTTAGCCGCTCTGATGGTGTGGTGCAAGTGGCTTGGTTATCTCACAAAGTAGGGTGCTTAGATTCTGATGCCCATGTAGAGGCAGGAGACAGAGCCTTGGGCTTAAGTAAGGCAGAGAATTGGATCTGGGACACCTGTAGAAAGTTGGAACTTTCAAAGGACTACATCCTCAGTAAGGGTGAACTAGACAAAAAAATCCATTCACTAGTATCGAGAAACAACCTGGGATCTGGAAAGGTGGAAAAAACTTCTTCCCACGAGGATTTGTATCCTCAAGCCTTCTTTCACGTGGGTTTGAGATTCCAAAAGTATACTTCTTACAAAGTCCAAGAAGTCAAAATCCAAAAATTAGCACAAAGTGGGTCGTAGCTGTTGATATCCCTCAAACTACTTGGCAGAAGCAACATAAAACAGCTCTAAGGGACATATCCTCCACAAGATCCCCACAGGTAAACCTACACTGAACATGACTTAGAATAAAAAATTATAAAACACATGAAGAAACACCCCGCCATAAGCCAATGTCTCAAGATACAACAGCAGGATTAGACCCCAAATCTTCAGATAATAGAATCATCTAATGCACACTGTAAAATAACTATGCTTAAGATTAAAGACATAAGTGAAACATGAGAAAAAACAAGACGCTATTTTTTTTTAAAAAGACCAAGTAGTTTTGAAAGAGAATTCTAGAAATTAAAAAACAAAGTTTTAATATTAAAAACTCAATGGATGGATTAAACCATAGATTGGGCACAGCTAAAAAGTGGTAAACTGGAAAACATATACAAAATATAACACAGAGAGATAGATAAAGAATTAAAAATATGAAAGAGACATAGAGGACAAATGGAAAAAAAAAGTAATATTCAAAGAAGTAATGGCTGAGAGTGTTCCAGAACTGAAGAATTAAAGATGTGAATTCTCAGATTCAGGAAGTATGAGTTCTGAGCAGGAAAAATACAAACTAAATTCACATTTAGACCATTTTGGTGTATCTTCAGAACATCAAAACAAATCATCATAATGATAATACTTAACATTTCCTGTGTGCCAGGATTGTTCTCAACACTTTATTCAAAAGACAATCATTTTAATATATTGGCATATTTTTCTTCCAGTCTTTTATCCATACATGTTTATGTACATATACAAAAATTTCTATTTTTTTACTCAACATATTTCCATAAGCATTTTCTTATGTCATTAAGCAGCAGCAGCAACAACAAAGGCACAAATAACAGCTAACATTTTAGTGTCGTGGCTATGAACATGGGTTTTGAAGTCAAACTTTCTGTGTTTGAATCCCAGCTCACCACTTACTAGCTGTGTGACCTTGGGTAAGTGACTCATCCTCTCTCTGGTCCCATTTTCTCATCTGTAAGAACCTACATCCTAGAGTTATTGCGAGTTACTATTAACTAAGCTATCTGCCAGGCACTGTGCTAGACGCATGAATAATCTCATTTAATCTTCACAAAATCCCTGTGGGTTAAAACTGTTATTGCCCCTATTTTACAGATGAGAAAAGTGGGGCTTAGAAAGACTAAGTGATTTGCCCAAAATCACATAGCCAGTGATGGTGCTTCAACTTGAATTCAGATGTCTCCAAAACCTATACTCTTGATTGTCATGCTACACACTTTCTTCTTCAATATGTTTGAATGGCTTCATGGTATGTAGAGATCATAAAGCTCATCATAATATTCCCCAAATGTTGCACATTTAGATCTTTTCCATTCATTTCCTATTACAAATAACCCAATGAAGAACATCTTTGCCCATAAAATATTGTGTGAACTTCAGATAAACCCCTTAGGGTAGTTATTCTGAAGTGGACTTAGACTAAGTATGAACATTTTAAGGCTCTTAATATAAGCTGGCGAACTGCTTTCCAGAACTTTGGTAGTTTATGAGAATAAGGTTAAATATTTTTTCATATATTGACCACCTGTTTATATGCTTGGACCATGTTTCTTCAAAGACGTTCATTTTTCTAATTTGTTTGTATGCTAAATAGTTATATATTATGGTATATACATTATATGTTATATGTATATATTTACATGTTATATATAATATATATTGTTATATGTTTTATAGTTATATAGTATGGATATTAGCCATTTTTTTTTTTTTTTTTTTCTTTTTGCGGTATGTGGGCCTCTCACTGTTGTGGCCTCTCCCGTTGCGGAGCACAGGCTCCGGACGCGCAGGCCCAGCGGCCATGGCTCACGGGCCCAGCCGCTCCGCGGCATATGGGATCCTCCCAGACCGGGGCACGAACCCGTATCCCCTGCATCGGCAGGCGGACTCTTAACCACTTGCGCCACCAGGGAGGCCCCCAAGCCAGTTTTATCATAAAAATTTTTAATAAACTTTTTATTTTAGAATAGCTTTAGACGTTCAGAAAAGTTGTGAAGACAGTACAGAGTTTTAATATACTCCACACCCTGTTTCCCCTGTTGTTACACCTTACACCTTTCACCTTACATTAGTATGGTACAGTTGTCACAACTAATGAACCAATACATTATTAACTAAAGTTCATACTTTATTCAGGTTTCCTTATTTTTTTTAACCTAATGTCCTTTATCATCCAGGATACCACAGTACATTTAGTCATCATGTCTTCTTAGGCTCCTTTTGCTGTGGCTGTTTTTGCCTGTTAACTTTTTTTTGAAAATGTTTTACTTCCAATTTATAATTTGCCTTTCTCATGTATGTGTTTTTTTCTGATGCATATAAAAAATAAATTGTATATTCAAATATATCAGTATTTTCTTCTGTGATATCTTCTCCTGTATTTATACTTAGGAAGTTCTTCCCCATATCAGATTGAGGAAAGTGTTTACCTATATAATTTCTTACTGTTTCATACTTACACTTTTATATTTATATCTAACTTACTAGTCCACATGGAATTTATCTTGGTATATGGTATGAAGGAGGCAGTCTAATTTACTTTTTCCCAAATAATTACCATTTCTCTGAGCACCATCTCTTATAAATTCCTTCCTTTTCCCACTGATTTGTGATTCTCTATTACCTATTAAGGTTTGTTTCTGGGCTGTCTATTCTTTTCCACTGTTAGGATGACCAATCATCCCAGTTTGCTCAGGACCATCTCAGTTCTTTTTTTAAGCTTTTATTAGTATTATTTTTACACCAATACCCCCATTTTTTTTTTTTTTTTTTTTTTTTTTTTTTTTTTTTTTTGCGGTACACGGGCCTCTCATTGTTGTGGTCTCTCCCACTGCGGAGCACAGGCTCCGGACGTGCAGGCTCAGCGGCCATGGCTCCTGGGCCCAGCCGCTCCACAGCATGTGGGATCTTCCCAGACCGGGGCACGAACCCGTGTCCCCTGCATCGGCAGGCGGACTCTCAACCACTGCACCACCAGGGAAGCCCCCGTCTCAGTTTTAGCACCAAAAGTCCCATGTCCTGGGCTACCCCTCAGTCCTGGGCAAACCCCCAATTGGATAGAGTGGTTGGTCAACGTATCCACTGTCTTTTCTTGTGCCATTGCTATGCTGTCTTATTTACTGTTGCTTTATAATACATCTTAATATCTAATAGAGCAAATACCCCTCACTGTTCTCTCCAAAAATTGATTGTTTCTCCTTCTAGATGAAATTCAGAATATTTTACCAAATCCCAAAATAAAAATTCTAGTGGGACTGCATTACAGTTACAAATAATTTGAGGACAGACATTTTTGCAATATTGAGTCTTCTCATGCAATATGGAACACCTCTTTCAAGTCTTCTTGCATGTTTCTTATCAAAGATTCGAAGTTCTTTCATATAGGCCCTTACATACATTTAATTCCTAGGCAATCTAAAATTTTGCACTGCTATATTAAATGGGATCTTTTTTCCTCCATTATATTTTCTAAATAATTTAAAAAATATTTTTATGTATATCTACACAATTTTACTTCAATGCATAAATGTGAATTATACACATGCTTTATTTATTAACCACAGCCTTTTTTTTCTTTTGTTTTTTGCTTGGCTACCCCAACTCTTCTCCACTTCTACCCCTGCCACACACGTTAATAACCTAATATGTATCTTTCCGTTTTCCCCATACTTAGAGAAATCTATACAGATAGATATAGATAGATGATAGATGATAGATAGATAGATAGATAGATAGGTAGGTAGATAGATGACAGACGATAGATAGGTAAATATGTTTTTTGGTCATTGATTTTTTTGTGTACTTTTATTTATTTTTAACATCTCTATTGGAGTATAATTGCTTTACAATGTTGTGTTAGTTGTTGCTGTATAACAAAGTGAATCAGCTATATGTATACATATATCCCCATATCCCCTTCCTCTTGGGCCTCTCTCCCACCCTCCCTATCCTACCCCTCTAGGTGGTCACAAGGCATCGAGCTGATCTCCCTGTGCTATGCAGCAGTCATTGATTTTTAAAAATGGAATCATATTATATACATCAGTAGATATTTACAGATTTTTTTACCACGGCTATAATACTAAATATTTCTATCATCAATGTGTAAGAACACCTGTATGGGAAAAAGCACTCCTTCTCCTGTGTTTCTCCTTTACTCTCACACTACTACCACACAATATCTCTGACACCAGATGTGTGGTTTTTCCACACATCAAGCAATTCTCTGACACCAGATGGGTGTCCTACAATTCAATTCAGTCCTAACGCTATCTACTTAGCGTCAGATCTCACAAATTAAGGGTTCAGTCCCACAAGACTACCCCTACTTCAGACACCAGTTGAAAGTCCCAGCTTGTCACCTGTACTTCTCACTGACCAGCTAAAAATCGGGGTTCTGATGACCCCTCCTTAGGTTTAATATCGATAATTTTATGTTTACCAGTTTATGATAAAGGATATAATAAAGGATATGAATGTACAGCCAGATGAAGAGATACATAGGGCAAGGTCCAGAAGGGCAGTGAACACAGGGGCTTCTGTCCTCTTGGATTTGGGATGCGGCACCCTCCCAAACTTCTAATCATGGTTTGGTCTTTCTGTTGACGACTTCCCATCCTGAAGTTATTCAGGAGCCCACTAAGAGTTGCCTCATTAGAACAAAAGACATTCCTATTGCCCAGGAAATTACAGGGGATTTAGGAACTCTGTGTCAGGAACCAGGGGCAAAGACCAACTATTAGAACAAAAGATGCTACTGGTGCTCTTATCACTTAGGAAAGTTACAAGGGTTTCAGGAACTCTGTGCCAGGAACTGGGGGCAGAGACCAATATATATTTTTTTCTATTACTTCACAATATTCCTTTCCCCACATATCCACCAGCAATATATTTTTGCCGCTCCTAAACCACCCAAATGTCCATCATAGGAGATTTGCTGGGTAAAATATGGCACACTGGAACAATGGAATACCATGCAGCTGTAAAAAGAAATTAGGAAGTTTCTATATACTGCTATGGAGTGATCTCCGTTAAGTGAAAAAGCAAGGCATACAACAGTATTATGAAAGAAAGTGGGAAAATAAGAACATATACAAGTTTGTTTATGTTTTAAAAAATAAATAATGGAAGTATAAACTAAGAGCTAATAAAGATTGTTACCTCTAAGAAGATGAAGGAACAGTCTATTGGGGGTCAGGAATGAAAGCTAAACTTCTCTGAATGTGTCTCTAGTTTTGACTTTGGAATCATGTAAATGTTTTTCACAATTATAACAAAAATTAAACAAAAAACTCCCTAAAGGGGCTTCCCTGGTGGCGCAGTGGTTGAGAGTCCGCCTGCCGATGCAGGAGACACGGGTTCGTGCCCCGGTCTGGGAAAATCCCACATGCCGTGGAGCGGTTGGGGCCGTGAGCCATGGCCGCTGAGCCTGCGCGTCCGGAGCCTGTGCTCCGCAGTGGGAGAGGCCACAACAGTGAGAGGCCCACGTACCGGAAAAAAAAAAAAAAGCTCCCTAAAATTTGAAAACAAAATAAATACAACAAATTACATATATATCAGTTGTTGGCAGAGCAACACAGAATTATTCCACGTTTCTTTAAGGCACAGTAATTTGACTCAACTGGTGGGATAGACCCCAAAGAGAAAAAAAATCACAAAAAAATCAAATTACTTTCAATAACCATATTTGTTAGCAATAGTACTGGAATTGTTATTTTAAAACTATAAGGTATGTATTGTAGAGTAGAGTAAATAAATAATTATGTTAATGTCATTAGCAACTGAGATTTCACCATGAGAAAAGGGACACAAATATAAAATCAAAGCAGTTGAGAACAAATTCTGTAATTTCAATTTTGAGCTGAAAATATCAGAATGAACTGATTTATTTTTCTCTTTCTAAAAATATACTTTTAATGTTTTATAGTTGAATACATTTATCTCTTCTTTTATATAACTTCCAGATATACAGCCTTTATTAGCAAGATTTCTTCTACCCCTGCACTGTACTCACAGTCTACCAGACTTTCCATGTTTACCATTTTACTTTTATATTAAGTATTAAACTATCTGGAATTTATTTTACAAAAATGTATAAGATAAGAATACATTTTTATTTTCTTCCAAATGGATAGCCAATTGTGCCAGTATCAATTATCAAATAATCTATACTTTTCCCACTGAACTGAACTATTATCTTGGTCATACATTAACTTTTCACATATCCTGGTGTCTCATTTTGGTTTTATTATTCTGTTACACTGATCTTTTTGTCTAATCTTATATTAATATTATGTTGATTTGATCACAATGGCTTAATAGCATTTCCTAATACCTAGCAAGACAAATCCTCCTTCAGTGTTCTTATTTTTCAGACTTTTCTTGACTACTCATTTTATCCAATTCTCCGTAAAAAGTCTTGTTGGGATTTTATTTGGAATTGCATTACATTTATATATTAATTCTGGGATAACTGACATTTTTCCATTAGGTTTCCCCATTGAAGAACACTGCATGTGCCTTTTCATTAGCTCACAAGATTGTCTTATATTTATAAAATATTTATAATGAAATTTTATAGGTTTCTTCATATAGGTCCTGTGACTTTCTGGCTAAATATATTCCAAAGTATTTTATAGGTTCTTGAAAAAGTTTTTTTTTCCAGCTTTATTGAGGTATATATACTTGACAAATAAAAATTGTATATATTTAAGGTGTACAATGTGATGTTTTGATATACCTATATGTTGTTAAATTATTACCACAATTAAACGAATTAACATATCCCTCACTTCACATAGTTATTATTTTTGTGTGTGTGTGAGAACACTTAAGATTAACTACATTTAAGTTTGTATTTAATTTTAATTAACTTAAATGTAAATAGCTACAAATTAACTTAAATGTAAATAGCTACATGTGACTAGTAGCTACCATATCAAACAGCACAGGTCTATATTATCTAAAATAATGTTAAATAATAACAATAGTAGGTATGTCTTTATAGTCCCTGCTTTTAATCAAAATGGTTTTAACTTTTGCTACTTAGGATACTCTTTGTCTTGGTTTTTGGTAAACAGGCTGTTATATTTAGGGACTTTTTCTATTCTTATTTTACTTAGAGTTTTTATTAGGAATTCCTGCTGAATTTTATCAAATTACTTTTACTGTTTATTTATGTGATCATAGGGCTTTTTCCTTTAACTTGGTGGTATAATGGATTATGATGATAGATTTTCTTATGTCTAACCACTCTCATTCCTGGAATAACCCATATTTAGTCATAGTCTAACTTGTTATTAAATGATTTTAAAATAAAAATTTAACGTGATTTTAACTAGAAATTATGTTATTTCTTTTTGTAATTTTTATTTTATATTGGAGTATAGTTGATTAACAATGTTGTGTTTGTTTCAGGTGTACAGCAAAGTGATTCAGTTATACATGTACATATATCCATTATTTTTCAGATTCTTTTCCCATTTAGGTTATTACAGAATATTGAGCAGAGTTCCCTGTGCTCTATAGTAGCTCTATTTTCTTCAAGAGTACCTAGATCTTTCTATTTCTCTGCTGTGACAAGGTAGGACTCTGCTCCCCCTGTTGAGTATAGATCACCATTTCTGTAGAGCTCAGATCACTTAGGATGCAGCTCATCTTCATATGCATATTCAATTACTTATTCGAAAGGTAAGAAAATAGAATTGTACTAGGGGAAAACAGATAAAAGGTAAATAAACCTAAAATTCCTTCTCTAGACTTAGACTAGGCAGTTCTTGGAAAAAATGGTAAAAATGACCAAGTTGATTACTATTCCTTTTACCACATAGGTTTTTTTTCTAGTGTATCAATAGGAATAAAAACTGGCTGATTAATTTAAATCTAGTGGGCAGTTCCCAGGAACAAAGTAAAAAGGCAGCAAGGGGCATGTAAGACAGATAAATTAAACTAAAGAAAATGATTGCAGAAGTAACAATTTAAGCAAAGTTACAGTTGGTGAGCTTTATATACAGGCAAATATTCACTGAAATATATAGTATCTTCTAAATACTCTAAAAATTAAAACTTCTACCAAATAAAGGGACAAGTGAAATAAAAGACCATCTTTGGCAGAAGTAAAATACTATCAGTTAGAACTAATTTGGGAGTATAACAATTAAAAATGAGAAAGATGATAGAGTAAAAATTATGATGCTACTAATGGACATCCCAGATAAAGCACCTTCATTCTGCCTACCTAATACCCTCAATGCACCCAAGGGTTGCTAGGGCAAAGACACAGGCTACAGAATTGGAAGCTTCTCTGATTCCCACTTCAAAGGAGACACAAAGTTCGTGGTTACATGAGGGAACATGGCTATGTATAAACCAAACTTGGCATATCTGTACTATTTTTTACATATACTACACTTCTTAAAGTTAAGTCCAGCCCACGTAAAGAATCAAAAGCTCTTATACATCCACTTGTGCTGTATAAACTCTGAACTTCTACCAAATTCCAGTTCAGCACTACCTTTTCTCGTGACTAAAAAATATGACTAAGCAGCTATAAAATAAGACAGTTCTTACTGATGCCCTAGTAATTTTTATCATTATTCCAGTGAGCCAAGGTTGATAGTTTTTTTTAAGTTGATAGCTTCTAATACGTTATGACCCACTAATCAAAGTATCAGTAAATGTGCACAAATGACTGGTAAATAAGGAGCAAATGCATCATATTTCCAGAGAAATGAGCAGCCGATAAGCATTTGATTTGTATTTTACTGTGATTAAGAAAACTGTGCTTCTGCCAGAATGGAAGACTGAGAAGGCAGGATTTTATTGAAAAGCTCACAGACAGCCTCAATTTCTAGAATCTGACATCAACTTTATCCTCATCTCCTTACGTTATTTGTTCCCAGGATGCCTCCATAATTTAGATAATTTTCCTAGAGAAGTTGCTTCATCCCCAACATAGAGCCCATCTGCAAAGACTGGGACAGATCTCTCTTTTACTTCCTCCCTCCCTTCCTTAAAAGAAGTTGCTTCCTTATAATTAGGCCTTGAGAAGTGAGACTCAACTGTAACTCTAGGCCAAGGCAACAGGAGCTGAAGTTAAATTTGCTTCTGCTTAACCACACAGAAATGGATCTGAATGTAGGGCAGAGACAGAAATATACTCTTGAGATAATTTTTTATTATATAAAAGTAAATATGTATCTATGCTTATGTAACTGTGTATGTGAGTGTGCATGTAATTATGGGCGGAAATGAGGTTTTACTGAAAATATCTGGGAAAAAGAGAAACCCTGAATGCTTGTTGGCTTATTCTAAACCTGGCTGTGATCCATGAAAAAAACACTGTCAAAATCAACTTTATGGGGCTTCCCTGGTGGCGCAGTGGTTGAGAGTCCGCCTGCCGATGCAGGGGACATGGGTTCGTGCCCCAGTACGGGAAGATCCCACTTGCCGCGGAGCAGCTGGGCCCATGAGCCATGGCCACTGAGCCTGCGCATCCGGAGTCTGTGCTCCACAACGGGAGAGGCCACAACAGTGAGAGGCACGCGTACCACCAAAAAAAAAAAAAAAAAATCAACTTTATAAGAACTCTGGAAACAAATCAAAAGTTTATAGCAACTATACTTGTTGAGTGACATCACCAAAAATGGCAAAGCAGGGAACTCCAGGGTTCCATCTCCATGAAAACAACTAATAAGTGGTCAAAAACTGTCAATTTTTTCAGAATTCTGGAATCTAATTTTAAAAATACAAGCAGTGGAAAGTTTAATGAGGAAAAAATTGGCTACACTGCAGTAAAAGAGTGCTGTGGAGACCAGTTGAAGATGGCGGAAGAGTAAGATGCGGAGATCACCTTCCTCCCCACAGATACACCAGAAATACAGCTACACGTGGAACAACTCCTACAGAACACCTACTGAACGCTGGAAGAAGACCCCAGACCTCCCAAAAGGCAAGAAACTCCCCACGTACCTGGGTAGGGCAAAGCGGAGAGATTCTCGCACAGAGGACTGGTGCCGAGCGGCACTCACCAGCCCGAGAGGCTTGTCTGCTCGCCCGCCGGGGCGGGCAGCGCTGAAAGCTGAGCCTCGGGCTTTGGTCAGAGAGCAGGGAGAGGAATGGGGCTGGCGGCAAGAACTCAGCCTGAAGGGGGCTAATGTGCCACAGCTAGCCGGGAAGGAGTCTGGGAAAACTCTGGAGCTGCCGAAGAGGCAAGAGACTTTTTCTTCCCTCTTGGTTTCCTGATGCGTGAGGAGAGGGGATTAAGAGCGCTGCTTAAAGGAGCTCCACAGACGGGTGCAAGTCGTGGCTGAAAGCGCGGAGCCCAGAGACGGGCGTGGGACGCTGGGGCTGCTGCTGCCGCCGCCAAGAAGCCTGTGTGTGAGCGCAGGTCACTGTCCACGCCGCCCTTCCGGGAGCCTGTGCAGCCCGCCACTGCCGGGGTCCCGGGATCCAGGGGCGGCTTCCCTGAGAGAACGCACGGCGTGCCTCGGGCTGGTGCAATGTCACGCCGGCCTCTGCCGCTGCAGGCTCGCCCCGCACTCTGTGCCCCTCCCTCCCCCACAGCCTGAGTGAGCCAGAGTCCCCAAAGTGGCTGCTCCTTTAACCCTGTCCTGTCTGAGCGAAGAACAGATGCCCTCCTGCGACCTACATGCAGAGGCGGGGCCAAATCCAAAGCTGAGACCCGGGAGCTGTGAGAAAAAAGAAGAGAAAGGGAAATCTCTCCCAGCAGCCTCAGAAGCAGCGGATTAAAGCTCCACAATCAACTTGATGTACCCTGCATCTGTGGAATACATGAATAGACAACAAATCATCCCAAATTGAGGAGCCAGGAGTCAGTGCTGTGCCTCTGAGGTGGGAGAGCCAACTTCAGGACACGGGTCCACACGAGACCTCCCAGCTCCACATAATATCAAATGGCAAAAATCTTCCACAGATCTCCATCTCAACACCAGCACCCAGCTTCACTCAACAACCAGCAAGCTGCAGTGCTGGACACCCTATGCCAAACAACTAGCAAGACAGGTACACAATGCCACCCATTAGTAGAGAGGCTGCCTAAAATCATAAAAAGTCCGCAGACACCCCAAAACACACCACCAGACGTGGACCTGCCCACCAGAAAGACAAGATTCAGCCTCATCCACCAGAACACAGGCACTAGTCCCCTCCACCAGGAAGCCTACACAACCTACTGAAACAACCTTAGCCACAGGGGACAGACACCAAAAACAACGGGAACTACGAACCTGCAGCCTGCAAAAAGGAGACTCCAAACACAGTAACATAAGCAAAATGAGAAGACAGAAAAACACACAGCAGGAGAAGGAGCAAGATAAAAACCCACCAGACCTAACAAATGAAAAGGTAATAGGCAGTCTACCTGAAAAAGAATTCAGAATAATGATGGTAAAGATGATCCAAGATTCTATTTCCAAGATCCAAAATCTTGGAAATAGAATAGACAAAATGCAAGAAACAGTTAACAAGGACCTAGAAGAACTAAAGATGAATCAAGCATCAATTAAAAACACAATAAATGAAATGAAAAATACTCTAGATGGGATCCATAGCAGAATAACTGAGGCAGAAGAACAGATAAGTGAGGTGGAAGATAAAATAGTGGAAATAACTCCTGCAGAGAAAAACAAAGAAAAAAGAATGAAAAGAACAGAGGACAGTCTCAGAGACCTCTGGGACAACATTAAATGCACCAACATTCGAATTATAGGGGTTCCAGAAGAAGAAGAGAAAAAGAAAGGGACTGAGAAAATATTTGAAGAGATTATAGTTGAAAACTTCCCTAATATGGGAAAGGAAATAGTTAATCAAGTCCAGGAGGCACAGAGAGTCCCATACAGAATAAATCCAAGGAGAAATACGCCAAGACACATATTAATCAAACTGTCAAAAATTAAACACAAAGAAATCATATTAAAAGCAGCAAGGCAAAAACAACAAATAACACACAAGGGAATCCCCATCAGGATAACAGCTGAACTCTCAGCAGAAACTCTACAAGCCAGAAGGGAGTGGCAGGACATAATTAAAGTGATGAAGGAGAAAAACCTGCAACCAAGATTACTCTACCCAGCAAGGACCTCATTCAGATTTGATGGAGAAATTAAACCTTTACAGACAAGCAAAAGCTGAGAGAGTTCAGCACCACCAAACCAGCTTTACAACAAATGCTAAAGGAACTTCTCTAGGCAAGAAACACAACAGAAGGAAAAGACCTACAATAACAAACCCAAAACAATTAAGAAAATGGGAATAGGAACATACATATCAATAATTACCTTAAATGTAAATGGACTAAATGCTCCCACCAAAAGACACAGATTAGCTGAATGGATACAAAAACAAGACCCATAGATATGCTGTCTACAAGAGACCCACTTCAGACCTAGAGACACATACAGACTGAAAGTAAGGGGATGGAAAAAGATATTCCATGCAAATGGAAACCAAAAGAAAGCTGGAGTAGCAATTCTCATATCAGGCAAAATAGACTTTAAAATAAAGACTACTAGAAGAGACAAAGAAGGACACTACATAATGATCAAGGGATCGATCCAAGAAGAAGATATAACAATTGTAAATATTTATGCAGCCAACATAGGAGCACCTCAATATGTAAGGCAAATACTAACAGCCATAAAAGGAGAAATCGACAGCAACACAATCATAGTAGGGGACTTTAACACCCCACTTTCACCAATGGACAGATCATCCAAAATGAAAATAAATAAGGAAACACAAGCTGTAAATGATACATTAAACAAGATGGACTTAATTGATATTTATAGGACATTCCATCCAAAAACAACAGAATACACATTTTTCTCAAGTGCTCATGGAACATTCTCCAGGATAGATCATATCTTGGGTTAAAAATCAGGCCTTGGTAAATTTAAGAAAATTGAAATTGCATCAAGTATCTTTTCCGACAACAATGCTATGAGACTAGATATCAATTACAGGAAAAGAGCTGTAAAAAATACAAACACATGGAGGCTAAACAATACACGACTTAATAACGAAGTGATCACTGAAGAAATCAAAGAGGACATTTAAAAATACCTAGAAACAAATGACAATGGAGACACGACAACCCAAAACCTATGGGATGCAGCAAAAGCAGTTCTAAGAGGGAACTTTATAGCAATACAATCCTACCTTAAGAAACAGGAAACATCTCGAATAAACAACCTAACCTTGCACCTAAAGCAATTAGAGAAAGAAGAACAAAAACTTCCCAAAGTTAGCAGAAGGAAAGAAATCATAAAAATCAGATCAGAAATAAATGAAAAAGAAATGAAGGAAACGATAGCAAAAATCAATAAAACTAAAAGCTGGTTCTTTGGGAAGATATACAAATTTGATAAACCATTAGCCAGACTCATCAAGAAAAAAAGGGAGAAGACTCAAATCAATAGAATTAGAAATGAAAAAGGAGAAGTAACAACTGACACTGCAGAAATACAAAAGATCATGAGAGATTACTACAAGCAACTCTATGCCAATAAAATGGACAACCTGGAAGAAATGGACAAATTCTTAGAAATGCACAACCTGCCAAGACTGAATCAGGAAGAAATAGAAAATATGAACAGACCAATCACAAGCACTGAAATTGAAACTGTGATAAAAAAATCTTCCAACAAACAAAAGCCCAGGACCAGATGGCTTCACAGGTGAATTCTATCAAGCATTTAGAGAAGAGCTAACACCTATCCTTCTCAAACTCTTCCAAAATATAGCAGAGGGAGGAACACTCCCAAACTCATTCTACGAGGCCACCATCACCTTGATACCAAAACCAGACAAGGTTGTCACAAAGAAAGAAAACTACAAGCCAATATCACTGATGAACATAGATGCAAAAATCCTCAACAAAATACTAGCAAACAGAATCCAACAGCACATTAAAAGAATCATACACCATGATCAAGTGGGGTTTATTCCAGGAATGCAAGGATTCTTCAGTGTATGCAAATCAATCAACGTGATACACCATATTAACAAATTGAAGGAGAAAAACCATATGATCATCTCAATAGATGCAGAGAAAGCTTTCGACAAAATTCAACACCCATTTATGATAAAAACCCTGCAGAAAGTAGGCATAGAGGGAAATTTCCTCAACATAATAAAGGCCATATATGACAAACCCACAGCCAACATTGTCCTCAATGGTGAAAAACTGAAACCATTTCCACTAAGATCAGGAACAAGACAATGTTGCCCACTCTCACCACTCTTATTCAACATAGTTTTGGAAGTTTTAGTCACAGCAATCAGAGAAGAAAAGGAAATAAAAGGAATCCAAATTGGAAAAGAAGAAGTAAAGCTGTCACTGTTTGCAGATGACATGATACCATACATAGAGAATCCTAAAGATGCTACCAGAAAACTACTAGAGCTAATCGATGAATTTGGTAAAGTAGCAGGATACAAAATTAATGCACAGAAATCTCTGGCATTCCTATATACTAATGATGAAAAATCTGAAAGTGAAATCAAGGAAACACTCCCATTTACCATTGCAACAAAAAGAATAAAATATCTAGGAATAAACCTACCTAAGGAGACAAAAGACCTGTATGCAGAAAATTATAAGACACTGATGAAAGAAATTAAAGATGATACAAATAGATGGAGAGATGTACCATGTTCTTGGATTGGAAGAATCAACATTGTGAAAATGAATCTACTACCCAAAGCAATCTACAGATTCAATGCAATCCCTATCAAACTACCACTGGCATTTTTCACAGAACTAGAACAAAAAATTTCACAATTTGTATGGAAACACAAAAGACCCCGAATAGCCAAAGCAATCTTGAGAACGAAAAATGGAGCTGGAGGAATCAGGCTCCCTGACTTTGGACTATACTACAAGGCTACAGTAATCAAGAGAGTATGGTACTGGCACAAAAACAGAAAGATAGATCAATGGAACACGATAGAAAGCCCAGAGATAAACCTACAGACATATGGTCACCTTATCTTTGATAAAGGAGGCAGGAATGTACAGTGGAGAAAGGACAGTCTCTTCAATAAGTGGTGCTGGGAAAACTGGACAGGGACATATAAAAGTATGAGATTAGATCATTCCCTAACACCATACACAAAAATAAGCTCAAAATGGATTAAAGACCTAAATGTAAGGCCAGACACTATCAAACTCTTAGAGGAAAACAGGCAGAACACTCTATGACATAAATCACAGCAAGATCCTTTTTGACCCACCTCCTAGACAAATGGAAATAAAGACAAAAATAAACATATGGGACCTAATGAAACTTAAAAGCTTTTGCACAGCAAAGGAAACCATAAACAAGACCAAAAGACAACCCTCGGAATGGGAGAAAATATTTGCAAATGAAGCAACTGACAAAGGATTAATCTCCAAAATTTATAAGCAGCTCATGCAGCTCAATAACAAAAAAACAAACAACCCAATCCAAAAATGGGCAGAAGACCTAAATAGACATTTCTCCAGAGAAGATATACAGACTGCCAACAAACACATGAAAGGATGCTCAACATCTTTACTCATTAGAGAAATGCAAATCAAAACTACAATGAGATATCATCTCACACCAGTCAGAATGGCCATCATCAAAAAATCTAGAAACAGTAAATGCTGGAGAGGGTGTGGAGAAAAGGGAACACTCTTGCACCGCTGGTGGGAATGTGAATTAGTACAGCCACTATGGAGAATGGTATGGAGGTTCCTTAAAAAACTACAAATAGAACTACCATATGACCCAGCAATCCCACTACTGGGCATATAACCTGAGAAAACCATAATTCAAAAAGTGTCATGTACCAAAATGTTCATAGCAGCCCTATTTACAATAGCTCGGAGATGGAAACAACCTAAGTGTCCATCATCGGATGAATGGATAAAGAAGATGTGGCACATATATACAATGGAATATTACTCAGCCATAAAAAGAAATGAAATTGAGCTATTTGTAATGAGGTGGATGGACCTAGAGTCTGTCATACAGAGTGAAGTAAGTCAGAAAGAGAAAGACAAATACTGTATGCTGACACATATATATGGAATTTAAGGAAAAAATGTCATGAAGAACATAGGGGTAAGACAGGAATAAAGACACAGACCTACTAGAGAATGGACTTGAGGATATGGGGAGGGGGAAGGGTAAGCTGCGACAAAGCGTAAGAGAGGCATGGACATATATACAGTACCAAATGTAAGGTAGATAGATAGTGGGAATCAGCCGCATAGCACAGGGAGATCAGCTCGGTGCTTTGTGACCACCTGGAGGGGTGGGATAGGGAGGGTGGGAGGGAGATGCAAAAGGGAGGGGATATTGGAACATATGTATATGTATAACTGATTAAATTTGTTATAAAGCAAAAAAATAAATAAAAAATAAAGAAAATTAAAAAAAAAAAAGAGTGCTGTGGTGTTTTTAATCACCTACCTACCAATTCCTCACTCCCCAGGTCAGTGGCAGCCATGAAGATGACATCCTGCACTCTTGGCACAGGTTGATATAGCCAGAGTGAGCAATACAGACCTTGTTCCCAAGGATTGTGATTGTTTCTTTCAACCTGACTAGTGGCTCCCTCAAGGACTGGTATAATGGCCTGCCTTTATTTCACCTGAATTAGAGCATCCTCAGGGCTTCCTCAGTGGCTTTTGCAAAAAGCATTTAAAAGCAAAAGTATTGTCTGGAGCAGCCTGGGGAAAGGGATAACAGTAGAGACAAGAAATATACAGCCTGAAAATCCCTGGAAAAAGGGAGTTGGGAAAGGAAGCCTTCCAATAGCTCTCATGTATACCAGGGAATTGAGAAAGCTTCATGCATGCCAAGAGTTTGACACATGTTCAGAAAAGGCCTGAGAAGATCTAAGCTTTCACCTCTGCCTGATCTTCAGGATTTGTCCAAGCAGGAACTGAAGGTTAAGGCAGAGTTGTAAAGGAACTGGCTAAGCATTTACAGAGTCCTCCAATGCAGAGGCAATCTACAAACATTGGGAGAGTACTTTTCTCTTTCTTTTTCCTTTCTGTATTTCTTTTCTTGGCTCTAAGCATTTAATAAAATTCCATCAAAATACTAGTTGACCACTAATCTAATGGAATACAAACCTAACTGGCCACATTACACAATACAGTAGTCTCCCCTTACCTATGAAGGATACGTTCCAAGACCTCCAGTGGATACCTGAAACTGAAGATAGTACCAAATTCTATACGTATGAATACTGTGTTTTTTCCTATACATACATACTTATGATAAAGTTTAATTTATAAATTAGGCACAGTGAGAGACTAACAATAGTAATAATAATAACACTGAACAATTATAACAGTATACTGTAATAAAAGTAATGTTAATGTGGTCTCTCTCTTTCACTCTCTCTCTCAAAATATCATATTGTACAAACTTAATGCATTTTCCATCTTAACCAAACACTAATCATGCACTGTGGCCATAGCTCTTGTAGTTTGAGGTGCAACAGGAAAATATCATGAATTTCTTTTTCCTTCTTCCTGATTTCACAGATAGAAGATTCTTTCTTACTGTAGATCTTAGCAACCTCAGCAAACAATTTTTTTCTTTCCTTATTGAGTCAAGAACTTTCACCTTTTCATTTAAAGGAAGTGCTTTAAAGCTTCTCTTTGGCATATGTGAATTGCTAGCATCACTACTCTTATACCTTAGGGCCATTATTAAGTAAAATAAGGCTTATTTGAACACAAGCACTGCAATACTGTGACAGTTGATCTAATAACCAAGATGGCTACTAAGTGACTAACAGGCAGGATATGCTGGACAAAGGGATGATTCATGTCTCAAGTGGGACAGAGTGGGACAATGAGATTTCATCATGCTACTCAGAACAGTACACAATTTAAAACCTATGAATTGTTTATTTCTGGAATTTTCCATTTAATATTTTCAGACCATAGTTGATTGTGGGTAACTGAAACCATGGAAAGTGAAACAGAATAAGGGGGTACTACTGTAGAGATTTTATAAAAATAATTAAGAAAAGTTATTAAACAAACACAGGCCACAATAAGAAGCGATACACACCCTGAGGAAGAGGAACGATCGTATTTCAAAAGTTGCCATATTATAACATTCAAAATATCCAGTTTTCAACAAAAATTAAAGGCAGCCAAAGAAAGAAGAAGGAATGGCACATTCACAGGAAAAATATAAATTAATAGAAACTGTCCCTAAAGAAGCTGAGACATTGGATTTACTAGACAAAGAGTTTAAATCAACTGTCTTAAATATGCCCAAAGAGCTAAAGGAAACCAAAAACAAAGAACTAAATGAAAGAGTGGAACAATGTCACACCAAGCAGAGAATATCAATAAAGAGATATAAATTATAAAAAGGAACCAAAAAGAAATTCTGGAGCTGAAAAGTATAATAACTGAAATAAAAAATTCACTAGAGGAGAGAGTTTTGAGCAAGATTTGAGCAAGGAGAAGAAAGAATCAATGAACTTGAAGATAGATTAATCCATATTACCTGGTCTGAGGAGCAGGAAGAAAAAGGAATAAAGAAAAATTAACAGAGCCTAAGAGACTGATAAGACACTATCAATCACACTAACATATGCAAATGGGATTCCTGGAGGGAGGGAAGAGAGAGAAAAGGGAATAAAAATATTTAAAGAAATAATAACTGATAACTTCCCAAATTTGATGAAAGACATGAACCTATATATACACAAAGAAGCTAACAACCTCCAAGTAGGGTAAATTCAAGTCATCCACACCGAGACACATTATAGTCAAATGGTCAAAATACAAAGCCAAAGAGAGAATTTTGAAATAATGAAGAAGTGACTCATCATGTACATTAGAGCCTCGATAAATTAACAGCCTATTTCTCTTCGGAAGCCATGGAGGCCACAAGGCAATGGGGTCACATATTCAAAGTGCTGAAAGAAAAAAACTGTCAAGCAAGAATCCTATATGTGGTAAAACTATGCTTCAAAAACAAAGTAGAAATTAAGATATTCCCAGGTAAGCAAAAACTGAGGTAGTTTGTTACTAGTAGACTTGCCCTGCAAGAAAATGCTAAAGGGGGTTCTTCAGGCTGAAATGACACTAGACAATAACTCAAAGCCATATGAAGAAATAATGAACAACACAAAGATAGCTACAGAGGTAAATGTATAGGCCAGTATTATTGCATTTTTTGTTTTTAACTCCTTTTTTTCTATAGTATTTAAAAGACAAATACCTAAAAATAATTATAAATCTATGTTATTGGACACACAATATATAAAAGTGTAATTTGTGACATTAATAACATAAAGAGTGGGGGACAGGGCTACACAGGCATAGGGTTATTGGATGCCATTTAAATTATTGATATCAATTCAAATTATTGGGTTGGCCAAAATTTTCATTTGTTTTTTTTTTCTGTTAGATGACTCTAGTAGCACATCGTTGTCTTTAACTTCGTTAGAAACAATTTTGCTAGATTGTTGTGACAGCTGTCATATCAGCGTGCATTTGAAAAAAGACATCAAAATTGGTGAATTTTTGTGTAGTCATTTTAATATTGAAGATGGAAGGAAAAAAGCAACATTTTCAGCATGTTATGCTTTATTATTTCAAGAAAGGTAAAAATGCAATTGAAACGCAAAAAAACGATTTGTGCAGTATATGGAGAAGGTGCCGTGACTGATCGAATGTGTCAAGAGTGGTTTGCGAAGTTTTGTGCTGGAGATTTCTCGCTGGACGATGCTCCATGGTCGGGTAGACCAGCTGAAGTGGATAGCGATCAAATTGAGATATTAATTGAGAACAATCAATGTTATACCACGTGGGAGATAGCCAACATACTCAAAATATCCAAATCAAGCACTGAAAATCATTTGCACCAACTTGGTTTTGTCAATAGCTTTGATGTTTGGGTTCCACATAAGTTAAGTGAAAAAAATCTTGACTATATTTCCACATGCGATTCTCTACTGAAACATAATGAAAAGTTCCGTTTTTAAAACAAATTGTGATGGGCAATGAAAAGTGGATAATGTACAATAACGTGAAACAGAAGAGATCGTGGGGCAAGCGAAATGAACCACCACCAACCACACCAAAGGCCAGTCTTCATCCAAAGAAGGTGATGTTGTGTATATGGCGGATTGGAAGGGAGTCCTCTATTATGAGCTCCTTCCAGAAAACCAAACAATTAATTCCAACAAGTACGGCTCCCAATTAGACCAACTGAAAGCATCACTCGACAAAAGGCGTCCAGAATTAGTCAACAGAAAACGCATAAGTGTCCATCAGGATAACGCAAGACCACTTGTTTCTTTGATGACCAGGCAAAAACTGTTACAGCCTGGCTGGGAAGTTCTGATCCATCTGCCATATTCACCAGACATTGCACCTTCAGATTTCCATTTATTTAAGTCTTTACAAAATTCTCTTAATGGAAAAGATTTCAATTCCCTGGAAGACTGTAAAAGGCACCTGGAAGAGTTCTTTGTTAAAAAAAAATTAAAAGTTTTGGGAAGATGGAATTATGAAGTTGCCTGAAAAATGGCAGAATGTAGTGGAACAAAAGGGTGAACACATTGTTCAATAAAGTTCTTGGGGAAAATGAAAAATGTGTCTTTTAGTTTTACTTAAAAACTGAAGGCACTTTTTGGCCAACCCAATAGACTGTTATCACTTTAGGATATTAAATGTCTTCCCCATGGTAACCACTAAGAAAATATCTATAGAATGTCCACAAAAGGAAATGAGAAGGGAACCTAAATGTGTCACTACATAAAATCAACTAAACACAAAGGGAAATGAGGGATGAAAAAACTATAAGACAAATAGAAAACAAATATCAAAATGGCAGAAACACTTTATTTTTCCTGAGGAGTAAGGGATTTAAGCTCCACATCAGGCACACCAATTCTTAGATCCTGCACAGAAAAGAAAAGACCCTCAAACACCTGGCTTTGAAAACCAATGAGTAATAGTCCAGGAAAACTGTAGAACTACAGGGAACAGAAAAACCCACTCTTGAAGGGGTCATGTGCAGCCATAGCCCTGGCACAACAGGAGGGCGCAAGCAACCCACACATGGGACATTCCTTGAGTGCCTGGCTCTGGTGGCTAGGTGGGATTGCACTTCCAAACCCCACAGACATCTCCTACATAAGGCCATTCCTTCAAGACTGGGAGAGGTAACTGATTTACCTAATACATAGAAACAAGTGCAGAGAGTTAGGCAAAAGAGGAAACAGATTGTTCCAATCAAAAGAACATGACAAAACCTCAGAAAAAGCACTAAACAAAATGGAGGTAAGCAATATACCTGATAAAGAGTTCAAAGTAATGGACATAAAGATGCTCACCAAATTTGTGAAAAGAATGGAGAAACACAGTAAGACCCTCAACAAAGAAATAGAAAATATAAGAAAATACCAACACAACTACCATATGACCTGTCTATTCCACTTCTGGGTATTTTCTAAATAGGACAAAAACACTAATTCAAAAGGATATATGCACCCTCATGTTCATTGCAGCATTATTTACAATAGCCAAGATATGGAAACAACCTAAGTGTCCATCAATGTATGAATGGATAAGGAAGATGTTATTTATATATATGTAAAAAATTGAAATCCTGCCATTTGTGACAACATGGATGGACCTTGAGGGTATTATGCTATATATATATATATATATATATATATATATATATATATATATATATATATATATATATTCATTTTCAGATTCTTTTCCATTATAGGTTATTACAAGATATTGAATATAGTTCCCTGTGCTATACAGTAGGTTCTTGTTGTTTATTTATTTTCCATACAGTAGGGTGTATCTGTTAATCCCAGATTCCTAATTTATGGGTCCCCCTCCCTTTGCCCTTTGGTAACTATAAATTTGCTTTTTATGTGTGTGAGTCTATTTCTGTTTTGTAAATATATTCCTTTGTATTTTTTTTAGAGTCCACATATAAGTGATATCATGATATTTATCTTTCTCTGACTTCACTTAGTATGATAATCTCTAGGTCCAACCTTGTTTCTGCAAATGACACTATTTCATTCTTTTTTTATGGCTGAGTAACATTCCATTATATATATATAATACTCCATTTTATACATATATATATATATATATATATATATATATATTCTCACATCTTTTTTATCTATACATCTGTCAATGGACATTTAGGTTGCTTCCATGTCTTGGCTATTATAATAGTGCTGCTATGGACATTGGGGTGCATGTATCTTTTCAAATTAGAGTTTTCATCTTTTCCAGATATAAATCCAGGAATGGGATTGCTGGATCATATGGTAACTCTACTTTTAGTTTTTAAAGGAACCTCCATACTGTTCTCCATAGTGACTGCACCAACTTACATTCCCACCAACAGTACAGGAGGGTTCCCATTTCTCCACACCCTCTCCAGCATTTACTATTTGTACTTTTTGATGATGGCCATTCTGGCCAGCATGAGGTAGTACCTCATTGTAGTTTTGATTTGCATTTCCCTTATAATTAGCGATGTTGAGCATATATTCATCTGCTTCTTGGCCATCTGGATGTCTTCTTTGGAGAAATGTCTATTTAAGTCTTCTCATTTTTTGATTGGGTTGTTTGTTTTTTTGATATTGAGCTATATAAGCTACTTGTATATTTTGGAAATTAATCCCTTGTCAGTCGCATCATTTGCGAATATTTTCTCCATTCCATAGGTTGTCTTTTCTTTTTGTTTATGATTTCCTTTGCTGTGCAAAAGCTTATAAGTTTAAATTAGGTCCCATTTGTTTATTTTTGTTTCCATTACTTTAGGAGACGATCCAAAAAAATATTGCTATGATTTATGTCAAAGGGTGTTCTGCCTATCTCTTCCTCTAGGAGTTTTATAGTATCCAGTGTTACATTTAAGTTTTAATCCATTTTGAGTTTATTTTTGTATATGGTGTTAGAGAATGTTCTAATTTCATTTTTTTACATGCAGCTGTCCACTTTTCCCAGCACCACTTATTGAAAAGACTATCTTTTCTCCATTGTACTTTCTTGCCTCCTTTGTCATAGATTAATTGATATGGTCAGTTGATTTTCCATGTGGGTGCCAAGACCATTCAATAGGGGAAAGGATAATCTCTTCAACAAATGGTTTTGGGAAAACTGGATAAGATGTCCACATACAAAAGAATAAAGTTGGACCCTTACTTTACACCATATACAAAAACTAGCTCAAAATGGATCAAAGACATAAATATAAGACCCCAAACTATAAAACTCTTAGAAAAAAACATAGGGGAAATCTTCATGATAGCGGTTTAGGCAACAATTCCTTGGATATAACAGCAAAGGTACAGGGAAAAAAAGAAAAAATACATTAGATGCCATAAAAATCAAAAATTTTGTGCATCAAAGGATACTATCATGATTATGAATTAGTAATCCACAGAATAGGAGAAAATATTTTCAAAGCATATATTTGATAATTTGTTAGTTTCTAGAATATATAAAGAATGCCTACAACTAAACAACAGCAAAAGATAAAAACCAACCAACTCAATTTTAAAAATGGGCAAAGGACTTGAATGGACATTTCTCCAAAGAAGACATACAAATGACCAATTATCACATGCAAAAATGCTCAACATTACTAGGGAAATCAAACATCACTAGCGAAATGCAAATCAAAACCACAATGAAGGTGATATCAGCCCTGAACCAAGATGGCGGAGTAGAAGGACGTGCTCTCACTCCCTCTTGTGAGAACGCCAAAATCATAACTAACTGTTGGACAATCATCGACAGGAAGACAGTGGAACTCACCAAAAAAGATATCCCACATCCAGAGACAAAGGAGAAGCCACAATGAGACAGTAGGAGGGGTGCAATCACGGTAAAATCAAATCCCATAACTGCTGGGTGGGCAATTCACAGACTGGAGAACACTTATGCCACAGAAGTCCACCCACTGGAGTGAAGGTTCTGAGCCCCACATCAGGTTTCCCAACCTGGGGGTCTGGCAACGAGAGGAGGAATTCCTAGAGAATAAGACTTTGAAGGCTAGTGGGATTTGATTGCAGGACGTTGACAGGACTGGGGGAAACAGAGACTCAACTCTTGCAGGGCACACACAAAGTAGTGTGCGCATCAGGACCCAGGGGAAGGAGCAGTGACCACAGGGGAAACTGAACCAGACCTACCTGCTGGTGTTGGAGGGTGTCCCGCAGAGGCAGGGGGTGGCTGTGGCTCACCATGGGGACAAGGACACTGGCAGCAGAAGTTCTGGGAAGTACTCCTTGGCGTGAGCCCTCCCAGAGTCTGACATTAGCCCCACCAAAGAGCCCAGGTAGGCTCCAGTGTTGGGTTGCCTCAGGCCAAACAACCAAGAGGTACGGAACCCAGCCCCACCCATCAGCAGTCAAGGGAATTAAAGTTTTACTGAGCTCTGCCCACCAGAGCAACAGTCAGCTCCACCCACCGCCAGTCCCTCCCATCAGGAAACTTGCACAAGCCTCTTAGATAGCCTCATCCACCAGAGGGCAGACAACAGAAGCAAGAACTATAATCCTGCAGCCTGTGGAACAAAATCCACATTCACAGAAAGATAGACAATATGAAAAGGCACAGGGATATGTACCAGATGAATGAACAAGATAAAACCCCAGAAAAACAACTAAATGAAGTGGAGATAGGTAACCTTCCAGAAAAAGAATTCAGAATAATGATAGTGAAGATGATCCAGGACCTCAGAAAAAGAATGGAGGCAAAGATCGAGAAGATGCAAGAAATATTAAACAAAGACCTAGAAGAATTAAAGAACAAAAAAACAGAGATGAACAATACGATAATTGAAATGAAAACTACACTAGAAGGAATCAACAGCAGAATAACAGAGGCAGAAGAACAGATAAGTGACCTGGAAGACAGAATGGTGGAATTCAATGCTGCAGAACAGAATAAAGAAAAAAGAATGAAAAGAAATGAAGACAGCCTAAGAGACCTCTGGGACAGCATTAAATGCAGCAACGTTCGCATTATATGGGTCCCAGAAGGAGAAGAGAGAGAGAAAGGTCCAGAGAAAATATTTGAAGAGATTATAGTCAAAAAACTTCCCTAACATGGGAAAGGAAATAGCCACCCAGTCCAGGAAGCGCAGCAAGTCCCATACAGGATAAACCCAAGGAAAAACATGCAGAGACACATAGTAATCAAACTGGCAAAAATTAAGACAAAAAATTATTGAAAGCAGCAAGGGAAAAATGAAAAATAACATACAAGAGAACTCCCATAAGGTTAAGAGCTAATTTCTCAGCAGAAGCTCTATAAGCCAGAAGGGAGTGGCATGATATACTTAAAGTGATGAAAGGGAAGAAACTACAACCAAGATTACTCTACATGGCAAGGATCTCATTCAGACTTGATGGAGAAATCAAAAGCTTTACAGACAAGCAAAAACTAAGAGAATTCAGCACCACCAAACCAGCTGTACAACAAATGCTAAAGGAACTTCTCTAGGCAGGAAACATAAGAGAAGAAAGGGACCTACAAAAACAAACCCAAAACAATTAAGAAAATGGTCATAGGAACATACATATCGATAATTACCTTAAACGTGAATGGGTTAAATGCTCCAGCCAAAAGACACAGGCTCACTGAATGTATACAAAAACAAGACCCATATATATGCTGTCTACAAGAAACCCACTTCAGACCTAGGGACACATACAGACTGAAAGTGAGGGGATGGAAAAAGATATTCCATGCAAATGGAAATCAAAAGAAAGCTGGAGTAGCAATACTCATATCAGATAAAATAGACTTTAAAATAAAGAATGTTACAAGAGACAAGGAAGGACGCTACATAATGCTGAAGGGATCAATCCAAGAAGAAGATATAAAACCTATAAATATATATGCACCCAACATAGGAGCACCTCAATACATAAGCCAACTGCTAACAGCTATAAAAGAGGAAATCAACAGTAACACAATAATAGTGGGGGACTTTAACACCTCACTTACACCAATGGACAGATCATCCAAAATGAAAATAAATAAGGAAACAGAAGCTTTAAATGACACAATAGACCAGATAGATTTAATTGATATTTATAGGACATTACATCCAAAACCAGCAGATTACACTTTCCTCTCAAGTGCGCACAGAACATTCTCCAGGATAGGTCACATCTTGGGCCACAAACCAAGCCTCAGTAAATTTAAGAAAATTGAAATCATATCAATCATCTTTCTGACCACAATGCTATGAGATAAGAAATGAATTACAGGGAAAAAAACGTAAAAAACAATATGTTACTAAATAACCAAGAGAGCACTGAAGAAATCAAAGAGGAAATCAAAAAATACCTAGAGACAAATGACAATGAAAACACGATGATCCAAAACCTATGGGATGCAGCAAAAGCAGTTCTAAGAGGGAAGTTTAGAGCTATACAAGCCTACCTCAAGAAACAAGAAAAATCTCAAATAAACAATCTAACCTTACACCTAAAGGAACTAGAGAAAGAAGAACAAACAAAACTCAAAGTTAGCAGAAAGAAAGAAATCATAACAATCAGAGCAGAAATACATGAAATAGAAACAAAGAAAACAATAGCAAAGATCAGTAAAACTAAAAGTTGGTTCTTTGAGAAGATAAACAAAATTGATAAACCATTAGCCAGACTCATCAAGAAAAAGAGGGAGAGGACTCAAATCAATGAAACTAGAAATGAAAAAGCAGAAGTTACAACAGACACTGCAAAAATACAAAGCTTCCGAACAGACTACTACAAGCAACTCTATGCCAATAAAATGGACAACCTGGAAGAAATGGACAAATTCTTAGAAAGGTATAATCTTCCAAGACTGAACCAGGAAGAAACAGGAAATAGGAACAGACCCAATCACAAGTAATGAAATTGAAACTGTGATTAAAATCTTCCCACAAACAAAAGTCCAGGACCAGATGGCTTCACAGGTGAATTCTATCAAACATTTAGAGAAGAGCTAATACCCATCCTTCTCAAACTCTTCCAGAAAATTGCAGAGGAAGGAACACTGCCAATCTCATTCTATGAGGCCACCATCACCATGATACCAAAACCCAACAAATATACCACAAAAGTAGAAAATTACAGACCAATATCACTGATGAATATAGGTGCAAAAATCCTCAACAAAGTACTAGCAAACTGAATCCAACAACACATTAAAAGGAACATACACCATGATCAAGTGGGATTTATTCCAGGGATGCAAGGATTCTTCAATATACACAAATCAATCAATGTGATACACCATATTAACAAATTGAAGAAGAAAAACCATATGATCATCTCAATAGATGCAGAAAAAGCTTTTGACAAAATTCAACACCCATTTATGATAAAAACTCTCCCGAAAGTGGGCATAGAGGGAAACTACCTCAACATAATAAAGGCCATATATGACAAACCCACAGCTAACATCATTCTTAATGGTGAAAAACTGAAAGCATTTCCTCTAAGATCAGGATCAAGACAATGTTGCCCACTCTCACCACTATTATTCAACATAGTTTTGGAAGTTTTGGCCACAGCAATCAGAGAAGAGAAAGAAATAAAAGGAATCCAATTTGGAAAAGAAGAAGTAAAGCTGTCACAGTTTGCTGATGACATGATACTCTACACAGAGAATCCTAAAGATGCTACCAGAAAACTACTAGAGCTAATCAATGAATTTGGTAAAATTGCAGGATACAAAATTAATGCACAGAAATCTCTTGCATTCCTATACACTAATGATGAAAAATCTGAAAGAGAAATTAAGTAAACACTCCCATTTACCACTGCAACAAAAAGAATAAAATACCTAAGAATAAACCTACCTAAGGAGACAAAAGACCTGTATGCAGAAAACTATAAGACACTGATGAAAGAAATTAAAGATGATACAAATAGATGGAGAGATATACCATGTTTTTGGATTGGAAGAATCAACCTTGTAAAAATGACTCTTCTACCCAAAGCAATCTACAGATTCAATGCAATCCCTATCAAACTACAACTGGCATTTTTCACAGAACTAGAACAAAAAATTTCACAATTTGTATGTAAACACAAAAGACCCCGAATTGCCAAAGCAATCTTGAGAATGAAAAATGGAGCTGGAGGAATCAGGCTCCCTGACTTCAGACTATACTACAAATCTACAGCAATCAAGACAATATGGTACTAGCACCAAAACAGAAATATAGATCAATGGAACACGATAGAAAGCCCAGAGATAAACCCATGTACATATGGTCACCTTATCTTTGATAAAGGAGGCAAGAATATACAGTGGAGAGAAGACAGCCTCTTCAATAAGTGGTGCTGGGAAAACTGGACAGCTACATGTAAAAGCATGAGATTAGAACACTCTCTAACACCATACACAAAAATAAGCTCAAAATGGATTAACAATATAAATGTAAGGCCAGAAACTATCAAACTCTTAGAGGAAAACATAGGCAGAACACTCTATGACATAAACCACAACAAGATCCTTTTTGACCCACCTCCTAGAGAAATGGAAATAAAAACAAAAGTAAACAAATAGGACCTAATGATACTTAAAAGCTTTTGCACAGCAAAGGAAACCATAAACAAGACCAAAAGACAACCCTCAGAATGGGAGAAAATATTTGCAAATGAAGCAACTGACAAAGGATTAATCTCCAAAATTTATAAGCACCTCATGCAGCTCAATAACAAAAAAACAAACAACCCAATCCAAAAATGGGCAGAAGACCTAAATAGACATTTCTCCAGAGAATATATACAGACTGCCAACAAACACATGAAAGGATGCTCAACATCATTAATCATTAGAGAAATGCAAATCAAAACTACAATGAGATATCATCTCACACCAGTCAGAATGGCCATCATCAAGAAATCTAGAAACAATAAATGCTGGAGAGGGTGTGGAGAAAAGGGAACACTCTTGCACTGCTGGTGGGAATGTGAATTGGTACAGCCACTATGGAGAACAGTATGGAGGTTCCTTAAAAATCTACAAATAGAACTACCATATGACCCAGCAATCCCACTACTGGGCATATACCCTGAGAAAAACCATAATTCAAAAAGAGTCATGTACCAAAATGTTCATTGCAGCTCTATTTACAATATCCAGGAGATGGAAGCAATCTAAGTGTCCATCATTGGATGAATGGATAAAGAAGATGTGGCACATATATACAATGGAATATTACTCAGCCATAAAAAGAAACGAAATTGAGCTATTTGTAATGAGGTGGATGGACCTAGAGTCTGTCATACAGAGTGAAGTAAGTCAGAAAGAGAAAGACAAATACCATATGCTAACACATATATATGGAATTTAGGGAAAAAAATGTCATGAAGAACCTAGGGTAAGAAAGGAATAAAGACACAGACCTAGTAGAGAATGGACTTGCGGATATGGGAAGGGACAAGGTTAAGCTGTGAGAAAGTGAGAGCATGGCATGGACATATATACACTACCAAATGTAAAATAGATAGCTAGTGGGAAGCAGTCACATGGCACAGGGAGATCAGCTCGGTGCTTTGTGACCACCTAGAAGGGTGGGATAGGGAGGGTGGGAGGGAGGGAGGTGCAAGCGGGAAGAGATATGGGAACATATGTATGTGTATAACTGATTCACTTTGTTATAAAGCAGAAACTAACATACCACTGTAAAGCAATTATACTCCAATAAAGATGTTAAAAAAAATAAAGCTTAGCACCTAATAAGTGCTTAATGATTATTAACCTTAGAACAGTTCCTGGCCCATAACTCATACTTCTGTTGAAGGAATATATGCAACTGCATATTTCCTATAATGATGAAATTGACTGAAGCCATAGTCAAGGGAGAGAGAGGAAGGCTTTGCAGGGGATGGGGTTTCAGAAGAAGATATCAGAAAGACAGCAACATGACAGGACAAAACCCAGAAAAATATTCTGACAATATGACAGTATGTATATGACAGGTTTTTACCTGTACATCAGAGCTACTTCTTGGTTCTGCTCTCCCCTACCAAGAGAAACCATAATTCGTGCCTTTCTCTTGTTTTCACTTTTCATTCCATTCTTCCTCAAGAAGGGGCTGGAAATCTGGCAGTAAAGGAAAAAATTACATATGTGTATGTTTGTGCCTTAATTTTTGCCTCCTTTCATGAAAGTCTTACCATATTTTAAGCATTTAATAAATATTTCAAATCAAGTCTGGCATATTAGATTATCAATTAACATTTGTTGGATGATTGAGTTTATAAGTGAGCAGTTACTTACTGTGCTCCCCTCCTTCACCCATAGGCATACTCCTTGTGACACTTCTGTCAGAGCACTATTTTTATTTATCTAATATTTATATCTGATTCTCTTCACAAAAAGTTTTGAAGCAGTTTTCAGTGTTATTTACCACACCAGATAAAAATAATTAGGGATTGGGAGACAATGTGATGATTCAAAACAAGAGATCAACATATGCCAGTGAGGTTCACAGTTGTTAGAGGTGGGTTGCCAAACTGATTCTGAGCTTCCCAGCAGCCATCAAAAGGAAAATTAATTACATAATTCACATTGTCCAATGATTCAAAAGACACAATTACTCGGGTATTTCAGTTACTGAGAATAGAAATTTTCCTTTGAGTTATTATTAAAGAATTATTTTTGATATAAATGCCATCAAGAATTTTCTACAGTACATGAAAAACGAGTTTCATTGGTCCATTTTGTATTATAATCTTCAATGTACCTCACCACATTATGCTAAAGTAAAGATCAGTGGATGAATTCTCAAAGGGACAAAAAACGGTTTTGCCTCGGTCTGAAGCTCTGGCAATTTAGCTTCACTGAAGGGAAAAAAAAAATATCACGTATCCAGAAGAAAAGACTGTACAACAATTAGTCTTCTAAAAATATTTATTCCTTACCATGAAATTTAGATAAGCGAAGGCAACAGAGACTTCACGTCTATAATCTCTAAGAGGCACCTCTTAATGTCGCTAATATTACCCCTGTGTCTTTAAGGACGCCATTTTCTAAACGGTTTCATTTTAGGAAAGTTCTGGAAACGTTTACGTCACATGATTCAATAGGCGGCCATTTTGTGATCTCAACGAGAGACACCATGGAGTACCCTGAGGGACGGCGCCGCCGTTCCTCAAAAAATGTTTTAACACCAGATTCAACATCAGAAGTAACGAGCGTCCGATATTCCCAAACTGCCGGTGACCATGGAGCTGAAACTGCCGGCGGTCGGGGCGCGCAAACTGCCGGCCATCTTGGCGCCCAAACTGATGCCGCCATCGGCAACCAGGCTGCTGCCAGAACCCCTGTGGAAAACTTACGAGAAGGGACAGGTAAGTGGTTTTTAAGATATTTTCCCGTAAGAGATCAGCTAATTAGAGTAGTTTGGGTGCGGATTCTAGTTATTTAATGGGTTTGCGTGGGTGGTGTAGTTGTCACCAGGCGAGGTCTCGTCACCAAGGAACAAATCGGTCCAACCTAACGGATTTGCAGAGCAACCGATTCTGCCACCCCTTTGACAGTTATCACTGTGTGCTGGTAAAACTCCCGTGGCCGACCCAAGGGTCGTGCCTGTGTAAAGGGTATTTGTTCTGAAGCGTTGCTCCATGAGGTACTTGAGCGGCCGCAATCAGCACCCTTCGAGTCTACCGCCCGGGCACGCGGCGAGCTGGCCGCCGCCTTGAGGCCATCCGCCTGTCCGCGGTGGCGGAAGTGTGGGGAGGGGTGGCGCGCGAGGCTCCTACCCGTCGCCACACAGTCCGCCGGCCGCCCGGAGCCCACTCGCTCTCTCTGGAACCACCCTGTGCAGAGAGGCCGTCCCGGCGCCAGTCGGCTGAGGAGCGTGTGAGTCCGGCGGTCGGAGGGCTCTTGGCGCCTCGTTGGCGCCGAGGGCTGCGCGCTGCTCTTCCCTTCCCAGCCCACCTGGGGTGGTGCGAAGGCTTTAGGGCCCCTCGGCCTGGTGGGAGGTTTTCTAGGGAAATGCAATCAAATCCTAGGGCTGCGGTCTTCCCTTGGGAGCTTAGTGCCCCTGGGATAAGGATGGAGTGGTCATTGACTCCAAACTGCATCTAGCGGCTATGAACTTGAGAAACTACCCATTTAGTTTTGTGGTGACTTCTGGTGCTGGGAGCTTGCGGTCAGGCGCCCTCCATTTAGTTATAATTCTGATTCCAATTCTAATTCTGATGAAGTGAGATGGAGCTGGCTGGGTGGGGGCGGTGAGTGGTGGAGAGCAGTCCTGTTAATTTAATTCGGTATCAAAGAGTGCTTGCTGGAAAAATGTGGATGGCTTTTCTTAAAAGAAATATGATGCAACCAGTTCATTGTATAAATGCAGATAGCAAATCTAAAAAATCATTAAAACTCATTTCTACCAGGGGTGTCTACCTTCTCTGAAATGGTTCCAGTTCTTACATTCTTTCTTTCATAAGAGAGGAGTTGCCAGAAAGGCACTGAAATGAACAAAATGCCTTAGTCTTAATTCTGCTGAGGAATCTAAAAGTTACTACTGATCTGATTAAATCTTGCTTAGCAGCTAGTTCTTCAAATCTGTATTTCTGCTCCCAAACTTAAATGTTTGTTACTCTTATGTTAGGCAGTGTACCCAGTCCCAAGATTTTTTATTCAATTTATTTTATTTTAATTAACTTTACCCCTTACCTTTACATTTAGTTTTTGTATTTGTGTGTGTGTGTGTGTGTATGTGTGTATAACTGTATGAAGCAGGAAAAGGAGAGAGATGGCTATCACAAATAATCAATCTCTTTTTCTCTTTTTCTCTCTCTCTCTCCTCCCCCACCCTCGCCCCACCCTCTCATCCTGGGTGTCTGATTTTTCACTCCTGATCTCTCTTGTGCTTTCTATGCCTTTCTGGTAGTTTCTGAAGTCAGCCTAAAGGACTGAAATCATAACTGGTGAATGATTTACCTGTAAAGGGGTCTCAGACTCACTTGTATGAGGTTTTGTTTGTTTGTCTTTCCTTTTCTCTATTTTAACTGGTAGTGCTAAATATTCTTTGTCCTCCCCCCACTTTTTACAGTTTTTTATATTGAAGTATAGTTGAGGTACAATGTTATATAAGTTACAGGTGTACAATATAGTGATTCACAATTTTAAAGGTTATGCTCTGTTTATTGTTAATATAAAATATTGGCTATATTCCTCGTGTTGTACAATATATCCTTGTAGCTTATTTTATACCTAATGGTTTGTACCTCTTAATCCTCTACCCCTACACTTCCGCTCCCCCTTCCCTCTCTCCACTGGTAACCACTAGTTTGTTCTGTATACCTGTGAGTCTGCTTCTTTTTTGTTATATTCACTTGTATGTGTTTTTAAAAAAAGGTTCCAGTGCTTTTAAGTGAGATTCGAATTCAAAACTCGGAACTCAATGAATGGTTTACAGAGTATTAGGAGCTATACATTATCTGGAGCTTTTCATCTAACTTAAATTATAAGATTTTATAACTTGGTGTATAACATAGTGTCCTTAGAACGTAAGAAAACTTTGTCAGTTTTTCATATATGTACACTGCTTGTTTCCATTTATTTATTTATTTATGTATGGCTGCGCTGGGTCTTTGCTGCTGCGCAAGGACCTTCATTTTAGTTACGGCGAGCGGGGACCACTCCTCGCTGCGGCACGAAGTCCTCTCATTACGGTGGCCTCTCCTGTTGAGGAGCACAGGTTCCAGGTGTGAGGGCCTCAGTAGTTGTGGCTCATGGGCTCTAGAGCGCAGGCTCACTTGTTGTGGCACGTGGGCCTAGTTGCTCCACGGCATGTGGGATCTTCCTGGACCAGGGCTCGAACCCGCATCCTCTGCATTGGCAGGCGGATTCTTAACCACTGCACCACCAGGGAAGCCCGCTTTTTTCCATTTTTGAGAAAAAATTTCCTCAGAAGTAGTGTGGGCCCTAAAACTCAAAATGCAAGCCACTACAGATATATCCCTAATAGATGGAAAATAAGGTGAAAAAATGAAGATCAACTTGGAGATTATTCACTTTACAGAATGTGCATTATATATATGTGTGTGTGTATATGTGTGTGTGTATATATATATATATATATATATAAATATATATATATATATATATGTATATATATGGATTCATCTTAGGATTCCTTCAAATGGCTTTTAGGGGTATTTCAAATAAGTGGTGGTTGTGAGGATTAAATGAAATAATAGACCTTATGCACTCAATGTAGAGCCTGGCACATGGAGTAAATGTTAGTGATGAATAAATCAAATTAGATTTTACATTTTTCCATTATCATCCCTTCAGAAATGAGTCTATTCCATGAAGTTAGATGTACTTATATAGATAGCCCAGCCGTAAGACTGGGACTCCTAACTTTTCCCCGAGGTAGCTCGGAGCTGTTGATGTTGGCTTTAGAGTCTTAAAAAGCTGCCTGCTCTCACACGGACTGTTTAATTCCTACCATTTTATTGATCATTAAGGTGAAATACTGAAAATTAAGCTGTGTTTCATTCAAATCATCATAGAGCATTTCGGCCAGTGGTTTTTTGGGTTGATTTTGGCCTTTGGTTGGCAGTCTTCTCTGCAGAGGTATGTAGCTTACTTGCTTTGGTAGTCACCACTGTATTGATGAGTTAATCCTTTACCGGAGAGTCTAAGAATATCAAGAAGACTAAATCATGTGTAACAGCTCTTACTTCATTTGTTATCATGTAATTAGTATTAACATTGGAAAATCTGCACATATGGGAGGGGACATAAGGTGACTTTATAAATAATCAAGTTATGTCAAATAAAGTGTTTTGAAGCTGTACACACATCATTCCAGTGAGGGTTATCAGCAAGATACTGTGTAATGTAACCAGTACTACCAGAAGTGGTCACTAGAGGGGGCAAGAGGAGTTTTTGGTAACTTTCTGTTGGTTTTGTTTTTGTTTTCATGCACTCAAAACAAGAGATGAGTAGAAGCCAGGATGAACCTCCTTACGAACTTGAGGACCAGTTTATATTGCGTCTGCCTCCGGTAAGAAACCCTTGTATCTCAGGCCAAATATCTTCAGTGCATAAGTATCAGCCCTGCTTGGATTCTGTAGCATTTCTGTTTATTTAAGGTAGGCTATAAAAACCAAGAACATTTGTTTCCCAGGAGTTGTGTTCTATTTAGCAGTCCTATCCTAGTGTGTACTCTTTTAAGCAGCATTTCTTTTGTCCTGCACATGCCACCTACTGTGTGGGTTGATTTCCTGGCAAACAGGTGGGACAATGATGGATTCAGTCACTTATCACAGATGCCAACAGCCTTGCTCACTGGACAGCCAAGATAAGACTCTTCTAAAAGAGAGTTCCTTTCTGTCACCTCAAAAGGGGCAATGGAGGGGTTAGCACTGTCTCCTCAAATTCATCATCATGCAAGGCTGTTGAAGCTCATTTCAGCATTGTGTTAGGGACTCTTCCCCTATTGATACCTGTATTTAAGTATTATTTAGTCTAAGAAAGGTATATTAAGGATGGGCTTCAGAAAGGTATTTCCCCAATTAGGGTTAATTAATATAGCCAGTAAACTGCAGCTAAGCCTTCCCTTAGCAACTACAACTTGAAGGGTAACAGTGAGAAACAGGAATGTACAGCTAGGAGAAGGCATTATCTATAGCTGCTAAAAGACAACAATAACATTAGAGTCAACCTCATCCTAACTTGACTTACCCAGTGCACAGTATCTCATGGTACATGGCATTGTTCCTAACGTTTGGGAAGTTTAAGGTTCTATTTAAGGGAGGACAGTCTCTGACATACCTGTTCTATTACCTGCTAAGTAGACAATTCATCCTTCTGATTTTTCAATCTAACTCCTTTTTAGGAACATGCTTCTACTGTCAGGAAGATAATACGTTCTGGAAGTGCTGCCATGAAGGATAAACTGAACATTGACTTTTCGTGTAAGTAGTTAATATCCATTCACCGTACACTGAACAGTAGTTTATTAAGGGATTGCTGTGTGTCAGGCACAATACTAGATACCAAGGATGTGACAAAGAATAGAATGTGGTCTCTGTCTTGATGGACTCAAAGAGAGGCTTCAGTCACTTCCATCTCTTCCTTTTAGAGGAAAGGAAGTAGAACTTATACAACTTGAGGTAATTATCATGGTGTGTATAAGGAAGAACTTGGAGGTCAACTGTGGGATTTGCATACTGCTGATTGTCTCCTATATGCAACTTTTGTGATTTCTGACTGTCCGGGGGAATGACAGGTGGATGTACTGTTCTTTGTTTACAAAAGTGACATACCTTTATCTCTTTTAAATAATATTTATTAGATTTTTAAATACAGAGAAGTATATGAAGAATAAAATTTTAAATGGCCCATAATCCCAGCACTCTGGTAGCCCTTACTGACACTTTTTAAAAAAGGAATACAAATGCATGGCTAGAAAACTCAAATAAAACAGAAAGGTTGAAAAGGAGAAGTGAAACTCTCCTTCACAGTGCCTCAACCCCAATGCCAAGGATAAGTAATATTGGCCTTTTCTCCTTGTGTTTCCTTATAGACAAAACTTTTATGCATAATACCAATGTATAAATAATCTCTCTATATTTTTAAAGATAATTTACACAAAAAGGATCATGTCAAACATAGTTCTGCATCTTTCCTTTTTCACTTAATATTAGAAGATTACACTTGAATCCTTTTGTATCAAGAGACATTCATGTTTGAGACATCTGGGCAGGATTCAGAGTTGTCAGTATATGGCTGACTCTCTCTTTCTCTCTCTCTCTCTCTCTCTCTCTCTCTCTCTCTCTCTCTCTGGCTATTGTGTAGAATTTTATCTTTGTGAAACTAACTAGAGATTATAACTTGAGACTTATTAGTACTATTCTAGAATCAACCCTCCCCTTACCCAACCCTTTGAAAACACCCATGTACAGTGACATGATCGAATGCTCCTAATGGTGTCCAAACGAATGGGTTTAAATGAATGGAGTTGGCCTTTCAAGATGAGAATGAAACAATTACCACTTCATTCACTTTAGTTCACAACCATGACCAAGAAACTTAGCTACTTTTGATGGAATGACATAAACTAGAAAAAAAGAGCTCCATATACCCTGCCTTCTTTGCTGTGGGAAGTTACTAATTGCGTACACAATTATGACATTGTGAGAAACAGTAAGTTTCAATGAAAGACTCGTCTGTCCCCCATAAGTCTTCATTATTCAAACCCCAGGAGTCTTGAGAGTACATTGGGAAGATGTCAGATTTAATCTTTTCTACTTCTGTTCAGCTGATGGATGTCATGCAGTTGTTGGGGTTGAAGGTGTCTCACTATCTGCTAAGCTGGTTGATTTGCCTCATGCTATTGAAAGCCTGAAAACTCTGGATAAAAGAACTTTTTATAAAACGGCAGATATTTCCCAGGTATGGACAAGTTTTCTTAATCTACTCGCCCGCACATCCTTCAAGGATTTCCTTTCCCCCTCCTTTTCTTTCTTTCAATTCTTTTTTCACCTGCTTGTCATTTCTAATTTCCAGCTCAATTGCACAGGGAATACAATGTCATGTTCTGGTTTGGTGTTTGATCCATCACTTTTCACTACTATATTTTATCCAAATAGCTTTTAGAGCCTCCTGTTTGCCATTTATAGTGCCTTTCATTCTTTGAAAAATATGAGCATCTGGGATCTTCGTCTGAAATTCCTGTTAAAGCAGTGTGCTGTTAACTCTGGAGGTTTACATTGGTTCTTATTCATCATCTCTACTGTTGATATTTTGTTTCCTTTATAAATCAAAATGCTAAGATATATCTTGTTTTCAACACATTCCTTCCACAGTGGTAAGCACTGGAGTTAAAAACAACAACAATAACCTCAGAGTCCATATGCTGTGCTGCCGAGATAGAGAGAGAATGCATATGAGTGTATGTAATACTTGGTTTTCTGGAAATGCCAGGTAGCATTCTCCTTACTTTTGTGCTCCAGGATTTCTGGTGGTAAGAATGATCATCATCCATTACTAACCCAAGATTTGTGGCCACCGTCAACTTCTTTGTCTTTGTTAAATCCAGATGCTTGTGTGCACTGCTGATGGTGGTGTCCACTCTGATCCTGAAGAACCGGTTACTTCTACTGATCTTAAAGCAAGCAAGAAAAGTGAAAAGGAGAGACAGAAAAAACATATCTGGAAGCGTGGCAGTAAGTCATCAGTCCCTTGCTCATTCTGGCTAACTACATTTATCTGCTGGATCCTAATTACTTGTGAGCCAGGGATCTGTTACCACACTTAGGTGTTTGGTTCAGTAGACATCCAGATGCTCTTAAAGGAACGAGTCGTGTCATGAGCCAGTGGCTTAGAGCATGACCTTATCAAATTCAGATAGATATGTGACTACTATCAGTCATATATACATTTCACCATGTTGAATTTATTTTAGTGACTCCACCACTTAGGAATGTCAGAAAGAGAAGCGTCTGCAAAACAACAGAAAAGGTTAGTGGCATGCTATTTCTGTGTCTACTGGTTGGATTGGAAGAGGATTATGAATGGAGGGGAAGGGAGACAGTCAGTTGGGTATTCATTTGTTCAGTCATTTATATGTCCAATAAACATTTGCTGAGTATGAGCAACATGCCAGGCACTGTGTGCTAACAATTGGAAATATGTAACGAACAAAAACAGACTTGACCCTTGAAGTTATAGGGTAGTCACTTAGGGATCTAGATGTGTCATGAACTTGAAACTTCTGCTAATGCTTTTAAAAGTTTCCAACTGCAAAATCTTGTTTTAAAGTGAACCCATCCAGAACCTGAGAATTGGGAATTGTGGTTGTATTTCTAACCTTACCTCAGACTTGTAGAACCCTGGGCAAACTACAGGAGTACTATGCCTTGGCTTCTTTTTTAATTAATTTTTTTATTTTGAAATAATTGTAGATTCGCATGCAGCTATTAGCAATAGAAAAGAGGTACTGTGTACCCTTTACCCAGTTCTTCCCATTGTAACATTTGCAAAACTATAGTACAATATCACAAATAGGAAACTGACATTATTACTCTTCACTAATCTTATTCAAATTGTTCCAGTTTTACTTTCTCCTGTGTATGTGTGTGCATGTGTTTAGTTCTATGCAATTTTATCCCATGTGTATGTTGGTGTATCCACCCACGCAGTCAAGATACTGAACAGTATTGTCACCACCAGGATCCCTCATCTTGCCCTTTTAAAGCCACACCCATATCCTCCTCACCCCAAACCACCAGGCTCTAACCCCTGCTAATCACTAGTATGTTCTCCATCTCTATAATTTTGTCATTTTGAGAATGTTGTATAAATGGAATCATACAAAGTATAACAGTTGAGACTGGCTTTGTTTTTTTCACTCAGATTAATTCCCTTAAGGTCCATGTGGATTGTTGCATGTATCAATAGTTCCTTTTTATTGCTGAGTGGTATGCCATGTTATGAATGTACCACAGTTTGCTTAATTGTTCACTCGTAGAAGGACATCTTGGCTGTTTCCATTTTTTGAATGTTATAAATAAAGCTGCCAGCAGGTTTTTGTATGAACATAAGTATTCATCTATTTGACATAAATGCCCAGGAGTGCAATTACTACTGGGTATGTTGCATGTTTAGTTTTATAAGAAACTACCCATAGTGTTTTCCAGGTGGCTGCACCATTTTACATTTGCCCCAGAAATGTACGTGTGATCCAATTTCTCTACATTTTCACCAGCATTAGGTGTTGTCACTATTTTTTATTTTAGCCATTCTGATAGATGTGTAGTGATCTCATTGTGGTATTAATTTGCATTTTCCTGATGGCTAAAGATGTTGAGCATCTTCTCATGTGCTTGTTTGCCCTCTATATGTCCAGTTCAGTGAAGTGTCTGTTCATGCCTTTTGCCCATTTTCTAAATGGATTGCTTTTATTGTTGAGTTTTGAGAGTTCTTTTTTATATTCCAAATACTAGTTTTCAGATATGTGGTTTGCAAATATTTTCTCCCAGTCTGTAACTTGTCTTTTTATGTTCTTCATGGGGTCTTTCAAAGAGCAGAAGTTTTTTTGTTTGGTGAAGTCTGATTTATTGATTTCTCATTTTAAGGATCTTGTTTTTCATGTCAAGTATAAGAACTGTTTGCCTAGCCCAGATTCTGAAGATTTCTCCTAACTATCTTTTTAAAGTTTTACATTTAAGTCTGCAATCCATTTTTGAGTTAATTTTTGTAAAAGGTTTGAGAGTTAGTTCAAGGTTGTTCTTTTTTTTCCCCTTTGCATGTCCAATTGTTCCAGCGCCATTTGTTAAAAAGGCTACCCTTTGTCCATTGTATTGCTTCTGCACCTTTGTAAAAAATAAGTTGGGCATATTTGTGTGAGTTTCTTTTTCTGGGTTCCATTAATCTGTGTTGATCACTGATTCCACAGTGTAGCTTTGTAATAAGCCTTGAAATCAGGAAGACTGATCTCACTTTATTTTTTATTCAAGATTGTTGTAGCCATTCTAGAGTCTGTAACTTTCCATATACATTTTAGAGTAAGTTTGTCTATGTCTATAGAAAACTTTGTTGGAATTTTGATAAGAATTGCATTAAACCTATAGATCAGTAGCTTTATTATGTTTAATCTATGAACATGGTTGCTTTGGCTTTATACTGTCAGTCAACAGCATTCATTGAGTGCTTACTAAATATAAAACTACATTAAGAATGGTTCTAGAACTCTTCAAGCTTTAGTAAAGTAGAACAATTATAATATAACTTCATTGTTCATTGTGTTTTATTTCATAGGTCACTGATATCAAACAAATTGAAGAAGTCCGCTCTCCTGAGGTAGACAAATCATAATATAACTTTATTGTTAACCTATGCTGTGTTTTATTTCACAGCTCTTTAATTTCAAACAAATCAAAAAAATCACAAAGATTACTTTCAAGCCTTCCTTCTCACCTGTAACCCCCACTCCCATACACATACACTGAATTTGATTCACTGAAAAATAAATTCATTGTTTAATGTCTGACAACTCCGAGAGCAAAAGATACAATTTGATCAGTGGCCCTGTGTATTTTAATCTGCTTCTTTTCTGTGATATTTATTTTTAAAAACCATTTCTTGGAAGCCAGTGTTCACTCTTACCAGCAGTTGTTTGCAATTACTTATTCCCCCTCAAAGTTCTAATCTCTATTTGTGGCATGATGAATTGGTTGCTGTGGAGATAATTGTCTAAAACTGGATTTAAGGGAGAATATGTGGCTAAGACCCAGTTTTTATAGGAAACTCTCTAATAATAAAGATGTGGAGAAGTGGAATCTGGGATTTTGGATCTTTAAACCAAATTATTTCCAAGTAACAAAAAAAATTATAGTTCTTTGCCAGTATGGGTCAGCGCAAATAATTAACAACTGAGGCTTAAGGGTCATGCCTCTGAGGAGGTCTTTAATATAGAGTTGCAGATTCAAAAGATTAAATGTCTCAAGTAATTCGATTGGGGAAAAAGTAAGCTTACTGTACAAAAATATAGACCCTGAACAAAGTTTCCTTCATAAATAGCATTGTTTAAAGTAGAAATTTGATTGGATGTATCTTAAAGAGGCCTAATTATTTGAATTCATTTGTATGTAGGAAGAGGACATTTCTGCAAGACCCAAGGTGTTAAGTAAGGCTACTGGTATTCCTTCTTCTCCAACTTTGGTTCAGCACGTTGTACCTCCTGATGTGGAAGAGGAAGTGAAAAGACTGCTGCGCTCAGATGCTGAAGCTATCAGTGTCCGTATCCTTTTACACTAAATATTTTCTGTGTAGTCTGTTCCACCCCAAATGCACTTGGTGACAAGCTCTCATTTCTGATATTGTGTGCTGATGTTAATGTACAGAACTTATGATTTTTGGAAATGTTACTTTCTAGCTAGGAACAGTACATTCATGTAGTAGAAATTATTTACTTGCGTAATTCAGTATAAGGCACTTTTCTATACTAGGAATCCACATACAAATGGCCTGAAGTTGGACTAAATTAAATAGCACTTTCAGCCAGAGAGCCTCTTCCCTTTCAAGTTTGCCTTCTGCTTTCTTTCTGCTTTTTCCTTGACTGCCTCTCCTTTCAGGATGGGTGGTCTTGGCCGAAGGTGAAACCAAGGAAATAGAAAGTGAAGGCTTCATTCCAGGCTTTGAGATAGTCTCAGAAATGAGTGGCTGTAAGCAGCGTCATACTTCAACAGGTGCATTAATAAAGGCAAAGCAGGCGCTTCAAGAGGGCAGGTGTTGACTGTGTGTAGGACCATTCTCCATAAACTCACAGGCCAATCACAGAAAAAGGGTGCCTTTGCCCTTCTCCCCTCGTATTGGTCCCACAAGTTTAGGGGTTTTAGATTGGGGTTCTAATATCCCATCCATCCCTGCTATTCTAAATTCCTGTGGGCCCTTGGATTCTCTGAATATTTTGATCATTGAATACGTGAATGAATGTTACAGTGTTTTGCCTTTCCTGTCCTTGTTTTATAAAAGGAATAATCTTCCTGTGAGAAAAAATTATTTTTAAAATTCATTGGTTGCCCAGTAAACTTGAGGGGGAGTATAATTGCCGCTGGAGTGGGAGTCATTTGAAAAGCTTCAGATGGTTTCACCTTCCTTGTGCTTAAAACCCATAGAATATGGTGTGTTTCGGGAGATGGACAATGACTCTAGCAGTAACAGTGTTGAAGTTGAGCATGATAAGGAGGAAGATGAAGAGGGAGAGGATGATGCGGATAAAGACAAGGAAGAGGAGGAAGATTATGATGTGCATATGGAAAGGGAGCCTCAGGACAAGTTCATTGAATCTGGCCAGTATGAGGCAAAGGAGGGAGCCAGCTCAACAGGTAAGTTAGGGAAAAACAAAGGGGTGGGACAGAGTGGGTGGCAGTACTAAAGACTGACTCTAAACACGTGTTAGTTGCAAAGTTAAGTTTGAGAAATTATTGCTCAGATGTGTAGTGGAGTTTTAGTGGATTTGGATCTTGGTCCACTAGTTTAGGCTATGTTTAGATACATGAAGTTTTTGTCTATCTCTGTTAGTCACGGAAATTCAGAAGCAGACTCGTTACATGCAGAAAAAGCTCCGAAAGATTGAGCGCAACGCACAAAGACAGAAGAAGGTCATTATGAAAGTGGAAAACCTAATGCTCAAGGTAAATTCTTGTTGGCTGGTATAAATATATCCTGATATCTTACTTTCAAAATCCCGTCTTTGTGTTTCCACTCATGTCATCTCTGTGCAGCATTCTGGTTCATTCATGAACCTGAACAACCTCTTAGATACCCCTAATAAAAGATAGCCCTATTTCCTTTTACCTGAGTAATTTTGATCATCTTATATAAGCATTTTTGGGAGGGGACCAGGAGACTTGAGATAATAATTGCCAATATTGAACATTTAACTATGTGAAAGGCATATACAGATCTAAGCATTTTATGTGTATTATCTCATTTCATCCTGACATCCCTGAAATATAGGTGCTGGCACTATTCCCATTTTATAGATAAGAAATTGAAATTCAAAGAGATGAAGTAACTTGCCAAGGACCACAGTAAGTGGTAGGGCATAGATTGAACCCTGTTGCTCTGTACCAAAATATATTCATTACAATGAAAGAGAAACTAAATTAATTTAAAATTTTTATGATGCCTGCTTGAACAAAAATTAATATCATGCTTTACTTTTATTAATACACATTAATACATATTTTATTAATACACATATCAGCAAAAGGAAAATGTATGTTTAGGCCATGTTTGCTTCCCTTTTTACAGTGAGGGAAATTCTGAAGCATCTGGAGAATTCCTTGCCAGATTTCTTTTTCTGTAGAGCTGTTGTCATCGAAGGGGAGCAACTTGACACAGAACTATACTTATATAGAGTGTTGTCCTTCAGAATAACCAAGTTAGATAATAGATGTGGACATACTTTGAAAGATACAGATATATGGTATTATGGTTGTTGTCGTGTGCAGTACTAGTTAAGAATGGTAATATTCTGCCCTAGTGCAGGGGAATGAAGGAGTCAGCACCAGATTCCAAGCCAGCTCTTTAAGTAGGTCACCACAGTCAAAGGATTTGTGCTAAACTAGAAAAAGGTAACATGAAGGCATTCTAACTCTTTGTTTTAGGGCAAGAAAAAAAATGCCACGTAGGGTGTATAAAATCAAATCGAATGGCCCTGCAGTTGGAGAGTATAGTTCTTATACTCTAAATCCTTTTTAAAATGTGTTGTTATTGAAGTAGAGTTGATATACAATGTTGGGCCAATCTGCTGTACAAAGTGACTCAGTTATACACATAGAGACATTCTTTTTCTAAATCCTTTTTTTTAAGTACTCTTTTGTTACGACTGACAGTGTTCTTACTTATCAAATTATTTGCCAAACTCTTTGTCTCTCTTGGTTCTCTTTTCCTCTGAGACTCAGCATTCATCTTTTATATAATTCGTTTTCCAGGGTCATTTACAGTCTGTGCTGGAGCAGCTTAAGCTACAGGAAAAACAAATAAATGAGGAGGTGAGAAGTGTGTTTTCACATCAACCAGAAACCATTTGATGCAGAGAACCCCACCCCACCCCAATCTCATTTCTGGCTGTTCTTTTCACAGGAACAGTAGTGGCCAAATCTTCTAAATGAGGGTAGCAGGTTGGAACAAAGTCTTTGTGAAAATTCGTTCATTCAGCAGATATTGAATGTCTATTAAGTGGAAAGCACTGGATGTACACACAGTGTTGAATAAGACACATACAATACTTGTCCTCATGGAGCTAACAGTCTAGAAGGGAAGATCATCAGCAAACAAATTATCATACAAATATAAAGGTGCAAATCATAAAGAAGGGCTGTGAAGGAGAGAGAGTCAGTGGTGCTATCTGAATAGAGTCCTGAATTAAATTGGGGAGATCATAATCAGCCTTTCTGAGGAAGTGATACTTAAGAGACCTGAAGGAAAAGTCCAGGCAAAAAGTGTATGAAGAGCTTCTTGGGTGGAGCGTATGCCAGGTCCCACATTGGAAAAGAGCTTGGCTTCTTTGAGGACCTCTGCAGTATTTAAAGTGAGGAAGAGAGTGACTTAACGTAAGGTTGGAGAAGTAGGCAGAGGCCATATTGTATGGTCCCTTGCAGTCCATGATAAGGAGGATGGGTTTTAGTCTTAAGTGCAATGGGGAGCCCCTGGAGAGCTTTAAGCAGGAGAGTCACATTTAATTTAGAAGTTTTAAAGATCACTTTGATTATTATCTGGAGAATGGATTGTGGGAGGGCAGGACTAGAAGCAGGGAGGCCAGTTAGGAGGCTGTGGGGTCATCTAATAAAAGGTGATGGTAACTTGAAATAAGGAGGTGGCAATGGAGATGGAAAGAATAAATATTTTTTTCTTGAAATATCGTTAATTTACAATGTTGTGTTTCAAGTGTACAGCAAAGTGGTTCAGTTATATATATATATGTATGTGTGTGAGTGTGTGTGTGTGTGTATTCTTTTTCAGATTCTTTTCCATAATAGGTTACTACAAGATATTGAGTATACTTCCCTGTGCTATACAGTTGGTCCATGTTGTTTATTTTTTATCTATTTTATATATAGTAGTGTGTATATGTTAATCCCAAACTCCTAATTTATCTCCCCTCCCCCCTCCTGCTATCCCCTTTGGTAATCATAAGTTTGTTTTCTATGTCTGTGAGTCTATTTCTGTTTTGTAAATAAGTTCATTTGTATCATTTTTTTTAGATTCCATATGCAAGTGATATCATGATATTTTTTTTTCTCTGACTTACTGCACTTAATATGATAATCTCTAGGTCCATCCATGTTGCCTCAAATGACATTATTTCATTTGGAAAGAATATATATATATATATATATATTTAACTGCAATAAAAATGTTTTATAACAGCTTTATTGGGATATAATTCATATACCATACAATTCACCCATTTAAATTGTACAATTCAATGACTTTTAGTATATTCACAGAAGTGTGCAACCATCACCACAATCAATTTTACATTTTTATCACCCAAAAAAGAAACCTGTACCCATTAGCAGTCATTTCCCGTTTCTTCTGACCCTCCCACTCACCACCCCCCCACCCAGTTCTAGGCAACCACTGATCTACTTTCTACTAGCCTACTTTGCCTATTCTGGTTATTTCATATAAAAAGGAAACATATACTACAAGGTCTGTTGTGTCTGGCTTCTTTCACTTGGCATAGTGTTTTCAAGGTTAACCCATGTTGTGGAATGTATCAGTACTTCATTCCACTTTATGGCTGAATAATATTCCACTGTACAGATACACAACATTTTGTTTATCCATTCTTCCATCAGTCGACATTTGGGTTGTTTCCACTTTTTGGTTACCATGAATAATGCTGTTGTGAACATTTATATATGAGAGAATGTATTTTAAAGGTAGAATTGATGGGAATTGGGCCAATTACTGGGTGTCGAAGGAGAAAAGAGCGTTAAGGATGTATACCAGATTTCTAACTTGAAAGACTATTATTTAAAGCCACAAGAGAGTGAGCAGAGTGAAAAGAAAAGAGGGCAGTGTGGGATAAGTGAGGGTCAAGTAGCTGTATAGAAATGTATGCTGGTTCCAGCCCTATACTGTTGAGGGTAGGGTAACAGTTTTAAAGAGACTGGAGGTCATATTATGAGGATGGACTTAGCATGGGGCTTTTTTGGGGGGGGCCACGCCGCACATCTTGTGGGAACCCGCACCTTCAGCAGTGAAAGTGCGGAGTCCTAACCACTGGACCGCCAGGGAATTCCTGAGCATAGAGCTCTTAAGGTAGTGATGCCATCCCCCATGCTCATCCCCATACAAACAAGGCCAGGAGAATTCTTATGTTCTGTATATTCCCTTCCCCTCAGCACATCACTCATCCAAGTACTGCTTATAAACAGCCATGTGCACAGTTAATGCCAGGATTGCTTTAGCACCCACTAAACATCTTTGTTTTCCTCCATGTAAGTAGTTAGTATTGGGGGAGTGCTATTTTCAACATAGAACTACAGCTGTAAGCTTTATTCACTCAGAACCCTTTATGTTAGCTCATTTATTCAACATAGATTTATTGGGCACCTACTTAAAGCTAGGTTCCACAGGGAAGTACAAAATGCTTATGACACAGTCTCTGCCTCCAGTTGGGGAGAAGTACATGAGAGGGATAGGAATTTAAAGGAATGAGAGATCACTTTTGTCCATGGAGATTAGGGGAAGCTTCATAGAGAGATAGTGTTTGGGGCCTTAAGAGGTGGGTAAGGTTCTAATAAAGAGAGAAATGAAGGCATTCTGTATAGAAAGTAGCATTCACAATGGCTCAGAGGTGGTGATGCCAGGCTTAAGAGTTTAGGTTTTTGGTGTAGGTCGTAATAAGCCTTGAAAGCTTTTTCACCTGGGGAGTAACTCATGAAATGTTCTCTGCCAGCAGTATATAGGAGAAATTGGAGGGGGGAAAGACTAGAGGAAGATGCAAGTGACAGAAGGAATCAGAACTTAAAAACTGATTGGATTTCCAGGACAAAAAGGGAACAAAGAGTAGTGCAGAGCCTGGGTGACTGGAAAATGGTGAGCCACTAACAGGAATGAAGACAACTTGAAGAGGATTCTTGGGGGGTGGGGGATGGAGAAGATGGTCGGTTGAGTTGGAAACACTTTTTAAAATGGGAGATCGGAGAGTGCCTCATGCATAGAAATGATCATTGAAGCTGTGGGGATAGATGAGTTAGCCAGGTTGACTGTTCAGCAAGAAGTCTGAACCTAAGGAAAAACCTCCCTTTAGGAGGTGGTGGGAGGAGAAAGCGCCTGTAAAGGATAAAGAACTGGAGAAGTCAGTGATTGTAATCATGGTCAGCATCTGAGTGAAAAGATGCTCTCAATTACTACAGCTAGCAATTATAGCAGTTTGGTAGCTCATGTCCAGCACAGGATCATTTTGTAATACTCCATTCCTGTCATTCCACAAAATGAAAATCCACACTGATATGGGGCGAGCTAAACTGAATAATACTCAAAAACAATCTTTGTCTCAAAGACGGTATACCTGAGTGTTATTGGTCACTTTGCCATTTCAAGTAAATAAAACAATTAAATCTTACATCACAAAATGTTCAGGGCTTCTGACTTAGAAAGCATCAGAGCAAGTAGAATGTCATCAGACTCGTTATTGGTTAGGACTCTGAGCCAGTTTTCAAGGGTCTCATAACATGGCAGGAAGCAGCAGCTGAGACTCGGTTTAAGACACGGTGTGTTCAGTGGGGCAAGAGGCTATCACAACTGCCTTATCTACTGAGTCTTAGACTATGGCTACAGTGATCCCATCTCCTTTGCCCCTACAGTGAGCTGTGACCTCTGTACACTCTTCCCAGAAGTACAAATTCTTAACAGCAAGCATATTTAATTTCTTTAGTATATTCAATTTGAAGCTTCCTTTTATAAGTTTGGCATGATAAAGGACAGCATCATTGTGTTTGCGTTTTTGACTGTGGCACTGTTCTTTGGAACATTGTAAGACTAAGATAACCTTGTAAATGCCAAATTACAGTCTGTCTTTTTGGTTTATATAAGTAAATTCTAGATCGAGTCATGGAACTTAAGATTTCAGATGAATTTTTCGTGTTTTTCTGCCTCTCCCTACAGATCATTTCTCTACGGGAAAGCCTGAATGATTTTCTGAGGAAGTGAGGAGAGCCTTCAGCCTGGCACACAAACCTTGGCTTCACCACCCAGACTGAAGACCTAGATGATATTGTACCTGTTTCTTCTCCTTTCATTGCCTTATGTTGCATCATTTGTATTTGTTTCTCTGAACGTTTCTTTTTTTTTTTTTTTTTTGCTAGTTATATTCAAAGTTTGTAGCCACGTAGAAAGGGACAAAGTATTAAAAAGTAGTAGACCTGAAGACCCAAATCAACTATGGGACTTTGCTTCTCTTTAACAGTTTGAGAATTAACTTAAATTGTTTCTCTTTTATGGTGTCTCAGATGATTCACCCGTGCTTGCCAAAGGCGGACAGTCTAACCTGAAGGCTATCCATCTGGTTTGCATAGATTTTTAGCTTTTTCTTCTTATGTTTGTTTCAAATATTTCCTAAAACATAGAGTCAAACCATTTCTACCAAGGGCTAGGACCTGCCACAGTGATTTAAGTGCCTATCTGGCAGCAGTTGATACTAGATTGTATCCTGTCTCTGTTCAGGCATTAAAGGCTGCTTTCCGGCTCAGGGATGATTTCTTGCTGCTGCTATCTTTGTTCTGTTGTTAATGATTTTAGGATTGTGTCTGGTGGTTATTTGGCAGCTATGGGACTAGTTAGAGCAGAGATGTAATTCTGAGCTGTTATCTTTCTTCTGAGCCTCTTCTTCCTAACCCCCATCGGAAAAGGTTAGAAAAAAGATACCTGTGGGAGCTCCCTGGTTGCCTAGTGTTTAGGATTCCAGGCTTTCACTGCCATGGCCTGGGTTCAACCCCTCGTCTGGGAACTCCCATAAGCCTCGTGGCAAAAAAAAAAAAAATAACGAACAAAAAAACAGATACTTGTATTGCCTATGAAAACTTCCTTAAAAACCCTGGGCCAGTTTGGTGATTTTCAGCTATGTTAAGAGTTTCTAGTCTGTATTCTTTAAGCAATAAATAAATTCCTTAAGTTGATTACTGTCACTTTATTAAACAGCTCCCATGATAAGTACATTCATATCCAAAAGGAAACTGGTGAGACAAGCAATAAATTCTGCAGTTAGGAAATGAAAGAAGATGCTGTCAGCACTGGGACATCCTTCTAAAGAGCTCTTAGGATAACTCCTAATGAACTAAGCAGATCATCTCATATTCACCATAAATCATTGGGATTTTGAGAGAAGGTACAGAGAAGTAACAAAAATGGCAGCTCCAATATTTGCACTGAATTATGTTGTAGTGGAAGGAACACAAGGTTGGAATCCTGGCTCTGCTACCTACCTTGGGCAAGTCCCTATACCTCTTAGAGCCTGTATGTCCTTATCTGGAAATCAAGGGTGATAATGCTTATCACCAAGAGACATCTGAAGGTTTTCTGGAAGTAGCCCAGCTAGACCCAGGTCTGGTCCCAATTGATGAAGTCGGTGCCACTCTAGGAAATGAACCCCCAAGATTTCTCTGCCACTTTTAGTGCTCTCATTCCAAGTTGAAGGTAATAAGCCAAGGGCAGAGAAGGGGAAGTCAGTATGCACGGGCAGGGCCTATGGAGAAGGGATGAAGGCAGAAGGAATGCTGGGGACAAATGCAGGGAAGAAGTGGGTCTAAGGGAGAGAGACATGGACAAACAAAATGAAGCCAAGATTAGGAGAAAAGTTGGAGGATAGCTTGAAAACCAAGATGATTTTTTAAAGTTTTTTTTTCCAGAAACCCAGAATTTAAAAGATGAGAAGAAAGAATAGGGAAAAGGAATTGTCAGAGGCAGAAGGTGGGGGAAGAGGCAGGGTTTGAAAAGAAGACAGACCTTTCCAGATGAAGGATGGCATAGGACTGGGGCAAAAACATAAAAAGTACCCTGGGGACATGGCTGGAGAGACTGAGGCCGGAGAGAGTGGCACATAGACCACAGGTGGCATCCAGGGGTGAGAGAAGTAGAAGAGCCCTAGTCCAGCCTCTGTCCAATACTGGAGCCCAAGAGCAGCCAGAGCTCTGCTGAGAGGCAGTGGGGGAGGGAAGACAACGGGAAGGAGCAAATTTGTGTATCTGTGGTGCCCTTCTGTTCCCTCTACTACCGCGTCTTGTAACCCTGGGTAACTGCTTCACCACTGCCCTCCAGTCACCCAAGGCTTATTGCCGCCCTGACTCCCTCCCTCCCCCCAACACACACACATGATATATCATGAAGGTTTCCTTTTCTACAGTCCAGTGATTGTGACTTTGGCGTGTTACAGAACCGCACTGTCCAATATGGTATCCACCAGCCATGTGTGGCTTTTGAGCACTTGACATATGGCTAGGCCAAATTGAGGTGTGTCTTTCCACCCAGGCAAGGCTCAACTGCAGGTGGCCCCAGGCCTTGGCAGAATGCCCTGTGATCCTCCTGGAACCTGGGAAGATGGGCAATCTCACGAGGATTTGAGACAAGACCATTTCTCACTCACCTCCCTGTTTTGAGGGAGGCTGTCATGGGGCAGTTTCTCATCTGCCTCCCTCATTCTGGTGAGCATGAGACTTTCTGCCTGCCTCCCCACTCCCCTGCCCTTGCCCCAGAGGGTCCAGCTGCAGGCCATAGAGCTGCTTAGCAGCGGTGTGGAGTTGGTACTCAGCAACATGGTGTCCTGCCATTCATGTTGCATGTCATCTGGCCCCTTTTGTTTCAGTGTCATCCTGTGCAGCAGCGACACGGAACAGATCCCATTGCTGGTCTTGCTTTTGCTGTCTCTAAGTAATAAAGTGCCTGGATGTATGTGGGTTTCCTGTTCTTTTTTACCAGTTGAATCTGTCAGCTTACTTGACAATTTCTAAGATTTAATAAAAAAAGAACAAAATATCTCAATAATGGTTTTATACTGATTACATGTTGAAATGATAATATTTTGCCTATATTGGGTAAAATGAAATATTCGTAAAATTAATCTCACCTGTTTATTTTTACCTTTTTAATATGACTGCTAGAAAATTTAAAATTGCATATGTGACTCACATTATATTTCTGTTGGACAGTGATATTATAGATCAGTGAAGAAAGAAAAATTGGCATTGGGGCGGAGGGACTGACAGGGTTTTATTTTGCCAGAAAATGGCATTAAAAAAAAAACTATCACCACCAATTCACAGGGACATTTTAACACCCCCCCAAATATATAACCATAATCTAGAAAAAAGGATAGACTTTTAAATTGAATATATGTAACTTTATGGGAACTCACTGCATTGTCCAGATTTTTCTCTTAATGCTTTAGGCTGGTGAAAAAATTCCTCAGATTGCTGAGGATGGTGTTGAAGAACAATTGCTATAAAGAGCTCATCCCATGAGCTGATAACTAGCTAATCTGTGTGGGGCTTTGAGAGGCGAACAGTCCAGGTAACAGTGGTGGATGGGGCTAGTGGGGGTGTCTTCTTGTCCTGTAGGTGTTGGACTCCTCTGGTGGCCTATGTTTTGCAGTGTTGCTGGGGCTTCTTGGCCCCACCCTCTTCTCCCACACCCAAATAAGGTAAAGATGTGGAGTGTCAGAGTCAAAGAGTGTAACCAGAGGAACCAAAGTAAACAAATACGAATTTATTCTTTTCAAAGCAGAATTTAAGGGAAAGGGGAAAAGCACCACAGTGAGTGGCAAAGTTAACTAATTTGTCTCCATCCCCACCCCTTCATCCCAAACTTTTCTAGACTTGTGCACCAGCCTTGCCACTTCCCCACATCCCATCCTTGTGACCAGTCCTTGCAGCCAGCGAGCAGCATCGCAGGCTTCGGTCTGGCCTCAAGACTGCCCTGGGGACAGCAAGGACATTGAGCAGGTGCCCCTCCAAAGGCGGCAGCTGTGGGAGGAGATGGAGGCTGGGAGCTGAGCCCTGGCCTTGAGCCTTTCCCTCTCCCACAGTCATTGGTGTTTAAAGAACAAGAAGGAGCTGAAGTATTCCTTTGTTCTCAGGGCCAGATTTTGGCAGGAAGGCCCAGAGACAGAGTTGCCCAGCTGAGCAGGTGAGTCTCCACAGCCCTAGGGCAGGGCCCCCACTTTCTCCTCCAGGACTGTTCATCTTAAGGTAGCTACTTTTTTAGTTATCTGTCACCTATGTCAAGGGAACTTTGATGAGAGTCTTGGCCTGAAATGGTCTCAGAGGCCATGAGTCTGCTATTGAGAATGCCTCTTCAAGGAATGCTCTAGCCCAAAGCTGACTATGGAGCCCAGATCCCAAACACACACCTCAAGCATCATGGGTATTCCCTAAAATTCATCGGGAAGGAAACCATCTCCCAGGATTTGCCTCTGCTTGGCCTCAGGGTTTCGCATTACCATGGCCTGCCAGGCCAGCTCCTAAAGTACAACAAACTCAAACAGGTTTCTCTACAAGGAAATATCTCCAAACTTTGGGCCTGGAAGGAAATGGGCATTTGAAGGCCTTTCCATTCTGGAGGGAAGGATGAATATCCTCCTGGGTAGGACTCTCTCTAGGGAACCATACAACAAACAGCCTGATGTCCTCCAGCCAGTCAGCCTTCCTTAATAGTTTCCCAGTCAACCTGACTCCACTCTGCTCTCACTAGAAGCAGAGGCACCCTCATAATGGTTTTTTGGCCTCTACCAGATTCTGTCGAGAATACATTACCTATCAATCCTAACTGTTCCCCAATACTATTTGACAACAACCCCAGCAAACACATTCCTTATCACTGATGCTAATCCCACAAGCCAGGGGTTTTCATTAGGTTGCCTACCCAGCAACTCCCTTCACCACCTTCCAGTACGGGGCCAAAAACTACGCAGCATCACACACAATACCTCTAGGAGACAAGATACACGACAGATGCTTAACAACATGCAACACATCTCAGTAAATCCCACCTTAATTTGAATTCACAGTGCCCAAAGACCCGTTTACCTCACTGCGGGAAAACTGTCCACACATGCTGCAGTGACTATCACTGGCCTCTCAAGCGATATACTCACCTCGGGCATCAGGGTAAACCCAGGACCACCAAGTGTCATTGACCCTGTTACTGAGAATTCAACTCTTGACTTGCTGCTTCAGTCTACCTATAGCACAAATCCTACATAACGAGATCTACGTCTTCTCTACCATGGCCCACTGCAGTTGCCACAGGCCCTCAACAGCCCAAGATCTCTCGGGTGGAGTAGCAGTTATGAAAAGGATTTTCCAGGACTTTCCTGGTAAGATTGTTTCATAACCTCTGCCCTCTTTACCAGCTGAGCAGGTGAGTCTCCACAGCCCTAGGCCAGGGCCCCCACTTTCTCTTAGGCAGGCATATGCCTCAAAGACCCTGAACTCTGTGTCCTAGAGCAAATTTTTTCTCTACTATTCCTACCTACAATCTAGACTCCTACAAATACAGCTCCCCCACGCCCAACCCCAGTAACTGATGTCCAGGCTCTGTGTTTGACGCCCACCTGCCACCTGCTCGCCATACATCACCAGTGCTCCTGCCCAGAGACCTCATGAGCTCTAAGGCAGATGTCATGATGAAGTCTGACACCCTGAACCTGTGGCTTAGTGCCCCCTGGTGATTCTAGAAGGAGACAGTCCTTGGCTTCTGGACCCAAGCCACTGCCTTCCCTGAAGATAAGTATACCTTCCCAGCAGTTCTACCCGCTGGCCTACTGCTTGATTATAAGAAAGCACTCCAACCATCTCACACCCTCCTGACCTTGGTAGCAACTGCTACTTTCTTTAAGGCCCTGAGCCAGACTTAGAAACTGGAAGGGGCAAGAGGATGTACTCTGTGTCTTAGCCTGGCTATTTGTTTCTCCCTTTCTGCATGGGGTGAGTAGAGCTTGGGTTTGTTCTATTTTGGCCTCTGAACCATTGTTTAGAGGAGCCCAGGAAGATTCACCCAAGGCCAAGGTCTCCAGGGAGCAAGGTGTGGAATGAATGAAGAGAGCAGAATGACTCTTCCTGTTAGATTCCTCTGTGGCCACAGGCTTCTGTTGCTTTGGTCTTGAGGACAGCTCACCTCAAACATGAATGGAGAGACATCCTAGGGGAGCAGCCAGGAGGCATCTCTCTGTCCAACCAGAGGCTGGGACTAACAAAGAGCAAGGCAGAACATTAATACTTCAAGAGGTATTAGAATTTAATGTGTGACTGAGGCCAGGGGAGTACTGATGTACAGTAGATATGTAGGATAGGTATGTATGTATATAAACTTAGGCAAATTAAGTCAATTGCAGGGTTCTAAGTTATAAAGCTCCTTTTGGTAGAAAGCTGCCTAAGTGGGTTCTGACTCTGTTCAAAGTCCCCAATCCCACCCCCCATCCCCCCCACCCCCACTATCTACTCTGAACAGTTTCTGGATAAAGGGATTATGGTATATGTTGCCTAGGAAGACTTAGCTCAGTTTGAGGACTGGGTTCACCTTCCAGAGTTACAAAGAATGGTTTTATGCAAAGGAAGGCCTTGCTGTTGTCTCTGTGGAAAGTGGCCAACTTCCTGATCTGTAGCCCGTGGATACTAGAAAAGGGCCGCTATTCAGGATGGCCTGTTGCATCTGCCTTCTGACTAGCTGGGGGAGGTCAGCCACCTCATCTGATTCAGCCTAAGAGAAAGAAGGGTCACAGCCTGAAAGGGTGTCGGGTGGTCACGCTCCTCCAGTCTAGAGGGTGGCTTCCCCTTCCTCACCCAAGGAGAAGACCCCCTTGCTGAGCACCTGCCGGCCCTCCCCCAGGGCTGTGAAGGCCAACTCAGAAGAGCCAAGGGTGGCTTCAGCTGGGTTCCCAGAGCAACTCAGCTGGTCTCTCGGGATGCTGAGGTTTTCAGGAAAGAGGAGGATCTGGGGAAAATATCTAAGCCCATAAGTATTTCTTTAATGTTTCCCAATATAAGGTGAAAATAGGAACCTGAATGAACTGTTTCCCCCACCCCCTTGAGAAAGGTCTGCCAGGGACTGAGGCAGAAGGAACTGAAGATATTCAAGGAGGAAACAGCATCTAGGTAGCATCGGGATGAGTAGATCTAAGCCTTTGAGCTGAAGTTGTATGACACCCGTTGCCCAGACTTTTTCAGGGGCACTTTGTGGGGGGGGGAGTGTCTTCAGTGTCACCTCCCTGTGTTGGGCCAGAGAGTAGGGCTAAGTCCCGTGTGTCCACAGTGCTGGAGCCCTCGGGTCATTAGGCTCCCCCAAATCCATCATTCCATGGAGAATGGAAAGGGGCCAATGGGCACTGCTTCACTCTGCAAGGCAGCTTCTCTGCTCCCCATCTGAATGGCCTCCAAGTGCCATTAGCCTGGGCTGCAACAGAATTGTACTTAAGGGATTGATCTCAAACTTGAAGATTAAAGGGCACATTTCTAGAGTCAGAGGAATCATGCCTCTCCCTCCCGCGGCCCTCACACACCCACCTCGCATACCATCGAATCCCTGCTGCTGCCTGGAGCCCAGATAACTCCGGCTGAGGAATATGGGGCCAGTGGGGACTGGAAAGGTTAGGTGAAGGCTGAGGGAAGGCTTTGACCAGAACTGGGAGAGGACCGTGGACTATAGGATGGGGATCTGGTTCCATCAGGAGGCCAGCAGAGTGTTGGTAGTCACATCAGAACTTCGCACACTGGGGAAGGCACGGCGGAGCTTCTCCATAATGTCTTCCAAGCACAGGCTGACATCTTGGCTCTTTGACCCCACATCATCTGAGTTGGAGAAGAAAGATGTGGGAAGAGAATTAGAAATTCCCTTATGAGGCCAAGGGGCTGAGGTAGGATGCTGCCGGCTGAAGGGTGAACCTATAGCATTTGTATCTTCCCGGCACGATGCTTAGGTACATATGAGGTACTCGACATACATTTGTGGAATAAAGGAATGAATGAATCAGTCTATAAGCCCATCATCCCTGACCCTAAGCTCAAAGCCATGAGGAGGAACCAGTCCCAGCCCTAGCAGAACCTTAGGCAGGAGACCTGGGGCAAACAAAGCCATGGAGGAAGGGGTTGGGAGGAGCTGGGGGAACTCACCTGCAGCTTGAGTGTCTGGAGTAGTCTGTCCTTTCTCCTGGGGGTGACTGCCTTCTGACTGCTGTGGAGAGGAAGCCAGGGACGAGCCTGCGGAGCCATTGCCATCCGATTCAGTATGTGGCTAGCAAGAGGTAAGGCATGACTTAAGTGGCTTTGCCTTCCTGACCTTACTTTGACAGAATCCCGAGCTCAGAAAGGTCCTTAGAGACATCATGCCCATCCCTTTGCCCTGGGACTTTAAGAAGCTTTTGGTGGTGCCCCAAACAGTGGTTTCCCCTTTCACAAAACTTCTTAGAATATTTAATTACTGAATACCCTCTTCCTTCAACAACATGTATCAAAGGCTCCCAGTTCTTCTGAGGATGCCATTGCCCCTAAATATCTCTTGCTGTCATTTCAGCTATAATTAAGCTATCTAGAACTCAATTCCCTCTGGAAATGTAGAGTTGCACACCTGATCCTTGGTTCATGACATAATATCGAATGTTAAGACCTCCAGGAATTCATCTAGAGGCCACCCCTTGGAGGATCTGGGGAAGAGGCATAGTGTGGTATTACCTGGTATGAATAATGACAATAATTATTCATAAATTATTCATTTATGAAATGTTTATTATAGTCCTGGCATCATGCCAAATTGTTTAAATGCATTATTTCATTCGACGTTCACCACAATTCCATGAAGTTGGTATATTTTTATCCCTGTTTTACAGATGAGGGAACTGGGGCTTAGTGAGGCTAAGTAACTTTCCTAACGTCCCACAGCCACTAATCGGCAGCACTACACTCAAACTCAGGGCTGTCTAACTCCAGAACCACACTACATCCTATACACTACCTCTCAAAGAGGAAAGGGACAAAAAGTAACAAGTGATCCCTTCACAATAAAAATCTTCCTGTTGCCAAGCATGTCCAAACTTGCTTCTTTCCAGCAAACGTCAAAGTAGTAAAGTCAACGTTTTGGATGATTCTTTGAACTTTGTTCTTTCAATACCAGATTCAAATGGGTTGTGGGGAAGTGAGCCCTCAAAAGCCCTCCCTGAGCCCTAGGCCCTACGGTGGCTTGGATGGAGTGGAAGCTAGGTACAAGAGAATTGGCCAAGCGATGTGATATAGCAGCCCATTCCTCCCCTCAACTTTCCTGATTGCCAGCCCAGTTCTCTTCAGAAAGTCTTCCAACAGCCACCTCCCAGGAGCAAGAAGCACCTCTCCCTGGCCCGCCTGTGCTCGGAGGCTGCTCTGATTCTTCCCCTGGCCCCAGACTCACTTGCAGGAGCAGCTCCCTTAAGCGCTGCAGCTGGGACTCGAGTTGCTTGTTGTGGTCTTCAAGAATCTGCATGCGTGTCTCCAGGCGGCTCTTGTGCTGCCGAAGGATCCGAGCCTCAGCCAGCAGCTCCTCATTGCGGTGGTCCTGTGCCACCTCGGCAGAGCCCTCAGCCAGGGTGGGTGCCTCAGCAGCCTCCTCATGCTGCCACTTCAGGCGCCTCAGCTCCCCCTGGAGAATCCTGCCAAGGATGGAGAAGCCAAGGCCAATGACCTTCACAGGGTATTGACTGTCCAGGGCTCAGTGTCCCCTCATACCTAGGTGTGAGCAATCCCTCCGCTCTCCCATCCCCACCCCCACCCCAGCCCCCAAGCTGTGTTTTTTTTTTTTTTGGTCGCAGCATATGGGATCCTAGTTCCCTGACCAGGGATCGAACCTGTGCCCTCTGCAGTGCTGCAGTGGAAGTGTGGAGTCCCAACCACTGGACGGCCAGGGAAGTCCATCCCAGCCATGCTCTTGCTTGAATGGCCATATCCACTTCCTCCCCAACACATATGTCATTTACTTTGCCATCCTTAGGCCACAGAGCAGAGAGAGCTGACATTTCATATAACAAATGTCTCAGGATTTAATGTGCTGCTTCGGGGATTAATTCTGACCTTAAAATCGGGCAGAAACACAGTCTGCCAATAAATGAGGCATTAGGGCCACTGACTCACCCACTCCTTTTTTAGACTTTTAGATTCCAGGGGAAGATAAAACATAAACAAAGGATCACCCATCTTTCCTCTTCTCTCTACTACCCTCCTCTCTGACCCACTTTAAACACCCATGTTGAGTCATCAAGGAAACAGATTCCAAAGAGTTGGTCTCCTTTGGAGGACATTACTTTTTTTTTCTTTTTTGCAACAGAATCACTCTCTCCCTAGTGTTTCCCAGGGCCTCCCCACCACTGCTCTAGTGCAGTGCTTCTCAAACTAGCCATAGCAAAAAAAAAACAGGGGGATTTTTCAATCCATCATGGATCAGTAAATGGTCTGAATGTGCATAGCTAGTACACAGCTCACACCACACGTGACTTGCTGCCCAAATGCAACAACTCTCAACCTGGCCTATACCCAATTCAATGAAGACAAGTCACTAATTATGTGCGTGGATATTGTGGCAATGTCAAATTGCTATGAAAATTTCTAAAAGTTTACTCTCTATTTATGTATTTATCTTGTCTTGAACCAGTAACAAATACTTTGCAGATAGGCCCTGTTCTAAGGACTTGCTAATCCAAATACAGTCTGTAGGCCTGAGGCATGGGCATCCTTTAGGAGCTGGTTAGAAGTGCAGGAACTACGGCCCCACCCCAGACCTTCAAATCAGAATCTGCATTTCACCAAGCTTCCCAAGTGACTTGTATGCACACTAATGTTTGAGAATTACTTTTCTGGGGGTTGTTATTGATTCTACTACACACTCCCAAAGTGTCTTGGATGCTCCTCAGACTCCTGCTGCCCTCCATGCTTTACAGAGATCAGTGCCATCCCCATTATCTTCTTCACCTTCCCTCTTCCAGTGCTCAAATGCTCTATGCAGCATCCTCCTCCTCTTATTACTTTCACTAAGTGATATGGACCTGTTTCCATTTCCAACAACTGAAAGTTCCTTGAGGGCAGAGGCATCTCTTCTGTCTCTTCTGTATTCTCTGTGTTTGCATTCTCTCTGCCTGTATCTATTGGGTACTTGGAGATATTTGGGTTGAGTTAAAAGGATTCAAATAATTATTAGGATAGCTAGCTTTTATTGAACACTTCCAATCAGACAGACACTGGCTAACACATTATATGCCTGATCATTTGATCTTCACAAGTGACCTTAAGAGGTAGGTACTCTTATCATCATCCCCATTTTACAGATGAGGAAATGGAAGATCACAGAATATAAGTAACTTGCTCAAGGCCACATAGCTAGGATGTGGAAATTCAAGACTTGAATTACGCTGTCTGACTCTAGAACCCACACAGATCTGTGCCATTGCCACACCTACCGGTTCTCATCCTCTAAGTGGGCCAGGATCTTTTCGAGCTCCCCTTTGCTTTCAGTGGCCATGCTGCACGGAGCCTGCTGTCCAAAGGCTGGCTCCCGGTCTGTAATGGGGCTGGAGTGCCGCAGCAAGTACTGGTCCTCGTCTCTGTGTGGGGGTGGGGAGAGGAAAGAGGGGCCCAGGCATTGAAGTGAGAAACAGCTCAGTGTGTGAGTTCTCAGCTCCCACCTCAAGCCCCAGGAGAGCCACATGCTGGAGGATTCCCTCTCTAAGATACATAGAGAGGGAAAAGGCCATGTATTCAGGTTTAAGAGGGATAAAAGTGTTCAAAGGTGGCAGAGGTCATTATTGGGGGTAGTAGGAGAGAGTGTTTTCAGGATGCCGAGGCTCCTGGGTTCTACTTATAGTGACCTGGGAAACAATGAGCAAATTACTTCCCTTTCTGTGATGTTCCCCCACCCCACACCGCTTCGCTTTCCCATCCCCAGGGGAATTGTGGCCTGCCTGAGTCCCAGTCCCAGGGCTGGATTTATCCGTGTAGCCAACAGTTCCTAGGTCCTCTGAGGATGCCGGGGACCTCCCTAGAGATGAAGGGCCCCTTCTCTGGGCTATAGCACCAAGGAATCTCTCTGGCCACACTTCAGTCAAGTCCCTGGTATCACCCCAGGGTTGATGTGGCACTAGATGGGGCATTGGCATTTTGAGCATAAGATAATGGCTCATTTCTGCAACTTTAGTTGAGGGCATATTCTTCTTCCCTCAGAGTTAGGAATAAAAGGATGGGATCTTGCAACAGAAAGGGACCTTGGCAGATGGCAGGGAGGTAGTTCATCCTTCATTACCCTGCTCGGTTGATAGAGGGCAGACTGCTTCTCTCATTAAATGCTGTGCCCAGAAAGCAGACTTCCTTCCTTAGGGTGTCAGGGACGCTATCCACACACAACCCACCTCCCACTGAGGATATACCCTCCCCAAGTGGTGGTAGAAAGATCCCAAAGGAGAGCTATTCCTGGCAAATATGCATCTGTGAAAACTCACATGCTGTCGTCTGGGGACAAGCTGTCATTAAAGAAGGGGCAATTTTGACTTTCCATCTCAGCAAGCCTAGGAAGAAAGAGCAGGAGCAGAAGGGAAAACAGTATGTGAAGACTGCTTTCATCTCAAGGACTGTAATCCCACAGTAGGATCATCAGGTCTGGGGGGCTGTCCCACTTCCCCCTCCCCCGCCCCAAACGTTAGGCCTCACTGGCTGCTGCAAAGCCCACTGTGCATGTCCCCCTGGCCCTGACTTCATTCTCTTTGCCCCACCTGAAAACCACTTTCCCCCTTGGACTCCTTACAATTCCCCTCCCCCAAATCTGGTGGTACCTGCTGGCAAAATGCTCAATGCGGGAGTGTGTGTCAGCGTGTGGCAACACCGGGGACGAAGCTGGCCTAGGAGAAAGCAGCAAAGACTCAGAAGACCAAAGACTGGGTAGCTGGGCAGCCTGTCTCCTCACCACCATCCTTCCACACCCCGCAACACCACCACCAAATTAGGGAGCTCCCAAGAGCTGATGGAAACAAGATACAGAGACTGGATTCTAGTCTGTTTCTCAGGTCAGATTCCTGGTCAGGCCCCAGCTGAACTGCCCTGTCACTAGTTGGCTTTGCCCTGGAAGACGGCCCTAGGCCATGTGGGACTCAGCCCCTTCACAGCACACCCCTAGGCTCAGTGAGGATGCCTGCAGCCCCTGCTCAGCTACCGGTACTCACGTCTCACTGTAGTCGGCCTCCAGCACTGATTGCACAGGCAGATAACCTCGCTGAGGGTGTTTGCTGAAATAATGCTTTGAGCGGAATTTGTTCTTTAAGGTAGTGGCAAAGTCCCTCATGTTCTCACTGGATGTGGTCTGGGAGGAGACAAGATAGAGGGACTCACCCTAATGGGCTATTCTAGGGAGGTGTGGCCACTCCCCTGGAGCACGGACCATGACTGGTAGTCCACTCTTGTTCATATTTACCACACCTCGCTCCTAGAAAAAGATCTAGAAGGATACATGCCAAACTGTGAACACTGCTTGCCTCAGGGAAGTTAGACTTGAGGGGTGGGGAATGCACTGAGGAGAAAAGGGGACTCTGTTTTATACTTTAAACGCCTCTATATAATTTGAATCTTTTACAATGATCGTATATTTGTTAACTTTTAAATATCTTTTACATAAATTCTAGGGATGTAGAAGATGAGCAGGAGCTAGACAATTATCAGTCTACCATCTCTAGACAGTTTCCCATGTATGACATTAATAATGTTTATTTCAAAATGATAATAAAAGAAAAATAAAGGTCAAGGTCACTGCTTCCATTGGGTCACACATGTTTCTGTGTCAACAGAATTTGGAGAAGAGATGACAGCTCAGGGAGATGGATTATGGAGATGGGGAGGTAAGTTGGGAGAGAGCAGTGGGGGGAGCTGGGGACATGCTTGGGACTTTGGGAGTATGTGTGGGGAGAGAGGAATAAAGGAGTTTAGGGAGGAGAGTCAGCTCAGGAAGCTAAGCCTGGAGGTCTGAGTCCTGAACATAGCAGAGGAGAAATTCTGTGGCTGGAGTTCAGGGATGCTGGGCTCAGGAAGCTAGGAAGGGCACAGTTTCCAATGAAAGCCCAGTTGATTTTGGGGACCCACGTAAAGAGCATACCCCCTTTTCACGCAACAGACTGAGTAATGAAGGTGAGTACAAACATTGGTATTGACTAGAAGGGATGGAAGCAATGACAAGGTAGCAGGTGAAGACCAGGGGACAGAAACAATCCAGGAAGCTAAGCAGGAAAAACTAAATTGAGCGATCGAAGGCTAGTCACCTGTAACTGCCTTGCTGTCTCTATTTTTTCCTGAGACTTCTCTCTGCAGGAGAATAGTGAGTGCCTTTTAGATGGCCAAGAATGTCCTGGGCTGCTGCAGCCAGCTACTGCCCCGGTGAGGGTGAGGGAGAAGCTCTGCTAGAAGGACAGCCCTGGATCCCCCAAATTGGTCAATCACCAGGCCTGTTTGGAGGATGCTCCCCAACGGAGAGCAGAATACAGTGAGCTAATGCTGGACAAAATGGATCAAGCACCCAGAAGCTGAGAGTTGCCTGCCCCTCCCGCCCGGCCCAGAGGCTCCATACCGGGGTGTAATACTCCATGATGGGATAATGAAGCTTGTTGCCCTTGCTGGCCCTGCCTGTCAGGAAGCAGGTCTGGCAGATGTCCACGTTAAATTGTTTCAGACTCCGATACCTTGGGGAAAGGACAGGTGGTAGGAAAGAGGATGCAATATACTATAATGACCTCCCCCTCCCCCAAACATCCAAATATACACATACATTAAAAGGGGGTGAGGCATGGAACAGTAACCTCCTATACGTGGAGCACTTAACCTCCTATGCATAGCAGTGATAGAGTCCTCACTAGATGACTAGTCTTACTCCAGAGACCACAGATCTCCATGAAATCACATGCTCAGAATCCCAGGAAGTTCGGGAAGTAGCCCTGTCTTACCATCTTTTTTAAAAGGAAGGGTGGGATAAACAACAAGGTCCTACTGTATAGCAGAGAGAACTATATTCAATATCCTATGATAAACCATAATGGAAAAGAATATAAAAAATGTATATATATATATATATATATATATATATATATATATGTATAACTGAATCAATTTTCTGTACAGCAGAAACTAACACAACATTGTAAATCAACTATACTTCAATGAAAAAAATAAAAGGGAGGGTGGGACGGGGTAAAGAGCTCATTATATCAAATAACCTTCTCAACCAAGGTGGTCTGAAAGGGTCCAGTTTCACAGGTATGACCACCTTCCTTGGAGAAGGCACACTTTCAATATGGAGACAACTGATTCTATCAGCCGTGGGCAAGTGGGCTAAAAATTATTCCCCAAAGTTATTTATAATAATAACTCTATTATAACTGAATATAGACTAGCTCTTCAGATCCAATTCCAAAGCCTGATTGGACTGGCCAGACCTAATAGCATAGTATGGTGAAATGTCTAGACTTAGAGCAGTCAGAGGATCCGACATCTTGTCCTGGAGCTACACTAGCCAGCAGTGTGAACTCCACCTCTGTGCCTCATTTGCTTGTGACAAAGTGAGAGAGTGGCATGGACATATACACACTACCAAATGTAAAATAGATAGCTAGTGGGAAGCAGCCGCATAGCACAGGGAGATCAGCTCGGTGCTTTGTGACCACCTAGAGGGGTGGGATAGAGAGGATGGGAGGGAGGGAGATGCAAGAGGGAAGGGCTACGGGAACAGATGTATATGTATAACTGATTCACTTTGTCATAAAGCAGAAACTAACACACCATTGTAAAGCAATTATACCCCAATAAAGTTGTAAAAAAAAAAAAGCAGGGTGGTTGTAAAGAGAGTATGTGCTAGTGCTTTAAAGTGGTAAAAACAAGCATTTTATGATGAAAGCCAAATTCAGGATAGCGGCTACCTTTGTGGGGACAGGAGGGAAATGTACTCAAGGAAACTTCAAATATATTGTTTTATATATTATATAAAATATGTATATAATATATAAATTTGTAGATATATAAATATATTATATAATATATATAAATATATTGTAAAATATTGTTTGTTTCTTCAGCTTGGTGGTGGGTGCCCACTGTGGGGCACTGGGGCCTGCTCATACAAGCTCACGACAGCTGGTTGTTAAAATTTCAGGAATTTTCCAAGCCAGTTGTTAAATATAGCCATTATTTAAAAATTAAATTGTATAAACTCACAATTAAGCAAATGGTATTAAAAACAAAGGTAATAAATACTCAAACTCATCACTTCCTATTTCACTATTATCTATGCTCTCGAGGTTGTCTACATTTGTTATACCTGGTGGTGGAAATACTATAAATGGTGTGCAACTGTGCATCTCTTCCTGACCTCCTATGGGTAGCCTGACACTGGCCACAGTGGGAGTATTTACATCATGGAAATGAGCCAATGCTATATCACGTTTCTCTTTTGCTTTCTAGAGAGTAGCACATTTGCCAGCACACCTTTTGGTGCGTAGGTGTTTTCATATGTCAGGATGTTGGGGGCTTCTGGGTTCTACTTAATGCTCCCTGGGAAACAATGAACAAATTACTTCCCTCTCTGTGCTGTTCTCCCACCCCACCCCCTTTTGCTTCTCTATACATTTTTCTAGGTCTGAATACTTCATAACACAACTAACAGAAAAAAATTTCATCATTTTTGAGTTTTTTAGAAGTTAAACATTCTGCAGTAGAAAGGATTATAACAGTATATAACAACATACAATAGATTAGTTGTAATTATATAATTATGGAATGCCCTGTTTTGCAATATATGATTTATATGTAACATGGCCTATTTATTATTAGTATCACTCCAGCAGGTATTGCTTTCCCTACCTGAAGCCTTTGATGGGGCACTGCCTACAGATAGAGCACTTGGTCTGATGCTTCACTTGTTCAGCAATGGTGACCCGATGCAGAACAGCCAGCCACACCATGGACTGGGGCTCCAAGTTGACCCATTCCAGGAACTGTGCAGCTTCAATGACTGGCTTCCCAGTGCTCTAGAGAAACAAGAAGCCCAGTAGTGATGTTGGAGGCCCAGTGTCTTGTGCCTAGAATGGCAGCCCTCAGGGGAGGAGGAGAAACAGCAAGACCTGGTTGGACTCTGGGTTAGACTGTTCTCCAGAGGTGTCCACCTTCTACCCTGTCCTAGTTGACCTGGTGCCCTCTTCTCAGGACTCTGACCCTAAAAGCCCAGAGAACCCTCTGCCCTGTTGCTCCAGCCCAACAAACTCCCTCACATCTGAGTACTTCAGATCAAAAGCCCAGCTCTCAGTCCTCCCTCCCTTCTTCCCACCCCCTGTCCCATCATTCCTCCTTCCCTCCCTCCCCAGTTTCATACTCACAAAACGGAAGCAACTACGGACGCTGGGCTCCACGTTGCTGCCCCCAAAGGCCGCCACTTCCCCCAGCTGACGGGGCACCTGAATGGCCTCATGAAGCAGGACACCAAGGTGGCGTTGGTCACACTGGCTGCCTGCGTTGGCCACTTGGCTGAAGAGGTCTGCTGGCCCCACCGTAAGTCATGGCCAAGCCCGATACAGGAATGGCCAGAGAATGGTGTGAGAAGAAAGAACAGAAAAAGAAGACAGGGAAAGAGCACATTGACTTAGCTAATGACTTTTGAAACTGGAATACCTAAAGGTCCATCCCTGACCTTCTAGAAGTCCAGGAGTTCTAAAAGCAGCATTCCTCTGGGTTCAGAGAGAAAAAAGTGAGTCAGACACAAAGACGGAGAGCATCAGAAAGACAATGGGAGAGAGGGGTGAAGACAGAGAGCAAGCTGTGTGTGAGAGCGGTGCCAGACACAGATATGACACTGCTTGGAAAACACAGTCTCAAGAAGCAAGATGAAGGGGTGTGGGGTTCAAGGGTGCCTGAATATGAGTTGCAGTCAGTCTGCCCTCTCCCCTCCTGTTCATGTAGGAATCTCTCAGTTATCCACACAGATGAAAAGAAACACTGGCATGGATAATCCAAAAAAAGGGGATAATTCAACACACTTGATCATCTAAGAATTCACTCTAAATCACTGTGGAACAGACTATGGTACTTATATATTTGAGCATGGTCTATATCTGCCCTTGTGGGAACTCCCCCGTACCACCCCAACTTTAGAAAACCTCCTCCAGAGGTTCTTGTCTGTCCGTTTCATACGTCACCTAAGGCCCAGAAAAGGAACAGAACCAAAAGACAGAGGGCCTGGGGTTTATTTCTGGATCCATTACTGACTAGCTTGTAAAACTTTGGGTAAGTCATGAACCTCTCTATGCTGCAGTTTCCTTACTTATAAACAGAGACTAAATCATCACTGTCCATCCCGTCTCAAAGGAACATTGGGAGGAATAAATTATATCATAGCTATGAACATACTTTGAAAAGTCTTTTTCTCTGTAACTCTTTCCTAGACGCTGTCCTCACTCTGCTGTGCTCTGATATAGCACATATCCTTTGTCATTCAGATTATTCTAATTAGCACTCTAAAAAATGCTTTCTGTGTACTTCTGTATCCTCTTCTGGACTGTAAACCACTTGAGGCAGGGACCATGTCTAACTGGACCTTGTACTCACCACATGTAGCACAGTGGTCAACGCACATTAAACACTTGACACTAATGATGCTGTTGCAGAAAAATGCAAAATGCTGTACAAATGATGGAGGATGGAGGGGAAAGCAAAGGTACTGTACACCAGAGAGGTTCAAACCTACAGAATTACATGTTGTCCACCTCCCAGATAATGGGGATTATTGCACACCACCCACGTGATCACATGGGAAGTCTCCAGCAGAATGTGTGACCTAGTTTTTTTTTTATTAATGTATAGCTTTTTATTTTATTTCAGATGGCTGTGCTGATGATGCAGGTTCTCAGGAAACCCCCAAAACCATAAATGCCTTTCAAAGCTTTTGACAGTCAGGGTAAATTGAACAATTCTCAGTGATGTATTATATAGTAAAAACCATTCCATTTATAAAAACCAGCACACACCTGCCTCGTAAACAATAAAACTGTCCTCTTCCACATTTGTGTGATGTGGTTTGAGCTTCAGATTGGGAGAGGGCTAAGCCTGATAGGCCAAAGGGAAATGGAACTAGAAAGTCCAAGTCCTGGGTATCCCAGGTTCCCAACTCAGATCCCCATCAAGTAATTACACCACATCAGAAGAAACCAATGCCCTTGGAGTAACAGTGGGAATAATAACAGGCCTTAGACCCATCTTGGCCTTTGGCTGTTGTGGATTCTTTGCAATAGCTTGGACCAGGAAGCATTACAAAGTAGCCTGAGTAGCCCTCTGCTGAGTCATAAGACTGATCTTCTGCTTATCTTAGACTTTTCTTCCTCCCACCACACCTCTCCCTCCACACAACTCTACTCCAAACTTTGGAGTTGTACTCACACTGCAGTTTTTCCTTCACTTCTGTGCCACACAGGCATGCAATGCCAGTCTTAAAGGACAATGCCCGCATCTTTCCACTGCGACCACTAGGTTTAAAAGAAGAGACTGAGAATATGAATATCTGTAAAGGGTTAACATCTTGGCAGTCATGTCCCTCACAGGGTTGATCCCAGCAGGGCTCTGTGCCAGCCATGCCCCAAGCTGAGCTGAGTCCAAGTGCACCAGGGGAGCAATTCCTTCCCACCATGCCCACTCCAGATGTCCCACTGAATTTCACCATGGAGGCTGTCAGGGCTGCAAGTCCTTACCTATCAAAAACATTGAGGAGCCAGTTGAGGCTCATGTCCACACAGAGTGGCACATTGACCAGGATGCCTCTTTCCTCCTCCAGCCGTTCATATAAGGCAGTCAGGCAGTGAATGACCTCCACCACATCCATTACATGTTCACTGGCCTGCAGATCATGCTCATTGAAGATCTCCAGGGCTGTGGTTAAAGTTACCAGGTCCACTGGGAAGGAAAGGAGAGAAGGAGAAACTATAGCCAAAAGTAGAACACCAGGGACTAGACAGGAAGATACGGCCACCAACATCACCAAATCTGACTCAATCTCCAGACTAACCATCTGTAAGTATGAAACAAGCTTGCCCTTTACCAAGACCCTCAACCCAAGTAAGGAGAAGGCAACAGAAAGCCCCCTAAATTAACCCCAAATGTTTCTATACCCAAATGTTTCTTGACATCAGTTTCAAGAAGATGGTGGGATTTGGGTAAACTCCCAGGGGTTGAATACCATTTTTTTTTAACTTTCTTTGTCTTTACATGCATTTCAACTGCAAATAAGTTGGTCTGTGAACCTCGTTCTAAAAACCTAGTCACTGGTTATGAAGGCTCAGGTATGCCTGGGTAAATGTGACATAACTCAGGAGGATTTTTTTTTTTTTTGGCAGTACGCAGGCCTCTCACTGTTGCGGCCTCTCCCGCCGTGGAGCACAGGCTCCGGACACACAGGCCCAGCGGCCACGGCTCACAGGCCCAGCCACTCCACGGCATGCAGGATCCTCCCAGACTGGGGCACAAACCTGTGTCCCCTGCATCGGCAGGCGGACTCTCAACCACTGCGCCACCAGAGAAGCCCAGGAGGATTTTTTTAACTACCTCCAATGCTGGAATCAGCCTAGCCAGATAACCTGGTCCAGGAAGACTGAATGGACAGTGTCTCAGAGAAAAGACAGAAGGCACATTATATATGCAGCCATGTTGTCCCCTAACCACTGGCATTCGCTTCAACAGTTCTGCTGCTACATCCAATAACCCCAAGATGGTGAAAGAACACAAGCCTCCAGTGGCTCCAAACCATTTGCTGGGATACTTCTTGCCATAAAACACTTGCTTGATTATCCGTTTTGGGCAGGGAAGAAGGGACAAGGAAGAGGATAGCTGTGGGTTAATTTGGAAATAATTCTGGGGGTTGGGGAAAATAGAAGGGCCTTGGAAAAATCAGGTGCCCACAGCCAGCATATCTCAGCCTTTGGAGAGTCCCCACAAAGCCAATCTACAGCACTGGACAGGTGGGATGAAAGTGGGAAACAGTCAACAGATGAGGAAGGGTAGGTGTGGGGTGAAGGCTATAAGGGAAGTGTAATGGGAGACTTACGACGCAGTGCCTTCTGGACTCTGCGTAGCTTCATGGCAGTGCGGTAAGCTGAGAACTTAATGTTGTTCAGATCAGCTGCAGAGAATGGAAGGAGACCCACTCAGATCAGGGAAATGCAAATTAAAACCACAACAAGATACCATGTTACACCTGCCAGATTGGCAAAAAATAAAAGTCTGACAATAGCAAGCGTCAGCAAAGATGTGGAGGAATGAGAATTGCTGGTGGAAGTGTAAACTGATACAATCACACTGGAAAACAACTTGGTATTACCTAGTAAAATTGAACATTCATATATTCTACGACCCAGCCAGCCATATATCCTAGAGCAGTGATTTTCTCATGTTTTGCTTGCTTGTTTGACCAAGCAGCACAGTTCTTGTTAGCTCCAAACTAGAAACGACCAAAATGTCCATCAGTAGTAGAATGGCTGAGGAAACTGTGGTATATACAATGGAACACTCCACGGCAGTGAAAAATGAATGAACTATAGTCACATGCATCCACATGGGTAAAATTTACCACATAATAGTGAGTCTCTCTTGGCAGTCAAAGATAAGGTGCATGAGAGTCATATTCGTAGCCTGGATAGTATCTTTCAAAGAAGATCTAGTACACATCTATAAGCATGATTACCTAATGTGATGATAAAATCTTTCAGGGAGAGTATAGAGCTTCCAGTTGAGGGAGGTGCAGAGGGGAAAGGAAAGAAGGCTACTGGAAAAAGCACAAGGACTCACTTCCACCCTCACCTGCTTGTTGAATAGGATTCCCTTCTATTTTTTTAATTTATTTTTTATTGAGGTAACATTGGTTTATAACATTTTGTAACTTTCATGTGAACAACATTTTATTTCTACTGCTGTATACCCTACAAAGTGCTCACCACCAAAATTTAATTTCCATCTGTCACCATACAGTTGAACCCCTTTACCCATTTCAACTTCCCCCTACCCTTTCTTCTCTGGTAACCACTACTCTGTTCTCGGTATTTATGTGTTTGTTTTTCTTTTGTGCATTTATTTTGATTGTCTCTTTTTATATTCCACATATAAATGGAATCATGTGGTATTTGTCTTTCTACTCATGTCACTCAGCATAATATCCTCAAGGTCCATCCGTATTGTCACATGTGGCAAGATTTCATCTTTCTTATGGCTGAGTGTGTGTGTGTGTGTGTGTGTGTGTGTGTGTGTGTGTGTGTGTGTGTGTGATCCAGCTATCCCACTTCTGGGTATTTATTCAAAGAATATAAAAACACTAATTCAAAAGGATATATGCACTCCTATGTTCATCACAGCACTATTTACAATAGCCAAGACATGAAAACAACCTAAGTGCCTGTAGACAGATGAATGAATAAATAGGATATGGTATGTATATATATATATATATATATATATATATATATATATATATATATACACACACACACACACACACACACACAATGGAATTATGTATTCCACACAATGGAATACTACTCCCTTATATTCTTATAGGACAAAGGCAACTGTATAGATCTCCACACTATACAGGAAACTTGAATTCTTACCTAGGGTTTGGTATAACTCAGTCATCTTGGGATGGTCCCAGCATGTGGTCTGAGCCTGGTGGCTACAAACAGAAGCATCAATAGTGCCAGGGTCTATACCACCCCCCAACCCCTCAAACACACATGCACACACCCCTCAGCGATAGGTTGGATGCAAGGAGGAGCAGGATCTGAGGGTGAACCCTGAGGATCCCAAAGCACAAGGGTTCACCTTTACCAGGTAGAATCTTAAGCTCTTGAGATGAGTAGGAGGAAAAACTGGAGTGGATGGAGGAATCCCAACAGGTAAGGGGTGAGAGGGATAGATAGAAAAAAAGACAGGAAAAGGAGGGGGTGGGCAGGTGACTGACCCATTTCCGATTCAGATGATCACTCACTTGATATAGTAGGGAACTTTATTGGGTGAAATTGCTCTTTCCCAAGGAACCTGAACAGAGGCTGGTGAGAGAGAAGAGAAAGAGAAAGAAGCTGACCACTAATGCTCTTCGGGCCCCTGGTTACTCCCCTGCTCTATCCTCTCAAAGAAATAGTTAAGCCCAAAAGGGGATGCCTGACTCTCATTGCCAGCTCTTAACAGCCCCTGAGCATGGGGTAAACACTTTTAAGGAACACACTTCTCTCCCTGACGTTTGGGTGAGGGAAGGAGAAGAGGTTGTCACTGATACCCTCATGTGCCAGAGACATGACAAGGGCATGAACAGGTGGCCTTGGCCACCCTATCTTCTCCCTGAGCTGTCTGCCATTTTATCCATTCAGCAGAAGGCAGCTAGTGTGCTGCTGTGTATATGAAGTGGACCCTACTTTCCTCATGGGGCTCAAAGCCCTTCCCCCAGAAGGTCAAGCTTCTCAGTCCTGTGGGACAATGGGGAATGGGACTGCTCACTCCTCTCTGGTGAGGAACTCTCGAAAAGGATGTCTCTCTCTGCTCTGTGTCTTTAACATACGGATGCTCCAGGAGAGGCTCAGTCACCTGGCCAACTTCCTCATTGCAGTTTCCCTGGGTACAAGGGCCCTCTGCAGGTGTATCTGCATGCCAGTGATTATAATTCAATAGTTCTAATTACCATTAACATTGGTTAAGTTCCTACTATGTGCCAGATACTCTGCTGAATGCTCTGTGTGCATATCTAATTTTCATATCTGTACATTCCCACTATCTCCACTGCTGCCACCCTGATCTGGGTCACCATCATCCCTCATCTAGATTGTTGCAATATGCAATATGCATCCTGAAAGGTCTCCTTCCTCCCACTCTTGCCCCCCAACACTCTGTTAAAACATAAGCCGGATCATGTCATCCCTCTGCTCAATCCCTCCAGGCCCTCCATGCTCTGGCCTCCTGCTCCCATTCTGACCTCTTGCTCTCTCCCCTCGTCACTCAGTTCTACACTGGCCTCCTTGCTGTTCCTCAGGTATGCCCCTGCCTTAAGGTCCTGGAAGTTGTTGTTCCCTCTGCTCTTCCCTAAGATATCCACATGGCTCATTCCTTCACCTCCTTGAGGTTTCCACTCAGTTGTCTCCCTCATTAAGTCCAGCACTCCCTAATTCACGTCTTCCCTGCTTTCCTTTTTTCTCCATAGCACTTGTCACCAATTGACTTTATATATATATTACTTATTTGTTTATGGTCTGGCTTCCTCCTGTAGAATGTAAGCTCTCCACGTCCAAGGATTGTTGTCTATTTTGTTCACTGATGTAGTCCCAGTACCTAGAACAGTACCTGGCCCACAGTAGGCCACCAAGAAATATTGTTGGAACAATAAAGTCATTTAATTCCCATAACTCTACCAGCTATGTAATATTTTCCCTCTTTTTACATATGGGAAAATTGAGGTTCAAAAAGGTTAAGGTATTTTTTTCAAGCTTGCACAAATATAAAGTCGAGCAGCTGTGACTCAGATCCAGGTCTCTCTGGCTCAAGAGCCTGTCCTTTTAACCACTACACTACACTGTTTTATCCTACTGCTTCTTAGATGCCAAGGTACACTGCGCTCCCACCAGGCCCCCAAGGGACAAGAGTAGACCCTCTTGGAAGGTGGCTGAGTTTCTACCAAGTGAAGCTCAGTTTGTCTCACATACAGGAGAGGAAGTGCTGTGACCCAGGCCCAAAGTCCCGGTGGGCATCCTGGAGCTGCTTAAGTCTCTCACCAACTGACACCTATGGAAAGAAGGTGCAAGAAGTCAGTGGACTCATTCCAGGTATCCAGGGTAGGATTTCCACGTGCCTCTGACAATCTTTGTGAATTCCCTCAGAGGCTGCCTCTTCTCCAGCTCCAGATCCTCCCACCATTCACCCAAATCCTAGCCTTCCCATGGCACTCCCAGGGGTCAGAGAAGAGCATCCCTAATTCCAGGCCACAGTCACCCTTCATCTGCCCCTGTCTACCCTGAGGGGCAGACAGACCCCTCTCAGACCATTTTAATCACTTCCTGCAGTTTAGAGGTTGAGAAGCCTGTTTCCTGGCCCCAAATTCTCTACAACTCTTTTCCCACATAGATTCCAATTCAATGCCCCTTCACTTCCTTCGGGCCTGGGTAAGTGGCCCCCCAAGCCTAGTTATACCAAGCCTTTTCCTCATGCCTCATTCCAGGCTTCTCTTTTACCTGTAGCTGTTTCCACCGGATGTTGATCTGCTCCAGGGCCCGGGAGTTCTCCATTGACAAGTGCACATCAGAAATGGCAAGTTGATGGGCCAGATCATTCACCAACTTCACTCCATCTTTCATGGGGAAGAATTCTTCTTTGAATAGCTATAGAACCAAAACCCAAGTGCCACAGTAGGTAGAAAATAGGAAAGAGGAACCATTAGTCATTTTAATAGCGCAACCTCAGTGCTTGCCTATTAGGGCAACCAGACTAAGGTGTGTGCGTGGTGGGGGGGCATTGTCCTTATCCTCTTCCTTTTCTACTTTCAGAAGACACCGGGGGAAAGAGAAGTGAGTAGAAGGGCAGAGGAGACTTCAGCTAAACCAGCCCCCAGATCTAGCACAGAAACTGGGACAGACTCTATTGAAGTCCAGGGCAACAATGGAGCCTCAGCAGCAGGAACACTGTCAGGGTCTGTGAGGAACATCTGGTCCCGGGGCGGACTGTAGCCACGGGAGGGGGCCTGCATACCTTAAGAGCCTGGATGTGCTCAGGAAGTGAATCAATGAAGAGATCCCCAATGGGCTCCCAAGTGGCTCGGACTCCCTCGGCCTGAGTTAGAGTTGCGCTTAATTCCTCCATTGCCCCTTGGATCTCCAACAGCTGCTCCAGAGTGCGCTCAATGTGGCGGTGCTGGTCCACGCAGCGGGCTGTCAGCTTCTCCCATAGTTCACTGGCCACTGTTGCCTGCTTCCACACAAAGCGGCTAAGATTCTGGATCCGCTGTCTGGGAGAGGTATCTGCATGGGCAGGCACGAAGTCAGGTCAGGCCAGCCAGGCAAGGATAGCCATGGAAAGACAGAGACAGATAGCCCTTTGTAAAATGCATGTGTGTGTGCACGTATGTGTGTATAGATATTCATACACACACAAATACATTTTTTTCATAGTTGAGCTCCTTTTGAAGATTCAGCTTTTTAAAAAATTAAAATTTTTATTTTGAGTTCGCTGTAGATTCACATGCAATTATAAGAAATAATACAGAGGGACTTCCTTGGTGGCACAGTGGTTAAGAATCCGCCTGCCAAAGCAGGGGACATGGTTTCGATCCCTGGTGCAGGAAGATCCCACATGCCGTGGAGCAACTAAGCCCATGCACCAACCACAACTACTGAGCCTGCACTCTAGAGCCCACGGGACACAACTACTGAAGCCCAAGTGCCTAGAGCCTGTGCACCGCAATGTGAGTAGCCCCCACTCGCTGCAGCTAGAGAAAGCCTGCACGCAGCAACAAAGACCCAAGGCAACCAAAAATAAATTTAAATAAATAAATAAATAAAGCTTTCCTGTGGTCTCACATCACTTCCAGCTCCTGCCTAAATTCTTAAAAAAAAAAAAGAAAGAAAGAAATAATACAGAGATCTCATGTACCCTTTAGCAAGTTTCCCCAAATAGTAACTACTTGCAAAACTATAGTATAATATCACAACCAGGATACTGACATTGACATAATCCACCAATTTTTTTCAGAGTTCCCCAATTTTACTTGTACTCATTTCTCTCTCTCTGTGTGTGTGTGTGTGTGTTTTGTTCTATGCAATTTTATCACATGTGTAGGTTCATGGACTCACCACCACAGTCAAGAGACCATACTGGTGTTTTCCACTTATTATATCATGAGGATTTCCTCATATTCTTAAAAAATGGGCAAGGTAAAGAGTGAGTAAAATATTTAAGACGTGTAGTGAGGCAAGTCATTGAGTCCTATTCACATGACCTTGGAATGCGATTTTGCATTAGTGTCTGCTGCCCACTTCCTTCCAAAAAAAGGAGGTATTTTATGAAGACCCAACAAAGGAGAGGTTAGTATAATTTGCCCAGCCTTTCCACCTAGGCTCCTAAATTGTAAGTTTCCTCTTCCTCCTTCAGACCTCCCCTCAGAAGTAGATTCAGAGCCCCCAAACTCCAGACTAATTGGAATTGTCCTGCTCTCTTGAGCTCGTTCTATCTGAGGCCCATTGGACAGTAAATTGAGTACTAGTCAGTACTCAGTAGGAGGGGCTCAAGGTAAACTGAGAGGGTCAACAGCATTGACAAAGGGCTGCAGTAACAAAGGGTCCTTTCAGGCTATACATAACCAATCTCAGAGGGTTGAAGCCTCTTTCTGGAGAAGAGGGCGTGCTGGGCCACCACTCAGACCTGAGCACCACGGATTCCACCCTGCCGCCTTATTTAAACCTAGACCTAAAGTGACCCGCTCTATTGATGAAAGGGGGCCAGAACTCACCAGGGTCAGAATTAAAGAGTCATGATCAGTTCTCTTTTCAAATGCAATCACCAAAACTTTTAGATTTTTTTTAAAGGTTTTTATTTTCTGGTTGATTATAGCAGTGCCACATGCCTCTCTATGTTGTAATAAAGCAGTATGCTTTTAAAGGACATACTACTACTTTTACTTACTGAGTTACTTTAATGCATTTGAGTCTTTTTTTTCTTTTTCATGCCTTATTAAATGGCCACACATGATGCTCCAGAGAGCTACATACAGCTTTAGGCCACACGCTCATCTCCCCTGCTCCGGGCTCTGTTCTCTTTGCTTTTTCTTATAGTGTGAATCTGGCTTCTTCCTAACTTCAGACTCCCAGGAGAAAATTATCCTCCTAGGTAACAGTTGAGAAAATGAGTTTGGGGAGGGCAGGAAGGTGTTTAATGGTTCACAGCTCAAGAAGAAGATGAAAGAGGGGAAGATCACCCACCTTTGCTCTCAGAGTGAGGCTCCTCTAACTCATCAAATGGGTGCTGGGACAGGAAGGCCTGAGCTGACTCCAACACAGAGTAGATATAGGGGCCCCGAGACTTGACATCTTCCATAAAGGCCTGTGAAGTTAGCAATGTGGTCAGTGGGGAAGGAAAGTCTTTCAATTGCTTTGAAATCCATCCTGCAATCGACAATCTTTCTTCTCCTCAGTGCAGCTTGATCCTTTGGTGTTATCCTGTATCTTTGGGCTACTCAGACTGAAGATGAGCAGTCTTCTCCTTAGGCAGAAGAATAACTCTGACACTGGAAGGTCTATTTACCCTGAAATGGGTCTGTCTATGACACAAGGTAGAGTGAAATGTGGGGACTCGGTGCTGGGAATCTTGGCTCTCTGGAAGACTCAGAAAGTCCTCTGTGAGGGGCTTAGACAAATCAAAGCCAGGATGGGCAAGATTTATATTAAAATTTTAATAAGTTTTTTTGTTGAAATATACACTAATAAGAGTATACAAATCAAAAGTGTACAGCTCAATGAATTCCCATAAAGTGATTCAATCTCTGTAACCAGTACTGAGATAAAGAAACAGAACTCCACCAGCATCCTGGAAGGCTCCCTCATGACCCCTTCTGGTAACTCTCTCATTCCCCCCTCCCCCAAGGTAACCACTATCCTGACTTGTATCACCACCGATTAATTTTGCCCATTTTTGAACTTTATATAAATGGAATCAAACAGTGTGTGCTCTTGTTTGTATTTGGCTCTTTTTTCACTCAGTATATTGTCTTTAAGATGTATCCACGCTGTGGCACACATTTATAGTTTATTTTCTTGTTGTATGGTATTTTGTTCTGTAGTCATCTTTTAAATTGAGATATAAATGATCTATAACATTGCATAAGTTTAAGGTGCACAATATACTGATTTCAAACATTTATGTAATATGATTGCCATTAGCTAACACCTCTGTCACATCACATAATTATCATTCCTTCTGGTGCATTCTGGATTCATTTTAAGAAGCATGTTGTTTTCTGATTATAGAGGTAATATATGTCACAGAAATCTTAGAAATCTCAGAAAAGTATGAAGAAGAAAATTTTAAAAATTCTGATTTCATCACTTGGATTTAACCATTGTGAAGATTTTTATACAGTTTCTTCTTCTGTTTGTATACATGTGTATACATACATACATACATACATATCTATTTTTATACAGTTAAGATCCACCTGTATATAGTTTTGGATCCTGTGTTTTTTCACTTAATATTATATTATGTTCATTTTCCCATGTCCCCATTACAAATCAGGGAAGAATTTTAAGGGAGGTCAATATTTGATGTGAAGAATAGAGGGGAAAGATTTGACTTATTCTCTGGAGTACTATCCACAGACCAGTAGGACTGTACACAGCTTCCTGTGACTTTAAGCATCTAAGCAGAAACTGGGCATCCATCATTCAGGGTGTTGCAGAAGAGATCCCTTCCCGATGGAAAGGCTACACACCACGGCCTCTGTAACTCTAACCTACCGCGTGCGTCTCCTTCTCCTGTTGCACCAGGGCCACATCCCCTTGTAGGGGCAGCTGAGCTGACAGTTCCTCATCCTTTTGGCTGAGCCAGTCAATAATCTCTTGGAGAGGGAGCTGAAGCTTTCCACTGTGATCTGAGAAGGCCTCTAGGCGGGCGCTGCACACAATGGTAAGACCAGTGATTTTCAATCCTCTTGTTAAGTTGCAAAACATTTTTCCCCAACAAATACATATGTGGAACCTTAATATATAAACAGATGAAAGAGGTGTTGCTCTGATCAAAGTGGGAAGAGGCCCGGAGCCCTCCCTCTGACCCACCCACAAAGGCTCCCAAGGCACCTCCAGAGGGAGTACGGTACCAAAACACTTGGCAGACGTCAGTTAATTCAGTTGAGTGTTCAGCATCTCGCTGAGAAGGGTAGCGAACTGAGCAAGGCCATTAGAGGTGACAGCTGTCTGGCTGCCCTGTTGTCCTAGAGGACCTCAAGTCATGCCAAGCTGCTCATCCTCAGACGCTTCTTGGAGGCTGCCTTCTGAGCAGAAGCGGATGAAGTAGGTGGAAAGGGCGTGCCAGGTGGCTGAGTTTGGGCATGCACGTGTGTGAGGCTGCATACAAATACAAGCAGCCCAGGGGTCCCAAAGGATGAGGACAACATAGGCTAGAAGTTTGACATATGGAAGGAGGAAAATGGGTACCACATAATCACTTTTGCATGCCTTCCCCACAAATGAGCCATGAGCTGAGGTCCAAGTGTTTGGAAGCCAGAGGCCAGCCCAGGCTGTGTGCATACATCGAGCCCATTCCCCTCAGCCGACAGTGCTAACTAGTCATTGCATCCCTACCACCTGGGCCAAGCCTTTTACCTACATTTTTGCTTCCACTAATTCTCAGAGCAACCTCGTGAGGTAGGCACTGCTATTACCCAGAGAGGTTAAGTAATTTGTCCAAGGTTACACAGTTAAGTCACTGGTACAGTGATGATTTGAACTCAGGTTTGTCTGATTCCAGAGCCTGCATTCTTTCAACTTCTCCACACTCTTCATCCCCGCCAGAACCCACCAGAAGCCAGGAGCTTGGTCTTTGATAATAGGGAATAGAGAGGAAAAGTGTGTGTAGGGGGGTGGCAGGGGTTATAGAGAAGGGTAGAGGAAAGAGGAACAACTGATACAGAAATTGCCTTCAGGCTCTTACTGATTCGCCCTTAGTTTGGGGAGGCATGGGTGGGTGATAAGCAACAGACAGGAACAGAGGGATAAAAAGATGGGAAAGAGAGTAGATGGGATCTACCAAGATGGAGAACAGTTGAGAGGAAGAGGGGGAGGCAGTAAGCATATCCTCCATTTATACATCTGAACTTATACATTTAAGTTCAGAAAGCATTTTCATATCTTATTTGAGTCCTCACAACAACACTGGGAGATAGTTAGGACAACTCTTATTTTTCTACTCATTTTTTTCCTTAAAAAACTCCAAACAAGTGGAAGCTAAAATCCAGAGATTACTCAAAGCAATTATGCAAGGTGACACAGCTATTCAAGACTGAGGTTCAAATCCAAGTCTCCTGACTTCTGACCCAGTGTTCTTCCCCCAGTGCCAGAGAAGGAAAAGGAGGAGAAACAGAGGGTGAGGCTGACGAGAAGGCTGAGAAAAGGATGATGGGCTACAGCAGCAAGAGGAGCCCCACACCGTCCCAGACAACTCCCTAAAGCCCCTGTTTCGAGGGGCCAGGCCTTACCGGAGGCTGTGCGACTTCTTTTTGATTTCATTCCAACACAGATTCATGGCTGGTGGTTCCAGGGGTCCAGCGGCACCAACAGGCCCGTTGAATAGCTTTGGGCTTAGGTAGGGCACCCCAGCACCATCGTGAGGAGGCACAGGGGTGGGGGCAGCAACTCTAACCTGGACAGAAACACAGACACCTCTGTGATCCCTGGAGTGTGCCACACCCTGGTCTGCACCAAGCGAAGCGTGGGACAAGTGTGAACAGAGGGAGAGAAGGGCTGGTTCTGGGGTGTGTTCAGGGGTGGGGGGTGAGAGGAAGGATGACTCCACGGCTCTGTTCATGGCAAGGTCCTCTCTTGGGACAGGTCGGTCACCTTTAACTGCTGACTCCTATCATTATCACTCTTATTATTGCCAATTTTGCCAGGACTACTGCCCAGATGGGACCCTGGAAGTATCTGTGTTAGATAAGAGCTGCTCAGAATTTCCCAAAGACAGGCAACCATGGCATTCAAGGTGAGCTGCAGCTCTTTCTTCAGTGTCCCACAGTTTAGCCAACCTTCTAGAAAAGAAAGCTGAAGGGCTGTCCCACAAAGTTCCAGAGAGAGAGAAAGAGAGAGAGAGAGAGCAGCCAGAGAGAGCCATCAGTAGTAGATGTCCTACTTCCAAGTGAATCTAGGCCTTGGTGCCCCCTCTTCCTCTTCCCCGCTCACATTTCCCGCCACAGTCAGGAAAGCTGGAAAGAGTCCTAAAGAGCACTGTTCATCTTCCATGGGTTGAGAAAGGGCTAAAGTAGCATCTTGGGTCCTGATCCAAAGGACTCTGACCAGAGTCGACAGCTAAGAGGACCAGCCGTGGAGCCTGCCAAAGTCTCGCCTTGGGCCGTCAAGTTCAGAGCCCGTCAGTTGCTCACCTTGTAGGGTATTGTGGGGTTTGGGGGAGTGTGGGTTGTGCCAAGTAGCCCTTCAGGAGTTAGCTACCTTCAACGCAGTGCCAGACCTGCGCAGCCAGGGGCAGAAGGGGGTGGAGAGCAGGGGAGTGTGGAGAGCAGGGGAGTGTGGAGAGGAAATCTCAGCCTCGGGAAACCCACCTGCCTGCCTGCCTGTCTACCTCCTCACCTTCTGTGGAAAGCACACGGTCCTGGTGGCTGAACCTCCTCTTGTCTCCCCTTGCCCCCAAACCATACCTCCTCCCCACACAAGACTCTCAGGAAGTTGGGAAACCAATCATCCCATTCAAACCACAGCTCGAAGTGCTTAACACATAGTAGGTGCTGAATAAGTATCTGCTGATAAAATTAATGATGCCCAATCTATAGAATAAAAAATATTCAAGATTTAAAAAAGAACCCACAGCTCGCAGCCACACACGGAAGGAGAAGCGGGAGAGCAGCCAGGCTCTGGGGCAAAGCTCTGAGTTCAGTTGCCTTGCGTCCCCGGGAGCGGACCCTACCTGTGCCGCCTGGGGACCCAGTTGCAGGATTGGACAGCTCCATGATGATCCTTCCACACAAATCTGGACCCAGTGCCCGGTGAGCTAAAGGCAGAGTCCCGACAGGCTCTGAGCAGGCTCCCTCAGGGAGGGTGGGCAAAGCTGAGGCAGGCCAGGAGGCGGGATCTGTCACCCTGTTTGTTTACTGACCCCCCAGGAATCCAGAGGGGGCGGCTATGTCAGGACTCCAGACGGTGAATCAGGGCTTTGTCCCTGGGGAATTCCGGCTCACTCCCAACTGGGCCCGCCACACCGGGGCCAGGAGGGCCCTCCCAGACTGGCAAGGATGGTGAGAGTGGGACTGAGCATTCCATGGTGCTGAGGAGGGGCACGAAGAGGGGAGCTTCTGTTGATTTATGTTCCCTTTCCCTGGAAGACACAAAGGACTCACTCTGCCTCCACCCCCACCCCCTGAGGTGAAGGAAAGGATCAGACTGCTTTGGTGACAAACCTCTGGTAAGCAATTTCCCCAAGGTCTGGAAGGACAATGAGCTTAGTAAGAAGCCTTGTCCTTGACTAAGGAAGCGTCCTCAGAGGCAGTGAGAGATGTGTGTGGCACACCTGGGGACAGAGCTGTGGTTGGGAAGGTGGGCAGCAGAAGGCTGACCCAAGCCCACAGTGAAAATGAGAGAAGAGGGAGAGCCTTGTCCCCACAGACCCCTCCCTGCACTCTAAGGCCAGGGGGAGATGGATGGTCAATGGGCAACCCCCCCTGGACTTTTGCAGGGTGGGGAGAGGGCAAGAGGGAACCCAGAAACTCCATGCAGGGATCCAGTGCCAGGGAGGCTCCTGTGCCCTGCCTGTGCTGTCCTAGGTCTCTGGCCTGAGGGGCAGGGCCCCTTCTGGAGGTGGCCACTCTTCTCCTTTGCCAGCAGACTTGGCTGGAGAAAGGTTAACATTCCCAAGCTGGGCTCCCACCCCTCAGCACTGAGGCAAAACACTTAATTTTGACCAAAAAGGGTTCTGTTCCAATCCTCATTTATCTCCCACAGAGTCTTCTGGGCTTTCCACAGTTCCACATTGTTTCCATGCTGAGGCCCACCTACAGGAATAGTTAGAGCAGCTGCCTGACCCTTTCTGGGGCTACGGGGTAGAGCCTTGCGGGGTGGATGGGGGATGGCAGGGGACAGCCGGCCAAGAGCAGGGAGTGGCTCTAGCTCTGGGTCGCAGCTTGGCTTATGCTGGGATAATTGGTCCCAAGCCAGTCTCACAGAGTTCCCCAGACTGGGAATGCCCCAGAGTTAGAAATGGCCTCTTGTGATCCAGCCACAACCTAGTTGTCTGGTTCTGATGGAAGCACCCACGATGAGCTGGGCTCCACCCATGTTAGCCTTTCATTCCCTCCAGCCTTCTTCTCAGTTTCCTATGCCCCCATTTGGCTCCTTTACCATGCTCCATCACCCTGTTCTCCCCTCCGAGTTCCCCCTAATAATCACAAGTCCCCTGTGGCAGAGCCAGGCACAGAATAGGCAAATAATGAATAATCATAGTTTTCTTTCCCTATCAATAGCCTTCTACTTCTGGCTTTTGTGGCCAAGATGTTTGCTTCTCACTCCCCACTCCCCATAGGGCTCTCTCCTTATCTCTTGAAACTTTAAGACAAAGTCAGAGCCATAGAAAAGGAAGAGAAGAAACTAGACAGTGACTGAGGAGAGGGCTTGGTCTCACCATTCTCTGTCACAAAATGAAGCCCTCAGGTCCCGTTGCCAGATGGAGATGTTTGGAGGGGGTGGGCAATGAGCAGGGCAAGGCTTATGGAAGGACCCATGCTTCTCAATCCCTCAACCCTCTGAAAGTCCCAGTCTGGGGAAAGGGTAGGTGCACAGGGGGACTCTCAGTTGACACTGACTTTGAGAATATGTTACAAGCAGCAAATTCTCTCTGGCTAGACATGTGAAAACAGCTTGGGAGAACCTGGGTCTTATGCCTCTCTGGACCTGACTTTCCCTCATTATTCTCCACCAAATGGGCTCCCCAGCACCTACATTCTCCATCCATGCCACCTCTCCATCCGTGTCTCTCTCTTCCTCCTCCCTGTATATTCAGCTGCTGTTTGCAGCTGAATAGTGACTCAGCACCGCAGCCCATCTGTGAGACACTAAGAAACATAGTACTTTCACACACTCCTGTGGCCTCTGGACCCCAAAGCATTGTAGGGCAAGCCAAAGTATGCTGATATTTCTCTCTCTTGTCTAGTCAGCTTTCCCTTGGACCTCCCTCATTGTCAGGAAAGGGGGCTGCCCTCTTGGGATTACTGCCTCTCACACACACTCTGACCACCTAGAACATATGCAGGTGGGCACACGCAGCACCACCACTCCACTTCTATGGGAGGACAGAGACAGGAGAGGCCAGTATGAAACTCAGGGGAGCCTTAGTGGGGTTAACCCACTGCGAGTAAGACTAGGGACTTGAGAAGAAGAGCCAATGGAAGGAGAGGGAATATTCTGCAGGTGTGGAATATGAGGTAAGCCACAGAGAAGTCAAGACAAAGGAAGGTCCTGTCTTGTCCTTGGCTATACCCTGAAGGATCATGCTTTTCTGGGACCTCCCTTGGGAGGTTAATATAAAACCAGCCCCCTCAGCCATTGTGGGCCCTTTGGCTTGTCCAGCTCAACACACTTCCTTTGCCCCATGTTCCCACCCCCATAAAAGGCCTCATGAGTGAAAAGGATGGGCCAAAGGAGACCCCGTGCTGTCCAAGAGGTTTCATGTATATGGACAGAACCCCTGAGCCTTAGGAAGCATGGATACCCACAAGATCACACACAGATCCTGTGTCCACCTTTTGCTCTCGGTCTCTTACCTGAGGCTGGGGGCAGGTGCTTCGGAGGCTGCTGCTGTGATGGAAGTGTTCAGCTGCCCGCCACTCATGACATCGTGGGAGGGTGTAAGGGCATCCCTGCATGACCATAGGTTGCATCAGAACTGAGGCTCATGGGGAGGTAAGGATAGGCAGTGCACCAACTGTTGAGCATAAGCACCTGGAAGAGTAACAAGGAGAAATTTAGAGTCAAGATCTAGAAAAGGACTGCAAATCCACCACTTCCTTAGAGGTGCCTTGACCAGTTATGTAAATAAGTATTCAAAGCTTACTGACCTATCCAATAGTTTTTCTCAGGCTATCATGTACCATAAAAATTTGATTTAATTATTTATCAAGGAAATATTTATTGTTTCTCTATTGTGCTTTCTGCCAGAGACACAAAGATGATATGCTGAGATTTCACTGCCTGGGGATGGGGTGTGCGAGATGGAGGGGGGCAGTCACATAAGCTGATAATGATAATAAAACACTTATGTGGCAAATGCTATAATCGAGTTTTGACCAAAAGGGTAGGGGAGCACAGAGTGGGGAACAACTAACTCTATCTGAGATTTCAGAGAGACTGCATTTGAGATGAGTCTTGAAGGACTCAGTAGATGTTTGCCTGTGCAGAGAAGGGAAGAAAGGGAGAAATGCATTCCCAGCAGAGGGACCCACCTGTGCAAAGGAGGATGTCACAAAAAAAGCACAGCATGTTGAGAGAACAGTAAGTTCAGTATGGCTGGAGCTTGGGAGGCACAGAGATGAAAAAGACATGGTGCCTGTCCCTGAGGAGTTCACATACGGAGAGAACAGACATGGGGAAAATCAAGCCATAAAGTGTTACTTGCATTAATTGTAGAAGTATTTATGGGTTGTAGTGAAGGGATGGATGAGGTGAGTTCTACCTGGTCATGTCAGGAAAAGTCTCCTTAGAGGAAATATACTTGAAGTGAGTCATAAAAGAGAAATCAGATTGTCATTAAGCAGAGAAGATAAAACAAAAAAGAACATTCCAAACAGCACAAAAATAAAATGTATGGTGTGACCAGAGTACAAGGTAGGTGCTTTGTGGGGAGTAGCAGGTGAGGCTGTGGCCAGATTGGGTCATGCCTTGAATGATAAGCAGAAGATTCTAAGGCTTCATCTTATAGACAATAGGAAAGCACTGAAGACTTTAAGCAGGGGAGTGACATGACTAGATTTGCATTTTAGAAAGAGCCCTCTGGCTACCTTGTGGAGAGATTCTCTTGGGCAAAAACCCATTGAGGAGCTGTCAAAATAGGCAGGCAGTTGCAGTGAGGAGGGAGCAGAGAACATGGCTTTGAGTTACATTGAAGAGATAAAACACTGGGCTTGGTGATCACTTGGAGGTGAAGGGTGAGAGAGGTGAAGGAGTCAAAGGTTTTTAATTTGGGAGCTGGGTGGATAATGCTGCCAACAGCAGGAAGGGAAAGACAAGAGAAGAAGCAAATTTGGTGTGGCAGGGGCGGGTGAAAGCAGTATTCCGTAATAAACTATTCTTTAGACATGTTCAGCTTTTGATGTCAAGAGCTAAGCTTAGAAAAGACATGAATGAAAAAGTTAAATGTACAGACCAACTGACAGTTTAGTGAATGTACACAAGTGTGATGAGGATGGGTGGCTAAAACAATGCTTGCAGATGATAAAAGTGATATCTTTTAGTGCTGGGCAAAGATGTGCCAACTTTGATCTAATGGGCAGGAAGTGAACATCTTTGATTCCTGATCCTGATGATTAAATAGCCACCATTTTTAGTCTCTATTTCAGTGGTTCCCAACATTTTACGTATAAGGGTCTCTTCTTAAAATAAAAAAATCTCACTTCACCCACTCACACCTACATAGTAGCTGTACTTTTAGCACTTACAGAGTGAGAGAAATCCTTAAACATTTAAAGATCTGTGGACTCCTCACATTAAGTACCCTTCCCTCCTCCTCATGGGTCTATGGTCCAAAGATTGGGACTATTACAGATCATGAAGGTGCAAGAATTTATTGTCTGAAGGACACTTTATTGTAGTCAAAGTCCCTAGAGATCACACAGCTACATCGTTCCTCATCCCCAAAGAGATTGCCCTAAAGAATGGTTGAAAAGGTGGCTCCCCTCTGATCCAACACCAACATAAAAGAATTAATCACTCAGATCAAAAATGAAGTACTGCTATGGACATATGGTAAGTATGATGGCTACAAAAGTCTTGCTTTCAGACCTCTTTTTACATTAACATTTTTTATACAAGTAATGCATGTTCTTTATAGAAAAACTGGAAAATATAAAAAAACATAACTGAAACTAAAAATAACCTATAATACTAGTATCCAGAGATAACCATTACTAACAGGTGTGAATCTTTATGGTAGTTTTCTTGTGAAAAATATATACTTACACTTTGGAAATAAAATTGTCATCATATTATTTATATATTCATTATATATTTATAATTTTGTATCATGCTTTTTTATTTGCCTTTTATATCATGATCAGTTTAGAATTTCACTAACTATTCCTCTAAAAGATGATTTCTAATGGCTGAAAAGCTGTTACAGTGCTATGGTTGAGGCCATGGGTTTTGGCATCAGAGAGACCTAGGGTCAAACCCACACTATTCAACTTAATATCAGTGTGGCCTGAGACAAGTTAACCTTTCTGAGCTTCAGTGTCCTCATCTGTAAAATGGGGATGACTGCCCTCGTAGACTACTTCTAACGATTAAAATTAATAATGTATTTAAATAACTTAGCACAGTGTCTGGCAATGGCACACTGTTCAATAAATGTTAGCTGTAATCATTGTTGTATACTATCCCACTGAATGGATATACCATAATTTATTTTAACAATTTAACATGTCACACTGCAATGAGCAGCCTTGTGCATATTTGTGATTCTTTCCGTAGGATAATTTCCTAGAAGGGAAAACTCCTGGATCAAAGGGCATGAACCATTTTCAGACTTGTAATACATACTTCCTTTTTTTAAAATTTATTTACTTTATTATTGGCTGTGTTGGGTCGTCATTGCTGCATGCGGGCTTTCTCTAGCTGCGGCGAGCAGGGGCTACTCTTTGTTACAGTGTGCCAGCTTCTCATTGTGGTGGCTTCTTTTGTTGTGGGGCACAGGCTCTAGGCACGCGGGCTTCAGTAGCTGTGGTGCATGGTCTCTAGAGCGCAGGCTCTGTAGTTGTGGCGCACAGGCTTAGTTGCTCCGCGGCATGTGGGATCTTCCTGGACCAGGGATAGAACCCGTGTCCCCTGAGTTGGCAGGCAGGTTCTTAAACACTGCGCCACCAGGGAAGTCCCAGACTTGTAATACATACTTCTAAATTGCCCTAGAAAAAAGTTAGATCACTTTGTACTACCCCCAACGTACGAGAGAGCCAGTTTCCCAGCACACTTGCCGGCAGTTAGTATTCTTATTTTTAAAATATCTTTGCCAATTTTGTAAGTGAAGATGGCATCTTGAGGATTACTTTGCATCCTTAATTACTAGAAATGCTTAAATTTTTCCTTACATTTTTAGTGGCCAGTTGTAGTTCTTCTTTCATAAACTATCCTTTTTTCTCTTTTGAGGTTCACCTCTCTACAGATTAAATTCCTTCCTTCCTATTCTCCTCTACTGACCTGATGTCAGTTTGATGCTTCACAAAATAAAAATAAAACAAATCCAGGAATCAGGGAATTCAGATCTTCTAATCCCAACACAGGCCAAAAAGGGATAAACTCTTTCTAGTACTAGCGTGACTACCTTCTGTTATGTTCAGACTTTGCCACTGATTGTGACAAGTCATTTCACCTCTCCAGACCTTGGTTTGCTAAAATGTTAATGTTTAACAGTTGCCACACATCAAAATGCTAGCATTTGCTGTATTAGTAGGGCATGCTTTTGTAGCCTGCTGTACTGTCTTTCTTGATCCTCAATGGACCTGGTAAGGTTGGCCCAGCCAGAATTATGATCCCATCTGACAGATGAAGATGCTGAGACACAAGTGAACCTGGACCTCCTGACTCTTGGCCAGTGCTCCTTGTTCTACATAAAGATTCTTCTTTCTGCCTCTTTATTTATCTCCATCCTGTCCCAATTACTACCTGTACATACTGTTTGTTCTCTTCCTATTCCTCCTTTTAACTTGCAGAGTCTGTGAGGAATTGGAGATGAATCTGACTTGGTACCCAAAAGGTCGAGTGTGGGAAATAAGACATATAAACAAGTATCACAGGGGAGAAATGATTCATACCTTATGTGGGGCACAGAAATCATACTCTGAGAAGTCACAGAGCAGGAACTGTTCATTTCAAGCTGGAGGGATATAGGATATATTTATGGATGTTTTTGAGCTAAGGTGAGAGAGAAGCTTTGGATGCATGAAGTAGTATGGAGGATGCTTTTGCAGTGGAACCAACTCGTCTGTGCTCTCCCCTAGGGATCCTGCTGGATACCAAGCTGTGGCTTTTTCCCAATAGGAATACTCTTTTCCTAGTTCTCAAAGCTATATGCAGGCCCTTCTGGGAGGATTCAGGGAGGAGACATTGTTTAACTTAGGCAGAGATAAAAGCTTTAAATATATGTGGAACACCAGGATTTCAGCATGAAAGCAAGTTTGTTGGCTGGTGGAGGACAAGATTCATGCCCAATATTTATTTCTACCTCATGTATTTTTAACACAGAGCCAGGCACAGAGCAGGCACTCGGTGAATGTTTTCTGACTTGATTTTCTTAATTAAAGTATAGTTGATTTACAACATTATATTAGTTTCAGGTGTACAACATAGTGATTTAGTATTTTTATAGATTATACTCTATTTAAAGTTATTATAAACTAATGGCTGTATTCCCTGTGCTGTACAATATATATCCTTGTTGCTTAATTATTTTATGTGTAGACAAATACTCTATGTTATCACTTATATGTGGAATCTAAAAAATAAAACAAACAAGTGTATATAACAAAAAGAAAACAGACTCACAGATATAGAGAACAAACTAGTGGCTGCCAGTGGGGAGAGGGAATCAGGAAGAGGTGAGATAGGGGTATGGGATTAAGAGACAAAAACTAAGTAACTTGATCTACTGAATTGAACTCCAAACAAGTGAGTGTACAGATCCTCAACTTTGTAGGTACAAATTCCAAGGGGCATGAAGAGAAAGGCTTTGGATATACACATTTCTTGCATTTGTGTGAAATGATGTATACAGAACGTTAGCACTTGAAGCAAGGCTTGAAATGGCAAAAAAACGGCAACAACCTAATTGTCCATTACTAAGGACTTGTTAAATAAATAATGGTGTATCCATACAATGGAACTCTATACAGCTGTTAAAAACAGAATTAAGAACTATTTATGTGCCAATATAGAATGATCTCTTAAGATATATTTTTAAGTAAAAAGGAAACAAGAAAAAAAAGTGGTTAGTTTACATTAGTTTTTAAAAAAGGAAAATATGTGCTTATATATGCAATAAAATATCTTTGAAAGTATAGAAAAGAACCCGTTAACATTGACTGCCTTTGGAGAATGGCGTCAAGTGGCTACTAGACAGAGGTGGGAGAATTCCTTCCATTCCTTTGGGATTTTTCCTTATTTTCTCTCTTTCTAAAACTGAGAAATATAACTTACAAAAAAGTGCATGAAATATATGTGTAAAATATATTGAATTATTACAAAGTAAATCCCCATATAATCATGACTTGGGTTGAGAAATAGAATAATTACTCACACCCACAAAAGCCCCATGTCACCAATAGGAGATATAATTTTTACTGAATCTCTTTTTGCACCTTTTGTATTTGGAGCTGTGTGAGTATATTAGCTATTTAACGGCTATTCTCTCCCTCCCTCCCCACTCCTCACCAAAGTGCCATGGACATCTTCAATTGTTTTATGGAAAGGTAGGTGTAGCAGCTTTTCCACAGTCAAATAAATAATAACAGTTAAAATTTACTGTATTCTGGGTTTCCCTGGTGGTGCAGTGGTTGAGATTCCGCCTGCCGATGCAGGGGACACGGGTTCGTGCCCTGGTCCGGGAAGATCCCACATGCCACGGAGCAGCTGGGCCTGTGAGCCATGGCCGCTGAGCCTGCGCGTCCGGAGCCTGCGCTCCGCAACGGGAGAGGCCACAACAGTGAGAGGCCCATGTACCGCAAAAAAACAAACAAACAAACAAACAAAAATTACTGTATTCCATGTTTTACCTATATTAACTAATCAGTCTACATACATCAAGCATTGAATCCTCAGGACAATCCTATGAAGTAGTTACTACTGTTGTCTGCACTGTGCAGGTAAGAACACGGAGGCACACAGGCAGTAAGTAACTTGTTCAAAGTGATATTGTGACTATGAGGTGAGGAACTGGGATTTACATCCAGGCTGGTGTGTCTCAGAATACAAGTTCTTCACTGCTACACTATTCTGCATCTGTAAATTCTAGAACTCAGGCTCTGAGGCACTGTGGTCACTGACACTTAGTAAGTAGGGAAGATTCTTGGCTATGGGCCACCAGGTGGGAGCCCAAGGGCTGACTCAGACATGCCACTACCCAGGCAAAGACACAAGCAATTAAGAATGGACAGGATGCAGTGGGTCTGGGATATCACCCAGCTGGCAAATCCTACAGAGCATTTAAATGACCTTCCAAGGACATCTGGGAAGTAAAATGCTAGTCAACTCTCCCAGTCTGACCTCAGAGCTTTCCCAGTGCCTTAGAGCTCAGTAAATGTTTTTTGAAGAAATGAATAAGCTCGTTCCACCTATAAACTGGAGAAGTTTAGGAAACTACCCTACAGAAATACTTGCAGAAGTGGACGAGGGTGTCTGCTACAGTATTGTTTGCAATAGCAAAACTGCAATTGACTCAAATCTCCATCATCAGGGGACTGGTTAAGTGGATTGTGTCGGAGAGGCGGCACCACATAGCAGTGTAGAGTGTGGGCTCTGAGCCAGCACACTAGGGTTTGCCTCCTGGCTCCAAGACCTAACAGCACAGGTTTGGACAAGCTCCCTGACTTCATGCTTCAGTCCCTGCATCTGTAAAAAAGGGGATAACGAAAAGACATACTTCATAGCCTTGTTGTAAGGAGTTAATTCATAGTTTCTGACATCTAGTAAGTGCTCAAATCTTTTCTATTATTGCAGCCACTCGTGCCATGGAATATTATGTAGCTGTTAAAAAGAAAGAGGTAGATCTGTACTCACTGATTTGAACAGATGCTGAAGATATACATTTTAGGTTAAAAAAAAGTGTCAGAATGAACATGTCTGTTATAACTCCAGTTTTGTAAAAAACCTTCTTTCTGTGTATGCACAGAAAGAAAGCCTACAAGGATACACAAAACTGTTCAGTGTGGGCTTCCCTGGTGGTGCAGTGGTTGAGAGTCCACCTGCCAATGCAGGGGACGTGGATTTGTGCCCCGGTCCGGGAGGATCCCACATGCCGTGGAGTGGCTGGGCCCATGAGCCATGGCCACTGGGCCTGCGCATCTGGAGCCTGTGCTCTGCAACAGGAGAGGCCACAACAGTGAGAGGCCCACGTACGGCAAAAAAAAAAAAAAAAAAAAAGAACTGTTCAGCGACATTGCTTCTGGAGAGTTGTATGAAGGGGACCCTCATTTTGACTTTATACACTTTGTGTGTGTGTACATATATTTTATATATATATATATATATAATTTTTACAACAATCATTTATTATTCTTGGAAGAAAATAAATAAGGAAGACTTCTAAATCATGAGAGGCTCAGAAAAGAACAGGGAAGTGAAAAGAAGACCCCTTCCTGTGAGCTACAGATTCCTCTCTCCAGTCCAAGGTGACATTGCATGATGGCCCTCCCTCTCACAGCACTGCCTTTCTACCTGACAGCATGGCACTAAGAGACGAGACACACATTTCATTTGTACCAAACTTTGTTATGTGTTCCTAAAATAATTCCTGCAATGTAGCCAAAAACCAAAGTTCTGCTTCAGATGCTCTCACTAATGAATAACTCATGGGAACACAGATTGTCAAGCTGGTAGGGACCTTAGAGCTTATTTAGGCCAACCCCTTCATTTACAAATGGAAACAATGAAATGTGTTCCTGAGAAGGTAGATGCCAAGTAATTTTGAGAAATAAATTTTTTTTTCCAGTGGGAAGGAAGATCAGAGATGCATCCTCATGAGGAGAATTGTATTATAAGAACCAATTAATAAACAAACTTATGGTTACCAAAGGGGAAAGGCAGGGAGGAGGGATAAACTAGGAGTTTGGAATTAACATATAGATAAACAACAAGGACCTACTGTATAGCATAGGGAACTATACTCAACATCTTGTAATAAACCATAATGGAAAAGAATCTGTATGTGTGTGTGTGTGTGTTTATAACGTAATCACTATGCTGTACACCTGAAACTAACACAACGTTGTCAATCAACTATACTCCAATAAAAAAAAGAAAACCAAATGAAATAAAAGATATAGGGATTGGAAAGGGAAAAAGAAAGAACCAATTAATGCAATATATCTAAAACCTTTATACACTGCTGGTGGGGGTATAAGTTAGAAAACCATTTTGAAGAGCAATCTGACAATATCTCCCAAAAGTGAAAAATTCTCATACCCTGCAACAGGACAATTCCCTCCTAGATATATACCCAATAGCAATAGTCACATAAGAATATCTACACAGGAATGATCACAGTAGCCCTAACTGTGAGCCAGAAACTGGAAACAGCCTAAATGTCCATCAGTTACAGAATGGATAAATAAATCATGGCATATTCATTAAATGGAATGCTATACAATAGTGAAAAATGAATGAACTAGAGTCACATATCACAATGTGGATGAATTTCACAAATATAACATTGAATAGAAAAAAAAATTGGAAAAGAATACATACCATTGATATACATTTTAAAAACACATAAAGCAGTGGCATATTCTGCTTAAAGACCCATACATATGTAGTAAAAGTATAAATAGATGCATGAGAATAATAAATGCCAAATCCAAAAAGTGGTTACTTTGGAGGGAGGAAAGGAGGAAGTTTGATCACAGAAGGATAGAGGGTTTCAAGTTTACTGGAGATGTTTTTTCTTAAGCTGGGTGGTGGATAATCTGATTTTCATTATATTATTCTTTATACCTCTTTGAATGTCTAAAAATTTTCATAGCATATTGTTTAAAAGTATGCAACAAATCCCAGGCTGAAAGGGAAATTCAGAATTTTCGGATATAACAAAATAACTAAAGAAATGTATAAGATACAAACATCTCACTCAAAATGACAGGATTATTCCTTCAACCTGCTTCACTTTCCTGGGACTGGTTTAACAGGAGGGAACCTGCTAGAGGAGCAGCAAATGGGCACAGGGGGACTAAGAATTAGGAGATAAGGGTTCCATTCTCTCAAGTACTCAGAAAGAAGAATTTCATTAACCTCTCATTTTTTCACACTTAAAAATGTGGTGCTGGATTAGATTATTTTAAAGATTTTTCTATATGTCAATTTCTTCCAGGATGTTTTTTGAGCAGCAATTTCTAAAACTGTGTGTGCAAGATACAAACATTTTTTCCATGTAGAAAAGAGTTCCCTGGTCAAATCTGTTTGTGATATACTGGGTAAAACAGAATTAAACAGATTTCTTTACAGCAGTATTTCTCAGAGCCTTTAACACACTTATATATATTATGACTCTTCAAGAGGATAATTCAGTTACGAAGCATTTTCAAAAAATTACTGGACCATAGAAAACGCCTCCCTGAGACAGCAGAAGTAAGAACTACAGTTCTGCAGCTTGTGGAAGGAAAACCACGTTCACAGAAAGATAAACAAAATGAAAAGGCAGAGGACTTTGTACCAGATGAAGGAACAAGATAAAACCTCAGAAAAACAACTAAATGAAGTGGAGACAGGCAACCTTCCAGAAAAAGAATTCAGAATAATGATAGTGAAGATGATCCAGGACCTTGGAAAAAGAATGGAGGCAAAGATCGAGAAAATGCAAGAAATGTTTAACAAACATCTAGAAGAATTAAAGAACAAACACCTAGAAGAATTAAAGAACAAACAAACAGAGATGAACAATACAATAACTGACAAGAAAAATACACTAGAAGGAATCAACAGCAGAATAACTGAGGCAGAAGAATGGATAAGTGACCTGGAAGACAGAATGGTGAAATTCACTGCCACAGAACAGAATAAAGAAAAAAGAATGAAAAGAAATGAAGATAGCCTAAGAGACCTCTGGGACAACATTAAATGCAACAACATTCGCGTTATAGGGGTCCCAGAAGGAGAAGAGAGAGAGAAAGGACCAGAGAAAATATTTGAAGAGATTATAGTCGAAAACTTCCCTAAGATGGGAAAGGAAATAACCACCCAAGTCCAGGAAGCACAGAGAGTCCCAGGCAGGATAAACCCAAGGAAAAACATGCCGAGACACATAGTAATCAAATTGACAAAAATTAAAGGCAAAGAAAAATTACTGAAAGCAACAAAGGAAAAATGACAAATAACATACAAGGGAACTCCCATAAGGTCAACAGCTGATTTCTCAGCAGAAAGTCTACAAGCCAGAAGGGAGGGGCAGGACATATTTAAAGTGATGAAAGGGAAAAACCTGCAACCAAGATTACTCTACCCAGCAAGGATCTCATTCAGATTCCATGGAGAAATTAAAACCTTTACAGACAAGCAAAAGCTAAGAGAATTCATCACCACTAAACCAGCTCTACAGCAAATGTTAAAGGAACTTTTCTAAGTGGGAAACATAAGAGAAGAAAAGGACCTACAAAAATAAACACATAACAATTGAGAAAATGGTAACAGGAACATACATATTGATAATTACCTTAAACATGAATGGATTAAATGCTCAAGCCAAAAGACACAGGCTCGCTGAATGGATACAAAAACAAGACCCATCTATATGCTATCTACAAGAGACCTAGGGACACATACAGACTGAAAGTGAGGGGATGCAAAAAGATATTCCATGCAAATGGAAGTCAAAAGAAAGCTGGAGCAGCAATACTCATATTAGATAAAATAGACTTTAAAATAAAGAATGTTACAAGAGACGAGGAAGGACACTATGTAATGATCAAGGGATCAATCCAAGAGAAGATATAACAATTATAAATATATATGCACCCAACATAAGAGCACCTCAATACATAAGGCAACTGTTAACAGCTATAAAAGAGGAAATTGACAGTAACACAGTAATAGTGGGGGACTTTAACACCTCACTTACACCAATGAACAGATCCTCCAGACAGGAAATTAATAAGGGAACAGAAGCTTTAAATGACACAATAGACCAGATAGATTTAATTGATATTTACCGGACATTCCATCCAAAAACAGAAGATTACACTTTCTTCTCAAGTGCATATGGAACATTCTCCAGGATAGATCACATCTTGGGTCACAAATCAAGCCTCGGTAAATTTAAGAAAACTGAAATCATATCAAGCATCTTTTCTGACCACAGCGCTATGAGATAAGAAATCAATTACAGGGAAAGAAATGTAAAAAACACAAACACATGGAGGCTAAACAATACATTACTAAATAACGAAGAAATCACTGAAGAAATCAAAGAGGAAATCAAAAAGTACCCAGAGACAAATGACAACGAAACCACAATGATCCAAAACCTATGGGATGCAGCAAAAGCAGTTCTAAGAGGGAAGTTTATAGCAATACAAGCCTACCTCAAGAAACAAGAAAAATCTCTAATAAACAAATTAACCTTACACCTAAAAGAACTAGAGAAAGAAGAACAAAAAACCCCAAAGTTAGTAGAAGGAAATAAATCATAAAGATCAGATCAGAAATAAATGAAATAGAAACAAAGACAACAATAGCAAAGATCAATAAAACTAAAAGCTGGTTCTTTGACAAGATAAACAAAATTGATAAACCTTTAGCCACACTTATCAAGAAAAAAAGGGAGAAGATCCAAATCAATAAAATTAGAAATGAAAAAGGAGAAGTTACAACAGACATCTCAGAAATAAAAAAGGTCATCAGAGATTACTACAAGCAACGATATGCCAATAAAATGGACAACCTGAAAGAAATGGACAAATTCTTAGAAAATCACAACCTTCCGAGAGTGAACCAGGAAGAAATGGAAAATATAAACAGACCAGGGGCTTCCCTGGTGGCACAGTGGTTAAGGATCCACCAGCCAATTCAGGGGACACAGGTTCGAGCCCTGGTCTGGGAAGGTCCCACATGACACGGAGCAACTAAGCCCGTGTGCTACAACTACTGAGCCTGTGCTCTAGAGCCTGCAAGCCACAACTACTGAGCCCACATGCCACAACTACTGAAGCCTGCGTGCCTAGAGCCCGTCCTCCACAACAAGACAAGACACCCCAATGAGAAGCCCATGCACTGCAATGAAGACCCAATGCAGCCAAAAATAAATAAATAAAATAAATAAATAAATAAATATATATATATATATATATATATATATATATATATATATATATATATATATATATATATAAACAGACCAATCACAAGCACTGAAATAGAAACTGCAATTAAAAATCTTCCAACAAACAAAAGTCAAGGACCAGATGGCTTCACAGGTGAATTCTATCAAACATTTAGAGAAGAGCTAACACCCATTCCTCTCAAACTCTTCCAAAAAATTGCAGTGGAAGGAACACTACCAAACTCATTCTATGAGGCCACCATCACCCTGATACCAAAACCAAAGGTACTACAAAAAAAGAAAATTACAGACCAATATCACTGATGAATATTGATGTAAAAATCCTCAACAAAATACTAGCAAACAGAATCCAACAACACATTAAAAGGATCATACACCATGACCAAGTGGGATTTATCCCAGTGGTGGAAGGATTCTTCAACATATGCAAATCAATCAATGTGATTCACCATATTAACAAATTGCAGTATAAAAACCATATGATCATCTCAATAGATGCAGAAAAAGCCTTTGACAAAATTCAACAGCCATGTATGATAAAAACTCTCCAGAAAGTGGGCATAGAGGGAACCTACCTCAACATAATAAAGGTCATATATGACAAACCCACAGCAAACATTATTCTCAATGGTGAAAAACTGAAAGCATTTCCTCTAAGATCAGGAACAAGACAAGGATGTCCACTCTCACCACTATTATTCAACATAGTTTTGGAAGTCCTAGCCACAGCAATCAGAGAAGAAAAAGAAATAAAAGGAATACAAATTGGAAAAGAAGAAGTAAAAGTGTCACTGTTTGCAGATGACATGATACTCTACATAGAGAATCCTAAAGATCCCACCAGAAAACTACGAGAGCTAATCAATGAATTTGGTAAAGTTGCAGGATACAAAATTAATGCGCAGAAATCTCTTGCATTCCTAAACACTAACAACGAAAGATCAGAAAGGGAAATTAATGAAACAATCCCATTCACCACTGCAACAAAAAGAATAAAATACCTAGGAATAAACCTACCTAAGGAGGCAAAAAACCTGTACTCAGAAAACTATAAGACACTGATAAAAGAAATCAAAAATGACACAAACAGTTGGAGAGATATACCATGTTCTTGGATTGGAAGAATCAATATTGTGAAAATGACTATACTACCCAAAGCAATCTACAGATTCAGTGCAATCCCTATCAAGTTACCAGTGGCATTTTTTACAGAACTAGAACAAAAAATCTTAAAATTTGTATGGAGACACAAAAGACCCCGAATAGCCAAAGCAGTCTTGAGGGAAAAAAGTGGAGCTGGAGGCATCAGATTCCCTGACTTCAGACTATACTATAAAGCTACAGTAATCAAGACAGTATGGTACCAGCACCAAAACAGAAATATAGATCAATGGAACAGGATAGAAAGCCCAGCGATAAACCAATGCGCCTATGGTCAACTAATCTATGACAAAGGAGGCAAGGATATACAATGGAGAAAAGACAGCCTCTTCAATAAGTGGTGCTGGGAAAATCTGGACAGCTACATGTAAAAGGATGAAATTAGAACACACCCTAACACCATACACAAAAATAAACTCAAAATGGATTAGAGACCTAAATGAAAGACCAGACACTATAAAACTCTTAGAAGAAAACATAGGAAGAACACTCTTTGACATAAATCACAGCAAGGTCTTTTTTGGTCCACCTCCTAGAGTAAAGGAAATAAAAACAAAAATAAACAAATGGGACCTAATGAAACTTAAAAGCTCTTACAAAGCAAAGAAAGCTACAAACAAGATGAAAAGACAACCCTCAGAATGGGAGAAAATATTTGCAAATGAATCAACAGACAAATGATTAATCTCCAAAATGCGCAAGCAGCTCGTGCAGCTCAATATCAAAAAAACAAGCAACCCAATTCAAACATGGGCAGAAGACCTAAATAGACATTTCTCCAAAGAAAATATAGATTGCCAACAAACACATGAAAGGATGCTCAACATCTTTACTCATTAGAGAAATGCAAATCAAAACTACAATGAGGTATCACCTCACACCAGTCAGAATGGCCATCATTAAAAAATCAACAAACAATAAATGCTGGAGAGGGTGTGGAGAAAAGGGAACCCTCCTGCACCATTGGTGGGAATGTAAATTGATGCAGCCACTATGGAGAACAGTATGGAGGTTCCTTTAAAAACTAAAAATAGAGCTACCTTATGACCCAGAAATCCCCTACTGGGCATATACCCTGAGAAAACCATAATTCAAAAAGACACATGCACCCCAATGTTCATTGTAGCACTATTTACAATAGCCAGGTCATGGAAGCAACCTAAATGCCCATCGACAGATGAGTGAATAATGAAGATGTGGCACATATATACAATTGAATATTACTCGGCCGTAAAAAGGAATGAAATTGGGTCATTTGTAGAGATGTGGATGGATCTAGAGACTGTCATACAGAGTGAAGTAAGTCAGAAAGAGAAAAATAAATATCGTATATTAACGCATATATGTGGAACCTAGAAAAATGGTACAGATGAACCGGTTTGCAGGGCAGAAATTGAGACACAGATGTAGAGGACAAACGGATGGACACCAAGAGGGGAAAGTGGGGTGGGGGGGGTGATGGTGGTGTGATGAATTGGGAGATTGGGATTTACATGTATACACTAATATGTATGAAATAGATAACTAATAAGAACCTGCTGTATAAAAGATAAAATAGGATTTTAAAAAAGAAAGAAAGAAAATGTCCCCCGCCACGTGCAACACACCACTCCTTATTTTAAAACAGAATCTGTTAACATTCTTTCCTAACAGTGTTCTGTGGAACATCGGTTTGGTAAATGTCATCCTAGAAGGATTTATCTCACTTGCTCTTTCAGTTGCTGATGGAGGTTTAGAATCTTTTTTAAGAGTGGAATGTAGTTTCCTAGTTTAACTTCCACAGAGTGGGTTTCCTTTGAGTGAGTGCTCCTGGCCAGTGTAGAAGGCTATCTTCTTAGGCTTCATTAGTGAGAGCCCATCTTATCTCACACTTTGGCAGATTTAACATGAGAAACTTCTGAGTATCTTTGGTTAGAAGTGCTGCATCCCAGATGTGCCCTCTGCACCTGGCTCTTGGGTCTTTGCTAAGTTTGCTGCTTCAAGCCGTGCTCCCTTCCTTTGGGTGACTGCAGAGCTGAGGGGTGCTCTGGCCTGGAGCTCAGGGCCGAATTCCTGGGGGACAAGTCTCAGCAGAAGAGGAGCCCTAAGTGCCTTCATTGCCCAGCACTGGTTTGCAGTAGACAGGACTGCAGAGCCGAGGCCAGTCCACCCAGGAAAAGAGGGGCTCCGACTTCTTTCAGGGACAGGACACTTATCACTTCCACTGGCAGCACTGCCTTTTGGGGGGAGGGGTTCCTTAGAAGATCCCAGGGTTCTCTGGAACTATCTCCCTATCCAAATCCCAGAGGGGAAATCTCCTGAGGTTTGTGGCTCCCACAGGGCCTTTTAAAGGGTGATTTACCTGAGGGCCTTTAATCTAGAAACAAGGATTCCTTTGGAAAAGTCAGATGCTAAGGTGAATGAGGCAGAGAGATTTTTTTAAAGGCTTTTGTTCTTCTGAACAATCAAAAAGAAAACATGAGAAAAGTATGTTATTTTCCAGGCAGCTGCTGCTGCTGCGCTTCCTCCTTCTCTACCCGACTCCACCCCAGCCCGGCACTGCCCAGCTACCTGCTTGGACCCAACACCTCTGAGGCCTGGCTCTCCCTGCCTACCAAAGGCAAGATAAGCCTTAACTACCCACACAGTGTCGGGCCCACTTACCAGGCTGGGGCATTGGGCCTGATGCTGGGGAAAGCTGAAGAGAGCAAAAGGAACAGGGTGTTTGATGCCAGAAGAGGTGAGCCCCATTTCAAAGCTCTCCAAGCTCTGCTCTCAAGAATGGAGAGGAGCCTCCTGGTTACAGGGGGTAGAAAGGAAATCAAGGGAAGCAAACAGAGGAAAACTGCAACGGGGGAAGTGGATTGAGCCAGGAAGTAAATGCAGAGATTAGGATGTGCCTTCAACCCCAGGCTCCTAGGTCAGAGCCCGGTTTGCTCCAAGGAAGTGCTCCTGTGTCCTGTCTGCTGGCCAGACACTCATTTGTTCAGGAAACCTGCTCCGAGGTCCCGCGTTTCCTCTCTCCTCCTTTTTCAGCTAATGCTTTCCACACCCCTTCCCTTCCCTCCCTCCAGGAAATCCATCCATGGACAAAAAGCCTGTCATTGAGAACAGGCATAAATAAATAAACAAACATGTAAATAAATAAATACCCCTCTCCTCTCAAAGCAGCAAACTGTGGACCTTCCTCTTATTCATTTTTAGACCATAGTTGCTCAAATTGGATGGAGTTTCTATTCCTGGGCATCTTTTTTTTTTTTTCCTTCTATGAATCCAAGCGGTGGCTACTTCATTGTGGGCATTTTTAAAATGCAAGTTTTCCCCTAAAGGCACAAGCAGGCGGCAGGCAGGCAGGCAGGCAGGTGCATACACACATACACACACACACACACACATGGGCACACACAGAGTACCTCTGGAGCTTCCCCTCCCTCAGTCATTTCCCCTCAGTGGGCTGAAAAAGGGTGAGGCTTGGAAATCATTTCTCTGTGGCCTACCTTCTGATTCCAGCAGGTCTGAGGAGCAGGCGACAACCGGGAGCTGGGCGGCCAGGGCTGGGTTGCCTGTGTGAATCAGCAAAGAAGTCCCTGAGACAGGGATGCTGACAGCTGCTGTATGCACACTCTCCCTCTGTTTCTCCCACCTCCCTGCCCTCCTTCTCCTGCTCCTCCTCCCCTCTCGGAACCGCTCTGTGTTGCTATGCAATCATATCACAGGACTAACAGCATCACTCCCACCTCAGGCAAAGATACCCTTGACTGGGCAAATGCAGGAAGAGCAAGGACAGTTTTGTAGAACTACCGAAGCCTTGGCAGCTCTCTCGGAGATTTCAATTTATTAGAAGCAGAGAAGGAAAGCGGAAGACGCTGAGAGGCAGAGGGGGAGAGGGGGAGAGGCTTCCACTGGGGAAGAGGAGACAAAAGAGGCTGAGAGATCAATACAAGCTGCTGAGCGAGGAGGCTGGGCCTCAACTTCCACAGATCTAGCTCAGAGCCAAAGCCAACTTCAGAGCCAGCAGCTGGCAGGGCCCCTCGTTAGCCAGTCCAGGATTCAGTTTCTGTGTTAGAGGTTGAAACACTCTGCTCTAGAATCATCACTTGTACCCAAGGTAGAGTCTTGGGCCCAGGGCAGACTGCCAGTCACCCGTAAGTTCCATCCTTACCTCCTCTTAGATTTAAATGTTGAGAAAGCCTTGACAATGAGAGCAGCAAAATGTACCTTGAATGATTTAAGAAAATACAGCTCGGGCTTCCCTGGTGGCGCAGTGGTTGAGAGTCCGCCTGCCGATGCGGGGGACGCGGGTTCGTGCCCCGGTCTGGGAGGATCCCACATGCCGCGGAGCGGCTGGGCCCGGGAGCCATGGCCGCTGAGCCTGCGCATCCGGAGCCCGTGCTCCACGGTGGGAGGGGCCACAGCGGTGAGAGGCCCGCGTACCACAAAGAAAAAAAAGAAAAAAGAAAGAAAAGAAACTACAGCTCCTCCGTGCTTCCCCTTACCCACTACCCCAGGCACTCTCCTTCCTTCTCTCCATACCAGCCCTTACAACTTTAACTGTCACCCCTGTTAAAGAGAAGAGGGTATGAACGTCAAACACACTGAGAGACCTGGGAGAAGCCACTAAAGGGATGGAGGGGATTATACCCCTTTACGGAGTGCCCAGCACACAGTACGTTAACTCAATAAATATTTGTTGAATGAATACATTGAAAAGATGGATGGATGGGTGGATAGCAGTCAGAAGGCCCCCATCCCCATCCTCCTACACAGACATACTCATACTTAAAGCCCCAGCAGCTCCAGGCTGGGGCAAAGGATAAGAGAAGCATTCTTCTTTCCTCTCTCCATTTCTGAGAACAGGGTGTGTATGAGAAGGAGAAACACGTTGGTTTGGGGGTGGGTTGCTTAACTTTACTGATTTGCCTCTAAGAACTCTGTAAGCTCTGATGGCAATGGAATTTAGAAGACAAAATACTTCCTGGCCCAAAGAACTTGGGACTAGTGTTTACAAATTTTCTACAAAGACTGAGAATTATTATTATTATTATTATTATTATTATTATTATTATTATTATTATCTTTATGGAAAACCCTCAGGTAGGAAATAACTAGTGTGTATGTGTTTTCTTTTGAGATAAAAATGTTAAAAACTTAAGCTGCTTGTTTCAGTAAAAGATTAGCCATAAGGCCTGATCTCCTCTTTAAAACGAGCAAACAAAATGGGAACCAACTGCTCCCTCCCCCAAAATGAGGCTTTTAGAGCTGTGTGAGTGGCCCCCCCTGCCCAACCCCCATGCAGGCGCAGAAAGGGCCTTTGATTTCTGAAGGGGTTTTGGAAGCACATCCGGCTTCTCAGTCTACACACCCCCGACAGAGCAGTTCTGAGCTCCCCAGCCTCACCCGGCCTGGCCCCAGTCTTAGCCCTGGCAGCCTGCAGGGTTTCTCAGTACCATGCAGATCCAGGGCCCCAGGAGTCCTTTACTACTGACTCAGAATGACTTGGAGGGGGCAGTTGGCTAGAAGAAAGACCAGAGGAACGCTCTGAGAAACTGTTTGGGCTGGCACAGCACAGAACACACACCAAACACATGGGGACCTGACTCCATGCTCACTCCTGGCACCAGTGCACTGGCACACCAAGTCAAAGCCGAACCTGGGTTTCGAAGGAGGAAGGAGAGTGAGCCAGATGGGGTACTTGCTGCCCACTTTTTAAAAAAATTTATTTATTTTATTTATTTATTTTTGGTTGCATTGGGTCTTCGTTGCTGCGGGCAGGCTTTCTCTCTAGTTGCGGCGAACGGGGGCTACTCTTCGTTGCGGTGTCAGGCTTCTCATTGCAGTGGCCTCTCCTGTTGCAGAGCACAGGCTCTAGGCATGCGGGCTTCAGCAGTTGTAGCACGCGGGCTCAGTAGTTGTGGCTCGTGGGCTTAGTTGCTCCATGGCATGTGGGATCTTCCCGGACCAGGGCTCGAACCCGTGTGCCCTGCATTGGCAGGTGGATTCTTAACCACTGCGCCACCAGGGAAGCCCTTGCTACCCACTTTGACTGCACCTGGACTGGCCCAGATCACCATGAGCAGTCAGAATCCTCCTTAATATTTCTATCTCTAGAGAAATCATTCAGGCTGCTGTTACAAAAAGACAATACCAGCCTCCAGGAAAATAAACCTGCAGAGTTTGTTTTGAGGGATACAACAAAATCTTTCCCTAAATCTCTCTCCCGTTGACCCAGTCATGATGGAAAAGACCTCCCCTCCTTGTTCCTTTGCTTTAGGCACTCAAAGCTCTTGTGTAAAATGAGGGTATTACCAGTGAGACAAAAAACGTTACGCTATTATCAGCTAGCAACACCTAAGATTTAATTACTAGAGTATAATTATGGCTAACATTATTGAGCATTTACTCCAGGCTAGGCACTGTTTGAAGTGCTTTGAACATGTTATTAGCTCATTTCATCCTCATAGCAGATTAAAAATAGCTTCTATTATCCCCCCACACACTTTATAGATAAAGCACTGTAACACCGTGAGGTTACATGACTTGCGCAAGGTCACACAGCTATGCATTACGGAACTAAGACTTATCCTAGATCTCTCTGGGCAATGCCCACATGATTAACCATGATGCTATACTGTCTCCATCTATCTTGTAGTGGCCTGATCAGATGTCAAGCCTAGGTAGGTCATTGAGACAAATGTGACTAGGGCAGAAGTCCCTGGATAGTTTTTCTAATCTTTTGTGTCTTTTCTCAGGCTATTTCCTCTACTCAAAATGTCTCCCTTCCCTTTAGAGGTCAGAAACACAAGGGACATTAGACGTAAGATTTCTCTCTTTGAGAAGTCCCAAGTGAGCAGACTCCACACAAATTTTGGTTAAGGCTATGAATGGAGTATGAAAGGGAAAAGACAAATGACCTTGAGATGAGGTGGAGTGCTCCAGTTTGCTATGGTTCCCACACTGCCCACTGTACTCTAGTCGTTTATATTACCTGTTCAGCTCCTGTGGCTTTTCAGTGGGTGCCGTCTCATAGGCTACCGAAGGTACATTCCTTACTGTCATTGGTCTTCTGGTGTATTTAGAAGAGGATTGTTTGGTTTTTGTTTCCTGGAGAGTGTCAGGATGGGTAGAGTCTCTAGCTGTGTTTTAGGAAAGGTAATATCTTGGCTTGAACCTAGCAACTGGATAGAAAAGTTCACTCTGACATTTAAATCCCAGGGAGACCCATTTTCACCCAGGAGACATCTCAACAAACCAGAGCAAGCACATAGGCTAGCTTCAACTAGTTTTCTGATGAGGACAAAGAAAGATGAAAGGGGGTCAGGCTACAAGCTTTGATTGTATCTCCACCCTGGTAGCCTATAGGAGGATGTTTGAGACCCATCCTAACATCACTGAGCAGGACTTTGCTCAGTGGACAAGGATAGGTGGGGTGTTTCAGGCAGAGAGAAAGCATGTGCAAAGGCACAAAGCTGAGAGAACACAGCTTGCTAAGGGACTGTAAGTACTAACTCATTTTGACTAAGCTAAGATGGGGTTACAGGTGGGAAATGGCAGGATGTGGCAGGAGATGAAGCTTTGGAAGCACACACAGAGGCACTAGGGTCATTTATGTTTTTGTTGTTTTTGTTTCCAGCAGGGAAGTGGCATGGTCAGATTTATGTTTTAGAAGTATCATTCTCATGGCTTTCATTGAAAGAAAAATTTTTTTAATTGAAGTATAGTTGATTTACAATATTAGTTTCAGGTGTACAACATAGTGATTCAATTTCTTTTATAGATTATACTCCATTTAGAGTTATTACAAAATAATGGCTATATTTCCCTGGGCTGTAAAAGATATCCTTGTTGCTTATTTATTTTATACATAGTAGTTTGTGTCTCCTAATCCCCTCCCCCATCTCACCCCTCCCACCTCCCCACTGGTAAATACTAGCTTGTTCTTTGTATCTGTGAGTCTGCTTCTTTTTTGTTATATTCACTAGTTTGTTGTATATTTTAGATTCCACATATAGGTGACATCATACAGTATTTGTCTTTCTCTGCCTGACTTGTTTCACTTAGTATAATACCCTCCAGGTCCACTCACGTTATTGCAAATGGCAAAATTTCATGAGCACTTAGGTTGCTTCCATATCTTGGCTATTATAAATAGTGCTGCTATGAACATAGGGGTGTATGTATCTTTTCTAATTAGTTATTTTTCTTTTAATATATACTCAGAAGTGGATTGCTGGATCATATGGTTGTTCTATTTATAGGTTTTTGGGGACCGTCCATACTGTTCTCCATAGTGGCTGCACCAATTTAGAATCCCACCAACAATGTCCTAGGGTTCCCTTTTCTCCACATCCTTGCCAACATTTGCGAAGAACAATTATTTATCGCCTGCTACATGCTAGGTCTGTGCTAGACCCCAAGAGCACAGAGAAAACTTGAAAACTACCTTCAAGTTGCTCAGTCTAATGGGTGAGACAACTAATGAAACATAAATACAATCGAGTACAATGAAGGATGAATTGGAAGGGAGGAAGGCTGGAAGCTTGGACACCTAGTAGGAGGTGGTTGTAGCACTCATCTGATGAGGGCCTGAGCAGAGCAGTTGGTAGTGAGGGTGGGACAGTGCCCCCATCCTTAATGGATCTTCCTCATATTCTCCTTTCCTTTTATCATTTCTTCCTAGCCTAGCTTTACTACTTGCCAAGTTGCTAAAGGAGAAATAAACTGTGAATAGCATTTTTGTCCTTGGTGGGTGGGGGAGAGGTAGTATAGGTAATTCCCATTGTCCTTCCACAACCTTATTCATTGCCCCCGACCATGTTTACCAAAAGTATTACTTCAAATCATTTCTACTCTTCTCAAACACCCAACCCATGCCCACCTACCTCAGCAAATAACCTCCATTCTTGTTTTGCTGAGAAGGTGAAAGTTATCCCTGCAAAAGTCTTCTCTGCCTCAGAAATTCTTTCTATCTTCTTCCCCTTCCATTATCCCCAGACAAAGGACCTCCCCCTGCTTTTTCCTCACCAAGGTCTATACCTCTGCTCATGACCTCACACCATTCTCTTCCTATCTTCTCTGGGAACTTCATAAATTTTTGTCTCTCTCTGGCTTTCATCTTCAACCTTTTCCTTGCTTTTGACACTTTCCCCTGCTTTCTAAAAACATGTGAGGAAAAGGAAGTTTGCTGACTCCCGTGACCTGGGAAGTGGGAAGAATATTCCCCCGCTAGAGAAAGCCCTCCCCTCTGCCCTATAGGAACCACACACACACACAACCAGGTCAAAACTGTCTTACCAACAAGTTTGGAGGGAAGAAACATCATCAGGGCAAAGAATTCCCAGGTTTCAGGTAAGGCTAGGGCATAAAAAGTAGAACTAAGAAAATGCAGAGAATAAGAATAATAAACATTTTTACCAAAAGGGAAAGGAGGGAGGGATAAATTGGGAATTTGAAATGAACATATACACACTATTATATATAAAGTAGGTAAACAACAAGGACCTACTGTATAGCACAGAGAACTGTATTCAATATCTTGTAATAACATATAATGGAAAAGAACCTGAAAAAGTTTTATATATATATATAATTGAATCACTTTTCTGTACACCAGAAACATTGTAAATCAACTATACTTCAATAAAAAATTAAAAGTAAAGAATAATAAACCTTTGCCAGTTATTTGAAGAGTGCTTTTTGCCACACTATTTTTTATTTTTATTTTGGCTTTTTTGTTTTTAAATAAATGTATTTGTCTTTGGCTGTGTTACTGCACACGGGCTTTCTCTAGTTGCAGAGAGTGGGGGCTACTCTTCGCTGCAGTGCGCGGCCTTCTCATTGCGGTGGCTTCTCTTGTTGCAGAGCTCGGGCTCAAGGTGCGTGGGCTCAGTAGTTGCCACATTGTTTCATTTATCTAGCAGAGATTGCTTCCAACGAATGGGAATTTCATGTAGCAAAATAGAAAGGATTAAGTAGAGGGGCAGAGAGAGGTGAAATGCCTGAGAAGTTGGGATTGTGAGAATGAGTCAGAGAGTAGGGGGGAGGGAGTTTCCCCAAGTGTGTATGACATAGACAACAGAGCAGGAAATTGGGTGATAAGTTAGAGGAACATGTTAGGAATATAAGGGTGCACTGCTGAAAAGGCTGGATTTTGTCATTGAAGTTGGTAAGGAATAAGGCGAAGCCACAACAGAGAAGGGCTGAAGAATCAGTGTTGTCCCAGTCAATGTCCTGAGCACCCTCTGATGTTTCTGCTGAACATCTCAAAATGTGGAACTCATCTTACACACTTGGTTACCTCCCACCCTCTTCTCCTGCTTTTCGAGCTTCTGCTACACCAGACCCAGCAGCTGGGATGTTATATAACCAAATATTATGTTCTATTTATGTTTTAAATATATTCCATTTAGATCAAAACCATTCAAGCTACAGTAAAAATGGTACAGTGGAAAGAACACTGAATTAGGAGTCAGAAGACAAAGGTTCTAGTCCCCATTTTGCTATTAAATTGCTGTTAACCTTTATGAGCCTTAGGGTTTTTTCCTCCACCAGAAAGAGGGTAATATCTGCCCTATTCACATGATTAGGTTGAGAATCAAACAGGATAATGGATATGAATATATATTGAACATACTGAAGTTATAAAATGCTATTTAAATGTAAGAGATTACTATTTCCATTGCTTCAACGTCCTGGTGATTCTTCTATCTGCAGAAGACATAAAGACCCAGAGTAGTTTATAGCAGCTAAGGAAGCAGAGCCGAAAAGGTAATTAGCTCCCTGTTTCCATGATAGATCAGATACTATAGTGCTTTAAGCAGACATACCAACAAGGCAGTCCGAGTCTTAGTCACATCCTTCACATTATCAACCTTCCCATCCCTCCTTCCAGCCCAGAAGGCTAGATATACACACACACAGTAACAACCTTCACATATGAGATTCTAGGCTAGGATGTACAACCCAATAAGATTGGTTTCCTAGGCTAAAGGACACTGCTACTGACTTGTACCTTCATTGTGTTTAGGTTGCTGGGCCAAGATGAGCATTTCTTGCTTGTAACTTGCATTGAGAGGAGAAGGGAACTAACATTTTTGGAGCTCATCTTCTGTGCCAAACACAGTGTAAGACACTTGACAGCTATTACCTCCTGTAATACTCACAACAACTAGGTGAGGTAAGGATTATTGTTCCCAACTCTATAAACAAGGAAACTGCATCTCGGAAATGTTAAGTAACTTGTTCAAGTTCATTAAGCTAATAAGACATGAAAGCTGGAATTCCATCCCAAATCTATCTGACTCCGATGCTGATGCTCTTCCCACTTCTCTCCTTCTTCTAGGCAGGACATCAATATTCAAAGCAGGGCACATCCTAGAAATTACCACTTCTTGTTGCACTCAAAAGTACATATTGGCATAACATCTGGCAAGTACCTTGGCCAACAACAGGTAGAGTCCCCTTTCAGTGATGCCTCTAAATCCTAAAGTTGTTTTGGAATCTAAAGAAAGACAGGACCTGGATTTCCCTGGTGGTCCAGTGGGTAAGACTCTGCACTCCCAATGCAGGGGGCCCAGGGTCGATCCTCAGCTGAGGAACTAGATCCCACATTCATGCTGCAACTAAAAGATTTTGCATGTTGCAACTAAAGATCCCTCATGCCACAATGAAGATCCCACACACAGCAACAAACATCCCACATGCTGCAACTAAGCCTTGGCACTGCCAAAATAAATAGATAAATAAATATATTTTTAAAAAGAAAGAAAGAAAGAAAGCCTGGACCTAACAGACAAGAGCTATCTTTTACATCAAGTAGTGAGCTCTACACATCTCACAAGACAGGCAAGATATTTGCTTGGCAGGCAAAGTGACAATTTCAAGGTGAGACTGTCAGTGTTAAAAGGATGCCTCACACAGTGTTCTCTGGCCAGTAACCAATCAAACTCAGAGCTACCACACTGGCCCCTCCTTAGATTCAACCTTATAGAGGTGAATAGAGTTGGTAGTTATCTACCTGGTATGATATGAGGAGGACTGAAATTCTATCACTAATCAAAATGATTTCCCCTGCTGGCCTTGGCATGAGACCTGCAATTTCCTACTAATCACTTCTTTCAGGTTAAGGCATCTGTCAAAATGTAAGTGCTATCTTCAGTCATGATATATTATAATCATTCGTTTATCACTTTCATTCTAATCACCAGACAGGTATGGGATACAGGGCAAATCATATTGGAGGAGAAGGCAGAGAGGAAGCTTCAGTGTGATGTATAATGGACAGCTAGAGTCAAGCAAGTCCAGATCAAGACATTTAGAAACCCTAAGCACCAAAGAGATAGTGTTACAAACTGTATAAACTAAACATAAGATGTAAACCTATAAACTAAGCATAAGATGGTTCAACAGAATCTGACCTTTCCCGTAATTACTACTGCAATTATTTTTTATTGCCATATAATTCAGTCGTTAAAAGTGTACAATTAAATAGCATATAATATATTCAAAGTTGTGCAACCCTCACAACAATCAATTTTAGAATATTTTCATCACTTTCCCCCCCAAAAAAAACCCATATCAGTCACTCCCTTTACCCCCTACTCCCTCCCAGCCCTAGGGAACCACTAATCTACTTTTGGTCTATGTAGATTTTTCCTATTCTGGACATTCTACATAAATGGAATCATACAATATGTGGTCTTTTGTGTCTGGCTTCTTTCACTCAGCATAATGTTATTCTCAGCATAATGTTATCAAGGTTATTCTTTGTTGTAGCATGTACCAGCACTTCATTCCTTTTTATGGTTGAATAATATTCCCTTGTATGGATATAACACATTTTGTTTAGCCATTCATCGGTTGATAGACATTTGGGTTGTTTCCACTTTTGGGCTATTATTGAGTATTGCTGCTATGAACATTTGTGTACAAGTTTTTGTATGGACATATGTCCTCAATTCTTTTAAGTATATACCTAGGAATGGAATTGCTGGGTTATATGGTAACTCTCTGTTTAACTTTTGAGGCACTACCAGACTGTTTATCAAAGTGGCTGTACCATTTTACATTCCCACCACACCAACACTTGTTATTGTCTTTTTGATTATAGCCATACTAGAGGGTATGAATTTGTATTTCATTGTGTCAATTCTTTTTTGAAATACCAAATATCCAATTCTTAAAAAAAAAATCTTTAATGCCTCTATTTAGTTGGTTTCCTAAGTATATGCTTGATCTGCCTATTATTAAAGCATCCAGGACTGGGATCAGCTAGAATTGATTTGGTTCCTCGGGTTGGAGGGCTATAAGGGAGGGCCTATCAGGTAAAACATTTCTAACACCAAACCAAGACACAAAGATGACTAAGCCACATTTCCTGTTTAATAGGGGAGCCAGTCACCTACCCAAAACAACTACAAAACAAAGTAGAATGAGGGAAGTGCTATAATAAGGCAAGGGAAGTACAGAGGGGTATCAGGGCAAACCAGATGCAGTTCTCTCAAAATACAGTGCTAAGCAACCCCAAACATCACCAAAGCAAACTGGCTCTCCACCCCTACCCAGACACAGCATGAATCCAGTCTTTTTGGAAACAGTTACAAGAGCAGGGAACAGGGCTCTTAGAGATATACTGTACTGAGCCTGAGAAGTATATTTGTCATTTCCTCATTTCAATTACTATTCATACTTACTACCCACTGGCTGGCTCTTTCAGACTTGGCCTCATTACTTTCAGTCTTACATCAATTTGTAAGACTGCACTGAAGAATGGTTGTAAAGTACTTTGTAAATCTAAAGTGCATTATAAATAATAATCTCCTATTGCACCCTTCTTAGCGACAACAAACAAGTCCTATTCCGGCAGTTCCTCATTGCCCTCTCCCCAATCTACAATTTTACCTGAATTGTTCCCATCACACCTCTTTGCACCAGTACACCCCAGCCTCTGGAGATAATGCTTACATCAGCTAAGCCTTCAGAGAACCTTTGCAGTCTTAGAAGCATTTTGATTCTGTATTTTGCTTTGGAAATAGAAAGCAAGCCAAAGAGATTGCTCCCATTTCGTCATGGAGAGGCTGAGGCATATGAAGATTAAGTGACCCAATAATTTTAAAGAAATCATGTTATCAGTTCTGATAACATGATAACATAATCATGTTATCAGATCTGAAGTTCTGTGTGTCCTCCCTGTTTTACTCCTACCTCTACCCATGAAAAAACTGCAGCTATTGGGGTTGTGGGTTTGGGATACATATTCCCCAGGTCCCAAGCCTTTCTCCTGAGAGTAGCTAAGAGTAAGCAGGCTGCCTGAGCACAGCTCACTCATATTCAACAGACCAGAGAAGGTAATTTCACTTTTTTTTTTTTTTTTTTTTTTGCGGTACCCGGGCCTCTCACTGTTGTGGCCTCTCCCGTTGTGGAGCACAGGCTCCGGATGCACAGGCTCAGCGGCCATGGCTCACGGACCCAGCCGCTCCGTGGCATGTGGGATCTTCCCGGACCGGGGCACGAACCCGTGTCCCCTGCAGGCGGACTCTCAACCACTGCGCCACCAGGGAAGCCCAGGTAATTTCATTTTGAACTGCTCTCTACTTTTCTGAAGTGGAACTCAATTGTGCTTGAAAAAGTCAAGCACAACCTAATTGCCCTCAACCATCTGTCTAAACCCTGCTCAGAGCAATGGGCCAGGGCATTGTAAAAACATGTGATTCTGCCTGAGGGAGGACTTGGAGGAAGCTCTTTGGAAAACAGAGACCTCTAATCACTTCTTTGTTTATTCAAATATTTATTGAGCACTTACTAATCTGAATACTTCAGAGTAGTATTAGCAGAGGGGTCACCAGCACAGGTTCTGAAGGCCAACTGCTTGGGCTCAAATCCTGACTATAATGCCTGCTTACTGACTTTAGTTTCTCTCTTGGTAAAATGAAAATAAAATTACTCATGCCATAGAGTAGACATGAGGACGAAATGAGATCCACATGTGAAGTGGCTAGCACATTCCTTGGCCCGTGGGAAGTTTTCAGTAAATGCTAGCTAATATTGCTATTCATGCAGAATCAGAGCAAACTTGTCAGGGGTCAATGGATGAGAGTAAAATTTTACAGCCCTTCGGCCAGTTTCATGGGCCCATTGCTAGAACTGCTCTGGGGAAGAAGCACGTGATGAGAAGAGTGGTAGGAAAAGTGTCATGATTGGAGGAGGTAAAGTAGGAACAACACTTGGATTTCAGGGAACTACTTGTTGCACTATGGAAGTTTCAGAAGAATATCAACACCAAAGAAGAAGTTATTGCACATCAATGCATTCTGCTCTAGGGTAAATGATTCCTGCTAACACAACCCAGCCCCTCCCTGTCCAGTTTTCCATCACATGACAAAGAGGACAATGCAGACTTAGGGAAGTGATTGTTAGGTGCAAAGCCTGGAACCTAACAAATTATTTTAACTTCCTCCCAGCAACACTTTTCCTGGAATTAGTCCTGTGAGTTGGGATACCCAATTGACCCCAAGGAAAGACAAATATGGCAGAGAGAAAATCCAGTTGATGAGACAACTGAGGAGAAGACTGATTTAGGACTAACTTGAGGGAGTAGAGGGTCTTTTGCTGAGACAAGGCTCAAAAGGAACTAGGGAGAGTGGGGCATGAAGGTGAGAATACTGTTTTGACCATGCTAATGGCTGTCAAGCAGGAATCTGTAAAGCCCTTTCCTGGCTTTCACGTTTATCGAGTGTTTCCTGTGTGCACAGTAATGCTGAGTATTGCAAGGGTCCCAAAAGAAGCAACAAATGTGCTTCCTGCTTCCAAACTGTGATTAAACTGAAGTGGGAAAAATAGTCTACACTTTCTGCCTGTAACTTAATTCCAGATTGGAGAGTACAATGGTAACAGCTGCACTAACTGCTTTTATTTTACATACAGCGCTTAGAGTCAGAACCTCTTGAACTCAACTCACAAAGTGACATAAAATCATACGTGGGCACTTCTGTTTGTTATAGGATTGTAGCCAGAACTGTATTAAATTCTATGTTTATGTTCTTTACTGCACCAGTCTCTCATTGAACTGGCATTCCATAGTCGTTAAACAACAACCAACCCAGTGAAATGTCTCTGGACCTCCCAGGGAAGGGCTGGAGGGCCCCAAGGGCACACACACAGTGTGTTAACATCATTGGGTGCTCCTGTGCCAGGTCTGCTGTTTTCTCTCAATCCCTGTGCCATTTGAAGGCCCTGTTTTTGTTTTCCACTCATGATGGGCTGAATCTCAGAAACAGTGGGCTGGTGAACAACCATTTGTGACCAATCTAATTGTGAGGGAACGAAGGCAATGGCAGACTGAGCAGAATGAACCCAAAGCTCCAATGAGCTACCAACCCACGCATCGGTACACTCTCTGGATTCCTGTATCACAGTTCCTCACACCTCCCACTTAGGGTAACAAGGCTCACAGTGAGGGGGAGGTAGCAGGCAAGGCAAGTAGTTTGCTAGGATTATTTTTCTCTTCTATAGGACATTCTCAAAAAGTTCTCCTTTGCTTGTCTAAAGTGGGTTAGGTGTAGTTCAGCTGAAAGCAAAGAGGCGGCCCCTTCCAGCCATGTGAATCTCTGGTTATACTTCCTGACCCCCACAGAGATGAGCCACCTTGTTTAGTGTTCATGCTGTCTAGTCTTTTTTTTTTCCTGTTTAAATCTACCAAGGACCAAGCTATCCAAAAGATCTCTGCTTATTGAAAGCTTGCTGCTACTGCTATTACTACGACTTTTTTTTTTTTTTTACATCTTTATTGGGGTATAATTGCTTTACAATGGTGTGTTAGTTTCTGCTTTATGACAAAGTGAATCAGTTATACATATACATATGTTCCCATATCTCTTCCCTCTTACGTCTCCCTCCCTCCCACCCTCCCTATCCCACCCCTCTAGGTGGTCACAAAGCACCGAGCTGATCTCCCTGTGCTATGCGGCTGCTTTCCACTAGCTATCTATTTTACGTTTGGTAGTGTATATATGTCCATGCCACTCTCTCACTTTGTCACAGCTTACCCTTCCCCGTCCCCATATCCTCAAGTCCATTCTCTACTAGGTCTGTGTCTTTATTCCCATCTTACCCCTAGGTTCTTCATGACATTTTTTTTCCTTAGATTCCATATATATATGTTAGCATACGGTGTTTATTTTTCTCTTTCTGACTTACTTCACTCTGTATGACAGACTCTAGGTCCACCAACATCACTACAAATAACTCAATTTCATTTCTTTTTATGGCTGAGTAATATTCCATTGTATATATGTGCCACATCTTCTTTATCCATTCATCCGATTATGGACACTTAGGTTGCTTCCATCTCCTGGCTATTGTAAATAGAGCTGCAATGAACATTTTGGTACGTGACTCTTTTTGAATTATGGTTTTCTCACAGGCCCGCGTACCGCAAAAAAAAAAAAAAAAAAAAAAAAAAAAACTAGTCTTACAAAATTCTTAAAGAAACCTAATAACACAAAAATGCAAAATATGAAACGTTTAACCTGTCTAAGTTAAACCTATTTGGTGTTAGAATAAGACAAAATGCTAAGAAAAAATTAACCCTTATTAATGTCAAGGAAAAATCTGAAGTCCAGGGTAAAAAGAGCTAATGCAGTTATTAGTCAATATGTCTCAATATGTCTACTCTTATGTAAATGGCTGATAGGGGTAGGGTTTTTCAAGTGTAGGTCCCAGCCAGACTCAATTACTGTCTGACCCGTAGTCCCTAAGTCATAGGCCAAGAATCCTCAAGCTGAGGGAAGCTCAAGTCCTTTCCAAACACAAGGGAAGTGGATCTTTGAAGTCGGGAAGGGCAGAAATCAGAAGAATTGTACTCTAGCTCCCCATTCAGCTCAACACACTCATTTCCTCTTTGCACTAGCAGAGGCTAAGTAGCAGAGGTCGAATTCTTAATTCCTTGTAGTGGGGTAAACGTCCAGCAGGGGGAGATGGTAGGTTATCCTAGATTCAATAGTAATAAGGAATTCTAAACACAACCAATTTTTTTAAAGAGTTTTATTAGCAACTAATCAAGATGCTTTTTTTTTTTTTTTTTTTTTTGCGGTACCCAGGCCTCTCACTGTTGTGGCCTCTCCCGTTGTGGAGCACAGGCTCCGGACGCGCAGGCTCAGTGGCCATGGCTCACGGGCCTAGCCGCTCTGCGGCATGTGGGATCTTCCCAGACTGGGGCACGAACTGGTGTCCCCTGCATCGGCAGGCGGACTCTCAACCACTGCGCCACCAGGGAAGCCCCAACCATGAATTTTTTACACAGAGCATCTTAGAAACTCGGTTAAATAATTGAAATAAGGTTAACTTTTACAATTCTCACCTGAAATTAAATAGATTAATAAATTTTTCTTTACAATTATCCATATATAAACGTGAAAACTGGACTTCCCTGGTGGCTCAGTGGTTAAGAATCTGCCTGCAAATGCAGGGGACACAGGTTCAATGCCTGGTCCAGTAAGATCCCACATGCCACAGAGCAACTAAGCCTGTGCACCACAACTACTGAGCCTGCGCTCTAGAGCCCGCGAGCCGCAACTACTGAAGCCCACGCACCTAGAGCCTGTGCTCCACAACAAGAGAAGCCACGGCAATGAGAAGCCCGCGCACCACAACGAAGAGTAGCCCCCACTCTCTGCCACTAGAGAAAGACCACACGCAGCAATGAAGACCCTATGCAGCCAAAAATAAATAAATAAATAAATAAATTTTTTTAAAAAACGTGAAAATTTCCCATTTCTGTTTAAAATATCATTCACTCTGGCTGTATCCTCATTCAGAATAAGGAAAATTAACTAAATATTTTGTTAGAAATTCAGTTGCACTTTGTTTGAATACATCCATTATAGCTATATTATATTTTTATTTTTGGTAGAAAAATATGCAAATACCTCTAAAATTGATCAGAAACCTTTTTAAAGAGAAACAATATTACAATGATTTTTACCCACTATTTTATAACCTACTTCCTCTTGCCTATCTATACTTTAGAAAATTATGCCAGCCTATCTTTTTTCCTTAATGACCCTAAAATATCTCAAATAAACATGTAAATCTGGTATCTACCTTTAAAAATTCTTTAAAATGCTTGATGGCTGCACAATTACCACATAAAATTCTCTTTGCATATTCCTAATTTCCTAGACTGGAAGAGGACAAGGTATGATATAGAAGAGAAGCAAATAATGATTTTATGACTATAATTATTCCAAATTTGTTATTATACAGTTAAGATAATCATTATACAAACATGCGATCTTTAAGATTACTCATCTCATCCTTTTCCAAAACAGGAGTTCAAGCAGTTCTTATAAGTTTTTTAACGAGATTTAGTGATATAATTTAATAACATAAAATTCAGTGTTTTTTATTTTATTTACAGAGCTTAGAACACTTTTATCATTTTAGAAAGAAACCTCATACCCATTAGCAGTCACTTCCTGTCTTAGTCCTTTGGGGCTGCTATAACAGAATACCATAAACTGGGTAGCATATACACTACAGAAATTTATTTCTCACAGCTCTGGAGGCTGGGGAGTCCAAGATCAAGGTGCTGGCAGATTCAGTGTGTCTGGTGAAGACCAACTTCCTGGTTCATAGATAGCCATCTTCTTGCTATAACCTTACCTGATGAAAGAGGCAAGGAAGCCCTCTGGGACACTCAACCCATTCATAAGGGGTCCACTCTCCTGACCTAATCATCCCCAAAGGCCTCACCTCCAAATATCATCACATTGGAAATTCAGCATATGAATTTTGGGGGCACACAAACTTTCAGTCTATAGTACTCCCCATTACTTCCACCCTATCCCCGTCAGCCCCAGACAACCACTTAACTACTTTCTGTCTTTATTAATTTGCCTACTGTGGACATTTTCATGTAAATGGAACCATACAATATGTGCTCTTTTGTGACTGGCTTATTTCACTTTGTATAATGTTTTTGAGGTTTGTCCATATTATAACATGTATGACTTCATTCCTTTTTTTTATTTATTTTTTGCTAAACAGTATTCCATTATATGGAAATAGCATATTTTATTTATCCATTCATCAGTAGGACATTTGGGTTGATTCCACTTTGGGGCTATTATGAATAATGCTGCTATGAACACTTGTGTACAAGTTTTTGTGAGGACATGTTTTCATTTCTCTTGAGTATATATCCAGGAGTGGAATTACCATATCAGTCATGGATATGGAATACCATATTCCATATGGATGGAATACCATATTCCATATTCCATATGGAATACCATATTCCATATTACCATATCAGTCATGGATATGGAATACCATATCAGTCATATGGTATCTCTATGTTTAAAATTTTGAGGAGCTACCAAATTGTATCCCAAAGTGGCTACAACCATTTATAGCCCAGGCAGCAATGTATAAGTTTTAATTTCTCCACATCCTCACTTCTGTCTTTTTTATTATAGCCATCCTAAAGGGTGTGAGGTGGTATCTCACTATGGTTTTGATTGAATTTACCTAACGACTAATGATGTTGAGCACCTTTTCATGTTCTTATTACCCTTCTTTTCTGGGAAGAAATATTCAGATCCTTTGCCCATTTTTTAATTGAGTTGTCCTTATTAGTGAGTTGTGAGAGTTCTTTATGGACTCTGGATACAAGACATTTATCAGATATATGATTTGCAAATATTTTCTCCCATTCTGTGAATTTTCTCTTCACTTTCTTGGTGGTCTCATTTGAAGCACAAAGTTTTTAATCCTGATGAAGTTCATGAATTTTTTCTTTTATTGTTTGTGCTTTTGTTATCAGGGCTACAAAATCAATGACTAACTTAAGGTCATGAAGATTTACTCCAATGTTTTGTCTAGGAGTTTTATAGTTTTAGACATTACATTTAGGCTTCGTACCCACTTTAAGTTAATTTCTGTATTTGACGTGATAAACAATATAACCAGACTCTTGTGCATGGGGATATCCAGTTCTCCCAGCACCACTTTCTTTCCCCATTGAACTGTCTTGGCATCCTTGTTGAAAATCAAATTGACCCTAGATGAATGGGTTTATTTCTGGACTCTCGATTCTATTCCATTGATCTTTGTGTATCCTTATGCCAATACAACACTGTCTTGATTAGTGTAGCTTTGTAGTAAGCTTTGAAAGCGGGAAGTATGAGGCCTCCAATTTTGTTCTTCTTTTTCAGTATTGTTCTGGTTATTCATAGTACTTTTCATTTCCATTTGAATTTTAGGATCAGCTTATCAATTTCTGCAAAATGCCAGCTGGGGTTTTGATAGGGATTTCATTGAAACTGTAGATCAGTTTGGGGAGTATTACTATCTTAACAGTATTCAGTCTTCTGACCTATGATCATGGGACGTCTTTGCATTTATTAGATGTATTTTTACTTTCTTTAAACAACATTTTGGTATGGTGTATTACATTGATGTTAAGCCAACCTTGCACTACTGGGGTAAATCCCAGTTGGTCATGGATTATAATCCGTTTTATATGTTGCTGGATTTGCTTCGCTAGTATTTTCCCAAGCTTCTTGAATGTATAGAGTGTTTTTCATCAAATTTGGGGCATTATCAGCCATCATTTCTTTAAAGATTTTTTGTCCCTTTGTCTCCTCCTCTGGTATACCCATCATGAGTGTGTTTGTGTGCTTAACGCTGTACTACATTTTCATAAGGCTCTGTTCATTTTTCTTCACTGTTTTCAAGTCCAGCACTTCCATTTGGGGTGTGGTGTGTATGTATTCGATTCTTTACTGGTATTTTCTTTTTGATGAGTCATTGTCGTTACATATTCCTTTAATTATTGTTTTTATTAGTTTCTGCTTTATAACAAAGTGAATCAGTCATACATATACATCTGTTCCCACATCCCTTCCCTCATGCATCTCCCTCCCTCCCACCCTCCCCATCCCACCCCTCCAGGCGGGTCCTTTAATTATTTAAACATGGTTTAAGTTCTTTGAACACATTTATAATAGCTGCTTTGAAGTCCTTGTCCACCAAGTTCAATATTTGATCCCCCCTCAAAGGCAATTTGTCTTTTTTTTTTCCCTGAATATGGGTCACACTTCCCTATTTCTTTATTAATCTGAACAATTAGGTAATAATATTGTAACAGCACTGGATTGTCCCTGCTCCAGAGTCTTATAGCAACTTGGCTAGACTAATTCTGTGAAATCAGTTCCCCCATAGTGTGTAGCCTCTAATTTTCCTGCTTGGATTTTTTATTTTTCATCTTGACACCTGGTTCCTAAGGGTAATCCCTGGGTCAGTATAGTTTAGCAGTCATCCACTGATTGATTGGAGTTGTACTTAAGCCCCTGAGCCAATAAGGTTTTCATTTTTTGCTGTTTGACCTGTGTGGCTTAAAGACTGCTTTCACACTTCAGGGAGCTTACAAGTTTGTCTCACATTTAGTTAAGGACTAACAGTAAAGCAGTTTCCTCTCCAGTTGCTCCTGAGAAAGTGTGGCCTTAGGTATGTGGACACTCTTCCTTATCACCAGGCCTCCTTTGCTGGCTCTTTCTCTGGTCTGTTAAACTTCTGGCTGGTCTGCCTCTATTAGTATCATACCATGCTTTTGGCCTCCACTGATTGTTTGCTGATTTTTATTTTGGACAGTTCCTTTGAGGCACAAATTGCTCCACAATCCAAATAAAGTCAGGTCCCTCAGGCAGGGCCAGGGTGTTGCCAGCCTTTGAGGTTTTCTCTGACCCTGTAGGAACCTCTATATTATGGAACAGTATCTGGGGGAGATAGGAGCTGCCACATGGCTGCCAAGCTCACTGTAGTACCTCTTCTGCAACGCAGAGTTGGGTGGGAAAATGGGTGTAACCTCTATCTCACATGTTAAAGACTCCTACTACTATTACTGAGTTTTGTAGATTTTGAATAAATGATTTTCAATTTGTTGCAAATCCCTTTATCATTCTCCAGAGACTTTGAATGACTGTTTTTGCTAATTTTGACCAATTAGGTAGATATTTTTCTGGGGAGAAGTTCCATTGAGCTTGACTATGCAGAAACTGACGATCAAGTTTGTGAATTTAACCTAGTCCACAAAACTGATTACAAATAGACAAAGGATTCAGTTCTATTTTTTTAAAATTCACATCTAATTAAACAATTATATACTATCTTCTTCCTCACTACCCCAGGTAATAGAAAGTTCACCTACAAATAGATACAAGGGGAAAGTACAGCATATTAAAAATTCAATCTTGTTCAATTTCATATGTGATATTAACTATGTTATTGTATCCAGGGCTGGAATACTCATAAATGCTTAGGATGTCAAACTATTAAGTAGGTGCTTATTCATTCATACTTTCAGCACTTTTCTCAGAAAGGCTCAGGAAACCTCTGTTCACACAGAAAGTAAAGTACAGAGAATGCACATTACTTCAGTAAGCCAATACCTCCTGGGATAGTCTTTAATTGCATTTCTGTAAGATATACTTTGATCAAATACAGCTTCCAAAGTAGGAAAAACTTCTATATCTCTTTTCCCCTTTGTGGGTTTTCAATGAAAATTCTACAAATTTTCTATCATTTCATATGCCAAACCTTTGAAAGACAGACATCAGAATCTAAATTTTACCAGAGAGAATCAAGAGGCAAAGTATTTAAGTGACTTCCAAGGTCGTATAATTCACTAATGATGAATGATGAACCTAAAACTAGAACCAATTGAAGGACTCCTTAACATCCAGCCTCCAGCTCTGTGTACCAAATCTATTTAGATAAGCTAATATTCTTCCTGGCAAGCTGAAAAATGTTGCATTCCTGTTACATACTTTAAAATGGACTTTAATTCACATGTACTATTATGCTCCTTGGGAAGATATCCTCTTCTGAGTATTATAAAAATAAAGCACTAATGACTCTGGTCAACAGTATATTCTGTTAAACACGATTACGCATTGTCTTAGACAGATCAGGCTGCTATATAACAAAAATACCACAGACTGGGTGGCTTTAAAAAACAAATTTACTTCTCACAATTCTGAAGGCTAAAAGTCCAAGATCAGGGTGCCAGCATGGGTCCTCTTCCTAGCTTGTAGACAGCTGCCTTCTTGCTGGATCTTCACACAGTGGAGAGAAAGATCATATCTCTCTTGTCTTGTCTTATAAAGGCACTAATCCCATTAATGGAAGTTCCATCCTCACAATTTAATTACCTCTCAAAGGCCCCATCTCCAAACACCATCACATTGGGTGTTAGGGCTTCAACATATGAATCTGAGGGACACAAACATTCAGTCCAAAGCAACCATCTTTAATAGAAACAGATTTTTTTTACATGACAGAAACAGAGGCTCTCTATATTAAAAAGCCTAATAATTTAAACAAAGTGAAAAGTAGTATCAACTGAAAAAAATCTTAAAAATACAATACCAATTTTAGAGAATAATTTTTCTTCTATCTAGTAAACCATTTTTTGATTAAAAATGTATCTGATATAAAGAGAATTTCTACTATGTTAATAAAAGTTATGTGAGGCACCATAGACTTACCTACTTTTCTCTCCAGATTGTCCCCAAGACCAAAGGAGAAGTTATGATAAAAAGAAAAATAAAATGTTAGAAATCTAATAGCAGTGTTATTATTGAATATTAAGTCAATATTTAAAACATCAACAATTTTACACAAATACTGGGTAAACAAAGTGTTCTTTTTGTACAATTGGGAAAATAAACCACATTTTCTATTTCTTTTCTTTTCTAGACTTGTTTGGTACTGAAACAAAATAGCTATTCTTATTTAAATTTTGTTTTTCTTTGCCATGAAGATTCTTCAAAAAAGACTTTTCAAATAACTAGATTTGGCATACTTGCATAGCTGTATATCTAATCTTAAGTGGGTTAAAAATTGATCAAGAGAAGAATATGGTCAAAAAGGTACCCAGGGAATCATTATTGAATAAAAAGGCAAACTAAAGGAGAAAATTTTTTTTTCCCAGAATATAAACTTAAGTTTAGAAAAGTTTCTTCCATGATCTGAAGATTGTTACTGGTTAAATTTCCAAAAAAACTAACCAAACCCCTTCTCACAATTTAAAGTTCTACATGATCTTAAGGATCAAAATACCATGTTCTGAAAAACAATATGGGAAGTTATTTGGAGTACAAACTTAAAAACAAAAGAGAATTCTCTAAATAGTTACCCATTGGGGAAGCTATCAGATTTACTTCAAAGCAGCTAAAGCTTCTTTTATCCAGGTATATAGGCTACATTCCACACCATTAAATAACCCTTCCTTTTTGAAACACTTTCTGTACTTGGCTTCCAGCACACCAGTCTCCTGACTTTTCTTTAAGCTCACTGGTGGGTCCTTCTCAGTCTTTTGCTGGTTCCTCCTCTTCTCCTCTACTTCTTAACATTGGCATACTCCAGGGCTCAGTTCTTTGCCATTTTCGTTTCAAGCTGTGCTAAGTGATCTCATCCAATGTCGTGGCTATTCAGTAAAGATTCCCAAATCAATTTTGTCAGTACCAAACTGTACCCTGAACTCTAGATTTGGATAGCCAACTGCCTATTTAGCATCTCCAAACTAACATGACTGAAAAAGAACTCGTTATTCCACATTCCTCCAAATCTGTCCATCTCTCTGTTCCAGAATTCACCCAGCTACTGTTAAAAACCTAGGAGTCATCCTTTACTCCTCCCTTTCTCTCTCCTCATATCCAAGCTATCAGCAGATCCTATCTTCTTTACCTTTAGAGCTTGCGTCCAGTATCTAACTACCACCCCCCCACTCTCCATCATCCACCACACTAGTCTAAGACTCTTGCCTGGAACACTGTAATAACCTAACTGGTCTCTCTGCTTTCACCCTTAATCCTCTTCAGTCTAACCTTCACACTGCAGTTCCATACAGGTAAGTAAAATGATGCCACTCCTCTGCTCTCAGTCCTTCTAATGGCTTCACATTACGTATCCATCAGGCTATAAGGATCTTCATGAACTACTCTCTGGCTTTCTCCCCTATTTCTTTTCTTACCATGTTTCTCCCTTAATCACTATGTTGTAACCTTAATGGCCTCTGCTATTCCTCAAACACACCAAGTAAGTTAACATTTTTAAGCCTTTTTACTTGCCTTTACCTCTTCCCGGAATGCTCTTTCCCCAAATATTCACATGGTTCATACACTTATTTCATTAGGGCCTCTGCATATGTCACCTCTTCAAACAGGCCTTCCCTAACCATCTTATCTAAAGTAGCAACCCCCTCAAACATGTATATCTTTTTATGTATAATTTGGTGGAAGGCAGAGTCTGATGATGAAGTCATTATTCCCTAGTGGACTAAAGAATCTAGATCCTGAAAAATAAAATTAGCCACATTGAGGCTCTCTCTCCTGAGCCATGGATAGAAAGACAATCCAAGCACTCCCTAAGGATGGCAGTGTATTGGTGATGAGTATGGAAACTCAAGTGGAGCCACTTGGCCTCTCTACCAGTGAGGAAAGAATTTAGTCCCATACGCTCAGTTTGTTTCTGTCCCTATTCCTTGCTTTTTCACCTGATATTGTACGTTTGTTTACATCTGTATTATCTGTATTCTCCAATGGAATGCAGTAAATTCCACAAAAGCAGACACTGTATAACCAGCACACAGAAGAATACATGGTATATGGCAAGCTCAATAAATAAGTATTAAATCAAAAATGAATGAAAAAAAATGAATGAATAAATAGTATTTCTAGTTTGAACACCATCCAATAATATAGTTTAGGGTTCTGTTTTGCTTTAAAAGGAAAAAAAAAAGAGCCACAATGTGCACTTAAAAATAAAAATAGGGCTTCCCTGGTGGCGCAGTGGTTGAGAGTCCGCCTGCCGATGCAGGGGACACGGGTTCATGCCCCAGTCTGGGAGGATCCCACATGCCACGGAGAGGCTAGACCTGTGAGCCATGGCCGCTGAGCCTGCATGTCTGGAGCCTGTGCTCCGCAACGGGAGAGGCCACAACAGTGAGAGGCCCGCGTACCACACATGCAAAAAATAATAAATAAATAAATAAATAAATAAATAAAAATAAATTCAGCTTGATTTCTTTCAAATGATACAAATTTTATTAAAAGAGGGAGAGTTATTCAGTAGCGCTGAAGCAAAATTTTGTAGTCAATTTCCAGCAAGATACTCTAGCTATTATACAATTTTTAAAAGCTTCAGAATTATTCCTGAAAATAGTTACAGTTAGTTTATTTGGACCTAAACACTCAAAAATGGGATATATACATACACATACATGTGCGCACACACAAAATAGAGCGGTTTTGTGAAATCAAACTGGTATAAATAGGAACGTAGATTATCCCACAATCCTCTTCCCTTCCTTATCTCATCAAATTGCTATCAGTGCAGGCCCAGAAATCTACCAACTACTTAGAGCCACCTTTTAGAGCTAGAAATGTATCCTCTTAACTTGGTGTTGGTGTGGCTGTTCACAATAAGAAAAATGGCAATATCCACAGAGGTTTTACAGAGGCAGCTGAGTATTTTGCATGAATATGTCTGTAGCTTAAATGCCACCATATATTATTTACCTGCTCTCTTCCATCAAAAATGCAGCTCATAGTTCACAAGAATGTGAAAAATCCCACCACATAACAGATATGTCTCTTTATGTATAATTTGGTGGAAGGCAGAGCATGATGATGAAGTCATTTTTCACTAATGAGCTAAAGAATCTAGATCCTGAAAAATAAAATTAGCCACATTGAGGCTCTCCTGAGCCATGGATAGAAGGCCAGTCTAAGCACTCCCTGAGGATGGCCGTCTGTTGGTGAAATGAGTATGGAAACTCAAGTTGAGCCACTTGACCTCTCCAGCAACAAGGAAGGAATTTAGTCCCATATGCTCAGTTTGTTTCTGTCAATATTCATTTAATGTTGATCAGGTGGTTTATGCTCTCTGCTCAGGGGACAGAAGAACGATGAATACTGCTTCTTATGAAAAGTTTCAAGCCTTGTAACCCCTCTGAAAATAAATAGTCCAAATACCAGTTCCATTTCTTCCCCTGAAGGCACAGAAAAGGGAAAATTACTTATCAAATATTTCGTTTGCTTATTCTCTACCTCCTCTTCTTTGCCTAGGAAAAGTTCCCAGCATCCTGGATGCACATACCAAGAGTTAGCTCGAGTGGCCAGGTTTGTAACTGAAACTCAGTCACTAAGTAACAGTCAAACCGGAGAGTACCCGAAGTTTAAGGGCTAAATATTCCTTTTATTATATTGGCAAAAAATTCAGCTGTTCAAATGAACAAGTACTGTGAAATGGAAATGGGTCATCATTCCCGCACTCTAGGAATTTAACATCTAAAACAGACAACACAGACATTATTATATTACTTCCTATATTAAATATATACACAGCAGAGTTTCTATACTGAGACAATTGTGCTTGGCTTTGTTAACTAAGATGCATTACAGTGACATTTTGACTACATGCAAGTGTATTATAAAATAAGACGATGCACAGACACAACAGCAAGAGTCAAACTATGAATAGTTTTATCTATGTAGAGGGTATGTGCCAACGAAGTCACATAAAAGTCACTGGAATTAATTCAGAAGGCAAACACTTCACTTTGACTTTGTCTAGGCATCAGACTTGGGATTTGGGAAAAAGTAAAGGTATATACATTCTTCTGATGAAATGAAGCTTTATGAAATCCCTGAACATGATGAAAATAAATTTACTTACCCGAATAGAGCTCAAGTTTACTTTCCTTTCTCTTGGCCATTGCTTTCAAAACAAAAACAAAAAAGAAAATGGAGAGAAATGGGGATGAAAATATTTGGTTAGCAAAAATTACCAGAAAATTAAGATGGCTCTTCACTATCTGATTCATTTGCTATGTTCTATTCCTACCAACACTCTTGGATTCCTTTTGAATAAGCACGCACTATAACCTTCCATATTTCTCCCTAGAAGCACAAACAGAAAAAAAAATAAAATCACAGTGGATAAAGTGAGCACCATTTTGCTAATATTTGGCTTCATTTTTTAAAATTCTGTACTCTGCCACTGGGGTGGAGATGGAAGGTGGGCTTTTTCTGAAGAATATGATTTCCTGAATTGAGCTTTGAAGGATGAGGATGAAGCCTGGTGAGGTAGTCTGGGTACCCAGTAGATTCTGTGAATTTGTAATTCTTTATAAAAACTCAGAGCTAGGTGAGCTAGCTAGTTATTCCCCAGCTTTAACTATCACCTACTGTACTTCACTGAAGAGCCATCAATTCTAACAACTTTTTTAATGTATCACTAAGAAAAAACTCTGCCTATTAAACTACATATAAGACAATGCATTTTTAACACTTAGAAGTTTTTATTTTATAATGACTGAAAGAGTTTTAGATGTAGGCAGATTTTGATCATATATCATTTTTACAAACATGAAATGGTAAATATAAACAAAATTAAGTGGTGAAAGTATTTCTAAAACTTCACATTCAGAGTCCAACTCTTGTGAATTACTTTTCTACTCAAGCGTTGTGGATATCTATGTTTTTTCACACAATATCATCCTTTGTGCCAGAGTGTTGATTATGTAGCATTTCTTAAAGGAATTAATAAAGGCTATGGTGCTTGGGTCTCAATTGCATAAATCTAACCTACTTTTGGCCCTTACTTCAAGGAAAGTCCATAACATATATGGTTCACCAGTTCCCTCCCTTCTTCTTCCAAGTCATTTGGTTTTGAGACCTTAAAACAGTGCTCCAGCATCATCTCCAATCTTTTCCCCATGCTGCTGACATCCAATCTGCAAGGTCTGATTCTGGCAATCTGCCTGCACACACTCAAAAACAGCAAATGACAACTATATCATGATTGCTGCCTGGATGACAACGATCACAAGATGCATCTTGATCTCTGAGAAGTTATAAGAAGTGGGAAAAATGTGTGTTTTTGAAACAGATGAAGTATAGTCCATGCTGATGAATTCCATATTGATTTCTCTCATTCCAACCACTCTCTTGAGTTCTAAGCCCCTATTTCAAACTGCCTACTTACACTTCTTCTTGGATATCTAACAGGCATCTCAAACTTAAGTACGTCAAAACGAAACTTGATTCTCAACTTGTCCTCCACAAAAAACAAAATAACCTATCCCGTTCTTCTATCAGTGTTCCTCTTATTAATAAATGGAACCACGATCAACCCCCTTGCTCAATTCAAAAAACTCAAAAGTCCTTTCCTTTTTCTCATTCCCACTTCTGATCAAGCCATCAGGCCCTGTCTGCTCTATCTCTGCAGTACATCTCCAATCAGTACACTTCTATGCATCTTCACTGCCACCACTTGCATACAAATCACTATCAATCTATTTTGTCTAGACCAAGAGCCTCCTAATTGGTGCCTCTGCTTCCACTCAGGCCTCCTCTTATAACTCTATCCTCCACTAAAAAGCCAAAGTGATCTCCACTAAACATCAACTCAAACCATACTACAACCCTGCTTAAAAATATTTCACTAAAGACCCTGAATAGCCAAAGCAGTCTTGAGGGAAAAAAAAAGGGATCTGGAGGAATCAGACTCCCTGACTTCAGACTATACTATAAAGCTACAGTAAACAAGACAATATGGTACTAGTACAAAAACAGAAACATAGATCAATGGAACAAGACAGAAAGCCCAGAGATAAACCCATGCACCTATGGTCAACTAATCTATGACAAAGGAGGCAAGGATATACAATGGAGAAAAGACAGTCTCTTCAATAAGTGGTGCTGGGAAAACAGGACAGCTACATGTAAAAGAATGAAATTAGAACACTCCCTAACACCATACACAAAAATAAACTCAAAATGGATTACAGACCTAAATGTAAGACCGGACACATAAAACTCTTAGAGGAAAACATAGGAAGAACACTCTTTGACATAAATCACAGTAAGATCTTTTTTGATCCACCTCCTAGAGTAATGGAAATAAAAACAAAAATAAACATATGGAACCTAATAAAACTTCAAAGCTTTTGCACAGCAAAGGAAACCATAAACAAGACCAAAAGACAACCCTCAGAATGGGAGAAAATATTTGCAAACGAATCAATGGACAAAGGATTAATCTCCAAAATATATAAACAGCTCATGCAGCTCAATATTAAAAAAACAAACAACCCAATCCAAAACTGGGCAGAAGACCTAAATAGACATTTCTCCAAAGAAGATATACAGATTGCCAACAAACACATGAAAGAATGCTCAACATCATTAATCATTAGAGAAATGCAAATCAAAACTACAATGAGATATCATCTCACACCGGTTAGAATGGCCATCATCAAAAAATCTACAAACAATAAATGCTGGAGAGGGTGTGGAGAAAAGGGAACACTCTTGCACTGCTGGTGGGAATGTAAATTGATACAGCCACTATGGAGAACAGTATGGAGGTTCCTAAAAAAACTACAAATAGAACTACCATACGACCAAGCAATCCCACTCCTGGGCATATACCCTGAGAAAACCATAATTCAAAAAGAGTCATTTACCGAAATGTTCATTGCAGCTCTATTTACAATAGCCAGGAGATGGAAGCAACCTAAGTGTCCATCATAGGATGAATGGATAAAGAAGATGTGGCACATATATACAATGAACTATTACTCAGCCATAAAAAGAAACAAAATTGAGTTATTTGTAGTGAGGTTGGTGGACCTAGAGTCTGTCATACAGAGTGAAGTAAGTCAGAAAGAGAAAAACAAACACCGTATGCTAACACATATATATGGAATCTAAGAAAAAAAAAAGGTCATGAAGAACCTAGGGGTAAGATGGGAAAAAAGACACAGACCTACTAGAGACTGGACTTGAGGATATGGGGGTGAGGGGTAAGCTGTGACGGGGTGGGAGAGTGGCATGGACATATATACACTACTGGGAGTGAGGTGGATAGCTGGTGGGAGGCAGCCACATGGCATGGGGAGATCAGCTCTGTGCTTTGTGACCGCCTGGGGGGGTGGGATAGGGAGGGTGGGAGGGAGGGAGACGCAGGAGGGAGGAGATATGGGAACGTATGTATATGTATGGCTGATTCACTTTGTTATAAAGCAGAAACTAACACACCATTGTGAAGCAATTATACTCCAATAAAGATGTTAAAAATAAATAAATAAATAAATTTTAAAAAAAGAATTAAACAATAACCAAAAAAAAAGAAATAAAAAGTATTATCAAAACAAAAAGGTCCTACTGTACAGCACAGGAAACTATATTCAATATCTTGTAATATACCATAATGGAAAAGGAAAGAAATTTTTATTAAAAAAAAAGTATTATCAAGAAATTACATAACTGGTATAAAATATAGAAATTTTAGAAAAATAAACGTTGAGAGTGACTCAAGAAGAAATAGAATATCTGAATAGACCTATAATAAGAAAAGAGGTTGAATAGGAATTTAAAACCTTCCCATTAAAAAAAGCTCATGACCAGATGGCTTCATGGTAAAATTTACCAAATATTTAAAGAAGAATTAATGCCAATCCTTCACAAACTCTTCCAAAGAACAGGAGAGAGAATACTTCCCAACTTATTTTTTGAGGCCAGAATTAACCTGAAACCAAAACCAGACAGACATCATGAGGAGAAAACAACATCCCTTATCCTCCACAATCTACTGAAAGACCAAATCTGCAGGAAATTATGCTAGGTGAAATAAGCCAAACACAGAAGGGCAAATACTACAAGATACCACTTATATGATGAATCTGAAATAATCAAACTCATAGAAGCAGAGAGTAGACTGGTCATTGCCAGGGGCTGGGGGGAGAAGGAAATGAGGCATTAAAAAAAAAAGCACAAGTGATAAAAGAAAAAATTAATAGAGTTCATCAAAATTTAAAACTTCTGTGCTTCAAAAGATACCAACCAAAAAATGAGAAGACACCCCAAAGAACAGGAGAAAACTTTTCAAATCATATATCTGATAAGCAACTTGAATCTAGAATATAGACATGAGTCTCATAAGCCATTAAGACAAATAACCTAATTTAAAAATGGGCAAAGGGGGCCTCCCTGGTGGCGCAGTGGTTGAGAGTCCGCATGCCGATGCAGGGGATACGGGTTCGTGCCCCGGTCTGGGAGGATCCCATATGCCGCGGAGCGGCTGGGCCCGTGAGCCATGGCCGCTGAGCCTGCGCGTCCGGAGCCTGTGCTCCGCAACGGGAGAGGCCACAACAGTGAGAGGCCCGCGTACGGCAAAAAAAAAAAAAAAAAAAAAAAAAAAAATGGGCAAAGGACTGTTGGTGGGAATGTAAATTGATACAGCCACTATGGAGGTTCCTTAAAATAGATAGTTCTAAAAATAGAACTACCATATGACCCAGCAATCCCCGTACTGGGCATATACCCTGAGGAAACCATAATTCAAAAAGAGACATGTACCACAATGTTCATTGCAGCACTATTTACAATAGCCAGGACGTAGAAGCAACCTAAGTGTCCATCGACTGATGAATGGATAAAGAAGATGTGGCACATATATACAATGGAATATTACTCAGCCATAAAAAGAAACGAAATTGAGTTATTTGTAGTGAGGTGGATGGACCTAGAGTCTGTCATACAGAGTGAAGTAAGTCAGAAAGACAAAAACAAATACCGTATGCTAATACATATATATGGAATCTAAAAAAAAAAATAGTTCTGAAGAACCTAGGGGCAGGACAGGAATAAAGACACAGACATTGGGCTTCCCTGGTGGCGCAGTGGTTCAGAGTCCGCCTGCCGATGCAGGGGACGTGGGTTCATGCCCCGGTCTGGGAAGATCCCACATGCCGCGGAGCAGCTGGGCCCGTGAGCCATGGCCACTGAGCCTTCGCTTCCAGAGCCTGCGCTCCGCAACGGGAGAGGCCACAACAGTGAGAGGCCCGCGTACCGCAAAAAAAAAAAAAAAAAAAGACACAGACATTGATTGACATGTATACACTGATGTGTATAAAATTGATGACTAATAACGACGTGCTGTATAAAAAAATAAATAAAATTCAAAAATTCAAAAAAATGAAAAAAAGACACAGACGTAGAGAATGGACTTGAGGACACGGGAAGGGGGAAGGGTAAGTTGGGACAAAGTGAGAGAATGGCATGGACCTATATACACTACCAAATGTATAACAGCTAGTGGGAAGCAGCTGCATAGCACAGGGAGATCAGCTCAGTGTTTTGTGACCACCTAGAGGGGTGGGATAGGGAGGGTGGGAGGGAGATTCAAGAGGGAGGAGATATGGGGATGTATGTATGTGTATAGCTGATTCACTTTGTTACACAGCAGAAACTAACACACCATTGTATAGCAGTTATACTCCAATAAACATGTTTAAAAAAAAAAAACAGATCCTGGATATCACCCCAGTTAGTAAATCAAAATGTCAGGGTGGAAGCAATCAAGGATGTATACTTTTGAAAAGCAGCCCGGGTACTTCTGCTGCTGAGTCAGGGTAGAATCCCTGCTCAAGCCGTATAATTCTGCTTAAATTCCTCAAACATAGCATGCTCTAACATAGGGGTCCACAAACCACATCCAGTCCAATGCCTGTTTTTGTAAATAAACTGTTGTGGAACACAACTATGCCCGTTTGTTTACTCATTGTCTATAGCCACTTTCACGCTTCAACAGCAAGGTTGAGCAATCTTGACAGAGACCATGTGGCCTACAAAGCCTGAAATATTTACAGTCTGGCCCTCCATAGAAAAAGTTTGCTGTCCCCCATTCTAGCTTTACACTTTTTCTCAAATACTGCTCCTGTCTTGACAAGCTCATACTCATCCTTCAAAACTCCAATTAGCATCACTTCTGTAAAGCCTGAACTGGCATTCCAGAAGCCCCCCTGTATATTTTCATCATTCTCTGTACTTTCCCTATATTATTCATCATTCTTTATTGTAAGATGTCTGTTTAATGACTGCCTCCCTGACTAGATTCCAAGCTCTATGAGGGCAGTACTCAGATGTGTCTTGTTCACCACAGTGCCTGGTTCTTACATGAATATATTAAACATTTACTCAATGAATATCTCCCCCGTTCTATACACTTTTTCATTTTGTTACATTTCTCAGTGTTCCAGTCTGTTCAGGGAATTCTGAATCCAGATTCTATCAGTGTATTTGTAATCCCATCCTGTTGTGTCATCCACACATATGATATGCACACCATTTGAGTTCTCTGAGTCACTGATAATGTTGAAAATGACAGGGCTGGTGTAAAGTCCTGAGAAGACCCCCTTGCTTACATACTGATATCAACCCATTAAATCAGCAGTCTTTGGCTAAGACTCCAACTCTAATTATAACATCATCTAGCCCACATTTTCCATCTTGCCTAGAAGGATTTCACTAAAGCTTCAACTTCTCTGTACCCTTTTCTTACCTAGCACCACCTCTACCCAGGTAGAACTGAACTAATATTCACTCCCCCATCTTTCTCACAATTGTATCTCTTCTCACTTCACCTAACTGTATTGCAGTAATGTTCACAAATTTGTCTCTGCCACAAGCCCAAGCTCTTTGTGGGTAGAAACTAATTACTTAAGTTAACTTTGAATCCCCAGAGCCTAGCACAATGCCCAGAAGTTAGCTGATACTCAAAAAGTATGACTGAACACATGTCTTGCAATTCAGACACGCTAAATTTATGGCATTTCCTATTTCTGCCATCATAGTATTCTTATAGAAAATCTAAAAATCATTTAAATACTCTTACCTGTAGCAGAAAGAAAAGAGCATAACCCAAAAGAGCAGGATGATGGACTAAATTTAAACTGTTTTTGTACTCTGCTACTGAAGCTTTTGCTAAGACTTTGGGGTCAATATATAATCCTTTCTGGAAGGGTTTGGATGTCCACAGGCAACCAACCGTGGCTGTCAAATAGTGATTAAATTCTTGATAGGTCTTGCTGCTGAAGCTGAACTCTGATTTTGTCTATTGGGAAAGAAAAAAAATTGTCATTATCACCTATTCTCCCTTACCTTCTTATTCCCAACAGATCATATATCTCTACACTCAATTTTTAAACAATGGTGATTTAAAACAGAGATTCATCATCCATACCTTTCGTACCAACCCATTTTTCTTTGCAGCAGTCAAATTTTTACGATACCTAAAGACAGAACAAAGAGAACTTTTACCATTAAATGCCTTTGATATGTAAACATAAACAAAAGTTTACATTTTAAATGTAAATATATGCACATACACAAATACCCAGCTGTCTATTTATGTTTTTTTTTTCCTTTTGTGGTACATTTTCCTCAAAGAATAAAAATTAATAGAGGCTCAAATATATTGAGTTGTACATTTAGGATAAATACTTGTAAATTTAAGATATGCATTTAGGATATGACTCTGTAAATTATACTTCAATAAAAAAGGAAATGCTTTTAATGTTTCACTGTTAAAAATTAACAGAGGCTCAAAAGCAGTCACTGATACAAAACATATTATAAAACATATTTTCCTAATGTGGAAAAAAAGGTGCAGTAGAAAGGATAAAGGGAAAACTTAGAGATGTAATCTTTTCTTTCCTGAGAACTATTCTAAGTAGCTTTTCAACATTTTAACCTTGGCATAGTCTCATAAGTTACGCCAAAAGGGTCTACACTTATGGGCTAAAAAGAGCAATTTCAGTCCATAAGTGAAAAAATTAGAAGAGATCAGAAATAATACTTACAGTTTCATATAATTGGTAATAGCTCCCCTTATCTCCCAGAAAATGTTCTTTTTACCAGAGAAGCTATGTAGACTTAAACCAGTTGTCAGTAAATGACTAATTATTCTTTGAGATACAGCAATGAGAATTAACAATGCTGAGTGCAACGGTACCACTGCACAAAAGATCCTTAACTGTGAATTCTTTGAATCCATATCCCCCACAGTGACATTTTAAAAACACAGTTAAAATAGTCCCATGTTGGAAGGTCATTCCTGAAAGAAAGCCATGTTTCCTTTTTCCAAAGGTCCTGGCAGAAAATGGATAACAGTTTTATTGTATTTAATATTTCACTGTATTATATACAATAAACTTATTGTAGTATATTCATAAATTATTGTATAGCTGGAAAATGAAGATGGAATTATGATGTATTAATTCATAAAATGGTAAAAAGGCTTTGTACCTGTCCATAATGTAACAGAGCTGGTTCAGGATACTGGAATCCAGGCTGAGGAGTGCGGGATAGAAGACCCCAGGAGGAAACAACACCACCAATGGAAGGTTATAATTTATATATATGTCACACACCTTTTGGGAAGAATGACAACACCAGTATATAAATTATTCCTCAGAACTCCTCAACCAACTTCACTCAAAGAATCACCACTAGAGAATAAGCAATAATATAACATCAGGTTTGTTGGGCCTGCCTGATTCATAAATAGAATACGTAGCCACAACCTGCTTAAAAATGTACCTCACCAAACAGCAACCTTACAATAGAGGATTATTTCTGCAAGGTAGTTATTAAAATCTTTTATTTTTTTCTGGGGAGAGATCTTAGAGTTAGGGAGAAAGGGGAAGGGAGCATTTCTTTCTTCTTAAGTCCTATAAATACTGAATTATCATATTAGTTAGCTGTCAACCTGGAAAACAAAGGAGCATGCTTCCAAGCAAATATAACACAAGACAACTAGGTATCAATGAAGGGAAGAAGCCAGGAAAACTGAGATTAGTGGGTACTTCCTGGATAATAGTTCTGTCTAGGTTGAATACTATAAAACAATAGAAGAGGACCAGAATCATAGGTACTGGGAGAAATAAGGCAGTTGAAGGGTGAGGGTGGAGAGCTAAAGAAATAAAAGGTATTTTTGTTTTTTTACCAGGGGTTGGAAATGTACCATGGATGAGCAAAAAGTGATACTAAAGACAGACTTCTGTCTAGGGCCAGCATTATTCAAGGGAACGTCTATTAAAGTGGTACCTGGACTTCAAAAAAAGCATTTGCTTTGCTCCTTTGTTTTATGCATGTCAACTATTCAGGCCAGAATACAATCATTAACTTCAAAATACATAGCCTATCTCAAGTATGCTAATAAGGTCATAGCCCAACTTAATAGCTGTGCATAGAATTTAAACAATAGACTAGTAAAGCAGACAGCCATCACAAAAATCTAAGTAGCGAAAATGGGATGTGTACTACCTTCTCATAGAAATCCAAAATAAAGTGCAGCAAGAAAGTACTGTTGTTTTCCAAGAGCATTGCAGTAGTGGACAGCCACCCTACATAGTGAATCAGTTTAGACACAGAGTTCATGGATCCACCTAAAGTTGTCTCTCTGCAATAAGAAACCAAGATCCATATTAGCAAAAGTCTTCACATTTTCCAGGCTAAAGCTGGATTAAATATACAGCAGAAAGTCGGTGGAAATTTCAGGAAACAATCAGTGCTCCAATGTATAATTCACATTTTTTAAAAACTGCAGTGGTTAATCATAAAACTATACAGCCCTCTAGGGAACCATTAAGATCAATTCAAAGAACATCCCTGAGCAACCACTCTACTAGTAAATACCAGAGAAAGAAAGGATTAAGCTCCAGACTTTAGATAATATCACCAATGTCCAGGGACCACAGCAGTCAGCAAATTAGTTTCTAAGTACACAAATCCAAACCCAGTTTTGCCTGAATTCCTGAACTAAAATGCTGTTAAAAATATTTTCACTTTAATCTAACTGGAATTCACTTCTAAAACTGAATGAGTAAAATTTTTGGCATCTTTCATTCTTCTAGTAAAAACCAGATCTAGATATTTTATATTCTTCCCAAATCAATGAACCATGTCTCTTTAAATTACACATGGGTATAATTGGTTCAATCCATCCATCTCCCCACCCCTCTCCTTCAATCCACTGTTGAGTGGATTAGGAAAAGACTGGGAAATGTGATTTCATAGCTTTACCCTCAGATCTAGGTAGCCAACAACGGTTATGCACAAGGAAAAAGGAATAGCATATAGTCTTAGAGCCTGAGATGATGATAACTCTACCATTACCCACCACCATGATGATTCTGTGCAAGAGCAAGCAGGGAAAGATTAAGAGACCGTTCAAATAGGTGGGCATACATACAGTCAGCCCATCACTTGCAAAACTGTACTTTATGATTTCTGGCAGCACCTGACAAATATGTCTGAAATAATTTGTACAATGATGATTGCTCAGGTAGCATCTTTGAAAGTGTTTCTCCACAGGACACTACTGGCATTTTGGATGACACAATTCGCCATTCAGGACTGCCTCCTACTCCCCACCCACTACAGAACGTTTAGCACCTCTGGCTCCTACCTACTAAAAGATGTTAGCACCCTCTTCCCAGTCACTGTGCCAAACAAAAATGCCCCCTGGAGAGCCACTGCTGAGAATGGTTTCCCACCCTTCTCTCCTTGTGATCTACAACTACAATTTACTCCTTCTTTGACAGTCATATGGCATATGGTCATATGATGGAGACATAGCATTACACTCATATCTCCAAGATAGAAAAATTATTGAGAACTTAAGAGCTATATTATATAATGCCAAGTAGTATTATGACAAGTAAAGTTACCTACAATTATGTCCATTTATTTGTTTTAAGAATTTTAGAAAGCAGAGCCCCTTTGTAAGTGCCCTCTCAAAATTTATGACACTAATTAAAAAGGATCCTAGGATTTTTAGAAAGAAAATATAGAAATTATAAAGCACCTGTATTAGGGTACCTAAGACTTACATTGCAAGTTGGCCAAAGATTATAAATGCAAACATACTATTCTTAATAGAATTGAGGTGTTTGGAGAGGTTAACTATTCAAACGAAATTTCTTTATGATAGTAGTTCTCAAACTTTAGCTTGCACCAAAATTATGGAAGCATTTGTTAAAACACAGATTACTGGGCTCTACCTCCAGAGTTTACTTCAGTAGGTCTAGGGTAGTACCTGAGAATTTGTATCTCTACAGGACCCCCGGAGATGCTGATGCTGCTGGTCCAGGGACCACACTTTGAGAAGCAATGCTTTACAAGATATTTTCACTACTCACTAATGCTCTATTTCCTTCTAAAAGTGATCAGATATACACGATATATGGAAGCACTGCAATAATGAATATGAAGAATTAAAAAGTTTCCAGGCAACTCCCAAGAAGCTTCTATTCTCCTAACAAAGTAGGAGATAACTAAACGGAAAAGAACATATAGAAAAATAGACCTGGGCTAATCTAACTAAGCCAACCACCAGCTACTTGTAGTTGGAGCTAAGGGCTCCTTATCTTATAAAGTAAGAATGTGACTGATAATACAGGGAATTTGAACATCCATTAGATATTTGAACATATTAAGAACTATTAATTTTTTAGGTGTTATACTGGTATCATTTTTCAACAGCTGAAATGATGTCTGGGTTTTGCTTAAAAAATATCTAGTACAAAGGAGGAGGAAAGTGAGGGGTGTTATAGATGAAAAAAAGTTAACCATGAGTTGGTAACTGTTGAAGCCGGGTGATGCGTACATAAGGGTAACAATTGTACTATTTTCTCTACTTTTGAATATGTTTGTAATTTTCTATAATATAAAAAAAAATAATGTTAAAAAAGAATACAGGAGAAGCAAAAGACTCTAGGTAGAAAGAGTCAAAAAAACCTGATCAGGCAGTTCCTTGAAATTCAGTCAGTCTTTTACTTTCACTTTGAGGTTTCACATTTAACAGTAATGAACATAATGGAAATTCAGGGCTCTTTTTTAATTACAAAGTGAAAATAAATTAACATATATAAGCAAAATACATCAGAGAAACATTAAAAAAAATCTGTACAGCAAAATTACAGATCTTCCTAGCCATCATCAAAATTGACTTCACATATAAGCAAGAATACATTTTATAAAATGAGCTAAACTGAATGGAAGTCAAAGTTGCAAGTTCTAACGTCAGCTGGCCAATGTTTTGCTATATTAACTCTTGCAAGTGACTCAGAGGCTTGGGGGTTGCTTTCTGACTTATAGAATAAAACTTAAAAAATTAACTTTCCTCACAGGATTGTGGGGAAGAGTGAAAAGTAACAAAAAACATTTTTTTAGAAAAGTACAATTAAGCATTTACATGAAGCAATTAGGTTTTATGCCACACTATTAAACTCCATATGCAAACAGTTTTGTAGAGATCAACTCTTATGGAGGGTTATAAGATAACTCACAGAGGACTGTTCACAGATTTCATGTGGATGTCCATAGAAAGCCACAACAGCCAATTCTGCAGTAGCTCTTTCAGACAGTGAAGAACACTACACTGTGGACACAAAACAAAAAAATCATCAGACATACCATAGTGCTGAGAACTAACAGACTAAACCAGAGGCTTAGAGGTGGAAGGGACTGTGGAGATAACCACATCCAATTCAGAACCCAATAGCTGCTGCTCCAACCTAATCAGTCACCAAGAGACAGATTAATGCAAGTACAAGTTTATTTTACCATTTTCTCTACAAGCCTGCCCCCAGCTTATCAGTGAGTAACAGACACTTGTTTCTCTAAATTACATTCATTCATAACATATATTACATCACCCACCCCTTATTATCTCCCCTCAGAGATCCTTTGAAGTTGCTACAAATAGGAGCTTCCCACCCTTTTCGCCTTGTGTCTACAACTGCAATTTACTCCTTTTGTTGGTCATAAAATTTATCTTCTGTGATTGTGGAAAACAAACAATCCTATAGTTTTTCCTTTGCTAGGCCTTGCCTTGATTTCCCAGGGACTCATTCACATACAAAAAATATAGTCTTGAAATAAGTGTGCCTGGAACACTTATAAGGATAAATCATAATATCTATAAATTTGAAAGCAATCCATACCATCCCAAAACCTAACACAGGAAACCTTTCTTAAATATCCTTAATAAATAATGGTCTAGATACTATTTATATTTGAGTATCTCCAGTGATAGAATGCTTACTGTTACTTCATAGCACAGTTCAATTAATATTTTTTTAGGGACTTCCCTGGTGGCACAGTGGTTAAGAATCCACCTGCCAATGCAGGGGACACGGGTTCGATCCCTGGTCCAGGAAGATCCCACATGCCGCAGGGCAACTAAGTCCGTGCACCTCAACTACTGAGCCTGCATTCTAGAGACTGCGGGACACAACTACTGAAGCCCAGGTGCCTAGAGCCCGTGCTCCTCAACAAGAGAAGCCACCGCAATGAGAAGCCCGCGCACCACAATGAAGAGTAGCCCCAGCTCACAGCAACTAGAGAAAGCCCATGTGCAGCAACGAAGACCCAACACAGCCAAAAATAGATAAATAAATAATTTTTAAAATATGTTTTTTTTTTAGAAATTGACACCTCACATTCAGGTTATAAATATGTTCAAGTTGAAAGCAACCTTGGAATCACCTAAAACAATCTTCTATTTTGGTGTCAATTTAACACTTGAAAAGATATTCGATATTACTATGACATATTCAGAAAATCTCCACTCACCTACTCTACCCCATCCAGCCTCCACATTAAAGGAAGGCATGAGATTCTTACGTTTATGAGAAGGGGGCATGGGCTTAAAACAAAAATGGTTGAGAAGCACAGCTCTACACTCCTAAGTTTTGGTCTCCAACTTCATCTGGGCTCTTAATGAAGCTCAATAATCCTTTTACTATATTTCTCTTCAATTAGCTGTCTCTCTCTCCCATTCTTTTTAATGGCTAAGCACATAACACCATCTTGAAGCCCCCTACTCAATTCTGTCCTACAATGCACTTCCTATTTTGAGAAATTTAACATTTTTAGGCACAAGTATTTCAATTTCTTGCTCTTTTTTCAAACTGTACAAATATATCTATATGTCCACCTATCTCTACGTCCTCATCCCCAATCTTAGAGAATAAGTAGTACCTCTCAACCTCTTACCACCCATTCAAGCAAATCCCTCTACCTAGTCTTAAACCAATACCTTCATGCTTTTTCTGAAACCCTGCACTGTCAATTATCCCTCATCTTTCCCCCATTTTCAACCTCTCCCTCTTCTCATCTGGCTCCTTGCATCCTATCTATAAACATGTGCAGGTTTTTCTCACTCTGGGGACAAAGAAAATTACAACCTTCCCTGATTCAAAGTCCCACTATAGCTCTCTCTCTCTCTCTCTACCTGTTCTTTTTAGCCAAACTTTTGGAAACACAGTCAATACTTATTGTCTTGTCTTCATTTCTCATCAACTCCTCAACCTCCACAATTTGGTTTTTACCCCCACACTCCACTGAACCTGCTCACAAAGGTAGCCAAGACCTCTGTATTATCAATTCCAAAAGAAACTTTTTTTTGGTCCATATCTTTCTGGACCCTCTTGAGATATGTAGCAACATTATCCCTTCACTCCTTCTTGATAGCCTGTATTCTCTCTGTTTCTTTGGCACTACTGTTCTCCTGGTTCTTTTCATACCTCTTGAAAAGGTTCCTTCATAGACACCTCCTTTTCAGTGAGAATTAAACAGTGAGTATTCCCCTGATTTCTGTCTTTGGCCTACTGTCTGTTTCCCTTCCTCTCCCCACCCCCCACTCTCAAATATAAATATATGCATGTGTGTATAAATGTATATATACTTATTAGGCTGGAACATATGAAACTGCCAGTTGTCAAACATCTTTGACCTATTAGGTTAAATCTATTCATATGGTTTAACCTAATATTTACAGATAAATAGAGCTCTAGATTGGTGGAATAAGAGAAGAAATAAAGAATAACTGAATAGAAGATCAGAAGAGAATCACAGAAAATTGCAAAATGAAGTCTCTGAAAATGTGTTATCTGGGAGAAGCAGTGTGTATTGTCATGTGAATGACATGACATGGTAAGGTAGAAAGTTACAAATAATATAAATAAAACTTGAATCCAAGTTAATGTGATAGGTAATTATAAAGTACCACTTGATTATGACAAACACTAACCAGGACAATATATTTTTCCTGTAAATGTGGCGAACAGTAAGTGATTTAAGGTGAAAAAAAGTTATAAAAGAAACATTCCTTATATTGTCACTCTTTTAGAAAAGGAATAACCATTCTATAAGAAAGTGGCTCTCAAACTTAGTCCTGGAAGCCACAGTGGTTTTTTTTTTTTTGGAGCACACCGCAAAACAGTAACAACTTTTAATTTTATTATATAAGGCTAGAACAATTTTATTAGCAGAAAATGACTATATTATAACACATAGTGGGTGCTCAATACACATTTGAGAAATGAATAAGTGTATCTACAGAATTATCAACCACAACAATCAAACTAAGTATGCTTAAGTTATTTCCCAGTTTGTTTTTATTAATACTCATTTGCCACCTGTTCATTCACTTTGTCATCTGTTACAGTTCAGGAAAATTACATGTAACAAAACCTTAAAAACAGAAGATTCTACACATTAACTTTGATTTGAATGATGCAGCACCTCAAGTCCAGGTCCAAGCAACTCCTGTTACAAAACACTGCTATAGTGTGGGTTTGAAACTGTGTACCACCAGCCACAGACTAATATTTCCTATTGAATCTAAGCAAGACAATTTTTTTTTACCTTGAAATAAATAGTTGATGTAAAGAAGAGCCGTGATAGGTGGTCAAAAAGAAGTGGTTTCACCTCTAAAAATAATAAAAAAAAGTTATTCAATCCTTTTAATTAATATTACATTGAATTAAATGACTCCAAATTTTCGTGATACATACCAGAGAAGCTACTAAAAGGAATCCAGCTCACAAGTTGAAGGAACTGTGATCGACAACAGAGGCCATCCCAGAGAGGAAGGCTCTTATACAGGAATGCTTCACAGGAATAAAACCCCTCCTGTAACACAAGTTGATAGTAAAACCTTGCATGGAACTCTTCAGTCATAATTACTCTTGAAACAACCAATTTACTTTGTGCTATAGTTGTTTTACCCTTAGACTAATGTTTTTTGTCATAAATATAATTAAAAGCCTTGGATTAGGTGCCAGACTTTCTCATAAAAAGGATCAGATGATTAATATTTGGATACATTACCATCTTTATCTACATAGTTTTCAAACACCATAAAACTTTACCAATTGGAAAAGAAGGTAAGAAGTCAAGTTATGGAATATTTTTAAAGATAAATGAAATTGTATTATTTTGGAGTACATGATAGTCAATAGAGTGTATACAATGTATACACTTATTATACAGTGTATAATAAGGCTGGAATTTCATTAGGGGCCATAGACCAAACCCAAACTCTGGGCAGCACCATCCGGAGAGGCCTGAATCTCTAGGCTGCCTCTGTTTTTACCAGAGTGAAGATCCAGGGTTTTCCCTTTTAACTTTGCCGTCCTGAGCCTTAAATAGTGGCATGCACCAGGACTCTATTCTGGACCTTCTTTTCATGACATGAATTCTCTGGACAATCACATCTATAACATAGCTAAAACCACCACCTATATCATGAGGATATCCTAAATTTCTGAATCTCTAGCCCAAATCTCATTCCTGAGCTCTAGACTCATTATCTAACTGCCTACTGGACCTCTTAGATATGCCACAGGCATCTTTCAAATCAAGTATATCTTTCCTTCCTAGCCTGCTTTTCTTATATTCCCATCATCATCCTCCCAAGCAGGAAATCTAAAAAATCGACCTAAATTCATCCTTTTATCCTCACCACCGTTATCCACACCCAACTTCTAATTCAATGGTTTCACACCAAACCTTTAAGATTTATTCAACAAACATTTATTGAGAATCTCTTTTGTATCAGGTACCAAGTTGAACACCCATACATGAAGAAAAGTTAGACATGGTTCCCACCTGTCCAGAGCTCATAATGTGTGGAAAAACAGATGCTGAAAGTACCACGATACAGGTAAACACAGAGAGCTAAGGAAGTATGTAGAACAAACATCTAACCCAGACTGAGTAAAGGCTTCTTGATGGTGCTGATACCTGAGTGGCAGCTTAAAAGTACAACTCAGGGTTACCCAGGCCAAATAATTAATTGGCTGGAACATATTCGACAATCAAAAAATGTTTGTTGATTATAAGGACACAAGTAGTGACCCTATGAGCTTTATCTTACTGGCTAATTCAATTAATTTAATGCATTCAATTACATCTTCAGTTTGTTCTCTTAAATTATAGACCTTTCTCTCTTTTTTGGGGGGATGGGGGGCTCACGGGATTTTAGTTCCCTGACCAGGGATTGAACCCAGGCCCTCGGCAGTGAGAGCACTGGAGTCCTAACCACTGGACAGCTAGGGAATTCCTTAGAACTTTCTCTCTTATTTGCATAATTTAACAAATTCTTTCTTCAAATCCAACAGTACAAAGATAAACGACAGTGCAACTTGGCTCTATTTATCATGAATTTTGAATTGAATAAATATTGTTTACAAAAGACGTCAAGCACTAAAGAAAAGGTTTTTAATGGATATCTAAATAAATTAAGAAGTGGTGGGACTTCCCTGGTAGTCCAGTGGCTGAGACTCCACGCTCCCAATGCAGGGGGCCTGGGTTTGATCCCTGGGTTCGATCCCTGGGTTCAATCTGGTTCCTCAGGGAACTAGATCCTACATGCCTCAACTAAGAGTTCGCATGCCACAACTAAAGATCCCACATGCTGCAACTAAGACCCAGCGCAGCCCAATAAATAAATAAATAAACATATATATAGTTTTTTTTTTTAATGGTGAAGTGTGTAGGAAACAAGCAGAATCTTACTTGTAAGAAGCATTCTGCCTTGAGGATAGTGTCCAGGAAGTTGGGAAATTCTTTTCCATGTTCATAATTATTCACCTTGTACCAAATACATTCTGGAACGAAAATATTAAACATAATGCTCCGGTTGCACAACAGTAAAAACTACACAAAACATAACCACTACAACTCTAAAGTGACAAATAAATGACAAATATAAACAAGTTATCTGTCTCATACATCCTAGCCAACTCACACTGGAAACTATAATATATATGTGGAAGTGATAGTGTGATGTTTCTCAAGAACTTGGTAATATAGGGGAAAAGCTTACAGTGAAAAAATAAACTAGTAAATGTCACATATAATGAATGTGATTAGCTTTATGCCACACAGTAATCCAAAAGACTATAAGTGTTTGAATTAAAAGTTTGAGAATGCCTAAACTTCAATTAGAGTGAGCTGGGGGTAATCTAAGGGTGCCAGAACTTTAGTTAGTGGAAATCTAACAAACTGTTATCATATCCTATGTAAAGAAAGACTGAGTAGGAAAAGGAGAGTTATCCTGGAACCGACTAAAACTGACCTTAAACACCTGAAGAGTCGGGATTTACTTATCCAGGAAAGAAATAATCTGGTGAACTCAATACTACGTTTAGAGAAATCGACCTCCTTGGAGGAATGAAATGATCAGGCTTTACTATGGCCTGGATGAAAAACTCCCTCACTGGCTTTTCCTTCAGTTCTATAATTAAGAAACTTTCTGATGACTAATGTGGCCCCCATATATATTGATAGCAGAGAGGAGCTATTCTAGTCGGCAAACATGAACATTTTGGTCACCAGAAAGAATTACTTCTACTATGAAATAAAAAGTTGACATTCTGGCTTACACAACAGGCTCTGAGTTTGGTTAGCATTAATCTGATAGTTCTGGGGGCTTAACAGCAAGTTTCTGAACATACAAAGATGAAGAGGCCTTGGACTGTGACAGTCATCAAAGTGGAGCCACCCAGTGAGTTTTGGTGGCCATCCAGCAGTGTTTCCTTAACAATACACCTCCTTTCTTACTACCCCTTAAAATTACAACAACAGCAGCATTCAGGCTCTGAATACATGATTACCGGAAAAATAATTACAGCATATGAAGGCTCCTCCTGTCTAGAAGTTGGCACCCTTTTAAAAGAAACCCATTTGTAAACCATCTTATTCCTTCTTCATTCATCTAACACTTCTAAGTATCAATTTTTACCTTCTTGTAATGTTTGACTCAACCAGTGATAGAGCCTCAGTAAGACTGACTCATCTCTGACACAGTTAATATAGTGTAGTAGCAGAGAGTTGTTCAGCACTGCGCCCATCTGAGAAGGCAGCTGCAAAGACAGAACAATCGGTCAACTGTAAGTATATAAAAAGGAGATCAGAGCAACAAGGAAATCATCAGATAGGAAATATATAACAAAAATAAAGGCCATGAAGATCAAATGGAAAATGCAAATAAGCACATGGTCCAGTCACATACCTCTAAGCAATGGATGTTCTGTAAGAGTTGAGGGAAGCTTTTAAGCTGTTCCAGTGGAAATGATCCATTGCTACTGAAATAATCAGAAAGATTCATCCCCTTTTTCCCACTTTCTTTACTGTAGTTACGGGAATTTAGCACTGGTATAACTGAGTGAGAATTCCATTTCTAAAAAAGAAAGATAATAAAACAATCTATCAATGGACTAAGCAGATTACAAACTATAAATGTAAAAGCACTTGTTAAGGTGGTTTAATGAATGGAGTCTGAATATAGTTTGCATAGAATACTGGGTAATTAAAATGTACTTAAATATCTATAATCTCTTCCAACATCTGAATGGTTATTGTTTGAATTTAATAAAAGAAGACTGTGCAAGTCACTCGGGGTTTTAGATACTTACTCTTTTTATAGGATGGACATTAGCTAACATCAACTTTAGAGGTTCTGGAGGAAGTCCCTGATTCCTTTGCCTCACAGCAAGTAGAGCTGTCTTCCACAGATTCTCTGAATTCTTAAAATAGATCTATAAAATTGAATGTAAAGTACATGAGAGGAGGTATCCATAAGTCGGAGCAGCATAAAACCTAAAACTCTTCATTAATTGAAAGTATATTAATTATGAAATATTTTACACCCATGCAAATCCATTAAAATTTTTTTTTGTCTAATCAGGAATCTATTACATTGAATGGAATATATTGAATGGAATCAAAACGAAGTGCTAATCCCTAAAAAAACTCAGAAACAGCGCCACAATATTAGATCTTAAAACAGTATGCTATAAACATTTTAGTCCAAATCTATAAATTAACTTACTCAAAACAACATATTTCTATCTCAGTATGACTTACTGCTCCTTAATCCCTTACCTTCTTCCTCATAGGCAAAGATAAAGAAATCAAAGTAGGAACAAAGAATTTATATAGTGACAACAAAGCCTGGAGATGAGGCTGCATTCCCTGAAAAAAAATAAGAGTTTTCAATTTTCAATTTTGTGGCCAGTAAGAAAAAAAAAGTAACAAAAGAATAAAAAGATTAAACATATATTCAGACCCTAATTTTATTACGTGATATAGCTATAGGAAGATGCTATAGAAAATCAAGGAACAGAAACTCAAACATTTATTTATTTATTTTTATTAGTTTCTGCTTTATAACAAAGCGAATCAGTCATACATATACATCTGTTCCCACATCCCTTCCCTCTTGCGTCTCCCTCCCTCCCACCCTCCCTATCCCACCCCTCCAGGCGGTCACAAAGCACCCAGCTGATCTCCCTGTGCTCTGCGGCTGCTTCCCACTATCTATCTACCTTACGTTTGGTAGCGTATATATGTCCATGCCTCTCTTTCACTTTGTCACAGCTTACCCTTCCCCCTCCCCATATCCTCAAGTCCATTCTCAAGTAGGTCTGTGTCTTTATTCCTGCAGAAACTCAAACATTTAAATCAACTATCATAAAGCAACCCTCGCCAACTTGTCATCTTCTCTTTTATGACCTTTTTCCATATTTTACTTCTTCCTTATATTTTCTCTCTTCTTCTCTGCCCGTGCCTTAGGCTTACCAGTCATATCTGCTAGCATGGCTTACTCTCACTGGTATAATACTCAGGACTCAAAGTTTACTCATTCTTCATTTAGACAGGAAGGTGGAAGGACAAAAAAGAAAGCCAAGAAAACAGAGCAAAGGAAATATTAATACCTTAGCATCATGATTCCTGGAAAATTCACTAGGATATCTAACAATTGGTATGCAGAAGCCAAACAGCTTGATAAAACTGAAAAAGTCTTTACAAAAACATTAATTTTATGACAGAAGTCCTTACTGCTGGATACCTGTGTTTGATATATCTGGCTATCCCGAGGAAGCATACCACTAAAATTCCAAGGAAGAAACCCAACTGTTTTATTATATTACTATTTTGTTGAATCAAGTACTATACAAAATAAGGAAGGCAGAAAATGGGGATTAGAAATACAGTATTCTTATTTTATAATAGCTTCCTGAAATTAAATTTATGATAACAAAACCAAAATGACCCAGGCTATCTATGCTGAAATATCTTCTGATCTCTGTACTCATTATCAATTAGTATCAGAGTGTTTGCTTTGAGTTGGAATGTTTTTGAAAGAGCAAATACTTAGGAGTGGAGAGACCTTTAGAACTTATTGTCTAGTTAACTAAACCTATCTTTATTGTTAAAAAGTTAACACTTTCTTAAAAGAAAGAGAGAGAGACTTCCAGTTAAACATGGCATACTTAACATACATGTTTAATTCTGGGTCCTCATAAAGCCCCACTAAAAAGTAAAGGAACGGAAAAAGGCATAAAGCACAAGTTCAAAGAGAACAAGAAGGCAAACGATAGCACATGTGAGATCTCAACAAGATTTTGGAACCTCAAATGAAGATGCACAAACAATAACCAACTTAGCAGAATAGAGAAAATGAAAGCTAAGGCAGCAACAGAAAAAGCCTCAAAAGCAGCAGATTCATGCTTGAGAACTCCCAGAAAGGCTCAGGAATTTGAGGGATCAGATACCTCTGAAAAGTGGAGGTGCAAGAGGGCTGAAAAACAGAAGGACTGGTTGAAAGCCTACATAAGAAGCAGTTAGAACCCCAAATTCTTTCACTACACTGGCAAACATCAGGGTTTTACTCACTGAAGATAAAAGCTGGACTCATACAGTTTGCAGAACTGAGGGAGTGTACCAGAACCTTTCCCCAATCTTTTCTACTGCTTAAGTCCCAGAGTGCTAGTAGCCAGGTTTATAGCCCTGTGGCAAGTAATTTTATATGTCAACTTTGCTGGGTCATGGGGTGCCCAAATCAAATGTTCTGGGTGTTTCTGATGAGATTAACATTTAAATGGGTGGACTCTTGAGTAAAGCAGACTACCCACCATAATGTGGGTGGGCCTCACTCAATCAGTTGAAGGCCTATACAGAACAAAAAGACCAGCTCCCCCAAGCAAGAGAGTATTCTCCACCAGACTGCTGACTGCCGATGAATTCAAACTGGAACATCAGCTCTCCTGGATCTCCAGCCTGCAGGCCCACCCTGCAGATGTTGGACTTATGAGTCTCTATAATCATGTGAGCCAATCCCTTTAAAAATTTTTCTCTATATATACACACATCCTAGTGGTTCTGTTTCTCTGGAGAAGCCTGACTAATACAACCCCTAGTCAGGAAACAGGAGATTTTTTTAAATTTTATTTATTTATTTATTTATTTTTTGGCTGCATTGGGTTTTCGTTGCTGCACGTGGGCTTTCTCTAGTTGAGGTGATCAGGGGCTACTCTTTGTTGCGGTGCACAGGCTCTAGGCTCGTGGGCTCAGTAGTTGTGGCACACGGGCTTAGTTGCTCCATGGCATGTGGGATCTTCCCAGACCAGGGCTTGAACCCGTGTCCCCTGCACTGGCAGGCAGATTCTTAACCACTGTGCCACCAGGGAAGTCCCCAGGAAAATTTCTTAGGAAAAGTGACACCATCATCTGGGGAATTTCCCAATGAAATATAAAGATCCTACAAAGAACAAGTCCTGCTCACGTACACAAGTTTCCAATGACCATTTTAGTGCTTTATTATTAAATATGGGCAAACAAGGTTTACCAGGTATTTGAGAAAAGCCTCTACCATGAAATACCAAACAAACAAGAAAAGAACTCTGAGGAAACAGAGACAAAGCTGAGAACAGGAAAAAAAAATCAGCCCAAATCACACAGGTTCATGCCTGGTAGAGGGAGAATCCCAGAAACCACCCTTACCAACCTTGAACACGAGACCTAACTCTCCCTTCTTTTTCCAAAGACTGCTCTCAAAGGGCCTGGTGCATATAAGATAACAACATGCCTGCTCCACTTCCCACCATTCATGCTTGCCACCAGAAAGACAATTTCTCTGTTCTGTGTCCATCATGATGGGAAGTTATGGGGCATGGATGCGTATAGAGGGGACACATGCCTTTGCAGGTATCAAAAATTCATGTACCCAATATATTTGCTTACATGGGCTGATTATGCCTGTTACCATTTTACATGTTCAGTTACATGTGAGCATGGCTATGTCTTCTAGGCTCGGTATTGTTGGATGTGATCAAAGTCACCAAAATCCAGCTTATCAAAACAATTTTATGAATGCATCTTTATAAATAGGCATTGATAATGGGGTAATTTAGTAACGTACTATATAGAATATTAATAATGAAGCCATATATTTAATGTCTGGGTTAAAAATTTTTAGACACTGTACTGAGTCATTTTTTTAACTTGAACATATACTTGTCTCAGTTAATACAAATCAACAAGATCTTATTTATGGTAAGATTTTCTTATTCCATTGAATTGTTTTGCTGTTAACATGGAAAAATGTACATCTTTTTCATAATTTCTATTAATGTGAAATAAAATTAAATTTGGACAAAAACATTATCATTACTATCCTCAGAGAGCTACGAGAAGATATTGCACCCAGAGAGCCCAAATAGGAAGCTATAAAACAAGAACAATCATTGACCAACAGGAAACCTCACAATGGAGAAGCACACATGTGTGCATGTGTTTGTGTTTTTCATGAAATTTGAATGTCTCTACATAGGTTACGCAGGTTTCAACAGTTAGGCATAGGCACTGCAACTTCCTATTGTTTTACACCCAAAGCTTCACAGACTTCTGTTACCTGGCAGGTATAGTGGAAATAACAATGCAAGAGAGCTGTAAGGACAAGAGATAATAGTCAGGGAATATACTGAAGTTTAAGTATCCAGAAAAGAATGCTTTCCTAGGTCACAGCCACAGAATAAATAAGCTAGTCACTTTAATAAAATAGTCATTTTTGACTACTCCCTAACACTTATTTTCCAGCCATACCAACCTAGTTCCGTAAACGGTTTCTGCTATTTGGTATCGACCTGGCTTTGCTCATGCTGTTCCCTCTGCCAAGAGTGCCCTTCTCTTCTTTCTTGGCCTAGTTAAATTCGACTCACCATCACCACTCCTCCTTGACCCCAGTCTGATTCTGATTTTTTCTTTTGTTGACTGAGCTCCCCAGGCAATTAAGTTCCTTGAAGGTAATGACTCATTCGATTTTACATCCCCAAAGCCTAGCTCGGTACCTAGCACAGAGTACACTGGCCAGTCTTAGGTCTTTTCAGTACTCACCATTTTGGCCTGAAGATCAAGCAGTTTTCTCACACGAAATGGTTTGACTAGAAAAGGTAAAGAAAAGAATTACTAGTCTGTGGTTCAGGATAAAAAGAAACCTTGTTCAGGTAGCTTCTCCTTACAACACATCAAGAATATAATTACCCTGTTCAATTAAGCCATTAAGCGGATGCTCTTAGATAAAAGTACTAAAAAGGAATCCCACAAAACCCTGTCATAGAACTAATGCTAACAGTTAACTTTATAAAGGCTGATACAAATGCTAATTCTACAGAGTGAATGTAATACAATTGGAATGAAAATACTCACCATTCTCTTTTTTGGTAAGTAAATACAACAAATGGCAGACATAAGGGCACTGTCAAAATAAAAAAAAGAAAAGAAAAAAATGACAATATATCTTGAACAGAGCAGCAATGCATTTTCCTCAAATGTCAATCTTATACTAAGAAAAAAGGCTTCGGGACTTCATTGAACAATAGTTTTACAAAGCTTCTCTTTTTCATACTACATAGTAGTGATAAAAAATACAATAGTTTTGGGCTTCCCTGGTGGCACAGTGGTTGAGAGTCCGCCTGCCCATGCAGGGGACACGGGTTCGTGCCCCAGTCGGGGAAGATCCCACATGCTGCGGAGCGGCTGGGCCCGTGAGCCATGGCCACTGAGCCTGCGTGTCCGGAGCCTGTGCTCCACAACGGGAGAGGCCACAACAGTGAGAGGCCCGTGTAACACACACACAAAAAAAACCCCAAAAAACAATAGTTTTAATTGGCATCCCTTTATGCCATTTTAAAAGTTATTTTTGGAATACAACGACAATGCAATATGAAAACCAGAAAAAGATTCTTCTACCTAACAAAAATTCATGTATTCCTTCTAGTAGGTCCATATTTATTAAGATACAAACTTACAATTTTTATCCTGATTTCCCACTTAAAAGTATTTTCCCATGTTACTTGGTCTTCAAAACGATCATTTTCAATGATCTTAATATTCCAGTGAGTGGATATACCAGAATTTAATTAATCATTTAGCCCTCAGTTTGGCAAATATCACATAATAAATTTGTTAAACTACTAAATGATTCCTTGGTTCCCTTACACCACTTCATTTTGAGCGTCCATTTGTTGAGGTTTTATTCTAGATCAGGGGTCAGCAAACTACAGTCCACCTGTTTTTGCAAATCAAGCTTTACTGGAACATAGCTGCAGTCCCTCATTTATGTATTGGCCATGGCTTCTTTCTCACTACAACAGCAGAGCTGAGCAGTTGTGACACAGACTGAGTGGCCTGCAAAGCCTAAGATATTCACTATCTGGCCCTTTACAGGAAAAGTTTGCTGATACCTGTTCTAGAAGAAAAATGGAGTAGAATATCTTCAGGACCAGAGGGTGGCAGTGTTTTTCTTTCATTAAAAAAAAATGATAACCATAAAATAAAACATAAAAAAACCCAATAAATTAGAGTTCATTAAATTAAGAATATCTTTTTATCAGACAAGGAAATAATACTCTATTGGAGGGATGGGTAAACAACAACCTGTGGGTCAAATCCAGCCCACTGCTGGTTATTGTGAATAAAGTTTTATTGGAACACAGTCATTCATTTATGTATTTATTGTCTGTAGCTGCTTTTGCACTACACAAGCAGAGTGAGTACTTGTGACAGACAGTATGGCACTCAAACCTAAATATTTACTACCTGGTCCTTTAAGAAAAAAATTGCCAATACCTGCTTTAGATGTTAGGAAATTGAAAAAGTAAATTATTAAATAGGACTAGAGAAGGCAACAAAAGCAAAGATTTTCTTTAAACAAATTCATATTTTAGTAGTCTTGATTCTAAACTTTGAAGTACAGCATTCCATATTGCCACTCCTTTACTTAGAAATGGGCTGATAAAGACTGAACATACTTGTAATAAGCATGGATTTATATATAGGATCTTGTTTTTAAGGGAAGAATACATGTTATGACCAAGTCTGCCACATTGTACACAAAATATAGTAACTTTCAGTAAAACAAACAAACAAACAAAAAACTCACTGCCTCACATCCCTAGGATATGAACCATTAGCAATACTGTTTATCATGTTGGGTATGAAACGAGTGCCACCCTAGGCCCCAGCATTCTATCTGACATTCTCCTTTAATCACATCTAGAAAGGAAAAATTCATGTGCATCTAAGACTTTACAATTGCTTTTCTGGCAAATAGTTAACCACCACATCTCAGTCACTACAGAGTGAGGCGCCTGCCAAGTTGTGACTTTTAATGCTTTTGAAAGTTAGGATCCCTATTTCTTGATCTGGATGATATTTATACAAATATGTTTGGTTTATAAAAATTAATTGAGTTGATCACTTATAAGTAATTCTGTGTATGTATACTTCAGTAAGTATTTTTTAAAAGATAGAAAAAAAGAAAAGAAAAAGAAAAAAAGCAGGCCCCCTTCCCCCCTGCCATTCTGAGCAAGAAACTCTCTAGTCAGCATCATGAAAACTACTCAAGTATATTGCAATTATTTGACAAACATTTATGAATAGTTCCTATTCATTCATTCACTCATGAAACAAGTACTTATTAAGCAGTGGATAAAACAGACAAAAAGGTCTGCTATTATGAAGCTTACAATACTCAATACCTGGGTTATAAGAGGCTCAGTCCATGCCTGGAAGAACTCCTAAGTATGTATCCAAAAGAGTTCTAAGCAGGGACTTGCATGCCAACGTTTACTGAAGCATTATTCATGTTAGCCAAAAGGTAGAAACAACCCAAGGGTTCATCAACAGATAATGGATAAACAAAATGTGGTATAAACATACAATGGAATACTATTTAGCCATAAAAATGAAGTTCTGACACATGCTATAACGTGGATGGGCTTTGAAGACACGCTAAGTGAAAGAAGCCAGACACAAAAGGACAAATACTGGATGATTCCACTTATATGAGGCACCTAGAATAGGCAAATTCATAGACAGAAAGTAGATTAGAGGTTCCCAGGGGCTGGGTGGAGGAGGAATGGGGAGTTATTGCTTACTGGCTAGAGAGTTTCTGTTTATGGTAATACAAAAGTTTTGAAAATAGATAGCAGTGATGGTTGCACAACATTATGAATGCAATTAATAACACAAAATTAATAACACTTAAAAATTTATAACAATTAATAACACTTAAAATAGTTAAAATGGTAAATTTTATGTTATGGAAAAAACATAACAGGTTAAAAGAATGAAGTACTAATACATGCTGACAACATGGCTGAATCTTGAAAGCATTATGCTAAGTAAAAGAAGCCAGTCAAAAAAGACCCCATATTAGGGACTTCCCTGGCAGTCCAGTGGTTAAGACTCCATGCTTCCACTGCAGGGGGTCCGGGTTTGATCTCTGGTGGGGAACTAGGATCCTGCATGCTGCGCAGGGCAGCCAAAAAAAAAAAGAAAAGAAAACGAAAAAAAGACCCCATATTGTATGATTCCATTTATGTGAAATGTCCAGAATAGGCAAATCTCTAAAGACACAAAATAGATTAAGAGTTGCTTAATAGCCTCTAAATAGGAAGATGGGGGTGATAGCTAAAAGGTATGAGGGTTTTTTTAAATAAAGTGAAAGAATGTCACAATAAAGCAAGGCACACGAATTTTTTGGTTTCCCAAGGGGTATGAGATTTTTGAGGTGATGAAAATGTTCTAAAACTGACTCTGTTCATGGTTGCACATATCTGTGAACATACTATAAACCAGTGGATTTTACTTTGAGTGGACTGTATGGTATGGGAGTTACATCTCAACAAAGCTGTTTTAAAAAGTATCCAGTGAGAAAAGAAATGACATACTACAATTAGACTGATTTGACAACAATGGAAAGGAGGTGCCAGTGCAATATTGTCAATGTCCTGAGAGAATTTCACTGTCACCCTAGAGTTCTACACACAGCAGAACCAATTTTCAAGAGCAAGGGCATAGTAAAGATATCTTTAGGCAAAGACAGAGTTTACCATCAAAGATTCTACTGAAAGAATATTCTAGAAAATGAGCTCGATTGAAGGTCTGAGATGCAAAAACAAATGATGAGCAAAGATATTAGCAAATATGTGGGCAAATCTAAACAAACACCAACTGTGAAGAAAATAATAATGTCTACTGTATGTGTATGTGGAGGAGGATGGAGAAGAAAGAGCCAGAACTAAAACCAGATAATAGCATATAATCTGGGAGGGGTGTGATCAGAGTTAAAGCATTCTAAGGTCCTTGTATCATTCAAGATGAAGGTAAAGATATTAGTTACCTTTAGACTTTAAGAAAAAAACATTAAAAATTTAAACTGAGAACATTATAAAGTTATTCATTCATTAAAAAATAATAAACCCATTATATGCTAGATGACATATTTTATGAAAAATAACTACATTTTCCAAACAAAAGAAAAACAGTAAGAAGGATGACACTGTGTTACATTTTACACTATATATGCATGTTAAAATAGGTACAATAACAGCTAAAACAACACACACAGAATGTGTAATTTCCAACCAAGAATGGGGGGAAACCACAATCAATCCAAAATAAGAGGGATGAGGGAAAGAATCAGAAAAAAGCAGATCATTTAGAAAGCTCAAAATAAAATATTGATATTTCAATTCATTTCCACTGTATCAACAATCACTACAAAAGTAAATAAACTAATTTTCCGGGTAAAAGTGAAAAATCGTCAGACAGGATTTAAAAATGAAATCTAGTTATATGCTATTGAAAAGAGGCATATAAGGGATTTCCCTGGTGGTCCAGTGGTAAAGAATCTGCCTTCCAATGCAGGGGACGCAGGTTCAATCCCTGGTTGGGGAGCTAAGATCCCACATGCCATGGGGCAACAAAGCCCACACTGTGAGCCTCAAAGAGAGAGCTTGCCCGCGTGCCACAAACTACAGAGCCCATGTGCCCTGGACCCTGTGCGCCACAACTACAGAGCCCACGCACCCTGGAGCCCGTGCCACAACTAGAGAGAAGCCCGCGCACCACAATTAAGAGCCCGCGCACCACAACGAAGAGCCCGCGCCACAACGAAAGAGCCCACGTGCCGCAACTAAGACCTGATGCAGCCAAAAATATAAAAAGAAAAGAAGAAAATAAATTGTTTTTTAAAAATAAATAAATAAAAGAGGCATCTAAGACATGAGGGCAAAAGATTTTTCAAAAAACCAAAAGATGGTAATATACGAAGCAATATACTAGCCAATGTCAATATCAAACAAAATGACTAAAACAAAAAGCATTTCTAACAAAGGGCAACTCCATGATAAAGGTTTGATTCAAGAAGATGGCGGAAGAGTTAGATGCGGAGATCACCTTCCTCCCCACAGATACATCAGAAATTCATCTACACGTGGAACAACTCCTACAGAACACCTACTGAACGCTGACAGAAGACCTCAGACCCCCCAAAAGGCAAGAAACTCCCCACATACCTGGGTAGGGCAAAAGAAAAAAGAATAAACAGAGACAAAAGGATAGGGATGGGACCTGCACCAGTGGGAGGGAGCCATGAAGGAGGAAAGGTTTCCACGCACTAGAAGCCCCTTCCCGGGCGGAGGCTGCGGGTGGCGGAGGGGGAAAGCTTCCGAATAGCAGGGGAGAGCACAGCAACAGGGGTGTGGAGGGCAAAGCGGAGAGATTCCAGCACAGAGGATCGGTGCCCTCAGGCACACACCAGCCCAAGAGGCTTGTCTGCTCCGCTGGGGCGGGCGGGGCTGCGAGCTGAGGCTCGGGTATCGGGTATCGGGTTTCAGTGGGAGCGCAGGGAGAGGACTAGGGCTGGCGGCAGGAAGAGAGCCTGAAAGGGTTAGTACACCACGGCTAGCCTGGAGGGACTCCGGGGAAAAAGTCTGGAGCTGCCGAAGAGGCAAGAGGCTTTTTCTTCCCTTTTGTTTCCTGGAGCTGCCGAAGAGGCAAGAGACTTTTTCTTCCCTTTTGTTTCCTGGTGCGCGAGGAGAGGGCATTAAGAGCGCTGCTTAAAGAAGCTCCAGAGATGGGCGCGAGCCGAGGCTAAAGGCGCGGACCCCGGAGACGGGCGTGGGATGCTGGGGCTGCTGCTGCCGCCGCCACAAGGCCTGTGTGCGAGCGCAGGTCACTGTCCACCCCCCCTTCCGGGGAGCCTGTGCAGCCCGCCACTGCCGGGGTCCCGGGACCCAGGGACGGCTTCCCCGGGAAAGCGCACGGAGCGCCTCGGTCTGGTGCAAAGTCACGCCGGCCTCTGCCGCCGCAGGCCCGCCCCGCACTGCGTGCCCCTCCCTCCCCTCGGCCTGAGTGAGCCAGAGCCCCCGAATCAGCAGATCCTTTAAACGCGTCCTGTCTGAGCGAAGAACGGACGCCCTCCGGCGACCTACGCGCAGAGGCGGGGCCAGGTCCAAGGCTGAGACCCGGGAGCTGTGAGAGCAGAGAAGAGACAGGGAAATCTCTCTGTGCAGCCTGGGAGGCAGCGGATTAAAGAAAGTTCCACGGTCCGCTTGATGTGCCCTGCGTCTGTGGAGTGCATGAATGGACAGCGAATCATCCCAAATTGAGGAGGCGGACTTTGAGGACAAGATTTAAGACTTTTTCCCCTTTTCCTCTTTTTACAACGAATTATCCCAAATTGAGGAGGTGGACTTTGAGAGCAAGATTTTCGATTTTTTCCCCTTGTTCTCTTTTTGTGAATGTGTATGTGTATACTTCTGTGTGAGATTTTTCTCTGTACAGCTTTGCTCCCACCATATGTCCCAGGGTTCTATCTGTCCGTTTTCTTTTTCCAATAATTACTTTTTTATTTTAATAATGCTACTATATTTTACACTTTATTCTAATTTATTTTATCTTCTCTCTTTCTTTTTTTCCTACCTTCCCTTCCTCCCTCCCTCCCTCCGCCCCTCCTTTCTTTTTCTTTCTTTCTTTCCTTCCTCCCTCCCTCCCTTCTTCCTTTCACTTTTTTCTTTCCTTCTTTCCTCCCTCCTTCCCTTCATCTTTTCACTCTTTCTCTTTCTTTCCTTCCTCCCTCCCTCCCTCCTTTCTTTCTTTCCTTCTTTCCGTCCTTCCTCCCTCCCTCCCTCCTTTCTTTCTTTCTTCCTTCCTTTCTTTCCTTCCTCCTTTCTTTCTCTCTCTCCTTCTTTCTTCTACTAATTCTTTCTTTCTACTTTTTCTCCCTTTTATTCTGAGTCGGGTAGATGAAAGGCTCTTGGTGCTGCAGCCAGGAGTCAGTGCTGTGCCTCTGAAGTGGGAGAGCCAACCTCAGGACATGGGTCCACAACAGACCTCCCAGCTCCACATAATATCAAGTGGCGAAAATCTCCCAGAGATCTCCATCTCAACACCAGCACCCAGCTTCAGTCAACGACCAGCAAGCTACAGTGCTGGTCACCATATGCCAGGCAACTAGCAAGACAGGAACACAATGCCACCCATTAGCAGAGAGGCTGCCTAAAAACATAATAAGGCCACAGGCACCCCAAAACACACCACCAGACGTAGACCAGTCCACCAGAAAGACAAGATCGAGCCTCAACCACCAGAACACAGGCACTAGTCCCCCCCACCAGGAAGCCTACACAACGTACTGAAACAACCTTAGCCACTGGGGACAGACACCAAAAACAATGGGAACTACGAACCTGCAGCCTGCAAAAAAGGAGACCCCAAACACAGTAACATAAGCAAAATGAGAAGACAGAAAAACACACAGCAGCTGAAGGAGTAAGATAAAAACCTACCAGACCTAACAAATGAAGAGGTAATAGGCAGTCTACCTGAAAAAGAATTCAGAATAATGATAGTAAAGATAATCCAAGATTCTATTTCCAAGATCCAAAATCTTGGAAATAGAATAGACAAAATGCAAGAAACAGTTAACAAGGACCTAGAAGAACTAAAGATGAATCAAGCATCGATTAAAAACACAATAAATGAAATGAAAAATACTCTAGATGGGATCCATAGCAGAATAACTGGGGCAGAAGAACGGATAAGTGAGGTGGAAGATAAAATAGTGGAAATAACTGATGCAGAGCAAAATAAAGTAAAAAGAATGAAAAGAACAGAGGACAGTCTCAGAGACCTCTGGGACAACATTAAACGCACCAACATTTGAATTATAGGGGCTCCAGAAGAAGAAGAGAAAAAGAAAGAGACTGAGAAAATATTTGAAGAGATTATAGTTGAAAACTTCCCTAATATGGGAAAGGAAATAGTTAATCAAGTCCAGGAGGCACAGAGAGTCCCATACAGAATAAATCCAAGGAGAAATACGCCAAGACACATATTAATCAAACTGTCAAAAATTAAACACAAAGAAATCATATTAAAAGCAGCAAGGGAAAAACAACAAATAACACACAAGGGAATCCCCATCAGGTTAACAGCTGATCTCTCAGCAGAAACTCTACAAGCCAGAAGGGAGTGGCAGGACATAATTAATGTGAGGAAGGAGAAAAACCTTCAACCAAGATTACTCTACCCAGCAAGGATCTCATTCAGATTTGATGGAGAAATTAAAACGTTTACAGACAAGCAAAAGCTGAGAGAGTTCAGCACCACCAAACCAGCTTTACAACAAATGCTAAAGGAACTTCTCTAGGCAAGAAACACAACAGAAGGAAAAGACCTACAATAACGAACCCAAAACAATTAAGGAAATGGGAATAGGAACATACATATCAATAATTACCTTAAATGTAAATGGACTAAATGTTCCCACCAAAAGACACAGATTGGCTGAATGGATACAAAAACAAGACCTGTATATATGCTGTCTACAAGAGACCCACTTCAGACCTAGAGACACATACAGACTGAAAGTAAGGGGATGGAAAAAGGTATTCCATGCAAATGGAATCAAAAGAAAGCTGGAGTAGCAATTCTTATATCAGACAAAATAGACTTTAAAATAAAGACTATTAGAAGAGACAAAGAAGGACACTACATAATGATCAAGGGATCGATCCAAGAAGAAGGTATAACAATTGTAAATATTTACGCACCCAACACAGGAGCACCTCAATACATAAGGCAAATACTAACAGCCATAAAAGGGGAAATCGACAGTAACACACTCATAGTAGGGGACTTTAACACCCCACTTTCACCAATGGACAGATCATCCAAAATGAAAATAAATAAGGAAACACAAGCTTTAAATGATACATTAAACAAGATGGACCTAATTGAGATTTATAGGACATTCCATCCAAAAACAACAGAATACACATTTTTCTCAAGTGCTCATGGAACATTCTCCAGGATAGATCATATCCTGAGTCACAAATCAAGCCTTGGTAAATTTAAGAAAATTGAAATTCTATCAAGTATCTTTTCCGACCACAATGCTATGAGACTAGACATCAATTACAGGAAAAGATCTGTAAAAAATACAAACACGTGGAGGCCAAACAGTACACTACTTAATAACGAAGTGATCACTGAAGAAATCAAAGAGGAAATTAAAAAATACCTAGAAACAAATGACAATGGAGACACGATGACCCAAAACCTATGGGACACAGCAAAAGCAGTTCTAAGGGGGAAGTTTATAGCAATACAATACCACCTTAAGAAACAGGAAACATCTCGAGTAAACAACCTGACCCTGCACCTAAAGCAATTAGAGAAAGAAGAACAAAAAACCCCCAAAGTTAGCAGAAGGAAAGAAATCATAAAGATCAGATCAGAAATAAATGAAAAAGAAATGAAGGAAACGATAGCAAAGATCAATAAAACTAAACGCTGGTTCTTTCAGAAGATAAACAAAATTGACAAACCATTAGCCAGACTCATCAAGAAAAAAAGGGAGAAGACTCAAATCAATAGAATTAGAAATGAAAAAGGAGAAGTAACAACTGACACTGCAGAAATACAAAAGATCATGAGAGATTACTACAAGCAACTCTATGCCAATAAAATGGACAACCTGGAAGAAATGGACAAATTCTTAGAAATGCACAACCTGCCAAGAGTGAATCAGGAAGAAATAGAAAATATGAATAGACCAATCACAAGCACTGAAATTGAAACTGTGAATAAAAATCCTCCAACAAACAAAAGCCCAGGACCAGATGGCTTCACAGGCGAATTCTATCAAACATTTAGAGAAGAGCTAACACCCATCCTTCTCAAACTGTTCCAAACAATTTCAGAGGAAGGAACACTCCCAAACTCATTCTATGAGGCCACCATCACCTTGATACCAAAACCAGGCAAGGATGTCACAAAGAAAGAAAACTACAGGCCAATATCACTGATGAACATAGATGCAAAAATCCACAACAAAATAGTAGCAAACAGAATCCAACAGCACATTAAAAGGATCATACACCATGATCAAGTGGGGTTTATTCCAGGAATGCAAGGATTCTTCAATATACGCAAATCAATATCATACACCATATTAACAAATTGAAGAAGAAAAACCATATGATCATCTCAATAGATGCAGAGAAAGCTTTCGACAAAATTCAACACCCATTTATGATAAAAACCCTGCAGAAAGTAGGCATAGAGGGAAATTTCCTCAACATAATAAAGGCCATATATGACAAACCCACAGCCAACATCGTCCTCAATGGTGAAAAACTGAAAGCATTTCCACTTAGATCAGGAACAAGACAAGGCTGCCCACTCACACCACTCTTATTCAACTTAGTTTTGGAAGTTTTAGCCACAGCAATCAGAGAAGAAAAGGAAATAAAAGGAATCCAAATCAGAAAAGAAGAAGTAAAGCTGTCACTGTTTGAAGATGACATGATACTATACATAGAGACTCCTAAAGATGCTACCAGAAAACTACTAGAGCTAATCAATGAATTTGGTAAAGTAGCAGGATACAAAATTAATGCACAGAAATCTCTGGCATTCCTGTACACTAATGATGAAAAATCTGAAAGCGAAGTCAAGAAAACCCTCCCATTTACCATTGCAACAAAAAGAATAAAATACCTAGGAATAAACCTACCTAAGGAGACAAAAGACCTGTATGCAGAAAATTATAAGACACTGATGAAAGAAATTAAAGATGATACAAATAGATGGAGAGATATACCATGCTCCTGGATTGGAAGAATCAATATTGTGAAAATGACTCTACTATCCAAAGCAATCTACAGATTCAATGCAATTCCTATCAAACTACCACTGGCATTTTTCACAGAACTAGAACAAAAAATTTCAAAATTTGTTTGGAAAAACAAAAGACCCCGAATAGCCAAAGCAATCTTGAGAACGAAAAACGGAGCTGGAGGAATCAGGCTCCCTGTCTTCAGACTATACTACAAAGCTACAGTAATCAAGACAGTGTGGTACTGGCACAAAAACAGAAAGATAGATCAATGGAACAGGATAGAAAGCCCAGAGATAAACCCACACACATATGGTCAACTTATCTTTGATAAAGGAGGCAGGAATGTACAGTGGAGAAAGGACAGCCTCTTCAATAAGTGGTGCTGGGAAAACTGGACAGGGACATGTAAAAGTATGGGATTAGATCATTCCCTAACACCATACACAAAAATAAGCTCAAAATGGATTCAAGACCTAAATGTAAGGCCAGACACTATCAAACTCTTAGAGGAAAACATAGCCAGAACACTCTATGACATAAATCACAGCAAGATCCTTTTGGACCCACCTCCTAGAGAAATGGAAATAAAAACAAAGATAAACAAATGGGACCTAATGAAACTTCAAAGCTTTTGCACAGCAAAGGAAACCATAAACAAGACCAAAAGACAACCCTCAGAATGGGAGAAAATATTTGCAAATGAAGAAACTGACAAAGGATTAATCTCCAAAATTTATAAACAGCTCATGCAGCTCAATAGCAAAAAAATAAACAACCCAATCCAAAAATGGGCAGAAGACTTAAACAGGCATTTCTCCAAAGACGATATACAAACTGCCAACAAACACATGAAAGAATGCTTAACATCATTAATCATTAGAGAAATGCAAATGAAAACTACAATGAGATATCATCTCACACCAGTCAGAATGGCCATCATCAAGAAATCTAGAAACAATAAATGCTGGAGAGGGTGTGGAGAAAAGGGAACACTCTTGCACTGCTGGTGGGAATGTGAATTGGTACAGCCACTATGGAGAACGGTATGGAGGTTCCTTAAAAAACTACAAATAGAACTACCATATGACCCAGCAATCCCACTACTAGGCATATACCCTGAGAAAACCATAATTCAAAAAGAGACATGTACCAAAATGTTCACTGCAGCTCTATTCACAATAGCCCGGAGATGGAAACAACCTAAGTGTCCATCATTGGATGAATGGATAAAGAAGATGTGGCACATACATACAATGGAATATTACTCAGCCATAAAAAGAAACGAAATTGAGCTATTTGTAATGAGGTGGATAGACCTAGAGTCTGTCATACAGAGTGAAGTAAGTCAGAAAGTGAAAGACAAATACCATATGCTAACACATATATGGAATTTATGAAAAAAATGTCATGAAGAACCTAGGGGTAAAACGGGAATAAAGACACAGACCTACTTAAGAATGGACTTGAAGATATGGGGAGGGGGAAGGGTAAGCTGTGACAAAGCGAAAGAGAGGCATGGACATATATACACTACCAAACGTAAGGTAGATAGATAGTGGGAAGCAGCCGCAGAGCACAGGGAGATCAGCTGGGTGCTTTGTGACCTCCTGGAGGGGTGGGATAGGGAGGGTGGGAGGGAGGGAGACGCAAGAGGGAAGGGATGTGGGAACAGATGTATATGTATGACTGATTCACTTTGTTATCAAGCAGAAACTAATAAAAAAAGGTTTGATTCAGCAGGACAATATGAAAACTATAATTGTGTGTACACCTAATAATATACTCAAAATATATAAAGTAAAATTTGACAGAACTTTAAGGGAAAACTAACAAATCTGCCTTCATATTGGGTGATTTTCAACATACCTTACTCTGTAATTGATAAATGGGCAGCAACAACAACAATCAATCTATAAGGATAGAGAAAATTTCAACTCCAATAACCTTCATTCCCTCACCCTACTTCAACAACTCACCCCTCTGTCACTCTGAACCTTGTCATCACATTGAACCATCCCCTCCTGAAATCTTAAACTCCAATGCTACAATTTCTATCATTCCAGTTTTTAACCCCAGTACATTTCCTGAATGTCACCAAGGCATCCTGAACCTCAGCTGCGTGTGCTCCCAATCTGCCCTGTTTTGTCTTCACCCCCTCCCTTTTCTCTCTAGACTCCCTGATCCATCGGCGGTCACTCTCGCCTCCTTGTCCCACCCTGGAGAAATTACCTATCACAAATTCGTGCTCCCTAAACTCATCTGGGCCTTCAGAACTGTGTCTCTAACCTCCAATTTCTATTTCCACCAAAAGCTATTTCAAAATGTATACTCTCTCCTGAAACGTAATATTCTATCTTCCCATCCTCATTCTCAGCAGAAGACCTTGCCTCCTACTTAAGTGAAACTTTGAGGAAAAAAAAATCACTAAAAACACTGGGCAGGAATTCCCTCAATCACGTCCCTTACTAACCCACAAATTTATTGACATCAACACCCATGTCTCTCTTCCTGTTGAAAACAAATTCCTATGACTTTAACCCTGATCCCCAGTCTTATTTTGATACCTGTCCTTTATACTCACATGGAACTCTGTGGATACTATCACAGGATTTATCACACTGTACTTATCTTCTCTCCTACTATATTTAAAGATCTTCAAGGCTCAGCCTCTTACTAGATAGCTTACCTTAGCAAAGTTATGTAACTTTACCAAGCCTCAGTTGTCTCATCTCTAAAATGGGAATATCATTTTCCATAAATCCCGGCTTTAGTCACATGACTCTGGGTAATTATTTGACTCCTCTGTGCCTCAGCTTCCTCATCTCTAAAATGGGGATAAAGGTGTGTACCACATAAGGCTGGCAAGAGGTTCATGTGAGTTAAAACCACTTATCTGGTGTGTGTTTTACACTTACAACACATTTCAGTTTGGCCTAGCCACATTCCCAGTGCTCACTTAGTCAAATGAATTTAGTGGCTACTATACTGGTAGCACAAGTATAGAAAATAGTAGATGCTCAATAAATTTTTTTAAGAATATTGAGGTAAGAAAAGAACTTTCAGACCCTCAGAACTGGGAAAAAATACTTTACATAGTCTAACATTCCTTTCTCTACATTTTAACATCTCTGAAAACGAACTAATCCTAAAATCCATATCATGTGATAGTTTTAATGGCAGCATTCTATTGTAATGGTTCATAAGATAATGATGCATCTTAACACTGATGGCATCTTAGAGATGATGAAATACTGTGTATATAAAGTATACTAGTGCCTGGCATATAAGCCTCATATAAGTTAATTACATGAGGCTTATAGTTAACTTATTCTTACTCATATTTGTAGTTCTAATACTAGTTCAATGCCTTTCATATTATGTGGTTAATAAATGTTCATTGAGTGAATTTATAAAGGATGTAGCCTCAAACTTTGTACATCTAAAGCCAAACATATTATATTCCTTCCAAAACTACCTCCTTTTCACAAATTTCCTTTTATGGTCAAAGGTACCATCATTCTGACTCATGCTGCCTTAAAAACTTGGATCTTTAGCTCTTGACCCTTCCCTTAATCCAATATAGGTACCAAGTCAATTCTACCTTTACAATTTCCCCTAAAATTTGTCCTTTGAATTTTTCATTCCCCTTAGTCTAGGATAGTGATTCTCAAACTTTTTGGTCTTGGGACTCTTTACATTCTTAAAAATTAGAGGACCCCAAAGAGCTTTTGTTTATCTGGTTTATATCTGTTGATATTTACCATATTAGAAACTAAAACTTGGAAATTTCTAAATGTTTACTAACTCACTTAAAAAATAAGACCAGGGCTTCCCTGGTGGCGCAGTGGTTGAGAGTCCGCCTGCCAATGCAGGGGACAAGGGTTCGTGCCCCGGTCTGGGAGGATCCCACATGCCGCAGAGCGGCTAGGCCCGTGAGCCATGGCCGCTGAGCCTGCGCGTCCGGAGCCTGTGCTCCGCAGCAGGAGAGGCCACAGCGGTGATAGGCCCGTGTACCTCAAAAAATAAAAAAATAAGCCCATCACATGCTAACAATAAATGAAATATTTTATGAAAAATAACTATATTTTCCCAAAAAAATGACTTAGAGTGACACAGTTTTACATTTCTACAAATTTCTTTAACGTTTCTGACTTAATAGAATACAGCTGGATTCTCTGCTTCTGCATTAAATGTTACAGTATATTGTTCTGATTGAAGTACATGAAGAAAAGCCAGCCTCACACAGATACGTAGTTGGAGAAGAAAGTAATATTTTAATAGCCTTTTCAGAAAATCGTGGATATTAGTCTTTGATACTTCACTAAAACTTGGTAAGTGATAGTCTCTTAGGGAACAGCTGCAATGTGGAATCTGAAATCTTATCAATGAACCCTCTTTGTACTCTGCTCCATTAAAATTCATTGATGTATCTTGCACTTTGGATGGCTCTTTTACCCATGCATAATTTCATAATATCATACTTGATAATTTGGAAATTAGTTATACCAAGCTTCCAAATATTGACACATTTCATTATACAATATCTAAAAATCACATTCATTAATATTGCTACCATCCTCATCAGGAAAGTCTTTAAGTATTGGGAAGCTGTCAAGTTCACAGTAGCAGATACAAATTTTCCAAACTTGTAATTTTCACTTAAAAGCTCAAATTTTATCACTGGCAAAAAATAGTGCCAGTTGTTTTCTTTGAAGTGACCAGCTCACTTTGTTCATTTTCAAGAAAACATCTGCCAAATACCCAAGTCTGAATAACCACAGTTTACGTGTCAGTCACTCTTTGAAGTAAAAATGGTATTCTGTGAAAAAAGCAGCTGGTTTAGCTCACAACTCAATCACACAAGTACTTTTCCTCAGGACAACTGTTGTACTTTAGTATGCAGAAGGGATTTATTTGTACTTCCCATTTCATCAAACATAATATTAAAGATGTGTCTCACAGGTTGAAGTTTAATATAATTAATGAAGTAATTTTTACTGCTTCATTTGGGACATTATTAAGTGAAACTTGCATTTTTGTTTTTTACTGCAGTGAAGAACACAATGACCACTAGTACAGTCTGGCCCCACTGCCCTGATTTGTGCTAAGGCGCCGGCAGTTTTATCCACCATCAGTGCAAATTCAACACAGTGAAAATAGCTAATAACATCTTGATATTGCTATAAAGATAACTTGAACCACTGAGACCTCCTGAAAGGTTCTCAGGGAGCCTCAAGAGGTCCACAGAGCATACCTGAGAACTGCTAGTTTAGGATGTCATCATCATGTTAGTCTCCCAACTAGTCTTCCTGACTCTAGCCTCCATCATAATTCATAATGTTTGGCACTACTAGATACAACTTCCTACAGTGTTGCTTTCAACATGTTCTGCCCCAACTTTTTCAGTGATTTCCCCACTGGATAGAGGATAAAGTTCAAATTCCTTACCATCACATTTAAAGACCTCTACAATTTTTCCTCACCCAATTTTTTCAGCCTTACCACCCACCACTGCTTGACACCAATTGTAATTAAGTCAGTCTGATCTATTTAAGGTCTCCTGAAATACAATTTACACAGTTCACAACTTTCCTTGAAATATTCCTGTCATATCAAACATCAAATCTCAAATCCTACTCAACCTTCATGGCCTAGCTCAATGCCTACATACATTATGATGCTTTTTCTAATCACTCTGGTTTACAGTGTTCTTTCCTTCCTGGAAATATCACACCAATTATTATCCTCATGTTAACATATACTGTCTTTGATAATTTAACTTATATGCTGTTATTTAACTTTATCTGCTTTCCTTAGTCACCCAACTGGATTATAAACCCCTGGAATATGGAAACTCTCTGCTAAACTTTGAATCTTCTACATTGCCTCGATCAATGCAATGAACACAGTCAATTTTAAAAAAATGAAATCAATGAATGAATTCCCTTTCCAGAAGCAAGAGGAATTCAGTTAGATGAATGGTTCACATGGTCTGTGAACTACTGATGGTCCTTGAAAGTCTTCCATGTGGACAGTAGATTGATTTCTTAGAGTTATTAACGTTTTCAATGGGAATAATTATGCTCTTTAATCAAAATCAGCCCATTGGCATCTCATGAAAAGTAATCCTCTCCTCATTAATTCTGATGTGGTTTTCACAGTGTTAATCAAGAAACTGGAAACCATAAACAAGACCAAAAGACAACCCTCAGAATGGGAGAAAATATTTGCAAATGAAGAAACTGACAAAGGATTTATCTCCAAAATTTACAAGCAGCTCATGCAGCTCAATAACAAAAAAACAAACAACCCAATCCAAAAATGGGAAGAAGACCTAAATAGACATTTCTCCAAAGAAGATATACAGACTGCCAACAAACACATGAAAGAATGCTCAACATCATTAATCATTAGAGAAATGTAAATCAAAACTACAATGTGATATCATCTCACACCAGTCAGAATGGCCATCATCAAAATGTCTAGAAACAATAAATGCTGGAGAGGGTGTGGAGAAAAGGGAACACTCTTGCACCGCCGGTGGGAATGTGAATTGGTACAGCCACTATGGAGAACAGTATGAAGGTTCCTTAAAAATCTACAAATAGCACTACCATATGACCCAGCAATCCCACTACTGGGCATATACCCTGAGAAAACCATAATTCAAAAAGAGTCATGTACCAAAATGTTCATTGCAGCTCTATTTACAATAGCCAGGAGATGGAAGCAACCTAAGTGTCCATCAACAGATGAATGGATAAAGAAGATGTGGCACATATATACAATGGAATATTACTCAGCCATAAAAAGAAACGAAATTGAGCTATTTGTAATGAGGTGGATGGACCTAGAGTCTGTCATACAGAGTGAAGTAAGTCAGAAAGAGAAAGACAAATACCATATGGTAACACATATATATGGAGTTTAAGAAAAAAATGTCATAAAGAACCTAGAGTAAGAAAGGAATAAAGACACAGACCTACTAGAGAATGGACTTGAGGATATGGGGAGGGGGAAGGGTAAGCTGTGACAAAGTGAGAGAGTGGCATGGACATATATACACTACCAAACGTAAAATAGATAGCTAGTGGGAAGCAGCTGCATAGCACAGGGAGATCAGCTCCGTGGTTTGTGACCACCTAGAGGGGTGGGCTAGGGAGAGTGGGAGGGAGGGAGACGCAAGAGGGAAGAGATATGGGAACATATGTATATGTATAACTGATTCACTTTGTTATAAAGCAGAAACTAACACACCATTGTAAAGCAATTATACTCCAATAAAGATGTTAAAAAAAAAAGAAAAAAGAAACTGTACAATAAGTGACCCAAAGGACCCTGTTGAAGTGGTTTAAAAGGGAAAAGATGGCAATCATTGCTCTAGATCAGCAAAGAGACTCCAATGTGAACTCAATTCTATCTGTTACAGTTATTTCCTTAAAAAAGATATAAAGCAAATGCATTAAAAATTTTATTTGTTAATCTGAGAGACAGGTGTAAAGATGTTTGTTATGTTACTCTTTATACTTTTCTGTGTGTTTCATATATTTTAAAATAAGTAAGGAAAGTTGTGTGGCACTTTGAAGCACATATGGTGCATTGATATACAAGCACATACCATTTGATCGATGCATGATGCTGTCCAATTTTTACTTACCAGTGCATCATCTTGCAATGAAGCAAAAAAGAAGCCATAGAGCAAGTTAATTTGCTCCTTGTGATCAATGAAGTCAAACATTGCAACCAGCCAACGATAAAAAAGTACCTATTGAGAGACAAAATGCTTATCTTTAGAGATATATAACTTGCAGAGGAGAGAGCTTAATTCCCCCCTCAGGGCTGTTTTAGAAGCCTCTAGCACAAAGCAGGATAACAGATTTTATCTCTCAGTAAAAATTTCTGTTTGAACAGACTCCTTGCATCAAGCTACATTGTTCCAAAACTACAGGCTTTGCACAAAAGGCCACTGCCATTACTCCATAAGTGGATCTTCCTTGCCAGCCCTTAAGTGGTTCTGAAGGACTTATCATGAAAGTGTTTAAAAAGATTACCTTGGTGCTACCAGAACACTTGCCAACACAAAGCCAAGAGACCGCCTTAACCACAGAATCTTCTGATATTAGAGTTGCTGGAATCATACACTTGAATATCCGAGTGTTTACAGCACTCCCTGGAAAGCAGAGAAACTCTAAATCAAACTACATTTTAGAATCTTGACTGTTTCCTTACTAACATTAACTCTTAGTCCTAAAAATTTCACTTCACATTGAAGGCAATAAAATAATATTCAATATCTCTTATCATCATTACAAAACATAGTTTGAAACAAAAATGTACCTTTAACTTTTAATATAAACTATAAAGCAAATTCTTTGGTTCTAATATTTTTATCTAACAATGGAGGATGAGTACAGGATTTCTTCTTGGCATGATGAAAATGTTTGGAAATTAGATAGTGGTGATGGTTGCACAACTCTATGAATATGCTAAAAAAACAACCCTGAATTGTATGCTTCAAAAGGGTGAATTTTATGGTACGTGAATTACACCTCAAAAGAAGTCTTTTACTCCTAGGAACATTCCAAGGACTTTTTAAAATGGCATAATAGATTCTGATTTATTTAAAGCTACTCTAAGATATCTTGCATGAGCTGCTACATTTAAGAATAAATAGATATATTTCTAGTCTCCATCCCCCCCCAAAAGTGGGAAGGATAGCAGAATTAAACAACTATACTATTAGCTGGTAGTAATATCATTCTATATTGGTCCAATCTTTCCATCATACTCTCTTGGCTTCTATGGTATCCTCCCATCTGCTAATAGAAGTGAGTTTGCAAGTAGTTTTGTGTATACCCTATGTCAACTTCTGCTTATTAAGGCTTCAATAATTAAATATACATGTATATCATCCATTTCTTTTTGTATTTAAACATTGTTTTATTTGCATTATACAGTGGTGATCACAACCATTCACTGAAAAAACAGTGTTCTCAACTTCTCATGCAAGTAGAAGCCTCAACAATATCTTGGATACATGTGTCTTTAACCACTGTTTTACAGGTATTATAGCATGGTAATCACATCCATTCAGTATAACACTGTTCTCAACTTCTCCCACAAGTAGCATTCTTAGAAACATACAGGTCTTTAAACGCTGTCTTACATGCATTATAGCATGGTGATCACATCCATTCACCAAGATAACACTGTTCTTAACTTCGCCTGCAAGTAGCATTCTCAGAAACATCTTATACATCTTTTCTTTTCCTACTAATGTAGACCTCTTATTTTTTTAAATAAAAATTGTATATATTTAACATGCACAACATGATGATATGATATAATCAGCCCTCCATATCCATAGGTTCTGCACCTGTGGACTCAACCAACCACAGACAGAAAATATTCGTTTAAAAAAAAATTCCAGGGGCTTCCCTGGTGGCGCAGTGGTTGGGAGTCTGCCTGCCGGTGCGGGGGACGCGGGTTCGTGCCCCGGTCTGGGAGAATCCCGCATGCCATGGGGTGGCTGGGCCCGTGGGCCGTGGCCCCTGGGCCTGCGCATCCGGCACCTGTGCTCCACAGCGGGAGAGGCCGCAGCGGTGAGAGGCCCGTGTACCGCAAAAAAAAAAAAAAAAAAAAAAAATTCCAGAAAGTTCCAAAAAGCAAAACTTGAAATAGCCACACAAGACAACTATTTACATGGCATTTACATTGTATTTACAACTATTTACATAGTGTTTACACTGTATTAGGTATTATAAGTAACCTAGAGATGATTTAAAGTATACAGAAGGATGTGTGTAGGTTATATGCAAATATTATGCCATTTTATCAAGGAATTTGAGCATCCTAGGATTTTGGTATCCGCAGGGGTTCCTGGAACCAACACCTGGCAGATACTATATACCTATATATAATAAAATGACTACTACAGTCAAGTTAATTAACATTTTATCTCCTCACATAGTTACCATTCTTTGTGTGTGGTAAGAGCACATGAAATCTATTCTCTTGCAAATTTCCAGTACTCTATACAATATTACTAACTATAGTCATCATGTTGTACATCAGATCTCTAGATTTATATATCCTACATAACTTCAACAATATATCTCATCAATTCCTACCCCATCATTCTGTGGAGAAGAAAGGAAGCAGTGATGGCAGGTAATGAATCACAAGAACAAAAATCTCTGTTTTCCAGTCTCATGGTATCTTGTTTTTACTCCTCTCTTCTCCCCTACTCCCATACCCCAACACTTGTAAAGTTTACAACAGTCTGACTGCTAACGCTTTACACATGTACCAAATTCAAAGGGAGAATTCAATATAGACTCTATTCTTACTTCCCAGTGACTTTTCAATTACTAAAGAGTCCAAAGTCCCTTTGTACCTAATTATGACATTTCTAGCACACCTGCCCCTCGATATGTATTTCAACTTAGCAAAAGAGCTACATATAAAGATCTGATAGTGATAACTAAAAGGAGAAATACAGAAATAACTGTATTATTTATAATACAGTTATTATTATTATATATATTTATAATATAATGTTATTATCCCAGAAATAACTAAAAGGAGAAAAGAAAGCAATGAGGCTACATATAATGTCACCAAATTCCACCTTAACAGAAAAACGAAATTAGACTAGAAAGCCAAAGAATATTTTTTAAATTGTTACATACAAGTTTCTAAGTCTAAGGCATGCATTTTGAAACATGCATGCATTTGCAACAAGACGTGGCAAACATCATGAAAACCTTCTAAACGTGAATTTCTGAGATATCAAAAAAGAAAAGAGAAATTCCAAAATAGAAAACATCTGTACATTCTATACATGTTTTAAGGGGAGAAGCGATAGATAGAATTGTTCTCGATAGACACTAATCAGTTAAATATGAATTCCTAGAAATTTGTCAAAACCAATCTGAAACAACTTAGAAGAAGACCAATTTTATTAGGTCAAATGTAACTTTGTAGGAAAACAAAGAGAACTAATCAGGTAAAAACAGAGAACTAGGGACTTCCCTGGTGGCACAGTGGTTAAGAACCCGCCTGCCAATGCAGGGGACACGGGTTTGAGCCCCGGTCCAGGAAGATCCCACATGCTGCGGAGCAACGAAGCCCATGCGCCACAACTACTGAGCCTGTGCTCTAGAGCCCATGAGCCACAACCACTGAGCCTGCGTGCCACAACTACTGAAGCCCATGCACCTACAGCCCGTGCTCCGCAACAAGAGAAGCCACTGCAATGAGAAGCCCACACACCGCAATGAAGAGTAGCCCCCACTCGCCACAACTAGAGAAAAGCCTGCGCGCAGCAACGAAGACCCAACGCAGACATAAATAAATAAATAAATAAAAATTTAAAATATAGAGAACTAAAATTCCTGGAAGTCATATACTGAATTCGGCTAGTAATGTGTTGTCTCTCTTTCTCAGACACACACACACACACACACACACACCTGCAAACATGATAGGGTATGCACAAAGGAACGCAAGGGCTAGAAAATGGTATATAAAGTATTCAATTTTGATAGTTGTCTTAATTTTTAAAAAAAAGGAGAAAACCCAGTAGCAGTGTGGTGCAGCATAAACACTAGAATGGGAGTTAGGAGATCTGAGTTCCCCAGTTCTAGCTCTGAGATTAAGCAAGTCTTTTTAACCACTCTGGGCTTCAGTTTCCTCACCTTTAAAATGAGAATGTTCAAGGGCTAAAATACTCTCTAAGTCTAAATTTGGGTGAGGGTAGGTTAAAAGGTTCTTCTCAAGTAAAAAGAATAATGGACAGATATTATTTCTTTCTAAGAATCTCCCCCCACTTCCATTACAAATGAACTTAGAACAGAAGAGGAAGCATTGGCACAAAAGAAAAAGCATCTTGACTATTAAGGCCACAGACACTGGAATGGAGACAGTATCAACAGGGACTTGCCATAGATAAGTGAACCTAAAGGCAATAAAATAGACCAAGTGATCTCTTAATGTGCCCTCCAGCAACACTATTTAAATTATTATCTATCCTTCCTAAGAGAAATACTAAAAATGGCTCCCATGTATTTGGTGACAAGAATCCATTTTATTGGGGCTTCCCTGGTGGCGCAGTGGTTGAGAGTCCACCTGCCAATGTAGGGGACGCGGGTTCGTGCCCCGGTCTGGGAGGATCCCACATGCCGCGGAGCGGCTGGGCCTGTGAGCCATGGCCGCTGAGCCTGCGCGTCCAGAGCCTGTTGCTCCGCAACGGGAGAGGCCACAACAGTGAGAGGCCCATTTTATTTGTAAAGATATGTGATAACTAGCCATTTTCAGCATATGCTCATAGAAACTTTTAGTTCATAAGGTAGTCTGAACACAAGAAAGTCCCATTTTATTGATATAATCTTATCAGATTGGTTTTATGACGAGAATAGGAAAAATATATAGTTCTTTAACTGCAGCTGATTCCAATCAACAATCTAACTCAAAGTCTGAAAGGCAAAACAAATATCAAACTGAAAAATTTATCCCCTTGACATACCAGATTTGCCACTGAGTGCCACATTTAATAGAATGTCGATTCCTTCTGGAGCTAACCCATTCTTCCATGCCACATTTTCCACAGTTTTCAAGTGTTTCTCCAAGGTTTTATCTTTACTCTGTGAAGTTTTAATGGGACCTGGAAGAGGAACAGTATTAAATAGTGAGGATTTTAAAACTCTCTCACTCCTCAGCCTCAACAGTTACAATTAGGATTCTTCAAAGGAATAGCTTTACGTAAAAGATGTCTTCCTAAAAACCCTTCAAAGCCTTTAAAACCCTAGAATACTTCACAGCAAAGCAGGAAAACTGAATCCTGCCCTGGCTTATCTGCTCTAAACTAACTAAAAGCACTGAACTTAGACTAAGCTGTTTCAGAAAGTAGGGCAGTGGTTCCCAAACTTTGCTGCACATTGGAATCACCTAAGGAGCCGTTAAAAAATCCCAATGCCCAGCTTGTATCCCATACCAATAAAATCAGAAGGTCTAAGAGTGGATGCCAGGCACCAGTGGGTTTTAAAGATTCTCGGGAAATCCCAGTGTGCAACAGTTTGGAAACCACTCTGCCAGGAACATGCTTTGTCGCTACATCCCTAGTACCTAGCATACTGATATGTAGTAAGTGCTCAATAAATGTCCATTAAATAAACAAAAATCATGAATGAACAAAAATATGCTTTCCTTTAAAAATCCTTAAGAAAAAAAGTCTGAATATTTTTACAGGAATAGGACTTAACATAAGGAAAACAATCTGTCCTACCTTTCTCAAAGTATGCCAGTGCTATTTGCAGAGCGCCTTCTGCTTGATCATCAGCATGTTCATAATCTTCCACTGGATTGTTTTGTCCATGTTCTGAGATGCTCTTTGAGTCACTCAGGTCCTCTTTTACTTTCCAGGCCGAGAGTCTAGTCTGATAGCTTTTACTACCTTGTGAAGTCCTCTTTTGTGCCTGAGAGTTCTTAACTTTCCTTTGAAGTGACATTACTGCACGTGTTCTATACAGAAACAAGTGTCAAGTTACCATTAACCAGCCAAACTGTCCCTCCCTTTTTACTCCACAAAGACAGGGATCACACATGCCTGTATTCCCACATTTAGTACAGAGGACCTAGCATACAAGTACACAATAAAAAAACTGACAGCAATCCAGGCAACAAAATCTATAGGTTAACTTTCTCAAAAAGCCCTTGACCTAAATAGGAACAGAAACAACTCTCCAAGGTAACATTCACTAGCTGGCCTTGTGAGGGGAAAAAAACAGTAACAGTACAGGCAACATAAATTCTCTTAAAAGGGCTATATCACATAAGTGAGTCCAAAACTAATCCATCTCATGATCTCAATGTTACTTTCTCCACTCCTATTTTTCTCCACCCTGCCTTGATTTTGCTTTTAATCTTTAATGCTGCCTGCTTTGTCAGTGCTAAGTTAAAGACAAACTGGTGGCCAAACTAAGGATTCTCGGAACAGAAACATGCCCCGATAATTCACTTATTCAATAAATAATTACTGAGCATCATCTACAATATATGCCACGCACAATTCTACTCACCAGGGATAAAATAACAAAACAGTCAAGGTCTGTGCTCTCATGAAACTTATGGGGGTAGAGTGAAGAGGAGTTGTGAGAGTCAATAAATAAGTAAATAACTAATACTGAATATAATATACAGTGATGTCATAGAAAAGAGGTGGGGGTGAGAAGCTACTTTGGAATAAGTGTTCAGAGAACGCCTCTCTGATGTGATCTTTAAGCTGAGATCTGAATGCCAGAAGGAACCAACCATGTTAAGAGCTGGTGGAAGGGTATTTCATGGAGAGGAAAGAACAAGACATGCTAAGACTTTAAAGCAAGAGCTCTGTGTGTTAAAGAAACAGCAACAACACCAGTAAGAGGCGAGGGTCGGTGGGGAGGTAGCATGAAAGAGGTACAGAGTAGTAGGAGACGAAGTCAAAAAGGCAGACAGGGACTGCTATATTGGGGCTTGTATGCCAGAACAAGGAATTTGGTTTTCAAGTGTCATAGGCAACTATGGGGGAAGGGAAGACTGTTACAGAGGGGAGTGATACCATATGATTTATGTTTTAAGATCATTTTAGCTGCACTGCAGAGAATAGAATGTTAGGGGTGCAGGAGTGGAAACAGACAGTTAAAAGGGTCAAGCAAAAGTCCAGAAGAGATATGACTGCAATCTGAACCTGGCTTAAGGTGTAAATGGTAGGAGAGGTAGAAAATGATGGTATTTGTGAAATGTTTTGGAAGGAGACTGGGCAAGGCCGTAATAAAGGAATTGGATGTAGGGAAAAAGAAAGAGAGGAAGCCGGAATGACTTCTAAGTTTTGGGCTTCAAATAGGAAAAACTAAGGGAATGGTCGTAATGACACTCAACCCCACCTCCCTAGAACAGATGAGGCTGCAGCAGAAGAGCAATATGCATGTCTAAGCCACCGAGAGGTTCCAGGTTCCGAGTTGTTTCCTCGGGTCCTACGAAAGAAGGGCGGGCGAGCAGCTTCTAGCCCTTTCCGGTGGAACCGTCCCATCGCTCCCCAAGGACCCCCTTTCACAGCCTGCCCCAGCAGGGACCGAACTTGGCCGCGACAACTAACCCACCGGGCAGATTCCTGGTCTGGGGGAAAACCCGACACCTTGTAGGACAGTCTTGCTCAGAAGTCAGGAGATTGATTCCCTTCGGCCTTGGGGCTCCCACTTTGCCCGGTGTTTAAAAGCACCTCACCTAAAATGCTCCTCGGTCCCAAAGCCTCTGGAGTCCAAACGTCACCTCCCGGATTCGAATGAGCGGGCTCCGCCCTGCGCATGCGCTTCCATGGCGACACAGGGGGCTTCTGGGCGGAGCCGCGCGCTCTGCTGAAGCCTGATTGGTTGGGTCACAGCTCAATGGCGCGAGGCGGCGCGCGCGCCCACGCTGACGCAAACGCAATTCCGCAGAGCCGCCGGCCACACCCGCCCCGCCCGGGGACGCCCGGCTAGCGGGCAGCTGCTGCTTAAGTCAGCCGATTGGCTGATGCTCCCACTGTTCTAATATTGTTCCCATTCGTCACTGTGCCTAAAACGGAACAGCTAGTGTCTCGGTTCTTGAGTTTAACAAGACCAATTACAGTGATCCATTTGCTCAGATTGACCCCAAATGTCGGGACTTTGAATCTGTAGGAAAATATGACACTGCAAACTTCTCAATAAAGGCTGCTTCTCCCATGTTGGGCAAGAGAATTAGGTTAAAGGGTCTGACACCTCTGAAGCTGTCGCTAGGAGGTGGGAGGAAAGGATGGCGGCTGAATTTGCCCTCCTTTTACCGAGGATGGGCATGCATACCTTCTAGAGTATGCCGGAAACGTATGTCTTGAGCCAGATGTGGCATCTTGTAGGTAGCCGGCCAGTCAACAAGTAAAGATTCCTAACTTTGAGGAATCGATGGACCTTAAAGAAACTGGCTAAAACAGCAGCAAGGGCTTAGTCTGAGACCTGAACTTAGTCCCTAGTTTAGTCTCTTACTAGAGTAGGAACTGGAGAGGAAAGATAAAAATTTAATGACTATCACTGATTTTTTGAGGCCAAAATATACCCATAAACTATAGACAAAAGTGTGGGAGGGGGCTTCCCTGGTGGCACAGTGGTTGAGAGTCCGCCTGCCGATGCAGGGGACACGAGTTCGTGTCCCGGTCCGGGAGGATCGCACATGCCGCGGAGCGGCTGGGCCCGTGAGGCAGGGCACCTGAGCCTGCACGTCCAGAGCCTGTGCTCTGCAACGGGAGAGGCCACAGCAGTGAGAGGCCCGTGTACCGCAAAAAAAAAAAAAAGAAGTGTGGGAGGAAACTTTGCAATCTTGGGGAGAGATGAAGAATCAGACTAAGTTGATGTATTTGGGAAAGACTACAGCAAAAAATGATTATTTACCACATCTTACATTGTTTTCAAAGTACTTTCAAGAAATCATATTTAATCATGCATGAGAACTGAGTGTTCAATATTTTCTATGGTAGCTGATCTTCCTTATCTAGTAAAACTGAAAATTTCTCGAGTCATTTTTTCATAATCATTTCATACTCAAATGTAAATTGGAAAGAATTTTAAGCCTTCAATCCCCTTATTTTTGTAAATGAAGTTGGGGCCCTGAGTGGTAAAATAACTTGCCCAATGTGACAAGTCTGTGGCACTGGAATTTGTGCCAGTTTGTGGATGCATATATAGTGAGAGACACTGGTTCATCTTGATTTAATATACCTGCAATTATTTCTGAAATCATTCTTCTACCTTCCCTTGGCATCACCTAATAAAGCAGAACTCCCCAAACCTGGGAACTGTATTGAGATCTAATTTTGTGGCTTTCTGTCTTATGTGCTGACATCACAGAAGTGTGAGGAAACTGAAATGAGATTGGAAAGTTAGTAACCTCATTAGTATATTAAGTTATTGTACTTCCCCTTCTCTTTATTCTCCTCCCTCATCCACTCAAAAATAAGACAACCTGAATCCCATGACATGACCCTTTCTTTCCAGATTTTCATTATTTGTCCAAACCATTTCCTCCAAACTTCAAAAAATTTTATTTTGAAAGAATGAGAGAAATAAGACAGAGAGGTATCAATCAACAAGAACAATGATATCGAAGAAAATACAATAATTTGTACTCCCCCCACACACAACACTCCCACCCCTTTCCCCATCCCTGGCACAATAATATTAAAACCATCAAAGCACATCTAACAAGGAGAAGTAGCAGTACGTAATGAAGAAAGCAAATTTTCATACTGCTCAGTCCAACTAACTTATATCAAATGTCCTTCCCCCAGCTAAACTCCACTCACTGGAATGATAAAGAGGTGTAGAGGAGACAGCTGTGGAGGGTAACTTGGATCTCTGCTTACACTAGCAAAGCTCAGTGAAAATTCAATAGGAATAGTGAATCTGTTTGGCAGCGAAACACTGGATATGGCTCCTCTGTCAAATTTCAGATGATTTAAGAGAACAGCTAGTTTGAGATTCACAGACTTCTAACGGGACTAATCCTCGCTCCCTCAACCGCAACAGTGGAGCAGCTGCCAAATTCTGGTTAGCTGCTGAGAATAGTGGAAGTGAGGCAGCTTTTGGCTTAAGAAAATCCAAAAAAGATGTCCGATATAAAGTTTACTATTTCAGTTTCCAAGTGTGAGTAAAGGAGCTTAGTAGGTCGGGCTCCAACAAAGGCAAGGTGAAACTTCCAATTTTATCACTTGAAGAATTAGATTATCTATTGACTGCACATTTCCCTTATTTTAATTAAACTCAGTATGGAGTATTTACAATTTAAACAACTGTTAAAGTAGAAGTTAATTCATTTTACATGTAACTCAGTGTCTCAAATTGAAGGAAATTTTTCCTAAAGTGGTAGGTTTAAGTTTTCAGCTTAATCTAGTGAGGGATTCCCCCATCCCATGGGAATACATAGTTTGTTTTATACCAAGAAGTAGCATTCTCTTTATAGGAGATTTATTTTATTCTGCCTTCACTAGAATCAGTCTATAAAGGGAAGGATACCTATGCAGGATTAGTTCAAGATCAGAGCCTTCTCCTTCGCACGTGTATGCAAACACACAAACACACACACACAGTAAGTAACATTTTCCCACACTTAATCTCACAGTCACATGCTTGCTGGAGTCCATCTCACAAATACACTTCAATAGTTAGCCATATACATGTACATGCAGCAAGATGTGAGAGTTGCCCCAGAGTGATTAAAGGTGGTGCACATACATCTATGTGGGGAGGTCATTTTAGGGTATAGGTGTACACAAGCCAATAGGGCCATTAATTTGCAGGTTATATTTGTCCCTTTCCCCCCAAGATAAATAAATCAAATGAAAAACACACACTGACATCTTCCTGGGTGTCATGGAGGCAACTGCCTGAAAGGTCCACTTTTTTGCACTTCCGCTTTCCTACGACAATTTCATTTTGCCCTGAGGGGCCTTCTCATATAAGGACGGCTGCTCCTCGGTACTTCCTGCATTGCCGGTACTCCCCGCATTCCCTGGCAGCGAGGATTTCTTCTCAGAGGACCGGTCTTCGGGCTTTCGGGCAATCAGTAGGCGGCAGGTGAGCAGGATGCCGAACACCAGGGCATGGGCGTAGCGTTTGAGAGGATCACCGACTAGCTGGTGGAAGAAGAGCACAGCCAACACCAGCAAAAGTAGGAAGAAGTTGGCCACATCTTTGGGACGCCCAGGCACAAGGGTCATGACAATGCCACAGGCCACCTCAAGAGCACCAATGCTTTTGCGGAGGAGAATGGAATTGATCCCCATTTTCTTCAGCAGAGGGAGGGCTCGGACATAGCTCTTGTAAGCACGTTTCTAGAGTGGAATACCATAAGGAAATTGCTGCATTAACCATGGTTTTTAACGTTAGAATGAAGAAAACACAAGCAAGGTCCTTCTTCCCCACCATTCCCTTTCCACACCAGCCAAGGGTGTCATATTCTGTTTTTACTGTGCCCCCTAAATAAAAGCCTTGTAATTAAGGAAAAAAGCAAGCAATCTGCTGAGATCCCTGTGATTTAAACCTTAGTAACAGCACCAAAGGTAAGATAATTTGGCTTTATAGTTTAAAAAAATATTTTTTGGGGGGCCACACCATGTGGGCGGAATGCGGGATCTTAGTTCCCCAGTCAGGGATCAAACCCATGCCCCCTGCAGTGGAAGCACCTTTTATTAAAAAATTTTTTTCTGATCATAAATCATAAACAACGTTAAGAATTTAAAAGAAAATTCACTGGGCCCATAAAAACTGGTACTGATTAGCCATATCCACATTTGCTAGTGCCTACACTGTCCAAACCCAGATGTATATGAATACCAACAAAAATGAGACAAGGCGGTAAAGCCTCACTAATTTGGACTTCCCTAATTTGGAATCTGTGTTAATTCAAAAAAGAGCTGAGTTGGAGTTTACATTTGTGGAATCTGTAAAAATAAAAAAAAGTGTGTGCTAAGCAAACAGAAAAATTTAAATGTACGCAAATGTTAGCCCCTTATATATCTTTAAAATATGGTTAAGACAAAAATTGTTCTTATGGTCATTGAGATAAATCCCTAGGATTCTACAAGACACTACTTTGATTAGCCTGGTTCAAGTTCATTAATTTTAATTCAATAAACATTTATTGAATACCTATTATGGATTATGTGATGGAGATATAGAGATGAATATGATAGGGTCAAGAAGCTCTCAGTGTAGTTGAGGGAAACAGATGCATAAACAACATTATAAAGCAGTATGGTTAGTGGTATATAATAGAGTACTGTATAAGGTCTAATTGTAGCCCAAAGGCAGATATCATGGAACAGAGAAGGGAGGCACTGGATATACTACAAAGTAATAGAATTATACTGACCTTAGAGTAATAGATAATCATATTTTTCACTATTCAGATTGACCCAATCCTCATTTTGTAGTAAATTGATGAGATTTTATCAAGTGTCTTTCTGGTTTTGCCCACTACTTTGTTTTCATGAAGTATCCATTAATTCATTCAATATTTGTTAAGTGCCTCCTGTGCTAGGCATTGTACTCAGTACTCCGGATACAGACATCAATCATTCAAAAGCCCTGCCTTCCTGAAGTTTGAGTTTATGAGAAGAAAAGTTATGGAAGTACATAAGTGCAATAAAGTGTTATGGGTGCTGAAATAAACTATGTAGTAGGTACAGTGGAGGCACACCAGAGTGGTCAAATCTCCCTAGATGGGGACTGAGAAAAGCTAGAGTGGAATCTTAAAAGGAGAGCAGATGTTTGCAAGATCAATAAGGGAAGGGCATCGAGGGCAGAGGAAGCTGGATAAGCAAAGGCCCTGAAGCACAAAATAGACTGGCGTGTTTCGAACACTGTCCCAGCTCAGCATAGGTTGGGGGAGGAAGGGGGAAAGGGTGAGACATGAGAGAGAGAAGACAGATATGAATCAGATCATGGAGTATTATGTTGTGGAGCTGGACTTTATCCTATAAGCCAGGGGAACAACATAATTTGCTTTTAAGGAAGGTCCCTCAGGAAGTAGCATGGAGGATGGATTGGAAGGGGTGTGCCTGGAAGCGAGGAGATCAGGTGAGAGAACTGGACTAGAGTAATGACAGTAAGGATAGAGGGAAGGGGAGAGACTCAAGGATACTTTGAATGCACAATCAACAGGAATTGATGTCTCATTGGATGTGGACACTGAGGGAAATGGAGAAGTCAAGAATGCATCCAGAAGAAGAGGGGGATGGGACAGGAAGGAATAAGGAACTCAATTTGGAGTTTTTTAGTTGAAGTGTCTCTAAGACACCTAAGTGGAGATGTCTGGTAGGCAACTCAATAATAGAGGTCTGGGGTAAAGATACAGAATTGACAGTTATCAGTATGCCCAAGTAGAATGTATACAGTGGGAAAATGTGTGACAGATATTTAAAAAATGGGAGGAGGAAGAGAAGCCACAAAATAGACAGAAGCAAGTGTGGTCAGAAAAGTAGGAGGAAAACCAGGAGAGATGGGGTCATAGGGGCCAAAAATTTTAAGAAGAGAATAGTCAAAAGCACCAGATGCAAGACAAGTATTACAAGAATCTGGCAGAAAGCCAACTTGACCTGTCAGGAGCATCTGGTGCTTAGAATAGTGTTCACACACTCTAGTTTGGAACAAATGTTAAGTCATTTCTCTAGTGAATGCACCTTTATTTCATGGATTAATTATCATGAGTAGCACAAGCTAGTCCTTTATGAGTACTGTTTCAAGACCAGTGGTTTAGTAAAAAAAAAAAAAAAAAAAAAAAAAAAAAAAAAAGAATGGATTTGGATTCAAACAGGCTTGGCTTCAAATCCCATCTCCGTCATTTTCTAGTTGATGTCCCTGGGCAAATTATTTGCCCTCTCTGAGCCTCATTTTCCTGAGCAGGGCTGGGACTAAGATAAAGTAAGCCTATGTCCCCTGAGTGTAAAATTTAAGAAGGCACCAAAACACTCATTGATTAAGGTAAATAATATCCACAACAAATAAAATATCACAACTTTAAGTAGAGGCAGGATCTGATTCTGCACTTGCACAACACTGCCTCACACCTCTTCTTAATCCTAGCCCTGTCAGATCCTGTCTTTATTTACCTTTATTCACCTCTAGTCCCTAACCTGTTCCTGAGCATATAGTGAAGCACAAAGTATCAGTCGTTCTTCCTCCCTCTTCCCATTTTAGGTTAAATCGGGGATTTTCAGAGAGAAATTAGGAGAGAGGTTGACTAGTAGGCAGAGTAAAACCCTGGGCTGAACTGAGCTAGACCCATGTGGAGCAGAGCTGAGCCGAGGATTAGGGCATCTGGTAGTTTCTTCTCACTATTAACCTAGATGTCACCAGCCCACTCTCTCTCCCTCAGCACTCTGGTGATGGTAGCAGGGGGACATAAGGGAATGAAATCTAGACCCAAGAGTTTTCCTTAACACTTTTAAGCTAGGACCTTTTTAAATGAGCAACACAAATCTCCCCAAGAGGCAGTACCTAAATCCTAAGTGTAACCTTCTGACATAATAAACACAGGAAGCATGATGAGCTTCTTACAGCCAGTGCAGAGCCAAGATTTCCAGATGCTGACTGAATGGCTTCTGGAAACATTCCTTTTTTGCCTAGGGCTAACCACCCATCATTTAGGAATAGATTTTTATCTGTACTATAGTGAAATCTGTAGGCCAAATTCCAGGTCTCTAAATCAAGTTCCTATGACTTCAGTGATCATTGTTCTCTCCATTTGCTCTAACTCCATATTACTTTTTCAGTTGTTTGTCTAACCTCTTGAACTGCAGCTGTAGGTATTTCTATGCAGCAGTTGCCTCTTTCTTTCCTTCTTTTCTGAAGAGGAAACTGCATGTGATAAGCCATTTCATCAAATCTTTAGTTCAAAGCTGAGGAGGTACAGATAGCATCTATTCTCCTTGACTCCAGACAGGGAATGTCTAACTTGTTAGAGATGGGACTAAGCTGGGCTGAGGTTTTGACAGTCTAGGAAGCCCTTTATTCTTTCTCCTGTGGGGTAGGATAGAGACATCAAAAGTATCCTACTGGGCCTCCCTGGTGGCGCAAGTGGTTGAGAGTCCGCCTGCCGATGCAGGGGATACGGGTTCGTGCCCCGGTCTGGGAGGATCCCATATGCCGCGGAGCGGCTGGGCCCGTGAGCCATGGCCGCTGAGCCTGCGCGTCCGGAGCCTGCGCGTCCGGAGCCTGTGCTCCGCAACGGGGGAGGCCACAACAGTGAGAGGCCCGCATACCGCAAAAAAAAAAAAAAAAAAAAAAAAAAAAAAAAGTATCCTACTATTGCCAGCAGCAACAATACTTGGTCTGGGCCACCTCAATTCCAACAATAGAAGGGTCATGTGTCTTAAGTCTATAGTAATTAGATCTCTAATGACTTTAATTGTTCTGACAGTAAGAATAAAGGGAGTTGACTGAGTCACTCTCCCAAGAGGCTCTGGAAGTTCACTTTGTTATGTCTGTTTCTTTTTCATTGCCAGGACCCAGACCCTGAAACCATAGTTTCCTTATAGGGGAAGGAAGCAGGAGACAGAAGCGTTTAGTCAAATGTTTCAAATCCCTTTAATCAAAGGCAGTCATCTAGCAATATCCTTGGGCTAAGATAAGCTAAATTCCAATTTTAGTTTTGCCCCTAAATTGCTTGAAGAAAATTACTAAGTATTTTATTACCTCCGTTTCCCCTTTTGTAAATTAAATGAGCATTTTGGAGATTTGGTCAAAGAATCATAACGTCATAGCATCAACAAAGGGCCACACACACATATTTTATCATTAATGAACCACACAATTAGAAATCCATATGTTTGCAAGCCACAGTAATTATTTTAAGGATAATAGCAATGATTCAAGCAGGTCCGTTTTTATAGTATGAGACTATATGATTCAGACATGGGTCAAAAGCATATGGAGCCTTTCTTTAGTTATACCTTTTTTCTTTTTATCATTTATTCTTCACAACACCCCAGGGGCCATGATCTCAAATTAATTACATTAAACTTGAGCAGCTCACAACTGGTTTACTTTAGTTCACTTATGCTAGTTAGGTAAAAGAAAAAAAATTTGGCTAATATACTGTATAATTCCATTTATATAAAGTTCAAAAACAGGTGAAACTAACTTATATCGTTGGAGTTGGGATTTACCCTTGGGGAGGTAGTAATCGGAAGGGGCCAGAAGGGAGGTTTCTAGGATGCTGGTCATGTTCTGCTTCTTGATATGGGTGCTGGTTACACAGGGGGATTCTGAAAATTCCTCAAGCTGTATACACTTAGGCACATATTTCAGTATGTATGTTATACTTCAATACAATTTACAGGGAAAAAACTATATGAAAGCAAAAGAGGGCACTGACAAATATATTTTGGCTAAAAATCTCAGCCTGGTTGATATCTTAGATCATAAAGGTTACATAAGTGCTGCAAAATTTACTGTTTCAAGTATGATTTTCCTGAATCTCTGTAGGAAAAATAGCCATATGTGAATCATATATCATTTCTTAAATGCAATAATAAACCATCACATGTTTAATTGCCAAATATCCATGTGAATGAAAAACACCTTTTAAGCAGTTCTACCTTCCACTGTCATATAATGCCCACCAAGCTAGCAAACCTGGTCCTACTAACCAAAGTGGATCCCTCCCAGATTGCATCTAAGGGGAGAAGGGTCTGACTTCCACTGACAGTCAAAAGTCACTCTGAAACAAGCACAGCTGTTGGCCATTGAGAGGCTATAAGCTCCCTGGCATAAATTTCAATGTAGTTTAGCTTAGGATGGCTAGCTGTGTGAACTAAGCAAAGTCATTTCACATCTCAGGGTCAGTTGCCTCTCTGGGGGAATAAAGGTACTGTACCACCTCAGAGAACAGTCTAAGCATCAGTAAATTACTATCTTATTATTATTATCTTAGTATTATTACCTTATCATTCCAACTATTATGTAGTTGGAAAGCAATTAATAGTGTGATTGGAAGTATAAAAGATCACCTATGGACATTAAATAAACTGCCCAAACCTATCTGGAGTATTTTCCTAGGGCTACACAAACCTTGGGGAAATACCGGAGGGCATTTAACTATAAATAAGCAAATCATCCAAATCAACAACAAACCTTCCCTATAAGGAGATGCAAAGAAGTGGCAGAGACCTGCCCTGTCAGAGACTTGCCCTCTCTTCCTCAGGGTCAAAATCCTTTGGCTTCAATGTGACAGGATTTGTGGTGTTTTCTTACTATTCCATTTGTGGCCCTTTGTGCTTACAGGATAGAACCACTGTTACAAAGAGCTGAATACCAAATTTAGAGCAAGTCAACCATTCATATGTTAAACTGCTTAGCAGCCTTTGTAAGTGCTGTCTCACAATTTCAAGTGAATTAATGAAGGCATTTAGTCAGGGGAGTGGTCAGTCGTGTTGAATTCACGTGGGATTTAGAGTACTCTACAAAGACACTTGCTAAATTGGGAGGAGGTATGAAGTGACACATACCAAACAGGCTATTCAAGAGAGGCATCCGGAAATTCTGCATGCGATCCACTGTGTATTACCCAGCAGCAAGTGTGGAGTTTTCTATATTAGCTGACTGCATAGAGTTCTGTTCACCATGGCATAAGGAAATAGTATCTTGCTCTTTTACATGCCTGATTTCAATCCCTTAAACTGGCCATTCGAATTAGTCAGGAAACCACTACGTAAAATAGAATCAATTATCATCACCTCAACCCAGAGCATTTCCTGAACACCTACCATATTCATACACTGTACTAGATGCTTCCATATGTAATCTCAGTTAATATTTACAACTTCCTGTGGTAAGTTGTTATCCTCATTTTACAGATGAGGAAAACTGAGACAGACACTAAGAGTGTCAGGTCTTGAACCCAAATCTACATGACTCAAAGTCTGTACTCCTTCCACTAACCTTTCCCGGCTTCCCCAGTAGAGACAGGAAAGAAGTTCATAGTCATTTGTCTGTCTGGTTTTTAGCAGTGATTTTCCATGGAGGGGATAACACCTAAGCATAACACTAATGGCTTTAGAACAAGAAAAAAATAGTTGATAGAAAAGCAAAAAAAAAAAAAAAACCTCTAAATTTGAAAAATTGGTTTCGAAGTAAAATGAAACCCAAAAATATGGGATTGGGGCAATTAAACTGGTACCAAAAAAGGAGAAAAAAATGTGCCAGATATTTTCAAGAATCAGTTGTAAGTTCTGACATCCAAAAAAGCAGTTGTAACCATAATGACTCCTTCACTGGGAATACTGAGTCACAGACTTGGTTTCTAATCTCTGCTCCAACAGCAGCTTACCCTAGGATCTTGGATAAGTCATTAAACTTGCTCTGTTTCAGTTTATCCATCAGTAAAATAAGCATAACTTTAAAAAATGAATCTACCTCACAGAGATGTTTTAAAGAATAAACAACAAGAGCAACAACAACAGCTTGAGATTTTATACAAAAAGCCACTGCAGTCAATACATGACTAACTCCATCAATGCAGAGGAATCACTCCTAAATGCAAAACAGAAAATCCCATAGAGTCATCCCAGCTGATCTCTGGTTGGGCAAGAAATGGCTTCTGAACTGCATCATCAAGAGCCAACCAGAGAAATCTGAAGGGTGGTGACAAGCCAAGACAATGCTACAATGACTCATTCATTCACCCAGCCACTCAACAAATATAAACTGAGCAACTTCTTTGTACTAGAACTGAATTGTCCCCACTCCCTATGGATTCAACAATAAAGCTGGGCCGGCCCAGGCACTATGCAATGGGGCCTATGCCAGAAAGCCATCTCTAGCCTGGGGCCCAATGCTCAATGCAGGAGGGGACCCTGGAAAACGGCGGTCTGAAAATCCTCCTCAAGCTTCATGCTGCTGTGAAGTTTACCTCCCAGCTAGATATAGTTCTTCCATTGCCTCCAGATGCCCCTGAGCACAGAAGCACGGAATTGTGCATACATACACACACACAGTGGTTCTGTACTGCTGTATTAGATTATACCTATTTAAATATGTTCCTTTGTATGATATGGAATCTTCATATATTTCTTCCGCCTTTCATTAAACTGTAATAGACAGCTCCACACCCTAGGAAGAAACCTACTGCAAACCCATCTGTGGCTGGTCCTCCTCATGAGCTCCTGCCAAGCTGACAGGAAGCTTCCCGGTGACTCCATCTTAGTTGGATTGCCTGCAAAACCTAACACTGTACTTAGGGTGCAGCTTGGGCAGCCTATAAAGCAGCTGAGCAGGATATAGGGAGACAGGGAGTATACTGAAGAAGGGTACTATGTCCCTAAGGTAACAGAAAGCTTAAATATACCCAAGGCACACACACATAAACATATAAATGTATGCATATATGAAAAGGAAAGAAAAACAAGAGCATATGCATTTATTTATAATCTAACGCCAAACTACTGCTGCCAAGACAAAAATATAGTGGCAATTCCCCTCCACCCGTTCCCTCTGCCTTTGGTGGCTTCTGCTACCCCACTTCCCCTCCCCTCCCCAATGCAGGCTGCCTTGGATACTCATTTTGACCTGATTTCAATTCCATCTGGTCAAATGGGAAAGGGGGAAGGAGAAACACATTAGGATTTGCAACTGGGGCTAGACCTTGGCCCCTGAGTCCCAGCCACCCCTCCCGACACCAAGGTGATCCTGTGGTGAGAGAGACATGGGAAACACCAGCTCAAACCCTGAGACAGAAGCTGGAGCTGCCTGCAAACATTTCTGAGCATCTACAATTTGCCAGACTCCATCCACTTGCAGCTCACGTTGAGGGGCTCTGGAAGGCTCCGCAGTGAGCTCCAGGAGAGCTATTTATTCCTGTCAACTGTCAACGTGTGGGGCTATTCCTCCTTGCCTTAGCCCTAATGGGGAATCCCTCTTGCCTTTCTTCTCTCTCCCTCCTGTTCCTCCCCTAAGCTCTTTTCCTTCTTGACCTTGAGAACCCATTAATGGGCTCCCTCCCCTTACTGGCAGCCTGGCAAAAGCAGTGAGAAGCAGGTTCTCTTCAGCTGGGGCGGGGAAATGAAGAGGCAAAGTGACAGGGGGAGAAGCGAGAGCGGAAGTGCTGGAAACATCCCCTGCCATCACCTCATACTCCACAGCATAGGAACAAGTCTTCTTCACACCCAACTGTGGAGAGCAGCCCAGGCCCCAGGTTGCAGAGGAGATGTTTTGGCCATTCACCTTCAGGTGATTCTAACTCTGTGGAGGGGAAAACCTTCAGAGGGCCTGGCCCTGGGCATCCACGGGAGACAAGGTGGGGATTAAGGACTATTTTGCAGGAGAGGAAAAGCAGACTTTGCAGATTTTGCAGATTAGCCCATATACAAAACAAAATAAAACAAAACATCCAGCTCTCCCTTGAGAGAAGGGGAAGAAGCAGGCTCTCGGTGACCTTTATTTGGGCCATGTCGGCTTTGTCTCAAGGATATAGACACATACCCAGGCGGCTACGGGAACACCATCAGCTCTCCGCCAGGGATGAGGAATACCTTCCCCGCCCCTAAAAATTGCTTGTTTCAGTAGCGCATTCGCCCTCAGCTCTTTCCTCCTTGCCTTTGTTCTTCTCCAAGATAAATAAACTCTCCAGCTTGCTAAACTCTTGGCTCCAAGGGAAGGAATCAGACTTGCAGACTGGCTGCCGGGACTTTGGGTGTGCTGGAAGGAGGGAAGGGCTCCTGCCAATGACAGGTGTTACGCAGGTCTCAGCCCTCCGGTTTACTTGAGGGTGGGGGTACTCACTGGGCAACCCCTCCCCCAACTGGCATTCAGTGGCTCCAAAACAGTTGCTCCCCGCATAGCCCGCAAATGAAATCGCTCTCGTCCAGCTGCTCCTTCCCAGCTGCAAAGTTGTTGGGGAGAAGGGAGGGTCTGGGGTGGGGGTAGGGGTGAAAGGGCTGGGACCGTGGACCGGGAAGGAAAGAAGGGGAGAGGTACTCGCCATCCCTTGGGGGTGCGCTCCTCATCACCCGTTTGCTTCACTTACCATCTCACTGTAGGCATCCTTGCTGAGCCTGGGGGTCAACTTGATAGTCCCCATGAAAACAAAGAAGAGTCCCAGGGCCACTGAGAGTGCCACGACGGTTACCGTTCTAGGGGATGCCATGGGGTCACCAAGGCAGGTCCCGACTAATACTGCTGCTTTGCGCACCCTGTCTGTCTAAGGCGCAGGCACTTAGCACAGAGAGAGCAAGAGGGACGCTGCGGAGGCAGCAGGCAGCTAGAATGACAAAGGGAGAGGAGGGAGCTCGAGGGAAAAATTAAGAGACCGAGATTCAACCTCTCTCACTACAACAATCGCTGGGTCCTAATGCCCTACGCTTGCTCCGCACTGGCCAAAAGCACAGTCTCGATATTAAAGGAAGTCCTAAACTGAGGTGTAAACTTCAAGTCTTAAATGGGGGAAAAGGTAGGTTATGCTTCGAGTTCAGTCCCTGGGCTGCCTCTGCAATGAGGAATTAAGGAAGACCGTTCTAACACTTCGCACCAGGAGTGCTTTTTATCTGTACAGTCCTTTAATTATCCACTCCCCTTTTCCAAACTCTCCCCTTCTCCTTTCCCTCAGTCAAAACATTAGTCCTCAGAGTTGGTGGTTTCTGCAGTTGGTAACACTCGAGGATAAATCTGCAAAGTTGCCCAGCTTGATTGCTGCCAAAGAAGGCTTTATCTTCCTCTTCCTCCAAAACCTTTCATGGCTCCCATTGCCCAGTGGTTAACTCCAGAATTTTAAATTTGGCATTTAAGAGCCTCCACGTTTTGACCTCTGCCTCTCTTTGGAGGTTTATCTTCCAGTAATTCCCACTGCCACCCCTCATTTCCTACCCACTCATGGTCCCATCCAACCTGAGATTTCCTACCTCCCCTACATTCCCTTTCCCTGCTCTATCACTCTTCATTAGCATTCAGCCTTTTCTTCAATGTCACCTCCTTTGCCTTCCCTGATCCACTGCCAGCTGGATATGATTTCTCCCTCCTCTGGTTTCCTGTCATAGTAACCAATATTTATTGACCATTTACTAAGTGCTAGACACTGCCCTTGACTTGTATTAACTAATTTCATCTTAACAGCAACACTTTGAGCTAGATATGAGTTCCTATTTTGTGGATGGGACACTGAGGCACAGGGAAGTTAAGTAACTTGCCCAAGAGTATATGCTAGTAAGTGGAGAGACAGAATTCAAACCTGGGCAGTCATTTCCAGAGCCCAGATTCTTATCTATTGCTCTACTGCCTCTCTGTATAATATTTTGCATTGTAAATATGGCACTTACCTGATATTGCCAAGCATTGTAATTACACAGTGTGTACATGCACACGTGTGCACACACACACACACCAACAAACACACACACACACACCTTTTTGAGAGGCAGTGTTCATTAAGAGAGAGACAACAGTCTGGCATCAGACCCTGAAGGTCCAGGGTTTCAATCCCAGCTCTACCACTAACTCTGTGAACTTGGATAAGTCATTTATCTGAGCCTCCATTTCCACATTTATAACGTGAATGAAAATTCTGCCTCAAAGGTTTGTTGTAAGAATTCCATGTTAGTAAATTGCCTAGCACAGTGTCTAACATAATGATACCTCAATGTATGTGGTTCTCTTTTTGCTTCTTCTGCCTTCCTAATCCACTCCACAACTAGTTTAGATTATAAGCATTTAAAGGGGAGGAACAACTTCTGTATATCCCCCACAGTACCTAGAACAACCCCTGTTGTGCACCAGATCCTAATATATATTGATTGGGAAAAATTTGCTGAATTAAATGCAAATATCCTGGGGAGTGGTAACACTTTAAGATTTAGCAATCATTTATATCTTATAGTGGAAGCATTTCAGACTCTTTTCTTATTATGATTCGACCTATAAATTAGTGAGTGACTACAACGTGCATACAAGTGAATTAGGCACTGTAGGAATGCACAGATAAATGAGACATAGACCCTGCTCCCAATGGGCTTGTTGCATAGTAGAGAGTAGGATTTGTTAGAGAGGAGAAAATTTCTTCATACATAAAAGAAAGACTGGAAAGAATAAACCAAAATGAAATGTTTGTCTTTATAATTTGTCCTACATTGAATATGGCAGTAAAATGAGTACTTAGGGAAGCACATTCACATACTTAAGCAAATGATCAAAATATATATATGCTATTTTCTTTTCAAATTGCATGATAATGGGAATAACACTATTAATTATAAAAATGTATAAAATACTGAATAATAAATATTACAAGGAAAAAATAACTCATGATCCCAGTGTGCAGAGATAAACATTCTTAATATTTTGATGGGTCAATATTTTAATTGACCTTTTTCTTAAATACCTATGTACAAAATATATATAAATTATTTTTCGAAATTTAATCCTACTATAAAGTCAGCTTTATGCCCTTCTTTTTTTCAGTTGTTAGCAATTTTTCTGTATCATTAGACTGTCTTCAAAAACACAATCTTTTAAAAATGATTGTATAATGCTCCAGCATCATTTGAATATACTATAATTCATTTAACTATTCTCCTATTGCTAGATATTGATGTTGTTTCCATGGTTTTTCCTTCTGCATATCCTTGTATATCAGTCTTTTCTGAATTCCTGAATTTTTCCTTAAGATAAATTCCTAGAAGGTGAATGGGTCAAAATTATGAAGTTTTCATATATACATATGCATTTGTATACAGATTTAATAACAGCTAACATTTACTCATCACTTAGAGGATGCCAGATGCTATGCTAAGTGACTTGCATGTATTGTGAAATTAGTACTATTAATTCTCTCCATTTCGTGAATGAGGAAACTGAGCCAGCAGGGAAGCAGCTCCCCAAGTCCAGAGCAGGGCTGCCGCCTGTTGGGGTACTCAACTTAAACCTGTGTTGTTCCTCAGTTTGCTGCTGCTGCTGCTCCTTTAATTCATTTAGAAGATATGAATATTTAAAAGACTCGATACGTATTACTAAAGAGCTTTCCAGGAAAAAAATTTACCTTCTGATCAGCAGCATAGAAATATATATGCATCACCACATCAGATCTGCATTGAGAGTATCAGTGCGTTTTTCATCTTCACTAATTTCATTATTTAGAATTTTGTATTTTGTGGATTATTTGTGTGTTAGAACATTTTTTCATATATTTATTAGTAGTATGTATATCTTCTGTTTATGTCCTTTTTCATTTCTATTTTGAGTGTTAGTGGTTTTTGATTGATTCATAAGAGATCTGTATGACATCAATCATGTTTTAAATATTTTTCCAGTTTGTGTTTGTCAATAAATTTGATGGAGTCAAATCTAACAATACTTTTGATTTTTTCATTGCTTTTATGCTTAGAAAATTCTTCCCAATCTGAAGATTAAATATTTGCCTATATTTTCTTAAAGCAGTTCTATTCTTTCATCTATTTTTACATTTAATATTGTTGACTAACTCTATCCTCATTGGTCTGTGATGCTTCTTTTATTGAATATCAGGTTCTTGTCTTTTTCTAGGTGAGTCTCAAGGCTTTCTGTTCAGTCCTAGTGATTTGTTTGTTGATTCTTGTGACAGTATTACGTTTTAAATATTATAACTTATGTATACATGTTAATATCTTATAAGCCAAGTCTCCCATCACTATTATTCTTTTTCTAAAATTTCTTTGCCATTCTCCCCTATTTATTGTTTTAGGTGAACTTTAGAATCACTTTATCAAGGTAAAATAACTTCAAATTTTGACTGGATTGAATTAAACATGTAATTAATTTTAAAAGTTGATATCTTACAAAATTTAGCTTTCCCATCCAGAAATATGGCATCAGTTTCCATTTATTCAAATCCCAGTTACTGAGAGAGGTACAAATATCCTTGTTTTCTTTGTGTAGAGCCTATACATTTTTAAGTTATCCCTATGGATTTTATGCTATTTTTTTGTCATCATGAATGGATTTTTTTTTCTCCATTATATCTTCTAACTGGTTGTTGCTGACTTACAGGAAAACTATTGATTGGTATTCAACCACTTTGCTGAACTCTTTTCTAAACTCTCCTGTTAAATCTATGAGTGTCTCAATTGATTCCCTTGGGTGTTCTCTGGATATACAACTGGATCAGCTGCAAATAATGATGATTTTTTCTCCCTTCCAATACTTATGCCTCCTTTCTTTTTCACATCTTACTGTGTTAGCTACAGGCCATCTTCTAACATTTGCCTGGCCTGGGGCAAGAGTACAAATGGAGGCCCACTTACCACATGTCAAGGAACCATGATTTGGAGCACAAAAAGAAACATGAAAGCCAATGCTTGTTACTACTGGGAAACAATCATTGTTATGAAAGAATCTATTGCTATTGAGAGAGGAAGGACTTGACAAGTTAATTTGTGTTTTCTCTTACTAAGCACTTCTGCTGCTCAAATTCTCCCTGTACACCAAAGCAGTGTCTGACATCAGCGGCAGTGTAACTCACATCATGGCATTTGGATGTATTTGCCTTTTGTTTCAAGTTAGTAAAGAGCTATCATTTACTGAGGGCTTACCACGTGTCAAATGATATTCTAGGTGTTTTACATACATAATCTCATTCATTCCTTATAGCAACCCTAAAATGTAGGAACTATCATTGTTAGATTTCGATTAAGTAACTTACCCAAAGTCACATGCCTGTATGTCCCTGGGCTGGCATTTAAAACCCAGGTAGGGGGACCAACCACTGGTGGTCCAGTGGTTAAGACTTTGCCTTCCTAATGCAGGGGGTGCAGGTTCGATTCCTCGTTGTGAGCTAAAATCCCACATGCCTCGCGGCCAAAATATCAAAACATAAAACAGAAGCGGTACTGTAACAAATTCAATAAAGACTTTAAATATGGTCCACATCAAAAAAAAATCTTTAAAAGAATAAAATAAAACCCAGGTAGGTCTGAAACCAAAAGTTCATTTTGTTAACAACTACATTATACTAACTTCTATTTTATCATTTATCATGATGTTGGCTATTGGTTGAGATGGATATTCTTTATCTGGCTCTGGAGGCGAAATAGAATACTGGATTTTTCTACTTGAAGTTGAAACTGAGCTGAGACCCTATACCTGGTTCCTACAAAGAGGTGGCCCTCTTTGTTGTCTCTTAGGGTCTGAGAAATTCTGTTCTTGATCCAACTCATTCCTTACATCTTACCACTTAAATATCTGTAGGTTTTTGCTTCAACTGTAGAGGTCTCTGGATGGTGACTGCCCAAGGGTTCACAAACTCACATGCCTGCAGAGAGTGAAGAGTTAACATAAATGTGTAAATTAGTGAGACACTAGGCAACAGAACTGGGTTTTTTTTTTTTTTGGATTGTGACCCCTGAATGCTCTGGAAATTCTGGGGTAACTGCTAATGAGGCGACCAGTTATAGCACAGATCATCCCACATTCTTTTGGTGGTTCTCAAAGTGTGGTCTGAGAACCCCAAGTGGTCTATTATTCCCTTGAGGTATTTTGTGGGCTGCTCTCTTAGACTATTAATGTTACTTTGTTTCTGGTTTGCATTTACTTGTGTCTTATTCAAATAAGCATCATTTCCTCAGTTTGTTATGGGAGAGGTTTGCTGTAATGTACGGTAGATGTTCTGCAGAGTCATTTGCCTTGTAATAGCAGTCCTGATTGAAAGACTGTGAGATCCACCCAAGAGTGGGTACAACACCCACATCTCCCATAGGGTCACAATCTGAGGACTTGCTCTGTAGACTGAAGTGGGATGCCTTAATTTTATTACTGGCTACCATCTAGAGAGAGATGGCTCTGTGCTAGGCACTGTATCATTACAGTGCATTATATACACCAGCCCATTTAATCCTCCAGACAGCCCTATGAAACAAGTCCAGTGGGTTCAATTATTATGCCAGTTTTTACAGATGGAAGAAATCGAGGCTCGGAGAGGTTAGGCCATCTTTTCCTAAGTGGCAGAGATAGAAATGGAGTCTGCCCCATAGCAGAGCCTATATTTTTGGATCATTATTGGTCCTTAAACTTGGCTAGCATTAGAATCACCTGGAAATGTTTTTAATGCATATTAGTGAGGCCCATCTGCAGAGACTCTGATTTAATTGGTCTGGGGTGGGGTCCCCAGCACTGGTATTTTTACAAAACTGTCCAAGCGATTCTAGTGTGCAGCTACACTAATGAACACCTCACTCCGCTGCCTTGAAACTCAGCGGCCTCAGCTGTATCTCAGGAAACTACAAGGCACGTGGTGGAAAAAGTGAAAAGAGAAATAACGTTATGGTGGGGTAAGTGTTATGTTCAACATGTGCCTGTCTACTGTAGGCAACATGTGTTCTTTATAAGGTAGGTGTGAATAACCAGCTCTAAGGAGAGCTTGCAAGGTAATGGCTCTTTCCTCAGCTTCACAAGTGGTGCTACTCGAGCCCCTCCGCAGCCTCAGACTGAATGTGTGACATATCAAAATCCCAACTGACAGGTAGCTATACTCAGCAAATACTGAGCTTCAATTTTAACCCTTCAGGTTACTTCCAAAGGAGAACCAAGATCACATGATACATGCAGCAGGTTTTTATAGCTGTCAGGACTAAGTTAGAAACTGAGCCTAACTCAGGATATGTCCAGTTCTTTCCAGAAATATTGTATTCTATGAAGGCAGCCTATGCACTGTGTACTCCCCCAGGGTGAAGTCTCTAGTCAGTTGTCTGGTCTTCCTGGAGAGGCAGAGGTAGTGACTGAAACCTGCAGATCAGAACATCCCCAGGATCCCTGAGCACTGAGCCATGAGGAGAGCGCAAGCCCCCTGTGCTTCATTTCAGCTGTAGGCTCTTCTGCTCTTGACCGGAGGCAGTAGAGTACAGAGTGCAGGTCCTATGCTCCAGCAGCATCAGCATCAGCATCACTTGGGAACTTGTTAGAAATGCAAATTATCAGGCCCTGCCCCAGACCTACTGAATCAGAATCTCTGGAGATGGGACCCAGCAATCTGTGTTTTAAGGAGCCCTCCAGGGAATTTTGATGCACGCTGGCATCAAAATTTGAGAACCGCTGGCCGAAAGTTAAAGGATTAAGAGTGGAGATGTGGCACCAGACAGCTGAATTCAAGTTCTGGTTCCATCACTTACTGTGTGACCTAGGGCAAGTTACTGATCCTTCTCTAAGTCTCAGTTATTGCATCTATAAAATACAGCTGCCAATTTTCTTATCTGTAAAATAGGTACTTACATGGAATAATGCACATAGAACACAGAGCACAGTGGGAGGCACAAAGTAAGGATTCAATAAATGTTGGATACTCATTATCTTCTTAAATTAATTAATTAGTTAATTTTTGGTTGCTTTGGGTCTTCGTTGCTGCGAGCAGGCTTTCTCTAGTTGTGGCGAGTGGGGGCTACTTTTCGTTGTGGTGCGCGGGCTTCTCATTGCGGTGGCTTCTCTTTTGCGGAGCATGGGCTCTAGGCACATGGGCTTCAGTAGTTGTGGCACGTGGACTCAGTAGTTGTGGCTCACAGGCTCTAGAGTGCAGGCTCAGTAGTTGTGGTGCACGGGCTTAGTTGCTCCGCAGCATGTGGGATCTCCCCGGACCAGGGCTCGAACCCATGTTCCCTGAATTGGCAGGCAGATTCTTAACCACTGCACCACCAGGGAAGCCCTGGATACTCATTATTATTATTATTATATTGGCTGTTCTGGATAATCAACTTTCATTTCCAATGTGATTGGGTTCCTCTGGAAAAGATCCTAATTATAAGATCAGAAACCAAATAGTGTATCTTAAACAACTCAATGGGAATGGGGCAGAAAGTATTTCATCTACCAGTTTCTTCACAGAATCATGGAACATAAAAGTGGGTGCATGCCTAAAAGCAGCCTAGTTCTACCATTCCATTCAACCTAATAATGGCTCCTAAAAGAAATCCAGGTGCATAGCATCAGGAAAGAAAGTAGAGATGAGTCTCTTTATTATTGAGCATTTGCTGAGGATGGTGATTTGGAAAGGACTGAAATTTTAGCCTTTAGGTAATTTGTAGAATTTGTGCCCTCAGTGCTGAGTCCCAAGCATGAAGCCAAGGTTCATGTACTGATGGCATTCCAATGTAGAGCAGGACATGGGATAGGTGTCCCCATGTTATTTCTCTACATCTAGATCTAAGGGATGACTGTCAGTGCTGGGATGCTACTGACATTGAACTGCAAATTTCAACACTGTAAAAAGCAAAGGGTTGAGACATTAAGTCAGAAAATGAACATTAGCACCAGCCATGTAAATGTGAGGTAGTAAGTATCTGCGTTACCCTGGAAACCAGAACATAAAGGTAGCTAGGTAGTTTGGTGACAGTTTCCAGGGTAATTCCTCCCACCTCCAACATAAGAGCTTTCCTATTATGTTAACTCTTTCTCTACATGCTCACTGGACCTTCACTCGATGTTGCACTACCATCTCCCTCTCCCAAAAGATTCCCTGATTTCCCTAAGTGCCAGTGCCATTCTCCTAGGTACTATTGTCAAAAACCCTTAACGTTTATCAGGGAACTGAAGGGCCCCAAAAGTAATGTGTATCTCCAAACCTAAGAGGTAGAGTTTAGAAAAAATTAGACACATAAGTCAGGAAATGATAGACTCTTCAATTGAAAATTTAAAAAAAAAAAAGCTCATAGTGGATGAAACTAACCATCTGTGACTCTTCCCTGAAGTGGCTTCTTGTAAATATAATTTGTAGATATACTGCAGATGAGATTAAGATGCTTCCCAATATCTCACCTGGGAGCTAGTAACCTGGAATGTAATTCATGTAAGATGAGCTGTTACCTTGGCAACTGTGACATGTAATGAGGCTAGGAGGCAGTTAATATTGCAATGACAGAAGATTCTGGCAACTAGTTAGAGATGGTGGAAAAAGAACATTGGAGTGTCAGTGTTTATCCAGCATTGTTCAAGTAACAGGAACACTGATCTGGTAAAATGTGTTACAAATAACCCAGCCAAAGAGCTCCCTCAAAACCATTCAGCTCCATATATTCAAATTACAAATGATCGTTAGTTTGGTTTCTCAGGTACATTAATAGTAGGTAGGTATAACCTTGTACAGGAGATAAGAATATGTCAGTCACGAGATACTGTATTCCTCACTGGCATTTGGCTTGTAAGCCAGTCTCCTATTAACCTGCTTAGTGTAAATTAGTCCCTCAGAGTCTAAATCACTTCCACGGGAACTGATGAAATCTAGTTCTCAGTTCCATATACTGGACTATGGGAGCTTCACCAAGATTCATCAAGTCACTTTTTTTCTCTGATATTTTAGGTGTTTTTCTCTCCCCCCTAATTTTCAATGTAATGACTTTCTATTGTATAAAAAAATAGAAAGTACAGAAATGGAAAAAAAAATTTTGCAAATGATCACCCCAAGCCCACTCTCTAGAAGCAACCACTGAAAACAGCTGGCATATTGCCTTCCAATGCATTTTTTTCTTTACAAATTTAAAATCATACTGAATGCACAATTCTTTATCCTGCCCTTTTCATTTAAGGTTGCCTTCTACACATATTTCTATGTCATTATAAACTTTACAAAGACAATTTTAAGTTAAAAATTTTTTTAATTAATTAATTAATTTTTGGCTGCGTTGTGTCTTTGTTGCTGCGCGCAGGCTTTTCTCTAGTTGCAGCCAGCGGGGGCTACTCTTCATTGTGATGCGTGGGCTTCTCATTGGGTGGCTTCTCTTGTTGCAGAGCACAGGCTCTAGGTGCGTGGGCTTCAGTAGTGGTGGCACTCGGGCTCAGTAGTTGTGGCTCGCGGGCTCTAGAGTGCAGGCTCAGTAGTTGCAGAGCACGGGCCTAGTTGCTCCGCGGCATGTGGGATCTTCCGGAGCAGGGCTCGAACTCATGTCCCCTGCATTGGCAGGGAGATTCTTAACCACTGTGCCACCAGCGAAGCCCTAAGTTAAATTTTTTATTGAAGTATAACACATACAGAAAAGCACACATATGAAGAGTATAACAATGAATTTTCACAAAGTGAATACATCTTTATAACCAGCACCCAGATGAAGAAATAGAATACTACCAGCACCTCAGAAGCCTCCTCATACCCCTGCCAGCCACTCCCTGCACCAGAAAGGTAATGCCATCCTGACTTCTAACACCATACTACGAGCATAATTTTTAGTGTCTAATAGTCTATGGACAGACCATATTTTACGTAACCATTCCCTATCTTTCTAATGTTGGACCTTGAAGATGGTTTCTTATTTTTAACTTTGAGAGCCTCTGGGCATATATCTTTGTTCACATCTCTATTTCTTTAGAATAGATGCCTAGAGGTGGAATTTCTGGGGCAAATAGTATAAAATTTTTAAAGGCTCTGGATTCTAATTGCTTTCCAGGAAGTTTGTATCAATTTACAATCCCACCAGCAATGCATGAGAGCATCTGCCTCACTGTCCATGGTCTACTTTGAGGAATATCAGTTCTTTTTAAAATCTTCATTAACTTTATAGATAAAATAGTGTTATCTACTTGATATATAGTTTGCATGTTCTGTCATTATTAGTGAAGTAGAACAAAGCATTTTTTGACCAGTTATGTCTCTTTTCCTACGAATTACCTCTCCATGTCTTTGCCAAGGTCTCTATTGTGGTCATTGGATTTTTATTATCAGTTTATATAGCTTTTTATGCAATAAAGAAAATGACCTTTTGCCATAGTCGTATATATTTTTCTGTTTGTTTATGATTGAATTTAATTAGATTTTTGTCATATAGAAGTTTTTCAGATTTATGTAGTAAAATCTACATATGCGGTGGTTTTTTCCCACTGCTAAAGTTCTCCTGCCTCCAAATTTCAGATGTATAATCATCTATATTTTATTTTAGGGCTTTTATGATTTGATTTTTTTTGACCTTCAACTAATTCATCTGGAATTTGAGTTGATGCCTGGTAGTAGGGCTCAAATTTTCACAGGCATCACTGGGGTGCTTGTTAAAAACCCAGATATTCTTGGGCCCTATCCCCCTCCCCCCTCGGATTTTGATTCTGTGAGTGTGGGGTGGGGCTCAAGAACCTGCATGTGTTACAATCACCCCAGATGATTACGTTGCACACGGGCCCCTGTGCACATTTTGAGAAACTCTTGCAAAGTGCAGTGTAGCCTGCCTTAGTACAGAGACTCAGCACCTCCCATCTGGATGACTATAGCAATCTCCCTCAGCTTCCAAGTCACTACACCCTAAAATCCATCCTACACACAGCTGCTAAAGTTCACTTCCAGAAACATCTCATGAAAAATTCTTCACTAGCTGCCCTGTTAAGGGAACTAGATCAAACCCCTCATCCCAGCACCACAACTCCAGGCCCTTCTTTTTATTTTTCTATTTAATAAAAATGTTTAATGCCGCCCAAAAGTATAAAAATACAGTAGGGGGCTTCCCTGGTGGCGCAGTGGTTGGGGGTCCGCCTGCCGATGCAGGGGACACAGGTTCGTGCCCCAGTTGGGGAGGATCCCACATGCCGTGGAGCGGCTGGGCCCGTGAGCCATGGCCCCTGAGCCTGCACGTCCGGAGCCTGTGCTCCGCAACGGGAGAGGCCACAGCAGTGAGAGGCCCGCGTACTACAAAAAAAAAAAAAAAAATACAGTAGGAATGGCTCCAGGCCCTTTATCTTCCTGGACCTATTGATCTCCACTGACTTTGGCACCACAGTCCCTTCCAGCCGGGCCTGCCTCCTTCTGGGCCTCAGACATATATTTCTCTCATTCCCCTTTTCATGCTGCAGCCCCCACCTCCTCTCAGGTGATTAAAATTCTATGCATTAGTTCAATTCTCATTCTCTTCCTTCTTTAACTACCAAGAAGATCCTCTGCTTTTCTAGAATTACCAAAGCCCATGGTTGTGTATTCTGACTTTGTGAGCCTTGTCTTTCCATCAGGTCACATACTCTCGAGGGCACAGGCTATGTCTATCCCTCATGGCCTCTAACACAGGCCTAGAGGCCTGGGAAGCACACCTGAAGAGCATGGCTAATGGAACCAAATCAGCCCTAACTGCCGAGTGATTTTATTTGTTTATTTATTTTTCCAAGTGATTTTAATACATGTTATTTCTGAGAGATAATGCCGTAGCATCTCAGAAATCCTTTCTTTGGTCCAAAATGAGAATATTTGACAAATTTCTAGAGATTTCACTTTGTGGTGATTTGGTTTGCTGGTAACAAAGTTAAGCAAAGGTTATCTTGGTTTCGGCTCTTATTTAATTCAACAGTATTTCTTATCACCTATGACATGTTCATTTATTGACTTTCCTGTTGAAGAGTCTAACCTTTTCTATAATATGGGATATTTTCCCCCTCTTACAAATGTAATGATTTCACTTGTAGAGAAGAACATGGTTTATCAGATTAAATATATATAGAAGTGTTAAGGCTAAATAATTACATTATAGCTTCCTTAATCTCTTTCCTCTCATCACCCCTCAGTGTTCTGCCTTCTCAAATGACAGACCTTCTTTTTTTTTTTTTTTTTTTTTTTTTTGCGGGCCTTTTTTTTGTATGTGGGCCTCTCACTGTTGTGGCTTCTCCCATTGCGGAGCACAGGCTCTGGACGCGCAGGCTCAGGGGCCATGGCTCACGGGCCCAGCCGCTCCGCGGCATGTGGGATCTTCCCAGACCGGGGCACGAACCCGTGTCCCCTGCATCGGCAGGCGGACTCTCAACCACTGCGCCACCAGGGAAGCCCGACAGACCTTCTTTAAATGAGTTTGATTGGATGCTCAGAGCAGGTGAGGGTGGGGGTGAGCGAAGATATGCCCTTTTCCTTTCAGTAGACAAAGTGGGATTCAAATCAATTCAACAAATATTTATTGAGCTCCTATTGGGCACCTGGCTCTGGGCTAGGCACAACAAAAGATGCCAAGATGAGAAATGATAAAGGAGCAGAAGGGCATGGGAAGAAGAAAGGGGAAGAAGAGGTGAGGAAAGGAGTAGAGCTGGTTTTCTGAATAAGAGGGGATTAAGAGGAGAGAAAGGGAGGAGACCCAAAAGCACACTCTCTGGCCTGGTTTCACTTGCTAGCCCAGTGCAGGCCTAGAAACCTGAAGCAGTGGTTTGCACTCCAATTTTGCTCAAGAGCCATTAGAGCAGTTAGGAAGGCCACAATCTGAGTCAAGCACTTACCTGCTCAAGTCTTTAGAATGGGAAGCAAAGATCTCTCTTCTTTTCTTTTTTTTTAGTGGATTAAAATTTTTTTTCATTAGGGTATAGTTGATTATAATACTCTATTAGTTTCAGGTGTACAACATAGTGATTCAAAACACTTATAGATTATACTCCATTTAAAGTTATTATAAAATATTGGGCGTATTCCCTGTGTTGTACAATATAACCTTGTAGCTTATTTTATTTTACACATCGTATAAAGATCTTTTTTTAAAAAAAGGTATATATGCACATGTGTGTATATACACACAGTATATACAATTATTTTTGAATGATAATAGCTAACATTTATTGAGTGTGTGCTTGCTCTGTTCTAAGCACTTTGCATGCATTAACTTCTTTAATCTTTATCAAAACCCAGTGAGGTAGGTACAATTGTTACGGATATTTTTTCAGATGAGAAAAATGAGGCACTGAGCAATTAAGTAACTGGCCCAAATTCACACAGCTTATAAGTGGCAGATCTGTGCTTTGAACCTTGGTCAGGCTGACAATGTTTGTTGTTATGTGAGTTACTGGTCCTTGTTTAACTTACTGCTGTACTCAATAGGGTTAATGCATTGCCTTGCACATAATAGGCATATTATGCTTTGAATAAATAACTGAAATGTTGACTATAAAGTGCTTTCCATCTAAGCCCAATTACTATTAAGCATAGAAATCTAGCGTCATAAAATGTAGATTCACTTTGCTGTAAATTTTATTCTGTTAAAGTAACAGAATAAACTTTTTTTTTTACAGCACATACGTGTGCATCCTTCAGCGCTGCGATTTGAGGAAGCTACCCCGCTCTTCATCTCCCAATCTTCCAATCCATTATGGATCTGATGCCTGCAATTCTACCATTAGAAAACTATTCTTTTGGTTGTAGGCTACCCCTATAGAGGTAGCGCAGTTTACGCTACAGTAGTGCGAATTTCTAAGTGATTTAGGAGATTTATCCAGATCCACCAATGGGAGGGTGAGGAGAGCAGGCAGGGGGCGGGGTCGTCGCGCGGGGCGGTCGCGCGGGGCGGTCGCGCGGGGCGGTCGCGGGGGTGGGGAAGGCGCCGGGCCTTTGCGCAAGGAGTGCTTCAGCAGATTTCTAGAGAAGCGCCCGGACAAAGTCGGGGGAAGGGCTCTCGAGACAAGCTGCACGGTGTCGGGCCAGCCAGCGCCCAGGGGGAGCCCAGCGTCCCGTCGCGTCTGTCCCGGGAGTAGAGGCGCTGGACGCACCAGAAAGTGACTCTTCCCAGCTGCTGCGATGCGGGCCCTTAGCTGATTTTGTGGTTAACCGCCTCCGGTTTGTAAGAAGATTTGTAGGTTACGAAGGTAAGAGGGGTATGTGGAGTGTCCGAAAACCCGATTTATTCCTTGCAGTAGAGAAAACTGCTTACTGCGCCAAGCCGCGCCCTGGGCGGGGAGTTGGGAAGGCAGGCGAGGTAGGGGAGGGGACGACCGGACGCTGGCTGCATGTGGTTCCATCGAGCTCTGCGTCCGCCTGTGTTCTGACCTCCCCCTGCTTCCCCTTGCCGGCTCTTCCGGCCCTGCAGCCCGCCCAAGTTCAGTGGTAGCCTCTCCTAGTGTCTCTTCCTCGTTACCCTTCTTACAAACACGGTGGGCAGAACTTGCCCAAAGAAGAGAGGGATGGAAGGGCTGGTGAAGGGGGTCTGGTGGGGGAAGGAAGGACCTGACTGCACGTGGGCTGCAGTCAGGACGTAGCAGTACCCATCTGTCCGTCTGGTTTAGTCAGGAACCATGTCTGGGGCCAGGCCAGCTGCAAGAAGGGTGAACGGAGAGTGTAAGCAGGATCCTTTTCCGTGGGTGAACATTTGCTCCAAGGAGATCCTTGACTCTGTGACGATTAAACCTACTACGTAGTCTCTGCTTTGAACCTCTCTGAGTATTTCAGGCTGGTTAGCTATTCAGCCCTAGAGAGTTAGTATACCTTGCTCTCTGGCAGCTCTGGACCTTGGGTCTCTTTCTGATCAATTCCTGAGGCAGAAATAGAGCAGTTGTCACATTCTTTTTTTTTTTAACCCAAGCATTTATTTAAAACAGGAAACACTATAAAAACAAAATATAACTCACTTTGACTGGTATTAGTGTACTGCCTTGAAAACTATATTTCACTTGAGAAATTACTAAGTATGATGAGAGGCTCTTTACCAGGAGAGATGTCTGGTTGGCACCCTGAAATAGTAGAATCCTATTGTAGACTATATCTGACCATTTGGAGAAATGTAGAAGGACAAGGGGTACAGGGTAAGTGGAGCACAGTCATAGTGGCAGTCACCAGGGAGAGGGCCCACACTCACAAAAAGTCTAAATATCATGGGATAGAGATAGCTGTACTCAAATTCCTCAGCTCCCCTGCCCCTCTGCCAACCCCCAGTGGGCCTGCAGTTTCCTTCTTCCTTCCCTGCCAGCTGGAGGGACAGGGCCCCTTTCCTGGAAGAGCACCACTCTCTCCCCCTGTAGTGTGGGCCTCCTCAGTGCCTCTCTCCATACCATTCTTTATTCTTTGTCTCCTGCCCCTTGGCTCATTCCTTTCTCTGGTTTTGCTTTTCCTTATATCAAATATACACATTTGTCTCACCTTGGAAAAAGGTCTACCACAAGTCACACATTTGGTAGCATTAACAGGTGGTCCTGAGAGGGCCTTAAGTTCACCACACTCCAGCAGGCACTGAGGTTAGGAGAGTTTGCGTGTGTGTGTTGTTTTAAGTTTTCACATAATTGTTCTTACGCTCACAGCACTCGCATGCATTATTATATCTCGCCAGGTTTACAGGTTGGACACATTGAGGTGCAAAGAAGTCAAGTGACACACCTCGAATCAGAGCCTGAGGCAGGGCAGTGACACATGTTGAACAGCTGCTTTTGGGATTAGAACATGGCCCCAGAGCCCATGTTCTTAATGACTTGTCCCTTCCTGGGAGCTGGGTGGAGTGTGTTATTGTTAACACCTGAACTCTAGGCCAGCTTAAATTTATTCTGTTAGAAATTTGAAATGCTCAGAATGCTTCCAAGCTATGACAGTTACTTTCTTTAGTACTTTGTAAACATACAAAATACTGTATGGGCTAAATATTACAGCACCCATGTCAGCATCCTCTAAATTATGTAGTGATCATGCATACTAATTTCACAGTAATAGAGGGAGCCATGGAAGAATCTTTTTAATTTTTAAAATAAATTTATTTATTTATTTATTTTTGGTTGCATTGAGTCCATGGAAGAATCTTTGTTAATAAACCTATTCCATACATTGGACTTGAAATGTATTTCATTATGAATTAAGGTACGACTTAACATTGGGATGAAATCCAAGGTAGAGGGCAAGGGCAAAAAGGTAATTTCATGGCAGATCGGTGAGGTGTCTGGCCAAGTCCATTCATGTGTCCTGGGTACTCAAAATAGTTAAACATCAATGATCAGGCACCATTAGGTAAATAGGCAACAATAGAGAGTCCTGTGTTGGAGGAAGAGGGGTTCCTTCCTCTTTCCAAAGTGAGACCCTTCACCTGTTCTAACTCTTCAGCTTTTAACTCATAGTTACTCCCACTATTCCTTCCCCTTGCTCCCTTCCTTTAATATTGCCACCCCCGTTCAGTCCCATACTGTCTTTAAACATCATGACAGTTGTAATTAACATGTACTGAGTTTTTCCCAGGCACTGGACACTGCTCAGAGCTTTACAAACATCATGTCTCTTTAATCTGCTGAGTGCTTTTTTTTTAACATCTTTATTGGAGTGTAATTGCTTCACAATGGTGTGTTAGTTTCTGCTTTATAACAAAGTGGATCAGCTATACATATACATATATCCCCATTTCTCCTCCCTCTTTCGTCTTCCTCCCACCCTCCCTATCCCACCCCTCTAGGTGATCACAAAGCACTGAGCTGATCTCTCTGTGTGTGCTATGTGGCTGCTTCCCACTAGCTATCTGTTTTACATTTGGTAGTGTATATTATGTCCATGCCACTCTCTCACTTTGTCCCAGCTTACCCTTCCCCCTCCCCGTGGGCTCAAGTCCATTCTCTACATCTGTGTCTTTATTCCTATCCTGCCCCTAGCCTCTTCAGAACCAATTTTTTTTTAGATTCCATATATATGTGTTAGCATACAGTATTTGTCTTTCTCTTTCTGACTTACTTCACTCTGTATGACAGACTCTAGGTCCATCCACCTCACTACAAATAACTCAATTTCGTTTCTTTTTATGGCTTAGTAGTATTCCATTGTATATATGTGCCACATCTTCTTTATCCATTCATCTGTTGATGGACACTTAGGTTGCTTCGACATCCTGGCTATTGTAAATAGAGCTGCAGTGAACATTGTGGTACATGTCTCTTTTTGAATTATGGTTTTCTCAGGGTATATGCCCAGTAGTGGGATTGCTGGATCATATGGTAGTTCCATTTTTAGTTTTTTAAGGAACCTCCGTACTGTTCTCCATAGTGGCTGTATCAATTTACATTCCCACCAGCAGTGCAAGAGGGTTCCCTTTTCTCCACACCCTCTCCAGCATTTATTGTTTGTAGATTTTTTGATGATGGCCATTCTGACTGGTGTGAGGTGATACCTCATTGTAGTTTTGATTTGCGTTTCTCTAAGGATTAGTGCTGTTGAGCATTCTTTCATGTGTTTGTTGGCAATCTGTATATCTTCTCTGGAGAAATGTCTGTTTAGGTCTTCTGCCCATTTTTGGATTGGGTTGTTTGTTTTTTTGATATTGAGCTGCATGAGCTGCTTGTATATTTTGGAGATTAATCCTCTATCATTTGCTTTGTTTGCAAATATTTTCTCCTATTCTGAGGGTTGTCTTTTCATCTTGTTTATGGTTTCCTTTGCTGTGCAAAAGCTTTTACGTTTCATTAGGTCGCATTTGTTTATTTTTGTTTTTTGTTTTTTATTTCCATTTTTCTAGGAGGTGGGTCAAAAGGGATCTTGCTGTGATTTATGTCACAGAGTGTTCTGCCTATGTTTTCCTCTAAGAGTTTTAGTGTCTGGCCTTACATTTAAGTCTTTAATCCATTTTGAGTTTATTTTTGTGTATGGTGCTAGGGAGTGTTCTAATTTCATTCTTTTTCATGTAGCTGTCCAGTTTTCCCAGCACCGTGCTAAGTGCTTTTTATTATCCCTTATTTAACTCTTGCAACCACTCTATAAGGTAGATGCTATTATTATTTGCTCCCCTGGTGTGCCAGAAAACCTCCAGGTTGGTCACAACTCTTTCTGGACTCAGCATGTAAGGGAAACTTCACCTACATGATAGCCAAGAAGTGTCAAAGAAGACAGAAAAGTCAGAAGAAACCAAGACATCTTGGACCACTAGATGATTCCTGGCAGGAAAGGTAAGGCCATGGGTGATATCCCTTCCCCTTAACAAATCTGAATCTCTGGGCCTACTGAAATTCTGTATGCCTGACGTACAGTGTGGCATTTGCAGGGATTCAGGGGGGCACCTCAGGTAGGATACCCAGGGCAAACTTAAGACATCTAAGGAATGTTGGTGGAAATGCTTTGTGATTGCAGAAAATGTTCTCCTTGCCTTTATGTGTGTTTTTGGCAGAAAGAGAATATTAAACTGGGACCTTGTGTCTCAGAAGGTCCAGGACAGGTATACTGAAAACCAGGGACTTAGAGATGAGATGAATTAGAAATGAGTAGTCCCACCGCAGCCATGCAAACACAAATATACCTCATTTTATGCAACAACTGTATTTTCTAAATCAAATTATATTTTAAAAGTGTTAGGGAGGTGAGCTATTTAAAGGAACCCAACAGTGAAGCCTTTTTGTAATATGATTAATTACCTCCTGATAAATCTGGATTTTTCTTATATTAGGTTTGCCCATCTGTTCGGCTTTGTTAAGTAGACAGCACCAAAATGGGCTCTTCTCCCAGAGTCCATTTCCCCAGGGGCCTGAGAGTTAGGTCTTCTGAATGATAAGTAAAATGCCAGAGCAAATGGTGACAGGAAGTACTTATGCGTAGTAGGTGCTCAGTACATATTTAGATAATGAATGAGGTGTCTGGATTATTTTATTCAAGGCTGGCTGATGTTGTGACGCCACTCTGGAGGCTGAGCCATGAAGAACAGCTCAAGGTAGGTACCCAGCTTAAGTCTTCACTCCTCCATTCTACCAGGTGCTAGACTTGTAGGAAGCTTGGCTGGACAGGTCTACCCAGATGCCCCAACGTGTCCTTAAACTCAATTTGCTAATGAGTCTGAAATTTTCACTTTAGGCCAGTCATGTCTTCCAAACTCTAGAGCCTTATATCTGAATGCCTGTTTCCTTTCTTCCTTGCTTTTTTTGGGGGTTATTCTTAAAGCTCTGTGTGTGTGAGTAGCAAGTGCTCTTGCTGCTTCATATATAGCTGCACTTTCCAACACGGTAGCCACTAGCTACATGTGGCTATTTAAATTTAAATACGGTCAATTCTCCTCTAATGCTTGTTTTGAAAATGAAAATTTGTTCCAAAAGATTGATGTATTAGGGAACAATTTGAACAAAATGCAGATTTCATGTTTGCTTAGGAGTGATTTTGTCCACAAGAAACATGAGATGAAAGGGGATCCGTACCCAGCCAAACTGAGCTGGGTAAGAATTTATAAAATGAACACCCACACACACCTCACACATCTCCCAGCTCCCTCAGATCACTGAGTGTGGTATGAGCCACACCCATTCACATCTGCTGTGAGAACTTTCTGTTCCACCCCCATAACCCTCCTTTCACCACCTCATGATAACTCGTAAGTAGACAGCCACTTCCACAAGCAAGTTTCAGGTCTTTGTCAGGGTAATTATTGTAGTGTTTATACATTGCTTAACCATTTAACATGGGCAAAACTTTGCTGTGTTTATTAATTTCCTACCTTTTTTGTGTGTGTTACTGATAAATTTTTGGAACGTGTGTGCCCAACCCCATTTTCCCATGAGCCCTGTGATTTCTTTTGAGTAATTTTGCGTAGTATGCTTTAGGAATGCTTGTGTCACGTGATAGCAGAGCCGACTGTTAATTAAAATGAAATAAAATTAAAAATTCATTTCCTCAGTCACATGAGTCACATTTCAAGTGCTCAGTAGCCACCTGTAGCTAGTGTAGGCTGCCATATTACATAGAACATAACACCAATAGAGAACATTTCCATTATCACAGCAAGTTCTACTGGACAGCACTAACATATAGCTGGAATGTTCAGTCTGAAAGGTCAGTTGAAATGGTGAGCTTACACAAGAGCTCACTTGACCTTTTCCCAGTACCTCATTAGGTCTGTTGCTGTTCCATCATTCTGAGTTCCTTATCTGCTGAGACCGTGACCCAAGAATCCGTGAGACAACCTTCTCTTATCCTGTTTGTTTTCTGTTCTTTGAGGTGATACTGCAGAAGTCTTTTGTTTCACTGCTTATCTTCTTTTGCAGGTGAAATTCTAAGCTCAGAAGAAAATTTTACAGAGACTAGAATCTTACCTACAAATGCTCAATGGAGTCAATGTGACAACAGCTGCACCCAGATCTGAGGGGCTCTGTTACTTTCTCCATCCTATTATACCTTCTGTAAATCCCTACTTCCCTATCCTTTATCTACCCAGTCTCCTTAATAGCTAATACTATCAGCCAATACTTAACCAGGCATTTGCTGGGGACCAGGCCCTATGCTAAGTGAGTAACATGTATCATTGTCTTGTTTACTATTTACAGTCACACTGAGGGATAGACAGTGTCATTTTACAGATGAATACTTGAGGCTCAGAGAGATTAAGTGATTCGACCAAGGACACACATCTAGAAAGTGCCAGAGCTAAGGTTTACACTCCCGTTGATCTGATGCAGAGCCCACTTTCTCAACCAGTATGCTACTGCCTCCTTAGAAAGATTCCAGACTTTGGAAAACTTCTAATGAGGCCGCAGAAAGGCAGAATTTAATCTGTGGCAGAGGTTGGCAAACTGTGGCCCTGAGGCCAAATCTGCTCTGCTGCTTGACTTTGTAAATAAAGTTTTATTGGAACACAGCTGAGCTCACTTGTTTATGGATTGTCTATGGCTACTTTTGCACTACAGTGGCAGAGTTGAATAGTTGTGACAGGGACCATATGGCCTGCAAAGCCTAAAATGATGTACTGTCTGGCCATTTACTGAAAAAGTTTTCTGACTCCTGCTTTACGGCAAGATTGGAACTCCTTTCTCCTATGGAGTGTCTATGGAGTAGTTTGATCTTCTCAGTCATGGAATTTCACCTATGCCATACCTTCCAAGCAAGCATCATTTATTTTTTCTCATCCAGAGAACATTCTTTCATTCTTTGTATTGTCCTCCTTGGTTTTATTTGACCTGTTGTCCCTCTCCTGTCCTTCTGCCTTCTCCAGCCTGTCATCAATGGCTACCGAAATAAGTCCACCTTCTCTGTGAACTGAGGTCCAGATGGCAATCCAAAGACTGGGGGGTACTACCTGGGAACTTGGAGAGGTCAGTCAAAGGCTGTGACTAGTAGAAATAACAAACCAAAAACTGAGAGGAAAGGGGAGGGTGCAGAGAACAGTGTCTGTTGGAGTGGAGAGGAGTGGGAAATATGGTGGCTTTAAAGGAGAAGGTTGAATTGGAAGCCTTTGATGCAGAGCGTGATCAGAAGATTAATTGGAGATGTGATATATATATATATATATACACACACACACACACGCACACGCGCGCGCACACACAGTGGAATATTACTCAGCTACGAAAAATGAAATAATGCCATTTGCAGCAATGTGGACCTAGAGATTATCATATTAAGTGAGGTAAGCCAGACAGAGAAAAACAAATATCATATCGTTTATATGTGGAATCAAAAAAAAATGATACAAATGAACTTACTTGCAAACCAGAAATAGACCCACAGGCATAGAAAACAAACTTATGGTTACCAAAGGGGAAAGTGGGGGAGGGATAAATTAGGAGTTTGGGATTAACATATACACACTACTATATATAAAACAGATGACCAACAAGGGCCTACTGTATAGCACAGGGAACTATACTCAATATTTTGTAATAACCTATAAAGGAAAAGAATCTAAAAAAGAATATATATATATATATGTATATATATACATATAAAACTGAATCACTGTGCTGTACACCTGAAAGTAACACAACATTGTAAATCAACTATACTTCAATTTTAAAAAAGCATTAGGGCCTCCCTGGTGGCGCAGTGGTTGAGAGTCCGCCTGCCGATGCAGGGGATACGGGTTCGTGCCCCGGTCTGGGAGGATCCCATATGCCGCGGAGCGGCTGGGCCCGTGAGCCATGGCCGCTGGGCCTGCGCATCCGGAGCCTGTGCTCCGCAACGGGGGAGGCCACAACAGTGAGAGGCCCGCATACCACAAAAAAAAAAAAAAAAAAAAAAAAAAAAGCATTAAAAAATAAGGTTAATTGGGGATACTTTTTGGTGAGTAGTCATTGTATTATAGTGCTAGGAATCAACCTCCCCGCCCCCCCAGCTTTCTTCCTCTAAAAGCCATATGCCTGAGACCTAGTAAGCACTTCATAAATTTTGACGCTGCTGCTGCTGCTCTCTCATTATCATCATTGTTGTCAACATCGTCATCATCATCATCGCTATCATTTTATGTTACTTTCTGTACTGGGAGCAGTCTCCTGCTTATTAGAGACATGCCCTTTCTATTTCACATCCCCATATCCCTGAAAATTAAGAGCTTTCTGTGATAAATCTGCCTTAAAAGAACTGGTAGGGGAGGTGAGTGCTGGTGAGAGAAATCACAGTGGCATATTTCTGAGACTTAATTCCAGTATCCATTCCCAGATTCCATTCCTGGACTTACCATTTTCAATAAATCCACTTGAAACACCATCATTTTATATTGGTCACAGTGTTTAATATCCATATGCCTTAAACTACAGTTCATTAGGGTAGGCACTTGGGTTTCTTTTTTTCCCCTGTGTGCTGAATTAAATGAGTGTATGACATCAGTGTTCTGTTATTCACTAACAGAAAAACAAAACCCATTATATTTTACTTCCCTCTTAAAATCTGAACAGAAAGCAGACATTATCATATCGCACATTTGTGGCATGAGAGAAAATATTGTGGACTAGCTCCATTAAGAATAAGCTTTTTAATGTCCGGACCAGGAAACAGGTTTTCTCTGAAAAATGGCCTTGAGCATGAAATAGGTACTTTGCTTCTTCGTATTTGCATATGCCTCTTTGGATTAGGGGATTTGAGTTGCTAGACATTTTATTCTAAATAATCTTTTAGGAAGAAAACCATGTAATTCAAATTCTTTTTCCTTCCATAGACAGGAACATAGTCTGTGTACTGTCTAACCATCTGAAAAACATCCCCAAGAAACACAGTCAAGTGGCACAGGTAGTAAGGAACAAAGGCTGGTTGAAGATGACCCCAGGCATTGTAGTCTATAACAGCAGCATGCCTGAAATTTTAATAATAGAGCTCTTCTAGTGCTACAGGGGAAGAGGGGTTCTGTTCTGAAAGTGTACTTCTTAATGGTGGAGAGAACATTGCTAGTGTTTCATTTCAGAGAGGGTGGAGAGGAGGAGAGAGAACTGCATCCATTATTGCAAATGTCAAGCATCCAAGGAATTGAATACAAGGGAAATTTAGGACAGAGAGATACTGATTAGGGCAGGATAGAAAATGGCAGGTGTCTGTATTTGGAAGGCTAGTGTTTTCAGCAGAACAAGGTTGAAACATATCATGAGAGATGTGGGAGTGGGCGTAAGGCATCTACATCATTAGATTGGCCTCTGAGACATTTTAGTATCCCTCTATTTCATGCACCCACTATTTATTGAGTACCTACTATGTGTCAGGCACTGGACTAGGTCCTGGGGATCCAGTGGTGACTCAAACAAACATGGTGCCTGCCCTCCTGGAACTTAAAAAAGCAAAAGAAACAGGACTTCCAACTGACATACTTGTTCCCTGTTTATACTTACAGCACCCATCCTCCTAATGATTCAGCTGTCTGACACTTGGGTGGTGCCTTCTCATAGGACACATCTTGACCTCAAAGATTTCCTGGCTAGAACACAGCTCCCATCATAGGATCATTCTCCAGAAATCTTCCTACATGACCCTTGTCAGCTTCTTCTCCTATTGTCTTCAGTGACTATTCCAAACTCTTACCTCTCCTCGAATTTCCTATCCCATCACCTTTACCCTTGCTCTTGACAGATGGCTGTGCCTGGTTCTTCACTGGAAAATTAAGACCAACAGATGAGAATTCCCTTAGCTGCTTCCCCTACCATCTACCAATTTCCCTGAAATCTTACCCCTCCTTTCCCTCCTATCTCAGTGAAATGCTGTTAGTCTTCTACCTGTCCAAGGCTATTCTTCTTCCCTGAAACACTATCTTGGACTCATCTCTCTCCCCAGTTCCCTTATTCCTTTTTTACATTCCCTCTTTCTCCCGTTTCTTTACCTATTTTTCTCCATCTCTATTGGCTCTTTTCTTTCAGTTCATAAACATATTCAATAAAAAAAATCTGATGGTTCTTGCTTCTGCCCCCAACAATTCCTAGAAATTAATCTTGCCAAAGTCATCAGTGAGCTCCGTTTTGCCAAATTAAATGGAAACTTTCTGCCCCTAACTTACTCAACTTTTCTCTGCCTTTGGTACCACTTATTATTCTTATTTTCCTCCTTGGGAACACTGTCTTTGTTTGGTTTCTGTGATACCATTCTCTGATGGTTTTCCTCCTATTTCACTGGCCACTTCTTAGTCATTCTCATGGGATCTTTTTCTCCCTTTCTTTCCCACGATAAGTGTTGGTGTCCTCCAGGACTCTGTGCTTGGCCTTCTTTTTGAATATATTCATGGGAGATTGCACACCACTGTAGCTGATGATTGGGATGACCACCTGTAAATTGACAACTCCTAAACTTATATTTGCATACCAGCTCCATCTTGAGCTTCAGGAGGTGGGGTTCCAAAGGCTACTGAACATCCTCGCCTAGTTTTCCTGTAGAGCTCTTCAAATCAGCATTGGCCCAGATCCAGATTTTTCAACCTTCACACTATTAACATTTTGGGTTGGATGATTATTTATTGTGTGGGGCTATTAGGTGCGCTGGAGGATGTTTAGCAGCATCCGTGGCCTCTGCCCCTAGAGGCCGTGAGTTGTGACAACCAAAAATGCCTCCAGATATCTCTTGTGGGGCACAATCGTCTCCTGTTGAGAACCATTGCCCTGAACTAAATTTACCCTCTTCCCTTTCCAAATGTGCCCTTTTTTTCTCACCTTAGTAAATGGTAGCAACATGTACTAGAAACATATGTCCTCTTAGACTCCTCTGTCTTAATCCTACCACTTCCTCCTCAGCCACATATAATAAATCTCCACGTCCTTTCAGTTTTCTTTTCTTTTTTTTTCTTATTTATTTCATTCAGTTTTCCTTTCTAAAAATACTTTGACTCTACCCTTTTCTTTCTATTTCCACCACCATCATCACCACTCCAGTCCAACCAACCGGTCTCACTGATATTTAGCATCTGTATTGTTATGACTGTAGATATTCACTCCTGAGCCAAGTAGATGTACTAAGATTTTGTTTCCTTTATTGTACTTGTTTTTTTTCTTTCATTTTATGTTGTGGAAAATTACAAACGTATAAAAGTATAGATGGTATAACAAACCCCATGTACCCATTACCCAGCTTCAGTAACTATCAACACATGGCCCATCTTGCTTTCACTATACTCTCACCCACTTTCCACCAGCCCCTTTGGATTTGTTTGAGGCAAATTCCAGACATTATATCATATAAGATATAAATACCACAGCATGAGTTTTAACAGAAAGGACTTAATTTTTTAACATAGTTTCATACCATTGTCACACCTTCAAATAAACATTTATCCCATAATATCATCAACTACCTAGTAAATGTTCAGATTTGGCACTGTTTTATCTCATTAAAAGCTTAATTGATATAGTTGGCTTGTTCAAATCAGGATTCAAACAAGGTATATACATTGCATTTGATTAACATGTCTCTTTAGCCTCTTAATTTGTAAGTACCCCTCCCTATTAATTTTTTTGTCCCTGCAATTTACTTTTTGAACAAACTGGTTTGTTTTCCTCTGGAGATTCTCCCATTCTGGATTTTGCTGATCGAATCCCCTTGATATCATTGAATGTTCTTCCTCTATCCCCTGTATTTCTTCTAAGCTGGTAGATCTAGAGCGTTGGTCAGATTCAGGTTTGATTTTTGGCAAGAATGTTTTTATATGTAGATGTCTAATGGGCTCTCTTTTTTGGTGATGTTAACATTGAACAGCAGATTCAGGTGTCATCAGTCTGATCCACTCATTGAAAAGTTCCCTGTCAGCTTTTCGCTTAATGGTTTAGCTGTCATTAGTGATCAGTGCTTAGATCTCTTATTTCGGGGGGGGGGGGTTGCAATGCAGTTATGTTCTAAATCTATCATTTATTAGCTGGAATTCTTCTAGAAATAACTTTTCCCTATCAACCCTTTGGTTACTCTAAGGTACTCTTACAGGTAAGGCAGGATGAATCCTTGGTTCTTTCGCCTTCCTCAAAAGATGATCAGTTAATGTGTTTGTTTTGGTATCATTAGGAACTCATAGTTTTGTGTTTTTTTTTTCTTTTGCGGCACGTGGGCCTCTCACCGTTGCGGCCTCTCCCGCTGCGGAGCACAGGCTCCAGATGTGCAGGCTCAGCGGCCATGGCTCACGGGCCCAGCCGCTCCACAGCATGTGGGATCCTCCTGGACTAGGGCATGAAGCCGTGTCCCTTGCATCGGCAGGCAGACTCTCAACCACTGCGCCACCAGGGAAGCCCAACTCATAGATTTTTAACATACTTGATATGTTTCAATCTACTGCAGATACTAGGGGTTTTTTGGTACTCCAATTGCTGCATTTTGGGCTAACTGGAACCTCTTTAAATTCGCTGTGAGACCTAGATGGCCGTGATAGTTCTGGAATGATAAGATATTTCTAGCACATCTAGTCCATTTTATGTCTGGGAGCTGGAATCAGCCGTTTCTTTAAGGAATCCTTGTCTCTTTTAGTGGGAAATGGCAGGGTTCTAGCTGCGTGCTTATTTATACTGAGTTGGTCATATTTCAGTGCCTTTTTAGTGGACAGAGCTAGGAAATATTTTTTAAAAGAAAATATATCATGAGTTCACAGTAATATGTCCAAATCAAATTAAAAATTATAGAGTTTTTACTTAAATCCTTTGACTTTATATTTTTATCTCTTGTCTTTTACCATTAAAACTTTAGTCCTGACAACATTAGCATACTTACAGTGGACCCTTGAACAAGGCCATGGTTAAGGGCACCAACCCCCGTGCAGTCGAAAATCCACTTCGTATCTGTGGTTCCACATCTGTGGATTCAATCAGCCATGCGTCGTGTAGTACTGTAGTACACGTTTAGTGAAAAATATCTTCATATAAGTGGACCTGTGCAGTTCAAACCCGTGTTGTTCAAGGGTCAGCTGTACTTATTTATTCTATCCTACTCTTTACATATAATTTCAGAACAACAATACTAGTATTATTACTAACAAATGATTACTGAAAAGAGCTCAAGATTTCTGTCCAGTTCTTTTTGTCCAATTATTGTGGCTCTGAAGGAATTCATCTCTTTGTAATTACATCACCAACTTGACATGATACATGGATTCTTTTTTTTCCTTCATTCTTCTTGCTTTATAATTTTAGGGATTGATTTTTTTCTTTTTCCTTTTGATTACATTTTTGTTTTATAATTTTGTAAGATACTTACATGGTTTCAAAGTCATATCTACAAAATAAAGGTGTATTTTCTTTTTGTTTTGTTTTTTGGTTGCGCCACATGCAGGATCTTAGTTCCCTGACCAGGGATTGAACCCGCCCCCCCTGCAGTGGAAGTGCAGAGTCTTAACCACTGGACCTCCAGGGAAGTCCCATAAAGGTGTACTTAAAGAGGTCTAGCTTTTACTTCTGTCCCCTCTGCCCACTTCCCTTCCTCCTTCTATGGGTAACATTTTTATTCACTTATATTTATTTTAAAAAATGGAAACATATTTGTATCTCCCCTTTTCTTAGCTAAAAGGTAGCTTAATATGGACACAGTTCTGTACCTTTTTTTCCACATAATAATATGCTTCATTTTTTAAAATATTTACAGTTGTTATATCTTCTTCTTGGATCAATCCTTTGATCATTTTTTAACATCTTTATTGGAGTATAATTGCTTTACAATGGTGTGTTAGTTTCTTCTGTATGCTTCATTTTTTTAAAAAATAACTGCTTAGTCCTATGTAATATGATGGATTTTATAACTTTTAGTTTTTATTGGCTTGAATAATTACCTCATTTTCTCATTGGCTTAATTTTCTATGAACCTATTGCTAATTTTTTTTCTGAGTGCTCTAAGAACTCTGTCAGACATTCATCAATATTCTCCATATGGTCAAAAACTTGAGTTTAGTATTTTCCCTGAAGACCTTTTTTCTGGAGTCTCCATCCTAGGCTCCTGAGGCCTTCTGCCTAGCTGTTATCTTGGGACTCCTTTTGCTGTTCTTCTGTCTTTCCCCGTTTCTCAGATCCCCTGTCTTCCTTTTTCTGGTTTACATCCTCATTTAGCTGGGATACAACCTCCATTAGCTTCCTGAGGAAGGGTGCCTACGAGTAAACTTTGAGTCTTTGCATGTCTGTAAATGTCTTAGTTCTTTCCTGACATATGACTGAGAGTATTTCTAGATTTCAAATTCTAGGTTTGAATCATTTGCCTTTATAAATTTGAAGACATGGTTTCATTGTCATCTGGCTGCTAATATTGTGTAAGTCTGGATGCTACTTTAAGTCCTATTCCTTTGTAGATAATCTCTCCCCTCTTTTTTTCTCTAGAAGCTTTTAGGGAATCTCTGTCCATGAAACTTCATGACCATGTGGCCCTTCTTTCATTCATTGTGATGGGCACTTTCTAGTCCTTGTCAAGCTGGAAACTAATACTTTCAGACATGGGAAATTTTCCTGTATTATTATTTTTTTAATTTATTTTTTATTTTTATATTTTTGGCCATGCCACGTGGCTTGTGGGATCTTAGTTCCCCAACCAGGGACTGAACCTGGGCCCCTGCACTGAAAGTGCCAAGTCCTTACCACTGGACCACCAGGGAATTCCCTATTTTTATTTTTTTAATTGAAGTATAGTTGATTTACAATGTTGTGTTAGTTTCATGTGTACGGCAAACTGATTCAGTTATATATATATATATATATATATTCTTTATCAGATTCTTTTCCATTATAGGTTATTATAAGATGTTGAATATACTTCCCAGTGCCATACAGTAGATCCTTGTTGTTTCTCTAGTTTATATATAGTAGTGTGTATATGTTAATCCCAAAATCCTAATTTATCCCTCCCCTGCCCCTTCCCCTTTGGTAGCCATAAGTTTGTTTCTATATCTGTGAGTCTGTTTCTGTTTTATTTATGTATGTATGTATGTATGTATGTATGTATGGCTGGCTGTGTTGGGTCTTCATTGCTGTGCGTGGGCTTTCTCTAGTTGCAGTGAGTGGGGGCTACTCTTTGTTGTGGTGCACAGTCTTCTCATTGTTGTGGCTTCTCTTGTCGTGGAGCGTGGGCTCTAGGCATGCAGGCTTCAGTAGTTGTGGCACATGGGCTCAGTGGTTGTGGTTTGTGGGCTCTAAAGCTCAGGCTCAGTAGTTGTGGTGCACGGGCTTAGTTGCTCCGCGGCATGTGGGATCTTCCCAGGCCAGGGCTCGAACCCATGTCCCTTGCACTGGCAGGCAGATTCTTAACCACTGCGCCACCAGGGACGCCCTCTGTTTGGTAAATAAGTTCATTTGTATCATTGTTTTAGATTCCACATATAGGTGATATCATATGATATTTATCTTTCTCTGTCTGACTTACTTCACTTAGTATGATAATCTCTAGGCCCATCTATGGGTTACTGCAAATGGCATTATTTCATTCTTTTTATGGCTGAGTAATATTTCATTGTATATATGTACCACATCTTCTTTATTCGTTCCTCTGTCGATGGACATTTATGTTGCTTCCTTGTCTTGGCTATTGTAAATAGTGCTCCTATGAATATTGGGGTGCATGTATCTTTTCAAATTAGAGTTTTCTCCAGATATCTGCCCAGGAGTGGGATTGCTGGATCATATGGCAACTCTATTTTTAGTCTTTTAAGGAACCTCCATACTGTTCTCCATAGTGGCTGCACCAATTTACATTCCCACTGACACTGTAGGAGGGTTCCCTTTTCTCCACACCCTCTCCGCCATTTATTATTTGTAGACTTTTTTTTTAAATTGGAGTATAGTTGCTTTACAAAGTTGTATTAGTTTCTGCTGTACAGCAAAGTGATTCAGTTATACATATATATATATATATATATATCCACTCTTTTTTAGATTTCCTTCCCATTTAGGTCACCACAGAGCATTGAGTAAAGTTCCCTGTGCTATACAGTACATTCTCATTAGTTATCTATTTTATATATAGTATTTCTAGACTTTTTGATGATGGCCATTCTGACTGGTGTGATGTATTATTTCTTTAATTACTTCCTTCCTCTCATTTTCTTTCTTCTCTCTATACCTCCTATTATTTGGATTTTGGACTTCATGAATTGATTCTGTAATCTGCTACTCATTCCTCTTCTACTTTCCATCTTTTTCCCTTTTGTTCTTCTTTTTGTGAAATTTTCTTGAAATAAATGCCAACATTTTTGTTGACTTTTTTCTACCACCTTTTAATTTTCAAAAGTTTTTGCTTGTTCTCTGATTGTTCCTTTTGTATAGCATCTTCTTTTTTTTAAATAATGTAATATATATATATACACATATATATATATATATTTTTAATCTTGCTTTTGCCTTTTTTTTCCTGTTTTTTGAATTGTCTGCTTCCTTCAGGGATTTTTTTCCCCTGTTTGTTTTGGGTATTGTCTTTTGCAATGAAGGCTTTAATCAAATAGCTGGTGGTAGTTGCCTGACTGTTCATGTTTAAGCATGAGGCTTTAAATTGATTGTCAATTCAGCTTGAGTGGGTTTGTTGATTCTTGGCTTCACCGCTGGTGCTTGTGGGTGGGGGCCCATATCTCTCTCTTGGGAGATCATTACTCTGGGACTATTCGGTTTCTTGAGAGAATTTACATTGAATCTTCCTGTTTCCACCCCTGTGCCACCACTCCGCCTGGTATTTCCTGGTATTTGTGTTTTCATTTTTTCCTAAGGGGAAAAAAATCCCCAACCTCCTGCTACAGAAGGATAGAGGTTTTTAGTAGGATGAGGTTGTTTACCAGTTTTATGTCCCGACTTTCAACCAAACCCTGTTTTTAACCCTGTAATTTATCCCATCTCTGTCTCCTTGCACTTCAAGTTTGAGCCTTTCCAGGCTTGTGTGGAGCAGATAAGCCTTACCTCTCATCTGATCCCCCTTTGTAAGCATTCCGGATGTAGCTTCCTTCATCTTGCTAAGTCAGTTGCCATTCCAGCCTTTTATCTGGTTTGCTCTTGTTGTCTTCTCTTCCATTATCTCTGTTCTTTCTTTCATTTATTCATTCAACAAGTACAATTGAGTACCTACAAATGCCAGGCACTATTCTAGGTGCTTAGGATACAATAATGAAGAAAATATCCCTTCCCTTGTGGAACTTATATTTTAGTGGGGGGAGACAGATTTAAAAAAAACATAATAAAGTAAATTATATAATATGTTAGAAGGTGATAAGTGCAGTGCTGGTCTGAATGTTTCTGTCCCTCCAAATTTCATATGTTGAAATCCTCACCCCCAAGGTAATAGTATTAAGAGGTTGGGGCCTTTGGGCGGTGCTTAAGTCATGAGAGTGGAGCCCTCATGATTAGGATTAGTGCCATTATAAAAGAGGGCCCAGAGAACTAGCTTGTCCATTCTTTTCATTTATTTATTTGTTTGTTTGTTTGTTTGTTTAAATTTTTTTGGCTGTGTTGGGTCATTGCTGTGCGCGGGCTTTGTGTAGTTGTGGTGAGTGGGGGCTACTCTTGGTTGTGGTGCGTGGGCTTCTCATTGTGGTGGCTTCTCTTGTTGCAGAGCACGGGTTCTAGGCATGCAGGCTTCAGTAGTTGTGGCACATGGACTCAGTAGTTGTGGCTCACGGGCTCTTGAGCACAGGCTCAGTAGTTGTGGTGCATGGGCTTAGTTGCTCCGTGGCATGTGGGATCTTCCCGGACCAGGGCTCAAACCCGTGTCCCCTGCATTGGCAGGCAGATTCTTAACCACTGCGCCATCAGGGAAGCCCCTAGCTTGTCCATTCTGCCATGTGAGGTTCCAGTGAAAAGACAGCAGCCGTCATTGAGGAAGCTGTCACCAGACACTGAATCTGCCGGAACCTTGATTTTGGATTTCCCAGTCTCTGGAACTGAGGAATTTTTGTTGTTTATAAGTCACCCAGTTTATGGTACTTTTGTTTTAGCAGTCCAAACAGACTAAGACAAATGCCATGGGAAAAATACAGCAGGATAAGGAGGATGAGAAGTCATAAGTTTGGGAGAAATGCGGGTTGTAATTTTAAATGGGATCAAGGTAGGCTTCATTGAGAAGGTGATATTTGAATAAAGCAGTAGTTCTCAACTGGGATTAGTTTTGCCCTACAGGGGACATTTAGCAACGTTGGAGACATTTTTGGTTGTCACCACTGGGGGATGGTTGGATGGTGCTACTGGTATCTGTCTAGTGAGTAGAGGCCAAGGATGCTGTTAAACATCCTGCAGTGCACAGGAAAGCCCCCCACAACACAGAATTGACAATAGTGCCAAGGTTGAGAAACTTTGGAATTAAGACTTAAAGGAAATGAGGGTGTCAGCCATGTGGAGGTCTGAGGGAAGAGCATTCTAGGCAAAGAGAACAGCCATGGCAAAGGCCCTAAGGTAGGAGTATGGCATGCTTTCTGGAGGAATTGAAGGTAGACTCAGAAGAGTAATAGGAGAAGAGGTAAGATAGTTAATGGGGACCAGATCGTGTAGTGCCTCAGAGGTCATTGTTGGGACTTTGGCTTTTATTCTGAGCTATTGGAGGTTTTGATTGGGGGGCGGGCATCTCATGATATGATTTAGGTTTTAAACAGGATCACTCTGGCTATTGTATTGTGTATGGATTGTTGTAGGGAAAGGTAGAAGCAGGGAGAGACTAGTTAGGAGGTTCATGTGGTAATCCAGATGTGAGATGATATAGCCCAGTGGGAGGAGCAGTGGAGGTGGATATATCTTGAAGACAGGACTGCAGGATTTCTTGATTGATTGGGTGAAAGGTATAAGAGAAAGAGAGGAGTGAAAATGGCTCTAGGTTCTTGGGAGGAGAAAGTGGAACAATGGAGTTACTATCTACGGAAATGGAAAAAGCTGTGGCAGAGCAGATTTGAGTAGGGGGAGGTTAGTAGCTCAATATTGGACATGTTGCATTGAGATACCTATTAGGCATCTGAGTGGATATGTTAAATAGGTAGTTGGATCTGTTAGGATGAGGTTCAAGAATTAGAAGTCTTGGAGTTGTTAACATGTAGATGTTATTTAAAATCATGAGACTGGAAGAGATGACCAAGGGAGTGAGAGTAGATAGAAAGAGAATAGGAACATGGACTGAGCCCAGGGGCATTCCCATTTTAAGATGTCTGGGAGGAGAAGAGGAACCAGTAAAGATGACTGAGAAGGGGCAGCCAGTGAGGTCAGAGGAAACCAGGAGAGTGTGGGATCCTGAAAGCCTAGTGAAGACAGCGAACTGAGGAGGAGGGGCTCATCAGCTGTGCCAGTGCTGCTGGTAGGTCAAATAAGATGAGGAGTGTGAATTGACCTTTGAACTGCATGACACGGAGGTCGTTAGTGACCATAATGGGAGCTTTTTGGGTGGAGTGGTGGGGACCTGATTTGAGTGGGTGAATAGAAGGAGAGGAATGGGAGGCAGTGAATATAGACAGTTCTTTTGAGGAGCTTTGCTACAAAGAGGAGCGGATAAATGGAACAGTGGCTGGAGGGGAAAGTGGGTTCGAGAAGGTTACTTTTCTTTTTAAAGTTGGGAGAGTTAGAAGAACATGCTTGTGTATTGATGGGAATGATCCAGTAGTGAGGGAGGACAATGATGCAAGAGAGAGAGAAGGGAGAATTGGTGGATCAATGAGTTTAAATACGTTTATGTCTTTTTTATTCCTTTATTTCATTTTAGTAGGATTTTTAAGAGGAATAGTCTTATTTTAACCAGAAGGCCCTTTCACTCTTTTTAAAAATTTTATTTTATTGAGGTATAATTGACAGGCAACATTGTGTAAGTTTAGGGTATACAGTGTGTTGATTTGATACACTGATACAGTTGACCCTTGAACAACATGGGGGTTGGGGCGCTGACCCTCTGCACAGTTGAAAATGCACCTATAACTCTGTAGTTGGCCCTCCATATCCTTGGTTTTCCCGTATCTGCGGTTCCATGTCTCGAGTTCAACCAACCCCAGATTCAACCAACCACAGATTGTGTAGTAATGTAGTACGTATTTATTGAAAAAAATCCACATGTAAGTGGACCCACACAGTTCAAACCCATGTTGTTCAAGGGTCAACTGTATATTGCAATATGATGCTTAGGCATTCCCATGTAAGAATAGGAGTTTCAGGCTCTATTTTGTAAAAGAAGAAACCAAAGCCTTGGCTCATACAGTGGAGAAGCCGTATTTCATATTTACTTACCCATTATCTTCCAGGTCAGACTCAGTTTTTCAGTTCCCATCCTTCTAGGACCTCAAAGACATTTGAATCTTCTTCCAGAAAACATTCCTTTCCAACCAGCAAGTAAACAACTGTTGAACCAGTCTTTCTTTAAATCACCAACTTCAAAATTTGGAAAAATATGTTCAGTATAAGTATAGTTAAGCATCTTATGTTGCATTTATATGAAATTATAGCAGAAGTGGTCAAGTGCACCCTTAATTGATTTTTACCCTCTCAAGTGGCACTGTTTTTTGGTGTAACTCTCCCTTCCATGCACTATTTTGGGTTTGTGTGAAAATACAGTGGATCCAGAACCCATGCATTATGAAAACAAGAGGACTTAGTAAATCAGATAGTGTGTCCTGTTGTGGCAGCAACTGGCTTGTGTTTGAAGTTTGGCTTTAAGGATTTTTGATATCTCAACACTGAATCAGGATTGCTTTTGACCTGTATTTACCAGGGGAAGATGAAGGATCCAACTAAGCTAGTTGGCACCTGGTTATATGAAGAAATACAGAAACAATGGGCTTACATCAGGAAGTTATAAGCAAGAATGGAATTATAGCAGCTTAGTAGTGTATTAGGAATTGCTGCCAGGAGGAATTCACAGAAATGGATGATTATTGTATTCCACATTGTGTACACAATAAGCTGAGATTCTTCACACAGATACCTTTGCTGTTCTTTCATACCTCCTTTCAATAATAATTATTGAGCACTGGTTATGTGCTAGACTCAGGATACAACTCTGAGCCTTCCTGGAGCATACTTTTTGGGCTCTCATGGATAGGATCCCTCAGTAAGGTTGCAGGGCAGTGATCATGTTTCTTATATCACTGCATTAGTTTGCTAGCACTGCCATAACAAAATCCCAAAGACTGGGTGGCTTAAACAACATAAACTTATTTTCTCACAGTCCTGGAGGATGGAAGTCCAAGATCAGGGTGTCAGCAGGTTTGGTTTCTTCGGAGGCCTCTCTCCTTGGCTTGCAGATGGCTGCCTTTCTGCGGTGTCCTCATGTGGGCTTTCCTCTGTGCACCTGTGCATCCCTGATGTTTCTGTGTATCCAAATTTCCTCTTCTTATAAGGACAACAGTCAGATTGGATTAGAGCCCACCTTAACTGCCTCATTTTAACTAATCACCTATTTAAAGGCTCTATTTCCAAACACAGTCACATTTTGAAGTACTAGGGGTTAGGACTTCAATGTATGAATCCTAGGGGGACACAGTTCAGCCCATAACACTCTCCTCTGGACCCCCAAAATTCATGTTCTTCTCACATGGAAAATACATTCACCCCCATTCCAACAGCCCAAAATTCTTAACACATTCCAGCATCAACTCTAAGTCCTAAATCTCATCTAAATGAAGTGTGGATGAGAGGTATCAGTCAAGGTATAATTCATCCTAAGACAGAATTAGCTGTGAACCAGTGAAGCTGGGCAAATTATCTGCTTCCCAAATACAATCGTAGGACAGGCATAGGATAGACATTCCCATTCCAAAAGGAACAAATCAGAAAGAAGAAAGGGGTCATGGGTCCCAAGCAGATCTGAAATCTAGCAGGGCAAATTCCACTAAAGTTTAAGGCTCGAGAATAATCCTCTATTGGTTGATACTGTCCTCCAGGCCCACTGGGGTGGTGGGCCCACTGGGGTGGCAGCGTGGCTGACTGAAACCACAGCATTCGGACCCACCCTAATGGCCTCATTTTAGCTTAAACACATCTTTAAAGACCTCGTCTCCAAATCTGGTCACATTCTGATGTACTGAGGGTTCAACATATGAATTTGTGTGTGTGGGGGATACACTTCAGCCCATAACAGTCGCTCAGCATGAATAATGAGCTGTCAAACTTTGTTAGTTTTGCCTGTGTTATAGTACTGTTTTCTTCCTAGTACTACGAAGTATTCCTTCGACAGTCCCCATTGGAGCCCTGCCTTCTGTTTCATGAAGGTGGGTACTGGTGTGAGCACATAGCCCACACCAATAGCTGAGGGCACACAATGGCCATCATCACTTTCCATCACCAGGAATTAAGGCCGGTGAGACTCAAAGGATGATAAGGAGCAGCTTCTGTAGCAGCCCTTACTATCAATATGCTGCAGTTGGTGGGCTTCCCTGGTGGCGCAGTGGTTGAGAGTCCGCCTGCCGATGCAGGGGACACGGGTTCGCGCCCTGGTCCGGGAAGATCCCACATGCTGTGGAGCTGCTAGGCCTGTGAGCCATGGCCGCTGAGCCTGCGCATCCGGAGCCTGTGTTCCGCAACGGGAGAGGCCACAACAGTGAGAGGCCCGCGTACTGCAAAAAAAAAAAAAAAAAAAATGCTGCAGTTGGTGTTTGGAGGTTTCAGGGCAGATAGCAGAAAACACATCCATATAATGTATGGGTTGGAAAGAAGCGTTGGGGATGATGATGAGGAGATGGCAAGGATCCTGTTAACCATGCTGCTGGCATAATGAAACCAAAGAGACTGAGGCTAGGTTACCAAGTGAGTTATCATGTGAGGACTCCTGAGGATTTTCACAAGAACTTTGCCCACGGAACTTAGTAGGTGTTCTACTAATTCCAGAAGCCAATTTAATAGAGACTAGAATATGGTCAGAATTTCATAATCTACATACTACGTTTACATTTGTAATACACTTAGAGCTTTCAAACATGCCTGTATCAAAATATTCTAATACTTATGTGATCATCTCAAGCAACTTGTGAAGTAGGCTGGAGAGGGAGAGGTATTGTTCCCTTCATTTCACAGCTGAGCAAATGGAGGCATAGAGGTACCCAAGGTTAAAGAGCTAGTAAATAGCAAAGCTATAGGGCTTGAACCCAGGTCGTTGATTCCTGGCCTTTTAACTCTATAGCTCCAACGTAGTTTATTGTCATATGTCCTTGTGTCGAGCTAATGGATAGGGCTCTCTGTAGTGACGTAAGAACTTTAAAACGTTTAGAACTCGAAGAAAGGATTTAGTTACCATGCTCATTCTGTTCCGTGCCCTTTCTTTCCTTTCTCTTAGGATGCGTGTCTTCTGAGGTGGTGTTTGGATGGGTGGATGGGATGCTTGAAGTAGAGAAGTATGAAAGGAATTGAAAGGTTATTGCTTGTTCGTGATGGGACAAAAGCTTAGTTTAGCTCCTAGGTTACAACAAGAATAACTCTCACACTTTCTTTAGAGAACTATTAAAGAGGCTCAAACCAGAGAAAGTGCCATGTCTGTTGTATAGCATTTGTCAAAAGCCAATAAGCAAAGCAGTGCTTCTGCTGAGATGTGAAAATAGCTTTTTTTTTTGTCCTACAGAACATTGCTTTAAGTGTTATCTATAATAGGATTTGAGTAATGTGCCTTCTTTTCTGACTACTGCAGGGCTGATTACCATAGAGCTTGGAGAGAAAATTTGTCAGAGGTGGGCTTTTGCTTGATTCCTGATTTTGTCATCTGGGCAGGAGGAGCTCTGTGTTCAGAAGGAGACTGTAAAGAAGTTTTTCACCAAAGGGCCAGGAGCAGTCTGTGACTTGACATCACTTTACTTCCAGGAAAGGTAAACCTGGGACAGCCCAACAGCAAGCCGCACTCTGATGGCTTGCCATAGTCTGGGTTGTGGATTACTGAGGCAGCACTGCTGATGGCCAAGTGTTTGCATGTACCTCCATCCCCTGAGAGGGGAACTCCTCCAGAACTCTCAGGGCCATGCCATGGAGGCTTTGTCTCCTAGCTGAGATGCTGGGGCCTCCCTCTCCAACCAACCACTAGAGATAGGTTGGCCTGCCATTCCAAGGTGCTTTCTTCTTTTATTCTTTTCTAGCACTATGACCCGTTGCAGCCATCAGCAGTCCCCCTACCAGCTCCTGTTTGGGGAACCCCACATCTTTGAAGATCTCCTGGGGTTGAAGATATGCATCTCTCCAGATGCCTTTTTCCAGGTTAACACTGCTGGTGCAGAGATACTGTATCGGACAGTGGGGGAGCTGAGTGGAGTGAACTCTTAACACCATCCTCCTTGACATCTGCTGTGTAACTGGCAAGTGGCAGCCCAGGGCAGAATCAACATGCAGCTTATCTCCCCAACACCATCCATGCAGCACCCAGGGCCCTTGCAGCCGAGGTGGGGAGGTGGTGGTAGTGGTGCAGGCATAACCTCATTGGTAATACCCTAAAATACCCTCCTCTTATTCTCTCCTACTTCCCCAGGTGTGATTGGCCTCTCTCTGGCTCAGTATACCTCCTAGATCTTTGGGATTGAGTTGGTGGAGCAGGCGGTAGAGGATGCCAGGTGGACTGCAGCCTTCAATGGCACATTCTGGGGAGAAATTAAGAGCTGTAGTTGTTCTGCACTATGGGAACGGTTGTGTGGGAAAGGGCATCTACTGTATCCACGACTGGGGAGGAAGGGAAGGTTGTTCTGGAGTGCTCAGAGTTGGATTCTGATGACTTTCTAAAAGCGGTCGCCTTTTTTTTAAAAAAAAAAAAAATTGAAGTATAGTTGATTTCAATGTTGTGTTTCAGGTATACAGCAAAGTGATTCACTTATATGCGTATATATATATGTATATATGTGTGTGTGTGTGTATATATATATATATATATATATATATATATATATATATATATATATATATATATATTCTTTTTCAAATTATTTTCCCTGGGCTTCCCTGGTGGCGCAGTGGTTGAGAATCCTCCTGCCAATGCAAGGGTCACGGGTTCAGGCCCTGGTCCAGGAGGATCCCACGTGCCGTGGAGCAGCTGGGCCCGTGCGCCACAACTGCTGAGCCTGCGCTCTAGAGCCCGCAAGCCACAACTACTGAAGCCTGTGCTCCGCAACGGGAGAGGCCACAGCAATGAGAGGCCCGCGCACTGCGGCGAGGAGTGGCCCCCGCTCACCGCAGCTAGAGGGAGCCCACGCACAGCAACGGGGACCCAACACAGCCAAAAATAAATAAATAAATAAATTCATTAAAAAAAATTATTTTCCCTTATAGGTTATTACAAAATATTGAGTAGAGTTCCCTGTGTTATACAGTAGGTCTTTGTTGGTTACCTATTTTATATATAGTAGTGTGTATATGTTAATCCCAAACTCCTAATTTATCCCTCCCTAATCTTTTTTTTTTTTTCTATCCGGAAAAAGCCTAAGGGAAGGAATAAGCCTAGCTGATAGGAAGGGAACTTGGCAAAACTTTGAATAATATAGAAGAGCCTTCTTGACATTAGACTCATGAGGCATCATAACAATACAGTAGGTTTCAAACTATTTTTAGCAATAGGACCTTTTCTTTGAACAAAGTCTTAGGCCAAACTGCAACATAGAAAAAAAGATTTTCTTTCCCCTCTGCCTCACCTCTAGACAGCTTCTGAGGCTCCATGTGAAAGCCTCCAATATAGCAGAAGGAGCACTTGAGTTATAGTCAAGGTTCTCTTCTTGGAATAGGTCCTTATGTGCTGTGTGAGTCACTAAGTTGTAAAATAACACGTCTAGTCTCTCAAGCTGAAAGGCCTACAGACATATTGCAAGGCAAAGCGCATTGGAAAAAAAACGAAGCAGGTCCAAAAGCATTTCTTTCATTGTTATGCAGAAATATGTTAGATCCAAAGGGAAGATGGCAGAGCCCTCCCTGCTTTCTGTACATTTCTATAAAGCTGAAGCTCCCCACCCCCAACTGCTTGGCTTGCATTTTGAGTTATGGCACGTGGGCCTCTCTTTTGCAAGCATCACCGACTGTGAATTACATACCGGTCGAGCAAAGAAGATTTTGCCACAGCTACTGAAGTCAAAGGAAGATGGGCAGTTAATTGTTGCTATAGTGAACCCAGCCCAGCGGGACTGCGTAAGGATGACTAGCTTTCCTGCTACAGAGCTAGTTAGGTATTCCCATGATGTCCACCAGCTTTGGTCTCTCATTTCTACACCATGTTAAGGCTGCTCTCAGTGAGCTGGCTCTGAACCTGCTTCTCCTCTATTCCTAACCAGTCCTATGTGCCGGCCAGTTGCAACTTTGTGATAACCTAGACCATGATAGTTTAATTATATTAATAGCAATGTGTTTCTTCCTTTAGATTACCAGGTGGTTCAAGCCATTCAAAACTGAGGGGCCATCCGCATACTAGTTTTTGTTTCCTGCAAGCCCCATGGTGAAACTACAGGGAACATCATTGAGTGAGTCTTGACTTCATTTTAAAATTATTTTTCCTGTGCTTCCCTGGTGGTGCAGTGGTTGAGAGCCCGCCTGCTGATGCAGGGGACACGGGTTCGTTCCCCGGTCCCAGAGGATCCCACATGTTGCGGAGCGGCTAGGCCCGTGAGCCATGGCCACTGAGCCTGCGCATCCAGAGCCTGTGCTCCGCAACGGGAGAGGCCACAACAGTGAGAGGCCTGCGTACCACAAAAAACAAACAAACAAATAAATAAATAAATTTTCCTGATGGTCAAAGTAATCCTTATTGTTATGCTTATTGTGCAGAATTTGTAAAGTGTACAGAAGTATAAAGAAATAAAAAAGTCATTATACTGTCATCAAGAGTCAATTATAGGGCCAGGTCTTGGATGAGGCAAATAAAGCAACCCACATCAGGTACAAAATTTAAGAGGATGCCCCAAATCTTAGTAATCAAGATGCATTTTTTTTTTTTTTTTTTTTTTTTTGCGGTACGCGGGCCTCTCACTGCTGTGGCCTATCCCGTTGCGGAGCACAGGCTCCGGACGCGCAGCCTCAGCAGCCATGGCTCACAGGCCTAGCCGCTCCGCAGCATGTGGGACCCTCCCGGACCAGAGCACGAACCTGTGTCCCCTGCATCGGCAGGCGGACTCTCAACCACTGTGCCACCAGGGAAGCCCCAAGGTGCATTTTTAATGCAGTATTTTCAAAAATTAAATTGTCCAAAATATCTGTGAACAAAATATTAAATTTTTTTAAAAAGTGAGATCCACTCCTGTACTTGCTAAGCCATGCCTCAGTCACCTTAACTCTAGTCCTGGCCCTAGTTCCGATAAAACTGTATTTATAAAAGCAGGCAGCCAGCCTGTCGGCCATAATTTTACAATTAGATTTTCCAAATTATTGCATCAAGATATCATTTGTCTTGATTACTGAGTTTTTGGCACCCTCTTAAATTGTGCATCCACGGGGAATGCCTTCTGCTTCACTCCCAGTTCTGGCCCTGCTCAATTATTTTGATTTTTGAAATGTTTTCTTCTTGTAATCTCTCTTTTTTACATAAATAACACAATTTCTTTGTAATATTCGAAGAACATAGGTGGGTATAAATTACAGATGAGGGAATTCCCTGGCGGTCCAGTAGTTAGGACTCTGCACTTTCACTGCCGAGGGCCTGGGTTCAAGCCCTGGTCTGGGAATTAAGATCCCACAAGCTGTGTGGCACAGCCAAAATAAATAAATTAATTAATAAAGTACAGATGAAATACCTAGATGAAACAAGTGAGAATTAAAAGGAAATAAATTAAGCTTTCAAGTCAGTGAGCTAGAAGAACAGTAAAGCTAATGAAAACTGAAGGAATAAATCAATAACGTTTTAAAAATCCAGAAATTAATGAACTACAAAGGCAAGGCAGAAATAGAGACACAGAAATAGAGGACAAACCTATGGACACTAATGGGGGGAAGTGGGTGGGGGGATGAATTGGGAGATTGGGATTGACATATATACACTAATATGTATAAAATAGATAACTAATAAGAACCTGCTGTATAGCACAGGGAACTCCACTTTGCTGTACAGTAGAAACTAAGACGACATTGTAAAACAACTACACCCCAATAAAAAAACAAAACAAAAAAACCCTAAAAATCCTATAGACTCAACAAATAAACCAGAAGGTGTTATTGGAAGAAGAAAATAAAATAGATAAGTAAACCTAATCAAGAATATAAAGTCTTAAATGAGAAAAAGGAGCATGACTACAGATATGAAGAAATTTTTAAAAATATAAGAAAGTACTTTGTATAACTCCTTCCTAATACGTTTGAAAACCTAGATGAAATGGGAGATTTCCCGGAAGAATGAAAATGGCTAATATTAATTCTAGAAGCTACAGTAAACCTAAACACACCAGTACCCTAAACCTAAACACACCAGTACCCCTGGGAAAAAATTGAGAAAGTTGTCAAAGAGCTTCCTCTACCCAAAATAAAATCATGAGGCCCGTATATTTTCACACTTATTTCCTTATCTTTTCCTGCATACTCTTCCAGTTGTCCTTTATTTTTATTTTCATTATACAGTTTAAAAATGTTTTTGTATACATATCATGAAGGTGACACCTCAAATCAGTGGGGAACAAATGAACTATTTAATAGATGGTGGTGGACAACTGGGTAGATAAGGCAAAAAAAAAAAAAAGGTTGGATCTATATCTCATGTTGCAGACCAGGATAAATTACAGAAGAGTTAAGAGATTTAAGTGTAAACAGAGGAAATCATAAATGTATGCTAGGAAATCAGAGAATTTTTTTATAATCTTGGAGTGCAGAGGCCCTTTCTAACTATGAAACTTCAGAAGACATATAATAAAAGGTTGTTAAATTTGGCTACATAAAACAAAACTTCCTTCGTTACACCATACACAGAAATGAATTCAAAATGGATTATAGAAGTAAATGTAAGAGCTTGAAACATGGGAGTAAATCTTTGTGAACTTGGGTTAGGCAAAGCCTTCTTACATATAACATCAAAGACCCAAGGAACAGCTACAAGAAAGTGTGTGTGTGTGTGTGTGTGTGTGTGTGTGTGTGTGTGTGTGTAATTGAACATCATCAAAGTTAAAAAAAACTTTTTGTGCTGCAAATGATACCATCAAGAAAGTGAAAAGATGAAAAGACAACCCACAGAATGGGAGAAAAGATTTGAAAATCATTTACCTGATAAGGGACTGGTATCCAGAAGCCAGACACAAAAGGCCACTTATTCCGTTGACAGGAAAATGTCCAGACTAGGCAAATCTCTAAGAGACAGACAGTAGATTTATGGTTGTCTAGGGCTTAGGGTGGGGGGTTTCGGGAGAAATGGGGAGTGACTGCTAAGGAGTTAATGAAAATATTCCAAAATTGATTGTTGTGATAGATGCATAACCCTGTGAATATACTAAAAACCACTGAACTGAATAAGTAGTTGAGCTGTGTGAATGATATTGCAATAAAACAGTCTTAAAAATCAATAACTTGCATGATAAAAAGCACCAAAAGCAAAGAGAGGAAACAATGTACAATCTGGAAAAAAATTTGCAGTTCATATTACAAAGACTTTTTTCCTTAATTTATAACAAACTCTTGGAAATCAGTAAGAAAAACAATAGCCCAAAAGAAGAATGAATGCAAAATACAAAAAGAAAACATAAATGTGTTTATGAACCATGAAAGGATGCTCAGTCTCTTCCATTATAGTGGAAATGCAGATTAAAAGTACCCTGAGATACCACTTTTTGTATCTCAGATTGGCAAAAGTTCCAAAGTTTGATAATGCACTGTTGGCAATACTATGGGGAAACGTGAATTCTAAAAAATTACTGGTCAGAGTGTAAATTGGCACAATCCCATGGAGGGAAATTTAGCAATATAGACTAAGATTATAAATGTATATATACCTTTTGACCCAGTAATTCCATTCCTGAGGCTTTATCCTACAAATATACTGACACACATGTAAAATGACATGCATTGATTGATTGATTGCAATATTGTAACTGCAAATGATGAGATATCCTAAAAGTCCATCAGTGAGGAACTAGTTAAATCAAATATGCTACATCCATACAATGGAGTACCATGCTGCTATAAAAAAGAATGAAGATGTTCTCTGTTTACTGATATGGAAAGATCTCTAAGGTACATTATTTTCTGTTAACAACTTTATTGAGATATAACTCACATAAAATTCAACCTTAATTAAAGTGTATAATTCAAAGGTTTTTGGTACATTCTCAGAAGTGTGCAGCCATCACTACTGTCTAATAGTGAACATCTTCATCACTCCAAAAGAAACCCTGCACCTCTCACCTGTCACTTCCCGTTTTTCCCCAACCCCCTGGCCCTAGGCAACCACTAATCTACTTTCTGTATGGATTTGCCTATTCTGCACAATTCATACAAGTGAAGTTCTTTGCAAATGTGGTCCTTCACATCTGGCTTCTTTCTCTTAGCATGATGTTTGTAAGGTTCATCTGTGTTGTAGCATGTAGCAGTACTTCATTCCTTTTTATGGCTGAATAATATTCCATTCTATGGATATATACCACATTTTATTCACTCATCAGTTGATGGACACTTAGGTTGTTTCCACCTTTTGGCTATTATGAATAATGTTGCTATGAACATTCATGTGCTAGTTTTTGTGGGGAAATATGTTTTTATTTCTCTTGGGTAGATACCTAGTAGTGTAATTGCTGGGTCGTATGGTACCTATTTTAACCTTTTGAGGAACTTCCAGACTATTTCCAAAGCAGCCTCCCATCTTAAATTCCCACCAGTGGTATATGAGTGTTCCAGTTTCTCTACGTACTTGTTAACTCTACTGCAATATTTTTTATTATACACATCCTAATGGGTGAGAAGTGGTACCTCCTTGTGGTTTTGATTGCATTTCCCCATGGTTAATGATGTTGAACATTTTTTCATATGTTTATTGGCCATTTATATATATATCTTCTTTGGAGACCTGTCTATTTAGATCTTTTGCCCATTTTACAGTTGGGTCATCTTTTTATTATTGAGTTTTAAGAATTCTTTTAAAATTCTAGATATAAGTTCCTTATCAGATACATGATTTGCAAAAATTTTCTGTTCTGTGGGTTGTCTGTTCACTTTCTTGACATTATCCTTTGAAGCACAAGATTATTTGTGATGATGTCCAGTCTGTGTTTTCTTTTGTGGCTTGTGATTTTGGTTCTGAATGGAAATAGCAAGGTATGCAGAATTGTTGATATAATGATAACTATCTTTGTAAAAACGGACAAAAGGTGAAGAGCATATTGACTTGTATTTGCTGTATATGCATACAGAAACTGGTAAGTTTTATAAGAAACTGATTAATAGAAAAAAATTAAGAAAACAAAAAAAGGATTTCCCTGATGGTTCACTGGTTAAGTCTCCTTGCTTCCACTGCAGAGGGCACCAGTTTGATTCCTGGTCAGGGAACTAAGATCCCACATACTGCGATGTGCGGCCCAAAAAAACAAAAACAAAAACAAAAAACTGATAATAGTAGTTATCTATGGTGGGGGAAACTGCAGGGATGGGAGTAAGAGGTGTGGAGAAGCTTTACTATATACCTTTATATGTTTCACTTCTGAATAAAATGAAAATATTTATTTTGCAAAACAATAGATTAAAAAATGCAACAATTAAGAGTAAGCCTAGGATTCTGCTAACACTCAGACTGAGTAAAACAATAAACATGGCCTCAGAACAGGAAGAAAAATTTATTTTGAAAAGACAGTATGTGCATATGGTAGAAAAAAAAAACAGTACATAAGAGTGCCATGTACATGCAGTGAATAATGAGTCTTCTTATTCCTGGCTCCTAGTCCTTCAGATGTCACCACTCTTCCTAGTTTCTTGTGTAGCCTACCAGATATAATCTGTGTGTGTGTGTACATCGCTCTTTCTCTCTTTTTTAAACAGATAGAAACAGACTATAAACACTGTTCTGACGGACCTAGAGATTATCATATTAAGTGAAATAAGTCAAAGAAAAAAAATCATGATATCACTTATATGTGGAAACTAAAAAGTGATATATAAACAAACTTATTTACAAAACAGAAATAGACTCACAGACATAGAAAACAAACTTATGGTTACCAAAGGGGATAGCAGTGGTGGTGGGGGAGATAAATTAGGAGTTTGGGATTAACGTATACACACTACTGTGTATAAAATAGGTAAACAACAAGGACCTACTGAATAGCACAGGGAACTATACTCAGTATCTTGTAATAACCTATAATGGAAAAGAATTTTAAAAAGAATATATATATATATATATATATGTATAACTAAATCACTTTGCTGTACACCTAAAACTAACACAACATTGTAAATGAACTATACTTCAATTTAAAAAAATTTTAAAAACCCCACTATTCTGCACCATGCTTGTCACTTAACAATAGATTTTGGAGATTGTTCTACAATGATGTAGGATCTGCATCAGTACTTAAAGGTCTACTTAATTTTTAAAATAGGCTGTATAGTTTTAACTTACATAAATATATCATTTAACTTGTCCCTTTGAAGGGACATTCATCCTAATGAATTTTGAGGTTGTTTCTACTCTATTGTTACCACAGTGTTGCAGTGAATGTCCTTGTTCATATATCTTTGCATATTTGTGCAATGACTATGTATATGTATATGTGATGAATAAGTGTATGTGTATGTATATATTTATTAGATAAATCCCTGATGTGGAATTGCTGGATTAAAGGATATGTGCTCTTAACGTTTTCATGTATTTTCTAACAGAGCTCTAGAATCAACTTATCAAAAATATTCTTTTGGGCTTGTGATTGGAATTTATTGATTCCAATTAATTAAGGAGAACTGAAATCTTTACAGTATTTTTTCTATACAGGTATGTGACCTATCTCTTCAATTACTCTAGGCTTATGGAATTCTCTAAATATAAACACGTATTTTTTTCCCAATACAGGTCTTTTTTCTTAAGATTAATACAAGATATTGTAAAGTTTTTATTGCTTTTATGAAAGGGACCTTTTTCATGATATTTTCTAACTGGTTATTGCTGATTTTGTGTCAAGCTACCTATTCTTTTATTTGTTTTACAGGTTTTCCAGTTGATTCTCTTTCATTTTCTTGGTAGCTGGCCATATGATCACCATATAAAAGCAGTTTTGTCTCTCTCCTTCTAATACTTTTTTTTTCTTATTACGTTGGATAAGAAGATGTTCCAGTGTAGGAGTGATAGTGAGTATCTTGTCTTGTTCCTTATTTTAATAGTACAGTGCTACTGAAATGACTGAGTGTTAGCCAGGGAAACAAGAACTCATCTGGTTTGTTGGTTTGAGTGTAAATTAGTACAACCTTTTCAAACAAAGTTTAAAAAGGTTTAGTTGTACATATCTTAGGGCCTTAAAAACATACAGGCCCTTCAACTCAGCAGTTCCACTAAATAACTAAAAATGTAAGCAAAGATATAACTATAAGAATATTCATGAAGGGACTTTTTGAAATAGCAAAAGGTTAGAAACAGCTTACATTTCCAATAGCAAGGAATTAGATAAGTAAGCTACATTACATTTATTTAATGAAATACCATATAGCCAAAAAAAGTGAGGTAACTACATATAGTGGAGAGATGCTCATGATGCATTATTATGTGAAGAAGCTGTTGTAAAACAGTGTGTATAGTATGTACAGTGTGATTCCACTTTAAGAAACCAATTTAAATGTACATATTTGGAAGGATATATCCTGAGAATTTAGCAGCAGGTATACTTCTCTGAATGGTGAGTTTATAGGTGAATTTTTGTTCTCATTTTTACTTGACTTCCTGTGATAAGGGAAAAAGTAATTTGCTTAGAAAGTTTTCAATAGAATAATTCAGTAATATATATATTAATTACCTATTGTGTGCAAATCATACAGAAAAGTGTATGACTCAGGCCCCTTGCTCCATTCACCATTGAACCCCTACTCTGTGTCACACACTGAGAACACAGAGATGAATAATAAGCAGTTTTTGCCTTGTTTCTAGCCTCAAAAAGATTATATACTCCCATGAGGAAGATGGTTTAAAAACTGCAGGTAGTTACATTAAATGTGATAAATGCTGTTATAGAGAGAAACACAGGGGGCTGTGGGAACACAGAGGAAGGGCTTAAATTTTAAGGAATTGTGTTCCTGTAGTTTCTCCTTGGTTTATCAAACTGAATATTTTTTTCTTTGAATTTTTGAATTTTATTTTATTTATTTTTTTAAACAGCAGGTTCTTATTAGTTATCATTTGCCTTATATATTGCGGTGCTTCTATGTTGGGTGCATATATATTTATAATTGTTATATCTTCTTCTTGGATTGATCCCTTGATCATTATGTAGTGTCCTTCCTTGTCTCTTGTAACATTCTTTATTTTAAAGTCTATTTTATCTGATATGAGTATTGCTACTCCAGCTTTCTTTTGATTTCCATTTGCATGGAATATCTTTTTTCCATCCCCTCACTTTCAGTCTGTATGTGTCCCTAGATCTGAAGTGGGTCTCTTGTAGACAGCATATATATGGGTGTTGTTTTTGTAACCATTCAGTGAGCCTGTGTCTTTTGGTTGGAGCATTTAATCCATTCACATTTAAGGTAATTATCAATATGTAAGTTCCTGTTACCATTTTCTTAATTGTTTTGGGTTTGTTTTTGTAGGTCCTTTTCTTCTCTTGTGTTTCCCGCCTAGAGAAGTTCCTTTAGCATTTGTTGTAGAGCTCGTTTGGTGGTGCTGAATTCTCTTAGATTTTGCTTGTCTGTAAAGCTTTTGATTTCTCCATCAAATCTGAATGAGATCCTTGCTGGGTAGAGGAATCTTGGTTGTAGGTTCTTCCCTTTCATCGCTTTAAATGTGTCATACCACTCCCTTCTGACTTGTAGAGTTTCTGCTGAGAAATCAGCTGTTAACCTTATGGGAGTTCCCTTGTATGTTATTTGTCATTTTTCCCTTGTTGCTTTCAATAATTTCTTTGTCTTTAATTTTTGCCAGTTTGATTACTATGTGTCTCGGCGTGTTTCTCCTTGGGTTTATCCTGTATGGGGCTCTCTGTGCTTCCTGGACTTGGGTGGCTATTTCCTTTCCCATATTAGGGAAATTTTTGGCTGTAATCTCTTCAAATATTTTCTCGGGTTCTGTCTCTCTCTCTCTTCTCCTTCTGGGACCTGTATAATGCGAATATTGTGTGTTTAATGTTGTCCCAGAGGTCTCTTAGGCTGTCTTCATTTCTTTTCATTCTTTATTCTTTATTCTGTTCCACAGCAGTGAATTCCACCATTATGTCTTCCAGGTCACTTCTCCATTCTTCTGCCTCAGTTATTCTGCTGTTGGTTCCTTCTAGTGTATTTTTCATTTCAGTTATTGTATTGTTCATTTCTGTTTAGGTGTTTGTTCTTTAATTCTTCTAGGTCTTTGTTAAACATTTCTTGCATCTTCTCGATCTTTGCCTTCATTCTTTTTCCAAGGTCCTGGGTCATCTTCACTATCATTATTCTGAATTCTTTTTCTGGAAAGTTGCCTATCTCCACTTCATTTAGTTTTTTTTTTTTTTTTCTGGGGTTTTATCTTGTTCCTCCATCTGGTCCATAGCCCTCTGCCTTTTCATCTAGTCTATCTTTCTGTGAATGTGGTTTTTGTTCCACAGGCTGCAGGATTGTAGTTCTTCTTGCTTCTGCTGTCTGCCCTCTGGTGGATTAGGCTATCTCAAACTGATATTATGATTTGTTTCTACAGGTTGTGCTGTCCTCCAAACTCTGCTAAGAAGCTCCTTGGCGAGCCTTTCGTCCTAAGACAAGCTGTGCCTGTGGATCTGTTCCCCCACACCCCGCGCTGTGAGCTGGTGCTTCTCTTCACTCAATAAGCAGCCTCCTACAAGCCTGCAGGTTCTTTGTTAAGACTGAACTGTCAGTAACTTCCAGGTCTAGCATATTGCTACATCGCTGACCCTGAGAGCATTACCGTGGAAACCAATCTTTGGACCCTGAGCAGGAAGAATATCGTGGACCTCCTACCTGAGGTAGATTTATAACCTTAGTTTTCACGTTTGCTGCCTCTCTTGCGTGTTTGCCTGGTTGTGACCACTCCTTGGCCCTGGATCTGGACTGTTCCTTCTCTTTGCTGTCAGCCTATCATGGCTCCCTTGATCCTAGTTTACAGTCTGTCTCCTCTGTCTAGCTCTGCCTGTGGTGGAGTGATGACTGAGCTTTTCTCCGCATCTGGTCATAATTTCACATTGAGTTGGGTTTCTGTATTTGCCTGGAAATTTTACTAGATGTGTTCTGCATTCATGAGGTAGCCAAGGATTAGAGCTAGAAACAAGTCTACCTTTTTTTAAAAAGCAGAGTAAGCTATGAAATGATTGCAGAGTGACTGTGTGATCTCAGTAGAGATTCATTCCTTTGGGTTTTCTAGGCCTTGAAGCTTCCAGAACAGCTTTTAAAAATGTGGTTACCAGGGCTTCCCTGGTGGCGCAGTGGTTGCGAGTCTGCCTGCTGATGCAGGGGACACGGGTTCTTGCCCCAGTCCGGGAGGATCCCATGTGCCGCGGAGTGGCTGGGCCCGTGAGCCATGGCCGCTGGGCCTGCACGTCCGGAGCCTGTGCTCTGCGGCGGGAGAGGCTGAAGCAGTGAGAGGCCCGCGTACCGCAAAAAGAAAAAAAAATGTGGTTACCCTTAGGAGCAATATCACCAATTAGCTCTCACCTGTGGAGGGAGAAGTGGTTGTAGTAGAGACCCTATGGGAAAGGAGAGCTTCAAAGAAGAAACTGGATACCTATAATTGGGCTCTGTAGTATGGGTATTGAAACTGACGTTCTCTAGTCATGATTTCTTCAACTCTGGAGTTGTTCTTGGATACGTGCCCAACAATTAAATTATGTTTTGAATCTTAACAGACTAAGGGTGTGTAACTTAGTGAGCACTGTCTGATTTACAAACTGATATCAGGTCAGCTAGTGTTTTTAATTTTTCTCAATCCTAAATACCTCTAGAGAAGCTGCTTTCTCAGAAAAATATGGCTCTTAAAGCTACTATATAAATATCCATATAAAAATATTAGAAGGAAATAATCTAAAATGACAAAAAATGTTGACTAATGGTAGTCAGATAAGTTTTATTCCCATTTCCCTATTTTTCATTTTATGTAAATAATATTATATATTTGTATATTATATACACTATGTTTCCATTTCCCTATTTTTTATTTTATATAAATAATATTATTTTTATAGCTGAGAAACCTTAATGTAAAGCGACTTTTATTTTCTCCTCCTTTGTTGTCTATATCTGTAAATGGCAATCCCATCTATTAGTTATGTAAACCAGAAGCTGGAGTTATCTTTCTCATTCTCATATCCAACTGCCGACAAGGTGGATTCCACCTGGATAGCTTCTAGGTACTCTGAACTCAACATATCTAATGTTGCATGCTTCACATCTTTCCCCCAAACCTGTTCTTGCTCCTATATTTCCAATCTTGATGAATATACCAATCTACTTGGTCACTCAAGCCAGAAGCCTGGGAATTATATCTGAGTCCTTCTTTTCCCATACCCTCTGCCCACATGCAGTGTATCACCAAGTCTCCATCCCTACAGGTTACCATCATCTCTCACCAGATTATTACTGAAAGGGCCATGTTCTTAACTTGTGCTGCTGTCTTCATTCTTGCCCCCACCCATTCTGTTCTCTACAGCCAGAGTGAGTTTTCTAAAATGTCAGTCTCATTGTGTTTCTCTGGTGCTTGAAATCTGTCTGTATGGGCTCCTTCTTGCTTTTAAAATTAAGTCTCAGATTCTTCATGAAGCCTCAGAGCCCCTTCATGATCTGGGTAGCCTCATTTTTCTATACACATTGAGTTCCTTTCCTTGAAAAAGATAATTTTTTTCCATTCTGGTCCTTTCTACATTCTGTTTACTCAGCTGGGAATGTGCTTTTTTCTTTTGGCTAACTCAACTCATTTTTCTGTTTTTAACTTAGCTATCCCCTAAGGAATATTTGATGAATAAATATAGGATTAGCTGTAGGTAATCAGCTTCCTGGTAATTCTGTTAGTGTTACACCTTGTAAGTAAGATGATCTTAGAATTATGCTTTCGTCATTTTTATAATGAAAAGTTTTAAGCATACAAGAAACTTGAAAGAATAATACAATGAACACCAGTATATCCACCACCAGGATTCAACAAATGTTAACATTTCGCCATATTTGCTTTATCTGTGTGTATCTGTTCTTTGATAAACCATTTGAAAGTAAGTGGTAGACACCATGACACTTCACCTTTAAACGTCTCAGCGTACATCTTCTAAGTGTAAGGACATTTTTCTACATAACCATAATACCGTAAGCCCAGCTAAAAAAGAAATTACCAGTACCTCACTGATCTTTATTAGTGTTATTCAGTATCTAGTACAGTGCTTCCCAATGTGTGGCCTGCAGACTGCTTGATGGTTCAGAGGGAGATAAGGAGCTTGTACCAGAATGTGTATCAGTGCACCACATCCTTCATTGAGGAAGTTTTGTTACCAAAAATATGTCAGCCAGATTAAATAGTGTGCTTAGTGACCTGGTTCATTTACATCTGTGGGCTAGCTGAGTAGTACTGCTCTATATTCAGATTTCCCCAGCTGTCCCCTGAAGTCTTTTATGGCCAGTTCACATGTTGCATTTGAGTGTGGTCTCTCTTTAGTGTCTTTTAATCTAGAACAGTCTCCCCAGTTTTTGTTAATAGCACTGACTTTTAGAGACCAGGTCTGCCCCACTTATGAATCTTTCTGACTGTTGTGTGTGTGCCCAACCATCCTAGTTTTCCTGGGACTCTCCTGGTTTAACACTGATCTTGCATCCTGGACAGTCCTCAGTCCTGGGCAAACCAGGATGGTTTGTTTTCTTATGATAGTGTTTAGCTTTCCCTTCCAGCACCTGAGTTTCCTGTAAACTGGAAGTTGTTGGGTCTAGAGGCTTGATTAGATTCAGTTTTGATAAGAATGCTTCATAAATAATGCTGTGTATTTCATGTAGCATCCCATCCAGTGGTACATAATGGCAGTTGTCCACTCTCAGTAAAGGTGATGGTTAAGGTGGTGGCCCTCAGAACTCTCCATGTAATTTTAATTTTCTCTTCCTAATTAGCAAGAAATCTGGGGTGTTACTTTGGTACCATGTGACTGTCCTGTTCCCCAATAACCTCTCACCTAAAATTTCAGCATCCATCAATTCCTGTTTCCTCACTCAGTAATTTGTTTTTCTAATTTTTAAAATGTATTTCCTGACTTTGTGATTTAATCAGGGGTTGCAAGATGGTGATTTCCTAATTCTATCATCCAGTCTATGTTTCTTAGCTGGCATTCTTCTGTAAAGATGAGCTTTTTCTCATCTATAGGATATGAACCAAAAAGATCATATAAAGGCCTAATTCTTTCCCCTCGAATACCAATTTTCAGAGCAAGTTGATGTAATAGTTACTTCCAATAGTAGAGAAGTAGTTTTACTTATTGTTTTGGAAGTCACTTAATTCGGTGTTTTTCTTAATGTAAATTCAGTGCTTTACATTCAGTTCAGCATTTTCTTTGTAATGCTCCAATTTTCTCCAGTTTGGCCAGTGGGAGTCCCTTTAGTCCTTTTGACATGCTCCCATGAGTCTTTGAGCACTTCCTTAGATTCTGACAGAAAATTCCTAGGCTCACCATACACTTCTCTGCCCTAGTCCTGGAATCAGCTATTTCCAAGGAGCCCTGGTTCCTTTTAGTGGAGAATGGATGCTGGATGTTAGAAGCAAAATCTGATAGTACTGTATTCCAATCTGTGAGCTATAAAACATTACCACAGTGACCAACTGTCCCGATTTACTCTGAATCTGGAACTTTCGGTGCTAAAACCAGGAACGTCCTAAGCAAACCAGGACAACAAGTTGGTCACACTAAATTGGTCACATTGTTTTTTGTTTTTTTTTTTTAAAGAAGATGTTGGGGGTAGGAGTTTTTATTAATTAATTTATTTATTTTTGCTGTGTTGCGTCTTCATTTCTGTGTGAGGGCTTTCTCTAGTTGTGGCAAGCGGGGGCCACTCTTCATCGCGGTGCGCGGGCCTCTCACTATCGCGGCCTCTTGTTGCGGAGCACAGGCTCCAGACGCGCAGGCTCAGCAGTCGTGGCTCACAGGCCTAGTCGCTCCGCAGCATGTGGGATCCTCCCAGACCAGGGCTCGAACCCGTGTCCCCTGCATTAGCAGGCAGATTCTCAACCACTGCACCACCAGGGAAGCCCCGGTCACATTGTTTTTTAATTATTATTATTATTATTAATTTTATTGAAGTATAGTTGATTTACAATTCCCATTGTTAATACATAGTAATGATTAAGGAAGAATAGTGGAAATTGGGATTGGGACATGGGGACCAGTAGTAGCTAAAGTAGCTATAAATTCTCAGGAAATTTAAGGGTTTATACTAAATGATCTCTTCCAGCTGTAAAATATCTAGGTCTAGGGCAGTGGATCACAAGCCTCAGTGCACATTTGTATCACCTTTAAAAATGCTGATCCCTGGGCTTCAGACATTACAATTTAATTGGTTTAGGGAGGGGCTCAGACATCAGTATTTTTAAAATGCCCATCAGTGATTCTCATGTGCAGCCAAGGCTGAGAACCAGTGGTCCACTGGGGTCTCTACCTTTCAAAGTGTGGTCCCTGGACCAACAGCATTGGCATCACCTAGGAGCTTGTTAGAAATGCAGACTTTCAGGTTCCACCCTAACTGGATCAGAACCTCTGAGGGTGAGGCCCAGCTATGTGTGTTTTATTTAATGTGCCCTCCAGGTGATTCTGATGCACACTCAAGTTTGAGAACCACTGGTTTAGAGTGACAGTTCTCAGCCTTGGTTGTGTCAACTGAAATAAAAACACATAACGTGAGAGCTGTGAGTTCAGTTTTATTTGGGGACTTAACTGAGGACTAAAGCCCGGGAGACAGCTTATCAGAGAGCTCTGAGGAACTGCTCCAAAGAGGTAAGGGGGGAGGTCAGCATGTATGTGATTTTGGCGAAGGGGATATGTGCAACCAAGCACACATCCTGGTAGAAGGTTGCTGCTAGTCACAAGGAACAGACATCTTAGCTAATGATTTTAGTGCTTTTCTAAGTATGGGAAGATGCAAGAATCTGGGTTCATAAAATTTTTTCCTGAAAATATGTAACTGAGGGCCTGTTCTGCCTGTTTTCCCAGAGCAGAGTGCCTCATTCTTGATCTTCACTCTGCATTCCTTTCAGGGTGTACTGTAGGTAGAACTGGATGGTGGGCAATATTCTTTGTTTTACAGTTGCAACATTAGAATCACCTGGGGACCTTTTTTTTAGCATTTTTAAGCGATTTTTATTTTTGAAAGTATTTTTATTTAAGATATGTATTTTTAAAAATGTTTATTTTATGTTGGAGTATAGTTGATTTACAGTGTTGTATTAGTTTCAGGTGTACAGAAAAGTGATTTAGTTATACATATACATATATCCATTCTTTTTCAGATTCTTTTTCAGATTCTTTTCCCATATAGGTTATTACAGAATACTGAGTAGAGTTCCCTGTGCTACACAGTAGGTCCTTTTTGATTATCTAGTTTATATATAGTGTGTGTATATGTTAATCCCAACCTCCTAGTTTATCCCTCTCCCTCACCTTTTCACCTGGGGACCTTTTTTTTTGGGGGGGGGGGACTTTTAAAACAGAGATTCCTGGATGTCATCCCCTCAGAGATTCTGATTTAATTCATTTTGGGTGTGGCCCTAGCCTCATTATTTTAAAAGCTCCCTAGATGTCTCTAATGTGTAGGTAAGTATGAGAATCATGGTCTAGGGCTTTTTTCCGCCAAGCCCAGAGTTTGGCTTGGTGAGTAAAAATGCACATGAAGTTGCAGGTAAAAACTAACTAGTTGGATAATACGCAGGTCAAATAGCTTGCTTTTCTGCTTCCTCCTTGTTTACATCCATGCAGGGTCTCTGAGCAGTGGTTTGCAGCCCTTTGCAAAGGTTTTCATCCCTTTAAAGTACTTTATTTCCCATTCTTTCTGCAGTTATTTTGGTGGGTGTGGTAGGGAGTGGGGCTTAGATACCATCAGTTACTAGGGATCCTAGACAAGTTGACCCTCATACATGGCAAGAGAAAAGTGAGCTCATTTTAATATTAAAGTAGGACAGTTTTCTAAGCGTTTGTCCTCAGCCTGCTTCCCACCTGGCTTCTAGAACTGGCTTCACATTAGGCTCATCTTAGAGTTGCTGAACGTCTGAGTGCAAATGTTGCCATTGCCCTTTATTGCAGGTGTGGAGTTGCACCTACGGCCGTGCTTCCCAGTCTTGGCTGCACATTGAACTCCTCTGGGAGTTCAAAAAATCCTGGTTTTTTGAAAAATCCTTCTCAAAAAAATCCTGGTTCCTGGGACTTGAGCACTACCCCCACATCTTCTAATTTAATTGGTCTGGGATGTGGCCCAAGCATCTGGACTTTTAAAAGATGCCCCGAAGATGATTCTAATGTGCAGCCAGGGTTATGATTCTCTGATTAGGGCTGTGGTTCCCAAACTTGTCTGCACATTAAAATCCCCTGGGGTTCTTTTAAAACTTCCAAAACCCAGGCCACACCCCAGATCAATTAAGTCATCACAGTCTCTGGGGGTGGGACACAGGCATTGGTAATTTTGAAGTTTCCCCAGTGATTCTCATATGCAGCCAGCCTCGAAAACCCCAGGGTTAGGGTATTTGATTGTTTGGAGGCTGGGAGAGAGAAGAGAATGATTGTCATTTGCTGAGATTTAAGTCTTCCAGCCCTTCACTTTTATTTATTTATTTATTTATTTATTTATTTATTTTTTTTTTGCGGTACGCGGGCCTCTCATATTGTGGCCTCTCCCGTTGCAGAGCACAGGCTCCGGATGCGCAGGCTCAGCGGCCATGGCTCACGGGCCCAGCTGCTCCGCGGCATGTGGGATCTTCCCGGACCGGGGCACGAACCTGTGTCCCCTGCATCGGCAGGCAGACTCTCAACCACTGCGCCACCAGGGAAGCCCAGCCCTTCACTTTTAAAGTCACGTTGCCAGTTTATAATTTACAGGGCCATCATTGTCATTTTTCTGAGAAATATATTTCAAAATGGAATGCCATATAGTCATGAACCGGTTGAAGCTCTCTTAGAGCTCACCAGTTAATGCAAGTGTGAAAAGACAGTTGAAATGGAATATAATTATTGTGTCCCAGACTTTAAAAATTTCCATCAGCTGATTTGATTTCATCATTATATGTATCTGCACATTATAGTCCCCATTGTTTCTCATCAGAGGAGACTTAAGTGGCTGGGGGGGGGTGGTGCAATGCTGACATCTAGCCCAGAGCCACAAAATGGAGGAACATGTCAATATCCTCAAGTCCATTCCTAACTGTTAGGGATCCTCAGGGTACACAGAGGGGAGAGGACTTTTCTCTGAGGACCTAAAAAAGGAATTTAAATATATAGAGGTGTTGGGATTCACTGATTGAATTTACTGATCACCTTTACTTGTAACCAATCCAAGGAATACCTAAGGAGAAGAGAGGGCTGTTACTTAGCTCTTTAATGGTCTCTCTCCTCCAACTAGACTGTAAGATTTGAGGGAATAAGGGCTGTTCAGTGTTGTATCTCTGTCTAGCACCCAGTGCAGTGACTGAAATGTAGCAGGTGCTCAGAGCAGCAATGTAGCATACTGGCCAAGACAGCCAGCTTTGGAATCAGGCTGACCCAGCCTTGAATTCGGGCTCCATCACTCTATGCTGTGTGACCTTGGGTGAGTTACTTAACCTCTTAAATCCTCTGTTCCCTGCCCCCTACATGTAAAAGAAGGGTAATAATAGTACTTCATGAGATTGTGGTGACTATTCAATGAAACAATATTTGTAAAGCACTTTGCAAATTGCCTGGCACATTGTTGGCATGGATTAAGGGGGGAGTTATTCTTGATTATCCGATTATTTGTTGAAGGAATAAATGGATGTTATAGCCTGCTCTCCCTTTCCTCTCAAGATTAACGAGTCAAAATAACCTAATCAATTTGGTTTTTGTAAGATTTCAATACTTAATTTCAGGCAAACAAAACCAAACACACATTGGAAAGAGTACCTTCCCTGTTGGTGTGGGTGTTTCTCAGCATTTATGTTACACTCAAATATTACAGCTTCTAGTAAAAAGTTTCAATACAGTTTGAAGAAAAATGACACATAGGAAACAGATAAGGCCATCCTGCTCCTTTTGTCACCCTCATAATATTGGTTGCTAAAATAACCCACTTGTCAAATCCCTTTGTACTGCTGTGAGAAGTGCTGATGTAAGACATGTTTTCTGAAAATAACCATGATGAGGTGTTCTGAATTAAGGGCTTTGGTACAGAAGTGATAGAGTTCCCTTCTGGGTAGAATAGCTCAGGATCATAAATTGCCCAGACACCTACTGGCTTACCTGTTCCACCTCCTAAAAGGAAACTTGTTTCTAGGGGTGTTTTTTTTTTTTTTAACTAAACATTCTATATATAATAATTGCATGGGATCCTGGATTGGATCCTGCACAGAAGAAGGACATTAGTGGAAAAACTGGTGAAATCTGAATGAAGTCTGTAGTTTAGTAAATAGTATTGTGCTAACATTAATGTCATAGTTTTGATCAATGTACCAGAGTTATATGAGGTGTTAACCTTAGGGGAAGCTGGGTGAAGGGTATATGGGAACTCTTTGTACTATATTTACAACTCTTCTGTAAATCTAAAATTATTTCAAAATACAAAGTTTAAAAAAAAAAACTACACATAGTCTTTTAAAAACTAAACATACTGATTGGAAGCTAATTCTAGAAAAACCAAGTCTGGGCAGGTGTTGAAGCCAGGAACCCAGAAAGAGAATAGTGCTCTCCCAGACACCCAAATATGTGCTAGATGTTTGGCTAACTGTAAGCACTACCAGTGACAAGGTGACAAGGGATGGGGCTGGGGGAGAGCATTTAGCAATTCTTTTTCAATAAGGAATTTCTGTCAGCCTATCAAAAAGCAGGTCCTTTCTCTCCATATAAGCTAGCTTAGTTCAAAACACAGCAGTCCGACTTCAGAGAGGTCCAAATACATGTTTCCTTAAACTCGCATCTTAGAGTTTGGTGGGCTAGGTGTTTTGAAGGAATTTCTCATTGGAGTGCTAAACCTGAAATGATAACGTGCCCTGATCTTGAGAAGGGGAGTGGGAAGAGGAAGAATCCCGTCATTTTAAAGCACCAGCCCCCTTAGCATTCAGTTCTTCTTTATTCCCTGAATTAAATGATCTGCAGAGTTAACTCCTGTGACACTTAAAAGGCAGGTGCCTCAGTAACCTAGCATGACCAGCACGACAGTTTTAAAAAGTGTATTATAATAAAAGGTGTTGTGTGTGTCGGGGGGTGGAAACTCAAAGGACTGGTGCTCTTCATTCTCTTTGGTTCTTTAGGAATGAACTCTTTGATGTGTGTTTTCCATAGTTCTGATCGGCATGTGTACCTATTTCCTATTTTGCTGTTTTTATGTAACATTATTTAACATTCTGGTTCCCACCTGCACAGTGTGCATAATTGGCATCTTTAATGGCCGTATAACATTCCATTGTATCAAATAGCAGGATAGTTCTTAGGGCTGGGCTCATTTTTCTGAGCAGATATAAAAGGCCTGCTGTCTCTTAGCATCAGAGGTCTATTTTAGCTCCTGGAAGTGGCGACTGGCAGGAGCGTGGGATTGCGTGGGATTCTTGAGTCATCATAGGACAGTGCAGTTTGAGGCTTTGTTAACATCGCTCTGCCCGACACCTGACAGCAGAGCCTCCCGGGCTCCCTGAACCTGAGCCAGGCACTTCAGGGGCACCGGAGTGGAAGTACAAGCCCCCGACTCCCACGACCCTCAGCTGATACTATCTCCCTGCCAACAGCAGGAAGTTCCTGCTGCTTTCTCTCTTGTCTGGGATAACAACTCCACCTGTGTTTCCCACAGAACTTGATATGGAAGAAAAGGCAAGGAGGAGTGGGAGGATGGATTATTATAGCTAAAGGAATAAGGCACAGGTCAGGGGCACCATGGCTGCAGTTCTTTTAGGCACACCTGTGAAAATAAAGTGGGATGGGGGGATGGTTTCAAGTCCTGGAAAGCTGGGCGACAGAGCTCCTGTTCTCTACACCCCTTCCTGTCAGAAATCCAAGTTTGGCCCATTCAATAAAGGGTTTACAGGGGTGAGTGACAAAGCAGTGAGTCCAGGCATGAGCGCTACTCCACCCGTAGCCAATGGTGTTTTATAGTTAAGGATGCTAATTGGCAAAATTCTCCTGAGTGGTGTTGTGTTCGGTGTATTTGGTTAGGTCTTGCCAGTTGCAACTGCCTTGAAAACGAGTGATTTTTAATAGGATACTGGGAGGGAAGAGTGATATTAGAAGCACCACTGGGATGGTCGAAACACTCAAATCTCCATGGGATTTGTGACTAGGTTAGCTATTCCTGGTTTTCATTTCCAACCCTAAATTACCACAGTTCTTCCTTAACCCTTATGGTGTACTGAATCTCTGACCCATGTTCTGCAGATCATACTGGATACCAACCTTACTGATTGGGCAATACAGGATGGGTAGAAACAGTATATGAAGAGTAGTAACAAGATTTCAGGAGTAAAAACCATTCAGAGCAGAGGGACCCCTCTACCTATACATATGGAATTCTCTAGTCTGAAAGTCCAGGCCTGTCTTTCACGACAAAATGGACAAGTATCCGGAGCCACATGGGGTTTGTTGAATGATGGCCCAGGGTCATATGTTCAAAGTGTCTCTGACAGGAGCTAGACTTTAAAAATCCTGGAGGAGGGAGGCCAAGACCTTGACAATGGGAGAAACTCCAAGGCAACCACTTGCCTGAAAGAAAGTTTACCCTCAAGGCTCAAGAAACTCTCACTGATCTTGGTCCCTGGGCTGCCACGCTAAGACAGATTTGTAAGACCTTTTTGGCAGGTTTAAGATTCTCAAACCTGGGAATCATTGGTTGGCAGTGGTTATAGTTACTCTAGATCCCTATACTATTTGTATTTTAGAATCTAAGACATCTCTCTTTGGGTTGTTCTTTGCAGAAAAGAGGATACTTCTCCCAGAAAGGAGGTATAGCTATCTAATGATCTAAGATCCTCCGCTAATCGTAATAATAGTAGCTAACATTTCATGAGCTACTTATTATGTGCCAGGCACTCTGCTAAACATTTTGCTCTGGATTGTCCCCTTTGATTCTCCCAACAAGCCCGTGAGGTACATACTCTTATTCCTGTCTTTGCTGGGGGAAATTGCTTGGTCACCCAGCTAGATAAGGGGTTTGGAGTATGGTAACAGCCTGCAGCAACAAAATTATTCACTCAAAAATAAATAAGAATACACTAATGATGAAAAATATGAAAGAGAAATTAAAGAAACACTCCCATTTACCATTGCAACAAAAAGAATAAAATACCTAGGAATAGACCCACCTAAGGAGAAAAAAGACCTGTATGCAGAACACTATAAGACAGTGATGAAAGAAATTAAAGATGATACAAACAGATGGAGAGATATATACCATGTTCTTGGATTGGAAGAATCAACATTGTGAAAATGACTATAGATTCAATGCAATCCCCATCAAACCACCTATGGCATTTTTCACAGAACTAGAACAAAGAATTTCACAATTTGTATGGAAACACAAAAGACCCCAAATAGCCAAAGCAATCTTGAGAAAGAAAAACGGAGCTGGAGGAATCAGGCTCCTGGACTTAAGACTATACTACAAAGCTACAGTAATCAAGACAGTATGGTACTGGCACAAAAACAGAAATACAGATCAATGGAACAGGATAGAAAGCCCAGAGATAAACCCACGCACCTATGGTCACCTTATCTTTGATAAAAGAGGCTAGAGTATACAGTGGAGAAAAGACAGCTTCTTCAATAAGTGGTGCTGGGAAAACTGGACAGCTACATGTAAAAGAATGAAATTAGAACACTACTCCCTAACACCATACACAAAAGTAAACTTAAAATGGATTAAAGACCTAAATGTAAGGCCAGACACTATCAAACTCCTACAGGAAAACATAGGCAGAACACTCTATGACATAAATCACAGGAAGATCCTTTTGACCCACCTCCTAGAGAAATGGAAATAAAACAAAAATAAACAATTGGGACCTAATGAAACTTAAAAGTTTTGCACAGCAAAGGAAACCATAAACAATATGAAAAACCACCCCTCAGAATAGGAGAAAATATTTGCTAGCGAAGCAAGTGACAAAGGATTAATCTCCAAAATATACAAGCAGCTCGTGCAGCTCAATATCAAAAAAACAAACAACCCAATCCAAAAATGGGCAGAAGACCTAAATAGACATTTCTCCAAAGAAGATATACAGACTGCTGACAAACACATGAAAGGATGCTCAACATCACTAATCATTAGAGGAATGCAAATCAAAACTACAGTCAGGTATCACCTCACACTGGTCCGAATGGCCATCATCAAAAAATCTACAAACAATAAATGCTGGAGAGGGTGTGGAGAAAAGGGAACCCTCTTGCACCGTTGGTGGGAATGTAAATTGATATGGCCACAATGGAGAACAGTATGGAGGTTCCTTAAGAAACTACAAATAGAACTACCATACGACCCAGCAATCCCACTACTGGGCATATACCTTGAGAAACCACAATTCAAAGAGTCATGTACCACAGTGTTCATTGCAGTACTGTTTACAATAGCCAGGACATGGAAGCAACCTAAGTGTCCATCAACAGATGAATAAATAAAGAAGATGTGGCACATTGTACAGTGGAATATTACTCAGCCATAAAAAGAAACAAAATTGAGTTACTTGTAGTGAGGTGGATGGACCTAGAGTCTGTCATACAGAGTGAAGTAAGTCAGGAAGAGAAAAACAAATACTGTATGCTAAAACATATATATGGAACCTAAGGGAAAAAATGGTTCTGAAGAACCTAGGGGCAGGATAGGAATAAAGACATAGATGTAGAGAATGGACTTGAGGACACGGGAAGGGGGAAGGGTAAGCTGGGATGAAGTGAGAGAATAGCGTTGACATATATACTCTACCAAATGTAAAATAGATAGCTAGTGGAAGCAGCCGCATTGCACAGGGAGATCAGCTTGGTGCTTTCTGACCACCTAGAGCGGTGGGATAGGGAGGGTGGGAGGGAGACAGAAGAGGGAGGGGATATGGGGATATATGTATACATATAGCTTATTCACTTTGTTACACAGCAGCAACTAAACATTGTAAAGCAATTATACTTCAGTAAAGATGTTAAATAAATAAATAAGAGTATGCTGGCTGTATTGGGGGATATTCTTTAAATTTTTATTTATTAATCATTTTATTATTTATTCATTTTATTATTATTGATTGATTGCTGCGTTGGGTCTTCGTTGCTGCCTGTGGGCTTTCTTTAGTTGTGGCGAGCGGGGGCTACTCTTCGTTGAGGTGCGTGGGCTTCTCATTGTGGTGGCTTCTCTTGTTACAAAGCATGGGCTCTAGGTGTGTGGGCTTCAGTAGTTGTAGCACGCAGGGTTCAGTAATTCTGGCTCGCGGGGTCTAGAGTGCAGGCTCAGTAGTTGTGGCACACAGACTTAGTTGCTCCACAGCATGTGGGATCTTCCCAGACCAGGGCTGGAACTTGTGTCCCCTACATTGGCAGGCGGATTCTTAACCATTCTGCCACCAGGGAAGCCCTCTTTAAATATTTTTGGTTGATAGATTTTATGTAGGAAAACTTGGTTGACACCCAGGAGCACATATATTATACAAAGGGAAGTATGCCAATATACTGCAATTCAGTTTTGTCAGAGGTCGTTTCAACCTAATTTCTCCACCCTGCCCATATTCATAGATAGCATTCCCACACCCTTTTAGCCATACTTTTCCTTCTCTCTTGGGTGAGAAAGTATGCCTGCCTCATAGACATATATGCCATATAGAGAAATGTGGGTGGTCCAATTTTCTGAAGAACCTTGGTTTGTTGAATTATAGTCTCCTGCCTGATAAAACTGTTCTTCAGTGGAGATATTTGCTGCGTCTCTGGGTGAGAATGATTGTCAGCAGAATTCTCCAGTGATATTTATTGGGCAAATTGGAGGAAAGTAGGTGGGTCAAGAGTGGCCAGAGAAGCCCCAGAGAGGGTGTAGTACATTGGGGCAGGGAAGATAGCACACTGGCTTGGGCATGCAGGAGATCTGGATTTTAGGAGCATGTCTGTCAGTGATCAGCTCTACAGTCATGGGCAAGTCACTTAACCTCTCTCTACCAAATTCCTAATCTGTATAACAAATGCGGTTGGACTAGAGGTTCTGTAAGGTTCCTTCCAGCTCCATGACTAATAAGCTGAGCTTTAGTCAGAATCCCGTCAAAGACCCACAAAGTGCCTGGGGTGATCCTCTTGGACATGAGGCCATATGCAATGCATAATAGCAAATGCTGCAGTCTTTGACTTTGTCAGGCCCTCCAGATGGGGTTGTGAGACTGATCCTTTATGTGCCAGGTTTCTATCTCTCAGAAACAATTATAGGCTAGTTGGTTTATACTGCCTGGTGAGACCATATAGGGTAGGAGTTAAGAGCATGAGTTATGGAGTTGGAGGTTAGTTTGAAAACCAGTTCTGCCATTTCCTAACGGGTGCCCTGGGACAAATGATTTGACCTCTCTGAACATCAGTTTCTGCCTCTGCAAGATGATGATAATAGAACCGACCTCATAGGCTTGTGACGATGCAAGGCAGTAATGTATGTAAACCACTTAGCCCAGCATCTGGCAGAATGGAAGTGATCACTCACCCGTGTCTGACACTACCATGGGTGTGCTTATTGCTGTCAACGTAGTTCTGACATGGGCATGGTGAAGCTTCAGCATTTTTCCTGGGTATAGCTTTCTCTTTCTGGGTAGAGTTTCAGAAAAGCATAAGCAGATCTTTCTGGCCTAAAGTAGCTCTAGAGTCAGATCTGGATTTGGTTCCCTGCTCCGCATCTTACAGGCTGTGGGACCTTGGATAAGTTATTTAACTTCCCTACCCCGTAGTTTCTTCATCTGTAAAATGCAGGCAGGTATACTGCCTACCCCCAAGGTTTTTGTGAATAAGATAATGAACGTGAAGAGCTAAGTGCTGCGTCTGACATCCAGAAGGCACTCAATAAATGGGGGCTGTGGTATTGATGGTGAAAGTAACAGCTGAACTAATAGTGAAGAATGATTACCACCACTACCACTGCCTTCCTTGGGATGGAGAGTGGAATGTGTTTAAGCTCGTATGTTTTTTGCATACCTAACCTAAGTGTTAGGAGAGACAGCAATTGCTACTCCTGAAGGGACATCAGAAGAATTGTTGCCAGGCTTCTCAGACAGTAGTAGGGAATTTAAAACTGAGTTGTTTTCGGAGGCGTAATTGAAAATGATTCAGCAGAGCATAATTCTCAGCAGAACAGTTCTATTTATTAATGCCAGTCCCCTTCCACCCAAGAACATAGGGGGAAAATGTAATTCTAAACTGACCCTGTACTTCTAAGGCTCAACTACAGTTGGTCACCCACAACATCTTGCTCACAAACTTCATCGGGAGCATCTGGGTACAAAGACGTCAAGGCTCTGATCTTCTTTGCCAGCGTTGTCTTCACTCTCAAACGGATGCCCCCTAACTGTTCTTGAGCCTCTCGGTGGAGATAAGATTCATTTGATGGCTCGAATGTCGATGTACAGGCACAATGGGAGTTCTCAGGTATATTATGTTAGAGTAGTTGTAGGGGAACTGTAGAGGTACTAACAAACAGTCGTAGGGGGACTGTAGAGGTACTAACAAACAGTCGTAGGGGGACTGTAGAGGTACTAACAAACAGTCGTAGGGGGACTGTAGAGGTACTAACAAACAGTCGTAGGGGGACTGTAGAGGTACTAACAAACAGTCGTAGGGGGACTGTAGAGCTACTAACAAACAGTCGTAGGGGGACTGTAGAGCTACTAACAGTCGTAGGGGGACTGTAGAGCTACTAACAAACAGTCGTAGGGGGACTGTAGAGCTACTAACAAACAGTCGTAAGGGGACTGTAGAGCTACTAACAAACAGTCGTAGGGGACTGTAGAGCTACTAACAAACAGTCGTAGGGGACTGTAGAGCTACTAACAAACAGTCGTAGGGGACTGTAGAGCTACTAACAAACAGTCGTAGGGGGACTGTAGAGGTACTAACAAACAGAAATTGAAAAACTTAATAATCCTAATGGTTCTGTAGATGAACCTATTTACTAAAGGAGGGATATGAGATGTTTCTTTTGACTTCCCTTCATTTTCCTCTTTAACACTCTGTTAAGTCTAAAAAGAGAAAGAAAATAGGTAGTCACTGCAAGCAAAGCTAAGCACCAGGCTTCCTGTCCATCCAGGTGAGGAGGGTGTTAGCTACTTTCCAAGGCCCCCAGTGTCTTCTCTCTCTTTTGCCCTTGGTTCTGAGGTTATAGAAATGAAAAATGGATTTCAATTTTGGACAGAGATTTAAGGGTGGATTCTGACATCTAGAAAGACACTTCCTCCACTCTTCTGCCAGATTCCATCCACTCACCTCTCATCCTCCTTCCCAGAGCAGTACCTCTCTCCTCCTCAATGTTCCTATCTAGGGCCCTCTGTGTAGGTGTAACAGCCCAAGGCTCTGGGGTAGCCTGAAGGGCCGGATCCTTTGGAGAGCAGAAGTGACATTATAATATTGACAGTTTATCATCGTGGAGACTGGGGCCAAGGAACACTGAGATGGAGGAGACATTAACAACAATGGGCCTTTAAGTCCTCACAGATTTTTTTAGTGCCTTTAGTATATTGGGAGAAATCATATATGATTATTTAAAAAATTTCCAGTAATACAAAAATCCAAAGAAAGGTACCTCGGCTCTTCTCAAAATCACCTACAATCTTACCCCTAGAGAAAACCACTGCTTGTGTTCGGTGATTCCCCTCCAGATATTCTATGCATGTATACACATCATGCTATATGTGCTGTGCTCTCAATTACCGTTTTCACTAACAAAACTTTGGGTTGTGGAAAACTTTCCATGTCAGTAAATATAAGTCAACATTAGCCCTTTTAAGGTCTGCATAGTATTCCATTGTGAGGGTGCACCATAATTGATTTAGCCATTCACTATTGTTAGGCATTTAGCTTGCTTCCAACTTTTAGCTGTTATACACAATGCTATGATTGAGCAACCATGAGCATCCTTTTTGTGTACTTGTGTAATTATCTTTGGCTTCAGTTCAAGACATGAGATGATTGGCTCATAGGGTTTCCACAATTTTAAAGTTCTCGATATATATCTATTGAGAGAGGGAGGGAGAGTAGGAGGGAGACATACAACCAAACTACTCTCCCTAAAGGTTGTACCAATTTGTACTTCCACCACTGGAAATCCTAACCTTTAAGATAACCCTATAGCCATCCAAAGAAAGATCTTGGGGCATCATACTGGACAGCCAGATGGTGATCCCCAAGTACTTCATCTACATTTCTTTCTTCTGACCACCAACCATAGTATGAGAAAAGAGTTTTGGACTCAAAATAGGAATACTGTTTTATAAATTGTGAGGAAAGGCCTTTATATCTTTTCTTCTCTGACTAACCACTGATCCAGGATTACCTTCAAAAAGATGTCCTCGGCTCTGATTGTAGCCAAGCTCAGTGGTGTTACGATCTCCATTTCCGCCATAACATGCACCTTCCTCCTTGGGTTCGTCTAAAGCAAATGTTACTGATGTTTTCTTTTTAGGTCTCTTTTTGGTACCTTCTTTCTGTATAGCAGGAAGATGAAGGGAAAAAAAAGTCAGTTGGTACCCGAGAGCTCAGGGATTGGTCCCTGGGGCAATAATATTTAGTGAGCCACTTACCTGCAGGATTGGCTTTAGAGGCCTAGGTTCCATTGAGTGTTGTCCTAGGCGCTGTCTTTCTTCTTTGGACTTTCCCATCCTGGTAGTGAAGGTGGGGAAGATAGAAAGGACAAAGCCATAGTGAAAACAGATGCAAGTTCCTTAATCAAATCCAGCTGTCCCCCCATCCCTGCCATATGTCTTTGAAACAATTAAAGAGACAACAGAACAAGAGGACGTTTAGTCCTTTTATTCCTCAAAACCTTGATTACCCCGTTTTCTTTTTTTTTCTTCTTCTTTTCCATATTCCTATCCCTCCCATCTTTCCTTATCATTGGGATGATCAGAGAACAGGAAGCGGAGAATGTGGGGCACCTCCAGGGCATTTAGCCATAGAATATTGCCAATAAGCTCCTTAAGGGGCTCGTGCTCCTTTTCTCCTCTCTGTGACAAACCAGGGAATTGAAACCCTGTTTTGGAGACGATCTAATACTGATGACTTAACTCATCCCACTGACGTGACCACTCAAATTGTGCCGAGGGGAGGGTGTACCTAACAATGTTGGTATGTTTGTGGTCGCTGCCCTCGCCCCATTTGGGCCAACTGATCTTGAGAGACTTGCTCAGCACCGCACAGAATCCATGCCCTTCCCAGAACTCACTGCTTATGTTGAAGACTGACTTTTGCATCTATTCTTATCAGTACACCTAATAGAGACAGCTCGGTACCTGTCTGATGAGCATATTTCCCCAAAGTCTCTGGCGCTCTTGGAGGCTGGGATGCTCAATGGGAGTAGCTGTTGGCGAGTACACAGATCTTCACGTTTATCCCCAGTGGCAGATAACAGCCAGCGCAGGGCTCCAATTATAGGTTCATGGTTCTTTTTTTTGAGGATTTTGATGGCTGAACAGGGCTCCTGTGACAAAAAGAGAAGGCTCCAGCCCAGCAACCTGGGACCCTGGGGTTCACAGTCCCAGTCACCCTCAGCCAAAGAGCACAGGTGCACATAAGCTCTGCTGTGCCTAGAGAGGCTCTTAAGACTTCCTAGGAGATACTCAGCATTCACTCCTAAGAAGGTATATGAAAGGTACATAAGCTAAGATCCTTTAATCAAGTGTAATGTCTTGTGTGTAATGTAATGTGTGACCTCGGACAAGTCACTCAGAGTCTCTGAGCCTTAACTTTCTTAACCATAAAATGAGGCTATTGAAACTTCCAACTCTTAAGAGCTATTTTGCAGGCCTAATGAGAAAACAGATGTGAAAGTGTTGTAAGAGTGTGATATTTATTATCACTGTTGAGTCAGAAATCACCACTGTAGTTGTTGCCTGGCAAAGAGAGACTTTGCCTAAGACCCGGCATGGGAGGCTGATTATGGGCCAAGGGAGACATCGGCCTTGCTTGAGAGGACAAGGGAGGGGAGGGCTGGACACTTACCACTCGGTACAGGGACTGGTTCTCGTTTGTTAGATTTTCCAGCAGCAGATATTCAGTGATATCATCAAGTAGCAAGGCGTCCTTCTTGTCTTGCTTGTTGGCCAGGCTAAAGCCGGGCATTGGAGAGAGGGAGGGAAGAAGAGAGGAAGAGTAAATCTGAGATAGAGGCCAAGGGAAAGAAAAGAAGGGAAAGAGGGGGACAACCAATTCTGGTACAGCTGCTACATATCCAGGGCCTAGCTTTTAAGCCATACCCAGTGAGGTGAGCCCGACATTTTTCCAGCCAACTCTCAGTGGAGGAAAGAATAGCACAAGCAATTTGAATCCGAGATAATCCCCAGGCCTCATTTCTCACTTCCTCTACACTGCACCATCAAACTTTAATTAGAATTGCTAACTGGGATACGAATGAATTTGGCGCTTCTACGTCCTCCCCCAAAATCTGTCGACGCTTGAGTTGGGGGTCCTAACGAGGAACAAACAAGGCTAAAAGGGAGTGGGGGAGGGGTGAGAATTGACTGGCCACCTGAATCATCACCCTGGGGTAAGAGTTAGTTACATAACTCTTGGGCAGTTTACCAGGCGAGGAGGCCATTGGCATTGAATATACAAAATAGGGCTTTTCTGCCATCGTCTCAGGGTCAAAGACCGAAGCCAGAAAAAAGAAGCAAATTTAGGAAGGCAGTCTTCAGGAAGAGTTGAGGGATGGGTTGGGGTGGGGGTGCAGTGGAAGATCCAGATATTACTCTCCATTTCCCTCTGATGCTTGCCTTCAAAATTACCTTTGCACAGTTAGGTAACAGGTTCCCCCATGGCAGCGCCTGGTAGAAAGTGGCTCTTGAAAACAGCCCCCAGAGGACTGGGCCACTCCCCCTCAGCCAAAGAGGAGAGGAAGTCTAACTGGATGTGACACAGAGACCACCTAACCCTTCCTCTGTCTACTTCTTCTAAAGGCACAAAATGGGAAGGGGAAATTGGACACAAAGGCAGACTCTTACAGTAGGATGGGTTTCCCGGCCACTCTTTCATCAGACAGCAGGCCTAGGAAGATGACCTTCACTTCCTCCATGCGCCTTAAGTCACTGGAATCCAGGACAAAAACAAGTCCATGTGCCTGCACGTAGTAGTTTGGCCAGATTTCTCGGCCATTCCTGTCTCCATTCAGGTCGTAGATGGAAACTTCATAATCATCCAGCACGAGTGTGGTCAGTTCAGGTTTCATACAACCACTCAACTTACTGGGGAGTACTACGCATAGGGGAAGAGAGGAGAAGCAACAACAAAACGGGGCTATAGTTAGATGAATTTGTTAAACGATGATCTGAACTTTGACCAGAGCCTGCCCCGAGGAATCCTACGAATGTATCCTGCCATCTGGCTAATGCTCGCCAATCCATCCTCCTAAACCGCACTTTGCTCATGCTACCCTCTCCTGGCTCAGTAACCTTCCGTGAGTACCCACTGCTCCGAAGATAGAATACAGACTCCTTTGCCTCCTAACCTGCCAGATCCATCTCTTCCCTGACTGGTGTCCAGGGTCCCTGGTGCCCAGTCTCCTCCTCCCTATGCTTCTTAACTCATGTGCCTCTCTACCCCCCACTCCACATGAATGTCATGCTCTTTCTTGCCCTGGGCCTTCACAAGATGCTATTCCTGCCTGTTAGAACACTCTTCCACTACTCTCTGCTTGGTTAACACCTATTTTGTTTTTTAAATATCAATTTAGATCTTGTTCCTTCTAGAAAGTTTTCTCTAATTCACACCATCATCCCCCACTTTCTTCTGGGCTTACCACTATCACAGCACGTATTAGTGTTATAAATTCTATGATTTATTTATCTGGGTTATAAACTGCAACAGGATAGGAACCCCTTCAGTTTTACTTACTGTTATATACATAATGCCAAGCACAGAGGTTGGCACACAGGTGCTCAATAAATATTTGTTGAATGAATTTGATGAGTGAATGAATAAATGAACAGGATGCTCTTCTCTCGCATCCTTTCTTCAAGGCCCAGCTCAAGTACCACTTACTTTAGGAAGCTTCTCTGACCAGTCCAGCTCTCACTTCTCTCTCTCTTGTTGAACATGTGACCTGTTAAACTGGTCCTTCACCTCATTCTGTGCGTGTCCTGTCTCCCCAGCTAAAATCTAAGCTCTGTGAGGGAGGGGCTCTGCATTCCCTTACGCACAGTAGGTGTTCAGTAAATGTTTATGGTGCCTGTTACTGTGGATGAGCGTATGAAGTCCTCTTCCTCCTATCTCCTCCGAGAAACCATGCCAAACTCAGATACCTTTGCCCTTTCAAGGCTATGGCCAGACCATACAATCCCACAGGGCATTCCACCCCTCACTCAGCCCCCAGAGAAATGTTGTTCAGCATGACAGTCCATCGACACATTCCAGTCTGTTGAACTGACAGTCCTGGCCCAGCTCTCTGCCCATATTAGTAGCAAAATGATTTTATACATTCTCTACACTCATACCTGGGAGTTCTAAGACCAGAATCAGTAGCTTCTTATTTATAGTTTCAAATCTACCTGGAACATTTTCCATAGGATTGCCAGAATAAGTCATTTAGCTGAGAAGTTAATAGGATGCTTTCAGATCTTTGGAAATGTATGATTATACACACATGTACATGTATACATGTCTCTCTCTATGTGTGTATATGTACATATTATTACATTTTAATGTCATCTCATAATGTCCTCTTCTGTTTTTCTGTTAGTCAATGATTTATTTTTAATTATAGCTTTCACAGAACATATAATTTTCAGTCACAGCTTTGATGTGTTATTTGTTATGTCTGTATTAGACTACTTAAAAATAATAAGTGAAGAGGTTAAAACTCTAAAGGTAATTTAAAAATCTTGTTTTCTGTATCAGTGCAAGCTTTATCTTCCCTGTTTTTTTTTTCTTTTTACTTGAAACCTTACCATTTCTTCAATAATTCAATGTATTGTTGGCAAACTCTAGATGCCACCAGAAGTTGTCCCCTGAAAATTTACATTTCTCTTATTTCCTCTATTTATAAACACTCTGAGGACAGGTACTGAGATGAATCCATCTCTATATCCCTAGCAGAGTGTTGCATAAAGCATAGTTTGGGAACTGTCTGCTTTAGAGTTACATGTGGGTGATTGTCAAGTCCTACCCTGTACCAAATGAATCAGAATCTCTAGGCTTGGGACCCAAGCATCTGTATGTTTAGCAAACTCCTACATTTAACAAAATCCCCATGTGATTCTTCTGCACCTTACATTTTGAGACCTACTGCCTTAAAGAGCAGCAAAATTCATGCCTGTTGCGTCTCAGCATCATCTGGGGCACTTGTTAAAATTTTGATTCCCTGGGCCTTCTCCAGGCCAAAATATCTGAACCTTCCGGTCCCAGATCAGTTGGTGTGAAAGCTCTTCAGGTGATTCTGATTTTTGGCTCTCAGTACTCACTATGCTTCAGGATCACCTGTGGAGCTTTTAAAACCTGTGACATTAGGCCTCATTCTCTGAGAGTTTGATGCCTTAGATCTGGGGCGGGGCTCAGGCAGCATTTTCTTTTAAAGCCCCCCAGATGATTGAAATGTATAGCCGGGTTTGAGAGAAACTGCTTTAAACGCCCTCATTTAGGGCACCTGCTTGTGCTCATGCTTGGGTTCCTTGCCCCATATGACCATGCCAGACAAAATAGTTATAGTGAATGATGTTGCTAATGATAATGGCTTATGTCCCAAAATATTTTATAGCTGGTGTCTTCAGAGATTCACACAAGTTACTACTTGTAGATTGGAACTTCCTCCCTAGGCTATCATCTGTTTTTGGCAATCATAAACATTTGCAGGAGCTGGTGGGGGGGCAAGCTATTGCATTTTGGGTACAGAGGAACCTACTAGATTGACTCTGGCAGTCCTGCATGGACAGAGGTGGCCTGAGATGTTCTTTAGAATGAGACATCAGTGGCACTTTGCTTCTTAGCCATTAAAAACTTCTCCGTGAATGAAGTCACAACCATAAACCTACTGGTTTATGAATCAGCCCCAAGTTATTCACCAAGCACAAGGCAAGTTATACAGTAACAAATTAAATAGACTCCAGGCTCTGTCCTCTAGGAAAGAGAATGGAAAGAAGACGCTATTCTCATAGGCAAAATAGCATAGGGCTAATTACAGATGAGTGCTTCCCAAAGCTGACTGGTCAATTGAAAGGCCTGGGGAGTTCTTAAAATATAGATTCCCAGGCCCCACCCAGACTGGATGGGAGTCTAGGGGTGGGGCTGAGTTGGGCTCTAAAAATTATCCCCACTTTTATCAGTAATCTTGTGATTTACCCTGGCTCCTTGATTTTCTTGGTGCTGCTTACCTTTTTACCATTTCTGCCAATCAAAGAATTGGGAGAGGCAGAGTCAAGTCTGCTGCCCATAAGGTGGGATACGAGGCTGAACCACTGGCTAAAATGTGCTTGGGGCTGCCACTCCGAGGGTGGGGGGAGGGGAAGAGAGGGAAAAGTTGGAATGAGGCAACATGTAGCCTGAGGAGAATGGTGGAATGAGGGAGAACATTCATTCCACAAGTGAATGAGTACCTACCTGAACGTACTAAAAGTACAGAGACTGAAGATACAGAGCTGAAAAAAATCCATTATTTTTCCTCAAGGGCTCACAGTGTAGGGGATGGACTTGCAGTTGTGCAATGATGTTGTGATAAGTGCATGATCGAGGGAGGCACAGAATAGAGTAGAAGCTGAAGAAGGAGGCGCTGGGCATTAGGGATGGCTTTCCTGAGGTCAAGCTTAGGCAGTGTCTTGAGGCATTTGATTAAGCAGGTAGATGATGGAGGGGATGAAATGCTAGGTAGCAGGAGAGCATGTACAGAAAGCGTGGGCATGTGAACTAGAACGGTATAGTGGCAGATGAATGGCAAGTCATTTGTTTTGGCTCCATCAGGGGGCCTGTGTGCAGAGCATGGGAAACGAAGCTGGAGAAATCAGGGACCAAATCATGGAGGGTCTTCCTTGTGTGCAGCTGAGGAACTTAAGTTTTATTTTGATGACAACGGGGAGGCATTGAGTGGTTTCATGCAGGGTTGGGTCATGATCAGATGTTTGCATTAAGTCCTTCGGGCAGCTGTGTGGACTGAATACTGGGGAGACAACTACAGACAGCAAGATCAGCCAGCAGGCTGTTGCTGTATTTCAACAAAATTGATGCTGGCTTCAAGTAGGCCAGAGGCAGAGGAGTCAAGTTAGCCCTTTCCTCTACTTTCTAGATTGCTGCCAGCCTATATAAAACAACCACCTCATCATAACCCTTCTTTTATTTAATAAAAATCAGTGGAGGGCATCCTATGCCAACCACTGTGCTGGGCTCTTTGATTGGCTAGCAGTTAGCTGTGTCTTCACAACCGGAAAGGTAGCTCCCTGAAATTCTGTGTAACAGCTTCTTGAAATGTCAAGGTATTAAAATGGAGATTTGGTATTAAACTTGCACGTCTCTGAACTGACACCATTTCTCAAGCTCCAACCCTCTATATGAACTGTCACGAAGAGTTTCACGTTATTGAACTTCTTCATCATCCCCCACTTGTCTCTCTTATCTAGACCAAATTCCACTTTAATTGAGCTCTGAAACTAGACGCTTTCAAACATGCTATCCTTCCTAATCGACTGCGGTGCTTTACATAGTCTTGAGTTCATTCATACTGACATTATGAGAAGACCTTCAATTAGGATATCTTATAAAGGGAGCAGGTGACAGACATTACATAAACAGGCTGATAACACCCGAGGAGAGCAGAGAGAGGGAGGGAGGGAGGGAGGGAGAGAGGGAGAGGGAGAGGGAGAGGGAGAGAGGGAGAGAGAGAGGGAGGGAGGGAGAGAAGGAGAGGGAGGGAGGGAGGGAGGGAGAGAGAGAGAGAGAGAGAGAGAGAGAGAGAGAGAGAGAGGGAGAGAGAGAGAGAGAGAGAGAGAGAGAGAGAGAGAGTGTGTGTGTGTGTGTGTGTGTGTGTGTGTGTGTGTGTGTGTGTGTGTGTGTGTGTGTGTGTGTGTGTGTGTGTGTGTGTGTGTGTGTGTGTGTGTGTGTGTGTGTGTGTGTGTGTTTTAGGAAGTGTTTACCTTCCAGAGAGGAAACTCAAGGGTCATGAAGTAAGGCTAGGAAGGAATGATTGTTTCATTGGTCGCTGGGACCCATGGGAGACCTAAACCAGGATCTAATACTCTCAATTCCTTACGTCTCTGGATCGCCTCCACAAGAACAGTTTTGCCTGAGTTGTCCAGTCCAATGATAATGATGGTCACATTCCTAGAAATGGAAAATGAGCCAAAGTCTTAAAAGTACTGTTAGTTCTTAGGCTGAAGAAAGAATTATACTCTTCCTTGGTGTTTGGGGCTCTGCCTGCAGTGGTCCCAATGCAGTCATAAAAGGCACAGCCAGGTGGTAGAAGGTGGTGTGGGGACCCCTCCCCAAAGCCTCCAAGGATGCTTTTCTTCCCTGATTCACTTGCGTTGTAGAATTGGCCATCCTCCCCCAACCCTGTCCTTAATCTTGTAGACACTACTTAGTCACTTCCCCTAATAATATATAAAGATTTGTCCTTTGAGGAACTGTGGGCAGGTACATTGGAGGAAATGGTGGAAGAGGTCTAGAGAAATAATTACAGTATTACCTTAGTGTCTCTTCAGTTGCCTCTGCACGAGGACAGCAGGAGGTCAGCATCCGGAACATGACTCAGCTTAGTTCTTTAGTATTAAGGGAAACAAGTAAACAAGAAATCAGCCCCATTATTAACTCTGAACCTAAATCAGCTTATGAGTACACAGGTACTGATAAACAGGAAGCCTGGGACTGTCAGAAGTCCATTACTTCATTCTAGCCAACCTTGTCTATGTCATAGAGGGAGGGACTGGTTAACGTCAACTCTAGTGGCAAAATGGGGTGATTTCCTATTAAAGCAACCCACATAGGCATGATGGCATCAGGTGTGACCTCTCCCTTCAGCCATAGTTCATTCCTGTTATGAATATCTTCATGCAACCTTGGGGGTGCAGGTGGGGTGGAGAGATGCCTAGAAGAACCAGCTTAGAGTTCAATTGGAAGACCTGTTCTAATGAACAACTATTTATTGGGCTTGGTTCTCTTACTGCCTCTGCTTCAAAAGTGTGGGTGTTGGTGACCCACTATCATAGATTTCATACAATTCCTAGTGCTATAAGGGATTTTAGAGATCATCTACTCTAATTGATTTCAAACATCAGTCCAGGTACCCTACTCTCAAAGATTCTCAGGGAGCAGCATAAGCTCCCCAGGTGATATCAAAGTACAGCTGTATTTGGAAGTGATTGCCTAAGTAGAAAGGGTAATTTAGACAGTCACTTCACAGTTAATCCATGTTGTAGCATGTATTAGTATTTCATTACTATTTATGGCTGAATAATATTCCATTGTATGGATATACCACCTTTTGTTTATCCATTCATCAGTTGATGGACATTTGGATTGTATTTACTTTTTTTTTTTTTTTTGCGGTATGCAGGCCTCTCACTGTTGTGGCCTCTCCCGTTGCGGAGCACAGGCTCCGGACGCGCAGGCTCAGCGGCCATGGCTCACGGGCCCAGCCGCTCCGCGGCATGTGGGATCCTCCCAGACCGGGGCACGAACCCGTATCCCCTGCATCGGCAGGCGGACTCTCAACCACTGCGCCACCAGGGAGGCCCTGTATTTACTTTTTAACTCTTATGAATAATCCTGCTATATACATGTGTGTACAAGTTTTGTGAGGACATATGTTTTCAGTTCTCTTGGGTATATACCTAGGAGTGTAATTGCTGGGTCATATGATAACTCTATGTTTAACCTTTTTAGGAAGTGTCAGATTGTTTCTACATTTTACATTCCTACCAGCAAGGCAGGATGCTTCGAATTTCTCCACATCCTCGCCAACTCTCATTGTTGTATTTTTTATAGCCATACTAGTGGATGTGAAGTGGTATCTAATTGTGGTTTTGATTTATATTTTCCTAATGACTAATTACATTGGGGCCCAGAGCTGGGGGAAGCTCTGGTTGGGTTAACAAAGTACTTAGGCTGATACTCAGATGGGCTTTTCTTAGCTATCTGATGAGCACAGTGTATGTGCCAGCTTATCAATGAATAACTTAGCAGGGTTCTGCAGGGTCACCCACTGTTTTATTAGAGAATTGCCTTCCCCGAATAGGGACTCACATTTCATAGCATGTCTTAGAGCATAGTTTATTCCCTAGAAAATCATTTGAATTCCCATAAGGACCTCCTGGAGAATAGCTCTGGCTTATGCCAGATGAAAAGGAAACCTTATATGTGGCCCGTGGTCTCCCAGTTGTAATTCTAGAGACCTTTCAGGATTTCCCCAGTTGGTGATTTTCATCCAAAGCTGGGCCTGGCCTTCACTGACAAGCATATGAACTAGCTGATTTAAGTCAGAGTTGATAAGTCTGAATGACTATATTAAATTCCTCAGCATATCTGTAAGGATTTCAGTTACTTTGGGAAAATCTTTGACTATGGCTTTGCAGTTCCACTTTAGTCCAGGGGATATAAAAAAATTAAGAGTTTAGTCTCTGGATCCTCACAAGGCTTAATTTTAGAGAGACAGGTTCTGGTAAGTTCAGAGGAAATGGCAGTGAGGAGAGTTTCAGAGATAAGGGAAAGTTTGGTGAGAGAATTAGTACGGGGGAACTGAGGGTTACAGAGGAGGTGTAGGTGGCATAAAAGGGAAGAAGGAGGATGGCACTGGAGGCAGAGCCAGGGGAAAGGAGTAAGATGACAGTGGAGGCAGTATCTGTGGTGCAGAAGCCAGGGAAGAGGAACATGAGGCTTTTGCAGCCATTCTATCTTTCTTTGTTTGCCTCAGAGGATCCTAAAATCTTATTTTGCAGAGATGCAATTTTAGGCTCCTGATAATGTTTGGAAGCCTCAAAATAATTGAAATAGGCATTCCATTCAGTTTTGGAAATTTTACAGGTGTGGTTGTCAATTTGGCCTTAGGAAAAGTAGGTTTGGGATTTCAATAGTTCTCCATAATGACCATTCATGCTCTAAATTGCCTTTGGTTAGGTTAGTCCATTTACTTAGAAATGTACATGAGGAAGGACTGCGTTTTTTTGTTTGTTTGTTTTGCGGTACGCGGGCCTCTCGCTGTTGTGGCCTCTCCTGTTGTGGAGCACAGGCTCCGGACGCACAGGCTCAGCGGCCATGGCTCACGGGCCCAGCCGCTCCGCAGCACGTGGTATCTTCCCAGAATGGAGCACGAACCCGTGTCCCCTGCATCAGCAGGCGAACTCTCAACCACCACGCCACCAGGGAAGCCCCAGAACTGTGGTTTTTAAACATAAAATCAGCCAGGGTCCCGGTAGGTAAGGGTGCCCTCAAAGTATTTTGATAATTGGGATCCCATTTCTCAGAGGTTTTTCTTTAGAGTAAAATAGTAGTTTACAAACAGCCTAAACAGCTTAAACAGGCTCAAACAGCCTGCAGGCCTACTACCAGCCAGTTCTAAGGGAACAATCGAATCTCAAAGGAGCCAGGCCAAAGGCTGCTCAGCACAGCTCCAATGGAGCAGCCTAATCCTGAAGGAATCAGGCTGAAGGCTGAATAGCACAGTTCCAATGAACCATCTCCTGTTCCAAAAGAATCAAGCTGAAGGCTACCACAGTTCCAGTTGGAATAGCCTGATTTCCAAAAAAAAAAAAAAACCAGGCCGAAGTGCCAAAGAAGTACTCACAGACAGAATAAAGCCTTAATCAGCAAGAATAAACCGTTAAAATAGATCCCAAATTAAACCTGGAGAGCTTCAAAACACAAAGAGGACAGAAGCTTGGATCCGGGAGAAAAACTTACCCTTAAACCCTTACCCTTAAACGAGGTTTACCCTTAAACCTCGGGGTCAGCAATAAAAACCGTTCAGTGGGACTTTTACTTACCGTTCCTGTCTGCACACCAGCCTCACAGTCGTCGTGGGTCTCCTCTGGATCCCTGTATGGGCCCCCAAAATGTTGACCTTAAACAAACAAACTGCCAGTTACTTCTCAGGTAAAAGTGGATTTACTCAGAATCAGCAAAGAATTGTAATTTGGCGTCTGCAACTGTGGTGAGCCACGGGCAAGTCCCTGCGCCATAAGGTGAAGAGAACTCTTACCGAGAGCTCGAAGAGGATGTTGGGAAGGCTAGTAAGCAGAGAGTCCATTGGAGGAATTGAGAGGTCGAAGTATAGTGGCTTTTCATTGGCTGAGTTGTGGCAGTCTCTCATTGGCTGAGCTCTTTTTTTTTTTTTTTGGCGGTACGCGGGCCTCTCACTGCTGTGGCCTCGCCCCCTGTGGAGCGCAGGTTCCGCATGCGTAGGCCCAGCGACCATGGCTCACAGGCCCAGCCGCTCAGTGGCATGTGGGATCCTCCCGGACGGGGGCACAAACGCGTGTCCCCCGCACCAGCAGGTGGACTCCCAACCACTGCGCCACCAGGGAAGCCCCTGGCTGAGCTCTTGCCAGGCAAGAAGACTAAGTTTTTCTTCAGCCTGTTGGGGGCTGCTATTGTTGTAGGTTGTGAGAGCTCCCCCTTCTGGCTTCTTGACTATTTTATTTGAGGTTTCTGTTTGTTAATTTTACCTCACACTAGTATTTGTTAAAATTAAAGAACCAGTACTGATACATTATTATTAACTAAAGTACATACCTCATTCACATTTCCTTAGTGCAGTCTTTTTTGCCTTTAGTGTTACAGACTCCACTTATTTCCAAAGTCAGTTGGGTCACCACACTTACCCTGCCTCCTTCAATGAAGTTGTTTCATACATTTGTAATACACATACTGTAATAAGTTAATTTTGTGTGTCAACTTGACTGGGCCATGGGGTGCCCAGATATTTGGCCAAACATTATTCTGGGTGTTTCTGTGAGGGTGTTTATGGGTGAGATTAACATTTAAATAGACTGAGTAAAGCAAATTTCTCTCCCTAATTTGACCTCATTCAATCAGTTGGAGGCAGGACTAAGAACAAAAAGGCTGACCCTCCCCCAAGTAAGAGAGGAAGGAGTCAGAAGTCTGACTGCCTTTGAGTTGGGACATTGACTTCTTTCCTGCCTTCAGACTCAAAGTGGAACAACGGCTCTTCCTGGGTCTTGAGTCCACTGGCCTTTGGACTGGAACTACAACCATCCACTCTTCTGGTTTTCAGGCCTTAGGACTCATACTGGAACTAAACAATTGGCTCTCCTGAATCTCTAGCTTGCCAATTCACCCTGCAGATTTTGGGACTTGCCAGACTATATAAATGCATGAGCCAGTACCTCATAATAAATCTACACACACACACACACACACACACACACACACACACCTCCTATTGCTGGGATGTGAACAGCTACATGTTCTTGCATCAGGACCTCCTTCTATCCTACCCCTTCTCTCCTGCCTCCAGTTCTCTGCCTCAAATACTGTCTTCCCACCCTTCACTTTCATGTTATGTTCTCATCTCTCAGTTCTCTCATCTTCCTGTCACCTCCTAAAAAGAAGCCTTCCCTGACCCAGGTTATTTCCATTTCCCCTTTCATCCCTGTTATTTTTATTTTAAACAACTTTTTGGTTAAAATAAAGATACAGAAAACTACACAAAACAAAACTTAGCTTAAAGAGTTACTATAAAGTGAACACCCTAGTAACCATCATCTTATTTAATCTACATGTTTATCCTCTATTCCTTTCTCTTTTCTTTTCAACATTATCATACCTTAAAATAGACTTTAAAAAACCCACATCTGTACAGTTTTAAGACACATAGATTCATGTATCCACCACCACAATCTACAGAACAGTTCCATCACCCCAAAAAGCTCTCTGTTGCTATCCCTTTATAGTTTCACCTCTTCCCCAACCTCCCCAACCCCACTAACCTCTGGCAACTAATAATCTATTCTCTATTATTATAGTTTTGTCATTTCGAGAATGTTATATATATGGAATCATACATTTATGATTAAAACTGGCTTTTATTACATCAGCCTCATGCCATTGAAATTCATCCAAATAGTTGTGTATATAAATAGTCGGCTTCTCTTTATTGCTAAATAGTATTTCATTGTGTGGATGTACCACAGTGTCTTTATTCTGTCTTTTGAGGAACATTTGGATTATTTCCAATATTTGGCAGTTGTGAATGGAGCTAGAATAAACATTCATGTTCAGGATTTTTTTTTTTTTTTTTTTTTTTTTGCGGTACGCGGGCCTCTCACTGTTGTGGCCTCTCCCATTGCGGAGCGCAGGCTCCGGACGCCCAGGCTCAGGGGCCGTGGATCATGGGCCCAGCCGCTCCGCGGCACGTGGGATCCTCCTGGACCGGGGCACGAACCCGTGTCCCCTGCATCGGCAGGTGGACTCTCAACCACTGAGCCACAAGGGAAGCCCTATGTTCAGGATTTTTTTTAACAAGATGAATGTTTATATTTTTTTAATTGAGGTATAGGTGATTTATAATATATTAATTTCAAGTGTACAAGATAATGATTCAGAATTTTTCTAGATTATACTCCATTTATAGTTATTATAAAATATTGACTATTTTCCCTGTGCTGTACAATATATCCTTGTAGCTTATTTATTTTATACATAGTAGTTTGTACCTCTTAATCCCCTACCCATATCTTGCCCTTCCCCCTTCCCTGTCGCCACTGGTAACCACTAGTTTGTTCTCTATATCTGTGAGTCTGTTTCTTTTTTGTTATATTCACTAGTTTTATTTCTTAGATTCCACATATAAGTGATAATATAGTATTTGTCTTTCTCTGTCTGATTTATTTCACTAAGCATAATGCCCTCCAGGTCCATCCATGTAGTTGCAAATGGCAAATATTCATTTTTTTATGGCTGAGTAATATCCCATTTTTTTTGTGTGTGTGTGTGTGTGTGTATATCTTCTTTATCCATTTGTCTGTTGATGGTATGTTCAGGATTTTTACTTTTTATTTTGAAATAACTATAGATTCACAGTACAAGGAGGTCCTATGTACATTTCACCTGGCTTTCCCTATTATTTATTTATTTTTTTATTTTTTTTTTATTTATTTTTTTTTGCGGTATGCGGGCCTCTCACTGTTGTGGCCTCCCCCGTCGCGGAGCACAGGCTCCGGACGCGCAGGCTCCGGACGCGCAGGCTCAGCGGCCATGGCTCACGGGCCCAGCCGCTCCGCGGCATATGGGATCCTCCCAGACCGGGGCACGAACCCGTATCCCCTGCATCGGCAGGCGGACTCTCAACCACTTGCGCCACCAGGGAGGCCCCTTTCCCTATTATTAATGATAATAGCTTGTATAACTATAGTACAATGTTAGAACTATGAAACTGACGCTGATAAAAATGCACAAACCCTACTCAGATTTCACCAGTTTTACATGCACTCATTTATGTGTGTGTATAGTTCTATGCATTTTAAAATATAACAGCTTTATTGAGGCATATTTCATAAACCATATAATTCTTCCATTTAAAATGTGCAATTCAGTGGTTTTTAGTATATTCAAAGAGTTGTGCATCTATCACTGCAATCAATATTAGAACATTTTTGCTGTATTATGTAAGTTTTGGTATGTTGTATTTCCATTTTTATTTGTCTCAAGATATTTTTTATTTCTGTTTTTTTTAAATTTTTTTTTTATTAGTTTCTGCTTTATAACAAAGTGAATAAGTCACACATATACATCTGTTCCCACATCCCTTCCCTCCTGCATCTCCCTCCCTCCCACCCTCCCCATCCCACCCCTCCAGGCGGTCACAAAGCACCGAGCTAATCTCCCTGTGCTCTGCGGCTGCTTCCCACTATCTATCTACCTTACGTTTGGTAGTGTATATATGTCCATGCCTCTCTTTCGCTTTGTCACAGCTTACCCTTCCCCCTCCCCATATCCTCAAGTCCATTCTCAAGTAGGTCTGTGTCTTTATTCCCGTTTTACCCCTAGGTTCTTCATGACATTTTTTTTTTAATTCCATATATATGTGTTAGCATACGGTATTTGTCTTTCTCTTTCCGACTTACTTCACTCTGTATGACAGACTCTAGGTCTATCCATCTCATTACAAATAGCTCAGTTTAGTTTCTTTTTATGGCTGAGTAATATTCCATTGTATATATGTGCCACATCTTCTTTACCCATTCATCCGATGATGGACACTTAGGTGGTTTCCAGCTCCGGGCTATTGTGAATAGAGCTGCAATGAACATTTTGGTACATGTCTCTTTTTGCATGATGGTTTTCTCAGGGTATATGCCTAGTAGTGGGATTGCTGGATCATATGGTAGTTCTATTTGTAGTTTTTTAAGGAACCTCCATACTGTTCTCCACAGTGGCTGTACCAATTCACATTCCGACCAGCAGTGCAAGAGTGTTCCCTTTTCTCCACACCCTCTCCAGCATTTATTGTTTCTAGATTTCTTGATGATGGCCATTCTGACTGGTGTGAGATGATATCTCATTGTAGTTTTGATTTGCATTTCTCTAATGATTAATGATGTTGAGCATTCTTTCATGTGTTTGTTGGCAGTCTGTATATCTTCTTTGGAGAAATGCCTATTTAAGTCTTCTGCCCATTTTTGGATTGGGTTGTTTGTTTTTTTGCTATTGAGCTGCATGAGCTGTTTATAAATTTTGGAGATTAATCCTTTGTCAGTTGCTTCATTTGCAAATATTTTCTCCCATTCTGAGGGTTGTCTTTTGGTCTTGTTTATGGTTTCCTTTGCTGTGCAAAAGCTTTGAAGTTTCACTAGGTCCCATTTGTTTATCTTTGTTTTTATTTCCATTTCTCTAGGAGGTGGGTCCAAAAGGATCTTGCTGTGATTTATGTCATAGAGTGTTCTGCCTATGTTTTCCTCTAAGAGTTTGATAGTTTCTGGCCTTACATTTAGGTCTTTAATCCATTTTGAGCTTATTTTTGTGTATGGTGTTAGGGAGTGATCTAATCTCATACTTTTACATGTCCCTGTCCAGTTTTCCCAGCACCACTTATTGAAGAGGCTGTCCTTTCTCCACTGTACATTCCTGCCTCCTTTATCAAAGATAAGTTGACCATATGTGCGTGGGTTTATCTCTGGGCTTTCTATCCTGTTCCATTGATCTATCTTTCTGTTTTTGTGCCAGTACCACACTGTCTTGATTACTGTAGCTTTGTAGTAGAGTCTGAAGTCAGGGAGCCTGATTCCTCCAGCTCTGTTTTTCGTTCTCAAGATTGCTTTGGCTATTCGGGGTCTTTTGTGTTTCCATACAAATTGTGAAATTTTTTGTTCTACTTCTGTGAAAAATGCCAGTGGTAGTTTGATAGGGATTGCATTGAATCTGTAGATTGCTTTGGGTAGTAGAGTCATTTTCACAATATTGATTCTTCCAATCCAGGAGCATGGTATATCTCTCCATCTATTTGTATCATCTTTAATTTCTTTCATCAGTGTCTTATAATTTTCTGCATCCAGGTCTTTTGTCTCCTTAGGTAGGTTTATTCCTAGATATTTTATTCTTTTTGTTGCAGTGGTAAATGGGAGTGTTTCCTTGATTTCACTTTCAGATTTTTCATCATTAGTGTACAGGAATGCCAGAGATTTCTGTGCATTAATTTTGTATCCTGCTACTTTACCAAATTCATTGATTAGCTCTAGTAGTTTTCTGGTAGCATCTTTAGGATTCTCTATGTATAGTATCATGTCATCTGCAAACAGTGACAGCTTTACTTCTTCTTTTCCAATTTGGATTCCTTTTATTTCCTTTTCTTCTCTGATTGCTGTGGCTCAAACTTCCAAAACTAAATTGAATAAGAATGGTGAGAGTGGGCAGCCTTGTCTTGTTCCTGATCTTAGTGGAAATGCTTTCAGTTTTTCACCATTGAGGACAATGTTGGCTGTGGGTTTGTCGTATATGGCCTTTATTATGTTGAGGAAAGTTCCCTCTATGCCTACTTTCTGGAGGGTTTTTATCATAAATGGGTGTTGAATTTTGTTGAAAGCTTTCTCTGCATCTATTGAGATGATCATATGGTTTTTCTCCTTCAACTTGTTAATATGGTGTATCACATTGATTGATTTGCGTATATTGAAGAATCCTTGCATTCCTGGAATAAACCCCACTTGATCATGGTGTATGATCCTTTTAATGTGCTGTCGGATTCTGTTTGCTAGTATTTTGTTGAGGATTTTTGCATCTATGTTCATCAGTGATATTGGCCTGTAGTTTTCTTTCTTTGTGACATCCTTGCCTGGTTTTGGTATCAAGGTGATGGTGGCCTCATAGAATGAGTTTGGGAGTGTTCCTTCCTCTGAAATTGTTTGGAACAGTTTGAGAAGGATGGGTGTTAGCTCTTCTCTAAATGTTTGATAGAATTCGCCTGTGAGACCATCTGGTCCTGGGCTTTTGTTTGTTGGAAGATTTTTAATCACAGTTTCAATTTCAGTGCTTGTGATTGGTCTATTCATATTTTCTATTTCTTCCTGATTCACTCTTGGCAGGTTGTGCATTTCTAAGAATTTGTCCATTTCTTCCAGGTTGTCCATTTTATTGGCATAGAGTTGCTTGTAGTAATCTCTCATGATCTTTTGTATTTCTGCAGTGTCAGTTGTTACTTCTCCTTTTTCATTTCTAATTCTATTGATTTGAGTCGTCTCCCTTTTTTTCTTGATGAGTCTGGCTAATGGCTAATAAATGCTGAAGAGGGTGTGGAGAAAAGGGAACACTCTTGCACTGCTGGTGGGAATGTGAATTGGTACAGCCACTATGGAGAACAGTATAGAGGTTCCTTAAAAATCTACAAATAGAACTACCATATGAGCCAGTAATCCCACTACTGAGCATATACCTTGAGAAAACCATAATTCAAAAAGGGTCATGTACCAAAATGTTCATTGCAGCTCTATTTACAGTAGCCAGGAGATGGAAGCAACCTAAGTGTCCATCAACAGATGAATGGATAAAGAAGACGTGGCACATATATACAATGGAATATTACTCAGCCATAAAAAGAAATGAAATTGAGCTATTTGTAATGAGGTGGATGGACCTAGAGTCTGTCATACAGAGCGAAGTAAGTCAAAAAGAGAAAGACAAATACCATATGGTAACACATATATATGGAGTTTAAGAAAAAAAATGTCATGAAGAACCTAGAGTAAGAAAGGAATAAAGACACAGACCTACTAGAGAATGGACTTGAGGATATGGGGAGGGGGAAGGGTAAGCTGTGATAAAGTGAGAGAGTAGCATGGACATATACACACTACCAAACGTAAAATAGATAGCTAGTGGGAAGCAGCCGCATAGCCCAGGGAGATCAGCTCAGTGCTCTGTGACCACCTAGAGGGTTGGGATAGGGAGGGTGGGAGGGAGGGAGATGCAAGAGGGAAGAGATTTGGGAACATATGTATATGTATAACTGATTCACTTTGTTATGATGCAGAAACTAACACACCATTGTAAAGCAATTATACTCCAATAAAGATGTAAACAATAAGTAAGTAAATAAATAAATAATAAATAAAGTCCCCTACAGTTGTTGTATTGTTGTCTGTTTCTCACTTTCAGTCTGTTAATATTTGCTTATCTGCTTAGATGCTCTTATGTTGGGTTCATAAATAGTTACAAATGTTATATCCTCTTGTTGCGTTGACCCTTTTATCATTATGTAATGACCTTCGTTGTCTCTTGTTACAGTCTTTATCTTAAAGTCTATATTGTCTGGTGTAAGTATAGCTGTCCCAGCTTTCTTCTGGTTTTCATTTGCATGGAATATATTTTTCCATCCCTTCATTTTCAGTATGTTGTAGGCAGCATATGTATGGGTCTCGCTTTTTTTTTTTAAATAAATTCAGCTACTTTATGTCTTTTGATGGGAGACTTTAGTGCACTTACATTTAAAGTAATTTTTGATAGGTGTGTACTTATTGCAATTTTGTTCGTTGTTTTTCGGCTGATTTGTATTTCCTCTGTTTCTTCTCTTCCTCTCTTCCTTTGTGATTTGATGATTTTCTGTAGTCCTTTATCTTTTGTGTATAAGTTTCTGCTTTGTGGTTACCATGAGGCTTATGTATAATAACTTATAACAGTCTATTTAATGTGACAACAATTTAAGTTTGAATGCATTCCAGATCTCTGTATTTTTACTCCCCTACCCATGATTTATGTTTTTGATGTCACAATTTACAACTTTGTATCTTGTGTATCTATTAACAAATTATTGTGGTTATAGTTATTTTTACTACTTTTGTTTTTAACCTTCATACTGGCTTTATAAGTGATTAATCAAGCACCTTTACAACATTAGATTTTCTGAATTTTACTATATATTTACCTTTACTAGTGAGATTTTACTTTCATATATTTCTTGTTACTAATTAGCACCCTTTTGTTTTGACTTAAAGAAGTCCCTTTAACATTTCTTATAAGGCTGATCTAGTGCTGATGAGCTCCTTTATCTTTTGCTTGTGTGGAAATCTTTAAATCTCTCCTTCAATTTTGAATGATAAATTTGCTGTGTAGGGTATTCCTTGTTGGAAGTTACTCACCTTTTCTTCCCACCCCCAGCCTTAGGCAACCAGTAATTTATTTTCTGTCTCTCTTGATTGCCTATTCTGTACATTTCATGTAAATGGAATCATACAATATGTAATCCTTTGTAACAGGCTTCTTTCACTTAGCATAATATTTTAAAGATTCATCCATGTTTTAGCATGTATCAGTACTTTATTTCTTTTTATTACTAAGTAATATTCAATTATATTGGATATACCACATTTTGTTTATCCATTCATCAGTTGATGCACATTTTGGGTTGTTTTTATTTTTTGGCTCTTAGGAATAATGCTGTGATGGCATTGTGTACAAAATTTTGTATGGGCATGTCTTTTCATTTCTCTTGATGATATGTCTAGGAGTGGAATTGCTAAGTCATATGGGCACAACTTTTTGATGAAGTGCCAGACTGTTTTTCAAAGGAGCTGCACCATTTTACAATTCCACCATCAGTGTGTGAAGGTTCCAATTTTGCCACATCTTTGACAATACTTTTTATTATATGTCCTTCTAATTATAACCATCCTGGTGTGTGTCATGGTATCTCATTGTGGTTTTGATTTACATTTTTCTGATGTCTTATTATGTTGGGCATCTTTTCATGTGCTTATTGGCCATTTGTATATCTTCTTTGGAGAAATATCTTCAAATCTTTTGTCCATTTAAAAAGTTCGGTTGTTTGTCTTTTTATTGTTGAGTGGAAAGTGTTACTTATGTGGTCTGGATTCAAGAACTTTATCAGATATATGATTTTCAAAATTTTCTCCCATCATGTGGGTAGTGTTTTTACTTTCTCAATGGTGTCCTTTGTGGCAACATTTTTTAAATTTGATGAAGTCCAATTTATCTGTTATTCCTTTTATTATTTGTGCTTTGGGTATCATATCTAAGAAACCACTGCCTAATCCAATTTCATGGAGATTTATGCCTGTTTTCTTCTAAGAGTTGTATAATTTTACACTTTACACTAATGTTTTTCATCCATTTACAGTTAATTTTTATAAATGGTATGAGGAAGTGGTCCAACTTCATTCTTTTGCAGGTGGGTATCCAGTTGTCCTGAAATTCTGGGCAATCTTAACACATGAGTAGATTTTTATAACCACCACCATAATAAAAATATAGAACTGTTCCTTAACCACAAAGATCCTTCTTGATACCCCTTTATAGTCACAATCATCTTTCTTTCCATGTCTCTGAGTCTTGGCAACCACTTACCTGTTCTTCATCTCTATAATTTCATTATTGAGAATATTATATAAATGGAATCATATAGTATGTAACCTTTTGAGATTAGATTTTTCACTCAACATAATTCCCTTTGGATCCATCCAGTTTGTTGTGTGTAGTATCAACAGTGTGTGTATGTGTGTGTGTGTGTGTGTGTGTTTACGTGTGTGTGTGTGAATTTCTACAAAGACAATCATGTCATCCATAAATGGGTGGTTTTATTTCTTCCTTTCTAATCTTTTTTCCTTGAATTTCATTTTTCTTACCTTATAGTGCTGATTACAATATCTAGCACTATGTTGAATAGCAGTGGTGAGAACAGACATTCTTGCCTTGTTTCCGAAAGCATTCAATCTTTCAGCCTTAAGAAAGATGGTAGTTCTGGTTTTTTGTGGTTGTTCCTTACTAGGTTAATGAAGTTATCTTGTATTCCTTATTTGCTGAGAGCTATTATCATGAATGGGTGTTGAATTTAGTCATACACTTTTTCTACATCGTTTGACCTGACAGTATGGTTTTCCTTTTTTAGCCTGTTGATAGTTGGATTACACTAATTTTCAAATATTGAGCCAGCCTTGTATCCCTGGAATAAACCTCACGTAGTTGTGGTACATAATTATTTTTATATGTTGCTGAATTCTGTTTGTTCATATTTTGTTGAGGATTTTTGAATCTTTGTTCATGAGTGATAATGGACTATAGTTTTCTTTTTTTCTACTGGCATTATCTGATTTTTATCTCAAGATAATATTGGCCTCATAAGTGACTTGGAATTCCCTCCTCTTTTCTGAAAGAGATTGTGTAGAATTAATGTTAATTCTTTAAGTGGTTTGATAGAATTCTCTAGTAAAACCATTTGGGCTTGGAGCTCTCTCTTTCAGCAGTTTTTTTGTTTTTTTGTTTTTTGGGGGGTTTTTGTGGTACACGGGCCTCTCACTGCTGTGGCCTCTCCCATTGCGGAGCACAGGCTCCGGACGCACAGGCTCAGCAGCCATGGCTCACGGGCCCAGCCTCTCCGTGGCATGTGGGATCTTCCTGGACCGGGGCACGAACCTGCGTCCCCTGCATCGGCAGGCGGACTCCCAACCACTGCGCCACCAGGGAAGCCCTTTCAGCAATTTTTGAACTATGAGTTTAATTTTCTTAATAGTTATGGAACCATTCAAATTATTTATTTCATATTGGGTGAGTTGTGGTAATTTATGCTTTTGAAGGAATTGATCCATTTCATCTAAGTTGTCAGATTTATTTGTGTAAAGTTGTTCATAGTATTCCCTTATCCTGTTGATGTATATAAGTTCTGTGGCAATATTTCATCATTTATTCCTGATATTGGTAAATTGCATCTTATTTTTTGGTCAGTCTTTCTAGAAGTTTATTAGTTTTGTTGATTTTTTTCAAAGAACCAGCTTTTTTTGTTTCATTCATTTTCTGTATGGTTTTTCTGTTTTCAATTTTATTGATTGCTGTTCTTATCGTTATGATTTCCTTCCTTCTTTGCTTTGAGTTTATTTTACTGTTGTTTTTATAGTTTCTTAAAGTAGAATGGGAGCTTAGATTTTTTTTTGAGAGTTTTCGTATTTTCTAATGTAGGGATTTAGTGATATAAATTTCCTTCTTGCCACTGCTTTTGGCTGCATCCTGCAAATTTTGATACTATATTGCATTTTCATTTTTATTCAGTTCAGTGTGTTTTTTAAAATTTCCCTTGAGATTTCTTCTTTGATCCATGATATGTTTATATGTGAGTTGCTTAATTTCCAAATGTTTGGAGATTTTCCTGTTGTTTTTCTGTTACTGATTTCTAGTTTGTTTTCACAGTGGTCAGAGAACACTTTTTTAAAGTTTTTTTTTTTAATTTGTTCAAATTTATTTTATGGTCTAGGAGATGGTCTGTCTTGGTGAATGTTCCGTGGGCTCTTGAGAAGAATGTGTGTTCTTCTGTTGGGTTGAATGTTTTGCAAATGTTGGCTGATGGTGTTGTTTAGTTCTTCTATATCCTTGCTGATTTTCTAATAGTTCTATCAATTGTTGAGAGAGGGATATTGAACTTTCTAAGTGTATTTGTCTTTTCATTTCTATTAGTTTTTGCCTTATATATTTTGCATCTCTGTTATTTGGTGCATCTACACTTAGATTTGCTACGTCTTCTTGTGGAATTTACCCTTTTATCATTATGTAATATCCTTCTCTGTCTCTTGTAATTTTCTTTGTAACAAAGTCTATTTTATATTTTGACACTATGCATGGTATATCTTTTTACATCCTTTTCTTTTCAACCTACCTACGTCATTATGTTTGAATTGGATTTCTTGTAGACAGCATGTTTGGGTCATGATATGTTAAGGCTTATGTTTGCTGCTTTATTTTTGTTTCTTGTTGTTCCCTCTGTTTTTTGTTCCTCTTCTCAATTTTTTCTGCCTTGCTGTGTGTTCCTTGAACTTTTAAATTTTTTATTTTTCTAGAAAGATATTTATTTATTTATTTATTTATTTATGGCTGCATTGGGTCTTCATTGCTGCAAGCAGGCTTTCTCTAGTTGCGTCGAGCAGGGGCTACTCTTCATTGCGGTGTGCGGGCTTCTCATTGTGGTGGCTTCTCTTGTTGCGGAGCACGGGCTCTAGGCATGCAGGCTTCAGTAGTTGTAGCACACGGGCTCTAGAGCGCAAGCTCAGTAGTTGTGGCGCACGGACTTAGTTGCTCTGCAGCATGTTGGATCTTCCCAGACCAGGGCTCGAACCCATGTCCCCTGCATTGGCAGACAGTTTCTTAACCATTGCACCACCAGGGAAGTCCCTTGAACCTTTTTAAAGAATTCCATTTTGGTTTATCGATACACATTTTGAACATATTTTTAAATAGATTTTTTAGTGGTTACTCTAATTATTACATTATACATAAATAACTTATCACAGTCTACTAATATCCACATTTTCATCTTTGGGAAGCTTTCAGCCGGTTATTTCTTCAAATACTTTTTCAGCCCTCTAGTCTTTTTTCTCTTTTTCTGAGCCTCCAATGATATAAATTCTGTCCTTTTTTCATTTTCCCACAGCCCCCCTGAGGCTCTGTTAATTTCTTTGCAATTACTTCCTGAAGGGCGTGGAAGTTCAGCTCCCTGCTAGATCTCCTCAACACCAGATGGAAAAATGGGGAATGGAGGGTTAACTCTCACTACCTCATGGCTGCCAGGTGGGGATGGCCCCACTAACATTTTTCCAGTGGGCAAATGGAGTGCCAGCTAGCACCACCTTGCATTGCCTTGTTCCACTTCTTTGCTACCAGGGAGGTGGGGTGGAAGTTCTGTTCTCTGTTTGGTCCCACTGATATCACACTTGTGAGGGAAACAGAGGGCCAACTCTCCCTGTCTAACTGCTGCCATGAGGGGCCAGACATGGGTGGCTCTATTTGGCACCACTGACACCACAGGGAAGGGACAGTTTTTCCTTTGATGTTTGGTTAGAGTAGGTTGGGTATTATCAAAAATATTTTCTGTTCTGCTAGGCAGCCATTTCCCTGATTATTTAACTAAAGGGAACAATCTTCTCTTGGGGCTTTTCTTGGTCTGGGCCTTTTGGCAATTTCAGGTTGTAGTCTCCTCCGGTGCCTTATCTGCAATATATGGGAAGCAAAAAGAAATCCCAGGCAACTCACCACTGTAGTGTTCCTCACATCCTAAAGTCTCCAGGCAGTCCACTTTCTTCTTTTCATTTTTCAGAGTCTTCCTACACTTGATTGTTATTTTGTCCAGGTTTTTTTGTTGTTGTTATAAGAAGGAAGACTAGAGAGAAATGGGCCATTAATTTTGAAAAAAATATTTAATTATTTCTTTGGGTATATTTTATTGTTATTTATGTGTATTCTTGAGTTGACTAATTCATTTTTTGTCAGTGAAAATAATTCATGTATTATCAGTTGAAATATATTGGAATAAATAAATGAATTTAATGCTACAACTTTGTTATGAGTACCACTTTAGCTACATATCATGGGTTTTGATTTCCTTGCTGATCATTTCTAAAAAGTTTGTAATTTCTGTTTTGATTCTCTATTTAACCCAAGGGTTACTTAGAAGAGTGTTTTAAAAATGCCAAGTGGGTAGATGAGAACAGAGCTGTCCTTTGTGCTTGCATATTTCTACGTAAGGCCAGGCAGTTCTTCAGAGAGCCTTTTTCTGAGAAGCTCTCATAGAAAAAATGAGATTAAAGATTTGAATCCTGCTATTCTTTCCCTATTCTTCATTCTTTAGGTGTTTATCATGTACATATATTCAGTAACTCTCAAGATGCTTCGTCTTGACAAGGAGAAAAAAATAAAGTTAAGACATAGTTCCTGCCTTCAAGAAGTATACTATTTAATTGGGACAATGGTATATATACCCCAAACTAGTTAACTGACAATACCTGACACTAGTGACTAAATTACTGGCAATGAGGGTCCAGAGAACAGGGAAATCACTGTAGGCTAAAATAGCTGGGGGAAGACCTTTTGAAGGAGGGAGAAGTGTTTGAGTTAGAACTTAAAGGTAAGTAGGTAAGATTTAAATATACAAGGAGGAAAGGGAAGAATGTTTCAGGCTGAGAGGCTAACATATCAAAGGCCACCTTTGATAGAAATAGGAAAGTTGAGTTATGGTGATAGAGGAAGATGATTTCAATTGTAGCTGTGTTGAGTTTTGGATGATTATAGGACATCTGATGGGGAGATACCCTGGAAGTTATTGATCCTCATTTGGTGATAAACTAGTTGAGTTTAGCTTTGTCTAAAAGAGTAGTCTGTTTTCTTTTGGCTTGGTCAGAATAGTTTTCTGTTCTGGAGAGAATTTTGGTTGAGTATATGTGTCATGGATGATGTACCAGATATCTTTTGCTTACCCTTCCTGATCCACCCTCTGCCTTTTTATACCCTGCTCTGTGCCCCAGGAGGCTAACCTATATTGATTACATCAGTGAGTTTCCTTTCCTGCTTGGCCTCTGGTAGGGTTTGGGCAGTGGAGATCCCTGGCAGGACATCAAAGGGAGAAAAGAAACTGAGGTCAGGTTGTTTATTCCTGGCTTCCTTCTTATAGGATTGCTTCTGGTTGGCTTCTATCCCTTAACTAAAGGTCAGAGCACCTTTCAAGGGGACCCTCTCTACACCACATTCTCCTTTTTCTGGTATCTGTTCCCTCCCCTCATACTTTTGGGTGTAGGGGTGGTAACAGCACCAAGTTACTGCACTATCTATCCCTCTTTGTTTTCCTATACTTTGCTCACACTTTTGTGGATAGTCCTTTTCATAAACTTTCCACTAATTATGCTAATGCAAGTGCACCATCTGTTCCCTGCTGGGACCCTGACTGAAACAGATGAAGTCTCAATTTTCAAAGATTTAGAATACAATAAAGTAAGCCTAACATAAAATGTGACTAAATATGATTCAACATAAAATATGACTAAATATGATTCAATCTGTCTCTTTCTGATTAATCTAGGCTCTTGCAGTGCTTCCAGATAATCATTCTGAAGCAGTCTTCAGAGTATCATAATGTGTAGGAGTGCCAGTTCGTGGAATATTAACAATAGCTGGCATTTATCAGTTACTTACTCTTTCCATGCACCGGGCTATACATATTTTATATGCATTATTTTACTTAACCTTCACAGCAAACCTGTGAAGTGGGTAATTTTTATCTTTTTATAGGCGAGGAAACTAAGGCTCAGAGAGATTAAATAGCTTACCAGAGATTTCACAGCTAAGAAAGCAGAGCTGGGATTTAAACTGAGGTCTGTCTGACTCCATAGCTCATGTTGTAAGCACAAAGTGTGGTCCTGGATCAGAAGCATCAAGGAGCTTGTTAGAAGCACAGAATCTCAGGTGTCACGTCATATTTCCTGAATCAGAATCTGCATTATAACCGATCTCCAGGGGATTCACACATACACGAAGGTTTGAGATGCAGTGATCTAAACCATGTTACTTTACAGTCTATTACTGAATACCATAGAAAGTTCTGTTTGTTTGGTGCTAGGTAAAAAGAAAAATTTTTTTAAAAGGTAACTATGTGAGGTGATAGTTATGTTAATTAGCTTGATTGTAGTAATCATTTCACAATGTATAAATGTATCAAAACATCATGTTGTACACCTTAAATATTTACAATTTTATTTTGTCAATCATACTTCAGTAAAGCTGGAAGGGAAGAATATTTACCATTCTGTGCTCTTTAACATTGGTATCATGTGGCCTTGTAAGTGGAATCCACAAAGCCAGAGCTGTCATTTTTTGAGATGAGGGCATTGAGAACCCGTTCGGAACTCGACTTGGTGAAAGGTGCCAGGAAGCAGCCAGAGCTGCTGCTCTTGTGGAAAAGAGAACTTGGCCTTTGGGTGCTGCCAGATTTTTATGATTTACTTCAAACATGTTTAACATACACTTTTACATGCACCTTTATAGCACCTTTAACTGCTGAATTTAAGAGACTCCCATATCTGTGTACACTTGGCTAGCCCTCAGAAAAACTGGTCTGCTTAGAAAGTGTGATTTAATGCCCTTAGGCTCCCCTTTCTACAGTGTTATCATCCCACACCCATCCCTTAGTCACTACCTCCCCCCCATATCCTTCCTCTCACCTCTTTCTCATTCTTGTCCATATCTCCTTTAAGAAAGCATATCAGATGATAAACCTATGAAATGTGCTCCATCTCACTAGTCATCATGGGAATTAAACTTAAACCACAATGAGATCCCACTACACATCCATCAGAGTGGTTAAAATGAAAAAAGACCTACAATACCACGTACTGATGAAAATGAGGGTCAGTTGGAACTTTCTTCCACTATTGGTGGTAGTGTAAATTGGTACAACTACTTTGGAAAAGTATTTGCCAGTGTCTACTAAAGCTGAACTTATGCATACCCTATGACCAAGTAATTCCACTCATGGATTTTTTTAAATTGTACATTTTATTGATTGATTGATTGATTGATTGATTGACTGAAGTATAGTTGATTTACAATGTCGTGTTAGTTTCAGGTGTACAGCACTCATGGATTTTTAATCAAGAGAAACTCTCCCACATGTGAATAAGGATACGTATGCACGTACAGATGTCCACTGAAAGATTTAGTTTGTGATAGTCATTTAGGTTGTCTTACATTTTTTACTATCAACAGAATGAATACATAAATTATAGTATGTTGAATTCATCTGATGATATTCCATAAAGCACTTGAAATGAGTTATAACTACATGTAGCAATATAGAACTAGAGCAAAATGTAACAAAACCATACTGTTGAGAAAAAACTTGCATAAAATTCTGTATAATTACGCTTATGTAAAATATAAGAACACAAAACAATACCCTATAATATTTATGGTACATGAATGGATAGTAAAAGGAAAAAAGTTCTCACTAAATATTTGTACACACACACACACACACACACATGCATAGCCAGTTAGTGGCAGAGCTAGGAAGAGAAGCCAATATTCCTTCTTTTTCTTTTTTTTAATTAAGACTTTATTGTTTTAATTAATTTTATTGACGTATAGTTGATTTACAATGTTGTGTTAATTTCTGCTGTACAGCAAAGTGACTCAGTTATAAATATATACATTCTTTTTCATATTCTTTTCCATTGTGGTTTATCAAGGATATTGAATATAGTTCCCTGTGCTATACAGTAGGACCTTGTTGTTTATCCATCCTCTGTATACTAGTTTGCATCTGCTAATCCCAAACTCCCAATCCATCCCTCCCCCCAGACCTTGGCAACCACAGAGACTTTTTTAGAGCAGTTTAATGTTCACAGCAAAATTGAGGGGAAGGTACAGAGATTTTCCATACTCCTTATTCTTCTTTAACCTAAGTAATGGAGGCTTCAAACCCTAAAGGGTCTGCACAGTCATTAACGTAGCTCCCTGTCTCGAGTAACTACGCCTTATGTAGCTCAGAACACATTATGGGAGCCTGGTGAGTTTAGGGGATCAACAGGTTGTCTCTTTTACATGAAGTCAGGGCTCAGAGTTGCTATAAACTCTTTTTTCCTATATCCTCACCCTTGGTGTACTGGCGACGAATGCTTAAGTTTGACCTGCTTAAGGGTATCAGTAAACAGGGTAATGTGAAACACTAGTAAGCAGGTGACTGTTCCAACCTAAAGCCAGACTCCTCCAGCATTTCTGTTATGTTTGACTACCTCTAGTAGTAGCTGCTGGACACAAAGTCTAGCCCAGAGAACAGAAAAGCTATAAACAGTCTCCAGTGTAATTAAAATGGACTATTGGCAGAGTGCTTGAATCGAAATTCCAAGTCCTGAACAACACAAGTTTTAATGTTAAGGGCCTACAGGGTATTTAGGAAAAAATGGAATTCCTGAAAATGAAAGGCAATATATGGTCCCTGCTCTCCCTGACCTACTATGGTTACTTTTTCTCAAGTACTTATTAATTGGGTTTAAATTCCCCAGGCAGTTAAGACCTTGAAAATCTATCAGAGGGCTATGTGAGATAGAATAAAAGAGAGCTTTAGAAGGGCAGGAAAGAAAAGGGGAGAAAAGAAAAGAAGAGATTCCCTTCGATGGGTCGTTTCCTTTCTTTGATGTTGTAATTGATGGTCTGCCTTGCCTATTTTAGGCATTTGATCTAGTAATGACCCTTGAGAAAAACCTTAAGAGAGGTTTAGGTTTCTAGTCCCAGAACCACCACTTACTAGCTCTGTGACCTTGGGCAAATCAATTAACCTCTTTGAACTTTAGATGCCTCATTTATAAAATGGTGATAATAATAGTATTTACCTAATATGGTTGATGAGGTATGTAAAATGCGTAGAACAGTGCCTGGCACACAGTAAGAGCTCAGTATATTAATGGTGATCATTCTTGTTGTTACAGCGTCATGGAAGCAAAGGAGGAGAGCATTTTGAGTAGACAAGGGAAATCTGCTGTACATAATGCCACATACAGCCGAGGGGTCAAGGAGGATGAGAGCTGAGAAAAGGCAAGGGTTTTGAGACTTGATTAGAAATGCTGAGTGATATTTACATTCGAAACTTATCATCTGAGCTCCTTATTTTTACTGGAAATAGGAATCAGAGTTTAAAAAGAAAATCCATCACTTTTTTGTGGTCAGGATACATATTTACTGAACTTCACAGCAAGCAATGTTTATAGGGAGTGTATATAAGAAGGTAGCTGTGGCTGTGACAGCCATAGCAGACTCCTGCCATGCTGTCCATTAGAACTTTCTGTGACGTGGAAATGTTCTCTCTCTGTGCTGACCAATACACATGTGGCTGTTAAGCACTTGAAATGTGGCTAGTGTGACTGAGGAATGGAAATTTTAATTGTATTTAATCTTAATTAGCTTAAATTTAAATAGCCACATGTGGGTAGTGGCAGCCATCAATCTAATTGGGGAAGCAAGGCATATACTCTTGAAACCAGTTAAATACCAAAAGGATTGAGGTCAGACAGTAGAGACTTAATTGTTCAATCCTTCTGGTCTGGAGAGTTTAAGGATTTTAAGTCTTGTAGAGCAGGTGAAACTTGGGGTTCACCTTGAAGGATGTATAGTGTTTGGATAGGAGGAAAGAAGGCAGGAGGTCATTCCAGATGGGTAGGAGGGTGTGGGCAAAGGTTTAGAGTTAGAAATGCTTCCTATATGAGAAGTTAGAGGACAGTGGCCTTTCTAGAATAGAGTATTCATATCAGGAGTTAGATGGGTTGGGGCCAGGTCATGGACAGCCTTGAATGCTAGAACAAAGCATTTGGGCTTTGTCCACATAGGCCAATGTTTTGCAAAGCTTGTTTAAAACACAGATTCCTAGGCCCCACCCTAACCTACTAAATCAACTTTTCTGGGTCACAGCTTAGGAAATCAGTATTATAAGTAAGCTCCACAGGTATGTATGATGCACATTCAAGTTTGAGATCTATCAGATAGGCAGAAAGGAGCCCTTGGAAGCTTTTTGATCAAAGGAGTGACATGTTAATAGAGGAATCATAGGAAGCTTGGTAAGGACAGAAGGTGTAGGATATAGAAACTAGCTAAGGAAACCACTTAGGTGACTGTTCAGATATGGACTTCACAAATCCTGATCTTTCTGGCTGGTGTCCTTGGAATTGTTCAGTCGATTCCTAATATTTCCCTGCAGGCCCTATTTGAATTTTCCACACAGTTTGTTTGTTGTTTTAAATGACTAGGGCCCAGGCACCTCAGCCTGACTGCCTAGGCTCAAATCCCAGCTGTACTATCTAAGCTGTTTTAGCTCAGACAAGCCACTTAACTTTTCTGCGCTTCAATGTTCTTATCTGTCAGTTGGAAATGATCATAGCCCCATCCCATAAGGGCATTGTGAGTATTAAATGATATCATAAACGACTTACAACAGTACCTGCCACATAATAAGCACTCAATTAATGCTGGTATTAATATTATTTAAACTAAAGAGCTCTTGGGACTTCCCTGGTGGTCCAGTGGTAAAGAATCTGCCTTCCAATTCAGGGGACGTGGGTTCGATCCCTGGTCGGGGAACTAAGATCCCACATGCCATGGGGCAACTAAGCCCATGTGCCACAACCACTGAGCTCGTATGCCTCAACGAGAGAGCCCACGTGCCACAAATTACAGAGCCCACGCACTCTGGAGCCCATGCACCACAACTAGAGAGAGAAAACCCGCACACCACAACTAGAGAGAAGCCCGCGCACCACAACAAAAGATCCCCCGTGCCACAACTAAGACCCGACGCAGCCAAAAAAAAATAAAGAAAATTAATAATAATAAAACTAAGAGCTCTTTCATTTATTCCAAGTTATATAATAGTTAAAGCTAATCTTCACCAACAAAGTGTAAATTTGCCCATCCAGAATATTAAACCCAAGCCCTAGACTTTTTGCTTAATGAGTTGTATTTCAAAGCATAGTTATTCACTAAATTTAACATATGATTATCCTTCATAAAATAAGTCTAAATAGAGGACAAATTGTTCTTCCCACTGAATGTTTTAATCTATGGTTAGTTCTTGGCTATGAATTATATATCTTTTAAAACTTTGTACTTTTTATATTGCTACTAGCTTTCAGTGAATGCTCTTTATGATATTCATTTCAGAAAAAAAGAGTGAACTCTTTTTTGTTCTTGTAGGGGACTGATAATGCAAAGATATATATCTCGTCTGGTGTCAGTGAGCTCACGATGTACTGTGGGTGCAGTGGCAGCTTTTTCAAGGAATGAGAAATTCTCTTTAGATGCCTACTGGGTAGTTTGTGAACTTTTGGCTTCTGCTTCACTTTTCTTCCAGGCCTCACCCGAATAGAAGCTTCTCCTAGTCTCTCCAGTTTCTGTTGACAGTCAGCTGCCTGAAGCACCTCTCAAGATGCACCTTCAGGCTTGAAGGCAGAGAGGGAAGGAAATAGCTGAAGACCCATCATAGCTACCTACACACTTCTGAGACAGGCTGAGCCAAGAAATTGCCTTAGACTCTTCTTTCTGCTTTCAGAAACAAAGTCTCTCCCAACTTTGTTCACTTACGTTCTGCTAGATGGTTGAAAAAGATGGGTTTGTGACATGGCTGGTTAAGGTTCTTTTTTTATGTTTTCAACAGATGAATATTTATTTTCCCTACTACCATCTCCCTCATTGTCCATTTCCCTTCGCTGGAGTCAGACACTGTTACCAGTTTCTTGTGTATCCTTCCTGAGATATTCTATGCATATTTGTGTATGTACACCCCTAATTTTTATACAATTGTAGCATACCATAAATGCTATTCTGCACCCTACTTTTTTTCACTTTTTACATAGAAGGCTGTTTCATATCAGTACATAAAGAGCTTCTTTATAGCTACATGGCTGCACAGCGTTCCATAATTATTATAGATATACCAGAATTTATTTAAGCAGTTCTTTGTTGGTGGATGTTTAGGTAGTGTCCAACCTTTGGCTATTATAAACATGCTTATACATATTATATTTCACATGTGAGAGTATATCTCTAGGAGAAATTGATTAGGACACTTGGGTTATTGGCTTGTTCAGTTGCTTGGTGGCGATAAAACCACAGTACTATGTGTGGAATCAAAGGTTCTAGGAGGCCTAGCCATGCCTAACTACACAGATGTCATGGAATGTTAAGCTAGACAGAATCTTGGAGATCCCAGAGAGGACCAAGATCACACAAAGATTTAGAAGCAGATCCAGGATTAAAACCCACAGTGTTTTACTCCAGTCTATAATGTAGGTCTTTTTACTACACCACACTGCTGTGGGTCAGAGAGATTTGGTGTGGCCTGATTTCTGTCCTGCCAGGCAGGACTGTGCATTATCTGGCCCACTGTGATCTCACTACCCTGTGTTTACATGATTTCTCTTCCCGGGATCTGACTTTGCCAACCTAATTTATCCTACTTTTCCCTGCTGCTCTGACTTCTCCCACTAATAATAACAACTCCATCTTTTTTTTTTTTTTTTTTTTTTTTTGCAGTACGCGGGCCTCTCACTGTTGTGGCTTCTCCCGTTGCAGAGCACAGGCTCTGGACCTGCAGGCTCAGCGGCCATGACTCACGGGCCCAGCCGCTCCACGGCATGTGGGATCTTCCTGGACCGGGGCATGAACCCACGACCCCTGCATTGGCAGGCGGACTCTCAACCACTGCACCACCAGGGAAGCCCCCTGCATCTTTTTTAAAAGTTAGAACTGAAGTCCTTGACCATTGGGGGACCCTTTAGTATAAAGCCAAGTAGGAGAGGCAGGAGTACTGGGAAGGATGTCTGGTAATGGCATAAAATTTATGATCTTACACAAGCTTTCTACTCTTAGTTCATCCATTGAGTCATCCTATAGTGTAGGGGGAGTCCCTTTCACCTCTTGGCACGGCTGGAATATCTCCTTTCCTTGGCCATAAGGTCGAACACCTTAAGGTCCAACAAGCATATAATGTGCCCAATAGGAAAGAATATGAAAGTGTATGCGGATAGTTTAATTCTTACTGAGTTGTGCGAGGGAGCAAACTACAGGTGATATTCTTCATGGGCAGCCCAAGGAAATCAAGGACCCGTGTGTGGACTGACTCTTAAGTCTATCTTCACTTTGGCTCAGGCCACAGAGGGGTCAACTGCTGCCAGTATTTATGAAATGCACACTATGATGATGGATAAAATTGTTTTAGGAACAGATTGTAGAGCTATCCCTGGGACAGTTTTTCTCAAGTTATGATCCTCTGAGCACTTGCATTACTCGAAGGATGGGGCCCTGGAATCTGCAAGTAGTCTTCTTTCCTAAATAATTCTTATGTGAATGTAACTATGAGAACTACTTCCTAAGGAATGGTAAATTGAGAAGGTGGTTGTGAGCCTTTGAATTTGGAGTGGCCTGTAAAATTAGTGAGAAGAGCTGACCAGCAATTCCAAGTAGCATATGGTTATTTCATTTGAGAGGATATAAAGACTGGGTTAGGTGCCTCCTATGTGCTTCCACAGATTCTGTGCTTCTATCATAACCCTTGTCACACTGTATTGTAGTTGAATATTTTTGTCCCTTCCCCTATAATCCAGAGGGTTCTTAGTTGTGAGCAACAGAGATTGATTGGCTAATTTAAGCAGAAAATGCTTGTCTTAAAAGCATATTGAATAGCTCCCAGAATCACAGGTTGGACTGGAGAACCAGACTCAGGGCTACACAGCCAACATCACAGCTGTCACCATTACTACCACCATGCTAGCACCATTAGTGGGTTGGCTTAGGTCCTCAGAGGTGCAGAAACCAAGCTGGGATTAGATATGCAGGAGATTTATTGGGGAAAATGTCAGTGAGAGAACATAGGGAGGGAGCCAGAGGAAGCTGGGAGAGGTGTTAAACTGCAGTGTAAATCTGACCTTTATGGATGAGAGAAGGAAAGAAGAAGGTTAGGTAGGAAGTGTCGTAGACTGAAGTGCAGTGCTAATAAAGTTCAACCAGGCTGACGGGGAGTTCTGTTGCCACAGTCACAGGCCACATAGTCCTGTGTCTCCCAGAAATGGACCTGACTTAGTATCCCTGCTGTGCTCAGTAACTGGCTGGGAGCAGTGTGGCTTCAGAACAAAGCAGCAAATATTGGGGTGAATTTAAAGCACAGCAGCTGGGGCAAAGGTCAACGACACTTCCCACATTGGAAGAACCAAGAGGCACATTTTCATGACTGTCTGAATTGGAGAAGATTGTCCACTTCTTTGGGTCACTGGCTCCTAATTCAAGGGATGGATCCTTGGATTGAGGGAGCCTAAGTCACATGCCTGTGCCCCAACTACAAGGGGGCCCTGCTTCTTAGCAAGAGTCCTGTGTCCTCTCCCCCAGATAAAGGGGTTCAAATGCTGTACAGCGACACCCCTAAAAGGACAAATGTCTATTATACCATTACACTCTGTGAACCCCTTGAGAGCAGAGATCTTTGTCTTACTGCTATTACAAATAAATGTTTATTGAAATAACTGAATGAGTGTGGCCAGCTAGTGTTCAAGCGACCTTGTACACACACACACACACACACACACACACAATCAATCAATCAATCAATTTAGCCATCAGGGAAATGCAAATCAAAAACCACTAGGATGGTTATAATGAAAAAAGATAAGTGCTGTTGAGGATGTGGAGAAACACAGTGCTGATAGCAATGTAAAATGGTGCAGCCACTTTGGAAAATGGATGGTGAGGGAGTGGCTTGGAAAAGGATAATCAAAAGTCTTTGTCCTCAGGGAGCTTAGAGCAAAAAGAGAAGGCCCAGAGGATACCTGACTGATTTTGCATTACATATCTTTTAAAGTTTCTAACAGTCCGAGCATTCTGCAGACGGAAGCCATTCTTCCATCCTAACTACTGATTCTCCAGGCCTTGTCCATCACCTTTCACCAGATAGTGTTCTGTGACTAGACTATCAGCCACTTGCAGCACATCTCTCTCCTTCTCCTCTTCCCTCACGGATGCCAGCCAGCTACCTCTTATGAGTCAGCTCTGGCTTCAGGGGCTTTGTAAGCTCAGACCTATCTCTGAACCTTATGTAGTTCAGAGGGGTTCTGAAAGCTGATAAATACGCCAAGAGCTTTTCGATCAAACTGCTTTTAGACCCGTTCTCTGTTCCAGCTGAGTCGGGGGCTGGAGGTAGGGGGAGTCAAATCTTGGGTCTCCCTTTCTTGCAGAACCAAACGCCTGAACACGGCCTAACATTCAAGGGGAAGCATGGGGTTATCACCTCAGATGATCAGTCCTTGGGAGAACAGTGCTCTTAATGGGGAAGGGGTTCCCAGGTCCTCAGCGGTCCCATGAGTATCAACATTTCCAGGTCTGTAGTCTTAAGAAGAGTAAAGGGCTGGAGTCTAGAGATTGTCTGAAAGAGGAAGGAGAGTTGGACAGAAACAGGGCAAATTCTCAGTCAGTTTCTCCCAGCAGGGCAAAAGGAACAAGGAAATAAGAGACCAGAGGATTTAGTGACCTAAAGTGCCGGAGAGTCCTAGGGCTGAAAACAGAGAAGCTAGTGGGTGAGGGGGATCAAATGGCAGGAGATTTACACGTATATATCAACCTTGGGGGAATCCAAAAAAAATGTAACAGTAGGGTCTCTGCCTTCAAGGAGCTTATGGTAATTTAGTGGTGAAATAAAGATTAAAATACTTGAAATATTTTGTAATCTGGTGCTAAACTGTGGGATTGACCCAAAAAAGTGCTGTAGGAGCTCTGAGAAGGGAGAGATCATGTGGGCTGATATCCTCTGTGAGCTGAATGGCTGACTGAGGCAGTAGGTGCCCCACAGGACTTTATGCTCCAGCTACAGTGGCTACAGCTTTTAGAGATGAGTGTGCCTGAGTCTTGTATGTTTTCCTGGAGGAAACACAGGGGAGGAAGCTTCATCATCATCACTATTTGTTAATCACTATCATCAACAAGAACCACATTAAACATGACTTGAGCATCCCTCCCTGAGTCTACACTTCTGTTTAGGAGGCAGGGCAAACAGAAAGAGTTGAAGGACTAGAGCAAGAGAGTACATGCCAGTAGCACAAAGAGGGAAAAGTGAGAGCTGGGGAGGTGAGGGAAGGCTTCCTGGAGGAGGTAATACTTGAACTGACCCTTGAAAGAAGCTTAGGTTTTGGGCTAATGCAGAAAAGAGTGAAGGGGGTTGTAAACGGCCTCAACAAGGCGCTGAGAGAGCAAGGCAAGTGTGATTAAGTGAGAAAACCTGCTGGACTGGAGCAAAGGGTGTGGCAGGGTAGCGTGGGCGATGAAGTTGGAGAGGAAAATAGTCTGATGATTATAGAGAGCCTTAAATGTCAGAAGGAATCATATTGGAACAAAGTAGGAAGGCAGTGTAGATTTGTGTATTTGGGGAATGACAAGGGCACAAGGAAGAAGGAGGAGAGGCTAAAAGAAAAACATGGAGATTCTACAGTCTTCCTAGTTTCAGTCTCCCATGTCAGGGTGGCCAACTTATCCCAATTCAGCAAACAGATGAGTTTCTCACCCTACTTGTGATCCATCTTGGGAATAGGTCTTGAAGAAGCCCACAAGAAGTTCTGCACTGTATACTGTTGGCAGAAAACTTTGTGCCTTTTGGAAAGGCCCAAGCCATCAACACTATGAAGTGTTCTCAGATAGCATTGCCCCGCCTTGTGAAACAGAAAGGAGGAAGCGTCAGCCTCCTAACCCAGCAGATAACACAGGTACAGACCAAGATGGGACATCTGCTTCAAAAGCAACAACCTTTTGAAGCTGATCTGTTCTTGAATCAGCCCTGGGGAAAGGAGACAGCAATTGCAGGAATCCTAAAAACCAATACAACAGCAAGACTAAGCCTTTCTTGAAACCATCATTTTGGTGGCTGCTACTTGGCCACTCCTCACATAGATCCTTTTTACTGACTTCCTGCAGCAAAAGGAGATTGGTACAGGCTCTGCTACATTTATATTATTACCAGGAGGCAGATGTTTTCTTTTTCCCCTGGGGTTTAGAATTATGCAAATGAAGGCACAAAAACAAAAGCTCAGCGAGGTGGGGGAAGATTGCTCTTAAGAATCTAGGCAATTTTCAGAGCTCTTTAAGACACCCCTCTCAGTTTTTATTAACAGCTCTCCTGGCTCCTCTCCAGTCTATTTAGAATTTGGCACCTCTTCAGAACCTTACAGCCAAAGACCTGAAAGTTCATTCTAAAGTTCCCATCCTGGCCTCATTTTGCAAGTGGAGAAATCAAGGCATATAATATGGGTCTGTGGGCTGACCTTGAGTCTCTCTTTGACATTCCCTCTTTCTCTTTCTTCCTTCTGCTACATACACTCTCGCTTGGAAAGGAAACTCTACAGCCCAATTGCCCCCCAGGTCTCTCCCCAGCCCCACCGTGATAAAATCTGTAGGGCAATAGGACCCAGGGAAATTCAACCCTGAGGCTGAGAGAGACACTCCTGCTTAACCGCCTGGCTAGAGCGAGTGTGGGAGCGAGCTAGTTAGGGAGGGCGGGGTAGAACTGGGGGTCTGCTGCTGTTGGCGAAGAGGAAAGCTGTGGCTCCCTCCAGAGTCCAGAGGTCGTGATGAGAAGTGCTTCTGAAGGTTGGCCCAAGCCCCTTTTTGTCGCGCCTCTGTGCACCGAGCATCCTTATCTGCCCGCCCTGGAACTCGCAGGCTGGTTTTGTTTGGCCCCAGCTGTCTCTCCCATTTCTTGCAGCCCCGCCATCGGTGCCTTTGTTCCTGAAACCACCGACCTCTCACAGCTGGAACTGCGAGCCAGGCAGGACCCCGGCAGCAGACGGCGCCCAAGAGTTTGCCGACATCCGTCGGGCCGGGTTGGCGCCCCGCACGTCGTGTTTTTCGCTAGCAAAGTTTCTCTGTGGAAAAGAAGCCCCTCCAGCTTTCTCTTGATCCTGTAGCTGGCGCGCGCTCTGCTTCTCTCCCCGCTGACAGCGCTTGGGGCCGGGGTTGTGGCTTTGCTCCTGCCCCTGGCCTGGCTGCCTTGGGGGCGGAGCTTGGGGAATTGGAGGAGCCGCTGTGAGAACGCCTGACTGAGCGCGGGTGCGGAGAGACCGCCGGCGAGCAGGCGAGCTAATAGCCGCAGCCTAGCATTAGCTAAGGTACCTGGGCAGTGAACTGGATCCCCGAAGGGACGCTCAGGCTGCGACCCCTCTTCTGCCCTGGCTCAGTTCTCGGCTGATTTGAGAGAGCACACTGGTCAGGGCTCCTCAAGAGGAGCTGCTGAGTGTCGGCGCCCCCGAGAGAGTGGCTACCCGCCCTGCCTGGGGGGCTGCGAAAGGCGGAGCCGCCACGGAAACAGCTGTTCCCATGGCTCTTGACGCGCCTGGAATTGGACTCCGGACTGGGCGCTAAGATGCTTGCTTTTTGCCTTGTCCAACTTCCACAGCACGTAGTTGACGATTGGAATCCTGGGCCAATCAAGAGTCTAGTTTCAAAGTGGTATTCCTGGGCTCTTCATCCCAGACTCCAACAAGTCTAATTTGAGACGAGGAGAGAGTGGTCTCCTGCTCTAACTAGTAGATCTCCGTTCTGGAATTGGACTTGACAGCTCTCCTCACCAATACTTGCACTGCAGTGGCTACAGGGTTCTCTTGGGAGTTGGGGATGGGATTGCTCTGAAGACCAGACCACAACACTCAGAACCTCGACAATGGACCGAGTTTTTGAAATTCCTGAGGAGCCAAACGTGGAGCCGATATCCTCTCTGGAGGAAGATGTCATCCGTGGGACCAACCCCCGATTTACCTTTCCATTTGGCATCCTCTTCTCCACGTTTTTGTACTGTGGGGAGGCAGCATCTGCCTTGTACATGGTTAGAATCTATCGGAAGAATAGTGAAACCTACTGGATGGCATACACCTTTTCCTTCTTTATGTTTTCATCCATTATGGTCCAGTTGACGCTCATTTTTGTCCACAGAGATCTGGCCAAAGACAAGCCACTATCATTGTTTATGCATCTAATCCTCTTGGGACCTGTTATCAGGTGAGCAACTTTTAAATCTTTTCCCTCCTCCCCTACCCCCCAACTGTGCAGAGAAAGATAAATTTAATATTTTTAAGACTGTTACTGTGCCTCGAATCGAATCGATTCGATTCTCCCATTCCCTCCCACTCTTGGTTTCCCTGCCTACCATCCAAAAAGTCTTATCTGCAGTCTTAAGTGCCACCACAATGAACATATGGCATGTACCTGTGTTCCGAAACCATGTATGGTACCATTAATAAGACTTCATTTGACAATGTTTGCTATCCGGATTCGGGTTGTGAAAATTGGTATGAGACCAATTGATGTGGTCACCTTGTAAACACAGGCTATAGCTTCAGAGTGTGTTATTTTGACTCTGCCTTTTAGATGCTCTTTAAATTGGATGGAAGTTCTTACCCCCTCCATCCCATGTCACATTCAGTTTCTTTACCCTGAGTTGCTTGGGCTGCTGCTACTGATATTTTCAAATTTTCTGGAGTTATTTGACATCTGGAAAGTATTTTAAGCCATTTGTGCTCATCTGGTACCCGGACCCATTGTAGTTTATTTTTCTCTGTCAGTTTATTGGTCTCCTATTTATCTCTGTATCTTTCTGCAATAAAGATACACGGTTAGAAGGGGGCAAAGGAAGATAGCTTCTCTCTCCATCTGGATGCTGTAGCACAATGTAATAGTATTGAGTCTTCCCATTCAGATTGCTTTGAAGGGACAAGAATGTGCCTTCAGGGAGATCAGCTCGGTGCTTTGTGACCACCTAGAGGGGTGGGATAGGGAGGGTGGAAGGGAGACGCAAGAGGGAGGAGATATGGGGATACATGTATATGTATAGCTGATTCACTTTGTTATAAAGCAGAAACTAACACACCATTGTAAAGCAACTATACTCCAATAAAGATGTTAAAAAAAAAAGAATGTGCCTTATCCTAGGGGTACAGGCATCTGTGTCAGAAGTCTCATTTGGATGCTATGTGATTTTCAAGGTAGAGAGATGTTGCAAAACTTCTGAGGTCAGTAGGAAAGAATGGACCAAATTTATCTTGATTGCAAGAGAGGCAGAAACTTGCAGTCAGCTGAGGAATATGGGTCAGAGTGTTGATGTTGTAATTGCAATGGGAAGATATTTCATCCTTAGAAATAAACACAGTCTGAAACTAAGGATGGAACTGCCCCCTTTAAAAGAAAATTTTATCAATATGTTTAAATGGAGAGGAATTGATTATGCTCCATCAGCGAAAATATGAGACATCAACAGAAACAGTGGCCTGGAATTCAGGCGACCTGGAATCTAGTTTGCCCTCTGTCATTGACTAGTTGCATGGCCTTGGTGAAATCCCTGAAGATGCCTTGAGCCTCAGTTCCTTCATCTGTAAAATAAATGGGTTGGGCTAGATCATGGGTCTCAAACTCAAACACTTACAGGGGCCAGGCAGGTATCATAAACGAGTGAAGCAAGCCAAGGGTGAGAAAAAACAGTAGTTTCACGTGTGATGATAAGTAAAAATGAACTCTCGGTGTTAGAGAAATGATGGAGCGTTAGTGAGTACTGTGGCAATCTGGAGTCCGCAAGATCTGCCTAAAGGAGGCCAGCCTCTCTACAGCTCCAGCCCATTGTTTTCCTGTTGGAATTCAGACCCAGTATCGCCAAGGCCCCAACTTTTCAGGACAAGCTCCCAAGACAGGATTTTATGTGAAATAGAATGATTGAACATGTTGACAACTGATTTTGGTAATTAAATAAAAGCACTGTCTGGGCCAAACACGCCACAGCTCTTCGTGAGATGTGACTCAGCTGGCCTATGCAACCTCTGGACTAGGTAATCTAAAGGGCCTTTCCAGTTCTAAATCTTTGAAGTTAAACTGTGAAAGGAAGACCTCATCTCGAACTTGGAACCAAGATGTCATTTAGAGATGTCATTAGAGGAGCAAGAAAACCTTTCTTCTTGCCCTTTTCAAATGCAATATATGGAGTTAACGGATCAATCACTCTTAAGATGCAAATTTCAGTAAGTTCTGCCCCACCTCCCTGTTTCGACTTCTCTCTTTGCTTTGTGGCCTCCCAAGCCATCTTTGATTTGGACCGTCCATATGGAGTGTTGAGTACTATGTTTCATTTTTGTCATTTAGCTACCACTAGAAATGATTGAAAAGCATTTATAATCTCAGTCAGCTACCTCACAGCAGGGAAAAAATAATTAAAAGCTCATAAATCATATCCTTGATAATGCTTATTTTCAAGGCAAATTACTTTTTAGGTAGGCAGGAACTTGATGAATGCTATTAGGCACATGAAGGTGTTTGGAGGTCCTGGCTCCCTTATATGAAATGCAAAGATACTTCTGAAAATGAAAATGTACTCTCATTTACTGCCACTTATAAGCAAGGCAAACATGTTTACTTAAACCAGTAAATGGCCTTAAGAATAGAAGTATAAACAGAATTCTTCATGCCACCGCCTCCCCCAGTGTTTTATTCAGCAATAGTATTGATGGGCTTGGGTTAAAATCTAAACTCTCTTGTTGGAAATGTACTTATGCATTTTTCCTGAATAAGAAGAGAAAGTTGCTTTTTTTCCTTTTCTGTTCTCTCCTTCCATCTTTTTCTCTCCTGGATTTTAGATTTTTCCCTACAACATGGATGTTTCAAACTACATGCTTTAGGCCAGTACACATGCACCAATCTCAAAGGGATCCTGTGGAAAAATGATACAAATTAACTTATTTACAAAACAGACTCACAGACTTAGAAAGCAAACTTATGGTTACCAAAGGGGAAAGATGGTGGGGGGAGGGATAAATTGGGAGTTTGGGATTGACGTATACACACTACTATGTTTAAAATAGATAACCAACAAGGACCTACTGTATAGCACAGAGAACTCTGCTCAATATTTTGTAATTACCTAAATGGGAAAAGAATTTGAAAAAGAATAGATATATGTATATGTATAACTGAATCACTTTGCTGTACACCTGAAGCTAACACAACATTGTAAATCAACTGTAGTCCAATATAAATGTTTTTTTTTAAAAGGGATCCTGTGGAGAGTGACAGCCAGCACTGTTCCAAGCTTTTCTATTGGGAGCCAAAGGCCTAGAGAGCATATAAATCTGATCTCATCTTTGGTGTTTTTTTGTTGTTGTTGTTGTTAAATTACATTGCCATTATTAATTATTATCTTCTCCTTCCATCACTTCTCAACCTGTATTCTTTTTTTCCTTCTAACTCTTTCATTTACTCAGCAAATATTTATCAAATGCCCACTATCTGATAAGGGTGGTGGGTAAGATAAATGCAACCCGTGCCCTCAGCCTATCAGGAAAGACTGCTTAATTTTTGACACAACTGTTCTTACTTAGAAGAAATAGTTCACAGTTTCCATTTACTTCAGTGTGAGTGGGGGAAGTGGTAACTCAGGTGTTCCAAAACAAGATGTTCTAGTTGCTTCTCTTTTCACCACATCAGAACTGCTAAAGACATCTGATTTATATGGGGGATATGGGACAGTTACAGCAGGAAATGTGGTCTTAATATTATTTCAAGGATGATAGGATCTCATAAGGATGTTTTACTCTTTGTAGAGAAAGAATGAAGTTTAAAAGGCTATTGTTCCCAAACAGGTCAAGAGGCACCCAGAACAACCTTTAAAGAGATCTTTTGAGGTTCTCTAGGTATATAGTACATTCGGTTCTGAGTTGTCAAGCCTTTTAGGTACCTTCGTTGCTAAATGGCTTTCCTGTATATTTGAGAGGTTTTTCCAGATCCCCTCCAAGACTTTTTGGCTGAGACAGTTATAGTTGTGGGCTTTGTTTTGAAAAAGCAGAGCTCAAAAGCTCTGATTATGGAGCTGAAAGCTTTGAATAAGGAATGCTTTACCTCAGGAACCTGAGGTGTTATGAAAACCAGAGCCTTTTGGAACCTTCATCATTTTCTCTCAACACATTTTTAATGTCTTTGTGTTCAAGCCATTTTTCTGTCACAGGCTTATTCTTAAGTCCTCAAACACTTCTGAATTGGCGTTCTTAGGTTGGTCGATTGCCAACCCAACACAAAGGATTTAGACTGAAGTGACACGTGGAAGGCATGACCAACTCCTTGCCTTATGAGAAACGAGTAGAACAGGAGAGAAGGAATGGCAAAAAGTAGCACAGCCCTCGTGAGTTATTTTTCCCCCCTCACTACAACTTTCCTTCCTAGGACAGCTTTAGTTAAGTACTCATGATGCTTTACTTCTGCAGATGTTTGGAAGCCATGATTAAGTGCCTCACACTGTGGAAGAAAGGAGGGCAGGAGGAGCCCTATGTCAGCCTCACCCGAAAGAAGATGCTAATAAATGGCGAGGAGGCTCTGATAGAATGGGAGGTGGGCCACTCCATCCGGACCCTGGCTATGCACCGCAGTGCCTACAAACGTATGTCACAGATCCAAGCCTTCCTGGGCTCAGTGCCCCAGCTGACCTGTCAGCTCTATGTGACCCTGATCTCTGCAGAGGTCCCCCTGGGTAGAGGTGAGTGGGGTCAGGAGAGGGGAGGGCTCCACTGAAATCAAGGGTCTTAGAAATCTAGACCTGAGCTGTCCAATATACTGGCCACCAGCTTCATGTGGCTATGTAAATTAAAATTTAGAATTAAAAATTTATTTTCTCAGTCATACTAGCCACATTTCAAGTGCTCAGTAGCTATGTGTGGCTAGTGATTACTCTATTGGTATTATAGAACTAGTTGGACAGCACCGAGAGTCAACTTGGGGAGCCAGACATCTCAGGCCTACCAGATTTCTGAAACTGGGGTAAGGTGTTTAGACTAACAATGCCACGGCAAAACCCTCTCTGGACCCAGAAGAAGCGAGTAATACCAGCAGCCAGTAGGACATTTTCCCTACCCACAGTGTTTAAATTGTACTGAGTGTGTTTGGTTGGTTGGTTGGTTGGTTGGTTGGTTTAGGGATGGCTGCCGTTAAGTAAGAGGTTCCCAAATATTACGGATCATGAGAAAACATACTGGATGAAATTTTCCTTTAAAACTTACATCCCATACTCAGACCTGAATCAATCTGAGTGTGGAGAGGCCAAGAATCTGCATTTTTTAATGTACCCCAGTTGATTCTGATCAGCCACTTTTGGGAACCACTGATTTAATCACTCCTTCCAACTCCAGTGGGGAGAAAGAAAAAGGGGTGTGGAATGAATACCGATGCGAGTCAGGCCTGGTCCCGGTTCTGACCTTCTCTGTAATCTTTAGAGGAAGTTACCAAAGAGATCACTGTCTTAATTTCCCACTTGTAAAAGAGGGATCCCAAGATGAGTAAGCCTCTAGCTTGGGCTGGAGCTGGTACAGCTGTGGGTACAGCTTTGGACCATTTCCTTATTGTTAGGTGCTGACCCTGCTTGGCAAAGCCCTATGTTTCAAATAAAGGAGGAAATGTGCTCTCTTTTTTTCTCTACTAAGAATTGTTCATGAAGTTCTACTGGTCTTGAAGCTTTTTACATACCTAGAATTGACAGTAGTATGGGGAGAAAAATCTGGAAATGATGATGCTTTTCCTCCTGAGAATTTTGAGGATAATTAAACTATCTAATTAAAATATGTATGCATTATAAAAGTAATACATGCACAAACCGGATGGCCTGCAGGTAATTGTATATGCACAGACTATTTCTAGAAAGATATGCAAGGAACCATTTACCTCTAGCGAGTGAAAATGAGAAGTCAGCTGACTTTTATTAGCTTTTACTTTATACCCTTTTATATGGTTTGGATTTCTTTTTACCATGATCATGTATTACTATTTTTGGTCCTTATTCTTCTCAATTATAAAAATCAGACATGGCTATGGTAAAGACTCAAAACTGTACAGAATATATATAAAATAGGAGATCTAATCTCATTTCCCAAAGGTAATCTGTTTACCATTTAGTGTATATCCTTCCAGACTCTTTCCTTCCTCCCTCCCTCCCTCCCTCCCTCCCTCCCTCCCCCCACCCTTTCTCTCTTTCTTTCTTTCTTTCTCTCTCTCTCTCTCTCTTTCTTTCTTTCTTTCCTGTGCTATACAGCAGGTTCTCATTAGTTATCTATTTTATACACAGTAGTGCAGACTTCTTTTTATTATGTAAATATAAACATACATATAACACATATATGTGTATATATATATATTTGCCAAAAAAGGCAAATTAAACATTCTATTCAGCAGCATGTTTTTTTCAAAAGTATGCCAATATTTATTCAACAGTTATTTATATGTATAATAATAATGATAAATATACTATATATTTCCTTTATATGAATTGGACCATTCCTTCTTATTTCCCTAATCTTCTGTTGGTAGGATTAAAGTTTGTTTATAATTTTTCCATCCATGCAAAAAAGTTTTTCTCTGATTACAGACTATGCTCCTATGAACATCCTTATAAGCATCTGTGTACTGGAATGAGACTTTGTAGAATAACTTCTTAGCAGTAGAATTGCTGGGAGAAAAGATATGCATATTTAGAATTTTAGCAGTACTGCCAAAAGGTTGCATGAATTTGTATTCCCACCAGCAGTGTATGAAGATGCCTGTTTCTTTATATCTTAAACTAAATATTTATATAATTATAAAATAACTATTTTAATAATTTACTTTCTTTATGAGCATCATTTCATGTTTGGTCATTCTGTTCTTTAAATATCTTACTTATATGTTACTCACTTTTTCTAGTGGGTTATTTACCTTTTCCTTATTAATTTGGAGGATCTATTTACTTATTCTGGCTATTAATCCTTTCTCTGCTGTGGATAAGTGTGTATGTATACATTTGTATAATGTTCTGTATGTGTGTACATACACACATTTTAAATGTGCATATACATGTCACACATGTAACAGATGTGCAACACACTATACATAAGAGACAATATACTTGGAGTATTTTCTGGCTTTTTTTTTTTTTTGCAGTACGCGGGCCTCTCACTGTTGTGGCCTCTCCCGCTGCGGAGCACAGGCTCCGGACGTGCAGGCTCAGCGGCCATGGCTCACAGGCCAAGCCGCTCCACAGCATGTGGGATCTTCCCGGACCGGGGCACGAACCCATGTCCCCTGCATCGGCAGGCGGACTCTCAACCACTGCGCCACCAGGGAAGCCCTTTTCTGGCATTTTGAAGTATTAAATTTTTATGTATTCAAATTCTTTATTGCTTTTAGGTCTTGTGCCTTTCAAAGGCCTTTCACAGCTCATATCTAGTAGAGCAATTTAGCCTGATCTTCCAAACAGAATGAATTTTCACAATCAATTTGTCAATTCACCCACCAGAAAACAAAACAAAGCAAAACAATAACAACAAAAGAAAAAACATTTTATTGAGACTGTGATTGGGATTGCATTCAATTATTTAGGTTACTTTGGAGGGAGTTTACATCTTTACAGGATCAATCAATTTCATATTAGAAGATAATTTAACTCTCCATTTCATTAAGTATTTAAAAATCACTTCATTGAGGTACAATTGACAAACAAAAACCTATACCTATTTAATGTGTACAACTTGGTGAGTTTGGAGATAAATATACATCCGTTTAGCATCACTACACTGTGTCATAAATATGTAAGACCTGTAGCAAGAAAACTATACTTGACCCTGGGTATCTTCAGGGGATTGTTTCCAGGACCCCCTGCAGATACCAAAGTCCGTAGATTCTCAAATCCCTTATGTAAAATGGTGTAGTATTTGTGTATAACCTGTGTACATCCTCCTGTATAGTTTACATCATCTCTAGGTTACTTATAATACCTAATACAATGTAAATGCTATGTAAATAGTTATGAATATGAGGTAAATGCTAAGTAAATAGTTGCCAGTACATGGCAAATTCAAGTTTTGCTTTTTGGAACTTACTGGAATTTTTTCCCGAGTATTTTCTATCCATGGTGTTGGTTGAATCTGTGGATGCAGGGGGCCAACTATATACAAGTTTACCAAAGTACATGTCATTAAATATTTTTAAATATACGTCAGTAAAATTGTATCATTTTCTTATTATAGGTTTTTCACATTTTTGTAAGGCTTATGTCTAGATGTTCTATCAATTTTGAAATCACCTGATTTCCTAAGTGTCAGGGTAGCACCTAAACAAAGTAAATGCATCTCCTGTACTTTTGGAAATAGAGAATGGTGATGATGATGATGATGATGATGATAGGAGCTAACAGATAGCATTTACTATGTTCCAGGCATTTCTCTAATTATTTCATTTAAATCTTCACCATAACACTATGAGATACTTGTTATTATCCACATCTTACAAATGAGAAACAGAGGCACCGAGAGGTTAAGCAAATTTCCCCACAAGGTTCCATAAGTAATAGATGGCAAAGAGGATTGGAATGCAGGACATCTGCCTTTAGGATCCGTGTTTCTAACTATAGGTCACTCTACAAAGGATGTAAGGGAAGCTTTCTACAAGGCCTTGTTTTCAATTCTTCAGTGATTTCTCCTATTAAAAACTTTCTGACAACACCCTCTCTTTTAAGGTTTTGTGAACTACTTTTTGGTTTTAGTTTTCCTCATTTTCACGCACCCTCCTGTCTTCTCTTTGCTACCCCTTTTCTTATTCCTTTTTCTCTGGGAGGTCATCTGGATCAGCATAGATGAGCAAATTTCACTAGCAGCATTATGACCTCTTATGGCATGTGTCTTTTTGTAGGGAGACAGATGGAAGGTGTTCTTACATTTATTGGAAACATCAGGCTTTCTTCTTTTTATTACACTACTATCAATAAACGAGTTCTAAATTTAAGGGAAAGCATCACCACACTTGGCTGGCTGTACATATGCCCTGATGTTCCAAACTCTACAAGGAGCATCAACTCTTGAGGATGGGACTGATAGTGGTTTATAAAGCTAAGAGTATATCAAATCATTATGCTGTACACCTTAAACTAATACAATGTTATATGTCGATTATCTCTCAATAAAGCTGGAAAAAAATAATAAATAATAAAAATAAAGGTAAGAGTAGACACTTTAAGAGAGTCTTCCAGTCTTTGAGACTGCAACCCTCTACTTAGAGCTAGAAAAGATCTCGGAAACAACGCTGTGCTTCTTTTTGGGTTTCTATCGGAAGGTCTTTACTTTTCTTGCAGATTAAATTGACATTTCTATGGCTCTAGTTCCCTGGATCCAGTGTTTTTATGGGAACAGAAAGCTCCAGCTTTTCTTTTGGATGTGTACACTCCGGCGTCTCACTCTCCTTGAGAGCACTAGATTTTTCTTAGTGATTGGTATCCTCTGATATAAAGAAAGGAAGAAAAGGAAAGAGCCACTGTGTGACCTATAGTTGAGACTTAGGATAGCAGGATTAGAGGGCATCCTGATCCTTCAGGGCTCCTACTCTAACGCACAGTGGTATGGATGTTATGGGTTAGGAAATGGGATTTTTAAATTTTTAAACCACTCTGCCAGAAGTTTGGGGATTCCTAAAGTATGCCAAAGCATTGGGAAACTGGTATTGCTGATGAGTAATACAAGCAACTCTAGAGTATATCAGTGACCTAGGGGACCGAGGCACATGGATATTCAATGAATCGCACAAGCTCTCACACTGCTGAACCAAGCACTTCTAATTGTAGGTATGTTATGGTGCCTCTCTAAACTCAGAATTCTTCATTAATTCCACAAACATTTGTTGAGAACCTACTATGCTCCAAGCAGTGTGCTAGGCTCTGGTGATACAACAGTGAACAAAATAGACATGGTCCCTTCTGCTCTCATGGAATTTCCAGTATATATTTTATGTTCTAGAAGCATACACAAACAAAATTAGTTCCATGAAGAAGATGTTCATCAAAGCAGGGACTTCTATAACCAAAGGCATTCTCTCTGAGTCTCCTAAGACTGGATTTTTTTCAGATCAAGTTCTCTCTGCCTCCAGCACTGTTTTCTCAGAAGCTTGTTTCATCAGGTAGATGCTGCCCATCCCTTTATATGTACTTTTCTTGTGTTAGTGACCTCTTAATGCTAGTGACCCCTCAGTGATGGTTTTTAGTTTATTTTGTATGTTTATATGATTATTAAAATATTGCCAGTATATGTTCATTTCTTACTTCATGGGAAAGTTAGAAACTAGAGAAACGTAGAAAAAATTAAAAACTGCCCCAATCCCTGTCACACAAAAAAATTTAGTTTATTTCCATTTTCTTTCTGTGTATGCTGTTTGTTTACGTAGCTCTGTTCATTCGTAGGTTTGCTCTTAACTTGGGCCCTTGAGTCTCACCTATCATCTCTCTGGACCTCTGGGTCAGAGTACAAGCTTCACCAACATTGACTGATTATCTATTTTCTTCTGTTTCTTTTTTTTTTTCTTACAGCTGTGCTAATAGTCTTTTCCCTGATATCTGTCACCTATGGGGCTACCCTCTGCAATATGTTGGCTATCCAGATCAAGTACGATGAATACAAGATTCGCCTTGGGCCACTAGAAGTCCTGTGCATCACCATTTGGCGGACATTGGAGATCACCTCCCGCCTCATGATTCTCGTGCTCTTTTCAGCCACCTTGAAATTGAAGGCTGTGCCCTTCTTATTGCTGAACTTCCTGATCATCCTCTTAGAGCCTTGGGTTAAGTTCTGGAGGAGTGGTGCCCATATGCCCAATAACATTGAGAAAAATTTCAGCCAGCTTGGCACCTTAGTGGTGCTGATTTCCGTTACCGTCCTCTATGCTGGCATCAACTTCTCTTGCTGGTCAGCTTTGCAGTTGAAGTTAGCAGACAGAGACCTTGTTGAGAAAGGTCAGAACTGGGGACACATGGGCCTGCACTATAGTGTGAGATTGTTAGAGAATGTGATCATGGTCTTGGTTTTTAAGTTCTTTGGAGTGAAAGTGTTACTGAATTACTGTCATTCCTTGATTGCCTTGCAGCTCATTATTGCTTATCTGATTTCCATTGGCTTCATGCTCCTTTTCTTCCAGTACTTGCACCCATTGCGCTCACTCTTCACCCACAATGTAGTGGACTATCTCCACTGTGTCTGCTGCTACCAGCTCCCTCGGGGCAGGGTTGAGAACTCAGAGCCATCTGTTGATGCTGAAACAAGGCAAAGCATTGTCTGATTCTGTCTTTTGGGTATTTTGGGATGGGTTGGGGTTGCCAAGAGCAACTGTGAAATTGACGGAGACGATGAGGCTCATGGGTGAGTACCCACCAGGACATTGTTTTGAGTTTTCTGTAAGCCTATCAGAAGAAAGAGCAGCCCCCAAATAGATTTTATTTCCTTAAGATTGACTGCTATGTTTGGACACCAAGGTAACTATTGTGTACCTGGGAGGGTCAGAGATATCATTCACATTCCTCCCACCCAGGTCAGCTGTCTGGCTGCCCTATGAGATAACTTACATCCATGCACCTAAGGCTCTCTGTGACCTTTAAGCTCTGCTCATTCACTTGAGCATTACTGAGGTTTCTGTGAGCTGAACTGAATGGCCCAAAATCCCACCAGAATATATCCTGACTGATCAGAGGATGTGCCTGCTTATCAGCTATGGGTACCTCCCGGGAAACAGTCTGAGTTATGTGAAACCTGTAACTGTGAATGTGGCTGGGGTCTTTTAATTCCAGTGAGAAACACTGATTAAGAGGAAAACCCCCACTATTAAAAGAGCTGCTCCTTAAATGAGTTAGCTCTCCGTTAGGACTTTACTAGTGATCATTCATCAAGGATCTTTCCTTTCAGTGGCCCTTCAAAGGCACACTCTGAGGAGGGAGTACAGAGTGGGTTTCCTTCAAGGCATAAAGCAGAATGACTATCTCAGGGACCTGCATGGGCCTCCACTGTGCTGAGTGGAGTGGTTGAATCAAAGCTCTCACTTCATGCCTCCTTATCAGGGATTCCCTCCAACCTGGCTTTTCTGTGCTCTTTGACCAACATTGATGTAGATCTCAGAGAAGCTGAACTGTAATTGAAAATGTTTCTAATGTGTGGAAGAAATGAAGATTGCTTTGTGTTTCCTACTATCCTGAGTATTTTGTTGATTTGTTTTTTAGGGAAGAGAGAGGTAATAATAGCTAGGACATCGCCTTTATGTTGTTTGGGGTTGGGAGAGTGGCTAACACTCCAAGGTAGAGTGAAGGCGGAGGAGGGAAACGAGATCACGTTAAATCATCATCGGTACTGCTTTCTGCCCACAGGATTTTACTTTCTAATAAGGAGCATATGTTTATCAACCATCTGCTCACTCCCACACCCCCAGTGGATGAATGCAGTTCTCCCTTCCTTATGTATCTTAATGTTTATATCTTATATGAGTTGGGTATTTTGATGAGAAAGTCAGCTGGATGCCTCTAAAGTCACCAAAGAATTGAAGTTACTATGGCCACTGCTTATTGGGATCGAGTATCCCAGCATTTACCTAACTAAAGCTTGCCCCTCACAGACCAGGAAAGTGAGAAGAACTCCTAGTAGCATGTACAGTTGTGCCCACCACAGTGCTGTGAAGAACTGCGAACAATCTAACCTAAGCCTTTTCATTCTCATCCAGTTTTACTCTTGGAATCATGTTAAGAATTTATCTTTAGCCATTTCCCCTCCTCTTATACAGTGTCAGGACATTGTGTTGGAAGAGCTCCCTCTTCTAAGTAGCAGGGCTATGAGCCAGAATTGCCCTATTTGCTGATATGTCTAGTGTGGTTTTCCCATCTTCAACCACTGTTTGGGGCTAAAAGGATTGCATACTTAATTTGGGGGAGAGTGAAGTGACTTGCTTTGGAGCAGTGGAGATTTCCTTTTTCAACCTAACTCCCGCATTCCTCATCCTCATCTTTCATGATGGAGATGTAGGTTGTTGTCATAAAAAGCACACACTGCTGTCCTCTGACTGTTATTCAAGGTGAATTTGAAAGAAATAATCTACCAAACCTCCAGAAGAACACACTGCCTCTTTGGAATTCAAGCAAGAATTTCTCCCTAATGGTTAATATGCCTTCCATTAAGAGCAAGAGCAGTGTGGAACTATAATTTGGTCCATAAAAGCCATGTGACTCAGCTACTTAAGGGTCAGATGCTATGAGAGCACAGAGATACACAGTGAGCAAGGAAAGCCAATTAGAGCTGGAGTGGAGATACACAAGGCAAAAAAAAATGTGCCTCATGCTGGACCAGGCATATCTTCCCCCACGTATCCTCTCCAGCCTCAGTGACTTAATATCCCAGGAATGCAGCGAGTTTAGGGTAAGGAGTGTGGAGCAAGTTCCACCTGAAAAGCCTGCTGCCCTTACCTACAGAGAAGAGACACTAGTGATATGTTATACAAATGAACCTTCAGAACCTCCTATAGGTGGTGGCCTTTCTGTTCCACAGCAATCTCATAAATACACAGGAGATGAAGAAATTGTGGAATACAGGGGGTAGAGCAGAGGAAAGTGCTCCCTTCCACCCGCAAACACTTCTTTAATTGACTACTCTCTTTTTATCCTTAAATCTTAAAGTAACACAGGGTACTTTTGTAGGGGCAAGTCTAACGGAGTGGGAGAGGAGGCAGAGATGGGGCCAGCAAATGGGTCTTGGAAAAGGAGTGCAGAGTCACAAAGTTTGGGTGTAAATGCTAGGCCATTGTAACAACAACTATCCTCATATCATTGGAAAGTCAGTAGGCTAAGTATGGGCAAATGGACATATTAAGGAAACGTATTAAATAAACTAATGGTCATCAATTTCATTTGCTCCACAAATGCCTTAAAGACTATGGGCATAGAACCATGAGGCACTGTCAGATAATTAAATACTAGCTAATATTTATGAGCACTTACGATATATGTGGCATGGTCCTTTATATGCATTATTTCATTCAATCCTCAAAACAACTCTTATGAGAGTAGGTAATGTTATTCCGCATTTTACAGATGAGGATTCTAAGGCATAGAAAAGTGAAGTGACCTGCCTGAGGTCACAGAGTGTCAGAGCCAGATTCAGTCTTGGGCACTCAGGCTCCAGACCTTATACTATTGATCATGATGTAAACCTCTAAGTTCTCTTAGGTCCTTTGTGAAATTATTTTAATATGTTAGTGGTTTCAAGAATATTTTATGGGCTATGGCTGGGTTCATATCAAGCATGCTTTCTCACAAACACTTCTTATCAAGGAGCACCACTCAGTTCACTCTAGAGAAGGGTCAAGTCCTAAAAAGCTTAGGATGAAAACCGAGCATGTGTTCACATGCACTTATAGGCTGGGGACTGGGAGAGTTAGGAAGTGGGGTTCGGGGGGAGGGGAAGGATGGTGAAGGGAATCATTTCCTTTCTAGTTTCAGGATTTTGTCTCCTGTATATTCTTAGACACACACCTTCTAGACTCTGGCTGTGGGAATAAAACTAGAGGGAGCAACTCCCAGTCAGGTTTGTATGAGTACTTCCTCCAGAAATAACCAATCAGAGCAGGGTAGTGCTGAAGCTCATTCTCTTATACTTTCTCTTGCCAACACCGCTCTTATTCCTGCTGAGAAGCTGACTCCCAGAGCAGGCCAGAGGATGGGGATGGTACAGAATAATGCCTCTCTGGGAGCTGTCACAGTCCTGAGAGACTAGGTCAACCTATAGTGCTCTTTCAGCTAGCCCCCTCATCCCTGCACCTCACAAGGTCATAGTCCTTAGCATTACAGAATTGATTGCTACTTCCTGGGATAGGGCGAGGTGGACGGCTGTAGGGTTGGGTACTCCCCCAGGACATTCCATCTAAATCCATGAGACTCTGTCTCTGAGAAACCTTTTAGTACAAAATCAGTTGACTCTGGACCCTCCAAAATATTTATCCAAGAATGGAGATGCTCCTTCTCTGAACCTTTTGCTATTGGACTTTATTACTGTTGGGAGGCAGGGATATTGAGTAATATCCTCTGAACTGAGAAGGAATTTTTTTTTTTTTTTTTTTTTTTTTTTTTTTTTTGCGGTACGCGGGCCTCCCACTGTTGCGGCCTCTCCCGTTGTGGAGCACAGGCTCCAGATGCGCAGGCTCAGTGGCCACGGCTCACGGGCCCAGCCGCTCCGCGGCATGTGGAATCCTCCCGAACCGGGGCGCGAACCCACGTCCCCTGCATCGGCAGGCAGACTCCCAACCACTGCGCCACCAGGGAAGCCCTGAGAAGGAATTTTAAGACAGAAAAGTGAAGCAGGCAACTCCATAAAGTACAATTATGAAGTTTATTGGGGGTAACTTACATACAGGCAGGATCGGGTGGACAATGATCCAGAGGTATTCACAGCTTCACTCTGTGCCCCCGAAAGGGGCATGGGGGAGTTTAAAGGGGCCAAAGCTAAAAATAGAATCTGGCTACCAAGGGAGAAGCACGGCTGCACCTATGGGAAGCAGGCTCTTTTGCTCTCCCACCCCAGGGGTCTCATTACCATTACCCATCTATGTCAGCAGAAGATATTCTTCTAGTTTTCATATCAGATGAAGGCAAGGGTAAAAGTTGATAGGGAACTTATCTGGCTTGGATGCATTCCTAGTGAGTAGGCTAAAGCTCAGTCATGCAGAGAGGTGAGGGAGTAGGACTGCGGGCCTAAGATGGAGCTGACAAAATGGAGACAGTGTGGTTCAGCCACACAATTACTATCTTCAGGGGACACATATGCCTATAATCTTATCATGCCTTTCCTCCTAAAAGACTGGCACCATCAGTCACACACTTTAGACCTTAGAGCCTGTGGGGTGCACAGTGAAAGTATGTTATGGGCCTTGGCAACAAAGCATATACCTTGTGAACCTGGGAAGCAGCAAGGCCAATCTGTGTGAGATGTGAGAACTACCTGTGAAAACACATTTCCATGTATAGAAATAACTAACATCTGAATAACACTTTATATTATTCAAGACACACACATATTGCTCTCTTACCAATGTGTCACGGTTAGGACAAGCCCTCTGAGTTGTACACACGAATGTGCATTGTTCTAATGAGAGAGATAAATTAGGAGGATGGGATTAACATATACACACTACTATGTATAAAATAGATGAACAACGAGGTCTTACTGTATAGCACAGGGAATTATAACCAATATCTTATAATAACCTATACTGGAAAAGAAACTGAAAAACAACTGAAAAAGAAACTGAATCACTTTGCTGTACACTTAAAGCTAACACAATGTTGTAAATCAACTATACATCAATTAAAAAAAGAAGAAGCCTGGCAAGAAGGATGATGTAATAAGGATAAAGAAATTTAGCCATGAGTGTATTAAATAAATAAATAAATACATACATACAATAGCTAACTTTCAATTCAATTCATCAAATAATTATTAAACTCTTATTTTGTGCCTGTAAAACCTATACAGATATCTCAAAGTGCTACATAGATGCTGAAAGACAAGTGAATCTAAAATATCAAGTGTATACCAGAGGGAGGAACACTCCCAAACTCATTCTATGAGGCCACCATCACCCTGATACCAAAACCAGACAAAGATGTCACAAAGAAAGAAAACTACAGGCCAATATCACTGATGAACATAGATGCAAAAATCCTCAACAAAATATTAGCAAACAGAATCCAACAGCACATTAAAAGGATCATACACAATGATCAAGTGGGGTTTATCCCAGGAATGCAAGGATTCTTCAATATATGCAAATCAATCAATGTGATACACCATATTAACAAATTGAAGGAGAAAAACCATATGATCATCTCAATAGTTGCAGAGAAAGCTTTCAACAAAATTCAACACCCATTTATGATAAAAACCCTCCAGAAAGTAGGCATAGAGGGAACTTACCTCAACATAATAAAGGCCATATATGACAAACCCACAGCCAATATCATCCTCAATGGTGAAAAAGTGAAAGCATTTCCACTAAGATCAGGAACAAGACAAGGTTGCCCACTCTCACTACTATTATTCAACATTGTTCTGAAAGTTTTAGCCACAGCAATCAGAGAAGGAAAAGAAATAAAAGGAATCCAAATCAGAAAAGAAGAAGTAAAGCTGTCACTGTTTGCAGATGACATGTTACTATACATAGAGGATCCTAAAGATGCTACCAGAAAACTATTAGAGCTAACTAATGAATTTGGTAAAGTAGCAGGATACAAAATTAATGCACAGAAATCTCTGGCATTCCTATACACTAATGATGAAAAATCTGAAAGAGAGGGCCTCCCTGGTGGCGCAAGTGGTTGGGAGTCCGCCTGCCGATGCGGGGGATACGGGTTCGTACCCCGGTCTGGGAGGATCCCATATGCCGCGGAGCGGCTGGGCCCGTGAGCCGTGGCCGCTGAGCCTGCGCGTCCGGAGCCTGCGCGTCCGGAGCCTGTGCTCCGCAACGGGGGAGGCCACAGCAGTGAGAGGCCCGCATACCGCAAAAAAAAAAAAAAAAAAAAAAAAAAAAAAAAAAATCTGAAAGTGAAATCAAGAAAACACTCCCATTTACCATTGCAACAAAAAGAATAAAATATCTAGGAATAAACCTACCTAAGGAGACAAAAGACCTGTATGCAGAAAATTATAAGACACTGATGAAAGAAATTAAAGATGATACAAATAGATGGAGAGATATACCATGTTTTTGGATTGGAAAAATCAACCTTGTGAAAATGACTCTATAACCCAAAGCAATCTACAGATTCAATGCAATCCCTATCAAACTACCACTGGCATTTTTCACAAAACTAGAACAAAAAAATTTACAATTTGTATGGAAACACAAAAGACCCTGAATAGCCAAAGCAATCTTGAGAACAAAAAATGGAGGTGGAGGAATCAGGCTCCCTGACTTCAGACTATACTACAAAGCTACAGTAATCAAGGCAGTATGGTACTGGCCCAAAAGCAGAAATATAGATCAATGGAACAAGATAAAAAGCACAGAGATAAACCCACGCACATATGGGTACCTTATCTTTGATAAAGAAGGCAAGAATATACAGTGGAGAAAAGACAGCCTCTTCAATAAGTGGTGCTAGGAAAACTGGATAGTTACATGTAAAAGAATGAAATTAGAACACTCCCTAACACCATACACAAAAATAAACTCAAAATGGATTAAAGACCTAAATGTAAGGCCAGACACTATAAAACTCTTGGAGGAAAACATAGGCAGAACACTCTATGACATAAATCACAGCAAGATCATCCTTAACCCACCTCCTAGAGAAATGGAAATAAAACCAAAAATAAACAAATGGGACCTGAGGAAACTTAAAAGCTTTTGCACAGCAAAGGAAACCATAAACAAGACAGACAGCCCTCAGAATGGGAGAAAATATTTGCAAATGAAGCAACTGACAAAGGATTAATCTCCAAATTTACAAGCAGCTCATGCAGCTCAATATCAAAAAAAGAAACAACCCAATCCAAAAATGGGTAGAAGACCTAAACAGACATTTCTCCAAAGAAGATATACAGGTTGCCAACAAACACATGAAAGAATGCTCAACATCATTAATCATTACAGAAATGAAAGTCAAAACTACAATGAGATATCATCTCACACCAGTCAGAATGGCCATCATTCAAAAAGTCTAGAAACAGTAATTGCTGGAGTGAGTGTGGAAAAAAGGGAACACTCTTGTACTGTGGGAATGCAAATTGATAGAGCCACTATGGAGAACTGTATGGAGGTTCCTTAAAAAACTAAAAATAGAATTTCATACGACCCAGCAATCCCAGTACTGGGCATAAACCCTGAGAAAACCATAATTCAAAAAGAGTCATGTACCAAAATATTCATTGCAGCTCTATTTACAAGAGCCAGCACATGAAAGCAACCTAAGTGTCCATCGGCAGATGAATAGATAAAGAAGATATGGCACATATATACAATAGAATATTACTCAGCCATAAAAAGAAACAAAATTGAGTTATTTGTACTGAGGTGGATGGACCTAGAGTCTGTCATACAAAGTGAAGTAAGTCCGAAAGAGAAAAACAAATACAGTATGCTAACACATATATATGGAATCTAAGATAAAAAAAAAAGGTCATGAAGAACCTAGGAGTAAGATGGGAATAAAGAACCAGACCTACTAGAGAATGGACTTGAGGATATGGGAAGGGGGAATGGTAAGCTGTGACAAAGTGAGAGAGTGGCATGGACATACATACACTACCACACGTAAAATAGATAGCTAGTGGGAAGCAGCTGCATAGCACAGAGAGATCAGCTCGGTGGTTTGTGACCACCTAGAGGGGTGGGATAGGGAGAGTGGGAAGGAGGGAGACACAAGAGGGAAGAGTTATGGGAACATACGTATATGTATAACTGATTCACTTTGTTATAAAGCAGAAACTAACACACCACTGTAAAGCAATTATACTCCAATAAAGATGTTTCAAAAAAAGAGGAAATCTCTTGCATTCCTATACACTAATGATGAAAAACCTGAAAGAGAAATTAAGGAAACTCTCCCATTTACCATTACAGCAAAAAGAATAAAATACCTAGGAATAAACCTACCTAGGGAGACAAAAGACCTGTTGCAGAAAAGTATAAGACACTGATGAAAGAAATTAAAGATGATACAGATGGAGAGATATACCATGTTTTTGTACTGGAAGAATCAACCTTGTGAAAATGACTATACTACCCAAAGCAATCTACAGATTCAATGCAATCCCTATCAAACTACCACTGGCATTTTTCACAGAACTAGAACAAAAAACTTCACAATTTGTGTGGAGGCACAGAAGACCCCGAACAGCCAAAGCAATCCTGAGAAAGAAAAATGGAGCAGGAGGAATCAGGCTCCCTGATTGCAGACTATACTACAAAGCTACAGTAATCAAGACAGTATGGTACTGGCAGAAAAACAGAAATATAGATCAATGGAACAGGGTAGAAAGCCCAGAGATAAACCCACACACATATGGTCACCTTATTTTTGATAAAGGAGGCAAGAATATACAGTGGAGAAAAGACAGCCTCTTCAATTAGTGATGCTGGGAAAACTGGACAGCTAAATGTAAAAGAATGAAATTAGAACACTCCCTAACAGCATACACAAAAATAAACTCAAAATGGATTAAAGACTTAAATGTAAGGCCAGACACTATAAAACTCTTAGAGGAAAACCTAGGCAGAACACTCTATGACATAAATCACAGCAAGATCACTCTTGACCCACCTCCTAGAGAAATGGAAATAAAACCAAAAATAAACAAATGGGACCTGATGAAACTTAAAAGCTTTTGCACAGCAAAGGAAACCATAAACAAGACAGAAAGACAACCCTCAGAAGGGGAGAAAATATTTGCAAATCAAGCAAATGACAAAGGATTAATCTCCAAAACTTACAAGCAGCTCATGCAGTTCAATATCAATAAATCAAACAACCCAATCCAAAAATGGGCAGAAGACCTAAACAGACATTTCTCCAAAGAAGATATACAGGTTGCCAACAAACACATGAAAGAATGCTCAACATCAGTTATCATTACAGACATGCCAATCAAGACTACATTGAGATGTCACCTCACACCAGTCAGAATGGCTATCCTCAAAGAATCTACAAACAATGAATGCTGGGGAGGATGTTGAGAAAAGGGGACCCTCTTGCACTGTTGGTGGGAATGTAAATTGATACAGCCACTATGGAGAACTGTATAGAGGCTCCTTAAAAAGCTAAAAATAGGACTACCATATGATCCAGCAATCCCACTCCTGGGTATATACCCTGAGAAACCCATAATTCAAAAAGAGTCATGTACCAAAATGTTCATTGCAGCTCTATTTACAATAGCCAGGACGTGGAAGCAACCTAAGTGTCCATCAACAGATGAATGGATAAAGAAGATGTGGCATATATATACAATGGAATATTACTCAGCCATAAAAGGAAATGAAATTGAGTTTTTTGTAGTGAGGTGGATGGACCTAGAGTCTGTCATACAGAGCGAAGCAAGTCAGAAAGAGAAAAACAAATACCATATGCTAACACATATATATGGAATCTAAATATAATAAAATAAAATAGTCATGAAGAACCTAGGAGTAGGACTGGAATAAAGACGCAGACCTCTTAGAGAATGGACTTGAGGACATGAGGAGGGGGAAAGGTAAGATGTGATGAAGTGAGAGAGTGGCATGGACATATATACACTACCAAATGTAAACTCGATAGCTAGTGGGAAGCAGCCACATAGCACAAGGAGATCAGCTGGGTGTTTTGTGACCACTTGAGGGGTGGGATAGGGAGAGTGGGAGGGAGAGAGACGCAAGAGGGAAGGGATATGGGGATATATGTATATGTATAGCTGATTCACTTTGTTATAAAGGAGAAACTAACACACCATTGTAAAGCAATTATACTCCAATAAAGATGTTAAAATATATCAAGTGTAAGTGATGTTGGAGGTAAATAGGCACTCTCATATATCACTAGTATGAGAGTAAAATATTCACACAAATTTTCAGAAGGCAGCTTGTCAGTATTAGTCAAAATTAAATGGGCATACTTTTTGTCTCAGAATTTTAACCTCTAGGAATTTTTCCTATGGAAACATAGCCACAATTGTGCAGAGAGATATGTACAAGAATGTTCATTGAGGCACTGTTCATAACCATGAAAAACTGGTAACTTAAATTTCCATCTACAGGGAAATGACTAAATTCTGGCAATTCCATAACTGGAATACTGTCCAGTCATTAAGAAGAATGGCGGGGGGGGGGGGCTTCCCTGGTTGTGCAGTGGTTAAGAATCTGCCTGCCATTGCAGGGGACAAGGGTTTGAGCCCTTTTCCAGGAAAATCCCACATACCACGGAGCAACTAAGCCTGTGCGCCACAACTACTGAGCCTGTGCTCTAGAGCCCACAAGCCACAACTACTGAGCGCATGTGCCACAGCTACTGAAGCCCACATGCCCAGAGCCTGTGCTCCACACCAAGAGAAGCCACTGCAATGAGAAGCCCATGCACCTCAACGAAGTGTAGCCCCCACTCTCCGCAACTAGAGAAAGCCCGCGTGCAGCAACGGAGACCCAATGCAGCCAAAAATAAATACATACATAAATTTATTTTTAAAAAAGAAGAAGAAGAATGGGGTAGGTGTATACAGCATGTGCTGAGTGAAAAGATAGGTGAAAAACGCAAGTTGGAGAGCAAAATATATAGCATAAAGTTATGAAGAATTACTCAAAATTTGGAAACAGGGGTGTGATAGGAAGAATGATACCCACTCCCTCCCACTCCACCCCAAAGATCTCCCTTGTCCTAATTCTCAGAACCTGTGAATATGTCATGTTACATGACAAGAGAGAATTAAGGAGGAATTGAGGTTGCTAATCAGTTGGCCTTGAAATAGGAAGTTATCCTGGATTATCCGGGTGTGCTAAATGTAATCATAAGGGTCCTTATAAGAGAGAAGGTGATGTAAAGATGGAGGCAGAGATATTTGAAGATGTTACACTGTTGGCTTTAAGATGGAGGAAGGGGCCACAAACTTAGAAATGCAGCACTAGAATCTGTAAAAAGCAAGGAAATAGTTTCTCCCATAGAGCCTCCAGAAGGAGCAGGGCCCTGCTGATGCTTTGATTTCGGCCCCAAGAAACTGGTTTTGGATTTCTGACTGTCAGGACTATAAGGAAATGTTCTTTTTTTAAAAAAAATAAAAGTACCTAGTTTGTGGTACTTTATTAAAGTGGCACTAGGAAACTAATACAAAGGGAAAAGATGATTACTTGATGCTTTAATTTCACGTTGAGAGCATTTTCTAACAGGCTTGTTTAAGTGTCATCTGACTCTCTAGGTCTAAGAGAAGTGTAATTTAGCACAACTGATTAGGGTTTAGTCATTTTACAATTCTGTAAAACTGATGCAGTGACATTTTCTGTCCACCTAAATAAGACACCATGGTTATGGCTCTTATTGCCCTGTTGGACATTTATCAGTTTTGAGTCTAACTTAGCAATATTATTTTAACATTCCTTTGTTTTTTAACTGACTATATATAAAATACCAGTTCTCGGGCTTCTCTGGTGGCGCAGTGGTTGAGAGTCCGCCTGCCGATGCAGGGGACACAGGTTCGTGCCCCGGTCTGGGAAGATCCCACATACCGTGGAGTGGCTAGGCCCGTGAGCCATGGCCACTGAGACTGCGCGTCCGGAGCCTGTGCTCCTCAATGGGAGAGGCCACAAGAGTGAGAGGCCCGCGTACCGCAAAAAATGAATAAATAAATAAATAAATAATAAAATAAAATACCAGTTCTCACATCCTCTTTTGAGTTAACTTTGCCATCCTGCTGGTTTCCTCCTTCATGAGTTAAACTTAAACTTTGACACATGCTCACAATCTTTGTATAAAACTTTTATTGAACATTTTGAAAATCATACTTTAACAATGATCCCATTTTTGTAAAAACAAAACAAAAACAACAATATGGTGGTGGGAGGAGCTGGAAGAAAATGCTCCAAACTCTTCACAGCAGTTCTCTGGTTGGGGAAGTGGGGGACATGATTGAGGATTTCTTTTGTGTTAAGTAGTTTGTAATATTTGAATTTTGTATAATTTTACATGATGTTTGTAATCTGAAAAATATATTACTTTAAAAAGTAAATATATGTAAAAAAATCATTCACACACAGTGTCTGCCCCCAACAAGTTTAAGATCTGGTTGAAGAGGGAGAGATGTACTGCATACAACTAAGTAGAAATATAAGACAAATTAAGATTGGTGCCCATGAAGGATGTGGGCTATCATCTGTTGAGTGCTTATTAGATACCAAGGTTCATGTCGGATCATTTACATAATTTTATTTCATCACAACACTCCTCTGAGGTAGATGCTATCTATCTACATTTTTCAGACAAAGAAGCTGAAACTGACAGTGACTTGCCTAAAGTCACACAACTACTCAGGGAAAGAGGCAGAATTTGAATCCTGGTCTTTTTTATTCCAAAGCTCATATCCTTCCCATTCTACTACACTGCCTCCCATAGATGTTTGGTCCAATGATCTGGACTGGGTAGGACTGAAGTCAGTGGGTATTTTATACTCAGCTTTGGCTCTTTAAATGGGGCAGGTGCATTCACAGAAGGGAACAAAGGATGCTTATCTCTGATATATACCCAAACTAACCTATGGCTTAGCCCTGCTCTGTATAGTTTCCTGACCTCCATGTGCTCATATTCTTGGCTTTGGACTCCAGTCCCTTCTTGCTTTCCAGACCCATTTTACTCTGCTTCTCTGGTTTACCAACCTCTGCCTGCCTTACTTGACTCTTCAATTTGCTCTTTCCCATTGGATTGGCTTACTGCAATCAGGACACAAAATAATTTCAATACCCAAAAGAATTTCCTTATACTACCCCTTTACAGTCACGCCCTCCCCACCCCCAAACCCCTGGCAACCACTGATCTGTTCTCTTTCCCTATAGTGTTGTCTTTTTGAGAATGTCATACATATGGAATTATTCAGTACACAGCCTCTTGCACTGAGGGTTTTTGAGCAGAGGAGTGATGTAGTTAGGGCTCTTTCAAGAAGTTCTCTTTGGTGGTGTGTGAAGGATGGATTACATGAGGGTAAAACTAGATGTCGAGAGACCAGCTGCAAGAGTTTAAACTAGAGATGACCATATGTGGTACATATTCATTAAAGGGCCGATTGTAATTAATCAAAGAACTGTAGGGGAGAAAAAGAAACTAAACTAGGTCATGTTTACATATCTATAATGTTTTGATATATTTTAGTTTCCATTGATTACTTAAAGGGTATAATAATACACACTATAGAAAAAACAAAACAAAACAAACAAACAAACAAAAAAAAACCAAGCTACGAAAGGACACATACAGAATAGTCCAAATCTTATTTTTTAAAAAAGACATGTATATATAGATAGTAAAATGTCTGGAAGGTATATAAATGTACACCAAGATCTTAATGTGTTATTGCTGTGTGATGGAATTAGAAGTGATAGTTTTCTTCTATATAATAGTTTACATTTCCAAAAGCCATATTTCCTCTCCTCCCACTTCCCCACCCCAACCCGGATGCCTGGAGAATAGGTAGTATATATACAGTTCTTTGTGCCTTTGTACTACTTGGCATAATTCTAGGCACACATTAGACAATAAATTTTATCATTATTTTATCAGTTATAATTTCTAAGTTACTAAGGAAAGAGTTAAGGTACTGTAATGAAGTGGCTTGGCCAGGATCACACAACTAATTAAGGCTAAATCAGAATGGAATCTAGGGCTCATACCCCTAGTCTATACTTCTTTTTTTAAAAAACTTTTTATTATGAAAGTGTTCAAACATACATAAAAGAGAGAATATAATATAGTTTCATGTACCACCAACCAGCTTCAACAATTATCATTTTGCCATCCTTATTTCATCAAGCTTCCAATCATTGTTTATTTTCATCTGGCTGGAGGATTTTTTTAAAAAAAATTAAAATAATTAATTTGGTGTGCAATCTATAACTGTTAAAGACATTAAGAAATACATGTAGCACTATGCCATCATCACATCCAACAAAGTTAACAATAATTCCTTAATTTCAGTCCATATTCAAAATTCTCAATTGTTTTCAAGATGTCTTTGTACTGTTGGTTTGTTCAGATCAGGATCCAAACAAGATCTACACATTGCACTTGGGTAATAGGTCTCAAGTCTCTCTTATTTTCTAATAGTCCATACTGTCTTTTTTATGTCACTGATTTGTTGAAGAAACGGGATCACTCTTTCTGTAGACTGTCATGCACTCTGGATTTGGGCAATTGCTTCCTTATGATACTGTTTAACTTGCTCTCCCGTCACCTATATTTCCTATGAACTGTTAGGTCTAGAGATTTGATTAGATTCAGCATCAATTTTTCGGCAAGGATACCTGATAGTTGGTGCTAGGTGCTTCCTACCACATCAGCTTGTGAGGTGCATTATGTCTGCATATCTCATTTTGATTGATGCTAAGATCAATCAGTGAGTTTAGATGATGCCAGCTTATCTCCCCTATTATAAAGCTCTCCATCAACCTTTGCCTAGATTATTATGGAATTTCAAGATGGTGATTTTCTAGTGCTAACATTTCTTCGGCCTTTATTAGCTGGAATTCTATAAATAATAACTTTCCCTCATCAGCTATCTGCTTACTCTGAGAAACCATTTATACAAGGAAAGGCAGAATAAATGCTTCATTTCTTTTCTCTTTATTGGTTTTCTGAGTAATAAGTTGTTGCCTTAGCAATCTCCAATGGTGCTCAACAAAGGTTTTTTGCTTTTAGCATCATTATGAATTTATGTATTTTTATGTTTGATGTGCTTCAATCCAATGCAGCCATTATTCTTTGTTTAATAAACTTTTTATTTTAAACTAGTTTTAGATTTACAGAAAAGTTGCAAAGATAATACAGAGAGTTCTCATATATCCCTTACACAGTTTCCCGTATTCTTAATATCTTACATTACTATGGTACATTTGTCGCAACTAAGAAACCGTTATTGATACATTGTTGTTAACTAAACTCCATTGTTTATTCAGATTTTACTAGTTTTTCCCTAGGGCCCCTTTTCTGTCCCAGGATCCCACCCAGGATACAACATGACACTTAACTGTCATGTCTCTTTAGCCTCATCTGGTCTGTGACAGTTTCCCAGACTATCCTTATTTTTGATGACCTAGACACTTCTGAAAAGTACTGGTCAGGTAATTTGTAGAATTTGCATATATTTTTGTCATGATTAGACTGGAGTTATGTGTTCTTGGGAGGAAGACCACAGAGATAAAGTGTTGTCATCATATCATATCAAGGATAGATGCTAGCAACATGACTTATCACTAATGATGTTAAACTTGATCACCTGGCTGAGGTAGTGTTTGCCAGGTTTCTCTGCTGTAATGGTATCCCCACCACTCACTCCGTACTCTAGTCTTTGGAAGCAAGTCACTAAGAACAGCCCACATTCTACGGGTGAGGAGTTAAGTTCCATCTCCTCGAGGAGGCATTATCTACATAAATTATTTGAAATTCATCTGTATGGGAGATTTGTCTATTCTCCCCAATTTATTTATTTGTTCAATCATTTATTTGCATCATGGATATTTATTTTTTTCTTTGGGCTATAATCCAACCCTTTCTTCCTTCCTTCCTTCCTTCCTTCCTTCCTTCCTCCCTCCCTCCTTTTCTCTCTTTCTCTTTCTCTCTCTCATTCATTCTTGGTGCCTTGCTACAATCTGGTGATGGTGAAAGTCTAGGTTTCCGCTCAGCCTTTGCTGGCATGGGTGGGGTGGGACCCCATTTTTTTATGTGATGTTTGGCTGGAATAGAGCAGTCGTTGTCTAAAAGTTTTCTGTCTTGCTAGGCTGCCCCTTGCCTAGTCCACTGGCTAAAGATAGCAGACTTTTGTTGGAGTTTTTTTGTTTTGTTTTATTTTGGTCTACACTCATTGGCATTTCCAACTTGCTGGCTTCTTCAGATCCAAGTCTATGATATGTGATGCAAAAAAGAAAACCCAGAGAACTCACCACCATGTACTACCTTGGGTTCTGAGATCTCTAGCCTGTCTGCCTTCTTATCTCCATCTTTCGGAGGCTTCTTATGTTTGCTTATGTCCAGATATTTAGTTGTACTTAGTGAGAGTAACAGGAAAAAGTATGTCTACTTCATCTTCCCAGAAACAGAATTCCAGCAATGAACTTTTGGACGTTGACCTTATATCCTGCTATCTCACTAAAGTCACTTATTAGTCCCTGGAGTTTTTTGTAAATTCTTTGGGGTTTTCTACATAGTTTTATTTCCTCCATTCCAACTAGCATGCTTTTAGGAAATTTTTAAAATCTTTATATCTTTTAATTCTTTAAATGCCATATCACTGCAAGTTTCTTTTTTTGATTTTATATCAAGTTCATTTTTTATTGAAGTATATTTGATTTGCAATATTACGTTAATTTTAGTGATTCAGTATTTTTACAGATTATACTCCATTAAAAATTATTACAGGATAATGGCTATAATTCCCTGTACTATACAATATAGCATTGTTGCTTATCTATTTTACATATAGTAATTTGTATCTCTTAATGCCATACCCCTAATGTGTCCCTCCCCTCTTCCCCTCCTCACCGGTAACCACTAGTTTGTTTCCTATATCTGTGAGTCTGTTTTTGTTTTGCTATAAACATTAATTTGTATTACTTTTTGGATTCCATGTATAAGTGATATCACACAGTATTTCTCTTTCTCTGTCTGACTTATTTCACTGAGCATAATACTCTCCAAGTCCATCCATGTTGTTGTAAATGGCAAAATTTCATTCTTTTTTATGGCTGAGTAATATTCCATTGTATATTTGTACCACATATTCTTTATCCATTTGTCTGTTGATGGACACTTAGGTTGCTTCCATGTCTTAGCTATTGTAAATATTGCTGCTATGAACATTGGGTTGCATGTATATTTTCAAATTAGGGCTTTTGTTTTTTCGGGATATATACCCAGGAGTGGACTTGCTGGATCATATGGTAGTTCTATTTTTAGGTTTTTGAGGAACCTTCATACTGCTTTCCATAATGGCTGCACCAATTTACATTCCCACCAAAAGTATACAAGGGTTTCCTTTACTCTGCATCCTTGCCAACATTTCTTATTGTAGATATTTTGTTGACAGCCATGTTGACAGGTGTGAGGTGATATCGCATTGTTGCTTTGATTTGCACTTCTCTAATAATTAGTGATGTTTGGCATCTTTTCATGTGCCTGTTAGCCATCTGTATGTCTTCTATGGGAAAATGTCTATTCAGGTCTTCTGCTCATTTTTTTAATTGGGTGGGGTTTTTTTTGATATTGTATTGTATGAGCTGCTTATATAATTTGGATGTTAATCCCTTGTTGGTCATATCATTTGAAGGTATTTTCTCATTCCATAAGTTGTCTTTTCATTTTTTGATGGTTTCCTTAAGTTAATTAAGTCCCATTTGTTTATTTTTGCTTTTTTTTCTTTTGCCTTAGTAGACAGATCCAAAAAAATATTGCTATGATTTATGTCAGAGAGGCTTCTGCCTATGTTCTCTTATAGGAGTTTTATGGCTTCAGATATTACATTTAGGTCTTTAGTCTATTTTGAGTTTACTTTTGTATATGGTGTGAGAAAATGATCTAACCTCATTCTTTTACATGTATTGATATCTGTCCAGGTTTTCCAACACCACTTATTGAAGAGACTGTCTTTCTCCAGTGTATATTCTTGTTTCCTTTGCCATAGACTAGCTGACTATAAGTGCATGGATTTATTTCTGGGCTCTCTATCTTGTTCCATTGATCTATGTGTCTGTTTTTGTGCCAGTACCATACTCTTTTGATTACTGTAGCTTTGTAGTATAGTCTGAAGTCTGAGAACATAATACTTCCAGCTCTGTTCTTATATATATATATATATATATATATATATATATATATATATATATATATATATATATATATATAATTTTTTTTTGGCTGTGTTGGGTCTTCATTTCTGTACAAGGGCTTTCTCTAGTTGCAACGAGTGGGGGCCACTCTTCATCATGGTGTGCGGGCCTCTCACTGTCACAGCCTCTCCTGTTGCGGAGCACAGGCTCCAGATGCGCAGGCTCAGTAGTTGTGGCTCACGGGCTTAGTTGCTCCGTGGCATGTGGGATCTTCCCAGACCAGGGCTCGAACCTGTGTCCCCTGCACTGGCAGGCAGATTCTTAACCACTGCACCACCAGGGAAGCCCCAGCTCTGTTCTTGTTTCTCAAGGTTGTTTTGGCTATTCGAGGTCTTTTGTGTTTCCATACAAATTAAAAATTTTTTTGTTCTAGTTTTGTGAAAAATGGCATTGGTATTTTGATAGGGTTGTATTGAATCTGTAGATTGCCTGGGTAGGGTGGTCATTTTAACAACTCTGATTCTTCCAATCCAAGAACACAGTATATCTTTCCATCTGTTTGTGTTGTCTTCAGTTTCTTTCATCAGTGTCTTACAGTTTTCCAAGTACAGGTCTTTGCCTCCTTAGGTAGGTTTATTCCTAGGTATTTTATTCTTATTGATGTTATGGTAAATGGGATTGTTTTCTTAATTTTGCTTTTTCATACTTGGTTGTTAGTGTATAGAAGTGCAACAGGTTTCTGTGTATTAATTTTGTAACCTGCAACTTTACTGAATTCACTGATGAGCTCTAGTAATTTTCTGGTGGCATCTTTAGGATTTCCTGCGTATAGTATCATGTCATCTGACAACAGTGATAGTTTTACCTCTTCCCTTCCAATTTGGATTCCTTTTATTTCTTTTTCTTCTCTGATTGCTGTGGCTAGGACTTCCAAAACTATGTTGAGTAAATGTGGCAAGAGTGGGCATCCTTGTGTTGTTCCTGAATTTAGATGAAAGGATTTCAGCTTTTCACCATTGATATTGGTGTGATATTAGCTGTGGGTTTGATATTATGATATTAGCTATGGGTTTGTCATAAATGGTCTTTATTATGTTGAGACATGTTCCTTCTATACCTACTTTGATGAGAGGTTTTTTCATGATCAGATGTTGAATTTTGTCAAATGCTTTTTCTGTGTCTATGGACATGATCACGTGATTTTTATGTTTCCTTTTGCTAATGTGGTGTGTCACATTGATTGATTTGTGAATATTGAACCATTCTTGTGTCGCTAGAATAAGTCCCACTTAATCATGGTGTATGATCCTTTTTAATGTATTGTTGGATTCAGTTTGCTAATATTCTGTGGGGCATTTTTATATCTATATTCATCAAAGATATTGCCCTGTAATGGCCTGTAATTTTCTTTTTTGGTAGTGTCTTTGTCTGGTTTTGGTATTATGGTAATTGTGAGCTTGTACAATGAATTTGGGAGTATTCCCTCCTCTTGAATTTTTTGGAATAATTTGAGAATGGTAGGTATTAGTTCTTCTTTATGTGTTTTGTAGAATTCCCCTGTGAAGTCATTGGTCCTGGAGTTTTGTTTGCTGGGAGTATTTTTTTTTAATTACAAATTCAGTTTCACTACTAATGATGGGTCTGTTCAAACTGTCTGTTTCTTTTTCATTCAGTCTTGGCAGCTTATATATTTCTAGCTCAGGCTTGACCTTCAGGGCTTCTGCTCAAGCAACTTGGGATCAAACCCTGTCCTTGATAGGACAGTGACAGTCATTGAGCAGAAGGGAAGTTCCACCTCATACCCAGTGCCAGCTCTAGCCCTTCCTTCTCCAACCCCACACCATACCAAGGTGATAGCCACCAGCACAGCCTAAGGAAAGACAGGACTTTGGTCCATAGCAAATCCAGCCCTCCCACCAAAGACACTGAGCACAAGGAGTCTGTATAGGGATGCTCCCACATAAGAACACCCCTTTAAGACCACAATTGGTAAGGGTTTCACCTAAATTCATAGAGACAGAGAAAGTTAAGCAAAATGAAAAATCAAAGGAGCTCCTCACAACTGAAAGAGAAAACTCTGGAAAAATAAACAATGAAACAGAAATAATTTACGAGATAAAGAATTCAAAACATTTGTAATAAAAATTTTAACTGAATTAGGGAAAAGAGTTGATGTAAACAATGACCACTTCAACAAGGAACTAGTAAATATAAAAGAAACCCAATCAGAAATGAAGAATTTAATATCCAAAATAAAAACCATACCAGAAGAAATGAATAGCAGACTGATACAGAAGAATGCATAAGTCATCTGGAAGATAGAATAATGGAGATCACCCAATCAGAACAACAAAAATAAAAACAACAACAAAAATAAAAAAATTTAAAAAATGAAAGCAATTTAAGAGGTCTCTAGGATAACATTAAGCATATCAACATTCACATTATAGGGGTTCCAGAAGGAGAAGAGAGAGAGAAAGTGATCGAAAATCTATTTGACGAAATTATGGCTGGAAACTTCTCAAACCTGAAGAAGGAAACAGATATTGAGGTACAGGAAGCAAGATGGTCTCAAGCAAGATGAACCCGAACAGACCCACACAACACATATCATAATTAAAATGGCAAAAGTTAAAGATAAAGAGAGAATTTTAAAGGCAGCAAGAGAAAAACAAAGAGTCATGTAAAAGGGAACCCTGATAAGGCTAGCAGCTGATTTCTCTACAGAATCTTTGCAGGCCAGAAGGGAGTGGCATGATATATTTAAAGCACTGAAAGGGAAAAACCTGCAACCTAGGATACTCTACCTAGCAAGATTATCCTTTAAAATAGAAGGAGAGATAAAGGACTTCTCAGACCAGCAAAAACTAAAAGATAGTTCATCAATACTAAACCCACTCTAAAAGAAAAGTTGAAGGATCTTCTCTAAGTGGAAAAGAAGTAAAAATCTATAGGAAAGGGGAAATGCCACTAGGAAAAACAAATAAAAGTAAAGGCTAAAGATCAACCACTTAAATAATCCAGTATGAAGATTAAAAGAAAAAATTGTAAAAGCAACTATGACCAGAATAAACAGTTAAAAGATGAGCATGAAGATGTAAAATATGACATGAAAAAACACAGAATGTGTGGGATGGGAGTAAAAATGTAGATATTTTAGAATGTGTTTGAACTTAAATGACTACCAGTTTAAAACAAGCAGATATAGGTCAACGTATATGAAACCTGTGGTAACCACAAATCAAAACCCTGCAATATATACACAAAAACTAAAAAGAAAAGAACATAGGCAGTTTCTTCCCTTTCATTTATTTGTCCTTTTAATTTTGCCTAAGATGTCCTTTGCTATAAGTAAAATGTTGAATTTTTTCTTTTACCGCTAAACTTTATTTTTAGAGCAGCTTTAGGTTCACAGCAAAATTGAGTGAAAGGTACAGAGTTCCCATATATCCCTGTCCCAACACATGTACAACATCTTGCGCCATTGTCAACATCTTGCCCCAGAATGGTACATTTGTTACAGTCTATGAACCTACCTTGACACATCTTTATCACCCAAAGTCCACAGTTCACATTAGGGTTCACCCTTGGTATTGAACCTTCTGTGGGTTTTGACAAATGTACAATGACATGTGTCCACCATTATAGTATCATAAAGAATAATTTCACTGCCTTAAAAATCTTCTGTGCTCTGCCTATTCATCCCTCTCTCCCCCTTAACCCGTGGCACCCACTAATATTTTTAATGTTTTCACAGTTTTGCCTTGCTCAGAATGCCATATAGTTGGAATCATACAGTATGTAGCCTTTTCAAATTGTATTCCTACACTTAGTAACATGTTCTTAATTTTCCTATGTGTTTTTCCATGGCTTGATAGTTAAATTCTTTTTATCTATCTATCTATCTATCTATCTAGTGAATAATATTCTGGGTCAGTCCATCAAAAAGGTATAACAATTGTAAATATTTACATGCCCAACATCACAGTACATAAATATATAAAGCAAAAACTAACAGAGCTAAAAGGAGAAATAAAAAGTAATATAATGATAGTTGGGGACTTTAATACCCCACTCTCAACAATGGATAGATCATCCAGACAAACAATAAGGAAGCAGCAGATTTGACAGGTCAAAATACACATTCACAGTTCCTTGAGGATAAGGTCTGTATCATTGTTTCCTCTGGCACAACAACCCGCACCAGGAGTATAGGTTGTTATCTTCACAGCTGCTGCCAATCTGGAGTGAGGGATGGCAAGCATACAATTTAAAATGCCACAGTCCTCTCACTGTAATGCAGCATCTTCTACATCAAGCTTTCCCTTCGTTGGTATGAGTTTTTTACTAGATTCCAGAGATCCCAGAAAGTTGATTCTGAAAGTTTGATAGCTTATTAGTTGCTTTCGTGGAGGGACGGAACCCTGGACTTACCTACTCCACCATTTTCGGTGACCTCCATTTAAAAAAAAAAAATTGTAAGAATGGCAATTCCACTTCCAAGCTCTTAACATGCCTGAGCTAAAAACAGATGTCCATTCATTACCTTTAATGCACAAATCTTCTCATCATTGGCCAGTGGAATCCCCTTCAAAGTGGCTTGTTTTCCTTTTGACAGACTCCCAGTAATTTTTGATAGCTTCCTCGCTTTTTGCTACAAGATATCTCAGGCTCATCTTGTACATTTCCTGACTCAGACCTGGATATTTGTTGCTATTGAGTTGTCATTGCTTCTAGGCTTTTCACTGGTTAGAGTTAGGAAAAACATACAGAGTGAAGTAAGTCAGAAAGGGAAAAACAAATACTGTATGCTAACACATATTATATGGAATCTGAAAAAAAATGGTTTTGAAGAACCTAGGGGCAGGACAGGAATAAAGACACAGACATAGAGAATGGACTTGAGGACATTGGGAGGGGGAAGGGTAAGCTGGGATGAAGTGACAGAGTGGCATGGACGTATATACACTACCAAATGTAACATAGATAGCTAGTGGGAAGCAGCCACATAGCACAGGGAGATCAGCTGGGTGCTTTGTGACCACCTAGAGGGGTGGGATAAGGAGGGTGGGAGGGAGATGCAAGAGGGAGGAGATATGGGGACATAAGTATATATATAGCTGATGCACTTTGTTATACAGCAGAAATTAACACACCACTGTAAAGCAATTATACCCCAATAAAGATGTTTAAAAAAACAAAAAATATGAGTTTGTAATGATATTTCCAATTCAAATTTAATAGTACAGGGTTTTACCTAATTTCTTTATTTTGTACTTATATCTTTTTTCTCTTACCCTGGTAATCTTGGTTTATAACTACATTAACATCATAATTATTTACTTTATTCTAAATAAGTCAATAATAATTTAAAATAACAATACCAATATTATGATTAACAATAAGACTACTGAAAGCAGTTTAATATTTCTTTTTCTTTTTTTTTGCCACACCATGTGGCTTGTAGGATCTTAGCTCCCCACCAGGGATCGAACCCGTGCCTCCTGCAATGGGAGCTGGAGAATTCCCATCTTTGCAGTTCATTTTGTTCTTAGACCATATATAGCTAGGGATGTACAGCCAAAATACTGTCTTTTAAAGTCACTTGACGTTATTCTCTTCTTTGTGTGATTATGTCACCAACTTGATAGACAGTGAGGTTCATTTGTTTCAGTTTGTTTTCAGTTTTTAAGGATTGATTTTTATTTTCCTTTTGATTTTATTTTATTTTTTAATTATGCTTCCAACATCAAAACTAGATAACAAGGTACATTCAGAAAAGTTTAGCTTCTATTCCTGTCACTGCACTCTTCCTTCCTTCTCCCAGTTTGGTTTATACTATTGATGTTTCTTGTTGAAAAATATAAGCAAATATGTATAGGTATTTCTACCCTTTTTGTACACAAAAGATGGCATGCTATAGAAATTATTCTCTACCTTGCTTTTTACCACTTAGTATGTTCTGGAGATCATTCTATGTCAATACATGAAGATTATCTTCATCCCTTTTTGTAACTGTATATTATTCCATTTCGTGGATGTACTGGGTTTCTTTCAGTCTTTTGATATTACAAATAATGTCACAATGAATACATTGGACATATGCTATTTTTGAATTTTTTTCCAATATGCCTTTGGAATAGTTTCTGGAAAGTGAGACTGCTTTATGTATGCACATCTAATTTTACTAGATTGAGACAAATTCCTCTCCATAGGGGCTATACCATTTTCTATTCCCATCATCAGTGTGTGAGAGTTCAGGCCTCTTTATATCTCTCCACAGGGCCAGTGTGGATCAAATTGGTAACTCTGGCCTTCATAGCACAGGAGAGCCTTCACCTCCCTCACCACTCATCCCACAGGTACATAAGAGAGCTCGCATCCTATTATTTTCTCTATTACATACCCTGTGCTAAAAACAAATGGGTGCCTGACAGTAATGAGGAACAAAGTAACGTTGCGAGCCTTGGCTTGTTATGCGCCAGGTCACAAGCTGCCTGAGGCTGAAGTAGGTTCCGAAACATGTTAAACAGCCCTGACAGCCTGATTGCAAATAGTCCTCATTGTCCGCCGTCTATACCAATCAGATGATCTTGCCTATGACCCTGTGACTGAAGGGCATAGACCAGTACGCACAAGGCAGAATGGGACATTAGATGTGCATCTTTATACTTCCCTGAAGTACTTGTTTTCTGTTCACTATTGTCAACTTTATTTTATTTTATTTTATTTTTATTTATTTATTTGCGGTACGCGGGCCTCTCACTGTTGTGGCCTCTCCCATTGCGGAGCACAGGCTCCGGACGCGCAGGCTCAGCGGCCATGGCTCACGGGCCCAGCCGCTCCGCGGCACGTGGGATCTTCCCAGACCGGGGCACGAACCCGTGTCCCCTGCATCGGCAGGCAGACTCTCAACCACTGCGCCACCAGGGAAGCCTGACTATTGTCAACTTTGAAATAAACCCATTGGAGGCATCCAAAAGACAAACACATTGTTGTTATTGTTGTTGATATTTCTTTCATCTGAGGCACTGTCTTCACTTCCATTCACTGCTTCTCCAAGTGTCTCCTTGGAGCTCTTGCCATCTTATGGCAGGTCAGCAGGCTTAAGAACTGAAATATTGACTTTTCAGAAGTGTGAAGAAAGTGTTTTCTAAACTATAACAGGCTGAGGCTCCACCCCCCCCACCAGCTTTGGCAATACTGTGAGGTAGAAAATGTTCATTACCAATGTTCCAAGATTTTCTTTTCTAGACCTCCCCTTATTCTTGTGTTTCCAGCCCTTCTTCAAGGTGCCCTCTCTCTGACCTCAAATACTCAGAGCCCTGGTGGTCTCTGCACCTATCAATAGCCTCTTGTGACCGTATGTCATCATATTCCTCTCCTGGAGAGTTTGTCCTCTGACTGTGAAAAGAAAGGCTCTGTCTTTGGCTAAAAGAAGTTCAGGCACCAGGGAGGCTGGCAATGGCAGAATGAAGGGAGGATACAAACTTGAGAGTGAGACCTTTTCCTGAAATCATGTCATGCAAACATCGTCTATTCAGCTGCTTCAGGGACCCTGAATTAGCAAGCTGAGAGAGGAACCGAAAGCACTTTCTGATATAATGGCAAATTTTCACAGTATCCTATCAGTTATTTCTATCCATGGTACATGCTGGGTACTGCAGCTCATTAAAGCTTTTCCCCAGAGCTGACTTGATGTTTCAGTGGTAGTCTAAACGTTGTGATCCGAAGGGTTCTGGGAAGACTCTGGGGCCAAAAAGATGTTTTCCACTAGACTTTTACTCTTCCGGAAATTTTCACTTGTATGTGAAAATATGTATTTTAAATTATAAAAGCAAAACATGGTTCCACTTAAATATGGCAGATTGAACATATGAATTTGGTTTTGCTCCTTCACCAAGCCCCATTTAAATGACAGTGAAAGAAAACCTCCAAGACTTGCAAAATAATAACAAAAGGATTAGTATCCAGAATATGTGTTTAATATGTAAAAAAATGACAACGAAGGGATTTTTTAAAAAGGCATGACCCACAAGACTGAAGGGAATAGGAAAGAAGATAGTATAGATAGCTTTTTTTTTTTTTTTTTTTTTTTTTTTTTGCGGTATGCAGGCCTCTCACTGTTGTGGCCTGTCCCATTGTGGAGTGCAGGCTCAGTGACCATGGCTCACGGGCCCAGCCACTCCGCGGCATGTGGGATCTTCCCGGACCGGGGCACGAACCCGTGTCCCCTGCATCGGCAGGCGGACTCTCAACTACTGCTCCACCAGGGAAGCCCTATAGATAGTATTTTGAAAGCTGGAAAACAATGGTGAAGTGGGTAATTTACTCAGCAGATCTGACAAAGCTGAACCTTATAATAATAGCAAGAAAAAAAACCAATTTGCTCTGCCCCCCAAAAGGGATCAGGAATTGACAGCACCTTCAAAAGTGAGAATGAAGATGGGCTAAAAACAGGGGGATTGGTTGAAAACAAATCCCTGGAATCATTCCTTCCTTCATTCCATGCATATAGCAACTGTCCTTTTTCCTGACAAAGGATTGAAGATTTATTTTCTGGAAAATATAAAACAGAGAATGTCTGAACAGGAGGGATACTAGATACAATTGAGGATAAAGGTATCCAACCAGAAACAGAGAGATTAAGTGAATGTTTACATACTGAACGCTGATACTTTAGCCCTCTTCCCCACTCAGTTTCCAGAAAGCCGGTGGCCAGTTATGTATCCTCCAGATAGGAGACTGGAAGACTCTTCTCTGGAGAATCAGAAGAGCCCATAAATAAAGACCTAAATATATTGATGCCAAGTGTTCCCCAATGAAATGGCCTAACTACCTTATCCTACAGTGTCACAATTGACAAACACCAACTACAGGCTTTGAACTTCCAATTAGCTTTTTAGCTTCCCATTGTTAATTATAATCAGATGGCCAAAGGTCAGTATACATCTGAACAAAGTCTCTAATATGAAAGATAGTAGCTGGGCTTCCCTGGTGGCACAGTGGTTGCAAGTCCGCCTGCCGATGCACGGGACATGGGTTTGTGTCCCGGTCCGGGAAGATCCCATATGCCGCGGAGCGGCTGGGCCGTGAGCCATGGCCGCTGAGCCTGCGCGTCCTGGAGCCTGTGCTCCGCAACGGGAGAGGCCACAACAATGAGAGGCCCACATGCCGCAAAAGAAAAAAAAAAAAAAAGAAAGATAGTAGCCCACGTAAACATAGCAAAAGTGGATAATGTAAAGTTTTACAGTCTCTTTCTCTACCCCAAAGCAGAGCTTGAGGTAAAGGCTTGCCTGCAGGTGATTTATTTTGGGAAGTAATCCCAGGAAACAAGAATGAGAGACCTGGGATAGTAAAAAAGGGAAGGAAGGAAAGAATGCATTATCAAGTAGTCACTGCTGTTGGCAACTGGGGTTCTATCATGCTAGTACCTTCTGAGGAGCTATGTTGAACCTATCTCAGAATTATCCTCCTGAGTTATGAAAAAGGAGAGCATTAATCCACTGGCTCCCATCCTTCATTGGTCAAGGATGTCAACTACCGTGCACTTCTGGGTTATGTAGACTGCAGTGCAGAGCTGATTTCCCCAAGCATAACTTTGTATGTCAGAAGAGCTCTAGGGCGTGAAGCAATTCTTGGTGCCGCTAAAGTGAGGCACTGTCAGATTACTCCTGCAAAAGTCTGGTTGCCACAGCAATGGCTGGGCTAAACTGTGGGCTGAAAGAATGTGAAGCAATGTACACCAGGTGTCTGCTACATAGGGAGAATAAAAGATTTAAAAAAAAAGAACGATTGTTAGTATCCCTAGAGTTAAGAGAAACCATTAGTAAGAATGAGTTGCACTTTTTTAAAAGGAAAAATCAGAATAACAAAGAGCTCTTTGGAAATAAAAATATGACAGTAGGAAAAATTCAATAGGAAAGTTGAAGATAAAGTTGAAGGAATCTCCCAGAAAGGAGAGCAAAAAGACAAAGACTGAAATAGAAGAAAGAATATTTGAAAATTAGAGGACCTGTCCAGCAGGTCCAATATTGGAAGAGGAGGCATTCTATTTAGAGAGAAGAGAAAATGAAGGGAATAAAATGTTTAATATAGTCAAGAAATTTCCCCCAAACTGAAGGTCATGAGTTTCCAGGTTGAAATATCCTTGACTGATGAAAATGGACCCACACCAAAACACAGCTTCATAAAATTTCTCAACGTTGGTTTAAAAAGAAGACTTTACAAGCTCCCAGAGATAAAAACGGTCACATATAATGGATCAGGAATCACAATGGCTTTGAATTTTTCAATATCAACATTGGAAACTAGGAGATGAGCAAAAATGCCTTCAAAATTCTGAAGAATAATTATTTTTAACCTAGAGTTCTGTACCCAGCCAAGCTGTCAATCAAGTGTGAGGATAGAACAAATACAATTTCGGATAAGCAAGGTCTCAAAAATTTACCCCTCATACACCTCTTGAAAACAAGAAAGAAATCTCTTTAAACCTCTTTCTTTAAAATTTTTTTTATTGAAGTAGAGTTGATTTACAATGTTGTGCCAATCTCTGCTGTACAGAAAAGTGACTCAATTATACACATGTATACATTTTTATATTCTTTTCCATTATGGTTTATCACAGGATATTCAGTATAGTTCCCTGTTTGAAACCTCTTTAAACCAAGAAAGCAGAAGGACTTGGGTTAGTGGGGAGATGATCCAGCGTAAGAAAGAGGCAAATGGGAAGCTCCAGAAGAGGGTGAAGGTAGGTTCCAGGATGACAGCTGCACACAAAGAGGGAATAGAGGTCAACTAGCTCATACAGGTCAGAAGACTTCAGGAGAGATATCTTCAAGATACCTGATACACCAAAACACATGGAGAGGAGCTGGAGGTAACTGATCAAGAGTTTAAAGTTGAATTCTTGCTAAGTACATAGAAAATTATTTAAAGAAAAAACAAAATAATTATGAGCTCCAGGAAACACAAAAAGTTGTGCAAGTAAGGAAAAGTATTTGTGACTTTGTGGCTGTGAATAAAGTTTCCTTGGTCACCATACTGTAAACATTGAATAGTGGTCTAACCAAAATTATGATATGCCTATATTGGAAGAATGTAGGGATAAAAAGGGTCTTTGGGTGAATCGGGAGGGCAGGGTGAGTGTAGGTAATGCCAATAGACAATGTCAAAAACTTAAAATTCAAGAAGTAGCAATAAAATAATGTTATTTAGAGAACCAAGGTAAATACCAAAAGAACCAGCTAAAAGAGTTGAAAACTCTTGCCTCTGGGGAGTGGGAAATTATGGGGAAGGAAAAAGGGCACTGTTTTTCATAACAAAACTTGTAGAACTTTTAAACTCTGTAAACTATGATAATGCATAACTTTGGTAAAAATTTTAAAAATTAAAATATAAAAGCAATGATGCACATTATAAAAATGTAGAAAATTCAGAAAATCAAAAAAAGTCACAAAGAAACTCATTACTTATCAATTGCCACATTTAATATTTTACTATATTTCCTTTCAGGCTTTTTACGTGCCAAATTATACATTGTTGTGATTATTCTGATATCTTGGTTTTTCTCTCCATTAACTTCAAATCATACACTTTTTCCTGTTACATTCTTTTAAATAGTTGTGTAGTGTTCCACTGTGTAGATATGCTATAATTGATTTGACTATTCTGTTATTGAGCATTTAGATTATTTCCTTTTTGTTGACAACTACAGATAATGCTGCAATGAACATCTTTATTCATAATTTTTTCCATACTTCAAGTTATGTCCCTAATATATTTTGAAGAATGGTAATCTTATGGACTAAATTGCATGTCCCCAAAATTCATATGTTGAAGCCCTAACCCCTAATAAGACTGTATTGGAGATAAGGCATATAAGTAGGTGATCAAGGTTGAGGTCATAAGGAAGGGGCCTTAATATGATAAGGCTAGTGTCCTGGTCTCCCTCAGATTCTCCTTATCTTCCTCTCTCCCTCTTTCCCTCTCTCCATGTACACAGAGGAAATGCCATGTGAGGACACAGCGAGAAGATAGCTATCTACAAGCCAGGAAGAGAGCTCTCACCAGAAACCAACCTGATGGTGACTTTATCTTGGACTTCCAGCCTCCAGGACTGTGAGAAAATAAATTTCTGTTGTTTAAGCCACCCGCTCTGTGCTATTTTGCTAAGGCAGCATGAACAAACTAATACACATACTTACTTTGTATTTTAAAGCACCCATATGAAAATATCAATGTCCCTGGGGAAGGCTCACACAAGGGGCTGTTGTCAGTCATTCCCTCCAGCCCTTGTACTAGTCATTCATGCTGCTTTCTCCTTTACAATGAAGTGAAATACTGGCACCTGGAGGTGGGACTTAGCTGCAGCTAATGAAAGATTGGCAGAGCTTCTGAAAGTCAAAGAGATTCAGTAGTACTGACTTAATGAATGTCAAAACAAGAGTTAAGAATTATTTAGATTTGTAACAATGTTTTCTTTTTGCTTAATGAGTTGTATACATTGTTTATCAGTATGAACGAACATTACTGGTCTTCTTCCTCTTCAAAGTATTTACTAAATCCACCCTTTCTTCCTACCTCCACTGCTCCAACCCTAGACCAAGCCTCTCTGGTCACATCCACCTCTCCCCTGATCTGTTCTTTGCACAACTACCAGAGTATACGTATAAAAAATGAAAACCAGATCACATCTCTTCCCTGCTCAAAACAGCTTTCTATCACATTTAAAATAAAATCCAAACTCCTTGCCATGTTATATTGTATGTGTGTAATGTTTTATATTGCCTATAATTTACTTCAAAACACTTCAGTATCAGCTGTGTAATATACCTTGTTTATTCTAAGATGCATATTTTCCCACTTTTCATCACCTCTGAAATTGGGATGAATTTTACCATTAATGGTACAGCATAGTTTAATTAAGAGCAATTTTTCTTTCTTTGTGCGTAAGAGAATGATGGGTCTTACAACCTATGGACATTTTGGATTCATAGAATCAATGATTTAATGAAACGGTGTATTGGTCTAAAAAATAATCTTTTGAAATATTGGTCTAGGGTGGGGGCAGTGGAGGTAGGAAGAAGGGAGGGGTGGGTTTAGTATATATTTTGAAGTGGAGAAAGAACAGGCAATGATTATTCATATTGATAAACAGTTTATTCAACTCATTGTAAATTAGTTTTAATCCACACTCTGGGGGTGGTTAGTTAACATTTGAATTATCCTAATCAGGAATATAGACTCAGGAGTGGTTGGTTAGCATTTGAAAGATCCTCCTCAGGTGTCCTTACCCCAAAGGTAGTTACACGCCCCCCCACCCCCATGTTCACATTTTCCTATCTGAACCTGTGCTAAAGCAGGTGTTCTTACACTTTTTTTGTTCCATGGGCCCCTTTGGCCAACTGATGAACCAGATTCAGTCATGTTTTTAATGCACAACAAGATAAAACACATAAGATTACAATTAAAACCAATTGTGTTGAAATGCAATTATCAAAATAGTAAAGATACAGAGTGGGGTAGGGTAAGAGGGATTGGGAGACTGGGATTGACACATATACATTACTGATACTATGTATAAAATAGGCAACTGATGGGAACATACTGTATAGCACAGGGAACTCTACCTAATGCCCTGCCCTGTGGTAACCTAAATGGGAGGGAAGTCCAAAAGGGAGGGGATATCTGTACGTGTATGGCTGATTCATTTTGTTGTGCAGTGGAGGCTAACACAACATTGTAAAGCAACCATACTCCAATGAAAATTAATAATAATAAAAAAAGAAATAGGAAAAAATATTAAAGATACAATTTTGACATATTAATATATGTATTTCTTTATTAGCCCTGCAAATAACAAGATCTAGCAGCAGGTCTAATAATCACCATAATTTTGAAATAGTAATGAATTTAATGATATTTTAAGATATTGGCAATAGCTATATAATGTGATATGAAAGTATCTTTGATATGTGCTGGTGACAAAGTCACAGGTACTACTAGTAAGACTGTGGTTTGTTGACTACATTCAGTAAGAAAAAAAATAAAGGCATAATTTTTTCCCATCAAGGTCCCAGAGCCCCCTGGATTCTATCCTCAGGACCCAAGGTTAGGAAAACTTGCACCACAGACTCCACTTATCAGCATAAAAGATGTAAGAAATATATTTCATTGGTGAAATGAATTGCTTTCAAAATATGTGAAGTGGCTAGAAATATTGTCCAGGTGCTTCCATACTTGCATGATCAGAATATAAAAATCTGGCAAGCAAACCCAACAGCTCAGTACTCTTTGGAGTGGCATTCTAGGCCTCAGACTCTGTGTGGTCCTCTATCCCACTACATGATAGCCAGCCTGCCAGATGGTCCCCAGTGATTCTTTCCTTGTATAGTTACTCCCTTCCCACACTGAATAGGGAAGAATGTAAGCACTGTAATGTAACCAGTAGAATATTATGGAAATGACCAAATGTGACTCCCAAGGCTGGGTCAGAAAAGACATTACAGCTTCTGTCTTGCTCTGTCTTGGATCATTGCTCTGAGCTTGCACGTTATGAGAAATGGAGGGCCATGTGTTGAGGAACTGAGATCTGCCAACAACTAACACTAACTTGCTAGGCATATGAGTGAACCACCTTGGAAGAAGATCCCCGGGCCCATTCAAGCCTTTAGATGACTGCAGCCCTAGCCAACATCTTGACTGCAACCTCACGAGAGACTCTCAGCCAGAAGCAGCCAACAGAGCTGATCCTGGATTCCTGACACATAAAAACTATGTGATATAATCAATGTTTGTTGTTAAGGCACAAAATTTGGGGGTAACTTGTAGCACAGCAATAGATAACTAATATATATCACTTAATGGAAGATTTTCCTGCTCCACCCAGAAGATAGGTTGATCCCGTTACCATATTATTAGGCCATCTGTTTCAGGTAAATCTTTCATGCAAGCAACTTGCTGGAGTTCCTAAAGGTCAGACAGAGAGTATGTATTGATACTTCACCCAATTTACAAGAAGAGGCTATGTGACTGTTTTGACCCCTGATTGCTAATAACTGCATGTGTCAGAATTTAGTCTGACAGTTACCTTCACTGTAGTGTTCTACCTAGTAAGGAGGTTGTGGGAGAGGCGACCTATAGCCCTCACTTACCTCTAATCTTTAGAGGCTCCCTAAGTCTACCAAAAACAATGGGTTTAGGTCTATTTGCATCACATTTGAAAAGGCCTGCAAGACCCTAGATAATCTGACTTTTACCTACCTCTCTGAACTCATTTCTTACCCCATTCTCTCACTTGTCTCTAGCAACACTGGCTGTATTCATTTGTTAGGGCTGCCATAACAAAGTACCTCACTCTGAGTGGCTTCAACAGAAAGAAGTTTGTTGTCTCACACTTCTGGAGGCTAGAAGTCCCAGTTCAAGATGTTGACAGGGATTTTTTCCTTCTCAGAGCTATGAAGAAGAATCTGTTCCATGCCTGTCCCTTAGCTTCTGATGGTTTGCTGGCAATCTTGGGTATTCCTTGGCTTATAGAACCATCATCCTGATCTCTGCTTTCATCTTCACATGGTGTTCTCCCAGTGTACATGTATGTGTTCAAATTTCCTCCCTTTATAATGACACTAGTCATATTAAAAGCCCACCCTACTCCAGTATGACTTCATCTTAATGAATTACATCCAAATAAGGTTGCTTTCTAGGGTACTGGGGGTTCTGCATACAAATTTTTTTTTTGGCCATGCCACAGGGCTTGCGGGATCTTAGTTCCCTGACCAGGGATTGAACCTGGGCCCTCGGCAGTGAAAGTGCTGAGTCCTAACCATTGGACTGCCAGGGAATTCCCCTGCATATGAATTTTAGAGGAGACACAGTTCAACCCATAACACTGGCCTTCTTGCTGTTCCTCTAGCTCACCAAGCTCATTTCCACCTCAGGTCCTTTATATGTATTAGTTCTCCCTCTAGAACGCCAAAGAAGCATGACTGTTCCCTTCTCAGCATACAAGTGTCACATGTCAACTACTCAAAGAAGTCTTCCCTGATCATCCTATCTAAAATAGCCCCTCCACCACACACATCATTGTCTATTCCTTTCCCTGTTTCAATTTTCTTCATAGCACTCCTCATTACCTGAAGTATATTTCTTTTTATTTGTTTTTAATCTGTCTCTCCCACCAAAATATAAGTTCCATAAGGACAGGGAGCTTGTATATCTTATTTACTGCTGTATCATCAGCTCCTAACACAGTGCCTGTTAGAGAGTAAGTATTTAATAAATGTTTATTGAGTGAACATTGAATGAGCAAATGCTCACTTTGTTGATTATCTGATTTAGTCTCTGGAAAGCCCAGTAGAATCAAGTTTTCCTTGAGAAAATGGAACTTACCCCAAACTCCTCGAGATATTCATTTTCCCCCTTGGAAATGAACTAATTTATAATCCAATTATAAAACAGTAAAATAATATTCCTCATCTCCCCCAAAGTTACCTGTTTTTCCTCTCTTTATACTACCAGGAAGCCACCTGAGGGTAGCAAAAAATCAGAGTGAAGAGTGGTCAGTTCCAAGGCAGAGGCACATTTTCAATCTTTCCTCAAAGATTGTCTGCCACCTGCTCTGTCTCCAGCCTGGCTAGTTTTTTCCCCTTCTAGTAGGCACACGTTAACGGGCCTAGCTGGACTACCTATTAGGAAAAATAGGGGATCCCTTTTCATTGAGTCAGCTTGCTCAGAAAAGGCCAAGGAACTAAGCTGAGTTCCAATTGAGATTTCTAAATGTAAGAGCCTTAAGTTGGAGCAATGACTATATTTTGTTCCTTAATTTTTTTTTAAGAGCAGTCCACTTTGAGATCTGACCTGCCACCTACCTCCCAGCTCTCAGCTGTATGACCTCTGACAGGTGCTAAGATAAAGTGGTATTTAAACAAAGTCTCTAGGGGTTTTTGATTATTGTTTGTTTTCTTATTTCCTTAACAATTGAAAGAAGGGCTCCAACCGGGAATCTTGATGTTTATTTCACCTTAAACTGAGGCTTTTCCTGTAATAAAAAAGGGGGATTGTGTGTGGTTTGCAATCTGGGAAGATTCAAGCAAGGGGGGAAGGAAGTTGTGTTTCTAAACCATTTCTTAAAGGACAAACCTTTGTTAAATAAAGGAATCTAATTAAACCATTTTGTGAGATCAATTCCCAACTTTTTTTCCATTTAATCTTTTTCCCAGCCTGCTTAAGTGTTTGAGCCCTTGTGAGTTGCAGACTCTGTGAGCAACACTTCTCAAATTTAATGTGCACATGAATCACCTGGTGATCCTGTTAAAATGAAAATTCTGATTCAGTAGGTATGGAGAGGGCATTATAGGTGGATCAAGTGGGTCTTCGGGCATTCACTTTGGCTTCAGTCCACCTCCAAACACCCAATGCACCCCTGTTTTCCAAAGTCCTCTGCTACAGTACCCCATTCTAGCTACTCCTTATTGCCAGATGCCCCAGGAATCTGTTATAGGTCCCCTTCTCTCTGGATCCTGCCTTCTGTGAAAATATGAGTCACAGGTGATAGTGGGTTGATTCGTTACTTCCCTCTCCTTAGAGCAGAGGCCTCATCCCCCACCGCCACCCCTCCATCAATACAAGATAACAATGGAATTTAATCATAGCCTCTGGGAGTATAGCTTTTTAATTCCAATAGTAAGAATTTCCTACCCTATGACAGACTAATGAAAAGGTTCTTTTTTAGTGGGGTGGGAAAGAGGAATGTCATTTTGAATTTCTCAAAAACTTATACAACATAGGAGACTGCCTGCCTGACTTACTTATGCTTTTTCCTCTACCTCTCATCTGCTTTGGTCTCATTAAAGGCAACATTTTCTTATTTTAGAAGTAGAACCATCATATTACCATCCATTTCATATTTATGTACAAAGAGTTGCAATTCCATAGCAAGACAAGCAACAGAGATCAGAGTGAAGGTTTCCCTGTTGATGACAGTACATTATTTGGTGTTTACAGGAGGTAAAAGGATCCTGATACTATTTGACCAATATTTCACCCAATAATTTTTCTATAATCTCCTCATTTAGATAGAATTGAAACTAGTTAGCTAAAACTACTTATTTAAGCTTTCAACCCACAGCACAAAATACTTTATAGGGCAGCCTATTCTCATGCTCATTTTTTTTAACGTCTTTATTGGAGTATAATTGCTTTACAACGGTATGTTAGTTTCTGCTTTATAACAAAGTGAATCAGTTATACATATACATATGTTGCCTTCTCCCATGGGCACACCAAAATTACAATTATTTACAGAGAAACTATTGATTAGAAAAACAAAAGACTAGCAGAAAAGATCTTCTACAATTAAAGATATAGAGAAAGAACCATAATGAGACGGGACAAAAGATGAAACATCAAGAAAAAGAAAGAGAAGAAAAAAACAAGTTCATACTATAACCTTTCCAAGAGGGGCTGAAGCCAGGTTGAACTTTTGATTTCCAAAACTTAGTCTTTTTGTGTAAGGTGGTCAAACAAGGATGCAGAGCCAAGCACTGTGAGACCTACAGACACATTGAAGAGCTCAGGGAATATGACATCTTTCCCACCATGTCAAAACTCCTGAAACCAATCTCCACATCCTCTGTAACCACACAATAAAGACTTGGGAAATCACACCAGGAAGAAAGGAAAAAGAAAGGAAGGAAGGAAGGCCAGAAACTAGACTAGGCACTTCTCAAAGAAGAAAACTCACTCAACTGGCCAACGGTTGAATTAAAAGATGCTCAACTGGGAGTTCCCTGGTGGCCTAGTGGTTAGGATTCCAGGCTTTCAATGCCATGGCCCGAGTTCAATCCCTGCTCTGGGAACTGAGATCCCACAAACTGTGGGAATTACATGTGCCAACATGTATGAATCTCAGAGAAACAATGTTGAGTGAAAGAAGCAAATCACAGGAGCTTATATACAGACAAACAGTTAGATTCCATTTATTTAGAGGTTCAAAAACAGGAAAAACTAAACAATATGTTGTTTAGGAATGCATTTAGTTAGTAAAACTGTAGAGAAAAACAGGGCAATGATTACTCCAAATTTCAGGATAGTAGTTACATCTGATGGGGGAGAGACTGGGGAAGAAGGGAAATCGTGATCACAGAGAGACACACAGAGGACTTTAAGATACTGGAAGTAAATATTCAATTTTTTAAACCTGGGTACTGAATACATAGATATTCATTCCTTAAAATTATTTTTTAAATTACATATATATGTTTTATACATTCTTCTGTGTATATTTCATCATTTTAGAAAAGGAAAAATATCAGTGCCCAGAACTGAACACACAATTCTAGCTAACCCATCATACTAGAAGACAGTCACCTCTCTCGTTTGAAATACTTTGCCTCTGTTTTTTTTGAACCAAGATGTTCATTTGTACCTGCTAAATTTTCTTTTATTCTATGTGGCCATTCTTTTCACTTGTCCTTCCAACCAGTCAAGCGCTCTCCAGAGCCAGATCATCTTCCAGGAGAACTGGTAAACAAAGTTTCTGAGCTAGCCAGGCTGAGGTCCAAATTGCAGCAGGCAGCTACAGCAGCTCTTCTGAAAGCCCACCTTAAAGCAGCTTTCTTAACCTGCATGCGTTCTGCCCTGCTTTTCCTGAGATCATCTGTTTATAGCCTCAGCCTAAAATCTTCCTTATGAGAAACGTTAGCGAATGTCTTATCAAGGAAGACAATGCCTCACATTAAATCATGTTGATAAGTTGACGGGAGAGAACATTCTCACCCAAGAAGATTGTTATTTCCTGAAGGGATAAAACCCCACTAGGGAAAACACCTGTGCTACTTATAGGTAGGGCTGGTCTACCAAAGCTGATAACATAGTTCTGACCAGAGGAGGAAGGCAGAGTACATTTATTCATTCCTGAAAGCTTTGTGAGTAGGTGTGCATCTTTCACATCTTAAAGATTCACAGTCCCTGAGCTGGACAGAGGTGCCAACCCTGAAGAATCTCTCCAGAATCCAAGTTGCTGAATCTTCCCTGCTGCCTACAGAGGCTACAAACCACCATTTGACAATGGGAAACTGGGTGGATAACCATTGGTTCTCAGTTTTGTTACTGGTAAGTGGTTTCACTTTCTAATAATTACTCTTAGAGTAAGGAGACATTATGCTTGTTAATATTTGTGACGTTACTTGAAAGGGAAAGATCCCATGCCACTATTGAGCTCATCAAGGCCAGTTATCAGCTGAAAGGTCCAACTCTAGGATTACATATATATGTTTTATATACTTTTCTGTGTATGATATATTTCAGCATTTTAGAAAAGGAAAAAAGTCCAACTCCAGAAATTGATTGGTAAAGAGACAAAAATATAAACCACAAATATTTGGAATTTCAGTCTGTTTTCATTTTTTGTCTTCTCTTTTTCTCTTCCATTTCACTTCTAACTAGTGCCATGGAGCATTCATTTCTCTCCATTCTTCTTATATTGCTCACATCAAGAAATAATAAAATTGAATATTTGAGATAGAAGTGATCTTAGAGATTATGGTCCAGTGCTGTCCACTAGAAATATAATGTAACATCACATATGTAATTTTAAAATTGTCTAATACCTAGACAATTGAAAAAGGTAAGAAATAGGTGAAATTAATGTCCAGTAATATATCTTATTTAACCCAATATATCAAAAAGTTATCCTTTCAACCTGTAATCAATATGAAAATATTAATGAGATAATTTATATTCTTTTATTTTTACTAAGTCTTTGAAATCTGATGTGTATTTTATACTTACAGAACATCTCAATTAAAACTAGGTATATTTCATGTGCTTAGTAGCCACATGTGCTTAGTGGCTACAGCTTTGTGTAGTGCAGAACCAAACCAACTCTTTGATTTTATAAGAGAAAATAAGACCTAGACGTCACACAGTGAATTGATTGCAGAGCCATCACTCAAATCTAGCTCCCCAAGGTTCAAGCCAGAATGCCTTTACCACACCACATATGCACAATCCCCTTCTAATGCACTCTCTAACTGAACTCTAGTTTCAGTTATGCTATTAATTGAGTGACCTTGATCAAATTATTTATCCTCTCTAGCCTTCAGGTCACCTGTGTGTGTATGTGTGTGGGGAGGGGATTAATGAAAACTAGATTAGATATAAGTGTGTTTCTAGCTCTAAAATCCTCTGCATTTTTTATCCCTCTCTTAGGTTTTGCTTGGAGAGTTCATCACCCCTGGTGGTGATGATGATGTAACTAGCTTTGATTTTTCACCTTGCACCAATCCCACTGGCAGGCTCAGACTTCTTGTTATCTCTGACATACACTCCTTTGAACTATTTTTTTAATGAAAAATAAATTACCCCCAAAATATTTTTACTCTTCCTGCCAGGTCTTCTATTCTTTCTTTTCCATTCATAGTGGAGGAAATTATAGTCAAGGTGGGGAATGGAATTCCTTACTCTCAGATGTCACTGTATTTCATCATTCATCTTACCTAGAGTTGATGATGAGCTGACACAGAGGTCTTTGTCTATGTCCCTCTCAGATTCTGAAATATTTCTACTCTCTCTAAATAAGCTTCTCTCCTTTGTCTTCTGAACTCTTGAAGTATCTGTGGCTTTCACCTCTTTTTTTCCATTAAGGTCAAATGATCTCTGGAAAACACACAACTCTGGAAAGGGTGTGTGGACAAAGAATGCAGGAAGAAATTGATTGGTAAAGCCAGTCTGGTGATGACACAGGCAGAATTTATTGAGCTTCTACTATGCACCAAGAACTGTATTAATCACTTCACATACATTATTTCATGTAAGCCTCACAGCATTTCTGTGGGGTAGATATAGTTATTGTCCTCATTTTATAGGTGAAGAAATTAAGGTTCAGAAAAGTTAAATCACAGATCTAAGATTACAGAGCTAGAAAGTGTTGGAGCTAGAATTTGAGCCCAAGGAGTTTGACTCCAATATCACACTTCGAATCACTATGTTATGATGCCAGGGTTGTGTGAGTGGTCCAGATCTAGGGAATCTGAATGGGCCATGTTCTAGGCTAAAGGCCCTCTACCTGTGGGGCTGAGATGGTTCTGGACCATCCTGGGGCCATGGATATATATCAGAGGCATCCCAGTGCCCTAGAGTCCTGATCAATTACAGACTAGCAACTTCAAGCTTGGGCTAAAGCCCACCTGGTTGTTCTCCAAGGCAATGAATGGTAGGTTCCAAATTTCCCTCTTTGCCAATGTAGAGACAGATCTTGGGACAGACAAAAGAAGTCTTAAGAGCTCAAATGAGTCCAAAGCAATGATAGGTTAGTTTGAAAAAAGAATCACAATCTAAAAACAGGGAAGTGTATGTCAGGAAAGTGTATTAAAGAGGCAGGCCCATCTGGAATGGTTTAGTCCCTTCAGATGGGTATTGTCACAGATGTTAAATTTATTTTCTATTTCTTTAGAAATCCATTTATTCACGTATTGCCACCTTTTAGGTGCAATAGTTTGAACACTCCAATCCAGAAGTTGGCAAATGTTTTCTGTAAAGAGCTAGGTAGTACATATTTTGGGCTTTGCAGTCCATATGTTCTATGTCACAACTACTCAACACTTCCATTGAATCACAAAAGCATTTATAAACAATACAGAAATAAGTAGGTGTGGCTAAGTTCCAATACCACTGTATTTATAGATACTGAAATTTGAATTTCATATAATTTTCACGTGTCATGAAATATATTCTTCTTTTGATTTTTTCCAGCCATTTAAAAATGTGAAAACAACAAAATATAAAAACCATTCTTAGCTTGTAGGCTGTACAAAACGGGTGGTGAGATAGATTTGGTCTATGAGCCTTGATTTGCTGACCCTGGTCATTAGCATCTAATGCATGTCTTGAAGTCCTAACTGACTCTGAGAGTAAGTTGACTCATTTAAAATGAAAACAGATATGGGAATTCCCTGGTGGTCCAGTGATTAGGACTCTGCCCTTCCACTGCAGGGGACAAGGGTTCTATCCCTGATCGGGGAACTAAGATCCCACATGCTGCGTGGCACACCCACCACCCCCAAAATGAAAACAGATAAACACAAAATAACCAAATGGTAACACTATTTTCTACCCCTTATCTACTCTTTCCCTTACCCCAATTTCACTTTATCCCTTGCTTAATTTTTCTTCCTCTAGGCTGCTTGGTTGGGGCTGAATGTTTTCCTGTTTGTGCATGCCTTCCTGTCATTTGAGAAGGCAACAAGTACTACTACACAAGACAAATCCTGGGGGTGAGTATCACAGTTGTGATGTGGGGAATCTCTGTTTTTTCTTATCTCTGACGCTGGCTTCTTTGAGACCCAATGCCCTCATTTCTCCTAGAGTTAGAGTTGCCAGAAAAAAAGTACAGGATGCCCAGGTAAATTTGAATTCCAGAAAAATAACAAATATTTTGGGGGGTATAAGTTATTCTACATATTGCATGAGACAGGGGCATATTAGAAAATTATTCATTTTTTAAAAATCTGAAGTTCAAATTTGGCTGGGCATCTGTATTTTTGTTCATTAAATCTGACAGCCCTATCCAGGGCACACTCCCCAGACCCAATAATGAAAATACACAGTAAAGAAATATTGAGCAATTTTCAAACTGGTTTCCACAGAAATTCAGGTATCCCTACAGGGTGTGAGGGGAAGGCTAACTGGGCAGTGTCTCTACTTCAACCAAAGCAGCCTTTATCTGTCTTATGGATTCCTGCTTATGATTTTAAGAAAGAGTTTGGTTGAAAACAAATAAACGAACAAGTTAAAAACCACCGCTGTGGACTGATCTCACAGAAAAATACCTATCAAGCAAGAAGGATACTTGGGGTGGGGGGTTTTGTGAAGTGGGTGGTGTTGCCCAATTCAAGGCCTGTATAAAAGGTGGGGTCAGGTCAGAGTAACAGGTTGGAGAAGGCTGGGGAAGGAGCAGATCAAGGACAGAAGAAGAAGGGTGGGGGTGGGTATGGCACGTTGGTGTATGGAGATTCCTTAAAAGCTAAAAATAGAGCTACCATACGACCCAGCAATCCCACTACTGGGCATATACCCTGAGAAAACCATAATTCAAAAAGACATGTACCACAATGTTCATTGCAGCTCTGTTTACAATAGCCAGGACATGGAAGCAACCTAGGTGTCCATCAACAGATGAATGGATAAAGAAGATGTGGCACATATACAATGGAATATTACTCAGCCATAAAAAAGAATGAAATAATGCCATTTGCAGCAACATGGATGGACCTACAGATTATCATACTAAGTGAAGTAAGTCAGAAAAAGAAAGGCAAATACTGCATGCTAACACATATATATGGAATCTAAAAAAAAGGGTTCTGAAGAACCTAGGGGCAGGATAGGAATAAAGACACAGATGTAGAGAATTGACTTGAGGACATGGGGAGGGGGAAGGGTAAGCTGGAACAAAGTGAGAGAGTGGCATGGACATATATACACTACCAAATGTAAAATAGATAGCTAGTGGGAAGCAGCCGCATAGCACAGGGAGATCAGCTGGGTGCTTTGTGACCACCTAGAGGGGTGGGTTAGGGAATGTGGGAGGGAGATGCAAGAGGGAGTAGATATGGGGTATATATATACGTATAGCTGATTCACTTTGTTATAAAGCAGAAACTAACACAATATTGTAAAGCAATTATACTCCAATAAAGATGTGTTATAAAAAAAAGAATTCATCCCATACAGATAGCCTCCACAGAATATGGAGCTGTGAAATTGTAGTCCTATGTTCTTCAATTCACTTGTCAATTTTAGCTTTAAGGAACCTCTGTGACTCAAATAAGCAAGCAGTGGGAACCAATGTGGAAATGCAGGATCTTTGAGATGAGCAGAGAAAAGTTACTCAGAAATAGAACAGGCCGTCTCTACCAAAACAGTTGGAGTGTGACTCAGCAGAGGGAGAAAACACAGGTCACGTGGAAGAGTCAGAAATGGAAAACAGTAGGGCAGCTCATGTTCACTGCACTGCCTGACATTGTAAGCCATTATGGATGGTAGGCACATCTTGACCTGGCTTATTAAACCAATGTCACGTTGTCCCGGGTTTAGGTTGTATGGAAAAATAATTTTTGTGCCGAAAAGATAATTAGAAAAAGGCCAAGAAATTTTTAACTCTATCTCATATTCTTTTAGCAAGTCACTGACAGGCACATATGTAAGGCTGACCAGTCAGCTGAAGTGAACAAAAATTGCCTGGCTGCTGCCACCACCTTCACTGTTGCTGTGAAATTGTCACACTCCATTGTCTGCAATCCCAAGGAGCTGACTCAGAGACCAGTTGTACAGCTGAGGAGAGAAGTCGGAATTAGCTACCACAGAGTTGAACATATACTGTCTAGCCTATACCTAATCAAGCCTATTTCTGGGCTCAATACTTCTCTGAAGCACTGATTCCTTGTCTCCTTTTCTAGCAGCTTCTACTGTTGGATCAGATTGATTTTGATGTATGCTGCCTGGCCACCCAAGGAAATCAGTTTGAAATTTTGTTCTTAGAAGTTCTCCCTTCTCAAATCTCTACCTAAGTTTAAAAGTTTTGCTCTGAGGGGTTCATTCGTTTTGCCTGTTTTATTTAATTATTAAAGAGATCTTAAATATAAATGGTTAATTTTTTATTGTTTTTATTACATGATTATTATTTTATTACATGATTATTACATGCTTATAATTGCAACATTAGAAAATATACAAAAGAAGAAAAATAGTTACCGTCTGTAATTATAACTCAAAATATCTAAGCTTTATTTAAAGTGCAAATAAAATATATATGATCTTCAAGATTGTTTTACGAGTGACAAACTAAAATCATAATTGAGTGTATTAAGCAAAAACCCTTGTAAAGTATTACATTCATAGAATTTATTTGTTAACATTAAGTCTTGTTCTCTTTCATATTGATAAATATATAGTCAAACATTTCCAAACCACTGTCATGAGGATTTCTCAATTCAATGTTAAGTTCAGCAAATTTTCTGTCATTTGTGAACAGAGATTTTGGACTGATTGTCCAGGTCTCGGGCTGGGCCCATGCTCACCTGCAAGATGAGGAGATGAAGCAGCTAATGGTTTCTTCTCTCCTCTGTTCTAGTCCGCATTGGCCTGGGCCCAAGCCTCTGCTTGCAGCTAGCATTTTAACAGCATGCTGATCCTGCTTCCTGTGTGTCGAAATTTGCTGTCCTTCCTGAGAGGCACCTGCTCACTGAGTCCCAGCCAGTTGTAGGTCAACTTTCACATTAAAGACAAGAGACTCTTGACATCTCAGTAGGACAGCTCAACACCAAGCCCCTAGGAATGGAAGCCAGAGGTCTCCTTTGGTAACCAAGGGGGTGAGCAAGAGTGGGTGTGTATTGGCACACTCTATGTAAGACATGTTGGTTATGGGTTAGCGAATTTCATAAAGCTGCCTGGATACACCCGATCTTGATTATTTTACATTTGTCGCTTTGTAGGTGCACCCTGGGAAAGCAACTGGATCACAACCTCACCTTCCACAAGCTGGTGGCATATATAATCTGCCTACACACAGGTAACTGGGGCAAACGATGAAACTGCAGGCTCCTGGACATTCAGAATCTAGTTTCATACATCCACGCATATAAACATTCAAAATATATTTATTGAACACTTGGTACTATTTGCCAGGCACTATTCTAAACCTGCTTTCAATGGAATTTACATTCTATTCCTTTGGGGACAGAGTGAGTATAAAAAAGATCTTGATTCTCTCTGTAATCATTATTGGGCACCTTCTGTGGACTCACCATTCTGCTTGGCACTATATATAGGATCCTCCTCTTCTAGTGGGGCATGCCTGCCATGATGTTTCTGAGACAACTCTCACATTCCTTTCCATCTTTTCATTTAGCTATTCACATCACCACACATCTGTTTAACTTTGAACGATATAGCAGAAGCCGACAGGCCACAGATGGATCCCTTGCTTCCATTCTCTCCAACCTATCTCATCAGGAGAAAGATTCTTGGCTAAATCCCATCGAGTCCTCAAACACGGTGAGTTGACTCAAGGGCAAAGCATCTGGAATCTGGTCATGAGCAGGAAAGGCATGGTGTCCCTGGTGGACATTGTGTCAGGCTGAAATTTCTACTTTCATAGACAATGGAGTATGTGACATTCACCCACATTGCTGGTGTCACTGGAGTGATTATCACAATAGTTCTGGTTCTCATGGTGACTTTAGCTATGGAATTTATCTGGAGGAGTTATTCTGAGGTCTTCTGGTATACACACCATATTTTTATCATGTACTTCATTGGCTTAGGGATTCATGGCCTTGGGTAAGGTCCTCAAACTCCCATTTTCATGCCCCAGTTCCTGACCTTGTGTAATTCTTTGCCACATATTGTCTTTTTGTCTGTCTCAGTGGACTTGTCCAGGATCAAACAGAAAAGAACATGGATGAGAATCATCCTCACAAGTGTGCAGAGTTTTCTGAGAAGTGGAATGATCCTGACTCCCACTGCAAGCCTCCCCAATTTGAAGGGCTCCCCGCTGAGGTAAGACCAGGACAAGGATAGTAGATTCTTGTTAGGAGCTGTTATTGGTATTATTCTTATTATTACTCTTCTTATGATAACCATTATTAGCTCAGCCTGGTGCTGGCTTCTATGGAGGACATATGCTATACGTTATTCATCTTCTGACTGAAGGCTTGTACCCTTTGACCAGCATCTCCCCATTTCCCCCACCTTCCAGCCCCTTACTACTTTCTGTTTCTGAGTTCAACTTTTTTTCTTTTTTTAAAAATTGAAGTATAATTGACTTACAATATTATATTGGTTTCAAGTGTACAACAGAGTGATTTGGTATTTTTATATATTACAAAATGATCACCATAATACATTACCATCTGTCACCATACAAATTTATTAAAATATTATTGACTATATTCCCCATGCTGTACATTACAACCCTTTGACTTATTTTATAACTGAAAGTTTGTACCTTTTAATCTCTCTCACCTATTTCACTCATTGCCCCCCTCCATCTCCCCTCTGACACCACCAGTCTCTTCTCTGTATCTACGAGTCTCTTTCTGTTTTGTTATGTTTATTCATTGTTTTGTTTTTTAGATTCCACATGTAAGTGAAATCGTAAGGTATTTGTCTTTTTCTGACTTATTGCACTTCGCATAATACCCTCAGGATCTGTCCATGTTGTTGCAAATGGCAAGATTTCATTCTATTTTATGGCTGAGTAATATTCTATTATGTATGTACATATATAATATTCCATTATATATATATATGTCACATTTTCTTTATCCATTCATCTATCAATGGACACTTGGTTGCTTCCATATCTTGGTTATTGTAAATAATGATGCAATGGACATAGGGATGCATATATCTTTTCAAATTAGTGTTTTTGTTTACTTTGGAAAAATACAGTTGACACTTGAACAACTCAGGGGTTAGGAGTGACAATCCTGGGAAGACAAACATCTGTGTATAACTTTACAGCTGGCCTTTGTATCCACGTTTTGGCATCAGCAGACTCAACGAACCACAGATCTTGTAGTATTATAGTATGTATTTATTGAAAAACTCTGCATATAAATGGACATGTGCAGTTCAAACTCGTGTTGTTCAAGGGTCAGCTGTACCCAGAAGTGGAATTGCTAGCTCCTATGATAGTTCTATTTTTAATTTTTTGAGGAACTGCCATACTGTTTTACATAATGGCTGCACCAATTTACACTCCCTCCAACAGTGCACAGGATTCCCTTTTCTCCACATTCTCACCAACACTTATTTGTTGTCTTTTTTATAATAGCCATTCTGAAAAGTGTAAGGTGATATCTCATTTTGGTTTTGATTTGCATTTCTCTGATGATTTAGTGATATTGTGCATCATTTCATGTGTCTGCTGGCCATCTGTATGTCTTTTTTTGAAAAATGTCTATTCAGGTCCTCTGTCCATTTTTTAATTGGGTTGTTTGTTTGATGTTGAGTTATATGAGTTCTTTGTATATTTTGGATATTAACCCTTTATTGGATATATCATTTGCAAATATCTTCTCCCATTCAGTAGGCTGTCTTTTCGTTTTGTTGATAGTTCCCTTCATTGTGCAAAAGCTTCTTATTTGATATAGTCCTATTAGTTTATTTTTGCTTTTGTTTCCCTTGCCTGAGGAGACATATCAAAAAAATATTGCTAAGACTGATGTCAAAGAGCATACTGCCTGTTTTCTACTAGGAATTTTATGGTTTCAGGTCTTACATTGAAGTCTTTAATTCATTTCGAGTTTATTTTTATTTATAGTGTAAGAGAGTAGTCCAATTTGATTCTTTTCCCTGTAGCTGTCTGGTTTTCCCAACACCATTTATTGGAGAGGCTATCTTTTCCCCATTGTATGATCTTGCCTCCTCTGTCATAGATTAATTGACCATCTAAGCGTGGGTATATTTCTGGGCTCTCTATTATGCTCCATTGACCTATGTGTCTGCTTTCATGCCAGTATCATACTTTTTTTTTTTTTTTTTTTTTTTTTGGGAGTGCCTGCCTGCGGCTGCCGGGCCTCCCCTTTCCCAGGCGGGTCAGGACGCAGGCAGAGCTCGCGCTTGCTGAGAGAAAAGGAAAGGCCAGCTTTTCATTAATATTATCTTCCCTGAAAATCTTTCTTTTCTTTTTTCTTTTTTGCTGGCCTCCTGGAGGCTGGAATTCCATTCGTGTAGTAAGGCTCTGTTGGCGGAAAGGCGCACTTGGACCTGAGACCGAGAAGGGTGTGCAGCGAGGCTGGGGGTGCGGGCGCGGGCGGGAGGCGTCACGTTAAATGCTAGGTTCCTGGGGGCGGCTGTGTCCGGACTCCTGGTGTCCCTTCCATGCACCTCCCGCGGGGAGGACGCGGCTCACTGGAAGCGGAATCCCGCGCTGCCCTCGCTTCCCGAACCTGGCTACACCAAGGGCTCTCCGCCTAGGCTTTCAAGTAACCGATGAACTTGGCCGAGAGCAGGAAGGATGAGGATCCCCTGCCTCCTCTCGCCGGATTCTAGATGGTCGGGGACGGGCAGGGACTGTCTCCCCTGGTGTAACATTTCCCATCTCCCCAAACAGTAGCTATACGTTTAAAATAAGTAAGTATCATACTTTTTTGATTACTGTAGCTTTATAGTGTAGTTTGAAACCTGGGAGCTCTAGCTTTGTTCTTCTTTCTCAAGACTGTTTTGGTTGTCCAGGGTCTTTTGTGTTTCCATACATATTTTAGAATTACTTTTTCTAGTTCTGCAAAAAATACCGTTAGTATTTTGGTAGGGATTTTGATTACTGTAGCTTTGTAGTGTAGTTTGAAACCTGGGAGCTCTAGCTTTGTTCTTCTTTTTCAAGACTGTTTTGGTTATCCAGGGTCTTTTGTGTTTCCATACATATTTTAGAACTATTTGTTCTAGTTCTGCAAAAAATGCCATTAGTATTTTGGTAGGGATTGCATTGAATCTGTAGATTGCCTTGGGTAGTATGGTCTTTTTAGCAATAATAATTCTTCCAATCCATAAGCACAGTATATCTTCCCATGTATCGTGTCCTCTTGAATTTCTTTCATCAATGTCTTATAGTTTTCTAAGTATAGGTTTTTATACCTCTTTGTTTAGATTTATTCCTAGGTGTTTTATTCTTTTTGATGCCATTGTAAATGGGATTGTTTCTTCATTTCTCTCTCTGATAGTTCATTTTTAGTGTATGGAAACACAACAGATTTCTGTATATTAATTTCATACCCTGAAACTTTACTCAATTAATTTATTAGCTCTAATAGTTTTTTGGTGGTGTCTTTAGAGTTTTCTATGTATATTATTATGTCATCTACAAACAGTGACAGCTTTACTTCTTTCTTTTCAATTTGGATACCTTTTATTTATTTCTCTTGTCTGCTGTGGCTAACAATTCCAATACTATGTTGAATAAAAGTGGCGAGAGTGGGCATCCTCATCTTGTTCCCGATCTTAGAGAAAATACTTTAAGGCTTTCACCAGTGAGTATGATGCTGGCTGTAGATTTGTCATATATGGCATTTATTTTGTTGAGGCATGTTCCCTCTATACACATTTTGTTAAGAGTTTTTATCATAAATGGATGTTGAATTTTATCAAAAGCTTTTTTGCATCTATTGAGATAATCATATAATTTTTATTCTTCAATTTGTTAATGTGGTGTATCACATTGATTGATTTGCAGATATTGAACCATTCTTGCATCCCTGGGATGAGTCCCACTTGACCATGGTGTATGATCCTTTTAATGTGTTGTTGGATTCTGTTTGCTAGTATTTTGTTGAAGATTTTTGCATCTATGTTTATCAGTGATATTGGCCTGTAGCTTTCTGTTTTTGTGGTGCCTTGTTTTGGTATTAGGGTGATGCTGGCCTTACAGAATGCATTCAGAATTGTTCCTTCTTCTGTGATTTTTTGGAATAATTTGAGAAGGGTAGGTGCTAACTCTTCTTCAGGTGTTTAGTAGAATTCACCTATGAAGCCATCTGGTCCTAGACTTTTGTTTGTTTTGAGGTTTCTTTTTTATTACTGATTCAATTTCATTACTGGTAATCAGTCTGTTCATATTTTCTATTTCTTCCTCATTCAGTCCTGGGAGATTGTATGTTTCTAGGAATTTATCCATTTCTTCTAGATTGTCCATTTTATTAGCATATAATAATTTTTTGTAGTAATCTCTTATGATCTTTTATATTTCTATGGTGTCAGTTGTAACTTTTCTTCTTTCATTTCTGATTTCATTTACTTAGGCCCACTCTTTTTTTCTTGATGGGTGTGGTTAAAGGTTTATCAGTTTTGTTTATCTGTTCAAAGAACCAGCTCTCAGTTTCATTGATTTTTCTTCAGTCTCTATTTCATTTGTTTCCACTCTGATCTTTACTGGTGCTAAGCTCGTTTAGCTTTTGCATGACTGTAAAACTCTTTATCTCTTCTTCAAATCTGAATGATAGCCTTGTCAGGTAGAGTATTCTTGGTTGTAGGTTTTTTTCATTTCATCACTTTGAATATATAGTGCCACTTCCTTCTGGCCTGCAAAGTTTTTGCTGAAAAGTTAGCTGCTAGTTTTATGGAAGTTCCCTTGTACATAACTAGTTCCTTTCCTCTTTTAAGATTCTCTCTTTATCTTTAATTTTGTCATGTTAATTATAATGTGTCTTGGTGTGGACGTCTTTGAGTTCATGTTGTTTGGGACTCTCTGTGCCTCCTGGACCTGGATGTCTGCTTCCTTCCCCAGGTTAGGGAAGTTTTCAGCTATTATTTCTTCAGATAACTTCTCTGCCCCTTTCTCTCTCTCTCCTTCTCTGAGACCCCTATATTGCAAATGTTAGCATGCTTGATGTGGCCCCAGAAGTCTCTTAAGCTCTCCTCATTTTTTTATTCTTATAGGCTTTTTAATATACATACATATTCAGACATATGTATCTAGTTTTTTGTTGTTTTTAATAATGGAACAATTCTGTAGTACTTGTTTGATTCCTGATTTTCAAGAAAACCATATATCTTGAGCATCTTTTCAGGTCAATATAGACTTATATCATTTTTTTCTCCTCATTTTTTAAAATTCTTTTTTCTGTTTAGCTTCAGTGATTTCCATTACTCTGTCTTCCAGTGTGCTGATCTGTTCCTCTGTATCATCTAATCTACTGTTGATTCCTTCTGGTGTATTTTTTATTTCAATTATTTTATTTCAGCTCTCTTTGGTTCTACTTTATATTTTCTAACTCTTTGTTAAAACTTCTCAGTGTTCATTTTTTATTTTCCTGAGTGTGTTGAGCATCTTTGTGATCATTACCTTGAACTCTTTATCAGGTAGATTACTTATCTCCACTTTGCCTAGTTCTTCTGGGGTTTTGTCTTGTTCATTTGTCTGGAAGATATTCCTCTGTCTCCCCATTTTGCCTAATTGTCTGTTTATTTCTATGTATTAGATAGGTCAGTTACATTTCCCGATCTTGGAGAAGTGGCCTTATGTAGGAGACATCCTATGGGGCCCAGTAGCACACTCCCCTCTGATCACCAGAGCTATATGCTGTATGGGTGCCACCAATGTGAGCTGCATGGGCTCTTCTGTTGTGATGAGGCTGACTACTATGGGCATACTGGTAAGCATGACTGGCCTCTGGCCACATTGGCTGCCAGGCCCTGCCTCTTGTAGTGGCTGCCAACCTGCTGGGTGGCTGGGTCCCTGTGTGGCTGCCTTCATAGTCTGGGGGTCCTAGGGCTGGTGCCAGCTTGCTGTTGGGTGGGACCATGTCCCAGTGTGACTGTCTTTGCAGCTGGGGGGACTCCAATGCCAGCCCACTGGTGGGTGGGTAAGCTCCCAGCACTAATAGGCTAGAGGGAGGACTCCAAAATGGCACTTGCCGACACCAGTGTTCTAGTGGTAGAACGAGCTCCCCCAAATGGTTGCCACCCGTATCTATATCCCACAGGTTGGGCTCCAATGACCTCCTGCCTCTCCAGGAGGCTCTCCAAGATCAGCAGGTGGTCTGACCCAGGCTCCTTTCAAACGACTGTTTCTGCCCTGGGTCCTAGAGCATGTGAGATTTTGTATACACCCTTTAAGAGTGGAGACTCTATTTCTCACAGCCCTCTGGGCCTCCCAAAAGTAAGCCCCAGTGGCCTTCAAAGTCAAAATTTCAGGGGCTCGTGCAAAACCCCAGGCTGGGGAGCCCAATGTGGGCCTCAGATCCCTCCCTTCTTGAGGAGAACCTCTGCAATTGTAATCATCCTCCCGTTTGTGGGTCACCCACCTGGGCGTATGGGTCTTGACTATAACACAACTCCACCCCTCTTAGCCATCTCGTTTTGGTTCTTTATATTTTTAGTTGTGGAAAATGTTTTCTGCTGGTCTTCAGGTCATTCTCATAGATAGTTGCTCTGTAAATATTTGTAATGTTTGTGTGCATGTGGGAGGAGGCAAGCTCAGGGTTTTCCTACTCCACCATCTTGGCCACAGCCTGCTGCCTTGTGATTTCATAAAATACCAACAAGAAGCCTCTGAAGGAAGGTCCTCTCCTCAGCTCCTGGATGGGGAACCTGAGGCTTGGGGAGCTTAGTACCCTATTTTGCCATGTCATTGGCAGAGGCCACACGGGAAGCCCCCTCAATATATTTTTTAAACCATTCTTGAAGTTGGCTTTCTTTGGTATTGTAAGAACATGCCTGGAAATTATTGTTAGATAGTGGATGATCAATAAACTGGATTCCAGGGAACTTAAGGTGTGCCTCAAGGTAAGTACCATGGATATTACGCTTTACCTTTGCTTGTTCATAAAATATGTTAGATTGAGGAAGAAATGGAAGGGAAAGGTTGATTTGTGGTGTCTTAAAGTGCTCTGAGGATGATTAAAGTCTTTAAATCATATGCAGAATTAAGAGCAATAGCTCTGTCCTCATGTTGAAAGAGAAAAATATTTTTTGAAAACCCCCTGTGACTTCCTTGGTGGTGCAGTGGTTAAGAATCCACTTGCCAATGCAGGGGACACGGGTTCAAGCCCTGGTCCGGGAAGATCCCACATGCCACAGAGCAACTAAGCCCATGCACCACAACTACTGAGCCCACGTGCCACAACTACTGATGCCCGCGTGCCTAGAGCCCGTGTTCTGCAACAAGAGGAGCCACCACAATGAAAAGCCCACACACCACAACTAAGAGTAGCCCCCGCTTGCTGCAACTAGAGAAAGCCCACGCACAGCAATGAAGACCCAACACAGCCAAAGATTAATTAATTTTTAAAAAAATAAAGAAAGAAAGAAAGAAGGAAAGAAAGAAAGAAGGAAAGAAAAAGAAAGAAAGAAAAAGAAAGAAAGAAAGAAAGAAAAAGAAAGAAAGAAAGAAAGAAAGAAAGAAAGAAAGAAAGAAAGAAAGAAAGAAAATCCCCTAAAGTTGACATTTCAAATCAGTTGGGGAAAAAAGATACATTATTCAATACTTTTCTTTACAATAATAGGATAGACATCTAGGAAAAAAAGCTGTCTCTTTATTCCACACTTTACAGTAAAATATGGTCAAGGATGCATGTATCAAGGATTTAAATGTTGAAAAAAATGAAAGAAATCATAAAAGCACCCTAAGACCACATGGGAATTTTTTTTCTAATACTAGAGTGTTAGTAAAAATATTCTAAATAATATTTTTAAAAAGCTCAAAGCCTCGGGCTTCCCTGGTGGCGCAGTGGTTAAGAGTCCGCCTGCCGATGCAGGGGACACGGGTTCGTGCCCCAGTCCGGGAAGATCCCACATGCCGCAGAGCAGCTGGGCCCATGAGCCGTGGCCGCTGAGCATGCGCGTCCGGAGCCTGTGCTCCGCAATGGGAGAGGCCACGTCAGTGAGAGGCCCGCATACCCGAAAAAAAAAAAAAAAAAGCTCGAAGCCAGAAAAGGAAAGAAAATACATATTTTTATTCAAATTTATTTATTCTCTCCCTCTCTCTCTCCATTCATCCATACATATATATTTTTTTATGGCAAAAAAATCCATCATAAATAAAGACAGGTAACAAATTACTGAGTAGGAAAAGTATTTACAGTTCACAGACCATGAATTAATTTCCTAATATACAAATATAGAAATCAATAAGAAAAAGCCTAACAACCTGATTTAAAAAAAATATGTAGAAGATATGAACACAGTGATCACTGTAATAAACCTAACAGATTAGCAAAGATCAAAGAGTTTGCTCATGTGCTGTGTTGGTAATGCTCTCAAGCATTGCTGGTGAGCATCTAAAATATGCTTGCAAATGTGTTAAATTACATGTATTAGGTTATTCATTGTAGCATTGCTTGGTAGAACAAAAGATTGGAAATAAGTGCCCATCAATAGGGGACTAGTTAAATTACGGGACTTTCCTACAATGGCATACTCTGTAACCATTGAAAATAAAAAGGTAGCTTTCTAGATATGCATATGGGCCAGTCTCTAAGATGTTAAATGAAAAAAAGTCAGGGCAGTATGTATGCTCTGCTACCATTTGTACTTACTGTAATATTATCATTTAAATGCATATTCTCCAAAAGGATTCACAAAATAATAATATTGACTGCCTTGGAGAGCTGAGGGGAGCCGTGGAAGGGAGATTTACTTTTTATTGTATACCCTTTTGTACTTTTGAATTTTGTGACATATACGTGTATTACCTATTTTAAAAATAATTTTTAAAGGACATACCTGATATATGTTAATAGCGCATTTCATTTCTAAAGTCAGTGGAACTTGTAGGCTATGACCGGACACCTTTTATATTATTTGACCAGTAAGAGGTCCTTAAAGACAAGAAGTTATAACGCTTGACTAGTCCCTTACTAGCTAAGGCAGTTAATCCCCTGTCTTACCTTGCACATCAGCTTCTATCCCTTTCCCATCTATTACCTGAGATAAAGGTATAGTTGGCCTATTCAGAGGTATACCTAGAACTCAGGGGTTGCTTTGAATAGTCATGTAATACCACAAGGGAGAGAATACCGGTTTTGCCATTTGTTTGAATGTATTGGTTTGTTTCTTCCAGAAACACACACAAAAATACTCTCTCCACATTCTCCCCATTTAAAAATTATAAAAATAATACATGCTTATTGTAGAAAGTTTGGAAAACACAGAAAAATATTTAGAAGAAAATTAAAATTTCGCAGAATTTTATCACCTAGAAGTAATAACTTTTTTCCTTTAGTCTATATCATGGATCCTTTCCTATATTGTCAAGTATTCTACTGAAACTTTTTTTTTTTTTTTGCTGCACCACACAGCATGAGGGATCTTCAATCCCGACCAGTGACTGAATCCATGGCCCCTGCATTGGGCATGTGGAGTCCTAACCACTGGACAACCATGGAAGTCCCTGAAGAATTTGTTTTAAAAATGCCATATGTTATACCATTTTGTCATTTTTTTCTACATGATCATTTTTAATGACCTTGAAGGTATTATGCTAAGTGAAATACGTCAGACAGAAAAAGACAAATACTGTATGATCTCACTTATATATGGACTCTAAAAAAAAAAAAAAAGCTCATAGATACAGAGAACAGATTGGTGGTTACCAGAAGTAGGGGTTGGGGTGTAGGTGAAATGGGTGAAGGTAGTGAAAAGGTACAAACTTCCAGTTATAAAATGTCCTGAGGATCTAATGTACAGCATGGGGACTATAATTAATAATACTCTACTGCATATTTGAAAGGTGCCAACAAAGTAGATCTTAAAATTTCTCATCACAAGAAAAAAAATTTTTTTGTAACCATGCATGGCGAGAAAGGTTAACTAGAATTATTGTGGTGATCATTTTGCAATATATACAAATACTGAATCATTATGTTGTACACCTGAAAATAATATGTTATATGTCAATTATATCTCAATACAAAAAAATTTATAAAAATTAGAAAAGACAGTTTGGTATTAGCCAAAAAAAAGTCTGTATGATATGCCACTTTTTTTCTTTTTTAATAAAATTATTTATTTATGGCTGCGTTGGGTCTTTGTTGCTGCACGTGGGCTTTCTCTAGTGGCGTCGAGTAGCAGCTACTTTTCGTTGCGGTGCACAGGCTTCTCACTGCTGTGGCTTCTCTTGCTGCAGAGCACAGGCTCTAGGCGCGTGGGCTTCCGTAGTTGTGGCACACGGGGTCAGTAGTTGTGGCTCGCGGGCTCTAGAGCGCAGGCTGAGTAGTTGTGGTGCATGGGCTTAGTTGCTCCATGGCATGTGGGATGGTCCCAGATCAGGGCTCGAACCCGTGTCCCCTGCACTGGCAGGTGGATTCTTAGCCACTGTGCCACCAGAGGAGTCCGATATGCCATTTTTGTAATTTTCTTCTTAGTAAATAAGGGGTCATGACCATACTCATATACTTTGTGCACACCTTAATTATTATTTTATGCTCCATTTCCTAGAAGTAAAATTCCTGTGTCAAAGAGAAGGAATGCTTTCAAGGCTGTTGAGATGTTTTGCCAAGTTGCTCTCTGGGAAGATGCTACTTATTTGTACTTCTCCCAGGTGCACATGTGAATGTGTCTATTTCCCTGCATCCCACTTAATGGTGGGCATTATTGTTTGAAACTGCTTTCCAATTTGAGATGCTAAAATGCTATTTTGTTTTAATATTCATTTTCTCTGATTACTTTCAAAGCTAACATTTTTTTCCCACGTTGGTGATTAGCCACTTTATTTTTTTTTAGTTTATTTTTGGCCACACCCCACAGCATGCGGAACTTCCCCGACAGGGATCAAACCCGTGCCCCCTGCACTGGAAGCATGGAGTCCAAACCACTGGACCACCAGGGAAGTCCTAGCCACTTCTTAAATATATTTTTTTCATGTCTTCTGAATTCAGCTGGGGATTTTTTTCCAAATAAGAAGTAGCATCAAATTGTATTATACCCACTCTCTGATTTACTGGCCCCGTCTCTGCCCCTTTCCTCCCCAGAGATACCCAAGAAAGTATCTTGCCTGAAACAGCATAAGAAACCTCATTCCACACAGTTCCAATGTATTGTGATTGAGCAGTTGGGCAAAAAAGAACATGACTTAGCACTGCTAGGAAATACATTTTTAGTAGCTCCCGTGCATATAGAAGCAAACTGCTGCCTTTGAGAAGATCTCAGGGATAGAGAGACTGCTTTAAAAAAAAGTAGACAAGATAAAAAGTGTTTTACTATGTTAGATGTTTTGAGCACCTGAAAAAAGAGGTGATGGATAAATACCAAGTTTTATATATTACTGTTACCAATAGTGTCAGCCACACACTTTCCCTTTTTTTGTTTTGTTTTTAATCATCTGCTGCTATTTCACATCTACTTTCTCTGTTGGTTTTTCAGATTGGACAAGTTGTCCTGGAAGATAGTCTTAGATTCTTAAAATTAAACTTTAAATATAATTTAAGAATATATATAATTACCATGTATTTTATTTCTGTGCTTTTCTCTTGCTTCCTGGTGAGACCTGTAAAATTTCAGGAAATGATCTGTTTTATGAGTAACAGATTAGCAAACAAAACCATTGTGGATTACTCCTTTCCATTTCCGTCTTCAAGCTTTGGTGAAATTAGCGGCTTAATAATGATACACGTCAGAGAACTCAGTAAATATTTATTGAAGGAATGAACTGCTACACAAACAAATCGTAAAGAGATTAATGTGTAACCTCACCTTTTATTGTCTCTGTGTGCAGTCTTGGAAGTGGATCCTTACACCAGTCATTATTTACATCTTTGAAAGGATCCTCTGATTTTATCACTCCCAGCAGAAGGTTGTGATGACCAAGGTAAAGAATATGCACTTTCTTCTTGCTCTGCTAAGAGTTGTGTTCTTCCTGATTATAGAAATAGATTGCCACATTGTCACCTTGACAGGAATAAAAGAGAATTTGAGGGCAATATATTTGAGTTCCTCCAGAGCTGGACAGAGCTGGAAAGAGAGGTTTGGCAGAAATCATCAGCATGGGTCTATGTCAGAAGCTGCAAACAGGCAGTCTGCGCCGTATCTAGCCCACGGACATATTTTGTTTGTCACACACCCTGATTGTTCAGAAAGTCAAATTGGTTGCTAACATTTAGAAATCTGGATGGAGGCTTTCACATTTAAAAACATGGCATTTCTTGTTGCTTTTCCAGCCTACCCAGTTACAGCACAGGGAATTTATATTCAATATCTTGCAATAACCTATAATGGAATATAATCTGAAAGTAATAACTGAATCACTATGCTGTACACCTGAAACTAACACAATATTGTAAATCAACCATGCTTCAATTTTTAAAAGTGGCATTTCTGGCTTCTCTTGAAGAATCAGGCAACCTGATAATGCTGAGTCTGGGCTACGTAGTGCGACCATTGTCTGGACTTGGTAACTGCTGCCCCCTTTAGAAAAGACTTGTGTTCGCAATTTACGGCCATCACCAGCTCTCCAGCTTTACTTATTTACCTTATCTGCCTGCTCCTGTCGCCATTTGAATTTGCCTCCTTTGGCCTCTGTGCTTTATTCATAGGATGGGTCATGTACCCATCCAAAGTTTTGGAATTGCAGATGCACAAGCATGGCTTCAGCATGGAAGTGGGACAGTATATTTTTGTTAATTGCCCCTGAATCTCTTACCTGGAGTGGCATCCCTTTACCCTGACCTCTGCTCCAGAGGAAGACTTCTTTTCCATTCATATCTGAGCAGTGGGGGACTGGACAGAAAATCTCATAAGGGCTTTTGAACAACAGAATTCACCAGTTCCCAGCTAGGTCCTTAAGAGCAGCAAAGACCCAGACCAGAAAGCAGACAAGCAGAAAAGAGAAAGCAATTCCTCACCGAAACTTAAGTCTGGTACAATGGAGTATGATTAAAATAAACAGGTAGCAATCAGCTGTGGAACAGCTCTGCCTCTGGGGGTATTTTTGAGGTTGTGGGTGGAGGTGAGACTTCACTTGCCCTTTGTTTTTTGCCTTCTGCCAGGATCAAGGTGGATGGTCCCTTTGGCACTGTCAGTGAGGATGTCTTCCAGTATGAAGTGGCTGTGTTGGTCGGAGCAGGAATTGGGGTCACCCCCTTTGCTTCCATCTTGAAATCCATCTCGTACAAATTCTGGAATGCAGATGACAACCTCAAAACACAAACGGTATGCTCCCGAATACCACTTTTCATCTGGTCTGGGCCTGATAGGTCCATTGCTTTCATGGGCTAAGCTCTTTAAAACTGGTAAGAGAGTAACCCCTCCCTGGAGTTATGAGAGTGAGTGATCACTTCTCCCTGCCAAGGCATCCGCTTCTACAGACTTACCATAAGAACTGGGTCTTCATTTTCAATTGGAGTTTACAATCACTTTGAACTAAAGCTGACGTTGGAGTTCTCTTTCCATAATGGAAGTTGTTAGGACTCTGGACATTAATGCCACCTGAGGTCTGCTGTACTGTAGAGGTGATTTTTTCAGGTCACTCTTAGACTGGATCAACAAATATAGTGCATACGTACATAATCATGTCACCATAGTGCACATTGTAAAGGGCACTTAATAAGGCTATATTCTCTTTTGCTGATTCCAGATCTATTTCTACTGGATCTACAGGGAGACAGGTGTGTTTGCTTGGTTCAATGACCTATTGGTTTCCCTGGAACAGGAGATGGAGGAATTAGACAAAGTGGGTTTCCTAAACTACGGTCTCTTCCTCACCGGATGTGACTGCAACTTTGTGAGTTCAAACAACAGACTAATTCCCAAGATGCAAGATGAATGTCAGACAAAATATAATGCATGCTGATTAGAACTAATCATTTCTTATGATTTCCTACCTGTTCTCACCTTCACAGCCAAGTTTAAAAGTGGCTGAAGGAAGAGGCAGCTATCAGGACCTGCTTTTTCTAACTTCCTATTTCTCTGACTCCAGGCTGGTCATGCGGCATTAAGCTTTGACAAGGCCACTGATAACCTGACAGGTCTGAAACAGAAAACCTCCTTTGGGACAATGAGTTTTCTACAATAGCTACCACCCACCCCAAGTAAGTGTATTCTCCTCTAGTTACAGAATTGATTTTGCAGAACTGATTGATTTTGCAGATTTAGGTTTAGGAAAAGTATTACAGCATGTTGAACACCCTTGGGAAAGATCTCTGGGGCCAAAACTATTTGCACCAATCTTAGATTCTTGCTTAAAAGTGAGGAAATTTCCTGTGGCGTTTCAGCGAAATAAGGGTCTTGATCTTGTAATTGATGAGAAGACATTGTTGTCCCCGCATGCATTCAAATAGTGAGGCAAAGAGACTCAGTTCTGGTTGTATTACCAAACAAAATAGAGAACAGGAACAATTCAAATGCACTGTTTTGGGCTAAAGCAATTCTAAGAAAAAAGAACAAAGCTGGAGGCATAACCCTCCCAGACTTTAGATAATACTACAAAGCTGCGGTAATCAAAACAGCTTGGTACTGGCACAAAAGCAGATATATAGATCAATTGAACAGAATAGAGAGCCCAGAAATAAACCCACACACTTACAGCCAATTAATCTTCAATAAAGTAAGCAAGAATATACAATGGAGATAAGACAGTCTTTTCAGCAAGTGGTGTTGGGAAAGCTGGACAGCCTCATGTAAATCAATAAAGTCAGAACACTCCCTCACACTATACACAAAAATAAACTCAAAATGGCTTAAAGACTTAAATATAAGACATGACACCATAAAACTAGAAGAGAACCTAGGCAAAACATTCTCAGACATAAACTGTAGTAATATTTTCTTAGATCAGTCTCCCAAGGCAAAAGAAATAAAAGCAAAAATAAACAAATGGGACCTAATCAAACTTAAAAGCTTTTGCACAGTAAAGGAAACCATAAACAAAATGAAAAGACAACCTACAGACTGGGAGAAAATATTTGCAAGCAATGCAGCTGACGAGGGCTTACTTTTCAAAATATACAGAGAGCTCATACCACTCAATATAAAAAAAAAACCCTATCAAAAAATGGGCAGAAGACCTAAACAGACATTTCTCCAGAGAAGACATACAGATGGCCACCAGGCACATGAAAAGATGTTCAACATCACTAATTGTTAGAGACATGCATATCAAAACTACAATGAAGTTTCACCTCACACCAGTCAGAATGGCCATCATCAAAAAGTCTACAAGTAGTACATGCTGGAGAGGGTGTGGAGAAAAGGGACCCCTCCTACAGTGTTGGTGGGAATGTCAATTGGTGCAGCCACTATGGAAAACAGTATGGAGGTTTCTTTAAAAAACTAAAAATAGAGTTACCATATGATCCAGCAATCCCACTCCTGGGCACATATCCAGAGAAAACTCTAATTCGAAAATATACATGCACCCTAACGTTCATAGCAGCATTATTTACATGGAAGCAACCTAAATGTCCATTGACAGATGAATAGATAAAGAGGATGTCACACACACACACACACACACACACACACACACACACACACACACACACAAATGGAATACTACTCAGGGACTTCCCTGGTGGTCCAGTGGTTAGGAATCCACCTTCCAATGCAGGGGACGTGGGTTCAATCCCTGGTTGCGGAACTGGGATCCCACATGCCGCGGGGCAACTAAGCCCGCGTGCTGAAACTACTGAGCACGTGGGCCACAACCTGAGCATGGCAATGAGGAGCCCCCACGCGCCGCAGTGGAGGATCCCGCAAGCCACAACGAAGATCCCGCATGCCGCAACCAAGACCTGACACAGCCAAAAAATAAATAATAAAATAAATAAGTAAAAAATAATAAATTTCTTTCAAAAAAAAAGGAATACCACTCAGATAATGTCATTTGCAGCAACATGGATGGACCTAGAGATTATCGTACTAAGTGAAGTAAGTCAGACAAAGACAAATATTATATAATATCACTTATATGTGGAATCTAAAAAAATGGTACAAATGAACTTATTTACAAAACAGAAACGGAGTCACAGACATAGAAAACAAACTTATGGTTACCAAAGGGGGAAGGGGAGGGGGAGGGATAAATTGGGAGTATTGAATTAACAGATACACACCACTATATATAAAACAGATAACAAGGATTGTACCATATACCACAGGGAAGTAATAACCTATAATGGAAAAGAATCTGAAGCTGTACACCTGAAACTAACACAATATTATAAAAGTCAACTACAATTACATTTTAAAAAATGCATTGTTTTGGGCCTTAATGACCTCTACTTAAAGTAACAAGGGTTTGGAGTGTATTAACTAGTTAACTGATGACCTGACCTCAGTTTTCTGAGGGGTTCTGAGACATGCTAGAGCATGAAAATCAGCCATAAAATCAGCCATTCCAATGGGAAGATTAAGCTGATCATATTAGATAAATCCTGGGAACAAGTTGGCAGGTGAAGATCAGTTCAATTCCACAAACATTATTGGTTACCTTCTATAGGGTACAGCACACACTATTCTAAAAGATTTGGAGGTTGAAAGAAAAACAGGATATGGTTCTTGCCTTCAAGGAGCACACATTTTAACAAGAGATGCATATAATCAACTCAAGCAGAATGATGCACTCCATGAAGCAGGTACATACATGGACATGGAGGAAAAGTCTATGCCCATATGGGGTGATCAGGAAAGGCTTCAGAAAGGCAGTGGAGAGAACACTTAGTGACTCAGATTCAGATGATCCTGGGTCCTACTGCTAGTTCTGACACTTTCTAGTTCTGGGACCTTGAGCTACAAAGCCCTCTGATCTTCAGATTCCTCATATGTAACATGTGTGTTTATATTAGTAAGCACCTGCTCTACTCACTTGCAGGACTGTCGTGAATAATAAGCAAGACAATATATAAAAAATGTTCTGTAAACTGTAAAACAGCATATAAACAAAAGAGATTATGTTAATTATTGTGTCGGGTTGATCATAGTTGAAGTTGTATTAAGGAATGCATACAATATGTGGGAAGGGAGAAAGATGAGCCAGGGAAGAAGTAGGAGAATGTGTAGAAGCAGTATCACAGAAGCCAAGGGAGGAAACATTAGAGGAGTATTGTCAACAGGGTTGGAGGAGTGGCAGGGTCCAGGAAATGCTTATTTAGTTTAAGGATGATCTAAGCATATTTATAGACAGATCAGGAGCCAGTAGATAGGAATAAAATAAACATACAAAAGGGGAGACAGGGCTAGGATGCCCATAATAAAAGGGCAATAACAAGGGTTGGTGAGGAAATGGGGAAATTGTAGGCAAGTTCCTCCCACGTTGCTTATGGGAATGTGAAAAAGTGCAGCACTTTAGGAAAACTCTGGCATTTCCTCAAAATGTTAAACATAGAGTCACCACATGACCCAGCAATTTCACTCCTAAGTACATACCCAAGAGAAATGAAAACATGTCCACACAAAAACTTGTATGTATGTAAAATAGCCAAAAAGTGGTAACAACCCAAGTGTCCATCAACAGATGAATGGATAAACAAAACGTGGTATATTCACACAAAGGAATATTATTCAGCCGTAAAAAGGAATGAAGTATATTACATGCTACAACATGGAGGAACCTTGAAAACAGTATGCTAAGTGCAAGAAACCAGACACAAAAGGCCACATATTGTATGATTCCATTTATATGAAATGTTCAGAATAGGCAAATCTAGAGACAGAAAGTATACTTGATTGTCTAGGCCAGGGAGTGGGGGCAGTTGGGAGGAAATGGGGAGTGGCTGCTAATGTGTATGGGCTTCCTTTTTGGGAAGATGGAAATGTTCTCGGATTAGATAGTGGTGATGGTTGTACAACTTTGCGGTTATACTAAAAAGCACTACCTGCACACTCTAAAAATGTGAATGTTAAGTCATGTGAATTATGTCTCAAGTAAAAAAGAGGGGAGAGGAAGGTATGAGGAAGGAAGGACAGGGTGAGACCCAGAGAGCCTAGTTAGAAAGATTATCCTTGGCAATAAGAATCACCACCTCTTCAGTGTGAGAAAACACTGGATGGATTTAATGGCAGCTAACATATGCACTTGCTATGTGCCAGGCATTTTTCTAATTGCTTTACATATGTTATTTTTGTTTAAACCTTCAAACAACCCTGTGAGGTGGATACTATTTTTATCCCATTTTACAGGGAGGAATATTGAAACACAGAGAAGTTAAGAAACTTGCCTAAAGTCACACAGCTGGGACAAAGGTCAGAACAGGGATTGGAACCTAGACAGCCTGGCTCGAGTCTAGTACTTCATCAGTGCACTGCACTCCATCTCCTGAGTGTCTGTGCTCAATAGAATTGGCAAGGCTGAGTGCTGAGAGGGTTAAGGGTTGGGAGCATATTTGGGGCTTGCAAGCAGAAAAGGTGAGAAGACGAACATGAAGAACATGAAAAAGTCAATAACTGAATTTTTATGTAAGGTTGTTGGGAGTAGTAGAGGCCTAGCAGAGGCAGAAACCATTCCCACAAACACTGTCAGCAGCCTTTGCTGCATTCTAACTCTGGCTACCATTCTATTCTTGCAGGTCGGCGGTGGGAGTCTTCCTATGTGGTCCTCAGACTTTGGCAAAGAGCCCGCGCAAATGCTGTCATCAGTACTCCAGCCTGGATCCTAGGAAGGTTCAATTCTACTTCAACAATGAAAATTTCTGAAATATAAGAATAAGGATGGTAATCTGCATTTAGCTTCTGTATCTTCAACAATTTACTTGGTCTGGTCAGGTTTGGGCAGCCACTTAAGGACAATAACATGTTTCTTTCAAGCCTTGACTCCCTAGTATTCTTTTTTGATTGGACTCAACTTCGTCATCACTGAGCTTCATGGACCTAAGAACTTCAGGAGTCACAATAATTGCAAAGCCCGTGGATCCTTTCTTGGAAAAACAACTGTAAATCCTTCTGGAATGCCATGATTGAAGCAAGCCTTGATAGGAGACGTGGTTGACAGTTACACAATTTAACCCCAGGTGATTTTGTTGATTCCAAGTGTTACTGTCTCCTGGACTGTGGGCCACATTTTCCTCTCCCTCCCACCTGCAAAGAAGATTTCTAAGTAGGGTGATTTTTTAAAATAAAAATTTATTGAAGAATGACAAAACATAATAATAAGCATAAATAGTAAAACAACGAACATAGAATTACCAAGAACCCAATCCCTATATAACACTATGTACATTCTTACTGTTAAACATGGTCTTATCCAGTGTGAACAGCAATTTATGCTTTACTTATTTTTGCTTGTCAAAAAATGAAGGATTTTCTTCTTTGCTTAATGAATAAATCTTTTGTTACTTTACCTAGGCTCTCCATTTGGGAAAGAAAATCTGGGAAGTATGCTAATCATAATTGAAATTGTATTATAATTCAAAGTCAGTTATGTTGTCATTAGCTTGCATTGTTCTGTTGGAAATAATTGTGAAAACTTGAACTCCATCTTAGGATGATTATTTAGTCAACAAGGACTCTTTATTGCCATTTTTATCAAGGGGGTTTATTAATGTCTAGTCTTAAAGATAATTTAAAATTTTGACAACACATTTTTTGGCTCGTACGTACCTATTCATTAAGGAATCATTCACCTAATGACATCAGCAAAATGCCTTTTCTTTCTCCTATAGAAATGCTTTTTATTTCTTCCATCCTCCTGGCTCTGGGATGTCAGCAGTCACACTGAAACAGTAGAAGGAAAGAAGATCGGGGCCCTTAAAAGAGGAAAAGTAATCCACATTTCGTTGTGCCCAAAGACAATTCAAAATCACTGGATTTACAAGGATGTTTTTACTGAATCAACATTATAGCACCTATTTCTCTACCATTAAGTGAGCAAAAATGAATAAATGATTGTTTCTAATTATCCAGAAACCTACATGACTTGAAAGATTAGTAAAACCAATTTTTTCAGTCACTAGCTTGAACAAAATAAACATAGGTCATGAACTCATGGTAGCTAATTGTGTTTCATTTATTAACTGGACATTAGGAAAAAATACTAATGGATGTTTCCATGGGAATAGATTGGGATACCCCTGCTGTTACCAATTTCCCGGATTTCAGCTAATTTAAATTTAATAAGGCTTTAGGAACATGCACAGTGGAACCTTGATGATATGGTTCCTACTAGACAACTGCTGACCAAATTATAATTTGATCTTCAGTGAGGTTGATTTGGAATCTTAGTGTTCTTGAAACTTATAATGAGTTCCTAAGGAGAAAGGCTGTACTATTGGTCTTAATGTCTAAATGTACTGACACTTCAAGATATGACTGCTGCTAAAATCAACATATCAAGGCCTAGAATGTTCATGGAAGTAGGCAGAAAAGGTAATGATAATAAGTCCTACACATAATCAACATCTAAGCCTGAACTGGGGATGAGCAAGATACCCAGAAAGCTCCTCAGCTGTTTTGAGCAAGTTTTTCTCCCTAGGTTGTAATATCAAGTATCTTATTCAGCAAATTTTTGTTGCAGTAAATGTTTACATATCAGAGTAGAAAATCCCTCAATTTTAATGTCTCTCATAAAGTTGATTATCTTTGCATTCTTTTGCTTCACAGGTAAGCAATATGCTATTACATTCTCTAAGCCTATGGCAGGCTTTTAATTCACTTGACCATAATCCTAACCCAGAGGCTAGGACTCTGAGAACATAAATAGGCTCAGGAGTAGTTCCAGTGGAACTTTACTAATTATTAAGGCACCTCTTAACCTCTTGAGGTTGGCCTGATGGAGAGAAATCATGTTTCTCCTTAATGCCACTATGAGAGAGAGAATACTAGGCTGGAAGAGCAATAGGTTAGAGCCAGTGGCACTGATTATGTTCACACCTATTTGAAAGGAAGCAGGCAGGCGCAGGCCTAATGGGCAATCTGACAGCTTATGCTCTACATTTGGTCCTCTTAAAATAAATGAGAAAAATGTAAAAGTTTTAGAGTTTCTGTGTTTTAGTTTCCCAGAATAAATTTGGTTACTGGGTAGGGCTGTAGGTTAGTAATTATTTAGAAGGCAGGATGAAATGTATTTTGTTTGTTTGATTTCTGTTCAGTGTTTATTTCACCTTGAACATGTGAAAAATTAGTGGCTTTCTTAACTTTTAAGGTTGACTACCCAGACTGAAGAGTTTTAAAACAGACAAGAAAATGTCAACAGTCTCTTGTGTTGTTGACACACTCAAACCAGTGATCATACATCATTTTTGTCTTAACTCTAAACTATGCATGTGAAGAGACTTGGTACTGACCAAAAAATACATTTTGATATTTGGATTTTTCTAAACTAAATACACTGCTCTCCTAGGTAGGCTCTTTGCATCGTTGGCCTTCTGACCATTTTACAGCTCTAAGCACATGCTATTGTCTCCCAGTAGACTCAGAAGTTCTAGCAAGCTCTCAAAGGGCAAATATTATTCCTGTTGGAAGCAAACTAAGCAAAAACTAAGTTCCAGAAAACACTGTTTCTGAGAAATTCTCAAATATCATTAAGAAGAATAAATGGTTAACTTAAAAGGAAAAACAGAGCTATGGCAACATAATATTAAAGTACAATACTGCAGTAAGGGTAGAAAACACATGTAAGGTTTCACCCTTGGTGTTCAGCCTTTTAAAAGCAAAAAGGTCATGTATATCGATTTGCAGTATACTAAAATTGTGTTCAAAGTTTATTTCAAGTCACAGAAAACATACAAACTAAGACAACAGAATGAACTGATTTTGTTCTGAGAGAAGGTGATGGGAGTCCTCCACCTGGCACCAATCTGAGTCATTCAAGGGTTAGGATGCAGTATCCATCTTTTTGCAACATTTCAACAAAGTCATGGAATTAACTTCCAGATTTGTTGCCAGGTAGTTTTGAAAACCTGTAAGGAAAAGTAGGGAGAAAGCCATCAGAAGTGGAGACAAAGTTCTCTTCCCCAAACATCAGGAAAAAAAAATTTAAAGGTGGGGGAGGGAGGCTACACATATGAGCAAATCACCAGGGACAGATCCCTAAGGTGTCTGCCTCTTGCTTCCCCAAAGTAATCATCCCTTACAGTAGAGTTTCTCAACCTCAACACTACTGACATTTAGGGCCAGAGAACTCTTTGTTATTGGGGGATATCCTGTGCATTACAGGATGTTTAGCAGTATCTCGGGTCTCCACCCACTGAAAGCCAGTAGCACACCATACCCCCTAAAGCTGTGATAACCAGAAATGTCTCCAGACATTTCCAAATGTCGTGTAGGGGGCAAAACTGCCTCTGGTTGAGAACCACTGACCTGATGGTAATGGTACATAAGCCTGTCAGTGACAGCAGAGCTGGATCACAATGAGCAAGGTATAGGATGGAGGGAGAGCCAACATCTCAGCTACAGTATGCACAAATACCAGCAAATACACATTAAAACCTTCCCTGCATAGAACTACATACACAGAACTGCACAGAACTACGTGTGCGTACACACACACACACACACACACACATATTAATGCAGGTTTAGTAAAAATGGTAAAAGGTGAATAAGGTCTGTAGTCTAGTTAACGGTAAGGTACCAAAGTCAATTTCTTCCTTTTGCACTATAAACCAAAAAGGTATGTGTACAACAGCTTCCCAAGATGTTATCATTGCGGGAAGCTAGGGGAAGGGTACACGAGGCTCTTTGTCGTACTTTCCCAACTTCCTGTGAATTTTTAATTATTTCAAAATAAAAGATAAAACAAAAAACCTTGCCCTGTGGTTTATGTGCAAGGCTTTAAAATGAGATATCTTACAAGCAAGAATACACAATGAAAGAACTTTCAGAAACATTTTTACCTCTACTATCCCAAAACATAATTTCCTCACATTGTAGGGGATGCCTTCTCTGGCATAAATAAATTAGAAAAAGTAAAAGAGAGGAATAATTTTTTTTATATATCTATTCCTCTGAATATAACAGGTCTATACTTTTATAGGTCTATAATAGTCTATACTTTTACTGAAGAAAATAGAATGCCTTGGGTATCTGGACTAAAAGTGCTGGTCATACTGAAAGTCTACTCCATCCATCTACGACAGCTTCCCATTAAAGTTCAGTCATTTAAAGTCTAGATACAGATATAATGCGTATTTCCAGTTTGGATGTTTTAACAACATTACAAATATGGATTAAAATATAATATATTTAGTAAAGACTGCTAGTTAGTGTAAATGAGTTCACTGTCATATGATAATACATGGATGGGAATTATAATAAAGATGGAATAAAAAGCAGAAATTCAAAATGTGATATTCCAACTGATATTGGGACAATGTACATTTTAAACTGTTCTTAGAAAGCAGAATTGTTTATGAAATACAAGATGTTGGGGAAAAATTCTTTAAAAAGAAACACCAATACATGTAATCAAGTTAGGTCACATAACTATGTTCCTTTTTACCTGACTGATGAGCAAGAAAAATAAGGGCAGCAGTGTACAGCAACCTCTAAAATGTACAGGGACTGATGGCGATGGTGGACATTCACTACCTTAAATTATGTGCTGTAATAGTTTAGCCTCAAAGTATTCAATGTAAAATAAATACTGGAAACTGAATGCTTATACGTTTTATTGAAATGGTTTGTATTTTCTTCATTTTGATGGGGAAATATTTTATTTTATTTATGCTATTTTATTTTGGAATAAAATAACAACTGATTCTGGAGGAATATACGATCAAACTATATTTAGGGGTTATATCTAGGGAATGAGATTGAGAGGGCAGAGATTTTACCCTGAACTTTCTACATTTCTGTATTTGATTAATTTGGTTAAATTGATCATATGTCACTTTTGTCATTAGGAAAGAAAGGTTAAGTTAGATTACAATCCATTCAATAACTGAACAAATGCCTATTGCCTTCCCCTGTCATGATAGGGACTGAGCTACTGAAGCGTGAAGGGTCTAGCCAAGAGGAGTGAAGGCCTTGGAGAGTCTTGTTGGTTAAGCTTGAAAGTATATATCCCAAATGCACGAGAAGCTTGTCTGACTCAGGCAGGGTAAGTCTGCTCACCTTTTAAGGTGCTCCAGTAGATTTCTGTATTTGTTCCTTTAAGATCAGGATACTCTGCCTCTGCTCAGGAGGCAGCATGGCGATCTGGTCTGCAGTTAGTTGAAGAACCTGCATGATCAAAGCAGCCTGTGCAGAGGAAACAAAGGTAGTGAGTTTTAATGATGGCAGCTAAAAAAACACCACCAGCTTCTGTGCAAAAAGGAAGGATAGAGGAAGGATAGTTCACACACAAAAAACAGCAGGCCAAGAAAAATAAAAACCAAATCAAACCAAAGAAAAAACCAAAACCACCTGGTGAGAAAAGGCACAATGAAAAACACAAGCACAGGGGCTTCCCTGGTGGCGCAGTGGCTGGGAGTCTGCCTGCCGATGCAGGGGACGTGGGTTGGTGGCCCGGTCCGGGGGCATCCTGCACGCCGTGGAGCGGCTGGGCCCGTGAGCCGTGGCCGCTGGGCCTGCGCGTCCGGGGCCTGTGTGCTCCGTGACGGGAGAGGCCGCGGCAGTGGGAGGCCCGCGTATCGCAAAAAAAAAAAAAAAGAAAGAAAGAAAAACACAAGTACAATGCCTAAGATCAGAAGACTCAAAACAGACACCTTCATGAACCCCAAATTCTTACAGACTAAGGTGACACCTGTGAGCCCTGGGAAGTCTACAGTTTTTAATCCTGCTTTAAAAGCTTCTCCTGGGACTTCCCTGGTGGCACAGTGGTTAAGAATCCGCCTGCCAATGCAGGGACCATGGGTTTGAGCCCTGGTCCAGGAAGATCCCACATGCTGCAGAGCAACTAAGCCCATGCGCCACAACTACTGAGTCTGTGCTCTAGAGCCCGTGAGCCACAACTACTGAGCCTGCGTGCCACAACTACTGAAGCCCACGCACCTAGAGCCCGTGCTCCGCAACAAGAGAAGCCACTGCTAATGAGAAGCCCGCACACTGCAATGAAGAGTAGCCCTCGCTCGCGCAACTAGAGAAAGCCCGCGCACAGCAACGAAGTCCCAATGCAGCCAAAAATAAAATAAATTTTAAAAAAAGTTCCTCCTTTTCACAAGTTTTAGCCTTTCCATCAGATATGAGTTCCCTACAATGGTCAAATATAGAAACAGAAAGATATGCTCATGGGGAATCTGCTATTGTTTTTAGGGATAAGGTAAAAAAGGGAGGAAGAAAGGGATTTGGATTTCTAGGTCAATCAGGGCTGCACACAAAAAATCTACTGGCAGATGAGTTGAAATGTAAGATAAGCTGCCATTCACATACATCCATTTAAGAATTTTAGGACCAAGCCCACAGATTTTCAGGTGACAAGATCATGAAGAGTTCTAAGAGTAAAAACACCACTTCTAAAGGGACTCTGAAGACCCAGGACCTCCACATGGTGACTGTGATAAGAGGACTCCAAAAGACTCGTGCATATGGAGGCAGCTGGACAGCATTACTTACCTTCTCATGGTCCTGCGGAGTGACTTGGTTCTGGCCAGGACTAAAGCCACCAGGCTGGCCTCCACCCTGAATGCTCGCTCCTTGCATGCCCGCTCCCTGCATGACTGGGACCTATGTGCACAGAGAGAGATGAGGAGAGATTTTCGGTACTTCTCATTTAGGTAACCAGAAGCCAGTAATAACAGCAATGGGAAAAAATATCTGATTGTGGATATGAGTTAAAAAAGCAAATTAGGGCTTCCGTGGTGGCGCAGTGGTTGAGAGTCCGCCTGCCGATGCAGGGGACACGGGTTCGTGCCCCGGTCCGGGAAGATCCCACATGCCGTGGAGCGGCTGGGCCCGTGAGCCATGGCCGCTGTGCCTGCACGTCTGGAGCCTGTGCTCCGCAACGGGAGAGGCCACAACAGTGAGAGGCCCACGTACCACCAAAAAAAAAAAAAAAAAAAAAGCAAATTAATGACTCTGAAGATCATTTCCTACTCTTAACATCAGCAGAAGGCAGGGTTTAGCCAGAGATAACTAGCAAGTTGACAAATTTCTTACAATAGCTCCAGCATCATCAACAAGTATCACACGGCACAAGTGGATACCATCGAATCAAGCAAAATTCAGCCACATAAGCACAGGGGAAACTGGGAGCATTCTAGAAACTAGCACTCAGTGGAAACAGAAACGAAAGCCGACAGATTCTAGAATAACGTATATTGGTCCACTGGGGAAGCTACATTCACAGGGATACCGCCTACCTCTAGTTCAATCAGACACAGGCCCTATCCCACAAGTAAGGCAGAGATGATCATAATGGCAGAGGCAGAAAGGAGATGGGAAGGCCTCCAGGGAAAGGACTACTATTAGCCCAACATTTGCTTTTTATAACTTTCCTCAGAGAATATGCAGCAGTTGCTTTCTGTTAAATACAGACCAAGAAACACGACTGACCTGAGTTAACAAAGTGCAGTTATATCATGCTTACTGGTACTTAAGATCTTTGATGGGTTCAATGTTTTGGAAGACAACCAGAACACAAGGAAAAGGCCTCAGAGCACCTAGAATAACTGTTAAAAGGTCCCTATGCTGGATTTATGTTCACACTCAGGCATTCACCCAGAGCTTAGGTGGTACTCTTATTAAATACAAATTGTTAACAAACATGTTACCTGCTTCCCCAGCAGATGAGAAGCAGCAAAGCATGAAAGAAATGTGGATAAACCATTAGGAGCAGATATCATGACAGCAATGTGAAGAGCCAGGTGACAACCTGACAGTGAAGGATACCAGAAACCAAAACAGAAGATGCTATGCTTTCTATTATAGCCTATACAATAATGGGTACATTTAATGATGACCTTGAGTAATCAAAAATGATCAAAATAATTTTTTGTATCCTGTTTAAGAAGAGAAGGAAGCATAGTATACTTTATAAATGATTTTTCATTAAAATAGTTTAAAAACTTGGTTGAATAATTCTATTATCTGGAACATTCATTTGGATGCATTAACTAATTTCCCAAAGACACCAGAGCCATGAAGCATTAGTACAGCTTTGTACAGATTGCTAGAATATTATCACTTTCTGTTCTTTATCAATACTGAATCCGGAGACCAGTCTGAACCTTAATGAGCTGTTACAGACCTGAAAACTCTATGAGAACAAACTTTTTGAAGCTTCAGTAAATACTAATTTGAGGTACTATAATGTGATCTAACCATTTAATAATGGCCATTTAAAGTTTCCAGAAGAGCCTGTTCTAGGCTCTCAAGTAATAATACAGCTGACCACATAACCAGGTTTGCTAAGACAGTCCCGGTTTAAGCTTCTGCCCCACAGTAATTACTAACAGCACTCTCAAATGTGTCCCTGTTTGGATAGTAAGTTATATAATCACCCTAGTAATAAGCCTTTTACCAACAAGTTTCCAACTAGGTGGACTGAAGTTAATTTTAAAATTTGTTTTAAAATTATGAGTTAAGGACATATTGTTAGGTTAAAAAACAAGGTGCAGAACAGTGAAAGGAGGAAAAAGTAAGAAAACATGTATATTCATATTTTCAAAAATAAGAATATATATTCTTATTTGCTAGAAAGATACATTATAATAAAAGTGATTATCTATAGGAGATGGGGGTCACAAGGGAGACAGGTACGAGGAGGAAGTGAGGTTCTTACTGTATATCTTTTGTACGAGTGAATGTATTTTAGATATTTATTTATACGTAAACATATTAAACAATTTTTTAAAAGTTTGAATATAAAGTTTTTATTTTCTCTACCTCAGATCTAATTGGCTTTATAGAATCTACTAATGAAAACTATAATAAACGTAATATTAGAGTAATGAGTTCGAGTACTAGCAGATAAAGGAACAAGAAATTACTGATAAATGGTCTTCCAACCATTATTTTCGACATCTTTCTCCAAAGAATTATTGACAGAACTATATAAGGACATCACGTAGTTATTTATCTCCCCACTAGAATATAAGCTCCATGGAGGCAGGACTTCGTTTTGTTCACACTGCTATATCCCCAGTACCTATAGCTCTGTCTGGTACATAGTAGGTGCTCAATAAATATTTGTTGAATGACTGACTGAAAGCATAAAACCCATTTTTATTATGAGGCTACTGACCATAGAGGGTATGATAAAAATCAAAGCCCACAAACACATTTTTTAAAAGTGAAACTTGAAAAACAATAGAAAACAGTTTTTTTCTACACATATCAGAAAGCAACATATTCATATTTCATATTAGAGAGGAGGGATAGACATACATATACAACGTGCAGATAACAAGACAGAGTAGCATAGCGGAAAAAATAGTGGGTTCTATTCCTTGCTCTGCCACTTTTTAGTTGTGTGAATTTGGATAAGTCACCTGAATTCTTGGGTCTCAGTTTCCAAACCTATAAAATGAGAGAACTGGGTGACTGACATGTTCCATTCCAGCTCTGACAATACAGTTCTCTCTCTTGTGCATACACACACACACAAGGGGAAGTAAGGCACAGAAGCATATGGAAGAGAGAAGAGATAAAGAAGTACATAGAGGAAGGAGGAAGTCACATTGAGGAAAAATGAGGGTGGAAGGGCTAGAGTGAAACGAAGGTGTTAGCGGAAAAACAAAACAAAACAGACCAAACTCAGAGGAAAGATACACATGTACTACCTCCCCACAACCAACTGGAGGGTAAAAAGGATGGAGATAAGAACACATAGACAATCATAGACCACCATTACACATAGCTGGAGAAAGCCAAATAAAGAGAAAGAAAAGATAAGAATTTAGTTGCACAGCTTTTAAGACAAGCATTAGTAAATCGCCTTTCAACTCCACTGTTCACTTTAGGCTATGTGATGAAAGTAAATTAAAATAGATTTCTGCAAACCTAAGATCAGCTAAATGACCACTAATAGCTCTTCATATGCTCTAATGCAATGGTTCTTAGGGTTATACATTAGAATCATTTGGGGGAGATTTTTCAAATTATCCATGCCTAGATTCTAATCAGGGATTCTGCTCTGAATGGAATTTGAAATTGTGGGACAAGGTTACACTTTTGGACTATAATCCTGGTAGTCAGAAAACCACCACACTAAGGAACACAGAAACTAAAGGAAGGGAGATTCTAATCTTCCCCAAAAAGCTGAGAAAACAACCCAAATCAGAAAGCAGTAATAATCAGCCTCAATAATCAATTCCTGAATAGATCAAGATTTCACATACAAGTGAGAAGTGAGTGTTACATATACCTGTCTGGATCCCTGGGGGCCAACTGTCCCCATGTTAATTGGACTGGGACCCTGGATTCCACTAGGTATAGGGCCTCTAGGGCCTGGGACTGGGCCCCTTGTATCCATGCTTCTGGCATCCATTCCTCTGACTTCCATTGCACGGGCCTCCATTGCACGGGCCTCCATCGCACGAGCCTCCATTGCACGGGCCTCCATTGCACGGGCTTCCAATCCTCTAGCATCTAATCCTCTTGCCTCCATGGCTCGTGCCTCCATCCCTCGTGCATCTATGCCTCGGGGATCTCTTCCACCTATAAAAAGTTGCAAGAAAACCATTGGGTAGCTACCCACCTTTACTGCAATAATAACCAACAATCAAATAAACATTCTGTATCCCAGATTGGAGCCTAAGACAGCACGTTCAACATGAGCCCACAACTACCAGTCAGCCTTGTGACGTGGTTTCCCCTCACCTCTGCCATCCAGTGGTGGACCCCTCTGATCTAGCATGGGTCCTCTTGGCTCTGCCATTAGAGGTCTGGGCTCAGCTAATGGCCCTCCTCGTATCTCATGTGGGGGTGGGCCACGGCTGTCATGGCCAGGGACATGGTGCATGGGCGGACCCTGATGGGGTGGTCCCAGGTAACCTCTAGAGATGGAGAAAAAAATGTTATATTTTAAAACAGAACAAAACAATAAGAAAAAAGTGTCAACCAGAAGATCAGTAAAATTAGATAAAGAGCTGATGTAAACATCAGTCTACAAATGCTAAGAGAATAACACAAAACAGGTCAAATGAAAGCTATCGAGATGTAAATCCATGTATTCTAGAATTTTGTATTTGGTCAGGGCACTCAAACTAAGGAGGAATGAATGGATATCCATTATATATAATGAATATGCAGTAGGGTGCTTAAGAACATGGGTTACTGTATTGGTTCAAATCTAGGCTCTATCATTTATTAGCTGTGTGATCTTGGGCACATTTGCTTAACTTTTATAAGCCTCAGTTTCTTCATCTGTAACATGGGACTGATATTAGTATCAATCTCACAGGGCTGTTGTGTGGATTTAGTGAGATGATCTCTGTAAAGTACTCAGAGCAGATTGAGAGGCATAATCCCCACTAATACCAATTATTATTATTACTGCTATTATTAGTATTACTACTAACAATAAGCAATATAAGTTTTTCCTGTTTAGATATGTGTGCTAGAATTTCCAATTTCTGAGGATGGAGTAGCAATGGTTAGTTCAAAATGACATACTCAACTACATAGTTCTGCCCAGGAAGTACTTCATCTTGGACAGTGGCCATGAATATTTAATTATCTTTTGAAGTAAGCAAACAGGCGCAACTGGTATGAAAAGACTTTGTTCTCAAAGCAAGGGGAAATTCTGATTCCTTCAATCTTTTCCTTCTGTGTCAGTGCTTACCTAGGCTCTACCTCTCCAGTTACAGAAAGTAAAGTGCCTCCGCGTGGGTCATTTGGAGCGTCTCCCAACAGACCTCGAGGAGTTGGGACATTGGCAGGCAAGGGCCCACGCTGCATAGCTGCTCTGGGGTCTTGCATTGGCACTGACAAGGAAACAAACGGGGAGATACTGCTGTGAAGGACATGTAAGGCAAGAAGAAATGACTCTATATACCACTGACAACATAGTTCAGACCCCTTAGAGTGGGTGAAACCTCACCACAACAGACTTCTCTTGCAGCTCAAGAACAGAAGCAGGGTGTAGGCAGAATCTGTTCCATGTCAGAGGTATGGATGGAATTATGTAAAGAACAAACTGGAGAGCAACCTGCCAAGGCCTAGCACTGCAACCTGAAGAAACTTAGGCTCCTGGTTTTGCTTATAATCAGTCTTAGTTCAAGGACCAGAGTCACAAAAGAGAGGAAGGGCCTTGGCATGTGTGAACACTGCCATGGCTCTGCAAGAACCTGCTGTTTCCTTACAGACTGCTATTCCATCCAAGCCTCCTGACACCAGTAGGGAAGGAGTACAACCTCAGACAGATGCCCATATCATCCATGTTCTCTGCCCTGTGTGAAGAGGTCAATCTTAGGCTTGTGGCCCCAAAAGGAAAAAATGAAAAAACAAAAACCCAAAACACTACCCTTTTGGGTTCCGAACGTGAGGATGACTGCCAAGCAGCCCTTGACCTCTCAACGTCCCACCCTGAACACCACAAGCAAAAGGAAACCCGCAGATACAATGGGTACCTTGAACTCGCTCAATTGATGCAGGCCCGGTGGGTCCCACGGGCGAGTGCTGTAGGGTTCCTAGGTGAGCAGTAAGTTCAAAAGGAGAAAGAACAGACACTTAAAATAGCTTGCACACACACGCAGAGGCACACAGACACTGGAGGTTTACACATATAAGTTAAAGAGCCAAGAGTTCATTAGCTTGCCCTGGGCTACAAAATCTTCCTAAACTATGAGCTTCTTTGGGATCTGAAACTGTTCTGCTTTGATGAGATTGCTTCCTAAGGTAAAACCTGTGGGCCACTGATTTTATTTGGGCAGGAATAACCAGCCACTTTCAATTTACACCTCTCCTACTGGGATTCCCCTTAAATCTTATAATAGTATGAAAAAGAGAAACAAAATATAAAAAGGATGCTTCTGAAACTCCAGTTAGGCAAAGAAGGTAAACATATTTTCATAAGCAAAAAATGAAAGAAATTGTACTGAATCTGGAAGGCAAGATTTATTCTGGAAAAGCCCATTAACAGAAGTGGCACAGTATTATTTTTGTCATAATTTAAAGCACAAAAATTTCTGCTATCGAATGGGGAAATGCAGTGAATGAACTTTAGACAAAGAAAGAGAATATTACTCCTCAAGAAGTACTCTGCCACTGTAAGTTTTTGATCAACAAACATCATGACATCAGCAAATAAAGACTAATAAGATGACAAGGGTGCCAACACTAAACAAAGGTGGCAGAAGGCAAGAAGAAGTCTCTTCTTAAACATCTCATTGTCTCTTTTCAACACTACAAATGTGTAAAAGAAGCATGGATTGCAGGAAAAGAATGACAAACTGGGTACAAATGAAAGATTCTTGCTTCCTCTGCTGGGTACTAAAGGAAAAGTATAAAAGAAAGGTCGCATTTTGTCTCTTCATGAAGACATCCTTGAAATACCTTCAAAACTCAAGTCATTTCCCTTTGTTAACTTTTGACCAGAAAGGTGAAGATAACTGTATCAAGGAAGATGTCTTGTGGAAGTGTGTATTAAACAAAGTTTGATTTATTGATGGCTGGGGGAGAGGTAGAGGTATGACTGAAACTTCTAATTCCTTCACACTACTGCAAAAATACTTTGGGGCACATACAAGATCTACTGATAGCAGCCGAGGGGGGTGGGGCACAACAGCATAACAGCATGGTCTGCTCAGATGAGGTATCTGGACAAAGAGCTTGTTCCACTGTTAATTGCCTGACAATATTATTAGCTCAGTCACTTTAGCAGCCAATATCAGTATACAAACCATAGACAAGGAGTACAGTGCATAGGCCTATATCTTAGTATTTTGCTTTAAAAAAAAAATGGGTTTTGGGGAATTCCCTGGTGGTCCAGTGGTTAGGACTCAGCACTTTCACTGCCGTGGCCCAGGTTCAATCCCTGGTTGGGGAACTAAGATCCTGCAAGCCACATGGTGTGGCCCAAAAAAATAAATTAAAAAAAATTTTAATGGGTTTTACTTATAGATCATATGCTAATAAGAAGTAACTTAAGCTTCCCTACACTTGTCCAAAGCAGTTCTTTCTCATCACAAGGACACAATGAATAAGAACAGAAGACATTGGAAGGAAACAGAAGCAGTGTGATTGACAGAAAGAGGATAGATTTCAGAGTCAGAGACTTTGGAATCTTAGCTCTGCCACTTATTAGCTGGAAAAGAAGACGGATGCACCAAGCCTAGGCCACATTACTCAGATACCAGCATTTACTTACCATGTCCCCTTGAGGAAGTAACTCAGAACTCTGAGCTTCCAGCTCTTCACCTGAAAACTGAGGTGCTGCCACCTAACTCACAAGGTTGTTTATGACAATTAAAGTGCATGGCCTATAGGATGCGCTCAGTTTTATCGTTAGTTCCTTCAGTTTTCTCACTCTCTCTCTTCCTGATGTTGGTTTCAACCGAATCACTGCATTTTCTTTTCTTCAAACTCCAGTAACATAGAGAAATAACGTGGACATTTTGGAGCGGCTGCCGCTGTGGTATCCAGTGTTACTGCTACAGTATAACATACACTTACCAAGCAGGCTTCACAGACCTGTGACCCCCTCCCAGTTTTCTCTGGGGTTTAAATTTAGTCTTCCACATACCCAGTCACGTATTACATGGTCATAATTACAATTCCTTACTCAGATCCCCATAGAGGGAGTGAGAACATGTAAGTAGAGGCATTAAACTATCAGGAAAAGGCAACATAAATTAAATAGAAACAAAGGATCCATTTGCTTCATCATCAATTCCTGTAGAGCTGGGCTCTGAATCACTAGATAGAAGTCGAGACAGTGCTACCCAACAGAATTTTCTGCAATGATGGAAGTGTTCTATATCTGCAATATCCAGTATGGTATCCACTAGCCACATGCGGCTACTGAGCACTCAGAATGTGGCTACTGTGAATAAGGAACTGAGTTTTACATTTTACCTAATTTCAATTTAATTAATTTAATATTTGAATAGCCACATGTGGTTAGTGGCTGCCATATCAGATAGTGCAGATATAGAACATTTCCATGTCTAGTCCACATTAATCGGACATTAATATTTATTTACCTTGTCCCCGCTCCATAGACACTGGTCCACTTCCTGGCATTCCAACCTGGGCCTGCATTCCTCCTAGAAGATAAAGGGCAGAAAAAAAAAAAAACAGAATAGGACAGTAGGGAAAAATCTGGACAGTGGCTGAGTTAACAAATTTCCTTTCTGCCCCACAAGCAGAAACCTATAAAGGAAGACCATAACTACCACTAAACAATGCAGTTATATAGAAGATGGAGTTTGTTACTGTACTTTAGCCTTTGGTGACAGAAAAGTGAGTTAAAGAAGAATTCATAACCTCACTGGTTACCAAAACCTTGGCAGGGAGTTCTGTAATACAGAACAACGGCACTTACCCACGTACCTCCTCCCACAGGAGGCACTACTGTTCCCAGCGTACTTTGTAAATGGGTGGGTATACTGTTGCAGTTGTGACAAAGATTTGTGGGGGCACGCCTGTCATTTTATGAGAAGCCAACAGGATACTAGATGTCCTGCAACGTATGAGACAGTTCCGCAAAATCAAGGATCACCCTGTCTTGCAAAACTTTCAAACGTCTTGCTAAACATTCACACAAATGAAAACCTTTTTATAGTCATCTGAACTTAAATCTTGTCTGTTTTATTTGTAAACAAAGCACTTCTTTGCCCAGTTTTTTTTTTTTTTCTTTCTTTCTTTTTGCGGTATGCGGGCCTCTCACTGTCGTGGCCTCTCCCGTTGCGGAGCACAGGCTCCGGATGCGCAGGCCCAGCGGCCATGGCTCACGGGCCCAGCCGCTCCGCGGCATATGGGATCCTCCCAGACCGGGGCACGAACCCGTATCCCCTGCATCGGCAGGCGGACTCTCAACCACTGCGCCACCAGGGAGGCCCCTTTGCCCAGTTTTTACACACACAAACACACACACATATTGAATTTTCCAAGAATGCAATTACTGAGTAAATTATGTGTATTGTATCTTGTTTTGTGTTGTAGTTGTTCAGGCAGGGACGAAAATGAGTCCAACACACGAGATGTATGCATTAAAGCACAGTGGTAGAGGGCTGCTGCTCGCTCAGGCAAAACAGCAAAGCCCTCAGTCCACTATAGCGTATTTATTTAAGTTTTATCCAAAACAAAAAGGTTCTTTTTAGCACAGGCTGTGTCGTCCTTGAACATCTAAGCAATGCATCTCCTTACTTTCTTATGTTCCCGATTATACCAAGGACATGTGTGGTCAGTGCCCAGAGCAATCAGTACTGCTTGCAGTCCTGAAACATTCTCATGCACCCAGCTTGTTAGGTGAGCCGACTCTTGGGTCACGTCTTTTCCCATGTCCTCAGTTACCCTGCTACAGTTTTGTTAAGAACTTTACCAAGAGTTTTCATTTTCACCATTCAGAAAATCACATCATCAATGTCAACAGTCCTTGTGGTATCTGAATTGCCAAAACAACATACCTGGGTCTGTCTTTTACTTTTATAGTATTGGTGCAAGCATCTAACTGCTATTTATTGTTTTCTAGTGTAGTTGTGCTTGAATACTTGCGTATTTATAATATTATTTTACTATAAATTAATTTCCTTTTACTTCTCCTTTATATTACAGTTAGGGTAACTATACTGATTTTTTTTGGAAGCCATGTTAAGTATGCTATGTCACCTGTGCATTTCATTTCGGTATAGTAAAGGGTCACTGCAAGATATGTTACAAAAAGGAGCCACTGGGTCTAATAGTGTTGAGAATGACAGGTCTACTCTAACCAGCAGGGCTATGATTGCTATACAAAGACTAAACATGTACCATATGTCCTTGTCTGGTCCTTCCCACGTAGCAATAATTCTGTTTTCCTCAAAGGAACAATACATGCTGCGAGTAGGGAGAAAAGACAAACTGAACTGTTTGCAGTTCATTAATACTCACCTAAAATATCCAAGTACAATACATGTCACATTCTCATATCCCATTTAACATGCCAGGCACCAAAGAGCCATGAATTAAGAACCTGAGTCTGTGCTAGCCCTACCAATGCTACTAGGTAATTGTCATTTTGAACAACTGATTTGATAAAATTAACATACCCTCAGGCTTCCTCATCTGTAAAGTGAACGAGTTTATCTGAACATTGTTTTCTCAGAATGTGGTTCTCCAGACCAGCAGCGTCAGCATCACCACAGACTTGTCAGAACTGCAAAGCTCAGAGCCCTACCTCAGACCTGCTGAAATGGAAAGTCTGGGCGTGGAGACCAGCAATTTGTGTTTTAATAAGCCCTTCAGGTGATGTTAATGCACACTAACATTTGAGGTCTAAATGATTTCAAAGCTCTCTTCTAGCCATAACATTCTATGATTTATTCAGACCACTCATCAAAACAATACAAAAATTTAGAATCTGAGGAAAGCAATGGCAGAAGGCAATATGGGTAATTTATCATACTACACTATCATATAATGGCACTTTTATCTATATTGACTAGCTTCCCAGAAGTGGAACTGGTGGATCAAAGTGTATATGAATTTTTAATGTGAGACTACTTTCTTAAAAGGCTTAAAAAGTTCAGATTTCCACCAGCAATGTATACTACCACTCTCCCCACCAAAATTAAGTGTCATCTCTGAAACTTTTGCTAGTATGATGGGTTTAAGTAAAGTGAAATCTCGTTATTTAATTTGAAATCCCCTGAATATAAATGAATGTTTTTGTTGCCACTTGGATTTGCTCTTCTATGATGTGCTCTTCTATGAAGTGCCTACTCATTTTCTTTGCCTACTTTTATACTAGTTTGTTCCCCCTTCTCATCAACTGCCAAAGAGCTTCATACAGGGTATCTCAAAAATTGTAGTGAAGTTTTAAGTTTCAATAACTTCAGAACTATAAATGCTATAAATGCATAAAAAATATCACTTGAAAATTCAATTATTTAAATTCCTTTTACACTTACTTTCAACTTTTATATTTATTAATTCCCTCTTCTTGGTACCTCGGTTTTTTTAAAAATTATTTTTCTAATACTTTAGAACTAGCAGAGTTCCTTTATTCTTTAATAAGGCACTTAAGGGTATTCATTTTCATTTAAGTACTGCTTTCACTATTTCCTGCACTTTTTTGTATGAAGTGTACTACTTTTTGTTGTCTTTTAGATAATTTATAAATTTCTTTTTATTTCCTCTTTAATTCAGGGATTACCAAGAATATGTTCCTTAACTTTACAAGTAAAGGTTTTTTCCAGTCACCTTTTAATTATTTATTTCTAACTTTATTGGCTTATAATCAGAGAATGCAGCCTGTAAAATCTCTTTTTTTTTTTTTTTTTCTGTACGCGGGCCTCTCACTGTTGTGGCCTCTCCCATTGCGGAGCGCAGGCTCTGGACGCGCAGGCTCAGCGGCCATGGCTCACAGGCCTAGCCGCTCCGCGGCATGTGGGGTCTTCCCAGACTGGAGCACGAACCTGTGTCCCCTGCATTGGCAGGCAGACTCTTAACCACTGCGCCACCAGGGAAGCCCAAAATCTCTACATTTTAAAATTTGTTTTTATTTTATGGCTAAGCACATGGTCATTTTTTAATGGGGGGGGGAGTATATTCTCCAATCAAAAGATATAAGACTCCCTTTCCATATTAAATCAAACTTATTGATTCCATTATTTTATTTCTCAACATCCTTACTTATTTTTTGTCTACAGATGACAGTGATCCACACTGTATGTTAACAGTTCATGACTGTTAACTACAGAAATGGAGAGTAGACACTTTTATAGCAACTTGACATTGCTGTGACATCCAAGTGCATGACGTGTACTTGTCTCACTGAACAGGGTATAGACCAGTTTGGGTGTTTTTCAACTCATGTAATGAGCTGCATATGTCATGGGTTGCACACTTGTCATGTGTAGTAGGACCACATTACAACTTGTGGTATTTTAAGGTAAGCTAGGTACCTATAACACAAAAAAATGTATAAAACACAGAATCTATTTCTTTCAATGAAAGATAATTGAAGTTTAATGGTAACTCTATAGGATAAGTGAAAATCGTGAGTTTGTTGAAATTTATTTGAAAATCCCTTCTCCCATTCCCTGTCAACTTAGCTCTTTAAACCTATTTCTCTATAAACCAGAACAATTTAAGGCCAAATTATTGCCTATCAGTTGTGTTGTAGTCAATCTAACCCAGATTAGATAAATTAACAAGAAGTGAGTTTGTTGTGTAAAAAACTTTAAATACTGATACACATCATATGTTCATACTGGTGTTTTATATGGGGAATCACCTATTTCACCCATAACTTTTAAAGTTATGATTGTTAAATGACGAAAAGCTACAAGCGTAATATTAATTCCTATATACACAATTTTAGTGAACATACTAGTTTTTAGAATTCTTTTTTCCTTTTGTTGTTTGGTCTAATTATATTTCATGAAATCCAATGTTATGTTTGTTACATATAATAACAAATGTAACCAGGCATTTTGCTTCTGGTTTTTTTTCTGCATGTACTTTTTAACCTAATCTGACAGTCTGGCTTTTAGTGGGAGAATTCAGTCCATTCACATTTAGCAGAATAATGACTATATGAGATTTTATTCCTTCTATCTTAACTCTATGTTTATTATTACTTACTTCACAATGTCATTTCCTTTTCTCTATATTTGCTGGCTTGGTCTAGTTTCCATTCATTCTATTTTTCCCCTTGTTAACTTGGAATTTTACTGTACTTTTTCAATTTACTGTTCTTTCCTCTGCTCTCATAATCAGACATATAGGATGTGTATATAAGAAATCAACTACTTCTTCCACCTAGGATATATACTGCCTAGCTATACATTAGTTTAATATCAAGATCTCGTTGCCACATAATAATTTGGTTACACTATGCCATTTGCTATAACAAAACTCTAGCAAAATACCAAAATGGTGAAAATTCTAAACAAAAACTTACCTCCAGGAGCTAAGGAACCAGGCCCAGGTCCTGTTACAGTGGCTGGTATCTGCCCTGGTGCTGCAACTCCAGCCTGCAGAGAAGCTTGCATCAGAGGAGGTGCGCCATTGACATGCATTCCACTCTGACCAAGAGAAAAACCAGAGTATGTATATGCCCCTGTGAAGACTCAACACACAAAGTCTATGACCTAAAAGAACTCTTCAAATTGACACCCCCAAATGTTCTACCAAATACCCTTTTCTGACAGCACGTCTCATGCAGCATTAGATTTATAACACACTTTGAACAGAAGCTGCAATACATGCAATGAGCCTGGTTACACAGAACACGATTACGACAGACCATATTATAAAAGCAGAGATTGACAAGTCTTATCTGTGTGGTGAGGCCATATATAGCACCTATTTGTTGACTTAGAGACGAGGGCCTGGCAGTAAAAGTTTTTTTAAAAAGTGTCTTGAACGCAAGAAGAAATGAGGACTCTAAAAAAAAAAAAAAAAAAAAAGAAACCAGAACTGCTGGTAGTCTACATTTTTTCTTTGACCAATCTTTTCTCATCACTGTCCTCAGAAATAATTCTAGTTGGGAGGGGGATGTAAAATTTTTCTAATGCTACATTAAAGCTCCTGGAGGAAAAGGGAATGTTATGTTTTCATTTGTGTATTCCCAAAAGAACTGAGCAGTCCCTTGGAATAGAAAAATAAAAACTAAGATATATATAAATATTTTAAAAATCACATATCTTCTCAGAGAACACAAACAAAACTCTAGAATAGAAAATAGGAAACTGTATAGCGAAGTGGTTAAGAGAAAACAGGTTATGATGTCAGACAGAACCAGGTTCAGATCCTGGATTTGCCACTTAGATTGTTATTTTTGGAGCAGTTAACCTCTCTGGACCTTTATTTATTTCCTTTCTATTTCTGAAAAAGTATTTATTGAATCAGAGCAGGGGATGGTAAACTATGACCCATGGGCCAAATCTGGCTCACTGCTTGGTTTCATAAATAGTTTCACTGGAACACAATCATGCACATTGGTTTATGTACTGTCTGTGGTTCATTTCACACTCCAATGGCAGAGTTGAGTAGTTAAGACAAATTCCACGGCCTGCAAAGCCAAAAAATATTTACTATTTGGCCATTTAGAAGATGTTTGCTGACCCTCACCATAACTTTTTTATGAGCCGTCCAAATTGCTTACCTCTGCCCATCTAACGGGTGAAAAATGATAGCTTATTGTACTTCATTCACATTTATCTTATTTTGAGGTTGAATACTTTTCATACATTTAATATATATTTGTATTTCCATTCTTATGAACTGTTCATGTCCATTGCATAGTTTTCTACTGGGTTATTGGTAATTTTCTTACTAATTTATAGGAGGTGTTTTTTAATATAAAAAATTTCAGACATATAAGTTGTATAGAGAATAAAATAACCACACAGCTTAGGAAACAAATCACATATATAATTGAAATCTCCTGTATGGTCTTCCCCATTGCATCCTGTATCCCCTTCTTAGACAACCACTTAAGAATTCTTATAGATGTTTCGAAATTTTATGTAAACCATTACATACTAAACGTATTCTTTGCAACTCACTCAACATGTTCTTGGGATATATACAGACACATACATCCTGTATTTTGGAAATATTTCCACATTCACTTATTTTCACTTCTGTATGGCATTATGCTTTTGAGTTACCTGTGTTGACACCATGTATCCTAGTTCATCTTAACTGCTATATGAAACTACATTTTTGAAAGTCATTCACGGTGACACATGTAGTTCAACTGTTGTAGAGTATTTCATTGGATAAATATACCACATTTTCACCATTCTTCCATTGCTGTACATTTAGGATGTTTCCAATTTTTCACTATTAAAATGTGGCAATAAACATTCTTGAATATGACTAACGGCCCTTAGGTAATCAGCCTGCTGTCCATCACGTGTGTGGCAAATACTTTTTCCCAACTTGTCATTTGTCTTTGGTGTTTATTTCTTTTTCTCTGTTCAGAAATTTTTCAGTTTTCAAATATACCAATTTTTCATGGCTTCAGGGTTTTGTGTCACACTTGGAAAATAAGCTTTACTTTTTTATCAGTAAGAATGGAGATAAGAAGAGCACTGACCTCATACAACCGCTCTAAGTATTAAACGAGATAATGCATATGGAATAACAAAGTGCCAACCACAGTGCCACACATGCACATACACACAAAATCAGCTTTAAAAAAAGGGCATAAAGGAAGGATCTCTGTTTTACAAACTTGGCACTAAATCTGTATTCATTCAGATGTCATGTACTCTGCAACCCTGTTAACTGCTTTTATGCCTGGAAACTGAAATTATCATCTCTGGCTGCTCACCATTCTTCTTCCACTATATCCTCCTAAACTGAAAATGACATTTTCAAGGCAGTTAAAAAATGTTAAGGGATAAAGTCTTACCAAAGACTGGGCCTGAGGGGCCTGAGGATTCTGCTGGTTCATCGACACATTGGATCCTGAGCCAGGTCCGGCGCTGTGGACTGCCTGAGGGTTGCCCGCAATCAGTGTTGGGATATTTGTCTGGCGATGCAGAATTTTCTAAAAAGTGAAAAGACAAGTCTATGAGCTGTCTGTTTCTACCCCACTCAAGGTTTACCCTAGCATTTCCATGAAAGAACCAGAAGCACTCACCAAGGCAATTTCTGGATCCACAATTCTCATCACTACTTGGGCTTGTAGCAAAGCATAAGCCAGTTGAGGGTTCTGAAGCAACATGTTCCGTGCTTCCTGAGGACTATTCTGGACACACAGCTGTGAAGATAAACAGATTCATCAACAGGTTCAAAACTTATTACTCAGAAATTGACAGTGATTTAGAGCTATTCCCATCTGAGAAATGTAATATTCAAGAGGCTTTTAAAGCTATTATCAGTTTTTACATAGCACACAAAATCTTGGTCATGGCAGGCAAGAGAAGGAAGAGGCATTTCAAATACCATAATACCACCATTTAGGAAAAAAGCCACATTTTAACATCTACATTTGATATCTATGGGCCACAAAAACCCTGCCAGATTGTGTAGGTGTGTTTGTGTACAAAAAATGGAAAGCTCTTTGTACGAAATATAGAATACACTGTGCACATATGGAATACTGAAGGTGCAAGAAATGTTGGTCAACAGGCACACTTTCTATTGGAGCTCAGGAAATCATTTCCATTAACTCAATGTTAATTTCCATTAACATCAATGACTCCTTGAAGAGTTGATATGCTATGATTTTCCATAACCTAATGCCTCCTCTTACTTTCATTTGTTTCATCAGCTCAAACATCTGCTCTGGTGGAAGACTGGCAACTGCTTTGCTAATGGACTCAGGGGCATCCTCAGGACTGATCGTCTCTCCATAAGGTGACTCAATGACAGGGGCACCAGTGCCAAGGCCTGATTGGGAAGAAAGTACAAAAACATTAAGGAGGCAAATTAAAGAGCTAAATCATTTCAAGTATCTACTTTCCAGGGTTGCTGTAAGGACCTGTTGATAACTTTAAATTTTCTGGAGCTTAGAAATAAGTGACTTGCAGGACTTCCCTGGTGGCGCAGTGGTTAAGAATCCGCCTGCCAATGCAGGAGACATGGGTTCAATCCCTGGTCTGGGAAGATCCCACATGCCACAGAGCAGCTAAGCCCGTGTGCCACAACTACTGAGCCCACGTGCCACAACTACTGAAGCCCATGTGCCTAGAGCCTGTGCTCCACAACAAGAGAAGCCACCACAATGAGGAGCCTGTGCACTGCAACAAAGAGTAGCCCCCGCTCAATGCAACTGGAGAAAGCCCATGCGCAGCAATGAAGACCCAAAGCAACTAAAGATAAATAAATATTTAAAAAAAGAAAAGAAATAAGTGACTTGCAAGTCTTTTATTTCTGTGGAGGAAAGTGACAAAGTATATTTTCTACTCTCAAAGGAAAGCTGAGACCAGGACTGTATAGGTAAACAATGTTAACATAAATTAGGGACTAGGGATATCCATTTCCTTTCACAAGTCATTTCAGAAGCAAAAGTTTCAAATAGAAAAAAAATTCTAATTTCAAAATGGAATTTCTGGATTTATTACCTCATGAAAAAAGCCATGAGAATGCCTCGGTATCCCCATCAGTTACACATCTGGCAACATAATTACAGGAGTGGCAAACACTAACATAGTTAACATAACTAATGGCGTGGTAAACCTGTAATTCATCTTCAACTGTAAATCAACTCCTTGGCAATCGAAGGACTTAAGTCAACTTTACCTTATTTCTCAAAGATACACACTTCCCTAATACAGGCACCTCAGGTGGGTCAGGTAAAGAAGCTGTGTGGCTGATAACCATTTCAGCAGGTGCTAAAACATATCATTAAGTGGAAAATCTTCATTGTTACATCTTTACTAACTCACGCTGCACACAGCTTGGGTTTATACTCACTCTTCAGCTCTTCTTTGTTCTTTTCGCTGGCAGCATTGTCCACTCGAAGTGCTCTCCCACTGAATTCGCGCCCATTTAGGTTTCGCATGGCACTAAGTGCTGTCTCCTGGTCTTGGTATTCACAGAAGCCATAACCTTTTGGCTTTCCTGTCTCCCTATCATATACCAACCTGAAGAGCAGAACCAAGTGTCAGGCACAAATGTTACATACACACAGGGTTCCCACTAACATTGCCAAGTTCTAATTTGATCTACCGTAAGACAAATAACCTTACCACTCTGTCTCACTGAAATACTTTTTACACATCTTTTTAAGTGAAAAAATGTATCTTTTAGTAAAAATGAATGTGAATTGTATGGTATGTGAATTACATCTCAATAAAGCTGTTACAAACAAACAAGAAGAATGCATGTGAAAACTCACCTGTAAAAGGCTTGTCATTATTACTAAGGGCCAAATTTGTGGTGATTTTAAAGAAACTTCCACCAAGTGGTAAAAGGGGATCTCACCTGAAACTAACAACAGGTCCAACCTCAGAAAAGATGTCCTTTAATTGCTCTTCAGTAGCCTCATATGGAATGTTCCCCACTAAGGAAGAAAATAGATAACATATCAAAATTCTGAGTTTGTAACCTAGATCTTTAGTGAGAAAGTATCTACATATATCACTGAAAATGTAACAACTTAGCACAGGGAGATCAGCTAGGTGGTTTGTGACCGCCTAGAGGGGTGGGATAGGGAGGATGGGAGGGAGGGAGACATGAGAGGGAAGAGATATGGGAACATATGTATATGTATAACTGATTCACTTTGTTATAAAGCAGAAACTAACACGCCATTGTAAAGCAATAAAGATGTTTAAAAAAAATAAAATGTAACAACTGGTTCAAATACACTGTTTCTCCAATCCTGGTTCCACCGTACTCCCTTAGACAAGATTTCAATCCTGTCTGCTGACTTTATTTACAAGAGAAATAAACCACTTAGACTAAACACAAAAGGTGTAGGCACTCCTAAGTATCAGTTTTCAGACTTAACTGACATGTGTTAGATTTTCCTTAACTATGGTGAAAATAAATACTTAGGCATTAGTATTTACCTGAAGGTGTTTAAGTCTTATCAATAACTACTAAAAATGTCAATATTATAATTTTTAAAGCCGGCTCATATGTCCGTATTTCTACATATACACGCACTCAAAGGAGAATGACCATGAATGTACTGGAGGATGTTTAAAGATTGTTGTCAATCAACTATACTTCCGTAAAAAAAAATTTATTCTGAACTGTTTTGTCATGTTCCTTCCAAAAGATGCTTTAAAATCACCACACATACTTTAAAATAAACAACTTATTTTGGCTTTAAAGATTACTCAGAATAGACTCCACCCTCTTTAAAATTTCTTCGATGAGGTCTTAGTCGTTCATTCATTCATTTATTTACAATCCACCTTAAGACGCCGGGTAGTCGCTACCACTAACGACGAACTAAAATGTAACGGGTAAAAAGCAGAGGATGAAAGCCCTTATGAGAGGGCGGGAAGTGGACACAAGGATCTATACCCTCAGCACACAACCTGTATTCTGGGACAGGGGGTGAGAAGTAGTACGGGACAGTTGTCATGAGCCCTCGCTTCTGGATAATAATTGAAGCTCATGAAACGAGAAACGCATATAAGCTGAACGCTGGTTTAACTTCATCAGCCACATCGTGAAAAGGCTGCGAAACCTCGGGGGAAGGGGAGCATCACTTTGCCCACGAGTCCACCAGGCTGGCCGCCCTATGGGATAGGCAGGTCGAGCTGCAAGCCCGACCCATAACCAGCTCCCGCGGCGATCTGTGAGGTGCAGGGGGGCATTCCTCGCCGATCCCTGTCTTTTTCTGTCCCTCCCCGATGCTTGGCTCCACCGAATTCCTCTCACCGAACACCGAACGTAGAGAACGATCCACCGCAGGGTCTCTCACAGTCAAACCCGCCATCGCTCTCTTCCAGCGGCTTCCGGTGCGCCAGAGCACACTTCCGTACGGCGCGTGAGCCCAGCGCCGAACAAGCTTCCGTACGGCGCGTGAGCCGGAAACTCCTGGGCCAGAGGGACGCAGGGTCCCTCCCCCGGCGTTATTCCGTCACAGCCGGCACTTGTTACATCCACGAGAGTGCTGCTCCCTCCGCTTCCTCCGCGCTGGGCTCCCGCCTGAGAATAACTTGGTTCTGAGCTGGAGCTCGGCTGATTTGAAGGCTTTTAGTATGCAGAATTCCGTATTACTCATTTTATTCTTAGGCTAACGCAAGTAATTGTCGACCACAATAATGAGGCGGCGGCGGCTTTACCATGGTAACAGGGAAGTCATATGATAAACAACCGTGGCATTTTCATTTTAGTTCCGCCCTGTTGCGGGAGGGAAACGCTTGGCCCCGCCCCAGCGGCGTGCGTTTTATTTTTTTTGCAAAAGCTGTGAACTTTCGGGGCGACATGAGGAAAGACAGTCGCGGCAGCCTAGAGAATGGGGGCGCTCAACGTCAAGGCGCCTACATAGCTGAGGAGATGGGGAGGTAAACGCAGAAGAGACCCCTACCTGCTCTCGTGCAGCCTATGGGCTCCAAGTGTTTCATGTTGGTGAGGGGGCGGGGCGGGGCGGGGCGGCGGAGGATGTTGGCAGGCAGGCTATCAGAAAACTTCGGAACGGAAAATATCTTTGACTGGTTGTACGCAGGAAGCAGCTAAGACATGATTTTAACTTGGGTTGCTTTGGCTCTAGAGGCTGCATGTTTAAGTGCTGTATCTATTGCCTACCAGTATAACTCAGAATTTTTAATGGCGTAACTTTTTTTTTTTAAACCGTTTTTGGAAAAGAACTTAGAGCGTAGGGCCTGGTGATGGTGGATCACTGTCTCATAATAATGAACCACCGGAGAATAGGTTGAGGCGCTTAGCCAGGGCTTGTTCTGCCATCAGCCATTTGTGGAGAATGGACTGTTGGTTCTATCACTTCATCAGCCACCCCTACTGGTTATAAAAGAAGACACGTGTACAAGGGGTATTTCCTAAGCTTTTGTTTTTATATTTGTGTTTCAGTTATAGACCATGTGCCTGTGACCCCATGCCTCATTGCTGTTGTCCATGAGGGTCTTTTCCCTTCATTGCTACGCTCCCAGAGTGACACATTTCTTTTGCCTCCAGGTTGTAGCAAAATGAAGACAGAAGGTGTTGTCTGATGTTGTTGTAGGTATTATGACTGAACCTCAGTTAACACAAGGAAATAGGTACTGTATGAAGAGGTAGGGGAAAAACTAGGAAAGATGCATTTCTACACAAATGGGACTAAGTGTTATCTGGGGGCTTTGAGCAGAAGAGAAAGGGTATGTAGTGGAGAATCAAAGAATTTGGGAAACCACAGGCAAGATTTGTGGGGCACTGGCAGAAAGTTTTGTGGTAAAGTCCTGAGTTCTTATCCAGTTTTGTTAATGGCACTAAGAATATTGGATAAGGTACCAGTGAAGCAAGCAAAGGCATTCAAGATTGTGAGGGCACAGAGACTTGGGTTATTTCTCCTGGCCATGAAAGGTCATACGTCCAAGGCTGGAGTAAGTGCTGCTTATGTTTGGTCCACAGTTAAATTTCCTCAGACAGTCATGGAATGAAATCTCCCTTTGGAAGGCAGAAACCTATGGATAGACCACATTTCACAAAAAAGATTCCAAATAGAACTGTAGCATTACCCAAGTTAGGAGGAATCCTCAGTGGTGCCTGCAAGACATAAGGTAATTTGGGGCCCTCAGAGAGCACGTGAATGTTGACACAGATCCTGGTCAGTATCTGGCTATAGGTACCAATTGGCTAGCTTTCCAGAAAGAAACATCATTCCTACGTTTTGCACTACTGCATTATCACACTGGTTCTGCACCAATGTTTATACTTTCTGAGAATGTTTGAGGGTTCAGCTTTGAGGCTACTCTACAGATAATTGTCTAACCCATCAAAGCTGGTTATTCTGGTCTTTCAGCTTTAGCATTTTCATTTTTTATTTCTTATGTAACTACTTCTGTTCTCAATTCATGCTCAGTGAATATATTTTCTGTATTCCTTTCCCAGAATCCTGTTGCTTCAAAGGAGGTTCAGGATTGTTCAGCTGCTCAAAGGCTGCCTCATTAAATATGTTGCTTGGTAGCAGGCCGGGGAGTTGGGTGGTCAGTTGAATTGGAGGATTTCCTTTGTTCTTGGCAGTGGCATGCTGACCTCTTGTTGCTGCATGAGGACTGTTTCCAAACCAAGCATTGGGGAAAACTGAGTAAGAGGGGAAGAAGTCTTTTGAGCTTTTTCTCTAGGAACCACCAGGCTTGTCTGAAACTTTTGTCTGTTTGGGGGCTTGTTCTGTTCCAGAACCAGAACTCTGGGAGACCATTGCCTTGGCATGTGGAATTCAGGGCCTAGCAAGATGAAGGTGGATATCACTGGGTAGCACTTAAACTCCAACAGTATGCTGCTAGGTGAGCATGGCTCGGTTGAGCATGTGGATAATGGCATCAGGCTGGGGTAAACAGGGTGGTGATTAAAAAGAGCTAATATTTGTGAAGGGCCATATAGATTACAAAGCTTTTTTACATAGATCTCACTTGATTCTCACAAAACCTGGGAGATGGTTTTAGTATGCTATCTTTTTTATTGTGGTAAAATAAACATAACAAAATTTACAGTTTTAACCATATTTAAGTGCATAGTTCGGTGGCATTAAGAATATTCACATTGTGCAACTATCATCACTCTCCATCTCCAGAACTTTCGTATTTTCACAAACTGAAACTCCATACCCATCAAACACTAATTCCCCATTCTCTCCTCCCCCCCAGCCCCTGGCAACCACCATTCTACTTTGTCTCTATGAATTTGACTATGCTGTATACCTCATATAAGTGGAATCGTAACACTGTTTTTCTTTTTGTGATTTGTTTATTTCACTTAGCATAATGTCTTCAAGGTTCATTTATGTTGTGGCATGTATCAGAATTTCCTTCCTTTTTAAGGCTGAATAATATTCCATTGTGTGTACATACCACTTTTGTTTATCCATTCATGCACTGATGAACACTTGGGTTGCTTCCACCTTTTGACTGTTGTGAATAATGCTGCTATGAACATGGGTGTACAAATATCTGTTTGAGTCCCTGCTTTTAATTCTTTTGGATATATACTCAAGTGGAATTGCTAGATCGTGTGGTAATTCTATGTTTAATTTTTTGAGAAGCCATCATACTGTTTTCCACAGTGGCTGCACCATTTTACATTCCCACCAGGAATGCACAGGGGTTCCCATTTCATCCTCACCAACATTTGTTATTTTCTGGTTTGTTTGTTTTTTTAATAATAACCACCCTAAAAAGTATGAAGTGGTATTACATTGTGGTTTTGATTTGCATTTCTGTACTATATTGGAAAAACCTACTGTTCTCCTCTCCTGTGTGTCTCCTTTACTTTCACATAGAACACTTGACTTTTGACACTTCTGGTCACCAAATGTGTGGTGAGGGATTTTCCCCACAACAAGCAATTCTCTGCGACACCAGCTGGGTGTCGTACAGTTTAACTCAATTCTGACACTATCTACCTGGAGATAGCATCAAATTCACAGGTTAAGGGCTCAGTCCCACAAGACTGCTCTCCACCCCCACTTATGCCAGTCGCAAGCCCAGATTATCACCTGTGTTTTTGACCAATTGGCTATAAATCAGAGGTTCCAACGACTCCCTCCTCGAGTTCAGTTAATTTGCTAGAGTGGCTCATAGAACTCGGGAGAACAGTTACTTTTATCAGTTTACTAAGGATATGACAAAGGATACAGTTGAACAGCCATTTGAAGAGATATATAGGGGGAGTTCTTCAAGGGTCCCAAGTGCAGGAGCTTCTGTCTCTGAAGAGTTGGGGGTGCATCATTCTCCTGGTATGTGGATGTGTTCATCCACCTGGAAGCTCTTTGAACCCCCTACTTTGGGGATTTTTATGAAGGCTTTGTCACATAGGCATGATCAATTATTACTCCATTTCCAGCTTCTCTCCCCTCTCTGGAGGAGGGGGAGGGGCAGAGCCAAAAATTCCAAGCTTCTGATCATGGCTTGGTTATTCTGGTGACCAGCCCCCATCCAGGAGCTCACCCAGAGTTGCCTCATTAGAACAAAAGATGCTGCTAGTGCTCTTATCATTTAGGAATTTATGAGGCTTTTAGGAGTCCTGTGTAAGATCAAATATTGGAACAAGAGATGCTCCTAGTGCTCTTAGGAAAAGGTTTTAGGAGCTCTGTGCCAGGAACCGGGGACAGAACCAAATATATATATTTTCTGTTACCTAACACCTAAGGATTAATGAGGTTGAATGTCTTTTCATGTGCTTATTGGCCATTTGTAGATCTTCTTTGGAGAAATATCTATTTAAGTCCTTTTCCCATTTTTTAATCTGGTTGTTTGGTTTTTTTGTTGTTGTTGAGTTGTAGGAGTTTTTAAAAATATATTCTGGATCCTAATCCCATATCAGATATATGATTTCCAAATATTTTTCCCATTCTGTGGATTGTCTTTTTACTCTGTTGGTAGTGTCCTTTGGATACACAAAGGTTTTAAATTTTGATGGAGTTCAACTTATCTATTTTTTTATTTGTTGCCTGTGCATTTGGTATCATTTCCAAGAAATCTTTGCAAAACCAGTGTCATGAAACTTTTCTCCTATGTTTTCTTCTGAGAGTTTTATAGGTTTAACTCTTACATTTAGATCTTTGGTCCAGTTTGAGTTAATTTTTGTATATGGTTTAAGGTAAAGGTCCAACTTCATCCTTGAGCATGTGGATATCCAGTATTCCCAGCGCCATTTGTTCAAAAGACTGTCCTTTCCCCATTGAATGGTCTTGACACCCTTGTTGAAAATCATTTGACCATTGACCATATATGTGAGCGTTTATTTCTGGAGTCCCTATTCTATTCCATTGATCTATATGTCTGTCTTATGCCAGTGCCACACTGTTTTGATTATCGTACAATAGATTTGTAGTAAGTTTTGAAATCAGGAAGTGTGAGACCTCCAACTTTGTTCTTTTTCAAGATTGTTGTAACTTCACAATCCCTTGGGATTCCATGTGAATTCTAGGATAGATTTTAAAAAAATTTCTTCCAAAATGTCATTGGGATTTTAATAGGGATTGCTTTGAGTTTGTAGATTCCTTTTGGTGGTATTGACATCATAACAATATTGAATCTTCCAACTCATGAACATGGATGTCTTTCTATTTATTTGTGTATTCCTTAATTTCTTTCAGTAACCTTTTGTAATTTTCAGCATAAAAGTCTTTCACCTTCTTGGTTAAGTTTAATCCTGAGTATTTTATTGTTTGATATATACATATATGTATATATATTTGACATATAACATATTATTTTCAGGTGTACAACATAATGATTCAATATTTGTATATATTGCAAAATGATCACCACAGTAAGTCTAGTTAACAGTCATCACCACACATAATTACAACTTTCTTGTCTTGTGATGAGAACTTTTAATATCTACTCTCTTAACAACTTTCAGGTACACAATGCAGTATTACTAACTATACTCACCATGCTTTACATTACATCTCAGGTCATATTTATTTTATAACTGGAAGTTTGTATCTTTTGACCACCTTCACCCTCTGGCAACCACCAGTCTGTTCTAACTATGAGGTGCTTTTTTTTTTAATTTTCTTTTAGGACTCCACATGTAAGAGAGCTCATATGGTATTTCTCATGTCACTTAGCGTAGTGCCCTCAAGGTCCATCCATGTTGTCACAGATGGCAAGATTTACTTCTTTTTATGGCTGAATAATGTTCCATTGTATATGTATACTACATTTTCTTTATCCATTCATCCATCCATGGACACTTAGGTTGCTTCCATTTCTTGGCTATTGCAAATAATGCTGCAGTGAATATTGGGGTGCATATATTTTTTCAAGTTAGTGTTTTTGTTTCCTTCAGATAAATACCCAAAAGTGGAATTGCTAGATCATGTAGTAGATCTATTTTTAATTTTTTGAGGAAACTGCATACTGTTTTCCATAGTGGCTGTACCAATTTGCATTTCCTTCAACAGTGCACAACAGTTCCCTTTTCTCCACACCCTCACCGGCACTTGTTATAAAGCAGAAACTAAAAAAAAAAATGTTATCTCTTGTCTTTTTGATAATAGCCATTCCGACAGATGTGAGGTGATATCTCATTGTGGTTTTTGATTTGCATTTCCCAGAAGACTAGTTGTGTTGAGCACCTTTTCATGTATGTTGACCATGTGTATGTCTTCTTTGGAAAAAAGTCCGTTCAGATCCTCTGCCCATTTTTAATCAGATTGTTTGCTTTTTTCCCTTTTGAGTGTTATGAGTTCTTTATATATTTTGGATATTAACCCCTTATCAGGTATATGATCTGCAAATGTTTTCTCCCATGCAGTAGGTTACCTTTTCATTTTGTTGACGATTTCCTTTGCTGTACAGAAGCTTTTTGGTTTGATGTAGTCCCACTTGTTTATTTTTGGTTTTGTTCCTTTACTTACTCTTTTTTTTTTTTTTTTTTTGCGGTATGCGGGCCTCTCACTGTTGTGGCCTCTCCCGTTGCGGAGCACAGGCTCCGGACGCGCAGGCCCAGTGGCCACGGCTCACGGGCCCAGCCGCTCCGCGGCATATGGGATCCTCCCAGACCGGGGCACGAACCCGTATCCCCTGCATCGGCAGGCGGACTCTCAACCACTGCGCCACCAGGGAGGCCCTACTTACTCTTTTTGATGCTATTATAAATGGAATTGTTTTCTTAATTTCCTATACAGATTGTTCATTCTTAGTGTATAGAAATGCAACTGGCTTTTGTATGTTATTTTTTACACCTTAAATATATATATATTTTTTTAATTAAAAATATGTAAAAACATTACTACAGAAACATTACCTAAGTTCAGAAATGAACTGAGTTATTATTTGTAAGTGGGTCCTTCAATATGATTTTAATATTTGGGAAAATATAAATATATTTTAGTGATTCTGATGAAATTTAGAATTCCAGTATTTTGGGTTTTTTTTGGGTTTTTTTGTTTTTGTTTTTAATTTTTATTGGGGTATAATTGATTTACAATGTTGTGTCAGTTTCAGGTGTATAGCAAAATGAATCTGTTATACAAATACATATTTCCACGCTTTTTAAGATTCTTTTCCCATACAGGCCATTACAGAGTGTTGAGTAGAGATCCCCGTGCTGTACAGTAGATGCTCATTAGTTACCTTATATATATATATATATATAGTGTGTATGTGTCAATCCCAATCTTACAATCTATCTCTTCTCCCCCCATACCCCCCGGTAACCATAAGTTTATTTTCTACATCTGTAACTCTATTTTGGTTTTGTATATAAGTTCATTTGTAGGCTTTTTAAATTTTAATTTTAATTAATTTATTTTTTAACGTTTTTATTGGAGTATAATTGTGTAGCCTTTTTTTAGATTCCACATATAAGCAATATCATATGATATTTGTCTCTCTCTGTCTGAGTTACTTCACTCAGTATGAGAATCCCTAGGTCCATCCATGTTGCTGCAAGTGGCATTATTTTGTTCTTTTTTATGGCTGAGTAATATTCTACTGTATATATATATACCATATCTTCTTTACCCATTTCTCTTTTGATGGACATTTAGGTTGCTTCCATGTCCTGGCTATTGTGAGTAGTGCTGCGATGAATATTGTGGTGCAAGTAACTTTTCATATTATGGTTTTCTCTGGATATATGCCCAGGAGTGGGATTGCTGGATCAAATGATAGCTCTGTTTTTAGTTTCTTAAGGAACGTATACCGTTCTCCATAGTGGATGTACCAGTTTGCATTCCCACCAACAGTGTAGGAGGGTTCCCTTTTCTCCACACCCTCTCCAGCATTTATTGTTTGTAGGTTTTTTGATGATGGCCATTCTGACCGGTGTGAAGTAATACCTCATTGTAGTTTTGATTTGCATTTCTCTAATAATTAGTGAAGTTGAGCATCTTTTCATGTGCTTTTTAACCATCTGTATGTCTTCTTTGGGGAAATGTCTGTTTAGATCCTCTGCCCATTTTTTGATTGGATTGTCTGTTTTTTTGATATTGAGCTTCATGAGTTGTTTGTATATTTTGGAGACAATACCTTGTCGGTTGCTTCATTTGCAAATATTTTCTCCCATTCTGAGGGTTTTCTTTTTGTTTTGTTTATGGTTTCATTTGTGTGCAAAAACTTTTAAGTTTAATTAGGTCCCATTTGTTTACTTTTGTTATTTTGTACTCTGCAAGTTTGCTGAGTTCATTTATTAGTTCTAATGAGTTTTTTCAGGGGGAGGAATATTTAGGCTCTTCTCCATATGAGATCATGTCATCTGCAAACAGGTAATTTTAGATCTTCCTTTCCAATTGGGATGCCTTTTATTTAATTTTCTTGCCTAATTTCTATGGCTAAAACTTCCTTTTCGATGTTGAATATTATTCATCTGAGAGTGTCTTAATTTCCCTCTCATTTCTGAAGGACAGTTTTGCCAGATACAGAATTCTCAGTTGACATTTATTCTTTCAGCCCTATAAATATATTATTTCACTTCTTCTGGTCTCTGAGGTTTCCACTGAGAAATTTGCTGATCATCTTATTGAGGATCCCTTGCACGTAAGAGTAGCTTTTTCATGCTCCTTTCAAGATTCTCACTATAGCTGTTGACAGTTTGATTATAATGTATCTTGGCATAGGCCTCTTTCAGTTTATCTTACTTAGAGTTCACTGAGATTCTTGGACTTGTGAATCCATGTTTTTCCTCAAATTTGAGAAGTTTTCAGCCATTATTTCTTCAAATAACCTCTCTGCTCTTCTTTTCTTTCTTTCAACCTCTGGGACTCTGATAATGCATATGTTGCTTGATTATGTCCCATTAGTCTTTTAATCTCTGTCCACTTCATTCTTTTTTGCTCCTCAGACTTGATAATTTCAAATGATAACTTCAGCTTCACTGATTGTTTCTTCTTGTTTCAGTCTATTGTTGAACCCCTCTAGTGAATATTTTAGTTGAGGTACTACATTTTCAGCTCTAGAATTTCTTTTTTGTTCCTTTTTATAATTTTTGTTTCTTTTTTGGTATTCTCATTTAAAAAATATATTCCTTTCCTCATTCCTTTGGTTCTTTGTGTTTTCCTTTAGTTCTCTGAGCATATTTAAGATAATTGTTTTAGTCGTTGTCTGGTACTTCTGGTGCCTGTGCTTTTTCAGGGACAGTTTCTGCCACTTTATTTTCTTCCTTTGAATGTGGCATATTTTCCTATTTCTTTGTATGCTTTGTGATTTTTTAGATTGAAAATTGGGTATTTGAAAAAAACAGCCTTGCAGGTAGGCTGTGTGCTGGGGAAGACATTTACTAATTAGCAAGGCTTGCTCTGGGCCTTGGAATCGGCCTCATGTGAAGGCTTAAAGTCTTCTTGGACCTTTTCTAGGTGTACATCTTGCCTGGGCCACTGTGTGTGCTTTTTCAATTCCCTTAAACACACATCTGTTTTTAAGTGTCTTAATTTCCAAAAGACTCTCACCACTGCTTCTTCTGGGGGCCATTGATGTTCTGTTGTGCTCCTCTACCTCTAATCTCTTGCCCCAGATGTTGTGAGACTATAGTCCCTCTGCAGCTTTCTCGAGCGGTGTCCACCATTTCCTGTCTTTTCCTAGCCTGAGATCCGAGCTATACCGCTTTTCTCTTTCTGAGCTCTAAGAGACCAGTACCTCAGGCAGTCCCTAGACAGATTAGAACATTGCAGAAAAAGGTCCGCCTTCCTCTTCTTTCCAGTTAGAGGGAGGGAATTGAAAGCCAGGCCACTGCATCTCCCAGACTGTGCTTCCGTGCACTACAGGGGGAGGAGAGGTGGGGTACAAGTAAGTAAAAATACCATGGAATTTCCTTCCATTTAATATGTGGCTTTTTCCTTCCATTTCCTATGTGGCTTTTTTTTTTTTTTTTTTTTTTTGCGGTACGCGGGCCTCTCACTGCTGTGGCCTCTCCCGTTGTGGAGCACAGGCTCCAGATGCGCAGGTTCAGCAGCCATGGCTCACGGGCCTAGCCGCTCTGCGGCATGTGGGACCTTCCCGGACCGGGGCACGAACCCGTGTCCCCTGCATCGGCAGGCGGACTCTCAACCACTCTGCCACCAGGGAAGCCCATATGTGGCTTTTTCTTGATTAAGCTTTTGCTTGGTTGCTATAGACTGTTTTCCAGATCTCCTGTAAAGTTATTTTTGCTAATTTCTAGTTGGTTTTTTAAAAAATGTTAATGTGGGTGGGGGAAGGAGAGCCTGGAGTTTCCTAGTTTACCAACTTACAGATATCACTGAAATAAACAGTATTCTGTCTGTTTTATAAACAGAGATACCAGTGTTTAGATAGTGACTTATACAGGGTTCACAATTAATGAGGACAAAAGCTGGGCTTTGATTCTATTTCTTTTTCCAAGTTTTGTGATTTTTTTAAAAATAAACTTTGAGTCTGTCATACAGAGTGAAGTAAGTCAGAAAGAGAAAGACAAATACCGTATGCTAACACATATATATGGAATCTAAGAAAAAAAAATGTCATGAAGAACCTAGGGGAAAGACAGGAATAAAGACACAGACCTACTAGAGAATGGACTTGAGGATATGGGGATGGGGAAGGGTAAGCTGTGACAAAGTGAGAGAGTGGCATGGACATATATACACTACCAAATGTAAAATAGATAGCTAGTGGGAAGCAGCCGCATAGCACAGGGAGATCAGCTCGGTGCTTTGTGACTGCCTGGTGGGGTGGGATAGGGAGGGTGGGAAGGAGGGAAACACAAGAGGAAAGAGATATGGGAACATATGTATATGTATAACTGATTCACTTTGTTATAAAGCAGAAACTAACACACCATTGTAAAGCAATTATACTCCAATAAAGATTAAAAATAAATAAATAAATAAACTGTATTTTAGGATAGTTTTAGATTTACCAGAAAGTTGCAAAAATAGTACAGAGAGTTCCCATATCCACCCACTCCCTGCCCTGCACACAGTTACCCCTTTTATCAACATGTTACATTAGTATGGTACATTTGCTATGATCGGTGAACCCATACTGATGAACTAAAGTCCATACTTTTTTTGGATCTCCTTAGTTTTTACTTAATGTCTTTTTCTGTTCTAGGATCCAATCCAGGACACCACATTAGATTGTTCTCATGTCTCCTTTGGTTCCTGTTGATTGTGACAGTTTCTCAGTATTTCTTTGTTTTGATGACCTTGACAGTATTGAGGAGTACTATTCTGGTGTTTTGTAGATTGTGCCTCAATTGGGATTTGTCTGATTGTTTTCCTCATGTTGAGAATGGGGTTATGGGTGTTTGGGAGGAAGACCACAAAGGTAAAATACCATTCTCATCATATATCAAGGCTTTGATGAGCTGAACAGCCTTTGCCAGCTGTTTCCTCCATAAAGTTATTTTCCCCACTTTCTATACTCTATTCTTTGGAAGTTAGTCACTAAGTCCAGCCCACTTTCAAGAAGGGTTGGGGAAGATTAAGCTCCACTTCCTGGAGGGTGAGAATCTACATAAATTATTTAACATTCTTCTATAAGGAAGAATTATTTATTTTGTTTCTCAAATTGTTCCAGCTTTGTTCATTAGAAACTCTTTCACATTGGACCCTATATCCCTTTGGCATGTCCCCTTTGTTTTATTCTTTGAGCACTTCCTTACTTTCTGGCACTACAGGTTGCTCATTTTGTATATTCCCTGCCACAGCCATGGGAGAACCACCCATTTCTCCAAGGAGACCTGGTTCCTTCTAGTAAATCAGAATGTCTTCCAGAATATGAAAGATCTAGATGACTGTAATAGAACCAGGGGAAACCCATTTGGAAGGGTATATGTGTGTAGGAGGTGGTTAACAGGAGCAGAAGAAAAAGGGAAATCTGGGAAGGGGCATAATCCAATTCTCTTGAATGATAGTTTACTATCCATTTGGAGGCAATTTAAGAGCACAAACTAAGAGATACCTTGGGTTCAGATGCCAGCTCTGTCACCTTCTAGCTGTGTGTCTGTGAACCTCAGTTTCCTCATCTGTAATGTGGATATAATAACCTCATGAGGTTGTTGGGATGATGATGAAGTGATTTATTTATTTATGTATTTATGTACTTACCACAGTCTGCGGCATGTGGGATTTTAGTTCCCCGACCAGGGATCGAACCTGTGCCCCCTGCAGTGGAAGCACAGAATCTTAACCACTGGACCGCCAGGGAAGTCCTGATGATTAAGTGATTTAGAACACAAGCTTTTGCACAGTGCCTTGCACATGGTAAGCATTCACATCTTAGCTATTATTCTTAGTTTCAGTTCTTGTCTGAACTAGCTACTGTAATGTCACGAACAACTGTGAGCTCTCACTTTTTAAATTTGATGTCTTTGTTATTCAACTTCCTTCTTGTTATATTTCTTTCCCTAGGAATGATTTTGGTGGGACCCAGTACATCTTCTCATTTGAGATATCACCGAGAAGCTGTGAGTGATGTCATTGCCCTGTACTGGAGAAGCACTGGTGTGGGGGGGTCTCTATGCAGGTGGTGATTCTAGGGACCATGGGCTTGAAGTAGCAGCCTATTCTCCAGGCCCCTATTCAGGTCCAGTCCACTCTTGAAACTCTTGAATCAGTATTTTTCTTCAAGGCCATGAGAAAATTGTATTGTTCAAATATGGTATATTCATATTAAAGTGCAGTGAACTCCAAATCTGTTTTTGTTAATAGAATAAAATTTCTTTTTCACCTTCCCGGCAAATTTAATGTCCCCTTGTCAGGTGAGCTCTTTAAAATGTAAGAAGAAATTATCTTCCTTTTGATCATGCGATTCTCCTCCTAAAGGCTCTTCCTGTTTCACTGTGGATGAAGTCTAAAGTCCTCCTCCTGGATGTCAGCACCCCCTATTAGATTGGCACATTTTTTATACCTGTGAACCTTCTCCCATGACTCCCATGCCTGACATGTTTTCTCATAATTTCCTTCACTAGACTGTCATTCAAATAACTTTTTAAACTCTGCCCAGAGTAATGTAAAGAGTGCTAATACCTCCGTATCTACTGTCTTTTGAACACTACTGTTCAGTTATTACCTAGAATGCACTGGCCTTTGGTATGTGTATGGCATAAATACTCAAAGTATTCACCGTTTGGTTGTGTTTCTGTGTATCTTCTAAATATTTGTATTGATGTTGTCTTCTCCCTAAAGAACATGTATGTAAGTACCCCAGTCAATATAGTACTAAGTATCTGCTTATTGATAATGAGGAGGAAGATAAAGATAGGTCTAGAGTATAGTCATCGACAAATTTGAAGAAGGGGACTTCTTACATCTGAGGTAGTCAGTGTCTCTGCCTTCTTAAGTCCCTTGGCTGTGATTATAGGAAATTAACTCCCAGCTCAGTCCACAGCTGGGAGTTCCTTCAAGGAGATTGCTATTTCTGAGTCTTAGAGCTTGGAACCTATATTTATGGTTGGCCACTTGGGACCCATAATCTCAACCAGTGTCTAATCTTCCTGTAGTGATTGACTATTTTACATTACCATTCCTAGTTTATGCTGATGCTGCCTTCATCCATGCCTGTGATTGGAATCCTCATGCTGTACCTGCTCTGAGAAAAAAATCTAGAGATAAATGGAGTAGCATATCGGTGCCAAATATACTTTGAGGATAACGGGAAGGTGAGTGCAGGGGAAATATATCTTTTGAGTGACTTTCCACATATACTACCAGGCAGTGACTTTCAGAAAATATCCAAAGTAAGACCAACTGTGTTGTTTACCTTCATCATCTCACTATACCAAGTACTGTTCCTATATTGAATGATTTCACTCATAGAATTTGAGTGATACATGTAGATAGTTAGTTGCATGTAATTGGGTAAAGGAGGAGATTGGTAAGCAGCCAGGGTCTGGAACTAGTACAGAAAGATAATAAAATGGTTGAAGTAAAACTATGGGACTTTAGATTTTTAATGCTGTTTAAAAGATGTGGATTGCCTGCTCTAAAAGAAATTGGAGAGGAAAACGATGGGAGAAATGTTAAGTTGGAGTGAAAACTCATGAAAAATGAGTCTTCCTTATTTCCTACAAAATAAAGTGGAGAAGCATTTGTTTCTTTGTTTTTCGTCTTTTCAAAATACACAAGTGGAAAAGAGAATTTGGAAAATCTTCATAGTCATTTTCCCTCTTGCTGTGCTATGGCTATGTCCTATTTGAAAGTACTGCTGTTCCTCATTTCATTTTCTTTACACCTCTTGTAGCTGAAGCGGTTGCACGTTGCTGACAGAGTAGTTCTTGGGCTGGTCCTTAGCTCTGAATAAGGCTGGTTCATTGCCTGACAAATGTTACACCAGGACACTGGAGGCATTTTGCCTGTCCACCGAAATGTGGAACCTTTCCTGCAGAAGAATCTAGATTCCTGGAAGCAGGGACATAGAAGAGAAGCAGCACTGTTAGTATCCTCAGCAAATTATCAATGACAAGTGGAAATATAAAGCTACTAGGGTGTCTGTGAGGGAAATGCTGGTGGTAGTCACTGAACCACAGTGGCAAAGGTGGGCTCAACCTGTAGAAACTCACGTTGCCATTCTCTACCAACAAGAGCACAGTAAACTGTGGAAGACACAGATCTTGCATATTCAGCTAGTAAAATCCTGTAGTGCCCATGTGGATCACAGAGTTCTGGATATGAACTGCCACCCCTGTCCTCTAATTGACTAGAGGAGGTGAATCCAGGGGCACAAGGGTTCCATCTGTGAGTAAGCTTTCATAGTTGATTCCCTTAATTTATTAGTTCAACTCAAGTTGTAATCCCCTTGTCTCGTAGTGATATGTTTTAATTTTTTTAAGAAAAAGCTTTATTGAACTATAATTCACACTTAAAGTATACAATTCAGTGGTTTTTAGTATACTCACCGAGTTCTGGAACCATTACCACAGTCAATTTTAGAATATTTTTGTCACCTCAAAAGAAACCATATAACCTTTAGCTATAAGCACACCAATCCCCTATTCCCTCAAGCCCTGGGCAACCACTAATGTATATTTTGTCTCTCTTTGCCTATTCTGGACATTTCATATAAATAGAATCATATAATATGTGCTCCTCTGTGACTGGCTCCTTTTACTTAGCATAATGTTTTAAGGTTCGTTCATGTAGTAGCACATATTTGTACTTCATTCCATATGTATGTGAGAGAGTGTGTGTGTGTGCACGTGCATGCATGCACATAACAGCTATATTGAGACATTATTCATATAACATACAATTCACACATTTAAAGTGAACAATTCAGTGGTATTTAGTATAATCACAGAGGTATGCAAATATTAGTCATTTTAGATAAATTTAGAACACCTGTTTTCAGTTCTTTTGGGGCATGTACCTAGGAGTGGAATTGCTAAGTCATATGGTAATGCTGTGTTTAACTTTTTGAGAAAGTGCCAAGCTTTCCAGAGTGGCTGTACCATTTTATAGTCCCACAAGCAATGTACAAAGTTTCCATTTCTTCCACATCCTTATCAACACTTGTTACTTTTTTTTTTTTTTTTGCTTATGACCAGCCTAGTGGGTGTGAAGTGGTATCTCCTTGTGGTTTTGTTTTGCATTTCTCTAATAATGCTGTTGAACATTTTTTCATTTGCTTGCTGGCCATTTGTATAACTTCCTTGGAAAATGTCTATTCAAGTCTTTTGTCCACTTTTTAATTGGGCTGTCAATATGTTGTTGAATTGTAAGAGCTCTTTATATATTCAAGATATTAGAACCTTATTAGATGCCTGATTTGCATATATTTCCCTCCATTCTGTGGGGGTGTTTTTAAGACTTAATATTTTTGTGTGTGTGGAGCAGTTTATAGGTTCATAGAAAATTCAAGAGAAAGGTACAGAGATTTCCCATATACCTCCTGCCTCTATACATACATAGCCTCCCCCATTTTCAACATACCCCACCAGAGTGGTACTTTTATTACAACTGATGAATCTGTATCAACACATCATAATTACCCAAAGTTCATAGTTTATCTTAGTGTTCACTCTTGATGCTGTACATTCTGTGGGTTTGGGCAAATGTATAATGACTTATGTCAGTCATTGTAATGTACAGAATATTTCCACTGCCTTAAAAAATCCTGTGTACTCAGTACCACCACTCGCCCCACAACCCCTGGATACCACTGATCTTTTTTACTGTTTCTACAGTTTTGCCTTTTCCAGAATGTTATATAGTTGGAATGATACAGTATGTAGCCTTTTCAGTTTGTGTTCTTTGAGTAATAAGCATTTAAGGTTCCTCTGTGTCTTTTCACGGCTTGATAGCTCATTTCTTTTTAGCACTGACTAGATATACCACAGTTTATTTATCCATTTACCTACTGAAGGACATCTTGTTTGCTTTCAGAAGTTTTGGCAATTGTGAATAAAGCTACTATACATACTTGCATGCACATTTTCATGTGGACATAAGTTTTCACTTCCTGTAGGTAAATATCAAGGAATGTGATTGCTGGATTATATTGGAAGAATATGTTTAGTTTTGTAAGAAACCACCAAGCTGTCTTTGAAAGTGGCTGTACGAGTTTATATTTCTATTAGCAATGAATGAGAGTTCTGCTCTTCAACATCTTTGCCACTATTTAGTGTTGTCAGTGTTCTGGATTTAGGGCATTTTAGTAGGTGTATAGTGATATCTCCTTGTTATTTAATTTTCAATTCCCTGATGACATATGGTGTGGAGCTTCTTTTCATATGCTTATTTGCCATCTGTATATCTTCTTCAGTGAGGTGTCTGTTAAGGTGTAAGGCCCTTTTTTTTTTTTTTTTTTTGCGGTACGCGGGCCTCTCACTATTGTGGCCTCTCCCATTGCGGAGCATAGGCTCCGGCCGCGCAGGCTCAGCGGCCATGGCTCACGGGCCCAGCTGCTGCGCAGCACGTGGGATCTTCCTGGACCGGGGCATGAACCCGTGTCCCCTGCATCAGCAGGTGGACTCTCAACCACTGCGCCACCAGGGAAGCCCAGGCCCATTTTTAAATCGAGGTACTTATTCTCTTACTGTTTTTATTTTAATCCTTCATTCTTTAATAATTAGATAGAGCTCAGTTACAAAAGCATTGGCTCTTTTAACATGATTTTTTATTAAGGTATTGTTGATTTACAGTATATATAAGTTTCAGGTGTATAACAGTGATTCACAACTTTTAAAGGTTATACTTCATTTATAGTTATTATAAAATATTGACTATATTCCCTGTGCTGTGCAATATATCCTTGTAGCTTATTTATTTTATACATAGTAGTTTGTAACTTTTAATCCCCTACCCCTATATTTCCCCTTCCCACTTTCCTCTCCCCACTGGTAACCACTAGTTTGTTCTCTATATCTGTGAGTCTGCTCCTTTTTTTTGTTATATTCACTAGTTTGTTTTATGTTTTAGATTCCACATATAAATGATATCATACAGTATTTGTCTTTGTCTGATTTATTTCACTTAGAATAATGTATTCCAAGTCCATCCATTTTGTTGTAATTGGCAAAATTTCATTCTTTTTTATAGCTGAGTTGTATTCCATGGTATATATATACCACATCTTCATTTTCCATTCGTCTGTTGAAAGACATTTAGGTTGCTTTCACATCTTGGCTATTGTAAATAATGCTGCTATGAATATTGGGGTGCATGTATCTTTTCGAATTAATGTTTTTGTTTTTGTTGGATATATGCCCAGGAGTGGAATTGCTGGATCATATGGTATTCTATTTTTAGTTTTTTGAGGAACCTCCCTACTGTTTTCCACAGTGGCTGCATCAGTATACATTCTCACCAACAGTATACCAAAAGGGTTCCCTTTTCTCCACATCTTCTCCAACATTTCTTATTTGTGGGTTTTTTTTTATGATAGCCACTTGACAGGCATGAGGTGATATCTAATGGTTTTGATTTGCCTTTCTCTGATGATTAACAACGTTGAGCATCTTTACATGTGCCTGTTGGCCATCTATATGTCTTCTTTGGAAAAATGTCTATTCAGGTGTTCTGCCCACTTTTTTTTTTTTCTTTTGCGGTACGTGGGCCTCTCACTGTTGTGGCCTCTCCCATTGTGGAGCACAGGCTCCGGACACGCCGGCTCAGTGGCCATGGCTCACGGGCCCAGCCGCTCCGTGGCACGTGGGATCTTCCCGGACCGGGGCACGAACCCGTGTCCCCTGCATTGGCAGGCGGACTCTCAACCACTGTGCCACCAGGGAAGCCCTCTGCCCACTTTTTAATTGAGTGTGTTTGTTTTTTTGATGTTGAGTTGTATGAGCTGTTCATACATTTTGGATATTAATCCCTTATCGGTCATATCATTTGCAAATATTTTGTCTAATTCAGTAGGTTGTCTTTTTGTTTTGCTGATGGTTTCCTTTGCTGTGCAAAAGCTTTTAAATTTAATTAGGTCCCATTTATTTATTTTTGCTTTTGTTTCCTTTACTTTAAGAGATAGATCCAAAAAAATATTGCTGTAGTTTATGTCACAGTGTTCTGCCTATGTTTTCTTTTAGGAGTTTTATGGTTTCTGGTCTTACATTTAGGTCTTTAATCTATTTTGAGTTTATTTTTGTATATGGTATAAGAAAATATTCTAATTTCCTTCTTTTACATGTAGCTGTCCAGTTTTCCCAACACTACTTATTGAAGAGACTGTCTTTTCTCCATTGTATATTCTTGCCTCCTTTGTCGTAGATTAATTGACCATAGATGTGTGCGTTTATTTCTGGGCTTTCTATCCTGTTCCATTGATCTATATGTGTTTTTGTGACAATACCATGCTGTTTTGATTACTTTATCTTTGTACTATAGTCTGAAGCCAGAGAGCATGGTACCTCCAGCTCTGTTTTTGTTTCTCAAGATTGTTTTGGCTATTCGAGGTCTTTTGTGTATCCATACACATTTTAGAATTATTTGTTCTAGTTCTGTGAAAAATGCTATTGGCATTTTGATAGGGATTGCATTGAATCTGTAGATTGCCTTGGGTAACATGGTCATTTTAACAATACTGATTCTTCAAATCCATGAACACGGTGTAGCTTTCCATCTCTTTGTGTTGTCTTCAATTTCTTTCATCAGTGTCTTACAGTTTTCTGGGTACAGGTCTTTTACCTCCTTAGGTAGGTTTATTACTAGGTATTTTATTCTTTTTGATGCAATAGTAAATGGGATTGTTTCCTTAATTTCTCTTTCTGATACTTCATTGTTAGTGTACAGAAATGCAACAGATTTCTGTATGTTAATTTTGTATCCTGCACCTTTACTGAATTCATTGATGAGCTCTAGTAGTTTTTTGGTGATGTCTTCAGGATTTTTTTCTATATAGTATTGTGCCATCTGCAAACAGTGACAGTTTTACTTCTTTTCCAATTTGGATTCCTTTTTTTCATCTGATTGTTGTGGCTAGGACTTCAATACTCTGCCCATTTTTCAATTGGATTTTTTTGGCTGTTGAGTTGTATGAGATCTTTATACATTTTGGATATTAGCCCCTTATCAGATATATGATTTGTAAATATTTTCTCCCATTTGGTAGGTTGCCTTTTAATTTTGGTGATGGTTTCCTTTACTGTGCAGAAGCTTTTTGGTTTGTTGTAGTCCCACTTGTTATTTTTGCTTTTGTTGCTTTTGCTTTTGGTGTCAAATCCAAAAAATTCTTACCAGTATCAATATCAAGGAGATTACTGCCTGTGTTTTCTTCTAGGAGTTCTTTTTAATGATTTCAGGTTTACGTTCACGTTTTTAAGTCATTTTGAGTTAATTTTTGTGTATGGTGTAAGGTAGTTGTCAAGTTTCATTCTTTTGCATGTGACTGTCCAGTTTTCCCAGTACCATTTACTGAAGAGACTGCCCTTTCCGAATTGTATATCTTAGCTCCTTTGTCATAAATTGACCATATATGCATGGATTTGTTTCTGGGCTCTCTACTGTGTTCCGTTGATCTATGTGTCTGTTTTTATGCCAATACCATACTGTTTTGATTACTATGACTTAGTAATATAGTTTGAAATCAGGAAGTGCGATGCCTCCAGCTTTGTTCTTCTTTCTCAAGATTGCTTTGACTACTTGGGGTATTTTGTGGTTCCAAAGAAATTTTAAGATTATTTGTTGTATTTCTTTGGAAAGTACCATTGTAATTTTGATAGGGATTGCACTGAATCTGTAGATTGCTTTGGGTGGTTTGGACGTTTTAACAACATTAATTCTTCTAGTCCATGAATAAGGAATGTCTTTCCATTTAGTTGTTCTTCTTTCATAAATGTCTTCTAATTTTCAGTGTACAGGTCTTTCACCTTCTTGGTTAAATTTATTCTTAAGAATTTTTTTTGATGCAGTCATAAAAGGGATTGTTTTCTTATTTTCTCTTTATGATAGTTCATTATTAATGTATAGAAATGCAACATTTTCTGATTTTGTATCCTGCAACTTTACTGAATTTGTTTATTAGTTCTAAGAATTTATTGATGGAGTCTTTAGGGTTTTCCATATATAATATGTCATCTGCAAATAGCAACAGTTTTACTATTTCATTTCTGATTGGAATGCCTTTTATTTCTTTTTCTTGCCTAATTGCTGTGGCTAGGACTTCCAAATACTATGTTGAATAAAAGTGATGAGAGTGGGCATCCTTGTCTTGTTCCTAGTCTTAGAGGAAGGTTTCAGTTTTTCTCCATTGAATGTGGTGTTAGCTTGGGCTTTTCATATATGGCCTCTATTATGTTAAGGTATGTTCCCTCTATGTACACTTTGTTGAGATTTTTTAAAATCATAAATGGATGTTGAATTTTGTTATATGCTTTTTCTGCATCTGTTGAGATGTTCATATGATTTTTATCCTTCATTTTGTTAATGTGGTTTATCACATTGATTAATTTGCAGATGTTGAACCATCCTTGTTTCCCTGGAATAAATTCCACTTGATCATGGTCTGTGATTCTTTTATAGGGTTGATTTCATTTTGCTAATATTTTGTTGAGGATTTTTGCATCTGTGTTCATCAGGGATATTGACCTGTCATTTTCTTTTAGTGGTGTCCTTGCCTGGTTTTGTTATGAGGATAATACTGGCCTCGTAAAATGAGTTTGAAAGTGTTTCCTTCTTTTCTGTTTTTCTTTGGAAGAGTTTGGAAGGATTGGTGTTAATTTTACTTTAAATGTTTGGTACCATTCACCAGTGCAGCCATCTGGTCCTGGACTTTTGTTTGTTGGAAGGTTTTTGAATCTGATTTAATCTCCTTACCTTGTAATCAGTCTATTCACATTTTCTGTTTCTTCATGGTTCAGTTGTTGTAGGTTGTATCTAGGAATTTATCCATTTCTTCTGGGTTGTCCAATTTATTGGCATAGTTGTTCATAGTTGTCTTTTATGATCCTTTTTATTTCATAAATTTTAAATTGAATGATGAAATCTCACACCATTCCACTCTGTCCCACCTGGAATCCCCAATCATTGACATAGTCTGTTCCTGACACAAAACCACAGACCTCTCTTCATCTCATCATGTGGGTATTATATTACTTCACATCGTCACAAGAAGAAGGGTGAGCACAGTACAATAAGATATTTTGAGAGAGAGAGAAAGCACATTCATATAATTTTTATTACAGTATATTGTTAGAATTGTTCCATTTTATTATGAGTTATTGTTGTTAATGTCTTATTATGTCTAATTTATGAATTAAATTTTATCACAGGTATGTATACATAGGAAAAAGCATAGTGTATATATATATATATATATATATATATATATATATATATATATATATATATATATGCTTCTATACTGTGCAGTTTCAGACATCCACTGGGGATCTTGGAACATATCCTCCATGGGTAAGGGGGGACTACTGTATAGCTATCTTTGCTTGCTTTTGGTTTCCATTTGAATGGAATATCTTATTCCAGGCCCTCTCTTTAATCGATATATGTCCTTAAAGTTGAAGTCAGTCTCTTGCAGGCATCATATAGTTGGGTCTTGGTTTGTTTGTTTTTTAAATTTGTGCAGCCACTCATGGTCTTCTGATTGGAGAGTTTAGTTTACATTTAGAGTAATTATTGATATGTATGGTCTTATCACATTGTTAATTGGTTTCTGGCTATTTGTAGTTCATTTATTCCTTTCTTGCTCTCTTTATCTTTTCTTTTGTGGTTTGATGACTTTCTATTTTTAATTTTTTTTATTGAGTTGTATTTGACATTTAATAACACTGTGTAACTTTAAGGTGTACATTATATTGATTTGATACATTTATTTTGCAGTATGATTGCCATTGTACCATTAACACCTCCATTGCATCACATAGTTATCATTTCTTCTAATATTGGGAACAATTAAGATTAGTTCCTTAGCAAATTTAATGTTTAATACAGTTTTGTTGTCTATAATCACTGTACTGTGTATAGGTCTCTAGGAATTATTTATCTATTTGAAAGTATTTACTCTTAAATGACATCTGTCCCATTCTCCCATCCCCCAACACCTGGTAAAGACCATTTTATTTTCTGCTACTATGAGTTTGGGTTTTTTAGATTCCACATATAAGAGATATCATAGATTATTTGTCTTTCTCTGTTTGACTTATCTCACTTAGCATGATGTCCTTAAGGTCCATCCATGTTGTTGCAAAGAGCAGAATTTCCTTTTTTCATGGCTGAGTAGTATTCCATTACATCTATACATATCACATCTTCTTTAGCCTTTCATCCATTAATGGACAGTCAGTTTGTTTCCATATCTTGGCTGTTGTAAATAATGATGCAGTAAACATAGGAGTTCATATATTTCTTGTTAACCTGCTTTCATTCATTTGGATATATACTGAGAAGTGGAATTGCTGGATAATATGTTAGTTCTATTTTTAATTTTCTGAGGAATCTCCATACTTTTCTCCATAGTGGCTGAACCAGCTTACACATCCCACCAGCATTGCACAAGGGTTCCCGTTTCTCCACATCCTTGCCAACACTTGTTATATCTTGTCTTCTTGATGACTTCTAGTCTTACAGGTGTGAGGTGATATCTCATTGTAGCTTTGACTTACTTTTCTCTGATGCTTAGTGATGTTGAGCACCTTTTCATGTGCCTGTTGGCCATTTGGGTTTCTTTTTTGAAAAAATGTCTATTTAGTTCTCATGCCCATTTATGGATTTTTTTAATCATTGAGTTGTATGTATTGTATAAGTTCTTTATATTTTTTTGATATTACTCCCTTATCTGATACATGGTTTGCAAATATTTTTTCCCATTCTGTAAGTTGCCTTTTCATTTTGTTGATCGTTTCTTTTGCTGTGCAGAAGCTTTTTAGTTTAACGTAGTCCCACTTGTTGATTTTCACTTTTGTTGCTTGTGCTTTTGGTGCCACATCAAAAAAAACATTGCCAAGACCAATGTCAGGGAGCTTCTTCCCTGTGTTTTCTTCTAGGACGCTTATGGTTTTAGGTCTTACGTTTAAGTCTTTGATCCATTTCAAGTTAATTTATGTAAGTGGCGTAAGATAGGGGTCCAATTTCATTTTCCTTCATGTGGTTATCCAGTTTTCCTGACAGCATTTGTTGAAGGGACTATCCTTTCCCTACTGGATGTTTCTGGCTTCCTTATCAAATATTAATTGACTGTATATGCAAGGGTTTAATTATGAGCTCTCTATTCTGTTCCATTGGTCTATGTGTCTATTTTTATGCCAGTACCATGCAGTTTAACAAAAGAGCAAAGACAGCACAAATGGACCAAAAATAGTTTTTTCAACAAATGGTGTTGAAATCACTGAGCATCCATATGCAAAAAAAAAAAAAAAAAAAGAATCTAGATGCAGACTTTATAAAAACACAAAAACAACTCAAAATAGGTTAGAGACCTAAATGTAAAAAAGTGTAAAACTTTGAGAATATAACATCGGAGAAAATCTAGATGACTTTGGGTTTGGCAGTGGTTTTTTAGATGCAACACCAAAGGCACAGTCTATGAAAAAATGGATTGATAAACTGAACTTAATTAAACTTAAAATTTTCTGCTCTACAAAAGACTGTCAAGAAAATGAAAAGACAAACCACTGCCTGGGAGATAATATTTGTAGAAGACATGCCTAATAAAGGGACTGTTATCAAAATATGCAAAGAACTCTTAAAACTCAACAATAAGAAAATAACACAATTAAAACATGGCCAAGAGGCCTTAGCAGACCCCTACCAAAGAAGATATATAGGTAGAAATTAAGCGTATAAAAAAGTATTCCACATCGTATATCATAAGGGAAATGAAAACTGAAACAAAAATGAGATACCACTATACACCTATTAGAATGACCAAAATCCAGGACACTGACAACACCAAATGCTAGCAGGGATGTGGAGGAACAAAAACTCTCATTCATTGCTGGTGGGAATGCAAAGTGGTACAGCCACTTTAGAAGACAATTTGGCAGTTTCTTATGAAAGTAAACATACTCTTACCATATGATCCAGCAATCATGCTCCTTGGTATTTATCTAAAGGAGTTGAAAGCTTATGTCCACACAAAAACTTGCACTTGGATGATTATATCAGCTTTATTCTTTTTTTTCAAAACAAAAACTTTTTATTGAAGGGTAGTTGATTTAAAATGTAGTATTAGGTGTTCAGCAAAGTGATTCATATATATATATATATATACACATACATATGTATTCTTTTCAGTTTCCTTTCCATTATAGGTTATTAAAAGATACTCATTTTAGCTCCCTGTGCCATACAGTAGATCCTTGTTGTTTATCTGTTTTATGTATAGTAGTTTTAATCTGTTAATCCCAAACTCCTAATTTGTCCCTCCCCCATCCTTTCCCCCTTGGTAACCATAAGTTGGTTTCTATGTCCAAGAGTCTATTTCTGTTTTGTAAATAAGTTCATTTGTATATTTTTTTAAGGTTCCACATATAAGTGATATCATATGATATTTGCCTTTCTCTGTCTGACTTCACTTAAAATGTTAATCTCTAGGTCCATCTATATTGCTGCAAATGGCATTATTTTATTCTCTTTTATGGCTGAGTAATATACTATCGTGTGTGTGTGTGTGTGTGTCTGTGTGTGTGTGTCTGTGTGTGTGTGTATATATATATATATATATATATACACACACACACAGACATACACACCATATCTTCTTTATCCATTCATCTGTCGATGGACATTTAGGTCACTTCCATGTCTTGGCTGTATATCAGGTTTATTCTTTTTTTTTTTTTTTTTTTTTTTGCGGTATGCGGGCGTCTCACTGTTGTGGCCTCCCCCGTTGCGGAGCACAGGCTCCGGACGCGCAGGCTCCGGACGCGCAGGCTCAGCGGCCATGGCTCACGGGCCCAGCCGCTCCGCGGCATATGGGATCCTCCCAGACCGGGGCACGAACCCGTATCCCCTGCATCGGCAGGCGGACTCTCAACCACTTGCGCCACCAGGGAGGCCCCAGGTTTATTCTTAATTGCCCAAACTTGGAAACAACAAAGATGTCCTTCTGTAGGAGAATGGATAAATAAAATGTGGTACCTCCAGACAATGGAATATCACTAAATATTCCTAAAATGTGCTAAAAAAAGAAGAGCTATCAAGCCATGAAAAGTCATGGAGGAAACTTAAATGTGTATTACTATGTGAATGAAGTCCATCTGAAAAGTTTACATACTTTATGATTCCAACTTTGTGACATTCTGGAAAAGGCAAAACTATGAAAACAGTAAAAAGATCAGTTGTTGTCAGGGATTAGGGAGGAAGAGGGCTGAATGGGCAGAGTACAGAGGATTTTTAGTGCATTGAAACAACTCTGTATGATTCCATAATGGTAGGTACATGACATTATACATTTGTCTAAACCCATGGAACGTACATCAAAATTGAACTCTAATGTAAACTATGGACTCTGGTTGATAATAATTTGTCCATGTAGGTTCATCAGTTGTAACAGATGTACCACTCTCATGGAGGATGTTTTTATTTGGGAAGGCTATTCATGCATGGGGCCAAGGGGTATATAGGAAGTCTCTGTATCTTCTACTCAATTTTACTTGAACCTAAAACTGCTTTGAAAAATAAAGTCTATTAAAAAGTATAAGACATACTTGAAAGAAGTTAGGTAATATCTACATCAATGAATGACATCCCATGTACATAGATTGGAATATTTAAGATTTTTAAATGGCTGTGCTCCCCAAATTCATCTATAGATTCAATGGAATTCCTATAAAAATCCCATCTGTTTTATGGCATAAACTGGAAAGCAAATGTTAAAATTCATATGGAAATACAAAGAACCCAGAATAACCAACAATCTTGAAGAAGAACAAAGTTGGAGAATTCACACTTTCCAATTTCAAAATTTACTGTAAAACTACGGTAATCAAGAGAGTGTGGTACTGCAGTATTTATATAAGGATAGACATACACATCAGTGGAATTCAATGAGAGTCCAGAAAAATAACCCTTAACATTTATGATCTATTGAAATTCATCAATAGTGCCAAGACAATTCAGTGGGGAAGGAGCAGTCTTTCCAACTAATGGTGCTGGAGTTACTGTATATCCACATACAAAAGAATGAATTGGGATCCTTACATCAGATAATGCACAAATGTTAACTCAGAATGGATCATAGACCTTAATATAAGGGATGAAAAGTATAAAGAAGTCTTCATGACTGGATGAGGCAATGGTTTCCTACACATGACACCAAAAGCATAAATGACAAAAGAATAGAATACATAAATTGGACTTCTCAAAATTAAAAACTTTTGGGATTCAAAGGACACTATGAATAAGGTGAAAAGACAACCCACAAAATAGGAGAAAATATATTTAAATCATATATCTGATGAGGGCTTTATATCAAAAATAAAATTCTTGGGCTTCCCTGGTGGCGCAGTGGTTGAGAGTCTGCCTGCCGATGCAGGGGACACGGGTTCGTGCCCCGGTCCGGGAAGATCCCACATGCCATGGAGCGGCTGGGCCTGTGAGCCATGGCCGCTGAGCCTGCGCATCCAGAGCCTGTGCTCCTCAATGGGAGAGGCCACAGCAGTGAGAGGCCCGCGTACCACGAAAAAATAAAATAAAAAATAAATAAGATTCTTGCAACTCAATAATTAAAAGACAGTCCATTTGAAAATGGGCAAAGATTGAATATTCACCAAAGGAGATTTGCAAATGACCAATAAGGATATGGAAAGATGGTCAATATAAACAGTCCCTAAAGAAATGCAAATCAAAACCACATTGAGGGCCTCCCTGGTGGCGCAAGTGGTTGAGAGTCCGCCTGCCGATGCAGGGGACACGGGTTCGTGCCCCGGTCTGGGAGGATCCCATATGCCGCGGAGCGGCTGGGCCCGCGAGCCATGGCCGCGGAGCCTGCGCGTCCGGAGCCTGTGCTCCGCAACGGGGGAGGCCACAACAGTGAGAGGCCCGCATACCGCAAAAAAAAAAAAAAAAAAAAAATTAAAAACCACATTGAGAGGGCTTCCCTGGTGGCACAGTGGTTGGGAGTCCGCCTGTCAACAAAGGGGACTCAGGTTCAAGCCCTGGTCTGGGAAGATCCCACATGCTGCGGAACAACTGGGCCCGGTCACCACAACTACTGAAGCCCGCGTGCCTAGAGCCCGTGCTCCACAACAAGAGAAGCCACCACAATGTGAAGCCTGCGCACCGCAAGGAAGAGTAGCCCCTGCTCGCCACAACTAAAGAAAGCCTGTGTGCAGCAACAAAGACCCAACACAGCCAAAAGTAAATAAATAAAATTTAAATAAAAAACATTGAGGGATTGATCAATATGACAGAGCAGGAGAACATGGAGCTCGCCTCCCCACACAAACACATCAAAAATACATTTACATGTGGAACAATTCTCACTGAAAACTAGAAACTGCTAGAAAGACTCATGTACAACCAGGGCTGTAAGAAAGATCCACACATAATCAGGTAGGAAGGGAAGAGAAGTGGTCAGGTCAGGACCAGTGTCCCTGGGAGGGGACTCAGAGGAAAAGGGAGACTCCATGGGTGGAGATTCACCCTGGGAAGTGAGTGGGTCAAGTCACAGATTGGATGCCCCAGTCCTGGGGTCCTACGCAGGGGAGATGATCACCCTTGACTGATTGGGACCATTGGAACTAACCGGAGGGCTAGGGAAGCCTGGACTCCACTCCTGAGGCATGCATATGTGCTGGCTTGCCCCTGAGGCAGGGCGGAGAGGCCAGAGTAAGGACTCTTCAAGTGGCTGCCAGTTTCCTGCGACTGCCTCAACAAGTGCCCCAGCCTGAGCCATGTGAATGCTCCAGACCCCCTTACTCCACATTGCAGAATGGGACTGGATTTAGGACTGCCATGGTCTGGGAGAAAGCTCAGAAGGATGCAGAAGTGACTCAGTCCCAGGGCAATGTTTGGGTGGGACGGCAGTGGCCATTGTTGGCGCTTACTCAAGCAGCACGTCAGAAGCAGCCCAGAACTCTGACAGTGACCAGTCCACCACAGCTCACCCCCAGATGCATGCTGAAAGTCCAAATGGGACCCCCTACCCTGTGGTGTGGCTCCACAATAGGGCAGGGGTGGCAAAGGCTAGGGAGAGTGATTGGCTGTGAGGGACAAAGGGGACTTGGACCCAATACACCATGTGAGCAGAGTGAGGGAAACAATGTGGATACCTGCACAGGTGATGCATCAGAGACAGCTTGGACCATTGTTTGTGGATGATGTGCGCTGAAAGCACTAGGGGGCCCCCCTTGCTTCAGCACTCCTCCTCCTCTGGGTCAAGGGTCCCAATGCTGGGAGAGGGGAAAGCACACACTTAGGGGAACAGAGCCAGCTTGGGCCTGACCCTCAGGACTTCTGCTCCAGCAACTTGGGAGCAGACCCTGTCCCTGATAGGACAGTGATGGCCACTGAGCAGAGGGGAAACCCTACCTCACACCTGGCTCCAGCACTAGCACCTCCATCTCCAGCCCCACCTCCTACCAAGGCGATAGCTGCCAGCACACCCTGAGGAAAGACGTGACTTGCATCCATGTCAAATCCAGCTCTCCCACCAAAGGCATTGGGCACACGTAGCCTGCATAAGGATGCTCCCACGTAAGGACACCCCTTTAAGATCACAATAGGTAACTGTTTCACCTAAACTCATAGAGGCAGAGAAAGTTAAGCAAAAGGAAAAGGCAGAGGAACTCGTTTCAACTGAAAAAGCAAGAGAAAACTCTGAAAAAGCGAATAATGAAAAACAATTTACCAGATAAAGAATTTATAGCAATTGTAGTAAGAATGTTAATTGAATTAAGAGAAAGATGAACACAGAATTTTAACAAGGAACTAGAATATATAAAAAAGACACAATCCGAAATGAGGAATTCAATAACAAAAAACACCCTAGAAGGAACGAATAGCAGACTAAATGAAGCAGAAGAGCACATAAGTGATCTGGACGTTAGAATAATGGAAATCATCCCAGAAGAACGTCAAACAGAAAAACAAGTTAAAAGAGAACAGTTTAAGAGATCTTTTGAGATAACATTAAGCATACAAACACATTATTGGGGTCCCGGAAGGAGAAGAGAGAGGAAGAAGGGGATCGAAAATATATTTGAGGAAATTCAAACTTCCCAAACCTGAAGACAGAAATAGATATTGAGGTATAGCAAGCACAGAGGGTCCCAAACAAGATGAACCCAAACAAATCCCACACCAAGACATACCACAATTAAAATGGCAAGAGAGGGGCTTCCCTGGTGGCACAGGGGTTGAGAGTCTGCCTGCCAATGCAGGGGACACGGGTTTGAGCCCTGGTCTGGGAAGATCCCACATGCTGTGGAGCAACTAGGCCCATGAGCCACAACTACTGAGCCTGCGCGTCTGGAGCTTGTGCTTCGCAACAAGAGAGGCCGCGACAGTGAGAGGCCTATGCACCGCGATGAAGAGTGGCCCCCACTTGCTGCAACTAGAGAAAGCCCTCGCACAGAAATGAAGAACCAATGCAGCCAAAAATAAATAAATAAATAAAATGGCAAAAGAATTTTAAAGGCAGCAAGAGAAAAAGAGTCATATACAAGGGAATCCCCATAAAGCTATCAGTTAATATATCTGCAGAAACTTTGCAGGCCAGAAGGAGGTGGCATGATATATTCAAAGTGCTGAGGGAAAAAACCTGCAACCTAGGATACTCTACTCAGCAAGCTCATTGTTTAGAATAGAAGAACTTCTCAAACAAGCAAAAGCTAAAAGAATTCAGCAATACTAAGCATACCCTAAAAGAAATGTTGAAGGGTCTTCTCTAAATGGAAAAGAAGAATCTATAGGAAAAGGAAAATCCCACTAGGGAAAGCAAATATATAGTAAGAATTGAAGATCATTTAAAGAAGGCAGCATGTAGATTAAAAGACAAAAAGCTGTAAAAGCAACTATAACTACAATAAACAGTAAAGGGATAAGCATGAAGATATAAAATATGACATCAAAAATAAAATGGGGAGGAGAGTAAAGAATGTAGATCTTTTAGAATGTGTTTAAACTTAAATGACTACCAGTTTAAAAGAAGTATATGTAGTAGTATTCAATATATATGAACCCCATGGTAACCACAAATTAAAAACCTACAATAGATACACAAAAACTAAAAAGAAAGGAACACATACCACTGAAGAGAATTATCAAAATAATGAATGTAGACACAGAACTTACACCCTTCACAAAAATTAACTCAAAATGGGTAATAGACCTAAATAATTTGGTTCTGTTGTTTCTGGAATTGGCTTTCTAATGTGATCAGATTTAAAGACACTGATGACTCTATTTCCAGTAGTAAAGAGAACATTAATAGTCCATGATGGGAACTGTTTATAGAGATACACAAAATATATACTCCTAACCAACCACTTATAAGAAGCAAGAGGCTAAGTGACTCAGTGAATAATACTTTTCAATGTTTTTTGAAGATTAATGAATTAAATGATGTGGTTGGTTGTTTCTAATGTTGCTGGACAAAGTGGTGTAAGAAAAGGATAAGCTCAGGGATTTGAATACCTAGCTCGAGTGTCATAAATGACCTAAGAGCTTCTCTGTGTGCCTTGAAGAAGAGTCTTATCTCCTGTAGAAGCAGAGCTAAAATTGCTGAAAATCAAACACAGCACTTCACCTTGTAATTGGCTGAGTTACAACACAAATTTAACTCAGCCTTGCAGAGTGCCTACTGTTAAAGTGAAGGCATTGATTAGGAAATAATGGGATCCTGCAAATTGGGATGGAAATGTGTGGGAAGACACTGATGAAGCCGGAGACATTGAGCCCTTAAATACTGATAAATCTTCTTTGCCAGTGGAAGAGGTCTCCCCACCCCCAGTGGAAGTGGCCTCCCCATCTTCAGTGGAATTGACCTCCTTACCCCTAGCTGAGCTGATATCCTCAGGCCCAGGAAAAGTGTCTTTCCCAACTATAGAAAAAATGACCTCCTTACCCCTACCAGCAGCAGCACCTCCACTCCCAGTTTCCCCTCCCACAGTGGTATGGTCCTCTCCACCTGTCTATGGGGATTAACATAGCGTTGCTTGAGGAAATGGTAATTGCCTCCCTTTAGGCAGTTGCCATACAACATCATGGTGAGACCCCTCAGGGTCCACTCCCATCACCATTCTCTGCTTCTAGACCTATAACTATACTCAGGTCCCAGCAGGCCTCTAAAGATGCGGTACAAATTGTAATCCATGAGGGAGTGCACTGCACTCCAAATGAACTAATTGAGTTTTCTAATTTATATAAGCAGAAATATGGGGAAATTGTACGAATGTATACTAAGAATGTAGGATAATGGTGGAAGGAACATTAAGTTGGATCAGGCCAAATTTACTGATATGGGCTCATGTTGGTTTGCAACCTTGGGAGTCCCTGGGTGAAATTTGGAACTGGCCCCCATACTTGGAGTACAAGGAGAGACCCAAGAAAGAGACCACTCCAGATTGGTAGGTGGCAGTTTTAATAAGCAAGGGAACTTACATATGAGGTTTATCTTGGGTAGTCATAAGACAAGTGGATCTCTGCACCCACCAGCCAGCATCTTGAAAGTTTAGTCACGTGCACAGTCCAGATTGTCTTAACGATACATTACTCTCTCAAGGCTGCATCCTTGAAACAGCTCGTAGTGTGGGAATGGTGGGCAGAATGTACATTCCAAGGACGGGAATGGGTAAGCAGCCATCGATAGCCCAGGTCCAGCTTGCAGGTCAACTGGAGGTCAAGTCCTCTCAATAACCTCCTCTAATACTCCATCCCTGGTGACCAGCTCTTACAATCTTGTACATCCCCCTCTTCTGCAGTATCTCTAAGTAATCAGCAAAGAGTTTTAATACCATTGATGTGGCTCAATTGGTAGCTCTCTGGCTACATTGGAAGTAGACGCCTCAGCAACAGTATAAGCACATGCAAGAGAAAACACAGATAAAGATAATGATTCTCAATATAAGTAACAATTTTTTTCCCACCAAGAACCCCATTATCCAAAACATTGATTTACTAAATCCCCTAGTGAGATCACTCAGGGCATTCACTTGTGTCCTCATGTGATTTAATAAAGATGATACATTAGTAGACTCATCAGGTATGAACATAGAACATTCTGTTTGGGTAATGGCATAGGTGCCTCCTTGTGAGGCAGTAATACTGTCCAAGGCCATCCTATTTTAGAGGATGGTTTTTCTCTTTAGATACTTGTCAGTGTTCAGTAAAGAAGGGCTTTGCTGGCTATCGTTTAAGTCTTGTTTGGTGAATCTAGTAAGGGATTCTATGTGTGCTATAATGTCCTCTAGGCTAATGTTAGGAATAAAGACAATGGCCAAATGACCCTGTCAGTAGAAACTGTGCCCATCCAGTGACTGGACACCACAGGACAGGGACAGCAGAAGTCTAAGGTTGGAAAGACAGATATTTAGCAGGAACTTGTATGGGGAAGTCTTCTCATATAAGAATAACAGCTATTGTCTGATATGTAGATGTTAACATGACTGCAGCTTTAGGAATCTGACCTGGTTGTGCATACCATACTTGTTGCCAGGGGAGGCAGCACTGTCAGGCATGAGGAGATAGACAGGGGGTGGGATATGCTGACCAGGACTTCTACCTTCTCCTCTCTTTCAGTGGTGCATGTTCCATTCCAGGTATGTTGTGCTTCAGTAGGTCTGACTTGCAGTAGGGCAGTGGGATCCCAGTGGAGATTGAGTAGTTCTCCTTCATCCAGAGGTGCAAAGTAACTCACCCATCCTGGTGGGATGACTGGGATTTGCAACGTTGCAAATTTCAGTAGATAACACTTTCCCTAGGCGTGATGGGGCTTGGTGTTCTCAGCAGCATAGCATGTTGATCCATGATGAGATTCGAACAATAGTTGTCTTCCATGACTTCCATACCTTTTTGTACCTTCACGGTGTTCGATGTATCAGCCAGTCTGGCATATGGGGAAACAGGTCCTACTGTTTGATCTTTCAAATGTAAAAAAGCCTGGGGCCATATTTTAGTCCATTCAGCCAAGGTCATTTTACCTGTTAGTAATTTAATCTGCTGTTTAATATTCCATTTTTCCTTTCTACCAACACTGCTACTTGTGGGCTATAGGGAATTTGGAACCTCCACTGAATGTCATGTACTTTTCCCAGTCTTGCATACCATGACATTTGAAATGTGAACCCCCAGTTACTGTCTATTCTATGAAGGTATCTACATGGTACTCAGCTTCTCTAGTCTCCTAATGGTGGCAGCCTAGTTTGCATGGCAACAATGGAAAGCTTGGGTTAGGCCAGCTGCAGTGTCCACACAAACCATAGTGTATTTAGCACCTTAAATGAGATAGAGGAGGCTAATATAATCAATGTGCCAATGCTTCACCGATTGGGAACTCTTGTGGATGGCCCCAGACTCCTTTGGCAGTTGCCCTGGCTGTTTAGAACAAACAGGACATGTTGTTGCTGCATTAGCCAAGTCACTGTATTCCAAGGGCAATCTGGCATTCTTGGTAATATGCCATCACACCTGAGTGCTACAGTGGCCACTCTTTCTAGGCACCCTGTCTGCTGTGGAAGACAGTGAGGACTGCTTTAGTCTCTTGCAGATGAACTTAAATGTCTTTCTACATATCCTGACTCCATGAGGGCTTATTTTTGATTATTCATCCCTTGGTTTCCCATTGTCCAAGACATAAGGTTAAACCCTTTGGAACAGCCCAACTGAGAGTACAAAGGGCTAATAGCCAGGGCTCATGAGTGATCACCAGCCACATTGTTGAGTTCAGCACATAGGCTGCTATGGTTCATTCTTGTTTCCATCCAGATGGTGTCAGTTTGGGCTGAATAGCCACTGAAATGCATGTGGCAGGTTGCCCTGACTAGATCCATCTGTACACCAGGCATTAGTGGGAATTTCTTCTATTACCTCTCTACAGGACCCAGGGGCCGCCAAAGGAATAAGGGGCAGAGGCATTTGAAGGATCTACATGTTCCACAGGCCTAGTAGCACCTGCATTTCCAGAGACAGTGGGCTGCTGGACAGGGTGCTCCTCTGCTGCATACAGGCGTGCAACTTAGTCAAAATAGGAGTTTGAGCAATAACAGAGGTGAGTCGATAGAACATATTCTCAACCCAACTCTTCATGGGAAGGGAAGTTCTTACCATAATATGCTGTTCATTAAAGCTGTCTGGTCATATCTGATTCTATGCACATTTTAAAATATGACATTCCAATCAAAGCCTTGGTAATATAACCAAGTTTCCAATTGTGTCCTGTTTCATTGAAAACAGATTCTTATTGAATTTATGCAAATAAGTATGTTGCCATAAAATAATATTACTCACTAAGAGTTTCTGAATCCTGGAGGGATCAGGTAGGGAGAAAAAGATAAACGTTTCATCTTTGTTTACAAAGGTATATGTTAGCAAATTGCTAATAACTTGAGAAAAGAGATAAAGATTATCTTAAATACGGAAAAACAAAGCATAAAATAACGAACAATGTTTCAAACAAAAACGCGTAAAAATTATAATCATCCTCATCAGTTCATTTAGTCCAATATAATTAATTCTTGTTGATCTTGATCTTTGGTTAGCAGTTTTATAAATTCATCCTTTTTTTTCCTTAGAGTTCTGTGAATTCTTATTCAGTTCAGTGGTATAATCTTCTTTATCAGAAGCCTGTATATGTCAGTCTTTTCCATGAATCTCCTTGAATATGAAGCACTTTTGCAGGAATACTTTTGCAAAAACATCAGAGTAAAAAAATAACTGTCTGTAAATGACTAAAGACTTTAAAATGGCCATGGTTAAAGATCTGATGAGAGTTCCTTGTAGTGCAATTGACAAGGGAATTTGGTTATTTCTGTAACATCATTTTTAAAATAACTAGAATTATTGTTGATGGAGGTCATTGAGAAGACGTGACCACTGGTTGACCCATGGCTGGACCTGGGCAATCAGAGGCTACTCACCTCTTCCCCTGTCCTTGGAATGTACATTCTATTCACTGTTCCAACACTAGGAGCCATTTTCAAGGATGCAGTCTTGAAAGAGCAATGTGTTGTTGAGGCCATCTGGACTGTGTATGTGACTGAACCTAGTTAATGCCTCTATATAAATTTTTAAGATTCTGGTGGACTGGTGCAGAGATTTACTCATCTTGCAGCTGCCCAAGACAAGCCTTGTATATAAGTTTTGTTGCTTATTAGAACTGCTACCTACCAATTTGGAGCGTTCTATCTCTTTCTTCAGTGTCTCCTTGCCCTCTGTGTATAGGGGCCAGTTTTTGAACCAACAGTTGGCGATCCGGCCAGGAGACCTGAGAAATGGGTCTTGGTAAAGAGGCGTCTGTGGGGGAAAAGAGGTATCTTGAGGTGGTCACGACTTCTGTGTGGCCAGGGGTGGACCATATGTTAGATGCTTGTAGATCACTGCTTGAGTACAGGGACCTCCTGAAAATGCTGGCTGGTTTGACACGCTTGTTTGGAAACTACACATAGTGCACTGTGGCAAACAAAGAAAACAAATGGCTTCTGCAGTGGGCTGGTCTCTACTGTGGTCAGTAGAGTAATTTAACATATCAAATTTAACACATCAAATAAGTCTAATTAGCTTAATCTCTCTCTCTCTCTCTCTCTCTCTCTCTCTCTCTTTATTTTTGGCTGCACTGGGTCTTTGTTGCTGCACGCAGGCTTCCTCTAGTTGTGGTGATCAGGGGCTGCTCTTTGTTGCAGTGCACAGGCTTCTCATTGCGGTGGCTTCTCTTGTTACAGAACACAGGTTCTAGGCACGTGGGCTTCAGTAGTTGCGGCACGTGGGCTCAGTAGTTGTGGCTCATGGGCTCTAGAGTGCAGGCTCAGTAGTTGTGGCGCACGGGATTAGTTGCTCTGCAGCATGTGGGATCTTCCCAGACCAGGGATTGAACCCTCGTCCCCTGCATTGGTGGGCATATTCTTAACCGCTGCACCACCAGGGAAGTCCCTAATATCTCTCTTTTATCAGGAGAGAGGACAAATCTTTCAGATGTTCCAGGGACCCTCTGGAAAATCCCAAAGTTAGTTTGAAGTCAAAAAGACTTCATTTAGAATTTGATTTTGGGGAAGTTTGCCAAAAATATCAAAAAAGGTTTTAAAAGACTTGCTTAAATAGGATTATAGGTCACTGTGAAATAATATTTGGTTATCTGTTTAGCCAAAGTGGCAATTAAGGACTTTGAAGGCAAAATCAGAAAGTTACATAGTCATAAAAAATCTTAGCTCTTTTAACAGAGAAGACTCAGTTTTCTTAAGTAATGAAAGAACTGATAAAGGCAACATGAAGCACAGAAAATTATTTTGATAAAACACAGAATCTTTGTTTTCTAGGTAGGTTACTTAAAAGGTAAAGAAAAACTTTTCATAATCTTATCAAGAACAAACCAATAGTTCAAGGAAACTTTGTTCTTCTCAAAGATGAAAGAAAATTAAATTTTAGTTTTACCTAAGTACACTATTGATATTAAAGCTTTTTTCTTTACCAATTAAATAGAGCTCTTTTATAAATTAATTTTGACAGTACCATTCGGATGTAGAAATATTTCATATATAACAGGTAAAAATAGACATACAAAAGCATACAGACAGATACAAACAGAGACCATATAGCTTTCATTTCAAAATTTTAGCCATGAATCAGGTACAGCAATACAAAACTCACTAGTTTATAAATAAGAGTTGAATCCAAATGTGACTGGCAGACAGAACAAGTTAAGATTAGCCACTCAAATGGATAAAGCTTTTTACTAATATTTGTGGAGAAGACTTTTAAGAGTTGTATTTGCCCTTGACCAATAATCATATAGAGGCTGTGGACTGATTTGGGGCAAGGGAGCTTCTATAGCAGTATGTGTTTTAAAAAGCCTCTTCTTTCATGTGTTTGTTGACAGTCTGTATATCTTCTTTGGAGAAATGTCTATTTAGGTCTTCTGCCCATTTTTGGATTGGGTTGTTTGTTTTTTTGCTATTGAGCTGCATGAGCTGCTTATAAATTTTGGAGATTAATCCTTTGTCAGTTGCTTCATTTGCAAATATTTTCTCCCATTCTGAGGGTTGTCTTTTGGTCTCGTTTATGGTTTCCGTTGCTGTGCAAAAGCTTTGAAGTTTCATTGGGTCCCATTTGTTTATTTTTGTTTTTATTTCCATTTCTCTAGGAGGTGGGTCAAAAAGGATCTTGCTGTGATTTATGTCATAGAGTGTTCTGCCTATGTTTTCCTCTAAGAGTTTGATAGTTTCTGGCCTTACATTTAGGTCTTTAATCCATTTTGAGCTTATTTTTGTGTATGGTGTTAGGGAGTGATCTAATCTCATATTTTTACATGTACCTGTCCAGTTTTCCAAGCACCACTTATTGAAGAGGCTGTCCTTTCTCCACTGTACATTCCTGCCTCATTTATCAAAGATAAGTTGACCATATGTGCGTGGGTTTATCCTGTTTCATTGATTTATCTTTCTGTTTTTGTGCCAGTACCATACTGTCTTGATTACTGTAGCCTTGTAGTATAGTCTGAAGTCAGGGAGCCTGATTCCTCCAGCTCCGTTTTTCGTTCTCAAGATTGCTTTGGCTATTCGGGGTCTTTTGTGTTTCCATACAAATTGTGAATTTTTTTGTTCTAGTTCTGTGAAAAATGCCAGTGGTAGTTTGATAGGGATTGCATTGAATCTGTAGATTGCTTTGGGTAGTAGAGTCGTTTTCACAATGTTGATTCTTCCAATGCAAGAACATGGTATATCTCTCCATCTATTTGTATCATCTTTAATTTCTTTCATCAGTATCATTAATCATTAGAGAAGTGCAAATCAAAACTACAATGAGATATCATCTCACACCAGTCAGAATGGCCATCATCAAAACATCTACAAACAATAAATGCTGGAGAGGGTGTGGAGAAAAGGGAACACTCTTGCACTGCTGGTGGGAATGTGAATTGATACAGCCACTATGGAGAACAGCATGGAGGTTCCTTAAAAAACTACAAATAGAACTACCATTTGACCCAGCAATCCCACTACTGGGCATACCTGAGAAAACCATAATTCACAAAGAGTCATGTACCAAAATGTTCATTGCAGCTCTATTTACAATAGCCCTGAGATGGAAACAACCTAAGTGTCCATCATCAGATGAATGGATAAAGAAGATGTGGCACATATATACAATGGAATATTACTCAGCCATAAAAAGAAATGAAATTGAGCTATTTGTAACGAGGTGGATGGACCTAGAGTCTGCCATACAGAGTGAAGTAAGTCAGAAAGAGAAAGACAAATACCATATGCTAACACATATATATGGAATTTAAGGAAAAAAATGTCATGAAGAACCTAGGGGTAAGACAGGAATAAAGACACAGACCTACTAGAGAATGGACTTGAGGATATGGGGAGGGGGAAGGGTAAGCTGGGACAAAGTGAGAGAGTGACATGGACATATATACACTACCAAACGTAAAATAGATAGCTAGTGGGAAGCAGCCGCATAGCACAGGGAGATCAGCTCGGTGCTTTGGGACCACCTAGAGGGGTGGGATAGGGAGGGTGGGAAGGAGGGAGACGCAAGAGGGAAGAGATATGGGAACATATGTATATGTATAACTGATTCACTTTGTTATAAAGCAGAAATTAAGACACCATTGGAAAGCAATTACACTCCAATAAAGATGTAAAAAAATAAAATTAAAAAAAAAGCCTCTTCTGCCACCTTTTTCCCCCCTCCAGTCTCAGAGCAATCCTGGGCAGTGTTTTTGTTAGCTCCTGGGGTATTTACATTTCAAAGACATTATAAGACTTACAACTTCAATGGGCAGAGAAAGAATGCAAGTTTTTCTCGTAGGAGTTTTGGGGTATATTTCTCTATTATCAGAAATCTTGGGTAATTACTATTTAAAATTTTCATTTGTATTAGGGCTCAGATGGTGTACGGCGCTACATCTGTTTCATTGTCAATAACCACAACACTCTTCCCTTTGTTCTCCTCACTTTCCCAGGGATTCCACGTCTTAGTGTCTCAGGCTTTGTCTCACACCTTAATCTGCAGCAGCTTGTGCCCTTCTAGCTTTTCGAAACGGGCACGCTATTGTCTTCAACTTATTATCCTGCTCTGCCCCAAAGCTAGCAGAGCAGTGGACAATCACACATCCTTCTCTACCCTCAGCTCTTCTTCCAGCTGTCTTACTTGAGCTTCAGCTTCTAGTTGGGCATCAGTGGCCAGATGAAGTGCCAACAGTAGAGACCAACCCACTGTTGCAGCCATTTGTTTCCCTTCTTTGCTGCAGTGCACTGTGTGTGGTTCCTCAAACAAACACATTAAACCAGCCAGCATTTTTGGGATGTCCCTGTAGTCATGCACCAGTCCACAGACATCTAACTATGTACCACCCCTGCCCACAAAGAGGTCAATGGCCAACTCAGGATTTCCCCTATCGATGCCTCTTTCCCAAGACCCATTTCTTCCGTCTTCTGGCTGGCTTGCCAATTGTTGGTTTGCAATTCTTGGGAGTTCCCTGGGTTATATTCAAAACTAGCCCCCATTTAACAGAGGGCAAGGAGAGACCAAAGAAAGAGGCAGAGCACTCCAGATTGATAGATAAACAAAGGAACCTATATATGAGGCTTGTCTTGGGTGGTCGCAAGATGAGTAGTTCTCCGCATCAACCTTCCTTAATTGGGGTCAGTCACATACACAGTCCAGATAGTCTCAGCAACACATGAACAGAACGTACATCCCAAGGTCAGCAGAGGGGGGTAAGGAGCCTCTGATTTCCTGGGCCAGGTCATGGGTCAACCAGTGCTCACATCTTCTCAGTTACCTCCTCTAACAGCTCCCTAAGCAGAGATTCTGCATTTAATGTAGCTAAGGAAGTTAGAAAGGCCTCTGATTGTTTGGTTGGTTATCTGACTGAAACATGGACAAAAAATTTCCCACGGTATGTGAATTGGAAATGCCTGACCTCCTTTGGTTTAATATAGAGGAAGGGGTTCAGAGATTTAGAAAGATTGGGATGTTAGAGTGGATTTGTCATTTAAGACTTACTCATCCATACTGGGAGTGTCTAGAACAGGGGTCCCCAACCCCTGGGCCTTGGACCAGTATCAGTCCGCAGCCCATTAGGAACCAGGCCACACAGCAGGAGGTGAGCGGCAGGCGGGCAAGCAGAGCTTTATCTGTGGCTCTCCATCGCTCACATAACTGCCTGAACCATCCCCCCGCCCAACCCCATCCATGGAAAAATTGTCTTCCACAAAACCGGTCCCTGGTGCCAAAAAGGTTGGGGACCACTGGTCTAGAAGACATGCCTTTCACCAATACTTTGAGAAATAATTTGGTGAGTGGAGTCCTAGCATCCTTTAAGATCTCCATGATTGCTCATCTCTGTAAGTGAGACGTTACCGTGGGAACTGCAGCCACTCAATGGAAAAACCTAAATGCAGTAGGAGTAATTTGATCCTGGCGTGGCAGGGTCCAAGTGGCAGCATTCAATCACCAAAAGGAAGGTGGGTGTGGTTACCATAATGGACAGCAGAGACAAAGCAGCAGTCAGAATAGTCTGATTCATGCAGACTTATGCTGATGACTAGTTAATTATAGTGTTCTAAAAAGTGAAATAAATAGGAAGCCTACTAGATTTTCACTTGATCTGTATAAGCAGAAAAGTTCTAGATCAAGTGAACAAAAATCTAACTCAAATCATAAAAACAGAGAGTCACAGCCCCTTGATCAATTCCAAGACTTAAGACAGTTTGTAGACTTAGAACCCCTTGAATGAAGGGGAGGTTGGGTCCCCTTGAAGAAGGATCCCGGTACACTAGTGAAAATTTATACTGTTAATATTTCTCCCAAAGGGACCTGCAACCTTTTACCAGAGTGACTGTACATTGAGAAAAAGGAAATAATCAGGCCTTTCAGGGACTACTGGCCACTGGATCTGAACTAGCACTGATTCTAGGAGACTTGAAGCACCACTGTGGCCCTCCAGTCAGTAGGGGCTTATTAAGGTCAGGTAATCAATGGAGTTTTAGCTCAGGTGTACCTCACAGTGAGTGTAGTAGCTCCCCAAATCCATCCTGTGGTTATTTCCTTCATTCCAGAATGCATAATTGGAATAGATATATATAGCAGCTGGAAGAATCCCCACATTGGTTCCCTGATCTGTTGCATGTGGGCTGTTATGGTGGGAAAGGCCAAATGGAAGCCATTGGAACTTCCTCTACCTACAAAAGTAATAATAAAAAATAATACCACATTCCTGGAGGGATTGCAGAGATTAGTGCTACCATCAAGGACTTGGAAGATGCAGGGGTGGTGATTTCCACCACATCCCCCTTCAACTCTATTTGACCAATGTAGAAGACAGATGGATCTTGGACAATGACAGTGGATTATCACAAGCTTAACCAGGTAGTAATTCCAATTGCAGGTGCTGTACCAAATGTGGTTTCATTGCTTGAGCAAATTAACACATCATCTGGTAGCTGGTATGCAGCTGTTGATCTGGCAAATGATGATTTTCTCCATACCTGTCCATAAGGCCCACCAGAAGCAATTTTCAGCTGGAAAGGCCAGCAATATACCTTCACTGTCCTACATTGGAAGTATATCAACTGTCCAGTTCCGTGTCTTAATTTAGTTCACAGAAATCTTGATTGCCTTTCCCTTTCACGAGGTATCACAATGATCCATTACATTGATGACATTATTCTGATTGGACCTAGTGAGTGAGAAGTAGCAACTAATCTAGACTTATTGGTGAAACAGTTGCATGTCAGAGGGTGGGAAATAAACCCAACGAAAATTCAGAGGCCTTCTGCCTCAGTGAAATTTCTAGAGATCCAGTGGTATGGGGCATGTTGAGACATCTCTTCTAAGGTGAAGGAGAGGTTGTTGTATTTGGCCCCTCCTACAACCAAGAAAGAAGCACGATGCTTAACTGGTCTCTTTGGATTTGGTGGCAATATATTCTTCATTTGAGTGTGTTATTCTAGCCCATTTACTGAGTGACCTGAAAAGTTGATAGTTTTGAGTGAGATCCAGAACAAGAGAAGGCTCTGAAACATGTTTGGGCTTTTGTGCAAACTGTTATGCCACTTGGGCTACATGATCCAGCAGATCCAGTGGTGCTGGAAGTGGCAGTGTCAGATCGAGTTAGTGTTTGGAGCCTTTGGCAAGCCCCTGTGGGATGAATTACAGCATAAACCCTTAAGATTTTGGAGCAATGCCCTGTCCTCATCTGTAGATAACTACTCTCCTTTTACGAATCAGTTCTTGGCTTCCAACTGGGCCTTAGAGACTAAACACTTGACCATGGGCAACAAAGTTACCATCAAACCTGAGCCACCCCTCATGAACTGGGTGTTACCTGACCCACCAAGCCATAAAGTTGGGCATGCACAGCAACACTCCATCATCAAATGAAAGTAGTATATATATATGATCAGGCCTGGGTAGGCCCTAAATGCACAGGTAAATTACCTGAAGAAGTGGCCCAAATGCCTATGGTCCCCACTCCTGCTACACTGCCTTCTCTCCCAGCCTGTACTTGTGGCCTCCTTGGGAGTTCCTACAATCAGTTGACAGAGAAAGAAAAGACTTGGGCCTGGTTTACACCTGGTTTTACAAGATATGCAGGCACCATATGGAAGTGGACAGCTGCAGTATTACAGCGCCTCTCTGGGACATCCCTGAAGGACAGTGGTGAAGGGGAGTCCTCTTGGTGGGCAGAACTTCAGGCAGTGCACCTGGTTGTTCACTTTACTTGGAAGGAAAAATGACCAGATATGTGATTATATACCAATTCATGGGCTGTGGCCAACCCATGGTTGGCTGGATGTGGTTTGGATGGATGGTCTGGGACTTGGAAGGAACAAGATTTAAAAATTGGTGACAAATTTAGGGAAGAGGTATGTAGATAGACTTCTCTTAATTGGAAAAAGACATGAAAATATTAATGTCCCATGTGAATGCTCACCAAAAGGTGACCTCAGAAGAGGAAGATGTTAATAATCAAGTGGATAGGATGACCCATTCTGTCGGTACCATTCAGCCTCTTTTGCTAGCCACCCCTGTCATTGCCCAATGGGTTCATGAACAAAGTGGCCATGGTGGCAGGGATGGTGGTTATACCTGGGCTTAGCAACATGGACTTCCATTCACCAAGGCTGACCTGGCTACAGCCACTGCTGAGTCCCCAATCTGCCAGCTGAGTGCCCAATCTGCCAGCAGTGGAAACCAACACTGAGCCCCTGATATGGCACCATTCCCTAGCATGATCAGCTAGCTAGCTGGTGGCAGGTTGATTGCATTGGACTGCTCCCATTATGGAAGGGGCAGTGTTTGTCCTTATTGGAATAGACACTTACTCTGGATATGGATTTGCCTTCCCTGCATGCAATGCTTTTTCCAAAACTATCATCTGTGGACTTAATAGAATGTCTTATCCCCTGTCACGATATTTCACAGAGCATTGCTTCTGATCAAGAACAACCCTTTACAATAAAAGAAGTGTGACAGTGGGCCCAAGCTCATGGAATTCACTGGTCTTACCATGTCTCCCACCATCCTAAAGCAGCTTGCTTAATAGAACAGTGGTATGACCTTTTGAAGATTTAGTTACAGCACCAGCTAGGTGGCAATACCTTGCAGGGCTGGGGCAAGTTTCTCCAGAAAGCTGTATATGCACTTAATTAGTATCCACTATATGGTGCTGTTTCTCAAGTAGCCAGGATTTACAGGTCCAGAAATCAAGCAGGTGGAAATGAAAGTGCACCAGTCACTATTATCCGTAGTGACCTACTAGCTTCCTGTTTTCATGACTTTATTTTCTGCTGGCCTAGAGGTCTTAGTGTCAGAGGGAGGAAAGCTTCTATCAGGAGACATAACAATGATTCCACTGAACTAGAAATTAAGACTGCCACCCTGCCACTTTGGGCTCTTCATGCCTTTGAATCAACAGGCAAAAAAAAGAGTTATGGTGTTATCTGGGGTGATTGATCCTGACTATCAAGGAGAAATTGGACTACTACATGGTGGAAGTGAGGAAGAGTGTGTCTGGAATACAGGAGATGCCTTAGGGCATCTCTTAGTATTACCATGCCTTGTGGTCAAAGTCAATGGAAAACTACAACAAACCAATCCAAGCAAGACTACTAATGGGCCAGACCCTTCAGGAATGAAAGTTAGGGTTACTATGCCAACTAAAGAACAATGACCAGCTGAGGTGCTTGCTGAAGGCAAAGGGAATACAGGATGTGTAGTAGAAGAAGGTAATTATAAATACCAGCTACAACCACATCACCAGTTACAGAAATGAGGACTATAATTGTTATGAGTATTTCCTCCTTATTTTGTTATACATATGTTTGTGTGTGTATATATACATAAACTAAGCAAATATCTTTGTTTTATTTCCTTTCTTATTGTTTTATCATATAAGATAAGCTGTATTGACTTTACATCAGTAATTGAGTATTGCTAATTTTACATCATAGTATTTAAGTTATGGGATATCAGGAGAAGAGTAAGCATCACTCAAGTGCCCTTCCTCCTCTTCTGGGGAAAGCATTATGCTTTCAGTTGTTTGTAGGATAGCTGTATCATGTCAGTTGGAACTATGACCTTGTCATTGTCTTTATTTGGAGATCCAGTATGGTTTAAGGAGATATGTATGGGTACCAAGCTGACAAGGGGTGGAGTTATGATGGTTAATTTTATGTGTCAACATGATTGGGCTAAGGGCTGTCCGGAAAGCTGGTAAAACATTATTTCTGGGTATGTCTGTGAGGGTTGTTAAAAAATAAAATTCAACTGAGTAAATCTGAAGATCTAATTGTACTTTTTCAAAGATTCATGAATCAAGCAGCATCTCATCTAGCAAACAGAAAGGAGCTCTGAGGAGCTGCACAAAATGGAAGGCTTTTATAGACAGAAGGGGACAGGAAAAGGAAGTTTCTAGCCAAGAGTGGACTGTCTCAGGCAAAATCACCTTCTTATGGGGGACAAAAATGGTCTATCGAATACATTACCTCACTAGTGCTGACCAGGTAATTCCAGATTGACTTGTTACAGGTCACATTCTTGGGCGAGGCTGAAATTGCAATTAGATTAGGTATTAAGTCTTGGTTTGCTGATGTGGGGCTTAGCATAAGTGACTCCATTTGAGGCCTATTGTTTCTTTTTTAACAGGGTGTTCCCAGAAGAGATTAACATTTGAATTGGTAGATTGAGTAAAGAGGATCACCCTCACTAATGTGGGTGGACATCATCCAATCCATTGAAAGCCTGAATAGAACAACCAGGCAGGAGAAGGGCAAATTTACTCTCTTTACTTGACCTTGGACATCCATCTTCTCCTACCCTTGTACACAGGCATTCCTAGTTCTTGGGCCTTTATAGACTCAGACTGGAACTTACACCATCAGTCCCCCAAATGTCAGGCCTTCGGACTCAGACTGAATTACACCATGACCTTTCCTGGTTCTCCAGCTAGCAGTGGCAGATCTTGGGATTTCTTGGCCTCCTTAATCACGTTGGCCAATTCCTATAAGTCTCCTCTTATTTATATCTATGTCTGTATCCATGTTATTGATTCTGTTTCTCTGAAGAACCCTGTCTAATGCAATATGGAATCTAAAATAGTCAGGGGCTTCCCTGGTGGTGCAATGGTTGAGAGTCCGCCTGCCGATGCAGGGGACACGAGTTCGTGCCCTGGTCCGGGAAGATCCCACATACCGTGGAGTGGCTGGGCCCATGAACCATGGCCACTGAGCCTGTGCGTCCGGAGCCTGTGCGTCCGGAGCCTGTGCTCTGCAAGGGGAGAGGCCACAACAGTGAGAGGCCCACGTAACACACAAAAAATAAAATAAAATAAAATAAATAAATAAAATAAAATAGTCAAAGTCATAGAAGCAGAGAATAGTATGGTGGTTGCCAGGGGCAACCTTAAGGGGGAAATAGGGAGATGGGAAAAGGGTACAAAGTTTCAGTTATGCAAGATAAATAAGTCTTAGAGAACTAATGTACGGCATGAAGACTATAGTTAGCAATACTGTATTGTAAACTTGAAATTTGCTAAGAGGTGTTCTCACCACACATATAAAAAAGTAATTATATTAGATGATGGATATGTTAATTAGCTTGATTGTGGTGATAATTTCACAATGTGTGTGTGTATATATATATAAACATCAAATTGTATGCCTTAAATATATATAATTTTTATTTGTGAATTATACCTCATTAAAGCTGAAACAAACAAACAGAAATAAAAATGTCCAGATTGGATGGAAAGAAGTAGAAATATATATATATATATATATATATATATATATATTTATATATTGTATTTCTTATATACACCCCCACACACAATTAGAACTAATAAATGAATTCAGAAACATTTCAGGAAACATCAGTGTAAAATATCAGTTATATTTCTATACACTAGCAATTAACAATCCAAAAATAAATTAATAACTTTACTTAGAATAACATCAAAAAGAATAAAATACTTAGCAATAAATTTAACCAAAGAAATGCATGTCTTATATACTGAAAATTACAGAATATCATTGAATGAAATTAAATAAATGGAAAGACATTCCATGTTTATGGATTAGAGGGCTTAATATTGTTAAAATGATAATACTTTCCAGAATAATCTACAAATTCAATTCAATCCCAATCCAAATTCCAGCTGCTTTTTTTCTCCAACATTAATAATCGAAACTTAAAATTCATATGAAAATTCAAGGGACCCAGAATAGCCAAAAGAATCTTGGAAAAAGAGCAACAGAGTTGAAGGACTCACATTTCCCTATTTCATGACTTACTACAAAGCTACAGTAATTAGAGCAGTGTGATACTGGCATGAAGATAGGTATATAGATTAATGAAATAAAATTGAGAGTCCAGAAATAAATCAGTACACCTATGGTCATTTGACTTTCAATAAGTGTACTAAGACAATTCAATGGAAAAAAAAAACAGTTTTGTCAACAAATCTTGCTGGAACAACTGGACCCCTCTCTCATACCATATGTAAAAATTAACTCAAAGTGTATCAGAGACCTATATGTAAGAGCTAGAACTATAAAATTATGACAAGAAAGCATAGGTGTACATCTTCCTGTACTCAGATTAGGCCATTTAAAAAAATATGTGATACTTAAAAGCAACAAAAGGAAATAGAGATAAAGTATACTTCATAAAAAATTTTAAAAAGTTGCTTCAAATGACACTATCAATAAAGTGAAAAATAAATTCACAAAAGGGAGAAAATATTTGCATCATATATTTGATGAGTCTAGTATCCAGAATATATGAACTCTTACATGAGTGTAAGAGTTCTTACAACTCAAAGTAAAAAGACATATGCACCAATTTAAAAATGGACAACGGATTTGAGTAGACATTTCTCCAAAGAAGATAGATAAATGGCCAATAAGCACTTGAAAATTGCTCAACATCCTCAGTCATTAGAGAAATATAAATCAAAACAACAGTGAGGTTCCACTTCACACACATCAGTATGGCTATAATAAAAAAGACAGTGGGAAATGTTGATGAGGATATGAAGAAATTAGAATCCTCATACATTGCTGGTAGGGATGGAAAATGGTGTAGCCTCTGTATAAAACAAAACCTCAAAAGGTTAAGCATAGAGTTAACATAGAGGAATTCCACTTGTAGGTATATACCCAAGAGAATTGAAAACATGTGTTCACACAAAAACTTGTACATGAATGTTCGTAGCAGCATTACTGATAGTAGCCCAAAAGTGGTAACAACCTAATGTCCATCAACTGATGAATATATAAACAAAATGTGACATATCCATATAATGGAATATTATTCAAATGTTAAAAGCAGTGAAGTATATCAGCACATGACACAACATGGATGAACCTTAACAACATTATGCTATGTGAAAGAAGCCAGTCACAAAGGACCAAATATTTTATGATTCCATTTATATGAAATGTCCATAATTGGCAAAAACATAGAGCTACAAAGTAGAATACTGATTGCATAGGGATGAGGGGATGGGGTGGGCAGGAGAATACCAATTGGCATGGACTTTCTTTTAAGGGAGATGAATATGTTCTAAAATTAATTGTGGTGATGGTTACACAACTCTGTAAACATACTAATTCACAGTTGTACGCTTTATAAGGTTGGATTTTATGGTATGTGAATTATATCTCAATAAAATTTATCCCCATAATGAGAAGCCCAGGATCACATCACTTAACTGGTGAATTCTACCAGTCATTTAAAGAAGAGTTAATATCAATTCTATATAAATTCTTCAAAAAATAGGAGGGAGCAGTTCCAACTTTATTTTATGGTACCAGTATTAACTGGATGCCAAACGTTTCCAAGCACATCACACACAAAAAATAAAACTAGAGAAAAGCATTCCTTATGAATATAGACGGGGAAATCCTTAACAAAATAATAGTCACCTTTTTTCTTAATTTACTAAGACTTTAAAAAAATGGCTTTATTGAAATTTGCATATGGGTGTTGAATTTTCTCAAGTGCTTTTTCAGCATGAATTGATATGTGAGTTGTTTTCTTTAGCCTGTTAATATAATGGATTACATTGATATTCAAATACTGAATAAACCTTACGTATTTGGAAGAAACTGCTCCTGGTATATAATTATTTTTATATATTCCTGGGTTCAATTTGTTATTTTGTTGAATACTTTAATTAAATGAGAAATATTTGTATGTAGATTTCATTTCTTTGTGTATGTAGTATAACCACACAATGGAATATTATTCAGTCATAAAAAGTTATGATGTACTGATACAACATGGATGAAGCTTGAAAACATTATGGTAAGTGAAACAAGCAAGTCTTAAAAAACCACATATTATATGAGTCTATTCATATGAAATGTCCAGAATAAGGAAAGCTGTAAAGACCAAGTAAATTGGTATTTACTTAGGGATTGGAAAGATGGCAGTAAGGGGGTGCAGTACTAGCTAAATTGTACCGGGTTTCTTTTTGAGGTGATGAAAATGTTCTAAAATTGATAGTGATGGTGACTGTACATATCTATGAGTATATTAAAAACCATTGAGTTGTACACTTCATATGGGTAAATTGTATGTAAATTATAATCCAATAAAGCTATTTAAAAAAGAGAATGACTAGAATCATGGGGAATGTCATCAGCAAGATGTCAGAATAGAAAGCCCCAGAACTTGCTTCCTCCACAGAAACACCAATTTAACAACAATACACAGACCAATTGCCTTTGTAAGAAATGAAGAAATCAGTTAGAAGGTTCCTGCAGCTCGGCAAGCATGAAGCCAACGTCAAAGACTGGTAGAGAAATTCATGGCGCACACTCACTAGAGCTCCTCCTCCCAGCACAGTAGGCATTATTCGGAGAAAACTCCCAACTCCCTACATCTCCCTGGGGAGAGAAAGAGAAGAGTAGAACATATTCAATGTTCTGACTTTTGAGGGGGCTACCAAGAAACTGGTTTTTATCTTGCCTGACTCTAAGCTCTGACAAGAAAAGGATACCAGGTTGGGAGACTCTGAGAACAAGAGATCAACGTGCAGTACCAAAAACAGACGCTAGATGTCGCACCAGCACAGTGGCTTAGTATACTACCAAAGAGGCTGCAGTACCATATATTGACACCAGGTGGTGCTTGTGAGTAAAACCCGTCAAATTTCAATGAAGAGATTACACACACAAGCCCAGAGAAAATGTATCCCCAGAAAAGTTTTAGAAGGTCTCCTGAATCTCTACCTGGGTGATTGAGGAAAGTCTTCCATGTACAAAACCAGATCACAAAGACTGGGAGAGGTGGCTGATTTTTCAAATGCCGAAGTCCTGACGGGACATAACAAGGTATACAAAGAAACAGGGAAACATGGTCCAATCAAAAGAACAAATTAAACATCCTGAAACTAACCCTAAAGAAACAGAGATATATGAATTTCCAGACAAATATATATTTTTTAAAAAACTGCCATAATGGGCTTCCCTGGTGGCACAGTTGTAAAGAATCCACCTACCAATGCAGGGGAGATGGGTTCGAGCTCTGGCCAGGGAAGATCCCACATGCGACGGAACAACTAAGCCCATGCACCACAACTACTGAGCCTGCGCTCTAGAGCCCACGAACCACAACTACTGAGCCCACGTGCTACAACTACTGAAGCCCACATGCCTAGATCCTGTGCTCTTCAACAAGAGAAGCCACCGCAGTGAGAAGCCCACGCACCACAACGAAGAGTAGCCCCCGCTCGCCACAACTAGAGAAAGCCCGTGCACAGCAATGAAGACCCAATGCAGCCAAAAATAAATAAATGAAATAAATAAATTTATTTTAAAAATACTGCCATAAGGATGCTCAACAAATTAAATGAGAGCATGGATAGATAGCTAAAACGAAATCAGGAAAAATGCATGAAGTAACTAGAATAACAACAAAGAGTTAGAAATTATGAAGAAAAAACAAATAAAATTGGGGAACTAAACAATACAATTACTTAACTGAAAACTTCACCAGAGGTATTAAGCAGTAGATTTGACCAGTCAGGAGAAAGAATCAGTGAAATTAAAGAAAGACTTCAAAATTACCCAGGCAAAGGAGGGGGAAGAAAAAGAAGAACGTGAACAGAGTCTGAGACACCATTATGTAGAACAACATATGCATTATGGGAGTCACAGAAAGAGAAGAAAAAGAAAAAGGGACAGAGAGCCTATTTGAAGAGCTAATGGCTGAAAGCTTCCCCAGTCTGAGGAGAAATGGACATACAAATTCAAGAAGCTCAGAAGAACAACAGCTAGGATAAATATAAAGAGAACTACACCATGACATACCTAATTGAACTGTCAAAAATCACAAAGAGAGAATCTTGAAAGAAGAAAGAGAAGAGCAGCTTATGACATACAGGCCTACCTTGTTTTATTGCACTTTGCTTTATTGTGCGTCACAGATAATTGCATTTTTTACAAACTGAAGGTTTGTGGCAACCCTGCATTGAGCAAGTCTATTGCCACCATTTTCCCAACAGCATCTGCTTACTTTGTGTCCCTGTGTCACATTTTGGTAATTCTCGCAATATTTCAAACTTTTTCGTTATTATTTTATTTATTATGGTGATCTGTGATCAGTGGTCTTTGATGTTCCTATCGTAATTGTTTTCAGGCACCATATACCATGCCCATATAAGATGGCAAACTTAATTGATAAATGTTGTGTGTGTTCTGATTGTTCCATTGCCCAGCTGTTCCCCAGTCTCTCTCCCTCTGCTCAGGCCTCCCTAGCCCCTGAAACACAACAATATTTAAATTAAGCCTAATAACCCTACAATAAGTGTTCAAGTGAAAGGAAGAGTTGCATGTCTCTCACATTAAATCAAAAGCTAGAAATGGTTAAGCTTAATGAGGAAAGCATGTTGAAAGCCAAGAGGGGCCAAAAGCTAGACCTCTTGTGCCAAACAGTTAACCAAGTTATGAATGCAAAGGAAAAGTTCTTGAAGGAAATTAAAGGTGCTACTCCAGTGAAGGCAAAACAGACTTATTGCTGACATAGAGAAAGTTTTAGTGATCTGGACAGAAGATCAAACCAGCCACAAAATTCCCTTAAGCCAAAATCTAATCCAGAGCAAGGCCCTAACTCTCTTTAATTCTATGAACCTGAGAGAGGTGAGGAAACTGCAGAATAAAAGTTTGAAGCTGGCAGAGGTTGGTTCATGAGGTTTAGGAAAAGAAGCTGTCTCCATAATTTAAAAATGCAAGGCAAAGCAGCAAGTGCTGGCATAGAAGCTGCAGCAAGTTACCCAGAAGATCGAGCTAAGATCATTAATGAAGGTAACTACAATAAACAACATATTTTAAATGTAGACTAAACAGACTTCTATTGGAAGAATATACCATCTAGGACTTTCATAGCTAGAGAGGAGAAGCCAATGCCTGGCTTCAGAACTTCAAAGGACAGGCTGACTCTCTTGTTAGGGACTAATGCAGCTGGTGACTTTCGGTTGAAGCCAATGCTCATTACCATTCTGAAAATCCTAGGGCCCTTAAGAATTATGTTAAATCGACTCTGACTATGCTCTATAAATGAAACAACAAAGCCTAGATGATAGCACATCTGTTTACAGCATGATTTACAGAATATTTTAAGCCCATTGTTGAGACCTACTGTTCAGAACAAAAGATTCCTTTCAAAATATACTGCTCATTTGACTCTACACCTGGTCACCCAAGAGCTCAGGTGGAGATGTACAACAAGATTCATATTTTCATGCCTGCTAATATAGCATCCATTCTACAGCCCATGGATCAAGAAGTAATTTTGGCTTTCAGATTTTATTATTTAAGAAATACATTTTGTAAGGTTATAGCTGCCATAGATGGTGATTCCTCTGATGGGCAAATCAAATTGAAAACCTTCTGGAAAGGATTTGCCATTCTAGACGCCATTACGAACATTTATGATTCATGGGAAGAGGTCAAAATATCAACATTAGCAGTCTGGAAGAAGTTGATTCCAACACTCATGGATAACTTGGAGAAGTTCAAGACTTCAGTGGAGGAAGTTCTTGTGGATGTGGTGGAAATAGCAAGAGAACTAGAATTAGAAATGGAGCCTGGGGACTTCCCTGCTGGCTCAGTGGTTAAGAATCCATCTTCCAGGGCTTCCCTGGTGGCGCAGTGGTTGAGAGTCCGCCTGCTGATGCAGGGGACATGGGTTCGTGGCCCGGTCTGGGAAGATCCCACATGCCGCAGAGCGGCTGGGCCCGTGAGCCATGGCTGCTGAGCCTGCACGTCCGGAGCCTGTGCTCCGCAAAGGGAGAGGCCACAACAGTGAGAGGCCCGCATACCGCAAAAAAAAAAAAAAAAAAAAAGAATCCATCTTCCAATGCAGGGGGTGCATTTTCGATCCCTGGTCAGGGAACTAGATCCCACATGCATGCCACAACCAAGAGTTCACGTGCCACAACTAAGGAGCCAACCTGCCACAACTAAGACCTGGCACAACCAAAATTAAAAAAAAAAAGAAATGGAGCCTGAAGATGTGACTGAATTGCTACAATCTCATGATAAAACTTGAACAGATGAGGAGTTGCTTCTTATGGATGAGCAAAGAAAGCAGTTTCTTGAGATGGAATCTACTCCTGGTGCAGATGCTATGAGGATCATTGAATTGACAACAGTGGATTTAGAATATTACATAAAACTTAGTTGATAAAGCTGCAGCAGGGTTTGAGAGGGTTGACTCCAATTTTGAAAGAAATTCCACTGTGGGTAAAATGCTGTCTAACAGCATTGCATGTTACAGAGAAATCGTTCATGAAAGGAAGAGTCCATCGATGTTGCACACTTCATTGTCGTCTTATTTTCAGAAATTGCCACAGCCACCCCAACCTTCAGCAAGCACCACCCTGATCAGTCAGCAGCCATCAACATCAAGGCAAGATCTTCCACTGGCAAAATGATTGAGTTGCTGAGGGCTCAGATGATGGTTAGAAATTTTTAGCTATAAAGTATTTTAAAATTAAGGTATGTACATTGTTTTCTTAGACATGATGCTATTGCACACTTAATAGACTACGGTATGGTGTAAACATAACTTTTATATGCATTGGGAAACAAAAAAATTTGTGTGAATTGCTCTCTTGTGATATTCACTTTCATGTGGTGGCCTGGAACCAAATCTGCAATATCTCCAATGTATGCCTGTAAAAGTGAGCTGTTATTAAATTATCAGTGGATTTCTTAGCAGAGAACTTGCATGCTAGAAGGAAGTGGGATGATATATTCAGTGTGCTAGGAAAAAAAAACACCCTTCCATCTAAGAACACTATATCCAGCAAACAGTCCTTCAAAAATGAAGGAGAGGGCTTCCCTGGTGGCGCAGTGGTTGAGAGTCCGCCTGCCGATGCGGGGGACACGGGTTCGTGCCCCGATCCCGGAGGATCCCGCGTGCCGTGGAGCGGCTGGGCCCGCGAGCCATGGCCGCGGAGCCTGTGTGTCCGGAGCCTGTGCTCCGCAACGGGAGAGGCCACAGCAGTGAGAGGCCCACGTACAGCAAAAAAAAAAAAAAAAATGAAGGAGAAATTAAGACTTTCCCAGATAAAAGCTGAGGAAGTTTATCACCACTACACCTGCCCTACAGGAAATGCTGAAGACAGAGAATTCCCTGGCTGTCCAGTGATTAGGACTTGGCGCCGGGTCCCGGGTTCAGTCCCTCATCAGGGAATTGAGATCCCTCAAGCCGCGTGGTGCGGCCAAAAAAAAAAAAATGCTGAAGGCAGTCCCCTCAGGTTGAGGTGAAAAAATGATAAACAATAACACAAACCCATATAAAAATATAAAACTCGCAGGTAAAGGTAAATATATAGATATAGAATCTTATAGTAATGTAAATGCATAAATCATTTTTAAAACTAATATGCAGTTTAAAAAACAAAAGCATAAAAAGTAATTATAAATCTATGTTAATTGATATGCAGTATAAAAAGAGATCATTTGTGTCATCAATAATGTGAAGTTGGGGGAGACAGAGATTTAAGATTTAGAGTTTCTATGTATGATTGGCAATTAAGTTGTTATCAGTTTAAAATACTTTGTTATAATTTTATGATTTATGTAAATGCAATGGTAATCACAAACAAAATGTATCTATAGAATATACACAAACGGCTCATCTCATGAATCCATTGAAATAGAGTGAAATAATATTTATAGAGAGCTTTTCTCTCCTAGAAAAGAAAAAAAGGTTGCCAGTTGTTGCTTCACAGAATCAAAATAATAGGAATTCAAGTAATTTTCTTCTGCTCTTTTAAAATATCTTTCTGTCCTGCAGATGGAATGGCCTCTGATGATGAAAAGAGAAACCATATCTCTAAAATGGTTTTGAAAATTAGCTGAAGATAAAATTGATGAAATATTCAAACTCTTGAAAACTATGAAAAACCCCACAGAGAAATCAGTTGAGAGGCAAATTTTTGAAAATAATTTAAGTGTTTTGAAATGAAAAGATGAGAAATAGCAAAATTAAACTATTTTACAATCATTATATAGAAATTTTATTTTTAAAATGTATATTATATGTATATATTCCAAAGGATAATATTAAAATCTGAATCTTTTGTAATAAATCATACTCTGTGTGAAAAAAAAAGAATATACACAAACGGAAGTAAGAAGGGAATCAAAACATGTTAGTACAAAAAAAATCAACAAACACAAAAGAAGGAAGCAAGGGACGAAAGAATGACAAAAACTATAAGACATACAGAAAACAATGAACAAAATGGCCGTAGTCAGTTTTTCACTATCAGTAATTACTTTAAATGTAAATAAACACACCAATTAAAAGACATGGATCGGCAGAATGGAGTGAAAAACAAGATCTAACAAGATGTTGTTTACAAGACACTCATGTTAGGTCTAAGGACACACATAGACTAAAAATGAAAGGATGGAAAGGATATTCCATGCAAACAGGAACATAAAGAGAATGCAGGTGGCCATACTTAGACAAAATATTTTAAGACAAAAATTGTTAAAAGAGACAAAAAAGGACATTATATAATGATAAAAGAGTCAATTCATTAGGAGGATGTAATGATTATAAATATATATGTACCTACATTTGAGCTCCCCAATATATGAAGGAAACACTGAGAGCTGAAGAGAGAAATAGACAGTAATACAATAATAATGGAAGACTTCAATACTTCAATTTCAGTTATGGATAGAAGAACCAGAGAGAAGATCAAGGAAACAGAGGACTTGAACACCACCATAGAACAAGTGGACCTAACAGACTGTTGGGCTGCACCCCAAATGCCTACAAAGTCTTGTAGTTGCCCAGCCTCAAGACTGAAGAAACAGCCCAGAGACTGCGACAGAGACATCAACAGTTTATTGGACAAGGGGATCTTACACAAAGGGTCCTGGAGTGACAACCCACTGTGTGCAGCAGACTGCAGGCAGAACGTGGTAGCAGTCTTCACTACTCAGGGGAGAAGGAGGCTACCATTTATAGGGGGAATTGACATCAGGTTGGCTCATCGGTTACCGGGGCTAATTAAGCCTTAGAATTAAGAGGATTGGATAGTCATGTGAGTGAAGCAAGGACTGGTCAAGCAGGAGATGTACAGAGAACAAGAGAGCAGCCATCTTGAATGGCCTAACCATACACAGACATATACAGAACATTCCATCTAACAGCAGCATAATACACATTCTTCTCAAGCACACAGGAACATTCTCATGTCAGGTCACAAAACAAATTTAAGAAGGCTGAAATCATACAAAGTATCTTCTCTGACCACAGTGGAGTGAAACCAGAAATCAATAGCAGAATGAAAACAGGAAAGTCCACAAATATGTGGAAATTAAACTACTCACTCTTAAACAATCAAATAATCAAAAGAAATCACAAAAGAATTTAGACACAGAGAATGGACTTGAGGATATGGGGAGGGGGAAGGGTAAGCTGGGACAAAGCGAGAGAGTGGCGTGGACATATATACACTACCAAACGTAAAATAGATAGCTAGTGGGAAGCAGCCGCATAGCACAGGTAGATCAGCTCATGCTTTGGGACCACCTAGAGGGGTGGGATAGGGAGGGTGCGAGGGAGGGAGACGCAAGAGGGAAGAGATATGGGAACATACGTATATGTATAACTGATTCACTTTGTTATAAAGCAGAAACTAACACACCACTGTAAAGCAATTATACTCCAATAAAGATGTAAAAAAAAAGAATTTAGAAAGTATCTGAGACAAATGAAAACAAACCCACAAAAGAACAGAACTTATGGGATTCAGAATGACATCAGCAAAATGATAGACTGGGCATTTTATACCATCTTCCCCCCAACCCCAAACACCAATTTTTCCAATCATCCACAGATGAAAGTGCCTTTGTGGAAGTCCAGGAGTCCAGCGAGAAGTTCCAGCACACCACTGGAGCAAAAATAATCTAGATTGGACACATTGAAAAGGGTAAAAGGAAAAGCTTCACTTCACTTGCATAACCCTTTCCCTAAGGTGGAACAGCTTAGTACCAAGACCCTCTCCACCTGTGATTTCTCCCATGGGGAAAGTAAGAGTGAGTGAAAGACAAGATTCCTCAGCTGTGTGGAATGCTGCCAAAGAAGCCCACCTTCTTCTTACCCCATCCAGAATACTGAAGTGTGCTGCATGTTTGGACAGTGGGGAAGGGCTGGCAGAACAGCAGCCAGGGTTCTTGGAGGGCATCAAAAGGACACAGATCCTACTAACACTTCCACTGATTCCATCTCGAAGCCCACCCACAAGCTGCTTGGGATGCCTCACTTGTGGATCTCCTCAACTGGTCCACAGTCAACCTCAATGTTCCATGCTCCTCATGCACACACACCCTCACTGTGTGGCTGGCTCCCTGCATGTGCCCCCAAGAGAAACACATATGAGTTTTGCAAATGGTTAATGAACACACACACAAATCTGTCCTGTCTCTGTGGGACTGTGAGAAAGCACACAAAATTGAGCATTTGGCATTGCCATAGGGAAAGCAGATGGGAAGTTGTCGCACCCAGCCTGGCTTTGTAGGATTGAGGGAAGGCATACAATCTTAATAATTACCCCTCCTCCCCCACACCAGGGAATAAGAAGTGTGGAGTAGGCATATTTACAGAAAAGGTCTGAGAAAGTCTCAGAATCACTAGCACAGATGACAGATAGTATTTGTCACCTGAAGCCAGTCAGTAAAGACTGGAGGATGTGACTGCTTCTTCAAATAGGAAGACAGCAACATAAACCTTCAAGGAACATGAAAAATCAAGGAAATAATGACACCACCAAAGGGACACAATAATTTTCCAGTAACTGCCCCCCCACAAAAATGGAGATCTGTGATTTGCCCAATAAGGAATTCAAAATAGTTGTTTTAAGGAAGCTCAATAACCCATAAGAAAACACAGAAAGACAAAAGAAACCAGGAAAAAAATATAGGAGGTAAATGATAAGTTTCACACAGAGAGAAATAGAAAAGAGCCAAACAGAAATTATGGAGCTGAAGAATACCGAGAATGAAATGAAAAATGCAATACAGAGCATTAAAAGCAGATTTGATCAAAAACAAGAATCTGTGAAGTCAAAGGCAAGTTATATGAAATTATCCACTCAGAAGAGAATGAAGAAAAAAGAATGGGAAAACATAGGTGGAACACTCTTTCCAAAGAGAACACTCTTTCCAAAGAGATGTAAATTGTAGCAATATTTTTTGGATCTGTCTCTTAAAGCAAAGGAAATAAAAGCAAAAATAAACAATTGGGACCTAATTAAATTTAAAAGCTTTTGCACAGCAAAGGAAACCATCAACAAAATGAAAAGACAACCTACTGAATGGGAGAAAATATTTGCAAATAATATGACCAACAAGGGGTTAATATCCAAAATGTATAAACAGCTCATACAACGCAACATCAAAAAATCAAACAACCTGATTAAAAAATGGGCAGAAGATCTGAATAGACATTTTTCCAAAAAAGACATACAGAAGGCCAACAGGCACATGAAAAGATGCCCAATATCATTAATCATGAGAGAAATGCTTCACAAAGACCACCAACATTTTTATTCAGTGGGCTACCCACACACCGGGAATCAAATTGCTGGACTTGTCATACGGTCTTCAGTTGCTGTACCCCACCTTAAATGCTTACTCTGCTGATACATTCAATTTCAGCCAACTCCAGGTAACAACAACATCTTTGCCCCAGGGCTTCCCTTCAGTTGGATGCCCTGCCCACATTTCTGCCCTAATTGCTCCTCAAGGAGTGATTTTGGAGTAGCCTTCAAGGCCACCTTGGTTATTCTGTGCCCAGGGACAAACAGCTCTTGGCTCACAGATGCCTTTAACCACACCACTAGGACTCATATAGCAGAGATAGCCCATGAATGGGTACAAATGCCTGGGTTTCTCGCGGGAGGTTCTGATGAATACTTTACACTGAGAACTTCTGCCTTTGGATTTTATTACGGGGCCCATATCACAAGGCTCTCACCTAGTACATTATTCTCTCTCCCAGCTACGGGGTGTGGGGTGGTGGTGGTGCACAGAGTGCTGGGGGCATGTGTCACCTAGTGGGGTGTTCTGCAGGTGACACACCCCATGGGGCTTGTGGATGGGGCTCCTGGTGGAGTCCATGAGCTGGCTAGTAGGATCTGTCAGTTGTTGAGTTCTCTGCACTGGCTGCTGACAGCCCTCACTTTTTCTTGCTCCTAGCTGCCCCCAGATGCTTCAGCTGTGCTGATCCCCCTCAGTGTTATTGGTGGGAAGAGAAAAAGTGGGCCTCCTGGGCATAGTGCCACAGGCTGTGGAAACTGGGCACACATTTTCCCCTTACTTTCCCTTGAGGGAAAAATCGAGGGCCAAGGAGATCTCTCTTGGCACTGAGCTGTGCCACACTGAGGGAAGGGTGATGTGAATAAAGTGAAACTGTTCTTCTTACCCTCTTCAGTGCAGCTGTTCTGATTTTTTGCTTCACCATGGTGCTGAAACTTCTCCACTGGCCTCCTAGACTCCTATAAAGGTGTTTTCATCTGTAGTTCGTTGCTAAAATTAATGTTTCTGTGGGGGGTTGATGGCTGGAACCTCCTATTCTGCTGTCTTGCTGACATTCTTTTCTAAGCTATTTTTTTTTAATGACTGTATTGTTTGTCCTGTGTGGCCAATGAAGTCTTTGTTTTGTTAGGTGGTAAGCTAGTGTTTTGACAGGGTTTCACTAAATGTCTGGAGCCTAGAAAAGAAAAAAAAAGAAAAAGAAAAAAATACTCTCCCAGTCTTTGCAAATTGGTATTGTTTTGGGGCACTCCTTCAATGCTTAGCTGGACCATTAACAACTCTTTCTTAGCCTACATGTCTTGCTTCTGTGGAAACTGAAGGTCACCCTGAGGTGAAATCTTGGAGTCTTCTTAGGCCCTTTTCTGAACTTGTGTCTACACTTGGTCATCCTTGTGGACTTCTCAATTCCACAGTATGCACAGCAGTTTTAAAAGCCTCATCTACCTAGCCCACCGTATATCTCCTCCACATTCTTTGCTAGTCTTTTTGAAGTGTCTATTGCTTGTCCTGACTCTTCTTCCTTGCCCCAGGCTGCTGTGTTCAATACTTTTGCCATTAAATGCTTTCTATGAAAGCCACCCTATAAGCCACACAAGGCCTGGGAATGTTCTGAGTCAAGAGAAACAAAGGCAAGTCTTTGCACCAGTCCTTGAGGAAGCCATCAGATGGACTGAAATACCCAACCATAATTCTTTGTGAATAATGTTCATACTGCTCTCTCTGGCACTAGCAACCTGCACCAGGAGTGTGGGCTGCTGCCTTCACAGCCACCAAACTGAGGAGTGGGGAGATGGTAGGTAGGCAAAAAAAAGCTGCAGTGCTCTCTGACTGCAATGCAAAAGCTCCTTTCTTCATTAAGTACTCTCCTGGTTCTTGTAAGTTTTACACTAGATTCCAGAATTTTACAAAATTGATTCTGACAGTTTTTGCCTGCTTATTAATTGTTTTTGTGGAAGGGATGGAGCCCTGGAGTTTCCTATACCACATTTTCAATAACATTGCTCAATTTATTCTTCATTCCTTTTTTTTGTTTTTTTGGTTTTTTTTGCTGAGTAATATTCCTTTGTATGACTATACAAAACTTTATCCATTCAACAGTTCATAAAGGTTTGTGTTTTTTCCACTTTTTAGTTATTATGAATAATGGTGCTATGAACATTCATGTATGAGTTTTTGTGTGAACGTATGTTTCCAAATCTCTTATGTATATACCTAGGAGTGCAATTGCTGGGTCATTTGGTAACTCTATGTTTAACTTTTTGAGAAACTGTTGAACTGTTTTCCAAAGTGGCTGCACCATTTTATATAAACGCCAGCAATGTATGAGGGTTCCAATTTCTCTATATCCTCACTGGCACTTGTTATTATCTGTCTTTTTTATTGTAGATACTTCAGTGGGTATGAAGTAGTATCTCTTTGTGGTTTTGGTTGGAATTTCCCTAATGACTAATGATATTGAGCATTTATTTGTGTTTGTTGACCATTTGTATACCTTTTTGAAGAAATGCCTATTCAGATCTTTCGCCTATTATTTCTTAGTTATTTGTCTTTGTAAAAATTTTTTTTTTTATTTTTGGCTATGTTGGGTCTTCGTTTATGTGTGAGGGCTTTCTCTAGTTGCAGCAAGTGGGAGCCACTCTTCATCATGGTGCGCAGGCCACTGTTGCAGCCTCTCTTGTTGTGGAGCACAGACTCCAGACGCGCAGGCCCAGTAGTTGTGGCTCATGGGCCCAGTTGCTCCGCGGCATGTGGGATCTTCCCAGACCAGGGCTCGAACCTGTGTCCTGTGCATTGGCAGGAAGATTCTCAACCACTGCGTCACCAGGGAAGCCTGGTTATTTGTCTTTTTGTTGTTGAGTTGTAATAGCTCTTCATATATTCTAGATGCAAGTCTTTTATCAGAGGTATGATTTGCAAATATTTTCTCCCGTTCTGTATATTTTCATTTCACTTGCTTGATATTGTCCTTTGAACCACAAATTTTTAATTTTTGATGAATTCTTATTTATCTATTGTTTTTTGTTGCTTTTTGGTGTCATATCCAAGAGACCATGACATGATCCAAGGCCATGAAGATGTATGACTATGACTTCTAAGAGCTTAAAAGTTTTGGTTCTTACATTTAGATATTTGACCCATTTTGAATTAATTTGTATAAATGGTGTGAGTTAGGGGGGTCTGACTTCATTGTTTTGCATGTGGATATCCAATTGTACCAGCACCATTTGTTAAAAAGACTATTCTTTTTTCATTACATTTTCTTGACATCCATTGGTCTATATGTCTGTCTTTATGCTAGTACAATACCGTCTTGATTCTGTAGGCTTGTAATGAGTTTTAAAATCAGGAAATATGAGTCATTCAGTTTTGTTCTTCTTTTCCAAGATTATTTTGGCTATTCTGAGTCCTTTGAATTTCCATATGAATTGTAGAGTCAGCTTGTCAATTTCCTCAAAGAAGGCAGCTTAGATTTTGACAGGAATTTTATTGAATTTGTAGATCAGTTTGGGAAGTGTTGCCATGTTAACAATGTTAAGTCTTCTGATCCATGAACATGGGTTGTTGCATTGGTTTCCTATTGCTGGTATAACACATTTCCACAAATTTAGTAACATAAAACAACACAAATTAATTTTCTTACAGTTCTGCAGGTCAGAAATTTGAAATGGGTTTCAAGATGTTAGATGGAGGGGGGGATACATTTTCTTGCATTTTCTAGCTTCTAGAAGCTACTTCCATTGCTCATGGCTTATGGCCCTTACGCCATCTTGAAAGCCAGCAATGTAGCATGTTTTAATCCCTCTCTGTAACTCTTACACTCTTGCCCTTATCTTATAAAGAAAGCTTTCAATCACATTGGACCCAACCAGATATCCAGGATAACCTTTCCATCTCAAAATCCTTAAGCTAATCACATCTGCAGAGCCCCTTTATTCATGTAAGGTAACATATTCACAGGTTTTGAGGATTAAGATGTGGCCATCCTTGGGGGCCATTATTCTGCCTACTACAGATATCTTTCCATTTATTTAGATCTTCTTTAATTTCTTTTCACAATGTTTTACAGTTTTTAGAGACTAGGTTTTGTACTTTTGTTAAAATTATCCCCAAATAGTTTATTCTTCTGGTTGTTTTTTTAAACAGAATTGTTTTCTTAGTTTCATCTTCAAACCATTCATTGCAGAAATATAATTGATTTTTGGATTTACAGAAATACAATTATATTTACAGAAATACAATTGATTTTGTATACTGCTCTTGTATCCTGAAACCTTGTTGAACTCATTTATTAGTTCTAATAGGTTTCTTTCAGTCTGTGGATTCCTTACAGTTTTTTATAAACAAGATCATGCCATCTACAAATAGAGTGTTTTAGTTCTTCATTTCAAATTGTATGCCATTTTTTTTTCATCTAGCCTAATTGACCCAGCTAGAACCTCTAGTACAATGTTGAGTAGAAATGGCAAGAGCAACATCCTTGTCTTGTTCCTGATTTTAGAGGGAAAGCATGCAGTCTCTCATCATTAAGTATGATGTTAGCTGTGGGGCTTAAATTGCTCTATAGTTCAATCCGAATAAACTTGGGCTCTTTTGTAGGCATAGTTTTGAGGTACATGTTTGAGGTCTGCTCTGATCCCTGGAAGGTTAGTCTTAGCCTTCTTTTTTCCTGCTTTCTGGCAAATTTATTGGCCTACAGTTTACCTTGTTCTCATGGAGTTATCAGTCTCTTCTTAATTGCTTGCTACCAAAATGGCCATTGTTTCTAGGAGGACCCTTAGTCTTTCCACATACTTTTTCAAATTAAATCAGTTTCTTTAAGGAGTACTTTGGAACTCTCAGTTATTATGGATGGTCTCTTCCCTTGGGAAAATTTTCTAAGTCATTCTTTGGGCACTGTGTGGGTGTAGTACCCTCTGGTCTTCTCAGCTTGCTTTTCCTGACATGGAACCCTTACTTTTAGAGTGAGCTAGAGCAAGGGTGATTGGGGCCCCAGTGTTCTGGCATGCCATGCTTGATGTAGAATGTCTGCCCTGTGAGTGGAAGCTGGGTAAGAAAGGGTATCCCAACTTCTTGGCCATATTCACCAGGAATTTGGCTTCTTCAACTTGGAGTGGTAGGGAATGAGAAGTGCTGGTGGCTTGCCTCTCCCAATGAGATACGATAACCCTTGGTTTGGAGCTGAGGGGTAAGAGAGACCTGTCTTCTTGGCCACATCCTCCTGGAGGGAAGCTTCCATTAAACCCAGGCCGGTGATGGGGAAGGAGGGAATGGGTCTTGGCTAAACTGTCACATATCCTTGTTATTCTTAATGAATTTTAGTAGATTTTCTTGAAGAAATGTTTCTGCATTTGCTCTTTGCCCTAGGACAATATCAAGGGACTTTAAACCATTGGCTCTTTAAATGATTTTCATCAGTTATGCTTGTTTCACTCTGGAGTGTATCTATAGTGCTCCTCACATGTCATTATGGATGTGGAAGTCCTTCATTTCTATCTTCAATAAAATGCTGCTTTGTGTGGGAAATTTTATGGTTTGGTAGATCAGGTAGCACTCAGTTCATGAAGACAGGTTTGGTTTGTATAATCCCTTTGTGTCCTATAGTCAGATGTTCAGTCTCTGTCAGGGCCCAGTAATAAACCAGTAGTGATTTTTCCAATGAAGAATAGTTGTCAACAGAGGAGGGCATGGCCTTCCTCATGAGCCATAGTGATCTTCACGGTGATTTCTTATTGGGGCTTTGCCAGAGGTTTCATACTACTTCTCTGCCTGCCACAGACATATTTTGAATACCATTGGATCTGTTGGGTCCTAAGACCCAAGTGGCAGATCAGCTTTCATTGCAACCAGCACCTGTTGCAAAGTCATTACTTTCTCTGAGATTCACTCAAGAAAGTGGAGCCTTGCAGATTCCTGATAAATGAGTCAGAGGGGCATAATCAAATATGGTAAATATTACCTTCAAAATCCAAAGAGGCTCACCACACTCTGTGCCTCTGTATTCATGGTAAATAGTACAAGTGCAGGAGCTTATATCCTATTTTATAAGGAATATTCAGAAATTCCCCATACCACTGGACCCTTAGAAACTTCACCAATGTGGCACACCCTTGAACTTCTCCAAGGTTCATCCCCTATACTCTGGCATGCATATGTCTTGCTAAGGTATTTATTTATTTGCTATTTCCTATTCACTGTGTTTGCTTAGCATAATATCATCAATATAATAGACCACTGTTATGTTCTCTGGGATATCAAGATGATCAAGCATCCTCTGGTCTATGACAGTGAGTAGAAGAGTTGACATAGCCCTGGGGCAACAGTAAAGGTATACAGCTAATCTATTGTCCTTGCCCTGTAAATGTAATCTGTTTCTGATTTTGCTTGTTGACTGAAATGAAAAAGTATACATTTTCCAGGTCAATAACTGCATACCAGTAGAGATGGCTCATATGGAACCTCAGCTGCAATTGGTATCACTTGATTAAATTTGTGATAATTTACTCTAATTTTCCACAAATCATCTGACTTACAGTAGCCACGCAGGTAAGTCAAATGGGAATTTGGTAGAAAGTGCCTTTATAGCATCTCTCAATTTTTGATATAGGTTATCTCTGCAGTTCCCCCAGGGAAACGATATTCCTTTAGGTTTAACTATCATGGTAGGGGTAAGAGTTGTTCCAGGGGCTTCCACTTGGATTTTCCTCCCATAATAGTTCTCACTCCATAGGTCAGAAGATCAATTTGGGAATTCTGTCAGTTAATATCTATTCTCATTATATATTCTGAGTCTTGGGAAATAACCATAGGATGCGTCCTTAGTCCCAATGTAAGACATGTTCAAGCCAAGACTCTATCTATCACCTAAACTCCATAGGTTCCCTATTATCAGAGGATGATAGTGGTTATTCCAGTTGTTTAGGGATCAGCATACCTTTGGAGCCAGTATCTAATGATCCCCAGAAGGTCTGAGTATTTCCTTTCCCTGAGTGCAGTTACCCTAATAAATTGCCACAAAACCTTTGGGGGAAGATTCATGATACATATCTGTGGCTGCATTGCAGGATCCCTCCTCCGTCAGGGGGCTCTGTGCCTGTGAACTGGCTTATGACTGGAAACTGGGTAAGGCGCCATGAATTTTCTTTATGATGACCAAAGGAAGTTAGGTTTCTGCCCAGAAGACCTATAATTTTTCCTCCTATGTATGTAAAGCATCACTTTAGTAGGCTAACCATATATTTCATTTTCAGGGACTCTATGAAAAATTAGCCATTGCCACAGATCTCTGTGGGTCAAAACATGGGTCAAAACACTGAGATTACCATTCTGTCCTTGTGTGTTATTGTGGTAAATGTTCTTATTTTGTGGTTAGGCTGCCACCTGACTTTTATCACTTTGGGATCCCATTAGGTCCCATCTGAGATCAGGGAACCCAATTCCATCGTGGAATCTCCCATCATCATCGTGGGCCTTCGGAGTATGGCCATTACTTAGCTTGTTAAGGATGCAGGTGCTCCCCTTACCCAATGCATATTTTTATAAATTTTTTGGGAGACAATCACAGGTGTACAGAAAATGTAAAGAAAAGTGGCAAATACAAGTAACTTTTCCTGGAACCTTTAGAGGGTTAGTTGGCAAATCATTGCCCTTCCACCTCAAAATACTAAAGTACAAATTTCTCCAGATACTTAAGTGTGTATTTCTGATAAACAAGGATGTTCTCCTATATAACCACACAACAAACATCAGTATCAGGAGATTAACACTGATACATTATTACCATCTAATCCTCAGACCCCATTCAAGTTGTGCCAATTGTCCTTCAGTGCAAAGGGATTCAGGAATTGTTCATTGCATTAAATTGTAATGTACCTTTAGTTTCCTTTAGTCTGAAATGATTCTTCAGTCTTTCCTTAACTTTTATGATCTTGAAACTTTTGAAGATTACAGTTATTTTGTAGACTGTCCCTCAATTTGGATTATTCTGACATTTCCTCATAACTAGGTTCATGTTATGTATCTCTTGTGGCTTTATAATGTGTCAACTGGTTAGGGTGAGCTGCATTTTCCAGAACCCCTTTTCTGTATGTTTCTTGCTGAGGTGCACCACGAAAGACATTCTCATGGGAAATTTGGAGGGTGGAAGTGAAACAATAGCCATTTTGTAGTTTACACACATTATTGCTTATCTGTTGGCTTAGCGTGTTGGTGTGGGGCACCAGCTGGGCCCGCAACTGCCCCACCTTACCCTAGATCTCCCTTCAGCTTCTTTGGGTCAGGGGTAGGTTTAGCTTCACAATGAAGGGCCCAGCTTCTGTGGGATACACATACCACTAAAGGCAGAGACAACAAGAACTGCCAGCTAATGCTTGTGGGTTCTAACTTGTCTTTGCTTTCCCCCTGCCTTCCATCTATCTTACCTTTCCAACTTCCTGACCTGTGGATTGCAAGCTCCAGCATTAGACACAAAGACAATAGCCTTGCATACACTTCTTAACTAGGTCCCACAATTGCATAAGGTCAAATTTCTGTGACAGATTCCTTGTGGTTCTGTTTCTCTCATTGAACCCTGACTGATAGAACATCTTTAGTAGGAATATCACGGAAGTGATGCTTCATTCTTCTTATCATGTCCTACTGGGTGGTGAATAATTTCTGTTTGTCCCATTACTAATGATGTTCATTTTGATCACTTGATTGAGGTGGTATCTTCCAGGCTTCTCAATTCTAAAGTTACTCTTTTTGTCTTTTGTAACTGGTAAGTATTTTGTGAGGAGGTACTTAGAAACTACATAAATAACCCATTCTTCAAGCACTTCCTTCCTTCCTTAGTTTCTGGCACAAAAAGGGGTTCCAGGCTCATCTTATCATTTCCTGGTCTAGCCCTTGTAGTAAGCTAATTCTCCAAGGAGCTCTGATTTCTTCTAGCAGAAAATGGTATTTAGAAAACAAGATCTGGGGTTTTCCTGGTGGCACAGTGGTTAAGAATCCGCCTGCCAATGCAGGGGACACAGGTTCGAGCCCTGGTCTGGGAAAATCCCACATGTCGCGGAGCAACTAAGCCTGTGAGCCACAACTACTGAGCCTGCACTCTAGAGCCCACGAGCCACAACTACTGAGCCCGTGTGCCACAACTACTGAAGCCCACGTGCCTAGAGCCTGTGCTTCGCAACAAGAGAAGCCACCACAATGAGAAGCCCGCACACCGCAATGAAGAGTAGACCCTGTTCGCTGCAACTAGAGAAAGCCCGCACGCAGCAACGAAGACCCAATGCAGCCAAAAATTAATGAATAAAAAATAAATAATTTTTTTAAAAATAGAAAACAAGATCTGGAGTACAGGTCTTTTGCCTCCTTAGGTAGGTTTAATCCTAGGTATTTTATTCTTTTTGATGTGGTTGTAAATGGGATAGTGTTTTTTTTTCCTCAAAAAGAATTTTTTAATTTGAAAAATTATTTGCTATACAAACTAGATAGTGGATCAATACCTCTAAAATAGAGAGCACTTATAAATTCATAAGAAAACAATATCTAAGTAGAATATCAGCAATTTATAAATGTAGAAATACAAATAGTCAAGATGCAAATGAAAGTACTTTTGAAAACAAAAACTATTATTCCTTGCCTGTACATTGGTAAAGAAAGGAAGATTAATAATTCCCAATATTAGTGAAGGCTTAGAGAAAGCAGCACTGCAGGGGAGTGGAAAGCAGTTTGACGGGATATATTTTTTTAATTTTAATTTTATTGGAGTATAGTTGATTTACAATGTTTTGTTAGTTTCAGATGTACAGCAAAGTGATTCAGTTATAATATACATATATTCATTCTTTTTAAGACTCTTTTCTCATATAGGTTATCACAGAATATTGAGTAGAGTTCCCTGTGCTATCCAGTACGTCCTTGTTGGTTATCTATCTTATATATAGTAGTGTGTGTATGTTCATCCCTGTTTCTTTAATTTCTCTTTCTGATCTTTCGTTGCTAGTGTATAGAAATGCAACAGATTTCTGTTATTTGTTTTGTATCCTGAAACTTTACTGAATTCATTGATGAGCTCTAGTAGTTTTCTGGTAGCATGTTTAGGATTTTCTATGTGTAGTATCATGTCATCTGCAAACAGTGACAGTTTTACTTCTTCTTTTCCAATTTGGATTCCTTTTGTTTCTTTTTCTTCTCTGATTGCTGTGGCTAAGACTTCCAAAACTATGTTGAATAAAAGTGGAGAGAGTTGGCATCCTTGTCTTGTTCCTGATCTTAGAGGAAGTGCTTTCAGCTTTTCACAGTTGAGTATGATGTTAGCTGTAGGTTTGTCATATATGATCTTTGTTATGTTGAGGTATGTTCCCTATATGCCCACTTTCTGGAGAGTTTTGATCATAAATGGGCATTGACTTTTGTCAAAAGATTTTTCTGCATCTATTGAGATGATCATATGCTTTTTATTCTTTAATATGTTGATGTGGTGTATCACACTGTTTGATTTGTGGATATTGAAAAATCCTTGCATCGCTGGGATAAATCCCACTTGATCATGGTGTATGATCCTTTTAATTGTTGGATTTGTTTTGCTAAAACTATAAGACACTGATGAAAGAAATCGAAGATGACACAAACAGATGGAAAGAAATACCAGGTTCTTGGACTGAAAGAATTAGTATTGTCAAAATGACTGTACTGCCCAAGGCAACCTACAGACTCAATGCAACCCCTATCAAATTACCAATGGCATTTTTCACAGAACTAGAACAAAAACCTTAAAATTTGTAAGGAGACACAAAAGACTTCAAATAGCCAAAGCAACCGTGAGAAAGAAAAATGGAGCTGGAGGAATCAGGCTCTCTGACTTCAGACTATACTACAAAGCTACAGTCATTAAAACAGTATGGTACTGGCACAAAAACAGAAATGTAGATCAATGGAACAGGATAGAAAGCCCAGAAATAAATCCACACACCTATGGTCAATTAATCTATGACAAAGGAGGCAAGACTGTACAATGGAGGAAAGACAGTCTCTCCAATAAATGGTGCTGGGTAAACTGGATAGCTACATATAAAAAATGAAATTAGGACATTCTTTAACACCGTACACAAAAATAAACTCAAAATAGATTAAAGACCTAAATGTAAGACTGGATACTATAAAACTCTTAGAGGAAAACATAGGCAGAGCACTCTTTGACATAAATCGCAGCAATAGCTTTTTCAATCTGTCTGCTAGAATAATGGAAATAAAAACTAAACAAATGGGACATAATTAAGCTCAAAAGCTTTTGCACAGCAAAGAAAGCCATAAACAAAACAAAAAAGGCAACCCACAGAATGGGAGAAAATATTTGTAAACAACACAACTGACAAGTATTTAATCTCCAAAATGTACAAACAGCTCATGTGCCTCAATATCAAAGAAACAAACAACCCAATCGAAAAATGGGTGGAAGACCTAAATAGACATTTCTCTAAAGAAGACATACAGATGGCCAAGAGGCACATGAAAAGATGCTCAACACCACTAATCATTAGAGAAATGCCGATCGAAACTACAATGAGATATCACCTCACACCAGTCAGAATGGTCCTCATCAAAAAGTCTACAAACAATAAATGCTGGAGAGGATGTGGAGAAACGGGAACCCTCCTACACTGTTGGTGGGAATGTAAATTGGTAGAGCCACTATGGAGAACAGTATGGAGGTACCTTAAGAATCTAAAAATAGAACTACCATATGACCCAGCAATCCCACTCCTAGTCATATATCTGGAGAAAAACATGGTTTGAAAGAGTACATGCACCCCCATGTTCATTGCTGCACTATTTACCATAGCCAAGGCATGAAAGCAACCTAAATGTCCATTGACAGGTATATGATAAAGAAGATGTGGCTCATATTAACAATGGAATATTGCTCAGCCACTAAAAAGAATGAAATAATGCCATTTGCAGCAACATTGATGGACTTGGAGATTATCATACTAAGTGAAAAAAGTCAGACAGAGAAAGACAAATATCATATGATATTGCTTATATGCAGAATCTAAACAAAATTGATACAAATGAACTTATTTTTTTATGTTGGGGGTAGGAGTTTATTAATTAATTTATTCTTTATTTTTGCTGTGTTGGGTCTTCATTTCTGTGCGAGGGCTTTCTCTAAGTGTGGCAAGCGGGGGACACTCTTCATTGCGGTGCACGGACCTCTCACTATCGTGGCCTCTCTTGTTGTGGAGCACAGGCTCCAGATGCGCAGGCTCAGTAGTTGTGGCTCACGGGCCCAGTTGCTCCGCGGCATGTGGGATCCTCTCAGACCAGGGCTCGAACCCGTGTCCCCTGCATTAGCAGGCAGACTCTCAACCACTGCGCCACCAGGGAAGCCCATGAACTTATTTTAAAAACAGAAACAGACTCACAGACTTAGAGAACAAACTTATGGTTACCAGGGAAAAGGATCAGGGGAGGGATACACTGGGAATTTGGGACTGACATGTACACACTGCTATATTTATAATAGATAACCAAGAAGGACCTACTGTGTAGCACAGGGAACTCTGCTCAATACTCCGTAGTAACCTAAATGGGAAAAGAATTGGAAAAGAATAGATACGTGTATATGTATAACTGAGTCACTTTGCTATACACCTGAAACTAACCCAACATTGTTAATCAACTATAATATAAAATAAAAAATTTAAAAATAGCCAAAAAAGAATAGAAAACAAGATCTGGGTACTACGTATGATCATTGCTACTGATGTGTCATTGCTCCTAGGTCCTCTCAGCAGACAGAGTTAGGAAATATATGTAGAAGTGCATGTATGTGTATGCATGTGTATATTTATCTCTCTAACTGTCTATCTAAATGTGTATAAATACACTTACACACATTTACATCCATATTTATCTTGTATTGAAAACCATGACTTCTCATTGATACCTCCAATTCCAGTCCCATACCACAAGGTTCATTATAGTTTTTTTTTCCCTTACCAAATTGGTAACTCTCTTCTCTGACAGTGCAAAAACCTGGCTTCAGTTATCCATAATAATTTGATTAGGCCCCTTGTATGTAATTAATCTGCATTTCCTCCACTACCACTTATCCTTTGGAGATGCCTTCCTAATCCTACTTTGGCTTCAACACCTGATATCAGGCCATCCCTCTGCATGGATGCTCTCCTCATCCTTCTTGGCTGCTGACACCCCATACCAGGCTATCTTTTTGTGGGGATACCCATTCCATCCCATTAAGTCTCTGATGTTGCACACTGCCCATCCCACTCCTATTCCACTGTGTGGATGTTCTGTTAACTCCACATGGGTTTTAACATTCCATGCAAGGCCATTCCTCTGCAGGGATGCCTTCATCACCCTGCCTTGCTCAGGCTCTGACCATTCAGTGCCAGGCTGCCCCTCTGCCCACATGGATACTTTTTTTACACTGCTTGGGTTCTGACAGCCCACATCAGGCAGCCTCTTTCTGGAGACATCATCTTCACTCTGTTTGGGCTCAAACGCCCCTCTCTAGGCTGCTTCCTCACCTGTATGGAAACCATCCTCCTCCAATGTGGACTCTTACATCCTGCAGCAGGAAGTCTCTTCCCTTCATGGACATGCTTTTCACTCTTCTTGGATCTGACACCCCATGCCAGGCCTTACCCCTGCATGTATGCCTTCCTCATCCTGCTCAGGCTCTGACACCTTGCTTTAGCCTGCCACTTTACTTCATGGATGCACTCTTCCCCTTGCTCAGGATCTGACGTCCTGTATGGGGCTCCCTGCCATTATGAACACCTTTCTTACTCCACTTGGGTTCTGATATTGCATGCCAAATTGCATCTCTGTGTGAATGCCTTCCTCACTGCTCAGCTCTGACTTTACATGCTGACTTGTGCTCCAGTGTGGACACCCCCCTCAGCCCACTTAGGCTGAGACATCCCATGCCAGGCCACTTCTCCCCACTGATGCCTTTCTCATTCCACTTGGGCCCTGACACCCAGTCATCAGGTCACCTCCTCTGCAAGGGGCTCTGATTCCCCATGCCACACAGCTCTCCTCACTCCGTGTGCATGCTTTCCTCACTGTCCTTGGACTCTGATAGTCCATGCCAGAACACCTCTCCTTGGGGATGCTCTTCTCACCCTGCCCTAGCTGTAACTCCCTATGTTGGGCTGCCCTCTAGAATGAACAGTCTCCTAACCCTATTTGGGTACCAGAACCCCATGCCAGGCCACCCCTCTGCATGAACTCCCTCCTTTCTTCAATTTGGCTTTGACATTCCATGCCAGACTGCCTCCATGTGTGATGCCCTCCATACCAGCATAGGTGCCCTCCACACCCTGCTTGGGCTTCATAACCCTATGCCATGCCTTCTGTCGACTGAAAAAATGCACAACCTAAAAGTTGAGAATTATGTTTTATTTGGCGGACTTTCTGAGGACTCAAGCCTGGGACGAAGAAGTTAGGGAGGAGGCAGGATACATAGGAGTTTTGCAACAAAGACCAGGTAGTCAGAACATCAAAAGGTTACTGTTAATTAAAGAAAACCAGACATCTCAAGTTAATTAATTTAGTGCTTTTTTGTGTATAGGAAAATGCAAGAGTCTGGGCTCAGTGAAATCATTCCTTTGATATGTACCTCAGCAATCTGGGGCCAGAATCCTCTTCTTTCCCATCCTCACTCCCCTCAGGGTGCACCATTGAGGGTGGCTCCAGTGGCTGAGGGCTTAATGGCCACAGCATCCTTTGTTTGCTGATATGGCAGGCAAGATTTTTTATTCACATTTCTTTACCCCACTCAGGCTCTAATGCCTTGCCCTCGAGGTGCCTGCTTTTCTCCGCCCCCACCTAATGGCTTTTAGACTGATACTCAGGAATGGGAGGGAAGAGAAAAGGCATCAATACATGTTTTAATGCCTTGGTGAAGGGCGTGTCCTCTGTGTCCTCGAGGAGGTGTGGTTAGGGGTAGCTAAGTAGTTTGCAAGTAAATCTATTCTGTTATATCCATTACCCAGAACCTCTGGACTCCTTCTTCTATAGGATGTCAGAGACGTTCAGGCATTTTGATTTCAATGACTGCAGGCTGTCACTGAGTCCAGGCTTTGATTGCCAATTTAATAGACCATTACAACACACCTCAATGCTTCAGCCAACACTTTAAATTTTCAATTCTGGGTGAGTACATCAGTGAATTCGACCCTATCACATCTTACACTTCTTCCCCCTTGGTCAATACCCTTAGAACTCACTTCCGTACATGCTTCCTATGCTCCTGCTGAGGTCTTATGAGTCTCAGGGAATAGGCTCTCTCTCTTGGATCAAGCCTTGTACTGAGACAGGAGATAGATGGGCCCCTGGGCTGGACAGCTGGTGTTTGTCAAGTGGACTAAAACTGAAGCTTTGTTTCCCCCAAGACACTCCAAGGACAAAGCTAGTGGCAGGAGCTGAGCTCTGCTGAAGAGATAAGGTAACCACTCCTGAGGTCAAGGAAAACTTCCCTGTCTGCACATATGCAGGAAGACTCCTTGGGGGTCAAAAAGAGAGGGAGTGCCACCCCATAATAAGTGTGGACATGCACCCACAGGCCTCTGGGGTGGGATCCATCTTAGCAAAAATTGAGCACTCATGTTGGGGAGGGTCCTGGGACCAGTCAGGTGTGAAAAAAGAAACAAGATAATTGGCCAAATGTAAACAAAGACCCGGAAGGACTGTCCTAGATAAGTGATTTAAACCACCTCTTCACTTCACGCCTCCTCATTAGGGGGGATACCCACACCCTTTCTTTCTGGGTGTGTATTTCTGCCTTGTTTCTGTCTTAAGTAAACAAACTGCTTCTCTGTGAGCTCTCCCATATGTTGTGCTGCATCTCTAATAATAAACTTTGTACCTGTTTTTACAGTTTTTGCCTACTTGAAACAGTCTTGCTTTTCAAACAGGGGAAAGAGCCAGGGCCACTTTTCTTCTAGCCTCTAGCCCCTGGTGGTCTAGTGGCTGGGATTCCTGGTTTTCATCCAGGCTGCCCAGGTTCAATTCCTGTGCAGGAAACTAAGATCTCTCTTCAGAACCGCTCACTGCTGTCTCTCTGAGATCAGTACTGCTCCAATTTGTGCTGTGTTGGCAATCTAACGCCATGTGGACTTGGAGCTGGTGAGAATGTGGATCCAGAGGAGGTCAAGCACTAGCTTGTCAGGCAACTTCCCCAAGGGCATTTGTTGAAAGGACTGTATGCAGAGGAGGCCTTGTTCCCTGGGGGGAGGGGGTGTTGGGGGGGGAATGAGGGAGTGTTGGCTTAGTTTCTCAGCAAGTGGGGACTCTAAGAACTATACATATTTTATGTTAATCAATTATCTTTTTCTCACTTCCCTTTCCTTGCTTTCTCGATGAAGGGTACGGGTGGTGACAACTCTTATAATTTAGGTTCCAGATAAGAATATAACTGAATCAATACCACCTCATGATGATATGGTGACTTATAGATTTTGTGTCTCCTCTGTGTTGGAAATGATAGTTCTTCTTTTGCATAAAGGACAGGAGTGGCTTCTGAGTGACAAAAGGGGTAGGCCATGCTGATTATTCTTTGCCCCCTACCCCCATCCCATTTCTATTCTTCATAGTCCTGCTCTGTTTTCTAGGTTTACCCCTGCATACTGTATATTCTTGGCTCCCTTGCCTGCTGGCTTGTAGTTGGGTTTGGTAGAGGGGTAGAAATGGTAAGAGATCAGTTAGTGGGAAGAAAGGGAGGTCAGAGTATTTCTCCCCAACTCCCTCCCTGTGCTGGCACTGCACTTCTGGCAGTAGCTGCATCCCTGCACAGCTGGAGTACCTACTGGGCTCCTCCTCCTCCATGGGTCCAGCACTCACTGGGCTCTGGCAACGCTATTACTTCCTTTGACCCTCCCACTCATACTTCACTCTTCCTTGTTTCTTCCTGTAACCCTGACCACTCACTGTAAACAGTCTTTTCACAGTCTATTCATCTGAACCATCTGGAGTGAATTATTTTCCTTCCAAGGCCCTGCTAATAGTCTGTTCATATATTCATCCTTTGCCTTATCTCCATGATTTTAAAGAATAATAATGCTGGTAGTGGAAAACTCCCCACTTGGGTGTTTTTCTGTACACTTTCTGGGCTGTTCTCCAGTGCTTGGAGATAGAGCACCAGGGAAATAAAAATGTATCATCTAGGGAGGTTACCTTTTTAAACAAGACATTTAAAAACATCTATGCAAGTAATACATGGTCATGATGGAAAATTTAGGAAACCACAAAGAGAAAAGAAACATCTCCAGTAATCCCACTCCAGAGAAATAACCACTATTAACATTTTGATGAATATCCTTTTAAACTAAATCGTACACTTGTTTAAAAAAATCCACAATTCCTAAAGCAGTGCCAGCTTGAAATTTTGGGCTTTCGGAATTTTCACAACTGCCCCATCTGTAGTAGGGTGTATAAAGCAGGAGCAATTGAAGCAAAGAGAAGCACGGTGGAGGAGGAAGCAGACCTGGGGTGGTTTCATAGTTCAACCCCTTTCTGGACTGTCATATTTGATGCACAGGATGAACCCCACCCACACTAAGTCCTGCTGTGCTGGGATGGGCTTGTGTGCTCTCTGGGAGGGGCTGCCTTCTCCAGTCTCACATTTAGAGGAATCTAAGCCAGAAGCATGTGTAAATAAGCCACAGTTGCCCAGCTGGCTGCTCTGCACAAAGCTCCTTTGCCATACATGGAACCCTTTAGAGCCTAAGGCAGCCCGGAGAGAGAAGTTAAGAACCAATTAATTCTCCAGCGGCCCTGAAAAGGTTAATCCCAAATTGACTGCAGAACACGAATGTGTTCCCACAGGGCAGAATCTAATCTTATTGTGGGTAATAACTTCAATCTTCGGAACTGGAGCTTATTTTCTAGATGCCAAGGTCATTTTGTTTTCCCTCAGAATCCAAAGAGCCAAAAATTCTTGCCATTTGATTCCTATGTCTCCTCAAAAGAAATGACACTATTATGTATGTATGGAACATCTTGTTCTCATCCCCTGTATTTGCTTTTCTACTGCCCAGTGTTATGCTGACCCCAAATAATCAACCCCTTTGTCATCAAGTTTATAAATTAGGCTGCTAAAATAGACCCCAGAGTGGTGGAATCTGCCCAGGCAGAGATGTATACAGAGTTGAGGCTACTCTGAGCTAGCTGATTGGTGCCGATGCACAGTTTTTTTTTAATTTTCCCCTGGGTATGTCCCATTTGATTATTTGTCTCACTGCTTCAGAGCAACAGAAGCATCAACTTTCTACCAGTTTCCTCCTCTGACAGCAGTAGCAATGGAAGGATGGAATTTTGACAGCATCCTTGCTTGTTATTTCTTTCCTGTTCTATTCTTCAAGGCCCAAGTTTCACTCTAAAAAGCTCCTGCTGTGATTTTTTGGGGACCGGAAGAAAGAGATACCGTGCAAAAAATTTGACACAGGCCAATCATAGGACTTAGAGCACAGAGGGAACCAGTCTTCTTATTTAAAAAAGACTGCTTTTCACTTTAACTCGCTAGTCATGTATCTTTCTTTTGGAAATCTTGTTGCAACTTTTCAGTTCATGTGGAGGTGAGATGTAAGTTTACTAAACTTCAAATAGAACGGTATCTGGGAGGGGTGGACTCTCAGAAAACTTGTTTGTTTACTCAAAATGGGTGCCAGGACTCAACAAATTTGCTGAAGCTTCCTAGTTACTGCCTGCACATGTAATTGCAGTTTATTTTCATCAGGTTTCATTCTCACATATCTTTGGCTACACATTGAAAACAGCCCCAAGATTATCAAGCAGGAGTGTAAGAAGAATCACAAAGAGAATTTTAAGAGAAAGAAGCAGGGATTAAACCCAGGTGAAGAGATGTGCAGTCCTTCCTTGTAAGTATGAAGAGAGAAATTTTGAATTGCACTATCAGAAAGGAATGGCAGCAGCAAGGTAAGTGGAGATGTGACCTCCAAATCTTTGAAGATGAAGCTTGTGATACTAGAGTAGGTATAAGCAGAGTGGGGGAGAGGCTAGTAATGCAGGTTGTGGTGTGAAATGGTTAGACTATATGCTACCACATCACCAAAAGCTGTCCTTTGCATTGAGGCATGTTCATGCTTGAGTAATTGAGGCATTATAAGGCAGGCGCAATCTTATTACAATGACCACCATTCCTATGAAGCATTATATATGATGCTAGAACAGTCTTCAATGGTGTTGTTATCAACAACAGAAAAATTGTCCGATCCATGCTTTCCTCTGATTCTTGCTCATGCAATAGTCACTTCCTTTGGAAGGATTAGTTTCATGATGATATAGCAGATTACATAAAAAGAACTCCTGTGATCGTCGTCTAGTGTATTGAGATTGTTTCCCCACTCTACAGAATGGTGGAGGGGGAATATTGATGAGAACCCCAAAGGGATAGAAAGGGCAGCAGTAGTTTTGCAAAGAGGGAAAAGCAGACTGAATCCTAGGGAATTGTGGCTAGGGAGTGGGTCTGGGCCTGAGAAGGGACCCTAAAGTTGCATATTAGAAAAGCCTGTATGTGGGATATATCACATTTATCATATCCTATCGTTATCATAATCAAACTTTATCATTTTGCAGGTGAGAAATCAAGGAATAGTGAGGTAAAATGCCAGTCAATTTTTTTGAGTACACGTGATTAATTGAATGGGTTTATATCTTTTGATTCACAGCCTAGGCCTGATCCTATTGGACTACAGTGCCCCTAATGGAAATGTACCAAAGGAAGATGGGTCCTACTCAGGTGTGAAGAATCAAACAAAGGGTTAACTGGACTTAGAGTGGATGCCAAACAACTTTTTCTTTTTTAAGTTTGACAGAGGCAAACCAAACGTTGAAAGAGTTAGAAGATATCTTCTGCCTTGAGAACTTGATTTATATGTGCCTTTAGTACTGAATCATTCTAGCATGGTGTAATAGAAAGGCATTGGATGTAAGTGCTTATTTCTTCATTTATCATTAATGTGTTACTTAGCTTCTCTGAGCCACAGTTTCCTCACCTGTAAAGTGGAGATAGTAACAGTGCCTAATTTATAGTGCTATTGTGAAGATTTTAAAAGCGATAATGTATTTAAAGTACTTTACCTAGTGTTTGGCATATAGAAATAGCTCAGTACTTTACATAGTGTTTGGCATATGGAAATAGCTCAGTACTTTACATAGTGTTTGGCATATGGAAATAGCTCAGTATACTTTACATAGTGTTTGGCATATGGAAATAGCTCAACAAATGTTCATTACTCTTTCCTTTTCCACTTGTACAGGAGTTTGTCTAGTGCACTTAGCTTAAGTAAAAAATAGTAGCTCTAAAGAGCTCTCTGAATATAGTTAAAGCCCTTTGGGCCATTTGTAGAATGGCTCATCTCTCTGTAAGTATTTTCCCAAATATGGGTTTTAGCATGCATTCAAATATGGTTTTGCTCATCCAGGAAAACCCCAGACCGCAAGAACTTTATCTTTATGACTTGTTTTTCCTCCTCATTATTATCTTAGACCTCAGAAGACAGGACTGGATTTCACAGGCAGCTAATTCAGCACAAGAGAAACAAGGCTAGAAAAGTCCACCAGAGCTGCGAGGCTTTGCTTGCCCTAGGCGTGGGGGTCGGGGTGGGGGTTTCTTAGCCTCCATACTATTGATGTTTTCGTCTGGATACTTCTTTGTTGGAGGGGCGTGCTGTACTGTGTACTACAGATTGTTTAGAAGCATCCCTGGCCTCTACCCACTAGATGCCAGTAGCACACTATCCCTTCTCCGAGTTGTGCCAACCACAAGTATCCCCAGACATTGCCAAATGTCCCCTGGGGAGGGGGACAACTTTGTTCCCAGTTGAGAAACAGCCCTAGGAGGAACAATCTGCTAGCTATGTAGCACACAAACATCCAGTAGGATAAGCTAATGAATTCCTAAGGAATGATTAGAAATTTAAAGGGCAAGGATGAGTAAGGAGGAGTTCAGGCAGAGGAACAGTCTGGATTTTGAAAGAGAACCTGTGTTATATGTCAGGTCTTACTGATACAAAGATTAATAAGACATAGATCCTGCTCTTGAGGAGCTCACATTTTAATGGGAAGGGCCACCACTTGAACAGTGAGAATACCATGGAGTGACTGCTATGTCAGAAATATATAGAAGGCGCTATGGGACAGGGGGAACACAGAGCATGGGTACCCATCTTAGTGGGGTGCAGGAAAGACTTTCCAGAAGACATCACATGTGAGCTGAAGAATGAGTAATGATTAGCATGGCAAAGATAAATGAGGATGGAAGAGACATAAGAGAATTTGGGGTTTCGAGGGAAGTGCAAATCATTTAGGTTGGCTGGGAGAGGAGCGCTCAAAAACGAGGAGTGGTGGAAGAGATAGCTTGTAAGACAGATAGGAAGCAGATCATAAAAGTCCCTATAAGCCACACGAAAGACTCAACTCTGAGAACTATCCAGAGGTATTGAGTTTCTCTATTATCCTGTTTGGATTTAGGGAAGATTACTTTAGCTGCAGTGTGGAAGATAGATTGGAAGTAGGGTGACCAGTCAGGAGGCTATTATTATTATTATTATTATTTTAATTTTTTTATTTTTGCTGTATTGGGTCTTGGTTTCTGTGTAAGGGCTTTTTCTAGTTGCGGCGAGCGGGGGCCACTCTTCATTGCGGTGCACAGGCCTCTCACTATTGCGGCCTCTCTTATTGTGGAGCACAGACTCCAGACGCGCAGGCTCAGTAGTTGTGGCTCACGGGCCTAGTTGCTCCGCGGCATGTGGGATCCTCCCAGACCAGGGCTCGAACCCGTGTCCCCTGCATTAGCAGGCAGATTCTCAACCACTGCGCCACCAGGGAAGCCCCCCAGGAGGCTATTATTGTAGTCCAGGTGAGAGATGATTATGACTTGAGTTAGGGTAGTGGAAGTGGGAGGGAATTCAAGATCTGTTTATGTGATGAGAACAATAGGATCTGGGACTGGTTAGATATGGGTACAGTTTCTGGCTTCTACTACTTGTGCTATTCACTAGGATGGAAAACACTGGGGACAGAAGAGGTTTGGAAGGAATGTGAAGTTTAAGTTTGGAGAAGTTGAATTTGAAGTAGTTGTGATCATTGAGGTATGGATATCTGGTAGACATTAAATATATGAGTCTGAAGATCAGGAGAAAATTTAGGGTAGAGATACAAGATTGAGAGTCATCAGGGGAATTTAAGCCATGGGAATGGATGAGATAGCCCAAGGAGAATGTGTATACTGAAAAGGGCTAAGGGCTAAGGATATTCCTATGGCCTGGTTCTTCACTTCATTTGTATCACATCTTCTGAGAAGCTTTCCTTGACTAACATATGTAAAATATCACCCCATCATTCTCTCTTCATTTACCCTGCTTTTATTTGGTAAAACATTACTTTCCCATACTATGATAGGTATATAACCCATTGGCTTTTTGGCTACTCTCAGATATTTACAATAGATTAATCAACAGGCATTAAAAAGTTCAACCATTCAAAACTAAAAATTCTATCTCACATTGAATTTAAAGCTTCTTTTTCAGCCTTCAACCTCCAGTGCAGCTTGACTAGAGATCCCACAGATCTCCAATGAAAAAAACTGACTTGGTCTGTTCTTTCACTCTCCTGGCTCTACTTCCTCCCCCACTTGCTCTGCAGCTTCTGGCTCCTCCAGTGTTGAGGTAGGTAGGAAGAGAGAGTGTTAAAGGGACAGTGAGGCTTAACTGACTGGGGCTGGTGTAATCTGGCTATCAATGCCCTTTGTAATGCCCAAATACTGCCTTTTCTTTTTTTTTTTTAACATCTTTATTGGAGTGTAATTGCTTTACAATGGTGTGTTAGTTTCTGCTTTATAACAAAGTGAATCAGTTATACATATACACATGTTCCCATATCTCTTCCCTCCTGCGTCTCCCTCCCTCCCACCCTTCCTATCCCACCCCTCTACTCTAGGCGGTCACAAACCACCTAGCAGATATCCCTGTGCTACGAAGCTGCTTCCCACTAGCTATCCACTTTACGCTTGGTAGTGTATATATGTCCAGGCCACTCTCTCACCTTGTCACAGCCTACCCCTCCCTGTCCCCATATCCTCAAGTCCATGCTCTGGTAAGTCTGTGTCTTTATTCCCGTCTTACCCCTAGGTTCTTCATGACCTTCTTTTTCCTTTTCTTAGATTCCATATATATGTGTTAGCATACGGTATTTGTTTTTCTCTTTCTGACTTACTTCGCTCTGTATGACAGACTCTAGGTCCATCCACCTCTCCACAAATAACTCAATTTCGTTTCTTTATATGGCTGAGTAATATTCCATTGTATATATGTGCCACGTCTTCTTTGTTCATTCATCTGTTGATGGATACTTAGGTTGCTTCCATGTCCTGAATATTGTACATAGAGCTGCAATGAACATTTTGGTACATGACTCTTTTTGAATTATGGTTTTCTCAAGGTATATGCCCAGTAGTGGGATTGCTGGGTCGTATGGTAGTTCTATTTGCAGTTTTTTAAGGAACCTCCATACTGTTCTCCATAGTGGCTGTACCAATTCACATTCCCACCAGAAGTGCAAGAGTGGTGCCTGTTCTCCACACCCTCTCCAGCATTTATTGTTTCTAGATTTTTTGATGATGGCCATTCTGACCGGTGTGAGATGATATCTCATTGTAGTTTTGATTTGCAATTATCTAATGATTAGTGATGTTGAACTCTCTTTCATGTGTTTGTTGGCAATCTGTATATCTTCTTTGGAGAAATGGCTGTTTAGGTCTTCTGCCCATTTTTGGATTGGGTTGTTTGTTTTTTTGATATTGAGCTGCATGAGCTGCTCGTAAATTTTGGAGGTTAATCCTTTGTCAGTTGCTTCATTTGCAAATATTTTCTCCCATTCTGAGGGTTGTCTTTCATCTTGTTTGTGGTTTCCTTTGCTGTGCAAAAGCTTTTAAGTTTCATTAGGTCTCATTTGTTTATTTTTGTTTTTATTTCCATTTCTTTAGGAGGTGGGTCAAAAAGGATCTTGCTGTGATTTATGTCATAGAGTGTTCTGCCTATGTCTTCTTCTAAGAGTTTGATAGTGTCTGGCCTTACATTTAGGTCTTTAAACCATGTTGAGTTTATTTGTGTGTATGGTGCTAGGGAGTGCTCTAATTTCATACTTTTACATGTACCTGTCCAGTTTTCCCAGCACCACTTATTGAAGAGGCTGTCTTTTCTCCACTGTATATTCTTGCCTCCTTTATCAAAGATAAGGTGACCATATGTGCGTGGGTTTATCTCTGGGCTTTCTATCCTGTTCCATTGATCTATCTTTCTGTTTTTGTGCCAGTACCATACTGTCTTGATTACTGTAGCTTTGTAGTATATTCTGAAGTCAGGGAGCCTGATTTCTCGAGCTCCATTTTTTGTTCTCAAGATGGCTTTGGCTATTCGGGGTCTTTTGTGTTTCCATACACATTGTGAAATTTTTTGTTCTAGTTCTGTGAAAAATGCCAGTGGTAGTTTGATAGGGATTGCATTGAATCTGTAGATTGCTTTGGGTAGTAGAGTCATTTTCACAATGTTGATTCTTCCAATCCAAGAACATGGTGTATCTCTCCATCTATTTGTATCATCTTTAATTTATTTCATCAGTGTCTCATAATTTTCTGCATACAGGTCTTTTGTCTCCTTAAGTGGGTTTATTCCTAAATATTTTATTCTTTTTGTTGCAGTGGTAAATGGGAGTGTTTTCTTCATTTCACTTTCAGATTTTTCATCGTTAGTTTATAAGAATACCAGAGATTCCTGTGCATTAATTTTGTATCCTGCTACTTTACCAAATTCATTGATTAGCTCTAGTAGTTTTCTGGTAGCATCTTTAGGATTCTCTATGTATAGTATCATGTCATCTGCAAACAGTGACAGCTTTACTTCTTCTTTTCTGATTTGGATTCCTTTTATTTCTTTTTCTTCTCTGATTGCTGTGGCTAGAACTTCCAAAAGTATGGTGAATAAGAGTGGTGAGAGTGGGCAACCTTGTCTTGTTCCTGATCTTAGCGGAAATGTTTTCAGTTTTTCACCATTGAGGGTGATGTTAGCTGTGGGTTTGTCATGTATGGCCTTTATTATGGTGAGGAAACTTCCCTCTACGCCTACTTTCTGCAGGGTTTTTATCATAAATGGGTGTTGAATTTTGTTGAAATCTTTCTCTACATCTACTGAGATGATCATATGGTTTTTCTCCTTCAATGTGTTAATATGGTATATCACGTTGATTGATTTGCATATATTGAAGAATCCCTGCATTCCTGGAGTAAACCCCACTGGATCATGGTGTATGATCCTTTTAATGTGCAGTTGGATTCTGTTGACTAGTATTTTGTTGAGGATTTTTGCATCTATGTTCATCAGTGATATTGGCCTGTAATTTTCTTTCTTTGTGACATCCTTGTCTGGTTTGGGTATCAAGGTGATGGTGGCCTCATAGAATGAGTTTGGGAGTGTTCCTCCCTCTGCTATATTTTGGAAGAGTTTGAGAAGGATAGGTGTTAATTTTTCTCTAAATGTTTGATAGACTTCGCCTCTGAAGCCATCTGGTCCTGGGCTTTTGTTTGTTGGAAGATTTTTAATCACAGTTTCAATTTCACTGCTTGTGATTGGTCTGTTCATATTTTCTATTTCTTCCTGGTTCAGTCTCGGCAGTTTGTGCATTTCTAAGAATTTGTCCATTTCTTCCATGTTGTCCATTTTATTGGCATAGAGTTGCTTGTAGTAATCTCTCATGATCTTTTGTATTTCTGCAGTGTCAGTTGTTACTTCTCCTTTTTCATTTCTAATTCTATTGATTTGAGTCTTCTCCCTTTTTTTCTTGATGACTCTGGCTAATGGTTTATCAATTTTGTTTATCTTCTCAAAGAAGCAGATTTTAGTTTTATTGATCTTTGCTATCGCTTCCTTCATTTCTTTTTCATTTATTTCTGATCTGATCTTTATGATTTCTTTCCTTCTGCTAACTTTGGGGATTTTTTGTTCTTCTTTCTCTAATTGCTTTAGGTGCAAGGTTAGGTTGTTTATTTGAGATGTTTCCTGTTTCTTAAGGCAGGATTGTATTGCTATAAACTTCCCTCTTAGAACTGCTTTTCCTGCATCCCATAGGTTTTGGGTCGTCGTGTACCCATTGTCATTTGTTTCTAGGTATTTTCTGATTTCCTCTTTGATTTCTTCAGTGATCACTTCATTATTAAGTAGTGTATTGTTTCGCCTCCATGTGTTTGTATTTTTTACAGATCTTTTCCTGTAATTGATAACTAGTCTCCTAGCGTTATGGTCGGAAAAGATACTTGATACGATTTAAATTTTCTTAAATTTACCAAGGCTTGTTTTGTGACCCAAGATATGATCTATCCTGGAGAATGTTCCATGAGCACTTGAGAGTAAAGTGTATTCTGTTGTTTTTGGATGGAATGTCCTATAAATAGCAATTAAGTCCATCTTGTTTAATGTATCATTTAAAGCTTGTGTTTCCTTATTTATTTTCATTTTGGATGATCTGTCCATTGGTGAAAGTGGGGTGTTAAAGTCCCCTACTATGATTGTGTTACTGTCGGTTTCCCCTTTTATGGCTGTTAGTATTTGCCTTATGTATTGAGGTGCTCCTATGTTGGGTACATCAATATTTACAATTGTTATATCTTCTTCTTGTATCGATCCCTTGATCATTATGTAGTGTCCTTCTTTGTCTCTTCTAATAGTATTTATTTTAAAGTCTATTTTGTCTGATATGAGAATTGCTACTCCAGCTTTCCTCTGATTTCCATTTGCATGGAATATCTTTTTCCATCCCCTCACTTTCAGTCTGTATGTGTCTCTAGAACTGAAGTGGACCTCTTGTAGACAGCATATATATGGGTCTTGTTTTTGTATTCATTCAGCCAGTCTGTGTCTTTTGGTGGGAGCATTTAATCCATTTACATTTAAGGTAACTATCGATATGTATGTTCCTATTCCCATTTCCTTAATTGTTTTGGGTTTGTTATTGTAGGTATTTTCCTTCTGTTGTGTTTCTTGCCTAGAGAAGTTCCTTTAGCATTTGTTGTAAAGCTGGTTTGGTGGTGCTGAACTCTCAGCTTTTGCTTGTCTGTAAAGCTTTTAATTTCTCCATCGAATCTGAATGAGATCCTTGCTGGGTAGAGTAATCTTGGTTGTAGGTTTTTCTCCTTCATCACTTTAAATATGTCCTGCCAGTCCCTTCTGGCTTGCAGAGTTTCTACTGAAAGTTCAGCTGTTAACCTTATGGGGATTCCCTTGTGTGTTATTTGTTGTTCTTCCCTTGCCGCTTTTAATATGTTTTCTTTGTATTTAATTTTTGATAGTTTGATTAATATGTGTCTTGGCGTGTTTCTCTTTGGATTTATCCTGTGTGGGTCTCTCTGTGCTTCCTGGACTACATTTACTATTTCCTTTCTCATATTAGGGAAGTTTTCAACTATAATCTCTTCAAATATTTTCTCAGTCCCTTTCTTTTTCTCTTCTTCTGGAACCCCTATAATTCGAATGTTAGTGCGTTTAATGTTGTCCCAGAGGTCTCTGTGACTCTCCTCAGTTCTTTTCATTCTTTTTTCTTTCTTCTGCTCTGCAGTCGTTATTTCCACTATTTTATATTACAAGTCACTTATCTGTTCTTCTGCCTCAGTTATTCTGCTATTGATCCCATCTAGAGTATTTTTCATTTCATTTATTGTGTTTCTAATCATTGCTTGATTCGTCTTTAGTTCTTCTAGGTCCTTGTTAACTCTTTCTTGCATTTTGTCTATTCTATTTCCAAGATTTTGGATCATCTTTACTATCATTATTCTGAATTCTTTTTCAGGTAGACTGCCTATTTTCTCTTCATTTGTTAGGTCTGGTGGGTTTTTATCTTGCTCCTTCTCCTGCTGTGTGTTTTTCTGTCTTCTCATTTTGCTTATTTTACTGTGTTTTGGGTCTCCTTTTTGCAGGCTGCAGGTTCGTACTTTCCGTTGTTTTTGGTGTCTGTCCCCAGTGGCTAATGTTGGTTCAGTGGGTTGTGTAGGTTTCCTGGTGGAGGGGGCTAGTGCCTTTGTTCTGGTGGATGAGGCTGGATCTTGTCTTTCTGGTGGACAGGTCCACGTCTTGTGGTGTGTTTTGCGGTGTCTGTGGCCTCATTATGTTTTTAGGCAGCCTCTCTGCTAATGGGTGGGGTTGTGTTCCTGTCTTGCTAGTTGTTTGGCATAGGGTGTGCAGCACTCTAGCTTGCTGATCGTTGAGTGAAGCTGGGTATTGGTGTTGAGATGGGGATCTCTGGGAGATTTTCGCCGTTTGATATTATGTGGAGCTGGGAGGTGTCTTGTGGACCAGTGTTCTGAAGTTGGCTTTCCCACCTCAGAGGCATAGCCCTGAAGTCTGGCTGGAGCACCAAGAGCCTTTTGCGAGATCCGAGGTCTTCTGCCAACGATCAGTCTGTGTTCTATAGGAGCAGTTCCATGTGTAGATGTACTCTGATGTATCTGTGGGGAGGAAGGTGATCTCCACCTCTTACTCTTCTGCCATCTTCTCCCTCCCCCTCTGCCTTTTCTTGTAATGTGCTTTTGTGGTTTCTTCAGAGACTCCTTCACTTCCCATTCCGCCAGTGGTCCTCCTCCCTGCACCGGTCCTGATGGGAACAATGTACACTCTGACTGTCTTCCCCCCATGTTTCTTGCCCGTACAACTTTATTCTCATAGGATCCTCATTCTTCTTCTGGAGTTGCCAGATACACTCTGAGGAAACTACCTGGCCCATAGATAACACGGTCCCTAGGAAGTCTAGACCTTTGTCTTTGTCCTGCTGCTGTGAACAACTTTAATCAGCCTTCTGCCTTCAGATTTCTTCAGGTAAAAGTCAAGGACAAGTTTCTATCTTATTCAGACACCACAGGACACATGTGATGTTCTCCCATGAACTCTTCCTGCTTCATTGTCTACACAGGCAGGCCTAAAAATTTCTGTAGTGCAGCAAGCCTTCAGCCTGGGATTAAGATACCAGTCTCCCCTCTTGAAAGGTTTAACTGAGGCCTTTTTGCTTGGCTTGAGCAGGGGAACGATAGTGCCTTCTACTCTCATGAATTCTCTGCAAAAATTCTCTTTCTCTTCCTCCAATTAATTTCTAGAATTCTCCTGTATGGAATGGAGGTGAATGGTGAGTAATGATAATTAAAATACCAGTTTAGCTACCTCTTAGTAAGTCTTATTTGATGTGCTTATTTATTACTGAGAAGCAATATAAAGTACTAGTTAAGAACATGGACGCTGGAGCCATACCGTCTGGCTTCAAATCCCGACTTAACCATTTGACCTCTCTGTGCCTCGGTTTCTTTATTTGTAAAATTGGAGTAGTAATGATATCTACATCATAGGATTTTTGTGAGGACTAGATGTGTGTGTATGTGTCTTAGATTAATATATTAGAACAGTAATTAGAATAATAGTAAGTGCTATGTGTGTTTGCTACTGTGCTACTGTTTATTTTTCTTTGACTTAGAATGTAAGCTCTATGTGTGCAAGATCTTTTTTGTTTGTTTGTTTAGCACTGCATTTCCATCTCCTAAAAACAGTACATTTAACAGGCACTAGTAAATGTTAGTGCCCTCAGACTTCTCCTGAATAAATTAATGTGATGGTTAAGTCTTAAATGTTAAGGTGTAGGCAGAGAAAGTGGGGTCTGAGAAGAGTAAGAAAGACAGTGAGAGATAGGAGAACCAGGAGGCTATGATATTCCAGAAACCATAGGAGACTTTAATAAGGAAGGAGCGAGCAATAGCATCAAACATTGCTAGAGTGGCAAAGGAAAATAGAACACATATGGTCATTACATTTTGTAACAAGGCGCCCCTATCTTTTGCTTTCATATCCTCTAAGTAATGTTTTTCCTTCCTTCAGAGATGCTTTTATTAGAATGAATGACCACTGAGAATAAATCTTTGAACAGGTCTTAAAAGTTATCAACCTCCAAGGAACAAACCAGTTCTGCACTTACTTATTTTGGCCATGACCACAAACGTCCCATCCTCAATACAATTCAGTATATTTTCCCCTGACCTGGACTCTCCTCTTGAATCAAACAGCAAAACCAGCTGTTAACTTCTGCATACAACTCCATGCCACTTCTTCTAACAATGTGCTTCTCCCTTCTCCGTTCCCCCAACCCGTTCTCTCTTTTCAAGAGTATTAAGTAGTGAATATAAAGAACACTTACAATTCAATAATAAAAGACAACCCAATGTAGAAATGGACAAAGGGTTTGAACAGGCATTTCTTCAAAGAAGATACACTAATGGCTAGTAAGTACATGAAAAGGTGGTCAACATCATTAGTTATTAGGGAAATGCAAATCAAAACTACAGTGAGATATCACTTTGCACCCACTGGGACATCTAATCAAAAAACCAATAATAATCACTGTTACCAAGGATGTGGATAAATTGGAACCCTCATACATTGCTGGTGGGGATGTAAAATAGTACAGCCACTTTGAAAAGAAATCTGGCTATTCCTTGAAAGGTTAAATATAGTTACTATGACCCAGTAACTCCACGCCTAGGTATGTACACAAGAGGTTTGAAAACATATGTTCAAAAAAACCTCATACATGAATGTTTATATCAGCATTATTCATAATAGCCAAAATGTTGAAATAACCCAAATATCCATCAACTGATGAATGGATAAGCAAAACCTGGCTTATCCATACAGTGGAATATTATTCAGCCATAAAAAGAATGAAAAATAATTTGAGTGACGTCACCAAAAATGATAGAGAACTCCAGGGCTCCTTGAATGGCCATAATCAGCTACTGAATAAAGTCCAAATTCCTTAACATGACTTACAAGGCCTCTGAAGTTCTAATCCCTACCCATCTGTTATGGGTTGAATTGTATCCCTCCCAACATTCATATGTTGAAGTCCTAAGCTCCAGTACCTTAGAATGTGTTCTAATTTAGAAACTGGGTCATTGCAGATGTAATTAGTTAAGATGAGGTCATTAGGGTAGGCCCTAATGCAATATGACTACTGTCTTTATGAAAAGGGAAATTTTGGACACAGGGACACATAAACCAAGAGAATGCCATGTGAAGGTGAAGGCAGGGATCAGGGTGATGCTTCTATAAGCCAAGAAACGCTTAAGATTGCCTACAGACCACCAGAAGCTGGGAAAGTGGAACTGCTTTTTTTTTTTTCCTCACAGTTCTCAGAAAGAACTAATCCTGCAGACACCTGATGTCAGATTTCTAGCCTCTAGAACTGAGGCAATAAGTTTCTGTTGTTTAAGCCACTCATTTTGTGGTACTTTGTTACAGCAGCCCTAGAAAACTAATACACCATCTTTCTAGCCTCATCTATGATCACTTTTCCCTTACATTTTCTGCTCCAGCCAACACCAATTTTCCTGTACTTCCTTTGCATAGACCTAGTGTTTCTCGCCTTTTTGTTTTTGCCTATGCTATTCTTTTGCCTGAAACTCCCTTTTTGGTCTACCTAATTCCTACTCATTTTTTTAAGTTTCAGAGAAGGTATTACTTTTTGCAGGGACCCTTCACTGACCACTCCCTACCAGTCTGGTGTAAGTGGCCTTCCTAGGTGCTCCCACATATCCTGTGCATCTCCCCAGCTTTGCCCTTTCCACATTGTATTATAATTTTATGTTTATGGTTTGTTTGCTTCCCTTCACCCTATGCAATAAAATGTGAACTCCTTGAGGAAAGGGTCACCAAAATCTCCATGCCTAGCACAGTATACTTTGCATGTAGTAGATGCTCAATATGTATCTTTGAATAAAGGGACTTTTTCTCAATGTTTATTCATCTTTCTTTCCATAGCACCTGCTAATGTGCTTCTCATGTAATGGGTACTCAGTACATCTTGACCTGTGGTCCTCAACTGAGGACATTTTGCAATATCTGGAGACGTTTTTGGTTATCACTACTGGCATCTAGTGGGTAGAGGCCAGAGATGCTACTAAACATCCTACAATGCACAGGACACCTCCCAGCAACAAAGCATTAGCTGGTCCAAAGCTCGATAGTGTGGAGGTGGAGAAACCCTGATCTTGCCTGAATAAGAGACTGAGTCTACTTTTTACAACCTATACTCACTAGTGCACTAAATTTGCTTTGTCAGGAAGCCTGCTTTTTCTTTGTTGTTGTTGTTTTTTACAAAAGTAAATTATTATCCAACCAGAAATAGAGGGAGTGTCCTAGAATCCTAAGAATTAAGACTTTGGCAATTTGAAAGTACCTGATCAATAGGAGAACACATGTATAAGATAGAATACTTTTATGCCTGGAATGCTCTCTAGCAGTGAAAATGAATGAATTAAAGCTACAGGGGTAAATCTCCTAAGCATACTGTTGAGTGAGGACAGCAAATTGCAGAAGGTACATACAGAGTGATACTACTTATGTATAGTACTACATATTGTTTAGGGATAGACAAATATGCAAAAAATGTATAAAGATATACATGGAAACGATCAAGATGAAATCTGGGACAGTGAAAACCTTGGGATCGAGCTGTATACAGAGGACTTTTGTTGTATTGATAATGCCTTATTTCTTAAGCAGGATACTTGGCATATGCTTGTTATATTATTTTTATACATTGAAATATTTAATACATTTTTTGGATATAAATTTTTTTAGTCATCCATTCATTTCTTTATTATAATTAAAATAAATTATAATTACATAAAATAAAATTAACCTTTTTTTGGTATACAGTTCTATGAGATTTAGACATGGATACATTCTGATAATCACAACCAAAGACAGAATATAGAAAATCCCGATGTCACCCAAAATTTCTTCAGGCTGCCCTTTGTTTAATTTGCATTTCCCTAGTTACTAATGGCGTTGAGCTTCTTTTCCTGTCCTCATTTGCCATCATATATCTTTTTTGGTTAGGAGTCTATTCAAATATTATATCTATTTTTTTAAAAAATTGATTGTTTCATTATTGTTGCTTTTAATTTTTAAAAATTTTCAAGGTATGCGTTCTCTAATTTGTGGATGGAAGATATGCTCTCTCAGTCTGTGACTTGTCTGTTACAGAGCAAAAGTTTCTAATGAAATGCAATTTATCAATCTTTTCATTTATAGATTGTGTTTTGTATACCATACCTAAGAACACTTTGTCTGACTCAAGGTCATAAACATTTTCTGCCATGGCTTTCTTCTCTAAAAAAATTATGCATTTACATTTTACATTTATAATTTACATTTACATTATGATTAATTTTGAGTTTAAGTTCTGTATACAGTGTGAGGTATAAGTACAGATTCATTTTTTTCATATGGAAAAAAATGTTTTCTTGTTCCAGCATCATTTTTAAAAGACTTTCTCCATTGAATTGTCTTTACAATCTGATAGAATGTCTTCCCTTATCCTTTATTCATAAAAATGTATCATCTATTCTTTACTGTTAATTATTCCAAATGTTATTTGGAATTACTCAGTTCTCATCTTAGTCCTAGAAAATTTAGAGTTGTGACTGGAATTACATAAAAGTACATAGATTAACTGAGATAATTTATATTCTTACGATAGAAAATTTTATTTATTTATTTATTTTTTAATTAAATTTTTTTAAAATTAATTTAGTTTTTTGGCCGCACTGCAAGGCATGCAGGATCTTAGTACCCAGACCAGGGCTTGAACCCGTGCCCCCTGCAGTGGACACTCAGAGTCCTAACCACTGGACTGCCAGGGATATCCCTTCCTGTGATAGAAATTTTTATATAGATTAGTCTTACATCACTCAAAATGTGATAGTTGAAATATTTAATACTTTTAAAAGAGAGCAATTGCTCAATACAGAGGCATCCTGTTACCCAAGGCTGAGGAAAATCTCCATCTTATTAGTTAGCACCAGCCAGAACTTCCTCAACATGGTAAAATGAAACAACTCATTGAATCCGTCATTCACTATGGGACAGGAGCTTACATACTCTACACAGGATAATCATAAGTTCCTGTTGACACTGTTGCAGTGGGTTAGTGTCTGAGTTTGCTTGCATTGGACCCCTCACAATATTTGGCATAAGAATTAGAGCACAGTATCCTTGTGGCAAATAAGGAGGATCAAACAGAAATTGACAGCAGTTTGCAAAGCACAGAATCTGTATAAACAGGCCACTGACTAACTTTGTTTTTGTTCATCGTTTATGTTTGTCTCTGTATTTGTAGCTGGTTCAGTGAGACTGTCTTACAGTAAAGGAGTCAGATCCTCACATTCTCCTTAACGAGGTAGACCTTGGAGAGTTAGAAACTGCACATGTAGAAAGAAGTAAAAACATAAAATAATATCTGGAAGTTTTGCTGAGGAATAAGGGGATTGGACTAAATATTTTCTGAAGTCCCTTCTGGCTGAGGGTGTTTCCAGCTCCACCAAGGACAACCTGCAAAGAAGGAGCAGAAAAGTGCTTGGTCTGAGTTCCCACAGGCCTGGTTAAGGAGGTGAACACATTCAAAGCCCAGAGCTAAGCAGAGGGGCCCTGAGGGCTGAGTTGGCAAAGCTAGACAGAACAAAAGGATTTCCTTTTTGAAGTGGCTTCTTCACACTTCAGGCTGTGGGTGGGGTACTGAAGGGCTAAAGTATGGAAGAAAACTGTGGGGAGAGCTGGGAGGCTGAATTTTACTGTTTTATCTGTTAGAATTAATTTTTTTTTCTTTCCCCTTTAAGATTTTCTAAAAAATCTATATTATCAAAGCCATACTTACTTATTATAAGAAAGTTGAAAAATACAAAAAAGTAGGAGGAAAACAAAAACTTCATTTAGTTTCACCACCTAGAGATAGCCACTGTTAATATTTTCCATATATCTTTTTAGCCTTTTTTCCACGCATATCTATTCATATCCACTAATTGTTGTGATCATATTTTATATTAATGTATCTTACTTTCAATTAATACTGAAGCATAAGCATTTTCCTGTCATTATGAACTATGTGTAAATATCATTTTATTGTCTAGATAATATTATATTATGACTGTACTATAATTTATTTAACCATTGAACCATTAGGGTTTTTTTTCCTAGTATTTTATTATTCTAAGTAATACTGTGATTAACATCATTGTACAAAAAGTTTGTGTATATTTCTGTTTCCTTAGGAAACATTCATTCGTTCACTATACAAATATTAGTGAGGACTTACTATATGCCAGGCAGTATGCTAGGTGCAAAATTTTTGCCTTGGGTGGCATGTTGTCACCTACTGAGATAAGAAATACTGGAGGAGGAGCTAATTTAAGAGAAAATATTTGACTGGATGTGTTGAGTTTGAGATGTCCAAGTGGAGTTGCCAAGAAAGCAGAGCTCAGTGAAGAGGTCTGGATAGAACTATAAAATTACAGTTGTGGCCATATAGATGGTGTAATTCATGCCAAGTGAGTGAAAGATCATTTAGGGAAACAGTATATGTAGCATAGTCCTAAGAATGTCTGGCTTTCAGAGGTTAGATAGCAGAAGTGGAATATACAAAGGAGACTAAGGAGAGGGCAAAGGGATAGGAGGAAAAGCAAAAGAGTATGGCATCATAGATGCCACAGGAAGACTTTCAAGGAGGAGGAAATGGTTTACAGCGTTAAATGTAGGGGAGAAGTCAAGGAAGATAAAAAGGGAAAATGCCCTATTTATTTATTTAATATAGCTTTTTTGACACGGAGGTCATTGGTTGGGTATATTGTTGAGCACAGTTTCAGTGGAGTGTTGGGGGAAGGAAGCCAAATCGCTGAGTAAGAAGTAAGGGAATAGAAATTGCCCATAAAGAGGAGCTGGAGAGGTACCTAGTGCGTAGGTAGGATTTTTTTTTTAAGATGGCAGAGACTTGAGCATGTTTAATTGCTTATGACAGATGAGAGGGACTTGAGCGTGGTTAATGGCTGATGAGAAGAATGGAGAGAGAGAGAGAGGGAGGGAGGGAGGGGGGGAGAGGAATCTGTAATTACTGGGTAAATATAAACATTTTAAAGTCTATTGATATATATTGCTCACATGCTTTCTAAAAGGGTTTTAAACCAACATACACTCCTACTAGCAATTATGAAAGAGCTTGTTTGAACACTTTGTCTTCATTAAGTGTTATAAAAACAAACAAACAAAACCTTTGCCAAAGAGTTGCATTATGGTTCTAATTTGCTCTTCTTTGATTACCAGTGAGTTTAACCAGTTGTGTCCATGTGTGAATTTAGTCTATGTCCTTTCCCCAAAACGTTTCTATTTTAGACAGACAGTTTTATTTGCTATAAAAAGCTGAAAGTCAAAGGATCAGAATAGTATCATTATCTCCCCAAATTATACGGTCTAGAGCCTTCACCTTCTTAGAAGTACACAACAATTTGACAACTTTTGGCTCAGGCTGAGCGGAAGAGAAAGATGATGTATCGTCTGAGAGAGTGACCACCAATGGAACCCAGGTCTAGTCTTAGACTGCTATCGACAGTCTTCAAGCACCCTTTGCTAACCGGGGCCGGCATCCCTCCAGTGCCTTAAGGCTTTGGCTCTCAGAGCTCCCCTTCGGTAGGCGCAGCCCCCTACCCAGGAGCCCGGAGCGCTGTGCGGCCCCTTTAAGAGTCCAGCTCCTCCCCCGCTCCAGGGAAAGTTGCAGCTTTTTCCGCCTCCCGGGAGGGTAAGAAGGGCCAGCCGCCAGAGTGGGGTTGCAGTCTTCCCGGACTCGGAGACCCTCCCCTGAATCCGGTACTGGGACGTCTCGCCTTCTCGCGGCACCTGTTGCAGGTGACAGGTAGGTCCGTGGCCCGCGAGCGCCCCTCCGCCCTCGGTCCGGGACGCCTCCTGGGCCCCCAGCACCTTTTCGCTGCCTAAGCGCCCCCACCCCCATCTCGGGGACCTGCGCGCTTCCCTACCCCCTTACGCTCTCCCAGTCTCTCCTTGTCCCTAGCTGACCCCCTGTTCCCTCTCTCCGTCCGCCTGTGCGGACCGCACCCCCCACGCTTTGACTCCAGTCTGTTGGGGCGGTCCCTCCCCACCACTCTTTCTCCCTGCCGCCCCTGGCCATTTCCCCGGCCCATCCGTCGCCGCCACGGGCTGTGCCCCTCGGGGCTCTGCTTCCTCCAGAGTGGCCGACTTTTCCCGCCCTCCGGAGCCCGGGGCCCCTCCCGGGAGCTGGCCCTGGGGGCGGGGGTGGGGCCGAGCTCCTAGCGGGAACTGCGCCCTTCGGGGCGTCGAGTCATCTTTTCGGGGGTGTCTCTAGCAGCGCCCGGCGGTCGCGCGGGGTCTGGGCCCCGCACTCTTTCCGGACCTCTGACCTCGTGGCGTCCGCTTCCCTGGATCCGCCGCAGGTTAAAAGGCTGGAGGCCAATTGGCCCCGAGCCCTGCCTCGGTGGGCACCCTCTGCGCTTGGGCTGGGGACCCAGCTGTGTGCTCTGGAGCTGAGCCGCTTTATCTTGCCATCCTTCTTCCAGCAGGCAGCGGGGGTACCCTTCTGGAGGAGGGTCCCACAGCCCTCAGAAGCGACACAGAACGCTTCCATCTTCGGTGATGGTTTGTAAAGGGGCAGAAAAGATGTCCCTCCAGCCCTTAATGTTGAATAAAATGGTTGGGTTTTTTGGTGGTGAAATCATTTGGTGAGAATTTTGGTGACTCGAACAGGTGATGTTTCTCATCAACCAAAGTTTTCTTCCCCCAGTAGCCTGCCAGCTTCTTCAGGACCAGAGGACCTAGCATTCCAGAATACTGCTTTAGGCAGGGTTGATCCTAGGCCTTGTACATTTGTGCCAGAAATTAGTCTTCAGTACATCTTGTACCTTCTATTTTTAACTGGCTTCTTTTCTGCTTTCAGCTCCCCATCCCCACCCCTCATAAATCCATTAATATTAAGGTGTTAATGACCTTATGTGTTTGCCCGCTGGTCTGTGGAGAGAACAATGTTTAATGCAAAGAGTTGAGGCCCTAGTGAAGTTTTCTGCTGTAGTTGTAGCTGTTGGTGTTTTTGTTTTTTTTTTAAAGCACCTGCTGGAAATCCTACTAGAAAAAGACCACCAACTTGGCTTGTGAGACTTTTCCTAGCAGGGGATGAACATTTCTGGTAGCACAATTTCAGGTGCCTCTCGCTAGGCTAGAGCAGTGAAATGAAGTTTGGAGGCCTGTTCAGGGATAATTGGTCTGTGAGTGTATGTGGCATTCTGATTTTTTTAAAAAAAACATTGTTTATTATTTTTTTAAATTAATTTTTATTGGAGTATAGTTGCTTTACAATGTTGTGTTAGCTTCTACTGCACAGCAACATGAATCAGCCGTACATATACATATATCCCCTCCCTTTTGGATTTCCCTCCCATTTAGGACCCCACAGTGCATTAAATAGAGTTCCCTGTGCTATACAGTAGGTTCCCATCAGTTGTCTATTTTATACATGGTATCAATAGTGTATATATGTCAATCCCGATGTCCCAATTCCTCCCTGTGGCATTCTGGTTGATACTCTCTGAGCTTTTCCCCTTAAAGGCTGCTACTAATCATGGTTGTTAGTATTCATTGAGCCAGGGACTGTGATAAATTCTTTACATAATTATCTCACATAATCCTAATGATAAGTGTATGTGCTAGGCACTACAATTATAAGCATGCTATGATGAAAGGGAGACTCTGAGAGTTTAAGTGCTTTGTCTCAAATCACCCAACTAATGAGAGGCAGAGTTGGGTCATCTGACTGCCAAACTGTGTTCTTATCCCCTATCACACCACCTCTGCTGTCTTGGATGTTAGGAACACTAAATAGCTCACAGGTGAGGACTAAGTGATTAAAAATTTCCCTTCCAAGCTGAAGCCTAAGTTTTGGTCCTTGACTCCACCTCAGAGGCACTGCAGAGACTTTGGACCACTTACCTCACTGATGTCTTACCCACTTCACTTCCAACGTGAGGCTGGTTGCCACGTTGCCACTATAAGTACACACCCCTGGGTGTACCTAATTGAATGAAACCTTCGGGGATCTCAACTCAGAAGGAATTGTCTTGAAGTTAGAGAGGGTGACCCTGGATTCTAGGGATGTGTGCCTGACTCAACTTTTTCCTTTCCTGCTGGCTAGGGGAGAAATGAGGGTGTGGAAAGTGATAAGGATTTCCCAACAGCCAGGCCAGAGAGCCTGAGGGTGAGTGTGTGCTTGTTTTATCGTGGGATGGATGGAGTACCTTAGGGAGGGACAGTCCACAAGAAAATGTCCTTTCTGATTCCATCTCTGGGTCTTTGCTCAAGTTACTCCTTTTATTTTTCCCCTGAAGAGAGACTTTCCCACCCATGACCACTCTCCTGCCATTAATTCATATTCATCTCAAGATTTAGCGCTAAAGTCACCTCCTTTGGGACAGCCTTACTGAACACACAGTTCCTTCCCCTAAGCAGACTTACCAGTTATTCTGTGTCCTAAAGCACTTTGTTTACACCTCAGGAAAATTCCTTAACACCTCTCTCAGTTGGTTTTCCACCTGGAAGGTACCTCTCTGAGTACAAGGTCTAGATCTTAGAGCTCCCTTTGTCTTGAGCACAAGAGATTAACAAATATTTGTGCTAGGAACTGGGGATACCATGCCTTCAAGGGCCTGAGGTCAGGTGATGGTGTGATTGAAGTACAGAAGACACCTTTTTGAGGCACTTGAAATCTGACAGCTCGGAGTTTGTACTTAAATGTCACCTTAGTGAGGCCATTCTTAACCACCCTATTTAAGCTTCCCTGAACATTCTATATGCCTGAACATTCTATATGCCCCTTCCCTACCTTATTACTCTAATGTAATATATTATGTATTTTATTCATTTTTCTTTCTTATTGTCTGTCCCTCTCTGCCCTCCATAATGGAAGTTCCATGTGGGCAGGGATTGCCGTCTGTTTTATTCACCAGTGGACCCCAGCATCCATAACAGAGCCTGGCACATCCTAGGTGCTAGCTAATATTTGTTAATTGAATTAATGAATGACATTACCATGCTAGGGATTGGCACTCTTTTGTGTTCTCCTGGACATGAAACTAAGTGTCCCCAGTCTGCCCCAGGCCCAGTTCTCACACAGCTTTGCTGTGAGAGTGCATGCCTGATGGCAACTTTGACCTAGTTGGAAGTACTTCCTTTCTTTTCAAGGCATGAGTCTCTGGATGGAAACTTCTAAAGTTTAAAGTGGAAATGTGAAGATGCTGTACTTCTTGTGGGGGGGAAGGGGGGTTGCACTGAGAAGAGGGAGTATGGCTTGTCAGATGTCTTGAGGCGTTTGTTCAGTGAGCTCATAAGAAGCTGGAGAAAGTTCCTGTGTGATAGGGAAGTGAACAGCCCAAACGAATAAAAGATGCCAACCAAATTAAGCTTCTGGCCTCAAGTCACTCAGCCTTTTAGGCATGAGGAAGTTATGAGATTATGAACTTTATGGAAAAGCCATTGCTGATTACTACTGGTGTAGTACTTGACGAGTTTTATCCTAGGAGAATTATACAATGTGAGGAAACCACTGTGTAACAGAAAAGAAAAAAAAAAGAGTACTGTTCTATTTAAATGCTTTGAAGTATTCAGAAAGAAAAATAAGGCTAGAATCTTTTAAAAGACAGGCTTGGAAGGAGTTGGACAGTGGTACAGTGGTAAATATGTGATTTTCCACCATTTGATGTATGGTAACTTCTCTGAAACTGAAGTTTGTACAAAAAACTTCTACCCAGCCTCCTCTTCTACTCAGTTTATCTCCCCAACCTCTCGACAGGGGAGTGACCCAGAGCTCAGTCCATTGACTTTTCTCTATCCAGAATCTTTCTAGATGCATTCATCCAGCCGCATGGCTTTATTTTCTTTTTAAATTTTTTTAACATCTTTATTGGAGTATAATTGCTTTACAATGGTGTGTTAGTTTCCACTTTATAGCAAAGTGAATCAGCTATACATATACATATATCCCCATATCTCCTCCCTCTTGCATCTCCCTCCTACCCTCCCTATCCCACCCCTCTAGGTGTTCACAAAGCAGGAGCTGATCTCCCTGTGCTATGTGGCTGCTTCCCACTAGCTATTTTACATTTGGTAGTATTTATAAGTCCATGCCACTCTCTCACTTCGTCCCAGCTTACCCTTCCCCCTCCCAGTGTCCTCAAGTCCATTCTCTACATCTGTGTCTTTATTCCTGTCCTGCCCCTAGGTTCTTCAGAACCTTTTTTTTTTTAAGATTCCATATATATGTGTTAGCATACGGTATTTGTTTTTCTCTTTCTGACTTACTTCACTCTGTATGACAGACTCTAGGCCCATCCACCTCACTACAAATAACTCAATTTCGTTTCTTTTTATGGCTGAGTAATATTCCATTGTGTATATGTGCCACATCTTTATCTATTCATCTGTTGATGGACACTTAGGTTGCTTCCATGTCCTGGCTATTGTAAGTAGAGCTGCAATGAACATTGTGGTACATGACTCTTTTTGAATTATGGTTTTCTCAGGGTATATGCCCAGTAGTGGGATTGCTGGGTCATATGGTAGTTCTATTTGCAGTTTTTTAAGGAACCTCCATACTGTTCTCCATAGAGGCTGTATCAATTTACATTCCCACCAACAGTGAAAGAGTGTTCCCTTTACTCCAAACCCTCTCCAGCATTTACTGTTTGTAGATTTTTTGATGATGGCCATTCTGACCTGTGTGAGGTGATACCTCATTGTAGTTTTGATTTGCATTTCTCTAATGATTAGTGATGTTGAACATTCTTTCATGTGTTTGTTGGCAATCTGTATATCTTCTTTGGAGAAATGTCTATTTAGGTCTTCTGCCCATTTTTGGATTGGATTATTTGTTTTTCTGATATTGACTTGCATGAGCTGCTTGTAAATTTTGGAGGTTAATCCTTTGTCAGTTGCTTCACTTGCAAATATTTTCTCCCATTCTGAGGGTTGTCTTTTCATCTTGTTTATGGTTTCCTTTCCTGTGCAAAAGCTTTTAAGTTTCATTAGGTCCAAATTTGTTTATTTTTATTTCCATTTCTCTAGGAGGTGGGTCATAAAGGATCTTGCTGTGATTTATGTCATAGGGCGTTCTGCCTATGTTTTCCTTTAAGAGTTTTATAGTGTCTTAGCCCCATGGCTTTAAATGCCATCTGTCTGTACACTCATCATTCCCAAATTTATGTCTCTGTCCCAAGGCTTTCTTCTAAGCTACAGCCTCATATATCCGATGGCCTATTCAGCATTCCTACTTGAATATCATAGACATCTCAAACATAACTTGGCCAAAACAGGACTCTTTTTTTTTTCTTTCTTTTTTTAAATTGAAGTATAGTTGATTTACAGTGTTGTATTTATTTCTGCTGTATAGCAAAGTGATTCAATTATATATATATGTGTATGTATGTGTGTGTGTGTGTATATATATATATATATATACGTACTTACACACATACATACACATATATATACACACACACATGTTTTTTGCCACACCATGGGGCTTGCAGTATCTTAGTTCCCCGACCAGGGATTGAACCCACGCTCTCAGCAGTGAAAGTGTAGAGTCCAAACCACTGGACCACCAAGGAATTCCATATACATTCTTTTTTTTTAAATATTCTTTTCCATTATGATTTATCATAGGATAATTGAATATAGTTCTCTGTGCTATATAGTAGGACCTTGTTGTTTAGCCATCCTCTATTTACCACTTTGCATCTGCTAAACCCAAACTCCTAATCCATCCCTTCCCAAACTGCCTCCCCCTTGGCAACCAGTAGTCTGTTCTCTATGTCCACGATTTTGTTTCCAAAACAGGACTCTTGAGTCGTCTCAAATCCCTAGCCCCTTCCCTCAGCCTTCCCAATCTCAGTAAAATGGCACCATCATCTATTCAGTTGCTCAAACCAAGAACCTATGTTCACCCTTGATTCCTGTCTTTCACTCCCCTCCCCACACCCAATTCATCAGTAAGTCCTGTTGACCTGAACTTCCAACCATGTCATTATATTCTTTTTTTTTTTTTTTTTCTTTTTGCGGTATGCGGGCCTCTCACTGTTGTGGCCTCTCCCGTTGCGGAGCACAGGCTCCAGATGCGCAGGCCCAGCGGCCATGGCTCACGGGCCCAGCCGCTCCGCGGCATATGGGATCCTCCCAGACCGGGGCACGAACCCGTATCCCCTGCATCGGCAGGCGGACTCTTAACCACTGCGCCACCAGGGAGGCCCTATATTCTTTTTTTTAATTAAAAAATATTTTATTTATTTTTGGCTGCATTGGGTCTTCGTTGCTGTGTGCGGGCTTTCTCTAGTTGTGGCAAGAGGGGGCTACTTTTTGCTGTGGTGCATGGGCTTCTCATTGTGGTGGCTTTTTGCGGAGCATGGGCTCTTGGCGTGCGGGCTTCAATAGTTGTGGCACGTGGCCTCAGTAGTGGCTCATGGGCTCTAGAGCACAGGCTCAGTACTTGTGGCACATGGGCTCAGTTGCTCCACAACATGTGGGATCTTCCCAGACCCGGGCTTGAACCCGTATCCCCTGCATTGCCAGGAGGATTCTTAACCACTGCGCCACAAGGGAAGCCCCATGTCATTATATTCTGTCACGTCTCCATTTCCTCTGTCACCCTAGTCCAAGCCACGACATGCTGCAATAAGCATCTTTGCACAATACTCAATGATGTATGTAGATCTAGATAGACACACAGAAATATTTCTGTGGGATAGCTTTCTAGTAGAAAAATTGTTGGGTCAAAGGATATGCACATTCAAAAAATGTGAATAGGCATCACAAAAGTGTCATCCAAGAGGATTTACAGTCTCACCATTGAGAGTGCTTTTCCTCATGCCCTTGAATGGACAGTCTTTAATTTTTGCCAATCTGATAGGTGAAAAATAGTATCTAACTGATTTAACTTTTATTTATCTGGTCACTAGTAAGGCTGAGTATCTTCATGTGTGTTAGCTATTTGTATTTTTCCTGAGACTTGCTCCTTAATATCCTTTGCACATTTTTCTCTTGGGTTATATATTTCATTTGTTTATAAGAACACTATATTTATTAGGGATATTTAACCATTGCCTACTATACAATGCAATTTTTTTTTCTCTTTAGTCTGCCGTATGTCGTAACTTTGTTCATGATGTGTACCCCTCTCGTAATCAGATAAAACATACTATAAAACATTTAAAAAACATGCTCATTAGATTTGGCAATTAGGATCTCAGTGATGACATCAGTGCAGTAGGAGGAGAGAGGCAGATTGTAGAGGGTTGGGGAGAGAGCACTTAAAGGGACTGATAAGGAATACAATATACATTTGGAAGAGGCTTGGCTATGATAGGAAGGACAGTGTTTCCTATAGACAGTGGGGCACAGGGGAGAAGAAAATGTTAATTTCGTTCCTTTTAAATATAGGAGAGGGATGAGCCTATTTATGTGTAGATGGCACAGAGCCTGATCCATGCAAGGTCGCTGAGGAAGCAGGAGGGTGGGGACTTCAGAGTGAAAGAGGTGAAAAGACGGGTTTAGAGAAAGGGAGGTAGCTCTTCCATCGAGACAGGAGGGAAAGAGGGCAGGATTGGTGAAGCTGTGGAGGAGGAAGGAGCTATGGAAGGACAGGATTTTGTGGGAGGTCCCAACTGATGAGAGCAGTGAGGGGTTGGAACAGCATTTGAGAGGGATGAATAGAGGAGCTCTTTAGAGGCAAACCATCCAGATTGCCACATCATAGTGAGCCTAGAAAGGCTTGGATAACTTGAGTTTGTCTCTCCCCAAGTCACAGAACCCTGTATCCATTCTCTCCAACAGCACTCATCAGCCCAGGTGTAGAAACAGAGTGGAGTCAATCTAGTTTGGGGGATTTTTCTGGGTGCTGTGACAGAGATATAAGAGGGTAGGAGACTGGACAGTGCTGCCAGAATAGTTGAAATGACGGACTACTGTGGCTTTTATATCTGTGTCTATCTAAACCTACCTTGAACTTGAGTAATTCGTAAGAGATGGAAAATTTCCATGACTTCTACACTGTTTCTTGTTTGTATTTCTGTCAACTCAGGCATCAGAATAGCTTTAGTATCAGTGTCTTTAAACTATTGTTTGTAATTTCTCAGAAAGTATGGGTTGATTTACTGAGAGCCAACAATGTGCCAGTTTTTAGGGTAGGTGCTTGAGATATAGTGGAGAAGAAGGTAGACGATGGCCTTTTTTTTTGGTAGAACTTATTTCAGCAGGGGAGGTATGTGTTAAAAAAAAACATAATATATAATCAGTGATTTAATCGCAATTTTGAGAAGTTGAAGTTCGGCTTTTTAGAAATCAAATTTAAATTTATTTATTTATTTTAATTTTTATTGGCATATAGTTGATTTGAAATGTTGTGTTTCTACTGTACAGCAAAGTTAATCAGTTATACATTTACAAATATCCACTCTTTTTAAGGTTAGTTTCCCATATAGGTTATTACAGAATATTGAGTAGAGTTCCCTGTGCTATACAGTAGGTTCTTATTAGTTCAAAACTGATTTGCATTTGCCAACAAAGTATGTGAGTACTTCTTACATCTTCCCTTTTAAAATTAAATATTGTCTTTAAAATTTTGCTTAATTGATAGGCAAGGATAAAAAAAAATCTTTATTACCAGTAAGAGTGAAACTGTTTCTTTTTTACATCTAGTGGCCATTTGATCTTCCTCCTTCAAGAATTATCTGTTCATGCTCTTTGTTTATTGGACACTTACCTCTTCTTATTTTTTACCTCTTCTTTTTATTTTTCCATGTTTGAAACCATTAACCACCTTTCGCTCTCTCCTCCCTTATCTCTGGAACACTAAAACATATCTTACCCAGTCTCTCTGGCCATTCCCTTTTGATCTCCTTTGAACTTCTTTCTTACCTACTTTGGAAATGTTGGTGTGCTTAGGGATCTGACTACATTTTTATTTCTTGACCCAATAAAAGATAACATATAAGTCTTCCATTCTCTTCTCTGCATCCCATTCACCAGGGGTAACAATATTAAATTTGTATCCCCTTTCAGACATTTTCCATGCCCATATGAAATATTTCTTTTCTTCTTTCCATTCATCTATTCATCCATCCATCCATCCTGTCTGCAATTATGTTACAAAATACAAATGGAATTATAGTTATATATGTTTTGCAGTGTATTTTTTTATTTAATATTTGTGACATGCTTTCAATGTCAATATATTTATAACTACCTCCAGCATGCAGGATCTTAGTTCCCCAACCAGGGATCAAACCCATGCCTGCTGCAGTGCTGCAGTGTAAGCTTGGGGTCTTAACCACTGGACTGCCAGGGAAGTCTTCTACCTCTTTTTTTTTTTTTTTGCGGTACGTGGGCCTCTCACTGTTGTGGCCTCTCCCGTGTCAGAGCACAGGCTCCGGACGTGCAGGCTCAGTGGCCATGACTCACGGGCCCAGCCACTCCGCGGCATGTGGGATCTTCCTGGACCGGGGCACGAACCCTCATCCCCTGCATCGGCAGGCAGACTCTCAACCGCTGCACCACCAGGGAAGCCCCTACCTCTTTCTTTTTAACAGTGACATAGTATTCCATTATATGTATGTACCATAGTTTATTTAATCAGTTTCTTATTGATGCTTAAATTGTATAATTTTTTTGCTGGTTTAAACATTGAGCATCCTTATGATATATGTTTGTGCATCTACTTGAATATCAATAGGAGAAGTTTTTCAAAATGGAATGGCTCCATTGAAAAATGGTCAGTGTTGCTAAAGATTCAGAGAGGTCTACGACAATAAAAACTGACTACTGTCCATTGGATTTAGGAGGTTCTTGTTGACCTTAGAGCAATTTCAGGGGAGTGGGGGGAGGAATGCTAGACTTTGGTGGGCTGAGAAATGTTTGGGGATATGGGGAAGTGGAGGCAGTGGATATGGACAATTCCTTAGAGAAATTTGGCTCTGAAGAGCAAAGAAAGGGTGGTAGTAGGGGAAGGGTTGAGATCCAGAGAAATTTTTTCTTTTCTTCTTTTTTTTTTTAAATTTAGGAGGACTTAGATGTCTTTAAAGGCTGATGGGAAGGAAGAGGTAATTGATAGAGCAAAGTCCTTACCGAGTAAAGTCCTCATGCCAGATGCGAGAGGATCCAGAATGAAATGGAGAGATTACCCTTTAACAAGAGGAAGGACATTACAGTTGGGAAGAACAAAAAGTGAACAGATATAGATGAAAATAGGTTTATAGATTTGGTTGCAGGAACTTGTCTGAGAGCGTTTATATTTCCCTATGATAGAAGAGGAAAGGTCATCCTCTTAGAGCAGGGGTTGAAGTGGAGCAGGGTTTGGGTTGGAGTTTTGAGGTGCTTGAGGAAGGTTTGAAATATTGTGGTAAGCAGGAGAGCAAGCTAGGACTAGGGAAGCATAGCTGGAGTGTCAGGCAGTGTTGAAGTGAGCTTGGTGACCAAGAATTCATACTGATCATAATCTACGAGATTGTGATTGTTTTCTCCAGTAGATATCAGTAGTCCCAGTGCAGGCATAACGCACAACAGTTGGGCTCTTCTAGGGTTACGTTTTTATTAGATATTTGCGATGCAAATGGGTTATTGAGGATATTGACAAGAGTGCAGTTGAAACAATAGTATCCATACTGTCTAGGAAAGGAAGTGAAGACAGGAAGGAGCTGACAGGGCGGGAGTGAAAGGTCTATGGAGGACTACCTCCCGGCCATGAGGTCTGAGAACTGGTGTACAGCTGGGGGAGGTCATTGAGTGAACAGGCCAGAAGGACAGGGGATTGTAGTTAAGAGTGGGGTATTTGAATTAATGATATCAAATGTGGAGAAGTCCTGGGTGGTAAGTTTTTGGGTGTGGCTGAATATGCTATATAGTTTTTTGGGTTTTTTTTTGCGGTACATGGGCCTTTCACTGTTTTGGCCTCTCCCGTTGAGGAGCACAGGCTCAGAGGCCACAGCTCACGGGCCCAGCCACTCTGTGGCATGTTGGATCTTCCCGGACCGGGGCACGAACCCGTGTCCCCTGCATCGGCAGGCAGACTCTCAACCACTGCGCCACCAGGGAAGCCCGATATATAGTATTTTTGACGCCAGCTCATTCATTCAACAAATATTTATTGTGTGCATATTATGTGCAAGACAGCACTCTTGGCACTGAAGGGGACCGAAGTGAACAAAACAAAGTCCCTTCTCTCATACAATTTATTATCTAGTGGGAGAGATTATTAATTTTTATAAAATAAAAGGGCATCCTTATTGATATGCTGATTACTGAATGTGTAATACTAAGGTCACATGGTTATGCATGAGGGGCTAGGAAAGTCCACCTAGACATTTTGAGTGCCTTGATTTATTGTAAGTTATATTAACGGAATTACAAAAATTCATATATCCTCCCCGCTTAGAACTTTTAAAGGTACTTTTATATGCTATGTCAGAATTGAAGACAAAACAAATATATAATACATGCAATTTGAACATTTTGGCAGTTTAAAATTTTTTATACTTCAGTATTTTTTTTTAATATTAGGACATTGCTTCTAGCTGTAGACCAGATGTTGATAATACATGGACTAACCTTGTTCTAGGGATTTGATGTAATGTGTAAAGTAATTATGGTTAAGCAGCTTAGGAGGGAAAGAGAGCTTGTATGTTAACATTTTATCTTTATTTTATATTCTCCAATTTTTACCTACTCTTTTGTGTACATATACTCATGTATACATTTATTAATGTTTTATTTGAAAGAAATTAGCATTTATTTTATGTCTTACAGACCTTAAATAACACCTTAAAATTATCTGCCACATATATAGTTCAATTTAAGTTCAACTACAGGTTATTTCACTGTGTTTAAGGTTTCTGTGGCCATAGCTAGATCACAGCATCCCTAAAATTAAAAAAGAAACCAAATGCATGAAATCACAGTTATGTGTGAACATGGGCTGGATTAGTCATGAACCATCGTGATTTCTCATTTAAGGCGACTGCGTGAGTGATTTTTAGGTGATGTGGCCTACAAGAAAGAATTAGATGCTAGCTAGAGTTCAGTTTAGAAATCCCCACCATCTGTGACCCAGGCAGGAGAAGAGGGTCTTCCCTGGGGGGGGTGCTGGTTTATCAAAGCTTGTTGACTAAGGAAAGATAATGGAGTTTCACACGGTGATGAGGCTTATTGAAAAATGACAATGTGTCGGCTCTCACCAGACTTAAAAATAAAGTGCTTTATGCATATAAACCTGGATTTTAAAGTATTCTGTTCTTTTAGTTGTGGATTTTTTATCTTTTTAAAAAAAGCTTTTGGGCTGTTAAGGAAAGTGACTTTGGCAGAGGAGGGGATGAACTGGCCATCCTTCACCCCATTAGCCTCATGGGGTTCTAGTGAGCCTGTGTGGCTCCTGTGAGAGGAAGCTTCTAGTGTACATCTTGCAAGCTGGAAAGCCAAATGGGATTTGTCTTAATAAATGCATTTCTTCTGTTGCTGAGGGGAGTGTTTAGACACATGGTCTTGTTTTCTACTTACTTCTATGTACCATGTTTATGGAGATCTGCCTTCTAGGATTGGTGGTAGGTTTAAGATGCCTGGAAATGCTGAGGAGCAGGAAAAGTGTGAAATCATGAAAATAAGACCACATTTCCATGTATTGAAATAACCACTCTGCAGGAGAAATATATATATTTTAAGATATCCCACTTCCCTCTGGCACTTACTTTAGAGAAGTATTAATATATATTATTTTAAGTGGGAATTTCTTCAAACTGTTTATGAACAGAATTTGGTGGTATTGAAAGGTAACCATGTGGATTCGATCTGGAGGAAATTGTCCCCACCTGTGTTTCTAAGCGCTAACAAAAGAGATTATATTTTAGTTACTCCCCCCGTATATACTCCTACCATCATTTAGAAGGGGTGTCCTGGAGTTGGTAGATATATTAAAAGGAGGTAAAACTGCAAAATGCCTCAGTACATGCAAACGCCACATTTGCAGAACCTGTTTTGGAAAGGATTGTGGGGGCCAAGAGAACCTTACTGCAAACCCAAAATCAGAATCTTGTAAAATTGAGAGCTATTATACATTTCTCATTGTTAGGGGAAAATGAAAAACACCTTGGCTACCATAACGCTTTTGAGAATGGACCCCAGTGTGGGCAGACGTGGGTATGTTGTCTGAGTTGTAGATTTGCTCCATGGGTGGGCTTGCGGGAGCCTGGACCCCAGCTGACCACTGGGAAACCTCAGTTGCCCTTTTGTTTTGGAACCTTGATTCTCACTCCTCTATTTTGTCTCCACTCTTGCTTTTCTTCTTTTTGATCCTATTTTTTAAATTTCTGCTATTTTGTTATGTTTTATGCATCTTTGTGAGTCACTTTAAACTCTGTCTGGAACAGTGTATAAATAAATATCTTTTACACTGATCATATCTAATTACTAACATTTGCTTAATATTTATGCTTGTCAGCTACCTCCCTGCAGAGAGGTATGGTGACTTTCCATCTGGGCAAGAATACTGATTCAATTTCTCAAATTTCATAGTAAGATGTCAAAACTGCAATTTGCTCATATATTTTCTAAAGCATATGGTTAATAATAATAAAATTAAACAGCTACCAAAAAATTGATTGCTTATTCTAGACCAGACACTATGCTATGCCCTTTAATCATGATGTATATTTGAATCCTCACAGCCTTAAGCAAGAGCTGTTATTATTAATCACCGTTTTTAAAGATTGGGAAACTGAGACTCAGGGAGGTTGAGTAACTGGCCCAAGGTCGCACAGCTAAAAAGTAGTGAAGCTATGCTTTGAACCTGGCTCCAGACCCAGTGCTTGTAGGCACTTTTCTATGCCATACTGCTCTTCATTAGAACTGTAGGACATCATTGGAACTTCCCTGGTGGTGCAGTGGTTAAGAATCCGCCTGCCAATGCAGGGAACATGGGTGCGAGCCCCGGTCTGGGAAGATCCCACTTGCCACGGAGCAACTGAGCCCGTGTGCCACAACTACTGAGCCTGAGCTCTAGAGCTTGCAAGCCACAACTGCTGAGCCCGCATGCCGCAACTACTGAAGCCCGTGTGCCGAGAGCCTGTGCTCCACAACAAGAGATGTCACCTCAATGAGAAGCCTGCGCACTGCAACGAAGAGTAGCCCCCACTTGTCACAACTAGAGAAAGCCCGTGCACAGCAACGAAGACCCAATGCAGCCAAAAATTAAAAAAATTAAAAAAAAAGAAATCTAGCACATCAGAACTCCAAGTCCTAGTAGAAGAGACTGTTCTGTGTTACAAAACATTCACAGGTCCTGCAGATTTTACACCAGTGTTAATTCTTCAGTATGCCCCTTTTCATCTCTACTACCATTGCCCTCTACTTAGGGCTCTCATTATCTTCCCCCTGGATTTATACCAGAGCCTCCTCAAATCGATATTCTGAAAAATTATTAGAGTGATCTAATGAGTCCTTGCCTTCCCTAAAAGTCTTCAGTCGTTCCCATTGTCAAAGGCTAATTATCCATGTTTCTGAGCATAGCATATCAAGCTCCTCCTTTGATCCCCCCCCCACCTCTTCCACATCCTTCCTTACAATTTGATATACAGTATCAGTGCACTCCTTGGCTATACCACATTGCTTTGTGCCTCCATGCTTTTACTTTTGCTTTTGTAAATGCTGTGCCCTCTACCTGATTAACTAACTGGTAGACATTATTTACAGCTAGTTCATGTGCCACTGTTGGTGTTTCTTTCTAGTCCCCTTTCCCCAAGCTGGAATAGGTGCCCCACCTTAGCATTCCCATAATACCCTGTGTGTATATTTCTTTGATTACCGTGTTCTTTTATGATTATATATTTAAGTATCTCCTTCGATAGACTGTGTGTTCTTTGTGGGCAGGTACTCTGCATTGTTTTGTCCTTAGCCAGCTAGCACAGCACTTAGCACACAGTTGGCCCTCCTAACTAGTGAGCATTTTGTAAACAGTGCAGAATGCAGAGCTCCAGGTCAGGGAAAGAAGTAGAATTTTGAAGGCCTGAAATCACACAGACATTCAGAGAGACCTACCAGCACAGGAGAGGGAGGTCTCACAGAAGAATCTTTGGGACCAGATACATTTACATTATTTAATCTAGGATCCCGAAGGGACTTGAGGGGATGGGAGTTGAAAGGGACAATTGATAAAATAACCAACACAATATCTCAATGTAAACATTTTGTTGACTATAAGCAATGTTGCATGCTCACTCAGCTGTTACCAACCAAAACGATGTTCTCAGTTGGTGCCTTTGTGCATAGGTGTCTGGATCCAAACAAGGGGATTTAGGGAAGCCCTGCATCCCTGGAAGCTTTCTTTACTACACGGAGTTCTTTTGTTTGTTTGTTTGTTTTTTTGAGTTCTTCAGACTCACCACATAACCTGTTTTGGTTTCATTTTTCTATGCTCTAAGATCCACTCTCTTTTACCTTTAGATTTTCAAATAATTAGTTTTTTTTCCCCAAAGTGGGCTGGATTTTGCTAGCTATGCTTCACTCATGTTTTAGAAACCCACACACGTAATAGGTATTAATTCTGACAGTGCTAGATTGGTCTGCTTCAGACACTATAATTGCCTTGGTCACAGTTAGTTAATAGAGTCCACTTTGGGATGTACCTTATGGCAGCACAAATCCTTATTCATTAAGCTGCCCTACCTGCATCAGGGCAACTATATTACAGTCATCAGAATGATTTATTCTTTCCTAATTAACATATATCATAACTGTATGCAAGCAGAATCACAATAATACATGTCAGTTCATAAGAATGATTTCCCTTCACCCTTCTTTAAGCAAAGCATTTCCCAACTTTTTTTTTTTTTTTTTTTTTTTTTGCAGTACGTGGGCCTCTCACTGTTGCGGCCTCTCCCGTTGTGGAGCACAGGCTCCGGACGTGCAGGCTCAGCGGCCATGGCTCACGGGCCCAGCCGCTCTGCGGCATGTGGGATCTTCCCGGATCGGGGCACGAACCTGTCTCCCCTGCATCGGCAGGCAGACTCTCAACCACTGCGCCACCAGGGAAGCCCCATTTCCCAACTTTTTTGATCACTCTCCCTTACTACCAAAAATTTCAGTCACCCCTAATATACATATATTTATTTACAAACTATATATTTACCACTGTCCTAATATTATATATTATAAAGCATTTACAAAAATAGAAATAAAGAAGGATATGAGATGAAACGAATGCTTTTTAGATTAATTTTAATATTTATTAATAGTGTGACAACCTTTGCTCTCATTTCAATGAGAGCAGTGACATTGTGCGCTTCATTTAAACAAAATCTTGGTTTATGATACAACTACCTGAAGGTCTGATTCTAAGTTGTTTATTTTTATACTTGATTTTAATGACTGTTGTAGCTGAGTAAAGGATACCTCACAAAACATATAAATCTAAAAATAAAAAAGTGCATTGTTGGATGCACTTACTAAATAACAATACACATATTGTAGTTTCAGGTAACAATTATACTAACGTTTTGTTGCTGTTCCATCTTCTCAGCTCTCAGCATGCTGTCTTTTCTCATTTTTAGCAAATGGTTCAAAACTCATGGAACGTCTTCATTTGGAAGAGTTAGACGATGAAATACATCTTTTAAGAAACAAAATTAAATAGTAATAGAAACATTTTCATATCTACTCTGTATTATTTATTCTTTATAAAAAGCCCCTTTGATGTAAAATATTTTACTGTTTGAATGCATTTAAAGTCTGCTACTGCCTTAGAGGTATTCTAGGAGTATAAAACTGATGATTGCAAGGTTTAGTCACATTTAATCTTAAAACTTTAAAAAGCAACTTTACTGAGTTATAATTTGCATACAATAAACTGTGCATATTTAAAGTATACAAGTTGATAAATTTTGACATCTCTGTATACCCATGAAACCATTACCAAAATCAAGAAAGTAAACATATCTATTACCTGCAAAAGTTTCCTTATGCCATTTTGTAATCCTTCCTTCCTGTTTGTATTATATCCCTCTTTTCCCACAACCACTCATCTGTTTTCTGTCACTGTAGATTAATTTGCATTTTCTAGAGTTTTATATAAATGAAATCATGTACTACTGTGTGTTCTTTTTTGTCTGATTTTTTTCAGTCAGCGTAATTATTTTGAGATTCATCCATATTGCTGTGTGTGTCAGTAAGTTCATTCCTTTCTGTTGCTGAGCAGTATTCCATTATATGGATATACCACAATTAAAAAAAATCCATTCACCTCTTAATGGGCATTTGGGTTGTTTCCAGTTTTTGGCTATTATAAATAATGCTATTACTGTCATTCACATGCAAGTCTTTGCATGGACATATGCTCTTGCTTTTCTTGGGTTAATACCTAGAAATGGAAAGTCTAGGTCATACGGAAGATATATGTTTAACTTTTTGAGAAACTACTAAAATGTTTTCCAGTGTGGTTGTATCATTTTACATTCCCACTGCAGTGTGTGAGAGTTCCAGTTGCTTCAAATCTTGGCCAACATTTGTTACACTTTTAATTTTAGCTGTTCTGGTAAGTGCATAGTGGTATTTCATTGTGAGTTTAGTTTGCATCTCCCTAATGATGAATGATGCTGAACATTTTTTCAGGTGCTTATTTGCTATTTATATATCTTCTTTGGTGATGCATTTGCTTAAATTTTTGGTTCATTTAAAAATTTTAGTTTTTTTTTTTTTAAATTATAGAGTTTTGAGAGTCCTTTATATGTTCTGGATACAAGTCTTTGTCAGATGTACTATTTGCAAATATTTTCTTCCAGTCTGTATAGTTTGTCCTTTTATTTTCTTATTAACATCTTTCAAAGCACAGAGTTTAATAAAGCACAGACTTTAATAAAGTCTATTTTAGCAAGTTCTGGATCATGTTTTAGGTGTCATATCTAAGAAATCTTTACTTTTTTTGCATATGGATATCCAGTTTTCCCAACACCACTTGTTGAAAAGACTATCATTTCTCCACTGAATTCCCTTGCATCTTTATCAAAAATCAGATGACTATAAGCATAAGGATTTATTTCTGGACTCTGTTCTCTTCTAGTGTCTATCTGTATGCCACTACCACACTCCCTTGATTACTGTAGATTTATAATGTCTTGAAAACAGATTGTGTAAGTCTTCTAACTTGGTTCTGCATATGTTTTGAACCTCACAATATATTGTTTTCTAATTTTTTGCTTTAAGGAGTCAATTATATTTTTAAAGGAAATTTAAATAAGAAAATAATATTTTTACCCCCATATTTACTATAGCATGTGTTCTTCATTACTTTTTATAGACCCATATTTCTATTATTTCTATCTGGTATTATTTTTCTTCTGCCTGAAGGACTTCCTTTAACATTTTTTATAGTTGCAGGTCTGCTCGTGATTAATTCTTTCAATTTTTGCATGTTTGAAAAAGTGTTTATTTCACCTCTGTTTTTGAAAGACACTGGGTTTAGAATTCTAGGTTGACAGGTATTTTTCTTTCAGTATTTTAGAGATGTTCCACTGTCTTCTCATTTGCACTGTTTCCAATGGTAAATTTGCTTTCATCATTATCTTTGTTCTTCTGTATCTAATGTGTTGTTTCCCTCCCACCCCCCACCTGCTGGCTGCTTTTAAGACTTTCTCATTATCTCTGGTTTTAAAAAATTTGACTATGCTGTGCCATGTGCTGCAGTTTTCCTTCTATTTCTTGTGCATGAAGTTCATTGAGCTTCTTGGATCTGTGAATTCATAGTGTTCATCAAATTTAGAAAAAAAATTTGGGCCAGTATTTTCTCAAATATTTTTTCAGTGCCCCCATTTCCTTTGGTGACTCCAATGACATGCATATTAGGCAGCTTAAAGTTGTACCATAGCTCATTAATGCTCTGTTCTTTTTCTTCAGTAATTTTTCTTTCTGTTTCATTTGGATAGCTTCTATTGCTGTCTTCAAGTTCAATAATGTTTTCTACTGCAATGTGTAATCTGCTGTTAATCCAGTTCTGTGTATTTTTCATCTCAGACATTGTTTTTTTAATCTCTAGGTTTGATTTGGGTCTTTTTAACACCTTTCATGTCTTTATTGAACTTTTTGAAATATGGAATACAGTTAAAATAACTTTTAATGACTTTGCTAATTCTAACATTTGTGTTAGTTCTTAGTCAGTTTTTGATTAATTTTTCTTCTCATCGTGCATGTATTTTCTTACTTTTTGCATGACTATTTTTTATTGGGTACTAGATATTGTAAATTTTACCTTGTTGGGTGCTGCATATTTTATATTGTTAGAAATATGCTCAAGCTCTGTTCTGGGATGCACTTGAATTACTTGAAACAGATTGATCCCTTCAGGTTCTTCTGTTTAGGTTTGTTAGGCAGGACCAAAGCAGTGCACAGTCTAGGGCTCATTATTTCTCATTATGTAGGCAAGACCCTTCTGAGTACTCTGCCCAGTGCCCTGTGAATCATGAGGTTTTCCAGTTTGACTGGTGGAACAGGCACTACTCCTGGTCGTGTGTGACTGACAGGCACTGTTCTTTTGAATCCTTTCAGCTGGAGTTCTTTCTCTGGCCTAGGGTAATTTCCTCACAGGCATGCCATGTGCTGATCAGTCCTTTGCTGAATACTTGAGGGAGACCCTTTGCAGGTCTCTGAAGACCTCACTCTGTGTGGCTCTCTCAGGTACTCTGTCCTACGAACCCTAGCCAGACTCTTAGCTCTGTCACCTCCACTCGGGGAGTTCACCAGGCTCTGCCTGTATTTGTCCTCCCTGCACTATGGCCTGGAAACTCTCTCAAGACAGTGAGCCTGGAAAATCAGAGGGCTCACCCTATTTGTTTCCTATTTCCCAAGGATCACAGTCCTCCATTGCCTGATATTCAGTGTCTTGAAAATCACCATTGTTTTATGTATTTTATCCATTTTGGGGGGTGGGGGTGGGGGTCCAGGCAGGGTAAAAATCCATTCCTGGCCAGAAATAGAAGGCCACTGACATTTTATAATCCCAAATTTTCATGACCAATTATAATTTGTAGCCCAATTTCAATTCTGATTTTTCAAAAATGTACATACCATCATGTTTCTTGATATAGGTAGATCAGTTCTAAATATCTGTTCAAAAGTATACAGAATCTGACATGCAGTGATGCAGATCTTTTCATATCACTCATCAGTTTCTGTGTAAAACATACTATCATTTGCTTAATAATAGCAGTTTGATTCAGGGTTTCTTGGTTTAACTAATATCCTTTGAAAGACACTGGTTTACTTTTTCATTTTCAGTGAGGTATAAATTTTACCAAAATTGTCCATTGCCCTTGGTCCAAACAGCAAAATGCTTTTGTCATATCACTTAAGTGGGACATGACCGATAATGGAATAGAATTTACGTACAAAACCAGCACATAATTATTACTTGTGGGTTTAGAGGAATAACTTAATACCAATACAGCCTTTTTGCCCTTGAGCATGGGTCAATTTTTCTGGAATTCACTGTCACCTCTAAAGTTGTCAGCATAGTTTCTCACTTAAAAAAAATGCCTGGGGGCTTCCCTGGTGGCGCAGTGGTTGGGAGTCCGCCTGCCGATGCAGGGGACACGGGTTCGTGCCCCGGTCCGGGAAGATCCCACATGCCACGGAGCGGCTGGGCCCGTGAGCCATGGCCGCTGGGCCTGCGCGTCCGGAGCCTGTGCTCCGCAACGGGAGAGGCCGCAACAGTGAGAGGCCCGCGTACCACAAAAAAAAAAAAAAAAAAAAAAAGCCCAGGGCCTCCCTGGTGGCGCAAGTTAGAGTCCGCCTGCCGATGCAGGGGATACGGGTTCGTGCCCCGGTCTGGGAGGATCCCATGTGCCGTGGAGCGGCTGGGCCCGTGAGCCATGGCCGCTGAGCCTGCGCGTCCAGAGCCTGTGCTCCGCAACGGGGGAGGCCACAGCAGTGAGAGGCCCGCATACCGCAAAAAAAAAAAAAAAAAAAAAAAAAGCCTGAAACTTTAAATGGTGTCTAGATGCAGTTTACTTCACACTTCATCTGTATTCTTTAATAGAAAATAAACGTCACTTTGTAAGACCCAGTCACATCTTAAAACACAAATGCACATATAAAAACTGACAAAAATAAAAATAGCTAAAATTTGGAGTTCACTCTCTGTGTTTACATTACTTTAAACACTACATATTTTAAAAACTCATTGAATCTTTATAACAAGCCCAAGATGGTAAGTATAGTTATTATCTTCCTTTTACAAATGAGGAAATTGAAGCACTGAGAGGTTTAGTCACTTGCCCAAGGTCACTCAGCTAGTAATTGATGAAGCTGGGATTCAACTTCAGGCAGTCTGAGTCCAGAGGCCATGCTTTTAACCATGACACCAGTCTGCCTCAGGAAAATAAAAACACTTTGCTCTCAGCTCTAGTACCACTCTTCAGTTTCTGCGAGTTTAAGTTTAAACATATAAATACAAATAGATTTCTGGGTGAAGACATTCAGTAAGCGTTTATTGAACTCATATTGTGTATCAGACACTATGCCAAGTAAGCTCTTGGGGGTATGAAGTCCAGATACAGTGCCTCCCTTCAAGAAGGCCACATCTGGTGGAAGTTTCTAGTTTGAGCCTAAGTATTACCATCTTCACATTTATATGCGCATTGCATGTTTGGGAGAGGGAAGGATACCAGTGTGCCCAGCAAATTAAACATGGAAAAATATGTTTTATTTGCTGCCCAGTGCAGGGACATTATTTGATGTTTTTCTAATTCACACCAGTTTCCATTTTGGGGACACCACAATGATTTTAAAGTCAAGTACTGTTCTTACAAGGACTTCTATATCTTTTTATAATCTTTTTTATATTTTAGGCCCTTGCCCAAGGTCATATAACTAATAAATATTGCTGCTCTGTTGAACTGGTCTTCAGAATTTAAGATAATTTGAGAGAGCTCCCCTCACCCCTTCTTGAAAACTAGCTGTGTTAGTGTTGGTGTTAATGTTCATTTATTAATTATTATTATCTCTTAATCTACAAGATTAGGGTATAAAATGGATATATCCATTTGGATAAATAATTCTACATATGTTCATATGTTCTACAATTATATCAAGATTATTGTGTTGTTCAAGTTGTCTGTATATATACTAAGTGTTTATCTGCTTGTGCTATCAGTAGACAGAGGTATATTAACCTCCCATTCTGATGGTAGATTTTTCAGTTCCCTTTTGCCTTTGTAAGTATTTGCATTAAAATATTATCCTGGGCCTCCCTGGTGGCGCAAGTGGTTGAGAGTCCGCCTGCCGATGCAGGGGATACGGGTTCGTGCCCCGGTCTGGGAGGATCCCATGTGCCGCGGAGCGGCTGGGCCCGTGAGCCATGGCCGCTGAGCCTGCGCGTCCGGAGCCTGCGCGTCCGGAGCCTGTGCTCCGCAACGGGGGAGGCCACAACAGTGAGAGGCCCGCATACCGCAAAAAAAAAAAATAAATAAAAATAAAATAAAATAAAATAAAATATTATCCTGAGCAATAAATATATGTAATTTTCTAACTCAACAAACCATCTTTTCTAAAATATCTTCTTGTGGGCATGAGGCCCCACAAGGATGCTATATTAAGACATTTCATTTGAGTCTTGACTCCCCACGACTAACATGGAACAACTTGTCCATCAGAGCTTGGGTTCGGACATTCATGTTATCTGAGCTGTGGTCTTCTCAGTAGATAATCCTTACCCTTTTGACTATATACCTCTGACTGAATTTCAGTGAAGGACCTTAACAAGTTTTCTTGGGCTTTGGTTTTGCCATTAAATCCTAGTGCTGTATCCGTCAATTGGGAGAATATGAAAAGTGACAGGTTTTCTAACCACAAATCTGTCTGGTTTTCTTATTTGTGCCCCTATTATTTTTCTGAGCTACATTTTTCAAAACGTGATGTGCCATTTACCATAAAAATATATCACTTAACTCATTGCATATAAAACCAGTGTTTCTATCGCATGTTTTCCTTTCTGAATTTCTAGAAAACATTCTACCGTATGGTATGGGCATGGTGGTGGTGGTGGTGAGGCAGGCAGCAGGTTTCTTCTTTAAGATGTTAATGATAGATGTATTACAATTATGAAGTTATGATTTCTTCTTTGGCATATGAGTTATTAAGAAGTATCTTTAAATTTCCCAAAGTATCAGGATTAAAAATTATCTTTTGTTATTGATCTCATATTTAATTTCCTTGAGGTCAGAGACCATGGTCTGTATGAGAATGGTTTCTTTGAAATTTACTGAGACTTGCACTATAACCTAGTACATGGTCATTTGGTGGTGGGGGGTTGGTAAATGTTCCATATGTGCTTGAAAAGAATATGATTTCCAATGGGATATAGAATTCTACATATGGCCATTAAATCAAGCTTATTTTGTTCAACTTGTCTATATATTTAGTAATATTTTATCTGCTTGTACTATTAATAATTGAAAGAAGTATGTTAATCTCCCCACCTTTTCTTTTAACAAATTCTAGACTATTTTATTTGTTGACTACAATTATCGGTATAGTGCTAGATAATTTACATAGATTACATCATTTTTTTCCTTTTTTAATTGAAGTATAGTTAATGTACAATATTATGTAAGTTACAGGTATACACTATAATGATTCACAATTATTAAAGGTTACGTTTATAGTTATTGTAAAATATTAGCTATATTCCCTGTGTTGTATCCTTGTAGCTTATTTTATATAATCTCCCATTTTGATGGTCCATTTTTCAATTTCTCTCTCTAGTTGTACATAATCTTCTTTTATATATTTGCAGGTGTTTTATTAGTGCCTATTAATAAAACATACTAGGTATTTTTACTCTATGTAGTGGTCTTATCTTTTATAATGCTTTTATTATTTTGAAGTTTTATATTTTAGCTATTAATATAATTACCTCAACTTTATTTAGGTTTACATTTATCTGGTATATTTTTTCCATCTTTTTTACTTTCAGTCCTTCCTGATCTTTATGTTTTAGATGTGTCCCTCGTGAAATGGCACATACCTGGATTTTTAAATTTTGTATAGTCTGTTAACCTCTGTATTTTATTTTATTTTTATTTTTTATTTTTTATTTTTATTTTTTGTGGTATGCGGGCTTCTCACTGTTGTGGCCTCTCCCGTTGCGGAGCACAGGCTCTGGACGCGCAGGCCCAGTGGCCATGGCTCACGGGCCCAGCCACTCCGCGGCATGTGGGATCTTCCCAGACCAGGGCACGAACCCGTGTCCCCTGCATGGGCAGGCGGACTCTCAACCACTGCGCCACCAGGGAAGCCCCAAACCTCTGTATTTTAAAGGATGAGTTTTACTCCTATATTTTTTTGTTTGTTTATATATTGGAGCTTGTTTTTACCATCTTATGTTTTGCTTTCTATTTGTTTCAGTTTTTCTATGCTTTTTCTCCTTGCCTTTAAATTTTTTTTCTTATTCTGTTTTATTTTCCCCACTACTGACTCTGCAAGTTCGCATCTCAAGTGAGCTGGCTAGTAACAGGGTTAACATTGGAAATAGCAACCTATGGTCTAAAGTGGGGTTGGGGGTGGGATGTGGCTTTTCTAAAAGGAGTCACATTGGCAAGTGATAGGGGAGGGGAGGCAGGGAGCTGATGGAGGTCATGGCTGATGGATTCTAAAAACGTTTTTTTTTTTTTACAAGAGTGAAACAAGGATGTCTGATGGGAACTAGGGGAAAGGGAAGTGGGGGTGTGAGATGAATGAAGGCTTAAAATAGAACCTGAAAGGACTAGGTAAGGGAACTGAACTAAAGGCATGTAAAAAGACTTATGGGTGACAGTGAGGGTCCAGCTGAGATTGTAGACCAGGAATTATGTAGGACCTGGGTGTAGGAGCAGACAAGGCAGACTACTATAGCATTGGTCCAGGTTTGGAATTTTGATGGACAGTTGCTGCAGAGAGATGAAGGTGCATGAATATGGAAGATATTGGTGAGAGTGGTTCAAATGTTGAGCCATCTGGAGTCCAGGATGGGTAGGGAAGGAAGATAGATCAACAGGAGGCAAGTAGACCAAGAGAAAATGGAGGGTGGGCTTAAGAGACTGTAGTCTTGATGAGGTTGAAGAACAGGTGTAGTGGGAGTAAGCTGTAATTGAAAAGTAGGGATTCTTGAATTTAAGATTTCAGAGGGGGGCAATTCTGGTTGGTCAAGTCCATGAGTGAAAAATAAAGAGAATATGTACAGTATTAGCAGTTCCATTTTGTTATGGTGCTGTCTTTGTTTCCTCAATGACGCTGTTACTTCCTTGGCTTTTACTATTACTTGGTCTCATTGTTGTGCCAATGTGCTTGTCTCATCACAGAACTCTGCTGCCTCTCCACAAACATCAATTTTCTAATAAATCTGGTTTTGCTCTTATTTCCAGTATGCCTGTGCCATTCTTGGTCTTTAACTGACAGGCAATTGGTGATACCTATTTTATCTAGGAGCCGCTGTTTTTTTGCCAGTTCTTCAGCCATAATCACACATATGGGAATTCATTTCCACAATGCTTTTGATTGCTCTGTTCAATATTTTATAATTGCTTTGGCCGTGATCCTGCCTGGACAGAGCCAGTAGAGCATTAACTCTAGAATCTGATTGCTTGGGCTTGAATCCCAGCAACTGCAATTACTTTCTGTTTATTCTTGGGCAAGTTAACCTAACCTCTCCTGAGTCTTCATCTATAAAATGTGGATAATAATAGTACTCATTCTTGGGGTTGTTATGAGGATTAAATTAGTTAATATATGTAAAGTACTTGTTGCCTGGCATGTAATAAATTCTCAATAAAGGGAACTGTTGGGGTGATGATGACAGTGACGATGATCAACAGTAGTGGTGGCATATGCAACACAGTGTGCCAAATACAGTGTTAGGTGCTGGGCCAGATGCATAGAAGAATATTGAAAAAGTCCTTGTTCTCATGGAGAGTATATATTCTCCTCGGGGATAAGAATTAAGAATATTTCCTCAAGACTACCTAAGAAAGGGCCTATGAAAGAGGCTTAGCATCTCATAGTTCAATAAAGACCAAGAAATAGTGAAGTCAAGAAAATATTGAGATTTCTGGAACCTGTGTCGCTTTGCTGTGTTGTTTATACTCTCTATTGTGTTGTCGGTAATTAGTTTAAAAAAGTGAAAGTGCTTGTGTAGTTTCAAGGGAGAGCAGAGAAGGTAAGTATGATCCTCATTTCCTTTCTCATGCTCTGTCCATCCTGGGCTATTTGACTCTCATGACAACTAAATCTGTATTTTCAGATGCAGTCTCTCTTCCTGAGGTATAGTTTTATGCTTCCAATTACTTCCAGAACCTAATTAGCTGGATATCCAGTATGCAGCACAAACTCAATATGACTGAAATGAAACTTCTTGCCTTATTTCCACACCTGTTTCTTCTCTTACAGCCCTTATCACTGTCAGGACTGTTACTAGTCAGTTGTTTAACCTTGACATACACAGTAGGCATCTTTTTCTTTTTTTTTTTTTGTGGTACGCGGGCCTCTCACCACCGCGGCCTCTCCCGCCGCGGAGCACAGGCTCCGGACGCGCAGGCCCAGTGGCCACGGCTCACGGGCCCAGCCGCTCCACGGCACAGGGGATCCCCCTGGACCGGGGCACGAACCCGCGCCCCCCGCATCGTCAGGCGGACTCCCAACCACTGTACCACCAGGGAAGCCCCACAGTAGGCATCTTTGCCTTCACCTTCTTCGTCCTCTCCACTCAATCAGTCACTCCATTCTGTCAGTTCTACTTCTCAAACCTATTCTGTGTTCTTTTGTCTTCGTGTTCTGGTTTAGGCCTGCCCTGCAGCAGATTCAGCGAGTACGTGTACTCCAAACGTGTGTTCCAAACATTGTGATGGGACCTTTAACACACATTATTTAATTTTCTTGACAAGTTTGAGAGGTAGGTCATTTCGTAGATGAGAAACCAGAGGATGACAGAAATACAGTGACTTTGCATAATTGGTTAGAAGCATAGTTAAGTAAACCTAGGTTGTCTTTTTGTCTGGATTATTATAATAATCCCCCTGTCTCCTTTCAATTGTTTTCTTTTTTGAAATTTAAAAGTAAGACATGTTTGTAAAAAAAAATCAGAACTGTGTAAAGTAAAAAGTAAAAGTTGCCCCCTTGCAGTTCTGCTTCCCAAGAGAAACCAATAATAATGGGTTTTGTTCTAGACCTTTTTCTTTGCATATACAAATGTATAGATAAATACTTTACCAAAGGGATCATTCAAGTGCAGTCCTGAAATTACTTTTTTTCCCACTCAGGAACATATTTTCATACAGATCTGCCACATTTTTAAAATGGATACATAGTATGCCATCATTTGGAAGTATTGTTTTGTTTAATGATTTCTCTGTTAAAGAACTTGTTTTTGCTCTTACAAATAATATTGCAGTAACTTTCTTGTACGTATACCTTGCATACACATTTATGTGAATATTTCTATTAGGTAGGTTCTTAGATGTGGTATTGCTTGCCTAACGAGTATGCATATTTTACAATGTGTTACAAACTGTACTTCAATTTGTCTTTTGAATCAGTCTTCCATACTATAGCTGGAGCAATCTTTGTAAAACAAATTTGAGTATGTCATTTCCCAATATCAAAAACAAAGCAACAACAAAGATGCTCGATGGATTTCTGTTGTCTATGTCATCAGTTTTAAATTTCTTAATTTTTAAGAGTATTCAAGAGCTACATAATCTGGTTCCAACCTGTATTTCCTACCGTTCTCCCCAACCAACAAACATATAATATACTCTGTTCTATAAGGTAAAATCCACCTGCTCTGTAAAACCTTCCACATGTATAGTTCTCTCTCTTCCCTCTCTAGGCAAGACAGAACTAGTTACTCGCTTCTGTAAGTTCCCATAACAATTTATTATCCCTTTAATAGCACTTAGTACACTGTACTGTGTGTGTATCTGTCTCCCCCTACTACTCTGTGACCTTCATAAAGACAAGAACTGTGCCTTACTCATCTCTGTATCCCCAGCACTTTGCCCAATACCTGTGATTGGGTTCTCAACAAATGTGCATGAAATAGGTGAAGATATTCTTGAGGTAGTGTTAGCAATAAGGACTTTGGGAGATAGAATAGGTGACAGCAGTTCTGAAGTGTAGCAGAAAGCTGACTGCATCCTGGGAACATGGATGCTGGTCAGGAAAGGGGGAATGGGTTTCAACTGGCAGAGGTCCCTGTGTGGTTTTCTCCACTACAGAGACCAGCTGTCTGATTATTTGGCTTAATAGACTTGTTACTTGAGAACATTAAAAAAATTGAAAATTGGATGATTGAGGATACACTTTGGTGGAGGGGGAATTTGACTCAGCTGTTCTGTGCTCTTTCCAGACTTATGTTGAAAGACCCAACCCTTTGGCAGAGTCATGAATAAGTATTTCTTCTTGAAAAATCAAAGCCTCTTCATTTTCAGGGTAGGATTCACATGGGAGTAGGAATGGTAAATTGGTCACATAATTCTATGTTATCTCTAGCCTGGCTCAAGGAGGAGGTAGCCCACCGAAAGGCTCTAGGGCTGTGGGCCTCTTCTGGAGTAAATTACCTGTGTGAAATTAGTTCTTATCTTATTTCAGGCAACTCTGGGGTAGCTCTCCTGGACTGGTAGCTTTGAAGAAAGAAGAGTAGAAGGAAAAACTAGAATAAGTCATGTCGGAGATACTTGACCTCTCTTTTCTGTCTGAGGTGGAAAGGGATTTGATCCTCAGTGTTCTTCAACGAGATGAGGAGCTCCGAAAAGCAGACGAGAAAAGGATTAGGTAAGAGTCCCAGAAAAATCATGGGCTCCCAGGCCTTTAACCAATGATACCTGGACTTTTCCTTATACTTCTCATCTGACTTTCGGAGGAACTTGTGTATGAGGTTTACAACTCCTCAGTGGGTCAGGTTGGGTTCTGAGGTTGTTGCTTCCACAGAACCAAATAGTCTTACTGTCTCTACCCCTCAACCCCTCTCCATCCAGCCTATGCAGATTTCAAATCACTTGTGTTTCTCTTTTGGGTCTTGGCAGGCGATTGAAGAATGAGTTACTGGAGATAAAAAGGAAAGGGGCCAAAAGGGGCAGCCAACACTACAGTGATCGGACCTGTGCCCGGTGCCAGGAGAGCTTGGGCCGTTTGACTCCCAAGACCAACACTTGTCGGGGTTGTAATCACCTGGTGTGTCGGGACTGCCGTATCCAGGAAAGCAGTGGTACTTGGAGATGCAAGGTGTGCGCCAAGGAAATGTGAGTGTTAACTTATGGCTGAGTAGAGAGAAGAAATGGGGCCCCAGTTGTGGTTAGAATTTCTCCCCTCATCCTTTGTTGGTTGAATGTCAAGGGCCATTTTTTTAATCCATATGTCATTTTCTTTTATTCCTTTGCAGAGAGCTGAAGAAGGCAACTGGAGACTGGTTTTATGACCAGAAAGTGAATCGCTTTGCTTACCGCACTGGCAGTGAGATAATCAGGATGTCCCTGCGCCACAAACCTGCAGGTACCGGACCTGTCGGGAAATGGTTCCTTGAGGTGCTTGACCCTCTGCTGTGGGTGATAGACACTCTGCTGTGGAATCTTAGTGTATTCTTATTGGTGGTGTCTTCACTCCATGAGCTCAGCCTGTTTGTAGGGAACATGAAGATTGTGTTGCCATCCTTTCTGCAAGCGTGCTGTGTTTCCTTTCCCCCCCTCATCACCACCCCTCTGCCATGCTTTTGTTTGTCTTGAAGTGAATAAAAGAGAGACAGTGGGACAGTCCCTCCTTCATCAGTCACAGATGGGCAATATCTGGCCAGGAAGAAAGATAATTCAGGAGCAACAGAAGGAACCCAGGTAAGAGCCAAGCAATCATTTAAAGAACTGCCACACATTCCTTTAATTCTTTATTTTTTTTTTACTTCTATTTGTAAAATAATAGATTCTCATTGTAGGCAAATTTGGAAAGTACAGAAAAGAATAAAGAAGGAAGAAAAAAAAGACTTCCTAATCCTGCAACCCACATATAAACATTAACATTTTGGTATATTTACTTTGTGCTTTATAAGAACAATTTGAAGACAAATACAGATAACACATACTCATTATTAAACATTTAACCAGTATAGGAAACAATAAAGAAATCAACAAATCACCCAAATTCTTACTACCCCAGTATTCATGTTATGTGAAAATTATTTCAGATAACTTTTGTGCATATATGTAGATAGAGGGATGGGTGAATGGATAGACTGAAAAACCTTTATAATATTGGGTCATAATATATTAAATTAAAAGCTTTGTTTAATTTTACTTGAATTTGACAGAATAAAACACTGAAATAAAATACAGAAATTGCTAATCTTCAGAAGAATGTTTCTTTACCATAAAAGATATTAGTCATTAATATCCATTTAAGCTTAAGAAAAAATATGAAAACCATGGAGCAGTTAGTCATTTTTTGGTAGTCTTTTTGGTAACAGCCTTATCAAGCTATAATTCATACACCATATAATTCACCTATTAATAGTGTACAATGCAATGGTTTTTAGTATATACACAGAATGGTGCAACCATCACCTCAATTGATTTTAGAACTTTTTGTCACCTTAAAAAGAAACCCTGTACCCTTTAGCTATCAGTGACTCCCCAACCGCCATATCTTTCCCATCCCTAAACAGTCACTGATCTACTTTTAATTTCTATGTATTTGCCTATTTTGGACATTTTATTTAAATAGAATCATACAATATGTGGTCCTTCGTGACTGTATTGTCTCACTTAACATAATGTTTTCAGGGTTCATCCATGTTGAAGCATGTATCAGTACTTCATTTCTTTTTATTGCCAAATAATATTCCATTATATGTATATACCCCCATTTGTTTATCCATTCATCTGTTGATGGACATTTGGATTGTTTCCACTTTTTGGACTAATGCTATTATGAACATTTGTATTGAGTTTTTGTGTGGACATATGTTTTCATTTCTCTTAGAAAGATACCTAGGAGTGGAGTTTCTGGGTCAAATGATCATTTAGTCATTTTGTAAATCTACCTTTTTCAGTATTAAACATTACCAGTGGACTCTACTATGAAGAAGGAGGAGGAGATTAGCTTCCTTACACTTCCTCCTAACACTTTCCCCTACTCCCACTTTTTTTTTTTTTTTTTTTAATTTTGCGGTACGCGGGCTTCTCACTGTCGTGGCCTCTCCCGTTGCGGAGCACAGGCTCCGGACGCGCAGGCCCAGAAGCCATGGCTCACGGGCCCAGCCGCTCCGCGGCACGCGGGATCCTCCCAGACCGGGGCACGAACCCGTGTCCCCTGCATTGGCAGGCGGACTCCCAACCACTGCGCCACCAGGGAAGCCCCTCCCCTACTCCCACTTTTTATTAATCAAGTTATTTTTACTTTGTCAGGGCTTACAGTATTTACATTCTGTTATGCAGTCATAAACCATCTGCTTGTTTTATCTGTTTGTTTAGTTTTAGTTCATATTTAAAAGGATCTTATGCTTACAACCAGGCTTTGGCCCATGGTTCATCTATATTTCTGAATCCTTTACTTTGACTTATTTCTTGATTGTCAGGATTTTATCATTGAGAAGTTCCTTCAAGAAGAGGTTGTGGGTGCTATATTCATTTCACTCTTTCATGTTAAGAATGTCTGCCTAGTCCCTTTATGAATTTGAATGATGTCTTGGCTGGATATTATATTCTTGGGTTACACTTTCTTTCCCTTAGAATATTGTAGACATTACTCCATTGTCTTCTGCCACTGAATGTAACTGAAGAAGTCTTAGGCCAGCTAGCCTTTCGTTTTTCTCCCTTGTAGGTAACACACACTGTGTGTGTGTGTGTGTGTGTGGTGTGTGTGTGCGTGTGTGTGTCTGAATATGCCTGAAAATTTCCTTTTATTTTTCTTGAAGTTTAGTAACTTAACAAGGATAGATCTCACTGGTGATCATCCTGTTTCATTTTTCCCTAATACACAGTGTACCCTTGATGAATTCTTTCTTCATTGATGGAAAATTTTTTCTGCATTGTATCCTGTGAACTCTTTCTATTTCACTAGTTAAGTTCTCCACTTCAGGGACATTGGATTTCTTCATCTTCCATTTCTGTCCTTTTACTGTCAAATGCAAAAGAAAAAGAGAAAGGTGAAAGCAATTAATCATAATAACCCAACCCTTTCTTCTGTGCTATTACTTTGATTTTCACCCATTTTCTTTTTTCCATTTCCTCCCTTCTTCCCTCCCCCCTTCCTTTTTGCTGTATCTAATTTACTGATTTGAATGAATGATCTTGTTTAGGTTTTAATTTATTCTTTGCTCTCAGTTTTCCTTTTTCTCTAATTTTGTTGTTTCATCATCTTGTATTGAGCTCTTGTGCCTTATCAAATCTATATTCTTATTAAGTTCCTGTGTAAGTCTAAAGCACTCACAAAAAAGCTACTTATTTTCCTATGGTTATATTCTTCTTCACAATGAGTTCTTTGTTCATCATGCAAGTTCTTTCTATTTCTCCCCATCCCATGTCATATTTATGTATCTTCTGGACCACTTCTTTTCATTCTACTCATGTTTAACATGGGAGGTTCTCTCTGTAATTTTTGTTTGCTCTGATATAGTGTGTGAATTCTTCTTGACAGGCTTTTCATCTCAACTTGACACAATTTATCTCTTCTCCACACTCAATTATACTTTAGTTTAAGGATAGAAGTTACTTTCTACAAAAGACCTGTACTCCAAAAACTATAAGACGCTGATGAAAGAAATTAAAGACAACACAAACGTACTCTGTTCTTCAATTGGAAGAATCAATATTATTAAAATGACCATACTACCCAAGGCAATCTACAGATTCAATGCAGTCCCTATCAAATTACCAATGGTATTTTTCATAGAACTGGAACAAGAAATTTTAAAATGTGTATGGAAACACAAAAGACCCTGAGTAGCCAAAACAATCTTGAGAAAGAAGAATGGAACTGGAGGAATCAAGTGCCCTGACTTCAGACTATACTACACAGCTACAGTAATCAAAATAGTATGGTACCAGCACAAAAACAGACACATAGATCAATGGAACAGGATAGAAAGCCCAGAAACAAACCCACACACTTATGATCAATTAATCTATGACAAAAGAGGCAAGAATATACAACGGAGAAAAGACAGTCTCTTCAGTCAGTGGTGTGGGGAAAACTGGACAGTTACATGTAAAAGAGTGAAATTAGAACATTCTCTATCACCATATACAAAAATAAACTCAAAGTGGATTAAAGACCTAACTATAAGACAAGATACTATAAAACTCCTAGAGGAAAACGTAGGCAGGACACTCTGTGATATAAATCACAGCAATATTTTTTTTGGACCTGTGTCCTAGAGTAATGGAAACAAAAGCAAAAATAAACAGATGGGACCTACTTAAACTTGCAAGCTTTTGCACAGCAAAGGAAATCATAAACAAAATGAAAAGACAACCTACGAAATGGGAGAAAAAATTTGCAAATGATGTGACTGACAAGGGATTAATTTCCAAACTAAACAAACAGCTCATACAGCTCAATATCAAAAAACCAAACAACCCAAACAAAAAATGGGCAGAAGACTTTTAATAGACATTTCTCCAAAGAAGACATACAGATGGCCAACAGGCACATGAAAAAATGCTCAACATTGCTAATTACTAGAAAAAAACAAATCAAAATGATAATACAGTACCACCTCACACTGGTCAGAATGGCCATCATCAAAAAGTCTCTAAATGATAAATGCTGGAGAGGGTGTGGATCAAAGAGAACCCTCCTACACTGTTGGTGGGAATGTAAATTGGTGCAGCCACTATGCAAAATAGTATGGAGGTTCCTTAAGAAACTAAAGCTGGAGTTGCCATATGATCCAACAATCCCACTCCTGGGCATATATATGGAAAAGACAAAAACTCTAATTCGAAAAGATACATGCACCCCAAGGTTCATAACAGCACTATTCACAATAGCCAAGACATGGAAACAATTTAAGTGTCCATCAACAGATGAATGGACAAAGAAGATGTGGTACATATATACAATGGAATACTACTCAGCCATAAAAAGAAAGAAAGAATGCCATTTGGAGCAACATGGATGGACTTAGAGATTATCATACTAAGTGAAGTAAGTCAGACAAAGACAAATACCATATAATATCACATATATGTGGAATCTAGAATATGATACAAATAAACTTATTTACAAAACAGAAATCGACTCACAGACATAGAAAACAAATTTATGGTTACCAAAGGGGAAAGGGGTAGGGAGGGATAAACTGGGAATTTGGGATTAGCAGATATACACTACTATATATAAAACAGATAAACAACAAGGATCTACTGTATAGCACAGGGAACTATATTCAATATCTTGTAATAACCCATAATGGAAAAAAATCTGAAAAAGATATATATATATATATATATATATATATATATATATATACATATATATATATATATATACATATAACTGAATCACTTTGCTGTACACCTGAAACATTGTAAATCAACTATACTTCAATAAAAAATAAAATAAAATACAATACTTGGGAAAAAAGAAATTGCTTTCTATATACTTCTTTTCTGTAACCCGAGGGGAGGGGCAAAAGACAACTTGGGGATCCTGGGTTTCAGTTTCCTGAAATTCTCTTAAATATCTGGGCTCACTCAGTCCAGCTCTGGATGCATCCTCTAGTTCATACCAGTGACCCTGAGAGATGACATCCCCCAGCAGGCTTGTCTGCCTCGGTTGGGGTCTCCCAGTGATACCTGGGGCTGCAAATCTTGAGGATTTTTGTTTTCCTTGTCTTACCCCAGGACTGCCTGCTCACTTAATCTGTATATCTCCGCATTGGAAGTTTTGCTGAGCTAGATCTTTCTTCGTTTTCTTAGCCATGACTTTTTCAACTTTATGACTTGAGGCTTTATTCCTTTCCTCATTTGGCTGCTGCTGGTGAATTTTTGACTTTTTATTTGTGTTTTTTCCCCTAACTTTCTCTTGGCCAAAGAGAAATGATTTTATCATGTTTTATATGATTGATGAAAAGCAGTATAGAAATATATCAAATGAGTCCCCAGTAACCTCACTTCCTCTGCCCCAGACAGTTCTTGTTACCAGTCATTAATAATTTTGATATATGGACTACCAGACTGTCTAAATGTACAAATATGGCTTGGATATTTCAAATTTTCATTTCTTTTTACAAAAGGATCGTACTGTATACATGTTAAGTGAAAAAAATGAGACAGAATTTAAAAAACTCAAGAATACAGATAATATGGAAAATGGGCAAAAGATTTGAACATTTTACCAAAGACAATACACAGATGTCAAATAAACACATGAAAAGATGCTCAACATCATTAGTCATTAGGGAAATGCAAATTAAAATCATTATACGATGCTACTGTGTACCCACTAGAATGGCTCAAATTACAAAGACTGACTATACCAGTTTTTTTAATTTAAATTTTTTATTGAAGTATAGTCAATTTACAATCTTGTGCTAATTTCTGCTGTACAGCAAAGTGACTCAGTTATGCACATATATACATTCTTTTCAAATATTTTTTCCATTATGAATTATCCCAGGAGATTGGATATAGTTCGCTGTGCTATACAGTAGGACCTTGTTGTTATCCATTCTAAAAGTAATAGTTTGCATCTATTAACCCCAAACTCCCTGTCCATCACTCTTCCTCCTCCTATCCCCCTTGGCAACCACAAGTCTTCTCTATGTCTGTGAGTCTATTTCTGTTTTGTAGCTAGGTTCATTTGTACCATAGTTTAGATTCCACATATAAGTGATATCATATGGTATTTGTCTTTCTCTTTCCGACTTCACTTAGTAAGATAATCTCTAGTTGCATCTATGTTGCTGCAAATGGCATTATTTCATTCTTTTTTATGGCTGAGTAGTATTCCATTGTATGTGTGTACCATATCTTCTTTATCCATTCATCTGTCGATGGACATTTAGGTTGTTTCTATGTCTTGGTTACTGTGAATAGTGCTGCTTTGAACACAGGGTTGCGTGTATCATTTTGAATTATAGTTTTGTCCGGGTATATGCCCAGGAGTGGGATTGCTAGATCATATGGTAACTCCACTTGTAGTTTTCTGAGGAACCTCCATACTGTTTTGCATAGTGGCTGCACCAATTTACATTCCCACCAACAGTGTAGGAGGATTCCCTTTTCTCCACACCCTCTCCAGCATTTGTTACTTGTAGACTTTGATGATGGCCAGTGTGAGGTGGTACCTCATTATAGTTTTGATTTGCATTTCTCTAATTAGTGATGTTGAGCACCTTTTCATGTGCCTGTTGGCCATCTGCATGTCTTCTTTGGAGAAATGTCTCTTAAAGTCCTCTGCCCATTTTTCAATTGGGTGGTTTGTTTTTTTGTTGTTGACTTGTATGAGCTGTTTGTATATTTTGGAGATTAAGCCCTTGCTGGTTGCATCATTTGCAAATATTTTCTCCCATTCTGTAGGTTGTCTTTTTGTTTTGTTTATGGTTTCATTTGCTGTGCAAAAGCTTGTAAGTTTGATTAGGTCCCATTTGTTTATTTTTGTTTTTATGTCTATTGGCTTGGGAGACTGCCCTAAGAAAATATTACTACAGTTTATTTCTGAGAATGTTTTGCTTAGGTTCTCTTCTAGTTTTATGGTGTCATGTCTTATATTTAAGTCTTTAAGCCATTTTGAGTTTATTTTTGTGCATGGTGTGAAGATGTGTTCTAACTTCATTGATTTCTATGCAGCTGTCCAACTTTCCCAGCACTACTTGCTAAAGAGACTGTCTTTTTACTATTTTAGATTCTTGCCTCCTTTGTCAGAGATTGACTGTAGGTGTGTAGGTTTATTTCTTGGCTGTCTATTCTGTTCCATTGATCCATATGTCTCTTTTTGTACCAATACCACACTGTTTTGATTACTGTAGCTTTGTAGTATTTTCTGAAGTCTGCAAGAGTTATGCCACCTGCAGACAGGTGTTTTTTTTTCCCTCAGAATTACTTTGGCAGTTCTGGGTCTTTTATGGTTCCATGTAAATTTTTGGATTATTTGTTCTAGTTCTGTGAAAAATGTCATGGGTAATTTGATAGGAATCGCATTAAATCTGTAGATTGCTTTGCGTAGTATTGCCACTTCAAGAATATTAAATCTTCCAATCCAAGAGCATGGGGTGTCTTTCTGTTTTTTTGAATCTTCTTTAATTTCCTTTATTAATGTTTTATAGTTCTCAGCATATAAGTCTTTCATCTCCTTGGTCAGGTTTATTCGTAGGTATTTTTTTGGTGCAATTCTAGAAGGTATATATATTTTTTTACATTCTCTTTCTGATATTTCATTGTCAGTGTAAAGATGCAATCGATTCTGGGTGTCAATCTTGTATTCTGCTACTTTGCTGAACTCATTTATTAGATCTAATAGTTTTTGTGTGGAGTCCTTAGGGTTTTCTATGTATAGTATCATGTCATCTGCATATAGTGACAATTTTTCCTCTTCCTTTCCAATATGGATACCTTTTATTTCTTTTCCTTGTCTGTGGCTAGGACTTCCAATACTATGTTGAATAGAGGAGGTGAGAGTGGGCATACTTGTCTTGTTCCAGAGTTGAGCATGAAGGCTTTCAGCTTTTCACCATTGAGTATTACAATGCCTGTGGGCTTGTCATAAATGGCTTTTATTATGTTAAGATATGTTCCCTCTATACCCATTTTGGTAAGAGTTTTTATCATCAATGGATGTTGAATTTTGACTTTTTCTGCATCTACTGAGAGGATCATGTGGTTTTTGACTTTTCTTTTGTTTATGTGGTGTATTACATTGATTGTTTTGCGTATGTTGAACCATCCTTGTGAACTTGGGATGAATCTCACTGGTCATGGCATATGATCTTTTTTAATGTGTAGTTGGATTCGGTTTGCTAATATTTGGTTGAGAAGTTTTGCATCTATATTCATCAAAGGTATTGGCCTATAATTTTCTTTTTTTCATGGTATCTCTGTCTGGTTTTGGTATCAGGGTGATGGTGGCTTCACAGAATGTCTTTGGGAGTGATCCCTCCTCTTCAATCTTTTGGAAGAGTTTGAGAAGGATCAGTATAAGTTCTTCTTTGTGTGTTTGCTAGAATTCAATTGTGAAGCCATATGGTTCTGGACTTTTGTTTGTAGGGAGGATTTTTTTTAACATCTTTATTGGAGTATAATTGCTTTACAATGGTGTGTTAGTTTCTGCTTTATAACAAAGTGAATCAGCTATACATATACATATATCCCGATATCTCCTCCCTCTTGCGTCTCCCTCCCACCCTCCCTATCCCACCGCTCTAGGTGGTCACAAAGCACGGAGCTGATCTCCCTGTGCTATACAGCTGCTTGCCACGAGTTATTGGTTTTACATTTGGTAGTGTATATATGTCCATGCCACTCTATCACTTCATCCCAGCTTACCCTTCCCACTCCCCGTGTCCTCAAGTCCATTCTCCACATCTGCGTCTTTATTCCTGTCCTGCCCCTAGGTTCTTCAGAACCATTTTTTTTTTTTAGATTCCCTATATATGTGTTGGCATATGGTATTTGTTTTTCTCTTTCTGACTTACTTCACTCTGTATGACAGACTCTAGGTCCATCCACCTCACTACAAATAACTCAACTTCGTTTCTTTTTATGTCTGAGTAATATTCCATTGTACATATGTGCCACATTTTCTTTATCCATTCATCTGTCAATGGACAATTATGTTGCTTCCATGTCCTGGCTATTGTAAATAGAATTGCAATGAACATTGTGATACATGACTCTTTTTGAATTATGGTTTTCTCGAGGTATATGTCAAGTAGTGGGATTGCTGGATCATATGGTACTTCAATTTTTAGTTGTTTTTTTTTTTGCGGTATGCGGGCCTCTCACTGCTGTGGCCTCCCCTGTTGCAGAGCACAGGCTCTGGATGCGCAGGCCCAGCGGCCATGGCTCACAGGCCCAGCCGCTCAGCGGCATGTGGGATCCTCCTGGACTGGGCCACGAACCTGTGTCCCCCTGCATCGGCAGGCGGACTCTCAACTACTGTGCCACCAGGGAAGCCCCAATTTTTAGTTTTTTAAGGAACCTCCATACTGTTCTCCATAGTGGCTGTATCAATTTACATTCCTACCAGCAGTGCAAGAGAGTTCCCGTTTCTCCACACCCTCTCCAGCATTTATTGTTTGTAGATTGTTTGATGATGGCCATTCTGACGGGTGTGAGGTGATATCTCATTGTAGTTTTGATTTGCATTTCTCTAATGATTAGTGATGTTGAGCATTCTTTCATGTGGTATGTTGGCAATCTGTATATCTTCTTTGGAGAAATATCTATATAGGTTTTCTGCCCATTTTTGGATTGGCTTATTTGTTTTTTTGATATTGAGTTGCATGAGCTGCTTGTAAATTTTGGTGATTAATCCTTTGTCAGTTGGTTCATTTGCTAATATTTTCTCCCATTCTGAGGGTTGTCTTTTCATCTTATTTATGGTTTCCTTTACGGTGCAAAAGCTTTTAAGTTTCATTAGGTTCCATTTGTTTATTTTTGTTTTTCTCTAGGAGGTGGATCAAAAAGTATCTTACTGCGATTTATGTCATAGAGTGTTCTGCCTATGTTTTCGTCCAAGATATTTAAGAGTGTCTGGCCTTACATTTAGGTCTTTAATTGTTTTTTTTTTTTTTTTTTTTTTTTGCGATACGTGGACCTCTCACTGTTGTGGCCTCTCCCATTGCGGAGCACAGGCTCCAGATGCACAGGCTCAGTGGCCATGGCTCACAGGCCCAGCTTCTCCACGGCATGTGGGATCTTCCTGGACCAGGGCATGAACCTGTGTCCCCTGCATCGGCAGGTGGACTCTCAACCACCGTGCCACCAGGGAAGCCCGGTCTTTAATTGATTTTGAGTTTAGTTTTATGTATGGTGTTAGGGAGTGTTCTAATTTCATTCTTTTACTTGCAGCTGTCCAGTTTTCCCAGCACCACTTATTGAAGAGGCTGTCTTTTCTCCATTGTATATTCCTGCCTCCTTTATCAAAGATAAGGAGACCATATGTGCATGGGTTTATCTCTGGGCTTTCTATCCTGTTCCATTGATCTATATTTCGGCGTTTGTGCCAGTACCATACTGTCTTGATTACTGTAGTTTTGTAGTATAGTCTGAAGTCAAGGAGCCTGATTCCTCCAGCTCTGTTTTTCTTTCTCAAGATTGCTTTGGCTATTCGGGGTCTTTTGTGTTCCTGTACAGATTGTGAAAACACTTGTTCTAGTTCTGTGAAAAATGCCATTGGTAGTTTTTTAGGGATTGCATTGAATCTGTAGATTAGTTTGGGTAGTATACTCATTTTCACAATGTTGATTCTTCCAGTCCAAGAACATGGTATATCACCCCATCTGTTTGTGTCATCTTTAATTTCTTTCATCAGTGTCTTAATAATTTTCTGCATACAGATCTTTTGTCTCCTTAGGTAGGTTTATTCCAAGGCATTTTATTCTTTTTGTTGCAGTGGTAAATGGGAGTGTTTCCTTAATTTCTCTTTCAGATTATTTATCATTAGTGTATAGGAATGCAAGAGATTTCTGTGCATTAATTTTGTATCCTGCTACTTTACCAAATTCATTGATTAGCTCTAGTAGTTTTCTGGTAGCATCTTTAGGATTCTCTATGTATAGTATCATGTCATCTGCAAACAGTGACAGCTTTTCTTCTTCTTTTCTGATTTGGATTTCTTTTTGTTCTTTTTCTTCTCTGATTCCTGTGGCTAAAACTTCCAAAACTGTGTTGAATAATAGTGGTGAGAGTGGACAACCTTGTCTTGTTCCTCATCTGGGAGGAAATGGTTCCAGTTTTTCACCACTGAGAATGATGTTGGCTGTGGGTTTGTCATATGTAGCCTTTATTATATTCAGGTAAGTTCCCTCTATGCCACTTTCTGGAGGGTTTTTGTCATAAGTGGGTGTTGAATTTTGTTGAAAGCTTTTCCTGCATCTATTGAGATGATCATATGGTTTTTCTCCTTCAGTTTGTTAATGTGGTTTATCACATAGATTGATTTGTATATATTGAAGAATCCTTGCATTCCTGGAATAAACCCCACTTGATCATGGTGTATGATCCTTTTAATGTGCAGTTGGATTCTGTTGACTAGTATTTTGTTCAAGATTTTTGCTTCTATGTTCTTCAGTGATATTGGCCTGTAGTTTTCTTTCTTTGTGACATCTTTGTCTTGTTTTGGTATCAGGGTGATGGTGGCCTCGTAGAATGAGTTTGGGAGTGTTCCTCCGTCTGCTATATTTTGGAAGAGTTTGAGAAGGATAGGTTTTAGCTCTTCTCTAAACGTTTGATAGAATTTGCCTGTGAAGCTGTCTGGTCCTGGGCTTTTGTTTATTGGAAGATTTTTAATCAGTTTCAATTTCAGTGCCTATGATTGTCCTGTTTATATTTTCCATTTCTTCCTGGTTCAGTCTCGGCAGATTGTGCTTTTCTAAGACTGTGTCCATTTCTTCCAGGTTGTCCATTTTATTGCCATATAGTTGCTTGTAGTAATCTCTCATGATCCTTTGTATTTCTGCAGTGTCAGTTGTTATTTCTCCTTTTTCGTTTCTAATTCTGTGGATTTGAGTGTTCTCCCTTTTTTTCTTGATGAGTCTGGCTAATGGCCTAACTTTGGGTGTTTTTGTTTTTCTCTCTCTAATTGCTTTAGGTGTAAGGTTAGGTTGTTTATTTGAGATGTTTCTTGTTTCTTGAAATAGGATTGTATTGATATAAACTTCCCTCTTACAACTGCTTTTGCTGCATCACATAGGTTTAGGGTCGTCATGTTTTCATTGTCATTTGTTTCTAGGTATTATATGACTTCCTCTTTGATTTCTTAAGTGATGTCTTGGTTATTTAGTAGTGTATGGTTTAGCCTCCATGTGTTTGTATTTTTTACCGATTTTTTCCTGAAATTGATATCTAGTCTCATAGCGTTGTGGTCAGAAAAGATACTTGACATGATTTCAGTTTTCTTAAATTTACCAAGGCTTGATTTGTGACCCAAGATATGATCTATCCTGGAGAATGTTCCATGAGCACCTGAGAAGGAAGTGTATTCTGTCATTTTTGGATGTAATGTCCTATAAATATCAATTAAGTCCATCTTGTTTAGTGCATCATTTAAAGCTTGTACTTCCTTATCTATTTTCATTTTGGATGATCTGTCCATTGATGAAAGTGGGGTGTTAAAGTCCCCTACTATGATTGTGTTACTGTCGATTTCCCCTTTTATGGCTGTTAGCATTTGCTTTATGTATTGAGATGATCCTATGTTGGGTGCATAAATATGTACAATTTTTATATCTTATTCTTGGATTGATTCCTTGATCACTATGTAGTGTCTTTTTTGTCTCTTGTAATAGTCTTTATTTTAAAGTCTATTTTGTCTAATATGAGAATGGCTGCTCCAGCTTTAAATTTTTTTTTTTTTTCGGTATGTGGGCCTCTCAGTGTTGTGGCCTCTCCTGTTGCAGAGCACAGGCTCTGGATGTGCAGGCTCAGCAGCCATGTCTCACGGGCCCAGCCGCTCCGCAGCATGTGGGATCTTCCCGGACCGGGGCACGAACGTGTGTCCCCTGCATCGGCAGGTGGACTCTCAACCACTGCACCACCAGGGAAGCCCCCAAGCTTTAATTTGATTTTTATTTGTATGGAATATCTTTTTCCATCCCCTCACTTTCAGTCTGTATGCCTCCCTAGGTCTGAAGTGTGTCTTTTGTAGACAGAATGTATATGGGTCTTGTTTTTGTATCCATTCAGCCAGTTTATGTCTTTTGGTTGGAGCACTTAATCCATTTACATTTAAGGTAGTTATCGATATGTATGTTCCTATTACCATTTTCTTAATTATTTTGGGTTTTTTTATTGTAGGTCTTTTCCTTCTCTTGTGTTTCCTGCCTAAAGAAGTTCCTTTAGCATTTGTTGTAAGCCAATTTGGTGGTGCTGAATTCTCTTAGCTTTTGCTTGTCTCTAAAGGTTTTAATTTCTCCATTGAATCTGAATGAGATCCTTGCTGGGTAGAGTAATGTTGGTTGTAGGTTTTTGTCTTTCATCACTTTAAATATGTCCTGCCACTCTCTTCTGGCTTGCAGATTTTCTGGTGAAAGATCAGCTGTTAATCTTATGGGGATTCCCTTGTATGTTATTTGTTCTTTTTCCCTTGCTGCTTTTAATATTTTTTCTTTGTATTTAATTTTTGATAGTTTGATTAATGTGTCTTGGCGTGTTTCTTGGAATTTTCCTGTATGGGACTCTCTGTGCTTCCTGGACTTGATTGACTATTTCCTTTCCCATATTAGGGAAGTTTTCAACAATAATCTCTTCAGATATTTTCCCAGTCCCTTCTTTTTCTCTTCTTCTTCTGGGACCCCTATAATTCGAATGTTGGTACGTTTAATGTTGTCCCAGAGGTCTCTGAGTGTGTCCTCAATTCTTTTCATTCTTTTTTCTTTATTCTGCTCTGCAGTAGTTATTTCCACTATTTTATCTTCCAGGTCACTTATCCATTCTTCTACCTCAGTTATTCTGCTATTGATTCCTTCTGGAGAATTTTAAATTTCATTTATTGTGTTGTTCATCATTGTTTGTTTGGTCTTTAATTCTTGTAAGTCTTTGGTCTGGTGGGTTTTTACCTTGCTCCTTCATCTGCTGTGTGTTTCTCTGTCTTCTCATTTTGCTTAACTTACTGTGTTTGGGGTCTCCTTTTCACAGGCTGCAGGTTCGTAGTTCCTGTTGCTTTTGGTGTCTGCCCCCAGTGAGTTAGGTTGGTTCAGTGGGGTGTATAGAGTTCCTGGTGGAGGGGAGTGGTGCCTGTGTTCTGGTGGATGAGACTGGATCTTGTCTTTCTGGTACACAGGAGCACATCCGGTTGTGTGTTTTTGCGTGTCTTTGACCTTATAATGATTTTAGGCAGCCTCTCTGCTAATGTGTGGGGTTGTGCTCCTGTCTTGCTAGTTGTTTGGCATAGGCTGTCCAGCACTGTAGCTTGCTGGTCGTTGAGTGGAGCTGTGTCTTAGCATTGAGGTGGAGGCCTCTGGGAGAGCTTTTGCCATTTGATATTACATGGAGCCGGGAGGTCTTTGGTGGACCAGTGTCCTGAACTCGGCTCTCCCACTTCAGAGGCACAGGCCCGACACCTGGCTGGAGCACCAAGACCGTGTCAGCCACACAGCTCAGAAGAAAAGGGAGAAAAAAGATAGATAGAAAGAAAAAATAATAATAAGATAAAATAAAGTTATTAAAATAAAAAAATTATGAAAAACTAAAAAGTAGTAAAAAAAAGAAGAAAGAAAGAAAGAAGAGAGCAACCAAACCAAAAAACAAATCCACCAATGATAAGAACCACTAAAAACTATACTAAAAAAACCAAAAGAAATGGACAGACCCCTGGGACAAATGTTAAAAGCAAAGCTATACAGACAAAATCACACAAGGAAGCATACACATGCACACTCACAAAAAGAGAAAAAGGAGCAATGAGTATTTATGTATATATATATAAAAAGAGGAAGAGAGCAATCAAATCAATAAACAAATCTACCAGTGATAATAAACTCTAAATACTAAACTACGATCAACATAAAACCAGAAACAAGTTAGATGCAGAAAGCAAACCCCAAGTCTACAGTTGCTCCCAAAGTCCACCACCTCAATTTTGGGATGATTCATTGTCTATTCAGGTATTCCAGAGTTGCAGGGTACATCAAGTTGATTGTGGAGATTTAATCTGCTGCTCCTGAGGCTGCTGGGAGAAATTTCCCTTTCTCTTCTTTGTTTGCACAGCTCCTGGGGTTCAGCTTTGGATTTGGCCCCACCTCTGCATGTAGGTCACCTGAGCCCATCTGCTGTTCACTCAGACAGGACGGGGTTAAAGGAGCAGCTGATTAGGGGGCTCTGGCTCACTCAGGCTGCGGTTAGGGAGGGGTACAGAATGTGGGGCAAGCCTGCGGCAGCAGAGGCCAACATGAGGTTGCAACAGCCTGAGGCATGCCGTGTGTTCTCTGTAGGGAGTTTTTTAAAATTACAGATTCTATTTCACTTATAGTGATCAGTCTGGTGGGCTTTATGTTTCTAGAAGGTTGTCTGTTTCTTCTTGGTTGTCAAAAAATTGTTCATATTATTCTCTTATGGGTTTTTTTGTAGTTCTGCAGTATCGGTTGAGATTTCTCCTTTTTCACTTGTGATTTTGTTTATTTGGGTTCTCTCTCTTTTCTTCTTAGTGAGCCTGGCCAGAGGTTTGTCAATTTTGTTTACCCTTTCAAAGAACCAGCTCTTGGTTTTATTTACTTTTTCTATTGTCTTTTAAAATCCGTATGTTGTTTATTTCCTTCCTGATCTTTATTACTTCCTTCCTTCTGCTAACTTCAGGTTTTGTTTGTTCTTTTTTTCTAATTCCTTTAGGTGGTATGTTAGGTTGTTTATCTGAGATTTTTCCTGATTTTTTAGGAAGACCTGTATTGCTATGAACTTCCCTCTAAGAACTGCTATTGATGCATCCCATAGATTTTGTATGGTTGTGTTTTCATTTGTTGTTTTCTCAAAGTATTTTTTAATTTCCGTTTTGATTTCCTCATTGACCCATTGGTTTTTTAGTAGCATGTTGTTTAGTCTGCGTGCAATCATTTTTCTGTCATTTCTTTTCCTGTGGTTTATTTCTAGTTTCATGCCATTGTGGTCAGAGAAGATTCTTGAAATAATTTCTGTACTCTTAAATTTGTTGAGGTTAGTTTTGTGCCCTAATATGTGGTCAATCCTAGACAATGTTCCATGCGCAGTTGAAAAGAAAGTGTATTCTGTTTTTTTTTTTTAGATGTAATATCCTGAAAATATCAATTAAGTCTAACTGTTCTATTGTATCATTTAGGATCTCTCTTGCCTTACTGATTTTTTGGCTAGAAGATCTGCCCATTGATGTGAGTGTAGTGTTAGTTTCCTACTATTATTATATTCCCATCAGTTTCTCCCTTAATGTCTGTTAGTGTTTGTTTTATGTGTTTCGGTTCTCCTATATTAGGTGCATATATGTTGATAAGTGTAAAATTATCTTCTTGTATTGATCCTTTTACCATTATATAGTGTCCTTTATCTTTCTTTATGGCCTTTGTTTTAAAGTCTATTTTGTCTGATATGAGTATTGCAACTCCTGCTTTCTTGTCATTTCCATTTACATGAAATAAGTTTTTCCATCCCCTCACTTTCAGTCTGTGTGTGTCCTTTGCCCTAAGGTGGGTCTCTTGTAGGCAGCATATTGTAGGCTCTTGTTTTTTGGTATCCAGGCTGCCACTCTATGTCTTTTGATTGGAGCATTCAGTCCATTGACATTTTAGGTAATTACTGATACGTATGTATTTATTGCCATTTTAAACCTTGTTTTCCAGTTGATTCTATGTTTCTTCTTTGTTCCTTTGTTTTTCTTTTTGTGGCTTGATAATTTCCTTTTATTTTATGCTTGTGTTCTCTTTTTGTTTTTTGTGAATCTGTTGTATATTTTTGATTTGTGGTTGCCCTGTTTTTCAAGTATGTTAACCTCTACCTATATCTGCTTTCTTTTGACTGATAGACATATAGGCTCAAACACATTCTAAGAAAAAAGAATCTACATTTTCTTACTCTCCTTCCCCACATTTTATGATTTTGATGTCCTCTTTTACATCTTCGTGTTTATCCTTTTGCTGTTCCTTGTGTTTATCATCACTTTCACAAATAGTTTTTTTTTCTCTTTTTGATCTGTATACTAGCTAATTTAAGTGATTTACTTTCCAATTGTGATTTCCCCCTTCCTTTCTTTTCAATTTAGAGAAGACCTTTCAATATTTCTTTTAGGATAGCTTTAGTATTCTTTTAGTTTTTGCTTGTCTGAGAAATTCTTTATTTCTTCTCCCATTCTAAATGATAATCTTGCTGGGTAGAGCATTCTAGGTTGCAGATTTTTCTCTTTTAAGACTTTGAATATATTTTGCCATTCCCTCCTGTCCTGCAGCATTTCTGTAGAGAAATCAGCTGATAGCCTTATGGGGGTTCTCTTATAATTAACTCCATTTTTCTCCTGCTGCCTTTAGAATCCTCTCTTTAACTTTTTCCATTTTATTATAATATGTCTTAGCATAGGTCTGTTTGGGATCATCTTGTTTGGGACCATCTGTACTTCTTGTATCTGGATATCTGTTTAGTTCTTCAGTTTGGGAAGTTTTCAGCCATAATTTCTTCAAATACATTTCCTTTCTTTTTTCATTTAAATTTATTTATTTTTCGCTGCATTGGGTCTCTGTTGCTGTACACGGGCTTTCTCTAGTTGCAGCGAGTGGGGCTACTCTTCATTGCGGTGCGTGGGATTCTCATTGCGGTGGCTTCTCTTGTGGAGCATGGGCTCTAGGTGTGTGGGCTTCAGTAGTTGTGGCGTGCAGGCTCAGTAGTTGTGGTGCATGGGCTTAGTTGCTCCACGGCATGTGGGATCTTCCCAGACCAGGGCTCGAACCTGTGTCCCCTGCATTGGCAGGCGGATTCTTAACCACTGTGCCACCAGGGAAGTCCCCTTCAAATACATTTTCAATCCCCTTTTCTCTTCCTTCTCCTTCTGGAATCCCCATTATTCATAGATTGGCATGCTTTATATTATCCCATAGGTCTCTTATATTGCTTTCACTTTTTTTCTTTTTCATTTGGCTTTCTGCCTGCTCTTTTGATTGGGTAATTTCCATTATTCTATCTTCCAGATTACTTATTCTTCCTTCTGCATTATTCATTCTGCTGTTCATTGCCTTTAGCTCAGCTTTTGTCTTGGCAAATGAATTTTCTAATTTTTCTTGGTTCCTTCTTATAGTTTCTCATTCCTTTTTATAGTAATTTGCATTTCTGTCAATAGCCTTTCTTAATTCCTTTAGTATTTTCATTATCTCCTATTTGAAATCCATGTCTTTTAAACTGAAGTGGTCTCTTTCATTGTTTGTTCTTTCAGGACAATTTTCTTGGTCTTTTAACTGGGAGTGTTTCCTCTCCTTCTTCATTTTGCTTGTATTTCTCTTACCCTGTGAGTTTAGGAGAAACGGTTACCTACTGTAGTCTTGGAGGGCTACTTATATGCAGGAGTGTTCCTGCGTAGGTCGTTTGGGTTTAATATTCTTTTGGCGTGAGGGCTGATTTTGGTTTGGTTGCTTGCCATCTCTTTCCTCAGCATGTGTTGGCTGTGCATGCTCCAGGGGAGACGACAGGGGTGGGGTGGCAGAGGTTGGTGACTGGTCACAGGACTCTTGGCAGTGGCAGGTCTTGCGCACTCCCAGGGAAGTGAGGGCAGTGGCTGGCGCCTGGTCACGGGACCCATGGTGGCAGTGGGCTGCACACCTTCCTGGGGAGGCAGGGCCAGTGGTTGGCACTCAATCTTGGGACCCTTGATGGTGGCAGCAGTCTATGCCCATCTCTGGGGTTGGAGATGGCAGTGGTGGCTCACGCCCACCCCTGGAGCTTGTGTAGGCAGTGCCTTGCTGCTTGAGAGTGTGTGCTCAGAGAAAGAAGCTTCTATGGTGAGCTCACCCCTCTCCTAGCACACCCCCCAACAATGGCACCTTGCCTCTCCGGTGGGCCCATGCTTATTCCTGTATTCCCTTGATTGTGGCCCACCACATCTTAGCCCCCTGAGGCTGTCTCCTTGCAGCCAACCCCAGTCCTCTCCCTGGATATGACCTCGGAAGCCCAAAGCTCAGCACCCAGCCCCCACCTTCCCCAGCGGCTGAGCGTCTCAGGCTGGGGAGTGCCAGATGGTGGCACTGACCTTCTTTGCAGGTCTCTCTCCACTTTGCCCTCCATAAACCAGTTGTTACACTCTCCTCCAAGGCTCCGAAGCTCCCCATCTGTCCTGGCTTGATCTCCCCACCAGTGAGAGGACTTAGCAGTGTGTGGAAACCTTTCCTCTTTTGCAGGTCCTTCCCAGGGGCACAGGTCCCACCCCTATTCCTTTCTTTCTTTTTTGTCTTTTGTCCTACCCCATTACGTGGAGATTTTCTTGCCCTTTTGGAAGTCTGGGGTGTTCTGCCAGCGTTCAGTAGATGTTCTGTGAGAATCGTTCCACAGGTAGATGTATTTTTGATGTATTTGTGGGAGGAGGTGAGCTCCACTTCCTACTCCTCCGCCATCTTGATCTGATCCCCTGACCATACCAATTTTTGATGAGGATATAGAGCAACTAGAATTCTCATACAGTGCTGGTAGGAATGTACAATGGTGCAGCCACTTTGAAAAACAGTTTAGTAGTGTCTTAAGTTAAATGTGCACCTATCTGTGAGTCAGCCTTTAAATTTCTATGTATTTACTCAAGAGAAGCAAAAGAATATGTCCTAGAAGATATACAGATTGCCAACAAACACATGTAAGAATGCTCAACATCATTAATCATTAGAGAAATGCAAATCAAAACTACAACGAGATATCACCTCACACCAGTCAGAATGGCCATCATCAAAAAGTCTACAAACAATAAATGCTGGAGAGGGTGTGGAGGAAAGGGAACCCTCCTGCACTGTTGGTGGGAATGTAAATTGATACAACCACTATGGAGAACAGTATGGAGGTCCCTTAAAAAACTAAAAGTAGAGCTACCATATGACCCAGTAATGCCACTTCTGGGCATATACCCTGAGAAAACCATAATTCAAAAAGAGTCATGTACCACAATGTTCATTGCAGCTCTATTTACAATAGCCAGGACATGGAAGCAACCTAACTGTCCATCGACAGATGAATAGATAAAGAAGATGTGGCACATATATACAATGGAATATTACTCAGCCATAAAAAGAAACAAAATTGAGTTATTTGTAGTGAGGTGGATGGGTCTAGAGTCTGTCATACAGAGTGAAGTAAGTCAGAAAGAGAAAAACAAATACCGTATGCTAACACATATATATGGAATCTAAAAAAAAAGGTTTTGAAGAACCTAGGGGCAGGAGAGGAATAAAGACACAGATGTAGAGAATGGACTTGAGGACACGGGGAGGGGGAAGGGTAAGCTGTGAGAAAGTGAGAGAGTGGCATGGACATATATATACTACCAAATGTAAAACCAGTGGGAAGCAGCCACTTAGCACAGGGAGATCAGCTCGGTGCTTTGTGACCACCTAGAGGGGTGGGATAGGGAGGGTGGGAGGGAGACACAAGAGGGAGGGTATATGGGGATATATGTATATGTATAGCTGATTCACTTTTTTATAAAGCAGAAACTCACACACCATTGTAAAGCAATTATACTCCAATAAAGGTGTTAAAAAATGTATTAGAAAAAAATAAAAGAATATGTCCATACAAGGACTTGTACGTGAATGTTCATAGTGGCTTTATTTGTGATCACCAAAACCTAGAGACAACTCCAGTGTCTATCAACAGGTGAAGGGATAAACTGTGCTTTGTTTATACAGTGGAATACTACTCAGCAGTGGAAAGGAATGGACCACTGATACATGCAACAACATGGTTGAACCTCAAAATAATCACGCTGAGTGAAAGAAGCCAAACAAAAAAGAGGACATACTGTATGATTCCGTTTATGTAAAATTCTAGAAAAAGCAAGCTAAATTTCAGTGACAGCAGATCAGCACTTACTTGGAGTTGGGGTGAGGAGGGAGAGATGGATTATGAAGGGGCACAAGGAAACTTTGGGGAGTGATAGACATGTTCGATAGCTTAATTGTGGTGATGGTTTCACCAATGTATACATATGTCAAAACTCATCAAACTGCACACTTAAACATGTGCAGTTTATTTATGTCAGTTATAACTCAAGGTGCAAATGGGAAAAAATGACAGAAAAATATAACATTGACATCTTTCCATGTCAGCACCAAGGGACTGCCTCATTCTTTTTGCTCTCTGTATGGTGTTTCATTGTATGTATGTACTGTGATTTTATCCACACAGCCTTGGGTGGGTGACTCATCTGTTTTAGGTAATGAGGCCCCCCTTTTTCCTTTGCGGATAAGGATGGCTTTTGTTTCCTGAACCTGATTAACACATCTGGCATCACTGGTCAGAATGTAATTTCTGAAGCCCATTGCTTCTGGCTGTCTATGACCTCTTGTCTCATTGGGCTCAGAAGACTCTTATTTATCCTAAACATGGAAACAGATTAAGTGGCCATAAGTGATCTTTTCCATAAAATTATGGAGCCTCAGAGATAATCTAATTCAACCCCCTTATTTTTACAGAAAAGAAAGCAGGATAAGTGATTTACCTGAGATCATACAGATAGTTAGAGCCCAGGACTCCCGTCTCTTAGTCTATTTTTCTACTGCACAGATGTCAAATAATTGCTTTTTTGCCCTACGGTGGTTTGTATCAGCTTTGGATCAGTACGTATTAATCTTTAGGAAAACATACAAGCAGAAACACTCTCCGTGGGCCATTATTAAACTACCTCTCTAGAGGAATGGTTCTGCTTTAGGTTCTTTATTCTTTGCAGCAAATGGGGAAAAAGAATGGTTCTAAAGTAAAAATGAAATCAAACTCCCTGCTGTGTCTTCACCTATAAAGCTAATGTATCTCTCAAGAAATGACCGCTGTTTCACCTCCGGCATGCCTTAGGATTTCCACCCCAGCTGTCTGTTTTCATAAAGCTATCTCAAACATCATGTTATGTTAACTTGGAAAGTTTAGTCTCTACTGCCTAAGACGTTATACATTTTGGTTACTTCATTCTTTGCTCATTTGTTATTAGTTCCTTCATTTGTTTGATAAATGTCTATGAATGCCTACTATTTTCCAGGCACTGTTTTAGGCAGTGGGATACACTGGTGAAGACAACAAAGTCCCTTGCTTGAGGAGCTTAGATTTGGGAGTGGGGGGGCACAGATAATAAGGGAATAATCAAGTAAATATATTGTATATCAGATGTTGACAAGCGCTATGGAGAAAAATGAAGTAGATTAAAGGGAGGGAGTGCCAGGAAAGCATATGTGTATATAAGCTGTTTTATCTAGGCCAGCAGGGGAAAAGTCTTAATAATAAGATGACATTTGAGAGAAGATAGGAAGCAAAGAGGCACAAACCCTTAGAGTATCTGGGGGAAAGAGATACTTTCTAGGCAGAGAAAGCAGCAGGTATAAAGACCCTAAGGTGAGTTTGTGTTTGGCACGTGTGAGCCATCTGGAACTGGTGAGCAAGTGGGGAGGGTAGGGGATAAAGACAGAGGTGAGGTGAGAAGCAGATCATGTAAGATATTGTTGGCACTTGTAAGGACTCTGTCTTTTACTCCCGAGTGAGAAGGAGGGCTCTGAGTGACAGGACATTATTTTTTCTTTTTTTAAATTGGGGTAAAATTTACATAACATGAGATTAATCATTTTAACAGTTTTAAAGTATACAGTTCAGTAGCTTTTAGTACTTTCAGAATGTTGTGCAACCATCACCACTGTCTAATTTCAGAACATTTTCATCACTCCAAAAAGAAACCCCGTGCCCATTAAGCAGTCACTCTCCATTTCCCTCAGCCCCTAATCTGCTTTCTGTCTCTATGGATTTGCCTATTCTGAACATTTCCTGTCAATGGAATCATACAGAATGTGGCCATTTGTGTTTGGCATTTCACTTAGCATAATATTTTCAAGGTTCATCCATGTTGCAGCATGTGTCAGAACTTCATTCCTTTTTTTGTCAATAATATTTCATTATATGGCTGTACCACATTTCCTTTATCTGTTCATCTGTTGATGGACATTTGGACTGTTTCCACCTGTTAGCTATTGTGAATAATGCTGCTATGAACATTTGTGTACAAGTTTTTGTGTGGACACGTGTTTTCAGTTCTGTATTGGGGATATATATATATATATATATATATATATATATATATATATATATATATATATATATGTATATATATGATTGATTGATGTTTGGCTGCATTGCGAGGCTTGCAGGATCTTAGTTCCCTGACCAGGGATTGGACCCAGGCCCCCGGCAGTGGAAGCACAGAGTCCTAACCACTGGACCACCAGGGAATTCCCTGGATTTATATTTTCAAAACTCATTTTGGCTGCTGTGTTGAGGATAGATTGTATGAGGACAAGGGCAGAAGTCGGGAGTTCAGTTAAGAGGCTACTGCAACCATCCAGGAGGTGATGGTGGTTTAGACCAGAGTAATGGCAGTGGAGGGGGAGAGAACTGGTCATATTCTAGATATACTTTGAAGATAGAGCCAAGAGGAGTTGCTAATGCATTGGATATGTATTTTGAGAGAACAAGCAGAGTCAAGGGTGATTCTTAAGATTTTTGACCTGAGAAATGAAAGGACAGAGTTGCCATTTGATGAAATTGAGGGAAGAGCAGGTTTGGGGGAGGATTAGGGCTTTGGTTTTGGACTTGCTGTGTTTGAGACATCCCAGCAGAGATGTCAAGTAGGATGTTGGAAATAGAGGTCTGGCATTTGAGTAAGAGAGAAATTTGGGAATTGTTAGTTTATAGAGTGTATTTAAAGCCGTGAGACTATATGAGATCATTTAGGGATAATTCTAGATAGTGAAGACAAGCAGCCCAAGGAATAAACGTGGACACAATCCAAAGATTAGAGGTCTAGGAGGTGAGGAGAGACCAGCAAAGGAGATTGAGAAGAAGCAGCCAGTGAGGTCAGAGGACCAAGAGAGTGTGGTATCCTGGAGGCCAAGTGAAATTACTTGATACACTTCAGGAAGAATGATTTTTTTTCCTTGTTCTCACAAATTCCTTGAGGTAAGGGGTCCAGGAATTGTGTCCTTCCCTTTAGAGATGAGGACTGCTGTTTTGAGTGCCCAGGGTCATCCTTCATTAAGCTGAAAAGGAATTCTGGTCTTCTGAATAATATCTTCAAAGCATACTGCTTATTTTTGTATACACTTTATGCTCCACTGAGGGCATTTAGTCAAAAATTCAGTCAAAAAATAATTGAGTGCCCACTCTATGCTAGTCTTCTAGGCATTGGGAATGCAGCAGTGAACAAAATATGTGGTCACTCATCTCCTGGAACTTACTCCAATGGAGGAGGAAGACATTAAACAAATCATTTGTTTAAATTATTGAACAAATTAAGTAATTTATATAAAAGACATAAAAAGTTACACATATGATGACTGCTACCAAGGCATCAGGGTGCTTCAGGAGCATATAGGAAGGTTACTAATCCAGACTTGGGGTGGGGGCATGGTCAGAGAGATCTCCAGGAACTGATATAAAAGGAGAGACCAGAAGAAGCAGTAGATTTAGGCAGAAGTTTCAAGTAAACAAGAAAAATGGCCATTGTGGCCATCCCAGGCAGAGAAAAGAGGGAAGAAGAAGAGCTTTGGCACATTCAGGGAACCAAAAGAGCTTCATCATTCTGGAATGTAAAGTATAAGGAGAGGTGGAGGGTGAAAGATGAGTCTGCAGACGTGAGCAGGGGTCAACTCATAAGGATTTTCTTGCCATGCTAAGGAGTTTGAACTCAATCCCAACAGGAATGGGGAACCACTGAGCAGTTTTGTTTTGTTTTGTTTTGTTTTTTTGCGGTACGTGGGCCTCTCACTGTTGTGGCCTCTCCCGTTGCAGAGCACAGGCTCCGGACGCACAGGCCCAGCGGCCATGGCCCACGGGCCCAGCCGCTCCGTGGCATGTGGGATCCTCCTGGACTGGGGCACGAACCCATGTCCCCTGCATCGGCAGGCGGACTCTCAACCACTGCACCACCAGGGAAGCCCCTACTGAGCAGTTTTAAAAGCATACTTAGCTCTTAGAAAGATCACTTAGGCTACCATTGTGAAAGGTTGGAAGGAAGCCTGCCTCCCGGCAAGAGAGCCCACTTCCTTTATGTGTTGGCTCTTGGTTTTTATTCTAGTGTGCCATTTGAAGTCCCCAAGCTGAAAAGTGGAAAGAGTGCCCTGGAGACTGAGAGTGAGAGTCTGGATAGCTACATGGCTGACTCGGATAGCACGTCCAGGTGAGATGCCCCCAGTCCCTGCTGCTCTGCTCAGCCGAGCTCCCATTTTGTTGTCTAGCGCCAGGATGCGGGAATCCGCTGCCTTCAGTGTTCCTGACTTCTGTCCTCGGCAAGGCGAATGAAGTATTTTCTCTGACGTTGCCACAAGTCTTCCAGTAGCACTTCTACTGTTGGCTCTGAGCACACCCTTCTGGAACATGCTAACTTCCCAGGCCGCTGCACCTTGGAGGAGTCTTCCTGGACCAGCAGCAACGGATGCTGCTATCCCTTGGGCATGGGGGTTTGAGTGTTTGTGTTTGTACAGAGCTGCTTATCTAATCATCTGCATTCCTTCAAAGTAAATCAGGTGTGAAGTTTACCTTCTGGATTTGGTTACTGCAATGGCCTCAAGCCAGTGGCTCTCTTTCCATAGAGCTTGGGTTCCTAGACAGAAGGGGAAGGGGAAAAGGTGATGTATTATAGCTTCTGTATCTGCCTCCAGGAGAGACTCTCTGGATAAATCTGGCCTCTTTCCAGAATGGAAGAAGATGTCTGCCCCCAAATCTCAAGTAGAAAAGGTAAGCTTTATTTATTGGTTGGTTGACCTCTGTCTCTCTTTTGTCTGTCTTTGTCTCTGTATGTCTCTCTCTCTTTCTTTTACCTTCCTCAGGAAGAATTTAAATCAAGAGTTCAAACAAACAAATTTTAGTTCAGATTCCCTTGGGAGCATTTTCTAAGGTTTTGGTTGAAACGTGAGAAAATAGGTTTTGTACAATTTCCTAGGATTAAGTTAAAGTTAAGGTTAATATTTCCTTTAAGTTTGTCATAGTTTAGTGAAAATCTGGGCCTTCTTCCTTACTCCACTCTTCTACCTACTCAACTGTCTTTTTCCATTTCCTTGCCCTTATCTCTTCCTAGGAAGCTCAGCCTGAGGGTCAAAATGTGGTATCTGTGGACGAGGGTGAAATGATATTCAAGAAGAACACCAGAAAAATCCTCAGGCCTTCAGGTAGCTGGTTTCCCTTCATGGCCTTTTGAGATTGAAGTTCTGAGTACTTGGTGGGTTATTCGTACGGAGAAGAGTAGGTTTCTTTTGATTTGGTTTTCGGCCTTCCACTCAGAGTACACTAAATCTGTGATTGATCTTCGCCCGGAAGATGTGGGGCATGAAAGTGGCTCCTTGGGAGACAGAAGCAAATCTGTCCCAGGTCTCAGTGTGGATATGGTAAGTACCCTTGTATTTCACTTGGTCACTATATGAAATTTTATATATCTAAAGTTGACTTTGCTGCCTGATACTCTCAATTCACCTGTTTAATTCTTTAAGAAAAGGTAACATGAATCTTGATTTCCCCCTCAATTTCTAAAGTAAATCTGGTTGCTGAATTGCTTGAAGAAAAAGACTATCTTTCACTGTCTCTTTTATTTTCTAAACATTGCTTGCTATATGGTTGGGGGCTCAAATAAATACTTATCTTGAATATAATGTAAAGGGATGGCTGGGTTGGGGCAGTCAAATGAGAAAGAGATATTCTTATTTTATTATTTTGTGATTTGAGAAGGGTAGTTGGAATATAGTTTGGAAGCCTAAAATGGGAAAACATAAAGATAAGTATGTACATGTGCATATGACACCTCAGAGCTTATCAACAATTATGGCCCCTATTAAAGGAAGGATATTCATCTTTGAACTTTTTCTTATTTTTATTAACTCTGAATCTATATTTATTTTTCAAGGAAGAGGAAGAGGAAGAAGAAGAAGACATTGACCACCTGGTGAAGTTGCATCGTCAGAAGCTAGCCAGAAGCAGCATGCGAAGTGGCTCTTCCATGGTAAGTTCTATTAGTTCTGTGGCTATGGACATGTTGGGATACCAGGAAGGATGGAAGTCCCTCCCTAAAGCAGGAGGATCAGGACCTGGGGAAATTCTCCTAGTCACTATTTCTAGGTAAGTGAGATGCATTTGTTTGTTCCTTTCCTCAGTTTAGACCATAGTTGCTTAGTGCACAGTTAGGTGGCTTTCTCAGCCTCTGCACTGGCGATTCTTACATCAGGTAGTTAGAGCTAGAGATGTTCATCATAGCCTTGTGAACAGTAACCCATAACTTCTCCCTTAAAAAGGTACCCAGGCCATGAAGTGAGCAAGATCAGGTTTCTTCATCAGAGCATGTACCAAGTCTCACATTCAAGGGCAGTGAGTGCCATGAGAAGGGCCTTGGCAGGGTTAATTGGCATCAGGATATGATTAAGGAACAACAGCATCAATGAGAATCATGAAGTTAAAGGGACATTTAAGATTCAGGGCCTAGTTCTGTCATAAGTGTGAAGATTGATGTTTAGGGGAAACAGAATCAGGAAGCAGGGTGATTAGATGGTCCCACTCACACATAGGAAGAGAACGGTGGGCTTGCAGAGTCAATTATTACCTGAGAGGAAGGTATCTTTTCACCTCTGTTGGGATTTTCCCCCCAATTCTGATGCAGTCACTTTTCTCTATAGGTCTTGAGAGACATAAGGTGGATAAAAGAAACGCACAGATAATTAAGGCCCCTTGTTTTAATTAGTAACTGACCCCTTCTAGCCAGCATTGTAGCATATATAACATACACCACAATCGGACTGAGCTGCGTCTTACCTCTACTCCTTGCCCACCTGCTGGGGCAGTTGAAAATTAACAATAAAATGTGTAAAAAGAGGGGAGAAGAGCAGCTCGGAGCCTAGGTGAGCCATGAGCTGATTGATGAACCTGAGCAGTTGTGCGTGTGCTCTTAGCTGTCTCTTATACTCTGGGTACAAGACGACTGGCAGTACTGGCTGGTTGGTTGCAGGGGGCTTTTGTTTTCTTCAGTGACTATGGCTTTCTCATGAGGGAAAATGTTCGCAATGTGGCAGGGGGAGTGTGCCTTCGCCAGATGTTTGTGGGTGCTTTATCTTTTTTTGTTTGGTTGGTTTTTTGTTTTGTTTTGTTTTGTTTTTTGCCACACCACACGGCATATAGGATCTTAGTTCTCCCACCAGGGATTGAACCCGTGCCCTCTGCACTGAAAGCACGGAGTCTTAACCACTGGACTACCAGGGAAGTCCCGGTTTGTTTTTTTCTTCCAGTTTTATTGAGATATAACTGTCATACAGCACTTTATAAGTTTAAGGTATACAGCATAGTGATTTGACTTACATATATCATGAAAAGGTTACTGCAGTAAGTTTAGTGAACATCCACCATCTCATATAGATACAAAATTAAAGAAAGAGAAAAAAAATTTTTCCTTGTGATGAGGACTCTTAGTATTTACTCTCTTAACAACTTTCATATATAACACACAGCAGTGATAATTATATTTATCATGTTACACATTATATCCCTAGTACTTATTTATCCTATAACTGGAAAATCATACCTTTTAACCACTTTCATACAATTTCTTCTCCCCTGACCCCTTGCCTCTTATAACCACAAATCTGATCTCTTTTTCTGAGTTTTGTTTGTCTGTGTTTGAAGTATAATAGACCTACAACACTATGTTAGTTCCTGTTACACAACATAATGATTCGATATTTCTGTAAATTTCAAAACGATCACCATGGTGAGTCTAGTTACCATCTGCCATGTGGATGCTTTATCTTCAGAGTACGATTGGCAGCATGATGAGCATTTATAGCGAAGCTGGTGATTTCGGGAACATCTTTGTGACTGGCAAGATTTCCTTTTCCCTGAAGTATGAGCAGCAAACACAGGCTCTGGTCATTCATGTGAAGGAGTGCCACCATCTGGCCTATGCTGACGAAGCCAAGAAGCGCTCGAACCCGTGAGTGCTTCTGGACCCTGCGCGGTGCTTGGAGATGATCAGACCCCAGCATCTCTCTGGGCACCCTTGAACCGAGGCTCTCACTTCCTGGGTAGACAGGGAGGTGTGATTGAGAGTGGTTAGGGGAGATGTGGTAAAAGGACCAGGATTGGGAAAATGCAAGAATGGCAGGTCTAAGAGGGCTCGATGTGACATTTTCATTTCATCATGGCATATGTATATGGAGAGGAAGAAAATAAGGAATGGACTTCTAAAAAGACAGCAAATGACTCAGTATTCTCCTTGGTTTTTAGATATGTGAAGACTTATCTTCTGCCTGACAAATCCCGCCAAGGAAAAAGAAAAACCAGCATCAAGCGGGACACCATTAATCCGCTATATGATGAGATCCTCAAAGTAAGTATCTAGAGCCCGAAAGGGTATGAGAATTTGTTCTGTCTTGTGTGCTAAGCTGTAGCTATTCCTCTTCTATGTGGGTGGTCGACATGGTTTTCAGTGGCCATGTCTGTGTTTGAGGATATACTATGGGCATCTGTTCACATCCTGACCTCCCAGAGAAGGGAACAAAGCTGATCTGACTTTCTTGGATTATTGTGAAGTTGGAGGTCCACGTGGCCACAAATCTCATTTTAAAGAGTCATTTGTGATCAGGAGTCTCCCTGGCAGTTCTTTTTGAATATTCCAGTGTTCTCTCCCCCACTGAAGGAAAAATTCATATTCCAGGTCCTCCGATGGAATATAGGGTAAGTGGAGGCTTTGAGGGAGGAAACTCAAAGTGCTTAGGGACTAAAGTGATTTGATATTCAGGACTATGGACTTTGAGTATGGTTGCTCAGATTTGGGAGTAATCTTTTTCTGAGTAATTACCGTGAACTAATCATCTTGGGCTTCTCCTTTCCTTTCACAGTATGAGATCCTAGAATCTCTCCTGGCCCAGAGGACTTTGCAGTTCTCGGTTTGGCATCATGGTCGTTTTGGCAGAAACACTTTCCTTGGAGAGGCAGAGGTCCAGATGGACTCCTGGAAGCTTGATAAAAAACTGGATCATTGCCTCCCTTTACATGGAAAGGTAGTCTGCTTTAACAACTCCTTACAGAGTTTGGATCTGAGGTAGAATTGCCTGCAGTGACTTCTGCTGGGACAGTTTTGAATGCAGTCTGTGGAGTTCTAGTGCACCCTGCTGGGGTTACTGAGTTTAACAGTAATTTCAGATGCACTTGGATGGCAAGTGTGAGTAATCTCTTCTGTGTAGCCCAGACGAAGATGAAGCCACGGTTTTCCTTTGAAGTCTTTCATATGTGTGCCAAGCTTTGCCTCCTGATCTTCCAGAGTCTGGGCGTATCCTAACATCCTAACTTGTGCCTCTTCTCCAAGCTAACTTTTTGGGTGTATCCTAATCTGCACTGGCTTTCCAAACTACCCTTTTCACTAAAGAAGTGGGAAGTAAAGCAATTCACGGAGTTCCAACTGCTGTGCTCTTGGTCACACAAGCCAGGGACAGTTTTACTTTGGAGATGGCATCTCAGGTGAGAGTGTGGCAGTATGCATAATAGTACCTGGGATCTGAGTGCAGACCTGGATTTGAATCCAGGCCCTGTGATTTACCAGCTAGGTAAATCACCTAACTTAAAGGTAACTTACAGGACTTCCCTGGTGGTCCAGTGGGTAAGACTCCATGCTCCCAATTCATGGGGCCTGGGTTTGATCCTGGTCGGGGAACTAGATCCCACATGCATGCCGCAACTAAGAGGTTACCTGCTGCAACTAAGAGTCCGCATGCCGCAACTATGAGCCTGCATGTCACAACTAAAAGATCCCACATGCCGCAACTAAAAGATCCCACATGCCGCAACTAAAAGATCCCACATGCCTCAGTGAAGATCCCGAGTGCCACAACTAAGACCCAGCGCAGCCTAAATAAATAAATAAGTATTTAAGAAAAAAAAGAAAAAGATAACTTAGGTAAGTCACCTAACTTCTGTGGGCCTTAGTTCCTTCACCTATAAAGTGGAAATGATAATAATATCCCTCTTCTGCAGGAGCATATACAGAGTACCAAACAGTGCCTGGCACATAAAAGACATTCAATAGGTTACTGTCACTCTGGTTAAGATGAAATGCTAAAACAGAGTTAGGACTTCTTGATTATCAGAACTGTTCAATGGCAAGGTTCTTCTGTAAAACTTTTTTTACACTAGCATTTTCAATGCTAAAAATAGTACATGTTACATAGAATGCCTTTGGAAAGATGGACATGAAACTAGTAGTAGTGGCTGCCTCTAGGAAGAGAGACTGAGGTAGGAGGGTTTAGTTTTCTCTATATGCCCTTTTATAACGTTTGAACTTTTTATCAGGTCTACATATATTGCTTATCAAGAACATTAAGAATAAAAGGATTTATGTGCATGATTCAAAATTAAAACAACATGGAAGTGTATAAAAAGAAAATAGGTTATTTCCATTCCCTAGAAATACTGTTATCAACTACTTGGATATCTTTATAGAAATTTTGTTTTAAGCAGCACAGATATATATATACATATGGATTTACATTTTTCCTTTTTACACAAATGGACTCTTATCATTGTGTATATATATCTTGATTTTTCATTTAACAATTTGTCATTTACCATGGACATTTTTCTATGCCATCACTTACAGATTTATCTCATTTTAACTGCTGGATAGTATTCTTCATGTACCTATATTATAATTTATTTACAATCCCCCCACCAATGGGTATTTAAATTGTTTGCCTCTGTTTTTGCTATTAAAACTATGCTATAATATATCTTGGTCTTCTTTTGTGAGTGTAACTTTAGGAAAAATTTCTGGTGGTGAAATTGCTGAGTCAAAGGAAATGTACATCCAGTATTTTGATAGCTACTGCCCTCCAAAAAATAGTAACAATATTAAAAATGTCCCTAGGAAAGCAGTTATCACCAAACTATAGCATATTATTAGAAATTTAGAATTTCTGAAGCACTTGGCATGTAAGATATTCTCTTTGGGGCCTACACTTGATACAATTATATTGGAAATGTCACTGTAAGCCATCATGAACTACTGCCAATAAAAAATGTCTTACATAAAAAGAAAAACCTGCACTAAAATGGAGCTGTTTGCTCTTTGCAATTATTTTGAGCCAGAATGAAAATGTGCTACTGAAACAAATACGCCAATTATGCCAATTTCCAGCTAAGGCTAAACTCCAATTTTTAAGAGTTCACTGAAGTTCACAATCTAGAGACTAATAAATTGTGTAGACATTTTATAAACAACAAAAAGACCACTCCAGTATTACATATCTATTTTAACTGAAAACATTCTACATTTATTGTCTCTGATTTTTCTTTTTTTGCCCTAGTGATCCATTTGCTCCCATTCAGTTTTCTCTTCCTGGCATCCACCTCCCTATTCTTCTGTGTCTCTCCCATACACTACACTTCCGTGCATTCTGGGTATGTGGTACATTTTTCCAAACCAGTGGGGATTATACCTTCCTTGCATTGCCATGCTCAGAGATGAGGCCTTAGGTTAGAGGAGCCCCAGTGAACACGGGCAGTGAAAGAGCACCTCTGATCTGCACCAGCTCATGCTCTGGGTACCAAGGCATAAGGGACAGAGCCATGCTGAGAGAGCCAGTAGAGTGAAGCAGTCCTGCTGCCCACAGCCACTTGCTGCTCATCCCAGATATCCACTCATTCACTCTTGCATTCATTCAGGAAATATTTGTGGAGCACCTACTGTGTGCCAGGTACATTGCTAAGTGTTGGGCATACTTGAATGAACAACAAAAAGGCTTGATTCCTGTCCTCCTGGCATTTAGATTCTAGTGGCAAAGGCAGTCATTAATCAAAAGTAACCTAAACAAATGTAAAATTAAAACTTGTGGCATATTCAAATCCTTGTAACAGAATTTCACCTAGACCTCAAATCTTTGCAAACTCTCTTTTAAAAAAGACTTTTTATCTTTGAAAATCATACAAGTGATACATGCCATTCTCATTAAAAAGACACTATAGATATAGACAGAGTAAAAAGTGAAAGCCCTCTTTCCTTTCCCCATTCTAATCCCCTCCTTAGAAGATACAGGTGTTAATTATGTCTGTATGCTTCTGGGTTTTTCTATGCAGTGTAGTATAGTGCTTAAAACCATGGATTCTGGAAACAGTCTGTCTGAATTTGATTCCTGGCTCTGCCAATTACTGGGTGACCTTGGGCAAGTTACTTAACTTCTCTGTTCCTCTGTTTCATAATCTGTAAAATGGGGATAATTGTACTCATGTCATAGGGACTATCTTGAGGATTAAACAAAATGATATAATTAAAATACTATAACAGTACCTGGCACATAGTAAGTACTATATGAGTGATAATGATAATAATCATTATTTACATACATATATATTTACATATACAAATATGAATATATTTTAATATAAGTGGGATGCTTTTTCTGCATCTTGTTGACTTAACAGTACATCTTGGATATCTTTCTATGTCAGTGTGTAGAGATTCACTGCATCCTTTTTGATGATTGCACACCATATGCCATACGATGGCATTAAAATCACTCATTTAACCTTTCCTGTATTGATTGATATTTAGGTTGTTTCCACTTTGGGGCTATCACTAACAATGTTGTTAGCAAGATTCTTCGTCATGGTGTCAGTCCCCTGTCAGTTTGTATGGCAACCTTGCTGGCAGACCTTTGAGGGTATTTGGAATCTAGTAATGGTATCCCCAAAGTAGCAAAACAGTAGGCATTGCAGAAGACTCCTTGTTAGTTCTTCTGCAGCTCCTTTGGAAGAAACTGCCTTAGAATCCTGTGGCTGCCATGGCCTAGGGATCGTGGATGGTATTCATAAGGAGAAGGATCCTTTTATGCTGTGAAACTGTTCTTGGGGGTAATTTTAGAATCTCCTCAGCGAGAGGTCTCAACAACTCGTGAACAGCCCAGCTTGACCTGTTGGGTTTCCCTGTGTTTCAGATCAGTGCTGAGTCCTCGACTGGCTTGCCATCACACAAAGGAGAGTTGGTGGTTTCATTGAAATACATCCCAGCCTCCAAACTCCCTGCTGGAGGTGACCGGAAGAAGAGTGAGTTTTCTTTGGGGCCCTGGATTTAGCTCTTAGTTTTCTGCACAAGATCTGTGCGAGGTGGTGCTGGCTAGTGGCTAGCACTATTGGAGAGACCAGATTACGATGCACACTGGATCATTTTCTAGGGAATATTCCTTTACTAAGTAAGCCATTTCTGTTTTTCAACCAGAAGGGAATGCCTTAAGAGTTGGATTCCCTTTTTTTGTTTTTGTTTTTATGTTGTTGTTTTGTTTTGTTTTTGATGCCATTAAACTAACTTGGTCTTGGTCCAGCTCTGACAGGCTACTAAGAGGTCAGAACAGAACAGAAACTTCAGGACTGAGAGAGGGTGGTTGGAAAGGGTGGTGTATAAGTATAAGGGACAGGAAGTTGAAGGCTGAGGAAGAGTAAATCAACACACCAGGCATTGTGCTAGTGACTGTGGATATGTAGGTGAATAAGACATGCTATTTGCCCTCCCTTGCACAGTTTTATTTTAGAAAGAAAGACAGTCATCTGCTAAAAGAACACAGATAAGGGAGTGATGAATTCTGTCTGGTTATATTTGGGAGAGATTTAAAGAGGAAGTAATGATGATACTGGACTTAAGACTTTACCAGGCAGAAAAGGAAGAGGATGGGGTGAGCAGAGCATTTCCAGAAGAGGAGATAGCATGAGCAAAGGTTTGAAAAAGGCATGGTAAATGGGGGGTTGTATGTGAGTGTGAGGCAGTGAACTTCTTAGTTGAGTGGGGCTGGAGTTATGGTATATAGATGTGGAAGTGGGGCTGGAATTGTTGATGAGGCTGCAGCCTAGCTGAAAAAGGCCATGAATGTAATGGTAAGAAGTTGAACTTGACACTTTGGCAACGGGAAGCCAAGTTCTTAAAAAGTTACCTGCAACAAAGTCTAATCTATAGGATTTAGGGAAGTCAGTGAGATCCCCAAGGAGGGTGTGCAGGATAACTAGAGAAGAGAGACAAGGATAGAACCAGAGGGAACACTTTAAAGAATGAAGATGGGAAGAGAAGCCAGTGAGGTAGAGGCTTATCAGGGGAGAGCAATGCCAGGAGAGAGCTTGAAGAAGGGAGCGGGTGTTGTCAACAGTATTGAAATACCACTGGCATGTCGGGCCCAATGAGAAGATACAGCTCATCAGCATTAGATTACATTTTCAGTGGATCAGTGGAAGCAGAAGCCAGATTTCACTAGAAACTAAGTTGAGTGAATGAGGCAAAGAAGTAGAGGCAGTGAGTGTGGACTCTTTTTTTCCAGGATAATTGATGGTGAAAGAAAGGAGAGCCAGGGAGGACAGCTTGAAAGGAGATAAGGTTGAAGGGAAATTTACTTTTAAAAGAATTTTTTAAAATCAGAGGTGAGATTAGCATATATTTAGACTGAGAGGATGGGACCAGTAGAGAATGAGATATTAAAAATGGGAGGTGGGGGTTGAAATTGATGATGCCTGATGAGTCTTGTTGACGTGGGGATGGGATCCAGAACACAAGTGGTGGAGTTCCCTTTTTTCAATCATTCAGCAAACATCAGGCAACTTTATTTCTCTATGCCTCAATTTTCTCATCTGTAAAATGAGGAGAATGATAGTATATATCTCATATGGTTGTTTTGAGGAATAAATGCTTAATGTTGAATCAGGCACATAGCCAGTTTTCAATAAGCCTTTGTCGCTATTGTTATGACTTGAGTGCCTATTTCTTGCTGTTAGGCACTGTGCTAGGTACTGAGAGTACAAGGCAGGTGTGGTCCACTTATCATGGAAGTTGCTGTCTTCAGGATCAAGGAGAGGAAGTGCTATGTAGATAAAGCTTGAGAGAAATGTGGAGGTGTCGGAACTCATTTGCTATGTCTGACATCCCTTCCAGGTACAGGTGGGGAAGGGGGAGAGCTCCAGGTGTGGATCAAAGAAGCCAAGAATCTGACAGCTGCCAAATCAGGAGGGACTTCAGACAGCTTTGTGAAGGGGTGAGTCCCTGGACCAGCACCAAACTAACCAGTTTCAGGACATGAGAATTAAGAGAGGAACCCAATTTAACCTTTCTCTGTAGATATTATCCCTGTTTGTCCTGCCACCTCCAGCAACCAACTTGCTCCTGAAATTAGGTTATGGCACATCCTCCACTACCACGTTGGCATTGGTCTGAGCTCAGTTTGGGCTGGGCTGTAGTGTTGATTTCCAAAAAGGAGGGTGGTAGACAGTTAGGTCTGACTTTTCCTTTGTTATAGATTTATGCTCTTAATTAATCCTGAATAAAAATCTGTGTTCCCTGACTGTCAAGACCTGGGGACTCAGGACTTTGTTCCCCACAATATTTAAGCAATGGCAGCTTTCCCCAAGTTACAGCTCAACCTACTGACTTAAGTTCTCTAGCAAATCATGTCTGGCTATGCCTATGCTTATTACTGTTGTTTTTATTAAACAGGACTTTGCCCAATAGAAGTGGAACCAAATATTCAAAACCCATTTTTCATGGTGTATAAACAATAGCTCCCTAATAATATTGTATTAATTTTCTCTCCAGGTAAAAGGAATTGAATCGGGTGAATGATCTAGTGGAGGTGGTAGGAACTATGCTTCAACAGATTCAAAGGAGGGAGAGTGTGTCCTCAGATCTGAGTGTTGACTCACCTTCGTGGGCTAGGCCTGTGGGAGGGGAAAGGGGAATTTAGATAGATATTGCCAGCTTTGAGTAGGTTGTTGATTCCTCTGCACCCTCTGCCAGATACCTCCTTCCCATGAGGAACAAGGCCAGTAAGCGTAAAACTCCTGTGATGAAGAAGACCTTGAATCCCCACTACAACTATACATTTGTCTACAATGGTGTGAGGCTGGAAGATCTCCAACACATGTGCCTGGAACTGACTGTGTGGGACCGGGAGCCCCTGGCCAGCAATGACTTCCTGGGTGGGGTCAGGCTGGGTGTTGGCACTGGTGAGAGCCTCTCCCCAACCCTCACTGTCTTCAAGGCCTCTTAGATATTTCACTCTGAATAGACCCATCCCCCTCCCTACACAGCTCCACTATGTCAGGAGTTGTCTTCTTTCAGTTAACATTCAGCCAGTGTTTACTGAGGGCCTATTATGTGCAGGACTGGGGGGAGGCTGAGCTCCTGCACTTTCATGTGTACAGGTAAATGGGACCCTGATTGCCAGGAATGCCATCATCTTCCCACCAAAAACATATAAAAACCTACATATATCTATACCTCTGATTTCCACCTTCCATCCTGTTAAGTGAAAGAAGGGTCCTTCCTAGCAAGGGCCAAGCTCTTTCCAAGTGTTCTAGCTCACACCCTCTCCTTCTCAGTGACCTTACTTCTGGAATCTCCTATCTCTCCTATCTGATCAGTTTTATTCTCTCTACCTCCCTATTGGAGGAGAAAGTACATATACTCTGGTATTTCCAGTCTTAATAAACAGAAACAAACCTTCCCTTGACCCCATGTCTCCCCTCTGATTTCTTAAAGAGAGTGGTTTCCATGGCCTCAGCTCTCCTTTAGTCTTCAATCCACTGTGATCTGACTTCTGTCCCACCACTCCACTGGGTAACTGCTTATGCCAAAATTTTGATTTCATCATCCTAGAATTTTCATGCTATTTAGCATAGCTGATCACTCCCTTTTTTTTTGAAATACTTTGCTTCTCTTGACACCACACTTTTCTTTGGGACATCCTCATTCTCTACCCAAACTCTAAATATTGGTGCTCTCAAGGCTTAGTCTTGAATTCTCCTTTCTTTTTCTACAGTCTCTGCATTCCTGTGGCTGCAAATATTACTTGTATATTAATAATTCATACAAAGCGTTTAGCGCAAAGCATCTAGAATGATGTTCTTACACATGTAAGCCAGTTCATGTCAGTCCCCTACTTAAAACACTTCAGGGGCTCCTACTGCACTTAGAAAGCAATCCACAGTTCTCACCATGCCAATAGGCCCCTGTATCTAGACCCTCTGTTCCTTTATGGTCCATCATATAGTACTACTTGCTCACTATGCTCCAAACACAGTGACTTGCTTTCTGTTCTCCAAGTATACCAAGCTTCTCCCCACTTCATAACCTCTGCAATTCATGCTCCCTCTGTCTGAGAAGGCTGGTTCCTTCCAGTCCTTCAGCTCCTGACTATATGTCTCCTTCTCAGAGTGGCCCTCAGATCACTTAATCTAAGTGAGGCCTTGATCTAGGCACTACAAATCACCCTGTTTGTTTGCTTCATGACACTTACCTCACTATCTGGAATACTCTTGTTGATTTACTTGTGTGTTTTCTGTCTTCTCTATTCAACTGTAAGCTGCCTGCAGGCAGGACTTGTTCTGCTTTGTTCACTACTGTATCTCCAGAACCTGAAAGAGTACTTGGTACACAGTAGGCACTTGATAAATGTTTGTCGAATGAATGAGTATACAAGAGAATAGAAATGAGGCCCCATATGATCTGAACTTCAAGCCTGGAGTCTACAGCCAGAAAATAAAGGTGTTCAGCTTCCTTCCTTCCTTCCTTCCTTCCTTCCTTCTTTCCTTCCTTCCTCCCTCCGTCCCCTCCCCTCCCTTCCCCTCCCCTCCCTTCCCTTGTCAAGTTGGCAATAACAGAAGGGCTATAGCTGTAACAGCCTTAGAATAAGAAGTCTCGAGCTACCGTGTGTGCTGTTTAGAGTCTCATTTCATCAACTTTAAGTCTCTTGACGGAGTCTCAAGAGCACAGAGATAGCTGTGCAAAATCAACAGGGAGCCATTCTCAGACCGCTGTCCCCATCAGCCCATCTTCATAGTGCACTGTCTTTTATGGGGTGCTATCCTTAATGCATAACCCATATTTCTCAGTAGGCTGAGGAATGGGGTCCCTGTTCAGCCTCCTCTGGTGTTTCTCCTTAGGGATCAGTAATGGGGAAGTGGTGGACTGGATGGACTCGACTGGGGAAGAAGTAAGCCTATGGCAGAAGATGCGACAGTACCCAGGGTCTTGGGCAGAAGGGACTCTGCATCTCCGTTCCTCGATGGCCAAGCAGAAGCTGGGCTTGTGAGCCCCTATCCTTCTCTTCAGGTCCAACCCTGTCTAGGGCAAGTCAGAGGAAGCGAAGAAACCAAGGGTGAAGATTTATAATTTAGTGTGTGTGTATGTGTGTGTGTGTGTGTATGTGTGTGTGTGTGTGAGTGATATATGTGTGTGTGTAAATGTATTTCTACAAATCTCATTATGCTAGAGTGATATAGACTTCTATCCCTTTTTAAAGCAGGCTCGAAAATAAGCGTGTCTTCAAAATGTTTTTATTTGTGCATAAACTGCTATATATTTTCAGAGTCCATGTTTCTTATATCTTTATGAGATTTAATTAACTTATCTTTTAAAACAATTTTCTATCACCTGTCTTGCTATCCTGGTCCCTCCTTCCCCAGGAAGCCCCGGCTGCCTTTGGCACTCATACTGGTCTGTGTTTCAAGGTGTGCCTGGTCTGAGGCCAAGGCTCCGGGAAGCAGGGGTGGGTTACAGAAGATGGGGTGGAAGACAGAAAATGGGAGAGAGGTGAGTAGGTCCATCCTTTCTTCTCCAATTTATGCTTTTAACTCCATTTCTACCTTGACACATTTCTGGAACTTGGCTTTTAACTCTTCTTGTTTGTAGCAGTTTCCACCTTGCTTGGGTCGAGTGGTTTTCTTGGAAATGCTAAGAAAATGTCTAAGTTGCTTCCAGTTCTGAACACCTTCCCTAGACCTTTGGGGAGCCCTTATAACAGAGCTGCTTTAGAAGAGCACTTTAATTAGATAATGGCCTTTGGACTGGGTCATGGGCATGCCCAGTAAGGGCTTCTCAGTGGTTCCTGAGGACCAGTGACTGAGTGTCTCCCAGCCCATGCTGAATTCTTTGCATTTTAAACTGATACAGCGGTTCTTAAAGAGCTCCTAATTTCTCTAATGAAAGACAAGACATCTTCACTCTCAAGTACCACACTTTTCTTAGCATTTGTGTTCACCATATGTTACCACCCAGAATAGTTTCTACTTACTGTTAAGTCAGCCAGAATGGCGACGTATGGTCTAAACCAGTCCAGTGTTTCTCCAGGCTGGGCACTGTTAGTGTCCAAGAGAGTGTGTTCAGAGAATCTCCTTTTCTGACTTCCTTCTTGAAGTGGTTTCAGTTCCTATTTTTTCTCTTGTTTCCTAAAGTTGACCTAGATGTAACCTGGGTATGGTGGGTTGAGACCTTTCTAAGAAGGGTCTAGTGATCTAAGGTTCATTTTCTGAAACTCACTCTCCCAAACTGACCTTCTTATTCTCACAGTTTTATCTTCACAAAGTCATTTGTAAAAGGAGTCTGTACCGGAGAAGAAATCCCTTTCAGTAGAGTTGGCTGCTAGCAGACTGTCCTATAAGGCTACTGGATTGAAGGTGGCCACTGCAGTTTCTGTTGTATGTGTGAAGTGAACGGAAGAGTGTTTTAAAAAGGTTTATTCGGGGGCCTCCCTGGTGGCGCAAGTGGTTGAGAGTCCGCCTGCCGATGCAGGGGATGCGGGTTCGTGCCCCGGTCTGGGAGGATCCCATATGCCGCGGAGCGGCTGGGCCCGTGAGCCATGGCCGCTGAGCCTGCGCGTCCGGAGCCTGCGCGTCCGGAGCCTGCGCGTCCGGAGCCTGCGCGTCCGGAGCCTGCGCGTCCGGAGCCTGTGCTCCGCAACGGGGGAGGCCACAACAGTGAGAGGCCCGCATACCGCAAAAAAAAAAAAAAAAAGGTTTATTCGGTGTGGATTGATATTTTAATGGAAGGCATAACTTGGGATCCTGGACTGTCACTTGCTCCTTTGTTCTCCACCCCCTGAAATGTGTGTGTGCTTCAATAAAGCTTTCTTCCTTGTCAAGCGTTTGCATTTGTTAGTCTTATAGATGCTTTCGTCTCTGATGTCCTGACTTACTGTTGTTGCTTTTCATGTGGCTTGAAGGATAAGAACCAAAGTGACAAATGCCCTTCCCTAACCATACTGTGCTCACTTGAAGAAAATTTCCCTGTCCCCACATTGGTGCCTGATACTTCTGCCGAGCTCTGATCCATTGACCTCTGTGTTTGGTATTGAGGGAGAGAATGAGAACCCATCTTAAAAGTGCTAACACTTTTCTTTCTCCCTCTAAAGTACCAAGGGAAACTCCTTCTTTACCTTTGTAGCCACCCCCATCCCACGTCTGCAGCTGCAGGAAGGAGAGAAAAGTGCACAGGGAAGGGAAGACATCCCCTGCTGTTTCTTTCTGGATCCTTCACCTTCTCTAGGAGGTAGGGCCTTTTCCTTCACTTCTACTACCACTATTTAGTTTTGAGAGATAAGTAACCCAGATACCAAGTAACCCATCTCAGAAATAAGACTCTGGGTTTCTAGGTAGAGCCCAAGTGATTTTTGACCTCTTGTATAAAAGGGTATTAAAATATATTGAATGCCTTTTGTGTAGAAAGCTTTCTGCTAGGCATATATTATTTCCTTCATTTCTCCAAGCACCTTATGAAGTAGGAAACCTTCCCTTTTTACAGGTGAGGAAAGTCAAGCCCACTGTCATGCATAAAGTTGGGAAGTGAATCAAGGTCTAACTCTACAGGACCATGCTGCCTCCTGTGAGGCATGGGCCAAGATTCAAAGAAAGGGGTGACTCCTCTCTTCTAAAATATCTCAAAGAAATAAGTTTCGTTTACGGGGTAGGACAATCAGAATGCTTTGGATGTTACCTAGTCAGCTGACTGACGGAATAGCTTGTATGGGGGGGAGGGGGCGGGGGAAGGGAAGGAGCGGGGAAAGGAGGAGCGTTCGGGGCAGGCAGAGGCAGAGAGAGAAACACAGAAACAGGTAGAACAGGGTCGGGTCGGGCTAGCCCCTTTGGGTCTGGCTGTCAGACTGACCCCATTGCTGTCTCCTTCCCCTATTTTAGGAGTTGGGATTTCCTGACTCATAATCCTGACTTTACTCATAGCCGTAAAACTTGACCGAAAGAAAGCAAGATTGATTTGTCTTGACTACTCAATCAAATGAAACAAAACAAAAGCTTCTCAATGTTTTTAAGCTAGAGGAGCATTTATATGCAAGAGTCAGGCCCAGGTGGGAACTCTGCTTGAGAGGCACTGGGCCTCCTCGTGTTATCACTTGGGCCTTTGACCCTCTGGCGTGCCCTGGCTTGCCACATAAAGTGTTAGTGATAAAGACGAGGAAGGGCATTCGTTTTGCCTGATGTGCAGTCTTTGCCTCTGGAACCACAGACCCTGTCTGATGGGAGATTTCCCACTTTAACTCATTGTGTTTTGCCTTCTGCCCATAACTTGCTTCCTGCCTTTCAGAGCTCCTGTCTTTCTCTGGAGGGAAGGGGGAGAAGGGACCTTTGTGCTCCAAGTTTGATCATTTCCTCCATGTCCCACTCCACCCAGAAACTGCCTTTTAATTTTGCATTTTACAAATGAGATTTCCACTAACCACCCAGTATAACAGCTTCTCTGTGACTCCCTACTACCCCATAGGTCCTGGGCTCTCGATTTCCGTCCCATCACTCTGCTTGGGAGAGTGTTTTCTTGGGTTGAGAGCTTTTCTTTTCCCTCTTTCCTCCTGGGCACACTCTGAGTGTTCTGTCTGAGTGGGATTACAGAAGATAAAACCTTTCTCCTGACTTAGAGCTGTCAGCTGTCTTTAAATGAAAAGTAGAAAAGGAAGTAGAGGCAGTATAACATCGTGTTTAGGAACACTGACTCTGGAGCCAGGCTGCTGGGGTTTGAATCCCGACTCTGCCACTTCTGAGCTGTGTGATCTTAGGCAAGTTGCCTAACCTCCCTGTGCTTCCATCCCTGCGTCTGTGAAATGGGACTCATAACAGGACCTACCTTAGCGGGTTCTTGTGAAGATTTCAGTCAATCCAGAGTGTTTAGAACGACACCTGGCACATAGTGAGTGCTCGAGCATTTCAGCACCGCCTCTCCGCCTAGCCTGCTTCCTCCTCCCCTCTAATTTCCCACCAGTGAACCCCTGGGGAAAGTGGAAGGTGAATGGCTGCTGAGTCTTAGCCATGACACTGGGTTCCAAGAGAGTAGAAAAGAAGGTTCCCAGCAGCCTGGGGAAGAGCGCTTTTCTTTCACACACTGATGCACGCTTGAGTGCGGCCAAAGCCAGAGCAGGGTGTCTGAGTGTGGCTCTGCTTCCCAAGAGCTCAAATAGCCCACATTTCCTTGCAGGCCTGACCCTTAAGGCTAGCCTTTGTGCTGCTGTAGCTCTCACCCGCTCTGTGCCCATGTCTTCAAAGTGGGTGTCTGAGTAAGTTAATACATGAGGCTGAGGCTGTCTTTTTTCCTTCTCCCTGATTTAGTTTATAGTTGGTGGTTCTGAGGTTTCCTAGGTCACGAACTGGGAGCTTCTCTGAGGAAGGGGCAGCATTGGCTCCCTTTTTGCTGTGAGAACTGGAGGCTCAGTAAGGAGAGAGGCTGTTGCCCATGAGCTGGTTGGAGGGGCAGGAGAAAGCCTTCTGCTCTGGCCTGAGTTTTCTTCCCAAGCTCCCTCCCCCTGCAGCAGTTTGCTAACCCTTAGGTGAAGCGATGGCTAACAGAACATTTGTGGCCCAATACCCTAAAAAGGGAAAGGACAAACAAGTTCAAGAACGTTTTGGTGCTCCCCCCACCTCCAATCACACAGGTAACCTGTAAGGAAGATCAGCCACACTTGCTCGTGTCCTGGTTGTCTGTTGTGATGGTGCTGCCCTCTGCTGTCACTTCAGGGTAGAGAAACCATTTAAAACACAGACGGTTAGTGAATGAATTTAGAATTTACTTATCTTGAAGACTTTGGAGAGCTGGGCAGAAGCCCAGGTTAGGAAAGCAAGACCTTCTGTCCACAACCTGCTGCCCACGGCCTGTCCTCAGTCCCTCCCTAGCTTCTTATGCTCCTCCAGTGCTACCTAAAGCAGAGACTTGCTTAAGGAAACTATTCCACAGCCCTAAAAAGGTGCCTGGAAATGTCCCAGGATCAGGGAACCTCGCCCACCTCAGAGTCCTTTCCCTAGAGCTGTGGAAAAGCATTTTCTCCTTTTATTAGGCCCCAGTTTCAGCTGACTACGGGACCTTTCCCCTTGACCTCAACCATACCCTGGCTCAAGTTCACTCGCATATGTCCCTTTGCATCCTGCGCTGGGTCAGCTCCTGGTTGCTCAGTAGATAGTCATCAATGAAAGTGAAGATTTCCTCGGGAGTGACAGGTTCCATGTAGCGTTCCCGGTCAATTCCCTGCTTGTCAATCAACACCATGTTGAAGTAGGAGCGAGTGAGGTGCTGAAATTGCCTAGAGAGAAGAGCCCAGGGAGGTCTGAGACCTTGTCTTGACGTCATCCCACCAGGCTCTACTACCCTCTGACCTTTCACAGTTCCACTGATGGACTAATTTTTTCCCCACCCAATCCCTTCGCCCCATCCCCTCCACTACCTGTCTCAAGTCTCTTTGTTTCTCTCTGCCCAGACCCGAGTCTTGCTGCCCCTACGTGTCTAGCTCTCTTAGGCTGTCCCTTCCTCACCCCAGATGGAACAGCTTTGTTATTACTAAGCTGTGTTTGCCTCACAGGCCCCCTTAAGCAGGGCTATCACATACAGCAATGCGGGCTCCATGGAATAACTCCAGGGAGCACCAGTCACATGCACTATGCTTCAACTAGTGTTTCCTAGAGTTGGGCTGGGCACAGCCTGCACAACAAAACATGGCAGCCCTGAGGTTGATGAATGTCACCTGGTCAACCTTGAAGTTGAGCAACATCACCAAGTCTGCAGTCTGCTTCCTCTGAGTGTTTCCCAGTCTCTCTTCTATCTGGGACTGAATCTTTCTGTCCCTACTGAGACTGAGCCCTAGGGGCAGGTATTGTTTATAGAACAGAGATCAGTGATGGCTTTATTGGCTCTGAGTATATGTGGAGGCACTGGAAGGGTGATAATAGATAGATAATGAGAAAAGTCAACTTCTACCACCTGTTGCCTATGGTCTTCTCTCCCCCCAGGGGCAGATGGGTATGATTCAGATTTCAGTGCCTAAAATGTGTTTTGCTCCTTTGGAGACTGAGGGCAAAGGGATAAGGCCATAAGGCAACAGGATCAGAGGCTTATCTGAGTCATGTCTGGGTCTGGGTCTCAGCCCTGGCTGTGCTTCAGAGTCACCTGAGGTGCCTCCTAAAAGCACAGTCCTGAGGTGGTTTGGGGTGGTCATCTGTATTTTAAGCACCGCCCAACCCCCAATTTAATTCTGACACCCTGCCACTCTCTGACCTTACCTAATACATCCAAAGAGCTCAAACACAAGGAATTCCCCAAGAGAGTAGTGTCTGCTGATTGTCCCACAACCCTCCTGTGACCAATGTCCTGCCTAGAGTTTCTGCCCTGCCCTTCCCTGTGGCCTCCCAGCCTGGACCTGAGCTCCTCGATGATGCTGGCTGACAGCTGTTGCTCCCGGATGCGCCCCACTTCCTGAGGTGGCTGCCCCACCAGCTCAATGATGGTCACGTGCCGCAGGTCCAGTCCGCAGATGGATTGCTGGGAGGGGAGAGAAGAAGGTTTTCTGGAATAGGCTGTCAGACTCAAACCTAAGGCTACTTAGCTGATTCCTCCTGGGACCACGTGGAGGCAGTGTGGGAAAGGAGGGGCTTCTTCCCCAACCATCACACCAGGGGGTCTACGACCTCTTCCCTCTGTCATTCCTGAAGCACTTGCCCTAACAGTGTTTCCTTTATTCTAATGAAGCGTGGGACACTGGTTACACCATGTGGGGTAGAAATGTAATTGATAAATTGCAGGAACATCATCTCTCCTTGCTTAGTTTTGCATAGGTTTTTAAATACATAGGTTCTTTTTTAAATTGAGATATTATTATTATTATTATTATTTTTTTTTGCAGTACGCGGGCCTCTCACTGCTGTGGCCTCTCCCGTTGCAGAGCACAGGCTCTGGACGCTCAGGCTCAGCAGCCATGGCTCACGGGCCCAGCCGCTCCGGGGCATGAACCCGTGTCCCCTGCATCGGCAGGCGGACTCTCAACCACTGTGCCACCAGGGAAGCCCGAGATATTATTTGACATATAACATTATATTAGTTTCAAGTGTACAACATAATGATTTGATATTTGTCTATATTGCAAAATGATCACCACAATAAGTCCAGCTAACATTCATCACCACACATAGTCCCAGTTCTTTTTTCTTGCAATGAGAACTGTTAAGATCTACTTTCTTAGCAAGTTTCAAACATACGATATAACTATAGTCACCGTGCTGTACATCACATCACCAGGACTTATTTATTTTATAACTGGAAGCTACATAGGTTCTTAATGGATAGCTATTGTGATAGGATAACAATGACTATTGTTCATCAAACACACATACCTAATGCTTCGCGGGAATAATTGAATTTAATCCTCACAACACCCCTAACAGGGTAGGTGGTATCATTCTTATTCTATAGAGGAGAAAGTAACTTGCCCACATTTGCATGACAATAAGATGCTGAGCCAAAATTCAAAATGAGGGCCAAGGCTGCCTTCCCCAAGTGTGTGCTCCTTACCACTAAGCTACATGGCCATGGCCTTCTCTCAGTCTCCAGAATTTCTCCAAAATGGCACCAGTGCCCTTTCCATTACCCTTTCTTGCGTTCCTCTGCACTGGGCAGGACACCCTGTAACCCTACCCCGGCTCTTTGTCCTGCCTCATCCAGCAGGGGCGCCTCTTAGCCAGTTACCTGGGGGGAGGTTTAAAGCAGCAGTGAGCACTGCCTGGTGCCCACCCCTTGTTTAATCTTTGGGCTACTCCTCTAGACCTGGCCCTCAAAGTCACAGTCCTCCCTGGCTGGTTTCTGTTCTTCTTGCTTTCTGCTCAAGCTGAGGTATTGCCTTTGTCTGCCTTTTTGGGATCCCTGGAGGAACTAGGTCCTTTTTGGTCTAGATACCCCGGGTCATTCTCTTGATACAGCTGCTTTCATCCTGGGCCTCTGAATACTGACTTGGCAACTTGTGAGATTCAATTTTAGAAACTCCCTAAATAACTTCTTCTTTTACCTGGGTATCCAGCCCCTTTCAGCTTATCAGAGCTGGTTCTCCAAGCCTTGTCAGCATAACTTGAATTCTCTTCAAGAGCCTAGTCTCTTCTTCATTTTTATCATTATATTATTTTTCTCCTTTTTACTGAGGTATAGTTGATTTACAATAGTATATAAGTTTCAGGTGTACAACATAGTGATAGAATTTGGTCTATTCCTTTCACAAGTCCCAATGGTCAGATCTATTCTGTCCTTTCCACTTCTCCTTCCCCCACAAGTGGCTTTAACTAGATATCTGGTAGAATGTTAAAAATCCTCACGCAATTCCCTCATATTACTTTGCAAAATCACAACACTCTTCCTTCTCGTCTGCTATTAGTCATGGTTAAGAGCACAGATCCTGGAATCAGACTGCCAGGGTTCGGTCCCGGCTCGGCCACTTACTAGCTAGTGATTTTGGGCAAATCGTTAACCACTCTATGCCTCAGTTTCCTTACCTAAAAAATGGGGATAGTAATGGTACCTATTTCATAAGGGTTGCTGTGAGAATTAAGTGACTATGTGTAAAGCACATACTTGTATACCTGGTCCTTATATAGCACTTACTGTCTGTCTGTTAGTGCTATTATTCCTTGAAAACATAAACATAATTAATTCCCCACATTTACATTTGATCATCCATCTTACAAGTCTCTCCAGAGTGTTTTGCCACACAGCCTTCTCATGCTTCACCAAGCCTCCTGTAACCCACCATTGCAGTGACCTCACTGTCTTTTCAGTAAAAGCAGCAGTTTTTAAAATGTGCTAAATTTTTCTACAGTAAAACTGACCAAATGTGGTCCACAGAGTCTGAGGAAGTAGCATTTGTGCTGCAGAAAGAGCAAGTCTTTGAGAAGAGGTAGGAGAGTAACGGAGTGGGGTAGGGGGAATGCAAAGAAGCTAAGCCCTGATTAGAGGAGTGGCTCTCACCTGTAGCATAGAGATCTGCATTTTATAATATCGGTTGGAGGGATCAGGAGCCGAGATGATGAGGAGTCGCCGTTTCTCATAGAACTGATCCAGAAGGCCAGCAGCTGAGTTGACATTGACATTAATCTTCATAGCTAGGGCAGAAGCACATGGCCAGTCAGAGTATGGACTGCCCCTTCATCCCAGCATGGATAACAACATCCTGGGGTGTTCCACCCTTTCGGGTTAACCTTTTTTTTTTTTTTTTTTTTTTTTTTTTTTTTTTTTTTTGCGTTACGCGGGCCTCTCACTGTTGTGGCCTCTCCCGTTGCGGAGCACAGGCTCCGGACGCGCAGGCTCAGCGGCCATGGCTCACGGGCCCAGCCGCTCCGCAGCATGTGGGATCTTCCCGGACCAGGGTACGAACCCGTGTCCCCTGCATCGGCAGGCGGACTCCCAACCACTGCACCACCAGGGAGGCCCTCGGGTTAACCTTTTTTGGTTGTTTCTCCCTTTCTTTTTTTTTTTTAACATCTTTATTGGAGTGTAATTGCTTTACAGTGGTGTGTTAGTTTCTGCTTTATAACAAAGTGAGTCAGTTATACATATACATATGTTCCCATATCTCCTCCCTCCCACCTTCCCTATCCCACCCCTCTAGGTGGTCACAAAGCACCGAGCTGTCCTCCCTGTGCTATGGGGCTGCTTCCCACTAGCTATCTATTTTATGTTTGGTAGTGTATATATGTCCATGCCACTCTCTCACTTCATCCCAGCTTACCCTTCCCCCTCCCTGTGTCCTCAAGTCCATTCTCTACTTTCCTTGGGGGAAATCCCGAAAGAACACTTGGAGATTTTAAACCCTTTTTCTTGGAGGTGGAGTATGCTAAGGGCGAACACTGGCCCTGAAACATCTCAGAATCCCTCATTCCCACATCAGACACATTGCTCTTGGCCCCTGAGTGATAGACATTGGGAGATCCCCCAAAGTAGCCCTGATCAATATGTCCACTCTCCCCATTTCCTAGTTTCACTCACGAGCACAGATAGGTGGTGATCCTGACCACTGGCGGCTGGACTGGCACACCCGGGAGGGGGTCCCTTGGCGCTCATACCCTCCATCACAGTGGTATTCACAGGTGGCACCATAGTTGTCCCCTGCTGAGGTGCAGGTGAGGTAGCCATGCTGTGGTGGTTTCAGAGTTGGGCAGCGTCTCACTATCAGGGAGGAGTTCAAGTTAGGGGCTATGTTATCTCTTTTAGAAAAAAAAAAGGCTAAGAGGATGCCTATCCTGGGTTGCCTAGATCAGCAGACCCAGAATGATCCGAATGAATGACTTGTCTGTGTTTCCAATGGCCAGAGCTACAGCCAGAATTTTCCTTCCTTACGGAATTAAATCTGAAATGTAGACAAAGGTGTTCATAAAATGTGGAAGCACAGGTGAGTATACATATTGTCATCAAAAGACTATCAATCTGTAAGAAGAAATTGCCATTTTTGTTTTCAGACTTTGGGGACACCCCACATAAAGATGACTACCTTACAAATTACTTTTAATATCAAAAAGAAATTGGAGGAGACTTAAATATCCATCAGTGGGAGAAGTGTTAAGCAAAGTATGATATATTCTTAGAAGCAGATTACTGTACTGTCATTAAAACACTTCTGAAGAAACTTTAAAGAATATGAGAAAATTACTTGTGTTATAATGAAAAGTAAAAAAGGGTGACATAAGATTGGATATGCAATATGATCTCAATTATATATTTTTTAAAGTATGTGTGAATAAAAGACTGGAAGGAAAATACCAAAAGATTAACAACAATTGCCTCTGGATGATAGAGTAATAGTTTTTTTCCCTTTATATATGTCTTTATTTCCCATATGTTCAACAGTGAGCATGAATTAATTTTATGATGAAAACAAAACAAAACAAAAAGCAAGAATCGGGCAGCCAACACCACCAATTTCAGCAGAGGAGGAAGATGGAGAATGAAGGCTGATTAGCTTTAATCATTAATTTGAAGGCCAAGAAAAGAAATGGATAAGAGTACCTTTGTGGATTTTATGTAGATTTAGGAGAGTGAGAAAGTCTTGTTGGGAAACAGAGTTTCTGAAACATGTGTATGCACATGTCATGCAGGTTTCCTGAATGACCTGTTTAGTGAACTTATTTTTCCCATCTCCCAATATATATGCATTGTCTGTTTCAGGCATAGAGAGGAGAGGGTTGTGATGGGCATCTGGAGGGTAAGGGAAGAGCAGGAATAATAAGCAATGCAGAAATGGAAGACTTCTTTCTAACCTTGTACTTTTACAATGAACTTGCAGCTGGCCCGGTTGTAGGCTTGGTCATAGGCAGTATAACGAATCACGTGCTCTCCTTCGGGAAAGTGAGAGCCAGGCTCAGGGCCCCGAAGTGTCACCCTGCATGGGACAGAGTGAGAGAGCCACTGAGGAAAGTGACTCTTAGAACTGGGGTCTGGGGCATATTATCACTGTACCCTCAGTCTGTGCGGTTCAGTGTGGGCAGCCTGAGTGCCTGGGAGAAGCTGGTGGGAAGCATAGGAGGCATCCATTACTCACCTGGTGATGGTGCCATCAGCCGAATCTTTCACCAGGGGTGGGTCCCAGTATACTCGAGCAGTCAGTTTCTCTGGCTCTGCCATCTTCTCACGGGAGTGGGGACAACGGATCTTGGGGGGATCTATGTCTGCCAAGGTCAGAAATCAAGTGTTGACTCGTGGGTCCCCTGCCTTCCTTGGAGGGAACCCATAGAAACAATGCCACACCACTGGGTAGGTAAAAGATGCACTCTCAGTTCAAGATGCTCAACAAAACTGGGGAGGCCCAGCTCCACGGGAAGTGATCACTTTGTTAAGCCCATGCCCAGGGTACCACCCTTGAAGCGAGCAGGAATGCCTTCTGTGGTGGACATAATGCCAGGCTGGCTCTTTGCAGCAGGACAGCTGGGAGCAACCAGCATTTACCTACACATACAGGCTCGCCTCCACTCCATCGCCCATCTTCCATGCAGATTCGGCTGCGGTCACCTTCTAGGTGGTAGCCACTGGAACAGCTGTAGTCACAGCGAGAGTCAAGAAGCACCCCATTTGTGCATGTGTAGGTGCCACTCATGATGAGTGGCAATGCGTGGCATCTCATCTCTAAGAGAGAATGAAGTGGCAAGTTCAGTGGCCTGTGGGGTTATGTGGAGGTGATGCCTGGGCATCTAGCACAGGGAGAACCGTATTGGAAACAGCAGAAAATACAGAAAACCCTACACCAAACTGCCCTGACATTTTTGTGCCTGATTGCCTCTTTTTCCTAATTGCCTTCTTATTTTGATATTATGAAGTATGGTACTGCTCTTGGTGGCTGGGGCTGGGGCTGGGGTGGTGGTCTCAAAGAAGTAAATTACTCATCAAAGTGCATGGATTTGAGAAACACACCTGAGTTTGGATCCCAGCTCCACCACTTACTAGCTCTGTGACCTGAGCAAGTTACCTCATCTCTCCAAGCCTCAGTGTTTTCGTCACTAAAATGTGTATACCATGAAGTAGGATTGTTGTGCTGACTAAAGAGAAAATGCATATTAACCTCTGGGCTTATTCAGAGCCTCAGCAGCTGATAGTTTTCCTTTCTTGTTCCTCAAATGCTAGACGCCCTTGAACAAATTTAAGGCTCCTTTTTTGAGTATAATGTTGGTACTACCACAAGCACTCCTCAGCTGAGGCTCACTTACAGGCAGGCTAGTCCTCTGTGCCAGTGAGAATACAAGTCAGGCCAGTGCCTGGAGGGCCAGCTTTGGTGGCATTTGCTTAAAGATGAGTCCATGTGCTTTAGACATCACGTGTGCCAGAAGCAGAGACAGCTTCCATGAATTGATTGTGAGCCTGTGCTTGCCAAAGTCTAGTTTGAAATACCTGATACCTGAAAGAAGTGGGCCAGCCATATCTTCCTTTAGGTTGTCTAAGTTCTAACCTTCCTTAACTTCAATTATTGGAGCTTTGAATAAAGATTCTATGCGCTATGTTTGTTTTGCTTCTTGGTCAAACCAGACTTGAGGATGATTGCCTTTTATTTTTTCCAGTCTCCTTTATATAAAGACCTAGGCAAAAATGACCTCCTTGAAATCGGGTCCAAAAAAAAACGTTTGTCTTTTCAGCTGAATTTGTTTTCTTAGTATTATATGACAGTGAAAATGATAGATCCAAAGTGTTTGCCCTTGTGTCTCTTATGAGGAAGGACACAGCCAGATTCAGTGTTTAAATATAGTAATTAACTCATTCTAGGCACCTGGAAATCTGTACATCTCCATTTTTAAACTGGTTTTATGTTCATTTGTAGACTTATTTTAAGTTTTATGTTCATTGTAGACATTTGTAAGGCCAATTCAAATTCATTTTGGAAATGATGGTGTCTAAGTCCTAAAACAAATGCATTATGGTCACCTAGAGGGGCGTGGTAGCTTCCCTCTTTCTGGCTATCAAGCTTCTCCTGTCCTCCACAGCATCTTCTCTGACCAACCCCATTTCTCTCTGAATGCTCAGCATTCTGCATCCCCTTACACTCCATTCACGTGCACACATTTGTGTTTCCATCCCACTAGTCTATAAGCAGCCTGGTAACTGCGGAACTGGCTCCTGAAGTGACCAATACAGGGCCCTGCACACATGGGTGTTCTACAAATGGCATTCAGTGATAGACATAGGGACAGACAAAGCTCAGCTGCCAAAATGAGGTAGGCTGTAGGGCTTGAATAAGAGGTAGGGATTTGGGAGCTAAGGGGGACATGATGTGAAACGTGCGTATTAGCATGCCCACATTCCAGCCTTAGGGATTCTTCTTGACTTTCAGAAGAAAATGAAGACTAGTGGATGTCTTATAGTTTCACTGCCAAGACCTTCTAAGGCCTTAGGTCAGGAAGTACAGCAGTTTGCCACAAGTGGGAATGAGTCTGAGACCACATATGCTCAGAGCTCCAGAGGAAGGCCCAAGTCTACATCAGGCCCCAGGCGTAAGCCTTCCATGCACTCCTCAACCTCCTGAGCCAGAAGGGCTGGTTGCTACTTAATGCCCCTATTGCTTGACCAATAACCACAGGGAGAGAAAATGAGCTAGAATGTTAGGATGGGGAAAGACCCTGTTGGGAGCCTGTGGAAGATTCTCAATTTGCACTTGACAGAGGTCAGAGTAACACCTCCAGGCATATATCCTGGGTGGCTGGTCAGCCAGCCTCTCTCACACACTCATGTCAACATATGCATGCACGGACACCACTTACGCCTGCAGTAGGCAGTTCCAGACCAACGGCGGTTTGGCAGGCATTGCACCGACCTCCTTCCAATCAGTCGAAAGCCCCGGTCACAGGAGAGCTCACAGCGAGTGCCCAGGCTGCTGTGATAATTTCCTCCTCTCGGTGAGTAGCATGTGGCTTCTCCATCCTGGATATTTAATGTATAACACCATCGGGGGACTGTAGCAATAGAAGAAAAGTAAGCTAGAAGTACAGTAATCAAGACAGCGTGGTATTGGTGAAAGGACAGACACATAGATCAATGGAACAGAACAGAGAGCCCAGAAACAGACTCACACAAATATACTGAAATGATTTTTGACAAAGGTACAAAAGCAATTTAATAGAGGAAATATAACCTTTTGAACAAATGATGCTGGAGCAATTGAACTTCCATAGGCCAAAAAAAAAAAAAAAAAAAAAAGGAAAAGCAAAGCAAAGAACCTCGACCTAAGTGTCTCATACTTTAAACAAAAATTAACTCAAAATGGCTCATGGACTTCAGAGAAAAAAGTAAAATTATAGAACTTTTAGAAAAAAAATAGGAGAAAAATCTTTAGGATTTAGGGCTAGGCAAAGAGATCTTAGACATGATGCCAAAAGCACAATTCATAGAAGAAAAAAAATCAAGAAACTGAACCTTGTCAAAGTTAAAAACTTTTGTTCTGTGGAAAGCACTGTTGATAGATGAAAGACAAACCACAAACTGGGGGAAAATATTTGCAAACCATATATTGGACAAATGACTAGTATCTAGACTATATAAAGGACTTGGAAAACTCAACAGTAAAAAAAGCAAACAATCCAGTTAGAATATGAGCTTTAGATATGAACAGATATGCCACTGAAGAGGATATAGTGATGGCAAATAAGCACATGAAAAGATATTCAGCATCATTAGTCATTAGAGAAATGCTAAATCAAAACCACAAAAAGATACCCTTGTACACCCATTGGGATGACTAAACTTTAAAAAAAGGCAATTCTAAGTGTTGGTGAAGATGGAGAGAAACTAGAACTCTCATACATCACTGGGGGAAATACAAAATGATGCAGCTACTTTGGGAAATTATTTGGTAGTTTCTTAGAAAGGTAAATGTACACTTGCCAGGTGACTCCACAGTCCCACTTTAGGTATTTACCCAAGTGAAATAAAAACCCATGTTCATACAAAATACTGTACACAAATGTTTAAAGTATTCTATTCATAATTGTCAAGCACTGGAAACAGCTCAAATGTCCTTCTGAGGGTGAATGTTTAAACTAACTGTGGTTTATCCATACAAAAGAAGGCAGTGCTGATACATGCAACAACTTGGAGGAATCTCTAATACAGTTTGTGAAATGAAAGAAGCCAGAAGCAAAAGGCTGAAGGCTGTAGGATTCCAGGTATGTGACATTCTGGATAAGGCAGAAATATTGGGATAGATCAGTGATTGCCAGAGATCAAGGGTAGAGGGGTGGATAACCTCAAAGGGACAGTCCTGGGCAAATTTTTGGTACTGTGGTACTGGTGACCTGACTCTTTGCACTGTCAAAACACCAAAAAGAGTGAATTTTTACAGTGTGTACATTTACAATAACTGTTAAAAATAACACAAAGATGTAAGCTAGAGAGAGGAAGGGAATGCCATGTCAAAGTAGGCTGCTTAGGAATGAAAGTCCAATCCCAGTTCAATACCGAGCACAAAAGGTAACAGGGCTGTTAAATCATAAAGCTATCATAAAGATGCCTCATCTGCTACACAAAATAAATGACTCTTCATTGGGTTCAGATTTTAAAGGGGAACATATAAACAAGCAGAGGGCCACCTGCCCAAGGATGCATACATAGGCTGACACAAGTTTCTTAGCCTGGGGCTGGGAAGGCTAAAGCCCAATATGAGCTAATTTGGTTCCCAAATCCTAAGAGACAAATAAAGGGGGGCTTTGATAAAAAGCTCAACAGGAGCTAAAGGAACAAAGAAAGGCTAGAGCCTCTGTTTGAGGGCAGCTGGAGAATGAAGACAGATGACAGTAAGAAAAGTAGCCTTTAAGCCACAACAGCCTTGTGGCTTCTAGCGTTAGCTTTGAGCCTGTGGCTGTGACACACAGCTGCCATCTGGAGACACCATCTCCAAATGACAGAAAGTCTCTTAAGCACTACAGTTGCAGAGCTGTTGATTATATGGTCACAACACACATCATCAAGACTTTACATTCGAGGCCGGGACCTCAACAATTACTCTCATCCTATTTTTCACCCATATTCTGTCAAGGAAAATACACATAAAATTGGAATGGATAGAACAAGCAAGCAATAATAAAGGGAAATATATACCTCAGGATAAATGCTGAGACAGTAATAGAGGGTCTAGCTATTGTAAGTAAGTCCAGATTTGCTGGCCTCGAGGAATACTGGCATAAAGAGAACATGTCAGATTTGTGATTAGCAGAGGCAGGGGGTTGGGGGAGGGGGAATTGGATGAAGGTGGTCAAAAGGTACAAACTTCCGGTTGTTAGATAAAGAAGTGCTAAGGATGTAATGTACAACATGATAAATACAATGAACAGTGCCGTGTGTTCTATGTGAAAGTTGTTAAGAGAGTAAATCCTGAGTTCTCATCACAAGGAAAAATATTTTTTTCTATTTCCTTAATGCTGTATCTATATGAGATGATGGATGTTCACTAAACTTATTGTGATAATCATTTCATGATGTATATAAGTCAAATCATTATGCTGTACACCTTAAACTTACACAGTGCTGTATGTCAGTTATATCTCAATAAAACTGGAAGAAAAGAAAATAAAGATTTGAACCATGAGGCACAGCAGTTTACCAAAAGAAAAAAAAAAGAACATGTTGGAAGGCTGGAAAGAGCAAAAACACTATCCCAATTTTCTTTTTTTCCAGATTTGTTGAGGTATAATCAACACATAAAATCGTATATATTGAAGGTGAGCAATGTGATGTTTTAATATATGTATACATTGTGAAATGATTACTGCAATCAAGTGCATTAACACATCTATCACCTCACACAGTTACCATTTTTTTTGTAGTGAGAACACTTAAGATGTACTCTCAGTGAATTTCAACTATGAAACATAGAATTATTAACTATAGTCCCATGCTGTACATTAGAGCCCCAGAAGGAAGAAGAAGGCAGCCTCTGGGAACTATAGTCTGGTGAGACTGACAGCACTGATAGCAAAGTGTTCTAGAATATTTAAACATAGGCTTATGAGCAGTTAGGAGAAGAAGTGGGGATCTCCAAGTGACCCCAAAAACAAGTAATTGAAGACTGACCTTGTTTCCTTTTTGGGTATGGTCACCAGTCTAGTAGAGCAGGGGAAATGGTAGGTGCATTATGTGGAAGTCAGTGAGGCATGTGACAATGCCTTTCATGCCATTGATGTGGATGAGATGAAGAAATACATCCACATGGGACAGGTGACAGTACAGTTATGGAGATTCATAACTGGCTGAACAAAAGAGTACTGATGGGAAATTGAAACTAAGAACATGGTAGGAAAATTGTTAGTCACTATGGAGTAGCTACGGTGTGCTAGTCACCATGCTTTATATTTTCATTTTCCCATCATCTCATATAGTTCTCCCAATAGCTCTGTAAGGTACAATATGTAGGTATTTATCCTTATTTTGCAGATGAGGAAGTAACTTGCCCAGGATCCCTCAGCAAGTAACGGACAGAGCTGGAATTTGAACCCCAGGTTTGTCTGGCTCTAAAAGCCATTGTTTTTCTAACTATAATATCTGTCATTGCAGCATGTTAGGCTGCTGTTTTGAAGTATACATTTACATATTTGATTAGGTACTATAGCCATATGTTTCAAAACCCCAAAAGTATAAAAAGTTATGCAGTAAAATTCTCCCTCCCACCCCTGCTCCCACACTTACCCCCACTAAGTCCCCCCATCAGGAAACACTGTTAATAGTTTCTTTACACATATACAGCGAATCTTATTTTCCCCTCCACTTTGTCACATAGAGTAGCATATTATGTCTACTGTTCCCACCAATGCTTTTTAAAATAAACTTAACAATGTGTTTTAGAGGTCTTCCCCTATCACTCCAGAGCAAGCATGAAATGTAAACGAAATAACATTTATAAAATACATAGCACAGTGACTGGCACATAATACGTGTTTGTCCAGGGTCAAAACTGCTGGAAGGTGGAGGAGCTGGGATTTGAATTCAGGCCTGTGGCCTCTGCGATCCACATTATCTCTTTCTAGAGATTATAAAGAAAACAATGTGCTGACAACAGGATTGAAAGTGCCTTCTTCGTGATTACCTTCAGATAACTCAGGCAGAGTTATCAGCTTGCCCAGAGCTGTAGAAATCTGGGAGCAAGTGGTGGCCCAGAGGATTGGGATGTACCTCAGAGAACGGTTTCTGACTCCAAGCTAGGAGTCAGTTTAAGAGAATGAAAGAAAGTTCAAGATTAGTGAAAATGGTACCAAAGTACATGCACACTTTGCTCTAAAATATTGATCTGCTTTTTACTGGTTAACTCTTGTTTTTGTTTTTTTTTTAAACCTTCTTTGCAAAAAAAAAAAATGGGTTACCTTTTTTATGAAAGAGATAGAATAAGCATGGCTTTGAAGTCAGACAGACCTGGGCTTAAATTCCTGCTCTGCCACCCCTGAGCTCTATGATTCTCTAAACTGAACTTCCCTGAGCTTAGTTTCCTGATCTGTAAAGTGGGGGTAATAAACCAGTTTCATAGGACTGTTTTGAGAATCAAATGAAAATGTGTGTGTGAAATATATCTAGTCCTGGGAATGGGAATGATATTCCCTGAATCACTGTCTGGGTTTGAGCCACCGGCTCATCCCGTCTCAAGCAACAAAACGCTCCTGCCATCTGGAGATGCCATCCCCAAATTACAGAAAGTCTCTTAAACACTACAGTTGTAGAGCTGTGGATTATGAGGTCACAAGACTTTACAAGGAATGCTGGAACCTCAGATTGTACTTTCCTGGCCACCCCTCCCCTCTCAACATAGATAACCGTACTGAGTTAGTTTTATGCCCTGAGACTAAGTCCAAGAGATAGCCATGAGACACTTGACCCCAAGGCCAAAGGCCACCATGTGGCTTATTTTTTAATGGCTTTATACACATTTAAAAATAACCAATGAGGCAGATTAATATTAATCATAGGGCTGTTGGACCCTCCCTCCCGAAAGTACCTTCTGCACCTGTTGCTTTTCCCTATCTACTTCTCCCATTTACAGTCTCCTACAATCTGGCTTCTGCTCCCAGAATGCCAACCAGCCAGTAAACATTTCTTGAGCATCTACTTTTGACATAGCTCTATGGGGTGTCATACGTGGCTCCTTCTGTTAAATAGGTAACTATTTTGTTGAGAGTGATAAAAAGTAAACCAAAGAGGCAGTATATAATGAATGCTGAACGAGCGGTCCAGACAATAAACATTTAATTCAGAAGAGGTATACAGTAGGTACTCAACAAATAGTCATTGAATAAATGAATGAAAGGATGAATGGATGATGGAGAGTTCAGCATGGGCCAAAGCAGTTAGGGAACAGTTAGGGAACAGCATGGCTTGCAAAGCACAGAAACAGCATGGCTTGCAAAGCATGGCTTGCAAACAGTTAGGGAATAGCATGGCTTGCAAAGCACAGAAACAAAGAATCTTAGAGGTGGAAGGGATATCAGACATTGCGTGGTCTAAATTTCTTTCTAATGCAGGAATCGCTATTCAGCATTTTTCACAGATAGTCCTCCTGCCTCTCCTTAGAAGGGTCCCTAGATCATGGAGCCTTTCCAAATTTGGTCTCACTCTTCATATTTATCTCCTACTACTCCCTCCACATCCCATCTCCTCTAGTCAGGCTGGATTCTTCCTAGCTCCTTCCTCTTACACGTTAGTTCTTACCTCTATATCTGTGGCCATCTGCTTTGCTGAAGGCCTTCCCATCCCCTTTCCAGTTCTCAGATCCACACATCATTCAAGGCCTAGTCTCAATGTCATCTTTCATGACCCCTCCCCTGACTTCTTTTTCTTAACTCCTATCGCATTTACTGCTAGCACAGAGTTTCACGCTTACTTGCCCTCTGCCTGCTAATTTTATTGCACCCTCACCCATATCTCCGAGCAGAATGTAAGCTTCTTGAGGGGGACAAAACCCTACCTTAGATTTTATATCACCCAAGGCTTTCATTACATAGGATTAGGTATACAGTAGGTACTCAGTCAATACTTAATTATAGATGGGCAACCTTAATTCTAGACAGGTGAGATCACACAGCAAGTCAGTAACCAAATTCATGACTGGAAACCACAGCCCCTGCTTCCCTGAGCTGCAGCTTTGGCACAAATGAGCCAAGCTGGGTGAGGATGCTTCAGGCAGGGCCTAGGCCTTAGGCCAGATAAGGCCCTTCCTGAGCCTGAGAAGCAGTGAGGATTACCTCGGTAGTCTAGGGCAGGGGCCTGTGGGACCTCTTCAGCATATACTTCATTGTAGCTTTCATCTGGGTAGTAGCCTGAACCTAGAATGAAGAATATATCAAGATGACATATTGGTTTCTTACACAAGTCCTTCCCAACCTTTTCCCCTTTCCAACTTGGTCCCTTTCTGAGGACATGACACTCCATGGGTGGGGAGCTAGGTGGCTATTTAGTGGGGAAAATCCTGCCTTGTGAAGCAGCAGAACTATTGTGGGCAAACGTCCACACCTCAGGTGCACAGAGGGTGAACTCATGTTGGGGGAGAGGTGGGTGGCTTACTGGTAGCACTAGAAACCTCCATTCAAAAGAAAAAAATCAAAATTCTTGACCAGCCATGAATCCTGCCCATCTGGACTAGAAATGACCCATTTCCTTGATGTAACACATGAGTTTTGGTGAGACACTGATGACCAAGCTCTGAGGATGGACAGTTGTTGTCCCAGGTAGGAGGAAAACATAGAGCCTGAGCAAGGGTCTTTCCACTAGTGATGGGCCTTCTCACAATCCTCAGAGGGAAATAATTCCTCAAGCTCCCACCAGCCCACAGGGCACCAGCCTTTTGCCACCTGGTTGCCAGGGCTAGGGTTGGCATGCGAAGGCAAAGAGGGAGGGCTCAAAAGGTGAGGGGGCATGAGAAGAGTTTCACTTCCTGAGCAGTTTGTCCTGCTTTGGAGAGATATCTAGTTCTTCTAATCATCAGGAGCCTTAGTAGGGGGCTGCTGAGCTAGAGAACATTCCACAACCACCCTCATCCCGTTAAGTGGGCCACTCCCTGGTGGAGGCCAGTCTATGGCTGTCCGGGAGACTAAACAGTGCGTTCCACCAGACGGCAGGAAATGGGTCATGAATACGAACTAATTGGAATACAACTTAGTCCTTTCCGGAGGGAAGTTGCCGGAAGCCCTCTTTCTAGCCTTCCAGAGCCCTAAAGCACACACAGAAATAGAGCAGCCAGCCGTGCTGGAGTCAGAAGACAATTCTGCATTCCCAGGAGAGGGTGTGCTTCCAGGACAGGGCTGGGTTTTAGTGCTGAAGCCCTTTGGCCTGTGTCAACACTCCGACCACAAGCTCGCCTGCCTCCTCTCTGCGCAGAGGCACAAGGCCCCCTGCACTAAAGGGTGGAGCAGAGCGCAGATGATGAGGCTCTTCCAGTCCCCACAGGCATAGGCTGCGGGTGGGGGCTTGTTGGGAAACCAGTCCAGCTTGATGAACAAGGGAATGAATCAAACTGAAAGTTTGCCTTATGAAATCATGTCCTTGTTGGTTTGCCCTCATTCCAGAGGAAAGAGTTCATTTTTTCTCCTTCCCTTTATTTTTTCCTGGTTTCCCATTTCGCTTCTTCTCCTGGATTTCCTTTATTTCTTCTTAGGCCTCCTCTCCCTTGCTCCCTCTTTCCTCACCTGGGAAGTTTCTTTGTAGGGAGGTGGGAAACAGAATTCTTGTCAGCTGTTTCAGTTTAGTATCAAAGCCTTACAGCGCCTGTAAACAGGAGGACAGATGTGCACGATTCTCTAAACGCTTTGGTCCCCCTACCCTTGTTCCAGAGCTTGCTTGTGAAGAAATGCCCAGCAGGGAGCAAGCCTCTGTTTACCAGAAGAGCAGACAAGGATGTCCAAGGCCTGTGGCTAGATAACAACAACCACAATAACAACGGCTGCTAACATCACTCAACACCTACTCTGGGTTCAGTGCGTTACATACGTCATCTCATTAGATCACCCTGACATCTCAGTGAGGTAGACACCCATATTGCTTTCATATACACTTGAGGTAACAGGCTCAGAGGAATTCAGGGAGTAGCCCAAGGTATCCCAACTAGTAAGGAGCAGAATGGGCATTCCAGCCCAGGGTGGTTTGATCCCCTCGAGACCAAACTCAGACACTCCACTAAAGATGGCGGTAGGGGAGAGCTTTGGACAACGCCCAACAGGAAGAAAAATCCAAAATCATTCTCGCAATTCAGCCTTTTTTCACTCTATGTGTGTGGGATCGAAGGCCACCAAGCATTTCACATCATTCCAGAATTTCAGGGGATGTGGGAAAGCTGAGGGGAAGACTCAGTCAGATAATTACAGTCTTCACCAGGGTACAGAGGTGGCTGGCCCAGTGCCAAGTCTGCTTTGTGACAGGAATAAGTTGGGGCCACCTTACCACTTTAAGCTTTTCCATTTCCCCTCTTTGCCTGTCTTTGTGTATTTTTTGGCAAATATTAAGATACTGAGATGAGATATGGGAAACCAGAGGGTCCCCCCTTCCCACCTTGTTCTATCTGCTTGTCCCTCTTCAGTCCTGGTTGGGAGAGATTTGGGCAGCATTCCTTGGTTCCTTTATGCTGATCAGTGGTTACTCTGTGGTCTGTTACTGGGTTCCTCCAACTTCCACAGTATAGTCAGACCCTCTAAGCACTACCCTTCACAAAGGTGTGGTTGGAAATGTAACTGATAGTTGATGACAATTTTAAGATCCCCCCTAATGCTTTGATTATGATAAGAAATACTGTCTGACTTCCTGAACTGCACAGATATGCCAACATGCACTTTTAACCCACTGTTGGCTTGATTTATATTCTTAACGCTTCCCACCCCCTGCTGATTATTCTTGGATCCTTTTTCTGATTAGCCAGGAATCCACACTTGGCTGCTTTCCTTGTACTATTCCCATTGGAGGACAAAGCTATAGTCATGAACAAAACAGTGCTGAATGCTTAGAGAGTGGTCATTAAATATCTATTGAATGGAGAGATGAACAGGTGGGATGGAGCAAGCTCCGACAACTGAGCTAGTGATGTAGGGGAGGATTATTGGGAAATTTCCAAATTTCTCTCATCACGTAGCCTCCTAAGAAAAGAGAAAGGTAGAATGAGTGGGTTTGCAGGGCTGTCAGAGACCTCACCAGCCTGGGGTCCTGAGAAGGAGTGATGACCATAGTGATTCTTGTGAAAAGTGGGGAGTAGCCACCTTTGCAAACAGCCCTTTGAGAGTTTCAAATGAATCCAAGTCTTTAAAAAAACTGCACTGTCCTTAAGACTCCAACAGTTCAGGCTTCCACCCTGGGAAAACTCAAGACCTTTGTGTGCCATGAGGTTTCTTATAGTTATTCAAAATGGGGCTTGAGCCATTTAACCTCCACTCCATAGTCTCATGGTCTTTGGCCGGATTTTGGTGTCATGTACTTGAACTGAAGCTGGGGGGAGGTTGGGGAGGACGGCTGCACATGGTATCTCCTGGGGACTTGGGGCTCCTATAACCCCAAGCAGTGTGCACTCTTCCAAGGGCTTGACTTGAATTTCTTCATCTCAGTGTCAGCCCTTATGCTTCACCCCCTACAGAGCCAGGTTAAGCCAAGGAGGGGAAGAAGTGTGCATATTTGTTGAAAGCTTGATGCAGCTGTTCCAAACAGAGCTACTGCCAGAAGCCTCCACCAGGAGCTAAGGGCATGTGGAAAATTTTAGCTACAATGACTGCAGCTGTGATGGAAGCAGTTTCTTATTTACTCATCTCTGGATGTTTTTCTAACTCCATTAGTTGGGCCTGTCTCCTGCCCCTACTCCCCCCAGCCCCCGTGAAGGCAGACGCTGCAGGCCACAGAATATTCTTAGCACTTGGAATGCCAGCTGGGCCCCATCAAAAACCCCTGTCTGGCACCTCATTATCCTTCCTTCATTCCTCCCCTTCCCCTCTCCCATGTCCTTGCTGGGTCTGTTCTCTTGAGCTCCCTATGTCTCCCCAGGGGCAAAGGATGAAACATTCAGGGATCTAGAAATGCCCATCCCTTCCAAAATAAGAAACAAGCCAGAAGAAACTGAGGGATTCCTGTTTAAGAGAATGTGGTCTGAATTGTCACTAACAATCTTCAGCAGAAAAGGGCTATAAAAATCTCATCCTATAAACAAGGTCTGGGAGGAGGGAGAGAAAGAGAGAGAAAGTAAGTGGAGAAGCACGTAAGATAGTGGCCTCAAAAGCCATGTTGACCAACCTTATTTTTTAATATTTATTTATATTTATTATATTTATGAAGTATAGTTGATGTATAATATCATATAAATTACAGGTGTACAATATAGGATTCACAATTTTTAAAGATTATACTCCATTTATAGTTATGATAAAATATTTGCCATATTCCCTGTGTAGTACAAATAAGCTACGAGGATATATTGACCAACGTCATTTTTATGCTGGTGCAGCCTGTTTTCAAAAATCTCTTATCAGTTTGCCTCAAAAACCTCCCTCGGTAGCCTTTTGCAATGTTGAACCATCTTTGTTGTTGAGGATAGTTCTTCTCTGTATCTAATTTAAGTGTCTCCTATTGCGGTCTAACCCTTCCCTTCTCTAACACTTGCTCTAAGCTCTGCCCTTCCTGGAAATAATGGGCAACAGCTCCTAGAGCTTACCTGCATACCATGTTGGCGTCACTGCTGGAGTGAGGAAGAGCAGCAGGGAGAGCGCTCCTCTTCGAGTTAGTTGAACGGCCATCCTTGAAAGGGGGAGAAGGGGGAGTGGGAGGGTCGTTTAGGGAGACAAGAATAGGGGTATGTGGCCAGAAGCACCAGGGCAAAGGAGGATGACTTTCAGAAATCAGCCATCAATGAACTTCCAAAAGTGAGAGAAAGCAGAAATGCAGTATCTGCAAGGAAGAAGAGAGATTTTTAAATTAATGAATGCCTGTTATATGGTCCCCCTTGTAAGGATCTTCCACTCTGTAGAATAACAACACTCTGTTTGTTAATTTTGGTCTTTCCTCCCAGGAGGAAGAGGACATAAAACAACCAGTTCTCACTTGACCCTGGTGATATCTGATGCCAATGTTCCATGGTCCAAGTTACAGAGAGGGACAGTGAGGTACCAAGACGAGGAAAGGGCCAACATTAAGTCATATAGAACCAAGAGGGAGTCCTGCAATCTAAAGGCACCAGTTGATGGTTTCATCCACTTAACTAGTACTTCCTAACCACAAATCTGGGAAAGTGTTAGCATATATGGACTAAGAACTTGAACTCTAGAGTTACACAGATCTGCATGTGTATCCAATTCTGTCCCTATTAGCTATGGGGCTTTGGACAAATTCCTTACCTTCTCTGAGCCTCAGTTTCCTCATCTATAAAATGGGAATAATAATATTATCTACTTTATAGAATAGACTATTGCCTGGCACATAGGGAAGCAATCCATGTACATTAGATATTATTATTACCAACTCCATCTTGAACAGGACTGGATGTCTCCTTTCTGCAGTCTCTCAGGTGGTGAGTATACCCTGGCTCTGTTCTTAGCTTTGGGCTTTGAGGCTTAGTGGTTTAGTAGTGGCTTCTAGCTTTCAAGTCCAGCCTAACCTTCTAGTTTTACCCTGCTGAGCCAGCAGGAAGTCAGTGGGGTTGGAAAGAACCTACTGAGGTACGTGAGGAGAGGGTAAGCAAGCTCCCACTGCCCTCTTACTACCCGTCCTGTCCTCACTCTAATGGGATGAGAGTTGTGTGGTTCCCAGTAGGCAAATACTTCATAAATGACAGTATTAAAACTTGCTGCCCATTGGTATAAACTGGCCACTGGACTTCTCAGCAAGCACCCACAGGCTTTCAATGAAATGCCATGCTCGGGGGAGGTGTCAGCCCCAGAAATGGAGGAACAAAAAGATGGCAGATTCTGGCCAGCCTCCCTAAGGGGCGTGAGAAGTCCAAGAATGGCAAAAATCCACTTTCCAGTTCATTACTCCCTGGCTTCAGATTTTGTCTAGAGAGTTTCAAGGAAGCAGGATGGGAAGAAGTAAGAGCAAGCGGGGGAGGCAAGGAGAGTGGAAAGATGTGGAAAGGAAGCTTAGCAAGAAAAGACAATCTGCCAGAGCTGAAGGCAAGAGATAAAAGCAGAAAGAGGGAGTGAAAGGTTGAGAGAGAGGAGATTAAAGAGAGATTCAGGAAAATGAACAGCTAGATGCCCTAATCATTGACCCCTCTCCCACATGCAGCTTCCATCCAGTTCCTTGGTTTGGGAGCAGGGGCTTTCCTTTGCAGACCCAGTGCTCTGAATCTGTGACCCCTTCCCTGCCCACCTTCTCCCCAATCTCAGACTGAAAACTTGACTCATCACAGGGGTCAGCCATCCCTCTGCTGTGGGCCGGGAAGGTAGTGGGAACATATGTCTGCAGCCAGGTCACGGCTCAAATGGAAAGCAGCATGTGGTCCAGTTTCATAAAAGAACTTCTTCCTCCCCCCACCCCACCTCCAAGCCATGTTGCCCAAGTCCTGGGTCTCGTTATCCTCCCGGGTTGTGAAATGGGGTAGTGTGGTGTGGACGGATGAAGCAGCAGATCTTACCTGTTGTACGGTTTTTTTGTGTTCTCCCTCTCTCCTTCTCTTTCTCTTTCTCCTTCCTCTCTGCTCCTCTCATCAGTCGGAAAAACTTCGACTTTTTTACATTCCTAGAACGAGTGGCTCCTGGTCTGTCGGGGCCTCCGGGATTCTGTTAACACTGCCCAGATGTTAGGATATCAGCATCTGCCAAAAGTTTCCTTAAAGCTATATTATCCCCAAAGCTATAGCTGCTCCTCCCTCAGAAAAGAGTTTTAGAGAGGTGGGGGAGAAGGAACTCAAGGATGAGAGGAGCTCAATCCGTCTGCTGCAGAGCAGAGGAAAGTGTGAATGGCGCTGGCCCCAAGCCTGTGAGTATAGTAATGACTAACAAGCTGGCTAAAGGGCTTCCAGAGATGTGGTGCACTGAAGAACACTGTTTTTTTTTTTTTTTTAAATGACTCAGCATGACCTCAGGATTGAATGAAAAGGAATTCCACAAACTCCTAGGAGAGGGGAAGAGTGGAGCTGATTTTGACATTCCCTGCAGATTTCCCCTGTAATTCCTTAGTACTCTTCATCCCCAAGTTGCCCTGCCATCCCTATGTACAGGGTCAGATCCACTTTGAAACCCTCTCTGATGACCTAACTCCTATGGACTTCAGTTTCTGATAAGATTATGTTGCTGACAAAAAATACCATGCACTTCTAGCCTGCAGAATCAAAACTGATTTCCTGTAATAAGAGTGGAGACAAAGGATGCTTAGAGAAGCTTTAGGGGGAGGTTGTTTAAGCCAATTGAGATGATCTATCTGTGCATGGGCAAGGTTATAGCTATTGCTAAGCTGTTTCCTGGTGATCTTTTATGGAGGGCTGTGTTTCTCTTCACTAAGCAAGCTTTGTTCATTTTAGTATCTGATAATGAGACTGTTCTACCACAGTGCAGAACAGCTCCTGATACTTTCCCTCCACTTAGAGTTTAATTTCCATCCTTTTTTTTTTTTTTTTTTTTTCTTTTTGTGGTATGCGGGCCTCTCACTGTTGTGGCCTCTCCCGTTGCGGAGCACAGGCTCCGGATGCGCAGGCCCAGCGGCCATGGCTCACGGGCCCAGCCACTCCGCGGCATATGGGATCCTCCCAGACCGGGGCACGAACCCGTATCCCCTGCATCGGCAGGCGGACTCTTAACCACTGCGCCACCAGGGAGGCCCCTCCATCCTTTTAAATGCATTGTCCTGGAAGAAATTTTTTTGGCTGCTGTAGAAATGATTTCTTCCTTGTGTGTGTAAGCAAGCTGGTAACCCCTTCTCAGTCATGAAGTAATGAGTGTTTACCATGTGTTCAACAGTGTGATCATTGTATAAAGAAGGCAAAGACATGGTCTTGGCCTCATTCATTTAATAAGTTTATCAAACATCTACTGTGTTAAGGATGGTGGACAAAATCCTTGACATACTAATCCATAATTAATTAAACAAATATTTGTTGAGCATCTATTATGTGCCACACACCATTAGAGGTATCAATACTTGATAGACATCAGTGTGTAAAATGGAGATAATCCTTGCCCTCATGTATTGGAGGAGACACACATTCAACAAAAATGTTCTTTTTTATTTTTAACAACTTTATTGGAGTATAGTTGCTTTACATTGTTGTGTTAATTTCTGCTTTACAACAAAGTGAATCAGTTATACATATACATATGTCCCCATATCTCTTCCCCCTTGCATCTCCCTCCCTCCCACCCTCCCTATCCCACCCCTCTAGGTGGTCACAAATCACCGAGCTGCCCTCCCTGTGCTATGTGGCTGCTTCCCACTAGCTATCTATTTTACATTTGGTAGTGTAAAATACCAAATGTAAAAATAGAGAGTCAATGCCACACTCTCACTTTGTCTCAGCTTGCCCTTCCCCTTCCCCGTGTCCTCAAGTCCATTCTCTACATCTGTGTCTTTATTCCTGTCCTGCCCCTAGGTTCTTCAGAGCCATTTTTTTTTTAGATTTCATATATATGTGTTAGCATATAGTATTTTTCTCTTTCTGACTTACTTCACTGTGTATGACAGATTCTAGATCCATCCACCTCAGTACAAATAACTCAATTTAATTTCTTTTTATGGATGAGTAATACTCCATTGTATATATGTGCCACATCTTCTTTATCCATTCATCTGTTGATGGATACTTAGGTTGCTTCCACATCCTGGCTATTGTAAATGGAGCTGCAATGCACATTTTGGTTCATGACTCTTTTTGAATTATGGTTTTCTCAGGGTATATGCCCAGTAGTGGGATTGCTGGGTCGTATGGTAGTTCTATATTTAGTTTTTAAAGGAACCTCCATACTGCTCTCTATAGTGGCTGTAACAAAAATGTTCTTAACTACAATTGTGTGTGTTTAGTGGACCAACCTTCATTGGACATCTACTATAAGCTAAGAACTGGAGGACAGTGATGAGTAAAAACTGTGTGATTCTTGATCTTACGGAGCTTACTCTCCAGCTCCCAGAGGGTTTATGTTTACTACGGGAGAGAAGGGGGACACAAACAATTAGAAAATTGTACAAGGCCATATAAATTTCCAAAAGCTATTGAATACACTGTGAGGTCTCTGTGGGAAGACATGGGCTGTGGTCTGCTCTCAGGCAAGGAAAATGACATGTACAAGGGCTCATTGTTAGCTCAGAGGGGAGATGGGTTCAGGGGAGCAGTAGGAAACAAAGTTGAATAAATACAGTAGGGCCAGATTGTGAGGACCTTGAAATCAGATATAGGAGTTTACATTAAACTTATGTGTTAGGAAGTAGTGAATCTATTAAATGAGTGTGTGTGTGTGTGTGTGTGTGTGTGACACAGAGAGAGAGAGAGAAAGAGAGACAGAGAGATGGAGAGAGAGGAGGGAGAGCTAGTGAATGAGCAGAGGAATAAATTCTACCAGGGTTGTTTTCTTTCTAAAAAATCCATTCACGGACTCCCTCTTGGCAAAGAGTATAGTCCCAGCTCTTAGCAGGGCACACCGTACCCCGCACAAGCAAACCTCACTTATGTCCTCAGCCTAGTTTTAAACATTCACCTCATGACTCCCCATTCTGGACACATTGAACTTCTTGCTCTTCCTTTCACACTGTGGTAGCTTGGAGCAGATATATTTACTCTACCCTGTAACCCTTTCCCTTCTTTCCTGGGCTGTTGAGACCGTATCCATCATTGCTGCTGAGAAGCTTCCCTCAGCCCACCCCAGCCAGAACTGGTTTACTTCACCTTCCTTTGTATCATATCACTTTGTACATGTCTCAATTACAGAATTTATCATACTTATTGTCACTGCTGATATATGACAATCTCTGTCCCCTATTCTCCTAGTCTGTTCATCTCAGACTCATCTCTGTCCCCTACTAGCCTGTGAGTGGGACCACGGCTTAGTCTTCTTCATTCCCCCAGCACCAAACACAGAGGCCAGCACGTGCTAAGATGAGGATGCTGCATAAAGCCTCATGTACCACTTAGGGCTGGAAGGAGCAGGGCAGAGGGGGTGGTAGAGAGAGATTAAAGAAAAAAATGAAGGAGAGATTATGGAACTCATAGGGAGATCAAAGTAAGGGGATAAATGAGACAAGAGGGGCAGCATTTGTATGAAGCACTGGGATGGGTAATATGAAGACCTTGCTCAAAACAGGGGGGGTCAATTTAAAAAAACCAACATTTCTTCAGCACCTACTATGTGTGGGTAACACTATGTTAGACACTGTGGGGATATAAAGTTAAACAAAACACCTTTCCCTATGATTTGGTTGGGAAGATAAGACAAAGACTGGCAACATTCATGCATACAAATACAAAGTTTTAAGGTTCTTAAAGTTCAGTATCATTTTCAACTTCAAGACTTTTAATATGAAGCCTCTCAGCAGTCAATAAGATATTGTTTTAAGAAATATTAGATATGGAAACCGACTTGCCTAGTTGAGATCTCAGCAAAGCTCAACAAGCCTAGACTTGAAACAATTTTCTTAGAAAGTGGACTAAGACAAATTGACATGGAAATGAAAATTTTAATACCATTTAGGAGTATTTCTCATTTCTCTGTGTCTCAAACTGTATATTATGAGCCTTCTTGAAAGAGGCAAGATCAAGGATGGAAAGGGAAGAAAGGATTCATAGAGAACCCGAAAAGACAAGAGGAATAAAAAGATATTTCTATTCAGGAAACTAATTTTTAAAACTATACCTATGAATTATCTGTTTAAATGATGATATTTAAATTATGTGTTTAAATGATGTTTATCTGATGGCTGTAATATAAAATATGACACTTTAAGAAAATAAGTAGAGGGTGCTTTTATTTATTTTATATTTTATTTATTATTTTTTTTTGCATTACGCGGGCCTCTCACTGTTGTGGCCTCTCCCGTGGTGGAGCACAGGCTTCGGACGTGCAGGCTCAGCGACCATGGCTCATGGGCCCAGCTGCTCCGCGGCATGTGGGATCTTCCCGGACCGGGGCATGAACCCATGTCCCCTGCATCGGCAGGCAGACTCTCAACCACTGCGCCACCAGGGAAGCCCTAGAAGGTGCTTTTAGATTTTACGATAGGCACTTAGCCAAAGGTAATTGGAGGGATTCTAGAAAAGGTATTAGAAAATGAAAATGGTAAGATCATTATGTGAATAAAAGATAAGATGCATTCTGTGCAAAATGCCTAATGTCTTTTTACTGGTGCCTAAGACAAGCAGTAGTAATGTCCCAAGACATTATCAACTTAATTTTTCTGGATTATGTCAGTGTGACACTGGGATGGCTTAGACATTTAGTTTTTAATTTCATTTAACTTAATCATACCGTGAGTGACTACTAAGTGGTTAGCCTCAGAGACCAGCTATGACCAATGAGCTGAACAAGGGTTGGCTGAGCACCAAAGGAGCTCATCAACTGAGCATTGTGTCCTAGGGTTCTGGAGAGTATAAAAGGGGGCGTAGTAGTTTCTGAACAACAGGATGTAAGACAGGTAAGTAGAGAAAAAGCAGGTACTGAAAGCAGGTACTGTAGTAATGGACTAAGGGTATGAGTTAACCTGAGTAGTCAGAGTATAAGCACTGATGTTAAAGAAAAAGGTATGTGTGTGGGCCGGGGTGGGCGGTTGCGGGGAGGACGCTCTCACTGAGTTGGGGTTGAGCTGAACCTTAAGTTGGGGGGGCAGGAATTTTGAGTTTGGAGAGTGGGAAGTGAGTAGGGAACCGATCTTATTTATTGGGGAAGATAATCATACTGGTTTATTGTGGAACAGAAAATTCACTTTGGAAAAGCTGTAGGAAATAAGTTGATACATGTGCTGGGGGAGGCATCATTTAAATGCCAAAGAGAAACATTTAAATCTAATCTTGAAAGTTACAAGAAGTTAATAGGGAAGGGACACAAATCTATACTAAATATTGAATGTAAAATAAGCAGCAACAATACTTAAGGAAGGTATCTTCTTTTTTCCTACATTTTCGGCATCAGACATGTTCTTGTGCTCAGAAAAGAGGGAGAAATTAAGAGGCTGAACCAGAAGAACTATTGAACTCTCTACCACTCTGGGATGCGCAGTATTACCTCCTAGGTGATTGGGCTATTGAGTGAAGGCAAAAGTAAAATTCAACAAAAAACCCCAAGTACGAGGCAGAATTGGGGAAACCATTGAGGTTCTTGTGCTTCAGGGGCTCCAAAGAGCCCTTGTTTGTGTTTAAATGTACAATGGCAGCCATGTCTCATCACAGAGTGGGCCCCATTTCTGCTGAGGGAAACAGAAGTTGCCAGGGCTTAGTCCTAGGTAAGTTACTTAGCCTCTTTGAACCTGTCTCCTCATCTGTAAAATGTGGGCAGTGGTAGTCCTCATCTCACAATAAGGTCTTTTGTAATGTAAGCATGAGGCAAGGCTTGTTGATTGCTTAGCAACGGTGGTTGGTACATAGTCAATGTTCAATATTGCAGTCATTATTAATACTTTAAAGAATAATCTTATAACCTAGAGAATTACTTGTTAAATTGCCTAGATGGGATGAGACGCCCCTTTGTCTGGGTTTGGACCCAGACCCAGGCCTAAATTTGAACTAAACTGAACTTCTGGGTTTGGTGGCATGGCAACAGAGCGGGGTGGGGGGGAGTAGCAGGGTGGGAGGCTCTGGTGCAAGGTGTTGTGGCCATAGGAATATTAAATTCCATGTCAGCTTTCGGTTTAATTTGGCACCAACTGCTATTCAAACAAAGCAGCGTTGTGAGTGACAGAGGAAGGGAGAGGAGGAAAATCAACACATTCTTGGAAATAAGATGTGGCTTTTGATTTGACTATTTTGTTTTTTCTTCAGCCACAGAAGTATTTATTTGCTCTCAGGCTCACAATGAAAATCCCTTTCAGGACATGGTACAAACCTAAGCCTCAGATAAAACTTCCATTTAAGATGACAAGAATTTAACAAGACTTCCCTGATACTTTTTTGTTTTAATATGAGAACCCCTCAGATAGTGCTATCTAGTTTAGGGAGACAGCTTTAATTATACTTAGAGCCCCCCTCAACCTCATTTCCTGTAGCTATGGCATATGTGGTACTTTAAAAGTTGATGTCTGCCTTATGCCTGATGACCTTGGCTTAGTGTTTACAAGATGTATAGATGTATCATTTACCCATTCTCTCCATGTATTTATGTGTTAGGCTTTTCTAATTTTAGGATAAGATTTTAGTATAAAGTGTAGCAGTGCAATAATTCTCCAGTAGTTGCTCTCTTGGACCTCAGACATCTGGCATGGTGCTATAGGAGCTGGTCTTAGGTCAATATTTGAAGCACAGGGAAGCTCTGTGTGACCAAGTTAATGGAACTTTCCTGTTTTCTGGTTCTGTGGTGTATGTTTAAAGCACGGTTTTGAGCAAAAAGTTTAGGTATCCATCTCTTCTTCACTAATGCAGGACTTATTGTCATAGCAATACAGTAAATGCCCATTTGTAATGTTAAGCTTGTGTCAATGATGATGTAAATTGGTTGGTTAGGAAACTGATACTGTCTTCTAATCCCACGCCTCTAGAAATAACACACACACACACACACACACACACACACACACACACACACGACACAGTTTCTTCCCTCAGAGAGCTTATACTTTAGTTGAGAAACCAGACCTTAATAGATTAAAAAAAAAAAATCCCTCTCCTGAGGTTTCCAGTATTTAGGAGACCGTGAAGAGGGCTTTTTTTTTTTTTTTTAATTCCACTTTATCCCAAAGTCTGACTTTGGGCTGCCTGTGGACATAAGGGACCGGAAACTTTCTGGTGATTCATTCTCATCCTGTAAGCAGTTTAAGTCCTTAGGAACACATGGTCTCAAGTTCTAGGAAGATCTAAGCAATTGGGAGAATTTCTTGGGGATGAGCAGACACCAAATACCATATACAGCTTGTATAATAGGGGAGATGATGCAAAGCAGTTATCTCTAGTTTTGGCTTTGCTATTAGTTGTATGACCTATGATTTCAGCCTCTTTGTGATCAGCTGGTTCTTGATCTGAAAAACCAGAAGGCTGGAATAATACAGTGCCTTTCAGTTTTAACATTTAAAAGGGGGTCACATTTACCTGGTATTCTCTGTAGTGCCTTCCCTTTTTGAAGTTTGTAGCTAATAGCTGAACTTACATTTCAGGATTAAGTACTTTAAAACACTTTTCCTCAACTCCCAAGTTACTCAGAGGATAAGGGAGGAGAGGGATAAAGGAGCTTGGCAAATTCTTGTAGAGAAATTCTAAAATTCATTATCTTTCATCCCTACGTTTGGAATTCGTACAAGTGATTATTTCTTATTATTCTTATGCCCCCTCCCCACCTCATAAAACAATGTTCAAAAATCGAAAGGCACAAAACAGGAGAAACAAATCAGCGTAATTCTACCATTCAGGTAAATTGCACTTTTCCTTTCGGTTTTTGTCTAAAAACATGTGACTGGACGTATCGCTCTGCGATCTGCTTTTGTTTCTCTTTGGAAATATATATCTTGAGAGTATTTTGCTATGTCATAAAGTATTCTTAGGTCACTTTTTTTCTTTCTTTCTCTTTTTTTTTTTTTTCAGTACGCGGGCCTCTCACTGTTGCGGCCTCTCCCGCTGCGGAGCACAGGCTCCGGACGCGCAAGCTCAGCAGCCATGGCTCACGGGCGCAGCCGCTCCGCGGCACGTGGGATCTTCCTGGACCGGGACACGAACCCGTGTCCCCTGCATTGGCAGGCGGACTCTCAACCACTGCGCCACCAGGGGAGCCCCAGGGGAGCCCATTAGGTCACTTTTAACCTCTTTCCATTTCTGTTTTTCCTTCCGGGCTCCAGGGGCTGGCGAGGCCGAATCTCAAAGCGCTGCTGGTGCTGCTGGTGCTGCTGGTGATAGAAACAATATGATAGAGTTATAAGGTCAGGGGGAAGGGTGGCGGGCGGGAAAGATTCCTTGAGCGAAAAAATGAAACAAGCTCCCCTTTGAAGATCTAAGAAATTTCCGACACTAGAACCTTTTGTGTAGAGTTTTCGGCAACCTTCGGCAGGGGGCGCTCGGAAATTGCCGTCACTTTCCGGACAGCCTCCCAGACCTTGCCCTCTAGAAAACTGTACAGTGTTTCCGGCTCTTCTCAGTCGCAGACGTTCGTAACTTTTCGGCACTTTCCGGGGAGACTCGGGGGCTCCGCGCCTCGCTCACTCTGTTCCGATCGCCTGGCGCGGCGGGGCAGGGTCTCGGGCTAGTCATGGCGTCCCCGTCTCGGAGGCTGCAGACCAAACCGGTCATCACTTGTTTCAAGAGCGTCCTCTTGATCTACACATTCATCTTCTGGGTGAGAGACGGAGACACCCGGGGACGGGAGGGGATCCCGGGCTGGGGTCGTGAGGAGGGAGCTCGGATCGGAGGTGGGGAGGGAGGCGCTGGTGGGGCTGGGGCGGCGGTCGCTGCTGGGACCCCGGCGCTGGTGACGACGTGCTGGGGCTCGAGCTCGGGCTCGGGCATCTCGCCCGCGCGGGTCGGGGTGTCGGGCGACGGCAGCCGAGAGGCTGAGCCGGGACCCAGACGTGCCTAGCGTTGGAATTCGATGCGAGGGGCGAGTAAGGGAGTGAATCCCCCCAGAGCAAACAGAGGGTGTCCCCGGACCATTGGAGAGGCAAGGCTTTCCCGGCCCCAGTGAGGGCTCGCTTGCATAATAGTCTTTTTCTTTTCACTGCTTCATAAGAGGGGAGTATTTCGCAGGTAAGTATGGTAATGGCTCCACTCCCGCCAATCTGTCCTTGGGCTTGCTTTGTGTACCATCCCTTTGTACCCTGTGCTCATCTCTGAACTGGGGGGAAGGGGAAAGTTTCTGGAACTCTTAGAAACACTCCCCCCACCCCCACCCCCATCTGCGGAAAGGTTTTCTTCCTAAGGCGGGTGTAAAACAGTTAAGTTTTGATCCCTAGGGCAAAAAAACAGGTAAAGTTTAAGAATTTTGTCAAGGTGCCTTCTCTAGCTGCCCCTTGGTTTTGTCCTGGCCACAGTGATCCAGCGTGTGGATTTATCAAGGCCTGTTCTTGTGTACAGCCCCACCCCCTTGTCTACCACATCCCAGCCACAGCTCTTTGGCCACAGACTGCTACATGAATTCTCACACCTATTGTTTCTTAAACACCTAGTGGTTTGTGGTTTCAAGATGTTGCTGTATACAGTGTGTAACTCTCAATTCTCTGATTTCCCACATAGATCACTGGTGTTATCCTTCTTGCTGTTGGCATTTGGGGCAAGGTGAGCCTAGAGAATTATTTTTCCCTTTTAAATGAAAAGGCCACCAATGTCCCCTTCGTGCTCATTGGCACTGGCACTGTCATTATTCTTTTGGGCACCTTCGGCTGTTTTGCTACCTGCCGAGCTTCTGCATGGATGCTAAAACTGGTGAGTCCTTGCTTTCTTAGAATTGGTTGTTGGTTTTTGAAAAGGCTTATATGTTGTAGGCTTTGTTTCTTGGAACTAGGCATGGCCCTTTTTGATTTTTCCTCTTCCTTATGAAAACTTAGCAAGTAACAGTGTAGCTGCCAATTCCCACCTTTGTGTTTTCCCTGCCCTTTTCCATAAAAACGTGCTGAACATTGACTCCCTTTGCAGCTGTGATGTATAAACTGACTTGGACCTTTCTTTTTATCCTGCAGTATGCAATGTTTCTGACTCTAATTTTTTTGGTTGAACTGGTCGCTGCCATCGTAGGATTTGTTTTCAGACATGAGGTAAGCCTGAGTTTGGGAACCTTAATATGTGAAAATTTATCCTCTAAGAGATAAAGCTGGATAAATTTAAGTAATAGAGTTAAGCGACAGCTTTCACTAGTTTAAAAAATCACTTACAGCTGTGTTTAAAGCTGACTTTTTCAACCTGTAGCTGACAGTAATAACTTTCTGGTAAAAAAAAAAAAAACCTAGCCCACTTTTTTGGTAAAGACTGATAGTCACCAGAAGAAAATTGAAGGTACCCATAATTATTTGTATTTGCAGTCATTTTTCTGTGTATAAGTACCTATTAAAGTGTACATAGTACAATTTATAACTTTAGCGATAGGAAAATATTTAAAGCACAAAATTGATAACACAAAATTGATACCTTCTCCACTCATCAAAACCTTAATAAATCTGGGGTTAGGAAGTCATTCAATGAGTACTGAAGGCTCATCAATGAGAGTGGTAGTGCAAAGTGGTAGTGCATTCTCCCAGAGTGAGATTGTGTAGCTTAAAAATCCCATAGGCATCAAATGTGTACTCAGTTGAAAGTGAAGAAAGATTGAGGGTGGGAGGAGATACAGCAGAAGGAAGCTGCCACTTGAATAAATATATGTTCCCATAGCACTTTGAACGTCTAGTCGTTATCATCTTTTACTGGAATGTTTTGCTTAGGAATCCCCTTAGCTAAACTTACATTGCTTAGAAGACAGGATTGGACCATAGAAGTTAATTACCATACACATTGCTGCTATCAAAGATAGGACCATTGGTCAGATGTGGGAATTTCTTATTTGACCTAGAAACCAAAAGGACATTCTAAAATCTTTGTTTACTGGCCTTGTGTTTCTTTGCTGTAGATTAAGAACAGCTTTAAGAATAATTATGAGAAAGCTTTAAAGCAATATAACGCTACGGGAGATTATAGAAGCGATGCAGTAGACAAGATCCAAAATACGGTAAGTGGTCATAGGTGGTGGCTTCTCAAGAGGGGAACACATTCCTTATTCCCTCAGAGAAGAGGATAGGGCCCTGCCTACCAGACGTTGTCCATTTGTACTGTAGCAGTGAAAGTAAGGCCAGTCCCAAAGTGCTAATCTCATGAATTATAATGCCAATAGAGAACAGCTGCTTTAAAATATGTCTTTTTTTTTTTTTTTCTTTTTTTTGCGGTATGTGGGCCTCTCACTGTTGTGGCCTCTCCCGTTGCGGAGCACAGGCTCCGGATGCGCAGGCCCAGCGGCCATGGCTCACGGGCCCAGCCGCTCCGCGGCATATGGGATCCTCCCAGACCGGGGCACGAACCCGTATCCCCTGCATCGGCAGGCGGACTCTTAACCACTTGCGCCACCAGGGAGGCCCTAAAATATGTCTTAAGCTAGAGATCACCAAGTATAATCTAAGATGATGGTTTAATTGTTTGACTACAAAGTGGTAATATGAACTATAAATGCTTCCGTTGGATTTTTTTTCAGTTGCGTTGTTGTGGTGTCACCGACTATAGAGATTGGAAGGATGCTAATTATTACTCAGAAAAAGGATTTCCCAAGAGCTGCTGTAAACTTGAAGGTTGTTCTCCTCAGAGAGATGCAGATAAAGTAAACAATGAAGTAAGGAGTAAAAAAAGAATTTAATTTTTACTCACAATACATGTAATCTGAAATAGGGCAGAGCAGGTGTTATTCTCATTGAATAAATGAGGAAACTGAAGCTCAGAAAATTGGTGACTTGATTTCACACTTATGCATAATCCAAAAGGTGGAACCTGTGTTCCTCAAAGGAGACAGGATTTGTTATGAAAGAATAAATTTTAATAAAAGAACAATCAAAGGCTAAGGTAGCTCATCTTTCGCAGAGATGTGTGATCAAAGTATTTATTATGGTTTGAGCTGTACTTAATGTTTTTTTTTTTTCTCTTCCATCAGGGTTGTTTTATAAAGGTGATGACCATTATAGAGTCAGAAATGGGAGTTGTTGCGGGAATTTCTTTTGGAGTTGCTTGCTTCCAGGTAAGTCCTTGTAGTTAGGAAATGTTTCATCACTCTTGTTAAGTGTAAGCTACAAGATTTCCACTTTGAAGGCTTCAGTTTTTGCTTCAGGGCGCTGGTTAGCAAGGGCATTTTTAGAGAAGTCATATTTTCACAAAACTCTCAGTTGCTCATCACAGTAGAGATGTAGTAGTTTTGCTCTTTTCATTCCAATTTTTGGTTGTCTTGCATCTTATGTTTTCCCACAACTACAGAGTTCTCTAAGACCTGCCCTGCTAAGTCTGTCTGAATCTGCACTAATAGCCGCTAGCCACCTTTCAAAAGTTACGTGGCTAGTGGCCACCGTGTTGGACAGAACAGGTATTACAGAATATTTTCATCATCACAGCACTGTTTTAGAATCCTCCAAGAGAATCTCTGCCTTGATAGATGGAGATTTTACTTGATGAGATGCATATTCTAAGCCATATCCTTTTTGCTCTGATAACTGAGAGGAAGAGTAAGGAAAGTTTCCCCAAACTTCAAGATTTTCCTGAGTGATTTTTGTCAGTGGTGGTTGTGAAATTCCGATCACAGTAGTAGTTAGACTTCACTTATATGCTTATTCTAGAAAAAAACTTAAGGAAATTGGTAGTGAATTAGAAGTGAAAGGAGAATATACCTGTATCCTGAGGTCTTTGAGCTTTGTGTGTATGTGTGTTTAATTTTGCTTGTATTTTGTTTCCAGCTGATTGGAATCTTTCTAGCCTACTGCCTCTCTCGCGCCATAACAAATAACCAGTATGAGATAGTGTAACCAGCATAATACGGGCCTATTCCTCTCCAACTTTAAGGTATGTTCATTTTGATCCTCCGTCCTCTCAGTGTTAGTATTTACTCCAGCCTATACATGTGATGGATGGACTGAGTTTGCCAAGAAGGTCATGTCCAGCAGTGCATTCAAATTTTATTGTTACTGTGTAACCCTGCATAGGCACTTGTCTCTCAGTACAAGTCATGGCCAAAAAGGACAGAAGGGCCTCTCTGGGTTTACCTGCACATGTCAGCCTAAAGATCCTAAGTGGTCCCCTTTCTAACAGATTTGGACCTAGTGTAGAGAAGTGAAGAATCCCAATAGTGACCTGGCAAGTACACTCTGCTCTTGGTCAATATCGGCATTTTCCCCTGGTCTTTTACCTAATTCTCATTTATTGCAGTCCTCTGGTGGACTGTTACTAGAGCCATAAACTCATCTAGCTTAACTAGATTCTGGAGAAACATGTGCTTCAATAACTTCAGTATTTGAATGGTAAAACGTGAGAACTGTAGCTGGCTGAATTAATCCCTGGGGCACCCTTCACATTTGAATTGAGCCACTGACTGGGAACACATGAAGGTCTTCATTAGCAGACTGGATTAAAATGTGTGGAAAGGAATACAGATATTGAAATTTGGGTTATAAGTAAATTAACTTTTTTTCTTTAATTTTAGGATTTTAACATCCCCACCCCCAACCCTGTGAATTACAAGATCGCCTGGATGGAAGACTGACATTTCTTACAGATAGATTGAAAAACTATACCAGTAGTCTGATTCGATCAAGACATTTGCTTGATATGTTTGAAGTCCACCTTTTGTCCCATTCATGTTAGATAGTTGAAATCCCCGTGTCACTCTGAAACACTGGAAGAGCTTAGTAAATTGTAAATGAAGCAATACTGTGTTCCTCTTGACTTTTTTTTTTCTCAGTGTGTGGCTTTTGAAAGTCACTGTGAGTTTGCTGTCAATGTAGTGTGATCGAAAATTGATCCCTCCAAACTGGACCTTTTCCCAGCCAGGGTTATCTGGTGTGATTGTATAATTTGCATCAAGAAGTTAAAATATTTTCATTAGTCTCTGTTCTGCTGATAGGCAGAGAGTCACATTGCATAATTTAATTCCAGCCAATAGTTGAATAACACCCATCATTAGAGTTGCCAAACGGTAGTAACGACGGTCTCTGACCTCTAAGGCACCCAAGACTATAAAAGGCACTACCAGTCCTCTGTGATACACCAGGTTGCAACACAGTTAACACTTTACATTTCTTTGCCTCGAAATTTAGGTATTTATACTAACATTTATATTTCCCCTATTGTTTGAAAAGTTCTAATTATTACTTAATGGTGTCAAGAGTTATTGTATTCTCCTTAGGAATTTAAAGCAACTCATCTTCATTAGCTTTAGCTGGTATTTCCTTACCAGGTTGATAAGAATTGTCAACATTAAGGTTAACTTTTAATAGTCTTAGTTTTGTTTTGTGCCTTTGATTAATAAATATAAATCTTTTACACAATAAATAGTGTTTTCCTCTAAAATCATTGTGTTTAACTTTTGGAAAATCTGGGATGGTTGTTTTCCACTAAAAAAGTTAAGCCCCATATTTCTACTTGGAGTACAGTTTTAGATATGAAATATAAAACTGAGGTCTTGACTCTCATTTTTAAAAAGTCCCTGTTTACATGAACTATTCCCTGTGAAAGGATTGCATTCCTTGCTATGAAATAGCATATGCTTAGCATTCTCCTAGAGATCAGACTCTTTTTATTGTATAGTTTATAGTAAGAAGTTGGATAGGGAGAGGTATAACTTGTACCTTCAGGCTAGTAAGGAAATTAATAATTAAAATTGGAGTTGGAATGGGGGAATTCTTTCTTTGGTTTTGAGTTTCTTTATATATCCATTAGTAGAACCTAGCTCATTGATTGCCACACAGTCCTTGAATTTGATGGTAAAGGGGAATCAATCACAGTTATAAGGAAAGTGGATAAAAGCTACTAGTTGAAAAAGATTAATAATGAATTTTGGGGTACATGTTTTAAAGTACTTGGAATTACTGCAGAGAAAGAATATTCTCCATTAAAATATTTGATGGGTGACTTTTTATGTTTTATTTATTTTTGACTGCATTGGGTCTTCATTGCTGTGCGCGGGCTTTCTCTAGTTGCAGAGAGCGCGGGCTACTCTTCATTGTGGTGCGTGGGCTTCTCATTGTGGTGGCTTCTCTTGCAGAGCACGGGCTCTAGGCACACGGGATCAGTAGTTGCAGCGCACGGGCTTAGTTGCTCCACAGCATGTGGGATCTTCCCGGACCAGGGCTCGAACCCGTGTCCCCTGCATTGGCAAGTGGATTCTTAACCACTGTGCCACCAGAGAAACCCTGATGGGCAACTTTTGACATAAGATATAGAGATAAAACAATTGAAAACTAGTGGCTTTCCAAATGCAGTGAATCAGAGTTATTGAAATAAGTGAAGCTAAAGAAGAAAGGACAATCAGATTTATTTTAAGGATAATCAGCAATTTTCAAATAGCTATTTTTCACTAGGGTGGCCTAGAAGAACCTTTTAAAGTTTTCTTTAGTTTTTTTAAAAGTTAAATATTTTCCTCATTATTAAAATGAAAAAAAACCCAGGACATATGGAAAGTAGGAAGAGAAAAAACACACTGCCTTGCCCTTAAGGTGGGTTGGTGTATTTATTTTTAAGGTGGGTTTATTTTGGATGGCCAATTACAAAAGTCCCTTCTAGTTAAGGTGTGCATGTGCACACTGGGCTGTAAAATCCGCCTCCACCTTTGCAGTGTGCCAAAGCTATCCTGTGGGTTGTCTCACTTCCAGACACCAGGTTGCCCACTGCAAGGAGGCTCTGAGCTCCACTTTGAGAAGCAGAGCTCCACAGGGTGTATTTTCTGAAAATGTGGAAAGCTTGGCAGCTTTGGCCTATTCCTGTGAGGGGTTGGATTTACGTTGTAGGCATCAAACTTTTATGGGAAATAAATCCCTAATACAAGGTATAAATGGCATTTCTGTTTTTCCTCAGAGTTCACACAGGATTCTTTGAGATGATGTTTTTAACCTCCTGTCAGAATCCAAGTTGGTACTTTGACAGTGATGCCAGCCAGCCAAACTGATTAAATTATGAGAGGCAAAGGAGTGTATGCACTTTTGTGTGTGTGAAACTGAGGAAACTTTGGTTCCTTTGGACTATTCTGTATGGCTTTTGTTTGTATGTGTAGGAAAAAAATCTAACACAAGCTGTAACTACCATTCCTCACGCATACATAAGATACATTGAGATTTGATATTTTTAAAATTTGCTGTCCTTCAAGGTTGACACCTTGCCTGTGATGTGGCAAATCAATCTTTTTTAATTCAAAAAGGAAAACAAAAGGCGAATATATCAGAAAAGAATACATAAACTGAAACACTTTCAGGGAAATGAGACTTTCATTTTTAAGCCATGGGTCTAAAGCTTTGCCCAGATTCCTCATGAGAGAAAAGCCATTATGATTTAATTATGGCTCTTCTATTAGGTACCCGTACCCTGTGGAGCTTAGTAGACTTCGGCACTTATAAGAGCACAGCAAATGCTAATGAAATGAATGAGGGAGTGAATCTAATTACAATGGCTTCTTAATGTTCTGTGTGAAATAAGTTGTTGACCTAAATATCTCATTCTATATAAGCCACTGTTTATATAATAGAAACCACCTGCCCAGTCAGAAACCACTTAACCTCGGAAAACACTGCTAACTTCCTCCCCGTCAAATCACTTTTTGATGCTTTTCTTTTTTGAAGTCTTTGCTACATGCAAGGCCACCGCAGATTCTTGGGTTTTGTTTTGACCTTGTAATATCCTGCTTTTCTTCCCTTTTACTGCTGTTTCTGGTTTACTTTGCTGTTTTAATTTCCTCCTACTTTTCAAGTGTGGCTGCCCCCCCACAAAGTCTGGCATTTGGCTTTCTGCTCTTAGGTTATGCTGACCTTGGAGGAACTGAATGTAGATAACACTTCAGTTGTGTGTTGGTAATTGTGACTTGCTTGTATCCCCCTCTCCCTCCAACACCCCAAAGCTTAGCATTCTGAACACTTAAAAATTCAAAAAACCCTCCTATAACATGTAGTGCATGGATAGTAGGCACATTTGATGTTGACTGAACTGGTTCCTTCACCAGGAATAACACAGTTTATGGCAATCGAGGAAAATGGGCCAGTTGCTCTGAGAGTTTATCATTGGCTCTGCTACATGCATTCATCAGATGAACATGAGTTCTTTGGGTAAGACTGTTATACTTGATCTGGTGGTGCTCTCATTACCACGTCCTCAAAGTTTTTATTTAAAAAAACTGAAGTAGTGACTTGTAAATATTTCTCTCTTCCAACAAGTTTTTCACCACCTTTGCTGCGAAAAGACAATCTCAGTAGCAACATCCTCAAAGCAAATCAAACTGGCATGGTGCTTGCCTGGATATAGACAATCAATTCATGAATGGGTGCACACACTGTGTAAGTAGGTAATACAAATACTCAGAATCATCGTTGGAAAGGTATGGACACAGGGCAACACACCTGGGGTACAGATTAAGATTTTGAGAGGTGAGGGACTTGAGAGATTTTCACTCTAAGTGCACGTCTTGACCTTCCTTAGAAGGAAAATGGCATCTAAGAGAAGGTAGACCCTTTCCAAAGAGTTATTTTTCCTACTCAGGTTCTTACTCCCCCCATCCCCAGCCTCCAGAAGGTAAGAGAACTAATGTTTACTGAGTACTTACTAATTGCCCAACACCTTGTAAGGTGCTTCAATAAACTACCCTGTGCAGGGAGGTAGAGCTATCCCCATTTTTCAGAAAAACCACCAAAAACCTGAAGATTAGGTTAAATAGCTTGTCCAAGGTCACACAGCTAGTAAGTGGCAGATCTAGGATCTGACTCTGAAGCCCATGCTTCTTTCATTGAATTATGCTGCACCTTAATAACAAAAAGGCTCTAGGGATTATGTGATGCTGGTCCATGGCCAGAGAACAGGAGTAAGAAAAAGCAATTCTCCTCCAAGTATCACTTAATCAGTCTTTACTGAATATGAAATCTTTAAAAAGGAAAACTTCATGAAAAAGAGTATCCTGTTTTCTCACAACATGCTCTTGTAGGGTGTTAGCATACAATAAGTACATATTGAAAACAAATACATCTGTAGTTACTCCCTGTCTCCACAACGTTATTGAACCAAAGAAATGACTACAAAGAGTTAATCACAGTCTAAACATTAACCCCTCCCATTGCCTTTTAAGCATCTTTTCATACTGTCAGAGGCTTCCTAAAGTTCATAAGGTAATATTTCCCACTTTAGTAAAGATACTCCACAACACTCAGCTGCTTTCATAACATATTCTCTTGCAACTGTCTTTAAACATTAAATGGAACCCCTCCCCCAAACCTCTGCTACACAGACACACACATGCTGGAGGCAGACTCACTCTCAACTCTGCAGGCAGAAATCTGAACCTTGCTTTTGGCAAATAGGTTTGTTTGCACATGCGCACATGCATGCGGAAAATCTATCCCCCTCCTGGACAGCAGCAATTTCCAAGACCGACAGGCCTCATGGTGCACCCCAGGGCGTCTAGGGAGTTCAGAGCTGCACACCACAGCTCACTGCAGCCTTGAATTCAGCCCAATCGCAGTCTGACCCAAGCAGGGGAACAAGCAACACAGGCCCTTCTTTCATCATCTTCCTCAGCCCCCACCCCGACCCTTCTTGGCCTTGAGCCCATGCTGGGCCTCTGACACTGGCAGAAGGAAACCTAACAGAAAGCATGCCATGGTAATTATTTGAGGACTTGGCCTGAAGGCCTGAAGACATACCCAGAAGAATTCAGAAAATATCAAAAAGTTTAGGGAAAATTAAAAATGTAAAAATTTGACAGATCAAAGATAGCCAATGTTTTGATTTAAAAATAGATGTTTCGTATCTACCAAACGAATGCATGAATTATAAAATGTATAAAAAAATCAGAGTTCAAGTGGTATAAAGTAATAAAGTAATAAATTTGTTTCCCTTTCCTGCCCACCCTCATTGCCACTTCCCAGAGTGGGAATTACTGATAAAAGTTCCTTGTGGGAAGGGGACCTTCAAGATGGCGGAGGAGTAAAACGTGGAGATCATCTTCCTCCCCACAGATACATCAGAAATACATCTACATGTGGAACAACTCCTACAGAACACCCACTGAACACTGGCAGAAGACCTCAGACTTCCCAAAAGGTAAGAAACTCCGCACGTTCCTGGGTAGGGCAAAAGAAAAACGAAAAAACAGAGACAAAAGAATAGGGACGGGACCTGCACCTCTGGGAGGGAGCTGTGAAGGAGGAACAGTTTCCACGCACTACCTTCACTGGCGGAGATGGGGGTGGCGCAGGTCAGGGGCAGCTTGGGAGCAGCAGAGGAGAGCGCAGCAATAAGGGTGCAGAGGGCAAAGCGGACAGATTCCCACACAGAAGATCGGTGCCGACCAGCACTCACAAGCCGGGAGGCTTGTCTGCTCACCTGCTGGGGTGGGCGGGGGCTGGGAGCTGAGGCTCGGGCTTTGGAGGTCAGACCCCAGGGAGAGGACTGGGGTTGGCTGTGTGAACAAATGGGACCTAATGAAACTTAAAAGCTTTTGCACAGCAAAGGAAACCATAAACAAGATGGAAAGACAACCCTCAGAATGGGAGAAAATATTTGCAAATGAAGCAACTGACAAAGGATTAATCTCCAAAATTCACAAGCAGGTCATGAAGCTCAATATCCAGAAATCAAACAACCCAATCCAGAAATGGGCAGGACACCTAAATAGACATTTCTCCAAAGAAGATATACAGATAGCCAACAAACACATGAAAAAATGCTCAACATCACTAATCATTAGAGAAATGCAAATCAAAACTACAATGAGGTATCACCTCTTACCAGTCAGAATGACCATCGTCAAAAATCTACAAACAAGGGCTTCCCTGGTGGTGCAGTGGTTGCGAATCTGCCTGCTAATGCAGGGGACACGGGTTCGAGCCCTGGTCTGGGAGGATCCCAGATGCCACGGAGCAGCTAGGCCCGTGAGCCACTACTACTGAGCCTGTGCGTCTGGAGCCTGTGCTCTGCAACAAGAGAGGCCGTGACAGTGAGAGGCCCGTGCACCGCAATGAAGAGTGGCCCCCGCTTGCCACAGCTAGAGAAAGCCCTCGCACAGAAACGAAGACCCAACACAGCAAAAATAAATAAATTAATTAATAAACTCCTACCCCAAACATCTTCTTTAAAAAAAAATCTACAAACAATAAATGCTGGAGTGTGGAGGAAAGGGAACCCTCTTGCACTGTTGGTGGAATGTATATTGACACAGCCACTATGGAGAACAGTATGGAGGTTCCTTAAAAAACTAAAAATAGAACTACCATACGACCCAGCAATCCCACTACTGGGCATATACCCTGAGGAAACCATAATTCAAACAGCGTCATGTACCACAATGTTCATTGCAGCTCTATTTACAATAGCCAGGATATGGAAGCAGCCATGTGTCCATCGACAGATGAATGGATAAAGGTGTGGCACATATATACAATGGAATATTACCCTGCCATAAAAAGAAACAGAATTGAGTTATTTGTAGTGAGGTGGATGGACCTAGAGTCAGTCATACAGAGTGAAGTAAGTCAGAAAGAGTAAAGTAAGTCAAAAACAAATACCATATGCTAACACATATATATGGAACCTAAGAAAAAAAATGGTTATGAAGAACCTAGGGGCAGGACAGGAATAAAGACACAGATGTAGAGAATGGACTCCAGGACACAGGGAGGGGGAAGGGTAAGCTGGGACAAAGTGGTAGAGTGGCATGGACTTATGTACACTACCAAATGTAAAATTGATAGGTAGTGGGAAGCAGCTGCATAGCACAGGGAGATCAGCTGGACGCTTTGTGACCACCTAGAGGGGTGGGAAAAGGAGGCTGGGAGGGAGATGCAAGAGGGAGGAGATATGGGGATATATGTATTTGTATAGCTGACTCACTTTTTTATAAAGCAGAAACTCACACACCATTGTAAAGCAAGTATACCCCAATGAAGGTGTTAAAAAAAAAAAAGAAATTTCCTGGTGATTCCTTCCACATATTGCTTGCCGTATACAAGTGTATCTGTATATTCTTTTTTTTTTCCCTCCCACAAATGGAAGCCATGGTTAAGACCACAGACTGTGGAGTCAGACTGACAGTTTGGATCCCCAGCTCTACTAATTACTGGCTGTGTGCTCTTTGGCAAGTCACCTAATCTCTCGTGCCTCAGTTTCCTAATTTATGAAAGAGGGATAAATAATATTACTTACTGCATAGGGCTGTTATGAGAATTAAATGAGTTGCTAGATGCTAAGCACTTAACACAGTGTATAGTACATAGTAAGCGCTATATAAATGTTAGTTTCAATTTTTAAAAATTTCATTGAGATATATTTTATGAATCATAAAATGCATCCATTTCAAGTGTGTCCAGTGATTTAATCAATCATAGAACATTTTCATCCCCACAATGAGATCCTTCATGTTCATTTATAGTTAATCCCTGTTCCCACCCCTAACCCTAGGCAACTGTGAATCTACTTTGTCTCCATAGATTTGCCTTTCCTGGGCATTTCACGTAAGTAGAATCATACAATATATGGTCTATTGTTTCCGACTTCTTTCACTTCACAAAATGTTTTTGAGGTTCACCCATGATTTAACATGGATGTAGTATATTCCTTTTTATGGCTGAATTGTATTCCATTGTATGGATATACCATATTTGTCTATCCATTTGCCAGTTGGTGGACATTTAGATTGCTTCCAATTTTTGACTATTATGAAAAATGCTACAGGAAATATTTCCATACAAACCTCTGTGTGGACATATGTTTCCATTTCTCTTGAATAGATACCTAGGAGTGGAATTGCGGGGTTGTATGGTGGTTTTATGTCTAACATTTGACAAACTGCCAAACTGTTTCCGAAGTGGCTGTGCCATTTTACATTCCCATCAACATCTAGTGACGAACGGTTCCCACTTCTTCATATTCTCGCCAACATTTGGTATCGTCTGTCTTACAATCATTCTAGTGAGCACAAAATGGCATTTCACTGTGGTTTTAATTTGCATTTTCCTAATGACTGTTGATGTTAAGTATCTTTTCATGTGCTTACTAGCCATTCATAAATCTTCTTTGGTGAAAAGTCTGTTCATTTCTTTTGTCCATTTAAAAAACTGGGTTGTCTTCTTATTAACTTGTAAGAGTTCTTTGTGTATTCTGGATACAAGTCTTTTATCAGCTAAGTGTTTCATAAATACTTTCTCCTAGATTTGTTTGCTTTTTCATTTTCTTAATGGTGTCTTTTGAAGTACAAAATATTTGAATTTTGATGAGGTCCAATTTGTCATATTTTTTTTCTTTTATGGACCATAGTTTTGGTGTCATGTCTAAGAAATCTTTGCTTAACCCGAGGTCCCATAGATCCTCTTATATTTTCTTCTAAAACCATCATATGTTTTTAGCTCTTACATTTAAGTCTGACAAGTTTAGAGTAAATTTTTGTGTATGGCCTGAGGTAAGGCACTAAGATAATCTTTTTACATGTGCATGTCCAGTCATCCCAGAACCATTTGTTGAACATTCTTTCCCCCAGTGAATTGCCTTGATACCTCTGTCAAAAGTCAGTTTACTTTAAGTATTAGGATTTGTTTCTGAACCCTTAATAATATTCCATTGATCATTATGTTTATCCTTATGCCAGTACCATACTATCTTTCTTGATAACTATAGCTTTATGTTAACTTTTGAAATTGGAAAGTGAGGGTCCTCCAACTTTTTTCTTTTTCTCAAGATTATTTTAGATATTCTGGATTCCTTACATTTCCATATGAACTTTGAGCTCTCCTTGTCAATTTCTGCAAAATTCTGCTGTAATTTTGTCAGGGACTATATTGAATATATATATCAATTTGGGGAGAATGACTGTCTTAACAATATTGAGTCTTCCAATTCAAGAACATGGAATGCCTGTTCATTTATTTAAATCTTCTTTAACTTCCCTCAGTAATGTTTTGTAATTACTAGTATACAAGTCTTGTGCTTTGTTTGGTAAAGTTATTTCTAAGCATTTTATTTATTTGATGCTACTGTAAATAAAATTACATTCTTAATTTGAGTTTTGGATTGTTTGCTGCCTGTGCACAGAAATGCAGTTAATTTTCTTTACTGATCTTGTATTCTGTGGCCTTACTGTACTTCTGCTTTGTTTTGTGTATTCCTTAGGATATTCTATGTACAAGGTTATGTCATATGCAAATAGAGATAGTTGTACTTCTTTCTTGCCTTATTTCCTAGAATATCCAGTACAATGTTGAACAAAAGTGACGAGAACAGGTATTCTTGTCTCTTTCCTGATCTTAGGGAGAACTTTCAGGCTTTTACAGTTAAGTAGGATGCAATGCCCTTTATCAGGTTAAGAAAATTCCTGTCTATTCCTAGTTTGTTGAATGTTTTTATCATGAAAGGGTGTTGTATGCTGTCAAATGCCTTTTCTGCATCTACTCAGATGATCATGTGGTTTTTGTCTTTTTTTTCAACTGAGGTGATATCTTACATTGATTGATTTTCATGTGTTGAACCAACATTACATTCCTAGGTTAAATCTCACTTAGTCACGGTGTATAAACCTTTCTATATTTTGCTGGATTCAGTTTGCTGGTATTTCATTGAGAATTTTTGTGCTATATTCATAAGGGATATTGGTCTGTGGTTTTCTTATGAAGTCTTTGTCTGATTTGGGTAATACTCGTCTCAGAATTAGTTTTTAGGTGTTTTCTCCTATAAGTTTGTGAAAGGTTGGTATTAATTCTTCTTCAAACGTTTGATAGAATTAACCAGTGAAGCCATCTGAACCTGGGTTTTTCTTTGTGGAAAGTTGATTGATTACTACTTCAGACTCTACTTTTTATAAATCTCTTTAGATTTTCTATTTCTTTTAAAGTCAGTTTTGGTAGTTTGTGTCTTTCCAGGAATTTGTCTATTTCATGTAGGTTATCTAATTTGATGTCATACAATTGCTTATGGTATTCCCTTATTTATCATACTTTTTTTCCTCTAAAGTTGATAATATGTGTGGTCTTTCATTCCTGATTTTAGTCATTTGAGTCTTCTCTCTTTTTTCCTTGGTCAGTCTAGCTAAATGTTTGTTAATTTGTTGATCTTTCCAAAAACCCAACTTTGGTTTTACTAAATTTCTCTATTGCTTTTCCATTATCTAAGGCAATTAGTTCCACACTAATCTTTTTTTCTTTAAAAAACATTTTTATTGCCATATAATTGTTTACAATGTTGTGTTAGTTTCAGGTGTACAGCAAAGTGAATCAGTTATACATATACATATATCCACTCTTTTTTAGATTCTTTTCCCATATGGGTCATTACAGAGTAATGAGTAGAGTTCCCTGTGCTATACAGTAGGTCCTTATTAGTTATCTATTTTATGTATAGTAGCGTGCATATGTCAGTCCCAATCTCCCAATTTATCCCTCCCCACTTTTCCCCCCGGTAACCATAAGATTGTTTTCTACATCTGTAACTCTATTTCTGTTTTGTAAATAAGTTCATTTGTACCATTATTTTAGATTCCACATATAAGTGATATCATATGATATTTGTCTTTCTCTCTCTGACTTACTTCACTCAGTATGACAATCTCTAGGTCCATCCATGTTGATGCAAATGGCATTATTTCATTCTTTTTTATGGCTAAATAATATTCACTGTATATATGTACCACATCTTCTTTATCCATTCCTCTGTCGATGGACATTTAGGTTGCTTCCATGTCCTGGCTATTGTGAGTAGTGCTGCAATGAACATTGGGGTGCATGTATCCTTTTGGAGCATGTTTTTCTCCAGATATATGCCCAGGAGCGGGATTGCTGGATCATATGGTAACTATATTTTTAATTTTCTGGGGAACCTCCGTATTGTTTTGCATAGTGGCTGCACCAATTTACATTCCCACCAACAGTGTAGGAAGGTTCTCTTTGATCCACACTGTCTCCAGCATTTATTTGTAGACTTTTTGAGGATGGCCATTCTGACCAGTGTGAGGTGATAACTCACTGTAGTTTCAATTTGCATTTCTCTAATAATTAGTGATATTGAACATCTTTTCATGTGCTTTTTGGCTATCTGTATGTCTTCTTTGGAGAAATGTCTATTTCAATCTTCCACCCATTTTAAAATAATTTTAACTTTATTTTTGGCTGTGTTGGGTCTTCATTGCTGTGTGCGGGCTTTCTCTAGTTGCGTCGAACAGGAGCTACTCTTCATTTGTGTTACATGGGCTTCTCATTGTGGTGGCTTCTCTTTTTGCAGAGCATGGGCTGTAGGCACATGGGCTTCAGTAGTTGTGGCACACAGGCTCAGTAGTTGTAGCTCGTGGGCTCTAGAGCTCAGGCTCAGTAGTTGTGGCACACAGGCTTAGTTACTCTGCAGCATGTTGGATCTTCCTAGACCGGAAACGAGCCCGGGTCCCCTGCATTGTCAGGAGGATTCTTAACCACTGTGCCACCAGGGAAGTCCTTCTGCCCATTTTTTGATTTTTTAAAAAATTGAGCTGCATGAGTTGTTTGTATATTTTGGAGATTAATTCCTTGTCGGTCACTTCATTGGCAAATATTTTCTCTCATTCTGTGGGTTGTCTTTTCATTTTGTTTATGGTTTCCTTTGCTGCACAAAAGCTTTTAAGTTTAATTCAGTCCAATTTGTTTATAATTTTCATTACTCTAGGAGGTGGGTCTAAAAAGATCTTGCTGTGATTTATGTCAGAGAGTGTTCTGCCTATGTTTTCCTCTAAGAGTTTGATGGTGTCTGGCCTTACATTTAGGTCTTTAATCCATTTTGAGTTTACTTTTGTGTATGGTGCTAGGGAGTGTTCTAATTTCATTCTTTTACATGTAGCTGTCCGGTTTTCCCAGCACCACTTATTGAACAGGCTGTCTTTTCTCCATTGTATATTCCTGCCTCCTTTATCATAGATTAGTTGACTATAGGTGCATGGGTTTATCTCTGGACTTTCTATCTTGTTTCATTGATCTATGTGTCTCTTTTTGTGCCAGTACCATACCATTTTGATGATTGTAGCTTTGTAGTATAGTCTGAAGTCAGGGAACCTGAGGCCTCCAGCTCCATTTTTCTTTCTCAAGGTTGCTTTGGCTATTCGGGATCTTTTGTGTTTCCATACAAATTGTAAATTTTTTTGTTCTAATTCTGTGAAAAATGTCATTGGTAATTCGATAAGGATTGCATTGAATCTGTAGATTGCTTTGGGTAGTATAGTCATTTTAATCTTTGCAGTGTTATATCATTCTTTGGCTTGCTTTGGGTTTAGTTTGCTCTTCATTTTCTAGCTTGTTAAGGTGAAAGTTTAGGTTATTGATGTGAGATCTTTCTTCTTTTTAAATTATGGGCATTTAAAGGTGTAAATTTCCCTGTAAGCACTACTTTAGCTGCATCCCCTAAATTTTGATACTTATGTTTTTATTTTAATTTAGATCAAAGTACTTTCTAGTTCCCTTGAAATTTCTTCTTTGAACCATGAGGTTTTTAGAAATGTGTTGTTTAATTACCAAATAGTGTTGATTTCCCTAATTTCCTTCTTTTGTTGATTTCTAATTTAACTCCATATTCATCACAGAACAGCCTTTTTATGTTTTAACTCTTTTTAAGTTTGTTAATACTTGTTTTGTGGCCTAGCATAAGTCTATCCTGAACAATGTTCCATGTGCACTTCAAAAAATATGTATTCCACTGCTGTTAAGTACAGTGTTCTATAGATTTCTCTGAGGCTGATTTGGTTGATAGTGTTGTTAATGTCTTCTATATCCTTGTTTATCTTCTGACTAGTTTTTCTACCCATTATCAAATGTGGGATATTAAAGTATCCAACTATTATTGTTGCATTATCTATTTCTCCCTTCAGTTATATCAATTTTAGTGTCATGTGTTTTGAGGCTCTTTTGTTAAGTGCATGTTATCTCTTCCTGCTGAATAGACCCTTTTATCATTATAAAATGTTTCTCTTTGAGTCTAATTACAATTTTTGTCTTAAAAGCTCTTTTGTCTGCTATTAATATAGTGATTCCAGTCTTATTTACTGTTTGCATATCTTTTTGCATTACTATTTGTATATATTTTTTCCATCCTTTTACATTTAAACTATTTGGGTCTTTAAATATACTTGTAGACAGTATATAGATGAATTATGTTTGTTTTTATCCATCCTGTCAATCTCTGTCTTTTAACTGGAAAGTTTACTTCATTTATGTTGAATTTAATTGCTGATAAGGAGGGGCTAACTTCTGCCACTTTGCTATTTGTTTTCTGTACATCATATCTTTTTGTACCTCTGCTCTTCTGTTACTTCCTTCTTTTGTAATAAAAGGATATTTTCTAGTGTACCATTTAAATTACTTTGTTGTTTCTTTTACTATACATCTTTCAAGTTATTTTCTTATTGGTAGCTCTAAGGATTACAATTAATATCTTAAAACTATGTAGTTTAGATTAATACTAACCTAATTTCAAAAGTATTCAGGAACTTTGTCCAATATAGTTCCATTCCTTTTGAGCTATTATTGTCATAGAAATTACCTCTTTACACATTTTTAGTCCACCAACACAGTTTTATAATTACTTCTTTATGCAATTGTATTTTAAATAGGGTAGGAGAGGACAAAATTTACCAAAAAGTACATTTATACTATCTTTTATATTTACCTACATAGTTACGTTTTTTCGTGATCTTTATTTATTTGTGTGGATTTGAGTCACTGCCTAGTCCTTTCATTTCAGACTGAAGGATTCCCTTTATTATTTACTGCATGTCATGTCTGCTGGTAAAAATTCTTTCAGTTTTTGTTCATCTGGAAATGTCTTAATTTTTCCTTCATTTTTGAAGAATAGCTTTGTCAAATAGAGAGTTTATGGTTGACAGTATTTTCCTTTCAGTTCTTTGGCTATGTCATCCCTCTGCATTCTGGCTTCTGATAAGTTTCTGATAAGAAGTCCATTGTTAATCTTACTGAGGATCCCTTGTACATGATGAGTCACTTCCCTCTTGCTGCTTTCAAAAATCTTTCTCTTTGTCTTTCAACAGTTTGACTATGATGTGTCTGGGTGTGTATCTTCTTGGGTTTATCTTACTTAGAGTTTGTTGAGATTACTGGATGTGTAGATTAAAGATTTTCATGAAATTTGGGGAGTTTGTGACCATTATTTGTTTAAATATTCTTTCTACCTCCTTCTCTGACCCCTCTTCTCCTGGAACTCCCATTATGTGTATGTTGGTGTGCTTGATAGTGTCTCATAGGTCGGTGAAGCTCGGTTCATTTTTCTTCATTCCTTTTATTTGCTCTTACTCAGACTGGATAATCTTAATTGACCTATCTTGTGTTCTCTGATTCTTTCTCCTGTCAGCTCAAATCTGCTGATGAACACTTCTAGTGAATTTTTCATTCAGTTATTGTACTTTTCAACTCCAGAATTTCTATTTGGGTTTAAAAAAAATCTCTCTTTTCATTGATATTCTATATTTGATGAGGCATCACTCTCTTACTTGTCTTTAATTCTTTAGACATGGTTTCCCTTAGTTCTTTGAACATATTTATAACAGCTTATTTGAAGACTTTGTCTAGTAAGTCCAATGTCTGAGATTCCTTAGGGAGAGTTTCTATTGACGGCTTTTTTCCCCCTGTATATGGGCCATATTTTCCTGTTTCTTTGTGAGTCATAATTTTTGTTAAAAACTGGACATTTTAGATAATATAATTTGGCAACTCTAGATCACATTCTCTCCCACCCCAGGATTTTTTTGCTTGTCGCTGTTTCGTTAGTCAGTTTGTTTTTGCTGTTCTTTTGTAAAGTGACTTTTCTGGACTACTTCTATTGTATTGCCTCTAGTGCGTGGCCATGCAATTCTCTACTCAGTTTAGCGATTACATGATGATTCATCAAATATTTCCTTAAGGGTCTTGAATCAATAATTCTTCCATCCTTTTCCTTGGGGGTGGGGATCTGTACTGACAGGGGCATGCCTTCAACACTCAGGCAGGCAGTTTACAACTCTGCCTTAGTCTGTACTTCTGGCTTGCATAGAGCCTTAAGGTCAACCAGAGATGGGAGTTTGATGTCTTCTCAGGCCTTTCCTAGGCATATACACTGTGCTGCACATACACACAGACTTCTAGATACCCAGGGTTATGTCAGAGCTCTTTAAAGGCCACTATTGGTCATATCCTTCTCTAGATCTTTTTTTTAATTAAAAAATATTTGTTTTTACAAACCCTTGTGTCAAGGACTGACCTTTACCTAGATCATTTTTATTTTTATGTTTTTGACTAGGCTCTTGGTTGCCCAAACTGTTATAGTTATCTCAGGCAGCTGTGATTAACCAATTGCTGCTGACTGCATTCAACAAATGCTCTGAAGATAGGGCTTGTCCTGTGGAGCAAGCTCTGAGTCAGGTCAAATAATGGAAACACTCTATGAATGGGACTTTCCAGGGAGCTGTGAGACAGGTTAAATAATGACAGTGTTCTGGGGATGGGAACTTCTGAAGAGCATCAAACCCAGTTTTCTCTCTCTGGTGGCTGTAATGCTGTTGTTGTTTTCTTTACAGCTACTATGCTTGTGAGTTTGCTGTTTTTCAAGGCTACTGTGGAACTGGGAAGAGGGACATGGGAGTAAGTCAAGTTAAAAATGCCATAAAATGTTCTTATAGAGGTTAAACAGTTTTTCTTGATTAAATGCCCCTCAGATTGCTTCAGGCCTTTGGGTAATTTCCAGATTTCTGAAAAAGTTGATTTTATAATTTTGCCAGTATTTTTGTTGCTTTTATGCTAGAGTGGATTTATAGAAACCCTCATTGGACATTCTAGAAGTCCTCACTCGGACATTCTAGAAGTCCCACATGGTTAGCTATTACTTTATTATTCAAGCTTCTCCTCAGCTTACTTTTTTCCCATTTAATGATGCCTCTTGATTTTTCTATATCAGGTCATACAGACCTTCTGTATTGTTCAAGAGTAGGGATGAGACATATTTATTTAACGAGGCCCTATCACTGGACCATTTACTTTTTCCCCCCAGTACAGTCAATGCCACAAATACTCTTTTGAATTATCTTTTATATATATTGCGAGTATATGTCTTTAGGTTAAATTCCCAACTGAGGAATAGCTAGTCAAAGAGTATGTGCAGTTCTAATTTTGATTGATATTGCCAAATTGCCCTCAAAATAGCTACACTAATTACACTGTCTCTACTACTATATCAAAGTGCCTTTTTCACATATATGTGCCAACACTGAGATTCCTAATTTTTGCTAATTCAATAGTTCAGAAAATCGTGCCTCATTTCATTATTTCACTTATTTATTTTTAAATTGGTTTTAATGCTATATATATGATTAAGCAGCTTAGTATAAGGCCGACTCTCTGCTTACCTCATACATATGGTTTGAAAGGTCCTTTGGATTGAAGCTTTGTTATGATGAGCAAGAGGAGAGGAAAAAAATGTTGTAGATGTGGGAGCATCACAGAATATGCCTTATTACCAAGGTGGCGTTTCCAGTGGTTTGCAGAAGCTGTCTGGGGATAAAGCCATGAATCAAAACCTGCTTTTGCCATTGTTTCATGGATTTGGATAACTTTACATCATGAAAACGCATTGTGATTGTTGGAAAAACTGAAGTTCTACACCCTGGAATTTGGCAGAATGACTCAGGATGGTAAACGCAGCTCCCTCTTGTAAATTGCTATGAGGCACTGGTAAGCTCTGACTAGAACTTATAGCTGCTTGTGTACATTTAAGCTAGCTACTGGTGACCTTTTTCTTCCACAGCTGCAACTAGAAAGAATTGCACATGCTTTGGGCTCACAAATGTTTTGTAGAGGATATGAAAAGAATGTATTATGTCCTGGTTGCTTTAAAAGTATTGTATGAGAAAAGTATAGAGAAGGAAAGAGTGATGTTTAAAGTGAGGTTACAAAGACAGGGGAAAAATCAAAGGTCTACAATGGAGGGCCTGATATACCTAAATGCCAGGTAAAGTTCAGAGAGATTTATTATGACAACTGTAAAGAAAACATCTCCCTTGTCTAGGCTGATGTTTTCAATTACATTTATTGTCTTTTGGGCATTAGCATGGTTTCCAAAAGCCATGCCAAGTTTGGTCAATACATAGCTTATTCTTTTACATCTTCCATATATGGCCATCCCAGACTATGGATATTGTGCTGCGAAATCAGGCCAGTACGTAGAGGAACTGAGTTGGGAGCATGCAGGAATTAGGGGTGGAGGGGAAGATGAGCAGCCCTCACTATGCTACCACCATTAACTCTGTGGTGACCTTGGAAAATTTGCTTAATGTCTCAGTTTTCAAATCTCTTGAGTGAGGCAAGGAATTAGCAGGGAATATGGAAGCATTATACAAGCATTATGGTGGGTTTTACTATGATCACATACTCTTCAGGGAAATTGGACTTGATCAATTAAGTCTCTGATAAAGGGCTATACTTTAAATCTTTTTTTCTCCTCACAATAATTCTGTAATTTTGTGCCTTAGTGAGTAAAATAAAAATCATATAATCACAAAGAAAAAAAAAAGCTAGTACTTTCCCTTTTAAATGTAGATAGTTAATATAACATAGTGGTTTGGTGCATGGGCTTTGGAGCCAGACTGCCTGCCTTCATATCCTGGCTCTGTCACTTACAGAGTCTGTGACCTTGGGCAGTGTCTCAGTTTCTTCATTTGTAAAAGAAAAATAATAATAGTTCCTACTTCATACACAGGCTCAATGTGAGGATTAAATTACTTAATATAAGAAAAGCACTTAGTACTGGGCAGATAGAAAACACTCAGTAAATATTAGCTATTATTGTTATTATAACAATAACATTCTATCCTTTGCCCAGGCATCTAAGAAGAGCCAGGAAGGCAAGTAGAGGCAGAGAGCTGGTATGTATGGGAGCAACGAAACCAGAGGCATTCCTACAATCCCACTAGGGAGGTCATGGTTCTGATGATGGTGTTGCTGACATACAAGCCAGGAATTATTCATACTATCAGGGATATGCCAATGTTATTCAAAATGTGTTCCTTGAACCACTTGCATCAGAATCACTAAGGGAGGGAAGAACTGATAAAATGCAGATTCCAGAGCTTCATCCCAAACCTACAGAATCAGAATTTCTCGTCCTTGGAGCCAAGACTATACATTTTAAACAGGTACCCCAGAAACTTCTGATGCAGACTAAAGTTTGAGAACCACTGGATCAGGCTATATTTAGATATGGTTTGGTCAGAACACAGTAAGCAGCTAGTAACACTGACAATAATGTCAAATGGTAGTAATATTTGAATTCATATTGAGCTTGACCCAGGAGCTGCTCTGACTTCATTTGCTTCTGCTCTCAGGCTAATCTTTTATGTAATTTTGGAACTCAGGTGGCAAGATATCCTGTTTCTGGGCATGATAAACAAATTTTTAATTCCTAGTTCTATAAGGCTTTTGTCAAATAAAAGTTTGACTGTTGGCTGTAGCTCTCCATTTTACCAGTAGGGAGCACAGTCAGTCTATTGATCTTAGGCTTGGTATAAAAAAGAAGTCTGAGATGGCCTCTTCTCTATTTTAGTATGGAAATCTTTTCCTGGGGGTTGAATAGTAAGTGAAAAGGGCCATTTCTGTGTGGGGTAGGAATGTGACCCTCTGGGTGCAATTGTTCATTTTTCAAAGATGACACAGAATGAAACTTTTAAAATGAAAAGTTTTATATCTGAAAAATGTGGTCTCCTAGACATGCCACTCTATAAAATGAAATAGAGCCCTTCTTTCATGAGAAGCATGCCTTCCAATTGAGCACTTTGGAATAGGGTGTGAAATGTAGAGAAATGTGTAATAAAAATTATGAGATGTTGAATTCTTCTATTTTTGAAAACAACATGCTTTGGCATGTAGAATTAGACACCTGGAGGGAAATACTTGAAAGCTTGATGAAAGACAAATTTCAGTTTTCTGTGGTTCAAGGTGCTTTTTCTCAGCTCCTACAGACCATTTAATTATCACCTAAAAAGAAACTGTAATGACAAGGGTTTGGGGGCTTTGGGAAAAAGCTAAAACACAGATCAGCTTTCCCTCCCCTCCTCCCAATCCCCCAAAGTCAAAATATCTGAGGCCATGATAGCAAAACCCTCAAATGAAAACCTTTCTCACTGTTTTCTGTACAACTTCTCATAAACTCAAAGGGAAGGATTTATTCATTAATAAAATGTAGACACCAGGAAAACAAGTTTTAGAAAAAAATTGGACTGAAAATCAAGACAAGTAGAATTTCTGTGAAAAAAATCTCTCAAGACTTGAAGTGGGCTTCATTCTTGAGGTGGCTAAACATAACAGTGCGTCAAAACACTGGGGAATGTTGGTTAATATTTTTTGAATGCCCACAATGAATGTGCTGTAAGGAATCAGTTTGTGTTCATTGGCCTGAAGACTGTGAATAAGTTTCAAACTAATAAATTTTTTTCTTTATTTTTTCTCTGGTGGCCTAAATAGTCATCGTAGTTTCTCTGAATATAAAGGCTTATGCTCCTGGGATTGGTCTATAAATTGGTTACAGACTTTTATATCTCCAAATCCATATTCATTGGGATGATGGATGGGATCCATTGATGGGGTAAAAAATGAAGATTCAGAAAAATAAGTGTGGATTATCGGCTACTTGAAAGCAAAGGGAAATTTCCCTGGGTGACAGTAAAATAGAACTTGTTTCTTCTGGCTTTAGACTCTCACATCTGCTCTGTATATGATGTGGCATGAAATTTATTCTGCTCTACTAGATACATTTTAATTCCCCAGAATGTAGAAGATGAACTTTCTCTAGTCAGTTTGTCTGTCAAAACAAAACTTCTTTAATGAAAAATATTCATTTTATAAAGTCCTTCCTCCAAAAACTGATGAGGAGTTTTGAAAAGAAAAACCTATCCCCATGCTTTTCTTCAAAACAGTGCTCTATTTTGATTCCAAAATAAGAGCTATAGTGGTTTGAAAGTATTTTTCTTCTCTCCTCTTTCCAACCAGTTCTAAATCTCCTTGTACGTCTCCTCCACCCTTTTTCTGGTAAAAATGAAAAACAAATAAAAATCTTGCAAGAGATAATGGTAAATATAGTTATTGGCTTTGTGACATACTATCTTTGTTTATAATCTACAGGCTACAGCAAGTGTGTTCCATTGTATCAACTTAGATGTGTGGGGTTAGTCCTCAGCAAAATTGTGAAGTAAGCAAAACTGGTTTTGGCTCTCTCCCTACCCTCAGCCTTTTGACCTGTAGTGTCCTGTGGATGCTTTTTCTTAACATGTTCTTTTGTTTCCCCATTAATATTTTTGGTTCCCTTTACTTATGACCACATTCTTCAGAGAAACAAGTCTCATAGACTTGTTTGTGATCATATGGTAATGGGTCTTCATTTGTTAATGTTTTACCACTTTCTAAGTAATATTTGCATTTAACAGAGATTTTGAGAGACAGCAACTTAATGCAAAAAGGATGACTTTAATAATAGGGATTCTAGATCCTGTAACAAATTATTTTGTGTGGCCAATATTGGCAACTGCCTCCCCCAGCATGACTTCTCACTTCTTTCTCAGTAACAGAATCATGATTTCATTTGGTGTGATAATGCGCCCAGAACAAAGACTATTACCAGTCTCCTTTGAAGCTACATTTGGCCATGTGGCTAAGTTCAGGCTGACAACATGTAAGCTGAAATCTCCCTAAAAAGATAGAGGGTGGCTTTTTGTCCTGACCAGCTTCTTTGTGATGACAATCTGGAATGTAAACATGATGACTAGAACTGGAGTTAGCTCAAATCATGAGTTGTCCTTGAGGATGGAAACCATATACTGAGGATGGTACAAGGACTACCTACTTCTACCTTGTTTCAGTTATGTCATTTGGAGATTTTCTGTTATATGCAGCTGAACTTGATTTTAAGGGACAAACATCTTTTGGAAATCAGGGCTTTGTGGTATCTCTTAGCAAAATTGGTAGGTTAATTCTGAGAAAACCGTCACTGTTGGCTTTTGAAAGAGATAAGTTCTTGGTCTCTGAGAGCATATGGAGAATTCTTGCTCTCCTGAATCCTTCCGAAAAAAAAATCTATCTTATACTTTCTTAATTGTTTAGAGGGCACGGATTTTTTTCATTCCAAATATATTGTGAATGAATAGACAAGAAAGAGGATAACCTATCTGCCATGGCACAGTATCTAGCAGAGTGAAATGCTGGGTTCTTCCTATCTTGTTGATCATATTAGTGTAACAGTTACCCTAGATTGACATAGCTGTGATAGAAAGACGCTCTCACACAGAGAAGTAGTCTGGAGGAACAGAAAATGTAAAAGGTCAACCACAAACCATTCTGATTTGAACAGGATATGATTTAGTATAACCAAAACATCAAAAGCTATTATTGGGAACATGGGGGATTTACATCACGGTGGTACACCAGACAGATACACAGGGCTAGGGCAACATTGCTGTGAAGAGGCAACCCCTACCCCAAGGGATGGATTTCAGTGGACACAGTGAACTTGTGGGTCAACATGCCACTTGGGCCCCTTTGCAAAATAAACAAGCTCAAGTCCCTGTGTTCTATTTGTAGCTAGTCACACTGCTGCTTTTTACTCTCTGCTTCAGCAACTCAACCATAACTAGGGCCTGGACTCTAAATCCCCTACCTTTGGCAAATGTCTTGTTCTTGGCTCACTGATGATTGATATGGGTATGAGCTTGAATTGTGTTTTAGTAGCCAACATCTCTGTAAGACCAGAAGAAACACTGCTGTCAGTGGAAAGTTCAGAATGGCAAATGATAGCACGAGCAGGGAAGGATAAAGATAAACAATATATTCATATAACTGTTAGAGTTCATCTCAGCACTATGGACTCACTGGTGTTTATTTGTTTGGTTTGGTTGAGGGATTTATTGTGGCTTGGTTGGTTTCCTGTGGTTCAATGCGCCTCTATCTTTCTGAGCCTCTTCAGCAAGGACAATAGGTTCGAGTGTCAAATAAGTGCATGGAAGAAAAAATAGGCAAATGGGACCCAAATATCAAAGCAGTAAGTATTCAAGTGACTATTCACTCCTTAGGCTAGAAATGCCAGAGTTGATTATTGATCTGAATTGCAGTACTTGGGTAAGTAGCTTTCAGGCAAATTAATTAAAGATACCAGAGGAGACTTAGAAGCAGGATTTTTGAATGAGCCACGGACAATAATTTTTGTGTGTACATTCATACCTGGTTTTTAATATGGAACCACTTTTCTTTCTTGTTAGGAAACAGCATGTTGTCAGCAAAATTAAGCCATGGAATGAAACTTCTTCAAAAAAGGAAAGCCAAAATGAAATCGTTTTTTAAGGGTATAAATAAAATAGATCCACGCATTTCCTGACAGCCTGAATGAGAAGGTCCATATTTATCTCAGTAAGCTTTCAGCGTTAGACTTTAGGAGCCAAAGTGACAGTTTTGGGCTCAGCCAGACAGTGAGCCTTATATATAAAGACTCAAAATAGATTTCCTTTGCCCCTCGTCCTGCCAAAGAGCCATTTTAGGTGTGCAGGAAGGCACTGAGCACACTAATGCATAGTGCCCTTCTGCTGAGTGGGAGCAATGGATAACTTCACCTCACCTGACTCATCTTGATTGGAATTTAGATTCCCAAAGAATCTAAAAGGTGATGTGATAGTTCCTGTGATTTTACAGCAGATGTGTTTTTTGCCTTTTTTTTCTTTTTTATACATGGAGTCATTGAAAATTGAGAAGAAAATGCAAAAAGCCTGCATTTGTATAAAGGAAATAGATAATTGAGCTGTGGGCCATCATCGATGCTTCTGATCATTCTGGGATTAGAGGAATTCTTCATACTTGTAGAAACAGAGTGTGTCAAAAGATAAGAAGTACAAAAATGGATTTAAGTAAGATAAGAACTTTCATCCTAAATTTCAACAGAACTCAAGGCCAAGTTTTTGTAATGACATTCTGAAGAGTCTTATAGCTGTGCTCTCTTTTTCTTCTACCTTCTTCCCTCTCTTCTTTATCATTTCTTGCTTTCAACTAAAAAATTAAAGACCACTTACATGCTTTTGATACTGTGCTGGGTTCTGGACAGAGCAAAATGGGAGAGAGTATGGGCCCTTTTTAGAAAAGAACTTGCAGGTTAAACTCATATGTAAATGGTATGTGCGTTGAGTGATATATTAACTTATACAGGCATAGAATAAAGTAGAGAAGGCTGAGGTTTCATGTTTAGGTAAAAGGAAAAATGGGATTTTTAATCTTCCAATTAGTGAGAGAAAACTCTGTAAAGGAGGTGGGATGACTGCACAAATAGAGCATGAAGCTAATGTACCTGAGATAAGCAAAGGGGGAGGGTAGGGTAGTGGGAAGATAAAAGGGATGTGGGATGGTGGTTAAGGGTGGTTTGAGGAAGGACTATTTGATTGCAGGTGAGGCCCGACCTTTAATATAGTAAGTACATATTATGGACTTTCAGGGAAGGAAATGGCATTCATAAAATCTGTAAGTGAAAATCAACTTTGTGTAAAAGCATTTATTCTCGTTTCAGTCTGTAGCCTGGGAACTTCAGCAGGGAGGAGGTTGTAACAGCTGTGCAAAGAAATAACCTGTGGCCTGGACCAGAGCATAAATTGAGTGGTGGTTTAAGAGGACAAGCTGGAAGTATTTGGTGAGCGACTGGAGTGGAGCACAGGGATACATTAAAACTGGGAGGGAGGGAGACGCCAGAGGGAAGAGATATGGGAACATATGTATATGTATAATGGATTCACTTTGTTGTAAAGCAGAAACTAACACACCATTGTAATGCAATTATACTCCAATAAAGATGTTAAAAAAAAAGATCAGAGGAAAAACAAAACAAAACAAAACAAACTACTGCAAGGTCTCTGGCCTGGGAGGTCGGAGCTCCTTTGGCATCATTCCTTGTGATGAGAGGCTGGCCTTAGGGAAGGGTGGTGGAAGGAACAGAGGAAACTCTAGCTTCAGTGGGGTTGGTCTGAGGGAAGTATAAGGCATGATATAAGGAGTCTATCTGCGCATGCCTTGAATAAGGGGCAAAAGTCTATGATGGGAGAGTAATACCGTACTTTCTTCTTGTCCAACCTGGCCTAGGCCTATATGAAGTGACAGACTCATGTGTTTGGGTTTGTTTGTTTGCTGTTTTGGTTTCTTTTTCCCTAAGTGTGAGATGATGTGAATTTTTTTTAGCATGTCCTTGTATTTTCTTTTGAAATTCATGGTCTGCTTCATTAAGGGGATCCACATTTTCCCAGTGTGAGATTATGTGGAGGTCAAGGTATCGCACTTGAAAAAGAAATGCTTCCTGAATTAATGTGAGTAGGAACCTTTAGCCCTCACATGTGATATGAAAACTTCTATAATTCTTGCATGTGTGTGTGTGTGTGCGCACACACACACATGTATGTAGCATGCCATATACAACTGTAGTTAGTTGTGTATAAGTTTCTGTATATGGGCTTGTATACTTGGGCATCTTATTTTTCTTGGGCAATAAGGAGTATGCCTTCTACTTCATTTGTATCCCCTACAGAGCGTAGTATATATAGTACAATGTAGACTGCATCAAATTGAGTGTCACGGGAACTTAAAATTATTGGTCAATCTTAAAAACCAATGTTAAAAATGAAAAATTTATTTAAAAATTATAGAGAACATTATAAAGTCATACAACCTCAAATTAATCTCTTATCTTTTACATTTTTCTATTTCAACTACAAATTAATGCCCATTATGATAAATGAAGTATTCCAAAATTATCAGATGTTTTCTAAATCATGAATAAAGAAAGAAAATATTTTCAGTGATGTTGCATTGTTAGATATATTTTATTGTGCTCTCATCCTGTGAAAATTGGTAATCTAAGTATGGCATGTATGTTAATTATGAGTTAATGACTGGCTAATCTTAACTCAGCCTTGGGCAAATCTGCTTCTATTTGCTTCCTCAACTGTTCAGTGGGGGAAAATGACTCCTGGCCCACAGGCATCTTGAAGATTTTACTCTTTGAAAATGGAAAGTGCCAGACAGATATTTTCATGACACAATAACTTTGAGGTTGAGCAATGAAGGGGCTACCTTCCAATGAAACTAGAAGGGGTGACAAATGGGTATAACAAGAATTTTGAAACTAGAACTGGCTGGGACTCCAAATTTAACATTACCCTCTAACCACTTCTTCTCCTCTCTGCTTTGCCCCTTTTCCTATTCCCAAGCAAAGTATCAGGTGATCAAAAACTAGGCCTTACCCTTCTTTTAAGAAAGTGCCATACTGCTAGTTTTTGTGGTTTTGGAGGAAAAAAAAATCCCGTTTGACTCCTCACTTCAGTAATGTCCTATAATGCCCGTTTCTGTGAATGATATTTACGAGTCCCCATTTTCCAGGTTATTGCCTTGGAAAGTTATGTAACCAGACACTGATCTAAAAGAGAAGTCACACCTGAAGTTTATGAAGTATTGAATTTGTCCAAAGTTGAGTTCTTGTTCACAGGAGGAGAGCCTGGGACCTTTTTGCTAGGTTAGCTTTCTCCTTTGCTGAGTCTGAGCACTTAGAATATTTTAGTGTTGGCCTGCTGTGACTCACTGCCTGTCCAGTGGCTTAAGAGATGCTTAAGCAAGTCCACAATATGTCTCTCACATAATTAAACACTGGGGTATGCACAAAAGGACACATTTTTTTATGCATCAGTTATGGGGTCATTTTATCATCAGCCCCTATTTCCACTTTCTCAATACAGCCTAGTAAAATACAGTATTTGAGAATCCTTATGCTTTGCCCTTTCCTACTCTCCAAACCTGATGAAATGCAAGTTTTCATTGTTGTCTTCCACGTGAGGCAGATCTGCTCTATTTCAGTTGCAGGGAATATTCTTAACAAACACTTACCCAGTGTGTTCAGCAGCAATCAGGCCATTGATGATGATGTAGAAGTTTATTAGAACATGAAGAGAAGAATTACCTACAAGTAATTCCGGAGTACTGGCTACCAGGAGCCAAAAGCCTCATAGGCAGAAATTCATTGAATAGCATGCATTTATTATATGTTGGCTGCCAGAAGTTTAAGCACTTGAGCTCAGACTTGCTATTAAACCCTCCCCAGCATGCGGGCCACCCACCAGTTGCAAGGCATGATGACACGACAGATAACCCGCCCTCCTTGGTAGCAGTATGGATACGGGTAGTAACCTAGTAAAGGTTCACAGACGCGGCGGCAGTAGCGGTTGCCTCGACGGCAGTAAATACAACAATAACCTCTCTCATCCAGCATGGGGTCGAATTCTATTCCATTTTCAGTCTGAAAGAAGAAGAAGCCAGTGTTGGAGGGGGCAGGTTCACTAGGAAGAGGTCTACCAAGCAGAGGAGGAGTATAAGACTATAGGAGTTGGGGAGTGGTGAGCAATTAAGTTCCTGAGCCTGATCTTGGAGATACATCAATGGATTAGATCAAGATTGATTTTATTTTTTTTAATTAACAAAATTTTAGAACAACTTTATTGAGGTATAGTTGATTTACAATGTTGTGTTAATTTTGCTGTACAGCAAAGTCATTCAGTTATACATATATTCTTTTTCATATTCCTTTCCATTATTGTATATTACAGGATATTGACAAGATTGATTTTGAATGAGTCTTCTAGGGATTCCAAGCTTCTTATATATTTTTTTCTTAAAACAATGACCATTATCCCTTCAGTGACTTTGATCTGAGGGGTAGTGAGTTTTGTGAAGGCTCTTTGTTTTTCCTCTAACAAGATAAAGGTGAACAGAACTCACATAGTCATTGATTGGGAGTTCTTCCTCGCTTTCTGCTTGTCTGACATGACGGGTCTTCACCTTCACTTGAGGGACCACCCACTGCTCATTTTGTTCAATGCCTTTTTTTTCATTGGTAGGAAAGTGAAGGTCTTCACCATCCTCCTCAAAGTCTTGTAACTCTGAAACTAAGGTAATAAACACAAAGTTGTGACACAACTGCTTTGCTTGGGGAACTAGCATTTGGGGATAGAGATTTTCACTGTGTCTTCTCACTGCCATCATTTAGGCATGAATGAACCACTTTTCCAAGCTCCTGCAACTGATATCTTACGGAGATCTTCCAAAAGAAATTTCACCATTCCCATGTACATAGACTTCTTTGCTCGCTTGGCATCACTTACTGCTTTGCCTTATTAGCATATTAAATTAATAACTGAGGGCAGGGGACTTTGGTGTCTCCCACAATGATTTTACTCACAGCAGGTGCTCAGTAAATATTTTTTTGGTTACCTGGTTTTATTCAGTGCCCTCTGTCCTCCTTCCTCATCCTTTCTCTTTCCTGTCTTAAAAAATTTTAAACTTGGTATTTAGAAATTATCTTAGATTTACAGAAGAGTTGCAAAGATAGTACAGAGTTTCTGTATACCTTTCACCCAATTCCCCCTAATGTTAGCATCTTACATAACCACGTTACAATGATCAACACTAAGAAATTAGCATTGGTACAATACAATTAACTAAACTACACACTTTGTTCAGATTTCATCATGATTTCCACTAACGTCCTTTAGGAGAAGAATGTTGAAGCAGAAGTTGTAGTAATTGCACTTAGTTGCTTTTTGTTTGCTGGTTGTGTCTTTGTTGCTGCGAGTGGGCTTTCTCTAGGTGTGGGGAGCGGGGGCTACTCTTCGTTGCGGTGCGCGGGCTTCTCATTGCGGTGCCTTCTCTTGTTGAGGAGCACGGGCTCTAGGCGCATGGGCTTCAGTAGTTGCAGCACTAGGGCTCAGTATTTGTGGCTCACGGGCTTAGTTGCTCCGTGGCATGTGGGATCTTCCCGGACCAGGGATCGAACCCGTGTCCCCTGCATTGTTAGGCGGATTCATAACCACTGCACCACCAGTGAAGTCCCTAGTTGCCTTTTTTTAAGGCCAAAGAGTACCAATAGATGCCCGCATTGGTTAGAGCATTCTCTCTTGGGAAATGTAGTAATCTATGCTGTCCAGAATGAGGGAGGCCAAATTCTATACTAGGTGGGCAGAGTAAGATGTCCAGGGACTTTGCCCTCTCTCTGGGCTGACTGGAAGTTGAGAGCTGGAGTCTTTTTTTTTTTTTTTTTTTTTTTTTGCGGTATGCGGGCCTCTCAATGTTGTGGCCTCTCCCGTTGTGGAGCACAGGCTCCGGACACGCAGACTCAGTGTCCATGGCTCACGGGCCTAGCCGCTCCGTGGCATGTGGGATCTTCCCGGACTGGGGCACGAACCTGTGTCCCCTGCATTGGCAGGCGGACTCTCAACCACTGTGCCACCAGAGAAGCCTGAGCTGGAGTCTTTTACTCTGGACCTTTAGCACCCAATTACTTTTATACTGATTCCTAAAATAGCCACAGAGAAATTTGTGTTGCAGTGACTGTCCTATCATCCAGAGAGGATGCCACCATTTGACATAGAAAATCCTTCTTGAGACAACAGAGCATTGTTTTGGCTCTTCTCTCCTCCGTTCTTGGGTTGGGTACACAGTGGTTTGAGCCATAGTCTGGTAGCCCGACTGCAATGAATATAGATGTGCAAAGAGAGACAGATTAGCTTTTCGCTATCACTACTCACATTAGGGTGGCGTTACCTTTGCTGGGATATTTAAAAGCCTGTCAGCATTAATTTATCTGATTTATAACTTGGCTGTGAAAAATTCCCTCCTCACTGGCAGTCAGCATGTACAGTTTCATGAAAGAAGATATAAGCTGATCATTTGTTTTCCTAGAAGTGTAGTCTCTGAATGCTGGGAACATTAACCTGTTACTGACTTTGGAAAACAGAGGAGGAGGAGGAGAAGGAGGCCATACCTGCTATTAGAGTGGGATTGATCCAATACATGGTCACATTATCACAAATCTCCAGAATTTTGGAATTTTTGAGAAAGTCTCGGTTTTCAATAGGCTTTTCTGCTGGGACCCAAATCACTGACTGTTCAAAGAAAGTTGTGGTAATTTCTTCATTCTGAGAGAAGAAAGTAGTTCAGGGTGGGGATAGGCAGAGAAATTAATAAAATGAGTGAGACATTATGGGATCCTGGAAAATACCAAATTTCGAGTCTGAATAATAATTCCAGTCCCAGAGCTCCCAGTGAAGTAGATGCCCTTGGGAGTGTTAACAACTGGTCCCTCCCTCTCCCGTCTAACAGTAGGACTGCTCACTGAAACAGGAGCCTTCTCTGCTACCATTTCCCTTAAAGTCAGGAAGGCTTTCCATCATTTTCTGGGCCGCCCACTGGGCCATGTATGTTTTAATTTGGGCTTCTGGAACCCTGAGTGATTTACATTTGTTTTCTTTCTTCTAAATGGATGTTGTGAGTGCCTGCCTCGTTTTAGGTTTACAACTAGGATTGCAAGCTGAATTTGATCTCAAGCTGAAAAACACTCCTATAATCCAAATTGGTGAAATCACTGAAGAAGCAACAGAACCTAACATTTTGGTTTTACAAGACTGTGTGTTAATGGTATAGTTGTAGTACCAAAGATACTTTGTTTCAAAGTCAGGTCTAACTTGTGACTTCACTGGCCTTACTACTATTTCACTCCTTTCATTCTAGATGCTTAGAATTTGTCTCACAGAATGTTTTTTGTTTAGGTAGTCTCTCTTATATTGTCAAGAATGTCCCCTTCTCTTCTGTTTCTAGTGTTGGAAGTAGTTGTCTTGTATACCTAGCTCTTAATCATTTGTCTCCTGGGCTTTGACATTTTTTCCCCTACTCTTTTTTTTTTTACATCTTTATTGGAATATAATTGCTTTACAATGGTGTGTTAGTTTCTGCTTTATAACAAAGTGAATCAGTTATACATATGCATATGTCCCCATATCCCCTCCCTCTTGCATCTCCCTCCTTCTCACCCTCCCTATCCCACCCCTCTAGGTGGTCACAAAGCACCGAGCTGATCTCCCTGTGCTATGCAGCTGCTTCCCACTAGCTATCTATTTTACGTTTGGTAGTGTATATATATCCATGCCACTCTCTCGCTTTGTCCCCTACTCTTAATAAGGCTTTTCCTTTTCCCTTTTGTTTCTTTCTAGCTTTATGATTTCAGTGTTTTTATTCTTTGAAATATGGCTTTGTATAATTTTTCTCCTAGTCACTTAAAACTCTCATCTTAGCTCCTTTGCCCTTGAGTCTGTAAAGACTTAGGATGCATTGAAAGGGACTGTATAAAATGAGGTTGGTACGTTGACTAGCTTTGTTAGCAAAATCGGGGCTATTTATATACCTGCTCTGCATCTTTAACATGTACAAAGTATGGATACAGTGGTGAGGGAAGTGCAGAATAAGAGGGTTTTTGTCATTCAGGACCACAAATTTGTCGCATAAAAAAAAATCTGTAGCCTGAATTAAAAAAATAGGATTTTCTTGAAGATAAAGCAATTTCACTATCATGAGATGAATACTTGTGTTATTTAGGCAATCTGACAATATTAACTGAAGAATAAATTAGGGCCAAAATGAGACATTATGGGCCTTTGCCTTTAACTTTTTTTTTTTTTTTTTTTTTTTTTGCCATGACACATGTGGGATCTTAGTCCCCCTGCAGTGGAAGCACAGAGTCTTAACCACTGGACTGCCATGGAAGTCCCAGCCTTTAACTTTTTCAGAAAAATAAATCTTGTTGTGTCAGTTTGGGAAGTCATTTCTGGCTGGCCCTACTCAAATGCTTACATTATTTTCTGTAAAAGCAGCATATGATATTGGATATCACAGCCTTTTATCTTCTTGATTCTCCTTTTCATCTTACTTTTGCCCCCTATAGTAATCCCTAATATCCTAAAAGTTGTTCTGTTCCTCAGATGCATCCAAATTAGGCTTATTAAAAAAAATCTCTAAAACTTCACTTGCCATAGACCTTGGGAGCAGAACATCGTCTTTGGGGGAAATCTTCTTTTTCTTAGAAATTCTAGGAACCAGGGTGTGTAACTTCTCTGGACATGAGGAGACTAATATCATGTCTGTGGGAGCCAGTGACAACCCTGAGACTTGGGTAATGGAAAGAAAAAAGTGATCCACACACCACCTCACCCCCCAAAATAAGAAAAGTAAAAGAAAAAGATAAATGGGTAGATGAGAATTAACATGGAGAGAGTTGGGCAGGAGAAAAGTGAAAAAGAACCCGGGAGAGACAAAAGAAAATGAAAGAGGTATTTACAGTATATAGAGTGGCCACTGTGCCATTGGCATAATCTCAGTTTAGATTTGCCAGTTAAAACACTAAAACAAATCAACCCAACCCAATATTTGTTTCTTCTGGCTACAGTGGAGGTATGCTGTCATAGATAGCAGCATACCATAATTACAGTCAGGATATCAGGGAAAAATTAAGTCTCCTGGGCCTTACTGATGGCTGTATTTTAGGCAATAATCCTCCATCTCCCACTAGGCCTATAGTGGCCACTCAGCAATTGCACTGGTGCCCTAGGTCAGGGGTCCCCAACCCCCGGGCCTCTTAGGAACCCGGATGCACAGCAGGAAGTGAGTGGCGGGCAAGCGAGTGAAGCTTCATCTGCTGCTCCCCATGGCTCCCCATCACTTGCATTATCGCCTGAACCATGCCCTGTCCCCAGTCCGTGGAAAAATTGTCTTCCACGAAACCGGTCCCTGGTGCCAAAAATGTGGACCACTGCCCTAGGTTACCTCACCATGGCCTGGGAGTGTGCTTTCAGAGAATTTGTATTATACTGTAGTTCTCACCTTCCTTCCTTTTGTCTTTCCTAGTGATATGTTAAAGGTGGACTATTCCATTAGCAGCCAGCATAAACTGGTAAGGTGAATGAACTGAAATCTTTTTTAATTTAATTTTTAATTTTGTATTGAAGTATAGTTGATTTACAATGTTGTGTTCGTTTCAGGTATACAGCAAAGTGATTCAGTTATATTTTATATATATATATATATATATATATATATATATATACTTTTTCAGATTCTTTTTCCCTATAGGTTATTACAAGGTATTGAGTAGAGTTCCCTGTGCTATACAGTAGGTCCTTGTTGGTCATCTATTTTATATACAGTAGTGTTGATCTAAAATCTTTAGAATAGGTGAATGTCACAGTGTGACAAAAGTGGCAAGGATCCAGGTGGACTTGGGGCTTTTTTTCAGGACTTTATCTTTGTCAGGATTGGTTTTGTTCGTCCAGCTCACCCCTTTTACCAGAAATCTTTGGTTTGGAAGCAAATGTACATAATGGTTACCCGGGTATAAAAGTACAGTGTTGGACTTAAAAGCATGAACTTTAGGTTTGTTGAAAGGCCTGAGTTCAAGATCCCAATCTGCTCTGCGCTAGCTGTGTAACCTTGGACAAGTCACTTTTTGGTCTGCATCTGAAAATGGGGATGATAATAGTACCTATTTATAGGGTTGTTGTGAGAATCAAATGAGGGTAAAGCATTTAGTACAATGGCTGACACAGAGTTAGCCCCCAATAAATTATGGCTTTTACTATTACTATTATTTTTCTTACATACCTCATCTATTTCTTCCTCTGGTTCAGAAAATTCAGGAATCACTTTAATCTGAGTTTTGATGAAGCATTTTTGAAGGCCTACAAAGTAAATGCCAGTGTATCCCTATAAAACAGACAAAAAATAACAAAACTTCCTGAAATAGCCAAAATTAATGAGTTTCATGGTTTGTCAGGGCCCCAGGCCGGCAAAATTTGAATTCAAAAGGAAAGCTTTGTCTTATAAATTAAATGGAGGCTACAGGCGCTTTTTTTTTTTTTTTTTTTTTGCGGTATGCAGGCCTCCCACTGCCATGGCCTCTCCCGTTGCGGAGCACAGGCTCCGGACGTGCAGGCTCAGCAGCCATGGCTCACGGACCCAGCCGCTTCGCGGCATGTGGGATCTTCCCGGACCGGGGCACGAACCCATGTCCCCTGCTTCGGCAGGCGGATTCCCAACCACTGTGCCACCAGGGAAGCGCCCTACAGGCTCTTTTTAACTTGACTCAAATGTTCTAATATTTTAAGTGGGAAGCTTTAGGGGGAAAATATCCAACTTACATTTTTATTTTTATTTTTATTTTTTTTGTGGTACGCGGACCTCTCACTGTTGTGGCCTCTCCCATTGCGGAGCACAGGCTCCGGATGCGCAGGCTCAGCAGCCATGGCTCACAGGCCCAGCTGCTCCGCGGCATGTGGGATCTTCCCGGATCAGGGCACGAACCTGTGTCCCCTGCATCAGCAGGCGGACTCTCAACCACTGTGCCACCAGGGAAGCCCCCAACTTACATTTTTAAAGTCATGTACTTCCAATGTTTCATCAGTGCCATTTCCACTTCTGAATATTTCAGTTCTGGTCACGGGATCAATTTCCATGTAAATCTTCTTCTTCTCTCCGTTGCTGTAGAAAGTGTGCTCCATGTCATATGTCTGGGAGAACAGAGGAAAACAAGCTCTAAGATGCTCAATATGTCCCTTCATAAGACACTTTAATTGGGTAATATCTGGGGCACCTTCTTTTTCCAGAGCCTTTGCAGAGAGGTGCCATCTCAGCAGCTTGCTGTTGGGAATTCTCTGAGACTCGAGATTAAAGTGAGGTGTTTTTTGGCACTGGAGCTGATATGGGGATCCCTTCAGAGCCAGTATTTTGTATTCAAGCCAAGTTGCTGAACTAATTACTAAGAATTCCAACAGTTATCTTGGCAGCCTTGACTAAATAGCAAATGATATTTTGCAAGCAGCCTGTAAGGTGTTTTCCACTTGTGGTAAGCAGAGGAATCACCAAAAACCTATACTGCTTCTTTAAGCTACCACTTCCCTTTCTAAGTACTCAGTAGTCACCCACTTACTCCCTGTGAAATTCACTAGGGCTGAGAAAGAGATTTGAACAGATTTAGAATGCTTAGGCATTGCTCTTTATCTTATCCATCCAGGGATTTAATATTGTCTCAGCAGTCTTGGATCTGTACTTTTTAGACTCGGAAAACTCCGAAGACCATTCTCCTTGGTGAGCATTAGATAATCGTTTTACCTTGACCTCAATTGCTTCCTTTTGTCCTTTAAGCTCCAGGGAACCTTTACTGCCTTCCCCTAACCTTTTCTGTTATGGGCTAACCAAATTCATTCAGTCGATTCCTGATTTTTCTTTTCCAAACCTGATTCAGCTGACTTCAAATTCTCCAGGTTCTCCTGCATATAGAATTCAACAGCTGTGAATTGTAATATGCACTATGTGATATGGAGTCTCCCAAGAAGATCGCCTTGGCAAAGCTGCATATCAGGTTGCTCTTGAGCGGTTGAAACAAAACCCCAGACTCTCTCCTACCCTCTAAAAGAGACAATATTTCTAAGGGCCAAAAGGACCAGTCCCATAGAGTATCCCAGTCTATTAATAAGCCCATTACTTATAACTGAGGACATGTTTATAGCTAGAAGCAAATAAGTAACCTAAAGGAATTTGTTACCTGTCACAAACCAGGCCAGACCTGATGGTGCCATGTGGAAGTCTATCTTATCCCTGTTGTTAGGAGGCCTTTGGCTATCAAGTTTCTTCATTCTCATTTTTCCATGTGAAAAACATTTGGTAAACTAAAAGCCTGAAAAAACAAGTCATCTACAGGGCCATTGTTGCTTTCTAATGATACTGTTCCCAGTGGTAGTCTTGTATTGCTTGTGCTGGGTTGGGTTGTTTTTTGTTTTTTTTTTGCGGTACGCGGGCCTCTCACTGTTGTGGCCTCTCCCGTTGCGGAGCACAGGCTCCGGACGCACAGGCTCAGCAGCCATGACTCACGGGCCCAGCCGCTCCACGGCATGTGGGATCTTCCCGGACCGGGGCACGAACCCGTGTCCCCTGCATCGGCAGGCGGACTCTGAACCACTGCGCCACCAGGGAAGCCCCGGTTGGGTTGTTTTTTAATGTCTGCCGGTATCTGTGACTGAATGTTAGTATAACCTGGTCAAATTTTCCCCACCTCAAGTAGAAAAACAAATTGGAAGGGTTTGTAGAAGCAATATTACTTCAAGTGTAAAAAGTTGATGTAGTCGCTGAATAGGAAAACAAGAGACAATGTCATTTACCTTTTTGCTGCCCTACAGTGCCTTGGACATGGTTAGAGCTGAAGTATATGTTGAATACGTTTTCCCCACCAGTGGCAAATTCTCATCTTCCTAAAGAGAGATTTTGAGCAATGGCAAGTTCTTTTAAGAGATCATAGTTTAAAAGGGGAAGGAAAAGAGTATTTAGAACTTTCCAGTAACTGCAGAGTTAACACAGCAAGTCTGGCCTGCTTTGTGACAGGTAGAAAATTCCTTCAGACTTGCTATTGGCTTCTAGTTATAAGTTTGTCCTCAGTTCCAGCTCTGCAGCCAGCTTGAGAAACTTCTACCTATGGCAACAAATTGAGCTCTCAGTGGGCCTGACCTAAGTAGAGGAGAGAGGCATCCACTTCAGATCCAGCCTTGTCAGATCTCCCAACAGGGGGGAATTTCTTTAGAAATACTATCCATTGTTGAGACAAATGTCGACACCACTAGTCATTGGGGGTGGGGTGGAGTGTTTGTTTCATCAGTAGCACAACTGATGGATTGTTGCACGGAAAAATGAGGTTAGAGACTGGGGGATGTTGGAACACTGCCTACCTGGGCAAAAGAGAAAATACAGCCTGTATTTTCAATCATTGGTAGAAGACTATGGAACCATACTGGTGACATTTAGGATTTCAGTGTACTTCTGTGGAATGAGTTTTCCTGCACTGTTGGCAATGCACTTCACTTGGACACCTTGCTAGATGAAAACTATTGGAAACTGCCAAGCTCAGCAGATCTTGATTATTTTCAGCATTCTTTCAAAGAGGTTTTTTTTTTTTTTTTGGTAGGGGAGGAGGGGTCCATTCTGATTGTATTCATTCACTAGCATATTGCCTTTTTGTTAGTAATGGTAGTGGGATCAGAATGACTTCATTTATATGTAAAATCTGGGTGGGGGGATAGGGAGCTATATATTCACTCAGATGGAATTCCACTATCAAAGGTGCCCTTTTGGAACAGACTGTCCTTTGTCTAGGAAGATGATGCCGGTGGCCCACTTTGGACTGCTTAGGGATGGGTTTGAGCAAATCCAGACATACTGTCTCGTCCGGGTCCCTGTGGAGCGCATTGCCTGGGTAATGGCTATGCAAGCTTCACTGGCCCATATGAAGACTGAGCTCATGCCTTTGGCTTCAGACTTTTCTGTCTACTAAGCTCATTGGCTCAGGGGCTGAGGGTCTTTCTGGAGATGAGGGAATAAATGGATTTTGGCCACTCCAGGTGCAAACTAAAGCAGAGAAGGATGACCGGTCTGTGAGAAGTGTGAGTGGGCTCCCAGTAGTTCATCTCAGACTGCCTCCAACTCAGTTTTATTCCAGGAAGGACAGAGCAGGGACAGAGTATGATGAGAAGTACACTTCCACCAAACCGGCACATTAGGGCAAGTTAATCTTTGGTTGCTTCTAGCTTCCCTTTTCTGTTCTTTTTATCTCCTGCCCTCTTTGTACCTTCCCAGCCCTTCCTCCTCTTTCCATCTCCCTCTATTCCTCTGTCTCCTGTCTGGACATCTAGGAATCTCCTGGTGCTTCAGGTACCTTATATCAAAGAAGAAATCAATCTGACAACTGATCTCACACTCAGGTATTAGTGATGGGTGTTTGTCTGTTAAAAAAAAAATGAGTGCAATACTTAACTCAAAGGAATAAATTACTAATGGTGTTTTTAAGCACAATGGCACCAGGAATAAGAGATACATAAATGGCAAGGGCATCTTTGCAGCAGCACTCAAATGGGTTCCCACTCCATCCACACGTAAGGCTGGTCTCAACTATGAAGGACCAGAACACTGGCATTGGACAGGTAAACCAATGGGTGGAATATGACTCAGAAGTAAAACGAGATAGACATGTGGTGAACCCCAAGGAGTGAGGGCTGTAAGAAGTCCACAATGACAAAACGTGGAGAGAACACAAACTCATTTCTCTTCCCTCCTCAGGAATTCTTTCCTCAGTCCAGTTAAATTCTCCACTCAGGCAACAAATGAGCCCTAACATCCTCCTTTCACAGTTTGCTGTGTTTTCTGGCCTCAATTTGTGACAATCTCTGAGATCAGAAAAGAAAGATTTTTATAAAAAGTAAAGCTGCCTCAGACCTCATTGTGATGGATCTTTTTCGGGGCAGGTAGCTTTAGCTTGTCCTGAAAGGGACTTGAGGACATTTGGCTTAGGTTTGTTTGTTGAAGCCTATGATTAATCTAGCTGTTCTTCTCTCCACCTTCATTTCTTACTGTCTGTTTATGAGGTACACTCTCCAAAGGTGAAATACATGCTCAGAATAGCTGGCTAGCAGGTGTTAGGCTGGAAGGAAAGGAAGGGAATGCATTGTATTATATTATTACCAACCTAGCCTGTGGGAATTAAAGGGCCTCTGGGTATTTCTTTAACCAACACAGAGCAGACACATTGTTTCTTATGCAAAGTTGGACTCCTGCATCTTCAGTCACCAGTTCTCAGTCCTGAAAAAAACTGGCATAGGCAGCACAGACATTCCTCTTTTTCAAAAAGAAAAAAACCCATTTCTTTCATGTCGAACAGCGGTCCCCAACCTTTTTGGCACCAGGGACCGGTTTCGTGGAAGACAATTTTTCCACGGACCGGGGGTGGGGGGAGGATGGTCCAGGCAGTAATTCAACTCCTGCTGTGCCGCCCTGTTCCTAACAGGCTGCAGACCAGTACCTGCTGGGGGTTGGGGAGCCCTGATCTAGATCCTCAAGCTGGCTTGGAAGTTTCTCCCTATCCACTACCCTCACCACGCCTTATTCTTAAATGCAGCTGAAGAATAGTGAAAAGACTCCCTAGACCAGGTCCTAGTCTTAGCCTCAACTCTGCCACTTACAAGCTGTGTGACTTTGGACAAGTCACCAAGTGTCTCTGGAGGCTCAGTTCCCATCTTTATCTCTCACCCATTGCCAGATGCAATGGTGAATAGTTGACAAAATCAGTTTTTAAAAAAATTGAAATGTAGGGCTTCCCTGGTGGCACAGTGGTTGAGAGTCCGCCTGCCGATGCAGGGGACACGGGTTCGTGCCCCCATCTGGGAGGATCCCACATGCTGCAGAGCGGCTGGGCCTGTGGGCCATGGCTGCTGAGCCTGCGCGTCCGAAGCCTGTGCTCTGCAATGGGAGAGGCCACGGCAGTGAGAGGCCCGCGTACCGCAAAAAAAAAAAAAAAAAGAAATGTAGTTGATTTACAATGTTGTGTTAGTTTCTGGTGTACAGCAAAGTGATTCAGTTATCCATATATATAAAATATATAATAATATATATATTCTTTTTCAGATTCTTTTCCCTTATAGGTTATTATAAGATATTGAATATAGTTCCCTGTGCTATACAGTAGGTCCTTGTTGTTTATTTATTTTATTTATAGTAGTTTGACAAAATCAATTCTGTTCAGATTTGGCTAACACCTGTCAGGTTGAACCATTGGACTGCTACTACCTGTTGATTTCCTGGGCCGCTTTCCCTACAGTAGCCCCAATCACTCGCTCAGCCGCTGAAGGACAGCTCCCTTTGAAGACCTAGGTTTTTTCTGGCTGGTACCAAGTAAGTTGCCCAGCAAATGCCTTAGGAGAATGAAGAAACTGAATAAGAAAGGTGCCCCTAGTAGCCGGAGTCCTACTCTACATAATCGATGCTGCCCCTTGGCAGCCGAGACCAAGAGCTAGCCCGTGACAGTGGCTGGACAAGGGTGGACTTTGCTCTTGAAATGGTTTGAGAGGAAAATAAAATGAAGTCTTTTTAAAAACGCTGACGTGGCACCATCTGGTGAAGTCCAGTCCCCCTGCTAAAGAGATTTCAGCTCCATCTCCGTCTCTTCCCTTGAGGGGATGAAATGCTTCTCCAGACCCACATTTTACCTATCAAACTGCTGTGTAGGAAAGTGCAGGGAACTCGGGGAAGAAAGTTGTATCCCCCATGTGCCTGAGGGGGAGTGAAGAAAGTTGGTCTCTGGCCAACTTAAAGAAATAGACACAGGAAAGCCCGATCCAGAATTAGCAGGAAAGTGCTTTTTCTGAGCAAGAGATTTTCAGCCTAGAGTGCTGTTGGGCTTGCAGTCTTGAGTAAAACTCTTTTAATGGTCATCTGCAGTTGAGGTGAGGGGGAGGTCAGATGGATGCCCACCTATCCTACCCCTTCTCATCTCATCCTGGTAGTAGGCAGATGTTGAGGAGACATCCCCAGGAATCTGTGGATTGCTGTGTGGGCTTTAGGACTTAGCCTTTCCAAATAGCCCTAAAGTCACCAGGCGGTTCCTGTATATGACAGGAAGGGCAGCATTCCATTAATTTAATTTATTCTTCTTCAACCTCATTCTACAAAGGATTGGAAGGGATAGGCTACAAGGTCTGTGTTACATCTATCAGCTGTTTGTTGAAAGGCTGAAATTTTTCTGACTTGTTTTCTCTATGTTGGATGAACTAGCTGGGGAGTTGATTTCTGATTGTTTCAGGTTCAATGTGTAATACAGGGAGCTTTAAGCAAGAATGTTTCTCTTGGGAATCTGCTTCAAAGATGTCTGGGCAGTCACTGCCTGAAAGTGAAGCCTTGTGATGCTCTCTCAAAATCTCTGGGACTAAATAGGTCCTCTGCTTGGTTGAGAAAGCTGAATACAGAACTCGATGGACTGGCTTTCATTCAGCTCAAGTGGCTTCTATATGTGACTGTGGGTTGGGGATATGTAGCCTGTAAGGGAGTGCAACAGCTCTCCCAAAGTTAGTCTTCCTTGTTTCATTTTATTTTCATCCCTTTCTCTCTCTCTCTCTCTCTCTCTCTCTCTCTCTCTCTCTCGTGTGTGTATGTGCTCATGCCTGAGATGTGTGAGGAGAGGGAGTCCATCATGGCTTACTCCCCGTTTTAGATCAAGAATCTGGATATTTTGTCCACACCAAGGTGGGAGGTAATAGAAGGAGGAGGGGGGAAATTACTGGCATGGAAATGTCAACACCAGATGTGGAATGTTAAATAAACACTTAATTATAAACAGATGTCAAAAAGCAAAATAAAAAGGATGTGTGGCAGAGGCTAGAGGAGCAAATGCTAAGAACTTGGAGAAAGTCCCGGGATGCCAAACACATCACTGTCATCCATAAGCACAGCAGTATCACTGGTTCTCTCCACCAAGGGCCCCAAGAGTCCCCACAGGTCCCACAGGCTTGTAAAGGAAAGTCCAGAAGAGCCTGGGTTTTAATCTGCTAACTGCTGTTTCTTGCCAGGCCATACTCTTTAGGGGAGCCTCTTTAATTTGTGCAAGATGCCTGGATTCTTTTCCTCTGCAAATCTTCTTCCAAGAGCAATCTGAGTACTCTTTGCTTCCCAGCAATCATAAGTCAGCTCCGAGGCAGGCTTATTGGCAGCCCTAGCCATTGGAAACAACAGATGTTCCCTGGGGCTTTTTGTCTGGGAGCTAAAGGTAGTGGGCTTAGTGGAGCATCCACATCTCCAGCTGGTTCCTCAGTATGCAATGGACCCAGCCTGGTCTTGTGGGGATGGCCGGGACTTAAATATCAAAGCCAATAAATTGTAACTCCCCATTGGAACAGAGAACAAACAACCTTTGTTCATCGTGGAAAAACTTGCCCCAGGAGACACTTATTTATCGTCTTTTGCCAGATTACTTTGAAATGATTTTGTTCATTTCTGAGAATCCCTTTGCTAAAAATCACATCCTAAGACGGATTACTTCTTGAGAGATTTGGTTCTTGATAAACTTTATTTGGTAGCATACCTCACCTCTTCTGTGCATGCAGTGACTAGGTTTTACATCTGGTTTGAGGAATCACAGGATTGCTCCTTATAACGCATTAAAAAGTGAACTGGAATGAGAAGCAAAGATGATATAATACAGAAGCAGAGGAGATCATGGGCTCTGTTAATGAGCTTGGCACCTTGCTAGATAAAAGCAAGGTCCCCACCTAGTCATTTATAGTTGCACCGAGACAAATAGCATTGTAAGTTTAGAAAAACACATAAACTTTTTCAAAATAGAATTTGCAATTCCAATGGCTAAAATAAAACTAGAAAAACCATCTGGCCCCATGTTTAGGCAGACATGTATGGGTGGTCAGAAGGGCTAGCTACCTACTACACCCAGCTAAGAACATTATGGCCATGGAGGATGAAAGGGTTTATTCTCCTCTAACCCATCTGTAATTGTCAAGAGCATCCAAGGTTCAATTTGTGGGACAGCATGTTACCTTGGGAATTAGCTAAGTAATAGCAGAATTGGATTGGTATGCATCTTGGCACTCTTATTCATTTGCTGTTTCTTTCCTGATCTCATTTGCTTTGCCCACCTTGCTAGTCTGAATATAGGTGGCTTCTCTAGAAAGACATGTGAACAGTAAGCAGTTCAGAAGCAGAGAGCAGTGAGAGAGATAAGAGAAAGGGCTAACTATAGGCAATGGATGATGCGTGAAATCCTTTCTGGAACAAGGTATAAATAAAAAAGCAAGTAAACAAAGTTTGCTATTCATTCTCCCTCTGACTTAAACTTGATAAGGTAGCCTCTAGTACTAAATGAAAGTGGGTATGGTAGCAGAGGTGAAGAATCCAAAGGTGGCTACGCCTTACTTCTCTGTTTTCTTTTGGACACTTGTCCACTTGATTTTCTATTTTCTACACTTCCTCACCCCCTGCCTCTCCTTCCTCTTTGATCCATATTCTTTCCTCTCTGCTCCTATCACTCCTTTGACTCCTAATGGTTCATACCAATCCATTATCTTCTTGTATTTTATCCTCCCTCCTGGATTTTTGCCTTTCCCTTCCTACGTCTGTTATCAAATAGAAATGAGCATCCCATGACAACAAATTAATAATAATGGTGGCAACAACAACATCCTACGAGCAGAGAGAAAAATGTGGCAAAGCCAGAAAACCATCTTCACAGTTTATAGCTTGTACATTTATTAATTCTCTTTCAAATGGAAATTGTTGGCATGAAGGGGCTATGATTTTCTTTGGGTCACATCTAAACTTAGCCACTGTGTGTGAGCCCGGGAGTAACAATAACACTAAGGTACACTAATATCAACTACAATGGCCAGCCAAGCTTCACCAAATAACCATAGTATCAGAAGCATTATGAGATATCTGTGATTAATGACTTGGTGTCACTTTTCTACCTTGTAGCATTACTATTTCAGTGGGACACCAACGACTGTGGCTCGTGAGAAGCTGAAAAGCTCTAGATTTTTCGGTTTTATTTTTTGAGTCACAAATAAACATAAATTCAGGTATGAGAATTGCTCCTTCTGAAAAGGAGTTTGCTGCCTGTCCTCACAGCAGATACATTAAGTCAGAAACATAATCTCTGAAAATCCTTTGCTACCATTTCTCGTGGTTTCTTCTTATGTGGTAGTATAATTACTTTTCCAACAGTTTCTGCCCAGATAATTGAAAGAAAGATGGAAAATATTTTTTCTTACAGTAAAAATTTTGCTTCTGCAAGTAATCTTAACTCCTTATAAAACATTATAAAAGAATGGGTAATTCTACATCTTATCATTACTAACCAAAATGCAGAAAACATATTTTTCCTTTACCAAAATAATTAGGCAAAAAAGAGAGAGCAAACCTTGACTGAGATTTTCATACCACCAAAAAATATACACAAAAAGAACTTAATGACTTTCACTTTCAGAGTAATATACATGTCAATCACTAATGAAATTCAATCAAACTCAAAACAGAAACACTGGATAATAATGTGCATTTACTCACTTTTTTGGGTGTCTCAGGCCAGAAGTGCTTGCCCCCCAAAAACAGGACAATTAGAGTTAGGGCGAGGATACCAAACACCAGTCCACAAATCTTAAATGATTTACATATCTTCTTGGATTTAGAAGCTTCTGCCTAAGCAAAGAACAGAGAGAATAAAACAATACAAAATAGCCCTTAATATTGCAAGCCATAATTCAAAGTCACTTGGTTTCACTTTTTAATGTTCATATTGCAATATGATAAATCTCTGAAGCCATGCTTCTGCTCAAAAGGGAATAAAACATATGAATCAACTTACATTTAGAATGTGACAGTCCTCACAGTTCTCTGGAGGATTCTTTGCCATGGTCTCTCAGCACACAGCACTCTTTCCCTGCTTTGAGAGGACTAAGAGACCACTGCTGAGGTGGAGTTGCAAGTGAGTCGGCTAACAGATGCCAGAGGAGAAGCTGAATTTATATGGCTCAAATATGTCACACCAGAGCCTGAGGGAGCCCAGGGGGCTCCTGTGCTGCAATTTGTTACATAGATGTACCCATATATGTATATAACTTCTGTGCACAGAATTCCATCCAGAATGGCAAAGACAGAAGGTTATAATGAAAAGTATTGTCCTGGGGGTTGGTTTGGAAGGGGACCAAGCCTAGGACACGTTGAAATGATTTTTCACTATGAACTTAAAATATCAGTGGCAACACACACTGCACACTCCAGAAATAAGCAAACAAAACAAAAAAAAAGGAATGAAGTTCTAATTTCAATTCCATTTGCTCTAACAAATATTTATTGCAGGCACTGTGCTTGGTGTAGGAGATTCAGGAATGAATAAGGTAGTGCCTTCTTCACTATGTTAAAGCTCTTTGAGGACTGAGATCAATAGGTAGTCAACTAATTATAATCAGAAACGAGATTTAAAAGGTTAATTATACGTTTTCTTTCTCTCTTCATTCTCTCTCTCTGATTATTTTCCTTTCCTAGGCTCTCTTCCTCAATCTGTTTCTTAATGTTGATATTCCTTATGGTTCTAACTTTGATGACCTTCTCATTCTATATATACACTTCTTGGATGATCTCATCCACTCCCACAGTTTAAAATATCACCTATATATCAATGATTTCCAAATCTGTATCTATAACTCCACTGTCTTTTGAATTTCAAAGCCATTTGAATATCTCTACCTCGATGGACCTCAGTAATCCCAAAACTCAACATGTCTCACATCAAACTCTTCTTTTCACAAGCACTTCCCCCAACCTACTTTCTTTCCCATATTCTTAATCTTGCTTGGCGGCTGAATTAGTTTGCTAGGGCTGCCATAACACAACAGAAATTTATATTCTCACAGCTCTGGAGGCTAGAAGTCCAAGATCAGCGTTGGTTTCTTCTGAGGCCTCTCTCCTTGCCTTGTAGATGGCTTTCCTCATGTTCACATGGTATTCCCCTTCTATGCATGTATATGCCCTAATCTCCTCTTCTTATAAGGGCACCAGTCATATTGGATTAGGGCCTATCTGTACGACTTTACTTTTCCTTAATTACCCCTCTAATGGCCCTATCTCCAAATACAGTCACATTAAAAAATAATGGGCATTAGGACTTCAACATATTGATTTGGGTGGGTGAGCAGGGCACAATTCAGTCCGTAACAGTGGAACCATTACTCACCCAGCTTCCAAAACCGGAAACCTGTGGTTTGTCCTAGACTCTCCTCTCTTTGTCACATTCCCTTATCCAATCAGTGACCAGGTATTTTTTATTCTAAATTCTTACGTCTATCAAAGCCATTCTTTTCTCCCTATATTGACTTTTAAAGCCTTAGTTTAGGTTGTCATCTTCTCTGATGAGTCTCAAGTCCATATCTCTAACCCAGGCTGCTCTTAGGGCTCCAGACCCATGGGTCTATCTAACCTGCTAGACATCCCCATTTGGATATCCTAGGGGTACCTCAAATACCACATGTTCCAAATGGAATTAATTATCTCTCCTTCCAAATATACTCTTCTTTCTACATTATCTCTCTCACTAAATGGCATGATGATCAGTTTCTAGAATAGAAACCTCCAAATGATCCTTGATTTCTTCCTCTCTTGCCTATTTAGGCCTCCATGCCTAATCAATTATTAAATCCAGTCAATTTTGTCTCTGAATTATCTTCCTAATCTTATTCTCTCTATCCTCAAGTTCCACTGTCTTAGTTGAGGTTCTCGTAGTTACTTTTAGTGTTGCAATAGAGTCCTAACAGGTTTTCTTGCTTCTAATCCACTTCCTTCAAGGTGATCTTTTTTAGGACTCAAATCTGAGGATAATCTCTCCCCTGATTAAAATCCTCTGTGTCTATTCATTGTCTATTAAATCAAAGCTACTTATGGTGACATCATAGGCACGTCATGGTCTTGACTCTGCCTAATCCCTCCAAGCCTTGATTTTGGACAATCCTCCACAGAGATGGAGCCAACTGGGTGTCTTAGCTGGGCAGAGCCATGGAGTATGTATGTGGGACTTCATCCACATCCGAATATCTTGAAGAAAAATAATTTTCTAACTGTTGCTGACATGTTCATGCATGAAGTTGATTATGGAAGTTATGAAATATAAATCATGGTTCTATTTGTTCTACAATTCTTTGGCCAACCTTAAAAAAAGAAAAAGAAAGCTATGAGAGCAGTCTTATGAAGAAACCCATGTTTATTATGTTAGATGGTACCTCCTCAACAATGTTACTCACACTATGCTTCCAATGCCTTCCTTACACCTTATGCTTTAGTGATTCTGAGCACCCTCTGCTATTTTACTCTACAGGGCATTTTCACATGCTATATTCTTTGCTTGGGTTTCCCTTACTCCCATTGTCTACCTGAAAATTCTCATTTAGCCTTCAAAATACTGCCTAGATATTACCAGCTCCTGAAAGACTTCCCTGATCTCATCTCTGCCGTGTTTTTCTTCTGAGAAGACTTTGAGATCCTTTAAAACATGCCTCATTTGTTAGAAAGATTGAATTAAAATAGAGGTCAAATCAATATGCCATGGAAGCATAGAAAGAGGATTGATTAAATCTGTTTCAGGAGAGCAGGGAAAATGGCAGAAAGCACTCAAAATTTCAGTAGATTGTTCGTTTATTAGCAATCTATGTGGCAAGCACTTTTATAGGGGCTAGATATATATTTAGTAGTGGACAAGACCAACACAGTCTCTGATATTATAGAGCTCAGAGGCTAGTTGGGGAGACAGAAGTTAAACTAAAAGGAAAAAATCCTGTAAATAAATAAAAATATATAAATTATGAAACATGGTAAGAAGTAAATGTTTAAGGTGTTATGAAAGCACCTAAATTGGATTGGCAGGGGGAGTGGTCAGGGCAGTCCATGCTAAGGAGATGTCCCTTAAGCTCAGACCTAAATAATGAGCAGAAGTTAGCCGGTGTAGAGTGGGAAAAGATTATTCCAGGCAGAGGGATCAGCACGTGCAAATACCCTGAAGCAGAAAAGAGGTTGTGTTTGGAGAGTAAAAGGAAAGTCAGTGCGGTGATAATATAGTGAATGAGGAGGAGAGTTGCTTGAGATAAGGCTGAAGAGGTAGGCAGGGACCATATGATACAAGATTGTATCTATTAGGACTGTTTTGGGCTTCATGTAACAGAAACCAAGTTATGGTGGTATAACAAAATAAGAAGTTTATTTTTCTGACATAAAGGAGCCTCAGTGTCAGCAGTTCAGGACTCATACAAGCATCCATCTTTTTGTTCTATGATCCTTTGAGCATGGCTTCCATCTTCATGCTTCCAAGATGGCTGTTTTACCTCCAGGCAGCAAAAGGAGAGAATGAAAAGGGCAAAAGACATGTGACAACTAAGTCTGTCTCTTTCCATAAGGAAAGTAACAGTTTTCCTGGAAGCCCTATCCTGCAGATTTCCGCTTATCTATTAGTTAGAACTGGGTTGGATGGCTGCCCCTAGCTATAATGTAGTATGAGGGGGTTTTATTTTCAACTCAGCCTATTACTACTCCTAAAAGAATCCTGGTTTTATTATAGAAGGGGAAACCTATTGGGTAGGCAGTTTGCAGTTTCTGCCACAAAGGATGAGGGGTTTCTTAGTTTATTCTAAGAACAGAGGGAATTTATTGAAGGGTTTTAAGCAGGGGAGATACCCAGTTCCTTTTATGTTTATTAACATCTCTCCGGCTGTTGTGAGAATGGTGAATTGTAAGGGGACAAAAATTTTTAAAGGTTGACCAGTTAGAAGGTAATCGCAAGAGATTATGGTGGCTTGGATTAAGGAAGTGGTAGTGGAGATGGAGAGAAGTAGACAGATTTGGGAGGTATACTTTAGAGGTAGCATGTACTTGGTGATAAATTGGATACACAGGGTGAGAGAAAGGGAGGAATAAAAAATGATTAATGTATTTCTGGTTTGTGCATTTGGGTGGAGAGTGGTGCTGTTCACTGGGATTAGGAAACATGGAAGACCAGTTTGGGGTGATGAGTATGGACATGTTGAATTTGAACTGTTTATGAAGCATGCAAGAGGAGATGTCTTGTTGGTAGTTGAACATATGTGTCTGGAACTCAGAAGACAGGCCCTGGAGTGGATACAGAGATTTGGGAGCCATTTGCCTGTGGATGGTATTCAAAGCTATGGGAGTTGATGACATGGTCTAGAGAATGAGTGCAGAATAGAAGGAGAAAAAAGCTCAAGACTGACCACTGGGGAATCTTCAAGAGTTATTTATTTAAAAATAGACTTTTAGAATGGTTTTCACATTTTTATTAAAAAATACATACTCATTATAAAATAAACAAGCAATATAGAAAAGTGCAAAAAAGAGGGAGAAAATACCTCCAAACCTGCACTAACCAGAAATAACCATTATTGTGCCTTAATTTCCTTATCTGAATAAAGGAGGATAAAAAAAGTAACTATAAGATTGCTGTGATAACTTACTGAGATAATCCATTTAAAGTGCTTACTTTGCAATCTTGCAGATATTAACAGTTCATAAACATTAATTACTAAGATTAATGAACATTATTCTGGATATCACTTTTATTATAAAGGATTGAGAAATGGATAGATATAAAATTTTAATAGAAATAATATACATGCTCTTTTGAAAAGTATGAAATGGAACAAAAGAAAAATAAATCAACGTGAAAGTAAAGAAATTGATAAACTTCAGATAAATGCTTCTCCCCCCCTCAAGAAATAGTAGTCTCTGAAAGGCTATTTTAAAGTTAAAATCAAAGATTTGGAAAATATAAAGAGGTTATAGTTATTATATTTTTATCTCCATGTTTCAATTTTTGATAGTGTTAGACTGATTCCATGGGTAGTTGGTTAAGAACAAGGGTTCTGAAGACAGCCTGCTTGGATTAAGATCAGTTCTGCCACTTACTAGCTACAAGGTGGGCAAATTATGTAATCTCTATGTGCCTCATTTTTCTCATTTATAGAATGGGGATTAAAAAGTGCCTACTTCATTGGGTTGTGAGGAATAAAAGAGTTAATACATATAAAATACTTGGCACAGTGCGTGGTACATAATAAACTATTATTATAAATATGAGGAAATGAGTTATCATTATGAAATATGGTGAAATGCACTTCCCCTCACAACTCATGATTTTTGTTAGCTATATTATTATTTTTACCATCTCATAGTTTATAACATTTACATTCTGTTCTCCACCTAGAATTCTCTAAGTTGTTTGGTCTTGCTTCTGTGTTTAAATGAATTCAGTGCTTACCACTACTCCTTTTATCACAGCTACTTTATTCCTGAGTTCTTTGTTTTGATATATCTCTTGGTTGTCTAGATTTTATCAGCTACTAGTTCTTTTTTTTAAAAGCAGCCCTCATGAGTGTTGCATTTCTTGAATTTTGGCATGTTTGAGAGTATCTGTCTGTTGAAGGGCAAACAGATAGGATAGAAAATTCTTGCACACTTTTGTTCCCTCAGGAGTTTGTCGATATTGCTCCATTGTCTATGGCATTGTGGGTTACACTAGTCTTTTCACCATGGTCTCTTCCATTCATCCTTTATCTGGATGCATTTCATTGTAGAAATTCCAGTATTAGAAGTTAAATGATGGAGGAGGACACTGAGGTATCAGAAAGCCAAGAGAACTGTAGGTTTAACAAAGATGGCAGTGGTGAGCTCTGTCAAAAGCCTCTGCAAGGTCAAAAGGCTATTAAAAATAGGGTTTCGGTGGGTGGGGGAGTGTGGAAGAGCATCTTGGGCTGTAAGAATAACGTGAGCAAAGTCATATAGGTGTATAACCCAGCTTTGCAAGGTTACAGGGAGGGAAAGGGTACTCAGGGCAGGCTTCCAGGAGAAAGTGACAAAGAAATCAAGACTTGCCAGATGAATAGCCAGGCGAAGATGTCGACAGAGACAGTGCTCCAGGCAGAGGGAAATCATGGACAAAACCTTGAAAATGTGAAAGAGGATGGAATGTTTGAGCAACTGCAAGAATTTTAGTGTGGAAGGAGTGTTTAAATTTTTTTCCATTAGAAAGAAGTACATCCTCACTGGCAAATAATCTATCAAAAGTAGGAAGTAAAAAAATCAAAGTTTTTCTCCACCTCTGCAAGTCCTCAGAATTAACCACAAACACTTTAATGAGCATTATTTTATATCCCTTACTCTTCAAGTGAAAATTCACACTCATATATACATGTATGTATGTATCTATACAGTATTAATAATTGTAAAAATATATCATCTTACAAAAACATTCATGTTTGTCTGCTACTTGATATTGCCACTTAGAAATATATCACAGATATCCTTCCTTGTCAATACAAGAACTCTATTAATAGCTGAATAATATTCCATATACAATGAAATGTACTATAATTTATTTAATGGTTACTTATTGATGGACATTTAGGTTACTTCTAGCTTTTTGAGATTATTAAGAATGCTGCAGTAAGCCCACTAGTACATTATAAATATCTTTGCCCACTTCTACAAGCACTTCTGTGGGATAGATTCTTAGTAGGGTGTTTTAGTTTCCTAGGGCTGCCGTAAATAACCACAAACTTGGTGGCTTAAAACAACAAAAAATTATTCTGTCACAAGTCTTGCCTTTTCCTGGCTTCTCATGGCTCTGGGCAATCCTTGACATTCCTTGGCTTGCGGCTACATCACTAAAATCTCTGCCTCTGTCCTCACATGACCTTCTTCCTTCTGTGTGTGGATCCGCATATCTCCAAATCTCCTTTTCCTTATAAGGATGGCAGTCATTGGATTTAGGCTGAAAATATTACCTCTCATTTTAATTATAGTCCTGTTAGTATTTCTTCTGTAGATTGCTTGTTAATATCTCTTCTCCAATTCTATTGTTTTTTTAAAAAAATGGATCATTTTATTGAGATATAATTCACATACCATAAAAATCCGCCATTTAAAATTGTACAATTCATTGGGTAGTAGAGTCATTTTCACAATGTTTATTCTTCCAATCCAAGAACATGGTATATCTCTCCATCTGTTTGTATCATCTTTAACTTCTTTCATCAGTGTCTTATAATTTTCTGCATACAGGTCTTTTGTCTCCTTAGGTAGGTTTATTCCTAGATATTTTATTCCTTTTGTTGCAATGGTAAATGGGAGCGTTTTCTTAATTTCCCTTTCAGATTTTTCATCATTAGTGTCTAGGAATGCAAGAGACTTCAGTGCATTAATTTTGTATCCTGCTACTTTACCAAATTCATTGATTAGCAATAGTAGTTTTCTGGTAGCATCTTTAGGATTCTCTATGTATAGTATCATGCCATCTGCAAACAGTGACAGCTTTACTTCTTCTTTTCCAATTTGGATTCCTTTTATTTCTTTTTGTTTTCTGATTGCTGTGGCTAAAACTTCCAAAACTATGTTGAATAATAGTGGTGAGAGTGGGCAATCTTGTCTTGTCCCTGATCTTAGAGGAAATGGTTTCAGTTTTTCACCAAAGCTACAGTAATTAAGACAGTATGGTACTGGCACAAAAACAGAAATATGGATCAATGGAACAGGATAGAAAGCCCAGAGATAAACCCACACACATATGATCACCTTATCTTTGATAAAGGAGGCAAGAATATACAGTGCAGAAAAGACAGCCTGTTCAATAAGTGGTGCTGGGAAAACTGGACAGGTACATGTAAAAGTATGAAATTAGAACACTCTCTAACACCATACACAAAAATAAACTCAAAGTGAATTAAAGACCTAAATGTAAAGCCAGACACCATCAAACTCTTAGAGGAAAACATAGGCAGAACACACTATGACATAAATCACAGCAAGATCCTTTTTGACCCACCTCCTAGAGAAATGGAAATTAAAACAAAAATAAACAAATGGGGGGCTTCCTTGGTGGCGCAGTGGTTGAGAGTCCGCCTGCCGATGCAGGGGACATGGGTTTGCGCCCCAGTCTGGGAGGATCCCACGTGCCACGGAGCAGCTGGGCCCGTGGGCCATGGCCTCTGAGCCTGCGTGTCTGGAGCCTGTGCTCCACAGTGGGAGAGGCCACAGCAGTGAGAAGCCTGTGTACCGCAAAAAAGAAAAAAAGAAAAACAAATGGGACCTAATGAAACTTAAAGCTTTTGCACAGCAAAGGAAACCATAAACAAGAAGAAAAGACAACCCTCAGAATGGGAGAAAATATTTGCAAATGAAGCAATTGACAAAGGATTAATCTCCAAAACATATGAGAAACTCATGTAGCCCAATATCAAAAAAACAAAGAACCCAATCCAAAAATGGGCAGAAGACCTAAGTAGACATTTCTCCACAGAAGATATACAGACTGCCAATAAACACATGAAAGAATGCTCAACATCATTAATCATTAGAGAAATGTAAATCAAAACTACAATGAGATATCATCTCACACCAGTCAGAATGGTCATCATCAAAAAATCTACAAACAATAAATTCTGGAGAGGGTGTGGAGGAAAGGGAACCCTCTTGCACTGCTGGTGGGAATGTAAATTGATACAGCCACTATGGAGAACAGTATGGAGTTTCCTTAAAAAATCTAAAGATAGAACTACCATACGACCCAGCAAACCCACTACTGGGCATATACCCTGAGAAAACCATAATTCAAAAAGAATCATGTACCAAAACGTTCATTGCAGCTCTATTTGCAATAGCCATGACATGGAAGCAACCTCAGTGTCCATCAACAAATGAATGGATAAAGAAGATGTGGCACATATATACAATGGAATATTACTCAGCCATAAAAAGGAACGAAACTGAGTTGTTTGTAGTGAGGTGGATGGACCTAGAGACTGTCATACAGAGTGAAGTAAGTCAGAAAGAGAAAAAAAAATACTGTATGCTAACACATATATATGGAATCTAAAAAAAAAAGGGTCATGAAGAACCTAGGGGCAAGATGGGAATAAAGATGCAGACCTACTAGAGAATGGACTTGAGGATACGGGGAGGGGGAAGTGTAAGCTGGGACAGAGTGAGAGAGTGGCATGGACATATATACACTACCAAACGTAAAATAGATAGCTAGTGGGAAGCAGCCACATAGCACAGGGAGATCAGCTCGGTGCTTTGTGACCACCTAGAGGGGTGGGATAGGGAGGGTGGGAGGGAGGGAGATGCAAGTGGGAAGAGATATGGGGACATATGTATATGTATAACTGATTCATTTTGTTGTAAAGCAGAAACTAACACACCATTGTAAAGCAATTATACTCCAATAAAGATGTTAAAAAAATTGTACAATTCAGTAGTTTTTTGTATATTCAAGAGTTGTGCAACCATTATCACTATCTAATTCCAGAACATGTTCATCACCCGTAAAAGAAACCCTGTATCCATTACCAATCACTTCCTGTTTATCCCTTCCCCTAGCTCCTGACAACTACTAATCTACTTTTTGTCTCTATGGATCTGTCTATTCTGGATGTTTCATGTAAATGGGATTATATGTATCTGGCCTTTTGTGTTTGACTTCTTTCATTTAGCATAATGTTTTCAAGGTTTATCCATGTTGTAGCATGTAGAAGCATTTCATTCTTTATTGCCTAACAATATTCCATTGCATAAACTTACTACATTTTATTTAATCATTCATCAGTAGATGGAAATTTGGCTTGTTTCCATTTTTTGGTTGTTATGAATAATGTTGCTATGCACATTCACGTACAAGTTTTTGTGTGAACATATGTTTTTAAATTCTCTTGAGTATATCTCTAGGAGTAGAATTGCCGGGTCATCTGGTAACTCTGTGTTTAACTTTTTGAGGAACTATGTAACGTTTTTGGGCAGCTACACCATTTACATTCCCACAAACAATATTTGAGGCTTCCAATATCTCCACATCCTTACCAAGAATTGTTATTGTCTTTTTAAAAAGAATTACAGCTATCCTACTGGGTGTGAAGTGGTATTTCATTGTGGTTTCAATTTGCATTTCCCTAATCACTAATAATGTTGAGCATTTTTTCATGTGTTTATTAGCCATTTGTATATCCTTTTAAATGTCTGTTCAAATCCTATGCCCATTTTTAAATTGGGTTATTTGTCTTTTTATTATTGAGTTATAAGAGATTTAAAAATATATTCTAGATACAAATCCTTTGTTAGGCATATAATTTGCAAATATTTTCTCCCATTCTATGGTTGACTTTATTATTTATTGATCATGTCCTTTGATGCACAGAAGTTTTAATTTTGATGAATTCCAACTTATGTATTTTTTCTTTTGTTGCTTGTGCTTTTGGTGTCATGTCTAAAACTCCATTGCCAAATCCAAGGTCAAGAAGATTCATCCCTATGGTTTTTTGCTAAAAGTTTTATAGTTTTAGCTCTTACGTTTAGGTCTTTGATTCATTTTGGGTTAGTTTGTGTATGTGGTGTGAGGTAGAGATCTAAATTTATTCTTTTGCACATGGATATCCAGTTTTTTTTTTTTTTGAAGTACGCGGGCCTCTCACTGTTGTGGCCTCTCCCATTGCGGAGCACAGGCTCCGGATGCGCAGGCTCAGCGGCCATGGCTCATGGGCCCAGCCGCTCCACAGCACGTGGGATCTTCCCAGACCGGGGCACGAACCCATGTCCCCTGCATTGGCAGGTGGACTCTCAACCACTGCGCCACCAGGGAAGCCCTGGGTATCCAGTTTTTACAGCACCATTCATTGAAAAGACTGTCTTTCCTGTTGAATGTCTTGGCACCCTTGTCAAAAATCAATTGACCAAAGATGTTTGGTTTTATTGCTGGGCTCTCAATTCTACTCCATTGGTCTAGGTCTATCCTTATGCCAGTATCATATTGTTTCGATTACTGTAGTTTCTTTTATATTTATTTATTTATTTGGCTGCACTGGGTCTTAGTTGCAGCTCGCAGGATCTTGTGTGATCTTTGTTGCAGCATGTGGGATCCTTAGTTGCAGCATGCAAACTCTTCGTTGCAGCATGTGGGATCTAGTTCCCTGCCCAGGGATCGAACCTGGGCCCCTTTCATTGGGAGCACGGAGTCTTAGCCACTGGACCACCAGAGAAGTCCTGATTACTGTAGTTTTTGTAAGAAGTTTTTAAATCAGAAAGTGTGACTCCTTCAACTTTGTTCTTTTTTTTCAAGATTGTTTTGGCTATTATGGGTTCCTTGCATTTCCATATAAACTTTAAGATCAGTGCTTTTAATCTCTGCAAGGAAGGCAGTTAGAACTTTGTTGGGGATTTCTTTGACTCTGTAGAGCAATGTGAAGGAGTATTGCCTTCTTAAAGGTATTGTCTTCCAATCAATGAACATAGGATGATGTCTTTTCATTTAATTAAGTCTTCTTTAATGTCTTTCAATTATGTTTTCTAGTTTCCAGTGTACAAGTTTTACATTTCTTGTGTTAAATTTCATCCTAAGATTTTATTCTTTTTGATGCTATTGTAACTGGAATTATTTTCTTAATTTAATTTTGTATCATTCATTGCTAGTGTATAGAAATACAAGTAGTTTTTGTATATTGATCTTGTGTTCTGAAACCTTGCTGAACTTGTTTATTAAGCCCAATAGTTTTTAGTGGATTAGTTAGTTTTTTTCCACTATAGGATCATAGCATCTGCAAACAGATAGTTTTTTCTTTCTTTCCAATTCTGATTCCTTTTATTTCTTTCCTTTGCCCAATTTTAATGGCTAGATCCTTTGGTAGATATATTGGATTTTGTAAATTCAGTTTTGGACAGGCTGAGTTAGAGGTGCTTGAGCATAATTCAAGTAGAGAAGTCAAGGAGATGATTCACTATTCGGGTCAGGAGAGTGATCTGGTCTAGAGATTCAAATTTAGTAGATGTTAACTTAGAGATGTTAAATGAAGCCCCTTGAAAAAATAACCTTGCCCAAGAAGAATGTTTAGAATGAGAAGAGGGCTGGAACCGAAATCAATATCCCATAAGGAATGGAGATAGGAAGAGGATATCACAAAGGAAACTAAGTAGTCACTGCCAGAAAATTAAGAGTTAAATCTTGAGAACCTGATGTCATGAAAGTCAAGGGAAGCAAGAGTTTCAAAAAATGGGCGTGGTCATTAGTTTGGGGGATGTGAAATATTTCAAATGCTGCCAAAAAGTGTAATAAAATGATGTCTAGGATAGATTACAGCATGTTAAAATGTTCAAGGAACGAAAATTGGTAAAGGTGATGGTGAAGATGCTAAAGACAGGGGGAATAATCAGCAGCCTATATTTATTTCAGTCAGTAAACAGTATCCTTGGATTTGGATTATACCTGAATTTTCTGTGTATTGCTTATGCTTTTTTGATGTGGTGGAAAACTCACTGTAGAGAACTCTTTGCTTGGAAGACCTTGTTCTAAGGGGTCATATATGAACAGGTGCCAGGTAGAAGCAGCCTGATCTATTCTCTCTACACCAGAGTTTCTCAAAGTATGCTCTGACTTGCATTAGAATCACCAGCAATACATTTTTTTTTTGCGGTACGTGGGCCTCCCACCGCCATGGCCCCTCCCGTTGCGGATCACAGGCTCCAGATGCGCAGGCTCAGCAGCCATGGCTCACGGGCCCAGCCTCTACGTGGCATGTGGGATCCTCTTGGACCGGGGCATGAACCCGTGTCCCCTGCATCGGCAGGTGGACTCTCAACCACTGCGCCATCAGGGAAGCCCCCTAGCAATACTTTTTAAAGATACAGATTGGTGGGTGTAATTACAGACCTACTGAATCACAATCCAAGATGTTGTACCCTGGAATCTGTATTTTACCAACTTTCCTCAGATCATTCTCATGCATACCTAAATTGGAGAAGCCTGGCTCTGGAAGAATCACCTTCTTCCAGTTAGTTAAGCTGACTCATTTACTCCAATGTAACAGAGAAGAGACCCACCTACCCAAAAGAGACACTGATTATAGAGACATGAGTTTATTTGATGCCTTTGTGTACATGGGTGTGCAGCCTCACAGAATGTTTGCCAAGTGTCAAAACATTCTGTTATGTTACCAATGATGTCATTAATGTTTGGCTGAAATAGTGGTGTCCATTCTCTGTAGATTATTGAATCTTTCACTGGTCAGATTCTGTCTTTCTATACTCTTCACCTCTTAAGGTTCTTGCTTTCAGCCCAACCTCTATCCCCTTTGATTGGTAACTACATCAACCAACAAAAAAGGACAGCTTAGGGGTGGAAACTGACCATCTAATCCAAGTCTTCAGGTTCTCTGTAAAATGACGAGCCTATATCAAATGTTATCTAAATTTTTAGGTTGCTAACAGCTTCTCATACTTTTCAGCTTCATACCTCTTTGTATTTTTCTTTGTGCATTGTCTTCTGTCCTGACCAACCAGTTAGTCTCTTTTATTTCTTCCCTGTTTACTTCGTGTGATCACTCACAGAGTGTGTTGTTTTATTGATTATAGCATCAAGGAAAGCTGGGACTAAAATGACCTTAGCAGGAGTTCCCTGGTGGAGCAGTGGTTAAGAATCTGCCTGCCAATGCAGGGGGCACAGGTTCAAGCCCTGGTACAGGAAGATCCCACATGCCGTGGAGCAACTAAGTCCGTGTGCAACAACTACTGAGCCTGCGCTCTAGAGCCTGCGAGCCACAACTACTAAGCCCATGTGCCACAACTACTGAAGCCCACATGCCTAGAGTCCATGGTCTGCAACAAAGAGAAGCTACCACAATGAGAAGCCCACGCACCACAATGAAGAGTAGCCCCTGTTCACCGCAACTAGAGAAAGCCCGCGCACAGCAAGGAAGACCCAATGCAGCCCAAAATAAAATTAATTAATTAATTAGTTAAAAAAGATAAAATGACCTTAGCAATTTTCTGCTCCAATCCTTATTTTTAAGATAGGAAAACTGAAGGTCAGTCATGAAACAACTTGCCCAAAGTAACACAGCTAGTTAGTGATCCATCTAGAACAAGCACCTGGGTCTCCTGATTCCTTTTCCAGGGCTCTTCTCATTGTAGCAGGGTTAGTTATCTCCACAGAAGACAAATGAATAATTTTTCATATGTTCTTCAAGCAGGACCAAATCTGGGGTGCAAAGGAAGAACTGAAGGAAAATAGTGAGTTTCTTTTTAAGCTTAGCCTGTTAAAGAGATTTAGCCTTCAGCCACTATATTAGTTTTCATTTTTCCCCCCTTCTCTGCCAGAAACAATAAAATGACTGCTGTGGCACTGAGAGCAAAGCAAGGTATTATACTTAAATCTGAGTTTAAATGATTTACAATTGAGTGGGAAGACTGTCTGGGGTACTGGGTTTACCAAGCTATTTCTGAATGCCACAGGCAAGCCATGTGACCCTCATCAAATCACAATGAGTCTAAGTCCCTCAGTTTCTTCATTTTACAGGGCGGACTGTACTCAGAGTACTTAGGCAGAGACCAATGAGAAAGCAGTGACAAAAAAAGAAAGAAGTTACTTATATTCAAGGGGTATCAACTCTGGGCAACTTAGTGACTGTCTTTTACAAAGGATAAGATTGAGGCATAGAAAGGTAAATGGACTCCTCACTGCCTCACACTGTAGCTTGATTAATATTCACTTTTGAAAACTTAAAAAAATCTCCAAGATAAATAGAATATCACATTTTAAAATGGGAGAAAAATCTGGAATAATAGAAGATGTTTTTCTTCTTACTGATCTTTTTTCTTTCTAAATAAGCCTTTTGGATATTACCAATAGTGTCATTAGAAAGTGAGCATGAAGTAGAGAGACAGGAAAAGAAAGAGACCATTCAAAGAGAATTTGACAAAAGAGCAATGACCCTAGGGAGAACAAAAGACCTCAGAGAGACGTGGTAAAGTCAAGTAATTTGGGTGAAAAGAACATGTGGTGTTGTGCAGTAGTAGGTGCCAGGGAAGATAGATGGAAAATAGCATGTGCCTGACCAAAGAGCTAATTTTTTTTTAAACTGAGAACAGTAGGAGATAAATGGGCAGTCTCCAAGGTGCTCTGGAAAATCAATCACAAACATCATCTATAAACAGCTGACTTAATTCATTCTATTCCTATTACAATAAATCTGACTGGCATATAAAATTCGTGTGCCTGGAAATACTAGCCTGAAAAATTACTTTTGGGCTCTTGCTTGAATTTTTACGTGAATAAAGAAAACTGGGAAACCACCAAAAAACACAGAGAACCCAACTATTTCCTTCTCCAGAGAACATTTCAAGGCCCAGATCCAGCCTAGTGTGTGGATAATAATTGACTATATAAAATAATTAGTAAATTTTGGTTATCCAAAATGAGGAGTCTGTCTGTTATACATGAAGATACAGAACTTCCACTAGGACAGGTACTTGGAGTACTTTTTCTCATACTGGGGGCGGTTTTTGAATTGATGCATCTGTACTTTCTCACCCTGCCTTCCTCGTGTTCAATGCTAAGAGGCTGGCCACAGAACAGAAAAAATTGAATGGCCCACCCAGCGTTTGGACCCATGCCAACTGATTCTAATGAAAACTCCATTGAAGTGGCTGTAATGGATTCGCAAGCCTTAAATTAAAGCTACTGAAAAAGAACAATATTTTTTATAACATAAACTTACTATAAACCAGCTCCAATTGATGATAAGCAAATCACTTCCGAGTGGTCAGGCTCTTTTCGTGCATGTTGCTGGGCACTTGGTGGGCTCAGCAAGTACTTACCAAGTACTCTAGGGACTTGTACCCCTCAATTTTGGAAAATTTTCTTGTGCTATTAGATAATTTCATCTCCTTCATTTTCCCTCTTTCTGAACTCTAATTAGATAGCTATTATACCCCCAGATTAGCCCTCAAATTTTATTATCATTTGTCTTCTTTTTTTATATCTTTACCTTTTGGTTTTGCTTTTTAAAACAATACACTTTATTTTTTAGAGCAGTTTTACGGTAATAGCATAAGTGAATGGAAGGTACAGAGATTACTCTTGTACCCCCAGCCTTCACTTATGCATAGACTCTCCCACTCTCAAAATCCCCCACCAGAGTGGTACATTTGTTACAATTGATGAACCTACATGGGATCATCATAATCACCTGAAGTCCATACTTTACATTAGGGTTCACACTTTGTGTTGTATATACTATGGGTTTTGACAAATGTAAATGACATGTATCCACCATTATAGTATTGAACAGAGTAGTTTTACTACCCTAAAAATTCTCTCTGCTGTGCCTGTTCATCCCTCCCTCTTCACTAACTCCTGGCAGCCACCTTTCACTGTTTCTATAGTTTTGCTTTTTCCAGAATGTCATATAGTTGGAATCATATAATATGTAGCATTTTCAGATTGGCTTATTTCACTTAATAATATGCATTTAAGATTCCTCCATGTTGTTTCATGGCTTCATGGCTCATTTCTATTTAGTGCTGAATAATATTCCTTTGTTTGGATGTACCACAGTTTATTTATACATTCACCTACTTAAGGACATCTTAATTGCTTCCAAGTTTTGGCAATTTTGAATAAAGCTGCTATAAACATCTGTGTGCAGGGTTTTGTGTCGACGTAAGTTTTCAACTCCTTTGAGTAAATACCTAGGAGTGCAATTGCTGGGCTATATGGTAAGAGTATGTTCACTTTTGTAAGAAAGTACAAAACTGTCTTCCAAAGTGGCTGTGCCATTTTGCATTCCCACCAGTGATGGATGAGAGCTCCTGTTGTTGTACATCCTGGTCAGCATTTGGTGTTGTCAGTGCTCTGGACTTTGGCCATTCTAATAGGTGTGTAGTGGTATTTCATTGTTGTTTTAATTTGCATTTCCCTGGTGACATATGATGTAGAGCATCTTTTCATATGCTTCTCATCTGCATATCTTTTTTGGTAAGGTGTCTATTAAGGTCCTTGGCCCATTTTTTTAAAAAAAATTATTTATTTAATTTATTTATTTTGGCTGCATTGGGTCTTCGTTACTGCACGTGGGCTTTCTCTAGTTGCAGTGAGCAGGGGCTATCCTTCATTGCGGTGTGCGGGCTTCTCATTGCAGCGTCTTCTCTCGTTGCGGAGCACAGGCTCTAGGTGTGCAGGCCTCAGTAGTTGTAGCACATGGGCTCAGTAGTTGTGGCTCACGGGCTCTAGAGCGCAGGCTCAGTAGTTGTGGTGCACAGGCTTAGTTGCTCCGTGGCATGTGGAATCACCCCGGACTAGGGCTCGAACCCGTGTCCCCTGCATTGGCAGGTGGATTCTTAACAACTGCGCCACCAGGGTAGCCCCTTGGCCCATTTAAAAATCTTGTTGTTTGTTTTCTTATCGTTGTGTTTTAAGAGTCTTCGTATATTTTGGATAACAGAACTTTATCATATATGTGTTTTGCAAATATTTAGTCTTAGTCTATGGTTTGTCTTCTCATTCTCTTGACAGTGTCTTTCACAGAGCAGAAGTTTTTCATTTTAATGAAGTCCAGTTTACCAATTATTTCTTTCATGAATTGTGCCTTTGGGGTTGTATCTAAAAGGGCATTACCATACCAAAGGTCATTTAAGTTTCTTCCTGTGTTATCTTCTAAGAGTTTTACAGTTTTGCATTTTACATTTAGGTCTATGATACATTTGGATGTACTTTTTGTGAAGACTGTAGGATCTGTCTAGACTTATTATTATTATTATTTAAAATTTATTTATTATTTATTTATTTTATTTATTTTTGGCTGCATCGGGTCTTAGTTGCAGCATGCGGGATCTTTGTTGAGGCATGCGAGATCTTTCGTTGTGGTGTGTGGGCTTCTCTCTAGTTGTGGCCTTCAGGTTTTCTCTTCCCTAGTTGTGGCGCACAGGCTCCAGGGCACATGGGCTCTGTAGTTTGCAGCACACGGGCTCTAGCTGAGTTGTGTGAGCTTGGTAGTTGTGGCATGGGGGCTTAGTTGTCCCATGGCATGTGGGATTTTAGTTCCCTGACCAGGGAGTGAACCTGCATCCCCTGAATTGTAAGGTGGATTCTTTACCACTGGAACACCAGGGAAGTCCCTAGACTTATTATTATTATTATTTTGCATGTGGATGTCCGGTTATTCTAGCACATTTTCTTGAAGAGATTATTTTTGCTACATTGTATTGTCTTTCCCCCTTTGTCAAAGAGTAGTTGACTATATGTAGGTCTATTTATGGGCTCTCTATTTTGTTCCATTGATCTGTTTGTCTGTTCTTTTGCCAGTACCATGCTGTTTTGATTACTGCAGCTTTATAGTAAGTCTTGAAGTTGGATAGTGTCAGTCATCCAACTTTGTTCTTCTCCTTCAATATTGTGTTGGGCATTCTGATTCTTTTGCCCCTCTGTAAAAACTTTAGAGTCAGTTTGTCAATATCCACTAAATAACGTCCTGGGATTTTGATTGGGATTGCATTGAATCTATAGATCAAGCAGAGAAGAACCAATATCTTGACAATATTGAGTCTTCCTATCCATAAACATGGAATATTTCTTCATTTATTTAGTCCTTGATTGATTTCTTTCATCAGAAAGATTTGTGGTTTTCTTCATATATACCTTGTACATATTCTGTTAGATTTATATCTTAGTATTTCATTTTTTGGCTGTAATGTAAATGGTATTATGTTTTTAATTTCAAATTCCACTTGTTCATTGATGGTATATAGGAAAGTGATTGACTTTTCTATATGAATCTTGTATCCTATATTCTTCCAATCATTGCTTATTAATTCCAGGAGGGTTTTTTTTGTCACTTTTTGGATTTTCTACATAGACAGTCATGTCATTTGCAAACAATGACAGTTTTACTTCTTTCTTCCCAATCAGTTTACCTTTTATATTCTTTTCTTGTCTTACTGTACTAACTAGAACTTCCAGTACAATGTTAAAAAAGAGTGGTGAAGGTATATTCTTGCCTTGTTCCTCATTTTAGCAGAAAATGTTCTAGTTTCTTACCATTAAATATGATATTAGCTGTAGGTTTTTTATAGATGTTCTTTATTGAGTCACCCTCTAGTCCTAGTTTGCTGAGAGTTTTCATCATGAATGATTGTTGGATTTTGTCAAATACTTTTTTTGCATCTATTGATATGACTTGATTTTTCTTTTTTAGCCTGTTGATGGATTACATTAATTGATTTTCAAATGTTGAACCAGTCTTGCATACTTGGAATAAATCCCTCTTGGCCACTGTGTAAAATCCTTTTTATACACTGTTGGATTCAATTTGCTGTTATTTTGTTGAGGATTTCTGCACTGATGTTCATGAGAGATATTGGCCTGTAGTTTTTTTTTTTTTTTCTTGTAATGTTTTTGTATTACGGTGTTGCTGGTCTCATAGAATGAGTTAAGAAGTATTCCTTCTGCTTCTATCTTCTGAAAGAGATCATAGAAAATGGGTAAAATTTCTTCCTTTAATGTTTGGTAGAATTCTACAGTGACCTCTGGGCCTAGTGCTCTTTGGTTTTGAAGGTTATTAATTATTGATTCCATTTCTTTAGTAGATACATGCCTATTCAAATAGACTATTTCTTCTTATGTAATTTTGTCTATTTTGTTTTATAAATGGAAGATGCCCTCTACTTTATCTTCTAATATTTTGATTAAACTTATTATTTGTTTTCTTAAATTCAAAAGTGTCTTCTTGTTCTTTATGCTTTTTTTCTCTATAGAATTCTGTTCTTGTACTATGGATACAATAATTTCTTAATTTTCTGGGGAAATTAATATTAGCTTTTAAAAAGACTTTTTTAATGGAAGGGAATCACTTCAAAAATTGTCAAAATATGGGGAGAGAGAATGAGAATTGAGTAAAATGGTAGAATATGAAGTTAATCTATAGGAATCAATCAATATCTTTACTACATACAAGCAATCCATTAGAAGATGCAATGGAATAGAAGAACATTTTTACAACAGCAACAAAGAAGAAAAAACACTTAGCAAAAATTGTGCAAGACATATGAGAAAAACAGGACTGAAAGACAATATACCTGAAGAAATGAAAAGACATGCTCTATTCATGCATAGGGAAGATTCACATTGTAAAGATATTGATTCTCTGTAAGTTAATTTATAAACTTAATGCAATCCCAATAAAGTGTCGGTAGTTTTTCTTGAAGAGAATAAACAAGCAAAAGTAACTGGGACTCTATGAAATAGAAAAATAAAATATTGAAACATATTATAAAGCCTCAAGTGTTAAAAGTGTATAGTGTTGGTGAATGAATAGACAGCCCGATGAAACAAAAACAATTCAGAAACAGACCCAAATAGATATGGGAATATAGTATAGGGCATCTCAAATCAATATGGTAAAGGTGGAATTTTGGGGAAAGTGATGTCACCAAGATGGCAATATAAATTGTTTTTGACCTCATTTCTTCTCACAAAAAGAACAACTAACAACTATTGAAGAACAGAACACCATTGAGAGAATCATAGAACACTGAGGTGAGACTGAAGCACCTCCCTGCACCACAGAGATCAAGACAGGCTGCATTAGAAGGATAAGAGAAGCAACTACACATTTACTGCATTGCCCCTCCCCCAAGCCAGTGCAACACCATGTGGAGAGGTGTCTTCTGACCTCTAGTTCCTCCAGTGGCAAAAAAAGTTGGGGGGACAACTAGCTCTCCTCCTGCAGCAATGTGAGTCATTTTGTGGGAGTTCCTACTCTGATCTCACACCATGGGGATTGCAGGGGAATCTGTGGGACTAGGAATCTAATTGTGATGGAGAAGGAGGGGGGGACTTACAACAACCAGCACACAGATCTTGGCAGACCAAGTTCACACCTGCAGTGCCAAGTAGTAATCTCAACCAGCAGCATTGCTCATCTGCAGAACCAAGTTCGTGGTGCATGCTGACCAGAGAACTTGGTGGGGTGCAGATCTACCTAATTCAATCTTCAAACAAGGAGTTTTGCTGGCTCTAGAGCCTGGTTTGCCCATGACCAGGCAAGGAACTGAATCACATCCCCGTCTGCTGTGAATAGTGTCTTCCAGCCCCATTTGACCAGAAAGCTTGGTGAAAAATCTTGGAAGTTGTGCAACCCACTGGCACTTGAGTCTAGATGTGGGTGGGCAGAGACAATAGTTTTCAGAGCAAAGCCAGTGGCCGTGTTCACTAAGAGAACTTGGGGTGCAGGTCAGCTGAGTTAAGACAACAAACAAAGAGCTTTACGGGCTTTAGAGCTGATTCTCTCACTATGCCCAGGCAGGGAAACTAATTCATAACCCCACTCACTGCCGAATATATCCTTTAGCATGTCTGACCAGGGAACCTGACCAGAGCACATGGGAAGCTGCACAGCCCATTCAATAACCCTATGTACAATGACAGCTGTACACAGAGCAGATTCCATGGTTTCCCCTGTCTTCAGAGCAAAACCAGTGGCCTCATCTGACAGGGAATTCAGTGCACACTCTAACCTGATTTGGGTCCCCAAACAATGTACTATACAGGCCTCAGGTCACATTCTGCTGTCCTGCCAAAACAGGGAAGCTAATTCGTAGCCCCATCTGCTAGTGAATATAGTACCAAGTCCTGACCATCTAGTAATCCTGACCAGAGAATCTAAGCAAATTCAGAGCCTATCCTACACCTTCAATTGGGTAAGGAACCAAGCCAACAGTCCTAGCCAATTGCTCTCAGCCAGTGGCCACCCCGATGCCCATCCTCGGGGCTTGCATAATTGCCTCACCCCAATATAGACCATAATAGCAGGGTCCACCTGCCTAAGGACACTACCAGCAGACACACCCAGAAACCTAAATTAAACTGACTGGTGAAGAATAGTCTTTGCCAAAGTAAACCTGCAAAGTCTGGAAGAGGAGCTTGATTACTCAAATGTAAATATATCAATATTAGGAATTAAGAATCATGAAAAATCTGGTAAATATAATACCACCAAAGGAAACTAATAAAGCTCCAGTAACTGATCCTAAAGAAATGGAGATCTATGCACTGTCAGATGAAGAATTCAAAATAATCCCCTTAAGGAAGTTTAGTGAATTATAAGAAAACAGAAAGACAACCAGTAACTGATCCTAAAGAAATGCAGATCTATGTACTGTCAGATGAAGAATTCAAAATAGTCCTCTTAAGGAAGTTTAGTGAATTATAAAAAAAACAGACAGACAACAAATGAAACTGGGAAAACAATGCATGAACAAAATAAGAAGTACAACAAGAAAATAACAACCATCAAAAACAAACAAACAAAAATCCTAGAGTTGAAAAATATAAAAACCAAACTGAAGAAATTGATAGAGAGTTTCAAAAGTAAACTCAGTCATGCAGAAGAAAGAATCAGCCACCTGGAGGATAGGGCATTGGAAATTACCCAGTCAGAGGAACAACAACAAAAAAAAGAATGAAAAAGAGTAAAGAAAGTTTACAGGAATTATGGGACACAATGAAAGAAACAATATTTTTATTATTGGAGTTTCAAAAGGAGAAGAAAAGAGAAAGGGACAAAAAGTGTCTTTAAAGCAATAATGGCTGAAAACTTCCCAAACCTGGGGAAAGAAATGGACATCCAGATCCATGAGGCCTGAAGGATCCCAAATAGTTTGAACCTGAATAAGATTACACCAAGCACATTATAATTAAATTGTCAAAAGTCAAAGACAAAGAATTTAAGAGCAGCAAGAGAAAAAAGAGAAGTTACCTACAAGGGAATGCCCATAGACTACCGGCAATTTCTCAAGAGAAACTTTTCAGGCCAGGAGAGGACGGGGTGACATATTCAGAATACTGAAACAAAATAACTGTCAACCAAACAAAGATGCCTGAAAAATATAAAAATGCACCCAACTTCATTCATCATCAGATAAATTTAAATTAAAACTTTTCTGAAAAACCAAATCTTACCTACCAGTTCAGCAACAATCCACAGTTTAGTCTATTGATGAGGCTTTGAGGAGAAAGGGCACAACTCCTTGGAGGAGAATCTGGGAGTATATACCATACTTACAGATCTATTTTTCCTTTGACCTAACAATCCCACTTTTGGGAATCTATCTTATAGATATCTTATAGATACATATGTAAAAAATACATATGTACAATTAAATGCATACAAAACGAACACTTTTAGGCAAAAAAAAAAACCACCTACAAATAAACAAGCAAAACCCAAATGCAAAAAAGCCAAAAACAACACTACAACAAAAATGAAGATTATCATGTACTCCTATGGAGAGATCTCCAGGATGCATTTTTAGTGAAAAAAATATTTTTAAGTCAAAAACCAGTATACAGTCTACTATCTTTTGTGAAATAAATAGGGAAAATAAAAACATTCATATTTGCTTATATCTACCTAAAGAAATATTAAAAAGGCAAACAAGAAGTTAATAAAATGATTTCCTTTTGGAGACTGGGAATGGGAAGGAGGCGGATGGAGGCAATGTTGAGAGTGAGACTTCTCAGAGAATCCCTATTTATATTGCTTTGACCTTTAAATCATGTAAATATATCGTTAGTTGAAAAATAATAAAGATGGATAATCTTTTATATGCATTATTTCAATTTCCTCCTGTTTCCTTTTATTGTTTCCTTGTTTGGACTTTTGGTATGCTGCTATATCACTGAATGATCCCGAGATGCCAGAGTCTGAAATATATTTTCTATAGGCCTTTTCATTTCTCAAGAGAAAAATTCATCTTCTTGGGAGCTAGATGCTTGGCTACTGGCATCCTGTGGGCAGGGGAGAGGGAGTTGAGGGGTTCCTTATTTAGTGTGCAGACTTTCACTTCATCCAAGTGTTTTCAGCTCCACATCCACTCCTGCCCTCCACTAGGTCTGCTTTGGTTTAATTTTTCCATAGAATGATTTTTGGTTGTGGGCGTAATTGCCTGGAAGCTTAGGTGGTGACTCAATCATTTCATACATAGATTTTCAACTAATTACCCTGTATTAGCCCCATACCTCACCTTAGTTTTCTGAGGTGTTTGAAATTTGTAAGCCCTGGTCCTGTAAGTGTTCTTCAGGGTGAATAACTTCCATCCTCCTCCTCCTCCTCCTTCTCCTTGTGGCAAAGATACATAACAAAATTTACCATTTAAACCATTTTTAGGTGTACAACTCAGTGGCATTTTAAGTATATTCACATTGTTACACAACCATCATCACTGTTCATCTCCAGAGCTTTTTCATCGTCACAAAATGAAACTCTGTACCCAGTAAAAATTAACTCACCGTCTTCCCCTTCCCCCAGATTCTGGCAACCATCATTCTATTTTCTGTTTCTGAATTTGACTGCTCTAGGCACCTCATATAAGTAGAATAATACAATATTTGTCCCTTAGTGTCTAGTTTATTTCACTTAACATAATGTCTTCAAGTTTCATTCATGTTATAGCATATGCCAGAATTTCCTCTCTTTTTAAGGCTGAATAAGATTGCATTATATGTATAGAGCACATTTTGTTTATCCATTCATCTTTTGATGGACATTTGGGTTGTTTCCATCTTTTGGCTATTGTGAATTATGCTACTATAAACACTGGTGTATGTTCCAGTCCCTGTTTTCAATACTTTTGGGTTTATTCCCAAAAGTGGAATTGCTGGATCATGTGGTAATTCTATGTATATTTTTTGAGTAACTGCCATACTGATTTCTGCAGCAGCTGCACCATTTTACAGTTCTCACCAACAGTGCACAAAGGTTCCAATTTCTTAACATCCTTCCCAACATTTGATACTTTATGGGTTTTTAAAATAATAGCCATCCTAATGGGTGTGCAGTGGTATCTCGTTGTGGTTTTGATTTGAATTTCCCTAATGAGTAGTGATGTTGACCTTTTTTTGTGCTTGTTCGCTGTCTGTATATCTTCTTTGGAGAAATGTCTAAGTCCTTTGCCCATTTCTTTAATTGGGTGGTTTCTTTTTTTGTTCTTGAGTTATAGGAGTTCTTTATATATTTAGAATATAAGTCCCTTATCAGATATATGATTTATAAATATTTTCTCCCATTCTCTGTGTTACCTTTTTACTCTATGGATAGTGTTCTTTCATGCACAAAAGTTTTAAATTTTGATAAAGTCCAATTTATCTATTTTTATTTTGTTGCCTTGTCTTTGGTGTCATATGCAAGAAACCATTGCCAAATCCAAAGTTATAAAGCTTTTCCCTTGTTTTCTTCTAACACTTTTATAGTTTTAGCTCTTATGTTTAGATCTTTGATCTATTTTGAGTTAATCTGTATTTTATTTATTTTTTATTAGTTTCTGCTTTATAACAAAGTGAATCAGTCATACATATACATCTGTTCCCACATCCCTTCCCTCATGCATCTCCCTCCCTCCCACCCTCCCCATCCCACCCCTCCAGGCGGTCACAAAGCACCGAGCTGATCTCCCTGTGCTCTGCGGCTGCTTCCCACTAGCTATCTACCTTACGTTTGGTAGTGTATATACGTCCATGCCTCTCTTTCGCTTTGTCACAGCTTACCCTTCCCCCTCCCCATATCCTCAAGTCCATTCTCAAGTAGGTCTGTGTCTTTATTCCCGTTTTACCCCTAGGTTCTTCATGACATTTTTCTTTTTTAAATTCCATATATATGTGTTAGCATACGGTGTTTGTCTTTCTCTTTCTGACTTACTTCACTCTGTATGACCGACTCTAGGTCTATCCACCTCATTACAAATGGCTCAGTTTCGTTTCTTTTTATGGCTGAGTAATATTCCATTGTATATATGTGCCACATCTTCTTTATCCATTCATCCGATCATGGACACTTAGGTTGTTTCCAGCTCCGGGCTATTGTGAATAGAGCTGCAATGAACATTTTGGTGCATGTCTCTTTTTGAATTATGGTTTTCTCAGGGTATATGCCTAGTAGTGGGATTGCTGGGTCATATGGTAGTTCTATTTGTAGTTTTTTAAGGAACCTCCATACTGTTCTCCATAGTGGCTGTACCAATTCACATTCCCACCAGCAGTGCAAGAGTGTTCGCTTTTCTCCACACCCTCTCCAGCATTTATTGTTTCTAGATTTTTTGATGATGGCCATTCTGACTGGTGTGAGATGACATCTCATTGTAGTTTTCATTTGCATTTCTCTAATGATTAATGATGTTGAGCATTCTTTCATGTGTTTGTTGGCAGTCTGTATATCTTCTTTGGAGAAATGCCTATTTAAGTCTTCTGCCCATTTTTGGATTGGGTTGTTTGTTTTTTTGCTATTGAGCTGCATGAGCTGTTTATAAATTTTGGAGATTAATCCTATGTCAGTTGCTTCATTTGCAAATATTTTCTCCCATTCTGAGGGTTGTCTTTTGGTCTTGTTTATGGTTTCCTTTGCTGTGCAAAAGCGTTGAAGTTTCATTAGGTCCCATTTGTTTATCTTTGTTTTTATTTCCATTTCTCTAGGAGGTGGGTCCAAAAGGATCTTGCTGTGATTTATGTCATAGAGTGTTCTACCTATGTTTTCCTCTAAGAGTTTGATAGTTTCTGGCCTTACATTTAGGTCTTTAATCCATTTTGAACTTATTTTTGTGTATGGTGTTAGGGAATGATCTAATCTCAAACTTTTACATGTCCCTGTCCAGTTTTCCCAGCACCACTTATTGAAGAGGCTGTCCTTTCTCCACTGTACATTCCTGCCTCCTTTATCAAAGATAAGTTGGCCATATGTGCGTGGGTTTATCTCTGGGCTTTCTATCCTGATCCACTGATCTATCTTTCTGTTTTTATGCCAGTACCACACTGTCTTAATTACTGTAGCTTTGTAGTATAGTCTGAAGTCAGGGAGCCTGATTCCTCCAGCTCCGTTTTTCGTTCTCAAGATTGCTTTGGCTATTCGGGGTCTTTTGTTTTTCCAAACAAATTGTAAAATTTTTTGTTCTAGTTCTGTGAAAAATGCCAGTGGTAGTTTGATAGGGATTGCATTGAGTCTGTAGATTGCGTTGGGTAGTAGAGTCATTTTCACAATATTGATTCTTCCAATCCAGGAGCATGGTATATCTCTCCATCTATTTCTATCATCTTTAATTTCTTTCATCAGTGTCTTATAATTTTCTGTATACAGGTCTTTTGTCTCCTTAGGTAGGTTTATTCCTAGATATTTTATTCTTTTTGTTGCAGTGGTAAATGGGAGTGTTTTCTTGATTTCATTTTCAGATATTTCGTCATTAGTGTACAGGAATGCCAGAGATTTCTGTACATTAATTTTGTATCCTGCTACTTTACCAAATTCATTGATTAGCTCTAGTAGTTTTTCAGTAGCATCTTTAGGATTCTCTATGTATAGTATCATGTCATCTGCAAACAGTGACAGCTTTACTTCTTCTTTTCCAGTTTGGATTCCTTTTATTTCCTTTTCTTCTCTAATTGCTGTGGCTAAAACTTCCAAAACTATGTTGAATAAGAGTGGTGAGAGTGGGCGAGTTAATCTTTATATATGATGTAAGGCAAGGGTACAGTTTCACTCTTTCATATGTGGATATCCAGTTTTCTTAACACCATTTGTTGAAAAAATTGTCCTTTCCCCACTTAATCATCTTGGTACCCTTGTCAAAGACCATTTGATTTTATATGTGAGGGTTTATTTCTGGACTTTCTCTTCTACTGCATTGGTCTACATGTCTGTTGTTATGCCAGTATTACACTGTTTCAATTAGTGTAGACTGTGGTAATTTTTCAAAATCAGGAAGTGTGAGATCTTGAACTTCAACTTTTTTCAAGATTTTTTTGACTATTCATGGTCTCTTGAGACATTACATGAATTTTGGGATGCATTTTGCTATTTCTGGAAAATATACCATTGAGTTTTTGATAAGGATTGCATTGAATCTGTAGATCACTTTGGGTAGCATGGACATTAGCAATATTAGGGTTTCCAACCCCTGAACACAGATGTCTTTCAATTAATTTGTGTCTTTTCTAATTTCTTTCAGCATCATTTTGTAGTTTTTAGTATACAAGTCTTTCACTTCCTTGGTTAAGCTTATTCCTAAGTATTTTATTCTAATTGTTTTCTTAAATTCATTTTCAGATTGTTCATTGTTAGTGTATAGAGGAACAACTGATTTTTTCTGTGTTGATTTTATATCCTGAAACTTTGCTGAATTTGTTTTATTAGTTCTTACAGATTTCTAGCTATGTGGTCTTCATTATGTTACGTAATCACTTTCTTGATCAGTAAAATGAGAAAAATGATAGTGTCTAATTCATAGCCTTGATGTGACGATTATATGAAGTAATTCATGTGAGCACTTAGAACAGTATCTGTTTCATAGTACTCATTCAGTAAAAGTTAGATATTATATATTTTAAATTGTATAGAGAAAATGTAAGTAGGACAAAAAAACTATAATTTCACAAGTATCATTGCTTAAGATGAAGCAAAGAAAGAAAACTGAATTGATTGAAAGAAAAATATTGAGTGAACTATAGTACAGGGAATTAGACACAGCAAAAATTGGGAAGGTGATAGATGACTGAAGTTTGGAAAACCATAGTCCATAACAAAGATCTCTACCCTTTGAAAGAAATATGTTGTAAAGCTTTAAAATTAAGGTATTTTTCCCCTACTTTCCTTATCAATGTTTCAAAGAACTTGGTCCTAAGTTTTCATCAGAGCTTCCCTTTCTCCATCAATTAATGTAAGAACTAACTAACTGGAAAAAGCATTTGAACTGAAAATAAAGATAGAAGCTCACGACTCTGACTGCCTCTACACTACCTCCCACAACACACACACACACACACACACACACACACACACACACACACCCCTACACTGAGTGGGAGACGCATTTGCTTCCCAGATGTTTGGGACGGTCAACGTTGAGACTTTTAAAGTATGCTGAGCCTCCAGACTGGATTGCTATTAGAAAGTGGGATAGGGCCAAGCCTTCAGTTAAGAAGGGTAAGAATGGGGCATGGGTGGGGTTTAGAGTGTTCAGACAGTAGAGAAAGGTGCAGTGACATGCAGAAGGGTGAGATGCGGGATGAAAAAACTGTCCTCACTTTTAACTATTATTGTTTCTGGAGAGTTTTACGTGTGGGTGAATAGCTGGGACCTGTTCCATGATTATGATGTGAAAAGGCTTGTCCAGTCACTAACGTGAGGTTCTACTGTACTGCTCAACATACTCTTGGCCACTGGATGTCATCTTTTGAAGGTGCCTTGTACCTTAAGTTTAGTGTAATGCTTCCTAAACTGAGTCATTGATGGGCCACAGTTGTAACTTTTGCCATACATGCCTACCACCTACACAAAAATGATAGTTAACATTTTCTTTAATTTAAAGTCAATTCACCTTTTAAAATTTAACTTTGTCTTAAGCCACAATAGTCTATAAAAACTTGGGTTTAATTAATTGGTTATATTTTTTCTAATACATATTAAGATAAATGCATAAATAACATTCATAAATCATCTACAATTATTTAGTATACTGTCAGTAGTATGGGTGCAACTCTTAGGAAATACTGTGCTAGTGTAATATATACTCCAGATCAAAGGAAGCCTGATATAGTGGTTTGCTAACTAATCACAGAGAGCCCTGATTATCTAAGACTAACTGGTACTGGAAAAAGTCACTTAAAGAGAATTATGTGAAACAGGGGATGATAAATAGTGGAAAAATAAAAGGTTTGATTGGAATTTTAGTTCTAAAGTGAAACTAGTATGAAAAGAAGTTTACCTTACATTTAACTCAATTCAGTTTCAAATTCAATTATTTTCTAATTTCTTGAAACAAATAATGAATTGTTGCTTTGGGGGGTGTAATTTTCTTAAAATTTACATGATAGCATGATTATAATACCATTCACTTTACTTTTGACTTTCACTAGGGGGTCAGTTTTGCAAAGCTGTTTGAGAACTGAGTCATTTTTTCCAAGGACCTCTCTTAAGATTTTACTGTTCAAATAATTCTCATTTGAAATAGTGTTATCATCATCCTTGTCCATTTTCTCTTCTTCAATGGTTAACTGATCTAATTTGCCAGGTCATCATTTGCCAATGACTTTGTGAGTTATTTGGGCAGTTTGCCAACATCTTTTATCTACATCATACTTCTATATATTTTGCAAAATTTTCAATTTCATTTTGCAAGTTTGCACTGTGCATTTTTGGATATTTATAGAAAAGAAAGACTATTGCTAAAATGACCAGGGATATACACTAACATTAGTCAAAGAGGCATGTTTAAGTGGGGCCCAGTTTTACTATGATTAGTTCACTGATGAATATCTTTTGTGTTATGATAATTTTTGCTCCCTGCAGGAAATTACTGTGTAGATTCAGATAATGAACACTTGCATAATAAGAACTTCTCAGCACATCCAATAAATTCCATCTTTATTTAATTAGGATTCTTTTACCATATCAAGGATTATTGATTATTATTATAATGATTTATTATTTAGTGTACCAGTGGTAGCAATTATATTTTTAAACCAAAAAAAGTCAATATTGTAGGTATTAATAATGTATGAGAAAGAAAACTTCTGATATCAGTGAACCAGAGTGACCAAAGACTTTAACTTGAACTGAACCAGACCATGTCCTACTTAGAAATATTGCAAAATGGGCTTATATTGCTTGATTAATAAAGAAAAGACAATCAAGAAAACACTGCAAGGTACTTATATCAGGCTGTACAATGTGTCAAGAACTATGTTTAGCTAGGTCCCATTTGTTTATTTTTGTTTTTATTTCCATTACTCTGGAAAAGGAATTGAAAAAGATATTGCTGTGACTTATGTCAGAGAGTATTCTGCCTATGTTTTCCTTTAAGAGTTTTATAGTGTCTGGCCTTACACTTAGGTCTTTAATCCATTTTGAGTTTATTTTTTATACAGTGTTAGAGAGTATTCTAATTTCATTCTTTTACATGTAGCTGTCCAGTTTTCCCAGCACCACTTACTGAAGAGGCTGTCTTTTCTCCACTGTATATTCTTGCCTCCTTTATGAAAAGTAAGGTGACCAGACGTGCATGGGTTTATCCCTAGGCTTTCTATCCTGTTCCATTCATCTGTATTTCTGTTTTGTGCCAGTACCATACTGTCCTGATTACTGTAGCTTTGTAGTATAGTCTGAAGTCTGGGAACCTGATTCCTCCAGCTCCATTTTTCATTCTCAAGATTGATTTTGGTACTCGGGGTCTTCTGTGTTTCCATACAAATTGTGAAATTTTCTGTTCTAGTTCTGTGAAAAATGTCATTGGTAGTTTGATGGGGATTGCATTGAATCTGTAGATTGCTCTGGGTAGCATAGTCATTTTCACAGTATTGATTCTTCCAGTCCAAGAACACGGTATATCTCTCCATCTGTTTGTATCATTTTAAATTTCTTTCATCAGTGTCTTATAGTTTTCTGCATACAGGTCTTTTGTCTTCTTAGGTAGGTTTATTCCTAGGTATTTTATTCTTTGTGCTGCAATGGTAAATGAGAGTGTTTCCTTAATTTCCCTTTCAGATTTTTCATCATTACTGTATAGGAATGCAAGAGATTTCTGTGCATTAATTTTGTATCCTGCTACTTTACTAAATTCATTGATTAGCTCTAGTAGTTTTCTGGTAGAGTCTTTAGGATTTTCTATGTATAGAATCATGTCAACTGCAAACAGTGACAGCTCTACTTCTTCTTTTCCAATTTGGATTCCTTTTATTTCTTTTTGTTCTCCGATTGCTGTGGCTAAAACTTCCAAAGCTCTGTGGAATAATAGTGGTGAGAGTGGGCAACCTTGTCTTGTTCCTGATCTTAGAGGAAATGGTTTCAGTTTTTCACCACTGAGAACGTTGTTGGCTGTGGGTTTGTCATATATGGCCTTTATTGTGTTGAGGCAAATTCCCTCTATGCCTACTTTCTGGAGGGTTTTTATCATAAATGGGTGTTGAAAGCTTTCTCTGCATCTATTGAGATGATCATATGATTTTTCTCCTTCAATTTGCTAATATGGTTTATCACATTGATTGACTTGCGTATATTGAAGAATCCTTGCATTCCTGAGATAAACCCCACTTGCTCATGGTGTATGATCCTTTTAATGTACTGTTGGATTCTGTTTGTTAGTATTTTGTTGAGGATTTTTGCATCTATGTTCATCAGTGATATTGGTCTATAGTTTTCTTTCTTTGTGACATCTTTGTCTGGTTTTGGTATCAGGATGATGGTGGCCTTGAAGAATGAGTTTGGGAGTGTTTCTCCCTCTGCTATATTTTGGAAGAGTTTGAGAAAGATAGGTGTTAGGTCTTCTCTAAATGTTTGATAGAATTTGCCTGTGAAGCCATCTGGTCCTGGGCTCTTGTTTGTTGGAAGACTTTTTATCACAGTTTCAGTGTTTGTGATTGGTCTGTTTATGTTTTCCATTTCTTCCTGGTTCAGTCTTGAAAGGTTGTACTTTTCTAAGAATGTGTCCATTTCTTCCAGGTTGTCCATTTTATTGACATATAGCTGCTTGTAGTAATCTCTCATGGTCCTTTGTATTTCTGCAGGGTCAGTTGTTACTTCTCCTTTTTCATTTCTAATTCTATTGATTTGAGTCTTCTGCCTTTTTTTCTTGATGAGTCTGGCTAATGGTTTACCAATTTTGTTTATCTTCTCAAAGAACAAGCTTTTAGTTTTATTGATCTTTGCTATCATTTCATTCATTTCTTTTTCATTTATTTATGATCTGATCTTATGATTTCTTTCCTTCTGCTAACTTTGGGATTTTTTGTTCTTCTTTCTCTAATTGCTTTAGGTGTAAGGTTAGGCTGCTTATTTGAGATGTTTCTTGTTTCTTAAGGTAGGATTGTACTGCTATAAACTTCCCTTAGAACTGCTTTTGCTGCATCCCATAGGTTTTGGGTCGTCGTGTTTTCATTGTCATTTGTTTCTAGGTATTTTTTGATTTCCTCTTTGATTTCTTCAGTTATCTCTTGTTTATTTAGTAGTGTATTGTTAACCTCCATGTGTTTGTATTTTTTACCGATTTTTTCCTGTAATTGATATGTAGTCTCATAGCATTGTGGTTGGAAAAGATACTTGATACAATTTCAATTTTCTTAAATTTACCAAGGCTTGATTTATGACCCAAGATGTGGTCTTTCCTGGAGAGTGTTCCATGAGCACTTGAGAAGAATGTGTATTCTGTTGTTTTTGGATGGAATGTCCTATAAATATTAATGAAGTCCATCTTGTTTAATGTATCATTTAAAGCTTGTGTTTCCTTATTTTCATTTTGAATGATCTGCCCATTGGTGAAAGTGGGGTGTTAAAGTCCCCTACTTGATTGTGTTACTGTTGATTTCCCTTTTTTATAGCTGTTAGCATTTGCCTTATGTATTGAGGTGCTCCTATGTTGGGTGCATATATATTTACATTTGTTGTATCTTCTTCTTGGTTCAATCCCTTGATCATTATGTAGTGTCCCTCTTTGTCTCTTCTAATAGTCTTTATTTTAAAGTCTATTTTTTTCTGAGATGAGAACCGCTACTCCAGAATCAGTGGGAGCCCTGAGCTTGTTTTCACTTGCCACTCACTGATAGCGTGTTGATATGAGTCTGCAAGCAATTGATTTATTATGGTCTCCGTGCAGTCAAACTTCTCTGCTAATGATAATCTGTATTTGCAGCTGCTCCCCAGTGTTAGCATCACTGCCTCAGCTCCACCTCAGATCATCAGGCATTAGATTCTCATAAGGAGCGTGCAACATAGATCCCTCGCATGCACAGTTCATAATAGGGTGTGCACTCCTATGAGAATCTAATGCCGCCACTGATCTGACAGGAGGTGGAGCTCAGGTGGCAATGCGAGTGATAGAGAGCAGCTGTAAATACAGATGAAGCTTCACTCGCTCACCCACCACTCACCTCCTCCTGTGCAGCCCAGTTCCTAACAGGCAATGGACTGGTATCACTCCTGCTCCATGGCCCGGGGGTTGGGGACCCCTGTTGTAAATCAACTATATTTCAATAAAGAAAAGATCTTAAAAAAAAAAGAATGGTGAAGGGCCTGAGACTTATTTGCATGCCAGTTTCAAGGATACTGGCAGAGGATATGATACTCCTGGGTCAGAGACAGATTTCCTTACTGCACAGCAATCAACATGAGCTTCATGTTCATATCAGGCCCCCTTGCCACACCTACCACCGTTCCCCCAGGGTGATGCAGAGGAGGCTGAGTAAAAGCTGTCCACAAAGCTGAGGAACCCTGAACTTAGGGAAATTGAATCTTTTATAATTGGCTGTACGTCAACCTGTTCAACATTTACTCTACAGGGAAACATTATGTTTATTATACTGGAAGTTTTAATCACCTCCTCTTCACTCCATTGGTGAGGGAGGGAGTCCACCCTAAGGTTGTGGATATTGCCAAACACATGGCACCCAACACTGGACAGATGAGAGCCACAGCACTTTATTAGTCACACACACTTGCAGCCCAGGGTAGGAGGACACCACCTACCTTGCAGGGCACACGGGGTGGCACACAGTTTCTCCCTGGTTTCTGTGGGAATATGTGATTTGCTTGTTTGAATAATTCTGCAGGATGTCAGGGAACTGAATCTCACTACTCAGGGATAAGCAGGAACTATGCCTTGTCCCCTTGATAAGGAAGGTTGTTTGGCTAGGGGATCTTATCTACAGGAGCAGAGTGGGAGGAAAACTTATACAATACTGGACAATAAACAAATCTGCACTTTAACCCAGAGGGGGATACTATCTCTATCTTTCATGGATATTTGCTATATAAACATCTTTGATAATATAGTCAATGCCTCTGCTTGCAAGACATGCAGAAATGTGAGAGACCCATGCATAACTGTCTTCAAGTACAAAGACAATAAGATTGAAGAACAAGCATATTTTGATTATGATAATAAAAAGCCTATAAGATTATGATAGCAATAATTTTAAATGAAAACTTACCCAATCAATCAGAGTCAATAATTTTGACAGTTTCTCTTATGATGGATGAGGTCAAACTATACAAATGGACCCTTTTAATTTTGTAAAAAGCTAGAGTAGAACTGCGGGGAAAAGCACATCCAAACCTCTGTATTCTGAGTATTTGACCATTAACAGGTGTCTTTAACCACTCCAGGTCTGATATGGTAAGCCTAACTTTCTAGTTAGGTGAATAACATCTTAAGCCTCGGAAAAAATAAGAATAAGAAAAACAAAACATATTGGGAGTAAACGAAAAAAAATTGTAAAACATTTTCTTTTACCTTTTTATATTTTTCCTTATTACAATAGAACAGATGTAATAAATAACTTACTATAAAAAATCATATACAGAATCAGAAATAGAATAGACATCTCTGCAGAAATGTTGCCTTCTCAGTGCGCCATAAGAACCCAACATGATAACCCTCATCAAATTTCCAATCCTAGCTCAAGTACTACCTCTTTTGAGAAGTCTTTTTCATTTGCCTCTTCTAAAATTAATATCCTCATCTCCTGTGAATTAAAAGGATTTTTATAACATTTATTATAGAAGCTATCACATTCTCTTGCACTAAAATAGTTTTCTTATATCCTCTACCAGAGATGGTTTCTGTCTCCAATCAGCTTACAGTCTGGTCAATAAATTTTCATTTTCAAACGGATTTTTTCTTTACTTTTAAAATTTCTTTTTCTTTTTCTTTTATTTTTGTGTCTCTCATAGTTCTCTATAGAAAGGAGTGCTCAATAAATGCTTGTTGATATAATTGGACAAAATAAATGGAAATAATAATACCCTATATGTTTGTAGCATTCTTAAAACTTATTAAAGCTCTGTTATATCAAGGATTTCATTTGATGCTTGCAGTATCCTTGTAAACAAAGGAGGGTTTGCTTTGTTAACCTCATTTGACAGATGAGAAACCTGAGGCACGAGATAAGTGACTTGCTCTAAGTAATACATCTTGTTGGGAATGTAAATCAATACAGGTTTTATGTAAAGTAATTTCAACTGGTACATTTCCTTCCTTCCACTTTTCCTTTCTTCCTCCTCCCCTCCCTCCTTCCTTTTTGCATTATCTATCTCTCTATCTATCTAGCTATCATCTATCATCTGTCTATCTATCTATCTGTATCTATCTTAGAAGTATTCTTACTTTTGATCCAGTGAGTCCACTGATAGGAATCTACCCTAAGGAATAATCTGAAATAGATTAGTTTTTGTGGAGGGTTGCTCATCACAATGTTACTTAGTGAAATGTGGAGGCAGCTTAAAATACCCAACAAGAGGGAAGTAGTTAAATATATATGGTAAGCCATACAATAGAATATTTTATTTTTAATAATTTGATGTATTTATTTTTGGATTATTTTTCTCTTTGTATGTATATATGGTTAAAAATAGTAACTCAGTGTTGTGCTGGTATAGGATAGAGGTATAGATCAATGGATAGAATTGAAAGTCCAGAAATATGCCCTAATATTTGTAATTAATGGATTTTGACAAATGAGCAGTGACAATTTACTGGGTCTGCTCAGCGAATAGTCTTTTCAACAAATAGTGCTGAGGCAACTGGCTATCCACATACAAAAGAATGAATTGGGATCCCTTACATTATGTCACACACAAAAATTAACTCATGATGGATCATAGACCTAAATGTAATAAAAGCTTCAAATATAAAACTCTTACAAGAAGACATAGGAGTAAATCTTCATGACCTCGTGTTAGGCAGTGTTTTCTTAGATATGACATCAAGAACACCAGCCATGAAAGAAAAAGACAATCCACAGATTGGAAGAAAATATTTGCAAAGTCATAGGCAGTTGACCCTTGAACAAAGTGAGGGTTAGGTGTGCCCACCTTCTCTGTAGTCGAAAATCCATGTATAACTTCTTATAGTTGGTCCTCTGTTTATGCAGTTCCTCAGTATCAGTGATTCCAAATTCATGGATTCAACCAACTGTGGATCATGTAACACTATAGTATTTACTATTGAAAAAATCCGCATATAAATGGCCCTGCACAGTTCAAATTCATTTTGTTTGAGGGTCATCGGTATATGACAAGGAACTTGTATTCAGAACATATAAAGAACTCTTGAGACTCAATGATAAAAAAAACAGAATTTTTAAAAAATGTGCAAAGATTTTGAATAAACATTTCTCCAAAGAAGATCTACAAATGGCTAACAAACACATGAAAAATGCTCAATATCATTAGGCATAAAATAACACAAATCAAAACTACAAAGTGATACCACTTCATATTTAGTAGAATGGCTATTAGGTGTGATAATAAAAGGATATATAACAACAAGTATTGGTGAGGATGTGGAGAAATTGGGACTCTCATACATTGTTGATATGTATGTAGAATGGCACAACCTTATGAAAAATGTTTTGACAGTGTCTCAAAAAATTAAACATAGTTTAACCATAGGATCCAGAAATTCCACTCCTACTTAGCTACTCAAGAGAAATGAAAACATGTCCACACAGAAACTTGCACGTGACTATTTATAGCAGTATTATTTATAATAGCCAAGAAATGGAAAGAAGCCAAATGTCCATCAACTGATGAATGGATAAACAAAATATGTTATATCCGTGCAATGGAATATTATTTAGTCATAAATGGAATAACTTACTGATGAAAAAATGTACTAAAATTAGATTGTGGTGATGGTTGCACAACTCTCTAAATATACCAAAAAACATGGAATTGTACACTTTAAACGGGTGAATTTTATGGTGTGTAAATTATCTCATTACAGCTGTTAACAATGGCATCATACAATACATGTTTTCTATAAATCGCTTTATTTGATTATCAATTTATTGTTAATATATATCCTGCTAATAGATATATTTATACATTTAAAAATATTTATTTGCTATTAATTACAGAAGTAATGCATGTTCATTGGACAAAAATCTCAAAGAATATAAAAATGTCTAACATAGAATATCAAAGTTTTCACATAATCTTATTTCCTCAGAATTCTATTAATAGTAGATACAATGATATATTTAATGGCTGCTCAGTATTCTGTTGTAAGGCTGTACCATAATTTACTGTTAATTCCGTATTATTTTCTAAATGGGAAACAATCTCTAATAAATCCCCCTACTATGAACATTTCTGTGCATACATTGTGGTGCAATTGCCCAACTACCTTGTTAAAATAAATTCCCATATGTGTATTTGCTGGTTAAAGTGTATGTATATTTTTAGTTTTAGAATTATACACTGCTAAATTGTATTAAAAAATACTAATTTGTACTCTAATCAACAGTGTTTGTGGAGTATCTGTTCCCCCTTCTCTTTTTCCAACCCTGGTTATTATTTTTTTTCTTAAAACATCTTTGCTAGTTTGGTAGGTGAAAATGGTGTCTCATTTTAATTTAAAATTATTTTTGATTATTAGTTAAGTTGAACACTTTTTTCATGGACTTTTGGCTGTTTACAGTCCTTTATGAATTGCTTGTTTAAACCCTTTGGTCATTTACAAAATGGAAATGTTATCTTTTTCTTCAAGACTATATCCAGTAGAATAATATGCAGACAATAAAAAGGTTTTATGAAAAAATTTTTGATGCTTATTTTCAATGTTAAGTTAAAAAAACAGAATAGAATACTGTATCTTTTCTACCTGCTCCATTCTGTAAAATATCTTATAAATTAAAATGCTAAAAAATGCAAGTTTAGATACTTTAATGTTCTTTAAACTTTGTACTTTCCCTGTTTTCTATAATGAGCATATATTATTTAATTAAGGAAATCTTTTCTTTCAAAGAACAGAGCTAGTTTGTGGCCAAACCAGGACTAGAGTCTTCATGCTCTCCTGCCCTATGCCTTGCACCTCTACACAGGTGTGGTCAGAGGTAGAAGGAGAACCAAGGGAAGGCAAGGAGAGCCAAGAGTATCAAGAAGAGTGTTGTAGGAGGAAAATCTTATTCTTAGGAGATGCATGCTGAAAAACTTAGTGTTCAAGTGTAATGGTATCTGAAATTTAGGAAATGTATGCTGAAGTATTTAGAGTGTAATGAAGTCTGGGGAGAGAGAAGGGAGAGGGAGAAAGGGGAGGAGAGAGAGGAGGGTGAGGGCTGGAGAATGGAGGAAATGTGGTGAAATGTTAACCGGTGAAGCTAAGTGAAGGGTATATGGCTCATTGTAGTATTCTTTCAACATTTTATAGGCTTGAAATTTTTCAAAATAAAGAAGCTGGGAAAATTGTGAAAAAAAATAAGGGGGTAATCAGCTTGCAAATGTTTTGGAGAAATAAATTAGGATGAGCCCTAGGGAGCAGGAGACCACTGGAACTCTTTAAAAAAATGTTGATTTCAGAAGGGTCATGGAAGGAGGGGGGCAAAGTCAGATTGCAAAGGGTTGGCAAGTCAGTGGGAGGTGAGGCAGTCAAGTCAATGGTGTGGAATGCAATTCTGAGAATATGAACAATGGGGAAAAGAGAGATGGGAAACTGGCTTAAGAAGCAATAGAATTTTGGAAACTTTATATTGTTATTAATTTTCACCTCATTATAGATTCCTATTAATATAGAATTAATATTTGACCTTCTATCTCCCCTCCACACATATGGCTTTCCTGATGTATAAAAGGATGAATTAGGAAACCAATAAAAAGAAGTAAAAGAATAATATGCACAATGCTACCATCTAGAGTATCCGCTGAAAATTACACCCAGTGTCTGACATCAATTCAGGAGACTTGCTCAGAGACTAGTTTAGGGCCTTTGGGTTTCTGTGTTTGTTGCTTTGTGTTAAGTCATGTAGGAGGGTAAGCAATATTCTTGGTGAAGCCCAGTGTTTGGGTACCAGTATTTTTATCCCCGAATGAAATATTTTAAATTTCCATGAAGTCCTAAAATTTGATTTCAAGCTAAGAAAGCCATTTTGGCAATGCTTTACCTCAATAGTGCTTTGGAAATGAAACAGAAACATTTAGAAGGAGAAGAGGAGGTCAAAGACAACCTTAAGTACAAGAATTAAGGGGGTTATTCTGCTTAGCTGGGAGAAAGGTAAAATTATGCTTGAAGTTTATTTTTTGCTTCAGAAAGCTTTATCAATCTTTTTCATTAATCTGAAGCCAAGTGTTACTGGATAACGGTGGAGGTGCACATATGGGAATGCACTGTCGGGGAAGGGTAGACAGAGTAATTTAGGGTAGGCAAGAGCTGGATCTTGACAGGTATGTAGGATTTCAACAGTTGAAGATGGGGGTGGACAGCAAAAGTTCCAGGCAGAGGGATCATTGAGAACAAAGGGAGAAAAGCACAGGGCCTGTTTGGAGACTACAGATCCATACCCATATGACTAGAGTATGAAATTCACTAGGAGAAAGAGTGGGAAAGAAGGTGGGAAAGGTGGATTGGCATCTATATTCCTCTCTTCCTCCAAACAGAGTTTCACTTTTGAGAATGGGGGGGGCTTGTCTTTTGTTCCTCTCTAAGGGCCTAATACTTGGCTGGGCATACAGTAGGGGCTGAATAAATTTTGGTCAATTAGACCATTAGCTAATACCATTGTACACTTATATCTCCTAGAGTTCGGACATCAGAATGAGGAATGAGAGTGGATGCTGGGATTTAGCTACTACAGGCGTGATGCTGGTGCTTGAAATCAGTCAAGTCCAACTCCCAGGTAACATCCAGAGCAGCACTTCTCAGACTTTAGTTCGAATCACCTGGGGATCTTGTTAACATGAATATTCTAATTCCGTATGGCTGACTGGGGTGGGGCCCGGGAGTCTGCATTTTTAACAACCTCTCAAGTGATGCCTATGTTGCTAGTCTGGGGACAAACATTGAGTAGCAAAGATTTAAAGGCCCCCCAACCCCCTACTCCTTGAACTTCACAGACTCCAGACTCCTCAATGATTGAGCACAACTAATGGTTCTTTACTTAGTATAGCTGATGAAAAAGCTCAAATTTAAATGATCTCATGAAGATATTCTGCCACTAGAATTGCTGAGGTACATTTGGACTGACAGCATCCAATCTGTTTCATCTTTTTTTCTTTTTCCTACTTTTCTTAGTTAGGTGAGTATGGTTCTACCAGGTGGGACTCAGAATGTAATCTAGTGTATTTTTTAAAAGGGTAAGGCTTGAATCTCCAAATATAGACTTAATCTATTGATTGGACATCCCTTCTGTCTAAATTCCATGCCTGTTTCCTCAGTAATTACAAGCCTGTGCATCTCAGGCTGATAGCTCACATAAGGGGCAAACTCTCTTCACTGATATTCTGAAAATGATTATTGTTATACGGCTGTGAGGGTCTGGATTAGTAGCAGCGGTCTCCACGATGAAAATGAAAGTGATGGTAAATTGTTGCATATATAAGTTGGCATCTGATGAATTTCACAATGCCACCTGGCCACATTTCAGCTGCCCCACAGGGAGAAAGACTGGGGTCCTGACGATTAGAGTCTTATCAAGAAAGATGCCCATCTTGGAGTTCCGGGGAAGATGGCAGAAGAGTAAGACGTGGAGATTACATTCCTCCCCACAGATACAACAGAATTACAGCTACACGTGGAACAACTCCTACAGAACACCTACTGAACGCTGGCAGAAGACCTCAGATCTCCCAAAAGACGCCCTCCAGCGACCTACACACAGAGGTGGGGCCAAATCCAAAGCTGAGACCCGGGAGCTGTGAGAACAAAGAAGAGAAAGGGAAATCTCTCCCAGCAGCCTCAGAAGAAGCGGGTTAAAGCTCCACAATCAACTTGATGTACCCTGCATCTGTGGAATACATGAATAGACAATGAATCATCCCAAATTGAGGAGCCGTGTGGATGAAAGTTTCTTGGTGCTGCAGCAAGGAGTCAGTGCTGTGCCTCTGAGGTGGGAGAGCCAACTTCAGGACACTGGTCCACAAGAGACCTCCCAGCTCCACATAATATCAAACGGCAAAAATCTTCCAGAGATCTCCATCTCAACACCAGCACCCAGCTTCACTCAACGACCAGCTGGCTACAGTGCTGGACACCCTATGCCAAACAACTAGCAAGACAGAAACACAACGCCACCCATTAGTAGAGAGGCTGCCTAAAATCAAAAAAAGTCCACAGACACCCCAAAACACACCACCAGACGTGGAACTGCCCACCAGAAAGACAAGATCCAGCCTCATCCACCAGAACACAGGCACTAGTCCCCTCCACCAGGAAGCCTACACAACCCAATGAACCAACCTTAGCCACTGGGGACAGACACCAAAAACAACGGGAAGTACGAACCTGCAACCTGCAAAAAGAAGACCCCAAACACAGTAAGATAAGCAAAATGAGAAGACAGAAAGACACAGCAGGAGAAGGAGCAAGATAAAAACCCACCAGACCTAAAAAAATGAAGAAGTAATAGGCAGTCTACCTGAAAAAGAATTCAGAATAATGATAGTAAAGATGATCTAAAATCTTGGAAATAGAATAGACAAAATGCAAAAAAGAGTTAACAAGGACCTAGAAGAACTAAAGATGAATCAAGCAATGATTAGAAACACAATAAATGAAATTAAAAATACTCTAGATGGGATCAATAGCAGAATAACAGAGGCAGAAGAACGGATAAGTGACGAGGAAGATAAAATAGTGGAAATAACTACTGCAGAGCAGAAGAAAGAATAAAGAATGAAAAGAACTGAGGACAGTCTCAGAGACCTCTGGGACAACATTAAACACACCAACATTCGAATTATAGGGGTTCCAGAAGAAGAAGAGAAAAAGAAAGGGACTGAGAAAATATTTGAAGAGATTATAGTTGAAAACTTCCCTAATATGGGAAAGGAAATAGTTAACCAAGTCCAGGAGGCACAGAGAGTCCCATACAGGATCAATCCAAGGAAAAAACACCAAGACCCACATTAATCAAACTGTCAAAAATTAAATACAAAGGAAACATATTAAAAGCAGCAAGGGAAAAACAACAAATAACACACAAGGGAATCCCCATAAGGTTAACAGCTGATCTTTCAGCAGAAACTCTGCAAGCCAGAAGGGACTGGCAGGAGATATTTAAAGTGAAGAAGGAGAAAAACCTGCAACCCAGATTACTCTACCCAGCAAGGATCTCATTCAGATTTGATGGAGAAATTAAAAAGTTTAAAGACAAGCAAAAGCTGAGAGAGCTCAGCACTACAAAATCAGCTTTACAGCAAATGCTAAAGGAACTTCTCTAGGCAAGAAACACAACAGAAGGAAAAGACCTACAATAACGAACCCAAAACAATTAAGAAAATGGGAATAGGAACATACATATTGATAATTACCTTAAATGTAAATGGACTAAATGCTCCCACCAAAAGAAACAGATTGGATGAATGGATACAAAAACAAGACCCATATATATGCTGTCTACAAAGACCCACTTCAGACCTAGAGACACATACAGACTGAAAGTAAGGGGATGGAAAAAGATACTCCATGCAAATGGAAACCAAAAGAAAGCTGGAGTAGCAATTCTCATATCAGACAAAATAGACTTTAAAATAAAGACTAGTAGAAGAGACAAAGAAGGACACTACATAAAGATCAAGGGATTGATCCAAGAAGAAGATATAACAATTGTAAATATTTATGCAGCCAACAGAGGAGCACCTCAATACATAAGGCAAATACTAACAGCCATAAAAGGGGAAATCAACAGTAACACACTCAGAGTAGGGGACTTTAACACCCCACTTTCACCAATGGACAGATCATCCAAAATGAAAATAAATAAGGAAACACAAGCTTTAAATGATACATTAAACAAGATGGACTTCATTAATATTCATAGGACATTCCATCCAAAAACAACAGAATACACATTTTTCTCAAGTGCTCATGGAACATTCTCCAGGATAGATCATATCCTGGGTCACAAATCAAGCCTTGGTAAATTTAAGAAAATTGAAATTGTATCAAGTATCTTTTCCAACCACAATGCTATGAGACTAGATATCAATTACAGGAAAAGATCTGTAAAAAATACAAACACATGGAGGCTAAACAATACACGACTTAATAACGAAGTGATCACTGAAGAAATCAAAGAGGAAATTAAAAAATACCTATAAACAAATGACAATGGAGACACGACAACCCAAAACCTATAGGACGCAGCAAAAGCAGTTCTAAGGGGGAAGTTTATAGCAATACAATCCCACCTTAAGAAACAGGAAACATCTCGAATAAACAACCTAACCTTGCACCTAAAGCAATTAGAGAAAGAAGAACAAAAACACCCCAAAGTTAGCAGAAGGAAAGAAATCATAAAAATCAGATTAGAAATAAATGAAAAAGAAATGAAGGAAATGATAGCAAAGATCAACAAAACTAAAAGCTGGTTCTTTGAGAAGATGAACAAAATTGATAAACCATTAGCCAGAATCATCAAGAAAAAAAGAGAGAAGACTCAAATCAATAGAATCAGAAATGAAAAAGGAGAAGTAACAACTGACACTGCAGAAATATAAAAGATCATGAGAGATTACTACAAGCAACACTATGCCAATAAAATGGACCACCTGGAAGAAATGGACAAATTCTTAGAAATGCACAACCTGCCAAGACTGAATCAGGAAGAAATAGAAAATATGAATAGACCAATCACGAGCACTGAAATTGAAACTGTGATTAAAAATCTTCCAACAAACAAAAGCCCAGAACCAGATGGCTTCACAGGCGAATTCTATCAAACATTTAGAGAAGACGGCTTCCCTGGTGGCGCAGTGGTTGAGAGTCCGCCTGCCGATGCAGGGCACACGGGTTCGTACCCTGGTCTGGGAAGAGCGCACATGCCGTGGAGCAGCTGGGCCCATGAGACATGGCCGCTGAGCCTGCGCGTCGGGAGCCTGTGCTCCGCAACGGGGGGAGCCACAACAGGGAGAGGCACACGTACCACCAAAAAAAAAAAACAAAAAAATTTAGAGAAGAGCTAACACCTATCTTTCTCAAACTCTTCCAAAATATAGCAGAGGGAGGAACACTCCCAAACTCATTCTATGAGGCCACCATCACCCTGATACCAAAACCAGGCAAGGATGTCACAAAGAAAGAAAACTACAGGCCAATATCACTGATGAACATAGATGCAAAAATCCTCAACAAAATACTAGCAAACAGAATCCAACAGTGCATTAAAAGGATCATACACCATGATCAAGTGGGGTTTATTCCAGGAATGCAAGGATTCTTCAATATATGCAAATCAAACAATGTGATACACCATATTAACAAATTGAAGAAGAAAAACAATATGATCATCTCAATATATGCAGAGAAAGCTTTTGACAAAATTCAACACCCATTTATGATAAAAACCCTGCAGAAAGTAGGCATAGAGGGAACTTTCCTCAACATAATAAAGGCCGTATATGACAAACCCACAGCCAACATCGTCCTCAATGGTGAAAAACTGAAACCATTTCCACTAAGATCAGGAACAAGACAAGGTTGCCCACTCTCACCACTCTTATTCAACATAGTTTTGGAAGTTTTAGCCACAGCAATCAGAGAACAAAAAGAAATAAAAGGAATCCAAATCGGAAAAGAAGAAGTAAAGCTGTCACTGTTTGCAGATGACATGATACTATACATACAGAATCCTAAAGATGCTACCAGAAAACTACTAGAGCTAATCAATGAATTTGGTAAAGTAGCAGGATACAAAATTAATGCACAGAATTTTCTGGCATTCCTATATACTAATGATGAAAAATCTGAAAGTGAAATCAAGAAAACACTCCCATTTACCATTGCAACAAAAAGAATAAAATACCTAAGAATAAACCTACCTAAGGAGACAAAAGACCAGTATGCAGAAAATTATGAGACACTGATGAAAGAAATTAAAGATGATACAAATAGATGGAGAGATATACCATGTTCTTGGATTGGAAGAATCAACATTTTGAAAGTGACTCAGGTACCCAAAGCAATCTACAGATTCAGTGCAATCCCTATCAAACTACCACTGGCATTTTTCACAGAACTAGAACATAAAATTTCACAATTTGTATGGAAACACAAAAGACCCCGAATAGCCAAAGCTACCTTGAGAACGAAAAATGGAGCTGGAGGAATCAGGCTCCCTGACTTCAGACTATACTACAAAGCTACAGTAATCAAGACAGTATGGTACTGGCACAAAAACAGAATGATATATCAGCGGAACAGAATAGGAAGCCCAGAGATAAACCCATGCACATATGGTCACCTTATCTTTGATAAAGGAAGCAAGAACGTACAGTGGAGAAAGGACAGCCTCTTCAATAAGTGGTGCTGGAAAAACTGGACAGGGACATGTAAAAGTATGAGATTAGATCACTCCGTAACACCATACACAAAAATAAGCTCAAAATGGATTAAAGACCTAAATGTAAGGCCAGAAACTATCAAACACTTAGAGGAAAACATAGGCAGAACACTCTATGACATAAATCACAGCAAGATCCTTTTGGACCCACCTCCCAGAGAAATGGAAATAAAAACAAAAATAAACACATGTGGCCTAATGAAACTTAGAAGCTTTTGCACAGCAAAGGAAACCATAAACAAGACCAAAGGACAACCCTCAGAGTGGGAGAAAATATTTGCAAATGAAGCAACTGACAAAGGATTAATCTCCAAAATTTATAAGCAGCTCATGCAGCTCAATAACAAAAAAACAAGCAACCCAATTCAAAAATGGGCAGAAGACCTAAACAGACATTTCTCCACAGAGGATATACAGACTGCCAACAAACACATGAAAGAATGCTCAACATCTTTACTCATTAGAGAAATGCAAATCAAAACTACAATGAGATATCATCTCACAGCAGTTAGAATGGCCCTCATCAAAAAATCTAGAAACAATAAATGCTGGAGAGGGTGTGGAAAAAAGGGAACACTCTTGCACTGCTGGTGTGGATGTGAATTGGTACAGCCACTATGGAGAACAGTATGGAGGTTCCTTAAAAAACTACAATAGAACTACCATATGACCCAGCAATCCCACTACTGGGCATATACCCTGAGAAAACCATAATTCAAAAAGAGTCATGTAGCAAAATGTTCATAGCAGCCCTATTTACAATAGCCTGGAGTTGGAAACAACCTAAGTGTCCATCATCGGATGAATGGATAAAGAAGATGTGGCACATATATACAATGGAATATTACTCAGCCATAAAAAGAAACGAAATTGAGCTATTTGTAATGAGGTGGATGGACCTAGAGTCTGTCATACAGAGTGAAGTAAGTCAGAAAGAGAAAGACAAATACCGTATGCTAACACATATATATGGAATTTAAGAAGAAAAAAATGTCATGAAGAACCTAGGGATAAGACAGTAATAAAGACACAGACCTACTAGAGAATGGACTTGAGCATATCGGGAGGGGGAAGGGTAAGCTGTGAGAAAGTGAAAGAGAGGCATGGACATATATACAGTACCAAACGTAAGGTAGATAGCTAGTGGGAAGCAGCCGCATAGCACAGGGAGATCAGCTCGGTGCTATGTGACCGCCTGGAGGGGTGGGATAGGGAGGGTGGGAGGGAGACGCAAGAGGGAGTGGATATGGGAGCATATGTATATGTATAACTGATTCATTTTGTTATAAAGCAGAAACTAACAACAAAAAAAGATGCCCGTCTTTAGGACAAGATCAGAGGGTTTTTTGGGTTTTGTTTTTCCAGATATATTTATGGGAAACATAGGCCTAACAGTGAGATAGTCACAGAGTCTGGAGCCTGGAGGCAAAGAGAGGCTGCCTACTTGACCCTCCACCTGAACCCTTGTCTTTTCTCTTTTCTCTGTTTGGGATATCCATATTCTAATATTCTCAGTTTGATTTCGCAAGACCCCTCATCCGCCCAATTTTAGCTGCTGGTTATAGCAAGTTCTGATCGGCAACTTCTGACCACCTGGGGGCCCACTTTTAAGTGTAGCTGACGTAAGGGGTTTTCTGCTGATATAAACAGATGTGTAAAAGTATATATTAGAATCAAGAAAGCAAAAGGAATTGAGGGAATTTTGCTTTTGCATTTATTTATTTATTTTTTAAAAAATATTTATTTGGGTGCATCAGGTCTTAGTTGTGGCACGCGGAATCTTTGTTGCTGCGTGGGAGATCTTCGTTGAGGCATGCAGGATCTTTTTAGTTGCAGCATGCGGGATCTAGTTCCCTGACCAGGGATCAAACCCGGGCCCCCTGCGTTGGGAGTGCAGAATCTTAACCACTGGACCACCAGGGAAGTCCCTGGTTTGTTTTGGGTTTTTTTTGCGGTACGTGGGCCTCTCACTGTTGTGGCCTCTCCCGTTGTGGAGCACAGGCTCCGGACGCGCAGGCCCAGCGGCCGTGGCTCACGCGCCCAGCCGCTCCGCGGCATGTGGGATCCTCCCAGACCGGGGCACGAACCCGCGTCCCCTGCATCGGCAGGCGGACTCTCAACCACTGCGCCACCAGGGAAGCCCAAGTCCCTGGTTTTGAATTTAAATCAATTTTTCTTTCAAGGGCTAGAGCAGCTGTTGTGCTTTCTTTTCTACCCAGAGGGTGTGGGCTGTACTAAGGACAGTGCAGCAACCTAAAAACACACCTGTTTTTTGTGAGGAGCGACTGGACTCTTCATAAGAAGCTTCCTGCTCAATGTCCTGGAGTGCTTTCCCTATAAAATTCAAGTCTAGAGGAGGCCAGATAAAACAAGCCTTCTGATTCCTGGCTATTTTTCAAATGCAATTCTATTTGATTTGAATGAGGATTCCAAGTGAACATTAATCCTCCTTCCTTCTTTTCTTTCTTTTCTTCCTGATATACATGTTTAAAAATCACAAAAGAGCTACTATGTTGAAGAGAAGTTCAAATACTACAGGAGTGAAGGTTCACCATCCTGCCCCTTTTTTGGATTACCACAATTAATTTAGTTAATATCCATCACCTCACAGTTACAATTTTTTTTTCTTGCCCTGAGGACTTTTAAGATCTATTCTCTCAGCAACTTTCAAGTATACAATCCTGTATTGTTAACTATAGTCACCATTCTGTACATGACATTCCCCAGAACTTATAACTGAAAGTTTGTACCTTTTGACAACCTTTACCCGATTCCCCCACTCCCCACCTTTGGCAGCCACCAGTCTGTTCTCTGTTTAATTTGACTCTGCAGAGGTAACCATTATGAACAGATTGGTGTAAATTCACTTTTAATGTTCGTATATATAATGTTCATATATATTAAGGTATTTAAATTATTTCAGTGTACAAATTTTGATGATATTTTCTATACTCTTCCATGTTCTTCATTTAGCAATATATCAGGATACTTTCATACGTAAATATGTATAGATTTCCCTTATTACATTGCTCCATAGTATTCCATTGTCATAATCTAGTTAATCATTCCCCCATTGACAGAAATTTCATTCATTTCATTTTTTTCTATATGAATTATGCTACAACAAATGTGCTTGCACAATGCAAGTTGTTTTTGCAGCATAAATTCCTAGAAATGGAAATCTTGGGTCAAAATGTATACATATTTAAATGTTGACAGATTTTGTAAAATTTCCTTTTAAAAAGGCTGTATCAACTTAAACTCCTACTGCCAATGTATAAGAGAACTTGTTTTCTAGAACCCTTACTAATACTGGGTATTTCAATCCTTTATTTTTTTTGTCAGTTTGAAAAATGGCATTTTGGTGTTGTTTTAATATATATTTCATTCATAGTTGGTGAGGCTGAGCATCTTTCCATATGTTTGATGGCCATTTATGTTCTTTCTTTTGAAGGACCTACTTCCACCAGGAATTTGCAGAGGGCAAACAAGCCAGGTTTCATGACAGAGCTCTGGTAATGAGAAAGGTGTTTCAACCTATACTTACTCAGAAAAATCAAAAGACAAGTATTTCTTTTTATTAGAAGTACAAATATGCTTCTTTAAATGGTAAATGCTAAAGGAAAGTGGAATGTGTCATTCTGTAAAGATTACACAGACTCGCTCTGTAGTATATTTCAGAGACACTAAGGCAATTAAACAGAGGAAAACATGGAGGAATAAGACTGCTGGGGAAGCTAGCAGTGTAATTCTAACCATCCATCCATTTGTTCATTATTCAACAAATATTCAACAAATATTTTTGAGCACGTACAATGTGCTAATCACTGAGTATCCAGTGGTGAACAAAGATCCTAGTCTCTGAAATAGAAGTAGTTTCAATTTTGGTTCCATCTCTTACAGCTGTGTAATCTTGTACAAGCTGCTTAATGTCTTTGTGCTGCAGTTTTCTCCTCTGTAAAATGGGTATAATAATAAAATGTATTGCATAGGGATGTTGAGAGGATTAACTGAGATAATTCAAGTAAAGTCCTATGCACAGAGTTAAGCACCTAACAAAAGTTATATTTGCAATTCTTGACAAATGAATTGCTGCTTCCTCCCCAAGATCAACTCTGGAGAAACTATAGAAGACAGAGGGAAGCAGATTTCAGGAACAACAACAGCAACCATAACAACAGCAACGCTGTGAGAAACACCTGGGGATACTGAAAGTTGCCTTGAACTGGTGTGTGTAGAAGTTGGCTGGCATCAGTGATAGGATTGGGCAGAAGAAAACTTTTAGAGCTCTGCTCCTTCCTTTCCTCTGTGTACCCTTAGTCTAATTACTGCTTGCCTTATTCATTGCAGAAATCAGCTGCAGTAGCCCAAACTGCCTGTGTTAACAGGCTCATGAGTAGATGGGCAATGCAAAAGTCCTGCTGCAGGGAGGAGTTGAGAAGCATAGGGATAGACTAACCAGTTGCCTTCTGGCATTCATTGCTCTGCCTGTCCCCCTCCAAACTCTTAGATATAATGGATTGCAACACAAGGTGACTGACCAGAAGAGTTGCCTCATGGGGTGTCGAGATAGAGGAGTAACAGTAGTTCTGTCATGTCTGGGGCTCTGCACTAGGACTAGACTAGGCCTGGCTTTTGTCCCTTCCTTGATATACATTTATTAGATGCAGTAGCTGATACCCCCAGGAAGCAAGAATTGACATACCTAGACTTCTGAAGGATGGGTGACTATTGAAGAAAAAGACAACAAATTGGACAACATATACCATCCAATGCAGAATTATTGGAATAGATGGACTAATAATTTAAAATATACAAGTTAAATATATATAAAGAGTTACATAATAAGTTAGTAATATGAAATAAAATAAGGTAACTTTAAAAGGATCAAATGGAAAATATTAGGCACAAAATATATATTTACCTATATGTTTGTCATTTCTGACACTCTTCATTCCTTTGTGTAGACCTGTTTCCATCTCATGTTATTTTACTTCAGCCTGAAAAATTCCTTTATCATTTCTTCTTAAATATACTTTTATTTTAGAATAGATTTAGATTTACAAACACTACAAAAATAGTACAGAGAGTTTCCATAGACCCTGCACTGTGTTTCCCCTACTGTTAACCTCTTACATTAGTATGATTTGTCACAACTAATGAACCAATATAGATACATTATTATTAACTAAAGTCCATTCTTTATTTTGATTTCCTTAGGTTTTACCTAGTGCCTTTTTTCATTCCCAGAAATCTATCCAAGATACCACCTTACATTTAGTATTCATGTCTCCTTAGCCTTCTCTTGATTTTGGCAGTTTCTTAGACTTTCTCTGTTTTTGATAACCTTGAGAGTTTTGAGGAGTACTGGTCAGCTATTTTATACATTGTCTCTCATTTGGGTTCATGTAATTTTTTTTTCTTATGATGAGACTGGTTTATGTGTTCTCGGGAGGAAGACCACAGAGGTAAAGTGCCCTTCTCATCACGTCGTATCATGGGTACATATTGTCAGCATGATTTATCACTGTTATGTTAACCTTGATCAACTAGCTGAGGTAGTATTTGTCAGGTTTCTCCACTATAAAGTTAATATTTCTTCCCCTTTTTCACATCGTACTCTTTGGAAGGAAGTTATTACGTGCAGCCCACATTTGAGGAGTTATGCTCCACCTCCTTGAGGGGAGACTACCTAAATAAATTATTTGGAATTCTTTTAGATGGGAGGTTTATATATTATCCTCCATTTATTTGTTTACTAAATCATTTATTTATACCAGTGTGGACTTGGATACTTATTTTATACTTTGAGTTATAATCCAACACTATTTTTTTTTTCAAATCATTCCAACTTTGGCCATCTGGACCTTGAGGTGATTGCTGTGTCCCTTTGACATGGCTCCATCTTTTGTTTTCCTAGTCCTTCCTTACTTTCTGGTACTACAGGATGTTCCATGCTCATCTTGTGTATTCCCAGCTCCATCCCTAGAGAGTTAGTCATTTCTCTAAGGAGCCCTGGTTCCTTTTATTGCAGAATTATATTAGAAACCAAGATCTAGGCACTGAATATAACATTTCTTTTTATGCAAGTTTTCTGGTGACAAATTCACTCAACGTTGGTTTGCCTGACAAAACATTTATTTAGTCTTTATTTTTGAAGTCCCCTCCCCCACTTTGGATATAGAATTCTTTTCCCGCTTATATTCTTTCTGAAAAGAAGTCAGTATTCATCTTACCTTTATTCCCTTATTTAAGGTATTCTTTTTCTTCCTTTGGTTGCATTGAGGATTTCTTTCTGTATTGTTAGTTTTCAGCACTTTGATTATGATGTGCCAATTGTGTTTTTCTTTGTGTTTATACTGCTTGAGGTTTGTGGAGATTTTTGGATCTGTGAATTCATAGTTATCATCAAACTGAAAATCTTTCAGCCATTATTTCTTCAAATACTTTCTCTGAACCTCCATTGTGTGACTCCAATTACATATAGGTGAGACCACTTGTGTTAACCCATATGTCACTGAGGCTCTGCTCATCTTTTTTTTGTTTGTTCATTTTGGATTTGTATAGTTTCCATCACTATGTCTTCAAATTTACTCATTTTCTGCAGTGTCTAATTTGCTGTCAGTATCATCCAGTGCAATTTCCATTTCAAATATTATATTTTTCAGCTCTAGCACTTTCATTTGATTCTTTCTTATAGTTTCTATTTCCTTCCTTATTATATCAATGTTTTCCTTTAAATCCATGGACATATTTTAATAGCTATTCTAAAGTTTTTATCTGCTAACTCTATTTTCTCTGTCATTTCTGTGTCTTTTTCTGCTGTTGATATTTCTATTGCTTATGGGTCATATTTTCCTGCTTCTTCACTTGTCTGGTAGTTTTTTAAAAGGATGCTGGATATTGTGAATGTTTTGTTGTTGAGTGCCTGGATTTTGCTGTCTTACTTTAAAGAATGTTGAATTTTGTTTTGGCAGGCAGTTAAGTCACTTGCAGGTCAGCTTGAAACTTTCAAGCCTTGTTTATAAGCTTTGTTATGGTAGGTGTAGCGTAGCCTTTACTGTAGGGCTAGGTTACCCCTATAACTAACGTGTGATCATTCTGGGACCTCTACTTAAACTCCTGGGTACTCAAGAATGTTTCTCCCCTCTGGATGGTTGGAACTCAATGTTTCCTAGCCTTGGATAAGCTCTGGGAATTGTTCACCTTACAGCTCCCCAGCAGTTCTTTGCCAATCCTTGGAGTTTCACTCTATGCATGCACAGCTCAGTATGTTTCAAAGACTCAAGGGAATCTCTGTGCCAATTTCTAGAGTTCTTTCTTTGCATAGCTCCCTTCTCTTTGGTAACCTGCTCCACTAATTACAGCTGCTTCAGTGTCTGTGAACTCTGATCTCTGTCTCCTCAAACCAGCAAGATCACTGTGTTCTGCTTGGGTTTTTCATACCTATACTGTGGTCCAGAAATTACCTCCAGGCAGCAAACTGGGACAATCATAGAGACTGCTTCATTTATTTCCCTTCCTTCAAAGATCATAGTCCTGTACTGCCTGTTGTCTACTGTCTGAAAACAATTGTTTCTTACATTTTTCCTAGTTTTGTAGTTATTTATGGCAGGAGGACAAGTCTAGTGCTACTTACTCTGTCATGGATGGAAGTGGGGATTCTACTCATAAAAATGTAATAGTTGAAATTAAAAATATGACTGATGGAGTCAATAGCAGGAGGAATGTAGCTAAAGAACAAATTAGTGAGTTAAAGATAAAATTAAAGATATTTCCCAGAAGGGAGCAGGGAAGGATTATGAGATAGAAAATATTTAAAAAAAGCTTAGGAATATGGAAGATGGAAGTAACACTTCCAACATCAAATAAAAGGAGTCCAAGAAATAGAGAAAATAAAAAATGGAGAGAAGCAACTGCTTTGAGAAATAACAGAAATAAATATTCTACAATTGAAAAATGATAAAAGACTTCATGTTAAAAAGTCATAGAGTGCCAAACAGGAGAGAGAAGGAAAACCTATGCTAGATACACTGTAGTGAACATTAAGAGCATCAAAAAGAAAATTCTAAAAGAATCCTGAAAGAACAAGAAGTACAGCTACAAAGGAACAAGAATTAAGTTGATCCCAGACTTCTCAATAGCAACGTTAGATACATGAAGAAAATAGAGTATCCTTGAGGAGATGAATAGGAGAGCTTCACAGGGATAAAAGCCTGGGAAGGAGGGGAAACCAGAAGTACTGAATTGGTAGTGGATCAAGAGCCTCTACAGCCATTGTTTAATGGTACAAAAGGCCATGTGCATATCTTCCAGGGCAGAATATTAGGCATGATTTTCCCACACTGGATCACCTTTCTCCTCTGGAATCAGAAAGAATAATTCCATCTTGCATTTGTATTATATTTTGTACATTTCAATTGCTTTAATATTCATTGCCACATTTGAACTTTTGTGTTGTTGTGATCAGGTGGTGTTGTTTGCTCCATTGTATAGATGAGAAAGCTGAGACCCATTAAAGTCATGCCATCGATCATTGACGGAGCCAGAGGCAGACCCAGACTTCTAAGTATCTAGCACACTTATTTCTCTTGTTTTTCAGCATAGTGAAGGAGCATGAAACCTCAGGTGAGTTGGGTGGATTGTGAATTGATTTGTCAAATGGACCTTGGGGGTAGGCATTCTCAAGTGAAAAGGTAACTGTGCCAACCATGAGAAGGCTATGTTCTGTTGTATTTGGCTTATGTACTGTGATTGTCCTTAGTTCTGAGATATGATCCAATAATGAAAAATAATCTCTTTTCCCTGTTGGAGTTCTTGTTAGTCATTTATGTGAATAGGTTTTATTGGGATAATTATTGTAAATGTGGCACACATGAAGAGTGGCTCCAATTGCATTTTTAGAGCATAAATGTATGATAATGAATTTCATGGCAACTCACACAAATCTCCTTGTCCTGAAAGCCACCAGCAGGAGAGACATTACTGTCTGTCAGAGAAATGACAGAGAGGAAGAAACACCTTCTTTAATTTTTCCCTCTCTAAATATGAAGTGTCTCTTTCCCATGGAGCTCATAAAGGCCCTTCATGTTGTCAGCTATGCATAAACATTCTTTTTACCAACTACCCTGAGCTTCTTAAAGCCCCAGTGAAGGAACAAAAAGAGCATAATAATTCTAAGAAACTGGCTGAATGCTAGAGTGCCAACATCTTCCTAATTAGAGGGGAATAGAATCATGAATGCAGCAGTGTGTCAACCCCATGGCTAGTCTTCTCTTTGGTGGAGTGATGAGCTTCAGAGAACCTGTCCTATCAATGGGAATGTGGTCTCCTGTTTTGTGATTATACTTTCGTTTGTGTCTCCATCTGAAAAACGTACTCTGTGAGAATCCGGAAAGCCCTGTCTCCAACACACAGACACACACACACACACACACATACACACACACACACACACATTCTTTCTCTAGCAGAATCTTCATGCTATGAGAGCACAAGCCCTTGCACAGCCCACTGAAAATTAAAAGAAAAGGATGGATGGAACTTGAACTGTATGCTAGGAAATTTCAGAGCCCCACACATCAAAATTGTAAATAAACCAAATACAAAACCTGATCTGATAGTGAAGTCTAAACTGGAGCTCCAAATGTAAAAGATGGTTGAAGTGGGCCAGAGAGAATGAACAATAGGTAGAGATGAACCTGAAAATCTTTTAGGAATAGCTAATTTATATGTAAATACTCTCTGCAATTTTAAGATTTGAATTTTATTCTGCTTTACACTTGAAGCAGTGTTTTTTTAATTTCAATCAGGACCCTTTGGGTATATAATTTATTACTGGAATTAAAAAAGAAAATGTAAAACTTTTGCATAGTCTGGCTGGCACCCGCGCATTTGGCATCATCCTTTTCTAAACTCCATGGTTTTTTACTTTAGTTACAGGCTGGATTGCTTTTGGTAAGATGGTGTAGCTGGAAAAGTTGGTTTCTAGAGTCCCCAACTTCTGTACTCTGTTCCCTTTTCTCTTTGTGTTGTCTGCCCCACCCCCGGTGTTTCCCAGCACCCCCCCGCCCCCGCCCTTCAGACTTCCAGTACTGCCAATTCTCTTTCTTCCTTCCTATTAAAATCTGCTCTGAGAAGTCGCTCTAATATCAGTCATTTATGACTCAGTATGGATTTAAATCAACTTCCTTCCCTCTCACAGGAAACGTCCCTCTAAGCTTTATCTCCAATTATGGAATTAAAGACTGTTTCCCTTCTTAAAGGGATTTCAGGCATCACTGAGTTTGTGGGAAGTTAGATTTTTGGCCAAGCTGACCTTAGGCATCTCAGAAGTTGACGGATGATTGTATCACCCACAATACTTAACACAGTGGCTGGCACACCTAGTAGCAGTTCATTGAGGATTTGGTAATTGGATTAAGTGGTTATTTACTCCTCCTACCAATAAGACTTTTTCTGTTAGGTTTTTTCTTTGGCTTTCAATGTTGCCCAGATGGATATTGTAGGACTTGAGCACATTGTGGATCCTGATATTACACTAAAGTTTGATAATGAAAAAGGTTGCAATATTTGAGAAGATTGAATCTTGAGAGATAAGTCAATGAGCAGCCACAGGACAGAATCAGAAAGTTAAACAGACATATATGAATCTTCCAGAATTGAAAACTGTTGAAATTGCTGGAAGATTAGATCATATTAGTCATTTGCTATAAACCTGCTCCACTGTACCTTCAAAGAAGAGTTTATTTCCTGACTGTCAGTCAACTGTGTCCTGATTAGAGGGAGCAGGATTTAAGGAGGTCAGAGTGTGGGCTTTGGAGTCATTTCTGATGTGTTTTTCTTTTGCCTAAAACACAGCAGGAAAAGTGAGTGCAAGGTGGAGAAGAGATTTACATTTTTTTCCCTTATTGCTCACATGAAGCTTATATTTCCATTTAAAATCTTTTCACGGAAAGCTCTTGGAAAAATTGACCCCTGAAGCAAGCATTATTTGGAGAGTTTGGGATGTGGCTTTCCGGGAAGATGTAAGTTTGAATGTCATTAGCAGACAAGTGCTGTGCTGGGCCTCTTGGCTTTTTGCTGGCTGGCGTATATCCATACACCACTCAGCCTTCCCTGCGTCTGCTACTGCTAGAAATGTCCTTGCTACTGTTCTGACATTCTCCAGTACATTCTCGAGCCCTCCTTCATTGTCATCTGGGAGTGGCCCACCCTTTATGCACATAAATCAATTATTGTCATTTTTCCCAAGAAATCCTGGGATGAGGGAGTGGTGGTTGAACTCAGATGAGAAGACTTCTCTAATCTCCATGTCTATTTGTTTGATATAAGGACAATGTCTACCAGCTTTGGGGGAGGAAATGGGAAGAAAAATAGGGATACTTTGCTCTCCCCTTGACAAAGGTAATTGCCTTAAACACTGGGTAATATTTCATCCCCCACCTCTTATACTCTCATTCCTATGAAACCCCAGAGTTCCTCTCTTTTTTGGCCTCATTTTTTTTTCAATAGGTTAGGGCTGCAACTGTTAATAAGCAAGGGCTTTTGCTCTGGGCCTGTCAAACTAGCCCTTTTTAAGTCTGCAAAATTTGTTTAGCAATTAAAATAAAAGAGATATGAAATCTCATATATTCATGTAAGTGGCTCTTCCTTTCATGTTTTTGCCTGGCTATAACTTGAGATGCTTTTTAACCACGAGCTTTTCATTAGGTAGAGAATGTAATTATTCTCTTAGAGAGGAAGGGCAAAACACTCCCAGTGACCTGTGTAAAGAATCCCTTTAACTAATGACAGCTTCTCTCAAATTAGAGCAAGAATTATACTGATTCTGAACAATATGAGGGCAGGACAATAAAATCAGGAAAAATTTAAGAATAACATCACTGCCCTAATAAGTAGTTTTCTGCTGTGAAAAGCTTGTAAGCAGTTTATTAAAGGCATTTGGAAATATAAAAACCATTGCATTCTAGGCTCAATAAAGCAAAATGATAATGACGAACAATCTTAAAGATCTTTCAATAAGAAGAAGGCTTACTGGAATGTCTAAGAAATGTGCAGCATCACTTGAAATAAAATTTTATTTAATGTAGTTCAAAATCTCATTTCAGTGAGTTTCAAACTAGTAATACAACTTTCTTTAATCAAGACTCTTAATTAACCAAACTCTTTTCTGAATTGTATTTTTGCAGAAAGACGCATATCAAAAGATAACCATGTTCCAGTTTTTTTTTTAAAACAGCACTTCCAGTGTATTGTGGGTTCACTATGGGTTAAGCACAATCTCTTAAGCTTTTTACAACTACATCACTAGTCTGAGCTGATGCCATCTATGGTTGGAAAGATGACTCCAAGCCCCAGCAATATCTTCAATCTTCAAATATTAAATTTTGTTCACTGATATAACTTACTCTACTGTACTCACTAAGGCAGGAAATTGGACTCATAGGATTTCCAGCCATAAATTTTGAAAAATAATAGGGTTTCAGTTTAACCCCCAGTTACCCAGACAAAAACCAATTAACCACAATATTCTATTCTCAGACCCAATGAAGAAAGGATTGGCCATGCTGTTGTGTCATTGGATTGGAAATAGCCCAAGATGATTGCCCACAGTTTGGAAATAATTTTTGTTTTATAGTAAATTTGTGGTAATAGAAATTGATCTGGGGTGTTTGTTGTTATTCATTATATATAGTCATCCAGAACAGTGGGTGGCTTTAACCTGGTAGGTGCTTTAAAATATTTTTTTGTCGAAATAGAAGAATGAATGTGCACCCTGTATATTTTTTAAAATATCAAACCAATATTTGTTGCCAATTGCTCCTGATAATCTGTTTCCTTCTTGTCTTGTACTCCTCCTATTCATTGAATCATTGGGCTTATTGTTTCAGGGGAAGACGAATATGATCTGGAACAAATGTATCATTGCTCAACTCTGAGTTTCAAACTGTAATTTTTTGAGTGCATTGTGAGATAATAGTTTCAAAACCTAGGCTTTGATGAGAGTAGATTCCTTTTACATACCAAGAGCAAAACGTGATGGTCTGAAAATAGTACTTCACTATCAGCCATTGTGTAGAGAGGATGGATGAAGTTATAAGGGAAGGGAAGTTTCTGCCACTCAGGAAACTGAAAGCTGTTTTGGTGCTCAGAGGAACTTGGAGATAATTTGAGAAATAATGTGCTTAGGTTTAAGATGCTGACCTCACATCCTGGGCCACAAAAAGTGCTGGTATTGCCTTTCTTGTTTATAGCTCTTGGAGGGGATCAAGTGGTGTCCCATATCAACACAGGGTAGCCACAGTTGAGTAGAAATGGCACTGTGGATATAGTGGGGATATAGTGTACCTGGTCCTGGAGAGCTGTAAAGGAGATTTTAAATTCTCACATAACCTGGTGGGAGATGCAAGAGTGAAGAAAGGATAGGTGGATTAGAAGAGGCCTGGGGTCAGGAAGAGGAGGGAGCTTAGTGCAGGAACCTCACCATCAGAGTAACAGCAAGGCTCATGGTCATTAGCACGGGGTCCAAGCATGATTCTTCAAAGGCCAGGTGGCCCTGAGACACTGTGTAGTGGATACCTTTGCAAGACTCATGATGACCAAGCATGGTCAGGGACATCCCAGCAGAGGTCAGAAAGAAACCAGACACCAACATGAAGCACAGAAGTTCCTTCTCAAGTGCAATGAGGCTATATAAGCTTCCTTCTGCACCTTGATACCATCTTGGGGAAGGAGAAGAGAAGATATTTTGAGAAGATAGAGGCAGCCCTAATAGGAAGTTTGAACTTTGAATTGATTGAATATTAACCTGAAAGATACTGGGGAAATTGTGGCTCTAGAGCAAGATGAAATCAGATATAGAAAATAAAGAAAATTAAGTTGTTTTCTTTTTTTTTTTTGCGGTATGCGGGCCTCCCACTGCTGCAGCCTCTCCCATTGCAGAGCACAGGCTCCGGACGCACAGGCTCAGTGGCCATGGCTCACGGGCCCAGCTGCTCCCCGGCATGTGGGATCTTCCCGGACCGGGGCACGAACCCGTGTCCCCTGCATCAGCAGGCGGACTCTCAATCACTGCACCACCAGGGACCAAGTTGTTTTTTTTTTATATAACTGGGTTGGAGTGTGTAAATTTGTACTTCCTCTAACAAATGCATCCCCCATTACTTTATAGACTAAGGCGAGGCTCATCTGCCCTTTTAACTCAGCAGCAAGTCTTCCCTTTTATTAATTTTTTCTATGTCTTCCTTTTTATTTTATTTATTTTTTCAAGCTTTATTGATGTATAACTGACAAATAAAATTGTATATATTTAAGCTGTACTATGTGGTTTGATATTTATATACATTGCAAAATGATTACCACAATCAAGCTAATTAACACATTCATCGTATCACATAGTTACCTTTTTTTTTTGCAAGTACACTTAGGATCTACTCTCTTAGCAAATTTCCAGTATCCAATACAATATTATTAACCATGCTGTGTATATATGTAGTCACCAAGCTGTACATTAGATCCCCAGAACTTATTCACTTTGTACCTGAAATTTTGTACCCTTGACGAACATCTTAGTATTTCTCACAACCCCCAGCCCTGGCAACCAACATTCTGCAGTCTGCTTCTGTGAATCTGTCTTCCTTTTTATATATTTACTCTGAGAAATGTATGAAAGGGAGTGAGATGAAAAGAGAGGAGTTCTCTATTAAAAGGTAGATTTCTCTGGAAGTAGTTACACCTTATAATTGTATCAGTTAATACTAAATTATTAGTTAACAAAATAGTTTCCGCTAACAACATCTCAGTAGGGGTTTATAGAAAGGGGAGGGGGATAAAGACTAGGCACTTTGGAGAAGACAGCTAAGGAGGAATTAAGTAGTAGGTGTAGTTTTCTTAACATATTTGAGGTTGCTTGGATAGTATTTATCCCATGGTTCTTTTCCCTTTTTCTTAACCTGCTGGGACACAGGAGAGGCCTGCTCTGTACTGCTGGTTATTATCAGGGCAATATTGTGAGGTAGTTAAGAGCACAGACTTTGGAGTCAGATAAGCCTGGGTTCAAATACTAGCTGTGTGATCTTGAACAAGTAACCTCCCCATTTTAGCTTCAGTTTTCTAATCTGTAAAATGGGGAAAATCCTATGTATGGCAAAGATTTGTTGTGAGGGATAAATACAATCTGAAAACATCTAATATCTGAGATGTGATAGGTAAGGCTTGTTCCTTTTCCCTTGTCAGCTGTGCTGGACGTCTTCCCTTTGCCTCTCTAGGTCCATTCCCCACCCTTTTCTATCCTCCTCTGTGTTTTGGAAGACTGACTTGTCTTAGACTCCTTCACTAGGCTTACTTTTCCTCTGGTTTCTGTGTGGATTAGACTAATGGAGAACACTAGTGGGAGAGCCAGAGGGAGGAAAGTGAAGTGGGATATTTGTTGGGATATTTATTGCCCCAGCTTCTTCCCTGGAGGATGCTGTAAGCTGATGAGGTCCCTCAAGGAAAGGTCACAGGAAGCCCTCCCCATGGAGCCCTCTCTCTCCCCTTCTGGGAGCAGCTTCCTCCTGTTGCCCTTTCAGGCCTGAGGTGATAACCTCCCCTCATCCCTCCCAGTACTTCATTATCTCTTCTTGTGGTTTACCTCACCTTTGTAAATAGTCCCTTTATTAAACTCTCCTCAAATTACTCAATTTGAGTGTGCTTGCTTATTTCTTTCTGGGACCTTGATTGGTACATTTTCTCACCATTTCTAAGTATCTATGACAAACAGAAGGAAGATACATGCACTCAGTCTCTCTGTCAAGGCTTGAGTCAGCTGCCCTGATCTTTCCTTTGAGATGCTGAGTGAAAAGAACACCAAACTTATGGTCAGAAGACTTGGGACTTCTCTCTGGTTCTGTCATTAACTCCCTGTGAGATGGAGCAAGTGACATGGCTCATCTGTGGGTCTTGATTCTTCTGTAAAATGAAGGGATTGAATTAGATGACCTCCACAGTAGCTTCTAGTGCTTACTCCACAGTGACTAAAGTTTTCCCTAGTAGAGTTGTAGCAGACATTCCTTTGATGTTAACTCACTTAGCTTTCCATACAAGAAAGGAGAATGATGCATCTTCCGATCTTTCTTAAGAAAGAAAGAAAGAAAAAACAAACTCTTAAAAATGATAAGTGAAGCTTTTAAACCTTCTAATCGATCCCTCTGCTCTCAGATTAGCACATCAGGACTCTTGACATCTGAATGCTTTATTATGACTTTAAGTCCATACTTATAGCACTTCAGCTTGATTTCTTCACAACAACAGGAGACAGTGGAAGGAGACAGATGATAGGCAGGAAGTGACAGACCAGGAGCTTAAATGGTGATTCTTCCACGTGGCCTTAGCAGGCGTCAAAAGTTTTGGTTGTTGCTATAGTTGTTTGGTTTGGACAGTTTGTGAGCGTAGGAAGAGTAGAGAGTGAGGGAAATATTTATGCACATCTGGACAAAAAGAACAATGAAGGCATATAGAAAGGAATATGATAGCAAGGGGATGGTTTGGGAGGAAGGTGTGAGACTGTGTATTGTGATCTATGTTCTAGCCCACTGTGTTGTGTGTTTAATTACGTTATAGGATTTGATCATCACAACTATCTGAAGTAAAGATTGTAATAATTTTAAAGAAGAGGAAATAGGCTCAGAGAGGCTGAGAAAATTTTCCAACTTCACCCAGCTTTATTAGTAAGGGGAAAACCCAGCATTTGAACCTAGGCTATAGGTTTAAAAGTCTACACTTGGGCTTCCCTGGTGGCGCAGTGGTTGAGAGTCCGCCTGCCGATGCAGGGGACATGGGTTTGTGCCCCGGTCTGGGAGGATCCCGCATGCTGCGGAGCAGCTGGGCCCATGAGCCATGGCCGCTGAGCCTGAGCATCTGGAGCCTGTGCTCTGCAACGGGAGAGGCCACAACAGTGAGAGGCCTGCGTACCGCAAAATAAATAAATAAAATAAAATAAAATAAAATAAAATAAAATAAAATAAAAGTCTACACTTTCCAGAGACTGATAAGGGGTGAAACCATGAATTACATCTGGTGATTTCAGAGCATAGAGAGAGTTTAGAATAATTCATTAATGCACTCATTCAAGAAATATTTATTGTGTATCTACTATGTACCAAACAATGTTCTGTATACTGGGATAAAGTGACTTGTGAACCAGTCAGATGAAATCCCTGCTCATACCTCCTAGGAGCTTATCTCCTAGTGAATGGGACAATCAACACGTACACAAGTAACAAAATGTAATTTTCTGGTAGTCATAAATCTTCTGAAGAAAATAAACTAGGGAGAAATTGATTGGGAAGTGGTCACAAGTGATTTCTCTCAGAAAGTGACATTGAAGCTGAATCTAGAATGACTTAGGAGTTGGCCTGCAAAGATCAGGAATAAAGGACATTTCTGACAGAGGTACAGCAGGGAAAAGGAGGGAAGCCTGTATAACTGGGGATGGAGGGAGAGAGAGAGTGAGAAAGTGAGCAGATTATGTAGATCCCTGTAGGTCATAATGAAGGATCTGGCTTTTATTCTGAGGATAAAGGTGAGCCACCAGTGAGTGCCCTCAACTACTTTCTCCACCCAGATCTTAATGGGAGGATTTTCTGAGAATAACCTTGATGATTTTGGATCCCAAATGTGAAACTTAGCTACCTCTGAGAAGGATGGAGTTTAAATAATCAATATTCTTCATGACAAAAGCACTTATTAAATGCCAATTTGTACATGGCACAAGGTTCTAGTTCAGCAGTTGCCACCCCGTGTGTGTGTGTGTGTGTGTGTGTGTGTGTGTGTGACTGTGTATAAGTGTTTAGAGTGTGGAGGTGGGGGTAGTATGCATGATTACAAGATCTGGAATGTCTAGGAGGTGGATGGCAGTCCTCAGCCCATCTCCTCTCCAACTTCAGGAACCTTAATCATTTTTCCTTTGTGCTTGAGGCTATTTCCTGGTCCATCTGCTGGAGTCACTCTTGAATGAACTGCAGCTTCCGATGAAAATTAAGGGAAGATGTTTGCATGGCTTTGAATCTTGCATTGGCAAGTCCAGTGAATGCACAAGATGTATTTACATGATGCTGGAAGCATATACATGATGCTCAAATTGCATAGCTGCAGAGAGGAGATTGTTTATTCAAATGAAGATTGAGAGGGCTGATTTGATTTCCTAACTCAACCCAAGACTGTGTGATGGTAGGGCACGTAAATAATTTGCTCACTGTTGGAAGGTTTTCTCTTTCTATTAAAAAAAGAAGGAAATAAGGGGGGGGTAGTGCCTGGAGGGAGGCATGAGAGGTTTCTGATATGCTGGTTATTGATCTGGTTGCTGGTTAAAAGGATGTGTTCAGTTTGTGAAAATTCAATAAGCTGTACACTTGTGATTTGTGCACTTTTATGTGTGTTATAACAGTAAAATGTTACAAAATATGAAGTAAATGAAATGCAGCCCTGAAACCATTTTCAATATAATAAAACCAGGATAGTTAATAAGCCCTGATGAAGGAGTTTGCAGACTTAGCTTCAGTTAAAACTCTTTCACTAACTCACATAAATAAGCAATCAGAACGTGGAGGTTTGAGGTGGCCGAATAAATGGCATCTGTTCTTTTCTTCCTCCAGTTGTGAACTGATTGAGAGAGACAAAGAAGTAAAGCAGGTAGAGATCAAAAGAACTTTATTTCTAATGGAAGTGCTAGAGAAGGTGGCTTAGATGTGTTTGCCAAGTGGGTTTCTTAATTCTAACCTTCAGAATTAGGCAGAGATACCCATCTAGACCCAAGAAATGCAAGAAAACTGTAGGTCTTGCCCACAACAGGGATTTTATGTCAGCTCCCAAATCTACCAATCAGAATTCCTTCTCTTGAGGAAGAGGAAATGAGAGGCTGTAGAAAAGTCAGCAGTCTTAGGCTAATTGATGTTTCTCCACTTGGGAACATGAAGCCAAGAGAAAGGGTGTCCCTAGCTTTCCTCAATTAACAACAGAAACAATCCCAGCTATGATGATGATAGTAACTGCCATTTACTGAGCACTTACGATGGTGAGATACAGGGCTAATGGTTTATCAATATGTGTTTTTACAAATATTTTCTAACTGTGTTCTCACAATAACCCCAGGAAATAGGTATCATTATTACCTCCATTTTATAGATGGAGTAACCTACCCAAGGTCACACAGCTGGGGAATGGAGGAGCCAGGACTCCAAAAGCCATACCCTTAGAGGCAGAGGTAGCAAGGTGAAGAGTAGAGGTTCTAGCATTGGGCTCCATGATGTAAAAATCAGTACCACTTACTAGTTGTGTGGCCTTGGGCAACTTACTAAACCATTTGTTAGTTTCCACATCAGTAAAATGGAGATATATTTTCCTTCTCTGGGACTCCTTTTCCTTATCCGTGAAATGTATACAGTAGACTAGCACAGTGGTTCTTAAAGTGTGATCCCTGGACCAGAAACTTCAGCATCATCAGGAAACTTGTTAAAAGTGATAATTGTACTGAATTAGAAACTCTAGGGTGGGGTCCAGAAATCTGTGTTTTAATGGGCTCTCCAAGTAATTCTGTTTTGCTAGAGTTTAGGATCTACTGATCTAGATGATCTCAAAATTTTCTTCTAGCTCTGCCATTCTGACTTCTAACTTCAGTGTTTCCTGTTACTTTCTTCTTGTCAGGTGTCCACCCACTGGAGGAGACACTATTTTAATGTCATGGGAAGGCCTGGAAGTAGGGCTTTAGTTAGATCTGCCTCCCTAACACAGACTGTACTGGTGACAGATGAGGGGATAGAGATTAAAGGTGAGCCCCTTAGCCTGAGGTGGGAGTTGGTGTGGGTGGCAGCAGCTGCCAGGAGTGGTTGGGCTAGAGGTGTGGCCTGAGGTTCAGACCCCTACAGAATTAGATTGTGGGACACAGGAGATTGTGTTCTCGGCACTTCTGATTTTCCTGGACTTTTTCTTACTGCCTCTGCTCCTCCCCCAACCCCTAGATGGCCTGGGTATTCTGACTTCCTATGTAAGTGAGACAGGATTTGTCAGAGCAAGACCAAGACCTCAGAAGAAACAGCAGGTTAAGGCTGCAACTTGGAGCAGTTAAGGAACACCTTAAGCATGCCTTTGTACTATGAGGCAGTGGATAACTTCCTCATTAACACCTCAACACAGCTAAGGGATAATATTCAGTAATTACTGTGAAAGGGCTTTTACAAGCTTTAGAAATAGAGGGTATTATTATTATAAAGAGTATTGAATTAGACTCTTGGGCAAACCATAGGCTTCCAAGAAGGCCAATACAGGAGTTTACAGATGTCTACATAGTGTGCTTTGAAGGGTGTCATTAACATCTTAGCACTGATTAATTTGTCAGATAACTAGCTGTTACCTTGGCAATTCAAGCAAGGCCCTGACAGCATGGGACATGGGATAGGAAAATTTTGCCTGGATACTGAGAGTAAGGGCAGGAGGCCGAGAGGGAACTTCGGGGATTAAGTGATATAGCATGTGCAAATTACCTAGCACAGTACCTGGCATGCAGAAAGTGCTTAATAAAAGTTGGGGCATGGGATACTGGTTAGGGAGAGTACTTTGGAGGAAGGCGGGGGCAATGAGCCAGTGGTCGGCTTGGGGAATGTTGGAAAGGAGGGGGAAAGAGAACGAGGTACACAGGGGTGGAAGAAGCAAGTCAATTTGGCTGACTTGTTGAGGAGTGTAAGAACTGTTCAAAGGCCTTTGGAGTTCTCATGTTGAAAGGCTTAGGAAGACAATGAAAAAAGGACTAGTTTATTTTGCAGTTAAGGAGGTTATTTTAAATCTTTTGAATTTTACTCTCAGCAGCCTTCAAAATGTCTGTGCCACATAGAAATCATGCAGGTCAGTGACCTGTTGGCGTGAGAAATTACATTTTTTTTTCTGGACCCTCCTAACAGAATAATAATAATATATTGCAGCAAAATCAAGAGAATTAACATGAATCACGTAGCTTCTATTTTTAAAACTGCTTAGCTGTATTAAAGAAACCACATTTGGGCCAATGTTTCCCTCAGGTTGAAAAAAACACTGGTTGAAACTGGATCAGAGCTTTGTCACTCACCGTGTGATTTTGGGAACTCACATGCCCAATCCAGGTGTAACTTTCTTCCCTAGAAAACAGATGGCTTCGAAGATCCTGTTCTGGATTTACAAGTCTTTAGTACTCTGTAAGCTTGTATACTTACCTCCTTTCTCCCCACCATGTCTCACAACTCCTCCTGCTGCTTTCAGAAGGTGAGGGGAATGCTATAAAATTTGCATGCAGACTGTAATCATCAATGCATAAAAAGCAAGGCAGGCTTCAAATACCACTGATCATCATCATCAAACCCTACCACATCCCAGGGAAACAGAACAAGGACTCCAGGAAGAAATTGTGTCCCAATTCTAGATATAAAACTGTCACATTGTGTTGGCCAATTCTTGCAGATGTTGTCAAGCAAGAGGCATCAGGAGACGTTAAAAAATTCTCTTTGTGAGCTTAGAATGCCAAACATCAGGTTTGCCTCTCTTCAGAGTGACAAACTGGGCTGCAGTCTGGTCCCTTCTTTTTCCCCTTCAACTCTCTGATGTGAGCTGAAGCCAAGGGCAGGGATCCTTGGTCCACCAGCAGTCTTCCATTTGGCCCATCCACGGAGCTCTTCCAGAAATGTCTCTACAAAAGTTACAACCACAACACAGCAGCAGCAGCTTGCTCTTCTCAGTGGGCTGCCTGCATGGCAAATGTGATTGAATGGAACTCTTTAAATAATTTCTAGGACTTTGCCTGGGAAACTGCATAAAGCTGGTTTAATTGGGAGTGCATCCTTTGTGGAGTCTTTTTATTTAGTAAAGTTACTTATTTATTTTTGGCTGTGTTGGGTCTTCGTTGCTGCGCATGGGCTTTCTCTAGTTGTGGCGAGCGGGGGCTACTCTTGGTTGCGGTGTGCAGGCTTCTCATTGCAGTGTCTTCTCTTGTTGCAGAGCACGGGCTCTAGGCGCGTGGGCTCAGTAGTTGTGGTTTGTGGGCTCTAGAGCACAAGCTCAGTAGTTGTGGTGCACGGGCTTAGTTGCTCCGTGGCATGTGGGATCTTCCCAGACCAGGGCTCGAACCCGTGTCCCCTGCATTGGCAGGCAGATTCTTAACCACTGTCCCCAGGGAAGTCCATTCTTTGTGGTTTATAAATTCACTTTATATTTGTTCCGCTTCCACCTCTCTTTTCTTCATCAAGCCCAATTGTTCTAACTGAGCAGCAGTCCTGTCGCTTGAGACCCTGGTTTCCTCTTTGGCTATATCCCTGTCCTCCTCGGCCATCTTCCCAGCTGCAAGGCACTTGGACAGAGAGCAGTGTGTAGAGAGTATACTTCTTTATGTCCTGCCTTTCTCCATCCCCACCAACTTTTCAGAGCTCTTGCTGCTTCTGCCTCTCTCTTCAGCCTCATTTTATATATCTTTGGGACTCTGGGAGCATCGCTAAAATCACATGATATATGTGAAAGTCATTTTAGCTTAAAGAAAGAACAGGGTTCACAGTGTCAGATTTCTGAATAAATTGTGATTGGGCTGATGAACCTGAAATAGGCTGGCAAGAAAGGGGCCTTTTAATGTTTTCCTCTATCTGGAATGCCATTCCTAGCCTTCTAAACCCAGCTGACCACTGTATCTACTATTTCTGCAAAGCTCATCTCAGACATCTTTACTTCTTCCAGGAAGGTATCAGTGGACACTGCTCTTGTCCTGTCTCCCCTCTTAGGCACCTCTAAAAACAGCTAGCATTTTATTTCATACTTCTTATGTGTCAGGCACTTTACATGTATTAACTCATTTAATCCTCACAATCATTCTGTAATATTGGCACTCTATTTTAATTCCCATTTTACAGATAAAGAAACTGAGGCATTGGTTAAGGTATAGGTTAAGCAACTTGCTAAAAGTTACAAAGTTAGGAAGTGCATTTATGTTAAATTAAGTGGAATTTAAACCCAGGATTTCAGGCTCTAAAGCCTACACTCTACTGCCTCTCCCTTCCCTAGGATAGCTAATGTAGCATTTATTGCCACTAGTGTAATTATCCAATTACTTATCTGTATCCACAATTAGGTTGAAAACTCTGTGCAGAGCAGAGGTGGTGTCTTCTTCATTTCTCTATCCCCAGGGCCTTGCAAAGAGGTGCAAAATAGATGTTCAATAACTGTTTAATGAATAAATCAATGAATGAATGAATAAGTTTTGTTGAAGCAGAAAGTAGAAGACTTTTAGAATCAGAAGACTTGGATTTGTATGCTAGCTGTATGATCCTGGTAAATTATATAGTTCTTTGAGGTTCAGTTTCTTCTTTTGTGCAGTAAAAACTAAAAGATATTTCAAAGTCTTATCCTGAGAATTAAATAAGCTGATGTTAGTGAAGCACCTAGAACAGTAAAGGTGTTCAGTACATGGTTTCATTCATTCATATCCATTCATTCATTCAACAAATAATTACTGAGCACCTGATATGTGCCAGGCACTACAACATTTGTGGGGTATTCAGAGTGAACAAAACATACTTCCCACCTTATAAAGTTACATTCTAGTAGGGGAGGGGAAAAAATGAATGAGTAAACAAGTTAAAATCTTTGTAAAGTAAATAAATAGAGAATAACTGGAAGGCTGCTTTATTTAGAAAGGATGGTTATGAAAGGCCTCTGAGGAGTGATGCTGACATTGAGGTTTGAAGGATGAAGAGGCTAGCCACATGAAGAACCTGGGAATGATCATTTCATGAGGAAGGAATAGTCAATACACAGGCCTTGAGTTTAGAAAGAGGTAAAAGAGTTCAAAGAAGAAAAGGAGGCCAAGATAGCTGGCACCTAGTAAATGAGGAGCAGAGAGGCAGGAAATGAGGTTGGAGAGACAGGCAGAGATGAGATCATTAGGGGTCTTGCACTCCCTGTTAAGGATTTTGAATTAACATAAATGTAATAAGAAGCTATTACTAGGCTGTAAGTGAAGGAGTGGCATAGTGTGATTTATATTTTTAACAGCCCACTTTGGCTGTTGTGTGATGTATGGATTTTAAGGGGACAAGAATAAGGGAAGACAGTTAACAGCATATTGAAATAGTCTAGGTGAGAAGTTCCAGTAGCTGCAACTAGAGTGGAAGCAATGAAAATGAAGATAAATGGTCATATTTGAAATACCTTTTAGAGTTAGGACAATCATAACTGGTGAATGGATTGGATATTGGGGATGATGAGACTGGAGGAATTAAGGATGATTCCTAGCTTTGGGTTTGAACAAATGAGTGGGTAGTGGTATGTTTATTTTTTTATTTTTATTTTATTATTATTTTTTTTTTTGCGGGATGTGGGCCTCTCACTGTTGTGGCCTCTCTGTTGCAGAGCACAGGCTCCAGACACGCAGGCTCAGCGGCCATGGCTCACGGGCCCAGCCGCTCCTCGGCATGTGGGATCTTCCCGGACCGGGGCACGAACCCACGTCCCCTGCATTGGCAGGCGGACTCTCAACCACTGCGCCACCAGGGAAGCCCCGTGGTATGTTTATTGAAATAGGGATGTCTGGGGAAGAAGCAGACTTGGGAGGGAAAACAAGAGTTACATTTAAGACATGTTATTATGGACTGAATGTCTGTGTCTGCCCCCACCCACCACCACCAAATTTGTACGTTGAAGCCCAAACACCCAGTGTGATAGTATTTGGAGGTGGGGCCTTTGGGATGTGGTTAATTTAGCTGAGGTCATGAGAGTGGGACGTAAGAAGAGGGAGAGAGACCAGAGCTTGTTCTCTCTCTCTCTCTCACTCTGTCATGTGAGAACACAGTGAGAAGGCAGACATCTGCAAGCTAGGAAGAAGGTGTTTGTCAGGAACCAAATCTGGTGGCTTCTTGACTTTGGACTTCCCAGTCTGGGATTTCTCCAGAACTGTGAGAAATAAATCACTGTGTTGTTTAAGCCACCCAGTCTATGGTATTTTGTTATAGCAGCCTGAGCAGACTAAGATGTTAAATTTGAAATGCCAATTAGATGTCAGAGGATATGTGAAACAAACAGATTTATGATTTTGGATGTCATGGGAGAGGTCAGAGGTGAGGTATATAAATTTATGAGTTATTTGACTATGGTTGGTATTTAATATTATGAAAGTGGATCAGATTAGTGAAGAATTGTATAGGTAGAGAAGAGAATAATAATAATGATAATAGTAATGATAATAATAATAACAATGATGATGATACTAATAATAGCAAACATGTATATAGTGTTTATTATATGCTAGGTACTGTTCAAAGTGCTTTATATGCATTAACTTATTTAATCTTTACAACAACACTGCAAGGTAGGTGCTATTACTATCCCTATTTTACAGATGAAGAACCTGAGGCACTTATAGATTAGGCAAATTGCCCAATTTCACACTAAGTAAGTAGCAGATAGGATTCAGAACCGGGAAGTTTGGCTTCTGAGTCCATTCTCTTTACTATGCTCTTATTTCCTCTTAAGAGAAGAGAACCAGAATTCACCCCCTGGGACTCTATCACATTTAGCTGGCAGGAAGAGGAGGACCCAGAAAAGGAGACTGATGAGTAAGTAGAAGAGTGTGGTGTCACAGAAGCAAAGGGAGTAAAGATTATCAATAAGAAGGAAAAGTTTAACCATATTGAATATTTTTGAGCCGTTAAGTAAGAAGAGGATTAGAGATGCTTCCATTGGATTCATCAGTATGGAGGTCACTGGCAAGAACAGTTCCTTCCTTAATAGTATTTACCGTTTTCTTAAAGAGTCTACTCTTCAGTCACTACCTTCTTTTCTCAAGCTTGATGATACCGTTTAGTACTGTCATTTACCGCTTTGGCCATGAATTTCATCTGCCACTAGTTATGTGCAATCAGATCACTTCATTTCCTATGGGATGTATTGTGAGTAGCATTTTATATTTGGACTTTTATCCCACTGTCTTATTTTTAGGGTGCCACAGTCTAGTTTCCTTGACTTTTTTGTGGGGGGAGAGGTCTTATTTCTTCCAGAGATATTTTCCTGTGTCATCAAAGAAGTACATAAGGAGTTCGTTCTTTAGTCCTACTTTTCTCACTTGCTCAGCTGGTTGACTCAGAGTGCAAAGGGGACAAGATTCCTGGCTGTTTCTGAATGGCAAACTCAAGAGCTATGTCACTAGGCAATTCCAATGTACAGAACTGCTTCCCTGCACTTGAGTAATCGAGGGACAGTATCTGAAGGCTAAATCTCCCTCCAGCAAGGATAATGATTCCTGCTAGATGGTTTAGAGTAAGAACAGGTCACATGACTAGGGCCTATAATTAGCCCCTTGGCAAACTCCAGTCTAGATTCCTTATTTAGGGCACAGTAGTACTTAGGGTGTGATTCATTTCTACCAGTGTGTGTGTGAACACATTTGAGTACATCAAAAGGAAACTCAGTTCCAGATGGAGTCCTTTTGAACAGTGCTGCCTGGGATGAGTGAGCAATGCCACACCTCAGCCTCCATAGGACAAGGCACATGGAGAGGGAGCTTCCCATTGCTCTCTGATGAGGAAAAGCAATGCCCTGGATAAGATGTCATTAGCCTGTGATTTCTCCCTTAAGCTGAGGAGAGCAGATGGCAGGAGCACAGCAGGGGATTGACAAATGCTTCTCACTAAATTTCTCAAAACATGTCAATATTGACCTTCCCTGAAGATCTCAGTAAAGGCATTGCTTTAAAAGAGAGCATGCACAGAGCTGAGTTCCTGGCTCCCATCTGCCATTCCACATGGATTTGGAGCTCTTAGGGGTCAAGAAGTCAAGGCCCTTTGCTTCTCCTCACAAAAGTGTCTTCTTCCTGTAGAAATGATTCAGGCTAAATAGCTACCCCAACACATTAGGGTATTTCATTTGCTTTGTACTTTGACTATTTAAATTTCTTTGTACTTCTTTAATCCTTCAAAATAATGGAAACCCCAGAGTGTAGATAGAGGAAGGGTCAACACTGGCGTTAAAGACACCAGAGAAAAGGAATGAGTTATAAGAGAGAATGTGATCCTCGAATAGTAGAATTGATCTGCAGACTGGTGGGAGACTAAAGAGGCTGGGGAGGGAGAGATCCTGAAGGCAATCAGAGAAAGGAAAATTAGAATGGTAAGAGAAGATGTGGGGCACAAGTACCTTCTAGGAATAGAGATGAGGCAAGAGATGGCCTGTGAGATGATGAAGGACTACATGAGTAAGAACATAAGAACAAGTAAGATACCCACTCTCCACTCCTATCCCTCCTATGGATCTACTTTTATTCCACCCTAAACTAAAAGCAAAGGAGTACATGAAGGGAACAGAAAGGAAGGCAGAGGGGCCTTGACATTAGATCAGAAATAGAAACATCTGAAACTTTCCACTGGAAAAACTTGGCAGGATCAGACCCTCATGAGACCTTAGAAGAATCTCAATTTAACTCTTATTGGCCTGCATAATGCAAGGGTTTGGTGTGCTTGGAAGAGCTTGCAGTCCCAGGAGAGAAACGTGACCATGAAAAGTTTCTTTCATATGTGGGGGTTGAGGATGGAATAATCCTTTTTTTTGTAAACTACTTCAGACTCGCTGGAAATTTGTGATCATGGTGAAACCTGTCTCGAGGTCTGTTCTTCACCTCTACCAAGTCCCACCCTTTCAATGATGACTTTACCTCCTTTTGAGTTTCCAGGGAGAGTATCTTTTTAATGCCAAGCAATCAATTTTTATGGGTCTCTCCCTGGAATTTAAGTTTAGAGTTAGATTCTTTACAATAAGGACAGTTTATTGGCCAAAGTTAGACCCAACTCATAACCAATGGATTAGCCAATGTAACAGTTTCAGACTGATGAACACAAGGGGTAATCGACCATAATTTTCCAGAACTTCATCAGTGAGTTGAGCCTCACCCAAAAGGAAGTGGAATATGAAATACTGCTGGAATAACTTGTCTGGGCTCAGGGGCTTTGTGCCTGAAGAATTAGCTTGAATCTCAAAATTAGCTTTAGACAGAAGAGTAGAAGCCCAAGGGGTAGGATTTCAGGGGTCACATTCCTAAAAATATATCACTTCTCCCACCTACTGGCAGATGGCTAAAATTATTTTAAAAGGTGACAGAGCCTTGCATTTCATAATCTTTCTTTGACTCTCAATCTTCCTAACTGGGGCCAGGGCCACAGTTACACAGAGGTGTTAGATCCTTTTTTGAGAGCGGATTTTCTTAGCGGAAATGAAGGATAGAGCAGAAGAGTATTGCCTGCTTGAAAGTAGGAGTGGTGGGCACTGGGAAGGTGAGAAAGGAAAGACTGGAAATGTGAGAGCCAAATTACTGACTTTACAGTTTTGTGAAGGATGACTAGCTTCAAGTAGGGACTTTAGGAAAATTCACCCCAAGGCTATGGTAAGATTCTTCTTCAAACAGCGAATGCTCTCAGCTATTTGCCATGTCAGCACTGTGCCTTTGGAAAGTACTAGAAGTGCTGCAGATACTTTTGCCTGCAAGTTAGAGTGTTTCCGACTTAGCAGTTCTTTTGACCTTCCCTGCAAGCTTGATGAACCCTAGAATATTTTTCTTCTTTCGAAAGTGTCCATTTCTCGTTAGTCTGCTTTGATCAGATGTTTCTTTTTTCCAAATTATTAGGTTACTTCAAATAATCCATAGATTATTCTAAGAAAACAATCTGTTGGGGGTAAATTCTCTTGGGAAGAGTGGAGCCATTGCTAGGGATGTACACAAAAATACTTTCCAATTAAGGAGACACCTATGCTTTTCACTTGAGGGGGAAAAGGATTGCAGCAAAGGACAACTGATCTCCAGCACCAGGCTGGATCTCTTGGGGTGCCATTCATCTGAGCTCTTCTGCCTCTGTAGAGAGGATTTATTGTGGCAGCTGGACAGTGCCCTTGCTCTGCTGTAGAACAGCAGGCACACAATGAAGATGCAAGCAAGAAAGATGTCTGAAGTTTCTCCTTGTTCTAGTAGACACCACAGACAACTCCATTATTATCTTTCCAGCTTGTTTCACATAAAAAGTTTTGTTGATTTCATTTCAGCTGAGCTGGGATGTAACCAGAGGCAGAGTAGTAGCAGATGCCTGGTCAGAGTTCAAATGGGTGCAGGGGAAACTGGGATGTGTTTGCAGCACTTTTACACTGTACGGCAGCATTTTTACACTGTATGGAGTGCTTGTGTGTGGAAGAACACGAAAAAAAAAAGGAGTGAGACTTATGTATTCCTTTCCAAGTAAAACATTCTCAGCCTATGGAGCATCCCACTAATAAGTTTTAAGCCATCAGCATTGCAGGGGTGTGTGCCGAAGCCAAAAGCCCATCACCAGCTCCCAGATGACACCTGGCGATCTGGTATCATTTCTTTTATTAACTTGTAAACAGCCCTGAACCATTAGCTGAACTGTAGTAGCAGTAAGAAAAGGACACGGAGGCAAATAGTCAGGAGAATATTAGATTAAATACACACATCACCAGCAATGCTTCTTCCTGTCCTTCAAGTAACTCTTCCTTTAATCTGGTGGAATAATTGGCTCAAGGATAAATTGAGTTGAGGAATGAACTTAAAGAATTCTAGATTGAAGCCCATGAGGTAGCTGATCCAGAAAAACGTCACACACGGCTGAGGCTCAAATCGCAGTGATGAGTTTAATAAACACTGGAGAGTGTAAATATTTGGGGCTAAGGAATTAGGTTAAAAATTATGTCATGTTTTTATTGGAATAAAACAATGTTATGATTACATTGAAGGAAAAGTTTTAAAGCAAACAAATCATCCACAAGCCCTGTAACACAGCAGCTATTTTCACTTTTGCATTTCTCTTTCTAGTCTGCATCCAAATGAATAGGCATTTTAATTAACTATTTTTAAAATTTTATTTTTAATAAAAATTCTATATTGAAGGTGCACATGATTTAATATACATGTACATGGTGAAATGATTACTACAGTCAAACTTGTTAATATATCATCTCCTCACATAGTTACCACTTTGTTTTGCGATGAGAGCAACTGAAATGTACTCTCAGCAAATTTCCCGTATTCAGTACAGTATTATTAACCATAGTCATCATGCTGTACTTAGATCTCAGTTGACTTATTCACCCTCCATAACTGAAACCTGCAAACACATTTTTTTACATAGCTGCAACCCAGATGAACATAGATTTTGTATTCTGCTCTTTTTTTTTTTTTTTTTTGCGGTATGCGGGCCTCTCACTGTTGTGGCCTCCCCTGTTGCAGAGCACAGGCTCCGGACGCGCAGGCTCCGGACGCGCAGGCTCAGCGGCCATGGCTCACGGGCCCAGCCGCTCCGCGGCATATGGGATCCTCCCAGACTGGGGCACGAACCCGTATCCCCTGCATCGGCAGGCGGACTCTCAACCACTTGCGCCACCAGGGAGGCCCTGCTCTTTTCTTATAGCATCATATCTTAAACATTTTCAATGTCTCCACCTAATCTTCACAGTCTTTATCAAATTTTCATTTTAATTTTTGTGATTATAAGAGTGATGCATGATGACTGTAGAAAATTTGGAGAGTACGACAAAGAATGAATCCGGAAAAGAGCACCCACAATTTCACTATCAAAAGGCAACTACTAAAAACATATTGGCCTATTTCCTTCTAGTCTTTTTAAGATCAATGTACTTTACATAATTGAAATTATACTGTGTGTGTATATATATATATATATATATATATATATATATATATATATATATGTATCCTGCTTTGTTTTATTAATGTTATGTAACGAGAATTTCCCTAAGTCTTTTTTTAAAATTTATTTTATTTTTGCCTGTGTTGGGTCTTTGTTGTTTCGAGTGGGCTTTCTCTAGTTGCAGCGAGCAGGGGCTACTCTTGGTTGCAGTGTGCAGGCTTCTCATTGCGGTGGCTTCTCTTGTTGTGGAGCTTGGGCTCTAGGCACAAGGGCTTCAGTAATTGTGGCACACGGGCTCTAGAGTGCAGGCTCAGTAGTTGTGGCACAAGGGCTTAGTTGCTCTGTGGCATGTGGGATCTTCCCGGACCAGGGCTCGAACCTGTGTCCCCTGCATTGGCAAGCGGATTCCTAACCACTGTGCCACCAGGGGAACCCCCCGGGGAACTCCCCTAAATCTTATGCGTTTTCATAAACATACTTTGTGAGGACTGCATCATTTTTCATTGTTTGGAAGTTTCCTCATGTTAGATTGTTTTGATGTTTCTCAAATATCAGTGATGCTACAATGAGCATTGTATTAGTTAGGATAATGCCAACTGCTGTAATGAATAGACTGCCTAACATGCAGTGGCTCAAATCAAAGAAATGTTTCAAGGAATGGAATGAGTTCTGAGTCAGGTCATGGTTCTACTTAGTGCAATCATTCAGGAATGCAGATTTCTTCTGTCTTTTTCATTAACTCTGTCGCTTGAACATCCATGCTCAGACTCATAGGAAGAGGACATAGAGCAGGGAGGAGATATGCCTACTTCTTAAGAGCTCTGGGCCAGAAGAAGTAGCACACACGTTTGCTTGTGTTTCTTAGTCATACAGCCATGCACAATCAAGTGAAGCTCGAAAATGAAGCATAGGTGGGCCATCATGTGCCTGGCACATCTATTACTATGGAGAAAAGAGAAAAGAGATTTTGGGAGACAGCAGTCTGCCACAAACATATTTGTGCACATATGTTTATTTGCATTTCAGAATGTTTTCATTAAGACATATTCTTAGAAAGAGAGACTAAATATTACTCCTTTTAAGCCACAGTTACTTCACTCTTGCTCTCTTATTTTTAATGCATCTCCTGGACAACCTGAATGTCCTAGTTTCTTTCAAGAAGGATCCATGAGTGATGTATTTCCTGAGCTGTTGCATATCTGAGAAATTTTTAATGCTTTCGTATATGAAAGGCAGCTTCTCTAAGTATAGAATTCTTGGGTTATAAACACTTCCCCTTAAGGGATACAGGGATATAGGTATACGTATAGCTGATTCACTTTGTTATACAGCAGCAACTAACACAACAATGTAAAGCAATTATACTCCAATAAAGATGTTAAAAAAATTTCCCCTTAACACTTCATAGCTATGCTTCCATTGTTTTTCAGCATTCATTCATTTATTCAAAATATTTAAAACAATTTTCCAGTTTTATTGATATATAATTGACATACAACATTGTATAAATTTAGAATGTACAACATAATGAGTTGATATATGTATACACTGTGAAATGATTAGCACAAGTTTAACACCCAGCACCTTACATAGTTACAAAGGTTTCCTACACCCCCACCCTGTGGTGAGAACTTTTAAAATTTACTCTCAGTAACTTTCAAATATACAATCCAGTATTGTTAACTATAGTCACCATGCTGTACATTACATCCCAGAACTTATTTATCTTATAACTGGAAGTTGACCACTTTCACCTATTTCCCCCACCGCCCCCACCACTTACCTCTGGCAACCACAAATCTGATCTCTGTTTCTATGAGTTTGTTTGTTTGTTTTTTATTTGTTTGGTTCCACATATAAATGAGATTATACAGTATTTGTCTTTCTCTTCCTGACTTATTTCACTTAGCATAGTGCCCTCAAGTTCCATCCATGTTGGCCCAAATGGCAGAATTTCCTTCTTTTTATGGCTGAATAGCATTCCCTTGTATAATTCAAAGTATTTATTGAGCATCTGCATATGCCAAAGATTGCTACAGATGAGACTATAGCTGTAGACAAAACAGACAAATCTCTTGCTCTCACAGATGGACAAGTGGGTTATACTTGGGGGGGGTTTACCTATTTTCTCCCAACCCTGAGCCATTATCATTCTGCTATGGGCCTTGAAAGACTGACCCCCTGTGGACTGCTTTACCCAGGCTCCTTTGTTGGCTAGTTTCCATTTTTTTTCTTCGATGGGAGGGGAATAGAGGGCAGGAGGATAGAGAAGCTGGGGCATTTCTTATTTGTTCCCTTCCTGCTTCTGTACTTCCTCTCTGACAATAGCTACATCTCTCTAGAAATATAGCTCCTTCCAGGAGGCCTCTCTTCCACAGTTCCACTTTTCTCATTGAAATAATCTGGAGCTATTTCTGCTCTTTTCCCTGATCCTGCCATGGGCATAATGATCAGGGGCACAGCAGGAAAGAGGTGGAATACTCAAAAGGTTTAACTAAGGATAGTTTAATGATGAGACTATTTACAGAATTATGGACAGGGTTAAGGAACCCATGAAGGATAGTGAGACAATCAAGTGTAGCAAGAGCAGGAAGCTGTTACTACTGGTAGGCCTGAATGCACAAGAGAGAGAGTGGTTACTATGGCCAGGTAAGACCTAAAACCATGAGAGAGGGGCTGTCAGATAGGTGCTGTCATCATAGGTAGAAAAACACAAATATTACACAAGCGATAGGCTGGCTGGGGAGAGACTTGGAGGGGAGTAAGTACTCTGGCCTTACTCTCCTCCTACTTTCAGATGTCCTGCTATTTCTTCCCATTTTCCAAACTCAGCTGGAGACTAGAAATCAAGGAAGCTCAGGTGGTGCAGTCTGTATAGGTCATTTCCCCAGGGCACTGCAGGGAGGGCAGGAGATGGACCTGGGGGGACACACTGAAACTATCGATCAAAATGGGTTAATACTTGCATTTAATGTGGTTAAGTCTGAGATTTGGTCTTTTGAAATTAGCCCATTTTCTTGCTTTGATTCTTATATGATTTCTTTTTTCTTGAAATTAAAACTTTGCTAAGGCTTTGCTAAAATTTGAAGTGAGGGTCACTCAAACGCAGCACACTTCTTTTAAAGGTGATTTTCTTATTTTTTGTTTTTTAGTTCAGCCTGTTGGACAATTAGATAGGTATATTCAGATGTGGAGAGTTTTAAGGAGTACTTTTTAGAATTAGAGCATGAACTGGAGGCAGTGGCCAGAGATCAGGAAACAGGATAGTCTGTGGTAGCAGAATGTCTTTCTGATGTCTGGTATAAGGATAGCAATTGTGAACATTTTTGAACACTTAAGAGCCAAGGACCTTGGTAACTGCTTTATATGTATTGCCTTATTTAATGCTCACAAAACCCTCATGAACTAGGCACTATTATTTTTCTTATTTCACAGGTTGAGAAACTGGTTTTCAGGGAGTTTAAGTAATTTATTCAAGGTCCCACAGGTGGGAAGTGATAATTGAGTTGCTGATCTTCTCAATGTAGTATTTCTACCACTCAAAGCTGGCCTCAATCAATAGCAGTTCCCATTCCCAAGCAAAATAGTTGAATTTGCCTGGACCCAGCTTTGAGAAGAAGCTGCAAGAGTGCAGGAAAACTATGTTGTGGATCTTTCTAGATCATGATGGCTCTCACTGTGTTGTTGGAAGACAGTATACTGGTTAATAGCAGAAGCTTTTTAATCATACTGATAGGAATTAGAAATCTGGCTTTGCTACCTGCTAGTCCTATAATCTTGGGAAATTTACTTAATCTCTTTGTCTCTAAGTTTTCTTATCTGTAAAATTGGAGTTTGCATTGAGGATTTAAGGAGTACCTGACATGTATTAAGCATTCAGAAATTATTGTTATTAACTCTGTATGGCTAAGATGGGTCAGGATAAGCCATGTGGGAGTGGAATTGAAATCTTTAACATTTGGAATGTTGCTGCAACAACAGGTAACCATATACATCCTTTGTTTTCCCCTAAGTATATTGACTACTGGAATAGACTGGAAGGAAAAACTGAACATAATTTACTGGGATCCTTCTAGTTCAGAACAACTGTTCCCTTCTCTGATGTCATAGGAATCCCTTGGATGGACAAAATATGACTTGGATATTTCACCTCTGGGCTCAGAAAACACACTTCTCAAGGTTGGTCGAAAGAACTACTTGGATCAGGGACTTACTTATTTAAAGAAAGAATTTTATATGAAGAAGTTATTCAAGTAAAGAGTGAGGACATAGGTCAATTTCACTTATGAACACAGATACAAAAATCCCAAATGAAGTATTACCAAATTAAATGCTGCAGTGTATTAAAATAAGAAAACATCATTACGAAGTAAATTTTACTCTGGGAAGGCAAGAATAGTTCAGCATTACCATCTCTATAAATGTAATTTACAACATTAACATATTAAAAGAAAAACGTAATTGTAACAGGTGCTAGAAAAGCTTTAGATAAAATTCAATACTTAGTCTAGATTTAAGAAAAACAACTTTTAACCTAGGGAAAGAAGGAGACTTCCTTAACTTTCTAAAAGGGTTTCTACTAGAAATATATAGCACATATGATACTTAATAGTGAAATATTTTACACATTCTTATTAAAGTCAGGAAGAAGCCAGAGTTGCTTGCTTTCAACCGTACTATACAACATTATTCTGGAGGACCTAGCCAATACAATTTGAAGAAGAATGAGGAGGAGGAGGAGGAGCAGAGAAAGGAAAGAAAGATAATTAGAAAGTACTAATATTAGAAAGAATGGAATGAACTGTTATTAATCACTGATGTTAAAAATATATATCTAGAAAATCCATAAGAATCAACTGGCAAACTATTAGAACTAATAAGAGAATTTAGCACAGTGGCTAGATCTAAATCAATATACAAACATTAATATCTTTCCAGTAAAAACCAATTAGAAAATATCATGTATGAAGGGTCTAATTCACACTAGCAACAAGACTATAAAATAGCTCAGAATAAACCTAATGAAACATGTAATAATTTTACATGATGATATCTATTAAAGGTTACCAAATGACATAATAGCATAAAAATAAATGACAGAGAATGCCATTGGATTGGAAGGCACAGAATCTGAAAGATGTAAATATTCTTCAAATTAATCTATAAATTCAATGCAATTCAAACAAAATTCCAAAAGGATACTACAAGAAACTTGACTGAAATTCATTTGGAAAATAAAATGGGCAGGGATTGCCAAGGATATTTTGAAAAGAAGAGAAAAATGAATGATGACTCTGCTTACTCAATATCAAAATATTGCATAAATTTATAATAAAACAGTGTGGATGTAGTTTAGGAATATAATACCAGACTAATAGAATATAATTAAAAAATAGACTATTTTTAAAAGTCGGAATTTAGCATGTGATAAATGTGACATTTAAAATCAGTGGAACATGATGGACTGTTTCTTAAAAGATTTTGGAGGACAAAATTAAAATTTAATACAGTTACTTTTCTACCATAATCTGAATTCCAGATGGAGTGAAGAAATGAATATAAAATTATCTATATAAGTCTTAGACTAAAATACAAGAGAATAAAGCCTTCATAAGCAAGATACTAAAGTAAACCTAGAAGCCACAATGGAAAACACTGACAAATTCAACAACACAAAATAAATTAAAAAGCAAAATAAAAACAAAAACCTTTGAACATCTCATCAATGACAAGAACTCACTGAAAGCTAGGTCTCAAGCTGGTGGACTGTACATGCAAATACTTTGTCCTGAATGGAGCTTTAAATATTTGGGGAAAATGTTAATAACATTAGTTGGGCATTATTGCCTTATTCCTTAGTGTCTTACACTTGGTAAGCATCATACAATCACATTACCTTCCTGGCCCTTGTAACTGTTTGAGTTTGAGACTGGAAAAGATATTTACAACATATTCAAACAACAAATTATTAACATCTGTAACATACCAACTGCTCTACAAATCAGTACGAAAGTGACAAACAACTCATTAGAAATATGAGCAAAGCTATGAATAGGTAATTCATTGAAGAAGTACTAATGGCCAATAAGCATATGAAAAGATGCTCTTTCTCACTAGTAACCAGGAGAATTAAAAAATGAAACTAAAATCAGAATTTTTGCCCAATATGTTGGCAAAACATTAAAAAGGACTGATAATATGTTGTATTGATTACGATGAAGGAAACATATTCTCACACATGATTGGTGGGAATATAGATCCATATAGCTATTCTGTTGGGTAATTTGGCACTATTATATCAAATTTAAAATGCAAATATACTTTGTTGCAGCATATTCACTGATAGAAACATTTGCACATCTGCACAAGGAGACTTATAGAAGGATGTTTACAGTTCTGGAAGATTGTAAACAACCTAATGGTTCATCTGTATTGGAAAAATTAAATATTGAATAAATTATTGTACCTTCTTACTATGAAATACTATTCTACAGTTGTAAACAAAATGAGGTAGACCTATCTATACTGACATAGAGAGATCTCTAAGGCATATTTTTAGATGAAAAGAGTAGGTAGCATAAAAATATATCTAGTATGGGGCCTCCCTGGTGGCGTGGGTGGTTGAGAGTCCGCCTGCCGATGCAGGGGATACGGGTTCGTGCCCCGGTCTGGGAGGGTCCCATATGCCGCGGAGCAGCTGGGCCCGTGAGCCATGGCCGCTGAGCCTGCGCGTCCGGAGCCTGCGTGTCCGGAGCCTGTGCTCTGCAACGGGGGAGGCCACAACAGTGAGAGGCCCGCATACCGCAAAAAAAAAAAAAAAAAAATATATCTAGTATGATTGAATTTTTGTGAAAAAAAAAACAACCCAAATTATATGCTTGTGTTTGCACATGCATAGGAAAAATTTTGGAATGACATACACAAAATTGTTACCATTGAAGTTATCTCTGGAGAGTGGTATAGTATGGAGAGTGATGGTGAAGAGAGGCTTTCAAGTTTATATACATCTGTATGGTTGACATTGTGAATTTTTTAATTGAGACATACGTTGTTGACACTTTATGATGAGAATGTATTTGTGTATTACTTAAGTAACTTAAAAAATTCAAAAAAGAGTAAAGGTAAGAGAATGGATTTGAAAGCTTTTAATGTTCCTTCCCATTGGGAGATGAGAAAGTGTGAACGGATGAGACAAGAAATATAGGAAGTGAGAATAAGACAAGGTGAAATATTTTGAAGTACCCTGGCAACATATATATTTTTAAAAGCCAGTGAGGGGGGACCTTCAAGATAGAGGAGGAATAAGACGTGGATATCACCTTCCTACCCAGAAGTACATCAGAAATACATCTACATGTGGAACAGCTCTTGAAGAACACATACTGAACGCTGGCAGAAGACCTCAGACTTCCCAAAAAGCAAGAAACTCCCCACGTACCTGGCTGGGTAGGGCAAAAGAAAAAAGAAAAAACAGAGACAAAAGAATAGGGACGGGACCTGTACCTCTAGGAGGAAGCTGTGAAGGAGGAAAAGTTTCCACACTCTAGGAAGCCCCTTCACCGGCAGAGACGGGGGAGTGGGCTGGGGGGAAGCATCGGAGCCGCGGAGGAGAGCGCAGCAACAGGAGTGCAGAGGGCAAAGCGGAGAGATTGCCGCACAGAGGATTAGTGCCGACCAGCACTCACCAGCCTAAGAGGCTTGGCTGCTCACCCGCTGGGGCGGGCGGGGCTGGGAGCTGAGGCTCAGGCTTCGGAGTTCAGATCCCAGGGAGAGGACTGGGGTTGGCTGCTTGAACACGGCCTGAAGGGAGCTAGTGTGCCACAGCTAGCTGGGAGGGAGACCGGGAAAAAGTCTGGAAATGCGTAAGAGACAAGATACCATTGTTTCTGGGTGCGTGAGGAGAGGGTATTCAGAGCACCACCTAAACCAGCTCCAGAGATGGGTGTGAGCCGTGGCTATCAGCACTGACACCAGAGACGGGCATGAAACACTAAGGCTGCTGCTGCAGCCACCAAGAAGCCTGTGTTCAAGCACAAGCCACACTCCTCCCCTCCCCTCCTAGGAGCCTGTGCAGCCTGCAACTGTCAGGGTCCCATGATCCAGGGAAAACCTCCCCGTGAGAACACACAGTGTACCTCAGGCTGTTGCAATGTCATGCTGGCCTCTGCTGCCGCAGGCCCACCCCTCATTCCATACCCCTCCTTCCTCCCCTGCCTGAGTGAGACAGAGCCCCTAATCAGCTGCTGCTTTAACGCTGTCCTGTCTGAGCAAAGAACAGAAGCCCTCAGGTGACCTACACGCAGAGGCAGGGCCAAATCCAAAGCTGAACCCCAGGAGCTGTGCGAACAAACAAGAGAAAGGGAAATTACTCCCAGCAGCCTCGGGAGCATTGAATTAAATCTCCACAATTAACCTGATGTACCCTGCACCTGTGGAATACCTGAATAGACAAAGAATCATCCCAAAATTGAGGCAGTGGACTTTGGGAGCAACAGTAGACTTGGGGTTTGCTGTATGTGACTGACTGGTTTCAGGTTTTATGTTTATCTTAGTTTAGTATTTAGAGTTTATTATCATTGTTAGATCTGTTTATTGATTTGGTTGCTCTTTCCATTTGGTTTTATATATAGATATATTTTTTCCTTTTTCTCTTTCTGTGAGTGTGTATGTGTATGCTTCTTTGTGTGATTTTGTCTGTATAGGTTTCCTTTAATCATTTGTCCTAGGATACTGTCTGTCTGATGTTTTTTTGTATAGTTTTTTTTAGTTTAGTTGCTCTCTTCTTTCTTCCTTTTTTCTTTTTTTTTACTATTTTTATTTTTAACTTTTTTACTTTTAATAATTGAAAAAATTATTTTAATAACTTTATTTCCTTTTATTTTCTTTCTTTCTTCTTTCTTTCTTTCTCTCTTTCTTTCCTTCTCTTTCTTTCTTTCTTTCTTTCTTTCTTTCTTTCTTTCTCACTTTTCTTCTGAGCTGTGTGGCTGACAGGGTCTTGGTGTTCTGGCCGGGTGTCAGGCCTGTGCCTCACAGATGGGAGAGCTGAGTTCAGGACATTGGTCCACCAGAGACCTCCCAGCTCCAAGTAATATCAAACAGTGAAAACTCTCCCAGAGATATCCATCTCAACGTGAAGACCCAGCTCCACTCAACAACGAGCAAGCAACATTGCTGGACACCCTATGCCAAACAACTAGCAAGACAGGAACACAACCCCACACATTAGCAGAGAGGCTACCTAAAATCATAATAAGGCCACAGACACCCCAAAACACAGTGCCAGATGCGGTCCTGCCCACCAGAAGACAAGATCCAGCCTCATCCACCAGAACACAGGCACTAGTCCCCTCTACCAGGAGCCTATACAACCCACTAAACCAACTTTAGCCACTGGGGGCAGACACCAAAAACAACAGGAACTATGAACCTGCAGTCTGTGAAAAGAAGACCCCAAACACAGTAAGTTAAGCAAAATGAGAAGACAGAGAAATACACAGCAGATGAAGGAGCAAGGTAAAAACCCACCAGACAAAACAAGAGAAGTGGAAATAGGCAGTCTACCTGAAAAAGAATTCAGAATAATGATAGTAAAGATGATCCAAAATCTTGGAAATAAAATGGGGAAAATACAAGAAATGTTTAACAAGGACCTAGAAGAACTAAAGAGCAAACAAACAATGATGAACAATACAATAAATGAAATAAAAAATTCTCCAGAAGGAATCAATAGCAGAATAACTGAGGCAGAAGAACGGATAAGTGACCTGGAAGATAAAATAGTAGAAATAACTACCACAGAGCAGGATAAAGAAAAAAGAATGAAAAGAATTGAGGACAACCTCAGAGACCTCTGGGACAACATTAAATGCACTGACATTTGAATTATAGGGGTCTCAGAAGAAGAAGAGAAAAAGAAAGGGACTGAGAAAATATTTGAAGAGATTACAGTTGAAAACTTCCTTAATATGGGAAAGGAAATAGTTAATCAAGTCCAGGAGGCACAGAGAGTCCCATACAGGATAAATCCAAGGAGAAACACGCCAAGACACATATTAATCAAACTATCAAAAATTAAATACAAAGAAAAAATATTAAAAGCAGCAAGGGAAAAACAACAAACAACAAACACGGGAATCCCCATAAGGTTAACAGCTGATCTTTCAGCAGAAACTCTGCAAGCCATAAGGGACTGGCAGGACATATTTAAAGTGATGAAAGGGAAAAACCTACAACCAAGATTACTCTACCCAGCAAGGATCTCATTCAGATTCAATGGAGAAATTAAAACCTTTACAGACAAGCAAAAGCTAAGAGAATTCAGTACAACCAAACCAGCTTTACAACAAATTTTAAAGGAACTTCTCTAGGCAGGAAACACAAGAGAAGGAAAACACCTACAATAACAAACCCAAAACAATTAAAAAATGGTAATCGGAACATGCATATCGATAATTACCTTAAATGTAAAAGGATTAAATGCTCTAACCAAAAGACACAGATTGGCTGAATGGATACAAAAACAAGACCTGTATATATGCTATCTACAGGAGACCCACTTCAGACCTAGGGACACATACAGAATGAAAGTGAGGGGATGGAAAAAGATATTCCATGCAAATGGAAATCAAAAGAAAGCTGGAGTAGCAATTCTTATATCAGACAAAATAGACTTTAAAACAAAGACTATTACAAGAGAAAAAGGACACTACATAATGATCAAGGGATCAATCCAAGAAGAAGATTTAACAATTGTAAATATTTATGCACCCAACATACGACCACCTCAATACATAAGACAAATACTAACAGCCATTAAAGGGGAAAGCGACAGTAACACAATCATAGTAGGGAACTTTAACACCCCACTTTCACCAATGGACAGATCATCCAAAATGAAAATAAATAAGGAAACACAAGCTTTAAATGATACATTAAACAAGATGGACTTAATTGATATTTATAGGACATTCCATCCAAAGACAACAGAATACACTGTCTTCTCAAGTGCTCATGGAACATGCTCCAGGAGAGATCATGTCTTGGGTCACAAATCAAGCCTTGGTAAATTTAAGAAAATTGAATTAGTATCAAGTATCTTTTCCGACCATAATGCTATGAGACTAGATATCAATTACAGGAAAAAATGTGTAAGAAATACAAACACCCGGAAGCTGAACAAAACACTACTTAATAACCAAGAGATCACTGAAGAAATCAAAGAGGAAATCAAAAAATACCTAGACACAAATGACAATGAAAACACGATGACCCAAAACCTATGGGATGCAGCAAAAGCATTTCTATGAGGGAATTTTATAGTAGTACAATCCTATCTCAAGAACCAAGAAACATCTGAAATAAAGAACCTAACCTTACGCCTAAAGCAATTAGAGAAAGAAGAACAAAAAACCCCAAAAGTTAGCAGAAAGAAAGAAATCAGCTCTCAGGTGATTTTTCTGCAGAAATTTTGCAGGTCAGAAGGGAGTGGCATGATATATTCCAAGTGCTGAAAGGGAAAAACCAGCAACCTAGGATACTACCCAGCAAGACTGTCATTTAGAACCCAAGGAGAGGTAAAAACTTCTTGGAAAAGCAAAAACTAAAAGAGTTCATCAATACTAAACCTGCCATAAAGGGAATGTTAAAGGGTCTTCTCTAAATGGAAAAAAGTAAGACTCTATAGGAAATGGAAAATCCAAAAAAGAAAGGCAAATATATACTAAGGACTAAGGATCTACCACTTAAATGAGCCAGTACAAATATTAAAAGACAAAAGATTGTAAAAGCAACTATAACTACAATAAATAGTTAAGTGATAAACATGAAGATGTAAAATATGACATTAAAAACACAGAAGTTTCGGGAGGGGTGTAAAAAATGTATATCTTTTATGAATGGAGAAAGAAGATGTGGCACATATATACAATGGAATATTACTCAGCCATAAAAAGAAACGAAACTGAGTTATTTTAGTGAGGTGGATGGACCTAGAGTCTGTCATACAGAGTGAAGTAAGTCAGAAAGCAAAAAACAAATACCGTATGCTAACATATATATATGGAATCTAAAAATAAAACCCCAAAACCAGTCCTGCAGTAATTTTGATTTTTAGTATTTTTCTTGGCATATGTTTGACTACATCAACATACCCACCACTTGTATATCCGTTAGTGTTTGCAAAGCACTTTCAAGTGCAACATTTCGTTTACTAGTTACAGCAACAACTGCTCTCCTTGATTTTACAGAAAATGAGTCTTAAGAATGGTAAGTTACTTGCCTAAGGTCACATAGCCTGTAAGTTACAGAGCCATGCTTAAACTCAAGAGCTACTTGGATCTATTTTCATTGGCAATTGTATTACAATCTGTGGTCCTTTGGCTCTATGATTTAAATGGATTTTTTCAGCCTGAAAATATAAACATGATTTTGGCTATCTCTTCTTGATCCACTGGAGATGAGGAAACTAAAGCTTGCATCTTGAGTTTCCCAAGCTTGATAAACAAACTTCTGGTGAATAAGAAAAACAAATTGGAGGTGAAGAATGTCTGATAGCTTTGTACCTGGGTGTTGAAGGGAAGACTCCTCAGATATGACTGAGAAGACTGAGTTACTGTCCATTTGTACATTCTGCTCCCCACCACTGCCATGAGCACACAAACTGCTGTTGGGCTTTGACTGCTGCTATCTTTTGTTGAGGCTGGCTCTGTAGGTGAATGCTGCCTGGCCCCCTTGCTCAAGGGGAGGCTTCATCTTGAATGGTGGTGCCCTTGGTGGAGCTAGTGCCTGTGTATTTTTCTTGCCCTTCAGAATTATTTCAAACTGAGGCTAAACTCTAGAGCATCCCTAACGTCTTCTTCTCCAGCTTTATAATATGTATAAGATAAATTTTTGGAGTGCTTGCTAGGTTCTAGGTACTGTTCTGTAGTAAGCTTTTTATAAATATTAACCCACGTAATCTTCACAAGAGCCCTAGGAAGTAGAGATTATAATTATCAAATCAGTTACAGATGAAGAAATTGATGCTCAGCAATGTTGAGTAACTTGCTGAAATTCACAATGCTAGTGTGTGGCAGAGTTTGGACATGATTCCAAGTCTGTCTGATTTTACAGCTTGTGCTCTTACTCATTATAACCTTCTCAAAAAGCTTCCCCCCATTTAAAGAACTCCTAAAAGAACACTGAAAATATAACATGAAGGCTGAAATGGAATAGTGACAATGACTTTTTGGTATGAATGCTATCTTTTTGGCAATGGACAAGAAGCTTCCAAACATGGTTTGAAATATAAACTTTAGAGTTTCCCAAATTTGGGTCAAATCTCAGTTCTGCCTCTTCTTTACCCCTTGGTTTCCTTATCTGTAAAATTAAGATAATAATAGCAGCTACCTTGATAGTGTGGTTCTGAAATATAAATGAGTTAATACATGTAAAGCATTTAGGACTATCCCTAGTCTATAGACAGAATTATGTGACAAAGTTCTGTTATAAAGATATAAGAGAAATCTAGAAACTTTGAGACATGACCAAAAAAGAAAACTACAGGCCAATATCTTTGATGACTATAGATGCAAAAATCCTCAACAAAATATTAGCAAACTGAATCCAACAACACATAAAAATGATCACACACTATGATCAGGTTGGATTCATCTCAGGGCCACTAAGATGGTTCAACATATGCAAATCAATCAATGTGTTACATTACAGCAACAAAAGGCACATGATCATTTCAATAGTAGATACTTTATTGTTTCCTTGGGTGAAGATGAGTCTTATCTAGATCAAAGGGAGCACTAGGAATGGCAAGACTTTTGTCTACTAGAAAAGAACTGTTATTCATTTGCACCATTAGAGCAACATGGGGTGTATTTGCAGCTATCCCTTGTCGGTTATGGCCTTGAGCAGATTCATGGGCCAAACATGTTTGCTTCCTCAGGCACTCTATATATCTTACTCTCTTCCTCCCCACCATGCCTCATTCATACTTTTGACTTGGAGGGAGCCAAATACCCTTCACTTCCAGTGAGGTGTCTCTGACTAGTGCTTTTGAACTCAGCACTAGATGGTTCATCTAAACTCATGGTGGTATTTCAGGCATTAATCTGTGGGCACAAAATGATTATTTGAACCTCAGGGCCTTCAGGTGCCCCTCAAATGATAGCAAATTATCAGTAATCCAAGTCCTTCCTTACCCCAGGCCTGTACATGGTTCAGACTGCACATATTCTATAAAGTTCCCAAGGACCCTTTTTTCTTGGATAGTAAGAAGGAGAGATTTCCCCCCTTGCTCCTAGATGTGATCCAGGAGTCAGGTTTTAGAAACACAGCCTAATCCACATTATCAGTCTGTGAAGAGAATGGGATCCCATTTGGCTTAGTAATTGTTTTCTTTATTAACTTTTCAGTGAAAATTTTCCCTTCATTGTAATTAGACCTAGTGATTAGAATCTCTAGACTTTGCTCTTTAAGTACTAGCAAGTGTTAAAATGTCTGGGACTGTGAAGAAAGCTGCAGTTTGAGTTGCTGGTTCAAAGAAAAGTTTGGGCAGGCCCTCAGCCTCTAGGGCTGTTGATTTAGAACAGGCATTAGATGCCCAGAGAGACTTGGGAGAAAAGTTGTTTATAGGGGCCATTAATGAATCCATAGGGGAGACTGAATTATTTTCTCTAATAACATGGTCCATTTATTATTAAGATCATTTGTGGGTTCCTTATATCTTCTAGTTTGTGGGGGAAAGAAAGGAAAAGGCATATTTCTCTCCTTTTTCCTCTTTGGATTTTGGAAAACTGCCCTGATGAAGACATAAAGACTCTAGAGAAGTACAACAGTACTGTAGGTACGGAAATGCCCTTTAATGGGTAAGTGTAAGTGATAGACAAATACTTGATGTTATTCATATGTAAAGAGTTCTTATAGATTTATAAGAAAAATACAAACATCACAACAGACAAAAAGACAAATGAGATGAACACACCCATGCATACAAAGACAGAAAGAAATGAAATAAAAATGGCCAATAGACATAATATAAAGAACAGTGAACTCATATGCTCTATTAATACCTAACACATTGACAACAATTAAAAATTAAAAACAAATTGTCATAGCCAGTGTTGGATAGCTTAAGGGAGAAACAGTGCTAATGGAGGTATAAATTGCTCTGACCTTTCTGAAGGGCAATTTGAGAATACATACCAAAAAATTTAATATGTGCATATCTTATGACCCACCATTTTCACTGTTAGGTATTTATCATAAGGAAATAATTGAAAATGTTAAAAAAAGATTCAGCTACAAAAACTATGGCAGCAAAAATTGGAAGCAACTAAATATTCAAAAGTTGGAAGCTGGTTAAATAAATTATGGTATAAGCATAGAATAGAAAATTGTGCAGCCATTAAAAATCATGATTTTGAAATGAGAAAATACTCATGATATAATAATATTAAAATAAGAAAATAAGATATGAAGCTGTGTATGCAAAGTATGATCCCAATTTCGTAAACAAAACTATATTAAAAGACTAGAAGAAAATACACTTAAGTGTTAACAATGATTATCTCTGGGTGGTGGGATGACAGATAATCTTTACTTTCTTCTTTTTAGGCTTTTATGTCTTTTCCAAATTTCATACAGTGTGTATGTGCTACTTTTATAATTAGAAAAAACAAAAAGAGAAACTGTATTAAAAAAGACATTTAAGTTTGTCTCTGAAAGCTAATCTTTGATTTAATTTTTTTCTCTTCTAATTTAAACACAGTTGTTTCCTTTCAGAAATGAGGAAAAACATTTTAACTGTCTGGTGAGAGAAATTATATAAAGGCAGGTTTTTTTCCCCCTGGGGTATGTGGGAAATATCCCAAGAAAAAAATATTCCAGTGGAGTGTATGTGTCCCAGACTGGCCCTTCTTTGAAAGGCTTTATGTTACTTTTTAAAACTGTTTTATCAAGGTATAATTCACATACCATAAACTTCACCCATTTAAAGTGTACAGTTCAATGTTTTTTAGTATATTGACAGGATTGTGTAGCCATGGCCATCTAATTCCAAAACGTTTTTATCACTCTTAAAAGAAAATTAATAGCATAGCAGTCACTCCCCATCCCTCCCTCTCCCCAACAACAGGCAACCACTAATTTATTTTCTTGGCTCTATGAATTTGCTTATTGTGGATATTTTGTATAAATGAAATCACACAAGATGTGAACTTTTGTGAGCTCTCACTTAGTGTAATGCTTACAAGGTTCATCCATGTTTTAGCATGAATCAGTACGTTATATGGCTGAATAACATTTAATTGTATGGGTATATCATATTTGTTTATCCATTCATCTGTTGATAGACATTTGAGTTGTTTCCAGTTTGTGGCTATTATGAATAATGCTACTGTGAACACTTGTGTACAAGGTTTTGCATAAAAATATGTTTTCATTTCTCTTGGGTATATAACTAGGAGTGGAATGGCTAAGTCATATGGTAACTCTATGATTAATATTTTGAGGAACTACCAAACTATTTTCCAAAGAAATTGTACCATTTTATATTCCTGTATGTTACCTTTCATCCAACAATTCTTACATGTGCCTAAGAAATATGTACAAAGATGATCATGTGTAATAGCAAAAAATAGAAACAACCAAATATCCATAAATAGGGGACCAGTTAAGTCAATTATGGTACATTTAAATTATGGAATACTATTCAGCTGCTAAAAAGATGCTATACTATATATGTTCTTATTGAGAAAGATATCCAAGACATATTAAGTTGTAAAAGCAAGCTCTAAATCAATATGTATGATATTATTTGTGTAAAATTCAATTATTACACATATGCTTGTATATGCATAGAATATTTCTGGAAGTACACCTAGGAAATTGTTAACCATGGTTAGTGTTGAGAGTGGGACTAGTGTATGTTGATAGTGATCCAAAACGTCGTAAGGGAAGGGAACTTACTTTTCAATTTAAGGCATTGGGTACATCAACTTTTTAAGTCATGTGCATTATTTTACAATAATAGAACCTTTAAGAAAGTCTGCATTAGTAAAACTTAGCTTTTTTATTGGTGTAGACAGTTTGAGTTTCATTGTTCATGCAAGTGCAACAGAAAGGAAATGCATATTTAGTGGTATCAGTAGCACCTGATTATATGCAAACCCTCCTCTACATTAGAATGTTTTACTGTCTCATTGGGCCACCTTTTAGGAAATAACTCCTTTTGTTCTTTGGGTTTTTTTTTCTTTCTATTGCATCCAGATGGGCAAATTTATGTTATCATGAAACATGTTTCAAGGTAAAATTTATGGCATGTGAACATTTCAGTAAAAGCAGAGTTCTCAAGATTAAAGTAAGAAAGATTGGAGAGACAACCTTGCTGGTATTTGTTGGTAACCAATTTTTGATAAATTGCATTTTCTTAAAAAAGAGTTTGGCAGAACAGTTTGCTATATGATAAAAATTTCTAAAGCCATTTCTGGGTTAGGAAAAATTACTTGAACAGTATTAGATCATGTGACTACACACAGAATTTTTTTTATCATGTTTTTTAAATTTTATTTTATTTTTTTATACAGCAGGTTCTTATTAGTTATCTATTTTATACATATTAGTGTATATATGTCAATCTCAATCTCCCAATTCATCCCACCCCCACCACCCCCACCACTCCCCGCTTTCCCCCCTTGGTGTCCATATGTTTGTTCTCTACATCTGTGTCTCAATTTCTGCCCTGCAAACCGGTTCATCTGTACCATTTTTCTAGATTCCACAAATATGTGTTAATATATGATATTTGTTTTTCTCTTTCTGATTTACTTCACTCTCTATGACACACTCTCAGTCCATTCATGTCTCTACAAATAACCCAATTTCATTCCTTTTTATGGCTGAGTAATATTCCATTGTATATATGTACCATATCTTCTTTATCCATTTGTCTGTCAATGGGCATTTAGGTTGCTTGAATTACCTGGCTATTGTAAATAGTGGTGCAATGAACATTGGGGTGCATGTGTCTTTTTGAATTATGGTTTACTCTGAGTATATGCCCAGTAGAGGGATTGCTGGGTCATATGGTAATTCTACTTTTAGTTTTTGAGGGAAACTCCATACTGTTCTCCATAGTGGCTGTATCAATTTACATTCCTGTCAACATTGCAAGAGAGTTCTCTTTTCTCCACACCCTCTCCAGCATTTGTTGTTTGAAGATTTTCTGATGATGGCCATTCGGACTGGTGTGAGGTGATAACTCATTGTAGTTTTAATTTGCATTTCTCTAATAATTAGTGATGATGAGCAGCTTTTCATGTGCCTCTTGGCCATCTGTATGTCTTCTTTGGAGAAATGTCTTTTTAGGTCTTCTGCCCATTTTTTGATTGGATTGTTCGTTTTTTTAATATTGAGCTGCATGAGCGGTTTATATATTTTGGAGATTAGTCCTTTGTCCATTGATTCATTTGCAAATATTTTCTCCCATTCTGAGAGTTGTCTTTTCATTTTGTTTATGGTTTCCTTGGCTCTGCAAAAGCTTTCAAGTTTCATTAGGTCCATTTGTTTATTTTGTTTTTATTTCCATTACTCTAGGAGGTGGGTCAAAAAAGATCTTGTTGTGATTTATGTCAAAGAGTGTTCTGCCTATGGCTTCCTCTAAGAGTTTTATAGTGTCTGGCCTTACATTTAGGTCTTTAATCCATTTTGAGTTTATTTTTGTATATGGTGTTAGGGAGTGTTCTAATTTCATTCTTTTACATGTAGTTTTTCAGTTTTCCCAGCACCACTTATCGAAGGGACTGTCTTTTTCTCCATTGTATATCCTTGCCTCCTTTGTCATAGATTAGTTGACCATAGGTGTATGGGTTTACCTCTGGGCTTTCTATCCTGTTCCATTGATCTATATTTCTGTTTTTGTGCCAGTACCATACTGTCTTGATTACTGTAGCTTTGTAGTATAGTCTGAAGCCAGGGAACCTGGTTCCTCAAGCTCTGTTTTTTTTCCCTCAAGATGCTTTGTCTACTGGGGTTATTTTTTTTTATCTCCATACAAATTGTGAAATTTTTTATTCTAGTTCTGTAAAAACTGCCATTGGTAATTTGATAGGGTTTGCATTGAATTTGTAGATTGCTTTGCGTAGTATAGTCATTTTCACAATATTGATTCTTCCAATCCAAGAACATTGTATATCTCTCCATCTGTTTGTATCATCTTTGATTTCTTTCATCAGTGTCTTAAAGTTTTCTGAGTACAGGTCTTTTATCTCCTTAGGTAGTTTTTTTTTTTTTTTTTTTTTTGTGGTACGTGGGCCTTTCACTGTTGTGGCCTCTCCCATTGCGGAGCACAGGCTCGGGACGCGCAGGCTTAGCGGCCATGGCTCACAGGCCCAGCCACTCCGCAGCATGTGGGATCTTCCCGGACCGGGGCATGAACCCACGTTCTCTGCATCGGCAGGCGGACTCTCAACCACTGCGCCACCAGGGAAGCCCCTCCTTAGGTAGTTTTATTCCTAGGTATTTTATTCTTTTTGTTGCAATGGTGAATGTGATTGTTTCCTTAATTTTTCTTTCTGATCTTTCATTGTTAATGTATAGGAATGCAAGGGATTTCTGTGTATTACTTTTGTATCCTGCAACTTTACCAAATTCATTGATTAGCTCTAGTAGTTTCCTGGTGACATCTTTAAGATTATCTACATATAGTATCATGTCATCTGCAAACAGTGAGAGCTTTACTTCTTCTTTTCCCATTTGGGTTCCTTTCATTTCTTTTTCTTCTCTGATTGCTGTGGCTAGGACTTCCAAAACTATGCTGAATATGAGTGGCGAGAGTGGACATCCTTGTCTTGTTCTTGATCTTAGAGGAAATGCTTTAAGTTTTTCACCATTGAGAATGATGTTTGGTGTGGGTTTGTCATATATGGCCTTTATTACCTTGACGTAGGTTCCCTCTATGCCCACATTCTGGAGAGTTTTTATCATAAATGTGTGTTGAATATTGTCAAAAGCTTTTTCTGCATCTATTGAGATGATCATATGGTTTTTATTCTTCAGTTTGTTAATACGGTGTATCACGTTGGTTGATTTGTGTATATTGAAGAAACCTTGCATCCCTGGGATAAATCCCACTTGATCATGGTGTATGATCCTTTTAATGTGCTGTTGGATTCTGTTTGCTAGTATTTTGTTGAGGATTTTTGCATCTATGTTCATCAGTGATATTGGCCTGTAGTTTTCTTTCTTTGTGACTATTGGTCTGTTTTCGGTATCAGGGTGATGGTGGCCTTGTAGAATGACTTTGGAAGTGTTTCTTCCTCTGAAGCTTTTTGGAGGAGTTTGAGAAGGATGGGTGTTATTTCTTCTCTAAATGTTTGATAGAATTCACCTGTGAAGCCATCTGGTCCTGGACTTTTGTTTGTTGGGAGGTTTTTAATCGCACTTTCAATTTCATTACTTGTGATTGGTCTGTTCATATTTTCTATTTCTTCCTGTTTCAGTCTTGGAAGATTATACCTTTCTAAGAATTTACCCATTTCTTCCAGGTTGTCCAGTTTATTGGCATAGAGTTGCTTGTAGTAGTCTCTTTTGATGCTTTGTATTTCTGCGGTGTCTGTTGTAACTTCTCCTTTTTCATCTCTAATTTTATTGATTTGAGTCCTCTCCCTCTTTTTCTTGATGAGTCTGGCTAAAACTTTATCAGTTTTGTTTATCTTCAATGAACCAGCTTTTAGTTTTATTGATCTTTGCTATCATTTCCTTCATTTCTTTTTCATTTATTTCTGACCTGATGTTTATGATTTCTTTCCTTCTGCTCACTTTGGGGATTTTTTTGTTCTTCTTTCTCTAATTGTTTTAGGTGTAAGGTTAGGTTGTTTATTTGAGATGTTTCTTGTTTCTTGAGGCAGGATCTTATTGCTATAAACTTCCCTTTTAGAACAGCTTTTGCTGCATCCCATAGGTTTTGGATCATTGTTTTTTCGTTGTCATTTGTCTCTAGGCATTTTTTGATTTCCTCTTTGATTTCTTCAGTGATCTCTTGTTTATTTAGTAATGTATTGTTTAGCCTGTTTGTGTTTTTTACATTTTTTTCCCTGTAATTTATTTCTGATCTCATAGTGTTGTGGTCGGAAAATATGATTGATGATTTCAATTTTCTTAAATTAACTGAGGCCTGGTTTGTGGCCCAAGGTGTGATCTATACTGGAGAATGTTCCATGTGCAGTTGAGAGGAAGGTGTAATCTGCTATTTTTGGATGGAATGTCCTATAAATATCAATTAAATCTATCTAGTCTATTGTGTCATTTAAAGCTTGTGCTCCTTTATTAATTTTCTGTCTGGATGATCTGTCCATTGGTGTAAGTGAGGTGTTAAAGTCCCTATTATTATTGTGTTACTGTTGATTTCCTCTTTTATAACTGCTAACATTTGCCTTACATATTGAGGTGCTCCTATGTTGGGTACATATATATTTATAATTGTTATATCTTCTTCTTGCAAAGATCCCTTGATCATTATGTAGTGACTTTCCATGTCTCTTGTAACATTCTATATTTTAATGTCTATTTTATCTGACATGAGTATTGCTACTCCAGCTTTTTTTGATTTCCATTTGCATGGAATATCTTTTTCCATCCCCTCACTTTCAGTCTGTATGTGTCCCTAGGTCTGAAGTGGGTCTCTTGTAGACAGCATATATATGGGTCTTGTTTTTGTATACATTCAGTGAACCTGTATCTTTTGGTTAGAGCATTTAATCCATTCACATTTAAGATAAATATCAATATGTATGTTACTATTACCATTTTCTTAATTGTTTTGGGTTTGTTTTTGTAGGTCCTTTTCTTCACTTGTGTTTCCCACTTAGAGAAGTTCCTTTAGCATTTGTTGTAGAGCTGGTTTGGTGGTGCTGAATTCTCTTAGCTTTTGCTTGTCTGTAAAGCTTTTGATTTCTCCATCAAATCTGAATGCGATCCTTGCCGGGTAGATTAATCTTGGTTGTAGTTTCTTTCCTTTCATAACTTTAAATATATCTTGCCACTCCCTTCTGACTTGTAGAGTTTCTGCTGAGAAATCAGCTGTTAACCTTATGGGAGTTCCCTTGTATATTATTTGTCATTATTCCTTTGTTTTTTTTTTTTTTTTTTTTTTGCTGTACGCGGGCCTCTCACTGTTGTGGCCTCCCCCATTGCGGAGCACAGGCTCTGGACGCACAGGCCCAGCGGCCATGGCTCACGGGCCCAGCCTCTCCGTGGCATGTGGGATCTTCCCAGACTGGGGCACGAACCCATATCCCCTGCATCGGCAGGCGGACTCTCAACCACTGCACCACCAGGGAAGCCCCCTTTGTTGTTTTTAATAATTTTTCTTTATCTTTGATTTTTGTCAATTTGATTATTATGTGTCTCAGCGTGTTTCTCCTTGGGTTTATCCTGCCTGGGACTCTCTTTGCTTCCTGGACTTGGGTGGCTGCTATTTCCTTTCCCATGTTAGGAAAATTTTCAACTATAATCTCTTCAAATATTTTCTCCAGTCCTTTCTCTCTCTTCTCCTTCTGGGACCCCTATAATGCGAATGTTGGTGCGTTTAAAGTTGTCCCAGAGGTCTCTTAGGCTGTCTTCATTTCTTTTCATTCTTTTTTCTTTCTGTTCTGCAGCAGTGAATTCCACCATCCTGTCTTCCAGGTCACTTATCCTTTCTTCTGCCTCAGTTATTCTGCTACTGTTTCCTTCTAGTGTATTTTTCATTTCAGTTATTGTACTGTTCATGTCTGTTTGTTTGTTCTTTAAGTCTTCTATGTGTGTTTTCTCTAATTCTTCTAGGTCTTTGTTAAACATTTCTTGCATCTTCTCGATCTTTGTCTCCATTCTTTTTCTGGGGTCCTGGATCGTCTTCACTATCATTTTTCTGAATTCTTTTTCTGGAACGTTGCCTATCTCCACTTCATTTAATTGTTTTTCTGGGGTTTTATCTTGTTCCTTCATCTGGTACATAGTCCTCTGCCCTTTCATTTTGTCTATCTTTCTGTGAATGTTGTTTTCATTCCACAGGCTGCAGGATTGTAGTTCTTCTTGCTTCTGCTGTCTGCCCTCTCTTGGATGAGGCTATCTAAGAGGCTTGTTTAAGCTTCCTGATCGGAGGGACTGGTGGTGGGTAGAGCTGGGTGTTGCTCTGGTGGACAGAACTCAGTAACACTTTAATCTACTGAGTCCCCTCCCTGTTGGTTGTTTGGCCTGAGGCAACCCAGCAGCAGAGGCTACAGGCTCTTTGGTGGAGCTAATGGTGGACTCTGAGAGGGCTCATGTCAGGGAGTACTTCCCAGAACATCTGCTGCCAGTGTCCTTGTCCCCACGTTGAACCACAGCCACTCCCCAGAGACCCACCAACACTAGCAGGTAGGGCTAGTTCAGCCTCCTATGGGGTTACTGCTCATTCCCCCGGGTCCTGATGTGCACAGTACTTTGTGTGTGCCCTTCAAGAGTGGAGTTTCTGTTTCTCCCAGTCTTGTCAAAGTCCCTTTGTGTGTGCCCTCCAAGAGTGGAGCCTCTATTTCTCCCAGTCTTGTCAAAGTCCTGCAATCAGATCCCACTAGCCTTCAAAGTCTGATTCTCTGGGAATTACTCCTCCCATTGCCAGACCCTCAGGTTGGGAAGCTTGATGTGGGCTAAGAACCTTCACTCCAGTGGGTGGACTTCTGTAGTATAAGTGTTCTCCATTTTGTGAGTCACCCACCCAGCAGTTATGGGATTTGATTTTATTGTGATTGTACCCCTCCTACCATCTTATTGCAGCTTCTCCTTTGTCTTTGGTTGTGGGGTATCTTTTTTGGTGAGTTCCAGTGTCTTCCTGTCGATGATTGTTCAGCAGTTAGTTGTCATTCTGGTGCTCTCACAAGAGGGAGTGAGTGCACGTCCTTCTACTCTGCCATCTTGAACCAATCTGGTCTACACACAGAATTTGATCATTTAAAATGAGTCAGTTGTTGACGGAAAACAAATTTCTGCTTTCTAGAAAAATTTGCATTAAGAACCTTTTGATATGAATCCCTGTGATGGAGGAAGAGTAGGCTTAGAGTAGTTGCCCTTTCTATTAATAGGGAAAAATGGGAGTCTTAGCTCTCAAATTAGGAGAGCCACATGAGATGAACAGCTTGGTGCCCTAGGTATAATCAGGATATAACTTGCTTGGTTAACTATCTTTACAATGGATTGTTTCCATTAGTTCCTTTCAACTTGGTCTATACTCCCTTTCAATTCAATTTTATGAAACTCAGTCAAGTCCCTACTATGTGCCAGGCATTATATTAATCTCTATGGTAGATGCAATTATGAATGAGACTAGGTTCCCATTCCAAAGGAACTCATTTGGGGGCTATTTGCAACTAATTTATTAAAGTTTGCCCTTTTAATTTTAATGTATATCTTATATGCACAATACTGGTTATGCTTTTGTTGAGATTTTAAAGGCTTAAGATGTAACTGGAACACTAATTAAGTGGTCTAATTCATCTTAGGGAAACTGTGGAAGTCACCTGGGGGATGGTCCCATGTGAAACAGAAGCATATTCTGTGATGCTGTAGGCAAGAGAATTTCAGGCTGTGTTCCTCTTCCTCTAGCTTTCCTTTCATACGACCTGATATTCTTCACATCTTAGAAGAGCTGTGTTTCAGCAAAATTTTCTTAAAGTTTTATTAAAGGAATCCTATGTTCCATTGACCTCTTGTAGCAAAAAAGTGAAATATATGCATTTTGATTGAAAAAAATGGACCCTCATCCCTAGTATAGTAAGAGTGAGGTAAACCTATGCCAAGAATTACTACTCCTCCCACACCATGTTAATGCTTCTACTAGCTGTACCTAAACTCAATTCCTTTTTATAAACAACTACAACAACAAACCCACTGGTGGAGGTAATTTACAACCAAGAACAACTTTAGGGCTCCTCTAACCTCCTTTGCTTCATACATTGTTCTTGCTGTAGGCCTATCAATCCCTAAAACTTTTACACATATGCTGTTTCTCACGAGCCTTGAACATCCTTAGCATTTCTAAATATATATCCAAGATGATTCTATTATTATTTCTGGCACCTTTCACATCACTTGAATTTATAGGCCTCTTTCCAGACATTTTCTGGTGACACCTGTACAGTTAATTACGATACTCTTGATTGAGAGAAAATAATACTGTCCACCAGGAGGGCCTGCAATGTCTCTTCCTTATTTGGCAGTGGTTGCTAAGTTGCAGCTTCTGCTATTAGAGGGTTCCACGTTCTGTATATGGTAATGTTAATTAGTTGCCTTATGAGGAGTTGCACATGCAGTACCTCCAGGCCAGGGTTTGTTAAATGACAAAGTTCAAGGGTGTTAAAGATGGATTTCATCATTGTACTAGGAACTTGGTTTGCTGAGGGATGTAGCCAGCCTAAATCAAAATGGAAAAATTTCATAAGGTGAACGTATTTGACTTGTAATTCTGAGAAAGTAACAGTGGTAACAATTCTCTGGATCTTGTGAATCTTACAGAGGTAATTTTGGGTTAGAAGTCTTCGCCAATGGCAACATGAATTTTGGTAACCAAATGCATGAAGATAGGCTGGGGAAGGAAATGATAAATGGAGAAACAATTTTCCTGCCAAGAATTGCTTTCTCTAGACATGACTCTTCCTAAGTGTGTAAATGTGGTTAAGTTACCTGTCCTCTCTAAGCCTCAGTTTCTTCTCTCATGCAGTGAAGATGATAAAAATCCTTATCTTGTAGGGTAGTTTTGAGGAAAGTGTGTAAAGGAGTCTGTTATAGTGTAAAGCAACTGGAGACAGAATTTGGGGTGCAAGGTGTTTATTAGAGATCAACTCCTGTAAAAGGAAGGGAGAGGGAACAGAATCAGGCAGGGGAAGAAGTCAAGTTAGATGTCAAATTACAGCAAGGCAGCAAAACTTTGGCCAACACTTCAGGGAAATAAAGAAAGACCATTGCCCATCTGAGGGCCCCAGAGTCCCCTGTTAGTCCAAAATTGTCGGGCCTTATAACCCTGCTTTGACCACTCCCTGTAGCTGGTTAGCAAGGCCTTGGAGCAGGATTTAGTAGGGAAACCTCTGTGTCTACCACAGAAAAGTAGCTGTCATTATAAATGTTCATCTGTATAAGTGTTATGATTTACAGTAGCTATTTCACTGATACCTGGCCAGCTTTATCTGTGTATTTTTCCTCTTAAACACTTTATAGTGTATAGTGAGACACCATATTCTAACCAAGAAAAGGGGACTTGGGCCTTAACATTTACTCTTCCCTTTGCCTAAAATGCTCTTTTCCTAGAGTCTCACATACCTGTGATAATAACCAGGAAGAAAATAAAGCTGGAGTCTGTTCCCCTTCTAATCCCCATTTCATTTTCTTTATTATTATTAATATTATTATTATCATTTTCATTTCTCTTCCTAGGAAAAGTCTCCTTAAATGCCAAGTTTCTTAACCTGCCACTCAAGGATCTCTATAATCTGCCCACAACGTACCTACATACATTTCCAACTTCTGTATCCCACCAACCTTCAGCAGACAGAGCTCACCACTGTTGCTGGAACAAGGTATATTCACTCCTATATTCACCCTTTCCTGATGCCATCTATCCTGCCCTCCTGGCTTCCCTTCATACATTCAAATGCTCCCCATTCCCAAGGAGGAACTCAAGTGTATATCCATTTGATGTTGTACTGGTCTATTCTTGCTCAGAGTAATTGCTCTCTCTGTTGAATTTCTAGTTCTTATGCTCAGACCTACTCATTTTATAAAACCTTTTCATGCCTCTTTTTTCATTGCCATGTATTGCTATTACAATTATGATGCAATATTTATTGAGCATCTTCTATGTTCCTGGCCCTGTTCAAGGAACTGAAGCTACAGGAATGAACAAAGACAGGCAAGTTGCTACTCTCATGGGGAATATATTCCGGTGGGTGGAGATTGACAGATAATAAACAAAGGAATAAATGAGATAATTTCAGGTAGTGATAAGTACCATGAAAAATAAAATAGTGAATTAAGGAGTTTCCATAGTTACTATTGCAGGCATGGAATGCTCTAGGGAAAGAGCATTGCAGGCAGAGGGAACAGCGGATGTTTAAGGTACCAAGCCTCCTGTTTTCGGTTAGAGTATGGGGTCTTACTACTAAAGGGTTTATAAAGAAAAACAGGTAAAGTAGGCCACCAAGGCACCTAGCTATTGGAATAGCTGAACCTTACACTGATTGCTGCATACATTCCTTCTTTTGTTTGCTTTATAAATTGCAAAATGTTGTACAAACAGGTTTCCAAAACGTTTCACTTGATTATCACAGTCACCCTTCAAGTTTGGTAAGCTGGGTATTATTACCCCCATTTTTTATGAGGAAACAGTCGTCAGATGACTTGACCACAATTCTACATTTAACTGTTTATTGGGTGTGTCTCATTTTCCCCCACACAATGGAAACAAGTCAGGGACCTTGAAGTGAGGATAATGGAAAGAACTCTGGATGCAGCCAGATGAGAGTTCCAATGTGACTCTGCCTCTTACTGTAGAGTCTTGGGCAAGGTTTTTTAACCCTTGTGCCTCAGTTTCCTTCTTCGTAAAATAGGGATAATAATACCTCATGAATTGGTTGTGCAGAATGAAAAAGATAATGCATGGAAAGTCTCTGGTAGAGCATTTGGCACATTAATAAATGGTCCTACATGTTGTTATCATTACAATGAATATAACAACACAATTATAATAAACATTGGTAAAATAATAATTTTTCCTAAGATCATACTTCTCAGGGAGCTATTTATCCACTTATGCTACAGATATGGCACTATTAGCTATTGGATGGTATTCTTCCTTGTACCTAAAACAACCTCCATATATTATTACACACCAGATCACTTGAGTTGCAGTGATTCTGTGAGTGATGCAAAAGAACCTGGAAATTTATCACAGGGCCTGGTATATAGTAGCCCTTTAAGTAGTGGTTGCTGTTATTTATAAGCCATTTTTTCTATATTCCTTGGTTGCCTAGCATTGTGCTGAGTACACAGGTGTTCAAATAATGTCGAGTGAGTGAATGAATAAATGAATTTAAAACACAAAGTGGTCTTGTTCAGTTACAGCTAAAACAGAGCCAAAAGAGTTAATACTGGACTTTGTCTCTGACTATATCCCCCTGTCATTTGAATCAAAATGAGAGGAGAAACCATGCCTTCCCTTTCCTTTGTGTCCTACTCCCACCCCATTCCCGTTGGTCACTGTGCTTAGTTCAATTCTTTGTACAACATGAGCAGTCAATAAATATATGTTGAATAAATTACCAGTTCACATTATCTAGAGGCTCATTTCTAATAGATCAAATTCCATGATACCTCAATGACTCACACCTGCATTACTGTCATTGTTCAAAGGGGAAACTGAGTCTGAGGGCTCTGGAAATTTGATGATGGAACTTCATGATGCTGGTTTAAATTTGATACCGGGCATATAGCAGGAACTCAATACAGAGTTGTTGAAAAAATTGAATGAATATTGAATTAATGCATCCTTCACTCTTGCCACTAGATGCTTCTCTTTATTACCATATGTCTTAGCAGGGAAGTCCACAATATTCATTTCTTTGTTTTTCAAGTGCTTAGAGCCAAAGGCATTGCTTAGAGACTCCCTTGGGCAATGGCATCCTAGTTGAATGCCATTAGGCAAGTCCCTCAACAAAAGTTATTTGGCCTGTGGGTCATCTGATGTTTCATTTTCCCACTACTGTTCTGCCCAAGGCAGCAAGAAAGAGAATCTGATCAGCCTTGGCTGAGTGGGCTTTTGTGCCAGTGGGTGCAGCCTCCTAGAGATCCAGCAGGGTGGGGCTCCACTTCTACCTCCCGAGACAGTAGGCCCTGAAAGTGTGCTGTGATTGAAATTGAGATCTTTCTTGAACTAACAGTGGAACCTGGTTAACCCCATTAGGTCTGCGGCTTGGGTCCCTCCATCTAAAAAAAAAAAAAAAAAAAAGCCTTTTGTTGTCAGGATAACTATGTGTTAGTGGCCTGGGTGAGGAGGCAATTCTGTTTAAGGATGTTAGGCATGATTTAAAGGGTTTTCTATTGCTTATAATAGGTTTTCATTTTTTGCTGATTGAATTTATTTACATCTGTGGCTGTTGTGCAAGCTCCCAGTTGGGAGGGGGTATGTGTGTATGACCTTTTTAACTTTGTAGCACTTTAATGCAAATGAAATTTAAGGGGTGGAGGAGCAAGCAAAACCAACTTAACAATAATGAAATCATTTTCTAAATATGTTTACAATCAAATATCTCTCTCAATAATTTGATTTGTAGGAAATGGCAGAGGGCAGCATTTTATACAGAAGCTTTTCAATAATTCATCCTCATCTCATTGATGTGCAAGCCTTTGGCTAGGTTGGTGAGTACAATAGGTGCTCTGGCACGAGGGAGAAATTCATTTGAGCCCTGAAATCACTGTATCCTCTGTCTGACCCACCAATCTAATGCTGCTTGTCCCGGTGACTAGAGCCTTTCAACCTTACTAGGCTCCTAGTAAGTTTCCCTCTTACTGGGAGCATTTGGAGATTGTGCTCCCTCCTCATTTAATTTTTTTGTGGATTTATATTTGTACAGTCCCTATTAAGCTACTCAAATGATTATACTCCTCTGTAGGAACTTCTGGAAAATTGACATTCCCCAAAGTTAGCTTTCAGGGTCATGGAGAAGTGGAAAAGAGCGGGAAGTGGCAATTCAGGAGAGTCTTCTGCTAGTTGAAAAGATAAGACTCTCACAGTTATTCAAGGTCAAGTCAACTTGAATACACAGAGAGTAAGTTGACCAGGAGGCATTTTAAATCCTCCAAGCTAGAGCTAGCTTCAAAAGTAGTCTTTTTCCTGGGAACTTACACTCTTGTGGTGGCTCCTCACAGAGAGTCTGTTAAGATGGACTCTCTCTGGTTCTTGTGTGGGGATGGGGGAATCCTTTTCAAGCTAGTTCCTGTTTTTTTTCATGGACAATGGAGCAAGAGGAGGCAAGATAGCTGGAGGAGGTGGGTAAGAAGAAAATGGCATGGTGTGCCCAGTCATCTCTATTAGAGTCCCAGAGTCTTCAGACAGCAGTGCGCTGAGACTTTGGCACTGAGAGAAGACAGTGATTACCTCCTCCGTAATAAGAGACAGGAGACATGAAATTTGCTATTGTGCTGCTGCTGCTTGAAACTATGTGAAGCCATTGATCTGACTTCAATGAACCATAATACTATTGATTTGGTGTCAGATCACTGGTAGGCACTTGAGTGACAGCCTGAGTGGATGTGATGTTACATTTAAAGTGTCCTTTTGTTTGCTTTCTAGTTGTCAAAACCTTTTGATAGAACATGTGCTGCCAAGTGCCTGTACTGTCCTTATTAGAGATCAAGTGCCAAGAGATGTGCTGCGTCATTAAACAAAAGGGGCAGCTCTTGGCCAAATTCTATGGGTCAAAAATGTATATTTGGTTGGCCTGATTTTCTCTGCCTAGCTCTGAGGGGCACAGTGGTGTGCCCTCTTAAGCTGGAGAGGGTAGAAGAAAATCAGCCTTCACACAGTCTCACCCCAATCTTATTGGTGGCTGGGATTCCTGCCATCTCAGCTGCATTCCTGACTATGCTGGGACTGAGAAAAGGTTTTACTAGGCATGTAAACCCAGCAGGTTGAAAATTATCTTGGGCCATAATAAGGGAAGTGGGGAAAGAATCAATGGAATTAGTCTGACACATTCTCCCAGGTTATAGCTCCAAACCAAGCTTCATATGGGCACAATATGTGAAGTACTGCCCCAGTGAGGATGTGAGGTGAGAAAAAGTGAGATGTGTGAACTGGTGGAGAACATTCCTTAGTGGATTTCGATCAGTCATTACTTGTTATTCAGTGGTTATATATTGAATACCTGCTAGATGCCAGGCATGGTGCTTAGTACTAGAGATATATTAGTGAACCAGAATGACATGGTGCTAAAACACAGTTTGGTAGGGAGAGAAGGACCAAATGAGTTTAATGAAAAAACATAGATGTAGTGATAGAAAAATGGGCATAGTACAGTGTAGTGAGAAAGGCATGGACTTTGGAGTCTGGTAGATCTGCAATTGACTTTAAATGAGCTGTTGTTTGTTCTTGAACAAATTACTGATGCTGTTCTTTGAGCCTTAGTTTTCTCCTCTGTAACATGGTGACAATGATAATATATACCTAAAAGGCTTGTTGCCAGAATGAAATGGTAAAATGCATATAGAGGTCTGACTCAGTTCCTGACACTGGTAGGTATTTGATGGCAGTGGGAAAGAGGAGGGGAACAGAGGTGGAGGAAAGCACAGTGACAAGTACATGGAAGATCATGAACAAAGGTGAGCATTCATGGCCAGTTAGGAGACTGTTGCAGTAATACAAGTGAGAAATAATGAGGTCCAATACTACAGTGGTGGCAATGGGGATGGAGAGGAAGGGACATATGCTTACATTGCAGAGGTAGAACAGATGGATGTGGGAGTGAGGGAGATGCTAACCTCCATGTTTCTGACTATGATAATTGGATGGATAATGGCTCTCTTTATGAATTAGGGAATAAGAGAAGGGGGGATTTAGAATAAATTAAATATGAAATGTCTGTGGGACACTCAACTGTCTATGAGATGTCCAGTAAGTATGTGATTGGATACATAAGTGCAGAGCTCAGTGGAGAGGTCAGGCCCAGAGATCCAGATTTGGAAATTATCAGCACATAGATTGAAATTTTAGCTATGACATATTTCATGAAGAGAGAATGGACTGAGAAGGGAAGAGAGTCAAAGAAAGACAGATTCATGGGGCACAATTTGACAGCCTCATCCTCCAATGTACAATACTCTTTCTACTTTTCCAGAGAGGGATTTATGGGGATCTTTATGCCTTTTGCAAAATTTTTCTTTTGTGTAACTGATTTGTGAGTTTTCCATGAAATGCACAGGTAGCTGGCATTTCTCTTATGTCTGTACTTTTTTTTTTTAGCAGATGGGAACGCAAAAGTGTAGGGACCTATCATGAAATCGTCAACGTCACCCAGCCAGAACCAAACTCAGGGCTCCTTCTAGCCCACCTGTCCATATCTATTCCTTCTTTATGGTCCTTTTTGAAATGGATCTGTCTAGTCCTTTGAGTCTGGATATGGCATTGTGAATCACTCATACCCTGAGCTCCTCATCTATGATGACATAAGTTGTTATTTAGGGTTGTTCATGTTGGGAGGGGAATGCAAAAGTAGGGAATGGGAGAGCTCTGTTTTTGAACATGAATTGTCACTGTAGACAGAGGAAACAAAAAGAAATCTGTGGGAGTTGATGACACCATACAGTTAGGAGAAAAGAAATAGGAGTTGAAGAGAGGAGAGCTGAAATAAGTGAATATGTTGTTGGAATAAAAAGACACTAAGGAAAAAACTGTTCAAAGAACCCAGGGTGAAGTGAGAATCCCAGGAGCCAAAAGATGAAAGTGGAGGAGGCTGTGAGTACATGTGTGCATGGCAATAGGCTTGCTTATTTCCCCGTCAGTTTATTCAGTTTGTTAATGAAGGCCTAGCAGCAGGAGATGTGCAGTCCATTTACGAATGACAAGGACCACTAATCTAGGGTTTACCTATGCTTGCTGGAGGTGAAAGCCCCTGCTACTAAATTATTTCAAGTGAATACAGAGCTCAAGCAGAGATCTAGTTGTCTGTCTGGGCCAAGAGTTTGAGCTAATGCTTCAGCCCATGACAGTGGAAGTAAAATCCTGAAATGGATTTCCATACTTGTCTAATATAGACTCAGGCAAGAGCCCAGGATGAAGATTGAAGCCTCTGTTTGTTTAAGGAGGCATGCAGAATTTCAAGGAGCTTCATTTCCATGACTGAGTGGCTGAAATGTGACCCCTAATCACACTGTGAGGCTGAGTGCATTTTGTACTGGCTGGTTTCAGAGGGGAAACTTTAACCTTTTTGGCACTAACCTACATACAGCTCATGCCTTGCTGCTCCAGTACTTTTTTCCATCATTCCCAGTGAATCAAGAAATCTCAGCTCCCAGCAACAAGAGGTTAAATACTGGTTGATGCGTCTGTTTGCTTGCCTGGTTTCTCTCCTAATCTCAGTGCTGGGAGCGGTGCCTGCTTGGCAGCTCTGGATCCCTGGACCATCTCAGAACAACTACAGCCATGAGTCTCCAACCCACAGCCTCTCCACAGGGTCTTTCTGCTTGGCAGACCTGCTATGGCCTGGTAAACAGGGCTTACCAGCTAGCATCTGCTCTCTGGAAACTGGTCTGAAAGTTTCCCCTCAGGACCCCAACTAACCTGAGGCAGACAGACAGGAGGCTTCTGGTAGGACCTATGGGTAAAGGCCTTTGTAAAAAGAATCATTCAACTCCAGACACCCATATTTTGGAGGTCATATCCTCTTCCTCACTATCTTTTAACAATGTTCCCATTGTCAACATGGTAAACAATTTCTTACCTATGTGCTTCAGTCCTGGCCAGATTAACACTTAGTGGCTCTAAGTGCTAAAAAGCTTATGATTTTCCCCATATGTAATTCAAAAGTGAAAATATGCTCAACTGTAAAATAAATGTAAAAAGTCCAAAATTATTTTGATTTTGACATAATGATCATACTGTTTTCTAAATAGCAAATATAATATTATTTAAAAATTGTGTGGTAAATTTAGATAATCTGGCGTTGGCCCCAGGATGACCCTAACAGACTTAGGGGAGACAGGCTACTTCTGCAGAGACTACTTGAACTCTCTATGCAGAGATTCCATTTTTCAAAGCTCACAACCTCCTTTTCCATCTCATTTTAGAGACAGTTACAAACAAATATCTCCTTGCAAGGTGCTCCAGACTGATCCTAGTGAGCCTACATCCTTACTCAAATTGGCCGTGTTTCTCTTCTGGAAGGTACCAAAGAAATCCCAACTGCACAGACTGGTTTGAGTCATCTGAGCTAACTGGTTCTCTCTTAATGCTTGATTAGAAAATCAATCTGGTTAATCAAAGAAGAGGATCACTTTGGCACCCTTAAATCTTCAAATTCACATCTTTCCTTGAAGGTGTGGCTTGGCACACAGATGTTGTTTGGGTGCCAGAATTTTTACTTGGATGCCTAATTTTCATATAAAACAATTCTCTCTTTCCTTTGAGTAAAATTATTACTGAAGTGTAAGTGGTTTGGGCTGAAAGAAAGGATGGATTTTCTGTCTTTTAGTGTGGCAGAACAATCCATCATTAAGTACAAAGATGGCCCAAAGGAAACTACTAAAGGATTAGCCCAAAGGGGTATTCCTTGATTTGTTCTCTGTGTTGCTTTTTGTTTTTCATTTTAGTGGAAGTAAAAGTATTGTTAATGGGAGGTACACCTTTTCACACAGGAGCACATGGAACACCAACAACCAACTTCACTGAACCACATAGAGAGATAAAGCCTCCAGCAGAAGGAAGCTATAACCAAGAACACTCTGTTTATTTAACTTAACCTTAAAGCTTATTGCTGATTAGCTGTAAATAATGATAAACTTATTGGTATACTTCCATATATGTAGGGTTCAGATAAGTTGAACAGGGCTCACTGTATCATGTATTCACTTGCTAAATGGTTTTGAATACACAGGGAGCTACTTGAAGTAGCCAGAGACTGATCTGATTACCCTGGCCTTGAGTTTATGTTTACTCAGTGGGGACCTAGAGGGAGTGTTTGGATGAATTCTTATTCTGGAAAAACACTACAAACTCTCTGTTTCACTGATTATGGCTCAGTAGGGTTATTTCTATTTAGAGGACAGAACATTTTATTTTTCAAAAGTGATTACCTCTGAAACATCTATTATTTATATTAAATAATGTAATGTATATGTTGGGTTGGTTTATAGAAACCCAGACTGTAGTTTTGTAGCATGCAATCTTTTGCTTTCTTATAACTATCCCTCCTGCAGCAAGCAGCCAACAATAAATATTAGTGAGTTTGACTTGTATTTTGGAAGGGGCAACAAACTACCTTGCCATCTTCCAAACTGGTTCTGGAATCACAAATGTGTATGCATATTTCCACAAGTACACACTGTTTCCCTAAAAGGAATATCTTATAACTGTGTGATAGACACGGTGGGAAAAATGATCACTAATTTACTGATAAGGAAACTGAGGCACGGGAAGATTAAGTAACATTCCCAGGGTAGTGCCCCCCTCTGCAATTAATTTTCACCTGGAACTAGTGACTGTGACCTTATTTGGAAATAGGGTCTTTTCAGACATAATCAAGTTAAGATGAAGTCATACTGGATTAAGATGGTCCCTAAATCCAATAGCTGATGTCCTTATAAGGAGAGGGCCGTTTGGAGACACAGAGACATAGAGACCAAAGGGAAGAAGAACAAGTGATGGCAGAGGCAGAGATTGGAGTGATACAGGTACAAGACAAAGAACTCAAAGGATTGCCAACAACCACCAGAAGGTAGAAGAGAAGCATGGAGTAGATTCTTCTCTAGAGCCTTCAGAGGGAGCATGGCTCTGCTGACAGCTTGATTTCAGACTTCTAGCTTCCTGAACTGTGAGAGAATAAATTTCTGTTGTTTTAAGCCCCAGCCAGTGGTAATTTGTTACAACATCCCTACGAAGCTTAACAAGCCAGGGTTGCATAGGTAGTGAATAGTAGGTCCATAGATGTGGTTAGGCTTTTCTGAACTGTAGTGCAGTTTTTCCAAGACGCCTCAATGCCTCCCTGTGAGTGCCTCTTCTCCATCCACTCTCATTATACTCAGTAAAAATAAGTTAGGGAAATCATTATCTTTGGGATTTATGGTACTTTGTGTTTCAGTGTGTTGTAATTATGGGGAGGTAGGTAACAGATATGACTTTTAAGAGGACTGCAGTATAAAAATCCCATAGATGCTGTCCAGAGGCAAAACTTGCTATATTGGGCAATCCACGTCATGTAGAGAACATGTTCCTCCTTTCTGGTTTTCCCCACTGAGACTATCTCAAAACAGAGCTGTAATGAGCACTATCTATCTCTGCTGGTAGCCTATGATACAATTATGATAATGATAATGATAAACACTTATTAAGTGCCCACAGTGCAAGGTGTTACTTGCTCAAAACTCATAAAAGCCCTTGTCCCCACTGTCATAGTGTTTATCATAGTATTGGCACAGTGTGGGAGTTGGCATTTTGTGGACAGTTAATGCTTTATGCTGATCCGCTTGGACAACAGATCACAATCCTTCACACCTCCAAATTTCTGTTGTGCGTTCTTCTGCTGTTTCAGGCCCTCATAAGGCCACTGTGCTTGGAGACCATAAAAATTATAGATTCTGGAAAATTTGGCATTGCTGTAATCATCAAATTATTTGAGCTCACTTTTCTCACCAATTTACTGATCACCAATTTACTGATGAGGAAATTGAGGAGTGGGCAGATTAAGTGACATTCCCAGGAGTAGTGGGCTGAATGGTGCTCCTTCCCTCAAATTCACGTCTACCTGGAACATGTGAATGTCACCTTATTTGGAAATAGGGTGTTTACAGATGTAATCAAGCTAAGATGAGCTCATACCAGATTAGGTATGTTTGCTTTGGTTGTTCTGAATTATTGGAGTTTTATAGGTTTCATTGATTCTAGATTTCCTTGTTATGGCTGATTTAAGCTAGCAGCAGTCCTGTTATGAGGAACAGCTGGTGATGGTCTCAGAACCACATATCTTAGAGTTGGAAGGGACCTCAAGATAGCACCATGAACCACCTGCTTTAGGGTGACTAATCTGTCATTGTTTCCAGTTTACAGAAGAAATAATTGAAGAGAATTTCAGTGACCTGATAAAGATAACACATTTGGTTAGTAGCAGATAATATCCAACATTTTTGAATACTTTATACGTGTCAGGCATTGTGCTAAGGATTTTATGTGCACAATCTCATTTAATTTCCACAATAATCTTATGAGGTATCTCATTCTAAAGAAGAGAAAACTGAGACACAGAAAGATTAAGTAACTTGACCAGGGCAGTACTGCTAATAAGTATCAGAATCAGGTATCTGAATATACATGGTGTGGGTACCACTGTGACCCCAGAAAGTCTGATTCCAGAGCCTATGTGTTTAATCACCATGTTATGTTGTTTAATGATCAGAGAGAACCGGGTCCTCTTGTCTTGGTGGTTTAGTGAAGTGGTTCCCAACCATTGTGCAGGGTCTATGAATCTGTATATACGTCAAGCATTATCTGTAGACTAAAAAAATGTGATCATTGAATGTTTTAAAATTAATATTGATCTTGTTTCGATATACTGTACATTCATTTAAAAGCATTATTGAATTAAGAATGGCTTTGGCAGCTGCCAGGTTTCTGCTCCTCTAGTGAGACAGGGCAAGGAGACGCTCTTCTCAGCTCCTTGCCTGGGTGGGCAAGTCAGGCTCTAGGGCCGGCAGAAATCCTCATTTGAGGGTCTCACCGATTTCCCTGGTCAGAGTGCTGCAGCTGAGCGGAGCAGCTGCTTGGGACTATGGCTCAGGTGCTGCAGAAAGACTTCTTGGAATCTGACATGTTATCACTTTGGGACCTTTGGCCAGCTGCTCCTGACTTGGCCAAATGAATGCTCAGACTGTCCCAGTCTCTGAACTGAAGAGAACAAACATTATTAGCATATTTCTTACCACCATGAATACAAGGTATTTCAATGAAGAGTATCAGAAGGACATCTACAAATCCAAGACTGGCATGTGCAAGTTCTGAGGAATGGTGGAATTACCCAATGTATCTGGGTGACCTTTGGAGACAGCTGAGACAGAGCTACAACAGGGCAGTGGCTGACATCTAACTCATAGCATATCTTCTCCAGTCATGTGGATGAAAGGGTCTTGGTGCTCCGTCCAGATGTCAGTCCTGAGCCTCTGAGTTGGGAGAGCTGAATTTAGGACATTGGTCCATGAAAGACATCCCGGCCACATGTAATATCAATAGGCGAATACTCTCCCAGAGATCTCCATCTCAATGCTAAGACCCAGCTCCATTCTTTGACCACCAAGCTCCAAAGCTGGACACCCCATACCAAACAACTAGAAAGACAGGAACACATTCCCAACCATTAGCAGAGAGGCTACCTAAAATCATAATAAGTTCACAGACACCCCAAAACACACCACCGGAGCAGTCTTGCCCACCAAAAACACAAGGTCCAATCTCATCCACCAGGACACAGGCACCAGTCCCCTCCACCAGGAAGCCTACACAACCCACTGAACCAACCTTACCACTGGGGACAGACACCAAAAACAACGGGAACTATGAACCTGCAGCCTGGGAAAAGGAGACCCCAAACACAGTAAGTTAAGCAAAATGGGGAGACAGAGAAATACACAGCAGATGAAGGAGCAAGGTAAAAACTCACCAGATCAAACAAATGAAGAGGAAATATGTAGTCTACCTGAAAAAGAATTCAGACTAATGATAGTAAAGATGATCCAAAATCTTGGAAATACAATGGAGAAAATACAAGAAAGATTTAAAAACGACCTAGAAGAACTAAACAGCAAACAAAAAATGATGAAATTAAACACTAAATAAGCAAACAATAAATGAAATTTAAAATTCTCTAGAAGGAATCAATAGCAGAATAACTGAGGCAGAAAAACGGATAAGTGACCTAGAAGATAAAATAGTGGAAATAACTACCATAGAGCAGGATAAAGAAAAAAGAATGAAAAGAATTGAGGACAGCCTCAGAGACCTCTGGGACAACATTAAATGCACCAACATTCGAATTATAGGGGTCTCAGAAGAAGAAGAGAAAAAGAAAGGGACTGAGAAAATATTTGAAGAGATTATAGTTGAAAACATCCCTAATATGGGAAAGGAAATAGTCAGTCAAGTCCAGGAGGCACAGAGAGTCCCATACAGGATAAATCCAAGGAGAAACACGCCAAGACACATATTAATCAAACTATCAAAAATAAAATACAAAGAAAAAATATTAAAAGCAGCAAGGGAAAAACAACGAATAATATACAAGGGAATCCCCATAAGGTTAACAGCTGATCTTTCAGCAGAAACTCTGCAAGTCAAAAGGGAGTGGCAGGACATATTTAAAGTGATGAAAGGGAAAAGCCTACAACCAAGATTACTCTACTCAACAAGGATCACATTCAGATTCAATGGAGAAATTAAAAACTTGACAAACAAGCAAAAGCTAAGAGAATTCAGTACAACCACGCCAGCTTGACAACAAATGCTAAAGGAACTTCGCTAGGCAGGAAACACAAGAGGAGGAAAAGACCTACAATAACAAACCCAAAACAATTAAGAAAATGTTAAGAAGAATGTACATATTGATAACTACCTTAAATGTAAATGGATTAAATGCTCCAACCAAAAGACATAGACAGGCTGAATGGATAAAAAAACAAGACCCATATATATGCTCTCTACAAAAGATCCACTTCAGACCTAGGGACACATACAGATTGAAAGTGTGGGGATGCAAAAAGATACTTCATGCAAATGGAAATCAACAGAAAGCTGGAGTAGCAATTTTTATATCAGACAAAATAGACTTTAACATAAAGATTATTACAAGAGACAAAGAAGGACACTATATAATGATCAAGGGATCGATCCAAGAAGAAGATATAACAATTGTAAATATTTATGCAGCCAACAGAGGAGCACCTCATAAATAAGGCAAATGCTAACAGCTATAAAAGGGGAAATTGACAGTAACACAATCATAGTAGGGGACTTTAACACCCCACTTCCACCAATGGACAGATCATCCAAAATGAAAATAAATAAGGAAACACAAGCTTTAAATGATACACTAAACAAGATGGACCTACTTGATATTTATAGGCCATTCCATCCAAAGAAAACAGAATACACTTTCTTCTCAAGTGCTCATGGAACACTCTCCAGGAGAGATCATATCTTGGGTCACAAATAAAGCCTTGGTAAATTTAAGAAAACTGAAATCATATCAAGTATCTTTTTGACCACAATGCTATAAGACTAGATATCAATTACAGGAAAAAAAACTTAAAAAAATATAAACACATGGAGGCTAAACAATAAACTACCAAATAACCAAGAGATCACTAAAGAAATCAAGGAGGAAGTCAAAAAATACCTAGAAACAAATGACAAAGAAAACACAATGATGGAAAACCTATGGGATGCAGCAAAAGCAGTTCTAAGACGGAAGCTTATAGCAATAAGATCCTACCTCAAGAAACAAGAAACATCTCAAATAAACAACCTAACCTTACACCTAGAGCAATTAGAGAAACAACAGAAAGCCCCAAAGTTAGCAGAAGGAAAGAAATCATAAAGATCAGGTCAGAAATAAATGAAGGAAACAATAGCAAAGATCAATCAAACTAAAAGCTGGTTGAGAAGATAAACAAAATTGAGAAGCCATTAGCCAGATTTATCAAGAAAAAAAGGGAGAAGACTCAAGTCAATAGAATTGAAATGAAAAAGGAGAAGTAACAACTGACACTGCAGAAATACAAAGGATCATGAGAGATTACTATAAGCAATTCTATGCCAATAAAATGGACAACCTGGAAGAAATGGACAAATTCTTAGAAAAACACAGCCTTCCGAGACTGAACCAGGAAGAAATAAAAAATATAAATAGGTCAATCACAGAACTGAAATTGAAACTGTAATTAAAAATCTTCCAAAAAAACAAAAGCCCAGGACCAGATGGCTTCACAGGCGAATTCTATCAAACATTTAGAGAAGAGCTAACACCTATCCTTCTGAAACTCTTCCAAAATATAGCAGAGGGAGGAACACTCCCAAACTCATTCTATGAGGCCACCATCACCCTGATACCAAAACCAGACAAAGATGTCACAAAAAAAGAAAACTACAGGCCAATACCACTGATGAACATAGATGCAAAAATCCTCAACACAATACTAGCAAACAGAATCCAACAGCACATTAAAAGGATTATGCAGCATTATCAAGTGTGGTTTATATCAGAATGCAAGAATTCTTCAATATATGCAAATCAATCAATGTGATAAACCATATTAACAAATTGAAGGAGAAAAGCCATATGATCATCTCAATAGATGCAGAGAAAGCTTTCGACAAAATTCAACACCCATTTATGATAAAAACCCTGAAGAAAGTAGGCATAGAGGGAACTTTCCTCAACATAATAAAGGCCATATATGACAAACCCACAGCCAACATCGTCCTCAATGGTGAAAAACTGAAACCACTTCCACTAAGATTAGGAACAATACAAGGTTGCCCACTCTCACCACTATTATTCAACATAGTTTTGGAAGTCTTAGCCACAGCAATCAGAGAAAAAAAAAGAAAGAAACGGAATCCAAATCAGAAAAGAAGAAGTAAAACTGTCACTGTTTGCAGATGACAAAATACTATACACAGAGAATCCTAAAGATGCTACCAGAAAACTACTAGAACTAATCAATGAATTTGGTAAAGTAGCAGGATACAAAATTCATGCAGAAATCTCTTGCATTCTTATACACTAATGATGAAAAATCTGCAAGAGAAATTAAAGAAACACCCCCATTTACCACTGCACCACCAACAACAAAATACCTGGGAATAAACCTACCTAAGGAGATAAAATATCTGTATGCAGAAAGCTATAAGACACTGATGAAAGAAACTAAAGATGATACATACAGATGGAGAGATATACATGTTCTTGGATTGGAAGAATCAACATTGTGAAAATGACTATCCTACCCAAAGCAATTTACAGATTCAATACAATCCCTATCAAACTACCAGTGTCATTTTTCACAGAACTAGAACAAAAAATTTCACATTTTGTATGGAAACACAAAAGACCCTGAATAGCCAAAGCAATCTTGAGAATAAAAAACGGAACTGGAGGAATCAGACTCTCTGACTTCAGACTATACTACAAAGTTACAGTAATCAAGATAGTATGGTACTGGCACAGAAACAGAAATATAGATCAATGGAACAGGATAGAAAGCTCAGAGACAAAGCCATGCACATATGGTCACCTTATCTTTGATAAAGGAGGCAAGAGTATACAATGGAGAAAAGGCAGTCTCTTCAATAATTGGTGCTGGGAAAACTGAACAGGTACGTGTAAAAGAATGAAATTAGAACACTCCCTAACACCATACACAAAAATAAACTCCAAATGGTTTAAAGACCTAAATGTAAGGCCAGACACTATAATACTCTTAGAGGAAAACATAGGCAGAACACTCTATGACATAAATTACAGCAAGGTCCTTTTTGACCTGCCTCCTAGAGAAAGGGAAATAAAAACAAAAATAAACAAATGGGACCTAATGAAACTTAAAAGCTTTTGCACAACAAAGTAAACCATGAACAAGACGAAAAGGTAACCCTCAGATTGGGAGAAAATACTTACAAACAAAGCAACTGACAAAGGATTAATCTCCAAAATATATAAGCAGCTCATGCAGCTCAATATCAAAAAACAAACAACCCAATCCAAAAATGGGCAGAATATCTGAAGAGACATTTCTCCAAAGAAGATATACAAATTGCCAACAAACACATAAAAGGATGCTCAACATCACTAATCATTAGAGAAATGCAAATCAAAACTACAGTTAAGTGTCACCTCACACTGGTCAGAATGACCATCATCAAAAAGTCTACAAACAACAAATGCTGGAGACGGTGCAGCAAAAAGGGAACCCTCTTGCACTGTTGGTGGGAATGTAAATTGATACAGCCACTGTGGAGAACACTATGGTGGTTCCTTAAAAAACTAAAAATAGAACTACCATATGACCCAGCAATCCCACTACTGGGCATATACCCTGAGAAAACCATAATTCAAAAAGAGTCATGTACCACAATGTTCATTGCAGCACTGCTTACAATAGCCAGGACATGGAAGCAATCTAAGTGTCCATCGGCAGATGAATGGATAAAGAAGATATGGCACATATATACAATGGAATATTACTCAGCCATGCAAAGAAATGAAATTGAGTTATTTGTAGTGAGGTGGATGGGCCTAGAGTTTGTCATACAGAGTGAAGTAAGTCAGAATAAAACAAACACAATATGCTAATGCATATATATGGAATGTAAAAAAAGAAAAAGGTCATGAAGTACCTAGGGGCAAGATGGGAATAAAGCTGAAGACCTAATAGAGAATGGAGTTGAGGACACGGGGAGGGGGAAGGGTAAGCTGGGACAAAGAGAGAGTGGCATGGACATATATACACTACCAAATGTAGAATGGATGGCTGGTGGGAAACAGCTGCATAGCACAGGGTGGTCAGCTCAGTGCTTTGTGACCACCTAGAGGGATGGAATAAGGAGGGTGGGAGGGAGACACAAGAGGGAGGGGATAGGGGGATAGGTGTATAAGTATGGCTGATTTACTTTATTATACAGCAGAAGCTAACACACCATTGTGGAGCAATTATACTCCAATAAAGATGTTGAAAAAAAAAAAGCATGGCTTCTTGTCATGATTCATTTTATTATATCAGTGACTACTAAAAGAACAATGCTCTTTTGGGGGAGTCTGAAATATGTTGATCTGGGAAGGAGTCCTTATATTCATGAAGAAGATTATGAACCATGGTTTAGTAGAAAGAGAGCTCAACTTCGAGTCAGGTGGACCTAGGTGTGAGTCTTGCTTCTGTTTTCTTCCTGGCTGAGTGACCTTGGGCAAGTCTCTTCACTATCTTACCTTCATTTTCCTCACCTGTAAAGTGGTATTCTATAAGTTATCTCACAATATTGTTGGGAGTCTCAGCTTTAATAGTGTACGTGAAAGTCTTTTATAAAAAATAGAGTTCTCTAGGTACATAATGAGATCATTATTATTCCTCTGTTATACTCAAGGGATCAAGTTTGGCCCTTGACACTTCCTTATGTTCACTTTTCCTGTAGTCTTCTGTATACCTTTTAATTTTTAAAACTTTTGTCACTATTGTAATGCTAAGCTGGGGAACATGTCAAATTCCAAGAAAATAATATCCATCCCTGGCATGAGCTAACTCCACTTTCTAGTCATGCCTGAAATAGCAACTTTTGTGAGATGAAAATTTTATGTGGCAGAGAGGAAAAGAAGATGGCATTCCAGCTCTTCTGTGGGTTTGACTTCACCCTTCTTCTTTGAGTAGGTCAAAGTTATTCTGGGATACCCTACATCATTTTTTCTAGGCTGAGAACTAGGGTTGGAAGAGTGGAGCCCAGCCAGAGGGAGGAGGAACGACTCTGTCTCTTTCTCCTATGTCTCTCCTTTCCTAGCTTTCTAATCTCTTTTGGGTGCACTATTTATTGAAGCATAATTCCAAAAGAACAGGCCAGATCCATATCTGGCCTTTCTGAGTGACATGAAAATATTTTCAGGTCTACTGAGTACACATACCACTGTGAAGTGGCCAGCCAAGGGCCACTGGTGAATCCAAGGGCCCTGGTGAAGTTGTGTCTAGACAAGAGCAGGGACAAGCTTGAAGCAACCTCAGTTACAGCCATGAATCTATTTTAGTATGACTTGGTCACTGCTGTGACTTTCCATTTCCCCTTTGAGCCTAGTCATTTTTAACTGCTGCGATGCTCCAAGGCTTAGCATGAAAATGTTTGCCTCAGTTTCTGGAGCTAGAGCTGTGCTGCCACCACCTGGAGTTGGGGGGGATTTCAACAGCAGTTCTTACATCACTCCCAGTAGCCAGTCATCTACAGGCAGAATGTTCAATCTGCTCTCTTGTCTAAGAAAAATTTCTTTTCCCTGGAAGCTTCTTGATTCTTTAGGAGGTGCTCGATTATGGAATGGGGTTTGGTTTCTAAACTATTGAATGAAATTTACAAGTTTGGAAGTAATGAATCTTTAAACAGGCTTCTTATACTCTTCACCAGCCATAGCTATCCATTATGATTAATGAAAAAGTGCATTAGTAACCTAGGTCTGACCAGTGCTAAGGCATGATTAATCTTGTGGCCCAACTGCTCTTCAACTCTTTTTGTTAACCTCTTGCCTGAGGACGTATAGGTATCAAGAGAGACTAAGTGCCTCCTTGTCAATTACACTAGGAGCCCACAGTCAGTGCTTTATAAGCCCTGGGAAGTATGGAAAAGCTGGTTGGCTGCTCTATCTTCTTATCATCAACCTATACTGAGAGCCTTGCCATTTATCTCCTTGGTTCCATCTACACTACTATTTGGGTGTCACCATAGTCCATCCTCATGTGAGCCTTGGCAGAAAATAAAGATGAACTTAAGTGTTTGATCTGCTACATTCTTTGTTGTCAAGGAGAGAGGAGGGGTTACCTTTTTATTGATAAGTGAAACCTAGTGCAAAATGGGGACGTCTTATAGAAAGGAGTTGCCTTCTGAACTTTGGAGTTGGTCCATGTGTCAGGCCTAAAGCAATTGCGTGGGTAGCACCAAGAGAGCTATCATTTGCTGGATCCACTCTGAAAGTCAGACTTGCTTTATGTTCACATGGAAGAGGTTGGTTCTTAGTATTGGTCATCTGGGTGCTCTTAGACACATTTAATTTTCATTATACCAAGGCAAGGCTTAAAGAAAGATGTCATAGGCTTGGAACACACCATACTTCTGGTGTACTCATGAGCTCTGACAGAGGTAGAAATTGTGGGAGTACACAGGAGAGTTCCAGGACCTTCTATCCCCAAGAGTATGCAAAACATAGCAATACATGGTTTTACAGATATACTGCCAGGGTTCCCAGAATTAATAATTTTCACTTCTACCACTAGGTCTTATACTAACCTCTGCCTCCTGGTCTTTTCCTTATACTGTGTGATCTTTTGACAAAGTTCTTACTGCTTTTTTTTTTTTTTTTTCTTTTTTGCGGTATGCGGGCCTCTCACTGTTGTGGCCTCTCCCGTTGCGGAGCACAGACTCCGGATGCGCAGGCCCAGCGGCCATGGCTCACGGGCCCAGCCGCTCCGCGGCATATGGGATCCTCCCAGACCGGGGCACGAACCCGTATCCCCTGCATCGGCAGGCGGACTCTTAACCACTGCGCCACCAGGGAGGCCCCTTACTGCTTTTACTGAAACTTTCCTGGTCTAATCACTAGCAAATATCTTGAAGAAAATCAGGTTTGCTCAACAGGTCATCTCTTGGCATTTTGTGAATTCTTATCAATGTAGACTGACTTAGTTGGTTTTTAGGTCTCATATTAAATGTTACTTTTGCAGAGAGGCCTTTCCTGACCCTCTGTTTTAAAGTTAGTTTCTCCAACCTCTTCTTTGGTATAGTAAGAAAACATGCTCTAGAGCCAGATAGATCCATTCCTTGGCTCCGCCCAGCACTAACTGTGTTACCCAAGGCAACTTACTTGGCCTCTCTGCATCCCAGTTTCCTAGTAAAATAGGCATAATAATAGTGCATACTTCATAGGGTTGTTGTGAGGATTAGTTATGGTACATAAAGTATTTAGAACAGTGCCTGGCTGTCACCATCATCATTCTCATTATCATTTCAGTCCATGTTTGTATCTTTCATATCACTTATTATAACTATAAATTGTTGTAGGTGTTAGTTTGTCTTTTTTATTTTTCAGTCTCTCTCTCCCACTGTTCTGAAAGTTGTATGAGGGTAGAAACCATGTTTGTGTTTGCTTGTTCATTCTCCTTTCCTCAGTGCCCAGCACATAGTAGGAGCTCAGTAAATATTTGCCAAGTAAATTAATGATAATTTAAGGAGTATTTTTAAACTGCTCAAATATCTCTTTCCTCCAAGCTCTTATTATCATAAAATCTCTTTATAACAAGAAGACTCCCAGATCTCAATCAATAGAACATTTTATTTCAAGGAACATCTACTACAAACAAAATGCCAGTGCAACACGTTCCAGTCTTCTATGTCAGCCTCTTCCTTTTTATTATTGCCTTTGCCTTCTCCAGCTATTTACAACTAGATCTACTAATGAGACCCACCTCTAGGTCCAGACCCAGAGCCCACTTAAATCATTTGAACCATAACTAAGGCAAAGTGATTGAGGATTTAGTCTAGGGTATGGAAATTTTGAAGGTACACACAATTAAATAATTTAAATGTGCCATGCAAACTGTAAAGACACCTTTACCTTAACATAAAGTGTATTAGAGATGTACTCTAGATGTCTGTGTAGCCTCTAAGTCATAGATCCTACTCACTGCACCCTCTGTCACAGCCAGATCTCCTGCAACCAACTAAAGACTCCACCTGTGCATTTTACCTGGAATCATCTGCTGATGGATGGGTGTATCCTGTCCTCTTCTTCCCTGAAATATTTTGGAACTTCATGAATTCTTTGGACACAATGCCTTAGACATCCATCTGCCATTGCTGATACCAACCTCCTCTGAATTGCAATACCTCTGGTCTCAGTGTTGTCACCCATTCTCAGCCTGGATCCTGAGCTCGCTCTAGTTATACTGCCTTGGTATATGTTGTACTGGAATTTGACTTGTGTAAGAATTAGTGAGTTAACCTAAAATGCGGGTAAACTAGAGGAAGGAAGAGGAAGCCAAACTGATTTATTTCCAAGTGAACTACATACCATATAAATGATATTTAGTTACTACCTCATTCAAAACCTTTGATTACTCCACTGGCCTCTAGTATAAGGTTCTAATTCTTCATTCTAGCAATCAGGGTCTTGCACAATAGCCTCTACTTACTTTTCTAACCTCAACTCCCATTACTCTATACAAAGCTTCTGTGAGAACCTAGAGGGCAGAAGCTTTCACTTTTTTACTAGTAGCCTGGCACTTTAAATTGTATCTGTTAGTACATATAACAGCTAAAAATTATTGAGTTCTTTACTCTGTGCTAGGCATGTAAAACATGAAGTACTTTACAGATATCACCTCACTTTACAGGCATCATCTCATGTAATCCCCCCAACTTTAGGAAATAGGTACTACACTAATTTGCCCAAGGTCACCCAGCTAGGGAAATGTTAGAATCAAGAGTTGAACCCAGATCTGTTTAGCCCCAGAGCTTGTGCCATTAATAACTACATCATATTACTTCGATGGTGTCTGTAGAAAAAATACTTGAGACAAACTATACTCTTAATTGTTTGCCTAACACAGTGAACTTACTGTAGCTTATGTGCCTCTACAAACACCCTTTCCCTCACCTGAAAGACTTTCCCACAGCTTCTAGGTCTTTAGCCACTCCTTTGGACTTAGGTTATTTCAATGCTGAGTACTGCTGTTTGGATACATGATAAATACTTCCTTGCATTTGTAGTTCTACATTTATGATATCCATAGCTAGACCTTAAGCCCTTGGAGGGGAGGATTCACGTCTTACACTGTTACATATTGTCAGTCTTAAGAATCAAGTATAGGAACTTAGATCAATTAAGTAATATTTTCTGTTGGTGATGGCTTAAATGGGGATGAAAAAAATAAATTGGAGTAAGGCTCATGATTAATTACAGTTGGCAAGAGACTACATTACTTAAGGATGTATCAAAACATGAAAGTCCTTTCATGTGCAAATATTAGTTACTGGGATGAGAAAGTGAAGAAAAAGGGAAGAAATAGTTAAATAGTCATCATCATAACCATCATCCTTACAGGTAAATCTGCTTCGGAGGTTGAATTATCCTAACACCTATCTTAGACCAATCTATGGGAACTTCCAGAAATCAGAAATTAGTTGCTTAGGCTAGACATAATTATTTTGCATTTATGGAGTCATTTACATTTATAAAACTGCTTTATAATAATTACAGTGTTCACAGGAGATCAAACAAGACGAACAGGAAACCTGGGAGGAACTTCAAAGGCTTCCTGATGACCAGGGACTGCCTATGGTAGGAAATCTTTGGTTAAACTCTATGTAGATCTCTTTTTCTCAAGAGAGGATCAGATTTCATTGATCTCCATGTTCCAAAGCTGTTCATGAACCCTGCTGTTCTGGATGTGTGACAGCTATTTATTTCTCAGGGAAAAGGGAACTAAATTAAGCATCTTTATTTTACTCTCCTTGGCTAGAAAAATGTAATGCTATATTGGAACAGGTTAATGGTCCACTAAGTAATATTCAGAGCCCGAGTTATAAAGGAAGAGAGGCCCATGTGTGAATCTTCTTTAGCGTATAAGAAAATATGTGAAATTCAGAGTTGTAAATTTTCTTCTGACTCTTGTAGGTGATTACATCTGCTGGGGTTTTAATCTGGTGATTTCACAGACTATGAGGTCAAGTATGGTACTCCATTAAAAAAATACATATATATATATATGTATATAATGACATAACTTTCTATTCTCTTTACATTAGGAAGAAGAGTCTGTGGAAGACGTCTTCATATACATTGACACTGAAGAGAGAAACTCTATCTAAATTTTTTTCCCCCCAGATAGCCCTGATCTCTGCTATGGAGCATGCAATTTGATTAGCTTGCTAGTGCTCACTTATATTGCATAACTAGCAAAATTATTAATAGCTATAAAATTATTCAGTTCCTTAAAGATGCAGTCACTATGCTTCTCTCAGTGGTCTCTCACAGCAGCAAACTCTAAGATGATAAGAAGTTGCACACTGATTTTAATTTTAAATGTATTTTCCATTAATTTAATTGAGCCCACTCTTGCTCTTCTGCAATGGCACCAAGAATCAGAAGGGTTTTCCTGTCTCTCCCACCACACCTCCATGGATGGAAGAAATCAGACGCGGATTTTCTCACTTCTCATCTTCAGGCTGAGCCTGTCTTTTTCACTTTACGGTTTCTTTCTGAATGACCCTGTTCTTGACCCTGGGCATGCAATCTGAGAGCTGCATGGGGGTGGAGTGTGGGGAGGATGTTCTGGAGCTCAGCAGATGGATCCCAAGAGCACAATGACTTACCAGCCCTTCCGTGATTGTTGCCAAAACGCCTTCCTGTTTTCAAAAGTGTCTTGCCCCCTGCTCCTTTGTTTTGCTCTGTTAGGAGACTGCAGTTCCGATTTTGCTAGGGACCAAAATCTGCTGTTTCAAGGAAATGCAGCTGCTTGCTTTGGTGGGTGACTTGAGAGAGGGACTTTTTCTACCCTCCCTCCCCAACCTCCTTCCTACCCCACCCCCACATGAACTCCACTGGCTGGCTCATCATTTCATAAAACATTGATTTTAGAAGCTGACTATTTGCTTTTGATTGTTTGGCTGGGGCTGCAACGAAGTCATAGATGGATCTCATTTTGAGCTATCTCCTGTCCACTCTTTTCGGTCAGCCTTCCAGAACTGATTGCCTCTTCCCCCAAATGAAACTGCACAGCCAGATGGAAAGGCTTTTTCAAGTTCTACTGTTTCCCAGGGCAGAGAACGTGCAGAGCTGCCTGGGCCTCAAGCTGGGCCAGCTCTCCTCTAAGACTGTTGCTTCTCTTACCAGCCTATCATTAGGCACAAGACAATTTGATCCCTGCTGCCTAGCCTGGTATCCCTGAGTAGATATTGCCTGGTACTGATGTCATTGCATTTTGTGACCTTTGAGGAAAGGGACCAGACACGCTCAGCCCAGCTGGTTTCTCCTGTGATTGAGGACACCCTCTTTCTCTACTCCTCCCAAGTCCCAGCTTTTGGAAGAAAGGTCTTTGGTTCTCTCTGGCCATTCTGGCCTCAGCTGCAGGCACCAGACACAAATTAATAGGCTTTCCCTCCCCATGTCCAGTACACCAATATGCAAACTCTTGGACCCCAAATCGGGATGTTTTCCCAGCTGGCAAGCCATTGTTTTCTTCTCGTTCAAAAAAGGTGCATAATTTCTCTGCTGCTAAGATGATTTTTCTGTCACTTCTGCTCTATCTGTCCCCTTTATGGTACTCTCTCCGTCTACTTCTGGGATCTCCCTCTTTCAGTTTATTCTCCACTGCCCCAGGGCTTGTCAACCTGAACAGATATGGTGCATTGTGCTGTTAATGGCATACGTGACATGCCTTTGGTACTTACATTGCTAGCCCAGGTACTGTAACTGTAGCTGTCAAACTGGTAGTTCTTCATGTTTATTAGTTTTCTTTCTTTCCTTCTTAAGTTGACATTAAACCAAGTAGTAAGTTTCCTAGTTCAGTGACAAATCAGTCAGTGGAGCAGCTGGAACTCCCAGGGAGCTACACAAGGCCTCTCCTGGGTTTTGGGAGAAGCTTTGGAGAAACCAAGAGCAAACCTAGGCCCAGCCTGGTCACCTAGGACGAAAGAGTATACAACAGGTCGGGGGTCCTCACTGAAATCATCTTTTGCCCAAGATATCTAGAGAAGCCCAGGAAGCTGGCTCATCAGATTGACTTTTGTGTTCCTCTTTTCACCAGCTCTTTGGCTATTATTGTCTATTTGAACTTAAGGCAAAGGGCTGCTCTAGGTGGAGTTCACACACTTACCCCAGCTCCATCACTGTATATCTCAAAGCCTTGAAAGATCTGATTTGTTTTTTCCAGTCCCGTGGACATCTCCAAAAAGAATCCAGCCTCCTATAAAACCAGGCAACCAGATAGATTTTTTTTTTTTTTTAGTTTAGAAAGCTAATCTTCAAGGTCCATCCTGTAAGGCTGATATTTTGGTAAGGGATCTTTCAGCACCATCAACCATTCATTTCAATGATATTTCTGCATCTTTTCCTGCTCCACTTGAGCTACTCCAGAAATAGCAGAAGAGAGTCTGAGAGAAGTCTAGGCTGGGAGTCAAAAGCCAACTGTGTCCGGAGCTCTAATCTAGGCAGTTACATATGGTATAGGGGCCCCTAGAATCTACTTACTAGGTTTCAGTACTAAAATGTGGGGATAGCAGTGCAAAAAAATGGCTTGGCCTAAAAGAGAGCATCCCTAGTCTGTACATTTTCAATTGGCTCTTCTTTTTAGCATTCAGTTTATATTTCAGTTGGTTTTTGAGGTCTTATTTGGTGATGATTTTTTTCCAAGTTGTCAAGAAAGCATTTCTTCTGGTGGTAGTGGGGGTGTGGAATGTCACTCTTACCCTCCTCCTTGGGATGAGAGAAGCAGCAGGGGGAAGGATGGGCATGATCTGATCAGAGTGCCTTTGAAGGGAGAGCTTTCTGTTTTCAGAAGTGCTGGTGGTGGGGAACAATAACAGTTGGTATGAGTTTGCACCTAGGAAAATAGCGTTTGGGATCCACTTGGAGAGAATTCACATGAAAAGGTTCAGGCAATAATGCCGTGAGCTCAAATGGTGCTGTCAAAACATCACAGGTAGTCACTGCAGGGTAGTACTAAAGGTGTTAGAGAGCAGTGTCATTTGTTGAAATGTATCTGCTGATTTAGCTTTTGCTAATTAAATAGTCCCCATGATGTGTGTTTATGTAGGGAACAGTTATGAGTTTTGTAGCAGCAGGGGTTTGGCCCTTTGGGAAGTGCCATTCCTAATGAGAGGGGTTAAGCATGGAAAGGACTTGGGCATAATCTGTTCAGGAATGCTGGTCTCGTCAAAATGGGAAGACTTGGACTGATTAATAGCTTTCCGTCTCTTTTTCACCACTGTTCCCTACCTCTCTGTGCTTCTTGGAAAAGGCAAGCATCAGGGTCATGATGAACAATTTTAGCATGTAAGGAGCACTTTCTCTGCTCTTTGTTTTTCCTGCTACAGCTCTCTGGCTGTCATTATTATCCTTTGTCACAGGGTGGGATTGGGGGTGGGGCTTGGGAGGAAGAGAGGAAAAAGTAAAAGGGACTCAAAGACTTTCCTTGTCCGCCTTCCCTTGTCTTCCTGGTGTTTCAAAAGTATCCAGGATGGTGAAAAAACACCCCACCCCTGCCCAGCAGGCCTACATCCCTGGCTGCTTCTCTTAAGGCCTTTCCTTGTGATGCCTGGGAGTGTGTGTGTCTGTGTGTGTGTTTGTGTGTTTGTGTGTGCGTGTGTGTGCTGGGGGTTGTTAACTAGAAATTGGGCAATCACTTTGGGCAGAAGGGACAGAATTTCAGGAAGCTGTCAACATGATATACCTCATTCTAGTTCTTCCATTGCCATTCAGCATTATTTCAGTGGCATGGCTGAAATTTTAAAGATAAAAATACCTTACCAATTTGATTCTGGCCTCAGAACCAAGAGCTGTCTTGATCCAGAGAGCTGGCCCGGGCTGCACAGCACTGTAGTTGATACCTATGGGGGTCCTAGTGTTTCTCAGCAAAGTTGAATCAAAAATACTGAGGATGGTCACTAGATGTCCCTCTTGTGTCTCTAAAGAGGCTGAGGCGGGGGGGCTCCCTTCAGGATTGAAGTAAAGGGAAGCTAAGACTGAGGGAACTTTCTTTTTGTTTTTATTATCTACACCCAGAACGGTTTTATTCAATTAATTAGTAAATTCCTGATCATGAAGGTGTTTTCGGCTACTCACTTAGTCAATAACATTGTTGCAGTACAATGATCAAGTGTGTCTATGAGCAAACATTGGTGGAGTATAATGATAAAGTGCGTCTATTCGCAAAAAATACATTCTGAGAGCAAAGGGCGGTGGCCTTAGGGTTATCTGTAGAAGTTGATTGCGGGGGATGGGAGACCTATTTTTTTGGAAGGGAGGTGTCACTATCACTTTGAGCTTGGGGGTGATGGGAAGGTAGGAAAGCAGAGGCACCCGCCCCTGCCTCTCTCCATACCTGGCTTCCATAATAGCGGTTTAGTATAGCTGGGAGTACTTGGGGTGCTCCACTTGGAAAGGAGGGGCGCATTGAGTGTGAACGGGGAACAGGACCCAGGGAACCACGAGTGATCTCCTTAGCTAGGAGTGCATTTGTCTTTGCAAACGCAGAACAGGTCTTTACAATGTGATTGCACTTACAAAGGTAATGACATTGTACATGAATTGAATTCTCCTATTTATCTTTAAAAGACAGCAGAATATAGACATTCTATTAGCACTCCTCAAGGTAAGAGGTCCTCGGCCCTCTTATCTTGTTGTGTGCATCTTTTCAGATGCCACGGCAATGTTAATCATTTTACCTGAGTAATTCTTCCATTTCTCGTTACCTGGGGGATTGTTAATGGCCGAGACTACTTCTCAGACTCTTTGCTCCCGCTCAATCAAGCCGTGGAGGCGCCAGTTTACTTTTATTGATCAGCGGGTTCCTGACAGCCTTTGCCACAAGGAAGCAGCATCATCCTTTTTTTAACTTAAAGGGGAACAGATCGCCTTAAAGTTTACAGCTAAAAGCTTCTAAGCAGAGCATGCAAACATTTTAGTATGCTGCTAATTGTTCTGTTTAAATAGTCCAAGCAATATTTTAGAAAGCTGCCAAACGCCTAACTCATATCCCGTGATCAGATAGCAAACCCATTTCAAATGCCTTTTTAGGCCTTTTTAATTAGACCAAGATGCACTTCATTCCCACTCGTTGACATCAAAGGTAAATAACTGTGATAAATCAAATGGAGCCCTTCTCTTTACAGAGCGCGTGAGGTGCGCCCGCGTTGCCTGCCATGTTGTCACTCTCCTCCAGAAGGGTCTGCAGAAAACCGGGCGGGCCGCGGGGCTCCCTCGAGCCACACTCTGCTGTTCACTCGCACCTCTAAACGACCAAATTAAATGATACTCATTGCAGATGATTCGATTTTCTCCTACATTTTCTGGGCTGAATTGCATCCTAATGTGAGAGAGTGAAACGACCCCCACGCGGAAAGCGGATCAAGCTCTCCGCGCCCTCCGCTTGGTCTCAGATGCACGTTTAGGGGGTCTCAACCTCACTCCCGAAATAATTCCTTTCTGTAGGAGGAAGCTGTCTTCTTCTTCCCCTGCCAAGGTAGAGGCTGCTAAACTAGCTCCTTTTGGAAAGAGAAATATTTTTTTTTAAAAGCAGCTGGGTAGCTCTCTGCAAGAAGATGGCAGTTTTGAGAAAACCTATTATGTGTTCAAATGCCTTTTCCCCTTTTCTTGTTTAATGTTTTTTAAAGGGCAAAAGTGAGTCTCATTTTAAGCACACAGACTCGGGCCAACGTCGCTGGGCTAATTATGACTTTGCTCACCCAAGATTCCCAAATATCCGAGACGACTCACTCAGAAGGGAGGTTTACTCTTCCAAGAATTGTGAATTCAGAAGCCGGTCCCCTCCACCCCCAATCTGTGATGAAAAAAACACCCCAACTTGTTCGGCGAAGTGCTTTTTATTCTTCCCGCCAGTGACCTTAATTAAGAGACTCAGAACGGGGCGGGGAGGAGTCCCCTCTGTCCCCAGGGCGCCTTCAGTCCAGAAGGCAAGCCGAGTTTGATAGCCCCAGCCACGCTGGCCTCCCGCTTCTCAGCACTGGCACACGCCAGCCACTGTCGCCACCACCGCCCGAGCGAAGCTGGCAGCCCCCTAGGACCGAGGCCCCGCAGGAAGGCTGGGGCGCCCAGCACACCGGCGCCGGCTCCAGCTGCCAGCGACCTATGTGGACTGCGCGCCAGCTCCGCAGCTCCCGCTGGACTCGGGGCTCTCCCGGCTTGGAGCGGCGCGGCGCGGCGCGGCGGCGTCCGCTCCACCAGCTCTTCTCAAACGTACGGTTTATTTATAGGGAGCTAAATTCTCCAACGGGGTGGGGTGAGGGGCAACGAAATGTATCCAGCCCTCTCGGCGGCTCACTCCCTGCGCCACAGATCTCATTTGATTAACAACCAACAGACAAGAGCGAACCGAACCGGGTCAGGGGCCCTGCTTGGGCCGGGGGTGGAGGGGGAGCGTGGTGCTGCGTCTGCCGGGGAAGGAGGGATAGGGGTGACGGTCCAGGAGGATGGAGGCCGTGGTCTTTAGCTGAAGTGAAGAGTCACCGGCCAAGAGCCGGATGAATGACCACCTCTGGGGCGCTTTCTCCTTTCCGTTCTTCCTTCCACTACCCGAGAAGGAGAAGAGAGAAAGACAGAGAAACTGACTGACAAACCCAGGGCGAAGAGACAAAGAGGGAGGGGGGAGGAGGAGAAAAAGAATACGAATATGAATATTATATTCAAGATATGAAGATATGTGAGGGAGATAAACACGCCGAGAGAATCAAATCCTGCAATCTCTACAAACATGAGAGGCGCGCAGTTCCTGGGGAGGCTCAGTTGCAGCGCCAGCACGCCCCCCTCCTTGCTCCACCCTGCCTTCTTGCCCCCGCTGGGCCTGCCCGCCTGGCCTGCCCTGACTCCTGCTGCGGCTCCGCGGGCTGGGGTACCACTTGGTCCCGCCAGTGTGTAAGTTTCCGGCTGGCCCCTCCCCGCCCCCTCCCGCGCATTGGCCCCGCCCCAAGCCCGGAGCCCGCTGGGCTGAGCGCTGATTGGCTATCGCCTGGCGTAGCCGGGCTCGGCAGCTCGGGCTTTCTCCGGCTCTCTCCAGACTCCACGGCCAGTAGTTTGCGGCATCGGCAGGAGCAGGAGCAGGAGTAGCGGCGGCGGCGGGCGCAGTGGGTAGACGGACGAGCGGGCACAGACGGTAGCACGGCTCCCACGCGCCATGCCCCAGTTGCCCGGGGGACACTGGCACCCGCGTCCCTAGCCTGGCGCGGGCCCTTGGCGCTTTACGCTCCGTGGCATTCCGGCTGAGCGGATTTATCGGCGATCCGAAACCTCCCACCCCTGCTCGCTCACACTCCCCACTCACACTCCCCACGCCACACACTCACTCTTCCTTTCTCTCACACATTCACCCACAGCCCGAGACAGAAAGAGACAGCGAGATAGACCTCCCAAGTGCTCGAGCGCCCGGAAGGGAGTCAGCCCAACGCAGCGCGGCCAGCGCCTCTCCAGGAGGATGGAATCAAGACGCTCCCGCAAGTAAACTTTGGCGGCGACATAACCGTCGACAGTGGCAGCTGCTGAGGCGGACCCCAGCGACATGCAACTGAGCTAGGAGGGCTTCCTACCGCGGCGGCGGCGGCGGCGGCAGCGGCCCTCGGAGCGACACCCCAGCCCAGACTGAGGGAGGAGGAGAAGCCCCTGGTACCTGCGGCGTCGGCCCCGCCTCTCCTGGCCGGTACTGTTGTCGCTTTGCCTCCCCTCCTCCCCATTCCCCGCCCTCCGGGCCATTGGAAAGACCCGGACTTCTATTTTCTTGGACAAATTGCCATCGGCCCGCTTTCACAAACTTGACGTGGAGGCTCGGGCCGCGTTGGTAACTGTGATTTTCGAGACGAAAACGCCCGCAGTCTAACTGCTCTGTGGGGGTGGCTCCGTGCCCACCTCCGATCCTGGACACACGCGCCCCTCAAGCCTTCTGAAGCCAACCACTGTGCAAGGGAGCGCGCTCTCGTCTCGGCAGTCTCTCTCCCCTCCCCCTTCGTCTGCCGGCCCGGGAAGAGCCATCCCGCTCAGACGGATACTCTGGCGGCTGCGGCGCTTGACAGCAACTCAGACTCCCTCCTGCGACCGCCCTTTCTCCCCAGCAAGCCTCGAAAAGGCCAGCGTGACACCCCCGGACCCCGGAGGGCGCGTTCCAGGCGGGTCCTGTCTCCGCAGTGATCCAGGAGCACTGGGGGGAGGTCCTTGCGCATGCCAGGTGCACAGACTACGCGATAGCCAGCCCCAGTGCAGGTGCGCCGCGGCGGGCCGGGCAGTGCCTGAGAGGCTGTACCCTCACTGCACTCCCCGCCTTCGCCTCAAGCGCGGTCAGGACTCAGCAGCGCGTCGACCCGGCCGCTCAGACGCCGTCCGTCCCGCAGCCCTGCGCCGCTGCGGCCAGTCGAGCCCGGCTAACTTTGAAGGGGGAAAACTGAGTAGCCGGGCTGGAGGGAGGGGGCTCGGGGCCGCGCGGCGCTCCCTCGGCCCCCCGGAGCCCCCGGGCCCCCCGCGAGCCCCCGCCCGGTCCGCTGCAACCTCAGCATTGGAGCCGGCGCGGGTGTCGCCCCCGCGCCGCCGGACCGCCGTGGGCGGGACTCCTCCCGCGGCCTCCGGGGCCCTGGGGCGCGCGCAACAGGCGGCCCGAGTCGGCGGGAAGCTGGAGCGCCGGCGGCGTCGGCCTCGGAGGGGTGTGGAGAGGCGAGGCCAGGCAGAGCCCCGCGCAGCCATGGAGTCGCTCCTGCTGCCGGTGCTGCTGCTGTTGGCTGTACTGTGGACACAGGCGGCCGCCCTCATTAACCTCAAGTACTCGGTAGAAGAGGAGCAGCGCGCCGGGACGGTGATCGCCAACGTGGCCAAGGACGCGCGCGAGGCGGGCTTCGCACTGGACCCACGGCAGGCCTCTGCCTTTCGTGTGGTGTCCAACTCCGCTCCGCACCTGGTGGACATCAACCCCAGCTCGGGCCTCTTGGTCACCAAGCAGAAGATCGACCGTGACCTGTTGTGCCGCCAGAGCCCCAAGTGCATCATCTCGCTCGAGGTCATGTCCAGCTCAATGGAGATCTGCGTGATTAAGGTGGAGATCAAGGACCTGAATGACAACGCGCCCAACTTCCCGGCGGCACAGATTGAGCTGGAGATCTCAGAGGCGGCCAGCCCCGGGACGCGCATCCCGCTGGACAGTGCCTATGACCCGGACTCGGGCAGCTTCGGCGTGCAGACGTACGAGCTCACGCCTAACGAGCTATTTGGCCTGGAGATCAAGACGCGCGGCGACGGCTCACGCTTTGCAGAACTCGTGGTGGAGAAGAGTCTGGACCGGGAGACGCAGTCGCACTACAGCTTTCGCATCACTGCGCTCGATGGCGGCGACCCGCCGCACCTGGGCACTGTTGGCCTCAGCATCAAGGTGACCGACTCCAATGACAACAACCCTGTGTTTGGCGAGTCCACCTATTCAGTGACCGTGCCAGAGAACTCACCTCCCAACACGCCTGTCATCCGTCTCAACGCCAGTGACCCAGACGAAGGCACCAATGGCCAGGTGGTCTACTCCTTCTATGGCTACGTCAACGACCGCACTCGAGAACTCTTCCAGATCGACCCGCACAGCGGCCTGGTCACGGTCACTGGTGCCCTAGACTATGAAGAGGGCCATGTGTACGAACTGGATGTGCAGGCCAAGGACCTGGGGCCCAACTCCATCCCGGCACACTGCAAGGTCACCGTCAGCGTTCTGGACACCAATGACAATCCGCCGGTCATCAACCTGCTGTCGGTTAACAGCGAGCTGGTGGAGGTAAGCGAGAGCGCCCCACCGGGCTACGTGATTGCACTGGTACGGGTGTCTGATCGAGACTCCGGCCTCAATGGGCGCGTGCAGTGCCGTTTGCTGGGCAACGTGCCCTTTCGGCTGCAGGAGTATGAAAGCTTCTCCACTATCCTGGTGGACGGACGGCTGGACCGCGAGCAGCACGACCAGTACAATCTCACGATCCAGGCGCGTGATGGCGGCGTGCCCATGCTGCAGAGTTCCAAGTCCTTTACCGTACGCATCACCGACGAGAACGACAACCACCCGCACTTCTCCAAGCCCTACTACCAGGTCATTGTGCAGGAGAACAACACTCCCGGTGCCTATCTGCTCTCTGTGTCAGCCCGAGACCCCGATCTGGGTCTCAATGGCAGTGTTTCCTACCAGATCGTGCCATCGCAGGTGCGGGACATGCCTGTCTTCACCTATGTCTCCATCAACCCCAACTCGGGTGACATCTATGCGCTGCGATCCTTCAACCACGAGCAGACCAAGGCATTTGAATTCAAGGTGCTGGCCAAGGATGGCGGCCTGCCCTCACTGCAGAGCAACGCCACTGTTCGGGTCATCATTCTTGACGTTAATGACAATACCCCAGTCATCACCGCCCCACCCCTGATCAACGGCACCGCTGAAGTCTACATACCCCGCAACTCGGGCATAGGCTACCTGGTGACCGTTGTCAAAGCAGACGACTACGATGAGGGCGAGAATGGCCGGGTAACCTATGACATGACAGAGGGCGACCGCAGCTTCTTTGAAATAGACCAGGTTAATGGCGAGGTCAGAACCACTCGCACCTTCAGCGAGAGCTCCAAAGCTTCCTACGAGCTTATTGTGGTGGCCCACGACCATGGCAAGACGTCTCTGTCCGCCTCTGCACTCGTCCTAATCTACCTATCCCCTGCTCTCGACGCCCAAGAGTCGATGGGCTCAGTGAACTTGTCCTTGATTTTCATTATCGCCCTGGGCTCCATTGCTGGCATCCTCTTTGTCACTATGATCTTTGTGGCGATCAAGTGCAAGAGAGACAACAAAGAAATCCGGACCTACAACTGCAGGTAGAGCCAACTTTTCTTTCTTTCCTTCTTTGTTTTGGGTGAATAATGTGTATCTGTGTCTCTGTGTGAAAATCCCAGTGCTTTTGTTTCCTATTTAAATGCATGCACCCTACTTACAGCGCTTCTTTTTGGAGGGAGGGGGGAAGTTTATGTCAGCCCAAGTTGATCAATTCTTTTGAACTGACAGTTTTCTGGAAGACAATCATTTACTGTTCGAATGGATTCTGTCACATACTGATGATGAACAGAAAAGCAATTATCATTTTAAAATTTGCACAGCTGTCTCCATGAAGTTATGGCAGAAAAAAATTAATATGAGAGAGAGGGAAAGATTGATTAATTTTTAGCAGAAGCTTGAAGTACCACAACTTGATTTGGGGGCTGTAGTGTTTTGGGGACAGGTACTGAAAGGAAAGGGAGTACTGGCAGCTGCCCTGTCCTGTTGTAGAGAGAAACTCTGAAGAAAGCCTGTGAGTGGGAGTCTAAGGTAGGAAACAGTTTGGGGAAGAGAGAACAGGAGTGTGTGGGGAAGCAGGTGATTAGAGATTTTTAGTGTGTTCTTGGCTTATTTTGTATCCAGTCCCCAAACATCTGGCTATGTGAAGTGAAATTCTACCAGTCATCTATATGTTTTCAAATATCTGGTTATTTGGTAGAGACCAAACATCCCAATGAGGAACAGGGCTTTTGCAGCCAGATGTTTCACTAAAAGTAGCAATCTTCTGGAGTTGATGGTTCTTTCCTCTAATGTGGAACTCTGCTGTGGCCCTAAGAGCTGGTCCTTACCAGTGGATGTCACTATGGGCTATGGTGTTAGTTTCCCTTGAAATGTGTGCAGAATATGTGTGTGGTATGCCTGAGAGAGAGGGATGTGGGGGAAGGAGGGAGGGAGGGAGGGAGATAAAGAGAGAGAGAGAGAGGGAGGGAGGGGAATAGAAATGTGGAAACTGGAATGACACGTAGTAATTTTTTTAAAAAAAGATTTCCTGATAAGCACTTTGGAGGGTCTTGCTAAAGCCCTTCCTTACAATATCCAATTTAGGATAATACATGTAATTTTTTTCAGCAGTGTCTCATTGAAACGGTTGAAAAAAAAGTTGTTTCTTTAGTTTGCTGAAAATGAATGATGCTGCTATTTCCAACCAAGGTGTGTGTGTGCTTTCAACACACCTACACATCCAGTGTGTCTTTTGTGCCATCTGTGCTTGCATGTTAATCAGTCAAAATATGTTCCTGTAGGTCCGATTTGTATTTGACATCAACTGAAATGCACACTTCTGTGAATCAGAGCCCCCTGAATATGTAACAGCCATGCAATTATTGTTTCCCTTTTACTATTCTCTGCGTTACACAAGTTAGTAGACAAATGCTAACCACACATGAATATCAATCAGGTGCCATAAAAGAGCAGCTGCAATGCCTCATAAATGCTTTAATCCTGTTGCTAGTGAAATGGCCATGACTTTTCTTTCCTTCAGCTCCGAGTCATTTCAGATGGGAGAAATGGAAATTAATATTACTCTTACCTTTGAAACCTGTGACTGCCAGTGGCAATTTTTATAGGAGATAAATGAGGAGTCTATAAAATTTTATTTATATGGAGATAATGATAAAGGGGACTCTTTTAAGCCATTTCCTCAGCATAAAGTAAATGCATAAGACCCTTTCCTTGATGAAAAGAAATCAGGTTGAAATAAAGATATTGAAGGCTTTGCCACCTCTTGGTGATGTATGACTAAAAGTGAGAGCTCTTTCTGAGAGCTTGCCAGGGAGATCATTAAAAAGGGAGGGGAGCATTTGAAATGAAAAGAAAAAAGAAACAAAAAAAGTGAATCTCAGTGCTCTCCAACTTCACTCATATGTGTATTTTGTAAAGAGCTCTGTTTCCTGCGCTGGTTTGGGATTAATGAAGTACAGTTTAATTAAATAATTGCTCGATACAGAAAGGGCTATGCAATGAATGCCTCAGCTGAATAATTGGACGGGGCATTGCCAAACTTACCCATCGTGGGTAAACAAAATGATTAGAACTTCCCATTGATTCTAAATGATTAGAAAAGAAAATCAACCCCAGTCCTGGGGTCTTTGGGATTTTATCTGCTCCCAAGCCCCAATAGCATCAGCTTGCCCTCACTGCAAGTCTGCTTGAGCACAGAGCGAAAGGGTGAGGGGAACGCAACTGCTCAACTCTAGGAAAATCCCTGGGACAGAGCAAGAATGTGCCTCTGGAGATATGCAATCTCCTGGTCTACTCACTTTTTAGAAACCTAAAGTTTAAGAGCTTGTCTTTCCGTGTATTAAGCAGAGGTTTCTTGTTCTCACCCTCTGCAGAGCCTCTTCCTGAAATGCATTCATTTATGATACTTGCGAGATGATCTGCACTTGCCCTTTGAATTGGGCTCCCTTTTTGTATTCAGACAATTAGCTTTGCCGAGGGAGAATACAGGCACAGTATTTCCCTTGTAAAGATCAACCTATATTATTTATTAACCCTATTGTTTTGCTGATTATTGCTCAAAAATGGAATTTCCAGACAATAAGCTGAATCATTATGTGCAAAGTAATAAATGACTTTGAGAATCTGGCTACATTTAAATGTATTTCTTTTGACAAGTCTCTTAATGCTCTTAATGTCTTTGGTGCACGTTGCTGGGTCTGTGTCAGTGTTAATTAAATTGAGCTCTTTATGTTCCAGCACAGCTGCTTGTAGGTACACCTGAATGGAGAGGGATGCTGAATGCACTAACATTTAAATTCCTTTGCAGTAATTGTTTAACCATCACTTGTCTCCTCGGCTGTTTTAAAAAAGGACAAAACAGCAAGTGTCTGCATTGCATCTTGGTTTCTCCCATTAGCGAGGAGCAAGACAAAAGGGCTGAGGAGAAAGTGAGCCTAAGGGGAAAGAGGTAAAAAGTCTTTTCCCCTCCTTCAAATGGGTTTGGCTATCAGATTTCTTGAGGAGAGGTGGGGGTGGGGTGGGGAGTAGAAGGGAGCAGGGCTAAGGCAGGGGGAAGGAGGGTGTGGAGGAGAGGAGCTGAGGATTTGTCAAAGGACAGGGTCTGATTTGCTCCCATTCAAAACCGATCAGTTCAATCACCAAGGAACCTGATTGAGGGTGTTCGTCACATGGCAATTGCTTGGAGGAACTGGAAAGGAGATTATTTTTTATTTATTTCTATCTCCTCTTCTGTTAAATTAGGACTAGCTTCTTATTTCACCCAGGAGTTCCTTTGGCTTCCAAAAAAGCTCCCGATTTGAGCATTTTCATGCTTTCTCTCCCATAGGCTCAACTTTCCCCATCCCCACACCATTGTTAAATGGCCACTCACAATAAGAAATTCCAAATCTAAAGTATAGAAACTTTCGGGGGGGTAGTAGTAGGTTACTATGTTTAATATAAAAACTTTACAGCCCTCAGCTTGTTTTCACATATAGAAAGCACAGGGAGAAACCTGATGATGTAATGCACCAGAATAAGAAGCTGGAGCGGAGATGGGGTGCAACCCTCTGGGGTGCTTAATGTTTATTAATCGATGCATGGTTTGGGAGGGCGTTAGCGATACATGCTGCCTTTTCTGTCACATAGAATCGCTGAGTACTCCTATGGGCATCAAAAGAAATCAAGCAAGAAGAAAAAAATCAATAAGAATGACATTCGCCTGGTACCCCGGGATGTGGAGGAGACAGACAAGATGAACGTTGTCAGTTGCTCCTCCCTGACCTCGTCCCTCAACTATTTCGACTACCACCAGCAGACCCTTCCTTTGGGCTGCCGCCGCTCTGAAAGCACTTTCTTGAATGTGGAGAACCAGAATACCCGCAATACCAGCGCCAACCACATCTACCATCACTCTTTCAACAGCCAGGGCCCCCAGCAACCAGACCTGATCATCAACGGTGTGCCTCTGCCCGAGGTGAGTGCAGCTAAGCGGCTCTGTGAGGTCCTCCCAGGCCTCTTTCCCATGCTGCTCGCTGGACCCCATCAGCCTCTATGGTGGCACATTCCCTGGCAGGGGTGGGAGAACTTCTCTGCCTAAGCCCATTTACGAAGTCAGGGTTTGCTACCAGTGCTTCTTGGGGCAGAGGGTAACCCAACATATTGAGCCTTTGTAGGGGTGGATGTTGGGAGTGGGAGCTCAAGGTCTGAGCCTTTGAAATACCTGTATGGTATTTTGGTGTAATATGAATTGTACCACCTGTTGCAAATACAGTACACTTGCCAGCCTGTTGTACCAGTACGACAGTTAAAGTGGCTAAGAATCAACAAATAGTCTTAAAGATAGATGAGCCCTAGAATGCTCGGGGGCCAGTTTCCTAGTGTGAGAGTGACTCAGCCTCCTGAAGCCCCCTTTTGCTTTTTCTTTGGTCATATACGTGTTTTGCTGAGAATATGGATGGGCCGGTTAAAGGAAGGCAAACAAAAATATTAAAAAAGCCACATTGTTGTTTCTTAATAGTTTTTATGGTGACATTTGACAAATGAGGAGGTTGAAATGGTCACTAATAATGAAAATTTCAGGAATTAACTATGTATTTGAGTTAGCTCTGTTTCTCTTTACCAGGAATGAATGTTTTCAAATGGAAGCATTTTTTTTTAGATACATCGTGGTCCAGTGTTTGCTGTCTATTGAAATTTTTCAGGGTAGTAGGGTAGTAATGTGGATGATGGTAGGTTGGTGGCTGGGTGGAAGGCTATAAATAACAGCTCTTAAGTTAATTTCATTTTAGTTAATTTCATTTTTCCTTGAATTGCTTAAGTCCCTCTTTGGTTGGAAATTTAATGCACTGGGAGACATATGCCCTCTTCCAGGCCACTAATGAAAGGAATACAACATACTTGGAGAGCACTTCACAACCATTGTCTTCTTTGATCCTTACAGTCAGGTATCTTAATAGGTTGCCCTTCAGTAGATGATGAATGGAGGTCCAGAGATGCTAAGGGACTTGTTCAGACTCACAGGGCAGGGATATCAAGAGAGAGAGAGAGGAAGGACTAGATTGCGGGGCTCTATAACTCTGGCAAGTGCTGTTTCAGTGACACTTCCCTGCCTCAGAAATAATTCAGCCTGGCATACCTGGGCTAGGATGCATATAAAATGGCCTGATAGTATTTATATCAATTTCATAGGGCAAAGGGTTTTAGGACCACTTTTATCGACTGCTCCTCCTAGTTCCTGAAAAATATTTCTCATCAGAATTAATGGGGCCAAAAAGCAGTGCTTTTCCTGAGAAACTGATGATTTTCTTCTAGCAACAGAGACACCAATATTGTCAATCTGTAAATCTATAAATAAGGATTTATTGAAAATCCAGTATTATGCTAGGTAGGCTCAGTTATAATTATGAGTGTCAGTGGATACTACTAGGGACTAGACCATAAACTTTCTGGAGGACTACTCATGGACCACCAAGAGTTCAACAATGGAGGGGGAGAGGTAGTGCTATGTACTGGAATCAGATAGACCATGATTTTGAATCTGGGGGACATGTCTTGCTATGGTATCCCTCTGAATCTCTGTTTCCTCATCTACAAAATGGGTACATCTGGCATGCAAGGTTGGTCCAAGGAATAATATGACATTATGTAATGTAAGGGGTCTGACACATAGGTATCCCCTGAATCGTAGGTCTCTTCACCAGACAATAATTGGAGAGTGACTATTGTAATGGCCTGCATACCTGAGTGTAACTCCCTAGGCACTTATAACCAAAGAGGAATTTAGGCTGGTTCTGTATAGAGAAGATCTACAAAGTGGTGCGGTTACCATATTCATACTGGACATTTAAACAATGGAGGTAAAAAATGCCAAGGTTTTGGGTTAGGTGCTGACTGCTGCTGCCTGTGGAGATGGACAAAAGAATTGAATCCTGAGGGCTTGGTGACTATGCAATCAATTCAAAGTAGTAGAGAAACATAAGCCCTGGTGTCTATGGGATGTTTTGAGGGGGCAAGAGATATATGATTACGTCTGCATGGTTTACTTGAGATCTTGGTGTTCTTTCTGAGATTCTCCTGTGGACAAAATGAAACAAAGTATTGCTTCAGTTATTTAGAAAAGCCATTGAAAGTCTGAATTCTGATCCTATCTCTGACTCACAAAGCAAGATACTCTCTTATTTAACAAAGTCATGCAGACCTAGCGTCTAGGGCTTCTCAGGGCCAAGACAGCATATATTAGGCATGGTGAGGTTGTGTATTTCTAACATGCGGTCCTGGAGAGTTCAACTGACAAACCCATTCAGAAAGGAGAGAGACCCACTCACAGCAGAGCATGAATCAGGCCATTTAAACCTGCATCTGTCACAAAGTCCTGCATGGGGAAAATGACACTTTTCTTCCCATACCAGAGGCCCTTGAACATGGACTAGGTAGAATACTTAGGTACAGTGAAATCTGTAGAGGAGTAGGGATGATTGATGCATACATTCAACTAATATTTGTTGTTTGTGACACAACTAATATTTGTGTCTATTCTTTGTAAGGTTCTGTTGTAGGCTCTGGTGTTAGAGAAATGAAAAAGATGTCCTCTGATCTCAAAGAATGAACATTTTCTAATGGGGGAGATAAGCAAATAGGTGATTTGCAGTATGGAGTGATAAATGCTACTGTCAGGTACAATGGGATAGTCTCCATTACTAGGATAATAATATCATAATGTATTTCCTACCATTTCTTTATATTTTTCCTAATTAATTAATTAATCCATCGAAGAAACCAACAATTATTAAGCAATTATAGCACAGAGTGTTAAGTGCTACCATGTGATACATATAAGATTCTGTGGAAATTTCTGTATTAAATCTTAGTATGTCATGTACATTTTTCTCTATATTATTTCATTAAACCATTTTTTCATTTGTTCATTAACTCAACCCAGGAGCATTTATTGCACGCTTAGAACATGCCAGACACTGTATAACTTGCCGAGGATACAAAAATAAAACACTTGATCCTTGACCCCAGGGAGCTTACAGGGAGACAGACAAGTAAACAGGTCATTTCAGTTCAGGAGAACATCTCTATACTGAGCACATGTTACATTCTTACTCACGAGACTGTGACCAAAGGTCACTACGCATTAGGTTCCTTTGCTGGGCTACCTTGTGGACAAACTCACTCCCTTCATTAGCTGCAGCGTCGGTTACAGGGCTTACTGGCAATGGCATTACAGAGGAGTGAGAACTACTTCCCTCACAGCGCTGCATCACACTTTGAAGTTTATCACCATGGCATTAAATCAAATCACTAAGCATTGTTTGAGTGTCCACTGTGTGCTCAGCTGTGTGGCAGGTACCATGGGGATCCCAAATAAATATAAGATGTAGCATCTGCCTTCAGAGTTCATAGTCTGGTTGGGGAGCTAAGATCACCCACATGATTCCCCTGTAAGCAACACAAAAGGGTTTCTAACCTCGAGTCACTTTGCAGCCTGCTTAGTACTCTCCAGCTCCTCCTTCCCTGGCAGCGCAGCCATCATTTATATGTAGATTTACTGTTGAGCTCTCAAGTTTGGTGCTGATGTGAGGGTAACTTTTGCATCAGTGTGCAGACCTAGCCACATTTGAACATTGTTGGCTCTAGAAACTGAAGGGAACGTGACTTTAAAGGCAGTTAGGTAGGAAAAGGCAAAGGGAATGGAGCACCGAAACATTCAATATTAAAAAACTCAAATTAAAAAATGCCTCACCAAAGAGACTGGATGTTTGACCATTTCACCCCTCCTGAAGGCAGGAAGAGGTCCCACCCAAGTCTATATTACCAGCAGAAGAAATGAGTTGCATTCGAACTCAGACTTTAGAATTATGGAGACCATCTTGCCTGGAATTCTTCGTCTTCATTTACCTGTCCTCTGATGTTGGTCAGGAGGTCAGCTGTGTGTATTTTGTGGTTTTGTACACAAATTTGAGGAGGGAACATGGAGGATGCTTTTGCTGTTTACAGAAGACTTTTGTAGGATTAGTGATGTCAAGTATCTCTTAAATATTTTAAATTGAAGGTGAGATTTGCATTCTTTGGCATCCTGGTTTATTTAGTCCATAGACTTAGTGTATATGTAAGTGAATGTGTGTGTGTGTGTGTGTGCACATGCATATGGGTGTATGGGGTGGGGGGATAGTGAAGAGAGGGGAAAGGAGGTTGAAAAAATAGATAATGGAGAAGAAAGTAAGTAGTTTTGTCAGTTTGCTAAGACTTTTCTAAACTTAGTCCAGTTTTTTTAGAGACTCCTCAGTACGGCAAATCATTTTTCTTCCAATCTTATGGAATGGTGGCATGCCTCCTGGGTGTCTCTGTATGCTACAAAGTATTACTCCTTTGTACATCAGCATTCCTGCATTACCCTTTTTGTCACCCAGGCCATGGTCATTGTTGAAGGAAGAAAATGAAACTCATTTCTTCTGCTGGTAATGGAGACTTGGGTGGGACCTCTTCCTGCCTTCAGGAGGGGTGAAATGGCCAAACATCCTGTCTCTTTGGTGAGATATTTTTTAATTTGAGTTTTTAAATATTGAATGTTTCAGAGCTGACAATTCTAAGAGAGTGATAGTGGGCAAGGGCTTCCAGAATTCTAGTCATAGGGTGCTTAGGGATTTAATTTTGGTTTCAAACTCCATCTTGAGCTCTCTTTTTTATTTTTCCTTCTTTCACTAGCAAACTGTAACATCTTTGATATAAGACATCCTCAGGGCGTGTGCGTGGTCTGCTATGGTCACTCACGGAGCAGTTTCATAAGTAGCAGCACGGTAGCAGTGGATGAGTTTGCAGGACAAGGATGTATGTGGCAGACCAACTTGAATGCTTCCAATTATCCTACCGAAAGTCTCAGTGTGTGTTATCTTAGTGCAAATAATGAAACTAAGACATCAGTTAGGCTTTGAAGAAAAATAGGAAAGAAATAGCATGCTTTGGTCCCTAAAAAGAGTTTTAAAAGTTAGGGATTTGCAGTGATCTGAGTGAAACTCTGAGCTAAGGAGCTAGAAAAGCAGCCACAAACCTATCAGGTGTCAGATTCAGAAGTCACTAGAAAATTAATAGGTACAATGAGGCTGGTTAGGATAGCAAGGTAGTGACACAAATCACCCCCTCCAATTAAAACAAACCAACAGACGCTTCACCAAGCAATTTTATTGTACTTCCCTTGTTTTGACAGGGTCTTGGAACCATCTGAGTCTTATCCCTAAGGGTCAAAAGTACCCCTCAAAAAAAAAGTACCCCTCAGGCTGCAGAAGGAAGCAATGGAAAACAGAGCAGCCCACATCTTTTCAAGGCTCATTCCAGTTTTCTTAAAAATCAAAGGCTCCACTTTTACTAAGAGACAGTCTAGAGCCACCCATTGCCTATGTTGCATCTTATTGGCCCGTTTCACATCTAGTCTAAGCAGTGCGTTACCCATGGGGATCCGTTTGCAAGATGTGTTCCAGAATAAACTGTTCCTCTGTCATCTCCATGCAACCGCTGCAGAACTGAGTTAGTTTACATTAGTATTTGCTAACTTATTATTATCATTCCTTATTGGCAATTAACTGGTTACCTTAGAGATCACCTCTCTCCCCATACACCTTCACTAAAGTTGAGCTCAGCCAGAGAGCTTGCTAATGATCCTGAGATTTCTCTCCCTAGGGAACTAGAGGCAGGACATTTTCCATAGAGGATTCTGAGGCTTTGGAATTCCTCTTATCAGAGGACCACTTGTTTTGGGTCCCAGTAACCCTACCTGGTTTTTCTCTGTCCGTCAGATTTATAAGGTGGGAGGAGCTGCAGACCTCTCCTCCCCTAACCTTGCCCTAGTCTTTGCTGTGGCTTTGATATACCATGCCCTGAGGCGGAAGCAGTGGGGTTGGGGGATTGCTTGTTCGGAATTGGAAGACTGAAAGAGGATGAAGTCACCTCCTGGCAAAGCTGGAGTCTTTCAATTATGGTGCTGCAGTGGATCTGAGGCGTCTGCTTGGAGTTTGCGATGTTGACCCCTCTGCATGTGTATCTCAGCTTCTAGGGCTTAGGGGAGGCCAAGCTTGGCTGGATCAAGTGTCTCAGATGTGGGTAAATGAAGCCATTTGTCCAAGAGGCCTGTGTATAAGAGGCGGGAGGCTGGCTCTGGAGCAGCCATTTTCCCCCACTGAGAGGAGGCTTGATTTCTTGATGTGTGACTGGCTGGCCTTTAATGTGAGCCTCATTTACTTCGAACAATTGATAGGCTTGAAGTGAAAGTCCCAGAGGATCAGTTGTTCATAGAGGGAAATGCTCTTCAAGTTACACTTCCTCTTTGGCTGTTGTGTAGTTAGGAGCAGTTTCTGTGTGGGCTGCCCACTCTGCTTCCAGTGGGTGTACCCAGGCTGCTAGTGCCCTCCTATGTCCCCCCAGGGAACCAGGAGAAAAGTACTGCAGCCTGAAACTGGAGAACAGCTCTGCCAGCTCTAGGAACTTGGCCTCCCATGAGGAAATCTCATTTGCCATCATTCAGCAGCATTCAGGATTTTGCTTCAGGATACTGGTTAGGACCACACAATGCCACAGCACTCCTGGAAGAGGTGTCAGAAGGGACCAGTATTTCTACTCTATAGTCATGAAAATGGAGTTGCAGAGAAGGCAGATGAGTTGCTCAGGCACACATCATTTGGGGCCAAACTGGGTCCCTTTGGATCGATAGCAGTTCCTCTGCTGCAGTTTACAAGTGCTTTCTGTCACGTAACAGAAAACTTGACTGGATTCCACAAGAAGACCTGTGGCTATACCTTTGGTCGGTAGTTGTGTTCCTGAAAAGTTGTGCAGCAGGAAGTGTTTGTTTTGTAAATTAGACCCCGTGTTAACCACGGTGGTGGCATTCCGTATAGAAACACTGTGGTGGATTCTTTCATAAAGGAAAGAACCCTTGTGTAATGTGACTAATCAACTCCTTACCGATTTCTTTTGTAAGTCTGGATTTTTCACATATCTTGTTTGCTTAAAGTGCAATTCCTCGCATTGGCAAGATTTACAAAGCCTTTGAAAGGTGGGCCAATTCATTATTCCCTTGACTTCTCACTGTTTAGCCTTCCTGGTTGAACCTCACTTAATTAAAAAATGTAATTATGTAATATCTAAAATACATGGTGTCCAGAGAAGGCAGATAATATCTCCCAGATTTAACAAATGTTAACATTTCATATTTGCTCCAGATTTAAAAAAATTAAAGATTACAGCTATCCTCTTCCCATCCTCTTCCTCTCCCTCTATCCAATCTTTGTAAGTCTGTAGCTGGAAGAACAGAAACCCATCAGGAATGTTTTTGGTGCGTTTTGTCTTAGCCTCGTGAGCTCGCTTCTGAAAGAGATGGCTCTCATTTTGCAGCCCCAGGTCCTAAAAGCTCCCCAAGTCAATATGGGTTTCCTGGATTGAGTAGATCCTGGGAATTACTTTGGAAAATGAAAAGGCTCTCTTAAACTTGCTTTAAATTCAGCCTTTGGTAGTATATAAAGATGTTTAAAAAATTCAGCCTTTGGGGAGGGAGAAAATTACTTTTTGGAAAGAAAATAAGTGAGAGTGAGAGTTAGACAGATTGACAGACAGACAGGTGTCAGGGGCAGCTATCTTGAGTTTTGAGCAGACCATTTGGGATTGAAGCAGGCAAGACGCTTGGTGTGAAGCCTGCATTCTCCTTGAGCTCAGTGTTCATGGACTAGCACTGGGGCTTCTTCATGTCAGATGCTTAAGCACTGCCTTGATGTGCATAGTCTTCGGATGCTCCATTAAGTCTCTGAATGCCAGGGTGGCCAGTTTTCAGCTTCTCCCACCGGGCCCCATCTGGCCACTGTTCTGTGGCAAGCTGCTCTCCCTCACTGCCACCAGCACTGGTCTTGGCAGTCTCTGCTTTCTGGATTATTTTTGCTTGTAAATTTGATTTCCAGAGCATGAAGGGCACTTCATCTCAGATTGTGTAGTTTGCTCTTCTGAACAAAATGGATTCCCTGTGTAAGCTGGTGGGAAGATAAGTTCAATCCAAAGGCCAGACTCTCCCTTTAGGGGAGTGTGTGTGTGTGTGTGTGTGTGTGTGTGTGTGCGCGCGCGCGTGTGTGTGTGTGTGTGTGTGAGAGAGAGAGAGAGAGAGAGTGGACATATCTACTTGTCTTACCCACTTATTCTGCCTCTGAGGTGATGGAGCCTTTATGAGCTGGCCTGATTGTATACATATCTATGAGCTTAGCTTCTCAGAGCTCCCCTCCCCACTCTGACACTCTGCTGGTTATCTCCCTGAGGAAATGCTTATAAGCCTCATCACAGCAGGGTGTGATCCCCCAAATGTGAGGCCAGGGCACCCCAATTTGATATAGCCCAGGGACAGATATCCTGGGGACTATTTTTAATTGAGAGCTCTGAGTAGGAAGCAGCCAAATAAACATTGCTGTGCATACAACCTAGCTTAAGAAAACCTTGCAGGGAATCTCAGTTCCTTGGAAATGATTTTCTGAGTCTCAGTTTCTCTTTTTGTCTTTTTTGGGCATAATTCTGTTTCAAGTCTTCTTCTTTAATTCACTTGGCTCAAGGAAATCTGGTTTGGGCTGCCTATGTGTACAGGTACTTTGCTATAAAACCATATCTTTTCTGAGTGAGATGTATGAGTAGGGAGACTAGACCAGACTGCATTCATAGGGGTTGACTTAACCTTTAAGTAACTTTTTTTTAATAACTAAAGATGCCTGTAATCTAGCATTCATATTTGAAGCTTGACATGCTTGAGGGATACAGGGCTCTGGAAATGCAGGGACAAGCAGAGGCATCTGGCTGTAGGTAATGTTGAATGACTTGTTGGAAGACTGATTCCCTTCTCTGTGCTGCCAGGCACAGAGGCCATGGTGAGGACACAGGCACGCTGCCCTCAGAAGACTGTCACTGACTCTGATCTTGCCATCCTGGTCATTTCTTTAATTAGTGCATTTCCATTTTCTCAAGTATAGACTTTCGAGTGATGGAGTATTCTAATGACAACATTTGTTCCTAAGACCTTAGGGGAGAGAACATGATGGCATTAGTATTAAATAATGTCTTTTTCATAGTGAGATTTTGCCTGATTTTTTAATTGCAAATCAATTTATGATAGTTATGGCTCTTTAGAAACAAATCTCAAATGCTATATATGAAACACCAATTTTCTGTGTGGCTTGTGAGCCTGCTAATGGGATGTGTGTCCTTACATCTCTAGGTCACTCTTTCTAATTTTGCCTCTACTGGTAATTCTTTAGAAACGGAAAAAGGTGTGTGCTTTGTTGCAGCAAGAAATCCAATAAGGAAATGCCTGAAATGGAAAGAAAGTTAAACTGCTTTTGCACGAACTCTATGTAGGGGCCTGATAGAGCAAAATCTTATAAAACTGGTAAAGCTTGGTGTTTGCACATCTGATCATCTAGCGCCCTCAAGAAGTGATCATGGAAGGTGGAGAAAAACTGAACTGCAAGGGTTCATCTGGAACTGCAAAGGTTTGTGGCAGTGCATGGTGTCATATTTGGAGTCAAATATGTGTGTGACACTTGCAATACCTTGCTTTCCTCACCCTTTGAGCCTAGCAAGCTCCATTGGGACAGTTATCCCTAATGTGTGTGTCACCCCTAGTCACTGTATTCCCAAAGATAATCTAGAAATCTGTAATTCTGGGATAGGGGAGGAGGAGGTCACTAGCAAAACAGGTGAAACAGAATTAAAAACCTCATAAAAGAGGAGCCTTAGTTTATTGAAATCTATTATTACTTAGGAAACCAGACTCCAAGACATTGAGTATTCTGAGAAATCCAAACAGATGCCAAATGGCACCAATGCTGGAACAAACATATAAGGAGACTGGGTCAGGGGATCTCCAAGTTCTTTTGCAGTTCTGAGTGTAATTTGAATTTTGCAGTATTGGTTTGAAGGGTTTCATATAACTTCATTAAGGTTTGAGTCTATGATGACAATGGCTGCCACAATGGCTACCACAATGGTGGTATTGAGACTAAGGGACTTAGCTATGACAGGTGAAACAATAGATACGGCCCTTTAGCTTTTACATGAGGGCAAGATATTCTGTGTCTAATGTGAGTTGTATGTACATCAAAAGTCAGTAGCCTCCCTATTCAAATGGGTCTCCTTGTCCAATGTGAGTTCTGTTATAAAGGCAGCAATGAAATGAGTACATTAACCTGGCTTCAGTTGGTCTGTACTTGCTCTAGGGATGAGTAGGAGATACACTTCTCTTGCCTGGCCAGCTAGACCTTTCAGAAGAACACAAATTCACTTAAGTATAAATTATGTTGATTATCACGCTACCGAAAAATTCACAGAGCTGTAAGTCACCAAGACCTCCTTTTTAAGTTAGGTGTTCTTGAGAACTGTTTTGTATATCATGATAAATTATCTAACCTTTCATACTTTTGAAGGCCAACATTATGGAAATAAGCAGCTTTTTATTCCATTCTAAGGTCAGTCTAACTAAATTATGCAACTTCTAATGCAATTGCTTGAAGCTTCAACTTTGAAAGTTTTCTCATTTTAATACCTTGCAACAGATGTAAATATTTTTTAGCTACTATTCATGCTTAACAATATATTTCCGTGATTGTCATTTTTTTGGTGGCATTTGTTGGCATGAGAGGCAGTTCACCATGGCTTTGCTTATTTTGCTGTTTGCTATAGATAATCATCAAAGAGCCAGAATTCGATAAAAACATGTATTTTTGTTGTTGTTGTTATTTTTAAATTTCAGGGCATAAGAGGCTAACTGAGCCCTACAGAATCAATATATAGGGGGCACTTGGGGTTTTTCTTGAGAATCAAAAATGAGGTAGATTTTCTTTTAAAGTAGATTTGATTCCAGAATTATTAAACTCAATGCATGTTGGAGGCTGGCGGATTGCATTTAGCAGGATTTGGGGCACTATCTGTAACAAAGCAATCTACTTCTTTCAGAGAGTAAACTGCTATTTCAGGGGAAGGAGAGGTCAGTAGGGGAGCTTTTGGTAAGCTCTGTTTTACTTTTAAGCCCCCTAAAGGATATTTTTCAGGGGCTCCTTGAAGGCAGGGCCAATTCTGTGCAATTCCTTCTGTACAGTGTCAGGTGTTATTGTGTTTTGTTACTCGTGAGTTATATAGTTTCTGTGGTGGTTATTGTCCCCTGATCTTAAAGGGTATTCATTTATTCTAGGTAAAGCCTGGCCCTCTATGTGGATTACTTCCAGACTTTAGTGAATGGACTTACTGTTTAGTTAGACTTTTTTTCAAAAAGATATTTTGGCTTGAAAATATTCACCCATTCGTCCATCCACCAAATATTTGTAGATCATCCTTTATTGACCAGCCAGTACTCAGCTCTGAGGGATATATAGAAAGTATAAGCAGTGCCTACCCTCATAGCTTATATTGTCATTGAGGAGACAAAATGAGAAGTTAAACACATTTTAAAAAGTCAATGGGGAAACTAAGGATTATTCACTAAGTGGTGACATGTAACTTATTAACAATTTAAAAAGTTTTAATTTCCCACTATATGTCAAAATAAATTCCACGTGGCTTAAAGAGTTAAAACTTTAAGATGAAAATTCAAATAATACAATTATTAAAAGAAAACAAATAAATATCCATCTAACCTTGAAACTGAATAGGACTTCAGAAGCGTAAAAGCAGTGTAAATGAATGCAAAGAAAAATACCAGCAGCTCTGGCTAAGTAAAATTTAGAAATGTGTGTATGTCCCAAAATATCAAAAGCTAAATAAAAAAATAAACTATAAGCCAGGAAATGTTTTCAATTTATATAGCAAAGAACCTATATTTATTATTTCTACTAATATTTATAGAGTGCTTGCTGTGTGCTTGTCACTATTCAAAGTGCTGGGGATACAACAGTGAACAAAACAAAGTCCCTGTCCCCATTGGGTTTATATTTTTATGGATACAAATAATAAACAAATAAATATATAATATGTTAGGTTGTGATATGTAGAAAAATAAGGAATGGTAAAGGGCACATGCTCTGCCAGGAATGAAGGTTCTCTAGGGAGGTCAGGGAAGACATCTTGGATAAGGGGACATTTAAGCAATGCTCTTCAAATATAAAGAGCTCTTACAAATCAATAAGACAAATACTACAATATAAAAATTATGGGACTTCCCTGGTGGTGCAGTGGTTAAGAATTTGCCTGCCAATGCAGGGGACACGGGTTCGAGCCCTGGTCTGGGAAGATCCCACATGCCGTGGAGCAGTGAAGCCTGTGCACCACAACTACTGAGCCTGCACTCTAGAGCCTGTGAGGTACAACTACTGAACCCACGTGCCACGTGAAGCCCACGTGCTTAGAGCCTGTGCTCTGCAACAGGAGAAGCCACCTCAATGAGAAGCCAGTGCACTGCAACGAAGAGTAGTCCCCACTTGCTGCAACTAGAGAAAGCCCGTGCGCAGCAACAAAGACACAACGCAGCCAATAAATAAATAAATAAATAAATTATGCAAAGGACACAAATAGGTAATGCATAAAGAAGCTGTACAAATGACCAGTATATGAAAATATTTCAATCTTAATAACCAAATAATAGCAATGGAATGCCATTATTAACTTTTAATTATGGACACTATATATACTTATTAAAAAGTCAAGCAGTACAGGAGTGTACAAAATAGAACTGAAGTCTTCACAACTCTCTTCTCACCCATCCATCACCTCAGGGGAACCACAGACAATAATTTGATGTGCAAGATGTCATTTTTTACTTATCAAATTAGGAAAGATTTAAAAAAATTATACTGAGCATTGGCAAGAATGTGGTTATCATATGTGGAGTATAATTGATAGAATTGAAATTAATATAATCTTTCTTGGGGTGCAATTTGTCGATATTTAAATGTCCTTGAATATGTAGTGTTTCTTCTTCTGGAAGTTATCCTAAGGAAATAACTTTAGATTTGCTTAGAAATTTATGTTCAAGGCTGTCAATCTCAGCATAGTTTATAGAAATAAAATATAGGAAATATCCAAAATATCATCAATATGTGAATGACTAAATATATCATGGTACATATATTGCTAGAATACTATGAAGCCATTAAAATAATATTTTGAGGAATATTTAGTAACACAGGAAAATGCTCATGTTTTACATTAATTGAAAAAAATAAGTAAACAAAACAGCATGTATAGATTGATTCCAGTTGTTTAAAAATACATATGCAGAGAAAATACACTGGAAGGTAAATTACCAAAGTGTTAATAGTTATCTCAAGTTCAGGAAATCAGGTGATTTTTACTTTTTTTACCTTTTAAATATACTTTTCTAATTTCCCTATTTTTCTACATTGAACATGTATTATCTTTGACATTGGAAAGCAATTACTTAAAAAAGTTAACTACTATATTACACAGTAACTATTAAGGAACAAATAGGTGGCATAAACAGGATTGTAAGTTATTATGAAGAGGGACAGATCAATTATGCTTTTCAGTTTCATTTATCAGTCAGATTATACCTTCTGTATTTTTCTTCTTATTTTTCCTTTTTTGGAGGTCTCCCTCAGATGATAACAGGTATGAAGGTTTATATTTAAAAATAACCCTTTTCTTTACAGTTTACATTTTTTTTTTTTTTTTTTTTTTTTGCGGTACGCGGGCCTCTCACTGTTGTGGCCTCTCCCGTTGCGGAGCGGAGCACAGGCTCCGGATGCGCAGGCTCAACGGCCATGGCTCACGGGCCCAGCCGCTTCGTGACATGTGGGATCTTCCTGGACCCGGGCACGAACCCACGTCCACTGCATCGGCAGGCGGACTCTCAACCACTGCGCCACCAGGGAAGCCCTACAGTTTACATTTTAAGTGTGAGAAATAATGTTATGAAAAATATTTTTTCCTCCTTCATTCTTCTTGCCCATTTGTATACTCTTGCAAAAGTAGATTTATTTCACCAGTGTTAGACATCTGGTTCACAAAATTTATTTTTAGAATGAGGGATTTTGAAATAGTAACATTTAACTTTTGAATCTTTACAGATTTTTAATACTATAAAAATGATGTAGACTTTTTCTAAGGGCCAGTTTTCACAAAACATATTTTTCAGTGCCCTTTTCAGGACCAAATAGCCAATTCGAAGGAGAACGTTTATACTCCTCAGTATTTGATTTCATGTTTGGGCTTGTTGGCTCTGAGACATAGGATAGCCCTGACAATTTGAAACAATAAAAAGGAGGGAGTTGATGAGTTGGTGGTCACTGAGATACTCAAAATTTCAAATTTCAGCCTTGACTAAATGCACTGTTTTTTTTCCCCAAAAAATGGAATGAGTTCAATCCTTTTAAAGAAATGCTCATTTATTTGATTGCCTCCCCATCTAGTAGCCTAACTTTAAATAGCATAAATACTACAAAACCCAATATCCATTGAGACACCTTTTAAATGATGGCTGTGTAAACTTCTCACATACTAAGTACTTCACTTAGTATGTAAAATGACTATTCAGTGGCCCTGTGTAGATATCAGAACTATTTAGATATTGTAAAGAAAATTCTCATTACAAACAAACAAACAGATGCTCACCCCACCACCCACCACCATAGCTAATAGATGAGAATGTCATCTGTACAATGTCACCCTGATTGTAGATGAAGTGTTTGCCAGCTACGGGAAAACATCTGTGGCCTAATTCTGTAGTCTGTCCCTTGGATAAATGGAGACTATGGACTTCAGTAGAACTGTATTTCTTATATGTGCAGTCATTTAACTAGATGAGTTCCTATTCAAATTGTGTTTTTCATGTTATAACATGGAGTATTTGATAGAAATAAGTAGCTGTTTCTTTTTTGTGAGTGTGGTCACAGGAAGAAGGGACTAAAAATTAAGGGCAATTAAAGGAAACACCATTACCTTCCTCCCAGCCCTCCTCTTTTCTATCTTAGATCTTTAATAAAAAAGTCCTCATTTAAAGAAATAATGAGAATGCTTGAAACGATTATGAGGCAACTTAAAAAAGATTCACATTTTTCCTTCATATGGCTTGAAGATGAGGTTGTTTGGATTAGAAAAGAATTCCCAGGAAATTAAAATATTTAATTGATTTTAAGCCAGGATTTGAAAGAAGTTAATGTGATAAAGCAGAGTGTTCTACCTGAAAAAATAAAATGTAATACTCTGTAAATTCATATCACCACTAAAGTGAGTGTAAATCTCCAGAAGGTGATAAGAAGATTGAAAGCAAGGAATTTTGTTGACTGAATTCTGATCCTATTGATGGTTGCCTATCGGTGGGGGTTTGGTACTGGCTCTGAAGAAGGCCCTACTAAACACATGCTGCTGCCTAGTATGTGTGTGAAGTTCTGATTCTGAACTTGCCTATGGGCCATGGATAGGTCTAAAGACCTTGAAGTTCTCCCTGCCCTCCACTTTCCATGGCTGTTTTTGCCTAGAGCCCAAGAACAGAATTGATTAGACTTTGTGGCTGAGAAGTTCTTGTTTACCAGTGCCATTATGAGGGAGATTGAGCCACCTAGGGAGACATAGACACACAAAAGCCCCCTGCCACAAATAGTAATCTCACGGGTATCTTTAAAGACACATCTGTTAATGTCCTGAGTGAATGTAGTATACTAGCTGACTTTAACTTGACAATTATTAAGAAACCTGTTGCTCTCTGGCGGAAAAGTAGTCTGGGGCCACAAGGCTTGTGGGACCTTTGTTCCCCGACGAAGGATCAAACCCACGCCCCCTGCAGTGGAGGCGCAGAGTCCCAACCACTGGACTGCCAGGGAATTCCCCCAGTGTCTTTTTTATTATTGTTCTTATTGGTTACTCATTACAAAATCAATTCATTTTCATTGCGAAAACAATGGAAAATAACAGAAATATTTGAGGAAGTTGGAAAATCATCCATAATTCCACCATTCAGGGGCAACCACCATTAACTTTCTGTTCAGTGCCTGACACAAAATAAATGCTCATTAAAAGTTAGTGAATTAATGAAAAAACTTCCACGGTTTTACTGTTTTAAAATTGGAATCACTTTAGTTGAGATCATTCTGTTTCTTTTCCCATCTTTACATTATATCATAAGAGTTTTTTTCTATATCAGTAGAAAATATTTATAAGCAAGATTTTTTTTAGTGGTTGAATTGTATTCTGTTCTATAGATAGGATTTATTTTACTCAAACAACTTTTAATGTGGATCTTTTAAGTTATTTAAATTTTTGTCATATTATAAATAGCACTGTAATAGATATCTTTATGTATAAATCTCATTGTTATCTCTGATTGTTTCCTTAGAATAAATTCCCTAGAAGTGAAATTGTTTTATCTGAAGGCTTATATATTTTTAAGACTTTTGATATATATATTTCTCCCAGAAAAGTACCAATGTACAGTCCCACCAACAGTGTATAAAACCCATTTCACTGTACTCACAAAGCATTATTATAAAATATCATCACCAATCTGATGAAACTATAGGGAAACAGGCAGTCTCATACATTGTTGTTGGGTGTATAAATTGGTACCAATCCCATGGACGACAATTTGACAGCATTCTTCAAACTTGCAAATGATATATTTTGACCCAGCAATTATGTTTTTAGGGTATTCATCTTATAGATATGCTTGACCATGTGCAAAATTATGTAAATACAAGATTATTTGTTGATGTATTATTCGATATAGCAAAAATTAAAACAATATGTGTGTCAAACAATATAACCCTTTCAAAAAATGAATGTTTTATGTATTGATAGCGAAAGATCTCTAAATATATTGTTAACAAAAGGAAGATTCAGGAAAATATGTAAGCACACTATCATTTGTGTGAAAAAGGAGAGAAAAAATGTACATTTTATTGTTTTATATATGCATGAAATTGTATGAAACGATAAACAGGAAATTAATTAGAATGGGTACCTGTTGGAAAGATGGCAAATGAGAGTATAGGGCACAGGAATGGGAGGAAAAATTATTAGTTCCATAGATGAAAATGGGTATCTAATTTTAGTTTAAATTTGTATTTCTTTGATTTTTGAAAAAAAAATCTCCCTTATATCATTTGTTGCAAAGACCTTTTTTTTCAGTGTGTTGTATGACTTTTAATTCTGTTTATGCTTATTTTTTATTTACAGTGTTTTGGAATCATTATATGGAAAAATATATCAGCCTTTTAGTCTGTGATATCTTATGTTCCTTTTAAGCTATGAAACTTTCTTCCAACCCCGAGATTATATATATACAGTCGTCCCTCAGTATCTGTGGGAGATTGTTTCCGTGGATGCTCAAGTCTCTTTATATGTCACAGTATTTGCATATAACCAACACATTCTCCCGTATACTTTAAATCATCTCTAGGTTATTTATAATACCTAATACAAGTAAATGCTATGTAAATAGTTGCCAACATGTGGCAAATTCAAGCTTTGCTTTTTGGAAATTTCTGGATTTTTTTCAAATATTTTTCATCTGTGGTTGGTAAAATCTGCATATATATATATCACATTTTCCAATATTCTTATGAATTCATTTTTTCATTACATTTTAAATTCATTAGGAATTTATTGTGGCATGTGGTTGGAGGTGACTGTAAAAAAATATTTTTCTAGATGGTTAGTTGGTTGACTTTGTATCATTTATTGTTTATTTCTCCTCCTTCCCCACTACTTTCTGTTGCTTCTTAAAAACATCATATATTAAGTTTTTATATATACTAGGAACTTACCTGAGTTGTTCATTTTTTCCCATTGACCTGTTTGTCTACTTTTGTACTAATACCACACTGATTTAATCACTGATACTTTATCATAGATTTTAATAAATAGTAGGATTTGTTTCTCCTTTTTTATCTTTTCAAAAAAATTTTTAGTTTTTCTGTATTTTTTCAGATAAACTTTGGAATCATGTTAAATTAAAAAATGATTATGTTGGGATTTTGATTGGAAATAAATTTAGGAAGAACTGATGTACATATAGTGTTTAATACCTTTTTATATGAACATGATAACATTTAATTTAGTAATGTTTCATTCCTTTGTCATTAAATTTACATAGTTCTCCTTACATTTCTTGTTAACCTTATTTCCAGCTACTTTATAGTTTTGCTGTTATTTTGAAGGGGCTCTTTTCCCCATTACATTTTCTTTTCTTTTTTTTAACATCTTTATTGGAGTATAATTGCTTTACAATGGTGTGTTAGCTTCTGCTTTATAACAAAGTGAATCAGCTATACATATACATATATCCCCATATCTCCCGCCTCTTGCCTCTCCCTCCCACACTCCCTATGCCACCCATCTAGATGGTCACAAGGCACCAAGCTGATCTCCCTGTGCTATGCGGCTGCTTCCCACTAGCTATCTATTTTACATTTGGTAGTGTATATATGTCCATGCCACTCTCTCACTTCGTCCCAGCTTACCCTTCCCCCTCTTCGTGTCCTCAAGTCCATTCTCTACATCTGCATCTTTATTCCTGCCTGCCCCGAGGTTCTTCAGAAGCAATTTTTTTTTTAGGTTCCATATATATGTGTTAGCATATGGTATTTGTTTTTCTCTTTCTGACTTACTTCACTCTGTATGACAGACTCTAGGTCCATCCACCTCACTACAAATAACTCAGTTTCATTCCTTTTTATGGCTGAGTAATATTCCATTGTATATATGTGCCACATCTTCTTCTTCTTTTTTCTTTACATCTTTATTGGAGTATAATTGCTTTACAATGGTGTGTTAGTTTCTGCTTTATAACAAAGTGAATCAGTTATACATATACATATGTTCCCATATCTCTTCCCTCTTGCATCTCCCTCCCTCCCACCCTCCCTATCCCACCCCTCTAGGTGATCACAAAGCACCGAGCTGATCTCCCTGTGCTATGCGGCTGCTTCCACTAGCTATCTATTTTACGTTTGGTAGTGTATATATGTCCATGCCACTCTCTCACTTTGTCACAGCTTACCCTTCCCCCTCCCCATATCCTCAAGTCCAATCTCTAGTAGGTCTGTGTCTTTATTCCTGTCTTACCCCTAGGTTCTTCATGACATTTTATTTTTCTTAAATTCCATATATACGTGTTAGCATACAGTATTTGTCTTTCTCTTTCTGACTTACTTCACTCTCTATGTGAGACTCTAGGTCCATCCACCTCACTACAAATAACTCAGTTTCGTTCCTTTTTATGGCTGAGTAATATTCCATTGTATATATGTGCCACATCTTCTTTATCCGTTCATCTGATGATGGACACTTAAGTTGTTACCATCTCCTGGCTATTGTAAATAGAGCTGCAATGAACATTTTGGTACATGACTCTTTTTTTTTTTTTTTTTTTTTTGCGGTACACAGGCTTCTCACTGTTGTGGCCTCTCCCGTTGCAGAGCACAGGCTCCGGACACGCAGGCTCAGCGGCCATGGCTCATGGGCCCAGCTGTTCTGCGGCATGTGTGATCTTCCCGGACTGGGGCACGAACCCGTGTCCCCTGCATTGGCAGGCAGACTCTCAACCACTGCACCACCAGGGAAGCCCCATGGCTCTTTTTGAATTATTGTTTTTTCAGGGTATATGCCCAGTAGTGGGATTGCTGGGTCATATGGTAGTTCTATCTGTAGTTTTTTTAAGGAACTCCATAGTGTTCTCCATAGTGGCTGTACCAATTCACATTCCCACCAGCACTGCAAGAGTGTTCCCTTTTCTCAACACCCTCTCCAGCATTTATTGTTTGTAGATTTTTTGATGATGGCCATTCTGGCTGGTGTGAGATGATATCTCATTGTAATTTAGATTTGCATTTCTCTAATGATTAATGATGTTGAGCATTTTTTCATGTGTTTGTTGGCAGTGTGTATATCTTCTTTGGAGAAATGTCTGTTTAGGTCTTCTGCCCATTTTTGGATTGGGTTGTTTGTTTTTTTGTTATTGAGCTGCATGAACTGCTTGTAAATTCTGGAGATTAATCCTTTGTCAGTTGCTTCACTTGCAAATATTTTTTCCCATTCTGAGGGTTGTCTTTTGGTCTTGTTTATGGTTTCCTTTGCTGTGCAAAAGCTTTGAAGTTTCATTAAGTCCCATTTGTTTATTTTTGTTTTTTTTTTCCATTTGTCTGGGAGGTGGGTCAAAAAGGATCTTGCTGTGATTTATGTCATAGAGTGTTCTGCCTATGTTTTCCTCTAAGAGTTTGATAGTGTCTGGCCTTACATTTAGGTCTTTAGTCCATTTTGAGCTTATTTTTGTGTATGGTGTTAGGGAGTGTTCTAATCTCATACTTTTACATGTCCCTGTCCAGTTTTCCCAGCACCACTTATTGAAGAGGCTGTCCTTTCTCCACTGTACATTCCTGCCTCCTTTATCAAAGATAAAGTGACCATATGTGTGTGGGTTTATCTCTGGGCTTTCCATCCTCCCCATTACATTTTCTAATTGGAAAGCTGGTAGAGTATGTAGGAGAGCTCTTTACATTTGTAGCTATTTTGCAGCTATATTTTGTATCTAGCTTTTTTTTTTAAGACCTGGTTTTCACTTGGGTGAAAAGTTCCTTTTGGGGAGACAAAAAGGCCGGGCTTGGACTTATACATCTAGGCATAGAATAGGCAGGATAGTGGAAAATGCTTGGATTCTGGAAGCAGACTATTAGAATTCTAAGTACGCTAGTCTTTAGCCAGTGACTTTAAGGGAAGTTACTCTCTGAGCTTCAGCTTCCTCAGTTGAAAATGAGAATAATACAACCTACTTCATAGATTTTTGTGAGCATTCAATGTGCGTATTCAAGTACCTGGCACATAGTAAGCCTTTCATAAATATTAAGTAGCTATTATTATTATCATCATCTCTTTATGCCGAAGAATGCGTCTAATTTGTACCTCTCTATTTGGAAGGAAGCCATCAGATTCTCAGGTCCCTAACCATGTACTGTAGAGGACAACACAATCCAATTTTGAAATTAAGGAAAACTTCCATTTGCCTCTATTTAATTATTACAAATAAATTCCACCCCAGCATACGTTTTTTGCTATTAGTTACATGAAGTCCCTTTTGCATGACAATATTTAGTTTTTTCATTAGCGGCTCCTTCAAGGTTTCTCATTGCTCTTTACTATGATACTCATCTCTAGTTCACCTGTGAGGTTGGAGGAGGTCCTACACGTATCAGAGTTAGCTAGATGTGCTGGCAGGAGAGCAAAAAGCCCTTCTCTGATGTTATCTCCTTGTATTTTCTTTTCAAAGTCAGTGGATATCAATTTAGGCCTTAATCTGGCATTTTCAACCTTTCTCCTGCGTGACTCTGTGCTGGGCATCTCCATTAGCTAGGAAGCTCTGGAGATGGCAATTTCATAGACCACTGGCTTGGGGTTGTGACTTGCACTTCAATAAATTCTGCCCCAAGCCTTTCTTCTCCTGTGACCTGCTGCTTCCGCAGACCTGGGCTCTGTTTCAGGCTCACTGCTTTTTCTTCTCTCTTTCATGCAAGTGACTTACAAATGAATTTTAAATAGCCAGTTCATGGTGAGGAAATTTTGAGCTCACGTTCCCAGGACTGTGCTCTGTGCCAGACATGCCTTCCTTCCACCCAGGAAACCAGTTCCTGGTGTCTCTTTTTGAGGGATACTTTATATTCTTTTCTAAACTTTTGGGAAGGAAGATAAGGGCCTAGGACAGGGGCTCCAATTCCACTTTGACCACTTGGGGACCATTTTATACTTTTGGGAGTTTCAGGGAAATGCCAGGAAGTTAGTGGGGGTGGGGGTAGGAAGGGCGAACAAAGCTTGATTCTCTAGTATAATATTTAATGTGAATGAAAAGTGTGAACCTGGCAAACATGACTTTACTCTGAGTGAATATATTTAACCTGAATGGAAAGTGTGAACCATGGCAAGCATGGTCTCACTCATTCATTGCTGCCAACAAAACAATAGGTAGCTGGGTGCCACTATTTCCTAACCAGGTTGTACGTAGCCCTGATACACTAGTTTGCTTTTTTAAATGACTAGATATTGTTCCATATAGAGTCAGAAGTTGAGTATCAATCACTTTCTGTTTATTTAAGTACAGGCTGATCTTTTCTTCTTTTTTTTCCTTTCTAGCTTATAGAGTTGTAATCCATGTGCGTACAATTAAAATGATATCCACATACAGCTCAGGGTTTCCTGCGAATTTGTAGTGGCTTTTGTGTGTAAAGAAGGTTGTTGCTTTGCTGTAAACCACAGACCCAGAGTAAACCTCAGCTGTGCTGTAGCTATTTTGGACGACAAGTTTCTAGTGTGTAATTGCCCATATTACATCATCCTAACCATTGTGAAATGTGCAAAATACAAAGCTTATCTGATGATTCATTTCAAGTGGATAGTTCCTTTTAATGTAATTTTAGAAGTGGTTCCCTGCACAAAGCAGATTCCCCCCTTTGCTCTTGCTTTCTTGTTCAGGCACAATGTAATTTAATGATTGATAACAATGTAGCAGAGAGAAGTGTATCATATACATTGTGCTCCATAACCTTGACAGTCTACCTAAAACATTCTATGGGATGTAGTTTCTCCTGGTGCAAGAACCAAGGGGGAGAAAAATTCCCTCTACATCAAATCAAGTAAGCATTAACCCCAAATGAAATTTAATTTCCCTATGGCTGAGTGGCAGAGGAAAAAAAATCTGCTTTCAACGACCACAAGAAGCTTGGATACAAATCACTCACTGGTTTTACCTACCGGGGTTTCATTCTGTCAGATAATGCTGTCTTTTGTGATGGTAAATGTATGCCATCCAGAAGACTTTAAAATGTCTCTGTTGGTGGACTGCATTAAACCATCTTTAAGTCAGGTAGGTGAAATTCCACTAAGCTAAGACCTTCTGGCATTTTCTTACCAATGTTAAACATTTGAAGACTAGGTAATAGGTCATGTATACTCATCTATTAGTAGGAATGTTTTTTTAAAAATAACATTTATCTTTGGCCATGGACTTTATATACTGCATACAGAGTATAATTTGGTGAAAGGCCTTATAGATAATATTTCAAAGTGGAAAAAGAAAGATTTCTTAGAACCTAAAAGTCAGAAATAGATCAAATGATTCTAGGCCTTTTTATTGCTGAATAATGGACTATGTAAATACCATATGTGACTATTAGATCAAACGAGAATACATAGAGTTCAATATTAATTGGTTAAGCATCAGCTGATGGCCTGTTTGCAGGATACAATGAAATTATGTTATCAATATGTTTTATTGATTCCTTGGTTTGCAAAATTAAATAAACATAGCATAAGCACTTGGAGTGGTAAGTGGTAGCAGGGAACGGGATTTTGATTTGGAATTTGAAAACAGAGTTAAAGGTAATTGAAGCAGAAAGCAGGCTGTGGCATAAGATTTCTGCCAGCATTTCTTGATGTAACTAAGTATATCTGGGTGTTGGGAGGAATAAGAACCAAAGAACAGAGATTTTGGGGGAAGTGTTCCAAAATGCTTTTTAAGGCTTATGTCAATATTATAAAATCCTTTTCTTGAATAGTTTAGCTTGCTTTGCTATGGATATATTCATTTATTTTATTCTATACATTTTTCCCAGTGTTTTCTTAGTGTTCTAGATACTGGTTAAAGAGCGGTGACCAAAACTGACATAATCCCTGCCTTTGTGGAGTTGGGAGACAAAAACCCCAATATAAGATCATAGTGCTATGAAAGAAGGATCATGTTATTATGAAAGAAAATGGGAGAACCTGACCTAGTCTGGGGGATTAGGGAAGTCATATTTGAGTTGACACTTGAAAGATGAACAAGAGTTGGTGATGCAAAAAGGTGTGGAGATGGGGTGATGGTTGAAAGCTGAGAAAAGGAGTAGCTTGTATGAAGACCCTTAGGTGGGAAAGAGCTTGGTGGAGCCGGAGTGAGAGGGCCAGGGAAATCAGAGCAGGTGGGTGAGTGGGAAAACATCACATGCTGTGGCTGGTGAGGTGTGGATCTTGAATGAAACCGTTGGCTGAATGTCAGGGAGTTGTTCTTTCCCCCCAGGTGGTTTGAATCTGACTGCTGGTGTCTGGAATCCCACACATAGCCGTTGGTTGAAAAAAGGAAAAGGGGTTGGGGCAGGAGGGTGGTGCACAGAGTCTACTGTGAATTTTGCAGAAAACAAATTCATTTCAGAGAAGTAGCCATGGAAAGGATCGATTTTAACGTAGAGAAAGAAGCAGCCTGCAGCCAGATTCAGATGGATGGTTTGTAGTTCAAGCCCATTCTACTCCATAGCCTTTTGTGTTCATGCTGCATCCACACACATTAGTGAGTGGTGTACTGACGAGCTCTGTGACATGGTGTTTGTGGCACACTCCAGGCTTATCAAGTTACATTTACGGCATGAATCAGTAGTGTCGAGGCATTATTTATGATTTTATCTTCTTTCTCGGCTGCTCTTGATAGAGAAGAAGGCAAGGAATTCCTCCTTTTCATCTTCCCTCTGGATAAATAGACAGCAGGTCCCAGAGAAGAAAGAACTCTTTCTTCCCCTATGTCTCGGCTTCTTTTTCTCTCTTCCCTTTCTGTTTCTTCTTCTTTTTCTGTGAAGTTCTGCCCAATAGCCAGTAGAGGGCGCACAAATGCACTAAAATGCAGCCTTTATTCCTCTGGCCACAGTAATTTCATTGTCTTTATCTCTTCATCTTTACATTCCTCAGAGATAGGGATGCATCTTGGCCTTTTCTCTTTTAATATTTTCATCAAGGGTAACCATTTCCCCACCTATTTTGTAAGGGTGGGAAAAAGCTACTGTCTACATTTAAGAAAAAAAAAAGAGAGAGAGAACTGGATTGTATTCCTGAGATTTGGGAGAAAATTGTGTGTGTGTGTGTGTGTGTGTGTGTGTGTGTGTGTGTGCAACTGTGACAGATCTCAGAGTTGCTGGTACCCTCTGTGACTCATTTGGGAAGGACTCATTTTGCCAATAACAAGGCAGAATGTCTGGGCTCCTCTTCTTTGCTTTCCCTGGGTTGTTGTCCTCATAGCAGCTGCCCTGCTTCCTGACATGTCTTAATAATGAGGATGATGTGGCCAGGGGGAGATTCACCTTCTTCCCCAAATATGACCTCTTCATTGAATTTGCTCCTTGCTGAAGTCCAAAGAGGACTGTCTCCTTTTAACCGTGTGCTCTGTTCACTCTGCCCAAGGTCAGAGAATCCAGCTGGAGCCTGTCTGCCTCCAACATCACTGGCCGTAGAAAGCGAACCACATATGCCTGTGACAGTTCTGTGCGTGATGTGTGAGAGGCAGAGGAGAGCTAGTTTAAGCTCCTCCGAAGATGTCTTGGCATGGCAGTGCTGACGAAGGTGGAGATTTGTTTGTGTCAATGACATAATCGGAGAAGACATCCAGAGCCCAGCTGCAGGGAGTGAGGAGGTGTGCAGCTTGGTACCGACTTCTGACAAAAGCCCATGCACTTCACATTCATCTGCCCCTAGTGCCAATCTCCTTCTGATGTCTTAACCTGACTTTTGTTCTGCTTGGCTCAAATGGTTCTGGTGTCACAAAGAATTGCTTGGCCGGGGGTAGTTATACTGGCTAGCACATTGATACAAGTGCAGGGAGCTTTATAACTAACTAGTTTTGTAATAACTCCACACGAGGAATGAACAAGGTTTAGTTTAGCACATTCTGCCTATTGTGAAGCATCAGGCACAGTTATAGCTTTCTCATAAATAATAGTGATAGCTCTGAAAGGCCATTTTCCATGTAAATTTCCTGACTGTTAGCGAGTTTGGAAAAGAGCTGTGTTGAAGAACAGGTTATTTAAAAAGCAGAATGATTTCCCAATAAAATGCTTTTCAGCTTTTCCCCTTGGGGCTCTGGGCTGCCCCCCTTGTCTCCAAGATCCACGTGGGCAGATTGCATGTTAGCTTATGAGCCCAGTAGAAGTATTCTTCTTTTCTATACCAGCAAAACACTAATACTTTAAACACAAAGGGCATTTAACACAGTAACTGTTTCTAATGGAGTGAGTGGCGCTGCCAGCTTGCTCTCTCTTGGATGGCTTCCGTACGATGGGAGCAAGATTGGGAGTCAGGCCCAGGCTACTACTCCTTGGTTTGTGTGCTATAAATGAACAACTTAAAAAAATGTTTGTATAGTCAAGGTCATTCCTGCCCTTTCTCAATAGACTTGCAATCCTGGGTTGAATACTTATCCGTCTTGGTTTTGTGTCTTTGGAACAAGGGAAACTTCCAGTGACCAGTTTGGTTAATCACTGTGCTTATTCCCTCTTCCCTACTATAACATATTGGGTTTCCTTCTACTCCAGTACATTGGATTTCCAATCACATCAAACCCTATTAGGCTGCCATCCATTCATAGTAGATTAGATTCCCTTACACCTCACTGCCTAGCAGGATTTTCCTCTCCACAATGTGGAGAGTATTAGGTTCCCTTACATGGGTCGCTGCTTGTTAAGTTGTGTTTGCTGCTGCGTAGTATTGAATTCTCTTTCCCATCAGCAGTCACTGGGTTGTTAATTACATACTTGCAGACTCATTTCTCTTGAACCTTCTCTAATGTACAGCTCTCCATGAGCTCTGACCGCACACTTCAGTGCCTCAGGCAGCCCTATCTGCTCACGGGTTTGGTTCAATTCAGCTGTGTGGTATTGAACACCTGTGCATCAGAGTCTGTGCTAGAGGCTGCAGAGTTTACAAAAGTGAGTGGGGAATAATCCTTGCCTTCAAGGAGTTTACAGTCTACTGGGTGGGGCTAGGACAGGGCAGTACGTAAGATGAAAAACTATGTGCACGAAGAGGAAGTGTTGGTTTTACCACTTCCCTAGTAACAGTTTATATTTGGCCTAATTAAAGCACCTTAGAAGGCAACTTGTTACCTATAATGCCATTATTGCCACCACTCTGTTCCATAATGAAAAAAAAATTATGAAGCACAATTGAGTGAAAAATGGACATTTTACCGGGTTCCACTGCAGGTATTGGCAGAATTGCGATAAAACTCTGGGGTCTCTTAACACACTCAATCCTGCTTCCATATGTACCTAGTATGATATTAGAACTCATGTGATTCTAAGAGATTCCCATCAGGCATAGAGTAATAAAAATTCATATGTAGATTACTCTCTAACAGGCCTTGACATTACATACAGACTAGGGTCTATGTCTTTTTCTTTTGACACCAAAATATGTACAATTTAATTCATCCCTGGAAGGGAGGGAACCAAAAAGAATGGAAAATGGAGTCAGTCATGGTTTCCCACAAGCATCAGCAAGGGGACAGGTGTTACCAGTTGTGATCTTAATGCTCAAGGGTCTCAACCTGGTGGCAAAATCACAATCTGTGTCCCACATTAATGTAAATATTACCTAATTCCTTCTTCGTGTAGATCCTCATTCCTTGAACAATCACCACATGCCAGGCACGGTTCCAAGTGCTTCACTGTAGCATCTTAGTAATTGCTCACCATAAATGAACCTTCTCTGCATTTGCTGTCGATAAAAGAATCCAAGTTTACTGGCAACAAAGGGATGTGTTTTGTATCTCTGCCAACTCAACCAGAGCACTTCATTAACGCCAAATTTCTAATTTGATGTGAACAGTACTTAGAGCACAGTCTGAAGCCTGAAATGACAAATAGTGATCTCAGAAGGAATGCAGTTTAGAAAAAGACCTAGCTAATAAATACAATTATTTGATAGAGGAATGAAACAAAAAACAAAACTTCGGTCTAATTTCTTTTTCTTTGACACCAAAATATTGTGCCATTTAAAAAAATCCCTGGGGCTTCCCTGGTGGCGCAGTGGTTGAGAGTCTGCCTGCTGATGCAGGGGACACAGGTTCGTGCCCCAGTCCGGGAAGATCCCACATGCCGCGGAGTGGCTGGGCCCGTGAGCCGTGGCCGCTGATCCTGCGCGTCCGGAGCCTGTGCTCCACAACGGGAGAGGCCACAACAGTGAGAGGCCCGCGTATTGCCAAAAAAAAAAAAATAAAAATAAAAATAAAAAAAATAAAAAATAAATAAATCCCTGGAAGAGAGGGAACCAGAAGTAAGGCAAAGTAGAAAGAGGAGGCAGGACCAATGTTTTTGCAATTGACTCAATCTTTTCTAACTAGTCAAATTTATAGTGCATCTAAAACCCAGAGTATGATATCTGTATTTCCTATTCTAATTGTGGAGTGTAAAGACATTTTACTAGTATGGAAAAGTGACAGCGGCATTCAGAACTAATTTTTCAAAGATGTGTTACTTTTCAAACATGTGGACCATAACAGTGTTTCATTAGAATAATAAAACATTGATCTTTCATCTGAAATGCCTTACCTCCTTACTTGACCAAGGTCATCACCAGTTGTCAAGGGGACTTTTCTGAGGTTTGTTCTTACTGCATAGGGCTTAACATGCACCTCTGGACGCAGACTTTATTATCCCTGAACACTGTTCCTGAGCTCCTACTACGTGTAACGCAGCATACCTACCCTCTCAAACCCTCTTACGAGGGTATGTACTTCCATAACTCAACTATTTCATATTTTATCCCCTTTTGAATCCAAGACTGTGACCATCACTTATGGATTATGGCTTCAGAGGAAGAGTCGGTTACCGTGTACCCTGCTATTCTTTGGACAGGTCTTAGTTCATAGTACAGTTACCACTTTCCCCCTGTTGCTCCTTTTTAGCGATAAAGACCATAGAGTCAGTCACTGCCTCAAATTTGGCCACCTCCTTCCACATTAATAGCACAATGGTGAACATTCTGTACATTGCCTGTGACTCACATAATCACCATGCAAAATGCATCATTCATAAATTGTTTAGTGTGACCTTTTGCACAGTAGCACTAATTATTATTATCACAGTAGCCCAGTAAACTAGACTGGTAATTATCAGGGATTTATTTGAATGGACAGCTAAGCTATTCTTGGCAAGTTAGTCAAAGCAGTTGTCATGACAGCCATACAAATATGTCTCATGAATTGGGTTAATTAGGGTAATTAATAACTGTTATTTGGCCCCCTTTTCCCAAGGTATTGCCTATGCATTATCAAAAGGGGAGAGGTAAAATTTTAAAAAAAAGTTTGCTTTCTGGAAGTCAGAATCGATTTCCCCCTGTTTCTTCCATAAAGCTTTCTTCTAAGAAAGCTACTTTTTAAATCAATGAAAACCACCCAGCCTCCAAAGGTGGCTCCCCTAGAGAAACCCTTATTTTAGGGAATCTTCTCCTACTTTTGGAGGTTTCAGAGCCAGCAAGCACAAGCCACACTGGAAAAAAAAAGTAGTTAAAAAGAGGAGCTAAATCATCACTCCCCTGAGGCTGCTGCTTTCCTTTTAGTCACCTGTGAGAGCTCCCAAAGGACCGTCCCTCTGACTTCCACTTTTGGCAGAGCCCTGCTTTGTTTTTTTTCTCATCTAGAACTTTCTTGCCTTGCTCTCTAGCCTGTCCATTGTATTGATTTTCTTATTTTTCCCTCACAAGGAAGTTGCCCCTCTGAGGTTTTCCAAGTTTTAATTTTGTTGGAGGCCTTTTTAAAATTTAATGCCTTGGGGACTATCTAACATTGCCTGGTGGTGGTTTTGCTCTTTTTTCAAAGAAAGGAAAAGGGGCTAGCTCTGAAGAGCTTTCTCCTGGAAGAGTAAGGGGAAAAAGTCCAAGTTTCTTCTCTGTGCATCTCAGCATATTAAGTTGTTTTCCTTATTATAGTGCAAAGAAAAGGCAAAGGGAGTCGTTAAAAATGAAACCAGTTTTCCCCAATGAGATCATCCTTTCAGAGGATACCATTGTTCACAACAAGAATTCAAGATTTTTTATAGTGCTTTTGAATAGCAAATCGATTTCCCCCTGTTTTTCCCATAAAACAAGGAGAAGGGATCCAAGGAGGGAAGGGAACTGAGGACATTAATTGGACACTGAATCTACGTCAGTTCTTGGGCTTGATCCTTTCTTATATTAACTAACGATAGTCACAACAGCCCTTTGAGACTGGAAACAGTATTATCCTATTTCTACGGATGAAGAAACTGAAGTATTTAAAGGTTAAGTAATTTTCCTGAGGTCACATATAAATCAGGACTTAAACCCAAGTCTCTCTGATCCAGAGTTCTTTCTTCCGCAGAAAGCTAGCAGAGTTTTCCAGAAAAGCGAGAGGCTTCTACTAGTTCTAGTACAACTTCCAGATGCCTCTTTGGCATCTGGAAGTTGCTTCTCTGCCTCTTTGGCAATTGAGACTTCTAGGTCAGGGGGCAGCATTCTGGCTGACCCATAAAATTTGAGTTGGGGGACAATTCTAGGAAAAACTTTTAGTAGAGGGCATTAGGCTAATACTTTAGAAATGACCACAACACTTTCTTCCCATGTCGCAACGGAATCTCATTACCAGGAAAAGACAGTTTCCTTCTCTATTTTATTTACAGCTGCCCTGTTAGGAAAGAAAGGCGTTGTGTTGCCTGAAGTGGCTTGGTGATGCTTGGAAGACATAGGACACATGGGAAATGGAGGTGGGTGGTGTCCTCTAGTAAAACAGGACCATGTTCTGACATCTTAGGAAGCCGAAAACTGACAAAGGGGTCTAGTGTAGGCCCATTTCTCTGGTGTGCCCTTAACAAAATTTAGAATGAGTATCACACATTTACTATTAAATTTTTTTTGTATGTGTAGCCATTTGCCTAGTCCATAAAGAACATTAATTAATTCAACAAGTAGCTATTGAATACCTACTTCACGCAAGGCAGTGTTTTCAGGGTTCCAGGAAGAGCGGTGAACAAAACAGACAAAAATTCCTAACATCATGGAGCTTACATTCTAGTAGGGGGAAAGAGATAATAAACAAAGTAAATAAGTTAAATATATGATATTTTAGAAGATGGGTGTTATGGAGAAAGACAGAAAAGAGGGACTGTGAGTATTGGAGAAATTTTGCAAATTTAAATAGGGTGGTTAGGTAAGGCTTCAGTGAAACCTATTTTTATTCCTTTTCACTTCACACACAGACTCTTCTCCAGCCAGGCCCATAGTTCATTCATTCATTAGTACCTACCCTACCTACTACCTTTGTATCCTACATGGGATACGCATTTAAGAACAAAACAGATATTTCTCCTACCCTTATGGAACCCAGAGCATAGTACAGGAGACAGTAAAAAATGGTTATGCAGATAATTACTTGCAATCATGATAAGTGTGATGGAAAGCAGTACAGGGTACTAACATGTACCACACATGGAGGCCAGGACACAGCTACCAACTCTGTGAGGCTAAAGGCCACAGACAAACCACTGAACATTTGGTCTCACTGGATTATAGTAGGAAGGACCATGATGACATGATTACAAAACAGCAAGTCTCATTTGGTTTTGGTTGTATCTAGGGATCCATGAATTTGTGATTTCAAATGTCTGATTGCCATAATTGCATATAGATACCTTCAGCCTCCATCCTAGCTAATTACTGGCATTTGATTTTAAAGACACACACATATATACGACTGTATTTTTCTGGAAAACAAATTAATGACTGTTTGATGTGGTGAATTTGTGGGGCTACTAGAAAAACTAACTTAAAAGGAGGGAAAGCTTTAGTGAAGTAATGGCTGACTTTCAGAGCAGAGCACTATTTATTTTTTCTTCTCCTTTCATTGTGCTTGCAAAGATTCAAAACCCCCTAAAATGAAAGATTGTAGGATAAAATGCATCCTTTTTATTTTTAAACCATGGAGAGAAAAGTATTTTCATGAAATATTTTATGCTCCTATGAACCAAGGGCTAATATCCTGGAACTGGTACTTTGGCTCCCTGAAAAGACCAACAAGACAAGCCAATTACGGATTCTGAAACATTTTTATTTTTAGTTCCTTGTAATAGCGATTCATTCTCTGCTATGGTACATTAACTGGGAAACAAGTTGAAATGAGAGTTTGGGCACCTTTAGAATAATTGACTATATTTACCAAATTCTTAATAGTGTAGAAAGGCTAGTGGGTGGAGAATAGAAGAACAAAAGGAGACGTGAGGGGAATGTGTGTCCAGGAGAGCATGACTTATAATAGAGTTATGACTTTTAAATTGACATCTGTGGAATATAGTTTAGCTAACTTTTTTTCTTTCCATTTATTCTTCAAGTAGACAACAGTTTGGTTATTTATGCTGATTTCTGCCTTTATGTGCTATGTGGTGTTACTTTTATTTTTTTAATGTTCCCTGCATTGTTGGTACAATTCTTTTTTTTTTTTAATATTTATTTATTTATTTGGCTGCACTGGGTCTTACTTACGGCATGTAGGATTTTCATTGCTGCATGCGGGATCTTCGTTTGTGACATGTGGCATCTTTAGTTGTGGCATGTGGGATCTAGTTTCCTGACCAGGGATTGAACCCAGTCCCCTGCATTGGGAGAGCAGAGTCTTACCCACTGGACCACCAGGGAAGTCCCCAATTCATTTTTTAAAAATTGAAGCATAGTTGATTTACAATGTTGTGTTAGTTTCAGGTGTACAGCAAAGTGATTCAGTTATACATATATACATATATAATATATATATATGTATACTTTTTCAGATTATTTTCCCTTATAGGTTATTACAAAATATTGAGTATAGTTCCCTGTACTATACAGTAGGTCCTTGTTGGCTATCTAATATTTTATATATAGTAGTGTGTATATGTTAATCCCAAACTCCTAATTTATCCCTTCCCCCTTCCCCTTTGGTAACCATAAGTTTGTTTTCTATGTCTGTGAGTCTGTTTCTCTTTTGTAAATAAGTTGATTTGTATCACATTTTAGATTCCACATATAAGCGATATCATATGATATTTGTCTTTCTCTCTCTGGCTTACTTCACTTAGTATGATAATCTCTATGTCCATGTGGTGTTACTTTGGTGAGCAGGAGTAATTAGCTGTTTACAAGTGAAGAGTTCAAGAGGCAAGGCTATGACATTCTTCTCCATATCGTCGACTCTGGCAGTCTCCAGTTGTCCTCTCTATCTAGGTAACCTATTAGCTGGTAACCCTATTAGCTGGCCTGTTCGCTTTCATTTTCAGGAGAATTTCTTTTGTTTGGGAGTTCTGTTACTTTCCCTTTTGGTCTACTCTTCAGTGGCTCTGCTTGCCTATCTGGTGGTTTTTTTGAAAGTTGCAACCCAATGTCAATCTGGAGTGGGACTAGTAATGCCAAAATGGAAGGAGTCTTCAGGAAAGATAGAAATGTTATGAGGAGAGCAAGTTGAGGTTAAGTGGATTGCTAAAACAGATAGGATCTTAGGCCTCATTAATGAAGTATAGTTTGCCGATTATGGAAAGGATTAGCTCCTCTGAACTCTTTGCTGCTCAGATTACATCTGGAGTATTATTTTAAGTAGGACACTGACAGACTAGAGTAAGCTTCAAAGAAGGTTAAGAAACTGATCAAGGAGACCACATCATTTGTGGAACAACATTTCTATTGCTTCATTATGATGGAGGCAAAAAGTCAGTTGCATGAAGCCAACATTATCATTGGTCTGCACTGGGAAAATGTGTTGAAATGAAGATACTGAAACCAAAATGTCACAAAAGTATAAAACATTCTTCTTCCTAATGTTTGAACTTTGAATTAGTTACTTTGAGTAAAAATATATACTGTTTGAACCCAGTACTAGCTAATTGTTCGACCAGCACAACAGCCTTTACATACTCAGCCTGGAAGATCAGTTCTCAGGTATAAGGCTAAAACATTATGGATCCTTGGGTGATCATGGGGATTTCCCTTCCTCTTGTGGAGTGCTATATTTAATCTTCTCATCATTATAAAAACACCACTGCCAGAGGCAAGGTCCTAGAAAGGATGGACTGATTGCTAGTATGCTGTTTTCCATCTTCTTGACATCCTTTGCAGCTTTGTAGTGGTGTGCTTTTAGTGGAGTTAGGAAGGAGTTAGTATCTTGGAATAACCTTGAATGTTGTTTGTTTTCCTCTTAGGAATATTGAGAAGGTGAGCATGTAGTGGGAAATTTTGAGATTTTCTGGTTTATAGGCTCTTTTTCTATAAAAATACTTCTAATCAACATCATCATCATCATCGCAAATAGAAGAAATATTAACTTATGAAAATAAATGTTCAAAAGGCAAATTTTATGAAATGGTTGACCTCCATAGGATCCTCATTATTTTTAGAACACGTAGGGAGAGGTCACTCATAGCTTTATTTATTAATTGTCTATCTTCTCATGCCTTATTCATTTATTTTTTAAAGCACAGGGGAGAACACTTGTGAGGGAAGAGATAAAAGTAATATTTTTTTTGCACAGAAACTCAGCGTGTACATTGTTGGCTTAAGGCCTGTAGTAGACAGAAAGAGTCTGGCTTGAGAGTCATCCAGAGCAGAGACAGTGTTTGTGAACAAGCCAAGATTTCCCTTGTTTCCTCTTGTGACCTTCTCTCACTTTGAGGTACTGGATGGAATCAGGGCTCCAGGGATGGCACTCAGTTACCTGGTGATAGGGAGGAACTAGGGATCCAGCAGTACCTGGAAGGCAAGAGGGTGACCCAAGAACTTTCAGCTTCTTCTGGAAAAAATGCACATCAGGCAATCAGAAGAGGAAGGGAAAAAACATAAAATCCACATTCTTAGACTCCATAAAAGGAGAAAAGAAAGTGCTCACTCTGCTCCCCACCAAATGTGCAAGTTTTATGGTAATCTCTTGTAAGGCTGAGAGCAAGTGTGTCAGCCATGCAAGGAAAGTGAAGGTCTCCACCTGAAGGCTGCTATAGGAAAGAGCTCCATCTTCTTTCCTACCTCTGACAAGTGGACTAGGGCACCTTTTAAGAGACTATCCAAGCTAGGGTCGACTTATCTCGGGACTCATCTTTATGCAAAGGCTGCAAAAAATAATTTGAAGGTCATGAAATCTGACCACTGGTGAAAACCTTTCCTGGCTCAAAAATAAGTCTCTGTGGTTTAATTAGCTACCCCTTCAGACACTGATTTTTTGAGCACTTGTACTGAATTTAACTTGTCTTTCAAACTTTACAGAAGGGCCAACCCAAATCCAGTTGGATTTGTGGCTGTAGGGAAGTTGCTTACTTTTACTAAGCATGGCTTATGCTCTCTTTCTCTCACACCTGACACTCACACGTGGCTTGCAAAATCAAAATTAGAGCTAGAGAGAAGAAAACCCTTCCCCCCAAATGATTTCCCTAGTTCCATCCCCCACCTTAGATTGCATGTGTCTGAAAGCAGTTCTGATGTCAAGTGTCACCTAGAGGAAACTTCTCTGTTGCTCTCTCCTCTGTGCTCCTACACATATATACCCTTGTCATAGCACTTACAACATGGCATTATAATTCTGTCTTTACTTACATGTCCCCAACACTAGAAATGTGGACTCGTTGAGGGCAGGAGTGGAATCTGATACATCTCCATACACTTAGCATCTACTATGGGGCTGGCACATAGTTTTAATAGTATTTGTTGAATTGAATTAAATTATTTCGGACCTGAGCTGTGTATTGCTTCCATTTGTTCTAAACAGCAGTCAAGGACAGCCAGGGAGCATGAGGCAAATCTTTTCAATTGTGGGGAAGGCTCTGAATGATCTTTTTGCTTTTCTCTCTATCCCCCCTCCCCCATAACTCCCATCTACCATTTTTCACTGCTGGGTGCTTATAGTTTGTGCAAAGAAAGGTCTTAAACATAACGCTGGATTTTCTGTGACTTTTATGTCTTTCGACCTGGGGCTGATGGCTTTGTCATTTTACTCAGCCTTTATTTAGTACAGTCAAATCTGATTAATTGAGACTAACTTGAGGAAAGGCCAGTCGGAATTATAGATAGAAAAGAAATGCAATTTTATTACTTTCAAGTTCATAGAGCAATAAGAAGTAGACTAACAAAGCCCTTGCCAGGAAGTTTTGCCAAGTAGAAGTCCTTGGATCTTCTTTAATGAATAAATAAGAATGATGTGCAATTAACATATTTATTGTTTGTAGATTGCTTCTAAAGTGCTTAAAAACAATTTATTCTCTTGAGTAGTTTAAACACTTCCCTTGTAATCTTGTTTACACCATAATTTGCCCAGCAAACGTTTTTAAAAATAGATATAGCAGCCTAGCTCTATCAGATCACCAAATGTGAATTAGTGACATCTGAACTACAAAGGTATGACTCCAACACGGTGAAGCAAGTAAGCCTGAGAATGATGCTTTGAGGAAGTGAGCAGAGCAGATTCCTCCTTTCCTGCTTAGTTGTTAGTCACAGAGGTAGGACCTCAGCCCTATTCAGAGAAGATAAAATCTCCCTCACCCGGAAGCAACACTTGCTATCAGTCTAGCCCCCCTCAGTGGTCTAATGCCAGTTTCCACTGAGGCAGTAAAAATGAGCAAATTTACCTTTTCAATAATTTCAGCATGATCAAACAATCCCCAGTGGGCAAAACTAATAGAAGATACTGTATTTTGATTGCAGTTTATCTCTAGCAATTATAGATGAGCAATTGAAGTGGCAATAAAGCAAGTCATTTGCTAGAATGAGGCTGTATTTCACCGAGCTTTATCATTAGACTTTCTTTGGATCACTCAACTAAAGACAGTCTGTTTCCTTGGGTGGATCATACATCCTCTTTCTGCAGTATCCTGAGGAACAATTACTTTTCTTAATGATAGGATATTGACAAAAAATGATTTACAAACATCATTTGCACTAAATTTTACTTTTCCCTCCCTTTAGAAATTTTGTTGATGGAATTTACAGCATTAGGTTTTACTCTTTGGGGACTTCTTAGAAGAAATAACAGGAAGGAGCTGGGCAGGTGGAAAGGGATGAGCCCTGGCCTGGGTGCCCGAAGAGATGAGTTCTAAACCTATGTCTGGGTTTCTAATAACCAGCTGTGATGCTTTGAGGGTGGTGGTGAGGTTCCCTGGGCCCATTTCCTTGTTTTAAAAATACTGACTGTGTGTGCGTGTGTGTGTGCATGTGTGTGTGTGAGAGAGAGACAGAGAGAGACAAAGAGACAGAGAAACAGAGAGACAGCGAGGGAAGAGAGACAGAGAGAGATTAGATACTCTCTAAGATCTTGTTGAGCTTTAATGCTCTCTGAGTATCTGATTCTGTGATGGTCATGAGGCCAAAAGGGAATTTTTCAAAGCCTAGGGCATAGCATGGTTAGACTGCAATAATGATTTCAAGAACCTTTGCAAATGCCCACATTTGGCAGAAAATCAACTGAGGGGTCTATCATGATCTGAAGAAGTAATTAATATTGCATAAAAGGATGTATTTCTTTGTAATTTATGAAAGATAGAACTCAGAAGAGACTATAGATTGAGAGCAAAAGCAGTGCTGGCCAACTGGGTTTCCATTTCCTACTGTCTATAAAGTTAGACTGGGTGCAAGGTCCCCTGGTCTGGGAAGCAAGAGTCTCAGGTTCTTGCTCTGACTCTGCCAAAAAATGGCTATTGATTTTGGATTCAAAAACTCTCTGGGCCTCATATTTTCCATCTGTTAAAAAGGGAAAATAATACCTTGTCTATGTACTTCTTAAGACTGTTGTGGTTATTGGAAAAGAGCATAGAGCAAGGCTGTGTGAAAAACAGTCACCATACTGAAACAAGGTGCTATTTAAGAAAATAATTTTTAAAATTGGGCCATTGAGAGACACAGCCCTACAGGTGTTTCTCACTGTATTAGATTGTAAAAACTTTCTTTAAATGTGTAGATTGTATCATGTTCATCATGACGTGTATTATACACTGGCATCTTAATGTTAATAAACATACCATTTTAATATTTTATGTTCACAAGTGATTCTTTGGATGAATGAAAGAGATGGGTTTACAGGGGTGGTTACAGACAGAAGGGTAGTTTTAACTTAAGCCAGTCCTCCCTACAATCTAAATTCTTGAGAGATGTTGAAACAAATACAAGTCTAGGAAGCACAGTAGCCTTTCTTAAAAGAGTTTTGCAAATACTTACATTTCATCTATGGAAGAGACAAATGAGCTCTTCCTATCTGATGGACAGGTCTAACATCAGCTGTTAGCTGACTAGCAAGTAGTGGGTGAGTACCTGCTCTGTGCCAGAAATGGTGACAGGCACTGAAGATACAGACACTAAAGATGTGGTCCTTGCCTTCAAGGAGTTTCCAGTCTCATGGGGCTGACATATAGGTAATAAAATGTGTTACATGATGTGATAGAGGTAAGTCTACTCCTTATATTTCCTTAGTTCACCAAGGGCATCACACTTCATAACTGGAGAGTCCTGAGTCACAGGCCAACAGTCTGTCTAAGGCAACACTGTTCAATTGAACTTTATGGGATGATGGAAATATTCTATATTTGTGCTGTTTAATAGACGAGCCAGTAGCCACATTTGCCTACTGAGCACTTGAAAGATGGCTCCTGTGATTGAGGAACTAAAAATTTAACTTGAGGGGCTTCCCTGGTGGCACAGTGGTTGGGAGTCTGCCTGCCGATGCAGGGGACGCGGGTTCATGCCCCAGTCCGGGAATATCCCACATGCCGTGGAGTGGCTGGGCCCGTGAGCCATGGCCACTGAGCCTGCACGTCCGGAGCCTGTGCTCCACAACGGGAGAGGCCACAACAGTGAGAGGCCCGCGTACGGAAAAAAAAAAAAAAAAAAAAAAAAAAAAAAAAAAATTAACTTGACTTTTGCTAATGTAAATTAAATTACTACATATATCTGTGCTATTGGACATAGTATCTATGCCATTTGACAGCACAGCTCTAAGGAATGGTAGAATGAGCCCACAGTAGGCTCCAGGGTGGTCCTGAGTTGAACTCTCTCATTTCTTTGGAACTTAGAAGGCCCTGGTCAAGCTGCTCCAGCCCTTTAACCATGTTTTTCTATCCACACAGTACACTAAGCTTGGAATGGCTCCTTTCCAGCTGACTGCTCTGAATTATGCATGCTAATGTGCTTTATTTAACCCTGGGATGAGGTTTTCTTTCTTTCTTTCTCTTTCTTTCTTCCTTCCTTCCTTCCTTCCTTCCTTCCTTCCTTCCTTCTTTTTAAAAAGAGATTCCATGACAGTTCAATCATAACAGAGGAAGCAAAGGGGGTGAAGGAAAACTAGTTTATAAAGGATTTTAAAGTGTCTCAAATCTTGCCTTTCACATAATTTCAGATGTTATGAGGTCGTTTCAACTCTCTTTAGATGAGTTGTCTTTCTCTCTCTCTCTCCACACACACACGCACACACACACACACACACACACACACACACACACTCCAGCTAAGGTGTTGAATCAGCAATTAGAGAAGTTGGGTCCGTGTATATATATTTTCTCTCTCATGCCAGAAAACAAGACTGTTCACTGCATTATTTCTTTTTCTGATAGTACAGATGGGGGGAGAATGAGATAAAATATCCTAGTAGGAAACCTCAGAAAAAAACTATTCATGATGTTGAATGGAAATTTATTTGCAAATAGAAATAGTATTCAAGAGAAATCAAGTTTATAACCTGATAATCAGATGACCTGTCATTTGTCTGGCAGTTCACTTTTAGAAAGCACCTGCACATTTATTATTTTATTTGATCCTAATAACAACTCTGTAAGATAGTTAGGGCAGGTGCTATTTCCATTTTATAGATTAGAAAATTGCAGGTCAGAGAGGTTCAGTGATTTCTGCAAGGTCACACAGCTATTTTTACCTTGAAGGCTCTGTATTTGGAGGGTTTCTAGGACTTTTCTTTGAATAGTCTGTGTTATTTTCTAAGCTTAAAACAACCTGCAGAAACAATCACCAGGGTGACTTATGGCCCTAACTGAAGCTGTGTCGACCAGGAACAAGCATTTTTTAATATGGAGACACAAAAACACAACCCTCTTTCCCTCACAAAAATTATATGTAATCTGCGTGTACCTGTGTGTGTGTTATGAATGAAGATATGACTGCCCACACCTGTTTGTACTGGTTGAACCCCAAACAAAATCTTTCTTTGTTATCAAGTAGACAGAAGTATTGGGCAGACCAGGATGAGGAGTGAGTGTGCTAGAAATGGAGAAAGAGCTGAGAAAACCATAATTCAAAAAGAGTCATGTACCACAGTGTTCATTGCAGCTCTATTTACAATAGCCAGGACTTGGAAGCAACCTCAGTGTCCACTGACAGATGAATGGATAAAGAAGATGTGGCATATATATACAGTGGAATATTACTCAGCCATAAAAAGAAACGAAATTGAGTTATTTGTAGTGAGGTGGATGGACCTAGAGTCTGTCATACAGAGTGAAGTAAGCCAGAAAGAGAAAAACAAATACTCACACATATATATGGAATCTAAAAAAAAAAAAATGGTCATGAAGAACCTAGGGGCAGGACAGGAATAAAGACACAGACCTACTAGAGAATGGACTTGAGGACATGGGGAGGGGGAAGGGTAAGCGGGGACAAAGTGAGAGAGTGGTAGTATATATATGGACATATATACACTACCAAGTGTAAAATAGATAGCTAGTGGGAAGCAGCTGCATAGCACAGGGAGATCAGCTCGGTGCCTTGTGACCACCTAGATGGGTGGGATAGGGAGTGTGGGAGGGAGAGGCAAGAGGGAAGAGATATGGGGATATATGTATATGTATAGCTGATTCACTTTGTTATAAAGCAGAAGCTAACACACCATTGTAAAGCAATTATACTCCAATAAAAATGTTAAAAAAAAGAGAAAACAACGCAGCCAAAATAAATAAATAAATAAATAAATAAATTTTTTAAAAAAAGAGTGTTTGAAAGACTGGCCAGGAGAAAGCTGGGGAGGGAGGACACTAAGAACTGTGTGGAGAAAGCAACATAGAAGTTACTTGTACAAGTTGAGTGGTAGGACTCCCAGGCACAGTACAGTGTTATGTTTCTGACAGCATTAAGTTTTTTTTTTTGAACAGTTAAGTTTGGAATTGTTCCTGGTTTTTGCTGCTGAGAGTCTGATGGGAGAGGGAGAGTGAGGTGTTCCCCCTCATTATTTCTTAATCTTCCTGCAGGAGGAAATTGCTCTAGTTATGTTCACTGCCCTTGAACCTGTCATGTTCAAGCAGGCTAGGGTATTTTTTTTTCTCCCAAATAGTACATCCAGTCAGCCAGTCTTAATTACTTCCAGTTCATTGCATTTCCCAGAATCCTAATGAGGTGTGGCCTAGTGGTGTGAGCGCAGGACCTGCAGTGGGAAATCTTGAATTCTAGTTGCAGATGTGACACTGCTCCTCTCTTGCAGAGGGCAAGTCTCTTAACCTGTTTTGTCCTGCTGTTAATGGGGTTACTAATATTTATTTAGCTTATAGTAGCAGGAGAATTAACTAGTTAATGTTGGCTAAGAGGGAAAAAAAGAAAAAAAGGGCAAGTTTTTGTGTATCGTGTTCATTTCCAAATGCTAATTCTTTCAGGATGATATTGACAGGAGGCGCCTGCTCCGTTGCACTTATCAAGCACCTCCTGGAAGTCTTGCTGGATGGATGAGAAGCAAAATTCTGTGCCATGACTTCTGTAGAAAATGTAGCTACCTTCAGGCCCTGTTTCTAACCTGGGTGTCTGTTTTCTGCCCATCTAAGAATATTCCTCTATCTTATGGTTTCTCAGAGGTTAAGTACATTTTTTTCTCCTGAAACCCTTTTTAAACTTTCTGAAATTCTTTGTGAAAAAGGTTCCATATACATGCAAGGTGCTTTAGTAATTGTTGTTCTGTTGGTGCATTGCATAACTACATTACAGATTTCTGATACTCTGACAATTTCAGACTGCTCATAATATTAGCCACTTTTCAAGGTGTAATTATGGATTTACTGTGCATGGTTGCCAGCACTCTTACTTCAGATAGTAGCCTTTTGATTAATCTCTGTTTACAAAATCAGGTCAAATTCCAGCCTACCCTCACCACCCCAACCCTGGCATAAAACGAGAAGGTCTGTTAGGATTTGGAAGGACGGGTAGGGGTTTTGAAAGGATGAATAAACATTTCCATTACTTCCTTGAATCAGTCCCCTTCCTATTGCTTCTCATTGATGCTCCATGAGGTGATGCCGAAGTGTAAGCTCTGTCTTGTCTCCAACACTGATTTGCTGCAATGCTTGTTTTAAGTCACTAGAAATTGGAGGTTACTATGGATTTCCTACAGTGCCTGATAATTTCAACAAACCAAATGCCCTTTATTTAAACTCCAGTCATAATTAGAGGGTTGCCAATATTAAGCAACCGATGGAGTCTGATTTTGAGAAATGTTTATTGGGCCTCATTAAATTTGAAATTAGTACTTAAGATCAGAAATAAATAATCTGTTTATATTTTGGTAGTGGATGCTGTGTGTGCACACCCTTTCCTCTATGCATCCCAGTGAACTGAGACACCCCTGTGTTTGCCGTGGTGGTAATCAAAATAGCTACACCAAAAGAGAACTATGGAGGCTTTCACTGATGACAAACAAGAAAATGATCTATTGAGTTGCATCTAGTTAGAAAACATTAATATTAGAAGCTAACACATTCACTATTTCTAAGATGGTATATAACTTGGTTGTTTTTTGTCAGCATGATCACATATTACTGGCTTGAGCAACAAGCCGGTACAAGGGAAATGAATTTAGAATGGTATGCCAAAGGCTGTTACTCCTTCACTCTTAAATAAGCTTGTGGAGACAACTGGGTTTTAATTGATGTATAATATAAATAATGAGATTGGGGCTGGAACTGGATTTGGGGGTGTTGTTTTGGCCCACAGGCACAGGGCCACCCACTGCTTTCCCTCCAAATATTCTGAAAGTTTTTCAGTTGGCAAGGCTTGCTCAATAGAAATTGTACTCTGCAGGCAGTCAAGGCTCTGTAGCTGCTAAGTAGTAGAGAATTGAGACCAATGAAATAGAATTTAGCAGAAATGGGCCAGCTCAGTGTGCTGGACCTTCTCTAAGCCAGGAGGGCTCAAAGATAGGCTGGATTCAGGAGAGCTCATACTGTGGATCCGTGGGCCATTGCTTGTGGGACGTCTGATATTGGTTTCTTACTGTCAGTTAGACCAGCTTTACCAAATCATAGCTTCTGAAGTTGAAGCTACCCCTTAAGTCATCACTAGTCATCTTAGGTCACCTTGTAAAGATGGTTGTAAATGCCTCTAAAGGACAATTGAAATGGTCACCAAGGTTGCAGGGAAGAAGGTAGCTCATTCCTGGATCCTTCGGGCTGTGTGACTGGGTCCTCCATCTAGATCTGGAGAACTATCTCCAGTTAGTGTGTGCCAAATTTTTCTTTTGTCTATCTGCTACACTATACTCTCCTGACCCACTCACTGAAAATAGCCAAAAAAGTCATTCAGAGAAAAATAGGTATAAAGCCGGCTAATCACTTCCCTGATGTTTCCATCTTGTGTTTGCTTTCCATCTCAGTAGTAGGTAATGCCAAGAACAGTGTTCCTGGGGATTTTTCTTGTTTTTGTGACTTGTTCTACTGACAGAGTAGTCACAGTTAAATACTGAATCAGTATTTAACGTGGCTGTAGCACTTAACCTGTGTGTTTGTTTTCTTGGCTGTTTAAGGGGGAGAGTAACAATTGGCACCTGCTTGTAAAGTACTTTAATATTTGGGGATGAAAGTCACTCTGAGCCTGCAAAATAGCTTTAATGTGTTGTAGTTACATATTTGGGGATGGTGATTAGACTTCAGGGTTTGCTCCACTGGTGAATGTGGTTGATAGCTATTTACTTCTCAGGTTGAATTTTGTTTATGTGGGATGAGATAGTATGACTCATGTGATTGGGTTAGTCATTTTATTTAAACTACTTGTATCCACACCCAAGTCTTGTTGATTTTGCATTCCTGTGTAGAATAGGCATTAACTGGTTCCTCAGAGCTTTTTATAAGCAGATATTATTTTAAAGTGCACTGTGCCCCACAGAGGACTTAGAAAAGGGTCCCAGAGCCTTATTCAGAAACCTGTTTTTATCTATATAATGGGATGGTGCTTAGCCTGGTCATTCAGTAGGCTCTTTGCCTCTGAATTGCATGGATTCCCGAAGAAAGCTGCTAGGTTTCTCAAGGAGGCCTTTGTAGTAAAATTTGCACTGGGTTGCTCTTCTAAAGTCACAACTTTGACCCAATAAAAGATGAGGGTGGGGAAAAGTGATTTCCCTAAGCTGCCTTTGTCACCTCGAGGTAGTCTGAACACATCAATGATGCCAGTGGAATTTTAGCAGTGATGACAAAAGGCCAACAAGAGGGGAACTCTTTCAACTTGACTTGGATGTTAACTAAATGGGCTGTGTTTCCCACTGATAGCCCTGTCCTAAAAGCCATTGGAATCCTAGAGTTCCCTTCCACATGCAGAAAAGTAGCCGCCACGCTGTCAATCTGCAGAAATTTTATCTACCCCTTGTTTGGAAACAGTATCATGTGTCACTACTGCCATTCCCAGAGATATGATGGATGATGGGAAGGAAGCACCTAACTGTGGCATCTTATCCTTGGCAGTTATATCCAGACTACTGTGTATTCATAAGGTCATAGTTGAGAGTGAGGACAGAGAACAAACTGTAACTACGGAAGACAGTGGGCAGAATAGATACTTTCTGAAGAAACAAGACCACCTTGGCCGAATAGAATTGGTCACCTGCTTTAACTGCAATAAGAAGCTTCATTCTAAACCTCTTCCATTTCTTCTCTGGTCTTTCATTGGTGGATTCATTACATGAGTACTTGCTAAGTGTCCAGCATTGTGGCAGTGACACTTCAAATGAAAGCTTCCAATCCAGTTGGAGGATGAACTGACATGCTACACACTGAAGTAATCATAGAACCTGAGGAAATGCATAACTAAATCACACAGTCTGTACACTAAGTGCTGAGAACATGCTAAGCTATGTGGGATGATCAGGGATGTAGACATATTAGAAATGAGAGAAATGAGATATGAGGGAAGTAGAGGACTTGTGTTGGATAACTGCTTAGCTAAAGATTTAATTTAGATTTAGTGCTAAATGTAACAGGGAACCACTGAAAGGGTTCTTTGAGGCCTTGAAAAGAGAAATGCTGTGATGAAAATAGTGGGCGAGGAAGATTATCCACATAACGTTTTGCAAAATGGGCTAGAGGAAAAGGCAAATGGAACTGAAGAAGTAGTGTCACAAGGTGATGAAAGCTGTTGAAGTAGAGCCAAAAGGACATACACACGTGCTATTTCTAAGAACTTCGTAAGTTTTATAACTCATTTGATAGGAGAGGGCTGTGGTTTGTATTTGTGATATGGGTTTGTACATGTAACAAATATAAAGGCCAAATCCTCCTATGTGCATCACCTACTACCATCAAGCCATTAGGATGCTACTTAGTTCCGTAAAGTTGCAGTGTAATTCTCAAAGTTGCACTCCATAGCCCGTGTACAAGTATATGCATGTGTCTGCAGGTGTATGTGCCTCTGTGTCTGTGTGTTTCATGTTTTGCTGAATGGCTGACATTTTAACCATCCCCAGCAAGAGGTCTATCAATTTGTGACCTCCTTACTGGTACAGTCTATATCTTTTTTTTTTCATCCTCAGGGTTTGGTGCATGTGTTTTGAATGGATGAATGAATATATGAATCAGTGCATGAACAAGATCCATTTTGTTTTAGAATCCTACAATTTGAGGGGGCTCGAAGGGAACATTGGCATCATTTGGGTTATTCTCTTCATTTCCTAGATAGAAAAATTAAGGCTTCCAGAGGGATCAAGTGATTTATTCAAGGCCATCAATGAGTCAGTGACAAACATGAGGAGGGAATTCAGGTCACCCCACTACACCACCTTGCTTACTGTAGTCAAACTGCATGTGTGTGTGCACACGTGTGTGCGCATGTGTGTGCATGAGAATTAGTGCTGGTGTGTACATAGGCATGGCTAGTGGAAGTTTATTTAGCTTGTTTTCCAGTTCAGGGTAAATATGAGCTTTCTAGTGATGGCAGCTCTGGGGATGGTGCCTTTTATTCCATCTTTACTAATTCCTCCTCCAGCTTTTGTTGTCTGGATGGATGTCCTTGAATATACATTCTAACTGGAGGCATGTTGGCTTTGTTTTTATATAGAATTTACATTTTAATTTTTATGTGTTGAGGATAGTAAGGAGGAAAAAGCCATTTGTTGGTTCATTTTCTAAAAACGCCTTTGTGAGGAGATGCCATTTGAACATCTAAAGCAGCAATCACTTTAAAAAAAAGGTTATGCATCTTATCATTATTGATCAAGAACCAGCATTTAAAAATCATTTTGCTGTGCCTCTGATTTAGGATTCCAGTTTTCCTATTTGTGTTGATAAGATGACTGAGTGAAAAATTAAAAAAAAATAGTTAGCAGATCGCAGTTATAATGCTTTTCAGTTTGATGGGACTTTTAAAGTGTAATTTAAAATGGCTGTTCATTTTCAAATGAAAACCTTAAGGTTTGATGAATTTCTGTTTTCATCTCAGCATCTGTAACCATTTTTAACTTTGTAGCATGACCTGGGGATTTGTGCCGCTGGGCAAATATTCTAGTCCTGGATATCTGCATTTATTGGGCTTGTTTCTCCTTAGGGCTGAAGTCTCTCCTGGTGATAAATGTGGTGCTGAGAGAGTCGCAGTCACTCTTCCAGAGACTAGGGCACAAGTCAGTCAACTGTGAAAGTAATGCAAAATGACAATTAAAGTAGGGCATTCTGGTACCTTGGGGGCCTGACAAAGTGGAAGTATTTGACTTCAGATGTGCCAGACTCATTAACATAATAACATACTACCCACCCCAAAGTCTCTCTAGAAACCTCCCATATCCAGAAAGGAGCCGCGAGTAGAGAGTAGTTAGCAAAGAAGGCTCCTGAGCAGGTAAAAAAACAAACAACAACAAAACCCAAGACATTACACAGAAGTCCCTACAGTAAAGATCACGTCATTTCCCTCTCAGAAAAACATCTCAGCTCTCTACCCAGAACTTAACTCTCATTTTCTAGACTGTTATAACAAATATAATTATATAGTTTCCAAGACAGCAGAGTGGAAATATCAAACTTGAAACAGAAGAGGAGCTGCTTTTGATATACTAATAGTACTGAGAAGTAACAGTACTGAGTGTTTTATAGCAAGTTGGTGGGAGACATATGTTAAAAATTAAAGGCAAGAACTCAAAAAACACAGTGCTTTGGGGTCAGTGAGTGTACAGGCAAAACCTGCACGGCACAGTGATTTATGTTTAGAAAGGTTCTTCTAAGGAACCAATAAGGAACTGTGTGATAACTTTCAAAAAGAAGGCAGAATGGGTAGGATTTTAAATCAAAGTTTTAGTCCTTAGAGGAGAAAGCACTAAGCTATCTAAAAAACTCTGCTATCCAGAAGTATTTATTCTTTAGGTTTTCAGAAAATCAAGATTTTATTAAACCTAAACAAAGTGAGATGTCTGTTCTCAGTGAATCCTAAGATAAGGAATTCTAATTAGAGAAGGGATTTGGGAGAAATATATTAAATGATAGGAAAGTGACTCTTATTTACCACTGAGACAGAAAATAAAAGTTTGCTCTAGATCCGTTTTTTTTTTCCTAATGTCAAAATTTAGGTTTTTCAGAAACAAATATTCTTGTCTCTTTGTTGTGTTCCTGTGTTAACTTGGCTGTCTCATTAGAGATGGGGACATTTCCTAGTGAAATTAATGTGACATTTAGAGAAAATTTCCCCTCTCAAATGTTTCATGTTATTTGCCATTTAGAATACTTAGAGAGGGGATTGGAATAATGTCAAGCAAATTTTGATTAAATAAGGCTAACCAGGAGCCAATACATTCATGCAAAAAAGAAAAGCTCTTCTATTATTTCTTAAAAAGTGTATTTCTGTTGTCATTCTTTATCTTCTGTTGAGATCACCTTGGCAGATAATCTGACAAAAGAGATCCATCTTCTAAACAGCTGGGCTTGCCTTAGAAAACACAGCACATCAGGTCAAAGCCTGTGGCCCGTCTTTTGCTCAGGAGAGTTCTCCACTCTGGATGTCTGTTAGAATTACCTGGGAAGCTTTAAAAAAAAATACCGGGCTTCCCTGGTGGCACAGTGGTTGAGAGTCTGCTTGCCAATGCAGGGGACGCGGGTTCGTGCCCCGGTCCGGGAAGATCCCACATGCCACAGAGTGGCTAGGTCCGTGAGCCATGGCCGCGGAGCCTGCACGTCCGGAGCCTGTGCTCCGCAATGGGAGAGGCCACAACAGTGAGAGGCCCGCATACCGCAAAACAAAACAAAACAAAAAACAAACAAAAAAAAACCCACCAGTGCCTGGGCCCCATTCCATGCCAATTACCTCAGAATCTCTTGGAGTGGCACCTTCACAACAGTATTTAAAAAAAAAATTCCCTAGTTGATTCTAATGTGCAGTTAGGGCTGAGAATCACCGGCTTAAGGCATGCAAACTATTCATTAAGAAAAGATTATTTCCTTCTTCAGGGTGGTCTGAGTCTCATTGTTTGCTCTACCTGAAGTGTGAAAAAAACTGACTCTTTCAATGCACAGGAGTTGGGTTTGAGCACACGCCTTGAATCAGTACGAGCAAGAACACTTGATGTTAGTATACCCTGACCCATAAAAGGCCATCTATGGCCAGTTAGCTCAGTCGTTTGGATTATAGTTCTAATGAGGCCAGAATAGTGTATCCTACCCAATTAGAATAATTCTGTTGCATACGTTGTTTCCATAACACTAACCAAGCTGCCTCACAAAGAAACCTGATACTGATTAAAGAGGCAAAAGACAATGGATGACTCAGCATAGTTCCATCCATTATGGGAAAATCAGTTCTAGTAACCTGTCTCATGAACAGTACTTCTAATTGCATGAGGATGCAGCATGGGCCATGTGTCCATTATGGTTGGTGCTGGTTTGGGGAATGGAATATTTACATTTGAAGGCCAGGACCCATGAGAATGGGAGGAGGGTTTACTCTTTTAGACTAAGGAAAAGGAGAAAGATAGGAAGGTGATAAGCTTCAATGATACTCTCCTACCTACAGTGGCAGATCATGGCTGGCTTTTCTACCCAGGTTAACCCACCTGTATATCACAGCAAGGGAAAGAGAATTGTTAAGGTTTCCATAACCAAGCCTTTTAGACCTGTGTCCTCTTTTAACTCAGTGCCTGTGAGTGGGAATCCTCAAGGTGAGATATATTATTCCATTAGGACCAAGAAGTAGTACAGTCACCAAGGATAAATGTGTATGGTTTTGCTTATTTGCCCAAACAGAGTTCTGGCACCATGCCTGGAGGTCACATCTCCACAGGGCTCCATATTTGATGCACAGTGCACACAGATTGGACACCCTCATATGCAAGTCTATGTAAAATATTCTACTTGAAAACTGGCTTCTTTAACATGACAATATCTTGGGATGTTGCTCATGCTTTCCCTGTAAAACCAGTATCCTCTTTTCTTTTACATCTGTTTCTCTATCTATTAACTTTCTTGAAAAAATGATTTAGGAAGTTTGGAGGCTGAGATGGAATGTATGCATGTTACTCTTTTATTGCCCGAATGTGGTCAAATCCCTGCTCCTACTCTGGTATCCAGTTTCTGTAGAAAGCAGAGGATAAGGGTTTCCATGATTCCCACCATGAGTCATGATAAATGCACTTGAAATTCCCCTTTGGATTTGTGTTCTATTATGCCTATTTTATAGAGGAGGAAAATGAGACATGTAGAAATTAAGTAATTTGTCCCGGGTTGTACAAACTAATAATTAAACTCCTGAGTGCTTAATCAATTCCCTGTTTTATTTGGATAGAATGCTTTTGGGGTGGTGGTTAGGAGATTTCCACTTATTAAATTATATATTGTACTGAATATCATAGAAGAGCACATTTACCCAACACCATTTTTGCATTTTATGTTGGTATAAAAATCAGTTCAGGAAGTGTTTGTTGGTTGACTGACTGATAGACAACCTCTTCCAGCATTGTATTCCCCATGCACCTTCAAGTTTGCTTCCTCCTTCTGTAATTATGTTTGCAACAATTTCAGCCTCCATTTTCTTACGAACAAATTAGAAGTGAACTGACCCTTTTGATTTTCATTCTCCCAATCCATTCCTTCCAACAGCACAAAAACTTACTTGTGGTTTTCATTAAAGGGGATTTTATCCTCTATATAAAAGCAGTGTGGGTGGATATTATACAGCTCATCTTCAAATAAGGGGCATGTGAAGGGCATGGGCATGCCTGAGTAAGTACAGGGCAGTGATGGGATTTAGTTTTCTTCTCCATATATTCTTCCTTCTTCCTCTCACCTACTCGCCACCCCCATCCCCACTTACTCTAGATACTTAGGGTCCCTATCATGACTACTGGCTGTTTGGTGCTCATGTGGTAGTTAGATCTGCTATCACCTGTCCTGTTTTCCCCTCTACGAAATTCTGAGCTCCTTGAAACATAAAGCTGCACCTAAGAGCCTAGCGCAGCTAATGTGCGGCACGTAGTCATCGGAAAGGAATGTACTATTTTGTTAGCTCGACAGCTACCGTGTTTCCTTTCCCAGGCACTTTCAGTTGAAGTGATTTCAGAAGGCCCTAAGGAATGGTGAGAATGGTGAGAATTTCTGGTAGACTGGCAGGAGAGCAGAGGAGATGTGTTTGGGCATTTTTCAGTTTATACAATGGTTCAAGGAGAGTAGTACCTTAGTGTTGGAGGTAAGATCCACTTTACTGGACTTTCAGTTACTTCAGTGTTGACTTTTCCCTGTATTCCCCCTTCTAAGGCTGCCCCCCTTCAATCCACCCCCAAACTCTGGATGCTCATCAGCTGTTAACCCATCTCTTTCATCTGGCAGGTATTCTGCCTTTGCTTTTGTAAAACCATTGCTCAGGCAGTCTGCTATAACCAGATTAGACAGTGGTGTTTTAATGATTGGAACTTGCTATGATAGGTTTGCTTGCAAACTTCATGTTTCACATGAAAGGCTTTGGCACCCCCTGTGGACTGCCCTTCATCCCGTTTTAGGCATAATACTTGTTTGCCTTTATGTCTGTGATAAAATGAAGGCCTTCCCGTATAACCAGTGCTGAGCAAAATGTCTTAAAACAAAGGCAAGTGCAGTTTAAATCCACAGTGATTACCTTGCTTGCATTTCCATATCTATGGAATACATATTTTAACATGTTAATTATCTACTACTAATAAAAATACCTTTGAACTTCCAGTCAATTTGATGGGCACAGAATTGTGTCCACTGGGGAATGGGAAGCAATTAGTTTCTGTAAAGATTTTGGGTCATGCTGTATCTTCCCTAAGTGGTTGCATGGTCGGTAGCCAGGCATATTCTAGGGGATGTTTGTGTCAAGTTCACCTTCATCTGCCTGGGAGAGCTGCCGCAACAGAGCCCCCAGGGCCCCAAGGAGGTGGCAGGCATTCGTCAGGCTGTTGCACCACTATGGCCTTGGTTTCTGATTCATTCATTGCCTCTTGCCCAGTAGAAAAATTCCTCCTAAATAAGAGAGTTTAGCTCTTTTCATGAATCATCTCTGTAACCTTTTTAATCTTTTTTCCCCCCACTGCAGACTGAAAACTATTCTTTTGACTCTAACTACGTGAACAGCCGAGCCCATTTAATCAAAAGGTATGTTGGTTTGCTTGCCTATTTCTACAACTAAGCTTGATTTAATATAAAAAGCAGAAAGATTAAATATTTTTAATGGTGCTGTTTTCAGATTTTGAAATGAAAATGCCTATCTGTTTATTGTAGAAAATTAGGAATATTCAGAAAAGCATTAAAAAAGACTAAGTAAAAATCACTGGTAATTCCGCCACCTAGAATCACTGTTGACATTTTATCATGTTTCTTTACATAACTGTATACAGAAATAATTAACAAAATAAAATTGGGGTCATATTAAAATCCAGTTTTATGTGATGATTAAGAAATCTAATATTAAAATTTTCTCCTGTGGAACTTCTAGTGAATTTCAGCAAGGCTGTTATTTTGACAACTTTGAAATCATTTTAAAGCTATTTTAATGACAGATAAACTAATTCCTTATCTTTAAAAAACTTTATAGATGAGAGAGGGAAAGAAAAGATATTTGCCTAATCCAATAAATCTTGAAATAGAAGTATTTCAAATGAAGTGTTCAAAGTTGAGATTTGTGTGAATGGTTGGTCATAACTCAGTTATCCATGGAGCCACAATGTATGTGAATACAGAGCTGAATACTGCCAAGGAAGATTTCTATATGGTGCGGTGGGCACTGAGGTGCCCAAGCCAGGCAAGACAAGGGGTTCAGGGAGTCCTCTAAGGAGAGAACTTGTGCAGAAAAATTGGTACTGACCATTCAGATGATGCCTTTATTAATGTTTGAAGCAAATATCCTCTTGAATGGTCCAGTCGTTATTCTGCAGCTAAAATTGAACTCTGTGTGTGATTGTTAAAATAATAGAAATGAAATAGAGAAGCAAGCAGGGTATGTTAGAGCTGCAGTAGAGAAGATCTGAAAATTCTATTATTTGCTGGCTCTAATTCCATAAGTTTACATCACCAGAAGGGTAGGATTCGAGGAATAAACTAGTTTGTTGTACAAACAACTTTAATTCAGATCTAATTTAATTCACGATGCTGCAGTAACCCCTGAAAACATGCTAGGTTTATCTGTATCGGTCTGGAATTGCTTGTGACCTTAAGTGTCGATCGTTAATTATCTGAAAATGGATAGCCCAGTATTAACAGTCATAGCATTGTTTGGAAGTTTTTGAGGGGTTGGGAGGAATCCATTTTGAATATTTTCTTGGCCCACAGAATAAAAACCAAAGGGAAGGAATTCAAAATTATCTGACTGATTTATTAGGAGGGAAAAAGCCCTCTTTTTTTGTGCACTTATTAGAGTAACCACAGCAGAAATTTGCTTTCTTTCTGCTTCAGAACTGTTATTTCATAGCCCCTTTTCTAAACTTCTGGTAAAAACAGTGACTTACCTTATCCTCATAGATCCCTTGGGCTAGCTCTGGGTACCTGGGAATTCTACGACCAGGTTAAACTCATAGCATAAGCCGGATTTTCATAGCATGGCAGAAAGCTAAGACTCCTGGGCACCCTCACCATCTTAGGTCAGACCTGAATATCCAATGCACAAGGCAAACTGATGAGTTGAAAACTTATGTTCGAACATTTAGCTTTCGGGACACATGTATTTCCACAGCAGCTTTTGGACTCACTCGAACTTCTGATTTTGATTAATTACTTCATATGTTTCTGTTTGCACACACAGACACACAAAAGGCACAACCTGGACTCAATAGGATCTCGGTGGAAAAATCTCCTGATGTTGCCTGAAATCAAAGATAGTGGCTTTTTACCAGAGACAACCTTGATTAAGAGGAAACATCTGAAAGCTCAGGGACACATGCATTTTTGCCAGGTTCTGTTTTTGGAAGCCTGAGGGCTTTAGAAAACCACAAAGGCCTTGGAATGTATAGGATCAATTGAATTTAGACAAAACACAATACCTGGAAAGACACAGGGAATCTTGTGTGCTATGCTTTTTGGGGGGACTAACGATTTTAAATGTAAAATGTGTAGAAAATCTTAAGAGAGTAGTGACTAGGTGATAAAACCACACAAACCATGTTCAAATAGCTCACAGTGATGTTTGAAAGGCGTTTCGCTGTATGTGGTTTCTTGAGGATCCATTTACATGCATGGAAAAAGCTCCTGGCCAGGACATTCTTAATCTGATTATCAGTTTTAATTTTATTATCAAGTCCTTGTTTCTTTAAATGCCAATCCAATTTCAGGCCAACTTTGAGAACTTCTTTTCCTATCCATTTTTTCTTCCTCTATTCACTTTCTACCCATCCAAGGATGCTTCTTGGACCCTTCTTTTTGGCATTCTTCAGCAGCTGTTAACTGTCTTACACTCAGACTTCTTTTTCTCTCTCTCATCTATCTACCTGGGGTAAACCAAAGGAAAGCCAGAGGGCAAGGGGGTTCTCCTAGCATAAATCAAGGTTGAGAAGAGTGAAGAGTATATCTGGAAGGGTAGTGGAAGATATATGGCACATTCACCCATAATCTTCTGCACTGAGTAATCTAGCAATATATTTCTGTAGTTTTTTTTTCTTTTTTTCAGAACATGACCTGTAACCTGCAGGTATACCCAAGGTTTATGTCAGAGTCCAGATTAACAAGCCAAGACAGTTAGGATTTTTTCTGGATGGATTTCCTTCCTGCTATGTTTGTTTCCTTGTTGTCATCTCAGAGCAAGGAAAGCCAGCAGTGCTACTTTGCCCCTGCTGCAACACTCTTTCCTCATGCCAGTTTTCTGTGCTGCTGTCTGATACCTGCTTCTGCAGTACTTTTTGAGCAATATCAAGCAGTGCATGTGGCTATAGCTCAAAGAAAATAAAACAGGAAATGAACATGGTACTGAAGCAGTGTGGGGAGAAAAATGAGCATTGGCTCCTAAACCATGCATAGTGCTTTCCTTTTCCACCCAAATTGTCCTGGGGTTTTGCAGCACCTTGTATGGTGCCTTGTCTATAACAAATGCTGGTACATGTTTATTGAAGGAATGGAGGAAAAAAGTTGAAAAAAAAATGCCTCAGCATTTTGCCATTGAAAACTAGCATTAAATGTTCCCGTAAACCTGCAATTTCTGTCCTTTTATGTGCATTAGAATCTCCTGGGAAGCTTGTTAAATGCAGAGTCTCTAGCTTCATCCCTGGAGAATCTCCAGTTTTCACGGGTTCCCAAGGTGATTGTGATACAGGTGGTCCAGGAACCACTCTGAGATCTTCCTTATGTTTCTTAAATATAGTTTCCCTTCTCTTTTGATTTTCACTCTTTTCTCATTCTCAGAAGGTATTTCCTGGGTATGTGGTGTGACCTACTAGGAAGATAAGACCTGTTTCCTTTCAGATTTTTCTGTCTTTTGGAAAGATTTCTAATATTTTAAAGGGTAAATATGGGTCAGAATGTTATTAACGGTCATTCATCAAGAATTTTCTGAGTAATTATTGTGTGCAGAATCTGGTTCTAAGTTTTCTCAGACAAACTTGTCCCTCTATTGGCCACCAGAGCAAGTAATAGAAACATCTGTATTTACAATACCATTGCAAAAGGAACCCTAATTTATTGTCCCACAAAAGTTGGTTTACAAGTTGTTCATCTCCCAAGAAGTACACAGGTAATAAAGCAAGTGGAATCAGCATTTTTTATGCCTGGCATAAATTGTTATTTGTTTTGGGTGAGTGGCCATTTACCAGGCTGTTTTACAATTTGCAGCATCTTGCTTACTGTCTTAAACTGCCTTACAGAAATCCATTCATTAAGCCACTAAATGTCCTTACAGGATGAGAGAAAGTGGTACTTAGAGAGTAAGTGGTACTTAGTTTGTCAGATGGGCAAACTGAGCTTTAAACAAGTTAACTATTCTAAGGTTTGGGGAGGGGGTTAATACTCCTTGCTTTTTCTTTACAGAATATATGACTTATTCTCACCTTACCAGTCCCTTAAGTCCTAGTAGCCAATTCTTCTCTATTTTATTATTTCTCTTCTTTCTACCCCAAAATCCAAAAGCTCTGAGGTGGTTTATAATATTTAGATGCATATAGAAATGATGATCAAAAATTTAAAAGACAGATCCAAAACCAATTACAAGAAGCTAAATAGAGATCACTGGCATGTAACTCACTGCAATTAAACATTATATTTTCCTTGAAGCTTTTGAGAAGCCAAGACAGAAAGGTAAGTATACCAGAGCATGTCATTCTCATTTTTTAATAAAGGAAGGATACACATTTGACAGGAGAATTTTTCTCCTTTCCCTGAATTTTAGAAGAAATTAACATAGTGGACGATGTCTGACTATAGTTTATAGAAGATATAGAAACATTCTTTATATGTACATTTCCTATATCAATCCTATAAAAAGACTATGGACATAATATTTAATTGTAACTCAATGAAAGCATTACCATATATGGGAGTAAGGATCATATTAAACAATAACCATTTACTGAGCATTTGTGTATACCTGGTACTTCCTGTGAACTATCTCATTGAGTCCTCAAAATGGCCTCTTGAAAGAGGTTTTAGCAAATGCATTTTATTATTTTAAGTTTTTTATTTTTCTTTCTTTGTTTTTTTTTTTAAATTGGAGTATAGTTGATTAACAATGATGTACTTAGTTCCCCAACAAGGGATTGAACCTGGGCCCTTGGCAGTGAAAGCGTGGAATCCTAACCACTGGACCGCCAGGGAATTCCCAGCAAATGCATTTTACAGACAAGGAAGTCTAGGCACAAAGACATAGCTATCAGGCCCAGGTTCCCATAGATGAAGTGGCAGATTATGGATTATCACTTGTTCTCATGACTCCAAGTTCAGTGCTCTTTCCACTACAGTCAGGAAATCTAATATGCTACAGGAATAGAGTTTAAAGAACCTAGAGCAGTGGTTCTCACCCTGGAGTGATTTGGCAATGTCTGAAGACATTTTTGGTTGTAACTTCTGGGAGGGGCACTACTGGCATCTAGTGGGTAGAGGCCAGGGATGCTGCTAAATATCCTACAGTGCACAGGACACCCCCCTACAACCCACAACAAAGAATTATGCAGCCCAAAATATCAATGGTGCCGAGGTTGAGAACCTTGCTCTAAGGAATGGTTAATTGCATTGTCCTTATTCTACACCCCTCATCATCGTATATCTCAAGCAAGTTTTAGCAACTGCTGAAATGCAGTCAATTCAGGGTTGAATTCTGTGGTTTAAGGTGACAATTTTGCATTGTGGATTAAAGAAATTTTCGCATGCTTCAGATAGCAGAAATGCAGGTCAAAAAATTATTTGTTATAAAAATGTAGGAACCAGTAATACCATCCAGGCAGGTTTCCTTTCTCCTGAGGTGCAGGGGTGCATGTGGGCAGGACCAGGGTTTTTTTCTAAAAAACAAACTTTGAATCTGCTCATGCTGTGCGATTAGTATTTACAGGAAGCCTCCAAATCTGTGCCATAAAACTAGAGGTGGTGACACACTTTAAAGCATGTGTTTCCATTTGGTCTTAATGACCATAAAAGACTCATAAGATGATTGATTTTTGAATAGAACTGCATCCTGGTGGGTCCACAGGGCTGAGTAGCTGCATGACATAATTTGGAGGAGCTGAGTGAGTTGGCCTATTGAGTGATTTTAGTTTTAATACAGTTGATGCTCAGTTATTCTTTCTGAAAATAATTAGCAAACAGGTCAATGCTTCACCCCCTTCTGCCCTTCATTTTCTGACAATTATGGCTTTCCAGTTACTGCCCTTTTGATCTTTTCCTTTTCATATTCAGGGCAGCAAGCATTCTACATCTAGGTTGGTCATATGTTAAAAATCTGCTGTGATTTCCTTTTGACCAAGTGTGGAGAATGACAATGTAGCCATTGTGTCCATGGCATAGCTCTTCATCGTATGTACTGAATGTTCTTATCAAAGCTTCAGAGAGCCAGGCCTGTGGATGTTCAAGGTTGAGCAGATCAAGCGAGTTTGCAGTGTCATCTCCACAGGGCTCCCTTTTCAGAGGTAGAGTAGGTCTGTTGGGACTTGTCCTAATTCACAAGTGTGCCGCTCTCCCTTGTTGAGACAACAACACATTTTCTTGAGTATGCCTTTGCAGCTTCCTCACTGACTAGGGAATGGATTCCCCATTCACTAGGTATTTCAGATGCATAATTTATGGTCCATGGTGGAGCACAGCTGCAGATTCTGTCAGGACATACAAAGTATTAGAAATAGCAGATGGGGCCTCTATGGATGTACCTAATGTATTGTTCTCTATTTCGTGAGAAATGGTGTGGGGTTTTTGGGTAGTATGCTTAGTGCATTGAATGGTGGATTGATTTAATAGGTGCAAGAAAAATTTACACACAAAGTCTTGAGCTGCAAGTTGCCATGTTCTTAGCATAGCTACACTCACAGTTTCCTTAGAGTTCACTCTCTGGTTCTCACATTTGTCTTACTTTCCATGCACGAAGGCTCTCTTCTTCTTAGCTCCTACCTCTCCTCTTTTTCTTTGACTCTGTCCCTCAAACTTTCTCAGTTAAAACTGACCTGAGTTCTCTGATCCTGATAACTCTTTCTATTTGAATTGCATTACGTCAATTTCTGCCACTTTCATTTTCACAGTTGGTTAGTAGATACCTTTGGAAAGGTAGTATACATAGTGTTTAAGGGTCCAGGCTCTGCAGCTAGACTGCCTGGGTTTGGTCTTAGATCCGCTACATTTTAACCAGCTGTGTGACCTCGGACACGTTATTTAACTTCCGTGTGCCTCTCTTTTTTTCACCTGTAAATGTGAATATTAATAGCACCTGTCTCTTATAGAGTTGTGATTATTAAAATAGTTAACTCATGTCAAGCACTTAGAACAGTGCCTCATGCACAGTAATCCTTCAGTAAACATAAGCTGTTATTATTTTAATTTGATTATATAAGAAGAGAAAAAAAACCTTCTGAAATGATGATTTTTTTTCAGGTGGTTGTTTCAGAGTTGTAGCTTCTTCCGCCTCGCCCGTAGTGATGCAATGAAGATAAGTGAATGAAAGTATTAGCTGCATCAGCATCCAGTAGTGGGAACCTCTCTACAATGTTAAGTTCCGTGATCTTTAAACAGAAATTTCTCTTCCTCCTGCCCTGTTGGACAATCCAGTTGCTGTTGGCCTCACCACAGAGCTGACATCATCCTGGCTCTGAAAGATTTTTAAAAATCAGATCTATCACAGTTATAAATTATCATTCTTTCTTTAACCCAGCAGCTCCACCTTCAAGGACTTAGAGGGCAACAGCCTGAAGGATAGCGGCCATGAGGAGAGTGACCAGACCGACAGTGAGCATGATGTCCAGAGAAGCCTGTATTGTGACACTGCTGTCAATGATGTGCTGAACACCAGTGTGACCTCCATGGGATCTCAGATGCCTGACCATGGTAAGGGCTGATCGGCTGTAAGTTGCAACCATAGATTCCAAAGAACCCAGGACGTTTGGAGGCTCACTGAATTACTTTACTGTAATGAGTGTATTTTCCTACATGGTTTTGAGATATCCTGACACCTGTCCAGACTCTTCTTCACCCTCCCTGCGTGGATCCCCTATGATCATATAACGTTCAGGCATTTAAAAAGCCAACTACCTATACATATTGCATACATACTCATCAATCATAACTGCACTGCACACATAGGGAATTAGCAGATGCCTTCTCACTAGGAATAAATGCCTCTTTTTGCTTTAGTACATGAATTGGACTGATCAGTTGAGTTGCAGAGAACACAGCACTTATGACACCAAAGGGGTGAGTTTTATTTCATATCAAGTTGTTTAACTTTACCCAGAAAGAGACTCTGTTCTCTGACCACAGGTTGCATACTCTTTACTGAGGAGAGAGTACAAAACTTCCCATTTTGTCTATGGGGCTGTGATGCCAAATCCCTCTAGCTACCATGCAAATGCATGCCACTGTTCATAGGAGAGACCAGGGTAAGAAAACATGGCTGACTTAATGTAACATTCTGTGCATGTCAAAAATGCCTCAAAGCACATGTCAGGAATGGCATCCTCATGTATGAAGAAGAGTCTATTTTTGGGAACTCAGCCACACATGCTTTAGCAAGAGGAGCCAAGCATAAACCAGGGTATAAAAACATTAGCAGAGTTCAGCTAAGGCAGAATGTTCAGATGGACTTGGGCACAAATGTCATTTTCAATGTTTTACTGATGCAAACATGCTAGGCAAAAAGCCTGTCTTTTTCAATTAAGAACTCTGAATTCAGCTTAGTGTTTAGGCTCAGTGAAGGTTCAGAATGCTTGGCTATGTCTTGAGAGACGCAAGCTCAGCTGGAAGCCCCACTGCTAAAAGACTTAAAGATGAGAAAACAAAATATGGTGATTATGTGCTGGTCTTCAGCTGTTTCATTTCACTGTAAACATCATTAAATGCTTTTGTTTGGGTCTTGTAAATGAATCCAAAGGGGGGAAAAATGTACGATCCACAAAATAAAACGTTTTCTATGGAGAAAAAGTTACTCACTGTAGATTCTATTAAATTGTTTAATCCATCCCCTCCCCAGCAGATCCAAGTGTCAAAGTCTATAATATATATAAGTCACTACCGATTGTGCACTGCTGCCTTTTCTCATTGGTGAGTGGTGCCATCCTCAGAGATAATATACTTTCTGGGTAACCTTACTAAGACTAAAGATGAAAAAATTAAACACTTATATAACTGAAACAGAGGCTATTTGATTCCCAGAGCATTAGCAGCGTGTCACAGGATACAGACTGATATGTATCATTTACTAGTCTTGTGTCTCAAAGAAATGCTTTTTCATTTGTATCAGAAGGGGTTTTAGTTAGATGCTCTCTAAAATGAAATGACTCCAGGAAAAGAAATAGTCATAATTGATTCTCACTTTGTGCCTGGCTAGAACAACATCTAGTTTTTTGTCACATGTCTCTAGGAAAATAGTACCAGTGGACTGCAGCTAATTTTTCTGAGAGAGTGTTTCTTACAAAAGGGATGTATTGTGTATAGATACTGTAGATTTGTAATAATGAGATTCTAAAGCAAATGTGTGGCATTATCCCAAGACTCTCCTATGTTTAAGATGGGGATTAGACACACACAATTTTTTGCTCTTCTGTTTTGGCAACACTTTTACATTTTGTTTCTCAGTATTCGATTCTTATCTATGTATCTTCATTTTTTCCATTATTCTAGCAGTGGCTAAACCTTGAACCAACCCTCGGGTTTGTTCTTTTCAATTTGGTTGAGTCATTAAAGTTTAGTTACAAAGGGAATTCAGGCCTTGTTTACATCTCTGGCTCTACCTTATGATATCCCAGTACTACTGAGCTTTCCATAATGGTACTTAACTGTATCCCCAATCAACTCTAGGCTAGCCACACAGGTGGTGTCACCAGTTTACTTGGGTTGAATATTGCTACGTCAAACAATAGCAGTGATTCAAAAATTAACGTTTTCTAGCATTTTCTCAAACTTGGATTCATATAATAAATGTTTTTCATTTTATCCTAAGGCACAGTGGTTGAAAGACAATCACTGACTGATTGCATTTTGATTGCCCCAACCAAACACATCTGTGAGCTGGGTCAGGGTGGAGATATGATGGAATGGCAGGAATCTCTTCTTTCTGGATTATTATCAATCCTGGTATCACTCTCGACAAGCCTAAAACCAGGTCAGTGGGTTGATGAACTGGCTGAGCTGAATCTCCTGGTTGCCAGGTGACTGAATTACATTTATCATCTGCAGTGCCTTTGAATTAATATGTCTCAGATTGTCCGCCATACTGTAGCTCTTGTCATGGCTTCCCAGAAAAGAAGGTGATCGAACATTCTTTATCCTGTACTTCTACTGGCATATGGCACTTTTTTGCAATGCTATATTTCTATAGCTCTCAGAGTGCCTTGAGAACAAGTAAGTGTTATCACTCAGCAGATTTTACCACCTGATCTGGTTCCTGATGTGATGTGGTGCTGAGCTGGGGAGTCGCACTCAAATCTTTTAACCATTGTTTTCCTTCCCTGAATTTGAGTTATTTGGTAAAATTACCACCTTCTGGCAGGGACAAACATTTCTCCCTATGCAATTTCTGCAGACAATCTCTAAGAAGAATAGCCAAAAAGTAGGGTGGTCAGAGATGCCAGAGGCTCATGGGTTTGTTGCATAATTGGGGGTTTCACTGGGCTTGAATATCTTCCTGTCAGGGTTATTTTTGGATTGAATAGTGCTGGGTTAAGAGGCTTTTGTCTCCTTGCTTCTTTGCATGCCCATTTGTGATGACTTGGATGTCCCATTATGCATACTCAAATGTGTAGTCCTGATATGAAATTAGAGTTTATAGGTTCATGTCTTAGAACCGTACATACTAGTCCCAAGCCCAACTAATTTGTTTCAAATCACACTCAATCTTTTACCTTATGATTTTAATGATTGATTATAAATTCATCATCTGAAAAGATGACTCTAATTGCTCTAATATGCACCTAATTTGGAGTTCACTACAACACTGAATTGCTTTCCCCTCCCATGCTAATTGATACCAAATGGAAGCAACATACAGAAATTTGTGATAACATATAGCTGAGTTTGACATCTAAAATCACCAAAATGCAATATAATGATTGCTTTATTTCTGGGAGTGTAGGTTCTTCTGCATGTTCCTAAACTTGTTTATTTGCTAGTTTCATCACCTGAATATCATTTAACATGTTTGTTGTGTAAAACATGGATTTGAAGAACTTGATCTGTGTCTAATGTAACCACTGTTGCAAATTAGCCATGAAAATGTTCTGTAGACTGCATACTATGCATATTCTAGTTTCAACCACAGGTGTATTAAGATGTTTACACTTTCAACACTCTACCAACAATGTGTAATTTAATTTCCTCTAGGCTTTTAATGAAATTATGATCCAGTGACTGAACATCCTTTCCTTATCCTCTTACCTATCCCCCGACTCACCTCTCACCTCACTAAATTTCCAAACACTCATTTCAATTAATCTCTTGGCAAAATAGGGAGTTCTCAGTGGAGAATATTTTGTGACATTGCAAAGCAGTGTGCTGCTGGGATCCAGAAATGGTAGCATGAACCAGATGTTCATAGAGTAATTGAAAATTCCATTTTATCAGAATAGCATTTGCTGTCAAAAAGTTTTATCTTTACTTCAACAAAGAGGTTGATTAGCTCCCCCTGGACCCGAATTAGCATCTTTCAGGCTAGATATACTGCTTTGCAATTCATGTGGTTATTTCTCCCCTGGTTTTTCTCATATAGAATCTTTTAAAGGTGTCTTTAGCCTATTGAAAATATACCAGGTAAAATGTTTAATTACTTGAACACAGTAATGTATATGTATACACTGTTTCTATATATATGACTTGCAGGTTTTTTTCATCTTGCCTCAGGTATACAGCATTCTAACCAGACAGGAAAAATCCATGCATAGATATATATTATTCATTCATTCAGAAATATTTTTGAGTGCCTACTATATGTCTGGCTCTGGGAATGTGTCAACTACTTCTGTTATTGACTGTGAAAGTTATCTTTTTAGCTTTGCTTATCTGGGTTTTACTGGGATGACCAAGGTCAGCTCAATGATGAAATGAATAATTCTTTCTGATTTTAGAAATCATCATAAGAATAGAGCCTGGGACTAATAAAAACCTTATTAATATTGTGCCAATAGAGCATAAGAAACAATAAAAGAAGGCTGTTACACTCAAGATCTTATTTTTAGTAAGAGTATCACGAAAGGTTCTTCCTTGATGTTCTAATTTGAACAGTGTCACAATGTTAAACATTTTCTTTTTAAATCCATCTACTCTGAGATTGAACTTCCTCCTTACTTTTAGTTACTGTCATTGTAAGATGGTTGGTTTAATCTTTGACATGCCCAGTTACCTTGCTGGTTAGGAGGTACTCAGTGATACTCAATACCCAGTCTCCCTTTCATTCTGACATCCAGGACCTTTATCCATTCTCAGTCTCAGCAATGGCTGGGTAGGTGGGAAGAGAAGTGACAGGTGGATGCTTTTGTTTATTTCAACTACATTGCTGCACCAGGTAATTGAACTACTTCCAAAGCATTATTTACATTTTATTGGCAAGGTAGCCGCTAAAATAAAATGTTGTCCTTAACTAATGGAAACATCCATGCTCTTAGCAGTTGTTTACTAGCATTATTTTAGCCTGGGCCTTTTGGTCAGAGAATTCTTTTAGGACAGCTCTGTTCATCTGCTTTGAAATAAAAGCACTATTCCTTTTCTTAATATAATAATGTTTTCCTGATCCACTTGGAACTTTTAGTCGTCTCATAGTCATTGTCTATTTTAAAATTTATTATTATTAATAATTACCTGTAGTACGGGATTCATTACTCATCATGAGAGTAAATGCCAAGGGCTTTCTTTACTGGTTGACACTAAGAATTTCTATATTTCTGAGCACTCGGAAAGCATTGGAGGATGGAGGCTATATAAAGGGAGCACACTGAACAATTAGCAGTTTCATTCTCTAGGAGTTTATGACCCAATAGCACAAATGGTCCAGTATGGAATAGACTGCATAGGATCGGTGAAGAAATTAATTAAGATTATTTGAGCTGGAAAGCAAAGTGCATTTCAAAAGACAGTTTGGTGTAATGGGATCCCTTTGGAGGAATAGAGGAAGCCAGGCCCCGATATAGTATGCAAGATAAAATTGTGCTCTATGTGGGTGATTTACTAGGTGAATTTTTTTTTTCCAATTGCTTCACGATGAAGCAAGTTCTATAGGCCATGATAAGTAGGGACACTGCCAATAGGACAACAGATGAGAAGCAAATCAAGTTGTTGTATAGGGCTAGATCATATGGTTGATTCATATACTCAAAAAGTCCATTGAAATATCAAGATCATTATTTTCTTTGGGCCTCTCAATCTATTTAACATTATTTCTGTCCTATCATAAGATGGTTAAGGACCATAAGTAACTCCATCAGGATGGGAAAACATGAATCTGAACTTTCTGTTTAAATACTTATGAAGTATTTTTTCTGTCATCTTCCCTTTAACTCTTTTATTATGAAATAAATATGAAGAATTGAGTCATAATTTAAAAAGCAATTTCAAGAATACCAAAATCATGTATTATTCCTTTATTGCACTGTAGTCAAAATACTTGTGAGATGGCTTTCCTTTCTTACTGTAGATACTTTTTGTCATCCAGGATCAGGTCTTTGCCCCAGGTATTTTTGGTCTCTGTCTTCACCAGATGGCTCATTGCCTGTTTGTTCCTTTTGGGCCAAGGAAAGCTAATTTGACACATCCACTTTTGAAATGTGACTTGACAAGAAAGTCTTTTCAATTTCTATTCCTACCCCAAGGCTTACCCCCAATAAAACTTCAGCCATGGAAAAATCACCAGGCACCAAATTGGAAAAGGTTTGAACTGGCCTTTAGAGCCATCAGAAAAGTTACTTTTTAGAGACTTACACAAAGCTTAAAGTGGGTAGACAAAACAGATGCTTTTGCAATTGGGCAGAATGGAATCCCCTCCCTGCCAACTAGTTATTCTGTCATGCAGAGAGAATACAAAGCAGTTCCCCACGACTTCTCATAAAGAGAATATCAGTGAGATACCAGTCTCTAGAGTTGTTTTGGAGCAAATCCTTTGGGACTAGACATTTGTGTGCAAGTGACAAAGTCAGAAGGGTGTTGTGGGATTTTAGGTTTTATGGTGAACACTGGACTTCACCCCAAAACGTGCATCCCAAAATCTACTCTTGTAGTTAGAGGAATAGGTGAGATGGTAGGTAGCAGGGGTGATTTGAAAGGCACTGAATTCAGAAGGGGCCAAAGGAGTTTGTCATAAAATGAACTCTGGGTGAATTCATTCAAAGTTTTGTCTCATTGAGGTGGCCTCATGAGAGACACTTTGTCTTTTGTGGGTTCCTTGTTATCAGGAATAATAATTCTACTCCAGGGCTTCCCTGGTGGCGCAGTGGTTGAGAGTCCGCCTGCCGATGCAGGGAACACGGGTTCGTGCCCCGGTCTGGGAAGATCCCACATGCCGCGGAGCGGCTGGGCCCGTGAGCCATGGCCGCTGAGCCTGTGCATCCGGAGCCTGTGCTCCGCAACGGGAGAGGCCACAACAGTGAGAGGCCCGCATACCGCAAAAAAAAAAAAAAAATAATAATAATAATAATAATAATTCTACTCCATTATTCTTCACAACGGTGTAGACAACAAACTTGTAAACTGTTAAATCTGAAATAATAGACAACACCATCTTAATGTTCTTTTAAATCTTTAATAATATCAATTTTCATGGCAAATGAGACTCTTTATGTTCCTGTCTTAGTTGAACGGGGAGAGTTTCAGTTTGGAAGAAGTTAAAAAACACATTCATCTCCCCCTACCCCAGTTAGCTAAGCCTTAGATTCTTTCTAATTTGTGGTTTAGTAACTAGACTCTAAGTCATGCAGGAGTGCAACTGTAATCTACTTTAAAATAAAAGCATAACCTATTATACTGCTTCCCTTTTAATAGATATCTGTAAACAAACACTACTATAATCACCTGGAGAAACTTGGTAACCTTAGTTGATTACAGCAAGGCAGCTTCCCAGCCATGAGTTTGCAAATTCAAATCCAGTGTCAGAGATACATTTTTCCAATGTGTGGCCCCTTTCGCCACTTCTAAGCCCATATAGTCTCTCCTTTCTGTCCTTAGGTTGCATAATAATAGATGTTTGACCACTTGCTTTCTTCCCTCCTCTTTCACCCTGTGGAGTTTCCAACCTGTGTGAACAATAGAATCTTTCCTTTTTAATACGTGTAAAAGGGGGAAAAGAGGAATGGTAGAGGTTTCAAGATACTCAGACTGGTCAAACTGTTCTAAGACATCACCACCTGCTGTTTTTAATCATTAATGAGGCTGTCAGTTGCTCTAATCTGGGAGGTGAACCAAAAGAATGGTTTTGATTTTAATTTAATTTAAAAATCAGCTTATTGGAAAAAAAATGCCTCCAGCTTGTAAGAGTCAGGTTGCCCACTGTTGATAAACTAAAGTAAGTCAGATGCAGAAGCTGAACCATGATTCATATGCAAATGTGAACTATTTTAAATTGGGGGAATTATTATTATTATCATCACTAGCTAGAAAATTTAGTCCTTTTAATTCAAGGACCCATTTTATTTCAGAGACATGCTTCATATAAATATCTGTTCCATTTTTTTTTTCTGGAAGAAAAACTGATGCACCAAGAATTTGAAAACTTTATTCACGTCAGAACACAAATCAATGGCAAAGTCCAGAGTGAAACCCAAAGTGCAAATTCTTTTGCTTGACTCACTGCCCATCAAACTGTACATTTTAGAAGTTGAGTGATTATCTGTGAGTACTCTATTAAGTTTGGGTTTTCTTACACTGGATGATTTTGCTTAGCGGCAAAATGAGAATTCAGAAATATGGTGTTGATGCACAAATTGGATCTTAAAGACCTGGAGCCAGACCTTTGTTTGTGCCAACTGTCAACTTAGAAGTTTTCATTATGCATCTCAGAGCTTCACCAAACACTTTCAGATTTATAATTGATGTCAACTGAAGTTGAAGGCAAAGAAAACCTGCCTTATTTGACTGCAGAAAATGTTACCTTACTGTTGGGCCCTAGTTAGCTGTAGGGTAGGTGTATCGAATCACACTAGCCTGCTAACACAGCAAGAGAGCACTTCCTGAATTCAGCTGCTAATCAATCTAGGCAGCTAATGAGTTTGCAAACAGACTGAGCTGCTGGAGCTGGCACCAGGAAACCACCATTCCAGACTAACCATCTCTTATTAACCTTTTGGTGTTTCCTTTGTGATGCTAATTAGAGACTCATAAAACTATCTGCTTTGGATCTTTGGTTTAAAACCCAGTTTTCAAAGAAACACAGTCTACTTTAAAGCTTCCATTAGTATGGTGCCCCTCATGGAGGAAAATGACTGACTTGCCATTTAAGTAAGGTTTGCTTAATTAATCTCTAATGTTCCAGCAATTAAAATGCCAGAAAATGTTGCTTCTGTAGTTGGTATAATTTATAATGCTCTCCAGATTCCGGTGGTATTGAAGTGGGTGGCAGATGTTTCTACCAACATTATAGGTTGAAGGTCTGAAGGTACCCATTCCCAGGCTGTAACCCTGTCGGCCAGACTCCCTGTCTGCCTTCTGTGTTGAGCTAAATTCCTCTTGATTGCCTAAGGGCGTTAGAGGTGTGTTTTGCTTCTTTTCTGCAGGATGATGAGCCAAGGAATGAGCATTGTACTGTTGGGAGGGGGGAAGTCTTCTATATTCAAAGAGCTGTTTAAGTAAAAATGATAGGTTATCAACTGGGCCTACCCAACATTCAAACGATTACATTTGCATGATGAAGATGAAGGAGCAGCATTCCTTTCTGCTATTGTCCCCCATCCCACTCCCTCGTTGATAGTTTCCACACCCAGAAATAAGTGTCACTGAGGAAAGAGATAAGTGTTCAAAACCTGTTGGACTCATGTCTTTGTCCTGTGCTTTTGTTTATCCATCTACAGCACCTTTAACTGCCTCATTTCTCTCTCATTGTCGTAAAGAAAAATTATCTAAAATGAACAACTTACATGATCCTAGGGGACAGAACCTTTAGATGAGGAATTGGCTGTCTATTAAATAAGTGAGATTTGCAAAGTTACACATTGTTTTATTTAATTTAGAAAAGTGGTACTTTTTCCAGAAGCCTAATGTTAATTATGTAGGATCCTTTAGAGATTAAAATACCTATACCAGAAATGCAGACACAGAACCTAATATTCTACCTGCAGCATTACTTAGAGCCCCCTTTGGTATCTTAAATTTCTACTTAACATAGAATGTTTGAAGTCCTGAAAAGTCCCCAAAATCATCGTGAAAGGGAGTTCATGTTATATCATTTATCTATTACAGCAACCCTGAGAGGGAGACAAGTGTAGAATTTAAAAAAGTTAACAGAGGAGTGACAGCCATTTAAAATGAGACTCAAAATCAGAATCTTAGCTGATTAAGAAAGGTAGACAAGGTTAGAATGAAGAGTTGAGAGAAATGAAATAAGATACAAATATCTGTGGTTGAAAGTAAGGTTGGCAGGGACAGGAGAGGCATAATCCAGACAGACTATCTAGCTAATCCTCATAGGTAAACTGGAGAATTCTAATTGTCATTAGAGTTTTCCAGACAGACAGTGTCCCATCAATTTAGGCTCCAACTAATATAAGCAAGTCCAGCTTCTACCCTGTTCCATTTTCCTCAAGATTGACACCACTAGTCTGCCTGTAAATCTGAAGGCAAGCATAGCATCATAGTGACTACAGATTTTGGAATAAGACAGATCTAAATTCCATGCTTATCTTTGCTTCTTAATAGCTATTAACCTTACTCAAATTACTTATTTTTTGGAACCCTCAATATTCTCATCTATGAAATAGGAGTAAACATAGAAATTACTTATCAGGATGGTTGTGAGATGATCCAGGTAAAGCACTTAGTGTTATTTCCTGGCACATAGTAAGTGCTCAAAAATAAAAAGTGCTATTATTACTACAGAGATTAAGTCAGTGAAATATCTACTTTCCATGATTTCAGGGACACCACTGTCCAGAGCCTCTCATCTGCTTGCTGCTATCTATGATACCTTTAACAAAGGGTCAGGCATTTCATTTTACAATTATAGCTCAAATTTCAAGCAGCCCATGGGAAGAGGGAATGCATTTATTCAAATTCACACTAAACTGTAAATGACTGCTATTAGATTGTTTCTAAGTTTGGAATTTGGTGTGTGTGTGTGTGGGTGGTTTCTAGAATATTGAAGACTGAGCCTCAGCAGGTAGGGGGAAGCACAGAAAAGGAGTGCCAAAGATGACAACCTCATGAGTTCACCCAGAGCTATCAATGTGCAAATGAATGCTCGATAATTATTTGATTTACTCACTGTAAAATATCTGAATGCTGAAAAGCTGCCTTCACTATCACATCATGTTTCTGAATTAGCCCAGACTTTGTTTTGAGAAATTAAAGGATGTCGACTAAAGGTTCTTACTGATGCTGAAAACTTGACCTCTGTGCGCAGGTGCCAAATAGATTCTTCGAGACAGAGTTTTGGGTGAAGTAGAAGAGAATAGCTTTGTTGCTTTGCCAGGCAAAGGGGGACACAGCAGGCTCATACCTCAAAAACAGTGTGTCCCAACCTGGGAGGATTTGGTGAGGAGCTTTATAGCAATGGTTCAACAGTGGGGTTGCTGATTAGGATCAGGGTGTGTGCAGGGCCTGCACTCCTTTAATCTGGTTTCAGGTGGTCGCCTGATGAGTTTCTCTAGATTATTCAAACTGTGATCTTCTCTGGAATGAAGAATGCTAAAATCTTCCATTTGTTGGGGGTTTTAGTTCTTTACAGAGCTCAAAGATATTGTTTTGTGCATCCCTTGAGGTGGAACCAGGACCCTGCAGTAAGGCTGCACTATTGTTTCTTGGCTGCTCCTCCTTTGTCTCTGCATCCCCTCCCTTCCCTGATTAGCAACTGTTCGAATCTGCCCTTTGAAACTCAGGGAAGGTCATGGAGGCTGGATTCTATTCCCTACAAAGAAGAAATGGGGGACATAGAAAGGCTTCTGTGCCCAGGAGCCCCACAGTGTCCTGCTTGGTTTCATTGTGGAATTTGAAAGAGAGGTCCATGTTAATCTACGTTACAAAATGCACATATTCTTGAACACCTGTGGTGAGGCAAGCAAAGTTCTAGTTCTTTTCTGTTGGCATTGACTCTGCTTTGCTTTCCCTCTGCAAAAATGTGCGTGTTCTAACCCCCAGGGGCTCTATCCTTCCCTGCTCTCCTTCTCTTGCCTCACTGCTCTTAAATGGCTAATGGGACATCATTCTGATTCTTTTGTTTTGTTTGTTTGTTTGTTTGTTTCTACCTCATGCCCAGACTTTCATTAAAAAATAAATGAGGAGATACATTTTTCATTTCTAGTTCTCCTCTAGAAGTCACCCTGCAAAGGATCATTTCTATTCTTTTTTCTGCCAATGGACTGAAAAATGCCCAGCTCCTATCTGAAAGGTCATATCTCCTTGTCATATGAATGAGCTCACAGCAGGTCCATGGGGACAATGTCATCTGAGCAATGATGGGAATTTATGTGCCTTTGAATTTCTGCCTCTTTTTTGTAATGAAAAAAATGAATTTGTTAATGATAGAAGAAAACTCAGCCAAAGCCCCTTATAAAATCCTCTCTATACAAATGTCAGGAGAGAGCCACTCAAATACACAGTTGATAAATGAATTTTCGTTTTCTTTTTCTTTTTCCTCATGCCTTGCTTAGAGCTGTTTGTCTTATATTAAGGTAAGTCAGGTAGCTCATCTTCACTGGTTATAGTGTGTTGAATTTAGCTGGCAGGCTGTGGTTTTGTGGCATAAAATGCTTTGGCTTGTAAGGGACCTTATGTTTGTGTTTGCCAATAAATGGAGATGGAGAGAGTGAGAAAGACAGAAAGAATGAGAGAGGGAGAGAGTGAGAACACATACAGAGACTAGTGTGGAATTAGGAATATGCAAAAAAGACTTATAACACAGGAACACACACTGTGTTTAAAAAAGGCAGATTCTGAAAAACAAAACCAAACTTCCCTAGCTTGAACATAACATTCTGTGATCAGTGTAACTGGAAGGGCATAATTTTTGCCTTTCTAAAAATCCAAATCCACATGATACTGCAAAATGCTAAAAAGATCATTATAGCCCTAAAATGATTTAATACCATGTTGCCCAGGGGAAAGAGAATTATAGTTTTCACTCTATTATTTATTCATCACAGAGCCCTGGGTAAGTCACTAACCTCTCAAAATCTTAATTCATGGGCTTCCCTGGTGGCGCAGTGGTTGAGAGTCCGCCTGCCGATGCAGGGGACGTGGGTTCGTGTCCCAGTCCAGGAAGATCCCACATGCCGTGGAGCGGCTGGGCCCATGAGCCATGGCAGCTGAGCCTGCACATCCGGAGCCTGTGCTCTGCAACGGCAGAGGCCACAACAGTGAGAGGCCCGTGTACCGCAAAAAAAAAAAAAAAAAAAATCTTAATTCATATATTTATAGAGAGGCTGATGAGCAATGTTGCAATAATGTTGCTAGGATCAATAACCAAAGTGTTATTTATATGTGTATAATACTTTTTCTTGGTACAATATAATTGTGATCAGCTATTTTTTTTCCTCTGCCCTTCTCCTGCTTGACCTTTTGACCTGAGCACTTTACTATCAGCACAGTCTAGTGTAGCAGATAAACACTGACCTGAGAGTCAGGGGATTTTGGTTCTCATTATATTCCACAAATTCATAGCTGTGCAACTGTATGCAAGTTACTTGTCCTGTCCAGTCTTTGGGTTTCTCATCTTTAGAACAGAGGCTATTGGTAGTACCTACCTTATAGGGTGATTGTAAGGATTAAATGAGATAATGCACGTAAAAAACTTAGATAAGTACCTTTCTTATAGTAGACACACAAAGAATCATGGTGGTAAGATGAAGCTAATGAAATTATTCTCCTTCTTGGCTTACTTCCCCTCTTCACTTATCCATATCTCTTTCTTACTTTAAAATCCTCTTGGGCAAAATTTAAGTCCTATAAGAAGCCATTCTTGACTGATCTCTCCTCTACTTGGTACGTCTTCAACAACTATATACACAGTTTATATCACATTAATTTGCATTTTTACCTATTTTTTTTTTAAATGTAAAATGAGGGGTTGGTAATTGTTAGGACCTTTCAACTTCCAAGCTCTTTTTATTCTGCATTTTGGGTTCTGGACACAATCCTTTTAGATTCCTGAGCACACAGCCATTTGCCAATGGATCTGTAATGAGTGCCATACTCAAGTTAACAGACGGTATGGTGTGCTTGCTTTGAGGGGTAATTGCTCTTTCATCTTAATTTTCTCCCTTTGGCGTTCCATTCTTGGAAACTGCTCAATGGCAATGTCATGAAGCTTGGGGTGAAAATCAAACTGAAGTAGCAGGTCACTTATCTATTTCAGGAAAAATTACAGTTAAAAAGTAAGGACCAGTGAAGTTCTACCAAGGGAGGGGCTTTTCACCCTAGTATTAGAGGCCAAATAAGTCTAAGGACACAATGAACTTAGAATGTCTGTTCATTCCTCTTTTCCTAAGCAAGTTGGCTATACCTAGTTGATAACTGTCTTCATTTTCCTTAAACAATGTTTAAGACTCCTCCTCCTTGGTTACCATGTCACACCTCTTACAGTCAATCTGTTCTTCTTAAAATCTAATACTGGGCCTCCCTGGTGGCGCAGTGGTTAAGAGTCCGCCTGCCGATGCAGGGGATACGGGTTCGTGCCCCGGTCTGGGAGGATCCCATATGCCGCGGAGCGGCTGGGCCCGTGAGCCATGGCCGATAGGCCTGCGCATCCGGAGCCTGTGCTCCGCAACGGGAGAGGCCACAACAGTGAGAGGCCCGCATACCGCAAAAAAGAAAAAAAAAAAAAAAAAAAATCTAATACTCTAAGCCAAATCTGGTGTCCTTTATTCTATGGGGTCAGTTGTAAACTGCTCACTTTACTATAACCTTTCCCTCCCCCTCCACCTCTTCCCTCCCCCACCTTTTTCCCTTGATGTTTCTTATTTAGTTCTTTCTCCAACTCTCCCCCTTTTAAGCTCAGCCTAATTCCATCCTCTTTTCTTCTAGGGATAGCTTCTCTTTCACCATTATATTTTTATAAAAAACATATTTTCAATGACATCGAGTAAGAATTTTTTTGATTGTAGTGGTTCAGTGTTCCTTTATGGGAGATTTTTATGGCTTCTTTTCATTTAGTAGAGTTGCCTTCTTTATTACTTTTCCCCTCCTCCCACACAGCTCATAGCACGCTCCTATGACTAGAGAAGACCCTTAGTGAACAAATGTTGATTAGTTCATTGCTCTGAACACTACCAAACAACAGATGCCAGCCACCAATGTTTGATCCCCAGGGCAGTTCTCATCCACCCCATTCTACAGATGCTGGAGGTGAAATGATTTACTCTAAGACAGGGCAAGGATCAGAAGAGAGTTTGTGTTTCCTGGATTTGTTATGTGACTCCAGGGCATTGTTCTGTTTTTCCATTTGAAATCTCAAAGGCTATTGGGCTGGCAGGAAGTTTTCATTCCTGTTATGAAAGGGCTACCTCCTCCAGTTTAGAAGAGATGTTGCTTAGGGAAATTGCAGCAGAATATGGCAGTGAAGCCAGAAAGATCAGGGAGTCAGAAGCATTACTATGAGATGGGAGGAAAGAAATGTCGTGCCTAACTAGCCCAGGGGGCATGTTTGATAGTACCTGGATGTATCTACAGTATATCTATATAGATATTGGCCTTTCACTTTGTTTCTTACATTTTACTCTTTGAGTTGGTCTGCTGTGTAATCTGTTTCACTGGCAATTCCATTGACCACAACACTTCAATTAAATCACAGCTTGAGTCTTCTTGAAGTTTCCTTCCCTCTAACCTTGATGATTTCTTGCTCATGTTGGGGCTTGAAAAAAAGGCCGGATGAAATTCAAATCTTTAGCTTCTGTTCCCCTCATCATTTCCTCTGATCTGGGCTATTTTGGGTCAAATGTTTTCATTAAGATAAATGTCCTAAGTTTTATCATATGGTTTCATTCTATTTCACTTATTGGACTGCAAGCTTGCTGAGACCCAATCATTCTAGATTGACTTGTTCTTTGTGGTACTGTATGGGCATTTTAGTGATAGTCATTTCTCAAAGATGACCTAAAAATATTTTCCACATTGTTAAAACACCCTGTGATCATTCTTCACTAGAGTCTGTCATACAGAGTGAAGTAAGTCAGAAAGAGAAAAACAAATACCGTATGCTAACACATATATATGGAATCTTAAAAAAAAAATGGTTCTGATGAACCTAGGGGCAGGACAGGAATAAAGATGCAGACGTAGAGAATGGACTTGAGGACTTCCCAGTATTTATTAAGGTGTTTTCAATTTTTTTTCTTTTTATTGTGGTTTTTGTTGTTTGGGGAAAAGCCCTGATTCAGTCATCTGAATTCAAGTCCTGGATCTGTTACTAACTCCATTTGTGATCTTAAGCGACTTACTTCCTCATTTTGGGCCCCAGTTTCCTCATCTGTAAATGAAGAGTTTGGACTGGAATGATTTGTAGGGCTCATTATTGCTGATACTTTATGACTCCTCAATTTTCATTTAGTATGAAAGGATTATTGGGGAAGTAGAAGCCATGTTGGCTGAATTTTCCTTTGTATTTTTTTTTTTTTTCAGTACGTGGGCCTCTCACTGTTGTGGCCTCTCCCGTTGCAGAGCACAGGCTCCGGATGCGCAGGCTCAGCGGCCATGGCTCAAGGGCCCAGCCGCTCCGCGGCATGTGGGATCTTCCCGGACCGGGGCACGAACCCGCGTCCCCTGCATCGGCAGGCGGACTCTCAACCACTGCGCCACCAGGGAAGCCCCTTTCCTTTGTATTTCTAAAGACCAAGCCAGGATGGGAAATATGAGTCAGTCATGGGACTTTGGGTTGTAAAAATCCTTCCATCGTGGCAAGTGAAATTAGGGTGAAACATTGGTGAAGATAGCTTGTACTAAACATTCTGAGTTTCTTCCTTGTCTTTGACTTTTGTTTGCATGTGTTTAGCTTAACTCTGCTTTCAAGTGCGTGCATTTTTGTGAAAATGGTCCTCCTTTCCTTTTACACCCAATTCATGTTCTCATCTTCCTTCTCCCTTACTGAATCATCGATTTCTGAATAGTTTGCAATTTTCAACTTAATTAGGTCTTTCCCCTAAGTGAAGAACACAGCTGTTCCCTCTGATGCTTTGGCAGCTGCCTCTGCCTTTCCCAAAATGGAATGATTAGCTCTTTCTTTCAATTTCTTAGCTGTTCATTAGTTCAGGACTACTAGCCCATCTCCTGGTGATGGAACTCCCAAATCTGATGACCAGAGTTGTTCCCTTTGGTGCCTTTCAATCTTTGGGGGTCTTAATTCACATGAAATGGGGAATTTAGCAGTCTTTCAGAGCTCCATTTGCCTCATTATCTCCAGTGATTCTGTTGTTCAGCCTTTTGAGACATTGATTCATCTATGAGGAGAACCTAGGCCAATGTCTCTAATGTGGTTTTGATGGAGAAACAGAGGGTAAGAAAGCTCCTAAATATACTTTGTCCCTGAATTAAATGGCTCTCATTTGTCCATTTCACAGATTCTCCACTTCAATTCCTAAGAAACCTTCTTGCCCATTGGTTTTTTTGTTTTACTTTTATGTACACCTGTATTTTAGAAAGAGATTGCTGTTTTTCCCTAGGTGCTTTGATATTATCTGCCCCTCTGGCCTTTAATTTTATGATGACTCACTTCCACTCTTAACTGTTGGGAATTGCACTTATCATAACTTGCCCTTACATCTAAGATATCAAGTCAGCTTCTCCACTCCACTCCATCTTCCCTCTCATATTATGTTCCCTGTTAATCAACTGAAAGCGTTTTGTATTGTCGGTTTAGTACTGTCGTTCCAAATGTGTGTGGTGCAGCCTGTTTTTGCTTTCCCGCCCCAAGTGCCTCATTCAGTTTAATTCCTCTACTTAGCATATTAGGCATCTTGTCAATATTTCCTTTCTGAGGTCTATTTTTTAAATTTGAATGCATTCTGCGTGTGTGTTTTTTTTCCCCCTTAAGTGATGAGCTCTACTGCAGCAGAGAGTCAGAATTAGCTCTGTGCCTAGGAGGAAAAAAAGCAGAGGGAAAGAGCATTGCTCACATTCTCAGAAGGAGTATGCGAGGGCTAGCCTTTGGCAAAATTGTGTCTATTGTGCAACTATATCTGTCTTCTCCTTCCCCTCCATTTGGGAACACTGGCATCTAATACTCCCCTTGGGTTTTCTTAGTTTCTGTCACCACTCAGGGCCCTGCATTCTCAGGCTTTGTTTCCTACTTCCCACATATAAACTTACCTGTTTCACGTTCCATTTCCCCAAGGTCCTAATTATTCCAAGGGATCTGCTAAACTCATTGGTCTCTCTTTCCAAATAGCATTTGATATCTTAATGTGATGATAATACAAGGGAATAATTAATGGTGGCATTTGGGCCACCAAGGCAGCCTGAAGAGTGTGATCTCTTTAACATGGGATCTTTCCCAGCATCCCTTCCTTTATATCCCACCAGTAGTTGGCTACATGGTCTAAGGATAAGGCCAGCTTGGACTCCATCTATCCTAAAGAGTTAGAGCTTCTTGACCTAAACATGTATGGAGTTCTTCCTTTGTGCCAGGTACTCTTTAGCTTGGTTTACATGCATTTTTACTTTTAACCATCCCAACAACCCCAGGAGGTCAGTGGGGTTATTCCTATTTTACAGATAGAAGAAAAAAAACTAAGGCACAGAGAATAATTTTAAGTAATTTCCCGATAGGGCTATTAAGTGGTAGAGCTGGGACTTGAACCAGGCAGTCTTGCTCCAGAGCCTACAGTCTACACTCTATGCTACACTGCCTCTGGGAGAGAGAGATGGTGCCTTTTTCAAATGCACACTTCACTGAGAGAAGCTGGCTTCAGGTGTGCTGCAGGGTGGTAAGCTTCCCTTTGGCAAGGAGCAGATTAAGTCTTGAGTTGCTCCGGTAGATCTGACTTACATACACCTCATTCTATCTGGAGAGAAGCTTGCCTTTGGACACAGTGCTGCATCAGCATGGTTTGCCTTTGCTTTTCTGTACCCACAAAATTAGCAATGCTAAAAATTTTCTTCACCATTCCCTATGACTTTAGGTCCTTAGCAGGAATGGTTGTCAAATGCCTAGGACCAAACTTACACTCTATCTGTTCTCTACTTTTGGAGCTGATGGAGCTGTGTGGAGGGTTTTCCTTGGTGTTGGCCAGCAGGAACATGACAAACTCAGGGTGGGGCCTCTGTGAAGGGGAGAGCAGACTCACCTATACTCTCAAGGGCCAGAATGGCTAGAAACTGTGCCTCACTAAGGTAGTGCCAGTCTCTCCACTAGAAGTAGTTTTTCAGTGTAGTCACACAGTGAATTGTTTTCTGACATGAATGGTTGTGTTTCCTGTTATTACTGCTTTTCCTACTGGACTGAACTTGTATTGGCTGCTGCTTACTTACTAGCAGACATAAAGCCTCACACCTGTGGGATGCTGCAGGAAGGAGAGTTTTCTTTCCTGGTAGCCGTTACCCCAGTGCTGGGAATTTAATACATGCATTTATTCTTCTTTAGATAAACAGGATTAAATCTAGAATGAAGCAGGGAGCAGTCTTAAGCAGTCTGCATTTTGCATGATTTTCAGGGTCTGCACAGTTCCAGCTGTGTAAACATGATTGAAGAACTTAGGTATTATCTAATAGAGGAGGATTGCAATTTGGGAGAGGCCCACCATGGCTGGGCTGGAGCCAGACATTCTTCTACCCACTCTAGTCCACACCCTGTGAGGTTGGCTTGCTCAGCTCCTAGAGTCAGAAGTGAAGATGGGACAGCTGGTGTTAATTATATTGTCTTATAGCTTCTTATCAGTAGGGGATGAAAACTAGGCAAAGGTTAGGAAAATCTAAAGACACATCCTCAAATATGTTCCAGTTATGGTGCTAGGAAACAAAGAAATGGAAGATGTTGGACAAAATAAGGAACACTCAAAAATGAAATATGACAGTGAAAAGAAAATGTCTAGTGAAATTGTAGCTGCATTTACATTCAGTTTGATTCTCTCCATGTTCACTGGAAGCAAAGGCAGAAGAATATTGCCATTGGAAAGGACTGATTTGTTCTGATATCTGGACTCAATTTTATTCCTGAGATTTGTTTAAATAATGACTAGCTCAATAATGCTAAAAACTTTTAATATATGATCACTATTATTGTGAAAGGAACTGTGGTTTCCCCATAGCAAATACAAATATTATGGATTATCCAATTTTTCCATCCCCACCCTCCACCCACGATTATGTACAAAGTTGGCTCTGCTCAGTTCAATAGAGTCTGGGATCTAGTAATTGTTCTATCCCTATAAAGAGGCACATGGACCTACATATTCCTGAGCCCCAAGGTATGGGCTTTCTGAAGAGATGCCAGGTTTCCATGCCTTGGATTTTCCAGGTTATTCTTGGAGGAGGGTCAATGATAGTTAACACAAGGCAGTTGGCTTTCCTCTGGATATGAATGTCAGGATATGGTCCTGATCAAGGAAGAAGATAAAGCACTACCCTTTAAATGCACTGGGATGCTGTTGCATTTAGGGATAACTCAGTTAGATTCACTCCTGATACAACTAGCTATTGAAAAACTGTTTTCCTGAGCAGCTCACTTCGAAGTAGTGTCTCTGAGATGGAGTATTCTTTTATAGGATGGGAAGCCTCTGGTTTGAGAAGAAAAGATAATTTGATAGAGCACTGAGTTTGAATCATATGGGAAGTGTTCAAGAATAGAAAGGGAAGGAAAATTCAATAAATTAACATTTGATGCAATATTAGGATATTAGGGAAATAAGAGACCCACTAGAGAGTTCTAGGCTATAACGTATACACATGCATTCCTTTGTTCACTAGCTGTGGGAGTCTGAAGAGGCAGAAACAGGCCTCCAGACTAGCAGCAGGGCATATGAGAACCCCTACATCTTCCATCATATTTAACCAGGGATGGGAGTTGTAATCCTGTCAGTACTGTGCATGTGGTGCCCTTGGAACTCGAGACTGGGATGCCTATTAGTGTTATGCTGAATGCTGTAATTGTAGCATGGGCAGAGCATCCCATAAAGCTTAGCTCCTGGATACTTGTCTGAATCATTAGGTATGAGAATTATGGGTGCCATAATAGCACTGGAATTCCTGAAACTAAAAAGGAAACACATTTGGCTTGTACTTCATCTACAGTCACTTACACTTAAGCTATTGATAGTTGATTGGGATCTGTAGACTGCTGGGCTTGTGCCTTGGGACTTCTAAGCATATTTGATGGGTGGAGCAGACAGAGAGACTGTAGATTTTGGCAAGCTGTAGTTCCCCTTAGTCAGGCTGACTATATCTGACACTAGAGAATCCAATTCACCAAGATGAAGCTTACCACTTCTCTAGGCCTTGGCTGAGGGCCCAATGATACTAACGTGAAGGACAGGAGAGGGCCAGTGTTAAATTAGACTGCGTTTCCAGTGAGCAAATAGTTGAGTGGTTTACTGAATACCCTTCTGATTTTTTTTTGGCAGACATAAAATTGACGGCAACTTTTTTAGAATTTGAGGGAATTGTAAGTCTTAAAATTTTATTTTACAATAAATGTTAACCATTCACTCTCCTAATAGGGAAATGTGGGCTCTTTTATAGGGTGTGCAAACTATGTAGTTGTACAGATAATATTCCTCTCCTCAAGTTTTTCTTGTAAGGGGTTCTGGTAACATATCTGGCTAAGGAATTTCCAGACACAGCTGTTTCTAATATTCGGAGGGGCCCCCACAGAACCATCAGGCTTACTCTGAAGGTTCCTTGGTGGGAAGTAGGAAATGTCCCAGGGAACAGGCCTTTTTCATATTGGTGGATTTTCTGTCAGAGATTTGGCCACTGCTGTTATTTCTGATTGCCTCCCTGTAGCTTCCCTGGAGGTGTGAGTTTCTAGGCAGAAAGATTTGATGTGATGAGGAAAGGCTACAAAGCTAAAGGAAGAGAAATGAAGTCTGAGCAGAATGGTAAGACAAGAGGATATTTTGGGCAGGGCAGAGATGTGTTGAATACTATGGAATGGAGACAAAGGAAATGAGATGAGAAAAGAGGAATGAGAATTAATTCATGAGAGCACTTATTATTTATAAGTGGGAATAAAAGATCCATTGAACTGCAGGGGAACCTTCCTTTATGCAATGCCTGTGAATATGTTAGAAATTTTGTGAAGGCAATTCCATCTTAAATGCAATGGGGGAACCGACAACCTACCTTGGAATATTCTATCTGGTGCATAATCAATCTACTCTTTCCCTGCCTTGGACAGTCTTTGGGGTGTGGTCAGAAGGAAGTAAATAGAACAGATGAAAGATTTCCTCTCAGGACAGTATCAAGAGCTTCCTTAAACAAAGGCGAGATGTCAATGTCCCCTTTTACTCTCCAAACAACCTTTCTGAGAACCATCTTGGCAATTCTCTGGCTTCCACACAGTTCCTAAGTAATTTCTGAAACACTTAGGTACACTGATTAGTTTTACTTTTGAAAATAAAACTTGGTTTGTGTTTTAAAAATGAATCATCTGGACAGTCTGTATCTAGTTGGGTGGTGCAGAAGAAAGGCGAGCTCTTGTATCAGTCTTTATTCCCTCTGTAAACACAGATGACCAGAAGGGAAGGCTGTTATTAATGGTAATGCAGACCAGAAAAACGGCTATTATTTTCAGTCTGTTGAACAGTACAAAAATGCTTCTCAAGCACTGTGTTCACATGTTTCTTTTTATTAGCCATCACACAAGGAATTAGACTCATTTCAAACCGTTCGTTTTCCCACTCTTGTCTCCGTAAAATCATTACTCATGAGTGGTTTCTTTGTTGAAATACCGCTGACCTCCCATATTGGAATGGATAACAGGGTGTTAAACATATAAACCTTTCAGTTTGCATAAACTCTGGAAGAAGGGGGACAAAGATTCCTCAGGAGAATAAAACCATGCGTCAATGTCTTTGTTACTGTCCTATAAGTATCTCATCCAGGAAGCTATGTCAGCATTACAATTCTGTGTTGTGTGTGTATGTGTGTGTGATTAGTAACAGCAGAGAGCTCATTGATTGCCAGCAGGAGGTTTTAAAATATAATTCTGCATCTGACCCGTTCTTTTCTCCTTTCCAACCCTTTTCTAAACCCTTCCCCCAATCCAGGACTTTTAGGATAGTTAAAAGAATTGTGTCACATCTTCATATGTGAGCAGATGATGATCCTTAGCTCTTCAGCTAGTCACCATTTGCATTTTGCCAAAGCTGATTATCTTATCTGCAGTTTTAATAACAAGCTAGATTATTTGCTGTTCACTAACTGAGGGAAGCAAAGAAAAAAAAGATTGCAAAGTGGAATTAAGGGGATAAGAAAGCTCTAGGGCCAAAGAAGTCTTTTTCTTTCATTATTTCAATTTACTTTTAGAATATTTTTATGCTAGAGTCCAACATCTTATATTAAACAAGTCTACACCCTCCTTCTCTATAACTGCCAAATTGGAATCTCAGAGAATAGAAATCATGCAGGCTTGAATGAAGCATCAAATTCTCTACTCCCAGTGCTGTCTTGATTTCTGAACATAGAACTAGACTCCTCAGGGCTTCTTAAGCCACAGCATGGCATTCCTTCATTAGCCCCATGTTTCACAGACCCAGTCATGAAAGACTGGCATTTTAACCAACAAGGGGCAAATGCAATAAAATTGGAGTTCAAAAGAGGCAATGTTTTGGAAAAACAGATTATTCCAAGGGTGTAAAGATACATGATCTGTACAAAATGGACAGAGCATTTAAATTTACCAGATTGGTTTTTATTAACCTTTTGATTTGTTCCATTTGATTTTTTCCAGCTTTATTGAGATATGATTGATATATAATGCTCCATTGTTTTAACTTGTGAATGGAGATGAGTATTCAGGATTATGAGGACTGGTAGGGGTGCTGGTGAGTGTGTGTGTGTCCGTGATAGTTTTTTTATGGCCACAATTTAGGATTACTATGCATCAGCTCTTACATAGATTTTTCTAGAGCCATGTCAGAATGTCTGAACTCAGGTCATCTCAACCAAAAAGCTTCTGCTACTTCTGTATTCAGAGTTCAAGCCAACTCAGAAAAAGCCCTCACAGCTGTGGCCCAAAGAGTTTCTAAGACTTCCTCAGTGCTTCAGATGGAGCAGCCATTCTTTCCTTCCAAGTAGAGTTGGACAAGCTGAAGGTCAGGGGGTCATACTGGAACCACCATGTGCTAAAGGTGTAAAGGATTTTTTTCTTCCTAAAATGAGCAGCAGGACTAGCATCTCATGCTTTCAAATGATCAAGCTTCCTCAAAGAATATATTAATTGGCCTTGCTTCTGAATTTGTCTAATTGCTTTTGAGGCAACACCCTGAAAAATACAGCTTGTTTTCTCCTACTAATATGATTAAGTGGACAACTGGAAAAATAATAATTCTAAGTAATTCTAAGGAAAAGAGCAAAAGAATAAAATTGAGCATTGTCCGTGAAAGATGGATAATGACAAATAAACATAGAAGGCGGCGTTTGATCCCTTCAATTTTGGTATTCATTATGCATAGTTATGATTCATAAATTACAGCACAAATGTTAGGCCTGCACCTCAGTGACATATTTGCATTTATTTTACGTTGATTTCTACCTGGTTTTGCAAACAAGGATTTAATGATTTTGGTTATTTCTCACTCTCCCTCTGCTGCTATTTTGTCTTTTTCATATACTGGCTTCTATCCCTTTCACACTATCACCATCATCCATCTCACTCCCCCGTCCAAGATTCATTCTCTCTCTCTGCCTCTCTCTCTCTCTAATGTTTTAGGAAAAAAGATTTCTAACATGGAAAAGTGATATTTGAATAGATTCCCCTAAGGCAATCAATTTACTTTTAATTTGTCTGGAACGAAGCTTTTCTTTGTTGCTATGTGGAAGGATTGAAACTGCTGTAAAATTTATTAGCTTCCAGGAAGATATCTGAAATGAATATTTTTTAATGATTGTGCTGTTTGCTGTACCCAGAAGCAGTGTCATTGCAATTACAGTATTCCAGATGGTTGCTGAAGTTATGCTGAAATATCAAGATAATGCTAGACTTTTCTATGAGGCTTTTGTTGGTAATGAATAGTCCAACCTAGGGTAGTTAATAGATATTAATCCCTCTGACACTCTTATTTGCTTCCAGTGACTAGTTCTAGTGATTCTTACCTATCTGATGACATGACACACACTATCTTTTTGAATCATTGCAAGAAACAGTGATTGGTTTACTGAACACTTTATTTTTCAAATGGGAAGGAAGTGATTGGAGAATTACTAATGTTGTTTCTTAGCTTCCCCACCCAGTAACAAGAACATTTTGGCAGTCGAGAATCTTTAAAGAATTTAGAAGTTACAGCTGCAACACTTTTCATTGACTCATGTATAGCATTGCCTGTTCCACAAAACTGAATGTCCTGGGACTTGACTGAAGGAAGTGTCAGTTCCTGTTAAGAAGAACACCAGCTGCTGGGTGCCTTTTTTTCCCCACCAACATTAAATTTTCACTCAAAAAGGGAAGGTTTTTTTCTCGGCTAACATGCCCTGACCCTCCTGCTTTCCATACCAGCCTTATTTGTGACATCCTCACTATGTATAATGTCCAATACCCAGAAACTTATGACCAGCATAAAAGTGGCTTTTTTTCTCATGCTAATGATGTGTCAGCAATTTCCTTAGTTTCAAGGAAAGAGTGAAACTAAGTTGGCGATAACATTAAGTTCAGTGCTACTTGCAAGCATCATCTAAAGGCTCTGTCTTCACAGTGGCATAACTACCTGTAGAATGTGTGAAACGGTCTGTCTGTTTTTCATCTACACAAAATTAAACAGCTGTTTTGAACTCTTCACGGAAGTGATGAGGTGTTGTAGGTGTCCAATGGATGTAGGCTAAAGGACTTAATTCTGTGGACATTGTAGAATGAAACTCTCTTTTATCAGAGTTGCAGTATCTCAATGTTCCTCCTTTGGGGGAATAGTTCAGTGGCCTTCTGTGACACTTCATAGTTTACTTGTAAAGCTTTTTCAAATGGCATAGTAGCACCTCTATGAAGTCCAGAACTTTGTCAGATAATTTGCTCCACCATAGAAGCCAAAATACAAAGATTCTAGTCTAGCCAATCTCTGCTTATCTCAGTCACTGTCAGCGCCTCTTATTTCTCAGTCTCAATTTTCCAGGCAGCCCCAGCTTCATTTCTTTACTTTCTTTCATTTCTTCATTTCTTTACTCCCCATGCATCAGCACAAATGATTTATACTTATACATATCTTGAAATCTCTTCTTTATGGATTGAATTGAATTGAGCCCCAGTACAAAAATGAAAACTCCAGGAACTATTGTGATTGCCCAAATTGCAACTTAGATTGTATGACTGTACATGCTATACTCTCATCTATCATAAGTATTAAATTCTCAACCACTTATACTTTAATATGTTTTAACTTTATCTCTTCGACCAGCTCAGCACTGAAGATTCCATTGAAGATAATTCAATTGCTTTGCATTCTGGAAGGGGCATCTTTTTAATCTATTTTCATGTTGCACCAGGAGTAAGTGAATTTCAGGTGCATAGACCGTGAATGAGGGGAGAGACCTTTGTGCCATTTGGCATCACAGAGGCCAAATATCGGGTGGCACTTGCTAACTGACGCTGATCTGTCAAATTGTCTAGGACAAGGTTGGGATTCACCAGTCTTTTCAGCCATCCTCTTTATTGCAAGCTAAAACTAAACTTCACAGAATTCTTGCTGTTTAACTAGTTAGCCATCCTGAAAATGCCAACCTATGCTGATCAGGGCTGACTTTTCTCTCTGTCTGTCTCCTCTCTTTTGGCAACATACCTTTGGCAGTCTCAGGAATGCTGTTCCTATATCCTATCCCCCACCTTGCCTTTCCTGAGGTATCTCTGCCTCCAGACATTTCTAGTCTTTCTTACCCCCATCAAACTCTCCTCTCCTGGTACTCTTTACCCAGGGCTTTGCTCTATGACCAAAGGAAATCTGTTGATATCAGTTTGATAGTGGATCCTCTTATTTTAACAGGGACTTTTAATACCTGTATCCAGATGAATGAAAAATGTGGGAATTTCTCTCCATATTACAAGGGCTGGTTTTTGTATACTTCTTCTATGGAATCTGTCAAATATTACCACATAAGCGTTTTGAATGCCAATCACAGTTTTGGCATCTTACCCCTTCTGCATGTTGTCTGCCTGGCCATAGTGCTGTAGGTAGGGCTGCTAACTAGCAGGAGGCTAGGGAACAGGAGAACAGAAAGAAGGAGAAACCAAAATGGCAGAAGATGCTGTAAGAAAGAGAAGAAGACAGTGAGAGATAAGGAGCTGTTTGTAGTGTACATAATTTGTGATTTACTTCTTGTCACACTGGAATGGCTGCAGGATAGCTTGGTGTCATTGGTTCACGAGTCTCTAGAAATGTCCCAGCCTTCACTGGTGCACTCTTGAATATTTTCCTAATGGAACTCCATCTTTACTTGCTGATACTTTGGGTCCTTTAGGAAGTGAGTATAAACTCCTCCAAGAATTACAGCTGGAAGAGGGGAAGGCTTTGGGAAGTTGTGATTTTGCAAAGTCCCGAGCCCTTATTGAATTTTTGCTAGATGCTCAAATGGTATCTAAATACCCAGAATAAGCTTAGCCCTTAATATGTCAATCAGATCAAAACTAAGATGGAATATCTGAAGCCTAGATAGTGCTTCCTGCTCTCTTTCTTTTCTTCCCTCCCTCCCTTTTCCACTGAGCCCATTGCTACTCGTTTGCATTGTTAAGTTACAGATAACGGATGGATGTTCTTTCTCCTGACTCTTTGCAGGCCTTAAAATGCTTTAAAGAATTATTTCCAGGATAATTCTTTCCTTTGGTAATTCCCAGGCATATTTGACTTGAGCAGTAATCTCTCGATGGGTATTTAAATTAGTTTTGCCAGGAAGAGTCAGCATCTGCGGTGGGTATTTGGACAACAGATTAATTTCATAAAACAGACACTTCTGCTTATTGTGTTGTTAACTTATGAGTACAGGCCCCATTAACTATTGTTAGAATTGAAAACTCCAAGGTGGGCTTCCCTGGTGGAGCAGTGGTTGGGAGTCCGCCTGCCGATGCAGGGGGCACAGGTTCGTGCCCTGGTCCGGGAAGATTGCCGTGGAGCGGCTGGGTCCGTGAGCCATGGCTGCTGAGCCTGCGCGTCCGGAGCCTGTGCTCCGCAACGGGAGAGGCAGCAACAGTGAGAGGCCCGCGTACCGCAAAAAAAAAAAAAAAAAAAAAAAATACAAAAGAAAACCTCCAAGGTACATGGCAAATGTATTTTCAAGTGTACATCAGAGCATAATAGATCTCTTTAAGATCTGTATATAGTGTGCAAGAAACCACTCAGAGGCCAAGATGACGTTTGACTTCAATGTTTCTCAAGTGTTCTTTTACTTGATTGCCTTCAACAAAGCTACATAGTTTTCTTTGCAGGTTTCCTTAGTGTTTCTACTAAATAGAATATACTAGTTATTTCCACTTTTAGGAGTTGTATTAGTGGCACAGTATCTGGTGTGTTGACTAAGATTCTTTGTTCTCTTGCCATCACTTTTTTGGGTACCTTTTTCATTCAGTTAAATTAAACTGTTATTGAGTACCTGCTTTCTGCTGGGCCCTTTGCTAGGTTCTGTGGGCATGGGAGGGAACAAAACGTATATAATCTTTGCTCATTTAGAGTTTACCAGCTGGCATTGAATACAGATATTAAACCAGTAACTACAAGTATGATGAGTGCTATATAGGAAGTGGTATGGGACCTACCTTAATCTAAGGAATCAGGCAAGGATTCCCTGAGGAAGTTACATTTAAGTTGAGACTTTAGGGATAATGTATCAGATATGAATAGTGTTCAACTGCTGGTAATAAACATCCCCTTCCCTCACTAAGGGAAAGAAATCAGTGAATGAAATAAGAGAGAAGCTTAGTTTTCCTCTTATTTAAAAAAAGTTCATGTCTAGTGAGGTAGGTTTACAATATCTTCAGTATCCCAAAGTCCTTATATATTTTTTACTCTGCTATTCATAGGCACATGGCTTCCAGCCTCAGAGTTGCCTCATGGTAGTAAGATGGATGCTGTGGCTCCATCTGTTATGTCTCCATTCCAGACAGGACAAAGCAGGGAGAAATAAGGACAAAGGTCCCCCAGTTAAGTCAGCTCACCTCTTTTAAGGAGATTTCTTGACATCCTACCTCCATAACATTGACCCACTCTTAGTTACATGGCCACTCCTATCTATAAAGAAGACTAGAAAATGTCGTTTTTTAGCTGGCACATTGCCAGTCCTAACAGAAGTGGGGTTCTGTTTCTAAATGATTCACTTTGTTATAAAGCAGAAACTAATAACACCATTGTAAAGCAATTATACTCCAATAAATATGTTAAAAAATAGATATGGATGTTTGGTAGGCAGTTTTTTATGTCTGCTTCAGATGAGTAGGAGTTAGCTAAGTCAAGAGGGGATACTTCTCAACAGTTATGTTTTATTGATTAGGTGCATGTGATCAATTTTAACAGCATTTAACCCCTTCATAATCTTTGCCACAATCCCTTCTATTGTATCTTACAAAAAATAGCCCCACTTTGGTCTTAGATTATTTTGTTTATGGGGTGACGCAGGGTAAGCTAAGTGGATATATATGAGTACAATCCAGGAAGCTTTTCTGATTTACACATCACTTGTTTCTAAGTTATGTTACTGCTGCTACTTAGAAGTAGCTAACTACTTGAGCTCTCAGGAACTAGAACTCATTTTAACTTTCCCTTTCTGCCTCATTGATTGCAGATCACTTCTGAGGAGGTAACACATTGCTCTTGTAATTCTTACCTTGAACTATTTTAGTGTTGGAGTTTTGTCTCTGATCAGTGGGATCTTTGAGTTAATACACCAAAAACTCTGAATCATGGTAAAGAACTGCCAGCATTATTGAACACATCCATTGTGGCTGAACATCTATACAAACCCAACAAAGCCTCTCAACCCTTCTATTCCACCAAGACTTTGAAAGTTTTAGCAAAGCCTGAGATGGTGTTTTCATCATTTACTTTTTTTACTTTGGTTGGGACCTTGGGTAGGCTCTTTCTAGTGTGTGGAAGCGTATTGTTTGCCCACATCTGAAGAGACAGCAGTTTCACGTCCTGAGGAGGGTAGTAATTGCTGCAAAAAGTTTTGCTATTATCTGCACAAAGTAACATATTCTCTTCTTTTTCTATTTGAATTACTTACTTATCCATCATGACTTAGGCGTTGCAGCCTCTTATGCCTCCCATGTTCTCATAAGACTGATGCGTTTAGATTTATTTATTTTTCTTTTGGCCAGAGGTTTTGGGAATCTCTTACCAAAGTCCCTAATGATGGATTGTGACCAAAAATATATTTATTACTACCTAGATTGAAGAAGCTTTATTTTTTCTCTATATTTTATTTATTTTTTTGTCTAAAATAATCTGATCTGTTTTGAACTAAGGAGTTCCATGACCTCAAAATTTGTGTCCTCTTCCAAACTTATGCACTCTCTTCATTTATTTATTTATTTGCAAATCCTAGGAACAAGTTCAGAAGCAGGGAAAACCAATTTGCAAATTCATCATTCACCCCTAATCATGTGTGTATTTGAATTACAGACACCTGCTTTTATTCATCTGTACATGTTAGTGTGTTTAAATTTCCACAACTCTGTGTGGATTTTAGTCTTAACATTTTGCTTTGCGTAGGCTCAGGGTAATACTTTCAGAGAAAGATGTAGCAAGGTATAGAGTCACAGATAGGCTCATAAGAGGAATCTTAGCTGGGAAATTAGTGAATTGTTAGCTTACCTCTATTTCAGCTGGAGCCAGCATCTTGACAGTTAATTTGTGACAGTACAAAATGGTTCCTGTCTAGTTGCATAGCTCCATCCCCAGCCACAGAACTACATGATGGCAGGCATATAATCTCTAACAGTTCTAGGCAATTCCACAAGTCGTCTCTTTGCTTTTTTACATCTGGTTTGTTGTCATTGCTGTTCTTAAGGGAGTTTGTGTTGTGACGTTCTACCTTTTGTTTTTTTTTAACATCTTTATTGGAGTATAATTGTTTTACAGTGTTGTGTTAGTTTCTGCTGTATAACAAAGTGAATCAGCTTTATGTACACATATATCCCCATATCTCCTCCCTCTTGTGTCTCCCTCCCACCCTCCCTATCCCACCCCTCTAGGTGGTCACAAAGCACCTAGCTGATCTCCCTGTGCTGTGGGGCTGCTTCTCACTAGCTATCTATTTTACATTTGGTAGTGTATATATGTCCATGCCACTCTCTCACTTTGTCCCAGTTTACCCTTCCCCCTCCCCGTGTCCTCAACTCCATTCTCTACATCTGAATCTTTATTCCCACCCTGCCCCTAGGTCCTTCAGAACCTTCTTTATTTTAGATGCATATATATATGTGTTAGCATACGGTATTTGTTTTTCTCTTTCTGACTTACTTCACTCTATATGACAGACTCTAGGTCCATTCACCTCACTACAAATAACTCAATCTTGTTTCTTTTTATGGCTGACTAATATTTTACTGTACATATGTGCCACATCTACTTTATCCATTCACCTGTCGCTGGACACTTAGGTTGTTTCCATGTCCTGGTTATTGTAAAAAGAGCTGCACTGAACATTGGGGTACATGACTCTTTTTGAATTATGGTATTCTCAGGGTATATGCCCAGTAGTGGGATTGCTGGGTAGTATGCTAGTTCTATTTTTAGATTTTTAGGAACATCCACACTGTTCTCCATAGTGGCTGTATCAATTTATTTTCCCACCAACAGTGTAAGAGGGTTCCCTTTTCTCCACACCATCTCCAGCATTTATTGTTTGTACATTTTTTGATGATAGCCATTCTGACTTTGTGAGATGATACCTCATTGTAGTTTTGATTTGCATTTCTCTAATGATTAGTGGTGTTGAGCATCCTTTCTTGTGTTTGTTGGCAATCTGTCTATCTTCTTTGGAGAAATGTCTGTTTAGGTCTTCTGCCCATTTTTGGATTGGGCTGTTTGTTTTTCTGATATTGAGCTGCATTAGCAGCTTGTATATTTTGGAGATTAATCCTTTGTCAGTTGCTTCATTTGCAAATATTTTCTCCCATTCTGAGGGTTGTCTTTTTGTCTTGTTTATGGTTTCCTTTGCTGTACAAAAGCTTTGAAGTTTCATTAGGTCCCATTTGTTTATATTTGTTTTTATTTTCCTTTATCTAGGAGGTGGGTCAAGAAGTATCTTGCTGTGATTTATGTCATAGAGTGTTCTGCCTATGTTTTCCTCTAAGAGATTTATAGTGTCTGGCCTTATATTTAGGACTTTAATCCATTTTGAGTTTATTTTTGTATATGGTGTTAGTGAGTGTTCTAATTTCATTCTTTTACATATAGCTGTCCAGTTTTCCCAGCAACACTTGTTGAAGAGGCTGTCTTTTCTCCACTGTATATTCCTGCCTCCTTTATCAAAGATAAGGTGACCATATGTGCATGGGTTTATCACTGGGCTTTCTATCCTCTTCCATTGATCTATATTTCTGTTCCAGTGCCAGTATCATACTGTCTTGATTACTGTAGCTTTGTGGCATAGTCTGAAGACAGGGAGACTGATACCTCCAGCTCCGTTTTTCTTTCTCAAGATTGCTTTGGTTATTCGGGGTCTTTTGTGTTTCCATACAAATTGTGAGATTTTTTGCTCTAGTTCTGTGAAAAGTGCCAGTGGTAGTTTGATAGGGATTGCTCTGAATCTGTAGCTTGCTTTGGGTAGTATCGTCATTTTCACAATGTTGATTCTTCCAATCCAAGAACATGGTGTATCTCTCCATCTATTTGTATCATCTTTAATTTGTTTCATCAGTGTCTCATAATTTTCTGCATACAGGTCTTTTGTCTCCTTTGGTAGGTTTTTTCCTAGATATTTTATTCTTTTTCTTGCAGTGGTAAATAGGAGTGTTTTCTTAACTTCACTTTCAGATTTCTCATCATTAATGTATAGGAATGCGAGAGATTTCTGTGCATTAATTTTGTATCCTGCTACTTTACCAAATGCATTGATTAGCTCTAGTCGTTTTCTGGTAGCATCTATAGGATTCTATGTATAGTATCATGTCATCTGCAAACAGTGACAGCTTTACTTCTTTTCTGATTTGGATTCCTTTTCTTTCTTTTTCTTCTCTGATTCCTGTGGCTAAAACTTCCAAAACAGTGTTGAATAATAGTGGTGAAAGTGGGCAACCTTGTTTTTTTCCTGGTCTTAGTGGCAATGGTTTCAGTTATTCACCATTGAGGACGATGTTGGCTGTGCGTTCATCATATATGGCCTTTATTATGTTGAGGAAAGTTCCCTCTATGCCTACTTTCTGGAGGTTTTTTATCATAAATGTGTGTTGAATTTGTCAAAAGCTCTCTCTGCATTTTTGAGATGATCATATGGTTTTTCTCCTTCAATTTGTTGATATGGTGTATCACATTGATTGATTTTCATATATTGAAGAATCCTTGCATTCCTGGAATAAACCCCATTTGATCATGGTGTATGATCCTTTTAATGTGCTGTTAGATTCTCTTTGCTAGTATTTTATTGAGGATTTTGGCATCTATGTTCATAAGTGATATTGGCCTGTACTTTTTTTCTTTGTGACATCTTTTTCTGGTTTTAGTATCAGGGTGATGTTGTCCTCGTAGAATGAGTTTGGGAGTGTTCCTCCCTCTGCTATATTTTGGAGGAGTTTGAGAAGGATAGGTGTTAGGTCTTCTCTAAATGTTTTATAGAATTTTCCTGTGAAACCATCTGGTCCTGGGCTTTTGTTTGTTTGAAGGTTTTTAATCACAGTTTCAAATTTAGTGCTTGTGATTGGTCTGTTTATATTTTCTATTTCTTCCTGGTTCAGTCTCATAAGGTTGTGGTTTTCTAAGAATGTGTCCATTTTATTGGCATATAGTTGCTTGTAGTAATCTCTCATGATCCTCTGTACTTCTGCAGTGTCAGTTGTTACTTCTTTTTCATTTCTAATTCTGCTGATTTGTGTCTTCTCCCTTTTTTTCTTGATGAGCCTGGCTAATGGCTTATCAATTTTGTTTATCTTCTCAAAGAATCAGCTTTTATCTTTATTGATCTTTGTTATCATTTCCTTCATTTGTTTTTCATTTATTTCTGATCTGATCTTTATGATTTCTTTCCTTCTGCTAACTTCGGGGTTTTTTTGTTCTTCTTTCTCTAATTGCTTTAGGTGTAATGTTAGGTTGTTTATTTGTGATGTTTCTTGTTTCTTGACGTAAGTTTGTATTGCTATAAACTTCCCTCTTAGAACAGCTTTTGCCGCCTCCCATAGGTTTTGGATTGTCGTGTTTTCATTGTCATTTATTTCTACGTATGTTTTGACCTCCTCTTTGATTTCTTCAGTGATCTCTTGGTTATTAAGTAGTGAATTGTTTAGCCTCCATGTGTTTGTATTTTTTAAAGATGTTTTCCTGTAATTGATATCTAGTCTCATAGTGTTGTGGTCGGAAAAGATACTTGATACAATTTCAATTTTCTTAAGTTTACCAAGGCTTGATTTGTGACCCAAGATATGAACTATCCTGGAGAGTGTTCCATTAACACTTGAGAAAAAAGTGTATTCTGTTGTTTTGGGATGGAATGTCCTATAAATATCAATTAAGTCCATCTTGTTTCACGTGTCATTTAAAGCTTGTATTTCATTTTTTATTTTCATTTTGGACGATCTGTCCATTGGTGAATGTGGGATGTTGTAGTCCCCTACTGTGATTGTTTTACTGTCAATTTCCCTTTTTATGGCTGTTAGCGTTTGCCTTATGTATTGAGGTGCTCCCATGTTGGGTGCAGAAATACTTACAATTCGTATATGTTCTTCTTGGATTGATCCCTTGATCATTATGTAGTGTCCTTCTTTGTCTCTTGTAATAGTCTTTGTTTTAAAGTCTATTTTGTCTGATATGAGAATTGCTACTCCTGCTTGCTTTTGATTTTCATTTGCATGGAATATATTTTTCCATCCCATCATTTTCAGTCTGTATGTGTCCCTAGGTCTGAAGTGGTTCTCTTGTAGACAGCATATATACGGGTCTTGTTTTTGTATCAAATGTTGGTGTGTTTAATATTGTCCCAGAGGTCTCTGAAACTGTCCTCAATTGTTTTCATTCTTTTTTCTTTATTCTGCTCTGTGGTAATTATTTCCACTGTTTTATCTTCCAGGTCACTTATCTGTTCTTCTGCCTCAGTTATTGTGCTATTGATTCTTTCTACAGAATTTTTAATTTCATTTATTATGTTGTTCATCATTGTTTGTTTGCTCTTTCATTCTTCTAGGTCCTTGTTAAATGTTTCTTGTATTTTATCCATTGTATTTCCAAAATTTTGGATCATCTGTACTATCATTCCTCTGAATTCTTTTTCACGTAGACTCCCTGTTTTCTCTTCAGTTCTTTGTTCTGTTGGGTTTTTATCTTGCTCCATCATCTGCTGTGAATTTCTCTGTCTTTTCTTTTTGCTTAACTTACTGTGTTTGTGGTTTCCTTTTCACAGGCTGCAGGTTTGTAGTTCCAGTTGATTTTGCTCTCTGCCCCCAGTGGGTAAGGTTGGTTCCGTGGGCTGTGTAGCCTTCCTGACAGAGGGGACTGGTGCCTGTGTTCTGGTGGATGAGGCTGAATCTTGTCTTTCTGGTGGGCAGGACCATGTCTGGTGGTGCATTTTAGGGTTTCTGTGACCTTATGATTTTAGGCAACCTCTCTGCTTATGGGTGGGGTTGTGTTCCTGTCTTGCTAGTTTTTTGGCATAGGGTGTCCAGCACTGTAGCTTGCTGGTCGTTGATTGGAGCTGGGTCTTAACGCTGAGATGGAGATCTCTGGGAGAGTTTTCACTGTTTGATATTCCGTGGGGCTGGGAGGTCTCTGGTGGAGCAATGTCCTGAACTCTGCTCTTCCACCTTAGAGCCTCAGGCCTGACAGCCAGCTGGAGCACCAAGACCTTGTCAGCCACACGGCTCAGAATAAAAGGGAGAAAAGGGAAGAAAGAAAGAAAGACAGAAAAGAGAGAGAGAGAGAGAGAGAGAGAGAGAGAGAGAGAGAGAGAGAGAGAGAGAGAATGAAGGAAAATACAGTAAAGTTATTAAAATAAAAAATTAAATTAAAAAATTTAAAAAGTAATAAAAAAAGAAAGAAGAGAGCAACCAAGCCAATAAACAATTCCACCAATGATAACAAGTGCTAAAAACTATACTAAAAAAAATCCAAATCAAAACAAACCCAACCAACAAAAACTGGACAGAGATAACCCTAGGGCTAATGGTAAAAGCAAAGCTATACAGACAAATTCACACCAGGAAGCATATACATACACACCCACAAAAAGAGGAAAAGGAAAACACATATATATATATATATAAATCAAAAAAAAGGAAGAGAGCAACCAAATCAATAAACAAATCTACCAATTATAATAAGCTCTAAATACTAAACTAAGATAAACATAAAACCAGATACAAATTAGATGCAGAATGCAAACCCCAAATTTACAGTTGTTCCCAAAGTCCACCGTGTCAATTTTGGGATGACTCGTTGTCTCTTTAGGTATTCTACAGATGCATGGTACATCAAGTTGATTGTGGGGATTTAATCCGCTGCTCCTGAGGCTGCTGGGAGAAATTTCCCTTTCTCTTCTGTGTTCGCAGAGCTCCCGGGGTTCAGCTTTGGATTTGGCCCCAGCTCTGCGTGTAGGTCGCCTGAGGGCGTCTGTTCTTTGCCCAGACAGGACTGTGTTAGAGGAGCAGCTGATTAGGGGACTCTGGCTCACTCCGGCCGGGGGGAGTGAGGGGTATGGAATGTGGGGCGATCCTGTGGTGGCAGAGGCCGGCGTGACATTGCACCAGCCTGAGGTGTGCCGTGTGTTCTCCCGAGGAAGTTGTCCCAGGATCACGGGACCGTGGTGGTGGTGGGCTGCACAGGCTCCCCAGAAGGGGGGTGTGGATAGTGACCTGTGCTCGCATACAGGCTTCTTGGTGGCTGCAGCAGCAGCCTTAGCACTCATGCCCGTCTCTCGTGTCTGCGCCGATAGCTGCAGCTCGCGCCTGTCTCTTGAGCTCATTTAGGCGGTGCTCTGAATCCCCTCTCCTCGCACACCCTGAAACAATGGTCTCTTGCTTCTTAGGCAGGTCCAGACTTTTTCCCAGACTCCCTCCCGGCTAGCTGTGGTGCTCTAGCCTCCTTCAGGCTGTGTTCACACAGCCAACCCCAGTCCTCTCCCTGGGATCTGACCTCTGAAGCCTGAGCCTCAGCTCCCAGCCGTCACCTTCCCCAGCGGGTGAACAGACAAGCCTCTCGGGCTGGTGAGTGCTGGTGGGCACTGATCCTCTGTGCGGGAATCTCTCTGCTTTGCCTTCTGCACCCCTGTTGCTGTGCTCTCCTCCGTGGCTCTGAAGCTTCCCCCCGCCCACCTCCCTTCCCACCCGCCTGTCTCTGCCAGTGAAGGGCCTTCCTAGTGTGTGGAAACACTTCCTCCTTCACAGCTCCCTCCCAGAGGTGCAGGTCCTATCCCTATTCTTTTGTCTCTGTTTTTCCTTTTTTATTTTGCCCTACGCAGGTACATGGGGAGTTTCTTGCATTTTGGGAAGTCTGAGGTCTTCTGCCAGCATTTAGTAGGTGTTCTGTAGGAGTTGTTCCACATGTAGATATATTTTTGATGTATTTGTGTGGAGGAAGGTGATCTCCATGTCTTAGTCCTCCGATGTCTTGAAGTTTCCCCCTCTCACTTTTAAAGCACACTTAATTTCCTTACTAAACTGAAGTTTTGATTTTTAAAGGTAATTCATCTGCATTGCATTTATGAATGTAGGTTACCTTGGGCTGGGAAGACATTCTTTCTGTCCATTTATATTCTCCATATTTTCTTTCATATTTCATATGTCTATAAACAGTAAAGCTAGCTTAGCTTTTGTTTCAATAGTATGGACATAAATGTCACTGAGTGTTGTTTGATACTAAAATGATAAGCAGCAAGTCACTGCCCTTGGTAAGGATTTAAGGAAATAAAGAGATCAGATCTAAACCAGGAGTGAGACATTGTGAGTAAATGAGTCTTTCAGATTCAAGTCTTCACTTGCATGGGGTAAGAGCAGTGTACCTAATATGTACACATAATTAACCGAAGAAAATTGTATATTATTCTAGCTCCCAAAGGGCTGAGGTGGGCTTAGTGAGATTGGTGTGTAGGCTTAGACCGATTACATTCCTAGGGGTGCTGAGTGCGTTTACCTTTTTCTCTTCCCAGAGAGTGATCTATTCACTTAGGCAGTGGGTAAGCTGAAAGCAAGCACTGTCTTTGCAGAGAAGCTTCTGAGATGACTGAGTTCCCTGCCCTGGTCTTTGTCAATTCATAAGATATTAGAGGTATCTTCCTCTGGGGTCTCTGCCCTCTGTGTATGCTGGGGATCCAGGTCTCCTTATGTTGTTCATTTGAAGCAGCCTACCATAGGGAAGGAACACTGTATGTGGATTTGGGGTGACACATGAATGGCGTTCTCTTAATGAATTGTGTTGAGAAAAGAACTACCTCTTCAAATTTTAAGATAGCTACTTGAAACTAAAAACTTAAAAGAAACTTAAGAGAGCTTTATGTTGAGCCTATTGAGAAGATTCTACTAGATTGTCATTCATCACTGTTCTGCTCTGGGAGTATGAGCAAGTGACCTGTAATATCAGTCTGAAAGTCAGCTGGGATTTCCTCTTCATAGCTGGTCATATGGCTGTGGTTCCATGGCTCAAAAGTTAAGGTCTCTATGCCTCTGTGCCTTAAATTGTGGACAAAAAGGACAGGGATCCCACAGCCTTCCAGACATTTCTTTTCTTTTCTTTCTTTTTCTGACTTCCAGGGAGCTCACTCAGAGTTATAGAAATAGAAGTTAGTTATTGAACTGTTCCCCCACTTGCACCTCCTTACTCCCCACCTCCAAACAAACACTCAAATTAATTCTTTAAAGTCATTACTTGGAGAGTTATGAGATAAGCCTCAGAGGAAATGTTGAGGAAGAAGCATCTTTTGGGGAAACTCTGAAGGTGTGAATTCTGTCCTACTGGAGGGATACTGGGGTCTCCTGGGGAAAGCACTAGATTTGGATGAAATTGAATGTGGGTGGATCATCTATAGACTCTTCCACTCATAATGTTTGGGTCTACACAAAGTGTTTCCCAAGTATATCCCAACATGTTTCCCGTACTTTCATACTTTCTGCCTCCCAGGATCATATGTGTATTTTTTTTAAAAAAATTTGTTGGAGTATATTTGCTTTACAATGTTGTGTTAGTTTCTACTGTACAGCAAAGTGAATCAGCTATACGTATACATATATCCACTCTTTTTTGCATTTCCTTCCCATTTAGGTCACCACAGAGCATTGAGTAGAGTTCCCTGTGCTATACAGTAGGTTCTCATTAGGTTATCTATTTTATACATAGTATCAATAATGTTTACATGTCAGTCCCTTTCTCCCAATTTGTCCCACCCCCCTTTCCCCTTTAGTATCCATATGTTTGTTCTCTACGTCTGTGTCTGTATTTTTGCTTTGTAAATAAGATCGTCTATACCATTTTTTTCAGATTCCACATATATGCGTTAATATACAATACTTGTTTTTCTCTTTCTGACTTACTTCACTCTCTAAGAACATATATGTTTTGAATAATGATAACTTATCAGATGGCAACACTGAGAGTTTTCAGGGAAGAGGCAGAGAAAGGGCTTTTGACAAACCCTCATTTTGCAGAGGTGGCCAGGCAACCCTGACATGGAACTGTGCTGGAGATTGCAGAAACATTGTCCTGTGTATGGGGAAGGCACTTATCTTTTTGGTGATAATGCTCATTTGCTATTTGGTTGCACCTCTGCAAAATTCTGAAAGTTTCATTCTTCAGTACTGAAAGGGGGCTTAAAATGGCTATCTTAAAGATAAGTCGGCAAATTGTGTCCAGGTACATTGAAAGAGGTCTTACCTTTGGTTGGCCTTTTCATACTTTAGACTAGGTTAAAGGCCATTTCCAGAGTTGTGTTGAAATCTGGACTCAGCCTGGATTAGGCCTTAACGTTTAGCTACTTCTAACACTTTTCTCCAAATGATGAAGTATACACCCAATTCAACCATTATTTCTTGAGCCCCCTCCCAAATGCCCCTTTACCAAAATAACTTTCAATGATTGAGGCAGAGCAGTGCCTCTTTGCTCCGTCATTTACTCTTTAAAAAAACATTTACTCTTTAGAAACAGACTAAAACACAGAAATACAATTGTATAAGGAAGGTGTGTTATATATAGACTAATATCAGGCAAGGCCCTGAGTTGCAGACTTCTTCCTGCAAAAAAAAAGCAGTCATAGCGCATATTTATAACTTTTTTTTGACATGTACTTTTTTTGTCCTTGCGATCTCTTGTGGTCTCCCCACCTCCTCCGATCCTGCCCCAAGGATTTCTATAAATGTTAAGCTGCTAATATATATTTTTTAAGCTGCTAGTATTTTGATGCATTGTGCAATGTTATGAAAATTTTCATTAGGTCATCCCCATGCAAGAATGTAACGAGTATAAATTGATCTGGAAAACTAGAGCTGTAAACCAGACATTAACAGTTTTCCAGTGGACAGGTAGACATTAACCCTGGGTCCGTGCTTTAGTGAAGCCCCTGTAGAAAGCCTTTCTGAGAGCCAAATTAAAACCTTAACTCTAAATGAACCGATATGAAAAGAGCAAAGCATGTCTTACCAATAATTATGAATTCTATTTGCTGAGATCTTCTATGATAGGGTTAAAGTAATCCATGAAAGAATTATTTTAAGAAATATGACCCTATTGAAACTGCAGATAAGAAAGATAAGGAGAGATGGCTAGTTGGGTGTAATTAAATTATGTTCAATCTATGAGTGATGTGTGCATAAGGCCAATTGCACCTTCTGGGTCACATGTAAGGAAGAGATCTCAATATATTCCTTCTGATGGGAAATGAAATTATGTAAATGATTTAGTGAGGAGATTGGCTGGTGGGACTGGTGGTCAAAAAGAAGTGACGTGATTGGGTTTTTAAAGAAAGCATGTTACTAATCTAAAATTAAGCATTGCATATCATTAATAGGTAGGGTGGGAATGTGGTTGACAGTGCTACTGCTCAAAAACATGGCCAAGACTTCTCAGATATACTGACTGTTGGAGTCCCTGCTCTGCCTCTGCTCCCTCTTCTGATGGAACCAGTTTCAAACACAGTTGATTTTTAACAGGAGTTGTTGATAAAAATGCCGACTCTCAGCACCTTTACAGTCAGGATAAACTTCTTAAAAATATATTTTTTCATCACACTGTGTTTCCCTTTAGGTTTTTAGTTTTGTCAGCAGTGGGAACAGCAACAAAGATAAAAATAAAAAAGGAGGGGAGATTATTGAGGGGGAGATCTGCGGCTTTTTAAAAATCCGATTCTTCACACTTGTCCCAAAAGGCAATAAAGGACTATCTAAAAGCATCATTTCCCAAAAGGGCCTGTGGGTACCTAAGAAACCAGAACACTGGGGACTAACAATGATTCCTGGGAAAAGCTGATGAAATTGACATTTTATTTTCTCCAAACAGATCAGAATGAAGGATTTCATTGCAGGGAAGAATGCCGGATTCTTGGCCACTCTGACAGGTGCTGGATGCCCCGGAACCCCATTCCCACCCGCTCCAAGTCCCCTGAGCATGTGAGGAACATCATTGCACTATCCATTGAAGCTACTGCTGCCGATGTTGAAGCTTATGATGACTGCGGCCCCACCAAGCGGACTTTCGCAACCTTTGGAAAGGATGTCAGCGACCACCCAGCTGAGGAGAGGCCCACCCTGAAAGGCAGGAGGACTGTTGATGTGACCATCTGCAGCCCCAAAGTCAATGGTGCTATCCGGGAGGCAGGCAATGGCTGTGAGGCTATTAGCCCTGTCACCTCCCCTCTGCACCTCAAGAGCCCTCTGCCTACTAAGCCTTCTGTGTCTTACACCGTTGCCCTGGTGCCCCCGGATCGTGATCTGGAGCAGTATGTCAACAATGGCCCTTCTCGTCCCTCTGAAGCTGAACCCCGTGGAGCTGACGGCGAGAAAGTCGTGCATGAGGTCAACCCTATTCTGAAGGAAGGTCGAGACAAAGAGTCTCCTGGTGTGAAGCGTCTGAAGGATATCGTTCTCTAAATCAGTCTTGGGGAAGAAGAGAGAGAAACCATGCTGGCTAGCAAAGAAACAGGACCTGATCGTTTTAATTGCTCACCAATGGTTGGTTCTTGAGTGGCTGTATTTCAGAGCTTTCCCTAAATGTATTGTTTATAAGTGACTATCATTCTGTGACAATCCCTCTCGTTTCAACAGGCAGCAGGGGTGTTCCATTGGAGCAAATTAGCTTTGGCTTGAGTTGTTCATGGGGGCCTTGATGTTGGGGAAACAGAGACAAATTCAGTTGTGAAAAGTATTATGTATTAAGTGTTTGGATTTATATATTTTTGTATGTCAAAATTATAATAAAAATTACCATTGTTTGTGGAGGATTACATTTTAAAAAAGCAAAAAAAAAAAAAAAGCTCTGGACACCTTTAATAGGCTCGCCACTGTTTTGTAGTGTAGACAAGTTAATGGTCATTTATTGTGTACTATTCATTGATTCAGTGATGTGAAATCAAGCCCCCCAAATGGTTGTTTCTGAAGCTCGAGTACTTTCCGATGCCGCTACTTTGCTGTGGACATCCCTGCTTTAAGAACCCTTTTGCTAGCTGTGCTATTGTTATATTTGATATTGCAAATTGCTATGTGTGTGGTGATGGCAAAAGGCTTTTAGAAGTTGGTGTTTTTTTCTTAAAAAACTAAAACAAAACTACAGATAAAAACAAAGTGCAAACAACTGAGACAAAAAGTGAATGAGTAACACCACACATACAGATTGTGTACTTGGAGGATACTCACAGAGTCTACCCACGGAGTGGTTGCTCACCACGTTGCAGGGCATTTTTCCTGACTTTCAGTCTTCTGCCCAGATCCATGATAGATCACTGCAGAAAGACATTTTTGGATATTCTGCTATCTAATTTGCAGCTGTCAGAAATACTGTGCTGAAAGTTTTATGAGATCAATTTTTCTAATTTTCAGGCCCTGAACAGGAAAGTTGCTCCTGAAGTTATCAGTTTCCAGGCTTAGAAATTCCTTATCTCCAATCATCTAAAACTCAGAAAGACTGAATCTATTTTGAGTTCTAAATAAGCATCTTTTCAGACACACACTTCCTGATTCAGTGTTTCCCCGTCACGATTCGAATTTGACTGCAAAGCATGTCATGGGCTGGAATTGAGAACTCCATGTTGCTCTGTATTGTAGGATTATAAATAGGGGTAGAGTAAGCAGTACAAAGTGTACATTTAGGAAAAGACAGGTAACAGGTAACAGCATCATTAATTCAATTACTGTGCCTTCTAAATGGAGACACTTGGACACTTGAACTCGTCTTTTTATGACTAACACTATTTTTAAATTAAAAATGTGAACAGGAAACTATTAAAAATGCTTTACATTTAGCTAACTCTTTGCTGTAGGCTAGGAATACACCTTTTTTATTAACAAATTGTTACACACATTCTTTTTTTGTTTGTTTAACATTCCTCGAACTCCCCTGTTTATTAACTGTCTATTAATATTCACTAGCCAACATAGTATTCTTGCAGCCTAAGAGTTCATTATTTAAAAATAAACAAACATGTCACCTTTGCTCTGCCTTTGTCTTAAAAGAGTTGTTTCTAGAGAAACAAGTTTTGTGGTTATGTTCTCATTTGTTTCATTTTTTGAAATCCAAGAGTATACAGCAAAAAAAAGGCTTAGAGGTTAGAGCACTAAGAATGCAAAAGAGGATTTATTTTCTTAAATTTAGGTAGATAAGCCTGCTCTTTTAAATGTTTTAGTTATTTTTGCCTGAGTTCCTGGCTTTATACATTACTAGGAATATTTTCTTTTGCAGGAGGGAGGGTTTTGGGGAGGGTGGGTAAGGCAGTGGGGATGGGGTTACGTAGGGGAGAATACTTCTGAAAAAGAAGTTATAATGAAGCTACAAATTCATCCTTATTTCTTATTCAGTGCTGAATACTACCTCATGCAAAATATTGGTGTGGCTGCAAATTTCCCTCTGAAACTGACACAATTAGAAATCAATTACCATAGCATCTTCATTTTGGCTCATTTTGTTCTCTTGCTTTTTTCCCCTTTGATTCATTTCATTTTAGTAGTAGATTTTGAATTAGGTATTTATTTCTATTTGCAAGTGAATAGACTATTTGATTAACATGTTAAGAATTAATTTTTTCCATTTAAGTTATGATGGCTGCCTGTAGAATTTAGACTGTTCCTCACCTGATCCATCCTGATATCATGTTGTTAGTTACCACCTCAAGGTTGCTTTCAAGTCAGATTTGACAGTTTTTGTATAGGTGTATTTCTTATTATGCTCAGTCAGAATGAGGGAGCTGAAAAGATTGTGGTAAGTGGGAACATTCAATGTTATGTGGCTATTGAGCCAGAGGGGCCACTGGCTGCCATGTCTCTACACTAACCATTTTTTTTTTTTTTTTTTTTTTTTTTTTGCGGTATGCGGGCCTCTCACTGTTGTGGCCTCCCCCGTTGCGGAGCACAGGCTCCGGACGCGCAGGCTCAGCGGCCATGGCTCACGGGCCCAGCCGCTCCGCGGCATATGGGATCCTCCCAGACCGGGGCACGAACCCGTATCCCCTGCATCGGCAGGCGGACTCTCAACCACTTGCGCCTCCAGGGAGGCCCTACACTAAACATTTTAAACCAGCCAAGTTTAAAATGGTTAGTGTAGCAGTGAGATTGATTCTGCTTTTCTCTTGTGTTTTTTTTTCCTCCAATTTTTTTTTTCCAGAATTCAGTTTTAAGCGATAGACCAATCCTTTTTCCTTCTCAAAATACTAGACCAATCCTTTTTCCTTCTCAAAATACTTTGTTCGCAATGGGCAGTTAGATATTTTTTTGGCTTCCAAACCCTTTATTGAGCATGTTCAGAGAATTCCCTTCATTAAGAAAATATCTTTTTTCCCCCTCTACAGTTGTTTGATGTATACATCCTCCCAGAAGCACAAGTGCATCCTAGGAGGGCTTTGTAAGCTGGTTTTATAAGCAGGCTGTGGCTGCAAATAGAAATTTTGTGCAAGGATCCTAAATTTCTCTTTTAGCTCATGTTTTTCTCCCCTTTTTTTGAGCATGTCTGATGAAAAGCCACAAAGGCCAGAGGACCAAATATTCTCTTCTTTTCCTCTCTAAACATGTTACACATTTAAATATGAGGCGGCAGTTTCAGTTCCTAAATCGTAGGGAGTTCTATTCCATTTATTCTGATGTCCCTTTTGGGGAGGAGTTGGTGTTGAGACGTGACTTGCTTTACTAATAACTGTTTTGGGCACGTCCCTGAGAAGATGAACGTCTTCATGCAATATAAAGGTTTTAGTTTGCATTGATTGATTGCTTTTCCCCAAATATGGGAATACACTACATACAAGTAATAGGAAGAAGGGAGCCATGCTCTGTGGAGTCTCTTTTTTCTTTTCTCTATACTGACTAATCTATGAACCTGTTCAGAAGGAAACTTATCATCCCTTTGATTCTCTTAAAGCCAGCAGAGTAAATTATGGCCCACCTTATTGCCCAAATAGGTAATGGGCCAAGGGACCCCGAAGTTCCTGATTTTCAAAGTGTAGTCCCTGGACCAGTGGCACCAACATCACTTGGGAACTTGTTAGAAATGGTAACTCTCCATCCTCATGCAGACCAACTGAAGCAGAACCTCTGGAGGTGGGACCTAGCAATCCATATGGATCAGATGCCCACTAAAGGTTGAGGACTAGTTAAGGCACGGGTTGATGGGCGCCGCACTTAGAGTTTCTGGTTCAGTAGGTCTGGAATGGGGCCTGAGTCTTTGCTGATTTCAAAATTCCCATGTGATGCTGATGCAGCTGGTCCAGGGACCACACTTTGAGTATCACTGCTCCAGTGTAAACCTGCCTAATAGAGCTAATTGCACCTAAGGTGCCCATTTAAACTGATTAGTTGGTGACCCGCTGACCACTAATCAAAGATATTAAAGGAATACAACTTAGAACTATGAAAATTGGAACCACCCAGAGTGTCATCCCAATAGTGTTACTTCAGCATACAACTGATTGTCTGAAGGGAATTCAGTTGAACTTTTCATATAGCTCTATCGTATTAACAGGCAAAACAAAAGAAGTTCACTTGAAGCAGCAAGGATAAAGGGCAGTTCTGGGAGAGGCAAGGGTGTAGCGATAACTTGACTGTGCATTCAGGGTGGGAAAAGGATTATTATTGTACATAATAGAAGTTCTGGCTGGGATTCCAATTCACTTTATGGGGATCATTTTGATGTTGAATGTTCCCCAAAGCATCCTGACAAGTCTGGTCCACTTGGCTCTTTACCCAGGGTAATAAGACCCTGCCTTTGAAAAACTGGCATAAATGAGCTTAAGAAGTCCATTGTATACAGTCCTAGTGTTTGCCTTCTTGGTAAAATTACATTTAAGGATGTCATTTCATGAGTCAAATTGTATCTGCTGACACTGAAGTGTATTGAGATGTTGTTCTTTAGTTTAAGTATGTAACAAAGTAATATTCAAAGGGGATGTGTGGGGGTGGGGCTGGGACTGGGTGGCTTTATATTGATATGAAATATTCCAGAGCAAAACACATTGTCCTAATGAAGTTATTGCAGCTCTCTTTGTTTTCTTGTGAGGCTGGAATTGGCCTGTGGGTCACATGTTGTGCAAAGTGAATTAATTTCCAATAGAACTCATATTGCTTTTGTAAAACAAAGAAAATCAACCACCTTGTCTGAAATATATATTGTAAGGCGCTCTTGGTAAAGAACAACCCACAAAAACTTGATCTTGATTGGAAAGCACTGTAGGTCATTAGGGAAAAACTGATGATGCTGATTGTTGCTCCAGCTGTGTTGGCAATTAAAGATGACCTTGTTACTAACTGAAAGTGGCTGTCAACCTTAGCAAACAAACCAGCTAACACCATTACAGCACTGGTTAAGTAGATTTTTACTGGCACTGGCTGGCATTCAGCTGAGGAAGGCTAGGATACAGACTTTAATGACCAAGAGCCAGACTAGCTCGAGCTAGAAATTCAGCAACAAATACCTCCTTGTGCTATTTGAATGCTAAGGTATTAGTTGCAAAAGGCTTACGCCTTCGCTCCTCTAGTGAGGGGAATGAGCCTGATGACACTATTACTGTTTACGTGTCAAACCAGGGTGGAAATTTAGAGGGATGCAAGTACAGTATGTCTCATTAAGCAGTCTCTGTTGCTGACTATATGAAGATGAAATTGTTGTATATGCTGATCTGTATGTTATGTACATTTTCACAGTGATTGAATCATTGTAAAAAGAAAAAAGACAAAAAAGAATCACCACTCTATTTTATGAAGATGATAAAGCAGCTTTATTAAATTATTACAGTTATGTTTTAGACGGTGTTATCTGCCACATTGTTTCCTTTTATCTGGTGGTTCTCTGTTTTCCCCTTAATGTGTTTTCTCTGCTTCAAAAGTTTAATGCATTTTAGTATTAAAGGCTATTATGGAAAAATGATTGTTTGGTGAAATGTGTCTCGGAGGGTGTTGGTTGGCTGGGGTGAGAGGGTGACTATAAGGCCCAGGAGGGAACCAGCCCTTGGTGGGCTCACTGATGTTCAGACCCAAAGTATTTCTTTTGCCTTTTTCATTTCACACAATCACCAACTCTCCAACTAAGAGGGGATTCTTCCTTCAGCCAGGCTCCAGTCATTTCCTCAGTAGCTCTCTCCTTCCCACCCCAGTCAATACTGTTTTCTGAGGAGGGAGACCCATTCATGTCCGGAGTGGTAAACGACTTTCCTGGGTGGTACTTTACACAAGAGCACTAAAACTGTTCTTTAAAATAAACCATTTCAGGCCAACTTCACAGTGGGTCTTCTCTGAAGAATTAATTTTAAAAAAGGTGAGAAATAGTAGAGGCTGACAGCAGGGGCGAAAAGAGAGTTTAAAACAAAGATGACCTGGCTGCCCCTTTGATGCCTTCAGGTTCGAAAGAAGCAACAGGAGAGGCTCTGACTTTGCACATAACAAGGCTGCAGTGAAATCCCTGACGAGCTTTCTTTATCCAAACTATTATTCTCTGAGACTTAGCACTAGTGCTGTAAGTATTCATTCTGGCTGCAACTGGCAGGAAAAAAAAATCAGAGTAGAGGAAAAAAAGGGAGCATGGAAGACCATTTCCACATACTGTCTTTAGTGGTTAAAGGCTAAGTTGCTTCAGCATGACCTACTCTCTCTGGACAATTAAAAAAAAGATCTCAAGGAAATCCACTGCTTCCCCGGATCTCCATCTTCCTGTTATTGTTACCGACATGTATTAAATTGAGATTGCATCTTATTTCCCAGAATTAGCCCTAAAGCCACAATAGCCAGCTATTTGGTGCTGCAGTTTAGCAGGCGTTACATCAGAAAGCAAACATGGACATGGGGGGACACGCAAGTCACATACACTGGTATAGGTGCAAATGTTCACACAGACTCACAGATGTTCATAAACGTGTATTGGAGGGAGGCTGGCCTGTCACTTGCTTGGAGGGCATTATGTCATAGAAGGCCATTATGAGTGCTTCTGGGTTAGTCCATACTAAGAGGGCAAAGAAAAGTTTTTTGACTCTCTTCCATCTACCTTTTGTTTTTGGTCCCCAAAGAAATGGAAGCTCCTCCTTTAAAATTAGATCCTTCAAAGAATGAGCAATAAATAAATAAATAAATAAATAAATAAATAAATAAATTCTCATGTAATGAAGGGCACTCACATATGCAACATCGGTATATCCAAGGTCATGGACCACTACTATGTACCTCTACCTAACATGGGAGAGTGACCAGATTAGAGGCATAACCTCAAAACTATTCAAATTTATAAAACAAATCATTAAAATAATCCCCTCTTCATTTTGGTTAACAGAGTGCTTTTGACTTACCTCAAATGTGTCACTGGTTTGCTGTGTTGGGAGTCAAGAAACCATGCTGGGAAGTGATGCCTAAGAGGGTGTTTTCTGATAGGAGGTGACAACTGCTCCAGGAACAAAGATAGCACTAACCATTTTTACTATTTTAGTTTGGGGGTAGAGATATGCCTGAGAGAGGAGCATCTTGGATGCACTGCCACAGCTTCTAAGGGGATCAGACCCTTAACCCCCAAAACAGAATTCTCCAGGATGGAAGCAGAGAGGTGTCCTCTTAGAGTTTTGGGTCTTTAACCTTCCTTCATGTTGGCAAATGACCTAGTTGCACGTCTGACACTGCATTCTTTTTTTTTTTTTTTTTTGCGGTACGCGGGCCTCTCACTGCTGTGGCCTCTCCCGTTGCAGAGCACAGGCTCCGGACGCGCAGGCTCAGCGGCCATGGCTCACGGGCCTAGCCGCTCCGCGGCATGTGACACTGCATTCTTGTACTGCTTTTGAGGTGGAGAAGGAGGATAGACGGGAAGTGATACAAGATTCTCTCCATTGCATGCAATTCCTGGCTCACTGGCCGTAACCCCATCCCACTCTCTCAAGATCAGTGCACTGCAGGGAGTCCATTGGGCCCTGTTAGGAACACCTGCTGTTTCTGCCCGGAAGTGAGGCGGGAGCTGGGTTAATGGTCCCAACACTTCCCTACTCTCCTTTTCTGTGTGTTTTTGCATCTTGACTTTCCTCAGGTGCCCAAAGCCTGAATTTTCTTTTAGCTGTCTAGGTTTTCCAGTATACCCCATCTCCCCAACCAGAGGTCTCATCTCTCTTGTAAGGGTCTCCCTACTTCCCTCTCCACTTTATCTCTAAAATTTAGCTGAATCCCATCTCTTCTACGGTTTTTCTCTGCTAGGGTTTAAGGGAGTCAAACGTTTATTGAGCACCTATTTTGTATCAGATGTTTTGCAAACATCATCTCATTTTATCCTCACAGTAACTTTATGTAGTAGATGATGCTATCTCCATTTTATACACAAGTAAATTGAGGCTTAGAGAGCTTAGGAGACTTGCCCAAGGTCACACAACTACTAAGTAGCAGAGCTACAATTCAAAACCATGTCTATCTACTTAGAAATTATTACTCTTCTCAACTACTCTTAAGGGACAAATAATCAACCTGGTAAGTTCGTCCTTACTAGAGTATTAACAATGGATGCTAATATCGTAAGGCATTTATCCATATGAAAAACATATTGTGGGCCTCCCTGGTGGCGCAAGTGGTTGAGAGTCCGCCTGCCGATGCAGGGGATACGGGTTCGTGCCCCGGTCTGGGAGGATCCCATATGCCGCGGAGCGGCTGGGCCCGTGAGCCATGGCCGCTGAGCCTGCGCGTCCGGAGCCTGTGCTCCGCGACGGGGGAGGCCACAACAGTGAGAGGCCCGCATACCGCAAAAAAAAAAAAAAAAAAAAAAAAACATATTGACATTTTAACTGAGATTTTTGTGAACTCAGTGTCATGGTCCAAAGAAGTGATTGCAGCAGTGGGATTTTTAAGCCAGGGGGCTTTTGATCAGCCTCATAGGCAACTCCCTACTCTTTCTATAGCCAGTACCTGCCTTTCAAGTTGCATTAGTCATGCACAACACAACTATGGCTCCTTTTAGAGTCTGTGCACACTAGCTAGTCAACAGCCCTTGAAATGAAGGTCTGATAACCCTATGTTCATCTGTCCCTCTGGGTTTCAAGCAATCTGTCAAGGATGTATTCATGTGTGTTACAGGTCAGCACAGCTGGAGTTGATCCCAATATATGTTCACAACAGGCCTTGGTGACTTTTTTAGGTCCAAAAAGTTGGTTGAAAGTGAGGTAGGTTGAAGGCTAAAACAGGGTGGTAGTGAGGGTGGGGATGGGTGGCATGCTTGAAAAGAAATTGAAACCCAGGCTATTGCAAAGAAAGATATCAAGGAGTCAAAAAAATTAGCTGAGAAAAGTGGCTGCACCAGTTGTGAACACTTGGCCACCAGAGGCCTAAGAATTTGTTCCCATGCCTGCCTCATTGTTCAAGTGGGATCGAAGAGGTGTTGATAGGCCCCCAAAGACCCTTTATCTGGTCCTTCTTAGTCAGCAAGGGCCTTAACATGGAGCTAAACTAGGAAGTGAAGCCAGACAAAGAAAAATGGGAAGGGAGGAGAGGAATGATCCCAATACATGCATGAAGTTTTTGGTAATGAATATACTAGGTTCCCCAAAAGGAGGCCTTGATATAAAGAATTTAAAGACAAACCCATTTTAAAATTCCTGTTATTGAAATGATCTTGTCCAGTTTACCTCAGTGGTCCAGAACTTAGTCTGGGATATAGTTCTTTAGGATTTTGGATGTCAGAATTGAGTTACAGGGAATGCTATGCATTGAGATGTTTTACCAACACTGTTCTAGCATTCATTTTTTTTCCTTTTAGCAGAAAAATATGGAGTGTCAGAGACCAAGACAGAGGCATTTTACGTCCCCAAATTAATACAGAGGAGCTTTTCCCCAAATATCTGATAAGCTTTCCTCTGCCACCACTGTGATCCAGGCCACAGCATCCCTCATCTGAATGACTGAAATAGTCTCCTAATTTGCCTCCTCTCATCCACCTTCCCTCTATTTATCACATTCTTCACACCGTAGCCAGAAAGATAGTGCTAAAACAAAATGCTGGTTAAATCACAACTCTGCTTAAAACCTGTCAATGGTTTTCTTAAGATGAAGTCCAAACTCCTTAATATGGACAACAGTGCTTTTCAATTTGGGGGGATTGCTCCCCATAGTAAGAAATGCATTTTGCATGATGACTCAGTATCACACACACACATAACTAAAACAAACATTTCACAAACAATTATCCTTTTTACCTGCAATGCAGTCAGATATTTTCTATTCAACTCTGTATGCCAATGATCAGCAAACTTGTTCTGTAAAGGACCATATGGTATATATTTTAGCCTTTGTAGGCTGGATGACCTCTGTTGCAACTACTAAACTTTACGGTTGTAGTGGTGTGTACAAGTACTTTTGCTTACAAGTCCCAGGACTATGTACATTCCCGAAAGATCCCCCAGTTTTCACATGCAGAGCAACTCACTCTCAATTCTGAGTAGTAAGCACTCTAACTAGAGATATTTCAGTATCATACAGTGCCTTACTCATAGGTCCAGATCTTGAGAAGCTCCATACCAGTGTCCCCTTTATATGTCATACTTCTTATTTTCTATATTTCTTCCCCTCGTAGTACAACTGAAGTGTTTATCTAACCTCGATTAGCAGGCAGTGAGCTAGAAAATAATTTTCACGATCACTAAAGAGAGAAAAAACCCCAATCAATCAAAACAAATTCTATCTCTTTCTCTCTTTTCCTTTCTCAATATATACAATGGTCACATCTATGTATGCAAATAAGTGCATACATATACATGACAAGTAAAGCACAATCTCCAAGCCAACTTCACAAAATGAATCTTTTCAAAGAACACAACTCAGAGGAAGAAAGAGACACTCTTGTTTCATAGCACATTAGCTTGAATTTTCAGATGATGTTACCTACACACTTCACAAGTTTTGAGGAGAATATTGAAACTTGAATCTTATAGTTAGATGTATAGTTTGTTCCTACATTTTTTCTGTCATTTTAGTGCTTACCATTGTGTCTGAGAAATTGAGCTAGCTGTTTTCCTCTTCAGCCTGTCTCTGTCTTTCTTCTTTCTTCAAGGATTAATCCATCTCTGAACTTCATAAGAAATCTAGCTGTGTCTACCCTCCTTCACTCTGAGCCTCATGTACCATAACTCTACTTCTGCAACCCTAGGCTCATTGCACATAGCACAGGCTTTGAGGGGCCTCAGAAAGCATTACCTCTGAGTGCTTGATGAATACCAGACTTCTTGAAGAGTGGTTTGGCAGTGGGATGGACATTGGGGAGAATAAGTGGAAGACTCTTGCTACAACTTAGGCATGAGGTATGAGGACCTGAATTAGGACAGTGGCAGTGGTACTAGAAAGAAAACTTGGCAGATCTTATTATGTGATTGGTGGTTAAAGGGCAAGAATGAGACAAGAAGAGTTGTTAAATGGGAGAATTTATAATGGTCTGATTATAGGAAGATGATGATATAATACTACTTCCTACTCTATCCTTCAACCTACAGTCCCACCAACACCAACACACACCCACAGAGACATATATATGTACCTACTGTTGTTTCGGATTCATTCATTTAGCCGACAAATACAAATCGAGCACTTACTATATGATAGGTACTCTGTTAGGTGCTAGAGATATACTAATGAAAAACAAAGACAAAAATCTTTAGCCTTACGGAGTTTACATACTGTGAGGAATACAGACAATAAACAAGATAAATGAGTGCAATATATGTTATGTCAGATTGTGATAAATGCTAAGGAGAGGAAAACAATCAATCAGGGAAATAAGATACTCTTGGGTATTACTGAAACTTTAGTTAGGGCAGCCAGAGAAGGCCTCACTGAGAAAGTAATTTTTGAATAAAGACCTAAAGAAACTTAATTAGTAGCCACATGTGTATCTGGTCCAGAGATAGGAGGCATCTTCAGGTTTGAGCAGAGCAGTAATCTGGCTCAGAAATTTAACAGTATCACTCTGACCAATGGACTGCAGAGGGTCAAAGTCAGAGGCAGAGGGACCAATTAGGAGGCTACTACAATAATCCAGGCCTGATAAAATGGTAGCTTGAATCAGGGTGATGGCCATGGAAAGGGTGAGAAGTGATCCAACCTGGATACATTCTTCACTGCCTCTTTGAAACCAGAAATGTGGATATCAATATCAATAAATAATAAAGGCTGGAGAGAGGCAAGAACAATTGTAAAATGCTGGGGAGGTAAGAGGTCCTGGTAGGTGAGACAGAATAGGCAACGGGGAGTGGATGAAAGATAATTGTGAGAAATAAAATTAGGGCCATGTGGGAGAGAATAACCAGGCAGTTAGAATGTGTTTGAAATCAGTTTTCAATATCAGATGTTTCTGATTATACAGACTGCACAGTAACCAGGCCTTTTGCAGTGTCTATCACCTAGTAAGGTAACATGATTTGCAGCATTTTGAAATAATGAATCTGTTCTTTTTTTTATATGTATAGATTAGGGAGATACTTGTTCTTCTCTAAGATAAATGAGGCAAAAGGAAATTCTAATTGGCCCTGGGAAAAGTAATTAATGGGTCAGAACAGCCCCATCGATTTGTTTTTATTTGAGCAGTATTCCCTGCATGAATGGATATAGGCAAAATCCCCTCTCTTCTCTGCTCTCCAATCATCAAATGTATGATGCTACTTCTGGAGTTCAGGACCATCTAGACAACTTAGAATTCCTTCCTTTTGGTAGAAGCCTGGAAGCAGAGTAAGAAATACCTGAAAATTGTTTGGGCCTTGAAGTTTTGAATTGTATTATGAAAGATTTCAAACATACATAGTAGTTGAGAGAATAGTATAATTAATGTGATATCCACATCATACAGCTTTAATAATTGTCAGTACACTTGGGCTTTATATTTCACAGAGGATAAAGGAGAATTGGAACCCTGGGTAGACTGTGTCTTTTGGAATGCTGACATTTTTATTTCCCTGCAGTCAGAAGATTCAGAGTATAGTCTGATCCAGAAATAGGAGACATCTCCAAGTTTTGCAGACTGAAGAACATCCAGGGGCAGAGAGAAGGAAAATGATAACTTTTAGAATTAGGAAAAATCTACTAAGGAAAAGTACAAAGCCCTGAGCTGCTGGTGGAGTGCAACCTTCTAGAGGTTATGAGGTTGGCATCTAATGGTTAACTTTTCTCTCCCCAAAGTTTTCAGCTCAGTTTACTCATTCTACTTGGGGTGTTTCCTCTTTTTCTTTTGATGAAGCATGAGATCATTGTTATATTTCAGCATTAAAAATCCATAGGAAAAGTAATTTACTTTGCAAGTAGTTGCTTTTCACTCACCACTTTTTTTTTATTTGCAGCATGTTGACTTTTAAAAGTTCAAGCTCTTTTTTTGTTGAAAGATGTAAGGTCTTTACAGTTTACTGTAGTGTCTTCTCATAGGAAAAAATGTCACAATTAACTTTGCACCATCTTCAGTTTTCTTATCCCTGAAACTTGATTGCATTGGAGACAAAAAAGCTGTGTATATGTGTATTTGTGTGTTTGTGTGTGAGTGTAATTATGTGAGTGTGTGTGTTTGGAGAAGGGTGCTTAGATGGTTCTAAGATGGGGTAAGTGAGGGGTGGAGTACCTATAAAAGTTCACTTTCTTTTGATCAGTAATTGTTGCCAATAAGTGATCCAACTGATAACACTGTTATACTTTGGCTTACAAAATAGCCAGTTTAGAGAGACCTTCAAGATGGCGGAGGAGTAAGATGAGGAGAGGACCTTCCATCCCACAAATACATCAGAAATACATCTATGTGTGGAACAACTCTTACAGAACACTTACTGAATGCTGGCAGAAGACCTCAGACTTCCCCAAAAGCAAGAAACTCCCCACATAACTGGGTAGGGCAAAAGAAAAAAGAAAAAAAACAGAGACAAAAGAATAGGGATGGGACCTGCACCAGTGGGAGGGAGCGGTGAAGAAGGAAAGGTTTCCACACACTAGGAAGCCCCTTCATGGGCGGGAGACTGCGGGTGGCGGAGGGGGGCAGCTTTGGAGCCGTGGAGGAGAGCGCAGCAGCAGGGGTGCGGAGGGCAAAGCGAAGAGATTCCCGCACAGAGGATCGGTGCTGACCGGCACTCACCAGCCTGAGAGGCTTGTCTGCTCACCCGCCGGGGAGGGCGGGGGCTGGGAGCTGATGCTCAGGCTTCGGTTGGAGCACACAGAGAGGACTGGGGTTGGCGGCGTGATCACAGCCTGAAGGGGGCTAGTGCGCCTCAGCTAGCCGGGAGGGAGTCCGGGAAAAAGTCTGGACCTGCCGAAGAGGCAAGAGACCATTGTTTTGGGGTGTGCGAGGAGAGGGGATTCAGAGCACTGCCTAAACGAGCTCCAGAGATGGGCGTGAGCCGCATCTATCTGTGTGGACACCAGAGGCAGGCATGAAATGCTAAGGCTGCTGCTGCAGCCACCAAGAAACCTGTGTGCAAGCACGGATCACTATCCACACCTCCCCACCCAGGTGCCTTTGCAGCCCGCCACTGCCAGGGTCCCGTGATCCAGGGACAACTTCCCCAGGAGGACACACGGCGTGCCTCAGGCTGGTGCAACGTCATGCCAGCCTCTGCCGCCGCAGGCTCGCCCCGCATTCTGAGCCCCTCCCTCACCCTGGCTTGAGTGAGACAGAGCCCCTTAATCAGCTGCTCCTTTAACCCCGTCCTGTCTGAGCAAAGAACAGACACCCTCTGTTGACCTACATGCAGAGGTGGGGCCAAATCCAAAGCTGAACCCCAGGAGCTGTGAGAACAAAGAAGAGAAAGGGAAATCTCTCCCAGCAGCCTCAGGAGCAGCGGATTAAATCTTCACAATCAACTTGATGTACCCTTCATCTCTGGAATAACTGAATAGACAAGGAATCATCCAAAAATTGAGATGGTGAACTTTGGGAGCAACTGTAGACTTGGGGTTTGCATTCTGCATCTAATTTGTTTCTGGTTTTATGTTTACCTTAGTTTAGCATTTATAGTTTATTACCATTGGCAGATTTGTTTATTGATTTGGTTGGTCTCTTCCTTTTGTTTATATATATATATATATATATTTCCTTTATCTTTTTATGAGTGTGTATGTGTATGCTTCTTTGTGTGATTTTGTCTGTATAGCTCTGCTTTTACCATTGGTCCTGGGCTCTGTCTGCCTGTTTTTTTTTGTATAGTTTTTAGTGCTTGTTATCATTGGTTGATTTGTTTTTGGGTTTGGTTGCTCCCTTCTTTCTTGCTTTCTTTTTTTTTAATTACCTGTTAATTTTTTATTTTTAATAATTTTTAATTTTTTTATTTTAAAAACTTTCTTTTCTTTCTTTCCTTCTCTCTTCATTCTTTCTTTCTTTTTTTCCTCCCTTTTCTTCTGAGCCATGTGGCTGACAGGGTCTTTGTGCTCTGAACGGGTGTCAGGCCTGTGCCTCTGAGGTGGGAGAGCTGAGCTCAGGATATTGGTCCACCAGATACCTCCCATCTCCACATAATATCAAAAGGTGAAATCTCTCCCAGAGATCTCCATCTCAACACTAAGACCCAGCTCCACTCAACGACCAGCAAGCTATAGTGCTGAAAACCCTATGCAAAGCAACTAGCAAGACAGGAACACAACCTCACCCATTAGCAGAGAAGCTGCCTAAAATCATAATAAGGTAACACACACTCCATAAAACACCAGTGGCTGGGGTCCTGCCCACCGGAAAGACAAGATCCAGCATCATCCAACAGAACACAGGCACTAGTGCCCTCCACCAGGAAGCCTACACAACCCACTGCCCACTGAGGGCAGACATCAAAAACAACGGGAACTATGAACCTGAAGCCTAAGAAAAGGAGACCCCAAAAACAGTTAAGTTAAGAAAAATGAGAAGAAAGAGAAATACACAGCAGATGAAGGAGTAAGGTAAAAACCCACCAGAGCAAACAAATGAAGAGGAAATAGGTAGTCTATCTGAAAAAGAATTCAGAATAATGATAGTAAAGATGATCCAAAATCTTGGAAATAGAATAGAGAAAATACAAGAAACATTTAACAAGGACATGGAAGAACAAAAGAGCAAAAAACAATGATGAACAACACGATGAATGAAATTAAAAATTCTCTAGAAGGAATCAATAGCAGAATAACTGAGGCAGAAGAACAGATAAGTGACCTGGAAGAAAAAATAGTGGAATTAACTACCACAGAGAAGAATAAAGAAAAACGAATGAAAAGAATTGAGGACAGTCTCCGAGACCTCCGGGACAGCATTAAACACACCAACATTGGAATTATGGGGGTCTCAGAAGAAGAAGAGAAAAACAAAGGGACTGAGAAAGTATTTGAAGAGATTATAGTTGAAAACTTCCCTAATATGGGAAAGGAAATAGTCAAGTCCAGGAAGCACAGAGAGTCCCACAGAGGATAAATCCAAGGAGAAACACAGCAAGACACATATTAACCAAACTATAAAAAATTAAATACAAAGAAAAAAATAAAAAGCAGCAAGGGAAAAACAACAAATAACATACAAGGGAATCCCCATAAGGATAACAGCTGATTATTCAGCAGAAGCTCTGCAAGCCAGAAGGGAGTGGCAGGACATATTTAAAGTGATGAAAGGGAAAAACCTACAACCAAGATTACTCTACACAGCAAGGATATCCTTCAGATTCGATGGAGAAATTGAAACCATTACAGACAAGCAAAAGCTAAGAGAATTCAGCACCATCAAACCAGCTTTACAACAAATGCTAAAGGAACTACTCTAGGCAGGAAACACAAGAGAAGGAAAAGACCTACAATAACAAACCCAAAACAATTAAATAAAATGGTAATAGGAACATACATATAACTACCTTAAATGTAAATGCATTAAATGCTCCTACCAAAAGACATAGACTGGCTGAATGGATACAAAAACAAGACCCGTATATATGCTCTCTACAAAAGATCCACTTCAGACCTAGGGATGCATACAGACTGAAAGTGAGGGGATGGAAAAAGACATTCCATGCAAATGGAAATGAAAAGAAAGCAGGAGTAGCAATTCTCATATCAGAAAAAAAAAACTTTTAAATAAAGAGTATTACAAGTGACAAAGAAGGACAATACATAATGATCAGGGGATCAATCCTAGAAGAAGATATAACAATTGTAAATATTTATGCACCCAACTTAGGAGCACCTCAATACATAAGGCAAATGCTAACAGCCATAAAATGGTAAATCGACAGTAACAAAATCATAGTAGGGGACTTTAACACCCCACTTTCACCAATGGACAGATCAGCAAAAATCAAAATAAATAAGGAAACACAGGCTTTAAATGATACGTTAAACAAGATGTACTTAATTGATATTTATAGGACATTCCATTCAAAAACAACAAAATACACTTTCTTCTCAAGTGCTCATGGAACATTCTCCAGGATAGATCATATCTTGGGTCACAAATCAAGCCTTGGTAAATTTAAGAAAATTGAAATCGTATCAAGTATCTTTTCTGACCACAACGCTATGAGACTAGGTATCAATTACAGGAAAAAAATCTGTAAAAAATACAAACACATGAAGGCTAAATAATACACTGCTAAATAACAAAGAGATCACTGAAGAAATCAAAGGGGAAATTAAAAAATACCTAGAAACCAATGACAATGAAAACGCGATGACCCAAAACCTATGGGATGAAGCAAAAGCAGTTCTAAGAGGGAAGTTCATAGCAATACAATCCTACCTCAAGAAAGAAGAAACATCTCAAGTAAACAACCTAACCTTACACCTAAAGCAACTGGAGAAAGAAGAACAAAAAACTCCAAAGTTAGCAGAAGGAAAGAAATCATAAACATTAGATCAGAAATAAATGAAAAAGAAATGAAGAAAACGATAGCAAAGATCAGTAAAGCTAAAATCTGCTTCTTTGAGAAGATAAACAAAATTGATAAGCCATTAGCTAGACTCATCAAGAAAAAAAGGGAGAAGACTCAAATCAATAGAATTAGAAATGAAAAAGGAAAAGTAACAACTGACACTGCCGAAATACAAAGGATCATGAGAGATTACTACAAGCAACTCTATGCCAATAAAATGGACAACCTGGAAGAAATGGATAAATTCTTAGAAAAGCACAGCCTTCCGAGACTGAACCAGGAAGAAATAGAAAATATAAACCAACCAATCACAAGCACTGAAATTGAGACTGTGATTAAAAATCTTCCTACAAACAACAGCCCGGGACCAGAAGGCTTCACAGGCGAATTCCATCAAACATTTAGAGAAGAGGTAACACCTATCCTTCTCAAACTCTTCCAAAATATAGCAGAGGGAGGAACACTCCCAAACTCATTCTACGAGGCCACCATCACACTGATATAAAAACTAGACAAAGATGTCACAAATAAAGAAAACTACAGGCCAATATCACTGATGAACAAAGATGCTAAAATACTCAACAAAATACTAGCAAACAGAATCCAACAGCACATTAAAAGGATCATATACCCTGATCATGTGGAGTTTATCCCAGGAATGCAAGGATTCTTTAATATATGCAAATCAATCAATGTGATAAACTGTATTAACAAATTGAAGGAGAAAAACCATATGATCATCTCAGTAGATGCAGAAAAAGCTTTTGACAAAATTCAGCACCATTTATAATAAAAACTCTCCAGAAACTAGGCAGAGAGGGAACTTACCTCAACGTAATAAAGGCCATATATGAAAAACCCACAGCCAACATCGTTCTCAATGGTGAAAAACTGAAACCATTTCCTCTAAGGTCAGGAAGAAGACAAGGTTGTCCACTCTCACTATTTTTCAACATAGTTTTGGAAATTTTAGCCACAGCAATCAGAGAACAAAAAGAAAGAAAATGAATCCAAATCGGAAAAGAAGTAAGATGTCACTGTTTGCAGATGACATGCCACTATACATAGAGAATCCTAAAGATGCTACCAGAAAACTACTAGAGCTAATCAATGAATTTGGTAAAGTAGCAGGATACAAAATTAATGCAGAGAACTCTCTTGCATTCCTATACACTAGTGATGAAAAATCTGAAAGAGCAATTAAGGAAACACTCCCATTTACCACTGCTACAAAAAGCATAAAATACCTAGGAATAAACCTACCTAAGGAGACAAAAGACCTGTATGCAGAAAAGTACAAGACAGTGATGAAAGAAATTAAAGGGGATACAAACAGATGGAGAGATGTACCATGTTTTTGGATTGGAAGAATCAACATTGTGAAAATGACTATACTACTCAAGCAATCTACAGATTCAGTGCAATCCCTATCAAACTACCAATGGCATTTCTCACAGAACTAGTACAAAAAATTTCACAATTTGTATGGAAACACATAAGACCCCGAATAGTCAAAGCAATCTTGAGCAAGAAAAATGGAGCTGGAGGAATGAGGTTCCCGGACTTCAGACTATAGTACAGAGCTACAGTAATCAAGACAGTATGGTACTGGCACAAAAACAGAAATATAGATCAATGGAACAGGATAGAAAGGCCAGGGATAAACCCATGCACATCTGGTCACCTTATTTTTGATAAAGGAGGCCAGAATACACAATGGAGAATAGCCTCTTCAATAAGTGGTGCTGGGAAAACTGTAGAGCTACATGTACAAGAATGAAATTAGAACACTTCGTAACACCATACACAAAAATAAACTTCAAATGGATTAAAGACCTAAATATAGTGCCAGACACTATAAAACTCTTAGAGAAAACCATAGGCAGAACACTCTATGATATAAATCACAGCAAGATCCTTCTTGACACACCTCCTAGAGAAAGGGAAATGAAAACAAATATAAACAAATGGGACCTAATGAAAGTTAAAAGCTTTTGCACAGCAAAGGATACCATAAACAAGATGAAAGGGCCACTGTCATAATGGGAGAATATATTTGCAAATGAAGAAACTGATGAAAGATTAATTTCCAAAATTTACAAGCAGCTCATGCAGCTCAATATCAAAAATTAGACAACCCAATCCACAAATGGGCAGAAGACCTAAATCGACATTTCTCCAAAGAAGATATACAGATTGCCAACAAACACATGGAAGGATGCTCCAGATCACTAATCATTAGAGTAATGCAAAGGAAATCTACAATGAGGTATCACCACACACCAGTCAGAATGGCCATCCTCAAAGAATCTGCAAACAATAAAGTCTGGAGAGGGTGTGGAGAAAAGGGAACCCTCTTGCACTGTTATTGGGAATGTAAATTGATACAGCCACTATTCAGAACAGTATGGAGGTTCCTTCAAAAACTAAAAATAGAACTACCATACAACCCAGCATTCCCACTACTGGGCATATACCCTGAGAAAACCATAATTCAGAAAGAGTCGTGTACCCCAATGTTCATTGCAGCTCTATTTACAATAGCCAGTACATGGAAGCAACCTAAGTGTCCATCGGCAGATGAATGGATAAAGAAGATGTGGTACATATATACAATGAAATATTACTCAGCCATAAAAAGAAATGAGATTGAGTTATTTGTATTGAGGCAGATGGACCTAGAGTCTGTCATACAGAGTCAAATATGTCAGAAAGAGAAAAACAAACACCGTATGGTGACACATTTATATGGAATCTAAAAAAAAATGTTTCTGAAGAACCTAGAGGCAGAACAGGAATAAAGATGCAGACGTAAAGAATGGACTTGAGGACACGGGAGGGTGAAGGGTAAGTCTGGATGAAGTGAGAGAGTGGCATGGACTTATATATACACTACCAAATATAAAATAGCTAGTGGGAAGCAGCCGTATAGCACAGGGAGATCAGCTCGGTGCCTGGTGACCACCTAAAGGGGTGGGTTAGGGAGGGTGGGAGGGAGGGAGATGCAAGAGGGAAAAGATATGGGGATATATGTATATGTATAACTGATTCACTTTGTTATAAAACAGAAACTAACACACCATTGTAAAGCAATTATACTCCAATAAAGATGTTAAAAGGAAAAAAGAAACGAAATTGAGTTATTTGTAGTGAGGTAGATGAACTAGAGTCTGTCATACAGAGTGAAGTAAGTCAGAAAGAGAAAAAGAAATACCGTATGGTAACACATAGCTGTTTCACTTTGTTATAAAACAATTATACTCCAAAAAGATGGTTTAAAAAAGTTATTTTAAATAGAAAAAAAAATAGCCAGTTTGACACAAGGTACTCACTAGTGAGGTTCTATATGGGAGGGTCATGCTCATTGTCCACAGGTTGGCCCTGTGGGGAGTGATGTTGAGGACTGGGCTGGGCTCCAGAAACGGCACCTGGGTGCTGCTTGATTTGAGCATATGGTAGTTTTTCACTTACTATTTTCAGATGACAGGTCAAATATTTGGCCTGGATCAATCCCTTCTGAGGTTTCCAAAGGCAGCTGAAGATGTTTTAAATCTTTCCCAACACTTTGTCAGGGAGCTGCATCTGGCTTTGATAAACCAAAGAGTAATGTAATTAGAAAAGCAGCCTCAGTCAGAAGGCAGTGAGCACCAGAAGACCTTCCTTTCCAGGACACTTTAAGAATGAGCATACCACATTTGGAAACCTCAAGGAAATAAACACACATTCTTGGGTTGCCACTTAGTTGTGCTGGCACTTCCCAGTGAGGTCTTCCCTGGCTGCCCTAACTAAAGTTTCAGTAACATCCTAGACACTTACTATCCCCTTTCCCTGCCTGATTTTTCTTATAATTTATCAAAACCTGACCCACTATACAGATGCTGCCTAGTAATGTGACACAGGTAAGAAAACATTGCAGGGGCTGAGAGCTTTCATTGTTTTATCTGATAATCAAAAGGAGGTGAAATCCAAAGACATCTCAGAAAAAGAGTCCTTATATGCAAATTGGCCCTATCTGACACAACTGGCCTTACAGGGAGCAGCTTCCCACATGGGGCCTCAGAGATTGCACATTATAGAATAATATTAACCACCATTTGTTGAGTATTTAGTATGTGCTGGGCACCATCAAAATGAAATATATATATATTCTCATTTAGTCCACCTTACACGATAGCAAGATAGTTCCTATTATCATCATTCCCATTTTGCAGATGAGGAAACTGAGGCTTGGAGAACATTTACTTGATTCAGGTTCAAACAGCTATCAAGTACCAGAAGTGAGATTCAAATACTAGTAACCTTATCTGAAAACCTGTGATTTTAACCAGCATGTTACATTTTATTTCCTAGCTGAAAGGTACCTTAGTGATCATTCCACTCCCTAATTTTACAGATGAGGAAAATGAACTGCAGAGAAGGGAAATGATGAAGCTATAAGATCCATAGCTCTACGAGGGCAGGGATCTTAAGTATTTTGCTTACCATTGTAGGCACTCAATAAAATAATATTGAGTGAATATAAAATAAATCAGCAAAATGGAAGGCTTGAATTATAGATCTGAGTTCTCTTACATGTCTAACGTTCTATTTCATTTGCTCCACAGAAATTTTTCTTAATTACTATAGGTATTTACACATGTATGTATATGATGTAGGTGAAGGAGGCCAGGGGCATGAAAGGTCAAACTTCAATAACTTCACAGTTTCTCATGAGAGAGGGCTGCCCAGACTAGAAGGACAACATTCATTCATTTGCTCTGCTAATACTTCTTGAAGCCTTAACCTGTGCAAAGCACTATACTAGGCTCCAATGGTAGAGATGTAAATAATAGCTAACCTTTATATATCTGTACAGGATCTGTTCGAGGTGATTTTTGTCTAACCTTTCAGCATATTTGTACTGAGCACTTATTGTGTGCCAGGTATGTTCTGGGCACTGGGCTTACATGGTTGAACAAAACAGACAAAAATTAATGTCCTCGTGGAACTTATACTCTATCCTTCTGACACATTTATGAGGTTAATTCTATCTTTAAGCCCATTTTATAGATAAGGAAGCCAAGACACAGAGAGATTAATAACCTGTTCAAGATTTCATTGGCAGGAAGTGCAGAGACAGGTTTACACCCAGGTAGTATGGTTCCTAAGACTGCTTTCAATTATTGCATTCTACTGCCTTTCAAAGAGGAATAAGAGTCTTTGCATTCAAGGGACTCATGGACTATCTGGAGGCACAGGCAGGAAAATTATCAACTGTAAGACAACAAAAACAGCAGGAGCTGACAGTTATTGAGTGCTTACTCTGTTCCAGTCTTTGTGTTAAGAGTTAGACATATTTTCTTTCATTTCACCTTTCTAACAACCCTAAAGGATAGATTACATTACGAACCCCATCTTACAGATGAAACAACTGTAGGGTTCCACATCCCATGTCCTTAGCTACAGTAATGTAGTGCTCTCCAAATAAGTATTTAAAATACATTACCCAAGTACACGAACACAGTCTATCTTACAGAATAAAAAGTTGTAACCTTCCCACTCCCAGCCTTTGTTTATGCTACTTTCAAACAGCTAATACCATTTTATGATCTTTGGTAGCTTGTTCATACTTTAGGATCTATGTGCTTCTCTGTGAGGGTCTCTGAAAGCCACCTAAGTTAGCTGCTCAATTTCTTAGATATTGCTGGCCTGATGTCTCTAGAAGGTCTGCTAAGTTTGTGCTGGTGCTGCAGGCTGCTTTCATAGTAGCATTTTGTAGTGCCTTTCAAAACTGTTACTCTGTCCTGGCGGAAGAAACAGCATGGTATAGTGGCTAAATCTGTCATCTTTAGACTCATGCAGCCTAGAGTTTAAATCCAGTCTACTGCCTCTTTCAGGCTTGGCAAGTTACTTAATCTTTCTGTACCTTAGTTTCCTGGCACTAAAAGCAAATTCTTCTAGAGGCTGTAAGAGGAGGGGAAAGTCTATATTGAAGGATTAGGAGAAATACTTATTTTTTCAGTGCCCTGTGTGTGTGTGTGCCTGTGAGTGTGAAAATATAGACTCAGTCTCCCTGTCCCCAATCTCTCCAGCCCAACTAACTACAATACAATAAAGTATCTTTGCCATTCATTCAGCCATCTCTTATAATTTTACCTTTAGAAAGGAAAATATAACAGAATCACTCATAAAACTGTATTTCATGCCTATCCTAGTAATGAGTTCACTCTATCACATTTGTTAAAGTGAATATCAAATAATGATTTGCCACTATTGTCAAACGTTAGCCAACTTTATATCCGCCTCTAGTTATCATGTAACAGTTAGGCATTGATATTTATTGCTAGATGTTAGCAATTTTACAGAGCGTTGCTTAAAATGTTTGGTGCCTCACAATATGTTGGCACAAAAAGTGTAACAAAGTAAATGACAGGAGAGCAGATTATAATGGAGTCTGATGGTTCATCTTTAAAAGGGAAACCTGTTTCCAGAGAGAACTCTTAATGTGGAGTGTGGAGTGCGGGGGCCATAGCTGGGGCTGCTATACTTTTAGCAGATGGAAGTGGCATGGACTGGAAATTAACAGAGCACTGGAGACTGAAGTTTGTCACCTCACCAGATTGCTTCCTGGATAGTTCCTTGTCTAGCGGCTTTGAACCTGCAAATGCCAAATGAGTACACATTGTCTTCTGAGTAAAAAGACCTTCCTGTGTGTCAATTTCAGCATTACTCTTTTGTTGAGAGACCCAAGGCTCAGATAGTTACATGTTTCCTTGTCCGTACACATGGAAAGACCACAGTTCATTTGTCTGTGGATGCATTCATAAGAATTGAATGATAGAATCATGGCTATCACATATGGAAAGAACCTATCAGGTCAATTAGCTCACTTCCTCCTAACCATGGCAGCACAGTTCCCTCAACAATCAGTCTGGCCTTTGTCAATTTCACTTTAAAGGAAAAGCATTAGCAAAATTCCCTTTCACATAAGGCCATTAGCCTCCTGATTGTAATATGTTTTTTTTTTTCTTTCCTCTCCTCACCTTTTTTTTGGTCAATAGTTTTCTTAAGATAATGAGATCCATACTGTGTTAAATTGCTTAAAGATCTAAAAGTAAAACCTTATTATAATATGAGGGTTGTGCTAAAAGAATATTGTGTGTTAGTAACTTTCTATTATGTTAACTTCCTATTGTGCCCAGAAGTGGAAAAAGCAAAGCCTTTTAACAATACAACTAGTTTCTTTAACAGCTTCACTTGAAGACATGTATTCTGAGGGTTAAATTTAATACAACATATTCATATTTTGAAAATGACAGTCAAAATGTGATTTGGGGGTTCTTAAACTTTGTGCCAAAGTGTAATTCTTATCTCTAACAGGAAAGGGTAATATATTTAATATATTTAGCTTTGTACCTATGGCTGATGGGCTAATGGACACTAGAAACATGTAGAGGGATAGACTTAGATAAGAGAGGCTAGTGATTCATGCCCACTTATCAAATGCTGGTTCATTCAGAGTTATGAATAAGCCGTGATAAATACAGTGCTATGATTTGTAGCTGAGCATCAATAAAAGAAGATGAATATGAGTGGTGAAAAAAATAAGCAATAACCAGAAGAGATCCAAACTTACTGTAAGTAAAAGATGTTTCATCACTCCCCATTTCGTGTCTCTGGAAAGAAGACATTTTTAACTCTTTTATTTTTTAAGCAATAAAAATTAAAACAAGGGGATTGACAATAATACTACACATTGTACCTTAAATACATGTAAGCCCTCCTGGAAGTACAGAAAATTTTATATTACTCAAAAGCCACAAAATCTTGATTGACCACCTACTCTGTGGAAAGCACTGCTAGGTGCTATGGGAAGAAAAAATGTGTTTATAATTAACTTACATGTAAAATAACAGCGCTCAGAGCTGTGTCCAATATGCTTCTTCTTCACATCCCCTTTATATTTTATATTTTTGACAATTCATTAACATGTGGCAGTCTGCAATATCAAGGCAGACTAAAGAGACTGCTTTACAGAAACATGATTTTAACCTAAAGAGCCACATAACTCTGCATGTAATTATGAAGTCCAAAGGACATGTTTCAAGACAATAGCACTCCTGTGACTCTGACTCATCCTATAGGGCTAAGACTAGAAGACATCAGAAATGCAATGTGTGTGAGTTTCCAGATGCATAATAACCAGAGTTATCAGATCCGAGTTTGAGTATAAGAAGGGATGCTATGGTGTTTGCTGTATTCTGTCAGGTGTCTATGGTCTCATAACTTAATGCTCTAATCATTTGTGTGATAGAGCCTTTTTTCTCCCACTTGGTACATGATATTTTAGTAATGTGTAGATGGTAAAAGATATTTAGACATAAAGTTTGGAATATCAAAGCTTTTTGGCATTGTGTGTGTATGTGTGTGTATTAAATCTTTTTGAATAGAAAGCACCAGGTTTCTTCAAAGGATTCTTTTCACTCATTTTTGACATTTCTGATTCTAAGCAAAACAAAGGATCCAATCTTCCTTGCACTGGGCCTACTTTGAAACTGGCTCTGGGCTTTTCCCTTTCTTGTGTAGAATGTGTGTGTGTGTGTGCACATGCGTGTTTGTGTGTGAAGCATCTGGGAATCAATTAATAAAGGCTGGGGAGAAACTCAGTGGGTAAGAACAACTTATAGTAGGATAAATCCTAGCTTTCTTATTATAGGTTAAGAATGGTGGTGTTCAGTTAGAATTGCCATCATTAAAAAGTCTACAGATAGTAAATGCTAGAGAGGGAACTCTCTTACACTGTTGGTGGGAATGTAAATTGGTGCAACCACTATGGAAAACAGTATGAAGGTTCCTCAACAAACTAAAAACAGGGTTGCCATATGATGCAGCAATTTCACTCCTGGGCATATACCCAGACAAAACTCTAAATCGAAAAGGTACATGCATCCCAATGTTCACTGAAGCACTATTTACAATAGCCAAGACATGGAAGCAACCTAAATGTCCATCCACAGATGAATGGATAAAGAAGATGTGGTACATATACACAATGGAATACTACTCAGCCATAAAAAAGAATGAAATAATGCCATTTGCAGCAACATGGATGGACCTAGATATTAGCATACTAAGTGAAGTAAGTCAGAAAGACAAATACCATATGATATCACTTATATGTGGAATCTAAAATATGACACAAATGAACCTATCTATGAAACAGAAATGGAATCATGGACATAGAGAAGAGACTGGTGGTTGCCAAGGGGGAGGTGGGTGGGGGAGGGAAGGACTGGGGGTTTGGGATTAGCAGATGCAAACTAGTATATATAGGATAGATAAACAACAAGGTCCTACTGTATAGCACAGAAAACTATATTCAATATCCTGTGATGAACCATAATGGAAAAGAACATGAAAAAGAATATATATGTGCATAACTGAGTCCCTTTGCTATACAGTAGAAATTAGACACAACATTGTAAATCAACTATACTTCAATAAAAAAAAAAAGAATCATGGTGCTCATCAGTAAAGGACATAGCCAACATTATCAGGTACTTCCTGTGAACCAGGCTTTGTTTTAATCACTTTACGTGAATTCTCTCACTGTAACTCTGTGATGTAGGTAATATTATTACCTCCATTTTCATTTGAGGCAACTGAGGCCCAGAGAGACTAAATAACTTGCCTACCAACTCACAGTCTTAAGTGGCAAAGGTGTCGTACTCAAGCAATCTGGCTTTAGAGCCCAAGAGAGTAACCACTTCACTAACCGGTCCCACCCTTACAACACACCTGAGAGCGATGTGGCCTGGTCATCGGTATTTAAAAAAAATCTCCCCTGAGGATTCTGATGAGCTTCCAGGGTTTAGAATCTCTGTCTAAGAGCAAGCTGACCTCACTTGCTCTTGAAAAAGAGCCAGTGCCAAGGTCTGAGGGTAAAAGGGAGGCAGACAGCAGAGCCGCTCATGAGCCATCAGATGATAAATACCCACCATATGGTCAAAATGATTCCCACTGCTTCCTAGTGAGGGAAGCAGACACTTTGCATATGAAATGCACTGTTTATTTTCTTGTGTGGTAGTTTCAGTTCAAATTAAATGTTTCACATCAGACAAGGAACTAATAACAAATGATCTCCTCCCTCAGCGGTGCAGTAACAAATATGTAGTAATTTGAAAGCTGGAAAGAAAATTATTACTCCCAAAGATGCAATAAATATACGATATGTTTAGAGAGTCATTTGATGAAATGAACACTGAAGGTGCTGCTAGCAGTACTTCTGCTTAAGAAAAATATCTTAGTTTTAAAAAAAAAAGAAGCATTTAAAAATGCTGTCTGATCTGTCAACATTTTGTTAACGTGTAATACCTTAAGGACACAACTTAGAAGTAAAATCTTCAGTGAAGCAAAAACTCATTCCTTCTTCACATCACAGGAGAGGAAACTAGCAAGTAGAACTACCAGGCATAAAATTTTGCAGTGTAAAAGCAACTTAGTAAGATAGGATCCTTCTCTCCCCTTTCTTAATTTGGTCTTTGAAAAGGGCAATGGCCAAACACTATGATTCTCTTCAGGGAGGCATCCTTTTGCCTGCCCCCAAGATCCATTTTCATTCTGCTCTCTTAGCACTCACAGTATTCTGGGAGATCTACTATTTTTCCTCTCACTGCCAGGTTCCCTGTTTCAAGGACTCCAAGGAAATCAGGCTCAATCTGCTATATTCAATTGCTTTTGGCCCTGATCTAAAACATTAGCAGAGGCAAGAAAGAAGTCCAAGGCCAGGACTAGCTCCTGCTGTCAGCGTCTAGCCCCTAGGAAGAGGCCAGGGTCAGGTCTCTGCAAAGGGACTTGTCTTCTTAATGCTTGCTGTAGCCAGCCTTACACTTCTTGGAGCTTAACAGGCAGGATACTACAGTGGAAGGCAGCAGCACCCCGTATTGAAATTGGGGTTTCACCTTACATTAAAGTTTTTGAAATATGTATAGATTCTCAAGAAGCTGCAAAAAATATACAGGGAGGTCCCATGCAGTATTCACCCCTCCTTCCCCAATGTTATCATCTTGCAAAACCATGAAATTGACATTGGTACAATCCACCGAGCTCTTTCAGATTTCACCAGTTGTAGTTGTACTCATTTGTGTGTGTTCTAGTGTGTGTGTGTGTGTGTGTGTGTGTGTGTGTGTGTGTAGTTATATGCAATTTTATCACATATGTAGCTGTCTTGATTGTTGTAGCTATGTAGTAGGCCTTAACAGCAGGAAGAGTGATTTATCCCTCACTGTTTTTTAAGAAAAATAATCCTCTCTTTATTTTATCCATCCTTTTTCTTATGCCATTCTCATTCCATTCAAAAGTGTACTCATCAGCAACTTTTCTGATCCCCAGATTGGCTAGTCTGAATGGAGCCAGTACCTTCTGGAAGTGGACAGAGGAACCAGTTTACACTGGGGGATTGCCAGGTGCACAACTTAGATTTTCCTTGGGGAAGAGAATGAGGCAATTGAAGTATATGCCCACAGGCATCACCAAGAAGAGTTGTCTGAGTACTGCCTCTGTGTTTTTTTGTTTGTTTGTTTTTTCTATTATAGGGAAGCTGAAGACCACAGGGGTTAAACCATTGGCCTAATTAAAAAATAAATCAGAGCAAAACAAAACAAAACAAAAAACCCTCTAACTTTCTAATTGGGTCAAGTGACAGTTCAAGGAAAAATTACTTCCTGGTGATGTGGTATGATTTGAGTGCACCTAGGTGTCCCCAACCTCTAATGTTTCTCCTCAGTAGATGACTACTGATACACCAATTCATCCCTTTAGCATAAGCTTTTAAGTCCCTATAACATGCAGGCATCTTCAGGAGGGCTGATGCTTTCAACACTTTTTGATACTTTACATCTTAGTATGAGTCTGTACATTTCACCATTTCTCAAGAATGGATTTTTATGGGGGAAAGCTTATGAACATGCTGGGCACTAGAAGCTTGAGAGAGCCAGAAAAAGGCCCAGAATGGAGAGGTCAAGGTTTCTGAGGACAAACTTTGTTCTGATTATAGTGCTTTCTAAAGTTGACTTCTCCTTAGACTCTCAGCTTTCTGAGCCAACTGCACAATTATCCTCCTCCTTTAGTTAGATGATTATCATTATAAAAACAAAACAAAAACAAGTCAAAAGGTAGAAACTTCCAGTTATAAGTTAAATAAATACTAGGGATGTAATGTACAGCATGATAAATATAATGAACACTGCTGTATGTTATATATGGTAGCTGTTGAGAGTAAATTCAGAGTTCTCATCACAAGAAAAAAAATTTTTTTCTGTTTCTTTAATTTTGTATGTATAAGAGATGATGGATTTTAACTAAACTTATTGTGCTAATCATTTTTATGTTGTATATGAGTCAAATCATTATGCTGTATACCTTAAACCTATATAGTGCCGTATGTCAAATATATCTCAATAAAACTGGAAGAAAATAAATAAATAAATAAACAAATAAATAAATAAAATTATGATATTACCCAAAAAAAAAAAACCCACAAAAAACAAAAGCAAAACAAAAACAAAAACCTAGCTCTGTCTTTGTTCTTTCTGTGCTGTATGTTCTAGTGATGATTTGGTTATTCTCAGTTTGTTTGAGGAAGTTTGAAATAGGACACTTGGAAGGCTGCCATATATGTGAAAGGAAAGACCCCATTCAATACACGCAACCAATTGAATTCTGTTTAATTCAATTTGATTATATGTGGTTCAGTTCAATTAGATTCAATTCAACATTTATTGCATGCTAAGCAAATGCCAGGCACTGAGGTCTGGTGCTGAATGTGTGGCTTAAGCCAATACAGAATCATTTCTGTGACATGGTACTGAAACCCAAGTCAGTCACTCCACTCTCACCAGGACAGAGAGTCGTCTTTAAAAAAAAATAAAGACAAAAGGCAGCTAGATTATCAACTGAGGATGACAAAGAGATTTCTGAATGGAACTCACATCTCCTTGAGTCAAACTGCAACATGCTCCCTGAAGGGTGAGTCCATAATTTCTTGGCTTTGTCTTGTCTGACATGTTAGCAGTGGATCAGAGTGCTGCTGAGAGAAGTGGGCTGGGACATGATAGTCAGACCAAGATAGTATGATAATGGTACATTCAGCCCCAGAGCAAATATCTATTATTGGGATTTATTCCTGAAAATGGTTGTAGGTTGATGCCTCCATTACAAGCCTCACACTCTTGATTTCACTGAGCTGCATCACAGAATGCCCATTAAGTTTTAAAAGAGATGCAAGCTTGTGCCGACTTTATGTCAAGCTGGGTAAATGTAAATGGGTTTGAATCTTAAAACACCTTCAGTGACTCCTCCTGTCATGTTGATCTATTGTGTTGCCTGGATAACACAACAGTGGCCTTGCTTTGGAAAATGATGTGAGCTAGTTCTTGGATCCAGTTAAACTTTGGAAGCTGAGAAAGGAATTCGGATCAAGCAGAAGTGAACTTCTACATCATATACCTAACAGCTTTAATTTTTTTCTCGGACCGGTTCTCAGAAGTCAAATACCCTCAAGTGCAGAGACTTGAGGCAAAGTCATCTCCTTCAGGCAGGAAAGCCATGTAGCTGGGTCTGGATGGGTAGCCACTGTGACAATACTGGCAAGTAGGCAACTAAAATTTCGTAGGGAACTGCAAATTATTTCTCACAGTACGCAGGCAGAACTAGTGGAGGGGGTTTCCAGGACACTTTCCTGGTCCTCAAAACACAGGTGGTCACCTGAGAGAAGCACTCATGGCGTAGCTGCACATCTTTCCCTCCTGGTAAACTCTTCTGACATAGAGTGGTGAGTCAGTGAGGTCAGCCTAAATCACACTTTGGGACATGCCACTGACAACTGCGTGGGTGTGAGGGAGGTGGGGTGAGAGGCAAGTGTGAGAAATATGTCAGATGTTGATGCACAAAGACTTAGAGCATGTACTACACTCCTTGTAAATTGAGAGGCACCTTAGTAGTAAGGAAAGTTAAAAGCAGGCATGATGACTGATTTAACGGTCTTTTAAGCAAGATCTTCTAAGTTGAGGTTTCCAAAGCAGGCATCTCTTGTTTGTTCTTTAATAAGCCTCTTACAGCTTACGTTTATGAAACCCAGAGGCAGTGGGAAAGTACCTCGCTTCTTGCCCACCTCAGATGTAGCTCAGTCAGTGACTGGAATGTTGTGGGGTACAGACCCAGAGGCAGGAAATACCATGGGAAGGAGAACTCTAGTCAACTATTCCTACAATCAGATCAGATTATTTAGGAGTCATCTTGGACTTTTGAGGATTTTCTAGTTTATTGTTTTTGCCTCTTCCTGTCTTCTGGGGATTGCTTCCAGGGTAGGAATAAGGGAAGTGTGAATCAGTAAGATCTGTAATATGTCAGCATCACTGATCAAAAGTTTTAGTGAGAACATATGGAAAAAATGTTTGGTTTCATTGATAATCAAAGAAATGCAAATTAGAACACTAAGACTTTCCCTCCATCAAAATAGGAAAGGAAGGGAAATGAAAATATTAGAGCCAAGGAAGGTATAATGAAATAGGCACACTCAAATGGTAATAGTGGGAGTAGAAATTGATACAACTCTTTTGGAAAACAATTTGACAGAGTTTATATTTTTGCTGCAATAATTTAACTTCTGGGAATCTCTATAACCTAAGTAAATGATATTAAGTAGGTGAAGTTTTAAGCACAGATATACTCATTGTGGCTTATTTCTTCTTGCCCAAATATAGGATACAACCAAAATGTATGAGAATGTGGGAATATATTTAAGTACATTATGGCATATCCACATGATGTGCTATTAGGCAGTCATTAAAAAATGTGCTTACAAGGAGCTTTTAATAACATGAGGAAATACTTATGTTGTAATGTTAACTGGAGAAAAAACACAAGCCTTTATTTAGAGAGTGAACACAACTATATTTTAAAATATGCATGTAAATGCACAGTAAAAAAGATGGAAGGAAATGCAACTGAACAGTAGGAATGGTTGAGTTTGGATGGTGGTGCTATAATTGATTTTTTCCTGATTTTATTTTATTTTATTTTTTGCATTTTTTCAAATTTTGTACACTGAGCATGCTCTACTTTTTTTTTAACATCTTTATTGGAGTATAATTGCTTTACAATGGTGTGTTAGTTTCTGCTTTATAACAAAGTGAATCAGCTATATATATATGTTCTAGTGTTATATTGGGAAATTTTTGTTCAAAAAATATTCAGTGGGGGTTGGGGTGGGAATTGAAAATACTGACAAAAATGAATTCGAGAGATTATCCAAGGATACTATTTAGCTGTGTTCTTCCTATTTCTGTTTAGCTCAGAGAGTTGAGGAGTAGTTATATTTAAGTCTCAGGCTATGTGACCCTGCACAGTTCATTTTACACATTCTTCTGACTCTGTAAGTGGCTTTGTCTTAGGCCTTATATGGGAGAAAAAAATACTAATAGCTGTCTTTTATTGGATGCTTATTATATGCTGGACATTAGACTGAGCTTTTGACATTTATAATTTCATTTACTCTTCACAAAAACTCTCTAAGGTAGTTTATGTTATTATTATACTCATTTTACAGACATGAAAACTAAGGCTTAGAGAGCTTAGGTAACAATCTAAAATATACAGCTAGTCAACAGAAGACTAAGAATTCAAACCCATATCTGTCTTAATTATTATATATGACACAGTTCTTAATTTCAGAAAGTGGGTGAATAATAAGAACTACGAAAAATGTTTCAGGTTGGACACTTTTGCCTGAAGATTCAGAAAGCTCTACTGACACTGGTTTAAGCCGTAAAGCCACTATATGGTTACTTACCATCAAGCATGGAAGTAGGTGATTTCAGGGGTGTTTCTGAACAAGATGATCCATGGGCACTGGGTAGCCATCCCTGGAATTCTTCTGGCCTCTTCTCAGAGTTTCAAGATGGCTACAGAAGTATTAAAGATCATGTCCTCACATGCAGGTGTTCTAGGTAGGGAGAAATGGAAGAGGCTCTAATTTTTTGTAGAGTTTTCTTTTTATTATGGAGAAAAACCTTTCACAAAACCTCTACATCAAATTTCTACGTACCTCTCTGTTGGAAGATAATTCTTCAGTGGTCATTTGCATTTCAGCATGTCTTGTGAGCAGAGACAATGACTACCTTTGTTCTGGATTATTTTTTTCAAGGATGTTTGTGTAGTAAATAGCTTGGAAGATAGAGATAATGTCTTCTTTAAGGGCAAAGGGCAGGTCTGCGTACTGACCATTATAAATGATTTGTGCTTCCTGAATCCAGGGTTCTTCTCCTGTAACCTAACCCACTGAGTCTGCAGTCATTGTGCAGCTCTCTTTTTATCATCTTGTGTAAAGTGGGGAGTCTGATCACTGATGCTGTTGCGAGTGATACAGTCTTTCTCTCTGGCTCAGGAGTTGTGTGTCTTCTGCCAGCATCCATAACACTGGCAGCTTAACTTGTTAGCTTGTAAATAGGGTAAAATCTCAGATCCTTCCCTGTTCTTGACAGTCTCATTGGTCAGGTATTTTTCATATGGGCACTCCTAGCTGTGATAGAAGCAAAGCTAGAGATTATATGGCAAAGGAAAGTGGAATAATCATATTTGGCTTAGGTAAATTAGATTTTATTCCCTGGGGCTAGGCATATTGTGCCACCAACCCGGGTTTCTTTTGGCAAGAAAGTAGAGGAAATATTTGTTGAGAAGGCAACAGTGTTTGCCATTAAAAAATGACCATCATAAAGGAAGAATGTGACATGTATTTTGGGGCAGTATAAACAGAGGACTCTGTAGCTTCAAAGAAAAGAAGACATTTTGCTTGAGAGCTTGGGTTTAGAGAAAGCTTCATACAGGAGGTAATACTTTATATGTGTCATGAAAGATAGAATTTTAACAGACTGTGATGAGGATGGCTAGGCTGGTAAGAAGATGTTCCAGGCAAAGGAATAGCATGAGTCAAGGTATACTCTGAAGAAAACACATGGCATATTCAGGGAGCAGTAGAGATGAATTCATTTTTATCCTAAAGTCCAATCTTCTAAATAGCCCAGCGAGTAAAGATGGAATACTGGGGTTTATAATGACCTCTGTGAATTTGGAAAAGTCCCTTTAGTCATTGTCCCTCAGTGGTGCCATATGCAAGATGAAACTGGGTGTTTAATTTGCAGAGTCATGGCACATAATAAAATGAATAGTGGTTCTGGAGTTACATGGAGGTAAAATGGTCAAAAAGATATTATTACTATAGTTTATACAATTAAAAGGGCAAATCAGTTGAGAACTGCCATTAAATAGCCTACCCTATAGTAATCCCCATCCTGTGGTGAGCAGAAAGATACATACTAGGAATCAGAGGCCCGATTTGAGACCTAATTTACTCCCTCTATTCATTCAATTTCCTCATCTATAGAATGAGGGCTTTGAATTAGGGCTTATCAGGTCTGATACTTTATATATTTCTAGATGAGGCTAATTAACCCCAATCATATCCAGAGTGTACTCCTGATCACGCCCACTTCTCCTACTTAGCACACATACATATCACATGCTGGCGGGATGATGCATAGACATGCTAAGACATAAACTTTGATCCCACTAAATATTTTCATTTCAAACTCATCTTGAAGCTCTGCCTCCCTTGTGGATTTAATTTGTAGTTTACCCCCTGTATATGTCAAATCATTCTGCAGTGAATTAGATCAAGATGGGACTAGTAACTGAAAGACCCTCAGTTTTAGAACAGGCATTTCAGTTAACATCTGCTGGGTTAGTTCCTTCTTCTACGAATTCCATTAGGGTGAAAGCTTATTTCTAGAATTTTTCCTATCTGCTGTTTTGAATGCCTTATCAAATGCATTATCAATTTGTGTGACCCATGATGGCTCCATAACTCAGGTCACGGAGGAATTAGGGTGAGACCGACCTCATGCAGAGAAATCTCCATGTCATCAGCTTTCATTTTAGGGCTTCTCTTTGTCATCTCCTTCAAAAATCTGTCACTGTGGAGTGTTCCTTTAATGCAAAAGGGCGGGAAGAAACTCCATTTGTTTGGAGCCCATCATTCTTTATGCACTCCTTTTTGATAGATAGAAAAAGACAGTAGACAAGGAATCTTGTTCTGAGAGCATAGGACAGAAAGACAGTGGAAAATGCATCCAGTAAAGAAGTCAGAGCTGCAGTGGAGATTCTTGTGTCTCAGTGGTTACTGCACTTTGATACTCATGGGAGATTGACAGCCTCAACAATTAGCAATGCCAGTCCCCTTCTAGGCACAGCTGATAGGGAAGGATAGAACACATGATTACAAGGGGCTTGCTATCCAGCTGAAGAAAGGAAGATTTTTTTGATAGCAAATGACTCATAGCTACATTTGCAAATTATCATACAAATGAATGCAAATTCACATGACCCAACTAGAATAGGAATGGGCTGTGGAAGCCCAGGATGAAGAGGTGATCACAGTGAAGGAGGGTTAAAAAGAAAAGGCTTCATAGAAAGCAAACTTATGGTTACCAAAGGGGATAGTGGGGGGCAGGGAGGAGAGATAAATTAGGAGTTTGGGATTAACATATACACACTACTATATATAAAACAGTTAAACAACAAGGACCTACTGTATAACACAGGGAACTATACTCAATATCTTGTAATAACCTATAATGGAAAGGAATATGAAAAAGAATATATATATATATATATATATATATATATATATATATATATATATATATATGTATAACTGAATCACTTTGCTGTACACTTGAAACTAACATAACGTTGTAAATGAACTATACTTCAATTTAAAAAAAGAAAAAAAGAAAAGGCTTCCCTGAGGAGGAGAATTTTAAACTGAGTTTTGAATGAAGGAAACCCATACCACAGACACAGAGTGCTCCTGGCACCATTCCTTTATGTAGTATTTATTTGGCATCTGTTGTAGCACAGCACTATGTAGGGTGCTTTGGGGGATACACAGAGGTACAAAGCTCCAGCTCTGCCTTCCCCCAGGAGCTTCAAATCTGTTAAGGAGGTTCACTTCTTCCCCAGTCCTGATGTTTCCTTCTATATGGAGTGACATCCCATTAGGATAACATTCTGGCCTCTCTCTGACTCCTCCTCTCCTCCTCTCCTGAGGAGAAGATGTGACTGCTCTGACTGGTGTGTTTGAGAGAAGGTGCTGGGCAAGTGTAGCTCAGCTGAGCCCTCCAGCTTTGTTTGAGAGCCCTGTAGCTTGTGTCTTTATTTGAGACATATTCTGGTCTGCTCCTGCATGCCTGAAGTCACATAGGTGCAGGTCCTCACCGGAGGACTGCTGACTTCCGGTGCCACTTGTGATGGGGTTAACTCTATCAGGTTCTGGGGTTCAGATATTAGGAAATGCACCCAAGCTATGTCCCTGACTCTAGACTTCAGCAGTAAAAAAGGTGATTTTGATTTTCATCAGTCTGAATTCATTGTCTAGCAGGTGATTGACTCAGAATTCGAAGGAGTGCTACTTATTTGGCCTCCGTTCCCCACTCTCACCAAGGTCTAATAAGAGTTGTGAGACAAGACCATATATAATTATAAGAAAAGCTGAATGTGATAAGTACCATTAGTGTGACTTAGTGCCTTTAAGCTTCTTCTCTTCACCCTTCAAAGCCTGTTACCAATACAGAAAAGGAGTAACTTTTGAGACGCTCAACATTTACAGAAATGATTGCAGGCTGGCCACTTTTCACTTGCTTTCAGCTGTCTCTTGACTTCCTGGTTGTTGACTTTCAACACTTCCTCTCATTTCTAGTCCTGGCCTCTCTTCTGAGTCCCTGACTTGACATCTCCACTTGGATGTTGCACAGGTCACTCCAACTTTATAGGGACCAAAATTGAACCCATGAGTCCTCAGTGCTCCACCCCAACCTGTACCTCTCCCAGTTTTCCTCATCTCAGTGAGTGGCACCACCATCCATCCAGCTGCTCAAGCAAAAAATCCTTGTGTGAGCTATCAGTATATTTGTGTGGTGGGTTGGTAAATGTCTGCCTCTCTTAAGTATCATCTCTCTCCTTTATTTCTGTAATGTAACTACTGGGTCTCTCAGGGTGCCAGACACATAGCGGGTACTCAGTAGACATTTGCTGAATAACTATATATATATATATATATATATATATATATATATATATATATATATATATATATATATATAATTTATTTATTTATCTTTTCGGTACGCGGGCCTCTCACTGTTGTGGCCTCTCCCGTTGCGGAGCACAGGCTCCGAACGCGCAGGCTCAGCGGCCATGGCTCACGCGCCTAGCTGCTCCACGGCATGTGGGATCTTCCCGGACCGGGGCACGAACCCGCGTCCCCTGCATCGGCAGGTGGACTCTCAACCACTGCGCCACCAGGGAAGCCCCTGAATAAGTATATTTTATTAACCCCAATTCTATCCTTTTCAACCTGCTGCAGCAGTTTGGCTTTGAACCATTGATTTTTTTCCCCTTGAATTCTACCATCATGTTGCCCTTTTCTCGCTAAGACTAAAACATGCTTTGGTCCTAGGGCAATATAGATAGATTACTTTGGGAATTCAGAGGAGGGGGCTAGGATGGGAGTATTATGGAAGGTTCATGGAGAAAGAATAATTTGTGATGGGCCTTGAAAGAAACAGGGTTTCAATATGTAGAGGAATGGAGGCAAGGGAATGAGATATTTCTGGTGGAGGAAGTCACTAAGAAATGTAGAGGTAGAGCAGCACTGAGTATTTTGGGAACATGGCCAATAGACTGACCTGTGAAGGGATAGAATGGAGGCTACCATTGGAAATGTAGGCAATGGCTGGTCTGTGGAGAGAAAGTGCTTAAAATCATCTAGGAAACATGAATCTGCACAGTAAAAGAGTGCAATACGAACTCTTCACTAAAACTGTTAAACTACAAATGAAAGCTGCATAGACAAAGTAAGAAATTAAAATCTGTTCCATTAGGTTATGACCAATTTCCTTGTGAGATAACTGTGGCTGAGTTTTAGACAATTTCACAGAAATATGCTCCCTTTGACAATGTTCATATTGCTTGTAAAAGTCTTCATATCCTCAATATTCTCTTGGATTTGCTGTGAAATTCTGCAAGTGCAATCATTCCCCTTGTCATCTCATGAAAACGCATGTTTCAGGCTCATCCGTTCTGTGGGCACTCCATTTCTCCCCTAGATTCCAAGGACAAATAAAGCCTGACCTAAAGACAGTGGAAACGAGGTGTCAAGAGGGAGGGGCTTATTCTTTTTGGGACTTTTCAGTCAAGGAGCCTCCACTGGCCTCAGCACCAGGGAATAATTAGTGTGTAATGTAGAACAGTGTGAGAAATTGTTCAATTTCAGGAAGAACAATTGCTGAAGAGAAAATTGATCCATTTTCCCAGTTTCTCACTTGAACACATTTGTGCTGGCTGCTTGCTTTTATGAATTGGAGGCCACCTAGCAAGTTGCTGTTTTTAGCAGTGATTATTCCACCAGACTTATTTACATATCTATTTTATTTTTTCAGAAATGTTTTCCCTTTTGGGTGGGCTCCACTGGGACTGGGGATGTTCCTGAGACTACTGGGCCTGGGCATGTTGTATATGAGTGCAAGGAAGGAATATCTTCCTCACTTCAGCCTGACTTAGGAGGGCTGAAGAGCTACCTTCTAAAATGTGAAGAGTTGTTATGTGGGAAAGTGAGTAGACATTCTCTGGAGCTCAAGAGGACGAATCTAGGACTAATGGGCAGAAGTTATTAAGAGGCAGACTTTGGTTTAGCATGGGTACTCTGTCAAAATCAGAGCTGCTTAGAAAGGATGGGCTGACTAGCCAGGTAATGACCTTCATTTCCCAGAAAGTGTTGAAATAGGGGTCAGATGGTAAACTATTATGGATATGGTAGAGAGAATTCCTACATTGGTTCGTGGGAGGTTGGATAACATCAAAGATCCCTTTCCAAGTTCTGCTCATCTGTGAATTCTACTGCCTATATATCGAATTTGACCCATGTTTTTAGACCAAGGCCTATTCTCATTTTCTGCACAAGGCCTTATACAGCACTCATCTCTTCTCCACACTTGACAGCAACCATTTATGGACTTACGTTGTTAGTCCAGGTGTCAAAACAGCTGTCCCCAGATATATAGAACACAGACACACACAGACACACAGACACACACACACACACACACACACACACACTCCATATTTCTTACAGATGATATGTACAACAGCCTTCTCTAACTTTTAGCCCATTCCTGAATTTTACCCTAACCTTACTCCCCACCCCCATCCATTTGGCAATCAATGGTGGAGTGAGGTCCAGAGAAAGGACAAGGATATCTATTTCACGCATTATTACTTTGCACTAACCTTGTTCCAGATCCTGTCTTAGGCATCAATGAACAAAATACATCAGTGAACAAAAGAAAAAGATCCCTGCCCTTGTGGAGTTTACATGTATGTAAAGTACCAGCACATAGGTAACACTCAATCTATATTAACTTCCTTTCTTTTCAAATCTCCTCAGTTAGTATGGTATTAAAGAAGTCAGATTTATTGAATACCTACTATGTTCTGTGATCTTATTCAATCCTTGAAACAACCCCAAGAAGTAAATCTTCTCATCTACATTCTTGTCAGAAAAACAGAGGGTCACAAGGTTAAGTATTTTATCTAAGACCAAACTATAAGTAGCACAAGTATAATTTGAATATAGGTCTGTCTGATTTCATACTCATGCTCTTTCATTATGCTGCTTCCAAGAAGCATAACATTTCTTGGTTATTCTATGGCAGGTAACTCTCAACACAACTGAATATCATCTTTTGTAAAATGAAATTACGGTCTCTAAAGACATGACCCTCATACTTCATGCTGCATTAGGAATCACATAGGAATGTTGATAAAAATGAAGATGTAAGAATTCAAATGAACCCAGGAACTTGCATTTTAACAAGTACGTACCTGCAAGTAATTTTGATGTCCACAGGCCATGCACCATGCTTTGAAAGACTTAATGTCCTTTACAACTCTAACACTTTGTGCTTCTATGAGATTTTGACTAGTTCCAATTTTGTTATTTATAATGCATAAGAACACTTCTGGGATTTATTAGCAGTCAGTGTAGTCATTATCATCAACTCCACCACCATCTCCAGCACCATCAGATACAGTTATCTTTCATTTGTAAGCTACTTGATTGATGTATTGTTCTTTCTGGGGAACACCTGTGGAAAGGGTGGCCTGTCCTCCTCTGCTGATACTTCCTGGCTGAATGGCTGGCTGGCTAGTCCACACAAAATCAACAAAATCAAAGAGTTCTAAGGTGGGCTTTATAAAGGTATGTTAAGGTACAATTAGTGACTTGTTTTAGATCATATACCTTGAGAATAATCAGTGTTGTGGATTTGGACTATTCAGCCCTACTGAAGGTCTGGTTTTCCCAACTCACTGAATTTCCTTTTCTTTCCATGACCATGATGCTACCTCCCACTACTTTTGAAAATGTTGCTTTAGTTGGACCCACTATTGACAAGAGAAGCTTTGTGCTTTGGGGCTTAAGTGCTGAACCTTTTCATTTCAAGACTAAGGCTGATTGGGTACCGGCAGTGGGCAATATAGGGTTTCAATAGCTTTATCTTGGAATTTACATGCTCTTCCACTCAGCAACATTATAAGAGGTTAGAATATCTTTTACATCATCTTAGTATGGTTCTGGGCCCTCAATATACAATAGATTGATTTTTCACAATAATCATAGCTAACATTTATGGATTATTTGCCATGTGCCAACCACTTTAAGTGTTTTACATGCTAATCATCTTGTTTAATTCTCCTAACAACCCCTGTAGGTACTTTTAGGGTCTCCATTTCACAAATGAGGAAACTGGCTTGAACTCAGAGCTTAAGCAACTTGCTCAAGTGCACACAGCTAGGAAGTGGTAGAGTCAGGATTTGGATCCAGTCTAATGACAGAGCTTTCCCCTCTGTGCATTATATGCTTTATGAAAATAGAAGGGCAATATCTTAGGGGAGCTTGAACATTTGGATCTTGTATTAAGGGTTTACAGGTTAAGCTGGAAGAGAAAGAGATTTAAACATGTTTGAGTTTCTCAAAGCATAATTCTTGCTAATATATGTCTGTTATCTTTTCTTCCTTTTTATATTAATAAATCTTTTACACATGTCTGTGCACTTGGTAAATAGCTAATGATAATGGCTGCCACCTGTATTCCTCAAAAAAGGATTGAAAGTTAGAATGCAATTACAATTAATGTGCATGAAAATTGTCAATTAACACAGAGTATTACAGTGCAGAATGTAATGTGGCAATGCATTCAGCATAGAAATAAGCATCAGTGGTCCCCATTGAAGAGCCTGCAGCCTCACAGCCACTTTGTCCCTCATCTCTATATGGGCAGTACCTCTATAAGCAGCCAGAAAACACAGTAACTCAGTGCTTGCTTGGATCTCAGCCTTCCCCCCTCCTCTCCTCTTTGCTTCCCTGTACTTATGCCATGGAGCCCTATTCCTTTTGGCATTTATTATTGCTGCTATCATTCTTATTATCTAACTTTTTGTTGTTGTTGTTGAAAAAATGATTCCTGTTCATGTAAAAATCCAAACTTTAAAAAAAGAACAAAAGGCGAAAAATAAAATCCTCTTCCTTCCCCACCTCTACACACTCTGTAGCAGTCAGTAGTCACTTGAGTTTTTCATATATCTTTCCAGAAACTTTCTATGCAGATATAGTATTTAGACACATATATAAACTCACGTATAGCTTTTAAAAATGTTGATATTAGCATAGCCTTTGTTGATCTGATGGCTAGAAAAAAATGGTATCTTACAGTTTTATTTTGAATTTCTTTAATTATAAGTGAGGTTGAATATGTATTTGTATGTTTATTGGTGATTTGCATTTTTTTATTTTCTGAACTGTTCATTTTCTATTTATATCTTTTTCTTATTGAATTTTAATAGCTCTTTGAATATGAGAGAAATTAGCTTTTTTTCCTGTCAAATATATAGCAAATACTTGTTCTTAGTTTGTCATTTGTCTTCTGTTTTTTTAATGGTAATTTTTGTCATACAGAAGATTTTAATTTTTATGTAGCTTTCTCAAATATTTTCTTTACAGATTCCAGGTTTTATATTTTCATTTGAAAAGTCTTTCTCATTTAATTATTATTTCAAAATTTCTTTCATGCTTCCATCTACTCCTTTTTCTAAAAAAAATTTTTAATGTTATTTTAAAAGTAATATTGAGGGACTTAATGTGAACTAGGTACCATGAGAACCCTCCAGGAGGGTTCTGGAAATATTAGATAAATTATAACAGTGTTCTATTAAGTACATAACTTAGCTATCGAGAAAGTAAAGAATATTGGTAGGATTCAGAAACAAAGAGGGAAACTCAGAGGGTAAGCATATACTTTATGATATGGATGCCTTAGAGAGAGGTGGAGGGAGTATCACACTCAGTAGTCTAAAGGCTTGTGTTATAACACCTATATGGGGACAAGAGATAAAACCTTGAGTCAGTGCAAAGTGCCTCTCACAGAAAACCAGGAATCTGAAGGGCTACAACCTCAATGAAAGTGTGGAGTAGAAAAAATTGTATGCAATAATACATAGAAATAACAAGGAAACCTATCATTGTCCAGGATCTGGGTGAGGAAAAGTTCTATCCTGAAAATTTGTAACAATGGATGATGTCCTTCATATTTTATTTACACTACATGCAAGCCAAGGATTTAACCTAAAATTGCTTCCAGGTAAAATTGATTCCAGTGATAAAACCAGGTTGCAAAAGATTTTCACATATAAAGTCCTGCTGCAGAAGAACTCACAACCCAAAATTACATGAAAAAACATATCATCGTGAATAAGTGAAAATACAACAAAAATCGGGATTAGAATCCCCAAAACATCACAAAATAGCAAATATGATAGAGTCCATGAAATTAGAGTGTTTAAAATCATTACAGAAATAAGAGAAAGAATTGAAAACATTAAAGAGTAATAAAAAACTATGCAAACAGGCAGATTATAAATAATAAATGGCATTTCCAAAGAGAAAATAGAGAGACTGAGAGAGAGGCAAATTCAAGGAAATGGTGACTATGAATTTTTCAGCATTGATGAAAGACTTGAATCCACATTCTGGAAGTGCAATGTATCCTTAGCAGGAAAAAGAGAAATAAATCTATACTTACTTTCATCACAATGAAACTACAGAACACCAAGGACAAAGAGAAGAGCTTAAAAGGCAGCAGAAAGAAAGGACGATTTATCTGCAAGGAACGACAATTAGTCTGACAGCAGCATTCTAACTAGCAACAGTAGAAGTCAGAAGAAAGTAGAATAATGTCTTCAAAGTGAGGGTTAAAATAAAGAACAGTACTGAATTCAGAAAAAGGGAGTGAGATGTACGAAGAGCTGGCAAATGAGAAATTAGTAAGCATGAGTAAATTGAACAAACATTTACTCTATAAAGCATCAATACCTATCATGACTAATTTGGGGGATGTAGAAGTAAGAATTAAAAATACTGACATTAGTAACATATAAGATGGGAGCAAGGTAATTGGATTTAAAGGGTTCAGCAAAGTTACAAAGATCAACTGGGAACAATTGTTTGTTTTATTTTTTAGATTCCAAATATAAGTGATAGCATATAGTATTTGTCTTTCTCTGTCTGACTTATTTCACTAAGCATAATACTACTCAAAAAATCAATTGGGAACAGCATTGCATTGAGGAGATGGAAATTCCTCCCAAATCAACCTAAACTCCAATACAGTTTGAATCAAACTTGACAGAGAATATGTGTGTGTGTGTGTGTGAGTGTGTGTGTGTGTGAAGCTGCAATAACAAAATAACCATAAATGTAGTGGCTTAATACAAATTTATTATCTTACAATTCTATAGGTCAGAAGTTTTAAATGGGTCTTATTGGGCTATGATCAAAGTGTCAGCAGGACTGTGTTCCTATTTAGAGGTTCTAGGGAAGAATCCATTTCCTTGTTTTTTCCAGCTTTTAGAGGGTGCCTGCATTCCTTGGCTCATGACCCCTTTTCTCCATCTTCTAAGACAGCAAGGTTGCATCTCTCTGACAATTCTTCTGTAGTCACATCTATATGAGGACTCATGTGATTTGATTGGAATCACCCAGTTAATCCAGGATAATCTCTCCATGTAAAATTGCTTAATCACATGTGCTTTAATCACATCTACAAAGTTTGTTTTTGCCATGTAAGGTAACATATTTACAGGTTCTAGGAATTAGGAAATGGACATCTTTGGGAGGCCATTATTCTGCCTACCACTATATATTTATACTATATCTATATCTGTATCTATATCATATCTATCTGTCTATTTAGATCTATACACACACATACATATAGATATACATACAGCTTTATATTTATATATACATTTCTTTACATTTAACAACTGATAATGAGCACTTTTTATAACATTGAATATTATTTGAAAATATACTTTTTAATGACTACATTGTGCCCTATTATATGGATTATAATATACTATTCTATTAATTCCCTTATTTTAACATTAATATTATTTTAATTAAAAAAATCTGCAAGGATATCATTTTATATATGTCTTTGAGTCTCTCATTATTTCTTCAGGAATTACTTGATCAAATGTGTCAAATGTTTCACTCATATTGACGCTAAAGCTAATTTTCAAATCACTTTCCTGAAAAGATTTATCAATATGGGATCTCACCAGTTAGAATGAGTATATCCATTTCCTCATAATTTTACCAACACATTACACGATTTACAAACAAACAAAAATCTCTGTCCATTTTGTGTGTGAAACTTCCAGTCTTTCTGTTATCAACAGCTGCTTTTAGAAGTTTGCTCAGACGTTATGTAACTACAGGTTGCTATTGGCCTGATCCATAGATTCATGAAAGCAAAGCTGCAACTCCCAGAGATGAAGGGGAGCTGATTTTTAGCCTTAGAGGAGTCAACCAATTCACACCGAAGATCTTCCTGTTAAATCTACTAGACGCGTTTCCCACCTCTTCTGTCCTTATTTCAGCGAGTTGTAAGACATTTGTAAATATGAAGGTAGGACTTTATGAGGTTTGTTGTATTTAGCAATTGTTTAATGAAGGATAATTCAGGTTTGGGCAGAGAAAGAACTTTCTGTTTAGAAAATTGAGTTGGACCTGTGTTACATTTTTGGATGGTTATTCCTGGCTTAAAAAAAAGAAAGAAAGAAAAGCAGTGTATTGAGAAATGTGAATTCAGAAAGATGGAGTAATGAATATCTACTTAACATCTTTGTGTGAGTCAGCATTCTAATAAGAAATGGCACACTCAAAGGGCAACTGTAGAGAGATTGATGAAGGGAGTATTTACAAAGGTGTGAACAGGGTTAAGGGAACTAACAAGGGACAGTGAATTGTCCTGAGACTAACAACTGTAGGAAGTGATTACCACTTTAGACTTGATGGGACAAGGGGAGAAAATCGTGCTACTGAAAACTGGAAAGGAGATTCATAATGAGAGGGTCACCTGATAGGAACTTCCAAATCACAGCCTGGGAGAGAGGGAGTAGGTACCTTTAATAACATAGTTGTTTCCATCTGATTTTCTCTTTAGTACCATGTGGTTCAGAAAAGAAATCAGCAAACTATGGTTTATGGTCCAAATTTGGCCTACTACCTGTTTTTATTTGGCCTGTAAATTAAAAATGGTTTTTACATTTTAAAATGGTTGAAAAAATACCCAGAAGAATATATTGTGGCACATGAAAACTTCATAAAATTCAAATTGTAGAGTCCATAAATAAATTTTTGTTGGAACATAGCCACCCATGACCATTCATTTATGTATTGTCTAATGAGGCTGCCTTCACACTACAATGGCAGATTTGAGTGGTAGTGGCAGATTGAATGGCACACAAAGCCTAAAATATTTACTATCTGGCCTTTCTAAGAAAAAAGTTTGCTGACACCTGGTTTAAAACCACAGAATCAGTCATTTAACAAATAATAAATGCTTTTTACGAAGCAGAACTCAGGAAGCACCTTAGTCCTATGGTTTTCAAGTTTCCTTTCATTTGTTGAACCCCCTCTTCAAGTGAAATATTACCTATCCCTCAAGTTAATATAGATAAAAATGGAGCTGCTCTGATTGATCTGTAATAGGGAGAGGTGTCCAAGAGTCTCACATGACTGGCTTTCTCCTTGATCTTCCCTCTTGCCTTCTCTCATGGCAGTTCTTGAGGTACTCATTGCTTTATAGGTATGTGAAATCAAAGGTTTCCATGGAACATCATTTGAAAATTACTGGTCCTTTTCATCCCTTTATTTTTACAGAGCAAGAGAAAGACCCAGAGAAATTAAGTGATTTACCCAAGATGATCCAGTGGTATGGCGGAGACTGTCACCCAAGTATATGTATTTGAGTGTGTATGGGGCAGAGTGGTCCTGATATCCATACAAATAAAATTTATGAACAGCGTCAGCCTTCTCTGTAGATAAAGTTTCTTCTGACCAAAGTTAATATAGACTGTCAATACTGGAAGTGCAGTTACAGGTCATCTAGTTCAAAGTTTCCATTGCATAGAAGAGAAAATATAAGGATAAAGTAATCTTGTCAAGATAAACCAGAGAGTTGCTGAAAAAGCTAGAATTTTGGCTTCCATTTCAGTGGCATTTGCTTTAAATCAGGCTGTCTTCTACCTCACTCTAGGTATGTTTATCTTTGAAGGCAAGTTGTCAGCTTAAATTCTCTTTCAAAATATGAATAAGCAGAGAAGTAACATATTAGCATTTCATTTAATAGAAATCACCAAGTTTTTATCATCTTTGGTGTAGCATCAGGTGACTTGGTAAGGGATTGTCCAGAAGGCGAGAATTAGAAAGCTGCTTAGTTAGTCAGAAGCTTGCATTACATGTAAGGTTATGAACTAAGAATGTTTAAGCCAGATCTTAATTACTCAGGAATAACTCTCCAGACTTCTGACAAGCCACACCACAACTTCCTTCTGCTGCTTAACTTCTGGGTATCTTTCTGATACTTTGATAGCTGCTTGATGTATGGTAAAAGCATTGGTGGGAGAGATTATAATAATTGGCTCAGTACATGTCTTGTTGCCATCTGTGGAGGTATATTTCCTCCATTAGCATGGCCACTGAAGAAAGGGCTATTTGGTGCTTTTCCAAGGAGACACATGCTATGGGTAATTTAAAGATTGTCTTTGCCAATAATCCTCTTTGCAGCACAGAACTGAGGATGTTTACTGGTCGTACAGATCTAGGTGCATTTTTCTATATCCTGAGAGTTATGTTGACTTTGAGCAACAAGATTTCTTAATGTTAACAAACAGGTTAATTTCTTCTTCTTAAAGAATCAGAATAACCACTCCAATTTTGTCAGAACTGTTGGGACTCCCTGATTTTAGAACTCAGAAATTGCATTGTTTCCAACTATTCTGGAGCCGGCCTTGAATTGTTGCCAAGTGGCTGCTGGTTGGTCATGTGGCCTTTACTGGAATAGTAGGTACTTTGATCAACCTGGCAAGTTTCTTTTCTGAAGATGCTGAAAAGATTACCAGGAAAATGCCTACTGCATGACTGGGTGGTATGTTGTCTCTTGATTCAGAAAGATTTCTATTGGATATATGCCGAGAGAGGGTCAGATGTCCTGGAGGCTGCATTATGGATCCAGAGAACTTTTCAGTTTCTTGTAAGAAGGGTTGGATGGCCTGTCCTCCAACTCTAGCAATCATGTTGGGACTGAAAACTTGGTTCATGGAAATTCAGGAGGAACGATGTTCATCTTGGTGTAACTTAGCTTATTGGCAGTGGAGTGAGCTGTTTGGGAAACTTCCTGGGAGAGAGATAGTTTCCTTTTTCTCTTGAGATCACTGGATCTTCAATGGAAAGTTTTTGCCTGTTATATACTCTTGGTAATATGATAATGCAGTCCAACTGTTTACATACTTTTTATTCTGTGCTGTGACAGTTGTCTTTCTTAATCAGTAGTTTTACATAATTAAAAACATCATAAACCTAAAATTAGAGATAAGTTAAGACAGACTTGTGTTCACTTTGGAGAACATCTGGCTATCTTTGAACCATCACCTGACTTCTCCTGAGTTAAGCAGCAGCCCAACTTGATTCTCCTCTGTCTGCAATTAGACTATCACAGCCTCCATTTTTTTTTTTTTTTTTTTTTTTTTGCATTATGCGGGCCTCTCACTGTTGTGGCCTCTCCCGTTGCGGAGCACAGGCTCCGGACGTGCAGGCTCAGCAGCCATGGTTCATGGGCTCAGCCGCTCCACGGCATGTGGGATCCTCCCAGACCGGGGCACGAACCCACATCCCCTGCATCGGCAGGCGGACTCCCAACCACTGCGCCACCAGAGAGGCCCCACACAGCCTCTATTTATTCAGCTATGTCTGGAACTAAATTCACCATCTGAATTCTATTCTTCATGATTAGGGTGATCAGACATGCTGGTTTGCCTGAGGACTGTTTTAATTTATACCTGTTGTTCTAGTGTAATTATTAATAGCTGCCACACTTACCCTAAAAATGTCTCAGTTCGAATGATAAAAAGTATGTGGTTATCCTCTGACCATGACCAAGTAACCAAATTTTGAATATCCCCCATATGTCAAGTACTGAGCTGGCTGAAGTTCTATGGGGCCACTTTATAACAAAACACTCTGTTGATTCTGGTCATCCTTTTCTTCAATGCATGGCAGAGGGGAGCAAAGAATGACAAGTTGACAAGTTGCAGAGTCACTGGCAGAAACTTTACTACTCACTAGCTTTTTAGATAATTTTCACTGCCTTGGAACAGGGTAATTCATGAAATCTCTTTTTTTTTTCTTCTAATATTGCTTACATCCTGAAGTGCAACTTTGGTTTCCAAGGCTTGTGTTGAGAAGGAGTCTCCTGATCATCTCATATATCTTTCAGACATGACATCAGAGAACCACTTTACTGCCTATTTCACTCCCAGTACTTCCTCACTCCAGGTTTCTGATGTTCTTTTTTCATTTTGAAAACTCCTTGGACAAGCCATGAGGCTAATGTCCTACAACACTTTAGAGATTCTCTTTAGGAGAAGCATTCTCAGAAACAACAAAACTAGCCCGGAGGAAGATGGCAGAAGAGTAAGACGTGGAGATCACCTTCCTCCCCACAGATACATAAGAAATTCATCTACACGTGGATCAACTCCTACAGAAGACCTACTGAACGCTGACAGAAGACCTCAGAACCCCAAAAGGCAAGAAACTCCCTACATACCTGGGTAGGACAAAAGAAAAAAGAATAAACAGAGACAAAAGGATAGGGATGGGACCTGCACCGGTGGGAGGGAGCCGTGAAGGAGGAAAGGTTTCCACACACTAGAAGCCCCTTCGCGGGCGGAGACTGCAGGTGGCCGAGGGGGAAAGCTTCGGAGTAGCGGAGGAGAGCACAGCAACAAGGGTGTGGAGGGCAAAGCAGAGAGATTCCGGCACAGAGGATCGGTGCCCTCAGGCACACACCAGCCCGAGAGGCTTGTCTGCTCGGCCTCCGGGGCGGGCGGGGCTTGGAGCTGAGGCTCGGGTATCAGCTTTCAGTCGGAGCGCAGGGAGAGGACTGGGGCTGGCGGCAGGAAGAGAGCCTGAAGGGGTTAGTGCACCACGGCTAGCCCGGAGGGAGTCCGGGGAAAAAGTCTAGAGCTGCCGAAGAGGCAAGAGACTTTTTCTCCCCTTTTGTTTCCTGGTGCGCGAGGAGAGGGCATTAAGAGGGCTGCTTAAAGAAGCACCAGAGATGGGCGCGAGCCGCGGCTAAAGGCGCGGACCCCGGAGACGGGCGTGGGACGCTGGGGCTGCTGCTGCCGCCGCCACAAGGCCTGTGTGCAAGCGCAGGTCACTGTCCACCCCCTTCCGGGGAGCCTGTGCACCCCACCACTGCCGGGGTCCCGGGACCCAGGGACGGCTTTCCCGGGAAAGCGCACGGAGCGCTTCGGTCTGGTGCAATGTCACGCTGGCCTCTGCCGCCGCAGGCCCGCCCCACACTGCGCGCCCCTCCCTCCCCTCTGCCTGAGTGAGCCAGAGCCCCCCGAATCAGCGGCTCCATTAAACCCGTCCTGTCTGAGCGAAGAACGGACGCCCTCCGGCGACCAGTGTGAAGAGGCGGGGCCAGGTCCAAGGCTGAGACCCGGGAGCTGTGAGAGCAGAGAAGAGCCAGGGAAATCTCTCTGTGCAGCCTTGGAGGCAGTGGATTAAAGCTCCATGGTCCACTTGATGTGCCCTGCATCTGTGGAGTGCATGAATGGACAGCGAATCATCCCAAATTGAGGAAGTGGACTTTGAGGACAAGATTTAAGAATTTCCCCCCTTTTCCTCTTTTTACAACGAATTATCCCAAATTAAGGAGGTGGACTTAGAGAGCAAGATTTCAGACTTTTCGCCCTTTTCCTCTTTTTACAATGAATTATCGCAAATTGAGGAGGTTGACTTGGAGAGCAAGATTTTTGATTTTTCCCCCTGCTCTCTTTTTGTGAATGTGTATGTACACCAAAAACAATGGGAAATACGAATCTGCAGCCTGCAAAAAGGAAACCCCAAACACAGTAAGATAAGCAAAATGAGAAGACAGAAAAACACACAGCAGGTGAAGGAGCAAGATAAAAACCTACCAGACCTAATAAATGAAGAGGTAATAGGCAGTCTACCTGAAAAAGAATTCAGAATAATGATAGTAAAGATGATCCAAGATTCTATTTCCAAGATCCAAAATCTTGGAAATAGAATAGACAAAATGCAAGACACTGTTAACAAGGACATAGAAGAACTAAAGATGAATCAAGCATCGATTAAAAACACAATAAATGAAATGAAAAATACTCTAGATGGGATCAATAGCAGAATAACTGAGGCAGAAGAACGGATAAGTGAGGTGGAAGATAAAATAGTGGAAATAACTGCTGCACAGCAAAATAAAGAAAAAAGAATGAAAAGAACAGAGGACAGTCTCAGGGACCTCTGGGACAACATTAAACGCACCAACATTCGAATTATAGGGGTTCCAGAAGAAGAAGAGAAAAAGAAAGGGACTGAGAAAATATTTGAAGAGATTATAGTTGAAAACTTCCCTAATATGGGAAAGGAAATAGTTAATCAAGTCCAGGAGGCACAGAGAGTCCCATACAGAATAAATCCAAGGAGAAATACACCAAGACACATATTAATCAAACTGTCAAAAATTAAACACAAAGAAATCATATTAGAAGCAGCAAGGGAAAAACAACAAATAACACAAAAGGGAATCCCCATCAGGTTAAGAGCTGATCTCTCAGCAGAAACTCTACAAGCCAGAAGGGAGTGGCAGGACATAATTAAAGTGATGAAGGAGAGAAACCTGCAACCAAGATTACTCTACCCAGCAAGGATCTCATTCAGATTTGATGGAGAAATTAAAAGCTTTACAGACAAGCAAAAGCTGAGAGAGTTCAGCACCACCAAACCAGCTTTACAACAAATGCTAAAGGAAATTCTCTAGGCAAGAAACACAACAGAAGGAATATACCTACTATAACGAACCCAAAGCAATTAAGGAAATGGGAATAGGAACATACATATCAATAATTACCTTAAATGTAAATGGACTAAATGCTCCCACCAAAAGACATAGAGTGGCTGAATGGATACAAAAACAAGACCCATATAGATGCTGTCTACAAGAGACCCACTTCAGACCTAGAGACACATACAGATTGAAAGTAAGGGGATGGAAAAAGATATTCCATGCAAATGGAAATCAAAAGAAAGCTGGAGTAGCAATTCTTATATCAGACAAAATAGACTTTAAAATAAAGGTTATTAGAAGAGACAAAGAAGGACACTACATAATGATCAAGGGATCGATCCAAGAAGAAGATATAACAATTGTAAATATTGATGCACCCAACATAGGAGCACCTCAATACATAAGGCAAATACTAACAGCCATAAAAGGGGAAATCGACAGTAACACACTCATAGTAGGGGACTTCAACACCCCACTTTCACCAATGGACAGATCATTCAAAATGAAAATAAATAAGGAAACACAAGCTTTAAATGATACATTAAACAAGATGGACTTAATTGAGATTTATAGGACATTCCATCCAAAAACAACAGAATACACATTTTTCTCAAGTGCTCATGGAACATTCTCCAGGATAGATCATATCTTGGGTCACAAATCAAGCCTTGGTAAATTTAAGAAAATTGAAATTGTATCAAGTATCTTTTCTGACCACAATGCTATGAGACTAGACATCAATTACAGGAAAAGATCTGTAAAATATACAAACACATGGAGGCTAAACAATACACTACTCAATAACGAAGTGATCACTGAAGAAATCAAAGAGGAAATTAAAAAATGCCTAGAAACAAATGACAATGGAAACAGGATGACCCAAAACCTATGGGACGCAGCAAAAGCAGTTCTAAGGGGGAAGTTTATAGCAATACAATCCCACCTCAAGAAACAGGAAACATCTCGAGTAAACAACCTGACCCTGCACCTAAAGCAATTAGAGAAAGAAGAACAAAAACCCCCCAAAGTTAGCAGAAGGAATGAAATCATAAAGATCAGATCAGAAATAAATGAAAAAGAAATGAAGGAAATGATAGCAAAGATCAATAAAACTAAAAGCTGGTTCTTTGAGAAGATAAACAAAATAGACATACCACTAGCCAGTCTCATCAAGAAAAGAAGGGAGAAGACTCAAATCAATAGGATTATAAATGAAAAAGGAGAAGTAACAGCTGACACTGCAGAAATACAAAAGATCATGAGAGATTACTACAAGAAACTCTATGCCAAGAAATGGACAACCTGGAAGAAATGGACAAATTCTTAGAAATGCACAACCTGCCGAGACTGAATCAGGAAGAAATAGAATATATGAATAGACCAATCACAAGCACTGAAATTGAAACTGTGATTAAAAATCTTCCAACAAACAAAAGCCCAGGACCAGATGGCTTCACAGGCGAATTCTATCAAACATTTAGAGAAGAGCTAACACCCATCCTTCTTAAACTCTTCCAAACAATTTCAGAGGAAGGAACATTCCCAAATTCATTCTACAAGGCCACCATCACCTTGATACCAAAACCAGGCAAGGATGTCACAGAGAAAGAAAACTACAGGCCAATATCACTGATGAACATAGATGCAAAATTCCACAACAAAATACTAGCAAACAGAATCCAACAGCACATTAAAAGGATCATACACCATGATCAAGTGGGGTTTATTCCAGGAATGCAAGGATTCTTCAATATATGCAAATTAATCAATGTGATACACCATATTAACAAGTTGAAGGAGAAAAACCATATGATCATCTCAATAGATGCAGAGAAATCTTTCGACAAAATTCAACACCCATTTATGATAAAAGCCCTGCAGATAGTAGGCATAGAGGGAACGTTCCTCAACATAATAAAGGCCATATATGACAAACCCACAGCCAACATTGTCCTCAATGGTGAAAAACTGAAACCATTTCCACTAAGATCAGGAACAAGAGAAGGCTGCCCACTCTCACCACTCTTATTCAATTTAGTTTTGGAAGTTTTAGCCATAGCAATCAGAGAAGAAAGGGAAATAAAAGGAATCCAAATGGGAAAAGAAGAAGTAAAGCTGTCACTGTTTGCAGATGACATGATACTCTACATAGAGAATCCTAAGGATGCTACCAGAAAAGTACTAGAGCTAATCAATGAATTTGGTAAAGTAGCAGGATACAAAATTAATGCACAGAAATCTCTGGCATTCCTGTACACTAATGATGAAAAATCTGAAAAGGAAATCAAGAAAACACTCCCATTTACCATTGCAACAAAAAGAATAAAATATCTAGGAATAAACCTACGTAAGGAGACAAAAGACCTGTATGCAGAAAATTATAAGACACTGATGAAAAAAATTAAAGAAGATACAAACAGATGGAGAGATATTCCATCCTCCTGGATTGGAAGAAACAATATTGTGAAAATGACTCTACTACACAAAGCAATTTACAGATTGATTGCTATCCCTATCAAACTACCACTGGCATTTTTCACAGAAGTAGAACAAAAAATTTCACAATTTGTGTGGAAACACAAAAGACCCCAAATAGCCAAAGCAATCTTGAGAACAAAACACGGAGCTGGATGAATCAGGCTCCCTGGCTTCAGACTATACTACAAAGCTACAGTAATCAAGACAGTGTGGTACTGGCACAAAAACAGAAAGATAGATCAATGGAACAGGATAGAAAGCCCAGAGATAAACCCACGCACATATGGTCATCTTATCTTTGATAAAGGAGGCAGGAATGTACAGTGGAGAAAGGACAGCCTCTTCAATAAGTGGTGCTGGGAAAACTGGACAGGGACATGTAAAATATGAGATTAGATCATTCCCTGACACCATACACAAAAATAAGCTCAAAATGGATTAAAGACCTAAATATAAGGGCAGACACTATCAAACTCTTAGAGGAAAACATAGGCAGAACACTCTATGACATAAATCACAGCAAGATTCTTTTGCACCCACCTCCTAGAGAAATGGAAATAAAAACAAAGATAAACAAATGGGACCTAATGTAACTTCAAAGCTTTTGCACAGCAAAGGAAACCATAAACAAGACCAAAAGACAACCCTCAGAATGGGAGAAAATATTTGCAAATGAAGCAACTGACAAAGGATTAATCTCCAAAATTTATAAACAGCTCATGCAGCTCAATAGCAAAAAAACAAACAACCCAATCCAAAAATGGGCCGAAGACTTAAATAGTCATTTCTCCAAAGAAGATATACAGACTGCCAACAAACACATGAAAGAATGCTCAACATCATTAATCATTAGAGAAATGCAAATGAAAACTACAATGAGATATCATCTCACACCAGTCAGAATGGCCATCATCAAGAAATCTAGAAACAATAAATGCTGGAGAGGGTGTGGAGAAAAGGGAACACTCTTGCACTGCTGGTGGGAATGTGAATTGGTACAGCCACTATGGAGAACAGTATGGAGGTTCCTTAAAAAACTACAAATAGAACTACCATATGACCCAGCAATCCCACTACTGGGCATATACCCTGAGAAAACCATAATTCAAAAAGAGACATGTACCAAAATGTTCATTGCAGCTCTCTTCACAATAGCCTGGAGCTGGAAACAACTTAAGTGTCCATCATCGGATGAATGGATAAAGAAGATGTGGCACATATATACAATGGAATATTACTCAGCCATAAAAGGAAACGAAACTGAACTATTTGTAATGAGGTGGATAGACCTATGGTCTGTCATACAGAGTGAAGTAAGTCAGAAAGAGAAAGACAAATACCGTATGCTAACACATATATATGGAATTACAAAAAAAATGTCATGAAGAACCTAGGGTATAACGGGAATAAAGACACAGACCTACTTGAGAATGGACTTGAGGTTATGGGGAGGGGGAAGGGTAAGCTGTGACAAAGTGAAAGAGAGACATGGACATATATACACTACCAAACGTAAGGTAGATAGATTGTGGGAAGCAGCCGCAGAGCATAGGGAGATTAGCTCGGTGCTTTGTGACCACCTGGAGGGGTGGGATGGGGTGGGTGGGAGGGAGGGAGATGCATGAGGGAAGGTATATGGGAACAGATGTATATGTATGACTGATTAACTTTGTTATAAAGCAGAAACTAATAAAAAAAACCTTTCCCATCGAAAAAATAAAACAAATAAAAAACAACAACAACAACAACAAAACTAGGCTTGATTTGTCACCAATACAGCCAGGGAAAACTTGACTTGCACTTCTGTTTTTAAAAATATGCTATGTTTTTCAACAGAACTAGAACAATAAATTTCACAATTTGTATGGAAATACTAAAGACCCTTAATAGCCAAAGCAATCTTAAGAAAAACAGAGCTGGAGAAAAAGGCTCCTGGGCTTCAGACTATACTACAAAGCTACAGTAATCAAAACAGTATGACACTGGCAAAAAAGCAGAAATACAGAACAATGGAACAGGATAGAAAGCCCAGAGATAAACCCACGCATATATGGTCACCTTATTTTTGATAAAGGAGACAAGAATATACAATGGAGCAAAGACAGCCTCTTCAATAAGTGGTACTGGGAAAACTGGACAGCTACATGTAAAAGAATGAAGTTAGAACACTCCCTAACACCATACACAAAAATAAACTCAGAATGGATTAAAGACCTAAATGTAAGGCCAGACATTATAAAACTCTGAGAGGAAAACATAGGCAGAACACTCTATGACATACATCACAGCAAGACCCTTTTTGACCCACCTCCTAGAGAAATGGAAATAAAAACAAAAATAAACACATGGAACCTAATGAAACTTAAAAGATTTTGCACAGCAAAAGAAACCATAAAAAGGCCAAAAGACAACCCTCAGAATGGGAGAAAATATTTGCAAATGAAGCAACTGACAAAGGATTAATCTCCAAAATTTACAAGCAGCTCATGCAGCTCAATATCAAAAAAAAAAACACAACCCAATCCAAAAATGGGCAGAAGACCTAAATTGACATTTCTCCAAAGAAGATAGACAGATTGCCAACAAACACATGGATGGATGCTCAACATCACTAATCACTAGAGAAATGCAAACAAAACTACGAGGTATCACCTCACACCAGTCAGAATGGCCATCATCAAAAAATCTGCAAACAATAAAGTCTGGAGAGGGTTTGGAGAAAAGGGAACCCTCTTGCACTGTTGTTGGAATGTAAGTTGATACAGCCACTATGGAGAACAATATGGTGGTTCCTTCAAAAACTAAAAATAGAACTACCATATGACCCAGCAATCCCACTACTGGGCATATATCCTGAGAAAACCATAATTCAAAAAGAGTCATGTACCAAAATGTTCATAGCAGCCCTATTCACAATAGCCAGGACATGGAAGCAACCTAAGTGTCCATCGGCAGATGAATGGATAAAGAAGATTTGGCACATATATACAATGGAATATTACTTTGCCATAAAAGGAAATGAAATTGAGTTATTTGTAGTGAGGCGAATGGACCTAGAGTCTGTCATACAGAGTGAAGTAAGTCAGAAAGAGAAAAACAAATACCATATGCTAACACATATATATATATATATATATATGGAATCTAAAAAAAAAAGGGCTCTGAAGAACCTAGGGGCAGGACAGGAATAAAAATGCAAACGTAGAGAATGGACTTGAGGACACAGGCAGGGGGAAGGGTAAGCTGGGACAAAGTGAGAGAGTGGCATGGGCATATATACACTACCAAATATAAAATAGATAGCTAGTGGGAAGCAGCCACATAGCACAGGGAGATCAACTCGGTGCTTTGTGACCACCTAGAGGAGTGGGATAGGAAGGGTGGGAGGGAGACACAAGAGGGAGGAGATATGGGGATATATGTATATGTATAGCTGATTCACTTTGTTATAAAGCAGAAACTAACACACCATTGTAAAGTAATTATACTCCAATAAAGGTGTTAAAAATATGCTATGTCACACACACACCCACACACACACGCACACAGACACACAAAACCCAAAGAAACAAACAATAAAAGCTTATTTCTCTTTTGGGCCTCCAATAGTAAACTGGGGCAATTTTTTGAAGACTCCTTTAAATCACGCAAATATAGGCCCTTCTTGTGTTAGTGGTAACTATTTTTTTTTTTTTTTGGTTTTATGCAATAAATTTCATGCCAATGACTTCTCTTCCTCAGCTGGTAAACTCAGCTTATACAGAGTAGCTGCAAAGTATAGAAAAGATTTCTGAAAAGCATAAACCTTTGCACCTATGTGAGGTACTGATATCACTGTAGATTAACAGGGATCTGTGGCTACCACAGTAAGGGCAAGCTGGTAAACTCTTTAGTGTGGTACTGAGAAAGGAAAGATTTCATGTTCAGGGTAGTGATGTTTAAGGCAGACAATCCTAGGAACCCAAAATCCTTTGGGTAGAGGGAATGTGAAGTTCTGCTCCCTCTGTGTTCTCTCTCTCTCTCTCCCTCTTGGTGTGTGTGTGTGTGTGTGTGTGTGTGTGTGTGTGTGTGTGTGTTTAAAATATCAGCCATAGTTGAATCCTCCAGTTTTGGAGGTGGCCAACATTTGGACATTGTAGGTTGAAGCTTATTGGAGTTTGGATTGAGGGGGTAAAGAGACCCCCCACGTTTTAACAGATTCCTTCAGCATCTCTTGGAGATGCTTCTGAAGTGACTGCTCAATACCTTGTTTCTTAAGACAAAACTTCTGAATGTAGTTCTAATGATATATGGCAAAGCCTGGACAAAAACAGGGTTACAGGATGCATAATCCTAGGAATTTTAGAGCTAGAAGGGATCTTAGAAACCATGTAATTGACTTTTGATTGTAATCTACCATTATTATTTAAAAAATCAAAACATGAGAACTGATATAGGCTTGCTAACTGGATTTTGTCAAGTAGAGATATTGTTAAAGAAAATTATTACCATTTCTATTATCACCATATCAGTAAACCATGGACTTTTTGTCCAATACCAATAAGTCCATAGGTTCAAAATTTTTTTAAATTAAAAATATTAGCTTAATGCAAAACTTGCTACATTGTCTTTATCTCATTTTTGCTCAGGAATGAGATAAACATTTTGCTCAGGACTGATAAATATTTTGTCACCGACTGGTACCTGTCTATGGACTACCATTTGGGAACAAGTGATTTAGTCCAACTACATTCATTCCACAGTTGAATAAAGTGAGACCCAGAGAGGGAAAGTGATTTGCTTAGGGACCCACAGCTGGTTAGTGACAGAGTGAGGTTAGAATATGGATCTTATGAGTTTGGTCAATTATTCTCTGCAGTCCTGGCATAGAACATGAAGTGAGGAGAATTTTTTCCATATAAGACTCCATATATTATGACAAAATTAAAAAAAAACATTTTTTTTCTTAAAGAAGATGGTACTGAAAACTCTACCTTAAGAAATTTGTCTGGAGCAACTTACATAAGTTTAGGGCTGTGTCTGTCTGTTAAAAGAGATGAAGGTGATTTGAGATACACAGCGGGTTGCACTGATTTAATTTATTCTTCCATTATCCAGTTGACTTTACAAGAGTAAGCAGAGGGAGAAGTTAAATACAAAGAATGATTTCTGAAGTCAAAAGGTTGTGAAAATTGCATAAATTGTATTAGTGTCTAAATATGAAACCTTGCCAGGCACTTTAGCACAATTTTTAAAAATCTACAATTGTTGGCCAGGCTGCCTCTTCACATTGCTTCAAATATCTGTGTTGCTTTAGAGTCAGTCAGTGAATCCAATTGCTATGTGGAGCCTCAAATACACATATTTACATTGTATAACAAGCGACCCTATGTGTGCCATCTTTATCTCAGAAAATCATGAAGAGGGGAAATTGAAGGGGCACATGCCCTCACTTTATTATCAGTATTCACACCGCAACCTACAGATCACTGGGGTCTCAGCTATCCAAATTTTTCAAACCCAAGACTAGATTATGTGGCCAACCACGTACACCTAGATACAGATTAAAAGGTGACTGGAATCAGAGAGTAGAGATGGACTCGCGGAGGCATTTCTTTTCAGAGTAGTCTGTTGCCTATATGATAGTATATGAAGGATTCCAGAAAGAGTTCTATGTTCTCAAATTATGGTAATTCTGTCCCTGAGTGGCTCATTCCTTTGGGATAAGAAGGTATTTGTTCCCTATCAGTGGATCTCTCTCCCAGAAGGGAGGGAAAAAGGCACAGTATCAGCTCTTTGCACTTCAGTCTGGAAGATTTTTTTCATAACTTTTCCAAGGAAGAGTAGCAAAGAAGTAAGCTACCAAAGTAAAGAGGAAGGGGAGGGAGGCCCAAGCAGGGGTTGCCTGAAAGGGGGAGACTGTAGGTTGCTGTGATAGCTGTCTTCATCAGCATAGGTATAGGAAGAAGAAATTGGGACCCTGGCTGGGGGTTATGAGGGTAAAGGAGAGAGTTCTTTAAAGAGGTTACAAAGGCTTTATGGGGACCATCCATCCTAACCAAATGGTTTCCATTATCTCAACACACTGGAAGTTCCTTGTACTCACTCGTATCTACAAGCAGGGAGAGGAATAGGACTTAATCAGAAGGGCCAAATGTCTTGAGCCATAGGAAGGGTTACGTGATCTTGGAGTGAGAGTGAAGGTGGGTGGTGTGGGGAGTAGTGTTGATATTGATAACAATAGAAATCTGCCAAAGAAGTAGTCAACCACTTATTCATAGGCCAGTGATTGGATGATGGCTGGTGTTTTATATCAATAGTTTGAGAAATACTTTTACACCTTAGAGTTTATGATATACTATCTCATTTAATTATTACTTTATGTGATAGCTAAGGCAGGCATTATTATTCTTATAGATGAGAAAGCTGAGGTTGATTAATCTCAGATGACTAAGATCAAAAGACAAACGGTCTAGAATCCAGGTATTCTAAATCCAAACCCAGTGTTTTTCTAGTAAACATTGTTGACATTCAGTTTTCTGAAACTTCTTAATACTTTTTACAATTCAAGGATTCATTTATTCACTAAACATTTGACAACCTACTCTGCATAAAATTCTGTGCGTAGAATCCACCATCACAAAAGTCTTATATAAATACTGTCTGAAAAAATGAGTAGTAATTGCGAGAGGAACGGGGTAAGCTAGATGATTTAGGAATTCAGAGAAATGGAAGGATATAGAATCATAGCATCTTCACAACATGGAGGCATTATTCAGACCATCTCCTCCAACAGCTGACTCCAAAATTAATTTTTCCTGTCACATCCCCGAAAGTGGACGTTCAGTTTCTATATAAACTTTTCCAGTAATGGAGGGTGGTGGTGCTCTTTGACTCATAAGGCAGTCTGTTGCATTGTTCCACTGCCTCAACTATAATAACATTATAATATCATTTCTAGAATTGTCCTCATGTAATATTCTGCTGACTGCTTTAATTTATTTTTTCAAGAACAGTGGTTCTCAACAATTATGGGGGGTGGACATGGTGGATTATGTGTGTATTAGACTCATTGGTGGGACTTCTTCAAATTATATATGCCCCCTACCACTACTTACCTTTTGTTTCTTTCCCCCTGCCCAGAGAGGCTGCTACATTCCCTGACCTCAGATTTTCTGTTCTCAGTACACATGTCCCCTGGTCATTCAGTTATCTATCATATATTGTACACTTTCATCATTCTGGTTTATCTATTCTGAACTTAATCTAGTTTGTAAATGATTCCCTTAAAATGTTGAAAACAATACCACAGATGTGGTTGGACTGGAACAGGGTACTGTGGGACCACTGCATTTAGTGAACTGGACAAAATACTTCTCCTAGTATAGTTTTTAGACTGCACTTGCATCTTTAGCAGTCACATCTCACTGCTGGCTCATATTGATCTTGAGGCCAACTAAAATCCCCAGGTCTATTTCACAGCTGTCTAGACTGGTCTCATTCTATCCTGTACTTGTGAAATCGATATTTTGAACCTGAATGCTGGACTTAGAGCATATTTCAGTTAAACTGAATCCTTTGGGTGTAGGCATTTTATTCTGGTTTATTGAGATCATTTTGAATCCTGATTTGGTTATTCATCCTATTGACTATTCCTTCTAAGCTTTATATAATGCTCACATTTATTTAGGTTTGCCTTCTGTATTCATTCAGGTGGTACAAAGCTTTCTGTTTAGGGAGGGGTAGTGGGGACTAGAGAGTGCTTCATGGAGGAGGTAGATTTTGGGTTAGGGTCCTGGTGGGGATTCCCTTACTCTCCAAGGGCGTGAACTTTTCTTGATTGAGAGAAAGTCTGATATGAGAGCTGTTTGTTCATTCACTCATTCATTTATTCATTCATTAATTGAATATTTATTGAGCTCCCATCATACCCTCAACACTGTTCAATGTGCTGAGGATAAAGTAGTGAGCATGACCGACATGTTAATTGCACTTAAAAGCTTACAGTTTGGTTGGATGACTAAAATCCAGCTCACAACTACTACACTATATTGCCAGAGAAGGTTAAACTTCCAAATCATAAATTTACTCTTTTGGTATCTTTAATATCTATGGAAGTTCTAATATAGTAATCAATTTAATTCAACTCAACAAATATTTATTTACTAGGCAGTGTGCTCGGTACTAAGATATAATGGAGAAAAAGAAATACATTGTCTCTGCTTTACTGAGCTTACATTTAGTACAGATTATTAGGCAAGCAAAGAAGCAATTATAATACACTCTGATGTGATATGTTCTCTGACAGGAATAGTGTATGGTGTTGTGATCACATGCAGCAGTATCAACTCACCCAGACTTGTGGAGAGGGAGCGGTCAAGGAAAACTTTCTGACAAAATGACATTTTTAGATTAGACCAGAAAGATGAGTAAAACAAGTGAAGTAGCAGGTAAGAATGAACTAGGCAGATAGAATAGCTGAGGTTAAGGCTTGGAGGAATGAAAGAGTACAGGACATTTGGACAACTGGAAGATGTTCCTCAGTCTGGAACAGAGAGTGAGGGGCTGGTGATTGCCTGTTATGTCGATTTGGTCTTCCTACTGAGTTTGGGGTACTAACTTGTCATTTAACAAACCCTTTATATTTCCAGAGAGCTGCTATAGAAGACAGATTGCTACTTGTGCATGGTGCTACAGCTTTGAGGGGTGTCATCAAAATGACTTCTGTTTTCCTAAAGGCTTACTATCTATGGTTGCAGCTGTAATAAAATTAAGGAACTCCCTCACATTTCCAAGTACCAAATACTTTATACTTTTCTTCAAATGTTTCCTTTAACACATGGGATATTTTGTAAACATAGTTTTATAAATTGGCCATTTGACTCAATCTTGCTAAGCTGTTTGACCCTGGGGATGAAGCTCATTCTTTACAAGCACTGCTTCTGCTTACCTTGTTGAAATAAAAACTTTGCGATTGCTTTATGGCAAACATAAGTTTATTGCAATTAAAAAAATGATAGGTATGACTTGCAGTACATGCACACTAAATATTTCAGTGGGAGGTCTAGGAACTCAGGTTTTCATAAAGCATGAGCTAAGTTAACCTAACAATTTGATTCTTTGCAAAGTGTTTGAAAGGGAACAGATCTTTTTTTTTTTAAGGCTACTGTGAAGGAGACTTAAAAGTCTGAGATGTGACTCAGTGAAGAGGTTCTCAGCGAGTGCGGCTACAAGAAATGATTCTGAAATTTGGGTAGATGCTGAAGGCAGTTAAATTGAAAGGCTGATTAAATGCATTTGGGATTTTGGGAGAAAAATCTTATGTTCAGTTAAAAAAATCTGAGGTTCATTTCTCTGAGGATTCTTTGTCCCTGGCATGGCACTTTTGAAGGTCTTTTAGAACCTGAGGCCATATTAGCTGGTAAGTCTTATAGCTGGAACATAGCTTGTGGGACACTAGGGGGTAGATGCCACAGTCGTGTTTGTGCTAGAATGCTAAGTCAGACATATCTCCAAGAAGAAGAGATAGAATTCCTTTACTTTATACGTGAAAGTATTAAATAATATACTAACAATGATAGTGAAGGTTTATCGAGTGCTTAATATATGCCAGGCACGATGCCAGATACTTTACATATATGATCTCATTTAATCCATTCTACAGTTCTATGAGGTATTTACCATAGCATTATTACCCTCATTTTACATGTGAGAAAACAAGGGCCTAGAGATAAGTACATTATCCAAGATCCCACTATTAGTAAGTGGTTGAATTGGGGGTCTTTCCAGGTCTTTCCTATGCTAAAACTCATGTTGGTAATCGTTATGTTGTCCTCTCATCACCAAATCCCAGAGAAAGGTGATCTTGAGATGGTGTAGAACATTCTTGTTGTCAATAGGTCAATAGTACTGCTGAAATTCATCAGTTCTTTTCTCTGCCTCTCACATAGCTGAGAGGCAGCACTTCACATTGGAAAGGGCATAGGCTTTGAATTCAAACAGACCTGGTCCAAGCTTTGCTGTATAACTTAAAGTGTGAATGTGGGTAAGTGATTTAAACTCTCTAATTGTCAGCTGCCAAATCTATAATATAAAGATCCTGATGTCTACTTTGCATGGTTGCTGTAAGGATTAAATGCAACAAGATAAGCAAAATGTCTAACAACACAGACCCTGGTGGATCACAGGTCCCCAATAATGGCGGCTGTCTCAGTAATTATAAATGGTCCAATTAGATTATTGAGTTGTCAGATGTTCTGGTGATCGGTACTTAACAGCTTTATCCATAGACAAGGGGATAAAAACAGCAACAGCAGGTAGCTCTTTAAGCAGGTCTAACTAATGTGTGGCTTCCAACCTCTCCTACTTCTAGCTACTACATCCAATAGATTACTCTTAATGTAGGTAATAGAAATTGATATTCCTAAGTTGTGGTATTAACCTAAACTCAATTAAAGCACCACATTGCATTACTGCACTCCTCCACCCATTTGTGATTGCACACCGCTTGACTAGATGCCAGTTTCCATGGCTTTGTTTCAAAGCAACACATTCCACACATGGAAAGCAAACTGCAGTGCAGAGGGAGACATAATGAGAAGTTACTTGTCGGTTCAGAAAAAACAGAGCATCCTTAATTTATATCCCATTCACACTACACAACCATTTGTTCAGCAAAATCCTCTGCTACATTTACACTGTAAATTATTTGCTGGAAACTTGAGCTACAGAAAGAAGCTGAGTTCAATTGCTTTGAATTCAATAGCAGCAAACCCACTTACTTTCACTCTTTTGTCTGGGAAAGTAAACCCTTTAGTACAGTGCATTTCCCACACAGTCAGAGTTTGTTGGTTATTTATGTTTTGATGTTGGATTTTCATCTCCCTGCTTTTCATCAGAAGCAATTATAAAGCCACAATCATGAAAATAATGAGTACAGATACATGGTCCAACATGTCTTCATTATGACTCTTTGGCCTATTCAAATAAAGCTCCAGGGTTAATTTCTTTACACACTATTTTCGATTTTTCCTCTTTGGTCCTACATCTGGTAAGAATCAGCATTGTTACACAGCCCTGCCTTCTGTGTCCTCTGAGGTTTGCATACGATGAATAAAACAAAAGAGTGAGAAAAAGAAGTTGAGGGTAAAGGTCCCAGGAAAAAGAATCTCAAGGTGATTCACATAGCTGAGCCCTAGAGGAAGAACCTGGCTCCCACCTGCACAAACACTGACAATTGTTTGGAAAATGTCACCAAGTCGAGGGTACTTAGAAAGAAGAATGACAGAAGGTTTGTTTCTATCAGTTAACAAAAGGGCTTGGAAGCTTCTGAAATTATCCTCACCCTTTGAAATTAGTCCCAAAGAAAAGGACATGTCCCATTTCTGAGTGGAGATTTTATGCCAGGAAGCATAAAATCTATCAAGAAACAAAACAGTTATGAGATTTCAAGGGGGTAATGTATTTGAGCACCTAGCACAGTGCTTGGCCAAGCACATGCTCAACAAAGGTTAAGAATCCAATTAATGAGGACTTTGTGTGGGCACAGCATTATGCTAAAGGGTTATCAAAAGGCTTAGGGTATTGTCTTAGTCCTCAAAGCTTATAAACAGAGCAAGACAGCACCCACAAATGAAGATAGAAGCAGCAATATGAGGCAGTGTAGGTAGGTGTCAAATGATGGATGCAAACAATTAGGAAGTAAGTTAGCATGTGCTGAGTATCAACTACATGCCATTGATTCCTCACAACAATCATAAGAGGTTGGTGCTATGATTATTTCCATTTTACAGATGAGTAAACTAAATTTTAGAGTAGTAGAGTGATTTTGTCTTGGTCACACATGTAATAAGTGACTTATCTGAGATTTTGATCCTTGCTCTCATTTCTATACAGATCTTCGTCAACTTACCATGGGGTTATGTCCCAATAAACTTACTGTAAGTTGAAAATATTGTAAATCAAAAATGCATTTAATACACCTATTCTACTGAACATGATAGCTTAGCCAACCTACCTTAAAAGTGGTCAGAATACTTACATTAGCTTACAGTTGGGCAAAATCATCTAACACAAAGCCTATCTTATAGTAAAGTGTTGAATTTCTCAAGTAATTTATTGAATATTGTACAGAAAGTGAAAACAGAACACATGGATACAGAATGGTTGTAAGTGTATTGGTTGTTTAGCCTGTGATCACGTAGCTGAGTGGGGGCTGTGGCTCGCTGCCACTGCCCCTCATAATGAGAGAGTATTATACAACATACTGCTAGCTTAGGGAAAGATAAAAATTCAAAATTTGAAGTATGGTTTCTACTGAATGCATATCTAGTTTTCATGCCATTTTAAAGTCAAAAATTGTTAAGTCGAACTATCTTAAGTTGGGGACCATCTGTATTTGTTCTATAGTATGTACTATGGTCTTTCCTGCGGACAAACAGAGAGAGGCCTCTTCATCCCTCTTGATCACTTATTATTTGCTATATCTCTGTTAAATCTTTTACATATAGCATATCATTGTAGTATAGAGGTTAAGGTCATGGACTGCCTAGGTTCAACTCCTTTCTCCACCCACCAGCTCTGTGACTTTGGGAAAGTTACTTAACCTCTCTGTGACTCAAAAGTAAATGAATTAATATGTGCAACATAGTTACATAAGAGTTTGGCACATTTTAAGTCAAATATAAGTGATGGTTATTATTATTATTATTTAATTCTTATAAATCTCTATGAAATAGAGACTATGGTGATGTTCACTATACAGATGAGGGAGCTGAGCCTTGGAGAGATGAAATAACTTTTTCAAAGTTACCTTGTAGTAAATTCTGGAGCTGGAATTCATATCCAAGGTTGTGTAACCCCAAAACTTTGTTTTACTTTTTTCTCTCTGTGCCTCAATACTTCTCTAAGTGCCATAACTGCTAAAGAGAGGGAGAAGTGTAAGTGAGCTGAAGGCTTCATTGAGGATGTGGGACTTGAGGTTAGAAAAGGGTAATGAGAAAGAGAATCTGTGTAGGAAGCTTGGATTAAGAAGGGAGGACAGTGTATATTGAGGGGAGGAGGAGGGGGGACCAAACATCTTTCTTTCCAGAAGACTCTTAGAGTATGAGGAAATCCAATCCTGCCATTAGTGACATAAAAGCAAATGAGTCAGAAAGAGAAAGACAAATACCGTATGCTAACACATATATATGGAATTTAAGAAAAAAAATGTCATGAAGAACCTAGGGGTAAAACAGGAATAAAGACACAGACCTACTTGAGAATGGTCTTGAGGATATGGGGAGGGGGAAGGGTAAGCTGTGACAAAGCGAGAGAGAGGCATGGACATATATACACTACCAAACATAAGGTAGCTAGCTAGTGGGAAGCAGCCACATAGGACAGGGAGATCAGCTCGGTGCTTTGTGATCACCTAGAGGGGTGGGATAGGGAGGGTGGGAGGGATGGAGACACAAGAGGGAAGGGATATGGGAACAGATGTATATGTATAACTGATTCACTTTGTTATAAAGCAGAAACTAACACACCATTGTGAAGCAATTATACTCCAATAAAGTTGTAAAAAAAGCAAATGCAGACCCTCTCAAAGGAGCCTCTCCTACAGCTGAGTCACAAGGAAGGCCCTGCGGGCAGGAGGCAACCCTCACCTTCCCAAGAGGAATCAATCGGAGGAAAGCTGTAAATTAATCTGAAAGTAATCGCCTAGAAGGGTATGCCTGGAATTCTAAACTTGAGTTTACTTCAGCCCTGTCTGCCTCCAGGTAGCTCGTATGAGAATGATCCCTGCAGACGATCATAGGGCAGAGGAATTTCCAGAGGAGAAACTAGCACCGGGAGCACCAAATTAGGGAGAAAAAAATCTAATTGCTTAATTGAAAATTTATAAAAAAAACTATGTACAATTATAAGTCCATTACATCGTAAGGCACAAACCCCCACTGGAGAACGATTGAACTGTCGCTTGTTTCCCACTCTGCATAGCTGAGTCTCCTGGGGGCCATTGCTTTAGTAGTTTGGCTGTCTCAGCTGCTACCGTGCCTCCTCATTTTCCTCCATTCCCGATTGGTGTGACTTGGGAAGCCAACCATGTCTTTTTTAAAGCCTGCCAGTTCGCCTATGTAGCTGGTAAGCGCTGGTGATTTATGTCTGGGAGTCTGTTTAACTGGGGATCCTGCCTGCCTGAAGCTTGCAGTGGTAATAGCCCTCCTAATTAACTCTGTTATTCTTTATTCCTCACCCTCTGGGCTTCCTTTGAAACTTTCCCAACTTTGGATGACTCAGAGTTTTAGAGAAGCATTTTCCTGTGTAGGAATTTCACTTAGGCTCCGTCCAGTCCTTCAAGTCTCACATCAGCACCTGCACCAGCGTGCACTTTGCACTGAACCCCAGTGTTTCAGTAGAGAATTGTCTCTATGTATCACAATTACACAGACTTGAGCTCAATGTCTCTGTGGCAACCTACGGGGAAATTCATTGGCTCAAGAGCTTATCAATGGACTTAATCTACCCTGTGTAAAGAAAGTGTACCTGTGCCCTTTGACTGTTAAATGGATGGTGTGCTGAGCTGAAGCAATGAGACTCTGAATGAAAAATTTCCCAAGAGCAAAAGAGGAAAGTTCTGAGCTAGCTTTGCAAACAAAGTGCCTCCCTGTACCTCTGAGATGCAGTTAGGAGCTGGCTTGACATAGATTTAGAGAGAAAACGTATGCCCTGTCACTCCCAGGTATGATTTCCTGACTATGGGGGTTGTTATCAATTCCATATGGAATAGGTGCTGCTATAACTTCAGAGTGCTCTACACTGACTCGGCAGAAGGCAAGTGAACTTTCATGTAAGCTATTCCAGGATACTTTCCCATGACTCTTGATCAGTGAATGGATGGAGTGAGATAATTCTATTGTAACAAAATAATCAAGGGAAGCCTGAAGGTCATGTTACCTTACTGGGATATTGGTAATATGAGTAAGTGAAGCAAAATTGATTTCCAAGTCGATAAGACCTATATATCTCTGATTCATTAGGGTTCAGTACCCGTGCCATGTTTGTATTCTTTTATCCAGGGTCTGGTTACTCCCACTAAGCTTTTGAAGCACAAACTAAGAAGTGTAAGGCCCTTTTCAGTGTTTTGTTCTCATCACTTTACCATCTTTACCTTAATGTGTTGTTCTGAATCCTTGATATGTGTGCTGACGCTCATGGAAGGTTCACATACTCTGCTAAAGTCATCTCTCTTCTCTTGGTCTCCATACACTACTCAGTAAAATGGCGGTGATACCCACTGATATTACTATGTTATACTCTGAGGGACAAAGAAACCTTGGTTCTTTAAGTATGATGAGCGAAACAGACAAAAGCTGTTTCTGGGGACAAAGTCAGATTGTAACAGGATGAAGGGTTAATTAGAAGGGGGAAAAGTAGAGTGGATTGTAGACCAGAGGCACTTGGAAGGATTGTTGGGTACCTGTGGGGGGTATTTATTAGGGCCTAACTTAGTTTGGAGACTGATATTTCAGAGCACCAAGAACATTTGCTTGATTTTTGAAAATCTGGTTATGGTCAGTGGCCCAAATGTAGGAATAGAGAACATATGTGATTGGATTGATTAAAAGGTAAAGATTTGCAGGACAACTTTGGTAGAATTGCCTATGGGGACAATGGATTTAAAGGTATTGGCAAAAGAGTGTTTAAAGATTGAATCACAACTTGAGGCTGGGGCGGGAAGAAAGTGAAACCAAAATGGACCAATAAGCTGATGAAAATAGAAGTCTCACAGGACTGGGGAACTCAGTGAAAATGAAGAACAGGAGGAGTGGGAGTCATGGAGTGAGTTTATCAAATAAAAGGTAGTACTCAAAGAAAGAGCTATTGGCATTTAAATGTTCTGAAGTGGAGCAGTTCTGGTGAGAGATGAAGTCCAGCATGTGGCCCTGGGAGTATGTTTCTGAAATGGGATGCAGGAGAAAGTCCTGGTAGTAAAAGAGGTCAAAGAACTGTGGGCAGCAGTGTTGGGCTTGCAGTGTGATTTAGACACATAGGTTAATGGCTAGAGTTGAGGTAGAAAGACCCACTGAGAGTGTGGTACCAAAGACCATGGAGAATGTGGGTGGGTGGTGTAGGGGGTAAGAGAAGACAGTGATGAAGAAAGAGAGAAAAACATATATCCTGATCCCTGAGAGAGAAGTATCTTCTGTAAGAGAGTGGAAGGCAGCACTGTGAGGTTAGGGTAATTAATTGTTAAAATATTTTGGCTACTCTAATGCCCAGAACAGAAACTTCTAAATTAAGCGAGAGTGAGGTAGGGAAAAGATTTGGTGATTTGTGAGAGCCTCCTTGGAAAACACTAGGTTCAATGTTCACACTGTAAACCAATGCAATCATTATCCTTGCAACTATTGATGTAGAATGTAAGAGTAGAATGATTTTCAATGGTTCCTCATGCTGGTCCTGTGGGGTAAGGGAGTTCAATCATTCCCATTTACAAAGAAGGGAGTAGACAAGAGTTTTGTGGTCAGATTTAAAGCAAAGTTATTGACTGAACTCCCTTTAATTGGCTATCACTTGCTAATTGGCTGATGATGTACAGGCCCCTTAAAACTCCCAAGAGAATTTCCAGGAATCCAGGCTGCACAGAAGTGATAAATGATAACTTGAATAACCTTGCTTCTTTGCTAAGGGCAGCCACTGGTCAACTCTATAGGACTGTTACCTGGGCCTTTTTCCATTACTTCTACTTCAGCACTTTGAGATGTTTGCATCATCAGTGATTTTGATCATTAGAACAAAATTGACTTACTATTTGTATTTACTTTTTACTTATTTATAGCCAAGGATACTGTGAATTTAGATGCTTGGATGATAAGCATTTATATTTGATGTACATAAAATAGTGTTCTCTCTCTTGTATCTGTCTATTTAACACCTTCAGAAGTATCATGTTCCTTCCTTTGTTGAATTTATTAACATTTCCCTATGCTGTCAAGGAAAATTTTTCCATTTCCAGAGCTCACTATGGATTTTACATCAAGCTGTGGATTTGGGCACTGACAGGATCAAGCTATTGGAAAAATCGTGTCTTGGACAATTAACAAAGCTGTATAGTTGTGATGCTGAAAAATGTGTAGAGAATGCTGGAATGGACTGTCTATTCTAGAGGTTTCTCTGTAGCCAGCTATACTTAAAGGTTATTTTCTTCTTTTCTAAGAGGGGGCATTGTTTTGGTCTGTTTCTCATTTTCCGTTCTTTCTCTTTTTTCTTGTCTTTCATCTGTTGTCCTTTAGATCAGACAAATGAACTACCTAAAATACATAATCATCTCATTTGTAGGCAAATGACTCTGACTCAAAGTTGTTGTGAGTGGATATATATTTTTTAAAAAAGACTCTAAGCTTGCTCTGAGATAGGGGATTTTGTTTTCTGTAGAGTTCATCCATAGAGCAAGTGCTGTCATGCAGTGGTGATATTTACAGTGCTTCACTGGATGAGAACATGGCTGCTCCTCAGTAGCGTTTTCTATTGATATAAATTGCTAGAATTCAGGCTTTGCCTGCACTCAGGCACTATGTAGTTCTATTTGGCAGATGCATCTGAAGCCCTTAATATTTTGGAGCACGTTGGAGTTGAAGGGAGCCAAAAAATTCCACTAAATCACCTCTTAATTGGATTCTCTTTCTACTCTCTCCCAGTCAATTCCCTCAGTGTTTTTGGGATTGTTCCTGAGCTGGTTCTCTATTTTTTTCTCTAGTAAAGCAGCAGGACTCCCTCAGGTGCCCTCTGAGGATTTTACTCCCTAGTTTCCTCAGTGTATTCTTGGGTGAGACTGTGACAGATGCCCACAGGAGTCCTCAGATCGAGGGAGATGGGGTGCCTCTTCACACCTCTCTGCAGTTTCACACTTTCACATGGATGCTTCCTTGAACACCCGCACCCCATCTGTTCTTACATCAGCCCCATATCATTATTAATAGCATGTTTACCCTACATTTTCTTTTTTGGAAAGTTACTTCTACGTTGCTGCCTCTTTCTTCTCAAGTAGATTGAGGGAGCACTAGGGAAAATCTTTCAGATGTTGGTACCTCTGAAATTTGATCTCAGAGATGCATTCAGGTATAATAATACACTTCCCAGTATACTTGCCTTTCAAGAAGGTGATAAATGTGGCAGATGGAGAGCAGCACTGGAGGATCTTGTGCTGTTTTTACTCAGAGCTGTCTGCTGGGTTACCTTGGTTCATATTTGATGAGCCAGAGCCCTTGTTACAAAGTTCCCTTTAGGGAGGGCAGAGTCATCATGAAATGTTTAGGTGTGGTGGGAGCCTCAGAGGCTGATGGGCTGATTCAGTGTGTTTACTTCTTACATTTGGTCCTGCTGTGATCTCAAGGCTTAGTGGGTTTGGATTTGCATTGATAGCTTGGGCCCTTTATCATCATCAAAACAAATACAGGCAATATTTAGTGCTGTATGCTGAATCTGCCCATTAAATACCAGTTTGAATCAACCTGTACTTCTAGGTCAAGTTTCTATAGTATTGCTTTCTGTGCCTTTTGACCCTTCAGAGAGAGCTACTGACTGTTTTGTTTTATCCGTCTTTACTCTGTGCTAAGCTCTGTACCCAGCCCCACAAATATCCCCATTTCATCAGGTCTCCAGGGAGTTTCACTCTTCTGCAACTCCTTTAAACACTCTTCTCCTCAATTTAATCTTCTTGATTAAAAAAAATACAAAATACTTTAAATATGATAATTGTAAAGAAAATATTTACTTTGATAAATTGATGTTCTACTCAACCACACATTGCTAGGTTTTTGGACAACTGTATTACAAGCTATAAAATTGAACGTGGAGATTCAAGATGGCAGAGGATTAGGTGGACGTGGAGTTCATCTTTCTCCACAGATGCATCAGGAAGACATCTATAGATGTAACAATTCTCACAGAATACCAGCTGAAAACTAGCAGAAGACCTTGGACAACAGAAAGGACCATAAAGATCCCTGAATAACTGGGTAGAATGGAAAAAAGAAGGGAGAAGGAAGAGGAGAGGAAGTGGAATGGGATCTGCACCCAGGGTTGGGGGAGCTGAAGCAAAGGAGAGATTCCTGAATTCGGGGAAACCCCCTCTCTGATGGAGAAATCCCCTTTCTGATGGGGAAATCAATACGGAGAGAAGGGAAGCATTTGAGACTGTCAGAAGAGGGTGAAGCAGCCTATCTGTGGCAGACAGCACAGAGTGAGAAATGCACAGACGGTCCGTACCTCAGTCCTATGTGCCGTGGAATGGGACCTGTGTTCACAGGTGTGCAAGGGGGCTGGGACCTGGAGGGTGGGGATTGGAGAACAGGCCCAGAGCGAGAACTGCTGTTGGCTGTGGGGAGACAGACTGAGGGGATGGGAGGGAGGAAATCCACAGTAGGGAATGCTTATGGATGAAGACAGGACGGCCATGGAAGCAGGGTACTACTGCTGAGTCACACACAGGCAGAGGAGCCACTACTGTAACTTCTCTCTCCCCACATGCTGGTGCCTGCCTATGACAACAAAAAAAGCACCCTCAGGGCTGGCTCTCATGTGCTGGCTGCCAAGCAATAGAAAAAAAGCCCCCTCAGAGCTGGCCCTCATGCACCAGGTGAAGGGCAATAAAAAATGCCCTTGTGCACTGTACACCAGGAACCAGAAAAGTCCCTCACTAGGGTCATATCTCTTGCGCCCATGGCCGTTGGCTTCCCTGCACATTTGGCGCCACTGGGGACCCCATGATCCAAGCAGTCATACCATCTCTGCACCCGTTTCTCACAGGGGCAGACCCAAGAGCTCCAAGGCAGCCTCAGGACAAGACTCCTGTGGGTGGACCACACACAGAGGTGGGGATAAAACCAAAGCTGAACCCCAGGGACGGGGTGACTAAGGAAGAAGATTGAAAGTCTTTCCATCAGCTGTACAAGCTTCAGATTAAATCCCCACAATCAGCTAGGTAGACCCTGTGTCTATGTAATATCTGAGTAGACAATGAATGTTCTCACGAATGAAAATGGTCTAGCTCTGGCAGCTGTGGACTATGGGGGCAAGCACACACAGGAATTGGGCCAGATCAGAGACTGAGTGGTCTCTACAGGGCCCACAGCAGGTCCAGAGACCAGGCCAGAGGCAGAGGTGAGCCTCCTGGGGAGGTGGTGGTGGGCTGTGGCTCATGGCAAGTGAAAAGACACTTACAGCTGAGACCCCAGGGAAACATAATTATTACCATTAATTTTATGATATTTTGATTCAGTCTGTTTTTGGCTCTGGCTTTTGTTTTGTTTTGTTTTGTTTTCTTTATTTCTTTTTTTCATTTGTTTGTTTGTTGTAGTATTAGTATTTTTTAAAGTTTATTTAGTCTTTTGGGATCCCTGTTTTATAACATATTTTAAAAAAAACCTTTTTATGTATTTCTATTTTTACTTTGCTTTTCTGTACTCTTTTCCCTTATTTATTTTTCTTCTTTTTCTTTAATATATCTTTATTTATTTTTATATTTCCATTTCTACTTTGCTTTTATGTTGTCCTGTATTTTTCCCCTTTTATTTTGTTTTATTTTATTTTATTAGTATTTTAAAAATCATTTTATCAGTTTGTTCTGTTTCGTTGCTTAATTCTTCAGTTGGAACACTGCTTTCATTTTGTTTTTAGGTTATGTGTTTTTGTTAGTTTTAAGCCTAATTGTTTGATTTCGTTTTTGAGTTCTTCTATGTGTCTGGTTGTTCTCTTGCTTTTTTTAAATTTGGTTCTGTTTTTGTTTCTTTTACGTGTGTGTGTGTTACTTTGTTTCTGTTTTTGTCTGTTTGATTTTGTTTTTACTATTTCTCGGGTTTTGTTTGTCCTTTTTTTTCTCTTTAACATATTTTCTATTTTATTTTTTAAATATTTCTATTTCTACATTGCTTTTCTGTAGTTCTGTCTTCTTTCTTCTGTCTCCTTTTTAAATCTTTTTATCATTTTTGTCCGTTTGTTTTGTTTCTTTGCTTCATTCTTCAGTTGGCACTCTGCTTTGGTTTTGTTTTTTTGGTTTTGTGTTTTTGTCAGCTTTCTTTTTAATCGTTTGATTTTGTTCTTGAGTTCTTTTGTTTGTCTAGTTGTTCTCTTGCTTTTTGATTTATTTGGTTCTGTTTTTGTTTCTTTTGTGTGTGTGCATGTTTCCTTGTTTCTGTTTCATTTTAGTTTTTACCACTTGTCTGGGGTTACGTTATTTTTTTTAATCCTCTTTACTGCTGGGATGAGTGACTTGCTGGGTCTTGGTCTCTTGACCAGAAGTCAGGCCTGAAGCTCTGCACTGGGCACACTGAGTCCAGAATGCGTGACCATTAGAGAATTCCCGGCCTCAGGGAAGATTAATCACTGACCGCTCTCACAGAGGCCTCTATCAGAATCCAAAACCCGGCTCCACCAACTGCCAGCAACTCCTAGTGTTGGATGCCTCACACCAAACAACAAACAAGACAGGAACACAAACCCAGCAATTAACACACAGTCTAGCTAAAGTCATACTAAGCTCATAGACACCCCAAAACACACCAACTGATGGGCCCTGCTCATCAGAGGGAAAAGAATCAGCTCCACTCACCAGAACACAGACACCAGTCCCTCCCATCAGGAAGCCTATGCAAGCCACTGGACCAACCTCACTACCGGGGGCAGAGAACAGAAGCAAGAGGAGTTACAACCCAGCAGCCTAGGGAAAGGAGACCTCAAATACAGTAAATTAGACAAAATGAGAAGACAGAGAAATATCTTGCAGGCAAAGGAGCAAGATAAAAACCCACAAGACCAAATAAATGAAGAGGAAATAGGCAAGCTACTTGAAAAATAATTCAGAGAAATGATAGTAAAGATCATCCAAAATCTCAGAGAAAATACAAGAAACGTTTAACAGGAAACTAGAAGAGGTAATGAGCACACAAAGAGTAACAAACAACACAATAACTGAAATTAAAAATACTCTAGAAAGAACCAATGACAGAAAAACTGAGGCAGAAGAAGGGATAAGTGAGCTGGAAGATAGAATGATGGAAATAACTGCTTCAGAGCAGAAAAGAAAAAAGGATGAAAAGAATGGAGGGCAGTCTCAGAGACCTCTGGGACAACATTAAATACACCAACATTCTAATTATAGGCATCCCAGAAGAAGAAGAAAAAAGGACAGGTTCTGAGGAAATGTTTGAAGACATTATAGCCAAAAACTTCCCCAGCATGGGAAAGGAAATAGTCGAAGTCCAGGAAGCACAGAGAATCCCATATAGGATAAACCCAAGGAGAAAGACGCCAAGACACATATTAATCAAACTAACAAAAATGAAACCCAAGGAAAAAATCTTAAAAGCAGCAAGGGAAAAGCAACAAATAACTTACAAGGGAATCCCCACAAGGTTAACAGCTGATCTTTCAGCAGAAATTCTACAGGCCAGAAGGGAGTAGCAAAATATATTTAAAGTGATGAAAGGGAAGAACCTACAACTAAGAATACTCTACCCAGAAAGGATCTTATTCAGATTCGACAGGATCTTATTCAGATTTGACAGAGAAATCAAAAGCTTTACAAACAAGGAAACATTAAGAGAATTCAGCATCACCCAACCAGTTTTACAACAAATGCTAAAAAACTTCTCTAGGCAGGAAACACAAGAGAAGGAAAAGACTTACAAAAACAAACCCAAAACAATTAAGAAAATGGCAATAGGAACATACATATCAATAATTACCTTAAATGTAAATAGATTAAATGCCACAGCCAAAAGACACAGACTGGCTGAATGGATACAAAAACGAGACCCATATATATGCTCTCTACAAGTGAACCACTTCAGACCTAGGACACACACAGACTGAAAGTGAGGGGATGGCAAAAGATATTCCATGAAAATGTAACTCAAAAGAAAGCTGGAGTAGCAATAATCATATCAGGCAAAAAATACTTCAAAATAAACACTGTTACAAGAGACAAGGAAGGTCACTATATAATGATCAAGGGATCAATCCAAGAAGAAGATATAACAATTGCAAATATATATGCACACAACATAGGAACATGAAAGGGGAAGTCGACAGTAACACAATAATAGTAGGCAACTGTAACTCTACACTTACACCAATGGACAGACCATCCAAAATGAAAATAAATAAGGAAACACAAGCTTTAAATGATACATTAGCCCAGATAGACTTAATTGATATTTATAGGACATTCCATTCGAAAACAACAGAATACACATTCTTCTGTATTTTCAACAGAATACACACGGAACATTCTCCAGGATAGATCACATCTTGGGTGATATGATCTGTCAAGCCTTGGTAAACTTAAGAAAATTGAAGTTGTATCAAGCATCTTTTCTGACCACAATGATATGAGTCTAGATATCAATTACAGGAAAAAGCATGTAAAAAATACAAACACATGAAGGCTAAACAATATGCTACTAAACAACCAAGAGGTCACTGAAGAAATAAAAGATGAAATTAAAACACCTAAAAACAAATGACAATGAAAACACGATGACCCAAAACCTATGGGATGCAGCAAAAGCAGTTCTAAGAGGGAAGTTTATAGCAATACAATCCTACCTCAAGAAAAAAGAAACATCTCAAATAACAACCTAATTTTATATATAAAGCAATTAGAGAAAGAAGAAGAAAAAAACTCCTAGTTAGCAGAAGGAAAGAAATCATAAAGGTCAGATCAGAAATAAATGAAAAAGAAATGAAGGAAACTATAGCAAAGATCAACAAAACTAAAAGCTGGTTCTTTGAGAAGATAAACAAAATTGATTAACCATTAACCAGACTCATCAGGAAAAAACGGGAGAAGACTCAAATCAACAGAATTAGAAATGAAAAAGGAGAAGTAACAGCTGATACTGCAGAAATACAAAGGATCTTGAGAGACTACTACAAGCAACTATATGTCAATAAAATGGACAACTTGGAAGAAATGGACAAATTCTTAGAAAAGTACAACCTTCCAAGACTGAACCAGGAAGAAATAGAAAATATAAGCACAGGGCTTCCCTCGTGGCGCAGTGGTTGAGAGTCCGCCTGCCGATGTGGGGGACGCGGGTTCGTGCCCCGGTCCGGGAGGATCCCACATGCTGCGGAGCGGCTGGGCGTGTGAGCCATGGCCGCTGGGCTTGCGCTTCCAGAGCCTGTGCTCCGCAACGGGAGAGGCCACAGCAGTGAGAGGCCCGCATACCGCAAAAAAAAAAAAAAAAGGAAATATAAGCACATCAATCACAAGCAATGAAATTGAAAGTGTGATTAAAACTCTTCCAACAGGACTTCCCTGGTGGTGCAGTGGTAAAGAATCTGCCCGCCAATGTAGGGGACATGGGTTCAAGTCCTGGTCTGGGAAGATCTCACGTGCTGTGGAACAACTAAGCCCATGCACCACAACTAACTACTGAGCCTGTGCTCTAGAGCCCGTGACCCACAACTACTGAAGCCTGCTTGCTTGTGCTCTGCAACAAGAGAAACCAACACAATGAGAAGCCCACACAGCACAATGAAGACCCAATGAAGCCATAATAATAATAATAATAATAATAATAATAATAATAATAATAATAATAATAATAATAATAAATAAATAAATAAAAGAAAAGAAACCTTCCAACAAACAAAAGCCCAGGGCCACATGGCTTCATACGCAAATTCTATCAAACATTCAGAGAAGAGCTAACACCTATCTTTCTCAAAGTCTTCCAAAATATAGCAGAGGGAGGAACACACCCAAACTACTTCTAAGAGGCCAACATCACCCTGATACCAAAACCAGGAAAAGATATCACAAAAAAATTACAGGCCCATATCACTGATGAACATAGATGCAAAAATCCTCAACAAAATACTAGCAAACAGAATCCAACAACACATTAAAAGGATCATATACCATGATCAAGTGGGGTTTATCCCAGGAATGCAAGGATTCTTCAATATGTGCAGATCAATCAGTGTGATACACCATATTAATAAAACTGAAGGATAAAAACCATATGATAACCTCAATAGATGCAGAAAAAGCTTTTGACAAAATTCAACACCCATGTATGGTAAAAACTCTCCAGAAAGTGGGCCTAGAGGGAACTTACCTCAAGAAAATAAAAGCCATATATGAAAAACCCACAGCCAACATCATTCTCAATGGTGAAAAACTGAATGCATCTCCTCTAAGATCAAGAACAAGACAAGGGTATCCACTCTCACCACTATTATTCAACATAGTTTTGGAAGTTTTAGCAATGGCAATCAGAGAAGAAAAAGAAATAAAAGGAATCCGTATTGCAAAAGAAAAACTAAAACTGTCACTGTTTGATACTATACATAGAAAATGCTAAAGAGGCCACCAGTAAATTTCTAGCGCTAATCAATGAATTTGGTAAAGTAGCAGGATACAAAATTAATGCACAGAAATCTCTTGCATTCCTATTCACCAACAACAAAATATCAGAAAAAGAAATTAAGGAAACACTCCCACTTACCACTGCAACAAAAATAATAAAATACCTAGGAATAAACCTACCTAAGGAGGCAAAAGACGTATATGCAGAAAACTGTAAGAAACTGATGAAAGAAATCAAAGATGATACAAACAGATGGAGAGATATACCATGTACTTCGACTGGAAGAATCAACATTGTGAAAATGACTATGCTATCCAAAGCAATCTACAGGTTCAATGCAATCCCTATCAAACTACCAAGGGCATTTTTCATAGAATGAGAACATAAAATTTTACAGTTTGTATGGAAACATAAAAGACCCCAAGTAGCCAAAGCAATCTTGAGAATAAAAAACAGAGCTGGAAGAATCAGGCTCCCTGGCTTCAGATTATACTACAAAGCTACAGTAATCAAGGCAGTATGGTACTGGCAAAAAAACAGAAATATAGATCAATGGAACAGGATAGAAAGCCCAGAGAAAAAACCACACACATATGGTCACCTTAATTCTGATAAAGGAGGCAAGAATATACAATGGAGAAAAGACAGCCTCTTCAATGAGTGGTGCTGGGAAAACTGGACAGCTACATGTAAAAGAATGAAATTAGAACACTTCCTAACACCATACACAAAAGTAAACTCAAAATGGCTTAAAGACCTAAATGTAAGGCCAGACACTATAAAACTCTTAGAGGAAAACATACGCTGATCACTGTATGACATAAATCACAGCTCGATCCTTTTTGACCCACCTCCTAGAGTAATGGAAATAAAATAAAAAATAAACAAATAGGACCTAATGAAACTTAAAAGCTTTTGTGTAGCAAAGGAAAACATAAACAAGATGAAAAGACAACACTCCAAATGGGAGAAAGTATTTGCAAATGAAGCAACTGACAAAGGATTAATCTCCAAATCTATAGGCAGCTCATGCAGCTAAATATTAAAAAAACAAACCCAATCCAAAAATGGTCAGAAAACCTAACAGACTTTTCTCCAAAGTAGACATACAGTTTGCCAAGAAACACATGAAAAGATGCTCAACATCCCTAATCATTAGAGAAATGCAAATCAAAACCACAACAAGGTATCACCTCACACTGGTCATAGTGTCCATCATCAAAGAATCTACAAACAATAAATGCTGGAGTGGGTATGGAGAAAAGGCAACCCTCCTGCACTATTGGTGGGAATGTAAATTGATAGGCCACTATGGAGAACAGTATGGAGGTTCCTTAAAACACTAAAAATAGAATTACCGTATGACCCAGCAATCTTGCTACTGGGCATGTACCCTGAGAAAACCATAATTCAAAAAGGTACATGTATCAGAATGCTCATTGCAGCACTATTTACAATAGCCAGGACATTGAAGCAACCAATGTCCATCGACACATGAATGGATAAAGAAGATGTGGCACATATATACAGTGGAATATTACTCAGCCATAAAAAGGAATTAAACTGAGTTTTTTGTAATGAGGTGGATAGACGTAGAGTCTGTCATACAGAGTGAAGTAAGTCAGAAAGAGAAAAACATATAACGGATGCTAACACACACATATGGAATCTAAAAAAACAGTACTGATGTACCTAGTGACAGGGCAGCAACAAAGACACAGATGTAGACAACGGGCTTGAGGACACAGGGTGGTAAGGGGAAGCTGGGAAAAAGTGAGAGAGTAGCACTGACATATATACACTACCAAATGTAAAATGGGTGGTTAGGGGCTTCCCTGGTGGCGCAGTGGTTGAGAGTCCGCCTGCCGATGCAGGGGACATGGGTTCGTGCCCCGGTCCAGGAGGATCCCACATGCCGTGGAGCGGCTAGGCCCATGAGCCATGGCCGCTGAGCCTGTGCATCTGGAGCCTGTGCTCCGCAACGGGAGAGGCCACAACAGTGAGAGGCCCGTGTACCGCAAAAAAAAAAAAAAAAAAAAAAAAAAAAAGGGGTGGTTAGTGGCAAGCTACTGCATAACACAGGGAGATCAGCTCGATGCTTTGTGATGACCTAGAGGGGTGGGATAGGGAGTGTGGGAGGGAGGCTCAAGAGGGAGAACATATGGGGATATATGTATACATATAGCTGATTCACTTTGTTGTACAGCAGAAACTAATACAACATTGTAAAGAAATGATATTCCAATAAATATATTTTTAAAAAGATGTACAAGCAATGGCATAAAAACAAAAAACACAAAAAATTGAAGGTGTTCTCTTTTATATCCATCTTTTCTTATGTTTTATTCCTCTTTCCCCCTTTGCTCTCTTTCATTCCCCTCTCCCCACCCCCACTTTCCCTTTCTTATAGTGTTTAGCTGGCTCTTTTCCATACTTTTTCTGGTTCTCTTTGTTGCAAAAAGATTGCATTTGCTTGACTAGGTTATGAGTCAGCAAATTTGTGAAGCAAAAGATAAAGCATTTTTTTAACCTACATTCTCCTGCTAATATCCCTCTATCTAGAAGTCTTTAAAACGCTTCCAAATGTCTGTTTTTACATTGGTAGTTTCCTTCGTGTTGTCATATCTTGACACCTTCTCCATGATGTGATCTTGATTGCACCACTGCTGTCCCTTCAGGGCACTTATGTTTCCTCTCTACATTTCTTTCTTTCTTTCTTCCTGCAGTTTAACCGAAGACCTGAATAAGGCACCAAACCTAATAACTCAGAAAGATTTATGCTCTCTTCATGTCTTCGATATTTTCCCTTGGATTACTATGAAAATCTAGATGTTTTCAACAAAGCACAAGGACAGATTTCAAATGACATGAGCCTTAAGGGAATCATCAGCCTCTAAAAGGAAGCACTGACCAGTCTCCTACACTTTATAAGATTAGGTTTGATATAAATAATATTTTGTGTATCCAAAGTTGGGGGCACACTAAAGAGACATAATCTGCTTTCAAGGTTAAAAAATAAATTTAATGAGCAGAAAAGAAAATCCTCTACTTAGATGGTAGTCCAGTGATTTTTAATCTTGTTTTGACTTCTGACGGGCTGCTTTTTCGAATATGTCTGGCTTGATAATAAAAAATAGAGTATCTCAGGGCCTCCCTGGTGGCGCAGTGGTTGAGAGTCCGCCTGCCGATGCAGGGGATACGGGTTCGTGCCCCGGTCTGGGAGGATCCCATATGCCGCGGAGCGGCTGGGCCCGTGAGCCATGGCCGCTGGGCCTGCGCATCCGGAGCCTGTGCTCCGCAACGGGAGAGGCCACAACAGTGAGAGGCCTGCATACCGCAAAAAAAAAAAAAAAATAGAGTATCTCATAATGATATAGAAGAGCCTTGGGTATCAGAGTGTAGGTTCTGTTGTCACCATAGGTCTATGTTCAAATCCCAATTCTGCAACTCTTAGTTGTGTGACTTTGTGCAAGTGAGTTACCTATCTTCCCTTAGTCACAGTTTCCTCATCTGTAAAATGGGAATTATTATAGTTCCTCACCTCATAGGGTTGAGAATTATATGGGTGAAAATATATAAGTTCATATGTGTGGCATGTATATAGTTGATACATGTTAGATGTCATGTTTATAATAATTTTATAGATTCCTCATAGAGGTTACAGTACATTATAATGCAACTAAAGTATGCTGAAATTTGTAATTGAAGTTATGATTCAGATTTCAGTAGGGTGTCTTTCTTGTGAACATGATAATAAAATTCTCAGATTGGTGGCTGGTTGTCTGTGTAACAGATTTTCTCCATCTGAAGCTTCTTACTTTGTGATCTTGGCCTTGTTAACTCAGTATGCTCTCCAGATGTGAATTTCCAGCACTCAATCTCTCTTAGATTGTGTTAACTTTCTATTGGTGAGAAGGGCTTTCTCTCCCACCCCCACCTTTCTTATATGTATGTGGAAGACCTAGCATTGGCAATTATTTCTGGATGGCCTGTAGCATGGTCCTTTGAGGGATTGTTTTAGGGGTTTAAAGAGCTTAACATTGCCCATCGTTACTTCTGATTTTATAGTCCAGTCAACATTTTCTCATTATGATGCATTTTCTAGTATCTTTAATGAGAAAATGGATCAGATTTGGATCAGAATAACCATCACCATGGAAACAGTAGTGTATTGAGAACCACCTACTCTAATGTCTTGATTGCTTTTCTGCTTGGAGATTCTCAAGGTGCTAAACCTCTAGGCAGCCTTTATGTCATGGCCTTACACCCTTCAGGTATTAAGGCCACAAGAACCTTGTCTTACAAGTGTCTGGGTTAGGAGAGCACTTTATTGTCTTGTTGATGTTTGTCTATGAAACTTTAGATTTGTTGGCTCTGATAAAGCATGTTAGTGGATAACTGACCTTTGTTAGAATTCCAGACGACACTTATTTGTTTCAGCTAAAAATAGCACCTTGACATACTTGATTCTATTTTGAGAGGTTTGATCTATCTTCTCTCTTTTCCTCTCTCTCTCCCTCTCTCACTCTGCGCCTCTCATATGTTGTACCATAGCTCTTCTCAAATTTTAATATACATTAATCTGAGGTGGAGCCAGAGATTCTGCATTTCTAACAAGATCCCAGGGTATTCTGATATTGCTGCTCAATGGACAACACTGTGGTTAGTAAGTAAGGGTGTAAAAAATGATGGTGGTACTTCACCCATGTTTCGTGATGCTCACTTCTACATTCTGAAGGTTGCTTACTGCTAACACTTTTGACTCTCTGTTGAGGCCTTTTTTTTTTTTTTTGCTTGTGGGAGCACTTGTTCTGTATGCAGGGCAAGTGTGAAGTGCCAGAGGATTAGTGGCCCTAGAAGCAGTCCTTAACCAATGTCTGATGGGAATTTCATGGATAAATATTCCTGCTTCATTGTCTCCTAGTAGGGAAAAATTTCTCCAGAGTTCCACACCAAGACTGAGCATCTGTTGCCAAATTTTACTGGTTTCATTTCCTTCCCTGTCTCATTTACCCATTATTCTATGAGTGTTTCCTGGAAGCAGCTCCCCCCAAACTTATTGCACTTGAATTTTATCTCAGGATAAGTTTGCTAAATATATATATTTATTTTTTAGCCTGGTTACTTGAGAGATATAATCTTTCCCTTAAACACTACTGTATTTGGCTTGATAAGTCAAATTATGTTAACTGATGGTTCATAGGTTTGGCTTTCAAATGTCTGGTGATAAGACTCCATAAGGAACATAAGGAATCTCTGAGTTAGAGTTCACTAGCTCTAACAATTCCATAGGAACATTATACTACTGGCTTTCAGTACTTGGTGCAACTCCAGTCAACTTCATGACATCAGTTTGGAGAGAATTGCTTGGAAAAAGTATTTAAATGACAGAGAATGATTAATTTTAATTAATCTAAACTCAGTGTGTTTCATGTCAACAAGGATACTCATGAATCTATCTAAACTCAGTATGTTTCATGTCAACAAGGATAGTCATGAATTGAATATATTGCACACATTGGAAAAATAAAATCCTAAATGAGTCTTTACAGGTAACTCTTGGCCAGCTGGACTGTTACTCACAAAGGTAACTTTTGTACTAAAAATCCCATTTGAGTCCCAGTTTAGTATGCAACTGTCACTAAAGTCACTAACACTGTAACTGCATAGCATCTTTCCAGAACAGCTTCTTTAGTCTAATGGAAGTTTGATAATTAAACATTAACATTCTGCAGACGTGGTCTCCCACTTTGCCCATATTTGGAGCTCACTGTTATTTTACACTGCTGTAGGGATTGGGGGTGGTAGACTACCAAGCTTTGGATGCACAGCCAGCCTTATTTTACCAAGGGTTGCCTAGAGAAGTAAGTGCTCAAATGTCTGTTTTGACCATCAAAGCTAACATGCAGTGAAGTTTTGTGGACCCCTTAAAATCTTTACGGCAAAGCTATAGCTAAAGTTGTAAAGATAAATCTTTAGCTTTGTATAACACTCTTCAACTCTTAAAGTACATTCTCTCATATTATCTTATGTAAAATACCTTGATATTTTAGACAATTAAAAATTCATTGAATGTTGACGTTAACAAGGGATGAATGGCCAAATTGAAATAGTACCTTTTTTCCTCATTCTACCACAGTAAATCGAAGCCTCAAGATAGCTAGGTTGATGAGGTATCAGGGGACAAACTCAAGGGTCATGCTTAAACTTTGGTTTAAGCTTCTCTCCTGGCTGTCATTCATCTAATTTTATGCCCAGGCTCACCAAACCCTAGTAACAATTTAGAGCCTATCCATAACCCCACCCCATCCTTTAGCTCTCAACTGCTGTGGTGACTCCAAAATTTCTCTACAGGAAGAGCTCAGGGGAAATCTATCTACTGGTTGAGAGTTTAGGAGACTTGTCTTATAACTTTGTTTAGCAGTATACTCTTTTTAATTAGATCATATGTTACGTATCAATTTTCAAAATTGCAAAATCTTCCAAAGACATTTTTGTTCCAATGATATGAGATTTTCTTCTTATTCTTTTCTAATTTTATTTGGAGTGCCTTGGGGAAACGCTTGCCCAAGCCACCTCTTTGGAGACATAATGAGCAACCTTAAACCTTAATTAGTTTGCCAGAGGCTGTTTTTCATTTTAGATCCATGTGTGGTTGGACAAAGTTGTTAATCCCCTGATTTGTGTTTCCTGCGAAGCCTGCTGCTGCTGTTCATTGAGAGGTTGTGGACAACTCAACCAGGCATATATCGCTCCATTACTCTTTTTCATCAAGTTTGGCTTTTTGGTTGAAAAGAGCAACTTCTCAAAAGACCATTTGGATCCTCCCTCCATCTTGTGTTCTTAGGTTGGCCTTCTAGTAAACTTTTATCAAAGCACACACATTTCTGGAAAGCCTGTAAAGGATCCTCTTCCACATCCATGTGCAGGGCTTCCTTACATCACCAACTCAAGATTTTGATGAATATTATGTGAATTGAAATGAGCAACGTCTTTCTTTCACTGATTCTTAGGACACGTTCAACAGAATCTGATTACAAAAAAAGAGTTGCTGCCCAATTGTCTTGCTTGCTAGGACAGATGCTTGGAATACCAATATAGAGGCAAATAGACACATTTACCAGTATATTGCAAACAGTGCTCTCTCTATAACCAATAATACTGTTAAGGAAGTGTTGTAGAACCTTTGGCTTTTGTATTTTCATGATATACATAAATCCCAATGGATGGTTTATGTAAGAATTATGATTTCAATTTTTTTCAACATCACTCAACTATATATGAATTTGGTACACTGCTGGGCAATGGTGCTGGGGATTTCTCCCACTTTCTTATGTAAGTGAAGGAACAAAGATTAAGGAAGGGTCTTAAGAGCACATTATTAAAAGGCCAACTTACTGAGCACACAGTTGGAGCTTAACATTTCCTTGCTGAAATGCCGGAAATTGCTCTGCAGTTTAGAAATCCCATTGAATAAACCTTTCCTTTTGTACCTGTCCCATCACTGAAAGATCCACATATGTTGCCAGACACATTCTGAAGAGTATTTCTTTGTTTTAAATTCCTTTTTAAATGCCAACAGCAATCAAATGTAAAAAATCTCCACAAAAACAATACAGAGGTTATCATTTTAGAACTCATCCATGTGGAAATTAGGCATTACTCTGGCTATACTTTTCAAATCATTTTGAAAAGGGGTAAGGAAGAGTGTGCACTCACAACCACATTTCTTGGTTTCTCCTTGATTGTATACTCTTTTCTGTACCCCAAGAACCAGTGGAGGAGCACGCTTTTGCTCTTTCTTATGTCACAGTTCCCCTAGCGCTCCTCAAAAGTCATTGCAGCTTCCTTCAATAAGAAGCTAGTTTGAGAGAGAGTTGCAGTGTAGAGAATGAGGGAAAGCTGCACCTTCCTGGAATAATGGTAATAAACAATATGGTCCCTGTTTTTTGACAGAGTTCAGAGGAGATCAGAGCAAGGATTGATTGGGGCAGTGACCCTGTGTGAGTCCCTGAAATGTGCCCCAATTTGATAAATTACCATGGTTTTATATAACATCATGGATTTGTCAGAATTTGATCATTTTGTTGCTCCAAGAATCAAACAAACCACTACCACAATAAACAGTCCTTTTGAAAGCAAGACTGTTCTTGGCAATATAAACAGTTGCAACGAGGGCAAGATTTTTCAGTGACTCCACTCGTTATAGCAGCCAAACAGATACATTACTTACCCAAGACTTCCTCTGTTCCTCTGTGCTGTTATAGCCAGATCTGGGACTGTTTAATAACATGAATGATTACACTCTAACATTTTCATGGAATCTCATCAGCAGTTCAATAAAGACTCCTGTGCTGCAGAAGGTGAGGTAATAGCTCGGGCTGCTTTATTTCATGTTCAGCATCCCTTCAAAAGAAAGAGAAAATATTAAAAGCAAAGTACAGCAATAGAAATGATGGGCAAACTGAGCAATATCTAGAAGAGTGAAGATTTAAACACTCTAGGGTGTTTCCATTTTGAAAAGAGAGGAGGGATTGGGGGAGACAGGAGGGAACATGATTAACGATAGAGGGATGACAGAGTGGTACCTTTATTTACACTTTCCTATGATGTGGGAATAGGAGAATGTTTTGTGAAATTAAACAGCAACTATCCTGGGAAAAAAAAAAAGCTCAAAGCCATGTGTCACAGGAAATAAATGAGGGCATTTATGTTACCCGGCATGTCAACACATTTTTTTTTCCTTTTGGTAGGTTTTCCTTAGGTAAATTAAATGCTATGAGCAGGTACAGTAGCAGGGCTAAAATTACCAGGGCCATTAATCTTCAAGCCTCAGGGTGGTCAATTCATGCTTGAAGTGGTCAAACTGGAAAATTTCCCCAGTGGACTCAGTCCTTTCTAGGAACATTTCATCTCCCGTAGGAACTTGGTAACAATAGGACCCTGTTATATTTTCTTCATACCATTTTTCTCAACTTGGAATTACTGTACTTATTTGTTTACTGTTCATGTGTACTAGACTGAAAACTCTATGAAGTTGTGGATCACATCACTGAGGTTCACTGCTGATACTCCAGCACACAGTAGGCCTTCAATAAATATTCACTGAAAGATTGAATAAATAATGAGTGATCACTATACATGGTGGCATAAGACTGCCATTGCACTATATTGCAGTAAAACACAGATATGTTTCTTTATCACCTCTTAGGTGCACCTGCTCAAAATATTCTGAATTTTTTTAGTAAAAGGCCCAAAAAAGTACTTAACACCTGCACAAGTGTATCTTGGAATTAATAAAGTATAGTGAGGGAGCTGTCATCACACCTCTTACAATCATATTTTCACCTGTCTTGTGTGTTGGCAACTGGAGGCTGGTAGGCAGTATTTACCAATGAAAAAAACTCATCATCACCAAACTTGCTTTGGACAATCTGTTTTGCACCTTTAAAAAATATTTTTAAAATAGGCACACATCTACATTGGTTCATTCAGCTGTAATTCTCTTTCACCGGGCCAGGTTCAACAAAAGGTTAACGGGGAGATGTTTTTTGTTCTTTGAATTTCAATGATTAAACAACCATTTCTATTGTCTGCTTTCGAGTCTTAACAAACATTGTAGCTACAGCCATAATTACTAGATTTCGTTTTTGTTCTGCTGAACAATTTTTATTGAAGAATGCCAAGCACAGGCAAGATTATATACAAACATTGAATTTAAGTAACTCCAGAATTCAGTAGACAAAAGGAAAACATTAATAATGAAAAAAAAGGCAACTGATTTTCCCCTTGGCATTTTCATTTTGCCACTCACACTCTCATTCTAAAATCATGCCAAAGTTATCATTGTTTCTCTTGTGTTAATATGAGAGCTACTTGATTTCCCAATGAAAGATTTTAATGATCCATTTTCATTCTGTTTCATTACAAGGAAAATTAAGAGCATTTGTTGTGCGTGCTCTCTCTCTTATAATTTCCTCCTCCTGCTTTTTATTACAAATGTCAAAAATGTGCACTTATCTGTTCTGACATCAACCAGAATGGGACTGGACCACACAGCAAACACAGTGGCCTCGGTTTCTCCCTTCACTTTAGGAGAGTCTTAAGATTGTCCTTGGAGCTAATGATAGCATAGTACTTGCTTTCTGCCCTATCTATGCCCCTTTTCCTGAATTTTTAAGATAGAATGCTTCTGAAGAATTGGCGGGTTGTATGGTGGCTGAAAACTACCATTTATTGGCTGCTTACTATTGAATGCATTCTTTTCATATAACATCCCACTTAAAGCTCATAGTGAACTTCTGGGGTAGATACTATCTCCATGTATAGATGAGAAAACTGAGGTCTAGAGAGGTAAAGTGACTTGTCTAAGGTCAGAATCAATAAGTGGTGGACTGGGATTAAAATTCAAATTTGTTGCCAAAGCTCATGCCCCTAACCACTATGTATATATAAAAGCATGGCTTTTATATGTCCTGGGAAGTCAATGCCTAGAAGCAGGTCTTAGAAACAGCTCCATAAATGGAGCTTACACATATAGATTTTAAATTAGAGGACCTTTGCTCATCATCTCTTGCTGCCTGCCCAGATGAGGGTTATTCAGCTGTACAAACATAGGGATTCAACTTTTGACTTTAAACTCCTTAAGTAATTCAACCAAGAGATTCCCTCTATAGCTTTATAATAGTGTATTCACCAACCACTAAGGGAAGAATCAGGCACAATATGACGCTTCTTGATTAAGCACTCTATACAAACTGAGAAATGGTTCAGAATATGGAGTGCTAACGTTTTCATTTAGATACCTAAAACAAGTGCTTAAGTGCACAAGTGCTTATTTCACTGTCCTGTAAGAGACTGTTACTGGACCTGCATGGCTGAAGTTGGAAAAGATTATGGATAATATGCTCATGGGTTCATTTGTAAGAAAAGTTATACGGTGCTAGGTAGCAAGAAGAAATACAAAAGGCAATGAGAGGAACTAATTTTAGAAAACACATAAAAACACACGAGAAGCATTAATCAATTTTTATAAAACACATTGATACCATCAAGACATTGAGACATTAAGAAGGTTCAATACAAGGGTTCAAGTTCAGGGACAGAAAGCCGAAAGAAGTTCCTGTCAGAAGACAGGGAGTAGAGATAACAAGAGGAAACTGAAAAGGGAGAAGTATCCTCTGGAAAGAGAAAAGAAGACAAGGTAGGACTAAAGCATTAAATTAGTTTTCCTCAATTTAAGTGGGAAAGGAGCTATAAGTTTACATACTAGTGTATGTGCTGTACTGTCTTGATACCTCTGTAGGTGGGTAGTGAGGTGCTATATCATGGTGAATATGACTGTGGCGGGGGAGAATGTGGGATCTAGAAGCAGAGTCCCTCAGATCATAACTTAGTTCTGTCATTTACTAGCTGTGTGACCTTGGACAAATTACTTTACATTTCTGTGCCTCATTTATCTAATCTGTAAAATGAGAACATCAATTGTGTTTATCTCATTGGATTGTTATAAGAATTAGGAAAAATAATGTCATTAATGATTAATCACTTAACACAGTGTCTAGCACACAGAAAGAGCTTAATAACTGCCAGCTGTTTTCTGTTTTACATTTTTAGCACTATGCGGTCCATATGTCTGTATCATTGTTAACCATAGTGTATTTTGGTGGTGAATTCCGTGAGGGCTGGGCCTGGATGAGTTGCCTATTATTGCAAAATACCCTTTTCATGAACTTTCTTTTGAACTTTGGTGAATGGGATTTATTTGCCAAGAAGGTGAGGACAGAGTTGACTGCGTTTGGAAAAGGGTTGGACTATTAACATGGAGACTTTCAGGTCATAAAACCCTGGGTTTCTTTTGTGGTTGTTTACGCTTTTCAATACCTTAAAAAAATCCCTACTTCCTTTCCTCCCCCTAACCTTGATCCCAGTCCAGGATGTATTTCCCTTATACATCTAGAGGCATCGAGAAGGGATTTGTGAAATAGGCAAGAAGGAGACAAGGGCCTCCCTGGTGGCGCAAGTGGTTGAGAGTCCGCCTGCCGATGCAGGGGATGCGGGTTCGTGCCCCGGTCTGGGAGGATCCCATATGCCGCGGAGCGGCTGGGCCCGTGAGCCATGGCCGCTGAGCCTGCGCGTCCGGAGCCTGTGCTCCGCAGCGGGGGAGGCCACAACAGTGAGAGGCCCGCATGTCGCAAAAAAAAAAAAAAAAAAAAAAAAAAAGAAGGAGACAAGAGAGGCAAGCCAAGCTAAGCCTACAGTGCTGGCAGGGAGCCATGATGGTATTGATGACTTCAGCACTAGAGGAAAGCTCCAGCTTCTCTCACTGTTTGATGGTTTTTGCATGGTTGAAGAATAAAACCCAATCTGTCATATAACTAACTGAATTCCTTTTAATGGCTTAATTCTACACTCTGTGCAAACCAAATTCCTTATGGTAAGTTTAATGTTTATTCCAGATGTTAGTCCTGAAAGCAAATAATTTTCTCTGGAGTGGAGGTCCAATCCAGAAAATGGAAATAAAATATTGTCTTGATATGGTGCTAATGAGTCAGCCTAGAGACCTTGATGTACTTGGTATTTAACAATTGTAATGATCAAAATGCATAGCGAGTAGTGTCTAAGTGTTGTTTGAATCAGTTGAATGAGAGTCTGAAAGCTCAGGGTTAATTGTTCCATTTTATGGATAGAGATGTTGACATTTAAAGCCCATAGGTCCAAAACTGACTTAGCCTGATAAGTGCACATTGCTTTACCTGAATCCAAAAATAACACGTTAAGTTAGTTTGGAGCTTCTAGTGGCCCAAGTTTGGGGAGGTTACAGATATGGTCAGGCTTCTCTATTGAGACTTGTTTCCAAGATTCAAATGTTCCTTTTTGCATCCCAGCTCAGTTAAAAGTGAATTAAACAATGGCTTCCCGTTATTATTGACTGGCTACTGATAGCTGTCAGCCATAAACTGGCAGCTTTAGATAACAAAGGGAAAAAAAAACTTTTATGTAGCAATATTGTGACTTATAAAAAGGCCTCCTCAGCTACTGCATGACATCTGGGACTCATACTTACCTTGATGGCTTTGGATTGTTTAACATGGGGTCTCAATGAAAGTTTAAAAATACATTCGTGCTTTGTTTTTTCAATAAAACGATATTGAATTGTCTTCCAAACCCAATATTCATTATTTTTCTAAAATATTTGGAAGACTTATGAAACAATTTGTGTGGGTGGTTAAAAAAGCACTGGCAATAACAACATAAACCCATATTCATGTTGATAAAAGCCCCACTCCTATACCAGTTTTTGGAAGATAAGATTGCTATGTGCCCATGAGTCAAAAGTTGGGAACAATACTCCACCCATGTGGGTGTAACTAGAGGCCAAAGGCACTAAGTGTATTGATGGGGAAGTCTGGTCCTTTTGGAATGCGGGCTGATCTAAGAACCACCTAGGTTCATAATTGCATTAGTCCCTAAACCATACTTTTTATAACTAGCCTGAATATATGTTCTATCCCAGATAAATATTTATTACCTTAGTATTCTGTGTAGCTATGACACTGGTGCTTCATACAGTGGTAACAAAGTATTTGAAATGTATGTGGTTGGTGGTTTGTCATGGACAAAATATTGATCATCCAACCTAATGTAAGTCTCCTCTGTTATTTTTTATCAAAGACATGTTTACATATAACACTTAGAATTATCTGATACTATATTATATATTTGTTTATGGTTTCATGATCTTTCTTACCCACTAGTCTTTATGCCACACAAGGGCAAGGGATCCTGTATGTTTTGTTCTCCATTTTCTTTTTTAACACCCAGCACAGTGCCTAGCACATAGTAGGTACTTGATAAACATTTGTAGAATCAATAATAAATGAACTGCTTTATAGCAAAGGTTCCCTAAGGTGCTGTCTCACCAAACACCTTTGGATTATATTCGATGCTCAAATCAATATTTGTCCAAAGTATGAGATGATTTACAATTTAGTCTCTGATTATTTTAGCTCCTATCAGATTGGTGTGACTCTCATAAGACTGAATTATACTCCTGTCTATTGAATATACAGAACAGAATATGTATCCCTAAATAATAATCATGAGTTGGGAATCTCCTTTAGAACATCACTTTCAGAGAGTCACAAATCAAAGGGAATATCATTTCTTCAGGTCCCCATCATGTCTTTGACCCTAGCTATATTCTGTAGCTTTATCACACATGTGATTCAAGCATAGCTGTAAATACTTATGACTGGTCTCACAGGACAAAGGTTTTCTATCAATGAGATTGCTTTGTCATTTGTTCCATTACTTTAATTAATTAATTAACAAATTAATTAATTATCTATTAGTGTTATTTTCCTAAAGTATTTCCTAAAGTATTTGAAAACATTTTTTTCCATGCTGTTACCAGGGTGATTTGGCTAAAGCAGAAATCAGATTCTCATTTCTTTCAATAAAACATCATTTTGGCTCCCCATCATCTACAAAATAAAGCTTAAACTTCTTAGCATGTCATATGTTCTGGAAAATTTTCATTTGGTCTTGCAGATTTATGGTCCACCTTTCTCTCATGAGCTATGCCCGGGAAGGGTGATCCCATATAGACTGCATGGATAGAATTTCTTGCTTTCTGGCTTCCAGCTGGGTTTGGTTAATGAGAGGCTTCAGAAGGAGATTGGAGAGGGTACTGAGAATGTGGTTGTGATATTTATTTCCCTGGCTCCTTCCCTGGAAGGTTGCTGGGGTTGGCTTCATCCTTTTACTGTATGTTGCAACTCCTGCTAGGCCTTCTCCATTCCTTGCCCCTTCAAAGCTTCATGGTAATAACCACCTACTGTTATTTGCACCAGAGTTCTGCAGCTGTTGTTGCTTGTCCTAAACCCTGTACAACACCTTTGTAAGTAATCCCTTTATCGAACTCTTCTCAAATTACCTAATTTGAGTGTGCCATCAGTTGACTGCCTGGACTCTTACTGATATGGCATATACTGTCCCTTTTAATCCACTCCTTACCTACCTCTCTCCTCTAGTTACTACGCCTCTTGCACCTTATATTCCAGCAATGACAAACTACCTGCAGTTCCTAGAAGGCTGTTACATGTCCCTGTACTTTTGTACACTCTGCTTCATCTGCCTGGAATGTTTATCCATCTGCCAGTCTTCCTAGAATTCTCCAACTCAACATGAAAGATTTATCCTGAAAGTTTCTCTGGTGCCCCAGTCCCATGTTAGGCATTCCTTGTCACTGTGACACTACTTGTACTAATGTACCTATTATTATAATTCTCTGTCTTCATGTCTATATCCATGGCTAGATGATGAACTTCTTGGGCATATGAACTGTGCACTATTCATCTCTGCAACTCCAGAGCTTGATATAGTGTCTAGTGTTATGTCTGCTTAATCGGAGAGCATTGAGTATTGAATGAGTACTATACCCTACATTGATTTCACCCTATAGTCCCCAATAACAAAATAGAAGAAAATTCAGAAAATAATGGAAATGGGAAATTAAAGCATTCTGTGAAGTGCCTTTACATATTATATTTGTTTCTACATATATGCACTGCCATCTTCTCTGGATAGGGAGAACCTATACTCTCTTTACTCTATGTATTCCATTGTGACCATTGTGACCCTACCATTGGGGTTTTGCTGCTTTGTCCTTCAAAAAATAAAACAAAATATCCAAATTTTACTTTCTCATAAATTAGTTCTTACTGCATTGCTCATGGAGTATACATGGAAATCATACCAGTTGTTAAGGGTATCTATTTAACTCAGGAGCTGGAGAAATGAACTCAAGATAGCATTAAGATTTCACTAAGTGAGCCATGATGCAGACCCAGGTCAATATCCTATTTATCACTGAAAGTCTATAGGACCCCATTCTAACTGATGGGTCACCAGAGATTATGGTTAACTGAAAGCCAGTGTTCAATAATCCCTAAAATATTTGAATATTTAACATTTCCAGTACACAGTTATCCATTAAATGGCCAAGCTTCCTTTAAAGAAGGCTTAAAGAATAATTCAAGTAAGTATTTGTGCTATTATTTCTATGGTAGAACTTTGTATTCAGAAAGACTGTCATTCAAAAGCAAGGATAGGGGCTTCCTTAGTGGTGCAGTGGTTAAGAATCTGGCTGTCAATGCAGGAACATGGGTTCAAGCCCTGGCCTGGGAAGATCCCACATGCCATGGAGCAACTAAGCCCATGTGCCACAGCTACTGAGCCTGTGCTCTAGAGCCTGTGAGCCACAACTACTGAGCCCGTGTGCCACAACAACTGAAACCCATGTGCCTAAAGCCCATGCTCCTCAACAAGAGAAGCCATGACAATGAGAAGCCAGTGCACCACCACGAAGAGTAGCCCCTGCTCGCCACAGCTAGAGAAAGCCCGTGCACAGCAATGAAGACCCAACACAGCCAAAACAAACAAACTAATTAATTAATTAAAAACAAACAAACAAACAAAAAACAAAACAAGGATAGAGAGGATCTACACTCTTTATTCTGTGTGCCTCTTTTTGACCATTCTAACCCTATCACTGGGGCTTTCCTGCTTTGATAGTCAAAAAATAAACAAAACACACCAAATATAAAATTACACATGCAACAATTTCCTCTGAGAGAAATCTAGAAACTAGCTGAGTGAGTCCTACACATAAGGCAAAGAAAAAATAATACCCACATCCATTCCTTTCAAAATGGAAAGGTTGAGACACACTCTCACTGTAAGCCCCTCTCCCAGCACAGCACCATACAAGCGGGAAGGAACCCCCAACTCCCAGCGTCTCCCTGAGGAGAGAAAGGTTTGGACCACATGTCTAGTGCCCCAAATTTTAAGGCTCACACATGACCAATGGGCCCCCAAAACATCTAGCTCTGAAAGCTAATGGAGCTTGTGTGCATGAGTGCCACAAGACTATAGAAAATGAAGAAGGAATTCTTAATGGGTGTGTGAGCACTCACCTTGGCTCTCCTCCTAGAGCTCAGTGTAGAGGGAGCAGGCAAAAACACCCATCTCCAAGTCTTTCCCTGGATGGAGTTTGACTGCATACTTTACAATCTGCTGTCTGAGAGTCTGGCCTCTAATTAGCATGCATCCATGTGCAGACTGCTATCTTCCATGGAGCCCAAAAGAGCTGATGAGGATTTCCCCCACCTTCTCCTTCAAGTTTGCTCCAATGGTAAAACCAGGTCACCAACATCTCCCTGGAAGGAGACTATATATACATCTGGTGCGCTAGCTTTTGCAGCTGCCACCCAAGGGAAGGGCCCTCAGAATGCCTGGCTCTCATAGTCAGTGAGGCTTGCATTCACAAGTCCCCCATGACTAAAATAAAAAAAGAAGCAGTTTTTATTTTTTTATTTTATTTTATTTTATTTTATTTTTTTTTTTGCGGTATGCGGGCCTCTCACTGTAGTGGCCTCTCCCATTGCGGAGCACAGGCTCCGGACGCGCAGGCTCAGTGGCCATGGCTCACGGGCCCAGCCGCTCCGCGGCATGTGGGATCCTCCCAGACCGGGGCACGAACCCATGTCCCCTGCATCGGCAGGCGGACTCTCAACCACTGCGCCACCACGGAAGCCCAAGAAGCAGTTTTTAAATGGACACCCCCCTCCAAGGCTATACACCAAGGCTCAGCATAGAGAGAGTAGGAAAAATCTCTTATCTTCCAGTTTCCTGCTGGGAGGGGTGTGAGTGCAGTTTTTATAGATGCTGCCTTAGGATCTGGCTTCTAATTAGCCTGCATCTAGGTGCTGACTGTGGTGTCCCCTTTGGGACACCAACAGGTCTTGGCACACCCTCAACTACTGGGATGGACAATCACAGTGGTTTGAGACACAACCAGGAATTCAGGTCAGGCTGATTAATGAGATTCGTCTCCTACATGAGACAAGACTGTCAGGACTGGCAGAGGTGGTTATTTTATATAATGTGAAGAAACAAATTCAGAGGTTCAAGAAGGATGAAGAAACAAGGAAATATGTTCCAAACAAAGGAAAAGGTAAATCTCCAGGAACCAATCTTAATGAAACAGAGATAAGACAGGGAGACAGGGCAGTGGAATTCATCTAAGCAGAGGAACAAAAAGCAAAAAGAATGAAAAAGAGTTGAGGATAGTTTAAGGGACTTATGGGACACCATAAAGTGAACCCATATACACATTCCAAGGGACCGAGAAGGACAAGAGAGAGAGAAAGGGGCAGAAAACTTATTCAAAGAAATACTGGCTGAAAACTTCCCTAACCTGGGGAAAGAAACAAACATCCAATCCAAGAAGCCCAAGGGGTACTAAACAAGATGAATCTAAAGAGATCCATACAGAGACACAATATAGTAAAATCATCAAAATTCAAAGAGTATCTGAAAAGCAGTGAGGGAAAAACAACTTACTATGTTCAAGGCAACCCCCATAAGACCACCAGCAGATGTTTGAAAAGAAACCTTGCAGGGAAGAATAGAATGGGAGAAAATATTTGCAAATGACATATCTGATAAGTGATTAATATAAAAAATATACAAGCAACTCATACAACTCAATAGTAAAACACACACACACACACACACACACACACACACACATAACCCAACTGAAAATAAGTAGAGTCTGAATAGACATTTATCCAAAGAAGACATACAAATGGCCAACAGGTACATGAAAAGGTGTTCCATATCATATCACTAATCATCAGGGAAATGCAAGTCAAAACCATAAGTGAGATTTCATCTCACACCTATTATCAAAAAGACAAGAGATAAATGCTGATGAGAATGTGGAGGGAAGAAAAGTCTTATACACTGTTGGTGGGACTGTAAACTGCTACAGCCATTATGAAAAAGAGTATGGAGGTTCCTCAAGAAATTAAAAATAAAACTACCATATAATCCAGCATCAATTCCACTTCTGGGTGTATATCCAATGGAAAGAAAATCACTATCTCAAAGAGTTATCCGTACTCCCATTTTTATTGCAGCAATATTTACAATATCCAAGGTGTAGAAACAAATTAAGTATCCATTGACAGATGAATGGATAAAGAAAATGTGGTATTATTCAGCCTTTAAAAAGAAGAAAATCCTTCCATTTGTGACAACATGGATGAAACTGGTGGGCATTATGCTAAGTAAAATAAGCTTGACAGAGAGAGACAAATACTGCATGGTAACTTTTTATATGATTTTTAAAATTAGTTTCTGCTCTATAACAAAGTGAATCAGTCATACATATACATCTGTTCCCACATCCCTTCCCTCCTGCGTCTCCCTCCCTCCCACCCTCCCCATCCCACCCCTCCAGGTGGTCACAAAGCACCGAGCCGATCTCCCTGTGCTATGCGGCTGCTTCCCACTATCTATCTACCTTACATTTGGTACTGTATATATGTCCATGCCTCTCTTTCGCTTTGTCACAGCTTACCCTTCCCCCTCCCCATATCCTCAAGTCCATTCTCAAGTAGGTCTGTGTCTTTATTCCTGTTTTACACCTAGGTTCTTCATGACATTTTTTCCCCTTAAATTCCATATATATGTGTTAGCATACGGTATTTGTCTTTCTCTTTCTGACTTACTTCACTCTGTATGACAGACTCTAGGTCTATCCACCTCATTACAAATAGTTCCGTTTCGTTTCTTTTCATGGCTGAGTAATATTCCATTGTATATATGTGCCACATCTTCTTTATCCATTCATCCGATCATGGACACTTAGGTTGTTTCCAGCTCCGGGCTATTGTGAATAGAGCTGCTATGAACATTTTGGTACATGTCTCTTTTTGAATTATGGTTTTCTCAGGGTATATGCCTAGTAGTGGGATTGCTAGGTCATATGGTAGTTGTATTTTTAGTTTTTTAAGGAACCTCCATACTGTTCTCCATAGTGGCTGTACCAATTCACATTCCCACCAGCAGTGCAAGAGTGTTCCCTTTTCTCCACACCCTCTCCAGCATTTATTGTTTCTAGATTTCTTGATGATGGCCATTCTGACTGGTGTGAGATGATATCTCATTGTAGTTTTCATTTGCATTTCTCTAATGATTAATGATGTTGAGCATTCTTTCATTTGTTTGTTGACAGTCTGTATATTTTCTTTGGAGAAATGCCTATTTAAGTCTTCTGCCCATTTTTGGATTGGGTTGTTTGTTTTTTTGCTATTGAGCTGCATGAGCTGTTTATAAATTTTGGAGATTAATCCTTTGTCAGTTGCTTCATTTGCAAATATTTTCTCCCATTCTGAGGGTTGTCTTTTGGTCTTCTTTATGGTTTCCTTTGCTGTGCAAAAGCTTTTAAGTTTCATTAGGTCCCATTTATTTATCTTTGTTTTTATTTCCATTTCTCTAGGAGGTGGGTCCAAAAGGATCTTGCTGTGATTTATGTCCTAGAGTGTTCTGCCTATGTTTTCCTCTAAGAGTTTGATAGTTTCCGGCCTTACATTTAGGTCTTTAATCCATTTTGAGCTTATCTTTGTGTATGGTGTCAGGGAATGATCTAATCTCATATTTTACATGTCCCTGTCCAGTTTTCCCAGCACCACTTATTGAAGAGGCTGTCCTTTCTCCACTGTACATTCCTGCCTCCTTTATCAAAGATAAGATGACCATATGTGTGTGGCTTTATCTCTGGGCTTTCTATCCTGTTCCATTGATCTATCTTTCTGTTTTTGTGCCAGTACCACACTGTCTTGATTACTGTAGCTTTGTAGTATAGTCTGAAGACAGGGAGCCTGATTCCTCCAGCTCTGTTTTTCATTCTCAAGATTGCTTTGGCTATTCGGGGTCTTTTGTTTTTCCAAACAAATTGTGAAATTTTTTGTTCTAGTTCTGTGAAAAATGCCAGTGGTAGTTTGATAGGGATTGCATTGAATCTGTAGATTGCTTTGGGTAGTAGAGTCATTTTCACAATATTGATTCTTCCAATCCAGGAGCATGGTATATCTCTCCATCTATTTCTATCATCTTTAATTTCTTTCATCAGTGTCTTATAATTTTCTGCATACAGGTCTTTTGTCTCCTTAGGTAGGTTTATTCCTAGATATTTTATTCTTTTTGTTGCAGTGGTAAATGGGAGTGTTTCCTTGATTTCACTTTCAGATTTTTCATCATTAGTATATAGGAATGCCAGAGATTTCTGTGCATTAATTTTGTATCCTGCTACTTTACCAAATTCATTGATTAGCTCTAGTAGTTTTCTGGTAGCATCTTTAGGATTCTCTATGTATAGTATCATGTCATCTGCAAACAGTGACAGCTTTACTTCTTCTTTTCCAATTTGGATTCCTTTTATTTCCTTTTCTTCTCTGATTGCTGTGGCTAAAACTTCCAAAACTAAATTGAATAAGAGTGGTGAGAGTGGGCAGCCTTGTCTTGTTCCTGATCTTAGTGGAAATGGTTTCAGTTTTTCACCATTGAGGACAATGTTGGCTGTGGGTTTGTCGTATATGGCCTTTATTATGTTGAGGAAAGTTCCCTCTATGCCTACTTTCTGGAGGGTTTTTATCATAAATGGGTGTTGAATTTTGTTCACAGCTTTCTCTCCATCTATTGAGATGATCATATGGTTTTTCTCCTTCAACTTGTTAATATGGTGTATCACATTGATTGATTTGCATATATTGAAGAATCCTTGCATTCCTGGAATAAACCCCACTTGATCATGGTGTATGATCCTTTTAATGTGCTGTTGGATTCTGTTTGCTAGTATTTTGTTGAGGATTTTTGCCTCTATGTTCATCAGTGATATTGGTCTGTAGTTTTCTTTCTTTGTGACATCCTTGCCTGGTTTTGGTATCAAGGTGATGGTGGCCTCATAGAATGAGTTTGGGAGTGTTCCTCCCTCTGCTATATTTTGGAAGAGTTTGAGAAGGATAGGTGTTAGCTCTTCTCTAAATGTTTGATAGAATTCGCCTGTGAAGCCATCTGGTCCTGGGCTTTTGTTTGTTGGAAGATTTTTAATCACAGTTTCAGTTTCAGTGCTTGTGATTGGTCTACTCATATTTTCTATTTCTTCCTGGTTCAGTCTCGGAAGGTTGTGCATTTCTCAGAATTTGTCCATTTCTTCCAGGTTGTCCATTTTATTGGCATAGAGTTGCTTGTAGTAATCTCTCATGATCTTTTGTATTTCTGCAGTGTCATCTGTTACTTCTCCTTTTTCATTTCTAATTCTATTGATTTGTGTCTTCTCCCCTTTTTTCTTGATGAGTCTGGCTAATGGTTTATCAATTTTGTTTTTCTTCTCAAAGAACCAGCTTTTAGTTTTATTGATCTTTGCTATCGTTTCCTTCATTTTTTTATCATTTATTTCTGATCTGATCTTTATGATTTCTTTCCTTCTGCTAACTTTGAGGGTTTTTTGTTCTTCTTTCTCTAATTGCTTTAGGTGCAGGGTCAGGTTGTTTACTCGAGATGTTTCCTGTTTCTTAAGGTGGGATTGTATTGCTATAAACTTCCCCCTTAGAACTGCTTTTGCTGTGTCCCATAGGTTTTGGGTCATCCTGTTTCCGTTGTCATTTGTTTCTAGGTATTTTTTAATTTCCTCTTTGATTTCTTCAGTGATCACTTCGTTATTGAGTAGTGTATTGTTTAGCCTCCACGTGTTTGTATTTTTTACAGATCTTTTCCTGTAATTGATGTCTAGTCTTATAGCATTGTGGTCGGAAAAGATACCTGATACAATTTCAATTTTCTTAAATTTACCAAGGCTTGATTTGTGACCCAAGATATGATCTATCCTGGAGAATGTTCCATGAGCACTTGAGAAAAATGTGTATTCTGTTGTTTTTGGATGGAATGTCCTATAAATCTCAATTAAGTCCATCTTGTTTAATGTATCATTTAAAGCTTGTGTTTCCTTATTTATTTTCATTTTGGATGATCTGTCCATTGGTGAAAGTGGGGTGTTGAAGTCCCCTACTATGAGTGTGTTACTGTCGATTTCCCCTTTTATGGCTGTTAGTATTTGCCTTATGTATTGAGGTGCTCCTATGTTGGGTGCATCAATATTTACAATTGTTATATCTTCTTCTTGGATCGATCCCTTGATCATTATGTAGTGTCCTTCTTTGTCTCTTCTAATAACCTTTATTTTAAAGTCTATTTTGTCTGATATAAGAATTGCTACTCCAGCTTTCTTCTGATTTCCATTTGCATGGAATATCTTTTTCCATCCCCTTACTTTCAGTCTGTATGTGTCTCTAGGTCTGAAGTGGGTCTCTTGTAGACAGCACATATATGGGTCTTGTTTTTGTATCCATTCAGCCAATCTGTGTCTTTTGGTGGGAGCATTTAGTCCATTTACATTTAAGGTAATTATTGATATGTATGTTCCTATTCCCATTTCCTTAATTGCTTTGGGTTCATTATAGTAGGTATATTCCTTCTGTTGTGTTTCTTGTCTAGAGAAGTTCCTTTAGCATTTGTTGTAAAGCTGGTTTGGTGGTGGTGAACTCTCTCAGCTTTTGCTTGTCTGTAAAGCTTTTAATTTCTCCATCAAATCTGAATGAGATCCTTGCTGGGTAGAGTAATCTTGGTTGTAGGTTTCTCTCCTTCATCACTTTAATTATGTCCTGCCACTCCTTTCTGGCTTGTAGAGTTTCTGCTGAGAGATCAGCTGTTAACCTGATGGGGATTCCCTTGTGTGTTATTTGTTGTTTTTTCCTTGCTGCTTTTAATAAGATTTCTTTGTGTCTAATTTTTGACAGTTTGATTAATATGTGTCTTGGCGAATTTCTCCTTGGATTTATTCTGTATGGGACTCTGTGCCTCCTGGGCTTGATTAACTATTTCCTTTCCTCTATTAGGGAAGTTTTCAACTATAATCTCTTCAAATATTTTCTCAGTCCCTTTCTTTTTCTCTTCTTCTTCTGGAACCCCTATAATTCGAATGTTGGTGCATTTAATGTTGTCCCAGAGGTCACTGAGACTGTCCTCTGTTCTTTTCATTCTTTTTTCTTTATTTTGCTCTGCATCAGTTATTTCCAGTATTTTATCTTCCACCTCACTTATCCGTTCTTCTGCCTCAGTTATTCTGCTATTGATCCCATGTAGAGTATTTTTCATTTCATTTATTGTGTTTTTAGTTGATGCTTGATTCATCTTTATTCCTTCTAGGTCTTTGTTAACTGTTTCTTGCATTTTGTCTATTCTATTTCCAAGATCCATCATCTTTACTATCATTATTCTGAATTCTTTTTCAAGTAGACTGCCTATTACCTCTTCATTTGTTAGGTCTGGTAGGTTTTTATCTTGCTCCTTCACCTGCTGTGTGTTTTTCTGTCTTCTCATTTTGCTTATCTTACTGTGTTTGGGGTCTCCTTTTTGCAGGCTGCAGATTCGTTGTTCCCGTTGTTTTTGGTGTCTGTCCCTAGTGCCTAAGGTTGTTTCAGTAGGTTGTGTAGGCTTCCTGGTTGGGGGAACTAGTGCCCGTGTTCTGGTGGTTGAGGCTTGATCTTGTCTTTCTGGTGGACAGGTCCACGTCTGGTGGTGTGTTTTGGGGTTCCTGTGTCCTTATTATGTTTTTAGGCAGCCTCTCTGCTAATGGGTGGGGTTGTGTTCCTGTTTTGTTAGTTGCTTGGCATAGGGTGACCCACACTGTAGCTTGCTGGTCATTGACTGAAGCTGGGTGCTTGTGTTGAGATGGAGACCTCTGGGAGATTTTCGGTGCTTGGTATTATGTAGAGCTGGGAGTTCTCTTGTGGATCCGTGTCCTGTAGTTGGCTCTCCCACTTCAGAGGCACAGCACTGACTCCTGGCTGCAGCACCAAGAGCCTTTCATCTACCCTTTTGTGGTGTCTGAGGTCTTCTGTCAGCATTCAGTAGGTGTTCTGAAGGAGTTGTTCCACGTGTAGATGAATTTCTGATGTATCTGTGGGGAGGAAGGTGATCTCTGCGTCTTACTCTTCCACCATCTTCCTGCCTCGCTCTGCTGCATGGTAACTTTTATATATGCAATCTTAAAAAAAATAAGGGCAAGCACATAGAAACAGAGAGTAGAATGATTGTTACCAGGAGGTCTGAGAGGTAAGGAAAATAGTGGGATGTTGGTAAAAGGGTACAGACTTTTAGATATAGGATGAATAAGAGTTGAGGAACTAATGTATAACATGGTGATTGTGGGTGATAACACTGTGCTGTATAAGTTTATATAATTGTATTGAAATTTGTTAGGAGAATAAAACTTAATTTTTTTCACCAAAGAAAGGTAGATGTAGGAGGTAATGGATGTATTAACTCAATGGTGAGAATTCTTTCTCAATGTATACATATATCAAATCATCATGTTGATAATTTAAATATTTTACAACTTTGTCAATTTATACATCAATAAGAGCAAAAAAAAATCCAAAATGCATAAATTTGTGACTGTAAAGTGAAGTATTTAAAGGCAAGAAAATCAATAAATGTTGAATTAAGTACTTGTGGTAGGCTGAATAATGGCCTCCTAAAAATGTCCCTAACCTATTCCCTGAGGTCTGTGAATAAATTAATTTACATGGCAAAAGGAAAAATGCAGTTTTGTTTAATTTAAGAATCTTGAGATGAGGGGATTATCCTAGATTAGGCTTGAGGTAATCACAAGGGTGATTATAAGAGGGAAGCAGGGGATGAGAATGAGGACTAGCTGATGTGAGAAGGTTGGAGGGTGGGTGGCCTCCAAGCTGGAAAAAACTATGAAACAGATTCTCTCCTAGATCTTCTAGGAGGAACACAGGCCTGTTGATACTTTGATTTTAGCCCAGTGAGATGTATTGTAGACTTCTGACCCTCAGAACTGTAAGATAATAAATTTGTGTTATTTTAAACCAGTAACTTTGTGGTACATTGTTACAGCAGCAATAGGTAACCCGTGCAGTACTCAATATGGGTCCAGCACAGTGAACATGGTATGTGCTAGAAATGCTCTTTCTACTTATCCCCATATATTCAAGACTTACCTACTTATTATTGCAGTTACAATTCAAATAACACCTTCTTTTATAGGAAGTCTTCCTCATCTCACACATTTTTACAGTTTCTCAACTTAGCTAGCCTTTTTTCTAAAGGATTTTCTTTTTTGGTTCTGATTGCTTTTTGCTTTGTATATAGTTATTTGTGTATATGTTTTATCTTCTCAATTAGACTGTAAATTTTCTCAGAACAGAAGTTACATTTTATATATTTTGCATCCCATAATCCCCTCCCCACCACCCAGGCACTGTGACTTGCATATAGGAAATCCCTGGAAATATTGGCTGAATAAGTGTTTCATTAGAAGGAAAATTAACCAAGAACATGATGAGAATAGGCATCCTGAATTTGGCAATGTACTGGTCTTTTACATCTTAAATATGTGTGTTGAATTTGAATCTTGATTATGAGTTTTTCACGTAGATTTGATTCCTGAATGGAAGACTTTTGCATTTTACAATAAGCTTCATCTTTATTGTTTACACAGACAAGTACTCATGGGTGGGTCAGCCTTTCTGACACCCTGGAAATCCAGTTATACACCAGGAAAAAGTGGTTGCCAGGGGAACTTATGTAGAAATAAGCTAATGAATATGAAGTGCTTAGTATATTTGAGGAAAAGTATTAAGAACATTTTTATAGGTTGATTAAGCAGAGATGTAAAGCACAGGACTTGTCCTTAAGGAACTTACAGTCCAAATGAGAAGCCAAAGTTTTGTTAATTTCACTTCAATGTTTATATCTTAATTAATGTACTTCTTTACCATAGAGTCATTTAGAAATCCTTCCTTCTCTTGTTTTTTGTAGTTGGAGACAAATTAATTTTTTATGTTTCCAAAAATTCTTACTCTCAACTCAGCTAGCGTCATGAGTACTCAGATGTTTTAATAAAAACTTGTTTCCTTAAAAATAGGTGAAGTCTCAAGACCTACATAATAAAATCTTTATTTACTAAAACTGGCCTCTGTTGTGTTTTGGTTTGTTTGGGGACTTCAAGTGAGATAAAGGGGAAGGGCTCTTTAACTTCTAAATTGTATTCCACAACAGAGCTATTCTAAAAGGAAGATGGCAGTGAAGTATATGAGAGTTCTGTCAGCTTCATAAGATAGAGGTGAAGAAAACAAGAAGTAGGTGTACTAGTCAGGGTCCTCGAGAGAAACAACCAGTGGGGTAGATAGATAGATAAATAGAGAGATAGATAGATAGATATAAAAGGAGACTTATTGTAGGACTTGGCTTATGCAGTTATGGAAACCTAGAAGTCCCACAACCTGCCATCTGCAAGCTGGAGAGCCAAAAAAGCCAGTGGTATATTTCAGTCTGAGTCCCAAGGCCTGAGAACCCAGGATGGGGGAGCAGCGGTGTAACTCCCAGTCTGAAGCAGAAATCGTGAGAACCAGGAGAGCTGATGTCTGAGGGCAGGAGGAAGTGGGTGTCCCAGCTCAAAAAAAAAGCAAATTTGCCTTTCCTCTGCCTTATTGTTCCATTTTGGTCTTCAAGGGATTGGATGATGCCCACCATTGTTGAGGGTAGACCTTTTTATTCATTCTACTGAATAAACACTAATCTCTTCCAGAAACACCCTCATAGACACACCCAGAAATAATGTTTTATCAGCTATTTGGGCATCCCTTAATCCAGTCAAGTTGACACATAAAATTAACCATCACAGAAGGTAAATGTGCCCCTGGAAACCAATCTGTATGAAAGTGCCTAGGTTTTCAGGGATAAATACACTATGTAAGAGAGCCAAGTGTGAATCTATGGACAATCCACTTGCTCCCACCACCTCAGAGTATCCTGGGTGGTATTCTTCTTTGTGTCCTTGCCTTTTCTAGTTATTTTTTTTTACTATAGTTGTCAGATATAATAAAGATACTGGGTTAGAAATCATGTCTAATTCACGATCCTCTTTTATTGCCAACTAGGTACTAATTTCTACTGTAGAATTTCAAAATGTATCAGTGGCTATTCATTTATTTTTCCATGTCTAGTAGACAATGCTCTAGGAGCTGAGTATAAAAATGGAACATGTACCATCCTTGCTCTGGTGGGGTTTACAATCTAAAAAGGGAGATGTATATTTAAAAAATTGATTCACAAATAAATGCATAATTGCATGGGACATTCCTGGTGGTCCAGTGGTTAAGACCCCATGCTTCCACTGCAGGAGGCTCAGGTTTGATCCCTGGTCAAGGAACTAAGATCCCACATGCTGCGTGGCATGGCCAAAAAACCCAAAAACCCCCAAATAAATGCATAATTGCAAATTGTGATAAGTGCAATGAAGGACAAGTGAGCATGTTGTGAAAGAGAGTAATGATGGGGTTGTGGTACCACTTTAGATAGGTTGACTGGGAAAGTCTGTTCTGGGGAAGTGATATTTCAGCTGAGATCTGCTACAAAGGAGTCTGTTATAAAGGAAGGGTGACTGGCCTAGGGTATTCCAGGCAAAAAATGCAACATGTGTGAAGTATCTGAGATGGGAAAAGCTTGTTATGATCTAGGACCTGAAAGAAGGCCACTGTGAGTGGGCCATGTTAGTGAAGTTTTGTAAAAGGGCTAGAGTGATAGGCAAGGACTGGATCACATAAGGCTGTGTAGGCCCTAGTAAATATAAACATGTGAATTTTATCCTAAATTCAAAGAGAAATCACTGGAATTCTTCAAACAAGGGGCAATATGATTTATATTTTAAGGATGACAGTCTGTTCTATAGAAAATGTAGTATGGGGGGAGAAAGAGAAAACAGAGATAGGTCATTTAAGAGACAATTTGAGTTGTGTAATAGAGAGGGATGATGGGAATTTGAACTAGAATGGTATTAGGGAGGGGAGGAAGGGAAAAAGAGAAGCAATTATGAGATTTTTGTGAAAATGGAGGATATTCTTTTCTCACTTATTTGGGAAGCTGAGACAGAGAAAATTTGAGGATGGCAGATCAGCTTGAGGTATCATTCCTTACCATAACACAGGAATATTCCCATCTACTCAGTACAGGGCCCAAGTTGGGTAAGACTCCAGACACTCAACTCAGTATTGGTCTTGATTTTTTGGGTAGCTGTATTAATATAGACTGGTATGTCTTCTGAGAATCCACTGAGGTCTGAGGATTTTGAATGTATCTAGTGGATAATGATAAATAGTGGTTAAAAAAGTTAATTATTTTGAATTTGGATGGATTTCTTTTAAATATTTATGTAAAATCTTGATTTACTAAAGAATTGTTAATGTTTGATTAATGATCAACCTATTAAATGCCTACAAGTACTCAGATTATACTAGGAACCACTGGGTACATCAAAGTGGTGTAAGATATCGTTCTGGCTGTGTAACAAACCATTTACCAAAGCAGTGGCTTAAAACAATAATAAAAATTTATTTTGCTCATAAATATGAAGGTTGACAGGATTCAGCTAGGCATTTATTGTCAGGTCTCTAGTTGTATCAGAGCTCTGGTTATAGTCAGGTCGTAGTTGGAGCTGGGGTTATCTCAAAGACTTCTGCACTCTATGTCCTGCGCTACAGTGGGAAGACTGAAACAGCTAGTGTGCTTTGTGTATCTCTATTTCTCTGTGTAGTCTCACCATTTGGTCTCTCCACATGGTGGTCTAACAGTAGCTGGACTTCTTACATGGTGGATAAAAGATCCCACAGTGAATGTCCCAAGAGGAAGCAACAGAAACCTAACCTCAGAAGTCACCTCTGTTGCATTCTGTTTGTTGAGGCAGCTACAAAAGCCCACCCATGTTCAAGTGTAGGGACTTTAAACTCCATCTCTTAATGGGAGGAGTTACACAGCATTTGCAAATGTGTGTCATTATCACCAAAGCTAAGGTCCCCTATTAAAGGAAAAGCTCTCAGGTCTTAGTTGGGCATGACTGAAAGATGACAGCACTGGAAAGAAATGTGCATACTTTATAAACATATAATATGTATACTTAGTAACACTTCATTATTAGAAAACGTATGTTATACATTTTTTTGGCAGTGATTTACTCTGTCTCAATTTGCATCTCCGTAAGAAAATTGAAGATTATCTAGTTAGTGTATTTAGCAAATTAATTAAAACAGTTACTTGTGAAACTATCTGGAAGGGAAACATCTCCAATTCAGTGAGTTATTCATACACATTTGGACAATAGTTTGTTTTTCATACTCTATTAGAAGGATAGCCACCATCATCAAATAACACAGGCATTTACATTGTTTTATTTAGCTAAAGTAAAAAGTTGTAGTGCTCTGGATATTTTTCTTTAGTAACAAATGTGTAATATCAATGGTACTAAAAAATAAGCAGAGAGAGTTGAGGAAGATGGCAGAAGAGTAAGACACGGAGATCACTTTCCTCCCCACAGATGCACCAGAAATTCATCTACACGTGGAATAACTCCTACAGAACACCTACAGAACACTGGCAGAAGACCTCAGACCTCCCAAAAGGCAAGAAACTCCCCACGTACCTGGGTAGGGCAAAAGAAAAAAGAAAAAACAGAGACAAAAGTATAGGGACAGGACCTGCACCAGTGGGAGGGAGCTGTGAAGGAGGAAAGTTTTCCACACACTAGGAAGCCCCTTCGCGGATGGAGACCGTGGGTGGCAGAGGGGGGAAGCTTCAAAGTCGTGGAGGAGAGCGCAACAACAGGGGTGCAGAGGGCAAAGCAGAGAGATTCCCGCACAAAGGACTGGTGCTGGCCAGCACTCATCAGCCCAAAAGGCTTGTTCGCTCACCCGCCGAGGCGGGCGGGGTCTGTGAGCTGAGGCTTGGGCTTTGGTAAGATCGCAGGGAGAGGACTGGGGTTGGCAGCGTGAACACAGCCTGAAGGGGTTAGTGCACCATGGCTAGCCAGGAGGGAGTTCGGGAAAAAGTCTGGAGCTGCCAAAGAGGCAAGAGAATTTTTCTTCCCTCTTTGTTTCCTGGTGCACAAGGAAAAGGGATTAACAGTGCCACTTAAAGGAGCTCCAGAGATGGGCATGAGCAGCAGCTAAAAGCCCAGACCCCAGAGATGGGCATGAGATGCTAAGGCTGCTGCTGCTGCCACCAAGAAGCCAGTGTGAAAGCACAGGTCACACTGCACACCTCCCCTCCCGGGAGCCTGTGCAGCCCGCCACTGCCAGGGTCCTGGGATCCAGGGACAATTTACCCAGGAGAACGCACAGCACGCCTCAGGCTACTGCAACGTCACACGGGTCTCCACCACTACAGGTTCACCCGGCACTCCGTACCCCTCCCTCCCCCCGGCCTGAGTGAGCCAGAGCCCCTGAATCAGTGACTTCTTTAACCCCGTCCTGTCTAAGCAAAGAAGAGACGCCCTCAGGCGACCTACATGCAGAGGCAGGACCAAATCCAAAGCTGAACACCAGAAGATGTGTGAAAAAAGAAGAGAAAGGGAAATTTCTCCCAGCAGCCTCAGAAACAGGGGATTAAATCTCCACAATCAACTTGATGTATACTGCATCTGAGGAATAACTGAATAGACAAGGAATCATCTCAAATTGAGGAGGTGCACTTTGGTAGCAAGATATATTATTTTTTCCTCTTTCCCTCTTTTTCCGTGTGGATGAAAGGCTCTTGGTGATCCAGCCAGGAGTCAGTGCTGTGCCTCTGAGGTGGGAGAGCCAACTTCAGGACACTGGTCCACAAGAGGCCTCCCAGCTCCATGTAATATCAAATGGCGAAAATCTCCCAGAGATCTCCAACTCAACAACAAGACCCAGCTTCACCCAATAATCAGCAAGCTACAGTGCTGGACACCCTATGCCAAACAACTAGAAAGACAGGAACACAACCCCACCCATTAGCAGAGAGTCTGCCTAAAAACATAATAAGGCCACAGACACCCCAAAACACACCACCAGATGTGGACTTGCCAACCAGAAAGACAAGATCCAGCCTCATCCACCAGAACACAGGCGCAAGTCCCCTCCAACTGGAAGCTTATACAACCCACTGAACCAACTTTAGCCACCGGGAGCAGACACCAAAAACAACGGGAAGTACGAACCTGCAGCCTACAAAAAGGAGACCCCAAACACAGTAAGATAAGCAAAATGAAAAGACAGAAAAACACACAGCAGATGAAGGAGAAAGGTAAAAACCCACCAGACCTAACAAATGAAAGTGAAATAGGCAGTCTACCTGAAAATGAATTCAGAAAAATGATAGTAAAGGTGATCAAAAATCTTGGAAATAGAATACAGAATATGCAAGAAACATTTAACAAGGACCTAGAGGAACTAAAGAGGAAACAAGCAATGATGAACAACACAATAAATGAAATTAAAAATACTCTAGAAGGGATCAATAGCATAATAACTGAGGCAGAAGAAGGGATAAGTGTCTTGGAAGATAAAATAGTGGAAATAACTACTGAAGAGCAGAATAAAGAAAAAATGAAAAGAACTGAGGACAGTCTCAGAGACCTCTGGGATGACATTAAACACACCAACATTAGAATTTAGGGGTCCCAGAAGAAGAAGAGAAAAATAAATGGACTGAGAAAATATTTGAAGAGATTACAGTTGAAAACTTCCCTAATATGGGAAAGGAAATAGTTCATCAAGTCCAGCAAGCACAGAGAGTCCCATACAGGATAAATCCAAGGAGAAACACACCAAGTCACATATTAATCAAACTATCAAAAATTAAATACAAAGAAAACACATTAAAAGCAGCAAGGGAAAAACAACAAATAACACACAAGGGAATCCCCATCAGGTTAACAGCTGATTTTTCAGCAGAAACTATGCAAGCCAGAAGGGAGTGGTAGGACAAATTTAAAGTGATGAAGGAGAAAAACCTACAACCAAGATTACTCTACCCAGCAAGGATCTCATTCAGATTTGATGGAGAAATTAAAAGCTTTACAGACAAGAAAAAGCTGAGAGAGTTCAGCATCACAAAACCAGCTTTACAACAAATGCTAAAGGAACTTCTCTAGGCAAGAAACACAACAGAAGGAAAAGACCTACAATAACGAACCCAAAACAATTAAGGAAATGGGAATAGGAACATACATATCAATGATTACATTAAATGTAAATGGATTAAATGCTCTCACCAAAAGACACAGACTGGCTGAATGGATACAAAACAGGACCCATATATATTCTGTCTACAAGAGACCAACTTCAGTCCTAGGGACACATACAGACTGAAAGTGAGGGGATGGAAAAAGTTATTCCATTCAAATGGAATCAAAAGAATGCTGGAGTAGCAATTGTCATATCAGACAAAATAGACTTTAAAATAAAGAATATTAGAAGAGACAAAGAAGGACACTACATAATGATCAAGGGATTGATCCAAGAAGATATAACAATTGTAAGTATTTATTCATCCAATATAGGAGCACCTCAATACATAAGGTAAATACTAACAGCATTAAAAGGGGAAATCGACAGTAACATATCATAGTCGGGGACTTTAACACCCCACTTTCACCAATGGACAGATCATCCAAAATGAAAATAAATAAGGAAACACAAGCTTTAAATGATACATTAAACAAGATGGACCTAATTGATATTTATAGGACATTCCATCCCAAAACAACAGAATATACATTTTTCTTAAGTGCTCATGGAACATTCTCCAAGATAGATCATACCTTGGGTCACAAATCAAGCCTTGGTAAATCTAAGAAAATTGAGATCATATCAAGTATCTTTTCCTACCACAACACTATGAGACTAGGTATCAATTACAGGAAAAGATCTGTAAAATATACAAACACATGGAGGCTAAACAATACACTATTAATAACGAAGTGATCACTGACGAAATCAAAGAGGAAATAAAAAAATACCTAGAAACAAAGGGCAGTGGAGACACGATGACCCAAAACCTAAGAGATGCAGCAAAACTGTTCTAAGAAGGAAGATTATAGCAGTACAATCCTACATTAAGAAACAGGAAACATCTCAAATAAACAAGCTATACTTGTACCTAAAGCAATTAGAGAAAGAAGAGAAAAAAACCCCCAAGTTAGCAGAAGGAAATAAATCATAAATATCATATAGAAATAAATGAAAAAGAAATGAAGTAAATGATAGCAAAGATCAATAAAACTAAAAGCTGGTTCTTTTCAAAATTGATAAACCATTAGCCAGACTCATCACGAAAAAAAAGGAGAAGAGTCAAATTAATAGAATTAGAAATGAAAAAGGAGAGGTAACAACTGACACTGAAGAAATACAAAGGATCATCAGAGATTACTACAAACAAATCTATGCCAATAAAATGGACAACCTGGAAGAAATGGAAAAATTCTTAGAAATGCCCAACCTGCAGAGACTGAACCAAGAAGAAATAGAAAATATGAACAGACCAATCACAAACACTGAAATGGAAACTGTGATTAAAAATCTTCCAACAAACAAAAACCTAGGACCAGATGGCTTCACAGGCGAATTCTATCAAACATTTAGAGAAGAGGTAACACCTATCCTTCACAAACTCTTCCAAAATATAGCAGAGGGAGGAACAACCCAAGCTCATTCCACGAGGCCACCATCACTCTGATACCAAAACCAGACAAAGATATCACAAAGAAAGAAAACTGCAGGCCAATATCACTGATGAACATAGATGCAAAAATCCTCAACAAAATACTAGCAAACAGAATCCAACAGCACATTGAAAGCATCATACACCATGACCAAGTGGGGTTTATCCCAGGAATGCAAGGATTCTTCAATATAGTCAAATCAATCAACATGATACACCATATTAACAAATTGAAGGTGAAAAACCATATGATCATCTCAATAGATGCAGAGAAAGCTTTCGACAATATTCAACACCCATTTATCATAAAAACTCTGCTGAAAGTAGGCATTGAGGGAACTTTCATCAACATAATAAAGGCCATATATGAGAAACCCACAGCCAACATTGTCCTCAATGTTAAAAAACTGAAACCATTTCCACTAAGATCAGGAACAAGACAAGGTTGCCCACTCTCACCACTCTTATTCAACTTAGTTTTGGATGTTTACCCACAGAAATCAGAGAAGAAAAAGAAATAAAAGGAATCCAAACTGGAAAAGAAGAAGTAAAGCTGTCACTGTTTGCAGATGACATGATACTATACATAGAGAATCCTAAAGATGCTACCAGAAAACTACTAGAGCTAATCAATGAATTTGGTCAAGTAGCAGGATACAAAATTAATACACAGAAATCTCTCACATTCCTATACACTAATGATGAAAAATCTGAAAGTGAATTTAAGAAAACACTCCCATTTACCATTGCAACAAAAAGAATAAAATATTTAGGAATAAACCTACATAAGGAGACAAAAGACCTGTATGCAGAAAATTATGAGACACTGATGAAAGAAATTAAAGTTGATACAAATAGATGGAGAGATATTCCATGTTCTTGGATTGGAAGAATCAACATTGTGAAAATGACTCTATTACCCAAAGGAATCTACAGATTCAATGCAATCCCTTTGAAACTATCACTGGCATTTTTCACAGAAGTAGAACAAAAATTTCACAATTTGTATGGAAACACAAAAGACCCTGAATAGGGCCTCCCTGGTGGCGCAGTGGTTGAGAGTCCGCCTGCCGATGCAGGGGATACGGGTTCGTGCCCCGGTCTGGGAGGATCCCATATGCCGCGGAGCGGCTGGGCCCGTGAGCCATGGCCGCTGGGCCTGTGCATCCGGAGCCTGTGCTCCGCAACGGGAGGGGCCACAACAGTGAGAGGCCCGCATACCGCAAAAAGAAAAAAAAAAAAAAAAAAAAAAAAGACCCTGAATAGCCAAAGCAATCTTGTGAACAAACAATAGAGCTGGAGGAATCAGGCTCCCTGTCTTCAGACTATACTACAAAGCTACAGTAATCAGTACAGTATGGTCCTGGCACAAAAACAGAAATATAGATCAATGGAACAGGATAGAAAGCCTAGAGATAAAACCACGCTGATATGCTCACTTTATCTTTGATAAAGGTGGCAAAAATATACAGTGGAGAAAAGACAGCCTCTTCAATAAGTGGTGCTGGGGAAACCGAACAGGTACATGTAAAAGTATGAAATTTGAACACTCCTTAACACCATACACAAAAATAAACTCAAAATAGATTAAAGACCTAAATGTAAGGCCAGGCACTATCAAACTGTTATTGGAAAACATTGGCTGGGCACTCTGTGACATGGATCACAGCAAGGTCCTTTTTGACCCACCTCCTGGATAAATGGAAGTATGGGCAAGAGTGAACGGGTGGGACATAGTGAAACTTGGGTGCTTTTGTGCAGAAAAGGAAACCATAGACAAGACTGAAGGACGACCCTCAGAATGGGAGAGAATTGTTTTATATGAGGCGGCTGACAAAGGATTGACCTCCAGGATTTACCAGCAGCTCATGCAGCTCAATAACAAAGGAACAGGCAACCCGGTCCAAGAGTGGGTGGAGGACCTAGGTGGACGTTTCTCTAAAAGGATATACAGATTGCCAACGGGCACATGAAAGAATGCTCAACATCACTAGTCATTGGAGAGATGCAAATCAAGGCTACAGTGGTATATCATCTCGCACCGGTCGGAGTGACCATCATCAAAAAGTCTGGAAACAGTGAATGCTGGAGAGGGTGTGGAGATGGGGGAGCCCTCTTGTACTGTTGGTGTGATTGTAGATTGATGCAGTCACTGTGGGGAGCAGTATGGAGGTTCCTTAAAAAGCTAAAAATAGAACTACCATGCGGCCCAGCAGTCCCACTGCTGGGCATGTACCCTGGGAAAACCATAATTCAAAAAGAGTCATGTACCAAAATGTTCATTGCAGCTCTGTTTGCAGTGGCCGGGGCATGGGGGCAGCCTAGGTGCCCATCATCAGATGAGTAGATGGAGAGGATGTGGCACATATATACAATGGAATATTGCTTGGCCATAAAGGGAAACGAGGTTGAGATATTTGTGGTGAGGTAGATGGACCTAGAGTCTGTTGTGCAGAGTGAGGTAGGTCAGGGAGAGAAAGACAAATACCGTGTGCTAACACATATATATGGAATCTAAGAAAAAAAAAGTCATGAAGAACTTAGGGGTAAGACGGGAATAAAGACACAGACCTACTAGAGAATGGACTTGAAGATATGGGGAGGGGGAGGGATAGGCCATGATGGAGTGGGAGATTTGCATGGACATATATGCGCTGCCAAACGTAAGATGGATAACTGGTGGGGGGTGACCGCATAGCACAGGGAGATCAGCTCGGTGGTTTTTGACCTCCTGGAGGGGTGGGATGGGGAGGGTGGGAGGGAAGGAGATGCAAAAGGGAAGAGATATGGTAACATATGTATATGTATAACTGATTCACTTTGTTGTGGGGCAGAGGCTAGCACACCATTGTGGAGTGGTTGTACTCCAATGAAGATGCTAAAAAAATAAGCACAAACACTTTAAAATTTTGAATTGCTTTAATTCTGTAAAATGAACTTTAATAAACAAAGCTGAACAATTTCATCCATAAAAGAAATTGTTATTTAACCCAGAATTCTTCTTCCTCTTCATGGTTATTTATGGTGTGGAAAAGATCACTGACCTTTTTTTCTTTTTCAATTCACAATAAACTTAATAACTGAGAATAAGTCAAGCTGGCGCAGGGCATTATTTCTATTCTTTTTGAACTGGTGACTATTGTTTAATGAAAAACAAAACAAAACAAACAACAAATGTTTGGAATTATTTTTTGGCAGTTTCTGATAACTCTAGGTACAGCGGGAGTATCTGCTACTGGATGACTTAAAAACCTCAATGAAAATAATATTTTTGAAAGGTTCTGTATTAGCTTTGAAATATTATCATACTATGGAGGGTTGATTGCTTAATGTTCTGTTAGAATAAATTCTTATTTGACAAGTAAGCATCAACCTTAGTGAAGAAAACTGAGAATGGCCGTGGTGTGCCAGAGCTTGGAGGATGGCCACCCCCAGCTTCACCTTTTACAAGTCTACCTGTCTAGGAAGAAATGATGGCAAAATACTCTAACCTTTCCTTGGAGAGTCATAACATGTCACTGACTGTGTTTGGTGTCTCCATCATTGTGTTATAGTTTAACCAAAGAAGTTAAAATCAAAATATCAGCTGCTGGGACTTTCCAAGATGGTGGAGGAGCAGGAGGATGTGGAGTTCATGTCTCCTCAAAAACACATCAAGACTACAACTACAAATGGAACATTTCTCACAGAGCATCTTCTGAACACTAGCAGAAGACTTTGGACATTGGAAAGGACAGAAAGATCCCCATATTACCAGGTAGGATGAAAGAAAGAAGAAGGGAAAAGGAAGAGGAGAGGAAGCAGGATGGGACCTGCACCCCTTGTGAGGAGCTGAAGGAGAGGAGAGGTTCCTGTATCTGGGGAAGCCCTCTCACTGGTGGAGAGATCAGCTGGGACAGAAGGGGAGCTTCAGGGGCTCAGAGGAGAGCCAAGCAACAAGTCTGTGGCAGGCAGGACAGAGTGAGACATGCACAGATGGTCTGTGCCACATCCCTGCATGCCCCAAACTGAGACAGGTGTCTGCAGCTGCACACGGGGACTGGGTGCTGGAACATGGGGTTTGGAGAGCAGAGCCAGGGAGGGGACTGCTGTTGGCTGTGAGGAGACAGCCTGAGGGGATGGGAGTGAGGAGCTACATAACTAGGAATGCTTGCAGAGGAAGTCCAGACCACCACAGAAGTGAAGTGCCATTGCTGAATGACACACAAAGGGTGGGGCTGCATTGCAGCCTCTCTCCTCATGTGTCAGCCCCTGCCTCCACTGGTACTAGGGAGGGCTCCCACCATAGCTGGCTTGTGCGCCCCTGCCATCACCACCTACCCATCCCCACCCACCCCCGGCCTGGGAAACCCACCTGCCAGAGTCTGAACTGCCTCCATTGCTCCCACAGCAGGTCTAGGTGCATAACTACTGCAGTCCTGGAACCTGACCTCAGTGGATCTACACTGGTGGCCTTGTGAAAACAATGCATGAGAGTCACCAGTGCCAATTGCTGGCATACCCACTGTTAAGGCAGGACTGAGAGCAGTGCCAACAACAGTGTACTTTGTGAGCCCAAACAATGGGCAAAAATAGAAATAATAGAGCATATTCACAGGTGAACAGCTCCAGAGGAGGAATATTCAGTGTCTCCTCTCCCAGTGGGAGTGCTCCAATTCCACCTACCTTGCACCACAGATCAAAAACACAACTAAGAAACAGATCTGGGGGCCTCTACTCCAACAACTAGGAAGGAGACCCCACCCCTGACAGGGCAGTGACAACCACAGAGCAAAAGGGAAGCCCTGCTCAATATCCAGGGCAGGCTCTAGTAACCACAACCCCAGTCAAACCCACTATCAAGGAGATAATGGCACAAGCCTCTGGACCAAACTCACCCACCAGAAGGTAGACACAAGAAGCAAGAGGAACTACAATTCCGCAGCCTGCAAAAAGGAGACCACAAACACAGTAAGCTAGACAAAATGAGACAACAGAGAAATATGTTGCAGACAAAGGAGCAAGATAAAAATCTACAAGAACAACTAAATGAAGAGAAGATAGGCAATTTACCTGAAAAAGAATTCAGAGTAATGATAGTAAAGATGATCCAATCTCACAAAAAGAATGGAGGCATAGATCGAGAAAATATAAGAAATGTTCAACAAAAACCTAGCAGAACTAAAGAACAAAGAGAGATGAACAATACAATAACTGAAATGAAAAACACACTAGAGGGAATCAATAGCAGAATAACTGAGGCAGAAGAAAGGATACATGAGCTGGAAGAGAGAATGGTGGAAATCACTGCCACAGAACAGAATAAAGAAAAAAGAATGAAAATAAATGAGGACAGTCTCAGAGACATCTGGGGCAACATTAAACACACTAAGATTTGAATTATATGGGTGCCAGCAGAAGAAGAAAAAGAGAAAGGGCATAAGAAAATATTTGAAGAGATTATAGTCGAAATATTCCCTAATATGGGAAAGGAAATAGTTACCCAAGTCCAGGAAGCACTGAGAGTCCCATACAGGATAAACCCAAGGAGGAACACACCAAGACACATATTAATCAAACTAACAAAAATTAAATACAAAGAAAAAACATTCAAAGACACAAGGAAAAAGCAACAGATAACATACAAGGGAATACCCATAAGGTTATTAGCTGATTTTTCAGCAGAAACTCTTCAGGCCAGAAGGGAATGGCAGGATATATTTAAAGTGATGAAAGGGAAAAACCTACAACCAAGATTGGATCTCAGCAAGGATCTCATTCAGATTTGATGGAGAAATAAAAAGCTTTACAGACAAGCAAAAGCTAAGAGAATTCAGCACCACCAAACCAGCTTTACAACAAATGCTAAAGGAACTTCTCTAGGCAGGGGAAAATAAAAGAGGCCACAACTAGAAACAAGAAAATCACAATTGGGAAAGCTCAATGATAAGGGCAAAAATACACTAAAAGCAGGAAACAATTCACACACAAATATGATAAGAAAATCAGCAACTGTGAAGAGAGTACAAATATAGGAAATGGGAATTGCATTTGAAATTATGAGACCAGCAACTTAAAACAAACTTGTATATGTATAGACTGCTTTATCAAAACCTCATGGGAAATGCAAACCAAAAACTACAATAGATATAAACACAAAAAAGAAAAAGCAACCCAAACACAACACTAAAGTTGGTCATCAAATCACAAGAGAAAAGAACAAAAGAGGAAGGGAAGATAAAAGACCTACAGAAACAAACCCCAAACGATTAACAAAATTGCAATAGGAACATACATATCAATAATTACTTTAAATGTAAATGCATTAAACCCTCCAACCAAAAGACATAGACTGCCTGAATGGATACAAAAACAAGACCTGTATATATGCTATCTACAAGAGACCCACTGCAGACCTGGGGACACATACAGACTGAAAGCAAAGGGATAGAAAAAGCTATTGCATGCAAATGGAAATCAACAGAAAGCTGGAGTAGCAATACTCATATCAGACAAAATACACTTTAAAATAAAGACTGTTACAAGAGACAAGGAAGGACACTACCTAATGTTCAAGGGGTAGATATAACAATTGTAAAAGTGTATGCACCCAACAAAGGAGCACTACAGTGTATAAGGCAAATGCCGACAGCTATAAAAGGGGAAACAGATAGTAACACAATAATAGTGGGGGACGTTAACACTCCACTTACACCAATAGAGAGATCATTCAGACAGAAAATTAAAAGGAAACACAAGCCTTAAAGGAGACATTAGACCAGATAGACTAAATTGATATTTATAGGACATTCCATCAGAAAGCAGCAAAATACACTTTCTTTTCAAGTGCACATGGAACATTCTCCAGGATAGGTGACATCTTGGGTCACAAATCAAGTTTTGGTAAATTTAAGAAAGTTGAAATCATATCAAGCATCTTTTCTGACCACAACGCTATGAGATTAGAAATCAATTAAAGGAAAAAAACTGTAAAAAACACAAACGCATGGAGGCTAAACAATGTTACTAAATAACCAATGGATCACTGAAGAAATCAGAGGAAATCAAAAAATACCTAGAGAAAAATGACAACAAAAACACAGTGATCCAAAACCTATGGGACACAGTAAAAGCAGTTCTAACAGGAAAGTTTATAGCAATACAATCCTCAAGAAACAAGAAAAATCTAGGGATCTCCTTGGTGGTGCAGTGGTTAAGAATCCACCTGCCAATGTAGGGGATATGGGTTTGATCCCTGGTCTGGGAAGATCCCACATGCCACGGAGAAACTAAGCATGTGCACCACAACTACTGAGCCTGCATGCCACAACTACTGAAACCCACGTGTCCTAGAGCTCGTATTTCACAACAAGGGAAGCCACTGCAGTGAGAAGCCTGTAACAAAGAGGAGCCCCACTCACCACAACTAGAGAAAGCCCATGCGCAGCAATGAAGACTCAATGCAGACAAAAATAAATAAATAAATGTATAAAAAAAGAAACAAGAAAAGTCTCAAACAAACAACCTACCTTACACCTAAAGCAACTAGAGAAAAAAAGAACAAACAAAACCCCAAGTTAGTAGAAGGAAAGAAATCATAAAGATCAGAGTAGAAATAAATGAAATTGAGACAAAGAAAACAAGAGCAAAGATCAATGAAACTAAAAGCTGGTTCTCTGAGAAGGTAAACAAAATTGATAAACCTTTAGCCAGACTCATCAAGAAAAAAAGGGAGAGAACTCAAATCAATAAATTTAGAAATGAAAAAGGAGTTACAAAGGACACTGCAGAAATACAAAGTATCCTAAGAGACTACTACAAGCAACCATACGCCAATAAAGTGGACAACCTAGAAGAAATGGACAAATTCTTAGAAAGGTACAATTTCCCAAGACTGAACCAGGAAAAATTAGAAAATATAGAGACCAATCATAAGTACTGAAATGGAAAGTGTGATTAAAAATCTTCCAAAAAGACAAAGTCGAGCAAATGGCTTCATAGGCGAATTCTATCAAACATTCAGAGAAGAGTTACCACTTACCCTTCTGAAATTCTTCGAAAATTTTTCAGAGGGAGGAACAATCCCAAGCTCATTCTATGAAGCCACATCACCCTGATACCAAAACCAAAGACATCACAAAAGAAGAAAATTATAGGCCAATATCACTGATGAACATAGATGTAAAAATTCTCAACAAAATACTAGCAAACTGAATCCAACAACACACCAAAAGGATGAAACACCATGATCAAATGTGATTTATCCCGGGGATGCAAGGATTTTTCAATATCAGCAATCAATCAGTGTGATACAGCACATTAACAAACTGACGAATAAAAATGATATGATCATCTTAATAGATGCAGAAAAAGCTTTTGACAAAATTCAGCACCCAGTTATGATAAAAACTCTCCAGAAAGTGGGCATAGAGGGAACCTATCTCAACATAGTAAAGGCTATATATGACAAACCAACAGCAAGCATCATTCTCAGTGGTGAAAGACTGAAAGCATTTCCTCTAAGATGAGGAACAAGACAAGGATGTCCACACTCACCACTATTATTCAACATAGTTTTGGAAGTCTTAGCTATGGCAATCAGAGAAGAAAAAGAAATAAATGGAATCCAGATATGAAAGGAAAAAGTAAAACTGTAACTGTTTGCAGATGACATGATAATATACATAGATAATCCTAAAGATGCTAACAGTAAACTACAAGAACTCAACAATGAATTGGGTAAAGTTGCAGGATACATAGTTAATACACAGAAATTACTTGCATTCCTATACGTTAACAATGAAAGATCAGAAAGAGAAATCAAGGAAACAGTCCCATTTACCATTGCATCAAAAAGAATAAAATACCTATGAATAAGTTTACATAAGGAGGCAGAAGACCTGTACTCAGAAAGCTATAAGATACTGATGAAAGAAATAAAAGATGACACAAACAGATGGAGAGATATACCATGTTCTTGGATTGGAAGAATCAATATTGTCAAAGTGACTATACTGCCCAAAGCAATCTACAGATTCAGTGCAATCCCTATCAAACTACCAATGGCATTTTTCGCAGAACTAGAATGAAAATGTTTGCAATTTGTATGGAAACACAAAGGACCCTGAATAGCCAAAGCAATCTTGAGAAGAAAAATGAAGCTGGAGGAATCTGGCTCCCTGACTTCAGACTATACTACAAAGCTACAGTCATCATAACAATATGGTAATGGCAGAAAAACAGAAATATATGTCAATGAAACAGGATAGAAAGTCCAGAGATAAACCCACACACTTATGGCCAATTAATCTATGACAAATGAGGCAAGAATATACAATGGAGAAAAGACAGTCCCTTCAATAAGTGGTGCTTGGAAAACTGGACATCCACATGTAAAAGAATGAAATTAGAACACTTCCAAATATCATACGGAAAAATAAACTCAAAATGGATTAATGACCTAAATGTAAGGCCAGATACTATAAAGCTCTTAGAGGAAAACATAGGCAGAGCACTCTTTGACTTAAATTGACACAAGATCTTTTTATGATCCACCTCCTAGAGTAATGAAAATAAAAGCAAAAATAAACAAATGGGACCTAAATGAACTTAAGAGCTTTTGCTCAGCAAAGGAAACCATAAACAAAATGAAAAGACAACTGTCAGAATGGGAGAAAATATTTGCAAATGAAGCAATAGATAAAGGATTAATTTCCAATATATACAAACAGTGCATGCATCTCAATATCAAAAAAGCAAACAACCCAGTCAAAAAATGGGTGGAAGATCTAAATAGACATTTCTCCAAAGAAGACATACAGATGGTTAAAAAGCACATGAAGAAATGCTCAAGGTCACTAATTATTAGATAAATACAAATCAAAACTACAATGAGGTATCACCTCACACCAGTCAAAATTGGCCATCATCAAAAAATCAACAAACAATAAATGCTAGAGAGTGTGGAGAAAAGGAAACACTCCTGCACTGTTGGTGGGAATGTAAATTGATACAGCTGCTGTGGAGAACAGTATGGATGTTCCTTAAGAAATTAAAAGTTGAGCTACCATATGATCCAGAAATCCCACTCCTGGGCATATATCTGGAGAAAACCATAATTTGAAAATATACATGTACCTCAAAATTCATTGCAGCACTATTTACAATAGCCAGGACATGGAAGCATCCTAAATGTCCATCAACAGAGGAACGGATAAAGAAGATGTGGTTCTTATATACAATGGAATATTGCTCAGCCATAAAAAAGAATGAAATAATGCCACTTGCAGCAACATGGATGGACCTAAAGATTGTCATACTGAGTGAAGTAAGTCACACAGAGAAAGACAAATATCATATGATATCCTTTATGTGTGGAATCTAAAAAAGGGTACAACTGAATTTATCTACAAAACAGAAATAGAGTTACAGATGTAGAATACAAACTTATTGTTACCAGAGGGGAAAAGGGGGGGAGGGGTAAATTGGGAGATTAGGATTGACATATACACACTACTATGTATAAAACTGATAACTAATAAGGACCTACTGTATAGCACAGGGAAGTCTACTCCATACTCTGTAATGGCCTATATGGGAAAAGAGTCTAAAGAAGGGTGGATGTATGTATATGTATAACTGATTCACTTTGCTGTACAGCAGAAAGTAACACAACATTGTAAATCAACTATATTCCAATAAAAAGTTTAGAGAAAACTGAGAATGTTATTAAGAAAATGATCTAGATACAGTACCTGTTCTGATATCTAAAATGTGTCCTTAAAAAGTTATGTGAATTTCTTATTTCAAGTGCTATTTAATTTGAAGTTTTACTTGTTATTCCAGTAGAACAGTTTTGAGCCAAACATACTTTAAGACTGTAAATATTTTATAAAAATAAATTTAATAAAAGTATAACAATCATTTTATTTTTTTAATTTTTAAGTTTCACTTATAGTTTAAAAAATTTTTAAATTTACCTGTAGTTGATTTACAATATTATATTAGTTTCAGGTGTACAAAACATTGATTCAAAATTTTTATAGATTATATCCATTTATAGTTATTACAAAATAATGGCTATATTTCCTTGTGCTGTACAATATATCTTGTAGCTTATTTATTTTATACATAATAGTTTGTACCTCTTAATCCCCTACCTCTAGCAATCATTTTAGAACCATCTTTTTGAAACACCTTGTTTTGAATGTCCAAAGAGTAGGCCAGATGTGGTTACTACATTGATAATGGTAATAATGCATAACAGAAGCTCATCAGTGCAGAACTTGTTGGAATCTAACTTTTATTGCCTCTCCCTCAAGATATAGAAAAGAAATTTACTTACCCCTTAAGGGAGGTTGACAATCTTACAAAGGCTTCATTAGAGGTCATTATAGGATGGCAGAGAGTATTTAAATCCATGTGGAATGTTATATGGATAGGCCAAGTGTATTTGTTACTGCTCACTGATAATTGGCTTCATTTCTCAGAACACGGTCTTGCTCATGGTAGGATAATGCTTGGGGGCTACTGCATTACAGACAATGAAAGCTTATGCATCTTACTTCTTATATCAAACTTTCCAGCTCAATTTTTTTCAAACTAAGAAACAAATTCATATTAACATATTAAATATAAAATATGCTAGAACAGGAGGAAGTTGATTCATTATGGTGGATTTTGAGATCTGGAGAAAGTTATTTGTTATTTGGCATTCAGAATAAAACAAATGAAAATGCTGACTGCTACTTTATCTTCTGAATATTTAATATGATTCAAAATTTGGCCTATTTGTATATAATTTCCAGGTATGTAACACAGCTTTAACCTTAAACAGTAATATAAACAACATTGTAAATCAAAAAGATAGACCCTGAGAAGAATAAAATCCATAAATAGCTATTTATATATTACCTTTTGTGAGCCTCAACAAATATGAATTTTATCCATAAGACTTCCTTAGTTTCAGTCACCAAAGAAATCCAGCTGTCTCTATGACAGAGATATTGTATCAAAAACTGAGATAATCTTAGGGTGAGGCATTTCAAGTGAAGTATAGAAGTTATGCTGTTAAATGAACATGTATTCCAGCTTCTGTGTTGTTCTTCAGCCTGGAACTTAGCCAGGACATTATCTCTCTGCTTCTCTTCCTGAAAAGCTACCACGAGATTTTAAGTGACCCATAAAGTTCATCTCCTTTTGGTCTACATCTTATTGAAAACCAGTACCATGGTCTCTGATGGGTTGAAGTTTCCTAGTCTGTGTATGCTGAGATGAGCACTATCATCTTGATCTTGGCTAGGTGAAGACCTAATTTGCACTGGAGGTGGAGCTAGTTGGGAACCCGCTCCCTAGTGACTGGGATGTAAGGAGGTAGAGAGCCTATCATTGCATTTTACTTCTGAGCTGCAATTTATTCAATATGTCCAGAGACTTTTAAAAATGAACTGGAAGTTTCAATAAAGGCCTTGCCTTGAATATATATAACCTGTGATTAAAAATAACCCCAGCTCAAAGCAGGAGAGTGACCTTTGCAAAAGCAGTAATGGGATATATTGGATCTTTTTACCAGCTGGAATAGATCTATTTAATACTTCAAAAGGAGTAGAGAAAAAAATGGATGGCAATTAAGGAGACCTCAATCAGTACTAGATGTGCTTTGGAGTGATGGGATGCTACATCTATGAAATGAATATATGCAGAATACCTGGACTGTTTATGTGAATTGCACAGGTGTGTCATATAATGATCTTGTGTAATGACGTATTTATCCATGTAAATCTCAATGTATACCAAGTACTGATGGAAAAAGTGTTGCTGGAGTCCCCCAATATGTATTCTTTTTGGGAATTGTTGTCATTTCTGCCAAATTATTCTATTGATATTTCTATTGATAGTAGCTTTAGCATTAGAAACTCTTGGCCCTTTGCCTTTCAGCAAAAAAGGTTTGAGCTCCCTTTAAAAGACCCTAGAAGCTTCCTTTATTCCTCCAGGATTCTAGGGCAGTTTGGAGCTTTAACATATTGCTGCGTGTTTGACATGAAAGAGTTAAAGGACCAAGTACCATTTTATTAGAACTGCTTACTTATTGCAAAAGAGGATATGGTCAGTTCAATAGCTGATTGTTATTTGAATTTCATTCCTTCTGCTGTAACTGATGACTGAAAAAGAGAGTTATGGTGTGTATACTTTATAGAGTATTTATTTCATTAATTTTTTTCCTGAAAATGCTTACCTCTTTATGCTTGCATCTTCCTAATTGGAGTTAAGTGTTTTGATGAAGGGTAGACTGAGGTGAAGCAGTAGCTCTCATTATCTGCTTGACATAAATTATATCTCCAACTATTTAAAAAGGAAAAAGCACGGAAAAGGCTATGAAGGGCCCTGGGTGGCAGGTAAGTGCACTTGAGACAGATGTGTTAGAGAAGTTGCTTCGAAGACATGAATCCATCCTTAACAATTGCCTGGTGGTAGGGTGGGGTGGGGGGCTTGTTTATCTCTGCAGTGAAGAGTCAGGGACGAGTTGCCAGGAAGGAAACTCACTTGTGTCCCGAGTTTAGAATGGCATGCTGTGTTTGTTAATGTCACTGTTTCATTTTCAACTGCCTGCCCACCTTTCTTGAGTGGAAGCCTCTGACTGCTGCTAGAACACCAAGCTACACGACAAATGATCTGCCAGCGTTTTCCTGTTAGTCCTGTGTAGTGAGGAGTTTTTTTTTGATGGATCAGGCCCCAGAAAGTATTAGAAAAGCAGCTTTTTTATTCCTTCTGAATTCTCATCACACTTTGTACTTTTCTCTAGTAGAGCAATTACTGTGCTGTATTGTAATTATTTGTGTCTGTGTCTGTCTTTCCCAGTAGACTGTAAGCCCCTTGATGGAAGGAACTTTGTCTTATTTATCTTTGTATACCCAGGGTCTAACAAAGTTTCTGGCACATAGTAAAAACTCAATAAATGATTGTGGACTGAATGAAGGAATGACTGAGAAAAGTGTTAGGCTCTGAGGCCAAACAAAGACCAATGCTTGTTGTTTCATAATAACTGACTTCCTAGGGACTAAGAAAGGGCTCCCAGTTTTTGTTCTATGAGACATGCAGGTATCAGTGCCCTATGTCTTTGGAGAGGATGGCTATTTCTGGGCAGTCATTTTCTCCAAACTTCTACCAGAGTGCATTCATTGGAACCATCACAATGTAATGAGTCATTTTTTTCTGTATTTGTGTGATTTCCTCCACTAGACAGTGAGTCCAATGATGGAGGGTAAATACTTCTGGTTTTGCTCACCATTGCACCCCAAGGATCTAATATAGTGCCTAGCATAGAGTAGGTACTCCATAAATGAGTGAATGCCTGGACACACTAAAATGGCTTCCTTTATTCATGCAGGTTTCATTTTTTGCCTTTTCTGGAATAGGATATATATATATCAGTGTTCTCAGCATTACCCTGAGAAACTTTCTTCAGGTTCTTTTCAGAAAGCTTTAATAAAATTTCTTCTAATTTTTTGACCAGATTATTGATTTTTAAAAAAAGATTGTCCATCACCAAATGTAACATGTTGACTTTTAAAGTGCCCAAGTTTGGAAAAATCTGCAGTTTTGATTTCAATAGAAACTTTCTGTTCATTTTTAAAGGAGTGAGTGTTTGGCTGCTGCACAGGCTTCTTTCAAGGGGAAAGGCCTTTCGAGTGACACTTGGTAATTTAGCCATTAAGGTTAATGTTCATCTTATCTCTCTATTGCAACTTCTAGGGTAGGCAGTGTAAATAGCTTATCAGGTAGTTTTAAAGGTCATGTGCAAAGGAAAAAAATCCTGCACTGCTCATGAAAATGTTCTTAGTAATCAGTGCCTGCTTATGGGAGGAGGGGGCTGAGGGACTCTCTCAGCTCATCTATTTTGTCTTTGCTTCCAGGTCACTTTGTGACAGATGTTGAGTTGGTAACAGCCCAGCCTGAAGGTAGCTAGTTATGCACATCTCTGTTTTCTACATTAGTAAAGTCAATAAGTTAAAAAAAAACAACTTTAACTTTCTCTTTTCCTTTTCAACCTCTGCCCTCTATCTCTGGGGTGAGTCTGACAGAGATAAGAGCAAAGAAGACTTCTCTATTGACAGTGGGCAGCATTGGTCAAAACCAACTTTCATAGAAGGAGGCAGAATAAGGATGGTGGAATGCTCAGCCTTTTCCCCTGCTATTACTTTTCATTTCAGCCTGTAACAAAACTATGCCCCTGTCTTCTCTCTGGCCTGTTGCAACCCTCTATGGAATGCACGAATTGAGCCATGCCCACAGGTCTGACCACATCATGAATCCCCCCATAAGTGGATCTTGAGATTCTCAAGGGAAATGAAAACTTAATCCACCACTCCAGATCCCAGCTGAGACCACTGCTTTAGCTTTCGTTGAGACTTCACTGAATTATTGGTCTTTTTCTTTCTCCTCCTTCTTTCTACAAGCAGTAAAATGTATGGGTTGTAGCTGCTTGGAGGATGAAGGAAAACCTAGAGTTTTTTAAAATGGTAGCTCTGAGGCAGGCATTTAGGAGTGACTCTGATAGGTCTTTCAGAAGAATGAACTGTACCTTCGGGCTTATTGTGGTCACCCATTGAGAGAGAAATCACAGAATGAGTCTGCAATAATGATAAAATGAAGAATGTATTCCTCTGCAGTGCATCAATAGCTGTTTTGCATATAGATTCAGTAGTAAGATAAGAGCTTACTTTGCATTCTGTTTTATTATCTCTTCTGAGAATATAGCAGCAGGTTTGGGGTATTATATTTTAGAGGAAAATTATGTTTTCAAAATCCTATTGATGACTACATCCTCTCCCTCCACTCACCCTCTCCCTGCCTTGCCTCTCCCTTCTTCCCTGAGTCATTGCTGGAGTTCTTTCCAATAAGGGAGAGTTGTTGTTGTTCTTGTTATTCCTATGTTCAACTTATTTTTGTTTTCTAGAACTCTGGGTATTCTTCCATTTTTACTTTTGAATGGGAATTTTTTGGCAGGCGTTTATGAGAGACAACAGTAAAGTGCTAGGGATGGCTGAGCAGATTAATTTCCAAAGATTCAGCTCAGAGAAGAATGTAGTTTTGCTTGAAATTTTGTTTAACCTTGCAAAAATGAATTCCACATCTTATGGCTACAGATTTGTTTTTGAGATGATGACTAACCTGGGTACACCAGAGCCTCTTTCATGACATTTAATTTTGAACATCAAACAGAGTAGAAAGGCCTGAAGACTGGAAATAGGAAAAAAGTAAAGAATGGAAGTTTTGCTTAGACTTTTAAGTCCCAAGTTAGCTTTTATTAATAACATGAATTTTATGTTTGAAAATAGAGGAGAGTGAGTCCTTTATTTTTGAGGAGGCTTGCAAATGGTATTTTCAAGTATGCCAAGCATAATCGTAATAACAGCTACCATGTTTTGGATATTTGCCATGTGAAAGGCATTACATATACATACTTATATTTATATTCTAATTTTAATAAACATAATAGCACTGCAAGATATATATTGTCTCTATTTTGCAGATGAGGAGACTAAGGCTTAGCAAGGTTAACTGACACAAATAATATTGTCCAGTTATAAGTGGTTGAATTGTTACACTCCTAGTTCATGATTTTTCAACTATCCATTACCACTTTTCATACGGATGAGTGAGAAGATTCAAAAGGTCATTTTGTCCTTCAGTTGCTACTGTCCTCTCCCCATATGCCATGCAGAATTGGCTTAAGGGGAACTGAAAATAGCTCCATGAATGTGGAGTTTGTTCCAGGGCTTCTATATTCCAGGGAAAATGGATATTTTTCTAGGGTATGTCATCTTTTGGAATCAAAATTTAGCATCAAATTTGGGTCACATACTGCAAGGATACTCCTGAGTATCCAAGGAACAAGCATAACCACCAGGAGGTGATATAAAGACCAGCTGTCACTGGATCCTTAATACAAGGAGAGTCTCCTAACATGCCCCCAAATATGCTATGGGCACCTGCATTTATATCCAAGGAGTGGAATACCATCAGTCTCTCAGAATAACCTATCGAAGAAAGCTAAAGACTGTAAAGCCAAAAACGTCCCTTTGAAGTTACTAACATGACCAGTTTTAGTATGAACATTGTCATGGGATCTGTACAATAAAGGTAACTTTAAATCTTATTACAAATATCAAATCAGTGTATATACAATTGTTTCTCTTTCTTCCTTTTTCTTCCTTTCTCCCTCCTTCCTTCCTTTTTCCTTCTTTCCTTCCTTCCTTTCTTCCTTTTTCTTTCTTCCTTCCTTCCTTCCTTTCTTTATCTTTTTCTTTCTTTCTTTCTTCTTTCTTCTTTCTTTCTTTCTTTCCTTCTTTTGTTCTTTCTTTTTTCTTTCTTTCATTCTTCCTTCCTTCTTTCTTTCTTTCTTCCTTCTTTCTTTCCTTCTTTCTCTTTCTTTCTCTTTCTTTCTTTCTTTCTTTCTTTCTTTCTTTCTTTCTTTCTTTCTTTCTTTCTTTCTTTCTTTCTTTTTCTCTCTTTCACAACTGTTGACATAGAAGGCACATAGTTTAAATCCCAGAGTAGGAAGTGGGGGCCAGTTGATTAAATTTACCTCTGATATTTCAGGAATGATGTTGATCCTGAAATACACAGTGAAGAAAAACAAATTAGAGATTAAAACACAATACACTGAGAAAACACAGTTCAGCTTTTTCTAGGTATGTCATTAAAATATCATGACTTCATAAAAAATTGTATCCTTTACTGTGGCTACAGTATCTAAAGAATAAGGTAAGTTAAATTTCATTGATCTTTATTAATCAGCTTTATTGAGGTATAATTTACAGTAGTAAAATTCACCAATTGTAATTGTACAATTTGATGAATTTTGACAAATGTATACTGTTGAGTGACTAACATCATGATCAAACTGTAGAAATTTTTATCGACTCAGAAAGTTCCATCTTGTCATTTTCAGTAAATCCCTTATCTTCAACATGGGCCACTGCTTTCTGTCATTACAAATTTGCTTCTTCTCAAATTGCATATAGATAGAATCATACAGTATATATATATATATATATATATATATATATATACACACACACATGTAGTCTTTTGTGTGTAATTTCTTTCATCTATGTTGTTACATGTATCAATAGTCCATTCTTTTTTTTGCTAAGCAATATTCCATTGAATTAATATAATATAATATGTTAATCTATTTACCAGTTGATGGACAGTTGGATTGTTTCCACTTTTTGGCTGCTATGACTAATGCTGCTATGAACATTCAAGTATAAATTTTGATGTGTGCACGTGTTCTCATTTCTCTTGATTATTAACTTGGAGTGGAATAGCTAGATCAAAGGATAAGCATATGTTTAACATTATAAGAAACTATCTTATAGTTGTATGATTTTACACCAGCACAGGTAATTTGAGAGCTCCAGTTGTGCAACACCCTAACAAACACTTGGTATTGTCAGTCTTTCATTTTAGCCTTTGTAATGAGTGTGTCTGGTATGTTATAGAGATTTTTAATTTGTAATTCTCTTATAGCTAATAATATTGTGAATCTTTTCATGTGCTTCATTTGCCATTTTAAAATATACTTTGGGGACATGTTTATTCAAATCTTTTGTCCATTTTCTTATCAGGTGGTCTTATTTTGAATTACAAGAAATATTTATAAATTTTGCCTACAAGTCTTTTGCCAGATATATGTTTTGCAGATATTTTCTTCCAGTCTATAGCTTGCCTTTTCATTTTCTGAACACTGGCTATTGAAGAGTAGATATTTTTAACTTAAGTAAAGTCCAATTTATCTTTTTTTTCTTTTATGATTTTTGCTTTTTGTATTTTGTTTGAGAAATTTTGATCTAATTCAAAGTCTCAAAGATTTTCTCTTATAGTTTCTTCTAGAGGTTATATAGTTTTAGGTTTATGTATGGGTACATGATATATTTCAAGTAAATTTTGTATATGGTGTGAGGTAAAGATCAATAATTTTTGTATATAGATATCTAATCATTTCAGTATAATGTGTTTAAAAGAATATCCTTTACTCTTTTTTTTTATTAGTTTCTGCTTTATAACAAAGTGAATCAGTCATACATATACATCTGTTCCCACATCCCCTCCCTCATGAATCTCCCTCCCTCCCACCCTCCCTATCCCTCCCCTCCAGGCAGTCACAAAGCACCGAGCTGATCTCCCTGTGCTCTGCGGCTGCTTCCCACTGTCTATCTAGCCTAAGTTTGGTAGTGTATATATGTCCATGCCTCTCTTTCGCTTTGTCACAGCTTACCCTTCCCCCTCCCCATATCCTCAAGTCCATTCTCAAGTAGGTCTGTGTCTTTATTCCCGTTTTACCCCTAGGTTCTTCATGACATTTTTTTTTCTTATATTCCATATATATGTGTTAGCATACGGTATTTGTCTTTCTCTTTCTGACTTACTTCACTCTGTATGACAGACTCTAGGTCTATCCACCTCATTACAAATAGCTCAGTTTCGTTTCTTTTTATGGCTGAGTAATATTCCATTGTATATATGTGCCACATCTTCTTTATCCATTCATCCGATGATGGACACTTAGGTTGTTTCCAGCTCCGGGCTATTGTGAATAGAGCTGCAATGAACATTTTGGTACATGTCTCTTTTTGAATTATGGTTTTCTCAGGGTATATGCCTAGTAGTGGGATTGCTGGATCATATGGTAGTTCTATTTTTAGTTTTTTAAGGAACCTCCATACTGTTCTCCATAGTGGCTGTACCAATTCACATTCCCACCAGCAGTGCAAGAGTGTTCCCTTTTCTCCACACCCTCTCCAGCATTTATTGTTTCTAGATTTCTTGATGATGGCCATTCTGACTGGTGTGAGATGATATCTCATTGTAGTTTTGATTTGCATTTCTCTAATGATTAATGATGTTGAGCATTCTTTCATGTGTTTGTTGGCAGTCTGTATATCTTCTTTGGAGAAATGCCTATTTAAGTCTTCTGCCCATTTTTGGATTGGGTTGTTTGTTTTTTTGCTATTGAGCTGCATGAGCTGTTTATAAATTTTGGAGATTAATCCTTTGTCAGTTGCTTCATTTGCAAATATTTTCTCCCATTCTGAGGGTTGTCTTTTGGTCTTGTTTATGGTTTCCTTTGCTGTGCAAAAGCTTTGAAGTTTCATTAGGTCCCATTTGTTTATCTTTGTTTTTATTTCCATTTCTCTAGGAGGTGGGTCCAAAAGGATCTTGCTGTGATTTATGTCATAGAGTGTTCTACCTATGTTTTCCTCTAAGAGTTTGATAGTTTCTGGCCTTACATTTAAGTCTTTAATCCATTTTGAGCTTATTTTTGTGTATGGTGTTAGGGAATGATCTAATCTCATACTTTTACATGTCCCTGTCCAGTTTTCCCAGCACCACTTATTGAAGAGGCTGTCCTTTCTCCACTGTACATTCCTGCCTCCTTTATCAAAGATAAGTTGGCCATATGTGCGTGGGTTTATCTCTGGGCTTTCTATCCTGATCCACTGATCTATCTTTCTGTTTTTATGCCAGTACCACACTGTCTTAATTACTGTAGCTTTGTAGTATAGTCTGAAGTCAGGGAGCCTGATTCCTCCAGCTCCTTTTTTCGTTCTCAAGATTGCTTTGGCTATTCGGGGTCTTTTGTTTTTCCAAACAAATTTTGAAATTTTTTGTTCTAGTTCTGTGAAAAATGCCAGTGGTAGTTTGATAGGGATTGCATTGAATCTGTAGATTGCTTTGGGTAGTAGAGTCATTTTCACAATATTGATTCTTCCAATCCAGGAGCATGGTATATCTCTCCATCTGTTTGTATCATCTTTAATTTCTTTCATCAGTGTCTTATAATTTTCTGCATACAGGTCTTTTGTCTCCTTAGGTAGGTTTATTCCTAGATATTTTATTCTTTTTGCTGCAAGGGTAAATGGGAGTGTTTTCTTGATTTCATTTTCAGATTTTTCATCATTAGTGTACAGGAATGCCAGAGATTTCTGTACATTAATTTTGTAACCTGCTACTTTACCAAATTCATTGATTAGCTCTAGTAGTTTTTCGGTAGCATCTTTAGGATTCTCTATGTATAGTATCATGTCATCTGCAAACAATGACAGCTTTACTTCTTCTTTTCCGATTTGGATTCCTTTTATTTCCTTTTCTTCTCTGATTGCTGTGGCTAAACTTCCAAAACGGTGTTGAATAAGAGTGGTGAGAGTGGGCAACCTTGTCTTGTTCCTGATCTTAGTGGAAATGGTTTCAGTTTTTCACCATTGAGGACCATGTTGGCTGTGGGTTTGTTATATATGGCCTTTATTATGTTGAGGAAAGTTCCCTCTATGCCTACTTTCTGCAGGGTTTTTATCATAAATGGGTGTTGAATTTTGTCGAAAGCTTTCTCTGCATCTATTGAGATGATCATATGGTTTTTCTCCTTCAACTTGTTAATATGGTGTATCACATTGATTGATTTGCGTATATTGAAGAATCCTTGCATTCCTGGGATAAACCCCACTTGATCATGGTGTATGATCCTTTTAATGTGCTGTTGGATTCTGTTTGCTAGTATTTTGTTGAGGATTTTTGCATCTATGTTCATCAGTGATATTGGCCTGTAGTTTTCTTTCTTTGTGACATCCTTGCCTGGTTTTGGTATCAAGGTGATGGTGGCCTCGTAGAATGAGTTTGGGAGTGTTCCTTCCTCTGAAATTGTTTGGAAGACTTTGAGAAGGATGGGTGTTAGCTCTTCTCTAAATGTTTGATAGAATTCGCCTGTGAAGCCATCTGGTCCTGGGCTTTTGTTTGATGGAAGATTTTTAATCACAGTTTCAATTTCAGTGCTTGTGATTGGTCTATTCATATTTTCTATTTCTTCCTGAGTCAGTCTTGGCAGGTTGTGCATTTCTAAGAATTTGTCCATTTCTTCCAGGTTGTCCATTTTATTGGCATAGAGTTGCTTGTAGTAATCTCTCATGATCTTTTGTATTTCTGCAGTGTCAATTGTTACTTCTCCTTTTTCATTTCTAATTCTATTGATTTGAGTCTTCTCCCTTCTTTTCTTGATGAGTCTGGCTAATGGTTTGTCAATTTTGTTTATCTTCTCAAAGAACCAGCTTTTAGTTTGGTTGATCTTTGCTATCGTTTCCTTCATTTCTTTTTCATTTATTTCTGATCTGATCTTTATGATTTCTTTCCTTCTGCTAGCTTTGGGGGTTTTTTGTTCTTCTTTCTCTAATTGCTTTAGGTGCAGGGTCAGGTTGTTTACTCGAAATGTTTCCTGTTTCTTAAGGTGGGATTGTATTGCTATAAACTTCCCCCTTAGAACTGCTTTTGCTGCATCCCATAGGTTTTGGGTTGTCGTGTCTCCATTGTCATTTGTTTCTAGGTATTTTTAAATTTCCTCTCTGATTTCTTCAGTGATCACTTCGTTATTGAGTAGTGTATTGTTTAGCCTCCATGTGTTTGTATTTTTTACAGATCTTTTCCTGTAATTGATATCTAGTCTCATAGCATTGTGGTCGGAAAAGATACTTGATACAATTTCAATTTTCTTAAATTTACCAAGGCTTGATTTGTGACCCAAGATATGATCTATCCTGGAGAATGTTCCATGAGCACTTGAGAAAAATGTGTATTCTGTTGTTTTTGGATGAAATGTCCTATAAATATCAACTAAGTCCATCTTGTTTAATGTATCATTTAAAGCTTGTGTTTCCTTATTTATTTTCATTTTGGACGATCTGTCCATTTGTGAAAGTGGGGTGTTAAAGTCCCCTACTATGATTGTGTTAGTGTCGATTTCCCCTTTTATGGCTGTTAGTATTTGCCTTATGTATTGAGGTGCTCCTATGTTGGGTGCATAAATATTTACAATTGTTATATCTTCTTCTTGGATCGATCCCTTGATCATTATGTAGTGTCCTTCTTTGTCTCTTCTAATAGTCTTTATTTTAAAGTCTATTTTGTCTGATATAAGAATTGCTACTCCAGCTTTCTTTTGATTTCCATTTGCATGGAATATCTTTTTCCATCCCCTTACTTTCAGTCTGTATGTGTCTCTAGGTCTGAAGTGGGTCTCTTGTAGACAGCATATATATGGGTCTTGTTTTTGTATCCATTCAGCCACTCTGTGTCTTTTGGTGGGAGCATTTAGTCCATTTACATTTAAGGTAATTATTGATATGTATGTTCCTATTCCCATTTCCTTAATTGCTTTGGGTTCGTTATTGTAGGTATATTCCTTCTGTTGTGTTTCTTGCCTAGAGAAGTTCCTTTAGCATTTGTTGTAAAGCTGGTTTGGTGGTGCTGAACTCTCTCAGCTTTTGCTTGTCTGTAAAGGTTTTAATTTCTCCATCAAATCTGAATGAGATCCTTGCTGGGTAGAGTAATCTTGGCTGCAGGTTTCTCTCCTTCATCACTTTAATTATGTCCTGCCACTCCCTTCTGGCTTGTAGAGTTTCTGCTGAGAGATCAGCTGTTAACCTGATGGGGATTCCCTTGTGTGTTATTTGCTGTTTTTCCCTTGCTGCTTTTAATATGATTTCTTTGTGTTTAATTTTTGACAGTTTGATTAATATGTGTCTTGGTGTATTTCTCCTTGGATTTATTCTGTATGGGACTCTCTGTGCCTCCTGGACTTGATTAACTATTTCCTTTCCCATATTGGGGAAGTTTTCAACTATAATCTCTTCAAATATTTTCTCAGTCCCTTTCTTTTTCTCTTCTTCTTCTGGAACCCCTATAATTCGAATGTTGGTGCGTTTAATGTTGTCCCAGAGGTCTCTGAGACTGTCCTCTGTTCTTTTCAATCTTTTTTCTTTATTTTGCTCTGCATCAGTTATTTCCACTATTTTATCTTCCACCTCACTTATCCGTTCTTCTGCCTCAGTTATTCTGCTATTGATCCCATCTAGAGTATTTTTTATTTCATGTATTGTGTTTTTAATCGATGCTTGATTCATCTTTAGTTCTTCTAGGTCCTTGTTAACTGTTTCTTGCATTTTGTCTATTCTATTTCCAAGATTTTGGATCATCTTTACCATCATTATTCTGAATTCTTTTTCAGGTAGACTGCCTATTACCTCTTCATTTGTTAGGTCTGGTAGGTTTTTATCTTGCTCCTTCACCTGCTGTGTGTTTTTCTGTCTTCTCATTTTGCTTATGTTACTGTGTTTGGGGTCTCCTTTTTGCAGGCTGCAGATTCGTAGTTCCCGTTGTTTTTCGTGTCTGACCCCAGTGGCTAAGGTTGTTTCAGTAGGTTGTATAGACTTCCTGGTGGGGGGGAGTAATGCCTGTGTTCTGGTGGTTGAGGCTCGATCTTGTCTTTCTGGTGGACAGGTCCACGTCTGGTGGTGTGTTTTGGGGTGCCTATGGCCTTATTATGTTTTTAGGTAGCTTCTCTGCTAATGGGTGGGGTTGTGTTCCTGCCTTGCTAGTTGCTTGGCATAGGGTGACCAGCACTGTAGCTTGCTGGTCGTTGACTGAAGCTGGGTGCTGGTGTTGGGATGGAGATCTCTGGGAGATTTTCGCTGCTTGATATTATGTGGAGCTGGGAGGTCTCTTGTGGACCCGTGTCCTGAAGTTGGCTCTCCCACTTCAGAGGCACAGCACTGGCTCCTGGCTGCAGCACCAAGAGCCTTTCATCCACCCAGCTCAGAATAACAGGGAGAAAAAGCAGAAAGAAAGAATTAGTAGAAGAGAGAAAGAGAGAGGGAAAGAAAGGAAGAAGGGAAGAAAGGAAGGAAGGAAGGAAGAAAGAAAGGAGGGAGGGAGTGAGGAAGGATGGAAAGAAAGAAGGAAAGAAAGGAGGGAGGGAGGGGGCAATGAAAGCAAAAGGAAGAGTGAATGGAAGAAGGGAGGGAGGGAGGGAGGAAGGGAAGAAAGAAAGAAAGACAGGAGGGAGGGAGGGAGGAAGGAAAGAAAAAGAAAGTGGAAAGAAGAAGGGTGGGAGGGAGGGAGGAAAGAAAAAGAAAGAAGGAAAGGAAGAGCGGAGGGAGGGAGGGAGGAAGGGAAGGTAGGAAAAAAAGAAAGAGCAGGTAAAGTAAAATAGAATAAAGTATGAAATATAGTAGCGTTATTAAAATTAGAAAGTAATTATTGAAAAAAAAAAAAAAAAAACGGACCGATAGAACCCTGGGACATATGGTGGAAGCAAAGCTATACAGAGAGAATCTTACACAGAAGATTACACATACACATTCACAAAAAGAGAGCAGGGGGAAAAATCAAAAATCTTGCTCTCCAAGCCCACCTCCTCAATTTGGGATAATTCGTTGTAAAAAGAGGAAAAGGGCAAGAAGTCTGAAATCTTGCTCTCTAAGTCCACCTCCTTACTTTGGAATAATTCGTTGTAAAAAGAGGAAAAGGGGGGAAAGTCTTAAATCTTGTCCTCAAAGTCCACTTCCTCAATTTGGGATGATTCGCTGTCCATTCGTGCACTCCACAGACGCAGGGCACATCAAATGGACCGTGGAGCTTTAATCCGCTGCCTCCGAGGCTGCACAGAGAGATTTCCCTGACTCTGCTCTCACAGCTCCCGGGTCTCAGCCTTGGACCTGGCCCCGCCTCTGTGCGTAGGTCGCCGGAGGGCGTCCGTTCTTCCCTCAGACAGGACGGGTTTAAAGGAGCCGCTGATTCGGGGGCTCTGGCTCACTCATGCAGAGGGGAGGGAGGGGCGCGCAGTGTGGGGCGGGCCTGCGGCGGCAGAGGCCGGCGTGACGTTGCAGCAGCCCGTGGCGCTCTGTGCGCTTTCCCGGGAAAGCCGTCCCCGGGTCTCGGGACCCCGGCAGTGGCGGGGTGCACAGGTCCCCTGGAAGGCGGGGCGGACAGTGACCCGCGCTCGCACACAGGCCCCGCGGCTGCGGCGGCGGCGGCGGGCGGCGGCAGGCGGCGGCGGTGGCGGGCGGCGGGGGGCGGCGGCGGCAGCGGGCCTCGGCGGCGGTGGCGGCGGCGGCGGGCCGCGGCGGCGGCGGGCGGCGGCGGGCGGTGGGCGGCGGCGGCGGGCAGCGGCGGCCCACGCCCCTCTCCGAGGTCCACGCCTTACCCGCGGCTCGTGCCTGTCTCCGGCGCTTCCCTAAGCAGCCCTTTTAATGCCCTCTCCTCGCACACCAGGAAACGAAAGTGAAAGTGAAAAAAGACTCTTGCCTCTTCAGCAACTCCAGACCCTTTCCCCGGACTCCCTCCGGGCTAGCCGTGGTGCACTAACCCCTTCAGGCTCTCTTCCTGCCGCCAGCCCCAGTCCTCTCCCTGCGCTCCGACTGAAAGCCGATACCCAAGCCTCAGCTCCCAGCCCCGCCCGCCACGGCGGCCGAGCAGACAAGCCTCTCGGGCTGGTGTGTGCCTGAGGGCACCGATCCTCTGTGCCGGAATCTCTCCGCTTTGCCCTCCACACCCCTGTTGCTGTGCTCTCCTCCGCTACTCCGAAGCTTTCCCCCTCCGCCACCTGCAGTCTCCGCCCGCGAAGGGGCTTGCAGTGTGTAGAAACCTTCCCTCCTTCACGGCTCCCTCCCACTGGTGCAGGTCCCGTCCCTATCCTATTGTCTCTGTTTATTCTTTTTTTCTTTTGCCCTACCCAGGTATGTGGGGAGTTTCTTGCCTTTTAGGGGGTCTGAGGTCTTCTGTCGGCGTTCAGTAGGTGTTCTGTAGGAGTTGTTCCACGTGTAGATGAATTTCTGATGTATCTGTGGGGAGGAAGGTGATCTCCGCGTCTTACTCTTCCGCCATCTTCCTCCGGCCCCCTATCCTTTACTCTTTGAATTTCCTTGGCCCTTTGTTGAAAATTAATTAACCTATGTGTGGGAATGTTTGTGGGCTCTATGTTCTATTACATTGATATGCTTGTCTGTCTTTTCATTGATAACTACAGTCTTGATTATTACATCTTTATAGCGAGTTTTGAAATCAAGTAGTTTAAATCTTTTAATTTTGTTCTTATTCAAAATCGCTTTGAATATCCTAATTGCTTTTTATTTCCATAAAAATGTCTTAATCAGCTTGTCATGTTCTATTAAAAAAACTGCTGAGATTTTCATTGTGATTGTATTGTATCCATATATAATTTCAGTAGAACTTATATTTTAACAAAATTGTGTCATCCACTCATGAACATGGTATATAACTCCATTTATTGAGGACTTCCTTAATTTATCTGAGTGATATTTTATAGTTTTTAGTGTTCTTAAACTTAGGGGGAAAGCATTCAGTCTTTCTCCAATAAGTATGACATTAGCTGTAGGTTTTTTGTAGATGCCTTTTATCAGGTTGAGAGTTTTTATCATCAGTGGATGTTTTATTTTGTCAAAAATTTGTTTGAATTAATTTATATGATCATGTGATTTTTCTTAAGACCATTAATATGTTGGATTATATTGATTGATGCTTCAAATTTTGATCTACCTTTGCATTCTTGACATAAAACCCACTTGGTTTTGATGTATTATACTTTTAAAAGTAGTACTAGATTCAATCTACTAATATTTTATTTAAGATTTTTAGATCTATGCTCATGAGTGTCTATAGTTTTCTTTTAGGTGTGTTGACCCTGTCTGGTTTTACTATTGTAATAATGCAGGGCTTGTAAACTGAGTTGGGAAGTAATTCCTCTCCTTCTATTATCTGGAAGATACTGGATAGTATTGAAGATATTTCTTCTTTACATGCTTAGGAAAATTCACCAAAGAAAACATCTGGACCTAGAAATGTCTTGCTTTTTAAATTTACTACAAATCATATTTCATTAATAGGTATAGGGTTAGTCAAGTTATCTACTTCATCATGGGTGAGTTTTAGTAATTTACGATTGCCTAGGAGTTGAACATTTTGATCTAAGTTGTTAATTTATGTGTGTAGAGTTGTTTACAATATTTCCTTATTATCCTATACTGATATCCCATTTTCCATTTCTGATATTGGTAATTTGTGACTTCTCTCTTTTTTCTATATCAGTAATTCTTAAGGTTTACCAATTTTATTGATCTTTTCAGAGAAACATATTTTCGGTTAATTGAGATTTTCTGTTGTTTTTCTGTATCGAGTTTATTGATATCAGCTCTTATCTTGATTATTTCTTTCCTTGCTCTTGCTTTGGGTTTATTTTGCTCTTCCTTTTCTAGTTTCTTTAGGTGGAAACTTAAATTATTGATTTGTGACCTTTTTTCTTTTCTAACATAATCATTAAATGATATAAATTTTCTTCTAAGCATTGCTTAACCATGCCTCACAAAATTTGATATGTTGTATTTTAATTTATATTAAGTTCAAATTTAGCAGTGTGTTGTTTAATTTTGAATTGATTATAGATATTAACTTTATACTTCTGTTTTAGATTTCTAGCTTAATTACACCATGGTCAGAGGGGACATACTTTATATGATTTCAATTTTTAAAAATTTGTTAAGGTTTGTTTTATGACATAAAATGTGGTCTATCTTGGTGAATGTTCCATGTGTTCTTTAAATGACTGTATTCTGCTATTGTTGAATGGAGTTTTGTATAATTTTCAATTAGTTCAATTGTTTGATTGTGTCATTCAGTTCTTCTCTATTCTTGCCAAGTTTATCTCTACTAGTTCTATCACTAACAGAGGAGTGTTGAAGTCTTCAACTATAATTGTGTATTTGTCTGTTTCTCTTTTTGGTTCTGCTTGTTTTTGCTTCATGTCTTTTAAATGTCAGTAGTTAAATATATATGGATTTAGGATTGTTATAACTTCTTGGTGAATTAACCCATTCATCAATATGTGCTGTCTGTTGTAATCTTTTAATGTTGTTCATTCTAAAGTCTGCTTTCATATTAATATAAGCACATTGACTTTCTTTTAATTTGTGTTTGTATGGTATATCTTTTCTCTTCAACATACCTATATCATTACATTTGAAATTATTGTAGATAGCATTTAGTTGAATCATATCTTTTTCATCTTTTTAAGTAAGTTCTGTCTTTTAACTGCTGCTTTTATATCATTTATATTTGATGTAATTTCTGATATGTTTGCATTTAAGTCTACACGGTTTCTCATTTTCAGCCCTCTTTTTGATTATTTGTACAGTTTTCAGTGTTCCATTTTAATTTATATATTGTGTTTTAACTATATCTTTGTATATAGGAATTAAAAATTTCATACTTAACTTTGCACAATATATTTAGAATCAATATTTTACCATGTCAATTGGAATGCAGAAACTTACCAACATCTATTTCCCTTTTCCTTCCCCTTCTACGTTATAAGTGTCTTTCTTTAAAACAACTTTCTTGAGATATGTTTGACATATAACATTGTATAAATTTATGGTGAACCACATATTGATTTGATATACTTAAATATTGTGAAATAATTATCATTGTAGCTTTGGTTTACACTTCCATCATCTTACATAGCTAGTATTTCTTTTTTGTGGTGAGAACATTTAAGATCTACTCTTTTAGCAACTTCCAAGTATATAATACAGTATTATTAAATACAATCATCATGCTGTAAACTAGATCTCTCAAACTTACATATTTTATAACTGAAAGTTTGTACACATTGACTAGTATCTCCCCTATTCCCTTACCCCTTAGTCCCTGGTAACCAACATTCTACTCTGTTTCTATGAGTTCAGCTTTTTTATATTCTACATAAAAGTGATATCATTCAGTATTTATCTTTCTCAGTCTGACTTTTGTAACTTAGCAAGATGTTCTCAAGTTTGATCCTTTTTGTTGCAAATGGAAGGATTTCCTTCTTTCTTGTGGCTGAATAATATTCCATTGTATATATGTATATATTGCATCTTCTTGATGCATTCATCCATTTATGAACATTAAGAATGTTTCCAAATCATGGCTACTGTGAATAATGCTGCAATGAACAAGGTAGTGAAGATAGGTCCTTGAGGTCTAATGAAATTTTTTTGGATATATATCCAAAAGTGGAATTGTTGGATCATATGGTAGTTCTATTTTTAATTTTTTGAGGAACCTCTGTAGAGTTTTACATAGTGGCTGTACCAATTTACATTCCCACCAACAGTGGACAGGGGTTCCTTTTTCTTCACATCCTCACAAACACTTGTTATCTCTTTTCATTTTGATGATAGGTATTCTAACATGTGTTCAGTGATATCTCATTGTAGTTTTGATTTGCATTTTCCTGGTGATTAGTGTTGTTGTGCATCTTTTCGTTTACCTGTTACCATTTGTATCATATTTGGAAAAATGTTTATCTAGTAACTATGTCAATTTTTAAAAAGTCAGATTGCTTTTATTCTGCTACTGAGTTGTATGAGCTTTTTAAAAAATATATTTTGTATATTAGCCCCTTATCAGATGTATGATTTGCAAATACTTCCTCCCATTGGGTAGATTGCATTTTCGTTTTGTGGATTGTTCCTTTTGCTACGCAGAAGCTTTTTGATTTGATGTAGTGCCATTTCTTGATTTTTGCTTTTGTTACCTGTAATTAAAAAAATATTGGAGAATAGTTGCTTTACAATATTCTGTTAGTTTATACTGTACAGCATGGTGAATTAGCTATACATATACAAATAATCCTTCCTTTTTGGATTTCCTTCTCATTTAGGTCACCACAGAGCACTGAGTAGAGTTCCCTGTGATATACAGTATGTTCTCTAGTTACGTATTGTTGCCTGTACTTTTGGTGTCATATCCAAAAAATCACTGCAAAGACCAATGTCAAAGAGTTTATCCCATATGTCTTCTTCTAGGAATGTTACAGTTTCAGGTCTTATGTTTAAGTCTTTAATACATTCTGAATAAATTTTTGTGAATGGTGCAACATAAGGGTCCAAATTTATGCTTTTCTGTGTGGTTATCCAGTTATTCCAGTATTTATTAAAGAGGCTATCCTTTCCCTATAGAGTGCTCATGGCTCCCTTGTCAAATATTAGTTGACTGTGTATGGGAGGGCTTATTTCTGGACTCTTGATTCTGTTCCATTGATCTTTATGTCTATATTTATGCTAGTACCATATTATTTTGATTACTATAGCTTTGTATTATAGTTTTTTTGAAATTTTCATTTTATATTGGAATATATTTGATTAATAATGTTGTGTTAGTTTCAGGTGTACAGAAAAGTGATTCAGTTGTACATATACATGTATCTATTCTTTCTCAACTTCTGTTCCCATTTAGGTAATTACAGAATACTGAGCAGAGTTCTCTGTGCTATACAGTAGGTCCTTGTTGATTATCTATTTTAAATATAGTAGTGTGTATATGTCAATCCCAAACTCCCAATGTATCCCTCTCCCTCGCCCTTCCCCCCTGGTAACCATAACTTTGTTCTCTATTTTGAGTCTGTTTCTATTTTGTAGATAAGTTCATTTGTATCAATTTTTTTTAGATTCCACATATAAGCACTATCATATGATACTTGGCTTTCTCCGTCTGAATTACTTCAGTTAGTATGATAATCTCCAGGTCCATCCATGTTGCAGCAAATGGCATTATTTCATTCTTTTTAATGGCAGAGTAATATTCCATTGCACATATATACCACATCTTCTCTATCCATTCCCCTATTGATGGATATTTAGGGTATTTCCATGTCTTGGATATTGTAAACAGCACTGCAATGAACATTGGGGTACATGTAAGCTTTTGAATCATGGTTTCCTCCAGATATATATGCAGGAGTGGGATTGCTGGATCATATGGTAGCTCGACTTTTAGTTTCTTAAGGAACCTCCACACTGTCCACTATAGTGGCTGTACCAATTTACATTCCTTCCAACAGTATAGGAGGGTCCCCTTTTCTGCATACTGTCTCCAGAATTTATTGTTTGTAGATATTTTGATGATGATGTCATTCTGACTGGTATGAGGTGATATCTCATTGTACTTTTGATTTGCATTTCTCTAATAATTAGAGATGGTGAGCAAGTTTCATGTACCCCTTGTCCATCTGTATATCTTCTTTGGAGAAATGCCTATTTAGGTCTTCTGTCCATTCTTTGATTGGGTTGTTTGTTTGTTTGTTTGATATTGAGATGCATGAGCTGTTTGTAAATTTTGAAGATTAATCCCTTGTCGGTTGCATCATTTGTAAATATTTTCTCCCATTCTGTGGATTGTCTTTTTGTTTTGTGTATGGTTTCCTTTGCTGTGTAAAAGCATTTGAGTTTAATTACGTCCCATTTGTTTATTTTTGCTCTTATTTCCACAACTCTAGGAAAAGGATCAAAAAAGATATTGCTGCTATTTATGTCAAAGTGTGTTCTGCCTATGTTTTCCTCTAAGAGTTTTATAGTAGTATCTGGTCTTACATTTAGGTCTTTAATCCATTTTGAGCTTATTTTTGTGTATGGTGTTAGATAATGTTGTAAATTCATTCTTTTACATATAACTGTCCAGTTTTCCCAGCACCATTTATTAAAGAGATTATCTTTTCTCCATTGTATAATCTTGCCTCATTTGTCATAGATTAATTGACGATAGGTGTGTGGGTTTATCTCTGGACTTTCTACCCTATTCCATTGATCTATATTTCTGTTTTTGTGCCAGTACCATACTGTTTTAATGACTATAGCTTTGTAGTATAGTCGGAAGTCAGGGAGCCTGTTTCCTCCAGCTCCATTTTACTCCCTCAAGATTGCTTTGGTTATTCGGGGTCTTTTGTGTTTCCATACATATTTTAAATTTTTTTCATCTAGTTCTGTAAAAAATGCCTTTGGTAATTTGATAGGGATTGCATTGAACCTATATATTGCCTTGGGTAGTATACTCATTTTGACAATATTGATTCTTCCAATCCAAGAACATGGGATGTCTTTCCATCTGTATGTGTTACCTTCAATTCTTTCATCAGTGTCTTATAATTTTCTGAGTACAGAAAAGCTACAGACCTTTTGCCTCCTTAGGTAGGTTTATTCCTAGGTATTTAATACTTTTTGATGCAATGGTAAATGGGATTGTTTCTTTAATTTCTCTTTCTGATCTTTTGTTTTTAGTGTATAGAAATGGAATAGATTTCTGTGTAATAACTGTGTATCCTGTAACTTTACCAAATTCATTGATGAGCTCTAGTAACTTTCTGGTAGCATCTTTAGGATTTTCTATGTATATTATCATGTCATCAGCAAATAGTGACAGTTCTATTTCTTCTTTTCCATTTGGATTCTTTATATTTCTTTTTCTTCTCTGATTGCCATGTGTAGGACTTCTAAAACTATGTTGAATAAAAGTGGCAAGAGTGGACATTCTTGTCTTGTTCCTGATCTTAGAGAAAATGCTTTCAGCTTTTCCCCATTGAGTACGATGCTGGCTGTAGATTTGTCCTACATGGCCTTTGTTATGTTGAGTTATGTTCCCTTAGTACTCACATTCTGGAGAGTTTTTATCATAAATGGGGTTGAATTTTGTCAAAAGCTTTTTCTGCACCTATTGAGATGATCATATCATTTTTATTCTTCAATTTTTTGATGTGGTGTATCACACTGATTGACTTGTGGATATTGAAAAATCCTTGCATCCCTGGGATAAATCCCACTTGATCATGATGTATGATCCTTTTAATGTATTGTTGGATTTGGTTTGCTATTATTTTGTTGAGGATTTTTGTGTCTATGTTCATCAGTGATATTGGCCTGTAACTTTCTTTTTTGTGGTATCTTTATCTGGTTTTGGTATCAGGTCGATAGTGTTCCCATAGAATGAGTGTGGGAGTGTTCCTTCCTCTGTGATATTTTGGAATAGTTTCAGAAGGATAGGTGTTAACTCTTCTCTATATGTTTGATAGAATTTGCCAGTGAAGCCATCTGGTCCTGGACTTATTTTGTTGGGAGTTTTTTAATCACAGTTTCAATTTTCGTACTTGTGATTGGCCTATTCATATTTTCTATTTCTTCCTGGGTTAGTCTTAGGAGATTATATATTTCTAAGAATTTTTTCATTTCTTCTAGGTTGTCCATTTTATTGGCATGTAGTTGCTTGTAGTAGTCTGTCATGATCCTTTGTATTTCTGTGGTGTCCGTTGTAACTTCTCCTTTTTCATTCCTAATTTTATTGATTTGAGCCATCTCCCATTTTTTCTTGATTAGTCTGGCTAAAGGTTTATCAATTTTGTTTATCTTCTCAGGGAAGCAGCTTTTAGTTTCATTGATCTTTTCTATTGTTTTCTTTGTCTCTATTTCATTTATTTATGCTCTGATTTTTATGATTCTTTCCTTCTACTAACTTTCCGTTTTGTTTGTTTTTCTTTCTCTAGTTGCTTTAGGTGTAAGGTTAGGTTGTTTCTTTGAGTTTTTTAGTTTCCTGTGGTAAGATTTTATTGTTATAATCTTCTCTCTTAGCACTACTTTTGCCATGTCCCATAGGTGTTGGATCATCATGCTTTTGTTGTTATTTTTCTCTAGGTATTTTTTGATATCCTCTTTGATTTCTTCAGTGATCCATTACTTGTTTAGTAGCACATTGTTTAGCCTCTAAGTGTTTGTGTAATTTTTTACAGTTTTTTTTCTTGCAGTTGATTTCTAATCTCATAGTGTTTTGGTCAGAAAAGATGCTTGATATGATTTCAATTTTCTTAAATTTACTGAGGCTTGCTTTCTGACCCAGCATAGGATCAATCATGGAAAATGTTCCATGTGCACAAGAGAAGACTGTGTATTCTGTTCCTTTTGGATGGAATGCTCTATAAATATCAATTAAATCCCTCTATTCTAATGTCACATTTAATGTCTGTGTTTCCTTATTGATTTTCTGTCTGGATTATCTGTCCATTGATGAAAGTGGGGTGTTAAAGACTCCCACTATTTTTTTTTTTTTTTGCAGTATGCCAGCCTCTCACTGCTGTGGCCTCTCTCATTGTGGAGCACAGGCTCTGGACACACAGGCTCAGTGGCCATGGCTCATGGGCCCAGCCGCTCCACGGCATGTGGGATCTTCCCAGACTGGGGCACGAACCCGTGTCCCCTGCATTGGCAGGCAGACTCTCAACCACTGCACCACCATGGAAGCCCACCTCAACTATTATTGTGTTACTGTAATATCTCCTTTTATGGCTGTTAGTATTTGCCTTATATATTGGGGTGCTCCTATATTGGGTACATATATATTTACAATTGTTATATCTTCTGTGATTGATCCCTTGATCATTATGTAGTCTCCTTCTTTGTCTCAATAACAGCCTTTATTTTCAAGTCTATTTTTGTCTGAGTATTGCTACTCCAGCTTTATTTGGATTTCCATTTGCATGGAATACCTTTTTCCATCCCCTCACTTTCAGTCTGTATGTATCCCTAGATCTGAAGTAGGTCTTTTGTAGACAACATTTCTATGGGTCTTGTTTTTGTATCCATTCAGCCAGTCTATCTCTTTTGGTTGGAGCATTTAGTTCATTTACATTTAAGGTAATTATTAATATGTATGTTTGTATTGCCATTTTATTAATTGCTTTGGATTTGTTTTTTGGTGGTCTTTTTTCCTCCCTTCCTCTTTTGTTCTCTTCTCTTGTGATTTGATGACTAACTTTAGTATTGTGTTTGGACTCCTTTTTCTGTTTTTGTGTGTGTATGTATTGTAGATTTTTGGTTTGTGGTTACCATGAGATTTTGTTATAGCAGACTATATATAAACAAGACTGTTTTAAGATGATGGTCTTTTAATTTCAAATGCATTTGCAATATCCTGCATTTGCACTCTCCTCACTATTCCTGGCTTGATATCATATTTGTGTATCGATGATTTCCTACCTTTATTGTATATTTGCTTTTACTGGTAAGCTTTTCCATTTGTAATTTTCTTGCTTCTAGTTGTGGCCTTTTCTTTTTTTGCCTAGAATATTTCCTTTAGCATTCGTTGCAAAGCTGGTCTGGAGGTGCTGAATTCACTTAGCTTTTTCTTATCTATAAAGCTTTTGATTTCTCCATCAAATCTGAATGAGAGTCTTTCTGGGTAGAGAATTCTTGGTTGAAGCTTCTTCTGTTTCATTACTTTATATATATCCTGCTACTCCCTTCTGGCCTGTAGATTTTCTGCTGAAAAATCTGCTGATAACCTTATGGTAATTCCCTTGTATGTTTTTTGTTATTTTTCCCTTGTTGCTTTTAACATTTTTCTTTGTCTTTAATTTTTGTCAATGTGATTACTATATGTCACAGTATGTTCCTCCTTGGGTTTATCATTCCTGAGACTCTCTGTGTTTCCTAGACTTGCATGACTATATCCTTTCCCTTGTTATGGAAAATTTCAACTATTATCTCTTCAAATATTTTCTCAGGTCTTTCTCTCTCTCTCTCTCTCTTCTTCTGGGACCCATTTAATGCAAATGTTGGTACGTTTAATGTTGTCTCAGTGGTCTCTTAGACTGTCCTAATTTCTTTTCTTTTTTTTTTCTTTATTATTTTCCATGACATTGATTTCCACCATTCTGTCTTGCTGGTCACTTATCCATTCTTCTGACTCAGTTATTTTGCTATTGCTTCCTTGTAGTGCATTTTTCTTTTCAGTTATTGTATTGTTCTTCTCTTTTTGTTTGTTCTGTGGTTCTTCTATGTCTTTGTTAAGCTTATCTTTATCCTCTCAATCTGTGCTTCCATTCTTTTTCTAAGATCTTGGATCATCTTTTCTATCAGTACTCTGAATTATTTTTTGTGTAAATTGCCTATCTCCACATCATTTAGTGGTTATTCTGAGGTTTTTGTCTTGTTCTTTCATCTGGGACATATTTCTCTGCTGTCTCATTTTTTCTAACTTTTTTTGATTGTGGTTTCCATTCCACAGGCTGCAGGGTTGTAGTTTTCTTGCTTCTGGTGTCTGCCTCCTGTTGGGTGAGGCTGTATAAGACCATTGTGAAGCTTTCCTGGTGGGAGGGACTGATTACTATCTACTGGTGGCTGGAGCTGTGTCTTCTCCCTCTTGTGGCCAGGGCCGTTTCAATGTGTGTGTTTACCTGGCAGCTCTGTACTCAGGAAGACTTTAGGTAGCCTGTCTGCTGATGAGTGGTGCTGTGTTCCTGCTCTGTTGGTTGTTTGCCCTGAGATGTCCCAGCAGCACTGGTACCTACAGGCTGTTGGGTCAGGTAAGGTCTTGGTGAGAAAATGGTGGGTGCCAGGAGGGCTCATGCCAAGGAGTACTCCCCAGTACTGCTGCCACCAGTGTCTTTGTCTCTGCAGTGAGCCACAGCGATCCCCCACCTCTGCATGAGGCCCTCCAATACTATTAGTTAGATCTGGCCCAGGCCCTTATGAGGTCACTGCTTTTTTTCCCTGGGTCCTAGTGTGCACGAGACCTTGTGTGTACTCTCTAAGAATGGAGTTTCTGTTTCCCCCAGTCCTGTGGAATTCCTGTGATCAAAACCTGCTGGACTTCAAAGGCAGTTTCTGTGGGGGCTCTTCTTCCTATTGCCAGACGCCCAAGCTGAGAAGGCTGATGTGGGGCTCAGAACTTTCACTCTTGTGGGAGAACTTCTGTAGTATAATTATTTTCCAGTTTGTGGGTCACCCACCTGGTGGTAATGGGATTTGATTTTATCACAGTTGTGCCCCTTCTACTGTCTCATCATGGCTTCTTCTTTGTCTTTGGATGTAGGATTAATTTTTTGGTAAGTTCCAGAGGTTTATTTTTGATTGTTTTTCAGTAGTTAGTTGTTATATGTTATATGTTATATAGCTGAGCTCACATCCTTCTACTCCACCATCTTGTCTCCATCTTCTAGGACTTTGTAAATGGAACATCACAGACGAGTTACATTGTTAATCTAGAGCTGCCAGCAGCCTTGCCAAGAAAATTCACCTCATTCATGTGTGAAGCAGATCTTCCCGGCATAGCCACACCCTGGAGATGCTTGGTCCATGAGTATCTGCCAGGATCACTTCACAAACTGAGCCTGGGAGCCTCCCAGAGTGGAATGTCTAACAGAGATGCTGCTGGAGAAGAGAAGCAATGCTTTTAGAGTCTTGGTCTCTGTAGTACAGTTTGAAGTCAAGAAGCATGATACCTTCAGGTTTGTTCTTCTTTCTCAGGATTGCTTTGGATATTTTGAGGTCTTTTGTGGTTTCAAACAAATAAAAATAAATAGTAAAGATAAACAAAATTGACAAACCTTTAGCTATACTAAGAAAAAAGAAGACAAATTAATAAAATCAGAAATGAAAAAGGAAACTTTATAACTGATACCACAGAAATACAAAATATCATAAAAGACTACTGTGTACAGTTATGCACCAACAAATTTGATAACTTAGAATAAATAGATAAATTTCTGGAAACATATGACTTACCAAGACTATATATCAAGAAGAAATAGAAAATCTGAACAGACTAACAATGAGTAGGGAAGTTGAATTAGTAATCAAAAACCTCCCAACACAGAAAAGCTCAGGACCAGATGGTTTCCTTGGTGAATTTTATCACACATTAAAAGAATTAAATCCAATCCTCAAAGTCTTCCAAAACGTTGAAGAAGAGGAAACACTCCCCAAATCATTTTATGAAGTCAACATTACCCTGATACAAAAGCCAGATAAGGACACTACAAAAACAACCAACCAACCAACCAACCAAACAAACAAAAACCCCACTACAGGTCAATATCCCTGATGAATATAAATGGAAAAATGCTCAACAAAATATTAGGAAACTGAATTCAATTGCACATTAAAAGGATCATATACCATGATCAATTGGAATTTATCCCTGGCATGCAAGGATGTTTCAACATATTATATCACATTAATATAATGAAAGATAAAAATTATATGATCAGGCTTCCCTGGTGGTGCAGTGGTTGAGAGTCTGCCTGCCAATGCAGGGGACACGGGTTCGTGCCCTGGTCCGGGAAGATCCCACATGCCGTGGAGCAGCTGGCCCTGTGAGCCATGGCCACTGAACCTGCACGTCCAGAGCCTGTGCTCCGCAATGGGAGAGGTCACAACAGTGAGAGGCCTATGTACCTCAAAAAAAAAAGTTATATGATCATCTCAATAGATGAAGAAAAGGTATCTGACAAGTTCAACATCCTTTCAAGATTAAAAACTCTCAACAAATTGGGTATAAAATGAACATACCTCAACAAAATATAACAAACCCACAGCTAACATTACACTCAGTGGTGAAAGTTTGAAAGTTTTCCTCTGTAGGTGTCTTATATATCACTTCTATATACATTTAAAACCCCATCAATCAAACAGTGTCATACTTTTTGGTTTGAACTATCACACATGTTTTATAGAAGTGAATAGAAGAATAGTCTCATACCTAGTTATTTACCATATATATTGCTCCCCTTTATTATTAATGTCCCAATTTTCCTTCTGGTAGTGCTTCCCTTTTTTACTTGAATAGCTTCCTTCACAAAATTTTTAAGAACATACCTGCTTGTAATGAATTACATTGGTTTTCTTTCATTAAAGAATATCGTAATTTCTCTTTCATCCCTGAAGGATAATTTTGCTGGATATAAAATTCTAGGTAGACAATATTTTCCTTTTAGTACTTGAAAAATATGTTGCTACTTCTTGTCTCTTGATTTTGAATGAGCAATCATCATTTACTTGAATTGTTGTACTTCTCTAGATAATGCATCATTTCCTCGTCTACTTTCAAGATTTTTTTTCTATCTTTGGTTATCAGTAGTTTGATTATGATGTACCTGAGTGGAGATTTATTTTGGTTTATCCTGTTTGGGATATCCTCAACTCCTTGAATATACAGATTTATGTTGTATGCAGAATAATGGTCCCCCAAAGAGGCCCATACCCTAATCCCCAGTACCCATGAATATATGTTATATGGGAAAAGGGTCTTTGCATTGGAATTGAGAGTTTTAATCAGCTTACTCTAAGATAGACTAAATGGGACCAACGTAATAACATGAGACCTTGAAAGTGGAAGAGGAAGGCAGAAAAGTTACTCAGAGAGATGCAGCAGAAAAAATATGTTATTGTGATGTGGCAGGAGTAGAGGAGTCAGAGAAGTTTAAAGTATGACATGAACTTGACCTGCATTGCTGATTTTGACAGGAGCCATTAACCATGAGCCATGAGCCAGGGAATGCAAAGAACAACCCATGGCTGACAGTCCGCAAGAAAATGGTGACCTCAGTCCTACATGAAAGTGAATTCTGCCAACAACCTGAATGAGCTGGGAAGTCAGTTCTAACCCAGAGCCTCCAAATCAGGTTGGCTGATACATTGATTTTGTCTTTGTGAGATTCTCAGTGGAGGAACAAACTGAGCCATGCTGTACCTGACTTCAGACCTATACACAGATATGGGAGATAATAAACCTGTGTTTTTTTAATCTGCTGAATCTGTGGTAAATTTTTATAGCAGCAATAGAAAACTAATACTGTGTATCTTTCACTAAACTTGGATAATTTTGTTGATTATTTTTTCAATTTTTTTTAGCACTATATTATTTCTCCTTTTTTTCTTGGGTCCTGATGACACAAATGTTATACTTTTTGTTGTTTTCTCATAGGTCTCTGAGGCTCTGTTTATTTTTTAAAATATTTTCTCCTCTGTTGTTCATATTCAATTATTTCTATTGATGTCTTCAACTTCATTGACTATTTCTTCTGTTATCTCTGTTCTGTCATTGAGTCCATCCAGTAAGTTTCTTTATTTCAGTTATGGTAGTTTTCAGTTTTAAAATTTCCAATTTTTTTATAAGTTCTGTTCATTTGCTTATATTTTCTGTTTTAATAATTCTTTCAAGAGTGTTTACAATTACTCAGTTGAGCATTGTTAATTGCTGCTTTAAAGTCTTGTCAGATAATTCCAGCATTTGTGTAATCTTAACCTTGCTGTAAGTTGATTGTATTTTTCAATGCAGTTGAGATTTCTGTGGTTATTCAAATGCCAAATATTTTGTATTATTTATTGGACGTTAGGAATATTAGGTTAGGAGACTCTGAGTCTTATTTAAAATATTATGGAGAATGATGATACATTTTTTTCTAGCAATTGTACTGGTTAGGTTCAGATTACAATTCAACATACCTTCTATGTGCTGAGATTCGAATGTCAATACAATTTTTAATGTTATTTGAATCTTCCCCATGTGTATGCCACCCAGTGATCAACCTGGAACATGGGCGGAGGTCTATTCATTAGCTTAGCTCTCAAAGCCTGTATTATGTTAATTAGGACAATATCAATACATATGCAGGTCAGGGCTGTGCCCAGGAGTTCATAAACAATTTTGTGGGTTGTATTTCCTGAGCTCCTCCCACTCTACTCTGTCCTTGATACTTGCTGGTTCCTTGGTGCTCCTTCTTAAATTTTTCTAGCCAGAAACCTCCCACAGTTACACTGTCTCTGGGGATAAGCTGTAGGAGGACAGAGAGAAGAAAAAACATAGCATTGGGGTTTGGTCTCAACCTTCTGAATTCATAACTCCCCCCTACCAATGGAGAGAAAGTTTCCTGTCTCTGAATTTTTGTTTCTGCTCTCTCATCTTGCTGGCTGCTATAAATCTTGCTGCTGTCACTACAGGACTGCCTGGAAGCTGGGATAGGAGAGAACAGAGAAAAAGGATAGAAAAATACCTGGAGATTTTCTCTACTCTCTTTGAGTTTTACTTATTATCTTTCCTGTTCCTTGAGCCAGGCTTCTCCTTGATGCTTCTCTGTTTGCACCACAGTGCTCAGTGCTGGATTTCAGTCTTCACTGAGTTGAAACTGGGAGATATTGAAGGAAAAAAAAAAGATAAATTGGTGAAATTGGTAAATTGGCAAAAACACCACTGGTTTAGTTTTACTTTAAATTCTCCTTCAACCTACCTGCTGTTACTTAATTTTCTGAGTCCTCATATAGGTGGTCCATGAATTCTGTTCAGGTTTATAGTTATGTTCAGATGGTGAAAATGGCGGACTGTGATTATCCCATGTTACCTGGAATGAGGTACTTATGATCCCTTTAAATATCTGAAGGATTTGTTGTGATGTCTCATCCTTTATTTCTGATAATGGTAATTTGTGTCTTCCCTCTTCTTTTCCTTGCTGAGTCTAGGTAGAATTTGATCGCTTTTATTGATTCTTTCAAGAAATCAACTTTTGGTAGAATTGATTTTTCTATGTTATTTTTTGTCTTCTCGTTCATTCATTTCTTCTCATTATTATTTTCTTACCCTTATTTAGTTTAATTACTCTTCCTTTTCTGGTTTCTTAGGAAGCTTAGATGAACTGATTAGAGATTTTCTTTTCTAATATAAGTAATGGTATAAAACATTTTTCTAAGTACTGCTTTAGCTGCATCTCACAAATTTTCATATGTTGTATTTTTAATTTTATTCAGTTAAAAATAACATAGTTTCCTTCTGACTTCTTCCTTGACCCATGGATTACTTACAAATATATTTAATTTTTAAAGACTTTTCAGAAAATCTTTGTTATTGATTCTTAATTACACTGTTGTCAGAGGACACATTTTCTATGATTTCATACTCTTAAGTTTACTTAGGCTTGTTTTATGGCTCAGAATATGGTCTATTTTGTGAATATTACATGTGCATTTGAAAATAATATGTATTTTTCTATTGTTTGGTACAATATTTTATAACTATCCATTAGGTCAACTTGGGTGATAGTATTGTTCAAGTCACCTATATCCTTACTGATTTTCTGTCTACTTTTTCTATTGATAATGGAGATAAGAGTATTGAAATATCCAGGTGAAAATGTTATTTTATCTCTTTTCCTTCAGTTCTATTTGTTTTTGCTTCATTTATTTTAAATCACTGTAATTAGATATATACACATTTAAGGACTATTATATCTTTTTAATTAATCAATACCTTTATCATTATAAAATTCCCCTCTTTTATATCCTAGTGATATTCTTCTGAAGTCTAATTTGTCTTATACAAATATAGCTACTGAAACTTCAGATTGATTTGTGTTTGCATGGTACATCACTGTATGTTTTACTATAACTATTTCTTTATATTGAGTTCCTCCATGTGGTCAGGTCTTGCTTAACTATCCAATCTGGATATCTGTCTTTTATTTGGAGTGTTTAGACCATTTGTATGTAATATAATTATCAGTGAAATTTCACTTAAACCTATCATCTTCTTATTTTCCTTCTACTTGCCCTTCTCTTCTTTATTCTGTTTGTCCTCCTCCTGCCTCATTTGGATTATGTATTTTTTTAAAAAAATCCACCTTATTTACACTTTTTAAAAAAAGCTATACAGCTTTGTTTTTTTAAATAAATTTCTCTAGTGTTTAAAATATGCAATTTATATTATCACAGTCTATCTTAAAACAATATTATATCATTTTATGTATTGTATTAGAATCTACAAGGGTATACTTCTATTTCCCTCTCATACTTTATACTATTGTTTTGTACATTTTTCTTTTATTTATGTTATCACACCCACAATATATTGCTATTTTTTCTTTATACAGTCAATTATCTAATAGGGAGATTTAAAATGATAAAATAGGGCTTCCCTGGTGGTGCAGTGGTTGAGAGTCTGCCTGCTGATGCAGAGGACACGGGTTCGTGCCCTGGTCTGGGAAGATCCCACATGCCGCAGAGTGGCTGGGCCCATGAGCCATGGCCGCTGAGCCTGCGTGTCCGGAGCCTGTGCTCTGCAACGGGAGAGGCCACAGCAGTGAGAGGCCCGTGTACCACAAATAAAAAAAATAAAAAAAAAAAGGAGGTAAAATGATAAAATATATTTTTTATTTACCTATATTACCATTTCATTCTTCATTCTTGAGGTGGATACAAATTTCTATCTGGTATAATTTCAGTTGGCTGAAGAAGTTTCTATAACATGTTCTGTAGTGCAATTTAGTGATGATGGATTCTTCCAACTTTTGTTTGTCTGAAAAAGTAATCATTTGACCTTTTTTTTAAACCTGTTTTCTCTGGGTATAGAAATCTAGGTTGACACTTTGTGTTTGTTTGTTTGTTTTCTTCTAGTGCTTTGATAATATCTCTCCATTATTTTCTGTCTTTTATGGTTTCTGTCTAGAAGAGCAATGTCATTCTTATCTTGGTTTTGTGTGTGTGTGTGTGTGTGTGTGTGTGTGTGTGTGTTTTCTCTGGATTTTCTATGAGGTTTTTAAAAATTATCACTAGTTTTCAGAAGTTTGATTATGATGGGCCTTAGTATGGTTTTATGTTTCTTCTGTTTGGGATTTTTTAACTTCTTGGTTCTTTGCATTTATGATTTTAATAAAATTTGGAAATATTTTGAACATTGCTTCTTCAAATATTTTCTAACCCCCCTCATTTTTCTGGAACTCCAATTACACATATGTTAGATTACTTGATTTTGTTACATAAATCGCTGATGATCTGCTTATTTTCTTCGTCTTTCTTAGCTCTTTGTCCTTTATTTTGTATAGTTTCTATTACTATGTCTTCAGGTTCACTTATCTTTTCTTCTGCAGTGTCTAATCTGTATAATTCAGTCTACTGCCTTTTTCATTTCTAAAAACATATCATTTGGTCTTTTTTATACTTTTCATTCTCTTTTTTATGTTCATGGTTTCCTATACCATCTTGAAAATATGGACTATAAATTCAAACATTTTTCTCTGCCAATACCATCATTTTCTGTCAATTCTGGGTGTGCTTCTATTGATTAACCTTTTTTTTTCTCCTTGTCATGGGTCATATTTCTCTGTTTCTTTGTAAGCTTAGTGAGTTTTGATTGTAACACAAGTTTGCCAGATCTTGTGAATTTTATATTGTGGAGTGCTGGGCTTTGTTTTACTCCTTTAAATAGTCTTGGAATTTTTTCTTCCATACAGTTAAGTTACATGGAATCAGTTTGATCATTTTGAATCTTGATTTTCAGCTTTGCTACTTTGTGTATAGAGCTAATTTAGCTACAATACTAAATCAATTCCTTTCTAAGTACATTATCCTATGATCCTTTCATCACAAGGTCTTCCTATTCTTGCTGGTGGAGATATAAACTATTGCAGCCCTATGTAGACTCCAACGATTTTTCAGTTATTTATTTCTAATGAGTTTTGTAGCGAAATTAGAAGTAGGTTCTTACATTCATATTCAAATGTTATGTGTCAAGCACTGACCTAAGCATTTTTTCATTCTTTAATCATCTCTTACCTATTTTCCTTATTATTAATGTTTCACAATATGTTCTTATAACTAGCATTCTCATTTACCATACCAATAAGAAAATGAGTGATGCTGGATTCCTGACTCTTATAGCCACCTTCCTCCCTAATGTGTTTCTTGGACAGGATCAGAATTTGGGAAAATACAGTCATATGAGAGTTTTGATCTTCAATGAAAACACTGAATTAATGAATATTCAATCATTGCCTCTAAGGAAAATACAGGGTTAAGTGCCTGTGAGCCTCTGGTCACAACATTTTTGTTAATAGACCAACATATAACCTTGTTTTATATGTATTTCTATTTAAAAACACCTTATTTAATATATATTGTTTATTTATTAACATTGAACTAATGGCCAATAGCACTATAACTCATACATGAACAAAGTTCATATAACATTTTTTTTTCGTATAAGGCATACCACAACCTTCTTAAACTTAGGCACACTAGACAGCACCATGCGACTATGTTTGGGTGCCATATAAAAAAAAGTGAAATTACTAAAAAAGAAGTAAAATATGTGGCATTAAATATACCATGGGATTCTTTACAGTATGAGATCTGAAACAAGAAGGCAGGATGTCACCTTGTTCAACTTCAGCAGGGAACATGTTTATGGGAGACTCGAACTTTTCACTGCTCTATGCATGTACATGTCTGCAAATGACTGCAAAAGCTCTGTGAATATTGATTTTAGGTTTACAAATAAATTTCAGTGAGTGGGCAAATGTGAAAATATGGAATCTGTGAATAATGCGTATTTGCTCGTACTGATGTTTGACTTGTTTCTTTCCACTTATCTATTCTTACTTGATAATGCTTAAAGGCTATGCAGCTTGGAAGTTGGCACATTCCCAATCCCAGCGACCTCTTTCTAAGACCTAACCAAAGAACTATCTTCACCATAGAAAACTCAAAATGCCAGGATGTTATACTAATTGAAATAGAGTTGGGGGCTCTCACTTCAGAATTTTATGGTATACTACCTATTTTGTAGCATGGCAGTTTCTTCTGGTACTGACTAGTTGGACCTGCCTTCCCTCAGTCTATTTATTCTTGACAGAAGGAATATAGCCCACATGGTATGCATGGTGTCTAAATATACTTCACATCATTTTGGACTAATTATACATTTTACTTCCTGTAATCAACTTTTTAGTGTCTAAATAAAGTGGATTTTGTTTGTATCTATCATTAAAAAGCATATGGGCTCATCAGGGTCCTTATTTTTTTCAGTAGACTAGTTAGTTTTACCTGACAAAGCCTATTAGCCTCTTTCATCTCATGAAATTCTTTAGGTTTAAGGAAATAGTTATGTGTTTTTCTGTGTTTTAAGAAAGGTCACTTTGAGATTTTCTTTTTGGCTTTTTCTGGCTGTGCTGTCTGTCTGTCATGTCACATTAGACTTTTTCAAGGATCATGCCATGCTTGACACTGTGAAGAGACTCAGTCTATCATGAAAATAAAGCCCCTGCATGTGAAAATGGAAAAAAAAAAAGATTCACTTTGTTGAAAAACAGGTCAAAGAGGTAAAAACTGTTATTTGAAAATAAATTTTGAATCCAAGAAGCAGAGGCCATGGAGGGTAGCCTCGACACAGTTTTCAGTAGAGGCTTGTCTTGAGAGGCCAAGGGGGAAATATTTTCTATAAGAATGGTACATTTGCGTTTATCTTCCCCTAGTCTTTTGGACAAGGCAGGGAGAATATGGAGTGCTTCGTTTAAATAGAACTTGCTCCCTTTTGAGCTTAGAGTTCCTTGCACCTGAAGCCAAAGCCTCCCAGTAAACCAGACTACAGGGACGTGCACAGGGCAAACTTCAAAGTGCTTTGAGGAAAGTAGAAGCAGTACAGAATGAAAATGTTCAAAGTCTTGAAGAAAACTTTGTGGAAAGTTATTTTTGTGTGCATGTTTCTCTCCAAAATATAATAATAGTAATAATAATAATAATAATAATAATAATAAAATATATTATGGAATCTAACCCGGTGTGCCATTGATTCTCTGCTCCCTATCTCATCCTCTAAATGAAGTGTAATTTGTAGATATATGTATTTCTCTTTTCTTCTTTACCTCCAAGATCAATGACATACTTTTGAGCTTCTGTACCTAGATTTCCTTTTCTCTAGTTCTCTCCTTGATTTTTTAGAGTTTACTTTTGACTTTTCTTCCTCATGAAACTTCTTCCCTACACTTAAAAAAAAATCCCTCTTTTGTCCATGTCAAGAGAGTGCTTTTCTGTGCTCATCCTATTTGATAGTCTGCTGTCCCAGATGTCAGCTGTCCCTCCCCGGGTTTCTTTGAGTTCATGCTCTCTCAGTATTCCTCTCAAGGGAGAGCCTGTCCATCATTGTCTTCTTTCAGCTGCTCCCTTAGAATGCTTCAGGTTATTTCCTCCCTAGTTTTGACTTTGTTCTGAGCCTTTTAAAGCACTCACCTTTACCTTCATCAACATCTCTTTCTCTCCACTGACTTTTTCCCCTTTACCTATAAACAAGCTCAGCTCTACAAGCCCTTTAAAATCACAATAATAAAAAACCTGGCCTAACCGAGCCCCTAATTTATCTTTGTCATTCTTACTAGCAACCATTCTGTTTCTTTCTCTTTTTATCATCAGATTTTTCAAGAGTAACATACTCTTGTTACTGAGATTTTCTTTATCTTCAGTCTATCTTCTGTTCCCACCATTCTAAATACCTATACTAGTAAAGTCTCCTAGTGACTTTGAAATCATCAAATTTAGTGGCTTGTCCCAGTCTTTCTTCTCTTCCTCACTAATTCTGCAACTTTGTCATCCAAAAAAATAATAATAAAAAAAATAAAAAACTATATAAAAAAAGAAATGAAGGAAGTGAAAAACAAAAACAAAAACAAAAACAACCTTCCTTTGTGGGTTATTTCAAATGGTGTAAAGTAAAAAGTAAAAGTTTTCCAACCTTGTTCTGGATTCCTCATTTCTAATCCCAGGAAGTAATGACTGCAACAGTTTACTGTATATCCTGCCAGAAACTTTCTGTGCATAATCAAACACCTTTTAATACAAACAGGGTCATATTATGTATAATCTATTATGTGATTACTTTCTCCACTTAAAAATAAGTCTCGTAATCCATTCTATATTGGTATATACAGCTTTACTTCATTTAAAAAATGACTGAGTAGTCTTCCCTTGTAAGAATGAATTATAGCTTATTTAATTGGTTTCCTATTGATAGACATTTTGGTTGCATCCAGATTATTGTTATCACAGTGTTGCAGTGAACATACTTATGGAAGCAAGTGTATTTGCATTTGATTGTTTGTGTAATATATCCATAGGATATATTTGTGGATTTGGAAATGCTACCAAGCTTCTTTTCTCTATTAAAATATGTACAGTTTCACTAATAACATAACAAATATCCATGTAATCTCTATATTAAGACATAGAACATTTGCCTACCTTGTATTCCTCTTCCCTACATCCTCCTCCATCCCCATCCACCAAGTAACAACTAATTTGAATTTTGTGTTAATCATCTGCTTGCTTTTTTTTTAAAGAAAAATCACTTTATCACATACATGGGAAGCTTATACACATATCTTTACATAAATATACTGCTAGTTTTATCTGTTTTTCTTTAATCTTTATATAAATGGAATCAAACTTCTATAACTTGCTTCCACATTATGTTTGTCTAATTTATCCATGGTGATATGACCAACTACTCCACCTTAGAAGTCTTTTCTCCATCAGCTTTCTATCATTCCGATTCTCTTCTTACCTTGCTCATTTTTTCTCTTTTGTTTCCTTCCCTGATTTCTTCCCATCTCTTCAGTGTATCTGTTCTCTGAATTTTACTCCCCTGTGCTGTTTTTCATCTCAATTTCCACTAAGTGACCTTATCCCTTTTCTATATCTTCTATTCTCTTATTCATGTGGATGACTCTCAGATTTATAATTGTTCCTAACCTCTTTCCTGAGCTCTAGACTATCATCCTTAACATTATTACTTGTTTATCTTGCGATAGTACTTTAAATTATACTGGATTCAAGTAGCATTTAGTGGATATGTTTTTTTTTTTAAATTCCAGACCCTGTGTTAGGTGCTGAAGATTGACAGGAAAATAAAATATGACCCTGCATTTTTTTTTTTTGATACGCTTGCCTCTCACTGTTGTGTCCTCTCCCGTTGTGGAGCACAGGCTCCAGACGCGAAGGCTCAACGGCCATGGCCCAAGGGCCCAGCCGCTCCGCGGCATGTGGGATCCTCCCAGACCGGGGCACAAACATATGTCCTCTGCATCAGCAGGCAGACTCCCAACCACTACGCCACCAGGGGAGCCCGGCTCTGCATTTTAATAGGAAAAACAGATGTACAAACCTGCACAAAAGTTTACATGAATTTACTGTATATTCCTAGATTCACTCTGCCTATTAAAGTTCCTACTTCTGTAATAAAACCATGATTTTCTTCCTCACCCTGGCTTATCTTTGCCTTTTTTCTCCCTGAGCCTTCTTCCTCTATTAGTTTTGACCTTTTCCCTCATGTGCCACATGAAGATTCAGTCACCACATTTTATCAATTCTTCACTCTTGTGTTTTAACCCTTCTTTTTTTTCACCCTTAACACCACTTTTCAGAGATATTCTCTCTTTACACTGAGGCTGTTACAAAAATTTCTTTTTCTTTCAACCTCAAATTCATTGTGCAAGCTCTATGCTGTTTAAACTTTACCATATTCAGCTCTTAATATTATTGTTACTCATCCACTCAAAAACCTTCAAGAGCTATCTGCTGTCTATTGAATCAGATCCAAATTCCATAATCTAACATTTAGGGCCATCTATAGTCTAACCTTAAGCTTTCTTTTCTCTTACTGATTTCCTATGAGAGGATTTGTAAAATCAAATGATCATAGGCATCAGGCAGGTAATGCCAATTAGTGGGTCTAGCTGAGTGAGCACTGTGGCAAACTGGGAAGCAAATTTTCCGCCTACAGTGTATATATAATTCATGGCTAAGCTGATTATTGCTATGTGGAACTTGCAAGCCCGGTGATGCCAGAGTTTTCATTTTTTTCAAGAAAAGTCAGAAATTCAGATTTTTATATGAAATCTTTGCATTTTTAGATATTGTCGACCACTTAAAAAAACAGTTTTGTCAAAAGAACACATGGCTGAGAGCTGCCAGTCTATGACTTTTGCCCTATGTATACTCTAGCCAGGCTGGTATTACCATTTGTATTCTCACCTCTATTCTGCCTACCTAGGATGTCTTCAGCCATTCTCTCAGTTTATTGGAATCTGTTATAACCCAGCTCTTTTGAGAAGGTTTCCCTGGCCAGAAAAGCTGACTTTCTAAGGCACTTATTGTCTCTTTCAATCATCTGGCATTTAAAAATGATTTATACTGTCAATTGTATTTTTTCCTGTTCCTATGTTTCTTAGAATATTTTTATAATTATACAGACAATAAGCATTCATTATATAAAATTTGAAGTGTATAATAAAGTATCCAACTTAAACAATAACAACCTATTGTCCTACTATTAAGTAGTAAACACTGTTAACATAATTATATTTTCTTATTTCTTTGTAGGAAATGTGGAATATATATATTTCTCTCTTTCTGTCCCTATCTTTACCTCTATCTCTCTCTCTCCATCTATCTCCAAATTGCCTTTCCTAAGGATTGTACCAGTTTACATTCCTATAAACAATATATGAGAATACCATTTCTCCATCACTATTCTCAACACTAGATATTTCCACTGTTTTTAATCTTTGCAGAGTGAGAGGAGCTCAGGAAAGACAAACCATAAGATTGTTTATGAACTCTTGGGCACAGCCCTGACCTGCATATACATTGATTTGGGAAAATGGTAGATCATTGTCTTTTTTATTGTAGTAAAATATGTGTAATATTTGTCATGTGTACATTCGTAAGTGTAAAATTTAGCGGCATTAAACATATTCACAATATTGTGTAACCAACACCACTATATCACCCCCAATTTTTTATCAACCCCAACATATACTCTGGCCATTAAAAAATAACTTCCATGTCTCCCTCTCCCTCAGCTCCTGGTAACTTTTATCTACTTTTTATCTCCATGAATTTGCCTATTCTTGGTACTTCATATAAGTGGAATCACATAATATTTGTCTTTCTGTGTCTGGCTTATTTCACTTAGCATAATGTTTGCAAAGTCCATCTATGTTGTAGCATACATCAAAATTCCAATGTTTTTTTATGGCTAATTACTATTCCATTGTATGTATATGCCACATTCTGAGTAATCTGTCAATGGACACTTGTTTATTTCCCCACCATTTGGCTATTGTGAATAATATTTTTATGAATGTTGGAATACAAATATCTGTTCAAGTCCCTACTCTTTTTTTTAAAAATTTTTTTTAATTTTTTTTTTCCATATTTGTACCTAGAATTTCACTCTCTTTTTTTTATTTTTTATTTATTTATTTTTAATTTATTTATTTTTTTTTATTTTACAAATTTAATCAGTTATACATATACATATGTTCCCATATCCCCTCCCTTTTGCGTCTCCCTCCCACCCTCCCTATCCCACCCCTCCAGGCGGTCACAAAGAACCGAGCTGATCTCCCTGTGCTATGCGGCTGCTTCCCACTAGCTATCTACCTTACGTTTGGTAGTGTATATATGTCCATGCCGCTCTTTCACTTTGTCACAGCTTACCCTTCCCCCTCCCCATATCCTCAAGTCCATGCTCTAGTAGGTCTGTGTCTTTATTCCTGTCTTACCCCTATGTTCTTGATGACATTTTTTTCTTAAATTCCATATATATGTGTCAGCATACAGTATTTGTCTTTCTCTTTCTGACTTACTTCACTCTGTATGACAGACTCTACGTCCATCCACCTCATTACAAATAGCTCAATTTCATTTCTTTTTATGGCTGAGTAATATTCCATTGTATATATGTGCCACATCTTCTTTATCCATTCATCCGATGATGGACACTTAGGTTGTTTCCATCTCCGGGCTATTGTAAATAGGGCTGCTATGAACATTTTGGTACATGTCTCTTTTTGAATTATGGTTTTCTCAGGGTATATGCCCAGTAGAGGGATTGCTGGGTCATATGGTAGTTCTATTTGTAGTTTTTTAAGGAACCTCCATACCGTTCTCCATAGTGGCTGTACCAATTCACATTCCCACCAGCAGTGCAAGAGTGTTCCCTTTTTTCCACACCCTCTCCAGCATTTATTGTTTCTAGATTTTTTGATGATGGCCATTCTGACTGGTGTGAGATGATATCTCATTGTAGTTTTGATTTGCATTTCTCTAATAAGTAAAGATGTTGAGCATCCTTTCATGTGTTTGTTGGCTGTCTGTATATCTTTTGTGGAGAAATGTCTATTTAGGTCTTCTGCCCATTTTTGGATTGGGTTGTTTGTTTTTTTGCTATTGAGCTGCATGAGCTGCTTATAAATTTTGGAGATTAATCCTTTGTCAGTTGCTTCATTTGCAAATATTTTCTCCCATTCTGAGGGTTGTCTTTTCGTCTTGTTTATGGTTTCCTTTGCTGTGCAAAAGCTTTGAAGTTTCATTAGGTCCCATGTGTTTATTTTTGTCTTTATTTCCATTTCTCTAGGAGGTGGGTCAAAAAGGATCTTGCTGTGATTTATGTCATAGAGTGTTCTGCCTATGTTTTCCTCTAGCAGTTTGATAGTGTCTGGCCTTACATTTAGGTCTTTAATCCATTTTGAGCTAATTTTTGTGTATGGTGTTAGGGAGTGATCTAATCTCATACTTTTACATGTCCCTGTCCAGTTTTCCCAGCACCACTTATTGAAGAGACTGTCCTTTCTCCACTGTACATTCCTGCCTCCTTTATCAAAGATAAGGTAACCATATGTCCGTGGGTTTATCTCTGGGCTTTCTATCCTGTTCCATTGATCTATCTTTCTGTTTTTGTGCCAGTACCATACTGTCTTGATTACTGTAGCTTTGTAGTATAGTCTGAAGTCAGGGAGCCTGATTCCTCCAGCTCCGTTTTTCGTTCTCAAGATTGCTTTGGCTATTCGGGTCTTTTGTGTTTCCATACAAGTTGTGAAATTTTTTGTTCTAGTTCTGTGAAAAATGCCATTGGTAGTTTGATAGGTATTGCATTGAATCTGTAGATTGCTTTGCGTAGTAGAGTCATTTTCACAATGTTGATTCTTCCAATCCAAGAACATGGTACATCTCTCCATCTATTTGTATCATCTTTAATTTCTTTCATCAGTGTCTTATAATTTTCTGCATATAGGTCTTTTGTCTCCTTAGGTAGGTTTATTCCTAGATATTTTATTCTTTTTGTTGCAATGGTAAATGGGAGTGTTTCCTTGATTTCACTTTCAGATTTTTCATCATTAGTATATAGGAATGCCAGAGATGTCTGTGCATTAATTTTGTATCCTGCAACTTTACCAAATTCATTGATTAGCTCTAGTAGTTTTCTGGTAGCATGTTTAGGATTCTCTATGTATAGTATCATGTCATCTGCAAACAGTGACAGCTTTACTTCTTCTTTTCCGATTTGGATTCCTTTTATTTCCTTTTCTTCTCTGATTGCTGTGGCTAAAACTTCCAAAACTATGTTGAATAAGAGTGGTGAGAGTGGGCAACCTTGTCTTGTTCCTGATCTTAGTGGAAATGGTTTCAGTTTTTCACCATTGAGGACGATGCTGGCTGTGGGTTTGTCATATATGGCCTTTATTATGTTGAGGAAAGTTCCCTCTATGCCTACTTTCTGCAGGGTTTTTATCATAAATGGGTGTTGAATTTTGTCAAAAGCTTTCTCTGCATCTATTGAGATGATCATATGGTTTTTCTCCTTCAGTTTGTTAATATGGTGTATCACATTGATTGATTTGCGTATATTGAAGAATCCTTGCATTCCTGGAATAAACCCCACTTGATCATGGTGTATGATCCTTTTAATGTGCTGTTGGATTCTGTTTGCTAGTATTTTGTTGAGGATTTTTGCATCTATGTTCATCAGTGATATTGGCCTGTAGTTTTCTTTCTTTGTGACATCCTTGTCTGGTTTTGGTATCAAGGTGATGGTGGCCTCGTAGAATGAGTTTGGGAGTGTTCCTCCCTCTGCTATATATTGGAAGAGTTTGAGAAGGATAGGTGTTAGCTCTTCTCTAAATGCTTGATAGAATTCGCCTGTGAAGCCATCTGGTCCTGGGCTTTTGTTTGTTGGAAGATTTTTAATCACAGTTTCAATTTCAGTGCTTGTGATTGGTCTGTTCATATTTTCTATTTCTTCTTGATTCAGTCTCGGCAGGTTGTGCATTTCTAAGAATTTGTCCATTTCTTCCAGGTTGTCCATTTTATTGGCATAGAGTTCCTTATAGTAATCTCTCATGATCTTTTGTATTTCTGCAGTGTCAGTTGTTACTTCTCCTTTTTCATTTCTAATTCTATTGATTTGAGTCTTCTCCCTTTTTTTCTTGATGAGTCTGGCTAATGGTTTATCAATTTTGTTTATCTTCTCAAAGAACCAGCTTTTAGTTTCATTGATCTTTGCTATCGTTTCCTTCATTTCTTTTTCATTTATTTCTGATCTGATTTTGATGATTTCTTTCCTTCTGCTAACTTTGGGATGTTTTTGTTCTGCTTTCTCTAATTGCTTTAGGTGCAAGGTTAGGTTGTTTATTCGAGATATTTCCTGTTTCTTAAGGTGGGATTGTATTGCCATAAACTTCCCTCTTAGAACTGCTTTTGCTGCATCCCATAGGTTTTGGGTCGTCGTGTCTCCATTGTCATTTGTTTCTAGGTATTTTTTAATTTCCTCTTTGATTTCTTCAGTGATCACTTCGTTATTAAGTAGTGTATTGTTTAGCCTCCATGTGTTTGTATGTTTTACAGCTCTTTTCCTGTAATTGATATCTAGTCTCATAGCATTGTGGTCGGAAAAGATACTTGATACAATTTCAATTTTCTTAAATTTACCAAGGCTTGATTTGTGCCCCAAGATATGATCTATCCTGGAGAATGTTCCATGAGCACTTGAGAAAAATGTGTATTCTGTTGTTTTTGGATGGAATGTCCTATAAATATCAATTAAGTCCATCTTGTTTAATGTATCATTTAAAGCTTGTGTTTCCTTATTTATTTTCATTTTGGATGATCTGTCCATTGGTGAAAGTGGGGTGTTAAAGTCCCCTACTATGATTGTGTTACTGTCGATTTCTCCTTTTATGGCTGTTAGTATTTGCCTTATGTATTGAGGTGCTCCTATGTTTGGTGCATAAATATTTACAATTGTTATATCTTCTTCTTGGATCGATCCCTTGATCATTATGTAGTGTCCTTCTTTGTCTCTTCTAGTAGTCTTTATTTTAAAGTCTATTTTGTCTGATATGAGAATTGCTACTCCAGCTTTCTTTTGGTTTCCATTTGCATGGAATATCTTTTTCCATCCCCTTACTTTCAGTCTGTATGTGTCTCTAGGTCTGAAGTGGGTCTCTTGTAGACAGCATATATATGGGTCTTGTTTTTGTATCCATTCAGCCAGTCTGTGTCTTTTGGTGGGAGCATTTAGTCCATTTACATTTAAGGTAATTATTGATATGTATGTTCCTATTCCCATTTTCTTAATTGTTTTGGGTTCATTATTGTAGTTCTTTTCCTTCTGTTGTGTTTCTTGCCTAGAGAAGTTCCTTTAGCATTTGTTGTAAAGCTGGTTTGGTGGTGCTGAACTCTCTCAGCTTTTGCTTGTCTGTAAAGGTGTTAATTTCTCCATCAAATCTGAATGAGATCCTTGCTGGGTCGAGTAATCTTGGTTGCAGGTTTTTCTCCTTCATCACTTTAAGTATGTCCTGCCACTCCCTTCTGGCTTGTAGAGTTTCTGCTGAGAGATCAGCTGTTATCCTGATGGGGATTCCCTTGTGTGTTATTTGTTGTTTTTGCCTTGCTGCTTTTAATATGATTTCTTTGTGTTTAATTTTTGACAGTTTGATTAATATGTGTCTTGGTGTATTTCTCCTTGGATTTATTCTGTATGGGACTCTCTGTGCCTCCTGGAGTTGATTAACTATTTCCTTTCCCATATTAGGGAAGTTTTCAACTATAATCTCTTCAAATATTTTCTCAGTCCCTTTCTTTTTCTCTTCTTCTTCTGGAACCCCTATAATTCGAATGTTGGTGCGTTTAATGTTGTCCCAGAGGTCTCTGAGACTGTCCTCTGTTCTTTTCATTCTTTTTTCTTTATTTTGCTGTGCAGCAGTTATTTCCACTATTTTATCTTCCACCTCACTTATCCGTTCTTCTGCCTCAGTTATTCTGCTATTGATCCCATCTATAGTATTTTTTATTTCATGTATTGTGTTTTTAATCGATGCTTGATTCGTCTTTAGTTCTTCTAGGTCCTTGTTAACTGTTTCTTGCATTTTGTCTATTCTATTTCCAAGATTTTGAATCATCTTTACCATCATTATTCTGAATTCTTTTTCAGATAGACTGCCTATTACCTCTTCATTTGTTAGGTCTGGTGGGTTTTTATCTTGCTCCTTCTCCTGCTGTGTGTTTTTCTGTCTTCTCATTTTGCTTATGTTACTGTGTTTGGGGTCTCCTTTTTGCAGGCTTCAGGTTCGTAGTTCCCGTTGTTTTTGGTGTCTGTCCCCAGTGGCTAAGGTTGGTTTAGTGGGTTGTGTAGGCTTCTTGGTGGAGGGGACTACTGCCTGTGTTCTGGTGGATGAGGCTGGATCTTGTCTTTCTGGTGGGCAGGTCCACGTCTGGTGGTGTGTTTTGGGGTGTTTGCGGACTTTTTATGATTTGAGGCAGCCTCTCTGCTAATGGGTGGCGTTGTGTTCCTGTCTTGCTAGTTGTTTGGCATAGGGTGTCCAGCACTGTAGCTTGCTGGTCGTTGAGTGAAGCTGGGTGCTGGTGTTGAGATGGAGATCTCTGGAAGATTTTCGCCGTTTGATATTATGTGGAGCTGGGAGGTCTCTTGTGGACCAGTGTCCTGAAGTTCGCTCTCCCACCTCAGAGGCACAGCACTGACTCCTGGCTCCTCAATTTGGGATGATTTGTTGTCTATTCATGTATTCCACAGATGCAGGGTACATGAAGTTGATTGTGGAGCTTTAATCCGCTGCTTCTGAGGCTGCTGGGAGATGTGTCCCTTTCTCTTCTTTGTTCTCACAGCTCCTGGGTCTCAGCTTTGGATTTGGCCCCGCCTCTGCGTGTAGGTCGCCGGAGGGCGTCTGTTCTTCGCTCAGACAGGACAGGGTTAAAGGAGCAGCCTCTTCGGGGACTCTGGCTCACTCAGGCTGGGCGGGAGGGAGGGGCACGGAGTGCGGGGCGAGCCTGCAGCGGCAGAGGTCGGCGTGACGTTGCACCAGCCCGAGGCGTGCCGTGCGTTCTCCCAGGGAAGCCGCCCCTGGATCCCGGGACCCCGGCAGTGGCAGGCTGCACAGGCTCCCGGAAGTGCGGTGTGGACAGTGACCTGCGCTCGCACACAGGCTTCTTGGCGGCGGCAGCAGCAGCCCCAGCGTCCCACGCTCGTCTCTGGGCTCCGTGCTTTCAGCCGCGACTCGCGCCCGTCTCTGGAGCTCCTTTACGCGGCGCTCTTAATCCCCTCTCCTCGCGCACCAGGAAACCAAGAGGGAAGAAAAAGTCTCCTGCCTCTTCGGCAGCTCCAGAGTTTTCCCGGACTCCCTCCCGGCTAGCTGTGGCACATTAGCCCCCTTCAGGCTGAGTTCTCGCCGCCAGCCCCAGTCCTCTTGCTGCGCTCTGACCGAAGCCCGAGCCTCAGCTCCAGTGCCGGCCTCCCCGGCGGGGGAGCAGACAAGCCTCTCGGGGTGGTGAGTGCCGCTCGGCACCGCTCCTCTGTGTGGGAATCTCTCTGCTTTGCCCTACCCAGGTATGTGGGGAGTTTCTTGCCTTTTGGGAGGTCTGGGGTCTTCTGCCAGCGTTCAGTAGGTGTTCTGTAGGAGTTGTTCCACGTGTAGCTGTATTTCTGGTGTATCTGTGGGGAGGAAGGTGATATCCGCGTCTTACTCTTCCGCCATCTTACCCGGAAGTCCAAGTCCCTACTCTTAATTCTTTTTTTTTTTTGGTGGTACGCGGGCCTCTCACTGCTGTGGCCTCTCCTGCCGCAGAGCACAGGCTCCAGATGCGCAGGCTCAGCAGCCATGGCCCACGGGCCCAGCCGCTCAGTGACATGTGGGATCCTCCTGGACTGAGGCACGGACCCGTGTCCTCTGCATCAGCAGGCGGACCTCCAACCACTGCACCACCAGGGAAGCCCTCTTAATTCTTTTGATTATATACTTGGAAGTGGAATTTTGGGATCTTATGGTAATTCTATGTTTAACTCTGACAAACTGCCAAATTGTTTTTCATAGTGACTGCATCACGTTGCATTCTCACCAGTAATGTGTGAGAGTTTCAATTTTTCCACATTCTCATCAACACTTGTTATTTTTCTTTCTTTTTAAAAAAAATAAAGCTATCCTAGTAGCTGTGAAGTGGTATCTCATTGTGGTTTTGATCTGCATTCCCCTAAAGACTGATGATTTTGAGCACCTTTCTAATGTACTCATTGGCCATTTGTATATATCTTCTTTGGAGAAATGTCAATTCATATCATTTATGAATTTTGGAATTGGGTTGTTTTGTTTTTGTTTTTGAGTTTTAGGTATTCTTTGTATATTCTGGATCTTAGTACCTTATCAGATATATGATTTGCAAATATTTTTCTCATTCTTTAGATCATCTTTTTGCTTTCTTTATAGTTTTTTTGATGCATGAAATTCTTGATTTTGATGAAGTCAGTATATCTATTTTTTCTTTTGTTGCCTGTGCTATTGGTGTCACATCTATGAAATTTTTGCCACTCCAATGTCATGAGGATTTTCCCCAATGTTTTCTTCTAGGATTTTTATAGTTCTAGCTCTGAAGTTTATATTTTTGATTCACTTTGAGTTAATTTTTGTATATGATGTAAGGTAAGTGTCCAAATTCATTCTTTTGTATATGTATATACAGTTTTCCCAGCACCATTTGTTGAAAAGACTGTCCTTTCCCCATTGAATGGTCTTGGAACTCTTGTCAAAAATTAGTTGACCATATATGTCAGTTTATTACTGGGCTCTCTGTTCTATCCCATTGTTATACATGCTGACCCTTATGCTAGTAATACACTGTTTTAGTTGCTGTAGCTTTATAATAAGTTTCAAAGTCAGGAGATGTAAGCCCTCCAACATTCTTTTTCAAGACTGTTTTGGCTATTCAAGGCCCTTTGCAATTCCATGTGAATTTGAGGACCAGCTTTTCCATTTCTTTGAAGAATATCATTGGAATTTTGATAGAGATACTGTCTTTTTATTATATATTTGTCTGAATATCAGTGAATTTGGATGTTTTTCTATATTTACCAGTCATTAATATCTCTTATTTTGTAAATTTTCTGATAATGTTCTCTGCCCAATAATTTATTAAGGTTTCTGTAGTTGTTCCTATTTATTCAAATGAGCCCTTTGTATATTAAGGATTATTAGCCCTTGGAAAATATTTTTAAATAGTGCAGTTTGTTTAAATTTTTTTACATAACCCTTTTCATGGAGAAGTTAAAATTTTTCAATGTTGTTAAATCTATTCAATCTTTTCCATTGTGGTTTCTTCTATTTTTCTTAAGCTCAGTAAGTTCTTCCTCATCCTGAAAACAGGTTAACATTGACATATTTTCTTCTAGTTAAAAATGTTTTAAAACATTTAACACTTTAATCAATTATGTTGATGTATGATGCAAGTTTTAAACAGAATTTTTTCACATGACTTACATTCTGTCTTTATAGAATAACACTGGACTTTTTAAACTAAATTTTTTGCCACACTCTGAGGCTTGTAGGATCTTAGTTCCCTAACCAGGGACTGAACCCAGGCCCCAGCAGTGAAAGCACCAAGACCAAACCACTGGACATCCAGGGAGTTCCCTTTAAACTAATTTTTGATGTACTTTATTTATTTATTTGATTCTTATGTATCTCGGCTCTAGAATCTGAATCTGTGTGATTCTTTTTTTTTAATTGAAGTATAGTTGATGTACAGTATTATACAAGTTACAGGTGTACAATATAGTAATTCACAAATTTTAAAGGTTATACTCTATTTATAGTCATTATAAAGTATTGGCTATATTCCCTGTGTTGTACAATATATCCTTGTAGCTTATTTTATACATAATAGTTTGTACCTCTTAATTCTCTACCCCTATATTGCCCTTCCCCTCTTCCCTCTCATCCCTGGTAACCACTAGTTTGTTCTCTATATCTGGGATTTTTTTTTATTATATTCACTAGTTTCTTGTATTTTTTAGATTCGACATGTAAATGATCATACAGTATTTGTCTTTCTTTCTCTGACTTATGTCACTTAACATAATACCCTCCAAGTCCATCCATGTTATGCCAAATGGCAAAATTCCATTCCTTTTTATGACTGAGTTGTATTCCATTTTATATATACACCACATCTTCTTTATCCATTCATCTGTTGATGGATACATAGATTGCTTCCATATCTCGGCAATTGTAAATAATGCTGCTATGAACATTGGGGTGCATATATCTTTCTGAATTAATGTTTTTGTTTTATGACCATACTATTCAAGGCAATCTACAAATTCATTACAATCCCTATAAAAATACCAATGGCATTTCTTTCACAGAACTAGGACAAGTAATTTTAAAAGCTGTATGGAAATACAAAAGACCCAGAATAGGCAAAACAATCTTGAGAAAGAAGAACAGAACCAAAGGAGTCACACTCCCTGACTTCAGATTACACTACAAGGCTACAGTAATTAAAACAGTATGGTACTGGCACAAAAACAGACGCACAGATCAATGGAACAGAATAGAGAGCCCAGAGGTAAACCTATGTGCTTATGATCAATTAATCTATGATAAAGGAGGCAAAAATATACAATGGAGAGAAGACAGTCTCTTCAATAAGTGGTACTGGGAAAACTGCACAGCTACATGTAAAATAATTAGATTAGAACATTCTCTAACAGCATATACAAACATAAACTCAAAATGGATTAAAGACCTAAATGTAAGACTGGAAACCATATAACTCCTAGAGGAAAACATAGGCAGAACACTCTTTGATATAAATCATAGCAATATTTTTTGGATCTGTCTCCCAAAACAAAGGAAATAAAAGCAAAAATTAACAAATGGAAACTAATTAAACTTTAAGCCTTTTGCACAGCAAAAGAAACCATCGACAAAACAAAAATGACAACCTACTGAATAGGAGAAAATAGTTGCAAATGATATCACTAATAAGGGGTTAACATCCAAAATATATAAAAAGCTCATAAAACTCAACATCAGAACACACAAACAACCTGATTAAAAATGGGCAGAAGAATTGAATAGACATTTTTCCAAAGAGGAAATGCAGATGGCCAACAGGCACATGAAAAGATGCTCAATATTGCTAATTATTAAAGAAATGCAAATCAAAACCACAATGAGATATCACCTCACACCTGTCAGAATAGTTATCATTAAAGAGAATACAAATAACAATTGTTGGAAAGGATGTGGAGAAAAGGGACCCCTCACACACTGTTGGTGGAAATGTAAATTGGTGCAGTCACTGTGGAAAACAGTATGGACGTTTCTCAAAAGCGTAATAAATAGAACTACCATATGACCCAGCAATTCTACTCCTGGGTATATATCCAAAATAAACAAAAATAAAAACAAAACACTATGTTCTGCTTTTTCTTTTCATTGCCATGTCTGTTTGCTTTTACATCAGACACACATTTTAAAAATTATTATAACTTGGGAGTATGTTTCAATACCCAGTAGAGTGAATCTTCTTTTTCCCTTCGAAAGTTATTATTTTCATATGAATGTTCCAAATAGATTTTTGGCTATTTGAAGACAAAGGGTGTGCCCTATTCATCTATTTATTACCACCACTACCTTTTTGCCCAGTACAGTGTCTTGAAACAATTAATTTTGATTCAATTCCTAGACTCAATTTTATGGTTTCTAACTTTCTGTTTTTTATACTTGGGTTCACAATACTCAAATACATCTCTGTACCTTAGGATCTTTGATATTCAATCTCATATGTAAGGATTTTTATTGAACACTTGTTATTTTTAAGTCTGAGTGCTTTTTTGGGCTCTAGGAGCTCCGGTTTTCTGGAATGCCTTTTTCTTTCAATGTTAAGTCACACATTTAACAAGTGTTAGTTCTGTGCAGACTCTTCTAGGGGGGAGCAAACCAACATCCTGGCAAAATGGAACCCATTATGTACCGACTAAAACTTGATGTTTCTTTTTCCTTCCCTCTTCTTCACCAATATTTGTTAGCTTTACCTCAAGCTATTTGGACTCTTCTCAAATGTTAACTTTCCCCCCTCCCTCTCTAGTCCTAGATGCAGTGCCTACTAAATATAGACACTAATTTATTTATTTAAAACTAAGCTTACCCATCCATTTCACTTTAATCCCACTGCTAAAATCCTGGGCTATTATTTAGCAGTCCCTGACCATGAACCCCAAAGCCATTATTTTTGTCCTTTTTGCAATGCACAGCCCATTTTATATAATATATAAATCATTGTAGCTCAGATCACTACTTTCCTCTAAGTAGATCATTGAGCTTCTTTCTTGAATTATTCCAGAGCTTGGTATGCTTTCCAATTGTGGGTCCTTTTAGCATCTGCTTATGAAAGTCAGATAAAAGCTCATTTACCAATAAGGCTCACTTACTGAAAGATGCCTGGGTGCTTCTTTGGCCCCTCTATGTGTGTCTGGGAAGGTTGTGCTATGTTCACTAGCAGAGAAAGATGCCTCCCTCTTCCATCTGCCAAAATAGAGCTACCCAAATACTGTTTCAGGTACACTCAATTCATGTATCATTGGCACTACTATAGAGACAGCCCTCATAGCCATCTACTTCCTGGATAGAGGAAGAATATGCAGAATTTTGGCTGATCTATATATTTCTAGGGTGCTTGTTACTGATTGTTTTGATAGATGCCAGAGAGAAATACTAAAAATTACCTTGATAAATTAGAGAAAAAAGTATCCCACTAGGGAAAAAATAAAAGGTTGAGCTATCACAGGGGTATGAAAACTCAAATTCATTAATACAGAGTTGAAAAAGACTGGATAGTCCCAAGTATCACAGATAAAGTTCTGAGAGTTATATTTGATCTCACACTAAATATGAACAAGCAGTACAGTGCTGTGGTGAAAAAAAAACCCAACATATGTTAAATGTACAAAGTGATTCTTCTATTAGATTGAGGAATCTAACTTTAAGGAAACTGCATATAAAATGTATTATTATTACTTATAATTATCATAAATATTTGTTTTACAGAGAACACAGCCCTTTCACAAACATCATAAGTGTATTTGGTCCTAAAATGGTCCTGTGAGTTATTTATTAGTATAATCCTCATTTAACAGAAGAGAAAACAGACCCCAAAAATGTAAGTGAAATGCCTGAGGGAATACAGAAAGATCCGGTTTTAAACTCAATTCTTTTGATTTCAAATAGAATGTGAATCCCATTACACTGTACTGCCTCTTTGGGAAAAATAACTAGAGGAAGATTACTCATATTAAAAAAAAACTTTTTTAAATTTTAAAATTATTTGGATACTCTCCAAATAATAAGCTGCCCTGGTGAATTTTATATAGAAATGGATTTGTGATGACTCAATTCACAGCCAACTTTTTGGAAGGAATCTAATTGCATAAAGGGAAGTACATTTAAATATAGTTATCAGTGTGTATAACACAATGATTATGATTTTGATTATATAAATGGGAAGTGCATTTAAACAGTTATTGATGTATATAGCACTATGATTCTGATCTTGATCATTCCACGGAAATAGATACGGAGATAGTCAAGGAAACTTTGGCTTACAGATTAGAAAAATATATCCTATGGACAGGAAAGAATTTGAGTTTGCTTAATGAGCAAGAGACAAAAGGAGAGAGTTAATATTGGTCTTTTTTTTTTTTTTTTTTTTTTTGCGGTATGCGGGCCTCTCACTGTTGTGGCCTCCCCCGTTGTGGAGCACAGGCTCCGGACGCGCAGGCTCCGGACGCGCAGGCTCAGCGGCCATGGCTCACGGGCCCAGCCGCTCCGCGGCATATGGGATCCTCCCAGACCGGGGCACGAACCCGTATCCCCTGCATCGGCAGGCGGACTCTCAACCACTTGCACCACCAGGGAGGCCCTAATATTGGTCTTTGTAAGAAAGGTTTTATGAATAGGAAGCTGCTCAGTTCTTTGCTCACAGATTGAACAGTATGAAATCTACTTCATTTTGTCATTCATTAATTCAAATTTTCTTTCAACTTTCTAACATGTGCTAGTCACTATGCCAGGTGTGAGGTACACAAAGATAAGTAGAGCGTTGCCCCTGCCCTCAAGGACTCTCTGTGGGGTGGTGGCAGATGTATAAATAAACACCAGCATTATTACATAAGCAGCATAGTAAAAGTATGTGTACCCAGAATGCTGAAGGGTTAAGGTGCTAATTTAATCCAGGGGTATCAGGGAATGGTTTAGAAAGTCTTTTTAGCTGTTTCTGAAGCTTGAATAGAACCTTGCTTTGCTTAAATTGATGCAGAGGAGATTTCAGTTTGCTTCAAGAAGAACTTTTAAATACTAGCTTAAGAACTATAATGTTCTTTTAAAGGAGGTAAGATATTTTTTTTTAACTTCAGCAAGATTTAAAGGTAAAAAGATAATCTTCCCAAATTATGGGAATGTACCATATGATCCCTTAAGCAAGGCTTTTTCTAGCTCTGGTGTTCTTCTGATAAATTAAGAATTGATCCTACATGCCTAGAGATTTGCGAAAGCAGGCAGTAGACATAATGGAAATCATGCAGTTTACCTAAAAATAATTCAGTAAAAAATGCTTCTGTTCCCTTTATACTTGGTTTTTATGCAAATCTGTATTTGAAGAGAAATTGTGTGTTTGTTGTAAGCGGTTGTTCATGTGGTCTCAGCTAAGTAATAATGGGAAACAGTAGAAGGAGGTGGTGGTGTGTATGAATAAGTGGGACTGAGCACTGTGGATGGTGTCAGTGTGCTTTATGGAAGAGAAAGAGGATTATTGCTTCTTGGTGAATTTCTTTTGAAAAAAAATATATGTGGTTGTGTTAGAAAAACCAAGATAACAAATCTGGAAGAATGTGTCAAAGCAGAGGCTTATAGGGATAACTCTCATCTGAGGATCTTGAATCTCTTTCAGAATATGTTGGTATCAAGGCTCAGGTTGCTTCAGAAGGAGTGGATTTCCTGCACTTATTAAAGCTACAAGAGGCAACACAGTGCAATAATTAAGAGGAAAGAACCTGGAACCACACTGCCTGGGTTTAAAGGCTTGTTCTTACTAACAGTTGTGTGATCTTGGGCAAGATTTTTCACCTCCATGTATCTCATTTCTTTCATCTATCAAATGGAGATAATGATCATAAAATGTATCTACTTTATAGTGTTGTTTGAGGATTACGTGATTTAATACACACAGGAAAATTAGAATACTGCTTGGAACATGGTAAGTGTCATATAATATGAGCTCAGCATTTTTCAGTTTTCAAAGTCCTCCCTCAGAACCTTGCAAGAAGAGCTAGGCAGGTTACATCAATTCCATTTGGCAGATGACCTTACAGGCTCAAAGGGGTTGAGTATCTTGCTCCAGATCAAGCTGAGCCAGGATTTGAACTGGGCCTTCATGCCTCATTTAGTACTTTTTCCACTTGATCACATTTGTCATTGGGTCTACATTTCCTCCTAGGACTTCCTTAGACAACTGAGGAAATAAATGTGTTCTCCTGTATTACTGTTCTATTGCGGCATAAAAGAGTTTCAAACTTAACCCATTAAAGCATCACACATTCATTATCTCACCATGTTGAAGGGTCAGGAGGCTGGGCAGAGCTTAGCTGTATCCTTTGTTCAGGGTCTCACAAGGCTGCAGTCAAGGTCGGCCAGACTGCATTCTCATCTTGAAGCTTAACTAGGCTTCTAAGCTCATTCAGGTTGTTGATGGAATCTAGTACCCTGAGGCTGTGGAATTCATGGCAGCTTGCTTCTTCAAAGCCTGTAATGGAGAGAGAATCTCTGCTGCTTGGAACCTCCCATATAAGGGAAGGCCTAACCTATCTTTTAAAGGGTTCACCTTATTAGGTCAGTTCCAACTAGGATAATCTCCCTTTGATTAATTAAAAGTCAATTAGACACCTAATTACATCTGAAAAATCCCTTCACCTTTGCCCTATTATATAACAGATCACAGGAGGGCGTGACATCTCATCACCTTTGTCATATTTTATTGGTTAGAAGCAGTTTGCAGGTTTTACCGCCCACTCAAAGGGAGGGGATTGCAGGAGGGATTACACACAGGGTGGTGGGGGTGGTTACCCTAGAGAGTGTCCACCAAATAGCCCATTATTTGCAAGCTGCTGTTAAGAGAGTATGATAATGTATTTAAAAAAATTGTATTGGAGTATAGTTGCTTTACAATGATGTGCTAGTTTCTGCTGTACAGCAAAGTGAATCAGCTATACGTACACATATATCCCCCCATTTTTGGATTTCCTTCCCATTTAGGTCACCACAGAGCACTGAGTAGAGTTCCCTGTGCTATACAGTAGGTTCATTAGTTATCTATTTTATACATAGTATCAATAGTGTATATATGTCAATCCCAATCACCCAATTCCTTCCACACCCCCTTTCCCCCTTGGTATCCATACATTTGTTCTCTATCTCTGTGTCTCTATTTCTGCTTTGCAAATAAGAACATCTATACCATTTTTTTCTGATTCCACATATATGCATTAATATATGATATTTGTTTTTCTCTTTCTGACTTTAAGGCAGTCAAGTGATTTTAAAAGTCAAAGTCAGGAATTGAATCAGAGTAGATGTGTACAAGTAGCAATCTGTTTGGGAGGACAGGTAAATGACTGCAACCATCTCACCAGCTTATCTTTCCCAACATTTTGCTTTTCCTTTCCATCTAGGTATACTCCTGCTCAAGATACTTCATCCCCTGAGCTGCCATTAGATGCCGACATACTTTCTTTTCACTTCCTAGCCAGACCTGTAACAGTTAAAAATATGAGCAAAAAAAAATTAAAACCTTCTTCAGTACATGCCAATAGAGGATGTGAATTTTTTGGGGGTGGGATTCCTTGCAATTGCTGTTGAAATATAAAAAGCTGAAATTTTCATAGGACAAAGCCTCAAATACTCCTTTGCATCCCATCACTTTAGCAAAGCCTTCCAACACAGGACTCTATGATGAAGATGTCCCTCTTGCTATCTCATCTGTTTGTGTCATTTTCCTGTGTTTTGAATTTGTTCGAAAGCTCTTTAATGTGTTTGTAAAATGAACGCATATGTTGACTGATAAACAATAAGTAAAGAATAGTTGGCATAGAGAGCATTACAATCTCTGAAATGAAGCTCAAGAACCACCAGACTATGCTTTTGTGGTTTTTACCATTATTTTCCTTGTCTACCTGTGGATTTGTCTGGCCTATGGGGTAATACTCAGTGTCTCAAATGCTTGGAGTCTGCTACAATTCTTCTGGAGGTCCACTACAGGAAATCATGTTAAAATTGGAGCTGAGCAATGAAACAGTGAAAATGAAAGGTGGGTTGCTTAAGTTCTCAGGATATGCTTTAGAGAAAAAGCTAAGACCCTAATTGCTTTTCCTAATAACTTCTTCTTCTCAGGGGCATAAAGGGAGTATACAGTGACAGCTGCATGAAATAAACAAGATGATCTTGGAAACACTAGATGGTTTCTTACAAGGATGTCACCAGATTTAGTCTGAGTCATAATAGAGAAATCATTAAAAAGTACACTTTATATTGTTATGAAAGGCACAAAGGCCTAGCTGAAGCTTTTACTCAAGAAAGATAGCAGTGGGTCTCCTGTTGTTTGGCTTGTGCTCTTTTAAGTGATCATCGATGGTGAATAAATTTTATTTATTTTGTATTTAAAAGAGAACTATACAATATATGAAACCCTAGGGCTGCTAGGCCCTGGGTTACTATCTACTAGAATGTGAGTATGTGGCTCCCAGGAGCTTGCCCCACAACCTTTGGTTGCCTGGGACTTTACACAATATACTCTAAATCAATGGTTCTTGACTTGGGGTGGCATGGAATTATAGCAAGAAATGTAAGAATACATATGCCCAACAAACATTGCTTGTAAAATAAATAAATAATGTACTTTGGCTATCCATGTACTAATGTTTCACAAATGTATGTAGATGTTGCTATGATGAATAAGATAGAAGCTTATTTATAAGTGTTGCTGAATTTATTGTAGGTTTTTGTTGTTGAGCATTTTCTCAACCAACATATCCTAAATATATGTCTCTCATGTGTGTGTGTGTGTGTGTGTGTGAGTGTGAAAGAGAGGCTGAAAGAAATTGAGAGAGATAATTTTTTTAAGTTTAAAAGAGATCCACATATTTCAAAAGATTGGGATCCACTGCTCTAAGCACTTACCTTTAGTAAGAAGAAATCTTGTCTTTGTCTATCTGTCTCTCACCCTCTCTAAGCAGCTTCAGAGGGGCTGCATGCAATTATCTTTCCCCTCCCTTTGGTGACTAAAGCATCTTTCTCCTCAGACACTGATGCTGGGAAAGACACAACAGTAGCTCTTATAGTAATACTAACTTCCCTTAAATAACATCTTTTATCTGATGCTCTCTAAATGCTATATGGTGAGATCTCACTGTCATAGGGAAGGGAAATGCACAGCGAAGAGATGCTGCAGCTGAGAATAAAATCCAGGCAGGCTGGTCCTTCAAACATTTGTTTTCCTTGTTGAAGCCTGCCTGCCTATTTCTGACAGGGTGGGGCTCTTCTATTTCTGAATTAACCCTGCAGCTCTAGCGGAAGGTTTGGTAACAGAGTCTCTAGACATTTGGGTGATTTGCCAGGCTGCCGCTGATTCATTGTACTTAGAGACTTAAGTAATTTTTTTCATATCCAACATGGTTGAGGAACTAGAAGTTTAGTAGTCAGTTTATGAAATTCACGCTTCATTTTTCAATGACTTAGAATATGATAAAATATACCCAACATGAAGATTAGGCTGAAGAAAATTTTTTCTGTGAGGATTCAGAAAGCATTTTCTTAATGGGCACAGGACCACGAAATCAGCATTAAGAACCCCAGTGAACACCATGCTGCAGGTGATTGGCTGTGCTGAGGTACTCAAGTAAAGAAAGCACAAGATAACTGAGAGCAGATGGCAGGTGTTTTGTATCTATATCTTGGGGGCTTCTGGGTCCAGGGTTATCTTTAGGGAACATAGGACTTAGGGAAAAATCAGAATGTGTGTTTTTCCATCTTCATCATTTGTATCCAGACCAAATCAAGTTGAAATTAACATCTGTGTTGCCTTTCAGGAAGTGAGCTGTGGTGGAAGGAAACCAACCAGGAGCAAGTCAGAAGCAGGATATTGAGAGAGGCCAAGACCACTTTTATGTTTTGAGCCTCTTGGTGTATGAAAAATGTAGGAAAGCCAAAAGAAGAGGGTTATACAAATCAGCACAGGTTGTTAACAACTTGTACAAAAATATCTAATTTATTAGAATAGGTCCTTCATTGGTCTCCCTCTCTCTCCCTCTCCCTCCCCCTCTAGCTCATAGCATAGGGTCTTTTTTGTTTGTTTGCAAATCTCAATACACATCATTCAGCATAGGGCAAACACCTTCTCTACTGTGTTATTCCCATCTCTATCAGAATTGGAATAAGACCTACTAAAGGTTACAGGGCAAAGATCTGTTGAATTTAAACTGACATTGAGCAATTTAGGCCACAAATATAACACTTAAAGTAATTTGGTCCAGACAGAAAACACCTATCCATGCTATGAATCCAGATGGATGAAGTTGGCAATCTTAGGAGAGTAAGGATTAAGAAGACCAATTATCTCAGAAGCCAAATCTTCTGAAATAAACTGTCTGAGGAATCGACCTTTGAAAGGCTCAAGATCTAGTGCGGTTTACTTAAAAATGTTTCACCCTGGATACTTCAGAATCTCATTTCCACTTTTGTTATTCTCTCCTTCCCTCTCTTGCTTTAATTGTAATAAAGGAGTCATATTTATCACATCAAATATATTAAATTTTCAACCCTAGAAAGTAAATCCATTTCACGTGTGTTTTCCCAAATGACTATAGCTGCTTGAAAGGCAAACAAAGGGGAGGTTGAGCCATTGGCAGGGAAGCTAGGGAAGGAAATAAAAGAAGCCTAAGTCGGAAGCTGGGCCTGGGCTTTCTAAGCAGCCAGGCTTTCCAGAGGTGACGTTTGTACTGCAGCGAGTTGTCTGAGGTCCATATGACAATCCCAGGGGTGATCAGAAACCAAGTACCTGTTGAACCGTGGAAAGGAGGGGGAAGTAAGTGGAAGAGTACTTTAAAAAAATGTGTCAGTGCAGAAACAATATGAAAACGAGATCATAGGAATAAAATTATCACTTACAATAGCACTACATAATGTTTCAATTTTTAATGTGCTCTTTACATACACACTTAATTTTATAAAATTGTAAACATAATGAAGGTACTCATGTACTCTGTTCTTTATATAATATTATATCATAAATGGTTTGTCATGTAGTTATATGTTACTCATACTGATAATTTCTAGTGGCTGCACAATATTCCTTTAAGGTTGTTCATCATGATTTAGCTAGTCTATCGTGGGTCATTTAGGTCCTTACTAATTTTTTTGCTATTATAAACAATGTTGTAAAGAAAATCTCACTGCATACAGTTTTTGTAACTTCTTGAATTATTTCCTCAGCATAAATTCCTGGCAGTTAAATTACTGGGTGAAATGATATAAACATTTAAATTTTTCTTGAAAAATCCTGCCAAACTGATTTCCAAAAAGACTGGAATAATTGACTAATTTCACCAAGACCATGCCAGAAAACTATGGAAGAAAATCTAAATTAAATTGGTAAAAATATTACCTCATTATAGCTTTGTTAAACTTTTCTGATTGCTTCCAAGATTGAACATATTCCTGTATATTTGTTTGTTAGTTACATTTTCTCTTATGAGACTGCCTCATTTTTTTGTTGTTGTTTTGTTAGCCATTTATATACTGGGGACTTGTAACTTTTCTAATTAAAATTCTGAGTAATTTAAATAACATAGGAAATATCTCACTGTCATATTTTTTATCAGGTGACTCTTCATTGTAGCATTTATAATTTAGTGTATAGGCTGCTGGATTCAACACCAAAATGAATATCCTGAAAGGAAAGGAACAAAGGATTATAGTTTGGGAATCAGAGAGAAAGTACAATTCAAATCTGGGTAAATGTGTGGTTGATTTTCTTAGGTTTAAAATCTTTTAAATTTTACATCAGCCCTTTTAGTGTCACAGCAGTGTTAATTTAGTGGGGACACGATTTGGTGAAAATAAAGCGAAATTGCAGGGAGTAGAGGTGTTCAAATCATGGGATCTTCTATGGCATGTGAAAAACTACAATTGCCCTACAGCCAACCCTTAACGCTCTAAGCCTGTGACCTTGAATTTGACTTATTGTGTAAGAGGAATCATGCAAGTCAATTCTCTAGTTCAGGAGTCTCCAACCCCCAGGTCACGGACTGATACTGGTTAGTGGCCTGTTAGGAACTGGGCTGCATAGCAGGAGGTGAGCAGCAGGTGAGCGAGCGAGGCTTCATCTGTATTTACAGCTGCTCCCCATTGTTCACATTACCACCTGAACTCCGCCTCCTGTCAGATCAGTGGCAGCATTAGATTCTCATAAGAGTGTGAACACTACTGTGAACTGTGCATGTGAGGGATCTAGGTTGCGTGCTCCTTATGAGAATCTAATGCCTGATGATCTGAGGTGGAGCCAAGGGGGTGATGTTAGTGCTGGGGAGTGGCTGCAAATACAGGTTATCATTAGCAAAGAGGTTTGACTGCACAGAGACCATAATAAATCAATTGCTTGCTGACTCATATCAAAACCCTGTCGGGCTTCCCTAGTAGTGAAGTGGTTAAGAATCTGCCTGCCAATGCAGGGGACATGGATTTGAGCCCTGGTCTGGGAAGATACCACATGCCACGGAACAACTAAGCCTGTGTGCCATAACTACTGAACCTGTACTCTGGAGCCTGCGAGCCACAACTACTGAAGCCCATGCACCTAGAGCCTGTGCTCCACAACAAGAGAAACCACCGCAATGAGAAGCCTGGGCACCGCAACGAAGAGTAGCCCCTGTTCACCGCAACTAGAGAAAGCCCACGTGCAGCAACGAACACCCAATGCAGCCAAAAATAAATTTATAAACAACAACAACAACAAAAACCCTGTTAGTGACTGGCAATTGAAAACAAGCTCAGGGCTCCCACTGATTCTGCCTTATGGTCAGTTGTATAATTATTTCATTATATATTACAATGTAATAATAATAGAAATAAAGTGCACAATAAATGTAATGTTCCTGAAACCATCCCCCCACTGGTGTGTGGAAAAATTTTCTTCCATAAAACCGGTCCCTGGTGCCAAAAAGGCTGGAGACCGCTGCTCCAGTCTATTTCTCTTTCAGGCAAATCCTGAAAGATGCCACGTCTTTGCTCCTTTTTTTTTATTGCATTTCCAATGCTTTCATATTTGTATCAGAACTTGGTCAATTTCTGAAAAAGAAGAAAAAAAGAATCCTAGCTGAAGCATGCTGGATATGTCCCTGACACCCTTAGGAGTATATAGTTGCTGAGGGAGTTTGTCAAAATTTATGTTTCCATTTTTGGGCTCTGTCACTCATTCAAATAACTCATAGCAGCTATGCTCCACCCTCTCTCACTTGTTCTGCAATTTTTGAGCATGAGAAAAATAAACGAAGAAAGATTTATAAGGGGAGGGACTGCTGCTGGCAGATGGTGAAAATAACTGTTTCAGGAGCAGGGATAGGTGGATTTAAGAGCAGTTTATTAGAATAATACTTAGCACTTTGTATTCAACATTGCAAAAACACGTTGGCATCTTTTATTTCATTTTTTTGTTAAAGCTTCTTTTAAAATAAGGACTCTTATAGTGTACATATTTACTCTTTGATACCTTACAGAACAAGAATTTCTACAAACATAGTCTGTTCATGTTCTATAAATACTGTGTACTAAATTTGCATTGTTTCCCTGACACATTTATTTTACTGTCCTCTTTCCCATAATTCAGGTCTTATCACTTAAAATGCTTGAATCTACCCACCTTTTTCCTTCCTTATTCTTGTCCTAAATTTATCTAACTCAGGTCCCTTTACTGAGCTCTGAGCATATATCTCCAGCTCTTTCTATGTTTCCAACATATATTCTGGAGATCATTTAAATTCATCCTATCCCTAGTCAAGCTCACAGTCTTCTACAAACCTGAACCTCTTTCAGCATCTCCAATCTCTTTCACCTAGTGCGAGCCAGAAACCTTGACATTCTTTCTCTCTCTCTCTCTTTATTTTTAAGAGAGACTTAGTCACTGTACTTAGTACTAGCTGTACAACAAAAGTAGCCCCTGGCACCACCTTCAAGAAAAATACCAAAAATACAGTTTAAATATTCTAATTTCAAAATGTTGATGTTCTCCTTTCCTAAGGCACAGTTAAGAGGCCCCAGAGAAAAGCTGGTAACGCTGAGGGCTGTGCCTTGGAAATGATGTGTCTGTGTCGCTGTGGGGCAGTGACAGTGGGGTAGCCCTGTGGCAGCCAGCTGCTCAATGGCACAGCGGACTTTCTTTGCAGTTTCTTCAAATTCTTCCTGCTTATTGTTGGTTTCCTTTGCAATTATGTTCTTGGCTCTTTCCTTATCCAGTTTCAAAAATTCGCTGAGGGTTAATTCTTCAAACTGCTTATTGACAGAAAGGAAAGCACAACCAGATGAATGCTTTTTATGTTCTTCAGTAGGGTTGTCATCTGGCTCCCAGCCTTCCAACTCCTTGAAGCAGAAGAAACACTGAGCCAAGTCGGGCTTATTCTCAGGGGACAGTGGATGAAGCCGGCCATGGCCATCCGCTCCGGGGTGCAGGCACAACCCTCCAAGAAGGGCCAGGTCCTAAATGTGGAGACACAGTGGTTCTTGAGGTAGAGCTGCCAGGCCAGGCGTAACAACGGGGCACCCATGCCGATGCAGCCGAGCAATGCCACCGTTCAAATCTGATGGTTGAAGGCTGCTGCAGGGCATTTGGCATTATCTCTGAATCCTCCCACTCTCTCACATTTCATAGCCAACCAATTACAAAGATTTACTAATTCTACTTTTTGCTGTTTGTGATGCAATCATTTCTATCCAGTTTTGTCGTCATTTTCCTAATCCATGTCTTTATAATCTCTTACTTGGACCATTGCAAAATCTTACTATTATAATTCCCTTCATCCAAACTTTCTTCCTCCCAGTTGAAACCATCATGGCTTTAGCAAAAGGTAAATCTGATCATTTCACTCTCTTGCTAATAGATCTTTGATGGCTCCTCATTGTCTTTGGCATGGTTTGAAGACCTGGTTTCTGTCTCTCCTTCAGGCCTCATTTTCTACTAAATCGTTCTACATATCCTATGATCCAGTCAGACTTAATTGCTTTCTATACTCCATGTATACATCCTCACATCTCCATGCTTTCTTTCTTCCCTGGAATAGCTGATTGATATCTAAGTAGCGTTTAAGATTCAGATCAGAGTTCACCTTCTCTGTAAAATAGTCTCTGATTATACTGTCCTCCTGAACTCATTCCACATCCCCCACCCCAAGAAGTTAGGAATTTCCTCTTCTTTGCTTCTATAGAAGACTGTGCATACTAGAATATAGCAATATGCCATAGCATTGGAATATCTTATATACTATTTTGCTTTCTACACTAGATGGGGCATCTCTGAGGGCAGAGACTGGTATTTATTTATTTTATTTTTCTTTTAACAATTTTATTGGAGTATAATTGCTTTACAATGGTATGTTAGTTTCTGCTTTATAACAAAGTGAATCAGTTATACATACACATATGTTCCCATATCTCTTCCCTCTTGCATCTCCCTCCCTCCTCACCCTCCCTATCTCACCCATCTAGGTGGTCACAAACCACCTAGCTGATCTCCCTGTGCTATGTGGCTACTTCCCACTAGCTATCTATTTTACATTTGGTAGTGTATATATGTCCATGCCACTCTCTCACGTTGTCCCACCTTACCCTTACCCCTCCCCATATCCTCAAGTCCATGCTCTAGTAGGTCTGTGTCTTTATTCCCGTCTTACCCTTAGGTTCTTCATTACCTTTTTTTTCTTACATTCCATATATATATGTGTTAGCATACAGTATTTGCTTTTCTCTTTCTGACATGCTTCACTCTGTATGACACACTCTAGGTCCATCTACCTCACTATAAATAACTCAATTTCGTTTCTTTTTATGGCTGAGTAACATTCCATTGTATATATGTGCCACATCTTCTTTATCCATTCATCTGTTGATGGACACTTAGGTTGATTTCATGTCCCGGCTGTTGTAAACAGAGCTGCAATGAACATTTTGGTACATGACTCTTCTTGAATTATGGTTTTCTCAGGGTATATGCCCAGTAGTGGGATTGCTGGGTTGTATGGTAGTTCTATTTGTAGTTTTTAAAGGAACTCCCATATTGTTCTCCATAATGGCTGTATCAATGTACATTCCCACCAACAGTGCAAGAGTGTTCCCTTTTCTACACACCCTCTCCACCATTTATTGTTTCTAGATTTTTTGATGATGGCCATTCTGACCGGTGTGAGATGATATCACATTGCAGTTTTGATTTACATTTCTCTAATGATTAATGAAGTTGAGCATTCTTTCAGGTGTTTGTTGGCAATCTGTATATCTTCTTTAGAGAATTGTCTATTTAGGTCTTCTGCCCATTTTTGGATTGGGTTGTTTGTTTCTTTGTTATTGAACTGCATGAGCTGCTTGTAAATTTTGGAGATTAATCCTTTGTCAGTTGCTTCATTTGCAAATATTTTCTCCCATTCTGAGGGTTGTATTTTGGTCTTGTTTATGGTTTCCACAGCTGTGCAAAAGCTTTGAAGTTTCACTAGGTCCCATTTGTTTATTTTTCTTTTTATTTCCATTTCTCAAGGAGGTGGGTCAAAAAGGATCTTGCTGTGATTTATGTCATAGAGTGTTCTGCCTATGTTATCCTGTAAGATTTGATAGTGTCTGCCCTTACATTTAGGTCTTTAATCCATTTTGAGTTTATTTTTGTGTATGGTTTTGGAGAGTGTTCTAATTTCATACTTTTACATGCCCCTGTCCAGTTTTCCCAGCACCACTTATTGAAGTGGCAGTCTTTTCTCCACTGTATATTCTTGCCTCCTTTATCAAAGATAAGGTGACCATATGTGTGTGGGTTAATCTCTGGGCTGTCTACCCTGTTCCATTGATCTATATTTCTGTTTTCGTGCCAGTACCATACTATCTTGATTACTGTAGCTTTGTATTATAGTCTGAAGTCAGGGAGCCTGATTCCTCCAGCTCCACTTTCCGTTATCAACATTGCTTTGGCTATTCAGGGTCTTTGTGTTTCGATACAAATTGTGACATTTCTTGTTCTGGTTCTGTGAAAAATGCCAGTGGTAGTTTGATAGTGATTGCATTGAATCTGTAGATTGCTTTGGGTAGTAGAGTCATTTTCACAATGTTGATTTTTCCAATCCAAGAACATCGTGTATCTCTCCATCTATTCATATCATCTTTAATTTCTTTCATCAGTGTCTTATACTTTTCTGCATAAAGGTCTTTTGTCTCCTTACGTAGGTTTATTCCTAGATATTTTATTCTTTTTGTTGCAATGGTAAATGGGAGTGGTTTCTTGATTTCACTTTCAGATTTTTCATCATTAGTGTATAGGAATGTGAGAGATTTCTGTGTATTTCATATCCTGCTACTTTACCAAATTCATTGATTAACTCTAGTAGTTTTCTGGCAGCATCTTTAGTATTCTCTATGTAGAGTATCATGTCATCTGCAAACAGTGACAACTTTACTTCCTCTTTTCTGATTTGGATTGTTTTTATTTCTTTTTCTTCTCTGATTGCTGGGGCTAAAACCTCCAAAACTATGTTGAATAAGAGTGGTGAGAGTGGGCAACCTTGTCTTGTTCCTGATCTTAGTGGGAATGGTTTCAGTTTTTTACCATTGAGGACAATGTTGGATGTTGGTTTGTCATATATGGCCTTTATTATGTTGACGAAAGTTCCCTCTATGCCTACTTTGTCCAGGGTTTTTATCAAAAATTGTTGTTGAATTTTGTCGAAAGCTTTCTCTGCATCTATTGAGGTGATCATTTGGTTTTTCTCCTTCAATTTGTTAATATGATGTATCACGTTGATTGATTTGCTTATATTGAAGAATCCTTGCATTCCTTGAATAAACCACACCTGATCATGGTGTATGATCCTTTTAATGTGCTGTTAGATTCTGTTTGCTAGTATTTTGTTGAGGATTTTTGCATCTATGTTCATCAGTGATATTGGCCTGTAGTTTTCTTTCTTTGTGACATCTTTCTCTGGTTTTGGTATCAGGGTGATGGTGGCCTTGTAGAATGAGTTTGGAAGTTTTCCTCCCTCTGCTATATTTTGGAAGAGTTTGAGAAGGATAGGTGTTAGCACTTCTCTAAGTGTTTGATAGAATTTGCCTGTGAAACCATCTACTCCTGGGTTTTGTTTGTTGGAAAATTTTTAATCACAGTTTCAATTTCAGTGCTTGTGATTGGCCTGTTCATATTTTCTATTTCTTCCTGGTTCAGTCTTTGGAGGTTGAGCATTTTTAAGAATTTGTCCATTTCTTCCAGGTTGTCCATTTTACTGGCATATAGTTGCTTGTGGTTATCTCTCATGATCTTTTGTCTTTCTGCAGTGTCAGTTGTTACTTCTCCTTTTTCATTTCTAATTCTATTGATTTGAGTCTTCTCTCTTTTTTTCGTGATGAGTCTGGCTAATGGTTTATCAATTTTGTTTATCTTCTCAAAGAACCAGCTTTTAGTTTTATTGATCTTTGCTATCATTTCAGTAATTTCTTTTTCATTTATTTCTGATCTGATCGTTATGATTTCTTTCCTTCTGCTAACATTGGGGTTTTGTTGTTCTTCTTTCTCTAATTGCTTTCGATGTAAGGTTAGGTTGTTTATTTGAGATATTTCTTGTTTCTTGATGTAGGATTCTATTGCTATAAACTTCCCTCTTAGAACTGCTTTTGCTGCATTCCATAGGTTTTGGGTCATCGTGTTTTCATTGTCATTTGTTTCTAGGTATTTTTTGATTTCTCCCTTGATTTCTTCAGTGATCTCTTGGTTATTAAGTAGTGTATGATTTCACCTCCATGTGTTTGTATTTTTTACAGATTTTTTCCTGTAATTGATATCTAGCCTCAAAGTGTTGTTGTTGGAAAAGACACTTGAAACAATTTCAATTTTCTTAAATTTACCAAGGTTTCATTTATGACCCAAGATATTATCTATCCTGGAGAATGTTCCATGAGCACTTGAGTAGAATGTGTATTCTGTTGTTTTTGGATGTAATGTCCTATAAATATCAATTAAATCCATCATGTTTAATGTATCATTTAAAGCTTGTGTTTCCTTATTTATTTTCATTTTGGATGATCTGTCCTTTGGTGAAAGTGGGATGTTATAGTCCCCTACTTGATTGTGTTACTGTCAATTTCCTCATTTATGGCTGTTAGTATTGCCTTATGTATTGAAGTGCTCCTATTTTGGGTGCATAAATATTGACAGTTGTTATATCTTCTTTTTGGACCGATTCCTTGATCATTATGTAGTGTCCTTCTTTGTCTCTTCTAATAGTCTTTATTTTAAAGTCTACTTTGTGTGATATGAGAATTACTACTCAAGCTTCTGTCTGATTTCCATTTGCGTGGAATATGTTTTTCCATCCCCTCACTTTCAGTCTGTATGTGTCCTTAGGTCTGAAGTGGGTCTCTTGTAGATAGCATAAATACGTTTTTTTTTTTTTTTTTTTTTTGTATCCATTCAGCCAGTCTGTGTCTTTTGGTGGGAGCATTTAATTCATTTACATTTAAGGTAATTATCGATATGTATTTTCCTATTCCCATTTCCTTAATTGTCTTGGGTTTGTTATTGTATGTCTTTTCCTTCTCTTGTGTTTCTTGCCTAGAGAAGTTCCTTTAGCATTTGTTGTAAAGCTGGTTTTGTGGTGCTGAACTTTCTCTGCTTTTGCTTGTCTGTAAAGATTTTAATTTCTCCATCAAATCTGAATGAGATCCTTGCTGGGTCGAGTAATCTTGGTTGTAGGTTTTTCTCCTTCATCACTTTAAATATGTCCTGCCACTGCCTTCTGGCTTGAAGAGTTTCTGCTGAACGATCACGTGTTTACCTTATGGGGATTCCCTTGTGTGTTATCTGTTGTTTTTCCCTTTCTGCTTTTAATATGTTTTCTTTGCATTTAATATTTGATAGTTTGATTAATATGTGTCTTGGCATATTTCTCCTTGGATTTATCCTGTATGGTACTCTAGTCCAGTATGCTTCCTGGGCTGGATTAACTATTTCCTTTCCCATATTAGGGAAGTTTTCAACTATAATCTCTTCAAATATTTTCTCAGTCCCTTTGTTTTTCTCTTCTTCTTCTGGGGCCCCTATAATTCGAATATTGTCCCAGAGTTCTCTGAGACTGTCCTCAGTTCTTTTCATTCTTTTTTCTTTATTCTGCTCTTCAGTATTTATTTCCACTATTTTATCTTCCAGGTCACTTATCTGTTCTTCTGCCTCAGTTATTCTGATATTGATCCCTTCTAGAGTGTTTTTATTTTCATTTATTGGGTTTTTCACCATTGCTTTTTTCTTCTTTAGTTCTTCTTGGTCCTTGTTAAATGTTTCTTGCATTATCTCTGTTCTATTTCCAAGATTTTGGATCATTTTTACTATCATTATTCTGAATTCTTTTTCAGGCACACCGCTTATTTACTCTTCATTTGTTAAGTCTGGTGAGTTTTTTCCTTGCTCCTTCATCTGCTGTGTGTTTTTCTGTCTTTTCATTTTGCTTATCTTACTGTGTTTGGGGTTTCCTTTTCGCAGGCTGCAGGTTCGTTGTTCCCGTTGTTTTTGGTGTCTGTCCCCAGTGGCTAAAGTTGGTTCAGTGGGTTGGGTAGGCTTCCTGGTGTAGGGGACTAGTGCCTGTGTTCTGGTGAATGAGGCTGGATCTTGTCATTCTGGTGGTCAGGTCCACGTCTGGTGGTGTGTTTTGTTGTGTCTGTGGCCTTATTATGATTTTAGGCAGCCTCTCTGTTATGTATGGTGCTGAGTTCCTGTCTTGCTAGTTGTTTGGCATAGGGTGTCCAGCACTGTAGCTTGCTGGTTGTTGAGTGAAGCTGGATGTTTGTGTTGAGATGGAGATCTCTGGGGGATTTTCGCTGTTTGATATTACATGGATCTGGGAAGTCTCTTGTGGACCAGTGTCCTGAATTTGGCTCTCCCATCTCAGTGGCACAGCCCTGATGTCTGGCTGCAGCACCAAGAGAGTGTCCTCCACATGGCTCAGAATAAAAGGGAGAAAAAATAGAAAGTAAGAAAGAGGATAAAATAAAATAAAGTAATATAAAATAAATAATAATTATTAAAAAATTTTTTTAAAAGGAAAATTAAAAAAAACCACGGACAGAAAGAACTCTAGGACAAATGGTGAAAGCAAAGCTATGCAGACAAAATCTCACACAGAAGCATACACATACACATACACACTCACAAAAAGAGGAAAAGGGAAAAAAATAATCTATCTTGCTCCCACAGTCCACCTCCTCAATTTGGGATGGTTCGTTTTCTATTCAGGTATTCCACAGATGCAGGGTATATCAAGTTGATTGTGTAGCTTTTATCCGCTGCTTCTGAGGTTGCTGGGAGAAATTTCCCTTTCTCTTCTTTGTTCGCCCCACTCCAGGGGTTCATCTTTAGGTTTGGCCCCACCTCTGCATGTAGGTCGCCTGAGGGCATGTGTTCTTCTCTCAGACAAGATGGAGTTAAAGGAGCAGCTGATGCAGGGGCTCTGGCTCACTCAGGCCGGGGGAAGGGAGGGGTATAGATGCGGGGGGAGCCTGCGGCAGCAGAGGCTGGCATGTCATTGCACCAGCATGAGGAGTGCCATGCATTCTCCTGGAGAAATTGTCCCTGTATCAGGGGAACCTGACAGTGGCGGGCTGCAGAAGCTTCCAGGAGGGGAGGTGGGGATAGTGACCTGTGCTCACACAGAGGGTTCTTGGTGGTGGCAGCTGCAGCCTTAGTGTCTCATTCCCGTCTCTGGGGTCCACATAGATAGCTGCGGCTCATACCTTTCTGTGGAGCTCCTTTAAGCAGTGCTCTTAATCCCCTCTCCTGGTGCACCAGGAATCAAAGAGGCAAAAAGAAGTCTCTTGTCTCTTTGACAGCTCCAGTCTTTTCCTCGGACTCACAGCAAGAACTTTTTTGACCCACCTCCTAGAGAAATGGAAATAAAAACAAAAATATACAAATGGGACCTAATGAAACTTCAAAGCTTTTGCACAGCAAAGGAAACCATAAACAAGACCAAAAGACAACCCTTAGAATGGGAGAAAATATTTGCAAATGAAGCAACTGACAAGGGTTTAATCTCCAAAATTTACAAGCAGCTCAATACCAAAAATCAAACAACCCAATCCAAAAATGAACAGAAGACCTAAATAGACATTTCTCCAAAGAAGATAGAGACTGTCAGCAAACACATGAAAGAATGCTCAACATCATTAATCATTAGAGAAATGCAAGTCAAAACTACAATGAGATATCATTTCACACCAGTCAGAGTGGCCATCATCAAAAAATCTAGAAACAATAAATGCTGGAGAGGGTGTGGAGAAAAGGGAACACTCTTGCACTGCTGGTGGGAATGTGAATTGGTACAGCCACTATGGAGATTCCTTAGAAAACTACAAATAGAACTATCATATGACTCAGCAATCCAACTACTGGTCATATACCCTGAGGAAACCATAATTCAAAAAGAGTTATGTACCAAAATGTTCATTGCAGCTCTATTTATAATAGCCATGAGATGGAAACAACCTAAGTGTCCATTATCAGATGAATGGATAAAGAAGATGTGGCAAATATATACAATGGAGTATTACTCAGCCATAAAAAGAAACGAAATTGAGCTATTTTTATTGAGGTGGATGGACCTAGAGTCTGTCATACAGAGTGAAGTAAGTCAGAAAGAGAAAGACAAATACTGTATGCTAACACATATATGTGGAATTTAAGAAAAAAATGTCATGAAGAACCTAGGGGTAAGACAGTAATAAAGATACAGACCTACTAGAGAATGGACTTGAGGATATGGAGAGGGGGAAGGGTAAGCTGTGATAAAGTGAGAGAGTGGCATGGACATATATACACTACCACATGTAAAATAGATAACTAGTGGGAAGCAGCCGCATAGCACAGGGAGATCAGCTCGGTGCTTTGTGTCCACCTGGTTGGGTGGGATAGGGAGGGTGTGAGGGGGCGAGACTCAAGAGGGAGGAGATATGGGAACATATGTATATGTATAACTGATTCACTTTGTTATAAAGCAGAAACTGACACACCATTGTAAAGCAATTATACTCCAATAAAGATGTAAAAAAAAAAGGTAGTTTGTAAAAGTGATATAAGCATGTTTGAGAAAATTTTGACAATATACAAAAGTGGAAAATTCTTACCTATAGTCTTACCACTGAGCATTGCTAATATAACCATTTGGATAAATTTCCTTATTTCATTTTTATATGCACGTTTTGTGCACAAAATGCAATCATAGTATATGTACGAGTTTGTAATTTGCTTTTACAGTAACAGGAAGCATTTTTTTTGTGTTACTAGTCTGTCATCACTGGTGCCTTTAAGTCTGAGAGCCAGTGACAGCATGGAAACCATGCCTCAGGAAAAAAAAATGTAATTATTGGTAAGAATGTACTTATTTCCATATTGTTACTTGTTTTCAGGTTGCCTTTTTAGTTCTTCTCTGTTCATTTCTTCTTTTTGTTTCTTCCTTTGTGGTTTGATATTTTTTTTAGTAGTATGCTTGTGTTTCTTTCTTTTTAGCTTTTACATATCTATTGTAGGTTTTTGATTTGTGGTTACCATGGGGTTCATATATGTTGGCCTATATCTACTTGACTTAAAATAGTATTCATTTAAGTTCCAACATATTCTAAAATGTCTGTATCTTTTAATCCCCTCCTGTACATTTTGCATTTTTGATGTCATATTTTACATCTTTATGTTTATCTTTTAACTGTTTATTGTAGTTATAGTTTTTGTCTTTTAATCTTTGCACTGGCTTATTTAAGTAGTTGATCCTCAATCCTTACTGTATGTTTGCCTTTCCTAGTGTGATTTTCCCTTCCTATAGATTCTTTTTTTCCACTTAGAGAAGACCCTTTAATATTTCTTTTACTGTAGGTTTAGTATTGATGAATTCTTTTAGTTTTTGCTTGTCTGTAAATCTCATTATCTCTCCTTCTCTTCTAAGTGATAATCTTGCTGGGTAGAGTGTCCTAGTTTGCAGGTTTTTCCCTTTCAGCACTTTTAATATATCATGCCACTCCTTTTTGTCCTGCAAAATTTCTGCAGAGAAGTCAACTGACAGCCTTCTGGGGATTCCTTTTTATATAACTCTTTGTTTTTCTGATGCTGCCTTTAGAATTCTCTCTATAAATTTTTCCATTTTAATTATGATATGTCTTGGTGTGGGTCTGTTTGGGTTCATCTGTTTTGAGATATCTCTGTGCTTCCTGTACCTTGATAGCTGTTTCCTTCTTCAGGTTTTGGAAGTTTTCAGCTATAATATCCTCAAATATATTTTCAATCCCCTTCTCAACCTCTTCTCCTTCTGGGACCTATATAATATGTATATTGGTATACTTAATGTTACTCCAGAAATCTCTTAACCTGTTTTAATTTTTTAAACTTTATTTTTCTTTTTGCTGTTTTGATTGGGTCATTTCCATTGTTCTATCATCGAGATCATTTATGCATTCTTCTGTATCACTTAGTCTGCTATTCATTCCTTCTAGTGTGTTTTTTATTTCAGCTATTGAATTCTTCATTACTGATTGGGTCTTTTTATATTTTCTATTTTCTTGTTAAATTTTTCACTGTCTACATCTATTTTCCTCCCTAATGTAGTTAACATTTTTATTACTGTGTTTGGATTCTTTATCTGGTAAATTGTTTATTTCTGTTTTTTTATTTTTTATTTTTTCTGGGGTTTCTCTTGCTCATTCAATTGAGACCAGTTCCTCTGCCTTCTAATTTTGCTTAACTTTCTCTGAATCTATGAATTTAGGTGCAACAGTTACCTGTAGAGTTTTCTTCCCAGTCGTGGCCACCCCAGATCCACTGCTGTGCTGTGGCATGGAGGGAGCAGGGACAGGGTTTTTGCTCAGCTTGAGTGGGGGTGTGTGCTGAGGCAGTCACAGGAATCCCAGCATCCACTAGTGCAGACCTCTCTCTGCACTGCCTCATCATCAAGCCAGCACTTGTGTACCAAAATAAACCCCCCAAAAGTTATTTATAACATAGAGAAGAATTCTTTTTTAACCTGGGTGTAATAAAGGCTTTTCTAACCAAGATGCACAATGCAGAGCAAAAGAAGAAAATATTGATAATATTGATTTCTTAAAAACAAAACAAAAAAATTTATGGCAAAATCACCAAAACAAAAACTTAAAGATTAGTAACAAATTTTTGAAAATCTATTTGCATTGTATATCCATGATGGGTGATTCTTCCTAGTGTGCAAAAAGTTTATACCAATCAATAAGAAATTACTGAAGATTTAGGAACCAAGATGGCAGAATAGAAGGACGTGCTCTCACTCCCTCTTCCGAGAACACCAGAATCACAATTAGCTGCTGGACAATCATTGACAGGAAAACACAGGAACTCAACAAAAATGATACCCCACATCCAAAGACAAAGGAGAAGCCACAGTGAGATGGTAGGAGGGGTGCAATCACAGTAAAATCAAATCCCATAACTGCTGAGTGGGTGACTCACAGACTGGAGAACACTTATACCACAGAAGTCCACCAACTGGAGTGAAGGTTCTGAGCCCTGCATAAGGTTCCCAACCTGAGCGTCTGGTAATGGGAGGAGGAATTCCTAGAGAATCAGACTTTGAAGGCTAGTGGGATTTGATTGCAGGACTTGGACAGGATTGGGGGAAACAGAGACTCCACTCTTGGAGGGCACACACAAAGTAGTGTGCACATCAGGACACAGGGGAAGAGCAGGGACCCCAGGGGAGACTGAACCAGACCTACCTGCTAGTGTTGGAGGGTCTCCTGCAGAGGCAGGCAGTGGCTGTGGTTCACCGTGGGGACAAGGACACTGGCAGCAGAAGTTCTCGGAAGTACTCCTTTGCATGAGCCCTCCCAGAGTCTGCAATTAACTGAAACAAAAGCCCAGGAAGGCACGAGTGTTGGGTTGCCTCAGGTCAAACAACAAACAGGGAGGGAAGCCAGTCCCACCTATCAGCAGTCAAGCAGATTAAAGTTTTACTGAGCTCTGCCCACCAGAGCAACAATCAGCTCTATCAAACGCCAGTCCCTCCCATCAGGAAACTTGCACAAGCCTCTTAGATAGCCTCATCCACCAGAGGGCAGATAGCAGAAGCAAGAAGAACTACAATCCTGCAGCCTGTGGAACAAAAACCACATTCACAGAAAGATAGTCAAGATGAAAAGTCAGAGGGCTATGTACCAGATGAAGGAAAAAGATAAAACCCCAGAAAAACAAACAAATGAAGTGGAGATAGGCAACCTTCCAGAAAAAGAATTCAGAATAATAGTGAAGATAATCAAGGACCTCAGAAAAAGAATGGAGGCAAAGATCGAGAAGATACAAGAAATGTTTAACAAAGATATAGAAGAATTAAAGAACAAACAAACAAATGAACAATACAATAACTGAAATGAAAACTACACTAGAAGGAATCAATATGACAATAACAGAGGCAGAAGAACGGATAAGTGACCTGGAAGATAGAATGGTGGAATTCACTCTTGTGGAACAGAATAAAGAAAAAAGAATGAAAAGAAATGAAGACAGCCTAAGAGACCTCTGGGACAACATTAAACACAACAACATTCACATTAAAGGGGTCCCAGAAGGAGAAGAGAGAAAGAAAGACCTGAGAAAATATTTGAAGAGATTATAGTTGAAAACTTCCCTAATATGGGAAAGGAAATAGCCACACAGGTCCAGGAAGTGCAGTGTGTCCCATACAGGATAAACCCAAAGAGAAAAATGCCAAGACACATAGTAATTGAATTGGCAAAAATTAAAGACAAAGAAAAATTATTGAAAGCAGCAAGGGGAAAATGACAAATAACATACAATGGAACTCCCATAAGGTTAAAAGCTGATTTCTCAGCAGATACTCTACTAGCCAGAAGACAGAGCATGATATAATTAAAGTGATGAAAGGGAAGAGCCTACAGTCAAAATTACTCTACCTGGCAAGAATCTCATTCAGATTCATTGGACAAATCAAAAGTTTACAGACAAGCAAAAGCTAAGAGAATTCAACACCACCAAACTGGCTCTATAGCAAATGCTAAAGGAACTTCTCTAAGTGGGAAATACAAGAGAAGGAAAGGACCTACAAAAACACGCCCAAGACAATTAAGAAAATGGTCATAGAAACATACATATCGATAATTACCTTAAACATGAATGGATTAAATGCTCCAACCAAAAGGCACAGTCTTGCTGAATGGATACAAAAACAAGACCCATATATACGCTGTCTACAAGAGACCCACTTCAGGCCTAGGGCCACTTACAGACTGCGAGTCAGGGGATGGAAAAAGATATTCCATGCAAATGGAAATCAAAATAAAGCTGGGGTAGCTATACTCATATCAGATGAAATAGACTTTAAAATAAAGAATGTTACAAGAGACCAGGAAGGATACTACATAATGATCAAGGGATCAATCCAAGAAGAAAATATAACAATTATAAATATATATGCACCCAACATAGGTGCACCTCAATACATAAGGCAACTGTTACCAGCTATAAAAGAGGAAATCAGGGCTTCCCTGGTGGCGCAGTGGTTGAGAATCTGCCTGCTAATGCAGGGGACACGGGTTCAAGCCCTGGTCTGGGAGGATCCCACATGCTGCAGAGCAACTAGGCCCATGAGACACAACTACTGAGCCTGTGCATCTGGAGCCTGTGTGCCGCAACAAGAGAGGCCCGCACACCAGGATGAAGAGTGGCCCCCACTTGCCACAACTAGAGAAAGCCCTCGCACAGAAATGAAGACCCAACACAGCAAAAATAAATTAATTAATTAATAAACTCCTACTCCCAACAACAACAACAACAAAAAAGAGGAACTCAACAAGAACACAGTAATAGTGGGGGACTATAACTCCTCACGTACACCAATGGACAGATCATCCAAAATGAAAATAAATAAGGAAAGAGAAGCTTTAAATGACACAATAGACCAGATAGATTTAATTGAAATTTATAGGACATTCCATCCAAAAACAGCAGATTACACTTGCTTCTCAAGTGCATACGAAACATTCTCCAGGATAGATCATATCTTGGGTCACAAATCAATCCACAGTAAATTTAAGAAAATTGAAATCATATCAAGCATTTTTTCTGACCACAACACTATGAGGTTAGAAATGAATTACAGGGTAAAAAACGTAAAAAACACAAACACATGGAGGCTAAAAATATGTTACTAAATAACCAAGAGATCACTGAAGAAATCAAAGAGCAAATCAACAAATACCTAGAGACAAATGACAATGAAAACACAATGATCCAAAACCTATGGGATGCAGCAAAAGCAGTTCTAAGAGGGAAGTTTTTAGCTATACAAACCTCCCTCAACAAAAAAGGAAAATCTCAAATAAACAATCTAACATTACACCTAAAGGAACTAGAGAAAAAAGAATAAAGAAAACCCAAAGTTAGCAGAAGGAAAAAAACTCAGAAAGATCAGAGCAGAAATAAATGACATAGAAACAAAGAAATCAATAGCAAGGATCAATAAAACTAAAAGCTGGTTCTTTGAGAAGATAAACAAGTTTGATAAACCATTAGCCAGACTCATCAAGAAAAAGAGGGAAAGAACTCAAATCTATAAAATTAGAAATGAAAAAGGAGAAGTTACAACTGACACTGCAGAAATACAAAACATCCTAAGAGACTACTACAAGCAACTCTATGCCAATAAAATGGACAACCTGGAAGAAACGGAAAAATCCTTAGAGTGGTTTAACCTTTCAAGTCTGAACCAGGAATAAATAAAAAATATGAACAGACCAATCACAAGTAATGAATTGAAACTGTGATTAAAAATCTTGTAACAAACAAAAGTCCAGGATGAGATGGCTTCAAGGTGAATTCTATCAAACATTTAGAGAAGAGCTAACACCCATCCTTCTCAAATTCTTCCAAAAAATTTCGGAGGAAGGAACACTCCCAAACTCATTCTATGAGGTCACCAACACCCTGATACCAAAACAAGACAAAGATACTACAAAAAAAAAAGAAAATTACAGACCAATATCACTGATGAATATTGATGCAAAAGTCCTCAACAAAATACTAGCAAACAGAATCCAACAACACATTAAGTGGATCATACACCATGATCAAGTGGGATTTATCCCAGGGATGCAAGGATTCTTCAATGTATGTAAATCAATCAACGTGATAAACCATATTAACAAATTGAAGAATAAAAACCATATGATCATCTCAATACATGAAGACAAAGCTCTTGACAAATTTCAACACCGGTTTATGAAAAAAACTCTCCAGAAAGTGGGCATATAGGGAACCTACCACAACATAATAAAGGCCATATATGACAAACCCACAGCAAACATCATTCTCAATGGTGAAAAACTGAAAGCATTTCCTCAAAGATCAGGAACAAGACAAGGATGTCCACTTTTCCAAGGACTATTCAACATAGTTTTCAAAGTCCTAGCCACGGCAATCAGAGGAGAAAAAAAGTTAAAACTAATACAAATTGGAAAACAAGAAGTAAAACTCTCACTGTTTGCAGATGATATGATACTACACATAGCGAATCCTAAGGATGCCACCAGAAAACTACTAGAGCTAATCAATGAATTTGGTAAAGTTGCGGGATACAAAATTAATGCACAGAAATCTCTTGCATTCCTATACACTAATGATGAAAATCTGAAAGAGAAATTAAAGAAACACTCCCATTTACCACTGCAACAAAAAGAATAAAATACCTAGGAATAAACCTACCAAGGGAGACAAAAGACCTGTATGTTGAAAATTATGAGACACTGCTGAAAGAAATTAAAGATGATGCCAACAGATGGAGTTATATACCATATTCTTGGATTGGAAGAATCAATACTGTTAAAATGACTATACAACTCAAAGCAATCTACATAATCAATGCGATCCCTATCAAATTGCCAATGGCATTTTTTATGGAACTAGAAGTAAATATCCTAAAATTTGTATGGAGACACAAAAGATCTGGAATAGCAAAAGCAGTCTTGTGGGGAAAAAAAGCGGAGCTGGAGAAATCAGATTCCCTGACTTCAGATTATACTGTAAAGCTACAGTCATCAGGACAGTATGGTACTGGCACAGAAACAGAAATATAGATCAATGGAAAAAGATAGAAAGCCCAGAGATAAACCTACGCACCTATGGTCAACTAATCTATGACAAAGGAGGCAAGGATATACAATCGAGAAAAGACAGTCTCTTCAATAAGTGGTGCTGGGAAACCTGGACAGGTACATGTAAAAGAATGAAATTAGAACACTCCCTAACACCATATACAAAAATATCCTCAAAATGGATTAGAGAACAAACTGTAAGACCAGACACTATAAAACTCAGAGAAAACATAGGAAGAACACTCTGACATAAATCACAGCAAGATTTTTTTGACCCACCTCTTAGAGTAACGGAAATAAAAACAAAAATAAACAAATGGGACCTAATGAAACTTCAAAGCTTTTGCACAGTAAAGGAAACCATAAACAAGATGAAAAGACACCCCTCAGAATGGGAGAAAATATTTGCAAATGAATCAACGGATAAAGGATTAATCTCCAAAATATATAAACAGCACATGTAGCTCAATATTAAAAAACAAAGAACCCAATCAAAAAAATGGGCAGAAGACCTAAATAGACATTTCTCCAAAGAAGATATACAGATGGCCAAGAAGCTGCTCATCATCACTAATTATTAGAGAAATGCAAATCAAACCTACAATGAGGTATCACCTCACACCAGTTAGAATGGGCATCATCAGAAAACCTACAAACAACAAATGCTGGAGAGTGTGTGGAGAAAAGGGAATTCTCTTGCACTGTTGGTGGGAATGTAAATTGAAACAGCCACTATGGAGAACAGTATGGATGGTCCTTAAAAAACTAAGAATAGAATTAACATATGATCCTGCACTCCCAGTAATGGGCATATACCCAGGGAAAACCATAATTCAAAAAGACACATGCACCCCAATGTTCACTGCAGCACTATTTACAATAGCCAGGTCATGGAAACAACCTAAATGCCCATTGACAGATGAAAGGATAAAGAAGATATGGTACACATATTCAATAGAATATTACTCAGCTATAAAAAGGAACAAAATTGGGTCATTTGTTGAGATGTGGCTGAATCTAGAGACTGTCATACAGAGTGAAGTAAGTCAGAAAGAGAAAAACAAATATCGTATATTAATACATGTATGTGGAACCTAGAATAATGGTACAGATGAACCGGTTTGCAGGGCAGAATTTGAGACACAGATGTAGAGAAGAAACGTATGGACACCAAGGGGGGAAAACCACGGTGGGGTGGGGATGGTGGTGTGCTGAATTGGGTGATTGGGATTGACATGTATATACTGATGTGTATAAAATTCATGACTAATAAGAACCTTCTGTATAAAAAAATCAAGAAAATAAAATTCAAAAAATTAAAAAAAGATAAGAAAATACCAAAAAAAACCCCAGTTAAAAATGTAAAAAGATATAGATAGACATTTCATTGAAAGAGCTCTTAAACAGGAAAAGACGCTTAATCTTATTCATAATTAGAGAATTATTAGATACAATTTTCATCTTTTTGATTGGCAGATATTAAAAAAAATTCTAGCACTCTGTTGGTATGGCTGTGGAGAATAGACAAACTTGTTTATTACTGGTGGAACATAATTGGTTCAACACTTATGAAAGACAATCTATCAAAATCACAATATGTTTATTCTTTAGCCTAGTAATATCTCTTCTATAAACTTATTCTACAAGTATATTGTCACATGTGCAAAATGACACATATGCCTTATTACTCATTGTGGCAGTGTTTATAATAGGAAATGATTGGAAAAAATCTAAACTTCCATTGGTAGGGGACTAGTTAAATAAAATATGATTTATTGATACAATGAAATACTATGAAACTGTAATTTTATTTAAAGTACTTTATTGAGGTATGATTAACATATAAAGCTGTACATATTAATTATTTTATTTTATTTTTATTTAACAAATTTAATCAGTTATACATATACATATGTTCCCATATCCCCTCCCTTTTCTGTCTCCCTCCCGCCCTCCCTATCCCACCCTTCCAGGCGGTCACAAAGCACCGAACTGATCTCCCTGTGCTATGCGGTTGCTTCCCACTAGCTATCTACCTTATGTTTGGTAGTGTATATATGTCCATGCTGCTCTTTCGCTTTGTCACAGCTTACCCTTCCCCCTCCCCATATCCTCAAGTCCATTCTCTAGTAGATCTGTGTCTTTATTCCTGTCTTACCCCTATGTTCTTCATGACATATTTTTTTAAATTCCATATCTATGTCTCAGCATACAGTATTTGTCTTTCTCTTTCTGACTTACTTCACTCTGTATGACAGACTCTAGGTCCATCCACCTCATTACAAATAGCTCACTTTCGTTTCTTTTTATGGCTGAGTAATATTCCATTGTATATATGTGCCACATCTTCTTTATCCATTCATCCGATGATGGACACTTAGGTTGTTTCCATCTCCGGGCTATTGTAAATAGGACTGCTATGAACACTTTGGTACATGACTCTTTTTGAATTATGGTTTTCTCAGGGTATATGCCCAGTAGTGGGATTGCTGGGTCATACGGTAGTTCTATGTTTAGTTTTTTAAGGAACCTCCATACCGTTCTCCATAGTGGCTGTACCAATTCACATTCCCACCAGCAGTGCAAGAGGGTTCCATTTTTTCCACACCCTCTCCAGCATTTATTGTTTCTAGATTTTTTGATGATGGCCATTCTGACTGGTGTGAGATGATATCTCATTGTAGTTTTGATTTGCATTTCTCTAATGAGTAAAGATGTTGAGCATCCTTTCATGTGTTTGTTGGCAGTCTGTATATCTTCTGTGGAGAAATGTATGTTTAGGTCTTCTGCCCATTTTTGGATTGGGTTGTTTGTTTTTTTGTTATTGAGCTGACTGAGCTGCTTATAAATTTTGGAGATTAATCCTTTGTCAGTTGCTTCATTTGCAAATATTTTCTCCCATTCTGAGGGTTGTCTTTTGTTACTGTTTATGGTTTCCTTGGCTGTGCAAAAGCTTTTAAGTTTCATTAGGTCCCATGTGTTTATTTTTGTTTTTATTTCCATTACTCTAGGAGGTGGGTCCAAAAGGATCTTGCTGTGATTTATGTCCTAGAGTGTTCTGCCTATGTTTTCCTCTAAGAGTTTGATAGTGTCTGGCCTTACATTTAGGTCTTTAATCCATTTTGAGCTTATTTTTGTGCATGGTGTTAGGGAATGATCTAATCTCATACTTTTACATGTCCCTGTCCAGTTTTCCCAGCACCACTTATTGAAGAGGCTGTCCTTTCTCCACTGCACATTCCTGCCTCCTTTATCAAAGATAAGATGACCATATGTGAGTGGGTTTATCTCTGGGCTTTCTATCCTGTTCCATTGAACTATCTTTCTGTTTTTGTGCCAGTACCATACTGTCTTGATTACTGTAGCTTTGTAGTATAGTCTGAAGTCAGGGAGCCTGATTCCTCCAGCTCCATTTTTCGTTCTCAAGATTGCTTTGGCTATTTGGGGTCTTTTTTGCTTCCATACAAATTGTAAAATTTTTTGTTCTAGTTCTGTGAAAAATGCCAGTGGTAGTTTGATAGGGATTGCATTGAATCTGTAGATTGCTTTGGGTAGTAGAGTCATTTTCACAATGTTGATTCTTCCAATCCAAGAACATGGTACATCTCTCCATCTATTTGTATCATCTTTAATTTCTTTCATCAGTGTCTTATAATTTTCTGCATACAGGTCTTTTGTGGTGTGCATATTTAATATGTACAACTTGAGTTTGGAGATAAGCATAATCTCCATGAACTCATCACTGCAATCTATGCTATAAACATATTAATCACCTCCAAAAGTTTCCTGTAACCCCCATATTTATTTATGTAAAGACAATTTTCAGAGCAGTTTTAAGTTCATAACAAAATTAATAGGAAGGTACAAAAATTTCCCATATTCCATCTGCCCCTACACATGCATAGCTTCCTCCATTATCAACATCCCTCACCACAGTGGTACATTTGTTACCACTGATGAACCTATATTGATAGATTATAATCATCCAAAGTTCACAGTTTACATTAAAGTTCACTTTTTGTGTTACACATTCTATGGGCTTGAACAAATTTATAATGATATTTACCCATCATTATAGTATCATACAGAGCATTTTCACTGTCCTAGAAAACTTCTGTGCTCCAATTATTCTTCTCCTACCCCATAAATCCTGGAAACCACAGATCTTTTTACTATCTCCATTGTTTTGCCTTTTCCAGGATATCATATATTTGGAATCATACAGTACGTAGCCTTTTTTAGATTTCCTTCTTTCATTTAGTAATATGCATTTAAGGGTCCTCTATATCTTTTCACATCTTGATAGCTCACTTCTTTTTAGCACTGAATAATATTCCACTGTCTGGATGTACCACGGTTTATGTATCCATTCACCTACTGAAGGACATCTTAGTTGCTTCCAAGTTTGGGTAATTATGAATAAATCTGCTATAGACATTCATATGCAGGTTTTTTAAACATAAGTCTTCAATTCCATTGAGTAAACACTAAGGAGCATGATTGTTGGATTATATGGCAAAAGTATGTTTGGTTTTGTAAGAAAAAGCCAAACTGCCTTCCTAAGTGGCTGTACCATTTTGTACTCCCACTAGCAATGAATGATAATTCCTATGGCTCCATGTCCTCACCAGTGTTTGGTGTTGTGAGTGTTCTGGATTTTGACCATTCTAGTAGGTTTCTAGTGGTATGTCACTGTTCAAATTTGCCTTTTCTTGATGACATATGATGTGGAGCATCTTTTCATATGCTTGTTTGTCATCTGTATATCTTGCTTGATGAAGTTTCTGTTAAGGCCTTTAGTCCATTTTTAAATTGGGTTGTTTGTTTTCTTATTGTTGAATTTTAAGTGTTCTTTGTATGTTTTCTATAATTCTCTTTTATCAAATGTGTCTTTTGCAGATATTTTCTCCAAATCTGTGGTTTGTCTTCTCATTCACTTGACATTGTCTTTCACAGAGCAGAAGATTTCTTTTTACTTTTTATTTTTTTGTGTGTGATAAGAACACTTATAAGCTTTACCCTCATAGTAAAATTTTAAGTATACAATACAGTATTGTTAACTACTGGTTCTATGCTGTATAATAGATATCTAGGACTTATTTATCGTATATAAGTAAAAATTTGTACCCTTTGACCAACACCTCCCATTTCCCCCTCCCCCAACCATTTCAACCACCATTCTACTTTCTGTTTATATGAGTTTGAATATTTAAGATTCTCCATATTAATTGTTGCCATGTAGTATTTGTTCTTCTGTGTCTGGATTATTTCACTTGGCACAGTGTCCTCCTAGTTCATCCATGTTGTTGCAGATATCAAGATTTACTTCTTTTTGAAGGCTGAATAATAGTTCATTGTAAGTATATACAACATTTTCTGTATCTATTCATCTATCTATGAACATGTAAGTTGTTTCCACCTGTTGGCTACGTGAATAATGCTGCAATGGACAGGGGAGTGTAAATAACCCTTTGAGACCCTGATTACAATTCTTTTGGAATGTATACACAGAAGTGGGATTGCTGGATTATGTAGAAATTCTAATTTTCATTTTTGAGACACAACTTCCTTATTTTCCATAGTGGTTTCACCAATTTACATTCTCACCAACAATGTAGATAGGACTCCTTTTCTCCACATCATTGTCAACACTTGTTATCTTTTGTTTTCGTTTTCATTTGGTTTTAATAATAGCCATCCTAACAGGTGTGACGTGATATCTCATTGTGGTTTTGGTTTTCATTTTCCTGATTATTAGTGATGTTAAACATCTTTTCATATACCTGTTTGCCATTTGTATGTCTTCTTTTGAGAAATGTTTATTCTTGTTTTTGCCCATTTCCTGCCTTTTGATTTTGTTGATGGTTTCCTGTGCTGTGGAGAAGCTTTTTTAGTGTTCTGTAGTCCTGTTTGTTTATTTTTGCTTTTGTTGCCATTGTTTTTACATTCAGATCAAAAAAATTTGCCAAGACCAATATTAAGGAGTTTACTGCTTATGTTTTCTACTAGGAATTTTGTAGTTTCAGGATTTACGTTCAAGTTTTTAATCCATTTTGAACTAATTTTTGTGTATGGCATAATATAATGGGCCAGTTTCAGTCTTTTACATGTGGCTGTCCAGTTTTTCTAACACCATTTATTGGAGAGACTGTCCTTTCTCCATTGTATATGCTTGGCTCCTTTATCATAAATTAATTGACTGTATATGTGTGAGTTTATTTCTGGGCTCTCCACCCTGTTCCATTGATCTATGTGTCTGTTTTTAAACAAACACCATACTGTTTTGATTACTATAGCTTTGTAATATAGTTTGAAGTCAGGCTGTGTAATGCCTCCAGCTTTGTTCTTCTTTCCCAAGATTACTTTGGCTATTCAGGGTCTTTTGTGGTTCCATATATATTTTAGAATTGCTTGTTCTATTTCTGTGAAAAATGCCATTGGAATTTTGGTAGGAAATGCATTGGACCTATAGATTCCTTTGAGTAGTATGGACATTTAAACAATATTAATTTTTCCAATCCATGAGCATGGAATATCTTTCCATCTATTTCTGTATTTTTCAATTTCTTTAATCAGTGTTATATAGTTTTCAGTGTACAGTTCTTTCACATCAGTTAAATTTATTCCTCAGTATTTTATTCTTATTGATATAATTGTAAATGTTATTGTTTTCTTAACTTCTCTTTCTGATAGTTCATTATGACTGTATAAAAACACAACATATTTTTGAATATTGATTTTGTATCCTGCAAATTTACTGAATTTGTTTATTAGTTCTAAGAGTTTTGGGTTGTTATCTTTAGGGCTTTCTAAATATAATATCATGCCATCTGCAAATGGTGACAGTTTTACTTCTTTTTTTCAATATGGATGCTTTTTATTTCTTTTTCTTTTCTAATACTCTGGATAGGCCTTCCAAGACTATGTTGAATAAAAGTGGGGAGAGTGGGCATCCTTGTCTTTTTCCTGATGTTAGAGGAAAAGCTTTCAGCTTTTTCACCATTCTTTTTTTTTTTTTTTTTTTTTTTTTTTGCGGTATGCGGGCCTCTCACTGTTGTGGCCTCTCCTGCTGTGGAGCACAGGCTCCGGACGTGCAGGCTCAGCAGCCATGGCTCACGGGACTAGCTGCTCTGTGGCATGTGGGATCTTCCTGGACCGGGGCACGAACCCGTATCCCCTGCATCGGCAGGCGGACTCTCAACCACTGCGCCACCAGGGAAGCCCCCCATTCTTTTTTAATATGTTTATTACTATAAACTTCCCTCTTAGAACTGCTTTTGTTGAATCCTGTAGTTTTTGCTATGTTCTAATTTCACTTTTGTTTATCTCAAGGTATTTTCTGAGTTCCCTTTTGATTTTTTCTTTTTGCATTGTTTGTGCAAGAGTTTGTTGTTTAATTCCATGTACTTGTGATTTTTTTCTGTTTTCCTTTAGTTAATGGAAAGTTTCATTCCATTGTGGTTGGAAAAGGTACTTGGAATAATTTCACTAATTTAAAATTTGTTAAGACTTGTTCTCTGACTAGTATGTGGTCTCTCCTGTAAAATGTTTTGTGTGCATTGAGAAAAATGTGAATTCTCTTGCATGGGTGGAATATTTTGTACATGTCTCTCAGGCCCATTAGGTCTATAGTGTTGTTGAAGCCTGCTGTTTCCTTATTGATTTTCTGACTATATAATCTATTCATTATTGAAATTAGCATTGAAGTCCCCAGCTATAATTGTACTGCTGTCTCTTTTTCCTTTCAGTATTTTTGATGCTTTCTTTATATTTTTAGGTGCTCTGATGTGAGGTACATATGCATTTGCAATTATTATATTTTACTGTTGAACTGAACCTTTTATCATTATGTAATGTCCTATTTTGTCTCTCATGACACTTTTTGACCTAAAGTGTATTTGTCTGGTATAGGTACAGCTACTCCTGCTCTCTTGTTTACCATTTACATGGTGTATATTTTTCCATCCCTTCACTTTCAGCCTATGTGTGTTCTTAAATCTCAAGTAAATCTCTTTCAAGAAATTTGAATCTCTTGTAGGTAGCATACAGTCGGATCTTTTTTTTTTAATCCATTCAGCCACTCTTTTGATTGGTGAGTTTAATACATTTTCATTCACAGTAAATATTGATAAGTAAGAATTTACTATAGAGTATTGTACAAGAATTTACTATATAATATTGTACATCAACTAGACCTCAATTTAAAAATACATGAAAAATAAATAAAAAATAAAAAAGAATTTACTATTGAAAATTTGTTAATTGTTCTCTCTGTTTTATAGTTCTTTTGTTCCTCTCTCCTCGTTTGCTGCCTTCCTTTGTTACTTGATGATGTTTTGTAGTGATATATTTGGATTCTTTTTTATTTATCTTCTTTTTGTATTTACTGTAGTTTTTTCTTTGAGGTTACCATGACACTTGCATAATGCTTTTTATAATAGTCTATTTTAAGCTGATAACAATTTCAGTCATATACAAATCTCTTTATTTTGTTCCATTCTCCTCCCACTTTAACTTATTGATGTCAGAATTTACTTTTTCTTATGTTTATCTATTAACATATTTTGTTGTTATAATTATTCTTAATACTTTTGTCTTTTAACTTTTAAACTAAAATTAAAATTGATTTGTGCAGTATCATTACATTATTACATTGTTATGTATTTTACTCTATATTTACCTTTAACAGTGAGATTTATACTTTCTTATGCTTTTGTGTTGCTCTTTAGCATCTTTTCATTTTTACTTTAAGACCTTCTTTCAGGACTTCTTGTAAGGCAGATCTAGTGGTGATGAACTCCCTCAGTATTTGTTTGTCTGGGAAAGTTTTCATCTCTCTTTCCCGCCTTTTTTTTTTTCACATCTCCACTGGAGTACAATTGCAACACAATGGTGTGTCAGTTCCCTCCCTACAACAAAGTGAGTCAGATATACATACACATATGTTCCCATATCTCCTCCCTCCTGCGTCTCCCTCCCCCCACCCCCCCATCCCACCCTTCCAGGTGGTCACAAAGCACCGAGTCGACCTCCCCATGCTATGCGGCTGTCTCCCACCAGCCATCCATCCCACGCTTTGTAGTGTATACATGTCCATGCCCCTCTCTCGCTATGTCATAGCTTATCCTTTCCCCTCCCCACATCCCCAAGTCTACTCTCCAGCAGGTTCTCATCTCCACTCCTGTCCCACCCCCAGGCCAGTTTTTCTTGGTATATAATTCTTGGTTTGCAGTGTTCTTTAAAGCATTTTAAATGTATCATATGTCTCCTCTCTGTCTTGCAAGATTTCTGCTGAGAAACCCACTGACAGTCATATGGTTACTTCCTTGTATATGACAAGTCACCTTTCTCTTGCTGCTTTAAAAATTCTCTTTTTACCTTTGAGTTGTTCCAATTGAATTAAAATATGTCTTGGTGTAGACCCTTTTTGATTCAACCTATTTGGGGCCTTTTTGGCTTTATGAATCTGGGTATTCATCTTCTCACTAGGTTTGAAAAATTTTCAGCCATTATTTCTTTGAATAAACTTTCTGCCCCATGCTCTTTCCCTTCCCTTCTCGGATTCCTATCATATATAATTTAGTTTTTTTTTTTTAATTTTGTTATTATCATTGTGGTTTTTGTTTTAATCTTTATTGGCATATAGTTGATTTACAATGATGTGTTAGTTGCAGGTGTACAGCATAGTGAATCTGTTATACATATATCCACTCTTTTTTCAGGTTCTTTTCCCATACAGGTCATTACAGAGTATTAAGTAGAATTTAGTTTTCTTGATGGTGTCCCATAAGTCTCATTGGCTTTCTTATTTTTTATCACTTTTTTTTCCTTTTGTTCCTCTTACTGGATAGTTTCAAATGACCTGCTTTCAAATCTGCTAATTATTTCTTTTCTTGATCAAGTCTGATGTAAAGCTCTCTACTGAATTTTCAGTTGAGTCATTGTATTCTTCAGCTCCAGAGTTTGATTCTTTTATATGGTTTCTGTTTTGTTGTTAAACTTCTCATTTTGTTCATGTATTCTTCCCTTGATATCATTTAGTTGTCTGTGTTCCTCTTGTAGCTCACTGAGCCTCTTTAAGATGATTATTTTGAATTTTTGTCAAGTAGTTTATAGCTCTCCATTCCTTTAAAGTTCATTATTGGAGCTTTTTTGTTGTTGTTGTTTTTCCTTTATTTGTATGTTTCCATGATTCTTCATGATCCCTGTAGATTGGCATTGATGTCTATGAATTTGAAGAATAACTAACCTCTTCCAGACTTTACACAGTGGCTTTGGCAGGGAAAGCCTTTCACCCATTAACCCAGTAAGAGATCATGAGTGTGTTGGCTACTTACTTGGAATACTGTTGAGGTCTGTGGGCTGGCTGTTGAAGCCTGTGCACTGACTGTTGATGGCCTCTGTCTCTATTCTTTGCATCTAGCCATGACAATTCCCTCAGTGGATGAGGTGGGGCATGACATAAGCAGACCTCTCATGTAGTATCCTGAAAAGTTGGGGAAGTCAGATGTTCACTTTACTCTCTCTTTCCACCATGGGAAAACTTGTGGGCTGAGGAAATATTTCATGCTGCCATTCTGTACCAGCTTGAAATAATGGGTGACTTGGGTCAAGTTAAATTATTCTTCTTACTCTTTTCAATTTGTTTTTTCTCATTTCTGTGCTCCACCATGGTGCTATAACTTTTCACCTGGATTCCAGAGCCCTCATGAAGGCGTTTTCACCCATGGAGGTTTTTTAAATTGTTTTTTTCTGTGGAGAGACAAGTGCTGGAATGCCCTATTCTTCCATCTTGCTGATATTGTCCTGTGACTTTTTTCTAAAGGATTAAGAAGCTTTTTAGGTACTAATATGCAAACATTTCCAAGAAATATTACTAAGTAAAAAAAGATAAAGTGTAGAATGATAATCTACCATTAGTGTAGAAGAGTTAGAGAGAAAATTTATATGGATTTCTAATGGCCTGTGAATGTATAACAAACACTTGAAAGAAAAACAGGCAAACAAAAATGTTAAGAGTGATTACATCTGGGGGGCATGTGAACTGGATATAAAAGAGAAAGAATTAGGAGGAGGACATTTTTGCTTTTTGTTGTTTGAACAATGTGTATCTAATACCAAAGTATTTAACCAATTAAATAAATTTACAATCATATCATTTATAAATGAATACCTTAAAATGCCTTGTTGATACAGATATAAATGAATGAGATTAAACATGTTATGATTTAAGAATAAAGTCTATATTTATAATTTGAATGATTTACCATAGATCAGGAATGTGTTGCTTCCTACACTGTTAATTACTGAGTCAAGCTCTGTGAGACTTAGTTTTCTTGATAATAAAATAGAGAAAAGCTTGACACCCACTCTAATCGATTCAAAGTATTTTGAAAAGATTAATTGATTAAGAGCTATTGATTATTTCAAAACCAAAAAATATTTTCATGTAATGTAGAATGCACAAATCAAAAGTTAATATTATTTTAAATACAGATCATAGAGAAACATTTTTCCAGTTATGTTTTGTGTTTTTCTAAGCTGAAAGAAGAAAAAGAAGCTAAAACATTAAACAGAACCTAAATGTAATATGGTTTACCTAGCATGGGCTCAAATTTGCTATTTTTTTAAAAATTGCAAAAGATTTGCCTAGTTCTTACTTAATTGGCAAATACTAGAAGTAACACAAGAAGTAACCTATTTTCTTTGAAAGGGCACATATCTGCTTTTTTGTGTTTGAGTGTTGTGTGTGTGTGTGTGCTTGTGCATGTGCATGTGCACATGTGGGTTCTTGTTTCATATTTAATACATCAAGTACATATTTGTCTTCAATTAATTATAGTAGAATTAATTCTCATCATGAACTACTGAGAGTCTTATATTTGTATCCAATTTATTTTTAAGAAAAGCTTGATGGTCTTTGTTCTTGTTATTATTTTCCTAGAGTCCAACATCTCCCACACTCTTATCTCTATTAATGGGAATTAATTCTTCAATTTTCCACAGAAGCAACAGAAATGACAAGAACAACTAAAACTCACTTTTTCTCTCATTCTTTTAGCTCATGAGCTGGTGAGGTTTGGACCCCCCCCACCCCCGCCCCTCTGCCTTTAAGGTTTTCAGGTTAGAAGCAGATGCAGGCAAAATGATTTCCTCTGGCGAAATATCTGCTGGGAAAATGTTGGTGTTTCATATCCTGTGGAGAGGATGTTCAAAGTTGGTGTGATGAAAGTCCAACATTACACAGCAAGGCACGTGGGGTTCTTGCAATTAGGCATGAAAAACAGCATTAACATCTTCTTCTGCTTCTTTGTGAAATGAGAATTTTTACATCTCAGACTAAACATGAAACAGTAGCATTGAGCACTCCCTTATAAATCTATGTTTCTTACTTGATTTGCCTTTTTTTCCCCAAGGTATCTCTCAGTTACATTGATTATATTACCAGATTATCTGATGATTAAGGCCATTAACAATCCACTCTTTAGTAGTCAACATAACAATGTTTAGTTGCCTTGCAGTAACAATTAGAGGATGAAGTAATTTACCATAATTAGGTACTATCTGAAAAAAGTATACACATTAAGGGAAGTTAAAAAGACTTCTTTCTTATAGTTAGGGATGACTGTTAACAGAGAGATTTTTTTCTGAATTACAAAGAAAATAATTGCACTTTTAATTTGCTCATTATTACCAACACAAAAGCAACAAATGGTTTTTTTTCAGAGGTTGCCCCATGTGGCTTTGGGCAAGTTTCTTAACCTTCCTCTGTTCTTGTTCTATCATTTAGGTGGCATTGGTAATAGTCATACCACAATGAGATACTGTTGGCTAATTAATGTTTGCAAAGTTCTCTGATATCCTGGGAAAGAAAAGGCTCTACAAATAAAAATGCACAATTTATATAAGACATTTAAATTTATTGCAACATCCTTCGTCAGAATGTAGATTCAGCAAAGTCCTTTGTTTCCTGTTCTTAATTTCTCTTCATCAAATGAGAATATTTTATTCATTTTTCATATGTGTAATATCTTTTCAAGTCCTTGAGTGGTGCTTTCTACTTTTGTAGTCTCTCTGGAATAAAAGCACAATTTGCCTTTTGGTGTTGTTCAATCATCCAGGAGCCCTACTCAAATAAGACAGGATTATCCATTTCGGAAACAGATTTTTGCCTTTTTTTGTGAAATAGTACCATAACAATGATGAGATTTTTAAATTTAGACACTGCTTTGTATCCTCAGACTTGGCATCTTGTTTTTGCCTGGTATCCAGGGACAGGTAGGGGAGGAAGAGGTAGCAGGCTACAGAGGTCCAGCTGGGTGAATTAGACACGATGTTCCAGAGATAAACTTTCTACCTTAGTCACAATTTGGAAAATCTATAGGTATTGGGGGAGTTGGATATTCTGGTGGAACATAGCTATGGAAGGTTTCAAATGTTAGGTAGCTCAGTGCTCATCATCTCATATTTCTTTCCAGGTCTGCCCACACCTGGAAGAGGATTGAGATACTAGGTTGGCTAACTGAGTAGGGATTCAGAGTAGTGACTGAGGTAGAAGCTTAGGCAGAAGATTATTGAACCAGATCAACATGGCGTGGGGGATGAAGGGAAAGGTGTAAAGAAGAACTACAAATCACAAAAGGAGAAGGGGAAACATTTCCTTGAGGAAATGGGTCTCACACTTTTTTCTTTTATTTGAAACATGAACTTAAAGTACTTATGATGTGATACGCACTAAGAACTTTACAAGCCTTCTCACCTTTAATCCTCTAAAGAAGATTATGAGTTAGATACTATAATTATGCACATTTTATAGATGAAACTGGAGACTATGCAAGTGAAATAATTTGCCCAAAGTCACACAACCAAAAATTGACAGTTAGGATTTAAACTCAGGCAGTCTAACTGCAGAATCCATGCATATAGCTTCTATCTACTACTGATTTTTATTGTTCCTTTGTAGCAAAAGAACTTAGGAGAAAATGCAGAAGTTTTGGCAATTGTTACTGAGCCACTAGATCTCAGGGAGGCTGATCTAAACCCAAACTAAACTGAATGGTGAGACTGAATTTGCTGATACTTCCTTCAATTTGAATTGGCTCAGGAGCTGGGAATAGTTAGGATTTGCAATTCAAGTCACCATTGAACTCAGCTATGAGGAACCAAGGAAGGAAAAAAAATACAGAGAAACAGTAATGGGAGCAATAACCATTTCCTGTTAGAGTACTGGAATTAGTATTTGTTATTCTACTGTCTTCCAGTGTCACCATCTTTACTGAGTCAATATACTTCTGTGACTTGTAGGTGAGCTCTGGGCTTAAATAATATCACTAGAAACATGCTAGAATGTCAGCTTAGCTCACATTCTCAGAGGGACTCAAAGAGAAAGTTGCTGCCTTCCAACTCAATAAATCTTTATGGTTTACTGTAGTCTTCAGTCCAAGCACTGACTAATCCTAATTCTTTTTAGTTAATGAGGCCAGATCACAACCAAATTTGTCTCAGAGAATTATATATATAAATTTAAACTTACCGTTTAACCTCTAGCTCTTTTAGTGATTGGACTAGATTTGTATGATCCTCCTGAAATATAATTTACCAATTTGAACATTCTGAAAATAGGCAACCCCCTGGAATAAAGTGTGTGTGTGTGTGTGTGTGTGTGTGTATGTGTGTGTGTGTGTATGTATATATATATATATGTATATATATATATATATATATATATATATACATATATATATATATAAGCTTCTCCATTGAATATATAAACTGAAACCTTGAAGTGTGAGATTCCTAATGCCGCTGTAATGTCTGGAGGTGAGAAGAGAAAGAGAGAAAGAAAAAGACTTGATTGGGTTGGTGATATAATGTAGGGAAGCATAGGGAACTAACATTTACTATATGTCTATGCTCTATAGGGCTTTATGCGAAATGGCTTACATATACAGTATTATCTTACAAACAGCGTGAAATAATATTATTATTTTCATTTTTCAGGTGAGAAAACTGAAGTTCAGAGAGGTTAAATAATTTGTTCAAGGTCACACTGCTGATAAATAGGTGGTTAAACCAGGCTGTGAATTCAAATCTGTTACTGTGAAGTATAATATTACAATGGTTCATCATATTTCTTTTCTTTGTTTGTTCTTCTCCATGGTCTAGTCTCTACTGAAAAGTATCTTTCACTTGGAAGTTGCTCATTGTATTTAATTTGTGCTACAATAGCTAGAGTCTATTTTTGAGGCTGCTTAAATAATGAAAATAATTATTATAATGTGAATAATAGTTTAAAAATTAATAATAAGAAATCATTCAATGAGCTGGACAGGATGCCATACAGCATGCCAAGTACTTTACACGAATTATTTCATTTGTTCTTTACAGCAAACATCATGATGTACTTAACAGTAATTATCCCTATTGAGGAAACAAGCTCAGAAATGTTAACTGACTTGTCTTTGATCACACAGCTGGTGAGTGTCAAACCAGGACAAAAACGGGTCTGTCTGATTATAAAGCTCAAGTTCTTTGCTACCACCTCTTTAGGCTTTTCTAAAATATTTTTGAGTTAACTTTACAGTAAGTTAAAGTCTAGGCTTCATGGATTTCTATGCAGAATTTTCCTCTCTGAATGTTTTTTTTTTTACTTCTTTATTGGACTACAATTGCTTTTAAATGGTGTGTTAGTTTCTGTTTTATAACATAGTGAATCAGTTATACATATACATATACTGCATATCTCCTCCCTCTTGCGTCTCCCTCCCACATTCCCTAACCCACCTCTCTTAGTTGGTCACAAAGCACCAAGCTGATCTCCCTGTGCTATGCGGCTGCTTCCCACTAGCTATCTATTTTACAATTGGTAGTATAGATAAGTCCATGCCACTCTCTCACTTCGTCCCAGCTTACCCTTCCCCCTCCCCATGTCCTCAAGTCCATTCTCTACATCTGCATCTTTATTCCTGTCCTGTCCATAGGTTCTTCAGAACCATTTTGTTTTTTCAAGATTCTGTATATATTTGTTAGCATACGGTATTTGTCTTTCTCTTTCAGACTTACTTCGCTCTGTATGACAGACTCTAGGTCCATCCACCACACTACAAATAACTCAATTTTGTTTCTTTTTATTGCTGAGTAATATTCCATTGTATATATGTGTCATGTCTTCTATATCCATTCATCTGTCAATGGACACTTGCTTCCATGTCCTGGCTATTGTAAATAGAGTTGCAATGAACATTGTGGCACATGACTCTTTGAATTATGGTTTTCTCAGGTTATAGGCCCAGTAGTGGGATTGCTGGTTCATATGGTAGTTCTATTTGCAGTTTTTTAAGGAACCTCCATACTGTTCTCCATATTGGCTGTATCAATCAAGCCTTCTATATGGCCATGAAGCTACTGTGGCATATCAACTACAGGACAATCTTATTTTTCTTCACAACATTACCTCTTATAATAACTTTACTTTCCAAAGTGTCTTAAATGCAGCAAAAGACACTTCATCAGGAGAGTCTTTTTCTTACAACTACCTTTAGCATTCTCAGGGAGATCTAATGCCTCTCAGAACTCAGAAAGCCAGCATGAACATTCATAGGCTAGGGAACATAATATTCGTCACAAGTGGGTTGGAAGGGGGAGTTTGTTGGAATTGCAATTTGTTGTGTGCTTTTTCATTTAATTTTGTCTTTAACTAAAACATTGCAGGAAGAAGCATGATGAAGACAGTTATAGAGCTGGGAAAAGAGACTCTAGCAGTCCTAGCAGCCTTTAAAAGACTCTTTTAGAAGAAGTTTGTAGACCAGAAACATGATAGCCCTAGACAGACTTGTGATGTGCTTGTGTTGTTTTATATACACTTCTAGCTCTCTTAGAAACCTTTACTTTTTCTCCAGAAAATCCCTAATTGTTAGCAAAGTGATCCTCTTTTGCCCTTCCCCTTCCTTATTTTAACTTTTAAATTTTGAAATAATTTTATTTACACAAGAGTGGTAAAAATAGTTGAGAACGTTCTTGTATATCTTTTACCCAACTTCCCTTCATGTTAAAACCTTATAGAACCATGGTGAATTTATCAAAACTAAGAAATTAACATTGGTACATTATTACTAGATAAGTTCTACATTTTATTTGGATTTCACCAGTGTTCCCACCAATGTTCTTTTTCTTTTCAGGATGCAGTCCAGGATTTCAATTTTTATTTAGTCATCGTCTCCTTAGTTTCCTCTAGTCTATGGTATTTTGGGGGTCTTTCCTTGTTTTTCATAACTTTGATATTTTTGAAGAGTACTGAGCAAGGTAGATTGTAAAATTGTCAATTTGGAATTTTGATGATGACTTCTCATGCTTGGACTAGAGTTATAGATTTTGGGGAAGAATACTGCAGAGGCGACATGACTTTTTTCATTCATATCATATTAGGGTGCACATGATATCAACTTGACTTATCACTCACGGTGTTAAAAAGAATGTCTCCTTCTTTTAAAAACTGTACCTGTATAGTCGGTTGTTTTGGTAAGTGGCTAACTGATCAAAGTAAAAAAAGTACCTATCTCAATGCCTGACACCCAGTAAATGTTTATTCGTTCCTTCTTCCCTCCCTTCATTCATTCATTCAGCAGCAATTCTTTATTGAGTCAGCCAGTACAACTAATGTGTCAAGGCCCTTTATATATTTATTTATTCAGTAAACAAATATTTATTAAATGGTAATTATGTCCAAGGATGGAATTAGAGCAAGAAAAGTGAGGAACTTGCCTTGGATAAAAAATTTAACTGTAGCAATAAACACATGTTAGTCAAAATCAAAGTAGTCTATTATTTGAACACCAGTATTAATGGCTAATAAGTAAGTTACATTAGCCTTGATAAAATCGACATTTGTCAGATCTTTGCCACTTAGTAAATGTAAGACCTTGGGATGGCCATGTAACTAAGTTCCAGTTTCTACAAATTTAAAATGGGAACAATGGTAGTACCTACCTCATGAGATCTTTCTGTGAAGATCAAATGAGATATGACCAAAAATATGATCAATCAGTGCAGGATCTGGCACTTAGTAATTATTCAGTTATTGGTAGTTGTTATTCTTATCTAAACCACCAAAAGCAGTTAATTCAAATCTCTCTTCTATTGTTTATAAGATTCTATCTTGTCTTGTTCACTAGTGTAATCAATCAGATAAATCACCTTACCATCTGAGGACATCCATGTAACAACTACCAATTCCAAAAACATAGTCACCAATTAGCCATATAATAAATGTTAAGAATATGTTAACTTCTTTTATTATTACTTGTATTGTTATTTATTATTATTATTATTATTATTTTTTTTTTTTTTTTTTTTTTTTTTTGCCGTACGCGGGCCTCTCACTGTTGTGGCCTCTCCCGTTGTGGAGCACAGGCTCCGGATGCGCAGGCTCAGCGGCCATGGCTCACGGGCCCAGCCGCTCCGCGGCATATGGGATCCTCCCAGACCGGGGCACGAACCCGTATCCCCTGCATCGGCAGGCGGACTCTCAACCACTGCGCCACCAGGGAGGCCCTATTTATTATTATTATTGCCTAGAAGGGTGAAATGGATCCCAGCTACAGGCACCTATAGAGCGTTTCCTTAGGCATTGTCAAGAACTGTGAGTATTAGAGATTTTACCCTACTGGCAGGGTGCTACAGTTTCATGTATGCTATTAAAAGACACAGAGTTGCTGGGTCAGAGACAAAGGACAGAGTACCAACATTTCCTTGCATTGGTTTCCTGATCCCCAGTTCCAATAGGGCAATATAAAGAGGGCTAGGTGATATATGCACATGGAGTGGGTAGGTGGCAGGAGAGGAATCCTGGGCTTAGGGAACCCAAATCTTTTAAAAACAACAGTAAATATATCTTACCTTCATTCCAGAGGGTGACACTAGCAATATCTTTTAAGACTATAAACTATACAAACATCCTTGTAAAGATAGTATGGAACAAAGGCAGTTAGTGCCTATGCTTACTAGAAGTGCAGAAGCACAAGGTATCTATGAAGAATTATGTCACAACAGAAAATAGCATACATTTGCCCAATCTTATCTGCTCCACCAAGAAAGGTAATTTAAGTAGGGAAAAAGCCACAAAGGCAGACATTTCCTAATTTATTATCCTCTCCTCTGATTTGCTTTCAAAGTCCACTTACTCTGTTAAGTAAATCTCACTAGGTTCTTGAGGATAGTCTGACCTCTCACTCTGGAATATATTCCAGAACAGGAACACCTGTGCTCTTGATACTGATGTGAATTTTACCTGTATGCTGAGACTTTGATTCTGCTTGAATCCCCTTGCCTAGTCTAGATCTGTGGACTCCTATCATGGCTTCCTTACTTGGCTGCTGCAATTGGGTTGCTTTTTATTAGTGTGAGCCAATGTCTTGAATTTGACCTCAGATTTGTTCTCTAGATTGATTAATGGGTTTCTTTAAAAATTGTTGTATTGTGGGGCTGAGGTAAAGGGTTTTAGGGAACCTCAAATTATATATGGCCTGAGATTGACCTGGTCTTGTTCCAGCGGGAGATCTACCTCCCTATCATGTGTGTGGACTCTGTGTGGAAGAGCTGGGAGCTGCTGAAGGAAGGTTTCCTTTTGGTGATGACCCAGGACAGAGAGATCCAGGCTCAGAACTTGTTCTTTAGCTTCACCCTAATGAAGCTATAGCAACCTTCCACCTTGGGCAGGTCCAGCCTAAGGGCCAGGCACACGGGGCATCTTTTCCCAATGTACTACAGTCACTGACATTGCCTTCTACTCCTACGCCTTCTCCTTGGTGACTAGCCAATGCAAGCTGTCAACTATTTTCCCTGTGTGGAGGTCTGGCACCACAGACCTGTAGAAGTCTCCTCTTTAATAGAACCATTAATTTGAATATATAAAACACATGCTATTATGCTTGATCCGACTGCAGATGAGATACGAGATCATTCATGAAGACGTTAGAGCTGTCATTTATAGAAGTAGCTCCATTTTTCTCACCTTTTAAATTCACAGCCCAATGACAAATTTTTATTTTGGACTAAAATTCATAGCTCTTGGTCTTTGTCTAGAGGCTAAATCCCAATGAAAGTCAGAGTTAAATCCATTTATTTGTTTCTTAGTTACACAAAGAGAAAAGAATAACATGTTTTGAGTGTATTCATCCTAGGGAGCATATCTTTGAAGACCCATTGTCTGTCTGCAGTATGAAAACAGTGACAAGCCAGAGTCAATGATTCTCAGGGTAAAAAAAAGCAGTTATTTTGTCAGTTTTTTAGAAATAAGAATAACGATACTGGAAATGACTCTTTTTCTATTTCCGTGAAAAAGGGCAAAGAGCAGAATGTCTTTGTAGTAGTGAACAAAGACACCTTTGGCCTATTGCTAATGAATGGCATAATGAAACTACCATTGGAGATTGTTGATCATATTACTTACTTATAGCATCTTAAAATGGGAAAAGACCCTAGAACTGATTAGGCATAACCTGCTTGTTTTGACAGAAGAAAAAGTTCAAAGAACTTGTTTCCTAAGGTCACTAAAATAAAAACTGCCAGAATCAGTATTTATAACTTTTTCTTAATGCTATAATGGTAATTGGTTTATAATAGGTGCTCCATAATAACTATTGAAAGGATAAAGGAATGATTGAAATGTCCTTCCATATATTACCCTTCCTATGTGAATGATTCTTGTTTTAAAAAACTTTATATTAAAGTGTAATACATATACTGGAAAATTCACAAATCATTAGTGTAAAGCAAGAGCAGTGAATTCTTAACAAAATGAGCACACTTACAAAACCACTACTGAGATAAAAGTAGTTCATTATCAGTGTCTCAGCTGGCATTGCCTCTCAGTTGCTACTCCCCAAATTGCTATTCTGACTTACATTCCAATTTACTAGTTTTGCCCCTTTTTTGAAATTCATATAACTGAGTCATACATTATATGCTTTTTTTGTATCTGATTTTTTTAGCTGAATAAAATCTGAGGACTTTAACTGTATTATTGGGTGTAGCTGTAGCTTATACTCATATAGTATTTCACTGTATGACAATGCCAATTTCATTTATCCACTCTACTATTTATGGATATTTGGGTTGTTTCCAGATTTTGTCTCACGAATATTGCTGCTAAGAACATTCTTGTTCATGTCTTTGCTACACATATACATTTATTTCATGTATAAATGGATACACATAACAAAGAGTAAACTTAATAATGTAACAAATGTTGTTGATGCTCTACTTCATATAACCTAGATCCATCTTTGAGGTCTCCTATAGCTGAAGTGGACAATTCTTATAAATGCTAATGACTTCCCATAATAAGCAGCAGGATTTCTCCACTGTACTTTTATTAGAGTGTCTAGTCCTATGAAATATTAATGTAATTATTGATAAATTTTGGTTTAAGTTATAATCTTGCCATTTGTTTCATATTTATTCAACATTTTCTATTATCATTTCCCATTCATTTTGCCTTATTTTGAATCAAATATTTTTATTATTCCACTTCACCCTCTAACCGCTTGCTATTTTTGTACCTTTTTAACATTCTTTAGTAGTTCCACTAGAGATTACATCATACATTGTATAGATGCTAATATAATTTAGTATTTGAGTACTTCTCAGATAATCATAGGACCTTATACTTAAAATATTTATAATAAGAATTCTAATTACTGCTTCCACATTTTCTTTATTGTAATCATTTATTTTAATTATACATAGATTTTATTTATTTTTATTTTTTAAACACCTTTATTAGAGTATAATTGCTTAACAATGGTGTGTTAGTTTCTGCTGCATAACAAAGTGAATCAGTTATACGTATACATATATCCCCATACCCCCTCCCTCTTGTGTCTCCCTCCCACCCTCCCTATCCCATGCCTCTATATAGTCACAAACCACCGAGCTGATCTCCCTGTGCTATGCAGCTGCTTCCCACTAGCAATTTACTTTACATTTGGTAGTGTATATATGTCCATGCCACTCTCTCACTTCATCTCAGCTTACCCTTCCCCCTCCCAGTATCCTCAAGTCCATTCTCTACACCTGTGTATTTATTCCTGTCCTGCCCCTAGGTTCTTCAGAACCATTTTTTTTAGATTCCATATATATGTGTTAGCATACAGTATTTGTTTTTCTCCTGATTTACTTCACTCTGTATGACAGACTCTAGGTCCAATCACCGCACTACAAAAAACTCAATTTCATTTCTTCTTATGGCTGAGTAATATTCCATTATATATATGTGCCACATCTTCTTTATCCATTCATCTGTCGATGGACACTTAGGTTGCTTCCATGTCCTGGTTATTTTAAATAAAGCTGCAATGATCATTGTGGTCCATGACTCCTTTTGAATTATGGTTTTCTCAGGGTATATGTCCAGTAGTGAGATTGTTGGGTTGTATGGTAGTTCTATTATTAGTTTTTTAAGGAACCTCCATACCGTTCTCCATAGTGACTGTATCAATTTATATTCCCACCAACAGTGCAAGAGGGTTCACTTTTCTCTATACCCTCTCCAGCATTTATTGTTTGTAATTTTTTTTTTTTTTTTTTTTTTTTTTTGCCGTATGCAGGCCTCTCACTGTTGTGGCCTCTCCCATTGTGGAGCACAGGCTCCGGACGCACAGGCTCAGTGGCCATGGCTCATGGGCCTAGCTGCTCCATGGCATGTGGGATCTTCCCGGACTGGGGCACAAACCCATGTCCCCTGCATTGGCAGGCGGAATCTCAACCACTGCCCCACCAGGGAAGCCCTGTTTGTAGATTTTTTGATAATGGCCATTCTGACTGGAGTAAGGTGGTACCGCATTGTAGTTTTGATTTGCTTTACTCTAATGATTAGTGATGTTGAACATCCTTTCATGTGTTTGTTGGCAATCTGTATATCTTCTTGGGAGAAATGTCTATTAAGGTCTTCTGCCTACTTTGGCTTGTTTTTTTATTTTTGTTTTTTTTTTGATATTGAGCCTCATGAGCTGCTCATATATTTTGGAGCTTAATTCGTTGTCAGTTGCTTCATTTGCAAATGTTTTTCCCATTCCGAAGATTGTCTTTACATCTTGATTATGGTTTCCTTTGCTGTGCAAAAGCTTTTAAGTTTCATTAGGTCCTACTTGGTTATTTTTTGTTTTTATTTCTATTTCTCTAGGAGGTGGGTAAAAAGGATCTTGCTGTGATTTATGTCATAGAGTGTTCTGCCTATGTTTTTCTCTAAGAGTTTTATAGTGACTGGCCTTACATTTAGGTATTTAATCCATTTTGAGTTTATTTTTGTGTATGGTGTTAGGGAGTGTTCTAATTTCTTTCTTTTGTATGTAGCTGTCCAGTTTTCCCATCACCACTTATTGAAGAGGCTGTCTTCTTCATTGTATATTCTTGTCTCCTTTTTCATAGTTAAGGTGACCATATGTGTGTGGGATTATCTCTGTGCTTTCAATCCTGTTCCATTGATCTATATTTCTGTTTTTGTGCAAGTACCATACTGTCTTGATTACTATAGCTTTGTTGTATAGTCTGAAGTAAGGGAGCCTGATTCACCAAGCTCTGTATTTGTTTCTCAACATTTTGTGGACTCTTTGGGGTCTTTTGTGTTTCCATACAAATTGTGAAATTTTTTGTTCTAATTCTGTGAAAAATGCCATTGTTAGTTTGATATGGATTGTATTGAATCTGTAGATTGCTTTGGGTAGTATAGTCATTTTCATAATGTTGATTCTTCCAGTCCTAGGACATGGTATATCTTTCCATCTGTTTGTGTCATCTTTGATTTCTTTTATCAGTGTCTTATAGTTTTTTGATTACAGGTCTTCTACCTCCTTAGGTAGGTTTATTCCAAGGTATTTTATACTTTTTGTTGCAATGGTGAATGGAATTGTTTCCTTAGTTTCTTTTTCTGATTTCATTGTTAGTGCATAGGAATGCAGGAGTTTTCTGTGCAGTAATTTTGTATCCTGCTACTTTACCAAATTCATTGATTAGCTCTAGTAATTTTCTGGTAGCATTTTTAGTATTCTCTAGGTACAATATCATGTCATCTGCAAACAGTGAGAGCTTTATTTCTTCTTTTCCGATATGTATTACTTTTTTTTTTCTTCTCTGATTGCTGTGGCAAAAGCTTCCAATACTATGTTCATAATAGTGGTGAGAGTGGGCAACCTTGTCTTGTTACTGATCTTAGTGGAAATGGTTTCAGTTTTTCACCATTGAGAATGATGTTGGCTGAAGGTTTGTCAAATATGGTCTTTATTATGTTGAGATAAATTCCCTCTATGCCTACTTTCTGGAGGGTTTTTATCATAAATGGGTGTTGAATTTTGTCAAAAGTTTTTCTGCATCTATTGAGGTTATCATATGGCTTTTGTCCTTCAGTTTGTTAATATGGTGTATCACATTGATTGACTTGCATATATTGAAGAATCCTTGCATTCCTCAGATAAACCCCACTTGATCATGGTGTATGATCCTTTTACTGTGCTGTTGGATTCTGTTTGCTAGTATTTTGTTGAGGATTTTTGCATTTGTGTTCATCAGTGACATTGGTGTCTAGTTTTCTTTCTTTGTGACATCTTTGTCTGGTTTTGGTATAAGCGTGGTTGTGGCCTCATAGAATGAATTTGGGAGTGATCCTCCCTCTGCTCTATATTGGAGGAGTTTGAGAAGGATAGGTGTTAGCTGTTCTCTAAATGTTTGATAGAATTCACCTGTGAAACCATAAGGTCCTGGGCTCTTGTTTGTAGGAAGATTTTTAATCATAGTCTCAGTTCCAGTTCTTGTGATTGGTCTGTTTATATTTTCTATTTATTCGGTTCAGTCTGCATTGGTTGTGCTTTTCTAAGAATTTGTCCATTTCTTCCAGGTTGTCCATTTTTTTTTGGCATACAGTTTCTTGGAGTAATCTCTCATGGTCCTTTTTATTTCTGCAGTGTCAGTTGTTACTTTTCCTTTTTCATATCTAATTCTGTTGATTTGAGTCTTGTCTCTTTTTTACTTGATGAGTGTGGCTAATGGTTTATCAATTTTGTTTATCTTCTCAAAGAACCAGCTTTTAGTTTTATTGATCTTTGCTATTGTTTACTTCATTTTTTTTCATTTATTTCTGATGTGATCTTTATGATTTCTTTCCTTCTGCTAACTTTTTTTTTCATTGTTCTTCTTTCTCTAATTGCTTTATGTGTAAGTTTAAGTTGTTTATTTGAGATTTTCCTTGTTTCTTGAGGTAGAATTTTATTGCTGTAAACTTCCCTCTTAGAACTGCTTTTGCTGCATCCCATAGGTTTGGGGTCATCACTTCTTCATTGTCATTTGTTTTTAGGTAGTTTTTGATGTCCTCTTTGATTTCTTCAGTGATCTCTTGGTTATTTAGTTGTGCATTGTTTAGCGTCCATGCGTTTGTATTTTTTACAGTTTTTTCCTGTAATTGATGTCTTGTTTCATAGTGCTGTGATCGGAAAAGATACTTGATACGATTTCAATTTTCTTAAATTTACCAAGGCTTGATCTGTGACCCAAGACATGATCTATCCTGTAGAATGTTGCATCAACACTTGAGAAGAAAGTGTATTCTGTTGTTTTTGGATGAAATGTCCTATAAATATCATTTAAGTCCATCTTGTTTAATGTGTCACTTAAAGCCTGTGTTTCCTTATTCATTTTCATTTTGGATGGTCTGTCCATTGGTTTAAGTGGGGTTTTAAAGTCCTCTACTATGATTGTGTTACTGTCGATTTCCTCTTTTATGTCTTTAGCATTTCGCTTAGGTATTGAGGTGGTCCTATGTTGGGTGCCTCAATATTTACATTTGTTTTATATTCGTCTTGGATTGATCCCTTGATCATTAGGTAGTGTCCTTCTTTTTCTCTTGTAATAGTGTTTACTTTACAGTCTCTTTTGTCTGATATGAGAATAGCTTCTCCAGCTTTCTTTTGATTTCCATTTGCATGGAATATCTTTTTCCATCCCCTCACTTTTAGTCTGTGTGTGTCCCTACGTGTGAAGTGAGTCTCTTGTAGACAGCATATATACGATCTTTTTGTATCCATTCAGCCAGTCTGCATCTTTGTTGGAGCATTTAGTCCATTTACCTTTAAGGTTATTATCAATATGTATGTTCTTATTACTGTTTTCTTAATTGTTTTGCATTTGTTATTGTAGGTCTTTTCCTTCTCTTGTGTTTCCTGCCTAGAGAAATTCCTTTAGCATTTGTTGTAAAGCTGGTTTGGTGGTGCTGAATTTTCTTAGCTTTTGCTTGTCTGTAAAAGTTTTAATTTCTTCATTGAATGTGAATGATATCCTTGCTGAGTAGAGTAATCTTTGTTGTAGGTTCTTCCCTTTCATTACTTTAAATATGTCCTGCCACTCCCTTCTGGCTTACAGAGTTTCTGCTGAAAGATCAGCTGTTAACCTTATGGGGATTCCCTTGTATGTTATTTGTTGCTTTTCCCTTGCTGCTTATAGTATTTTTTCTTTGTATTTAATTTTTGATGGTTTGATTAATGTGTCTTGGCTTGTTTCTTCTTGGATTTATCCTGTATGGACTCTCTGTGCTTCCTGGAGTTGACTGACTATTTTCTTTCCCATATACATAGATTTTAAACTCCACAATTAAGTAGTGTCATTATTTCGTATAGCCAGTATTGATTTGGATTTATCCATACATTTAACTTTTAGTTATTTTTTTTTCCTTCCTGAATTTCTGTGTACCCATCTGTGACCATTTCCTTTTGCCCAAAGAACTCTCTTTGGGATTTTTTTGTTGTGAGCATGTTGGATACAAAATCTGTTTTATTTGTCCAGAAATGCTTTCATTTTGCCTTCAGTTTTGAAGGCTATTTTTTTTCTGGTTATAAAATTCTAGATTGGCTGTTATTTTCATTTAGCACTTTAAAGATATTATTCCACTGTCTTCTGGCTTCAATCACTCTTTTGAGAAGTTGTCTGTCAGACTTATTCATTTGATAGTAATTATTTTTTCTTCTGTACCTGCTTAATTTTTTCTTTTCCTTTGATTTTCAATAATTTTACTGTGATAGGACTAAATGTGAATTTCTTGGTATTTTTTTCTGCTTGGTGTTTAAAGCATTCCTTAAGTCATTGGTTTGATGCCTTCAATCAATTTTAGAAAATTCTTGATCATTACCTCTTTAAATATTACATCTGTCCAATTCTTTTCATCTTCCTTCTCTAAGAAGACTATATTTGACAATATTTGAGGCCTTTTTATCATATCCTATATGTTTCTTATAAATTTCTGTATTTTTCATTCTTTATTTTAAGCACAATTCAGCATGGGTATTTCTTACTAATTTATCTCCTAGTGCACTAGTCTTCTGTTTAGCTGCTTTCACTCTTCTGGTAAGTTCATTTTTGATTGAATATTAGACATTATATGTGAAAAACTATAGAGGTTCTCTATAATGTGATATTGTTCCAGAGAGAACACACTTTATCTTTTGACAAGTAGCCAGAGTAGAAGTTAATTATCTTAATCCATTCCTGAGCTGAGCTGAATTAAGGCCTGATTTCAAACACAATAAAGCACGGTCTACAACTGTTTTTTTATCTCTCCTAGGGCCTTTCTCTCTAGGGATCCCAACTGAGCCTGGTGAATTTTTCAGAGCTCCTCATCTTTCGGAGGTATTGAACTCCAAATTTGCCTACCCAAATCCATTATGCAGATGATAACTTCACTCAGCATTTCAGCTGCTCTCTGGTCAGCTTAGTTTCCAGCTCTGTGCAGCATAAGAATTGACAAATGATCCCAGGCATACAGAATAATGGTCTCATCTTAGTGATTTTCTCTTCTCCCTGGGAACTTTGCCACCTCCAATCTTACCTACCTTGGAAAGTCTTTGAAACCTTCAGACAGATTCTTTTTTATATGTTGTCTAGCTTTTCTAGCTTTTATTTTTTTCAATGGGATCATTAGTTTACTACTACTAACTCTGTCATAGTTAGGAGCAAATGTCATGTTATTATTAAGTGACCATGTTTTAAATGCATAAAATATGAATGATTCTCACATTCTGTGAGGAATATCTATTGAATAAATACACAGAGAGTAGTTGGGGGTGATATGGCTTATTATGAGTTGATTTTTGATGGAGTCTCACCAAATACATATTATGCAAAAGACAGATATGTTTTCCTGCTACATCCAGCTAAATGTTACCAAAGAGTTGAATTAATTAATTTAAAATTACATAAAATACAATACTCCCAAACTCTCTAACATTATCTATCTTGATTTACAATGGAAAATCTCTGATTAAATAGTCACATGAATATGGTTCCATTATATACTTATTTTGATGAATGTGCAAAAATTATTCTTGCTGAACATTGAATATTCCATGGATTTGTAATCATTGTTTTATTTTACTTCTCAAGATTTAAAATTTTAAGATTTCCATATATTTATGTATGTGCAAATGCTTCTATTATTGTAAGCAATTTGGTAGTAGTAGCTGCCATGATTCCAAATTAGAGTCTTGAACAGTGTTTTTATTCTTTCTTAAAAACAAAAGACATTGTATTACTATTGTAGGAGAGGGAGTTGAAATTTAGTGGATAATCTTTTGGTTGTAACAAAAATTTAACAGAAAACTAGCTTAAGCCAAAAGGATTTTCTTGACTCATATAACTGTGTTGTCCAAGAGTGGATTCTGGCTTGAGGCCCATCTGGAAGAAGGGGCTCATAAGATGTTGTCAGGGGTTGGTCTTTTTTTCTATCTTTAAAATAAATTTCTCTTTGTATACTCGTCTTTTTTTTTTTTTTTTTTTGCTGTACGCGGGCCTCTCACTGCTGTGGCCTCTCCCGTTGCGGAGCACAGGCTCCGGACACACAGGCTCCGCGGCCATGGCTCGCGGGCCCAGCCGCTCCGCGGCATGTGGGATCTTCCGGGATCGGGGCACGAACCCGTGTCCCCTGCATCGGCAGGCGGACTCTCAACCACTGCGCCACCATGGAAGCCCTCGTCTTTTTTTTTTATTCAGGCTTTTTCTATACAGTGGGAAATGTGGCTCTAAGGCTACTGTCATGTTTGATAATGCAAACAGAAGAGAAAACCTTTCTCTCCTATTGTGTCTATTATATATATATATATATGTATATGTATGTATACACATATATATATACATATATACATATATTACAAAAAGACTCTGATTGTCACAGTATGTGTCATATGTCCAACCATAGCCCAATCATCTCTGAAAATTTGGTAATATAATTGGCTAAACTTTGTTCACATGACCATCTTTTTTTTTTTTTTTTTTTTTTTTTTTTTTTTTCCTTTTGCGGTATGCGGGCCTCTCACTGTTGCGGCCTCCCCCGTCGCGGAGCACAGGCTCCGGACGCGCAGGCTCCGGACGTGCAGGCTCAGCGGCCATGGCTCACGGGCCCAGCCGCTCCGCGGCATATGGGATCCTCCCAGACCGGGGCACGAACCCGTATCCCCTGCATCGGCAGGCGGACTCTCAACCACTTGCGCCACCAGGGAGGCCCCACATGACCATCTTTGTGGTCGGGGTTGCAGGTCACTGTGACTGACAGTCCCAGCATGATTACATAGGGAAATGAGGCTGCTCATTATTATTTCTTCCTCTAAAGTATTCTGTAGAATGCTTCTTGAAGAACCTAGAATTATCTATGGGTCATATGTCACATAAGTTGGTAAGAGTGTTCAGAATGGTCTATTGCCTTTTTTTTGTCCCTGTGCTTACTTACATGGCTGGATTTTGGTAGTTCCTGATGCACTTAAGATTTTGGGTTCAGTTCTTCCCTATTACCTGTCCCAGCATAAAAGCTTTGGTCTGAATATATTTTAGAAATAAAGGAAACTTACTCAGTGAGAGGAGCCTCCCTCTCAGCTCATCCAGACACACCTTGTATCAAGATCTTCCTTTTGGAGTAATTGCCTACTATCAGCTTTTGCTATTCTTCCCTTGTAGCATTTCATTCCAACCATGTTCTCTTACTTATTTTTGTTTACACTGTCCAGAGTATTCATGCTTCAGGACTGGCTACTATTCAAATGGGCAGTGTATAAAAACTGATTATTTAGGTTGTCAATATATTTGTGTGTGTATGTGTTTTCTAATAGTGATAGCACAAAGATGAAATCCAAGATCATTCACAATATCAATATTTTTTTGTTCTGTGTACTTACGTCTGTTATGAATATTTCTACTTGATCTTTAAAAAAATACTGATTCCCCATGTTGTTACAATTATACTTTTGTAAACTGTGGGTGGGATAGAGGGGTCATACTCTAGAGGCTTGAATCTTAAAAACTACATGCACTCCAGAGGTGGGGAAGATACTAGGGGATTAACTCAGAAAAGAGAAGTAACATTTATTTATTGACTATAATCTACTAGATGCTTTGCAAATATTTCAAACTGTCATACGATCTTGATAAGAAGGAATAAAGTCCTCATTTTATAGAATTTGGAACTCAATGCTGGAAGTAACTTGTTTAAGACAATGTAATTATTCAAAGGCAGAACTAGTATTCAAATTTTCTGGTAACTTTGACATCAAAGCCTGAGTTCTTTTTCAAGGAAGCAAGCGATGGGAAGAAGTTTAGACAAGGAGGCAGTAAAATACATGACAGATGTGTTGATGACTTCTACCTTTCAAAGGAACTGAACTCTCTGAGGAACTGAGGATTATGGTGCTAATCAAAAGGCAAGAATTAGTTTCAGGGTTTCTAGGATTAAATCTGAAGCAGGGGCACCAACTGAAGATAGCACAGAACTGAAGGGACAGTCCACCAGGGAAAACTGAGGTTATAATGCCAAAGCTATCAAGTCTAAATGTCAAATTTAGAGATCAAAGGTAGGTTAAGGCAAGATCCAAAGCTTGAGAGAAACAGGATGAATGGGCAGCAGATCAGAATGAGTATGGGGGGGGGAAGATTTCCAAAATTATTGCAACCAATTAAGTAGGTATTTGTGGTCCATCATTAGGGAACATGGTTTTTAGGTGGATACTATAGGTTTAAAGGGCCAGAATTAGATCACACAACAGCTAAAATAGGCAAGAGTTACCAATATATTCAACAAGGGAAAGATCTAAAAAAGGAACAGGTGAATGTCCTGGAAAGCAATGATTAAGACTGTGGCACTAAGCCTTGCAGAGCACTAATTAAAAGCTGACAAGTATTCTGTCCCCCAGGTCAAACCCTTTGAATGGGAAAGCAGCTCAGCCAGGGCTTTGAACTGGCTAGGAATCCAAGACAAAGAGTGACAAATAGCAGTTGCTGCCACTAGTCAATGAACAGTTTTCCAGCTTGTCCAGTGTAAAAGGGATTGTTAATACCCCTATTGTCTTTTTAGCCACACCCACAGATCAGCACTGCCATTAGTCCTCTTACACACCAAGCTCTGGCATCTCTTAAAAGGAATTTTCCAGGTGCTTTAGTTCAGTGCTCTAATGGTCACATCTCACAAGTCATGCCCTGATTCCTTCTGCACCTGGAAACTGTGGGTGGGGGCTGGTTTTCTGCTAGACCTCAATGACTAATGCACACCTGCACTTTCTATTGTTCCTGTTGGCAAGAGAAATATTTCACAAAACAGTTTGAACAGAGAGTTGTCAAGAAATTTCAGCAGCAATTCCTACATGGACCTTGTTTTCTTCAGGACTGAAATCTGTTGAGATTTTGAAGGATCTTAGAATTAGTATCTCTTTTTATTCATAATTTTTTTGCATTTAATTTTATTGGGAAGAAAAAGAATTATAGTTTCCTTTGATATGGATGAATCTGAGGAGTATATCTCCTCTCTTTAGCTATCATGCTTACTAATTTGGGGAATTACGGTATGACTACTAGGTTATGATGCTGTTTATAGGAGGTGACTTTGAAGAAGTATCATGTTAATTCACACCTCTGCTAATCTGCTCAAGCTAACATTCACCGATTACTCTGTCTTCAAAAGAAAGAAATATTTGCTATAGCTAAAAAGTAATTTAAAAGTCAAGGGCATGCCAGTCCTTTGGAGTGGAGTGAGTAGCAGAAGAAATCTAGGCTTTGGAAGAGAGTGAATTCATAGTTTGCATTCAAACACCTAATTCACACTGTTGAGTGTCAATCTTGGCACAATGTAGGTATCCAACAAATGTTCTATCATGTTGCTGTAGCAGATTTATGGATGCCATTCAAGGAGCTAGAACTGGAGTTTAGTTTTAGACAAAATTTTAGGAAATAGACTGTAGTCAGGAATCAGAAAAAGACTGAATCAGAATCAAAGCAACAAGCCAAGCTCAAGATATGTAGAAAATCAATGGTAAGGATAAAATTTCATCAGAAGCTAGACAAACAGGAAAGGACAAGGATGTAATTATAGAGAAAAAATATGCAAGATGTCCAAAACTCATGTTTTCAAGGCTATGGATGATGCAAGAAGTCTAGAGGAATGTGGTCCAAATATAGTTTCTGGAGATTATGGGGGCAAATAACATGAAACTGAAAATATAAAATAGGGCAGAGAGGCAAGACTAGAGTTAGCAGGCCAGTAGTTGTAAACTGGTGGTAGTATTCTAGCTATGGACAGGTTTTGCTTGGTCTACACGGTATTTTGAAAGGCAATGTAAGTAGGCAGATATTATACTTGGTTGTAGTACAAGACTCTGGGCACCTATTTTCCTAATATCAGGCCAGTTTCACACATTTGTTATTATTTTCCTGGTTTGTGTTAAATATTTATTTTGCTACTCCTGGTGGAGGCCATCTGCTTGGTGCTTTACCTCCACATCCTTTCAGTTCCATGGCCATTTAGTCTCAACCATCAGGAATGGCTTTGTCCTAGTCTGGGACCAATAATTCTGTTTCTAATGAGGAGTGACTAGGGAAGTCTGGTCAGCTTCTTCCACACTTCAGCAGCACTATGACTGTTCTCATTTAGTGCCTGATTTTACCCCAACTGGGCTCTTATTCCTTGTATCTAAGCTCAATGCTTGCACTTCAGTTTCAGTACCTAGATCCTTGACTTGTTCACAGGTATTGACATCTTATGTTGGTATCCTGTCTAGTATCCCATTTCTGTTCATTGATATGTGGCAGCAGTCCTTAATTATAGTGTGGGCCTATGAAGTGAATTTGTGAGTCTTTATCTAGGACTTCAAGTCATTTTAAAACTTTGCTCAGACACCTACCAATCTTCCATTCAAATTTTCTAACTTAAGGGAATTTAGAGCATGGCAGTTTATTTTTTTTTTATTTTTGGGTGAATGCATGTTTTTATTTCTCTGGGATAAATGCTCAAGGGAGCAATAGCTGAGCTGAATGGTATATTCAGTTTTGTAAGAAACTATTTTGCTGTTTTCTAGAGAGGCTGGACCATTTTTATACCCACCAGCAACATGTGAGTGATCCAGTTTCTAATTCCTTTCAAGCATTTGGTATTATCCCTTTTTTTTTCTTTTTATAAATTTTTAATTTTTTTTTACATATACATGTATCTACTCTTTTTCAAATTCTAGTCACATTCAGGTTATTACAGAATATTGAGCAGAGTTCCCTGTGCTATACATTAAGTTATTGTTGGTTATCTGTTTTAAATATAGTAGTGTGTACATTTCAATCCCCAAATCCCAAGCCATCCCTCCCCCACACCCTTCCCCCCGGTAACCATAAGTTCATTCTCTAAGTCTGGGAGTCTGTTTCTGTTTTGTAAATAAGTTCATTTGTTTCTTTTTTTTTTCAGATTCTTCATATAAGTGATATCATATGATATTTGTCTTTCTCTGTCTGACTTACTTCACTTAGTATGGTAATCTCCAGGTCCAGCCATGTTGCTGCAAATGGCATTATCTCATTCTTTTTAATGGCTGAGTAATATTCCATTGTGTATATATATCACTTCTTTATCCATTCATCTGTCAATGGACATTTAAGTTGCTTCCATGTACTGGCTATTCTAAACAGTGATGCAATGAACATTGGGGTGCATGTATCTTTTCAAACCATGTTTTTCTCTGGATATATGCCCAGGAGTAGGTTTGCTGGATCATATGGTAGCTGTATTTTTAGTTTATTAAGGAACCTCCATACTGTTCTCCATAGTGGCTGTATCAATTTACATTCCCACCAACAGTGTAAGAGGGTTCCCTTTTCTCTACACCCTCTCCAGCATTTATTGTTTGTAGATTTTTTGATGATGGCCATTCTGACTGGTGTGAGGTGATACCTCATTGTAGTTTTGATTTGCTTTTCTCTAATAATTAGCAATGTTGAGCATCTTTTCATGCACCTCTTGGCCATCTGTATGTCTTCTTTGGAGAAATGTCTATTTAAGTCTTCTGCCCATTTTTTGATTGGGTTTTTTTTTTTTCTGGTATTGAGCTGCATGAGCTCTTTGTATATTTTGGAGATTAATCCCTTGTCAGTAGCATCATTTGCAAATATTTTCTCCCATTCTCTGTGTTGTCTTCTTGCTTTGTTTATGGTTTACTTTGCCGTTCAAAAGCTTTTGAGTTTAATTAGGTCCCCTTTTTTATTTCCATTACTCTAGGAGACAGCTTGAAAAAGACATTGCTGTGATTTATGTCAAAGTGTGTTCTGTCTGTTTTCCTCTAAGAGTTTTATAATATCTGGCTTTACATTTAGGTCCTTAATCCATTTGGAATTTATTTTTATGTATGGTGTTTTTACATTCTTTTAAAGAATGTAAAAGAATGTTTTACATTCCTTTACATGTAGCTGTCCAGTTTTCCCAGTGCCATTCATTGAAGAGACTATCTTTCCTCCATTGTATAGTCTTGCCTCATTTGTCATAGATGAATTGACCATAGGTGCATGGGTTTATTTCTGGGTATTCTTTCCTGTTCCATTGATCTATATTTCTGTTTTTGTGCCAGTACTATACTGTTTTGATGACTGTAGCTTTGTATTATAGTCTGAAGTCAGGGAGCCTGATTCCTCTTGCTTCGTTTTACTTTCTCAAGATTGCTTTGGCTATTTGGGGTCTTTTGTGTCTCCATAACAAATTTTAAGATTTTTTTGTTCCAGTTCTGTGAAAAATATGATTGGTAATTTGATAGGGATTACATTGCATCTGTAGATTGCCTTGGGCAGAATAGTCATTTTCACAATATTGACTCTTCCATTCCAAGAACATGGTATATCTTTCCATCTTTTTGTGTTATCTTTGATTTCTTTCATTAACATCTGAAAGTTTACAAAGTACAGGTCTTTTGTCTCCTTAGGTAGATTTATTCCTAGGTATTTTATTCTTTTTGATGCAGTGGTAAATGGGATTGCTTCTTTAATTTCTTTTTCTGATCTTTCGTTGTTAGGGTATAGAAGTGCAACAGTCTTCTTTGTATTAATTTTATATCCTTCAACTTTACCAAATCCATTGATTAGCTCTAGTAGTTTTCTGGTAGCATCTTTAGGATTTTCTATGTGTCGTATCATCTTATCTGCAAACATTGACAGTTTTACTTCTTCTTTTCCAATCTGGATTCCTTTTATTTCTTTTTATACTCAGATTGCGCTGGCTAGTACTTCCAAGACTATGTTGAATAAAAGCAATGAGAATGGACATCCTTGTCTTGTTCCTGATCTTAGAGGAAATGCTTTCAGCTTTTCACCATTGAGTATGTTAGCTGTAGGTTTGTCATACATGACCCTTATCATATTAAGTTATGTGCCCTCTTTGCTTACCCTCTGAAGAGTTTTTATCATAAATGGGTGTTGAATTTTGTCAAAAGCTTTTTCTGAATCTACTGAGATGATCATATGTTTTTTATTCTTTAATTTGTTGATGTGGTATATCACACTGATTGATATGCAGAGTTTGAAAAATCCTTGAATCCCTGAGATAAATCCCACTTGATCATGGTGTATGATCCTTTTAATGTATCATTGGATTCAGATTTCTAGTATTTTGAATTTTGCATTTTGCATCTATGTTCATCAGTGATTTTGGCCTTTAATTTTCTTTTTTGTGGTATCTTTGTCTGGTTTTGGCATCAGGGTGATGGTGGCCTCACAGAATGAGTTTGGGAGTATTCCTTCCTTTGCAATTTTTTGGAATAATTTCAGAAGGATAGGTGTTAACTCTTCTCTAAATATTTGATAGAATTTTCCTGTGAAGCCATCTGGTCCTGGACTTTTGTTTGCTGGGAGTTTTTGGATCACAGTTTCAATTTCAGTACTTGTGATTCATCTGCTCATATTTTCTACTTCTTTGTGCTTCAGTCTTGGAAGGTTATGACTTTCTAAGAATTTGTCCATTTCTTCCAGGTTGTCCATTTTATTGGCAAAATGTTGCTTGTTGTAATCTCTTATGATCCTTTTCATTTCTGTGGTGTCCATTGTAACTTCTCCTTTTTTATTTCTAATTTTATTGATTTGAGTCCTCTCCCCTTTCTTCTTGATGAGTCTCACTAAAAGTTTATCAATTTTGCTATCTTCTTAAATAACCAGCTTTTAGTTTCATTCATCTTTGCTCCTGTTTTCTTTGTCTCTATTTCATTTATTTCTACTCTGATCACTATGATTTTTTTCTTTCTATTTACTTTGGGGTTTTTTGTTCTTCTTTCTCTAAATGCTTTAGGTGTAAGGTCAGGGTGTTTGTTTGTGATTTTTCTTGTTTTCTGAGGTATGATTGTATTGCTATAAACTTCTCTCTTAGAACTGATTTTGTTGTGTCCCATAGGTTTTGGATCATTGTACTTTCATTTTCTTTTTTCTCTAGGTATTTTTTTATTTCCTGTGTGATTTCCTCAGTGATCCATTGGTTGTTTAGTAGCACGTTATTTAACCTCCAAGTGTTTGTGTTTTTTACAGTTTCTTTTTCTTGTGGTTGACTTCTAATTTCATAGTGTTGTAGTCAGAAAAGATGCTTAATGTGATTTCAACTTTTTAAATTTTACTGAGGCTTCCTTTGTGACCCAGCATGTGATCAGTCCTGGAGAATGTTCCATGTACACTTGAGAAGAATGTGTATTCTGCTGCTTTTGGATGGAGTGCTCTATAAATATCAATTATGTGTATCTGGTCTAATGTGACATTTAAGGCCGGTGTTTCCTCATTAATGTTCTGTCTGGTTAATCTGTCCATTGATGAAAGTGGGGTGTTAAAAGTCCTCCTCTATTATTGTGTTACTGTTGATTTCTCCTTTTATGGCTCTTAGTATTTGTCTTATATATTGGGGTGTTCCTACATTGGGTGCATATATGTTTGCAATTGTTATATCTTCTTCTTGGCTTGATTCCTTGATCATTATGTAGTGTCCTTCTTTGTCTCTTGTAACAGTCTTTATTTTAAAGTCTGTTTTGTCTGATATGAGTATTGCTACTCCAGCTTTCTTTTGATTTCCATTTGCATGGAATACCTTTTTCCATCCCCTCACTTTCAGTCTGTATGTATCCCTAGATCTGAAGTGGATCTCTTGTAGACAGCATATATATTGGTCTTATTTTTGTTTCCATTCACCTAATCTATGTCTTTTCTTTGGAGTATTTAATTCATTTAAATTTAAGGTCATTTTTGATGTGTATGTTCTTATTGAGCATGGCAGTTTATAATGAGTATTCTTCATGAAGTTATTACTGCACAACAAAAATATTTGTTGAAAGACAACTGTCAAATGAGCAGCTTTTAAAAGATGATGAAAAGGTAGAAAAGTAAAATTACAGATAGGGGAGTTTGATAAATTATGTACATTTGTATAAAACTTCCTCCAGTCACATACATATGCACACACACACAAACAGTTTTGACAGATTGAAATTGAAATGATTGAAAGGAGAACTTGGTATTGTAGTCATTGGTGTTTCTCTGCAAACGGTTCTCAAAAAGTTCTTTCTCCCCTAACCTTCTGGGGCCATTGTAGGATTGTACTTTGTGGCTCCCTCATGGTTTTTTGGAACCATGTAATTAGTTTTGGGCAGTGTGTTGTGAGCAAAAGTGGCATACTTCATTTCAAGGTGACAGGGCCAGAAAATTTACTTGCCTGAATGAGATGTTTCCTCGGTTTCTTTCCCTCTGCCTTTGTGACAGGAAATATTCAAGGCCGTAGCTACTCTGTCAGCTGGATTCGCTGAGTGGTCTCTGAGTAACTACAATGCGAAAAGCACTCTTCCACCACCACCTCCACCTCCAGCAACCCAGGAGGGAAATATAGCATGAGCAACAAACACACATTTTAAGTCATTGACATTTCAGTGTTTTCTTGTTACCACTACCACAGCATAACCTAGCTTAACTTGACTGATATACATAACTTGGATATCAGGCTCTTCCCTTTAAGTTATCCAAAGAATAAGCCACATATTTATTGGTGTTTGATAACAGTCTGGTTTTGAAAGGAATACTTATTTTAAATCAAAGTAGGGATGCTGATTCAAAAGGATTAGCACCACTAGCTTATTCTCAAATACTTTTGCCTGGTTTAGAAATCTCCAAGCTGTCCTACTGATCAGAATAATACAGCTCAGCTTGAAATCTCTATGAGAACAAGGGTGTCAATAAGAAGGCTGCTCGCTGACCCAGCCTGTATATTCCAACAGGGAATTGACAGTTTGATTTATTCCACAAAATAGGCTTTAGGATCCAGTTTAGGGTCAAAATAAAAAATGCCAGAAAATAGAAAAATTTACGATGGTGCATTATTTGATTGTGAATAAGAAGTATTTGCAATTATATAAGAAGCCTAGTCCAAGAAGAAAGGGTAAAAATCTTTCATATCATCCCTACTCTTATCCTTTGCCCAAATTCTAATTAATATCTTCCTTTGGTTTCATATTAGTTATTTGTGTCATTTAAAGTTAATTAGCAATATTATATAATCCATATCTTGTTAAATATACTGATGTTTTCAGGTGGAGTAGTGTCATCTTGGAACAATCTCAAACTACTGAAAATTCAAATATTTGGTGGCTGTGATTTATTGTTTCATTGAAAGTTCGTTCACAAAATTCTGGTCAACCTTTGATTAGGTTATTTCATCTTGTTAACATTTATAGAAAACAACCAGGGAATCTAGTTATAAGGACTCTATTTTCTTTTCTCCCTTTGAGCCAGTCCCTCAACAAAAATTTAGACCTCTTTTTTTTAGACCTCCTCTTTTTAAAATAACTTTTTGTTCTCACTTTAAAATAACAAACGATAATTATAGCAAACAAAGATAAAAGAAATAAAAGTAAATAAAAATTACTCTCAAGTTCATCACTGAGAGGAACTACTGCTAACATTTTTATATATATTTATAAAAGTGGAATCATATTCTTTAGTAACTTGACTTTTTTTCATTTAATATATCATGGGAATATATCATCTTTGAATAAGCTTTTACAATGCATTTTGTGGCCTTATTTTTTCATATGGATCCACAATAATTTATTTAATTGATCCCCTTTTATGAATTTATTTATTTATTTTTGGCTGTGTTGGGTCTTCATTTCTGTGTGAGGGCTTTCTCTAGTTGCGGCAAGTGGAGGCCACTCTTCATCGCGGTGCGCGGGCCTCTCACTGTTGCGGCCTCTCTTGTTGTGGAGTGCAGGTTCCAGACACGCATGCTCAGTAGCTGTGGCTCACGGGCCCAGTTGCTCCATGGCATGTGGGATCTTCCCAGACAAGGGCTCGAACCTGTGTCCCCTGCATTGGCAGGCAGATTCTCAACCACTGTGCCACCAGGGAAGCCCTAACTGATCCCCTTTTAATTGCACAGGTAGTTGGTTGTAAATTTTCAGTATTATCAAATACTGTAGTGAACAGTTTTGTAGTTAATCTTTTCCCATTTTTGCACTTCTATAATATTTATTTAAGACACATTCCTAGAAGAGAAATTGCTGGGACAAAGAGTATATACATTATTAAGGCTTTTGATACATGCCATAAGATTATAAAATTCCCTCTTTGTAATTTACATTCCCTTCCAGATGTGAATAAGAGTGCCTTTTTTCTTGGCACCTTTACAGATACTAGATATTGCCATTTAAAAATATTTGCCAACTTGAAGGGCAAAATCCACAGATGTTACATTTTACATTTTAAAGGTAGGCCTCCTTGAAAAAAATAAGACTAATTATGCAATATGTTCTTACACAGGGTTATAATTAAGGGTCTAGAAGTGGTTAATTTCTTTCTTAACTCTCCATTTAAAATTTGCCACAGAGCTTTGTTGTATGCAATGCCATCCATCATAACTAGAGATGTGCTGCATACAGTAACTCACCACTCATTCAAGTCCTGGTAAACCTGTAATATTTGCAATTTGTGTCTATTGCAGATATTTATCTATTTACTCCACTTTCGTCATCTGTAGGAAAACAACTGTATTAGCCTCAGTAGCATCATTAAGGGAGAAAAATAAGTTAGCATGTTTCACCCATTTGTATTCCTTTATCTGATTTACTATGGAATATAATCATTTGTTTTGTGAAGTAATGATACTGAATGAGGAATCAGAATAGTGGTAAAGAAAATATTTTTTAACAAAAAGCCTTTTAAAAAAATGTTTTACCAGTTGGAAAACTAAAGCATTCAGAGGGGAAGAATATGTCATCATAAAACAGAGTTAGATAATAGGCAATAAGGCATAACAGCATTTTCTAACCTCTTGGATAAAACTTGCAAAAATCTTCACGAACCAATTACATAGAACAGTATATCACTAGGGTGTGCATTCTCTTCAGTTGCTTTGTGATTTTCCATAAATGGTAAGCATATTGCTTGGTAGAATTACAAATACATAGGGATCCTTTTCTAGCTTGGCATTTTCTGGCTTGTATTGGCTCAGCTGTGGTTCTTGGCCTTTTATTTTATTTTATTTTTTATTAACAGATCATTTCACTGAAGAGGAAAAGGAAAAATAAAGTCAACTTGTTTTCATGCCCACCTCTAATAACATCTGCTGGGAAAATACTGGGGTGTGAGTTTTCCTATCTATTTCAGCAGTGAAGCAAGACCACAGGTTTCTGAAGAATGGCAAAAATAGTAATATGTTAGGGATTTTGTTTGCTCTCAGACAGTCATATGGGGACAGAAAATTTTTACAATTTTTAATGTCTTTATTGGAGTATAATTGATGTACAATGGTGTGTTAGTTTCTACTGTATGGCAAAGTGAATCAGCTATACGTATACTTATATCCCCATAACCCCTCCCTCTTGCATCTCCCTCCCACCCTCCCTATTTCCCCATGAATTATTTAATAGGCCCATCCCTACCCTACTTGTAGTTTACTAATTATTTAATAAGAGGAAGAAAAACTACTTTTCAAGGATAAAATGGATCAAAAAGGTATAATCTACTGTGCTAGCTCATTGTGCCAACTCACTGAAATAAGATCAGTAATTATGTCCCTAGTGACATTTCTAGTCACCTTTGATTTTGGATTTTATTGACATTATTAAAACTCTGTAGAATGTGAAATAGTAGAATTCTTAACAGTAATTGGAATAATCAATTACTCTTCTTGGTACTTTTCATTTCCTTCTTTAAATATTATTTTATGTAAGTTTTGTAACAATCAATACAAATTGTTAGGTTTGGGAGTGTTCCACCCTCTGCAATTTTTTGGAAGAGTTTGAGAAGGATAGGTGTTAGCTCTTCTCTAAATGTTTGATAGAATTGGCCTGTGAAGCCATCTGGTCCTGGGCTTTTGTTTGTTGGAAGATTTTTAATTACAGTTTCAATTTCATTACTTGTGATTGGTCTGTTTATATTTTCTATTTCCCCCAGGTTCAATCTTGGAAGGTGGTGCGTTTCCAAGAATTTGTCCATCACCTCCACATTGTCTTTTATTGGCATACAGTTGCTTGTAGTAGTCTCTTATGATCCTTAGTATTTTACAGTGTCAGTTGTAATATCTCCTTTTCCATTTCTAATTTAACTGATTTGAGTCCTCTCCCTTTTTTTCTTGATGAGCCTGGCTAAAGGCTTATCAATTTGGTTTATCTACCACCATAGTGATACCAAAAAATGACAAAAATATCATGAAAGGAGAAAATTATAGAACAGTATCATGGATAGATACAAAAATCGTCAACAAAATACTAGCAAACAGAATCCAACAACACATTAAAAGGCTCATACACTATGACCAAGTGGGATTTATCCCAGGGATGCAAGGACTCTTCAATATACTCAAATCAATCAATGTGATACACCATATTAACAAATTAAAAAATAAAATCCATATGATCATATCAATAGATACAGAAGAAGCTTTTGACAAAATTCAACATCCATTTATGATAAAAACGCTCCAGAATGTGGGCATAGAGGGAACCTACCTCAACATAAAAAGGACCATATATGAAAAAGCCACAGCAAACATCATTCTCAATGGTGAAAAACTGAAAGCATTTCCTCTAAGATCAGGAACAAGACAAGGGTGCCCACTCTTGCCACTATTATTCAACATAGTTTTGGAAGTCCTAGCCATGGCAATCAGAAAAGAAAAATAAATAAAAGGAATCCAAAGTGTAAAAAAAAGATGTACAACTCTCACTGTTTGCAGATAAAATGATACTATACAAAGAAAATCCTAAAGATGCTACCAGAAAACTACTAGAGCTATTCAAAGAATTTGGTAAAGTTGCAAGATACAAAATTAACGCACAGAAATCTCTTGCATTCCTATACACTAACAACAAAAGATGAGAAGGAGAAATTAAGGAAACAATCTAAGTTAACATTGTAACAAAAATAATAAAATACCTAGGAATAAACTTATCTAAGGAGGGAAAAGATCTGTACACAGAAAATTATAAAACACTGATGAAAGAAATCAAAGATGACACAAGCAGATACAGAGATATACCATGTTCTTGGACTGGAAGAATCAATACTGTGACAATGTGTATATTACCCAAAGCAATCTATTGATTCAATGCAATCCCTAGCAAATTACCAATGGCATTTTTCAGAGAACTAGAACAAAAACTGTTACAATTTGTATGGAAACACAAAAGACCCTGAAGAGCCAAAGCCATCTTGAGAAAGAAAAACAGAGCTGGAGGAATCAGGCTACCAGACTTCAGACTACTACAAAACTACAGTCATCAAGACAGTATCATCAAAAAATCTCCTAACAATAAATACGGGAGAGGGTGTGGAGAAAAGGAAACCCTCTTGCACTGTTGTTGGGAATGTAAATTGATACAGCCACTATTCAGAACAGTATGGAGGTTCCTTAAAAAACTAAAAGTAGAACTACCATATGAGGCAGCAATCCCACTACTGGGCATATATCTTGATAAAACCATAATTCAAAAAGACACATGCAGGACTTCCGGGTAAGATGGCGGAAGAGTAAGATGCAGAGATCACCTTCCTCCCCACGGATACACCAGAAATATAGCTACACGTGGAACAACTCCTACAGAACACCTACTGAATGCTGGCAGAAGACGCCAGACCTCCCAAAAGGCAAGAAACTCCCCACATACCTGGGTAGGGCAAAGCGGAGAGATTCCTGCACAGAGGATCGGTGCCGAGCGGCACTCACCAGCCCGAGGGGCTTGTCTGCTCGCCCACCGGGGCAGGCGGCGCTGGAAGCTGAGGCTCGGGCTTCGGTCAGAGCGCAGGGAGAGGACTGGGGCTGGTGGCGAGAACTCAGCCTGAAGGGGGCTGGTGTGCCACAGCTAGGCGGCAGGGAGTCCGGGAAAACTCTGGAGCTGCCGAAGAGGCAAGAGACTTTTTCTTCCCTCTTGGTTTCCTGGTGCGCAAGGAGAGGGGATTAAGAGCGCTGCTTAAAGGGGCTCCACAGACGGGAGCGAGTCACGACTGAAAGCACGGAGCCCAGTGACGGGCGTGGGACGCTGGGGCTGCTGCTGCCGCCGCCGGGAGACCTCTGTGCGAGCGCAGGTCACTGTCCACACCGCCCTTCTGGGAGCCTGTGCAGCCCGCCACTGCTGGGGTCCCGGGATCCAGGGGCAGCTTCCCTGGGAGAACGCATGGCGCGCCTCGGGCTGGTGCAACGTCACGCCGACCTCTGCCTCTGCAGGCTCGCCCCGCACTCCGTGCCCCTCCCTCCCGCCCAGCCTGAGTGAGCCAGAGTCCCCGAAGAGGTTGCTCCTTTAGCCCTGTCCTGTCTGAGCGAAGAACAGATGCCCTCCAGTGACCTACATGCAGAGGCGGGGCCAAATCAAAGCTGAGACCCAGGAGCTGTGAGAACAAAGAAGAGAAAGGGACACCTCTCCCAGCAGCCTCAGAAGCAGCGGATTAAAGCTCCACAATCAACTCCATGTACCCCGCATCTGTGGAATACATGAATAGACAACAAATCATCCCAAATTGAGGAGCCAGGAGTCAGTGCTTTGCCTCTGAGGTGGGAGAGCCAACTTCAGGACACTGGTCCACAAGAGACCTCCCAGCTCCACATAATATCAAACGGCGAAAATCTTCCAGAGATCTCCATCTCAACACCAGCACCCAGCTTCACTCAACGACCAGCAAGCTACTGTGCTGGACACCCTATGCCAAACAACTAGCAAGACAGGAACACAACACCACCCATTAGCAGAGAGGTGGCCTAAAATCATAAAAAATCCACAGACACCCCAAAACACACCACCATACGTGGACCTGCCCACCAGAAAGACAAGATCCAGCCTCATCCACCAGAACACAGGCACTAGTCTCCTCCACCAGGAAGCCTACACAACCCACTAAACCAACCTTAGCCACTGGGGACAGACACCAAAAACAACGGGAAGTACGAACCTGCAACCTGCAAAAAGGAGACCCCAAACACAGTAAGATAAGCAAAATGAGAAGACAGAAAAACACACAGCAGGAGAAGGAGCAAGATAAAAACCCACCAGACCTAACAAATGAAGAGGTAATAGGCAGTCTACCTGAAAAAGAATTCAGAATAATGATGGTAAAGATGATCCAAGATTCTATTTCCCAGATCCATAATCTTGGAAATAGAATAGACAAAATGCAAGAAACAGTTAACAAGAACCTAGAAGAACTAAAGATGAATCAAGCATCGATTAAAAACACAATAAATGAAATAAAAAATACTCTAGATGGGATCAATAGCAGAATAATTGAGGCAGAAGAACGGATAAGTGAGGTGGAAGATAAAATAGTGGAAATAACTGATGCAGAGCAAAATAAAGAAAAAAGAATGAAAAGAACAGAGGACAGTCTCAGAGACCTCTGGGACAACATTAAATGCACCAACATTCGAATTATAGGGGTTCCAGAAGAAGAAGAGAAAAAGAAAGGGACTGAGAAAATATTTGAAGAGATTATAGTTGAAAACTTCCCTAATATGGGAAAGGAAATAGTTAATCAAGTCCAGGAGGCACAGAGAGTCCCATACAGAATAAATCCAAGGAGAAATACGCCAAGACACATATTAATCAAACTGTCAAAAATTAAACACAAAGAAATCATATTAAAAGCAGCAAGGGAAAAACAACAAATAACACACAAGGGAATCCCCATCAGGATAACAGCTGATCTCTCAGCAGAAACTCTACAAGCCAGAAGGGAGTGGCAGGACATAATTAAAGTGATGAAGGAGAGAAACCTGCAACCAAGATTACTCTACCCAGCAAGGATCTCCTTCAGATTTGATGGAAAAATTAACAGCTTTACAGACAAGCAAAAGCTGAGAGAGTTCAGCACCACCAAACCAGCTTTACAAAAAATGCTAAAGGAACGTCTCTAGGCAAGAAACACAACAGAAGGAAAAGACCTACAATAAGGAACCCAAAACAATTAAGAAAATGGGAATAGGAACATACATATCGATAATTACCTTAAATGTAAATGGACTAAATGCTCCCACCAAAAGACACAGATTGGCTGAATGGATACAAAAACAAGACCCATATATATGCTGTCTACAAGAGACCCGCTTCAGACCTAGAGACACATACAGACTGAAAGTAAGGGGATGGAAAAAGATATTCCATGCAAATGGAAACCAAAAGAAAGCTGGAGTAGCAATTCTCATATCAGACAAAATAGACTTTAAAATAAAGACTATTAGAAGAGACAAAGAAGGACACTACATAATGATCAAGGGATCGATCCAAGAAGAAGATATAACAATTGTAAATATTTATGCACCAAACATAGGAGCACCTCAATACATAAGGCAAATACTAACAGCCATAAAAGGAGAAATCGACAGTAACACAATCATAGTAGGGGACTTTAACACCCCACTTTCACCAATGGACAGATCATCCAAAATGAATATAAATAAGGAAACACAAGCTTTAAATGATACATTAAACAAGATGGACTTAATTGATATTTATAGGACATTCCATCCAAAAACAACAGAATACACATTTTTCTCAAGTGCTCATGGAACATTCTCCAGGATAGATCATATCTTGGGTCACAAATCAAGCCTTGGTAAATTTAAGAAAATTGAAATTGTATCAAGTATCTTTTCTGACCACAATGCTGTGAGACTAGATATCAATTACAGGAAAAGAGCTGTAAAACATACAAACACATAGAAGCTACACAATACACTACTTAATAACGAAGTGATCACTGAAGAAATCAAAGAGGAAATTAAAAAATACCTAGAAACAAATGACAATGGAGACACGACGACCCAAAACCTATGGGATGCAGCAAAAGCAGTTCTAAGAGGGAAGTTTATGGCAATACAATCCCACCTTAAGAAACAGGAAATATCTCGAATAAACAACCTAACCTTGCACCTAAAGCAATTAGAGAAAGAAGAACAAAAACATCCCAAAGTTAGCAGAAGGAAAGAAATCATCAAAATCAGATCAGAAATAAATGAAAAAGAAATGAAGGAAACGATAGCAAAGATCAATAAAACTAAAAGCTGGTTCTTTGACAAGATAAACAAAATTGATAAACCATTAGCCAGACTCATCAAGAAAAAAAGGGAGAAGGCTCAAATCAATAGAATTAGAAATGAAAAAGGAGAAGTAACAACTGACACTGCAGAAATTCAAAAGATCATGAGAGATTACTACAAGCAACACTATGCCAATAAAATGGACAACCTGGAAGAAATGGACCAATTCTTAGAAATGCACAACCTGCCAAGACTGAATCAGGAAGAAATAGAAAATATGAACAGACCAATCACAAGCACTGAAATTGAAACTGTGATAAAAAATCTTCCAACAAACAAAAGCCCAGGACCAGATGGCTTCACAGGGGATTTCTATCAAGCATTTAGAGAAGAGCTAACACCTATCCTTCTGAAACTCTTCCAAAATATAGCAGAGGGAGGAACACTCCCAAACTCATTCTACGAGGCCACCATCACCTTGATACCAAAACCAGACAAGGATGTCACAAAGAAAGAAAACTACAGGCCAATATCACTGATGAACATAGATGCAAAAATCCTCAACAAAATACTAGCAAACAGAATCCAACAGCACATTAAAAGGATCATACACCATGATCAAGTGGGGTTTATTCCAGGAATGCAAGGATTCTTCAATATATGCAAATCAATCAACGTGATACACCATATTAACAAATTGAAGGTGAAAAACCATATGATCATCTCAATAGATGCAGAGAAAGCTTTCGACAAAATTCAACACCCATTTATGATAAACGCCCTGCAAAAAGTAGGCATAGAGGGAACTTTCCTCAACATAATAAAGGCCATATATGACAAACCCACAGCCAACATCGTCCTCAATGGTGAAAAACTGAAACCTTTTCCACTAAGATCAGGAACAAGACAAGGTTGCCCACTATCACCACTCTTATTCAACATAGTTTTGGAAGTTTTAGCCACAGCAATCAGAGAAGAAAAGGAAATAAAAGGAATCCAAATCAGAAAAGAAGAAGTAAAGCTGTCACTGTTTGCAGATGACATGATACTATACATAGAGAATCCTAAAGATGCTACCAGAAAACTAATAGAGCTAATCAATGAATTTGGTAAAGTTGCAGGATACAAAAATAATGCACAGAAATCTCTGGCATTCCTATATACTAATGATGAAAAATCTGAAAGTGAAATCAAGGAAACACTCCCATTTACCACTGCAACAAAAAGAATAAAACATCTAGGAATAAACCTACCTAAGTAGACAAAAGACCTGTATGCAGAAAATTATAAGACACTGATGAAAGAAATTAAAGATGATACAAAGAGATGGAGAGATATACCATGTTCTTGGATTGGAAGAATCAACATTGTGAAAATGACTCTACTACCCAAAGCAATCTACAGATTCAATGCAATCCCTATCAAACTACCACTGGCATTTTTCACAGAACTAGAGCAAAAAATTTCACAATTTGTATGGAAACACAAAAGACCCCGAATAGCCAAAGCAATCTTGAGAACGAAAAATGGAGCTGGAGGAATCAGGCTCCCTGACTTCAGACTATACTACAAAGCTACAGTAATCAAGACAGTATGGTACTGGCACAAAAACAGAAATATAGATCAATGGAACAGGATAGAAAGCCCAGAGATAAACCCATGGACATATGGTCACCTTATCTTTGATAAAGGAGGCAGGAATGTACAGTGGAGAAAGGACAGTCTCTTCAATAAGTGGTGCTGGGAAAACTGGATAGGGACATGTAAAATTATGAGATTAGATCACTCCCTAACACCATACACAAAAATAAGCTCAAAATGGATTAAAGACCTAAATGTAAGGCCAGACACTATCAAACTCTTAGAGGAAAACATAGGCAGAACAATCTATGACATAAATCACAGCAAGATCCTTTTTGACCCACCTCCTAGAGAAATGGAAATAAAGACAAAAATAAACACATGGGACCTAATGAAACTTCAAAGCTTTTGCACAGCAAAGGAAACCATAAACAAGACGAAAAGACAACCCTCAGAATGGGAGAAAATATTTGCAAATGAAGCAACTGACAAAGGATTAATCTCCAAAATTTATAAGCAGCTCAGTCAGCTCAATAACAAAAAAACAAACAACCCAATCCAAAAATGGGCAGAAGACCTAAACAGACATTTCTCCACAGAAGATATACAGACTGCCAACAAACACATGAAAGGATGCTCAACATCTTTACTCATTAGAGAAATGCAAATCAAAACTACAATGAGATATCATCTCACACCAGTCAGAATGGCCATCATCAAAAAATCTAGAAACAATAAATGCTGGAGAGGGTGTGGAAAAAATGGAACCCTCTTGCACTGCTGGTGGGAATGTGAATTGGTACAGCCACTATGGAGAACGGTATGGAGGTTCCTTAAAAAACTACAAATAGATCTACCATATGACCCAGCAATCCCACTACTGGGCATATACCCTGAGAAAACCATAATTCAAAAAGAGACATGTACCAAAATGTTCATAGCAGCCCTATTTACAGTAGCCCAGAGATGGAAACAACCTAAGTGTCCAGCGTCGGATGAATGGGTAAAGAAGATGTGGCACATATATACAATGGAATATTACTCAGCCATAAAAAGAAATGAAATTGAGCTATTTGTAATGAGGTGGATGGACCTAGAGTCTGTCATACAGAGTGAAGTAAGCCAGAAAGAGAAAGACAAATACTGTATGCTGACACATATATATGGAATTTAAGAAAAAAAATGTCATGAAGAACATAGGGGTAAGACAGGAATAAAGACACAGACCTACTAAAGAATGGACTTGAGGATATGGGGAGGGGGAAGGGTAAGCTGTGACAAAGTGAAAGAGCTGCATGGACATATATACACTACCAAACGTAAGGTAGATAGCTAGTGGGAAGCAGCCGCATAGCACAGGGAGATCAGCTCGGTGCTTTGTGACCGCCTGGAGGGGTGGGATAGGGAGGGTGGGAGGGAGATGCAAAAGGGAGGGGATATGGGAACATATGTATATGTATAACTGATTTAATAATAAATATAATAATAATAATAAAAAAAGAAACAAAAACAAAAAAAAGACACATGCACCCTAATGTTTGTTGCAGCACTATTTATAATAGCCAAGACATGGAAGCAATCTGAGTGTCCATTGACAGATGAATGCATAAAGAAGCTGTGGCACATATATACAATGGAATATTACTCAACCATAAAAAGAAATGAAATTGATTTATTTATAGTGAGGTGGATGGACCTGGAGTCTGTCATACAGAGTGAACTAAGTCAGAAAGAGAAAAACAAATACCATATGCTAACATATATATATGGAATCTAAAAAACAAAACAAAGAAAAAATGGTTCTGAAGAACCTAGGGGCTGGACAGGAATAAAGATGCAGAAAGTGGACTTGAGGACACAGCGAGAGGGAAGGGTAAGTTGGGATGAAATGAGAGAGTAGTGATGACAGATATACACTACTAAATGTAAAATAGATAGCTAGTGGGAAGCAGCTGCATCACATGGGGAGATCAGTTCAGTGCTTTGTGACCACCTACAGGGGTGGGATAAAGAGAGTGGGAGTGAGATGCAAGATGGAGGGGATATGGGGCTATATGTGTGCATATAGCTGATTCACTTTGTTTTACAGCAGAAACTAACAGAACATTGTAAGCAGTTATATTTCAATAAAGATGTTAAAAAAGTATGGTACTGGCATAAAAACAGAAATATAGATCAATGGTATAGGATAGAAAGCAAAGAGATAATAACTAATATGTATAAAATAGATAACTAATAAGAACCTGCTGTATAAAAAATAAAATTCAGAAAGCACAGAGATAAACCCACACACCTACGGTCACCTTATCTTTGACAAAGAAGGCAAGAATATACAGTGGAGAAAAGACAGCCTCTTCAATAAGTAGTACTGGGAAAACTGGACAGCCACATGTAACAGAATGAAATTAGAACACTACCTAATACCATACACAAAAATAAAATGAAGATGGATTAATCACCTAAATGTAAGACTGGACACTACAAATCTCTTAGAGGGAAACATAGGAAGATTACTCTTTGACATAAATCACAGCAAGGTCTTTTTTGACCCACCTCCAAGAGTAATGAAAATAAACACAAAAATAAACAAATGGGACCTAATGAAACTTCAAAGCTTTTGCACAGCAAAGGAAACCATAAACAAGACAAAAAGACAACCTTCAGAATGGGAGAAAATATTTGCAAACGAAGCAATGGACAAAGGGTTAATCCCCCAAATATATAAACAGCTCATGCAGCTCAATATCAAAAAAACAAACAACCCATTCCAAAAATGGGCAGAAAACCTGAATAGACATTTCTCCAAAGAAGACATACAGATGGCCAAGAGGCACATGAAAATGTGCTCAACATCATTAACTATTAGAGAAATGGGAATCAAAATTACAATGCAGTATCACCTTACACCAGTCAGAACGGCCATCATCAAAAACTCTACAAACAATAAATGCTGGAGAGGCTGTGGAGAAAAGGGAACCCTCTTACACTGTTGGTGGGAATGTAAGTTGATACAGCTACTGTGGAGAACAGTATGGAGTTTCCTTAAGAAACTAAAAATAGAACTACCATATGACCCAGCAATCCACCTACTGGGCATATACCCTGAGAATACCATAATTCAATACGACATGTACCCCAATGTTCATTGAAGCACTATTTACAATAGCCAGGTCATGGAAACAGCCTAAATGTCCATCAACAGATGAATGGATAAAGAAGATGTGATACATATATACAGTGGAATACTACTCAGCCATAAAGAGGACGGAAATTTGGTCATTTGTAGAGATGTGGATGGATCTAGATTCTGTCATACAGAGTGAAGTAAGTCAGAAGGAGAAATACAAATATCGTTTATTAATGCGTATATGTGGAATATAGAAAAATAGTACAGATGCACCTATTTCCAGGGCAGGAATAGATATGCAGATGTACAGAATGGATATGTGGACACGGGGAGGGGGGTACGGGGAAGGTGAGATGAATTGAGAGATTAAGTTAGCTAGTGGGAACCTGAGGTATAGCACAGGGAGCTCAGCTCAGTGCTCTGTGATGACCTAGATGGGCGAGATGGCGGGATGGGAGGGAGGTCCAAGAGGGAGGGGTACGTGTATACATATAGCTGATTCACTTCATTGTACAACAGAAACTAACACAACATTGTAAAGCAATTATACTCCAATTAAAAAAATAAAGTTATTATAAAATTAAAAATATAAAAACTGCAACCTGCATAAAGAAACCAAAACCCACAATATTATTAGGTTTTTCCAAGTCTGGACTTCTACCTTTGAATCATATTTTGGTCTTTCATTAGTATAATGGTTAACTGTATGTGTCAACTTCACTGGGATACAGGGTGCCCAGGCATTTGGTCAAATGCTATTCAGGGTGTGTCTGTGAGCATTTTTGAATGAGATTAACATTTGAGTCAGTAGACTGAGTAAAGCAGATTGCCTTCCATAATGTGAATGGACCCCATCCAATCAATTGAAAACCTGAATAGAACAAAAAGTTTAAGAAAGAGGGAACTCCTCCTTGCCTGACTATTTGGCCTGGGACATTGGACATTTCCTGCCTTTGAACATGCCCTGAAACATCAGCTTTTCTTGAATCTCAAGCCTGCTAGATTTTGGACTGCAATATATACTATTGGCTCCCTGGATTACCAGCTTGCTGACAACAGATTTTAGGACTTCTCAGCCTCCATCATCACTTAACCCAATTCCTTATAATAAATTTCTCTGTCCCTGTCTCTCTCTTTCTTTTCTCTCTCTTGGAAACAAGATATCTATCTATGTATCTATTTATGTATCTACCTATTATCTATCATCTATCTATCATCTATCTATCTATCTATCTATCTATCTATCGATATCAAATCCCTGGGGACCTCTTCAGCATCTTGATACATGGCACTGTGGAGTTACCATCAACAGTATATAGACGTTGCAATAAGGCTGACTTGTGGAACGATTGTTCTAATAAAAGTCTTTCTAAACATTTTTCTGTAGAGACCAGGAAAACTATAGTAAATTTTATAGTTTTAGAGGAATTTGAACATTGACTAGGTTATTTTTTCTTATACTTTAACATCCTTAGGATGTAGATTTATATTATCCATTTTTCATATTCCATGACTTACACATATTAGATAATGAAGAAATGTTTATTAACTGAATAGATATCCTCAATTACATAATATTTTCACAAGCTTTGAGTGGGTGGTGACTCAAGGAGACATAAAACTTGGCCTTATGGGTACAGATCTTTTTCACTTGGGTCCTCTGTTGGCAATTATGGAGTGCTGATAGTTGTCACGTGATCTTCAAGAAAGCACTTGCTCAGAGACTTATGCATCTGTTAACAAAGTACTTACTGGCATTTTTAATAAACTCTGTTTCTTGGTTCTAGTTTCACATAAGATCATGTGACCATTTTTGTGTTTCTGAACATTTATTATAAAATACAGGATTGAGAAAATTAGCAATAGAGAAAATTTATTGGTTTGTGGGTGTGGTGGGGTAGGCTAAAGACCCACATTGTAGGAATGTAAAGTATTAAATGTAGTTATGATTATCTTCCTTTCCTTTGAACATACTATCTTCCTAACCCTCTCAGATTCCTGCAGCAAAATTCTATAAAGAAATAAATGAAATCCCATACAGAATGACAGCAAGGAGGAATGAACTGGGTCAGGGGACTTTAGCTCTAGCCTGATAATTTCAATCTGACTCAAGTCAGTAATGAAAGTTGCTTGATGTACTATGGGAAATTTGATGGCAGTCTAGGGCCAAATTTAATGGGCAAGTACATCTATCAGCACAACATATCACCACTGAGCAATCACATTTATGATCTCAAAAGAATTAAGAAAGGAATGAAGGCAAAATGCTTCTCAAAGAAAGCAGGTAGGTTCTTCTCTGTCAAGGCTGAGGTGAAAATCCTCTGAGCCAAGGTTCTATTTGACACCTTTGGTGCTAGTGATGCAGAAGCCAAGTCATGGACTTTTAATTTGATTAAAAACTTAAGTGCCCTCAATCCTACTGCTTTAGATTTGTATCATGCATCATTGAGTCATAAGATGGGAAACATCTGTTTGAATTTTCAAGGAAGAATCAGAGACTTCTTAATGCAGCTCATTGAGACCCAGCAAAAGCAGAACAACCAGAAGATCAAATGGGTAATATTATGACCATCTCCAGGTTCAGAAGGTGCTAGGAATATCTTGTAATCAGGAAAGTCACCAGGCTACTAATCATTACAATGCAGATACTAAGGTCATGTGAGGGAAACTGAAACATATACTAAACAAAGGTCTCTTTTTCAGATGTAATTAGGATTGGATATCAATTATAAATAAAGCATAATACAGATGGTGGGCATGAGATAATGGTGAGGCTACCAGGGGACTCTTGGTTCTCAGATCAATAAGCAAACAAATATTATAGTGTTTTTATTGTGGAATGCGATACAGCTGGCCAAGAAGAATTGATTACTCTTTGCAAAAATTCAAATAAAAAAGCCCTGAGTTTCCTATTTTTACTTTGTTAATCAGAAAGAGTGTGTGAGGGAGTGTCTGCTTGCCCAAACTCTCAAATGCTCTAATGCAGTGGTTCTCAACCTTGACTGCATGTGAAAATAACTTGGGGAGCTTTAAAAACAGAATCTATTGCCTGGGCCACCCCCCTAACCCCAGCAATTTTGATTTAATGGCTCTAGGGTAAGGTCAAGGTACCCACATTAAAAAAAAATTCTCAGCTTTTTTAAAAGCCAGATGTTTGAGAGTGAGAAATAGTACCATCAGGCCCAAGTATTAGCTCTACGTATAGGACAAGTAGGTGACACCCAAATGGTAAGATTTCAAGTGCCCTAAAAGTGTCCTGAGTCCCTTGCTATATTTCTGGCATCAACCCTGCTATGCTGCCTAAAATAACTATGTTCTAATTTGTATACCCTAGCTAAAATGCAGTTGTTATCTTGGAGAGCTGACATATTTATACCTTATTTTGAATTTGTTTATCAGATTAGCTAGCAAAGGGAGTATGCATTTTAACAGGGGAACAACAGCTCTAAAACATGGAGTGCTAAGGGGGGAAGTTATCCCTTCCAGTTTGTCTAGGCTTGAGGAGTCTCCAGGGATGTAGGACTTTCCATTTTATAATCAGACTTGTCCTGGGCAAACTAGTATGAGTTGGTAACCATAGCCATGGGGTGGAGCATTAAGACTTTTGAGGGCTCTGGGCACCTGGATAGGATTAAAGGAAGAGTAGAGAAGAAAGCAGAATTAAGGACCCATTTCACTTACTTTATCATTTTGCTTGGAGATGATATAACAAGAGTGGGCCAGAATCATTTATTGGTGTATTAAATAGTATGGATTATTTATTTTTATAATTGGTAGAAGAAACACACAAAAAAAGTTATATGTATTTTGTTCTCTGTATTTTCTTCTCTCCTATTTCTAGAAGGTAGTTAGGTCATTTTTGTGCCTGGGAGTGGGGTGTAGTTTATGTTGCCAAAGTTACCACAAACAAACAAGCAAACAAACACTAAAACTTCTGATTTTTGGAAAGCTTCAACTCATTGGAGAGCTTAACTGGAATGAAAAGTCCTGAGGTGAGATCTTTGAAAATGGGTAAGAGAAGCAGCAAGGTAATGAGAGAATACACCTTGAAACTAGGTAGGTGGTGGTGATCAAATCATCAAGAAAACTGAGGTGCTTGTGCTGTGAGTGTGCGTGTGTGTGTGCATGTGTGTGTGTGTAGAAGGCTTGGTGGTATACATAAGGATGTGAAACATGAGGCCTGTTATTTGCTGAGATTTCTCTGCCCAGTATTTTATAGAAGCTACTGAGTTTTCCAACTTCAAAGGACCAACGTGAGCTTGTCAGTGGTGACTGGTATAAACCTACAATCAAAGTCCTTCTCTAATGTTCCATACTGTTTAATACTCTTGGGATGTCCAGTAATAGAGGAGATTTAATTTACTGCTGGTCCAGTAGAATTGGGGCTCAAAGTAAAATTTAATTAAATTTAAACACAAAAGTGATATTTATTATATATATAAAAGTTTGGAGAAAAATCCATACTCACTGCAATATTTGCTATTGAAAGCCTATTTTATGGCAGGTACTTTATTATATGTATTAATAATGTTTACAATCTATGAGGTCTGTGTGTGTATACACACACATAAGTTGTACATAACATATATATGTGTATATATAAACATATATTTATATAATATATATTCATGTATAATATGCACATGTTACAGGTGAGGATCAGAGAGGTAAAGTTGACTCATCACACAACTTGTAGAAAGTGTCAGAGCTGAGAATTTTAATCCATGCTTTTCTAATTCGAAACCCTGTCCTCTCACCACTTACCATGTTACTTCTGTATTGGTTAGACAGAATAAAAGGAAAATAAAATGCTGAAACACTTCTCTGATTATTTGTTTCCTTTCTCTAAAAAAATGTGTAGATACGCATTGAATGAGCAAACATGTTGACATGTTCTATTGAGTTGGCCTCACTTCCATGCATGATTTTCTGACTACTCTCCAAACCTAAGGATTGAATTTAGTCTCTGGGATAGGCAGTTCTGTGATGGAGTTGTTTGGCATAGCTGTTTTAGGGTGTGTCTATGTAACTAGCTGGAACAAACTCAACTTTATTTCTAGACACTTTTAAATGTGCCTCTCATGGCTTTTGACCACAATTCATCACCAAGTGATGAATTTCATTTATCATTCAACTGCAGCAAGAGAAAGGAGAGCAACTCTAGAAAGTGTCAAATAGCCTGGTAATTATTTTGCTTTCATATCCTAACTGGGGGCAATTTTTAGATAAGTGGTGCCTCTTTTGGTTTCCTAAGATTACTGCATATAGTTTAGACAGGGTCTGAGCAGAGAAAATTTCATGAAGACAATCCAGCTCTAAACAAAGGTGAAACCACTAAATATTTGAACATGAGAACAAGGATGAAAGTGGATCTGGTCACTAATCATGTTAGGGATTCTTGCTATGGTGTCATCTTTACAGGAAAACTTGTTGACAATAATGTCTTCAAAAGTATCATTAACATATGTTAGGAGTCAGACCTGAGTTTGATTCAGTTCCAATACATGCTCTGAAACTTTAGGCAAATTGCATAAACTCTCTAAGATGTTATTTTACTCATCTTTAAATGAAGATGATAATACGTAACTCATGGGGTATAAATTAAATAATTTATGTAAAACAATTAACACAGTATCTGGCATGTAACAAATGGTCAATAAACGTTAGCTATCATCATCATCATCATTATCATTTTTCTTCTGTGCTAAGCACATCACATTTACTTTTTTTCCCTTTGACCTTTTAAAAAATGCTTAAAAGCTATGTCTACATAGCTGTACAATTCAGTCAAACAATTCAGTCCAACTTTTTCTTAGGTACTGTGTAAACATATAGAGGCAATGAAAAGCATGTGTGAGCCTGACATTATTAGATTTAAAATATTTCTCCTAATAATTTATTAATAGGTTGGAGATAACAAGACAACTTTTCTTATAGGTCTTTGGTTTAGCTTACCTTGCATTCTCTTCAAAACATATCTTTGGTCTCTAATTCTACATTTTTTGGCCCTTTTGAAACACATGCTTACCTCAACCCAAAATATTTGATGTTCATCTAATATGTGCCAGGGACACAATAATGAATTAGACATATTTTTTGCCTGAAGAGAGTTTGAAGTCTAATAACCATGGTTCTCCTACTACAGTAGAAGGTGGTTTTGATGTGGACTTGACTATGTTTATCATCTGAACAATTTGTGATGGTCAAGGTAAGCTTTGATCTCTCTCTCTTTTACGTGCTCTCTCTCTCTTCATTTTACTTTATTTCTCTATGTGAACCCAATATATGGGATTTTTGAGTCTTTACCAGCTGGAAAGGCAATGTCAGTGACCTTTCCGGTATTTTTAATCAACAAGGGCTGTTAGATGGAAGAAGGATTCGATTTCTCTTTAAGTGGCTCCAAAGAGCCAAACTCAGAAGAATAAGTTATCAGGAAAGTAGACTTTAGCTGGAATATGCAAACTGAAACCATTTGAAAATTCAATGGATATTTCATATCTGGAAATGTTTAAATAAATGCTGAGTGACCAGAGGTCTGGGTGGTTGTAGAGTTCATGACTGTATTTAGCAGGATGGTCTTTCTGGTTCCTCTCAGCTCTGAGGGTCTATAAAATATGGAAAATTCTCTAATAAGTTAGATATCCATGTTGCAAAGATTTCAACATTTCTCTATTGGCATTACAAAAAATACACTACTTTTTGGGCAGTTTAATCTCTTAAACTTATCATTTTAAACTTGTAAATTATAACTTGGATAGTTTCTTATCTAAAAGGTACACATTAGTCTTTGATAATTTAGTACTTTTTTATTGTCAAAAGGACATGTGTACAATGAAGCTCAGCTCACAGTAAAAAGGAAGGTAGGAATTGTCTACTGCTGTGTGCAAAGCACTTTCTCTTACCAAGGCACATACCCTCATCTTAGTTCTTGCCAAGGAAAGATATTCGCCTCCACCTCATTTCTCCTGCTTCTGCTTTCTTGAATTATCCCAGTTTGGCCTAGTGAAGTACCCACTTCTAGGCTCAGCTTTGTCCCAGTTCCCAGTCCAATCCCATTTGAAGCTTACAATCTTACAGCTCTTCTGCTGGTCTGACTCGAGACATGACATCTTAGCACTCAGCTCTGGGCTCCTACTTTGTTCTTAAATCACTCTGCATTAGTCTGTACTATGTAGACTAGAGGCCTATGTGACGTATGATTTGCCATTCTAGTGCTGACAACTGCTCTTCTGTATTGAATCTTGAGTTCTAGCTCTTCCTTCCTGGATATCTCAATATGTAAATTTAAACTTTTGCTTTGGATTATGTGTGTTATGTTCTTTTTTAAAACATTTTTAAATTAAAAAATATTGAAGTATAGTTGATTTACAATGTTGTGCTAAGTACTGCTGTACAGCAAAGTGATTCCATTGTACATATATATATATATATCAATATCTATATCTACATCTATATGTTCTTTTCTTATAATCGTTTCCATTATGGTTTATCATAGGATACTGAATATAGTTCTCTGTGTTATACAGTAGGACCTTGTTATTCATTCATTCTATATATAAAAGCTTATATCTATTAACCCCAACCTCCCACTCCATCCTTCTCCCAACACATTCTCCCTTGGCAATCACCATCTTTTCTCTATGTCCATGATCCTGTTTCTGTTTCATAGATAGGTTCATTTGTATCATATTTTAGATTCCACATACAAGTGATATCATATGGTATTTGTCTTTCTCTTTCTGACTTACTTCACTTAGTATGATAATTTCTAGTTGCATCCATATTACTGCAAATAGCATTATTTCATTCTTCTTTATGGCTGAGTAGTATTCCATTGTATATATGTACCACATCTTCTTTAATCATTCATCTGTCGATGGACATTTAGGTTGTTTCCATGTCTTGGCTATTGTGATTAATGCTTCTATGAACATACGGTTGCATGTATCTTTTGGAATTATAGTTTTTCCTGGATATATGCCAAGGAGTGGGATTGCTGGATAATATGGTAATTCTATTTTTAGTTTTCTGAGGAACCTCCATAGTGTTTTCCACCATGGCTGCACCAACTTACATTCCCACCAACGGTGTAAAAGGATTCCCTTTTCTCGACATCCTCTCCAGCATTTGTTTTTTGTAGACTATTTAATGATGGTCATTCTGACTGTTGTGAGGTGGTACCTCATTGTATTTTTTTAATATAAATTTATTTATTTATTTATTTTTAGCTGCTTTGGGTCTTTGTTGCTATGCGTGGGTTTTCTTTACTTGTGGCAAGCAGGAGCTACTTTTCGTTGCAGTGCACAGGCATTGCAGTGGCTTCTCATGTTGTGGAGCACGAACTTTAGGTGCATGGACTTCAGTAGTTGTGGCACGTGGGCTAAGTAGTTGTGGCTTGTGGGCTTAGTTGCTCTGCGGCATGTGGGATCTTCCCAGACCAGGGCTCAAACCTGTGTTCCCTGCATTGGCAGGTGGATTCTTAACCACTGTGCCACCTGGGAAGTCCCTCATTGTAGTTTTGATGCACTGATATTATGTTCTAATAGCTGTTTTAGTATATCTTCCTTTTTCTTCTGATATAATAATAGTCATAATAATAGCTATCTTATTTTGGTACTTACTATGAAACAACATCACCATACTTTTAAAATTCAGATGGAAAACTGTGGAAAATTCAGAGCAAAGTAGTAAAAAAAAAAGTTTAGTGTGTTATTTTTTGTTTTTTTTTCTTTTCATATGAAGACAGACTACTGGGCTTGAGATTTTGTTTTAAAGACAAGAGGTACTTGGAATCCCATTTTCAATGATTTTTATAAGGAGAAATATTTAATAGAATTTTTGTCATTCAGAGATTAAGAAATGGGAAAAGTGGTTAAAATAGAAGGAGTAGAAATTTCTATTGAACATAATGAAAACCTTTATGGTTATCAAGGTGTATAAAACTCACTATGGGCAACTAAAGACTACTGATTAGTCTGTCCCTCATTTAACAATTGCTTTAAAGATGACTATAAATGCTTGTTCAGCTAAAAATGATCTTATACAACTGGTTTTTAGATACTGTGTAGATACAGAAAAAATACAAAGTGTGTGAAAGATTGATATTATTAAATCTAATGTGCTTTGCTGATTGACTTTAAAGAAGAGCTTAGATAACTAGTCCTGGAATGTTTTGCTAACCAGCTGCCTGAAGGCTGGAGAATGGACCCTCTGAAATACAATCTAATTCTCAGATTCTCATCATTTTCTGAAGTTTCAACTGAGAATGAAATTGTTTTGGACCAGGTAGAAACATTTGTTATTTTTTCTGTCTCCTGTAGAATTTACAAATACACATTTTACATGATCTTTGTGATGAACAGGCAATTGTGTGTTTTGATTTATCTCTTTTAATGATCATAATTAAATGTGATTTATCATTGTAGTTTCATCAATAAATCAAAGTAGATCACAAAGCAACATCATCTGTCCTATAAAACCATGCACAAATTGTTTGAGAAAAATGTGAGAGAAAAAAAAAAAAAGATTATCCAAGGGAGAAGGAAAAGACTCAGTTTAGATTCCCGTGTCACAACACCTCACTCACCAAATTATAGTAGCCATTTTCTCACATCCACCCTGTATTAAACAGACATGAATTCAGGCAGGTCTACCATATTAGAATAAATACTTTCGAAGACACTTACTGATAAAACTCTAAACCGATCAATGCATGCCATTTGTTCACAATAAAACAGGTAGATTCAATCTCATGAAGATTGCATATTTACCTGCAGGTGAGGTCCCAGTTGAAGGAGCTCAGAGTTCAGTCAGACAGATATAACATGCTGACTGAGGTTGCAGGACAATGTACAGGCATGGTAAAATACATTGTGAATGTGATAGGAGGAGAATGGTCAATAGTTCAAGATGAAGTTGCATGATGCCTCAATGGGTAGATAGAATGAAGAAGCAGGACATCTTGGAGTATATATATGTATGTATATATATATATATATATATATATATATATATATATATATATATATATATATATATATATATATATATATATATATATATTAGTTCAGGAAAGAATTAAGAGAAGTCTGGGACCTCAGTTCCCTCACCTTTAAATGGGGCTAAATATATTACCTATGGGGTAGGATATGGGAGGATTGGATTAGATGTTTAGCACACTGCCTGGCACTTGGAAAAAGGCCAATAACTGGTAGTTCTTGTAAGACTATGACTGGTAGAGAGTGTGAAATAATCCCTTGCTTAGGGTATTATTTTTCAACACATTTCTGAATCATCTTTGCAACATTGCAGTGATGACTCCTACTTAGCTTACAGTAAGTTATGAATTCCAGGTCTCTTAAGCTGTGTTTATTTTTAATGAGATCTCTTATATCCTAGATCTGTGGTTCTCCTTTTTTATCTTTAAACATGTTCCTAATAGTTTTATTTATTTACATCTTTATTGGAGTATAATGGCTTTACAGTGTTGTGTTAGTTTCTTCTGTATAACAAAATGAATCAGAATATGTAAACCTATATCCCCATAACCCTCCCTCCCAACCTCCCTATTCCTCTCCTCTAGGTGGTCACAAAGCATCGAGCTGATCTCCCTGTGCTATGCGGCTGCTTCCCACTAGCTATCTATTTTACATTTAGTAGTGTATATATGTCCATGCCATTTTCTCACTTCGTCCTAGCTTACCCTTCCCCCTCCCCATGTCCTCAAGTCCATTCTCTACGTCTGTCTTTATTCCTGTCCTGCACCTATGTTCTTCAGAACCATTTTTTGTCTTTTTAGATTCCATATATATGTGTTAGTATACGGTATTTGTTTTTCTCTTTCTGACTTACTTCACTCTGTATGACAGATTCTGTGTTCATTCACCTCACTATGAATAACTCGATTTTGTTTCTTTTGATGGCTGAGTAATATTCCATTGTATATATGTACCACATCTTCTTTATCCATTCATCTGCTGATGGACTCTTAGGTTGCTTCCAACCTGGTTTTCTCAGGGTATATGCCAAGTAGTGGGATGCTAGGTTGTATGGTAGTTCTATTTCTAGTTTTTTAAGGAACCTCCATACTGTTATCTGTAGTGGCTGTATCAATTTACATTCCCACCAACATGGCAAGAGGGTTCCCTTTTCTCCACACCCTCTTCAGCATTTATTATTTGTAGATTTTTTGATGTTGGCCATTCTGACTGGTGTGAGGTGATACCTCATTGTAGTTTTGATTTGCACTTCTCTAATGATTAGTCATGTTGAGCATCCTTTAATATGTTTGTTGGCAGTCTGTATATCTTCTTTGGAGAAATGTCAATTTAGGTCTTCTGCCCATTTTTGGATTGGGTTGTTTGTTTTTTTGTTATTGAGCTGTATGGGCTGCTTGTATATTTTGGAGATTAATCCTTTGTCACTTGCTTCATTTGCAAATATTTTCTCCTATTCTGAAGGTTGGTTTTTCGTCTTGTTTATGGTTTCCTTTGCTGTGCAAAACTTTTAAGTTTCATTTGGTTCAGCTTGTTTATCTTTGTTTTTATTTCCATTTCTCTAGGAGGTGGGTCAAAAAGGACCTTGCTGTGATTTATGTCATAGAGTGTTCTGCCTATGTTTTCCTCTAAGAGTTTGATAGTGTCTGACCTTACATTTAGGCCTTTAATCCATTTTGAATTTATTTTTCTGTATGGTGTTAGGGACTGTTATAATTTCATTCTTTTACATGTAGCTGTCCAGTTTTCCCAATACCACTGGTTGAAGAAGCTTTTCTTTTCTCCACTGTATATTCTTGCCTACTTTGTCAAAGATAAGGTGACCATATGTGTGTGAGTTTATCTCTGGGCTTTCTATCCTGTTCCATTGATCTATATTTCTGTTTTTGTGCCAGTACCATACTGTCTTGATTACTGTAGCTTTGTTGTATAGTCTGAAGTCAAAGAGCCTGATTCCTCCAGCTCCATTTTTTTTTCCCTCAAGATTGCTTTGGCTGTTCAGAGTCTTTTGTGTTTCCATACAAATTGTGAAATTGTTTCCTCTTGTTCTGTGAAAAATGCCATTGGTTGTTTATAGGGCTTGCATTGAACCTGTAGATTGCTTTGGGTAGTATAGTCATTTTCACAATGCTGATTCTTCCAATTCAAGAACATGGAGTATCTCTCCAGCTGTTTTTATCATCTTTAACTTCTTTCATCAGTGTCTTATAGTTTTCTGCATACAGGTCTTTTGTCTCCTTAGGTAGGTTTATTCCTAGGTATTTTATTCTTTTTGTTGCAATGGTAAATGTGAGTGTTTCCTTAATTTCTCTTTCAGATTTTTCATTGTTAGTGTATAGGAATGCCAGAGATTTCTGTGCACTAATTTTGTATGCTGCTACTTTACCAAATTCATTGATTAGCTCTAGTAGTTTTCTCGTAATATCTTTAGGATTCTCTGTGTATAGTATGTCATCTGCAAACAGTGACAGTTTTACTTCTTCTTTTCTGATTTGTATTCCTTTCATTTATTTTTCTTCTCTGATTGCCATGGCTAAAAATTCCAAAAAGATGTCACAAAAAAAGAAAACTACAGGCCAGTATCACTGATGAATATAGATGCCAAAATCCTCAACAAAATGCCAGCAAACAGAATCCAACAGCACATTAAAAGGATCATACACCATGATAAAGTGGGGTTTATCCCAGGAATGGAAGGATTCTTCAATATATGCTAATCTCTCAGTGTGGTACACCATATTAAGAAATTGACAGATAAAAACCATATGGTTATGTCAATAGATGCAGAAAAGCTTTTGACAAAATTCAACACCAGTTTTTGATAAAAACTCTCCAGAAAGGGGGCATAGAGGGAAACTACCTCAACAAAATAAAGACCATATATGACAAACTCACAGCAACATCATTCTCAATGGTGAAAAACTGAAACCATTTCCTCTAAGATCAGGAACAAGACAAGGAGGCCCACTCTCACCATTATTATTAAACATAGTTTTGGATGTTCCCAATAGTTTATGCTTTCTCCTGTTGACATTATTCCTACTTCATAGGACCAGTGTATCCACATTCACTTTACATGTTATTTCTGTGCCATAATCCTGCCAGTTTTAACATCATGTAGACATTAACATATTCTTAATTTCTTAGTCTTATAGACTTTACCAAAAGCCCTGTCTCCTTTCCTTTGTCCTACAGAGCAGCTAGCTCAACTCAAAAGTCCATAGATACCAAATAAGGGATTATCAGATAAGATGGAACATATTAAATTGTTTTTTAACTTGAATTTTTATTTGAACTTCTTTTGGGCCCTGGGACACCCAGTTCCAGTCTTACTTCTATGGTTGATTTAGATTATCCATAGAGAGCATCTGTTTCCCAGCCACTCAAGATTTATTTATGGATATTTTACTCCCACACCATGGGGACAACAGCATTCTCTGGGATGTGACTGTTATCTCAATTGAATTAAACCCTCTCATAAATGTACAATAAAATGCAAAATAAAACTGGATTAAATTTAGCTCTTCAGTTTTAATCTGCTGGTTGAGAAATTCAAATAAATCAATTTTGGATATTTTCTAGTTCTCATGAAAAGTAAATATTTTACAATAACTATCATTCATTGCAGATTGCTTGTGTTAGGCATATCTTCTGAAATACAAATTTTTTTTATATAGATAATTGAAAGAAATTAAGAATGAATCATTGAGTTTAGCTATAGCATGATGCTGTCCAAAAGTTCATCAATTCATATTACATGAAAAAATTGGGAAACTAAATGGGCATCCTTTGGTCTAGTCTTCTGAGTAATTATTCTTCAGTTGATTTAACATACTAGATAAAAATAAAGGTTAATGCCTATGCTAATTAAGAAAATTTTTGTTAGCTTCTTTTATTGAGTATTGAAATGCACTTAGATTAATTCTAAGCTTTATTATATTACATTCAAATCACTATCATATATAAAACATGTAGATGAGATGTCAAAATTTACCTATTATATGAAATAATATGTTATTAAAGACACATTTGAGCTCTGTTAGAGAAAAGAATTTCAGTGAAAAATAATAAAATAATGAAATAGACTGGTTCTGAAATATTATTTAGGGTTATTAGGGACCACAGGCAAAGAAGAGGTGGTGGCAGTCTTGCTTCTCCCTTGTGTTAATGAGAAAATAATTGAGGATGTCTTTGGTTCTAACCAAAATCCCATCAGGGAGAGCTTTGAAGATTTGTTCTTCATACGCTTTGAGAGAAGGGAGTGCTAAAAAGACCTTAGAAAGATGTTAATCAAAATTATGTTCCAGTATTCTAAATCTCCTTCACTGGAAGAAAAAATATATATTCAAATAAACTTCTTTATCAGTACAGATCCCTATATTTCTTGTTGAATTTGTCATTTTGGGTGCACTGTAATATATAAGCAACAAGCAGCAAGACAATAAGCTTTCATCAGTGATTTATTCTAATAACTTCTTTGGCATGTCTTGAAGTCAGTATAAATTTAGTTTAGAACCCTATATTTTTACTTACACTCCTGAACAATCACAGTTAATGACCAGAATTCTGGTTTTGAGACTCTTCAGGTTGTCAGTCAACAGATATTTTTTAGATTACTATGTAAGGCAGTAAGATTCAATTATTTTCCATATTCCTTATTTACTATGCCATAAAAATGGATGAATACACACTCTAAAGATGGTAAACAAAAAATGTTGAAATAAAAAAGGATTTCAATAACCAGAAGACCCCATTTTCTGAGCATTTTAGTTAAGCTTCCTTGAATCTAGAACGTTCACTTGTCAAATTACCCATCTTGCTGCTCCATAACTAGTTTAGATGAAGACTTACTCTTACTGAACAAATTTATAATCAACATGGTAACTGAGATGTAGGAACTGGACCTGACATCCTAGGATCCAAGTTCAAATCCAAATTTTGCTATTAATCAACTGTGTGACCTAGTTAATGAATTTCCCCAACCCTCATTTTTCACATCTATAAAATAGGGTACCTCAAGGTACAAGGCTGCTGAAATGTTAAAGGAAATAATGTATAAGAAAATGCTCTGTAGACTGTAAAACGTCAGATATAATTTTTGTTATTCACACAAATGGCATTTTAAAGGCTGGAGAATTGTTGTGTTGCTCTTATATTCTCTGGAGTGTCCAAATCACTTTGGGGCTTAACCCTTATTTTTTAAAGCATGTGAGTTCCCCTTCTACTGAAAGTATTGGTACCAATGTTCCTAGATTGATAAAGATAAGGGGTAAATAAAGATACAAGAATACTTTGGCATTTGGTACTGATTAACAAAAAGTATAAAAGATAATGTATTTATACGTGGCAAAGCCTCATACCTCATAAAACTGCACTCTTGGCTAGATCTCCATATATGACATATGATGGTTTAGTTTCCCAAGTTCAGATTCTCCACATAGTTTTTTATTTATTTTTTTGCTTACTTTGGAGTGCTAGGTCAGTCTGCCTGCTTTTAATTTATATCTATAGGATATATTATCTGGGTAAATAACATATAGACATTCTATTCCTTTTTATAGTAAGTCCATTCGGGCTTTCCAAGGGGAAATTGGTTAATATCTTGAGGAGAACAGAAACTCCCATTGCTCTCACCTACCTGTCCTTCTGCAAGAGAAGTAAGCATTTCCATCTGGGCACTATTGGACAGTATTCCAAAAAAATGGGGAAGATATTTATTGTCCAAATAATTTTAATGTAACCAGGACCAGAATCTGGAGAATGTCCTGGAGGGAACAATGCTATAACACTGCTTTCACACCAAGAAGTAAAATTGCCTTTAAATGAGCTTGTATTTTGCTTTCTATCTGCTATACTTTTAAAGTTCACTTTCACACCATTTGTTTTCATTTTTTGCAAGTAACTTATGATATTAAACTGTCAGTTATCTGCAGGAATAGGGCTACACTGTATAACTGAAATCCACTGATAACCATAACACTTTGTTTTTAGCTTATATCTTCAATCTTCTTTCTCTTAAATCCACTTAAAATGAAAATAGATAGAGTTGCTAATAAGCAGCAAAATGCTGTACTTCTGCTTTCCTCCTTCCCTTCTCAGCCTATACTGGCGATGTTAATGAACAAAGACATGCCTAAAAGCCAGGCAGTCAGAAGGAGGAGAAGTGGAGGTCACGGATAACCTGGAAAATGAATAATCAGTGCCTAGATAATGAGAGATGACTACACTCATGTTTATGTAAGATTCTTCTTAAGTGATAGAAGCATCTTCCATCCCACCTGCTACCCTAGGGATTTGATTTACTGTCCTCCTTAGAAAGGTTGTTACCTAAGTAATTAGGGAGTTACCTAAGGTAGAAACTGCCTGCCTCCTTGTCTCAAAATCATCCACAGAGCCCTAGAATGACAGAGATGGAAGGGATATCACAGGGCATAAAACAACTCCTTACATTTCAAGGATGAGCAATTGGGATACAGAGAGAGAGAGAGAGAGAAATGACTCCTGCAAGGAAACATAACTGGTTAATAGCAGAGCTGGGACTAAAAGCCAGGCTTTCTGACTCAAGTCCAACACATCATACCTGTCAATCTCAATACTCAGTTGCTCTAAAGTAGTTACTGAGAAATTAGTTCTGTTGATTTTATCTCTTCATTTTCTCCCTAGGATGGAAGATGCTGGACATTCTCTCCCCTGACTTTCTTCTGCTATGTTTGGTTTCCTTTTCTCCATCCTCAGTGCTACAGCTGTAGTTCAGACTGTCATCACCTCCTGTGCAAACTCTTGTGTTTGTCTCACAATGTATCCCTTTGCCTTCAATTCCCCTTTATTCCATTAGCCACTCTGCTATTAGAGTGAGTTTTTATAAATAAGGTATAATGATAGTCCTCTTGTGATTATAGTCATTCAAAGATTCACCATCACTTATTTCACTTACTAGAGCATGAAGTCCAAACAAACCTCATCATGGTCTAATCCTTAAATACTTCTCTAACCTCATTTTTTCATTGCTTTTCTCAGCCTCCCATCAACACTTTTCATTGTATGACACAGCTTTGAAATAGTGCTCGCAGTGTCCCTAAGGTGTTATGTTGGTTCTTGTTTCTGAGATTTTGCATATATTATTCTCTAGAGTAATCACCCTTCCTTTGTCTACCACTTAGTAAAATGCTCATGCTTTAAGACCCAGTTAAAGTTTTCCTTTTGATGAAGCCTTCTCCATCACTCCAGCAGAATTAATTGCACTCCTTTTATGACATCACTGTGCCATTCACATACTTTCATTACAGCGATGGATAATAAATATTTGTATGTAACTCCTGTATTGTAATGTAAACTTCTTGAAAGAAGGAACCTTGTCTAATTCCCACCCCACTTCCTTCTGTACACAGTGCCTGAATGTTGGGCTCAATAAATAACTTCTTGATGTGCCATGCCCAATACACTTTGTAGGTCACAGAGATGACCAGACACTTAATTTAATAAATATTGAGGATCTATTTTTTTAAGTTGGGTTCTGTCATTCTTGTTAATATAACCTTCATGTTCACTTTAAAAAGTGTAAATCAATCATACTTTCAAAAATATAGTATAGGAGGCAGAATATAATGAATTTTGTTTGGAAATCATATTTACAAGGTAAGCCCACAGCAGAAGACCGTCTGTGTAACATATTGCTTTTTAATAAAGTAAATATATAAACATTAGAGCTGCCTTTTCAATCCTTAGTACTTAAACCTTACATCACCATCAGGAGCAAATATAATTAGATATCCAAAATGTGTAAAATTCTAGTACATTAGCACTGAAATGTAACTCAATACATTGTTTTACTTGGCACATAATTGACAAACTTAAGGGAATACAGTTTTTTTATTCATACCAAGAGCTGGAAACAAACCTAATGCCAACGGGACAATTTTCTATACTTTAACAGCTAAACAGGACAGTTAAGAACTAATGCTTTGGTATTTTTGTTTGTTTGCCTGTTGGCATTTTTATCTGAAAGTTTACATGACTGAAGATTTGTTAACTATTGTAAATGTAAGGCCATTGCGTTTGGGCAGAAATTTTTATCTGCACCACTGCTGCCTCTGTTTCTCTACTTCCTTCTCTACCTCTTCCATCTTCTTTTAACATCATCTGTTTTGCGAGTTCCAACACAGCAGAAAGAACTGTGTGGCTCATGGCTCTTTTAGTGCTAATCTTGTGTATACACCTGAGGTTCAGGTTTGGGCATCATTCCCCAGGAATCTAAGATCTTACCTTCTTATGTCCAGGCGACTCTTAAGGTTTTGTGCGGGGAAATCAGAAATGTGTCCATGTACCCATTTTTTTTCAGAGTCATAGCCAAAAACACATCAATGAGGAATCAGCACCACCAAAGAAGAAAGTTTGTTCTCTGTACTTTAGAAGGAATACATGCTCTAAGAATAACTGTTAGCCACATCATTAAATCCTTGATGCAGTCTTCATTTTTGGAGTGGATTCCAGCTACGAACATTTGATGCTGTCCCAGTGAACATTCATATATATCCTCAAGATGTTAAAAATCCCAAGGCTCATTTATTGAAAAAATGTGATAAAGTCTTACCATATTGCAGTGTCATGCCTAGTGGGTTTGTGACTCTCATATGATATCTGTATATAAAAATGAAATATATAGGGCTTCCCTGGTGGTGCAGTGGTTGAGAGTCCGCCTGCCGATGCAGGAGACACGGCTTTGTGCCCTGGTTTGGGAAGATCTCACATGCCACGGAGCGGCTGGGCCCATGAGCCATGGCAGCTGAGCCTGGGTGTCCGGAGCCTGGGCTCCGCAATGGGAGAGGCTACAGCAGTGAGAGGCCCGCGTACTGCAAAAAAAAAAAAAAAAAAAAAAAAAACCAGAAGTATATATATGATATATATATCTTAATTACATTATATATGATATATAATGTAATTTATAGTGTAATTATACATGATATATTACATATGTATGTATGTAATATATGTACATATGTATATAATATTACATTATATAATGTAATATATATCATATATGTGTCATATATATGATATATATATCTTATTTTACCTCATAAAGTTATGATTTTTATATGCTGGGGCATAGGCAAACATTCAGCAACATGCCCATGGTGTTTTGTCAGTCAAACCATAGCTTGGAGCAATATGAGAACAGATTAGGGGACAGCTTTAAGCTACTGCAAGCAAGAAGGTCTTATTTCTCTAATAAGATAATTTCTCTTATTTCTCCAATACAACAGCCTAGTTCCGGTTGCTTAAGTGGCGAGACGGAGTTTACTTAGCCATTTTTTCTAGAAATAAATGACATTATAGGTGAAATAATAAATGAATAAATCAATCAATTAATTAATGATGATGATAATAAACCTTTTATCCAGTGCCAGAGTGATAGAATAGCACAGAATGTGGGGTCATTTAACATTAACGGGGATGAAGAATAAAGGTAATTAGATCCTTTTTGAGGAAAGAAAAGTAGCACCTAGCCATATTCAAGACAAGCCCTGAGCAGGATAGGGAAGTAGGTGTAGTTTGACTTGAGTTCCCCTTTGACGATTTTCTGCACTATTTCCATGTTTTCCCCAGTTCTTGTGTACCTGGTCATGAAAAGGCTTCTGGTTCCCTGAAAGCTATGTGTGCTGACCTTCTTTAGCACACATCAGTTCAATGCTCTAGATGTTTCCAGATTACTTTTCATTACCTACATGCCCTTGGATCCAACATTTTGGAATCTTGTTCTGTGATGGGGCTACTGAGATGTTTTAAACAATTAATAGCTGAATGGGTAATTTGTCTTCAAAAGTAATGTTTCATTTTCAGCTGAGACCTTCCAGGCCTTAACCTTAAGGAATGATTATAACAGTAAATATTTCAGCAAATGTGTAGCAAACAACTTCTGTGTCTTGGTACAACTACGGATGTAAAGAGATGAAGACATGCTCCTTACACTTCAAGTTTAATGGAGAAATATATATGGAATTAGATGCATAACAGTGTGACATATTAATGGCTACAATAGAGAGATGGACACAGAGAAATGAGGTTAACTTTGCCTGAAGAATTGGGGTAAACTTCATAAGGAAAGTGAAGTCTGAATTATTATAAAATTATTAGTAACTAGCAGATTCATATTTAAAAACCTACTCTGGCAACAGAGGAACAACTGGAAGAGACAAAGATTAGAGACTACTTCAGTGCTTCAGAGGATAGGTGACAATATCATGAACTAAGAGAATATGAGGAAAACAAAGGAGAGTTGAAAATTTCCATTCTAAATTTTGTAGATAGAATCAACAGGACTTGATTGGTGACTCTTTTGTATATGAAGTATGAGAAAGAAGGAAGTGCCTAGAACAAGCCCCAGGTTTCTGGTTTAGGGGTCTATGTGAGTGGTAGTGTTGTCAAGTGATGCATATTATAAGAGGAGAAGGTTAAGGGTGTGGGGGACAATAAGACATTAGTTTGTCCCTTCCTGTTCAAAGGATGAATCATTCAGGATGGCCAAAGTGGATTGGCACACGTAAGTCCGTTCTCCATTTCTTTTCCAGTTAGGAAGTTTTGACCAAAGTACTCAATCTGGACGGCATTATCCATATTGTTCAGAGCCTTGCATTTGCATTCTTGACTGTTATAATAATGCTATATATTTGAAGCACGTGTACTCCAAACTAATCTTTGATAGTGTGGACTTGGGGAAAAACAAAACAAAACAAACTTCTTTACCAAACAATGATCTTGTCCACTGTTCTATCACAGTGCATGAAATCCTCTGCCATTTACCATAAAACTTTAGGCTTAAGTTATTATATTCTTTGGTAACAAGTTAGACAGAGTTTGTTTATTTTTGTAAATGAATACTACACTACTACCCTCAGGGGTTAGACTTTTAGATGTCAGAAAAAGGAATTTGAGAGCATAAGATGGTCACCCTCTAGGTCCAGGAAGGGCCTCTATGGTAGAAAAACATGCTCTGTGTGGGAGTAGTTTGTAGGCGCTCAGTGCCTGGCAGAGAAGGGGCATAACTTTTGTCCATTTCTTAGTTTTGCCTGGGGCCAGGCCTCTATGAATGTTTCTTTTTTACTAGAAAGCTACCTACAAGAGCATTATGAGATTTAATTAATGTTTGCCAAATGCTTTGCAACAATAATGTCATGTCAAATGATTTGTAATTGCAGCAGAAAGCAGCTAAGACTCTGTTAGAGAATGCACCCTGAATTATTGTTTTCTGCTATAGAACTTGGCAGCAGATATGACATGAATCTAAGTTAGAAGCAGAGGTATAGATATGGTTTGATGAAGATCTTACACATCTCTGGTCAGAGGGTAAATTCCCTGTCAAGAAAACATTGAGGAGTAGTGAAGGAGGGATTGGTCTTATTTCCTAACCTCATAGCAGTGATGTTCCAGAAGTTGGCTGGTCTCAGTTTACCATTGTGGATAAACTGGGTCTTCAAACACTGGGTCCATTCAAATTGTCTACAAAATTCCTGACCAGAACTAGCACAGCTTTTTCGGCTCATTCTCCTAAATTAGAAGCATTTCATTTTCTTTATTTTTAAAAAATGTCTTAATTCTCCACAATCAATTCCTCTAAGTCTACACATTCAACCTTCAGGTTGCTTCTCTTATCTGTCTCTGTTTTCCAATTCCTCTTCAGGTTTCCTCAGGACCTCAGAATATTTTGTTTGACATATTGTGATAGGCTCCTAACTGTTTTTTTCCACACTGCAATTTTCTTCTAATTATCTCTTTTAGTAGAATCACATTAAGTATTACATAAAATTGTCTTTGACTTTGCACAGAGGAATAGACTGTGGGTTAAAAGCATGAGCTCAATATAAACTCTTAAATATTGGTATTTATACAGAACCTTACCTTAGTACTATCTTGGAATTTGATAGGAATGGCATTATGATCATTAAGATAATATCCAGTAGGAATAAAATAAGGCTGTGCAAGATGGTTTAATATCCCTTACTATTCTTCCCCTATAGAGAACAGAAAGATAAAAATTATCCAATGTGAAGATGGCATAGCTTTGAGTAGCTATCCTGGATATACTCCATTTTCTCCCTGCAGATCCATCCTCCTCCAATCGCCACCCTCTTTGCGCATTGGATAATAGGCCTCGGTGGACTGTACTAACCGTCTCCCTTCTGCTCTGGTTTCTTATGGGATATAGCCAATAAGATTCATTTATATAAGATCAGAAGGCTGGAGAAAAGAGAGATCAGGCTACAAGTTGGTTGTGGTTTCATTTCTTTCCCAAAGGCTCAAGCTCCTGATCTATCTGAATTCTGGGAACCATATTACCCCATTTACCCCTTTAGCTCTAGCAGTGGTGATGTATCTACACTCTTGCTAGCCTGGAATATTAATGAGAACTTGTTGGTTTTCTTTACCCTATTATCTTACTTTAACCCTGTTAACACTTTAAACAAGTTCCTTTATTAAGTTATCCTCAACTATCCCATTTGATTATATGCTATTTCTTGCCAGGACCCTGACTGATACAGTGGCTTTACTGGATGCTGTCCTATTTACTGCTAGAAAGAAGGAATTCACAGAATAATCCAAAAGCAAAGCTAGGATTTTTTATGGTAGGTTTTACCCAACATTTACTGACATGGATAAGGATCCTATAGAGTAGGTCAACTTCTTCAGTGAATTAGAAGTATGTTTTGTAACCAGTTTATCTGGGAGTTCATATGGGAAATACAATTTATATGGATGCTGTATTAGTTATGATAGATTAAGCTTATGCTGCAGTAACAAATCTCAGGAAGTTAACACAACAAAAATTTATTTTTCACCCAGTTGAAATCTGCTGGCAGTCTGGGTAATTTTGCAAGGGTGGCTGTCTTTCATGCAATGGCTCAACAGTCTAGCGATCTTGTGATTCCATGATCCCAACATAAGGTCTTCTCCCTAGCATCCTAATAGAAGAAGGAGACTGTGGAATTGTCCTGGGACTTTTTACTCCTTCAACACATAAGTGAAACAATCACATTTCATTGATGAGTGCCAATCATATAGTCCTGCCAAACTTCTAGGCAGCTAGGAAGAGGCTTTTGCATACCCCAGAAGGGATCACATGCCCTAGGAATGAGATTTTATAAACATATGTGCTGCAGGTGCCATAATAAGATATGTTTTAGAGTTGAGGTGGGTATTTTGTTACACATACTTAAATTTTTTCCAGGCTAAAATTATTATAGCTTTAGTTTTCCATTTGTCTCTTAGGGCAACACCAAAATTTTTATGGAGCAGAACCTTTGACTTGCCCTTTGTACCCTCTTGGCATGATTCCTGACAAAGTTAGGGTTGCCTTTTTTTATTAAAGTAGGTTCCCGTGTAAGAGTCTTAGCATGCACCTCTCCACTTAAAACAGAAGAATAAAATAGCTCCATAGTTTCATTCCTGCTAATCATCAGAAAGTATAAAGACTTGAAGATTTTGCATAAGGAATCTTATAAGAAACTAACCTTTGAAACTGGCTGTTGTATTTCATGTAAGGTTGTTATGTAGGTTACTGTTTACCGCATTTCAGAGCATCCTCCTTATGAGAATCAATAGATAAATTCTTCTCTTGATAACAGAAAAAGTGGTGCTTTTTCTGAATAGCTTAAAATCATCTCCAGGACAATGCACATTGTGTAGATGGCCATGTTTCCCTTTAATGTTGGCTGCTAATTCATTAGGAGCCAAATTTATTGTTTCCTTCCAGCAAGTATACCCTGCTTCACAATAGGCATTTGGTTTCACCCCTCATTTCATCTTACTTTTCCTGCAATTATTTTCCTTTGTCCTTATTTTATCACAGTTTTATTTCCACTTTATCTTGCTATGTTGTTTACATGTTTATAAGTTCTCTTACAAAATAGCATATAGCTACATGTAAAGCCACATTCTGCTTCCTGTATGAGACCTTAAATACTAAATTTTGCCACTAGCTAGTGTGATTTCAGCCTCTGGAAGATTTATTTTTTCAGTGGAAATTTAGTATTTTGAGATAAGAGCACAACATAGAGTTCCTAGATGTGTGTTTTTAAACCTAAATAAGCAAACTCACTGTAAATATCAAGTCAGTATTTCATGCAAGGTTGTCAGGCATAGCATCTCCAAATTTACCCCATTGTCTAGCATAATATGATTATAGAGGCCCATCAGAAAATGTTGCAAAATACGCGAAAGGATGCTCTCATTTACTTTGGGTTTGGGGGTTATCTCAATAGTGAGTCATTTCACTCAGGTGTTGAAACCTGAGGTATCTATAGCAATCAGTGATTTGAGGCTCAGCGCTGGCTAGCTTATTTATCTGGCTCCTAAATCTCTGATTCAGAGCATGGGGCAAATATTTCTAGGGGTTTTGGAAATTGCTTCATTGAAAGAAGCCTGCTTTTTTTGTTGTTATTACTCTGAGGAAAATAAAGGATACAAATGTTTATCTATATAAATATCTCTATCTGTATATATATATATATATATATGTGTGTGTGTGTGTGTGTGTGTGTGTGTGTGTGTATTTATCGATCATATCCTTTCTCTCTCTCTCCAGCATTCTTTTGCTTTTTTTATTCCCTTTCTGTTTTCTTAGCTTGGTCTTACACTCCTCTATTCTGTCTCACTTACTGATATCTTTTTCCTCCCCATCTGATCAATTTCTTTCATTTTCAACCTTGTGTCTCCCTTTGTCTGATATTTATTTCATTATTTTCCTTTAAGTTTCTTGGCCTTTCTTCCATCTTCTCTCACAAACTTCAGAGAATGGGCTGCATGTGTCTTGGCTTCTACCCTCCACTCCTTTCCCTCTGCCTTCTTACTCTGCTGGCTGCTCAGCTGAACTTGTTACTGCAATTGTGTTTTCAAAGGCAGAGCCATTTAATGCACAGAGATAGAGAATTGTGTGAAGGGAAGGGGAATGGTGTCATTTTTCTAACTTCATTTTTGAAGGGACTGTCCTATTTGCTATTAGCTTTTCTATACTGGGGAAAATTTAGCTGATGTATTTTTCTTCTGAGAGCAATTTAAAAGAGATTATTAACTTTTTTTTCTTCTTACCATGTAAACAGACCAATTAGGAGAATTCATGTCCCCCTTCCCCCATGTAGCAGTTGCTTCTTATAATCATCTGACCTCCTCTTTCTACCCCCTGCTATTCTCTTCATGTAAAAGGACTCACATTCACAATAGTCTTCTCATTTTTGGCTTCGAGAGAAATGGTATATCCATCATGAATGAAAAACATACTCTTTTGTTGGAATTAGTATCTTGGGGAACTGGCCAAATTCCAGTTTGCTGCTTAAAAATGACTGCGTCATTTGTGTTCTTCCTCACCTCTTGTTAAATCTGCTGAGCTGTGTGGCAGCCTGGTGGTCTGCCTGTCATATTGCTCTTTAAACGTGGCTTCATTCCTGAGGAGAGTGAAAGTACAGGAAGTTGATTCATGATGTTTAGAGATTCTTGAAGTTACAAAGCACTGAGTTACCCAATTCAATGGAATTGTGGATTGCCCCATCCAAACTTCAGTTCTATCCTTAATTTCGTTTAACTGTAGAAATGTTAGTTCATCTATGAATCATTTATTTTAGCACTTAGAGCATGCCATGAACTTGCCTAACTCTAAGGCAGAGAGCATACCTTCCCAGAGCTTACAGGACAAGAGTTCTCAGTCTAAGCCACATATTGGAATCACTGGGGAGTTAAAAATGTACTTAAATCTGAGTTTCACCCTAGAGATTCTGATTTAATTGGTCTAGGTGGGATGGCCTATCAAGTTTTAAAAGCTCTGCAGATGATTCTAATATTTAGCCAAGGATGAGATCCATTGGTCTAGGGCAGCAGTTCTGAGGCTATGGTCCCAAACCAACAGCATAGACACCAGTATCACCTGGGAACTTATTAGAAATGCATATCATTGGGCTCTACTCTTATCTTACTAAATCAGAAACTCTAGGAGTGAGCTCCAGCAATCTGAGTTTTAACAAGCCCTCTAGGTCAGTGATCTGCAAACTTTTTCTGTTAAAGACCATATTGTACATATTTTAGGCTTTGTGGACCACCGGTGCCTGTTGCAACAACTCAGCTCTGCTGTTAGAGCACTAAAGTAGCCATAGACAATATATAAAAAGGTGACTGTGGCTGTGCTCCAATAAAACTTTATTTATAAAACAAGGAGTAGGGCTGGGTTTGGTCTTTGAACAGTCATTTGTTGACCCAGCTCTAGGTGATTCTGATATATGCAATGAATAGTTAAAAAATGTTATCAGATATGATAGATTATTTGTTAGGGAAGTAAAGGATGTCAAGACAGTGCATTAGAAGATACCTAACTCAATTTTCTGGATGAGAAAATGATTCTAACAAAAAGTATCAGCTAGTAAGAGTTTGATAAAAAGGCAAGGATAGAACCTTCTTGGCATGGGGAGCTTTCATGCCACATTTCCTGAATATGCACCCTCTATTCATTCAGATATGCCTCCTTATTGCCTTATTAATCTGTCAGGTACACCCCTGCCTCCATGAATTTTTTTACGACTTCCCCTTCTTAGAATGTCCTTTTTCTTCTTCCTCATCCCTTTTAGTCTTACCTATTCTTCAAGGCTCAGTTCAGATTGCAAAGGAAGTTTAGAATGTCCTTCCTGTCACCATACATGTGGGATGTCAACATGTCAGACAGACTCTAGATGCTCATGAGAAGGCAGACACACAGCCTTTAGATCAAAGAGCCAGAGAGCTGCTGAAATCAACTGCAAATTTGCAGGTCATATTGGAAGGAGTCAAAAACTTTCGGTGAAATTAATGGATAAATATTTAGTATTCAAAGACCTTAAGCAAATGACAAGAAATTTCTGACTTTGTAATTAGAAATTGCAGCAAGAAGGAGGTATAACAGAAAACAAATTACATGGGATGAGATTAATGTTAGACACACAAAATAGAAACTAGACTAGACTAAAGTAGTCCAATAACCACTTTAAACCATTATAAGGATTATTAGCTCTTCCTTAGTGAGGAAAACTGAAGGTGATATCCAAACCCTTTATCGATATTGGTATTTGTCCATTCAGAGTAAATTGTTTTTATTTTTCATTATAGATAGTGAATTAATATTTTCAGTAAGTATTTTTATTACCCAAAAGTATTAAAAATGTTAAAGTTCTATGTTGAAATACCCTTATAGATACTTTCAAATCAATATGCCTACACTGGGTAGACCCTACCTATTAAGGACTTGGTTGCTTGGATTGGACAAAATCGGATAAGCAGCTTCCCTTATAGGATTCTGTCTTAATTAGGCTTAATTCACTTTAGATCTGCTACAAGTTACACAAAAGCATGGAAGAGGCAGAGAGAGAGAATGAGAGTGAGAAAGAGAGAGAGGAGTATGTTTATAAGGTTAATTAAAAAGAATTTTGATAGAGGCTGTAAGAAAATGATGGGAGTTATGTTATGGCTGGAGAGGTAGGTAGAAACTTGAAAATGTAAGACTTCATAGTCTATGCTAACTTGTTTGGAATTTATCCTGACAGATATGGTGAACCATTTACATTTAAACATTCAAGGGGAGCGACATGATTAATTTTGTTTTGTACAAAGATACTCCAAAAATTATGTGGAGGAATAAACTGGAAAGAGGTAATCATGGGCAGGGAGAAGATAGTGAATTCCATTTTGGGTATGTTGCATTAAGGTACCTCTGAGACTAAGGTAACTTTTCCCTCACCATCCCCAAACTTCCTGTATTGGTTTGTTAATTGGAGTCCTCTATTCAACAACTCATCTAATGAAATGAAAATTAACTATTAATAATCACATATGCATTAGGAAAAAAACAGAAATATTAAAAATATTAGTCAAATCAACTATTCCAGACTCCCATTTTTCAAATAAGAGTTATAACTATAAGAAGTTTTATGTAAGCTTCGTGGTAATTGCAAAGAAAAAAAAACTGTAGTAGAAAAGCTAAAAGAGGAAGAAATCAAAGCCTATTGCTAAAAAATCATTAAATCAGAAATTAAGACAGCAAGAGAGGAAGAAAAGAAAAAGGAACTATAAAACAGCCAGAAAGCAATTGCCAAAATGGCAATGGTAAAATCCTTATCTATCAGTAATTACTTTAAGTGTAAATGGGTTAAATTCTCCAATCAAAAGACAGAGTGGCTGAATGGATAAAATACAAGAGCCAACTAAGTGATGCCTACAAGAGACTCACATTAGCATTAAGGATGCACACAGGCTGAAAATGAATAGTGACAAAAGACAGTCCATGCAATAATAATCAGAATAGAACAGGGGTAGCTATACTTATATCAGACATAATAGGCGTTGCATCAAAAGTCATCACAACTGACAAAGAATGTCATATACAATGGTAAAGAGGTCAATTTGTCAAGATGATATAACACATAAATATATAATATATGCACCCAGTGTCATAAAACCTAAATATATAAAACAATTATTAACAGAACTGAAGGGAAAAATAGCAATGCAATAATTGTTGGGGACTTCAATAAACCACATTTATCAATCATTCGGACAGAAGAGTAATAAGGAAACAAAAGACTTGAACAACAATGTAGACTGAATAAACATAACAAATATATACAGAACATTCTACCCAATAGCAGCCAAATAAACATTTGTCTCAAGTGCATAAGGAATAGTCTCCAGGATAGATCACATGTTAGCCACCAAACAAGATTAAAATCATATCAAATATCTTTGCCAACCACAATGGAATGAAATTAGGAATCAATAACAGGAGAAAAATTGGAAAATTCACAAATGTGCAGAAATTAAATAACATGCTCCTGAACAACCAACAGCTCAAAAAATGTCAAAAGGGAAATCAATATCATCTTGAGACAAATGCAAATGGAAACATAGCATACCAAAATGTATAGGAGTCATCAAAAGCCTTTCTAAAAGGGAATTTTATAGCAATAAAGAGCTATATTAATAAAAAAGAAAGATCTCAAATAAACAACCTAATCTTATACCTCAAGGGACTAGACAATGAAAAATAAGTATTTTTCCTTTTGAGTATATTTTTTATTATAACACCCCGCTTTCTCTGTGTGTGTGTGTGTGTGTGTGTGTTTGTGTGTGTGTGTGTAGCAAGTGAGGTAGATATATATTACAAATATACTATTTTATACAGAAAACATCATAGGTAATATTCAGTCAAGGTTAGATTCTATTAATAAAAATAGCTGGATGGTTCTCTTACATTAACTGAAACTGAACCAACAGAAAAAACTTCTCTGGTGTATTTTTATGGTTATACTTTTCATAATTGGTCCAACTGGACTGATTTTTACATCAAAGGTAAAGATTTATTTTATGAGTTTCAGATTACATTGAATATTATCCAGTCTCTTTAACTAACATTAGCCATTAATCAATCATTGAACATTGGCTGTAATATCTGTACATGTTTACATATAATCATTACATAGATAAGTTTATAAACATTATGGAGCATTTGAGAAGCTCTGATTATCCACGTGTCCCCCAATTTAAAGTAAACACTTTTAAAATTTTTGTCAAAATAAAGACTTTAAAAAACTTAACCTTACCTCATATAGACAAGTAATTCTACAGAATTATAAGGAGTTAGTTTGGATTCATTCAAGTTATTTTCAGATGGGTGATGTGTTTACCAATGAATACATCTTTGCATTTGGATAAAATAAGTATGAGTTGTCTCTTCAAAATCAGCATTTAAAGAAAGTACCTTTGGATTCAAGGTGGAAGAAAATGAATTCCCAGACACCTGTGGTACGTGTAAGGGAGGAGATTGAGAAAAACAATAGAAGAAAATGAAAGCATTTATGTAGGTGTTCCTGAAATGAATAAACATTGCCCAGTCTGACATTTCCTTAGTATAGTGTCTTATTTAACTGATAGCTTTTCTATTCCTATTAGAAGGCCTAATAATATGTAAACTGTGTGTGTTAATTCTAGGGAAGTGTTATATTAAGAGCTCTAAAAAACACCAAAAATTAAAAAAATAAGTATAAAATTGGAATATCAATAATGGTGGAATTTATTATATGCAACATATTATAGGGTATTTATCTGGACATGTATAATATGAGCAGTTATGTAGAGAGGTTTCATCCTTGAAGCTGTCAGATGTTTTTCTCTTCATTTTTTATAGCCTCAACAAAGATGTTCACCTCATTTTCAAGCTACCAAAATTAAGGATAAACCATATTGTTATCTCTTGGATCCTCTTTCCAGTTTATCTGTCAGTATGTACCCAGTTGCAAATGGGATTGCCTCTCACTGTCATTTCCCTGACTCCTGAAGTCATCATTTCTTTGGATCCATTCTTCATCCTGTGGCAGAAAATATTGTTTCTGAGTCTCAGTTTGTTTTTCCCTCTTTGCTTGCTTTCCTGCCTCACTAGGTTCAATTCTTCTTCCTTCTCCTACATGGCTGTTTTCTTCATGTTATATCCTCCTATGCAATTTTAGTTAGTCACTATTAGTACCAAAGAATGAAAGTGATTCCCTCCCACAAAGAAAACACTATTCATAATTTTGGTCAGTCTTCCATAGAAAAGGCTTCAATGAAAGTATGATTATTCTTTTGTCTCAATCTTTCTGGCTTGATTTAGTTTACAGCATGCCATTTGAAACACATGCTGTGTTTTATGTATCTCTTATTTATCACGTAGTTTCAAAGAGGAAATGAGGAACCCATGTGAAATCTAACTTTATTTAGTTCAAGAAAAGGATATAACAAAGATAGATAAGAGTTTTCAAAAGTTCCTTTCCATTTATCTTTTTAAAAGTGTCTAATTTCTTCTCTGGTTCCTAGCAGGGGGATACATTGTCAGCTTCATTTCTTAGCCTGAAACACAAGGTTTCAAATAAAATCACTTAATGGTTCAAGTTTGCTTCATCTACAGGAAGACTAAAGGGAAAAAATCTATTTTGTTTTTAAATAACTTTAAACTGTGCCTTCATGGCTTCTTTAACCAAAAAGTACTGATTGTGCCAATCTGGAGCTGAGCCAAGAACATATTTGTCTTCCTTTTCATTTCTCCTTTTTATGATTAAAACAAGTAAAGTTAAATTCATGGGATTTATCAAGATACTTGGCACAAATAAAAACTCATTTTGGCTTTTATACAATGCAGAAGTTAGTAAATATTTGTTAACACCCATACAGCAATTGTCTAAGAAAAATATTTTCAAAGAAGAGAACATTTCTTTCCCTAAAAGTTCTTCCTTTGTTTCAAAACCTAGGATATTGAATTGCACAGAGAAAGCTTGAATTTTCCATAAAGGGATATGACATTCACAGTCAAATAGCCTTTCTTAAGAAAGTTATTTTTAAGAAAGTATTCTGATAAGTTTTTGATTCTCTTCTATTAAATCTGTAGTGATCATAATTTTATAGCCTTGTTCATTAGACACACCTCTTGAAGGAGTTCAGGATAACCATTAATTAATGCTCAGTATCTGTGACAGTGACACCAGTATACCTTATTTTAACTAACAAATTACTGACCATCTGGTCTTTAAAAATATCCATATTTTTAGGAGGTAAAGAAAGGTTTGACAAGGATATTTTGAAAATATTTCTCCCAATATGTGAAAATCTAAAAATTTTCTGCTATCAGTTTTCATATCTATATCATTTGAATACTTTGGCTCATATGAGTCTGTTATTTGAGTCCTCAAGCTTAACTTGTTTCTGTTGCATATATCTTGTGAGAGGTGATGTGTTATGAAGTAATCAAAATTCTTTCATAAGGATTTTTGTTTAATTTACCTCAGATCCTTTTCTTTTGTTATAAATTGTGCTTTAACCCAAGAGCATTTTGCTTTTTATTTCTAGTCTTTCTTGCTTTCCCTTCAAGGCTTTTCATTACTCCTTTTAGGCAAAGCAGTGTTCCAATTAATTATGAGAATATTAAGGCTAAGAGTGGAAGTGGTACATTTTTTGAACAGAGTTGAGAGAGATGAGGCTAAGGTGGAAGAAAAATGAAAGTACTGGGTTTATGAGGAGTTGGATAAGCCTAGTAGGATAAGGGTTATCTGAAGAAACAGGCAAAGTAATGGTAGGCAGGATCTTGGTTTTCAATACTATTCTCTAGTAAAAGTAGACAGCACTCTTTGAAGAAATAGCTAATCCTACGGGGTGGGGTGGGGGGACATAGGATATGTAAGATAAGCCTGGTACACCTTTTAGTTCCATAAATAAAGGAAGTGCTCAAAAAACCAAAATGCACAGGCACCAAATCGAAAGGTCCCTCAATGGCCAAAGCTGAAATAATTTGTTCAAAGAATTAAACAACATAATATTGGATTATAATGCTAAGTATAAAATAAATATACATGAGTCCAAACTGATATAAATTATTAAATAAATAAATAAATGAGAACAGACAAATCTCCCATGAATAATTTATGTAGATAACTTGACTTCCAGGAGATGGAGTTTAATTCTCCCACTTTAAATGCAGGCTTGACTTAGTGACTCACTTCCAAAGAATAGCGTATAGAAAATGACTGAGGAGAGTAATTTTAGACAGAGATATCTGACACACACTACCTAAGTCAGGTGATCAAGACTAACATCATCATGCTCAACATCACTAATCATTAGAGAAATACAAATCAAAACCAACACGAGGTATCACCTCACACCAGTCAGAATGGCCATCATCAAACAATCTACAAACAATAAATGCTGGAGAGGGTATGGAGAAAAGGGAACCTTCTTGCACTGTTGGTGGGAATGTAAATTGATACAGACACTATGGAGAACAGTATGGAGGTTCTTTAAAAAACTAAAAATAGAACTAACATATGACCCAGCAATCCCATTACTGGGCATATACCCTGAGAAAACCATAATTCAAAAACAGTCATGTACCACAGTGTTCACTGCAGCTCTATTTACAATAGCCAGGACATGGAAGCAACTTAAGCATCCACTGATGGATGAATGGATAAAGAAGACGTGGCACATATATTTAATGGAATATTACTCAGGCATAAAAAGAAATGAAATTGAGTTATTTGTAGTGAGGTGGATGGACCTAGAGTCTGTCATACAGAGTGAAGTAAGTCAAAAAGAGAAAAACAAATATCATATGCTAACACATATATATGGAATCTGAAAAAAAAAGTTTTGGAGGAACCTAGGGGCAGGACAGGAATAAAGATGCAGATGTAGAGAATGGACTTGAGGACATGGGGAGGGGAAGGGTAAGCTGGGATAAAGTGAGAGAGTGGCATAGACATATATATACTACCAAATGTAAAACAGATAGCTAGTGGGAAGCAGTTGCATAGCACAGGCAGATCAGCTCCATGCTTTGTGACCATCTAGAGGGTTTGGATAAGGAGGGGGTGAGGGAGACACAAGAGGGAGGAGGTATGGGGATATATGTATATGTATAGCTGGTTCACTTTGTTATAAAGCAGAAACTAACACACTATTGTAAAGCAATTACACTGCAATAAAGATGTTAAAAAAAGACTAACATAATCAGTGATAAGACATGGTGATAATATGTATCCTCTATGTGATGGGATAACAATGGGACTTCTCCTCTGTAGTATTCCCCCCTTAAACACATAACCTCAGTCTTACCATGAGAAAAGTATTAGAAAAACACAAACAGATGGACATACTACAAAACAACAGACAAGTACTCCTCAAAATTGTCAAGGTAATGAAGAAATGCAAACAAAGATGGAGAAACTGTCACTGACCAATGAAAACTAAAGAGACATGATTATTAAATGTCATATGGGATCCTCAAATGGAAAAAGGACTTTAAAGAAAAACAACTGAAATCTGAATAAAGTCTTAAATTTGGCTAGTGATAATGTACCAAAGTTATTTTCTTAGACATGACAAAGGGAGCATCATTGTATATGTGCCAACAACAGGAGAAACTAGGTGAAGAATAAATGGAAATCCTCTGTAATATCTTTGCCACTTTTCTGTAAATCTAAAATTATTCCCCCAAAAACATTTATTTAAAAAAGTAAATGATAAGGAAGACTTCCAAAAGAATAGATCATAGATATAAAATTTGCACATATCATAATTGTCACTTTGAGCTGTATCTCAGTTTGTTTATATGTAATAGAAGCTTGATTATGGTAAGTATTCTCAGGCAAATACCTAGGGAGGATGATGAAATTCCTAGTTAATAGATGTTGTTGATATGGTGGTTCATATTTCTAATACTTGTAGTGTGTTTCTTAGAGGAGAAAAGAGAGTCTAGAGATTGGTTCATGTTGGCAGAGTAGAAGGACATGCTCTCACTCCCTCTTTTGAGAACACTGGAATCACAACTAACTGTTGAACAATCATCAACAAGAAGACACTGGAACTCACCAAAAAAGATACTACACATGAAAAAACAAAGGAGAAGCCACAATGAGATGGTAGGAGGGGTGCTATCACAATAAAATCAAATCCCATAACTGATGGGTGGGTGACTCACAAACTGGAGATCACTTATACAACAGAAGTCCACCCACTGGAGTGAAGGACCTGAGCAAAACATCAGGATTCCCAACCTGGGTGTCTGACAATTAGAGGAAGAATTCTTAGAGAATCAGACTTTGAAGGCTAGTGTGATTTGATTGCAGGACCTCATCAGGACAGGGGGAAACAGAGACTCCACTCTTGGATGGCACACACAAAAGTAGTGAGTGCACTGGGACACAGGGGAAGGAACAGTGACCCCATAGGACACTGAACCAGAACTACCTGCTAGTGTTGGAGGGTCTCCTGCAGAGGCAGGGGGCAGCTGTGGCTCACGAAGGAGCAAGGACACTGGCAGCAGAAGTTCTGGGAAATACTCCTTGGTGTGAGGCCTACTAGAGTCCACCATTAGCCCCACCAAAGAGCCTGGGTAGGCTCCAGTGTTGGATCGCCTCAGGCCAAACAATCAACAGAGACGGAACCCAGCATGACCCATCAGCAAAGTGGATTAAAGTTTTACTGAGCTCTGCCCACCAGAGCAACAGCCAGCTCTACCTACCACCAGTCCCTCCCATCAGGAAACTTGCACAAGCCTCTTAGATTGCCTCATCCAACAGAGGGCAGACAGCAGAAGCAAGAAGAACTACAATCCTGCAGCCTGTGGAACAAAAACCACATTCACAGAAAGATGGCCAAGATGAAAAGGCAGAGGGCTATGTACCAGATGAAGGAACAAGATAAAACCCCAGAAAAACAACTAAATGAAATGGAGATAGGCAATTGTCCAGGAAAAGAATTCAGAATAATGATAGTGAAGATGATCCAAGACCTCAGAAAAAGAATGGAGGAAAAGATTGAGAAGATGCAAGAAATGTTTAACAGAGATCTAGAAGAATTAAAGAACAAACAAAAAGAGATCAACAGTACAATAACTGAGATGAAAAGTACACAAGAAGGAATCAATAGCAGAATATCTGAGGCAGAAGAACGGATAAGTGACCTGGAAGACAGAATGGTGGAATTCACTGCTGCGGAACAGAAAAAAGAAAAAAGAATGAAAAGAAATGAAGACAGCCTAAGAGACCCCTGGGACAACATTAAATGCAACAACATTTACATTATAGGGGTCCCAGAAGGAGAAGAGAGAGAAATGACCCGAGGAAATATTTGAAGAGATTGTAGTCGAAAACTTCCCTAACATGGGAAAAGAAATAGCCATCCAAGTCCAGGAAGGGCAGAGAGTCCCATACAGGATAAACCCAAGGAAAAACACACCAAGACACATAGTAATCAAGTTGTCAAAAATTAAAGACAAAGAAAACTTATTGAAAGCAATAAGGGAAAAACAACAGATAACATACAAGGGAACTCAAATAAGGTTAACAGCTGATTTCTCAGCAGAACCTCTACAAGCCAGAAGTGAGTAGCATGATATACTTGAAGTGATGAAAGGGAAGAAACTACAACAAAGATTACTCTACCCAGCAAGGATCTCATTCAGATTCGATGGAGAAATCAAAAGCTTTACAGACAAGCAAAAGCTCAGAGAATTCAGCACCACGAAACCAGCTCTACAACAAATGCTAAAGGAACTTCTCTAAGTGGGAAACACAAGAGAAGAAAAGGACCTACTAAAACAAACCCAAAACAATTAAGAAAATGGTAATAGGAACATACATATTGATAATTACCTTAAACGTGAATGGATTAAATACTCCAAGCAAAAGACACAGTCTTGCTGAATGGATACAAAAAGAAGACTAATCTATATGCTGTCTACAAGAGACCCACTTCAGACCTAGGGACACATACAGACTTAAAGTGAAATGATGGAAAAAGATATTCCATGCAATTGGAAATCAAAAGAAAGCTGGAGTAGCAATACTCATATCAGATAAAATAGACTTTAAAATACAGAATGTTATAAGAGACAAGGAAGAACACAACGTAATGATCAAGGGATCAATCCAAGAAGAAGATATAACAATTATAAATATATATGCACCCAACATAGGAGACTTCAATACATAAGGCAACTGCTAACAGATCTAAAAGAGGAAATGGACAGTAACACAATAATAGTGGGGGACTTTAACACCTCACTTACACCAATGGACAGATCATCCAAACAGAATATTAATAAGGAAACACAAGTTTTAAATGACACAATAGATGAGACAGATTTAATTGATATTTATAGGATATTCCATCCTAAAACAGAAGATTGCTATTTCTTTTCAAGTGTGCATGGAACATTCTCCAAGATAGATCACATCTTGGGTCACAAATCAATCCTCAGTAAATTTAAGAAAATTGAAATATATCAAACATCTTTTCTGACCACAACCCTATGAGATTAGAAATAAATTACAGAGGGAAAAAGAACGTAAAAAACACAAACGCATGAAGGCTAAACAAAAAGTTACTAAATAACCAGGGAATCACCGAAGAAATCAAAGAGGAAATCAGAAAATACCTGGAGGCAAATGACAATGAAAACACGACAATCCAAAACCTATGGGATGCAGCAAAAGCAGTTCTAAGAGGGAAGTTTACAGCTATACAAGCCTACCTCAAGAAAAATGTAAAATCTCAAATAAACAATCTAACGTTATACCTAAAGGAACTAGAGAAAGTAAAACAAACAAACCAAAAAAACCCCCCAAAGTTAGCAGAAGGAAAGAAATCATAAAGATCAGAGGAGAAATAAATGAAATAGAAACAAAGAAAACAATAGCAATGCTCAATAAAACTAAAAGTTTGTTGTTTGAGAAGATAAACAAAATTGATAACCAATTAACCAGACTCATCAAGAAAAAGAGGGAGAGGACTCAAATCAATAAAATTAGAAATGAAAAAGGACAAGTTACAACAGACACCACAGAAATACAAAGCATCCTAAGAGACTACTACAAGTAACTCTATGCCAATAAAATGTACAACCTGGAAGAAATGGACAAGTTCTTAGAAACGTATAAGCTTCCAAGACTGAACCAGGAAGAAATAGTAAATATGAACAGACCAATCACAAGTAATGAAATTGAAACTGTGATTAAAAATTTTCCAACAAACAAAAGTCCAGGACCAGATGACTTCACAGGTGAATTCTATCAAACATTTAGAGAAGAGCTAACACCCATCCTTCTCAAACTCTTCCAAAAACTTGCAGAGGAAGGAAACCTCCCAAACTCATGCTATGAGGCCACCATCAGGCTGATACCAAAAGCAGACAAAAATACTACAAAAAAAGAAAATTACAGACCAATATCACTGGTGAATATAGATGCAAAAATCCTCAACAAAATACTAGCAAACAGAATCCAACAATACATTTAAAGGATCATACACCATGATCAAGTGGAATTTATCCCAGGGCTGCAAGGAGACTTCAGTATATGCAAATCAATCAATGTGATACACCATATTAACAAATTGAAGAAGAAAAACCATATGATCATTTCAATAGATTCAGAAAAAGCTTTTGACTAAATTCAACACTGATTTATGATAAAAACTCTCCAGAAAGTGGGCACAGAGGGAACCTATGTCAACATAATAAAGGCCATATACGACAAACTCACAGCAAACATCATTCTCAATAATGAAAAACTGAAGGCACTTGCTCTAAGATCAGGAACGAGACAAGGATGTCCACTCCCGCCAGTATTATTCAATATACTTTTGGAAGTCCTAGCCATGACAATCAGAGAAGAAAAAGAAACAAAGGAATACAAATTGGAAAAGAAGAAGTAAAACTGTCACTGTTTGCAGATGACATGGTACTATATATAGAGAATCCTAAAGATGCCACTGGAAAACTACTAGAGCTAAGCAATGAATTTGGTAAAGTAGCAGGATACAAAATTAATGCACAGAAATCTCTGGCATTCCTATACACTAATGACAAAAAATCTGAAAGAGAAAGTAAGGAAACACTGCCATTTACCATGCAACAAAAAGAATAAACTATCTAGGAATAAACCTACCTAGGGAGGCACAAGACCTGTGTGCAGAAAACTATAAGACACTGTTGAAAGAAATTAAAGATGATACCAACAGATGGAGAGGTATACCATGTTCTTTTATTGGAAGAATCAATATTGTGAAAATGACTATACTACCCAAAGCAATCTACAGATTTATTGCAATACCTATCAAATTACAAATGACATTTTTTACAGAACTAGAACAAAAAAGTCTTAAAATTTGTATGGAGACACAAAAGACCCCGAATAGCAATAGCAATTTTGAGAAAGAAAAACGGAGCTGGAGGAATCAGGCTCCCTGACTTCAGACTATAATACAAAGCTACAGTAATCAATACAATATGGTAGTGGCACAAAAACAGAAATATAGTTCAATGGAACAGGATAGAAAGCCCAGAAGTAAACCCATGCACCTATGTTCAACTAATCTATGACAAAGGAGGCAATGATATACAATGGAGAAAAGACATTCTCTTCAATAAGTGGTGCTGGATAACTGGACAGCTACATGTAAAGAATGAATTTAGAACACTCCCTAACACCATACACAAAAATAAACACAAAATGGATTAGAGACCTAAATGTAAGGGCAGACACTATAAAACTCTTAGAGGAAAACATAGGCAGAACACTCTATGACATAAATCACAGCAAGATCCTTTTGACCTACCTCCTAGAGAAATGGAAATAAAAAGAAAAATAAACAAATGGGACCTAATGAAACTTAAAAGCTTTGGCACAGCCAAGGAAGTCATAAACAAGATGAAAAGACACCCCTCAGAATGGGAGAAAATATTTGCAAATGAATCTTCGGACAAAGGATTAATCTCCAAAATATATAAACAGCTCATGAAGCTCAATATTAAAAAAAACAAACAACCCAATCCAAAAATGGGCAGAAGACCTAAACTGACATTTCTCCAAAGAAGATATACAGATGGGAAAGAAGTACATGAAAAGCTGCTCAACGTCACTAATTATTAGAGAAATGCATATGAAAAGTACAATGAGGTATCACCTCACACCAGTTAGAATGGGCATTATCAGAAAATCTACAAAAAAATGCTGGAGAGGGTGTGGAGGAAAGGGAACCGTTTTGCACTGTTGGTGGGAATGTAAGTTGATACAGCCACTTTGGAGAACAGTATGGATGTTCCTTAAAAAAATAAAAATAGAATTACCATATGACCTAGGAATCCCACTACTGGGCATATACTTAGAGAAAACCATAATTCAAAAAGACACATGCACCCCAATATTCACTGCAGCACTATTTACAATAGGCGGGTCATGGAAGTAATCTAAATGCCCATCGACAGATGAATGGATAAAGAAGATATGGTACATATATATCATGGAATATTACTCAGCCCTAAAAAGGAACGAAATTGTATCATTTGTAGAGACATAGATGCACCTGAAGACTGTCATACAGAGTGAAGTAAGTCAAGGAGAGAAACAAATATCGTATATTAACACATATATGTGGAACCTAGAAAATGGTACAGATGAACCTGTTTTCAGAGTAGAAATTGAGACACAGAAGTAGAAAATAAACGTATGGACACCAAGGGTGGAAAGTGGCGGGGGCTGAGTTTTGTGGTGTGATGAATTGGGAGATTGGGATTAACATGTATACAGTGATGTGTATAAAATGGATGACGAATAAGAAAAAAAATACCTAAAAATTGAGTGGGAATATAAAGAAAATTCCTAGAAAAAATAAAAGAGAATCTCAAATGGATTGAGGCCCTGGATAAACTAGATGATTATTTGCAGACTCAAATTCAAGCATTGGATCTGTTAGAGATAAAGAGGAGGAGGAGAGAGAGAGAGAGTGAGAGTGAGAGAGAGAGAGAGAGAGAGAGAGAGAGAGAGAGAGAGAGAGAGAGAGAGAAAGAGAGAGAGAGAGGGAGAGAGAGAGAGATTGGGAATGAGAATGGGGAGAATGGAGAGGATAGGAGTAGTCTCCTTCCTCCAGGAATAATCTTGGCATTGTGCTATGTTTGTAATTAATTAGGAGACAGAAAAAGCTAGAGTTGGAGTACATTGCTGCAGGGAAGAGATTGGAGAAAAAGAACACAATTTTAAATGGTACATATGCAGGTGGGATATGGGTGAAAGGGATAACTGATTATACTTTAATTTCTTTCCAGACTGAAGGAAGGAGAAAGGGAAGAGGGGATGGTATATGTATTTGAAAGTGAGGAGGGGAGGGGTGGGTGGACATGATTAATTAAAGTACAGTGAAAAGCCATTCAGGCAAAGACTGTCTGCTACGCCAGATATTTAAGCAAATGATTCCTTATTTACCAAGAGTTGAAATGATTGTCATTTTGGGAATGATCCCAAGGTGTATGTATACCATCTGGATACCAGGTCTCAAGAAGATTGAGACAAATTTAGATTTATAATGATTTAAGAGGGAGAATCAAAACTGTTGAAACATCATTTTGGTAAAGTCTCTGAATAGATCTACTGGCTTTATTTAACAGTGTAGTAGTGACATTAGAAACACTTCTGATTGAGATTGTACTGAAAGATATTGGCAGATCATTTGAATTAAGGAGTAAAAGTAAAAGAGAAAAGAGGTCAGGTGAGGCCAGACTTCTTCCCTGGGAGTTGGATTTATGAAAATAATGGACACTATTACATGTTTTAGCATGATTCAAAAAAACAACAATCATGCCTTATAGCCAGCTTTCAGGTATTGGAAATTGCAGCAGAATATGGGGATAACAGTTGTATTAATTTTGTCAGAAAAAATAGCCTTAAGAACACAAATTTTTCTAATAGTACTAAAAATTTGTAACAAAAGTAGCAGAACAATGTGTGCTAAAACAACGATATTTCATCTGAAGTAAGATGAGAGCAATCGGCTTCAACTTTTGATGTTACATTGACTAGTGGTACCAGAACTATTGTTAACTCCAGAGTAGAACTAACTCCAAGTTCACACATTTGTTGTGATATTTTTCAGAAATTAAGCAATGGTGGAGAATAATTGTGAATTGGTGAGTTCAGTAACATAGTCTGAATTGTCTATCATATTTTATTTACTTATTTATTTTTTATTGGAGTATAATTGCTTTACAATGTGTTAGTTTCTGCTGTACAACAAAATGAATCAGCTATATGTATACATATATCCCCTCCAACTTGAGCCTCCCTCCCGCCACTAAACGTCCCACCCCCTATGTCATCACAGAGCACCAAGCTGAACACCCTATGCTTTACAGCAGCTTCCCACTAGCTATCAGTTTTACACATGGTAGTGTATTTATGTTAATGCTAATCTCTCAATTCGTCCCACCCTCTCCTTCCCCCACTGTGTCCACAAGTCTGTTCTCTACATCTGAGTCTCTTTTCCTACCCTGCAAATAGGTTAATCAGTACCATTTTTCTAGATTCCATATATATGCATTAATATATGATATTTGTTTTTCTCTTTCTGACTTCACTCTCTATGACAGACTCTAGGTTCATCCACATCATTACAAATAACTCAATTTTGATTTTTTAATGGTTGATTAATATTCCATTGTATATATGTACCACACCTTCTTTATCCACTCATCTGTCAATGGACATTTAGGTTGCTTCCATGTCCTGGCTGTTGTAACTAGTGCTGCAATGAACATTGTGGTCCATGTGTCTTTTTGAATTATGGTTTTCTAAGGGTATAAGCCCAGCAGTGAGATTGCTGGACAAATACCTGGGTCATATGGTAACTCTATTTTTAGTATTTTATGGAACCTCCATACTGTCTGTTCTCCACAGTGGCTGTATCAATTTACATTCCCACCAATAGTGCAAGAGTGTTCCCTTTTCTCCACATCCCCTCCAGCATTTATTGTTTGTAGAATTTTTGATCATGGCCATTCTGACTGGTGTGAGTTGTTACCTCATAGTGTTTTTAAATAAATAAATAAATTTATTTATTTATTTAAATTTGGCTGTGTTGGGTCTTTGGTTCTGTGCATGGGGTTTCTCTAGATGCAGTGAGCAGGGGCTACTCTTTGTTGTGGTGCCAGGCTTCTCATTGTGGTGATTCTCTTGTTGTAGAGCATGGGCTCTAGGCGCACAGGCTTCAGTAGTTGTGGTGCACAGGGGCCTCTTTTCGTGTGTTTGTTGGCCATCTGTATGTCTTCTTTGGAGAAACGTCTATTTAGGTCTTCCACCCGTTTTTTGATTGGCTTGTTTTTTTGTTTTTTAATATTGAGCTGCATGAGCTGTTTGTATATTTTGGAGATTAATCCACTGTCCATTGCTTTGTTTGCAAACATTTTCTCCCCTTCTGTGGGTTTTCTTTTTGTCTTGTCTATGGTTTCCTTTGCTGTGCAAAAGCTTTTAAGTTTAATTAGGTCCCATTTGTTTATTTTGGTTTGTATTTTCATTACTCTAGTAGGTGGATCAAAAAAAGATCTTGCTGCAATTTATAACAAAGAGTGTTCTGCCTATGTTTTCCTCTAAGAGTTTTATATGGTCTGGCCTTACATTTAGGTCTTTAATCCATTTTGAGTTTATTTTTGTGTATGGTGTTAAGAAGTGTTCTAATTTCACTCTTTTACATATAGCTGTCCAGTGTTTCCAGCACCACTTATTGAAGAGGCTGTCTTTTCTCCATTGTATATTCTTGCCTCCTTTTTCAAAGGTAAGGTGGCCATATGTACATGGGTTTATCTCTGGGCTTTCTATCCTGTTCCACTGATCTGTATTTCTGTTTTTGTGCCAGTACTGTAGCTTTGGAGCCTGATTTCTCCAGCTCCATTTTTCTTTTTCAAGATTGCTTTGGCTATTCAGGGTCTTACTTTTTTTTTTTTTTTTTTTTTTTGCTGTACGCAGGCCTTTCACTGTTGTGGCCTCTCCCGTTGTGCAGCACAGGCTCCGGATGCACAGGTTCAGCAGCCATGGCTCATGGGCCCAGCCACTCCATGGCTTGTGGGATCTTCTGGGACCAGGGCACAAACCCCTGTCCACTGCATCAGCAGGCGGACTCTCAACCACTGTGCCACCAGGGAAGCCCCAGGGTCTTTCTTGTTTCCATACAAATTGTGAAATTTTTTGTTCTAATTCTGTGAAAATTGCCATTGGTAATTTGATAGGGATTGCATTGAATCTGTAGATTGCTTTGGGTAATATAGTTATTTTCACAATGTTGATTCTTCCAACCCATGAACATGGTATATGTCACCATCTGTTTGCATTATGTTTGATTTCCTTCATCAGTGTCTTATAGTTTTCTGCATGCAGGTCTTTTGCCTCCTTAGGTAGGTTTATTCCTAGATATTTTATTCTTTTTATGCAGTGGTAAATGGGATTGTTTCCTTAATTTCTCTTTCTGATTTTTTGTTGCTAGTGTATAGGAATGCAAGAGATTTCTGTGTATTAATTTTGTATACTGCAACTTTACCAAATTCATTGATGAACTCTAGTAGTTTGCTGGTGTCATCTTTAGGGTTTTCTACATATAATATAATATCATCTGCAAACAGTAATAGTTTAAATTCTTTTTTGCCAATTTGGATTCCTTTTATTTCATTTTCTTCTATGATTGCCATGACTAAGACTTCCAAAACTATGTTGAATAACAGTGGCGAGAATGTGCACCCTTGTCGTGTTCCTGATCTTAGAGGAAATGCATTCATTTATTCACCATTGAGAATAATGTTTGCTGTGGGTTTGTCATATATGGTCTTTATTATGTTGAGGTAGGTTCCCTCTATGCCCACTTTCTTGGGAGTTTTTATCATAAAGGGGTGTTGAATTTTCTCAAAGTTTTTCTGCATCTATTGAGGTGATCATATGGTTTTTATTCTACAGTTTGTTAATGTGGTGTATCACACTGATTGACTTGTGGATATGGTAGAATCCATTCATCTCTGGGATAAATCTCACATTATCATGGTGTATGATCCTTTTAATGTGTGTTTGCTACTATTTTGTTGAGGAATTTTGCATCTATGTTAATCAGTATTATTGGCCTGTAATTTTCTCTGTTTTTGGTATCTTTGCCTGGCTTTGGTATCAGAGTGATGGTGCCCTCATAGAATAAGTTTAGGGGTGTTCTTCTCTCTGAAATTTTATGGAAGAGTTTCAGAAGGAAGGGTATTATATCTTCTCTAAATGTTTGATAGAATTTGCCTGTGAAGCCATCTGGCCCTGGGTTTTTGTTTGTTGGAAGATTTTAAATCACAGTTTCAATTTCAGTGCTTGTGATTTGTCTGTTCATTTTCTTCTATTTCTTCCTGGTTCAGTCTTGGAAGGCTGTACTTTTCTAAGAAGTCAATTTCTTCCAGGTTGTACATTTTATTGGTATATAGTTGCTTTTAGTTATCTCTCATGATCCTTTGTATTTCTGCAGTGTCAGTTACTTATTTTTTTTTCATTTCTAATTCTGTTGATTTGAGTCTTCTCCCGTTTTTTCTTGATGAGTCTGGCTAATGGTTTATCAGTTTTGTTTATTTTCTCAAAGAACCAACTTTCAGTTTCATTGATCTTTGTTATTGTTTTCTTCATTTCTTTTTCATTTATTTCTGATCTGATCTTTATGATTTCTTTCCTTCTGTTAAATTTGTTTTTTTTTTTTGTTCTTCTTTCTCTAGTTGCTTTAGGTGTAAGTTTAGGTTGTTTATTTGAGGTTTTCCTTGTTTCTTTTAAAAAAATTATTATTTTGGCTGAACTGTTTCTTCGTTGCTGCATGTGAGCTTTCTCTAGTTGTGAGCATGGACTACTCTTCATTGTGGTGTGCGGGCTTCTCATTGCGATAGCTTCTTTGTTGTGGAGCACAGTCTCTAGGCACATGGGCCTCAGTAGTTGTGGCGTGTGGGCTCAGTACTTTTGGCTTGCAGGATCTATTGCACAGGTTCAGTAGTTGTGACACATGGGTTTAGTTGCTCTGTGGCATGTGGTATCTTCCCGGACCAGGGTTTGAACCTGTGCCCTCTGCATTGGCAAGTGGATTCTTAACCACCGCACCACCGGGGAAATCCCTTCTTGTTTCTTGAGGTAGTATTTTATTGCTATTATCTTCCTTCTTACAACTGCCTTTGTTGCATCCCATAGGTTTTGGGTCGTCATGTTTTTATTGTCATTTATTTCTAGGTATTTTTTAAATTTCCTCTTTGATTTCTTCAGTGTTCTTTTGGATATTTAGTAGCATATTGTTTAGCCTCCATGTGTTTGTGTTTTTTAGTTTTTTTCCCCTGTAATTGATATCTAATCTCATAGTGTTGTCATTGGAAAAAGTTCTTGATACCTTTTCAAATTTCTTAAATTTACCGAAGCTTGATTTGTGACCCAAGATGTGATCTATCCTGGAGAATGTTCCATGTGCACTTGAGAAGAAAGTATATTCTGCTGATTTTTGATGGAATGTTCAGAAGATATCAACTAAGTCCATCTGGTTTAATGTGTCATTTAAGGCTTGTGTTTCCTTATTAATTTCTCTCTGGATGATCTTTCCATTGGTGTAAGTGGGATGTTAAAGTCCCCTCTATTTTTGTGTTACTGTCAATTTCCCCTTTTATTGTTGTTAGCATTTGCCTTATGTATTGAGGTGCTCCTATGTTGGGTGCATAAATATTTACAATTGTTTTATCTTCTTCTTGGATTGATCCTTATTTGTTATGTAGTGTCTTTCTTTGTCTCTTGTAACAGTCTTTATTTTAAAGTCTATTTTGTCTGATGTGAGTATTGTTACTCTAGCTTTCTTTTGATTTCCATTTGCATGGAATATCTTTTTCCATCCCCTCCCTTTCAGTCTGTATGTGTCCCTAGGTATGAAATGGGTCTCTTGTAGACAGCATATATACAGGTCTTGTTTTTGTATCCTTTCAGCCATTCTGTGTTTTTTGGTTGGAGCATTTAGTCCATTTACATTTAAGGGAATTATCACTATGTATGTTACTATTACCATATTCTTAATTGTTTGGCTTTTTTTTTTGTAGGTCTTTTCCATCTCTTGTGTTTCCCGCCTAGAAAAGCTCCTTTAGCATTTGTTGTAAAGCACGTTTTGTGGTGCTGAATTCTCTTAACCTTTGCTTGGCTGTAAAACTTTTGATTTCTCCTTTGTATCTGAAGGTGATCCTTGCTTGGGAGAGTAATATTGGTTGTAGCCTTTTCCCTTTGATCCCTTTAAATATATCCTGCCACTACCTTCTGGCCTGCAGAGTTTCTGCTGAAAGATCTGCTGTTAACATTATGGGGGTTCCCTTGTATGTCATTTGTTGCTTTTCCCTTGCTGCTTTTAATATTTTTTCTTTGTGTTTAATTTTTGTTAGTTTGATTAATATGTGTTTGGCTTGTTTCTCCTTGGGTTTATCCTGTATGAGACTCTCTGCCCTTCCTGGACTTTATTTACTATTTCTTTTCACATGTTATGGAATTTTTTGACTATAATATCTTCAAATATTTCCTCAGACACTTTCTCTTTCTCTTATTCTTCTGGGACCCCTATAATTTGAATGTTGGTGTGCTTAATGTTGTCCCAGAAGTCTCTGAGACTGTTCTCATTTCTTTTCATTCTTTATTCTGCTCTGTGGCAGTTATTTCCCCCATTCTATCTTACAGCTCACTTATCCACTCTTCTGCCTCAATTATTCTGCTATTGATTCTTCTAGAGTGTTTTTAATTTCAGTTATTGTGCTGTTCATCATGGTTTGTTTGTTCTTTAGTTCTTCTAGGTCCTTGTTAAACATATCTTGTATCTTCTCGATCTATGCCTCCATTCTAATTCTGAGATTTAGGATCATCTTTATTATTGTTACTCTGAATTCTTTTTCAGGTAGATTGTGTATTTCCTCTTCAGTTATTTGTGTTGTGGGTTTTTATCTTGCTCCTTTATCTGCAAGATATTTCTCTGTCTTCTCATTTTGTCTAACTTACTGTGTTTGAGGTCTCCTTTCCCCGGGCTGCAGGGTCGTTGTTCCTCATGCTTCTGGTGTCTGACCCCAGTGAGTGAGGTTGGTCCCATGCCTTGTGTAGGTTTCCTGGTGGGAGGGACTGGTGCCTACATTCTGGAGTGTGGATCTGAGTCTTTTCCCTTTGATGGGCAAGGCCACATCATTTGGTGTGATTTGGGGTGTCTGTGAGCTTATTAAAACTTTCGGCAGGCTGTCTGCTGAAGTGTGTGTTTGTGCTCCTGTCTTGATTGTTGTTTGACGTGAGGTATCTAGTGCCGGTGACTGCAGGTAGTTGGGTGGAGCTGGGTCTTTAGATTCAGATGGAGGCCTCTGTGAGTGCCATCATGATTTAATATTCCCCAGGGCCAGGAATTCTCTGGAGGTCGAGTGTCCTGGACTCAGTGTTCCCACTCCAGAGGCTCAATCCCAACTTCTGGTTGGGGAGCCAAGACCCTGCTAGCCACTTGTCAGGGCAATAAAGAGGATTAAAGGAAAAATAAAAGGCAAACAGAACTCCAGACAAATGGTAAAAGCAAAATCAAACAAACAAGAACAAAAACAAAGAAACACCCCCCCCACACACACAAAAGAAATAAAAACTGCACCAAAGAAAACAAAAAATGAGAAAACAACCAGACCAACAAAATAACCCCAAAATGAAATCAAACAATTAAAAATAAAATGAATAAAAACACAAAAGAAATAACAAAACCAAAGCAGAATGCCGATGAAGAATAAAGCAAAGGAAACAAACAAAAAAAATAGACAAAACTGATTTTTTTTTAAAAAGGGGAAGAAAACCACAGAACAACAGAAAGCAAAGTAAAAATAGAAATATAAAAAGATCAAAAATATGTTAAAAAATCCCAAAAGAACAAAGAAAAATATAAATAAATTAAAAAAACAACAGCAATAAAAAGAAAGAAAAAAAAACAGAACCAACAACAGAACAAATCAAAATATATTAAAAATAATAGTAATAATAATGTTTTCCTTGGGTCTTAGCTGTCAGTGTCCTTTCCCCCACCATGAGCTACAACCCCCCTCTACCTCCCCAGAAGGCACTCCAATTCCTCTAGGCTGGTCTCTGGACCTTCTGTGGGCCCTATGGGACAGTTAAGACTCTGATCTGGCCCAACTCGCATGTGTGCTTGCTCTCAAAGTCCACAGCTGCCAGAGCTAGACCATTTTCATTTGTGGGAACATTCACTGTCCATTCAGATATTCCATAGATTCAGGGTCTACCTAGGTGATCACAGGGATTTATTCTGTATCTTGTGCACTTTTTTAAATCTGCAGGTTGTACAGCTGATGCACAAGGTTAATCATCCCACCCCTGGGGTTCATCTGTGGTTTTATACCCACCTCTGGATGTGCTCCACCCACATGAGTCTGCTCCCAAGGCTGCTCTGGAACATTTGGGTCTGCCCTGGTGAGGACAGTGCGCAGAGGTGGCATGGCTGCTTGGATTGTGGGATCTCCGGGGGCACCAGGGGTTCAGGAAAGCCGGTGACCATAGGCACAAGAGATATGGCCCTAGCAGGAGACTTTTTTACTGCCCAGTGACAGGTGCACAAGTGCCAGCCCTGGCTGGGCTTTTTCTATTGCCTGGTGGCAGGCACCAGTGTGTGGGGAGACAGAGGCTACAATGGTGGCTCCATCCTCTGCCTGTGACTCAGCAGTAGTGCCCTGCTTCCACAGCAGTCTGGTTTTCCTCCATAGACATTCCCTCTTGTGGATTTCCTCCCTCCTGCCCCTCAGGCCATCTCCCAGCTGCTAACAGCAGTCCTCAACCTGAGTTTGCTCTCTAATCCCCACACTCCATCTCCCAGGCCCTGTGCACACCAGTGGACACATGTCCCTCTCTGGGGCACATAGGGCCATGGCATGGACCATCTGTGTAGTTTTCACTCTGTCCCTTCTGTCACAGATCCATCCCTTCACATTCCTCCAACAGCCTCAAATGCTTCCCTTCTCTCCTAACCAACTTCCCCATGGTGAGGGGGCTTCCCTGGATGCGGGAATCTCTCCCCTGCTTCAGCTCCCCCCACCCCCAGGTGCAGGTCCTGTCACACTTTCTCTCCTTCTCCCTTGTTTCGTTCATTCTACCCAGTTATGAGGGGATCTTTATAGTCTTTTCCAGTGTCCAAGGTCTTCATGGAGAGAGGTGAGCTCCATCCACATCCTCTTACTCCTCTGCCATCTTGGAACCCCGTTTTTCATCTTTTAAAGAGTAGTTTAAAAACAGTTTATATGTTGTGCTAAGCTGCTTCTATTAAAAGTTTTATTTTTTCTTTGGAAAAAGAATAATTGAGTAACATAGCATATTTATAGTCTTTTTCTCATGGGTGGAGGCTGTTCAGATCAAATTCCCAGTCAAGGTACTGCAGTTGGTGACAGCATGTCTGAATTGATAGCAATCAACTCATGTAGAAATAGTGCCCAGAGTACTGGTTTTGCAAATTGTAAAATCGGAGCAAACACAGGGACCTTGCTAGAGTGTATTGAATATTCAGAATATGAGCAGAAGAAGGGAATGCTTTAAGAAAAGACATAAGTAGCAATAATTGAAAGAGCTTAAAGTAGGAATGGAAGAGAAAAGGAGAGAAAAAGATGAATACAGAGGCAAATGAGAGAAAAGAGCTGCAGGAACTCTAGGTGAAATATTTCCCTGTTCAAAGCAGGATCATATATAGGAGGAAAGTGCTGAGCTGCCATTGATGGCAGGAGGATGAAGATGGCACTGAGGAAATGTCCAGGTAAGGAAAGGCTGGTCACAATCCTCAAAGTACAGTGTGAGCCATTTTAGGAACTCTTATTCTTAAAATTGCAACCATGTTTTTTTGAATAGGCCTTTAGGGACTGTTTTGAGGGAAATCCTTGAGATGTACAACTGAGAACAAATTGCAAAGGCATTTTGGATGTTTCATCTTCTGCACCTGGTTGATGCTGACTGAATCTCACAGTGCCCATCTTTCTTTACTCCTTGTCTCAGATTCCCAAACTGCAAGGTTGTTTAATGAATATGAGGCAGCAAGGTAAAGGAATTGCAGCATCTTGAGATTTACATAGAGACTGTGTCATCAAGGCTTTTTTTTTCCCTCTTCCAGCTTCACAAAGGATATGAATTACCAGACAAAGATCTGTGGGATTTGTAAATCAGCTCAAGCATAATAGTGATGTTTGGAACTTGTACTGAGTTTGCTGGAGCTACTTCTTTCAATCTTAGAGCTTTATGTAACCCTTTCTTGCATACATTGTGATTGCCTTTATAGATACATTCATAAATTACTCCTGGTATACAGAATATGTGAAAGGCTGACTGTTTGCATTGTATGGGACCAAGACCTGAGTGTTCCAATATTGGAAGACAGCTGGAACACAATTTGTGCAAAGGCAATCAGAGCCTCCAGGTCCATTCAATACTAACTTAGAATATCTAGTGAGAATTGGGAAAATCTCACTAAGTTATACATTTATAAAGTTAGTAACCTTGTATCCTCCCCACTGTTTCCCTCTCTTTCATATATTTTATTCTACATTAAGCTTACTAGAGCAATTTGTCTTTGATAGGCTGATATACAGTTCCAGAATATGGTAAGCCAAATTTGTCTTTGCAAGAATTGTGTACATGTGCCTCTTCTATGAGGAGGAGGAAATCTTGGAGAAATTTTGGTTTTCATTTGGGTTTCTCTCCTGCTAACAAAGGATAGCAAAACTGAATTTTGCTGTATCTAAGTTAAACCAATCTTTGTGTCTCTCTTGGTTTAAAACAGTGTTTCCAAAAGTATAGAAGAGGCAGCTCCATAGATTTACATTGCTTGCTTTCATATTATTAATGGTTTCTCTTAGTGTATTAATTACTCTATGTGTAGAGGATAAATGGTGGTAGAAACTGTAATAATTATTTTGCATCATCAAAGGAATTTATACACCAAGAGCTTCACTGGGCTGCTTCTTATCCCTGGAGAAGGCCCCAGAGTGCTAGGTTACCACAGATCTGCCTTAGAATTGTTTCGGTGAAGGGTGGTCACAAGTCTACTCCCACTGTTCAATGGCTCTTTGACTTGGGACTAATTGGCTACAGATAGAGCTGCTGAAGTGATCCAGGTTGTTGGAACCTCAGATACAAATTCTTAATGAAGTTGCAGAAGTCCTTATTAAATGGTAAATCATAAATTTACCATTACCATTACCAGATCATAAATGAAAGTTGGGGGAAGGGATAAATTTGGAAGTTGGAATTAACATATAAACACTACTATATATAAAATAGATAACCAACAAGGACCTACTACATAGCACAGGGAATTATATTCAATTTTTTTGTAATAACCTATAAGGGAAAAGAAGCTGAAAAAGAATATACGTATATAACTGAATCACTGTGCCGTACACCTGAAACTAACATGACATTGTAAACCAACTATACCTCAATAAAATTTGTAAAAATAAATTAAATAATTAAAAAAAGAAGTCAGGGTATGGAGGACTGGGTGTTTCTTTCAGAGTAAAAGCAAATCTGAAATCTAGAAAATTTACCCTTAACCTCTAAACTCCTCATATAATTTTCATGCACAGACCACCCTCATTGAAAACTCTCTTTTAGACATCAGCTATCTAAATAATGAACCAATAAGATACACCTACATGTTTCTGAGGATTACTGTCTTTTGGAGGGAATTTTGTAGTACAGATACATCTGGTGTACCACTGATAGAGCTTAAAATAAGATTTAGAGTGTTTAAAAACTTATTTTCATTTGCACTTTCTAGTTTATCTGATCTGTTTGACCTCATCAACATGAGACGTTTCAGAGTCAAATACCAAACGTAAGTAAATGGAAAGTTTCCAAACCCAGGATTGCAAGGATTTTTATTGTGACTCTCCAAATAAAGGTATGAATGGGGAAATACCCTAAAATTAAAGCTAATTAGCTGTATTGTTCCCCAAGAGCTGATGCTTTCAGTTTGCCAACCTTCCATGAGTCCCTCAGGATTGGTTCATTCAATCTTTTTCTTTGCTAGATTATGCATATGGTTCATTTACTGTGTGTAAAACTACAAAAAAATGATTAACGAATTTTCTATACATGTATATATATATAAATGCATACATACATACATATGAGTATATGCACACATCCTTTCTGTGTTACAGTTTAACTCAGAACTGCAGGTTTTTATACAGTGTAGTTAATACAATGTGACATCTCTACTGTGAATACTATATGCTATATGTTATATACAGTCTACATGGGCAGGAAGTCAGTGTATACTAAAACAAATTATGCATGTGAGTTGAAGGTTGCATGTAAACCCCATCAGTGTTACATTATGGAAACCATTTGGAATTTTTTTCTTTTCTTTGGCGATGGTTTTAGCAAACAACCATCAAGTTTCTGTTGAATCTCAGTGTTGTACAGCATTCTTATGGACTATTTATTTTGTCTTCTGAGGAGTATCAGTCCAGTTATCTCATCTTGTTGAATGTGATATATTTGGCAGATATAACATTACATATGCTCTTTCATGTTTGCATCATGACTAGATTGTGGAAATAGCCCACATAGCTTAGGCTCAACCTGTTGAGCTCATGTTCAATATATTTTCTTTAATGTTTGACTATAATACCTCCACACTTCACAGCAATCTATAGTTAAGTGTGAATTCTATCCCTTATCAGGATGCAATAAATATTTGCTTCTATTGACTGCTGCTGTGAGGTAATATCTTGGCATTTCATAAAACTATCATGATGGTTTTGTCTGTAGGGCTGCATTTGTTAAGTGTTTTAATGTACTATATTCTTGTTAACTTTTCATTATTTATAGATACCAATATCCAGGGCTGAAAATGACTAGAGAGGGCATATAGTCCACAGAGCAGCCACATCAGCCTTGTCCCTGCCTTTAAGTAACACCACAGTACTTCCAACTTCTGAAGAGCTGATCTGCTTTCTTAAAGATCCTTGCTAAAGGAGACTCGTAGCTCCTATAAATCACTAATTTCTGTAACTAATAATCTTTACTGTCAGGGAATTCTTCTTTAGGCTAAACAGGCTTGTCAAGTTTCTGGCAAAAGTAGCTCTTTTTTAATCAGCCATAATAGCTATAGGGAATGGTGACTTTTCTGGATAAAACAAAACAACGATCCTGAAAACAATTATGAATCCATGTTTAATGCTCTCTTCTCTGGGCTGAAGAATTTCATTTCCTCTTTAGAACTTATTTGAATACATGTTAGTCACATTTTTCATTCTTTTCCAGATGCTACTCAAGTCCTTTATATCTCTTTAACTAGTGTGCTCCAACAGTGGGCATGGTACCCTGAGATTAATATATGCATAGGAATGAATTCCATGTCAAAATCTCAATTCCCCAAAATATTTTTCCACTTGGAACCACCCCAAACTGCTGATATCCAATTATATGGAGAAAAAAAAAGGAGTTTCTGTCAATACCACTCCTTGCTTCAGTCCTTCTCTATACCAAGTCTGTGTTTAAGCCATTTTTCCCCACATTTTCACTTTTAAAAAGGGCTTCAGCAAAGAATTTGTTCTACACATTTTCTTAATTTATCCCATTTTGCACAATATTCAAATGAATCTTTACCATCTGCCAAGTCAGTGATTCAAAAAGGATTTTGAAACTCCAAACTATGTATATGTCACTGTGCTCAGTGTATTCCTATGCTGGCTTAAATTGTATGGTTACCTCATGGCTTGAGCTTGGCTTCCAGTCTTGGCAAAATTTTAGGTAAGCTTGCTGCTGTGATCAGATGTCACTCTGGAAATGTAGAGTATTTATACAAAGGCAGTATTCTGTATCTCTGAATCTCTACATATGAGAAGTATAGTGTCATTCATTCTTGATTTATTCATCATTATTCAACAAATATTCATTAATCATATACTATGTTCTAGGCACTATATTAAGTGATAGTTTCCAATGGCAAACAAAAATACACATAAGACCTTCCATCATAGGACTTTCAATTTAGTGGAAGAGTTAGATATTAATCAGAGAATCACACAAGTGCACATAAAATCAGAAGAATGAAAATGCTGTGAATGTTAGGTGTCCTGAGAGCATGTGATAATGGGACATGACTTGTCAGAGAGGGAAGGGAAAGCTTCAGTGAGGAAGGAATGTTCGAGTTGAGACTTGACAGAAGAGCATAGGTCTCCACTAGATTCTCACTAACCTCCATAATGTCACTGTACCTACTTACAATAGTCATTAAAGTTTTGGGAAAGAAGGCAGGGTCAAGTATGGAAGGGTAGAGTCAGGATGGTACTTGTATGTTGTAATGAAGGTTCAGTAGAACTGGAGGGCCAGGAAGCAAGTAGCAGATATGTAGAAAAATTGCTACTTATATTAAAAAATAATTAGAGGGAAGATAGAAAAAAAATAAAAAAGAAAAAGATCACCCACCTCAGGTTTTCAATCTAGAGGGAAATTGGAAGCAAGAAAACACTAGTACATATGTGTGAAGACCAGTAGTATTGCTTGGCGGTGAATTTTGTGATGACTTTTTCTCTTCTTAATTGGAAGAGTGGATATCGTCTATCAACTTTGAGGAATGTGATTTTTAATAGTGAACTGGTCTCATGGTTCTTACTAGCTAGAATCAAATAGGCTGATTGATCTATAGGTAAAAGTTAAAGCTAAAAGTGTTTCAGAATGAATAAAATAATTATGTAGTGAGCCCTAGAATATTACAACAGAGTGTTGAAGAAGCAATTAGTTAAAGAGTACTTTCTTAGAAAGTTAAATTTGAAAGTTGTATAACCAGTAGTGTAAGAAGATAGTGTGGAGTGTTTCATTTGGTAAATTGAGGATCTAAAGTCAAGCGGTGTAAGAAGACGAGCAAGTTGTCACAAAAGGTTTGTAAAATATTCTCCTGAAATGGCCAAACCTAAGAAGGGACATGACAAATCTAAATAAGGTGTAAAAGTGAGACCAAATTTGTTTGTCAACTTTTGGGATGCTTTTAAAGTATTAGTAAGGAAAACTAAGGACAAGAAGGAATGCTTTAGTTTGGACAACACACAGATAAAACTCATTATCCAGTAAATATGGTACAGAAAAGGGCTGAAAGTTGTTTTCTAAAACATTGAGACAAATTTTAGTTTTTTCTTATTGTTACTCGAGCTAGGATTAAGCTATATTTTCCAGTTTTATATCAGTTTTGCTTTTTAATTTCAAGCTATGTCTTTGTTTTTTAAAGTTTGTTTTCTTTAATTTTAAAATTATTTTAAAAATATTGAAAGAATATTTAAATCTCTCTGTTTCAATTTTGCTATTTTAAAAAATAATATCATTTTCAACAAATGAACTTATTTTCAAAACAGAAACTGAGTCACAGTCTTAGAGAACAAACTTATGGTTACCAGGGGGGAAGGGTGTGGGGGAGAGATAGATTGGGAGTTTGGGATCAATATGTACACATTGCTATATTTAAAATAAATAACCAACAAGGATCTACTGTATAGCATGGTGTACTCTGCTCAATATTCTGTAATAACCTAAATGGGAAATGAATTTGAAAAAGAATGTATATATATATATATATATATATATATATATATATATATATATATATATATATATATATATATATATATATATATATGAATCATTTTGCTGTATACCTGAAACTAACACAACATTGTTAAGCAACTACACCCCAATATAAAAAAAGTAATATCATTTTCAAACATTTGTGTATCTCTCATAGTATAGCATAATGGTTAATAGTATGGATTCTTGAGTCAGGCTTGCCTGGGTTCGATTTCTCCCTGTACTACTGGTTATGTGACTTCAGCAAGCTGCTTAATGTATTTGTTCCTCAGTTTCCTTATCTGTAAGGTGAAGATAAAAATAGGATTGTTTTAAGGCATGAACATGTTAATATATATAAAACCCATGGAACATGCCTAGCTGACAATAGGTATGCTGTATTAAGTGTCAAATATTGTTCTAAATCCTTTACATGAACCTTCTCATTAAAGTCTTAAATTTATCTCACTTGCTAAGCATAATCTTCATTTTACAGATGAATAAGATGATCACAAAGAAGTTTAGTGACTTGTCTAAGGTTATACAACAAGCAACAGTGAGTTTGAAACCCAGGACAGTTGACTCAAGAGCTCATACTTTTACTATACTGTAATTGATCCCTTCTAAGTTTCATCCAAGTATGTTTGTATTCTATGTGCTCTTAATCAGGGTACATATGTGAAATTTATTTTTTATGTTATTAGTAAATGTTATTTTGTGAATAATTTTTATGATGTTACATTGTGGTTTTAATTTATGAAAAATAGCCTGTTGATGTGCCCCAATTCACCTCACCATTACATTATTAGACTTTAAGTTGTTCATAGAATTTTGCTTTTAAGGGTAGCATTATTATGTGTAAATTTGTAATATAGCTTTTTCTCCTTTTGAATTATCTCATTAAGATGCATTCTGAAGGATTGAATTGCTAGGTCATACAGTACAAGCATTGTAAAATATTTAAGAAATTGAAAGATACAAAGCACACACACAAAAGTAAAAATAACCTATAATTCATCCTTCTTTCTTTTTTATTGTATAATAATTTAAAAAAAATTCTCTTTTCTCACCTCTGGACCCATAGCATACAGGAAATCACTAAATGTTTAGTGTACATCCTTTTCAATACACACACCATTTATACACACAAACATACACACACATATACAAACATATATACAAGTTTTAGTTTTTAAACTAAAAATGGGATATTGCTAAATGTTAAAATATACATATATGAATATTTTAGTTTTATTATGATATACTGGGTCAAATTGCCTACCAAAATGATGTTATTAATTGATGATACCATTAGCAACATATAAACATATTTACTATTCTAGTATGGATTTTCATCTTTTATTTTATTTTTATTTTTTATTTTATTTTAAATTTTGTGTAGTTGATTTTGTGAACCTAAGACTGCTTCATATTTCTTTTGAATTTGTTTTCATTCACATCATTTGATTCCTGTAGCCTGTTGAAGTGATCTTTGATCTTGGCTTTGACCTCTGTTTTGGGTATGTAAGCCTTTGGTATCTGGATTTGACTCTTGCTTCTATTACTTAATGGGGGTCATGAGCAAATAAATAACAACTTTTCTGAGTCTCAATCTCCTCATCTGTAAAAAAGGGATTGTGAGATTGAGAGATAATTGATAATTTGTATAACTGACACAATGCCTTGCATAAAATAAGTTCCTGTTAAAAATTCACTATCAACCCCTCTTCCACTTTGATTATCCGCAAGTTGGATGAATATATCAATGTATGATCTCATCCAAATCACTGAAGAAAATGTTGAATGGGATAGGATCAAGATGAGATCTCTTCAATATCCCCCCCAAAATGTCCTCCAGCTTGACATCACTTATTAAAGAAAATCTGTGAGTATATTCATGACTCTGTGTTAGAGGTATTCAACCCTGGAGGTGCATCAGAATGATATATGACATTTTAAAACATACAAATATCTAGGCTCTAAACTGAATTTACTGAATAAGAATCTCTGGTTAATGGGACCAAAATGTCTCTTTAAATTTCCATACATGATTTTGAGTACCCAAGGTTGAGAACCAATCATTTACTTAACAATATTATTCAGCTTGCATTTCATTACTTTGTCCACAAATATACCATTAATTCAATAAGCATTTATTGAACCACATTATATAGGTAAGGTTCTAAGCACTGGGACTGTAAGGATGAAAATAGCATGTACCTTATTCTTGAGAAGCCCTCATTCAGTCATAGAAGACAGAGATTTGATCAGATAAATTAAAATATATTATAGTGACAAATAAGAGAAAAGCACTCTGGGAATACAGAGACTAGAATAACCATGACTGACAGAAGTGGAGAAGGCATAATTGAGGAACTGGCATTTGAGTTGGATCTTGAACATATGAGTAGGGGTTTATGAAAAGCAGGATGTCCCAGGCAAGAATAGTCATCCAAAGTATGGTGTAAAGAACAGACTAGGTATATCCAGCAAATATTGATAATAAAATGTGAGAGAGATGTAAAGTGTGTAAGTTCTGAAAGGTGGACTGAGTCACAAATAAAAAGTGATAATTATAGAAAGAACAGCTGATGGCACTTTGTGAAAGGTCATCCATCTAGGTTTCCAAGTAGGACAACCAGATGGATATGTCCAAAAGACACTTGTATGAAAAGATGTAGAGCTCATGGGAGGAATTTGAACTGTAGGCATCAATTTGGGTATCACTGACATGTAAATGTTAGTTGAAGATACGGTAGTTGATGGAATCCTCCAGAGAGGTCGTGTAGACAACTAAGGACAGAGTTTAGGAGAATACCCACATTTAAGGGGCCAAAAGAGAAGTCAAATACTAACCGAAAAGAAATGGTTAAAAGAAGAAAGAGGATAATACAGAGAAGATGATGTTGCCATGGAATTCAAAGAGGGAGAGCATAGGAGAGCATTTTAAGAATTTTTTTTTGTTGTTTTTTTGTTTTTTTTGCGATACATGGGCCTCTCACTGTTGTGGCCTCTCCCATTGCGAAGCACAGGCTCTGGACACACAGGCTCAGTGGCCATGGCTCACGGGCCCAGCCACTCTGTGGCATGTGGGATCTTCCCAGACCAGGGCACGAACCCGTGTCCCCTGCATCAGCAGGCAGACTCTCAACCACTGCGCCACCAGGGAAGCCCAAAAAGTTATTTTTTTAAAAAAAATGCTTTGTTTTCAGAATAAGGACAAATTGAACATAATTGCAGGCACATGGAAAGAATCCAGTGAGGTGGCAGATATTGAAGACTTTCACAAATGCTTTCTGGAAATCCAGATATACTGTGTCTAAAGCACATCTATGAGCTACCAGCCTAGTAACACTCTTTAAAAAGGAAATAAGTATAAAAAGTAAAATAACAAAAGGCCAAAAAGAAAGGGTTTTTTTTCTCCTTGATCTCTGAATAAGGAATTTTAAAACATAAAGGCAAAGGAAAAAATAATGAATGAAAAGATTGATAGATTTGACCTCAAATTTGTAAAGCTTCTGTACGCCAAAAATATAGAAACAGAATACAAAGACTAATTGAGGAAACATTTACAACCAATATGACTGAAAAAATATTATTCTCATTTTTATGTTTTGAGCTTATACAAATCAATAAGAAAATATCAAGACCAAACAAAAATGGTCAAAAATATGATCAGACAGATCAAAGAAATGATTATATGTAATGATTAAAAAAGAAATGATGTACAATCTCATTGTTCAAATGATAGAAAATTTTGAAATGGATACATTATTTGTTTTAACCCATCAATCTGTCCAAGAAATAAACGCTCAGTATTGGCAAGGGTTCAGTGAGTTGGACACTCACTTAACACTCGTCAAAATAGGAATTGGTAGTACTTTTATGGGAGGCAATTTGGCAATATTTACAAAGGATATGAAAGAAACACATATTCCTTGACTTTAACTTTAACAACATTATTGAGGTGTTAATTACATATACAAAGTCTGCACATACTTAATGTGTACAATTTGATAAATTTGGACATATGCAAACACCTGTGATAGCATCATCACAATTAAGATAATTGACATAAACAGCACCTCTTAAAGTTTCCTCTTGTCTTCCTTTTTTGTTGTAAGAACATATGAGAACTACTGTCTTAAATTTTGAAGTGTACAATACAATGTGGTTAACTATAGGCACCACATTGAACAGTAGATCTCTAGAACTTATTCATCTAGCGTAACTGAACTTTATGTTCACTGAAGAAAAACTGCCCATTTTCTCCACCTCCTAGGCCCTGGCAACCACGGTTGTATTCTCTGCTTCTATGAGCTTGACTATTTAAATACCTCATATAAGTGAAATCATGCATTCTTTTCCCTTCTGCAACTGTCTTATTTCACCTAGCATCTGTTCACGTTTAATTAGTGTTTTCTTAAGTGGAAGGATTTCCTTCTTTTTATTTATTTTTTTTATTTTTTTTAAACTCCTTCTTTTTAAAGACTACCTACTATTTCATTATTCTATAAAGAAAATACCACATTTTCTTTATTCATTCATGTATTGTAGGACATGTGGGCTGTTTTCCATATCTTGGCTGTTGTGAATAATGTTGCAATGAACATGGAAGGGAAGGTAGGTATCTCTTCAAGATCCTGATTTCAATTATTTTGGATATATACACAGAAATGGGATTGCTAGGTAATATGGTAGTTTAATCTTAATATTTTGAGGAACTTCCATACTGTTTTCCATAGCTGATGAGGTATTTAACATTCCCATCAACAATGTACATGGTTCCAACATATACACACTACTATGTATAAAATAGATAAGTAACAAGGTCCTACTGTATAGCACAGGGAGTTCTTCTCAATACTCAGTAATGACCTATATGGGAAAAGTATCTAAGGAAGAGTGGATATATGTATATGTATAACTGATTCACTTTGCTGTACAGCAGAAACTAACACAACATTATAAATCAACTATACTCCAATAAAAACCAATAAAACATAAAATAAAAGAGAGGAAACAAACAAACAGAAACCCTCCCCCCAAAACCCACAATGTACGTGGTTCCAATCCCTCCATTTCCTGCTAACACTTTTGTTTTTGTTTGTCTTTGAACATAGCTATCCTAACATGTGGGAGCTGATACCTCATTGAGGTTTATATTTGCATTTCCCTCATAAATAATGACATTGAACATCTTTTTATATGACCGTTTAATCATTTGTATGTCTTCTTTCAATAAATGTCTACTTAAGCCCATTTTTCATTTAGTGTATTTTTTGGGGGAGGGTGTTTGTTTTTCGCCAATCAGTTGTAGAAGTTTCTTATATATTTTGGATAGTAATTTTTTGATATATGGTTTGCAAATATTTGCCTTCTCATTCTGTTGACTGTTTACTTTCTTCTGCAGAAGCTTTTCAGTTTGACGTACAGGCAAACCGTGTTTTATTGTGCTTTGTTTCATTGCACTTTGCAGATATTGTGATTTTCACAAATTGAAGGTTAGTGGCAACCCTGCACTGACCAACTCTATCAGCATCATTTTCCAATAACATTTCTCACTTTGTGTCTTTGTGTCATATTTTGGTAATTCTTGTAATATTTCAAATATTTTCATTATTATTAAATTTGTTACGGTCATCTGTGATCAGTGATTTTTTTTAAATCTTTATTGGAGTATAATTGCTTTACAATGGTGTGGTAGTTTCTGCTTCATAACAAAGTGAATCAGTTTTACATATACATATGTTCCCATATCTCTTCCCTCTTGCATCTCCTTCCCTCCCACCCTCCTTATCCCACCCCTCTAGGTGGTCACAAAGCACCGAGCTGATCTCCCTGTGCTATGCGGCTGCTTCCCACTAGCTATCTATTTTACGTTTGGTGGTGTATATATGACCATGCCACTCTCTCACTTTGTCACAGCTTACCCTTCACCCTCCCGATATCTTCAAGTCCATTCTCTAGTAGGTATGTGTCTTTATTCCCATCTCATCTCTAGGTTCTTTATGACATTTTTTTTTCTTAGATTCCATATATATGTATTAGCATTGGTATTTGTTTTTCTCTTTCTGACTTACTCTACTCTGTATGACAGACTCTAGGTCCATCCACCTCACTACAAATAACTCAATTTCATTTTTTTATGGCTGAGTAATATTGCATTGTATATATGTGCCATATCTTCTTTATCCATTCATCTGTTGATGGACACTTAGGTTGCTTCCATGTCCTGGCTCTTGTAAATAGAGCTGCAATGAACATTGTGGTACAAGACTCTTTTTGAATTATGGTTTCTAAGGGTATATGCTCATTATGCTCATTAATGGGATTGCTGGGTTGTATGGTAGTTCTATTTGTAGTATTTAAAGGAACCTCCATACTGTTCTCCATAATGGCTGCATCAATTTATATTCCCACAAGCAGTGCAAGAGTGTTCCCTTTTCTCCACACCCTCTCCAGCATTTATTGTTTCTAGATTTTTTGATGATGTCCATTCTGACCGGAGTGAGATGATATCTCATTGTAGTTTTGATTTGCATTTCTCTAATGATTAATGATGTTGAGCATGCTTTCATGTGTTTGTTGTCAGTCTGTATATCTTCTTTGGATAAATGTCTATTTAGTTCTTCTGCCCATTTTTGGATTGGGTTGTTTGTTTTTTTGTCATTGAGCTGAATGAGCTGCGTGTAAATTTTGGAGATTAATCCTTTGTCAGTTGCTTCATTTGCAAATACTTTCTCCCATTCTGAGGGTTGTCTTTTCATCTTGGTTATGATTTCCTTAGCAGTGCAGAAGCTTTTAAGTTTCATTAGGTCCCATTTGTTTATTTTTGTTGTTATTTCCATTTCTCTAGGAGGTGGATCAAAAAGGATCTTGCTGTGATTTATGTCATAAAGTGTTCTACTGATGTTTTCCTCTAAGAGTTTGATAGATTCTGGCCTTATATTTAGGTTTTTAATCCATTTTGAGTTTATTTTTGTGTATGGTATTAGGGAGTGTTCTAATCTTATACCTTTACATGTACCTGTCCAGTTTTCCCAGCATCGCTTATTGAAGAGTCTGTCTTTTCTCCACTGTATATTTTTGCCTCCTTTATCAAAGATAAGGTGACCATATGTGTGTGGGTTTATCTCTGGGCTTTCTATCCTGTTCCATTGATCTATATTTCTGTTTTTGTGGCAGTACCATACTGTCTTGATTACTGTAGCTTTGTATTATAGTCTGAAGTCAGGGAGCCTGATTACTCCAGCTCCGTTTTTCGTTCTCAAGATTATTTTTGTTATTCAGGGTCTTTTGTGTTTCCACACTAATTGTGAAATTTTTTGTTCTAGTTCTGTGAAAAACGCCAGTGGTAGTTTGATAAGGATTGCATTGAATCTGTCGATTGCTTCAGGCAGTAGAGTCATTTTCACAAAATTGATTCTTCCAATCCAAGAACATGGTATATCTCTCCATCTATTTGTATCATCTTTAATTTCTTTCATCAGTGTCTTATAATTTTCTGCATACAGGTCTTTTTTCTCCTTAGGTAGGTTAATACCTAGATATATTATTCTTTTTGTTTCCATGGTAAATGGGAGTGTTTTCTTAATTTCACTTTCAGATTTTTCATCATTAGTGTATTGGAATGCCAGAGATCTCTGTGCATTAATTTTGTATCCTTCTACTTTACCAAATTCATTGATTAGCTCTAGTAGTTTTCTGGTAGCATCTTTGGGATTCTCTATGTATAGTATCATGTCATCTACAAACAGTGACAGCTTCACTTCTTTTCCTATTTGGATTCCTTTTATTTCTTTTTCTTTCTGATTACTGAGGCTAAAACTTCCAAAACTATGTTGAATAATAGTCATGAGATTGGGCAACCTTTTCTTGTTCCTGATCTTAGTGGAAATGATTTCAGTTTTTCACCACTGAGGACCATGTTGGCTGTGGGTTTGTTATATATGGCCTTTATTATGTTGAGGAACATTCCCTCTATGCCTACATTCTGCAGGGTTTTTATCATAAATGGTTGTTGAAAGCTTTCTCTGCATCTATTGAGATGATCATATGGTTTTTCTCCTTCAATTTGTTAATATGGTGTATCACACTGATAGATTTGCATATTTTGAAGAATCCTTGCATTCCTGGAATAAACCCCAGTTGATCATGGAGTATAGTCCTTTTAATGTGCTCTTGGATTCTGTTTACTAGTATTTTGTTGAGGATTTTTTGCATCTATATTCATCAGTGATAATGGCCTCTAGTTTTCTTTCTTTGTGACATCTTTGTCTGGTTTTGGTATCAGGGTGATGGTGCCCTCATAGAATGAGTTTGGGAGTGTTCTTCCCTCTGCTATATTTTGGAAGAGTTTGAGAAGGATAGGTGTTAGGTCTTCTCTAAATGTTTGGTAGAAATCACCTGTGAAGCCATCTGGTCCTGGGTTTTTGTTTGTTGGAAGATTTTTTCTTTTTTTGTGGTACGCTGGCCTCTCACTGTTGTGGCCTCCCCCATTGCGGAGCACAGGCTCCAGATGTGCAGGCTCAGCGGCCATGGTTCACTGGTCTAACCACTACATGGCATGTGGGATCTTCCCGGATTGGGGCACAAACCCATGTCCCCTTCATTGGCAGGTGGACTCTCAACCAGTGCATCACCAGGGAAGCCCCGTTGGAATATTTTTAATCACAGTCTCAATTTCAGTGCTTTTGTTTGGTCTTTTCATATTTTCCATTTCTTCCTGGTTCAGTCTTGGTAGGATGTGCATTTCTAAGAATTTGTCCATTTCTTCCAGGTTGTCCTATTTATTGGCATAGAGTTGCTTGTAGTAATCTTTCTTTATCTTTTGTATTTTTGCAGTGACAGTTATTACTTCTGCTTTTTCACTTTTCATTCTATTGGTTTGAGTGTTCTCCCTTTTTTTCGTGATGAGTATGGCTAATGGTTTATCAATTTTGTTTATCTTCTCTAAGAACCAGCTTTTAGTTTTATTGATCTTTATTATCTTTTCCTTCATTTCTTTTTCATTTATTTCTGACCTGATCTTTATGATTTCTTCCCTTCTGCTAACTTTGGGGATTTTTTGTTCTTCTTTCTCTAATTGCTTTATATTCAAGATTAGGTTTTTTATTTGAGATGTTTCCTGTTTCTTACTGTAGTACTGTATTGGTATAAACTTCCTTCTTAGAACTGCTTTTGCTGCATCCCATAGGTTTTGGGTATTCATGTCTCCATTGTCATTTGTTTCTAGGTATTTTTTGATTTCTTCTTTGATTTCTTCAGTGATCAGTTCATTATTAATTAATGTATTGTTTAGCCTCCATGTGTTTGCATTTTTTATAGATCTTTTCCTGTAATTGATATCTAGTCTCATAGTGTTGTGGTCGGAAAAGATACTTGATACAAATTCAATTTTCTTATATTTACCAAGGCTTGATTTTTACCCAAGATATGATCTATCCAGAGAATATTCCATGAGCACTTGAGAAAAATGTGTATTCTATTGTTTTTGAATGGATTGTCCTATAAATATCAATTAAGTGTATCTTGTTTAATGTATCATTTAAAGCTTGTGTTTCATTATTTATTTTCATTTTGGATGATCTGTCCATTGGTGAAAGTGGGGTGTTAAAGTCCACTACTATGAATGTGTTACTGTCAATTTCCCGTTTTATGGCTGTTAGTATTTGCCTTATGTATTGAGGTGCTCCTATGTTCGGTGCATAAATAATTACAATTTTTATATCTTCTTCTTGGATCGATCCCTTGATCATTATGTAGTGTCCTTCTTTGTCTGTTGTGATAGTCTTTATTTTAAAGTCTATTTTGTCTGATATGAAAATTGCTGCTTCAGCTTTCTTTTGATTTCTGTTTTCATGGAATATCTTTTTCCATCCCCTCACTTTCAGTCTATATGTGTCCCTATGTCTGAAGTGAGTCTCTTATAGACAGCATATATATGGGTCTTGTTTTTGTATCCATTTAGCTAGTCTCTGTCTTTTGTTGGGAGCACTTAATCCATTTACTTTTAAGGTAATCATTGATATTTATGTTCCTATTCCTATTTTCTTAATTGTTTTGGGTTTGTTATTGTAAGCCTTTTTCTTCTCTTGTGTTTCTTGCCTAGAGAAGATCCTTTAACATTTGTTGTAAAGCTGGTTTGGTGATGCTGAACTCTCTCAGCTTTTGCTTGCTTGTAAATTTTTTAATTTCTCCATCAAATCTGAATGAAATCCTTGTTGGGTAGAATAATCTTGGTTGTAGGTTTTTCTCCTTCATCACTTTAAATATGTCTTGCGAGTCCCTTCTGACTTGCAGAGTTTCTGCTGAAAGATCAGCTGTTAACCTTATGGGGATTCCCCTGTGTGTTATTTGTTGTTTTTGCCTTGCTGCTTTTAATATGTTTTCTTTGTATTTAATTTTTGATTGTTTGATTAATATGTGTCTTGACATGTTTCTCCATGGATTTATCCTGTATGGGACTCTCTGTCCTTCCTGGACTTGACTATTTCCTTTCCCATATTATGGAAATTATCAACTATAATCTCTTCAAATATCTTCTCAATCCCTTTCTTTTTCCCTTGTTCTTCTGGGACCCCTACAATTCAAATGTTGGTGCATTTAATGTTGTCCCCGAGGTCTCTGAGACTGTCCTCAGTTCTTTTCATTCTTTTCTCTTTTTCTGCACTGCAGTAGTTATTTCCACTATTTTACCTTCCAGGTCACTTATCCTTTCTTCTGCTTCATTTATTCTGCTATTGATCCCTTCTAGAATTTTTTTTTTTTTTTTTTGCAGTATGCGGGCCTCTCACTGTTGTGGCCTCTCCTATTGAGGAGCACAGGCTCTGGATGTGCAGGCTCAGTGACCATGGCTCACGGGCCCAGCTGCTCCGCCGCATGTGTGCTCTTCCCGGACCGGGGCAGAGACCCGTGTCCCCTGCTTTGGCAGGCGGACTCTCAACCACTGTGCCACCAGGGAAGTCCCCTTCTAGAGTATTTTAAATTTCTTTTATTTTGTAGGTCATCATTGCTTATTTTCTCTTTAGTTCTTCTTGGTCCTTCTTAAATGTTTCTTTCATTTTCTCCCTTTTATTTTCAAGATTTTTGATCATCTTTGTTATCATTATTTTGAATTATTTTTCAGGTAGACTGCCTCTTTTCTCTTCATTTGTTAGGTCTGGTGGGTTTTTACCTTACTCCTTCATCTGCTGTGTGTTTTTCTGTCTTCTCATTTTGCTTATCTAACTGTGTTTGGGGTCTCCTTTTTTGCAGGCTGCAAGTTCGTAGTTCCCGTTGTTTTTGGTGTCTGTCTCCAGTGGCTAAAGTTGGTACAGTGGGTTTTGTAGGTGTCCTGGTGGAGGGCACTAGTGCCTGTGTTCTGGTGGATGAGGCTGGATCTTGTCTTTCTGGTGGGGAGGCCCACGTCTGGTGGTGTGTTTTGCGGTGTCTGTGGCCTTATTATGATTTTAAGCAGCCTCTCTACTAATGGGTGGGTTTGTGTTTCTGTCTTGCCAGTTGTTTGTCATAGGGTGTCCAGTACTGTAGCTTGCTGGTCATTGAGTGAAGCTGGGTCTTGGTGTTGAGAGGAGATCTCTGGGAGATTTTCGCCATTTGATATTACATTGTGCTGGGAGGTGTCTTGTGGACCAGTGTCATGAAGTTGATTCTCCCACCTCAGAGACACAGCACTGACTTCTCACTGGAGCACCAAGAGCCTTTCACCCACATGGCTCAGAATAAAAGGGAGAAAAATTAGAAAGAGAAAAGAAAGGAAGAAAGAAAGAAAGAAAGAAAGAGGATAAAATAAAATAAAACAAAGTAAGATAAAATAAAATAAAGTTATGAAAATAAAATATAAAAAAAATTGTTAAGAAAAATATTTTTAAAAAGTAAAAAAAAAAAAAAAGAAATAGAGAGAACCTTAGGAGAAATGGTGAAAGCAAAGCTATACAGACAAAATCTCACAAATTAGCATACACATACACACTCACAAAAAGAGGAAAAGGGGAAAAAATAATGTATCTTCCTCTGAAAGTCCACCTCCTCAATTTGGGATGATTTGTTGTCTATTCAGGTATTCCACAGATTCAGAGTACATCAGTTTGATTGTGGAGCTTTAATCCGCTTGTCCTGAGGATGTAGGGAGAAATTTCCCTTTCTCTTCTTTGTTTGCACAGCTCCTGGGCTTCAGCTTTGTATTTGGCCTCGCCTCTGCATGTAGGTTGCCTGAGGGCGTCTGTTCTTCACTCAGACAGGACGGGGTTAAAGGAGCCACTGATTCGGGGGCTCTGGCTCACTCAGGCCAGGGAGAGGGAGGGGTATGGATGTGGGGCGAGCCTGAGGTGGCAGAGACCGGTGTGACATTGCAGCAGCCTGAGGTGCGCTGTGCTTTCTCCCAGGGCAGTTGTCCCTAGATCACAGGTCCCTGGCAGTGGCGGCCTACACAGGCTCCCACGAGGGGAGGTGTGGATAGTACCCTATGTTCGTTCACAGGCTTCTTGGTGGCGGCAGCAGCAGGCTTAGCATCTCATGCCCGTCTCTGGGGTCCGTGCTGTTAGCCGTGGCTTGCTCCCGTCTCTGGAGCTCCTTTGAGCAGCGCTGTTAATCCCCTCTCCTCGCGCACCAAGAAACAAAGAAGGAAGAAAAAGTTTCTTGCCTCTTCGGCAGGTCCAGACTTTTTCCTGGACTCCCTCCTGTCTAGCCGTGGTGCACTAACCCCTTCAGGCTGTGTTCATGCTGCCAGTCCTCTCCCTGTAATCTGTTCGAAGCCCGAGCCTCAGTTCCCAGACCCCACCCGCCCTGTTGGGTGAGCAGGCAAGCCTTTTGGTCTGGTGAGTTCTGGTGGGCACCGATCCTCTGTGCGGTAATCTCTCTGCTTTGCCCTACGTACCCCTTTTGTTTTGCTCTCCTCCATGGCTTTGATGCTTCCCCCCTCTGCCACCCGCAGTCTCTACCCACAAAGGGGTTTCCTAGTGTGTGGAAACATTCCTCCTTCTCAGCTCCCTCCCACTGGTGCAAGTCCCATCCCTATTCTTTTGTCTCTGTTTTTTCTTTCACCTTACCCAGGTACCTGGGGAGTTTCTTGCCTTTTGGGAGGTCTGAGGTCTTCTGCCAGCATTCAGTGGGTGTTCTATAAGAGTAGTTCCACATGTAGATGTATTTCTGATGTATCTGTGGGGAGGAAGGTAATATCCATGTCTTACTCTTCTGCCATCTTCCCCTCAGTATCGATCAGTGATCTTTGATGTTACTACTACAACTCACTGAAAGCTCAGATGATAGTTAGCATTATTTTTAAAAATTAAGTATTTTAACTTAGTATATGTGCATTTTTATACAATGGTGTTGCACACTTAGGAGACTACAGTATAGTGTAAACATAATTTTTATAGGCATTGAGAAACCGAAAAATTCGTGTGACTCACTTTTTGCAAAATTCACTTTATTGCAGTTGTCTGGAATTGAACCTACAATATTTCTGAGGCATGCCTGTAGTTCCACTTGGCTATTTTTGCCTTTGTTGCCTGTTCTTTTGGTGTTATATCATAGAAATTATTGCTAAGGCCAATGTCAAGAAGGGTTTCTCCTATGTTTTCATTCAGGAGTTTCAGAGTCCCAGGTCTAATGTCTTTAGTCCACTTTGAGTTGATTTTGTGTAGGGTGTAAGGTAAGGGTCCTGATTAATTTTATTTTGCATGTGGATATCCATTTTTCCTAGCACTATTCATTTAAGAGGCTATCCTTTGTCTGTTGTGTACTCTTGGCATCCTTGTCAAAGATAAGTTGACCATATATATGTGGGTTTATTTCTCATCTCTCTATTCTGCTCCATTGTTCTATATCTGTCTTTATGCCAGTACTATACTGTTTTAATTACTATACCTTTAACACATTTTGAAACCCAGAAGTATGATGCCTCCAACTTTGATCTTTTTTCTGAAGATCACTTTAGCTATTCTAGTTCCATTAGAATTTTAGGATTTTTTTCTATTTTTAAAAAAATGCCATTGGGATTTTGATGGGGATAACACTGAATCTGTAGATTGCTTTGGGTAGTATGAACATTTTAACAATATTAATTCTTTCACTTCATGAAATCAGAATATTTCCATTTATTTTTGTTTCCTTAATTTTTTTTCTCAATGTTTTGAGATTTTCAGTGTACAGAACTTTCACCTCCTTTGTTAAGTTTATTCCTAAGTATTTTGTTCTTTTCAGTGCAATTGCAAATGGTTTTCTTAATTTCCTTTATCGATACTTTATTTTTGGTGTATAGAAATGCTACTGATTTTTGTATGTTAAATTTGTATCCTGCAACTTTACTGAATTCATGTTTTAATTCTAACAGTTTTTTATCCTTTATTTTTTGCTGGAGTTTTTAGTGTTTTCTACATATAGAATCATGTGATCTGCAAAGAGAGACAATTTTACTACTTTTTTTTCCAATTTGGATGTTTTCTATTTCTTTTTCTTAGTTAATTGTTCTGGTTAGGACTTCAGGACTATGTTAAATAGAAGTGGCAGGAGTAGGCATCCTTGTTTTATTCCTCATCTTGGAGGATTTCAGGACTTTAAAATCACACATAGAAAGTATCCAAAGGATATGTTCAAAACTCAGAAAAGGCCTTATTACCAGGATATTTGTTATAACATTGTTTATGATATCAAAAAATAGAAAATATAATTCAATAAGGAAGGATAGAATGAATAATGACATACAAACATAATAGACTATTATTCAATTATTAGCTTGTGATTTGGGGTAAATTTAATAAATGGAGGAATAGCATATAATTGAACATTTTTTGCTTAGAGTGAGCATATTACCTTACCCATAATAAGAATTAAATATATATTTATTAGATGAACACTGAGGAAAATAATGTTAAATAAAAAAGTCAGATATAGAATTGTAAATTTATAATATATCAGCTATGTCAAAAATATTTTAAAAAGCCTTAAATACACAAAATATTATTAAGTGGTTATTTCTATTTGGTGATAAGGGTAAATTTGAGTTATTTTACTGTTCTTATTTATTGTTTAGTATTTCCTGAAATAAACATTTTTAAACCATCTTTATTGGAGTATAATTGCTTTACAATGGTGTGTTCATTTCTGCTTTATAACAAAGTGAATCAGTTATACATAAACATATTTCCCCATATCTCTTCCCTCTTGCATCTCCTTCCCTCCCATGCTCCATATCCCACCCCTCTAGGTGGTCACAAAGCACTGAGCTGATCTTCCTGTGCTATGCGGCTGCTTCTCACTAGCTATCTATTTTACGTTTGGTAGTGTATGTATGTCCATGCCACCCTCTCACTTTGTTCCAGCTTACCCTTCCCACTCCCCATATCCTCAAGTCCATTCTCTGGTAGGACTGCATCTTGATTCCTGTCTTGCCGCTAGGTTCTTCTGCCCATTTCTTTTTCTTTTTTTTTCTTTCTTTTTTTTTTCTGATTCCATAATATATGTGTTAGCATACGGTATTCATTTTTCTCTTTCTGACTTACTTCACTCTGTATGACAGTCTCTAGGTCCATCCACCACACTACAAATAACTCAGTTTCATTCCTTTTTCTGGCAGAGTAATATTCCATTGTATATATGTGCCACATTTTCTTTATTCTCATCTCTGGATGGACACTTAGGTTGTTTCCATGTCCTGGCTACTGTAAATAGAGCTGCAGTGAACATTGAGGTACATGATTCTTTTTGAATTATAGATTTCTCAGGGTATATAATCAATAGTGGGATTGCTGGGTCCTATGGTAGTTCTATTTTTAGTTTTTTAAAGGAACCTCAGTATTGTTCTCAATAGTGGCTATATCAATTTACATTCCCACCAACATTGCAAGAGGGTTCCCTTTTCTCCACACCATCTCTAGCATTTATTGTTTGTAGATTTTTTGATGATGGCCATTCTTACCGTTGTGAGATGATATCTCTTTGTAGTTTTGAATTGCATGTCTCAAGTGATTAATGATGTTGAACATTCTTTCATGTGTTTGTTGGCAATCTGTATATCTTCTTTTGGGAAATGTCTATTTAGGCCTTCTGTCCATTTTTGATTGGGTAGTTTGTTCATTTGATATTGAGCTGCATGGGATGCTTGAAAATTTTGGAGGTGAATCATTTGTCAGTTGCTTCATTTGCAAATATTTTCTCCCATTCTGAGGGGTTGTCTTTTTGTCTTGTTTGTAGGTTCCTTTGCTGAACAAAAGCTTTTAAGTTTCATTACGTCCCCTTTGTTTATTTTTGTTTTTATTCCCATTCCTCTAGGAGGTGGGTCAAAAAGGATCTGGCTGTGATTTATGTCATAGAGTGTTCTGCCTATGTTTTCCTCTAAGAGTTTGATAGTTTCTGGCCTTACATTTAGGTCTTTAATCCATTTTGAGTTTACTTTTGTGTATGGTGTTAGGGAGTGTTCCAATCTCATACATTTACATGTACCTGTCCAGCTTTCTCAGCACCACTTATTGAAAAGGATGTCTTTTCTCCACTGTATATTGTTGCCTCCATTATCAAAGATAAGGTGACCATATGTGTGTGGGTTTATCTCTGTGTTTTCTATCCTGTTCCATTGATCTATATTTTTGTTTTAGTGCCAGGCCCATGCTGTCTTGATTGCTGTAGCTTTGTGTAATATAGTCTGAAGTTAGGGAACCTGATTCCTCCAACTCCTGTTTCTTTCTCAACAATGTTTTGGCTATTTGGTGTCTTTTGTGTTTCCATACAAATTGTGAAATTTTTTGTTCTAGTTCTGTGAAAAGTGCCAGTGTTAGTTCGATAGGGACTGCATTGAATCTGTAGATTGCTTTGGGTAGTAGAGTCATTTTCACAATATTGATTCTTCCAATCCAAGAACATGGAATATCTCTCAATCTATTTGTAACATCTTTAATTTCTTTCATCAGTGTCTTATAATTTTCTGCATACACGTCTTTTATCTCCTTAGGTAGCTTTATTGCTAGATATTTCATCCTTTTTTTGCAATGGTAAATGGTAGTGTTTACTTAATTTCAGTTTCAGTTGTTTCATCCTTGCTGTATAGGAATGCAAGAGATTTCTGTGCATTAATTTTGTATACTGCTACATTACCAGATTCATTGATTAGCTCTAGTAGTTTTGTGGTAGCATTTTTAGGATTCTCTATGTACACTATCATGTCAGCTGCAAACAGTGACAGACTTACTTCTTCTTTTCCAATTTAGATTCCTTTTATTTCTTTTTCTTCTCTGATTGCCATGGCTAAAACTTCCAAAACTATGTTGAATAATAGTGGTGAGATTGGGCAACCTTGTCTTTTTCCTGATCTCAGTGGAAATGTTTTCAGTTTTTCACCATTGAGTACAATGTTGGCAGTGGTTTGGTCATATATGGGCTTTATTATGTTGATGAAAGTTCCTTCTATGACTACTTTCTGGAGGGTTTTTATCATAAATTGTTGAATTTTGTTGAAAGCTTTCTCTGAATCTACTTAGATGATCATATGTTTTTTCTCCTTCAATTTGTTATTTGGTGTATCACATTTATTAATTTTCACATATTGAAGAATCCGTGCATTCCTGGGATAAACCCCATGTGATCATAATGTACGGTCCTTGTAATGTGCTGCTGGATTATGTTAGTACTTTGTAGAGGATTTTTGCATCTATGTTTATTAGTGATATTGGCCTGTAGAATTCTTTCTTTTTGACATCTTGTCTGGTTTTGGTATCAGAGTGATTGTGGCCTCATAGAATGAGCTTGGGTGTGTTCCTCCATCTGCTATATTTTGGAAGTTTGAGAAGGATAGGATTTAGATCTTCTCTAAATGTTTGATAGAATTCACCTGTGAAGCCATCTGTTCTTGGGCTTTTGTTTGCTGGAAGATTTTAAATCACAGTTTCAATTTCAGTGCTTGAAGTTTGTCTGTTCATATTTTCTATTTCTTCTTGTTTCAGTGTTAGAAAGTTGGGCATTTCTAAGAATTTGTCAGTTTCTTCCAGTTAGTCCATTTTATTGGCATAGAGTTGCTTGTAGTAATCTCTCATGATCCTTTATATTTTTGCAGTGTCAGTTGATATTATTCCTTTTTCATTTCTATTTCTATTGATTTGAGTCTTCTCCCTATTTTTCTTGATGCGTCTGGCTAATGGTTTCTCAATTTTGTTTATCTTCTCAAAGAACGAGCTTATAGTTTTATTGATCTTTGCTGTCATTTCCTTCATTTCGTTTTCATTTACTTTTCATCTGATCTTTCTGATTTCTTTTCTTCTGCTAACTTTGGGGTTCTTTTGTTCTTCTTTCTCTACTTGCTTTAGGTGTAATGTTAGGTTGTTTATTTGAGATGTTTCTTGTTTCTTAAGGTAGGATTGCATTGCTATAAACTTCCCTCATAGAACTGCTCTCGCTGCATCCCACAGGTTGTGGGTCATTTTGTTTTCTTTGTCATTTGTTTCTAAGTATTTTTTGATATCCTCTTTAATTTCTTCAGTGATCTCTTGGTTATTAAATACTGTGTTGTTTAGCCTGCATGTGTTTGTATCCCTTACAAATTGTTTACTGTAATTGATATCTAGTCTCATAGCGTTCTGGTTGGAAAAGATACTTGAGAGTATTTCAGTTTTCTTAAATTTACCAAGGCTTGATTTGTGAACCAAGATATGATCTATGCTGGAGAATGTTCCATGAGCACTTGAGAAGAATGTGTATTCTATTATTTTTGGATGGAATGTCTTATAAATATCATTTAAGTCCATCTTGTTTAATGTATCATTTAAAGCTTGTGTTTCCTTCTTTATTTTCATTCTGGATGATCTGTCCATTGGTGAAACTGGGATGTTAAAGTCTCCTACTATGATTGTGTTACTATCTATTTCCCCTTTTATGGTTGTTAGTATTTGCCTTATGTATTGAGGTGATCATATGTTGGGTGCATAAATACTTACAATTTTTATATCTTCTTCTTGGATTGATCCCTTGATCATTATGTAGTGTCCTCCTTTTTCTCTTGTAATAATCTTTGCTTTAAAGTCTATTTCATCTGATATGAGAATTGCTACTCCAGCTTTCTTTTGGTTTCCATTTGCATGGAATATCTTTTTCCGTGCTCTCAATTTCAGTCTGTATGTGTCCCTAGGTCTGCAGTGGGTCTCTTGTAGAGAGCATATATACAGATCTTGTTTTGGTATCCATTAAGCCAGTCTATGTCTTTTGGTTGGAGCATTTAATCCATTTACATTTAATGTAATTTTTGATATATATGTTCCTATTACCATTGTCTTAATTGTTTGGGATTTATTATTGTAGCTGTTTTCCTTCTCTTGTGTTTCTTGCCTAGAGAAGTTCCTTTAGCATTTGTTGTAAAGCTGATTTGGTTGTGCTGAGTTCTCTTAGCTTTTGCTTACTGTGAATCTTTTAATTTCTCCATCAAATCTGAATGTGTTCCTTGCTCAGTAAATTGGTTATAGGCTTTTCTCCTTCATCACTTTAAATATGTCCTACCACTCCCTTCTGTCTTACAGAGTTTCTCCTGAAAGATCAGCTGTTAACCCTATGGGGATTCCCTTGTGTGTTATTTGTTGTTTTTCCCTTTCTGCTTTTAATATGTTTTCTTTGTATTTAATTTTTGATAGTTTGATTAATATGTGTCTTGGCATGTTTCTCCTTGGATTTGTCCTGTATGGGACTCTCTGTGCTTCCTGGACTTGACTATTTCCTTTTCCATATTATGGAAGTTTTCAAATATAATCTCTTCAAATATCTTCCCAGTCCCTTTTATGTTCTCTTCTTCTTCTGGGACCCCTATAATTCATACATTGGTGTGTTTAATGTTGTCCCTGAGGTCTCTGAGACCATCCTGAATTCTTTTCATTGTTTTTTCTTTATTCTGCTCTGCAGTTGTTATTTCCACTATTTTATCTTCCAGGTCACTTATCCCTTCTTCTGCCTCACTTATTCTGCTATTGATCCCTTCTAGAGAATTTTAAATTTCATTTATTGTGTTGTCATCACTGTTTGCTCTTTAGTTCTTCTAATCCTTTGTTGAACGTTTCTTATATTTTCTCCATTCTATTTCCAAAATTTTGGATCATCTTTGCTATCATTTTTGTGACTTATTTTTCAAGTAGACTGCCTATTTCCTCCTCATTTCTTATGTCCGGTGGGTTTTTGCCTTGCTCCTTCATCTGCTGTGTGTCTCTCTGTGTTCTCATTTTACTTAACTTACTGAGTTTGGGGATCTCTTTTATGCAAGCTGCAAGTTCGTAGTTCCCCCCTTTTTTTTGTGTCTGTCCCCAGTGGCTAAGTTTCATTCAGTGGGTTGTGTAGGTTTCCTGGTGGATGGGACTAGTGCCTGTGTTTTGGTGGATGAGGCTGGATCTTCTCTTTCTGGTGGTCAGGTCCAAGTCTTGTGGTGTGTTTCAGGGTGTCTGTGGCCGTTTTATTATTTTAGGCTGCCACTGTGCTAATGAATGGGGTTGTGTTCCTGTCTTGCTAGTTGTTTGGCATAGGTTATCCTGCACTGTAGCCTGCTGGTCGTTGAGTGGAGCTGGGTCTTGGCATTGAGATGGGGAACTCTGGGAGATTTTCGCCATTTGATATTATGTGGAGCTGGGAAGTCTCCTGGACCAGTGTCCTGAAGTTGGCTCTCCCACTTCAGTGACACAGCCCTGATACCTGGCTGGAGCACCAAGATCCTGTCCTCCACACGGCTCAGAATAAAAATGAGAAAAAAAAGAAGAAGATAAAATCAAATCAAATCAAATCAAATAACATAAAGTTATTAAAATAAAAAGAAAGCAAATAATTATTAAGAAAAAAACAATTTTAAGTAAAAAAAAGGAAAACGGACAGACAGAACCCTAGGACAAATGGTAAAAGCAAAGGTATACAGACAAAATCACAAACAGAAGCATACACATACACACTCACAAAAAGAGAAAAAGGAAATATATATATATATATATATATATATATATATATATATATATATATATATATCTATCTTTGCTCCCAAAGTCCACCTCCTCAATTTGGTATGATTCGTTCTCTATTCAGGTATTCCACAGATGTAGGGTACATCACGTTGATTGTGGAGATTTAATCCATTGCTCCTGAGGCTGCTGGGAGAAATTTCCCTTTTTCTTCTTTGTTTGCAAAGCTCCCAGTGTTCAGCATTGGCTTTGGACACCCCCCGCCCCACATGTAGGTCGCATGAGGGCATCTGTTCTTCATTCAGACAGGACCCGGTTAAAGGATCAGCTGATTTGGGGGCTCTGGCTCACTCAGGCCAGGGGGAGGGAGGGGTATGGATGCAGCGTGAGCCTGCAGCAGCAGAGGCCAGCATGACGTTGCACCAGCCTGAGGCACGCCATGCATTCTCCCGGGGAAGTTGTCCCTGGATCACAGGACGCTGGCAGTGGCTGGTTGCACAGGCTCCCAGAGGGGAGGTGTGGATAGTGACCTGTGCTTGCTCCCAGGCTTCTTGGTGGATGCAGCAGCAGCCTTAGCATCTCATGCCCATCTCTGGGGTCTGTGCTGATAGCTGTGGCTCACACCCATCTCTGGAGCTCCTTTATGCTGCACTTTTAATGCCCTCTCCTCACCCACCAGGAATCAAAGGCAAGAAAATGTCTCTTCTCTCTTCCGCAGCTACAGACTATTTTCCTGACTCCCTCCCAGCTAGCCGTGGTGAAGTAACCCCTTCATCCTGTGTTCACACAGCCAACCCCAGGCCTCTCCCTGGGATCTGACCTCCAAAGTCCAACCCTCAGCTCCCGGCCCCCACCCGTCCTAACGGGTGAGCAGAAAAGTCTCTCAGGCTGGTGAGTGCTAGTTGGCACCGATCTTCTGTGCAGGAATCTCTCTGCTTTGCCCTTTGCACCCCTGTTGCTGTGATCTCCTCTATGCCTCCAAAGCTTCCCGCCTCTGCCACCTGCAGTGTCCACCTGTGAAGGGGTGTCCTAATGTGTGGAGACCTTTCCTGCTTCATAGCTCCCTCCCACTGGTGCAGGTCCCATCCCTATTCTTTTGTCTCTGATTTTTCTTGCCCTACCCTGGTACTTGGGAGTTTCTTGCTTTTTGGGAGGTCTGATGTCTTTTGCCAGTGTGCAATATATGTTCTGTAGGACTTGTTCCACACGTAGATGTATTTCTGATGTATTTGTGGGGAGGAAGGAGATCTCCGTGTCTTACTCTTCTGCCATCTTGAAGCTCAAAACCTCCCCATATCACTTCCCTCTCTTGTCTCCCTCCCATTCCCATTCACTTCCTAAGCCTAGTAAATGTGGATCTTGCCAAGGTCACCAATGACCCCCTTGTCACAAAATTCAGTGGATATTCGTGTGTGTGTGTGTGTGTTAGTTTCTGCTTTATAACAAAGTGAATTAGTTATACATATACGTATGTTCCTGTATCTCTTCCCTCTTCCATCTCCCTCCCTCCCACACTCCCTATCCCACTCCTCTAGGTGGTCACAAAGCACCGAGCTTATCTCCCTTGCTATGCGGCTGCTTCCCACGAGCTATCTATTTTATGTTTGGTAGTGTATATATGACCATTCCACTCTCTCACTTCATCTCAGCTTACCTTTCCCCCTCCCTGTATCCTCCAGAACATTCTCTAGTAGGTCTGTATCTTTATTCCCGTCTTGCCCCTAGGTTCTTCAGAACATTTTTTAAATTTCATATATGTGTGTTAGCATACGGTATTTGTTTTTCTCTTTCTTACTTACTTCACACTGTATTACAGACAATAGGCCCACCCACTGCACTACAAATAACTCAATTTCTTCTCATTTTATGGCTGAGTAATATTCCATTGCATATATGTGCCACATCTTCTTTATCCATTCTTCTGTTGATGGACACTTAGGTTGATTCCATGTCCTGACTATTGTAAATAGAGCTACAATGAACATTGTGGTACATGACTCTTTTTGAATTCGGTTTTCTCAGGGTATATGCCCAGTAATGGGACTGCTGAGTAGTATGGTAGTTCTGTTTTTAGTTTTTTAAGGAACCTCCATACTGTTCTCCATAGTGGCTGTATCAATTTACATTCCCACCAACAGTGCAAGAAGGTCCCCTTTTCTCCACACCCTCTCCAGCATCTATCATTTGTAGATTTTTTGATGATGGCCATTGTGACCGTTGTGAATATATATATCTCATTGTAGTTTTGATTTGAATTTCTCTAATCTTTAATGATGTTGAGCATTCTTTCATGTGTTTGTTGGCAATCTGTTTATCTTCTTAGGAACACTCCCATTTACCATTGCAACAAAAGAATAAAATATCTAGGAATAAACATACTTAAGGAGACAAAAGATCTGTATGCAGAAAATTATAAGACACTGATGAAAGAGATTAAAGGTGATACCAATAGATGGAGAGATATACCATGTTCTTGGATTGGAAGAATCAACATTGTGAAAATGACTGTACTACCCAAAGCAATCTACAGATTCAATGCAATCCCTATCAAACTACCACTGGTATTTTTCACAGAACTAGAACAAAAAATTTCACAATTTGTATGGAAACACAAATGACCCTGAATAACCAAAGCAATTTTGAGAAAGAAAAAAGGAGCTGGAGGAATCAGGCTCCCTGACTTCAAAATATACTACACAAAGCTACAGTAATCAAGACAGCATGGTACTGGCACAAAAACAGGAATATAGGGCTGCCCTCATGGCGCAGTGTTTGAGAGTCTGCCTGCCGATGCAGGGGACACGGGTTCGTGCCCCGGTCCGGGAAGACACCACATGCCGTGGAGCGGCTGGGCCCGTGAGCCATGGCTGCTGAACCTGCGTGTCTGGAGACTGTGCTCTGCAACAGGAGAGGCCACAACAGTGAGAGGCCCACATACCACAAACAAACCCCAAAAAACAAAAAACAAAAAACAGAAATATAGGTCAATGGAACAGGATAGAAAGCCCAGAGATAAACCCACACACATATGGCCACCTTATCTTTGATAAAGGAGGCAAGAATATACAGTGGAGAAAAGACAGCCTCTTCAATAAGTGGTGCTGGGAAAACTGGACAGCTACATGAAAAATAATGAAATTAGAACACTCCCTGACACCCTACACAAAAATAAACACAAAAGGTGTTCAAGACCTAAATGTAAGGGCAGACACTATCAAACTCTTAGAGGAAAACATAGGCAGAACACTCTATGACATAAATCACAGCAAGATCCTTTTTGACCCACCTCCTAGAGAAATGGAAACAAAAAGCAAAATAAACAAATTGGACCTAATGAAACTTAAAAGCTTTTGCACAGCCAAGGAAGCCATAAACAATACAAAAAGGCAACCCTCAGAATGGGAGAAAGTATTTTCAAATGAAGGAATGGACAAAGGATTAATCTCCAAAATTTACAAGCAGCTCATGCAGCTCAGTATCAAAAAAGCAAATAACCCAACTCAAAAATGGGCAGAAGACCTAAATAAACATATTTTTATAATCAGAAAAATGTTTGTAAAAAAGAAATTAGGTTGTGTAGAGTTGGCATCACCTCTTCTTGGTTAATCCATGTTGGCTCTGAATAATTACAGCTTCCTTTTCTAAGCACCCACAAACTGTTCATTCAATAATCAGTTTTAGAGTCTTGTGAGGAATAAACATCAAACTCATAGTTTGGCATGTTTGACCTGTGCCTCTTGAGCATCCTGAAAGTGAGGATTGTTGCCTATCTTCCACCTGCCATGATATATCTATTCGGATCTCTATGCTTTCTTAAAATTAGTAACAATAATTTTTGATTATATGGAATTTACATGGTCACTCATGTCCCTCAGATGTAACTTTTCTGGGCCAGGAGATTTAAATTTCTTTAGAGCAACTTCGTTTTTTCTTATCATTTATTATGGACTTCAATTTTCTCTTAAAGAGTTTTATTCTATCTGTTTCTGTTGGAAATTCAAGATCCTTGATGGATAAGAAAGGAGTTGTGCAGTTCTTTCTAATCTGATCCAAGTAGAGGGTCTGTCCAGTTTCTTCATCTTGTTCCAAAAAACAAAAAGAACCAAAAATTCCTTTTCCTCAGCCTAAATTTCATTCTTATCTTTACTTTCTTGACTCCTCTCTCATAAGTCCATATAACTATGGTTTCTTTTTCCTATTAAATAAATCGAAAGAACACCTGGGCTGAAACTTGATTTTTCCATTTGTAAGGAAGTTGTTTTCTCTGTTATCCTGAGCCTTGTTTTTCTTTGGCTGTAAAATGTTGATTAAAATAATTACCTTACTTTTTTTCTCAGGCTTATGATGATTATCCAATGGGACAATAGATGTGCAAATGATTTGTAAATCTTGTATTAGAGCACATGCAGTTTCCTCTTCATGAAATGATTTGCAAATGTTTTGCTGAACTGCTCCCCCTTGTTAGTCTCTTTGTTTCCTAATTATCGTTAAAGAAAGTTTCATCCCTTTGAAACTTTCCCAATCATTTGCCTGTGTCTCATCCCCTAACTTCCTTCAAGGAGCAGTTATTACTTTTCCTCTGCTCTTATTACTTGGTACATATTTTGATTAATTATAAAGCTAAAACTTATAAATGACAACATTATTTCACTGTGTTATATTTGCTTGTTTCAATGTCTCTTATCCCTTTCCAAACCCCAACTCCTAGCCTAGGCTTTGAGTTCCTTGAGACAAGTTTTATTCATTTTTGTAACTCTGCCCGGATGCTTCTTATATGCCAATGTTTGCTGAATGAATAGGTCAATCAATGAATCAATTAATGAGCAACACTACCAGGTACAAAATGCTTTACACACATAAAAAATTGTTCTTGGTTGCTTCTTTTCCCTTTTCTTTTTGCATTCTTCCTTGAAAATCTAATAAGGCACACCATATTACTCAGGCAATTAACACATTTCTGTGTGTCCTGTTTTTTCTTGATTGTACTTTGATTTATTTCAGATATCTTCTCAGACACTGAACCATATTACCCCTTAGAAACTCTGATCATGGAAACATACATAATTTGTTAAATATGCCCATGTCTTTGGCCACCACAAAACCTTAAAAATGATAGGGTCACTTTTTCCCTCAAAGATTCATTTACATTTCACAGATCCTTGTTAGTAGAATTGGATTTGGAGTAACAAATCCTCTCTTTGGTCCTGTATGCTTCTGAGATTTCAGTAGTTCATTTTAGTAACCAAATAATATTTCATTACTTGACTACACCACATTTTGTTTATTCATTCATCAGTTGATGGACATTTGGGTTGTTTCTATCTTTTGGCTATTATAATGCTGCTATGAAATTCACAAACACAATTTTGCATGGACATATGTTTTCTATTCCTTTGGGTATGTACCTGGTGGTGAAATTCCTGGGTCATATGGTAGTTATATGTTTAACTTTCTGAGAAACTGCTAAATTATTTTCTGTGTTAGATGTGCATTTTTACATTTCAAGCAGCAGGGTATAGTGGTTCCAATTTTTCCACATTCTTTCCAACACGTGTTAGTGTCTGTCTCTTTGCTTATAGTTATGCTAGTGGTTGTGAAGTTGTCTTGTTTTGGTTTCAATTTGCATTTCTCTGGTGTCTAATTATATTAAACATCTTTTCATATGTTTGGACATTTGTGTATCTTTTTTGGAGAAAGATCTATTCATATTCTCTATCCATTTTCAATTGGGTTATTTTTCTTCTTATAATTGAGTTTTAAGTGTTCTTAATATATTCTAGATACTAGTCTGTTATCAAGTATATGTTTTGTAAATATTTTCTCCTAGTCTATTAGTTGTCTTTTCATTTTCACCAGAGCATCCTTTCAAGAACAAAACTTCAAATTTTTGATTAAAATTATTTACTCGATTTTTCCTTTTGTTGCTTGTGTTGTGCTGTTATATTTAAGAAACCATGGCTTAGTGCAAGGTCATGGAAAGTTACTCCTAATTGTTTTTTTTTTTCTGAGAGCATTATAGTTTTAGCTCTTACAGTTAGCTCTTTAATTCATTTTTAGTTAATTTTTATATGGTGTGAGGTAGGGGTCCAACTTCATTATTTTGAATGTGGATATCTTATTTCTTTGTTGAAAAGATTATTTTTGCTGAAAAATACTTTTTTTTGAAAGAGCTTTTCTTTCTTCCATCAAATTGTCTTTTTACTCTTGTCCAAAGCAATTGACAAAAATAAACTTAAGAGTTTATATCTAGACTCTCAATTCTATTCTACTTATCTATATTCCTATCCTAATAGAGTATCACACTGACTTGATTACTGTTATGTTTTAATAAGTTTTGAAATTTAAAATTCTGAGTCTTCTAACCTTGTTTTGTTTTGTTTTATTTTAAAGATTGTTTTGAATATTTGGTCCCCTTTACATTTCCATACTAATTTTAGCATTAGCTTGTAAATTTCTGCAAAAATCTACCTGAAATTTTAATGACTATAAATCAATTTGGGGAATACTGCCATCTTAACATTATTAAGGCTTCCAATCTGTGATCGTGGGATGCATTTTTATTTACTTATATATTTAATATCTTTCAATGAGGTTTTGTAGTTTTCAGTGTATCAGTCTTGTATATCGTTTGGTAAATTTATCCCTAAATATTTTATTCTTTTTTTGCTACTTTACGTGGAATTGCTTCTTAATTTAATTTAATTTTTAGATTTTTCTTCTTTAGTGAATATAAGTACAGTTTATTTTTAAATTGATGTTTTATCCTTCAGCCTTGTTCAACTAGTTTTTCATTCTAATAGCATTTTTGTTAGTTTTGTTTTGCTTTGTTTTGGTGTGTGTGTATGTGTATTCCTTAGGATTTTCTAAATACAACATTAGGTCATCCTCAAATAGAGATCATTTTACTTTTCCTTTCTAATATGGATATCTTTCATTTCTTTTCTTGCCTAACTGTCCTGGCTAGAACCTCCACTACAATGTTGAATAAAAGTGGGAAGAGTAAATAGTTTTGTACTGTTCCTAATATTAGGGGGTAGTGCATTCAGTATTTCATCATTAAACATGTTGTTAGTTGTGAACTTTTTTGTGCATGGTTTTTTAGCAGACTGAGGACATTATCTTGCATTCCTATTTGTTTGAGTGTTTTTATCATGAAAGTATTTTGGATTTTGTCAAATTATTTTATTTTTCTACATCTGTTAACCTGCTCATGTGGCTTTTGTCCCTTATTCTGTTTAATATGGTGTATTACATTGATAGATTTTCATATGTTAAACCAATGTGGCATTCCTGGGATAAATCCCACATGGTTATTGTGTTTAATTTTTGTTACATGTGGCTGGGTTTGGTTTGCTAATATTTTGCTGATGATTTTTTGTGTCTAGATACCTGTGGCATGTTGTTATATAGATTTTTGTTGTTGTTGTTATTCTTGTGATGTCTTTGACTGGTTTTGGTATCAGGGTAATATTGGTCTTATAGAATGAGTTGGGAATTGGCTCCTCCTCTTCTAAATTCTGGCAGTGTTTGTGAAGTGCTGGTGTTAATTATTCCTAATATTTATTGAAATTCACCAATGAAGCAATTTGGGTCTGGGCTTTCCTTTGTGGGAAAGTTTTTATTATTAATTCAATCACTTTGCTCATTATAAGTTTACTCAATGTTCTATTTATTCTTGAGTCAGTTTTGATAGCTTGTAACTTTCTAGGAATTTATCTAGTTTGTTTAAGCTATCTAGCTTACTGGCACACAGCTGCTCATATTAATCCCTTTTAACACTTAAAGTCAGTGCTGAGATCTCCTTTTATATTCCTGATTTTCATAATTCAAGTCTCTTCTTTTTTTTTTTGGTCAGTCTAGCTAAAGGTTTTTCCAGTTTATTATTCTTTGTAAAGAACCAATTTTCATTTCATTAATTTTCTCTAATGTTTTACTATTCTCCATTTCATTTATTTCCTATCTAATGTTTATTATTTACTTCCTTCTGGTGGCTTTGGGTTTAATTTTCCCTTGTTTTCTAGTTTATTAAGGTGAAAAGGTAATGTTATTTATTTTTTATGTATTTTTAAATACAAGCATTTACAGCTATAAATTTCCTCTAAGCACTGCTTCGCTGCATCCTGTAAGTTTGAGTATGTTGTGTTACTGTTTTTATTCATCTCAAAGCATTTTCTAAATTCCCTGTGATTTCTTCTTGGATCCAGTGTCTAGTTAGGAGTATGATGTTTTATTTCCATATATTTGTAAATTTCCCAAATTTTCTTCTGTTGTTTTACAATTTTACTCCATTGTAGTCTAAAAATACACTTTTTTATTATTTCAGTTCTATTAAATTTACTGAGAACTGCCTTATGGCCTTATATAATGGTTTATCTGGAGAACGTTACAAGTACCCTTGAGAAGAATGTGCACTCTTCTGTTGGTGGGTGGAGTGTTCTATTGACTTCAAATCTGATGTTGAGCTCTCTAAGTAACTTTTTAATTTTAGTTATAGTAATTTTCAATTCTAAAATTTCTATTTGGTTATTTTTATAATTTATATCTCATTGATATTCTTTATTTGGTGAGACATTGCTCTCATATTATTCTTTAATTGTTCATGGTTTCCATTAACTCTGAAAATATTTAAGACAGCTGATTTAAAGTCTTTGTCTAGTAAGTCCAATGTGTTGTTGTCCCAGGGACAATTCTATTAACTGCTTTTTAAGTTTGTGTATGCACCATACTTCCCTGTTTCTTTGCATGTCTCATAAAATTTTACTGAAAACTAGGCATTTAAACTATATAATGTGGTAACTCTGGGAATCTGATTCACCCCCCACTCCATGGTTTTTGTTGTTTTAATTTGTTGTTGGTTAGTTAGTTTACTTTCTTTCCTAACTTAATTATTCAAAGTCAGTATTCTTTGTCATGCATGACTACTGAAGTCTTCTTTGGTTATATTAGTTGTTAGCTAATGACTAGACAGAGATTTAAGTGCCTTGAACCAATATGTCTACTTGCCTTTGCCAAGGGACTCTGTATGTGTTTTTGGGCATGCTTCCTCTTGCAAAGAGCATCAATGTCAGAGAGATTAGGGTCTTTCCATATCTTTCTTGGAATTGCACACAGCCCTGAACATGCACATGTCTTTCTAGATCCATCAATGTATATTGGTGGTTTATCAAAGCCCCCAATAATATTTTGTTTCCAGTTTTTCCTTATTAACTTACTTTATTTATTTATTTATTTATTTATTTAGGCTCATACTTTTGTTATCCCCAACTTATATTGTCACCTCAAGCAGCTGCAATGTTAAACAACTGCTGCTGATTTTTTTTGACAATCACCTTAGGGATAGGGCTGTTTGCACAGAGTGAGCTCTGAGTCTGATTACGTAAAGAAAAGCCTTGAAAATCAAGCTTTTCAGGCAGTCTACAGACAGGTCAAATTGTGACAATTATTTTGGGATAGGGCTTTTAGGAGCTCCAAGCTAACTTTTCCCCCTCCAGTGTCTGCTGCACTGTTGGTTTCCACAACCTCAGTCACTATGAGGCTGTCAGATTTTAAGGTTATTGAAGAGCTGGAGAACATGGGAGTTGAGCAAGTTGAAATGCCATAAAATTCATTGTTCTTACTGACATTCAGCCACTTTTCTTGACTAAACACTCTTTGGATTGTTGCAAAGCTTTGGTTAATTTCTATTGTTCCAAAATTTTTGATTTTTAAATTTTTTTTTTTTTTGCCAGTGTTCAGGTGCTTTTATGGAAGGGCATATTTCCAGGAGTTTTTACTTCACCATCCCAGAAGTTTCTTCAGGAAGGGTACCTTTTGTTTCTAGAATTCAAATAAAATATTCTTAAGGTGTCAGGGTGGTGTAAAGATCATAAGCTTTGAAATTAGACACACTGTAATTTGAATCCTAGCTCAATTACCTGCTTGTTGTGTGATCTTAGGCAAGTGGCTTATCCTCCTTGCATCTCAATTTTCTTGATTATTCAGTGAAGATGATAATTTCTACATCATGGGATTGTTGTGAGAATTAAATGAAATAATGGATACAAAACTTCTGGTATATAGAAAGTATTAAGCACATGTTAAATTTGACATTTGCTTTGTTGCTTAACTGAAAACTCATTAATTCCAATCTCAGTAAGTTGGTATGACTCACGCTGGAGTTGCTCAATATATTTGGTACAAACCTATGTGATAATAGTGTTAGAATGCTTATCCAGTGGATACCACACCATTAGCTGTTACCTTTTAGCTACAGACTCAATTGCATAGTGACTTTAGGACTTGGTTGTTATATTACCAATGCAAAACTCCATTTTTATTGTGCCTCCCAGCACTGGGTTGGCTTTACTAACAGCAATACTGCATTGTTGACTTATTTTTAGCATCTATTTGTCACCATGCCCCATCGATCTTTTTTAGCCCTACTCGCACATAACCAGTTATTTCTCTTATTTATTATTTATTTATTGTTAGATTTATATAGAGCTTTCCTCCCTAAAAGCTTAAGGCACTGTACAGAGAACTTAAAAACATGGCCCATCAAACATTACACATCTAAAATAAAATTGAAAATGGGGAAAGTAGGTAAGCAAACAGGAATGGAAAACCTGAGGGATAATGGATGATCAGGAGAAAGGGAAGAAGTGTGTGCTGGCCAGTTCATTTTTCTTTTTTTGGTATGCCACTCTGAGAACTTACCCATAGTGAGTTTTGTTGTTTTGTTTTGTTTTAAAATTTATTTTCAGGTCTCTGATCCAGTCTCAAAATGCCTGAGGTCATTTACAGTTCAAAAAAGATAGGTATGTTTTACCTGTACAGATTTGGGTGAACAGAAACACAACTCTATGTGTATTCTCTTCTATTCCCTAAATCATAGATTTAAATGGTAAATAACTTTAGCCTCAGAATCAATTTATTTCTTGATAGGGGGATGTGCTAATGAAGTGTGAACTTTTAGAAGGAAAATTGTATCTTGCATGAACAAGTTTGTTGTATTCCATGTTTGATGGCAGACAGTGCTAAAAGGAAGAAAGTACTTCATGGGCTGTGAGTTATTAAGAACATCAAACTGACGTAAGGTACAGTGAATTATGAATATTACTGGGGATGAAGCTGTAAGGAAGAATAATAGTGTCCTTGCTTGTTATCCCTCAAACTCTGGCATCTCACAATATACACTTTCAGTTTACACGTATAAATCCAAATGAGTTTCATGTTTAGAGTACACCAAACTCTAAACACCATTGTGTTCATTATATACTTATAGTTTACTATAAGTATTATCGAGGCTATTGAGGGGGCATGTATGAATGTATGTTAGCCTACTGTCTCTCACATTGATTGTTGAGAATTCACCATTTGAGATCACTTACGAAACATCATTTGTTTAATATCACTGTTTTATACACACACACACACCTAAATACACTTTCCCTCTAGGGCATTAAAGTGTGGTTTGTGTTATCAGAGTTTATTATTCATTTTTGTTATTTTGATTGTCATTAATATTTATCCCAGAGGGGTTAAAATCAACTCAGATAATTCACTGGCTTCTTAGCAGGTTAGTAGAAGAAGCATTTGAAATTAATTTTTCCTGTATCCTGTTACCATGAATGAGGACAATTTGACTTTGACTAAAGTCATGATTTGCAATAGGTTGGGGGCTCCACGGTTTTGCCAATTATTTCATTAAACTTCTACTGGGGTGATTTTTTTTGTAAATTTCACTTAAAAGAGATATGTCAGAAGTTTGTTCAGAAAATACAAACCAAATTCATTTTCAAAAACTAAACAAATTTTCCACAAGGCTTCTACTGTGACAAAAGCCCTGGATAAGAATCTTTATCTGGATGTATTAGATCCAGACCTATTTCTGTTTTCTCTCTGTTAGATTCCAGTCCCCTTACTATTGCTCTCTGTAGCATCCTATTCCTTCAGGAAATATCATTGAGGCTCTTAAAGTTTTGTTACAGTCCCAAAGGGCATCCTGCTCTAAAACAATCATGGTAGCTGTAATTGTGTTTCAAAGTCTTGGCTGTTTTCCTGAATTTTGGTTTTGATCCTTTTTTTTTCAAAGAATATGAACCATGTCTTTCATAATAGTTTAATATTATTGTGAAATATCTCTAACATTTAATATGGTAGTTTTATAAAATATTTTTATTATTGGTGTAAAGTTGCTTTACAATGTTGTGTTAGTTTCTGCTGTACAATGAAGTGAATCAGCTCTATGTATACCTATATCCCTCCCTCATGGACCTCCCTCCCACCACTGCCCCCATCTCACCTATCTAGGTCATCACAGTGCACCGAGCTGAGCTCCCTATGTTATACAGTGGGTTCCCAATAGCTATCTATTTTACACATGGCAGTGCATTTATGTCAAACCCAATCTCCCAATTCGTCCCAACCTCCCCTCCCCCCCGTGTCCACATGTCTGTTCCCTATGTCTATGTCTCTATTCCTGCCCTACATTTAGGTTCATCTGTACTAATTTTCTAGATTCCACATATATGCGTTAATATACGATATTTTGTTTAAGCCAAAAGAGTTTATTCCCTTCTTTTCCTCAAACAGCATGCAACTAAATAGCTTCACTTTGAGAAATACAGGATACAGGGTGCCTGGTATAGGGTAAAAACTGATTGCTTTAATATTTGTGATGAGTGGCTGTTTTATACTGATGAATTCATGCTGTCTGTCATATATCCTTGAAAAGTACATTAATGTGGTCTCAATTCTAAATGAAAAACAAAATTTGTGAGTTCTAGTGAGTTTAGTTAGTAAACTGTAAGCATATAATGAACCAATATTACAAATCATTTTAGAAAATCTTTTCACCTGACAGTTTTTGCTTGTCCAAAGTACTTTTATTCTCTCTCTCTTACACACACACACACACACACACACACACACACACACACACACACACACACACAGTCTCTCAATCTCTATTTCTCATCATTGATTTGAAAGTGAGTGACAATCTGCTTAAAATGATTTTCCCTTATTTTTGATAGCTATTTCCTTGTCCTGATTGATTTCATTTCAATCTGGCCTAATTATGTTCAGGTGTAAGAAGTCAGACTATTGTAATAAGATAGGTTGGAGGGCTTGGAGTGAGTTGACAGTTACATTCCAAGCTAGGGCTACAGTAATCTGTATTCTTTTCTAATTATTGCCTCACATCCTGGCGTTAGATTATTTGGTGCCTAGGTGTTTTACTAAGTGATCTACAAAGATCAACCTGAGTTTGTAATAAACTTCTAAGAGACCAACCTCCTAGACAATGGAGATAGGGACATTGACTGTGAAGATATGGGCACTGTCTTTGCCCTTCCTTTCTCCCAAAGCAGGTTACCACTCAGACATAGAACTGCTATTTGAGTGACACAAGCAGGTAATAATGGAAATTCCCTCCTAGTTTTGTAAATGACAATGCAATTGCAGTTGACATATCCTTGCCCCATCAGCCTAATTTTTTTTAAGTAATTATATTCTTATACTTTCTATCAGCATATCCACAATTATTCTCTGCTCTGGCTCATAGAAAAAAAAGAATTCTAATAATTGCCATGGAGACTTTGAGTTTAAAATGGCATGTGGTTAAGCAGAACTTAAGATGACTCTCCCAATATTTACTAAAATGTAACAAACTAATAGGAGCTCAAGAAATTTTGGAAAACTAAGACTGAAAAATGATTGCTGGAACTAAAATGAAATTCTAGTAACTTTAAGAACAATGAAGCTGGTTTGCAACCTGAAAGTTCCTGAACCAACAGTCTTAGTCATGTAAATAAGAGGAGGAAGACATTTTTCTCCACCTTTACTGTACGACACTGTGATCCAGGGTTTGTATCAATCAGGCAACTGCACGACTGCCCTACTACCTTTAAAAAATAAATGGATTGATTTATAAAAAGCTCACTATAATGTTCAAATAATGTAGTACAAATAAGGAAGCCCAAATAACCCCAAATCTCAACTCCAGATATAAACACTATTAGTCAGTGAACACCCTTCCAAACATTTCTATGCACATATATACATAGATGTTTATAGAAAATTTTACTTAAATGACATCATGCTACACATGTTGTTTTAACATTCTTCTTCCACTCAGTATTATGTTGTAGAGTAGATACATTTCTATGTCAAAAAATAACATCTATATCAACACTTCAGTTACTAAATAGCATTGGATAAGCCATATCTGTATCAGCCATTGACTACTCCCTGTTATCATCTGTGTCCTGTTCCCTCTTGCCTTCTTCCTATGTCCAAGATTTTACCTTTTCCCTCTTTTCATCCTTCCTTCCCTCCTTCCCTTGTTTCTTCCTTCCTCTCTCCCACCCTCTTTCTTTCTGTCTTTCCTTTATCCCTTCCTTCCTTCTCTCTCTCTCTCTCTTCAGTGAGATGGGGCTCTCAGGGCTAAGCTAGTCTTACCATGGTCAACACTGGCTTATTTCTTCACTTACACAAAGTGACGGATACTGGATGGTACTGAATTCTGATATTAAGTAATGCAGGGACCCCATACAAGAGGGAAAATCCAACGTTTTGTCAGTAAAATTATAAAAGTTTAATTTTTGCAATTTTTTTTTAGCTGTTAAAAGGAAATGACTGCTCCAAGATGGGGTAGATAATTCGGTTAATATAGTGGTGTATTTACTGGCTTGTAAATAATTTTAAACATTTTAATATATTTCTATTGAATTATTAATAAAGAAAGTAAAACATGAATATAAAATAATAGTAGTCCTAAACCTAAAATTCCACTTCACTATCTGAGTTTAGAGGAAAGAATTTTTCTTCCTTGGTTATTTTCAGCTTAATGAATGGAATTAGGGTGTTATAAACACAAAGAGAGAGCAGGTAGATAATGCACATGAGTACAGTGAACCTGGTATTGGGGAAACAATAGAATGATGGAGACTGCAGAAAGCTCCAAAACATATGTCTGTCTAAAGAGAGTTACTGTTGTTCAGCTCCAGAGATCCCTACATGAGAACTTGCATCCATTTTTGCTAGATTTTTTGATTTTCAAGAAGCTGGAAATCCAGATTGTTAACAATCCTTTAAAAATAATATATTAATGACTGGATAATAATCCTTTAAATTGATGTGCCTTTGTTTATTTAATTAGATGTTTGTTTCCAGTTTTTCTCTATTATAAATAATGACTTAAAATATTTTGTTAAAAATTTTGAAATTTCTAATTATTTTATAGGATATGTTTCTAAGAATAAAATTACTAGGGCAAAGGATCCAAACAGTTTTAAAGCTCTTAACACCATATACTTAACTTTCAGAAAAGTTTTTACCAATTTATATTCCTATCATTATGTCTGTATTCTTATCTCCTTGCCAGTCTTAACTACTGTGTTGGCCAAAAAGTTCCTTTGGAAAAACCTGAACGAACTTTTTGGCCAATCAAATATTATCATAAAACAATTGTTTGTAAAGATGATAAACAATAATATTACTTTTCTTCTGCAGATAATCTTTCCCGCATTTTTCCCTTCTGAATTTCTTACAATGTCAAATCAATACATCTTGTCCTATATTATTATTTTCTTTTAAAAATTTTTTATTTTGTATTGGATTTTAGTTGATTAAAAGTGTTGAAAAAAATGTTGTGCTTCAGGTGTACAGCAGAATGATTCAAATATATATATATTACAATACATATACATATATACATTTATTGATTTTCAAATCCTTTTCCCATTTACATTATTACAGAATATTGAGCAGTGTTCCCTGTGCTGGAGGGTAGATCTTTGTTGGTTATCTATTAATATATAATTTTTAAACATCTTTATTGGAGTATAATTGCTTTACATTGTTGTGTTACTTTCTGCCGTATAACAAAGTGAATCAGCTATATGTATACTTATATCCCCATATCCCCTACTCTTGTGTCTCCCTCCCACTCGCCCTGTCCCACCTGTCTAGGTGGTCGCAAAGCACTGAGCTGATCTCCCTGTGCTATGCAGCTGGTCCCACTAGCTATTTTACATTTGGTAGTGTATATATGTCCATGCCACTCTCTCACTTCATCCCAGTTCATCCTTCCCCATCCCCGTGTCCTTAAGTCCATTCTGTATGTCTGCATCTATATTCCTGTTGGGCCGTTAGGTTCTTCAGAACCTTTTTTTTTTTTTTTTTTTTTTTTACTTTCCATATATATGTGTGTTAGCATACTGTATCTGTTTTTCTCTTTCTGACTTACTTAACTCTGCATGACAAACTCTAGGTCCATTCACCTCACCACAAAAAACTCAATTCATTTCTTTTTATGACTGAGTAGTATTCCATGGCATATATGTGCCACATCTTCTTTATCCATTCATCTGTTGATGGACACTTAGGATGCTTCCATGTCCTGGCGATTGTAAATAGAGCTGTAATGAACATTGTGGTACATGACTCTTTTTGAATTATGGTTTTCTCAGGGTATATGCTCAGTAGTGGGATTGCTGTATCATATGGTAGTTCTAGTTTTAGTTTTTTAAGGAAATTCCATACTGTTCTCCATAGTGGCTGTATCAATTTACATTTGCACCAACAGTGCAAGAGGGCTCCCCTTTCCCCACACCCTCTCCAGCATTTATTGTTTGTAGATTTTTTGATGATAGCCATTCTGACCGGAGTGATGTGATACCTCATTGGAGTTTTGATTTGCATTTCTCTAATGATTAGTGATGTTGAGCATCCTTTCATGAGTTTGTTGGCAATCTGTATATCTTCTTTGGAGAAATGTCTATTTAGGTCTTCTCCCCATTTTTGGACTGCGTTGATTGTTTATTTGATATTGAGCTGCATGCCTGCTTGTATATTTTGGAGATTGATCCTGTGTCATTTGTTTCATTTGCAAATATATTCTCCCATTCTGAGGGTTGTCTTTTCGTCTTGTTTATGTTTTACTTTGCTGTGTAAAACCTTTTATGTTTCATTAGGCCCCACCTGTTTGTTTTTGTTTTTATTTCCATTTCTCTAGGAAGTGGGTCAAAAGAGATCTTGCTGTGATTTATGTCATAGAGTATTCTGCTTATGTTTTCTTCTAAGAGTTTTAGAGTGTCTGGTCTTACATTAGGTTTTTAATCCATTTTGAGTTTATTTTTTTGTATGGTGTTATGGAGTGTTCTAACTTCATTCTTTTACATGTAGCTGTCCAGTTTTCCCAGCAGCACTTATTGAAGAGGCTCTCTTTTCTCCATTGTATTCTCTTGCCTCCTTTATCAAAGTTAAGGTGAACATATGTGCATGGGTTTTTCTCTGGGCTTTCTATCTTGTTCCATTGACCTATATTTCTCTTTTTGTGCCAGTACGATACTGTCCTGATTTCTGTAGCTTTCCTGTGTAGTCTGAAGTCAGGGAGCCTGATTCTTTCGGCTCCGTTTTTGTTTTTCATGATTGCGTGGAGTCTTAGGGGTCTTTTGTATTTCCATACAAATTGTGAAATTTTTTGTTCTAGTTCTGTGAAAAATGCCATTGCTATTTTCATAGGGATTGCATTGAATGTGTAGATTGCTTTGGGTAGTATAGTCATTTTCACAATATTGATTCTTCCAATCCAGGAACATGGTATATCTCTCCATCTGTATTATCTTTAATTTCTTTCATCAGTGTCTTATAGTTTTGTGCATATAGGTCTTTTATCTACTTGGGTAGATTTATTCCTAGGTATCTTTTGTTGTTGTTGCAGTGGAAAATGGGTGTGTTTCCTTAATTCTCTTTCAGATTTTTCATCATTAGTGTATAGGAATGCAAGAGGTTTCTGTGCATTAATTTGGTATCCTGCTAATTTGGTATCTGTGGCTGAAACTTCCAAAACTATGTTGAATAATAGTGGTGAGAGTGAGCAACCTTTACTTTTTCCTCATCTTAGTGGAAATGATTTTAATTTTTCACCACTGAGAATGATGTTGGCTGTGGGTTAGTCATATATGGCCTTTATTATGTTGAGGTAAATTACCCTTGTGCCTACTTTCTGGAGGGTTTTATCATAAATGGGTGTTGAATTTTGTCTAAATATTTCTCTGCGTTTATTGAGATTATCATATGGTTTTTATCACTCAGTTTGTTAATATGGTGTATCACATTGATTGGTTAGCATATATTGAAGAATCCTTACATTCCTGGGATAAATCCCACCTGATCATGGTGTGTGATCCTTTTAAAGTGCTGTTGGAATTTGTCTGCTAGTATTTTGTTGAGGATTTTTGTATCTATGTTCATCAGTGATATTGGCCTGTAGTGTTCTTTTTTTTGGTGGCAACTTTGTGTGGTTTTGGTGTCAGGGTGATGGTGGTCTCGTAGAATGAGTTTGGGAGTGTTCCTCCCTTGGCTATATTTCGGAAGAGTTTGAGAAGGATAGGTGTTATCTCTTCACTAAATGTTTGATAGAGTTAACCTGTGAAGCCATCTGATCGTTGGCTTTTGTTTGTTGGAAGATTTTTAATCACAGTTTCAATTTCAGTGCTTGTGATTGGTGTTTTTATATTTTCTCTTTCTTCTTGGTTCTGTCTCATAAGGTTATGCTTTTCTACGAATATGTACATTTCTTCCAGTTTGTCCATTTTATTGGCACATAGTTCCTTGTAGTAATCTCTCATTATCCTTTGCATTTCTGCAGTGCCAGTTGTTACTTCTCCTTTTTCATTTCTAATTCTGTTGATTTCAGTGTTCTCCCTTTTTTTCTTGATGAGTCTGGCTAATGGTTTATCAATTTTGTTTATCTTCTCAAAGAATGAGGTTTTTGATTTACTGATCTTTGCTATCATTTCCTTTATTTATTTTTAATTTATTTCTTATCTGATCTTTTTGATTTCTTTCCTTCTGCTAACTTTTGGTTTTTTTGTTCTTCTTTCTCTAATTGCTTTAGGTGTAAGGCTAGGTTGTTTATTTGAGATGTTTCTTGTTTCTTAAGGTATGCTTGTATTGCTATAAACTTCCCTATTAGAACTGCTTTTGCTGCGTCCCATAAGTTTGGGGTTGTGGTGTTTTCATTGTCATTTGTTTCTAGGTATTTTTTTGATTTCTTCTTTGATTTTTCCAGTGATCTCTTGGTTATTTAGTAGTGTATTGTTTAGCTTCCATGTGTTTTTAATTTTTATGGTTTTTTTCCTGTAATTGATATCTAGTCTCATAGTGTTGTTGTTGGAAAAGATACTTGATATGATTTAAACTTTTTTAAATTTGCCAAGGCTTGATCTGTGACCCAAGATATGATCTATCCTGGAGAATGTTCCATGAACATTTGAGAATAAAGTGTATTCTATTGTTTTTGAATGCAATTTCCCTTAATTATAAATTAAGTCCATGTTGTTTAATGTGTCATTTAAAGCTTGTATTTCCTTATTTATTTTCATTATGGATGTTCTGGCCGTTGGTGAAAGTGGGTTGTTAAATCCCCTACTATTGTGTTACTGTTGATTTCCCCTTTCATGGCTGTTAGCATTTGCCTTATGTATTGAGGTGTTCTTATGTTAGGTGCATAAATTTTTACAGTTCTATATCTTCTTAGATTGGTCCCTTGATCATTATGTAGGGTCCTCCTCTGTGTCCTGTAATAGTCTTTATTTTAAAGTCTATTTTGTCTGGTATGAGAATTGCTTACACAGCTTTCTTTTGATTTTCATTTGCATGGAATCTCTTTTTCCATTCTCTCATTTTCACTATCTATGTGACCCTAGATCTGAAGTGGGTCTGTTTTAGACAGCATGTATATGGGTCTTTTCTTTGCTTCCATTCAACCAGTCTATATCTTTTGTTTGGAGCATTTAATCCATTTTCATTTAAGTTAATTATCGATACATATATTCCCATTACCATTTTCTTAATTGTTTTGGGTTTGTTATTGTAGGTAATTTCCTTCTCTTGTGTTTCCTGTCTAGAGAAGTTCCTTTAGCATTTGTTGTAAAACTGGATTAGTGGTCCTGAATTATTTTAGTTTTTGCTTGTCTGTAAATTTTTAAATTTCTCTGTCAAATCTGAATGAGATCCTTGCTGAGTAGAATAATTTTGTTTGTAGTCCTTTCCCTTTCATCACTTTAAATATGTCCTGTCTATCCCTTCTCATTTGCAGAGTTTCTGCTGAAAGATCAGCGGTTAGCTTTATGGTGATAACCTTGTATGCTATTTGTTGCTTTTCGCCTGCTGCTTTTGATATTTTTTCTTTGTATTTAGTTTCTGATAGTTTGATTAATATGTGTCTTGGCATGTTTCTCCTTGGATTTATCCTGTATGGGACTCTTGACCTTCCTGGACTTGAATGACTATTTCCTTTCCCGCATTAGGGAAGTTTTCACCTATGGTCTCTTAAAATATTTTCTCAGTCCCTTTCTTTTTCTCTTCTTCTTATAGGACCCCAATAATTCGAATGTTGTTACATTTAATGTTGTCCCAGAAGTCTCTGAGACTGTTCTCAATTCTTTTCATTCTTTTTTCTTTATTCTTCTCTGCTGTCGTGATTTCCACTCTTTTATCTTCCAGGTCACTTATCTGTTCCTCAGCCTCAGTTATTCTGCTATTGATTCCTTCCTGAGAATTTTAAATTTCATTTATTGTGTTGTTCATAACTATTTGTTTGTTCTTTAGTTCTTCTAGGTCATTTAAAAATGTTTCTTGTATTTTCTATATTGTATTTCCAAGAGTTTGGATCATCTTTACTATCATTAATCTGAATTGTTTTTCAAGTAGACTGCCTATTTCCTCTTCATTTGTTTGGTGTTGTGGGTTTTTACCTTTATCCTTCATCTGCTTCATATTTCTCTGTCTTCTCATTTTGCTTAACTTACTGTGTTTGGGGTTTCCTTTTCGCAGGCTGAGGTTTATAGTTCCCATTGTTTCTCTTGTCTGCTTCCAGTGGATAAGTTTGGTTCAATGGGTTGTGTCAGGCTCCTGGTTGAGGGGACTGGTGCCTGTGTTCTGGTGGATGAATCTGGATCTTGTCTTTGTCGTGGGCAGTACTGCATCTGGTTGTATGTTTTGGGTTGACTGTGAAATTATTGTGATATTAGTCTGCCTCTCTGCTAATGGGTGGGGTTGTGTTCCTGTGTTGCTAGTTGTTTGTTCTGGGGTGTCCATAACTGGAGCTTGCTGGTCGTTGAGTGAAGCTGGGTCCTAGTGTTGAGATGAAGATCTCTGCGAGAGTTCTTGCTGATCGATATTACCTGGGGGCAGGAGGTCTCTGGTGGTCCAATGTCCTGAACTCAGCTCTCCCACCTAAGAGGTTCAGGCCTGACAGCTGGCTGGAGCACCAAGACCCTTTTGGGACATCTGAGGTCTTCTGCCAGCGTTCAGTAGTTGCTCTGTTGGAGTTACTCCACACGTAGATGTATTTTTGATGTATTTGATCTGAGGAAGATGATCTCCATGTCTCATTCCTCCATTTTTAAGGTCCTCCTTAAAGTGTGTGGATTTCTAGCCTCCAAAGAAATTTTGAAAATTCTCAGACAGCCGTCCTGTCATGGAGTTGCCTGAGGGCCTGGCATCCTGTTGGGAGCTCCTCTCCTCAGGTCCCGGATATACCTGAGTTGCGGCCTCATGTCAGGGGATTCCCAATCAGGTGCTGTCGCTTGAGGGCTGGGCATCAGGTGTGAGTCATGTGGGGTGCTGGGCGCTCGCCTGCTCTGCTCTGGAGTTCAGCGTCAGAGGGTTCGGCTGGTGTCTGAGGCCTAGGGTATGGCTTCCACCCAGGTTTACATCTGGGTCCCAAGTTTATGACTTGGGGGTTTTATATCTGAGGGTTTACTTCCAGAACCCAGTTTTACATCTGGGACTGGTTTATGACTTGGGGGATTTTTTCTGCCTATATTTTTCTCTAAGAGTTTCATATTACCTGGTCTTACATTTAGGTTTTTACTCCATTTTGATATAATTTTGGTATATGGTGTTAGAGAATGCTCCAATTTCATTATTTTAGAGGTATCTCTCCAGTTTTCCCTGTACCATTTATTGAAGAGACTGTCTATACTCCATTGTATAGTCTTGTCTTATTTGTTGTAGATTAACGGATGATAGGTGCATGGTCTTATTTCTGGGTTTGTGTCTGGTTCCTTTGATCTATATTTTTGTTAGTGACAATATCTTACTATTTTCATGACTGTAGCTTTGTAGTATAGTCTGAAGTCAGGGAGCCTGATTGCTCCAACTTCAGTTTTCTTTCTCAAGTTTGCTTTCACTTTCCAGTTCTTTTGTTTCTCCATACAAATTTTAAGATATTTTTAATTCTAGTTCTATGAAGAATGCTGTTGGTAATTTGATAGGGATTGCCTTGAATCTGTAGATTGCCTTGGGTAGTATAGTCATTTTCACAATACTGATCCTTCCAATCCAAGAACATGGTATATCTTTCCATCTGTTTGTGTCATCTTTGATTTCTTTCATCAGCATCTTACAGTTTTAAGAGTACAGGTCTTTTGCCTCCTTAGGGAGGTTTAGTCCCATGTAGTTTATACTTTTTGATGCAATGGTAAATGAAATTGTTTTTTAATTTCTCTTTCTCATGTTTTGTTGTTAGTGTATAGAAATGCAAGAGATTTCTGTGTATTAATTTTGTATCCTGCTATTTTACCAAGTACATTGATGAGCTCTAGCAGTTTTCTGGTAGCATCTTTAGGAATTTTTACATACAGTATCATGTCATCTATAAACAGTGACAATTTTTCTTCTTTTCCAATTTGGATTCCCTTTATTTCTTTTTCTTCTCTGAGTGTCGTGGCTAAGACTTCCATAACTATGTTGAATAAAAGTGGTGAGGGTGGACATCCTTGTCTTGTTCCTGATCTTAGAGGATATGCTTTCAGCTTTTCACCATTCAGTATGATGTTAACTGTAAATTTGTCATATATGGCCTTTATTATGTTGTGGTATCTTCCACTTTCTGGGAAGTTTTTATAATAAATGGGTGTCGAATTTTGCCTAAGGCTTTTTCTTCATCTGTTGAGATGATCATGTGGTTTATTTTCTTCAGCTTTTTGATGTGCTGTATCACACTGATTGACTTGTGGATATTGAAAAATTCTTGCGTCCCTGGGATAAATCCCACTTGATCATGATATATGATTATTTTAATGTATCATTGGATTCGGTTTGCCAGTATTTTGTTGAGGATTTCTGTGTCTATGTTCATCAGTGATACTGGCATGTAATTTTCTTTATTTGTGGTATCTTTTTCTGGTTTTGGTATCAGGGTGATGGTGATCTCATAGAATGTGATTGGGAGTGTTCCTTCCTCTGAGAATTTTTAGACTAGTTTCATAAGAATAGGTGTTAACTCTCCTCTAAATGTTTGATAGAATTAGCTTGTGAAGCCATCTCATCCTGGACTTTTGTTTGTTGCGAGATTTTTTATTTTTTCTTGCAGTACCTGGGCCTCTCACTCTTGTAACCTCTCCCGTTGTGGAGCACAGGCTCCGGACGTGCAAGCTCAGTGGCCATGGCTCACAGGTCTAGCCACTCTGCGGCACATGGGTTCTTCCCGGACCTGTGCACGAACCCATGTCCCCTGCATCGGCAGGCAGACTCTCAACCACTGCACCATCAGGGAAGCCCTGTTGGGAGATTTTTAATCACAGTTTCAATTTCAGTACTTGTGGTTGGTCTGTTCACATTTTCTATTTCTTTCTGCTTCAGTCTTGGGAGATTGTACTTTTCTAAGAATTAGTCCATTTCTTCAGATTTTACATTATATTGGCATATCATTGCTTGTAGTAGTTTCTTATGATCCTTTGTATTTTTTGGTGTCCATTGTAACTTCAATTTTTTTCCTAATTTTATTTATTTGAGCCCTCTACCTCTTTTTCTTGATGAGTCTGTCTAAAGGTTTATCAATTTTGTTTATCTTCTCAAAGAACCAGCTTTTAGTTTCATTGCTCTTTTCTATTGTTTTCTTCATCTCTATTTCATGTATTGTTTCTGTGATCTTATTATTTCTTTCCGTCTATTAACTTTGGGTTTTGTTTTTTCTTCTTTCTCTAGTTGCTTTAGGTGCAAGGTTAGGTTGTTTATCTGAGATTTTTTTTTTCTGTTTCCAGAAGCAATAGTGTATTGTTATAAACTTTCCTCTTTGAACTGCTTTTGCCTCATCCCGTAGGCTTTTGTTTGTTTGTTTGTTTTTCCTTTTTTTTGTGGTATGCAGGTCTCTCACTGTTGTGGCCTCTCCCATTGCGGAGCACAGGCTCCAGACGCTCAGGCTCAGTGGCCATGGCTCACGGGCCTAGCCACTCCGTGGCATGTGGGATCTTCCCAGACCGGGGCACAAACCCATGTCCCCTGCATCAGCAGGCGGACTCTCAACCACTGCACCACCAGGGAAGCCTGTCCCATAGGTTTTTGGATCATTGTGCTTCCGTTTCCATTTGTCTCTATGTAGTTTTGATTTCCTCTTTGATTTCTTCAGCGATCCATTGTTTGCTTAGTAGCATATTGTTTAGTCTCCATGTCTTTGTGTTTTTTACATTTTTTCCTTTTAGTTGATTTCCAAACTCATAGTGTTGTGGTCAGAAAGGATGCCTTATATGATTTCAATTTTCTTAAATTTACCTAGGCTTGCTTTGTGGCCCAGCATGTGATCAATCCTGGAGAATGTTCCATGTGCACTTAAGAAGAACGTGTATTCTGCTGCTTTTGAATGGAATGGTCTATACATATCAATTACATTCATCTGATCTAATGTGTCATTTAAGGCCTGTGTTTCCTTGTTGATTTTTTGTCTGGATGATCTTTCCATCGATGAAATTGGGGTGTTAAAGACCACCACTATTATTGTGTTCCTGTAATTTCTCCTTTTATGGCTGTTAGTATTTGCCTTATAAATTGAGGTGCTCCTGTGTTTGGTGCATATATATTTACAATTGTTATATTTTCTTCTTGGATTGATCCCTTGATCATTATGTAGTGTCCTTCTTTGTCTCTGTTACAGTTTTTATTTAAAAGTCTATTTTGTCTGCTATGAGTATTTCTACTCCAGTTTTCTTTTGCTTTCCTTTTGCATGAAATAACTTTTTCCATCCCCTCACTTTCAGTCTGCATGTATCCTTTGATCTGAAATGGGTCTATTGTAGACAGCATATATGTGGGTCTTGTTTTTGTAGCCATTCAGCCAGTCTATATTTTTTGGTTGGAATATTTAATCCATTTATGTTTAAGGTAATTATTGATATGTACGTTCTTACTGCCATTTTTAAAATTGTTCTGGATTTTTTTAACTTTTTATTTTATATGGGAGTATAACCTATTAATAATTTTGTGATAGTTTCAGGTGCACAGCAAAGTGACTCAGCCATACCTATACATGTATCCCTTCTCCGCCAGACTCCCTTCACAGTTTTGGATTTATTTTTGTTGGTCTTTTTTCTTCCATTCTTCTTTTGTTCTCATCTCTTGTGATTTGATGACTAATGTTAGTGCTGTTTGGATTCCTTTTTCTTTTTTATGTGTGTATCTATTGTCAATTTTCTGTTTTCTGTTACCATGAAGTTTTGTTATAGCAGTCTATACATAAACAAGGTTGTTTTAAGTTGCTGATCTTTTAATTTCAAATGCATTTCTAATATTCTGCATTTATGCTCTGTTCTTCTCACAATTACTGTTTTGATATATTTGTATGCAGATGGTTTCCTACCTTCTTTGTATGTTTGTCTTTATTGGTGAAGTTTTCTATTAATAATTTTATTGTTTCTAGTTGTGGTCTTTTCTCTTCTGCCCAGATAGTTTCCTTTAGTATTTGTTGCAAAGCTGATCTTGTGGTGCTGAATTCTCTTAACTTTTCCTTGTCTGTAAACTTTTGATTTCTCCATTGACTCTGAATGCGATCCTTGCTGGGTAGAGTATTCTTGGTTGTAGCTTCTTCCCTATCATCACTTTAAATATATTATGCCACTCCCTTCTGGCCTGCAGAGTTTCTGCTGAGAAATCAGCTGATAACCTTATGGGGATTCCCTTGTATGTTATTTGTTGCTTTTAATATTTTTTCTTTGTCTTAATTTTTTTTAGTCTGATTAATATGTGTCTTTGCATGTTCCTCCTTGGCTTTATCCTGCCTGGACTCTCTGCACTTCCTGGACTTGGGTGACTGTTTCCTTTCCCATGTTAGGGAACTTTTAAGCTGTTATCTCTTAAAATGTTTTCTCAGGTCATTTCTCTCTCTCCCTTCTCCTTCTAGAACCCCTATAATATGAATGTTACATTTAATGTTGTCCCAGAGGTCTCTTAGACTGTCTTCAGTTCTTTTCATTCTTTTTCTTTATTCTGTTCTGCAACAGTCATTTCCACCATTCTGTCTTCCAGCTCACTTATCCATTTTTCTGCCTCAGTTATTCTGCTATTGATTCCTTCTAGTGTATTTTTCCTTTCAGTTATTGTATTGTTCATCTATGTTTTTTTGTTCTTTAGTTTTTCTAGGTCTTTGTTAAACATTTCTTGTATCTTCTCGATCTGTGCCTCCATTCTTTTTCTGAGATCGTGGAACATCTTTATTATCATTACTCTGAATACTTTTTTGGGTAGATTGCCTATCTCCACTTAGTCGTTTTTCTTGAGTTTTATCTTTTTTTCTTCATTTGGGACATATTCCTTTGCAGTCTCTTTTTGTCTAACTTTCTGTGATTGTGGTTTTCGTTTTGCAGGCTGCAGGATTATACTTCTTCTTGCTTTTGCTCTCTGCCCTCTGGTGGGTGAGGCAGTCTAAGAGCCTTCTTCAGATTTCCTGTTGGGGGACACTAGTACCTGCCCACTGGTGTGTGGAGCTGGTTCTTGTACCTCTGGTGGACAGGGCTGTGTCAGAGGGTGTGTTTATTGGGTAGTTATTTATTCAAGAAGACTTTAAGCAGCTTGTTTCCTGATGAGTGGGGCTGTGTTCCCCATGCTGACGTATCCCAGCACTGGCACCTACAGGCTATTGTGTGGGGCCAGGTCTTTGTGAGAAAATGGCGGAATCCAATAGGGCTCACACCAATGTGTACTTACCAGAACTGTGGCCACCAGTGTCCTTGTCCCTAGTGTGAGCTACAGCCGCCCCCCTGCCTCCACAGGAGACCCTTTAATACTATTAGGTAAGTCTGGCCCAGTCTCTTATGAGGTCACCACTTCTCTCCCTGGGTCCTGGTATGCATGAGACCCTGTGTGCATCCTCCAAGAGTGGAGTTTCTATTTCCCCCTGTCCTGTGGAATTCCTGTAATCAAACCTCACTGACCTTCAAAGCCAGATTCTATGGTAGCTCCTCCTCCCATTGCCAGACCCCCAGGCTGGGGAGCTTGATAAGGGGCTCAGAGGTTTCACTCCTGTAGGAAATCTTCTGTGGTATAATTGTTTTCCAATTTTGGGGTTGCCCACCTGGAGTATATGGGTTTGATTTTAGCATGATTTCACTCCCCTTACCATTTCGTTAGTCTTCTTCTTTTTCTTTGGATATAGGGTATCTTCTTTTTGTATGTTACATCATTTTATTTCTTTTTGTTGGTGGTTGATCAGCAGTTAGTTGTGATTTTGGTGTTTCTGTTAGAAGGGGTAAGATCACATCCTTCTACTCTACCATCTTTTCTCCTCCTTCTAGAATCCAGTCTGTATTTTTATTTTTAACTGCTTTTATGCATAGAAAGTACTTCCCCATTCTCAGGTTGATACTTGTTTCCTTATATTTTATTTTAGCACTTTTATGTATTATTTGACACTTAACTCTGTAATGTTATTGAAATGCTTTGCTCTCTCAGTTATTCTACATTGCATTCCCAAGGAAAGGAAAAGACAGTTGTTCACATCCATAGTGCACATGGCACATTGAAGGAAATAATGTAGCAATTCATTGTACTACCTTTATATTACCAGGTTTCTACCTGAAATGCTGAAAGATTGTTGGAGTGATTAGAGCAAGTGCTGTCAGGGGTGTTAGTCTGGGTTGGTGTTATAGAGGAAATGAGTCTTGAGCAGAGTTTTGGTTTAGAGAAGGACCTACTATGGTTAAATAGCATACTCCATACCTGGAGACAAGGTTTGGCATGTAACCATTTGTATATCTAGAAAAGCCTGTATCTATCTCTCTGTAGTTATTGCTTTATATATATTATGTATGTATATATGATCTTGACAATTTGAGGTCTCATATGTTCTTTTATTTTGTTCTTTCCTTAATGCCATGAATCCTGGTACAAAGAAACAGAATATTAGAGTATAGGTGCTGGGAATGATCTCAGAGACCATTTTATGTTATGCAGATAAAAAACAATTTCTGGAATGATGAAATGATTTGCCTCAAACACACAGCCAGAGTCTGCACTAGAATCCAAATCTCTGACTCTTTGTTCAGTGCTCTTTCCATTACAAAAAATTGTTGAAAGTTCTCTTTTACTAGATTGTAGATACTTATGATGAAGTGACCATATTGAGTTCAAATATTGAAAGTGCTTTTTTTCTATATATCTTATCACATGTATTTATAATTGAATATACAAAGTATAAAATATGTACACATGAAAGATTTACTTTGTCTATGTAAGGAAACCATGTCAACATGCTGTAAACATTCTCTCTTCTCTAAAGAATGATGGCAAATTCTAATTAATCTCATCATCACTTCTAATTTACTCCTTTAAGTGGAATAATGGCTGTGATATATGGTTAGAGCACATTTAAATTTTAAACTTTGTGACTTACTAGCTTTATTATTTTAGCTATTTTTTATTTGTTTCAGTCATACCAAGAGACACAACAAAGCCTTCGCTTTCAGACACACTCTAGAATTTAAATTCCTATTATTCTGACCTCTGGTGTTTTCCTGTCTGGCATTTTTGACATGAATAAATCATTCAGCACCTTTTGAATACACATCTTCTATGTGCCTACTCTTGTGCTGTGACCTCTTGGAATATAAGGTTCCTTGCTAACCTCTGATGAAGCTCTTCTTTTTCATTATAATGATTGGCTTTTGATTTTGATGCTATGTATGGATAAGGTCACCAAGAATCAATTTAAGATCACATGAGGTAAACTGGATGAAAGAGCTTTTAAGATTAGGTGTAATAATTACCATCAGCATCACCAGCAACTACAAACATTTATTAAGTGTTTAATATGTATCAGGGGCATAAATAAGTGGGAAAATTGTGACCATAAGGAAAGTATAATCCATTTAGAAGACTAACATATTTATGATAAAATAAATAATAATACCAAGTGGCATATACTAGAAACTACATGTGTTGAACAAGTGTGACCTCATATATGTTGGACTTCAAAGGAATGATCAAATACACATGGGATGAGTGTGTGTTTGGAGTGAGAGTTGGGAGGAAGTAAAGAGGGCATTCCTGACAGGGAAATCAGTATGGATAAAAGGGCAGAGTTGAAATGTTCATGGCCTATTTTGAAAAAAAATTGTGAAAGGATTAGATGGCAGGTACTGTGAAAAGAGAACTGATAATTAGAATCAAGCAGGTAGATGCTGGTTAAAATCCTAGATTAACCATGTAGGTACTGTGACTTTCACCTATCTGAGTCTCAATGTCTTCTTCATCAAACTACTGACAAAATTTTCACTTCGTAGAGTTGGTGTGAGGATTACATGAACTATGTGTAAAGTGTCTCACATAATATCTGGTACTCATAAGCACTAATTAAATGACAATTTCTCTCTTACTTGATTTAGCTTGAGTAGAGGTAAGTGTAGGAGAGTAGAGAGAGGTAGTTGTGGTGGGTCTAACTCAGGTTAATGATTTTTATGCTGTAGACCATGGGGAGCCACTGAAAGTCTATCAAGAGGGGAATACCATTTGCACAGTTCAATTTTAGGACAATTAACCTAATAATCCAGAATGTGGTTTGGAGAGGAGAGAAACTGGAAGCAGAATGATTGTTACTGTAGCCTAGGCAGGAGGTAAAAGACCTCCAGAGAGGTGGTTGAATTGGAAAAGAAGTAATGGGCAGGGAGATATCACAATGAAAGAATTTCTGCAACTTGGAGAATGGTTATAGAAGGAAGCAAAGGAGGAATAAAGTATGACTTCGAGATTTCAAGACTGGGTTACTGGGACAAATAAAAGGATAAGGTGAGATGATTTGGGGAAAACTATAATTAAATTGTTTTGATAAATATTAACAAAGCTGTCATATTAAAGTGGAGAAGCAAGAATATTTGTAGTGCATCTGAAGACTGGGCTCTGCTAAGGGGTTGTTTGAACTTTCAATGTACAAAGATTTCATGGTGATTTGTGGCATGTGTTCACACCTGTGTTCATATGTGTATATTTTATGTGTGTGTGTGTTTGTATTTGGTTAGTGATCCATGGGATCACTATGACTTCACTTCAGCAGAGCTCTTATGAAAACTCTCTACTCTAAATCATAATTGGGGAATTCATCTACAGGCCAGCCTTAACAAGAAGAAAACAATGATTTTTTTTCTATCAGACTATTTCTCCACACTAGGAAAAATCTGAGTCTGAAGAGGAATTTAGGCACTTAGAATAGTAACAAGCTCAAGGTGCAGACTAGGATAAAGGGAGCTGCAGTGACAATGTGTCCACCCGAGGTAGAAAGATAGTTAAAGTGAAAAGGGACAAATCTTTGAGAGATATTTTATTTGTGTTGATTGGACAATGGTAGTGTAACCTGCTAGATGAATTAGAACCCTGTACTTCCATGGATTCACTTAGGAAATGCAATGCCTTTCTTAGAATCTAGAAGCCTAGATGCCATTCCTAAGTGTTAGGAAGTGTTCAGTTGTTGAGAAAGTTAGCCCTGTGAATTTCTGTAGACAATAACAGCTTTAGTGTGATACTTTGGACTTTAACAATAAACCAAATATCCAAATCAAACTCAATTTGCATGATTTTTCTTTTATAGGAGACCACAAAACTGGACAAAGCAAGCAGAACATGAAATGATTTTGTTCAGGGAGATCAGAATTGACTGGCCCTGTATGTGTGTGTGGCAATGTGTTTAATAAAAGCCTCTTATACCTTCAGCATGTTTAATGGCTTTGCTCTACTTTGGCCTTCAAATCCGTAGCTCTTGTGTTAATTTCAAAAAAGCTTTCCGATAATTATTTTGCAACAATTCACCTCCAAGGAAATTTATCTCCTTTTTATTTCAGCTGGTTGGGGGCAGCCGTAGAGTAAGTTTTTTTCCAGGATAGGGACACTCAGTACTTCCAGAAAGGAAGCAGGCATTCAGAGACAGTTGGTTTTAAAAGAAATATTTTTTTCCTCTAGATTTGTATCCATGGCAATCAATTTAGGACCGATATTATATGGGATTGAAAAGAGACTGATTTTACCTTGCTGAATTATCTGTGTCCCCTGTGGATTGATCACAAGGAAATGGGGGTTGCAGGATTACTACACATAAACACACTGCCTTCAGCCAGGGGTGTGACTACATGCCTAGCAAAGGCTGCAGGATACCTTCTGCCTATTTTGATCTACTTAAAGAAATTGCCTTGTGTTGCAAGAGAATAGCTGACTCCGTCATCCTAGTCACATTTTATCTATGAATAATGAGGAAAAAATCTCCCTGCAGTAAATGTTCAGCTTATGCTGCTTTTTACTCACATCAAAAAGAAAAAAAAAAGAAGCTTTATGAAATAATGATGCTATCCTCAGCTGAACATAAGAGTTTGTCCTTAATATCTTAATCAATAGTTTAAGTTAGGAAGGTCAGATCGTCTCTAAACTAAAGCTGGAATCAGCTGTCCACCACAGAAATGAAATATGGCAAAGAAGGCTGCAGGTTCATTTAGCAGCTCCAGACCTGCATCTCACATGCAAGAGTTTAATAGTTGGTTTTTGGTATTTATCTTTGACATCTTGACTAAGGGTCTTCAGAACTTGCATAGCCTACCTATAGACTCCTTTAAATCCTTGCTAGTGTTTCCATTTCAATTATTCTGCTCAAACCTGTGAACAAGAGTTTGAAGTATATCCCTGTAAGAGCCCAGATATCAGGTTTTAAAAATCACTGTGGCATTTATTAATTTATTCATGCAATCAGGCATTCCTTTAACAAATGTTTTTTGAGCACCTGTTATGTTCCAAGCACTGGGATAGACACTAGGTGTACAAATTGACTTAACAGTCCAGGATAATAAACACTCCCTGGGCAACTTAACTTCCATGTAAAATCAATGTTAATTTATTTTAACCATTTTAAATTGACCTAAGAATGCTAAATCAGGAGCTCTCCTCATTCTAAACATACTTATTCATTTATTTTCTTTATTTTAAGATGTTTGAATTCAGTTCAAACATGAGTTTAAATTCAGTTCTGATATTTATCAGGTGTGTGATCTTGAGTACATCACTTAACCTTACCTATTTTCTTATTTATTTTCATTATCTACATTTCCATATCTGTAAAACATGGATAATAATAGTATCTGCCTTATGGGGTTGTTGTGAAGATTAAATTTAAATCTGGCATACAATTACAACTCAATCAATATTAGATTATACTAGTTTTTTTTTTACTTTGAAAGAAAATCTTTTTACTTCTCCTCTATTGTCTGTGGGAAATATGGACAAGAAAAAATGAGCACACTTGGAAAATGGTGAATTCTTGTCTCCTCTACTTTAAAGAAAGTCACAATGTACAAGAGCATTGAGACCACTAAAAAATTCTGTTTACTTTAAAATAAGTAAGCCTATGTCATCCAGCTCAATGACAGAACCACTCAGGTTTGATTAGAGTTTCAGTACTTCTTATATTTTTACTCTTGGTATATTGAAGCCAAGTTCATCATGATTTCTATTTCAAAATTAGGTGACTTGACCAATTCACCTAATCTTCATTACTGCACAACTTACATGTACCCTATAAGCCCTGAGAGGTACATGGATAATATGTTTTGTTAAGATGGGAGCTGCTAGAACTTTGAAAACAGTTCTTCTCTTTCCCCTCCTACTCAAAAAAGGATTTTCCTTTAACCAGATACTTTTGTGACACATGATATCTAGGGATTAAAAAGGAGACTATTATTAGTTCATTTTAAAAGGAGATATGACATTTACCATTATTTCATATAGAAGCAATGACTTTTGGTTTCAACATAATTATCAAGGTAGCAATCTTCCCCCTCCTTATAAACTGTATCACCTGCATTCCCACAAGCCACAATCAAGTGGAGTCATCCATGGGGTATCCACGTGGGATTGGTTCCATGATACACCAGCCCCTGTGGATACCCAAATCCAAGGATGTTCAAGTCCCTTATATAAAATAGGGCAGTACAGTCAGCCCTCCATATCCACGGATTCTGCATCCACAGATACCGAAGGCTAACAGTACTGGAAAATAATAGTTGTTTCAAATGAAGTTGCTGGTTTTATGTGAATGAATGTTAATTAGAAGGTAGTTTTGCCTAAAAATCAACACGTCCTCAGAGTTGATATATGACCTTGATATCTTAACGTATTAATGAGCTCCCTGAAGGTAACATTGGTAACAAAAATTATAGATTTTTTCCTTCTGAAAATTTTATCATAAGATTCAACAGTCACTCATGCACAATGCTGAGTGTAATTCCTTTGGTTCAGTCTAAGTAATTACTCTTGTAATGCTGGCTTTAGGTACAAGTTAACACATACGCAAGCCTGTTATTGTCTATATTAAGAAACTGACCTACTTGAAGACAGATATGTCTTATCTGCAAATGAAGCCAGGGGCCTTATCCTAATATGATGAAAAATCAAGGGCTATTTAAAGCTTTAAGCACAGTTGGTTTAACTTCAGATAAGAAGGCCAAACAAGCCCTTACTTAAGAGAAAATCATCTGTTGTTCTTGGCTTCTCGAATTAACTTGGGAAAAGTTCTCAAATCTTAGTTATCTCAGGTGCCATTTTATGTGTTTCATTATTCAGTTCACCCTTCCTGATAACCTCAACTTTGCATCATTAGGAGGTCACTTTAACAAATGTTGACATTCAAGTTGTTATTGGGTTAATAATTTTCTATATTTCAGCAGGACTCTCTGAAAATAGGCTAGTTTCCACATAGGGGCTGTGGGTAGTGACTGCAGACATGAATGTCACCTTTGCAATTGATGGCTTTAATATTTTTTCCTGCTCCTTACATATTTATCTTTTGTGTGTGTGTCTGAGAACATTAAAGTTCTACTCTATTAGCAAACTTCAACTGTATAATACAGTGTTATAACTATAGGCACCATGTTTTACATTAGATCCTCAGAACTTATTCATCTTATAGCTGAAAGTTTGTACACTTTTTATCAAACTCTCCCTATTTCCCCTACCCCTCATACCCTGGCAACCAATATCTTGGCAAAGAAATATAATCTACTTGAGCCTACCTACCTCATAGAGTTCTTTTGGTGATTAACATGGGAATTTCCACATAAAGCACCTAGAATGGTGCCTGGCAAATAATATGTACTCATTAATTAGTGTGCATTATTATTATTATATCTTCAACCTGGCCTCAGACAAAATATTTAGTATTAATTCTATCACATGAAAGATGAAATCAGGCAATTTTTCTTCCTGGAGAACTGAAAAAGTCTAAGATGATGTTAAGCATGCAGAGTTGATAAAAATCTGCACCAATATTCATATCATGGAAGGGGTACAATCGTTTCTTAGTAAGACAGACACCCACCTCCTGGGCCTACCAACACAAAACAATGAGGCACAGAAATCCAGAGACCAACTTCAGATACGTTGAAAAACATCAGTCTCGAGAAACACTTTGAGGAGCTCAGTTACCTGGTTAAAATTTACAGTAAACAGCTGGCTACCATAAACTCGGCTGTTCTGTGATAAGCAGAGTTAAAAATTCCAGAAGCAGTGTAGTGTAAAATAAATGAGTTTTATAGGACTGCGTGACTATAGGTTGAGCACATCAACTCAATAATGTTTTTCACTCACTGTTAATTTCAAACACTTGAAACATTTTGTTTTATCAGTTGCAAAGTTGTGGCTCAGAAAGAAAAAAAAATAGAAAAGAAAAATGAAAGCAAAGGCTCTACCAATCCATTAAAACACTGCAAGCAGCAGTGATGGCTAACAGTTTCTTATAACCCATCATGGTACCCTACCTATCAGCCCTAAAACTGTCACTCCTAAAAGATTATTATTAGAGCAGAAATGTGGTTGATTGTTCACACCAGTGTGTTAAGGTGCTGTTGGGACTGAAGTATTTGGGGAGCACACACAAATGGAACTTCCTGTTCAAACCAAGGTGTTAAAGCATTTTTGGCAAGGTTTTGAGTGAGGCTATAGCTGTTGAGAAAAACAAAACAAACCTGTGTGTGTGAGAGAGATAGAGAGATTTTCAGTGAAAAAAATATCAAAAAATGAGAATTGATCATCTAAGAGACTTTCAAGGGATAGGACAGTGTCTTATTTATTATTTTTCATTGTTTTTCTAGAACCAAGCACAGTGCTTAGCCTATACTACATAGTCAGCTATTATGCATCAAGCTGAATTTTATAAAAAGTTTGATACACTCAGTGTTTCAAACTTTTGTCTAGGCTCTTAGGCAGAGGGATGGAATATAGAGCTCCTCTTACTGGCATCTTTTTTTTTTTTTTTTTTTTTTTTTGCTGTACGCGGGCCTCTCACTGCTGTGGCCTCTCCCGTTGCGGAGCACAGGCTCCGGACACACAGGCCCCGCGGCCATGGCTCGCGGGCCCAGCCGCTCCGCGGCACGTGGGATCCTCCGGGATCGGGGCACGAACCCGTGTCCCCTGCATCGGCAGGCGGACTCTCAACCACTGCGCCACCAGGGAGGCCCTACTGGCATCTTTATAATAAGCATTTCCTTACTAGTCTTCAGTCTCAAGGGAGGGATCAACACTGCAGTTTCCCATGTCATGCATGTCCTGTGTCAGCTTCTTGGAGGTCTTAAAATTCACAACTCTTAAATATCAGGAAAAGAAAATGAAGTTAAAAGCTCAGACATAAGCTCTTCCATCCACATTTTATAGATGAAATATTTAGTGTTTTAAATTAAACATGCCTAAAAATCTTATTCCAGAGAGGCTTTTGCAAGGATCCTGCTTACAGAGCTCTAACCTTGGAACAGAATCTGCATATGAATCAAGGTCAGCCTGTTGCAGTTTATCTAAGCAAAGTCAATTCAAAATCTCAACCTAAGGGAAACAGCAGGGGCTTGGATAGAGGGTGGGAGTAGAGAACACCAGAGGGATAACATTTAAGGGACTAGTGGAAAATCTGTATGATATGTGGGGTTGATAAATTATTGCTTCTTCTATCTTGCTTGGTACTTTCTAAAAGTTCAGATCAAGCCATTAGAAATTAAAGAAAAATATTTTGAGGGGACGCTGAATAAAGCAAATAAAAACAGCCTGTGTTGATAGACATAAAATGCCTATTTTAAGGAAATCTATTGTCTTACTCTACTCCGTAGTTGGTCAGCTTACAGTTTTAGCATAGTATTCTGTTTTGGGTATCACATTTTTGAAATAATTTTATTGGATTATAGTTGATTTACAATGTTGTGTTAGTTTCTCCTGTACAGCAAAGTGATTCAGTTATACATATACATATATCCACACTTTTAAAAATTCTTTTCCAATATAGGTCACTACAGAGTATTGAGTAGAGTTCCCTGTGCTATACACTAGGTCCTTATTAGTTATCTATTTTATATATAATATTGTGTATATCTCAATCCCAATCTCCCAATTTATCCTGCCCCCCCATTCCCCCTGGGTATCACATTTTATGTGGAATATTGATCAATAAAGATGTATTCAGACAAAGGGGACCAACATGAGGATGGGTTTGGAAACCACACCTGAGAAGAACTGTTGGGAATAACAAGAATCATTTACTCATTAAAACTCTGAAAAGGCTTCATATTGCATTTATTTACTTATTTATTTTTTTGATTTCAAATTGCTTTTATTTATTTATTTTTCACTGTTTTTTTTTCTTAGCCTCTAGAAGGCAATTTTCTTTCCCTTTATTTTTTAGCATCTTTATTGGAGTATAATTGTTTTACAATGGTGTGTTAGTTTCTGCTTTATAACAGAGTGAATCAGTTATACATATACATATGTCCCCATATCTCTTCCCTCTTGCATCTTATTCCCTCCAACACTCCCTATCCCACACCTCTAGGTGGTCACAAAGCACGGAGCTGATCACCTAGTGCTATGTGGCTGCTTCCCACTAACTATCTATTTTAGGTTTGGTAGTGTATATATGCCCACGCCACTCTCTCACTTTGTCTGAGCTTACCCTTCCCCCTCCCCATATCCTCAAGTCCATTCTCTAGTAGGTCTGTGTCTTTATTCCCGTCTTGCCCCTAGGTTCTTTAGAACTTTTTCAAAATTCCATATATGTATCTTAGCATACAATATTTGTTTTTCTCTTTCTGATTTACTTCACACTGTATGACAGACTCTAGGTCCATCCACCTCTATACAAATAACTCAATTTCGTTTCCTTTTATGGCTGAGTAATATTCCATTGTATATATGTGCCACATCTTCTATATCCATTCATCTGTTGACAGACACTTAGGTTGCTTCCATGTCCTGGCTATTGTAAATAGAGCTGCAATGAACATTTTGGTAGATGACTATTTTTGAATTATGGTTTTCTCAAAGTATATGCCCAGTAGTGGGATTGCTGGGTCACACGGTAGTTCTATTATTAGTTTTTTAAGGAACCTCCATATTGTTCTCCATAGTGGCTGTATCAATTTACATTCCCACCAACAGTGCAAGAGGGTTCTCTTTTCTCCACACCCTCTCCAGCATCTACTGTTTGTAAATTTTTTGATGATAGCCATTCGGACCGGTGTGAAATGATATTTCATTGTAGTTTTGTTTTGCATTTCTCTAATGATTAATGATGTTGAGCATTCTTTCATGTGCTTGTTGGCAATCTGTATATCTTCTTTGGAGAAATGTCTATTTAGGTCTTCTGCCCATATCTGGATTAGGGTGTTTGTTTTTATGATATTGAGCTGCATGAGCTGCTTGTAAATTTTGGAGATTAATCCTTTGTCAGTTGCATCAGTTGCAGAAATTTTCTCCCATTCTGAGGGTTGTCTTTTTGTCTTGTTTATGGTTTCCTTTGCTGTGCAAAAGCTTTGAAGTTTCATTAGGTCCCATTTGTTTATTTTTATTTTTATTTCCATTCCTCTAGGAGGTGGGTCAAAAAGGATCTGGCTGTGATTTATGCCACAGAGTGTTCTGCCTATGTTTTCCTCTAAGAGTTTGATAGTTTCTGGCCTTACATTTAGGTCCTTAATGCATTTTGAGTTTGTTTTTGTGTACGGTGTTAGGGAGTGTTCCAATCTCATTCTTTTCCATGTCCCTGTCCAGTTTTCCCAGCACCACTTATTGAAGAGGCTGTGTTTTCTCCACTGTATAATCTTGCCTCCTTTATCAAAGATAAGGTGACCATATGTGCATGGGTTTATCTCTGGGCTTTCTATCATGTTCCATTCATCTATCTTTCTGTTTTTGTGCCAGTACCATACTGTCTTGATTACTGTAGCTTTGTAGTATAGTGTGAAGTCAGGGAGCCTGATTCCTCCAGCTCCATTTTTCTTTCTCAAGATTGCTTTTGGTTATTCGGGGTCTTTTGTGTTTCCATACAAATTGTGAAATTTTTTGTTCTAGTTCTGTGGAAAACGCCAGTGGTAGTTTGATAAGGATTGCATTGAATCTGTAGATTGCTTTGGGTAGTAGAGTCATTTTCACAATATTGATTCTTCCAATCCAGGAATATGGTATATCTCTCCATCTATTTGTATCATCTTTAATTTCTTTCATCAGTGTCTTATAATTTTCTACATATATGTCTTTTGTCTCTTTAGGTAGGTTTATTCCTAGATATTTTATTCTTTTTGTTGCAATGGTAAATGAGAGTGTTTTCTCAATTTCACTTTTAGATTTTTCATGTTTAGTGTATAGGAATGCAAGAGATTTCTATACATTAATTTTATATCGTGCTACTTTACCCAATTCATTGATTAGCTGTAGTAGTTTTCTGGTAGTATCTTTAGGATTCTCTATACACAGTATCTTGTCATCTGTAAACAGTGGCATTTTTACTTCTTCTTCTCGGATTTGGATTCCTTTTTCTTCTCTGATTGCATTGGCTAAAACTTCTTATTGAATTTAGATAATGATCAAGATCAAGATCAAGATTAAAATCTTCCTATCGCCTTAGTGGCTTTAAAGGTAAAGAAGACAGAGAACAAGAAAACCAGTTTTATTTTTAGCAAGGCATTTTGCCCCGTTGTCCCACCTACTTTTACTTCTCACATTCTCCACTGCCTGCCCCACCCTCCATCCAATATCTGCACAGCTCACTTATAATACAATACTAAAGGATATGATACAATACATTATAGACATACCATTGCATTATCTAGTTCCGGCCTATTTTCCAGCCATATTGCTTCTCTCTTTTCAGTTACTCTCTCCTATGTCACAGTGACACTAGTCCTATTTCGGTACTTTGTATGTATCAAGTCTTTTTGTGTCCTAGGAACAAGCTTTGTATTCTGGTATTTAGTGTGTTTGTTGAGAAGTCAGCTGTCAGGAGCAATATTTGTTCTTGTGAATATGTTTTTTCTTCCTCTCTTAACCTCTGGCTGCTTTTACTCTTTTAATCTGTCATTGCTTCTTAACAGTTTTATTATGATATAACTAGATGTGGTTTTCTTTGTATTTCTACTATGGAATTCAATGAGCTTCTTGAATCTGTGGGTTATTTATAAGCTTTAGAAAATTTCATCCATATATTGCTTCTGTCTGATTCTTCCTTTCATTCCCTTCAGAGCCTCCAGTAACATGTTATAGAATTTGATCTGGAAAATCCAGATTCCAATTTTTTTCTCCCCAGCCCATGAGATCATGAAAAGTCTCTGTTAGCATTTTTGATTCTTAGCCATTGTCCTTTGCTCAGCTTCTTACTGTCTCTTAGTTTATGAAAAAGTGGCAAAAGCCTTTATGAGGAAAGCAGTGTACAGAGAACTGGTCTTATCGTGATGAGTTTTCTCTCTGGGATTTTAAGCCTTTAGTTCCTGGTTGAGTAGCAGCAACCTATGCCATAAAAGAATTTTTGATTTGGTGTTTTATGCTTTTTTAATAGTTGTAGTTCTTCTTGGTAGATGTGTTGTTTGGCAAAATGTTTCTCTTGAAACTCATAGCTGGAAATGGAATCATATTTTAATTATTGTTACTATTATTATTAGTTTAAATTTAATTTTTGCTGGCATAATAGATGATTCTGTTTGCATTTTGGGCAGGTAGCCACCTTCATGCCACAAGCTGAAGGATTCCCAAAGTTTTACTGCCTTAATGTATTTTCTCTGTGACAGAGGTGTCATAATATTGCTGTGATGCCTGAAATCTCTCCTGTTGGAGAGATTCAATTAGGTTAAGGCATTATACCTCCAGTTTCTAGTGATGCAATCTGATTGAGTTTTATATTTTCCACAGTGTTTTTCCTTAGACCATTCTCCCTCAAGTGGTTCCACAGGGAAGGATATCTGTGGTCTCAGGCTTGTTCATGTGATGGCAGTGGTTGGGTAAACAGAATGGAAGAAGAAACTTGCAAAGTTTATTGAAGCTCAGGCTCATAGTTCTCAAAACATTATTTGTGCTACACTCATTTGGCCAGAGAAAGTCACAAGGTTATCTCAGATTCAAGTGGTAAGGAAGCAGACTCCGTCTGTTGATGGGAGGAGCTGCAAAGAACTGTGACATTTTTGTTATTTTGTGGCAACAGTTTAGCCGCAAGCCAGTTCTAGTCAGTGTTTGAGAAGAAAGTTAGTTCAGGTCCTTCAGAAACAGATACCAAAACAGGATAAGATATGCAAAGATTTATTGGGGGAAATGCCTGAGGATAAAGGAGAGGGAGGCAGAGATGGCATGGTGAACTTTTAGACCACATTGCACACCTGACATCTTATGAAGGAGAAGAGAAAGAAAGGAAAATTAAATAGGAATAGACTTACACTGCAGCAAAGTTCCAAAAATATGTCTGGAGATTGAGCAAAATATCATGACTTTTTACTGGGACAACCTCCCTTAGCCTCCTGTTCATCTACTTTTGTCTTTTCAGCTTATAGATGTTGATCAACACACTTGTTGGCTGTTCATCTATATTGCTGCTAGGGGTACTATGTTCCATCAACTATCTCCACAACTCCTATAAGTAAAGCCCTGTTGGCTCCCCCTCTATGTTAGTGGTAGTTATTTTAACTGTGGCCTCCTGGCTTCTGGCAGTTAAGTCTTGTCCCTTGTCCTCTGTTATTTCAGGGCCCTGTTATCCCCATGGATATTAATGAACACAACTCTGTGACTAACTCTCCTACCATCATCTCTGGTCTTCAGAGGACAGCCAACACTGAAATTATTAGTGATGCTAGTGCCTTTTTTACCAGTGCATTCTTGATGACCTCAGTGAATGGTGTAGGAATGACTGGGCCCTCCTATAGAACATTATCCTTGTGAGTATTCTGGCCACTCATAATATAGTAATTCCAGCCTGCCCACCTCTCTGAGATTTTGTATTTCTTTCTCTATTATAGACTACAGTACCACATGCATTTCAACTACATTCAGCATAGGCCTTTGCTTTCTCCATGGTTCTAAGAACCACACTAGCAATGAGTTTGCCCCATCCTTTGGGGTTCTTGCAACAGTATTAAATCCCGTGTCCCCAGAAAATACCACTAAGTCAATGAATTCCTGCTTATCTAGTTTTATATTCTGGTTGATTAGGCACCTTCAAAATCCAATCCCAGGAGTACTTCCCTGACTCCTGAAGGTATAAGCTAGCTAATTCTTAAAGCTCCTTCAGAGTATAATCTTTTATTTTTTCTTCTCCCTTATCAGTCCCAGCATGTCCCCAGACAGCTTATCTTGGAATTTAACCCTAGGTATATACCTCACAGCCAGAAGAGGAGGTGGGAACAACGTCTGAGGGATGGGAGAGGGGGAGGATAGATGCTGTAATCTTACAGGAGAGAGGCCTCTACAGCATTTTCTAGCACAGCAGAAGTGCTAGCCCTTATAGAATAAAGTGGGATATATAGAAAACAGTGCAAGTTCTGGGGATTTGGGAGTCTGGAGAGTAAACATTTTCAAGGGAACTAATACAGATATCCCCCTGCATTTTAAGGTCCCAGGTTTTTCTACCCAGGGTCCTAATCTAAACATAATAGACCTGCCTTTGCTGAGCTTTTAAATGTCTCTGGAACTCTGTGACTCTGACTATAACATCCTGTGTCTGCTTGTCAGCAGTGTTTGCTCTTCCACTGCAGGAGATAAGCACCTCTATTAATCTACCAAAGAGGTTCTGTGGTTTTAACACTTAGCCTTTAACTCTTTGTCAACAGCTTTCAGTTTCTCATTAACCCTCTTCAGGTCATTCATACAACTTACCAAATAACAAGTCTACTACATTGTTCTTATAGACATATTCTTCACATGGTTTTAAAATACCTGAATCATTGTTCCTGCAGAAACATTTTTCTCCACTGGAACATTTCCCCATGCCATTACTAGTGAAATTTATCGATTAAGCTTGTGCAGGTGATATTTTTACCCTACATGACACTCAAGTTAGCATTCTCTTTTCCCACTGGGTGGTGAGTGAACCAGTCTCTAAACACCGTATTACTGCCTATTTTATTGGAACTCTCCTGGATCCATTTGTGTTAGGGTCCTCTGAGAAGACACTAAGATGGGATTAGATGTACACTAGTTTTATTGGGGGAAATGTTTTGAAGGGTCAAGGGGGAGGAGCTGGATAAGAAAATGAGAGAGCTTTCAGATCTTGATGTAGATCAGACACTTGTGAAAGAGAGAAGAAAAGAAAGAGCTTGGGGAGAAAGACTGCAGCACAGTTCAAAACAGTTTTGGCCGGGCATATAAGGAGTCCTGGAGTTAAAGTTACCCAATGGAACGGTCCTGCATCTCTCAGTGATGGGTCTCTATTTGTACCCCTGCCATGCTCTCATTGGTTGGGACCAGCCCATGGGAAGAGTGACTTCCATGAAAACATGGCAATGGATCCAGCGGGGCAACACCTGGGGCCATCAGTTAGTTTGGCTCTATAAAGCAGGAGATCTGTGGCAGAAGTAAAAGCCTTGCCATCTGAGTTAACATAAACTGTGAAAGTTTTCTAAATGTTTTAGATATTATTGCTTCATAAAGCAATTTATGTTTGATGGGCCCTTTGTTTATTTGTATCAACTATCCCTAAACTTTAGTTTCCTCTTTAATTTCATTGCATTTACATATGTCTTTTTTCAGTTCGAGAGTATAAATACAGCATTACCCTAATTTGAAAGTTTCATTTTGTGTTTTTCAAGAAAAGATTTAGGTAATACAATGTTTGGAGGACTCAAGCAGTTTCTGACCTTAACCTGGCCAGTCTTCTTATAAAATTGACAGATTCCTGGGTACTTAAGCAGCCTAAGTGAGACAGTAGAGATGACTCAATTTGCCTCCTTTCCATAACAAAAAAGCAACACAGAGTTTGTGTCCAATTGCTGGTAGGTCGGTTTTGTCATTTTCACATCATTGTGGTATCCACCTACACTTGCTTAGATGAATAGCTAGGTGCTGATGATGCAACTCTGATGGAGTTTTACGTTATGAAAGGAAAGAAATACCAGCATATGGTTCCCATGGGAACCTCACCTTTGTCCCTTTGTGCTACTCTAATGATGAGAAAATGGCAGGTAAATCAGCAATAATTGCTACTTTAGTTGGATAATACTGAAGGCTATAGGCACAATGGATGACACAAATATGTTAGTATCTATATTTGGAAGTTGTTTTTAAAGGTCTTGATTCTGATCCATTTATGACCTGAACAGAGCTCTGGGGGTGTATATATATATATATATATATACATATATATATATATATATATACATATATATATATATATATATATACACATATATATATACACATATATATGTATATATATATATGTGTATATATATATATACATATATATATACACATATATATGTATATATATGTATATATATGTATATATATATATACTGTAGGCTAATTTGTAGGCTTTGGGGTTTGAAACTTTACATGCTGTTATGGTACAATGGAGCACAGGCTGGGTTACCTGATTGCTCAAATAATTCTCAGTGATTACATCAGTACTTCTCCAACCCTAGGCACCACATAATATTATTATCATATCTTTCAGTGGCTTTTGTTGCAACTTGGTTAAGTAGAGCATAAACCAGATGAGATAGGGTGAATTTTTCAAGAGCAGATGTTTCTAGTCAAGATCACTGTCTTTCCAACTCTGGATCCTGATTTTGGATTCTGGGTAATCGGTCTCAATTTTTATTTGTAGAACTAATAACCATTTTACATATTGGTAATCTCTGGTAAAGTGAATAAACTCAACTTATGACCAGGTCTAAATGTGAATGCACAATACACAATTATCAAATGATGTTATCTGAGGGGTACTTAAGTGAAATTTCCTGGAGTTAAACAGCTGCCTATGTTTATACTGCAACCCAGAATTCTGCAGAATACTGCAACCCAGAGTTACTTCTCTGGCTTCAGAAGCAATGGTATGGTGTAGGGACACTGTGAAAATGAATTTGAAAGAGGTATGTCTTACCACTGGGTGAATATTCTTGTGAGAGTTAGTTAGAATCCGAAAACTTACCCATCTTGAGGTCATTTAACAGTATCTGATCATTGTTTAAGGGGCTTGGATCTTTCATTCTTTGAATCCTTAGCTCTGGAAGAATAGATCTGGCAGACCTGGGGATGGGGGAGTTTAAAGCCACTTCCATTATGGAGATATTATTTACTGCATTGTCTTTACCATATACTAAATGAGCACTAATGAGTTAGTAGGTGCCATTACTATTGCTATCATATACTACATTAAAAATTTTCAGCCCTGAACAACTAATGTATTTTTTAGTTATTGCCAGCAGAGAATAATACTCCAATATGGAGAAAGCAGTTTATCACATATTATAATAAATTCAGGGTGATACCGCATTTGTGAGTGTGTTTGTGTCTTTAAGTATGTTGTATATGTACCACACATTCTATTTTACACCATCTAACTCTGTAGGGCACAACCAAACCTCTCAGAGACTACAGCCAACAGCCTTCATGAAAGTAAGCGATTACCCTCTGTTCTGCATAGTATCTCTGGGTTTACAAAGTGCATTAATACTGCTTATCTCATTTAATGCTGTCCACAAATCTATGATGTAGGCAAGACTCTTGACATTGAATAATTTAAAAAATTGGGGTTCAGAAAGGGTAAATAATTAATATAAGGTCACACAGTTTGTAAGATGTAGATCTGGCACTATAAACCTGGTCTTTTGGTCCTTCTGATATTCTTCTGAGTAGAAGTAAAGTGATCAAGTGAGGTCTTACAGGGGAAAATGCCCCTGGATGTGTGTGTGTCACTATGCACACCAAAAGTTCTAGGATGGGCTGTGGTAGAAAGAACCAATATTTACCTGAGATTAAAACCTAATGAAAATCATGTTTATTATATGTCATCATTCAATACTACGATGTTATGAGTTCCTCTTCTCTTGCATTTTCAAAAAAATTGTTTTTAATGTCTCAACATCTTTTTCTGGCTTAACTTCATTTGGATTAAAATAACACAGTAATGATTATATTTAGCTGTGAAATTCTTCATTTCTTTAATTTTTATTATCAACCTCACTTGTTTATGAATAAAGGTTCAGATTCAAACTCCCATAGAGAAATTATTCTGGGGAGAAGCCATAAATCTAGTCTGAATATACAATTCATCTTTGTTAAGCCTTATAGAAGTTTTATCAGCACTGGTAAAGCAAATTTAGTGATCAAATTAAGAGGGATTTAAAAAAATATATAACTTTACTATCTCTCCTTTAATATATTTTTGTTCTCTTAGAATCCATAGTTCTTGAAAGTTGTTAGATTATCTGTTTAGTTAGCATTTCTTGGCTACAGGTAGTAAGATTATTGCAAGACAATGAAAGAGGTGAAGCAGGTGGTAAGTGAGTATTGCATCTATAATTACCTGTAATCTAAACCTCTAACTCTTCCCAACTTCACCACCAAACATTTACTCTATGCAACTCCTTTTAGTTTAGTAGTCTTCAAGGCAGCAAGGATTTATGTGATCATCTAATTTGAACCTAGCACTTCAATGAGTTTGGAACATTTCCAAGTATGTTTTCTTTGCAACTCTTATTAGTAGACTCAGTCTTTCATGAGCCCTCCCATAAAGCTGCCTCTCTTCTGTTCTCTCTATAATAGACTATTATTTCTCTTTCCACTTTGTGACATAATTATTGGTGTAACATTCATGTGTCTTTTTCAATTGTGAGCTTCTTGCAAATAGAGACTATATTTTACTCACCTTTGTGACCTATGATGTAGAACTGTACTGTAGTAATAGTAATAAGAACTTAAAATTTTTAATGAATAAATTAAAAGTGGGAAGTTTGGTACTAGGTATCTGTGAACCGAATTGAAAGCCCTTAGTGTTTCTTTGTTTAAATCCTTCATAACTTTCAACTTCTGCTGGGATAGATGTTATCCTTTCAGAACAGATTCTTACAGATTTTTGTTTTCTATGTGTGCTCAATCTAATTGTTTATATTTATGGGTCTTGTTTCTGTGCTTTGTTTCAGTTAGATTTAAAATATTATATTAATATATTTTATAGGACAGCACAACTACTCAGTTTTTAAATCTCTGAGTTTTAAAATTTTATTTGTGGTAAGTTATATATAAAGGTTAATCTGGGAATGCATTAATGAAAATTTGGCCTTGTTTATCTTCACCAAACTTTGAAAAAAGTTTAAATTTATAATTTATTTGTATAATACTTTTAAGCAAAATATTTAATAAAAGGTACATTCTCTGGGAGTCCTTTTTTATATTTCTCTCCACCATCTTTTTATTAATCTATTTCATATCCTCTTTTTGTTCAATGCAACTCAGCAGTGGTTATGCCTTCACTTAATAACATTTCATTTGTTGAACTGGGAAAGATCTACATTTGAGGGGAATAATTGAAGCATTTTACACTTTATTCTTGGAACTAAGTCTTGGCAGGTGAATCTAGTGACTTGTCACTTGTCTCAATTTTTTATCACTTGAGCACACAATAAATGCATAAAAATAAGTTTGATGTCGTAGGTATGATTGTACTCCTGACGTCTTCCTTCAACCATTTGGGTTCCAGGTAAATAGTTTTGCTTTTCCTAAGGAAATTTTTGCTTTATTAACATCTTCAGAACACTAGAATATCCAGAGGAATAAAAAAATCAATTGCTAGATGTTTCATTTACAAGATTTCAATCATAAAGAAGTTTCCAGTATCCAAGTGTTTAATGTAATGGAGAGAGGGTCAATGAAGTGAACAAAGAAGAACCTCAGTGGTTCTAAACAAAACTTTGAAGTGGAGATCCTTTGGTGACCTCTCATCTCTTCTTTCTGTACTGGTCTCCATCATGATTACCTTTCCACATAATCTATTAAAGCTTCAGTCTTCCATTTATGAAATATCTACCACATAGAACCAAGAATTAAATAAGATAATACAAAGTTCATTATATACTATTTTATTCTACAGAAATGTAATTGATTATTATTAATACTAATTAAAACCCCCACTTTATCAATACATTAGTTAAAGCTAGTTTTCATAAAGGAAAACAGTCAGATAAATGAAGGTACACTAAGACATAATAACTAATAATAGCTGAATTTACCATATAAGTTGCATATGCATTACCAAACGAGAGGAATGAATCTCCAGTAGTGGAGATTCAGCTACCTATGTAAAATGCATGAGGCGGGCATGGTGTAAGATATTTTGAGGTAGAGTCTTTCTGGACTTCTGAAATCATAGGTCAGTAGTGGACATCTAGTTTTCCTATGAATGAGGCTCTTTGGAAGAACCTGAAGCATTTAGAGGGATCTGTAGGCACTTCTATGTTGTTCAAACATGGATTGCAAATGAAGAGGTGGAGAGTTATGTAGCGCTGGAAAGGCAGGTAGGATCTTTTGTCACGGATGACCTATTTAATGCTAAGGAGTTTGAATTTTTACCCTGAAAAAAATGGTTAGCTCCTGAAGAAACTTAATCAAGAATATGACATAATGAAATATCTGTTGTTTTGGAGAATGCCTTAAGAGATGTAACAGTAAATGAGTTAGGATGAGAGTGACTATGGCTGCAGTCTGGAGAATGAATTGGAATGGCAAAAATAGAGGCAAGGATTAATTGGGGGTCCATTGAACAAATCCAGGGCAGAGACGAGGTGGGCTTAAACTATTTACTAGAAATAAGCAGATGCATCTGAGAAGTCAGGATAAGAAGGACTATAGCCATTTGGAGAACTGAAAGAAATCCAGTACAGCTGGATAGTTGAGTGCCAAGTGAGTTGTGTTCAGAGAGCAGAGAAGTACTTAGTTACAAGATCATACAAGGCTATGCGAATTTTATGCTATAGACAATATTTGTGTCATTCCCAAATCTGTATGCTAAAACCTAATTTTAATGTGATTGTATCTGGAAGTGGGGCTTTTGGGAAGTGATTAGGGCATGAGTGTGGAGCCCATATAAATTGGATCAGTGCCCTTATAAAATAGATTCCCGGATTTCCCTGGTGGTGCAGTGGTTAAAAATCCACCTGCCAATACAGGGGACACACGTTCGAGCCCTTGTCTGGGAAGATCCCGCAGAGCAACTAAGCCCGTGTGCCACAACTACTGAGCCTGTGCTCTAGAGCCCACGAGCCACAACTACTGAGCCCATGCACCTGGAGCCTGAGCTCTGCAACAAGAGAAGCATCACAATGAGAAACCCGCGCACCTCAACAAAGCATAGCCCCCACTCCCACAACTAGAGAAAGCCCGCGCGGAGCAATGAAGACCCAATGCAGCCAACAATAAATAAGTAAGTAAATAAGTAAGTAAGTAAGTAAGTAAATAAATAAAAAAAAATTATTAAAAATAAATAAATGAAATAAAATAGATTCCAGAGTCTTCACTTGTTCCTTCCACCATGTGAGGACATAGCAAAAAGATAGCCATCTATGAACAAGAAAGCAGGCCCTCCCCAGACACCAAATTTGCAGGTCCTTAATATAGGACTTCCTAGCCTCCAGAACTGTCAGAAATAAACTTCTGTTATGTTTATAAGTCTTCCATTCTATGGCATTTTGTAGTAGCAATCCAAATGGACTAGGACATCATGTTAAGGAATTTGGATTTAACCCGTGGTCCACGCAAAACCACTGAAATATTTTAAGCAGGGGTGCAAAATAACAGCAGAATTTGGAATGAGTTGAGTAAATGGATGGTAAGAAAAATTAGTATACAGGGGATAAAATCCATATAGAATGTTTTTTTTTATGGTTTAAATCTCCATTGTCTTTTTAACCTTAATTCATTTTCATTTGTTTTCACTTTTTGCTTCCAAAAGAGCTAGAGTCGATACAAAACAAGGGAAGACAACTGGTCTATTCAACCTATTCTTTTCCAATAATGAAAAAGGATTTTAGACAGACATCGCTCATGTAAATGGAGCTGTTGTAGCCAGACTTTCTCCAACCTGGATGGTTCATTTCTCATAATCAATGTTTCCTTCTGGTTAGTGTCTTCCATGCCCCAGCCAGGGCTCATGAGACAGCTGTTACAGTGAACTACCCTCTTCGCCTCCCTGGTGCACCAGACTGGCTTTACATATCATCAAAGCTTCCAGTTTCTTAGATGTTGTGATTCAAATGGCTTGCTGGCAATGATCTTTACCCAGAGTATCTACTTCACTAACTCTACCTGGGACTTGTCATATTAGCAGTGATAACTTATTGAGGTTCAAATGCCAATGGATCTCAAAGCATTAAGCCTTTAAATTATCAACACTTTATCACAAAATTAGTGTATCCTTTTAAATTCTGGTCTCTAAGGAAATGGAGCAAATGTAAATAAGGTTCAATAGAAAGAAGAAGTCAGGAAGAATTTAGAGAAGGTATTATTGACAGAAAAAGCAAACAGGTGGGGCATGGTAGTGCAGGACCGGAGGCAGCAGAAGAGACTGTACATTTGTTTATGGATTCCAAAAGGTGGCAAGTTACTATAAATGGGGATTGGAGAGGCACAATAAACAGGTTTCCACTTTTTAAGCAGTTTTATAGATCATGGTTATGCTACGGAAGTGTGTAATTTTTGATACAGAAAGAAAGGTATCAAAGGAAAGAAATTCCTCCAGGTTAATTATTTTATATGTAATCAGATGTTTTCTGGGGCTGCTTGGGGACTCTCATTTACCATATCCACAGGTCAGTGACACTGTCCAGTGTCACCTAGCTTAGTTTATTTCTACCATTAACTGCGTTTTTCTTTGGCAAAATTGGCCAAGGAGGCAAAGGAAAGGATTATTTAGTTAATCTTCTGCTGTGTTTTGTTTGGTTTTCAGCTTCCTCTCAGAACTTCCCATACAACTCCAGTGCTATCCACTCCCAAGTCTGCAGTCAGACTGAAATGCATTTACAGTTATATAATAAAATGTCCAAAGCCCCTTTTAGTCTCTAATACAGGAAGACACAGTGGTACAGTGATTGAAAGTAAAGGCTTTGGAATCAGATAGGCCTAGGTTAGCATCTTGGCTCTGCAGTTTACTAGCTTCGTAATCTTGACAAGTTATTTAAGCTTTCAGAATCTGCATTTCCCCCATTGTTATGTGAGAATATTAATAGTACCTACCTTGTAAAGTTACTGTGAGAATTAAATGAGATTATATATGTAAAAGTTTTCAAAAGAGCTTGGTACATTGTAGTCACTCAATATGTGTTAGTTATAAGCATGGTAATTACATTACTTATAATTTTAATATCCCTATTATAAACCAGGCAGCACTTTTTTTCCCCTCTCCTCTCTTTCCTCAAAGATAGGATAAAAATGAGGAGCTTGAGTATGCTTGGAAAGAGGTAGTCTAGGCTTCTACATTACTGTCCTCCTCTCTCTCCAGGCCTGAATCCTTAAGAGGAAGCAAGAGCTGGTTTAGTCATTGCTATAAATAGATAAATTAGGTCCCATCCTTTTGATTTGTCCTAAACCTACCTCCTCAGTCTTGGGTGCTCTGTACTGACCCACACAGATACCCACACTCCTGACACTATCGCCATATACCTTATGGCAGAGACTTACCAATTGTAGAAATTGATCCATTGTCAGAACCCTATTCCTCTTTAATGTCATTTTCTCTATCTTCCCCTGTCCAGGGAAAAGTTGCCAATGACAATCACATCTGAGCATTTAAAATCTTATCACCTCTGAGAAGCGATCTGCTATAGTTCTCTCTCTAGAGATTTTCTATGAAAGAGAAATACAAAGTAATTTATTTATAACTTCTGAGTGCTCACATTTGTTTCCAATTCTGGTGGGGATATTGTTCCCAGGTTGCATTTTCAAGGGTTGTTTCTTTAAGTGGAATAGTTCCAAGACTGGTCTTTCCCTACTGTATTGGACAGGGGAATTTTATTTTGAATACCATATAGATGGATTTTCCTTCTATCCCTTGTTTGCTCTTTACACTTCCAGGGGTGATGTGAGGGTTAGTTTATATTTGAAAAACTCTCTGAGCTCCTTGGATGAAAGATGTCACAGAGAATGAAAATATACAGGAAATAAATAAATCATGCTAATTGGTTGCAACAGATCTCTAAAAATGCCTCAAGACTCTGTTTTCCAGTCCAGCATAGTGCAATGTTTATCATATATACATTTTTAAGAAATCTCTTTGGAAGGGAGCAAACAAAATTTAGAGTTCTAAAAAGCAATGTACAAAGTCAGAGGGAAATGTCAGGGAAGTCAACCAATAGCCAGGCAAACAGCCATCTTGAGACACACACCCCAAAATTGAATTGTAGTGCAGTAGGAGGCAAATGAGTTTTTTAAATGGGTGTATTTTGAACACACAAGGAAATACAAGTTTGTATTATTTCTAAGCATAATGTGCCAAATACAGGCTAAGGGCTATAGCTTCAGGGATCTCTATTTGACTATTAGGATGATTAGTAGATGATATGTGAAAGACATGGATTAGATAAAATAAAGAGGGTCAAGTGGTTTTAGTCACATTGAACGTTTGAAAGTTTTATCTATGAAACGTTTGAAAGTTTTATTTATGAACTAGTCTTTTGGAATTTGAGCTAAAGGGCAGAGCACATGTTTTTCCTCCATGCCCAAGACTGATACTTTTATAATGATGATTTCTTTCAACCATGGTGTTTAAATAAAATTTGCAGATATGTGAGTAAAGTTTGTGTTCAACATATTTTTATCCTTGGTTTCCCCCTATAATTTTCCCATGCACTCACTACACTTATTCCATTTTTTAGTTACCTTGACCATCCTTTGGTAGCCTCCCAAACCCCAAAACTTTCTTGCCTGCTCCAACCCTTTACACCCATTAAACTTTAGCAGTCCACTGTCATATTCACTTAAGGTCATTATCTTTACTAGGTAAACTAATTTGTTTTCCTTTCCAGAGCTTACATTCACATTTGATCTTGACCCTTCAGTTACTAAAGCCAATAGAGAGAGATAGTTGAAATTGTACCAGGGTCAATAGAGGAGAATTTTTTTTTCTGGTAGGGTGAGGTAGAGGTAGAAGATATTATTAGCAAGTGTCACCTAATATCCTGAGGTTATCTGGTGGCTCTACATATTATTTACAGTTAGGGCAGCCCTAACTATATGCAAATAACATGTGCACAGATATTATTGGACTAGCCTGATAGAAAAGTGAGAGAAATCTTGGTTTGGTCCTCTGGAGGATGTTGGCTGTAGCCATAGCTGCCAAATCATTCTAACCCTTGAAAATAAAGGTTTATATAAAACCTTTTCTTCAGAATTTGAGTAATACTGGTAAGCTTAAGGTCAGATAGAGGAAATACAGGGAAGAAGAAGAAACAATGCTTGTTAGGGAGGTAATAGAGTGGAACAAAGATTTTCCTTACATTGCATAAGAGTCAGCATTCTTTCACTGTGATAACAGAATGAGAAAACACACACAAACACATACATCTGTATTTCAAGAGAGAAGTGAAAGATATTGGGATGTTAAAATGACTGGGATTTTGAAGAGGTAAGTGGATGAGGAAGATTTTAAAGGAATTTTGTAGTGTGTAAACTTTGGAACTTCTTGGCATTTCTTGACACCTCAGTAAGTATTTTAATAATTTTGAATTATTTCTTCTGTGTTGATTTTCAATTCTTTATGTGCAACACTGAATAGAAATTAGTCCACATGGTGTGTAAGCTTTATATGGGTTATGCAAAGATATAAATATTTCTCATAGAATCCAAGGGCAGTGGGATGGGCTGAATCATGTTCCCCCCAAATTCATATGTTTAAATTACCACACTCAGTACATCAGAATGTGACTGCATTTGGAGACAGAGATTTTAAAGAGTTAATTAAGGTCAAATGAGGTAAAAAATATTGGCCTTAATACAATATGACTGGTTTCCTTATAAGAAGATGAAATTTGAACACAGACACACAGAGAGGGGAGATCATCTGAATACACAGGGAGAAAATGACTATATACAAGCCAGGGATAGAGCCTCAAAAGAAAACAAACTGTTGACACTTTCATCTCAGACTTCTAGCCTCCAGAACTCTAATAAAATATATTTCTGTTTTTAAAGCCACTGTGGTACTTTGTTATAGTAGCCATAGCAGGCTAATTCAGGTAGAAGCACATCTGGACCTCAAAAAGGGGCTAGAATCAGAATATGCAAAGCTGCCATAAACCCAGGGGAGTACTGTCTATTGCTTGATTCTCTTTCTCTGCTTCATTTTTCACTTATACTGAAGACTAACTTTCCTTGCTTCTATGCCCATGTGGCAAAATATGGTTGCCCTACAACTCTCAAATTTAGAGCCATATGAAAAGATTGACTTGCAATTTCTGAATCCTAGATTTAAATTTCCAGAAGAAAAAAATTGATCAGCCCAGCTTGGCTAGTGTGTTTGCTCCTTGCCAAACAGCAGTGACCCAGTGCAGGGAGATCAATGGCACATAATGCAAACATGATTGCCAGAGACCACCTCTGTTATTACATTTTCTTGTCACTTCTATCTCCTCCATTGATTCTCTTATTTTATCACGTGTTTTAAAAGGGGTATTTAAAGATATTTTATGTAGCATTTTAAGCTATTCTGTATGAAGAGGTATTTTCTGCTCATCTAGTCTACTCTATTGCCAGAACTTATAGATTATGTTTGTAACATGCTAGGTAAGTACGGTGTTCTGTACCAGGAAGCATTTCTCTGCACATATAGTCCACCATATTACCAGGAACATAAAATATAGAGTGTATGATTGTAACATATTAGGATAGATCAGTTCCTAGATATATAATATGTATAGTAAAGGCGACATAGATCCTTAGGTTTTTGGTTGATGGAGTGAAGGAGGCAATAAGAGGAGGACAAAAATTTAAGAATACTACCAATAATAAAATGAAGAGCAGAATGATTCCATTGTAAAGTTATATCTATGTCATACATACAGTCTAGAATAAAAGGTGGATTGGTAAACCATTTTAATCATTCAGCAAATGGTTAAATAGATAGCACTCTGGATATGGCGGAGGCATTGTATTTTTTCTCTAAATGGAAAGCAAAGTAAACATTTATTTTTAAAATTTCAAGTGAGACATTTGCATAGCACCACCAGCATCTTAATCTTTCGAAAGGTTTTTTATAAGTCATTTCAAGCACTCTAAAATAATGTTCCTTTTTATAGCATGACTGCTTGGCATTAAAAATAGAGCTGAATGTTGCCCTTCATGGTGCTATATGAAAAAGGAACATGGATTCTCTTTCTTTCTTTACTCTCAACAGCTCTGTGACTCTTCAAGTAGGAACTCTTTGAAGCTCAGACTGTATAGTTTTGTTTGGCTGTCCTCCTGTTAGACAAACCTTTCCCCCCTTTTCATTATTTTAATTTCAAAGCACACGGGAGTTAGATTTTCAGAACTTCATCTCTCTGTGTGAAGAACCAAACTGCATACTTAACCAGGTTTTTTTCTAAGGGAACTTAGTCAAGAGTTTTAAATCAAGCAAAGCAAAACAAAACATCAAACAAGCACATTAACTGTGATTACTGTTTAGTTAATATTATCTTTCCAGTTCTTTCCAAGTAAAAGAGTGGCCCAAATCGTACATTGAAATGATACATATGTTTATGTACATCATGTAAATAAACATATGTATATATATATATATCATATATGTGCATATATGTACAAATTACTTGAAAATATATATGATATCTGATGGCTGTACATACTGTAATATATAGCAGCACATGTAAAAATGCTTTGGATCTTCGTTTTTTGTTTAATGGAAGAAAACACTGAACAATAATGGTTTCAATTGCAATCAGCCTCATGAGGGTAAAATTAAATTTCTGACCTTCTTTCCAACTACACTGATCATGGGTATACTTCTCAATTCCTTCTCTTCTGGACTCATCAAAACAAGTTAAAGGTCCTATGAGAATCTTCCAGATTTATATTCTACCTCAGTTGTCAGGTGCTAGGTCACCAAAACAGTGAGGAAATGTTAAATAGGAGTGGCTCACTGATGAGTGGATGACACCCTTGGGGCCAAAAAAGAAGCAAGTGCAAATACACTTTGAAATGGAACTTGAAGGCTAACTAAAATTTGGCACTAATTTTTATTGACATTCATTGGTCTTAGCTACATCTACTAGTGAAAAAGACCTTTTGACCTCATGCACAGGAAAATCTGGAGGTAACTGGTGTTAAAGTACCTTTATGACTTGAGCACATTGTAAAAGATTAAGTGGAGTCTGAAAACAAGAACTAACCCTCTGAGTTGGAATAAGTGGTCTCTGATGACTAGTAAAGTATTTGTTCAGTGCTTCTTGTTTCATTTTCCAATGTTGTTCCATTTATTCATTTATTTTTTTCATTATTCATGTCATTCATTCCTACAACAAATAGTTACTGAGGGCCCACTGTGTGCTAGGCATTGTGTTAGACACCAAGAATCCCATGGTCAGCAAGACATATATAGCTACTGCCTTACCCCTTTCTTCCTGACACAATAGCTTCATGGTATAAATCTTAGTTACAGTCAATATTTTTTTGTGGTAAAAGCTAAATCTCTTGTAAAAGGAAAATGTAGCAAGTTTTAAACTTAAAATCTCTTCTCTCTTCCTCTCACTCTAGCTCTCTAACAATATGGTCCATGTGCCTCTTACTTTCTCCTATAAAAGTATGAGCCAATCAAAGGCCACCTCTGGTTATGGACCCATCTCTGAAGTTATCAATTATCAGGGCTAATTCATCAACCCTGAAAGTTCCTACTAAAGTGTGACAATTATTTCATAGACACAAGAAGGAAGAAGGCTGTGGGAAGAGATGTATGGGCTATTAAAAAAGGGTTTTAAGGTCATTGACAAAGCTAATTTTTCTTTTCATTAGAAAGTATAGCCACAGACTCTTAGGAAACAGGCTATTTAACCAAAGATAGGAAGTCATTAGTATCTACTATCTACACATTTTGGGAGGTGTTTCTATAACCACAACATATACAGCGTACTAGTTTCATGAATTTTATTCATTCACTTCACAGATACGAGCTATATATTGAAATTTCAAAAAAAAATCATTGCATCTTCTCTATGACTATATCTTACTTAGCTGTCAGAAACAACCCTCTGGTATAGATATCATTACTTTTAAAGATGAGAAGATTGAAGAATAAAGAGGTTATACTCCTTGAAAAATCAACAATCACATAGCAAAATAGTTATGATCTAGGACTATAATGCAGGCTACTTGACTCAAGAACTGATTACGTGGCAGGCACTATGTTAGGTGTGGGGATGCAGTAGTGAACTACTCTTTTTAACTAGTGTGGAAGACATACATTTATCAAATACCCTATGAAATAGATGTAAAATTACAAATGAGAAAAGTGTTAAAAAGGATAGGCATATTGTCAATAAGATTCCATAATATGGAGGTTTGAATTACTCTAGGTGGTTAGGGAGGGCTTCCCTTAGCAAGTAGTGCTTAAGATGAATTCATACTTTGAGTCAACATTAACTGGATATGAGAGAAGAAACAGTCCATGGAGACAATAGTATGTGCAAAAATATTAAGTTGGGAGAAAGAATGGTGAGTATGAAAAATCCAAATAAGATCAGTATGGCTAAACTACAGTGCATTGCAAGGGAACACTGGGTGTACTGATGGAGAGGAGGTGGTCGTAGAATAAGTAGAATAAGAAGCCTTAGAATGAAGAAGTATATTGTTCCAGGCTGGACCATAAAGGGATTATAGACTGGTTACATTAATGAATTAGTTTGTATCCTAATAGCAATAGAAAACCAATGGAGAGTTATAAGCACAAATGGGTTGAGACAACATGACTACATTTGCATTTTGAAATGATTACACTGGCTGTATATTGAAGATATGGGATGAAGGTAGATTAATGTACAATACTGAGGAAGCAGTTGTATTTGTTTAGGCAAAAAATAATTGTGGTTTGGACTAGGCTAGAGGAAAGTTAGTGCACATCTTTGAAAGATATTTAGATAGTAAAACTGCCAAGTCTTAGGGGTGAATTGCATATGAAGAGTAAAGGAGGTGAATGTATTAAGGGTCAGGGGACATGATCAGAAGATCAGATCTTAAAAAGGTGATTTCTGAGACAGTGATCTTTCTTCATCATGGTGACTCTATTATAATTTCAAAGGTCTTAAAACTGGAAAGCTGAGGTAAACCTTGGAGAGTCATAAGTCTTGTCTCTCTTTCACCCCTTTACAAGAAGACAAAGAGCTTATGGTTTTCAGTTCAGACAGCTAATAAGTGACAGAACCAGAACTGAGTCCAGGTTCCACAACCTCAATATGCAATGGCGGCTCACTCCAGAAATGGAGGTTCTTCTGTTCATAGTTTATACCAATTCATGTGAGGAGTTTGGGATTGGAAGGACAGGCTGGCTTTGGATACAGGCAAGATAGTTATGAGAGAATCTGAAGCAGAAGAAATAAATGGTGGGAATTCTATAAAATATTAGATTTTATAGGTCAAAGTGAAGATGAATATGTTTGAAATATATACTATTGTTGATGCAGCTGATGATTGAGCTGTAACTATCCCTATAGTTGGTTATTTCTACTTACTAGAGACAGTTAAGATCAAATTGTTTCTAGACCTGGTGTATCAATGTGTACCGCTATGCAGTGATTGCCACTGATGGATTTGAAGTCAATGGGAAAGAAATTTATTTCTTATCAAAACTATTTCAACAACTTGAATTGCAGAGAAGAATACATTCTGACACATGTACTGTGCCTACTTTTATTTTATTATTTTTGACATCTTTATTGGTGTATAATTGCTTTACAATGGTGTGTTAGTTTCTACTGTATAACAAAGTGAATCAGCTATATGTATACCTATATCCCCATATCTCCTCCCTCTTGCATCTCCCTCTCACCCTCCCTATCCCACCCCTCTAGGTGACCACAAAGCCTGGAGCTGATCTCCCTGTGCTATGTGGCTGCTTCCCACTAGCTATCTATTATACATTTGGTAGTGTATATATGTCCATGCCACTCTCTCACTTCGTCCCAGCTTACCCTTCCCACTCCCGTGTCTGACTAGTTTTATAACTTAACCACTTTATCATTCCATTTTCCAAAGAGGGGCTTAGAGACAAGCAATTGACCATTCTGCACATTGCTGCTGTTGCCAGACTTTTGGTGATCTACATAGAAATCTTGACCTTTATATTAGTGGTTCTAATGAAAATGAAGATATGTTCATGTGGGGCATGGGTGGGGAGTGGTGTTTAGAGGGTTGAGGGAATAGAGGAGTTTTCAAAAAACTCTCTTCAGAAAATTTCCCATAATGAAGCATTATGGTTGTAAAGTGCAAAAAAGTGATAATGGAAGCACATATGCTTATGCTGGGTCAAAATAAATTTAATCATTTTAAAATCAGAATATCCCAGCCTTCTTTTTCCTTTTCCTTTCCCTTTCTCTACCGATACATTGCATTTCCCTTCCATTTCTTTCTCTTTCCTTTCCTTCTTCTTGAAAAATTCAGTCCTGAATCCACTAGGTGGGGCACAGCAATATTGTTGAAGAGAAAGACCTGGGAGCCTAGAAGGGTAGGACATCTGCATAGGAGGGATGTGTGGTATGTTAGAACAAGAGGACATCCCCAGGGAGGAGTGGGTAGAATGTGGTGTCAGAGGTAAGCCGGGCTGAGAAGAGCATCCACTCAGAGGGACAACACGGTAGGATGGCATAGGCTGACTGAGGTAAATTTGAAGTCCACACATCATTGTTGGCTTAGCACATGGTATCCAAGAATGGTTGGAATGAGGAAGTTGACCACATATGAAACAGAAGTGGTAGCCCATCACAGAGTTCAAATGAAGTGAGACTGGAATTCATTTGGGGTGATGAGAGAAACTGAAAGTAGGAAGCTGTAGTAATTGTAATGGGGGATTGGTCACATACAGGGGTAGTGAACAAATAAGTAATTATATTAAGGATAATGAGAACCAGGTTCTTCCTCTTGGAGGAGGGAGTTACAAATATGGAAAGGGAGAAAGCTAAGATGAACACTGTGTAATTGGATTGGAATTGGAGTTCTCAGTATGAATTCATGGTTTTAATATACACAGAGAGATATGAAATGTAGATGTGTGTGTTTGTGTATGTTTTTGCACTTGCATATGTGTATGTGCATGTATTTATGTTCTGTCCACTTAAGGGTCTGGGAGCAGTGACAATCTGATATTAATGAGTACAACCATTGCCCAGAACATCACTTCTTTTAATATAATTCTTCTTTAAAAGGAGACAGAACTTTTGGGGGAAATGGCTGATTCCAAGAATGGGGCAAAGAAAGTATAAGATAAAGCTGGAATACCTTGTTCATCAGAAAGCCAGGAAATTCTCAAATAATGATGGGACATGGTGGGGACATGTCAAAAGTATACTGGAGGTAGATTCAGTAGTATTCCCACTGCTTAAGTCAGGAACAATTTCAGTGTAAGAATAAATAATGATAATAATGGATTATAATCCATTGAATAAATGAAGGAACCATGAATCTATACTAATAAATATTGATGAAATAAATAAATTGAAAGTGTGATGAAGACCCTGATATTTACATATATTCAAAGTGTCTCTCACAAAATAATAATAATTATTATTATTTTATTTATTAATTTTTTTTTGCGGTATGCGGGCCTCTCACTGTTGTGCCCTCTCCCGTTGCGGAGCACAGGCTCCGGACGCGCAGGCTCAGCGGCCATGGCTCACGGGCCCAGCCGCTCCACGGCATATGGGATCCTCCCAGACCGGGGCACGAACCCGCATCCCCTGCATCGGCAGGCGGACTCTCAACCACTTGCGCCACCAGGGAGGCCCCAAAATAATTATTAATTACAAAAATAAAAAAGAGTAACTACAATGGAGAAGCCCCAAAGGCACCACCCTAATTGAATGATCAATGTGAACACCACCTGTAATGAGACAGATTGAAATTGTGCACCACCTGATAAGGTGCAATGAGAAGAATGCAGCTTCACTTCTGTGATAATCCTGTCAAAGATGTATAACCTGAATTTTTCATGAGACCACATCAGACAAACCCAAATTGGGGTATAGCCAACAAAATAACTGGCCTATAATCTTGAAAGTTATAAAGGTGGTGAAAGCAAAGGAAAGTTTGAGGAACTGTTCCAGTGAAGGAAATTAAAGTGGTATGGCAATCAAAGGCAACACACTATTGCGAGTTGGATCCTTGTTATAAAAAACATTATTGGGACAATTGTGGATCCTTGACTGGTGGTCTGAAAAATAGATGCTAGTCATGTAGCAATGCAAATTTTCTGATTTTGATGGTTGTGTTGTGATTATGTAGGAGAATGACTTTTATGATAGAAAATACACAATGAAATATTCAGGGTTGATGGGGCATCATGTTGGCAACTTACTCTCCAGTGGTTTAGGAGGAAAAAATTCTTTGGCCTGTACTTTCATAATTGCAAACCTTCACTAAGTCTGACATTACTATCTGTGTATAAAGGGAAGACAATATAGTGATAGTGGCTGAGAAAATGGGCTTTAAAAATCAGACAGATTCTTGGCTTTATCACTTAATAGTTATGTCACAGTGAACCAGTTATTTAACTTCCTTGAATCTAAGTTTTCTTATCTGAAATATGAGGATAATGATGATTACATTCTCACTGGGCCTACATTACACTTAAATAGGAGATGACATCATGACCATCATCATCATTTTTCCTATTACTGAGAATTTCCTATTATGCATTGAATTTAGTGGAGTACAGTACTTGTCAAACTCTCTGTGATGAAGGATCGGATATTAAAAAAATTAATTTAATTCATCAGTGACTAATACTTTTAGAAAATACAATAAAAATGAATCCAATACAAAAATATAAACCCACATTTTTATTAGATTCAACAAACATGAAAGTACATTTTAGTAAATATAAGAATAACAGACATAATAAGAAAAAAATAATTATAAAACTGTAAGCTATTCATTGAAAGTATAAGTATAGACAATTAATGGTTACATGAATGAAATAGGGAGTCCCCATATCAGATGTCTATATGCACACTTTGAAAGACACCATGTATGTCAACACCAAAAGTTTTTAATGTGACAAATGAGTCCGCTTCTTAATTAATTTACATCATCTAGACTGGATGAATGCCAATGCTACTTGAAAGGAATGATTGTATGTATAACTCTTTCTATGCTTTGTTTTAATAACACTTAGAATAGAGAAATACATCTCACATAAGTATGTTGACAAGAATAAAAGAGATTTTAAAGCAATTTCAGAAAGCTCAAGTTATTCATTTTTACCTTTTACTCAAAATGAAATGAATGATACTGTTACTTCAGAATTTATCTTCAAGTGTTCATTGATAGCCAGTTCCAAAATTTTAACCTGTAAAATTATAGTTAAATTATCTTTTGATGAAGGAAATGGATTTTGTATTTTATACATGTTTGGGTTTTAGTTTATAAACTGATATTAAAATTTCACATGTGGCAATGTGGCTCTACTGAGCATGACTACAACACAGGTTGCATCAAATGCAACTCTTCACGTGAGTTCAACAACAACTGAGTTTATCAATACCCTCCTGTTTAAGGAGATAAGCACTTTCTTCGATATAGTGACAATGTCAATGTTGTTATAGAAGTTTCTAAACTCAGTTTCTATGCTTATTTCATTGTGGACTGATAACAAACAGTTCACTTACTGGCACTGCTTCAAAGACTACATTTTGAGTAGCACTGGTTTAGAGCTTCAGGTGGATTAACTCAAGAAATAATGTATGTAGAGTATTCAGCACTGTGAGAGATACATTGTAAGTACTCAGTAAAGATAGCTATTTTTCATGTTGACGTTATTAATATTATTTAAAATGTTGACCACCAAGCTTGAAGTGCTTTGCTCAGTGGGAAAAGCAGCTTTCAATAGTTAAGACGTACACAGCTTTAAGTTAAAGTACTGCCCACAGACCATGTAAATAGGAGATGTCCACTCTGTCATCCATTCAAAAGCAGGAGCTATCCATGCAAAAAAATAAGTAAAAGCTTGCTTCACTAGTCACACTTGTCTGGCAATATAGTCTTTACCTAGTTTTGGGCAGACCCCCTTCAGAAAATACCTGTGCATGCCCTATCACACACCATTCTGATTTTAGCTAAAGCACCAGCAAAGAGGAACACGAGGTTTAAGTAGTCTCTTCAGGTTGACTACTGAGTCTCTTCATTTCCAGGAAACATGTCAAACTTCAGCTAAGTCAGGGAGTTCCTGATGCTCACCCTTATATTTTCTTCCCTTACTGGAGATATTTGAACACAGGGGTTGATATTTTGAAATTGCCTAATGGGTGCATGGAGATCTCATGAGATTAAAAGATTGACTGAGTTCACTTTCCACAGAGCAGATTGGGCAAGTATGCTTGATTCTATGTCATTAGCCAAAATTTTGAGGACCTCTGGCAACTGCTTCTCCATTTTTCTTTGCCATATTTTACCCTCATAAATAAATCACATCACCTGATTGGTCATAGAAGGAATGCTGGGTACTGTTTCTTTATGAATATCCCCCCTTGGCTATGATCCACCAATCTGGTCCCATTATCATCAAAAGAGTATAATCCAGGTAGAATAATTCAGTAGTGAATGACATCACAACAGAAATATATTAGTAACCAGTAGACCAGTAGAGAATTCCTTGGGTAAGAAATGTCCAAAGGGATCTGAACTCTTCCTGTCATATTACAAAACGACCTCAGACTGCATTTATGGTCTTAAGATACCTAGAGGGTATCTATTTTTCTTTTATTTGGTACGTTTATTACTTTTGTGGAGTTGTTTATGGCATTTTTTGTTACTGTCTGGAATGAATATGCATATTTTCTGTGTTGAGTTGCACTTTTTTGTGGGTCAGTGGTTTTAATTATATATTTATTTTAAAATATTTTTTGATCATGGTTCTTATTAGTTCAATTATCACTCTGTTCCTGCTTTTTTTTTTTTTTTTCCCCCGCGGTACACGGGCCTCTCACTGTTGTGGCGTCTCCCATGGCGGAGCACAGGCTCTGGACGTGCAGGCTCAGCGGCCATGGCTCACGGTCCCAGCCTCTCCACGGCATGTGGGATCTTCCTGGACCGGGGCACGAACCCGTGTCCCCTGCATCGGCAGGCGGACTCTCAACCACTGCGCCACCAGGGGAGCCCTGTTCCTGCTTTTATGTGTATGACACAGTAACCTTGAAACATTTGAGTAAGACAGACCTAGCCTCCCAACCCAAGAAGGTACTGCTTCATAGTCAGCTCACTGAAACATCTCTAAAAACCAACCAGAATAGATGAAAAATGGAGAGTGACAAAAGTCTTTCTAACTGCTGCTTCCAAGTTAAACTGTCTCCTGAGCCCAATTCCAGTAAGATATTTCTAATAGCAAATGCCACAGCTACATTTCACTGTGAGAAAATAAAAGAGGACTCTGAGCAATTCATAGTTCAATTTTCACTTCTAAAAATCAAACAACTAGAAAATGATCATCTTCGAATTTGAGAAAACAGTGTTTTTAAATCTAGGTATAATTTCGGTCTTTTCCAATATTTTTGGTAAATGGTTGTAGAGAGAAAATAAACTTCTAGTATTTAAAAGAAATCAACTGAAATTTGGTTAGGTTGATAAGAATCATCTTTCTATTTTCTTATATTTGAAGAGTATCTCCTGGGTAATACTGAAGAAAAATGAGTTAACTTGGACTTTGCTGAAATTAATTGAAAAATCACAGTTTCCAGATGACCACCACAAAAAAGCCTACTGCATTATAATTACATTATTGTTTTCCCCAAATTTATAATATTGTGATGTTTCAAAAATATATAATATCATGACTTAATTAATGATCATGCTGATTTAACTATTCTCTATTCAAAAAGTTATATATATATATATATATATATATATATATATATATGTGTGTGTGTGTAAATACACACATACATACATGGATTTCATATACATTCTTATTAAATATTATTACTATGTATTACTTCTTGATAAATGCAGTTGTTTTTGTGGTCTGTTATACATAGTTTCCAGGTTTCAATACATTAAGCTTCTGAAGGAAATATCATTCTTGCTCCTATTGTATTCTCTGCTGACAATTAATATATAAGCCACCAAGTATAATATATGTGCTTTAATAAGCTTCAGAGAGTTCTTCATTAATCATCCAACATAGAGTGAGTCCCATTCCTTCCTGCCATTCTTTATATGGGATCCTTGTTTGTTTATTTCATGGTACTTATAATTTTCAATAACTTTATTTTCTATTTACTTGATTTGTTCTTTCCCTTGCCTCCACCAGAATGTAAGCTTCATGAGGAAGGACCTGTGCCAGACATATTCAATTTTGTATTCCTAGTACCTGAAACATTGCCTGGCACATAGTTGAAGCCTAATAAATTTGAACAGATGGAATGAAGATTCTTATAATTCTTTATAATAAACCTTGTATTTAGTACCATAGTAGGTATTCAGTAAATTTTTATTGATTATTAGATTTTTGGATATGACATAAGTAAGCTAAAGCTATCTCCTCTGTGCAGTGATTTTAATACTGAACTTGCTAGTTAAGATGGTACTACATTCATTTCTTATTGTTGTCTAAACAATGACTGAATCTCTTTCTCCAGAGTGCTAACTCTAACAATATACTATCACTGTTCCACTGAGTCCCCGAAACATATGTAGCCCATTTTTCAATATGTTTTATCAACATGTAATATTCAGAAGAGCCAAGTACCATATGTGACCAGCAAATCAATACTGCTAATGGAAATAGTGCAAAAGAAATACCTAATGCTGGTGAGGAGCAATAAAGAGTGAAGCAAAAAAGAGGGGGGACAAAAAGAAATATAGTCATTAAGCAGTCTGGGTAGTAGAGAGGAATGAAGCAGATAAAAAGCTGGTTATTTACCTGGTCTCTATGAGTTAAAGTGGTAAAGACCCCGGTTTGAAAATCTGATGATCTTGGTTTGAATCCTAGCTCTGCTACATACTAATTGTGTAACCTTAAGCAAATGGCTTAATTTCTTGGATCTTGTTTCCACCACTTTCAAAAGGGTGTAGTAATAGTCTTGTGTATTATAGTGAGTATTAAATGAGATCATGTACATGCAGCTCCATGGACAACTACATTTTATGTTAACCAAAAGATTTAATTTCAGAGAATGGAAAAATTAATTTCTTTATTATTTTCCCATTAGGCAATGCCACTTACTTTGGTAAATTATTTAACTCTGTGGGTCTCAGCTTTCTCATCTGAAAAATAGTCATAATTTTATCTACCTAATTGGATCACTGGGAAAATTACCTTGTGACATTACCTTGAATAGTGCCTCAATACATAGTAGCTTATTAATACATTGAAAGTGCTGCTGTTGTGGCTAATGATAAACCTCAATTCTCTAAAAGTCTGTGTGAGTGTGAGTGTGTGTGTATGTGTGTGTGCTTGTAGGAATGAGGATAAAAACTTGCTTTATAGGAGCTTACATCAGAGAGACACACAAAAAGTTTAAAAGGGACACTAATAGTCTACAAAGACCAATTTAACCCTCTTACACTGTTGGTGGGAATGTAAATTGGTACAGCCACTATGGAGAACAGTATGGAGGTTCCTTAAAAAACTAAAAATAAAGCTAACAGATGATCCAGCAATCCAACTCCTGGGCATATATCCACAGAAAAACATGGTTTGAAAGGATACATGCACCCCAGTGTTCATTGCAGTGCTGTTTACAAAAGCCAAGACATAGAAGCAACCTAAATGTTCACCGACAGATGAATGGGTATGTGGTACATATATATAATGGAATATTATTCAGCCATTAAAAAGAATGAAATAATGTCATTTGCCGCAACATGGATGGACCTGGAGATTATCATACTAAGTGAAGTAAGTCAGACAGAGAAACACAAGTACCATATGATATCACTTATAATCTAAAAAAATCTAAAAATCTAAAAAAATGATAAAATGAACTTATTTACAAAACAGAAACAGACTCACACACTTAGAGAAGGAATTAATGGTTACCAGGGGGGATGGGTGGGGGAGGGGCTGATTGGGAGTTTGGGATTGACATGTACACACTGCTATATTTAAAATAGATAACTAACAAGGACCTACTGTATAGCAGCAGGGAACTCTGCTCCTTATTCCGTAATAATCTAAATGGGAAAAGAATTTGACAAGAATAGATACATGTATATGTATAACTGAATCACTTTGCTGTACACCTGAAACTAACACAAAATTGTTAATCAACTATACTCCAATATAAAATAAAAAAAAATTAAAAAGACCAATTTAGAGATTCTATGATCCACTATAAGCTCCAATATTAGTGCTTAAGTTGGTGAAAACTTCTGGACTTTCTGGAGATTGATCCTCTGAAATAGCACCATAATGCCACCCCTCTCCCAAAATTGTTGTAAAATATAATCAAAATAGTGGCTTGGGGACACTTTGAAAGCATAAATATACTATAGAACTGTTTAATGAGAAAATTAAAAAGAATATACTTCATCTCGTTCAACAATAAAAGTTGGACAGATAATACTATAAAGGTCAATAGTAGTCATAACAAATTGTATACTTTTCCACACTTACAGTCAAAGAGAATAGACCAGGCAAATTTTCAGAGTAACAGGGTCATTTTCTCAGATAGAACATCTGGTGATAGAGATTTGAGGGAGAAGAATTTCAAAATGGTATAATGAGATTCAATGAAAATCTACTTAAGCACCCTCTGCTGAGCTAGGACAGCTAGCTCTAAACACTGTGGGAGGGGAGAGAGGGTAATGTTTAGAGAAACCACGTTCTTTTGAATCACCCCTCTTCTTACCATTGTCATTTATATCTCTCCTTCAATAGATATGCTTTACGACTGTTAGCTATGTGGGGAGGCTTTGCTTTTTTTTTTTTTTTTTTTTTTTTCTTTTTGCGGTACGCGGGCCTCTCGCTGTTGTGGCCTCTCCCGTTGCGGAGCACAGGCTCCGGACGCGCAGGCTCAGCGGCCATGGCTCACGGGCCCAGCCGCTCCACGGCATGTGGGATCTTCCCGGACCGGGGCACGAACCCGTATCCCCTGCATCGGCAGGCGGACTCTCAACCACTGCGCCACCAGGGAAGCCCCGAGGCTTTGCTTTTAATGAGCTCATCTGGATTATGGCCAGTATGGTGTGCTGGTAAATGTTTACAAACTGTTGCTCCCCAAAGCCTTGATTTGTAGCACTTACAGATTTTCATGGTAGAAATACACCCACCACAGCTGGTTTAAAGCTACCAATGGTTTAATTACCAGCTTGAAAAACATTTGAAAATATAACAATAAGCTCTTGTGGTCTGGTGGTGGCTAACCCTGACACAGTGCTCACTGTGGTTGCAATTCACATGATTTCTGGTATAGTTTATGTAATTTTATGTGGAATGGTTGAGGCAGAGATGGATGTTTTCATAAGAAACCCAACTGAGATGCGCTCAACTAATTTAATCATGATAGCAATACTTTCTATTGAATATTTCCATCATGTTCTCTCTAGTAAATATAGTCTAAACGTTGAGTCTCTGGAAATGTTTAATTATTAATAACTTCCTAGGGTTTGACTTTTTTCAGTGTTGCCTTCTCTTATTTTTTCCTGGTTTAGATGTTCTGAAATATCCAAATCTATTATTTTAGGGATGAAATTTTAAGGCTATGTCTTTGTCTTCATCATCATGGCCATTTAACTAAACTGGCAAGTCATTTCAGTCTAAACATTCAGGAAAATGGATTTAGTCCTCAAAAGCAATTGTCATTCAGTGATTGCTTCTCCACAGCCTGCTGTAGCTAACCACTTGCCAATAAAAATTGAAGAAGATGCAGCTCTTACCTTTGTAGAGCTCATCATCTTGCCAACAAATTAGTTAGTGTTATGGATTGAATGGTGTCTTCTCACACTTCATATGGTGAAGTTCTAGGTCCCAGTACTTCAGAATGTGACTGTATTTGGAGGTAGGACCTTCAAATATGTGAGTACATTAAAATGATGCCATTAGAGTGAACCCTAATCCAATCTGACTGGTGTCCTTATAGGAAGAGGAAATTTGAACACACAGAGACGTCGCAGATGTGGATGCACAAAGAAAATACCATGTGAAGACAAAGCAAGAAGGCCACCATGTGCAAGCTAAGGAGAGAGGCCTCAGAAGGAACCAAACTTTCTCACGCCTTGATCTTATACTTCCAGACTCCAGAGCTGTGAGAAAGTAACTTTTTATTGTTTAAACCACACAGTCTGTGGTAGTTTTTATGGCAGCCCTAGAAACTAATGTGTTTACCATAACTAAATATTCACAATATCTCAGTTAGGGTTATGTTCAGGTATGAGGAGCATAAAACTCAAAGTAACAGTGGTTTTATGAGATAGGTTATTGTTCTCTCATATGAAAGTTCAGATTACAAAAAGCACAGAACTGTCATGGCACCTCTGGTCCATGATATGCATTTGAGATCCCAGTTCCTTCAAGTCTATCACTCTGCCATATTGAGTATGTTGCCTTTACCTTTATGTTTCAATACTGTGACATCTGTATTCCAGACACGAGGATGGAGGAGAACTTGAAGTAGAGAAGGCAAAGTTGTCAATGGAAGAAGAACCCTGGAAGCTGCTTCATATTATTTCTGCTTATGTAGCATTGCAAATAACTGTGACTCGTGGCTACATTTAGATATAAGGAAGGTTGGCAGTGTAATATTTAGCTCAGCTAAAAAGTGTACTACTATGAAAAAAGTGGATACTGGAGAAAGAAACAAGTTGTAGCCTCTGATGCACTCTACTGCATTGACTATCCAAATGACATTGCTCACCCTTCCCTCCAAACATAGAACATATTTCACTCATTCCCAAGAGAGAAGACCCAATTTTCCATTTAGTTACTGCGTTCATCTCAAAGTTCAAGATATCTGGTGACACACCTTTTTTAAAAAAATCTTTATTGGAGTATAATTGCTTTACAATGGTGTGGTAGTTTCTGCTTTATAACAAAGTGAATCAGTTATACATACACATATGTTCCTATATCTCTTTCTTCTTGCATCTCCCTCCCTCCCACCCTCCATATCCCACCCTTCTAGGTGGTCACAAAGCACCGAGCTGATCTCCCTGTGCTATGTGGTTGCTTCCCACCAGCTATCTATTTTACGTTTGCTAGTGTATATATGTCCATGCCACTCTCTCGCTTTGTCACAGCTTACCCCTCCCCCTCCTTACACATATATATATGGTATTTAAGAAAAAAATGTCATGATGACACACCTTTTAAAAATCACATTCAGATGTGATTCATTGTGTTCTGGCCACCTATAAACTAAGAAATAAGTTCATTGTGCTTTGGTCACCCATAAACTAAGAGAAAATTCATCTGACCCCGCACTCACCATCCAGTATACAATTGTAGAGAAGAAACAGAATAGTTGCAACAAAAACTCACATATATAAAAGGAGAGAATGAGAACTATTCAGAAGTTACTCATCCACAGCAATGATCAAATCATTTGGGGCAGAAGTTGTAAACATCCTGAACAGAAGCATAGAAGTATGAAATTGAATTTTATGAATGGAACAGTTATTTCATATAGCTGATTAGTGATTTCAATGAACTGACCAGTTTATTTAAGTGTTCATAAATAACAACTGAATTATCCCTTGATCAGTCTATTTCAAATGATTTTAAAAGTTAATACAATTTCTGATCCAACATAAAAGAAAAGGAAGAGAATGAAAATTACATTTACTGATTGCCTATTATATTCATTCATTCAACAAATTAAAAAATAATGATTTACTGCTATTCTGGACATTGGGGATAGAGTGAAGAAAACTGGTAAAGTGCATGCTTTCATGGAGTTTATTCTAACAACGAGAGACAGTCAATAAACAAAAACATAGTTAAGTATATGTTGTACCATGTTTTAAGTGCTATAGAGAAAAATAAAGCTTGATATAGGTCTTAGGAAGAGCCAGGTTGGGGTGGTTAGTGGTGGTAGTGTTTTTTTTTTTTTTTTTTTCTTTTTGCGGTATGTGGGCCTCTCACTGTTGTGGCCTCTCCCGTTGCGGAGCACAGGCTCTGGATGCGCAGGCCCAGCGGCCATGGCTCACGGGCCCAGCCGCTCCGCGGCATATGGGATCCTCCCAGACCGGGGCACGAACCCGTATCCCCTGCATCGGCAGGCGGACTCTTAACCACTTGCGCCACCAGGGAGGCCCGGTGGTAGTGTTTTAAACAGAGTTGTTAAGGAATATTTGAGTAGAGACCCAAAGAGACTGTGAAAGGTTGCATTTCAGTCTTAAGAATCATAGATAATTATATATCTATTATATATTTATATATATTTATATATATAATACATATATATATAAATTTTTATATATATATATATATATATATATATATATATATATATATATACACATCTTATTCACCCTTCAGAACATTGCTGTCATAAACATCAATTGTCTGGATTATAATCTTACAGAGGAGGAAAAGAAGAGGGAAGGTGGGAAAACTATACTTAAAGAAAACAAGTGTCATATATCAAGGTGATCCAAAGACTAGATCTATACTCAGGTCTTATCACCTGCTGTACTTTCAACCTGTCTCAATTCCTCAGATACTGTTTAGATGCATTTTGAAATTTTTATGCTTATGTCATTTATAAAATACACAAAAAATTTCATTTTTTTAAGGCAAACATTACCTTTCTATATTTTATTATGGGTGGACAAAGAAATATGGGCAGTACTGAACAGGGGCATAAGGCTTTAGAAGCAGATTGAAGGTGGATCCTAGGCCTACAACCTACCCGTTGTGAGAATTTAGTCAAGTTGGTTTGAGTCTCAGTTTTCCAGGCTATTAAAATGGGTTAACACCTACTTATCTTAAAGCTTTTAGGAAATTCAACATAAGCATTAATATTAAGGCTCTAGAATCCTACCTGGTAGATGCTCAATGGTGATGCCCTTGCCCTTTTCCACAACATATCTAAAAACCACTTTAAAATTTTTGAACAGTTAATAAAACCTAAAAAATATCATTCATAAGAATATAAACTTAATTCAGTTTGATGTAAATAATAAGGTGTTGAAAAAGGGGAATTTTGGAGTCAGGCAGACCTAGAGTTTCCTCCCTGTTCCATTACTTAATAATATGTGTCTGGTATGTAGTCAGGCAGTTTAGCTGCATTCTTGCTTGATTCTCACAGCACTCCTGTGAGTTCAGTCTTATTCTATTTTACTGATGTGAAATAGACTCAGAGAGGTTAAGTGATATATCCATGATCACAAAGCAGCAAATATGGTATTAGAATCCATGCCTATTCAATACAAACCCATGCTTTTTCTATTGTATTTATTGTACTGCCATTACAGCTATCAGTTGGTAGATCAGATAAGCATTGTCATGTTGTCTACTTTAGTTCTCTAACGTCTTAAGAGATCTAGTAGTACAATGAGAGGTTGGATCAAAGGAATACCCATCAATTTTAATTTCTGATTCTTACATACCACTGAAGGGTTTTCCATCTTTTGAGTCATTTTTTTAATTGTCCATGACATAAGTTATATGTTTGTCACATTTCAGGGGAAACATCCCAGTTCATCTTTGACATTCTGAATTTCTTCACTGGTTCCCAGTTTGTTGATTGTGTCACAAAGTTTTCTCAGAGTTGGATTAGTCTGGCAGTGGAATGGGATCATGCAAATGTAGGTGGATATTCTCTACAATAACATGTAAGTGCCCTTGAAATCAGCTTATAAGAGTTTTAATTCTGTTTCCATCACAATATTTTGGACAATTATTTTGATTTTTTAAGGCAAATGTCTCAGTGATCACATTTTCAACAATCACATTTGTCTCTGGATATATATTGCTGCAGGAAGGAGACTTTGTTGAGGAATACCAATATCCTTAGTATGAGTACTTCAATTTACTTATGAAAAAATAAATGCTTGGGGCTTCCTACCACTTTATTGATTCCATGTGTATTATTGTGCCTATTTTTAAAAGCATTCTTTGAGTGTACATCGTTAGGTTCTTTGAAAGCAAGGGAATAAATGTAAAAATGTTCAAAATTAGTAGTAGCTTCGATAGACCACCACCTTATTTTTCTGAGAGTGTTTGTATAGGAGTCTCCATAGGAGTTATGTCAATTAACTACAAGATTTGGAGTTTTAGAAAGGCAATACAGAATTTTAACAACACCAATATCAAAATAATTCCCATTCTATCTGAAAAATTAAAAACTCATGAAGATTATCACATACGGATTTGGTGAGATAGGGTTTTGTTGTCTTTTCCTAAAAACAGAATAGGAAGAAAACCCACTAAACTTTCTCTCAGGGTTTCATACTTAATCAACTGAAAATTTTACATTTTCAAGAGAAATCATGTTTGATCTAAGAAGACTTATAGCACTGAATCATTTTTTCCAACACTTGACATTGTTTGTTATCAATATCAAAATTTCTTAGTTTTTTAAAAAGCTTTCTCTTAATTTTTATAAATTATCTTAATATTATTGAACCAACATTCATGATTCTTGTCTTGCTCACTGTCATTCGAAACTGAAAATGTACCAGTGTCTTTAACAATACCAGTAACAGACTTTGTAAATAATCAACTAATACTGTCCATAACAGTTCAATACTGAGTTATAATTGTAAATTCAGTGAGCACTTCTCCCATCTATAGTTTACTCTAAGTTATACAATATACTTTTGTAAAATAAGAATAAATTGGAGTTTTTCCTTTGTTAGTTACCATATTTCTGACTGAAAAAAGTAAGGATATAGCTTGGCAAAAATTATAATAGTGATTATTTATTGGATGCCCACTATATGACAAGTGCTTTCCTAATAATACTTCATATAATCCCCACAGCAGCCTGTGTGAAAAGTATTATTATATCCATTTTACAGATAATAAAATTGAGGGTTTTAGAGGTTTATAACTTTTCCAAGTACATATGGCTAATAGGCAGTAGAGCCAGAATTTAAACCCAGATATATTTGTTTCCAAAGCCTGTTTTCTTTCATTGGGTGAAATTTCTTCCTTAGATTACTTTAAATGAGAAAAGTCCTGAAGAATTCAAGACATATGTTCTTTATAAGTCTGGGTTATTATTTTTTTTTAGCTGCTTTGTCCTTTGAAAGCTGAACTTTCATTTATCATCAACGTTAAAACTACTGTTTATTTTTCATAAACTTAACTTTTTTTCTGGGCCTCTTCTGTTTTAGTGGCCTCTTGATTGTAAAATTGGAAAAAAGGAGGGAAGAACTGTGGTATCACTTCTAGGAATTTTGTCACATGTCATTATCTTCACTTGAATTAAAAATTGTATATTTTAATCTCTTCAGTTTTTATGTATGTCTCTATTCTATCATCCTTAATGTAAATTATTTAATGTAAACCTGGGTCTTTATTAAGCACATTGTACTAAAAAGTTCCTATTTGTCTTGAGAATTACTAAACTATATTGCATCTTTATGAAGAAGTACATATTTCTCAGGGAAATAATTCTTTTAAAAAGCTTAAAATCCATAACCATGGGGAAAAATTCCAGTTGGTTAAATACAGGGAATTGAAAGTCTATTCCAAGAATGCCTTTTGGCATCAGACCCATGGCATGTTCATTTTATTGTAAAATAGATAAAATTTCAATCTTGTAAATTTATTGTCTCTTAGTAATCTACTGAGAAGTGAGCAAGTGTCAATGACCATGCTGTCTTTAGTTAAATGATTCACCTCAGGTGTATTATTTACTGTTAAACACAGCATTGTGCTTGCCAGAATGGAAATTGATCTAGTGAGAGATTACAGAAGAATTGGTGATGTTTTCCTACATAGTTTGTTTTCTTCTATCACTAACCTGATTTTTTTTATTTTAATTTTTTTAAACATCATTTTTTAACATCTTTATTGGAGTATTATTGCTTTACATTGTTGTGTTAGTTGCTGCTGTATAGCAAAGTGAATCAGCTATACGTATACTTACATCCCCATATCCCCTCCCTTTTGCGTCTCCCTCCCATCTTCCCTATCTCACTCTTTTAGGTGGTCACAAAGCACTGAGCTGATCTCCCTGTGCTATGTGGCTACTTCCCACTAGCTATCTATTTGAAATATTACTAACCTGAATTTGTATCTTGTTTCTTACAGACATTTTGCAAAACACGAGAAAAAAATACTAAGTAAATCATTTTGTGTTTTGAGGGTCTCCTTCATCCATTCTTGGGTCTTCCTGTCTAACTCAACCTGGTTCTCAGTTCAGCCAAAAGCATGATGCTTCACTGTCCAGTCTTCACTCCCTTATCATTTCTTACTGTGAGCAATACTCACCCAGTGTACAGGTAACTGCATGCCAGACGTGATTTATAGATATTAAAAACTCCTCTGACTAAATAGCTCCCATTGTCAAGAAGTCTGATATGAATTTTTTCTTTAACAATTCTTTTGAGTTGAGTGTTGAAGAAGTATTTCAAATGCAAATGTTATATGGGTAGAGTAACGTATTATAAGACATTAAATTTCTTCTTATTTTATTAATTAATACAATGTTGGAACATCTACTATATGATAAAGTACATGGCTTGTCGCTGTGGGGTGAAAGACAAATTAAAAAAGAAAAGAGTCTCAGTATTCAAGAAATTTAATTGAGGGGTTAAGATAACTCCAGCCACCTGACTGCAAACCTGAACAATAACATGGACAAGACTGGGTGGACTACTTCTTTGGAGGAGGTCTAGGGTCAGCAATGGAGGGATGGTATGATGGTATTGTGTAACATTGTATGTGTGTGTGTGTGTGTGTGTGTGCATTGCATCCTAAGTGAGAGAGAATGAGGCCCCAACACAACCTACCAAGCACTTGTTCTGGTTGTAAGTGCTGTTGCACTCATCCATAATCACATATTGCTTGTTGATTCTGCCATTCCAGGAAGTTGAATGACTTCTGCCTAGTAGACTTTATAGAAGGCTGGGTGGTCACTGGAGTGAAAAATATGCTGTATGTACTGAGATTGGTGACAAAAAAGTTAGAAAATAAAATTTTTTATTATGATTTGCCTTGTCTTTGATCCCTTTCCATCTATTCTATGTGCCTGAGACAGCCTGAGAACCTTTACTAAACTCTAGACTTCTTTTACTTATAAACAGGACTTAAAAATATGTTCCCCATTGAAATGTAAAATGGTGCAGGCTCTGTGGAAAATAGTATGGTGGTTCCTCAAGAAATTAAACATAAAATTACCATAAGATTCAGCAATTTTGCTTCTGAGTATATACAAAAAGAATTGAAATCAGGGACTTGAACAGCTATTTATACATCAATGTTCATAGCAGCATTATTCACAATAGCTAAAATTTACAAACAACTCAAATGTTGATTGACAGATGAGTAGATAAACAAAATGCGGTGTATATACACAATAGACTACTATTCAGCCTTAAAAAAGAAATGAAATTCTGACACATGCTACAACATGGATTAACATTAGGCTAAGTGAAATAAGCTAGATACAAGAGGACACATTTTGTATGATTCCACTTATATGAGGTACCCAGAGTAGTCAAACTCATAGATATAACAAGTATAATGGTGGTTGCCAGGGCCTAGGGAGAAGGGGAAATGGAGTTATTATTTAATGAGTATGGAGTTTCAGTTTGGGATGATGAAACAGCTCTGGAGATGGGTGGTGATGATGGTTGCACAACAATGTGAATGTACTTAATGCAGTGAAGCTGTGCACTTAAAAATGGTTAAAATGGTAAATGTTATATGTATTTTATCACAATAAGGAATTAAAAAAAATTAAAAACAGGTTTCCCCAAGTGTTCTCTGAGTAAGCAGAAAATTCCATGACACATCTGCATTATAAATTTTACATAGAGACATAAATCTATATGTTTACAAATTATTCCTTGAAGACAAAGCCTACCATTTTTTTCTTCACAATTAAATACTCTTTTTGAAGCCATGGAAGTATACAGAATGTATATAGTTCTTACCTTCAAACAGTTTATAAACTTGTTAGGTAGACAATAGTAAAACACAGAATGAACAAAGAAAACTTAAGATACTATATGTCAAACATCACATTTAACAGTGATAAACTTTGAGGACCATAATTACTGTGTAGTTCAAAAGAAAGTTATATTAATAATTACAGTTGAGTTACAGGAAATAATTTTATGGAAGAAATGATGGCTAGGTTGGGCTTGAAGAATGAATAATATTTGTATGGCTGGAAAGGTTATAGCATGGCATTTTAAGTCATGGGAAGACAATAGAAGTAAAATTATGGGACAGAGATCAAGATGGTGGAGTAAGAGGACATGGAGCTCACCTTTACCCACAAACACATCAAACATGCATCTACATGTGGAAAATCCTCACTGAAAACTAGTTGGAAACTAGCAAATGACCCCTGTACAACCAAACTGTAAGAAAGATACACACGTGCTTGGGTAGGAAGGGAAGAAAAGCAATCATGTAGGGACCTGTGCCCTGGGAGGGGACTCAGAGGAAAAGGGAGATTACATGAGCTGACACTTGCCCTGGAGAGTGAGTGGGTTGAACCACAGACTGGGTGTCCCAGTCTTGGGGTCATAAACAGAGGAGACAAGCTCCATAGGCTGATTGGAGGACCACTGAGTCAGATAGAATAGCTGGAGAAACCACTATTCTGCTCATGAGGAGCACCTGTGTGCTGACTAGCCCCCAAGGCAGAGGGGAGAAAGATCTGTCCTAGCTTTTGCTGGGTTTCCTGCGACTACCTCACCACCTCCCCAGCCTGAGAAGAGTGAACACTCTGGTCCCACCCACTCCATTCCACAGTGTGGCACTGAATCTGGGGCAGCCAGGACAAGGGAAAGGACTCAACCATGGGATGCAGAGGGACTCAGTCCCAGGGTGGAGCCTGGGTGGGCAACAGTGGCCTTTGTTGGAGCTTTCTCAGGCAGCACCCCAGGAGCCCCCAGAACTTTGATGGCAGCTGCTATACCACAGCTAGCCCCCTCCCCAACATAAGTGTAGAGTACACATGGGTCCCTGATTGCCCTGTGGAGCAGTTCCACAAGACTGGGTGGTGGGGGCAGTGGGCAGTGATCAGCTGTGAGAGATAAAAGGGGCTCACCACCTGAGGCTGAAATTGAGCAGAACCACAGATGCCTACATAGGCAGTGCATAAGACCTCTGTCTATGCTTGGGCCCCTCTTGCTTCAGCACTCCCGTCCTCAGGAACAAAGGTCCTGGTGCAGGGAGAGGGAAAGTCATGCACTTAAAGGGCATAGAGAGAGCTGGAGCCTGACCTCAGGAATTCTGCTTCAGCAACTTGAGATAGACCCTACTCCTGACAAGTTGGTGATGGCCATTGAGCAGAAAGGAAATCCCACCTCACACCTGGCACCAGCTCTAACAATTCCATCTCCAGGCCCGCCCCATACCAAGGTTATAGCTGCCAGCATACCCTGAGAAAAGATGTGCCTGGGGACCATGTCAAATCCAGCCTTCCCACCAAAGACATTGGGCACACACAATCTGTATAGAAACACTCCCACATAAGGACACCCCTTCAAGACCATAACAGGTAACTGTTTCACCTAAATTCATAGAGGCATAGAAAATTAAACAAAATGAAAAGGCAGAGGAACTACTCTCAGTTGAAAGATCAAGAGAAAACCCTTGAAAAAAATGAATAATGAAACAGAGGTTTAACCAAATAAAGATTTCAAAACATTGGTAATAAAAGTGTTAAGTGAATTAGGGAAAAGAATTGTTCTAATCACTGAATATTTAAACAAGGAACTAGAAAAAAATACCCAATCAGAAATGAAGAATTCAATACCTGAAATAAAAAAACACACTAGAAGGAATGAAGAGCAGACTAAGTGATACAGAAGAACACATAAGTTATCTGGAATATACAGTAATGGAAATCACCCAATCAGAACAGCAGAAAGAAGAATAAATTTAAAAAATGAAAGCAACCTAAGAGATGTCTAATTAACATTAAACATTCAAAATATTTACATTATAGGAGTTCCAGAAGGAGAAGAGACAGAGGGAGATTGAAAATGTATTTGAGGAAATTATGGCTGAAAACTTCCCAAACCTGTAGAAGGAAACAGATATCCAGGTAGAGGAAGCACAGAGGGTCCCAAATAAGACAAATCCAAACAGACCTATGCAAAGACATTTCATAATCAAAATGGCATATATTAAAGATAAAGAGAGAATTCTAAAGGCAGCAAGAGAAAAAGAGTCATATAAAAGGGAATCCCCATAAGGTTGTCAGCCAACTTCTCTGCAGAAACTTTACAGGCCAGAAGGGAGTGGTATGATATATTCAAAGTACTGAAAGCAAAAAAACTTGCAACCTAGGGTTCTCTACCCAGCAATGTTTAGAATAGAAGGAGAGATAATATCTTCTCAGATAAGCAAAAACTAAAAGAACTCATCAATACTAAACCTACCCTAAATGAAATATTGAAGGGTCTTCTCTAAATGGAAAAATAAGGAAGAATCTATAGGAAAAGGAATATCCCACTAGGAAAGACAAATATAGAGTAAGAATTGAGGATCGACAACTTAAAAAGGCCAGTACATAGATTAAAAGACAAAAATTGTAAAAGCAACCATAATTATAATAAATAGTTAAGGGTTAAACATTAAGATGTAAAATATGACATCAAAAACACAAATGTGGGGGAGGGGAGTAAAAAATGTAGGTCTCCTAGAATGTGTTTGAACTTAAATGACTACCAGTTTAAAATAAGTAGATATATTATCATATATAACATATACGAACCCATGGTAACCACAAGTCAAAAACGTATAATAGATATACAAAAACCTAAAAGGAAAGAACACAAGTATACTACTAAAGAAAATCATCAAACCACAAGGGAAGAAACAAAAAGAAGAACAGAGAAGAACTAAAAAAAAAAGGAAGACAAGTAATAAAATGGCAATAAGTACATACCAATCAATTATTACTTTAAATGTAAGTGGACTAAATGCTCTGATCAAAAGACATAGGGTGGCTGATTGGATTAAAAAAAATGAACCTTCAGTATGCTGTCTACAAGAAACTCATTTCAGGGCTAAAGACACACACAAACTGATAGTGAACAGATGGAAAAATATTTCATGCAAATAGAAATGACAAGAAAGCCAGGGCTAGCAATACTCATATAAGGCAAAATAGACTTTAAAACAAGGGCAATAACAAAAGACACAGAAGGGTATTATGTAATGATAAAGGAATCAATACAATAAATGCATATTATACTCCATAACATTAACATATATGTACCCAATATAGGAGAACCTAAATATATAAAGCAAATATCAGAAGAAATAAAGGGAGAAATTGACAAAAATACAATAACTGTAGGGGACTTTAACAATCCACTTACATCATTGGACAGTTCATACAGACATAAAATCAATAAGGCAAAAGCAGTCTTAAATGACACAATAGACTAATTGGACTTAATAGATGTCTACAGAACATTCCATTCAAAACCAGCAGAATACACATTCTTTTCAATTGCACATGGGTCATTCCCTTGCATAGATCACATGATAGTCCAGAAAACAAGTCTCAAAAAATTTAAAAAGTTAGAAATTATATTAAGCTTTTTTTTTCTGACCATGATGGTATGAAATGAGAAATCTACTGCAGAAATAAAAATGGGAAAAGAATAAACAGGTGAAGACTAAACAACATGCTACTAAAAAACCAATGGGTCAATGATGAAATCAAAGAGGAAATCAGAAACTACTTTGAGACAAATGAAAATGGAAACACAACTTTCCAAAATCTGTGGGCTACAGAAAAAACAGTTCTAACAGGGAAGTTCATAGCAATACAGGCTTTCCTCAAGAAAAAAGAAAAATCTCAAACATATGGCCCTAACTTACCACCTAAAGGAATAAACAAAAGAAGAGAAAACAAAGTCCAAAGTCAGAAGAAGGAGGAAATAATAAAGATCAGGGAGGAAATAAATAAAGTACAGATCAAAAAACAATAGAAAATATCAATGAAACCAAGAGCTGGGTTTTTGAAAAGAGAAACAAATTTGATAAACCTTTAGCCAGGCTCACCAAGAAGAAAAGGGAGACAACCTAAGCGAAATAAGTAATAAAACAGGAGAAATAGCAACCAATACCACAGAGATATGAAAAATAATAAGACAATACTTTGAACAGTTATATGTCAACAAAGGGCAATCTAGAAGAAATGGACAAATTTCTACAAACATACAACCTGCACAGACTGTATCAAGAAGAAACAGACAATTTGAACAGACCAATCACTAGTAGTGAATTTTAATTTGTAATAATAATAATAATAAAAAAACTCCCAGAAAACAAAAGTCCAGGACTGGATAGCTTCACAGGGGAATTTTACCAAATATATGAAGAAGACGTAATACCTGTCCTTTTCAAACTATTCTGAAAAATTGAAGAGGATGGAACACTCCCAAGTTCATTCTATGAGGCCACCATTACCTGATACCAAAACCAGACAAAGACGCTACAAAAAAAAGAAAATTACAGACCAGTATCTTTGATGAATATAGATGCAAAAATCTTCAGTAAAATATTAGCAAAACGAATCCAACAATATTTTAAAAGGATCAAATACCATGATCAAGTTGGATTTATTTCAGGGACACAAGGATTGTTCAACATTTGGAAATCAATCAATTTGATACACCACATTAACAATGGAAGGATAAAAATCACATGTTCATCTCAATAGATGCAGAAAAAGAACTCGACAAAATTCAACACTCATTCATGATAAAAACTCGAATTAAAGTGGATATAGTAAGAACATATCTCAATATAATAAAGGCCATTTTTTTTTGCCAAAGACAGGTAACAACTTATTCAATGGTGAAAAGATGAAAGCCTTTTCTCTAAATTCAGGAACAAAAGAAGGATGCCCACTCTCACCATTTCTATTTAACACAGTATTTGAAGTTGTAACCCCAGCAGTCATACAAGAAAAAGAAATAAAAAGCATCCAAATTGGAAGGGAAAAGTAAAACTGTCACTGTTTTCAAAAGTCATGGTATATTACATAGAAAACCCTAAAGTCTCCATCCCAAAACTCTTAGAACTAATAAACGAATTCAGCAGTTACAGGATACAAGATTAATATACAAAAATCTGTTGCACTTCTATACACTAAGAATTGATTATTAGAAAAAATGTAAAAAAATCCCATTTAAAATTGTATCAAAAAGAATAAAATAACTAGGAATAAATTTAACCAAGGAGGTGAAAGACGTATACTCTGAAATCTATAAAGCATTAATGAAGGAAATTGAGGATGATACAAAGAAATGGAAGGATATATCATGTTCGTGGATTGGAAGAATTAATACTGTTAAAATGGGTTTTCTACCCAAGCAATCTACAGATTTAATGTAATCCCTGTCAAAATACCCATGACATTTTTCACAGAACTAGAGCAAATAATCTTAAAATTCATATGGAACTAGAAAAGATCCCAAATTGACAAAGCAATCTTGAGAAAAAAGAACAAAGCTGGATGTATCACCCTCCCAGACTTCTGACTATACCACAAAGCTACAGTAATCAAAACAGCATGGTATTGTCACACAGACACATAGATCCATGGAACAGAATAGAGAAGCCAAAAATAATCGCCTGCACCTATGGTCAATTAATCTATGACAAAAGAGGTAAGAATATACAACGCAACAAAGACAGTCTTTTCAACAAATGGTACTGGGAAAACTGGACAGCTACATGTAAAACAGTGAGAGTAGAACATTTCCTCACACCACATGCAAAATAAGCTCAAAATGGTTTAAATACCTAAATGTAGGACCTGAAACCATGAAATTACTAGAAGAGGACACAGGCAGAACACTCTGTAACAATGAGTAGGAATATTATTTTGGATCTATCTCCTAAGGCAAAAGAAATAAAAGGAAAGATAAATACATGGGACCTAATTCAATTTAAAAGCTTTTACAAAAGATACCATTGACAAAATGAATATACAACATACAGAATGGGAGAAAAGTTTGCAAATGATATAAGTGACAAGTGGTTACTATCCAAAATATAGAAACAGCTCACACAACTCAATATCAAAAAAAAAAAAACACAATCAAAAAATGGGCAGAAGACCTGAATAGAATTTTTTCCAAAAAAAGACATACAGATGGCTAACTGGCACATAAAAAGATACTCAGCATCAATAATTATTATAGAAATGCATATCAAAGCCACAATGAGATATCACCTCACCCCTACCAGAATGGCTATCATCAAAAAGTCTACAAATAACAAATGTTGGCGACGATGTGGAGAAAAGGGAACTCTTCTACATTGTTTGTAGGAATGTAAATTGGTACAGTCACTATGGAAAGCAGTATGGAGGTTCCTCAAAAACTAAAAAAAGAACTACCATATGATCCAGCAATCCCACTCCAGGGTATATATCAGCAAAAATTGAAAAAAAAACTAATTCCAAAAGATACATACATTCCAATGTTCACAGCAGCACTATTTACAATACCCAAGATATGGAAGTAACCCAAGTGTCCATCAGCAGATGAATGTATAAAGAAGATGTGGTATATATATGCAATGGAATATTGCTCAGCCATAAGAAAAGGATGAAATTCTGCCATTTTCAGGAAAGTGGATGGATCTAGAGAATATTATGCTTAGTGAAATAAGTCAGACAGAAAGACAAATACTGTCTGATATCACTTATATTTGGAATCTAAAAAATTATACAAGTGAATGTACATGCAATACAGAAACATGGTCACAGATATATAAAACAAACTAGTGGTTCCCACTGGGGAGAGGGAAGGAAGTTGGGGAAATTAGGGGTATGGGACTAAGAGATACAAACTACTATGTGTAAAATAGATGAGCAACAATGATATATTGTATACCACAGAGAATTATAGCCTTTTTTTGGTAATAACTTTTAATGGAGTATAAACTATAATAATACTAAATCACTGAAATTAATGTAATACTGTAAATCAAATGTATTTCAATTTAAAAAGTGAAGTAAAATACATGGGTAGGAATGACTTTGGCTTATCTGTAGGACAGTGAGAATAAGCACCTGACTAGATACTGGCAGTTTATTAGTGTTAAATGGTATCTAATTTTACCAGATATAGCTTCTCCCAACTTCCTTCTAAAATCTTTTGAGATTCACACACACAAACTCACAACAACACTTAAACCTGGCACAATAGTTGCCAAAAGTTTGAGAACATGTACACTATTAGGTTGTTGGAATTGAACCTAGAAACACAATTGATGGCCAACATATGCTAAGTTGCTAGGGATAGAACAAATTTGCTAGCCTGAAAGAAAATAGAGACCATTTTTGTCCTTTCCTCCATCTATTCTTTGGTTCAGAATTTGAAATTCTGTACTAACCATAAAACTGGGTGCAAATCTTTATACTGCACAGGTCCTGCTTTTTGAGTCTTCACCCCACCATATTCGTTCAGTCTCTATCAGTATCTCACTTTGTAAATCCTGTTAGAAACTACAACTCCCATGATGATTCAATCATGATGTAGGAAGGGACTTACAGTGATAGATTAGTTCTGGGGTTTGTAGTTTCCTGAAGTAAAACACTATAGGCTAACATGGCAGATAACTAGCTATCTCAAAAAACCCATGCTCTTTCCATAGTGTAGTGTTGTATTTGGAAAGCATCTGTCCATCCAAAAATTATATTCTTTGTCCTACTCATATATAGATATAGCCTTGCTCCTTGCCAAAAGAAGGTGAACAAAAGTGGTGTGTCATTTCCAGGCAAAAGTGGTTAAGAAATAGACATTCCTCTCCACTCTGATTTTTCTATCTTCCAGCTGAAGGTGAAGGATTCTAAGGCCTTATGGGATGACAGTACCATCAGATGAGAGGAAACAGTTTCTAAATCTTTAAATAGAAGTTTATCCACTGAATATTCATCGAATAATTGTTTCAGCAAGAAATAAATGGGCACAATCCACTGAAATTTTAGAGTTTGTTTGTTATAGAAGATAGCATTTCTATAACAGATATAGCATGGATGGACAGAGTGTGGCATCTTTTAACAATGTGTGCTTATTTATATAATAAGATTCTTAGAGTATGAAGTTGGGAGAACAAGAGAAGATCTCCTCTCAGTCCAATATAACGTAACAGATAAAAAATAATAAAAGCCCATTAGACACTAGGAATTGGGCTAGTAATTAAGCATAGCAAACCTTGTTCAATATATAATCCTATATTTATCTCATGCATCCTGCTACATGTGTCACCTCATTTCACCCTCACAATCCTATAAGTTATGTAATAAAATCCTAGTTTTATAGATGAGGAAATAGAAATAACTCCCCAAATCACACAGCAAGGTGTGGAGCCAGAGTATGAATACCAGTGTTTCTTATTTCAAAGTCACTTTTAACTACTACTATCTAACAGTTCCTGTAAAAGAGTTGAGAACATGTTTTCCAACTGACAAATGGATAGAGAACAAAGTCAAGGGGTGTCCACATACACTAACTGTTAGAGTTTTTAGATTAGGTAGATTTATTTTCATTCAAGAATGAGTAAGATGCAAAATAGTCAACTTGGAGATGATTACTATGTAACTGATGTATATCAAACACGACTTGTGGGATATAATCAGAAAGCAGCTTTGTTTTTATTTCCTATGACCTTTTCAAATTTATTCTCTGAGATGAGCTATTCTCTTGCCCCTGGATAAAAATTAAGGAAATTTTCATAACTTTTATTGTTACTTTTAAGTAATAAGAGTCTCATTTCAGTAATTAATGTGTGTATCTTCAGCAGTGTAATAATAAAACTATAAACTTTATTCAAAGTGTCATTCTTTTCCCAGCTCAGACCTGCTGCCAGACTCACTAACTTGAAGAGGAGAGGGTACACCTTTTCTCTACCTTGCATTTTCTTCCTCCTACTCTATCTTGTTAACTTTTTGACTTCTTCGTCGTAAGAGAAAGGCAGAAAGGGAGGAGGAAAAGGCCAGGAAAGGAGTCAATTTACTCTACTAGCATGAGAAGTAACAGGTACTCCCTTTAGGTGGTTAAGTTTAATTCATTTTTCCATGGAATGCTTTATTACCTTCTTCAGAGACAACTTCATCACTGGAAATATCTCACAGTCCTCCTGATGCTTGTGAATGTATCTCCTCTGACTTTTTATTTATGGTTCCTTCTTCAAATCATAGGAATCTGACAGTTCATCCCCTTATTGGGGGCTGCTCTCCCATGGTGTCTCTTGGTCAAATTCTAAGTAACTGCATGCTGGCTCTTTCTTCTGTGTGGACTACATATACTCTATAGAATACATTCATATGTCCTTTTCCCCAACAAACTCTGGGAGTATAGGCGTTCTTCAAATGCAGCAACTTCTCTTTGCTCTGCATTAAGAGCAACTAACCAATAAGTCTTGCCCTTTAGATTGTCTAGGTGGTATGAGAAACACATCAATTCACGATCCATCAGGCTCCAGGGAACATATTTCAAACTCTTAATGTGATTCTGTTGAAGACTCTTTGCTTCAACTTGTGATGAGGAGCAAGCATCTCTCTCTACTTACACTTTAAGAAGATAGTACTCAGAACACATTAACAACTCTTTTCAAAAATCTCCTAAATTTCCAATCTTTTATCAAACTATCCAACTTCTTTTATAGGCATAAAATGGAGTATTCAACCAGGATCTTGAAACCAGTATTCAGCCACCTTTGTAACATCTACTTGGTGGACTTCCACAGTTGGAATATGGTATCTGATATTTCAGGACTTCAGCCCAAATTCAGACTTAAATATTTCCATTTTAACACCATATTACAAAAAATAACAAAATTAAACAAAACAACAACAGAACAAAGGCAAGAGGACTTTGAGAAGTACATGAGGAGATCTCAATTCTAAAAGTAACCTAATTCAAAAACAAGAAGAAGTATTTCTATAAAATATCATGGCTTCATATAGTAGTTACAAAAAGACATTGGGGAATCTAATTTTCCAAATGGGGATCTAATGTTCATTCCAATTTTATAGACAATGAGGTATCAAAAGAGCCAATCAAGGGGTCTTATCTGAATCTTCATCCTCCTGTCTTCTGAGGGAAATACTGGAGCAAGTTTTGAGAACTAAAATTTAGGTTTGTCAGATCATTAGGGTTTACAATTTTGACAAAATGAGAAGAAAAATTCCATCCCCAATTTCTAGTAGTACTATCCAAAAACACAGAATTATTTGTGAAAGGCCTATGAGTAGGAGAGAGAGTTTCTTTTTGCATGTGACAAAAAGCAGTTAATTCAAATAATCTTTGACCTAACTGTTCAAGAGCACAGAACTCATAAGAGTAAACTACTTTGGGGTGCCTAATTGTACTTACTGTTTGGAAAGACTGCCTTGTCCAACTTTAAGGTCCACCTTAAAGTTGTTCACCTTAATGGTGAACAATGGGGTTTATGACACTGAAAGTGGAGACAGTGTAGTCAGTGGCTGTAGCTGTAGCCCTGACGTGATGAGGATACCATCAACAGTAGTACTGCTCACATTTTGTTAGCTACCTTGGCAATGGCAGACTGTGTAGCTCCAGAAAAAGTCACCTACTAGAGCACAGTGTGTTATAATAATAATAGATAAGTTGAAAAGCTTCGGAAAAGCTTCAGCATCCACCAGGGTGGTATGACCCAGGACACGAAAAGGACTTGAGAGATTTGGTTAGAGTGACCATATCATTTATTCTTTAAAGTGAGGTACTTTTTAAGAGTGAAAGGGATATTAATAATTATGCCAGTACAACAGACATAAACTAAGACTTCCTGGACTAACTGAGGCATATCATAGTCTAAGATTAGATGACAAAAAACTTTTCTGGATTGAGGCTCTGAATCAATAACAATATAGCTGTTATCCATGTTTTTGGTGACTTAAGATGGGAATGGCTAAAACATACCCAAGTGATGTCACTATATCTACTTTTAAGATGGGCACTTAGGAATCAATAAAGACCATCCCTTATTCTTACTCCCTCTTGTTCATTTATTTTCCACGACATCCAGCTTCATTTTCAGCCATGAATTATCTATATCTATATGTTCTTATTCCACATAAATGTAACATAATTTATAATCTGGCCTCAAATCAAAGTATTGAGTTGGCCAAAAAGTTCGTTCGGGTTTTTCCATACGATGTTATGAAAAAGAAACTTTTTGGCCAACCCAATATATGAAAAATTTTGCTTATTTTAACTTGCTGCCTTTGAAAATCCTTTAGCTTTTCAATGATTTTCAGAGAGTTGATTAAGTTGATTTAGGTAGTATGAGGGGAGAGACAGGTGACTGGGTGGTTGGAAGAATAACAGCAAAGGCTATGGAGCTTAACGGTGATGTGAAGGATTATGAGAAGCTCTTACAGAGTTTGCAGAAGTGCAGCATCATTCAACTGAATTTAGTAACATTTAGTGCCCATTCTGTGCTACATATTATCTGTCCTTGGTGAATTTATAATCTGTTCAGGGAGACAAGAAATCTGCACATGAAAAATTAGTGCACAAAACAAGGTGATCAAATGTCAAAGTATGATTTCAGATAATTAATATTGCAATATAAGATTTTAACCATAATACACTATCCCCCAAAAAAAGTTCATCAGTTTGCAAACATGGCACTGTGACAGAAATGGCTACCTTTTCACCAGGAATCTATGCTCCTATATTTTCATAGTGTGAAGTTGCCACCTAGATATAGCTGCCCATCTCGCTACCATAAGCTTTGCATTCTGTTGTGACAATATGACTAGTTTTCACTAATGAAATATGGGCAAAAAATGATGTAGGTTTATTTAAAATGTTGTGTTAGTTTCTGCTGTACAGCAAAGTGAATCAGTTATATATATACATATATCCACTCTTTTTTAGATTCTTTTCCTATATAGGTCATTACAGAGTATTGTGGAGAGTTCCTGTGCTATCCATTAGGTCCTCATTAGTTATCTATTTTATACATAGTAGTGTGTATATGTCAGTCCCAATCTCCCAATTTATCCCTCCTCTCCTTTCCCTCCTGGTAACCATAATTTTATTTACTACAGCTGTGACTCTATTTTTGTTTTTTAAATAAGTTCATTTGTACCAATTTTTTTTAGATTCCACATATAAATGATATCATGTGGTATAAATCAACCATATTCCAATAAAAATTAAAAAATGTTGATCCAAGGGGGAAAAGTGATGTAGGTCACTTTGGGGAGAGTTTTTCTTGATGAAGCTGTTGTGCTTTTGCTGCACTTATTTCCTCTAACTTCCAGCTGGATACAAAGGATTCCAAGACCCCTGAAAGGAAACTAGGTCTCTGAATCACCATGTGCAAAAAAGCTATATGCTGACCAAGTACAACTTCATTTTGATATTACATTAATGAGAAATAAACTTTTATTTTGTTAAGCCATTGGGAACTTTCAGGGTTTCTTTGTTAAAGCAATTAATATTACCCTAAATATCAGAGGCATTAAGTTTTAAAGAGTCTTCATAAACAAGCCATCTCACAGTAACCTGGGATTTAATTGCTTACTGATTTGTAACCTCCATTATTCAATATAATTAGGAAATGTATTAGTTCCCCCCATCTTGTTTACCTGGTAATGAGTCTAAAAGAAAAGGAGAAAATACTGATCTTCTACATAACCCTTCAGTCTCCTCAACTATTTTAAATTATTTTGAAGCTGGTTGAATTCAACAGTTGACTTCTTTACTAGCAGGATGAAACAGTGAAACAGACTAGAGAAAAACCCCCAAGTGTTTGGAGTATAAATATATTCTGAGTAATTTAGAAGGGTAGTCCTTTTTGCCTGTACAAATGTATTTATCTTGTCTGATAAATGGTATATTAAATTCAGAATTTAGTATATGTACCTCATTCCACATAGCTCTGAATTCGAAAAGTTTAAAAATTCTTCTTTGCTTTTAGATACATTGCCAATAGCAATGGCAATGCCAATTAGATTTCCCTTAACCATGAGATTTTAGCTAAAAATTAGAGCATGGACTAAAGAGTTTTATCTTATTTGCTTAGCAATGAGATAGTATCAAAAGTGTTCAAGTAGTAGAATTTCTTGATGGGTGCTTGCTTCTAGCAGACTGATCTGGAAGGGTTGTCATATCAGATTGGAATTGATAGGAGAGTTACAGGAGATTACTGTAATAGTCTGGGCAAGAGATTATAAGCACATTTTACTAAGGTACATATAAGCAGATCTGAATAGAGGGAAATCTCATGTTTCTGTATTGGGTGACTTAAAATATAATTCTCTAAATATTAATCTTTAAATTTAACACAAGCTCAGTACAATTTGAATAAAATTTTCTTTTTATTTATATCTAGGAAAAAATAATTCTAAAGTTTATCTGAAAGAAAAAAGAGCTTTTAATAATAGATGGGCATTTTGGAATAAAAGTAATACTAGACTTACCCTACCACAGACTAAAATATATAGTTATAATAATTAAAAGTACACTAATAGTGTTTGAATAGGCAAGCAAGTCATTGTGAGAAAATCAATAGAATACTAGAAATTGGCCCAAATACATGTTAGTTTATGATAAGGTAGTATTTAAAAAGCAGTATCAAAATGGAGAAATACTTTTGGAGCTAACTGCTATTTGGAAAAACTAAAATAAAATCAACTCATATTAATGAGGTAGAGCAATGTTTCCCAAGGTTTTGTTCCTGGACAATCAGCAGCAGTATTACCTCGGAATTTGTTAGCAGTGCAAATTCTCAAGCCCTACCCTAGAAACTCAGAACAGAAATTCTGAGGGTGGGTCCTGCAATCTGTGTTTTAACAAATTATCAAAGCGATTCTTAAGTAAGTTAAAGTTTGGGCACCACTAAGCTATATTATGTTGCAGTCACAAATCAACCCTGAAATTTCAGTGGCTTCACAAAAGTAAGGGTTACTTCTTGCTTAAACTACATGTCAGTTGGTAATTGGTAATGGCATCTCTGTTCCTCATAGTCACTCAGGGATTCCTGTTGACAGAGGTACTAGTATCTTGTAGTTGTACTCTCTGGAGTATATGACTTCCTTAGATACTGCAAAAGGGGAAGAGTTAGTTGTAGTTTAGTGAGCTGATCTCTTAATTATTTTCTACCACCCACCAGAACTAGTCATATGATCCTTGTTAACAATAAAGGGTCTGGGAAATGAGGGAGAGTAGTTGAAGTGTCTGGTGATCACTATTATATCTGCCAGAGAGCACTATATCAGACCTTATCCAAATATTGCTGATGGACAAAATATTTAAAGGCAAAAAATGAAATCATACTATAGGAATATATAGGTCAATGTTTGTAAAATATCTGCTATGGGAAAAGTCTTTCTGAGTCTGTAAATTTAAAAAAAACATCAAAAATCAAAATGAAAAAGAATGACATATTTGACTGTATAGAACTCAATAGTATGTCAAAGTAAAAAACTTAAGAAGGAAGTAGGAAACTACTTTTATATATATGACAAGTTAATAATATTAATATGTAAGGAGTTCTTAAATCAATAAGAAAAATAAAACATCCCAATAGAAATATGAGAAATTGGTATATTAAAAATATTTGCTCTCAATAATTATCAAGGGAATTAAAATTAAGAGAAGATAGCAGACCCTACCTCCAAAGTGTCAGAAGAAAATATATAATACAAAAGTATTGGGGCTTCCCTGGTGGCGCAATGGTTGGGAGTCCACCTGCCAATGCAGGGGACGTGGGTTCGTGTCCCTGTCTGGGAAGATGCCATGTGGCGCAGAGTGGCTGAGCCCGTGAGCCATGGCCACTGAGCCTGCGCATCCGGATCCTGTGCTCCGCAACGGGAGAGGCCACAACAGTGAGAGTCCCGTGTACTGCAAGAAAAAAAAAAAGTGTTGACGAGAACATGGGCAACTTTCACCAATAACATCTGGGAGTGTAATTGGTACCAAAATTTTGAAAGGAATAGTGGCAGTATATATCAGAATCCTTAACATTGTGTGTACATTTTGAAATAGAAATTCCACTTCTAGGAATATTATCTTAGGAAAATTCTCAGGTGGGGTAAAAAGTTACAGGTACAAGTCTATGATTCTTTGATGTAAGTAAAATAGGGGGAAATCTACATCTCTATCAGTTGATGATATAAATAATGTTGATGTACATTTATTGGTATTCACCATATATTATTAAATGAAGAAAACCAGTTTACAGAACAACATGCATAAGTCCCCCCCCATGTTTTTTTCCTTTACCTCATGCTCCTTGAATATGGACCTCAAAAATGGACCTTTGTTGGGGGGCCAACTGTTATACTGAGTTTTTTTCAAATGGCTCTTTAAGATGCTTCACGTCTTAGCTTAAATGTTACCTCCTCAGAGAGGCCTTTACTGACAATCTCATCTATATTATGTATCCCTGTCATTCTTCATTACAATGTGCTATTTATATCTCTCATGACACTAATCACAGTATGTAATTATTTTTGTTGCCTATTTCTTCCACTAGAAGATAAGTTTGGTGAGAGTAAACTTGTCTGTACACAGGTATATCCCTAGCAATTAACACAGTGCCTGGTGTGTAATATGAGTATCATAAAAAGTTAAGAGGTTGAAGGGAGGAAGGAATGGAGGAAAGAAAGAGGGAGGGAAGAAAGAGGGATGGAGGAAAATTCATATAGAAAAAGTCTGGAAGGATTTACACCAAGATACTGACCATGGTTATTTCTGAAAAGTGAGAAAGCAGATGATATTAATTGTTTTTAACAGGGCAACTCTGTTTTTTATGAATTTTTTTGTGTAATGAATTTGTGTTACTTTTAATAAGCAGAAAAAGAAGCAACATATTTTTATTTTGACAAGAAGAAAGGCTACGAAAAATAATGGGGACCTGAATTAAGGTAGTAATAGTAGGAATGGGAAGGAAATGATGAATGTTAGGGACACTCTGGAGTTAGAATAAACAGGATTTAGAGGAGCATGAGGAGAGGAAGGGGTTGATATTGCCAGTCACACTCTAAGTGGTATAATACAATTGAAAAGTACTTCACAGTTTCTTTCCAGCTGATATGGTTCTCCTCTTAATTCTTCTTTTCATGTCATTTTGGAGGGAATAGTATAACATATTTTGTCTCAAAAATATATTTCTGATGTTAATGGTGAAGGTTGGAAACTGATCAGGGAGAGGGACATTGAGGGTCTGGTCTAGAGTAGTGGCTCTAGAGATAAGAAAGGGACAAATTGGGGAAAGTTATGGAGGATAAATTCTTAGGTTTTAGTCACTCTGTGTGTGTGTGTGTGTGTGTGTGTGTGTGTGTGTGTTCTGAATACAGGGTCATAGGTAAGAAGAAGAAGAAGGAGTATTTGATTATTGTCAAGTTTATTGCTTTGGCCACCTGGCAGAGAGTGGTAATGTTTCATGGAAAAAATATAGACTTAGAAGCAGAAGTTTTTCTGATCTGTTTGTTTTAGGGGAGGAACCTGTATTACCTCAGTTTGGTAAATGATAGTTTAGAGGCAATAATGTCAAACTTCTGGCTTAAGCAGGGGATGCTACTGACTTATGATAGGGAACACAGGATGAGAATAAAAATTGGGAAGTTTTGTTCCCTTTGGGACACAAAAGTATAAATATTTACTACTGTCAACCCTTAAAACAAAAAAGATAAGTAGTTTAGCCAGCAAAATTGAGTTTATTCAGAAATAGCAGAGGAATTACAATTCTGAGCATACAAACTATGGCAAACCATAGATAAGCAAGTTGGAGAACAAAGGAGAGGAGCATTCTTTTATAGAGGAAAGGAGGAAGTTGAGAGGGGTTGTTCTGAACAACGTTCATTGGAGGAGAGTGAGAGTTTGGGGTTGTGGTGCTTTCTCATTGGCTGGGCTGTTGTTGGGTAAGAAGAAAATCTTCCTTCTTCCTGCTGAATGAGGTATGTAAAGTAAGATGCATGTGTTGAGTGATCCCTGTTTGAGAGTTCCCCCTTCAGGGAACTTCTCAACTCCATTTTGATTGAGGTTTTCCTTTTTTTCATTTTCACACTGTTTAGTTAGATCTGTGTATCTGCAGCTCAAGGAAAAATTTGAGTCTGGAAATATTGATCATCAGGGGTCATCAACTTGTAGGTGTTAAATGAGCTAGAGATGTTTGGAGGTCACAACACTTAACCTGACCTTTCTCCAAAAATCTTAAATGTCTTCCTCTCCCCCTAATAATTTTAGATGCCTGCAATTGTCAAACGACCACACTGTTGAACGTATCCAGTGCTGCAACTGGGTCTGTTATGGACTACCACCTCTGTACCTTTGGAATAATTTTTGTGATTCCTGAGATTTGTTTCTCTATTCTTCCTTCTGCTTTGATGACTTCTTTTGGCTATCTAACACATGCAATTGGGAAAAAGCCAGAGTCATATTTCAATTGTATTTTGAGTTCTGAGATCATTCTGCAAAATTGGAATAAAAGAAATTAATCTTCAGTGTAACTTAGAAAATAATTCGTGGTCCACATGCATATGGTTAATACTATATGATTTAGGTAGACATACAGTAAGGAAGGTTGATTTTAATTTTTAATACTGGTGCAAAGTTTGCTTAATGCTTCCAACCCTGTACTATTGGTTATATTACATATATCCCACTCCCCAGATTAGGACTCCAATAGTAAGGATGAAAAATTTCCAGGCAATACAATAAATAGTAAAGAATTAATAAGGAATACTGTTTCAGCAATGAAAAGCCTGGCAAGAAGTACAGATGATATTTTCCTTTGATATAGCTTCCTGCTTCTTATCCAACCTAATGTTTATTAGGAGAAAATTGTTCCATTCATTTCCTGATGAAGAGTAATTTAGTTTAATAATAGTTTCATTTTATTCATTGATTGTCAGAAAAAAATATATTAGAAGCAAACAGTTTTTGCATTTCTCTAGTTACAGAATGCTTGTGTCCTGCCTACCCTCTTACTTTTTTATGGTAATTGTCTTTGCTCAGTTCTTTAAGCACAGCCCTAAAGGTCAAAACATTTCATTAAGCAAATACAGCCCTTCCCTCTCCACCTTCACCTTAAAGGCTTCCAGAATGATTGGTAGGAGGCATTTAGTTCCACATATAAGAGAAGTTACATGGCTCATTCTCTGTGAGGCCTTTGCAGGACTAGCAGCCTAGTTCATATTTTATCAAGAAGTGATTTAAAAATCATTATATCTCAATGAGTTGCCTTACATTGAGTATATAAATTGGTTTAAAACAACTAAGAATTACTAAAGCAAAAACCTTTCCTTGCTTAATTTTTCCTTCTTCCAGGATTATCTTTATTTTTTTCCCCATAGAATGTTATTCCTGGATTTGGGTATCTTATTACAGTAAACATTTGTTACCTAGGAAATTGTATACTTCATTATTAGATAAACATTCCATTGGTCCAAGAGATAATTTGTATTGTACCTGGATGTTTTCCCTTTATAATTCTCCTTGTTCATTTTGCTAAGACTTAAGTAAATAAAACAACAGAGACCACAATTTGTTTTCTCTCCACTTTCAATTCCTCAACCAGTTGAGCTGAATTTGAGTTAGATTAAAATCTTTCTAATAGTAAAATTACAGACTATAAACATTAGTTCACTCTTTCATCGTATTTGAAAATTTGCAGTCTTAAAAAATATAGAATAAAATTTAGGGAGGAAGGAATATTCTGCAATTGAGAGGAATTGTTACTGAATTATATTTAAGTTCTTAAAAAGCACCTCACTTTCTTTTCCTTTCGGTTAAATAAGGGAATTATTTAAGCCCTGCTTTCCCAGAGTGATGAAGGTATGCTATTAAACAAAGGAATACTTACTTTCCATAAATAATTCTAGTGCAGCTCTTGGATCTTCCATGCTAGACCTTGTCATGAGATTCCTGATCAAGTCTGAACTGCATTAACTCTCAGATATACAAAATCAATTTGAACAACATTATGCCTTAGTTGGGAAAATGCTAAGTGACTTAACATGCACAGTAGTGGTGGCCTTCATTTGTTAATATTCTTTGTGCTTCCTATAAAGGGGACCCTTATCATCAGATGATTATCTGTTACCAGATTATATACCACATAGCTTATTTTAGTTCTCCTTTCAAAGTTTCAGGCTAGATGTCTTGCTCATCCAAGGGGCTCAGAATAACCAGAGCAAATATATTTATTTGGTCATTAATGGATATTTTAAGTGTTACAACATGAAGAGAAAAATCCAAGAAAAGTGTAATAAAAGTTAGTTTCTTATTGTTAGTAGTGTCTATTGAAGACACTAATTTCACTACAGGGTGCAGTCTTGGAGGCTTTCTGTCTAATTAGAATTCATTTCCATATTCTTCATCAGTTCCTTCTTCAGCTGAAATCTTCTCAAATGACCTTTTTTCTTCAGTTATGACTCACCCAAAGACTATTTTTCCCCCAAACAATCATTCAAATACAACTGCATTTTTCCAGTAAACACATTCTAAGAATAAATGACCTTGCTGGCTAAATCTACTAAATGGGAGGAAGGCATTGACTGTATTAAGCTTGCTTTAAGTGTTACAAACACTGTTTACCTCCAAGGTGGATAATACCAAGTGGGAGGTATGTTTCTGGGGCCTCTGAAGTAAGAGAGTTGAGTGTGTGCTCAAGAGCTTGCAGTTGGATTAATTATATTTGCAGTTATCTAATGCACATATGAACAGGATGGAAACATTTAATCCCATGTCTGAAAGGAAAAAAAAGGAGGGAAGGAAGCGATGTTGTCATGTGCTCTATACAGAGTTCCAACAAGGAAAACTGCCTACACAAATCTTTTCCTTTTAGACTATCAAAGCAATTTTAATATGCATAGTTCCTGAGGCATAGCTCAGTCTGACTGACCGAGTGCTTTGCCTGTTCTTATTCTGGGTCATTCAAATGAATTTCAGAACTGTCTCCCATCTGGAAAGCTTTATCAATGCTTAATAGTATATGCTAATAACCAGACAACATTTTTTATTCAGTCTTATTCTTTGACCTCTAGGTGAGAGGCTGGTTTGTTGTCAACTGTCAAAGATAAATTTTTGGGTGGGTTTATGAGGGCCTGTGGGTAGTCTGGATAAAATAGCAAATAAGGGAACAAATAACTTTCCCTTTCCTGGAAGGAATGCAGGGGAAGCATTTGATTTCTCCTGCAGTTCTTTATATATATATATATATATATATATAATTTCTATTAGAGTATAGTTTACTTAAAATGTTGTGTTAGTTTCTTCTGTACAGCAAAGTGAATCCGTTATATATATACACATATCCACTCTTTTTTAGATTCTTTTCCCATATATGTCATTACAGAGTATTGAAAAGAGTTCCCTGTGCTTTACCATAGGTCCTTATTAGTTATCTGTTTTATAGATAGTAGTGTGTATATGTCAATGGTGGGATGATTTTATGTCCTGTGAAAATGTAAAGAAAGAATCAAGATGATTAATACTGAGAAAAGAAAAACAAAGAACTTGTATATTGGAAGTTCTCCGTCATTTTTCAGTTAGTTTGATTTATAAAATTTGAAAAATGGGAAACTATATGGGAGATGAATCTGAAAGCTTTATTAGTTTCTACTTACCAAATTATAACCAAATTTATAGTGGGCAGGAAATAGAGAGTACTGCATATATCTTATCTTTCTAAAATTATGAGGGCTTTTTTGTGTATCATTGTGGATGGAAATGCTAAGATATTTACCTTCATGTTTCCAGAAATGACACATATTGCTCTTCTTCAAGATCCTGTTATTAGTGGTGAAGTTTATGTAACTCACCTTGAAATTCTCCATAGTGTCTTTTTCTTTGCCCTGTTGAGTGGTTTAATGCTTCAACAATGCAGGGGAAAATTGCAGTGCAGATGATTGCTCTGAAATCAATTAATAACTGAGGTTATTATTTAGGGTTGGCTTCACTTCTTTCACTTCTTTTCTTTTTTCTTCACATCTTTTTCTTTTTCTTTTACATTTTTATTGGAGTATAATTGCTTTACAATCATGCGTTAGTTTCTGCTTTATAACAAAGTGAATCAGTTATACATATACATATGTTCCCATCTCTCTTCCATCTTGTGTCTCCCTCCCTCCCACCCTCACGATCCCATCCCTCTACATGGTCACAAAGCACCGAGCTGATCTCCCTGTGCTACGCGGCTGCTTCCCACTATCTATTTTATGTTTGGTAGTGTATATATGTCCATGCCACTCTCTCGCTTTGTCACAGCTTACACTTCCCCCTCCCCATATCCTCAAGTCCATTCTCTAGTAGGTCTATGTCTTAATTCCTCTCTTACCCCTAGGTTCTACATGACATTTTTTTTCTTCAATTCCATATATATGTGATAGCATACGGTACTTGTCTTTCTCTCTCTGACTTATTGCACTCTGTATGACAGACTCTAGGTCCATCCACCTCATTACCAATAGCTCAATTTCATTTCTTTTTGTGGCTGAGTAATATGCCATTGTATATATGTGCCACATCTTCTTTATCCATTCATCCGATGATGGACACTTAGGTTGATCCCATCTCCTGGCTATTGTAAATAGAGCTGCAATGAACATTTTGGCACATGACTCTTTTTGAATTATGGTTTTCTCAGGGTATATGCCCAGTAGTGGGATTGCTGTGTCATATGGTAGTTCTATTTGTAGTTTATTAAGGAACCTCCATAGTGTTCTCCATAGTGACTGTACCAATTCACATTCCCACCAGCAGTGCAAGAGTGTACCCTTTCCTCCACATCCTCTCCAGCATTTGTTGTTTATAGATTTTTGATGATAGCCATTCTGAATGGTGTGAGATGATATCTCATTGTAGTTTTGATTTGCATTTCTCTATTAACTAATGATGTTGAGCATTCTTTCATATGTTTGCTGACAGTCTGTATATCTTCTTTGGAGAAATGTCTATTTAGGTCTTCTGCCCATTTTTGGATTGGGTTGTTTGTTTTTTTGTTATTGAGCTGTATGGGCTGCTTGTAAATTTTGGAGATTAATCATTTGTAAGTTGCTTCATTTGCAAATATTTTCCCCTAATCTGAGGGTTGTCTTTTGTGTTCTTTATGGTCTCCTTTGTTGTGAAAAAGCTTTGAAGTTTCATTTGGTCCCATTTGTTTATTTTTGTTTTTCTTTCCATTTCTCTGGGAGGTGGGTCAAAAAGGATCTTGCTGCTTTTTATGTCATAGAGTGTTCTGCCTATGTTTTACTCTAAGAGTTTGAGAGTTTCTGGCCTTACATTTAGGCCTTTAATCAATTTTGAGCTTACTTTTTAGTATGGTGTTAGAGAATGATCTAATCTCATACTTTTACATGTACCTGTCCAGTTTTCCCAGCACCACTTATTGAAGAGGCTGTCCTTTCTCCACTGTACATTCCTGTCTCCTCTATCAAAGATAAAGTGACCATATGTGCGTGGGTTTATCTCTGGGCTTTCTATCCTGTTCCATTGATCTATATTTCTGTTTTTGTGCCAGTACCCTACTGTCTTGATTATTGTAGCTTTGTAGTATAGTCTGAAGTCAGGGAGCCTGATTCCTCCAGCTCTGTTTTTCCTACTCAAGATTGCTTTGGCTATTCAGGGTCTTTTGTGTTTCCATACAAAGTGTGAAATTTTTTGTTCTACTTCTGTGAAAAATGCAAGTGGTAGTTTGATAAGGATTGCATTGAATCTGTAGATTGTTTTGAGTAGTAGAGTCATTTTCACAATGTTGATTCTTCCAATCAAAGTACAAGGTATATCTCTCCAACTATTTGTATCATCTTTAATTTCTTTCATCAGTGTCTTATAAGTTTCTGCATACAGGTCTTTTGTCTCCTTAGGTAGGTTTATTCCTAGATATTTTATTCTTTTTGTTGCAGTGGTAAATGGGAGTGTTTCGTGATCTCAATTTCAGACTATTCATCATTAGTGTATAGGAATGCCAGAGATTTCTGTGCATTAATTTTGTATCCTGCTAGTTTATCAAATTCATTGATTAGCTCTAGTAGTTTTCTGGTAGCATCTTTAGGATTCTCTATGTAGAGTATCATGTCCTCTGCAAACAGTGACAGCTTTACTTCTTCTTTTCCCATTTGGATTCCTTTTATTTCCTTTTCTTTTCTGATTGCTGTGGCTAAAACTTCCAAAACTATGTTGAATAAGAGTGGTGAGAGTGGGCAGCCTTGTCTTGTTCCTGATCTTAGTGGGAGTGGTTTAAGTTGTTCACCATTGAAGACGATGTTGGCTGTGGGTTTGTCATATATGGCCTTTATTATGTTGAGGAAAGTTCCCTCTATGCCTACTTTCTGTAGGGTTTTTATCATAACTGGGTGTTGAATTTTGTCTAAAGCTTTCTCTGCATCTATTGAGATGATCATATGGTTTTTCTCCTTCAATTTGTTAATATGGTGTATCACGTTGATTGATTTGCATATATTGAAGAATCCTTTCATTCCTGGAATAAACCCCAGTTGATCATGGTGTATGATCCTTTTAATGTGCTGTTGGATTCTGTTTGCTACTATTTTGTTGAGGATTTTTGCATCTATGTTCATCAGTGATATTGGTCTGTAGTTTTCTTTCTTTGTGACATCCTTGTCTGGTTTTGGTTTCAGGGTGATGATGGCCTCGTAGAATGAGTTTGGGAGTTTTCCTCCCTCTGCTATATTTTGGAAGAATTTGAGAAGAATAGGTGTTAGCTCTTCTCTAAATGTTTGATAGAATTCGCCTGTGAAGACTTCTGGTCCTGGGCTTTTGTTTGTTGGAAGATTTTTAATCACAGTTTCAATTTCAGTGCTTGTGATTGGTCTGTTCAAATTTTCTATTTATTCATGATTTAGTCTTGGTGGATTGTGCTTTTCTAAGAATTTGTCCGTTTCTTCCAGGTTGTCCATTTTATTGGCATAGAGTTGCTTGTAGTAATCTCTCATGATCTTTTGTATTTCTGCAGTGTCAGTTGTTACTTCATTTTCATTTCTAATTCTATTGATTTGAGTCTTCTCCCTTTTTTTCTTCATGAGTCTGGCTAATGTTTTATCAATTTTGTTTATGTTCTCAAAGAACCAGCTTTTAGTTTTTTTGACCTTTGCTATCGTTTCCTTTATTTATTTATTTATTTATTTATTTATTTATTGCAGCACGCAGGTCTCTCACTGCCGTGGCCTCTCCCATTGCAGAGCATAGGCTCTGGATGCGCAGGCTCAGTGGCCATGGCTCACGGGCACAGCCTCTCCACGACATATGGGATCTTCCAGGACCCAGGCACGAACCCACATCCCTTGCATCAGCAGGTGGATTTTCAACCACTGCGCCACCAGGGAAGCCCACTTTCTTTATTTTTTCATTTATTTCTTATGTCATCATTATGATTTCTTTCCTTCTGCTAACTTCTTTTTTCTTCTTTCTCTAATTACCTTAGGGGCAAGATTAGGTTGTTTATTTGAGATGTTTCCTGTTTCTTAATGTAGGATTGTATTGCTATAATCTTCCCTATTAGAACTGCTTTTGCTGCATCCCATAGGTTTTGGGTCATCGTGTCTCCATTGTCATTTTTTTCTAGGTATTTTTTGATTTCCGCTTTGATTTTTTCAGTGATCACTTCGTTATTAAGTACTGTATTGTTTAGCCTCCATGTGTTTGTATGTTTTACAGATCTTTTCCTGTAATTGATATCTAGTCTCAGAGCATTGTGGTTGGAAATGATACTTGATACAATTTCAATTTTCTTAAATTTATCAAGGCTTGATTTGTGACCCAAGATATGATCTATCTTGGAGAATGTTCCATGAGCACTTGAGAAAAATATGTATTCTGTTGTTTTTGGATGGAATGTCCTATAAATATCAACTAAGTCCATCTTGTTTAATGTATCCTTTAAAGCTTGTGTTTCCTTATTTATTTTCATTTTGCATGATCTGTCCATTGGTGAAAGTGGTGTGTTAAAGTCCCCTACTATGAATGTGTTACTGTCGATTTCCCCTTTTATGGCTGTTAGCATTTGCCTTTTGTACTGAGGTGCTCCTATGTTGGGTGCATAAATATTTACAATTCTTATATCTTCTTGTTGGATCTATCCCTTGAATATTATGTAGTGTCCTTCCTTGCCTCTTCTAATAGTCTTTATTTTAAAGTCTATTTTGTCTGATATGAGAAATGCTACTCCAGCTTTCTTTTGGTTTCCATTTGCAGGGAATATCTTTTTCTATCCCATAACTTTCAGTCTGTATGTTTCTCTACGTCTGAAGTGGGTCTCTTGTAGAAAGCATATATATGGGTCTTGTTTTTGTATCCATTCAGCCAGTCTGTGTCTTTTGGTTGGAGCATTTAATCCATTTAAATTTAAGGTAATTATCGATATGTATGTTCCTATTCCCATTTTCTTAATTGTTTTGGGTTTGTTATTGTAGGTCTTTTCCTTCTCTTGTGTTTCCTGCATAGAAAGGATCCTTTAGCATTTGTTGTAAAGCTTGTTTGGTGGTGATGAACTCTCTCAGCTTTTGCTTGCCAGTAAAGTTTTTAATTTCTCCATCAAATCTGAATGAGATCCTTGCTGGGTAGACTAATTTTAGTTGTAGGTTTTTCTCCTTCATCACTTTAAATATGTCCTGCCAGTCCCTTGTGGTTTTCAGAGTTTCTGCTGAAAAATCAGCTGTTAACCTTATGGGGATTCCCTTGTGTGTTATTTTTCCCTTGCTGCTTTTAATATTTGTTCTTTGTATTTAATTTTTGATAGCTTGATTAATATCTGTATTTGCGTGTTTCTCCTTGGATTTATCCTATATGGGACTCTCTGTGTTTTCTGGACTTGATTAACTATTTTCTTTCCCATATTACAGAAGTTTTCAACTCTAATCTCTTTAACTATTTTCTCAGTCCCTTTCTTTTTCTCTTCTTTTTATGGGACCCCTATAATTAAAATGTTGGTGCACTTAATATTGTGCCAGAGGTCACTGAGACTGTTCTCAGTCCTTTTTTTTTTCTTTATTCTGCTCTGCAGCAGTTATTTCTACTATTTTATCTTTCAGGTCACTTATCCGTTCTTCTGCCTCAGTTATTCTGCTATTGATCCCATCTAGAGTATTTTTAATCTCATTTATTGTGTTGTTCATCGTTGCTTGTTTCCTCTTTAGTTCTTCTAGTTCCCTGTTAAATGTTTCTTGCATTTTGTCTATTCTATTTCCAAGATTTTGGATCATCTTTACTATCATTATTCTGAACCCTTTTCCAGGTAGACTGACTAATTCCTCTTTATTTCGTACATCTGGTGGGTTTTTATCTTGCTCATTCATCTGCTGTGTGTTTTTCTGTCTTCTCATTTTGCTTATCTTACTGTGTTTGGGGTCTCCTTTTTGCAGGCTGCAGGTTTATAGTTTCTGTTGTTTTTGGTGTCTGTCCCCAGTGGTAAATTTTGTTTAAGTGGGTTGTGTAGGCCTCCTGGTGTAGGAGACTAGTGCCTGTGTTCTGGTGGATGAGGCTGGATCTTGTCTTTCTGGTTGGCAGGTCCACGTCTGGTGGTGTGTTTTGGGGTGTCTGTGGACCTATTATGATTTTAGGCAGCCTCTCTCCTAATGGGTGGGGTTATGTTCCTGTCTTGCTAGTTGTTTGGCATAGGGTGTCCAGCACTCTAGGTTGCTGCTCATTGAGTGAAGCTGGGTGCTGCTGTTGAGAGGGAGATCTCTGGGTGATTTTCACCATTTGATATTATGTGGAGCTGAGAGGTCTCTTGTGGACCAGTGTCCTGAAGTTGGCTCTCCCACCTCAGAGGCACAGCAGTGACCCCTGGCTGTAGCACTAAGATACTTTCATCCACACGGTTCAGAATAAAAGGGAGAAAAATTTGAAAGAGGGAAAGAAAAGAAGGAAGAAAGAAAGAACAAAAGAAATTAAAAAAGAAAGGAAGGAAGAAAGAAAGGAGGGAAGAAAGGATGGAAGGAAGGAAGGAGGGAAGGAAGGAAGAAAGGAAAGAAAGAAAGAAAGAAAGAGGAAAGAGGATAAAATAAAATAAAGTTATTAAAATGAAAATAATTATTAAGAAAGAAAATTTAAAGAAAAGAAAAGAAAAAAAAAAGGACGGATAGGACCCTAGGACAAATGGGGACAGCAAAGCTATACTGACAAAATCTCACACAGAAGCATACACATACACACTTACAAAAAGAGGAAAAGGGGAAAAAATAATAAATCTTGCGGTCAAAGTCCACCTCCTCAATTTGGGATGATTCATTGTCTATTCATGTATTTCACAGATGCAGGGTACATCAAGTTGAGTGTGGAGCTTTAATCCGGTGCTTCTGAGGCTGCTAGGAGAGATTTCCCTTCTCTTCTTTATTGACACAGCTCCCGGGGCTCAGCTTTGGGTTTTGCCCTGCCTCTGCGTGTAGGTCGCAGGGGTGCGTCTGTTCTTCACTCAGACAGGATGGAGTTAAAGGAGCAGCTGCTTCAGGGACTCTGGCTCACTCAGGCCGGGGGGAGGGACGGGTGCAGATGCTGGGCAAGCCTGCTGCAGCAGAGGCCAGCGGGATGTTTTGCCAGCCTGAGGCGGGCCGTGCGTTCTCCCAGGGAAATTGTCCCTGGATCCTGGGACCCTTGCAGTGGAGGGCTGCACAGCCTCCCCAGAAAGGAGGTGTGGACAGTGGCCTGTGATTGCACACAGGCTTCTTGGTGGTGACAGCAACAGCCTTAGTGTCTCATGCCTGTCTCTGAGGTCTGCGCTGTTAGCCGAGGCTCACGCCTCTCTGTGGAGCTCCTTTAAGCAGTGCTCTTAATCCCCTCTCCTCGTGCACCAGGAAACAAAGAGGGAAGAAAAAGTCTCTTGCCTCTTGGCAGGTCCTGACTTTTCCCCGGACTCCCTCCCAGCTAGCAGTGGTGCACTAAACCCCTGCAGGCTGTGTTCACGCTGCCAACCCCAGTCCTCTCCCTGCACTCCGACTGAAGCCCGAGCCTCAGCCCCCAGCCCCGCACGCCCTGGTGGGTGAGCAGACAAGCCTCTCGGGCTGGTGAGTGCCAGTCGGCACTGATCCTCTTTGCGGGAATCTCTCCGCTTTGCCCTCTGCACCCCTGTTGCTGTGGTCTCCTCCGTGGCTCCAAAGATTCCCCCTCTGCCACCCGCAATCTCTGCCCATGAAGGGGCTTCTAGTGTGTGGAAACCTTTCCTCCTTCACAGCTCCCTCCCACTGTTGCAGGTCCCACCCCATTCTTTTGTCTCTGTTTGTTATTTTTTCTTTTTCCCTACCCAGGTACGTGGGGAGTTTCTTGCCTTTTGGAAGGTGTGAGGTCTTCTGCCAGCATTCAGTAAGTGTTCTGTTGGAGTTGTTCCACGTGTAGATGTATTTCTGGTGTATCTGTGGGGAGGAAGGTGATCTCTGCATCTTACTCTTCCGCCATCTTTCCGATTCCCCTCTGGCTTCACTTTTCATATCACAAGCAAAGTCAAATATTTGATTTCAGTTTGAAGACTTTAAACAGTTGATTTCACTGCTATTTAAACAAAAAAAGTTAGGTGGCTAACTGAACACATTGTCGAAACTGAGATCTCGGTTAAAGATTTACCCAGACTCAAACATCATCTTTACTGAGTTATGATAGGCATAATCTAATAAAAATCTCATTTGACAAAAATCATATCAATGATTCTCCATACTGAATGTAGATGTCAAAAATACTAATCCAGGAACATTGTCAATAGCTTAAAATTCTTTTTGTAGACTTGAAGTTCATAATTATTGTTCAGCATCTTTCACAGGTTAAGACTCATACTTTTGAAACTGTTTTGTTATTCTGCCTCTTTTCCTTCTAAGTACCATTTTCAAGTTAATTGATCTAGTTGTGAAACAAAAACAACTTATATTTATTTTTTCGTTATGCTTTGGTGTTGCTATAGAACATGTCTTTTTACAAAACACTCCATGAACACCCACAATTGTTGTTGTTGTTGTTCTTGAAATTTGAAATTTAAGTGGGAAGTTTAAGTAAAGGAAGGGAAGTCGAAGGTCCTTTATGCCAGAACATGAATTGAAAGAGATCTAGAACATCTCAGCAATCATCTTCCCTATTGCTATGTAAACAGTGTAGCTTTTGTTAGGGAGACTGTTTCTCAGTTTTGTACAAGAGAAAAAAAATATACAGAAATTTCAAGGAAAGTTTTCACAACCAATTCAGTTTGACAATAATCAAACACCCATACTACAAAACTGAACAAGCCACAATTCTTGCCCTTGAGGAACCGAAAACCCAATAGAAGAATCTTAGAAATATAAGTAACTTCTCTGAAAAGTGCTCTCCTACCTTAGTACTCCTTCGCTCTCTACCTACATTTATTTGTTGTAACATTTATGGCATTCTTATATCTCACATAATTTACATTTTTGACTCTTTACACTAGAATTAGAGGTCTGTGAAGGTAGGAGGTTTTTGTCTGTTGTGTTCGTGGTTAGTGCTTAGAAAAGTATCTGGCACACAGTAAAGAATAAAGAGCATTGAATCAGTGCATCGGTGAGTGAATAGCAAAAAGAAGACTGTAATGAGTGTTATAATAGATGCAGAAATAAAGTGATTTTGAAGTGTATAGAGATGAGATTCAGACGAATTCTGTGACCTTCTTCAAATATTAGCTAATGTATGAAGCCATCTTCAGATCATCCAAGTGGCTTTCTTTCTACTGTGTCTTTATTCTTTCACACCTACTTTGTAACACTTGCTATATTGTATTGCAATTATTTATTCATGTTCCTGTTCATTGGTCTATATGGACTCTTTATCATTTTTTCCCCAAATCATCCATTACAGTGGTTATTAAATGAATGAGTGAAGGTTTAGTAAGCCTGCGGCTCAGAGCTTAGGGTTGGGTTATGGGTAAGAGGTGTGATGAAGTCTGACAAAGGTCATGGCCACATTTGAGAGTAGACTACTTATTCAAGAGATTTGACAGTAATTTGGAAGGTTTGCAGGGACTGAGGAGAACAGAAAAGTTTTGGAATAGGTGCTGCAGTGGATTCAGTAGGGAGATAGTTATTTATATATAAAAGGAAAGAAAATGGGGACCCAGTTGAAATTTAATATCATGGATATTTAGTTTATGTAATCAGAATGTTGTGTCTTTCTTGAAGCAACTTGCATAAATCAAGAAGGAGATTTAAGAAAATGGTTTGTTGGATTAATTCAGGGTTGGAGTTCAGCACTGTAGGTATAGTGCAAAGTCAAGGGAGTTAAGAAGGCCAATAAGGCATTGAGCAAGTTATTAAAATATGATAATAGGGAACAATCATGGAACAAGAAGGAACACAATTAAAGCAACACAGAAATTCCATGCAATGATATGCTCTAAGGTGAGGGCTGAGGTGGAATAGAGATGGAAATCATTTAAGATGAAAGAATTATTATAATACCATTATAAGGAAATAATTTTGTTACATGAAACCTTTTAAGAAATTAAGTTATTAGAGCATTATGAAGTTACCTCTCAAACTTATATTTTATTAAATTTGTATCTTATAATATCAAATCTACTTTATAATCATATGATGGTTTCTGAATGAAATTTTAATGCCTAACCTAAAACTTTCCAAAGGAATGAGTAAAAGGAGTAGGATACATTGCAAAAATCACTAAAATACTACAGAATTGATTAATCTGAAAACCAATAACTTGTATGATTCCCTTTGATTAAACATTTTAATTAAATATCTGTTCTAGGGGTTATGCTAGATGTTGAGGATATGGTGATGAGTATCTTGTCTGCAAGTTACTCATGTTTACCTATTTGAAGCAATGTATCAGCTTTTCATTTAAAAATATAAAAAGAAACACATATCCTTCTTTTCATATAAAAAGCTAGAAAATGTAGACAACCATGATAAAGATAATAAAATATTGCTCATAAACCCACTATCTGGAGATGTCATTAAAATCACTTCCAATGTTTTTAGAGGTGTGTGTGTTTACAAAAATATGATTTATGCATTGGTTTATAAATTACATTTTCATATAATTTCTTATGACCATATTTCTGTATCAATAAATGTAATTGTATACCATTTTAGCACATGCTAAATGTTCTAAATACTACATAGTATCTCATTGTAAGACTAGTAATTTATTTTCCCAGTACTCTGTATTTGGATATTTAGGTTATTTCCACTATTGCATCATAAATAAATACTGTAAACATCCTTGACTGTATGGTTTTTTAAAAAAAATATTTTAATACATTGAAAATGTTTATTAAAGTATAGTTGTTTTACAATATTATATTAGATCCAGGTGTACAGCACAGTGATTCAGTATTTTTACAGTTTATATTTCATTAAAAGTTATTACAAGTTAATGGCTATGATTCCCTGTACTATACAATATATCCTTCTTGCTTGTCTATTTTATACATAGTTTGTATCTCTTAATCCAATACCATTAATGTATCTTTCCCCCTTCTCTCTCCCTACTGGTAACCACTAGTTTGTTTTCTATATCTGTGAGGCTGTTTCTGTTTTGCTCTATACATTCATTTGTATTATTGTTTTAGATTCCACATATAATTGATAACATATAGCATTTGTCTTTGTCTGATATTTCACTAAGCATACTATTCTCTAGGGCCATCCACATTGCTGCAAATGGGAGAATTTCATTCTTTTTTATGGCTGAGTAATATTCTACTACATATATATCACATCTTCTTTATCTATTTATCTGTTGATGGACACTTGGGTTGCTACCATATCTTGGCTATTGTAAATAGTGCTTCCATGAACATTGGCATGCATGTATCTTTTTGAATTAGTGTTTTCATTTTATCCAGATATATACCCAGCAGTGGAATTGCTGTATCATATGACAGTTTCGTTTTTAGTTTTTTGAGGAAACTCCATACTGTTTTCCACACTGGCTTCACAAATTTACATTCCCACAAGCAGTGTACAAGGGTTTCCTTTTCTCCACAACCTTGCCAACATTGTTCTTTGTAGACTTTTTGGTGATAGCTATTCTGACAGGTGTGAGGTGATATCTCATTGAGAGGAAATTACATCAGAGACTCCTTGACTTTAGTCCTCTAGTTACCTGATTAAATGCCATCTCTTTAGGCATAGTTGAAATAGGTTGTGGATCAAATGGCGTATTTTGAAAAACCTTTGAAATTTCCCCTGACCTCCAATATTTCCTCTCCCTTAAGTGTCTTTTAATTGCCTATCTTTTTGACTTAAGCATTTGAAGAATATACAATGTTATTAAAGAGGGATAAACATTATGCCATTAGCGCTTTAAGTTGGATGTGTTCACCAGGGAAGTTCTAGTCACTTAGGTTCCCAAGGGCATGGTACTTATGAAAGACATGTTTTGTTAGAGATGGGTAACAGGAGAAAATATTTGAAATACTGGTCATCCCAGGTAGGATGCTTTGTGGTGGGATACAAGAATACTGGTTTTCTGAAACGTGAAAAGCAATACCTAAAGTTAAGGGTGAACATTAAAGAATGGGAGAGCAGTTGCAAACAAATTGTCTTCACTCAACACTAGTGTGAAGAACAAGTGCTGAAAACTGAGATGTACCTGACCATGTGTATATAGATAAAAGGATTTCACTGATGGAAAATGGTTTCAACCAATCCATGTGGGTATTTCATCCTTCTTCCCTTCTCTGTTTCTTCCATTTCTCTCAAAATTGCTTTGTGGAAAAGTATCTTCTGCTTTTTTTTTTTTTTGGCTGCGCCTCAGGGCATAGGGGATCTTAGTTCCCCCGGTCAGGGATTGAACCCATCCCCCCTGCAGTGGAGTTCCCCATGCAGTGGAATCATGGAGTCTTAACCATTAGACCACCAGGGAAGTCCCAAAATGTATGTTCTTTTTTTTTTTTTTTTTTTTTTTTGCGGTATGCGGGCCTCTCACTGTTGTGGCCTCCCCCGTCGCGGAGCACAGGTTCCGGACGCGCAGGCTCAGCGGCCATGGCTCACGGGCCCAGCCGCTCCGTGGCATATGGGATCCTCCCAGACCGGGGCACGAACCCGTATCCCCTGCATCGGCAGGCGGACTCTCAACCACTTGCGCCACCAGGGAGGCCCAAAATGTATGTTCTTTAAGAAAAAATATTGTGCTCTACTTAGAAAAATATGCCCAATTAAATTTGCATTATCTGACTAGGTGATGGATAAATATTTATGATTTGCAATTACAATCTTGATATTATTTCTATTTGAGTTTTTTTTATATTTCAGGATGGTTACTATATACACAGACACACATACACACACATATATATGTACATGTATCTTTGAATATATATGCCTATATATATATATAAAGGAAGATATCTGGTTTATGTCAAAACCATTGTGTTCAAAACTGCATACTTGCATGGCTGCTTATCTCCTGATCAAAATGATTATTTTTTTTTCAAATTACCAAAAATGTCTACTACATTAAAGATGATACACTTTAGTTTAAATTGTTCACTTGTTTTTTTTAATTTAGTATGAAAGCCTTGGGAACATGATTATATTTGTCTCTCTACATATTCACATATGTATATGTGTATATGTAGGGATATTGAAATCATAAAAACTCATAAGTATAAATTATTTTGTATATACAAAGATTTTCAAATGTTTGTTTATTGGTTCTGATTGTTACTGCATTTTTTAAAGGTCAAACCAAAGATGGCCTTTGTGCATTGACTGCAAGGTTGTTCATTTCTTCACTGCTGCTGAACCCCATTAGCTCAAAAGCCCGCTGGTGCCAAATTCAAATTTGTATATATCCAATTATTTTTACAGTAGCCCCCCCAAAGAATTTTTTAGCCATTTAGGACCTGCCTGATTTGTATACTCTGTGAAACCTCACCCACCATCTGCTGACCACTGATAAGATAGAGCCCTGTGGTTATAAGACCCCAAGATGCTATGGCCCTTTGGGGATCTCTGACTAGAGACTCCCTGCCATGCTGCTGAGTGATGTCACCTAGACACCTAAGCCCTTCTCTGACCCACTTCTTCCCAAGGAAGTTCCTTTGTCCTCTTCTCCTTCTGAGTAGAGACCCTTTCACCTTAGCATGTGGACAATCTCCTGCTGCGAGGAACATCTCCTCTCAGGAAACTGTCCAAACGCCACCCAGTAAGACTGTTTCATGTTACTATCTCTTGTGGTCATATATTTTCCCTTATCAGCCCCAAATCCCTCGAATTCCTGACAGAACATAAAAACATGCATTCAAAGACACACAGAGACAATTAAACTTGCAAAACTTCGGCTGAAAATCTAATTAAATACATTATATATGAAGATGTGCATGAATTAAAAGTAGTATGTGCAAAAAGTGAAGGGTATGACAAAGCTTTATGAATATATATTTGTAGAAATGTCTGCATAATTTGCAATGTAAAATTAAAGATACTATTTTCCTCATGTTTTGAGATAGTGGCTGAAGGCAGATTTTTAAAGTATTTCCTGATAGTGTTTTTGTTTGGCACTCTTTATATTGCTCTTCTTAACTTGTTATAAAGATGAAAAGCATATAAATAAATTTTTGACTGAATTCTATTTATGAACAAGAACTTTTATAACTTAAGGTAGTACTTGTAGTTTTCATGCTTAACTTGTGATAAAGCAAATGACTAAGTTTGTCAAATAGAGCACCTGAATTTTACCTATCTAAGAAAATGCTTTGTTTCTAATGGCAGACATCCTTTCTAGACTTTTTTTGTTTATGTTGTCATTTACTTATTTAATAACTAGTTATATGGTAGAGGTAGCACGTGTTCTGGAATTAGACTTGGGCTCAAATTATAGCTCTGAAGATTGCAATCATGATTGGGAAAATTTGGACAAGTTAGTTAACATTGTTGAACCTCATTTACCTTAATCTCCCATTGTTTAATTACTTGATTAGTCATGTTTGTGCTTACATCCTCAAACATTTATTGAACACTCAATATGTGCATATATTATTAGCAAAATTAAAACTTTCTTGTTTAAGCCGTTCCAAAGCCTAACAAATGAGTTGTTTAGAAATCACTTATTAACATATAACCAGGTAATAAGATGGAACTTATTCTGGATTTATTGAGGCACAGTATCCCCAATTTGTATAGCTTCTGATATATATTTGGCAATTCTCTTCTTCTCTGTTGCCTTCTTTTAAGGGAGGACTATCAAAACACTAATTTAGACAGTCACAATGCAAAGGTTTGACAGTCACAGACAAGTAAGAAAAGGAGAATTAAAATGACTAAACAGAAGTGAACTTTCTGAGGAATATAAAATAGAGCCATGGCAATTCCAATGGCAGGACTTTCTGCTTTTTGTTTGTTTCTGCTCTGGCTTACTTGCTCTATTATTACTCTCAAGAAAGAAAATGATTTAATACATATGCTCACTGCCACAAAATAATTTTCTCCCAAAGGGAAGAGTTATTTTCTTATTGCTTCAGAAGCAAACCAAGTTTTTAAGAAAGGATTATTTTTTTATAATATTTGCCTTTGCTATGGAAACACATAGGCTATCTTTTTTTTTATAGGCAGAATGTTGGGTAGTCAAAACTCTGTGCCCAAAATTCTAGGAATGATATAAAGCTGATTTCTTACCATTTTGAAATTACACCATTTGATAGACAATCAAATGCCCCTGCTGACTCTACTAATGATTATTCTCAAGGATTCCTTGAAGCAGAGCCTAAGTCTTCAAGCCATGAATCAAATTTGTAGGTGAAGGTATGTGAAGCTGCCTTCTGATGGCTGTGATTTATATGAAGTAAGTGTAAGTTCAGTCCAGACCTGAGTATGCACTCTTCACTATTGCAAATTGACCTCACAACTGGCTATAGTTGGTCTCTTTGTTTTTCATTGAGATCTGTTGACTAGATGTGGATATGCAGCTTTATGCTTCCTTTCAGGTGAGGGTGGATGATGATCTATTAGGTGGATGTAAACTGTAATCTTAGGATTGTTCATGATTAGTATTGTCTTGTTTTGGCTTCCCACCTTACATAAAACAAGACCTCACTACTTACAATGACCTACAAATACTTAGATGATCTTGTCCCTGCACACCTCTCCAACCTCATCTCCTACTATTTTCCTCTTTGCTAGCTAAGGCCCGGCCAAGTTGACATTTCTCCCTCAGACACAACAAATTCATTCTCTCTCAGAGGCCTCTTCACTTTTCATTCTCCCTGCCTAGAATGCTATGCCTTCTGATCTTGGATAATGTGCTTATTTTCATTCAGGTCACAGCTCAAATGTTGTTGCTATAGGGAGGACTTCCCTGATTACCCAATCTAATGGCATATTTATTCAATCCTACTCATCACTGATAGGCACTTTCTATTGCTTATTTCTTCATATTAAGTATTTCTTCATAGCATTTATCTCTATCTGGAATTGTCTTGTTTGTATTGTCTGTCTCCACTCACTATAATATAAGCCCAATAAAAGTGGGGCCTTGCTGTTTTATTCACAGCAATATCTCACACCTAGAACAGTGCCTGTGTTGGAATAGACACTCATAATTTATTGAATGAATTAATAAATTTTGACATTGACTTATACTCCCTCCCCCAGTTTCTAATTTCAGAAGATTAATCTATGTTGTGATCAAGAGTTGGGCTCCAGGAGCAAGGGCCCTAAAATCTAATATCAGAGAAGGAGTTCTGAGTACATTCCAATCAGCAGGTGAGAAGGTTTCTAAAGCAACCCTTGATGTAACTCCCATAATCCTGAACTCCATTAAAAACCCCTCTGCTCTCCTTTTCCCCAATATTGGAAAATTCAGATAATGATGGCCTTGAATATGGATGTTAAAAATGGATCTTCTCAGAGCCTCTATCACATCATTTTCTTTTCCAATCCATTCTTCACACTAGACAGAATGATCTTTTAAAAAATGTAAATGTGATAACATTCACATGACTAATTCTTTTCAGTGGATAACATCCAAAATCATTACCTTATTTTTAGAGTCTCTGAACAATCTGGCTTTCCACACTCAAGCCACTTTGTTCTTCTTTCTGTTCTGGAATGTGCCATGTCCTTTCTCTTAGTTTAGGTCTTCACATATGCTATTCCATCAGCTTGAAACAATCTTTCCTCAGGCTCCTCCCCTTCCTAACTCATCCTTCAAGTTTCACATAAAATGTTACTTTCACAAAGAGGTTTTCCTTACCCTTCAGCCTAGTTGAAATCTCTAATATGTACTCTCATAGGCCCCTGTACCCTCCATCATTATGCTCAACACAGTTCATTCTGTTTCCAGGATGGAGAGTAGGGGATGAATATGTTTTATTTACTGTCATATACCTAGCATAGTGCCGGGAACAGAAAAGGTGCTCAATAATTATTTAAATGAACTTATCCAGTGATGTGTTTAGGGTTTAATCAGCCAGATCTATGTATATGTTTAAGTTTAATTTCATAACAAGAATTAGCTTTAGAAAAGTTTCACAGACTTTTATTATTTCTTGTACTGTACTCCACATTATTTCATCTTTCTCCTATGAAACAAGACTTCTTTCCACTTGCTTCCTTTACTTGTTTTTTTCCAAAAAAAGTCTTGTTAAAATAGTCTCATATCTTTGAAACTGCCTTTTTAAAATTTTTGTTGATCATATCATATCTCTCCCAATCTGTAAATTGATTTTTAGGAAGACTATCTTCCCACAAAACAACAAACATTAACATTTGTTGTGATCCTTCCTATTTCTTTTTTAAAATTTTAGAACATAAGTGTAGAATCAGAATATAAATTTCACAAGAGCTGGGATCTTGTCTGATTTGTTTCCTTCTTTTGTTTACAGTGCTAGAACAGTGCCTGACACATTATAGGTGATTAGCAAATATTTGCTTAGTGGAAAGGCTTCTGTCTACCATCCTTGGGCTGGAGTAGAGAAGTTCCATAGAATCTTTAGATTCTTGTTAATGCTTGGCCTTTTCCTGGATGTTGTAGTTTTAGACTCCTAAAAACAGGTTGCAGCACTTCAGAATCAGTGTAAACAAACACTAGATTTGGAGGACTCAGAGAATCCTCTGGGAAAATTTCAAAGTTGCTATAGCCTCATGGTCACCATGCCTCACTCACACCAAAATGGAAACATATCCCCTTTGGACTGTGGGATAAATAGTGGAACTAAAGCATCAGTGATGGTTTGGATCCCTACAATAGATGAACATATCAGTTCTGTTGCGTGTTGCTGTATTTTGTTAATCTTATTTTCATCAAATACAAGATCCATTGCAAATTGATCCTCTGTACCTATTAGAACTTCCCTTATGTGGTGTCACAGAACTTTTATGTACTCAGCTAGTGCTTTTTGATTAAGATTAACTCATATTTTACATTGTGAGAGCACGCTGTTCAAAAAGGAAATATCAGTGGTCAAAGTTCAAAAGATATTTGGTGCTTTAAAATGTAGTACATTCACTTATGTGACTTTCAGCAATCTTGTATAATCTAATGAAACAATATTTGCTTTCACGGTCAATTCCCTCTCATCTTCTGCTCCCAAATGAAAACATAGACACAGCTAAAGATTGGAAATATTGCTTATCGCTACTCTGACAGCATCTCCCACCATATTGGAAAACAGTGAACAGATAAATAAATGTGCTTTATTTGATTTATAATAATAGGATAGATACATGGATCTTAAGATGTAGCTACACCTTATTAGGGACATGAAGTTCTTGTACATGCTGTTGCCTAGAGGCTGTATTGAAACTATTCTAGTTCTAACAAGGTTTCAAACTTTTTAGTTGTGTGTCAATGTGATATTTTAAGTAAACTATGAAAAACATGGGTTTTAATATCAAAAATTTTCAAAGCATAGTCTGAAATTTTATGTATTCATAATATTGTGTTATGTTGTTAAGTCATAGGTTGATTTAAAATGTATAAATATATTTAAAATACTGTTTCAAAGGGCAATGAATCAGTACTGAGAAATGGAAAATTCCACTCATTTGAATGGAAGAATGTGACACCAGCAAACACATTTATTTATAACCTTTTCTCTCTTCATTTCATTTTTACCATGGTAGAGAAACATTTTAGGGCTGCTAGAAAACAACTTCAGAACTTTGATATTTTTTGGAAGTAGTCTGGTCCCTGATCGACACAGATAAGCTTTTTACAAAACTGGAAAGCTGTAGTTTTAATTTTTTTTTAACTTTCAAAGAGGTCCAAAGGTTTGTAATAATGAAATAGAAAATTTTAAACCATAAATTAATAAGCAGTCTCATTAATGCTGTAAGTAGGGGAAAAGAGAACATAGGTTAATAATTAGCATATTGGTTCAGGATTACTGAGAAAGGAATCTTATCTGAGATAAGGGGTTATATCTTTTATTTGAAAGCTTTATTGAATTATGATTGACGTACACTATAATATTAGTTTAAGGTGTAAAATATAGTGATTCAATATTTTATACATTATGAAACGATCACCATGATAAATCTAGTTACATTCTGAAGCCCTACAGAGTTATTACAATATTACTGACTATATTCCGTATGCTGTACATTACATCCCCATGACTTTTTGATTTTAAAGCTGGAAGTTTGTATCTCTTAATCCTCCTCACCTATTTCACGCACTACCCCCACCCCTCAACTCTTGCAACCACCAGTTTGTTCTCGGTATCTATAAGTCTGTTTCTGTTTTGTTTTGTTTGTTCATTTGGTTTGGGTTTTAGATTGCACATATAAGTGATAACATACAGTATTTGTCTTTCTCTATCTGACTTCTTTCACTTAGCATAATATTTTCTGGGGTTACCCATGTTGTCACAAATGGCAATATTTCATTCTTTTTTATGGCTGAGTAATATTCTGTTGAATATTTATACCACATCTTTTATATCCATTCATCTATTGAAGAACACTGAGGGTTCTTTCATATCTTGGCTATTTTAAATACTGCTGCAATGAACATGAGGGTGCATGTGTCTTTTCAAATAAGTATTTTTGTTTTATTCAGATAAATACCCAGAAGTGGAATTGCTAGATCATATGGTAATTCTACTTTTGGTTTTTTGAGAAACCTCCATACTATTTTCCACAATGGCTGTGTCAATTTACAGTACCACTAACAGTGCACATCCATATCCTCACGAACACTTGTGCTTTCTTTTCTTTTTGATAATAGCCATTCTGACAAGTGCGAAGTGATGTCTCATTGTGGTTTTGACTTACATTTCCCTTACAATTAGTGATGTTGAGCACCTTTTCGTCTGTTTGTTGGCCATCTGCAAATCTTTGGGAAAATATCTATTCAGGTCTTCTGGCCATTTCTTAATCAGGAAGTTTGCTTGTTTCATATTGAGTTGTATGAGTTCTGTAATATATTTTAAATATCAAATCCTTATTGGATATATCATTTGCAAATATCTTCTCCCATTTAGTGGGTTGCTGTCATCATAAAATGAGGTTGGAAGTACTCACTACTCTTCAGTTTTTTAAAATAATTTGAGAAAAATAAGTATTAAGTCCTCTTCAAATGTTTGGTATAATTCAACTATGAAGCCAACTGGACTTGGACTTCTGTGGGAGAGTATTTTGTTCACTGATTCAATTTCATTACTAATAATCATTCTATTCAGATTTTCTATTTCTGCATGGTTCAGTTTTGGAAGATTGTGTGTTTCTGGAATTTATCCAATTCTTATTGGTTGTCTAATTTGTTGGCTATTTTTTTCACAGTATTATTATTATTATTTTTAACAACTTTATTGGAGTATAATTGCTTTACAATGATGTGTTAGTTTCTGCTTTATAACAAAGTGAATCAGTTATACATATACATATGTTCCCATAACTCTTCCCTCTTGCATCTCCCTCCCTCCCACTCTCCCTAGCCCACCTCTCTAGGTGGTCACAAACCACCTAGCTGATCTCCCTATGCCATGCGGCTGCTACCCACTAGCTATCTATTTTAAGTTTGGTAGTGTATATATGTCTATGCCACTCTCTCACTTTGTCACAGCTTACACTTCATAATCCCCATATCCTCAAGCCCATGCTCTAGTAGGTCTGTGTCCTTATTCCCCTCTTACCCCTAGGTTCTTCATGACATTAATATTTTCCTTAGATTCCATACATATGTGTTAGCATACGGTATTTGTTTTTCTCCTTCTGACCTACTTCACTCGGTAGGACAGACTCTAGGTCAATCCACCTCAATAAAAATAACTCAATTTTGTTTATTTTTATTTTATTTTACTTTTTACATCTTTATTGGAGTATAATTGCTTTACAATGGTATGCTAGTTTCTGCTTTATAACAAAGTGTATCAGTTATACACATATATATGTTCCCATCTCTCTTCCCTCTTGTGTCTCCCTCCTTCCCATCCTCCTTATCCCACCCCTCTAGGTGGTCACAAAGCACCGAACTGATCTCCCTGTGCTATGTGGCTACTTCCCACTAGCTATCTATTTTAGGTTTGGTAATGTATATATGTCCATGCCACTCTCTCGCTTTGTCACAGATTATGCATCCCCCTCCCCATATCATCAAGTCCATTCTCTAGTAGGTCTGTGTCTTTATTCCTGTTTTACCACTAGGTTTTTCATGATATTTTTGTCTTAAATTCCATATATATGTGTTAGCATACGGTATTTGTCTTTCTCTTTCTGACTAACTGCACTCTGTATGACAGACTCTAGGTCCATCCACCTCATTACAAATAGCTCAATTTCATTTCTTTTTATGACTGAGTAATATTCCATTGTATATATGTACAATATCTTCTTTATCCATTCATCCAATGATGGACACTTAGGTTGTTTCCATCTCCTGGCTATTGTAAATAGAGCTGCAATGAACATTTTGGTACATGACTCTTTTTGAATTATGTTTTTTTCAGGTTATATGCCCAGTTGTGGGTTTGCTGGGTCATATGGTAGTTCTATTTGTTTTTTTTAAGGAACCTCCATAGTGTTCTCCATAGTGGCTATGCCAATTCACATTCCCACCAGCAGTGCAAGAGTGTGCCCTTTTCTCCACACCCTCTCCAGCATTTACACTTTCTAGATTTATTGATGATAGCCATTCTGAATGGTGTGAGATGATATCTCATGGTACTTTTGATTTGCATTTCTCTAATGATTAATGATGTTGAGCATTTTTTCATGTATTTGTTGGCAGTCTGTTTATCTTCTTTGTAGAAATGTCTATTTTGGTCTTCTGCCTATTTTTTGGATTGGGTTGTTTGTTTTTTTGTTATTGAGCTGCATGAGCTGCTTGTAAATTTTGGAGATTAATCCTTCGTCAGTTGCTTCATTTGCAAATATTTTCTCCCATTCTGAGGGTTGTCTTTTGGTCTTGTTTATGGTTGCCTTTGCTGTGTAAAACCATTGAAGTTTCACTAGGTCCCATTTGTTTATTTCTGTTTTTATTTCCATTTCTCTAGGAGGTGAGTCAAAAAGGATCTTGCTTTGATTTATGTCACAGAGTGTTCTGCCTATATTTTGCTCTAAGAGTTTTATAGTGTCCGGCCTTACATTTAGTTGTTTAATCCATTTTGAGTTTATTTTTGTGTATGGTGTTAGGGAGTGTTCTAATTTCATACTTTTACATGGACCTGTCCTGTTTTCCCAGCACCACATACTGAAGAGGCTGTCTTTTCTCCATTGTATATTGTTGCCTCCTTTATCAAAGATAAGATGACCATATGTGCATGGATTTATCTCTGGGCTTTCTATCCTTTTCCATTGGTCTATATTTCTTTTTTTGTGCCAGTACCATGTTCTCCTGATTACTGTAGCTTTGTATTATAGTCTGAAGTCAGGGAGCATGATCTTTCCAGCTGTATTTTTCATTCTCAAGATTGCGTTGGCTATTCGGGGTCTTTTGTGTGTCCTACAAATTGTGAAATTTTTTGTTCTACTTCTGTGAAAAATGCCAGTGGTAGTTTGATAGGGATTGCATTGAATCTGTAGATTGCTTTGGGTAGTAGAGCCATTTTCACAATGTTGATTCTTCCAATCCAAGAACATGGTATATCTCTCCATCTATTTGTGTCATCTTTAATTTCTTTCATCAGTGCCTTATAATTTTCTGCATACAGGTCTTTTGCCTCATTAAGTAGGTTTATGCCTAGATATATATTTTTTGTTGCTGTAATGGTAAATGGGAGTGTTTTCTTGATTTCACTTTCAGATTTTTAATCATTAGTGTATAGGAATGCCAGAGATTTCTGTGCATTAATTTTGTATCCTGCTACTTTACCAAATTCATTGATTAGCTCTAGTAGTTTCTGGTAGCATCTTTAGGATTCTCTTTGTATAGTATCATGTCTTCTGCAAACAGCGACAGCTTTACTTCTTCTTTTTCAATTTGGATTCCTTTTATTTATTTTTCTTCTCTGATTGCTGTGGCTAAAACTTCCAAAACTACATTGAATAAGAGTGGTGAGTGTGGGCAAACTTGTGTTGTTCCTGATCCTAGTGGAAATGGTTTCAGGTTTTCACCATTGAGGATGATGTTGGCTGTAGTTTGTCATATATTGCCTTTATTATGTTGAGGAAAGTTCCCTCTATGCCTACTTTCTGCAGGGTTTTTATCATAAATGGGTATTGAATTTTGTCGAAAGCTTTCTCTGCATCAATTGAGATGATCATGTGGTTTTTCTCCTTCAATTTGTTAATATGGTTTATCACTTTGATTGATTTGCATATATTGAAGAATCCTTGCATTCCTGGAATAAACTCCACTTGATCATGGTGTATGATCCTTTTAATGTGCTGTTGGATTCTGTTTGCTAGCATTTTGTTGAGGATTTTTCCATCTATGTTCATCAGTGATATTGGTCTGTAGTTTTCTTTCTTTGTGACATCTTTGGTTTCAGTATCAGGTTGATGGTGGCCTCATAGAATGAATTTGGGTGTGTTCCTCCCTCTGGTACAGTTTGGAAGAGTTTGAGAAGGATAGGTGTTAGCTCTTCTCTAAATGTTTGATAGAATTCGCCTGTGAAGCCATCTGGTTCTGGGTTTTTGTTGGTCAGAAGATTTTTAACCACAATTTCAATTTCAGTGCTTGTGATTGGTCTCTTCGTATTTTCTATTTCTTCCTGGTTCAGTCTTGGCATCTTGTGCATTTCTGAGAATTTGTCCATTTCTTCCAGGTTTGCATTTTTTTGACATAGAGTTGCTTGTAGTAATCACTCCTGATCTTCTGTATTTCTGCAGTGTCAGTTTTTACTTCTCCTTTTTCATTTGTCATTCTATTGATTTGAGTCTTCTCCTTTTTTTCTTGATGAGTGTGGCTAATAGTTTATCAATTTTGTTTATCTTCTCAAAGAACCGGCTTTTAGTTTTATTGATGTTTGTTATCACTTCCTTCATTTCTTTTTTATTTATTTCTGATCTGATTTTTATGATATATTTCCTTTTGCTAAATTTGTTTTTTATTGTTTTTGTTCTTCTTCTTCTTTCTCTAATTGTTTTAGGTGCAAGTTTACGTTTTTTACTTGAGACGTTTCCTGTCTCTTAAGGTAGGATTATATTGCTAAAATCTTCCCTCTTAGAACTGCTTTTGCTGCATCTCATAGGTTTTGGGTCTTCGTGCGTCAATTTTCATTTTTTCTAGGTATTTTTTATTTCCTCTTTGATTTCTTCAGTGATTGCTTCGTTATTAAGTAGTGTATTGTTTAGCCTCCATGTATTTGTATTTTTTACATATCTTTTGCTGTAATTGATATCTAGTCTCATAGCATTGTGGTCGGAAAAGATACTTGATGCAATTTCAATTTTCTACATTCACCAAGGCTAGATTTGTGACCCAAGATATGCTGTATCCTGGAGAATGTTCCATGAGCATTTGAGAAAAATGTGTATTCTGTTGTTTTTGGATGGAATGTGCTATAAATATCAATTAAGTCCATCTTCTTTAAAGTATCCTTTAAAGCTTGTGTTTCCTTATTTATTTTCATTTTCGATGATCTGTCCATTGGTGAAAGTGTGGTGTTAAAATCCCCTACTACGATTGTGTTACTGTCAATTTTCCCTTTTATGGCTGTTAGTATTTGCCTTATGTATTGAGGTGCTCCTATGTTGGGTGCATAAATATTTACAATTGTTATATCTTCTTCTTGGATCGATCCCTTGATCATTATGTAGTGTCCTTCTTTTTCACTTCTAATAGTCTTTATTTTAAAATCTATTTTGTCTGATATGAGAATTGCTACTCCAGCTTTCTTCTGATTTCCATTTGCATGGCATATCTTTTTCCATCCCCTCACTTTCGGTCTGTGTGTGTCCCTAGGTCTAAAGTGGGTCACTTGTAGATAGCATATATACAGGTTTTGTTTTTCTACCCATTCAGTCAGTCTATGTTTCTTGGTGGGAACATTTAATCCATTTATATTTAAGGTAATTATCAATATGTATATTCATATTCCCATTTACTTAATTGTTTTGGGTTTGTTATTGTAGGTCTTTTCCTCCTCATGTTTCTTGCATAGAAAAGTTCCTTTAGTATTTGTTGTAAAGCTGGTTTGGTGGTGCTGTACACTCTCAGCTTTTGCTTGTCTGTAAAGGTTTTAATTTCTCCATCAAATCTGAATAAGATCCTTTCTGGGTAGAGTAATCATGTTTGTTATTTTTCCTCCTTCATCATTTTAAATATATCCTGCCAGTCCCTTCTGGCTTGCAGTGTTACTGCTGAAAAATCAGCTGTTAACTTTACAGGGATTCCCTTTTGTGTTATTTGTTGTTTTTCCCTTGCTGCTTTTATTATGTTTTCTTTGTATTTCATTTTTGATAGTTTGATTAATATATGTCTTGGCGTGTTTCTCCTTGGATTTACCCTGTTTGAGCCTCTCTATGATTCCTGGACTTGATTAACTATTACCTTTCTCATATTAGGGACATTTTCTACTATAATTTCTTCAAATATTTTCTTAGTACATTTATTTTTCACTTCTTCTTCTGGGAACCCTAAATTCGAATGTTGATGCATTTAATGTTGTCCCAGAGGTCTCTGAGACTGTCCTCAGTTCTTTTCATTCTTTTTTCTTTATTCTTCTCTGCAGTATTTATTTCCATTATTTTATCTTCCAGGTCACTTATCCGTTCTTATGCCTCAGTTATTCTGCTACTGATCCCTTCTAGAGTATTTTTAATTTCATTTATTGTGTTGTTCATCATTGCTTCTTTCCTCTTTAGTACTTCTAAGTCCTTGTTAAATGTTTCTTGCATTTTCTCTGTTCTATTTCCAAGATTTTGGATCATCTTTACTATCATTATTCTGAATTCTTTTTCAGGTAGACTGCCTATTTCCTCTTCGTTTGTTAGGTCTGGTGTGTTTTTACCTTGCTCCTTCATCTGCTGTGTGATTTTCTTTCTTTTCTTTTTGTGTATCTTATTGTGTTTGGGGTCTCCTTTTTTCAGGCTGCAAGTTCGTATTTCCCTTTGTTTTTGGTGTCTGTCCCTAGTGACTAAAGTTGGTTCAGTGGGTTGTGTAGGTTTCCTGGTGGAGGGGACTAGTTCCTGTGTTCTGGTGGATGAGGATGTATCTTGTCTTTCTGGTGGGCAGGTCACATCTGGTTGTGTGTTTTGGGGTGTTTGTAGCTTTATTATGATTTTGGCAGCCTCTCTGTTAATGGATCGGGCTGTGATCCTGTCTTGCTAGTTGTTTGGCATAGGGTGTCCAGCACTGTAGCTTGCTTGTCATTGAGTGAAGCTGGGTCTTGGTGTGGAGATGGAGATCTCTGGGAGATTTTCACCATTTGGTATTACGTGGAGCTCGGAGGTCTCTTGTGGACCAGTGTCCTGAATTTGGCTCTTGCACCTCTGTGGTACAGCTCTGATGCCTGGCTGGAGCACCAAAGCCTGTCCTCCACACGGCTCAGAATTAAAGCGAGAAAAAAATAGAAAGAAAGAAAGAGGATAAAATAAAAGAAGGTAAGATAAAATAAAATAAAGTTATTAAAATAAAAAATAAAAATAATTATTATGAAAAATTTTTAAGAATTAAAAAAAAGGACAGTCAGAACCCTCGGGCAAATGGGGAAAGCAACGCTATACAGACAAAATTGCACACAGAAGCATACACATACACACTCACAAAAAGAGGAAAAGGGGATAAAATCATGTATCTTGCTCCCAAGTTCCACCTCCTTAATTTGGGATGATTCGCTGTCTATTCAGGTATTCTACAGATGCAGGTACATCTAGTTGATTGTGGAGGTTTAATCCACACAGAAGCTGCTTAGAGAGATTTCCCTTTCTCTTCTTTGTTACCACAGCTCCCAGGGCTCAGTTTTGGATTTGGACCTGCCTCTGTGTGTAGGTCGCCAGAGGTCGTCTGTTCTTCAATCAGACAGGATGGGGTTAAAGTAGCCACTGATTCAGAGGCTCTGACTCACTCAGGACGAGGAGAAGGAGGGGTATGGATGCAGGGCGAGCCTGCGGCAGCAGAGGCCGGCATGACATTGCACCAGACTGAGGCGTGTCATGCATTCTCCTGGGGAATTTATCCTGAGTTCACTGGACACTGGCAGTGGAGGTCTGCAAGGCTACCTGGAGGCACGTTGTGAATAGTGACCTGTTCTTGCACATAGGCTTCTTGGTGGCCAGAGCAGCAGCCTTAATGTCTCATGCCCATCTCTGGGGTTCGCTCTGATAGCCACAGCTCACGCCCATCTCTGGAGCTCCTTTAAGCAGCGCTCTTACTCCCCTCTCCTCAGGCTCCAGGAAACAAAGAGGCGTGATATTGTCTCTTGCCTCTTCCACAGCTCCAGACTTTTTCTCGGGCTCCCTCCCGGCTAGCTGTGGTGCACTAACACCTTCAGGCTCTGTTCACAGAACCAACACCAGTCCACTCCCTGGGATCCGACAGAAGAAGGAGCCTCAGCTCCCAGCCCCAACCCACCCCAGTGGGTGAGCAGACAAGTCTCTCGGGCTGGTGAGTGCTGATTGGCACCGATCCTCTGTGTGGGAATCTCTCTGCTTTGCCCTCTGCACCCCTGTTGCTACGCTCTCCTCTGTGGCTCCGAATCCTCCCCCTTCCACCACCCTCATTCTCAGCTCGTGAAGGGGCTTCTAGTGCGTAGAAACCTTTCCTCCTTCACAGCTCCCTCCCACTGATGCAAGTCCCATTCCTATTCTTTTGTCTCTGTTTTTTTCTTTTGCCCTACCCAGGTACGTGAGTAGTTTCTTGCCTTTTGGGAGGTCTGAGGTCTTCTGCCAGCAATCAGTGGGTGTTCTGTAGGAGAAGTTCCATGTGTAGATGTATTTCTGATGTATCTGTGGGGAGGAAGGTGATCTCCGCATCTTACTCTTCCACCATCTTCTCCAAACCCCCACAGTATTCTCTTATGATACTTTGTATTTCTGTGGTTTTGTTTGTAATTTCTCCTCTTTCATTTTTGATTTTATTTATTCGGGATCTATCACTTTTTGTTGTTGAGTGTGGCTAAAGGTTTGTACATTTTATTTATCTTTTTAACATATTAGCTCTTAGTTTCATTTATCTTTTATATTTTTTTAGTCCATTTCATTTTTTTCTCTGTTCTGATCTTTATTCTTTTATACCTTCTACTAACTTTGGGCTTTGTTCTACTTTTTCTATTTTTTGTAAATGTATAGTTATACTGTTTAATTGAGATATTTCTTGTTTCCTGAGGTAGGCCTGTGTCACTATGAACTTCCTTTTAAAACTGCTTTTTTTGCATCCAATAGGTTAAAAAAAATATTGGAATATAGTTGATTTACTATGTTGTGTTAGTTTCAGGTGTACAGCAAAGATAATCAGTTATATATATTGGGTTGGCCAAAATGTTTGTTTGGGTTTTTCCATAACATCTTATGGAAAAACTCGAACAAATATTTTGGCCATTATATATCCATTCCTTTTCAGATTCTTTTCCCATAATTGTTATTACAGCATAGTGAGTAGAGTGTTCTGTGTTATAGTTATCTATTTCATATATAGTAGTGTGTATATGTTAATCCCAATCTCCTAAGTTATCACATCCCCCACATATATACAATAGAATATTACTCAGCCATAAAAAGGTAACCATAAATTTGATTTTGAGATCTGTTTCTGTTTTGATAATGGGTTCATTTGTATCATATTTTTATTAGATTCTACATATAAGTGATATCATATGATATTTATATTTCTCTTTCTGATTTACTTCACTTAGTATGATAATCTCTAGATCCCTCCATGTTGCTGCAAATGGCATTATTTCATTCGTTTTCTGGCTGAGTAATATTCCATCATATATATATATATGTACCACATCTTCTTTATCCATTTCCCTGTTGATGGACATTTAGGTTTCTTCTATGTCCTGGCTATTGTAAATAGTGCTGCAATGAATATTGCGGGTGCATGTATCTTTTCAAATCATGGTTTTCTCCAGATATATTCCCAGGAGTGGTATTGCTGGATCATATGGTATTTCTATATTTAGGTTTTAAGGAACCTCCATACTGTTCTCCATAATGGTTGTACCAATTTACATTCCCACCAACAATGTAGGAGTATTTTTTCTCCACAGCCTCTCCAGCATTTATTGTTTATAGATTTTTTCATGATAGCAATTCTGACCACTCTAACACCATACACAAAAATAAAGTCAAAATGGATTAAAGATCCAAATGTATGGCCGGTTACTATAAAACTCTTAGAGGAAAGCATAGACAGAACACTCTCTGACATAAATCACAGCAATATCTTTTTTGATCCATCTCCTAGAGTAATGAAAATAAAAACAAGAATAAACAAATGGGACCTAATGAAACTTAAAAGCTTTTGTACAGCAAAGGAAATCACTAACAAAACAAAAAGACATCCCACAAAATGGTAGTAAATATTTGAAAACAAAGTGACTGACAAGATATTTATCCCCAAAATATACAAACAGCTCATGCAGTTCAATATCAAACAAACAACCCAATCGAAAGATGAGCAGAAGATCTAAACAGACATTTCTTCAAAGAAGACATACAGATGGCCAAAAAGCATATGAAAAGATTCTCGACATCAGTAATTATTAGAGAAATGTAAATCAAAACTACAATGAGGTATCCCATAGATTTTGAAATGTGGTGTTTGCATTTTCATTTTACTCAAGGTATTTTTTGATTTCCTCTTTGATTTCTGGTTGGCAAATTAATTGTTAGTAGCAAGTTTACCCTCCATATGTTTATGTTTTTTACAGTTTTCTTCTTGTAATTGATTTTTAGTTTCATACATCTGTGGCCAGAAAATATGCTTAGTATGATTTCAATCTTCTTAAATTTATTGAAACTTGTTTTGTGGCCTGACATGTGATCTGTTCTCAATATATGAATTAAACATGCATGTCAATTAGAAAGCATGAAACATTTTAGAAGAAAATTGAACAAAGGGCACAGACAGAAAATTTATAAATATTGTCAATTAATCTATGAAAAATGTTTAACAACCAAATGATTAAAATTCAAATTAAGCTATCAAACTAGAAAAAGATTTTTAAAATATAGCTAGTTCTGACAAGAATGTGAAATTGGCACTCATATGCACAGATAATGGAGTGTAAATTACTACAAATCATCTTGAGGGAAACTTGGCAATACCTACGAAGAGTTTTAAACAACTTTACATCCTTTGACGTAGTAAATCCACAGATTAGAAAATATTCTAAAAAAGTAATCAGAAACATGTATAAAGACATGTTTCAAGGATGTTCACTATAATATTTAGTAGCAAACATTTAAAATCAGCTTAAATATCCAAAGATTGGGAATTATGATGCATCCAAAGGACAGAATAATGATGCCATTCAGAAGCATGTTTTAACATAGTATTTAACAACATGGGAAATGTATATAATTTAATTTTAGGTAAATAATGCAGAATATTAAAAAAAATTGAATGATACTGTGATATTTATGTATACCTAGATATATAGAGAATACTAAATATATAATTTTTAACAGTGTGTATGTCTGTGTTGGGATTATAATTTTTTTAGACTTTCCATGTTTTCTAAATTTTCTACAATGCATATGTTCTACTTTCTGTTATTATAAAAATAATAAATTTATGATTGTTTACATTGAATTTATGAAATTACTTCCTCCATGGAAATTTTATTATAACACCTGAATATGAATCTATTCAGAGCTTACCTACAACCAGTGAGGTACTCAAAATTCATTGAAACTTAGTAGGCATAAAAAGAATAATACTTCAGAAATCTGAAAGCCCTCAAAGTGACAAAGAGTCAGCCCAAATAAATATTACTTATAACATATTTGTGAAGACCAAGTACAGGTAGGAAAAAATAAATTTAACAAGTCAGCCCATAATTACATCCATCAGAATGGAGTTAGAGGGATTCTTTAGATGGGTGCTTGAGAGATCACATTTTACTAGTTCCTGGGTCTTTTGTTTTTCATTTAGCTTTTTCCTTTTTTATGATGCATTAAATATTTTGATCAGATTCACTTTGCTGTAAGGATGGATTTGATCATTTAACTTTGTATTATAAAGAGTAAGCCCACTAGACCATGCATTCAAGGTAATTTCATTTTATCTGGGAAGTATAATTGAAGAATTGCATTTTCAATGTTAGAAGATCTGTAAAATGGTTGCTAGCATGAACCTTGGTCAACTGGATAAAATCCTATTTAATAGTGCCTTTGATAGCATTCATTTGAAACTCCAGTGCCAAACTCTGGGGGGAAAAGGACCTTGAATGAAATTAGTTTCTAAAAGAACAAGGAAGGTAACACGTGCTTCTTTGTCTCAGAATTGATGACAATCTTAAAATGTCAGATCTACCTGCATATAAATAGCACATTCATGGAAAAAATGAGCTCTTTTTGCATAGCATGAAAAAGCATAAACATGGGTAGTCATAGAATTTCCAGAGGACAAATACCTATTTCATTATATTACTGGAAAATAGGCTGAAATATACTCTACAAAATGGTTTTTACAATATTGGCAAAGAGAAAAAAATGACCGAGTGATTTGATTAAAGTTCTAATAATCATGAGATTGAAGTGCAATTTAGTTATCAGTATTTTATTTTAATTTAGCCCTTTAAAATAAAAATGTATAGCTATAGGGTATAATAAAGTTACTGTATTCACATTATAGAGACTGAGTTACCTCTATTTACTATAAGAACTAATTGTTCAAACATAGAATTTATTTATTTACTTTTTTAAAAAATATTTATTTATTTATTTTTATTTACTTGGCTCTACCAGGTCTTAGTTGTGGCACACAGGATCTTCATTGTCACATGCGGATCTTCGTTGTGATGTGCAGGATCTTCAGTTGTGGCATGCAGGATCTTTTAGTTGTGGAATGTGAACTCTTAGTTGTGGCATGTGAGATCCAGTTCCCTGACCAGGGATCAAACCTGGGCCCCCTAGACTGGGAACACTGAGTCTTAGCTACTGGACCACCAGGGAAGTCCCAAAAACATAGAATTTAAAGTAATTTATCTCTCTTGGCAAAAATAATCTTGCTGATAGCTACTATTTGGAGTATGTATTATGTTTTCCCTTTATATCACAAGAGAAAAGTGAAAAACATGGTTAGTACTAAAGTGAAATGGGCAAGGAGTATGTTTTTAAATCAACAAAGTTTATCTTTTCTCATTATGCAAATAAAGAGCTGGTGAAGACAAATGCAGAAGCCACAATTTCTTGCATGGAAGAATTTTTCAGACTATGAAAGTGTGTGTGTTTGTGTGTGTGTGTGTGTGTGTGTGTGTGTGTGTGTGTGTAGGGGGAGAGGAAGAACATTTGAAAGAGAAAGCCAGCAGAAAGCAATAAATCATAAGTGGGTAGAGGGACTAAATAATAAGTATCCACTCAGGCTATTGTTTTCTTAAATCATCTAAATGGCTGTATCTAGACAGTTGTCAAGGTAGCAGGTCAGTCCAGGGATTTGTGTTTTAGTAACAGTGTAACATAGTGAAAACTTTTCATACCTCTTTTAGTTCTTACTGGATCAAATGCTACTAAGTAAAATATTTTTCACTAAGCCATTTTTTCTAAGCCATTTTTATTCTATAATTTCTAAAAGTCAATTGGCAAAGTACCATCTGTAGAACTCACATATGTGGAAGCCAGAGGTTTGGAACCTAAAAAAACCAAGTGGGTGGATTGAAACTGAGTTTCGAGGACAATGAAAGTGAAGTGTAAATGCCAAATTGATTCTACCATTGATCCAATTTTATCCAATGGATTGGGTGCATGCATCACTCTCAGCATCTCAGGTGTATTATGAGTGCTCCTTAATGCTGATTGTATGTGAGGCTCATCTGCATCAGAATTTAGGAAGATATCCAATTTCTGTCTCTCTCTCTCTCTCTGTCTTTCACACACACAGACACATACACACAAACAGACACATACACGAAGTTTTCTTTAATTCAATTATGTGACATAAGACATTGATTTGAGAATACATGGTAGTAAGGAGTTAATGTGGTGAGAATGCAAGCAAATCAAATTGAAAAAGTACTACAAATAGTTTTGGGTCAAGCTTTTTATGTATGTGCGTTATATATTCTTTCCCTCCAACCTCTCCCACTCCCAATCATCCAATGAATGTGTTCTCTTTTCCTTGTGATATAAAGACCAGTAGCAGAAAGTAGGGATAGATTAGAAAAATAAAAGTTCGTGGCATTGACAATTTGGAAAAATGACATATTTTCTTTGTTATAATCTGAAACTTCAATTCACCAAACAAATTTTGTGTGCCTATTATATTTCAGGACAGTGTTGGGCACTAAGGGTACTAATGGGAATATTTACAAGCCTTAGTATTATAATTTAGATACTTTAGAAAAACAAAATAGTGGATTTCATTTTAATATGGTAACTGACAAGATGAACTGTAAGCTCTGTGGAGGCAGGAGTCATGTCTAACTTTGCTCACTAGTATCCCGATCATCTAGCACATTGTCTTACACATGGTAAGTTCTCAATAAATGTTGAATAAATGAACAGAAGCATATGATGGGTAGTATGGGATCAGAGAATAGGTAAGATCACAGCCTGTGGTTTGGAGAGAGTTTCTTGGAAGAGATGGTGGCTGTACTGAATCATAAACATTAACATTTTAGTCAGGTGGAAGTCTTCTAGGCAGAAAAATGGCATAAGAACAGGCATGGAAGCATGAAATAAAATGATAGATATGAAAAACTATAAGAATTTTAGTAATATAATAGTAAAATATATTTATATAGCCTATTATGTTAGTGAATTATAGGATTTTAATGGGAAAATGGAAGGCATTTCTATGTAATTGACATATATTGATCATAGTGAAATGCACCCCAAAGTTAATAGCAGCACTATTCACAATAGCCAAGACATGGAAGCAACCTAAATATCCATCAAAAGATGAATGGATAGGGCTTCCCTGGTGGTGCAGTGGTTGAGAGTCCTCCTGCCGATGCAGGGGACACAGGTTCGTGTCCCAGTCTGGGAAGATCCCACATGCCGCAGAGTGGCTGGGCCTGTAAGCCATGACCTCTGAGACTGCGCATCTGGAGCCTGTGCTCCACAATGGGAGAGGCCACAACAGTGAGAGGCCTGCGTACCGCAAAAAAAAAAAAAAGAGATGAATGGATAAAGAAGGCATGGTATATATACACAACAGAATTTTACCCAGCTATAAAAAAAGAGTAAAATAATGCCATTTGCAGCAACATGGATGGACCTAGAGATTATCATATTAAGTGAAGTAAATCAGGCCAAGACAAATATTATATATCACTTATATATGAAATCTGAAAGAAAATGATACAAATGAACTCATTTACAAAACAGAAATAGATTCACAGACATACATACAAAACAAACTTATGATTACCAAAGGGGAAAGGGAGGGGAAGGATCAATTAGGAGTCTGGAATTAACAGATACAGGGAACTATATTAAATATCTTGTGATAACCTATAATGGAAAAGAATCTGAACAGAATATATATATAACATAATCACTTTGCTGTGCAGCTGAAACTAACAAAACATTGTAAATCAACTATACTTCAATTAAAAAAAGAAACTATATCCAATATCCTGTGATAAACCATAATAGAAAAGAATATGAAAATGAATATATATGTATAACTAATTCACTTTGCTGTACACATGAAACATACACAAAATTGTAAATCAACTATACTTCAGTAAAAAATTTGATTCCTAAAAAAGTATATTTTAAAATGTGAATTTTAGCAGAAATGATAAAAAATCAGTTAAAATTATGTTAAAAAATTGTATTCACACGAAGTGCACAGTTACAAGTCAATGAGAATAGTGTTATGAACAGAGGACTTTGGAGCCAAGGGTGAATTTACTTTTAGCACTAACTCAAGCTTTCCATCTACAATGGCCTTAATAGTGATTTCAGAAGTTACATAAGGGAAAATATGCTTTCATAGTTAGATGGACCCAAACATAGCACAGAGTTTGGCCATATAGTCAGAAATTTTAGAATTATTTGTGCAATTATATTCTCCTCTCCAAAATTTGAAGGATATTATGTACATGTAGTGCAGATAGGTTTTCTTTCAGCTCAGTCAGTTCCTTTTTGAAATGAGCTTCACTAAAGGGTCAGATGTGTGATAATTCAGTTACTTCATGAGATATGAATTCTGAATACAGCTGAAGAATCTTTTTAGCATGAATCATTTATTTTTTAAATACCCAGATAACACATGACCATTTTAGAAAAACAAAAAATATAGATAAGCAGAAAAAAATAAGGTCATTCCAAATCCCACTATTCAGAGTTAACCATTGCTAACATATATATATATATGTGTGTGTGTGTGTGTGTGTGTGTGTGTGTATGTAAAAGGGAGAGGGAGACTGAGAAAGAGAGAGAGAGAGAATGTGTGTGTTATTTATTAATAAAAATGTAAATATACTAGTGTTCCATAATCTGCTTTTATACTTAATAGTATGTCATGGATATCTTTCACATTCAATAAGTATAGGGCTATGTATTCATTTTTTTATGGTTTCATAGTATTCTATTGATAATATGTAATGGATTTAATGAGCTTAATGGCACTTTGTGTTCTAAAATTTAAAATTTCTTTTCCTACTACTGAGATTAATTTTATTTTCATAATTATGTTGGCTACTTGTATTTCTTCTTTGTGAATTGCCCTTTCATGTCCTAAATGTACTTTCTTTCTATTGATGTTTTTATTATTTTCTTGTTGATTTATAGGTGGCCTTGGTATATTAAAATATGAACATATTATATATCATGTATTACAAATATATACTATGTATATCTTTCTGCTGTCTCAACTTTATTTTCTTAGCTACAGAAATCTGAAGCATAATTTGAGCTCATTAAACCTTCTGACTCTGGTGGAAATTTGGTCTGCCTCTCCCTCCTCCTCAAGCTCTCTCCCCCTCGGGTGCCTAAGTGCTCCTGTCAAAATAAACCACTTCTCAAACTGTTGACCTCTTCTATCCCAGTTATGTCTTCTGATTGACTCCCTGTGACTTACAGTCGTTACAACCAGCCATGAGGAATTGTATGCTAAGAAATGTGTCAGGAATAGGAAGGAGAGAGGGTGGGGAGGGGGAAGGAGAGAAAGAGAGAAAGAAGGAGAGAAAGAGGGAGGAAGGAAAGAAGATGACATTCATTAACCAAAGATGCTCATTTTGATTTATGTCCCCTGTCACTTGACCATCATGAGACAGGGAAATTTGGCTTCTAAACTTAACTGTATGCTCTATTAAAAACAATGAAAGCTACAGAGTTATTTTCTTAAAAAACGAAAAAAAAAACACTTCTGACTCTCTTCAGAAATTATAAATTTCTTTTCAAAAACAGCTCTGCATTTAAAAAAATGAGTTCAGTAACATTCTACAGTATAAAATGCATGCAGTCTTCAAAAAATATCTGCTAAATTCATAGTCATTTTGAGTTCAAAACTCATATTTCCTTGAATGTACTGGCAGTGCTTTAGCTTTTATCCTAAAGTCTGAAGTTCATTGTGGTCAGATGTCACATCAATAAGAAAGTACAATACCAAAAAACATGGGGGTCCAAAGAAGTTAGCCCTGTAGAGCTCTATAACAAGACAGACTTAATTGATATTTATAGGACATTCCATCCAAAAAGAGCAGAATACATTTTCTTCTCAAGTGCTCATGGAATATTCTCCAGGATAGATCATATCTTGGGTCCCAAAACAAGCCTTGGTAAATTTAAGAAAACTGAAATCGTATCACGCATCATGCATCTTTTCGAACAACAACACTATGAGACTAGATATCAGTTACAGAAAAAATTCTGAAAAAATACAAATGCATGGAGGCTAAACAATATGCTACTTAATAACCAAGAGATCACCGAATAAATCAAAGAGGAAATCAGAAAATACCTAGAAAAAAATGACAATGAAAACACGACAACCCAAAACCTATGGGATGCAGCAAAAGCAGTTCAAAGAGGGAAGTTTATAGCAATACAATCCAACCTCAAGAAACGAAAAACATCTAAAGTAAACAACCTAACCCTACACCTAAAGGAATTAGAGAAAGAAGAACAAAAAACCTCACAAAGTTAGCAGAAGTAAAGAAATCATAAAGATCAGATCAGAAATAAAGGAAAAAGAAATGAAGGAAACAATAGCAAACATCAATAAAACTAAAAGCTGGTTCTTTGAGAACATAAACATAATTGATAAACCATTAAGCAGACTCATCAAGAAAAAAAGCGAGAAGACTCAAATCAATAGAATTAGAAATGAAAAAGGAGAAGTAACAACTGACACTGTAGAAGTACAAAGGATCATGAGAGATTACTACAAGCAACTCTATGCCAATAAAATGGACAACCTGGAAAAAATGGGCAAATCCTTAGAAAGGCACAACCTTCCAAGACTGAACCAGGAATAAGTAGAAAATATGAACAGACCAATCACAAGCACTGAAATTGAAACTGTGACTAAAAATCATCCAACAAACAAAATCCCAGGACCAGATGGCTTCACAGGTGAATTCTATCAAACATTTAGAGAAGAGCTAACACCTATCCTGCTCAAAATCTTCCAAAATATAGCAGAGGGAGGAACAATCCCAAACTCACTATATGAGGTCAACATCACCCTGATAACAAAACCAGACAAAGATGTCACAAAGAAAGAAAACTACAGGCCAATATCACTGATGAATATAGATGCAAAAATCCTCAACAAAATACTAGCAAACAGAATCCAACAGCACATTATAAGGATCATATATCATGATCCAGTGGGGCTTATCCCAGGAATGCAAGGATTATTCAATATACAAAAATCAATCAATGTGATACACCATATTAACAAATTGAAGGAGAAAAACCATATGATCATCTCAATAGATGCAGAGAAAGCTTTCAATAAAATTCAACACCCATTTAAGTTAAAAACCCTCTAGAAAGTAGGCATCAAGGGAACTTACCTCAACATAATAAAGGCCATATATGAGAAACCCACAGCCAACATCATCCTCAGTGGTGAAAAAGTGAACACATTTCCACTAAGATCAGGAACAAGACAACATTGCCCACTCTCACCACTCTTATTCAACATAGTTTTGGAAGTTTTAGCCACAGCAATCAGAGAAGAAAAAGAAATAAAAGGAATTCAAATCAGAAAATAAGAAGTAAAGCTGGCACTGTTTGCAGATGACATGATACTATACATAGAGAATCCTAAAGATGCTACCAGAAAACTGCTAGAGCTAATCAATGAATTTGGTAAAGTAGCAGGATACAAAGTTAATGCACAGAAATCTCTGGCATTCCTATACACTAACGATGAAAAATCTGAAACTGAAATTAAGAAAACACTCCCATTTATCATTACAACAAAAAGAATAAAATATCTAGGAATAAACCTACCTAAGGAGACAAAAGACCTGTATGTAGAATATAATAAGACACTGATGAAAGAAATTAAAGATGATATAAACAGACGGAGAGATATACCATGTTCTTGGGCTGGAAGAATCAGCATTGTGAAAATGGCTCTACTATTCAAAGCAATCTACAGATTCAATGCAATCTTTATCAAACTACCCCTGGCATTTTTCACAGAACTAGAACAAAAAATTTCACAATTTGTATGGACACACAAAAGACCCCGAATAGCCAGAGCAATATTGAGAAAGAAGAATGGAGCTGGAGGACTTGGGCTCCCTGAATTCAGACTATACTACAAAGCTACAGTAATAAAGACAGTATGGTACTGGCACAAAATCAGAACTATAGATCAATGGAACAGGATAGAAAACCCAGAGATAAACCCACACACATATAGTCACCTTATCTTTGATAAAGGAGGCAAGAATATACAGTGGAGAAAAGACAGCCTCTTCAATAAGTCATGATGGGAAAACTGGACAGCCACATGTAAAGTATGAAATTAGAACACTCCCTAACACCATACACAAAAATAAACTCAAAATGGATTCAAGACCCAAATGTATGGCCAGAGACTATCAAACTCTTAGAGGAAAACAGAGGCAGGACACTCTATGACATAAATCACAGCAAGATCCTTTTTGACCCACCTCTTAGAGAAATGGAAATAAAAACAAAAATAAACAAATGGGACCTAATGAAACTTAAAAGCTTTTGCAAGGCAAAGGAAACCATAAAAAGATGAAAAGACAACCCGTAGAATGGGAGAAAATATTTGCAAATGATGCAACTGACAAAGGATTACCCTCCAACATTTACAGCAGCTCATGCAGCTCAATACCAAAAATCAAACAATGCAATCCAAAAATGGGCAGAAGACCTAAATAGACATTTCTCCAGAGAAGATATGCAGATTTCCAACAAGCACGTGAAAGAATGATCAACAACATTCATCAGTAGAGAAATGCAAATCAAAACTACCGTGCAATATTATCTCACCCCGGGCAGAATGGCCATAATCAAAAAATCTAGAAACAATAAATGGTGGAGAGGGTGTGGAGAAAAGGGTACCCTCTTGCACTGTTGGTGGGAATGTAAATTGATGTAGCCACTATGCAGAACAGTATGGAGGTTCCTTAAAAAACTAAAAATAGAACTGCGATACAATACAGCAGTCCCACTACTGGCCATATACCCTGAGAAAAGCATAATTCAAAAAGAGTCATGTACCCCAATGTTCACTGAAACTCTATTTACAATAGCCAGGACATGGAAGCAACTTAAATGTCCACTGACAGATGAATGGATAAAGAAGATGTGGCACATATATACAATGGAATATTACTCAGCCATAAAGATAAATGAAGTTGAGTTATTTGTAGTGAAGTGGATGGACCTAGAGTCTGTCATACAGAGTGAAGTAAGTCAGAAAGAGAAAAACAAATACCGTATGCTAACACATATATATGGCATCTAAAAAAAAAAAGGTCATAAAAACCCAGGGGCATGACTGGAATAAAGACGCAGACCTACTAGAGAATGGACTTGATGATACGGGGAGGGGGAAGGGTATGCTGGGACAAAGTGAGAGAGTGGCATGGAGATATATACACTACCAAGTGTAAAATAGATAGCTAGTGGGAAGTAGGCACATAGCACAGGGAGATCAACTCGGTGCTTTGTGACCACCTAGAGGGGTGGGGTAGGGTGGGTGGGTGTGAGGGAGATGCAAGAGAGAAGAGATAAAGGGATATATGTATAACTGATTCACTTTGTTATGAAGGAGAAAGTAACACACCATTGTAAAGCAATTAGACTCCAATAAAGATGTTAAAATAAATAAACATCTTATCCTCTTCAGCTTTTTACAAATATCTCTTAAACTGACTATGGTTACCAGCATAAACACAAAGAAAATTCAGTCTCAATCACTTCTTTCACATGACGTTATCTTACAAAGCGCAAGCCTGCCTGATAAATGATGGGGTGGAAACTATGTACCAAATCTTTCCTTTTTCACTTGAACGAACTGTCGAAATGTTCTCTGTTATTGCAAATGCTTCATCTATAGAAAGTGAATCCAGCTTTTATATGTTTAAAACAAAGTTTTCAAATTATTTTTTTGGCAGGTGGCTAAACACTAGGTATACCATGCATCATGGAAACTTCGATATTTGTCGGTGATGTCAAGACTGATCTATGATGAAAGATGAACTATTCAATAAACAGAGCTAGTAAAAATTGTTATCCTCATCGAAAAAATAAAATTGAATCCTTACCTCAAATTATATACAGGCATATCTCATTTCATCCTGCTTTGCAGATATTGCATTTTTTAAAAAGTTGAAAGTTCGTGGCAACCATGCCTCAAGCAAGGCTATTGGCAACATTTTTTTTCCAGTAGCATTTGCTCACTTCGTGTCTCTGTGTCACATTTTGGAAATTCTCACAATATTTCAAACTTTTATTATTATTGTTGTTGTTGTTGTTATTGTTATCTGTGATCAGTGATCTTTGATGTTACTATTTTGTTTTGGGGCTGCAAAAATTATGCCCATATAACACTGTGAACTTAATAAATGTTGTGTGTGCTCTGACTGCTCCACTGATCAGCCATTGCCCCATTTCTCTCCCTCTTCTCAGCTTCCCTCTTCCATAAGACACAAAAATATTGAAATTAGATCACATAATAACCCTACAATGACCTCTAAGTGATTAAGTTAAAGGGTTGCATGTCTCTCACTTTAAATTAAAAAGCTAGAAATGATTAAGTTTAGTGAAGGAGACACACCAAAAGCCAAAATAGGCCAACGTCTAGACCTCTTGTATCAAAAAGCTAGCCAGGTTGTAAATGCAAAGGAAAAGTTCTTGAAAGAAATTAAAAAGTTCTACTCTAGTGAACATATAAATGATAAGAAAGCAAAACAGCTTTATTGCTGATATAAAGTTTTATTGGTCTGGATAGAAGATCAAACCTGCTACAACATTCCCTAAAGTCAAAGCCTAATCCAGAGCAAGACCCTAACTCTCTTTGAGTCTATGAAGGGTGAGAGAGGTGAAGAAGCTTCAGAATAATAGTTTGAAGGTAGCCAATGTTGGTTCATCAGGTTTAAGGGAAGAAGCCATCCCCATAACATAAAAAGGAAAGGTGAAGCAGCAAGAGATAATGTAGAAGCTGAAGCAAGTTATCCAGAAGATCTAGCTAAGGTAATTAATTAATGAAAGTGGCTACACTAAACAACAGATCTTCAAGGTAGATGAAACAGCCTTATATAGTGGAAGATGTCATCTAGGACTTTCATAGCTAGAGAGGAAAAGTCAGTGCCTGGCTTCAAATCTTCAGTAGGCTGACTCTCTTTTTAGGGGCTAATACAGCTGATGACTTTAGTTGAAGCCACTGTTCATTTACCATTCTGAAAATCCTAGGGCCCTTAAGAATAAGGCTATATCTACTCTGCCTGTGTTCTATAAATGGAACAACAGAGTCTGGATGACAGCACATCTGTTTACCACATCTGTTAAGCCCAGTATTTAGACGTATTGCTCAGAAACAAAAAAGATTCCTTTCAAAAGTATTACTGCTTATTGACAATGCACCTGGTCACCCAAGAGTTCAGATGAATATGTACAATGAGATTAATGTTGCTTTCATGCATGGTAACACAATATCCATTCTGCAGCCCATGGATCAAGGAGTAATTTTGACTTTCAAATTTTATTATTTAAGGAATATATTTGGAAGGCTATAGCTGCCATTGATAGTGATTCCTCTGATGGATCTGCACAAAGTAAACTGAAAACCTTCTGGAAAGGATTTGCCACTCTAGATGCCATTAAGAACATTTGTAATTCATGGGAAGAGGTCAAAATATCAACATTAACAGGAGTGTGGAAGATGCTGATTCCTACCCTCATGGATGGTTTGGAGGGGTTCAAGACTTCAGTGGAGGAAGTAACTGCAGATGTGGTAGAAATAGCAAGAGAACTAGAAATAAAGGTGAAGACCAAAGATGTGACTGAATTGCTGCAATCTCATGATAAAACCAATGGATGAGGAGTTGTTTCTTGTCGTTGAACAAAGAAAGTGGTTCCTGGAGATGGAATCTATTGATACTCCTGGTGAAGACACTATGAAGGTTGTTGAAATGACAACAAAGGATTTAGAATATTACATAAACCTTGTTGGTTCAGCAGGAGCAGTGTTTGAGAGGATTGACTCCAATTTTGAAAGAAGTTCTGTGGGTAAAATGCTATTAAGCAGCATTGCCTGCTACAGAGACATTGTTCATGAAAGGAAGCACCAATTGATTCGGCAAAGTTCATTGTTGTCTTATGTTAAGAAATTGCCACAGCCACTCCAGACTTCAGCAACCACCACCCTGATCAGTCAGCAGCCATCAACATCGAGGCAAGACCGTCTATCAGCATAAAGATTAAGAATCACTGAAGGCTCAGATGATGGTGAGCATTTTTTTAGCAATAAAGTATTTTTAATTAAGGTATATACATTGTTTTTTAAGAGATAATGCTATTTCACACTTAATAGAGTATAGTGTAAGTGTAACTTTTATCTGCACTGGAAGACCAAAAAAAGTGTATGACTCACTTTATTGCGATGGCATGGAAACAAACCTGCAATATCTCCAAGGTATGCCTGTGCAGAAAAACAATTCCACGTGAATTAAATGTTTTGATGTTAAAAGCAAACTTTAGCACTCTTTGTATAAACTTTAAGTTACTATCACCTTAGGGTAGGTGAAGAATTTCTTAAGCAAAATATAAAATGTGCTAGCTGTAAAATAAAATATTTATTGTTTTGACTCTATTAACAACTTATTTTCATTAAAATATAGTGAAGAGGTAACATCCTAATTGACAGAAGGCTTTTGCAACACATATAAGTGTCAAAGGGCTGATACCAACAATAAAAATCTAATAAATCAACCCATAGGGAAAGGACAAAAAGCAAGAACAGAAAAATAGGCAAAAAGATAAGTATTTTCTCGGAAGATAAAAAAAATACATATGGCTGATAAACATACACAGAAAGGCTTTTCCTCATTAATAATATATAATATAATAAAATAATGTACAATAAAATATAATAAAGATATAATAATCTCAAAGATATATCATATTATACTCATTTGAATGGAAAAGGAAGTTAAGAATTTTGACAATACCATTGGGTATGGTTTTACAGGATCTTGCTATGTTGTTAGTGAGAGTGTAAATTGGCATAACCATTTTGGAAAACAATGTGGCATTGTCTTACAAAGTTGAATATTCAAGGACCCCATGACTCAAAATATCTTCCCCCAATTTTCTTGCACAAGTATAGAAATATTCATAGCAGCATTGTTTGTAATAGACAGAGGGTGGGGAGGAGGAGAAGCAGAAAAGGAAAGTAAAACAAAACCTTCAAAACAATCATAATAAGAAAAGCAAAAGCTTAGAAAAAAACAAACACGTCATCAGCAGAATAGATACTTGTTCAGTGCAGAAAGCAAGACCCAGAAGAATGCATAGGATAAAACACTTTTTATAAAATGCAAATTCAACTAAAATTAAACAATATATATCTTTAGCACATAGAAGGATGAGATAAACCTTATTTTAAAATACAAGGAAAGGATAAAATAAAAATCAGGGTAGTGATTATCTTAGGTAGAGGGAGACAGGCAATAAGTTGACAAAGAAGCACAAAGTTAGATGTTAGTTACTGTCAATGTTCTGGTTCTCAGTTTGGGTGATGGGTTTAATGGAGTTTGTTATATAATTAGAAAATCACACTTCTTTGTATGACCCTTTCTGTGTTGTTAAAATTTTGAACTGTGCCACACCCTGCGATAAAGTGAGCTTCATCTGATGACACAACTGGCAGAATTCCCTTTGTCTAATTCAACTCTCACGTGACAAGTTAGAAAGTTGAGGCCTAAAGAAACAAGACAATTTCCTCACATTACCTAGGGCACACTAGTAATAGTACCCAATCTTCCTGATTATTGGCCACAATGACTAGATTAGGAATGAAAGTGATTCTAAGTGAGTCAATCAATGTCTTACCCAGAGATTTTTCGCAGTGGTACTGGTGGTATGGCCACTTTATCTCTCAGATTGCAAATTGTGAGGATGAGAGACCTGAAATTCTGATGTCCATATCTTCCACTTCTTGGAAGACCTGGTCTGCAAAAATGACCCATTATTCCAGCATGCAGCAAGAAGCAGAAAGTAGAGCTCAAGAGAGTCCTAATGTTGTTGTTTGAATCTCTGATACAGTCATATTAGATATGAATTCCATTCCCTGACTTCCCAGGTAAATGAGCAAATAAACTCTCCTTTCTGGCTAAGGCTTTTAAAAGTAGGATTTCTGGCACCTGCAACCAAACATTCTTGATCAATACATTTAAGGAAAGCTGAAGACAAAGAATCAGCAGCAGAGATGTGTTGAAAAAACACACTTCTCACCAAAGCTTGAATCTTTTCTCCTCTACTCATTGACTGTAAGTGTTTTATCTAGTATTTCAGACCTCAAATTTCCTACCTTTGGACTCAGTGGATTTCTTGATTAGTTGCATCCCTTGACTTCTTATGATAACTCTTAATCCTTTTTCTGTCAACATTGATTGAGGAGACAATGAGGACAGGACCCTGAACTTGGCACTAACGTTAAATGAAGGAGAAGGCAAATCTAAGAAATAAGGGATGTAGTCCTTGGAATTAAAAATCTTCAATTTAAAGGGAAAGAAGGTAAATAACAATTGAAGTCACATATACATGTAAAAATATCAAAAAAAATTTGGCTATCCATATTTGCAGAGCTGCTCATGTGGATTTAATTAAGAATTTTCATTCTGCTTTTCTTGGGTCTCAATGTTTTAGGTTTTCAAAAGTGAATAATTTTCTATACTGATTCTCCAGGAAGATGGCTTTAGCTATGTTCTTTCTTGGCTCTCAAAGTTCACTTTGGTTGGAGAGGGTAGAGGATATCAGTAGACAGAGGACATTAGTGGTTATTTCTCCAAGAGCATTTATCCAGAAGAAATTCTTAAGATGTTGGAAAGGTTCTTAGACACTGTAGTAGTCAAGGGTTCTCCAGAGAAATAGAACCAATAGGATATATATATTTATGTGTCTGTCTCTATATTTTCCTTCCCTTTCCCCACTTCAATATATCTTTTGAGAGAGAGAGAGAGAGAGAGAGAGAGAGAGAGAGAGAGAGAGAGAGATTTTTTTATAAGGAATATGTCACATGTTTATGGAGGCTGACAAGTCCCAGGATCTGCAGTTGGTAAGCTGGAGACCCAAGAGAGCTGATGGTGTAGCTCCAGTCTGAGTCCAAAGTCAGGGAAAAAAATTGATGCCTCAGCTCAAATGCGGTCAGGCAAAAAGGATCCTCTCTTACTCATGGGAGGCTCAGCCTTTCCGTTCTATTCAGGTCTTCAACTAAATGAATGTTGCCCACCCACATTAGGGAGGGCAACTTGCTTTATTCAATCTACTGATTTAAATGTTAATGTCATCCAAAGTAACCATTACACAATCATGTTTGACCAAATATCTATGCACCTCATCTCCCTGTCAAGTTGACAAATAAAATTAACCATCAAAAATATTGTCTAGTTCACATTTTTTGGTTTCCAATTTGGATAGTGAGATCTAGTAAGGTTAAATAATTAATCTAAGGTCACAGTGCTAGATGTGCAGATATCTGGAACTGGAACCTAGGTCTTGCCAATTCTAGTTCACTGCTTTTTCCACTATATAACATTGACTTCTCCCCTTCTGCATCCCAATGTAGATTAAACACTGATTAACTATGCCTATTACTGTTAAAAAAATACATCATAGTATAGTTTAAACAAATGAAACCAGCTGAAAAAAATGGATGACTTTTGGCTATCTTCAACTTCTTTTTCATTATTATATAAGTTTAAGGTGTATAATGTGATACATTTGACCCTTTAACAATATGGGGATTAACCCACATATAACTTACAGTTGGCCTTCTGTATCTGAGGTTCCTCTGCAATATCAGATTCAACCAACCATGGACCATGTAGTACTATAGTATTACTCCTAAAAAGTATCTGCATATAAGTAGGCTCATGCAGTTCAAACCCTTGTTGTTCACGAGTCAACTGTAATTCAACATCTATATACACTACAAAGTGATCACCACAAGTCTAGTTACCATCCATCATAATACAGTTGACTTTCTTCACCCATTTTTACCACCCTCCAACCCCCTTCCCTTCTGGTAACCACTAATCTGATCTCTGTACCAGAGTTTGTTTTGTTTATTTTGTTTGTTTTGCTTTAGATTCCACACATAAGTGAAATCATAAGGTATTTGTCTTTCTCTGTCTGAGTTATTTCACATAGCATAACACTTTCATGGTCCATCCATGTTTTCACAAATGGTAGGATTTCATTCTTTTTATGGCTGAGAAGTATTCCATTGTGTATATACACCACATATTCTTTATACATTCATCCTTTATTGGACACTTAGAGACAAAAGCAAAAGTGAACAAATAGGACTGCATCAAACTAAAAAGCTTCTGCACAGTGAAGGACACCATCATCAAAATGCAAATGCAACCTACTGGGTGGGAGAAGATAGTTGAAAATCATATATTTGAAAGGGGTTAATAATCAAAATACAGAAATAACTCACATAACTCAACAACAAAAACAAACAAACAGATTAAAAATTAGAGGATCTGAATAGACATTTTTCCAAAGAAAATACACAGATGGCCAACAGGCACATGAAAAGATGCTCATGTCACTCATCATCAGGGAAATGCAAGTCAAAACCATAATGAGATATTACCTCACACCTGTCACAATGGCTATTATCAAAAAGGCAACAAATAACAAGTGTTGGAAAAGATGTGGGAAAAAGGTAGCACTCTTGGTGAGATTGTAAATTGCAGCTACTATGGAAAACAGTATAAAGATTCCTAAAAAAAAAAAAAGAATAGAACTACCATATGACTCAGCTATCCCACTTCTAGGCATTTATCTGAAGAACACAAAATCACTAATTCAAAAAGATATGTGCACCCATATGTTCATTGCAACATTATTTAAAATAGTCAAGACATGAAAATAACTTCAAGTTTTAGAATCCATTGATTAATGTAGGGAAAACACTAGATTGAGGGTCAGAAGAAGGTTCTTGGCTTTTCCAGTAGCTAATTCAATGACCTGGGAAGATCACTTTCCCTCACAGGGTTGCTTTCAGTTTCCTCATCTGAAAAGGAGGGGCTGCACTTTAGGCTTTAACATTTATATGCAACCTTCTAATCCTGATGCCGACCAAAGCATCCAAATATACCATCAAGCTTTTTGGTATTTGAATGCAGCCGTGATTTGCAGACTGCACAGCTCCCACAGGCATCCTGCTTCTGGTGCTGAATTTGTTGGTATCAAATCTCTGTTACCAAACTTTTTATTATTGTTAACTCTAACCACTCTCAGCAGTGGCCTTATCTAGCCCTATCTCCTCTTACCAGAGCCCCTTGTATAAATGGTGTTGGCTGAAGTTTAAAAATGAACAGAAGTTTATATAATAGTAGAATAGCCATTTATCAGGCATCACCTCATCAGGAGTTCCTCCAACCAGAAAGGCTAATATGATTATCAGTTTTCTTAATATTTATGCTGTCTCTTCACCCATTCCCTCTTCCAACAATGAAGCTTGGGTTGGTTAGCTTCTTTCATCATGGTTCTACACGCTTTACAATAAATATTGTAATGTAGTACAATAAATTACTCAAGCCAGCATACTTTTTTCTATATATTTTTAGACCTTAGACTTCTCAAAATAACATTATTCACTTCCCCATACCCCTTCAATTTGTTGAAATGAGTGTGATTGAGAGGAAGCCATTGTTGTGTTTTGTCGAGCCTATATCCAGGAAAAACACACCTTAAAAAATTGGAGAAATATACAGATGTTCAATTGGTGACAATAAAGTATGGTATCATTATATCTTCAAGTGTTTACTGACTAAAAACTTGACACTGCCTCTAGGCCTAAAGCTGTGGTGGTTAAAATTAGAAGACTATCAAATCTTTTCATACTAGTCTCCATTGTTTAAATTATAACTGAAAAATTGTTTAGAATGAGCTCAACTATGATTGTGTTAGAGAAAAGGGTAAAGATGAGTCAACTTAGTCTTTCTCCTTCTAGCTATTTATGTATAGACCATCAACCAGCTAGAATTGAAAGTCAAGTAAGATAGAAAAATGAAGGCATTTAATATAAAAGTACAGCTTCATGATGACATACATTTTAAAATTCCATTTCACTAAGGAGGATGTCACAATAGAAAATAAATGTCCACATTTTGATAAAACAGTACAACTTTTCAATTCTTGATATATCTGCTTAGAACTTGTTTCTGGATTGGTTCTTTCAGAAACACGGACAAGGTTCCAAATGTAGTCATTGAACTCATTGGATTAGTTAACATGTTTCAAAGAGAAACAGCTTGTCATTTGAGAAATAAAAAGAAATAATTCAGTGAATTCCAAATACACATATTTTCTAATCCTTGAGAAAGGAATGGGATACAGTGAGAATGAGAGCAAGAGTGGAATAAGGAGATAGAATTAACTAAAGAAAAGGATGGTTAATAAGATTATTAAGACAATGAAAATACTGATACCTTATTAATATTTAATACCATTCATTCAATTAATTCAGAATATATTACAAATATTAGCTTAAAGTCCAATAATATCTCACCTTATTCAGGTGATATCTACTGATAGGCATTTTCTTCAAAATGACAGTGGGAAATGGGTAGAATCAGTGGACAGATAAAGTCACACTTTGTTTGACTTTGTCTTGTTTGACAGAATATTTCTGAAATTTCAGTCTGTAATTTTTAATTATTCATTTTGCTATGTTTAAAGCAATTAATGTGAGAGCTATTTATTTTTCTTGATAATTAGATGTAGTGATTAGAACATGTTTTATATTACACTGGAGTTTTCTTTTTAAAGAACTCATGAAAAGAAAACAGCAACTGGATTTCATGATGTGGTTAGCATGGTAGTGTTTGAAGGGAGATAAAAGGTACATTTTTTTTCTACATTTAAAGGGTCTCATTGTAATATGCTTTGCAAGCCTAATATTATTTATGGAACTGGATAGTAAATGAGTACCAAATATTCATTGTTGGCTGTGCACAGTGATGCCAGCTATTTGTCAGCTTAGGTGCCTTTTCCCACTATTTTCATGTTAAATAATCAGCTACCAGGGACATACCTGGATTATGTCTGGTCTCCAGCTATGTGAGGCAAGCAACTGTGTTACTTTCAACATCTGGCTGGTCAAATATGAAACAACTGAATCTGATAATCAGTGGAATAGACTACAGAAACGGACTAAAAACAAAATAATCCTATATGCTAAAGCAGATTTAGTAGTTTTCTCCAACTGAAAATCTGTATGGCCTGGTTGATATTGACAGGTGAAAAGACTGGTTTGCATAACTAACAAGACTGATTTAAATTATTCAGATGAAGGCTATCTTCTCCCCCCTCCACTTACAAATACACACACAAAGGATAAATAGGTTGTTTTAATTATTGACTGAATGCTTCACCTCATATCTTGGTGGTAGATAGGCATAATGTTGGATAACTTGGACATAAAACACTGATATTTTGTAGAAACACCTATACATAGGGTTTATGAAATGAAAAGCGAAACCTACTGGGATGTGTGATTTAGGAAGACACATACTTTAATTTTAGTTGGAGAAAAAACTATTAACAGAAATGTATGTCTAGTAAAGCAGAGGCAAATACAGAATGATTAATTTACTACTTCAGATTAGATATTAGGTAATAAGAGTAACCAAAACAACATCAGCACCTAATATTTATTTAACACTCTACTAGGCATTTTGTCAGGTACATTATTTATTTTTTTTAGAATCATGCCACACTTTATTTCAGGAAATCCTCAGACAAGTCTGTAAAGTAGGCATGACCATTATCAGAAACTTACAGGTAATAAAACTGAGGCACAAAGAATATTGGGGTTATGTGACTTGCTTATGGTTGCAGTTATTATGTGGCAGAGCCATGAGAACAGGCCTGGAAATGGCAGTGTGGTTATTTGCTTGGAACTATAAATTAGAGCAATGACAGAGAGCCAGCTGATCTAGTTTCTTCCCAGTGATAGTCAGGCCACAGATGGTTTACAAATCTGTCTTTCTTTCAATTAACCATTGACTATAATTTGTGGGTAACTCCCCTTCCTAGTTCTGTGGATGTCTCCCAGCTGAAAATTGGCTCAAATAAACAGAATGCCAATTGTGCATGACTTCTGATAATTTTTGGGCGTCTTACTAATGGGATTTTCCCTCCTAAGATAAGATTTTCTGAGATATAACAATTAAAAGAAATTTCTGAGCCTTTCTCAAAGCATAAGGCCAAATATTTAGGTAGAACCTGTTGATCATGGCTACAGAATGAAGAATATATAAATTAGCTTAAAAGAAGAAATAGTTTGGATGCAGTTCCTGGATGCAGGGGTTTTTCAAGATTAGCCATCCTTGGCAAAAGATCTGGATTACTTCCATTTGCTCCCCTCAGAAAGGAATTTTATTTGATCTGTTATGACACCAGCCCTAATAGAAATGGATAGGTCAAACAGGGTTATACGCAGGGATAATGCAGGCCAATATGAGTCCTCAACCGCATACAGGGGAGTCTTCCATAGCTTTTATTAAAAATTTTATTACTTTCTTTTTATCTCAAGTGATTAGAAATGAAATAACAACTACCTGGATGGTAATGAAGAACACAAAAGACAGATATAATTTCAGAAATAATTCAGAGTGTTCATTCATAAGTAATTGGTTTACTCCAATAGATGTCACTTGGGTAGCTAATTTTCTTCAGCTAAATTCTTGTAGTTTATGTCTTGTTCTGGGTTGAATGAGCACAGAAGGCAAAACAATGTTTTCCCAGCACTGTTGGTGAAGTCCAGTCTGAAGAACTTCCTAAGGATCATGACTTTTTCTCCATCACAGTAGGGCTTATTTGACCTTAATATTGCTAGGCTTTTTAAAAAAAATTTTATTTATTTTTTCTGTATTGGGTCTCCGTTTCTGTGTGAGGGCTTTCTCTAGTTGTGGCAAGCGGTGGCCACTCTTCATCGGGGTGTGTGGGCCTCTCACTATTGCGGGCTCTCTTGTTGCAAAGCGTAGGCTCCAGACACACAGGCTCAGTAGTTGTGGCTCACGGACCCAGTTGCTCTGCGGCATGTGGGATCTTCCCAGACCAGGGCTCTAACCCATGTCCCCTGTATTAGCAGGCAGACTCTCAACCAGTGAGCCACCAGGGAAGCCCCTGCTAGGCCTTTAATTATGCAATTTCAATTTTTCTCATTTGGAAGATTTCCTTGCTCTAAATTTTATTCCTTGAAAGAGGAAATGAGAAGGGGATAGAAGATGATTTATTTTGTCAGCATGTCCTTGCAAAAAAGCACTTCTCAGGAGATCAAATGTAAGTCTTCCCCATCCATATTTGAGACAATATACTAATATGAAACAATATTCCTTACATTGAAAAAATATAGTACATAGAACCCACTTGGTGACTTTATAGAGCATAAAACCCACTTTGTGCTTAAAAAATTAATTGCTGTGTTTGAGGCAAATAGAAGAATGTCACTAGCCATTTTTTCCTCCATGGCACTCCTTAGTACCCTTGAAAAGATTTTGAGTCTCTAGCCTGTTAAGGCAAGCCTACGAGAACATTGTTTGGAAGTACCATATCTGACAACTACTTATGTCTTCAACTAAGAGAGTCTCTTATTCTTGCATGACATCTCTCCTCTCCAAGCTCCTTGAGTGTGAGCCACTGCAATACTACTAGACTCTTTACCCAAGTGTCGAATATATCAATATCAGAAAACAGCACATATAAAGGTAAGGAGAAAATTGGGGCAAGAGGGAAAGATGAATTAAGGAGCCAAGGACCAGAATGACTAGGTATTTTAGGAAAATAACTTTATATGTTTCATGTGCAGAGAGCAGGATGTTGTTATATGCTTATAAATTTTAACTATGTCCAAAGTGATCTTAAGTCAAGCTTCCAAATTCTTCATGGGAAAAATATTCTTCTTTTGCAGAAATCGAACAATTTTCTGGAGATGAAAAATTGAGGAACAGGGAGAAATACATATGCCGTGTTTTGATAGAGGTGAGTGATCAAAAGCAAAACCTAGTTTTAAGTAGATGTATGATCGGTATGGCATACTATTACAGAGCGATCTTTTAGAGGCAAAACACTATGAAATATACAATTTGGATGGAAGAGCCATTACATAAAGTATGCTGATGAAAAGAGAAAGATGAAAGACCAGTGGTACTGAAAACTCACCTGTGATGAGCAATAAAATAATAGTGGGTCATTATCTGTCGGTATTAAGTTCAGGAAATTCATAAACTGATAGAGGGCCCTGAGAAGAAATGAGCATAAAGTACCAATTCTCTCTGTGTACAAGAATTGAAGAGCTGTTATTACCAAAAAACTGAAAGTGCAACGGGGTAAATAATAAATTAAAAAGCTGCTGACTCAAGGATGTGATCCCATCTTCCTATCAAGGAAAAGCACATGGGTGACTGAAGGAAGGGATGGTGCAATTTTATAAGATAGCCCTGCGAATATAAAATTGAGTAACTCTACGTGAATGGAGGTGACAGACTGCTATGTACAGGAATTAAATTATAACAGCAGCACTGAACTTAAGTCTATTTTAGTCAGATATAACAAAAGGCTACAATGCACCTGCACCATTTCTGGGAGAAAATATTTGCACATAACAAACCCACGTGTACAAATGCATAGTTGGTTATCAGCATATTATCATTTTATCTTAGCAGTTGCACATTGTTTAGAGGATAAACAGCATTTTGAAAAGTCCTTTGAAACCTTTGCTCTGTAATACCCATGAGGCAAAACTAATATTCTTATACTGTCTCAGTGCTCTAGTCTGCAGCTTTCCCTGCTCCCACATTAAGGGATTTGGATTTTATGCCGAGAGAGAGCCAAGGCAGATGGGAATTATTCAGAATTTGGAAAAACAAGGAAGCTTCAATTAATAGGCTGCTGGCAGGCAACCTCTGCAGTGCACATTTTACTCCCACATACATTTTGTTTGCGCATACACACTCATGCATATGATTTCTTTTAACTTTTAAAGAGAGGATCACACTTTAGTAATGAGAGAATGTCTCTGAACAGAATTCAATACGTGTTATGCCTTAGCAGTTTAATTTAGAGGTAACAAAGGGGGAAATATGCAAATCCAATTTCAGAAACCAAGATGGACTGCTGACATTTGGTAAAGGCAAGTCCAATTGGAAACAAAACAGTCTTTCCCTCAATGTGTGGCAGACGTAATTAAATTTAAGTCTAATATTATGGAGGGCAGGAAAAGATCTATCTGTGCTTAATATATTTGTTGGGGGAAGAGCGGGATGAGGGAATACATTTGGATTACCACTTTGTGGGGCTACTGAATAGGTTATATTCAAGAGAATTGAAACTTTTGCTCCATTCCCTTTCAGTGGTGGGAAGACATTAGTTCTTGGTTCTGAGCCAGATTCCAGGGCAACTGCTGGACAAAGAATTATAGAGTACATAATAATATGTTAGAATTCATAGATCTGCCCTATGAAATGTTTCTCTTTCTTACAAGAGCATAATGTGAAAGCTGTACAAATTTCCAGGAAATAGATTCAGGAAAAATATTTCTGATTAGATAATATATTTTGAGAACATTAAGCAAATGACATGATTTTATAACCATTTGGGTCTTTAAAGGCAATTAAGAAGGCTTGAGAATTAATTAGTTTGATAAGTGAAAAGAGACCACCTATCCAGTGCTATAGTGTTGTCTGTAGTAAATTTGTGTCACCTATTGCTCTGCTGAGCATGTCAATTCTGTACTGCAGCCATCTCTACAGAGACAAACTCTGTCCTAAATTTCTAACAATGGATAAGTCATATTTCAGAACACAAGGCTATAGCAACTACTAAATGAATTTCTAGATATATTAAATTAGTACTCCAGAATGTATTCCAGATGAAATGGGTAGATCATAGCCTTCAAGATAGGCTGTTCTTAAAATGACACTGCCTTTAATTTGAATCCTGAAGATGGCTATATCTTTCAAAGAGGAAAATGTTAGCCAATGTTGAACAGGCAACTGGAGAACATGGCAGAGGCAAAGGGCTGCCCTAGCAGGAAGCAAAGTCGTAAGCAATAAGAGAGCTCTAAGAAAATTCAATATTAAAAGAATAGAAAGAAATATTAAGTGAGTGCAGAAAAGATCAATGGAAACAATAAGCTATTGTTTTGTTTTTGTATCAGAGCCTTTATTAAAAATGAAAAAAATAAATACACCAAGAGCTGTACATCAGATGAAGAAAGAGATATGACCTGGAGGAATGGAAATTTTCAAATCAATAGCAGCTTAATATCAGGACAAATTAACCTTATTTTTGAAGGATACAAAACTTCTTTATATTAACAAGTCATAGCTATATTCATTGAACAATAGTTTTTATTCATTTCTGGACCTCTGACACTTCTTTTTAGGATGTTTCCATACTAAAATGGCATCTCTGAACACTGATCTCTTATTTTACATTAGTTATTCTGGCCTTTTTATTGTGTCAGTCTTTGAAATCACACAGATTTTTATGAGATAGCAAATGCTCCAAAAGGCAACTTGCAGGATGATTGCTGTATAAAAAGGCTAAGCTTGAAATAATACCTATTAATGCCACTGATTTAGCAGGAGTGTCTCCTCTTTGTTCAGTACACATTTGCTTTTTGAATTCATTCCACTAGGAATTTTGTCTCTGGTTTTGGTGTTATCTTTTATTCCCTTCTATTCAGTTATCAGTTAGATATTGAATGTTGCCAACTTTCATAAAAAGCCTGAAATTCAGGGGAAGCCCAGCTTTTCGGTAGTCTTAATGGGACTATGGTCTGCCAATTTGTGGGAAGAGCGATTGTATTGGGATAATGGATGAATATTTTAGCTACTTAAAGACAATTATTGAAAGAAAAATGAAATTTTACATAAATGAGACTAGTCTGAAGTTGATTGTCAGTCTCGTTTTAATTTCAGGAAGAACATTCACTATATTTTCCTCTACTTTTTGACTTATTATAAAATTCTTCTCTCACCACAAAGAACAAGAGAATAGATACTTGTAGGTGTAGTTTTTCTTTTTTGTAACATCTTTATTGGAGTATAATTGCTTTACAATTGTGTGTTAGTTTCTGCTTTATAACAAAGTGAATCATCTATACATATACATATATCCCCATATCTCTTCCCTCTTGTGTCTCCCTCCCTCCCACCTTCCATATCCCACCCCTGTAGGTGTTCACAAAGCACCGAGCTGATCTCCCTGTGTTATGTGGCTGCTTCCCACTAGCTATCCATTTTACATTTGGTAGTATATATAAGTCCATGCCACTCTCTCACTTTGTCCCAGCTTACCCTTCCCCTTCCCCATGTCCTCAAGTCCATTCTCTAGTAGGTCTGCATCTTTATTCCTGTCCTGCCCCTAGGTTCTTCATAACCATTTCTTTCTTTTTTTTAGATTCCATATATATGTGTTTGCATATGGTATTTGTTTTTCTCTTTCTGACTTATTTCACTCTGTATGACAGACTCTAGTTCTATCCAGCTCACTACAAATAACTCAATTTCATTTCTTTTTATTGTTGAGTAATATTCCATTGTAAATTGATACAGCCACTATGAAGAATGGTATGGAGGTTCCTTAAAAAAACTAAAAATAGAACTACAATATGACCCAGCAATCCCACTACTGGGCATATACCCAGAGAAAGCCATAATTTAAAAAGAGTCATGTACCACAATGTTCATTGCAGCTCTATTTACAATAGCCAGGACATGGAAGCAACCTAAGTGTCCATCGACAGATGAATGGATAAAGATGTGACACAGATAAGTAATTTTGATGGTTTACCAACATTTCACATGCAAAAGCAGTCCACCAAATGAATTTCTACCATCAGATATAGAAAACAGGCAGTTGACTTTTCCTATGATTAAGTATCGAGCAAAGTTAAACAGAGTATGCAGAAAACAGCTTTTTTTCCTCTCAGTATTGTCAAACAGTTCTACTTAATAGCAATTATTCAAAGGCAGAGAAAATGAAACTCAAAAACTTAAATGAGAAGAGAAACTGTATAGGAACTTCATTGTTTTATTTACCAACACACACACACACACACACACACACACACACACATCCCACACACTGCTACGTTTCTTCAGGACCAATGTCTTGGAATGCCTCCAGTCACGATGAACTGCATCAAAAGTCAAGGCATCTGCCATCTATGTTCATATCACAATCACGCCGAGTCTAGGCAGAGTATAGAAATGAGAGAAGATAACCAGATGCTCATAAATAACAAGGTTTCTGTGAAAAGCTGTAATGCAAGGGCATTTAAATGTAGCCCAAAAAATTCTCCAATTGAAGGCTTTTCAAATATTATAACGTCACTTAATACTATGCATGAGTGTCTAAATTCATTTAACTAGCAGATTGCTTTTACTCATTAAAATAGCAAATATTTTAATTCATGTGTCAATTGCAATTATAGCTGTGCTGTTTATTCGTTAGTGATATAAGAACTATTTCCACTTCTTTTTTTAACCTCAGCCTCAAAATTGGATTAAAATATTCTTACATATTTGAGGTTTTTATTATTATCTAATATTTTTTCTGAAATTTTAGGAGCTTTGAAAGGAAGAGAAATAAAAAGAAAGTTTCTCATGGCATTTTTAGGTTCAGGAAATTGTGAAAATTTTAGTAGAACGTTTAATCTTGAAAGGATTCCAGCTTACTTTTGAGCCATGAAAGAGCTCTTTAGTTTGGAGAAGTTTTATATTCTTAGTGAACACCTATTCTCCAGAGTCCCAGACTAAATGGAGCCGACACTGACTCTTCAGAAGTTCTTTTTTACCCATAGTCTTTCCTGATCAGTGAATCTGAATCATAACAATTTAATATTATGCATTTATGCACGTGCAAATGTCAACATATTCCCTTCCTAAGCCTAGCCAAAAACTATTGCCAATAATGATTTTCTCACTTTCTGGACAGATCATATATTCCATTTCCACATTGATTTAAATTATTTTAAAAATTTTTCTTTAAAGGTAAATTACAAAATTTCTTTAGTGTGGAATTTTATAGAATTTTAGATATCTTAAATGTATGTTGGAAGTAAAGAATGCTAGGGATTAAGTAACCTACGTAGATTATTGGAGATTAGTTCACCGAAGCCTGTGCCAGTCTCTTTATACATGATGTTGGAGAGGCCCCAGGGATCATAAGTGCTTCTCCAGAATACAGGAGTGGGTACAGGCCAGTGGGTATAGGCTGGGTAACAAGTATAGTGGCTCTCTTAGAGTAAATCTTGTGTGATGCCATTTTCCCTGAAAACCAACAGGTGTGTGTTCATATATATTTCATAATTTTGGTCTATTGCTGACATTATTTTCTGTGAAGAGTCCAACATGCTGTGAACATTCTCATTTTGTCTGATCAGTTTTCTCTAAAATCCTGTGCCAGCTGTCATCACACGTGTTAGACTCCTTTGAGGTAAAACTAGAGTTTTAAACACCAAGAACATCTAAATGTGCAAAGTACTGTTTAAGGTCCTTACATTAACTTTATCATAAACTCTATGCTTTAATAGGAGACACTAATCAGTAGTCACTGAGATAACTTAAATGGTACTCTAGTGTCACAAACTGTAGCTTTTAAAAAATGTACCAGTTTTATGATCATTATCATCTTCATTATCACTATCATCATGAACATATATGTATATTGAGCACCCACTGTGTGCCTGACATTATACTAGAATATAATGGTTGGAGAACATATGCAGCGATTACTCAAGATATATATTTCTTCATGCAAATTAAGGCTTCATGTACATTAGGAACTGAATCAGAAACACATAGACCAAGCGCTACTGAATGGTAAAATATCAGTAGAAAAAGAAAGTAGAGTGTTGTGGATATATTACTATAGTTTTATATTTTTTCAATACTTTCCACATTTATTTGGGGAGGGGTTACTGCTAAATGTGCTGGGTCGGAGCAGGCAGATGAGGAAAGGAAAAACGAATACAGAATAAGGAAATAAGCTATGGGAGAGGTAAAGGAAAGGCTGAGTAAGAGAAGTGTAAGACTGTCATGCAGTGCAGTTTCCACTAGGACTTCCCTTTTCTTTTCCTGATAATTAATTGTTTATCCCCTGTTAGACATAGACATCCTCCCAGGTATTGCTTCTGTGTCTACTGTCTCTGATATCTATTGCAACCATCAAATACTCTGTGGCATCAATAGGGAGAACAAGATGGAGGAGTGTTCTGACCATTATGGGAGCTTGTGCCCGGGGCAAAATTCTATTTTTATTTGATACCAGATCTGGGCCAGACCTGAGAAGCATTTCCTTTTCTTAGATTTTTGTAAACAATATTTGAGTGTTTTTTGGGGCAGCATGACATAGTGGAAAGAGAATAGGCTCTACAGTCAGTAAAGCCTTTGTTCAAATTCGGGTTATGTAACCATGAACAAATTACTTAAACTTGCTGAACATCAGGTTCTTTATCTGAAAAAGGTCAAGATATAATCAAGAATAACACTTACCTAAGAGAGTGACCATTAAGATTCATCATTATGACAATATACAATTCTAAACATAGTGCATGGAAAATAGTGAAAACTAAGTAAATATTAGTTCTCCTACATGAATTTTAATATTTAATAATCTTAAGTAGTCTGTGAATTAATCACTAAAATGTTTATATATGTAATAAGGGAATGTTGTCTTCACTTTTGTTTCTGCTGTGAATTAATATGTTACTTAAAATATTTTATAAAATTGAATATAGTGATTTATTTCCTGGGGGAAACTCAAGAGGATGAGATTAAAAGGTCATGAAGATTTTGTTTTGCCAAAAAGATCAGCCAACTGAAAAAAAGTTGAGGACTACTATATTAAAATGTCATACCACAAAAAAGACTTACAGGTTTGCATTTCTATTCCTGGTGCTATACTATAGGAATAAAGAAATTCTCAAAATGGAATTACATCAAAATTAAACATTACTCTAAATATGACTTTGGAAATGCTTGTGGCATAGACACAAAATGTACTCATGGCTGTGCTAAGTCAATAATATGCTTACACAATGTACATTGATATACTTAATCTCAGGTTCACATTGCATTAAAAATGTGATCTGAGAAGCTGTTGATGCTTTTTGTTGTTTTGAATTTGTTTTTTTATTAAATATCACTTAGAATTATTGGTCTATTGATTGGACTTGGAACTGTATCTTCTTATGATAGTTTTTGTTGATATTTATTGTATTTATTGCAAATGTTTCAGAATAGCTACTTATTTTCTATGTGTTTGGGGGCAGGTTATTTCAACCTTCTGAGGCTTCACTTTCTTCCTATGTCCCTGAGGAGCAGACTAAATAATATTCCATCTCTGTCATTTCACAATTTGACAATTCTAATACTGCAGTTGTCTCAGAATAATGCTTGGTCAGGATGAAAAAGTAGACAAAAATTGTTGAAAACAATTCAAATAGCAATAGATGTTTTTTGAAAGCTCTATGAAAATGATAAAGGAGTATATAAGCATAAGATATTAAAATTTAATCAGTTTAATTTGAGAAATAAATAAAGAGATTAAACATAATACTTAACTGTGCCCAAGACCTTAAGAGATACAAACAACTCTGTATAAAATAAATAAGCAAGAAGGATATATTGAATAGCACAGGAAATTATAACCATTATCTTACAATAACTTTTAATGTAGTATAATATGTAAAAATACTGAATCACTGTGCTATATATCTGAAATTAATATAATATTGTGAATCAAGTATACTTCAATAAAATAAAGAACGAAAAAAACAAAAATAAAATTTTTTCTCTAAAAAAAAAAAATGTGCCCAAGACCAAATTTAACTGCCTCTTTTGAACATACCTGAATTTGCTTTCTATGCTACTTACACTGTACCAGGTATAACAGGCTGGGGTAATAAGGATAATAGCAATTCGTAGCAGTAGTAGTAATACCTACTATTAATTGAATGTCACCTGGGTGCCAAACAGTGTGTGATATGTATCTATACAACTATATCTGTCTGTCTATGTATACATATATGTCTTAAATTGCAAGGTAGATATCACAGTTCCCAGCTTACTGATGGAGAGGAAACACAAGGGCATACAGGTAGACACTCTGCTTAAGTTTTTTTTTATTTAATGTTTTTTTGTTGTTTATATACAATATTATATAAGTTACAGATGCACAACACAGTGATTCGTGATTTTTAAAGGTTATACTGCCTGTATACTCATTATAAAATATTGGCTATATTCCCTGTGCTGTATAATATAAATTTGTAGCTTGTTTAATTTATACAAAATAGTTTGTACCTCATAATTCCCTACCCCTATATCACCCTTCCCCCCTTTACTCTCCCCATTGGCAGCCACTAGTTTGTTCTCTATATCTATGAGCCTGTTTCTTTTCTGTTACATTGTTTAGTTTGTTATATTTTTTCAATTCCACATATAAGTGATAACATACAGTATTTAACTTTCTCTGTCTGACTTATTTCACAGCATAATACCCTCCAAGTCTATTCATGTTGTTGTAAACAGCAAAATTCCAATCTTTTTTATGGCTAAGTAGTATTCATTGCATGTGTGTGTGTGTGTGTGTGTGTGTGTGTGTGTGTGTGTGAGACATATCTTCTTTATCCATTTACCTGTTGATGGACACGAAGGTTACTTCCATATATTGGAAATTGTAAATAATGTTGCTATGAACACTGGGGTGCATGTATTTTACTGAATTAGTGTTTTCATTTTTTTTTTCAGATATATACCCAGGACTGGAATCACTAAGTCATAGGGTAGTTTCACTTTTAGTTTTTTGAGTAACCTCCGTACTGTTTTCCACAGTTACTGCACCAATTTATATTTACCCAATAACAGTGTACAATGGTTCTCTTTTCTCCACATCCTTGTCAATAATTGTTATTTGTGTTCTTTTTGATGATAGCCATTCTGACAGGTGTGAGGTGATATCTCATTGTGGTTTTAATTTGCATTTCTCTAATGATTAATGAAGTTGAGCATATTTTCATGTGTCTATTGGCCACCTGTATGTCTTCTTTGGAAAAATGTCTATTCAGGTATTCATCTCACGTTTTAATTGGTTTGTTTGCTTTTTTGATACTGAATCTATATATTTTGTATGTTAATTTCTTAGGAGTCATACCATTTGAAAATATCTTTTCCTATTCAGCACATAGTCTTTGCCTCTTGTTGATGGTTTCTTTTATTGTGGCCAAGCTTTTAGGTTTAATTAGGTCCCATTTGTTTATATTTGCTTTTATTTCCTTTGTTTAGGAGACAGAATAAAAAAATATTGCTATGATTTATGTCAAAGAGTGTTCTGCCTATATTTTCTTCCAGTTGTATGGTTGCCAGCCTTACATTTAGATCTTTAATCCATTTTGAGTTTATTTTTGTATATGGTGTTAGAGAATGTCCTAATTTCATTCTTTTACAGATTTCCTCACTTATTGAAGGGACTGTATTGTCTCCATTGTATATTCTTGCCCTTTTTGTCATAGATTAATTGATCATAAGTGTGTGGGTTTATCTCTAGGCTTTCTATCCTGTTCCACTGACCTATGTTTCTGTTTTTGTGCCAGGACCATACTGTTTTGATTACTGTAACTTTTTAAAAAATATTTTTATTGGAGAATAATTGCTTTACAATGGTGTGCTATTTTCTGCTATATAACAAAGTGAATCAGTTATACATACATATATTACCATATCTCTTCCCTCTTGCATCTCCCTCCCTCCCACCCTCCCTATCCCACCCCTCTAGGTGGTCACAAACTACCTAGTGGTGCTATCTCCCTGGGCTATGTGGCTACTTCTCACTAGCTATGTATTTTACACTTGGTAGTGTATATATGTCCATGCCACTCTCTCACTTTGTCACAGCTTGCCATTCCGCCTCCCCATATCCTCAAGTCCTGGCTCTAGCACGTCTGTGTCTTTATTCCTGGCTTACACCAAGGTTCTTCACGACCTTTTTTTTCCCCTTAGATTCCATATATATGTGTTAGCATACGGTATTTGTTTTTCTCCTTCTGACTTACTTCACTCTGTAGGACAGACTCTAGGTCCATCCACCTCACTACAAATAACTCAATTTTGTTTCTTTTTATGGCTGAGTAATATTCCACTGTATATATGTGACACATCTTCTTTATCCATTCATCTGTTGCTGGACACTGAGGTTGCTTCCATGTCCTGGCTATTGTTAATAGAGCTGCAATGAACATTTTGGTACATGACTCCTTTTGAATTATGGTTTCCTTGGGGTATATGCCCAGTAAAGGGATTGCTGGGGCGTATGGTAGTTCTATTTGTAGGTTGTTAAGGAACGTCCATACTGTTCTGCATAGTGGCTGTATCAATTTACATTCCCACCAAGAGTGCAAGAGTGTTCACTTTCCTCGACGCCCTCTCCACCATTTATTATTTCTAGATTTTTTGATGATGGTCATTCTGACTGGTGTGAGATGATATCTCATTGTAGTTTTGATTTTCATTTCTCTAATGATTAATGATGTTGAGCATTCTTTCATGTGTTTGTTGGCAATCTGTATATCTTCTTTGAAGAAATGTCTATTTAGGTCTCCTGCTCATTTTTGGATTATGTTGTTTGTTTTTTTGTTATTGAGCTGCATGAGCTGCTTGTAAATTTTGTAGATTAATCCTTTGTCTGTTGCTTCATTTGCAAATATTTTCTCCCATTCTGAGGGTTGTCTTTTGGTCTTGTTTATGTTTTCTTTGTTATGCAAAAGCTTTGAACTTTCATTAGGTGCCATTTGTTTATTTTTGCTTTCATTTCCATTTCTCTAGGACGTGGGTCCAAAAGGATCTTGTTGTGATTTATGTCATAGAGTGTTCTGCCTATGTTTTATTCTAAGAGTTTGATAGTGTCTGGCCTTACATTTAGGTCTTCAATCCATTTTGAGTTTATTTTTGTGTATGGTGTTAGCGAGTGTTTTAATTTCATACTTTTACATGTAGCTGTCCAGTTTTCCCAACACCACTGATTGAAGAGGCTGTCTTTTCTCCACTGTATATTCTTGCCTCCTTTATCAAAGATAAGGTGATAATATGTGTGTGGGTTTATCTCTGGGCCTTCTGTGCTGTTCCATTGATCTGTATTTCAGTTTTTGTGACAGTACCATACTGTCTTGATTACTGTAGCTTTGTGGTATAGTCTGAAGTCAGTGAGCCTGATTCCTCCTGCTCTGTTTTTCATTCTCTGATTGCTTTGGCTATTCGGGGTCTTTTGTGTTTCCATACAAATTATGAAAATTTTTGTTCTACTTCTGTGAAACATGCCATTGGTAGTTTGATAGGGATTGCATTGAATCTGTAGATTGCTTTGGATAGTAGAGTCATTTTCACAATGTTGACTCTTCCAATCCAAGAACATGGTATATCTCTCCATCTATTTGTATCATCTTTAATTTCTTTCATCAGTGTCTTTTAATTTTCTGCATACAGGTTTTTATCTCCTTAGGTAGTTTGATTCCAAGATATTTTATTATTTTTGTGTCAATGGTAAATGGGAGTGTTTTCTTAATTTCACTTTCAGATATTTCATAGCTAGTGTTTAAGAATGCCAGAGATTTCTGTGCATTAATTTTTTATCCTGCTACTTTACCAAATTCAATGATTAGCTCTAGTAGTTTTCTGGTAGAATCTTTAGTATTCTCTATGTATAGTATAATGTCATCTGCAAAGAGTGACAGATTTACTTCTTTTTTTTCCAGTTTGGATTCCTTTTAATTCTTTTTCTTCTCTGATTGCTGTAGGTAAAACTTCCAAATTTATGTTGAATAATAGTGGTGAGAGTGGGCAACCTTGTCTTGTTCCTGGTCTTAGTGTGAATGGTTTCAATTTTTTACCATTGAGGAGGATGTTTGCTGTGTGTTTATCATATATGGCCTTTATTATGTTGAGGAAAGTTCCCTCTATGCCTACTATCTGCAGGGTTTTTTTCATAAATGGGTGTTGAGTTTTCTCAGAAGTTTTCTCTGCATCTATTGAGATGATCGTATGGTTTTTCTCCTTCAGTTTGTTAATATGGTGTACCCCGTTGATTGATTTGCCTATATTGGATAATCCTTGCATTCCTGGAATAAACCCACTTGATCATGGTGTATGATCCTTTTAATGTGCTGTTGGATTCTGTTTGCTAGTATTTTGTTGAGCTTTTTTTGCGTCTATGTTCATCAGTGATATTGGCCTGTAGTTTTCTTTCTTTGTGACATCTTTGTCTGGTTTTGGTATCAAGGTGATGGTGGCCTCATAGAATGAGTTTGGGAAAGTTCCTCCCTCTGGTATATTTTGGAAGAGTTTGAGGAGGATAGGTATTAGCTCTTCTCTAAGGGTTTGATAGAATTCACCTCTGAAGCCATCTGGTCCTGGGCTTTTGTTTGTTTGAAGAATTTATTCACAGTTTCAGGTTCAGTGTTTGTGATTGTTTTGCTCATATTTTCTATTTCTTCCTGGATCAGTCTCGGCAGGTTGTGCATTTCTCAGAATTTGTCCATTTCTTCCAGGTTGTCCATTTTATTGGCATAGAGTTGCTTGTAGCAATCTCTCATGATCCTATGTATTTCTGCTGTGTCAGTTGTTACTTCTCTTTTTTCATTTCTAATTCTAATGATTTGAGTCTTCTCCCTTTTTTCCTTGATGAGTCTGGCTAATGGTTTATCATTTTTGTTTATCTTCTCAAAGAACCAGCTCTTAGTTTTATTGATCTTTGCTACCATTTCCTTTATCTATTTTTCATTTATTTCTGATCTGATCTTTATGATTTCTTTCCTCCTGCTAACTTTGGGTTTTTTTCTCCTTCTTTCTCTAATTACTTTAGGTGCAAGGTTAGGTTGTTTATCTGAGATGTTTCCTGTTTCTTAAGGTAGGATTGTATTTCTATAAACTTCCCTCTTTGCTGCATCCTAGACATTTTGGGTCGTCATGTCTCCATTGTCATTTGTTTCTAGGTATTTGTTGATTTCCTCTTTGATTTCTTCAGTGATCACTTCCTTATTAAGTAGTGTATTGTTTAGCCACCATGTGCTTGCATTTTTTACAGATCTTTTCCTGTAATAGATATCTAGTATCATAGATTTGTTGTCGGAAAAGATACTTGATATGATTTCAATTTTCTTAAATTTAACCTGGCTAGATTTGTGACCAAAGATATGATATATCCTGGAGAATGTTCCATGAGGACTTGAGAAAAAAGTGTATTCTGTTTTTTTTTGATGGAATATCCTATAAATATCATTTAAGTCCATCTTGTTTAATGTACCATTTGAAGCTTGTCTTTCCTTATTTATTTTCATTTTGGAAGATCTGTCTATTGGTGAAAGTGGGGTGTTAAAGTCCCCTACTTCATTGTGTTACTGTCAATTTCCCTTTTATGCCTGTTCGTATTTGGCTTATTTATTGAGGTTCTCCTATGTTGTGTACATAAATACTTACAATTGTTATATATTTTTCTTGGATCGATTCTTTGATCATTATGTAGTGTCCTTCTTTGTCTTTATTTTAAAGAGTATTTTGTTTGATATGACAATTGCTATTCCAGGTTTCTTCTGATTTCCATTTGCATGGAATATGCTTTTCCATCCCCTCACTTTCAGTCTGTATGTGTCTCTAGGTCTGAAGTGGGTCTCTTGTAGACAACATATACACAGGTCTTGTTTTTGTATCCATTCAGCCAGTCTGTGTCTTTTGGTGGGAGCATTTGATCCATTTACATTTAAGGTAATTATCAATATGTATGTTCCTATTCCCATTTTCTTAGTTGTTTTGCATTTGTTATTGTAGGTATTTTCCTTCTCCTGTTTTTCTTGCCTAGAGAAGTTCCTTTGGCATTTGTTGTAAAGCTGAGTTGGTGGTGCTGAACTCTCTCATCTTTTGCTTGTCTGTAATGTTTTTATTTCTTCATCAAATCTGAATTAGATCCTTGCTGATTAGAGTAATCTTAGTTGTAGGTTTTTCTCCTTCATCACTTTAAATATGTCCTGCCACTCCCTTCTGGCTTGCAGAGTTTCTGCTGAATGTTCAGCTCTTAACCTTATGGGTATTCCCTTGTGTGTTATTTGTTGTTTTTCTCTTGCTGCTTTTAATATGTTTTCTTTGTATTTAATTTTTCATAGTTTGATTAATATGTGTCTTGGTGTGTTTCTCCTTAGATTAATCCTGTATGGGACTCTCTTTGCTTCCTGGACTTGATTAACTATTTCTTTTCCCATATTAGGGAAGTTTTCAACTCTAATCTCTTGAAATATTTTCTCAGTCCCTTTCTTTTTCTCTTCTTCTTCTGGGACCCCTATTATTCGAATGTTTGTGTGTTTGATGTTGTCTCAGAGGTCTCTGAGACTGTCCTCAATTCTTTTCATTATTTTCTTTTTATTCTGCTCTGCAGTAGTTTTTTCCACTATTTTGTCTTCCAGGTCACTTATCCATTCTTCTGCCTCAGTTATTCTGCTACTGATCCCTTCTAGAGCATTTTTAATTTCATTTATTGTGTTGTTCATCATTGCTTGATTCCTCTTTAGTTCTTCTAAGTCCTTGTTAAATGTTTCTTGCATTTTCTCTATTCTATTTCCAAGATTATGGATCATCTGTACTATCATTACTCTGAATTCTTTTTCTGGTAGACTGCCTATTTCCTCTTCCTTTGTTAGGTCTGATGGGCTTTTACCCTGCTCCTTCATCTGCTGTGTGTTTTTCTGTCTTCTAATTTTGCTTATCTTACTCTGTTTGGGGTCTCCTTTTTGCAGGCTCCAGGTTTGTAGTTCCCGTTGTTTTTGGTGTCTTTGCCTCTGGCTAAGTTTGTTTCGGTGGGTTGTGTAGGTTTGCTGGTAGAGGGGACTAGTGCCTGTGTTCTCGTGGGTGAGGCTGGATCTTGTCTTTCTGGTTGGCAGGTCCACGTCTGCTGGTGTGTTTTGGGGTGTCTGTGAACTTACTATGATTTTAGGCAGCCTCTCTGCTAATGGATGGGGCTGTGTTCCTGTCTTGCTAGTTGTTTGTCATAGGGTGTCCAGCACTGTAGCTTGCTGGTCATTGACTGAAGCTGGGTGTTGGTGTTGAGATGGAGATCTCTGGGAGATTTTCACCATTTGAAATTACATCGAGCTGGGAGGTCTCTTGTGGACCAGTGTCCTGAAGTTGGCTCTCCCACCACAGTGGCACAGCCTTGACACTTGCCTGGAGCACCAAGAGACTGTCCTCTATACAGCTCAGAATAAAAGGGAGAAAAAAATAGAAAGAAGGAAAGAAAGAAAGAGAGAAAGAGGATAAAATAAAATAAAGTAAGATAAAATAGAATTATTAAAATAAAAAATAATTATTAAGAAAAAATTATAAAAATTAAAAAAAACAACAAAAAATGGGTGGACAGAACTCTAAGAAAAATGGTGAAAGCAAAGCTTTACAGACAAAGTGTCACACAGAAACATTCACATACACACTCACAAGAAGAGGAAAGGGGGAAAAAGTAATCTATCTTGCTCCCGAAGTCCACCTCCTCAATTTGGGGTGATTCCTTTTCTCTCAGGTATTCCACAGATGCAGGGTACATCAAGTTGATTGTGGAGTTTTAATCTTCTGCTTCTGAGGCTGCTGGGAGAAATTTCCCTTTCTGTTCTTTGTTTGTACAGCTCCCAGTGTTTATCTTTGGATTTGGCCCTGCCTCTGTGTGTATGTCTCCTGAGGCCATCTGTTCTTCGCTCAGACAGGACAGGCTTACAGAAGCCACTGATTCGGGGGCTCTGGCTCACTCAGGGAGGGAGGGGTATGGAGTGCGGTGTGAGCCTGTGGTGGCAGAGGCCAGCGTGATGTTGCACCAGCCTGAGGCACACTGTGTATTATCCTGGGGAACTTGTCTCTGTATCACGGGACCCTGGCAGTGACAGGCTGCACAAGCTCCGGAGAGGGTAGGTGTGGATAGTGACCTCTGCATGCACACAGGCTTCTTACTGGCTGCAGCAGCAGCCTTAGCATCTCTTCTTCATCTCTGGGGTCCCTGCTGATAGCTGCGGCTCACGCCCATCTCTTGAGCTCCTTTAAGCGGAGCTCTTAATCCCCTCTCTTCACCACTAGGAAACAAAGAGGCAAGAAAAAGTCTCTTGTCTCTTCGGCAGCTCCAGACTTTTCCCGGACTCCCTCCCGGCTAGCCATGGTGCACTAACCCCTTCTGGTTTTGTTCACGTCGCCAACGCCAGTCCTCTCCCTGGGATCTAAGCTCTGAAGCCCGAGCCTCAGCTCCCAGCCCCCACCTGTCCCGGCAGGTGAGCAGACCAGCCTCTCAGGCTGGTGAGTGCTGGTCGGCACTGATCCTCTTTGCGGGAATCTCTCCGCTTTGCGCTCTGCACCCCTGTGGCTGCACTCTCCTCTGTGGCTCTGAAGCTCTCTGCCTCCGCCACCCACAGTCTCCACCCGCAAAGGGGTTTCCTAGTGTGTGGAAACCTTTCCTCCTTCACAGCTCCCTCCCACTGGTGCAGGTCCTGTCCCTTTTCTTTTGTCTCTATTTTTTCATTTTCTTTTGCCCTACCCAGGTACGTGGGGAGTTTCTTGCCTTTTGGGAAATCTGAGGCCTTCTGCCAGCGTTCAGTGTGTGTTCTATAGGAGCAGTTCTACGTGTAGATGTTTTTCTGATGTATCTGTGGGGAGGAAGGTGAACTCCGCCTCCTACTCTTCTGCCATCTTCTCCTGTCTCACTGTAGCTTTGTAGTATAGTCCGAGGTCAGGTAACATGATTCCTCCATCTCTGTTCCTCTTCATAAATATTGTTTTGGCTATTCAGGGTCTTTTGTGTTTCCATGCAAATTTTTAAATTTTTTATTCTAGTTCTGTGAAAAATGCTATGAATATTTTGATAGGGATTGCAATGAATCTGTAGATTGCCTTGGACATTCTGGTCATTTTATCAATATTAATTCTTTCAATCCATGAACACAGTATATCTTTCGATCTGTTTGTGTTGTCTTCAATTTTTTTTTTTGTTAATGTCGTATAGTTTTCTGAGTGCAGGTCTTTTACCTCCTTAGGTAGGTTTATTCCTAGGTATTTTATTCTTTTTGATGTGATGGTAAAAGTTTTAAACCTAGTGAATGTCAGATCTGAGCTTGCAGCACCATACTGTTTCACTTCATTCAAGGAATGCTTCTAATCACTCTGCCTTGAGGCCATTGAATGTCTCCTTTCACTTTCCTTACTTAATTTGTCACTTCCGCTCCTCTTCCTACAACTTTGTTTGTTTGTTTTAGAATAGTGGTCTAAAAACTATTTGAAAAAAAACAAATTTTGAGGCTAAAAATTCCACCAGGTGTCTTCCTGTGGTCAAATGCTGAATTTTGAAAATATGGATTACAAAAAATTCACAGGTTATTTTTTCTCCTGTATTTGTAGTGTCTGCATGGTTCTCTTACTCTGGTACTATTTATATATATAATTAATAAAGTAGTCTTAAATATGTTTAATATACTTAGAAATAATTGCAAGCTATTGCTTCAGTAGGCATAATTTAAAGGGAGGTATATTTAATTCCAAATGTGAGCACATAGACACATTCACATTTTATTTTTCTTTTGCTTCTGGGGAGGCCTAGGCCAGATTTGCTGATTGAAGTTTTATGTTTTCCAATTTATAAAATATTTACTAAAGGCATAATGGGTTTTTTACAGAGACTATGGCAGGCTAGTTGAGACATTGGTTCATGACAGATAGCTACTCTCTGTTAGAACTGTGATAGCCGTCAGTGAACATTGTTTTCTGCCAAAAGTCTGAATTCTAATTTCAATTGAAAAAGTTAATTTGGAAGTGGAGACTTTTTGTCATTCTTACATTGAAGTTCATCTTTAATACTAGCACATGAAGGAAGATTAGAGATTTTAATGGATTAATCAGAGAAAATTCAAAATTAAACATTTATTATAATTTATAAAAATGAATATTTTATGGACAAATCAGAATATCCCATGAATATTCCAGGAACTGTTTATACACATTAAGATAAGGGAAATTATCAGCTTTGTAGTTTAAAAATATAGTTTGGGGACATAGGATAGTGAAAATACTGTGACACTCTCCTGGAAGTGTGAAAGTCCAAGTGGCTGTTTCATTCTTTGAATGGCTTCTATGTGGGCCAAACTCAACTGGGCTTCTATCTTTGCTTCTCTTCCCCTTTCCACACCTCTTTTCATCATTGATTTCCTTTTTCATTCTTGTCATCCATTCAGTCAACAACCTGTTTCTTAGCACCTACTGTGACTCTCACCAAGTTGGGGTTAGGGATTCTGAAAAGAAAAGAAGACAAAATAAAACAAAAAGTCTGCCCTAAAGTGGTTCTCTGCATCATGCCACTATCTCATTAATTAACCAATATGCTAATTATAAATGTGTCCAACTTGCTAATAAATTCAAAATTTTAGCCTCAAATATTTGCCAACTTAAGTATATAAAAAGGTCATCTTGGGGCTTCCCTGTTGGCGCAGTGGTTGAGAGTATGCCTGCCGATGCAGGGGACACGGGTTTGTGCCCCAGTCTGGGAGGATCCCGCATGCTGTGGAGTGGCTGGGGCCATGAGCCATGGCCGCTGAGCCTGCACATCCGGAGCCTGTGCTCCAGAAGGGGAGAGGCCACAATGGTGAGAGGTCCGTGTACTGCAAAAAAAAAAAAAGAAAAAAAGAAAAAAAAAGTCATCTTGCGCTGTTGTTTTTTTTTAAAGCTATTATTTTTCTATAAAAGTGCTTTGTTGGAAATTGTACAGGTTGCTTTCTATGGCTTTGTCTCTCCCTTCTCTTCTCTAGTCCCTAGATATCTGATGCACTTCCCCCTTCTCATTACCTAAAAGCCTGAGAGCATAGGAGGGTACTGTGATCACGGTAGGAAATAAAATCAGTGTTGAAAATATATGTATTTGCATGAGAATATAGTTTATTTTCTTATATTACTTTCAGCCCTGACCATCTCTGTTTCTAATCTAAGGAGGGCAGCTGATGTATTTTACTTGCTATTAAATAACAAACTTGTTCTCATTTAGATGGAAAGCCTTGATTATAGCATTGTCTCCTTTTTAAAAGTGCTGACCACCATATTGACTGTTAATAGATAAGTATAGTTAAATCACATTAATTTGAAACACAGGGAATTATAAAAATGGACTCTGAATTAAGTAGAGTATCTGTTACTTTATTTAAGAACAGGGCATGTGGTTAACTAGGAAATTATAGTTGTTCAGCAAATACTATTGTATGAACTTAAGTGATATTTTATGTTGTAATACACTGTGTAACTGCATAGAATTAAGTTGTTAAACATATTACAGTTTTGAACATAATTATACCAGAGTCATGCACTATTTCTACAGAAAAGAAAGAAAATGAAGAAAGTTGGAGATTTAAAAGCAAATCACTTAAAAATCCATGAGAAAGTCTTATACCAATGCATATTGAGGTAGTAATAAGTTGTGTGCTGTGTTGAAAAAATTGTGATCACTATACTTATGAGAATTCATTTAACACAAATATAAACACTATATTTAGCAGCTTGGAAACATTACTCAGGGATGAGATCTTATGAAAGAATCTGTGGTCAGAATGCTGCCTATCTAGCAATTATGTTATTGGTTGCACAGTCCTTCACATTCTTTAATTTAAGGGGTAGTTTTTCAAGGTCACAAGAAATGTCAAACTTGGAAATTTTTTACTTGGCCACAGATGGTGCAGCTGAAAGACCTCAGAGGTGTGAGTGTATTATCCTTTCTCTACGGAAAACAGAGTTTAAAACATTTTTCAAAGGGTAGATTATTTCCCTTCCTACTTAATTTGACCCATGAATACCATGAACTGTTATTTATTAGAGTATTTGTTGTTTTGAGGATTCAAACAAAAGCTGTTTATTGAAATTTTTTAAAAAATATTAAGTTTAGCTTTTTGAATAGGCAAAACCTCTCTGTTTAACAGATGGCTCAGCAGTTGTGAGAAAATTATTCACAACCCAAAAGCAGCACAAACAATTGCTTTAAAACACTGTTCTCAATTTACATATTTTAAAAGGAAAGGAGATTTTGTGCTGTCTCCCTTTCTTACTGTGCCTTTGAACAGACAATGCATTTCTGAAATTGACAACAGAAAAAACCTTGCCTCTTGATGAACACTGGATTGATGCCACTCTTATTAGCTTTTATGAATTATGAACCCATCAGCAGGTAGTGGCTTCTGAAACAATGCTGAACTTTACCTATTGGTAGTTAAAACAACAAATATGAAGATAGAAATTAGTTTGGGGGAGATACCTATTCCATTCCTGATTTCTGTTGCCCATTTTATTTATCTCTAAAACTGTGAAGGAAAGAGGAAGGGTTAATCAGTTATTCCAATTGATCAGTGGCAAAGTTCTCTTAGATGAAGGACACAATAGACCTCGCAGTTCCATCAGAGGCTTAAGTTGGAAGGGACTTCAAAGACTTTCAGTGGTAATACCATTTAAGAAAAAATCATTGTTTCCTATTTTGCATTAAAGAATGGTGGGCAATTCTACTTCCTTTATTTTCACTGTTTAATACTAATGTCCATTTGACAGCTTTGATTTTCCTGTCAGTATAACCTCACATGTTTCTAGGCACAGTCACATGTCTTGATCAGTAAGTCTCAAGGCTATTTGTGACCTACAAGTGGATTTCGTTTGATTTCTTATAGTTTTATGACTTTTTTTAACATCTTTATTGGAGTATAATTGCTTTACAATGGTGTGTTAGTTTCTGCTTTATAACAAAGTGAATCAGTTATACATATACATATGACTTTTTGATTTTTTCAAGTTTTTCTTATTCTGGAAAGACTTGCCAGTGGGTGAGGAATAGGATTTTTCTGTATGTGAAACACATTAGCCAATATGGGAATGAATCCAATTACAATTTACTCTGTCCAAATCAAATATTCTGTCTTTAAAATTTTTCATCTTTCAAAAGCCATGCTTCTAATCACTTTGACCTGAGTGTGTAGACTCAATCACAAACCCAATATATAGCATGTCTATATTACATCAGGAAGAATGATAGACATAGATTCATAGAACTGGAATGTATCTTGAAAGGAAATTTTGTCCAAATCATTGTCTTCAACCAAATCATGCGCACATTATCTCAGACATAGAAATGGAATCTAGAATATGTTTCAGTAAAGTACTCTAAGCTTCTAAACCTTAAAAGTTTCTTCCTATAGTTTTATTTTAAAAACTTTTTTAGAGGCGATTTTTAAAAAATGATTAATTAATTATTATTATGTTTGGCTGCATTGGCTCTTCTTTGCTGCACGGAGGCTTTCTCTAGTTGTGGCAAGCGAAGGCTACTCTTCTTTGCAGTGCATGGGCTTCTCCCTATGGTAGCTTGTCTTTGTTGTGGAGCACTGGCTCTAGGCATGCAGGCCTCAGTAGTTGTGGCTCGTGGGCTTAGTTTCTCTGTAGCATGTGGGATCTTACCAAACCAGGGCTCAAACCCATGCCCCCTGCATTGGCAGGTGGATTCTTAACCACTGCACCATCAGGGAAATCCCTTCCTATAGCTTTAAAGGACCAGAAAGACTTAGCATTTGTTAACTTGGAGACTTAATTCCATTGATCATCATTTTATTTTTGGTGGAGACAGCCACAAGAGCTTAGCAATAAACCTGCAGCAAATAATTTCAGATGTTTGAAAGAGAAAATACAGATATCTGGTAGCAATGTGTTCTCTTCATGGCCAAATGATATACTTGTTCCATTTCAGTTTATGCTTTATCATAACTGTGGACAGTTAGCTCTATTGAAATATTGTTAATCAGCTGATGCCACAGGTTTACTCTCTTCATAGTACAGTTGGCTCTATTTTGTTCCCTAGCCATAGACTTTACCTTTAAGCTCAATCAACTCTATTAAAATATGTATTATAATTTTCAGGGGGATCCGGGAGGCAGTGTGGATGGATCAGTACATTGCCTCTCTTACTTGAAGAAACATCTGCAGTACTAATAATTTCAGCTGTTTAATGTCATTATTAAGGAGAGCCCCATGCAGCAGTGCAAGAGGTTTATTGTAATGCATATATTTATTTGGTACGTGCCCCTTGTATCTACACAATTTTTATAAGAATATCATGTATACCAAAATGTCCCTTTTCTATTAATTATCGTATAGGGTCAATGAAGTCACTTTCCATTCACTGATGTTCTTAAAATATCTCTAAAGGTAGACACTCATGCTAATTCCCATGATGACTTTGCAATTGCTATTTGTGTCAGCAGTATACATAAGCTAGCCATACTCAGCAAAAGGAAGGCATTTTTTAAACATCTTTATTGGAGTATAATTGCTTTACAATGGTGTGTTAGTTTCTGCTTTATAACAAAGTGAATCAGTTATACATATACATATGTTCCCATATCTCTTCCCTCTTGCATCTCCCTCCCTCCACCCTCCCTTTCCCACCCCTTTAGGTGGTCACAAATGATCTCCCTGTGCTATGCGGCTGCTTCCCCCTAGCTATCCATTTTATGTTTGGTAGTGTATATATGTCCATGCCATGGAAGGCATATTTTTCTGCCAAATCAATTCCAGGCCTCGTGTTGTACATTCCTCCAAAACTGGTACTTTGGGAGAAGAGTTATAGTGGCTATCAATCAGTAGCAGCAGCCATCAGATCCGATTGCTTCTGATAGTTTAAACTACCTTACCCATTTAGGCCTGTGTACATTGTGCTGTTTTCCAAAGCGTTTGCAGTTTAGATATTTCCTCGCCTCTATCCCCAGTCTAAGATGCTACAGTTACCTATTGATTTTCCTAGAAACTATTTTCTTTTGCTAGGTTATTTCCTGTGCTTTCATTGATTGGTGCCTTGGTTGTCAATTATAAAATCACTCCACAGGTAAAGGAGTAGTGATATACCTACTCATGCAACAACTTGAAGACTACATTAATTTCCCTCTGATATCATTAAGGGGGGAAAAATGATCTTAAGCAGGAGAATCACGTAACTTCTCAGAGACTTAGTTTCCTATTTTTCAGATAATAGCACAACCATGAATATGCTTTAAAACAGCAATACATTATATTAACTAAAGAGCAACATTATTTTCATTACTTCAAGAACTCGCTGCATGATTTGTGCTATTTTTTTTCTGAAAGTTTAGTAAGTCCTGCCTTCATTTTCATTTCCATTTCTCTTTCCCTACTATGAAGGAACTGATAATATAATGTCTTGAATTATCTTAATTCTTCTTTCAAAGAAGGTAAAATTCCATAAGCTTTGCATTTTGGAGAGAGTTCATTATTATGTTTAGACTTGAAACACGGATATTCTCTAAACATTATAAAGCCAGTCCTGTCTTATCAAATAGATCTTATGAAATACAGCAATAGGGGGGACTATGTTCTTTCTCTAAAATGGAATACAATTTTCTGAAAAGTAGAAGCATCTTTCTTCTGCTGTTTCTATTCAACTCAGACTGGCAAGTGCCTGTGGGGGCATGGCATTCCAAACTCTGCTTGTGCTCCACTGTTTGTCTTGCTCCACAGTCTCTGACGGAAAAGTCTCAAGAAGAGTCAGCAACAGGAGACTTTCACAATGTAAGCAGTTATGTCATTCTCTTCAGTTTGGTGGAACTGAGCCTCCAACTTGTTCAAACCCATTTCTTAATTGGTATACTGAATATCTCAGATTGTTACAATTGATGACATCAACCAAATTCCATTCAGGAGGTTGGAAAAGTGTGGGATCTGTTGGTAAAGAAATTCTTAGACTGAAGAATTTCACTTTCTCATTCAGTTTCCAGATTGATATGGACTTAAAATAATGTACCCTGTAGCATGTGACATAGCCAGAGAGGAGTAAGGCTTTTCAACGCATTATTTTTTATATGAATTTGCTTTCCTGTTTACTCTACTCTGGGCACAAATATCCTGACTATACTTGTCGATTGGTATCCAACTGACTGGATATCACTTTCTTAGTAATCATTTGGTTGAAAGAAACAAACATCCATGTACTTACCTTATTTAAGATGTAAAGGGGGTTTGTTGAAATGATATCATACGTAATTTGATGAACATTCATGCTTCCAGCTTATCAGGTCAGAAATAGTGGGGTAATCTTTGGTTTCTCACCTTTTCTCAAACCCTACATCTGATTTGTGAGCCAATAGCATTGATTTACATTTGATCACTTCTCACCATATCCAGTGCTATAACTCTAATCCAAGCCACCATCATTTTTCATTTGTATGTTTGCTATAGCCTCTAGCTTGTTTCTGTGCTTCATCCTTGTCCTTACAGTCTATCCTCAACACAGCAGCTATTGTAATTCTTTAAAATCTTAGATTAAATCACTCCTTTGATCAACATTCTCTAATAGTTCTGCATTTCCCTTAGGGTGTAAGCCAAAGTTCTATCAAAATGATCTAACTACAAAGCCCTACATAATCTCTATCACCCCCATGTCATGTCTCTAACTTCATCTCCTACTATTCTCTATATTTCAGCCCATTCGATTCCAACCACATTTGCATCCTCACGATTATTACTTGAATATTCTAGGCACAATCCTGCATTAAGGCATTTGTCCCGGCTGTTATATGTGTATACTAGCCTCTACCACCTCACCATCTCCACAAATGTACAGGGACACATCTTTCACTTCCTTCTTTTTTTAAATATATATTTATTTATTTGGTTGCACTGGGTCTTAGTCATGGCAGGCGAGCTCCTCAGTTGTGGCTTACAGGCTGTTTAGCTGTGGCATGTGAACTCTTAGCTGTGGCATGAATGTGAGAGCTAGTTCCCTGAACCTGGGCTTCCTGAATTGGGAGCACAGAGACTTAACCACTGCACCACGAAGGAAGTCCCTCCTTCAAGTCTTTAGTTAAATCTCACCTTACTCACCAACCCATCTACTTCACCTGTAGCCCACGTTGTCAGTCTCCTTTATACTTACTTTTCCTTCTTTTTTCAACAGTAATTTTTACCTTCTGCCATTTGAGTAATTTACTTTTAAAATGTATTGTTTGTTGTCTATCTCCCACTAGAATGTAATCTTCATGAGAGGAAATGCCTTTGTTTTATTTACCAATACATTACTGACACTTAGAATAATGTTTGGCATATAACAGTTATTCAAGTAACGTTTGCTGTATGAATGAAAGAATGGATGGATAGAATGAATGACTGAAAGGATAGGAAATAGAAGAGAGCAGGGCTTGGTGAGAACTGACTCTGGAATGTAGGGAACTAAAGGAACTTCCCTATACTTAATTGGGCTCTGTATTCTACTTTTCTCTGCTCTCTGTTGATAATATTTCCATAAACCAGTCAATATTTTATAGCTTTCAGTATACATATTCCACGTTTTTTGTTAAACTTATTCCTAAGTATTTTATTATTTTGATCCTATTATGAATGTATTTGCTTAATTTCATTTTCATACATTTCATTATTATTGTATAGAAATACAATTGATTTTTTTATATTCATCTTGTATTCTGCAACCTTGCTGAACTTATTCATTAGCACCAAATTTTTTATGGATTCCTTAGGATTTTCTACATATGAAATTGTGCCATCTGTGAATATAGGTTTACTTCTTCTTTTACAATCCCAATGCCTTTTATTTATTTTATTGCCTCATAGTCTTGGGTAGAACCTGCAGTACATTGCTGAGTAGTAGTGGTAAAAGTGGACATCTTTGTCTTGTTCTTGGTCTTGGGGGAAAGCTTTCAGTTTTTCATCATTAAGATGTTAGATGTGTGTTTTTCATAGATTTCCTTTATCAGGTTGAGGAAGTTTCCTTCTATTCCTAGTTTGCTGAATGTTTTTATCAAGAAAGCATATTAGATTATGTCCAGTGCTTTTTTTCATCTGGCAAGCTGATCATGTGGGGTTTTTAAAAAATTTATTCTATTAATATGCTGTATTACATTGATTTTCAAATGTTATATCAACCATGTTTTCCTGGGATAAATACCACTTGATCATGCTGTATAGTCTTATATAATACTTTTTATATGTTGCTGGGTTCAGTTTGCTAGTATTTTGTTGAGGATTTTTGTGTGTATATTCATAAGCGATATTGGTCTCTAGTTTTCTTGTAATGTCTTTGTGTGTTTTGGTATCAGGCAAATACTGGCCTCATAGAATTAGTTGGTAAGTGTTCCTTCCACTTCACATTTTAAAATGTTTGAGAAGGATCTTTGCTAATTCTTCTTTAAATGTTTGGGAAATGTACCAGTGAATTCATCTGAGACTAGGCTTTCTTTGTTGGTAGTTATTATTAATTCAATTTCTTTATTTATTATAGGCCTATTTGGGTTTTCTATTTCTTCTTCAGTCAATTTTGGTAATTTGTGTATTTCTAAGAATTTGTCCATTTCACCTAAGTTATATAATTTATTGGCATAAAATTGCTCATGGGGTTCCTTCATAATGCATTTCATTTCATAATGTTGGCAGTAATGTCCTCTCTTTTATTTCTGAGTCTAGTGATTTGAACTTTTTCTTTCTTCATCAGTGTAGCTGAAAATTTGTCAGTTTGGTTTTCATTGATTCTATCTATTGTTTTTCTATTCTCTATTTTGTTTATTTCCATTCTAAACTTTATTGTTCTTTCTTTGTGCTTTCTTTGGTTTTACTTTGTCCGTCTTTTTCTATGTTCTTAGGGTGAAAAGTAAAATTATTGATTAGAGACATTTCTTGAGGGATATTTTGGTGTCTCATGATATAAGGCTATCACTTCCAGGAATTCTTGGTGCTGCAGTTTGTCTAAGAAGAAGGTAAGATAATAACTGGCATGTCTGTCTATTCCACCAGCCTACCAAGAATGATTTTTAACCCAATACTTTATAAAGAAAGTGAAAAAAATAATTTGAAAATTATTAAATCCACAGTATACCATTAGAAAAGTACATAATTTACTGAATTAAAGTTAAATATGAATGTGCATATACATAAACCACCACATATATTCAAAAATCTAAACAAGTACATCACAGATAAGTTTGTACCTCTGTCTTTAATTGAATAAGTGCTCTTCTTAAATGACATGCATTCATTAATTCCATTTCTAAGGAGGTTGCTTGCCTACAAGACACAGTAAGATTTCAGATGCAGCTGCTGGAAAAGTAGATTTTTCTGCTTCTTTGCTTTGATTTTATGGCTATCTGATACAGTCACTATCTTTAATGCTGCATATCTTCTTTTCTGCCCAATGTATATCTCAGCTGCCCTATAAATATGGGAAGAATTTTACCCTACTCTGATTTTTGATGGAGAGAGCAGTTTCAGAAAGAGTCTGATGTTTAGATGTTTTAGAAAACATCTCCCACATTATACAGGGTCATAGGCACTTTCTTACTTGTGCTGTAAACTATTTAAGAAATCCCTGGTTCTAGCAAAAAAGGGGCTTTATTTTAGCCCTTTCACATACATTATGTGAGGCTACATCCACTTATCATTAAAAATGGAATTTTTATCTAGTCTAATGATTAAATATTTGGGGACAGGTGAGGGAGGTTATCTAATCTATGCATTTCTATCATGTACTATTTTATTTATATATTTAAATATTTTAATAAAATATATCATATTATAACATATGTACATATCATGTTATCCATTTATGTATGGTTTAAAAATATTGATACAAAGCATTCTAAGTGTCCATCGACAGATGAACAGATAAAGAAGATGTGGCACATATATACAATGGAATATTAGCCTAAACAGAAATGAAACTGAGTTATTTGTAGTGTGGTGGATGGACCTAGACTCTGTCATACAGAGTGAAGTAAGTCAGAAAGATAAAAACAAATACTGTATGCTAACACATGTATATGGAATCTAAAAAGAAAAAAAAGAGGTCATGAAGACCCTAGGGACAGACTGGGAATAGAGACACAGACCTACCAGAGAATGAACTTGAGGACACAGGGAGGGAGAAGGGTAAGCTGGGACAAAGTGAGAGAATGTCATAGACATATATACATTACCAAATATAAAATAGATAGCTAGTGGGAAGTAGCCGCATAGCACAGGAAGATCAGCTCGGTGCTTTGTAACCACCTAGAGGGGTGGGATAGGGAGTGTGGGAGAGAGGGAGATGCCAGTGGGAGGAGATATGGGGATATATGTATATGTATAGCTGATTCACTTTGTTATAAAGCAGAAAATAACACACCATTGTAAAGCAATTATACTCCAATAAAGATGCTAAAAAATAAAATAAAATAATAAAAGGTTAAAAAAAGAATATTGATACAGTCAGAAGAGAAGAAGGTGGAATGGAAAACCTTCAGCTCACCTCCTCCCATGAGAACAACAAAATCACAAATAACTTCTGAACAACCATCAATAAAAAAACACTGGAACCTACCAAAAGGCACATTCTACATCCAAAGACAAGGAAGAAATCACAACGAGATAGTAGGAGGGGTGCACCTGAGATATAATCAAATCCCATACCCCCTGGCAGGCAACTCGCAAACTGAAGAATAATTATATCACAGAAATTCTCCCATTGGAGTGAGAATTCTGAGCCTGTTATAAGGGTCTCCAGCCTGGGGGTCTAATATTAGAAGGAAACCCCAGAGCATTTGGCTTTGAAGTCCAGTGGATCTTCATCACAAGAAATCCTCAGGACTGGGAGAAACAAAGACTCCACCCTTGTAGGGCACATGCAAGGTCCCACACACACCAGGTCTCAGCACAAAAGCAGTGATTCCATAGGAGCCTGGGCAGACATACCTGCTGATCTTAAAGGGTCTCCTGGGGAGGCGGGTGGTGGTGGTGGCTCTCTCTTGGGACATAAAAGCTGGTGGTGAAAATATCCAGGAGTACTCATCTGAAGACTGACATCTTGCTTGGGACATTAGCACCAAGGCCTGGCCCCACCCAACAGCCTGTAAGCTCCAGTGCTGGGATGCCTCAGGCCAAACCAACAACAGAGTGGGACTACAATCCCACCTATCAACAGACAGGCTGCCTAAAGTCTTTCTGTGCCCACAGCCACCAACCGCCCTGCCCACCAGAGGGCCAAGACACAACTTCACCCACCAATGGGCAGGCACCAACCCCTCCCACTAGGAAGCCTACACAAGCATCTTGGCCAGGCTTATGCAGCAGAGGGCAGACACCAGAAGGGAGGAAACTATGATCCTGTAGTTTGCAGAACAGAGTCTGCAAACACATCAGAACCTACCTCGGGACCGATAGGTCCCTGGCACTTTGGTAACAACAGGGAGTGTACTGCTGGGACTTATAGGACATCACCAGCAGAAGACCACCTCTCCAAGTTCAAGAAGTGTAACTAAACTATTACATACATAAAAATACAAATAGAAATTTAAACAAAATGGAATAGCAGAGGAATAAGTTCCAGATGAAGGAACAAGATAAAACTCCAGAAGAACAATGAACTGAAGTGGAGATAGGCAATCGACCTGAGAAAGAGTTCTGAGTAATGATCATAAGCATGAATCAAGAACTCAGGAAAAGAATGGAGGCACAGAGTGAGACGTTACAAAATGTTTTTAACAAAGAATTAGTTGAAGAATTCTTCAAATGGAGTTGAAGAATACAATAACTAAAAAGAAAAACACATTGGAAGAAATCAATAGCAGAATAAATGAGGCAGAAGAATGGATAAGTGAGCTAGAAGACAGAGTGTTAGAAAGCACTGCCTCAGAACAGAATAAAGAAAAAAAATGAAAAAAATAAGGACAGTTTAAGAGACCTCTGTGACAACACCAAATGCACCATGATTCATATTATAGCGGTCCCAGAAGGAGAAGAGAGAGAAAAAGAGCATGAGAAGGTATTTGAAGAGATAATAGCCAAAAATTTCCCTAACATGGAAAAGAAGCAGTCACCCAAATTCAGGAAGTACAGAGAATATCATATAGTCTCAACCCAAGGAACAACATGCTGAGACACACAGTAATCAAATAATCAAAAATTAAAGATAAAGAGAAAATATTAAAAGCAGTGAGAGAAAAGCAATAAATAAAACTTTGGGGATGCCCATAAAGTTATCAGCTGATTTTTTAACAGAAACTCTGCAGGCCAGAAGGGAGTGGCAAATATATTTAAAGTGATGAAAGGGAAAAACCTACAAGCAAGAATACTTTACCCAGCAATGCTCTTGTTCAGATTTGATGGAGAAATCAAAAGCTTTAAAGACAAACAAAAGCAAAAACAATTCAGCACCACCAAATCATTTTTATAATAACTGCTTAAGGAAATTCTCTAGGCAGAAAAGAAAAGCCCACAATTAGAAACAAGGAAATTACAAAGTGGGAAAGCTCACACATAAAGGCTAACATACAGTAAAGTTAGAAAACCATCCACACACAAGTACAATATCTAAACCAATAATCAAAAAAGGAGGAGAGTACAAATGCAGGATGTTTGTAATGTATTTGAAATTAAGAGATCAGCAACATAAAAAGTCATGCATATACATAGACGTTATATCAAGCCTCATGGTAACCACAAACCAAAAATCTGTAATAGATATACACAGAAATGAGAAAAATGAATCCATACACAACACTAAAGGAAGTAATCAAACCAGAAGAGAAGAGAACAAAGGAGAAAAGGAAGAAAAAAAGACCTACAAAAACAAATCCAAAACAATTGAGAAAATGGCAATGAGAATGTACATATTGATAATTACCTTAAATGTAAATGGATTAAATGCTCCAACCAAAAGACATAGGCTGGCTAAATCGATACAAGAAGAGTACCCATTTATATGCTATCTACAAGAGACACACTTCAGATCTAGAAACACTTAAAGACTGAAAGTACGGGAATGGGAAAAGATATTCCATGCAAATGGAAATCAAAAGAAAGCTGGAGTAGTAATTTTCATATCAGACAAAATAGACTTTAAACAAAGAGTATTACAAGAGACAAAGAAGGACAATACATAATGATCAAGGGACCAATGCAAGAAGATATAACAATTGTAAATATTTATGCACCCAACATAGGAGCACTTCAACACATAAGGCAAATAGTAACAGCCATAAAAGGGGATATCAACAGAAACACAATCATATTAGGGGACTTTAACACCCCACTTTCAACAATGCACAGATCATCCTAAATGAAAATAAATAATGAAACACAAGCTTTAAATGATACATTAAATAAGATTGACTTAATTGATATTTATTGGATATTCCAACCAAAAACAACAGAATATACTTTTTCCCAAGTGCTCATGGAACATTCTCCAGGATAGATCATATCTTGGGTCACAAGTCAAGCCTTGATAAATTTAAGAAAATTGAAATCATATCAAGTATCTTTTCTGACTACAATGTTATGGGACTAGATATGAATTACAGGAAAAACTCTGTAAAAATACAAACACATGGAGGCTAAACAATACACTACTTAATAACCAAGAGATCCCTGAAGAAATCAAAGAGGAAATCAAAAAATACCTAGAAATAAATGACAATGAAAACACGATGACCCAAAAGTTATAGGATGCAGCAAAAACAGTTGTAAGAGGGAATTTTATAGCAATACCATCGTACCATAAGAAACAAGAAACATCTCAAATAAATCACCTAACCTTACACCTAAAGCAATTAGAGAAAGAAGATCAAAAAATCCCTAAAGTTAGCAGAAGGAAACATACCATAAAGATCAGATCAGAAATAAATGAAAAAGAAAAGAAGGAAATGATAGCAAACATCAATAAAACTAAAGTCTGGTTCTATGAGAGGAAAAACAAAATTGATAAACCATTAGCCAGACTCATGAAGAAAAAAAGGGGGAAGACTCAAATCAATAGAATGAGAAATGAAAAAGGAGAAGTAACAAATGACACCACAGAAATACAAAGGATCATGAGAGATTACTAAAAGCAAATATATGCCAATAAAACTGACAACCTGGATGAAATGGACAAATTCTTAGGAATTCACAGCATTCCGAGACAGAAACAGGAAGAAATAGAAAATAGGAACAGCCAATCACAAGCACTGAAATTGAAACTGTGACTAAAAATCTTCCAACAAACAAAACACCAGGAACAGATGGCATCACAGACAAATTCTATGAAACACTTAGTGAAGAGCTAACACCTATCCTTCTCAAACTCTTCCAAAATATAACACAGGGAGGAACACTCCTAAACACATTCTGTGAGGCCAACATCACCCTGATACGAAAACCAGACAAAGATGTCACAAAAAGGAATACTAGAGACCAATATCACTGATGAGCACAAATGCAAAAATCCTCAACAAAATAGTAGCAAACAGAATCCAACAACACATTAAAAGGATCATACACCATGATCAATTGGGGTTTATCCCAGGCATGCAAGGATTCTTCAATATATGCAAATCAATCAATGTGATACACCATATTAACAAATTGAAGGAGAAAAAGCATATGATCATCACAGTAGATGCAGAGAAAGCTTTTGACAAAATTCAACACACATTTATGATAAAATCCCTGCAGAAAGTAGGCATAGAGGGAACTTACCTCAACATGATAAAGGCCATATATGACAAACCCACAGCCAGCATTGTCCTCAACGGTGAAAAACTGAAAGCACTTCCAATAAAATCAGGAACAAGTCAAAGTTGACCACTCTCACCACTATTATTCAACATACTTTGGAAGTTTCAGTGACAGCAAACAGAAGAAAAATAAATAAAAGAAATCCAAATTGGAAAAGAAGAAGTAAAGCTGTCACTGTTTGCAGATGACAAGATAATATACAGAGAGAATCCTAAAGATGCTACCACAAAACTACTAGAGGTAGTCAATGACTTTGCTAAATTTCCAGGATACAAAACTAATGCACGAAAATCTCTTGCATTCATATACAGTAATGATGAAAAATCTGAAAGTGAAATTAAGAAAACACTCCAATTTACCATTGCAACCAAAAGAATAAAATACCTAGGAATAAACCTACCTAAGGAGACAAAGACCTGTGTGCCAAACATTATAAGACATTGATGAAAGAAGTTAAAGATGATACAAATAGATGGAGAGATATAACATGTTCTTGGATTAGATGAATCAATATTGTGAAAATGACTCTACTACCCAAAGCATTCTACAGATTCAATGAAATCCCTATCAAATTACCACTGACATATTTCAAAGAACTAGAACAAAAAATTTCACAATTTGTATGGAAACAAAAAAGACACTGAATAGCCAAAGCAATCTTGAGAAAGAAAAACGGAGCTGGAGGAATCAGGCTCCCTGACTTCACACTATACTACAAAGCTACAGTAATCAAGACAGTATGGTACTGGCACACAAACAGAAATATAGATCAGCGGAACAGGATACAAAGCCCAGAGATAAACTCACTCACATACTGTCACCTTATCTTTGATAAAGGAGGCAAGAATATACAGTGGAAATAAGACAGCCTCTTCAATAGTGCTGCTGGGAAAACTGGACAGGTCCATGTAAAAGTATGAAATTAGAACACTCCCTATCACCATACACTAAAATAAACTCAGAATGGATTAAAGTCCTAAATGTAAGGTCAGACCCTATCAAAGCCTTAGAGGAAATCATAGGCAGAACACTCTGACATAAATCAAAGCAAGGTCCTTTTTGACCCACCTCCTAGATAAATGGAAATAGAAACAAAAATAAACAAATGGGACCTAATTAAACTTAAAAGCTTTTGCACAACAAAGGAAACCATAAACAAGACGAAAAGACAACCCTCAGAATGGGTGAAAATATTTGCAAATGAAGCAACTGACAAAGGATTAATCTCCAAAATTTACAAGCAGCTCATGCAGCTCAATATCAAAAAAAAACAAACAACCCAGTCCAGAAATGGGCAGAAGACCTAAATAAACATTTCTCCAAGAAGATATACAGATGGCCAATAAACATATGAAAGAATGCTCAACATCATTAATCATTATAGAAATGCAAATCAAAACTACAATGCAGGTGGGGATGGAGGAAGATGGCGGAAGAGTAAGATACGGAGATCAACTTCCTCCCCACAGATACATCAGAAATTCATCTACACATGGAACAACTGCTACAGAACACCTACTGAACGCTGACAGAAGACCTCAGACCCCCCAAAAGGCAAGAAACTCCCCGCATACCTGGGTAGGGCAAAAGAAAAAAGAATAAACAGAGACAAAAGGATAGGGATGGGACCTGCACCAGTGGGAGGGAGTCGTGAAGGAGGAAAGGTTTCCACCCACTAGAAGCCCCTATGTGGGCAGAGACTGCAGGTGGTGGAGGGGGAAAGCTTCGGAGTAGCGGAGGAGAGCACAGCAACAGGGGTGCGGAGGGCAAAGTGGAGAGATTACAGCAGAGAGGATCGGTGCCCTCAGGCACACATCAGCCAGAGAGGCTTGTCTGCTCGGCTGCTGGGGCGGGCGGGGCTGGGAGCTGAGGCTCGGGTATCGGGTTTCAGTCAGAGCGCAGGGAGAGGACTGGGGCTGGCGGCAGGAAGAGAGCCTGAAGGGGTTAGTGCACCACGGCTAGCCCGGAGGGAGTCCGAGGAAAGGGTCTGGAGCTGCCGAAGAGGCAAGAGACTTTTCCATCCCTTTGGTTTCCTGGTGCGTGAAGAGAGGACATTAAGAGTGCTGCTTAAAGAAGCTCCAGAGACGGGCGCGAGCTGTGGCTAAAGGCGCAGACTCCGGAGACGGGCGTGGGATGCTGGGGCTGCTGCTGCCGCAACCACAAGGCCTGTGTGTGAGCGCAGGTCAGTGTCCACTCCCCTTTCTGGGGAACCTGTGCAGCCCGCCACTGCCGGGGTCCCGGGACCCAGGGACGGCTTCCCCAGGAAAGCTCACAGAGTGCCTCGGGCTGGTGCAACGTCACCCCGGCCTCTGCCGCCGCAGGCCCGCCCCGCACTGCGTGCCCCTCCCTCCCCTCGGCCTGAGTGAGCCAGAGCCCCCGAATCAGTGGCTCCTTTAAACCCATCCTGTCTGAGCGAAGAAAGGATGCCCTCCGGCGACCTACGCGCAGAGGCAGGGCCAGGTACAAGGCTGAGACCCAGGAGCTGTGAGAGCAGAGAAGAGACAGGGAAATCTCTCTGTGCAGCCTCGGAGGCAGTGGATTAAAGCTCCACATTCCGCTTGATGTGCCCTGCGTCTTTGGAGTGCATGAATGGATGGCGAATCATCCCAAATTGAGCAGGTGGACTTTGAGGACAAGATTTAAGATTTTTTCCCATTTTCCTCTTTTTACAACGAATTATCCCAAATTAAGGAGGTGGACTTTGAGGGCAAGATTTCAGACTTTTTCCTCTTTTCCTTTTTTTTACAACGAATTATCCCAAATTGAGGAGGTGGACTTTGACAGCAAGATTTTCGATATTTTCCCCCTGTTTTCTTTTTCTGAACGTGTATGTGTATGCTTCTGTGTGAGATTTTCTCTGTAGAGCTTTGCTTCCACCATATGTCCCAGGGTTCTATCTGACCGTTTTTCTTTGAATAATTACTTTTTAATTTTAATAATGCTACTATATTTTATACTTTATTCTATTTTATTTTATCTGCTCTCTTTCTTTTTATCCTACCTTCCCTTCCTCCCTCTCTCCCTCTTACCCTCCTTTCTTTCTTTCTCTCTTTCTTTCCTTCCTTCCTCCCTCCCGCCCTCCTGTCTTTCTTTCTTTCTTTCCATCCTTCCTTCCTTCCTTCCTTTCTTTCCTTCTACCTTTCTCTCTCTCTCTCTTTCTTTTTTCTACTAATTCTTTCTTCCTACATTTTCTCCCTTTTATTCTGAGCCAGGTAGATGAAAGGCTCTTGGTGCTGCAGCCAGGAGTCAGTGCTGTGCCTCTGAAGTGGGAGAGCCAACTTTGGGACATGGGTCCACAAGAGACCTCCCAACTCCACATAATATCAAGCGACGAAATTCTCCCAGATATCTCGAGCTCAACACCATCACCCAGCTTCTGTCAACGACCAGCAAGGTGCAGTGATGGTCACCCTATGCCAAGCAACTGGCAGGACAGGAACACAATAACACCAATTAACAGAGAGGCTGCCTAAAAACATAATAAGGACACAGTCACCCCAAAGCACACCACCAGACGTGGACCTGTCCACCAAAAAGACAAGATAGAGCCACAAACACCAGAACACAGGCACTAGTCTCCTCCACCAGGAAGCCTACACAACCTACTGAAACAAATTTAGCCACTCGGGACAGACACCAAAAACAATGGGAACTACGAATCTGCAGCCTGCAAAAAGGAGACCCCAAACACAGTAAGGTAAGCAAAATGAGAAGACAGAAAAACACACAGCAGGTGAAGGAGCAAGATAAAAACCTACCAGACCTAACAAATGAAGAGGTAATAGGCAGTCTACCTGAAAAAGAATTCAGAATAATGATAGTAAGGATGATCCAAGATTCTATTTCCAAGATCCAAAATCTTGGAAGTAGAATAGACAAAATGCAAAAAACAGTTAACAAGGACTTAGAAGAACTAAAGATGAATCAAGCATCAATTAAAAACACAATAAATGAAATGAAAAATACTCTAGATGGGATCGATAGCAGAATAACTGAGGCAGAAGAACGGATAAGTGAGGTGGAAGATAAAATAGTGGAAATAACTGATGCAGAGCAAAATAAAGAAAAAAGAATGAAAAGAACAGAGGACAGTCTCAGAGACCTCTGGGACAACATTAAACGCACCAACATTCGAATTATAGGGGTTCCAGAAGAAGAAGAGAAAAAGAAAGGGAGTGAGAAAATATTTGAAGAGATTATAGTTGAAAACTTCCCCAATATGGGAAAGGAAATAGTTAATCAAGTCCAGGAGGCACAGAGAGTCCGATACAGAATAAATCCAAGGAGAAATACACCAAGACACATATTAATCAAACTGTCAAAAATTAAACACAAAGAAATCATATTAAAAGCAGCAAGGCAAAAACAACAAATAACACACAAGGGAATCCCCATCAGGTTAAGAGCTGATCTCTCAGCAGAAACTCTACAAGCCAGAAGGGAGTGGCCAGACATAATTAAAGTGATGAAGGAGAGAAACGTGCAACCAAGATTACTCTACCCAGCAAGGATCTCATTCAGATTTGATGGAGAAATTAAAATGTTTACAGACAAGCAAAAGCCGAGAGAGTTCAGCACCACCAAACCAGCTTTACACCAAATGCTAAAGGAACTTCTCTAGGCAAGAAACACAACAGAAGGAAAACACCTACAATAACGAACCCAAAGCAATTAAGGAAATGGGAATAGGAACATACATATCAATAATTACCTTAAATGTAAATGGACTAAATGCTCCCACCAAAAGACACAGAGTGGCTGAATGGATACAAAAACAAGACCCATAGATATGCTGTCTACAAGAGACCCACTTCAGACCTAGAGACACATACAGATTGAAAGTAAGGGGATGGAAAAAGATATTCCATGCAAATGGAAATCAAAAGAAAGCTGGAGTAGCAATTCTTATATCAGACAAAATAGACTTTAAAATAAAGACTACAAGAAGAGACAAAGAAGGACACTACATAATGATCAAGGGATCAATCCAAGAAGAAGATATAACAATTGTAAATATTTATGCACCCAACATAGGAGCACCTCAATACATAAGGCAAATACTGACAGCCATAAAAGGGGAAATCAACAGTAACACACTCATAGTAGCGGACTTTAACACCCCACTTTCACCAATGGACAGATCATCCAAAATGAAAATAAATAAGGAAACACAAGCTTTAAATGATACATTAAACAAGATGGGCTTAATTGATATTTATAGGACATTCCATGCAAAAACAACAGAATACACATTTTTCTCAAGTGTTCATGGAATATTCTCTTGGATAGTTCATATCTTGTGTCACAAATCAAGCCTTGGTAAATTTAAGAAAATTGAAATTGTATCAAGTATGTTTTCCGACCACAATGCTATGAGACTAGACAACAATTACAGGAAAAGATCTGTAAAAACTACAAACACATGGAGGCTAAACAATACACTACTCAATAACGAAGTGACCACTGAAGAAATTAAAGAGGAAAAAGAAAATACCTAGAAACAATTGACAATGGAGTCACGACGACCCAAAACCTATGGGACGCAGCAAAAGCAGTTCTAAGGGGAAAGTTTATAGCAATACAATCCCACCTTAAGAAACAGGAAACATCTCGAGTAAACAACCTGACCCTGCACGGAAAGCAATTAGAGAAAGAAGAACAAAAAAACCCCAAAGTTAGCAGAAGGAAAGAAATCATAAAGATCTGATCAGAAATAAATGAAAAGGAAATGAAGGAAATGATAGCAAAGATCAATAAAACTAAAAGCTGATTCTTTGAGAAGATAAACAAAATGGATAAACCATTAGCCAGACTCATCAAGAAAAAAAGGAAGACTCAAATCAATAGAATTAAAAATAAAAAATGAGAAATAACAACTGACACTGCAGAAATACAAAAGACCATGAGAGACACTACAAGCAACTCTATGCCAATAAAATGGACAACCAGGAAGAAATGGACAAATTCTTAGAAATGCACAACCTGCAAAGAGTGAACCAGGAAAAAAGAAAAAAATATAAATAGACCAATCACAAGCACTGAAATTGAAACTGTGATTAAAAAACTTCCAACAAACAAAAGCCCAGGACCAGATGGTTTCACAGGCGAATTCTATCAAACATTTAGAGAAGAGCTAACACCTATCCTTCTCAAACTCTTTCCAAAATGTAGCAGAGGGAGGAGCAGTCCCAAACTCATTCTACAAGGCCACCATCACCTTGATACCAAAACCAGGCAAGGGTGTCACAAAGAAAGAAAACTACAGGCCAATATCACTGATGAACATAGATGCAAAAATCCTCAGTAAAATACTAGCAAACAGAATCCAACAGCACAGTAAAAGGATCATACACCATGATCAAGTGGTGTTTATTCCAAGAATGCAAGGATGCTTCAATATATGCAAATCAATCAATGTGAAACACCATATTAACAAATTGAAGAAGAAAAACCATATGATCATCTCAATAGTTGCAGAGAAAGCTTTCGACAAAATTCAACACCCATTTATGATAAAAACCCTGCAGAATGTAGGCATAGAGGGAAATTTCCTCAACATAATAAAGACCATATATGACACACCCACAGCCAACATCATCCTCAATGGTGAAAAACTGAAGCCATTTCCACTAAGATCAGGAAAAGACAAGGCTGCCCACTCTCACCACTCTTATTCAACCTAGTTTTGGAAGTTCTAGCCACAGCAATCAGAGAAGAAAAGGAAATAAAAGGAATCCAAATTGGAAAAGAAGAAGTAAAGCTGTCACTGTTTGCATATGACATGATACTATACATAGAGAATCCTAAAGATGCTACCAGAAAACTACTAGAGCTAATCAATGAATTTGGTAAAGTAGCAGGATACAGAATTAATGCATAGAAATCTCTGGCATTCCTGTACACTAATGATGAAAAATCTGAAAGTGAAATCAAGGAAACACTCCCATTTACCATTGCAACAAAAAGAATAAAATACCTAGGAATAAACCTACCTAAGGAGACAAAAGACCTGTATGCAGTAAATTATAAGACACTGATGAAAGAAATTAAAGATGATACAAACATATGGAGAGATATACCATGCTCCTGGATTGGAAGAATCAATATTGTGAAAATGAATCTACTACCCAAAGCAATCTACAGATTCAGTGCAATCCCTATCAAACTACCACTGGCATTTTTCACAGAACTAGAACAAAAAATTTCAAAATTTGTTTGGAAAAACAAAAGACCCCGAATAGCCAAAGCAATCTTGAGAACGAAATATGGAACTGGAGGAATCAGGCTCCCTGACTTCAGACTATACTACAAAGCTACAGTAATCAAGACAGTGTGGTAATGGCACAAAAACAGAAAGATAGATCAATGGAACAGGATAGAAAGCCCAGAGATAAACCCACACACATATGTTCAACTTATCTTTGATAAAGGAGGCAGGAATGTACAGTGGAGAAAGGACAGCCTCTTCAATAAGTGGTGCTGGGAAAACTGGACAGGGACATGTAAAAGTATGAGATTAGATCATTCCCTAACACTGTACACAAAAATAAGCTCAAAATCGATTAAAGACCTAAATGTAAGGCCAGAAAATATCAAACTCTTAGAGGAAAACATAGGCAGAACACTCTATGACATAAATCAGAGCAAGATCCTTTTGACCCACCTCCTAGAGAAATGGAAATAAAAACAAAAATAAACAAATGGGACCTAATGAAACTTCAAAACTTTTGCACAGCAAAGGAAACCATAAACAAGACCAAAAGACAACCCTCAGAATGGGAGAAAATATTTGCAAATGAAGCAACTGACAAAGGATTAATCTCCAAAATTTATAAGCAGCTCAGTCAGCTCAATAACAAAAAAACAAACAACCCAATCCAAAAATGGGCAGAAGACCTAAACATACATTTCTCCACAGAAGATATACAGACTGCCAAAAAACACATGAAAGGATGCTCAACATCTTTACTCATTAGAGAAATGCAAATCAAAACTACAATGAGGTATCATCTCACACCAGTCATAATGGCCCTCATCAAGAAATCTAGAAACAATAAATGCTGGAGAGGGTGTGGAGAAAAGGGAACACTCTTGCACTGCTGGTGGGAATGTGAATTGGTACAGCCACTATGGAGAATGGTATGGAGGTTCCTTAAAAAACTAAAATTAGAACTACCATATGACCTAGCAATCCCACTACTAGGCATATACCCTGAGAAAACCATAATTCAAAAAGAGACATGTACCAAAATGTTCATAGCAGCCCTATTTACAATAGCCCGGAGGTGGAAACTGCCTAAGTGTCCATCATCGGATGAATGGATAAAGAAGATGTGGCACATATATACAATGGAATATTACTCAGCCATAAAAAGAAACGAAACTGAGCTATTTGTAATGAGGTGGATAGACCTAGAGTCTGTCATACAGAGTGAAGTAAGTCAGAAAGAGAAAGACAATACCGTATGCTAACATATATATATGGAATTTAAGAAAAAAAAAGTCATGAAGAACCTAGGGGTAAAACAGGAATAAAGACACAGACCTAATTGAGAATGGACTTGAGGATATGGGGAAGGGGAAGGGTAAGCTGTGACACAGCAAAAGAGAGGCATTGACATATATACAGTACTAAATGTAAGGTAGATAGATAGTGGGAAGCAGCCGCCTAGCACAGGGATATCAGCTCGGTGCTTTGTGACCACCTGGAGGGGTGGGATAGGGAGGGTGGGATGGTGGGAGATGCAAGAGGGAAGAGATGTGGGAACAGGTGTATGTGTATGACTGACTTACTTTGTTATAAAGCAGAAACTAATTAACAAAAAAAACTACAGTGCAATATCATCTCACACTGGTCAGAATGGTCATCATCAAAATATATACAACAATAAATTCTGGAGAGGGTGTGGAGAAAAGGTAACCCTCATACACTGTTTTTGGGAATGTAAATTGATGTAGCCACTATGGAGAACAGCACGTAGGTTCCTTTAAAAACTCAAAATAGAACTATCATACGACCCAGCAATCCCACTACTGGGCGTATATCCTGAGAAAACCATAATTCAAAATGTGTCATGTACCACCTGTAAATTGCAGCTCTATTTACAATAGCCGGGACATGGAAGGAACCTAAGTGTCCATCAACATATGAATGGATAAAGAAGATGTGGCACATATATACAATGCAATATTACTCAGCCACAAAATGGAATGAAATTGAGTGATTTGTTGTGAGTTGGATGGGCCTAGACTCTGTCATACAGAGTGAGGTAAGTCAGAAAGAGAAAAACAAATCCCATATGCTAACACATATATATGGAACCAAGAAAAAAAATGGTAGTGCAGAACCTAAAGGCAAGATGGGAATAAAGACGCAGACCTACTAGAGAATGGACCTGATTATATGGGCAGGGGAAAGGGTAAGCTGGGACAAAGTGAGAGAGTGATAGTGTGTATATGGACATATAAACACTACCAAGTGTAAAATAGACTGCTAGTGGGAAGCATTCGCCTAGCACAGGGAGATCAGCTCGGTGCTTTGTGACCAGGTAGAACGGTGGGATAGGGAGCCTGGGAGGGACGGAGATGCAAGAGGGTAGAGATATGGGGATATATGTATATGAATAACTGATTCACTTTGTTATAAAGCAGAAACTAACACAGCACTTATACTCCAAAAAAAACGTTAAAAAAAGTCTTGTAAAACAGACTTCCTCTGTTAATGAAAAACCTGCCAAGAGACTATTACTGAAACATGATTGTCTGACTATCTCTGACCCCAGAAACAGATTATTCCTCTGTAAATATTATACTTTTAAACTACTTGAAGATAAGGCTGAACAAAAAGAAATCCTGCAGTCTTTGAGAGTGTTATGAAAAACAAGCTTTTATTCCAAGTGTCTGAAACACTAAACTGATTCCTCCAGGGGACAATGCAATAATTAGTCACTAACAGGGGTTTCTCCTATACTTGAACAGCTGGCTATTGACAGAACTTAGTCACACTATGCAGAACACAAGAATAGAGTCTAAGAATTAATCACATGAAAGAAGTAAGGCTTTTCATTTTTGGATAAATAACATAAGCATATAGCTTAATTTAAATTCTATTAATTTATTATTTATTAATGTGCTTATTTGATTTTTATAATTGTTCCCACGTACCTATTACTTAAGTAGTTTTAAAAATTAGTTAGGCATTTTGCCTCAGGCTATAAACAGAGAACTCAACATAGTTAAACCCCACCAATCCGATAAAAACCTACTGAAATCTGTAGGTATGTATTGTAATACCACATGTAAACCATGTTGTTCTCAGCAGTGAAAAAGGGCAAAAAGATTGCATAAGACATGTTTTTGAATAGACCTTTTTCCAAAGAAGGCATATTAATGGCCAACAAGTGTATGAAAATGTGTTCAACATCACTAATCATCAGAGAAATACAAATCCAAATAACAATGAGATATCACCTCACACTTGGTAGAATGCCTTTTATCAAAAAGACATGAAATAGCAAGAGTTGGTGAGGATGTAATGAAAAGGGAACCATCGTACACTGTTAGTGAGATTGTACATTGGTACAATCACTGTGGAAAACCACATTGACATTCCTCAAAAAAATTTAAAATTGAACTACCACATGATTCAGCAATTCCGCTTCTCAGTATTTATCTGAAGGACATGAAATTACTATCACAAACAGATATCTGAACATCAATCTTTACTGAAGCATTATGTGCAATAACCAAGATGTGGAAATAAATTTTGTTGTTGGATGAATGAATAAAGAAATGTTATATATATATATAAATTTTGCAATGACATGAATGGACCTTGAGGTCATTATGCTAAGTGAAATAAGTCAGGCATATAAAGAGAAATACTGTATAATCTCACTTATATGTGGAATCTAAAGAAAGAAAAAGAATAAGAAAAAGAGGGGGGAATGGAAGGAGGAGGAGGGAGAGGGGAAGGAGAAGAAAAGAACAAACTCATAGAAAAAGAGATTAGACTTGAGGTTACCAGAATTGGAAGTAGGAGGGTAGAGGAATTGGATGAAGGTGATCAAAAGGTACAAACTTCCTGTTAAGATAAATAAGCCCTGGGGATGTAGTGTACAGCATGGTGACTATAGTGAACAATGATGTACTGTGTATGTGAAAGTTGCTAAGAGAGTAGATCTTAAAAGTTCTCATCACAAGGTAAATACAATTTGTGACTATGTGTAGTGATGAATGTTAACTAAACTTATTATGGTATTAAGTTCTAGATGTATAAAATTATTAGGTTGTACACCTAAAACTAATACAATGTTATATATTGATTATAACTCAAACATAAAAAAGTTCAACAGTGACTAAAATGTGTTTTACAGTTTATGAAGCATTTTATCCTATTTTTGCTTCTTTATCTAAATGTAAACTCAAAAAAGGTTTTATCTTGTCATCTCATCAAGGAATAGATGGTTTAAAATTAAAACACATCTTGTACTGTGCTATGAGATTAGTAAAATGTCACATTAGCCCAGGAGGCATAATGTGACTACTCTGTGGAAAATCATCTCCTGCTCCTTTCCTGAGATGTAAACCTGGGACGTCTTAACCAACTTATAAAAATACATGAGGAATAATGTTGTCTTATTCTCCCAGTGAAAATTATTTTAAACTATCTTTATATCTAATTCCAGATAAATCTAGTTAGATTTAGAATTTACTAGGACACAAGTACATCAGACACATTTGTATCTCAGTAAACATCCAGAGAACTTCAACTAGATCCACTGAGGCTTAGGGTTCTGATATGTGTTGCAGAACTAACTGACTGTGCTTTATAACTATGGTCCCAATTTACTGTCTTTTGTTTTCCATCCACAGAACACAAAGACTTATTTTTTTATTTTATTTTTCTAAATTCATTATTTCTAGATTTGTATTTTTAAAGAAGGACTTATATTGAATTTTGGTTGAACGTGAATGTGTGCTCATTGGTTATATATTTTAAACAAAATGTTGTTTATAAATTTGATATTACATCAATATGCTAGTTCAAATTATCCTGCTAGCAACTGGGGTACCTTTCATAGACATGGGTTCTGATGAAATGTTAATAGACGTTTCTTTGTTGTAAAGCTCTTGCTCAGAAACAAACACTCACAACCCAATTTGTTTCCCTAGGTTTATATGTTGGGAGGAAACACACACACACACACACACACACACAAAACACCAAAGATTGAAAAGACCTTAGAAGAAATATATCAGAGATTGGTTTATCACAGGATATGGTATTAATACATGGGAGATAATGTGCAATCTGTGATTCAAAAAAGCTTAAAAATTAATTGGGTACTTGATACTTTTGAGAAGCAATGTCTATCTCTTTATATATGGGCACATTATCCAGGCAAATCCTCCTTGTAGTATGGCTGTCTATGTAGTTTCTTCAGTTGTTGTGGATATCTGTGGTTAACGTCTTGTAGCCCTACCTCTGTACTTTGTAGTCCTCCCTAGTCCAGCTCACTGTTATCACAGTTTTACTATCCTACAAATTCTTCTCTCTTCCCCCACCATCTGTGAAACTGGAATACAGAGGAAGTTTAGAATGGCAGGAGAAGCAGAAAGACATTTGTCAATTTTCTCATTATTATTTTTACTGAGATTCGTTTGAGACTACCATATTTTAATTTTCCAGTCTTCTGTAATCTTATTAAATGAGTACAAATGGTTGAGTAAATATTTTAATCTATTTTCCTAACACCCAATAAGTATGCAGCCAGGATTAGTTCATTTATGCAAGTTCCCATATTCCAAGGACTTTACCTCTTTGCTAATAGCTGTTTATGTAAGATATTTAATTTCTGCTCAATTACCTAAATTTCTTTTATTCATTTTCCCATCTAAATACTTAATAAGAAAATGAATTAAATTGTTTGCCAGTTTTATTCATTATTTATTTCAAATGTCTTCATTTACTGACAGAATTTTCTTCTAATATATATCTTTAGTCTCCGTTGTTGTAGTAGTGTTCTTCTTCAACATTTATTAAGAATCGCTACTACACTGTGTACAATACAAACACATATAAAGACAAGTCCTTGCTTTTGTGGACATTTCCTCTTATGAAACATTTTATAGGATGGTACAGAAAATTGGTAATATGTAAGTTGCTTTAGGACTTAACTGAGGTGGATGAAAGGGTCCACAAGTGGGCTTTCTGATAATTTTATATAATTCACTTTACTACACCTTTTAAAGCTCCTTTGTTTGACTAGATTCCTTTCTCTTTTCTTGTTTAATGTTAACTAATACAATATACTTTTATTATAGTTCTTAATGTATACTTAGAGATGTGATAACAAAATATTAAGAGCATAAGCTTTGGTAACAGACAAATATGTGTTCATATTCTGGCTCTATTGCTTATGGATTGTGTGGCTTTGGGTAGTTATTTAATATCCATAAGTCCTCATTTTTATCTATAAAATAGGAGTATAATATTATATCTATCTTGAAGGGCTACTGTGGGGATATAACAGAATAATACCTATAGAATACCCAACATTATGCCTAAAATAAACTAGATGTTCACAAATGTTAAATATTATTATATGACTTTCCATCCCAATTCATTTTTTTCTCATTTTTTTTAAATTACAACTTTATTGAGGTATAACTTACATACAGTGAAATTAACTAATTTTAAGTATACAGTTTCATGAAATTTTATTATTGTACACAGTCGTGTAACAAGTCATGTAGCATCACATTTCCATCAAGTCAAAACTTTCTCTTGTGCTCGCTCCTTTGCTGTCAATATCTTCACTCAAAACTCATGCCTTGCCAACTATAGACATTCTTTTTGTCACTATGTCTTTAGTTTTCCTAGAATTTCATTTAAGAGAATTTACATTGTATACAGGCTTTAATGTCTTACTTCACACTATAATGCTACTGGGATTAATCCATGTTGTATGTGTCAGTAGTCAATCTCTTTTAGTTGCTGAATACTACTTCACTATAGAGATATACCACGATTCATTTATCTGTTTACCCATTGACAGTCATTTTGGTTATTTACAGCCTGTGCCTCCTATGACTAAAACTGTTTTAAAAATTAGTTTACAAGTCCTTTTGTGGACATATGTTTTCATTTATCTTGAGTAAGTTAGGGGAATAGGATTATTGATAACTGTATGCTTAACTGTATAAGAAACTGCAAAACTGTCCAGTTCCTCCACATCAACCACAAACTTGATATTATTAATCTTTTAAATTTTAGGGTTTTAGAGTACATGCAGAGAGGTATCTCCTTGTGGCTTTGTTTTGCCTTTCCTTAATAACTGATGATGCTGAGCATATTTCATCTGCTTATTTGCCAGTCGGTTCAACTATGTCCATTTCATTATTGGGTTGTTTACCTTCTTATAATTGATTAATTAGGACTTCTGTTATAACGTTAAGTAGAAGTGATGAAAGTGGACATTCTTGCCTTGTGTTCAATATTAGGGAAAAAACGGGCATTCTTTCAGCATTAATATATTAGCTGTAAGCTTTTCATCAATATCCTTTAACAGAGTAAGGCATTTCCCTCTATTTCTAGTTTGTTGATTTTTTTTTCTTTTATTGTTAATGGGAGTATGTCTTGTCAAATGATCTTTTACATTAATTGAGATGATCATAAGGTTTTCTTTTTTAGAATCTTAATATAAGTTGCATCAATTGATTTTTGTATATTGAGACAAATTTGTATTCCTATGAACATCATTTGTTCATGATGTTTTATCCTTATTAAATGTATCATGACTCAATTTGCTAAGCCTTTATTATGGATTATGTGTCTTTTCTTGAGAGACATTTGTCTGTAGTTTTCTTTATGCATGCATAATATCTTTTATTTTCTGTTGTTCATATCAGAATAATGAGTTCAGAAGTATTCCTAACTCTTCTACATTTTAGAAATGTTTCTGTAGAATTGGTATTATTTCTCCCTCAAATATTTGGTACAATTTACCAATGAACTTACCTGGGCCTGAAGTTTTCTTTGTGTGAAGATTTTTAACTGTAAAATTACTTTTAATAAATTAAAGGACTGTTCGGTTTATTGATGTTATTTTTCTTCTTGATTAAGGTTCCATACTGTGCATTTCATTAGTTCGGTTCATTGTTGAAGTTATTGCTATAAAATTTTCATAACATGCCCTTAATCTCTTTTTAATGTCTGTAAGATCTGTAGTTATGTCCACTTTTTATTCACAAAAATGATTTATCAATTTTATTATTTACAAAGAAGTTTTGTTTCTGTGGTTTTGTCTATTGTTTTCTCTGTTTTATTGATTTATGCTCTTCATTATTGACTTCCTTCTTCTTACTTCGGATTTGATTTGCTCTAACATTTTTATTCTTAAGATGCCAGATGCTAAGTATTTCTATTCCAGTAGTTCAATCTGGAACTGGGGAAATAACCACAGGATGAGTTCCAAGACTCACTGTGAGATGCACTGGAGCTATATTAATGGATTCATTAATCAAATGGCCTCCATAAGCCTCTACTCTGACTGAAGTACCACAGTGACACTTTGGCTCTCTTAGAATCAAGTGTCTGTTTAGATTCAGTGACCAATAGTCCTCAAAAGGTCTGATTATTTCATTTTCCCTAGTGTACATTCACCCTGGTAAAAGGCCATAGGTCCATTTGGGGAAGTCTAGGAGAAAGATTAACACTATAAATTTTCTATATTGTACCAAGATTCTTCCCCTAGGGGACTCAGCTTCCCCTTCATTTAAGGGGTTCTGAATCTGTAAACTGATTCAAATCCGGGAATTGATTTAGAAGTTGTGACTTTCTGTTTTTATAATTCCAATTAAACTTTCATTCACTTGACCTAGAACTTTCTTGCTTATATAAACCAAGTAAGAATTTAGTAGTCTTCCTATTTATTTCACTTCTAGGAACCCAATGGTTAACTAGCCGGTGCCATAGGTCTGCAAGAGTCAGATTATTCTGACTGCTGCTTTGGCTCTGCTGTCCATTACAGTAACCACATCCACCTTGCTTTTGGAGGTTGAGTCCTGCCATTTGACCCCTATCTTCTTAGGATCTGACTACTCCCATTGCACTTAGGTTTTCCAATTGAGTGTCTGGGATTCCTTCTCTATGGTCTGATCTACATTAAAAAATCACAGAGCTCATCAAGGATACTGGGGCTTCCTTCAGAAATTTATTTCTCAAAATATTGGTGAAAGGTATGTCTTCTGGACCCTCCCAGTGTGGCTGATTAGGTCTTGAATCATAAATCCACTATAACATTCCGGTGTTCCTAAGCCTTTGAGTCTCTTCCTCTACATTAAACCATGGGAGGTCTCGTATTTCCATTTGCTCACAGTGGGCCATCTTTCGGTGCCTGTCTCAACCAAACAACCAAAGGAACAGTTAAAGCCCTTTCTAACTTCTGAAACTGAAGTGTTAAATATGGAATCTCTGTTTAGTGAGTCTATATCAATAAATTCATCATGATCCAAATTTATGTTCTTTCCACCATTATCCTACACCTTTAATATCCATTCCCACACATGTTCCTCAGATTTCTGCTTGTATAAATTAGAAAACTCAAGTTGTTCTTTTGGAGTGTAGCACACCTCTTCGTGGAACACACTTTGTATCTCACCTTTAGGGGCCTGCTGGGCTTAAGTTTTGTTATAGGTCTAGAAACCAAGATGGGTAACAACAATGGATCCTGAGGAGAGTCAGCATTGTCTTGCATGGTATCCACCTCAGGGGGTGGCAATACTATTTCTTCAGACAATGCAGAGTTAATCCCCACATATCAAGATAGAATGGTTGCTACCACTGTGGGTGGAGAGGTAGGTACCACTGTGGTTGGGAGACCTCTTCCATTAGCAAAGAAGACACATCACAATTTCAAGGCTCATTATCCTCAGCTTCATCAGGGCCTTCCCATATTCCCCATGCCAACTTAAAGGATCCTATTCTTTTCCAATCAATACCCTCATTTTATCAGCAGACACCCTATGAGGCTGAGAATTCAATTTGCATTGTAATTCAGCCAATTATAGGATGAGGTTGTGTGTATGATTTCAGCCCTGTGTCTATGCGAGATGAGGTTTTCCATCAGGGTGCACACAGAAACTCTTAGGTCATTTATAGTGTTCTTGAGCCGGGAATTTGAATCCCTGAGTGCATCCTTTTATTTCAGCACTTTGTCCAGCAACTTTAGGAGCAACCAATCAATGTTATTACATTCCTTAGTTTTCAAAAAATGTTCAAAGGTATCATATTTAGAGTCGCTTAGCTCCTTGCTTCTTATAAGTGGTTGATTAGGACTATCCAATGCTTACATCTTGTATATCTCTGTAAACAGTTCATACCATGCACTATCAGTGTTCTTTTTACTACTGGAAATAGAGTCATTAACATCTTTAAACATAATCAGATTAGACAATCATTCCAGAAACTCCAGAACTATTTCAAAAAATTCATCCTTAAAATTTTGTTCATTTAGAACCACTCTTGGTATCCAAATCTGTATTAGAGTTCTCCAGATAAACAGAAACAATAATATATATATATATATATATATATATTTATATTTATATAAAATCATGGAGGCCAAGAAGTCCCACAATCTGCTGTCTACAATCTGGAAAACCAGGAAAGCTAATAGTCTAATTCAGTCTGAGTCCAAAGTCCTGAGAACCAGGGGAGCCAATGGTGTAAGTTCCAGTCTGAGTCCAAAGGCCCGAGAATCAGGAACCAATGGTGTTAAGTCAGATCTGAGTCAATAGCTTGAGAACCAGGAGAGCTGATGTCTGAGGTCAGAAGAAGTAGGGTATCTCAGCTCAAGAAAAAAGTAAATTTTCCTTTCCTCTGACTTTTTGGTCTCTGTAGGCCCTCAGTGGATTGGATCATGGCTACCCATATTAGTGAAGGCAATCTTCTTTACTCAATGTACTGATTGAAAAGCTAATCTCTTCCAGAAACACCCTCACAAACACACCCAAAAATAATGTTTTACCAGGTGTCTGGGCATCCCTTAGTCCAGTCATGTTGACATAAATTTAAACATCATGCTAGACTATATGGTAATTATGCATATAATTTTTGCTGCCATCCTACTATTTTTAAAGATTTTTTACTAGTAGCCATTCTAGTGTGTGAAATTGTATCTCATTATGATTTTGATTTTAAATTTCCTAATGATTAGAGATGTTAAGCATTTTTCCATGTACTTATTGGTCATTTATATATCTTCTTTGGAGAGATGTCTATTCAGGCCCTTTTACCATTACTAAATTGGGTTGTTTTTTGTTGCTGTGTTTTAGGACTGCTTTACATATTCTGGATATTAATCCATTATTAGATATAAGATTTGAAAATATTTTCTCCATAGCAAGGTTTGCCTTTTACTTTGCTGTTAGTATCTTTTAATGCACAAAATTTCTAGTTTTGATGAGGTCCAAAGTATCTCTTTTTTCTTTTGTTGCCTTTGCTTTTGATGTCATATCCAAGAAATAATTTCCAAATCCAATTTACTGAAGCTTTTCCTCTGTTTTCTTCCAAGAGTTAATATTTAGCTTTTATGATTAGGTCTTTGATCCATGTTTCTTTAATTTTTGTATATGATGTAAGATAAGTGTTGAAATTTATTGTTTTGAATATGGACATCACATTTTCCCAGCATTATTTGTTGAAAAGATTGTCCTTTATCCACTGAATTGTCTCGTAAACCTTGTTGAAAATCATTTGACCATATATTTGAGGGATTCTTTCTGGACTCTTCATTCTATTCCATTGGTCTATATTTCTGTCTTTGTGCTACTTACTCCCATACTCTTTTCATTACTGAAGTTTGTGGTAAGATTTGAAATGAGAAAGAGTGAGTCCACCAATTTTATTCTCCTTTTTCCATATTATTTTTGAGTTTCCATTTGAATTGTAGGAAGGATTTTTCTTTATTTTTGCAAAATTTTTTTTTTTGGATTTTGATATGGATTTCATTGAGTCTGCAGTTTATTTTGGAGGTTCTTAACATATTTACAATATTAAGTCTTTCAATCCATGAACATGAGATGTATTTTCATTTATTTTTTTCTTCTTTAATTTCTTTCAGTGGTGTTTTATAGTTTACATGGTATGTCTTTCTCTCCCTTGGTTAAGTATATTCTTAAGTATTTTTTTTTCTTTTTGATGCTATTTTAAATTATTTCACTTTTGGATTGGCCATTGTTAAGTATAGAGAAGCAAATTCTGCTGAATTTATTTATTAGTTCTAACAGTTTTAATGGAATATTTAGGGTTTTATACATATAGGATCATGTCATCTGTTATCAGAGAAAATTTTACATCTTTATTTCCTTTTCTTGGCTAATTACTCTGGATAGAATTCCAATACTATATTGAAGAGAAGTGGCAAAAATGAGCATCTATGCCTTGTTACTTGTCTTAAAGGAAAAGTTTTCAACCTTTCACCATTCAGTATTATGTTATCTGTGAGGGATTTCATATATGATCTTTATTATGTTGAGGTGAGTTCTTTCAGTTTCCAGTGTGTTGAGTGTTTTTATCATAAAAAGTTGTTAAATTTTGTCAAATGATTTTTTGCATTAATTGAGATGATCAAGCTTTTTTTCCCCCTTCTTCTCCATTCTGTTAATGTGCTGTATTACATAGACTGATTTTCTTTTATTGAACTATGCTAGCATTTCAGGATAAATCCCACTTGATCATGATATACAATCCCTTTAATATGTTGTCAAGTTTGATTTACTAATATTTTGCAGAGAATTTTTACATCAATATTTACAAGGCATAATTGTCTTTAGTTTTATTTTCTTGTAATGTCTTTGTCTGGCTGCATTCATTTTCTAGGGCTGCCATACATAGTACTGCAAACTGGGTGGCTTAAAAAACAAATTTATTTTGTCACAGTTGTGAAGGGTAGAAGTCTGAGATCAAGGTAGCAACAGTTTTTTCCTGAGACATCTCTTTTTTTCTTGTAGATGGCTTTCATCTCTCATTGTCTTCTTATGGTCTTTACTCTGTTCATACATATGTCTCATGTCTGTGTGCCCTAATTTCCTTATAAGGACACAAGTCAGATTGGATTAAGGTCCACCCTAATGACCTCTTTTTAAGTGAATTGCTTTTTCAAGGCCGTATCTCTAAGTACAGTCATATTTTGAGGTACTGGGGGTTAGGACTTCAACATATGCATTGACAGGGGACACAATTCAGTCCATAACACTTCTTTTTCTGGACACCCCAAATTTATGTTCTCACATTAAAAATATATTCACTTCCATCTCAAAAGCCCCAAAGTCATAACCCATTCCAGTATCAACTCCCAAGTCTCAAATTTCATCTAAATATCATCTAAGTCAAGTATGGGTGAGACTTGAGGTATGATTCACCTGAAACCAAATTTTTCTCCAACCGTTAATTTATCAAACCAGATGAGTTTTCTGCCACCAAAATATAATGATGAAACAGGCAGAGTATAGACATCTCCATTTCAAAAGGCAGAAATCATAAAGAAGAATGGGGTCATGGGTTCTAAGCAAGTCCAAAACTAATCTAATTTCATTAGATTTTAAGATTCTAGAATTATCCATTGTCTCATTGCTCTGTCCTCTGTGCCAATGTGGGTGGTGATCTCACGTGCTAGGTCCATTGAGGTGGCTGCCCAACCCTTGTGGCCCCGTGTGGTGGCATTGTTCCTTAGGCCCTGAGCAATGGCCTCACCCCTGAGATCTCAGGCAGTGGAAGCCTGGCTTGCTGAAACTGAGGAATAGATTTCCTTGCCTCCCCTAACCTGTGCCCTCTGGGCCTGTGGTGTGAGTAGCAGCCCTGTTAATCTCTAAATCACCTGTGGAGTATATTCTTTCCTTCTCTTGAAGGGTAAGTCAAGTTAGCAGCCAGATAGCTATATTATCCTGCCCTGTACAATCCCAGACATCCAACAGTCTTCCTTAATTTTGCTCCATCTGTTTCCTCTTTAGTTTAAGCAGGCAGTGTTTATGCTGGAATAACCTCATCTCTATTCCTGCCTTCTGCTGAGATGTTTGATTAGATCCATGAGTCATACTCATAATCTCGTTATTGCGTGTTTATTCAGCCAAACACTTAGTGTTCTCTCTAGAACTTACTTTCTTATGTTTTGCAATGTAGATAGGCTAAGAATTAACTACACACTGAAGTTCTGGTTCCTTTCTCCTTAACAACCCCTCTTTCAATTTTTCTCTTTCCTCTTGTATTTTATTACAAGTAGCAAGGACAAAACAGGTTGTACTTCAGGACTTTGATTAGAAATTCCCTCAGCTAAATACCCAAGTTCACAACTCACAAGTTCTACCTTCTACAATATGTTAGAATATAATTAAGGCAAATTCCTTTCCACTTTATAGTAATCATCACTTTTCCTCCAATGTCCAAAAACAAGTTCTTTGTTTCCATCTGAGGCTTCACCAGGATGACCTTTAAAATCCATATTTATACCAATAATGTCTTTAAGTTAATCTAACCTTTTTAACATCATCCTAAAATTTCTTCCATCTTCTACCCATTACTCACTTCCAAATTATCATTTTTTTCTTACATCAAGATTACTTCACAGCACTAAAATCTGTGTACTCCATAGAAACAGAATAAAGAATATCTATCTATCGATCTATTGATCTATTTACCTATATATGTATATATATATGTATATATATATATACATATATATATATATATTTATAAATATGTGTGTGGGAGAGAGAGAGAGGGAGAGGGAGAGAGAAAGAGATTTTAATGAGTTGGCTCATACAATTGTGGAGGCTTTGCAGGACCAAAATATGCAAGGTATTTCAGCAGGCTGGGAAGCCCAAGGAAGAGTAGTAGTTTCTGTCTATAACACTGGACAGTAGTATCAGTATTAGGGTAATAAAGGTCTCATAGAATGAGTTAGGAATGTTTCGTCCATTTAAATTTTTTGTCCATAAGATTTTCAGAAGGATTGGTGTTAACTCTTCTTTACCCTTTTACAGCTTTATTGAGATGTAACTGACACAACATTATCTAAGTTAAAAGTGTACAATGTGGTTGATTTGATACATTTATATATTGCTATATAAGTACTACCAGAGCGTTAACTAACACCTTCATCACATCACATAATTACAATTTTTTGTGTATGATGAAACCATTAAGATCAACTCTTTAGCAACTTTCAAGTATATAATAAGTATAATTAACTATAATCACAGTGCTTAAACATCTTATAACTGGAAACTTGTACTCTGACTAATCTCCCCACTTTCCACCCCCTAGCCCCTGGTAACTAACACTTTATTCTCTGTTTTTATGGGTTCAGCTTTTTATTTATTAGTTAGTTTGTTTGTTTATTTTACACCTTTACTGGAGTATAATTGCTTTAAAATGTTTTTGTTAGTTTCTGCTGTATAACAAAGTGAATCAGATATATGTATACATATATCCCGATATTCCCTCCATCTTGAGCCTCTCTCCCACCCTCTCTTTCCCACCCCTCGAGGTGGTCACAAAGTGCCGAGCTATTATCCCTATCCTATGCAGCTGCTTTCAACTAGCTATTTATTTTACATTTGGTAGTGTATATATGTAAATGCTACTCTCTCACTTCATCCCAGCTTCCCCTTCTACACCTCCTGTGTTCTTAAGTCCATTCTCTACGTCTGTGTGTTTATTCCTGTTCTGTCCCTATGTTCATGAGAACCTTTTTTTTTTTTTTAGATCCCATATATACGTGTTAGCATATGGTATTTGTTTTTCCCTTTCTGACTTACTTCACTCTGTATGGCAGACTCTAAGTCCATCCACCTCACTACAAATAACTAAATTTCATTGCTTTATATGGCTGAGTAATATTCCATTGTATATATGTGCCACATCTTCTTTACCCATTCATCTGTCGATGGACACTTAGGTTGCTTCTGTGTCCTGGCTTGAAGTAATTTCGTTCTCATGCATGCACAGAGCACTACTCAGCCAAACACTCAGATAAACCTGTTGGAGATTTTCAGTGTTCTCTCTCTTTGCAGTTCCCTTTTCTCTAGTTCTTTGTCTCCAAAATTTTAGCCATCTTGGTCCCCCCAAACTCTAAGTTCCATCTCTTCAACTCACTTAGATTTCTGTGTTATGTACACTTTCCCACTCCTGTGTTACTGTATGTAAATTTCCTTCAGGTAACCATAAGCCTCACCTTATGTATTTCATTTCTTTCAGGGATCACTTTCCTATGCTGCTTGTTTTCTATTAAAACAATTGTTCAAACTTTTTTTTCATATTTTACTGTTGGTTAAGGCAGGAGGGCAAATCCACTAGGTCCCAGGTATATACTTTATAATATATATTTGCTCTTTCAAGTCTCTTGAAGGAATTATAATGGTCTAATTTACCTTTGTATTTATAAGCATCTAGCACAATAGTTGATATTTAAAAAATATTTTCTGAAGGAATGAATAAGTAGGTAGATATATCTTTATTGATATCTGCATTATGTGAATTAATAATGTATTCTTTTTCCTTCTTCTTCCCTAACTTACACATGAGCAATAAAACATCTCAGATCATTACAAAGCACTAGAGCATTCAGACTGGTATTTCTTTCTGTTTGAGTTATCTCTGATTTACAATTCCATTTCCGGAAAGTGTTTGTAAAAGGAATTTCCTAACTTCAACATTTTCTTCAAATAATAATTTTAATTAAAGCAAATGTTGTTTTCTGCCATGATACACTAATTCTCTTTTGAGAATTCCACATTTTATGGAGGAAGGGATACATATAAAAACAAGCAATTTCAGTACAGTCTGATGTGTTTTCCTATGGAATTACAAAAGATGGAGTGATTATTCTGCTTAGGGCAGTAACAGAAATGCTCACAGAGGAAGTGAAATTTGTGCTGAAACTTGAATAATGACAAGGGTGTTTTAAGATGAATTGGATGTTCATTGCAGCTCTATTTACAATAGCCAGGACATGGAAGCAACCTAAGTGCCCATTGACAGATGAATGGATAAAGAAGATGTGGCACATATATACAATGCAATATTAGTCATAAAAAGAAACGAAATTGAGTTATTTATAGTAAGGTGGATGGATGTAGAGTCTGTCATACAGAGTGAAGTAAGTCAGAAAAAGAAAAACAAATACCATACGCTAACACATATATATGGAATCTAAAAAAAAAAAGAAATGGTCATGAAGAACCTAGGGGCAAGATGGGAATAAAGACGCAGACCTACTAGAGAATGGACTTGAGGACATGGGGAGGGGGAAGGGTAAGCTAGGATAAAGTGAGAGAGTGATAGTGTATATATGGACATATAAACACTACCAAATGTAAAATAGATAGCTAGTGGGAAGCAGTTGCATAGCACAGGGAGATCAGCTCCGTGCTTTGTGACCAGCTAGAAGGGTGGGATAGGGAGGGTGGGAGGGAGGGAGACACAAGAGGGTAGAGATATGGGGATATATGTATATGTATAACTGATTCACTTTGTTATAAAGCAGAAACTAACACAGCATTGTAAAGCAATTATACTCCAATAAAAATGTTAAAAAATGATGTATTGGAAAAATGGACAAGAAGAAGGGTTTTCTGTTAGGAGAATAGTGAATAATTCAGAATTACTAGATTAGAATGGCATTGCAGGTAATGGTGAGATATGATGGTGGAGAGGAAGTTAGGGGCCTTGTGAAGCAATCTGAGTTTTAGAGATAAAGGTAAATCAATGGTGATTTGAGGGGATTTGAACAGGAAGGTGATAAAATAAAATTTCTGTTTTAGGAATGTAATTCTGGGGAAAATGTGGAAGGTGAATTAAAGAGGACAAAAGACCAATTAAAATGCGGTTGTAACTGTCCAACTTAGGGATAAATTAGGTCCTCATATTAGACATAGTGTCAGTAACAGTGGAGATGGACAGTCACTAAATGCCACAGACACATTTCTGATGCAAAATTAAAAAGTATTGTGAACTATCATATAGGAATTATATGTGGAGGGGAATGAGAGAGAGGAATGATTTAGGGTTAAAGACTGGGTGGAATATTAGTCAATCAATTGAGTTAGGAAGAGAAGGAAGAGTTTTGGGTAGGAGATTTGGGGTGCTTCTATACATGAAATTTATAAGTCAGAAATAGGTCTGTGTTGGAGATAGAATTTGGAATCATCAGAATATAAGTTTTTTTGAAGTCTGTGTTCTTGGATAAGTTTATTATGGGAGAGAGTAAAAAAAAATAAGAGGACTAAGAACAAAGGCATACAACAAACACATGAAAGGATGCTGAACATCACTAATCACTAGAGGAATGCAAATCAAAGCTACAATGAGGTACCACCTCACACCGTTCAGAATGGCCATCACCAAAAAATCTACAAACAATAAAGGCTGGAGAGGGTGTGGAGAAAAGGGAACCCTCTTGCACTGTTTGTGGGAATGTGAATTGATAAAGCCACTATGGAGAACAGTATAGTGGTTTCTTAAAAAACTAAAAATAGACTTACCAAATGACCCAGAAATCCCTCTACTGGGCATATATCCTGAGAAAACCATAATTCAAAAAGAGTCATGTACCACAATGTTCACTGCAGCACTATTTACAACAGACAGGACATGGAAGAAACCTAAGTGTCCATCGACAGATGAATGGATAAAAAAGATGTGGCACGTATATACAATGGAATATTACTCAGCCATTAAAAGGAGCAAAATTGGGTCATTTGTAGAGACGTGCATGGGTCTAGAGACTGTTATACAGAGTGAAGTAAGCCAGAAAGAGAAAAGCAAATACCATATCTTAACAATTATACAGAATCTGAAAAAAAAAAAAAAAGGTCCTGACGAACCTAGGGGCAGGACAGGGGTAAAGACACAGACTTAAAGAATGGACTTGAGGACACAGGGAGAGGGAAGGGTAAGTTGGGAGGAAGTGAGAGAGTAGCATTGACATATAAACAATATCAAATGTAAAATAGATAGTGGGAAGCATCTGCATTGCACAGGGAGATCAGCTTGGTGTTTTGTGACCCCCTAGAGGGGTGGGATAGGGAGGGTGGGAGGGAGATGTGAGAGGGAGGGGATTTGGGGATATATGTATACATATAGCTGATTCCCTTTGTTATACAGCAGAAAGTAACACAACATTTTAAAGCAATTATACTCTAATAAAGATGTTTAAAAAAGTACAAAGGCATAAAGTATGCGAGCATTTAGGAGACTGATGAAAAGATAAGTGTCTAGAAAGCTGACTGAGAAAAATTAATGTGAGAGGAAAGAGGAGAACAAATAGAAATGTGAAATCCCAGTGAATCTGAGGGTGAAGAATACGAAAGACTTTTTTATTGAGGGTAGACTAAGAGTTAAGATGGAGGAAGTCCAAGTTGACTTACAGCTTATGAAACTCATGTACTGAAGTAATTGTGTAGCCACTGACCAGAACGGAAATAGTAGTAAGGAGAAAAGGTCTTGAGAGAAAGTTTTAGTCTAGTTTGTGATGTTTTACATAAAGAGAATTAAAGTGACATGCAAGCAGTGTATTCTGATTGGCAGTGATAGATGCAGGCCGGACCAAAAGAAAAGCCTTATTACTCAAGGAGTTCTGGGGATGGGTGCTAGTGCTTATCAGATTAAATAATGCATTTTTGTTATATCTGATTTAAGCTTAGGGACATAGCCAGGGATGGTAACTTGGCTTCTCATGAATAGCTTCAATTACTATGCTTTGACACTTCTGATTCAGCACATGGATAAATCTCTGAAGTGTTGCAATATACCAATGGAAATAAACGTGCATAGGTGTGTGTGTTACAGATAAACTTGGATTTATAGCTGAATATATAATTATTGCTATGCATATACCGACTACTGTATTATAAATATATGTATGCCTAGTTGCATATATGAGTGAGGTTTGAAAATATTGAAATCATATTTGCAATTATTTAAGATTTTGAAATACTTTCTCCAAACTGCTTCATTCACCAAAAATTACCCTTGATCCTAAAGGTAACTACAGAGCTATGTGATATAGAGACCAATAGTTCTTCAGTTGGAAATGCAAGGATATTTGCAAACTGTCCCATTCTTGCAATGTTCATGACCCAGGTTGTAAAGCTTTTTTTACATCTCATGTCACAAATCAACTAATTTTTACAAGTATATACTGTAGCTTTTTAGTATAGTCTGAAGTCTGGGAGTTTTATACCTCCAGGTTGGTTCTGTTTTTTCACAGTATTACTTTGGCAATTTGGGTTTTTTTTTTTTTTTTGGTTCTATATGAATTTTAGGAATATTTTTTTCTATTTATGTCAAAAATGTCATTGGTATTTTGATAGATATTGCATTAAATCTATAGATTGTTTTGGGTAGTATGGACATTTTAAAACTATTCATTCTTTCAATGTAAAAGCATAGTATATCTTTCCATTACTTTGTATCATATTCAATTTCCTTCATCAGTGTTTTATACTTTTTGGAGTATAAGTCTTTCACCTCTTTGGTTAAGTTTATTCCTAGCTATTTTATTCTTTTTGATGTGATTTTAAGTGGGATTTCTTTTTACATTCTCTTTCTGATAGTTCATTATTAGTGTATAGAAAAGCAACAGATTTCTGTATATTAATCTTGTATCCTGCAACTTTGCTGAATTCGTTTATTAGCTCCAAGAGTTTGGGGAGATTTTAGGGTTTTATATAAAAAGTATCATATAATTTGCATATAGTGACAGTTTTACTTCTTCACTTATAATTTAAATCCTTTTCTTTCTTTCTTTCTTTTCTTATTTTCTTTCTTTCTTTTTATCTTTCTTTCTTTCTTTCTTTTTTTTTTTTTTTGTCTGATGGCTGTGGTTAGGGCTTCCAATACTGTGTTAAATAGAAGTGGTGAGAGTGAGCATCCTTCTCTTTTTCCTGAATTTAGAGGAAAAGCTTTCAGTTTTGCACCATTGAGTATGATGTTAGCTGTTTTTTGTCATAAGTGTTCTTTATTATGTTGAGATATATTCCCTCTATATCCACTTCCATGGGAGGTTTTTTTAAAATTAATTAATTTATTTATTTATGGCTGTGTTGGGTCTTCATTTCTGTGCGAGAGCTTTCTCTAGTTGTGGCAAGCGGGGGCCACTCTTCATCATGGTGTGTGGGCCTCTCGCTATCACAGCCTCTCTTGTCATGGAGCACAGGCTCCAGACGTGCAGGCTCAGTAATTGTGGCTCACAGGCCCAGTTGTTCCACGGCATGTGGGATCTTCCCAGACCAGGGCTTGAACCCGTGTCCCCTGCATTGGTAGGCAGATTCTCAACCACTGCACCACCAGGGAAGCCCCATGAGAGTTTTTATCATGAGTGGTTGCTGAATTTTGTCAAATGCTTTCTCAACATTTATTTAGATAATCATGTGATTTTTATTCTTCTTTTTGTTAATGTGGTGTATCACATTGAATTTTGGTGAATGTAGTACCACCTCTGTGTCTCTGAAATAAATCCAACTTGATGATGGTGTGTGGTTCTTTTTATATATTAATATTGGATTTGGTTTGAAAATATTTTGTTGAGGACTTTCCCATCTATGTTAATTAGTGCTATTGACCTGTAATTTTCTTTTTTGTGATCTCTGTCAAATTTTGGTATCAGTGTGATGTTGTCCTTGTAGAATGAATTCAGATACATTCCTTCCTCTGCAATTATTTGGAATAGTCTGAGAAAGATTAATCTTTAATTTTTCTCTACATGTTTGGTAGAATTCATCTCTAAAGCTATCTGTTCCTGGACTTTTGTTCATAGGGAGTTTGGTTTTGTTGTTGTTGTTGTTGTCATTTTAACTGATTCAAATTCATTACTGGTAGTTGGTCAGTTCATATTTTCTCCTTCTTCTTGGGTCATTTTTGGGAAATTGTACATCTCTAGGAAATTGTCCATTTCTTCTAGATTGTCCACTTTATTGGTGTATAATTGTTCATAGTAGTCGCTTATGATTCTTTGTATTTCTGTCACGTCTTTTGTAACTTCTCCTTTTTCATTTCTAATTTTATTGGTTTGGGCTCTCTTTTCTAATTTTATTGGTTTTTCTTGATGTTGTGGCTAAATGTTGATCAATAGCGTTTATTTTTTCAAAGAACAAACTCTTAGTTTCATTGACCTTTTTCTATTGTTTTTTTAGTTTCCATTTCATTTATATTTGCTCTTAACTCTATGATTTCTTTTCTTCTATTAACTTTGTATTTTTTTTCTTTTTTTTGTCTCTTTCTAGTTCCTTTAGGTGTAAGGTTAGGTTGTTTATTTGAGATTTTTTCTTGTTCCCTAAGGTAAGCTTTTATCACTATAAACTTCCCTCTTAGAACTGTTTTTGCTGCATCCCATAGATTTTGGATTGTTGTGTTTTTGTTTTCATTTGTCTCCAGGTATTTTTAAAAAGTTCTTCTTTGATAGCTTCAGTGATCCATTGGTTGTTTAGTAGCATAATTTATTAGCCTCTACATGCTTGTGTTTTTAGCAGTTTTTTTTTCTTTCTTGTAGTTGATTTCTAGTCTCATAGTGTTGTGGTAGGAAAAGATACTTGAGATGATTTCAGTTTTCTTAAATTTACTGAAGCTTGTTTTGTGGCCTAGCAGGTGATCTTTCCTGGAGAATGTTCCCTATGCACTTTAATAGAATGTGGATTCTGCTACTTTTGAATGGAATGTTCTCTATATAGCTATTAAGTTCAGCAAGTGTAATGTGTCATTCAAGGCCAGTGTTTCCTTTTTTCATTTTCTGTCTAGGTGATCTGCCCATTGATATAAGTGGGGTGTTAGAGTCTCATACTATTATTGTGTTACTGTCAATTTCTCCTTCTATGTCTGTTAATATTTGCTTTATATATTTAGGTGCCCCTATGTTGGGTACATGCATATTTACAATTGTATCTTCTTTTGGATTGATCCCTTGATCATTATATTGTATAATGTCTTTGTCTACTATACTTTGTTTTAAAGTCTATTTTGTCTCATGTAAGTATCGCTACCTCAATATTCTTTTGATTTCTCTTTGCATAGAATATCTTTTTCCATCACCCCACATTCAGTCTGTGTGTGTCTTTAGCTCTGAATTGACTCTCTTGTGTGAAGATATAGATGGACCTTGTTTTTGCATCCGTTCAGTCACTCTATATCTTTTGATTGCAGCATTTAGTCCATTTCTACTTAAAGTAATAAGTTGTGTATTATTGCCATTTTATTAATTGGTTTTGGGTTGTTTTTGCCATTCTTTTTTGTTCCTTTATTCTTTTGTTCTCTTCCCTTGTGATTTGTTGACTATCTGTTGTGTTATTTTGGATTACTTTCTTTTTCTTTTGAGTGTGAATCTATTATAGATTTTTGATTTATGGTCACTGTAAAGTTTATATATAGCAATCTATCTATCTATCTATCTATCTGATTATTTTAAGTTGCTGATCTCTTAATTTCAAATGCGTTTTAACTACCTTGCATTTTTACTCTCCTCTACTCACAATTACTGTTTTTGACATCGTATTTCATATCTTTTTGTTTTGTGTATCACTTAACTACTTATTGTGGATACAGATGATTTTACTACTTTTGTGTTTTAACCTTCTTACTAGCTTTGTATGTGGTTGACTTACCATCTTACTATATGTTTGCCTTTACCAATGAGTTTTTTCCTTTACTAACTTTCATGTTCCTAATAGTGGCCTTTTCTCTTAGAAAATTACCTTTATCATTTCTTATAAAGCAGTTTTCGTGGTGCTGAACTCTTTTGGCTCTTTCTTCTCTGTAAAACTTTTGATCTCTCCATCAAATCTGCATGAAAGCTTTACTGGGTCGAATATTCTTTGTTGTACATTTTCCCTTTAATCACTTTAAATATATCATGCCACTCCCTCTGGCCTGCAGAGTTTCTGTTGAAAAGTCAGTTGATAGCCTTATGGGAGTTTCCTTGTAGGTAACTGTTGTCTTTCCCTTAGTGCTTTTAATGTTTGCCATTTAAATTACAGGGCGTCTAGGTGTGGTTATCTTTGAGTTGATCTTGTTTGGGACTCTCTAGGATTCCTGGATCTGGATTTCTGTTTCCTTTCCAAAGTCAGGAAAATTTTCAGGTATTTTGTCTTTGAATATGTTGTCTGTCCCTTTCTCTCCTCTTTCTGGGACCCTTATAATGTTTATGTTAGAATGCTTAATATTTTCCCAGAGGTATTTTAAAGTGTACTCATTTCTTTTTATTCATTTTTCTTTTTTCTCTTCAGCTTCAGTGTTTTCCATTACTTTGTCTTCCAGCTTACTGATCTATTCCTCTGTATCATTTAATCTCCTGTTGATTCCTTCTAGTATATTTTTCATTTTATTGTATTCTTCATCTGTTTCTTTATATTTTCTAATTTTTGTTAAAAACTCCTAACTTCTTACTCTTTTCTCTGAGATCTTTGATCATCTTTATGATCGTTACCTTAAGCTGTTTACTCTATAGATTGCCTATCTTCACTTCACTTAGTTCTTTTGGAGATTTATCTTGTCCCTTCATTTGGAACATATTAATTTATCTCCTAATGTGCTGTTTTTATTTCTATGTATCTCATAAGTTGTTTACATTTCTTGACCTTAGAGAAGTGACCTTTGGTAGGAGACATCTGATGCATACCATCAGTGTACTACCCTCTGGTCACCAGAGATATATGCTCTAGTGATGCTCCTTACTTATGCTCATGGGTCCTTCTGTTGTGGCAACCTGACTACTGTGGGTGGTCTGGTAGGCCTGGTTGGCCCATGCTCTGTTTTGTTGCCAAGCCCTACCTTGTGCAGCAGTTACTTCCTGGTGGTTGGCAGAGCTCAGTCATCAGGAGGCTGACTGTAGAACCCCAGGTGTCCTGGGCCTAGTGCTGGCCAACTAGCAGGCAGAGTTGTGTTCTGGTGTGGGTAGTTGTGGACCCAGAGGTCTTGGATCTAATGTTGGCCTGTTGGTGGTTGGGTTCCAGGGTGTTCCAAAGCTGGTCTTGGCATGCTGGTGAGTGGGCCTAAATACTGGGGCAACTGACTGAGAGGCACAAAGGATCTCAGAGTTTGTGTTGGTCTGCTAGTGGGCAGGTATGGAGCCCAGGTAGTCCCAGGGCTGGTGATGGACTGCTGGTATGTGGGCTGTGTCCTTCTCTAGCTGGCTTCAGGGCTGCAGTGTTCCTGGAGATGGTGTCTGCCCACCAGTGTGTTAGACTGGTCCTGGGGGTTTTGTTAGCCCTCTGCTGGGTGGAGTCAGGTCCTGGGGTCTCTGGTTCCAGGGTCCAGGGTTTCTGGAACTGATGTTGGTCATCTATTGGGTGGGGTATAGCTCACGTGGTCCTGTGCTTACTGCTAGGTCACTGGTGGGCAGAGCTGCGTCCCAGTGTCTTGGTGTTGGTGTGTCAGCCTGCTGGTTGGTGGGGCTTGGGCTCAGATCATTCTGGGCCTGGTGCCTCCTCATGTATTGTTGAGGCTCATACCAAAGTTAGCACTGGCTCACTGGTGGGCAGGGCTAGAGTGCATGGGGTCCTGGGGTTTGTTCCTGCCTACTAGTGGGTAGAGCTGGGACCTCAGGTTTCTGAGTGCATGACCCTAGGGATCATGGTGCTAGCATCTGCACACTAGTGTGTGGGGCCAGGTCGAAGGCCCTTTGGTGGGTATTGCCATGTCCATGTGTGGCTGTGCACTTAGGGCATCTTAAAGCAGCTTGCCTGCTGGTGGGTGGGGTTGTGTCTCCACCTGGCTAGTGGCTTGGCCTGAGGTGTCTTTCCCAGGACTGGTATTAACAGGCTGGTGGGAGTGGCTGGGTGTCAGTGCCAATAATCTTGAAGGAGGGTTTCAAAATGATGCTTGCCAACACCAGTGTCCAAATAGTAGAACGAGATTCCAAAAATAGCTGTCATTAGTGTCTTTGTTCCCAGGGTGAGCTCCAGTTTCCTCTTGCTTCTTTGGGAGACTCTCTAAGATCAGCAGGTGGGTCTGACCCAGGCTCCTTTCAAATTACTTCTATATTGGGTCCCAGACAAAGCACATGAGATTTTGTGTGTGCTCGTTAAGAATGTAGTCTCTATTTTCCACAGACTTCTGGGTCTCCCAAAACTAATCTCTGTTGGCCTTCAGTGCCAAACATTTTGGGGACTCATATTTCTGGTGTAGGGCCACCAGGCTGGGGAGACCAATGTCAGGCTCAGACTTATCGCTCCTTAAGGAGGAAATCTGCAATTGTAATTATTCTCCCATTTGTGAGTTGTACACTTGGGGATAAGGGTATTGACTACATCTCAACTCTACCCCTCCAGTACTTCTGGTTGTAGTTCCTTCCCTCTTTCTTTCTTTCTTTCTTTCTTTCTTTCTTTCTTTCTTTCTTTCTTTCTTTCTTTCTTTCTTTCCTTCTTTCTTTCTTTCTTTGCCACAGGAGAATCTTAGTTCCCTGACAAGAGATTGAACCTGGACCCTTGGCAGTGAGAGCACAGTGTTCTAACAACTGGACTGCCAGGGAATTCCCTGTGGTTCCTTCTTTATATCTTTAGTTGTAGAAGATCTTTTCTGCAAGATTCCTGTGTTTCTCATAAACAGTTTCTTTGTAAATAGTTTTTTTTGTGTGAGTGCCTATGAGAAGAAGTAAATTCAGGGTCTTTCTACTCTGCCATCTGGCCAAGGTCTCTGGAGCTTACCTTCACTAATGTTATTTAAGGTCAGGTTTGACATATCCAACTTTAGTGCCTAGCATAGTAGTTCACATATAATGAACCATCAATAAATATTTATTACAAAATGAAATTCTAAGTTTACCCTTATTAAAAATTCATAGGTTTATAATTTTACACAAGCTTATATTTTGAGGTAGGAGACTGGATGGTCAGTTCTAATATTTTCTTGTATTATCCTTGCCTTAAATTTCCAGCCCTTCCCATTTCCAAGAGAAAATAACTACTCTCATAGACAAGAAACAAAAAGCAATATTTAGCAAGCACAAAAGTTTAGTGGCTGAAGGAACTATCACTTTTATCATTCTTAAATGAGGGTTACATATCTTTTCATAAATTGCAAGTGGTGGAGAATATTAGTCATGGAACTGAGTCTTTCGATTTTTCATCTATTTCTTAAAAATATTATTCAATGACACATGGACATGCTGAAAAAATTTAAATAAGATGAAAAGGTATATGACAAAAAGGGAGTCTTCTTGTCATCCTGGACAACTACTGTTATTCCCCCAATGATTTCTTGGATATCCTTCCAGAAATATCCCATGTATACATGCAATTATCCTGTATGTGTTGATCTGTAAATCAAAAATTTCACTTAACCATATCAGAAATATTCCTATGACAATACAGAGCAACCTCATTTTTTTTACTGGCTGCTTACTATGTCATTATAAATGTATGTGTGTGTGTGTGTGTGTGTGTGTGTCTGTGTGTCTGTGTATTTTAAAAGCAATCTTCTATTGATGAATTGGAGTCTGATAAGGGGGGATGATATATAATTATTGTTTTGATGTATTGTGTTCTTTCAAGAAAAAATTTTAAACCAGTCTAATACTCATAATAATCCACACATTACTGTAATGAAACTGGATATTGCCTCACTAACTATACCTTTGGAAGAAAAGAGTTTGTAAGCATAACAGTATAATATTCCATGAATATTACTTAAAGTCAAGTTTGACATACACAGCTTTATTGTTTAACATAGTGCCTGTCATATTGTAGCCCATCAGTAAATATTTACTGCATAAATGAACTTTGAAGCTTTTTTTTAAATGGCAGTTTTATAATTTCAATTTTATAAAATTCCACATAAAATTATAGTTTTAATCCAGATTGTTGACTGACTGCAAATATGGTTAATGTTGTAGTGTTTAGGGGTCAGAGTTTTGAAAATATTTTGTTTTGTATACTTATAAGTTTTGTACTATAGGAAGTGTTTTACTCACCATGCAAAAAAAGTCAAGAAAGTGTAGTCACTTTCTTTACAATATGTAATACTTTCAGTAGATTAAGTTCATTTTCTATAGACTTTTTTGGCTTTCTGTTTCATTAGTATATTTTTAGTAAAATAAGATAATCAACAAGGACCTACTGTAATACTGTATAGCACAGGAACTATACTCAATATTTTATAATAACTTATAAGGGAAAAGAATCTGAAAAAGAATATATATATATATATATATATATATATACCATGCTGTACACCAGAAACATTGTAAATCAACTATACTTCAATTAAAAATAAATTAAAATAAAACAAACCAAAAATTTATCTTTATTTTAAATAAGTGATATCCATAGTGAGGTTGCAGACAGGTGCCAATCTACTAAATGTTACTAGTGTAAAACAAGCCAAGTAAAGAATTTGAAGAAAGTGTTATAAGATTTTGTATCCCTTTGGCAGAGCAATTTTATGTCCATTGAATCTATAATATGGGCATGTCTTTTGTATATCTTTACTATTTCTCTTCCATTTTCCTAGTTTTATTTTTATTGTACTTCACAAAACAGTCTGGAACAAATTGAAGATTTGGAAAATTATCTGTTCTTTCACCACAGGTACTTTGAGAAATGATGGTTTAGATGGTGTTTATAAAAGATTTTAGTGGGCTTTCCTGGTGGCACGGTGGTTGAGAGTCCGCCTGCCGATGCAGGAGACATGGGTTCGTTCCCTGGTCAGGGAAGATCCCACATGCTGTGGAGCGGCTGGGCCCGTGAACCATGGCTGCTGAGCCTGCGCGTCCGGAGCTTGTGCTCTGCAACAGGAGAGGCCACAACAGTGAGAGGCCCGCATACCATGCATACACACACACAAAAAGACTTTAGCTGTATTCATATTTTTAGCTGATTTTCTGATAAAAGTCCCATTTCCTTTGCTCTCCCTGAGATGCATATTTAAAGAAACAAAAATTCCAGGTAAATTTTTTCTGATCATGTTCATTTATTAGTGGACCCTCACTTTTGATAAGATTTAATGTTTAAGGTTCCTGTGATGCTGCTATTTCAGTTTTATTTAACATTAAGTCCTCTTAAATTTGAAACACTTTATGTACTGCAGAAATATTTTAAGATAATTATAATTTTAAATTGCAGAATGACGACCTAACTCAAACGTCAATCTGTTTAAAAGTGACATAAATTCTCAAAGTAGTTGACAGTCATGTTAGCTTTATTATATTTCAGTACAAGTGATTTCCCTCATTTGTACCAGCTTATTTTTCAAAACACCTAAAAGTAATTTTAACTTTCCTTCTTCTATTTTTTACCTTGAATTACCTGACTGCCTTATTTTAATCTCTTTCTTCTTTATTACTCTTTTTATAGCCCATTCATTATTGTTGCTGTTGTTTTTTTTCATATCAAGTTTTCCCATGTGTCCTTTTCTTTTGTAGTTTAGCAGGAGTAAGGTATTATTGGATGTATTTATGCTCTTTTCTTCCTTTCCTTCCATAATCAGGCACTCTGAAGCCATTGGGTAACTTGTTCTGTGTTAGAAACTGAACACATGAATCACTTGTTTTTGCCATTTTAATGCTGTTTACTTTAAAGTATGAATGACAGTTTGCCACTAAGCCTGCTCTTATAATAAAAATAGATTTTAGTTTAGTAGTAGCTCTTGACCAAAGATCTCAAATTATGATAGAGAATTAAATGTTAAATGCCCAGCACTGATGAAATAGGTAAGGTTTATTATGGCCATATGGGCACTATTACTCAATAGAAGAGCTGCCAAAACAATACTGGGGTCTTTATTACCAGGTTAAGCACCAAGCTTTTTCTACTTCAGGGATTCAATTTAACCTTTAAAACATAAATCCAGTCTTTGATTTTAAATTATTTCATGATTTAGGGAATTAAAATTTAGCAGGCATTTATTGAGTGCTTGTTATATCGCAGTCATTATACTAAGCACAATAGAATGGGGGATAATTCAAATCTGAATAAGTTATTTTGCCAAGGTACATATCTAGTGCTCAGCAAAATCAACCCATAACATGCTAAAAATTGACCACATGCTTTTATTTGTAAACCAATAAATTGTTGTGCTGAGCCCATTTCAAAACCTTTGGTCAAAGGTTAGATATAGTTAGATACAGGAAAATAAACTCTAAAAAAGCTAAAGATTACATGTTATGTTCCTGGGCTTCCTAGTTTGCAGAGCTGATTGGGAGAGATGAGCTGACTCACACAGTGTGAAGTCAAACAAAGAGCTAAGAAATCTGTTCTTATCACCAGGAAATGATATATGGAAAAAATGTAAGGGGTAGAATGTTGGTTTTTATGAGATTTTGTTGTATTGAATGACATTTTAAATATAATATTTGGACAAAGAAAGAAAAATAAGTCAGATTGATAAGAAACTTGCAGAGCTATGAATAATAGATTATAGTGACTAGGGCAATTTTAAACAAATATTTTTCTATTTTTTATCATCAACAAATTGTTACAGATGATAATTAGATAAACATTAATTTTAGTCACTAAAGTTGTGTTAAAAGTAACTGCAATCTAAAAGCTATTTCTTTTTGAAATTCCCAGTTAAGTATTTTATGTTTTAATGATGACTAATTAAAAATGAACATTTAAAATAAATTGTTTCATTATAATTATAATAACGCATATGAAAATGTTTAGTAAACTATAAAGTGCTATATAAATGCTTGACATTTTATATATTAAGTCCTATAAATTTATGAGAGTTATATTATTGGAAATAGCATTCAACAAGATCAAAGATAAATAATGAGACAGCAAATGGATAAACACCTTGACTTGTAACTACCAGTACTGATTTCTGTAGACTAAGATGAAGAGAGACATCATTATGAAAATAATAAAGTGGTAAAGATGTTATTTTCTGAAGTGGCTAGATAGTAGTAAAATCTTATGGAGCAAAGGTCACTAGGTTTAATCAGAGGAATCACTCAAGTTCAATTGATCATTTTCTATTTTGAATTTATAGAATTATACAATCTGTACTTTATAATGGCAATTAAACATATTTTCATTCTTCATATTTCAAGATTTCCCCTGTAGGAGAAATGGCTGTGCCTGAAAAAAAGGAGTTTCAGTGTTTTATATATCCTATACAGCAATGGTTCAAAGATGTTAGTTCTACATTTTGGGTTTTGAATAGTACAGGAAAATTAAATTTGGATTTTTCCCTCGATGAGATTATCCATTTTCTATTGAAAGAACCTTACCAAAATGAATATTCTCATTTCATTGGGCATGCATTTAATGCCTGTGGGATTATATTGAACCAATTCAATGTCTTCAAAAGGAAGGAAAAAGATTAGAATCACTAACTCTCTGCCCTTCAGACTTCTCCATTATACTTTATCTTTGAAAATTTAGGGGCAGGGAAGAGGACAGAGGTCTTTTTTCCATAGGGATAAATGATGACAGATATGAGGCAAACTGACTTTTCTCTATGTGATATGTAATAACACACAGGGAGATAAAAGCAACTTTCACAGGCAAATATTAAAATAAGATTCTGTTACATTTAGGACTGATCAATATGAGTTTGTTTATTTTCAGCTATGTTTCGTATGAGCATTTGGGGCTTAAAGTTTGAGGTTTACTAGTTTATCTGGTGTATCATGAAGCATGATAAACCTTATTATAGAAAATTATAGCTCTCTAAGATGTTGGAATCAATAGCAATAATGATGCCTTACATTCATGTTGTGTTTTACAGTATACAGAGCAGTTTCTTATGATTATACTTAGAATCTTCACAAAAGGAATGGAAGTAGGCATAGTATAGTCAAGTGGTGTTAAAAGACTTTTGATATCATAGATCTAGAATTGAATATTGGCTCTGCTACTTACTTGCTTTAAGTTTGAGCAAGTTACCTAATCTCTTTGAATGCTACTTTCTTGTATTTTGTAAAATAGGAATAATTAAAAATCCAGCTAGCACAGCTGTTATGAGGAACTTATGATCATATATGGTTATAGCAGCTGATTCCGAGGAGTTGAGATATATTGCTGTGTAAATAGGGTGAATTTTATTTAATCTCCATCTACCAATGAAACACAGGAGGCTCTCAGGACCTAATATTCAACCAGGACTTGAAATCATATTCATAATTTAAATCCAAAGCTTTACACTATACCACCCTCCCTGTATAGCATTTCTACAATTCGGAATATAGTCAATGAAACATTGGAATTATTTCATTTAATGTGATTTTCTTTTTTGATACTATATTGGGTTAAAGCCAGCTGCCCTGTGAGGTTTTTCTTATACTTTTATTTGAGTATTAGCAAGCATGGTTGAATTTCCTACAGTTCTAAGCAACCAATAGAATGTGCTGGAAGTGGTACCATCTACCTTCTGAGCATGGGTCATAAAAGATAATGAGGTTTTAGTTTTATTTGCTGAAACACTTGCACTTAGAGCCCTGAGCTGCCATGTGAGAGATCTGACTACTCTCAGATACCATGTTGTATGGCTTATGCAGAGCTTGTATGTAGGCAGTTTGGCTGAAAGCTACTGCAGAGCCCAGCCTTTCAGCCATTTCTGCCAAGGCACCGAATATGTGAGTGAAGCCATCTTGAATCCTCCAGGCCAACCCATCTGCCCTCTGAGTACAAATGAATAACTATGGTTGAGGCCAAAAAAGAGAAGAAAAATTGTTCAACTGGGCCTAGCCAAAATTCCTGACTTAGAATATCTGTGAGATGTAATAAAATTGTTGTGGTTTAAGCCACTTAATTTTGGAGTAGTTAGTTACATAGCAATAGATCACTGGAGCAGGCTGTTTACATAGGCAATTCTATATTCCTGGAATGCTTTTTCTTCCTCTCTGTCACTTTGACCACTTTCCTTTTGTCTCTTTGACAATGATAAAAAGTAAGTTCATAGTCACATACTTATTATCTTAAAGGAAAACCGAACAAGTGAGGAAATGTCTTAATCAGAAGTGCAAAGGAATGGGGGTATTGTTACAGGACATGACTGGTGTTACACATGTTATATTACAGGAGAAAAAAAATGTGACAAATAAAGAAAAGGTTTGAACTACAAAATTATTTGGAAGCAATACTTGGATAAAGATTGGAACTGACAAAACAGTAGGCTAAGTAAAGTTGTATTTTATTTATTTATTAATTAGAGGTTTGGAAGAGTGAGAGTTTTGGTTGAGGCATGATCTTGTGGCAATGGTATAGTTTCTTCCATGTTCTTCCATGGCCTAGTTAGACAACATTGGTTGATCATTAATAAAAACAATAATGGTAACAAATATTTATTGAGGATAGTTAATGCATCATCTTATTTAATCTTCATGCAAATCCTGCAAAATAAGTATACTGTTGCTATTATCCCCACTTTAAAAACAAGAAAGCTAAAATTCAACTAGATTAGGAAACACACTGAAAGTTTCGTAGCCTGACTCCAAAGCTTTAGCCTTTTCCACTCAAGCCTCCAACTGCCACAGCTACATAATAGGCCAGTTACCATTATTTTTCTTTTCTCTTGCATTACCACAGGTAGTAACACTGAGCTAGTGAGACAATTTTCAATATCATGTGCATATAATCAAGAGTCAGAGAAGGCTGTATCAATTTACATTCCCCCCAACAGTGCAAGAGAAGTGAATAAAGAGAACAGCTGGGAGAATGTAGGTAGCTGAATGCAAACTTTCCCACACTCCTGGAAATAGGAAGAGTCATAAGTATTTTATTTTTCTATTTCAGAACTATAAAAAAGCCTTTTCTAAGATTCTATTAACATAATTAAGTTCTCAATGTTTTTGAAAATTAAAGCTCCTTAGCATGCTACATAAAAGAAAAGAGGAATGCTTACTTCTAGTGAATCGCTGTTGTGATTTGCAACGTGAAGTCTGTAAGTTTTCTTTCTTGACGTTTTCAATTTGTAGTCTATACGTTTGCAAGTTTCTGTTGGGAATGTTTGCATTTATAGTCTACTAGATAGCAGTCTGTGTGCTGAAGTCTATGTCTGCCATGTATATGTTTCCAAACAGTGTGCATTTGCAAATTTACTAGTTTGCTGGATCAAAGTCTGTAACTACAGTTGGATTACAGACTGAAGCATTGGCTGATGTAGGAGTATGAAATTAGGGATTGATGAAAAGTGGTGTGCAGTGCACTTCCTTTGAAGATCTATTGCTGGAGTCCTCAGTCATGTTTGTTTTTGTATGAAAATGTGAGCTACCGGGAAGAGAACTATCTCCAGATGAAATGCCATATCTTTAGTAGCAGCATTTTTAAAATTTTTATAGCAGAGGCAGCAAGAACATTTAGTTTGGCTGGCCAAAATAGTCATGCCTTAAAGTTACCCTTTAGTATAGTGGTTTTTCAAACCTTTAAATCATGACCCATATTAAGAAATGAATTTAACTCATGACTCAGTACACACATACATATATAAAGGGAAAAAAATGAAGAACAGGAATTAGGGGCAACAATAATTCCCTTACCTATAAGTTTTGTTCTCTTCTGTTCTACTCTATTCTACATTTTGTTTTATTCTAGTCTAGTCTAGTCTGTTTCATTTCAAAAGTAAAATGTGATATAACCCACTAAAATGATTGAAAGACTCTAATTTATGGGCCTTCCTCTGCCCATAGTCCTAGAACTTAGTGATTTATGGATGAGAAAGTCCAGCCTCCAGCTTCTGACTTGTAGTAGAAGATGGGCCAGAACAAGATGAGAGCAGTAGAAGGACACCCAGAAATTCTCTTTTTCAAATGAGAAAAGAAGAGATATTCAATAGAGATGAGTAATAGTTCACCGCCATTTGTAACACAATAATATGTAGAAGAAATTATTTGTGGATTTTATAAGTTTGTACCTGGATTAGGTATAAGAAACATTGGAATACATGTAATAAAGGCATACCTCAGAGATTCCAGACCACCACAATAAAGCAAATAGAGCAATAAAGTGAGTCAGACAATTTTTTTGGTTTTCCAGTGCATTGAAAAGTTACGTGTAACTATACTGTAGTCTATTAAGTGTGCAGTGACATTATGTCTAAAAGAAACAATGTACATACTTCAAGTAAAAAATACTTTATTGCTAAAAAATGCTAACTATCATTTGGGTCTTCAGCAAGTCATAATCTTTTTGCTGGTGGAGGGTCTTGCCTTGATGTTGATGGCTGCTGAATGATCAGACTGGTGATTGCTGAAGGTTGGGGTGGCTATGGAAATTTCTTAAAATGAGACAACAATGAAGTTTGCCGCACTGATTGACTCTTCATTTTACTAATGATTTCTCTGTAGTATACAATGCTGTTTGATAGCATTTTATCAACAATAGAAAATTCAAAATTGGAGTCAATCCTCTCAAGCACTTCTGCTCCCGTACCAACAAATTTTATACAGTATTCTAAATCCTTTGTTGGTTTTTCAGCAATCTTCACAGCATCTTCCTTAGAAGTAGATTCCATCTCAAGAAACCAATTTTTTGGTTCACCCATAAGAAGCAATTCCTCATCTGTCAGTTTTGATGATCTGCAATCATGAGATTGCAGCAATTCAGTCAAATCTTCAGGCTCCACTTCTAATTCTAGTTCTCTTGCTGTTTTCCCCACATCTGCAGTCACTTCCTCCACTGAAGTCTTAAACTCCTCAAAGTCATCCATGAAGGTTGGAATCAACTTCTTCCAAATTCCTATGAATGTTGATATTTTTGCCTCTTCCCATAGATCACTACTGTTCTTAATGGTATCTAGGAAGATGAATCTTTTGCAGACAGTTTTCAATTTACTTTGTGCAGATCCATCAGAGGAACCACTATCTACAGTAGCTATAGCCATACAAAGTGTATTTCTTAAATAACAAGACTTGAAAGGAAAAATTACTCTTGATCCATAGACTGCCTAATGGATGTTGTGTTAGCTGGCATAAAAACGTTAATCTCATTGTCCATCTCCATTTGAGCCTTGAGTGACGTGATGCATTATCAAGAAGCAGTAATATTTTGAAAGGAATATTTTTTTCTGAACAATTAGTCTCAACAGTGGCTTAAACTATTCAGTGGACCATGTTGTAAACAGATGTGCTGTTATCTAGGCTTTGTTGTTCCCATTGTAGAGCACAGGCAGGGTAGATTTAACATAATTCTTAAGGACCCTAAGCTTTTTGGAATAGTACATGAGCATTGGTTTCAACTTAAAGTCACCAGCTGCATTAGTTCCTAACAAGAGAGTCAGCCAATCCTTTGAAGCCTTGAGGCCAGGCATGGACTTCTCCTCTATAGCTATGAAAGTCCTAGATGGCATCTTCTGTCACTATAAGGCTGCTTTGTCTATATTGAAAATCTGTTGTTTAGTGTAGCCACTTTCATTAATTATCTTAGCTAGATCTTCTGGATAATTTGCTACAGCTTCTACATCAGCACTTGCTGCCTCATCTTGCACTCTTATGTTGTAGAGACAGCTTATAGAGATAGATTTTCTTCTGATGCTTCCTCATGCCTCTCAGACTTCATAGAATTGAAAAGAGTTTAGGCCTTGCTCTGGATTAAGACTCTGGCTGAAGGGAATGTAGTTGGAATGTTGTGGCTGGTTTGATCTTCTACCCAGACCACTAAATCTTTTTTAAAAACAAAAACAAACAAAACAAAACAACAACAACAAAAAAACAGATTACTAAATCTTTCTCCACATCAGCAAGGTTGTTTCACTTTCTTATCATTCGTGTGTTCACTGGAGTAGCACTTTTAATTTCCTTCAGTAACTTTTCCTTTGCATACACAACATGGCTGTTGTCTGGTGCAAGAGGTCTAGATTTTGGCCTGTCTCAGTTTTTTACATGCCTTCCTCACTAAGCTTAATCAGTCCAAGCTTTTGATTTAAAGTGAGAGAGGAGGAACTCTTCCTTTCACTTGGACACTTAGAGGCCACTATACAGCTATTTATTGGCCTAATTTCAATATTGTTGGGTCTCAGGGAATAGGGAAGTCCAAGGAGAGGGATAGAGATGGGGAAAAGTCCAGTCCATGGAGCAGTCAGAACACACACATTTTTTTGTTTTTGTTTTTGTTTTTGTTTTTGTGGTACACAGGCCTCTTACTGTTGTGGCCTCTCCCGTTGCAGAGCACAGGCTCCGGACACACAGGCTCAGCAGCCATTGCTCACGGGCCCAGCTGCTCCACGGCATGTGGGATCTTCCCAGACCGGGGCACAAACCTGTGTCCCCTGCATCGGCAGGTGGACTCTCAACCACTGCGCCACCAGGGAAACCCAAACACACACATTTATTGACTAAGTTTGCCATCTTTTATGGGCATGGTTTCTGGTGCTCAAAAACAATTACAATGGTAACATCAAACATTAGTGATCTCAGATCACCATAACAAACATAATAATGACGAAAAAGTTTGAAATATTTTTAGAATTACCAAAATGTGATACAGAGACATGAATTGAGCAAGTGCTGCCAGAAAAAAATGGAGCCAATTGACTTGCTTGATGCAGGGTTGCCACAAAACTTCAATTTGTGAAAAATGTAGTATCTGAAAAATATAATAAAGCAAAGCGCAATAAAATGTCATGCTTATTTACCTTTAATAAAATTTAGGGTTACAATTCTTATTTTATCAATTAGCTTTATTTCTTTCAATTTTAAAAGCAATATATACTCATTTACAGATAATTACAAAAAAACAAAACGCTTTAAGTAAAAACTACCTATAATTCTACCACCTATTAATAATATTTAACAATATTTTCATATAACACTTATTCTCATTTTTTATCTTGATATGTATATTTTTCTTTAAAAAATCATTGTCATACCATATATATTCTACCTTTTATTTGAAATTATAACATAAGGATTTCCATGGCATGGCATTACATACTCTTTGAAAAATAATTTTAATGTAAACATCATATTAAAGATGTATACTATGATTTATGCATCTGTTTTTTGTTGTTAGACATAAAACAAGTTAGTTTTTATTTGCTCACCCAAATTTATAGCTAATTATAAATAATGCTGCATTGAACATTATTGCACATACATCATAGTTGAATTTTAACCTCATGGTATATTTTATAGGACTTAGATTTAATGGATCAACAAGTACAATTATTACTGCCTACATAAGTATATCACTAAACTTCTTTCCAAGAAGGCTATATCAATTTATGCTTTCAGAAACAGCCCATGGTACTACTTTTGACACGGCATCCTTTAAAAAAAATAAAATACTGGTATTGTCTTAAGAAAATTGCCAGGGGCCTCCCTGGTGGCGCAAGTGGTTGAGAGTCCGCCTGCCGATGCAGGGGATGCGGGTTCGTGCCCCGGTCTGGGAGGATCCCATATGCCGCGGAGCGGCTGGGCCCATGAGCCATGGCCGCTGAGCCTGTGCGTCCAGAGCCTGCGCGTCCGGAGCCTGTGCTCCGCAATGGGGGAGGCCACAACAGTGAGAGGCCCGCATACCGCAAAAAAAAAAAAAAAAAAAAGAAAATTGCCAGTTTAATACCTATTACTTTTATTTTTACTTTTGCCTATTTTATAAAATTTACACTTATATTTTTAACTATTATTTTCTATAATTATAAAATTTGAGAACAATATATTTGAGTTCTCCTTATGTATGTTGAAATACTTAGCAACTTTTACTACATCTTTTCATCAATTCCCAATGTGTGCCAATACAATTTAGAATTATAGACCTGTGTTATTATTATTATATAATTATTTCATATTATAACATTCTTTTATATATCATTTTATCTCGTGATTAATTTCTTTACAGTAATTATAAATATGTCTCCATTTGTTTAATTGCTGTAAATTACCATCATAAACCTATTCTTGAGTTCTTATTTTCAGTTTTTTAGTATTTTTAAAAAAAAATATGAGCTCTAATACATTAGACATTTTTAAAAACTTTTGGTTACTGATCATTCCATTTCACCCTTTGCAATGATGCATCACTGAGAACTATAATTTCCTTAAGAAATTTAGCAATAAATATTGAGGAGGTAATTATCTGTGACTTTAAAAGCTTTCCAACTGGTAGATGAGTGACCAATAAATTTTAGTTTATATCACCATCCTTGAGACACTAATATGGCAATATAAAATGAGAACAATACAAGTCTTCCCTTATGCATATTGTGCTTGTCCATATCTCTTTTACACATGCTAAGCACAAGTTGGTCTTTGCTTCATAGACCTGCTTCTCTACTAAAAACAACTCTTCTCACGGCTATTTAGTTTCTACAACCTTGCTCTGTGCTTTTGTATGCATTTAAATGGGAAGGTGGATTAATGTGAATCAGACAACATCATCTAAAACTGGAATGGCCATTTATTTGTTTGGACTAAAGAGTGTAATTGAGGGCTTCCCTGGTGGTGCAGTGGTTGGGAGTCCGCCTGCTGATGCAGGGGATACGGATTCATGCCCTGGTCCGGGAAGATACCTCATGCCGCGGAACTGCTGGGCCCGTGAGCCATGGCCGCTGAGCCTGCGCGTCTGGAGCCTGTGTTCCACAACGGGAGGGGCCACAGCAGTGAAAGGCCCACGTACCACAAAAACAAACAAACAAACAAAAAAAAACAAATAAAGAGTGTAATTGAGTTGAAAGACTATCCTACAGCATTAGAAGGCTTAATATGTTTGTGATGTGTTTTGAGTGTATATGTTGTGTGTGTGCGAATATTTTATATCTACAACATGAAACAATAGAATTTTCTAATAGAATTTTCTATTAAATAGTTGTTTCTAAATTATTTATTGTTTTAAAAAGTAGTGAGGGGACATCCCTGGTGGTCCAGTGGTAAAGAATTCGCCTTACAATGCAGGGGACGTGGGTTCGACCCCTGGCCAGGAACTAGGCTCCCACATGCTGTGGGGCAACTAAGCCCATGTGCCACAACTACTGAGCTCATGCACCTCAACTAGAGAGCCTACATGCTGCAGACTACAGAGCCCATGCACTCTAGAACCCACATGCCACAACTATAGAGCCCATGTGCCCTGGAGCCTATGCACCACAACTAGAGAAGAGAAAAAAATCCTGCACACCATAACTAGAGAGAATCCCGCAGTCCACAATGGAGAGCCCCTGCGCTGCAATGAAAGATCCTGCATGCCTCAGTGAAGATCCCCTGTGCCACAACTAAGACCCGATGCAGCCAAAAATAAATAAATAAATAAATAAATAATCTTTAAAAAAAAGTAGTGGGAACAAATTTCAAATTTTGAATAATTTTATTCAAACCTTAAAGGACTATCACAATGCATAGTGGAGATTTTGGTAACATAAATTTATACATGATTTTGCTTCTGCTGCATGCATATCTACTATAGCCCTCCTCTGTTGCCTGAATGCAGTAATAACATGAAATCTAAGTTGCACATCTGTTTTTAAATCAATGCTGACCTTGCAAAAGAGATTTCATGCAAAAAACTGTGGTTTGACTTAATAGAATTGTTACTAAATTTGTCTTAAGGTATTTCATAAGAATTTACATCCTTAAAGAATTTCTGATGAATTAATGAAGTTCAAGTGATTTTGAACACAAGTTAAATGACGTGAATGAGTAAAATAATATAAACTGTTGTCTTTCCTTCACTACATGTGCAATGTAACATGCAGTGTTGGTGATAAGCAAATAGAAATAATGGAAAAGGAAGAGCAGGAGGGTGCTAATAATTACCGGATTCTTCCAGTGTGCTAGGGTCTTTGTATAGCAATTCATTTTTACATATAAGGAAGAAAAATATTATTATATTATATCATATTACATTATATTATATTAATATAAAGAAGATAGAGTATACCTTTATCCCAGTTTCTGTCTTCAGTTGCAGAATAATATAATACTATATTTGTAATTTTTAGCTAGTAACTTTGCATAAAATAATAAACTATTGAATGGGTATTTATATTCAAACTGTGATTAAAACAGATTATTTGCCCTGTAAATTTCTTTTCTCTTTTGTGAAATAAGATATGTAATATTTTCAAGTAACAAAAAAGCAAACAGATTTTAATTGTTTTGACAGGCTTGATAGTAACTGTATTTTTTAAAGAAACTAATTGCCCTCCCTTCATGTTCCTTTAATAGATATAGAGATGGAATACTTTATTATGCTAAAATAGACAATTTTCAAGGACTAAATAAGCTTAGAAATTAAGTTCAAAAGAAAGCAATCTTTCTGTCAGTGATATATGGCTAACTTCTATCAAGTTTGGAAACGCTCATTTTTAGGCAACATTATAAAAATTGTTTTCTATGAAATACTGTAATTTGCAAAAAGTAACTTAAAAGAAAAGTTGGAGATTAGTGTAAGAATTTATAAATTGTAGTCAACAATTTACCTCTGTTTTCTCCTAACACCTCACTAAAAATGGGAATGAGAAAAAGCTAAATGAGACATAAACCCATGAGGAAAGAAAACAGGAAAAATTATGGCAACAGCAAAATTTTTGAAACTGGAAGTAATATGATTTAGCAAACAAGGGAAAGCTGAATCCTAAGCCAGGAAGTGATAGCGTGGCATGGAAGCAGCCCAGGAGAAAGCTAATGTGTGATCCAGAATTTCAGAAGTGCTCAGGCATTGGAACAAGAACCTCTAAATGTGGGAGTAAGATCCCCAGGTCCCCTCCTTATTCTTTGTATTTGAGTAACTGCGTCTCCTACAATTAAAGAAGACTGAAAGTTTGCTCTCTTAAGATGTTGAATAGAGAGACTCAGCACTGGAGGGTTCCAAGTACAGCAGAGTGTAAGGATACTCATTACAGAGAAATTAAGTTAAAATGATGAGAACTCAAGTATTTTTTCCCCCGGTAAGACTCCAGAATTATGTAAACCAGACATACTTCTCTCAAATAAAGTATTAAAAGATTCTTCTCTGGAAAACTGAGAAACCAAGGAGAAGAGATCTATACATGCTGACTCTTGGGAGTTCCCCTAAGAAACAGCCCAAACATATTGTCACACATGAAGCCAACCATATATTGGTTCATCAAGCCTCATTCATGCTCAGAGTTTCCAGTTAGTGTTTTATGTGGTTTACTCTTAAATTTAATTGCCATATATTTGAGGAAACCCTATAACAAGAAAGAAAGGGAACAAAATAAGTTTAAACAGCAAAGCAACTTTATAGAAAACAGAGACAATGCAGGGAGCAGAAAGAATTTTTAAAAGCATAATTGCTATCCTTACAGAAATAAGAAAAAAGAACAGGAGGTTATGAAAAAGAAGGATTCAGATAACTCAAAGGATTTCCTGAAGTATAAATAATGTGATAGCAGAAATTAATAGTTTAATATAAAGATTGGAAGGTAAAGTTTAGAATTTTCTACAGAAACACTGCAAGCTAGAATATAATAGAGCAATCCCTTTAAAATTTTGAGAGATCCTTTAAAAATATTTGAATTCTATACCCAATCAGCCTATTAGTCAAATGCTAAGATAGAATAAATGTATGTTCAGGTATGGAAGATCTCAAAATTCTACCACCCAGGTGCACTTTTCAGGAATCTACTAGAGGTTGTGCTGCTCCTCCAAAATGAAAGAACAGTCTAAGAAAGAGTGAAATATAGGATAACAGGAAACAAGGAAGCCTACATAGAAAATCAGAATGGGAATTCCTAGGGTGATGTTGAAGGAAGACAAAAAAGAGCACAGCTATGCAATGGACTCAGTGAGCCATCAGGCTGATGTGGAGCAGGGGGAAGAAAGGTTCTTGAAAAGATGCCTTGAAGAAAAGAAATTAAATTTACAGATTTTTGATAAACTGAACAAATTGAGAGATTTACATCTCTGGTAGAGAATTTGGGTACCAAGTAAAAAAAATAGTATGTAGAAAAACTGCAATAAATAAATGCAAGTATTAACTCTGGGGATAACAACTGTCATATGTGGAAGAAAAATGCACTTTTCGGTTATTATCTACTTGCTAAGAGTCGTATAAATCTTTAATGTTTATGTTTACTAAGAAGTGTGATATAACTTGGGAGAATAGGGAAGGGCAAGAGTGCACATGTGATTGTGTATGTGTGCATGTATGTGCACACATGTACATATGTCTGCACACATGGTTTTAGAGTGTGAAGGACTTAAATCTTTTCTTCCATAGTAGAAAGTCAATATGTAATTTTTTAAAAAGCATAGAAATAGTAGTGTAATTATGCTACTTAAAGGTACAGTGATACATGCCAGAATACACAGCTAAAAGAATAGACAGTTATCTTCTCTGGTAGCAGAAATGCAAAGTGGAGAGGAATGGCATAGGGAATATTTTTTATTATGTCTCGTGTAAATAATTTTTAAGCTATGTGCATGGATAATACTAATAATTGATCAATTAATGGAATTTAAAAAACACATGGGATAGTGCACTGGTGGTTCCTGGCAACCTGTAGGTGAACTGGTTTCACTCATATCACATTGCTGTCCTCAGCCTATATTCATTCTTTCAACAAGTATTTTTGAGTATTTACAACATATCAGGCACTGTCCTAAATGTTGGGAGAACAACAATGTGCAAAAACCTCAATTTTCACAGGCCTCATTGATGGAGCACAACTGAAGCTCTTCTATTGCTCTTCTCTAAAACCAGACATTCTGCACATTATAGTATCTACAGTACATCATATACAAGTTTCCCTATAAATGGATATGTAGTGAGCTTTACTTTCTTACAGGCCCTAGATAAATTAAACAGAAATAGGTTAATTAAAAGAAAAAAATAATTTTTATTGGGGTGTAGTTGCTTTACAATGTTGTGTTAGTTTCTTCCATACAACAAAGCAAATCAGCTATATGTATACCTATATCCCCTCCCTCTTTCTCCACCATCCCACTATCTAGGTCACCACAGAGCACAAAACTGAGCCCCCTGCACTATACAGCAGGTTACCATCAATATCTGTTTTACACATGTCAGTTCACATACGTCAATCCTAATCTCCCAGTTCATCCCACCCTCCCCACCTCATCCCCCGTGTCCACACATCCATTCTTTACATCTGGATCTTTATCCCTGCCCTGGAAGTAGGTTCATCTGTACCATTTTTCTAGATTCCACATATATGCATTGATATATGATATTTGTTTTTCTCTTTCTGACTTACTTCACTCTGTATGACAGACTCTAGGTCCATCCACCTCACTACAAGTAACTCAATTTCATTCATTTTTATGGCTGAGTAACATTCCATTGTATATATCTGCCACATCTTCTTTATCCACTTATCTGTTGATGGACATTTAGGTTGCTTCCATGTCCTGGTTATTGTAAATACTGCTGCAATAAATATTGAGGTGCATGTATCTTTTTGTATTATGGTTTTCTCAGGGTTTATGCCCAGTAGTGGGATTTCTGGGTCATATGGCAGTTCTATTTTTAGTTTTTTAAGAAACCTCCCTACTGTTCTCCGTAGTGGCTGTATCAATTTACATTCCCACCCTTACTTTATTCTCATGGTTTCTTGGCAGAGAATTCTTATGGTAATTTTAAGGGACTCCCAGTAGTCAAAATAATTTTGAAAAAAGAAAAAATGTTGGAAAACAAACTCCCTGATTTCAACATACATTACAAAGATGCAGTAATCAAAACAGTGTGGTATTGGCATAATGACAAATAAGTAGATGAACGGAATAGAATAGATAACCCAGAAATAAACCCTCCCACATATGGTCAAATGATCTTCCACAAGAGTGCCAAGTCCATTCAATGTGGAAAAGACAGTCTCTTTAACAAAAGGTGTTGGGAGAATTGATATGCACATGCAAAATAATAAAGTTGGATCCTTATCCTACAGCATATACAGAAATTAACTGACAATGAATTAAAGAGCTAAACATGAGACCTGAAACTATAAAACTTTAAGAAGAAAAACAGGGGAAAAGCTTCATGACATTGGACTTGGCAATGATTTCATGGGTATGACAGCAAAAGCGAAAGATGGACAATTTGCATATCAAAGAACACAATTAACAGAGTGAAAAGGCAAACAATGAGGGCTAGACAGGGGATGATGGGTGGGGGTTGGCAAAGTTGGTGAAGGTACAAACTACCAGTTATAAAATAAACAAGTCATTGAGATGTAATGTACAGCATGTGATGACTATAGTTAATAATACTGTATTGCACATTTGAAAATTGCTAAGATAATAGATCTTAGAAGTCCTCATCAAAAAAAAAAAAAAAGGAAGAAGGAAAAAAATGGCAATCTATGGAATGGAAGAAAAATATTTGCAAATTATATATTTGATAAGGAGTTAATGTTCAGAATATATAAAGAACTCCTATAACTCAACAACAAAATATCAAATGATCTGATTTTAAAGTGTGGAAAGACCTTGAAAAGACATTTTTCCACAGATGATACGCAAATGTCCAACAAGCATATAAAAAGATACTCAAAATCACTAATCTGAGAAATGGAAATCAAAACTATAATAAGATATCATCTTATACTCACTAGGTTGAGTACTATAAAAGAAAAAACAGAAAATAGCAAGTGTTGACAGGGATGTGGGGAAATGGGAACACATGTGCACTGTGGATGGGGTTGTAAAATGTTCAACCACTATGGAAAACAGTATGGAGTTTCCTCAAAGAACTTTAAAACATTCCATATGATTCAGCAGTCCTATTTCTGGATATATACCCCAAAGAACTGAAAGCTGTGCCTTAAAAATATATTTACACATTCCTGTTCATAGCAGCAGTATTTACAACAGCCAAGCAACATATATGTCCATTCATTTCGATGAATGGATAAACAAATTGTGAGGTATATATAATGAGATACTGATCAGACTTTAAAAGGAAGGAAATCCCAACACATGCTACAACATGCACGAACCTTGAGGTCATTATGCCAAGTGAAATAATCCAGTTACAAAAAGACAAATATTATATGATTCCACTTATATGAGGTATGAAAAGTAGTGAAATTTATGGAAACAAAAGGTAGAATGGTGGATTTCCAGGGGCTGGGTGAGACGGAAATTGAGAGTTGTTGTTTATTGAGAATGTATTTTCAGGTTGGCAAGATGAAAAATTTTGGAGATCTGTTTCACAACAATGTGAATATACTTAACACTACTGAACTGCTTAAAAATGGTTAAGAAGGTAAATTTTATGTTATGTGTTTTTTACCACAATAAAAAAATAACTTAGCTAAAATTTTTTTCATGGCCTCAAAGTTGAGAACATTTGAATTTCTCCATGGACTTTTCTTATGCTACTGCATAAGCTGGCTGTGTATGTATGCATGCTCACAGCTTCCCTTTGTTAAGTCTATTCACCCTCAGTTTAAAAAAAAAATTGTCCTCATGAAACTTTTGGGTTACCTGGAATTTTACAGTAAAGCTGTTAGTGAATATTCAAACAAATATGCATGGTTTGCTTGCTGTTCTAGTAGCTGAGTGGTGAGGATGAGCTGAAAGAGCTGGAGTAGAATCTTGGGTTATATGAAAGACTTTTCTCAGGTTCTGAGGACAGAGTCCTGAGAGTGAATGACAAACCTCATGAAAATTTTGCCTGTTGATTCCATGGTCAATAAATGCAATGATTTCCTCAGAGAACTGCCATGGATCCAGTATCATCCTTCTCTCCTCTAAAGTTACCTCTGTCTGCAGAATATATACTATTCAAACATCACATATTCACACCTGCCTTGTATCCTTTTCACAGTCTCATGCATGGAAGGTGCCCAATAAATATTTATTTTATACATGAATGCAAGAATCTTTAGTTTTTTAAAATGCTGAAAGTGTTCCATTCTAAAGGGAGCACTGAATTAGAAGTCAGACAATTATGACATTAGTTCAGGCTGTCATGACAGTCATTTGAATTTTGGCAAGTCACCGCCTTATGAGTGGGACAGTCCTCATTTGTAAAATAATGAGAGTTATGAATAAATAATGATAACACCTGGATCAAATTAGAGAATGTTTTTGATGCATTTGTAAACTGTATGGAAATATAAAATGTAGCATGGCATTAATTTTCAGAATTAATATATGTCTTGTTCTTTGCTAAGTGCAGTGGAGATAAAAAGGAAGCATGATCCTTAAACATTCCTTCAGGAAACAATGTACTCATCTATCTAATTTTGAAGGACTACCTTGTTTGCTTTATTTTTTTTTACATCTTTATTGGAATATATTTGTTTTACAATGTCGCATTAGTTTCTGCTGTACAACAAAGTGAATCATCAACTATTCTATTGAGAACTGTCCTCTTCTTCTGATAAAGACCAAGAGCTCAATTTTCACTTTGGCTGCTGGGAAGTTTAAAACTAAAGTTGAGCCTCTATATAGCAGTGATGTAGGTCTTTATGATCTGAGTATTTATTTTTCTGTTTTGTATTCAGGCTGGACACCTTATTATTATTTTAAATTTCTATTTCTCTTATTCTTTATGTATAATTGTTGTTTTAGAACATTTATTGTATATATTCAGGTTACAAGAAGCCTTAAATATTTTTAAAATGAGGTAGAGGTACAAGTAAATATTTTTTAAAATGTCAAGTGACATAATAATTTGGCAAGAGAATTACATTCATTCATAATAGAAGGATTAAAAGCAGCAGATTGTGGTAGAATGCAGTATTCAGAATATTGATACATTTTCCCCCTCAAAAAAAAACCCCAAAACAAAACCCACGCAGCCTTGTAGCCTAAACCATACATGAAGTGACTAAACTTTTGTTTTTCTAATTTTACTTTTTAGATTTTGATATTTAAAGTAAAGATATATATTAAAATACAATTACATTATAGAAATTTAGGAAAGTGGAAATAAGAAATTGTGTTGGCAGGTTATATGTATCTAGCAATTTACCCACTACTTTTTGGTTATCCACTTTGTTAGTGTATAATTTTTTAATAGTCTCTTATGATTCTCTTTATTTTTGTGGCATCTGTTGTAATGTGTCCTTTTTCATTTATAATTTTATATATGAGTCTTCTCTCTCTTTTTTTCTTAGTCTAGATAAAGGTTTGTCAATTTTGTTTATCTTTTCAAAAAGTCAGCTCTTTGTTCTATTGATTTTTTCTCCTGTTTTACAGTTATCTATATCATTTATTTCTGCTCTAATATTTATTATTTGTTTTCTTCTGCTAATTTTAGGCTTAGTTTATTCTCCTTTGTTAGTTACTTGAGGTGTACAATAAGGTTGTCTGAGATCTTTCTTCTTATTTTAATGCAGACGTTTATCCTCATGAACTTTCCCTTTAATACTTGTTTTGCCACATTACATAAATTTTGGTATATTTGTTTTCATTTACATTTATCAGGAGATATTTTCTAATTACCCTTTGGTTTCTTCTTTGGTTCATTGGTTGTTCAAGAGTGTGTGATTTACATTCCACATATGTGAGAATTTTCCAGTTTTGCTTCTGATATTGATTTCTAATCATTCCATGTGGTCAGAAAAGATATTTGGTAGGATTTCAATTTTCTTCAATTTGTTAAGACTTGTGTTGTGACCTAATATGTTATCTATCTTAGAGAATGTTTGTTGTGTGCTTGAGAAAAATGTATATTTTGCTGTTCTTGAAGGACTATTTGTATTTTCCTTTTGGTTCATTTTGTCCTAGTGTTGTTCAAGTAATCTGTTTCCTTATTGATCTCTTATCTGGATGTTCTATCCATTATTTAAATTGGGCTATTGAAATCTGCTGTTACTGTGTTGCTGTCAATTCCTCCGTTAAGTTCAAGCAATGTATTCTTTGTATATTTATGTGTTCTGTTGTTTTATATATATATATATATATATATAATTTCTGGTGAGTCGTCCTTTTATCATTTTTAATGTCCTTTTGTGTCTCTTGTGAGAGTTTTTGAGTGAAAGTCTATTTTGTCTTATATACATATGGCCACCCATGCTCTCTTTTGTTTACCATTTGCATGGAATGTATTTTTCCAACCTTTTGCTTTCAGCATCTGTGTGTCCTTAAATCTAAAATAAGTCTCTCGTATACAGCATACAGTTGGATCTTGCTTTTTATTCATTCAGTCACTCTGTCTTTTGATTGAGGAGGTTAATCTATGTACATTTAGAGTAATTATTGATAAGGGAGGGCTTACTATTGTCATTTTGATAATTCTTTTTTTTTCTTTTACTCTCTTTTCCTTCATTGTTCTCTTCTTTTATGCTTCATTGATTCTCGTAGTTACATGCTTTGATTCCTTTTTTATTTTCTTTTGTGTCTTCTATAGATATTTTCTTTGTGGTTACCTTGGGGCTTAAATAAAACATCACATAGTTAGAACAACCTATTTTAAGCTGATAAATCCTAACTTCAATATTATTAAAAAGTTCTACATTTTTACTCTCCCCCTACTTTATGTTGATGCCACAAATTACACCTTTTATACTGTATATTCATTAATATGTTTTTATATTTATACTTATTTTATCCACTTTGGTGTATTAGCCACTTTACCATAATTAAAAGTGCTTTACATGCCAACATTATAATAGTACAGTGTTCTTATTCATTTATATATATATATATATATATAATTACCAGCAAGCTTTATACTTACACATGCTTTCATGTTTCTGTTTACTGTCTTTTTGTTTCAGCTTGTGGAATTCTGTTTATTATTTCTTATAAGGCAAGTCTAGTGGCAATGAATTCCTTCAGCTTTTGTTTGTTTGGGAAAGTATCTATCCTCTATTTTTGGAGGAAAGCTTTGCTGGATATATTTCTTGGTTGGCAAGGTTTTATTTATTTATTTTTTTTCCTTTTAGCATTTTGTCACACTCTCTTCTGGCCTGAAATGTTTCTGCTGAGATATCTGTTAACTGTCCTGTGAAGTTTCCCTTGTATGTGATGAGTTACTTTTCTCTTTTTGGCTTTCAAAATTCTCTGTGTCTTTTACTTTTGACAATTTGATAATAATGTATCTCAATGTGGACTTCTTTGGGGTCTTCCTAGATGAAAACCTCTGGGCTTCTTGCATCTGAATGTCCATTTCCTTTCCAGATGTGGGAAATTTTGTTCATTTAAAAAATATTTCTGTTCTTTTCTCTCTCTCCTCCTTCTGTGACTTCCATAATGTGTACATTATAGTGATATCCTGTAAGTCTCTTGGACATTCTTTTTTCATTTTGCTTCTCTGACCAGATCATTTCAAATGATCCATCTTCAAATTCACTGAGTCTTCTACTTGATCAGTTCTGCTGTTGAACCCCTATAGTAAATTTTTCGGTTAAGTTATTACATTCTTCAGCTCCAAAATTTCTATTTGGTTCTTTTAATATATTTTCAGTCTCTTTCTTTAAATTCTTATTTTGCTCATACATCATTTCTCTGAGCTCATTGAACATCTTCATGATGGTTAATTTGATTTCTTCGTTTAGTAATTCATATACCTCCATTTCTTTAGCATCTGTTTCTGGAGATTTTTTTCCCCATTGATCAGGCTATTTTTACTATTCTTTGTGTTCCTTGTAACTTTGTGTTTGTACCCATACATTTGAAAAAACTGCCACCTTTCTTAGTCTTTATGGACTGCCTTCATACATGGAGAGACTTTCACCAATTCCCTGTCTAGAAACTGTTGGGGCCTCTGAAATCTTTTATGTGAATGTATCATTTCTGGACTTGTGTGGGTAAATTCCTAATTAGAGAGATTTGCCAATTTTGGAGCTCATTATCTCTTTCTCTCTCTGGTGTCTGTCTGCTGGACCATGGGTCCTGTGAAACAGCAGTATGCCACTCACCTATTTTTCTCAACAGCCTCCAGCCATCTAGAGTTTCCCAGGTCATATCAGCACCCCAAATAGGGCTTGACAGAAACTGCTTCTTTGGGCAGTCTCCCAAAAGCCAGAGCTCTGGGCATATGCCCTACTCTTCTCTTTCTCCTGGGATAGAAGTCTAAGCTGTATTAATCCATGTCTGCTGTACCACAGGCCCTGTGAAGCAGCAGCACACTGCCCAACAATTTTTTTCTTAGTGATCCCCAGGCATCTAGAGATAGATCCAACCCCTTTGGAAGCACCTCCCACAAACTCAAAACATTGGGCCTACAATTCAGTTTCCTCTTTGCTTCCCCAGGGAGAAGCCAAAAGCTGATAGTTTCCTCCTAAATACATGATGTTGTGCTGGGGGGCAGAGACTATTGTAGGAGGGTGCTATGAATTTTCCTACTGGCTTCTATATGGCTGGTGTCATGCTCAGTCAGGTGTGGAAACCTCTTACCTGGTTTATGAATTTCTCACAAAGGGAATTGGTATTTGTATTGTTGTTGAATTAGTGTCTCCATGGGAGGAAGGAGAGTCTCAGGCTTTTTTTTTTTTTTTTTCCTCTCAGGCTTCTTATTCCACAATCTTACTGACTTATTTATACCCTAGTAACTAGTTTTTAAAATTGATAAAAATGTGATAATGTGTGACTCTACAATTGAGTCTTCAATGTTATTTTATACTTTTTATATTTTTTTAGTTTTTGCCTTACATATTTTGATGCTATGTTTTCTAGAACAGTAAAATTCATTATGAATCAATCTTTGATATAAAATGACCCTCTTTGTCTTATTTAGTTTTGCCTTCATTTCCATTTGTCAATTATTAATATGGTAAGTACTTTTTATTTTTGTCATTGCCTGGCATATATTTGTTTACCTGTTCATTTTTAATCCATCTGCCTCATTTCATCTTTAGTATGCATTTTATAAGAGCAGTAAGTAATCATATATTTTTATTATCTCAGAGCATTTACTTATCAATAGAAGTTTAATCTCTTTACAATTATTTTCACAACTGATAGGTTTGATCTGACTTTGTATTTTGCAATCAAAATGAGTTCTTTTATAGTATACTTTTTTATAATTTTTATTCCTTGGATTTTAATTCTTCTCTTAGTTGCCTATTGTTTATCTTTGAGATACTTCTCACAATTTATCTGCAATATGGCATAACAAAAATAATTTTGATTGCCTTTTTTCACATTTGACTTGATGTAGTGTTATTTTTTGTTAATGTTTCTACTTAAAACTTTGAAAGCAAATGTCTCTTGCAGTGTAATACATGAACTCTAGGGTAAGAAACCACAGACAGGCTTAATGGATTATACCAATCACTTGAAATTGTAAGCCTATTTAGTTGTTTATGAGTGTGTTCTTATAAAAAGTTATTTTATTAAATCCTGTAAAGTGACCATGAACCCCAAAATGTTAAAGATCACTGCTTGAGGTATTGTGCCATTGTCTTCTAGCTTATTCTTTGGAGAAGAATGTCCTTCACATTACTGCTTTGATATTCTGCTGTGTCTATTGCTCTTATTTTATCAACTTAGTGCCTATATGTTTTTTAAAATGTTATATTATAATGTGTGTTAGTTTGCATTTTTTCTTATTTTAGTTAGATTTCTTGGTCATTCTTCTTTCATTTCAGTCTATTATCTTCCTAGGGCTCTCCGTTACTGTTTCACACAAACTCTGTCCTATTTTCTACCTTTGAGGATGATAAGTATACATATTCTAGAACTTTCATGTGCATCTTAACACAAAACTACCTTAAGAAGTATTTTTTTTCTGGGTTGTCATGGCAATTTTCCCTTTCTTTCTTGCTTCAGAACCTTTTCAGAAGCTCTGTACCAGTTTTACAAGTTCATGCCTGATTCAGTAGCTATGTACCTATGCATGCTATTTTCTAGAAAACAGGTGGAATATAGTTTCTTTAACTTCCTTCACCAACCATCTATTTAGGTATTGGCATCTTTTGCTTTTCAAAGCTAGATCTGAAGTTCTGTTCATATAGACCCTACCTCAATTCACAATACATTTATTTATTGAGGTTCTATTAAAATTGATTTATATATTATCTAGTTACAGCTTTCATATGATTTTTTTACTAAACTTGGAAATGGATACAATTTGAAATATTTATTTAGACAGTGTGAAGTGTACACCCACAATACACACTCTCCCATTGCTCTTCCAATCTTCATTCTTGTTTACAATATTCCCCACTGCCCCTTAGATGTTGATATACCAGGATCCCAAATGCCTCCATCTATCTCTCCTCTACTTCCTGCCGAACAACATTCTGATGTGGGTTCTGAATGGAAGCAGAAACTAATTTGGGCAGGGCATAACCAAACTCTGGCTCTGTTTGGCTTAAACTATAAGTGCCATACATTTGGAAAATAACCACCTGCTTTTCTGATCAGTGCAGTAATTCTGTTCCAGATTTAGGTGAAAAATAGTAAAAGTCAGTGAACTCTTTTCGTCAGTGTGTGCATCTGTGTAATCTCTTCTGTTTTGCTTTAGAGGGTTGAGAATGAGGTATTTTTTTAGTCCATCCCTATAAAAGATACTGTATATAGAAAGTATGTACTAACTGTGGCCAATGATTTTTTTCCCTTATCATTTGGTTTTCTTTTATTTATTTTAGAGATATTTTGGTGGTGTAACAAGGCATGACTACCTTATTGCCATGCTAACATGAAAGTCTCTCCCTGGAATGTTTGTGACTATTATTTCATATCTGTTATATTTAATTTCTGTGTCATTTTTTGAATGTGTATATGTTAAGCCTCAGATCTTTATGTTGGATCTCATTTTAATCATTAATGTTGTCCTGAAGTTTGTAAAAACTCCTCTTGTTGTTTTATTTTTACATTGATTTAAATTTTGTCCTAAGTTTTCTGAGATGTTTCAAAGTATTTGTGTTCCCATGTGAAATAACACCTTACCCATAATTATTCATATTACTTAAATCCCTGAACATTACTTTTGAAAATCTGCAGAATGATTTTGTTTATTTATAAATCATTAGTTTGCTTGTTCGCTTGTGTGAACCACTCCACTTCACCTCCCAAAATAAAAAAAAAATGAAATCTACAAACCAATCATAAAATAGTGACAACAAAACATCAAACTAAATATTATTAAAATTTTAGTAATAGCAACTTAGATAGGATTTGCCTATTGTCAGATAATGAAACTTATTTGATCATTATGGGCAATCTATGATGTAGATACTATTATTGTCTCCTTTATTGCCAAAAGGGAAGTATGACAAGATTAAGTACCTTGCCTCAGTTCATGTAGCAAGTAAGTGGCAGAGCCAGAATTCAAGCCCAGGTTGTCTGTCTCTTTAATGTATGTTCATAACCACTACATTATACAGAGTCTCATTACATTTTATTTCCTTCTAGACTTCTGAGACCAATAATCTCAAAATTATAAGATAATTAGCTACATAGAGTATAATCTTAGATTTTTTTAAATTTGAGGATGCATATAAATAGATTTGTGAGATAGTGGTATATGTATTTGCTGATGTGTGGTGGTATGTGAGCAGGGTATGGCTGACACAAGTTGGATCAAAATAATAATACTACTTGGTTTACTGTTGGAGAGCTCTGGTATTCATATGAAATAGACCAGTTAATATGATGTCAGGTACTTAGCTAGACACTGGGGATACACTGTTTAACCAAACAGGTCTTGTGGAGAAATAGACATTAAACAAATCATTTTACATATTTCTTTTTTTTTCTCTTTTTGTGGTACGCAGGCCTCTCCCGTTGTGGAGCACAGGCTCCGGATGTGCACGCTCAGCAGCCATGGCTCACGGGCCTAGCCACTCTGTGGCATGTGGGATCTTCCTGGACTGGGGCACGAACCCGTGTCCCCTGCATCAGCAGGTGGACTCTCAACCACTGTGCCACCAGGGAAGCCCCATACATATTCTTAAGTTGAGTCTATGGGCACAGATTTATTTGAAGAGAAGTATTGGGGCTAATGGGAACATCTAAAAAGGAAGACTATCTATTTGAAGGTCAAGGTTTCTTTGAAGAAATTATGTCAGTGATGAAAAGAGTAGGAGTTAATCAGGAGAAGTATATGGATATTCTAAGTAAAGAGAAAAAAATGTTCAAAGTCCATGTCACTGAAAAAAGTATGGCATATTCAAAAGACCATAAGAAGTTTACTATAGCTGGAGTGGAGAAAACAAAGTGGAGAGAAGCCTGAAATAAGACACTGAAGATAGGAATCAGAATGTTCTGGGCCTTGTATACCATGTTAAGGAGTTTGACTTTATTCAGAGGACAATGAGAAAGCTAATAAGACTTCAGGGAGATAAATGGCCTGTTAACAGTTGTCCTTTGGAAAAATTATCCTATGAGATATTACAACAGTCACTAGTGAGAGGAAAGACAGAGAAGTACCACTAGAACTATTTGGGTATTAGATACATTTTTAAAAATGTTATACAACCATAGTTCAATTTTAAAGAAGGTTGAAAAATATTGATGTCAGATAAAACTATTCTAAGAGAACTGTGATCTTGCACTTTGATTTCAGGTAAAGGTGAAAGTATCATGCATCAGTAATAAGCAAATGAGACCTTTCCAGGGATTTAAGTAGAAGCATGCTATATTATTGTCCATAGTGAAATAACAACTGTTTAGCACTGGCAAGTGAATATTGGAGAGAAATTATTATATACCTTGAGGTAATCATTTATACATCATTTATTTGAATGCAGTGGAGTTAAAAGTCAAAATGAAAATGCCTACTAGAAATTGACTGCATCCAGGACATATGTCGACATTATTGCTAACCTTTCATGACTTTACTCTTGTACTAACCAAGCCAGAAGGTCAGCGCCCTAAAATCAGTTTTCTGCATCAACAGTCCAACTGCATCTTGAGCAGTGAAATATTAAAGCTTAAAATGCTGCCTTCTAGAGGTCCTCAAGGGACTTCATTACTAGAATGATGCAATCATTCAGTCAAGCCCTTAGGGCCTGAGAATGATTGAGGAAAAATACCCAACTAACCCACTGAGTCTTTCAGCTGCCATTCACAGACTGGCATCACGTAATATTCCAGGTAGAGCAACTTCCCTACTACCACAGAAACCTTACCATATTAGCACTGTGGACTCAGCCATTTTGAAGACTGAAGGAAGTGGTTGTGTTTAATGTGTGGCAGCTGAGCCTTTCAGTTTCTCTCTTGAAATTCCTCAATAATAATTTTCATGAAACTAACAAGTATATATATATATATAATTTCCTTCTGAACAAAACTATAGATTTGTGTAAAATTACTCCTAGACTTATGGCCATGTATGAGACAGAAATATTTGAGTATAATGATTTCTTATTGACATAATGACAACTTTCAGCTAAGCACTTAAGACTATGTATTTTCCCAAAGGCTTCCCTACATACTGTCAATTGAAATGTACATTAAAACAGTCAATGCCAGTTTTTCAAGATCAGCACAGGGGAATTGACTTTATTTATATTTAAAAGTGGTATCTAGTGGAATTTAGACTATGTTGAGTATGAGTTTCATTAAAATATGTATTGCTGATAAAATAATTGGACACAGGCAGATACACATATAGAACTTTAAATATGGGAGATACGAAGTTGCCTAAGCAGTGATTACATTTTTTAAATTTATCTTTGTATTTTTAGCACCTAGAATAGAGTCAGGTAAATAAAAGATACTCACTTCCGGGTAAGATGGTGGAAGAGTAAGACGCGGAGATCACCTTCCTCCCCACAGATACACCAGAAATACAGCTACACGTGGAACAACTCCTACAGAACACCTACTGAACGCTGGCAGAAGACCCCAGACCTCCCAAAAGGCAAGAAACTCCCCACATACCTGGGTAGGGCAAAGCAGAGAGATTCCCGCACAGAGGAGCGGTGCCGAGCTGCACTCACCAGCCCGAGAGGCTTGTCTGCTCCCCCGCCGGGGCGGGCGGCGCTGGAGCTGAGGCTCGGGCTTCGGTCAGAGCGCAGGGAGAGGACTGGGGCTGGCGGCGAGAACTCAGCCTGAAGGGGGCTAATGTGCCACAGCTAGCCGGGAGGGAGTCCGGGAAAACTCTGGAGCTGCCGAAGAGGCAGGAGACTTTTTCTTCCCTCTTGGTTTCCTGGTGCGCGAGGAGAGGGGATTAAGAGCGCCGCGTAAAGGAGCTCCAGAGACGGGCGCGAGTCGCGGCTGAAAGCGCGGAGCCCAGAGACGGGCGTGGGACGCTGGGGCTGCTGCTGCCGCCGCCAAGAAGCCTGTGTGCGAGCGCAGGTCACTGTCCACACCGCCCTTCCGGGAGCCTGTGCAGCCTGCCACTGCCGGGGTCCCGGGATCCAGGGGCGGCTTCCCTGGGAGAACGCACGGCACGCCTCGGGCTGGTGCAACGTCACGCCGACCTCTGCCGCTGCAGGCTCGCCCCGCACTCCGTGCCCCTCCCTCCCGCCCAGCCTGAGTGAGCCAGAGTCCCCGAAGAGGCTGCTCCTTTAACCCTGTCCTGTCTGAGCGAAGAACAGACGCCCTCCGGCGACCTACACGCAGAGGCGGGGCCAAATCCAAAGCTGAGACCCAGGAGCTGTGAGAACAAAGAAGAGAAAGGGACACCTCTCCCAGCAGCCTCAGAAGCAGCGGATTAAAGCTCCACAATCAACTTCATGTACCCTGCATCTGTGGAATACATGAATAGACAACAAATCATCCCAAATTGAGGAGCCAGGAGTCAGTGCTGTGCCTCTGAGGTGGGAGAGCGAACTTCAGGACACTGGTCCACAAGAGACCTCCCAGCTCCACATAATATCAAACGGCGAAAATCTTCCAGAGATCTCCATCTCAACACCAGCACCCAGCTTCACTCAACGACCAGCAAGCTACAGTGCTGGACACCCTATGCCAAACAACTAGCAAGACAGGAACACAACGCCACCCATTAGCAGAGAGGCTGCCTCAAATCATAAAAAGTCCGCAAAAACCCCAAAACACACCACCAGACGTGGACCTGCCCACCAGAAAGACAAGATCCAGCCTCATCCACCAGAACACAGGCAGTAGTCCCCTCCACCAAGAAGCCTACACAACCCACTAAACCAACCTTAGCCACTGGGGACAGACACCAAAAACAACGGGAACTACAAACCTGCAGCCTGCAAGAAGGAGACCCCAAACACAGTAACATAAGCAAAATGAGAAGACAGAAAAACACACAGCAGGAGAAGGAGCAAGATAAAAACCCACCAGACCTAACAAATGAAGAGGTAATAGGCAGTCTATCTGAAAAAGAATTCAGAATAATGATGGTAAAGATGATCCAAAATCTTGGAAATAGAATAGACAAAATGCAAGAAACAGTTAACAAGGACCTAGAAGAACTAAAGACAAATCAAGCATCGATTAAAAACACAATAAATGGAATAAAAAATACTCTAGATGGGATCAATAGCAGAATAACTGAGGCAGAAGAACGGATAAGTGAGGTGGAAGATAAAATAGTGGAAATAACTGCTGCACAGCAAAATAAAGAAAAAAGAATGAAAAGAACAGAGGACAGTCTCAGAGACCTCTGGGACAACATTAAACGCACCAACATTCGAATTATAGGGGTTCCAGAAGAAGAAGAGATAAAGAAAGGGACTGAGAAAATATTTGAAGAGATTATAGTTGAAAACTTCCCTAATATGGGAAAGGAAATAGTTAATCAAGTCCAGGAGGCACAGAGAGTCCCATACAGAATAAATCCAAGGAGAAATACACCAAGACACATATTAATCAAACTGTCAAAAATTAAACACAAAGAAATCATATTAAAAGCAGCAAGGCAAAAACAACAAATAACACACAAGGGAATCCCCATCAGAATAACAGCTGATCTCTCAGCAGAAACTCTACAAGCCAGAAGGGAGTGGCAGGACATACTTAAAGTGATGAAGGAGAAAAACCTGCAACCAAGATTACTCTACCCAGCAAGGATCTCATTCAGATTTGATGGAGAAACTAAAACCTTTACAGACAAGCAAAAGCTGAGAGAGTTCAGCACCACCAAACCAGCTTTACAACAAATGCTAAAGGAACTTCTCTAGGCAAGAAACACAACAGAAGGAAAAGAACTACAATAACGAACCCAAAACAATTAAGAAAATGGGAATAGGAACATACATATCGATAATTACCTTAAATGTAAATGGACTAAATGCTCCCACCAAAAGACACAGACTGGCTGAATGGATACAAAAACAAGACCCATATATATGCTGTCTACAAGAGACCCACTTCAGACCTAGAGACACATACAGACTGAAAGTAAGGGGATGGAAAAAGATATTCCATGCAAATGGAAACCAAAAGAAAGCTGGAGTAGCAATTCTCATATCAGACAAAATAGACTTTAAAATAAAGACTACTAGAAGAGACAAAGAAGGACACTACATAATGATCAAGGGATCAATCCAAGAAGAAGATATAACAATTGTAAATATTTATGCACCCAACATAGGAGCACCTCAATACATAAGGGAAATATTAACAGCCATAAAAGGAAAAATCGACAGTAACACAATCATAGTAGGGGACTTTAACACCCCACTTTCACCAATGGACAGATCATCCAAATTGAAAATAAATAAGGAAACACAAGCTTTAAATGATACATTAAACAAGATGGACTTAATTGAGATTTATAGGACATTCCATCCAAAAACAACAGAATACACATTTTTCTCAAGTGCTCATGGAACATTCTCCAGGATAGATCATATCTTGGGTCACAAATCAAGCCTTGGTAAATTTAAGAAAATTGAAATTGTATCAAGTATCTTTTCCGACCACAATGCTATGAGACTAGATATCAATTACAGGAAAAGAGCTGTAAAACATACAAACACATGGAGGCTAAACAATACACTACTTAATAACGAAGTGATCACTGAAGAAATCAAAGAGGAAATTTAAAAATACCTAGAAACAAATGACAATGGAGACACGATGACCCAAAACCTATGGGTTGCAGCAAAAGCAGTTCTAAGAGGGAAGTTTATGGCAACACAATCCCACCTTAAGAAACAGGAAATATCTTGAATAAACAACCTAACCTTGCACCTAAAGCAATTAGAGAAAGAAGAACAAAAACATCCCAAAGTTAGCAGAAGGAAAGAAATCATAAAAATCAGATCAGAAATAAATGAAAAAGAAATGAAGGAAACGATAGCAAAGATCAATAAAACTAAAAGCTGGTTCTTTGAGAAGATAAACAAAATTGATAAACCATTAGCCAAACTCATCAATAAAAAAAGGGAGAAGACTCAAATCAATAGAATTAGAAATGAAAAAGGAGAAGTAACAACTGACACTGCAGAAATACAAAAGATCCTGAGAGATTACTATAAGCAACTCTATGCCAATAAAATGGACAACCTGGAAGAAATGGACAAATTCTTAGAAATGTACAACCTGCCAAGACTGAATCAGGAAGAAATAGAAAATATGAACAGACCAATCACAAGCACTGAAATTGAAACTGTGATTAAAAATCTTCCAACAAACAAAAGCCCAGGACCAGATGGCTTCACAGGTGAATTCTATCAAGCATTTAGAGAAGAGCTAACACCTATCCTTCTGAAACTCTTCCAAAATATAGCAGAGGGAGGAACACTCCCAAACTCATTCTACGAGGCCACCATCACCTTGATACCAAAACCAGACAAGGATGTCACAAAGAAAGAAAACTACAGGCCAATATCACTGATGAACATAGATGCAAAAATCCTCAACAAAATACTAGCAAACAGAATCCAACAGCACATTAAAAGGATCATACACCATGATCAAGTGGGGTTTATTCCAGGAATGCAAGGATTCTTCAATATACGCAAATCAATCAATGTGATACACCATATTAACAAACTGAAGGAGAAAAACCATATGATCATCTCAATAGATGCAGAGAAAGCTTTTGACAAAATTCAACACCCATTTATGATAAAAACCCTGCAGAAAGTAGGCATAGAGGGAACTTTCCTCAACATAATAAAGGCCATATATGACAAACCCACAGCCAGCATCGTCCTCAATGGTGAAAAACTGAAACCATTTCCACTAAGATCAGGAACAAGACAAGGTTGCCCACTCTCACCACTCTTATTCAACCTAGTTTTGGAAGTTTTAGCCACAGCAATCAGAGAAGAAAAGGAAATAAAAGGAATCTAAATGGGAAAAGAAGAAGTAAAGCTGTCACTGTTTGCAGATGACATGATACTATACATAGAGAATCCTAAAGATGCTACCAGAAAACTACTAGAGCTAATCAATGAATTTGGTAAAGTTGCAGGATACAAAATTAATGCACAGAAATCTCTGGCATTCCTATATACTAATGATGAAAAATCTGAAAATGAAATCAAGGAAACACTCCCATTTACCACTGCAACAAAAAGAATAAAATACCTAGGAATAAACCTACCTAAGGAGACAAAAGACCTGTATGCAGAAAATTATAAGACACTGATGAAAGAAATTAAAGATGATACAAATAGATGGAGAGATGTACCATGTTCTTGGATTGGAAGAATCAACATTGTGAAAATGACTCTACTACCCAAAGCAATCTACAGATTCAATGCAATACCTATCAAACTACCAATGGCATTTTTCACAGAACTAGAACAAAAAATTTCACAATTTGTATGGAAACACAAAAGACCCCGAATAGCCAAAGCAATCTTGAGAACGAAAAACGGAGCTGGAGGAATCAGGCTCCCTGACTTCAGACTATATTACAAAGCTACAGTAATCAAGACAGTATGGTACTGGCACAAAAACAGAAAGATAGATCAATGGAACAGGATAGAAAGCCCAGAGATAAACCCACGGACATATGGTCACCTTATCTTTGATAAAGGAGCCAGGAATGTACAGTGGAGAAAGGACAGTCTCTTCAATAAGTGGTGCTGGGAAAACTGGACAGGGACATGTAAAAGTATGAGATTAGATCACTCCCTAACACCATACACAAAAATAAGCTCAAAATGGATTAAAGACCTAAATGTAAGGCCAGACACTATCAAACTCCTAGAGGAAAACATAGGCAGAACACTCTATGACATAAATCAGAGCAAGATCCTTTTTGACCCACCTCCTAGAGAAATGGAAATAAAGACAAAAATAAACACATGGGACCTAATGAAACTTCAAAGCTTTTGCACAGCAAAGGAAACCATAAACAAGACGAAAAGACAACCCTCAGAATGGGAGAAAATATTTGCAAATGAAGCAACTGACAAAGGATTAATCTCCAAAATTTATAAGCAGCTCATGCAGCTCAATAGCAAAAAAACAAACAACCCAATCCAAAAATGGGCAGAAGACCTAAATAGACATTTCTCCACAAAAGATATACAGACAGCCAACAAACACATGAAAGGATGCTCAACATCTTTACTTATTAGAGAAATGCAAATCAAAACTACAATGAGATATCATCTCACACCAGTCAGAATGGCCATCATCAAAAAATCTAGAAACAATAAATGCTGGAGAGGGTGTGGAAAAAAGGGAACACTCTTGCACTGCTGGTGGGAATGTGAATTGGTACAGCCACTATGGAGAACGGTATGGAGGTTCCTTAAAAAACTACAAATAGAACTACCATATGACCCAGCAATCCCACTACTGGGCCTATACCCTGAGAAAACCATAATTCAAAAAGAGACATGTACCAAAATGTTCATAGCAGCCCTATTTACAATAGCCCGGAGATGGAAACAACCTAAGTGTCCATCATCGGATGAATGGATAAAGAAGATGTGGCACATATATACAATGGAATATTACTCAGCCATAAAAAGAAATGAAATTGAGCTATTTGTAATGAGGTGGATGGACGTAGAGTCTGTCATACAGAGTGAAGTAAGTCAGAAAGAGAAAGACAAATACTGTATGCTGACACATATATATGGAATTTAAGAAAAAAATGTCATCAAGAACATAGGGGTAAGACAGGAATAAAGACACAGACCTACTAGAGCATGGACTTGAGGATATGGGGAGGGGGAAGGGTAAGCTGTGACAAAGTGAAAGAGCGGCATGGACATATATACACTACCAAACTTAAGGTAGATAGCTAGTGGGAAGCAGCTGCATAGCACAGGGAGATCAGCTCAATGCTTTGTGACCGCAAAGGGAGACGCAAAAGGGAGGGGATATGGGAACATATGTATATGTATAACTGATTAAATTTGTACAATTAAAAAAAAAAAAAATAAAAGATACTCAACAAATTTTTGATGGCAGAATGAAGGAACAATTGAATAAATAAAATAATGGATAAATAAAGGAATGACTAAATTACCTGAAACAATTTTCTGCCTTCTCTATTATCATTTTTAAGCAAAAATGTAAGGAAAGATGTTATTGGAATTTGGGTGCATTTAGGCTGCCTCTAATAATGTTTTGACTTTTTATTTCTGTTTAGTATCTCCTAACCTAAGAGATACTGCTGCAGCATAAAATGATGTGGAGGCTAGGGATTTGTTTGGGTCTGACAGAGAGGCAGGGACTTAGTGATATTTTTCTGCCTTTTGACATAACTTGACCACAGCAATATGTGAATTACTTCTAATTTTGGTTACATCGGCTAAAGCATGTTTTTGAGAATTGGAATGAAGCACTAGTTCTCTCCCCTCCAATAAATCTACTTAGCTATGTGGGATGATCTCAATATCACATCTATAAACTTGTTTTCATCATAAGTGAGTCTTTCCAAATTCATTTTTCAGGCAGGGATTCCCCTTTGGATTAAGCAGTCACCTCTAAAACCTTTAAATTTATTTTATCTAGTACAACTATCTGACATCATCAAAGGTAATAGACAAAGCTTAAAAGGTTTGTAGATTATTCTGGAGCACATATTTAAAAGTGTGACTTCTTAGACACAACTTATTAATGTCTGGATGGCTGTACCTGTTACCATATTTTGCACACATTTGGCCTCAGTAAATATTTGTTGTTGAAAATGTTGGTGTTCTCTGTAGAAAGTATGGTAGGATGGCTCTTTGAAATGGCAGGAATTTAGTCTTTAGAAAATAACTGAACTGTAGAAAGAGGGCATGGTCCAATGCATCCCAGTACTTGCTATCTTGGGAGTGAACGGACTTTCTTCTCATTCCCAATTCTCTCAGTTGACCTATACACAAACATGGCAGGGCCCACAAATAATATCTCTGTGTGACTATTAACCAGACAGAACTTGGAGACTATCAAAAACCTAGTTGGAGAATTTTTTAAGGGAGCAGATTAGACATTTTGAGGTTTCATGTACTCAATCAGATTAAAAATAGAGACCATGTATAGGTATCTGCAACCCCAATTTCCCAAAGAATGTTGATACTTCAGGGACTTCATGTAAAATCTTGTACCAGCAACAATAGATGTTTCTGATTAAGGTGTCTTACTGGCATAACAGTAAGAAAAAATATTTACTTAGTATTTATTAATGTCAGAAACTATGCTAAGAACGCCATGTGTTTTATCTAATTAATCTACACATTGATATTAAGATACAGATATTCTTATTATCACCTATGGTACACTGATTGCCAACATGTCCCTAACTGTTCCCTGCTTCCTATTTCCACACCTTATTTATTTTGTTGCTCCTCCCATCAAGAAGAGGAGTCTGTTTCCTCACTCTTTTTTTAAATTGGAGTATAGTTATTGATTTACAATGCTGTGCCAATCTCTGCTGTACAGCAAAGTGACTCAGTTATACACCTATATACATTTTTTTTCAATATTCTTTTCCATTATGATTTATCCCAGGAGATTCGATATATTTCCCTGTGTATACAGTAGGACCTTGTGGTTTTTCCATTCTATATATAATAGTTTCCATCTATGAACCCCAGACTCCCAATCCATCCCTCTGCCTCCCCCACCCCTTGGCAACCACAAGTCTGATCTTGATGTCTGTGAGTATGTTTCTGTTTTGTGGATAGGTTCATTTGTGCCATATTTTAGAATCCACATATAAGTGGTATCATATGGTATTTGTCTTTCTCTGCCTTACTTAACTTAGTGTAATAATCTCTAGTTGCAACCATGTTGCTGCAAATGACATTATTTCATTCTTTTTGATAGCTGAGTAGTATTCCATTGTATATATGTACCACATCTTCTTTGTCCATTCATCTGTCAATGGAAATTTTGTTTGCTTCCATGTCTTGGCTGCTGTAAATAGTGCTGCTATGAGCATAGGGGTGCATGTATCTTTTTCAATTATAGTTTAGTTCAGGTATATGCCCAGGAGTGGGATTGCTGGATCATATGGTAATTATATTTTTAGTTTTCTGAAGAACCTCCATACAGTTTTCCATCATGGCTGCACCAACTTACATTCCCACCAACTGTGTAGTGGGTTCCCTTTTCTCCACACCCTCTCCAGCATTTGTAATTTGTAGACTTTTTAATGATGGCCATTCTGACCAGTGTGAGCTGGTACCTTATTTAGTTTTTATTTACATTTCTCTAATAATTAGAGATGTTGAGCATCTTTTCATGTGCCTACTGGTCATCTATATGTCTTATTTGGAGGAATGTCTGTTAAGGTCTTCTGTCCATTTTTTATTACAGTTGTTTGTTTTTTGTTGTTGAGTTGTATGAGCTATTTGTATATTTTGGAGATTAAGCCTTTGTTGGTTGCATTATTTGAAAATATTTTCTCCCATTCCATAGGTTGTCTTTTCTTTTTTGTTTTTATATTTTCTTTGTTGTGAAAAAGCTTGTAAGTTTGATTAGGTCCCATTTGTTTATTTTTGTTTTTATTTCTATTGCCTTGGGAGACTGACCTAAGAAAACATTCATACAATTTATGTCAGAGAATGTTTTGCCTATGCTGTCTTCTAGGAGTCTTATGGTGTCATGTCTTGTGTTTAAATCTTTAAGCAATTTTGAGTTTTGTGTGTGTGTGTGCATGCTGTGATAGTGTGTTCTAGCTTCATTAATTTACATGCAGCTGTCCAACTTTCCCAGCACCACTTGCTGAAGAGACTATCTTTTTCCCACTTTATATTCTTGTCTCCTTGGTTGAAGATTAATTGACCATTGGTGTGTGGGTTTATTTCTGGGCTCTCTGTTGTGTTCCATTGATCCATATGTCTGTTTTTGTACCAATATCACACTGTTTTCATTACTGTAGCTTTGTAGTATTGTCTGAAGTCTGGGAGAGTTATGCTTCCTGCTTTGTTTTGCATTGTTTTGTTTTTTACCTCAGGATTGCTTTGGCAATTCTGGGTCTTTTATGGTTCAATATAAATTTTTGAATTATTTGTTCTAGTTCTGTGAAAATTGTCATGAGTAATTTGATTACACATTAAATCTGTAGATTTCTTTGGTGAGTACTGCCATTTTAATAATATCAATTCTTACATTCCAAGAGTATGGGATATCTTTCCATTTCTTTGAGTCCTGTTTAATTCCCTTTATTAATGTTTTATAGTTCCCAGTGTATAAGTCTTTCACCTCCTTGGTCAGGTTTATTCCAAGGTATTTCATTTTTTGGGGTGCAATTTTAAAAGTTATTGTTTTTTACATTCTCTTTCTGATATTTCATTGTTAGTGTAAAGAAATGCAAACAATTTCTGAATGCTAATCTTGTATCCTACTACTTTGCTGAATTCATTTATTAGATCTAGTAGTATTTTTGTGTGGAGACCTTAGGGTTTTCTATATATAGTGCCATCTGCATATAGTGACAATTTTAACACTTTCCTTCCAATTTGGATACTTTCTTGTCTGATTGCTGTGGTTAGGACTTCCAACACTATGTTGAATAGAAATGGTGAGAGTGGCTATCCTTGTCTTATTATAGATTTTAGCAAGAAGACTTTCAGCTTTTCACCATTGAGTATTATATAGGCTGTGGGTTTGTCATAAATGGCTTTTACTATGCTGAGATATATTCACTCTATACCCATTTTGGTAAGAATATTTTTATGAATGGATGTTGAACTTTGTCAAATGCTTTTTCTGCATCTATTGAATGATCATGTGGTTTTTGACTTTTCTTTTGTTAATGTGGTGTATTACATTGATTTGTATATGTTGAACCATCCTTGTGAACTTGGGATGAATCCCACTTGGTCATGATGTATGATCTTTTTTGTGTGTTGTTGGATTTGGTTTGCTAATATTTTGTAAGAATTTTTGCATCTATATTCATCAAAAATATTCTCCTGTAATTTTCTTTTTTGGTGTTATCTTTGTCTGGTTTTGGTATCAGGATGATGGTAGCTTCATAGAATATCTTTAGGAGTGTTCCCTCCTCTTCAATCTTTTGGAAGAGATTGAGACAAATCAGTATAAGTTATTTGTATGTTTGGCACAATTTGCCTTTTAAGTCATCCAGTCCTAGAGTTTTGTTTTTAGGGAGGTTTTTTAAATTATTATTACAGATTTTATTTCACTTCTACTGATTAATCTATTCAGATTATCTATATCTTCTTGATTAAATTTTGGTGGGCTGTATGTTTCTAGAAAGTTGTCCATTTCTACTAGGTTGTCAAATTCGTTGGCATATAATTGTTCATAGTATTCTCATGGTTTTTGGTATTTTTGTGGTACCAGTTGAGATTTCTTTTTTTTTATTTGGGTTCTTTCTCTTTTCTTCTTGGTGAGCCTGGCCAGATGTTTATCAATTTCATTTACCCTTTCAAAGAACCAGCTCTGGGTTTTATTGATTTTTTCTATTTTTTTTAAATCTTTATTTTATTTATTCCTCCTTGATCCTTATTGTTTCCTTCCTTCTGCTGACTTTAGGTTTTGTTTGTTCTTCTTTTTCTAATTCTTTTAGGTGGTAGCTTAGGTTCTTTAATTGAGATTTTTTTCTTGTTTTTTGAGGAAGGCTTGTATCATTATGACCTTCCCTATAAGAATTTCTTTTGCTGCATACCATAGATTTTGTACTGTTGTGTTTTCACTGTCATTTGTCTCAAGGTATTTTTTAAATTTCCTTTTTGATTTCCTCATTGGCCCATTGTTATTTTAGTAGAATGTTGTTTAGTCTCCATGTAATTTTTTTTCCATTTCTTTTCCTGTGTTTGATTTCTAGTTTCATGCTATTGTGGTCAGAGAAGATGCTTGAAATAATATCTGTACTCTTAAATTTGCTGAGGTTGGTTTTGTGCCCTAGTATATGGTCAATATTAGAGAATGTTCCATGTGCACTTGAAAAGAATATGTATTCTGTTTTTTTTTTTATTTTGACGTGAGGTCCTGAAAATATAAATTAAATCTAACTGTTCTGTTGTATCATTTACGATCTCTGATGCCTTATTGATTTTCTGTCTAGAAGATCTGTCCATTGATGTTAGTGTGGTGTTAAAGTCACCTACTATTATTGTATTCCCATTAATTTCTCCCTTTATGTCTGTTAGTACTTGTTTTATGTATTTGGGTGCTCCTATATTAGATGCCTATACATTGACGTGTGTAAAATCCTCTTCTTGTATTGATCCTTTTATTATATAATGTCCTTCTTTATCTTTCTTTGTGGCTTTTGTTTCTATTTCATCTGAGTATTGTAACTCCTGCTTTCTTGTCAATCCCGTTTACATAAAATATCTTTTTCCATTCCCTCATTTTCAATCTATGTGTGTCCTTTGCCCTAAGGTGGGTCTCATAAGCAGCAAATTGTAAGCTGTTGGTTTTTATCCAGTCTGCCACTCTATGTCTTTTTTTTTTTTTTTTTTTTTTCGGTATGCGGGCCTCTCACTGTTGTGGCCTCCCCCGTTGCGGAGCACAGGCTCCGGACGCGCAGGCTCCGGACGCGCAGGCTCAGCGGCCATGGCTCACGGGCCAAGCCGCTCCGCGGCATATGGGATCCTCCCAGACCGGGGCACGAACCCGTATCCCCTGCATCGGCAGGCGGACTCTCAACCACTTGCGCCACCAGGGAGGCCCACTCTATGTCTTTTGATTGGAGCATTTAGTCCATTGACATTTAAGGTAATTACTGATAGATATGTACTTATTGCCATTTTAAACCTTGTTTTCCAGTTGATTCTTTGTTTCTTCTTTGTTCCTTTCCTTTCCTTTTTGTTTTTCTTTTTGTGGTTTGATTTTTCCCTTTTATTTCATGCTTGTTTTCTCTTTTTGTTTTTCTTTTGAATCTATTGTATGTTTTGGATTTGTAGTTGTCCTGTTTTTCAAGTATGTTAACCCCTTCCTATATCTGCTTGCTTTAGCCTGATAGTCATAAAGGCTCAAAAAAATTCTTTAAAAAAAGAAGAATCTGCACTTTCTTACTCTTCTTCCCACGTTTCATGATTATGATGTCCCTTTTTACATCTTCATGTTTATCCTTTTGCTGTTCCTTGTGTTTATCATTGTTTTCACAAATAGTTTTTTTTTAACTTTGTGATCTGTGTACTGGTTAATTTAAGTAATTTACGTTCAAATTATGATTCGTCCAATTATGATACCTCGTTCCTATAACTCCTTGCTTTGTTTCTATTTATTTATTTATTTTATTTCATAAATTTATTTATTTATTTATTTATTTACTTTTAGCTGCATTGTGTCTTCATTGTTATGTGGGGACTTCTGTAGTTGTGGCAAGCAGGGGCTACTTTTTGTTATGGTGAACGGGCTTCTCATTGCAGTGACTTCTTTTGTTGTGAAACATGGGCTGTAGGCACATGGGTTTCACTAGCTGTGGCATGCAGGCTCAGTAATTGTGGCTCATGGGCCCTAGAGCGCTGGCTCAGTAGTTGTGGAGCATGGGCTTAGTTGCTCTATGGCATGTGGGATCTTCCTGGACCAGGGCTCAGACCTTTGTCCCTGCATTTGCAGGTGGATTCTTAACCACTTCACCAACAGGAAAGTCCTTCTTTTCTATTTAGAGAAGACCTTTCAATATTTTTTAAGGGTAGGTTTAATATTGCTGTATTCTTTTAGTTTTTGCCTTCCTTGTTTGGGACCCTCTGTGCTTCCTGTATGTGGATATTTGTTTCCTTCTTTAGATTTGGGAAGTTTTCAGCCATAATTTCTTCAAATACATTTTCAATCATTTTCTCTTTCTTCTCCTTCTGGAATACTTATTATGCATAGATTGGTATGCTTTATATTAACCTATAGGACTTTTATTTTGTTTTCTCTTTTTTTCCATTTGGCTTTCTGTCTGCTGTTTTGATTGGGTAAGTACCATTATTCTATTTTCCAGATCACTTATTCTTTCTTCTGGATTATTCATTCTGCTCTTCAATGACTTTAGCTCAGCTTTCATCTTGGCAAATGAATTTTTAAATTTTTCTTGACTCCTCCTTATAGTTTCCATTACCTTTTTATCATAATCTGCATTTCTGTTGATACCCTTTCTTAATTCCTTCAGTATTTGCATTACCTCCTTTTTGAACTTGGTTTCTATTAGACTGAAAAGGTCTTTTTCACTGTTTGTTCCTTCAAGGGAATTCTATTTGTCTTTTAACTGGAAGTGGTTCTTCTGTTTCTTCATTTTGTTTATATTTCTCTTGCTCTGTGAGTTTAGGAGAAACAATTATCTACTGTAGTCTTGGAGCATTTTTATATGCAGGAGCATCTCTGCATAGCTTGTGTGGGTTTAATATTTTTTTGGTGTGAGACTGTTTTTGCTTTGGATGCTTGACATCTCTTTCCTCAGTGTGTGCTGTTCATTATCCCCTTGATAAAGGATGTGCAATTGTACAACCCACACATGCTCCCAGGCAGGTAGCGGCAGCAGGTGGCTCCTGGTTGCAAGACCCTTGGAGGCAGCTGTGGCAGGTTGTGTGTGTTCCCAGGGAGGTGGTGGCAGTGACCTGTGCCCACTCATGGGACCCTAGGCAGTGGCAGTAGTCTGTACCCACCTCTGGAGTCCAAGATGAGAGTGACAGCTCACACCTGCCCCCAGAGCTCGTGCGGGTAATTCCCTGCTGCCTGAGAGTGTGTACAAAGAAGCTCCTATGGTGGACCAACCCCTTTCCTAATGCGACCCCTTAACAATGTTGCCTTGTCTCTCTGGCAGGCCCAGGCTTTTTCCCATACTCCCTTGGTGGTGACACACCACACCCTAGCCCCCTCAGGGTGTCTCCACACAGCCAAGCCCAGTACTCTCCCCAGGGTCTAACCTCTGAAGCCCAAGCCTCAGCACTCAACCCCTGCCCACCCCAGCAGTTGAGCATCTCAGGCTGAGAAGAGCTGGCCAGCTCTGACCATCTGTGCAGGTCTCTCTCTGCTTTGCCCTCCACAAACCAGTTTGTTTCTCTCCTCTGAGGCTCTGAAGCTCCCCCTCTGTCCCGGCGAACCTCCCTGCCAGTGAGACAACAAGGGGACTTCTCATTATGTGGAAACATTTCCTCTTTCACACCTCCCTCCCAGAGGTGCAGGTCCTGCTCCAATTCCTTTCTCTCTCTCTCTCTCTCTCTCTCTCTCTCTCTCTCTCTCTCTCTCTCTCTCTCTTCATTTTTCTTTGCCCTACCCAGTTATGTGGAAATTTTCTTGCCCTTTTGGAAGTCTGAAGTCTTCTGCCAGTGTTCAGTAGATGTTCTGTGAGAATCATTCCACACATAGTTGTATTTTGACATATTTGTGGAAGAAGGTGATCTCCAACTCCTACTCCTCTGCCATCTTGATCTGATCCTGTTCTCACTCTTTAAATATGAATTTTCCTTGTTAGCTGATTTGGTTAATAAAACATGTTAAAAGTGATATTGTGCCAATTCAGAGTCCAAGTCTCTTGCTTGATTGCTTTCTCTATCCCTCTATCTCTCTCTCTCTCTGTGAATTGTGCCACTTCTATGTGATTAAGACTGGTCTAACTTGCTGGAGGATGAGAGGGCACATGGAAGAGAACTAGCTAACACTAGCCAAACTCCAGAAAAACAGACTCTAAGCTAACTTGTAGCTGACTATGTATGCATAAGAAAGTCCAATTAGAACCAGAAGACCTACTCAGTGGAGCCAAATCTAAATTGCCAGCCCATAGTGTTGTACTCTAATTTGTAGTTTAGCTCATTTAGAGTTGTAACAATTGTTTAAGCAACAAAATTTTGCGATGTTTTGTTACAAAGAAATAAATAATTAATGTATCTCCATTTTATCTATTAAGAAATTGAGCTCAGAGAAGTTCAGTGATTTTCCTAAGGTCATAGAGATAACACCTATGAACTGGGATTTGATTTCATGTCTGCTTAACAACAAAGTCTGTGCTCTTAATCACTGATTCATACTGTCTCAGGACATTATGGCACTGGAGTTTTGGCATGAAAACTACTACATTTTATTTTACTTTTTATTTTTTATTCAATGCTTTCGATATTAAAGATTATTTCAAGCATAAGATATTCTTTTTTTAACATTTTTATTGCAGTATAATTGCTTTACAATGGTGTGCTAGTTTCTGCTTTATAAAAAAGTGATTCAGCTACACATATACATATATCCCCATATCTCTTCCCTCTTGTGTAACCCTCACTCCCACCCTCCCTATCCCATCCCTCTAGGTGGTCACAAAGCACCGAGATGATCTTCCTGTGCTATGCAGCTTCTTCCCACTAGCTATCCATTTTACATTTGGCAGTGTATATATGTCCAGGCCGCTCTCTCACTTTGTCCCAGCTTACCATTCCCACTGCCCATATCCTCAAGTCCATTCTCGGGTAGGTCTGCATCTTTATTCCTGTCTTGCCCCTAGGCTCCTCATGACCATTTTTTAAATTGTTTTTTAGATTCCATATATATGTGTTAGCATAAGGTATTTGTTTTTCTCTATCTGACATACTTCACTCTGTATGACAGACTCTAGGCCCATCCACCTAACTACAAATAACTCAACTTTGTTTCTTTTTATGGCTGAGTAATATTCCATGGTATATATCTGCCACATCTTATTTATCCATTCACCTGTTGTGGGCACTTATGTTGCTTCCAAGTCCTGTCTATTGTAAATAGAGCTACAATGAACATTGTGGTACATAAGTCTTTTTGAATTATGGTTTTCTAGGGTATAAGTGCAGTAGTGGGATTGCTGGGTCATGTGGTAGTTCAATTTTTAGTTTTTGAAGGAAGCTCCATACTGTTCTCCATAGTGACTGTATGAATTTACATTCCCACCAACAGTGCAAGAGGGGCCCCTTTTCTCCACACTCTCTCCAGCATTTATTGTCTGTAGATTTTTTGATAATGGCTATTCTGACTGGTGTGAGATGATATCTCACTGTAGTTTTGATTTGCATTTCTCTAATGATTAATGATGTTGAGCATTCTTTCACATGTTTGTTGGCAATCTGTATATCTTCTTTGGAGAAATGTCTATTTAGGGCTTCTGCCCATTTTTGGATTATTATTATTATTACTTTTTGCTATTGAGCTACATGAGCTGCTTGTAAATTTTGTAGATTAATCCTTTGTCAGTTGCTCTATTTGCAAATATTTTTTCCCATTCTGAGGGTTGTCTTTTGGTCTTGTTTATGGTTTCCTTTCCTGTGCAAAAGCTTTTAAGTTTCATTAAGTCCGATTTGTTTACTTTTGTTTTTATTTCCATTTCTCTAGGAGGTGGTTCAAAAAGGATCTTGCTGTGATTTATGTCATAGAGTGTTCTGCCTATGTTTTCCTGTAAGAGTTTGATAGTGTCTGGACTTACATTTAAGTATTTAATCCATTTTGAGTTTATTTTGGTGTATGGTGTTAGGGAGTGTTCTAACTTCATTCTTTTACATGTAGCTGTTCAGTTTTCACAGCACCACTTATTGAAGGCACTGTCTTTTCTCCATTGTATATTTGTGCCTCCTTTATCAAAGATAAGGTGACCATATATGTGTAGGTTTATGTCTGGGCTTTCTATCCTGTTCTATTGATGTTTATTTCTGTTTTTGTGCCAGTACCATACTGTCTTGATTACTGTAGCTTTGTAGTATAGTTTGAAGTCAGGGAGCCTGATTCCTCCAGCTGAAGTTTCTTTCTCAAGATTGCTTTGGATATTCGGGGTCTTTTGTGTTTCCATACAAATTGTAAAATTTCTTGTTCTATTTCTGAGGAAAATGCCATTGGTAATTTGACATGGATTGCAATGAATCTGTAGATTGCTTTGGGTAGTAGAGATATTTTCACAATGTTGATTCTTCCAATCCAAGAACACGGTATATCTCTGCATCTATGTGTATCATCTTTAATTTCTTTCATCAGTGTCTTATAATTTTCTGCATACAGGTCTTTTGTCACCTTAGGTAGGTTTATTCCTACCTATTTTATTCTTTTTGTTGCAATGGTAAATGAGAGTGTTTTCTTAATTTCACTTTCAGGTTTTTCATCATTAGTGCATAGAAATGCAAGAGATTTCTGTGCATTAATTTTGCATACTGCTAATTTACCAAATTCATTGATTAGCTCTAGTAGTTTTCTGGTAGCATCTTTAGGAATCTCTGTGTGTGGAATCATGTCATCTGCAAACAGTGACAGATTTACTTCTTCTTTTCTGATTTAGATTTATTTTATTTCTTTTTCTTTGATTGCTGTAATTAAAACTTCCTAAAAAATGTTGAACAATAATGGTGAGAGTGGGCAACCTTGTCTTCTTCCTCATCTTAGTGGAATGGTTTCAGTTTTTCACCATTGAGAATGATGTTGGTTGTGGGTTTGTCATGTATGGCCTATATGATGTTGAGGAAAGTTCCCTCTATGCCTACTTGCTGCAGGGTTTTTATCTTAAATTGGTGTTGAATTTTGTCGAAAGCTTTTTCTGCATTTATTGAGATGATCATATGGTATTTCTTCTTCACTTAGTCAACGTGGTGTATCACATTTATTTACTTTAGTATATTGAAGAATCCTTGCATTCCTGGAAAAAAACCCACTTGATCATGGTGTATAATCCTTTTAATGTGCTGTTGGCTTCTGTTTGCTAGGATTGTTTGAGGAATTTGCATCTATGCTCATCAGGGATATAGGCATTCAGTTTTCTTTCTTTGTGACATCTTTGTCTGGTTTTGGTATCAGGGTGATGGTGGGACCAAAGAAGGAGTTTGGGAGTGTTCCTCCCTCTGCTATATTTTAGAAGAGTTTGAGAAGAATAGGTGTTAGCTCTTCTCCAAATGTTTGATAGAATTCACCTGTGAAGCCATCTGGTCCTGGGATTTTGTTGGAAGAATTTTAATCACAGTTTCAATTTCAGTGTTTGTGATTGGTCTGTTCATATTTTCTATTTCTTCCTGGTTCAGTCTCAGAAGATTGTGCCTTTCTAAGAATACGTCCATTTCTTCCAGGTTGTCCATTTTATTGGCAGGTAGTTGCTTATAGTAATCTCTCATGATACTTTGTGTTTCTGAAGTGTCAGTTGTTACTTTTCCTTTTTCATTTCTAATTCTCTTGATTTGAGTCTTCTCCCTTTTTGTCTTGATGAGTCTGGGTCATCGTTTATCAATTTTGTTTTTCTTCTCAAAGAACCAGCTTTTAGTTTTATTGACTTTTTCTATAGTTTCCTTCATTTCTTTTTCATTTATTTCTGATCTGATCTTTATGATTTCTTTCCTTCTGCTAACTTTGGGGTTATATTTTTGTTCTTCTTTCTCTAATTGCTTTAGTTGTAAGGTTAGTTTGTGCATTTGAGATGTTTCTTGTTTCTTGTGGTAGGATTATATTGCTATAATCTTCCCACTTAGAACTGTTTTTGCTGCATCCCATAGGTTTTGGGTTGTCATGTATTCATTGTCATTTCTTTCTAGGTATTTTTTGATTTCCTCTTTGACTTCTTCAGTGATCTCCTGGTTATTAAGTAGTGTATAGCTTAGTCTCCATGTGTTTGTATTTTTTACAGATTTTTTTCCTTTAATTGATATCCTGTGTCATAGTGTTGTGGTCTGAAAAGATGCTTGATACTATTTCAATTTTCCTAAATTTACCAAGGCTTGATTTGTGACCCATGATATGATCTATCCTGGAGAATGTTCCATGAGCACTTTAGAAGAAAGTGTATTCTGTTGTTTTTGGATGGAATGTCCAATAAACATCAATTAAGTCCCTCTTGTTTAATGTATCATTTAAAACTTGTGTTTCCTTATTTATTTTCATTTAGGCTCATCTACTGTCCATTGTTGAAAGTGTGGTGTTAAATTTCCCTTCTCTGATTGTGTTACTGTCGATTTTCCCTTTTATGGCTGTTAGTTTGTATTTTATGTATTGAGGTGCTCCTATATTTGGTGCATAAATGTTTACAATTTTTATATCTTCTTCTTGGATTGATCACTTTGTCATTATGTAGTGTCCTTCTTTGTTGCTTGTAATAGTTTTTGTTTTAAAGTCTATTTTGTCTGTTATGAGACTTGTTACTCCAGCTCTCTTTTGATTTCCATTTGCATGGAATATCTTTTTCTATCCCCTCACTATCTTTCTGTATGTGTAACTAGGTCTGAAGTGGGTCTCTTGTAGACAACATTTCTACAGCTTTTGTTTTTGTATCCAATCGCCCCATCTGTGTCTTTTTCTTGGATCATTTAATCCATTTACATTTAAGGTAGTTATCAATATGTATGTTCCTATTACCATTTTCTTAAGTGTTCTGGATTTGTTATTGTACGTCTTTTCCTTCTCTTGATTTTCCCACCTGGAGAAGTTCCTTTAGCGTTTGTTGTAAAGCTCTTTTAGTGGTGATGAATTCTCTTAGCTTTTACTTGTATGTAAAGGTTTTAATTTCTCTGTCAAATCTGAATGAGGTTGTCTCTGGGTAGAGTAAACTTGGTTGTAGGTTTTTCCCTTTCACCATTTTAAATATGTCCTGCCACTCCCTTCTGGCTTGCAGGGTTTTTGCTGAAAGATCAGCTGTTAACCTTATGGAGATTCCCTTGTATGTTATTTGTTGTTTTCCCATTGCTCCTTTTAATATCTTTTCTTTGTATTGAATTTTTGGTAGTTTAATTAATATGTGTCTCAGCATGTTTCTCCTTGGATTTATCCTGTATGGTACTCTCTGTGCTTCCTGCACTTTATTAACTATTTCCCTTCCCATATTAGGGAAGTTTTCAACTCTAATATCTTCAAATACTTTCTCAGTCTCTTTCTTTTTCTCTTCTTCTTCTTGGACCCCTATAATTCGAATGTTGTGTATTTAATGTTTCCCCAGAGGTCTCTGAGACTGTACTCAGTTGTTTTACTTCTTTTTTCTTTATTGTGCTCTGAAGTAGTTATTTCCACTATTATATTTTCCAGGTCACATATCCGTTCTTCTACCTCAGTTATTCTGCCATTGATCCCTTCTAGAGAGTTTTTAATTTAATTTATTTTGATGTTCATCACTGATTGTTTTTTCTTTAGTTCTTCTCGGTCCTTGTTAAACATTTCTTGTATTTTCTCCATTTTCTTTCCAAGATTTTGGATAAACTTTCTATCATTGTTCTGAATTGTTTTTCTTGTAGACTGCCTATTTCCTCTTCCTTTGTTAAGTCCAGTGTATTTTTACCTTGCTCCTTCATCTGCTGTGTTTTTCTCTGTCTTTTCATTTTTGCTTAACTTACTGTGTTTGGGGTCTCCTGTTCACAGGATGCAGGTTCATAGTTCCCATTGTTTTTGGTGTCTGCTCTCAGTGGCTAAGGTTGTTTCAGTGGGTTTTGTAGGCTTCCTGGTAGAGGGGACTAGTGCCTGTGTTTTGGTGGATGAGGCTGGATCTTGTCTTTCTGGTGGGCAGGTACACGTCTGGTAGTGTGTTTTGGGGTGTCTGTGGCCTTATTATTATTTTAGGCAGCCTCTCTGTTAATAGGTGTGTTTGTGTTCCTGTCTTGCTAGCTGTTTGACACATGGTGTCCAGCACTGTGGCTTGTTGGTCGTTGAGTAGAGCTGGTTCTTGGCATTGAGATGGAGATTTCTGGGAGTTTTATGCCATTTGATATTATGTGGAGCTGGGTGGTCTCTTGTGGACCAGTGTCCTGAACTTGGCTCCCCCACCTCAGAGGCACAGCCCTGATGCCTGGCTGGAGCACCAAGAGGCTGTCATCCACACGGCTCAGAATAAAAATGAGAAAAAAGAAAGAAAGAAGATAAAATAAAATAAAGTTATTAAAATAAAAAATATTAATTAAATTTTTTTAAATAATAAAAAAATAGAAAGAAGAGAGCAACCAAACGAAAAAACAAATCCACCAATGATAACAAGTGCTAAAAACTATACAAAAACAAAACAAAACAAAACAAAAAAAGGAAACGGATAGATTACACCCTAGGACAAATGGCAAAATCAAATCTATACAGACAATATCACACACATTAATGTACACGTGCACAAACACAAAAAGAGAAAAAGGGGAAAAAAGTATAAATATCGTTGCTCCATATATCCACCTCCTCAATTTGGGATGAGTCATTTTCTATTCAGGTATTCCACAGATGCATGGTACATCAAGTTGATTGTGGAGATTTAGCCCACTGCTCCTGAGGCTGCTGGGAGAAATTTCCCTTTCTCTTCTTTTTTCACACAGCTCCTGGGTTTCAGCTTTGTATTTGGCCCCACCTCTGCATGTAGGTGGCCTGAGGGCCTCTGTTCCCTCCCAGAAAGGATGGGGTTAAAGGAGCAGCTGATTTTGGGGCTCTGGCTCACTCAAGCTTGGGGGAGGGAGGGGTACAGAATGCGGGGCTAGCCTGCAGCGGCAGAGGCCAGTGTGACATTGCAACAGCCTGAGGCTTGCTTGTGTTCCCCCAAAGAAATTGTCCCTGGATCGTGGGACCCTGGCAGTGCCGGTATGCCCAGGCTCCCAGGAGGGGAGGTGTGGATGGTGACCTGTGCTTTCACACAGGCTTCTTGGTGGCTGCACCAGCAGTCTTAGCATCTCATGCCTGTCTCTGTGGCCCACGCTGATAGATGCGGCTCATGCCCATCTCTGGAGCTCCTTTAAATGGCGCTCTTAATCCCCTCTCCTTGCTCAACAGGAAACAAAGAGGCAAGAAAAATTCTCTTGCCTCTTCAGCAGTTCCAGACTCTTTCCTGGACTCCCTCCTGGCTAGCTGTTGTGCACTAGTCCCCTTCAGGCTGTGTTTATGCAGCCAATCCCAGTCTTCTCCCTGGGATCTGACCTCTGAATCCCGAGCCTCAGCTCCCAGCCCCCACCCGTCCCAGTGGATGAGCAGACAAACTTCTGGTGAGTGCTGGTTGCCACCAATTCTCTGTGCAGGAATCTCCCTGCTTTGCCCTCCTCACCGTTGTTGCTGAACTCTCCTCTGTGCCTCTGAAGCTTCCCCCCTCTGCTACCCATAGTCTCCACCTGTGAGGGGTCTTCCTAATGTGTGGAAACCTTTCCTCCTTCACAGCTCCCACACACTGGTGCAGGCCTCATCCCTATTATTTTTTCTCTGTTTTTTCTTTCCTCTTTTGCCCTACCTATGTACATGGGGGAGCTTCTTGCCTTTTGGGACATCTGAGGTCTTCTGCCAGCGTTCAGTAGGTGTTCTGTACAAGTTGTCCCACATGCAGTTGTATTTCTGATGTATTTTGTGTGGCGGAATGTGATCTCCATGTCTTACTCTTCTGCCATCTTGAAACTCCCCCTACATTTCAAGTGATACAACAAAATGCTGCTTTCATTATTTTTATATCTCTACCATGCTGAGATAGAGTATGCTGAGAAGAAGAGTGTGTGCATATGTGTATATTTGTGTATGTGTGTGTGTGTGTTTAAAGCAACCCATTGCATAAAACTATACTGAACCTAAAAAACAATATAAACATTTGGAAATAGAGCAACCAAAAGGGAAAAACACTGCACATTCACGCACATAGATTTTTGTTGTCAGTGCAGCACTCAGAGCATCTATTTAGAAACAGTTTTTTAAAAATCCTTTTTAAATATGAATTCTGGACATCTGCTCTTATAGTGATGATGATGCTAAATTAAAATGGCATCCTGATCACCCATTCACAAGACCCAGACTAAAATAGCATAGCAATACAAAAACAGGAATGACTAAATGTTAAGGAAGATGATTTTTCACATTGTTTGGGAAAAATTTTCCCATTCATCCTCTTTTCATTCATCCTGTTCTCTCATCCCAGTTTCTCATCTCACACTATGCCTTCTGTATCTTTCCTCTGAGGAACATCAACATACTGTGATAGATATCTTGGGCCTTATTTAGGGTAGAGTGATAGAGAAACTCAAAGGAATGTAAGATATATGAATATTTCAAAGCTTGGATTGGAAACGGCATAGAAATCTACACACCTGAAGATTGAAGATTCACAGATATCAGCTGAATGAAGGCAACAGGAGAGAGGGTAGATATGATATAAGCATAGGACTATACTGTAAACCATCAGGCCAGATGAAGGAAATGCATGGCACACACCTAATGAGGATGACAAAGCTAGTAGCAAGACATACTAGACAATAATGGGGAGGGTACATGAATTATCTACATCTAATTGTAGTGGTCTTGACTAAAATTGGAACATGGCAAAGTGTGCTGCAATTTCCAAAAACAAAACTCTGAAACCCTTTGTTTTCATCAATCTATCTAGACTGAGCATGATATTCCACCTGTATCTTAACTATTGTGAATAAAGGTGCAATGAACATGACAGTGCAGATATCACTTTGAGATCCTGACTACAATTCATTTAGCTATATACCCAGAAGTGGGATTGCTGGATCATATGGTAGTCTTATTTTTAATTTTTTGAGGAACCTCCATACTCTTTTCCATAGTTGGTGTACAAATTTACATGCCCACCAACAGTGCACAAGCATTCTGTCTTTCATATTCTCACCAATACTTGTTACTGCTTGTCTATTTGATGATAACCATTTTAGCATGTGTGAGGTGATATGTCATTGTCACTTTGACTTTCATTTCCCTGATGATTCATGATATGGATCACCTTTTCATGTACTTGTTGGCCGTTTGTATGTCATCTTTGGAAAAATGTTTCTTCAGTTCCTCTGTCCATTTTTTAAAATCAGGTTGTTTGTTTTTTGTGATGGAGTTGTATGAGTTCTTTATATATTTTGGATATTAACTCCTTTATTATATATATGATTTGCAAATAGTTTCTCCCTTCTGTAGGTTGTATTTTCATTTTGTTGATTGTTTCCCTTGCTGTGCAGAGGATTTTTAGTTTTATATAGTCCCACTTATTTAGTTTTGCTTTGGTTACTTGTGCTTTTTGTGTCATATACAAAATAATCATTACCAATACCAAGGTCCAGAGCCATCATCATACTCAGTAGTGAACTATTGAAAGCTTTTCCTCTAATATAAGGTGCCCACTATCACCACTCCTATTTACTATAGTACTGGAAGTCTTAGCCAGAGCAGTCAAACAAGATAAAAAATAAATAAATTGATACCTTCAAGACGGTGGAGGAGTAGGATATGGAGATCACCTTCCTCCCCACAACTACAACAGAAATACACCTACATGTGGAACAACTCCTACAGAACACCTACTGAATGCTGACAGAAGACCTCAGACTTCCCAAAAGGCAAAAATCTATCCACATACCTGGGTAGGGCAAAAGAAAAAAAAAAACAGAGACAAAAGAATAGGGATGGGACCTGCACCACTGGGAGGGGGCTGTGAAGGAGGAAAAGTTTCCAAACACTAGGAAGCCCCTTCACTGGTGGAGACAGTGGGTTGTGTGGGGGAAACTTTGAAGCCAGAGAGGAGAGCACAGCAACAGGGTGAAGAGGGCAAAGTGGAGAGGTTCCTGCACAGAGGATGGGTGCTGACCAACACTCACCAGCATGAGAAGCTTATCTGCTCACCTGCTGGGATGGGTGAGGACTGGGAGCTGAGGCTCGGGCTTCAGAGGTCAGACCCCAGGGAGAGGACTGGAGTTGGCTGCATGAAGACAGCCTAAAGAGGGCTATTGTGCCACACTTAGCCAGGAAGGAGTTTGGGAAAAAGTTTGGACCTGCCAGAGAGTCAAGAGACCATTGTTTTGGGGTGTGAAAGGAGAGGGGCTTCCTGCTCTGTGTGCCACAGATGACAGAGAACCGCCTATGTGAGCTCCAGAGACGGGCACAAGCTGCAGTTATCATCTCAGATCACAGAGGCAGGCACAGACCACTACCACTGACACCACTGCCACTAAGGACCCTATGTGCAAGTTCAGGTCACTACCCACACCATCCTGGGAGCCTGTGAAGCATGTCATTGCCAGGGTCCCGGGATCCAAGGCCAATTTCCCTGGGAGAACACATGGTGCATCTCAGGCTGTTGCAACTACACACCAGCCTATGCCACCACAGGCATTCCCCGCATTCCAATTATGATTACCTTATCCCTCCTTCTCTGCAGCATGAGTGAGCAACAGAGTGTTTATCAGCCACTGCTTTACGCCCCTCCTGTCTGGGTGGGGAAAAGATGCCTGAGGGCAGTCTACACACAGAGGCAGGGCCAATACCAAGGCTGGACCCCAGGAGCTGTTGAGAACAAAGAAGAGAAATGGAAGTCTCTCCATGCAGCCTCAGAAGCAGTGGATTAAATGCCTGCAAATGGCTTGTTAAACCCCGTATCTGTGGAATACCTGAATAGACAAGAGTTCTCAAAATTGAGGCAGGAGACTTTGGGGGCAACTGTGGACTTGGTATGTGCTTTCTGCATTTGATTTGTTTTTGGTTCTATGTTTACCTTAGTTTAGTTTTTAGTGTTTGTTTTCATTTGTGTGTTGGTTCATTGCTTTGGTTGATCTCTTCTTTCTTTTCTTTTTGTGAATGTGTGTGTGTGTGTTTCTTCATGTGATTATGTCTGTTTACTTTTGCTTTTACATTTTTTTGGCACTCTGTCAATACTTTTTTCTTTCTTTTTCTGAATGTGTGCATGTATGTTTCTTTCTGTGATCTTGTCTGTTTATTTTTGTTTTTACTATTTGTTTTGGGGTTCCCTCTGTTCGTTTATTTTCTTTTTCTTCCATTTTTTTCTGTGCTGTGCAGCTGGCAGTTTTGGTACTCTGGCCAGGTGTCATACATGAGCCTTTGAGGTGGGAGAGCTGAATCCAGGATGGTGGACAACCAAAGACCTCCTGGCTGCATATAATATTAATCGGTGAGAGATGTCCCAGAGATATCCTTCTCAACACTAAGATCCAGCTCCAACAATGGCGAGCAAGTGCCATTGCTAGACGCCCCATGCCAAACAACTAGCAAGACAGGAACACAACCCCACCTATTAGCTGAGAGGCTGCTCAAAGTCTTACTAAGTTCACAGACACTGGAAAAGCCACCACCGGATGCAGCCCTGCCCACCAGAGGGATAATATCCAGCCCCACTCAGCAGAACACAGGCACCAGTCTCCCCCATTAGGATGCTTACACAAGTCACAGAACCAAGCTTACCCACTGTGGGCAGACACCAGAAATAAGAGGAACTACGAACCTGCAGCCTGCAAAAAGGAGACCCCAAACACAGTAAGTTCAACAAAATGAGAAGACAGAGAATTACGTAGCAGATGAAGAAGCAAGGTATAAACCAACAAGACCAAACAAATGAAGAGGTAATAGGCAGTCTATCTGAAAAAGAATTCAGAGTAATGATAGTAAACATGATCCAAAATCTCAGAAATAGAATGGTGAAAATACAAGAAATGTTTAACAAGAACCTAGAAGAACTAAAGAGCAAAAAACCAATGATGAAAAACACAATGATTGAAATTAAAAACACTCTAGAAGGAATGAATAACAGAATAACTGAGGCAGAAGAATGGATGTGACCTGGAAAACAGAATAGTGGAAATACCTGTCACAGAGCAGAATAAAGAAAAAAGAATGAAAAGAATTGAGGACATTCCCAGAGACTTCTGGGACATTAAATTGACCAACATTCAAACTATAAGGATCCCAGAAGATTAAGAGAAAAATAAATAGTCTGAAGAAATATTTGAAGAGATTATAGTTGAAAACTTCCCTAACATGGGAAAGGAAATAGACATTCAAGTCCGGGAAGTGCACAGAGCCCCATAGAGGATAAACCCAAGGAGAAACATGCTAAGACACATATTAATCAAACTATCAAAATTTAAATACAAAGAAAAAATATTAACAGCAACAAATGCAAAGCAACAAATAACATACAAGGGAATCCTCATAAGATTAACAGCTAATCTTTCAGCAGAAACTCTGCAAGGCAGAAGGGAGAAGCATGATATAATTAAAGTGATAAAAGGCAAAAATCCACAACCCATATTACTCTATCCAGTAAGGATCTCATTCAGATTCACAAAGAAATTAAACCATTACAGACAAGCAAAAGTTAAGAGAATTCAGCACCATGAAACCAGCTTTAAAGCAAATGCTTATGTAACTTCTCTAGGCGGGATGCACAAGGACGGAAAAGCCCTACAAAAACAAATGCAAAACAATTAAGAAAATGGTGGATTTGAGAAGATGGTGAAAGAGTAAGATGCGGAGATCACCTTCCTCCCCAAAGATACATCAGAAATACATCTACATGTGGAACTGCTCCTATAGAACACAGACTGAATGCTGGAAGAAGACCTCAGACTTCCCAAAAGGCAAGAAACTCCACACGTAGCTCAGAAGGGCAAAAGAAAAAAGAAAAAACAGAGACAAAAGAATAGGGATGGGACCTGCACCAGTGGGAGGGAGCTGTGAAAGAGGAAAGGTTTCCACACACTAGAAGCCCCTATGTGGGTGGAGACTGCGGGTGGTGCAAGGGGAAGCTTCAGAGCCAGGGAGGAGAGGGCAGCAACAGGTGTGTAGAGGGCAAAGGGGAGAGATGCCCTCACAGAGGATCAGTGCCGACTAGCACTCACCAACACGAGAGGCTTGTCTGCTCACCCACCGGGATGGGCAGCAACTGGGAGCCGAGGCTTAGGCTTCCGTCAGATACCAGGGAAAGGACTGGCGGTGTGAACACAGCCTGAAGGGGGCTAGCCAGGTGGGAGTCCAGGAAAAGGTCTGGACCTGCCGAAGAGGCTAGAGACGTTTTCTTCCCTCTTGGTTTCCTGCTGCGTGATGTGAGGGGATTAAGAGTGCCACTTAAAGGAGCTCCAGAGACAGGCATGAGCTGTGGCTATGAGAGCGAACCACAGAGACGGACCTGGGAGGCTAAGGCTGCTGCTTCAGCCACCAAGAAGGTAGTGTGCGAGCACAGGTCACTATTCCCACATCCCCTCCCAGGAGCCTGTGCAGCCTGCCACTGCCAGGGTCCGGTGATCCAGGGCCAACTTCCCTGGAGAACGCATAGTGCAAATCAGGCTAGTGCAACTTCACACTGGCCTCTGCTGCCGCAGGCTCACCCCACATGCCATACCCCTCCCTCCCACTGGCCTAAGTGAGCCAGAACTGCCAAATCAGCTGCTCCTTTAACCCTGTCCTATCTGAGCAAAGAACAGATGCCTTCAGGGGACCTACACATAGAGGTGGGCCCAAATGCAAAGTTGAAACACTGGAGCTGTGTGAAAAAAGAAGAGAAAGGGAAATTTCTCCTAGCAGCCTCAGAAGCAGTGGATTAAAGCTCCACAATCATCGTGATGTACCCTGCCTCTGTAGAACATCTGAATAGACAATGAATCATCCAAAATTGAGGAGGTGGGCTTTGGGAGCAAGATATATTATTTTTCCCCTTTTCCTCGTTTTGTGAGTATGTATGTGTATGTTTCAGTGTGAGATTTTGTATAGCTTTGGTTTCACCACTTGTCCTAGAGTTTTGTCCATTCATTTTTTTCTTTTTTAGTTTTAAATTTTTTTCTTAATAATTATATTTTATTTTTTTGCTAATAACATTCCTTTATTTTATCTTGCTTTCTTGTATTTTATTTTATCCTCTTTTTCTTTCTTTCTTTCTATTTTTTCTTCCTTTAATTCTGAGCCATATGGATAAAAGGCTCTTGGTGATCCAGCCAGGAGTCAGTGCTGTGCCTCTGAGGTGGGAGAGCAAACTTCAGGACACTGGTCCACAAGAGGCCTCCCAGCTCCATGTAATATCAAATGGCGAAAATCTCCCAGAGAGCTCCATCTTAACAAAAAGACCCAACTTCACTCAACAACCATCAGGCTAGAGTGCTGGACACCCTATGCCAAACAAATAGCAAGAGAGGAACACAGCTCCCTCCATTAGCAGAGAGGCTGCCTAAAATAATAATAAGGCCAGAGACACCCCAAAACACACCACCAGACACGGACCTGCCCACCAGAAAGACAAGATAAAGCCTGATCCACCAGAACACAGGCACTAGTCCACTTCACCAGGAAGCCTACACAACCCACAGAAACAACCTTACCCACTGGGGACAGACACCAAAAACAACAGGAACTCCGAACCTGCAGCCTGCAAAAAGGAGACCCCAAACACAGTAGGATAAGTAAAATGTGAAGACAGAAAATAACAAGGCAGATGAAGGAGAAAGGTAAAAACCCACCAGACATAGCAAATGAAGAGGAAATAGGCAGTCTACCAAAAAGAATTCAGAATAATGATAGTAAAGATGATCCAAAATCTTGGAAATAGAACAGAGAAGATGCAAGAAACATTTAACAAGGACCTAAAAGAACTAAAGAGAAAGCAGGCAATGATGAACAACACAATAAATGAAACTAAAAATACTCTAGAAAGGATCAATAGCAGAATAACTGACACAGAAGAACGGATAAGTGATGTGGAAGATAAAATAGTGGATATAATTACCACAGAGCACAATAAAGAAAAAAATACTTAAAAGAACTGAGGACAGCCTCAGAGACCTCTGGGACAACATTAAATGCACCAACATTTGAATTATAGGGGTCCCAGAAAAAGAAGAGAAAAATAAAGGGACTGAGAAAATATTTAAAGAGATTATAGTTGAAAACTTCACTAATATGGGAAAGGAAATAGTTAATCAAGTCCAGGAAGCACAGAGAGTCCCATACACGATATATCCAAGGAGAAACATGCCAAGACACATATTAATAAACTATCAAAAATTAAATACAAACAAAATATATTAAAAGCAGCAAGAGAAAAAAAAAACAAATAACACACAAGGGAATCCCCATAAGGTTAAGAGCTGATGTTTCAACAGAATCTCTGCAAGCCAGAAGGGAATGGAAGGACATATTTAAAGTGATGAAAGGCAAAAACATACAACCAACATTACTCTACCCAGCAAGGACCCCATTCAGATTTGATGGAGAAGTTAAAAACTTAACAGACAAGCAAAAGCTGAGAGACTTCAGCACCACCAAAGCAGCATTACAAGAAATGCTAAGGAACTTCTCTAGGCAAGAAAAACAAAAGAAGGTAAGGACCTACAATAACAAACCCAAAACAATTAAGAAAATGGGAATAGGAACATACATATAGAAAATTACCTTAAATGTAAATGGATTAAATGCACCCACCAAAAGACACAGACTGGCTGAATGGATACAAAAACAAGACCAATATATATGCTGTCTACAACAGAACCACTAGAGACTTAGGGACACATACAGACTGAAAGTGAGGGGATGGAAAAAGATATCCCATGCAAATGGAAATCAAAAGAAATCTGGAGTACCAGTTCTCATATCAGGAAATATAGATTTTAAAATAAAGACTGTTACAAGAGTAAAAGAAGGACACTATATAATGATCAAGTGATGGATCCAAGAGGAAGATATAACAATTATAAATATTTATGTTCCCAACACAGGAGCACCTCAATACAAAAGGCAAACACTAACAGCCATACAAGGGGAAAGTGACAGTAACACAATCATTGTAGGGGACTTTAACATCCCACTTTCATCAATGGACAGATCATTCAAAATGAAAATAAACAAGGAAACACAAGCTTTAAATGATACATTAAACAAGATGGACATAATTGATATTTATAGGACATTCCATGCAAAAGAAAAAGAATACACATTTTTCACAAGTGCACATCAAACATTCTCCAGGATAGATCATACCTTGGGTCACAAATCAAGCCTCGGTATATTTAAGAAAATTGAAATTATATCAAGTATCTTTCCTGACCACAATGTTATGAGACTAGGTACCAATTACAGGAAAAGATCTGTAAAAAATACAAACACATGGAGGCTAAACAATACACTGCTTAATAACGAAGTGATCACTGAAGAAATCAAAGAGGAAATAAAAAATACCTAGAAACAAAGGACAATGAAGACACGACAACCCAGAACCTATGGGATGCAGCAAAAGCAGTTCTAAGAGGGAAGTTTATAGCAATACAATCCCACATTAAGAAACAGGAAACATCTCAAATAAACAACCTAACCATACACCTAAAGCAATTAGAGAAAGAAGAAGAAAAAAAACCCAAAGTTAGCAGAAGGAAAGAAATCATAAAGATCAGATCAGAAATAAATGAAAAAGAAATGAAGGAAATGATAGCAAAGATCAATAAAACTAAAAGCTGATTCTTAGAGAAGATAAACAAAATTGATAAACCATTAGCCAGACTCATCAAGAAAAAAGGGAGTAGACTCAAATCAATTGAATTAGAAATGAAAAAGGAGAAGTAACAACTGACACTGCAGAAATGCAAAGTATCATGAGAGATTACTACAACTCTATACCAATAAATGTACAACCTGGAAGAAATGGACAAATTGTTAGAAATTCAGAAGTTGCAAAGAATGAACCAGGAAAAAAGAAAAATATATAAATAGACCAATCACAAGCACTGAAATTGAAACTGTGATTAAAAATCTTCCAACAAACAAAAACCTAGGACCAGATGGCTTCGCTGGCAAATTCTGTCAAACATTTAGAGAAGAGCTAACACCTATCCTTCTCAAACTCTTCCAAAGTAGAGCAGAGGGAGGAATACACCCAAATTCATTCTACGAGGCCACCATCACCCTCATACCAAAACCAGACAAGGATGTCACAAAGAAAGAAAAGTATAGGCCAATATAACTGACGAACATAGATGCAAAAAACCTCAACAAAAAACTAGCAAACAGAATCCAACAGCACATTTAAAGGATCACACACCATGATCAAGTGACCTTTATTCCAGGAAAGCAAGGATTCTTCATTATACCCAAGTCAATCAACAAGATAAACCATATTAACAAATGAAGGAGAAAAACATATGATCATCTCAATAGATGCAGAGAAAGCTTTTGACAATATTCAACACCCATTTATGATAAAATACCTGCAGAAAGTAGGCATAGAGGGAACTTTCCTCAACATAATAAAGGCCATATATGATAAACCCACAGCCAACATAGTCTTCAATGCTGAAAAACTGAAACCATTTCCACTAAGATCAGGAACAATACCAGGTTGCCCACTCTCACCACTCTTATTCAACATAGTTTTGGAAGTTCTAGCCACAGCAATCAGAGAAGAAAAAGAAATAAAAGGAATCCAAATCGGAAAAGAAGTAAAGCTGTCACTGTTTGCAGATGATGTGATACTATACATAGAGAATCCTAAAGATGCTACCAGAAAACTACTAGAGCTAATCAATGAATTTGGTAAAGTAACAGGATACAAAATTAATGCACAGAAATATCTTACATTCCTATACACTAATGATGAAAAATCTGAAAGTTAAATTAAGAAAACACTGCCATTTACCATTGCAACAAACAGAATAAAATATCTAGGAATAAACCTACCTAAGGAGATTAAAAAATACCTGTAAGCATAAAATTATTAGACACAGAAGAAAGAAAGTAAACATGATACAAACAGATGGAGAGATACACCATGTTCTTGGATTGGAGGAATCAACATTGTGAGAATGATTCTACTACCCAAAATAATCTACAGATTCAATGCAATCCCTATGAAACTACAACTGGCATTTTTCACAGAGATAGAACAAAACATTTCACAATTTGTATGGAAACACAAAAGACTCCGAATATCCAAAGCAATCTTGAGAAAGAAAATTCAGCTGGAAGAATCAGGCTCCCTGACTTCAGTCTATACTATAAAGCTACAATAATCAAGACAGTATGGTACTGGCACAAAAACAGAAATATAGATCAATGGAATAGGATAGAAAACCCAGAGATAAACCCATGCACATATGGCCACCTTAAATTTGGTAAAGTTGGCAAGAATATACAAAGGAGAAAAGACACCCTCTTCAATAAGTGGTGCTGTGAATACTGGACAGCTACATGTATAAGTATGAAATTAGAACACCTCCTAACACCATACACCAAAATAAAGTCAAAATGGATTGAAGACCTAAATGTAAGGCCAGAATCTATCGAACTCTTACAGAAAAATAGAGGCAGAACATTCTACAACATAAATAACAGCAAGATCTTTTTTGACCCTCTTCCTAGAGAAACGGAAATAAAAAGAAAAATAAACAAATGGGACCTAATGAAACTTTGAAGCTTTTGCACAGCAAAGGAAACCATAAACAAGACTAAAAGACAACGCTCAGAATGGGAGAAAATATTTCAAAATGAAGCAACTGACAAAGGTTTAATCTCCAAAATTTACAAGCAAATGATGCAGCTCAATAAGTAAAAAACAAACAATCCAATCCAAAAATGGGCAGATGACCTAAATAGACACTTCTCCAAAGAAGATATACAGATTGCCAAAAAACACATGAAAGAATTCTCAACATCATTAATATTAGGGAAATGCAAATCAAAACTACAATGAGATATCATCTCACACCAATCAGAATGGCCATCATCAAAAAATCTAGAAACAATAAATGCTGGAGAGCATGTGGAGAAAAGGGAACACTCTTGCACTGTTGGTGGGAATGTAAATTGATACAGCCAGTATGAAGGTTCTTTATAAAACTAAAAATGGAACTGCCATACGACCCAGCAAACCCACTACTGGGCATATACCCTGAGAAAACCTAATTCAAAAAGCGTCATGTATCAAAATGGCCACAATGGCTCTATTTACAATAGCCAGGACATGGAAGCAACCTAAGTTTCCACCCCCAGATGAGTGGATAAAGATGTGGCACATATATACAATGGAATATTACTCAGCCATAAACAGAAACGAAACTGAGTTATTTGTAGTGAGGTGGATGGACATAGAGTCTGTCATACAGAGTGAAGTAAGTCAGAAAGAGAAAAACAAATGCTGTATGCTAACACATATATATGGTGTGTAAAAAAAAAGTTCATGAAAATCCCATGGGCATGAAATTGAGGATATGGGGAGAGGTAAAGGTAAGCTGTGACAAAATGGGAGAGTGGCATAGACATATATACACTACCAAATGTAAAATAGCTAGTGGGAAGCAGCTGCATAGCACATGGAGATCAGCTCAGTGGTGTGTGACCGCCTAGAGGGGTGGGATAGGGAGGGCGGGAGGGAGGGAGGGAGATGTAAGAGGGAAGAGTTATGGGAATATATGTATATATATAACTGATTCACTTTGTTATAAAGCAGAAACTAACACACCATTGTAAAGCAATTATACTCCAATATATATATGGAGTATAAAATATATGAGCTTGTTAATAAAATAGAACTCAGGTCCACAGGACCTCCTGAATCACACTGTGCACTTTTACAGTCTCCCCAGTGTACTTTTGTACCCATGAACAGTTGAAAGGTACATTTCTACCTATACATGCCTTTTCTGTCTGAGAAATACACACATTTTATCCAGTTTGATATAAATAAAACACTCAAAAATGAAAAAGAAGAAAATGGTAATATGAACAAATATATCAATAATTAACTTAAATGCAAATGAATTAAAAGCTCTAAACAAAAGACACAGAATTGGCAGATTGGACACAAATACAAGACCCATATATATGCTGTCTACAAGAAACACATTTCAAACCTAGGGACACATACAGACTGAAAGTGAGGGGATGGAAAAAGATATTCCATGCAAATGGAAGTGAAAAGAAAGCTGACATATCAATACTCATATCAGATAAAACAGACTTAAAATAAAGACTATTTGAAGACACAAAGGAGGACACTACATAATGATCAAGTGATTAATCCAAGAAGAAGATATAACAATTGTAAATATCTATGCACCGAACATAGGAGCACCTCAATACATAAGGCAAATGCTAACAGCCATAAATTGGGAAATTGACAGAAACACAATAATAGTACTGGACTTTAACACCCCACTTTCACCAATGGATAGATCATGAATGAAATGAAAATAAATAGGGAAACACAAGCTTTAAATGACACATTAGACCAGATGGACATAATGGATATTTATAGGACATTCCATCCAAAAACAACAGAATGCACTTTCTTCTCAAGTGCACATGGAACATTCTCCAGGATACATTTTATCTTGGGTTACAAATCAAGCCTTGTAAATTTAGGAAAATTGAAATTGTATCAAGAATCTTTTCTGACAACAATGCTATGAGACAAGATGTCAATTACAGGAAAAAAACAGTAAAAAAAATACAAACACATGGAGGCTAAACAGTACTCTACTAACCAACGAAGAGGTCACTGAAGAAATCAAAAAGGAAATCAAAAAACCTTAGAAAAAATGGCAATGAAAACATGACCACCATAAAACCTATGGTATGCAGAAAAAGCAGTTCTAAGAGGGCAATTTATAGCAGTACAATCCTACCTCAAGAAACAAGAAAAATCTCAAATAAACAACTGGTCCTTACACCTAAAGCAATCAGGGAAAGAAGAACAAAATAAACCTCCAAAGTTGGCAGAAGGAAAGGAAGCATAAGGATCAGGTCAAAAAAATGAAATAGAAATGAAGGAAACAATAAATAGCAAATATCAATAAAACTAAAACCTGGTTCTTTGAGAAGATAAACAAAATTGATAAAACATTAGCCAGACTCATCAGGAAAATAAGGGAGAAGACTCTATCAACAGAATGAGAAATGAAAAAGGAAGGAGAAGTAAGAAGTGACACTGCAGAAATACAAAGAATCACGAGAGAATACTACAAGCCAATAAAATGCCAGTAAAACTATATGCCAATAAAACAGAAAACCTGGAAGGAATGGACAAATACTTAGAAAACTACAACGTTACAACACTGATCCAGGAAGAAACAGAAAATATGAACAGACTAATCACAAGCACTGAAATTGGAACTGTGAATAAAAATCTTCCATCGAAAAAATGTCCATGACAAGATGGATTCACAGGTGAATTCTATCAAACATTTAGAGAAGAGCTAACACCCATCCTTCTCAAAGTCTTCCAAAATATAACAGATGGAAGAACACTCCCTCACTCATTCTACTAGGAAAATATCACCCTGATACGAAAACCAGACAAAGATGTCACCAAAAAAGAAAATTACAGGCCAATATCACTGATGACCATAGAGGCAAAAATCCTCAAAAAAATACTTGCAAACAGAATCCAACAGCACATTAAAAGAATCATACACCATGATAGAGTAGGGTTTATTCCACAAATAAAGGGTTTCTTCAATATAAGCAAATCAATCAATGTGATACACCATATTAACTAGTGAAGGAGAAAATCCATATGATAATCTGAACTGATGCAGAAAAAGCTTTCAACAATATTCCACATTGATTTATGATAAAACTCTCCAGAAAGTGGGGAGAGAGGGAATCTACTTCAACATAATAAAGGGCATATATGACAAACCCACAGCCAACATTATTCTCAATGGTGAGAAACTGAAACCATTTCCTCTAAGATCAGGTACAAGACAAGGGTGACCACTCTCAATGCTATTATTCAACATAGTTTTGGAAGTTTTAGCCACAGCAATCATAGAAGAAAAAGAAATAAAAAGAATCCAAATCAGAAAAGAAGAAGTAAAGCTGTCACTGTTTGCAGATGACATGATTCTATACAGAGAGAATCGTAAAGATGCTACCAGAAAAGTGCTAGAGGTAATCAGTGAATATGGTAAAGTAGCAGGATACAAAATTAGTGCACAGAAATCTCTTGCATTCCTATACACTAATGATGAAAAATCTGAAAGTGAAATTAAGAAAACACTCCCATTTACCATTGCAACAAAAGAATAAAATACCTAGGAATAAACCTACCTAGGGAGAAAAAAAGACCTGTATGCAGAAGACTATAAGACACTGATGAAAGAAATTAAAGATGATACCAACAGATGGAGAGATATACCATGTTCTTGGAATGGAAGAATCAACCCTGTGAAAATGACTATACTATCCAAAGCAATGTACAGATTCAATGCAATCCCTATCAAACGACCACTGGCATTTTTCACAGAAATATAAATAAAATTTTCACAATTTGTATGGAAACACAAAAGGCTCCGAATAACCAAACCAATCTTGAGAAAGAAAAATGTGGCTGGAGGAATCAGACTCCCTGACTTCATACTATACTACAAAGCCACAGTAATCAAGACAGTATGGTACTGGCACAAAAACAGAAATATAGATCAATGGAACAGGATAGAAAGCCCAGAGATAAACCCACACACATATGGTCACCTTATCTTTGATAAAGGAGGCAAGAATATACAGTGGAGAAAAGACAGCCTCTTCAATAAGTGGTGCTGGGAAAACTGTACAGCTACATGTTAAAAAATGAAATTAGAACACTTCCTAACACTGTACATGAAAATAAACTCAAAATGGATTACAGCCCTAAATATAAGGCCAGACAATATCAAACTCTTAGAGGAAAACATAAGCAGAACACTCTATGACATAAATCACAGCAAGATCCTTATTGACCCATCTCCTAGGGAAATGGAAATAATAACAAAAATAAACAAATGGGACCTAATAAAACTTAAAAACTTTTGCACAACAAAGGAAACCGTAAACAAGTTGAAAAGACAACACTCAGAATGGGAGGAAATATTTGCAAATGAATAACTGACAAAGGATTAATCTCCTAAATTTACAAGCAGTTCATGCAGCTCAATATCAAAAGACAAACAGCCCAATCCAAAAATGAGCAGAAAACCTAAACAGACATTTATCCAAAGAAGTTGTACAGATTGCCAACAAATACATGAAAGGCTGCTCAACATCACTAATCATTAGAAAAATGCAAATGAAAACCACAATGATGTATCATCTCACACCGGTCAGAATAGTCATCTTCAAAAAATCTACAAGCAATAAATTCTGGAGAGGGTGTGGAGAAAAGGGAACCCTCTTGCACTGTTGTTGAGAATGTAAAGTGATATAGCCACTATGGAGAACAGTATGGAGGTTCCTTAAAAATCTAGAAATAGCACTACCATATGATCCTGCAATCCCAATGCTGGGCATATAACCTGAGGAAACTGTAATTCAAAAAGTCATGTACTGCAATGTTCTTTGTCCTGTTATTTACAATAGCCAGGACATGGAAGCAACCTAAGTGTCCATTGACAGATGAATGGTTAAAGAAGATGTGGCACAGATATAAACAATTGAATATTACTCAGCCATAAAAAGAAATGGAATTGAGTTATTTGTAGTGAGGTGGATGGAACTAGAGTCTGTCATACAGAGTGAAGTAAGTCAGAAAGAGAAAAACAAATACCATGTGCTAACACATATATATGGAATCTAAAAAAAAGAAAAAAAATTGTCACTGATGAACCCAGTTGCATGGCAGGAGTAAAGAGGTAGACATAGAAAATGGACTTGAGGACATGGGGTAGGAGGGCAAAGCTGGGGAAAAGTGAGAGTAGCATTGACATATATACACTATGGAATGTATAACAGTTGACTGGTGGAAAGTAGCAGTACTGCACAGGGAGATAGGCTCAGTGCTTTACGATGACCTAGAGGTGTGGGATAGGGAGGATGGGAGGGAGGCTCAAGAGGGAGGGGATATGGGGACATGTGTATGCATATGGCTGATTAGCTTTGTTGTGCAACAGAAACTAACACGGTATTGTGAAGCAATTATACTCCAATAAAGATCTATTAAAAAATGTGGCACATATATACAATGTAATATTACTCAGCCATAAAAGGAAACAAAATTGAGTTATTTGTAATGAGGTGCATGGACCTAAACTTTGTCATACAGAGTGAAGTAAGTCATAAAGAGATAAAGAGAAAAAAAATATCTTATGGTAACACATATATATGGAATCTAAAAAAAAAAAAAAAAAAAAAAAAAAAAAAGGTTCTTGTGAACCGAGAGGCAGGTCAGGAATAAAGATGCAAGCATAGAAAATGGACTTAAGGACACGAGGTGGGTGTTAGGAGAATCTGGGACAAAGGGAGAGAGTAGCATTAACATATATACACTATCAAATATAAAATAGCTAGTGGGAAGAAGCTGCATAGCACAGGGAGATCAGCTCGGTGCTTTGTGACCACCTAGAGGGGTGGGATAGGGAGGGTGGGAGGGAGGCTCAAGAGGGAGGGTTTATGGGGATATATGTTTACATATAGCTGATTCACTTTGTTATACAGCAAAACCTAACACCACATTGTAAAACAATTATACTCTACTGAAGATATAAAAAATAAAAAAATAAAGTCATCCAAATAGGAAAAGGCGTAAAACTGTGTTTGTTTACAGATGACATGACCTTACATATGAAGAAACCCAAAGACTACGCCAAAAAACCTGTTAGAACTAAACAAATAGAGCGAATTTGCTGGACAAAAAATCAACATAGAGAAAACAGTTGCGTTTCTATACACTAACAACGAAACATTTGAAAAAGAAATTAAGAAAACAATGCCATTCACAGTAGTATCAAAAACAGTAAAATACTTAGGAATAAATTTAACCAAGGAGCTAAAAGAACTTATACACTGACAACTACAAGACTCTGATGAAATAAATTGAAGAAGACACAAAGAAATATAAAGATATCACATATTCATAATTGGAATAATTAATGTTGTTAAATTGTCCATATTACCCAAAGCCGCCTATAGATTCAATTCAATTCTCATCAAAATTCCAACCGCATTTTTCACAGAAATAGTAAAAATGATCCTAAAATTTGTGTGCAGCCACAAAAGACCCAGAATAACCAAAGCAGTCCTGAGAAATAAGAAAAAAGTCGGATGCTTCACACTCCTAATTTCACTTTATAATACAAAGGTATAGTAATTGAAACAGTATGGTACTGGCCTGAGTATAAACACTTAGGTCAATATAACAGATTTAGAACTCAGAAATAACCTTCCATGTATATGGTCAACGAATATTTGATAAGGGAGCCAAAGACCCTCAATGGGAAAAGATAATCTCTTCAACAAATGGTGTCAGGAAAATCTGACAACCACATGCACAAGAATGAAACTGTACCCTTACCTTACACCACTCACAAAAATTAACTTGAAATAGATTAAGGCTTAAACATAAGACCTGAAACCATAAAACTCCTAGAAGAAAACTCTTTAACTTTGGTCTTGGCGGCAATTCCCCTGATATGACACCAGTCCTCTTTATTATACTCCCAAAATACATGTTTATAAATTATTTGGGATGAATCTATCTTTTTTGCTCTTTGATTTCTATATCAGCCTCCAGGGTTTTGGATAGGCTAGGATGAAGATGTCCAAAGCAGAAATAACAGGATAAAGCAATTGAAAAAAAAATTTAAACCTAAGGTTAAAGAAATTGGTGCTTTATCCTGCGAAGAGAAGACTCAGTGGCCACATGATACCCCTTTTCAAATATTTCAAATAATATAGGTCTTTGACCGATGATTTGAGGGACTAGGCAAGCAGATTTAAGCTTAGCTTAAGAAAGATTAATAATAATAGTTAGAATTGGGAATGGAATTTGCTGCCTTAGGGGATAAAGTTGTTCTCCATCTCAAAATATACTCAAGCAGAGGCTGGCTGACTGCTTGATAGGGATGCTTTAGAAAAAATCAAATCATTGTTTGGATAGTTGAGCAAACTGAAATCTAGGGTCTCTTCTAAGAAAATTCTGTAATCCTGTGTATCATTCTTTTGCCCTGGTAGTTTCCTTCATGGTTCCAATGACTTTGTAGTTAATGCTGTAATGACTCTAATGGTTAAATAAAAACTGTATATTCCAGTCCCCTAGTTCCTCTACTTCTGGTGAAGTTTCTACTGCTAGTCTTACAAGCAAATCAACTGGCTGGCTATTTTGAGCTATGAGTAGAGGATGGGGAGGAGCAAAAGACATGGTATACTAAGTTGTAATGCTTATTTATATCTCATTGTGAATGAAACATTGGAACCATTTTTACACGAGAACTGTCTTTAATTGAAAAAACAGACAAAGAATAGAAGAAAATTAAGTGCCTTGCAGTGACAGAAAATAGGACAAAAAAGAAGATACTGGAGATATTGGAAGCAAACTATACTTATCCATTTGTCAAAAGTGTCTATGGATATGCAGCTCTAATATATTTGGTTCCTCTTCAGAAGACTGAAACTTCAACAATTTCAAGGGCTTTCATCGTCTTTACTCTGATGGTTGAAATCTCCGCTTGTTTTCCATCCCATTCACAATTAACACACCGTGTGCATCACTGACAATTAAGCTTCTGAAGTCCAGCTCTGATTTAACACAACCTTGCCACAATGAAATTATTGAAAGTCTCCTCAAATGACTGAATGAGGTGAATCAAATTTAAAACTCATCGTTTGGTGTGCCAGATCATTTATGGTTTTATCTACACTTTCCATTCTAATTTTATATCCTATGCTTTACTTTCATAGCTATGCCTCTCATTCTAGCTGAACTATGCATTGTTTACTCTAAAGTAAATGTACTTTACTGATTTTGTACTTTTACTCTTGCTGTTCTATCTACTCCTGTCTCTCTGTGTGTAAAAATTTTGCCAATATTCTATAAAAGCTAGACAGAACACTACCCTGCCAACCCAGCCTTCTGTAACCTTATTTCACTGACGCTATCTCTCTGCACATCCAGCTAGCAATATTTTCTCCCTGTTTCTGATCAATCAGGATACAATTTTGCATCTTTTTTAGTGTTAGTTGTGGTTTCTTCTTTGTGCACTTGTCTTCTGGTATTAAGTTGAACTTATGAAATTGTTCATATTGAAACATTTTGATTCACATAAGAATAATTTACATTATTCAACTTAATACATGACTTAACTCTCCTAATAGAATATAAGTTCCTTGAATTGCCCCCAAAATGCTTACCTAATGCCCTTCTTCTCCAGTATAATATTATTTGTTGAGATGAATGACTGTATTATGTTCAAAATGGATTCCAATATTCAGGAATTCTCATATTGAGCCATTTACGTGGGAACATTTTTCTCCTCAAGACTGATAACTAAATAGATTGCTATAAAATATTCCAGATAAACTTTGGCTGATTGAGAAAAAGACAGTTTTATACATCACTTAGTAGAGTTATATGATCCTTACAGGTTAAATTCAACTTTAGGATTTTATAATTTAAATGTCAAATTTTCTTGGTGTATATTTTCTAGCTGCCTCATGACCATTTTGTAATATAGGGTTTTCTCCTAGGGGCAAGATTCACCTCTATTATAAGCACAGACTGTCAATTATTTATTTTGATTTCCTTTTTATTTGCTGTTGTGATCATTCATTTCCAATGCCCCCCACACACACCACCACCACTGCTCCTAATTTTCCTTTCAAATAACTATACCAGAGTGTCTAAAATGCAAAACTTCAGGTTCTAGTTTTATTGTTCTCTGTACACTCAATACCTACCACAGTACCTGACACATCATAGGTCCTACATTGACTAGTGATTGCTAAAAGGAGGAAGAAAGGGAGTTAGGGAGGGAAGAAAGGAGGGAAGGAAGAAGGAAGGAAGGGAGAGAGAGAGAGAGGAAGATCAGAGGAAGAAACCATCCAAGAAAGTCATCATCTTTTAAGTTATACCTCCTTTAGCCAGTCTGCAATTGTGTTTCGGTTCCTCAGTTTAGGTTGGAATTCTAAGAAAGAAAATATATACTCTGGTTTCCCTTCAGATCACATAAATCTTTTGCCTTTTAAAGAAAGATAGCATAAAAGATAAAACTTTCACTAGGAATTAGAAGCAATGGAATTGAATGATTTCCATTTGTTCTCTGAATGTCAGGATAAAGGTGGTAGTAACATTCTCCCTTTGATGAACAGAACATTAAGGAAAATCAACTCTTAGGATACAGGAGCAAAGTAGAGATGCCACTGAGAAACATCATATAAATGAAAGCAGAAAAGGCCTGGGCCCCCAAGCCTCTAGGACCATGGTCACTGCAGATTGTTCCCCTCCTCCACTTTAAACATAACAAACAATCCCAATAATGCAGGAAATAATGAATAGTTTCCAAAGCTATTAGCAACATATTCAGAACACAGGAGCCTGCAAGGTATAGCAAGGCAGGCAGAGGATACATTTTTTTTCCCCATGCCAAATGTCTCTCAGAAAGTTCTTCCTAATAGACAGTTTTAGTGAAGTGTTGACTCTGGAAAGGCCATTCTCCAGGTGCCACATCTTTTATTTAGTCATTCAGTCATTCATTGTCCCCTTAGTCTAGAGGTTAATAACACTTGATTAAGAGGAAAAATATCTCCCTTTGAAGAAAAAAAAGTTGAATTTCCATCAATTAATTGTCTTTATTTCAGGTTAAAGAACTTTCTCAAAAAAGGCATAATCCTGCCACAGGAGTAGAACTCCCAACAATGCTGATTAAGGACACAGGTTCAGGCTTTTTATCTCAGCACATCTGGTATGTTTCAAATAGAACTCTACAGGCAGAAAAGATGCACAGCACGTATATAGGAACACATAACTCCCCTACTGAGATTTTATTGCTCAGTGACATTACTTATCTTGCATTATAAGATTAGCAAAGATCTTACAGGCTGCAAAACAGGAGACTTCCATCTCTCTCTTTGTGAAATTACACATTACCACTTTTTAAAATGCTTCCACTACTGATAGGTAATAATATTATTTTCATTTTTTTTTCAAAATTGGGTAAGATAGATATGTTGCATCTAGCAATGAAGGAACTCATAGAGAAAATGGAGGCAATGAATCTTGGTCCTTCATGCCAAGAGAGGCAATCTTTCCTTTTAATTATATAGAGCCTGAGTTCACAGATCAAGCCTAATGCTTCAGCCTTTCTCACCCACACTGTGTCTGGTTCTGTGCTGCATGTGATGTATTTTACTGTTTCCTGCATTTCAAGATAAGTGCATGTCATTCTGGCCTCCAGTGGAACCCAGAAATAAGGATGTAAGCCAGAACTGGGGAGGCATAGTAGAGTCTAAAGAGATGTTAAAAGTATTAGAACCCAAAGAAAATAAAATACCAAGAGTTGGAACGAGGTTAAAATTCAGTACTAGGCAGGTAACTTAGAGCAAGAAAAATAGAAAGCAGAGGTCATAACCAAGCAACGGGTCAAAGCACTGTACACAACTTGTAGAGTATACATAAAGTACAAAAACAAAAATTGAAGCCAAACTTGCCTCCAGTAGTAAGTTTCACTATAGTAGACAGCAACAACCAGCTTACCTATAGTGAACAAGGATAAGAACTCTTAACTGTGTAGCAACTTCTCATGTTTGGAAGAGATTGTATTTGTACTAGAAGTACATAAGTCCATTCTGGTATCTATTTACCCTCTTAATATCCATCTTGAAGCCAGGCTTTTACAGATTCGTTCATTGGTCTATGCATAGCAGACAGCTCAGACACTTACCTTCAGTTTTTAAGATGGGGAATGTATATAGCTGGGAAAAAATGATAGTTTCTCCCTGCCTTTCCTCAAACCAAGACTGTCCAGGAGATTATAGAGCCTATTTATCATATTCCAGGAGTGAAATAAAATAGTGTATTAAGTGCTGGTCCATTCCAGAGAAGTCATAGAAATGTGTCCTTCACCTATATCAACTTTCAGAATTGATAACAGCCTAGGCTCTGTCACATAATTTGAAATAAAAAAAGAAACCTTTTTTTTTTGAGTTTCACCATGTACTAGGCACTGTGTTGGGCTCCTTTAAATACATTATCTCATTTAATCTTCACAAACAGCCCTTCAGACTCCATATAATTATGAATTAAGTATATTGTTTCATAATTGCTTTCACAGTGTTCATAGTCCCTAAGTAACTTTGCAATGGGCAATTTTTGCAAATCTTTTAAGAAACAACAATAAGATCCAGATTAGCCTTTGGAACATGAAATGATGCCTGCAAACAAAACAAGATTGTTGCATTCCTTTAATGTTCTCATAAAACCTGTGAAGTGTAATGGAAGTTTAGGATAATTATTGTAGTAGGCTATTTTCAATAATGTTAGAGGATTTCACAAATTCAGTTACTGCCAGTAAATGTTTGTAGTCGTATTTTGCATTGTACAGTAATTTACTTAGTATTAAACATTTCTGTCATGGTGTAATGTAGATAGAGACCAGAACTTCGGAGAGACGTATGTATTTGTTTATGTCTATATATAATCACATATTTACACTATGTATGGTATCCCCTTCCCAGAACCAACCACAGATAAATTTCTTAGTCTCATCCTCCACACCCCAGCACAAACACTAAGTAAAAAGACCAGATGTTCAATCACATTAAACTTCAAAATCAGTTTCGATTCCAAAAAATTCTTAGTATACTGCAATCCCTGATACATATTACCTAAGATTGATTATTATATACATTTTTAGCTAGTAAGGAAAACAAAAATCAGTGCTATTAATGAGGCTGCTACTAAATATATTTGATGTGCAAGGGGTAGAACATGAGGACTGGGACCCAAGATTTCTGTGTCTGTTCCTTAGGTGTTGGTCACTAGTTAGGTAACTCTGCCTTTCGGTTTAATCTGTAAATTGCATGCGAAAATGCTCTCACCTCAGAGGACTGATGCGAGCATTAATTGATATTTGTAGTATGGTTTGAAGTTCTGTGATAAAAGGCCCTAACTATTTCCATTCTTGTTCTTTTTAGTTTAGTATAATTGTTTATCTAATTCTGTGGGATTAGATACCTAAGGTAATGGTTTGTGGAAAGTACTGCAGAAGAAAAGTGGCAGATAAGTGTTAAATAGTTCTTCCTTATCAAATTGACTGAATATCAAGTTTGCCTTTGGGTTGGATTTTGCTTGTTTACAGTTATCTTGAAGACAACATGGCTTTATGTGAAATGAAGGGAGAATACAGCCTTTGGGGATTCTTTAGGTAGGAGCTCCAACCTGATGCTTGTTCTGTAAAAGTTTCTATTGATCTCAAATTCCACCCCATAATTGGTGACTGGCTTACTTTTAAGAATTTCTCTATATACTGTTAGCAAAAGCTCTGCAGTACTTCAGCCAATCAATGTCTCAGGCAGATGTCCTTTGAAATACTGATTGCTGCTAGAAAGAGAGGCAGTACAGCATAATGACTGAGAGTATGAACTTTGAAAAATTGAATTTAATTAGTCGCTGAACCACTTACCAGCTCTGTGCCCTTGAGCAAGTTTTTAAAGCTCTTTTGTGATTCAGTTTCCTTATCTTTAAAATGGGAATGAGAAAACAATAAGTATCTCACAGAGTTGTGAATATTAAATGAACAAATCCATGCAAAAATTTTAGCACAATGTCTGGCACATACTAAGTACTCCATACACGATAGTTCTTTTAGTTAGATACCATAAAAGCAATCTCCTCAGAGCAAGAACTTCCTTATATATAAGGGTGAAACCTCTACAATGTTCCTGGAAGTGTTTGACCTTGGATTAGTTGCATAACTGCTCTGATATCAGTTTCCTTCTCTGTAAAGTGAAGATAATACTTGGATCTACTTCTCAGTTTTACTGTGAAAGGAAAATGGTTAAAATGTGTAAATTGCTTAGAATAGACCTGGGAATATAGTAAGACTATAAGTGTTAGCTACTCTTCAGGCTATGCTTGAAAAAATTCTGTGAACAAATAAAACAAACAAAAAACACTATTCCATTAACACAGGATTATTTTTTCTAAGCTATTCATATTCACACTCTTCCTAATGTTTTCCACTTTTTCATTAAACATGTGCTATAGGAAATTGTTGTCTTCAATTCCATGATATTTTTCTCAGTTCCAAGTTGGTTCTATTCATGTCGCTTGTTTATCATCTCCAGTCTAGTGTATATGTGGCTGTTGTTGATGCACTGAATGATTCTCAGTGATTCTCCAAAGAATCAATGGATGGAGTACAGTCTTTAATAGAACCTTTAAAACATTCCATTTTGTTTCAGTGTAGATTTGCTCCTGCTACATAATCATCTTTTTGGAATCGCTAGGACGAGTCATTTTGCCCCTGCGTTGTATCATCTTCAATTTTGTAAAAATCCAAATCAAAACATACCTTTTTTCAGGAAACCTTCCTTGATAGGACAATATAGAATATAGGTTAAATATACAAATTTTCAAGCAGAACAGACCTCATTTTCTTTTCCACTGCATTGCCTTAGTTCAGGAGACCCCAATCATTTCTGTTTAAGACTATTGCCACAGCTTCTTAAAGGTTTCTCACTAGTCTTTCCTTCAGTCTGTTATTCACACCATTGCCAGAGTGACGGTTTTTAAAAATATCCGATATCATTCTTTTTACAATCATTCAATATCTCCCTATGTCCTACAGGATGAGGTCTAAAGTTTTTAGCCTGACAAAAGTTTCTGAATTATTTAACTTACCTATTGGATTATTACAGTGCCATTAATTGGAAATAAGAGTGGAAACATAGTTCAAAAAATAGATTTGACCAGTGGGTGGGGGATGATAATTGAGAAATGAGCCAAATTTTAGACATATTGAGTTGAATGTACCTGACAAATTTTAAATTTTCAATATTTTATTTTCTACTTCTACCTGCACCCCATCATTCAATACAGTACTAAGAGGATCAATTGCTGAGCTATTCAAGAGATAAATTTGATAGGATAAATTTGATTGATGAGGTGTTATTGAGGATGACACTCTGCTTTACAACTTGGGAAACTGGATACATGAAATATCTCTATATGTATTTACATCTATATGTATATCATAGAACAGATAATGCAGGGTTAAAAAGAGATTTGGTGTAGAAATCAAAGAGTTCATTTTATGCTTGGTGAGTTTGATGTAATCATGGGATATTCCATTAACATTGTTTAGTAAGCAGTTTAAACTGTGAGTTTAGAGACCACGGGAGAGATGTATACAGAAGATTAGAAGTACAGATTTGGAAGTCAATTATACACTGGTGTTATTAAAGATATGTGAGTGGGTAAGCTCACTCAGGAAAAAGTTTTGTATATTAATTATTTATTAACATATATGTGTTCTCTTAATAGATACAATCTCTGGGGAAACAACAGGGATCCTTGAAGTCAGGGGTTAGGTTTGGAGGCAGGATAATAGGCCAGTTAGAAGGGATCATTTTTAAGTTCTATCCCAACCCCCCAGTCAATGGTATTGTGTCCTCTCAGATTTGTGAGCAGGAAAAAATGTTTCAATAGAATTAATTTGCCCTCGTATCTACACCTTTGCTTCTTAGTAGGATGTTATGTATGCTGTAGGCCTTCAATAAGTATTATGATGATAGCAAGATGAAAATACGAGGAAGAGTACTTTGATGTACTGCAAGAAATAACTCATCATACATGACGAATAGTTCATTTCCAGAGGTTATGACTTTGAAGCAATCATAAATTGATTATATTAAAATAACTTTGCTCTGAAGGAGAAAATGTACCTGTGTTCTGAAGGGAAGCACACCTTTCATCCTTCACATGAGAGTATGCACTAGCTAAAAAAAGGAAAAAAAAAGTTACACGATCTCTATTGGTGAAATGGATTGGGATCCACAGGGTCATATTTGTTGCCACTGTCTGATAATCTGTAGTTTTAGGAAACAGACGCATTGAGCACTGGAAACAAGTGTAGTTGTTTGTTTGTTTTCTTGTTTTTGCACAGATGTCTTTTGATCCCCCCACACACACATCCACATTGGAATATATCCCACAGGGACCATTCATTGCAAAAGAAAAGGTATATGCTAATGATACAGCTACAAAGCAAAAATAAAAATTATAGCCGTCTGCTTGCAAAAATGTCCTCTTATAACTCATTTGTAGATTTTCAAAGTGAAAGGTTCCAGAAATGGAAAGAATTACTGACCACTCTATATCTGTAATGCAATCAGTTCTAGAGATATTTATGCATATATTAAATGAAAAAAGAAAACCTTAGTTTGTATAGTTTGCGACGTGGGACCTGTTTCAGCTTGTAATGTCTCATAATGCTGTTTTTAGCTCTAGTGTTCCTCTATTCAATAGAAAAAATATATAGAGAGGATAACTTATCCTCAAATATGGCTCATACTTTCTACTTTTCATCAAACTAATGCTGAAGTCCTATCACGTATAAAGTTTTGATAAAAGTTAATGATACTTCAGCTTTTTGTCTGATCCTGGGAAAATAAGCTGGCATTGTTCAGTGACTGTACAGTCCAGTACCAGGATCCTTCCCAATTAGAAAAATAACCTGTCTCCTCTATGTACCTAGTCTAAACGTATGCATAGTTAATAATTTGAAAGTACACTTACTTATTATTTCAATAAATATTTCTTGATCCATGGCTATGTTAAAACATATTTTTGAGGAAATGAGTAACTAATAAAAGTCAGAATTTGTCAGTGCTATAAGAGTGGTACAAATAAGATGCTATTATAGTATAGAGAGAGTAGTGATCACATTAGGAAAAGCTTCACTGAGAGTAGATTTTGAGCTTGTTTCTAAATTTCTATAAAAGAAAATATATTAGCATTGGAAAATTGGTTGTTCTAGTTTGAAATAATTAGACGTAACATCTTACAGGAGATGGGATGGACAGGTATTAAAAGAAAAAATCATGGAAATCTTTGACTAAGGAATGTGGATTTTATTTAATTTAGTGATAAAGAACTATTGAATATTTCTGAATATAAGAAGTCATAATAAGGGCAATATTTTAGTAGTGTTTCTTGGGCAACTATGTTGGCACTGAATTCCAATGAGGAGAAATTGGAGATAGGGAGACTGTTGCAATGAAGATGTGGACCAGAATTGTGGCAATAGAAATGAAAAGACAGACAGATGATAATAAGGATTTAGAGGAACATGGATGATAGAAGATCTTGAGGTTAAGATAAAAGGCCCCTTTTTCTCATTTAACTCATTAAAACTTATCTTCCATCCCATTACTGACTTAAAGTATTTTGTAAGCTTTCTTCATGCTGTGACAGTACAATATTCAGTGTTATACTGTGAACAAAGGACGAGGTAGGGCACAAACTATTAGTTTCAAAAGAGCAACAAATGACCACCACCTGGGAAAGCCAAGCTTTCTTTGTAACATTCTAATGATCTTGCTTAATGATCCTTTTTTTCTCTTGTAACTTGTTGGCTTTAAAAATAGTTAATTTCTTTGCTATACTATGTAACAAGTGAGTAGAAACATTTTAGAGGCTACTATCTTTACAATTTTGAAAGGGAATCTTAGAGAAAGATATTATAGACAGGGGACTAACCAACAATAAATAGAAAATGCCACTTTTTCTCTTTCAGTAAAGGCTAAAATAGCAGGAATGTAATCAAATCAAATGGCATGTCTTCAAATTATGTGCCTTCTAAGTAAAATTTTATATCCTTCTTCCCCCAACAGCAGGTCACTATCCTTTCCTTTCCTTTAACTTCCTGTCACAACAACAACAAAAAAACCTCAACATGCTGTCAGGTAGGTCTCGCCTGTTCCACAGACTTCTTAAAAGTACTAGGATTTGCTGGGGAGGGGTTGTTGGTGGTGTTAATTCTGCCTTTGGACTTAATCAGTTTATTCCTCCTACTTTCTAACTCATTGCTTCATCAGAGAGCCAATTTCTAAGCTTGAAATGCCAATGCACAGATAAGGACTTTTCTAGTTTAGAATGATGGGCATGGAGTTCTGGGGCTCTTTGGAGGACTTTAAAGATTTTTAGCTATGAAGACCAAGCTCTGTCAGCAACAGGAGCATGGGCTTACTACAACCCAGCAGTTATACTGTGTTTTCTACTGCTGAAGTACTAAATGACTGATTAAAAGGCTTGCTGTGTGTTGTCTCTAAGTTGCATTTTCTCTTGTGTGCATTCAGCAGCACCAGGAGACCAGTATCTATTTCACAATCCAGTTCAGAGCAGGCTACCACATCCTACTTCCTCCTTCCGTGAAATGTGTTACATTGGTTGGTGCTTTGTGATTATGGACCATGGATTACTTATGCCCATATTGGGTATTGCTTGTAGATCCTACCAAGGTGACCTTAAACCCATTGCTCCTTGTCCTTATGTTATTACCTTGACTTCCAGTGAAAAGGTTATAATTCACTTAGCTAATAATGTTGTTAAGCTACGGTATAATATTTATTCATCTTCATTAAAGAGAGAGAAAAATAATAGGCTTGTTTAATGGGCAAGCTCATTGCTGCCACTGCCCCAGGTAAAATACATATCTTTATGGTTACCTCAGTGGCTTAGACATAGAAAAGAAGTAGATATTTAGAAAGACAAAGAGAGATAAGATTTGAATTAAAGGGGAAAGGGATTTTTCAGCACAATCTCAGCCCATGGAGATTGGGTGGGGGTGGGGAGTGGTGTTGGAGGAAGTATGATAGGCCAGATGAGATTCTAGTACGTAAATAGGTGATTATTCTTTTTAGCTGCTCATCATATGAACCAATTCATGAGGCAATGTCTATTTTTAATTTCCAATTCCCAAAATTGGTGGTAATCAGTGGCAAGCTGTGATATGAGTCCAGTGATAGCAACAGTGGCATTTTCATTGAACGACAGCACACCATGAGTTTTGGTGGTGTTACTGAGTAGGTAGCCTCCAAGCCTTGCACTCTATCTTGTTCTTAGATTAGAGTTGGCTTCTGCTATTTTAGAAGATAGAAGGGACTACAAAAGAGCCTTCTATGTGGTCTGCCTCATGTAAGCCAGGCTCAGAAGGGCTTTTCCAGTTAATGGAGAGGCATTTCCTTGTTAGTAACTCACATTTTCACAGGTTTCAATCATTCAAAACACTATTTCCTCCCCTATATTAATTATGTTCTCTATTTCAGACCCTAGAAATGAGTCGAGGAGTAGGAGAGAGGAAACAGAGCTACCACCAATGTCTCTAAGAGACCAGTTGAAAAGAAACCTACATTAAAATATTTGTTCATCCTCAGCCTGAAGTTAGGAAACAGTGATCTAAAATAATACAAGTAAGTGTAATAATAATTATGTTATAAATATTAACAATAGAGATACAACAGCTAACATGTATTGAGCACTTCCAGCTAGTGGGGCATTCAGTGTCCTTCACCTGTTTATCCCATTTAACAACAACCTAAGAGGTAGATGCTATTATTATCTCCATTTATAGATGAGGAAACTGAATGTTAGAAAGCTTAAGGAACTGACTCAATGTTACACACCAAATGGAGAAGCTAAAATTAGAAACTAGATCTGCTGGATTTCAAAACTCATACTTCTAACCACTCTACCATCTTGAAATAAAAAGAGCTACTGCATATATACATCTCATAATATACCTCTTTAAAGAAGAATCAGATAGTGATGAAAGAATAAAGGTAAAGGGAAATGAAACTACCTTTTTTATGTGCCAGTCACTGTACTTCTTGCTTTACTTTCATCTTGTTTCATCTTTACAACAACTGAGAGAAGTATTATATACAATTTATATTTTTGGAAACTGAGGTTCAGAGCAGTAAGGTAATTTACCTAAGGTCACAGAGCTAGTAAGTAATCAAGCCAGAACACAAACTCTTGTATGTCTGAATAAAATTTAAAAAGATGGTTATTACTGCTCTCCATAAATGTTTTCTTTCTCATTTACCTACCTTGGGAAATGGCCAGGTTTTCATGAAAGCCAACCTTACCAATGTGTAAACTTGGTTGATTCCCTTTAATGATTAGGGAGAGAGAGAGGGACAGAGACAGAGAGGTTATGAGAAAAGAGATACTATATAACAAGTCTATTAGTGGCCACTCTAAATTATGGTCTCTAAGTAAATAAAGAACTCTTAGATTTTGATAAAACCTTGTATTTCATGTTTATTTCAACTCACAATCAAAACTTTGTTTCTCTTTAATAAGAGATATATTAACCCTATAATGCACAGCAATTTATAAATGGCTTGAAAGTTGCCTCTCTGACAAAATATCTCTGGTCTCTGAGAGATCAAACAGTGAGAAAGATACTATGCTGAAAAATAGTCTTAGAAAAGATTTGTAGAGTGTTGAGTTTCAATCGTTAAGTTAACCTCTTCAGATTCTTTATCTTTCAGGATGGCATTATTTAAACTTTTCTACACATTATTACAAAATACCAAATAGTAGTTCAGAAGACTGCTCCTTACTACCTCTGCTTTCTTCAAGCTCCTAAAATTCATAGCCAGCTTTGGCTCACTTCTTTGCTTCACTGATATTGCTGCATTATAAGGGAAATGGGTAATATTTTTGAAGGTATGGGTAATGGAAGCATTTAAGGGACAATAGTAAATTATTGGGGAGTGTGAGGCAATGATGGTAGATGTGGGGTCAGCACACTGATGGAATGGTTAGTGCATGCTTTTAAGGCAGTTGTCTGAGTTATCATTCTGACTTCTAGGTACTAGACCAGCAGCTAGTCAAATAAAATATATGGGTAGTAGTCTCTTCTTTTATTTCATTGTGATTTGACTTGTGGGTTGTAAAACTTATTTGATAATCACTGTATCTATCCTATCTTAGTTTAATATTGAGAAAGAGCCTACACACAAGTGATGCTCTCTGGATGCTATTAAGTGGCTAATATGTACCTAGTAAATTTTGCCTGACTTTTCAGCTTAAGATATGGAGTAAATTGAGTGATATAAATATTTCAGGTTCCAAGGAAGTCCTCCTAAGTAGCAAAAACTTAACGAGTTGGTCCAAGTGATATGAGTGTCTTGACTAATTCCTTAGTGCTAAGCTCCAACAAAGAATGCAAGAGAAAGTTGGAAATGGAAGTGTGAAGAACCATACTACATACCTAAGATAAGTGAGTGGATTAATAATTGAGAGACTGATATTTCATCAAAGGAATTAAAGATCAGGAACTGTAAAATTATGACTAAGTCAATAATTTTTGACTAAGTCAATAGCTATTCATTTATCACATATTATATACTGGACACAGATCCAGTTTCCTGTTTGCAACAGAAACAAACTTGGTTCCTCCTCTTATGGCACATACGTTCCAGTAGAGGAAAAAGACAATAAACTAATAAACGTATACATAATAAAGTGTCATGCAGAGATAAGTGTTATGAAAAAATAAAGCAGGATAAGGGAATAGAGAGTGATGGATGAGAGGGAAGGGTGAATTATGTGGGATAGAGTGTTCAACTAAGGACTTAATGAGCAAGTCATATTTGATCAAAGACCTAAATTATAGGAAGGAGTTAGCCCAATGAAGAGCTGGGGAAAGAGATTTACCAGGAGGGGTAAAAATAAGTTTTCGTTCATTGATGAGCAGAAAGATGACCCATATGGCTGGGATACTGAGTGAGGGAGACAGTGGTAGACGATGAGGTTAGATAGGAAGGCAGGGTCAGATCCTATATAGACCATGTTAACAAATGCAGATTTTCCCCCTAAACTCTATGGGAAACATACTACTTAGCCATATTGTAAACTGGAAAACTTTACGTAATTTTTATGATAGTTACCTGAGTAGGATTTTGCTGATCAATATATATTAAGCAAAAGTATGGGAACTTTTATGAAGAGTAGGCTTCCTAAACTAATTTTTCTTCTCCAACTTTACTGAGGTATAATTGACATAAAGCACCATGTAAATTTAAGGTTGCAATGTGATGATTTGATACATGTATATATTGCAAAATGATTACCACCATAAGGTTAGTTAACACATTCATCACCTCACATAAATACTATATTTTTGAGACATTTAAGTTTTACTCTTTTAGCAATTTGCAAGTATAAAATACAGTATCATTAACTATAGTCATCATGTTGTATACTAGATTCCCAGAATTTATTCAAATTACAACTGGAACTTTGTAACCTTTGACTAACATCTCCTCATTTCCCTCTCCCTCCAGGTCCTGGTAACCACCATTCTAATATCTGTTTCCATAAATTTGACATTGTCTAGATAAACGTATAAGTGAGGTCATACAGTACTTGCCTTTCTCTGATTTATTTCATTTAGCATAGTACCTTCAAGTTCCATCCATGTTGTAACAATGACAGGATTTCCTTCTTTTATGGCTGAGTAATACTAATATATATATACATATATATATATATATATATATATATAATTATATTTCTTTATTCATCCATTGATGGACACCATTTAGATTGCTTCCATATTGTACCTATTGGAATAATGCCATAATGAATATAGGAGGGCAGATATCACTTCAAGATCCTGGTTTCAATGCCTTTAGATATATACCCAGAAGTGGGAATGCTGGATTATATGGTATTCCTATTTTATTTTTTTGAGAACTCCCCATACATTTTTCCATAGTGGCTCTACCAATTTATATTCCCACCAACAGAGAACAGGGTTCCATTTTCTCCACACCTCTTGTCAACAGTTGTTATTTCTTTTCTTTTTCTTTCTTTCTTTTTTTTTTTTTTTTTTGGTGACAGCCATTCTAACAGTTGTAAAGTTATAGCTCATTGTGGTTTTCATTTACATTTCTATGATGTTTAGTAATGTTGAGTAACTTTTCATGTGCCTGTTGGCCATTTGTATATCTTCTTTGGAAAAAATGTCTAGCCAGTTCCTCTGCCCATTTTCAAATTGAATTTTTTTTAGTTGTATGAATTCATCACATATTTTGAATATTCAATTTTATAAGATGATTTGCAAATATTTTCTCCCATTATAAAGATTACTTCTTCATTTTGTTGATTTTTTACTCTGCTATGCAGAAGCTTTTTAGTTAGATTATAATTCTACTTGTTGATTTTTGTTTACATTGCTTGTGCTTTTGGTTTCAAAGGCAAAAATTGTTGCCAATACTAATATCAAGGAGATTTTTTCTTACATTTTCTTTATTTTTCCTGATTTATTTATTTATTAAACATCTTTATTGGAGTATAACTACTTTCTAATGGTGTGTTAGTTTCTGTTGTATAACAAAGTGAATCAGCTTTACATATACATACATCTGCATATCTCCTCCCTCTCACATTCCTCATCCCACCCGTCTAGGTGGACACAAAGCACTGAGCTGATGTCCCTGTACTATAGAGCTGCTTCCCACTAGCTATCTATTTTACATTTGGTAGTGTAAATATGTCATTTCCACTCTCTTACTTCATCACAAGTTGCCCTTCCCCCTCCCCTTGACCTCAAGTCCATTCTCTATGTCTGCGTCTTTATTCCTGTCTTGCCCCTAGGTTCTTGAGAACCATTTTTTTATATATTCCATATATATGTGTTAGCATACCATATTTGTTTTCCTCTTCCTGACTTACTTCACTCTCTATGATAGTCTCTAGGTCCATCCACCTCACTACAAATAACTCAATTTCATTTCTTTTTATTGCTGAGTAATATTCCATTGTATATATGTGCCACATCTTCTTTATCCATTCACTTGTCGAGGGACACATAGGTTGCTTCCATGTTCTGGCTATTGTAAATAGAGCTGCAATGCACACTGTGGTACATGACTCTTTTTGAATTATGGTTTTCTCAGGGTATACACCCAGGAGAGGGATTGCTTGGTCATATGGTTGTTTATTTTTAGTTTTTATTAAGGAACCTCTATACTGTTCTCCATAGTGGCTGTATCAATTTACATTCCCTGCAACAGAGTATGAGGGTTCCCTTTTCTCCACACCCTCTCCAGCATTTATCGTTTGTAGATTTTTTGATGATGGCCATTCTGAACTTTTTTATGGTGATACCTCATTGTAGATTTGATTTGCATTTCTCTAATGATTAGTGATGTTGAGCATCCTTTCATGCATTTGCTGGCAATCTGTATATCTTCCATAGAGAAATGTCTGTTTAGGTCTTCTGTCCATTTTCAGATTATGTTGTTTTCTTTTTTTTTTTTTTTTTGATATTGAGCTGCATGAGCTGGGTGTATAATTTGGAGATTACTCGTTTGTCAGTTGCTTAGTTTGCAAATATTTTCTCCCATTCTGAAGGCTGACTTTTTGTCTTGTTTATGGTTTCCTTTGCTGTGCAAAAGCTTTTAAGTTTCATCAGGTTTCATTTTTTTAATTTTGTTTTTATTTCCATTTTTCTAGGAGGTGGGTCAAAAAGGATCCTGCTGTGATTTATGTTATATAGTGTTCTGCCTATGTTTTCCTCTAAGAGTTTGATAGTGCCTGGCCTTACATTTAGGTCTTTAATCAATTTTGAGTTTATTTTTTGTAGGGTGTTAAGGAGTGCTCTAATTTCATTCTTTTACATGTAGCTCTCCAGTTCTCCCTCCCAGCACAACTTATTGAAGAGGCTGTCTTTTCCCCATTGTATATTATTGGATCCTTTTTTTTATTAGTTTCTGCTTTATAACAAAATGAATCAGTCATACATATACATCTGTTCCAACATCTCTTCCCTCATGCATCTCCCTCCCTCCCACCCTCCACATCCCACCCCTCCAGGCGGTCACAAAGCACCGTTTTGTATCCTGCTACTATACCAAATTCATTGATTAGCTCTAGTAGTTTTCTGGTAGCATCTATAGGATTCTCTCTATATAGTATCATTTCATCTGCAAACAGTGACTGTTTTAATTCTTCTTTTCTGATCTGGATTCATTTTATTTCTATTTAAACTGTGATTGCTGGGCTAAAACTTCCAAAACTATTTTGAATAATAGTGGTTAAAGTGGGCAACCTTGTCTTGTTCCGGATCTTAATGGTGCTATGATTGTTACTGTTGATTTCCTCTTTTATGGCTGTTAGCATTTGGCTTATGTATTGAGGTACTCCTATGTGGGGTGCATAAATATCTGCAATTGTTATATATTCTTGGAGTCATCCCTTGATCAGTATGTAGTGTCCTTTTTCTCTTGTACTAGTCTTTGCTTAAAGTGTATTTTTCCTGATATGAGTAATCCTACTCCAGATTTCTTTTGATTTCCATTTTCATGGAATATCTTTTTCCATCCCTTCACTTTCAGTGTGTATGTGTCCAAGGTCTGAAGTGTGTCTCTTGTGGGCAACATATGTGTGGGTCTTGTTTTTGTATCTATTCAGCCAGTCTATGTCTTTTGGTTGGAACATTTAATCCATTTACATTTAAGGTAGTAATTGATATGTATGTTCCTATTACCATTTTCTTAATTGTCTTGGGTTTCTTATTGTAAATCTTTTCCTTCTCTTGTGTTTCCTGCCTAGAGAAGTTCCTTTAGCATTTGTTGTAAAGCTGGTTTGGTGGTGCTGAATTCTCTTAGCTTTTGCTTGTCTGTAAAGGTTTTAATTTCTCGATCATATCTGAATGAGGTCCTTACTGGGTAGAGTAATCTTGCTTGTGGGTTTTTCCCTTTCATCACTTTAAATATATCCTGCCACTCCCTTCTGGCTTGCAGAGTTTGTGCTGAAAGACCTGCTATTAAACTTATGGGGATTACTTTGTATGTTATTTGCTGCTTCTGATGTTTATTCTTTGTATTTAATATTTGATAGTTTGATTAATATGAGTCTTGGTGGGTTTCTCCTTGGATTTATCCTGTATGGGACTCTCAGGGCTTCCTGGACTTGATCAACTATTTCCTTACCCATGTTAGGGAACTTTTCAACTATAATCTCTTCAAATATTTTCAGTCCTTTTTTTTTTTTCCTCTTCTTCTTCTGGTACTCTGATAATTCGAATGTTGATACTTTTAATATTGTCCCAGAGGTCTCTGATATTGTCCTCATTTCTTTTCTTTCTTTTTTCTTTATTCTGCTCTGCAGTAGTTATTTCCACTATTTTATCTTCCGGGTCACTTATCCGTTCTTCTGCCTCAGTTATTGTGCTATTGATTCCTTCTTGAGAATTATTATTGTTTTTTAGAAGTTGGAAGTAGGAGTTTATTAATTAATTAATTTATTTTTGCTGTGTTGGGTCTTCATTTCTGTGCGAGGGCTTTCTGTATTTGTGGCAATAGGGGGCCACTCTTCATCATGGTGTGTGGGCCTCTCGCTATCGTGGCCTCTCTTGTTGTGGAGCACAGGCTCCAAATGCACAGGCTCAGTAGTTGTGTCTCACAGGACTAGTTGCTCCATGGCATGTGGGATCTTTGAAGACCAGGTCTCAAAACCATGTCCACTGCATTAGCAGGCAGATTCTCAACCAGTGCACCACCAGGGAAGCCCCTAGAGAATTTTTAATATCATTTATTTTGTTGTTCATCATTGTTTGTTTGCTCTTTAGATCTTCTAGGTTCTTGTTAAACGTTTCTTGTATTTTCTCCATTCTTTTTCCAAGATTTTGGATCATCCTTACTATCATTACTCTGAATTCTTTTTCAAGTAGACTGCCTATTTCCTCTTCATTTGTTTGGTCTGGGGTGTTTTTACCTTGCTCCTTCATCTGCTGCATATTTCCCTGTCTTCTCATTTTCTTAACTTACTGTGTTTGGGCTCTCTGTTTCACAGACTGCAAGTTCGTAGTTCCTGGTTTTTATTGTGTCTGCTCCCAGTCTGTATGTTTGGTTCAGTGGGTTTTGTAGGCTTCTTCGTGGAGGGGACTGGTGCCTGTGTTCTGGTGGATGAAGCTGGATTTTTTGTTTTGGTGGGCAGTATCATGACCTGTGGTATGTTTTGTGATGTCTGTGAACTTATTATGATTTTACACAGCCTCTCTGCTAGTGGGTGATTTTGTGTTCCTGTCTTGCTAGTTGTTTGACATATGGTGTCCAGCACTGTAGCTTGCTGGTCGTTGAGTGGAGTTGGGTCATAGCATTGAAATAGTGATCCCTGGGAGAACTTTTGTCATTTGATATTATGGGGGTTTAGGAGGTCTTTGGTGGACCAATGACCTGAACTCAGCTCTCCCACCTTAGTGTCTCGGGCCTGTCACCTTTCCAGAGCACCAGGACCCTGTCAGCCACTCAGCTCAGAAGAACAGGGTGAAATAAAAAGAAAGAAAGAAAGAAAGAATAAAATAAAATAAAGTGATTTAAATGAAAAATTATGAAAAGTAAATAAAGTAAATATAAAAAAAGAAAGAGAGAAAGAAACAGGAGAGCAACAAAACCAAAAAACAAATCCTCCAATGATAACAAACTCTAAAAACTATACCCCCCCAAAAAAAGGCACAAAAAACAGACAGTCAGAACGCTAGGACAAATGGCAAAAGCAAAGTTATACAGACAAAATCACACAAAGAAACATACACATACACACTTACAAAAAGAGAAAAAGGGAAAAAATTAATATATATATATATATATAATTTAAAAAAGAAGAGAGCAACCAAATCAATAAAGAAATCTACCAATGATGATAAGCTCCAAACACTAAACTAAAATAAACAAAATAGCAGAAACAAATTAGATGCAGAAAGCCAACCCCAAGTCTACAGTTTCTCCCAACATCCACTGCCTCAATGTTTGGATGATATGTTGTCTCTTCAAGTATTCTAGAGATGAAGGGTACGTGACGTGAATTGTGGAGATTTAATTCACTGCTCCTGAGGCTGCTGGGAGAAATTTCCTTTTCTCTTTTTTTTTTTTCACACAGCTCCTGGGGTACAGTTTTGAATTTGGCCCCTCCTCTGTGTGTAAGTCACTTGAGGTCATCTGTTCCACCCCAGACAGGATGTGGTTAATGGAGTGGCTGATTAGGGGGTCTCTGACTCACTCAGGCTTGGGGGAAGGAGGGGTATGGAATGGGGGGAGAGCCTGCCGTGGCAGAGTTTGGCATGGCATAGCAACAGCCTGAGTCACAACTTGTTCTCCAGGGGAAATTGTCCCTGGATCATGGCATCCTGGCAGTGACGGGCTGCACAGGCTCCTGAAAGAGGGGGTGTAGATAGTGACCTGTGCTTGCACACAGGCTTCTTGGTGGCTGTATTAGCAGCGTTAGAATCTCATGCCCATCTTTGGGGTCTGTGCTGATAGCCGTGGCTCACGCCCATCTCTGGAGCTCGTTTAGGTGGTGCTCTGAATCCACTCTCCTCACACACCCCGAGACAATGGTCTCTTGCCTGTTAGGCAGGTCCAGACATTTTTCTGGACTCCCTCCCAGCTAGAGGTGGCACAATAACCCCCTTCATGCTGTGTTCACGTAGCCAACCCCAGTCTTTTCATTGGTATTTGAACTCCGAAACCAGAGCCTCAGCTCCCAGGCCCCACCCACCCCAGTGGATGATCAGACAAGCCTCTCAGGCTGGTGAGTGCTAGTCGGCACTGATCCTCTGTGTGGGAATCTCTCTGCTTTGCCCTCTGCACCACTGTTGCTGCACACTCCTCCATGGTTCTGAAGCTTCCCACCTCACCCACCTCTCATCTCTGCCAGTGAAGGGACTTCCTTGTCTGTGGAAACTTTTCCTCCTTCACAGCTAGCTCCCAAAGGTGCATGTCCCATCCCTATTCTTTTGACTCTGTTTTTCCTTTTTTATCTTTTGCCCTACCCAGGTATGTGAGGACTTTCTTGCCTTTGGGGAAGTCTGAGGTCTTCTGCAAGCATGCAGTAAGTGTTCTGTAGGAGTTGTTCCACATGTAGATATAGTTTTGATGTATTTGTGGGGAGAAAGGTGATCTACATGTCTTACCCCTCTGCCACGTTGAAGGCACACCCTGCTTTTAATTTTTCTTCTAGGAGTTTTACAGTTTCAGTTCTCACATTTAAGTCTTTAATCCATTTTGAGTTAACTTTTGTGAGTCATGTAAGATAATGTTCCAGTTTCATTCTTTTGCATGTGGTTATCCAGTTTTCCCAACATTTTTATTGAAAACACTATCAGTCCCCATTGAGTATTCTTGGCTCTTTTATCAAATATTAATTGACCATATCTGTATGTGTTTATTTCTGGGCTTTCAGTTCTGTTCTATTAGTCCACAAATGCAATTCTTTTTTTTTTCTCTCAAACCCAAGGAATGAATTTTAAAAGACTATTTATACCATCAAACTCTCTCTCATTTTTGTTCTCCCTGACTCCCTGTCTACAGTAGGAGATATTATAATCTTATATCCTTACTTGGTGTGTGCTCTATTTTGGCATCTGATATTTATGTAATTGGAGAAGAAAAGCTGTGTGATGATTTACAGTGTTGCTTTCTTTATTGGGCCAGTCTTAAGTATGGAAAAGAGAGAGTGGAAAAGAAAAACAGAGACACTAAGACCCTGAAGAAAATAATAATTATAAAGTGTTACAAATTTGTAAATTTTATTATGGTGGATTGTACAAGTCTGGCCATCTTAACTTCAGGAACGAGAACTAGCATTTCTTAACCACCTACAAGTTAATGCTGAGAAATCTCTCATGTAATGGCTGAATAGTTTCAAATGTGTTGGGTTTTGAAAGGTATAATTAAAATTTATTATTCTCCCTTTCCTTGTCTACCAGCTGTTAGATCATAGGAAAGAGGAAAACAGGACTTTTTTCCTATAACAAGTAAAAATATTTGCCAGTTTTTTAAAAAAATTGTTCCTTTATACATTAAAAACCGCTCATACCTATTTAGATAAAGGGATATTGAGTTAGGTTACAGTCAAATGAAATTTTAAACATTTAAGCTGAGAAAAGTTTATGAAGAGATTCAAAGATACTATCATTTTTAAAAAATAGCTTTTTACACAATAGCAAAGCTTGAAGATGGGGTGGGAACCTACAAGGTAGTTCTGATCCCATTTGCTATCATCACTAATATGCACACATATTAGTATATCATTATTTCCATTTTATGTCCTTTTCACTTCTCCACATTGTGAAACTCCTCTTTGGGGATTTTTTCCTTTCTCCCCACTGACTGTGGGAAATGAGAGTTATTAAAATGATTCAGAAAAAAATTGTAAAAAATGCAAACACATGGAGGCTAAACAATACACTACTAAATAACCAAGATATCACTAAAGAAATCAAAGAAGAAATAAAAAATTACATAGAAAAAATGACAATGAAAACTTAATGACCCAAAACCTATGGGCTGCAGCAAAAGCAGTTCTAAGAGGGAAATTTAATGGAATATATTCCTATCTCAAAATACAAGAAAAATCTCAAATAAATAACCTAAACTTACACCTCAAGCAATTAGAGAAAGAATAATAATAAAAAAAACAAAGTTAGCAGAAGGAAAGAAATCATAAAGATCAGATCAGAAATAAATGAAAAAGAAATGAAGGGAACAATAAAGAGCAAAGATCAATAAATTTAAAAGCTGGTTCTTTGAGAAGATAAACAAAATTGATAAACCACTGGCCAGACTCATCAAGAAAATAAGGGAGAAGACTCAAATCAACAGAATTAGAAATGAAAAAGGAGAAGTAACAACTGACACTGCAGAAATACAAAGGATCATGAGAGACTACTAAAAGCAACTATATGCCAATAATATGGACAACCTGGAAAAAATGGACAAATTCATAGAAAACACAACATTCCAAGACTGAACCAGGATGAAATAAAAATATGAGCAGACCAATTGTGAGCACTGAAATTGAAACTGTGAATAAAAATTTTCAATCACACTAAAGCCCAGGACCAGATGGCTTCACAGGTGAATTCTATCAAACATTTAGAGAACAGCTAAGACCTACCTGTCACAAACATTTCCAAACTATAGCAGAGGGAGGAATGCTCCCAAACCAATTCTATGAGGCCACCATCACCCTGATACCAAAACCAGAGAAAGATGTCACAAAAAAAGAAAACTACAGGCCAATATCACTGATGAACATAGATGTAAAAATCCTGAACAAAATACCAGCAAACAGAATCCAACAACACGTTAAAAGGATCATACACCGTGATCAAGTGGGGTTTATCCCAGGAATGCAAGGATTCTTCAACATACGCAAATCAATCAATGTGATACACCATATTAACTAAGTGAATAATAAAAACTATATGGTAATCTGAATAAATGAAGAAAAAGCTTTCAACAAAATTCAACACCCATTTATAATAAAAACTCTCCAGAAAGTGGAAAGAGAAGGAATTTACCTCAACATAATAAAGGCCATATATGACAAACCCACAGCCAACATTATTCTCAATGGCAAAATCTGAAACCATTTCCACTAAGATCAGGAACAAGACAAGGATGTCCACTCTCACCACTATTATTCAACACAGTTTTGGAAGTTTTAGCCACAGCAATCAGAGGAGAAAAAGAGATAGAAGAATCCCAATCAGAAAAGAAATAAAACTGTCACTGTTTGCAGATGACATGATACTATACATAGAGAATCCTAAAGATGCTACCAGAAAACTATTAGAGCTAATTCAAGGAATCTGGTAAAGTCACAGGGTACAAAATTAATGCACAGATATCTCCTGCATTCCTGTAGACAAACAATGAAAAATTTGAAACGGAAATTAAGGAAAAACTCCCATTTACCATCGCAGGAAAAAATAATAAAATACCTAGGAATAAGCCTAGCTAAGGAGACAAGACCTTTATGCAGAAAACTATTAGACACTGATGAAAGAAATTAAAGATGATACAAACAGATGGAGAGATATACCATGTTCTTGGATAGGAAGAATCAACATTGTGAAAAGGACTATACCACCCAAAACAATCTACAGATTTAATGCAATCCCCATCAGTCAACCAATGGCATTATTCACAGAGCTAGGACAGAAAATTTTACAATTTGTATGGAAACATGAAAGATTCCAAATAGCCAAAGCAATGATGAGAAAGAAAGATGAAGCTGGAAGAATCAGACTCCATCACCTCAGACTATACTACAAAGCTACAGTAATCAAGACAGTATTGTACTGGCACAGAAACAGAAATATAGATCAATGGAACAGGATAGAAAGCCCAGAGATAAACCCACACACGTATGGTCACCTTATTTTTAATAAAGGAGGCAGGAATATACAATGGAGAAAAGACAGCCTCTTCAATAAGTGGTGCTGGGAAAACTGGACAGCTACATGTAAAAGAATGAAATTAGAACACTTCCTAACACCATGCACAAAAATTAACTGAAAATGGATTAAAGACCTAAATTTAGGGCCAGACACTATCAAACTCTTAGAGGAAAACATAGGCAGAACACTCTATGACATAAATCACAGCAAGATCCTTTTTGACCCACCTCCCTGAGAAAAGGAATTAAAAAAAAATAAACAAAATGGGACCTAATGAAACTTAAAAGCTTTTGCACAGCAAAGGAAACCATAAACAAGATGAAAAGACAACCCCTCAGAATGGGAGAAAATATTTGCAATCGAAGCAATTGACAAAGGATTAATCTCCAACATTTTCAAGAAGTTCATGCAGCTGAATATCAAAAAAACAAACAACTAATCCAAAAATGGGAGGTAGACCTAAATAAACATTTCTCCAGTGAAGATAGACAGATTGCCAAGAAACACATGAAATAATGCTCAACATCACTAATCATTAGAGAAATTCAATTCAAAACCACAATGAGGAATCACCTCACAACAGTCCGAATGGTCATCATCAAAAAATCTATAAGCAATAAATGCTGGAGAGGGTGTGGAGAAAAGGGAATCCTCTTGCAGTGTTGGTGGGAATGTAAATTGATATAGCTACTATTTAGAACAGTATAGAGGTTCCTTAAAAAACTACAAATAGAACTACCATATGACCCAGCAATTCCACTACTGGGCATATACCCTGAGAAAACCATAATTCAAAAAGAGTCATGTACCAAAATGTTCATTGCAGCACTATTTACAATAGCGAGGACATGGAAGCAACCTAATTGTCCATTGACAGATGAATGGATAAAGGAGAAGTGGCACATATACACAGTGGAATATTACTCAGCCATAAAAAATGAAACTCAATTATTTTTAGTGAGGTGGATGGACTTGGCGTCTGTCATACAGAGTGAAGTAAGTCAGAAAGTGAAAAAAATCCATATGCTAACACATATACATGGAATCTAGAAAAAAAAAAGGTTCTGACGAACCTAGGGGCAGAACAGGAATAAAGACACAGATGTAAAGAATGGACTTGAGGACACGGGGATGGTGAAGGGTAAGCTGGGACGAAGTGAGAGAGTAGCATTGACATATATACATTACCAATTCTAAAATGGATAGCTTGTGGAAGTGGCAGCATAGCACAGGGAGTTCAGCTCTGTTCTTTGTGACCACCTAGAAGGGTGGTATAGGGAGTGTGGGAGGGAGGCTTAAGAGGGAGGACATATGGGGATGTATATATACATATAGCTGATTCACTTTTTTATAAAGCAGAAACTGACACATTGGAAAGCAATTATACTCCTGTAAAGATGTTAAAAAAATAAAATAATTCAGACACATTAATATTTTACTTTATTTTTTACCTACCGAAAATGACAGGTTGAGCTTCTTTTTAGAGAAATGAGTGTCTTGCAACCATTATTCATTTACAAATATTTATTAATTTGTAAATATTTATTGAATGTTGGGGAAGTTCAACAGTTTCCTATTCAAGACACTCCAGCAAGTTAAGCACTTTCTTGTTTGTTTTCTCTAACCTTTCTCTCAGGGTCAATTATTTGGGCCAAACATGAAAACTATGGTGTTTGACTTTTGATTGAGAAATCATAGTTTTCAAGAGAGTTGTGTCCTTTTGGGGAGGGCTGAATGCTGTTTTAGAAACCTCTTAGGTACTACATTACATCATCTTGGTCTCATTTATCTACTGGGTCTATGGTCACTTGTTCTACCCTAGACAATGCTTTGATGACCAAGTTGAAGGGAGAACTGCTCAACTTCATGCTGACACAACCAAACACTTTATCTCATGCTCGGATCACTTACCTCTAAAATCCTGCTCCTGGAATTCTGCATTATGTGTGAGGCATGAGGTGCCACAGGTCCTGATCAGTGGCTATGTGTACACAAGCTCTAGTGCTAGGGATTAAATGACACTTGGAGTAAAATTAGGTCAATGGAAGATGGGAGCCCGTGCATAAAATTTCTCATCCTTTCTCTGCTACATAGTCCTGTGGTGCAATAATTTATATGACTTCTTAGAAGATGGTATGAAAAGATTAAGTAATCTGTTGGGCTTGATACCCATTAGCAACCATATACTAATGCATTCTCTCATATTTACTCTTATTCTCCTACCTCATTTCCATTTTCCTTAACCTGACTACCTAGAAATTGCACTTTCTAAAACTTTAGTAACACAGAACTTTTGCATTGGAGTTTACTTTCTGGGAACACAGGATAAGAAAGGGTATTGAAGTAAAAGCAATCAGACCTAATTTTTCTAAAAATGCTGCAATCTGACACAGACTTCTGATTTTCCTGTAAATTAGATGAGCATCTATGGTAGTAATTAGGACTGTTCATAAATATTCTAGATCTCATCATTCTCAGCACATGGTAATATTGCACTTCCCAGTCCTCTAGAAGTTAAGCATGGCCATGTGACTAATTGCAACTAATGAAATGTAAGCTGAATTGACATGTGTTTTTTCAAAGCAAACCTTAATAGCTAGTACATGATTTTCCACTCTGTTGAGATAGAGTCTCTGTCAGTGGGGTCCTGAGTGACTACAAAAAGCAACGCATTCATCTGACCTGTGCTGGACCTGTAGCATAAGCAAGAAATAAAACATTTATTGTGTCAAGTCACATAACTTTGAGGTTGTTTGTTCCCTCATCATAACCTAGCTCATGCTGACTGATATAGCATCCTCCTTTACCAAAGTGGAGGAGACCACACATCATATTTAGAAATTTGATAGCTTACTATCTCAGGCTCTAACTCTTTTTTAAAATTGAAGTATACTTGATGTACAATATTATATGTTACAGTTGTAAAATATAGTGATTTACAATTTTTAAGGGTTATGTTCCATTTATAGTTATTATAAAACATTGGATATATTCCCTGTGTTGTACAATATATCCTTGTAACTTATTTTATACATAATAATTTGTACCTCTTAATCCCCTACTCCTATATGGCCCCTCCTCCCTTCCTTCTCCCCACTGGTAAACGCTAGTTTGTTTTCTATATCTGTGAGTCTGCTTCTTTTTTATTATATTTACTCACTAGTTTGTAGTATCTTTTAGATTCCACATATAAGTGATATCATACTGTATTTGTCTTTCTCTGTCTGACTTATTTCACTTTATGGCTCTATCTCTTTTTTTAAAAGTGTCACTATAATTCATGATGACTTCTTTTCATTAGTTTGGGAAATCACTATTGTAAGCTACTACAACCATTTCCATGTATGTCTCATACAAAGAACATTGGAATATTGCTGACATAAGTGAATATTTTCTCAGTCACTCTGAAATAGGCTTCTAAACTGTTCTGTGTTCTTTGATAAATTATTGACATTAAAACTTCCTTAAAAGTAAAACTCAAAAATTAGATTGTTTTTGGACATGCTTGATTCCCAATAGCAAGAACATTTATATGATAAAAACACATGTAATAAAAAAAAACAATTTCTTCTGGAGACAAAACTGTCAGATAGATCTCATGAGTACATTCAGATGAGTGATATCATTTATGCTGACAATGAAATGGATAAAAAGCTGCCTTCAGTGGGAGAATCTGTCTCTCTTAAAATCTTATAAAAGGCTCAAGGAATCTGAAATAAGATTTAATGTCTTCATTTAGCAGAAACACTTGTCTGATCTCATGTTCATTTGTACTGGTATTCATTTTTGACCCACATACAATTAATCAGATCAAGACTTATTCTCTTTTGGCTTCCTCTGTCTTCCTACATCACAACCTTCTGGCGTCCAGACAGTTCACCAGCACCCTACCTCTTCCTTAACAGAGAAATAATAAGAAACATTTATACAGTGCTCACTCTGTTCCAGGCACTCTCTCAACTACACTTTAATTCTTACAACAACCTATAAGTTAGGTATTAACATTATCTCCATTCTCATTTTATAGTCAGGGAAACTGAGGCTCATAAATTCTGAGTCTCTTGTAGTTAGTAGATCATGTAGCTAGTAAGTGAAAAAGTCAGGTTTGAAACACAGGCAATGTCTGGAGCCATATCCATGGAATGTATGCAAGGGTTCCAAAGAAGAGCAAGAAGGAGCACAGGCGGTGTGTGACAAGAAAGTATGAAACAAGTTTATTTCTGGGAATGCAAGCTAAATGCCTTAATGGCCAGACATATACTTTGCATGTGGGAAGCCTGGTGCAGGATAGTAGGGAGCAGTGGAGCCTGTGATAAACTGGAGATTACATGCCCTGCCTAAGTTCAGCCAAAAGAAATGCAGTTTTCAGTCTTGGCTTTTTGTCTTTCAGTGGTTGACAAATTCATCTACTGAATACCCACATTATTGTCTTTAAGTGTGCTCGTCTACTTAAAAGAGGAGGAGCACCAAAGGCCATAATTCTGTAATATTCCCTTTTTTTAAATTCACATATTTAATGTGCATAATTTGATGAGCTTGGACATAGGTGTATACCCAGGATACCATCATCACAATCAAGGTAATAAACATATCCATCACCTCCAAAAGTTTCCTTGTGTCCCTTTGCTTTTTTGTGTGTGGCAAGAACAGTTAACTTGAGATGTAACCCCCTTAACAAATTCTTAAGTGCACGACACTCTATAGTTAAATTATGGGCACTATGTTGTAAAGCAGGTCTCTAAAACTTATGCATCTTATACAAATTTAACTTCCTACTCATTGAAAAGTAACTCTGTTCCCTCTTCCTCCCATCCCCTGGAAATCACCATTCTATTTTATTCTTCTATCAGTTTTAGATACCTCATATAAGTAGAATCATATATCAATTGTCATTCAGTGGCTGGCTTATTTCATTTAGCATATTTTTTTCTAGATCCATCCATGTTGTTGCAAATAGTAGGAGTTCCTCCTTTTTTGAGGCCCTATACTATTCCACTGCATGTATATACAACATCTTCTTGATCCATTTGTCTGTCCATGAACATGTGGGTTATTTCCATATCTTGGCTATTGTGAACAAAGCTGCAATGAACATGGGAGTGCAGAGTTCCCTTTAAGACCCTGACTTCATTTATTTTGGATATATATTCAGGATTCAGGATTGATGGAACACGTAGTAGTTCTACTTTTAATTTTTTCTTTTTTCTTTCTTTTTTTCGGCCACACCGTGTGGATTGCAGGATCTTATTTCTCTGACTTGGGATTGAATTAGAGCCCTCAGCAGTGAAAGCATGGAGTCTTAACCACTGGACTGCCAGGGAATTTCCTATTTTTAATTTTTTGTTAAACTGTTTTCCATAGTGGCAACACTAATTTACATTCCTTAATTTTACAGTGTACAAGGTTTCAATTTTTCTACACCCTGACACTTATACCCCCACAGAAATTCTGTTAACAACTATATTTGGACTAGAATACCTCTGGGAGAACCCCAGAAGATCACAGGACAGAGAAGGGCCACATTGAAACGTATAGGAAGAGCAATTTTACTTCTGCCTGTGTCTTCTCGTCCCCCAAGTCAATATAGCTCAGCACCAAGACAAATCTATTTGACAGGGATTTCTCTGCTGGGGAAAGGAGACAGAGGGATGCATCCAGTGCAATGTTCTGGTTTAATTCTTTCAATATGGCCTGAAGAATAGAAACTAGAGTTAAAATCTGTTAGTAGTAGCCTCCCACAGAATGAATTTTAATCCCTACCTGATGTGTGTGTGTGTGTGTGTGTGTGTGTGTGTGTGTGTACTGTTCAGTATATCAGAAACAAGTACTTTTTCCTTTGTATCTATATATGTACAAGTCTAATTGTTCTTGCCTCTAATGAAAGTTAACAGTTGGAGTCACAGTATTGCAGTTTTTCTTCTATAGTTGAGTGGGATTTTAATAATTCTTAGTCACCCACAGGTAGCTGATAAAACATTGATTAGCATTTATTGTCTTTCCCTTCTGTCCTTCTGTAAAGTTTTCTTCAACTCATTTGGGAAAGGAAATCATGCATTATTCATAACTAAGTGCACTAATTTAATCCACCTTTTTAGATAACCCTGGGTCAACTGAAATTTTGGCTATGGGGCAACTGCTCATAGACAGTCACACAGATGCATCTGCATGCAATATTCTCCACTGTCATATCAATCGGCCATAACCCCATCAAAAAAGTCAACCCCTAGAAGTGAGGAGGATGTTAAGTATCTGCCCATTCATTCCAAAAACAGTGCCAATGGATGTAGATTAGGAACTGGACAGGCTCATTTCTCATAGGTCAAAACACATCATCACTTAGTAAAAGCTTCGGCTCACTACTGATTTGGTTTGGATTTGAACAAATGATTCAGATTTTAATGACTCTGTTTCTCATTATCTATTCTTTCTTTTGTCTTCTTTAGAAAAACAACTCAGAACACTTTTGTTTGAAATGTTATGTCATATTTATACACTGTCTTACTATTTATATAATAATCTCCTGAGCAAGAATTGCTGCACATTTTCCATACTGCACATTGAGTAAGAGACTTTTTTGGCCCAGATAATTCAATATTTAAATGTAGCCTGGAAACCGCAAGTAGGATTGATTTTTTTTTGGTTTTTTTCCCCTTTTCCTTGTGATACGTGGGCCTCTTACCACTGTGGCCTCTCCCGTTGCAGAGCACAGGCTCCAGACGCTCAGGCTCAGTGGCCATGGCTCACAGGCCCAGCCACTCCGCGGCATGTGGGATCCTCCTGGACCGGGGCATGAACCCATGTCCCCTGCATTGGCAGGCGGACTCCCAACCACTGTGCCACCAGGGAAGCCCTAGGATTGGTTTTAATTGTGGCACCTTATGTTCCACAGCAAAAGCTAACCTTTTAACAACAAGAACAACAAAAAGAACATTGAAATTACTTTGTATGAAGGTTTTCTCTTTGGAACACCTCAAGGCATGAATGTACATCTTGTAGAATAATAGAAATTTCTGCCAAAGTAGTAAGACAGTGTTTGACATGTCTTCCCTCACAGTGGGTAGTGTGTTATGGACTGTCAACTAAAATTATCAAGAAGAATGTAATCATTGGCAGTTGGATTAGATGATGCTTTCTGGAGAAATTTAATTTTTTTCCATCTGAACCCTAATTTACAGATCCCAGGGAGCCAATAATTTAAATCTATCAATCATTAAAAGAGGCAGAAGAAGAGAAACTATTCTCAGATCACTTTTCACTATAATTCAATTGTTACCTTAAGCGATTTTAAACTGATTATTCAATTTTAGTTAAAAACATAATAAGAGTTTGATGCACTTATCCATAGATTTTTTTCTCTTATCTTCAAGGCAATTAGGAAGTGTTATGTATATGTGTAACTGATTCACTTCACTGTATACCTGGAACAAACACAACACTGTAAATCAACTATACTCCAATAATTTTTTTTAAAAAAAGAAGTGTTAGCAAGAATAGGAAATCATGAAAACCAGTTGCAGAGATGAAGCAACTGATATGAACAAAGGTCTCAGACATTCCCCAGCGTCACTTGGTGACTCAGTGGCACCATGAAAGGTAATCTGCAAAGCTCTTGATTCCTAGTGCTGTCACATGTTTACTTTTTCACTCTCTCTGCCACAACAATTGTATTTCATCAACGTTTTCAGTTACTTGATAAAAAATGAGTTTCCTTAATGATTCAATTTAATTTTTCAATGCCTATATCACGCTTTTTAAAGGACTAAAGCAACCATTAGAACAAGAATCAAGTGGTCAAGAAGGCTTGCACTTATATAAGTGATTTTAAGAACAAACCTTGATTCCCAATGTGAGAGACACATGAAAAAGCTAAAGAAGATTGAGAGGAGGTAAATTGCAATATGAATGTATTTGAAAGTGAGCATATGGAAAGAGGTTACAGGAGTTGAAATTATTTAATCATATATTCAAAAGTTTTGAGTTATAATTTAATAAGTTTGCAAGAACAGGATAGTGCATTTTAAACATGGTGGTCAGCTAGTATGTTTTGTTTTCCTAGAGGCTGAAGGACAGGAAAATACAGAATTAAAGAAGGAATTAGTGTAACTGATAAGAATTTATTGATCTTTCATACTGTGGTACATAGAATTGTTATATGACTCCCCAAATTTCTGCCCTCTGGTGTACATACCCTGTATAATCTCCTCCTCTTCAATGTGGGTGGAACCTGTGAATATAATGAGATATCATTCTCTTGCTTATGTTACATTATGTGGTAAAAAGGATTTTTCAGATGTAATTAAGATCCCCAACTAGTTCTGCTTAAGATCGGGAGACGATTTAGATGGGCCTGATTTAATCACTTACAACTGGATCTAGAATTTAGAGTGAAGAAGTCAGAGACTTGAGGCATGAGAAGGATTTGGTGCAATGTTGATGGCTTGAAGATGAAGGAGGTCACATGGCAAGGAATGTGACTGATAGCCAGTAAAGAAAAGTAGACCTCAGTCCTACAGTCACTAGGAACCAAATTCTGCCAACAGTGAGAATGAGTATGGTAGAGGCTTTCCCCCTACATCCTCCAGATAAGAAAGCCTAGACAACACCTTTATTTCAGGATATGTCCTGCTGTATTCCTGATCTATGGAAACTGTGAGGTAATAAATTTGTGTCATTTTAAGTTGCTAAGTTTGTGGTAATTTATTATGCATAAGTAGAAGACCTGTACACACAATCTATGGAATTTTGTTATACCAGTCTGTGCTGACAAAGACACCCTACCCACACCTTTAGAAATAGAACCCTCATTAAAGTATGTTTTTGTAAACAATCTGAATGAATTGTGTTCCAGGATCCTGAGTGGAGCACAAATCAGGTCACCTATTTGCTAACTTTGTCTTTTCAAAAATTGTACCTGGCTCTTCTTTGAAGTCTGGAAGTTAAAACACATCAAGATACTGAGTTTTGATTTTCAGTGCTGTGACTTCAGGTGGCAGCAGCAAGGGATGGTTGGAGATTGATGTTTATATGTTTGAATTGTCAAGGCTACTCTTCAAAGACTGCTTAATTTTTTTTGTACACTATAAGCTGGGAATGCTTATTCTATACTCTGATGGTTTCTTCCATGTTGAGAGAGTTTTACGAGCTATATCACTCTGGACTTCTCTTTGTCCCCACACTCATTCCTCTGCTGGATACATTTAATGGTAAATTTGGAAACAATAAATTGAGCAAGATCCTCTCAGCTTCTGATTTCCCTAGGTAGTCTGCCTTACTGCAAAGTGAATGCATTCGCTTCCACTCCCATGTGGGGGCACCGGTATGACTGGGGGTGGTGGCAAACTGACTGATTCTAAGATTGAATACTAGAAAGCTGTTTTGCTTTCAAATTAGCTTTTAAAAGAAATTAAGGTGGTGAAGAGAGACGCTATTTATTTGTCCCACTCGCAGACCCCAGCAGTTCCTTTGTCTGATTACTACCAGCAGATTAAGCTTCCCAGACCAAATGATCTTTTATATTTCTAATTCTCTCCTATAAGTCCCCTTCAAAATGATCAGATATGTCTATTTGATGAGTTATAAATTCAAAATACTGCAAGAAGGAACATCTTACATGCTTTGAAAGCAATTGTTTTTTCTATAAAATGAGTTCTTTCTTTTTTAATAACAAAGACATGATATTTAATTAAACCTGAAGCAATGAACTATTAAATCAAGAAGTAGAGAAATACAAAGATATAGGCATAATTAGGTAGCTTTCACTCTAAACTTTAAAAAGTACATTTAAACAAATCACAACAGGATTTTCAAATAGCAGTATGCAGTGACTTCACAACAAGAAGGTAGAGTCCTTACAGATAGTAGAAAAAAAATGAAGAAGAAATATTGAGAGAGGGGATCCTTCTTCAGCACAATTTTCACAGCTACTGGCCTGGTAATTGCTTTAATTTATTTAGTGTATAATTTTATGGAAACCTCTAGGGCAGGTAAGTTATCTTTATTTTTACTTTATAAATGCAAGGAATCAATTTTCTTGCTTACTCCCAACAATCCCATATTTTAGAATAATGAAATTTTATGGAGTCATCACTTGCTTGTCGTAGGCGGGTGACATTTCTCTACCCTTCTATAGATATTCTGACTTTTGACACTCTGAACACTTCTGACCTAGTTAGTTGCAACTTTCTCTAGTGTCTAATTTTCTGCAATGTTCTCTTTAAACTTTTGACCCTGCTTGGGGATGCTGGTGCCCATATTAAGCACAGAATTTGATAATCACAGTGTAGCATTCAGATATTTTTTGTTACCACTCATTGCATCAGTCTATTGCTTGAGGCTTTTTTTTTTCTCTAATGTGGATCATCGGAAGTCTGTGTCATATCTCTTTTTGAACTGCAGAACTGAGAATGTATAATTATGCACTGAAATTCTTGAACTTTTCTCCTGAAAGCTGTTCCATTTCATCTCACAACTGCATTTATTATACAGTAATGTAATTACATACACCATTCTTATGGGGATTTGAAGTGTTCACTTCAAGTGTCTGGAAGTAGTAGACACTTCCACCAGGTTTCTAAAATAGCTGAAATTATCAGCATCTGAACATTGTATACCAACTTAAACCATGGATTCTATGCCTAAATAAAACTAAGACTTTACAGGAAGGATAGTCAAAAGCTGAACTGCTGTTATAGTGCATGTACCATAGGGTTTGCATGGCTTACTTCAATTTTCATTACAGAGCATTGCCTATGTCCTTCAAGACTTGTAGCATTTAGAACCACTTTTATCCTGCCAACGTGTCTAATAATCTAAAGAACATCTGACAATTACATAAGGCTTTGCATCCCAAAGGACTTTACAAACTACGCATGTGCAGGAATTACCTCAACACTGAAAGGTGTCTTGCTCTGGGGATGAGTCTAGGGAATCTTTCATGACCACAGCTAGACAGACCTTTGAGCTTACAACTCCTTCTAGACAAAGGCAACACATACATTGATTTTGCAAGAGTTTGACTCTATATCTGCAGAAACGAAAAGGTCACATGTTTCAACTGGATAGCAGCATCAAGAAGATATTTTTGGAGATGGGTTTGTGAGCTTTCTCTTTGAGTAAGAGACTTTTGGGTAAACCTTAGGATGGATATGACAAGATATCATGTACCTTCTTTGAAGCACTTGCTTCGCTAGACCACATTTCTGTATGAGTTTTTCCTTTCTATTTTGGGAATCAGGTGACATGTTAGCCACCGTAGATCATGTTCCAGGCTTACTATCAACTGTCTTTTTAATTTTGGCACTTACCCCCACTCTACTTCCTTGCATTTCAACTCGATTATAAATAGGAAAATCTTAGAATTAGGAGAGAGGGTACTAGTTATTATAGCTATCAGTTACTGGGTACTTTGTTAGTTAAGGTAACACTAGCTGACATAAAAATATAAATTTAAGAATTCCGGGCCTCCCTGGTGGCGCAGTGGTTAAGAGTCCGCCTGCCGATGCAGGGGATACGGGTTCGTGCCCCGGTCTGGGAGGATCCCATATGCCGCGGAGCGGCTGGGCCCGTGAGCCATGGCGGCTGGGCCTGCGCATCCGGAGCCTGTGCTCCGCAACGGGAGAGGCCACAACAGTGAGAGGCCCACATACCGCAAAAAGAAAAAAAAAAAAAAAAAAAAAAAGAATTCCAGTGGCTTCACACAATAGAATTCATTGTTCTTGTAATATTCATTAGATGAAGGAAGTGGGGTGTTTCTGATTTAGTAATTTAAAAACCCAGGCTGTTAGAGGCTCTGCAACCTTCAACAAGTGGCACTGCCTTCAAGCTAACACATACAGAGAGAGAGGAGGATTTTTCAGGAGGTTTTTATAAGGCGGGACTGTAATTGGCATACAACACATCCACCTGTATTACAATGGCCACAACTCTGTAAAGTTACTGCCCTTAAATGAAATTGAGGCTGATAAATATAGACTAGCTATGTACCTAAGGATAGGGAAACAGGCTTAGTGAATAGATATCCCATCTCCGCCATACCTAATATGTGCCAGACATGTGCTAAGTAGTGATTTTTCTTAGATTTTATTGTTTAATTCCCACAGAAACTGTGCAAGACTGGTTTTATTAAACCTATTTAGTAGATGAGAAAAGCGTAGCTCAAACTGGGGATGAATTTGGCCCAAAGTAATTTAGGCTGTAAATGTCAGAGCTGGGATTTGTACCCAGGTCTGGTGCCAAAGCCCATGTAAAACACCAAGCCCAAGTTACCCACACTCAGATAAAAAATAGGTCTAAGCCTATTATCATCTTCAAAAATCCCCAGGATGGAAACTTTATTTGATAGCCCATTCCAGTGTCTTTTCATTTGAAGATTAAAACGTTCCACCTTATGTCTTATAGAAACACATTTGGAATTACTTACTTTAGAATGTTTGAAAAAACTAAAAGAAGAAAATATAAATATTTCACAATTTTACAACCCAACAATAACTACTGTTAACCTATAGTTGTATTTATGGGTATTTAAGTATATTTTGTTCTACAGAACTAAATCCTATTATACATATTTTATTTCAACATACTCCTTTTGTAAGCTAAAATGTCTCCATTTCATAAGACACTCTTTCAAAGTATCACTTTTTACTAATAATAACTGAAAAATATTTCTTTCTTAGCCTGTGCCATTATTTAATCAATAAATAACCTCTGGATATTAATGTTGTGTCTAACATTATGAAATTTTTAAATGATGCTGCTACAAAGATAATAAATAACTCCATAAGTATTTTGCCTTTATTTTGAAGATGAGTATAACATCAAGTCCATTTTTAGTCTTTATTAGTTCTCCAAGATCAGCACACACTGTGTATTGATCAAGGTTATGGTGAGACCTGAGATAGTATTGATAAAAGACTTCTGGGTACCTCAGAGAAAGTTAGGCTATTAAATCAAGTTGTTTTTATTACAATGAGGCATAGAAAGCTGGATTAGTTGTGATAATTTCTACATAAAATACAGAATGAAAGATTTTTTAAACCAACTTAATGTCATGTAGCTTTATAAAGTGTGTCAATATCAGTAACTTGTCATGGGTAGAAGAGGCTAATTGATTTTGCTGCCACCTGTGAACACAAATAAGCAGCAGGTCTCATACTGCTTACTGGTTGTCTTGACAGAGTATGTGTTTATTTAACATTAGCAAATTCAACAAAAATTATCTTAGTTTCACATTGCTTTATTACTCTTAACGACTTATTTCAACAAAAAAATTCAGTCCTGTGGAACAGACTGGATGACAAATCTTGTCTGTTGGCACAGACTCTGGCAGAACGTTGTTCTCAACATCAAAGCAAACAGTTGCAGAGTTGTCCACAGAATGGATGACCGTACAGAATGCTTGACACCATGGGGTTTACACCATTAGTGTTAGACATAGTCCATACTCCCAACACATTTAAAATATTACCAAACATGTATAGTATATAAACATGAGGATGCAATAGAACAAACACACATAACTATACTGATTATTCCACATACAGAGATAACATCTGTACCAGTGTAATCTCTGAGATAGAAAGGGAATGTTTTCTAATTCAGCAAAGCACAAGTGCCATGGTTCTTTCATACACTCTTGGTAGGGAGTGAGTTTAAATTGATAAAAATTCTTTGAAAGGCAAATGGGAAGTATTTATTAAAATTCAAAATATACTATGCAATCAAGAAGCAGTCTCACCTATAAGATTCCATTCATAGAAAAAGCAGTAGAGGTCCCCGGGGAAGATGGTGGAAGAGTAAGATGCGGAGATCACCTTCCTCCCCACAGGTGCATCAGAAATTCATCTACACGTGGGACAACTCCTACAGAACAACTAATGAATGCTGGCAGAAAACCTCAGACCCTGCAAAAGGCAATAAACACCCCATGTACCTGATAAGGCAAAATAAAAAAGAATAAACAGAGACAAAAGGATAGGGACGGGACCTGCACCAGTGGGAGTGAGCTGTGAAGGAGGAAAGGTTTCCACACACTAGGAAGCCCCTTCACGGGTGGAGACTGCGGGTGGCAGAGGGGGAAAGCTTCGGAGCTGCAGAGGAGAGCACAGCAACAGGGTAGCAGAGGGCAAAGTGGAGAGATTCCCGCACAGAGGATCGGTGCTGACCTGCACTCACCAGCCCCAGAGGTTTGTCTGCTCGGCCGCCGGGGTGGGCGGGGCTGGGAGCTGAGGTTCGGATTTCGGGTTTCGGTTGGAGCACAGGGAGAAGACTGGGGTTGGCTGCGTGAACACAGCCTGAAGGGTTTAGTGCACCACGGCTGACTGGTAGGGAGTCCAGGAAAAAGTCTGGACATGCCAAAGAGGCAAGAGACATTTTCTTCCCTCTTTGTTTCCTGGTGCACAAGGAGAGGGGATAAAGAGTTCTGCTTAAAGGAGCTCCTGAGATAGGCGAGAGCCACGGCTAAAAGCGTGGAACCCAGAGACGGGTGTAGGACGCTGGGGCTGCTGCTGCCACCGCCAAGAGGCCTGTGTGCCAGCGCAGGTCACTGTCCACGCCGTTTCCGGGGAGCCTGTGCAGCCCACCACTGCCAGGGTCCCGGGATCCAGGGATGGCTTCCCTGGGAGAGCGCATGGCGTGCCTCGGGCTGGTGCAATTTCACACCAGCCTCTGCGGCCAAAGGCTCACCCCACACTGCGAAACCCTCCCTCCCCCCAGCTTGAGTGAACCAGAGTCCCCAAAGCAGCTGCTCTTTAATCCCGTCCTGTCTGAGCAAAGAACAGACACCCTCCGGCAACCTACATGCAGAGGTGGGGCCAAATCCAAAGCTGAGATGCGCAAGCTGTGAGAATAAAGAAGAGAAAGGGAAATATCTCCTAGCAGCCTCAGAAGCAGTGGATTAAAGCTCCAAAATCAACTTGATGTACCCTGCATCTGTGGAATATATGAACAGACAATGAATCATCCCAAATTGAGCAAATAGACTTTGAGAATAAGATTTATGATTTTTTTCCCCTTTTCCTCTTTTTACAATGAATCATCCCAAATTGAGGAGTTGGACTTTGAGAGCAAGATTTATGATTTTTTCCCCTTTTCCTCTTTTTGTGAATGTGTATGTGTATGCTTCTGTGTGAGATTTTGTCTATATAGATTTGCTTCCAACCTTTCTCCCAGGGTTCTATCCATCCATTTTTGTTTGTTTGTTTTCTTAATTTTTAATAAATATTTTTTTATTTTAATAACTCTATTATATTTTATCATACTTTATTCTATTTTACTGTATCTTCTCTCTTTTTTCCCTACCTTCCCTCCTTCCTCCCTCCTTCCCTCCCTCCCTCTCTCCCTCCTTTCTTTCATTCATTCTTTCTTTCTTTCTTTCTTCTACTTCTACTAATTCTTTCTTTCTACTTTTTCTCCCTTTTATTCTGAGCTGGGTGGATGAAAGTCTCTTGGTGCTATAGCCAGGAATCAGTGCTGTCCCTCTGAGGTGGGAGAGCCATCTTCAGGACACTGGTCCACAAGAGACCTCCCAGCTCCACATAATATCAAATGGCAAAAATCCCACAGATATCTTCATCTCAACACCAGCACCCAACTTCACTCAACGACCAGCTAGCTACAGTGCTGGACACCCAATGCCAAACAACTAGCAAGACAGGAACACAACCCCACCAATTAGCAGGGAGGTGGTCTAAAATCATAATAAGGCCACAGACACCGGAAAACACACAACCAGACATGGACCTGTCCACCAGAAAGACAAGATCGAGCCTCATTCACCAGAGCACAGGCACCAATCCCCTCCAACAGGAAGCCTACTGAAACAACCCACTGAAACAACGTTAGCCACTGGGGACAGACACCAAAAACAATGGGAACTACAAACCTGCAGACTGCAAAAAGCAGACCACAAATACAGTAAGATGAGCAAAATGAGAAGACAGAAAAACACAGAGAAGGTGAAGGAGCAAGATAAAACCCACCAGGGCTTCCCTGGTGGCGCAGTGGTTGAGAGTCCGCCTGCCGATGCAGGGGACACGGGTTCGTGCCCCGATCCCGGAAGATCCCACATGCCGTGGAGCGGCTGGGCCCGCGAGCCATGGCCACGGAGCCTGTGTGTCCAGAGCCTGTGCTCCGCAACAGGAGAGGCCACAGCAGTGAGAAGCCCGCGTACAGCAAAAAAAAAAAAAAAAAAGATAAAACCCACCAGACCTAACAAATGAAGAGGAAATAGGCAGTCTACCTGGAAAAGAATTCAGATTAAGGACAGTAAAGATGATCCAAAATCTTGGAAATAGAAAAGACAAAATGCAAGAAACAGGTAATAAGGAAGTAGAAGAACTAAAGAAGAATCAAGCAATGATGAGGAACACAATAAATGAAATTAAAAATACTCTAGATGGGATCAATAGCAGAATAACTGAGGCAGAAGAATGGATAAGTGATGTGGAAGATAAAATAGTGGAAATAACTGCTGCAGACCAGAATAAAGAAAAAATAATGAAAAGAACTGAGGACAGTCTCAGAGGCCTCTGGGACAACATTAAATGCACCAAATTTTGAATTATAGGGGTTCCAAATAAGAAGAAAAAAAGAAAGGGACTGAGAAAATATTTGAAGAGATTATAGTTGAAAACTTCCCTAATATGGGAAAGGAAATAGTTAATCAAGCCCAGGAGGAACAGAAAGTCCCATAAAGAATAAATCCAAAGAAAAATATGCCAAGACACATATTAATCAAACAGTCAAAAATTAAACACAAAGAAAACATATTAAAAGCAGCAAGGGAAAAACAACAAATAACACACAAGGGAATCTCCTTCAGGTTAACAGCTGATCTTTCAGCAGAAACTCTACAAGCCAGAAGGGAGTGGATGGGCATATTTAAAGTGATGAAGGAGAAAAATCTGCAACCAAGATTAGTCTACACAGCAAGGATCTCATTCAGATTTGATGGATAAATTAAAACGTTTACAGACAAGCAAAAGCTGAGAGAGTTCTGCACCACCAAACCAGCTTTACAATAAATGCTAAACGAACTCCTCTAGGCAAGAAACACAACAGAAGGAAAAGACCTACAATAACGAACCCAAAACAATTAAGAAAATGGGAATAGGAACATACATATCAATAATTACCTTAAATGTAAATGGACTAAAGGCTCCCACCAAAAGACACAGATTGGCTGAATGGATACAAAAACAAGACCCATATATATGCTGTCTACAGGAGACCAACTTCAGACCTAGAGAAACATACAGACTGAAAGTGAGGGGATGGAAAATGATATTCCATACAAATGGAAACCAAAAGAAAGCTGGAGTAGCAATTCTCATATCAGACAAAATAGACTTTAAAATAAAGACTAGTAGAAGAGAAAAAGAAGGACGCTACATAATGATCAAGGGATCGATCCAAGAAGATATAACAATTGTAAATATTTATGCACCAAACATAGGAGCACCTCAATACATAAGGCAAATACTAACAGCCATAAAAGGGGAAATCGACAATAACACACTCATAATAGGGGACTTTAACATCCCACTTTCACCAATGGAAAGATCATCCAAAATGAAAATAAATAAGGAAACACAACCTTTAAATGACACATTAAACAAGATATACTTAATTGATATTTATAGGACATTCCATCCAAAAACAACAGAATACACATTTTTCTCAAGTGCTCATAGAGCATTCTTCAGGATAGATCATATCTTGGGTCACAAATCAAGCCTTGGCAAATTTAAGAAAATTGAAATTGTATCAAGTATCTTTTCCGACCACAACGCTATGAGACTAGATATCAATTACAGGAAAATAACTGTAAAAAATACAAACACAAGGAGGCTAAACAATACAAAACTTAAAAATGAAGTGATCACTGAAGAAATCAAAGAGGAAATTTTAAAATTCCTATAAACAAATGACAATGGAGACAAGACGACCCAAAACCTATGGGCTTCAGCAAAATCAGTTCTAACAGGGAAGATTATAGCAATACAATCCCACATTAAGAAACAGGAAACATCTCGAGTAAACAAACTGACCTTGCACCTAAAGCACTTAGAGAAAGAAGAACAAAAAACCCCCCAAATTTAGCAGAAGGCAATAAATCATAAAGATCAGATTAGAAATAAGTGCAAAAGAAATAAAGAGAACAAGAGCAAACATTAATAAAATTAAAAGCTGGTTCTTTGAGAAGATAAACAAAATTGATATACCATTAGCCAGAGTCATCGAGAAAAAAAGGGAGAAGACTCAAATCAATAGAATTAGAAATGAAAAAGGAGAAGTAACAACTGACACTGCAGAAATACAAAAGATCATGAACGATTACTACAAGCAACTCTATGCCAATAAAATGGACAACCTGGAAGACATGGACAAATTCTGAGATATGCTCAACATGCCAAGACTGAAACAGGAAGAAATAGAAAATATAAACAGACCAGTCACAAACACTGAAATTGAAACTGTGATTAAAACTCTTCCAACAAACAAAAGCCCAGGACCAGATGTCTTCACAGGTGAATTCTACCAAACATTAAGAGAAGAGCTAACACCTATACTTCTCAAACTCTTCCAAAATACAGCAGAGGGAGGAACACTCCCAAACTCATTCTACGAGGCCACCATCACCTTGACATCAAAACCAGACAAGGGTGTCACTAAGAAAGAAAACTGCAGGCTAATATCACTGAGGAAAACAGATGCAAAAATCCTCAACAAAATACTAGCAAACAGAATCCAACAGCACATTAAAAGGATCATACATCATGATCAAGTGTGGTTTATTCCAGGAATGCAAGGATTCTTCAGTATATGCAAATTAATTAACGTGATACACCACATTAAAAAACTGAAGGAGAAAAACCATATGATCATCTCAATAGATGCAGAGAAAGCTTTTGACAAAATTCAACATCCATTTATGATAAAAACCCTGCAGAAAGTAAGCATAGAGGAAATTTCCTCAACATAAAAAAGGTCATATATTACAAACACACCCACAACATCGTCCTTAATTGTGAAAAACTGAAACCATTTCCACTAAGATCAGGAACAAGACAATGCTGCCCACTCTCACCACTCTTATTCAACATAGTTTTGGAAGTTTTAGTCACAGCAATCAGAGAAGAAAGGAAATAAAAGGAATCCAAATCAGAAAAGAAGAAGTAAAGCTGTCACTGTTTGCAGATGACATGATACTATACATAGAGAATCCTAAAGATGCTACCAGAAAACTACTAGAGCTAATCATTGAATTTGGTAAAGTAGCAGGATACAAAATTAAGGCACAGAAATCTCTGGCATTCCTATACACTAATGATGAAATTTCTGAAAGTGAAATCAAGAAAACACTCCCATTTACCCTTGCAGCAAAAAGAATAAAATATCTAGGAATAAACCTACCTAAGGAGACAAAAGAGCTGTATGCAGAAAATTATAAGACAATGATGAAAGAAATTAAGGATCATACAAAGAGATGGAGAGATATACCATGTTCCTGGATTGTAGGAATCAATATTGTGAAAATGACTCTACTACCCAAAGCAATCTACAGATTCAAAGCAATCTGTATCAAACTACCACTGGCATTTTCCCAGAACTAGAACAAAAAATTTCAAAATTTGTTTGGAAAGACAAAAGACCCCGAATAGCCAAAGCAATCTTGAGAACGAAAAAAGGAGCTGGGGTAATCAGGCTCCCTGACTTCAGACTATACTACAAAGCTACAGTAATCAAGACACTATGGTATTTACACAAAAACAGAAATATAGATCAATGGAACAGGATAGAAAGCCCAGAGATAAACCCACGCACATATGGTCAACTTATCTTTGATAATGGAGGCAGGAATGTACAGTGGGGAAAGGACAGCCTCTTCCATAAGTGGTGTTGGGAAAACTGGACAGCTACATGTAAAAAAATGGAATTAGAACACTTCCTAACACTGTACATGAAAATAAACTGAAAATGGATTACAGACCTAAATATAAGGCCAGACAATATCAAACTCTTAGAGGAAAACATAGGCAGAACTCTCTATGACATAAATCACAGCAAGATCCTTTTGGACCCACGTCCTAGAGAAATGGAAATAGAAACAAAAATAAACAAATGAGACCTAATGAAATTTCGAAGCTTTTGCACAACAAAGGAAACCATAAACAAGACCAAAAGACAACCCTCAGAATGGGAGAAAATATTTGCAAATGAAGCAACTGACAACGGATTAATCTCCAAAATTTACAAGCAGCTCATGCAGCTCAATAGCAAAAAAACAAACAACCCAATCCAAAAATGGGCAGAAGACCTAAATAGACATTTATCCAAAGAAGGTATACATACTGCCAACAAACACATGAAAGAATGCTCAACATCATTAATCATTAGAGAAATGCAAATCAAAACTACAATGAGATATCATCTCACACCAGTCAGAATGGCCATCATCAAAAAATCTAGAAACAATAAATGCTGCAAAGGGTGTGGAGAAAAGGGCACACTCTTGCACTGCTGGTGGGAATGTGAATTGGTACAGCCACTATGGAGAACAGTGTGGAAGTTCCTTAAAAAACTACAAATAGAACTACCATATGACCCAGCAATCCCACTATTAGGCATATACCCTGAAAAAGCCATAATTCAAAAAGAGACATGTACCAAAATGTTCATTGCAGCTCTATTCACAATAGCCCAGAGATGGAAACAACCTAAGTGTCCATCATCAGATGAATGGATAAAGAAGATGTGGCACATATATACAATGGAATATTACTCAGCCATATAAAGAAACGAAATTGAGCTATTTGTAATGAGGTGGATAGACCTAGAGTCTGTCCATCAGAGTGAAGTAAGTCAGAAAGAGAAAGACATATAACTTATGCTAAGTCATATATATGGAATTTAAGAAAAAAATGTCATGAAGAACCTAGGGGTAAAACAGGAATAAAGACACAGACCTACTTGAGAATGGACTTGAGTATATGGGGAGGGGGAAGGGTAAGCTGTGACAAAGCGAGAGAGAGGCATGGACATATATATACTACCAAACTTAAGGTACATAGCTAGTGGGAGGCAGCTGCATAGCACAGGGCAATCGGCTAGGTGCTTTGTGACCGCCTGGAACAGTGTGATAGGGAGTGTGGGAGGGAGGGAGATGCAAGAGGGAAGGGATATGGGAACAGATGTATATGTTTAACTGATTCACTTTGTTATAAAACAGAAACTAATTTAAAAAAAGAAAAAGCAGTAATAATGTAGATAAGTAAAAATATTTATGTGCAAGGATAGCTATTAAAGTATTTTTGATAATTAAACAAAAACATGCCAAAAACTGGGAAGTATTTAAATGTTCATTAAAAAGGGATGATATAGCTATTCAGTGGAATATTATGTATTCATTATAAAAGAATGGTGTATTCATTATAAAAGAATGGTGTATTCATTATAAAAGAATACGTGTCAGACTGGAAAGGTGTTCATATTGTATTGTTAATGAGAATGAAAATTATAATATGAACTCATTTTTCTAAATAAAGCATATGTTCTTGCATATCTATAGCTAAACATCTCTTTATAGATATTGATGCCAAATGAATATAATTTTATTTTATAAATCCATAGGGAAAAAATAAGAAGTATAAAACCCAAAATGTTTACATTGCTTTCCTCTGAAATGTACGGTTTGAGCTGTGAGGGTCAGTTTTTTAATAAGTATGCATAGATATATAGACATACATACATATAAGCATATATATTATATTTAAGTGATTTAAGGGTGATCTGAAACTTACTTTTTATATTTTTCATGATTATTGAATTTCATTCATTCATTTAATCATTCACTCATTCATTCCAGGGTGTATCTTGACTCAAAATTTGATTAAAATTTAAGACCCTAAGAAGATGAATATTGTTAGATATTTTTGTTAATTGGATCAGATGTTTAAAACTCCTGAGACAGAATGACATGGATGTGTCAAATCAGTAGCAATTCTACAAATTAATGTTAATCAATGGTTACCACCCCTTAACCTATCATATTTACCAAGAGTAAAAATAATAGTCCACATGATTTGTTAGCATTTCATTTTATTCTGTTCCTTTTCATGCCCTTTGGCATGGTTGCTAATGAGCAATGCAATGGCTGGACACATTGAAATAGAACGATTTGCAATTCTTAATAAGCCACAAACCAGAGAATTAGATGAGATTAATCAGTCCTTCTGGGTAAATAAGAATTGATCCTCTGTTGCAAATAGTAGGAAGAAATTTATTTGTACTTTAAAACTACAGCAAAGGGATTTGATACGAGATCTATAAAATACTGAATATTGGAGATAGCCTCTTTAGACCATGAACTGGAGTTCACTTTGGGTGGTAATGACCATGGAGAACAACAGAATCAAATATTTTTTCCCCAATATTTTGTTGCTGTTAAATGAAACTCATCATCACAGCAGGAAACATCAAAAATACCACATGCAGAACAGCTGCTTAGTGAGACAAAGTGATTGTGTCCTGGGTAGCCCGTCCTACATACCATAAAAATTTCATACAATTGTCTTGCTTCCCTGACACATTATGGAGGTATGCTGCTTAGCTCTCATTGCAGGGGTAGACAGGCTTTGAGTAATAGAGACTTGACTTACAAATAAACTATAAGTACACCTGTAGTCATATGTTAGAGAATCTCAATATGTATCTGCCAGTCATTGTAAGAGCCATATTTGGGAAGGAATTTTCCTAGAGAGATGCCATCTCATTTAGATCTATAAAGTGATTAGATATAGTTGAGCTACTGTTAATAATATTACTGGGAGTTAAACTTGATTGTGGACATTTTTTACACTGAAAACTGTTAGACATTTTATCTTAATTAACTTATTTATTCATCATAACTCTATGAAATAATTTATATTATTATCCCCAATTCATAGATGTGGAAGTGGAACTTACAGAAGTTAGGCAACTTGCTGAAAATCACATGATAAATTAGCAGCTGTGTAATATTTCAAACCCAGGTCTGTTGGATTCCAAATCCCATACTTCTAATTAATGAGAATTTAATATTGCTTCAATATTAGGCACATTATTTGATGGACATTATGGATGAAATAACATTTGGCAAGGTGAACAAGGAATATAAAAACAATTTATACCATTGTTTTTTTCATAATTTTATTAACACTTTGGGAACATAAATTATTAAAAAACTAGAAATTGCTTACCTTATATTTATGTAGTTACTATTTCTATTGTAAAGGTATGTCCTAGGAAGATTTACAGTGTTTTAGCTTTAATTAATTTATCTCTCAACTACATTTAAAAACAATTTAAAAGTCAGTAAATGTCTCTCCAAATCCCCATTCCATCCTTTCCACCTTGAAAGTGCAACCTGAGTGTCCACCTTAAAGGACACCTTGTCTTCTGGCTTCATTTCGGGTTAGTACAAAGGGCAGAATAATGAGATCAATCAGATGAAGACTGAGATTGGAGTAGCTTCTCACCTTCCTTTGAGGTCACCATGGATTAGCTGCATCTGTAAAGAAGCTACACAGCCACTCCATCTCAAGATTTTGCCATCATTCACCTCCCCTGGCCCATTTAGACCCCTCCTCATTCTTTACTGAACCTCAGGGGTTTGCCTTATTATTTCCAGTGGTATTCCTACACACTGTCCACACCTTTGAAAGTATTCCTTATTTCATATTCTCTTCAAATCATCCAGTTTGTATGAGCTGACTAATTTTATTCCCAGACACAGATTGGTGTACATGTACATCACTCTGTAAACAATGTGTGTGGGTTATAACGCTTGATCTTCACAGAGAAAACTGAACTGATTTTAGGTTAAGGGTACAGCAATAACAGAGATATTCCTTGATAGTATCTCTAAGTAAATTTTCAAGACCCAAACCATCACATTACCTGGAGAATCTTCTCTTCCCACTGTATCATTTTGGTTCCCTGGAATGACCATAAGCTTCCAGAACAATGGAGGAAGCTTTTGCATATCTGGAGGTAGTGTGAGCAGAAGGTCTCAGTGAAAGATTGGGCTTCCACATTTATCATGGAAATCAGAATCTTTCCTTATCAAAATTGTATCATTCATCTATGTTGTGACTAGGCAACTGAGGCTAATCTCCTTGGCTGTCATGGACTGTCTAACATATTACACACTTACACACTGACATAAGCCCTGACTCAACTTTTTTCTTCAAAGTGCTTTTATCACTAATACTTATGCTTCTTCACATGTGTATGGGAAACAACATGGCAGCAAAAGTATGCTGAATTTTACATATAAAGTTTGTCAGAGACTCATCTGTAAAAAATGGGTAAGAGTAATCCTTGCCATGTTAACTCATGCAGTGTTTGATGCTTAATATCAATATATATCATGATATGAATGTCCTACATAAACTCTATAGTACTACACGCTTGTTTGTAATGCTTCTGCTGCAGTTGTTACTGATGGTGTTAAAATAAACTTCTCCATTATGCTTCCCTTTTAGATTTTAAATTCTGTGTGGGTAGATAACAATCAGCAATAATAAGCTATATACACTGCTGTCATTTTAAATACTTCATGTATTTTGTACTGAATGAAAAATAGCACTTGATCGAGTGCAATTCTATTTACAACACAAAATTATTATAAAACTAGTTGTAGACCAATTAGGAAGAGAGGTAAATAACTGTGTATCTTAATTCAAAGAGAGATGACCTACTTATTGGGTGTCCTTACTGGAAAATTAATATGTTTTTTTAATCCCAATTTTGAGATTTTTCTCTAGATTTCGATAGAATCTCTTTCCCTAGACATGAATGAATGAAAGTTTGAATTGGGACACGGGTTGTAGAAAAACATTTGAGTAAGTGGTCATCTGGAAGTTCGTTTCTAATGTCAGGATAGCAAAGATGTTGAAAGGTCCCTTTCCCTTACGTTGACCTAACCCTTGAGGTGGCCAATGTTACTGGCATGACCCAGCTCTTTCTGTAGCAGGGCTTCTCTTCTTGTTGTTATTTTGTTATCTTTTATTCAGTACGCCCTCAGTCTCCTCAGAGAAGCCTGTGGAAACAGGCCCGTGGTTGGGTGGTTCTTTGAGAAGACAAAAAATGTACAATATCTGAGGATTAAAGCAGCAGCACATGTAACACAGCTAGTTTTCATTAAAATAATCAAGACAAACATAGATTGTTATTCGGTGTAAATTAACAGTTTTGCTGTTAATTTTGCTGTTTTTTTTTTTTTTTTTTTTTTTTTGCGGTACATGGGCCTCTCACTGTTGTGGCCTCGCCCGTTGCAGAGCACAGGCTCCAGATGCACAGGCTCAGCGGCCATGGCTCACGGGCCTAGCCGCTCCACGGCATGTGGGATCATCCCGGACTGGGGCACGAACCCGCGTCCCCTGCATCGGCAGGCGGACTCTCAACCACTGTGCCACCAGGGAAGCCCTGGTTTTAAATTGAATGTACATAATTAGTTTTACTATTATTTTAAGGGTGGAAATATAAACATTGAACCTAAGGTATTTTCCACAAAAGATAGCTTCTCAAGGGTTTAAGAGATACTATGCATTTACCTGTTATGTTATGTACTAGTCTGGACCTAAGCTGGATTATTAAGACCAAAAATAATTATGAAGCCAGGTTTATGTTGATTGATAACCACACACAGCACTGATTATCACTGGTAGGTAGAAATTTAAGGGAGATGTGATTTGTTCAAAGTAAATTCAACAAGAGATTCAATGGATTTTATGCTGTCTAGGTGCTATGTTGTATAACTGCAAAATTTTGTGTAAAATGAAGAAGAGTAATATAAGAAAACCGTAAGTGGGAGTGATTTACCTTTCCAAGATCTAGTGATACTGGGAAGGAGAGGAGGAAATATGTGAAAGGCAAGAAAATGTGCTGGGCATGCAGGCACAGAAACATTCTCAAGGATTTCTGCCAGGGAGTCAAGGGAGACAAACCTAAATAGTAAGGTTGCATTCCCTTCAAATCTGCATATTTGGCAACACTTAAGCCATTACCTGCAGCTGAGGAGTTCCAATAAAAGTGATTTAAAAACTCATTCTGGCTTTCTCCAGATGCCAGCTCCCTGAGGTTGCCACCACACATTATTTAATATGGGCTTGATGGTTTCAATCCTCTTCCTGATGCCTGATTCAGCTCTGCTATAGGCAGCCCTTTCTGTCTGTAATTGATGAGGTATTGCTAAATGATTGAAATTGTTCTAGCATTTTCTAGTGTTTTTCATCATCTATTTATTTCACATTATTCCTGATTTACTTTGGTTTCTTCTTAAATTTATATTTATGTTTCAATATTATTGTCCTCTCCACCAATACTTTGTACCTGACTGAAATAATACTGAAATCTGTATTCATAGGGTTATATTTTAGCATGCCACCTGATGAACATACTGTTAAAAGAGTAAAAGATGATCATGATAACAGAGACCTCTTTCCTTGGAAGAAGAAAAGGTGTTTTGCATAATGACTTTTTTTAACTTTTAACTTAATTTTTTAATTAAACCATGTTTGCATCCTTGGAATAAATCTCACTTAATTGTGGTGCATGATCCTTTTAAAGTATTGTTGAATTTAGTTTGCTGATATTTTATTGAGGATTTTTGCATCTTTGCTTATCAGGAATATTGGCTTGTAATTTTCTTTTCCTGTGGTGTCCTTTCTGGTTTTGGTTTCAGGGTAATGCTGGCCTTATAAAATGATTTTGGAAGTGTTCCTTTCTCTTCTACTTTTTGGAAGAGTTTGAGGAGGATTGATTTAAATTCTTTGAAAGTTTGGTGAAGCTGTCTGGTCCTGGACTTTGTTTCTTTTGGGAGGTTTTTTCACAGTTTTGTAATTGGTAGAATCTTATGCAAGTACAAGGGGATTATTTCTGGGAGTAGATTTTGTTTTCACTATTTAAGTAGGTCATTTACATGCATACAAATAAAAATAACAAACATGTATAACCAAAATGTTGCCAGTGTTTCTTACTAATCTATTATCACTGAAGGAGTAATTAACTAGCAGCAGTGAAGGGGGAATTTGCCAAGTTTTGTTGTAGTTATTGGTTTACATCTCTATCCCTTTCACCATGAGTTCTGGGAGAACATGAATGTCTCTTATTCATTTTCATATTCTCACACTGCATAGTTTATCAGAGGTGCTCACTCAATACCTGCTGGATGAGGTGAGAATGTTAATTGGTACAGCCACTGTAGAAACAGTATGGAGATTCCTAAAAACATTAAGAATAGAACTACGATATGATCCAACTATTTCACTTCTGTGTATTTATCCAATCGATGGGAAAACTTTAATTGGAAAATATATATGCACCCCTATACTCATTGCAGTCTTATTTATAATAACCAAGATGTGGAAGCAACTGAAGTTCCCATCAATGGATGAATGGATAAAGAAGATGTGTTATATATATATATATATATATATATATATATATATAAAATACTACTCAGCCATGAAAAAGATGACATCTTGCCATTTGCTACAAATGGATAAACCTTGATGGTATTATGCTAAGCGAAATACGTTAGACACAGAAAGGCAAATACCATATGATTTCAGTTATATGTGGAATAAAAATAAATAAATAAATAAATGAACAAACCAAACCAAGCAAAAGTAAACACATAGATACAGAGGAGAATAGTGGTTGCTAAAGGGGCAGTGGGGTAGAGTAAAAGCAGTAAAGGAGGTCAACCCTATGGTGATGGATGGAAACTAAACCTTTGGTGGAGACCATGCTGTAGTGTGTACAGAAGTTGAAAAAAATAGTATACATGTAAAACATATAATGTTAACAAACAATAAAAATATATGCTGGATGAATAAATTAATGGTTCTGATAGTGTATTCCTTTCTGTAGAGTTGGTTCTATGTCACACAGAGTTTCACATTCTGTGTTTGACCATACCACTTCATACTTCCCATCAGACTGGTCAGTCTTTGTATCTTGGCTGATGTTAATCTGCTACCTTAAAATGCTTCTGGGCCTCCCTGGTGGCGCAAGTGGTTGAGAGTCCGCCTGCCGATGCAGGGGATACGGGTTCGTGCCCCGGTCTGGGAGGATCCCATATGCCGCGGAGCGGCTGGGCCCGTGAGCCATGGCCGCTGAGCCTGCGCGTCCGGAGCCTGCGCGTCCGGAGCCTGTGCTCCGCAACGGGGGAGGCCACAACAGTGAGAGGCCCGCATACCGCAAAAAAAAAAAAAAAAAAAAAAAAAAAAAGATGCTTCTGTCTTTTGGTCCAAATTGCTCATATTTCAGTCTTTGTAATATATAGCAAACACATATCAACCATATTTCTTAAAACTATGTAGATGTTTTTAGTTTCTGTTAGACACTCCACAAATCCATATAAGAAGGAAAGCCAGGTGCACAACTTCTGTCCAATATGAGTTTGCTCTGCTGATGCCCTGTTGTAAAATGCAAATGCATCTGTGATGGGAGTCAAATTTATAATGTTCCATGATTTTAGGCAGAAAAAAACAATTCTTTTGGTTGTGTGGTACCTCAATTTTGTCTCCTACTGTCATATATTTGCCACAGACACATCACATATATCTTTCCTTGCTGCTTTTATGGTTCTTCTTTGTTTCATTCACCCGTATATGTGGGCTTCAGTAGCATCCCTTGTCTTTATATATACTGATTTTAGGAGATCGTGTATACTTCCTTATGAGGTTTTGGGAAAAGTCAACTTTAACATTGTAAGGGTCAAGAATAAATTAAACTAAACCAAATATCATATAGTCCTCATAATACTCTTGGGTAATATATAATTCAGCATTTTAAGAAATAGTGATCATCCTCTTTCACAAAATGTTGCTTTCTTCTTATCAAACCAAAAAAGCTGCTGCGACTGTATTTTCTCTAACTGCTTTCTCTTCCATCCTTGAAGCTTCTTTGGTGAGGAGATGCTTGTGGATCTAGTGTAGTGAAACATTTTTTTTCTCTCTAAGCATATGGTTTTCGAACAGGGATATTGTAGGGACCTAGTTTTCAAAATTACTTCTTATTAGTCTAATTGAATATACTTACTAATGTGTGCTGAATGATTAATTTATTATAAAGTAGGGCTGCATTGTTCTGAAAAACTATGCCTTGAAAAATTTCATATGCCTCTATTTTCTTACTATCATTCATTTTTCTTTTAAGGAATGCAGACAAACAAAAGAGATAAAAGCATATTAGCTTTGTGTCCCAGTTTGTCTTGGGACTCTTAAATGATCATGGATACAAATGTCAAGTTTAAATGTCTTTGATGGTTTGCTTCTCAGTGGTTTTGGACACAGCAAGAGTAAAGTGTAGTACAGTAAAGCCAGATCCAAGCTCTTGGGTGTCTTCTCTCTCCTCACTCTCCTCAGTATTCCTCTTTGCCAGTTTGGAAGTTCAATCAAATACATCAGGAGTTGACAGGTGGTGAGTGGGTAGTACAATTTCAACATACTTAGCATAAAAGTAATGTTATGTGCAATTCCTATGAAATTGTATGGTATGGTATTATTTTAATGAGTGAATTAGCAAAAGTGAGCCAGTCACTTCGATGTTCTCATCATTCACTATTTAAAGCAGAACTCATCTTTTTTGTTCATGCTCTTCTCAGGAGATGCATCATTTATAATCCAAGCATATTATTAACAAATGATGTCATATAAAAATGAGACAATTTCATGTCTTTCAAATACAGTGAGAAAGGACATATTTCAATAATATTTTATGTTTCTAGACACTACATAGTAGATACTTAAATCTTTCTTAAATATTGAATTAATATTCTGTCCATGGGTGCTGTATAAACTGCCTATGTTCTTAGGTCCCAGTATATCTATAAATTAATTACTTTAATTCTTCCTATGAATAGTATTTCAATTTTTCTGAACATTTAACATAGCAACAGAGAGGTGTATAAGTAGAACAAGATTATTTCTCCACTTAAGCTGAACTATGGTAAAGATGAAAAGGTGGTTGTGTGGTTGAGCATTGTCAGTAATGGAATTTAAATGTTCTTACAAACATAAAATAATGCCAAATTTTTAAGATACAGGCCCGGATATAGATTGTTATTGCTGTTCAAATGACATGGAAAGAAAAATTGGAAGCATATGGAAAAGAGGTTTGAATCATACATGCACTCAAAGTGTTATCTTTTGGCTTATTTTCTGAGAGTGTGTAAGGCTTAAAACCTCATGATCTATATGCCAGTACAAGAGGCATGCTCTTTGGTTCATAATCAGTTCCAGGAAACCATTGAAAATAGCAGTATGTACAATGTGGTGTATCTTCAATTTTTAAATTAAACCTGGTGGTTTATGAAATAACTAACCCTTTAATATGAAAGCCACTGGGGAAAAAGATCCAGGGCCACCTGAGTAGATGTAGTAGAAACTTGTTGCTTTTTTGGCTGTCCATTGTCCAGATATTCATTGGGTAATGTACTAATTGGACACTGTATCTCATCTTCCATTCAGAATCAACAGCTTTCTTTTCCCCTGGCAACCAGGTTATGGGTATGTAACCTAGGCTCAGCTAATTGGATGCTACCATCCCAGACTATGAATCTAAAGTAACACAAGATTGAAATGATGAATAATTAATTTTGGGAAGCTACTACCGTGTCTAGTGGTAGTAGTGGTGGTGTTAAGAGGAGGTGGAGACCTACAAGTATCAGTGTCTCTGTCCAGGACAGATTTTTAAAGCTAAAAATGATTGTTTTATTCTTTGCTTTGTATCCTTCCAAACCTCATTTGGTTTCTGCCAGACTTAGAAGTGTGTTTTCTCAGCCAATATAATAGTATCCAATATAAGCTTCTGATGAATCCCTTTTTATTTCCTAGAATAATTAGAGTTCATTACTATTACTATCAGATAAGAATAATGACAGATACCATGTAATGCTACCTAATTTCCTTGCACTAATGATGTGTAATAGACTCCAGATCACTTGTTCTGGAGATTACAAGAGACCATCATATCTAATTTAATGCCTAAGAGTAGATTGATGCATTTAGTATAACAAAAGCAATGTGTAAAATTTACCAAATGCAATATTATTGTTTACATTTTTGAGGATGATTCATTTATTCTTTTACAGAAGAGATAGAGTGTTAAAAACTGTTTAGTAATAATAGATGTAGCTTGATCTAGAAGGCATGAGCTTTAGAAAAACGAAGTGCTGGGTGTTAATTTTGGCTTTGCTATTTGCCAACTGTGTTCCCTATGTAAGTTACCTAAGTTTCCTCATCTTTAAAAAGATCATAAGAAATATTGTGAAGATTAAGTAATATAATATTAGATATTACATTGCAACAAGCACAGAGCCTGGTGCATTCTTATCATTTAATTAATAATTATTATTTTTGCTAAAATTTATTAAATGCTTAGCATGAGTCAGGAACTGTGATGTTCTATATATGATATAAATGCAAATAACCTTCAAAACAAAACTTTGAAATAAGTACTGTTTCAATCTCCTTTTTCAGATAAGGAATAAGGAAAGTAAAGCAGAGAGAGCTTACAAAACATCCTCAAGGTCACAGAGCAACAATTCCATTCTTTCCATTTTTTTCTACTTAAATTTGTGTCTCTTTCCTCTTCCATTTTTTTCTTTTTATTTGATCCTTCAAATTTTAATTCTATTGTTGCTTTATTCTTTGTGAACTGCAGGGTCGTTGGCCAACAACTTACAAATAATTCCAAAGTAATTTGTGAGTAGAGCTGGGAACAAGTTACCCAGCTCTCATTGTCTTTTTCAAGAACATAAAGACATTCATATACAATCCGCTCATTGGAGAAATTATCCTAATAATCTGAGATAAATTTTCATTTTTGAAACTTTCAAATTATCTTTTGATAGATCGCTTGCATGCAACTTTTAAAGCATATTACCCTCAGGTTAAGAGAAAGTAAAAAGGGACTCCCTTAGAAAAGCTGTATCATGATGATCTCAGTGAAACAAAGTTTATGTGCTCCAGCCTAGTTCTTGAGTAAGCAACTGTTTTTGTGAGGCAGAAAACCCCATCATCTCTGGACTCACGTTAGACTCAGGCAGAGTAAAAGGATCCTAAAGGCTATTTCTCCTGATTAGGTTTTAAGCATGTGGCCATGGGCACTGCTGACACACCTGGATAAACGCCCCTGTGGCAAAGAAAGGCAACAGTGCTGCCAGTCATCAGCATCCAATTCACTCCCATTTCATATGATGATAAAAAATTAAAAGCTGTTCTAAAAGCAGAGGGATTTGAATCTGGCTTGGCACCAGGCCCTGTAAATATGCTTATGAATCAGTGTTGTTTCTCCTCTTGGGTGTAAGTCCATTCTGGAATCCATGCCACCTGTTGCTGCTGCTGTTTTCTATTTAAGCTTCTATTTTTGTAAAGAGTGTGAGAAGCCCTGATTGACAAGCATTTTTTTTAAAGAATGTTGTCATATGAGGATGAAATGCAGTTCTTCATTTCCAGTGATGCACTGTAATCTCATTAGGCTACACAAACTGATAGGAGGCTGATTATAACTCTCCACCCAACTGCAGGCTGGAACGTGGGTTAGGCAAGAATGAGCAGTAAGTGATACCTTTTCCCAAACCCTTCAATCATTTTATAAGTTCTCTTTAGGAAATATTTCCAAATGTTTTTGACAAATGCACAGTGCTTGAGAAACAAAGTTGTACATTTCTTGATTACATATTTATTTTAAAATTTATTTACTGATATCATATTTCCACTACCTACTAAGAATCATACTTAGTCTATGGGGAATCTGTCCAATATATGGTTCTAAAAGACAAGTCTTGGAAATAATCCTTCTAGTATATACACATCTTATGTGGACAAAATCCGTGTAGATTATACACATCTTACATGCATAGCTCCTTCAATTTCAACTTTAATTGGTCATCTTATGAAAAATATGCAATTAAAAAGCAGCTTTTGCAAAGAAATGAGAGTTTGTAGAGATAATTTTTTATAGTTATAATATCTAACTCTCTGGAGAACCACACATACTGGAATTTCACTAACAGTCAAAGAGATATATATTAAACTCTGGATTTCGTGAAATAGATTCTGTTGTTTCCCTTTACCAAGAACTCTTTAGGATGAACTCATGTTGACTATAAATCATTATGTTAATATATTGCTGAAGCAGGTAACCATTTAGTATTCATGCAATATTTTATTGAGCTCCTTTCTCCATTTCTCCATGTACAAATAGGAAATATTACCCCTACTATAAGAAACATGTTTATGCTTTCAACATGCTTTCAACATGCTTTCAGGAGACAGGTACTGTTTTTAATCTCCAAATTATTTTCATGTAATAATGGTGTGTATATAAGAGTAGGAGCATAGAAACCACTGTTATTTGCCTCTATAATGCCTTCAGAAAGGGAATAATCTTGAAATATATGTATGTTCCATCATCATAAATTATTGCTTTTCATCATCATTTACTCCCCTTTCTAGATGGATCTTTCCTGATCTATGTACACCTGCAATTGTGCAGCTGGATTCTACCAAATGTTATCAGGCTGTTAACTATAATCTAATACTTTTACAGGACTTTTTTTGTGTGTCTTCCACTGTAGAGAGATGGGACAGTAAAGGCAAATGATTTTATAGGCCCCTCTAGTCTTATATATCACTCAGTAATAAATGACACTATCTGTCTTCAAACAAAACATAAAATGCATATTCACATATGTACAAGTACATACTATATGTATCCATTTCCTATATATAAAATTTTAATTGAATATTTCAGTAGAGAGAAACTCCAGTGCTAACATAATATTGTTTCCAAAAACCTCTAAGCCTATCCTTCTATCCCCCATTACTTGTAGTGCTGAAAGTTTTCCAGAATCTCCTCTGTTTTAAACATTCTTAATCTCCTCACCTACATGTCAGATAAAGCAAAGTGAGAATATTGATTTACTCACATAACAAAATTTGCTAATAGGACCAACTAGTGTCATTTTGTAAATTCAAAATATCTGTGCATGGAGCACTAAAAGCTCACTAATGAGAACTTATATTATTAAAGACAAAGTCTTTCACCCTAAGAGCTTTTGCTGTGACTTGTTGTGATGGAGTAGGCAGCATATCAGCAATAGTTCTGAAGTCTAGTGCCAACAGACTCAAAATGAAGACATAACAAGAACAGTATAGAGGCAATACAACAATGAAATCTCAAACCACTAAACATATTTTCCTTAAATTTCAATGGGGCTGCCTAAGAACCTACATAAAGGAGTTTTTTCTTTCGTTTTTAAAATTTTAATCAGTTAACATCCAAGCCACTGCAAGCAATACAGATTCTGATTCATTCAACAGTACTCACTTTCCAGTGGGACCATTTGATTCCTGACTCCTCTAAAACAAACCTAAAAGGGAAGAATAATTCAAAGCCAGAGAGCTCATCCTATAAAGGACTGCCACCAGATTTCACATCAACATTTCTGGGTCTTAGTTTACTCATCTGGGAAATGAGAAGACGAGAAGATTGGATGAAAGCATCTCTATATCCCTTTTATCTCTAAAGTTCTATGATCCTGAGGGCCACAATGCTACACTCAAGTTTTGCATCCCTTTCTTTTTATAATAAATATGAATAGCAATTAAATATAAGAATTCATTTTTTTCTCAAGTCCTTAAAATTATTTCACTGCAAACTTGGCAGGAGATAGCTTCACGCTGTAATGTGATTTTCTTAAAATTTCATTTATCTTGAGATGATACTTTGTATCTAACTCCACATAGAGAGGAAATCCCTGGAGCTTCTTCTTCATCCTACCCTTCTTCTTAACTCCTATGTTGCTTAAGTACCAACCTAGGGAAGGACTTCATCACACTAGTGATGATGAAACGGATGAAGATAAGGGTGTACAAGAAAGAGCTTCCCCATTTGCTTTCTTCCCACTTCATACAACTTAGGTTAAAAAGGTCAAGAAGGAAAGAATATTTGAAGCAGCAGGCGTTGGCAGTGGAAAGGGAAGTAAGAAAATTTATTTCTTGAGATTGGCAGAAATAAACTGTAAGGGAGAAATAAATTGTAAGGGAAAGTGAACTCAGTCCTATGGTCTGAAGAATATATATATGTGCATCTATAGATTTGCATTAACTTTTTTTTAGGGGGGCATCATTCAGCATCATTGGCAAGAGGCTGCAACCTACATAGATGTTATCTCCAAACACCATTATTAATTATTTTCTAAAATTCAGTCTCTTTATTATGGCTTACAACATTTTTGATAATCTGTCCTGTCTTTTCTCTCTAGCCTCTTTTGCACCACACTTCTTTACTTGCTCCAAGGAGCCCGATGTCTTATAGTCTATGTAGCTGCCAGTCTGAATTATTTTTTCACTTCTTCCCACTGCACCATGATCAGTGCTGCCTCCAGGCCATTGCACAAACTTAAAATGCTTTCCTCAACTTTTCTTTTAGCTGATTCCTACTGTTATTTTTTTTTGTTCTCAGAATATATGACAACTTTTCTCCTGACTTCCTCAAAATTTCTCTCAAAACTGGCTGTCAGTACAAGGTGGAAACCCCTTGTTTACATTTCATATCACCAAGTCCTTTTTTTTCACTATAGCAATTGTACTCTTCTCTATTGTGTTAAGCCATATTTAACATCCATTCTCATGGCTTTAAATACCCTCCATATACCAATGACTCCCAAATATATATATCCTGTCCTGATTCTTCCCTAAAATACCAGACTCATATATCTAATTGTCTATTCAACATCTCCTTTTGAGGATACAAATAGACAGCTCAAAATTAGCATGCCTAAAATCAAACTTCTTATTTTTAATTCCTATCAAACATGTTTTCTTTTCATTCTTCCCTATCTCAATTAATGACAAATTCATTTCTTCCTGTTTCTCAGGACAAAAACCTTGGAGTCATCTTGAGTCCAAGTCATCTTGACTTCTTGAAACCTCTCACCACCTCCACTGTTACTACATGGCTCAAACCATCATCTTCTCTTACTGGAACTATTACAACAATTTCATATCTTCTTCCCCCAATTTCACCCTTTGCCCACTTTAGAAATTCTTCACTGCAGCAACTAGAATGTGTCAACTGAAAAACAATGCACAACCTAAAAGTTGAAAATTATGTTTTTTGGGTGTTTTTTGTCTGTTTGTTTTAGCTGTGTTGGGTCCGCCTTGCTGTGCACAGGCTTTCTCTTGTTGTGGTGAGCAGTGGCTTCTCTTGTTGCAGAGCATAGGATCTAGGCACACGGGCTTCCATAGTTGTGGTATGCAGGCTCAGTAGTTGTGGCATGCGGGCTCTAGAGCACAGGCTCAGTAGTTGTGGTACAAGGGCTTAGTTGCTCCACGGCATGTGGGATCTTCTCGGACCAGGGGTCAAACACGTGTCCCCTGCATTGACAGAAGGATTCTTAACAACTGCACCATCAGGGAAGTCCCAAGAATTATGTTTTATTCAGCAGACTTTCTGAGGACTTAAGCACAGAATACAGCCTCTCATATAGCTCTGAGGGAGTGTTACAAATAGGTAAGGGAGGAGCCAGGATACATAGGAGGTTTTGAAACAAAAATCAGGTAGTTGAAACATCAAAAGGAAGAGGCAACCTATGGAATGGGAGAAAGTATTTGCAAAACAAGCATCTGATAAGAGGTTAATATTCAAAATATATAAGAAATTCATAAGCTCAATAGCAAAACAAACAAAGAAACCCACCAAAACTATCCAGTTAAAAATAAGTAGGGGAACTAAAAAGATACTTTTCAAAAAAAAATTCAAATGGCCAACAAGTACATGAAAAGGTGCTCAGCATTACAAATAATTAGGGAAATGCAAGTCAAAACCACTATGCGTAACACCTCACACCTGTTACAATAGCTATTATTTAAAATACATAAGAAATGCTGGTGATTTTGAGGAAAAAGCATACTCCAAGCACTGCTGGTGAGAATGTAAGTTTGTTCAGCCACTATCGAAAACAATATGGAGGTTCCTCAAAAGATTAAAAAATAGAGCTATTATATGATTCAGCAATCCCACTTTTGGATGTATATCCAAAGGAAATGAAATCACTATCTCGAGTGTATATCTGCACCCCCAGACACACATTCTCAGCAGCATTATCAGAATACTAAGTCACAGAAGCAAACTAAGTGTCCTTTGATGGATAAATGGATAAAGAAAATGTGATTGAGATATAAAGATATAGATATATAATGGAATATTATTCAGTCATAAAAAGAAGGAAATCCTGCCATTTGCAACAACATGGATAGACCTCGAGAGCATTACACTAGGTGAAATAAGTCTGACAGAGAAAGGCACATACTTTATGATATAACGTACAGGTGGAATCTAAAAAAGCCAAACTCATAGAAGCAGATAGTAGAGTAGTGGTTGCCAGGTTCTTTGGGGTAGAGGAAATGAGGTCATATTGGTCAAAGTATACAAACTTCCAGTTGTAAGAGGAACAAGTTCCAGGGATCTAACATACAGCATGGTGACTATAGTTGACAATACTGTGTTGAATACTTGAAAGTTGCTAAAGGAGTAGATTTTTTTAAAATAAATTTTATTTATTTATTTATTTATTTTTGGCTGCGTTGGGTCTTTGTTCCTGCACTCGGGCTTTCTCTAGTTGCGGCAAGTGGGGCCACTCTTCATCGCGGTGCGCGGGCCTCTCACTGTCGCGACCTCTCTTGTTGTGGAGCACAGGCTCCAGACGCGCAGGCTCAGTAGTTGTGGCTCAGGGGCCCAGTTGCTCTGCGGTATGTGGGATCTTCCCAGACCAGGGCTCGAACCCGTGTGCCCTGCATTGTCAGGCAGATTCTCAACCACTGAGCCACCAGGGAATCCCCAAGGAGTAGATATTAAATGTTCTCACAATAAGAACAAAAAAATGTTAATTGTGTGAGGTGAAGGATGTGGTAACTAACCTTACTATGGTAAATATTTCACAATATATATGTGCATCAAACCATCACTTTGTACAACTTAAACTTAGACAATGCTACATGTCAATTATAACTAAATAAATCTGAGAAAAAGAAAAGAGAGTAAACAATGGAAGAGACTTTTTCTCCAAGACCAAAATCAAAGAAAAAAATATTTTAAAATCATGTATTTAGCAGAAAGCCAATAGTTCTAAAATGATATTCAAAAAATAACTATATAAATGTGTAGGAAAAATAGGTAAGAATTTTCATTTTTTGTTGTTTGAGGGAGGAAACAACAATAATTTTAGATTTAAGGGAGAAATTCATATCTTAATGGAATTCACTGGATTGAAAGTCACTCAACTTTTGTCAATCCCCTGCCTGAGTTTCCTGCAGCAAGAAAAATGAAGTTCTTTTAAGTGTTTGAACTATGTTTCCCAGGAAGTTATCAAATCTACTGATTTTGAGTAGAGAACAAGTTGGTCTGAGCTGAAGGGAAGTGGATACAGAAACAGCAAAGATACAAGGCTATTTTAGAATGCTGTCTCAGGATGCAACAGGCTATGAATAAAAGGGGAAGAGGAATGGTAGAGTGCATTTCTTGAGGCTTTAGGATGACCTCTGAGACCTTTATTTTTCCCTTCACCTAAATATTTTTTAACATCTTTATTGGAGTATAATTGCTTTACAATGTTTTGTTAGTTTCTGCTGTATAACAAAGTGAATCAGCTATATGTATACATATATCCCCATATCCCCTCCCTCTTGGCTCTCCCACTCACCCTCCCTATCCCACTCCTCTAGGTGGTCACAAAGCACCGAGGTGATCTCCCTGTGCTATGTGGCTGCTTCCCACTAGCTATCTATTTTACATTTGGTAGTGTATGTATGTCAGTGCTACTCTCTCACTTCATTCCAGCTTACCCTTCCCCCTCCCTGTGTCCTCAAGTCCTCTCTTCACCTAAATATTTTTTAAATCTCACAATTAAAATCTGAATGTATTTCTTGGAATTTCTCTAGCAGCATAGGTATATTTAATGTAAAACTTGACAGATCTCCTTTACTAACTTTTTTGTCAATCTTGCTTCTTTCCTTGGATGTATCACTGTTTATAATTTGTAGCCAGCATCCTTCCTGTTCTTTTCCTATGTGTTTTCATAAATATATGTTCCTATGTGTAGCTTTTCTCTGTGACTTGTTCCTTTTCTTTTTGAACTAAATCTAAACACATTTTAATTCTGAATCTTTATTAATATAAAGCAATATATTCCACATATAATAAATAATATAACAGAAAATTTAAATATGTTGAAATCATATAATTAAATTCTTCTATCAGGAAGCATTAAGTACTCACTAAAGTGCTAGGTTTATGTGAAGGAAAATTAGTGTGGATTGAAATATAAGATTTTGTGAAATTGAGGCTTAACTCAGACCTTGAGGAATTGTCAACCATAAGAAAGTGAAGGTTAAGCTTTATGGCATTCCAGTTGAGGGTAGCATCACGAAAAAAGCACAAGATTAAGCATGATGAGTATGAAGGATAATAAGGCAAAGCTGTCTAGTCTTGATGCAGAAGTCAAAGTGGAGCATATTCATGCTTGCAAGTGATTTAGGAAATGCATCCTGATGGTGCTAAATAAAATGGATGGCAGATAAGAGAACCTTGATTCCTGGGAAATAATGAGATGTCACTGGCGGTAAATCAGATATGGGTTTTGGAACATTCTGGACTAGCACTGTGGGAATGGAGAAAAAGTTAATCTGAGACATTTCTGGAAGAAGAAATGATATGATTTTTTTGATAGAGAGATTAAGTTTGATAGAGGGATTAAGAAAAAGAAAGACTCAAAAATGAACTCAGAGTTTTAAATTTCAAAATAGTGGTCCTATTAGAAAAGGAGTATGGCATAAGGCAAGGATGGGAGGAATGGAGAGGGAGTTTGGTTTACTTATAATGAAGAATGCCTAAAATGTTTATTTTAAGCAGAGAATACAGTTTACTTTTCTAAATTATATAAAGAATTGTCTTCATCATCTATCCTATTGTCTACTAGACCCCAACACTCAAACATCAAGAGTTTCACATCTAATGACAAGACACTGTTTGGAATTACAAGGAACTGGGTCATGAGAAGGTCTTGAAATCCTATTAGGGTTCCACAGTTATTCATCTATGCCTTGCTAGTATTGTTACAACCTTTGATATGCTGGAGGTCTCTAAAGAGTGTCTTAACTCACTGCATCTCAAATCTTCATCTAGGCTTAGGGACACCTCTTGTTATAACATATCAGGGAACAGCAGAGATAACAGGTGTCTCCTCAACCAGATGGTACAATGTGTAGCTGAAGGGGATAAAGATCGTAGAGAGGTTTCCATTGTGTTGTGAGATGTGAAGAAAGCCCTTCAGACTCAGGCCTCTGGGGATATTCCATCCTGGAATGGATGACATGAGAACAGATTAAAAATTGTTGTTTTTATCCTTTTCCCTTACACACACACACACACACACACACACACACACACACACACACAAAGTTCTATCAGCCAAGAAACATACACACTGGATGGGGATCTTTAGTTAAAACCCAAAGGTATGTCAGACATGCCTCTTTTCAAATTCCAGTGTTACACCTGCTGTAAAATAAGGCAATTTGTCACTGAATTGAGGTGAAGTGCTTCTAACATTTTGAGCAGTTAAGACACACAAGCATAATCTCCCTACCCCCCCCGGCCATTTTCAAAACACAGGAACAATGTCTAAAATAATATTTTAGAAAATAATGTTCAGGCTTTTTGAGCAATGCACAGAGCAGGTCTCAACAGTAACAGAAATTATCTAACCAAGACACAAAACCAAACCATTGCATTGTTCTAATTCTAGTGATGTTAAGAAGATATGAACTCTGAACTGCAGGTGGATGAGTGATGTTGCTAGGCAACTTTGCTTTTTACATATGAGATTGGCCCTGTTGGGTTAATTCTGCACTTTGTTTAAATCCTTCACTTTCAGCAAGTAGAAGGTTGGGCATGCAGAATCTGAAATTGATAGGTGGGTGAGACAGTTACAGGTGTACACATTGTTTGGTATTCTTTTGTAACAATCCATACAGGTATACAACTACATTGTTACAACTAAAAAATGGCAACATGAAATATAACAGTCATTTTTCTCCCAAGAAGAGGAGATTATAAATTTACTTGGTCCAAAGTATCACCTGCTTAAGCAATACATCAAACTGTGCAGTTCCATCAGTCTGAATCAATTAGAAATTACTCACAATGTAAATTACATTGAAAAGCTTTGATTTGTTACCAGAGTTTGTTACAATTCTCTTCAATCTTAAAAGACTGAAAGCAAAAAAGTAATAATGTGACAGTGATAGTGAAATGTAACTTTTATTGAGATTGATGAGAACCTATTTGCTACAATATTTGCTTTTAATAATTTAATTTTTCAAACACTGCAGAGAGAGCCATAAATATTTTATTAGGAAGCTTCTACAATTTATATAACTTTGGTTTGAACTGGTTCCTGATCTTTTGAATATACTTACATCAGTTTTTATAATAATCTCATTGACAATATGGCTTTAGCTCTTAAATCAGTTCCTTAATTGCACCCCTCTGTTTGATTAGCCCATGCCTTATTTATTGCATACATGAAACACTTGCTTGTAAATTGAGATATGACCTCACCCTTTCATAAAATCTAAGTGAATGATTGAGGGCAGGACATTAACTATCATCTTTTCAGAGGTTTTTGGAAATTTTTCTTTCACCAGCAGCATTTAGGTGCAGTTGTGACCATTTGAAAAATAATATCTGAGTTATTTGCAAAAGGTGAAAGCTAAAAGTGTAAATGAAAAAGATTCTCATAGTTAGTGAATGTTACTAGCAACATGAATGTCACTAAATTGACCTGTTTTAGACTTAGTTGCATTTCCTTAATATCAAAATGTCTATAAAGAATACAGATTCATCTAAAAGTGATGATTAATATTCAATATTAAGGACTATTTATAACTGTCTACATTTTAAATCATACATTGGTAGGTAGCAGAAAGGTATTTGGTTGGGTTTTCATTTGATTTTTAAAATGTTTATGGCAAAATTTTATGTGTTCACAAAATATGGTATTCAAATGAGGCAATAAACAAATAAATAAACATGCTTACTGGCCATTTTTGCCTCAGTAGGATTTTGTAGAATTCCCTCTGTAGGAATCCCTCAGTAGTACTTTCCTTGCTTTAGGGTGAAAGCATGGAGAATGGAGAGCTTCCCATGACATTTTGCATGACACAGCTACTGTAGATGATTCTTGTTTCCATCTGGTGGTTTCTACTTTAACACTAAATTGGACAATGCATTCAGAAGTTAACTTAGTATTTAACCATAATTACTCCTGCTGATGGTCACTTCTATCCATTGATAAATAGACCCTACTGTTTTCACTATGCTGCTTACCATTTTTCTATGAAATGTGAACATTTAAGATACTATCTGAAGACTCCTTAGCAAACTATAGTTGTGTACATCTTGACTACTCTTAATGCACTTAAAATAGTTTAAGTTTCCAAAAGCAGCTAAAGTATATCTGTACCGTGTGATTTCTTCCAGTAAAAGGGTGATATCTTTGAGAATCCATGTCATACACAGAGATATCAGCAGTGTGGTGATGGAAAACCAAACATGACATGTCGTACAGATTATTTACTGTCAAATTTTAGAATTACTTTATTAAACAGAAAGCAGTGATTAATAAAACCACTGCAAACTGACTTAGAAAATGACATGCCAAACTTAGACAATTTCCTTTTTATATTTTATTTTACCGTAGTAGTAATAGTTAACATGTGATATATTTTCATAACAAATTTTAAAGTGCACAATACAATACTGTTGACTATAGGGAAAGTATTGGACAGCAGATGTCTATAACTTATTCATTTTGTTTAACTGAAATTTTATTCCCATTGATTAGCAACTCTGCATTCCTCCTCCCCTCCCGCCACACAACCCCTGGCAACCATCAGAACTCTTTGATTCTATGAATTTGACCATATTAGATATCTCATATAAATGGAATAATGTAGTATTCATCTTTCTATAATTGGTTTATTTCACTTAGGGTAATGACCTCAAGCTTTATCCATGCTGTTGCATATGGAAGAATTTCCTTGTTTATTAAAAAATATGAATTCTTTATTAAGGCTGAATAATATTCCATTGTATGTATATGCCACATTTTCTTTATCCATTAATCTGTTGATGTACAGATAGGTGGTTTCCACATCTTGGCTATTGCAAATAGTGCTGCAATGAACATGAGAGTCCTAATTTCTCTTCAAAATCCTGATTTCAGCTCCTTTGGATAAATGCTCAAAAGTGGGGTTTCTGGATCATATAGTAGTTCTCCTTGTAATTTTCTGAGAAACTTCCAGACTGTTTTCCGTAGTAGCTAAAACATCCTATATTCCCCAAAATAGTATATAAGGGCCAATTTCTCCACATTCTTACTTTTTGTCTTCTGTTTTATTTTTATATATTTATTTTTGATAAACAGCCATCCTGAGAGGTGTGAGATGATAACTCATTGTGGTTTTGATTTACATCTCCCTGATGATTACTGATGTTGAGCATTATTTCATATGTCCACCGGCCATTTGTATATAATTTTGGAGAGATGTTTATTCAAGCTCTTAGTCCATTTAAAAAAATCAGGCTATTAGTTTCTTTGCTTTTGAGTTGTATGAGTTCCTTATATATTTTGCAGATTAATCTCTTATCATATATATGGTTTGAAAATATTTTCTCATTCCATAGGTTACCTTTTACTGTGTTGGTTATTTCCTTTGCTGTGCAGAATCTTTTTACAGTTTGATGTAGTTCCATTTGTCTATTTTTGCCTGTGGTTTTGGTGACATACCCATGAAATCATCGTCAAGACTGTGAAAATTTTCCCATGTTTTTTATTTTGCAATATAATTCACATTTTATTCTTTTTATTTTTAACGAATTTTTATTTTATATTGGAGTATGGCTGATTAACAATGTTGTATTAGTTTCGGGTGTACAGCAAAGTGATTCAGTTATACATATACATGTATCTATTCTTTTTCAAATTCTTTTTCCATTTAGGTTATTACAGAGTATTGAGCAGACTCAATACCCATATGTTTTATTCTAGGAGTTTTAAAGTTTCAGTTCTTGTGTTTAAGTCTTTAATCCAATGTGAGTATATTTTATTCCTTCCAGTTTCATTGAGATATAATTGATATACTGTATTATAAAATTTAAGGTATACAACATAATAATTTGAATTGTATACATCATAGAATGATTACCACAGTATGTTTAATGAGCATCCATCATTTCATATAGATGCAACATTAAATAAATAGGAAAAATATTTTTTCCTTGAGATGAGAAATCTTAGGATTTATAATACTGTCTTAACAACTTGAGTTAATTTTTGTGTATGGTATAAGATGAAGTCCCAATTTCATTCTTTTGCCTTCCCAACACCATTTGTTGAAGAGACTGAACTTTCCCCATCATGTCTTTTTGGCACCTTTGTCAAAGCTCATTTGCCCATAGATGTGCGGATCTATTTCTGGTCTTCTGGTCCATTGCTTTATATGTCTGTGTTTATGCCAGTACCATACTGTTTTGTTTATTGTAGCCTTGTTTTTGAAGTAGAGTTGATTTACAATGTTGTGTTAGCTTCTGGTGTACAGCAAAGTGATTTGGTTATACTGTAGCTTTATAATATGTTTTGAAATAAATAAGTGAAATGTCTCCAGTATGTTTTTCCTCAAGATTGATTTGGCTATTCATGGTTGTTTATGGTTTCATATGAATTTAGAATTATCTTTTCTATTTATGTAAAAAATGTCATTGTGATTTTGATAGGGATTACATTTAATCTGTAGATTACTTTGAGTAGTATGGACACTAACAATATTGTCTTTCAGTCCATGGACACAGGATGCCTTTCAGTTTTCTGTGTCTTCTTTAATTTCTTTCACCAATGTGTTCTACTTTTCAGTATACAAAGCTTCACCACCTTAGTTAAGTTCATTCCTAAGCATTTTAATTCTTTGATTCTCTTTGATGTTATTGTAAGTGGCATTTTCTTAATATCATTTTCTGATAATGTGTTGTTGGTGTATAAAAATGCAACTGATTTCTGTATGTTGATTTTGTATCCTGAAACTTTGCTTAATTTATTTGTTCTAATAGTTTTTTTTTTTAAACTGGCATCTTTAGGGTTTTCTTTTTATGAGGTCATGTCATCTACAAACAGGGAGAATTTTACTTTTTGCTTTCTGATGTAGATGCCTTTTATTTCCTTTTCTTTCCTAATTGCTCTGGCTAGCTGTTCCAGAATTATATTGGATAGATGTAGCAAGAGTGAGCATCCTTGCCTTTTTCCTGAACCTGTAGGCTAACTTTTCAGTTTTTCACAGTTGAATATGATTAGCTGTGGACTTTTATTTTTTTAGGTTATTTAATAAATTTTATTTTTTATACATTATTTTTATATTATTTTCCATCATGGTTCATCACAGGATATTGAATAGTTCCCTGCACTATACATCAGGACCTTGTTTTCTATTCATTCTAAATGTAATAGTTTACATCTACCAACCCCAAACTCCCAGTCCATCTCTCTCTCTCTCCCTTGCCCCTTGGCAACCACAAGTCTGTTCTCTATGTGTCTGTTTCTGTTTTGTAGTTAGGTTCATTTGTGCCATATTTTAGATTCCACATATAAGTGATATCATATGGTATTTGTCATTCTATTTCTGACTTACTTCACTAGCGTGGTAATCTCTAGTTGCATTCATGTTGCTGCAAATGACATTATTTTGTTCATTTTTTATGGCTGAGTAGTAAGCTGTGGACTTTTAATATATGGCCTTTATTATGTTGACATAGTTTCCTTCTATTCTAGTTTGTTGGGTTTTTATCATGAAAGGGTGTTAAATGTTATTAAATGTGTTCCTGCATGTTTTGAGACAATCATGTGACTTTTTCCCTTTATTCTGTTAATGTGGTGCATCACAATTATTGATTTTCCCATTTTTAAATAAAGTTGCTCCTCAAGGATAAATCTCACTTTATCATGGTGTGTGATACTTTTAATGTGCTGCTGAATTTAGTTTGTTAGTATTTTGTTGAGAATTTTTCATCTATATTCATCAAGGTTATGGGACTGTAGTTCTCTTTTCTTGTAGTGTTTTGTCTGGTTCTGTAGTGTTTTTTATCATGGTAATTTGGCTTCATAAAATGAGTTTGAAAGTGTTCCCTCCTCTTTAGTTTTTGGAAGAGTTTGAAAAGAATTGGCATTATTTCCTTTTCAAATGTTTTGGAGAATTCACCAGTGAAATCGTTGAGCCTGGGCTTTTCTTTGTTGGGAGATATTTGATTACTGATTTGATCTCCCTACTAGTTATAGGTCTGTTCAAACTTTCTATTTCTTTCTTTCTTTCTTTCTTTCTTTTTTTTTTTTTTTTTTGTGGTACACGGGCCTCTCACTGTTGTGGCCTCTCCTGTTGCAGAGCACAGGCTCCGGATGCACAGGCTCAGCAGCCATGGCTCATGGGACCAGCTGCTCCATGGCATGTGGGATCTTCCTGGACCAGGGCACGAACCCACGTCCCCTGCATCGGCAGGCAGACTCTCAACCACTGTGCCACCAGGGAAGCCCCAGACTTTCTGTTTCTTTATGATTCAGTCTTGTTAGGTTGTATGGTTCTATGACTTTATATATTTCTTTTCAATTATCCAGTTTGCATATAACTTTCATAGTAGTCTCTTATCCTGTTATTTATGTGGCATCAGTTGTAATGTCTCTTCTTTAATATCTAATTTTATTCATTCTAATCTCTCTTTTTTACTTAGTCTAGCTAATGGTTTTTCTATTTTGTTTACCTTTTCAGAAAATGAACTCTTTAGTGTCATTGAGTTTTTTCTATTATTTTTCTTTTCATGATTTCATTTATTTCATTTATTTCTGCTCTAGGCTTTGTTGTTTCTTTTCCATGCTGAATTTAGCTGTAGTTTGTTCTTTTTTCTAGCTCCTTTTGGTGTAATGCTACATTGTGTATTTGAGATCTTTCTTCCTTTTTATTATAGATGTTTATCTTTATAAACTTCCCTCCTAACACTATTTTTGCTGTATTCTATAAGATTTTTTACGCTGTTTTTCAATTACTATACTTCTACCTTCAGTTGTGTCAATGTTTGCTCGATATATTTAAGTGTTCTGATGTTGTGTGAACATCACATATGTTTATAATTGTGATATCTTCTTAGTGAATTGGCCCTTTTATCATTATATAATGTGCTTTATCTCTTGTGACAGTTTTTGACTTAAAGTCTATTTGGTCTGATGTAAACATAGTCACTTCTCTCTTTTGTTTGCCATTTGCTTGGAATATCTTTTCCATCCCTTCACTTTCAGCCTATGTATCTTTAAATCTAATGAGAGTTTCTTGTGGACAGCATGTAATTGGGTCTTCTTTTTATATCCTTTCAGCCTCTCTTGGACTTTTCATTGGATAATTTAATCTATTTATATTTAAAGTAATTATTGATTAAAGGATTTAATACTGCCATTTTAATTGTTTTCTGTTAGTCTTGTGGTTCTTTGTCTTTTCCTGTTTTGCTCTCTTCCTCTGTGTTTTGTTGTGTTTTTGTTTTTCTATCAATATGTTTAATTCCTTGCTATTTTTCTTTTATGTAACTTCTCTATGTATTTTGTTCTGTGGATACCTTGAGACTTACATAAAATATCTTATACTTATAACACATTATGCATGGTTCTATTGTCAAAAATCTATGTTGTGTGTCCTTTAATATATTTTTAGTTATAGTCATTGTTTGTCTTTTAACTTTATTTTTAACTTTTATACTAGAATTAAAGGTGATTTGCTCACCACCATTACATCCTGCATTTGTCTATATATTTAACCTTTGCCAATGAGTTTCATAGTTTCTTATGTTATTAAGTTGCTGTTTTGCTTCCTTTTGTTTCAATTTGAAGAACTTGCTTTAGCATTTCTTATAAGGCAGGTGTTGTGATAAATTACTTCAGCTTTTGTTTTTCTAGGAAGGTCTTTATCTTTCTTTCATTTTTGAAGGAGAGTTTTTCTGAGTGTAGTATTCTTGGTTAGCATTTTTCAGCACTTTTAATATATCATCCCACTCCCTTCTGTTCTGCATGGTTTCTGCTGTAAAACCCAATGCCAGTCTTATGCAGTTTCCCTTATACATGACAAGTCCCTTTTCTCTTACTGTTTTCAAAATTCTCTCTTTGTCTTTGACTTTTGACAATTTCATTACATCGTGTCTCAGTGTGAATTTCTTTTGATTCATCTTGTTTGGTTTCGTTAGGTTTCTTGGAACTGGACATCCATTTTTTCCCCTAGATTTGGGAAACTTTCACTCATTATTTCTTTGAATAAGCTTTCTGGTTCTCTCTTCTCTCTCTCTTCTCAATCTGTGTAAATTCCACAATACTTGATGCTGTCCCTTAAGGCCCATAAGCTTTCTTAACTCTTTTTTATTCTTTTTATCCTCCACTGCAATAAACTGTCTTCAACTTCCCTGATATTTTCTTCTGCTTGATCTAGTCTGATGTTGAATTCCTTTAGTGAATTTTTTCATTCAATTATGTTCTTCAGCAGCATTATTTCTGTTTGGTAATTTTTAAAATATTTTCTATCTCTTTGTTAAAATTTTTACTTTGTTCATGCATTGTTTCCTGACCTCAATGAGCATCACTATGACTGTTATTTTGAATTCTCTGTCAGGTAAACCCATATAATTCTATTTCAATAGAGTCTGTTTTTGGCAATTCATCTTATTCCTTTGTTTGGAACATCTTTGCCTGATTCTTCACTTTCCTTGAATCTCTGTGTTAGAGTCTGTGCATTAGACAAAGAAACCACCTCTCCCAGACTCATACAGGAGAAGATTCTTACCAATCAGCTCAACTAGGGATTCTGGAAGTCTTTCAAAACTTTCTGCTAGTTTAACACACTTTCGTTTTTCTTTGCAGCCTTCTTGCATCTAGGGTATGCTATGTCCCATCAGCGCACTGTGTCAAGAGCGGCTAAAACCAGTTCCCCAGAAAAGTTTGGTCATTGGATATTTCATCTAACTCTTTCCTTCCACTGGGAGAATCTTGGAGCTGGGTTTTTGTCTGCTCACTCTGTGCTGAACTAGGTGGCAGTGGTGGTGGGTTGATGTCAACTGCCATCCCAAATATTCATCTCTGTTCTCACTTTCCCACAGGGGTTAGGATATGTCAGGTCCCTGCATCACTCTGAGGCATGCAAGTCAGAAGCCAGTCCTTTGGGAAGCCCTCAGAAAAGTTGTAGTTTTGGATGACCAAACCAACATTTTCCTTCTTCAGGGAGAAGCAGACAGCTCTCATTTTTGTCTGCTCACTCTGTACTGAGCCAGGGAGAATAGCCATGTCTTTTAGCATCCTGAGCCACTGTTTCAATTCTCCCCATGGCTGACAGACTGTGCTGGGACTGTCAGAGCTCCAAAAATGCCGAGACAGATGCCAGTTCTTTGGACAGCCTTAGAAAAATTGGGACACTCTGTGCATGGATCAACATTTTCCCTTCCCAGAGAGAAGTTAAAAGCTGGGAATTTGTTCATCCACTTGTTCTGTACTGAACAGTAGTGAAGAACTATGGCTTCTATAGTGGCTGTATCTGTCAGAGCTCCAAGAGCGAAAAGATAGAATCCAGTCCTCTGGGGAGACTTACTGGAAAAGTTGGGAAACTGCATGTGTTAACCAACACTTTCTCTACCCTGGGAGAACCTGGTTGCTAGGAGATCTCTTCCTGATCATATGTCACTATGCTAGGAGTAAGGATCCTGTTGAGAGAGTGTCCTGAATCTCCCTACTGGCTTCAGTGAGTCTGGTTTCATGTTTACCAGGGGTGCAGGAGACATTCTATTAGTTTCTGGATTTCTCACAAAGATAATTTGTCCATGAATTGTTGCTGAATAGATGTGTCCATGGGAGAAAGCAGGGCCCAGGGCTTCCTCTTTACCATCTTGCTGATGTCACACCCTACTTCATTTCCCTTTATGGTAGGTTTGCTAGACATATTTATTCTTGATTTTAGGAATACATTGGACAAAATTTCTTGTTATAACCTAGTGGAAAAGATTTACATACATGAGCTGGATAAGGCTGATTGGATTACACTATACCAAAAGAATTATAATATGAAGGCCAAATTCTGGTAATGTGCCCCCAAACTCTGTATTTGACCTTATCAAGATGAACTTTAAAAAATAAAGACCTTAATGTAAACAGATAAGTTATGCTTACATGATAGATTGTGTGGTGGATATTGGAAGTCAGCATTTGGGTGCCGTATTTTAGGAAAAACTTGTGCTCAGAGGAAGATGAGAAACTTACTAGTAAAAAGGAATGCTGTCTGAGGAACTTAAAAGACTAGAGGAAGTTTAGCCTGAAGAAGAGAAATTTTGAGAAGAGGGCTTGATATCTATTTCCTAGAATTCAAATTATACTATCATATGTTAGATTTAGACTTAGCCTGTGTTGCTTAAAAAATGTGGAGCAGGGCTTCCCTGGTGGTGCAGTGGTTGAGAGTCTGCCTGCTGTTGCAGGGGACACGGGTTTGTGCCCCAGTCTGGGAAGATCCCACATGCTGCAGAGCGGCTGGGACCGTGAGTCATGGCTGCTAAACCTGCACTTCCAGAGCCTGTGCTCTGCAACGGGAGAGGCCACAACAGTGAGAGGTCCATGTACCACAGAAATAAATAAATAAATAGATAGATAAATTAATTAATTAATTAATTAATTTTTAAAAAGTGGAGCATAGAAAAATAGATGAAAATTACAGGGAAACAGATTTAAGATGAGTAAAAGAACAAATTTCTAAAGCCTAGCAATGAAATGTTCTGCTTCTCATAGCATGTAAGCTTCCTCATCCCTGGAAATGATTTAGCTGAGTTTGGGTGGCCTTCTGCATAGCATGTTGCAGAGGGGATTAACACATTAGATGGGTAGCTATTTAGTCTGCATCAATTCTGAAAACACTTTTGTCTCTAAGATTGTACTAGGAGGAGACTACACTTATTTTCAGATGTGCCCTGACATTCCTGATTCATAGTCTTAATTGAAGAAAACAACAAATATTTGAGCAGGATATAATATTAACGTCAGTGACTGCACATGTGCAGAATGTTTTTGAAAAAGGCATATATCCTAAGTAAATGTCAAGTTTGAAGGTATGGCTATAAGAGAGAGTAGAATAGGAAATGAAAGACAGCAGGCAAGGAAATTAATGAGGTTAAGGTCTTAAAGGTGGGTAAATACGTGACAAATACTGTTCCAAAAGGGTATATGAATAATGAGTCATGAGTGACTTAAGGACACTACACTGGTACATTTCAACAGAAAATGTGTCTGAATTCACTTGAAGATTGTTGTTTATGCTTAGAAATCTAAGGTATTATACTTTGACTCTGTTGAATATCTCATTTTGCTTTAAGAACAACCTTGTGACTAAAGCCCACTGCAGAGTACAGCCCATACATTAGAAGTCGTGTGCCCAGCTGTGCTTTTCCAATTAGCACAGCATTTCATTCGGAGTTTCACCTGTTTGCCACTTACACTCTACAAAGGCGGAAGTGAGTTGAAATTCCAATTGGAGAATAAGCTAAGGGCTTAATAGAAAGGTCAGAACCTCATCATGTTTTACTTGAAATAAGAAGTCATATTCAACACAACTTATGAATTATATATTTCATACAACTTTACTCTATTATATTTTTCTGTCCTTATTATTCCTATACTCATTAAACTGAAACATCCTCAATATGGTGTCACTGGTAAACAACTTAGCAAGGTATTAAGGTGAGACAGTTTTATAATAGTGTGATTTATTTTTGTTGTTGAAAAAGAACAATTGTACTTCTCAAAATGTTACCATATATTAAAGTTACTAAAGGAGAGACTGAAAAGAATACATAATGCTGAAATCTCAGAAAAATGAGGAATTAAAATTTGGAATCAACAAACTAGAAAAATGTAGGATGACCCATGTATTTTGATTATTCTATTTTCATTGAACTAACATTTTATTTCCTTTCAATCATCCTCAGAGATGAGAAAGTATTTGTGTGAAGGATTCTAAGCATGAATTCATTTTGCCAAAGTACATGGACAGACAATACCCAAGTGGCATTTTATAAATGGCATTATGTAAATAAATGAAGCACTGCCTAAATTACTAAACACTGATTGTAATATTCTGCTTTGTTTCTTGTAAATATTTTATAGAAAAAATCAAAATTACTTGACAGGAAATTAGATGGTTTATGCTACTTCAATCATTCATGATACATTGATTAAAAGCTAAGCCCTTGATTTTAACAGGTGGGGCTTGAATCTACACATGAGCAAGTTATTAAATCACTCTGTTCCACAGTTTCCTAATCTATAAAATGGTCAAAATAGTGGTATTTAATTCATAGAACTTCATGATATTTAAATAAGGTAATCCATTAAAAACATTTATAAAATAAGTGCTTTATAAAGTGCCTGTTACAAAGTAAGCACTCAATAAATGATCATTGCCATCATTAATGAATATATCTGTGTATCCTGACAGAACCAGTTAAAATTCAGACTCCAGAAACCAATGTTTAAAATTTTCCACACTTGGACTTTCCTTCTCACTTCAGATTTAGATAAAAAAAGTCTACAGACTAGAGATTTAAAAGGTCTTTTAGTAAATGGAAAGATGTCCACACTTTAAAAGTTTTGAATTATGATAAGAAAAAGTAAAATTCTACAAATATATAGAAAACACACAGACATACACACATACATATGACTTAAGAGGAATAGAAATCATGCTGTATTCCAATAGTCCTAGACTCTATGCATATGGAGCTTAATGTATAAAATGTACATAATTTTTTTCTATTACATACATTTTATTTCTATATATATGAAATATTTTATTCTACTCCCTGACTCTCAATTCATTCCTACTGCTCGAAGCAATTATTGCAGAAGTATACCCTGTAATTGGGCCCATCAAAATTGACTTGGTTGTTACAGAATGATAGAAGGTTGAAGATGGAGAAAATGAAGGTGGGAAGAAGGTTAGAAATTCACTTTTGGAGATGAACTATCTGTTAGATACCTATGTGAAAATGTTGGGAAGGTAGTTGGATAAATGAGTCTTGAATTTGGGAGAGATGTCTGACCTAGAGATATAAATACAGGCATTATTGACATAGAGATGTTATTTAAAACTATAAGGGTGGATGAGATCTCCAGGTTGACCTGAACCTCAGGGAATTCCAACACTAAGCAGTTGGGAATACAAAAAAGAACTAGAAAAAGCAACTAGGAAGGAATAAGTGAGTAGCTAGAAGGTAAATCATGACAATGTGATATCTTGAAAGCTAAGTGAAGAAAATGTATCAAGGAAGAGGGAGTGATTGATTTGTCAAATACTGCTGATAGGTGAAGTTAGATGAGAGATGATCATTGAAAATTTCAACAAGAGAATTTTGGTGGAGTAGCGAGGGGTAAACTCTGGTTGGAGTGTGTTTAAAAGAGAATAGGAAGGGGGGACTTCTAGAGCAAATGTAGAGAACTCTTCCAGGCAGTTTTGCAGCCAAGGGGAACAGAAAATTGGAGCTATAATTGGCAATGAAAGCAGGGCCAAAAGAGGACTTTAAAATATATATTTTCGGGAAGGGCTTAACAAAAGCATAAGAGAATAATAAAAACATGCTGATGGGAATGATCCATTAAAGAAGGAAAAATAGACCACAAGAAATGGAGAGAGATGATTAATTGCTGGAATAGGTGAGTGGAGATGAGATCTTGTGCAAAAGAGGAGATAATTGACATTAGATAAATGTTATGGCTAGTTCATCCATGACAACACTTGGAACAGAAGAATATTAATAACTCAGATGAAAGATTCTGAACTTTGGAATTTCAAGACCTCTGGAATGCGGTGTAGGATATATTTCAGAGGGCCTTGCAGCACCACTCTAATCTTACCATGTAAAAAAGTAGGACAGATCTGCCACTAACTAGTTGGATAATTTGGATTTTTGTATTTAACTTGCTGGGCCTCAGTTTCATCCAGAAAATGAAGAAATGAGTCTCTAAGTTACTTTTCATCTCTAACAATTTGTGATGCTACAGTGTGCAATAGTTTAGATTTAATAGCTGAGAAATATTCTCTGTTCTCTGGAGCCTTTTATCGTGTGTTGACTTGGTGTATGGTCTTGAGCAAGCCACCTCTAAACCAACTAGAGTTACTTTTGGAAGGAGGCATGCATTATAGAGAGAGACATACAGACAGACAAACAGTCACACACACACACTCTTTTCTTAAATCCTCTCTTATGGGAAAGAAAGAGAGAGAAAGAGGGTCCCAGAGCAAGAGAAGGGGAGAGGGAGAGGGGGAGAGAGAAAGAAAGAGAAAGAGAATAGGAATGTATAATAACTCTCTTCCCCTCTCTACCACATAATAATGTTAGGTAGATACATGAGAAAGAATTTTGAGATGCATGGAATGCATTCAGAGATGTTTCCTGGCATTTTTAAAAACTGAAAATGGTTAACTATATAGATAATTTGCAGACTATCTAGTTGGTTTGCTCCTCGCAAAGAAGTTTTTAATCTTAATTTAGGATTGATTCTTTCTCATTCTATTGCTTAACTGTTTTCCTAGGAACTTATTCCAAACTCTATTATCATTTGCAGGAAGTAGTTAGCTTTTGTTTGTTTACTCCTAGATTTCTAATGTTAGATGTGATTCACTGGGGACAATGAATACCCTCAAATCTCTGGACAGAGTAGCTCCAAGGGACTTTTATCATCTTTTCCATAATTTTAGACTTTGTACCAAGGATACTTGGAGAATCCTTCTTTGTTGTTGTTGAAAACAAATTTATTGGTCCAAATTCTCACCCTATATCTATGGGAAAATTGTTAGAATGTAATCTTGTCTGTTTTCTTTTAACCTTTTGTTTAAACCCAAGTTTACTATGATAGCATCAAGGGCTATCACTTTTCTTGGACTGAAATTGTTTTGCTTCACATATACTACTGAGGATGAGGGAAAAGAAAAGGAAGTGTTAGTTAACTGCAGGCAGAGCAGATAGATGCTGAATGCACTTGAAGGGCTTCTCAGAGCTATTGCTGGGTGCTTCTCAAAGTAACACTGCTGACCTTGAGGTTTCTCACCATTATTCTTGTCTCATAGAATTCATTGAGTAGTGCCATTAAAACATAACCACTGTGTCTATTGTTATTGTTATTGTAATGGCAATGGGATTTGGAGTCCTGCTTTCTGAAACATAGGACAGGTGGCAGACCCTCTGAAGTACCAGAAAAAGTTGAGTCAGTCTAGTGGCTTGACAAAATGAAGTGGGACACTTAATACTAGCTGAAAGGAATTTTACATCTATTAAGTTTGGGGACGATGTATAAAGCCATGTTTTTCCCAATCATTGGAAACTAGTCATAATTTGGCTAGTTTCTGAAAAAGAAATTCTATATCCTAAGCCAGAATAATAAATAATTCTGGTATTCTATTATCCTATAACAAACAATAGTCATATCCATTTAGGTACATTCCTATTCATTTCTAATAAAATGCAATAAGATGTTAGCCAAAAGTTATTTATTTACTAATTAGGTAATAAACTCATAAGCTCAAAAATATGTATCAAATACTATGAAAATGTTAAATTAAGTGAAGTAGCTTTACATTAAGTAACTTGAGAAAATGTTCATAGTATTTTGATTATGGTGAAAAAAGCAATTTATGCAATATAAAAAACAGTACAATCCTATTTTTTTACAAAAAGGATTAGATGTGTATATGCATACATGTACATTTATGTGTATGTAAGAAAAATATACTATAAAATATATAATATATATAATATTTTATATAATATATAAAATAAAAAATATGAAATATAAAATATACTACAAATGTACTGCATTATTAACAATGGCCATCTCTAGGAAATGATGTTGGGGTTAGAATAGAGGGAGATTAATTTTGAAAATATATTTACAAACAATAACTCTGAGACAAAATGAATGATATGGCAGTTGACCATTATTTTACCATTTGAATATTTTGTACATTTTCTGTGATGTACATGTGCTACCTTTGCAATTAGTAAAACATAAGTTAAGCCAAGTAAGAGTGTTTATTTAGAACCTAGTATTACCTTAGGCACTGAGGTTGTAGGGGAAAGAAGGAGCAGGGTATAAAAATGAATAGGTGGATTTGTGCCAATACCATACTGTTTTGATTACTATAGCTTTATATCATAGCCTGAAGTCAGGGAACCTAATTCCTACAGCTACATTTTCCTCTTTTTTCCTCAAAATTGCTTTGGCTATTTTGGGTCTTCTGTGTTTTGATATGAATTTAAAAAAAATTTGTTTTAGATCTGTGAAAAAATGCCATTGAATCTACAGATTGCCTTGGGTAGTGTAGTCATTTTGACAATATTGATTCTCCCAATCCAAGAACATGGTATATCTTTCCATCTGATTGTGTCATCTTCAATTTCTTTCATCAGAATCTGATAGTTTTCAGAGTATAGGTCTTTTGCCTCCTTAGGTAGGTTTATTCCTATGTATTTTATTCTTTTTGATGTGATGGTAAATGGGATTGTTTCCTTAATTTCTCCTTCTGACCTTTCATTTGTAGTGTATAGAAATGCAAGAGATTTCTGAAAAGTTTGTATCCGGCAAATTTACCAAATTCATTCATGAGCTCTAGTAGTCTTCTGGTAGCGTCTTTGGGATTTTCTATGTATAGTATCATGTCATGTGCAAACACTGAGAGTATTAATTCCTTGTTCACAATTTGGATTATTTTTTTTTCCCTAAAGCAGAATTTATTCAAGGGTGACCTTGTAGCCACCTGCATCAGGTTCATCCTCATTGAGTCATTGAGTGCCCTCAACCCCCCTAAACTGTAAACTCCTATAAACAAGAATTATGTTTTATAGCTCTTGTTCCCCTTCCCTATACATAAACATGCCCGGGACAGAAGGTGCCTCTATGAACAGGTGTTGCTTTTATTTCTTTTTCTTCTCTGATTGCCATGACTAGGACTTCCAAAACTATGTTGAATAAAAGTGATGAGAGTGGACATCTTTGTTTTGCTCCTGATCTTAGAGGAAATGTTTTCAGCTTTTAATCATTTAGTAGGATGCTAGTTGTGAGTTCATCATATATGACCTTTTTTTATTTATTTATTTTTGTTTGTTTGTTTTGTTTGTTTTTGCAGTACGCGGGCCTCTCACTGTTGTGGCCTCTCCCATTGCGGATGGACGTGCAGGCTCAGCGGCCATGGCTCATGGGCCCAGCCGTTCTGCGGCATGTGGGATGCTCCCGGACCGGGGCACGAACCCGTGTCCCCTGCACCGGCAGGCGGACTCTCAACCACTGCGCCACCAGGGAAGCCCCCATATATGACCTTTTTTATGTTGAGGTATGTTCCCTCTATGCCCCATTTCCTGGAGAGTTTTTATCATAAATGGGTGTTGAGTTATGTCAAAAGCTTCTTCTTCATCTATTGAGATGATCATATGGTTTTTAATACTTTGATTTGTTAATATGGTGTATCTCATTGATTGATTTGCATATATTGAAGAATCCTTGCATCCCCGGGATAAATTCCACTTGATCATGCTATATGATCCTTTTAATGTGCTGTTGGATTCAGTTTGCTAGTATTTTGTTGAGGATTTTTGTGTCTATGTTCGTCAAATATACTGTCTGTAATATTCTTTTTTTTGTAGTATCTTTGGCTTTGGTATCAGGGTGATGATTGCCTCATTGAATGAGTTTGGGAGTGTTCCTTCCTCTGCAGTTTTTAAAAGTAGCTTCAGAAGGATAGGTGTTAACTCTTCTCTAAATGTTTGACTTATATATCATTGGAACATGATTGAAAGCCCAGAAATAAACCCATGTACCTGTGCTCAATTAATCTATGACAAAGGAGGCGAGAATATACAATGGATAAAAGACAGTTTTTTAACAACTGGTGCTGGAAAAACTGGACAGCTACATGTGAAATAATGAAATTAGAACATTCTCAACTGCCATATATAACAATAAAGTCAAAATGGATTAAATATCTAAATGTAAGACCAGATAATCAAAAAACTCTTATAGGAAAAGATAGGCAGAACACTCTTTGACATAAATCGCAGCAATATCTTTTTGGATTCACCTCCTAGAGTAATAAAAAAATAAAAATAAACAAATGGGACTTAATTAAACTTAAAATATTCTGCATAGCAAAGGAAACCATAAATAAAACAAACAAAAAAAGACAACACACAGAATAGGAGAAAATATTTGCAAATGATGAGATTGATAAGGGATTAATATCTAAAATATATAAACAGCCCATGCAGCTTAATATAAAAAACACAAAGAACCCAATCAAAAAATGGGCAAAAGATCTAAACAGACATTTCTTCAAAGAAGACATACACATGGCCAAAAAGTACATGAAAAGATGCGATGTTAGAGAAATACAAATCAAAACTACAATGAGATATCACCTCATACCAGTCAGAATGGCCATCATCAAAAAATCTACGAACAATAAATGCTGGAGAGGGTGTGGAGAAAAGGGAACCCTCCTAACGCTGTTGATGGGAATGTTACTTGGTACAACCACTATGGAGAACAGTATGGAGTTTCCTTAAAAAGCTAATAATAGAGTTCCCACTCCTGGGCATATATCCATATAATCACTCTCCTGGGCATATATCCAGAGAAAACCATACTTTGAAAAGATACATGCACCCCAATGTTCATAGCAGCAGTATTGTACAATAACCAAGACATGGAAGCAACATAAATGCTCATTGGCAGAAGAATAAAAGAGATTTGATACACATATACAATATTACTCAGCCATAAAAATAATGAAATAATGTCATTTGCAGCAACATGGATGGACCTAGAGATAATCATACTAAGTGAAATATTTCAGACAGAGGAAGACAAATATCATATTATACCACTTTATGTGGAATCTAAAAAATGATACAAATGAACTTATTTACAACACAGAGACAGACCCACAGCCTTAGAAAACATATTTATGGTTACCAAAGGGGAAAAGAGGGTGGAGGTATAAATTAGGAGGTTGAGATTAACTTATACATAGTACTATATATAAAATAGATAATCAACAAGGACCTACTGTATCACACAGAAAACCCTACTCAATACCCTCTAATAACCTATATGGGAAAATAATCTGAAAAATTGTAGATATATGTATATGTATAACTGAATCACTTTACTGTACACCTGAAATTAACACAACATTTTAAATCAACTATACTCCAATATAAAATAAAAATTTTAAAATTGAATAGGGGTAGCTCTGCCATGAAGAAATTTACTGTAGAGCAACATTGACAGTGTGGATGAAGTATGAATACAAGCCTCTGAACCAAGCATGGGAAGCTGGAAGCCTCAATATTTTGACGTACTCAGGGCAAGTTCAGAGATGAAGGCATCTTTCTGTATTGAAAAGTACAGAAACATTTTATACAATCAATTCTTATTTCAATAATATGTCAAAGCTGAGGACAGTTATGTTAAATTATAAATCTGAAATTATTTTCTAAAGAAAACTAGAATACTTACAAATTGTGTATTCTGCTTTGATAGAGATCTAGATCTTAAACTGGTGTCCTTGGATAGACCTCAGGAGTACAGGAGACTGAAACTGCATGCAAAATATTGTTTTTTAATGGTGAGAACATAACCATCTTTCATCATATTCTCAAAGAGATCCCTATAGCAGTGTTTATCACCATGAAGACACTGACCACCTGCAACTGAATCTGTTATCCTTACAGATTTTCTCCAACTAAATGAGAAATTCTGGAGATGGGACCTGGGGGTATGCATTACCAAGAATCTGAAAAATCACTGATCCAGAAGAACTAATGGCTGCACTTTCTCTAGATCCTCCTTTGAATGTGCAGTTCTTTGAATCTGACCTGAAACCAGAATTAGAAAGAAAATAATTCAAAAATTAGATCACTGGTGAACAGTATTTTAACATGGATCAAATACTTATTCTGAAGTTTTCAGCAAAGGTTCTAATTCTATGTTACAATTGACCACATTAAATAGATAAAAGGAGTGGGAAGCTGACTCCTCTTGGGAATGAACCTATAGACACAACCCTGAAAAATAAATTTAGTACCTACAGTGTCCAAAAAGCATAGGGATTTTATGTGTTGTAAATTTGGAAAATGTGATACATGACTAATTTCAAATTTTCAGTAGTTTTGGAATACTTAAAACAGGAGCATGCTCCTATATTCCACCTATGTGTGATGTTATTTTAACATAAAATTTTGAGGAGTTATCAGAACCCTGAATCAAGCCAAGTACTAGATTGCCTATGCGTTTCCCCCACACCCCACCATTTTTTTTCTTTTTTGGTTTCCATCTTGTGATGTGAGCCATGACTGATAATTTTCACATCAATCAAAAAAATACATTAAGGGCATGTGTACTTCAACTCTGTTAATGATTCCCATAAAAGGGGTCCCTAGTCATGAAGATAATTGATTTCACTGTTAGAATGGGGATTTTTTTTCTTTTTGCTTTTGTAAAACAAGAACAACAGAGACATTTCACACCAGAAACTCTGGACTGAAGGGCCGGGTATGAGGCCTCTGCATGTGGCCCCCTCTGAGCAAGTGAAACCAGCCTAAGCACCAAGGAAAAGAAAAAGGGTCCTTCATCAGGAAGGACGTGTCATCCTCGAGGATAAGAGTCCTTGAATCTGGCATCAGAGTCATTTTGGAGAATTGGTTAAAAACTCTGCCCCATTTCCTTTGGACTCTGCCCCATTTGGAGGGATAATTACTCCAGCAACCTCACTCAGTCCTGTTGCAGCCACGTGACTGACAGGGTTTTCATGCTCAGAGCGGGTGTCAGGCCTGAGCCTCTGATGTGAGAGAGCCAAGTACAGGACATTGGACCACAAGAGACCTCCTGGCCCCACATAATATCAATCAGTGAGAGCTCTCCCAGAGATCTCCATCTCAACGCAAAGACCCAGCTCCACCCAATGGCCAGCAAGCTCCAGTGCTGGATGCCTCTTGCCAAAGAACTAGCAAGACAGGGACACAACCCCACCCATTAGCAGAGAGGCTGCCTAAAATCATAATAAGTTCATAGAAACCCCCAAACACAGCACTGGACATGGCGCTGCCCACCAGAAAGACAAGATCCAGCCCCACCCACAAGAACACAGGCACCAGTCCCCTACAACAGGAAGCATACACAAGCCACTGAATCAACCTTACCACTAGGGGAAGACACCAAAGACAATGGGAACTACAGACATGCAGCCTGCGAAAAGGAGACCCCAAACAGAGTAATTACAGAAAAAAATATTAGAACACACAGAAATATACAGTGGATGAAGGAGCAAGTAAAAACCCATCAGACCAAAAAAAAATTAAGGGGAAATAGGCAGTCTACCTGAAAAATAATTCAGAGTGAAAATAGTAAAGATGATACAAAATCTTGGAAATAGAATGGAGAAAATACAAAAAAACGTTTAACAAGGACCTAGAATAACTAAAGAGCAAACAAACAAAGATGAATAGCACAATAAATGAAATTAAAAATTCTCTAGAAGGAATCAATAGCAGAATAACTGAGGCAGGAGAATAGATATGTGATCTGGAAGATGAAATAGGGGAAATAATTATTGAAGAGCAGAATAAAGAGCAGAATAAAGAAAAAAGAATGAAAAGAATTGAGGACAGTCTCAGAGATCTCTTGGACAACATTAAATGCAACGATATTTAAATTGGTGCATTGAATAGGGGTCCCAGAAGAAGAAGAGTAAAAGAAAGGGACTGAGAAAATATTTGAAGAGATTAGAGTTGAAAACTTCCTTAACATGTGAAAGGAAATAGTCAATCAAGTCTAGGAAGTGCAGAGACTCCCATACAGGATACATCCAAGGAGAAACATGCCAAGACACATATTAGTCAAACTATCAAAAATTAAATACAAAGAAAAAATATTAAAAGCAGCAAGGGAAAAGCAACAAATAACATACAAGGAATCCCCAAAAGGTTAACAGCTGATCTTTCAGCAGAAACTCTGAAAGCCAGAAGGGAGTGGCAGACATATTTAAAGTGATGAAAGGGAAAAACCTACAACCAAAATTACTCTACCCAGCAATTATCTCATTCAGATTCAATGGAGAAATTAAAACTTTACAGGCAAACAATGCTTAGGAGAATTCAGCACCACCAAACCAGCTTTACAACAAATGCTAAAGGAATTTCTCTATTCAGGAAACACAAGAGAAGGAAAACACCTACAAAAACAAACCCAAAACAATTAAGAAAATGGTAATACAAACATACATATCAATAATTACCTTAAATGTAAATGGATTAAATGCTCCAACCAAAAGACATAGACTGGCTGAATGGATACAAAAACAGGACCTGTATATATGCTGTCTACAAGAGACCCACTTCAGACCTAGGGACACATGCAGACTGAAAGTGAGGGGATGGAAAGATAGGGGATGGAAAAACATAGTCCTTGAGAAAGGAAATCAAAGGAAAGCTGGAGTAGCAATTCTCATATTAGAGAAAATAGACTTTAAAATGAAGACTGTTATAAGACACAAAGAAAAACACTACATAATGATCAAGGCATCAATCCAAGAAGAAGATTTAACAATTATAAATATTTAGGTACCCAATGTAGGAACACCTCAATACATAAGGCAAATGCTGGCATCCATAAAAGCAGAAATCAAGAGTTACACAATAATAGTAGGGGACACTAACACCCCACTTTCACCAATGGACAGATCACCCAAAATGAAAACAAATAAGGAAAGACAAGCTTTAAATGACACATTTAACAAGATGGACTTAATTGATATTTATAGGCCATTCTATCCAAAAACAACAGAATACACTTTCTTCTCAAGTGCTCATGGAACATTCTCCAGGATAGATAATATCTGGGTCACAAATCAAGTGTTGGTAAATTGAAGAAAATTGAAATCATATCAAGTATCTTTTTGAAGCACAATGTTATGAGACTAAATATCAATTAGAGGAAATAAATGTAAAAAAATACAAACACATGGAAGTTAAACAATACACTACTAAATAACCAAGAGATCACTGAAGAAATCAAAGAGGAAATCAAAAAATAACCTAAAAACAAATGAAAATGAAAACACGACAAGCCCAAACCTATGGGATGCAGCAAAAGCAGTTCTAAGAGGAAAGTTTATAGCAATACAATCCTAACTGAAGAAACAAGAAAAACCTAAAATAAACAACCTAACCTTCCACCTAAAGCCATTTGAGAAAGAAGAAGAAGAAGAAAAAAAAAAACAAAGTTAGCAGAAAGAAAGAAATCATAAAAATGACATCAGAAATAAATGAAAAAGAAATGAAAGAAACAGTAGCAAAGGTCTATAAAACTAAAAGCTGGTTCTTTGAGAAGATAAACAAAATTGATAAACCACTAGTGAGACTCATCAATAAAAAAGAGAGAAGACTTAAATCAACAGCACTAGAAATGGAAAAGGACAAGTAACAACTGACACTGCAGAAATACAAAGAATCATGATGGATTACTACAAGCAACTATATGCCAATAAAATGGACGACCTTGTAGAAATCGACAAATTGTTAGAAAAGCACCACATTCTGAGACTGAACCAGGAAGAAATGGAAAATATAAACAGACCAATCACTAGCACTGAAAATGAAATTGTGATTAAAAATCTTCCAACAAACAAAAGCCCAGGACCAGATGGTTTCACAGGCGAATTCTATCAAATATTTAGAGAAGAGCTAACCCCTATCCTTAGAGAAGAGCTAACACCTATCTTTCTCAAACTCTTCCAAAATATAGCAGAGGAAGGAACTCTCCCAAACTCATTCTATGAGACCACCATCACCCTGATACCAAAACCAGACAAAGATGTCCCCCAAAAAGAAAATGACAAAACAATATCACTGATGAACATACATGTAAAAATCCTGGACAAAATACTAGCAAACAGAATCCAGCAGCACATTAAAACGATCATACACCATGATCAAGTGGGGTTTATCTCAGGAATGCAAGAATTCTTCAATATATGCAAATCAATCAGTTATACACAATATTAACCAACTAAAGGGTATAATCCATATGATAATCTCAGTAGATGCAGAAAAAGCTTTCGACAAAATTAAACACCGATTTATGATAAAACCTCTGCAGAATGTATGCATAGAGGGAACTTATCTCAACATAATAAGGGCCATATATGACAAACCCACAGGCAACATCATTCTCAATGGTGAAAAACTGAAACAATTTCCTCTAAAATCAGGAACAAGACAAGGTTGCCCACACTCACCACTATTATTCAATACAGTTTTGGAGGTTTTAGTCAGAGTATTCAGAGAACAAAAAGAGATAAAAGGAATCCAAATCAGAAAAGAATAATTAAATCTGTCACTGTTTGAAGATAACATGATACTATACATAGAGAATCCTAAAGATGCTACCAGAAAACTACTAGAGTTAATAAATGAATTTGGTAAAGTTGCAGGATACAAAATTAATGCACAGAAATCTCTTGCATTCCTATACACTAATGATGAAATATCTGAAAGAGAAATTAAGGAAACACTCCCATTTACCATTGCAGCAAAAGAATAAAATACTTAGGAATAAACCTGCCTAAAGAGACAAAAGAACTGTATGCAGAAAATTATAAGACATTGTGGAAAGAAATTAAAAATGATACAAACAGATGGAGAGATATACCATGTTCTTAGATTGGAAGAATAAACTTTGTGAAAATGAAATGAATGTACCACCCAAAGTGATCTACAGATTTAAGGCAATTCCTACCAAACTACCAATGGCATTTTTCACAGAAATAGAACAAAAAAGTCACAATTTGTATGGAAACAAAAAATACCCAAATAGCCAAAGCAATCTTGAGAAAGAAAAATGGAGCTGGATGAATCAGGTTCCCTGACTTCAGACTATACTACAAAGCTAAAGTAATCAAGGCAGTATGGTAAGTGCCCCAAAACAGAAATATAGATCAGTGGAACAGGAAAGTCCAGCGATAAACCTATGCACATAAGGTCACCTTATCTTTGATAATGGAGGCAAGAATATGCAATGGAGAAAAGACAGCCTCTTCAGTAAGTAGTTCTGGGAGAACTGGACAGCTACATGTAAAATAATGCAATTGGAATACTCTCTAACACCCTAAACAAAAATAAACTCAAAATGGATTAAAGACCTAAATGTAAGGCCAGACACTATAAAACTCTTAGGGGAAAACATAGGAAGAACACTCTTTGACATAAATCACAGCAAGACCCCTTGTGACCCACCTCCTAGAGAAATGGAAATAAACACAAAAATAAACAAATGGGACCTAATGAAACTGAAAAGCTTTTGCACAGCAAAGGAAACCATAAACAAGACAAAAAGACAGCCTTCAGAATGGGAGAAAATATTTTCAAATGAAGCAACTGACAAAGGATTTATATCCAAAATATACAAGCAGCTCATGCAGCTCAATATCAAAAACAAACAACCCGATACAAAAATGGGCACAGTATCTCAATAAACATTTATCCAAAGAAGATATACAGATTGCCAACAAACACATGAAAGTATTCTCAACATCACCAATCATTAGAGTAATGCAGATCAAAATTACAGTGAAGTATCACCTCACACCTATCAGAATGGTCATCATCAAAAAATCTACAAACAATAAATGCTTGAGAGGGTGTGGAGAAAATGGAGCCCCCTTGCACTGTTGGTGGGAATGTAAATCGATATGGCCACTATGGAGAACAGTATAGTGGTTCCTTAAAAAACTAAAAATAGGACTACCATATGACCCAGCAATCCCACTACTGGGTATATACCCTGAGAAAACCATAATTCAAAAAAAGTCATGTACCACAATGTTCATTGCAGCTCTATTTACAATAGCCAGGACATGGAAGCAACCTAAGTGTCCATCAACAGATGAATGGATAGAGAAGATGTGGCACATATATACAATGAAATATTACTCAGCCATAAAAATAACCGAAACTGAGTTATTTGTAGTGAGGTGGATGGACCTAGAGTCAGTCATACAGAGTGAAGTAAGTCAGAAAAAGAAAAATAAATACTGTATGTTTACACATATATATGGAATCTAAGGGGAAAAAAAGGTCATGAAGAACCTAGGGGTAAGACGGGAATAAAGGCACAGACCTACTAGAGAATGGACTTGCGGATATGGGGAAGACGACAGGTAAGCTGGGACAAAGTGAGAGAGTGGCATGGACATATATACACTACCAAACATAAAATAGATAGCTAGTGGGAAGTAGCCGCATAGCAACGGGAGATCAGCTTGGTGGTTTGTGACCACCTAGAAGGGTGGGATAGGGAGGGTGGGAGGGAGGGAGATGCAAGAGGGAAGAGATATGGGAACATATGTGTATGTATAACTGATTCACTTTGTTATAAAGCAGAAGCTAACACACCATTGTAAAGCAATTATACTCCAATAAACATGTTAAAAAAAGTGTCATGTACCACAATGTTCAATGCAGCTTTACTGACAATGGCCATGACATGGAAGCAACCTAAGTGTCCATCAACAGATGCATGATAAAAAAGATGTGGCACATACATACAGCATAATATTACTCAGCCATAAAAAGAAATGAAATTGAGTTATTTTTAGTGAGATGCATGGACCTAGAGTCTGTCATACAAAGTGAAATAAGTCAGAAAGAGAAAAACAAATACTGTATGCTAACACATATACATGGTATCTAAAAAGGAAAATTATTCTGATGAACCTAGGAGCAGGAATGGAATGAAGACACATATGCAGAGAATGGACATGTGGACACAAGGAAGGGGAAGGTTAGGCTGAGACTAAGTGATAGTGTAGCCCTGACCTATATACATTATCAACTGTAAAATAGATAGCTAAGGGGAAGCTGCTGCATCGTACAGGGAGATCAGCTCGGTGCTTTGTGACCTCGTAGAGGAGTGGGATAGGGAGGGTGGGAGCGAGATGCAAGAGGGAGGGTATATGGGGATACATGTATACATATAGCTGATTCCCTTTGTTATACAGCCGAAGCTAACACAAGATTGTAGAGCAATTATACTCCAATAAAGATGTTTAATAAAAAAAAAAGAAAAAAATTACAATCTCAATTTGCAATAAATAACTTTGTTTTCGAGTTACTTCTTAGCAGTAAAATTCATATATTTGAATGGCGTATTTTAAATACTATAAGGGTAGCATAACATGATTTAAATGGTTGAGGTAATTTTGAATTTAATGTCTAACTCCTTGCCTGAAGGAAGCATTACTCTTTCAATAGATGACATATCTGACCTTGTCTTGCAATCTTTTATAGTATATCTGAATGACCTGAGCCTTAACTCAGCAATTCCCAAGTTCTTATAATAACATGTTTAACTCCTGGAAATGCTGAAACTTCCCTTTATTTATTTATTTATTTTATATGCCTAAGTGTTTATCATCGTGTCACAGTGCTACAATGAAGAAAATATTATTCTTGGTCATACTAGAACCCTGAGTATCTCCAATGGATATATTGTTTCCTCATTGTCCTACAACTGGCCAGGAGACATGGATACTGATACAACTTGTTAAACAGTTGATGACACTTTTGAGAGATTTTTCCAGTCTGTTTGCCCTTTTATTGACACACTCTTCTTTACCTTTTTGTAGCTTCACTTGGAACTGTAACTGTTTGGAACATGATGTTTCTATTTATCTTTCTTCCTTCATCTTAGATCATTTTCCAAAACCAAGAATCTATTACCAGTGGCTGAAAAATAGGAGAAGAATGTACTCCTGCTTAAGATTATGGGGAAGGAGGAGGCTCTAATAGACACTAAACTACTTTTTAGTTTAGTCTTGTGAGTCTATTTCATTTAAAGTTTCTTCCTTTTTGGATCTTTGAGCTGCTATGTCAAACATAAAAGCAACCTTGCCTACTTGGTATGTTGTGAGTTTGAATATTAGCATACATTATTCTAAATCCACTCCCATCCTCTTTTGGATGATATTTTAATTCTAAAGCTGAGGGAACTGAATACAGCTAAATATCACCCAAGGTGAAACAATGTGCAAATGTTTAGGGAGGCCAATTTACAACAGAAGTCACCTAAACAAATTCACACTCTTATACATCCTTCCACTTACCCTCTCTACCCCTTGAAATCTTGGTGACTTATAATATTAATATTATAATATCATAGCTAATGAACTTGCATTTTATTTTATATCCATGTTTAGTATGTGTTCATTGTATGTAACAACTAAATATTGTTTCACAAAAGATGAACATTTCCTTCTAGATGCATCTTTTTAAAGTACTGTTGCATCTTCAAATATTAATTAATTATGTGTTAAGATCATTTTGGAGATCAGAGAAACAAATCCATCATTTTACAATGACAGGCAATAGAAAAATACTTTTTGACATACAGAAATTCACTTTATAGGCAACGTTTTAATGTTATCATATTTGTAAAGAAAATACTAATCCAATTTTTTAAACACAGTAGCTAGATACCATATAGCTAGAAAAAATTCTGTAAAAGCATATGAACCCAAGCAAAATCAGTTCCTGACTGGCAAAATGGACATCTGAGCACTCAAACTCAGTGAGCTTAAAACTGGCTAATTGAGATCCAAAATGTAATGTTAGTTGAGTCATCACTTCAATAAGCTGCAATGCAATCCTCTAATAATGCTCATTATTGTTGGAATGGACCTTTTAAACTACAAAGTGTTTTGTCAATATTAACCCATCTTCCTACCGCCATGAAACCATAATTGAGTTAGTGCTTGTATTCCCATTTTACAGAGAGAGGGAAGGACAGTACACAGTAATATAGAGTGGTTGAATAATTTGGATGAGAGTAAAAGGTCATTAATAGCACTGAAAAAAAATTATGAACAAGGTTAAAAGACCTCCATTTAGTGGTCCATTCAAACTCCCATGATATTATGACACTGGGGAAGCTCTGTAAGTCATGTTTCTGGGATGTTTACCCTTTCCAGGGATATTATAGGGGACAGGGATATAGAAACAGAGCTTAAGCCAAGGCAGTTGTAAGCTCATTTGCATGCCACTACATCCCCTTGGAAGAATGCCACATGGTAATAATACTATCTCACTCTTGCATTGTGTTGAGTAGTTTACATTGTACTTTTATAAGTATTATTTCATCCTCATCATGAATAAAGTACTCGAATTCCTCCTAATATGGTCAAAAAGCTCAGATAGAAAGCACTACATATACACACAAAATGATTTAGAAACAAAAATTGTTGAATCAGTGATGTTGAAAACAATCTGTAAATTACTGAATTTGAATCAGTTTTTTTAAATAAAATATGATCATAGTAAAGTAATTTGTAAGTATAACCCAAACAGAATTTTCCTGCATATAGGTGACATTTTTCTTCCTGAGGAATAGTCTCAAGAGCCCAAATCTATAGTGTACCAAGTACTACTCAAAACTGATATTTCCTAGTGGAGGTTTAATATCAAGGCATGCAGACTTTGTTCATTACACTAGATACTCAGTCTAAATTCTTTGCAGGATAGTAAATCTATATATATTAATTTAGTCAAATTCACCAAAACCATGATTGCATCTTAAGACAGGTAGATTTTCCCAGTTAATTCTTCATCAAAGAACTGAAGTGTGTAATAGGGTTTAGCAAATGCATGACACATACCCAAGGGGGGATATGTGTGAAAGCGAGACCTTGTTAGAAGGTTGAAAGAGAAGGTAAACAGCTCATTTGTTTTGTTATTGTAATGGCAGGTAAGACTTGAACAACACTTTCATTTTCTTTACTTTCTTATTTCATTTTTGTATAGATAGTTGATCAGAACCTTTTAAAGTTTGAGCAAGCAAGAGGGCTTATTGCTGAGGAGAAAGGAGCTTCTTGATGTTTAAAGTTCTTCTTTTTAGAAAATGTGCAAAACAGTGATTTTTTTAGATGGTCGTGTTGGGGGTCAATGTTCAGTCATGTCTAGTCATCTGAATTCCTTGGGTTTGAAACACTGAATTGGAAGGCATGTAGAAAAGACTGCCAAGCAATTGTTTCTTGGCTAGAGAAGAAATCAATCAATCTCTTTCTCTCTCTCTCTCTGTCTCTCTCTCTCTCTCCTCCCACCTCTCCATTTTCTCCTCTTTTTCCACATATACACAATCCTATGTACCCAAGTGAATTATTTTGTTAGAGTGAGGTGTACATTATCACAGTGATCGCTAAATAGGAAATTATATTTCTGTGCCAACCCAACAATGGCTGCATTGCAATATCTCTTTTTAGAACAGACTATATATGGGGGTAAAATACAACAAGAGAACTTGCCTATGACTCTCTTCAAAGAATCTTATTTGCATTTCTGGAATCACACCTAGATATAAACATAGTTGAACCAGAAGGAAGATATACCAGCTGGATTAGGACTAGCTGGCTGGCAGACATGAATGTCTCTTCTCCTCTTATGACATTAACTGGAGCCATGATATATCTTCAACACCCAAGGAAGGTACCAGGGTTTGGTGAGTGTTTTGGTTAGGGATAAAGTCATTACGATGTCCCTGACTACCCCCATGCTATGGACCCATCTTCTTTTTAATAGTAAATAATATAAATAATAGCAAACACTTATACAGCTCTTATTAAAGCTAGCTCTTATTTCAAGCACACCATATACATTTTCTCATTGAATGTTTACAGGTCTTTGAAGTAGGTGCTTATTTTTATCCACATTTTATTACCACTAAGATTAGTCCCATACCACAATGTGGATCCTCAGTGAGTTACGCTGGACCATGTGGTAAACTTTCTTTTACATAGACTAGGGATAGCCTGGTGCCTAGAACCAATGCAAGCCAAACAGCCTCCTCTTTTACCTTATATATTTATGGCCAATACCAGAGCTTCAGATATTAATACTGTAATGACAAGGAAATGCCAATCCAGAGCGTGGTAGCAGTAAGAAACAGAAACTGATGAGAGGAGTAAGAGAAAAAGTGTTTGCCCCAATTCATAGAAACACCTACTCTACGCATTTTCAAACCTGAGCAGGGATGCCACTGGTAGCCATGTCAACTAAGCAAAATAAAGAAGAAAGGGAGGGAGGGAGAAATGGAAGGAAGGCGGTGAAGAGAGAGAGAGAGAGAGAGAGGAGAGACTGAGGTTTTGTCAGGGTTTGCTTCCATGTATTTCGGGCTTCTCGGGAGAACTTCCAAAGTAAGAACATAACTTAGATGATTCTGACTTAAACAATCAAGTGGGGAAAGAGTCAATATAGATAGAAAAGACAGATTTAAAAAAAGAGAAAGAGGACCTCCCTGGTGGCGCAAGTGGTTAAGAGTCCGCCTGCCGATGCAGGGGATACGGGTTCGTGCCCCGGTCTGGGAGGATCCCATATGCCGCGGAGCGGCTGGGCCCGTGAGCCATGGCCGCTGGGCCTGCGCATCCGGAGCCTGTGCTCCGCAACGGGAGAGGCCACAACAGTGAGAGGCCCACATACCGCAAAAAGAAAAAAAAAAAAAAAAGAGAAAGAGAAATCATTCCTCTAGCCTAGCAGACTCAAAGACTTTGCAAAAGAAGAAATGCCAGGGCCAATTAACCATAGTTTTATGCATTTACATGCCAATAACCATAGCTGGTAGCATATCCTCATGCCACTGTCATTTATAACCACCTAAAATTCAAGAACCTACTACACATCAGATAGAGATTCCATGATCAGAGATAGACAGGGACTTAATTCAGATGTCAAGATCTACCTGACATGGACAATTCAAGATTATAGCCACTCAAAAACTTGACCCCAGGTAATGTCAGTAACTCTGGCAATACAATGCTCCCAACAGCAGTCTGTTATTGTCTGGAACTACTGTTAACAACACATGCAATTTACCCTTTTCATACCCACCCACCCCCACACTCAGTATTTAGATATAAAATTTTCCATTGAGTTCACAAGTCAGTTATTAAACCCCTACTGCATGCCTAGTGTTCTGCTAAGGTTCATAGATTTGACTCAATAACATGAGCCTGTTGGGAATTAGTGTGCTAGTTTTTGGTCCCTAGCCTGAGTTGATCATAAAGATTGTCTATATTGAAAAAACTACTATTCAAGTACATAGACATATTGGTAAGCTTTCAAGGCCTCTGAGTCTAACCTTTTGCTATTCTATGTTCAGTTTGTTTAAGCTGACTGTGACTGCTGGAAGCAAGTTGTTCCAGTCCAAACAGAATGTCTCTGGGCATTAAGGTGGTATTTTCACAAAGCATTATCAAATTCCAAGGGGATCCTATGGACAAATGCTGCAGTGATCTCATTGGTAGGTACCATTTTTGTTCACAGCCCCAGAGTGCTCTGTGCTTTCATTATAAGATATTCATACGGAGAGTTGTAATATACAACACAGACCATGGCTTGGAGAAGGAAAGGACTTAAAGGGCTTTTTTGAAGTCTCTTTCTTCAGTGACCTGATAAATCCTGGTATGTTAGTATTTGGATCCTGGTATAAAAATTCTAGCTCTGGTTTGGTCTGTTGATATTACTTGTGAATGTGATTTCCTCCAGGGTTTGGATAAAAGTGAGGCTGTGATAAAACAACAACAAAACTAAGCTAAAGTAAAACAAACAAAAGATATCCATTTAAGTACCATATTAATCATTTAAAACTAAGTAATTAATGAGTTTTCAAAGTTATACTGGTGGAGTCATAAGTACTCATGGTTACCTCATAATTTGGCTTCAACTAAACTAGGAAAAATAAACACACCCACACACACACGCTGAATTTCAAAATTACAAGAGATGGTTATTTTCAGTCTCTTGAGAAGTGATTCAGCGGTTATAATGAAAATTATCAGTGTATTGCTCCTGCTTTATTCAAGGTGAAAATATCACTTTAATCAATTTCAAGAAAAGGTGATCTTTTCTGTACTCCTGTTCATTTACTCTGACTGAGAAATATAGTTTGCACTAAATTTTGCATAATGAACATGGCAACACCATAGAAAACAAAGCATTATGATCTCAAGTCCCCCTTAATCCATAATTCCTTTGGAAATATCTATTATATCAATATGAATGATAAAGAATTTTGGGGTTAGTGTTCTTAATGAAAGAGTATTTGTCATTTTCCTAATGAGGATTTACTGATTATGACTAACCAAGAAGGGACAAGGATATTTCATATAGATGGCAGCTTCAGCAAATATATTTGTAAATATGGTTATGGTCAGTAGGAAATATCTTTTAATAGCAAAGTTAATAGCACTCAGTCAAGGTGGATGGGTAATCAGAAATTCTACTCTTACAAAGTAGTTTGAAGTTTATTGCTATGTCAGATATTCTTTGGTTTCTCTAGTCACATGCCAAATACCCAGGGCTCAGATATGAGTGGGCCAGTAGCCACCATTTAAGAACTGAAATTAAAAGACAGTTATGTCCAGTGACAAAGCCGTAAGAATTATTTTGGGAGTATTCATTTTGTTTCTCAAAGACATTAACCATCATTAACAGAAATAAGGTAAAAGACAACAAATTGGCATCAGAAGTTAGAGTTAGGGACAAATGGGACTAGAGCAAAGCTGGATGATCCAAAGCAAGTGCAGTCAAAATATCTGAACATCTAGAATAATAATAATAATAATAATAATAATAATAATAATAATAATAATAATAATAATATATTACTTCCCTGGCTACACATTACAGTCACCAGACTCTACACCAAGCTAAATAAATGAGAATTTTGGGGAGGTGAAGGGACTTAGGACCAGGCATTATTATTTTATAAAGCTCCTCAATATGTATTTTAATGGTAAGCCTGGGTTGAGAAACTCTATTTTAGGACAGTGCATATCAAACATTAATGTGCATATGAATCACCTGGGAATCTTGTTAAAATGCAAATTTTGATTCAGTAGGTCTGAGATGAGGCCAGAGATTCTGCAATTTCTAACAAGCTCTTGGGTGATGGTGATGGTGTTGGTTGTGGACAATAATGGGTAGGCATGTGAAGTGGCAAGTGAATAAGGAAGAAGGGATATTTCATGTGTGTCAGAGACAGGGAAGGATGTTGAATGAATTCAAGAGGACTCTTTTGGGTTCATCTTGATATGAATTGGAGACAGGAGAAGGCCTTTATGACTTTGTTGAATTTCAGCTTTAGCTCAAAATGCTACACATGTAAAGGGGCTATTAAATTCTTGAGCAGCTATTTCAAACTGCTTTGCATTAGAAAGCCCTCTTTAGTCAGAGCTCTGCAAGATTCCTTCCTGAAAATAATTTTCAAACTTATATTTTCACAAAAATAGCAAGCAACCACCTCCAAAACACGTGAACAACTGTTTTTCTCAATGGCCAGAAACACATCTACTTTACAGTCACTGACCACTATATTTTTTAATGTTTTCTTGAGCTTGCTATAAAAAATGAAGGGAAAAAAAGACAAGCACTGCAAAAAGAAAAAGAAAACCCATTTTTAACAAGGTATCCAAATTTAACACAAAACATACCTCTGAAAAATAACAGTCCCTTGGTGCTCATCTCCCTTGCTCTGAAACTTTATGTGAATTACTTAAGCTTCTCTGTGAAGAAAAAGGAGAGAAAGGATATTTTTGGCGTTAGGTCTTAAATGTGCAAACTTATTGATATTTTATAGAAACTCTTTATAACCCTTTTCTCTGGGGACAAGACTAAAACCTGAATTATTGGCTAGCCATGTTCTATCACTTCTTTACTGTATATAGTTATATTTTGAGAAACATGATTTGGCCATCAGTCAGTGTCTTTTCGAGCTATGAGCCTACTTGGCTCAGGAATATAGTCCATCAAACATGGAACTATGGCTTCATGTACAACAAATAGCTGATATTTCAACATGTTCTGAGATCCTACTTGCTGGTTCAGGAGCTGTCGGCATGCTTTTGATCAGTCTGACCAAAGAAATGGAGAAAGGCAGTCTCTGAGAGTAAAATTGGACTATTTCATGATTTCACCTGACCATAAACCTCTTTTCCAGCAAGTAAACAGTTGGCAGCTATGGTTTATATCCATTGAAATATATTATTTATGGCTTTCCACTGAACATCTATCAGGGGCAAATGATACAATGCTTATGAATTGCCTAGCATACAGTAGGAAAAATTATTAGACCCTATTCATTACCCTTGAGATCAAAGCCTAGCCTTGCTTCTAAATATTAGTGTAATTTTGGGGAAAATTACTTATGTGAGCCTAAATTTTCTTACCTGAAAAATAATCATATACTGATTATACTTACAGTATTTTTGTAAAAATAAGATTATAAAAAAACAATTTGGGCTTAAGTGTAGAGTATAGTCCCTAACTCATAATATGAATATAATGAATTGCAACAATCACCATCATCATCATTACTTCAAATTAGTGAAACTAAACTTTGGAGGATTGTATTTTATTTGGGCTTTATATCAATGACTTATTATCTCAGTTTATATATTTTTTCAAATGATCTATGTACAACTAAGTGTCATTTTCTTAAAATACATACACCTACAATATATTTGTTTAAGGTTCCAGCTGTTATTTTCAGTGTGATGCTTTTTGCAGTTCTGCCTCTTTCATTTGTATTCCTTTTGATCTCTTGGCCTGAAAGCAGCAGAAGTGAAAAGACCATTTGAGCATGAAACAATTAGAATAGAGTAGTCTTTCTTTTGAGCAACTGATTTTGTATGTGTATTATTGGTGTACCCTTAAAACCTTCCTTTGTTTGGAGTGTTTACAGTTGACCCATTTCTGTTCACTTTAGAGCAGCTGCCTGCCATATCTTTCTGACACAAATATATAGGTGTCTATGTCCAAGCCAGAGGAGATATGTAACTATGAGTATTATTTTACTACTGAAATTGACTAGGCTCCAGGTTAATTATCGTGAAAATCCTACTGCCTTTTCAATTTCAGGAGGAGGTAGAGTATAGTGGTTAAAAGGTAGGTTCTGATGTCATACTGCCTGAGTGAAGAATTCCAGATCTGCCTTTGCTACCTGGGTGACCAAAGGCAAGTAATGTAATTTCTAATTTCCAGGGTTTCCTCCAATGTAAAATGGTCATGATAAGAGTAATTACCACATAGTATTATTGTGAGGATTAAATGATTTTTTATATGTACAATACTTAAATTATGATAAGTATTCAACACATTTCAGTTATGATGACAATGATAATACTCAAACAAATGAAGTGGCTCAAGAGAAGCCAGAGGTTTTTTGGTTTTAGTTTTTTGGTTTTTTTTAGCACATTGAGTTTTTATAGCTATTTAAAAGTCAATCATGGCTTCTGCTCTCTAAATCATTTTGGTTTTGGATTGATACTTTATTTTAGGGCAATACTCTGTCTTTCAGTTTCCCTAAAAGACACAGTGGCCTTTCTAATTTAGGACTCTATTTCCTTGAAAATCAGTGTATTACAAGCTATAATAGTGTCTGTGTGACAGAACATTGTCACAAATTTCAGTATTTTGTTGCCAATGGGAATTGCTGCCTGGTTCATGAGAATATGGCCTTTGTTGGTCTTTAATCCTTTCCTAGAACTCATGGGAATACATAAAATAAGAAAGAGCCTCCCTTACCACAAAGTTAACTTTAAACAAATGTAATTAGAACATTTAAAAAATCCATTGAGCTAGTATTTTCACAAAGAAACTAATATTCCTGCAGCTTACAAAATAAAACTAGAAGTATACCTCCACTAATGTGGCAGAAATAAGGTATCTTGTCTGACTCAGAGACCAGTTTACAGGCAATCTTCGCTATTCCCACAGGCAACTCTCACTGTAATGCAGTTGTTACAAGTTCTTGGTAAAGTCCAGGAGCTTAGGTAGTCTTTGGAGTCAAATGCACCTGGGTTTGAATGCTGCCTGATTTTAGTATAGTCAACCTCCTTAGACCTCAGTTTTCTTATCTTTACACTGGGAAGTAAATGAGATATTCCATGTAGTATACTTAACAGAAGATCTGCTACATAATAAGAACTCAGCAAATGGTTATTGTTTTTATTTTATATTTTTATTATAATTTTCATGTGCTTGACTTCCTGGATTATTTCTCTATTTAACACACTTTAACAAAGAAAGCAGAAAGAGAGAGAGAAAGAGAAAGATCCATGGCTTTTCTCTAGTGTCATTTACTTCCTCTTTCTTTTTGTATCTTTCATTTCTCTGAGATAGCCAGTCAGTTATCCCTACCCTCATTCTGTGGTGTTCTCTCATTTTACAGTTTAGTTATGAATTATGGGGGAGAAATAAAACTTGATGTAGAGCCTGGGATGTACATATATCAACCTAGCAAAATAATATTTTATTTATTGTGATAACTATTATTATCCGTGTTATTTGATGAGCAAAATTCATTTTATTTACCAGAAAATTTAGAAATATCTTACAACACCCTCTAGAATGATTCTTGCTTTTGTATCAAATACAGCTATACGTATAATATAGATTAAAGACTGGATTCCAACTATAATGGAGCTTCAGCTCATTTTAAACATTAAACCTGCAAAAACAGAAATAATCATGTCATGATGTAGAAGGCCTAGAATGTTAGTTACTTTAGGGCAAGAGCTCATCTATTGCTTTCCTTATCTGCTCTTCAGCAAACACCATATTGACTGTTCAATGTAGGGGCCCAAAGACCTACTAGGATTCCCTAAGGTCAGAGGGAAAGCATGTTCTGCAGTACTGATTCAGGGAGACTCAAAACAGATTTTTTTATACCTTTAGCTCATTCGCTTTCATGCTGAAAATGTAGCTGGTTGAACGTCGGCTGAATAAAACTGAACAGGACCTAATATTTGTCTCTCAGGAATTTGAAGAGAAAATGGTTCTCATCACTTGAATATCTTTCTAATCTATATAAAAAGACATACTAATCATGAGTAAATGATGTAAATATGTATCAGTAAGACCGTTAATATGACATTACAAATAAAAGTCAGCCATACTTTTCACACTGATTTCATTTTGCTTTGGATGTTTTCAATTGATAAAGTACAGCAGTGAATTGAATTACTGATCTGTATGTCTCACATGTGCCCATGTTCAGGCTCTTCCACCACATGCCATCTTGCCTGCAGCATCTCTACTGCCTTCAAAGGAGAAGCCACAGTGGCAAAGATCTCTTAAAGACTGATGTAAGTACCTCCCAAGAGGCCCAGTGCCTTTGTCCTTAGCTTAAACAGCAGCTAGCTGCACCTGTAGGGCCCTGCCTCTTCTGCTGGCTATAAACATTTACCTGAAAATGGCTGCTTAACTCCCAACAGCAAGAAGTATAAAATAGGACAGAAATCAAATAGGCACAGTTCTGGTTTCAGAGCTTACCCAGGTCTTCTGCTTTTGCCCGTTCCCTGGAGTATGGTTCTTAATTTGTCATCTTATAATTGACTTTCTGCTTTCAATATCTTGCTTTTGCAGATTTCCAGTACCATTTTCATGGGAGAGGTGGTCCTGCACCAAAGAAAGTGTTCTATGCCTCACAATGTTTCAATGTGTGGTTTATAAAATCCAGTGAAATTAGACATAAAATGGGTTTCACTTCAAGCACAGGTAAACGTCTATGCCTCTTGGAAGTTCACGTATGGATCTCCCCAGTTAGACATTAAACAGCCAATGTGTTAGAATCATAATTTATCTCCATAGTCATTTGTTTCCTAGTTCCATTTTTCTTAACTCATCTGTCTTTCTGTACCCTAGAACTTGCATGCCTGTACCAGTTTTTAAACTCTTACTACCCCAGACATCAGCCCTGGAATCAGCCCCTTCCTGGACTAAACTTATGTATGTTACCTAATTCTTTCAGCTTTGCCTAGTTGGGCTCCCTTAGAGTAAAATCTATTCTGCTGCTATTAACATAATTTCTAGTTGTTACTCAGTAATAGAAATACCTGTTTATTGTCTCTTTTTTAAAAATTACTGTAGAAAAATGGATGGATAATGTGCCCTGCATTTGTCAAAAACTTCAGGATGAATAATATGATTATTGTTAGTGCAAATTAATAATCACTTAAAATTTTTTGAGTTCAGTATGGAAATTACATTAATGACAGTTTTTCGATAGTGAGCTCCGTTAAGTGTATGAAATGTAAATGTGATGACTTTTTTAAAAACTTAAGTTTAATGGAGTAAATAAGAATTTCCAAGGACATAAAACAATTATGGTGAATTTTAATATTCAATATATATTATAAAAAATAACTATGCAACTATAATTCATGGGGTAGGAACCATGCTTTATTTCTGGATCTCCCTTACCACATAAAAGACACTCAGTAAACCTTAGTGGAAGAACCAGTGAATAAACAATAGAACCAACAATATGATATTTTCATTTGGCAACATTGTAGGATGTTTTCTAAGATACTTAAATGCACATAGATGAATATAATGTTCTTCAAAGTGAATATTAGGCTCTGAAAATGTAATTCACATTCTATTTTCAGGCAAGTATGCTTTCTTTTTACTTGGAAATCAGTTCTAAAATTATAATGGAAGTCAATAAGCAAATATGATTTAATATACACTATCTCATTTGAAGGCTCTGTTTTTCACAGCTATGTTTAATATATAACATAAGATAAAACTGTAAGACAATATAGTATGCTGATAATGTCACAATGCAAAAAATTGGTTGACAATTCCAGGGAGAAATTCTTCTGTCATCTCAATAATGCCAACTGAAAATAAATCCATAGTTGTAGGACGCAATCACAATAGTTATATGGATGATTTCTTAAGTACTGTGACATAATTCTCCAGGAGAATTCTTAAAATATTTTCCATATATATTATTCTTGATTTTATTTGAAACTCTCTTCAATGCAAATCCTGCCTAAAAGTATAAACTGTAAGCTCTGACTTATGCAAAAACATACAATGACCTTTGGATCCAGATATAGGAGGTTATGTTTTCGGTCCATGGTGTGTTATATTTTTATTTCATTGGTTAAGAAAAGAGCTAGGGAGGAGCTTCAAGATGGCAGAAGAGTAAGACGTGAAGATCATATTCTTCCCCACAAATACATTGGAAATACACCTACATGTGGAACAACTCCTACAGAACACCTACTGAACGCTGGCAGAAGACCTCAGACCTCCCAAAAGGCAAGAAACTCCCCATGTACCTGGGTAGTGCAAAAGAAAAAACAAAAAACAGAGACAAAAGAACAGGGACAGGACCTGCACTGGTGGGAGGGACCTGTGAAGGAGAAAAGGTTTCCACACACTAGAAGCACCTTCCTGGGTGGAGACTACAGGTGACAGAGGGGTGAAACTTTGGAGTCATGGAGGAGAGCACAGCAACAGGGGTGCAGAGGGCAAAGTGGAGAGATTCCCACACAGAGGATCGGTGCCAACCAGTAGTCACAAGCCCGAGAGGCTTGGCTGCTCACCCGCCAGAACAGGTGAGGGCTGGGAGCTGAGGCTAGGGCTTCGGTCAGATCCCAGGGAGAGGACAGGTGTTGGCTGCATGAACAAAGCCTGAAGGGGGCTAGTGCATCATGGCTATCCAGGAGGGAGTCCGGGAAAAGGTCTGGAACTGCCGAAGAGGCAAGAGACTTTTTCTTCCCTCTTTGTTTCCTGGTGCATGAGGAGAGGGTATTAAGAGCACTGCTTAAAGGAGCTCCAGAGATGGGCATGAGCTGTGGCTATCACCATGGACCCCAGAGAAGGGCATGAGATGCTAAGGCTGCTGCTGCTGCCACCAAGAAGCCTGTGAGCAAGCACAGGTCACTAACCACACTTCCCTTCCGGGGAGGCTGTGCAGCCTGCCACTGACAGCGTTCTGTGATCCAGGGAAAATTTCACCAGGAGAACACCTGGCGCACCTCAGGCTCGTGCAACATCCCGTCGGCCTCTGCCACTGCAGGCTGTCCCCCCTCTCTGTACCCCTCCCTCCTCCGGCCTCAGTGAGCTAGAACCCCCAAATCAGCTGCTCTTTATCCCCGTCCTATCTGAGCAAAGAACAGATGCCCTCAGGCGACCTACATGCAGAAGCAGGGCCAAATCCGAAGCTGAATCCCAGGAGCTCTGTGAACAAAGAAGAAAAAGGGAAATCTCTCTCTCCAGCCTCAGGAGCAGTGGATTAAGTCTCAACAGTCAACTTGATGTGCCCTGCATCTGTGGAATACCTGATAGACAAATAATCATTCCAAATTGAGGAGGTGGACTTTGGGAGAAATGATATATATATTTTTCCCCTTTTTCTCTTTTTGTGAGTGTGTATGCGAATACTACTGTGTGTGATTTTGTCTGTCTAGCTTTGCTTTTACCATTTGTCCTAGACTTCTGTCTGTCCGGTTTTTTTTGTTTGTTTCTTTGTTTGTGTGTTTAGTATAGTTTTCAACACTGGTTATCATTGGTGGATTTGCTTTTTGGTTTGGTTGCTCTCTTCTTTCTTCCTTCTTTTAAAATCACTTAAAAATTTTTTTCAGTAAATATTTTTTGTTTATTTAAGAACTTTTTAATTTAATTTAATTTTATCTTTTTTTCTTACTTTCTTTCTCTTTCGTTCTTTTTTCTTTCTTTCCTTCTCTCTCATTCATTCATTCATTCTTTTCTCCCTTTTATTCTGAGACATGTGGATGACAGCCTCTTGGTGCTCCAGCAAAGTGTCAGGGCTATACTTCTGAGGTGGGAGAGCCAAGTTCAGGACATTGGTCCACCAGAGACCTCCCAGCTCTACATAATATCAAATGGCAAAACCTCCCACAGATATCCAAATCAACGCCAAGACCCAGCTCCACTCAATCAACAGCAAGTTACAGTGCTGGACACCCTATACCAAACAACTGGCAAGACAGGAACACAATCACACCCATTAGCAGAGAGAAAGCCTAAAATCATAATATGGTCACAGATACATTAAAACACACCACCAGACATGGACCTGCTCACCAGAAAGACAACATCTGGCCTAATCGACCAGAACACAGGAACTAGTCCACTCCACCAGGAAGCCTACACAACCCACTGAACAAAACTTAGCCACTGGGGCAGACACCAAAAACAATGGGAACTACGAACCTGCAGCCTCCAAAAAGGAGACCCCAAACACAGTAAGTTAAGCAAAATGAGAAGACAAAGAAACACACAGCAGATGAAGGAGAAAGGTAAAAACCCAATATACCTAACAAATGAAGAGGAAATAATCAGTCTACCTGAAAAGAATTCAGAATAATGATAGGAAAGATGATCCAAAATCTTGGAAATAAAATGCAGAAAATACAAGAAACGTTTAATAACTACCTAGAAGAACTAAAGGGCAAACAAGCAATCATGAAAAATGAAGTAAATGAAATTAATTATTGTCTAAAAGGGATCAATAGCAGAATAACGGAGGCAGAAAAAAGGATAAGTGACCTGGAAGATAAAATACTGGAAATAACTACTGCAGAGCAGAATAAAGAAAAAAGAATGAAAAGAATAGAGGAAAGTCTGAGACCTCTGGGACAATATTTAACACACCAAGATTCGAATTATAGGGGTCCCAGAAGAACAAGAGAAAAACAAGTGGACTGAGAAAATAGCTGAAGAGATTATAGTTGAAAACTTCCCTAATATGGGAAAGGAAATACTTAATCAAGTCCAGGAAGCACAGAGAGTCCCATAAAGGATAAATCCCAGAAGAAACATGCCAAGACACATATTAATCAAACTATCAAAAATTAAATACAAAGAAAACATATTAAAAGCAACAAGGGAATAGCAACAAAAAATATACAAGGGAGTCTCCGTAAAGTTAACAGCTGGTCTTTCAGCAGAAAATCTGCAAGCCAGAAGGGAGTGTCAGGACATATTTAAAGTGATGAAAGGGGGAAACCTGCAACCAAGATTATTCTAACCAACAAGGACCTCATTCAGATTTGTTGGAGAAATCAATAACTTTACAGATAAGTAAATGTTAAGAGAATTCAAAACCGCCAAACCTGCTTTACAACTAATTCTAAAGAAACTTCTCTAGGCAGGAAACACAAGAGAAGGAAAAGACCTAAAAAAAACAAACCTAAAACAATTAAGAAAATCATAATAGGAACATACATATAGATAATTACCTTAAAAGTAAATGGATTAAATGCTCCAACCAAAGACATACTAGCTGAATGGATACAAAAACAAAACCTGTAGATATGCTGTCTACAAGACACCCACTTCAGTCCTAGGGACACATACAGAATGATAGTGAGGGGATGTAAAAAGATATTCCATGCAAATGGAAATCAAAAGAAAGATAGAGTAGCAATTCTCATATCAGACAAAATAGACGAGAAAACAAAGACTATTACAAGAGACAAAGAAGGACACTACATAATGATCAAGGGATCAAACTAAGAAGAAGACATAACAATTATAAATATTTATGCACCCTAAAGAGGAGCACCTCAATACCTAAGGCAAATGCTAACAGCCATAAAAGGGGAAATCAACAGTAACACAATCATACTAGGGGAATTTAACACCCCACTTTCACCATTGGGCCTATCATCCAAAATGAAAAGAAATAAGGAAACGCAAGCTTTAACTGATACATTAAATAAGATAGACTTAATTGATATTTATAGAACATTCCATCCAAAAACAACAGAAAATACTTTCTTCTCAAGTGCTCATGGAACATTCTCAAGGATAAATCATATCTTGGGTCACAGATCAAGCCTTGGCAAATTTAAGAATATTGAAATCATATCAAGTATCTTTTGTGACCACAATCCTATGATACTAGATATCAATTACAGGAAAAAACTCTGTAAAAATACAAACACATGGAGGCTAATCAATACACTATTTAATAACCAAGAGATCACTGGAGAAATCAAAGAGGAAATCAGAAAACGCCTACAAACAAATAGCAGTGAAAACACGGTGACCAAAAACCTATGGGATGCAGCAAAAGCAGTTCTAAGAAGGAATTTTATAGCAATAAAATCCTACCTTAAGTAATAAAAAACATCTCAAATATAAAACCTAAACTTACAACTAAAACAATTACAGAAAGAAGAACAGAAAATCCCGAAAGTTAGCAGAAAGAAGGAAATCATAAAGATCAGATCAGAAATAAATGAAAAAGAAAGTAAGGAAATGATAACAAAGAATAATAAAATTAAAAGCTTGTTCTTTGAGGAGATAAACAAAATTGATAAACCATTAGCCACACTCATGAAGAAAAAAAGGGAGAAGACTCAAATCAATAGAATTAGAAATGAAAAAGGAGAAGTAACAAATGACACTGCAGAAATACAAAGTATCATGAGAGATTACTACAAGCAATTGTATGCCAATAAAATTGAAATCTGGAAAAAATGGACAAATTCATAGACATGCATAACCATCCAAGACTGAACCAGGAAGAAGTAGAAAATATGAACAGACCAATCACAGGCACTGAAATTGCGTCTGTGATTAAAAATCTTCCAACAGACAAAAGCCCCAAACCAGGTGGCTTCACAGGTGAATTCTATCAAACGTTCAGAGAAGAGATAACACCTATCCTTCTCAATTTCTTCCAAAATATAGCAGGGTGAGGAACACTCCCAAACACATACTACGAGGCCACCATCACCTTGATATGAAAACCAGACAGGATGTCACAATAAAAGAAAACCACAGACCAATATCACTGATGAACATACATGCAAAAATACTCAACATAATACTAGCAAACAGAATCCAACAGCACACTAAAAGGATCATACACGATGATCAAGTGTGGTTTATCTCAGGAATGCAAGGTTTCTTCAATATACGCAAATTAATGAAAGTGATACACAATATTAACAAATTGAAGGAGAAAAACCATAAGATCAACTCAATAGATGCAGAGAAAGCTTTTGACACAATTCAACACTGATTTATGGTAAAAACTCTCCAAAAAAGTAGGCATAGAGGGAAATTTCCTCAACATAATAAAGGCCATATATGACAAACCCACAGCCAACATCGTTCTCAATGGTGAAAAAGTGAAATAATTTCCACTAAGATAAGGGAAGAAGACAAGGTTGCCCCCTCTCACCACTATTATTCAACATAGATTTGGAAGAATTATCCACAGCAATCAGAGAAGAAAAAGAAATAAATGGAATCCAAATTGGAAAAGAAGAAGTAAAGCTGTCACTCTTTGCAGAGGACAGGATACTATACATAGAGAATCCTAAAGATGCTACAAGAAAACTACCAGAGCTAATCAATGAATTTGGTAAAGTAGCAGGATACAAAATTAAGGCACAGAAATCTCTGGCACTCCTTTACACTAAGGAAAAAAAATCTGAAAGTGAAATTAAGAAAACACTCCCACTTACCATTGCAACAAAAATAATAAAATACCTAGAAATAAAGCTACCAAAGGAGACAAAAGATCTGTATGCAGAAAATTTTAAGACACTGATGAAAGAAACTAAAGACGATACAAATAGATGGAGAGATACACCATGTTCTTGGATTGGAAGAATCAACACTGTGAAAATGACTCTACTTCCCAAAGCAATCTACAGATTCAAAGCAATCCCTATAAAACCACCACTGGCATATTTCACATAAGTAGAAAAAAAAATTTCACAATTAGCATGGAAACACAAAAGACACCGAATAGCCAAAGCAATCTTGAGAATGAAAAACGGAGCTGTAGGAGTGAGGCTCCCTGACAGCAGACTATACTACAAAGCTACAGTAATCAACACAGTATGATACTGGCACCAAAACAGAAATATAGATCAATGGAACAGGATAGAAAGCCCAGAGATAAGGCCACACACCTATGATCACCTTATCATTGATAAAGCAGGTAAGAATATTCAATGGAGAAAAGACAGCTTCTTCAATAATTTGTGCTGGGAAAACTGCACAGCTACATGTAAAAGTATGAAATTAGAACACGCCCTAACACCATACACAAAAATAAACTCAAAATGGATTAAAGACATAAATGTAAAGCCAGACACTATCAAACTCTCAGAGGAAAACATAGGCAGAACACTCCAGGACATAAATCAGAGCAAGATCCTTTTTGACCCACCTCCTAAGAAATGGAAATAAAAACAAAAATAAACAAATGGGACATAAAGAAACTTACAGGCTTTTGCACAACAAAGGAATCCATAAGCAAGACGAAAATACAACCCTCAGAATGGGAGAAAACACTTGCTAATGAAGCAACTGACAAAGGATTAATCTACAAAATTTACAAGCAGCTCATGCAGCTCAATATCAAAAAATAAACAGCCCAATGCAAAGTGGGCAGTAGACCTAAATAGACATTTCTCCAAAGAAGATATACAGATTGCCAACAAACAAATGAAAGAATGCTCAATATTATTAATCATTAGAGAAATGGAAAACAAAACTACAATGCGATATCATCTCACACCAGTCTTAATGACCATCATAAAAAATTCTACAAACAATAAATGCTGGATAGGGTGTGGAGAAATGGGCACTCTCATACACTATTGGTGGGAATGTAAATTGATACATCCACTATGGAGAACATTATGGAGTTTCCTTAAAAAACTAAAAATATAACTACCATACGACCCAGCAATCCTACTACTGGGCATAAACCCTGAGAAAACCATAATTCAAAAAGAGTCATGTACAACAATGTTCATTGCAGCTCTGTTTACAATAGCCAGAACGTGGAAGCAACCTAAGCGTCCATCAACAGATGAGTAGATAAAGAAGATATGGCACATATGTACAATGGAATGTTACTCAGGCATAAAAAGAAATGAAATTGAGTTATTTGTAGTGAGGTCCATGGACCTAAAGCCTGTCATACAGAGTGAAGTAAGAAAGAGAAAAACAAATATTGTATGCTAGCACATATATATGGAATCTAAATAAATAAATAAATAAAAGAAAGGTGATGAAGAACCTAGATGCAAGATGGGAATAAAGACGCAGACCTACAAGAGAATGGACTTGAGGATATGGGGAGGGGGATGAGTAAGCTGTGACAAAGTGAGAGAGCGGTAGTGTATATATGGACATATATACACTGCCAAGTGTAAAATAGATAACTAGTGGGAAGCAGCCACAAAGCACAGGGAGATCAGCTCGGTGCTTTTTGACCAGCTAGAAAGGTGGGATAGTGAGTGTGGGAGGGAGGGAGATGCAAGAGGGTAGAAATATGGGGATATATGTATATGTATAACTGATTCACTTTGTTATAAATCAGAAACTAACACACAATTTTAAAGCAATTATACTCCAATAAAAATGTAAAAAAAATAAAAAGATAAGAGCCAGAAAGTGTGCCCATCTCCCTCTGTTATAAAAATAGGGCTTCATTCTAATTAGCTTTTCATTACTTCTCTTATTCAGAAACGGATTTTATGGTCCTTGTAATTGTCAACATAGGCTTGGAGAATACATTATGGAAGCAAACAGTCTCAATGTTTCATTAGCTTAAAATATCAAGGTTTATTTCTCACTTTCCCAGACTACTGAAGTCCCTATAATCCAGGGCATTGCCAGTCACTATGGCAGAGCAAAGGAAAGAATTCAATAAATTGCACTCTGGCTCTTAAGGTTTCACTCTGAAAATGACATGAGTCACTTTTGTTCATATTTCAATGACAAAAACTCACATGGCCATATCTAATTTCAAGGAGACAGGGTAGTACATTTTCACCATTTGTCCAGAAGGAGAACCAGAAATTTTTGGTGAAAAGCACTAATGGCTAACTAAATTCTCTTTTCCAAGCCCACCTATTCTAGAATGGAGATCTATGACGTTTCTCAAATTATCTGTGTTTAATTGACATGACATTTTTAGAGTTCTCACCTTTCTCAAAGGTCAACATTAAGTCATTTTATACTGTTCAACACGTCACACTGTTATCTGATTTTTGCTAGCCACTGTCAATGTGAGTTAGCAGGTAACTTCTGTTAAGTATTTTAGTTCTCATTCCTACCTCCTTCCACTCCTATCTTGCAATCAGCCATCTGATTAGTAAGGGATAACACCAAGGGCTCAATTTTTAAAATTAAGTACTTAATTAGATTGCTAACCCACTGGTTTGGGACAGCTTCCAACTGCTTAAGAGCTTATAGAATACCTCAAAAAGTAGTTTCCAGTTCTATTGTTATTCAGCAAAGACTTGATATGATGACCCAGATATGGAGTTGAATATGTATCTCAGTACATATTTAAAGGTTCCAAAGTGAACTGTATCTAGAGGATAATGCTCTAGAGATTGGCTATCTTGTATAAAATATCAAAACTTCAAATATCTCATACTGATATATATATGTATTTAATGCCATTTTAAGGTACATCCTCTTTGATAGACTTTTGTCCCTTTGGGCAACAAACATTCTTCAAAAGGATTGGAAAGTGTTAATTGGAATAACTCCTTGTTATAAAAAATTCAATCACTAATTTAGATTGGAAGGCCCTGAAACCACCAAATATAAGCTACAAACACTCCTTTACTATATAACTCCAGCCCTAAACAAAATAACCATGAAAATGAGAAGGATAGCATAGTCCATACTTTCTTAATTTCAATTTCTTATTTGTTCTTAACATCTTTATTGCAGTATAACAGCGGTACAACACTGTGTTAGTTTCTGCTGTATAAACACCTTAAGCAGTTATATGTATACATATATCCCCATAAGCCCTCCCTCTTGTGTCTCCATCCCACCTTCCGAATCCCACCCCTCTAGGTGGTCACAAAGCTCCGAGCTGATCTCCCTGTGCTATGTGGCTGCTTCCCACTAGCTATCTATTTTACATTTGGTAGTGTATATATATCCATGACACTCTCTCACTTCATCCCAGCTTACCCATCCCTTACCTGTGTCCTCCAATCCATTCTCTACATCTGTGCCTTTATTCCTGTCCAGCCCTAGGTGCATCAGAACCATTTTTTTTTCTTTTTTTTAGATTCCATATATATGTGTTAGCATACAGTGTTGTTTTTCTCTTTCTGAATTACTTCACTATGTATGACAGACTATAGGTCCATCCACCTCACTGCAAATAATTCAATTTCAATTTTTTTATGGCTGAGTAATATTCCATGGTATATATGTGCCACATCTTCTTTATCTATCCTCCTGTCGATGGAAACTTATGTTATTTACATGTCCTGGCTATTGTAAATAGAGCTGCAATGAACATTGTGGTTCATGACTCTTTCTGAATTATGGTTTTCTCTGGGTATATGCCCACTAGTGGGATTGCAGTGTTGTATGGTGGTTCTATTTTTAGTTTTTTAAGGAACCTCCATACTGTTCTCCGTAGTGGCTGTATCAATTTACATTCCCATCAACAATGCAAGAGGGTTCCCTTTTCTCCACACCCTCTCCAGGATTTATCATTTGTAGATTTTTTGAATGATGGCCATTCTGACTGCTGTGAGGTGATACCTCACTGTAGTTTTGATTTGCATTTCTGTAATGATTAATGATGTTGAGCAACCTTTCATGTGTTTGTTGGCAATCTGTATATCTTCTTTGGAGAAATGTCTATTTAAGTCTTCTGCCCATTTTTGGATTGAGATGTTTGTCTTTTGGTATTGAGCTACATGAGCTGCTTGTAAATTTTGGAGATTAATCCTTTGTCATTGTGTCATTTGCAAATATTTTCTCCCATTCTGAGGATTGTCTTTTCATCTTGTTTATTGTTTCCTTTGCTGTGAAAAAGTTTTTAAGTTTCATTTGGTCCCATTTGTTTATTTTTGTTTTTATTTCCATTTCTCTAGGAGGTGGGTCAAAAGGATCTTGCTGTGATTTATGTTCTAGAGTGTTCTGCTTGTTTTCTTCTAAGAGTTTGATAGTGTCTGGCCTTGTATTTAGGTCTTTACTCCACTTTGAGTTTATTTTTGTGTAGGGTGTTAAGAAGTGATCTAATTCCCTTCTTTCACATTTAGCTGTCCATTTTTCCCAGCACCACTTATTAAACAGACTATCTTTTCTCCATTGTATATTCTTCCCTCCTTTATAATATAAGGTGACCATATGTGCGTGGGTTTATCTCTGGGCTTTCTATCCTGTTCCACTGATCTATAGTTTTGTTTATGGGTGTGTACCATACTATCTTGATAACTTTAGCTTTGTATTATATTCTGAAGTCAGGGAGCCTGATTTCTGCAGCTCCGTTTTTCTGTCTCAATATTGCTTTATTTACTCGGGGTCTTTTGTGTTTCTATACAAATTGTGAAATTTTTTGTTCTAGTTCTGTAAAAAATGACATTGCTAGTTTGATAGGGATTGCATTGAATTGGTAGATTGCTTTGGGTAGTATATTCATTTTCACAATATTGATTCTTCCAATCCAAGGACATGGTATATCTTTCCATCTGTTTATATCATCTTTAATTTCTTTCATCAGTGTCTGTAGTTTTCTGCATACAGGTCTTTTGTCTCCTTAAGTACGTATATTCCTAGGTATTTTATTCTTTTTGTTGCAGTGATAAATGGGAGTGTTTCCTTAATTTCCCTTTCAGATTTTTCATCATTAGTGTATAGGAATGCAAGAGATTTCTGTGCATTAATTTTTTATCCTGCTGCCTTACTAAATCCATTGATTAGTTCTAGTAGTTTTCTGGTAGCATCTTTAGGATTCTCTCTGTATAGAATCATGTCATCTGCAAACAGTGACAGCTTTACTTCTTTTCTCATTCGAATTCCTTGTATTTATTTTTCTTCTCTGTTTGCTGTGGTTAAAACTTCCAAATCTATGTTGAATAATAGTGGTGAGAGTGGACAACCTCGTCTTGTTCCTGATCTTAGTAGAATTGGTTTCAGTTTTTCACCATTGAGAATGATCTTCCCTGTGGTTTTGTCATATATGGCCTTTATTATTTTGAAGAAAGCTCCCTGGATGCCTACTTTCTGGAGTGTTTTTATTTTAAATGGGTTTTGAACTTTGTCAAATGCTTTTTCTGCATCTATTAAAGTGATCATATGGCTTTTCTCCTTCAATTTGTTAAAATGTTTTATCACATTGATTTGCATATATTGAAGATTCCTTGCATTCCTGGTGTAAACCCCTCTTGATCATGGTGTATGATCCTTTTAATGTGCTGTTGGATTCTCTTTGCTAGTATTTTGTTGAGGATTTTTGTATCTATGTTCAGCAGTGATATTGGCCTGTAGCTTTCTTTTTTTGTGACATCTTTGTCTGGTTTTGGTATCAGGGTGATGGTGGCCTTGTAGAATGTGTTTGGGAGTGCTCCTCCTTCTGCTATAATTGGAAGAATTCAAGAAGGATAGGTGTTAGCTCTTCTCTAAATGTTTGATAGAACTCGCCTGTGAAGCCATCTGGTCCTGGGCTTTTGTTTGTTGGAAGACTTTTAATGACAGTCTCATTGTCAGTGCTTGCGATTGGTCTGTTCATATTTTCTATTTTTTCCTGGTTCAGTCTCGGAAGGTTGTATATTTCTAAGAATTTTTCCATTTCTTCCAGGTTGTCCATTTTATTTGCATATGGTTGCTTTTAGCAATCTCTCATGATCCTTTGTATTTCTGGTATGCCAGTTTTTACTTCTCCTTTTTTGTTTCTATTTCTGTTGGTTTCAGTCTTCTTCCTTTTTTTTTTCTTGATGAGTCTGACTAATGGTTTATCAATTTTGTTTATTTTCTCAAGAACCATCTTTTACTTTTATTGATGTTTGCTATTGTTTCCTTCATTTTTTTTTTCATTTATTTCTGATCTGAGATTTATGATTTCTTTCCCTCTGCTAACTTTTGTTGTTTTTTTTTGTTTTTCTTTCTCTAAATGCTTTAGGTGTGATGTTAGGTTTTTTTATTTGAGATGTTTCTGTTTACTTGAGGTAGGATTGTATTGCTATAAATGTGGTAAATATAATAAGATTGTAATCATATAAAGTATATTTTCCAACCAAAATGCTATGAGACTAGATATCAATTGCAGGAAAAAAATCTTTAAAAAATACAAACACATGGAGGCTAATCAATATACTACTAAATAACCATGAGATCACTGAAGAAATAAAAGAGGAAATCAAACAATACCTAGTAACAAATGACAATGAAAACACGATGACCCAATACTTATGGGATGCAGCAAAAGCAGATAATTTCAATTTCTGAATGTGATGATCAATCTCCTGCATTATTAAATTTCTGGACATAGATAAAGGATCATCCTTCACAGCTTCTTCAGCAACTGTATTTCTCTAAAACCGTATGAAATTATTTAGTTCAAAATTTAAAATATGGCTGTTTGTTGTTGGTCTGTCTCTTGTACTTGTAAAAAGTACAAGTATGACTTTGAATTTAGACTGGTTCTCCATTAGTAGAAGTCCTACATATTTCTCTGCATATCCATGCCTTTTGTACACTTCCCTGTTCTTAGTCAAATGCAAACTCTGTTGGATATATAATTTTTCCCATGGAGTCTCTGCTTAGTGGTAGAGTATAGCCATTGGTAAAACTTAATAAAAGTTTTCTAATCTCTCAGCTAAAAGTAGAAATATTAGGTTTTTTTAGTATAGTGGTTAGATTCCCATCAATGCTTCTTTATCTTGAGGTTCAATTATGATGAACATGGTGAGCATATGAATGTGTGTGTTTTCTAATTTCTCTTATATTGAGAGGAAGAACGATTCTTCAGAGATCATTTAGCTGAATAAAAGCTGAAATGAGATCATCCATGCACCACAGAGCTGCCATCCTCTCCAGAAAAGGGTCAGCATTATTGCCTCAGTTAATGGTAACCTTGATGTGCATTACAGTTAATGCTGCCTGAAGGTGTTACCATGGACACAGATATCAGCATATCTTCAGGAGGAGTTATATAGTGAAAGAAAAATTCGGAGAATATAAAGTATCCATCACCAGATCTTGCAAAGAAGAAAAATATAAAATCTCCTGGGCATACTGTTATATGGGTTTCAAAAAGTTGTGTAACACGTTTTATTATTATTTTTTGAGTAATTGATATATGTCATGATTGTGTTAAACACTTTTTGGACATTATCTCAATCCTCTGAAATAGATACCATCATTATTCCTATTTTTGGAAGAAATTGAAGCTCAGAGAAATGAATTAACTTACTCAAGGTTATGCAGCCAATAAGTGGTGTACATGAAATTCAACTCTCATCTGTTTTATCACAAAGTTGTACTCTAAAACTCTCTAGTAGATTGTTTCAGATTTACAATATTGAGTAAGCCCTAATTTCTGGTTGGAAATAAGAACTCAAATAGAACAGTGCTCAACACGTTAGGTGCTTAACATCATTTTTTAAATTAATTAACTGTGAGTCTAAATTTTCTAAATGTGGTTAGCATAATTCTAAGATGGTCCCCAAGATTTTCCACACACACCCCGTGTACACATTCTGTACAATATCTGGGACTATAAATATTATGGATCTTGCTCCCATGATTAGGTTATACTATATGGCAGAGTTGACCTTGAGAAAGGAAAATTACCTGAGTTAGCCTCGGTTAATCACATGAACTCTTTAAAAGCAGCATTTTCTGTGTCTAGTTGTAGAAGTGGATGCCAGAGATTTGAAGCACTGGAAGGATTTAACATGTTGCTAGCTTGAATATGGAGGGGAACATATTACAAGGAATATAGGTGGCTTTTAGTTGCTGAGAGTGACCCCCAGTCTACAGTCAGAAAGGAAATGGTGACCTAGGTCCTATAACCACAAAGAACTGAATTCTGCAAATGACAAGAGTGAGATAGAAGGGAAATTTTCCTCAGAGACTCCAGATAAGAACTCAGTTCAACCATTACCTTGATTTCAGCCCTGTGAGACCCTGAGCAGAGAACCCAGGCAGATGATGACTTATAGAATTATGAGCTAATAAATGAGTTTTGCTTTAAGCTGCTATGTTTGTTACAAAACAATAGAAAAAGAATATGTTAATTATAATATTAGTAACTATGGTGCATAGTTTTATTTTATTATGAGATTTTTTTTTCAGGATTTCCAGTTGGCTTTTTCTATGAAGTGGCTGAACCTGTGCTTTAAAATTTCATGCAGAAAGAGTATTGCAGCCAACAGAGAGATTTTATTGCCAATCTTTATACATTTGTGAAAATAGCCCAATACATCTAAGATCAACAACAAATTGAATCACATGTACTTTTTCACTTTAAACTCACCAAATTTCACTAACATTACATTTTTTCTGTTCTCTCTTTTATAGCCATAATACTTTGATTCAATGTTATTAATCATTCTGATCTAGCATATTTTAGATAGACCTTTTGAAAAGTGGCAACCGCAATGTCCAGCTATATCACTATTAAGTGAATCTTTTGTAGCTATTACTGCAATGCATGATATACAGCTTAATAGCTACCTAGAAATATAGTTATGTCTAAGAATCCAATCTGAATGACAATTCTACCAATTTAGGAGTTATGGAACAAATTATTTATGATATCAAATTGGAGAATTTGGGCTCTTTACTGATGTAATTTAAAAAAATATATTTTTAACCTGTCGTAAAGGGCCACATTTGGAATTTCAATAGTGATAGAAAGCAACAAATATATCAGAAATGATGGGGAAGTTGGTAAAACTGATGCAGCTTCCAGCTTATGTTTCAACATGATCTGATCTTGAGCTTGAATTGCAGAAATGTCATTCCAAGTGATAGTGTCAGAGGTTGAGCAAATACAGCTTTGTTTTTATCCTAATGGGAATTTCCTAGGCTGAGAGCTAGGAAGAAAATCCTCGTTTAACTTGTAAACTGAGCAAATATGATCTGGGAATCATTGAAAGAGAATAAATATGGAGTCTCGGGATGCCATTTTTATAAGTTATTATTCTGCCCATAAATACACTTTGAGTGCAAAAGCTGGCAGCTTTATCGAGTACCATACCTGCAGTTTGGTTGAAATGCTACTTACAACGCTATCAACTCCCACTGGATTTCTGCCACAAACACCAGTACTCAAAGCCTGGGATGGATTCTTGTAATTGTAAGACTAGTTCATCAAAGGTCTTGACTCCAAATAGGCAGTAAGTACAACTGGGAAGTAAATGCAATAGCAGGTGTTGACTGCTTGCACAATCTGGATAATGTGATGAAAATATAAGAATACATATTTGCAGTATTACTTCGTTCTAGCCAGAGAGCGTGTTATTATATTTTCCTCTGGGAAAATCAGTATTTCTTTAGTCTTTGTGAACAATATATATATATATATTATATTTTAACATCTTTATTGGAGTATAATTGCTTAACAATAGAGTGTTACTTTCTGTTGTATGACAGAGTGAATCAGCTATACATATATCCTCATATGTTCTCCCTCTTGCATGACCCTCCCACCCTCTAGGCAGACACAAAGCACCAAGCAGATCTCTCTGTGTTATGCGGCTGCTTCCAAGTAGCTATCTATTTTATGTTTGTATATATGACCATGCCACTCTGTCACTTTGTCCCAGCTTACACTTCCCTCTCCCCGCCTCCTCAAGTCCATTCTCTACGTCTGCATCTTTATTCCTGTCCTGCCCCTAGGTGCATCAGAATTTATTTTTTTTTAGATTCCAAATATATGTTTTAGCATACGGTATTTGTTTTTCTTTTTCTGAATAACTTCACTCTGTATGACAGATTCTAGGTCCATCCACCTCACTACAAATAACTCAATTTCATTTCTTTTTATGGCTGAGTAAAATTTCATTGTATGTATGTGCCATATCTTCCTTATCCACTCACCTGTCGATGGACACTTAGGTTGCTTCCATGTCCTGGCTATTCTAAATAGAACTCCAATGAATATTGTGGTGCATGTGTCTTTCTGAATTATGGTTTTCTCAGGGTATATGCCCAGTAGTGGGATTGCTGGGTCATATAGTAGTTTATTTTTAGTATTTTAAGGAACCTCTATACTGTTCTCCATAATAGCTGTATCAACGTACATTCTCTGCAACAGTGTATGAAGGTTCCCTTTTCTCCACACCCTATCCAGCATCTATTGTTTGTAGATATTATTTTATTTTATTTTTTTGTGATATACAGACCTCTCACTGTTGTGGCCTCTCCCGTTGTGGAGCACAGGCTCCAGAAGCACAGGCTCGGCGGCCATGGCTCTCAAGCCCAGCCACTCTGCAGAATGTGGAATCTTCCTTGACCAGAGCACGAACCTGTGTCCCCTACATCAGCAGGCGGACTCTCAACCACTGTGCCACCAGGGAAGCCCTATTTGTAGATTTTTTGATGATGGCCATTCTGACTGCTGTGAGATGATACCTCATTGTAGTTTTGATTTGTATTTCACTAATGATTAGTGATGTTGAGCATCTTTTCATTTGTTTGTTGGCAATCTGTATGTCTTCTTCGGAGAAATGTCTATTTAGGTCTTCTGCCCAGTTTTGGATTAGGTTGTTTGTTTTTTTGATATGAGTTGCATGAGCTGGATGTATATTTTTAGAATTAATCCTTTGTCAGTTGTTTCATTTGGAAATATTTTCTCCCATTCTGAGGGTTGTCTTTTCATCTTGTTTATGGTTTCCTAGGCTGTGCAAAAGCTTTTAAGTTTCATGAAGTCCATTTGTTTATTTTTGGTTTTATTTCCATTTCTCTAGGAGGTGGGTCAAAAAGGATCTTGCTGTGATTTATGAAATAGAGTGTTCTGCCTATGTTTCCCTCTAAGAATTTTATAGTGTCTGGCCTTACATTTAGGTCTTTAATCCATTTTGAGCTTATTTTTGTGTAGGGTGTTAGGGAGTGTTCTAATTTCATTCTTTTACATGTAGCTGTCCAGGTTTCCCAGCACCACTTATTGAAGAAATTGTCTTAACTCCATTGTATATTCTTGCATCCTTTATCAAAGATAAGTTAACCATATGTGCATGGGTTTAGCTCTGGGCTTTCTATCCTGTTCCACTGATCTGTATTTCAGTTTTTGTGTCAGAACCATACTGTCTTGATTACTGTAGCATTGTAATATAGTCTTCAGTCAGGGAGTCTGATTCCTCCAGCTCCATTTTTCTTTCTCAAGTTTGAGTTGGCTATTCGGGCCCTTCTGTGTGTCCAAAGAAATTGTGATTTTTTTTTTGTTTTTGTTCTGTGAAAAATGCCATTGGTAGTTTGATTAGGGTTTGCATTGAATCTGTAGATTGCTTTGGGTAGTAGAATCATTTTCACAATGTTGATTCTTCCAATCCAAGAGCATGGTATATCTCTCCATCTGTTTGTATCAAACTTAATTTCTTTCATCAGTGTCTTATAGTTTTCTGCATACAGGTCTTTTGTCTCCTCAGATAGGTTTATTCCTATGTATTTCATCGGTTTTATTGCAGTGGTAAATGCGAGTGTTTCCTTAATTTCTCTTTCAATTATTTTCATTATTAGTGTATAGGAATGCAAGAGGTTTCAGTGCATTAATTTTGTATCCTACTACTTTACCAAATTCATTGATTAGCTCTAGTAGTTTTCTGGTAGCATCTTTAGGATTCTCTATGTATAGTATTGTGATATCTGCAAACAGTGACAGCTTTACTCCTTCTTTTCCGATTTGGATTCATTTTATTTATTTTTCTTCTCTGATTTCTGTGGCTAAAACTTCCAAAACTATGTTGAATAAGAGTGGTGAGAGTGGGCAGCCTTGTCTTGTTCCTGATCTTAGTGGAAATGCTTTCAGTTTTTCACCATTGAGGATGATGTTGGCTGTGGGTTTGCCATATATGGCCTTTATTATGTTGAGGAAAGTTCCCTCAGTGCTGACTTTCTGCAGGGCTTTTATCATAAATGGGTGTTCAATATTGTCAAAAGCTTTTTCTGCATCTGTTGAGATGGTCTTATGGTTTTTCTCCTTCAATTTGTTAATATGGTGTATCACATTGATTGATTTGTGTATATTGAAGAATCCTTGCATTCCTGGAATAAACCCCACCTGGTCATGGTGTATGATCCTTTTAATGTGCTGTTGGATTCTGTTTGCTCCTATTTTATTGAGGATTTTTGCATCTATGTTCAGCAGTGATATTGGCCTGTAATTTTCTTTCTTTGTGACATCCTTGTCTGCTTTTCGTATCAAGGTGATAGTGGCCTCGTAGAACGAGTTTGGGAGTGTTCCTCCTTCTGCTATATTTTGGAAGATTTTGAGAAGGATAGGTGTTAGCTCTTCTCTAAATGTTTGATAGAATTCACCTGTGAAGCCATCTGGTCCTGGGCTTTTGTTTGTTGGAAGATTTTTAATCACAGTTTCAATTTCAGTGCTTGTGATTGGTCTATTCATATTTTCTATTCTTCTTGATTCAGTCTTGGCAGGTTGTGCCTTTCTAAGAATTTGTCCATTTCTTCCATGTTGTCCATTTTATTGGCATACAGTTGCTTCTAATAATCTCTCATGATCTTTTGTATTTCTGGAGTGTCAGTTGTTACTTCTCCTTTTTCATTTCTAATTCTATTGATTTGAATCTTCTCCCTTTTTTTTTCTTGATGAGTCTGGCCAATGGTTTAACAATTTTGTTTATGTTCTCAAAGAACCACCTTTTAGTTCTATCAATCTTTGCTATTGTTTCTTCATTTCTTTTTCATTTATTTCTGATCTGTTTTTTATGATTTCTTTCTTTCTGCTAACTTTGGGGGGGGGTTGTTCTTCTTTCTCTAATTGCTTTAGGTGCATGGTCAAGTTGTTTACTCGAGATATTTCCTGTTTCTTAGGTGGGATTGTATTGTTATAAACTTCCCTCTTAGAACTCCTTTTGCTGCATCACATAGGTTTTGGGTCACTGTGTCTCCTTTGTCATTTGTCTCTAGGTATTTTTTTATTTCCTCTTTGATTTTTTCAGTGATCACTTCGTTATTAAGTAGTGTATTGTTTAGCCACCATGTGTTTGTATTTTTTACAGATGTTTTCCTGTAATTGATATCTAGTCTCATAGTATTGTGGTCGGAAAAGATACTTTGTACAATTTCAATTTTCTTAAATTTACTAAGGCTTCTTTTGTGACCTAAGATATGATCTATCCTGGAGAATCTTCCATGAGCACTTGAGAAAAATGTGTATTCTGCTGTTTTTGGATGGAATGTCCTATAAATATCAATTAAGTCCTTCTTGTTTAATGTATCACTTAAAGCTTGTGTTTCCTTATTTATTTTCATTCTGGATGATTTGTCCATTGGTGAAAGTGGGGTGTTGAATTCCCCCACTATGAGTGCGTTATTGTCGATTTCCCCTTTTATGGCTCTTAGTATTTGCATTATGTATTGAGGCGCTCCTCTGTTGGCTGCATAAATATTTACAATTTTTATGTCTTCTTCTTGGATCGATCCCTTGATCATTATGTAGTTTCCTTCTTTTCTCTTCTAATAGTCTTTATTTTAAAGTCTATTTTGTCTGATATAAGAATTGCTACTCCAGCTTTCTTTTGATTTCCATTTGCATGGAATATCTTTTTCCATCCCCTTATTTTCACTCTGTATGTGTCTCTAGGTCTGAAGTGTGTCTCTTGTAGACAGCATATACATGGGCCTTGTTTTTGTATCCATTCAGCAAATCTGTGTCTTTTGGTGGGAGCCTTTAGTCCATTTATATTTAAGGTAATTATCGATATGTATGTTCCTAGTCCCATTTTCTTAATTGTTTTGGGCTTGTTATTGTAGGCATTTTCCTTCTGTTGTGTTTCTTACCTAGAGAAGGTCTTTAGCATTTGCTGTAAAGCTGGTTTGATGGTGCTGAACTCTCTCAGCTTTTGCTTGTCTGTAAAGGTTTTAATTTCTCCATCAAATCTGAATGAGATCCTTGCTGGGTAGAGTAATCTTGTTTGCAGTTATTTCTCCTGTATCACTTTAATTATGTCCTGCCACTCCCTTCTGGCTTGTAGAGTTTCTGCTGATAGATCAGCTGTTAACCTGATGGGGATTCCCTTGTGTATTATTTGTTGTTTTTCCCTTGCTGCTTTTTTTTTTTTTTTTTTTTTTTTTTTTTTTTTTTTTTTTTTTTTTTTTTTTTTTGCGGTATGCGGGCCTCTCACTGTTGTGGCCTCCCCCGTTGCGGAGCACAGGCTCCGGACGCGCAGGCTCCGGACGCGCAGGCTCAGCGGCCATGGCTCACGGGCCCAGCCGCTCCGCGGCATATGGGATCCTCCCAGACCGGGGCACGAACCCGTATCCCCTGCATCGGCAGGCGGACTCTCAACCACTTGCGCCACCAGGGAGGCCCTCCCTTGCTGCTTTTAATATGATTTCTTTGTGTTTAATTTTTGACAGTGTGATTAATATGTGTCTTGGTGTATTTCTCCTTGGATTTATTCTGTATGGGACTCTCTGTGCCTCCTGGACTTGATTAACTCTTTCCTTTCCCATATTAGGGAAGTTTTCAACTATAATGTCTTCAAATATTTTCTCAGTCCCTTTCTTTTTCTCTTCTTCTTCTGGAACTCCTGTAAGTCGAATGTTGGTCCATTTAATGTTGTCTCAGAGGTCTCTGAGACTGTCCTCAGTTCTTTTCATCCTTTTTTCTTTTTTCTGCTCTGCAGCAGTTATTCCCAATATTTTATCTTCCACGTCACTTATCCGTTCTTCTGCCTCAGTTATTCTGCTATTGATTCCATCTAGAGTATTTTTAATTTCATTTACTGTGTTTCTAATCATTGCTTGATTCATCTTTAGTTCTTCTAGGTCCTTGTTAACTGTTTCTTGCATTTTGTCTATTCTATTTCCAAGATTTTGGATCAACTTTACTGTCATTATTCTGAATTCTTTTTCAGGTAGATGCCTATTTCCTCTTCACTTGTTAGGTCTGGTGGGTTTTTATCTTGCTCCTTCACCTGCTGTTTGTTTTTCTGTCTTCTCATTTTGCTTATCTTACTGTGTTTGGGGTCTCCATTTTGCAGGCTGCAGGTTCATAGTTCTCATTGTTTTTGGTGTCTGTCCCCAATGGCTAAGGTTGTTTCAGTTGGTTGTTTAGGCTTCCTGTTAGAGGGGACTGGTGCCTGTGTTGTGATGGATGAGGCTCGATCTTGTCTTTCTGGTGGACAGGTCAATGTCTGGTGGTGTGTTTGGGGGTGTCTGTGGCCTTATTATGATTTTAGGCAGCCTCTCTGCTAATGGGTGGTATTGTGTTCCTCTCTTGCTAGTTGCTTGGCATAGGGTGACAGCACTGTAACTTGCTGGTCATTGAGTGAAGCTGGTTGCTGGTGTTGAGATGGAGATCTCTGGGAGATTTTCACCTTTTGATATTATGTGATTCTGGGAGGTCTCTTGTGGATCAGTGTCCTGAAATTGTCTCTCCCACCTCAGAGGCACAGCACTGGCTTCAGTACCAAGAGACTTTCATCCACCTGGCTCAGAATAAAAGGCTGAAAAATTAGAAAGGAAGAATTAGTAGAAGTAGACAGAAAGAAAGAAAGAAAGAAGGCAGGAAGGTAGGGAAGGAGGAAGGAGGGAAGGTAGGAAAAAGAGAAAGAGAGAAGATGAAGTAAATAGAATAAAGAATGATAAAATATAATAGCATTATTAAAATAAAAAATAATTATTAAAAAATTTTAAAAATTAAAGAAAAAGTAAAAAACGGATGGATAGAACCCTGAGACAAATGGTGGAAGCAAATCTATACAGACAAAATTTCACACAGAAGCATACACATACACATTCATAAAAAGAGAAAAAGAGGAAAAAGTCATAAATCTTGCTCTCAAAGTCCACCTCCTCAATTTGGGATGATTCGTTGTCTATTCATGTATTCCACAGATGCAGGGTACCGCAAGTTGATTGTGCAGCTTTAATCCACTGCTCCTGAGATTGCTGGGAGAGATTTCTCTTTCTCTTCTTTATTCTCACAGCTCGCAGGTCTCAGCTTTGGATTTGGCCCCGCCTCTGCATTTAGGTCACTGTAGGGCGTCTGTTATTCACTCAGACAGGACGGGTTTAAAGGAGCAGGTGCTTCGGGGACTCTGGCTCACTCAGGCCGGGGGCAGGGAGGGGTACGGAGTGTGGCGAGTGCCTGCAGTGGAAGAGGCCAGCATGAAATTGCACCAGCCTGAGGCGTGCTGTGCGCTCTCCCGGGGAAGCCATCTCTGGATCCCGGGACCCCAGCAATGGCAGGCTGCACAGGTCCCCGGAATGGTGGGCAGGACAGTGACCTGCGCTCACACACAGGACTCTTGGCGGTGGCAGCAGTAGCTGCAGCGTCCCACGCCCTTCTCTTGTGTCCATGCTCTTAGCCACGGCTCGCGCCTGTCTCTGGAGCTCCTTTAAGCAGCACTCTTAATACCCTCTCCTCGTGCACCAGGAAACAAAGAGGGAAGAAAAAGTCTCTTGCCTCTTCAGCAACTCCAGGCATTTTCCCGGACTCCCTCCTGGCTAGCCGTGGTGCACTAACCCCTACAGGCTGTGTTCATGCTGCCAACCCCAGTCCTCTCCCTGCGCTCTGACTGAAACCCAAAACCCGAGCCTCAGCTCCCAGTGCTGCCCACCCTGGCGGCCGAGGAAACAAGCCTCTTGGCCTGGTGAGTGCTGGTCGGCACTGATCCTCTGTGCAGGAATCTCTCTGCTTTGCCCTCTTCACCCCTGTTGCTGTGCTATCCTCCGCTACTCCAAAGCTTTCCCCCTCCGCCACCTGCAGTCTCCACCCACGAAGGGGCTTCTAGTGTGTGGAAACCTTTCCTCCTTCATGGCTCCCTCCCACTGGTGCAGGTCCTGTCCCTATCCTTTTGTCTCTGTTTAGTCTTTTTTCTTTTGCTCTACCCAGTTATGTGGGGAGTTTCTTGCCTTTTGCTGGGTCTGAGGTCTTCTGTCAGTGTTCATTAGGTGTTCTGTAGGAGTTGTTCCACGTGTAGATGATTTTCTGGTGTATCTGTGGGGAGGAAGGTGATCTCCGTGTCTTACTCTTCCGCCATCTTCCCCCAGGTCCTTCTGTATACATTTTTAAATCAGCTCATTATACTCAACAAAAAGTCTTTTGGGATTTTTATTGGTTTTGATTCGAATCTATATATCAGTTTTTGGAGAACGTACATCTTAATACAAAGTCCTCTAATGCAGGACGAGGAATTTATTCAGGTTATCAGTTTTTCTCAGTGATATTTTTGTAGTTTTCCACGTAGAAACCTTGCATATCTCTCTTCAGAATTATTTCCTAGGTACTTAATATTTTAATGGTATCTTAAATGGTATTATAATTAAAGTATAAATTTTAATGTTCCTGCTAGTATATGGATAAAATGATACTTTATATTGACCTTGTAAGTGCTGATCTCGTTAAATTCCATTATTAATTCTAAGAGTTTCTAATATTTTTTTTAGATTTTATATGCTCATTGTCAAGTCCTATGTGAATGATTATTTTATTGCTTTTCCAATGTCTTATCCAATTAGTTAGAACTTCCATTAAATAATAAATATAAGTGGTACTGGTGGTCATCCTTGAATAATTATAACATCAGGGGTTAAGTGTTCCATTTTACACCATTAAATTAATATTTTCTATAAATTTCAGTGGGCATTATCTACCAAATTAAATAAGCTCTCTTGCTAATTTTGAGTTTTACTATCAATGGGTTTTCAGTGTCGTCAAATATTTTGTCTGCTTCTATGAGATGATCATATTTTCCCCCTTTAGTATGCTAATATGTAGAATTATACTGATTGATTTCCAAATGTTAAACCAACCTTGCATGAATAAACTCTAATTGGTCATGATGCATTATTCTTTTTATATATCACTGGATTATAATTGCTAATATTTTGTTGAAGAATTTTTGTATCTAAGTTTAATATGGGCTATCATCTTTCTTTCCTGCAATGTCCTTGTCAGGTTTTGGTATTATGGTTATGCTAGGCTTATATAAAGAGTTGGAGAATGTTTCCATTTTTGTGTAAGACTGGTATCATTCATAAGTGTTTGCCAGAATTCACCAGGGAAACCATCCAGGATTAGAATTTTCTTCGTAGGGAGGTTTTTAATTACAGATTTGTTTTAATTAATAAATGACCTTACTATTCAGATTTTGCATTTCTTTTTGTATCAGTTTTAGCAAATTATGTCTTTCAAGGAATTTGTCCATTTCATTTAATGTGTTAACTTTTTTGGAATAAAGTTGTTTATAATATGCTCTTATTATGCTCTAATGTATGCAGGGTCTTCAAGATTACTCCTTTTTTTATTTCTTATATTGGTAAATTGTGCATTCTCTATTTCTTGATCAATCTTGCTATGGGTTTATTAATTTTATTAATGTCATAAAAAATAAATGTGTGACTGTGTTGAACTTTCACCATTGTATATCAGTTTTCTATTTCTGCTTTTAAGTTTATATTTCCTTTTCCTATATTTTCCTTAAGTTTCATTTGCTGTAGTTTTTCTACCTTTTTGAATTGGAAATTGAGATCAATGACTTTTAACTTCTTTCACCTCTCTAATATATGTATTTAAAGCTATAAATAATCTCCCAGTTTTGTTGCATCTCACACATTGTGATGTGTCATATTACCATAATCATTCATTTTGTCTTTTTAATTTACATTCATTCATCCATTGACCTATGAATTACTTAGAATTACATTGTTTCCATGCATTTTGATATTTTCTAGTTTTTTCTGTTATTGAATGCCTATTTAATTATACTCTGTCACACTCTGTGTGATATCAAATCATGGCAATTACTTTTTAGCATGGTAAAGTAAACATAACATAAAATTAACCAATTAACTATTTTAAATATACATTTTAATGAAATTAAGTACAGTCAAATTGTTGTACAATTATTATCACTATCCATTTCCATAAATTTTTCATAACTGAAACCTTGTATTCATTAAACAAGGATAGCCCATTCCCCCCTCCTCAACTACTGACAAGAACATTGTATTTTCTGTCTATGAGCTTGACTACTCTAGGTACTTCATGTAAGTGGAATCATACAATAATTGTCATTTCATATCTGGCTTATTTTATTTAGCATAATGTCCTCCCATTTATATTGTAGCAAGCATCAGAATTTCTTTCCTTTTTAAGGGTGAATGATAATCCACTATATGGTTATACCATAACTTGTTTAACCATCCATCCATTAATGTACATTGAATTGTTTCCCTTTTTAGGCTATTGTGAATAAAACTGCTATGAACATGGGTATACAAATATCTGTTCAAGTCCCTTCTTTCACTTGTTTTGGGTATATACCCAGAAAAATTGCTAATTTGTATATTAATTGTGTTCAATTTTCTGAGGAACCACTGTATGGTTTTCCACAATGGCTTCACCATTTGACACAGCCCCCAGAAATGTAAAACTGTTATAAGTTTTGTAATCCCCACCAACATTTTTTATGTTCTGTTTCTTCAATTTTGATTCATTTTACTTTTTTCTTACTTATAACAGCAAATCTAATGGGTGCAAAGCAGTATCTCATTTTGCTTTTGATTGGCTTTTCCCTGATGACTAGTATGCTGACATTTTTTTTTCATGTGCCTATTTACTTTCTGAATATTTTCTTCCAATAAATGTCTATTACAGTCTTTGGCTTATTTTTAGAGTCACAAATGTAGAAAACAAACTTATATTTACTCAGGGGGGAAAGGAGGGGAGGGATAAATTAGGAGGTTTGTGTTGGTATATGAACACTACCTTATATAAAATAGGTAACTAATAAGGACCTACTGTAAAGCACTGGGAATTTTACTCAATACGCTATAATGACCTATATGGGAAAATAATCTAAAAAAGAGTGGATCTATGTATATGTATAACTGATTCACTTTGCTGTACAACAGAAACTAACACAACATTGTAAATTACCTCTACTCCAATAAAATTTATTTTAAGTCATTGGGGGACTTCACTGGTGGTCCAGTGTTTAAGGGGGCATGGGGGCACAGATTAGATCCCTGGTTGGGGAATTAAGATCTCACATGTGGCCAAAAAAAGAAAAAGTCCTTGGCTCCCTTTTAAAGTGAGTTGGAGGCTTCCCTGGTGGCACAGTGGTTGAGAGTCCGCCTGCCGATGCAGGGGACATGGGTTTGTGCCCCAGTCCGGGAGGATCCCACATGCCATGGAGCAGCTGGGCCTGTGAGCCATGGCTGTTGAGCCTGCGCGTCTGGAGCCTGTGCTCCAGAACGGGAGAGTTCACAACAGTGAGAGGCCCGCATTCTGAAAAACAAATAAATAAATAAAAATTAAAAAAATAAAGTGAGTTGGTTGTTTGTTGTTGTTGTTGAGTTGGAAGAGTTTTTTATATGTCTTAGATATCAATCACTTATCAGATATATGATTTACAGGTATTTTTTTCTCTTTCTGTGGATTGCTTTTTGCCTCTATTAATAATGTCTTTTGATGCACAAGAGTTTTTAATTTTGATGAAGTCCAACTTATGTATTTTTTTTGTTATTGTTGTCTGTACTTTTGATGTCCTATTCAAGAAATCATTGCCAAGTCCTATATCATGAATCTTTTCCCCTATATATACTTCTAGGAGTTTTATACTTTTAACTCTTACATTGATCACTTTGATCAATTTTAAGGGCTTTTGTGTGTGTGTGTGTGTGTGTGTGTGTGTGTGTGTGAGTGTCTGTGTATGGTATAATATAAGGTGTAACTTCATTTTTTTACATGTGGACAACCAGTTTTTTTCCACAAAATTTGTTGAAAAGACTATTTCCCCATTGAATAGTTTTAGAAATCTTGATGAAAATCATTTGACAATATGTGTGAGTGTGTACTTCTGTGCTCTCTCATCTATTTCTTGGTCTTATATGTCTGTTTTTATGTTATTATCACACTTTTTTGATTACCATAGTTTGTAGTAATATTTGAAATCAGAAAGTGTGAGACCTGAAAATTTGTTCATTTTCAACATTTTTTTTAATCATTTGGGGTCCCCTGGGAATTCATATAAATTTTAGTATGGATTGTTATATTTTTGCAAAAACTATCATTAGTACTTTAACAAGAATTGCATTGAATCTGCAGATCATTTTGGGTAGTATCAACGCATTAATTATATTAAATTCTTCAGTCCAAGAACATGAGATATATTTTGATAATTTTGTGTCTTTAACTTATTTCAACAATGTTACAACTTTCAGTGTAGAAGTCTTTCATCTCTGTGGTTACATTTATTTCTAAGTATTTTTTTCTTTTTGATACTATTGCAAATGGAATGTTTTTCTTAACTTCCTTTTTGGATTGGTCATTGTTGTTGTATAAAAAGGAAACATTTTCTTGTGTTGATTTCTATTGTGTAACTTAGCCTAATTTGTTTATTAGTTCTAACAAAATTTTGTGGAATGTTTAGGATTTTCTACACAGATAATCATGTCATCTGCAATCAGAGAAAATTTTACAACTTCCTTTACAATTCGTATGCTTTATATTTGTTTTTCTTGCCTAATTACTCTGATGGATACACGATTTTCATTTAACATTTCATTCTTTCAGCAATTTAGATATATTATCCCACTGCCTCTGGCCTCCAAGTTTTCTGCTAAAAAATCCATTGCTAATCTTATTGAAGGTTTGTACACTGCCAGTCACTATTTTCTTGCTGCTTTCAAGATTCTCTCTTTGTCTTGTCTTTCAATATTTCAATTATAATGTCCCTTGGTGCAGGTGTCTTTGACATTTCCTATTTGGATTTCATTGAGATTCTTGGATTTGTAGATACATGTCTTTCCTCCAATTTGGGAAAATTTTGACCATTATTCCTTCAATTATCTCCTATCTTTTTCTCATGTCTTCTTCTGATACTCTCCTAATGATTATATTCATCTGCTTGATGGTTTATCATAGATTCCTTAGCCTCTGTTCACTTTTCTTTGTTCTTTTTTCTTTTTGATAATTCGAATTAATCATTTTAAGTGTGCTTTTTGAAAGCTGGCTGACAGATTTCTGATAAATATGATGCAAAAATTCTCAACAAAATATTAGCAAGCCAAATTCAACAATACATTAAAAGAATCATAAACCATGATGAAGTGGGAATTATAATAGGCATGCGAAAAGGTATTAACATCACAAATCAATCAATATGATACACCTCATTAAGAAAATTAAAGACAAAAATCATATGATTATCTCAATAGATGCAGAAAGGCATTTGACAAAATTCAACATTCAATTATGTTAAAAACTCTCAACAAATTGGGTACAGTGGAAACATACTTCAACATAATAAAGGCCATATATGACAAATTCACTGCTAATATTGTACTCAACTGTGAAAATCTGAAATCTTTCATTATAAGATCAGGAACAAGACACGGATGTCCATTCTCTTCACTTTTATTCAACATAGTATTGAATGGCTAGTCATATTGATTATGAAAGAAGAAGAAATAAAAGGCATACAAATTAGAAAGGAAGACATAAAATTATCACTAATAGCAGATGATATTATATTATATATAGAAAACTATAAAGACCACAAAAAACTATTAAAAGTATAAAATGAATTCAGTAAAATTGCAGAATGCCAAATAAATATGCAGAAATATGTTGTTTCTATACACTAATAATTAATTATCAGAAAGAGAAATTAAGAAAATAATCCCATTTTGATTGCAACAAAAGAGTAAAATACCTAGGAATAAACTTGTTTTCATTCTTTTTTCTTTATTCTGCTCCATAGCAGTGAATTCCACCATTCCATCTTCCAGGTCACTTATCCATTTTTCTGCCTCAGTTATTCTGCTATTGATACCTTCTAGTGTATTTTTCATTTCAGTTATTGTATTGTTCATCTTTGTTTGTTCTTTAATTCTTCTAGGTGTTTGTACTTTAATTCTTCTAGGTCTTTGTTAAACATTTCTTGCATCTTGTCGATCTTTGCCTCCATTCTTTTTCTGAGGTCCTGGATCATCTTCACTATCATTATTCTGAATTATTTTTCTGGAAGGTTGTCTATCTCCATTTCATTTAGCTGTTTTTCTGAGGTTTTATTTTGTTCCTTCTTCTCTTACATAGTCCTCTGCCTTTTCATTTTGTCTATCTTTCTGTGAATATGGTTTTTGTCCAGGCTGCAGGATTGTAGTTCTTCTTGCTTCTGCTCTCTGCCCTCTGGTGGATGAGGCTATCTAAGAGGCTTGTGCAAGCTTCCTGATGGGAGGGACTGGTGGTGGGTAGAGCTGGGTGTTGCTCTGGTGGGTAGAGCTCAGTAAAACTTTAATCCGTTTGTCTGCTGATGGGTGGGGCTGGGTTCCCTCCCTTTTGGTTGTTTGGCCTGAGGCAACCCAACACTGGAGCCTCAGGCTCTTTGGTGGGGCTAATGGTGGACTCCAGGAGGGCTCACACAAAGGAGTACTTCCCAGAACTTCTGCTGCCATTGTCCTTGTCCTCATGGTGAGGCACAGCCACCCCCTGCCTCTACAGGAGACCCTCCAACACTAACAGGTAGGTCTGGTTAAGTCTTCTATGGGGTCACTCTTCTTTCCCCTGGGTCCTGATGTACACACTACTTTGTGTGTGCCCTCCAAGATTGGAGTCTCTGTTTCCCCCAGTCCTGTCAAAGTCCTGCAATCAAATCCTGCAAGCATTCAAAGTCTGATTCTCTGGGAATTCCTCCCCTTGTTGCCAGAGCCCCAGGCTAGGAAGCCTGACGTGGGGCTCAGAACCTTCACTCCAGTGGGTGGACTTCTGTGGTATAATTGTTCTCCAGTTTTTGAGTCACCCACCCAGCAGTTATGGGATTTGATATTATTGTGATTGCACCCCTCTTACCATCTCATTGCAACTTCTCCTTTGTCTTTGGATATATATTTTTGGTGAGTTCCAGTGTCTTCCTGTTGATGATTGTTCAGCAGTTAGTTGTGATTCTGGTGCTCTCACAAGAGGGAGTGAGCACATGTCTTTCTACACCATCTTGAACCAATCTCTACCTAGGAATACATTTAATGAAGGAGGTGAAAAACTTATACACAGAAAACTATAAGACACTGATGAAAGAAACTGAAGACAGAAATAAATGAAAAGATATTCGATGCTCATGGTTTAAAAAACTTAATATTGTTAAAATGTCCATATACTCAAAGCCATCTATAGATTCAAGGCAATGCCTATCAAAATTCCAGTGACATTTTTCCAGAAATTGTAAAAAACATCCTAAGATTTCTGTGGAACCACAAATGAACTCTGATAGCCAAAGAAATCCTGAGAAAATAGAACAAAGTGAGAGGCATTACACCTTCTGATTTCAAACTATACTACAAGCCTATAGTAATTAAAACAGTGTGGTACTGTCATAAAAACAGACACATAGATCAGATGAAAAGAATTGGGAGCCCCCAAATTAACTTAAACATATTTGGTCAACTAATATTTGACAAGGGAGCTAACAGTATTCAGTGGAGAGAAGATTACCTCTTTAATAAATGGTGCTGGAAAAAATGGACAACTACTGCAAAAGAATGAAACTGGATCATTATATTACATTTATACAAAAAATATCTTAAAATGTATTAAAGTCTTGACTGTAAGGTCTGAAACCATCAAACTCCTAGATGAAGATGTAGGTGGCAAGCTCCTTGACATCAGTCTTTGTGACGTTTTTCTGGATCTGACTCAAAGGGCAAGGGCATAAAAGCAAAAATAAACAATTGGAACTATCAAACTAAAAAGCTTCTGCACAGTTAAGGAAATTGTCAGCAAAATGAAAAGGCAACATACTAAATGGGAAAAGATATTTGAAAATGATATGTCTAGTAAAGGATGAATACAAAAAATATTTAAAGAAGTCGTACAACCCAAAACAAAACAAACAATCCAATTTTTTAAAAAAAATATTTAGTTCATTTATTTATTTTTGGCTATGTTGGGTCTTCATTGCTGCACATGGCTTTCTCTACTTGGGGAAAGTGAGGGCTCCTCTTTGTTTTGGTGCATGGGCTTCTCACTGCCTTGTCTTCTCTTGTTGTAGAGCATGGTCTCTAGGCACATAGGCTCTGTAGTTGTGGCTCATGGGTTCTAGAGTGAAGGCTCTGTTGTTGTGGCATGGGCTTAGTTGTTCCACAGTATGTGGGATCTTCCTGGACCAGGAATCAAACATGTGTCCCCTGCAATGGCAGGCAGATTCTTAACTACGTTGCCACCAGGGAAGTCCCACAAACAATTCAATTTTTTAAATGGGAAGAGGATGTGAATAGTGCTTTTTCCAAAGAAGACATTCAGATGGCCAATAGGCACATGAAAAGATGCTTAACATCACTAATCATTGGGGATATGCCAATCAAAACCACAATGAGATATTAACTCATACTTACTAGAATGGCTATTATCTAAAAGAAATAGCGAGTGTTAACAAGAATGTGAGGCAAAGGGAACCCTCATGCACTGTTGGTGAGAACATAGATTGGTGCAGACAGTACTGAAAGCAGTATAGAGATTCCTCAACAATTGAAAAAAATAACATATTATCCAACAATTTCATTTCTGGGTATCTATGAAGAAAATGAAAACAGTAATTTGAAAAGATATATGCACCCATGTTCTTTGAAGCATTATTTACAATAGCCAAGATATAGAAGCTAAGTGTCCATTATGGATGAATGGATAAAGAAGATGTTATATATATATATATATATATATATATATATATATATATATATATATATATATATATATATAATATACAATGGACTACTATTCAGCCATTAAAAATTAAAGACATCTTGCTATTTGCCACAACATGAAGGGACGTAGAGAGTGTTATGCTAAGTGAAATAAGTCAGACAGAGAAAGACAAATACAGCATGATTTCACTTATATGTGAAATTTAAAAAACTGAAAGGAACACATAAATGAAACAAAACCCTGACTCAGATACAGAGAACAGATGTTTGCCGGGGTGAGGAAATTTGGAGTGAGTGAAGTGGATGAAGGAGATCAAGAGGCACAAACTTCCAGTTATAAAATAAATATGTCATGAAGACAAAACGTACAACGTGGGGAATACAATCAATAATGTAACATTGCATTAACTTTGTATGGTGACAGATGGTATCTAGACTTATTGTGGTGTTCAGGTCACAATGTATACACATGTTGAATCACTACTGTACACATAAAACTAACATAATATTGTATGTCGAATATACCTCAATAAAAGAAAAAAGTTGGCTGAAACTTCAGTCTCTTCAATTCTGTTGTTGAACCTCTCTAGTGAACTTTAAAATTCAGTTATTTTATTTTTAGGCTCCAGAATTTCTGTTCTGTTTCATGCTGTAATTTCTACCTCTTTGATGATATTTATGATTTTGTTCATATCTGCCTTTCCTGATTTCCTTTAGTTGTTTGTCAATGTTTTCTTTAACTCTCTGAGCACATTTAAGATGGTGTTTTAAATTATTTGTCTATTAGTTTTGATGCCTGTTTCTTTAGGGACATTTTCTGCAATTTTATTTTCTTTCTTTGAATAGGCCATGTTTTCCTGTTTCTTTGTATGCTTTTTGAGTTTTTTTTTCTTGTTCTTGTTGAAAATAAAAACAGCCACCTCTGAGTCTCTGAAGACAGGCTTTCTGCTAGGGATGACCTTCACTAGTTAGCAGAGTGTGTTCTGTGCTTTGAGATCAGCCTGGCATGAAGGCTTAAGGTTTCCTCAGGCCTTTTCTTGTCATGCATCTTGCCTGGGCCTATGTGTGTGCTTTTTTTGATCCACCCCGTTTATACATGTCTGTTTTTAAATAACTTATTTTCCCAAGGAATCTCACTCACTCCTGCTTCTTTTCACAGCCTTAGATGTTCTATTGTATTTTCTTATGATCTCCTTGCAGCAGGAGTCTTAAGGTCCATAGTTCCCCTGCAGCTTTCACAATAAACACCCATGTGCAATGCACTCTACTCCCTACAACTTTTCCCAGCCTGAGATGTGTGCTAAACTGCTTTTCCCTACCTAAGCTCTGAATTAGGTGAAACAGAGATCAATCCTCCATTCATCTCCCAGACTGGTTTGAATGTTACAAGTGAGGTACACTCTCCTTCCTCTAGTTTGAGGGAAGGAGCTAGGAACTGGCCTGCTGCTTCCCTCAGACAGCACTATGCTGTCCTAGTGAGAATGTGGGCCAAGGGTGAGTAAAAATGTCATGAATGTTCCTATCATTTCCAATTTTGACTAGGAATTCTGTTGGTTGCTGCAGACCTTTGAACAGTTTTCTAGAGTTCCTATATAAAGTCATTATAGTTGTTTTTCAAATGTTACTATAGGTGAATGTGAACCTGGAGTTTGCTAGTCTGTCATTTCGTTGACACCACTCTCTTCTTTTCAATTTTTGAGACAGTTCATATCAAAGGATATGCTCTATTGTGGTGTATGTACCATGTGTGTTTGAAAAAATGTGTATTCTGCAGATGTTGGATATAGTAGTGTAGATATTTCAACTAGATCAATTTTTTGTCTTACTTAAATCTTCTACAATCATATTGACTTTTGTTTGCTTATTCTATCAGTTACCAAAAGAGGTGTTTTTAAATCTCCAGCTATAATTTTGGACTTGTCTATCTCTTCTTTTCCTTCAGTCAACTTCTGCTTTATGTATGCTATTTCAAAGCTATGTTACTAGATACAATAACTTTTGGATTTTTATATTTTCCAATTGTATTGCTCTCATTATTTTTATGAAATTTCCTTCATTATTTCTCACAAGACTTATATCCTAAATTATACTTTTCCTAATATCAATGAGGCCACAGTAGCTTTTTTTTTGTGTGTGTGTGGTACATGGGTCTCTCACTGTTGTGGCCTCTCCCGTTGTGGAGCACAGGCTCCGGACGCACAGGCTCAGCAGCCATGGCTCATGGGCCTAGCCTCTCCATGACATGTGGGATCTTCCCAGACCAGGGCATGAATCCGTGTCCCCTGCATTGGCAGGCGGACTCTCAACCACTGCACCACCAGGGAAGCACCCACAGTAGCTTTTTTGAATAGTTTTTGTTTTTATATTTTCCAGGGCTCGGGCTTCAGAAGTCAGATCCCAGGGAGAAGACTGGGTTTGGCTGTGTGAACATACCCTGAATGGGGCTAGCCAGGAGGCAGTGCAGGAAAATGTCTGCAGCTGCCTAAGAGGCAAGATAATTGTTTTGGGGTGTGCCAGGAGAGGGGATTCCTTCTCTGCTTGCCACAGAAGGTGGAACACCACCTAAAAGAGTTCCAGGGAAGGGTGTGAGCCATGGCTATCAGCTTGGACCCCAGAGACAGGCATGAAACACTAACACTGCTGCTGCAGCCACCAAGAATCCTGTGTGCAATACAGGTCACTATCCACACCTGTGGGGACTCTGTGCAACAGGCCACTGCTAGGGTTGCGTGATCCAGGGACAGCTACCCTGGGAGAATGCACGGTGTGCCTCAGGCAGTTGCAACATCATGCTGACCTCTGCTGCCACAGACTCGCCCTGCATTCCAATTATAATTACCAAGCTCCTCCCTTCCCCCAGCATGGGTGAGCCAGAGCCCCCTAATCAGCCACTGATTTAACCCCATCCTTTCTAGTTGGGAACAAATGGTTGAGGGCAACCAACATGCAGAGGTGGGGCCAAAACCAAAACTGAACTCCAGGAGCTGTGCGAACAAAGAAGAGAAAGGGAAATTTCTCCATGCAGCCTCGAGAGCAGTGGATTAAACTGCCACAGTCAACTTGATGTACCCTGCATCGGTGGAATACCTGAATAGTCAACAAATCATCCCAAAATTGAGATGGTGGACTTTGGGAGGAACTGTAGACTTGGGGTTTGCTGTCTCTGACTCATTTGTTTATAATTTTTATGTTTACCTAAGTATATTTTTAGTACTTGTTATCATTGGTGGATATGTTTATTGATTTGGTTGCTCTCTTCTTTTTTATGATTATTATTTTTTTAATTTTAATATTGTTTTTATTTATTATTTTCTTTATTTTTTTCTTTCTTTTTTCTCCCCTTTCTTCTGAGCCATGTGGCTGACAGGGTCTTGATGCTCTGGCCTGGTGTCAGGCCTAAGCCTCTGAGGTGGGAGAGCCAAGTTCAGGACATTGGACCACAGAGACCTCCCAGGACAATGTAATTTCAACTGGCGAGAGTTCTACTACAGATCTCCATCTCAATGCTAAGACCAAGCTCCAACCAACAGCCAGCAAGCTCCAGTGCTGGATGCTCCATGACAATCAATTAGCAAGAGAGGAGCACAACACCACCCATTAACAGAGAGGTTATCTAAAGTCATACTAAGTTCAGAGACACTACAAAACACAACACCAGATGTGGCTCTGCACACCAGAAAGACAAGATCCAGTCTCACCCACCAGAACAAAGGCATCAGTCCCTACACCAGGAAGCCTACACAACCCACTGAACAAACCTCACCCACTGGAGGCAGACAGAAAAACAAAGTTAACTGTGAACCTACAGCCTGTGAAAAGGAGATCACAAACACAGTAAGTAAAACAAACTGAGAAGACAGAGAAATATGCAGCAGATGAAGGAACAAGGTAAAAACTCACCAGACCAAACAAATGACGAGGAAATAGGCAGTCTACATGAAAAAGAATGCAGAGTAATGATATTAAAGGTGATCCAAAACCTTGGAAATAGAATGGAGAAAATACAAGAAATGGTTAAAAGGACCTAGAAGAACTAAAGAGCTAACAAACAATGATGAACAACACAATAAATGAAATAAAAAATTCTCTACAAGCAATCAATAACAGAATAACTGAGGCAGAAGAATGGATAAATGACCTGGAAGATAAAATATGGGAAATAACTACCACAGAGCTGGATAAAGAAAAAATAATGGGGAGAATTGAGAACAGTCTCAGAGAGCTCTTGGACAACATTAAATGCACCAACATTTGAATAATAGGGGTCCCAGAAGAAGAATAAAAAAAGAAAGTGTCTGAGAAAATATTTGAAGAGATTATAGTCAAAAACTTCTGTAACATGGGGAAGGAAACAGTCAATCAAGTCCAGTAAGCATAGAGAGCCCCATACAGGGTAAATCTAAGGAGAAACACGCCAAGACACATATTAATCAAACTATCAAAAATTAAATACAAAGAAAAAATATTAAAAACAGTAAGACAACAGCAACAAATAATATACAAGGTAATCCCCATAAAGTTAATGGCTGATCATTCAGCAGAAACTCTGCAAGCCCAAAGTGAGTGGTTGGACATATTTAAGTGATGAAAGAGAAAAACCTACAACCAAGATTATTCTACACAGCAAGGGTTTCATTCAGATTCAAAGGAGAAATTAAAACCTTTACAGACAAGCAAAAGCTAAGAGAATCCAGCACCATCAAACCAGTTTTACAACAAATGGTAAAGGAACTTCTCTATGCAGGAAACACAAGAGAAGGAAAAGACCTACAAAAACAAACACAAAAAAATTAAGAAAATGGTAATAGGAACATATGTATCAATAACTGTCTTAAATGTAAATGGTTTAAATGCTCCAACCAAAAGACATAGGCTGGCTGGATGGATACAAAAACGAGACCCATATATATGCTCTCTACAAAGGACTTACTTCAGTCCTAGGGACACATACAGACTGAAAGTAAGGGGATAGAAAAAGTTATTCCATTTTAATAGAGATCAAAAGAAAGATGGAGTAGCAATTCTCATATCTGTAAAAATAGACTTTAAAACAAAGACTAGGAGAGAGGGGGAAGATGGCAGAAGAGTAAGATGTGGAGATCACCTTCCTCCCCACAGACACATCAGAAATACATCTACACGTGGAACAAATCATACAGAACACCTAATGAACACTGGCAGAAGACCTCAGAACTCCCAAAAGGCAAGAAACTCCCTGCGTACCTGGGTAGGGCAAAAGAAAAAAAAAACTGAGACAAAAGAATAGGAACAGGACCTGCACCAGTGGAAGGGACCCATGAAGGAGGAAAGGATTCCACACACTAGGAGCCCCTTCACAGGTGGAGACTGAGGGTGGCGAAGGGGGGGAGCTTTGGAGACATTGAGGAGAGCACAGCAACAGGAGTGCAGAGGGCAAAGTGGTGAGATTCCTGCACAGAATATTGGTGCCGACCAACACTAACCAGCCCACGAGGCTTGTCTGCTCACCCACAGGGGCGGGCGGGACTGGTAGCTGAGGCTTGGGTTTTGGTTGAAGCGCAGGGAAAGGACTGGTGGCGTGTACACAGCCTGAAGGGGTTAGTGCACCATGGATAGCTGGGAGAGAGGCTAGAAAAACGTCTGGACCTGCCAAAGAGGCAAGAGACTTTTCTTCCCTCTTTGTTACCTGGTGCATGAGTAGATGGGATTAAGAACGCTGCTTAAAGTGGCTCCAGAGACTGGAATGATATGCGGCTAACAGCACAGACTACGGAGACGGGCATGAGATGCTAAGGCTACTGCTGCCACCACCAAGAAGCATTTGTGTGAACACAGGTCACTATCCACACTTCCCTTCAGGGGACACTGTGCAGCCCGCCACTGTCAGGGCCCCGGGATCCAGGGACAACTTCCCCGGGAAAACGCATTGCATGCCTCAGGCTGCTGCAATGTCACAACAGCCTCTGCTACCATAGGCTCACCCCGCACTCTGGACCCCTCCCTCCCGCAGGCCTCAGTGAGCCAGAGCCCCAAAATCAGAGGCTCCTTTAACCCCGTCCTCTCTGAGCGAAGAAAAGATGCCCTCTGGGGACCTACATGCAGAGGAGGGGCCAAATCCAAAGCTGAACCCCGGGATCTCTGCAAACAAAGAAGAAAAAGGGAAATCTCTCCCAGCAGCCTCAGGAGCAGCAGATTAAATCTCCACAATCAACTTGATGTACCATGAATCTGTGAAATACATGAATAGACAACGAATGATTCCAAATTGAGGAGGTGGACTTTGAGAGCAAGATTTAATATTTTCTCCCCTTTTCCTCTTTTTGTGAGTGTGTATGTGTATGCTTCTGTGTGAGATTTTGTCTGCATAGCTTTGCTTTCACCATTTGTCCTAGGTTTCTATCTCTCCATTTTCTTTTGCTTTTATTTTTTACTTAAAATTTTTTTCTTAATAATTTTTTTTATTTTAATAACTTTATTTTACCTTACTTTATTTTCTTTTCTTTTATCCTCTTTCTTTCTTTCTACTTTCTTTCCCCTTTTATTCTGAGCTGTGTGGATGAAAGACTCTTGTGCTTCATCCAGGAGTTAGTGCTGTGCATCTGAGGTGGGAGATCCAAATTCAGGACTCTGGTCTACAAGAGACCTCCCAGCTCCATGTAATATCAAACAGTGAAAATCTCCCAGAGATCTCCATCTCAACACCAACACCCAGCATCACTCAACGACCAGCAAGCTACAGTGAGGGACACCCTATGCCAAACAACTAGCAAGACTGGAACATAACCTCACCCATAAGGAGAGAAGCTGCCTAAAATCATAATAAGGGCAAAGACACACCAAAACACACCACCGGATGTGGACGTGCTCACCAGAAAGACAAGATCCAGCCTCATCCACCAGAACACAGGCACTAGTCCCCTCCACCAGGAAGCCTACACATCCCACTGAACCAACTTTAGCCACTGGGGACAGACACCAAAAACAATGGGAACTACGAACTTGCAGTCTGCAAAAAGGAGACCACAAACACAGTAAGATAAGCAAAATGAGACGACAGAAAAACACACAGCAGATGAAGGAGCAAGATAAAACCCCATCAGACATAACAGATAAAGAGGAAATAGGCAGTCTACCTGAAAAATAATTCATAATAATGAAAGTAAAGATGATCCAAAATCTTGGAAATAGAATAGAGAAAATGCAAGAAACATTTAACAAGGACATAGAAGACATAAAGAGGAAACAAACAATGATGAACAACACAATAAATGAAATTCAAAATACTCTAGAAGGGATCAAGAGCAGAATATCTGAGGCAGAAGAATGGATAAGTGACCTGGAAGATAAAATAGTGGAAATCACTACTGCAGAGCAGAATGAAGAAAAAGAATGAAAATAACTGAGGACAGTCTAAGATACCTCTGGGACAACATTAAATGCACCAACATTCGAATTATAAGTGTTCCAGAAGAAAAAGAAAAAGAAAGGAACCGAGATAATATTTGAAGAGATTATAGTTGAAAACTTCATTAATATGAGAAAGGAAATAGTTAATCAAGTCCAGTACACACAGAGAGTCCATTACAGGATAAATCCAAGGAGAAACACACCAAGACATATATTAAACAAACTGTCAAAAATTAAATAAAAAGAAAACATATTAAAAGCAGCAAGGGGAAAATAACACACAAGGGAATCCCCATAAGGTTAACAGCAGATCTTTCAGCAGAAACACTTCAAGCCAGAAGGGACTGGCAGGACATATTTAAAGTGATGAAGGAGAAAAACCTACAACCAAGATTACTCTAACCAGCAAGGATCTCATTCAGAATTGATGGAGAAATTAAAACCATTACAGACAAGCAAAAACTGAGAGAGTTCAGCACCACCAAACCAGCTTTACAACAAATGTTAAAGGATCTTCTCTAGGCAAGAAACACAAGAGAAGGAAAGACCTATAATAACAAACCCAAAACAATTAAGAAAATGAGAATAGGAACATACATATTGATAATTAACTCAAATGTAAATGGATTAAATGCTCCTACCAAAAGACACAGACGGGCTAAATGGATACAAAAACAAGACCCATATATATGCTGTCTACAAGAGACCCACTTCAGACCTAGAGACACATACAGACTGCCAGTCAGGGTATGGAAAAAGATATTCCATGCAAATGGAAACCAAAAGAAAGCTGGAGTAGCAATTCTCATATCAGACAAAATAGACTTTAAAATAAAGACTATTAGAAGGGACAAAGAAGGACACTACATAATGATCTAGGGATCGATCCAAGAAGAAGATACAGCGATTGAAAATATTTATGCACGTAACATAGGAATACATCAATACATAAGGCAAATACTGACAACCATAAAAAGGGAAATGGAGAGTAACACATTCATAGTAGGGGACATTAACACACCACTTTCACCAATGGACAGATCATCCAAAATGAAAATGAATAAGGAAACACAAGATTTAAATGATACATTAAAAAAGATGGACTTAGTTGATATTTATAGGACTTGCCATCCAAAAACAACAGAATACACATTTTGCTCAAGTGCTCATAAAACATTCTCCAGGTTAGATCATATCTTGGGTCACTAATCAAGCCTGGGTAAATTTAAGAAAATGGAAATTGTATCAAGTATCTTTTCTGACCACAACACTATGAGACAAGATATCACTTACAGGAAAAGATCTGTAAAAAGTACAAACACATGGAGGCTAAACAATACACTACTTAATAACGAAGTGATCACTGAAGAAATCAAAGAAGAAATCAGAAAATACCTGGAAACAAATGAAAATGGAGACACGATGACCAAAACCTAAGAGATGCAGAAAAAGCAGTTCTAAGAGGGAAGTTTATAGAAATGAAGTCCTACCTTAAGAAACAGGAATCATCTGGAAGAAACAAACTAACTTTGCACCTAAAGCAATTAGAGAAAAAAGAACAAAAATAACCCAAAGTTAGCAGAATGAAAGAAATCATAAAGATAAGATCAGAAATAAAGGAAAAAATGAAGGAAACGACAGCAAAGATCAATAAATCTAAAAGCTGGTTCTTTGAGAAGATAAACAAAATTGAAAAACTATTAGCCAGAACCATCAAGAAAAAATGGGAGAGGACTCAAATCAATAGATTTAGAAATGAAAAAGGAGAAGTAACAACTAACACTGCAGAAATACAAAAGATCATGAGAGATTACTACAAGCAGCTATATGTCAATAAAATGGACAACCTGGAAGAAATGGACAAATTCTTCGAAATGCACAACCTTCCAAGACTGAATCAGGAAGAAATAGAAAATATGAACAGACCAATCACAAGCACTGAAATTGAAACTGTGATTAAAAATATTCCAACAAACAAAAGCCCAGGAACAGATGGCTTCACAGAAGAATTCTATTAAACATTTAGTGAAGAGCTAACACATATCCTTCTCAAACTCTTCCAAAATATAACAGGAGGAGGTACACACCCCAACAAATTCTACGAGGCCATGATAACCCTGATAACAAAACCAGGCAAGGATGTCACAAAGAAAGCATACTGCAGGCCAATATCACTGATGAACATAGATGCTAAAATCCACAACAAAATACTAGGAAACAGAATCCAACAGCATATTAAAAGGATCATAAACCATAATCAAGTGGGGTTTATTCCAGGAATGCAAGGATTTTTCAATATATGCAACTCAATCAATGTGATACACCATATTAAAAAAAATTGAAGGAGAAAAACCATATGGTCATCTCAGTAGATGCAGAGAAAGCTTGTGACAAAATTCAACAGTCATTTATGTTAATAGCCCTCCAGAAAGTAGGCATAGAGGGAACTTTCCTCAACATAATAAAGGCCATTTATGACAAACCCACAGCCAACTTCTTCCTCAATGGTGAAAAACTGAAAGCATTTCCACTAAGATCAGGAACAAGACAACGTTACCCACCCTCACCACTCTAATTCAGCATAGTTTTGGATGATTTAGCCACAGCAATCAGAGAAGAAAATGAATTAAACGGAATCAAAATAGGAAAACAAGAAGTAAAGCTGTCACTGTTTGCAGATGACATGATACTATACAAAGAGAATCCTAAAGATGCTCCCAGAAAATTACTAGAGCTAATCAATGAATTTGGTAAAGTGTCAGGATAGAAAATTAATGCACAGAAATCTCTGGCATTCCTATACACTAATGATGAAAAGTCTGAAAGTGAAATCAAAAAACACTTCCATTTACCATTGCAACAAAAAGAATAAAATATCTAGGAATAAACCTACTGAAGGAGACAAGAGAGCTGTAGCCAGAAAATTATGACACTGATGAAAGAAATTAATGATGATACAAATAGATGGAGAGATATACCATGTTCTTGGATTGGAAAAATCAACATTGTGAAAATGACTCTACTACCCAAAGCAATCTACAGATTCAATGTAATCCCTGTCAAACAACCACTGGTATTTTTCACAGAACTAGAACAAAAATTTTCACAATTTGTATGGAAACAGAAAAGATCCCGAATAGCCAAAGCAATCTTGAGAATGAAAAACAGAGCTGGAGGAGTCAGGCTCCTTGACTTCAGACTACACTACAAAGCTACTGTAATCAAGACAGTAGGGTACTGGCACAAAAACAGAAATATAGATCAATGGAACAGGATAGAAAGCCCAGAGATAAACCCTCACACATATGGTCACCTTATGTTTGATAAAGGAGACAGGAATATAGAGTGGAGAAAGGACAGCCTCTTCAATAAGTGGTGCTGGGAAAACTGGATAGGTACATGTAAAAATATGAGATTATATCACTCCATAACACCAAACACAAAAATAAGCTCAAACTGGATTAAAGACCTAAATGTAAGGCCAGAAACTATCAAACTCTTAGAGTAAAACCTAGGCAGAACACTCTATGACATAAATCGGAGCAAGATCCTTTTTGACCCACCTTCTAGAGAAATGGAAATAAAAACAAAAATAAACAAATGGGACCTAATGAAACTGCAAAGCTTTTTCACAGAAAAGGAAACCATAAACAAGAACAAAAGACAACCCTCAGAATGGGAGAAAATATTTGCAAATGAAGCAACTGACAAAGTATTAATCTCCAAAATTTTCAACCAACTCATGCAGCTCAATAACAAAGAAACAAACAACCCAATCCAACAATGGGCTTAAGACCTAAATAGACATTTCTCAAAAGAATATATTCAGACTGCCAACAAACACATGAAAGAATGCTCAACATCATTAATCATTAGAGAAATGCAAATCAAAACTACAATGAGATATCATCTCACTCCAGTCAGATTGGCCACCATCAAAAAGTTTAGAAACAATAAATCCTGGAGATCGTGTGGATAAAAAGGAACACTCTTGCACTGCTGGTGGGAAAGTGAATTGTTACAGCCACTATGGAGAACAGTATGGAGTTTCCTTAAAAAACTACAAATAGAACTACCATATGTCCCAGCAATCCCACTACTTGACATATACCCTGAGGAAACCATAATTCAAAAAGTGTCTGGTACCAAAATGTTCATTGCACCTCTATTTACAATAGCCAGGAGATGGAAACCACCTAAGTGTCCATCATTGGATGAATGGATAAAGAAGATGAGGCACATATATACAAGGGAATATTACTCAGCCATTTAAATAAACGAAATTGAGCTATTTGTAATGAGGTGGATGGACCTAGAGTCTGTCATACAGAGTGAAGTAAGTCAGAAAGAGAAAGACAAATACTGTATGCTAACACATATATATGGAATTTTAAAAATGTCATGAAGTACCTAGGGATAAGACAGGAATAAAACACATACCTACTAGAGAATGGACTTGAGGATATGGGGAAGGGGAAGGGTAAACTGTGACAAAGTGAGAAAGTGGCATGGACATATATACACTACCAAACCTAAAATGGATAGCTAGTGTGAAGCAGCTGCATAGCACAGGGAGATCAACTCGGTGCTTTGTGACCACCTAGAGGGGTGGGATTGGGAGGGTGGGAGGGTGGGAGGGAGAGAGTGGCAAGAAGGAAGAGATATGAGAACATATGTATATGTGTAACTGATTCACTTTGTTATAAAGCAGAAACTAACACACCATTTTAAAACAATTATACTCCAATAAAGATGTAAAAAAAAGAAGAAAAACAGAGACTGTTACAAGAGACAAAGAAGGACACTACATAATGATCAAGGGATCAATCCAAGAAGAAGATATAACAATTGTATATATTTATGCACACAGCATAGGAGCACTTTAGTACATAAACCAAATGCTAACAGCCATAAAAGGGGAAATCAACAGTAACACAATCATAGTAGGGGACTTTCACAGCCCACTTTCACCAATTATATAAATTACTTATTTATTGTTTGCTTTTCTATTTTCCCTAACTAAAATGTAAGCTCATGGAAGGCAGGGAGCTTATTGGCTTGTTCATCTCTATAGGCCCTTCACCCTTTAAAAAGTTCTAAAATATAGTATGCACTCAGGAAAATGTTTTCAAACTTGTACTTAAATTTAAAATATACACACAGAAAAGTGAACATCTTATAAGTATACAACTTAATGAATGACCACTAACTGAATATATTCATGTAATCTGTATCCAGACCCCAAAATGTTACAGTACCAGCACTTTAGAAACCCACCTGTCCTCCCTGCCTCTCATTACCCATGTCCACAGGGTAACTGAAATCCTGATACCTACCAACAAAGATTAGTGTTGTCTCTTTTTGTACTTTATATACTTGGAAAAAGCAGTAAGTACTCTTTTGTGTCTGGATTCTTTCACTCAGCATTGTTTTTGTAATACTTACCCATATTACTTGGTGTCCTTGCAGTTTTTCTTTATGACTGTTATATAATATTTCATTCTGTGGGTATACCAATATTTATTCATTGTCATATTTATGGAAAGTTTCAACTTTGAGGGTTTTACAAATAGTGTTGACATAAAAATTCCAATTCATGTCCTTAGGTGAACAAAATGTAGGAATTTCTGTTGGTTATATGCCAAGCTAACAAAGTGGAATTTTTGAGTCATAGAATAGGCATATATTCAGCTTTAATAGGTACTACCAAAAAGTTTTCTAAAGTTGTTGCACTAATTTACACTTCCACCAACAAGGTATGAGAGTTATAATTGCTCTATATTCTTGTCAACATATATTTTCTATTTTTTCATTTAGTTTCTTGTTGGTTTGTAGGGTATTTCATTGTGGTTTTGTTTTTCATTTTCCTGATATCTAATGTGATTTACCACAGTTTCATATGTTTCTTAATAATTTTGATACTCTTTTATGTGAATATTTTCTGTTCACATGTTCTTCCCGAGTTTCTATTTGGTTGTCATAAGTCACATTTCAGTAAACGTGTAGATATATTTCTATACATTCTTTTTGGTCCTATTGGTCAGTTTTTTTTTGTTTGTAATAATCAATAATTACTTTTTGATTAAATGCAAGATTAAACCTGTACAGCATGTGTAAGTGAATATAAAACCTCAAGGAAACAGTAGAGGCCCTTGAAAAAACTGGGTTTATTTTGCAATCAAAAGTAATAGAAAGTGTTTTATTTAGTGATATCTACCACAAAATAACCTAGAGGATACACTTGAGTGATAAAATTTGTTTAAGTAATAGTATGTGTGTATTCAGTAAATTTTGGCTAAAGTTGATCAATGTTCATGAAATTGTACATTGACATCTTCAATCTTCACTGTATTTTTGTCATAAATTATTAGTAGCTTATCAGATTTCTGTTGTAATTTTCTCTCAACTTGCAAAAGCTTTGAAGGATCCATCCCTTTAAGTGATTGCAAGGTACAAAATAACATTATTATTCCTTGATATTCACATTTTGTGTAAGCAACAGTTGTGTACCAATATGCAGAAAAATCAAGCATAAAGAATTAATCCCATAAGAATTAGTTTAACACTTATTTCCTGATATTCAGTAAACCAGGTCTAGTCTTCACTCCAGGGGAATCAGTGTGGCCATTGTCCACTTGATTCATCTATTCCTTTTACAAATATTTATTGAACAACTATTGAACAACTACTTTGTCCCTGTCCCTAGAAATTCAACATTAAATAAGATAGATAATGTTCTTGTATTCTCACAGTGTATATTCTAGTGTTGAAGGAAGACAGAATATAGACAAATATACATACCAACAAACCAACAAACAAAAACAAGAAAAGTAGTAAAGAAGATGTACTAACACATAGCATTTTAAAAGGGTAAAGTAAGTATCTTGTTGGTTTCTTTATTTTTAATTTTTTTAAATTGAAGTATAGTTGATGTACAATATTATATAAGTTACAGGTGTACAATGAAGTGATTGACAATCTTTAAAGGTTGTACTCCATTTAGAGTTATTATAAAACATGGGCTATATTCTCTGTGTTGTACAATTCTTCCTTGTAGCCTATTTTATATAATAATTGTTTGTACCTCTTAATTCCCTATCCCTATATTGCACTTCCCCCTTCCCTTTCCTCTCTGATAAACTCTAGTTTGTTCTCTATATCTGTGAGTCTGTTTCTTTTTTGTTATATTCACTAGTTTGTTGTATTTTTTAGATTCCACATATAAGTGATATACAGACAAGGGTATATTTGGCTTTTGCTGTCTGACTTATGTCACTTAGCATAATACCCACCAAGTCCATCCACATTTTTGCAAATGGCTAAATTTCTTTCCTTTTTATGGCTAAGTCGCATTCTAGTGTGTGTGTGTGTGTGTGTGTGTGTGTGTATCTATATCTATCTATATTTATATCATCATCTCACATCTTCTTTATCCATTCATTTGTTTATGGACACTGAGGTTACTTCCATATATTGGCAATTTTAAATAGTGCTATTAGGAACATTGAGGTGCATGTATCTTTTCAAATTAGTGTTTTTGTTTCTTTCAGATATATACCCAGGAGTGGAATTGCTGAGTCATTGCTGGGAATTGCTGGTAGTTCCATTTTTAGTATTTTGAGAAACCTTCATACTGTTTTCCACAATGGCTGCACCAATTACATTCCCACTAACAGTGTACAAGGGTTCCCTTTTCTCCACATCCTCACCAACATTTGTTTTTTGACCCCAAATAGCCAAAACAATCTTGATAAAGAAGAAGAGAGTTGGAGGAATTACATTCCCTGATTTCAGACTACTCTAAAGCTACAGCAATCAATACAGTATGGTACTAGCACAAAAACAGACACATTGGTCAGTGGAATACTATACAGAGCCCAGAAATAACCCTATACACTTATGGTCAATTAGTCTATTACAAAGGAGGCAGGAATGTGCAACAGGGAAAAAACAGTCTCTTTAATAAGTGGTGCTGGGAAAACTGGAAAGCTACATGTAAACAATGAAATTAGAACATTCTCTAACACTATATACAAAAATAAACTCAAAATTGATTAAAGCCCTAAAAGTAAGACCAGAAAACATGAAACTCCTAAAGGAAAACATAGGCAGAAACAGAACACTCTTTGACATAAATCATAGTAATATTTTTTTGGATCCATCTCTTAAACAAAGGAAATAAAAACAAAATAAACAAATGGGGCCTAATTAAACTTAAAAGCTTTTGTATAGCAAAAGAAACCATCAACAAAATGAAAATACAACCTACAGAATTGGAGAAAATATTTACAAATGATATGGCCAATAAGCAGTTAATATCCAAACTATATAAACAACTCATAAAGCAACATCAAAAACAAAACAAAGCAAAAAAACAACAACCTGATTTTAAAATGGGCAGAAGACCTGAATAGACATTTTTCCAAAGAGGACATGCAGATGGCCAACAGGCACATGTGGCTAATCATCAGGAAAATGCAAATTGAAATCATAGTGAGATATCACCTCACACCTGTCAAAATGTCTATTACTCTATGTCTTTTGATTTGAGCATTTAGTCCACTTACATCATAGTAGTTATTGGTGGGTATGTACTTGTTTACATTTTGTTAATTGTTTTCTGGTTGTTTTTGTAGTTTTTATCTGTTCCTGTCTTCTCTTGGTTTCTTCCCATGTGGATTGGTAGATTCCTTTAGTGTTATGTTTGGATTCCTTTCTCTTTAGTTTTTTGTATATCCATTGTAAGTTTCTGGTTTGTGGTCACCATAAGGTTCATATATATCAACCTGCATGTATAGCTGTCCATTTTAAACTATAGGTGCTTAGGTTTGAAGCCATTCTAAAAGTACTACATTTTTACTCCCCTCAGGCAAGTTTTGTTTTTGATGTCACAGTTTATACCTCTTTATTTTGTATATCCCTTAACTAATTAATGTTGTTATAGTTCATTGTACAATTTCTTGTCTTTAAACCTTCATACTAGCTTTTAAGTGATTGATTCACTGTGCCTATACTATATATTTGCCTTTACTGATGAGATTTTTCCTTTCATATATTTTATTGCTTCTAGTTGTGGCCTTTTCTTTTCCACTTAAAAGGACCTTGTTTATATTTATTGTATGGCTAGTTTAGTGGTGATGAACTTCTTTAGTTTTTCTTGTCTGCAAAACTATTTTGCCTCTAATTCTGAATGATAACCTTGCCAGATAGAATATTATAGATTGTAAGTTTTTTTCCAACACTTTAAGTATATGTTGCCAATTCCTTCTGGCCTATAAATTTTCTTCTGAAAAATCAGCTTATAGTCTTACAGGGTTTCCTTTGTATGTAACTAGTTGTTTTTCTCTTGTTGACTTTGATTCTATCATTAATTTCTGCCATTTTAATTATATGTTTTAGTGTGAATTTCTTTGGGTTTATCTTGTTTGGGAATGTCTGTGCTTCCTATACCTGTATGTCTGTTGCCTTCCCCAGGTTAGAGAATTTTTCAGTGATTATTTTTTCAAATATGTTTTCTCTCCCTCTCTCTCTCTTCTCTATCTGGGACCCTTATAATGCAAATGTTAGTACATTTGATGTTGTCTTAGAGGTATCTTAAGATCTCCTCATTAAAAAAAAATTCTTCCTTCTTGCTGTTCTGATTGGGTGATTTTTATTATTCTATCTTCCAGATTGCTTATCTGTTCTTCTGTATCATCTAATTTAATATTGATTCTGTCTAGTGTATTTTTTAATTTCAGTTATTATATTGTTCAGGTCTGATTGGTTCTTATATTTTTAAAAGTATTTGTTGAATTTCTTCTGAGTTCCTCCATTCTTCTCCCATGTTTGGTGAGCATTCTCATGACCATTTCTTTGAACACTTTATTAGGTAAATTACTTATCTTTATCTTATTAGGGCTTTTTTTCTGTTTTTTTTCTGCTCTTTCTTTTGGAACATATTCTTCTATCTCCTCATTTTGTTTTACTTTCAGTGTTTGCTTTTATGAGTTAGGTGAAACAGCTACTTTTCCTGGTATTGAAGGTGTTCCCTTGTGTGGGAACATCCCCTGTGTATATTGCTTATGCCTGGCAGCTTTGGCAGGCCAGCTTAAGCTGGAGCAGGCATGAGCCAGAGGTAGTCTCTGAGAAGCACTGTACCTGAGGCTGCTGTGGTGAGGTAGATGGAGCTGGAGCAGGTATGGGTTGTGGGGACCCCATGAGGAACTCAATCCATTCTGCTTTCCAAAGACTCTGACCCCAAAGAGGGTTCCAGAAGACCCCAGACTGATTGGCAAGTCTCTAGTGTTAGTAAATGGATTTTCTTCCCATATAATATAGGTGCCCTTTAAACTGCTGTGTCCTTTTGCTGTGGCTCAGGATAAGCAAGTCTGCACTCAGCTTCCTCAGCAATATCCTTTCTTACTGCAGAGTCAGGGCTGTGGTTCCCATGGATATTGTGTCTGTTTTTCCTACCCATTTCTATGTGGTCCTTTTATATGCAGCATCTACACAATCAGCCTTCAGGTCTTTTTAAGAGAATATGCTCTATATGCAAGTTGTGGATTCAGTGTGTTCATGGAAGGAGGAGAGATCAAGGTCTCCCTACATTGCCATTTTGAACTCCTCTCTATGGTTTGATTCTATAGTCTGAGCAGGACAGGTTCTTATAATTTTTCTAAACCATGGATTTGCTTCTTGTTGAATCTTGCAATAACTCACATTTTCAGGACCAGTTCCTGAAAGGCTTATTTCATGTTAGATTTTGTTAAGCACTATAGATTGCCTTCAGTGTTAGAAAATAAAAAATGATATATCCTATTTCATATCTTTCAGGGAAGATGGTGGGAGCCTACTTCATGTCTATGTCAATGAACATCTCAAGCACATCACATTATTTGTAGTATAAGCTACCAAGGCAAAAATAATCAAAACAGATTGACTAGGTCAACCACAGTAGAAGAATCCCAGGCTGGTATGCAGGTTTGATATGAGAGATGAGTCAACTTCATGCCAAACATGATATGTGTGATTATTTGAGTAAGGATTTTTGAGATATTGAATAGGGTTAATAGATTTTTTGCTCCTTCAAGTTAGTAAATTATGTTTATTTGTTCACATATAAATCAGATATTTTCAATTAATAATAGAAGTAGCAAACACTGTATTAAAGAGTTTAAATTGAAGAATATTTTTATTTCCAAAATTTTTTTTCTGAAAATTTCTCTTCTTAGTGATCTCTATAGATTCTTCTACATTCCTTTTTCTTAAAGTACTTCTCAGATTTTTTAAAATAATCATTACAATTTCAACACCTTTTTTCTTATTATTACTTCGGGCTTATAAAATTTTCCTTTCCTTTGACATATTTTTCAGATATTCTTTTCAATATGTCAATAAGCGTCTGCCTCCAAATTGACACTGTCCCAAATGATTGATCAGACATAATCTAAAGAAAATGGATGAAGTGGGAAATCAAAGGTTATGTCTGCAACTTAGAGGCTTCCATCTGACCTTTGGATTTAACATGTAAGTAATGTGTATAAGCAGTTGCATCATTTCTTTAAATAGACAGATAGGTGATGGATACATAGATAGATATAAAGATAGACAGGTAGATAGATAGGTAGGTAGATACATAGATAGATAGATTTAGATAGATATAAAATTCCCTAGTCAATCCTCATTTAGTTTGTTCCTAATACAAAATGTATATATAAGTAGATTTTGGGGTGCCAGAATCATACAATTTTACCTTTCTAGAGTATGCTTTTAGAAACCTACATTGTAAGAATTCTATATCAGTAAGATTGCTATGAAAATTGGTGGAATTTACAAACAAAATGTGTATTCCTTTATTAAGCATATGATTTACATTTTAGACTTGCATTGTAATGTTTCGAGATATTATCAAAACAATTTAAATGTTCTTCTCCTGGTGTGATGCTGAATGATCTGTACTCTAAACACTTTACATATTATTTTTACATATAATCAGAGATCACTCATTTTCTTTCCCACTTGGATGCCCAAATGTATTAACAACTTCCTTTCTTGAAAATGAACTAATTCAGAAAAGGTGCATCACTAACTCTGGGAAAAATTGTTTCTGAAGATTGGTTATACTTTTCTAAACAAAAATTAGGAACCAATTTTTCACCAACATACTTAAAACATGCTAAAGAAACAAACCACATAACTCAATATTCTTCTGCTAGTGACAGATAAATAGGATTTCTTCTGCATTCTGGGTTCTATTGGCATTTATTGTTTTAAAAGGTGTGTGGGGCTTCCCTGGTGGTGCAGTGGTGGAGAGGCTGCCTGCCGATGCAGGGGACATGGGTTCATGCCCCAGTCCAGGAAGATCCCACATGCCATGGAGTGGCTGGGCCCGTGAGCCATGGCCACTGAGCCTGTGCATCCAGAGCCTGTGCTCCACAACGGGAGAGGCCACAACAGTGAGAGGCACGTGTACCACCAAAAAGAAAAAAAAAAAAGAAAACCCAGAGAAAGTAGTGTAGTAGAAGCCAAGAGATTCAAGAATTTCAAGAAGAAATAAGCACTCAAAGATATCAAATAAACCCTATATATCTAAAGAAAAAAAAATTTAAAAAGGTGTGTGGTCCATGGACACCTGGGTGATCCCAGAATTAATGGGTTTTAATTTCATTTTCTTCTTGTACATTATTATGCAGCTGCACTTCCACCCATACTCCATTATCTTCCACAGTTTTTAAAGAATACACAAGCCAAGTTCACTCACAAATAAGCCTTGTTTCATTTGTTCTCTTTTTCTTTCTTAACACCTTTATTGGAGTATAATTGCTTTAAAACTGTGTATTAGTTTCTGTTTTATAACAAAGTGAATCAGCTTTACATATACATATGTCCCCATATCTCCTCCCTCTTGCACCTCCCTCCCACCCTCCCTATCCCACTGCTCTAGATGGTCACAAAGCACCAAGCTGATCTCCCTGTGTTATCTGGCTGCTTCCCACTAGCTCTCTGTTTTACATTTGGTAGTGTATATATGTCCATGTCATTCTCTCACTGCGTCCCAGCTTACCGTTCCTCCTCCTTGTGTCCTCAAGTCTATTCTCTACATCTGCCTCTTTATTCCTGTCCTGTCCGTAGGTTCTTCAGAACTTTTTAAAAATTTTTTTAGATTCCATATATATGTGTTAGCATACAGTATTTGTTTTTCTCTTTCTGACTTACTTCACTCTGTAAGACAGACTCTAGGTCTATCAATCTCACTACAAAAAACCTCAATTTTGTTCCTTTTTATGGCTGAGTACTATTCCATTGTATATATGTGCCACATTTTCTTTATCCATTCATCTGTCGATGGACACTTAGGTTGCTTCCATGTCCTGGCTATTGTAAACAGAGCTGTAATGAACATTGTGGTACAGGACTCTTTTTGAATTATGGTTTTCTTAGGGCATATGCCCAATAGTGGGATTGCTGGGTCATAGGGTAATTCTACTTTTAATTTTTTAAGGAACCTCCATACTGTTCTCCATAGTGGCTGAATCAATTTACATTCCCAACAACAGTGCAAGAGGATTCCGTTTTCTTCACACCCTCTCCAGGATTTATTGTTTGGAGACTTTTTGATGATGGCCATTCTGACGGTCTGAAGTGATACCTCATTGTAGATTTTTTTTTTTTTTTTTTGCGGTACACGGGCCTCTTACTGTTGTGGCCTCTCCCACCGTGGAACACACGCTCTGGACGCGCAGGACCAGTGGCTATGGCTCACGGGCCCAGCCGCTCCGTGGCATGTGGGATCCTCCCAGAGCGGGGCACGAACACATGTCCCCTGCATCGGCAGGTGGACTCTCAACCACTGTGCCACCAGGGAAGCCCCTCATTGTAGTTTTGATTTGCATTTCTCTAATGATTAGTGATGTTGACCATCCTTTCATGTGTTTAATGGCAATCTGTATATCTTCTTTGGAGAAATGTCTCTTTAAGTCTTCTGCCCATTTTTGTATTGGGTTGTTCGTTTTATTGACATTGAGCTGCATGAGCTGCTTGTAAAATTTGGAGATTAATCCTTTGTCAGTTACCTCATTTGCCAATATTTTCTCCTATTCTGAGGGTCGCCTTTTTGTCTCATATGTTTTCCTTTGCTGTGCAAAAGCTTTTAAGTTTCATTAGGTCCCATTTGTTTATTTTTGGTTTTATTTCCATTGAAACCATTTCCTCTAAGATCAGAAACAAGACAAGGTTGTCAAGACTCACCACTTGACAACCCTTATCCAACATAGTTTTGGAATTTTTAGCCACAGCAATCAGAGAAGAAAAAGAAATGAAAGGAATCCAAATTGGAAAAGAAGAAGTAAAATTGTCACTGTTTGCAGATGACATGATACTATAGAGAGAGAATCCTAAATGTGCTACCAGAAAACTACTAGAGCTAATCGATGAATTTGGTAAAGTAGCAAGATACAGGATTAATGAAAAGAAATCTCTCTTATTCCTATACACTAATGATGAAAAATCTGAAAGTGAAATTATGGAAAGACTCTCATTTACCATTGTATTTGTTCTTGATACAAAGTACAGACATTAACCTCCAGCTGTGTATTTTTACAAAGAATGCAATTGAAAGAGTAGGTTCAATACTGTAACTATGTCAGTGCTTACTGAAATAATACATAAATTTTGGGCAATGTGATTTTTCTACATTAACAAAATGATCAAAATTTTTCTAAACCTCTGTGAAAACAAATATGAGAATATCCAGGAAAGTGGATAAAACTGAGAGTATTTAACAGGGATTTCTTTACTATATATAAATACCTTGAAAAACTATAACATTCAGAGAATGTGGAACATGCACAAGAAGAAAATGACAAAATAAGATAATATAAAATTTAAAGTTATACAAACAACAAAATGTACATCGTCAAAAATGGCATATAAACACGGTCAAAATATTTCCCAACTAGGAAATCAGAAAAATATCAGGAGAATATTTATCTTTAGTAGCAATAATTTGGAAAAGTAACTGAATAGTTAAGGTGTGAGAAATCTAGTCCTTTTGGCAACACCTATTAAATAATGTATAATATATAATGTAGATGTATAATATAAATAATGTATAATGTATAAGAATCTTCCACAGGAGCACCTCAATACATAAGGCAAATACTAACAGCCATAAAAGGAGAAATCGACAGTAACACAATCATAGTAGGGGACTTTAACACCCCACTTTCACCAATAGACAGATCATCCAAAATGAAAATAAATAAGGAAACACAAGCTTTAAATGATACATTAAACAAGATGGAATTAATTGAGATTTATAGGACATTCCATCCAAAAACAACAGAATACACATTTTTCTCAAGAGCTCATGGAACACTCTCCAGGATAGATCATATCTTGGGTCACAAATCAAGCCTTGGTAAATTTAAGAAAATTGAAATTGTATCAAGTATCTTTTCTGACCACAATGCTATGAGACTAGATATCAATTACAGGAAAAGAGCTGTAAAAAATACAAACACATGGAGGCTAGACAATACACTACTCAATAACGAAGTGATCACTGAAGAAATCAAAAAGGAAATTAAAAAATACCTAGAAACAAATGACAATGGAGACACGATGACCCAAAACCTATAGGATGCAGCAAAAGCAGTTCTAAGAGGGACGTTTATAGCAATAAAATCCTACCTTAAGAAAGAGGAAACATCTCGAATAAACAACCTAACCTTGCACTGAAAGCAATTAGAGAAAGAAGAACAAAAACATCCCAAAGTTAGCAGAAGGAAATAAATCATAAAAATCAGATCAGAAATAAATGAAAAAAAATGAAGGAATTGATAGCAAAGATCAATAAAGCTAAAAGCTGGTTCTTTGAGAAGATAAACAAAATTGAGAAACCATTAGCCAGACTCATCAAGAAAAAAAGGGAGAAGACTCATATTAATAGAATTAGAAATGAAAAAGGAGAAGTAACAACTGACACTGCAGAAATACAAAAGATCATGAGAGATTACTACAAGCAACTCTATGCCAATAAAATGGACAACCTGGATGAAATGGACAAATTCTTAGAAATGCACAACCTGCCAAGATTGAATCAGGAAGAAATAGAAAATATGAACAGACCAATCACAAGCACTGAAAGTGAAACTGTGATTAAAAATCTTCCAACAAACAAAAGCCCAGGACCAGATGGCTTAACAGGCGAATTCTATCAAGCATTTAGAGAAGAGCTAACACCTATCCTTCTAAAACTCCTCCAAAATATAGCAGAGGGAGGAACACTCCCAAACTCATTCTACGAGGCCACCATCACCTTGATACCAGAACCAGACAAGGATGTCACAAAGAAAGAAAACTACAGGCCAATATCACTGATGAACATAGATGCAAAAATCCTCAACAAAATACTAGCAAACAGAATCCAACAACACATTAAAAGGATCATACACCATGATCAAGTGGGGTTTATTCCAGGAATGCAAGGATTCTTCAATATACGCAAATCAATCAACGTGATACACCATATTAACAAATTGAAGGAGAAAAACCATATGATAATCTCAATAGATGCAGAGAAAGCTTTCGACAAAATTCAACACACATTTATGATGAAAACCCTGCAGAAAGTAGGCATAGAGGGAAATATCCTCAAAATAATAAAGGCCATATATGACAAACCCACAGCCAACATTGTCCTCAATGGTGAAAAACTGAAAGCATTTCCACTAAGATCAGGAACAGACAAGGTTGCCCACTCTCACCATTATTATTCAACCTAGTTTTGGAAGTTCTAGCCACAGCAATCAGAGAAGAAAAGGAAATAAAATGAATCCAAATTGGAAAAGAAGAAGTAAAGCTGTCACTGTTTGCAGATGACATGCTACTATACATAGAGAATCCTAAAGATGCTACCAGAAAACTACTAGAGCTAATCAATGAATTTGGTAAAGTAGCAGGATACAAAATTAATGCACAGAAATCTCTGGCATTCCTATACACTAATGATGAAAAACCTGAAAGTGAAATCAAGAAAACACTCCCATTTACCATTGCAACAAAAAGAATAAAATATCTAGGAATAAACCTACCTAAGGAGACAAAAGACCTGTATGCAGAAAAGTATAAGACACTGATGAAAGAAATTAAAATGATACAAATAGATGGAGAGATTTACCATGTTTTTGGATTGGAAGAATCAACATTGTGAAAATGACTCTACTACCCAAAGCAATCTACAGATTCAATGCAATCCCTATCACACTACCACTGATATTTTTCACAGCACTAGAACAAAAAATTTCAAAATTTTATGGATACACAAAAGACCCCGAATAGCCAAAGCACTCTTCTGAACGAAAAATGGAGCTGGAGAAACCAGGCTCCCTGACTTCAGACTATACTACAAAGCTATAGTAATCAGTACAGTGTGGTACTGGCACAAAAACAGAAAGATAGATCAATGGAACAGGATAGAAAGCCCAGAGATAAACCCACGCACATATGGTCATCTTATCTTTGATAAAGGAGCCAGGAATGTACAGTGGAGAAAGGACAGTCTCTTCAATAAGTGGTGCTGGGAAAACTAGACAGGGACATTTAAAAGTAGGAGATTAGATCACTCCCTAACACCATACACAAAAATAAGCTCAAAATGGATTAAAGACCTAAATGTAAGGCCAGACACTATCAAACTCTTAGAGGAAAACATAGGCAGAACACACTATGACATAAATCAGAGCAAGATCCTTCTGGACCCACCTCCTAGAGAAATGGAAATAAAAACAAAAATAAACACATGGGGCCTAATGAAACTTAAAAGCTTTTGCACTGCAAAGGAAACCATAAAGAAGACCAAAAGACAACCCTCAGAATGGGAGAAAATATTTGCAAATGAAGCAACTGACAAAGGATTAATCTCCAAAATTTATAAACAGCTCATGCAGCTCAATAGCAAAAAAACAAACAACTCAACCCCAAAATGGGCAGAAGACCTAAATAGACATTTCTCCACAGAAGATATACAGACTGCCAACAAACACATGAAAGGATGCTCAACATCTTTACTCATTAGAGAAATGCAAATCAAAACTACAATGAGATATCATCTCACACCACTCAGAATGGCCCTCATCAAAAAATCTAGAAACAATAAATGCTGGAGAGGGTGTGGAAAAAAGGGAACACTCTTGCACTGCTGGTGGGAATGTGAATTGGTACAGCCACTATGGAGAACGGTACGGAGGTTCCTTAAAAAACTACAAATAGAACTACCATATGACCCAGCAATCCCACTACTGTGCATATACCCTGAGAAAACCATAATTCAAAAAGCGGTATGTACCAAAATATTTATAGCAGCCCTATTTACAGTAGCCCGGAAATGGAAACAACCTAAGTATCCATCATCGGATGAATGGATAAAGAAGATGTGGCACATATATACAATGGAATATTACTCAGCCTTAAAAATAAACGAAATTGAGTTATTTGTAGTGAGGTGGATGGACCTAGAGTGTGTCATACAGAGTGAAGTAAGTCAGAAAGAGAAAGACAAATACTGTATGCTGACACATATATATGGAATTTAAGAAAAAAAATGTCATGAAGAACATAGGGGTAAGATAGGAATAAAGACACAGACCTACTAGAGAATGGACTTGAGGATATGGGGAGGGGAAAGGGTAAGGTGTGACAAAGCGAAAGAGCGGCATGGACATATATACCCTACCAAATGTAAGGTAGATAGCTAGTGGGAAGCAGCCGCATAGCACAGCGAGATCAGCTCAGTGCTTTGTGACCTCCTGGAGGGGTGGGATAGGGAGGGTGGGAAGGAGACGCAAAAGGGAGGTGATATGGGAACATATACATATGTATAACTGATTATATTTGTTATAAAGCCAAAAAGAAAAAAGAAGAATCTTCAGTTGTTATGCAAAAATTTTGATCTCACTTACATGTGGAATCAAAAAAGAAAAACAAAACCGAAAAACAAAAGCCTAATTCATAGATATAGAGAACAGATTGTAGTTGGTAGTACAATCTTGTACCTTGTACTACCTACTATTAAGGTAGTTGGTAGTTGCCAGAGGCAAGGGTGGTTACCATCATCAAGATAGCTAAAGGAAATCATATATGTCAAAGGAATAGAAGATACATCAAAATAAACTCACACTTATGTAATCAATTGATATTTAACAGAGGTGCCAAAGTGATTCATTAGATAAAGGACAGTCTCCTCAATAAATTTAAAATCATTGGAAATCTTTATGGGGAAAAAAAAAAGCCTTGACTTTTACCTTACATCATACACAAAATTTATCTCTAAATGAATTATAAAATTAAATTTGACATCTAAAATTGTAAAACTTCTGGAAGATAACATAGGAGGAAAACGTTGCAACATTTGGGGAGTCAAGGATTTCTTCATATGGAGATTTAAAAAAACTCTAACCAAAACAAAATAAAAAAGAAAATTTATACATTTGGTATAATCAAAATTAAAAAAAAAAACATAGTTCCTTGAGATACATTGTTAAGAAAACGAAAATGCAAACCAAAGACTGGGAGAGTACAGATCTAGATCTATCTATCTATCTACCTATATCTGTGAAAAGACTTTTAAACAAAATATATAACGAAGTCATTCAACTAAATAATTTAAAACAAATAATCCACAGCTTTTTTTAAATTGGAATATATTTAAACAAGATAGCATATATAGACAATAAGCACATAAAAAGTTATAGAACATCATTAGTCATTATGGAAATGCAAATTCAAACTGAAATGAGCTAAAATTACACACCTAATATCATTGTTAAAGTTAAAAAGCCTGATAATATCAAGTGTTAGCAAGTATGTAGAGCAACAGGAGCTCTCATATATTGCTTATGGTAATGTAATATGGCACAGCCATTGTGTAAAACTGGCAGGTATTTATAAAGTAAAAAAATCACTTGCTGTATGACTTGACAATTCTATTCCTAGGTATTTATCCAGAAAAAAATGAAAGCATAGTGCACAAAGTCACTGGTAGTACTATGTTCAGAATAACTTTATAATAGTGAAAGTTATTTGGAAACAAATAAATATCTGTCAATTGATAATGGAAAAAAATTGTTGTATGATCAAACAGTGGGAAACCATTTACCAAGAAAAGAGTAAACACATGATATACTCAACAACGTGAAAGAATCTCAAAAAATATTTTTTAGAAAAAAAATATCCAAAAGTAAAGGAGTGCATACTATGTCATTCCATTTATATGAAATTTTAAGATAAGAAAAATAGTCTATAGTGACAGAAAGCCAATCAGTGTTTCCACAAGCAGGGCATAATGAGGGTTATCCTAATGTCTCTTTGTTGGGCTGATTACACAGGCATCCACATTTATCAAAACTCACCAATCTCTGCTCTTTGGTGCATTTTATTGCATATAAATGACAATTCAATAAATCTGATTTTAAAGGTAAAATAATGTTATACTATAAAAAATATATCTTTGTTATGCACTGTTTGGAATGTAGATCCTGATCTAAACAAATAAATTCTAAAAGACACTTTTTTAGGCTATTGGGGAAAGTCAAACAGTCCCTGATTAGTTGATGATATTAAGGAACTATATTAATTGTGTTAAGAATGATAATTTCATTGAGGTATTATTTTAAAAACAAGCACCTTATCTACTGTAAATATATATTGTAGATTTTTATAATGTTTTACAGTATCTGAGATTTGTTTTAAAATAATCCTAAGGGGGAGGTAGTAAGTGGATATGTAAATGAAAGAAGATTCATCATATGTAGATAATTGCTGAAGCAAGGCAAAGGTACAGGGGGTGGGGTTCATAATAATATAATATTTACTTTTGCAAGCATTCAACCTTTTCATTATAAATGTTTTTAAATGATCAAATACCATTATAGCATAATTCCATATTTTGTGTATGTGTGTGTATGCATGTGTGTAGAAAACATACTTCATAAATATATTTTCATCGCAAGCATGAACGAATATACACAAAAATTTTGGCAATTATGATTATTCTTGGAGGTTAGTAATTCAGACTATTGCAATTGCTTTTCATTTTGTTTTCTGTATGTTTAAATTTTTTCTACAGTGAGATTTATTACTCATGTAAAACACATATGAATAACCATCAAAATTGTAAAGCAATTGATTACCATTAAGTTAAAATTATATTATTTTTTTAATTCAGAAAATGAGTCAAAAAAATTTCCAAGGACAGTTTTATCTACATTTTGCTGGAGGACACATTTTGAATATGTTCTTGGGACTGTTATTCTTCTTGACTTCTCTTTTCAGAACATTGTGTCAACTATGATAGCATTCAGTTTTTTGCATTTTTACCAACTCTATCCTGCACTTGCTTTTCATCACTTTTCCTTGACTGGTTTGAAATGCCAATCTTCTGAATCCTCAGATCACTTCGTTTAAACCTCTATTATGGCTTTGACTTCTAAAAGATTGACATTTAACTTCCTACGCAATATAACTCAAACCAGCTTTTCAAGACTTATGTACCAAAGTGTAGTAAGGAAACGGCATCATGTGGCCAAAGTGCATGTGTTTAGCAAAAAGCAGATGGATTAAAATCACAACCCTGACATCAGTAGAGTGTCTTTAATCAAATTTTTCAACTCCACTGGGCCTCAATTATCCTCGATTTAAAAATAGAAATGGGCGTTTAACCTCATAGGATTGAAGATAGGGAAATACAAGGAAGCATGTGAGGTTTTAAAACATAATATGTGTTCAATAAATGTTGGTTCTCATTTCTTCTAGCCCCATACATAACATCTATGTGACTTCCAAATTTTACTAAACTCCCCGTGCTTAAAAAAAACACTCTAAGCTTTAACAAGTTTAAATGAAGCAATCTGAAAATCTGAGGCACTTTAAACTAATGCCTTAATGCAATGAAATGAATGTCATTGAAAAGAGATGAAAAAGCAAGTACAGTAAGATGACAAAGATGTAAACTCTCCAGTTGGAATGCTTTCATCCTGCTTATTTCTGACTGCAAGATTATACAACCTTCAAGGTCCAGCCTAAATAATCTTACTTTCATGGAGCCTTTTCTGATTCCCAAATTAAATGTTTTCTTCCTTCTTTCAATTCTGATTAAAACCACATACCTTTCTTTTGACATATGCCTTACTTTATTCATTATTGCTACTTTTATTCAGATATTATCTCTTTACAATTTTTTAATAGTCAATGTCATAAACTATGTATTAGTTGTTCTATATGAATTATAATGTTCATCACAGTGCCTTTAACACTGTAGGCATATATTATATGATTTGTGAGTAGTAGTGGGGAACTATAAGAATAGAGTAGTGGTGATGATTAGAATATCAGGGGTCTTATATATGAAATATAGGACATGAAAAGTTATTCTATGTTGTGAAATAAAGGCAATAAGTATGGGCACAGGGTACATAAAGACAAATATGTATGCTGTGCATATCTGCAGGGCTTAAGAAAGAAAATGGGTAAACAATGTAGAACGAAGGAGTTGGCTTAGTATGGATTATCAGAGAATGATTGGCTAAAGAAAAGAGAACAGTGTACTTAAATAGAAAGCATGACATTTAAAATTGATTTATCACCTAGCTTCAGAGGCAACACCAAATATTACATCAGCTTTGAGGTTAGTTATTGATATTAGCACTATGCAGGTTCTCAAGTAAATGTATTAATGTAGAATGTGCAGAATGATCAACATTGATCATTAGTAGTAAGTGGCTGTATTCTTATTTCCATGCAGGCCAGCTGGATAATATCTGATAGAAACCACCTTCCAAGATTCTGTCAGAAAGACTTATAGGTTTCTTACTCCTAAATCAGATTGCCAAAAGATAAAACATACCCTTCAGGAGGTACTGCTATAGATATTAAAAATAGATGAATGAGTTTCTTCTTTTAAATGGGATGGTACAGTTTGAAATAGGACAATAATATCACTGGAAACAACGAGAAAATATAAAATTTTTAAGGCATCAGAGTTCTACAGAAGCAAAAACAACTATATGGAATGCCATTTCAGAAAGGAGAAAACCTTTAGAAGCAAAGAAACTCCAGCTGCCTTTTATTTGAGGAAATTTGAAAAATCTCGTATGGCACAGAATTGAAAATCTTGGTGTGGCTAAGGCAGTGGAGTATTCTTTGGAAAAAAGAAACCAGCATACTGGTGATCCAATGAGACTAGAGTGACAAAGTTGGATAATTTAGGGTCTTAAATGTTCAGCCAGGATATTTGCTATATTCTTTTTTTTTAACATCTTCATTGGAGTATAATTGCTTTACAATGTTGAGTTAGTTTCTGCTGAACAACAAAGTGAATCAGCTACACATATACATATATAACCATATCCGCTCCCCCTTGTGTCTCCCTCCCTGTTCAACCCCTTTGGTGGACACAAAGCACTGAGCTGATCAGGGTGATGGTGGCCTCATAGAATGAGTTTGGGAGTGTTCCTCCCTCTGCTATATTTTGGAAGAGTTTCAGAAGGACGGGTGTTAGCTCTTCTCTGAATGTTTGATATAATTCACCTGTGAAGCCATCTGGTCCTCAGCTTCTGTTTGTTGGAAGATTTTTAATCACAGATTCAAATTTAGTGCTTGTGATTGGCCTGTTTATATTTTCTATTTCATCCTGGTTCAGTCTGGGAAGGTTGTGCTTTTCTAAGAATTTGTCTATTTCTTCCAGGTTGTCCATTTTATTAGCATATAGTTGCTCGTAGTAATCCCTCATTATCCTTTGTATTTCTGCAGTGTCAGTTGTTACTTCTCCTTTTTCATTTCTAATTCTGTTGAGCCTTCCCCATTTTTTTCTTGATGAGTCTGGTTCATGGTTTATCAATTTTGTTTATTTTCTCAAAGAACCAGCTTTTAGTTTTATTAATCTTTGTTATCACTTCCTTCATTTCTTTTTCATTTATTTCTGATCTGATCTTTATGATTTCTTTCCTTCTGCTAACTGTTTTTTCTTATCTGATTGCTTTAGGCATAAGGTTAGATTGTTTATTTGAAATGTTTCTTGTTTCTTGAGGGAGGACTGTATTGCTATAAACTTCCCTCTTAGAACTGCTTTTGCTGCATTCCATAGGTTTTGGGTTGTTGTGTTTTCATTGTCATTTGATTCTAGATATTTTTTTGATTTCCTCCTTGAGTTCTTTAGTGATCTCTTGGTTGTTTAGTAGTGTATTTTTTAGCCTCCGTGGGTTTCTATTTTTTACAGTTTTTTTCTTCCCTGTAATTGATATCTACTCTCATAGCATTGTGGTCGGAAAAGTTACTTGATATGATTTCAAATTTCTTAAATTTATCAAGGCTTGATTTGTGTCCCAAGATATGATCTATCCTGGAGACTGTTCCATGAGCACTTGAAAAGAAAGTGTATTCTGTTGTTTGTGGATGGAATGTCCTATAAATATCATTTAAGTCCATCATGTTTAATGTGTCATTTAAAGATTGTGTTTCCTTATTTTTATTCACTTTGGATGAATTTATAATGTATAAATTATAAAATGTATAAATTATATAAATATGATAATAAAATCTCAGTGTTATGATAAACACAACAAATATGCTGCCTAACTTCACTGAGCTTTCTGTCCAACAGAAAAGATATACAGTTAAATTGGTAATTTCAACAAAATGTCATAAAAGTTATAATCTCAAAAGTACAGTGCACTATGTCAATCTAAGCACTGCAGAAATGAACTGGCATTTGAGCTGAGATCTGAAGAATAAGCTAATAGTTCTATGGAGAATGGAAAGGAGTATGGATGACACTAAGACAATTTCATGCCCTGAAGCTCTGAGGCTAAGTTGGAAGAACAGAATTATTGAAGCTTAGAATCCAAGGAAAATGCAACAGACTGGAGCTACAATAGTAAGCAAGAATCACATCTTGAAGCCCTGTAGAACTGGTTAAGAATGTTGTATTTTATCCTAAGTGCAATTGGAAGTCAAATTCTAAGCAGGGGAGCCATATAATTTGATTTACAGTCTTAAAAGATCATTCTAGCTGCGAGTTTCAATGAATTGGTGCTAAATATAAGTTACACTTTTGTAGTACATAAGGATAGATAATAATTTGGAACACAGTGATAGCAATTGAACTGGAATGAAGTAGACTAATATGGGATATATTTTGTTAAAGTCAATTCAATTATTTTCCAACTTAGAGAGTAGAGAGGGAATTAAAGGAGTCAAAGATGATTCTTAAGTTTGGGACTCCAGCAGCTGGATGGTGCCTACTATGTTATTCTCACCTATATACACATGACTCACACCGTTACTCATTTTGGTCTCTATTCAGATGTCATCTAGTCAGAGATGCTTTCCATGACCTCCCTATCTGAAATAACAATTTCCATCACTCTTTATCACCTTCTTACTTTATTTTTCTTCTTCACACTTATAATCTGACATTTTATTTTTATTAGTTGACCTCTTCACTAGAAAATATACTCCATAATATCATGAATGCTTTTTGTTTTGTTCACTATTGTATCCATTGTCTAAAATGACATTTGGCATAATAGATGTTTAATAAATATTTGCTGAATGGATACATTTTCTGAATATGGAGGATATTCATGGAGGCATAGGTTGGGAAAAATCAAAATTTTCATAATTTTAAGTTTGAGATATTTATTACACATCCAAGTAGACATGATGAGTAAGCAGCTGGACATACACGTCTACAGATCAGGAAAAGGTAAAATGATAAGTATACAAATTCAAATGTGATCAGCATATTGATAGTATTTAAAGTGGTTCAGCTGCATGATATCACTGTGCTATATTGGGGTATTGCAATTTTACTCTTACCCTCTTGGAATGCTGTCTTGAGACTGCTATGTGAAGATACTGATCCAGCCTATTGGAATATGAGAGGGCACATGAAAAAGGATCAAGATGCCCCAACCAGTTGCCAGCCCCAGCCACAAAATTTTTGAGTGATACCATCTTGTACCTTACAACCATTAGAGCTGCCACCTAACTGTAATTGTGAAAGTGAGACCAGACAGCAAAAGGATTATCAAGTCAGGTCACAGATTCGTAAGTAATAAAAATTCAGTGAGCTTTTAGCCACTAAGATTTATAGTAGTCTGCTACACAGCAATAGCTAATTGAAGCAGTCATTAATGGTGAGACTGAAGAAAAATAAGGCAGATAGATGAAGGAACTGGAGAAAAAATGGAGAGATATATTTTAACATATATATTTGGGTGGTAAAATGAATCAAATGGTGATGTAATGGGTTTAGGTGGTAAATAAGAGGAAGCACACTACTCCCCCCCACCATTTCCTTTTTTGGTAACCATAAGTGTGTTTTCTATGTCTGTGAGTCTGTTTCTGATTTGTAAATAAGTTCATTTGTATCATCTTTTTAGATTCCACATATAAGTGGTATCATATGATATATGTTTTCTCTGTCTGACTTACTTTACATAGTGTGATAATCTCAATGTGCATCCATGTTGCTGCAAATGGCGTTATTTCATTCTTTTTTTAACATCTTTTTGGAGTATAATTGCTTTACAAAGGTGTGTTAGTTTCTGCTTTATAACAAAGTGAATCAGTTATACATATTCACAGTTCCCATATCTCTTCCCTCCTGCATCTCGCTACCTCCCACCCTCCCTATCCCACCCGTCTAGGTGGTCACAAACCACCAAGCTGATCTCCCTGTGCTATGCGCCTGCTTCCCAATAGCTATCTATTTTATGTTTGGTAGTGTATATAAGCACATGCCACTCTCTCACTTTGTCACAGCTTACCCTTCCCCCTCCCTATATGCTCAACTACCTTCTCTAGTAGGTCTGTGTCTTTATTCCCATCTTAGCCCAAGGTTCTTCATAAAATTTTTTTGTTTCCACATATATGTGTTAGCATACAGTATTCGTCTTTCTCTTTCTGACTTACTTCACTCTGTATGACACACTCTAGGTCCATCCACCTCACTACAAATAACTCAATTTCTTTTCTTTTTATGGCTGAGTAATATTCCATTGTATATATGTGCCATATCTTCTTTATCCATTCATCTGATGATGGACACTTAGGTTGCTGCCATCTACTGGCTAATGTAAATAGAGCTGCAATGAACATTTTGGTACATGACTCTTCTTGAATTACGGTTTTCTCAGGGTATATGCCCAAAAGTGGGATTGCTGGGTCATATGGTAGTTCTAATTTAGTTTTTAAAGCAACCTCCATACTGTTCTCCATAGTGGCTGTACCAATTCACATTCCCACCAGCAGTGCAAGAGTGTTCCCTCTTGTTCACACCCTATCCAGCATTTATTGTTTTGAGATTGATGATAGCCATTCTGACTGGTGTGAGATGATATCTCATTGTAGTTTTGATTTGCAATTCTCTAATGATTAATTAGGTTGAGCATTCTTTCATGTGTCTGTTGGCATTCTGTATATTTTCCTTGTAGAAATGTCTATATAGGTCTTCTGCCCATTTTTGGATTGGGTTGTTTGTTTTTTTTTGTTATTGAGCTGCATGAGCTGCTTGTAAATTTTGGAGTTTAATCCTTTGTCAGTTCCTTCATTTGCAAATATTTTCTCCCATTCTGAGGGTTGACTTTTGGTCTTCTTTATGGTTTCCTATGCTATACAGAAGCTTTTAAGTTTCATTAGGTTCCATTTGTTTATTTTTTATTTTATTTACATTTCTCTAGGAGATGGGTCAAAAACATTCTTGCTGTGATTTATGTCATAGAGTGTTCTGCCTATGTTTTCCTCTAAGAATTTGATAGTTTCTGGCCTTACATTTAAGTCTTTATTCCACTTTGAGCTTCTTTGTGTATATGGTGTTAGGGAGTGTTCTAATCTCATACTTGCACATGGACCTGTTCAGTTTTCCCAGCACCACGTACTAAAGAGGCTATCCTTTCTCCACTGTACATTCCAGCCTCCTATATCAAAGATAAGGTGACCATATGTGCGTGGATTTATCTCTGGGTTTCCTATCCTGTTCCATTGATCTATATTTCTGTTTTTGTGCCAGTACCATACTGCCTTGATTACTGTAGCTTTGTAGTATAGTCTGAAGTCAGGGAGCCTGATTCCTCCAGCTCTGTTTTTCGTTCTCAATTTTGATTTGGCTATTCGGTGTTATTTCTGTTTCCATACAAATTTTGAAATTTTTTGTTCTAGTTCTGTGAAAAATGTCAGTGGTAGTATGATAGGGATTGCATTGGATCTGTAGACTGCTTTGGGCTGTAGAGTCTTTTTCACAAAGTTGATTCTTCCAAACCAAGAACATGGTATACCTCTCCATCTATTTGTATCATCCTTAATTTCATTCATCAGTGTCTTATAACTTTCTGCATACAGGCCTTTTTTCTCCTTAGGTAGGTTTATTCTTAGATAGTTTGTTCTTTAAGTTGCAATGGTAAATGGAAGTGTTTTCTTAATTTGACTTTCAGATTTTTCATCATTAGTGTATAGGAATGCCAGAGATTTCTGTGCATTAATTTTGTATCCGGCTACTTTACCAAATTCATTGATTAGCTCCAGTAGTTTTCTAGTAGCATCTTTAGGATTCTCTATGTATAGTATCATGCCATCTGCAAACAGTGACAGCTTTACTGCTTCTTTTCAGATTTGGATTCCTTTTATTTCCTTTTCTTCTCTGATTGCTGTGGCTAAAATTTCCAAAGCTATGTTGAATAAGAGTGATGAGAGTGAACAAACTTGTCTTGTTCCTGATCTTAGTGAAAATGGTTTCAGTCTTTCACCATTGAGAATGATGCTGGCTGTGGGTTTTCATATATGGCCTTTATTATGTTGAGGAAATTTCCCTCTATGCCTACTTTCTGCTGGGATTTTATCATAATAGGGCGCTGAATTTTGTCACAAGCTTTCTCTGCATCTATTGAGATGATCATATGGTTTTTCTCCTTCAATTTGTTAATATGGTGTATCACGTTGATTGATTTGCGTATATTGGAAAATCCTTGCATTCCTGGAATAAGCCCCACTTGATCATGGTGTATGATCCTTTTAATGTGCTGTTGGATTCTGTTGTTCCTATTTTGTTGAGGACTTTTGCATCTATGTTCTTCAGTGTCATTGGCCTGTTGTACCCTTTCTTTGTGACATCCTTGTCTGGTTTTGGTATCAAGGTGATGGTGGCCTCGTAGAATGAGTTTGGGAGTGTTCCTCCCTCTGCTGTATATTGGAAGAGTTTGAGAAGGATAGGTGTTAGCTCTTCTCTAAATGTTTGATAGAATTCGCCTGTGAAGACATCTGGTCTTGGGCTTTTGTTTGTTGGAAGAGCTTTAATCACGGTTTCAATTTCAGTGCTTGTGATTGGTCTGTTCATATTTTCTATTTCTTCCTGATTCAGTCTTGGCAGGTTGTGCATTTCTAAGAATTCATCCATTTCTTCCAGGTTGTCCACGCTATTGGTATCGAGTTGCTTGTAGTAATCTCTCATGATCTTTTGTGTTTCTGCAGTTTCAGTTGTTACTTGCCCTTTTTCATTTCTAATTCTATTGATTTGAGTCTTCTCCTTTTTTTCTTGATGTGTCTGGCTAATGGTTTATCAGTTTTGTTTATCTTCTCAAACAACCAGCTTTTAGTTTTTCTGATTTTTGATATCATTTCCTTCATTTCTTTTTCATTTATTTCTGATCTGATCTTTATGATTCTTTCCTTCTGCTCTCTTAGTTTTTTTGTTGTTGTTGTTGTTCTTTCTCTAATTGCTTTTGGTGCAAGGTTAGGTTGTTTATTCGAGTTGTTTCCTGTTTCTTAAGATAGGATTTTATTGACATAAACTTCCCTCTTAGAAATGCTTTTGCTGCATCCCATAGGTTTTGGTTTGTGGTGTCTCCACTGTCATTTGTTTCTAGGTATGTTTTGATTTCCTCTTTGCTTTCTTCAGTGATCACTTCGTTCTTAATAGTGTATTGTTTAGCCTCCAAGTGTTTGTATACTTTACAGTATTTTTCTGATAATTGATATATTGCTCACAGCACTGTGGTCAGAAAAGATACTTGATACAATTTCAATATTCTTAAATTTACCAAGGCTTGATTTCTGCCACAAGAAATGATCTATGCTGGAGAATGTTCCATGAGCACTTGAGAAAAATGTGTATTCTGTTGTTTTTGCATGGGATCTCCTATAAATATCAATTATGTCCCTCTCTTTTAATGTATCACTTAAAGCTTGTTTTTCCTCATTTATTTTCATTTTGGATGATCTGTCCATCGGTGAAAGTGGGGTGTTAAAGTCCCCTACCATGGATGTGTTACTGTCGATTTCCTCTTTTAGGACTGTTATCATTTGTCTTATGTATTGATGTGCTCCTATGTTGGGTGCATAAACATTTACAATTGTTATATCTTCTTCTTGGATCGATCCTTTGATCATTATGTTGTGTCTTTCTTTGTCCCTTCTAATAGTCTTTATTTTAAAGTCTATTTTGTCTGATATGAGAATTGCTACTCCAGCTTTCTTTTGGTTTCCATTTGCATGGAATATCTTTTTCCATCCCCTCACTTTCAGTCTGTATGTGTCCCTAGCTGTGAAGTGTGTCTCTTGTAGACAGCATATATATGGGTCTTGTTTTTGTATCCATTCAGCCAGACTGTGTCTTTTTGTGGAACATTTAATCCATTTACATTTAAGGTAATTTTCAATATGTATGTTCCTATTCCCATTTTCTTAATTGTTTTGGGTTTGCTATTGTAGGTCTTTTCCTTCTCTTGTGTTTCTTGCCTAGAGAAGTTCCTTTAGCATTTGTTGTAAAGCTGGTTTAGTGGAGCTGAACTCTCTCAGCTTTTGCTTGTCTGTAAAGTTTTTAATTTCTCCATCAAATCTGAATGAGATCCTTGCTGGGTAGAGTAATCTTGGTTGCAGGTTTTTCTTCTTCATCACTTTAAATATGTCCTGCCAGTCCCTTCTGGCTTGCAGAGTTTGTGCTGAAAGTTCAGCTGTTAACCTTATGGGGATTACCTTGTGTGTTATTTGTTGTTTTTCCCTTGCTGCTTTTAATATGTTTTCTTTGTATATAAGTTTTGACAGTTTGATTCATATGTGTCTTGGCATGTTTCTTCTTGGGTTTATCCTGTATGGGACTCTCTGTGCTTCCTTGATTTGATTAACTATTTCCATTCCCATATTAGGTAAGTTTTCAACTATAATCTCGTCAACTATTTTCTCAGTCCCTTTCTTTTTCTCTTTTTCTTTTGGGACCCATATAATTCGAATGTTGGTGCATTTAATGTTGTCCCAGACGTCTCTGAGACTGTCCTCAGTTCTTTTCATTCTTTTTTCTTTATTCTGCTCAGCAGTAGTTATTTCCACTATTTTACCTTCCAGGTCAGTTATCCGTTCTTCTTCCTCAGTTATTCTGCTATAGATCCATTCTAGAGTATGTATAATTTCATGTATTGTGTTGTTCATCCTTGGTTGTTTCCTCTTTAGTTCTTCTAGGTCCTTGTTAATTGTTTCTCGCATTTTCTCTATTCTATTTCCAAGATTTTGGATCATCTTTATTATCATTATTCTGAATTCTTTTTCAGGTAGACTGCCTATTTCCTCTTCATTTGTTAGGTCTGGTGGGTTTTTATCTTGCTCCTTCATCTGCTGTGTGTTTTTCTGTCTTCTCATTTTGCTTATCTTACTGTGTTGGCTCTCTGTTTTGCAGGCTGCATGATCGTAGTTGCCATTGTTTGTGGTGTCTGTCCCCAGTGGCTGAAGTTTGTTCAGTGGGTTGTGTAGGCTTCCTGGTGGAGGGGACTTGTGCCTGTGTTCTGGTCGATGAAGCTGGATCTTGTATTTCTGGTGGGCAGGTCCACGTCTGGTGGTGTGTTTTGGCGTGTCTTTGCCCTTATTATGATTTTAGGCAGCCTCTCTGCTAATGGGTGGAGTTGTTTTCCTGGCTTGCTATTTGTTTGGCATAGGGTGTCCAGAACTGTAACTTGCTGGTGGTTGAATGAAGCTGTGTTTTGGTGTTGAGATGGAGATCTCTGGGTGATTTTTGCCAGTTGACATTACATGGAGCTGGGAGGTCTCTTGTGGAGCAGTGTTCTGAAGTTGGCTCTCCCACCTCAGAAGCAAAGCACTGGCTCCTGGCTGCAGCATGATGAGCCTTTCATCCACACAGCTCAGAATAAAAGAGAGAAAAAGTAGAAAGAAAGAAAGAGGATAAAATAAAATAAAGTTATTAAAATAAAAATAACAAATAATTATTAAAAAAATATTTTTTTTTTTTTTTTTTTTTTTTTTTTGCGGTATGCGGGCCTCTCACTGTTGTGGCCTCCCCCGTTGCGGAGCACAGGCTCCGGACGCGCAGGCTCAGCGGCCATGGCTCACGGGCCCAGCCGCTCCGCGGCATATGGGATCCTCCCAGACCGGGGCACGAACCCGTATCCCCTGCATCGGCAGGCGGACTCTCAACCACTTGCGCCACCAGGGAGGCCCTAAAAAAATATTTTTAAATGTAAAAACAAATAAAACTGATGGACAGAACTCTAGGACAAATGGTGAAAGCAAAGCTATACAGCCAATATCTCACACAGAAGCATACACACACACACTCACAAAAACAGGAAAAGGGGAAAAATAATAAATCTTACTATCAAATCAGCCTCCTCAATTTGGGATGATTCATTGTCTATTCAGGTATTCCACTGATGCAGGGTACATTAAGTTCATTGTTGCGATTTAATCCACTGCTCCTGACGCTGCTGGGAGAAATTTCACTTTCTCTTCTTTGTTCGCACCACTCCCACTCAGCTTTTGATCTGGCGCTGCCTCTGTGTTTAGGTCGCCGGAGGGCATATTTTCTTCACTCAGACTGGATGGGGTTAAAGGAGAAGTTGATTTGGGGGCTCTGGCTCACTCAGGCCGGGGGGAGGGAGGGGCATGGAGTGCAGTGCGAGCTTGTGGTGGCAGAGGTCAGCAGGACTTTGCAACAGCCTGAGGTGCACCATGTGTTCTCCCAGGGAAGCTGTCCCTGGATCCCGGGACCCTGGCAGTGGCAGTCTGCACAGTATCCCTGGAAGGGAGGTGTGGATAGTGACCTGTGCTGGCACACAGGCTTCTTGGTGGCGGCAGCAGGAGTCTTAGCATCTCATGCCCGTCTCTGTGGTCTGCGCTGATAGCCACGGCTCACGCCTGTCTCTGGAGCTCATTTAAGCAGTGCTCTTAATCTCCTCTCCTCTTTCACCAGGAAACAAAGAGGGAAGAAAGTCTCTTGCCTCTTCGGCAGTTCCAGACCATTCCCCGGACTCCCTCCCGGCTAGCAGTGGTGCACTAACCCCTTCAGGCTGTGTTCACACTGGCAGTCCTCTCCTTGTGATCTGACCAAAGTCCGAGCCTCAGTTCCCAGCCCCCGCCTGCCCCGGTGGGTGTGCAGACAAGCCTCTCGAGCTGGTGAGTGCTGGTCGGCACTGATCCTCTGTGCGGGAATCTCTCTGCTTTGCCCTCTGTACTCCTGCTGCTGCACTCTCCTCTGTAGCTCTGAAGCTTCCCCCCTCCGCCACCTGTAGTCTCCACACGCGAAGGGGCTTCCTAGTGTGTGGATACCTTTCCTCCTTCACAGCTCCCTCGCACTTGTGCAGGTCCCGTTCCTATTTTTTTGTCTCTGTATTTTTTGTTTTTTTTTCTTCTGCCCTACCCAGGTACGTGGAGAGTTTCTTGCCTTTTGGGAAGTCGGAGGTCTTCTGCCAGCATTCATTATGTGTTCTGTAGTTGTTCCACATGTAAATGTATTTCTGATGTATCTGTGGGGAGGAAGCTGATCTCTGTGTCTTACTCTTCTGCCATCTTCCCCCTCTCCCTCCTATTTCATTCTTTTTAATGGCTGAGTAATATTCCATTGTATATACATACCACATCTTCTCTATCCATTCCTCTGTCAAAGGACATTTAGGATACTTACATGTCGTGGCTATTGTAAATTGTGATAAAATTAATATTAGGGTGTATGTATATTTTCAAATTATGCTTTTTTCCAGGTATATGCCTAGGAGTGGACTTGATGGATCATATGGTAGCTCTATTTTTAGTTTTTTAAGGAATCTTCATACTGTTCTCCATAGTGTTTGCTCCAATTTACATTCCCAATATCAGTGTAAAAGGGTCCCTTTTTCTCCACACCCTCTCCAGCATTTATAATTTGTAGACTTTTTGATGATGGCCATTATGACTGGATCAGGTGATACCTCATCATAATATTGATTTGCATTTCTCTGATAATTAGCAATGTTGAGCAACTTGTTATGTGCCTGTTCGCCGTCTCTATGTCTTTGGAGAAATGTCAATTTGATCTTCCACCCATTTTTGATTGGTTTGTTTGTTTCTTTGTTTGTTTTGGTATTGTTCTGCGTGAGCTGTTTGTATATTTTGGAGGTTAATTCCTTGTTGGTTGCTTCATTTGAAAGCATATTCTCCCATTCTGTGTGTTGCCTTTTCATTTTATTTATGGTTTCCTTCGGTGTGCAGACGATTTTAAGTTTACTTACGTCCCATTTGTTTATTTTTGTTTTTATTTTCTTTACTCTAAGAAGTGTATACAAAAAGATCTTGCTGCAATGTATGTCAAAGAGCGTTCTGCCCATCTTTTCCTCTAAGAGTTTTAGAGTAACCGGTCTTACATTTAGATCTTTAATCCATTTTGAGTTTACTGTTGTATATGGTGTTAGAGAATGTTCTAATTTCATTCTTTTACATGTATCTGTCCAATTTTCCCAGCACCACTTGTTGAAGAGACTGTCATTTCTCCACTGTATATTCTTACATCCTTTGTTGTAAATTAATTAACCATAGGTCCCTGTGTTTATTTCTGGGTTTTCTATCCTCTTCCATTGATCAATATTTTTGTATTTGTGGCAGTACTATACTGTTTTGATTACTCTAGCTTTGTATTGTATATAATAGTATAGCTAGAAGTCAGGGAGCCTGATTCCTCCAGCTTTGTTTTTCTTTCTCAGGATTTATTTGGCTATTCGGGATTTTTTATGTTTCCATGCAAATTTAAAGATTTTTTATACTAGTTCTGAGAAAATGTAAGGCCTGTGTTTCCTTACTGATCTTCTGTCTGGATGATCTGTCCATTGATGTAAGTGGTGTATTAATGTCCCCCACTATTAATGTGTTACTGTTTATTTCTCCTTTTATGGCTCTTAGTATTTGCCTTATATATTGAAGTGCTTCTATGTTGGGTGCATATATACTTACGATTGTCACATCTTCTTTTGATACATTGATCATTATGTAGTGTCCTTCTTTGTCTCTTGTAACAGTCTTTATTTTGAAGTTAATTTGTCTGATATAAGTATTGCTACAACAGCTTGCTTTTGATTTCCATTTGCATGGAATACCTTTTTTCATCTGCTCACTTTCAGTCTGTGTGTGTCCCTAGATCTGAAGTGGTCTCTTGAAGACAGTATATATACCAGTCATTTTTTGTATCCATTCAGTCATTCTATGTCTTTTGGTTGGAGTGTGTAGTCCATTTACATTTAAGACAATTATCAATATGCATGTTCTTATTGCCATTTTGTTAAGTGTTTAGGATTTGATTTTGTAGGGCTTTTTTCCTCTTTTGTTCTCTTCTCTTGTGATTTGATGACTATCATCTTTAGAGTTGTGTTTGGATTGCTTTTTCTTTTTTGTATGTGTATCTATTGGAGATTTGTGGTTTGTGGTTACCATGAGGTATTTATATAGCAGTCTGTATATACACAAGATTTTTTTAAGTTGATGGTCTCTTAATTTCAATATATATTTCCAATATCCTGCATTTGTACTCTCCTCTTTTTATGATTGCTGATTTTGATATGGTATTTCTGTGTGGATAATTTCCTACTTTTACTGTATGTTTGCCTTTACTGGTGAGCTTTCTCATTCATAATTTTCCTGTTTCTAGTTGTGGGCTTTTCTTTCCTGCATAGAGAATTCCTTTAGCATTTGTTGTAAAACTGGTTTTCTGGTGCTGAATTCTCTTAGATTTTGCTTGTCTATAAAGCTTTTGATTTCTCTGTCAAAACTGAATGAAAGCCTTGCTGTGTAGAGTATTCTTGGTTGTAGGTTTTTCCCTTTCATCACTTTAAATATATCATACCACTTCCTTCTGGCCTGCAGAGTTTCTTCTGAAAAATTAGCTGATAACTGTATGAGTTTCCCTTCTTTGTTATTTGTTGCTTTTCCCTTGTTGTTTTTAATATGTTTGCTTTGTTTTCAATTTTTATGAATTTGATTAATGTGTGTCTTGTGTTTCTTCTTAGGTTTACCCTGTATGGAACTCTGTGCTTCCTGGAAGTGAGTGTTTCCTTTCCCATATTAGGGATTTTTGGCTATTACCACCTCAAATATTTTCTCAGGCCCTTTCTCTCTCTTCTCCTTCTGGGACTCCTATAATGTGAATGTTGGTGTGTTTAATGTTATTCCAGAGGTGTCTTAGACTGTCCTCATTTCTTTTCATGCTTTTTATTGTATTCTGTTCTGCAGCAGTGATTTCTACCACTCTGTCTTCCAGCTCACTTATTTGCTCTTCTGCATTGTTCATCTCTGTTCTTTAAATCTTCTAGCTCTTTGTTAAATATTTCTTGCATCTTATCAGTCTGCACCTCCATTCTTTTTCTGAGATCTTGGATTATCTTTACTATCATTACTCTGAATTATTTTTCAGGCAGGTTTCCTGTCTCTGCTTCACTTAGTTGTTTTTCTGGGGTTTTATCTTGTTCCTTCATTTGGAACATATTTCTCCATCATCTCATTTTGTCTGACTTTCTGTGTTTGTGGTTTCCGTTTCTCAGGCTACAGGTTTTTAGTTCCTCTTGCTACTGGTGTCTGCCTCTGGCAGGTGAGATTGGTCCAGGGGCTTGTGCAGACTTCCTAGTGGGAGGTACTAGTGCCTGCTCACTGATGGGTGGAGCTAGGTCTTGTCCCTCTAATGGGCAGGGCCAGGTCATGGGGTATATTTAGAGGTCGCTATGCCCTCAGGACAACTTTAGGCAGCCTGTTTTCTGGGATAACTAGGAGCAGACCCATTCCTGAGCAATATCATTCACAGAGTTTTTAACTCCAGAAGAGTATCATAAGCAAGTAGTGCAATCTACAATCTTATTTTTAACTGAGTTGTCTTATTTCTCTTGCTTCCCTTTCCATTCTTATGCCATGAGTGATGAGGTCTTTTGTCTCTGACAAAGGAGTTTCATGTCTTCTGCCAGTATCTGATTTTAAGATCTTACCTAATGGCACAGCAATACAGAAAGCATGGATGGCAGAGGTAGATCCATGCTGCACTCCAGCCTGCTCTTCCCTCCATGGTTTCTCTATGCCCCTTTAAATGATTTTAATCTGCCACATATACCTCTCAGAATTCTCTCATGAGAAATTACCATAAATGCAAACATTTCTCCTTTAAAGCTAAAATGTATTACCTCAGTATCTTTCTTCACAAGTGGGCAAATGAAAGCTCAGTTACTTTTTATTTATTTTTCAAATTGTACTTGTAAATATATTATATGCGTCTTAAAATTTATGATGGTTTAAAGGGGTACAGGAAATTAAATAACACTGTCAAACTAAAATACTTATAAAAAGAAATTCTAAGCAGCTTGGATATATGCCTTTGATGATTTTACACTGTTCACTCTTGTGGCACTAATCTAAGGCTATATTTGAGACTAAGCTACAAATATGCCACTTCCCATAACTGTTTACAATTGGGCTTTGCTCTGTGCTATATCCCTTCTTATGTACTCTTACTACACTGTTGTTTTTATTCTCAGAAGTATACATGAAGCAGAAATGTATAGACCTTTCAATTTACTAAATTACTGTACTCAGCCTCACTATATAAGTGAAGCTATTGATGCATAGAAACTTATTGATGCAGCAAAAACATTTCCCCCTGTATGTGCTGAACATTTGAAACTACTCCAAATTGCAGTTAAATAGAAAAACAAAGAAATGCAAAAAAAATTATCGAATCCCAACACTACTTCCTCTTCTGTGCTGCACCTCTAAACCCAGTTCCTATTATGCTTTAAAGTCTGAGTGATTTATAGAAAAATTTATAGTTAAAAATAGTGAAGGTAACCTGGCATTTTCTCCCTTTCTCCTCAAAAATCACTGTAAAATATGAGAAGAGTGAGAAACAGAAAAAAACAAGCAAACTTTATCTACAATGGTACTTAGAGATACCTCAAGCTCCAAATGACAAAACAAGAGAAAGACTGCCCAAATAATGGTGGGCAAGTAGAACTGAAGGACTACAATGAGACAGATTGCCTGTGGCTCAGTAAAACCTGGCAAGTAAGTGGTATATCCTGAAATACAAAACCAGTGATGACTTGTTTGGTACAACAGAAAAAGTGTTCAAGGGTACTAACTGAAACTTTCTTAGACCCCATTAAACATAAAGTCTTAAGAAGCTATGGAGATGAGGCTGAATCAGAATTAATGTAAACTTGTAACATTTACAAGAAATTAACTATCAGTTGGTCAGGGAAAAAATAAAGACTCTACCTGTCCTGATTCTAGTTTTCTGAGTCTAAAAAATCACACTCTTATAATAGCTTTTTGACATTAGGAGAATACCTGATAGTTTAGAACATATTTTTCTTCCCTTCCTCATATAAGCTTCCTAAATAGAGCCATTTCAGGACTAATGTAACACATAAAGATTTGAATAAAGAAAGTACATAATGATCAAATACATTGCCATTAATTGTAAAAGGAAGCATTTAATAAAGAAAATATTTTTCTAAGTTAGGAGCACATACAGATATAAAAGAACACACTGAGGATCTTCAAGATGGCAGAGGAGTAAGACGTGGAGATCCCCTTCTCCTCACAAATACATCAAAAATACAGCAACATGTGGAACAACTTGTACAGAACACCAACTGAATGATGGCAGAAAACTTCATACTTCCCAAAAGGCAAGAAAATTCACACGTACCTGAGTAGGGAAAAAGAAAGAAAAAAAGCAGAGACAAAAAATAGGGATGGAACTGCACTGATGAGAGGAAGCTGTGAAGGAGGAAAAGTTTCCACACAGAAAGAAGCCACTTCACTGGTGGAAATGAGGGGTGGGTGGTGGGAAAGCTTTGAAGCAATGGAGGAGAGTGCAGCAACAGAGGTGCAAAGGGCAAAGTGGAGAGATTCCCACACAGAGAATTGGTACTGATCAGCACTCACCAGCCTGAGAGGCTTCCCTGCTCTCCCACCGGGGTGGGTGTGGACTGGGAGCTGAGTCTCAGTCTTCGGAGGTCAGACCAGAGGGAACGGACAGGGGTTGGCTGCATGAAGGGGGCTAGTGCACCACAACTAGATGTCAGGGAGCCCGGGAAAAAAGTCTGGAAATTCCTAAGAGTCAAGAGACAATTGTTTCAAGGTGTGTGAGGAGAGGATATTCAGAACACCACCTAAACAAGCTTCAGAGACCAGCGTGGTATGCAGCTATCAGTGTGGACTCCAAAAAGAGGCATAAAATGTTAAAGCTGCTGTTGCAGCCACAAAGAATCCTGTGTGCAAGCACAGGTCACTATCCACACCACACCTTGCAGGAGCCTGTGCAGCCCACCACTGCCAGGGTCCTGGGAAACAGGGACAAAATCCCCACAAGAACACATGGCATGCTTCAGGCAGCTGCAATGTCAGGATGGCTTCCGCCGCCTCAGGCTCACCCTGGATTCCATACCAATGCATCCCCCCGGCCTGAGTGAGCCAGAGCTTCCTAATCAGCGGCTCCTTCAACCCTCTCCTGTCTGGGCAAAAACAGACACCAGAGGGTGACCTACATGCAGAAGCGGGGCCAGATCCAATGCCGAACACTGGGGGCTGTGCGAACAAGGAAGAGAAAGGGAAATTTCTCCATGCAGCCTCAGGAAAAGTGGATTAAATCCCCACAGTCAACATGATGTACCCTGCATCAGTAGAATACCCGAATAAACAACGAATCATCCCAAGCCGAGGCAGTGGAATTTAGGAGCAACTGTAGACTTGGGGTTTGCTGCCCGCCACTGAATAGATTCTGAGTTTTATGTTTATCTTAGTATAGGTTTTAGTGCTTGCTATCATTGTTGGATTTGTTTATTGGGTTGGTTGTTCTTTTCTTTTTTATTTATTACTTTTTAATTTTTAAATTTGATAATATTTTAAAATTTCTTATTTTAATAACTTTATTTTATTTTATTTATGTTTCCTTACTTTTTTATCTCCCTTTTCTTCTGAGCCATGTGGCTGACAGGATCTTGTTTTGCTGACTAAGTGCCAGGCCTGAGTCTCTGAAGTGGGAGAGTCAAATTCAGGACATTGGATCACCAGAGACCTCCTGACCACAGGTAATATCAACCAGGAAGGGTTCTCCCAGATACCTCTGTCTCAATGCTAAGACCCAGCTCCACTCAACAGCCAGCAAGCTCCAGTGCTGGACACCCCATACAAAATAACTTGCAAGAAAGGAACCCCACCCCACCCATTAGCAGGCAGGCTACCTAAAATCACAATAAGTTCAAAGATACCCCAAAACACACCACCAAATGCAGCCCTGCTTACCAGAAAGAAAATAGTCAAGCCTCATCCTCCAGAACACAGGCACCAGCCTCCTCCAACAGGAAGCCTACAAAACCCTCTGAACCAACATCACCCACTGGGGGTAGACACCAAAAACAATGGCAACTACTAACCTGAAGCTTGTGTAAAGGAGACCACAAACACAATATGTTAAGATAAATGAGAAGACAAAGAAATATGTAGCACATGAAGGAGCAAAGTAAAAACACACCAGACTAAACAAATGAAGAGGAAATAGCCAGTCTACCTGAAAAACAATTCAGAGTAATGATAGTAAAGATGATCAAAACTCTTGGAAATAAAATGGAGGAAATACAGGAAACATTTAAAAAGGACCTAGAAGAACTAAAGAGCAAGCAAACAATGATGAACAACATAATAAATGAAATTTAAAATTCTCTAGAAAGAATCAATAGCAGAATAACTGAGGCAGAAGGACGGATAAGTGACCTGTAGGATAAAATAGAGGAAATAACTACTGCAGAGCAGAATAAACAAAAAAGAATGAAATGAACTGAGGACAGTCTCAGAAACCTCAGGGACAATATTAAATGCACCAACATTCTAATTACAAGGGTCCAAGAAGAAGAAGAGAAAAAGAAAGGACTGAGAAAACATTTGAAGAGATTATGGTTGAAAAATTCCCCAATGTGGGAAAGAAAATAGTCAGTCAAGTTCAGGAAGCACAGAGAGTCCCAGACAGGAAAAATCCAAAGAGAAACATGCCAAGACACATATGAATCAAGCTATCAAATATTAAATACGAAGAAAAAATATTAAAAGCAGCAGGGGAAAAGCAACAAATAATATAAAAGGGAATTCCATAAGGTTAACAGCTGATGTTTCAGCAGAAACACTGCAAGCCAGAAGGATGTGGTAGAACATATTTAAAATGATGAAATGGAAAAACCTACAAACAAAATTACTATACCCAGCAAAGATCTCCTTGAAATTTGATAGAGAAATTAAAACATTTACAGAGAAGCAAAAGCTAAGATGATTCAGCATCACAAAACCAGCTTTACAACAAATGATAAAGGAACTTCTCTAGGCAGGAAATGCAAGAAAAGGAAAATACCTACAATAACAAACACAAAATAATTAGGAAAATAGCAATAGGAATAAACATATCGATAATTCCCTTAAATGCAAATGGATGAAATGCTCCAATCAAAAGACATAGACTTGCTGAATGGATACAAAAAAAAACCCTGTATATATGATGTCTATAAAAGACCCACTTCAGACCTATGGACACATACATACTGAAACTGAGGGGATGAAAAAAGATATTCCATGAAAATTAAAATCAAAAGAAAGCTGGAGTAGCAATTCACATATCAGATAAAATAGACTTTAAAATAAAGACTATAACAAGAAACAAAGAAGGACACTACATAATGTTCAAGGGATCAATCCAAGAAGAAGATATAACAATTGTATATATTTATGCACCCAACATAGGGTCACGTTAGTACAGAAGCCAAATGCTAACAGCCATAAAAGGGGAAATCGACAGTAACACAGTCATAGTAGGGGACTTTAACACACCACTTTCACCAATGGACAGATCATCCAAAATGAAAATAAATAAGGAAACACAAGCTCTAAATGACACATTGAACAAGATGGACGTAATTGATATTTACAGGATATTCCATCCAAAAACAACAGAATACACTTTCTTTTCAAGAGCTCATGAACATTCTCTAGGATATATTCACATGTTGGGACACAAATCAAGCCTTGGTAAGTTTAAGAAAACTGAAATCATATCATGTACCTTTTCCAACTACAACACTAGGAGAGTAGATATCAATTATGAGCAATATAACTGTAAAAATACAAACACATGGATGCTAAACAATACACGACTAAATAACCAAGAGATTACTGAAGAAATCAAAGAGGAAATAAAAAAAATACCTGGAAACAAATGACAATGAAAACAATATAATCAAAACCCTATGGGATTCAGCAAAAGCATTTATAACAGGGAATTTTATAGCAATAGAATCCTACCTCAAGAAACAAGAATAATTTCAAATAACCAACAAACCTTACACCTAAGCAGTTAGAGAAAGAAGAAAAAACAAAACCCAAAGTTAGCACATGGAAAGAAATCATAAAAATTAGATCAGAAATATATGAAAAATAAATGAAGGGCACAGTAACAAAGCTCAATGAAACTAAAAGCTGGTCCTTTGAGAAGATAAACAAAGTTGATAAACCATGAACCAGACTCATCAAGAAAAAAATGAAGAAGACTCAGATCAACAGAATTAGAAGTGAAAAAGAAGTAACAATGGACACTGCCAAAATACAAAGGATCATGAGAGATTACTACAAAAAACTATATGGCAATAAAATGGACCACCTGGAAGAAAAGGAAAAATTCTTAGAAAAGCACAACATTCCAAGACTGAATCAGGAAGACATAGAAAATATAAACAGACCAATCACAAGCACTGCAATTGAAACTGTGATTAAAAATCTGCCAACAAACAGAAACCCAGGACCAGATGTCTTCTCAGGAGAATTCTATCAAATATTTAGAGAAGTGCTAACACCTATTCTTCTCAGATCCTTCTAAAATATAGCAGAGGGAGGAACACTCTCAAATTCATTCTACCAGGCCACAATCACCCTATATGGAAACCAGACAAAGATATCAAAAAGGAAGAAAGCTACAGGTCAATATCACTGATAAACATAGATGCCAAAATCCTCAACAAAACACTAGCAACCAGAATCCAACAGCACATTAAAAGGATCATACACCATGATCAAGTGGAGTTTAACCCAGGAATGCAAGGATTCTTCAATATATGCAAATCAATCAATGTGATACACCATATAAACAAACTGAATGATAAAAACCATATGTTAATCTCAATAGATGCACAAAAGCTTTTAACATCATTCAACATTCATTTATGATAAAAACCCTCAGAAAGTAGGCATAGAGGGAACTTACATCAACATAATAATGGGCATATATGACAAAGCTACAGCCAACATTTTTCTCAATGGTGAAAAACTGAAAGCATTTCCACTAAGATAAGGAACAAGACAAGGTTGCCCACACTCACCACTATTACTAAACATAGTTTTGGAAGTTTTAGCCGCAGCAATCAGAGAAGAAAAGAAAAGAAAAGGAATCCAAATCAGAAAAGAAGAAGTAAATTTGTCACTGTTTGCAGATGACATGATACTGTACATAGAGAATCCTAAAGATGCTACCAGAAAACTACTAGAGCTTATCAATGAATTTGGTAATGTAGCAGGATACAAAATAACTGCACAGAAATCTCTTACATTCCTACACAGTAATGAAGAAAATTCTGAAAGAGATAAAGGAAACACTCACATTTACCACTGCAAAACCTTCCTACGGAGAAAAAAGACCTGTATGCAGAAAGCTATAAGACACTGATTAAAGAAATTAAATGTCATCCAAACAGATGGAGAGATATACCATGTTCTTAGATTGGAAGAATCAACATTGTGAAAATGACTATACTACCCAAAGCAATCTACAGGTACAATGCAATCCCTGTCAAACTACCAAGGGCATTTTTCACAGAACTAGTAAAGAAATTTAAAACTTGTATGGAAACACGTAGACCCTAAATAGCCAAAGCAATCTTGAGAAAGAAAAATGGAGTTGGAGTAATCAGGTTCCCTGACTTCAGACTATACTACTAAGCTACAGTAATCAAGACAGTATGGTACCGGCACAAAAACAGAAATATAGATCAATGGAACAGGATAGGAAGCCCAGAGATAAACCCATACACATATGGTCACCTTATCATTGATAAAGGAGGCAAGAATATACAATGGAGTTAAGACAGCCTCTTCAATAATTGGTGCTTCAAAAACTGGACAGGTACATGTAAAAGAATGAAATTAGAACACTCCTTAACACCATATACAAAGATAAACTCAAAATGGATTAAAGACCTAAATGTAATGCCAGACACTATAAAAAGTCTTAGAGGAAAACATAGCCAGAACACTCTATGACATAAATCACAGCAAGGTCCTTTTTGACCCACCTCCTAGAGAAAGGGAAATGAAAACAAAAATAAACCAATGGGACCTAATGAAACTTTTAAGCTTTTGCAGACAAAGTATACCATAAACAAGATGAAAAGACAACCCTCAGAATGAGAGAACATATTTGCAAATGAAGCAACTGACAAATGATTAATCTCCAATATATACAAGCAGCTCATGCACCTCAGTATCAAAAAAAAAAAAAAGGGCTTCCCTGGTGGTGCAGTGGTTGAGAGTCCGCCTGCCGATGCAGGGGACACGGGTTCATGCCCCAGTCCGGGAAGATCCCACATGCCGCGGAGCGGCTAGGCCCGTGTGCCATGGCCGCTGAGCCTGTGCGTCCGGAGCCTGTGCTCCACAACGGGAGAGACCACAACAGTGAGAGGCCCGCATACCGCAAAAAAAAAAAAAAAAAAAAAAAAACCCAATCCAAAAATGGGCCAAAGACCTAAAGAGAAATTTCTTCAAAGAAAATATACAGATTGCCAACAAACACATTAAAGTATGGTCAGCGTCACTAATCATTAGAGAAATGCAAATCAAATCTAAAATGAGTTATCACCTCACACTAGTAAGAATGGCCATCATGAAAAAGTCTACAAACAATAAATGCTGGAGAGGGTGTGGAGAAAATGGTATCCTCTTGCACTGTTGGTTGGAATATGTATTTGTACAGCCACTATGGAGAACAGTCTGGAGGTTCCTTAAAAGGTTAAAAATAGAACTATCATATGAGAAAACAATCCCACTACTGGGCATATACCCTGAGAAAACCGTAATTCAAAAAGAGCCATGTACCACAACGTTCATTGCAGCTCTATTTTCAATAGCCAGGACATGGAAGCAACTGAAGTGTCCATCAACAGATGAATGGTTAAAAATATGTGGCACATATGTACAGTGGAATATTACTTACCCATAAAAAGAAACAATATTGAGTTATTTGTAGTGAGTTGGATGGACCTAGAGACTGTCATACAGAGTGAAGTATGTCAGAAGGAGAAAAACAAATACTGTATGCTAACAGATATATACAGAATCTAAAAAAAAATGTTTCTGAAGAACCTAGGGTCAGGACAGGAATAAAGACATATATGTAGAGAATGGACTTGAGGACACAGGGAGAGGGATGGGTAATTTGGGAGGAAGTGTGAGAGTGGCATTGACATATATACACTACCAAACGAAAAATAGATAGCTAGTGGGAAGCAGCTGCCTAACACAGGGAGATCAGCTCCATCCTTTGTGACCACTTATAGGGGTGGGATAGGGAGGGTGGGAGGGAGATGCAAGAGGGAGTGGATATGTGGATATATGTATATGTATAGCTGATTCCCTTTGTTATATTGTGGAAACTAACACAACATCTTAAGGCAATTATACTCCAATAAAGATGTTAAAAAAAGAATAAAAGAACACACGTAGGTGGCTTCCATATCTTAGCAACTGTGAATAATGCTACTGTGAACATTGGGATTCATGTATCTTTTCATATTAGTGCTTTTTTTCGAGTTTCGTGGTTTTATTAACACAAACCCAATGTACACCATGAACTGTCTATTCATTTTCTTCAGTGTTCAGCCTGGTATTGGGATTGGTGACTCTGATGGACAGCTGGAGTGCTCTTTCTGCAATGGTTTTGTGGTTCTTGGATAAGATATTATGAATAATTTCAGCACAGTAAGATTTGTTGCACAGCAGCAGCACTTCATGCTCCTTGATGCTGTGGACCAGGAACTTCCAGAAGATGCTGGACAGCCTGTGTTTGTTTTCTTGTTGCTCCCATAACTGATGTTGGGCATCAAGATCTGGCCCTTGAATCTCCTTCACACCCTGTTGTCAATGTCGCTGGGTTTCTGCCACTTCTACTTTATTTTGATATATCAGTCTGTCTGGTGCTGGATGAACTTCTTGGTCCTCCTTTTGATGATCTTGGGCTTCACGAGGGATCTGAGAGCAGCCATAATGCTGAGTAGAAGATGGCTTCCACCCCGTAGGGAGTGCCAAGGAAGAGAGGGTCTCAAATTAGTGTTTTTGTTTCTTTCAGATATAAACCCAGGAGTGTGATTGCTGGGTAATATGGCAGTCCTATTTATAATTTTTTGAGAAACCTCTGTACTGTTTTACACAGTGGTTACACCAATTTACATTCCCAACAACAGTGTACAAGTGTTCCCTTTTCTCCACATACTCTCCAACATTTGTTATTTGTGTCCTTTTTGATGATAGCCATTCTGGCAGGTGTGAGGTGATATCTCATTGTGGTTTTGATTTGCATTTCCCTGATGATTAACAATGTTGAGCATATTTTCATCTGCCTGTTGACCATCTTCATGTTCCCTTTACAAAAATATTTATTCAGGTCTTCTTCCTATTATTAATCAGGCTGTTTGTTCTTTTGACGTTGAGTTACATGTGCTGTTTATATATTTTGGTTATTATACTGTTACCAGTCATATTACTTGCAAATATTTTCTCCCATTCAGCAGGTTATCTTTTAATTTTCTCGATATATTCCTTTGCTGTGCAAAAGATTTTATGATTAATTAGGTCCCATTTGTTTATTTTTGCTTTTATTTCCATTTTTTAGAAGATAAATTCAAAAATATTGCTATAATTCATGTCAAAGACCATCAGCAAATGATCATACACCATGATCAAGTGGGATTTATCCCAAGGATTTTTCAATATCCACAAATCAATTAATGTGATATATCACATTAACAAATTGAAGAATAAAAACCATATGATCATTTCAATAGATGCAGGAAAAGCTTTTGACAAAATTCAACATTTCTTTATAATTAAAATCTCTCCAGAAAGTGGGCATAGAGTGAACATACTTCAACACAATAAAGGTCAAATATGACAAACTCACAGCTAACATTATAATCAACAATGAAAAGCTGAAAGCATTTTCTCTAAGATCAGAACAAGAAAATTATCTTGAGGAATAAGAACAGAATTGGAGGAATCATGCTCCCTGACTTCAGACTATACTACAAAGCTATAGTAATAAAACCAGTGTGGTTCTCGCACAAAAACCGACACGTAGATCAGTGGACAGAATAGACAGCCCAGAAATAAACCCATGCACCCATGGTCAATTAATCTATGACAAAGGAGGCAAGAATATACCATGGAAAAAATACAGTTTTTTTAATAAGTGGTGCCAGGAAAACTGGATAGCTACATGTAAAATAATGAAATTAGAACATTCTCTAATGCCATATACAACAATAAACTCAAAATTGATTAAAATTCTAAATGTAAGACTGGAAACCGTAAAACTAGAGGAAAAAATAGGGAGAACACTTTGGCTTCTTTAGATTTAGTGGCTAGGAAAGGCCTCTTTGAGGTGATATCTAAGCTGAGATATGAAGAAAAAAGATCTAGCTGTAGTAGCATTGGAGATAGAGAATGGAAGGTTGTTGGTACATTCCAAGCAGAAGTAAACAACTAACGTCAAGTCCTTCATTTATTCAAATAATAAGACAAGGACAGTGTGGCTGGACTACGGTGAGTGAAGCTGAGAATGATATGAGATCAGTTCATGGACTTGGACAGAGAAAAGATCATAGAGGACATTGTAAACCAAAAGAAAGTCTTTGGATTCTATTTTGTTTCACAGCAAGTCCTTAGAAACAATTGAACTAGAGAGTGATGTGGATACAGAACAGACATGGGCACTCCTGTTGCACTGACAGACAGTTTTTGGGAGAATAGGTAAAATGCTGTATCCCACTTTCATGTGGGAAAGAAGTTTAAAACTCAATACAAAAAAATAAACCAAAAACAAACAAACAAAAACCTCAATACTGTTCACAGAATAGAACCTGAGATAGACAAGTGTGACAGAGTCAGAAAAGAGTTCCCCCACACAAGTAACCCTACTTACAACCTAACCTCTTAAATCTATTCCCCACACTGCTGACAGACTAAAGTTTCTAAAATACTAATCTGAACATGTCACTTCTCTACTTTGTTTTTTTCTTTACTTTAATGATTTTCAAGGTCAATAATGATCTTTCTGGAGCATGTCTTTCTGGCATCTGTTCTCAATCTCCTACTACTTTTTCACTCCAGATGCCCCAGCATACTTTCAATTTCCTATGTTTTCTTAGACGTTGGTGACCCATAGCATATCACTTCCTTTTCTTGAAACGCTTTTCAGTACTCCCTCCCTTAATTCAGCACAGATAAAAGCTTTCTCTGACCACTACTGTTACCAAGAATGATAGTCACTATATTTAACAAGTAGTGTGGCACAAGCATCAACCAATCAGAGTAGATGCTGGTTACAGATGCTGGTTATACAGATCATATTTTTAAAGCTATTAGAATATGGCTGACACATGATAAATACTATATCATTATTTGCTGTTATTATTATGTGAAGAAAAGACAAGTGAACATATCTGATTGCTATGAGCTTGTGGGCAGTTTTGTCTTGAATATTTTTGTTATATTAATATAATATTCATTTTACAATATAAATGAATAGCTGAATCATATAAATGTGTCATGACTTTTGTGGGGAGTGTGAATGAGTTGACAAGAATGTGACCTAACCAGAACTGAAGGTCAGTATCACTGGCTAGGGAGAGGGAGTGTTGTATTAGATTATGGGGTTTGATCTGTCAAATGATGAGTTTGCATTTGATCCAGTAAACAGCAGGATACCTTTGTAGGAATGTGGAAATAAAGGATTACAAATTGTAAGTGGTGCTTGAAAGAGATAAATTTGGCAGTGGTATGAAGAGTGGATTAGAGGACAAAAATACTTGAGACAAGGAATTTAGTTTGGAGATTGTTGTGGTCTTGCAAATAATCCAGAGTAGTGGAAGCCAGAATAGAAATAAAGGGCTAAATCTGATTGCTATTGCAAACCATGCTTCCATACTAGAGAATGAGAACTGAAAAAAGTTAAAAGGTAAGTAAGGGTGCAGTTAACCAAATAGGATGTGCAATTTTTACATGTCCATCTCTACTAAATTGTTAAACACTCAGAAGCCTCATTTTCCCTGGCCAGAGCCAAATAATTGCATAGGGAATGAGGTAAAAATTAAGAGGAAAAAGCTGACATAACCATCTAAAAAAAGCTACAAGGATCATCATTTAGGAAAGAAGTATAGTTTTCCATATACATATCTATAGGATAGAGTGCAATAACCTTTGATCACACATACACAAACAGTAATATTTACAAGATACATGCTGTGCTTTATGATGAGTTCTGTAGGTGAGAAAGTGAACCTGAGGGTTTCATAAGAACTAGAAATATATCATTTTTTGATAAGTACTGTAGACTGCTGAATATTGTTAGAACTAATCTTTAAAAGTGTTATGTGTTAGTTGTAAAACCCTAAGTGCTTTGGGTTAATAACTCCAACCAGGTTTCCAGTTTTATAAGTTGATAGAGTCTCTGGAAAGACAGGTGCTGGAATTTCTCACTGCCAACTGAAATTGTCTAAGTCAGTGTATATACATTATCTAAACCATATGCCATTAGGCATATCCCTAAATATATCTGGACGTTCTAAATGAAGTTTAATAAGCCACCAGGAAGCAGAAGTCTCTTTAAAAATGTTGGGATGTTCAGATAATGTCACCAAATGAATACATAAAATAGTCTATTTGGACAAGGCTCATAAAGGAGTGAACAAACTTAGTGAACCAATCCTTCAAAATTTGTCAAGGCTAAAAGATAGATTGACACATGGTGGACTTGTTTACAAAGTTGCCAGAATCTCATCTGCCAGCATTCCTTAGATTTGAGGTGGTTGAAATTTAATCTCAGTTGTAAATAAATAAATAAATAAATAATAAATTAAAGGCAACTTGAGGAGTATTTGGCTTCTCCATGAGTTTATCAAATACTGGATGTTTATTGTCTATTCCTTTTTGTGTTCCTTTTAAAAGCTGATTTTCTTCCTAGTAAGCACTTTCGACCAGTTGGTGGTGATATGATGCCAACATGTAAGTGTTGTTTTACATTTTCTTTGGGAAACAACTTGGGAATGAAGCAATATAATTATCAACCATTATATCTTGATGAATATTCTATTTCTAAACAGTCTGTGTTTCCTTCGAGGCCCCCTGTGTTTAACAGTGAACATTGGCAGTAACCAGGAAACAGTGTTCTTTGATATACTTAAACATTCTGAATGAAGCATTTTTCTTTATTTTTAAGGCCTGGAAAGACATTTGCATATGGTGGAATTAAAAGTCTGAAATAAGTGTCTGGATTTAGCATTGGCAGTTCGGTTTTATCCCCATTGTAGGCACTTCTATGTTTCTGGGAAGGATTCCAGAATAACCAATTATGTTAAAATATGTTTTACTAAGATACAGTGAGCCATATAGTACAGAATCCCATGATGTGTATTAAATCCTTGCCCTATTTCCTTCTAAGTGCTTCTTCAAATAAATCAGCTCTAATGTCTAAAAGCTGGAAAGTGAGAAAACAGATTTTCCAGGTTTGGGGTGGTGACATGGCCTCCTTGCTTATGATGGCAAGGCATCAGGACAGTGAAGTACTGTCTTGGTGAGGTTTGATTACTGGTTGGACTAGGAAGCTCAACAGATTCTTCTTCCACAGGAGAAAACAAAACAAAAACTAAAAATCAACACATAAACTCATTATATTAGAAATGTTTGACATGAAGCAACAAATGATTGTCACTTACATGCTGAAGTCGACTTTTGGAAAGGAAATGAGAGGAAATATGGGAAGTGAATATTCATATGAAAAAGAAAAGCATCTGAAATTTTAAATGAAAAGTCAAATGTCATTTTGAGTGGAATTTTTTAAGTCTGTTATTATTCTGAGGATATTTCTTGAGCTGATGGTAAAACCTATGTAAAGTAGGATGAGAAGTCATTTATAATAAGTGGGTGTTTAAGGACTGTGTTTCTTTGCAACTGAATTTGTTCCAAAGCAGATGAAACAGAGAGAGAAAATCAAGCTAGAATCAAATAATAAAAAGAACAATGGCCATTGATCTATCCTTCCAAATAGACAAAGGCAATACAAAGAATCACACCCCAGTGTCAAGAATTCCAGGGAACTAATATCCTATAAAAGCTGAAAACTTATATTCTACTGTGGGAGGAAATATTCTAGGTTTTTACCTTGGAATTTGCGTTACATTTTTAAATGATATAAAATAATCTGTATAGAAATAAATAGGAACCAATTGTCTTGGTTTAAGTTTTTGATTTAGAAAATAATTCCAATCATGGGAAGAATGCATAGTGCATAATGAAATATAAAATTAAGGTTTGCTTTTAATCAGAAGCTCACCTTTTCCTTTTGTTTTTATTTGCCTTAAAATATTCAAAACGGGGGGAGCAAGAAGACATTAAAAGTGCTAGTAAACTGTAATTCAATGTTGTTGCAGTACCACATTTACTATTCTAAAATTCTTGTATTATTTTATTAAGCTACCATGTTTGTTGAATTTAGGTTGGAATGTGTAAAACAAATATTGAGGGAGAAAAAAGAAGATTTATGTTAATTAGTGATGTTTGAAATTTAAATTAGACTTGATCTGAAAGCACTGGTAACTTTAGCCATTGTTGCCTACACTTACAATTTTACTTACACTACTGAAATAAAACTGCATTTATTAGTTTACACACAGTGCATTCAAAAGGAACCATAAAAATGTGATATCCCTTTCCTCTCCATAGTGTTCCATTTGTGTACATTGTTTGGTGTGCACAGTAGGTGGGATATGCCACAAGAGAAATATAAAATTTTGGTCAAGGGTTTCTGTGATGCTGACTCTGAGGCATCTAACCATAGGAATATTACTTAATAATCCATCTTTACAAAAATTTTATTAGAGGAGAACAGGAACAAACTCCATATCCAGGTTCCCTGTAATTGGACTTTCATTAGGTATGGAACTTAAAAAGTGCTAGCTGAGAGACTTCAGTTTCTACTGGTAAGGTAACCAACTGTACCAGTTTTCCTGTGACCAAGCATTTTCCCTGGGGATGTGGGACTTTCAGTGCTACAACCAGGATAGATCTTGGAAAAAAAAGAGATCATTGGTGTGGCAGGCTGAATTCTAAGACGATCCTTAAGACCTCGATGTACACACCCCATATGATTCCCACTCCTTGAGTATGGGCAGGAACTGTGAATGGGATATCACTCTCATGACTAGATTACCAACTAGTTGATTTTTAATACTTAATCACAAGGGAAATCATCATGGGTGGGTGTGGCCTGATCAGATTGGCCATTAAAAGAGAGACTGAAACATTCCTGTAAAGAGAGTCCTCCTGCTGACCTTGAAGAAGCCAACCACCATGAGTTCTACAGCCACAGCCCCAAATAACTGAACTATTCCAAAAACCAGTGAGATTGGAGGAAGAACTTGAGCCCCAGATGAGATCACAGCTGCAGCCAACAACTTGATTTCATCCTGGTGAGACTTTGAGCAGATGATCTAACTAACCTGTTCCTCCATATCTGACCTGTGGAACCTGTTGTTTCAAATTTGTGGTAATTTGTTACACAACACTAGAAAACTAAGAGTATTGGGGTTTTTTTCTGCTCCAGAATGAAATAAATTTTATGAACTTGTCACCAGTTCTTGGACCTAAAAGTGTCATTTTTATTGAGTCATAACCTTATTGGCTGTAAGAATCATATGCTTGAAGAAAATGTGAGAGTCAATTGACATGTGTAGGCAACCATCTGTAAGAGGAGGATGCAGAATGAGTGGAGGAGTATGTTGGGATGGAAGTAGATGGGAATGGTCTCTCAGCACTTAAGGAATGAGTGGTCTTCCATGTGGAGAGTGAGGCTCAACTGGAATATACAGCAGGGAGGGGTAGCAAAATGAGGCACATTTTTATTAAGCAGTGTAAAGAGCAGTAATTTTCAAACCCTGATTGGCAACCAGTCAATGCGTTGTAAAATCAATTCAGTAGGTTGCAACCAGCAATGAAAACTGTTATAGACTAGACTAGAATAGAAAATAAACAAATGCTTGCAGGTAGTAAGCATAAATATTGTTTTGTGAATTTTTGTTTCAGTTTTATATCTATCTACTGAGCTATAATGTAAAATAAGTCTCTTACTGGAGAGTTAAAACAATTTTGGAAAGCACTGATATAGTGTAATGGCTTAGAACAGGGCTTCTCAACTCTGGCTGCACATTAGAATAATTTGGGGAAGTTAGTTTTGTTTTTTTTGTTTTATGATTGATACCTCGGCCCAACCACAAATTTAATTGAAATCTCTGGGAATTGGACCAGTTATTTATATTTTTCTAAAAAAAGTGATTTTGATTGCAGTGGAATTTGAGAACTACTGGATTAGATCATGGGATTTTGTATACTTGGATAAAGTGCATACTCTTTAAAAAGCCCCTGTTTCCACATTTGTAAAATCGGGTAAATATAGTACCTACCTCATAGAGGTGTTATAGAGTTATAGAGTGAAATGGAGAACATAGCCCAATTTGTAGCACAGAGTAACAGTGCAGTAAACAAGTACTTGTGTTTAATCTATACAGTGATTTTAGAACCATTACAGATTATTTGGGAAGACGCCATAGGACCACACATACATAGTTTCAGATTCAAGTTCTCCATACTCCAGGACTTAAGATAATGGGGCTCAGGACCTGTATGGCTGAATCCAGGATTATGCCCTCTGTGGAAGTAACAGTGTTTCCAACACAGAGGTTCTGCTCAATATGGAAAACCAAAGATGAGGTCAAGAACTGAGTGCAACCCAACAGCTCTGTGACATTCCCTCACCTCACCACCCCCCAAACTAGGGTTGAGAGATCCTCATCCTCCATTTTCTCCATCAAAGTCTTCCTCAGTGAAATACCAATGTCCCTAAAGCCAATGCACATTGTGTCCCTGTCCTCACTTTGGCAGCCAGCTCCGCTGGTGACCCAACATTCCACCCTGAGGTTCGATCAAGGTGAACGTGCAGCTTGCTCTGACCACCCACCATTAATGCAGGAAAATGTCAGCATTGTCTGTTTGTTTCCCTGTGTGTTAGAGTCTGGATATTTTTGCCATCCTGTGAAGGTCTTGGCTCACTGGAGAAATAATATATTATTATTTTTTTAATTTCCACAATATCAAAACAGGTTTTGTCAAAGCAGGAAACCTCATGTTCTGTTCTGTTTTGTTTTATATGATCTTTTACAAAATAAACTGAGAAGATTTCTTGGGGACATTTTCCTGGGGGAAAAAGAACCCCATGAATGCCAGCTCAGAAAATGATACAAAAAATTAATATAGAGAAACTTGTCAGAAGCATGGCTCCAGTTCCCTAAGGTAATATTGTACACTAAAATTGCATTGTCCTCACATGATGGAGCTCTGCTAGATCTGGAAAAATAGTGAAAATTTTCCCATATTCCAAAGTTTTTAATCTTTGGGACCTGCCTTAACTTTCTGAAATAATTTATACTGACAATCAATGCATGTTGCCCTTTTAATTCTTGAACAAAATAAAGAACTGAAAACATCCATATTCTCATCTGGGGAAAAAGTGACTCCTGTTTTCAGGTACTCCATAAAGCTCATATCCTGAGTGTTTCCTAGTTCCCAAATCACCTACTAGGCACTGTATAGACTTTAATTCACTTGATTCTTACAACAGGCAAGTGAGGAAGGCATTGTTATTTCCATTTTGGAGATGAAAAAATGAGGCTCAGAGTGATGAAAAATATTGTATAAGATCACAGAGGCAGTGAGTTGCAGAGCTGAGACATTGTATTAGTGAGGGTACTCTAGAGAAACAGAACCAATAATATGTGCTTATTAATAGAAATAGATTTATTATAAGGAATTGGCTCAGACAATTATGATGGCTGGCTTGTCCAAGTCTGCATTGTGGACCAGCAGGCTTGAGACTCAGGAGAACCAATGGTGAAGATGAAGTCCAAAGACAGGCTGCTGGATAATTCTCTCTTGCTCTGCGAGGGTTTGTTTTCGTTTGTTCTCTTCAGGCCTTCAATTGATTAAATGAGGCCCATCCACATTATGAAGGATGATGTACTTACTCAAAGGCCACTGATTTAAATGTTACTTTCATCCAGAAACACCCTCCAGGTTCACACATAAAAATAACTAGCACAGATATGAACCCAGGAAGTCTGATTACAGAGCTCTTCGTATTTTTGAGCATTTAACATGAAAATGTCTATTATTAAGTATTTCCTATGTGCTATTTAAGACTCATAACAATCTATGAGGTCAGTACTATTATTATCCTTATTTTACAAATAAAGAGAGTGAGGCTTAGAGAGACTAAGAAACTTGCATATAGTTACACAGCAAGTAAATGTTAAAACTGGGATTTGAATGCAGGTTTTCTAAATAAAAATGGTGTTCTTCCTCTTTTACCATACTGCCTCCAAAGTAGTTTGAAGTGATTGGGATATTTTTTAATAAGAAGTAGTTGAGTAAATACATTATATAAATAATCTATAGGTGGTTTTATTAAAATTCAATTATCTATCTATCTATCTATATCTATCTATCTATCTATCTATCTATATCTATATCTATCTATCTATCTATCTATCTATCTATCTATCTATCTATATAACTGCTTTCTTTTGAGAAACCCCATGCTCTTTGTTGCACTGTGGAGATACCAATAAAAAGTTAATATATAGTGACCATGTATGTGTTAAGTCCTCTTCTAAAGGTTTTACATGTGCTATAATTATCCTCATTTTACAGATAAGAGAATTGAGACATAGAGATGTGAGTGGCAGAGCCAGAACTTAAACCAGGCAGTCTGATTCTGGAGCCTGTTTTTTTCACCTCTACAATATACTCCCTCTGTTAGTGGCACACAATTTTGCAGAATTACTACTAATAGTAAGCATGAAAAATCAGGACACAGTATTTCCAGTACATCTGTGAAAGTTATAGAGCCATTAAAAAAAAAGAAAAATAAAAACAGTTAGGGAGACTTCAAAAATATAACTAAGGAGGTAAGAGAGAAAGTAGGGAAAGAAGAAAGCCAATGAGTGTTATTGCAAATGAGGTGAGGAGAGCTTAGTAGTTCTCTTTATTTTTGTAAATTGAAGGGTTTTTTGTTTGTTTTGTTGTTGTTTTTTCTTTTTTTCTTTTATTTCTTTTTTTTTTACAAAGGTATGTTACCCATAAGCTGTTGCATATTTGGAGAACTATTATTAATGAGACTCTAAAAGTATTCCTTCCATAGGAAAAGGCATTAAGCTTTACAAGGGAGTACATTTCTTCTTTTCCCCCTTTCCTCACCCAAGAAAGCAGTAACAGTAAGGGGCATTTCTTTTTCATTATTTTATCTCTAATTACACAGGTAATTCATAAAACTTAATATTTTACATTGGCTCTAGGTGTATTTTATCCTAGGTATCCTGCAAAGGATATCTCTGCAGGGTGTCCTTTAGTTAGGACACATATGAGGGAGAACTGTGCTATGGTTTAAGTTATGAACTGTTCCATAAATTCTAATGTAAACTACAGTAATCACAGAGGATTTACTATAGAAGTAACTAACTCTAGCAGAGTTCTAAGCTAAAGAAGAACCACTATTTCTTTTCTGCCGTTTTGAGCAGTTAGCTCTCTTCATAGGATATTGGTACCTGTCCTTTTTCTTTGGCAAAACAGAGAGTATCTGGTAATAAACAGCCTCCCACAGTCTGGATTCATGGCTTCACCCTTGTTTCCAGCTCCCTCTATGGGCTTCTCAGCAAGGGTTTTCTCACATCTGGCACTATTACCTCAAGCATTTGTACCACACTACTGGAGGTTATTAATTACTCTTAAGATTTGACCTTTGAAGGCTGAGGGAAAAGGGACAGGTAATTGAATTCCTCCCATGCTCCCAAATCTAGTGCAAAGTTCTCATACATTATTTTAAAAAAGCATGTCTAGTTGGTCAACCAACACAATCTCATCTACTACTCGTATCTTCCACACCATTTTAAGAAATATATAAATTTATTATTAACTATACAAAATAACAGTGGTTGCAAGCCCAGGGTTATAATGATATTTACTGAAGACTAAATAATAGACAAACTTAATACAAAGGAAAATTTTAGTTCATATCCTCATTCTCTTTGTCTATATACTGTGGACTCATAAAATCTGTGTTACATTTGAAAATATTTGAACAGTTACAGAAGATTTGGCCAGCCACTAGAGAGGTATGTATATTAAAGGGAAATCATCTGTGAGAGAAAGAGACACACTGATAGAAGCAGAACTCCAGTGTAATGAAGAGAAAGATAAGATGAAAAAAAGTTAAAAATTAATTCCAAAGAGACCAAACACCATAGCTCATTCTTTCCTATCTTCCTCCATCATTCCTAAATGCATTGTCTGGGAAATCGTACTATGTTTGATTTTGAAAAAATAGAAAGTGAAAGTGAGAACAATTGAGAATCGTCTAAGAGTTTCCAACACTCTTTTAAAAGTAATGTTTATATTTCTGATACAATCAGAGTCCAAAACACTGCAGTATTCTATACAGATGGATGAAGGAGAAACATGGCGGTTTCATTACACACATCCTGCAAGAAAAATAAACCCATTAATTAAGACATTAGATAAATTATTTCACAGCCTGTGTGGAGGCCACATAATGTAGTGTTGTCAAAAATGATAATTTTTATTCTTTTACCAAAAGGGAGATAGGTTAAATTCAACAGAAAATTGGAAGTTTATGCTTGGTTGGAAACACATCTATTTGTGAGAATGCCATTGAGCTCTTTTGAACACAAAAAACAATTTTTTTTCTGTAGAATATTTCCTGGGCTGGGGAATGAAAGGCTTGTATCTGGGCTAGGTTACAAAAATGAACACCTGAGACTCCATTTCAGGAAAACTTTAATCTTCTTGAGATTTCAGGGAGATAAAGATATTAGTAAGTGGCCAGATGCTGGTATTGAAAGCCAGATTGCCTTTGCTATCTGAGTAATCTGTCTTTATTTGAATAGCTGGCAAATACTTTACTGACAACTATCAGGGCACTTCTGGAAGTGTTTATGAGTGACACATTTTATTCATCAAGAACTTAATGGATGTTACTGCGATTGCCAAACTAAGATTATACACAGAAAACCACAATGGGGCTTCCCTGGTGGCGCGGTGGTTGAGAGTCCGCCTGCCGATGCAGGGGACGCGGGTTCGTGCCCCGGTCCAGGAGGATCCCACATGCCGCGGAGCGGCTGGGCCCGTGAGCCATGGCCGCTGAGCCTGCGCGTCCGGAGCCTGTGCTCCGCAACGGGAGAGGCCACAACAGTGAGAGGCCCGCATACCGCAAAAAAAAAAAAAAAAAAAAAAAAGAAAACCACAATGAAGGAGAGGGAATTTTTTCCTCTGTAAACATTTTCTTTTCTTCCTTTTTTTTTTTTTCTCACACGGCTTTCTTTTGTTGTGGTAATGCAAAACTCAACATGCCTTGTAAAAAGAGCTGTGAAGGGGATTGGGGATAAGTTCTCATAAAGAAAAAAAGAGTGCAGAGGATCCTGCAGGTGACAAAATAAGTAATGAGACACATTAGGCTACATTATTACTTCTTCTTCAAAATCCTTCAACTGTATATTGTGCACACACTTGTAAATCTAGTTTAGAGGAAACAGATAATCCCCTTTGTTTGAAAAAATAACTTTTGAATGGTACATATATTCTTTGCTGATTAGAGACTCACATGTTTCTGGAGTTTTGGAAGAAGAAATAATATGATTGACCAAATTAGTCCAAAATAATTGGATCCTTGAATATTGTTTAAAATTTTGTTCTAATGTAAAGGAAATATTTGAGAAATATTGAGAATAGTGTTATGAATTGTTAAATAATTGGTCATTTGGCCAAAGTCCTTTATATACCAGTTGCTACAGGGATGTGTGGGCATTTCTGATAGTTGTAATGAGTGTCTTAGATTTTAAATACAATTCTTCACTACAAGGAAACAGGGATCCTTAGAGAAATGGCTAATTCCAGGATTGGGTCACTGAAAGTACTAATGAGCCTAGAACATTTATCTATATAAGAAAGTATGGAAATGCTCAAAAATTAATGGGAACTTGTCTAAAAGACACAGGAGCCAAGTTGAAGGATCTTCTAATGTCCAATGTATTAAAGCAATAAAATGAATAATTAAAACAATGGAATGTAACTTGTGAATAAAGGAAATATCCTGGAGTCCACATTGATAAATGTGAATAATTTAATAAAAATAAGTGGGAAAGAAAATAAAACATTTTCTTAATATAGTATTCTAATTGCTAAATGCAAAATAAATGACGGAACTGGAAAACTGTCATTTGGTATGCAATAATTGCCATAGACAAGGATCATCAGTGGATGCTGAAAGTAGTAGACAAAAATATGCATACTATAGGGATGTTTATACAAGATAGTTACTTATTAAAGGAAAATGGAGTAATTTTACAGTGAACAAATCTGAAAGACACCACCTTAACTAAGTAATCAAAGTTAAAAGTACCATAATATGACATATCAATATCATATACCTTCTGATATGAGGCACTGAAAAGGGCACAGTTTTCACTTCTGGGGTGTTATTGTCAAAAACATGTATCCTGGCTATAAACATAAGGAGACATTAGACAAACTGAATTAATATTTTATAAAATAACTAGTCAGTATTCTTCAAAAATGTCAAAGTCATTGTTATAGGCTGAATTGTGACCTCCCCCAAAGTTCATTGTTGTAGTTCTAACCCCTAGTAAATTAGAATTTGACTATGTTTGGAGATAAGACCTTACAGAGGTAATTAAGGGAAAATTAAATCTTATGAGTGGGTTTTAATTTAAATGACTGGTGTCCTTAAAAGAAAAGATTATGACACAGAGAGGGCACAGAGGGAAGACTACATGAGGACACTGGATGAGGATGGTAATCTACAAGCCTAGGAGAGATATCTCAGAAGAAAACAACCCTGATAACACCTTGATCTCCGACTTCTAGGTTCCAGAATTGTGAGAAAATATTTCTCTTATATAAGCCACCAACTCTGTTGTATTTTTTTATGGCAGCCCTAGCAAATTAATACAGTCATGAAACACAAAATGAGATTGAGAAATTGTCCTATATTGGAGAATACTAAAAAGACATGAACTAAATGCAATGTGAAATACTGGATTGGATCTTGGAAAATTAAAAGGATATTAGTAGCCCAATTTGTGATATTTAAATGAGGTGTGTAGATTAATTAAAGGTATTGTATCAGCAATAATATCTTGATTTGGATAAGTGTATTATGGTTATGTAAGATGGTATAAAGTTTGGAGAAGATGGGTGGAGAGTATACAAGGACCCTTGCAGCATTTTGCAAATTTTGCAAATCTGAAAATATTATAAAATTAAAAGTAAAAAAATTGTTTAATAAGAATATTCTAAAAGCAGGATATTACTTTCACATATTGCTTGAAAGATGTTTGTTGGAAGATTTTATTTTTGTGATTTTGGACACTTGATTTTTGTCATGATTGTGAGAAGTAAATAATTACCTGTTTTCCTTGTTCACTTCCTCCTTAAAGTGTCTTTATTTTCCAGAACTGAATAAGTATTTTGTAATACCTCTACAGAAGAAGAATCTCTATGTCTCACATTTCATAGTGCATTTCATTAAATTCATTTAAGCTGCTCTAGTTGATGTCCAGGGAGTACAGTCACATAAGTACACATTTATTATAAAATAATTTATAATTAATGAGTATTAAGTATGCTTTTGCACCATTTAATTCAGTAAATATTTATTGAGCATTTAATATGTGCAGGACCTTGTGGACATAGAGACAAACAAAAGATAATTCTTGCCCTACAGGAATTTACAAACTAGGAGGAAAAAGAGAGAAGAGAATGGAGGGAAGATAAATTAACTTCTATTGCATATCTACTAAGGGCATCTATTTTGGATAGACACTATTAACTTCAATTTTACAAGTATGGAAACTAAAACTCAGGGAAATCTTTCTGGTGGTAATAAAATATTAGTTGACACCTAAAGGAAGAGATAGAATTGGAGACATGGTTAAGGGAGAAATTGTGTTCCAGGAAAAGCATTTACAATGACTTGGGGGAACTGAGATCATGCTGTATTTAAAGAACTTAAGAATTTCAGTATGGCTTTAAGTATGGAATGTTTGTAGGTTAGTGGCAGGATATGAACCTCCTTCAGTAGGCAGCATCTTGTAGCAGAGCATTGCATACTATTCTAAGAATTAAACTTTGTCCAAATATAACAAAAAGAGGAATCCATGAGTTCATGCTGATAATAAAGAGGTGGATGATTAATAAATAAATATTAAGAAAGGTGGGGAAGTACTTTCTTAGAGAAGAATGCTTACTAATAAATGTGAAGGACATGGTAGTGTTGGGAGGGGAACAGAAATCATCATTGTATAACCACCATCATAAATATTGTTTCAGGCAAAAATCATCAGTGGTTGTGAAATCTGGGGAGGAGAGGTGAGAGATTGATGAGGAGCAGGGTTATGGTATGACATCAACGTGTCTTTGCAAAGAGATATTATTAGTTACAAGGGAAAAGCTAGTAACTATATAATGGAGAAACCTGACCACGCCTTGACTAGGTGACCAAAATTAACATCATCAATAAATCACAGATTGTCATTGTATGCCTCCAACTGTGACACAATGAGAAGATGAGGACAGAGCATTATGTACTATTCTGGCTGTGGATACAGAAGATACATGATAGATGATAGATAGATAGATAGATAGATAGGTAATGGAAGGAAGGAGAGAGGGTGCACATGAAGCAAACATTTTAATTTGGAAAATCTAGGTAAAATCTATGTGGGAGTTCTCTGTACTATCCTTGATACATTTTTGGTAATTTTGGAATTCTTTCAAAATAAAACAAATGTATATAAGAGAGTAGATCTTAAATGTTCTCACCACAAAAATAGAAATGGTAATTATGTGCCATGATGGAAGTGTTGGCTGATGCTGTGGTGGTAATCATTTTGCAATATATAAGTGTATCAAATCAACAAGTTGTGCACCTTAAACTTACACAATGTTATATGTCAATTATATCTCAATAAAACTAAAACAAAATTTGCACATGGGAGACACAACTAACCCTGAACTATAGCTCCCTCAATAAAGAACTGTTTATTTTAGAATAAATTATTAAAAAGGGAAAGTTTATAAAGCACAGAAACAACTCTTCTTTCCCTTCTCTCTCTAATTATATTTGTTGAAAGCAATCTGTAGTATAAGTAACTTATTAATATTATTAAATAACTTTCATTATGCTTAGGTTTTTATATAAATTTTGCATGATCATTTTTATCTTTTCCTTATAACACTCCTGTGATTGTGGTGTATACTTTTATTCACCTTGATGTTGATACAAATCCAGGTGCAAAAAAAGGTTTTCTTGGATATTCAAATGTAAAATTAATGTTCCTATTAATTTCGCATTTTGTCATAATTAATTATGTTTTTGACACCCTGATTTTGTAGAAGTGAACTGAATGCAGTTCTTTATTTTAATATTTTTTCATTTATTTAGGTTTGGAGTCATTTGTGATAACATCCTATGAGTAAACTGTCACATTTCATTTCAAACATGGATTGTGGTCTAGAATCCAGCAGGCATACTTGGCTTCATTCTCAATATAGTTTATATATGAAATTCTAAACCTGCTTTTTCATTACGTATCTTTGGCTCTTCTCCAAATAGTTCATTGATCCATTCATCTATCTCTGTTGTTAGAGTATCAATTTAATATGAGATAGTGATTAATATTGTACATTGGGGAACAAGACTCAGAATTAAGAAGGGAAAAATGTAAGCAGCAGAGAATGTTACAGACAAATGGCTACATAGGAAGGCATATGAACTGGAACCTTAGATAAACTAATTTGTTTTGTGGTCCTGGCATTTGCAACATTCCAATATAATCTGCCAAAGAGAGTTGTATGTTAACATTACATTTGTTTCTCCTTCCTACTTTACCTGAGACGACCAGCTGCTACTCAACACATTTCTCTGGATCAGAATAAAACTCATAAAATAAAAAAATTCCAGTCTTTCTATTCACTCTCTATACTCACAGTCCTCTCTAGCTAATTTTTTCTCTCAAATAATTCATTCTGCCTGGGATTTTCGGAAATATATGATCAATTTTTGCATATCTAAAGAGTAGGTTTCAACTCTGCCTGCTTCATCCTAAAATGCCTTTGCTTCCAGACTGAATCTAAAAAAATTCTATCTGAATGAGTGGCATTTCTGAATATTCATTGGCTACTTTGACAAGTTCCTAGTTTCCTGAAATTTCTGTGATTTTATTCCTTATTAATATCTTTGGGATTTTTTTCTACCACGCAGAGGGGGAAATGGTGCATAATTTTAGATTCTTAAGCTTTTATTTTCATCTTCTCTTTTAGTTTAAACTTGTCTAGTGTGGTAGTAAACACTTCCCCTTTCTCCAAGGAGTCATTAAGAAACTCCAAGTTTCCATGGTTAAAGCAGTAATCTTCCCTACCATCTCTTTTAAGATGGCAGGTTGTTATAACACATTCAGTCAGAGGATATTATCTACTGTGGTTTTTACTGATTCTAGCCACCGGCATTACCCTCCTGCTTCCTTTTGTTTTCTCATGCCATCCATTGCTCTAATCATCTCCTTTTTTTCCTCTTTACACACTTTCTTTTAAATACCACAAGTAGGAGATTGTATCAAGATTGTAAAGTTATTTCCTTACCCCCAAAATATTTAGAGACTTTCTATTTTTCCCCCTTAAGAATCTTTTTGGTCCTACTTGGGAAGTGGATTAATCCAGCTGTCAATTCACCTAATTGCTATGAAAACCTGATGGAATCTTACTTGCCAATCCATTTTGGTCAGTGACTTTAAGTCTCAGGAAATTTTGTTTTCTTTTTTTTTAACTTTTAAAAAATAATTTAATATTCTGAGCATATTTTTCTAATAGATCTTTACTGGAGTATAATTGCTTCACAGTACTGTCTTACTTTCTGTTGCAAAACCAAGTGAATCAGCAATATGCATACACATGTCTCCATAGCCCCTCCCTCTTGAGTCTCCCTCCCATCCTCCCTATCCCACCCCTCTAGGTCATCACAAAGCACCAAGCCAATCTCCCTGTGCTATGCTGCTTCTTCCCACCAGCCAATTATTTTACATTCGGTAGTGTATATATGTCAATGTATTCTCACTTTGCCCCAGCTTTGCCCTCCCACTCCATGTCCTCAGGTCCATTCTCTACATCTAGCTCTTTATTCCTGCCCTACAACTAGGTTCATCAGTACCTTTATTTTTTTGGATTCCATGTATATTTGTTAGCATATACTATTTGTTTTTTCTCTTTCTGACTTACCTCACTCTGTATGACAGACTCTATGTCCATCCACCTCACTCCAAATAGCTCAATTTCATTTCTTTTTACGGCTGAGTAATGTTCCATTGTATATATGTGCCACATCTTCTTTATCCATTCATCTGTCGATGGACATTTAGGTTGGTTCCCTGTCCTGGCTATTGTAAATAGTGCTGCAATGAATATTGTAGTACATGACTCTTCTTGATTTATGGTTTTCTCAGGGTATATGCCCAGTAGTGGAATTGCTGGGTCATATGGTAGTTCTATTTTTAGTTTTTTAACAAACCTCCATACTGTTCTCCATACTAGATGTATCAATTTACATTCCTACCAACAGTGCAGGAGGGTTCCCTTTTCACCACACCTTTTCCAGCATTTATTGTTTCTAGATTTTTTGATAAAGGCCATTCTAACTGGCATGACTTGATACCTCATTTTGACTTGCCTTTATGTAATAATTGTAGTTTTGACTTGCCTTTCTCTAATAATTAATGATGTTGAGCATCTATTCATGTGCCTCTTGGCCGTCTGTATGTCTTCCTTGTTGAAATGTCTATTTAGGGCTTCCACCCATGTTTTAACTAGATTGTTTGTTTTTTGATATTAAGCTCCATGGGCTGTTTGTATATTTTGGAGATTAATCCTTTGTTGTTTCATCTGCAAATATTTTCTCCCATTCTGAGGATTGTCTTTTTGTCTTGTTTTTGGTTTCCTTTGTTGTGCAAAACCTTTTAAGTTTAATTAAGTCCCATTTGTTTATAAAGGCCATGTATGACAAGCTCACAGCAAGCATCATACTCAATGGTGAAAAACTGAAAGCATTTCCACTAAGATCAGGAGCAAAGCAAGGATTTCCACTCTCACCACTCTTATCCAACATAGTTTTGGAAGTCCTAGTCACAGCAATCAGAGAAACAAAATAAATAAATGCATAAAAATTGGAAAAGAAGAAGTAAATCTGTCACTGTTTGCTGATGATGTGATAGTATACATAGAAAATCCTAAAGATGCCACGAGCAAACTACTAGAACTAATTAATGAATTTGATAAGGTTGTGGGATACAAAATTAATGCACAGAAATCTCGGGCATTCTTATACACCAACAATGAAAAATCAGAAAGAGAAATTAAGGAAACACTCCCATTTACCATTGCAACAACAACAAAAAAATAAAATAACTAGGAATAAATCTGCCTAAGTAAGCAAAAGCCTTGTACTCAGAAAACTATAAAACAGTGATGAAAGAAATCAAAGATGACATAAACAGATGGAGAAATATACCATGCTCTTGGATTAGAAGAATCAATATTGTGAAAATGACTGTACTACCCAAGGCAATCTACAGTTTCAATGCAATCCCTATCAAATTACCAATGACATTCTTCATAGAATTAGAACAAAACATTTTACAATTTTTATGGAAACACAAAAGACCCCGAATAGCCAAAGCAATCTTGAGAAAGGAAAACGGAGTTGGAGGAATCAGGCTCCCAGACTTCAAACTATACCACTAAGCTATATTAATCAAGACAGTATGGTACTGGCACAAAACCAGAGATACAGATCAATCATACAGGATAAACTGCCCAGAGATAAACCCACGTGCATATGGGCACCTAATTTATGACAAAGGAGGCAAGAACATACAATGGAGAAAAGACAGCCTGTTCAATAAGTGGTGCCGTGAAAACTGGACAGCTACATGAAAAGAATGAAATTAGAACACTCCCTAACACCATACACAATAATAAACTCCAAATGGAGTATAGACTTAAATGTAAGATCAGACACTATAAAACTCTTAGAAGAAAACATAGGAAAAACACTCTTTGACATAAATCACAGCGAGATCTTTTTGACCCACCTCCTGCAGTAATGGAAATAAAACAAAAGTCTCAGGTATTTTCATCATGGGATACAGCTTTATTTTGTATAGTATTTGTCATGCAAAGCAAATCAGGAGGAACTGTGAAGAACAACATAATACAAAGCAGCACGTCATCTCAAACTAGTTCTTCTGAAACTATAGACTTGTCACCTCATAATCTAGAGGGATTAGGGACATGAATGAAAGACATTAAATGAAAGCAGCATGATTTTAGCATATCCAAAAAAAGATTACTGTGGTAGGAAGCAAAGAAGCCTGTTCCTTTGCATCTTTACCGTGCAACAAGACCATCATGCTCTTTGCTGCCTTAAGTTAAATTACAGGCTTGCAGATGAAATGTGAAATTATTGAATGTGGCCATCCACCCTAGCACTTTAGTTAAACGCAGTGAAATTTGTGCCAATGGCTTGACAATTGGAATATTCAACTCTCAGATAGGCCTCCTGCAGTTTCACTTGCATACAGTTTTGCTACCTCGTCTGAATATCCAAATTTCCAGTTGTTTCACAAAGCAGTATGGGATTTTTCAGCCTGAAGTATCTGTGGCTCAGCAACTCGGGGTTAACTTGCAGCTCAGCAGACCAGCCTGTGACAGGAGCAGCTGAGAGCCCTGGGGGCCCGCCAACTCTGCCAGTGTGTATACATGCTGCATCTGATTGGGTTGACCCAAATTTCTGTGAATGCAATATTGACGTAGAGTGTGTAGGCACAAATCAAATGTCCATGGTAGATACTGATATCTAAAATCCAGAGAAGTCCTATTCCTTCAGCATTAAAAAGGCAACAGTCAATGAATTTAAATCAGGAAGAAAAGAAAAAAAAACATAGTAGTATCATAATGACTCCAATGCTTTTGTGCCTAGATTGAAGCCTCCAGTAATTTGGAATTTGCCATGATGCTGTTATCTTAATATCCTGGGAAAATTACCATAAAGAAATTCCATAAATTTGCCTGGTTAGGCTGAATACCAACAAAGAAATGTATATTATTATATTAGAAAAAAAGCTTATTTTTTCCTCATGTTTTTACTGTGGGGTGAGATTTTGATGGCATTACAGTAACTAATTTGTTATCTTTACTGTACAAGAGGTGAACAGATTAAACAAGGTAGCTTGCTATCTACCAGATAAGAGAGAAATGTATTTTCATTTTTCCTGTTTATTATCTGTGCAGGTAATTATACTTCTTCTTTACACATAATTGAAGTGAAGGTTGATTTCAGTTCACTCTTCTCAGTGGTAAAATTATCAATTTAGTTCTCAACTAATTATTTGCTGTAGTATAGCACTGTTTCAGATCCCTGTCACTGTCCATTTAGCAAACACAAAATAGTTCTGAATTAGAGTTATCACAGCCTGCGACTTTTATACTATTAATATGTAGGGGGAAAATCTTTAGATGGATGTTATCCAAGCTGAAAATGAATTCTTTTCTAAGAATCCAATTGGTTTTTGTTTTTTCTTCATCTAGTTCTAAAATCTCTTGCCCATTTACAATCTCTGTTATTGGTAGTTTTTCTTCTATTTAATTTAAGGTTGTTTAATTCATTCAAGTCCAATACAGCCTTTTCTTACCAAACAGTGAAGTTGAACAATTTATCATTTCTCTGGGTGTGTGCTGCATAGTTTTTCATGTTTATAGGTGTTAGATGGTTATTTTGGGAAACAGGAAAATCTTCTGCTGATACTGCACTGTAGAAATATGCACATAGTTTAAAAAAAAGTTTTAATCATGGAGAATTAGTGAACTCTCTTTGAAGAGAAACTCTACATCCCATTCTAATTATGTCCATGAGGCAGGGGACCCATTATAAAATAATCTTTGCTTTACAAAAAGAGCCAATCCCACTGAAGTTCCCTTAAGAGATATATTTCGATGGTGCACTGTGAATACTATTTTGATGGCAACTTTTAGCATACATATTCTTTTCAGCACAAGATCACCTTTTAATACTAGATACCACTGCACTCTTGTGAAACTACAAGATTAGACCATAAGATGAATTTAAAGAGAGTTAACTTTGGAAATACAACTGCTGTATCCTGATTTTAGTGGACACCCCTGATATGAATTATTACTTCATCATGATACTCCTGATTGTTTTATTTAATGGTCCACATTACTTTGTTTCTAGTAGTTGCCCAAAAATTTAGCTAAAGTTAATCTTTTATACTCTCTTTGCTCTGTGAGTGATGTACTGTTATTGTTTTTGTTTGGTTTGTTTTGCATAATTGGGCCATGGCCCTATTTAGCTGCAGTGAAAGATAGAAGGTGAAATGATCTTTTTTTTTTCAGTTTCCTTTTAAAGTTTTTTTTTAATTTTTATTGGGATATAGTTGTTTTACAATGTTGTGTTAGTGTCTACTCTATAGCGAAGTGAATCAGCCCTATGTATACACATATCTCCTCTTATTTGGATTTCCTTCCCATTTAGGTCACAACAGAGCACTAAGTATTGTTCCCTGTGTTATACAGTAGGTTCTCATTAGTTATCTATTTTATACATAGTTGTGTATATATATAAATCCCAATCTCCCAATTTATCCCAACCCCCTTCCCCTCCATGTCCTCAAGTCCATTCTCTACGTCTGTGTCTCTATTCCTGCCCTGCAAATAGATTCATCTGTATCACTTTTCTAGATTCCACGTATATGTGTTAATGTACGATATTTGTTTTTCTCTTTCTGACTTACTTCACTCTGTATGACAGTCTCTATGTCCATCCACATCTCTGCAAATGACCCAATTTCATTCAATTTTATGGTTGAGCAATATTCCACTGTATATATGTACCACATCTGATCTTAACTTTCTTTAGATTTCTACCATTCATGGTAGCCAATATACATGTTTCCATTCCATTTTCATTCTCTAAACATCTTTTAAAGTCTGTTTCACCATACCCTCTCCCCCACCTTCTTATTACTGCTAGAAATAGTCGTTTTCTTTCTCTACCTCTCCTTTCCTTTATCCAAAGACTAAGTTTATCAGCAAATATTGCTACTATGACTTTTAAAGTACTTTAACCTTTATTTATTAAAAAAAGAAAGATTTAATGTTTTTATTATAAAGATAAGTAAACAGTAAAGAATTCATGCAGTACAAAAGACATACAGTATCCATATATCTCCCTTCCTCCTCTGACTCACAGTCATTTGATCCTGAGAAGCAAATGCTGATGCCAGTCCCTTATATATTATCCCAGAGATACTCCATAATAAATGACTTTATTTGGATAACTGTATCTCATATTTTTTTTATTGAGGCAAAATCCATATAACATAAAATTAACCATTTAAAAGTGAGCAATTCAGTGGCATTTAGTATACTCACAATGTTACACAAACACTTTATCTAATTCAATATCACTTTCTTCATCCCAAAAGAAAACTCCATACCCATTAAACAGTCACTACACATTCTCAACTCTCCCTTGTCTCAGGCAACTACCTATCTGTTTTGTCTCTATAAATTTATCTCTGCTGTATATTTCCATATAAATGAAATCATACAATGTGTATTCTTTCATGTATGGTTTCTTTCAATTGGCATAATGTTTACAAAGTTCATCCACATTGTAGCATGTGTCAGTAATTCATTGCTTTTTAAGACTAAATATTATTCCATTGCATGTATATACTACAATTTGCTTATCCATTCATCCATTGATGGATAGGTTGTCTTCACTATTTTGCTCTTGTTCATAGTGCTACTATGAATATTTGTGTAAAAGTATTTGTTTGAGTACCTGTTTTCAATTCTTTTGGGTATATAGTTGTTCGTGAAATATTTGGGTTATATGGTAATGCTATGTTTATCTTTTTGTGGAACTGCCAAATGTTTTCCACAACAGCTGAACAATTTTACATTCCCACCAGCAGTATACAAGGGTGCCAATTTCTCACCAGTATTTGTGATTTTTTTTCTTTTTTTTAATTAAAAAAATATTCTTTAGCCATCCTTGTAGATGTGAAGTAGTATCTCATTTTGGTTTATATTTATATTTCCTATTCCTAATGATTAATGATGTTGCATATTTTACATGTGCTTATTGCCTATTTGTATATCTTTTTTGAAGAAAAGTCTATTCATGTACTTTTCCTATTTTTAAACTGAGTTATTCGCCTTTTTGTTTTTGAGTTGTAATTGTCTTTTATGTATTTTTTGGGTACTAGAACCTTACCAGATATGTGATTTAGAAATATTTTCTTCTATTCTATGGACTGTTTTTTCACTTTCTTGATAGTATACTTTGATGCACGAATGTGTTTACTTTTGATGAAACCAAATTTTCTACCTTTTCTTTGTTTCTCATAATTCTAATGTTATATCTAAGAAGCCACTAACAAATCCAAGGTCATAAAAATTTACCCCTAAATTATCTTCTAAGAGTATTATAATTTTAGCTCTGATATTTAAGTCATTGATCTCTTTTGAGTTATTTTTTGTATATGGTATGAGATATGTGTCCAAATTCATTATTTTTACATGGGTATTCAGTTGTCTTAGCACTATTTGTTGAAAAGACCATTCTTTCCTCATTGAATGGTCTTAGCACCCTTGCTGAGAATCAATTGACCAGAGATGTATGGTTTTATTTCTGGACTCTCAGTTCTGTTCCAGTGATCTATACATCTATCCTTACACATGCACCATGCTCTTGATTATTGTGTCTGTATAGTTAAGTTTTGAAATCAGAAAGTGTAAGTCCTCCAAATTTGTTTCTCTTTTGCAGTATTGTTTTAGCTATTTGGGGACCTTGCAATTCCATATGAGTTTGAGGATAGGTTTTTCCATTTCTGCTAAAATAGACAATGAAATTTTGATAGAGGTTGCATTGAATCTGAAGATTGTATTAGGTAGTATTGACATGTTTACAATATCAAGTTTTCTAATTTATGATATGGGATACTTCCCTCCTCCCATTTATTTAGTTCTTCTGTGATTTATTTCAGCAATGTTTTGTAATTTTCAATGAATATGGTTTCAGCCCCTTTAGTTAAATTTATTTATAGGTGTTTAATTCTTTTGGATACTATTGTAAATAAAATTGTTTTCTTAATTTCCTTTTTGGAAAGTTCACTGCTGGCTATAGAAATAGAATGGATTTTTATGTGTTGATCTTGTAGCTTGTAACTTTGCATAATTTGTTATTATGCCTAGTAGTTTGTGTGTGTGTGTGTGTGTGTGTATATGTGTTCTTTTAGATTTTCTATATATAGGAGTATGCCTTCTGTGAATAAAGATAGTTTTACTGTATCCTTTCCAGTTTGGATGCCTTTTCTTTCCTTTTCTTGCCTAATTGCTCTTGCTAGAATTTCCAGTACCATGTTGAATAGAAGTGCTGAAAGTGGACATTCTTGTTTTGCTCCTAGTATTACTGGAAAAGCTTTTAGCCTTTAACCATTGAGCACAATATTACCTGTTGGTTTTCATAAATGTCCTTTATCATGTTCAGGAAGTTCCATTCTCTTCCTAGTTTAATGATTGTTTTTATCACAAAATGGTGTTGCATTTAAAATATTCTTTGGGTGTAAATTAAAATGTCATTTTTTTCTTGATTTTATTAATGTCATATATAATGTTGATTGGTTTTCTTAAGTTGAACCACTCATGTACTTGTAGGATAAATCCCAATTGATCATCACGTATAATTCTTTTAATATGTTAATGAATTTAGTTTGCTAGTATTTTGTTGAGGATTTTTACATATATGTTCTTAAGGGAAATTTGTGTGTATATTTCTTTCCTTATGTTATCTTTGATAGTAAGGTAATACTGGTCTCATAGAATGAGTTAAAAAGTGTCCTCTCCTCTCCTATTATTTGGAAGACTTTGAGAAAAGTGGGATGTTAATTCCTTTCTAAGTGTTATGTAGAATTCACCAGTGAAGCCATGTGATCCTGGATTTTTTTCTACACTGTGATTTTGAAAAAAAATACTGAATCAATATATTTACTTAATATAGGTTGGATCAGATATTTTATCTTCTTGAGTTAGTTTTAGTAATTTGTCTGTTTCTAGGAGTTTATTCATTTGATATAGGTTGTCTAATTTGTTGGCACACAATTATTCATAATACTCTCTTAAATCCTTGTTATTTCTGTAATGTTAGTAATGACCTAATTTTTTATTTTAGTTATTTGCATCTTGTGTCTGTTTTTCTTAGTCAATTTTGGCAAGGGTTTGCCAATTATGTTGATATTTTAAAAGAATCAACTTTTTTCATTGATTTCTCTGTATTGTTTTTCCATTCTCTATTGTATTTATTTCCACTCTAATCTTCACTGCTTCTTTCCTGCTTCTAGTAGTTTACTTTTCTTTTTCTAATTCTTTAAATTGTAAAATGAGGCTATTAATTTGATATTTTACTTCTTTTTTTAAACATAAGCACTTATGACTAAAAATTTCCCTCTGATCGCTGCTTACATTGCACTCCATAAGTTTTGTTATTTTTTCATTTTATCTCTAATTTCTGATTTTTATTGTGATTTTTTCTTTAATCTATTATTGATTGTTAAAGAATATGTTGCTTAATTTTCACATACTTTGAATTTTCTGGTTTTTGCTCTGCTATCAATTTCTAGCTTCATTCAATTGTGCTTGGAGAAGTTATTCTGTATGATTTCAGTCTTTTAAAATGTAGTGAGACTTTATCAGAGTCTTAACATGCGATTTATTCTGGAGAATGCTTCATATGCACTTGAGAAGAATATGTATTCTAACGTTGTTTGAGTGTTTATATATGTCTGTTAGTTTCCATTTGTTTATATGTTGTTCATTTCCCCTACCATAAGTCCCCTACATATGAATGAGTTTTGTTCCAAGAGCACATTCGTAAGTCCAATTTGTTCCTAAGTCCAACAAAGTTAGCCTAGATACACAACTAACACAATTGGCTATATAGTACTGCACTGTAATAGATTTATAATACTTTTCACACAAATAATACATAAAAAACAAGCAAACACAAAAAATAAAGAAAACATTTTCAATCTTACAGTACAGTACCTTGAAAAGTACAGTAGTACAGTACAACAGCTGTCAATTCTTAGCAGTACCAGCTACATCATCACTGCTTTTATGCTTGCTTCTGGACATCCTGAGCTTGAAATAAAGATACTGTACTACTGTACTCTGTACTGTACTGTACAGCAAAGTACACAAAATCACAACCACTTGTAGAGGATGCCCTCACGTGACAATGTACGGCAGACATGTGAGCTAACTTACGTGACTGGACATGCAAATGCACGTTCACATCTTTGAAAGCTTGCAACTTGAAGGTTCATATGTAGGGGACTTACTGCATTTCTTTATTGATATATTGCATATATGTTTTATCCATTATTGGAAATGGGGTATTAAAATGTCCAACTATTATTATAGGACTGTGCATTACACCCTTTAATTTTGTCAATGTTTGTTTCAGATATTTGGAAGCTTGTTGTATTATCTGGGGGTTTTGGATAGATTTATCTTGTATCAGTATATAATATCCTTCATTGATTTTTGAACAATTATTATTTTTTTTACTTAAAGTCTATTTTGTCTGCTATTTGTGTGGATACTTCAGCTCTCTGTTGGTTTCTATTTACATCAGATATTTTTCCTTTCCCTTTCAACCTATTTGTGGTTTTGGATCTAATGTGAATCCCTTGCAGAAAGCATTTAATTAAATCATGCTTTTAAAAATCCACTTTGCTTGTCTTGGTATTACAACTGGGATATTTAATCCGTTTACACATAAAGTGATTTATGAAATGAAAGAACTTTAATATTCTTTCATATTCATTTTCTATATGTCTTATATCATTTGTGTTCTTTCATTCTTCCTTTCTGCCTGTTTAGCTGATTTTTTTTTCTAGTGTACTGTTTTGATTTCCTTCTCATTTCGTTTCTGTGTATGTTTTAATTATTTTTTTAGCTGTTACGATGGAGGCCACAAATAACATGCTAAATTTATAAAACATCTAGTTTGAATTGTTACCAACTTAGCTTTCATAACATGTACAAATTCTGCTCCTATGTAGTTCTGAACTTTCTTTTGTTGTTATTGCCTCAAATTACATCTTTATACATTGTTTACCCTTTAACATAAATTTATATTTATTTTTACACATTTATTGTGGGATTATACAGAAGATAAAAAAACAATTTTAACACCAAAATTACAATAAATATATTGTATTTATACCAGAGTTCTTTATTTCTTCATATGTCTTCAAGTTACTGTCAGGTATCATTTCATTTCAGCCTTAAGTACAGTACTCCTTTTACCACTTCGTGTAGGAGAAGCTTACCTGTGACAGATTCCCTCAGCTTTTATTATTTGGAAATTTTCTTAATTGTTCTTTCATTATTAAAAGACAGTTTTGCAGAATATAGTATTCTTAGTAGATAGGCTTTCTTTTTTTTCTTTTAGCCTTTTGAATATGTCATCCCACTGCCTTCTGGTCTCCATGGTTTCTGATGAGAAATAAGCTGTGAAACTTATTGAGGATCTCTTGTATGTGAAGAGTTGTTTCTCTCTTGCTGCTTTCAGATTTTTTTTGTTGTGGGCTTTCATCAGTTTGATTATAAAGTGTCCCATCTCGGTCTCTGAATTTATCCTACTTGAAATTTGTTGAGCTTTGGTGTGTAGATTTATCTTATTTATCAAATTTGCAGATTTTTGGACATTATTTCTCCAAATATTCTTTCTCTCCCTCCGAACCATCTTCTTCCATGACTCCCATAATGTGCATGTTGATATTCTTGGTGCTATCTCACAGGCCTCTTAGGCTCTGTTCAGTTTTCATCATTCTTTTTCCTTTCTGATCCTCAGATAGGATAATTGTCAGCTCAATTATAATGTGTCTCAGTACAGATCTTTTTTAAAATTTATCCTACATGGAGTTTGTTGAGCTTCTTGGACATGTAATTTATTATCTTTGATAATATTTGGAATGATTTTGCCCATATTTTCTTTAAACATTCTTTCTGCTCCTTTCTCTTTCTCTCTTGACCTTTTGGGATTCCCATAATGTGTATGTTGGTATACTTTTGGTATCCCAGATGTCTCTTAGGTTCTGGTCACTTTTCTTCATTTTTTTTACCTCTCACTCCTTAGACAAGATAATATCAATTGTTCTCTCTTCATTCTTCTGCCTGATAAATCTGCTGTTGAATCCCTCTATTTTTTTTACTTCAGCTATTGTATTTTTCTGTTCCAGAATTTCTATTTTATTCCTTCTTATAATTTCTATTTCCATATTGAGATTTTCTATTTTTTCATAAAACAATCTCCTTGTTTCTTTTAGTATTTCTCCATAGTTTCCTTTAACTATTTTAGCATATTTAAGACAGTTTATTTAGAGTCTTTATTTAGTAAATCCGACCTCTGGGACTCCTCAAGGACGGTTTATGTCATTTTAAAACTTTCCTATAAATGAGTTAAATTTCTTTCTACACCTTGTAATTTTGTGTTGTAAGCTGGATAAAATAAACATTAGAAATCAGATTCTGTTCCTTCCCCAGGGTTTGCTATCATTGTTCAGGACTGTAGTCATCCATTCTTTAGTGACTTTAACCAACCATTTTTGCAAAAATTGTATTCTTTGTCATGTGTGGTCACACATGTTTCTCTTCTGTTATCTTACTGGTCAGCCAGGGACATGGCAGAGATTTCCTTAAACTCCTGTAGCAAAAATAAGAATAAATACTCTCTCAGTCTTTTCAAATTGACTCTTAGCCAGGCACTCCTTCAGCACTAAGTCGAACCACAACTTTGCCTTAACCTTCACCTCTTGATAGTATGGGTCCCAATGATCAGCCCGATGTGCAAGCTTAAGGTCCTCTCCTATAATTTCTGAACATGTGTCTGTCCCTAGGCATAAACTTTGCACACCAGATTCCTTAAGATATGTGGTGGCCTTCAAAGCCTTATTACTTGAAGAATCTTCTTTGTCAGCCTCCAGCTTTTCAGACTTTTCAGTCTGACTGATGCTTATCTTTGCTTAGGTCTTTTGCCCCAGGCATCTAGGGGCAGTGTATGACTTTAAAAGTTTTCATAAGACACTGACCAGAAGGCACTGCAGTCTGAGAGGGATGAAACAAAAATCAGCTTCTGAACCCATCCTTGAGAGAATTACCAGACAGGTCAAAATGCACAACCACAATATTTTGAGAAAAAAATTTCCATATTACCCCACTGGCACCAGAAAATCATACCAGGAATGTGGTCCACTGTCCACACAGCCACTGCTGAGCTGGGGAATGGGGATTGCTAGGTGGATAGACAAAAATACTACAAAAATGCTGTATTGAAATATAGCTGTATCTTTCTTCCTTAAGCAAACCCCTGGTTAATTCAAATATTTGTTTAGATTGGACAATTCTGAAAAAGTTGATTCTGTGTTTTGTGAGGTTAATGGTTTTTTTTTTCTGTGGAATGACCAATTCTTGGTATTTCCTACTCTGCCATTTCCATTATGTCACTTTTCTGTATCTTTTTTTATGTACATTAATTTTTAATAACAAGTTGTTTTGAATCAATTCTCATTAGTAAATATTAGAGGATTACAAATAAAACTAAAATACCTTGGCTGCCAACACTAATCTTTGTCTCTTTTACTACCATATTACCCTGTCCTCAAAGAAAGCCATCTTTCTTATTTTGAGTTATAAGACCTTTAAAAACTATATAAATATGTGTGTTTATGTTTGTATGTTTGTATATATTTTACATAACTTGTAACACATTATGTGTAATATTCTGCATGTTGTTTTCTTTATTCAATTTTATGATTTGGAAAGTTATCTACAGTGTTTCATATAGACTGTGCCTATCTTTAATTTTAATTACTCATTGTTAAACAAATTCACTCTCACTCTGCACTACAAGCTTTTGAAATCCTAAAGGGAGGAAAGATCATGAGATCATGAGAGCTGGGAATAACAACTAGTATTCAAAAAACTGACTCTAGTGAGAGAAACCTGAAAAGATTCAGCATGACATGTTCTCAAGGTGATCCACTTTCCCATTTGGAAAAGGAGTTGCACCCACTAATCCTCTTGATCAACTCTTCTTTGGCTCTAATTTATTGTTTTAAATGCTCTCTTAGCTTGAAGTAATCTCTCTCTTTTTTCTGAATCACTAGAGCACTATGTTCCTTCCTCACTTATAATAATGCATATATCTGATGGAATGTATAGAAGAACATATACAGAATATATAAAAAATTTCTACACTTAAAAATTCAAAAAGACAAATCACAGACATAAAAAATAACACAAGAGATTAACAGGCACTTTATAAAATAAAATATCCAAATTGCCAATGAGCACAGGAAAAGATGAACCATGTCACTAGTTGCCAGGTAAAAAACAATTAAAATTAGTACAATGTGAAAGTATAGCCCACTGAATAAAATAAGAATTCAAGGCTCTATAGTGACAATAAATAGATAAATAGAAAAATAAGGAAATAAATCCTTAATAAAGGTGTAGGGAGACTTATTCTTTATAGTAAAATACTAAGTAATAAATTTATATTTAGTTTTACTGCAGTCTTTTTATGTAGGTATACCACCTCTACTTAAAACTATAAGCTTTGAATTGAAACTTATAAAGAAGATTTTCTCACACAGTATTTTGAATTCTCTATTTAAAGCAGTGTTTGGCAGATGTTTTAACTTTTTGGGGGGAAGCCTTTCACAAAATATTTTTATATCAAATAATTGTGTTGTACTTTTTAAGTATCTTATAATTTTGTCAATTATACCTCAATAAAGCTGAAAACATAAAGCAATGGTCAGCTACTCTGTTCTGAATATATAAAGGAGATCAGCAGAAAATGTTAGTAAGAATGAATGAAAACAAAAAAATATGTACATTTTTATGCTCTTCCTTTAGATGTAATGATTTATCATCATTTTCAGGATACAGTTAGGCTTGACCTTTCTGTTAAAGATGTTTTTGTTTATAGGAAAATAATTATTATTATCTTGATTGTAAATATAATAATATGAGAATCACTACTTAGCTAAAACATTTTTTTAATTGCACATTTATATTTATGCATCCCATTCTTATATAGCTGCGAGCTTGTTGATACTTTCTTTCTTACTATCTTTGTTACTGGATTTTGATTTTTTTTTGCCTCACTTGTCTATCTTATTCCTATACCTCATTAAATAGACTTTTCACATTCTACTTTTCCCTCTAAATCTTAATAATTGGACTAACATATTTATAAATTACAATTATCACCTACCTATCTTTTGAGATTTCTAAAAGCTTTATTGAGGTATAATTGACATACAATAAACAACACATATTTAAAGTATACACTTATATAAGTTTTGACATGTGTGAAAAAGCAACCAGAGTCAAAATAATGAACATATGCATCATCCCCCAAATTTTTCTTGTGTCATTTTCAAGTCCCTTCTCCAGCACCTACCCTTCTCACCACCTCTGTCTCCAAGCAATCATTGGTCTGCTTTTTGTCACTATTAATTAGCTTTGATTTTCTAGAGTTTTACATAAGTGGAATCATATAGTATGTGCTATATTTTGTCTGGCTTCTTTTACTCAGCATAATTATTTTGAGATTCATTCATGTTGTGGCAAGTGGTATTCATTATTTTTCATTGCTCGTTCGTCTTCCATTGTACAAAAATTTGTTTAAGCATTCACTTGTTGATGGACATTTGAGTTGCTTACAGTTTTGGACTATTATCAATAAAGCTGCTAAAACATTTGTGTACAAGTCTTCGTATAAACATATGCTTTCATACTGCTTGGCTAAATACCTGGGTGTGTATTGGATGGATCATATGGTAGGTTCATGTTTAACATTTTGAGAAATAACTGAAATATTTTCCATAATTTCTGTGCCAGTTTAATTCCCACAAACAATGAATGAGATTTCCAGAGTTTTTACATCATCACCAATACTTCGTATGGTCAACCTTTTTTATTTTATCCATTCTGATATGTGAAAAGTAGTCTCTCATTGTGATTTTGATTGTGTTTCTCTAATGGCAGAAAATGTTGAGTATCTTTTCATGTATTTATAGGATATTTGTCTACCATCTTTTTTAAAAAACGTCTTTATTGCAGTATAATTGCTTTACAATAGTGTGTTAGTTTCTGCTTTATAACAAAGTGAATCAGCTATGTCTACCTTCTTTGTCCTGGAAGCCTGGTGACTTTTATTGGATTCCAGATATTGTGAGTTTTTACTTTGTTGGATGCTGACTATGTTTATATGTCTATAAATATCTTTCAGAATAATTCTAAGATGCAGTTAAGTTATGTGGAAATAGATTTTTTTCTGTTCCTGCTTTTTAAAGTTGGGAAGCTAGATTGGAGCAATACATTGTCTAGGTCTAGTCTCTACATCTGATGCAAGACACTTCTGATACTCTATCCAATGTTATATGAATCATGAGATTTTCCATATGGTGATTGGAGTTGGCAATATTCCTGTCCCTGTGTGAGAACCAGACACGATAACTTCTCATTTCCCAACCTCAGCCTTGAATTATTTCCATACATGCATGTCCTGGTGAATATTCAGATGAAGACTTGAGGGGGAACTTTCTGCAATTCTTTGGGGTTCTCTCTCTTTACCTATCTCTTCTCTTGTACTCTGCCTCAAGAAATCATAGATGCCTTGGTCTCTCTAGAACACCAGTTCTGTATCCTTAACTTAGGGAGTCCATTGGGCTCTGCCTGGATTTCCCCTTCTTGAGACAAGGCCTAGAATCTAGCTTTAAGCAAGGGCAATTATAAGGCTCATTTCATTTCTCATTTATCAGAGATCACTGTATTTTCATGCCTGATAGCCAGTGTCTTGAAAAACATTGTTTTATATATTTTGTCCATTTTATAGTTGTTTCAGGCTGGTAGGCAAATCTAGTCCCTGTTGTTTCATCTTGGTACAAAGTGAAGTTACTCTTATCTTCTTCTGTATGTTGTTTGTCAAACAACTTTTGTTTTGTCTGTGTCATACAGTCTAGTAATTACCCTATTTAATCTCTCATATCTCAAAAATGCAGATGCAGCTGGTTTATCATATTTAATTTAATATCTAGATATTTTATTTGCATATTTTGAGAACAAAGAAAAATAGCAATAATTAGTATCTAGTCTTGCTTAAAATATTCATTCTCTCAATAATATTTATTTCAAGTTAATATCACTGCTCATTCTAAGGATTTTCACCATAACTGATCATTTTGAATGTCTGGCTAGTAGCTGAAATTTACTAAGGTACCACTCACTACCCAATGTGGTAACCAGATACTTTTTTTTTATTAGTTTCTGCTTTATAACAAAGTGAATCAGTCATATATATACATCTGTTCCCTAACCAGATACTTTTGAGAAGGAATTTTTCACTTCGGAACTCTCTGGAGAGATATCAATTGTATCTGAAGAATTCTGTGATTAGATTTTATTTTGGGCTTAGACATAAATGCAGACTCTTAGATCATTACATTTTTCTTACATATTTTCTTTAAGAAATATTACTGTGGCTCTGGTCCTTAATTATTATAAGTTTTTTGGGTTTTTCTTTGTTTGTTTGTTTGTTTTAAATCAGACTGGCATCTATTCTATTGGTAAACCTGTTCCTGGTTTCCTAAGCCTCCTTTCACTTCAGCACTCTTTACTATTTCTGTTTTTGCATCCTCAATCTTGGTTTTTATAAGAAACTGCTTACAAATTGTTTAAATCTATTTAAAAATTGCCAAATAGAAATTGAATTTGAAAGGTTTTCTATATGTGGCATTTCAGATATGTTATTAATACCTTAATAAGTCTTTCTTTTATGTTTCCTGACAGCAATTTTACAACTAATTATTTTGGACTCATGGAATTCTAAGGAAGGCACACTCTTCTGCTCCTGTCAGACCTCACCAAACTGTTTCATTTGAGCCACTATTAAAGACTGTAGGCTGCTGTACCAGAATATTTGTGTTACTTGCTAAATATGCATTTTTTATGGCCTCAAACCAGAAATAATGATCAGAATCTGTGATATTAAGGCCCTATGACCTCAGGTGATTCGTATAGACACTAATATTGGAAACATTAATATTTGAAACATTACTATAAATTGCTGTAAGTAATTATCTTTAGAAAACAATAGCAACAGTCATCTTGAATGTCAAAAAGAAATAATTTGGGAGGAGCTTCAAAATGGCGGAAGAGTAAGACATGGAGATAACCTTCCTCCTCACAAATACATCAGAAATACATCCACATGTAGAACAACTCCTACAGAACACCTACTGAATGCTGGCAGAAGACCTCAGACCTCCCCAAAGGCAAGAAACTCCTCATGTACCTAGGTAGGGAAAAAGAAAAAAGAAAAAAAAAAACAGAGACAAAAGAATAGGGATGAGACCTGCACCAGTGAGATGGAGCTGTGAAGAAGGAAAGGTTTCCACACACTAGGAAACCCCTTCATGGGTGAAGACTGAGGGTGGCAGAGGGCAGAAGCTTCAGAGCCATGGAGGAGAGTGCAGCAAGAGGAGTGCAGAGGGCAAAGTGGAGAGATTACCGCACAGAGGATCAGTGCCAACCAGCACTCACTAGCCCGAGAGGCTTGTCTGCTCACCATCCAGTACGGGTGGGGACTCGGAGATGAGGCTCCAGCTTCAGTCAGATCCCAGGGAGAGAACTGGGGTTGGCTGCATGAACACAGCCTGAATGGGGCTAATGCACCACGGCTATCCAACAGGGAGTCCAGGAAAAGTTCTGGAACTGCTGAAGCGGCAAGAGACTTTTTCTTGCCTCTTTGTTTCCTGGTGCACGAGGAGAGGGGATTAAGAGAACTGCTTAAAGGAGCTCCAGAGATGCGCATGAGCCATGGCTATCAGTGCGGACCCCAGAGACGGGCATGTGACACTAAGGCTGCTACTGCAGGCACCAAGAAACATGTGTGAAAGCACATGTCACTATCCACACCTGCCCTCTGAGAGGCTGTGCAGCCCGCCACTGCCAGGGTCTCGTGATCAAGGGACAGCTTCCCCAGGAGAACACACAGCGTGCCTCAGGTTGGTGCAATGTCACGCTGGCCTCTGTCACTGGAGGCTCTCCCCACACTCCGTACCCCTACTTCTCCCCAGCCTGAGTGAGCAATAGCCCCCTAATCAGCTGCTCCTTTAACCCCATCAAGTCTGAGCGAAGAAAAGATGCCCTCAGGTGGCCTACACACAGAGGCAGTGTCAAATCCAAAGCTGAATCCCAGGAGGGGTGAGAAGAAAGCAGATAAAGGGAAATCTCTCTCAACAGCCTAAGGATCAGTGGATTAAACCTTCATAGCCAACTTGATGTACCCTACATCTGTGGAATACCTGAATAGACAAAGAATCATCCCAAATTGAGGAGGTGGACTTTAGGAGAAATGACATATATATTTTCCCTTTTTCTCTTTTTGTGAGTGTGTATGCGTATGCTCCTGTGTGTGATTTTGTCTGTAAAACTTTGCTTTTACCATTTGTCCTAGGGTTCTTTCTGTGTTTTTTTTTTTTTTAAACTATAGCTTTCCAAGCTTGTTATCATTGGTGGATTGGTTTTTTGGTTTGGTTGTTCTTCCATTCTTTTTAATTACTTTAAATTATTTTTTCATTTTTTTATTTTAATAACTATTTTATTTTACATTTTTTTTTATTTCTGCCTTTTTTTCTCCTTTTAATTCTGAGCCATGAGGATGAAAGGCTCTTGGTTCCCCATCCAGATGTCAGTGCTGTGCCACTGAGGTGGGAAAGCCAAGTTCAGGATATTGGTACACCAGAGACCTCACAGCTCAACGTAATATTAAATGGTAAAAATCTCCCAGATATCTCCATCTCAACTCCAAGTCCCAGCTCCACTCAATGACCAGCAAGCTACAGTGCTGGACACCCTATGCAAAACAACAAGCAAGACAAGAAAACAAACACACCCACTAGCAGAGATGCTGTCTAATCATAATAAGGTCACAGAAACCCCAAAACACACCACTACACGTGGACCTCCCCACCAGAAAGACAAGATCCAGCCTCACCCACTAGAGAACAGTAACTAGTGCCCCCCACCAGGAAGCCAACACAACCCACTGAACTAAACGTAGCCACTTGGGGCAGACACAAAAGCAATGGGAACTATGACCTGCAGCCTGTGGAAAGGAGACCCCAAACACAATTAGTCAAGCAAAATGAGAAGACAAAGAAACACACAGCAGATGAAGGAGCAAGGTAAAAACCCACCAGAGCTAACAAATGAAGAGGAAATAGGCAGTCTAGCTATAAAAAATTCAGAATAATGACAGGAAAGATGATCCATAATCTTGGAAATAGAATAAAGAAAATAAAAGAAACGTTTAACAACGACTTAAAGAACTAAAGAGCAAACAAACAATCATGAAAAACACAAAAAATGAAACTAAAAATACTCTAGAAGTGATCAGTAGAAGAATAACTGAGGCAGAAGAACAGATAAGTGACCTGGAAGATAAAATAGTAGAAATAATTATTGCAGAGCAGAATAAAGGAAAAAGAAAGAATAGAATTGAGGACAGTCTCAGAGACATCTGAGACAAAATTAGATGCACCAACATTTGAATCATAGGGGTCCCAGAAGAAGAAGAGAAAAAGAAAGGGACTGAGAAAATATTGGAAGAGATTATAGTTGTAAACTACCCTAATATGGGAAAGGAAATAGTTAATCAAGTTCAGGAAGCACAGAGAGTCCCATACAGGATAAATCCAAGGAGAAATGCACAAAGACACATACGAATCAAACTAACAAAAATTAAATACAAAGAAAATGTATTAAAATCAGCAAGGGAAAGACAACAAATAATGAAGAAGGAAATCCCCATAAGGTTAACAGCTGATCTTTCAGCAGAAATTCTGCAAGCCAGAAGGGAGTGACAGGCCATATTTAAAGTGATGAAAGGGTAATACCTACAACCAAGATTACTCTACCCAGCAAGGATCTCATTCAGATTTGACAGATAAATTAAAACCTTTACAGACAAGGAAATGTTAAAAGAATTCAGCACCACCAAACCAGCTTTACAACAAATGCTAAAGTAACTTGTCTAGGCAGGAAACACAAGACAAGGAAAAGACCTACAGTGACAAACCCAAAACAATTAGGAAAATGGTAATAAGAACATACATATCAATTATTACCTTAAATGTATATGGATTAAGTGCTCCAACCAAAAGACATAGACTGGCTGACTGGATACAAAAGCAAGACCCATAGATATGCTGTCTACATGAGACCCAATTCAGACCTAGGGAAACATACAGACTGATACTGAGGGGATGGAAAATAATATTCCATGAAAATGGAAATCAACAGAAAGCTAGATTAGCAATTCTCATATCAGACAAAATAGACTTTAAATCAAGGACTATTACAAGAGACAAAGAATGACGCTACATAATGATCAAGGGATCAATTCAAAAAGAAGATATAACACTTGTAAATATTTATGCACCCAACATAGGAGTACCACAATGCATAAGGTAAATAATCACAGCTATAAACGGGGAAATCGACAGTAACACAAACATAGTAGGGGACTTTATCACCCCACTTTCACCAATGGACAGATCATCCAAAATGAAAATAAGTAAGGAAACACAAGCTTTAAATGATACATTAAACAGGACGGATTTAATTGATATTTATAGGACATTCCAAACAAACAAAAAAAAACAGAATACACTATCTTCTCAAGTGCTCATGGAACATTCTCCAGGATAGGTCATATCTTGGGTCACAAATCAAGCCTTGGTAAATTTCAGAAAATTCAAATCATATCAAGTATCTTTTCTGACCACAGCAATATGAAACTAGATACCAATTACAGGAAAAAAACTGTAAAAAATAGAAACACATGGAGGCTAAACAATACACAACTTAATAACCAAGAGATCACTGAAGAATTCAAAGAGGAAATCAAAAAAATACGTAGAAACAAATAACAATGAAAACACAATGACCAAAAACCTATGCAATGCAGCAAAAGCAGTTCTGAGAGGGAAGTTTATAGCAATACAATCCTACCTGGAGGGGTAGGATGGGGAGGGTGGGAGGGAGGGAGACGCAGGAGGGAAGGGATGGGGGAACAGATGTATATGTATGACTGATTCACTTTGTTATAAAGCAGAAACTAATAAAAAAATAAGAGGGAGACAGAGGGAAATTTTACCACACACGGAGAAGACAGTACGAAGATGGAGCGTACAGAGATCAGAATGATGGCCTCAAGGATTCGAGGGATGTGGCCACAAGCCAAGGAATGTTGGAAGTCACCAGAAGCTGGGAGAGACAAGAAAGAGATTCTCCCCTGAGCCACTGGTGCACTATGGCCATCCTCACACCTTGATTTTGTCCTTGATACTGATTTCAGACCTCAGGCCTCAAGAATTGTGTGAGAATAAACCTCTGTTGTTTTAAGCCAAAAAAAAAGAAAAAATAATAAACAAGAAACATCTCAAATAAAAAACCTAACCTTCCACCTAAAGCAATTAGAGAATGAAGAAGAAAAGAAAAACCAAAATTAGACGAAGGAAAGAAATCATAAATATCAGATCAGAAGTAAATTAAAAAGAAATTAAGGAAACAATAGCAAAGATCAATAAAACTAAAAGCTGGTTTTTCAAGACAATAAACAAAATTGATAAAGCATTACCCAGACTCATGAACAAAAAAAGGAAGAAGACTCAAATGAATAGAATTAGAAATGAAAAAGGAGAAGAAACAACAGGCACTGCAGAAATACAAAGGATCATGAGAGATTACTACAAGCAACTATATGTCAATGAAATGGACAACCTGGAAGAAATTGACAAAATCTTAGAAATGCACAACTTTCCAAGACTGAACAAGGAAGAAATAGAAAATAAGATCAGAAAAATCATAAGCACTGAAATTGAAACTCTGATTAAAAATCTTCCAACACAATACCAGTGCCAGGTGGCTTCACAGGGGAATTCTATCAAATATTTAGAGATGAGGTAACACCAATCCTTCTCAAACTCTTCCAAAATATAGCAGAGGGAGGAACACTCTGAAATCCATTCTTGGAGGCCACCATCACTTTGATACCAAACCAGACAAAGATTCCACATAAAGGAAAACTACAGACCAATATCACTGGTAAATATAGATGCGAAATTGCTCAACAAAATACTAGCAAGCAGAATCCAACAGCACATTAAAAGGATCACACACCATGATCCAGTTGGGTTTATCCCAGGAATGCAAGGATTCTTCAATATATGCAAATCAATCAATGTGATACACCATATTAATAATTGAAGGAGAAAAACCATATGTTCATTGCAATAGATTCAGAGAAAGCTTTCAACAAAATTCAACACTGATTTATGATAAAATCCCTCCAGAATGTAGGCATAGAGGGAACTTACCTTAACATAATAAAGGACGTATATGAAAAACCCACAGCCAACTTCATCCTGAATGGTGAAAATGTGAAACCATTTCCACTAAGATCAGGAAAAAGACAAAGTTGCCCACATTCACAAATAATATTCAACATAGTTTTGGAAGTTGTAGCCACAGCAATCAGAAAAGAAAGAGAAATAAAAGGAATCCAAATCGGAAAAGAAGAAATAAAACTGTCACTGTTTGCAGATGACATGATATTACACATAGCGAATCCTAAAAATGCTACCAGAAAACTACTAAAGCTAATCAAAGAATTTGGTAAAGTAGCAGGATACAAAATTAAAGCACTGAAATCTCTTGCATTCCTAGACACTAATGATGAAAAACCTGAAAGTGAAATCGAGAAAACAGTCCCATTTACCATTGCACCAAAAAGTATAAAATATTTAGGAATAAACCTACCTGAGGAGATAAAAAACCTGTATGAAGAAAATTATAAGACACTGATGAAAGAAATTAAAGATTGTACAAATAGATGGAGAGATATACAATGTTCTTGGATTGGAAGAATCAATATTGTGAAAATTATTATACTACCCAAAGCAATCTACAGATTCAATGCAATCCCTATCAAATTACCACTGGAACTTTCCACAGAACTAGAACAAAAACTTTCACAATTTGTATGGAAAAACAAAAGACCCCAAATAGCCAACGTAATTTTGAGAAAGAAAAACAGAGCTGGAGGAATCAGGCCCCCAGACTTCAGACTATCCTACAAATTTACAGTAATCAAGACTGTATGGTACTGGCACAAAACAGAAATATAAATCAATGGAACAGGATAGAAAACCCAGAGATAAACCCACACACATATGGTCATCTTATCTTTGATAAAGGAGGCAAGAATATACAGTGGAGAAAAGACAGCCTCTTCAATAAGTGGTGCTGGGAAAACTGGACAGCTACATGTAAAAGAATGAAATAAGAACACTGCCTAACACCATACACAAAAATAAACTCAAAAAAGATTAAAGACCTAAATATAAGGCCAGACACTATCAAACTCTTAGAGGAAAACCTAGGCAGAACACTCTATGTCATAAATCACAGCAAGTTCTTTTTTGGTACACCTCCTAAAGAAATGGAAATAAAAACAAAGATAAACAAATGGGACATAATGTAACTTAACTTTTGCACAGCAAAGGAAACCATAAACAAGAGGAAAAGACAGCCCTCAGAATGGGTTAAAATATTTGCAAATGAAGCAACTGACAAAGGATTAATCTCAGAAATTTACAAGCAGCTCATGCAGCTCAATATCAAAGAAACAAACAACCCAATCCAAAAATAGGCAGAAGAGCTAAATAACCATTTCTCCAAAGAAGATATACAGATTCCTAACAAACACATCCTTAATCATTAGTGAAATGCAAATCAAACCTACAATTTGATGTCATCTGACACTGCTCAGAATGGCCATCATCAAAAAATCTAGAAACAATAAATGCTGGAGAGGATGTGGAGAAAAGGGAACCTTCATACACTGTTGGTGAGATGTAAATTGATACAGCCACTATGGAGAAAAGTATGGAGGTTCCTTAAAAAACTAAAAATAGAACTACCATATGACCCCACAATCCCACTACTGGGCATATTCCCTGAGAAAACCATAATTCAAAAAGAGTCATGTACCACAATGTTCATTGCAGCTCTATTTACAATAGCCCAATCATGGAAGCAACCTACGTGTCCATTGACAGATGTATGGATAAAGAAGTTGTGGCACATATATACAATGGAATATTACTCAGCCATAAAGAGAAACGAAATTGAGTTATTTGTCATTAGGTGGATGGGCCTTGAGTTTGTCACACAGAGTGAAGTAAGTCAAGTCAGAAAGAGAAAAACAAATACCGTATGCTAACACATATATATGGAATCTAAAAAAAAGAAAAATGAAAAAAAATGGTCACGAAGAACCTTGGGGCAATTTGGGAATAAAAATGCAGACCTACTAGAGAATGGACTTGATGTCACAGGGTAGTGGGAAGGGTAAGCTGGGACAAAATGAGAGAGTGGTAGTGTATATATGGACATATATAGACTACTAAATGTAAAATAGATAGCCAGTGAGAAGCAGTCATATAGCACAGGGAGATCAGCTCGGTGCTTTGTGACCACATAGAGGGGTGGGATAGAGAGGGTGGGAGGGAGGGAGATGCAAGAGGGAAGAGATATGGGGATATATGTATATTTATAACTGATTCACTTTGTTATAAACCATAAACTAACACACCATTATAAAGCAATTATACTCCAATAAAATGTTAAAAAAATAAAATAAAATGGAATGTCACATTAAAAAACAACAAAATAAAAACCCAGGCAATCTAGCTCCAGAACCTGCACCCTTAATCAAGGGGACTCAATAAGAGTTAGTTACAGTTAGTCCTCAAAAGGTACACTACACAAAAACTAGACATTGTCTAACCAGATGATTCAGAATTCATGCTCCTTGGTATTTATCCAAAGGAGTCAAAAACTTATGCCCACGCTGAAATCTGCACACAGCTGTTTGTAGCAGCTTTACTCATAATTGACAAAACCTGCAAGCAACGAAGATGTCCTTCAGTAGGTGAATGGATAAATAAACTGTGGTATATCCAGACAATGGAATATTATTCAGTTTTAGAAGGAAATGAGCTATCAAGCCATGAAAATACATGAAGGAAATTTCAATGCATATTCCTAAGTGAAAGAAGCCAATCTGAAGAGGCTACATGCTGTGTGATTCCAAATATATGAGATTCTGGAAAAGGCACAACTATGGAGACAGCAAAAAGATCAGTGGTCCCCGGGAGTTAAGAGCGGAGGGATGAATAGTTTGAGCACAGATGATTTTTAGGGTTGTAAGACTGTTCTATATGATACTACAATGGTAGATACACATTATATATTTGTCAAAATCTATAGAATGTACAACACCAAGAATGAACCCTAATGTAAACTATCAACTTTGTGTGATAATGATGTGTCAATGTAGGTTTATCAATTGTAACAAATGTCCCTCTCTGCTGGGGGATGTTGATAGTGGGGGAGGCTGTCTGTAGTGGGGAGCAGCAGAATGTATGGGAAATTTCTGTACTTTCTGATCAATTTTGCTGTGAATGTAAAACTGCTCTAAAAGGTAAAGTCAGTTTTTAAAAAGAAAATAAAAAAAGAAAGAAAGAATTTGAACAGTGTTCCAACTTCAATGCTTCTCTTAACTATTTTGGTTAACTCATTTTTAGTGACGCCAAAAAGATAGTGATGATTTACTCTTTACTTATATATACAATTTATAAATTCCCTGTATATTCTCTAGTGTATAAATTCAATTATTTGTATTATTTTCTGACTGTTTTTCAAGTGTTACAAGAAGTATCAAGGAAAGAACACTGGGTTGAGAGTCAGAAGACTTGGGATAAGAAGATAGTCAAATTTGGACTTGTGCATAAGTTTCTGACTTGAGGTCCAGAACATTCACCACTATTTTAATTCTAGGTATTCATATATTCTTTATCTTATTCATACCCTTGGTAATAACTCCAAATATTAGAGACTTTGTGAAATATGTATATATATATACTTACAAATCCTAAAATTTAAATAAAAGTTGATGTAGCTTTTATGTCTTTCATACCACTTATAATCTTATGTCCCAAGATCTTAACTTCGATTTTTTTTAAGTTCTAAACTTTCTAAAGTTAGGTACCTAGTACTAAACAAATTTGCTATATTTATAAACTTTAAAAGTTTTTTTTTTATGTGTTCCCATTAGGATAGAATCAGACATTCTGAAAATCAAGAAACACAACATATATGGCTTCCTTCCATTAAGTCATCATTTTTTGCCTAACTGCTTGCATAAGAATGGTGTGAGGTGTGTATTATGGCTGTTTTGCTACTTCAGAGTAGTGATTCTCAACTTTGGACAACTTTTCCCCTCAAGAATATTTGGAAATTTGTCATTATTTGATTTTAATGCCTCATGGAAGTGCTACTGGCATTTAGTGAGTAGAGGCCAAGGATACTGCTAAACATCTTAAAATGCACAGGGCAGCTTCCACTTCCCCAAACATACAATTTCTTACTCCAAAATGGCAATTGTGTAAAGGTTGTAAAACCCTAATTCAAAGTAATGGGTTAAGATTTTACATGGATATACCCTTGTATATATGTCCTGCATCATTCTAAAACTCTTCTGAGCATCCAAAATTATGACCTTGCATGATAATTTTTTTTTCACACCATACTTTTGGGTTTTTCTCTAGCAAAGGACTAGTATGGGAGAGAAAAAGAGTATAGTTGCAGAAAATATAAATTGGGAAATGGTAACTGTTAAAACTGATTCATAAGAAGAGGTTTAGACTAATCCCCCCAAACATTTATAACTAACTTAATAAATTCATTCATTTATAGGGGAAAATGGCAATGTAGGAAAACACAGCTTCTCCACTCCACCACAAAGATCAGTGATTGCACAGCTACCTATGAACAAAAACAGCTCTGGGAGACCTCTAGAGTGCACTTAGGAAGTTCTAGCAATACTCTGTAACATCGACAGCAACAACAAGAACAGAGGAATCACACAAGAAGAGGAGGAAGACGATTTCATTTTGCCTGCATCATCTTATCCTGCAAGCTGGCATTGTTCAGTGCCAAGAAGGAACTTCCTTTCTAGAAAGTGTTCCTCTCTGCAGGAAATGAAGAACAGGGTGAGCAATCAGCTTCTCCAGCCTGGTTGTGTAGTGTTCAGGGGCCCCATTTTGGTTTCACCCCACCCAGACTGCCGAAGATGAGATGTATTGAGCTCATTATGAACAAGGAAGAAAAGCAGAGGTTATTATTAGCAGACATATGGCGGAAGCAGTCAGGTTTACAGGCACCTGATCTTCAGACAAACTCAGAAGATTTTGCTACTGAGGAAGCCAATGACCAGCACAGCCACTGTGCCCGTGCTTGGGGATGGCATCTCCAGCAGTGTACCTGCATGTCACCATCCTGACATCCATCATTGGCCTCCACTGCAGTGTGCAGAAATGGGGATAAAGTGTGTGGCCACAGATAATGTACTTATAGCCAGGGCCCCCTGCAGCTTCTTTTTGATCTGATCAGGTCCTACCTTCTGTCACTGGCTGGCACCACTGTGCTCACTTGTAACCAGCCCCTCCTGCTGTGCACCTGCATGCCCCCTGCTTGATCCCCGTCACTAACCTCCATTTCAGTGTGAACACTGAGGGGGTAGAAAATACAGCCACAGGAAGCACAGCAACTTCTAGGGTTCTGACAGGCACTTATATGCTTAGATCAAACCCTGCCATTTGTCACTGGTTGGTGCCACTGACTTCACTTGTAGCTAGTTTCTCCAGCTGTGCACATGCATAACCCTAACCTGAAGTCTATCACCAGCCTCCATTACAATGTGCATGCCTGGGAGAGTGTGCAGCCACAGAAAAGTACACCAATAGCCAGGGTTTTGCAACCACTTATGAGCCCAGGTCAGGACCTTCCTTCTGTTACTGCCCAGCACCACCATACCCACCTGTAGATAGTGCCTCTGGCTGTGTACCTGCATACTCCCAGGTCTACCCCTGACACTAGTGTCCACTGTAGTGTGCACACATGAGGGGAGAATGTGAAGCTATAGGACAGCACACATACAGCCAGGGCCAGCCTCCACAGCTGCCAGTAAGCCTATAGTTTTACCACCTGCACTAGCTTTCAATCATTATGAGTGTGTCATCAACTGGCCCCTGCCACTACAGAGGCACCTTCAGCTGGCTCCCACAGACAACTTCATGCACATCACTGGATTTAGTCACCACTGCTTCATTCCATGGCTCCTAACAGCTATACCTGGAGGTGTCATAGGATCTCTACAGCCCTTAAAGACCCTGTAGACTCCCCACAGTGTTTGCCAAGGACCACACAGTTGTTGATGCTGTGGACCCCGGTGAACCGAGCCAGAGACACTAAGCTTCTCCAGCATCCAGTGCCACCATACTCCCCTGCAGATGTTGCCCTGGACCACTAGACCTTGGGTTGAAGCAGGCTTTATGTAAGCTTCATGGGAACCACAAAATTCTACAATACATATACAAGGATAAAAAGAAGGGAATCACAGCATGCAACTATGGAAAATCATAAATTTACAAAGGAAGAAAACAAGAAAGGAAAAGAAGAAAAATGAAACTACAAGACAGACAGAAAAAAAGTAATAGAATGACATTAGCAAGTCTTTGCCTGTCAATAATTATTCTAAATGTTAATGGATTGAATTATCCAATCAAAAGGCATAGAGTGCCTGGATAGATGAAAAAAACAAGACCCAATTATATGCTGCCTAAAAGAGACTCACATCAGTTTTAAGGACACACATAGGATCAATGTGAAGGGACAGAAAAAGACATTCTATGCAAGTGGAAACCAAAACACGATCAGTAGTAACTATACTTAGACTAAATGACTGTAAGTTAAAAATGGTAAAAAGAAACAAAGATGGTCATTATATAATGATAAGGGGTCAATTCATCAAGAAGATATAACAACCATAAATGTGTATGCACCCAACATTGGAGCACTTAAGTATATTAAGCAAATACTATCAGACTGAAGGCAGAAATAGATAGCAATACAATAATAATAGGGAACATCAATACCCCACTTTCAACAATGTTTAAGTCATTCAGGCAGAAAACCAACAAGGAAATGTTGGACTTGAACCATACTTTAGACCAAATGGAGTCAACATATATATACAAAACATTTCATCCAATATATATCCTTCTAAGTGCAGATAGAACCTTATACAGAATAGATCACATGATAGGTCACAAAAAATATTAGCAATTTTAAGAAGATTGAGATCATACCAACTATTTTTTCTGACCACAAAAATATGAAACTAGAAATCAATAACAGGATAAAAGCTGGAAAATTCACAAATATATGGAGATTAAAGAACATGATCCTGAACAACTAATGGGTCAAGGAAGAAATCAAAACATATATCAAAGAAATATCTTGAAACAAATGAAAATGGAATCACAACATATCAAAACTTATGGAATGCTGCAAAAACAGTTTTAAGTGGAAAATTTATAGTGATAAACACTTACATTAGGAAATTTAAAAATCTCAAACAAACCACCTCACTTTACATCTCAAGGAAGTAGAAAAAAGAATAAAGTGAGTCCAAAGTTAGCAGAAGGAAGGAAATAAAAAAGGTCAGAGCAGAAATAAATAAAATAGAGACTGGAAAAACAATAAAAATTGTCAATGAAACTAAGAGCTGGTTCTTTGGAAAGATAAATGAAACTGACAAACATTAGCTATCTCAGAATAAAAGAGAGATGACTCAAATGTATAAAATCCTAAATGAAAGATGAGACATTACAACAGATACCACAGAAACAGAGAGAATCACGAGAGACTACTATGAACAATTATGTGTCAACAAACTGGATAACCTTAAAGAAATGGATAAATTCCTATTAACATTCAACTTACCAAGACTGATCTGAAGAAAATCAGATCAATAATGAGTAAGGAGATTGAATCAGTAATCAAAAAACTCCCAGCACAGAAAAGTCTATGACCAGATGGTTTCATTGCTTAATTCTACCAGATATTTTAAAAAGAAGTCATGCTAATCCTTCTCAAACTCTGAAAAAAATTAAAGAGGAGGGAACACTTCTAAATTTATTTTACTCAACCAGCATTACTCTATGCCCAAAACCAGCTAAAGACACTAAAAAAATATTAAAGATCAATATCACTGATGAATATAAATGCCAATATTATCAACAAAATTGTAGTAGAACAAATTTAGCATACAATAAAAGGATTATTCACCATGATAATGTGAGATTTATCCCTTGGATGTAAGGATGTTTCAACAGATGCAAATGTGAGTCACTACATTAATAGGATGAAAGATAAAAATCATATGATTATCTCAATAGATGCAGAAAAAGCATCTGACAATATACAATGTCCGTCCATGATAAAAATCCTCAACAAGTTGGGTATAGAAGAAATATACCTAAGCCCAGTGAAGGCCATATATGGCAAACACACAGCTAACATCATAGTCAGTAGTTAAAGATTGAAAACTTTCCTCTAAAATCGGGAACAACAGAAGAATGCTCACACCCACCATTTCTATTCAGAATAGTACTGAAAGTCCTAACCAGAGCAACCAGGCAAAATAAGGAAGCAAAAATCACTCAGTGATGAAAAAAGAAGAAAAATTGTACTTGTTTGCTGATGACATGATCTTATATATAGAAAATCTTAAAGTCTCCATCAAAACCTGCTATAATTAATCAACAAATTAAGTAATGGTGCAGGATACATAATCAACATACAGAAAGTAGCTGCCTTTTTATATGATAACAACAAAACATGTGAAAAATAAATAAATAACAATAATCCTATTCACAACAGCATCAGAAAGAACAAAATACTTAGGAATAAATTTAACCAAGGAGGTGAAATATTTGTGAACTGGAAACTACATGCCTTAGATAAAAGACATTGAAGAAGACACAGGACCCATGTTCATGAATCAGAAGAATTAATATTGTTAAAATGCCCACACTACCTAAATCTATCTATAGATTCAACACAATCCCCATCAAAATTCCAATGACATTTTTCATAGAAAGAGAAAATAATCCTAAAATTTGCATGGAGCCACAAGAAAACCTAGAATAAACAGAGTGATCCTGAGAAAGAATAAAGCCAGAGGCATCACCCTTTATGATTTCAAACTATAATACAAAAATAAAGTCATCAAAACAGTATGGTACTGGCTGAAATGGAGACACATAGACCAATGGAACGGAGTTGACAGCCCAGAAATAAACTCCCACACATTCGGTCAACCAATATTTGACAAGGGAGGCAAGAATTCTCAATTGGGGAAAAGATAGTCTCCTCAATAAATTTTGTTGAGAAAACTGGATAACCACATGCAAAAAAATGAAATTGGACCCCTATCTTACACAAATCATGAAGATTAACTCAAAATGGATTAAAGACTTAAATATAAAATCTGAAACCATCAAACTCTTAGAAGGAAACAGGTAACAAACTTCTTGAGATTGATTGATTTTGCTAGCAATTTCCTGGATATGACGCCAAAAGCACAAGTAAAAGAATGCAAAAAAAAAAAAAAAACAAGTGGGACTACATCAAACTAAAAATTTATGTACAGCAAAAGAAACCATCAACAAAAATTAAAAGCTAACCTATGGAATGGGAGAAAATGTTTGTAATCTACTTATCTGATAATGGGTTAATATAAATGATATAATGGGAACTGATACAACTCAGTAACAACAACAAAACAACAATTCAATTAAAAATGTGCAGATGTACTCAGTAGACAGTTTTTCAAAGATATCCAAATGGCCAACAGGTACATGAAAAGTTGCTCCACATCACTAATCATCAGGGAAATTCCAATAAAAATGAAAGCGAGATATCACTTCCCACCTGTTCTAATAGCTATCATCAAAAAGACAACAATAAGAAGAACTGGCAAAACTGTGGAGAAAAGGGGACACTTTGGCACTGTTGGTGGGAATTCAAATTGGCAACAGAATCTATGGAAGACAGAATTGAGTTTCCTCAAAAAATTAAAAATAGAATTACCCTATGATCCAGCAATCCCACCTCTGAGTGTATATCCAAAGGAATTGAAATCAGGATCTCATAGAGATATCTGCACTCCATGTTCATTGCAGCATTACCCACAATAGCCAACATAAGTGACCATTGACAGATGAATAAATAAAGAAGAGGTGGTGTGTGTGTATATGTATATGTATATATATATATATATATATATATATATATATATACACATATACACACATACACACACACACACAATGGGATGCTATTCAGCCATGAGAAATAAAGAAATCCTTCCATTTGTGACAACTTGGATGGACCTTTATGGCGTTATGCAAAGTGAAATAAGTCAGACAGAGAAAGACAAATACTATATGATATCACTTACATGTGGAATCTAAAAACTCCCTAATTCAGAGAAACAGTAGATTATAACTAATATTACTCTATTATATACTTGAATCTTGCTAAGAGTAGATCTTAAATCGTCTCACCACAAAAAAAGAAATGGTAATTATGTGATGGGATGGGGGTGTTAACTAATTCTATGGTGGTAATTATTTTTGCATTATATAAATGTAGCAAATAAACATGCTGTACACCTTAAACTTACATAATGTTAAATGTCAATTATATTTTAATAAAGCTGGGAAAAAAAGTCATTCATTTATAAAATGAATACCTATTGCAGGCACACTGTGTGTGAGTTACTACTTAAGCTGCTAGGACGCATGGATGAAATAAGTCAAGTAAAGGCAGTGTCATATGTTGTGCTATTCATATTACCTTTTCTTTATTTTAGTTCCCTCTTTTGATTTGGTAGCTATGAAATATTGAAATATTGCTAGTTGATTGAAATACTGCAAGTGGTTCCCTTGAATTTAAAAAAAAGTAAAATATACTTGGTGTGATGTTTGTCTAAGTGCATATGTCAAAGTCATCGTATACAGTGTTAATTGGAAACCTAATACTGGCTAGCCCTTAAATACTGGGGAAACAGTGTCAAACAAGGCAACTCTCATGAAACTTACAGGTAATATAAATACTATGTAATAATTAAAACTGAAATACTCAATGAAAGAGAATCACAGAATGATCTGGTATCAAATAAAATTAACAGACATCAGAGGACCAAGGTTTCATGCTTTTGAAGACAAACTAATAATATGGAGAAAGCTCATGATAAGTTCAATGGGATTTTAAGCCTGTATATATAGTGTGATACATATTTTGTTATATATTTCTCTTATGATATGATCCAAAATCAGAATAAATATATGCACAAAAACATATGTGCCTATGTTTATATATACATATATATGTATATTATGAGGGGAGAGAGAGAGAGAGAGAGAAAGAGAGAAAGAAGGGGAAAGGGAGAAGGAGAAGGAAGGGAGAGAGAGAATAAAATGAATGGAAATTCACCAAAATGCTAATAGTCATCTCTGGATGTGGGTAATTACAAAATAATAATTATTTTGTAATTATTATTAAAAATAATTTTCTTTTATTCTTTTCTTCATAATATATATTCTACTATTCTCAAAATTTCCAAGAAAGAAGATATATTGCAGCCATTTTGAGAAACAATTTGGCAGCTTCCTATAAAGTAACTTATAAATTTGCCATATGATTCAATAATTCCACTTCCAGGTATTTACCTAAGAGAAATAAAAACATGCTGTCCACACAGAGACGTATACATGAGTGTTAATAGCAACCTTATTGGTAATCACCACAAACTGGAAATAATCCAAATGTACATTAGAAGTGAATGTATAAACATATTATAGTAAATCCATACAATCAAATTCTTGTATGCTTTATTCCCAGCAGTTGAAAATGCAGAACTGTTCATACAACAACATGGACGAATCTTACAGACATTAAGACAAGAAATCTTACACAAAATGTACATATTGTCTGATTCCATTTGTATTGAGTCAAAGAACTTGCAAAACATGTACAGTATTAGAAATCAGTACCATGGTTGCCTGTGTTCAGAGATATAAGAAAAAGTGATTGGGAAGGCACATGATGGAACATTTTTACTGTAAGAGAAATGTTACTTATCATGATTGTGGTGGTGGTTAGATGAGTGTAAAAGAGGAGGAAAGCTGGAAAGTTCACAAATATGTGGAAATTAAACAACATATTCCTGATCAACCAATGGGTCAAAGAAGAAATCAAGATGGAAATCAGTTATAAAAACTCATCTATCTACACATTTAAAATCTGTGCATTTTGTTGTTGGTATATTCTACCTGAATTATATTGATTAAAAAAACACTCTACCAGCCCCTAGAATAATGATTGGCTCATATTATGTGTTTAATGCAAAATTCATAAATAAATACACTAATACAATTTCTATGAACGTAATTTTTGCCACATTCCACAGCTTTTTGTATGACTATCCTGGTTGTTGATGTACAAAGAAAATGTGAGTTCAGGTTTGTTTTCCCTTTTACTGAAATCATTATCTAAAATAATTATTTTTGTCCTTAACTTTCTATTGGATTATGTTGGGATATTCTCATTTTGTTTTTATTTATAGTTTTATTGCACTGTTATAAATGAGTGTGTGCTCTATATTTTGCTCCTTAGAAATTATTGAGGTTTTTTGGTATTATAATAGAGAATTATTAAAATTTATTTCAATAATGTTTGAAAATAAGCATTCTCTGTTTCTTGTATTTTGAACAGTTTACACTTTATATACTTCAAAGCTGTGCTTCTGGGTACATAAAGATTCATTTTCATCATATATTCCTGGTGGAATCTGTTTTTCATCTATATAAAATATTCATATTTGTACTTTTAAAAAATTTTCACCTTGAATATTATTGTTTCTGATATTAATTTATCCATACTTTCATTGTGGTTTGCCTATCCTTGCTATTCAATTTATTCTTATTATTCTAAATATGAAATGTTTCTTAAATTTGCTTGCAGCCTTTGGTCTGAGACAGGATAATTATTCTCTGTATAGTTCCAATTTTAGGATATTTTATTCCAATGTGATGTGAGCACTTCCTAATTGTGATTTTAGCCTTCGTATATATTTTTTGCTTTTAGTTTGTCATATATATATATGAAATATATATATATATATATATATGATTTGTAGACTGTTTTAAATTATATTTATAATTTGTAGATGCTGTCTAATCAAAATTTAGCTGCCTTTTTCTTCATTAAGCAGCTCCGTAGTTGCTGTAAATTTTGGATTAGATTTCAGGGTTCTGAAAAAAATTGATTCTTTTAATATTTGCCATCTTAAAGTTGTTTCAGTGAAGGGGCCAATTATTCGACTGCTTCATATGAACATTTTCTGTGACACCACTTCTCTGTGACTCCTAAAATATGCTCTATTTATCTTTTGAATTCTGAATTCCACCCTAAGTAGAGATACATACCATTTTTATTGACTGTATTGAACCCTTATTGTACCCTTCCAAATGAATTCATTTGTTCACTGATTTAACAAATATATTGAGTACTTATCTTGTGCTAGGCTACTTACCGTGCTAAATGCTGGTTATAAAATGGAGAACCAGACAGAGAAGGCCCTTATTCTCCTGGAAATTGTATTTCACTCTGTGGGACAGCAATTATGTAAAAATTTTAACATACAGATCCTGGTAGCATTATAAAGGAAATACACAGCAAGTTATGATAAAGAATAGTAAAAGGCAAATAGTCATTTTGATGAGGTAAGCTTTCCTAAGGAGAATGGTACATAATACTAGTGTGAATAAGAAATAGGAAGCATATTAGCGAAATGCTTGGGTATGAATTGGGGAGCTTAGTTCAGGTAAGAGGAACAGAAAGCCCAAAGGCCAAGAGACAGGAACTATCTTGATGTTTTCTGGGAACTAATAGAAGGTCACGATAATGGTGTATAATGAGGAAAGGAAAAGTAGAATGATGGGATGTTTCAGAGGTAGTCATGGGGCTAAATCAAATCAAGGAATTAGATTTTCTTTCTCTATAAACAATGGAAGGCAGTGGATGGCTTAATCAAAGACCAAAGGTTCCATTTTATATTTTAACAATTCATTCTTGTGGCTAGGTGGACACTGGATAAGGGACTCATTAAGAACTGGGTTGAGAAATGAAACAAAGTGAAAGATTTATACATGTCTATTATAATGGCAAAATTTTTGCTGTTATTTTTTAAATTGTCTCCCTTTTATTATTTCTTTACAGAAGTCCTAATTATATGGGTGTTGGAATAAAAGTTTTCTTCTCTCACTATTTCTTTGTCCTTTTGTAGTGTATTCTGGGAGAACTCTTCTATTTTATCTTCTAGATAACTTTATACATCTTTGACTAAATCTATTTTGTTAGTCATCTATATTCTTGTAATTAATTTTTTTAAATTATCACATTTATAATTTATAAAATTAATTTTCATATATTATTTCATAACCATTTTGAATGGGTATATTATACTTTTGGATTTTTCAATGAATATAAATTGTACTTATGTTTTCTGACATTTCCTCTATTAACTTTATTGCCTGGAGATTAATTTTTTTTTAAAAAAAATATTTATTTATTTTTGTGCTGGGTCTTCATTTCTGTGCGAGGGCTTTCTCTAGTTGTGGCAAGCGGGGACCACTTTTCATCGTCGCAGTGTGCAGGCCTCTCACTATCGTGGCCTCTCTTGTTGTGGAGCACAGGCTCCAGACACACAGGCTCAGTAGTTGTGGCTCACAGGCCTAGTCGCTACGCGGCACGTGGGATCCTCCCAGACCAGGGCTTGAACCCATGTCCCCTGCATTGGCAGGCAGATTCTCAACCACTGTGCCAACAGGGAAGCCCTAATTCTTTAGTTGTCTATTAAAATTAGTACCTCTCTTTTATGTTGTTGATTTTCATCAACTGTTGGCTGATTTCTTGTATTTTGTTCATATTTGTTAACTCTTATAAACCTTTCAGTGGATGTTTGTACTGATAACTGGAGACTTCCTCTGATGGCTGGAAAGAAATGGGATAAAGGTCAAGTGAGGTGTGGGCAGGAGTAAGTTATCTGGTGCACTGATTTTATTCTCTGGCATTAGCACACATTCTTGGACTCTTATATGTCAGAAGTTCCAGTTGATAGAGTACTACTTTAGGCATAGTAACAAACTACTAAATAGGGAGAGTTAGGGATCTAAATGGCCTATATACTACAAATGTGTTTAATTATATTATTAGTAAAATTATAATTTTCACTGGAATGCTACTGCTTACTATTGTACATTGCATTTGTTTATTTGAACTAGGAATATTAAGGAGCTTTCTTGGAAAGAATAGATATTAATTTCTCATTTATTTATGTCTGAAGTTTTATATAGTACACATTTATTGTAGATCTTTATTAGAGTATAATTGCTGCACAATACTGTGTTAGTTTCTGTTGTACAACACAGGGAATCAGCTATATGCATACATATATCCCCATATACCCTCCTTCTTGAGGCTCCCTCTCACCCTCCCTATCCCACCCCTCTAGGTGGTCACAAAGCACATAGATGATCTCCCTGTGCTGTGATGCTGCTTCCACTAGCTATCCATGTTACATTTGGTAGTGTATATATGTCAATGTTACTCTCTCACTTCATCGCAGCTTACCCTTCCCCCTCCCTGAGTCCTCAAGTCCATTTTCTACGACTGGGTCTTTATTCCTGTTCTGCTCCTAGGTACAACAGAACCATTTATTTTTCTAGATTCCATATATATGCGTTAGCATATGGTATTTGTTTTTCTCTTTCTGATGTACCTCACTCTGTATGACAGACTCAAGGTCCATCCACTTCACTACAAAGAACTCAATTTCATTTCTTTTTATGGCCGAGTAATATTCTATTGTATATATGTGCAATATCTTCTTTATCCATTCATCTGTTGATGGACATTTAGGTTGCTTCCATGTCCTGGCTATTGTAAATAGTGCTGCAATAAATATTGGGGTGCATGTGTCTTTTTGAATTACTGTTTTCTCAGGATATATGCTCAGTAGTGGGATTGCTGGGTCATATGATGGTTCTATTTTTAGTTTTTAAGGAACCTCCATACTGTTCTCCATACTGGCTGTATCAATTTACATTCCCACCAACAGTGCAACAGGGTTCCCTTTTCACCACACCCTTTCCAGAATATATTGTTTCTAGATTTTTTGATAATGGCCATTCTGACTGGTGTGAGGTGATAACTCATTGCAGTTTTGATTTGCATTTCTCTAATAATTAGTGTTGTTGAGCATCTTTTCATGTGCCTCTTGGACATCTGTATGTCTTCTTTTGTGAAATGTCTATTTAGGTGTTGTGCCCATTTTTTAATTGGATGGTTTGTTTTTTTGATATTGAGCTCTATGAGCTGTTTGTATATTTTAGAGATTAATCCTTTGTCCATTGTTTCATTTACAAATATTTTCTCCCATTCAGAGGGCTGTCTTTCCACCTTGCTTATGGTTTCCTTTGTTGTGCAAAAGGTTTTAAGTTTAATTAGGTCCCATTTGATTTTTTTTTCATTACTCTAGGAGGTGGGTCAAAAAAACATCTTGCTGCATTTTATGTCAAAGAGTGTTTTTACTATGTTTTCCTCTAAGAATTTTATAGTGTCTGGTCTTATAATTAGGTCTTTAATCCATTTGGAGTACAAAACATTTAGAGAAGAGCTAACACCGATCCTTCTCCAACTCTTCCAAAAAATTGCAGAGGGAGGAATACTACAAAATTCATTCTATAAAGCTACCATCACCCTGATACCAAAACCAGAAAAAAGATATCACAAAGAAGATTATAGACCAATATCACTGATGAACATAGATGCAAAAATCCTGAACAAAATAATAGCAAATCTAATCCAACAACATATTAAAAGGATCATACAACATAATCAAGTGGAATTTATCCGAGGGATGCAAAGATTCTTCAATATATGCAAATCAATCAATGTGATGCACCATATTAACAAATTAATGAATAAAAACCATATGATCATCTAAATAGACATAGGAAAAGCTTTTGACAAAATTCAACACCGATTTATGATAAAAGCACTCCAGAAAATAGGCATAGAGGGAACCTACCTCAACATAATACAGTCCATATATGACATACCAACAGCAAACATCATACTAAATGGTGAAAGACTGAAAGAATTTCCACTAAGGTCAGGAACAAGACAAGGATGTCCACTCGCACCATTCTTGTTCAACATAATTTTGGAAGTCCAAGCCATGGCAATCAGAGAAGAAAAAGAAATAAAAAGAATACAAATTGGAAAAGAAGAAGTAAAAGTGTCACTGTTTGCAGATGACATGATACTATACATAGAAAATCCTAAAGATGCCACCAGAAAACTACTAGAATTAATCAATGAATTTGGTAAGTCTGCAGGACACAAAATTAATGCACAGAAATCTCTGGCATTCCTATACACGAACAATGAAAAGTTCAAAAGAGAACTTAAGGAAACAATCCCATTTACTATCACAACAAAAATAATAAAATACCTAGGAATAAACCTACCTAAAGAGACAAAAGACCTGTATGCAGAAAACTATAAGACACTGATGAAAGAAATTAAAGATGATACAAACAGATGGAGAGATATACCATGTTGTTGGATTGGATGAATCAACCTTGTGAAAATGACTATACTACCCAAAGCAATCTACAGATTCAATGTAATCTCTATCAAACTACCAGTGGCATTCTTCACAGAATTACAACAACAACAAAAATTTACCATTTATATGGAAACACGAAAGACCCCGAATAGCCAAAGCAATCTTGAGAAAGAAAAACACAGTTGGAGGAATCAGGATCCCCATCTTCACACTATACTACAAAGCTACATTAATCAAGACAGTATGGTACTGGCAGAAAAACAGAAATATAGATCAATGGTACAGGATAGAAAACCCAGAGATAGACCCAAGTGCCTATGGTTACCTAATTTATGACAAAAGAAGCAAGAACATACAATGGAGAAAAGACAGCCTCTTAAATAAGTAGTGCTGGGAAAACTGGACAGCTACATGCAAAAGAATGAAATTAGAACCCTACCTAGCACCATACACAAAAATAAACTCCAAATGGATTAAAGACCTAAATATATAGTACACATTTTTAATCTCAGTCATATCCTAACTTCTCCTTTAGTTCTGGTAATGTCTAAACTTCGTATTTACTACTGGACCCCTCTCTGGATTTCCAGTATTTTTATGATTTGGCTAATTGAAAAAAAATGTGCTTTTTCCCTCTTACTCTTTCCTTACTTATGATTTCTACATCTTCTTCTTTTGTCTTTAATCACTTTAAACATACTCATTTTGTATTCTATTTAAGAATGTTTTACATTATACCAAGTCCTTATCTAGCATAAAACATCTTATTTTATTGATCTACTTATGTGAGATATTATTCTACTGAGTTTTGTAACTTTCACTGTGATCTCATCATTGACAGGGTTGTCATTTCAATTCTTGGTGGAGGTAGAAAGAACAGTTGTATTCATGTGCTTTATTGACCAGGTTGATTCAATCTGTATTTTGATTTTGTGGAAGAAAGTGTTGAGTTTTAACTTTTCTATTACAATTCTCAAAATTTAGATCTTAAAAATGTTCAGGATTCCATTTATATAATATATGGATATAGATACACTTATGACATAAATTATTAAAAATAGCTATGATATGAAAATTGTATTATAACTCAGTTATTAAATTACCTCTCATCTGTTTTAAATAAAGAATTGTATAATTCAATTTATGTGAAATTGCTACATGTGAAAATTTTCTGCTTATATTCATTGTTTGTTTCTGTTTTTTGCATTTCAAGGAAAATGATCATGAAAAGGAAAAGTTCCTTTTTTGGAACTTTACAGTTCTTCTGGGGAGTGACAAAAACAAAATTTCCTCATCATCCTTGACTGTCATTGAGAATTTCCCTGTCTTTGAGGATTTTCAATAAAAAATCTGACTTTCCTGATCTTCAGATTTGGCCAAGTTGGGCTATTAGCCTGAGTCTGGGCTGATTATCTTTAATAAGATAGGAGGGAAAACAATTTGACATTTATATATAAGTGTTTATTTTTCTTCTTTTAAGATGGTCAAGTTGTAGGCAGCTGGAGTGGTAGTTATATACTACACCTACCAGTTATCTAGCTCTTTCTTGGGAACTGAAGACAAGTTCTCAGTAATGCTGGGAAGATATACATGGGAATATGTGTATCAGTTCAGTGGCCTAAGAATTTGAGAGCACATTTTCCTCTTCTGAATTCATCTTCTAGACATTTAAAAAGGATAATTAAGGGCAACAGCAAATTGTAGACATTAAAATCTTTTCAAATTGCACGGTAACATTGCACAGAATTGCATGGTAACATTTCACAGAATACGAGATGGAACAGTTTTCCACCATTAAGTCTTCAGTTCGATGTGACTTGGGAGTGATTTCCCTGTTTTAAAAAAATATGGTGGACTTTATTTTATTTTATGATGACAGTCCCAGTGTTCTGTTCCTTCATGTTGTTAATTCTCTTTGGAGAGACTACAAAGAGTTTTTGGAGATTAAAATGTACCCTTAAAGAAAATGATTTCATAATTAGATAAACTAAAATATATTACACATTTTGTTTTATGGAAACATTCAGTTGGAATTGACCATGAATGTTTTCACCTAATATCTATGTACAATTATCCAGAAAAGTGGGATGCCACGACATTTATGTCCAGTTGTCTGGGCGTCCAATTTTAGAGATTTGTCAAATTTGTTGTTCTTAATTTTTAGGTAGTTTAACACATCATTTTTTTAGAATTCAAGTTAACCTCTCAATATCCCCTTCAATTTTAGATATAGATTTCACAAAATGAAAATCCCACATACAATTAATTCTATCACAGTTATTAATTCAAGATGGTAGTTCTCTCTATCCTCTTAATTCCCACAATAAGACTCTTTGATTAGTTTTTAAAGTGTTAATTTGTTTTAAAATATATATTTGATAACATGCCCTGTGTAATATGGTGATTCTGCAAACTTCCTCTCTACCATTCCTAATTTCTGAATAAGTTAGGAATATTGGCCTTTCTAGTTCTTTAACATAGCTCACATTTTATTTTATTTTACTTGGGTTCAACAAGATGAAATATTGTTGGCAAATCACCAATTTCATATGGTTTATTTATTTAACTCACATATACAAGGTTAAATCTGTAATTTATAAGAAAATGTTTTAAATTTGTTTTCTTCAATGACTGATATTTCAGAATAAACACATTTAATCAAATCCTTCTAATTGGGCTGAACTATTTTGCTTGGGCTGAACTATTTCATAAATTAATCTTTTCTTATATCTAGAAATAAATGTTTTCAAATTCATAGTAAAAAACATTTTCAGACCATGTATAAATGGATATAATATTTACCCACTAAAAATGAGCTATAGATTTTTATTACTTATTACATATATAATTATATATTATTAGTATATATTATTTATTTTAATCATCCTTGAAGAAACAGTTGACAATTTATGAACTTATTGATGATCTAGTCATTAAAACAGTTGCCCAAGGACTTCTAATTTTTAACACTTCATGACCTTAAATTCTATTTCCACTGTGCTTCAAATGACTAGAAGTGTTTTTACAACAATGGATAGTAGTCCTTGAAAGATGCACTTTAAATTTTCAATAAAATAAATAATAAGATATAGATAAATAAAACATCATACCAATATCATGTAACTCAAATATATAGCCTATTGGCAGAATATGGATTGAATTTCTACTACCCATATTCTAATGAAATTGAATGGAGACAAATATCAAAGATTTACCTCATGAAAATATAACCCACCTGAAAGAATATAAGAAGATCATTATTTTCATGCTTGCCTTGTGATACAGAGGATTGGGTTCTATGTCATCCAGAAGACTAGTTATCTGTAGGGATTTTTTTTCTTTTTTTTAAGATAATAATTTTGTATAGTATTTCATCTCATTACTTTCTTGTTTATCTTCCTCATGTGAGGATAGTTTCCTTAAACCTATAAGAGACATGGTTCCTGATAGCTTTTTCGAATTTGCAAAGATCCTTCTTATGCTGTTTTTGTGAAGTGTTAAAAATATGCCTGGTTGTGTTCAAACATCTCCTGGCTTTGTTCCTCTCTTTCACTTTATCTGGGCCTTCTCTATTCTATGTCTTTGTTATCATTTTCTGGCTGAATTTTCATTTATTTTTCAGCAATTTTCTCCTTTTAGAGAGTTCTGCTCTGTGGCAGAGCAGTTTTGAGAGTACATGGGTTTAGAGTTCTGTAGCCTCTCCAAATTTACATTGGGATAATTGCACTTAACCTTTATTGAAGTGAGCAAAACCTCTGGCAATTTAAATTTCTATTTTCAAAATGGCTCACTGCCTTTTCAGTGAATACCTGTAGGCTATGTTTGAATTCTCCTATTCCCAAGTTCATTGGAATCCCTTTTATTTCCTTCTGCTTCTTCCTACACAGATGCTGATAATACTCAGATCTCATGGTTGTTGATGGGTTTCTCCCCACTCACCTGTACTTCAGGACTGGAGAGGAACAATTTTCCCTTAGTTTAGTTATATAATTGTCTATAGATATTTCGTATCAGTATTTGTTTGTTTTTATTTTGGAATTCAGGAAGATCTAATATCTTTTTCTATTCCAATCACCATCTCTCAATAGTTACTTTTTTTAAGTTTTTATGAAACATTTACTACAAAATTTGATTATGTTTTCAGTTGCATGTAAAGAATACATAAATTTTGGAAGCAGGTATTTTGAGACAACGTTCTTTGACCACAGTACAATAAAACCAGAATTTAATATTGAAACTTTAAGTAAACAAACAAACGAAGAAACCCAGAAACTATAAGTTGAAATAGAACTCTTCCAAAGACCTATGAGGAAAACAGAAAAGCAACAAAACATTGATTATTTAGAATACAATTTAAAAACTCAGAGAATCAAATGAAAAATTTGAAAACTAATGAGGGTACAATAAAATGGTGATTTGCACAATGGATACACTAAAATAATGTTCCTATATTTCAGAGAACAGCTGAAACTACCCTCTAAATTCTACAATTGCAACAAAAATTACAAAATAACTAAGAATTCATATAATTGAAAATGTTCAGTACTAAATGAAGAAAATATTAACAGAACAACAAAAAGCTTGAATAAATAAAATACCTATGTATTATAAGAAAGAATTATTATTAAAAATGCCAGTTCTTTCCAAATTATTACAATTAATGTTATTTTATTTAAGAATTCAATCGGATTTATTTCCATACTGGAAAAATGATTCTAAATTTCTTCTAGAGGAGCAAATAGATAAGAGTAGTTATGAACATATTATAAAAATATGTTTATGGCAGAGAACGTTCACTGTTCTTTATTAAAATGTAGTAATAAGACATAGTATTTAAACCAGTGTGATACTGCTGTGTGCTGAGCACTACACACACACACACCACATACACACATACCGTGTTTGAAAGAGCAGGATTCAATGGATATAGAAGAAATCAAAGTTATTATTTCATTACCATGGCTCCTTTATATACATTCTTATGGAGCTGATTCTTCCCCTGTTCTCTACTTGAAATTTCAGACTGGACCAAAATTTTCACTATCACTCTCCAAGTGTAAGTCCTCTGATCACCTTAGTTAACTTATATGTACAAACCAGTGTAATTATCTAAACTCCAAACTTCATTTGAAGCTAAAGCTTCTCCTCTCTCACAGCTAGTAGCTGCAGTAGAGAAAGGGATTCTTGTAGTAATGGTGCCATATGTTCACATATTTCAATTTACTCCTTTGCACTCAGTAAACTGCATTTCTCAACCACACACACCCCCTTCATCTAGGTGGAATTATCTGACTAGAGTGCTGGCCATTGAAATGTGGGTAAAAGTGATATATGCCGTTTTCTAAGTCTGAAAGCAAAGGACTTTGCAATGCCAGAGTGAGAGGAAGAAGAGGCCCAGATGCTTAAAACCCTTACCTGGAGGAGAGCTGACCAGAACACCCAAACCAAAAATATCTGCATCAGACTGTGTGAGTGGGAAACAAACAGATTATGTTCAACCACTGAGATTTGGGGATTGTTTAATAAAAGTTGGCTTAATCTGACTAATATAGAGACATGATTGATTCTTTCCTTTTCCCACATTTTGAGCTCCTAATGCTTCTCTCACAGATTACTAAATGTGGTTTCTGACATATCTAGTGTTCAAGTTTTCAAGCAGTAGAGAGATGAGGGTGCAAGATATGTCTTATATGAATGGTGCTATGTTGAATTGGCGTCAAGGCACCTTGTGTTTGTGGGGTCTTTTCATACATGTTTCATATCTTGTCCACTAATGTATAGACTTCTGATTTGTTATTTGTTAGAGTATCATTACTTCTGAATTTACAGACTTCTATTTTTCTGCCACAGGCTCTTCAGCCAACTTTTCACTCTTAAATTTCTCAGGTATGAATCAGGCATCAATCTGTGTTTCCCCAAGTGACATAGGATGCTTATAAAGCATTCTGAATGGTGTAGTTGAAGACTGTCTCACTGACCTTAAAGTGAGAAAAAAATCATCCCCTACCCTGGCCGAACTCTTTAAAAAAGTACAGGAAGCACCATTCATATACAGTAGGACACTCTGCAACAGTCATTCTTCTTACCAGCCCTTTTGCACATTGACAAAAATCTGAAGTCCTCTGATTACCAACTTCTCTAACTTTACTGACTTAACCCTTTATACAATTAACTGAAAGGCTAAGGGCAACACAATTGGGTTTCAGACACCTCCATTGCAAGCTCTTCATAAATGTTTTAAAATCTCACTTTGGATAAAAGAGTATGGTTGTACTCCCTTATCTGAGGTTTTGCTGTCTGAAGTTTCAGTTACCCACAGTCAACCATGATCCAAAAATATTAAATGAGAATTCCAGAAATAAACAATTCATAAATTTTAAATTGCATGGACATTCTGCATAGCATGATGAATCACTCCTTTGTCCAGCATATCCACAATGTATTTGCTAACTGCCCCCTCTTCACTTAGTAGCCCTCTTCATTATCAGATTGACTGTTGTGGTATCATACTGCTTGTGTCCAAGTAACACTTATTTTACTTAATAATGACCCCAAAGCACAAGAGTGCTGATGCTGGTAATTCAGATATTCTCTTACTGTGTCTAATTTATAAATTAAACTATATCATAGGTATGTATGTATAGGAAAAAAAACAGTATATATAGGGTTCAGAAAGATCTGCAGTTTCAGACCTCCACTAGGAGTCTTGGAATATACCCCCCTTGGATAAGGGTCAGGGACTATTGTAGTTTTCTTCCACATTGTCCATTTTATTCGCATATAGTTGCTTGTAGTAAGCTCTCATGATCCTTTGTATTTCTGCAGTACCAGTTGTTACTTTTCCTTTTTTGTTTCTAATTCTATTGCTTTGAGACTTCTGCCTTTTTTTCTTGATGAGTCAGGCTAAAGGTTTTGCAATTTTGTTTATCTTCTCAAAGAACCAGCTTTTAGTTTTGTTGCTCTCTGATATTGTTTCCTTCATTTCTTTGTCATTTATTTATGATCTGATCTTTATGATTTCTTTCCTTCTGCTAACTTTGGAGGGTTTTTTTGTTTGTTTGTTTCTCTAATTCCTTTAGGTGTAAGGTTAGGTTTTGTATTGAGATGTTTCTTGTTTTTTGAGGTAGGATTGTATTATGATAAACTTCCCTCTTAGAACTGCTCTTGTTGCATCCCATAGGTTTTGGGTCATCGTGTTTTCATTGTCATTTGTTTGTAGGTATTTCTTGATTTCCTCCTTGATTTCTGCAGTGATCTGTTGTTTATTTAGTAGTGTATTGTTTAGCTTCCTTGTGTTTGTAATTTTTACAGATCTTTTCCCTGTAATTGATATCTAGTCTCATAACATTGTAGATGGAAATGATACTTGATATGATTTCAATTTTCTTACCTTTACCAAGGCTTGCTTTGTGACCCAAGATATGATCTATCCTGGACAGTGTTCCATGAGCACTTCAGAAGAAAGATTATTCTGTTGTTTTTGGATGGAATGTCCTATAAATATCATTTACGTCCATCATGTTTAATGTATCATAGAAAGCTTGAGCTTTCTTTTTAATTTTTATTTTGGATGATCTGTCTTTTCATAAAAGTGGGGTGTTTAAGACCACTACTGTGATTGTGTTGCTGTCGATTTCCCTTTTTATGGCTGTTAGCATTTGCCTTACGTATTGAGGTGCTCCTATGTTGGGTGCATAAACATTTACAATTTTTATATCTTCTTCTTGGATTGATCCTTTGATCATTATGTAGTGTCGTTTTGTCTCATCATAGTCATTCTTTTAAAGTCTATATTGTCTGATATGAGAATTGCTACTCCAGCTTTCTTTTTTTTTTTTTTTTTTTTTTTTTTTTTTTGCGGTACGTGGGCTTCTCACTGCTGTGGCCTCTCCCGTTGTGGAGCACAGGCTCCAAATGCACAGGCTCAGCGGCCGTGGCGCACGGACCCAACCACTCCGCGGCATGTGGGATCTTCCCAGACCGGAGAACGAACCCGTGTCCCCTGCATCGGCAGGCGGACTCTCAACCACTGCGCCACCAGGGAAGCCCCCAGCTTTCTTTTGATTTCCATTTGCAAAGACTATCTTTTTCCATCCTCTCACTTTCAGTCTGTATGTGTGCTTAGTTCTGAAGTGGGTCTCTTGTAGACTGCATATATATGGTTCTTGTTTTTGTATCCATTTAGCCAGTCTATCTCTTTTGGTTGGAGCATTTAATCCATTTACATTTAAGGTAATTATTGATATGTATGTTCCTATTACCATTTTCTTAATTATTTTGCATTTGTTATTGTAGGTCTTTTCCTTCTCTTCTGTTCCCTGGCTAGACAAGTTCCTTTAGCTTTTGTTGTAAAGCTGGTTTGATGGTGCTGAATTCTCTTAGCTTTTGCTTGTCTGTAAAGGTTTTAATATTTCTGTTGAATCTGAATGATATCTTTGCTGGGTAGAGTAATCTTGGTTGTAGGTTTTTCCCTTTCATTGCTTTAAATATGCCCTGCCACTCCCTTCTGGCTTGCAGAGTTTCTGCTGAAAGCTCAGTTGCTAACCTTATGGGGATTCCGTTTTATATTATTTGTTGCTTTTCCCTTGCTGCTTTTAGTATTTTTTCCTTGTATTTCATTTTTGATAGTTTGATTATTATGTTTCTTGTCGTGTTCCTCCTTGGATTCATCCTGTATGTTACTATCTGTGCTTCCTAGACTTGATTGACTATTTCCTTTCCAATATTAGGTAAGTTTTCAACTATAATCTCAACAAATATTTTCTCAGCCCCTTTCTTTTTCTTTTCTTCTTCTGGGACCCCTATAATTCGAACATGGGTGTGTTTAATATTATCCCAGAAGTCTCTGAGACTGCCCTTATTTCTTTTCATTCTTTTTTCTTTATTCTGCTCTGCAGTAGTTATTTCCACTATTTTATCTTCCAGGTCACTGATCCGTTCTTCTGCCTCAGTTATTCTTCTATTGATTCCTTCTAGAGAAATTTTAATTTCATTTATTGTGTTTTTCATGATTGTTTGTTTGCTCTTTAGTTCTTCTATGTCCTTGTTAAACTTTTCTTGTATTTTCTCCATTCTATTTCCAAGATTTTGGATCATCTTTCGTGTCATTACTCTGAATTATTTTTCAGCTAGACTGCCTATTTGCTCTTCATTTCTTTGGTCTGGTGGGTTTTTACCTTACTCCTTCATCTACTGCATATTTCTCTGTCTTCTCATTTTGCTTAACTTATACAGTGTTTGGGGTCTCCTTTTAGCAGGTTGCATGTTCGTAGTTCTTGTTTTTGGTGTCTGCCCGTAGTGGGTAATGTTGGTTCAGTGGGTTGTGTAGGCTTCCTGGTGGAGTGGACTGGTGCTGTGTTCTGGTTGATGAGTCTTGATCCTGTCTTTCTGGTACAGGACCATGTTTGGTTGTATGTTTTGTGGTGTCTGCGACCTTATTATGATTTTAGGCAGCCTGTCTGCTAATGGGTGGTGTTGTGTTCCTGTCTTGCTAGTTGTTTGACATAGGGTGTCCAACACTGTAGTTTGCTTGTCATTGAGTGGAGCTGGGTCTTAGCATTGAGATGGAGATCTGTTAGAGAGCTTTTGCTGTTTGATATTATGTGGAGCTGGGAGGTCTCTAGTGGACCAATGTCCTGAACTTGGCTCTCATATTTCAGAGGCACAGGCCTGCCACCCAGCTGGAACACTAAGACCTGTCAGCCACATGGCTCAGAAGTAAAGGGAGAAAGAAAGAATAAAATAAAATAAAGTTATTAAAATATTAAATTAAAAATATTATAAAAATAAAAAGTAATAAATAAGAAAAAAAGAATGAAAGAAGAGAACAAGCAAACCAAAAAACAAATCCACCAATGATAACAAGTGCTAAAACTATATTACTAAAAAAGAAAAAATAAAAAGGACAGACAGAACCCTGGGACAAATAGTAAATGCAAAGTTATACAGACAAAATCACACAAAGAAGCATGCACATGCAAAGTCACAAAAAGATAAAAAGGAAAAAAATATCTATATATTAAAAAAAGGAAGAGAGCAAACAAATCAATAAACAAATCTACCAATGATAATAAACTTTAAATACTAAACTAAGATAAACATAAAACCAGAAACAAATTAGGTGCAGAAAGCAAACCCCAAGTCTACAGCTGCTCCCAAAGTTCACTGCTTCAGTTTTGGGATGATTTGTTATCTATTCAGGTATTCCAGAGATGCAGTGTACATCAACTTGATTGTGGAGATTTCATTTACTGCTATTGAGGCTGCTAGGAGAAATTTCCCTTTCTCTTCTTTGTTTGCACAGCTCCTGGGCTTCACTTTTGGATTTGGCCCTGCCTCTGCATGTAGGTCACCTGAGGGTATCTGTTCTTCATTCAGACAGGACGGGGTTAAAAGAGCAGCTGTTTAGGGGGCTATGGCTCACTCAGGCCGAGGAAAGGTAGGGGTATGGAGTGCAGGGCAAGCCTGTGGAAGCAGAAGCTGGTGTGACATTGCAACAGCCTGACGTGCACAGTGTGTTCTCATGGGGAATTTGTCCCTGGATCATGGGACCCTGGCAGTGGCCGGCTGCACAGGCTCCTGGGAGAGGAGGTGTGGATAGTGACATGTGCTTGCACACAAGATTCCTGGTGGCTGCAGCAGCAAACTTAGCATATCATGCCCATATCTTGTGTTCATGCTGATAGCCGTGGCTCGTGCCCTTCCCTAGAGCTCATTTAGGTGGTGTTCTGAATACCCTCGCCTCGTGCACCCTGAAACAATTGTGTCTTGCCTCTTAGGTAATTCCAGACTTTTCCTGGACTCCCTCCTGGTTAGCTGTGGTGCACTAGTTCCCTTCAGGCTGTGTTCAAGCAGCCAACCTCAGTCCTCTCCCTGGGATCTGAACTCCGAAGCTGAAGCCTCAGCTCACAGCCTCTACCTGCCCCAGTGGGTTAGCAGACAATCCTCTCAGACTGGTGAGTGCTTGTCGGCACTGATCCTCAGTGTGGGGATCTCTCTGCTTTGCCCTCTGCACTGCTATTGTTGCACTTTCCTCCATGGCTCCTAATCTTCCCCCTGCCACCCCATGTCTCTCCCAGTGAAGGGGCTTCCAAATGTGTGGAAACTTTTCCTCCTTCACAGCTCCCTCCCAGAGGTGAAGGTCTCATCCCTATTCTTTTGTCTCTGTTTTTTTCTTTTTTCTTTTGCCCTACCCAGGTACATCAGGAGTTTCTTGCCTTTTGGGAACTCTGAGGTCCTCTGACAGCGTTCAGTAGGTGTTCTGTAGGTGTTGTTCCACATGTAGATGTATTTCTGATGTATTTGTGGGGAGGAAGGTGATCTCCATCTTACTCCTCCACCATTTTGAAGGTCTCCTAATTACCTGTTTTAAATTAATATTATGGAAACTAATAAAATATGAGCATGAAGTATGAGTTATAACTATGAAAATAATTTGCATATTTTAAAAAGATCAGATAAGGATGAGGATCCCCATAACATGCTTTAAAAAACTTTCAAAAACAAAAATAAAAATATTCTGCACTCATATTGATTCAAAATCATATTTAATTTTTCTTTCCATTTTTTAAAAAAAGGCTTCCAGTCTTGTTCCTAAATAAAAGATTGGCAACAAATGTACATTAATATGTGTATGCTATAAATGTATTTGTTTCTGTGTGTGCATTTTCACATTTTAATAAACTTTTAATATCAGTCACCAATTCCTATATCCAATTTAATTGAATAATATATTCTCTCTCTCTCTTGCTCTTGTTCTCACTCTCCCTTTCTTAATTTATACCTCTATGTTTGTATCTATTTATATCTATCTATCTATCTATCTATTGTAATTTAAATATGTAGGTTTTACTATTGAACATTTCTTTTAGAATAGTATAAACAAATTTTAATTGAAATCTCCTTTTGCATAAATAGTAAATTAACAATGATTAATAAAGTATAGGATTTCAAGTCAGGCCTCTGGGAAAGAATGTGATGGCAATAGACATAGCCTTATCAAAAGAAAATGTCTATTCAATCCAACCATATTCTAGCTACCTTGAAGAGACTGCTTATGTCATGGGTCCATGTGTGAGCTTCCCACTGGTCTACAAATTGATATATAGAGATGAGTCAGCCCTACCCATGCATTTGAATAGCCCAAGAAATGACATTTCTTTCTCCTTTATATACTTTGATCCCTAGAAGCAGCTGTGTAAAGGAGGGTCATATTAATAATCCCATATATTACAGCAATAATTTCAGATCTAACAGCTTGGCTAAAAAATTATCAAGTAGATTTTTTTTACTCAGACATTAAATTTCTTTGAATTATTTGCACAGCAAATTCTTAGGCAAGAACTGTTTCTTTAATATGTTCTATAACACCATTAGAGCTTTATAAATATTTGCTTATAATAATTCAAATTATTTTGAAGTTTATCCTATACTTGCTTGATCCCTGTGTTTAATTTGAATGCAACTACAATTCTTCCCCATCAAACCCTGTGTGCCATTCACTCACCAGTGTAGGTTCTCCTGGATTTAGCTTAAAAGTAAAAGACTAAATGTATCCAACTAGGGTTTGCATTTGTTTTCCTGTTTTTTCTTTGTTTTGGTTTATTTTATTTGAATTTTTTTCTGTTTTACTATATGATGTTTACTATCAATTCACTCTTTTCCATTACTTAAACCTCAGTTTTGATATCTAATGAGCTATATTACATGATGAACATCTCTAAGTGGTAAAAGGTCTGTACAATCTTTTGGTCTTTAAACAGCTATATTGGATAACCACCCAAATTTTGAAAACAAATCACATATGTTAAAACACGTTTTGAAGGGCTTGCAAGATGGTGGCTTAGAAGGATGTGAGCTCACCCTTTCTTACAAAAACACTAAAGTCACAACTAACTGCTGAACAACCATGGACAAAAAATGGTGGAATCTACCAAAAATGATAACCTCCATCCAAAGACAAAAAAGAGGCCACAAGACAGTAGGAGGAGTTCAATGACAAATTTAAATCCCATACCCACTAGGTGGGCAACCCACTAATGGGAAAATAATTATACCACAGAAGTTCTCTGACAAGGGTAAAAGTCCTGAGGCCCATGTCAGGCTTCCCAGCCTGGGGGTCTGGCAACGGGAGGAGGAGCCCCAGAGTTTCTGGCTTTGAAGGTCACTGAGGTTTGATTACAGGAATTCCTCAGGACTGGAGCAAACAGAAACTCCACTCTTGCAGGGTGTACCCAGGTTCTTGTGCACACCAGGACCCCAGAAAAAAGAAGTGACCTCTTAAGAGACTGAGTCAGACTACCTGCTAGTATTGGAGGGATTCCTGCAGAGGCAGGGGATGGCTGTGGCTCACTGTGGGGACAAAGATACTGGCAGCAGCAGTTCTGGTGAGTCCTCATTGGCACAAGCCTTCCTGGAAGCCACCATTTTCCCACCCAACTCCCTGTAAGCTCCAATGCTTGGCCAAGCAACCAACAGGGCAGGAACACAGCCCCACCTATCAGCAGATAGGCTGCTTAAAACCTTCCTGAGCATGGCCCAGCTCACAGGAGGGACAAGGCCCAGCTCCACCCACCAGTGGTCAGGAACCAGATTCTCCCACCAGGATACCTGCACAGTCCTCTTAGAGAGCCTCATCTGTCACAGGGCAGACAGCAGAAGCAAGAAGAACTACAATTCTGCAGCCTGTGGAAGGGAAACTGCAGTCACAGAAAGTTAGACAAAATGAGATGGCATAGGAATATGTCCCAATCAAAGGAACAAGGAATATGTCCCAGAACACCTAATTAAAGTGGAGATAATCAAGATACATGAAAAAGAATTCAGAGTAATGATAGTGTAGATGATCCAAGATCTTGTAAAAAGAATGGAGGCACAGGTTGAGAAGATGCAAGAAATGTTTAACAAAGACCTAGAAGAACTAAAGAACAAACAAACAGAGATGAACAATCCAATAACTGAACTAAAAAAAAAAGTACACTAGAATGAATCAATAGCAGAGTAACTGAGGCAGAAGAATGGATAAATGAGCTGGAAGATAAAATGGTGAAAATAACTGCCACAGAACAGAATAAAGAAAAAAGAATGAAATGAAGACAGTCTATCAGACCTCTGGGACAACATTAAACGCACCAACATTCGCATTATAGGGGTCCCAGAAAGAGAAGAGAAAGAAAATGGACCTGAGGAAATATCTGAAGAGATAATAGCTGAAAACTTCCTTAACATGGTAAAAGAAACAGTCACGCAAGTCCAGAAAGCAGAGTCCCAGGCAGGATAAACCCAAGGAGAAACATGTTGAGACAACATAGTAATCAACTGACAAAAATTATAGGCAAAGAAAAAATATTAAAAGCAACAAGGGAAAAACAACAAATAGCATACAAGGGAACTCCCATAAGTTTATCAGCAGATTTCTCAGCAGAAACTCTGCAGGCCAGAAGGGGGTGGCATGATATATTTAAAGTGATGAAAGGGCAGGACTTACAACCAAGAATACTCTACACAGCAAGGCTTTCATTCAAATTTGACAGAGAAATCAATAGCTTTACAGATAAGCAAAAGCTAAAAGAATTGAGCACCACCAGACCAGCTTTGCAACAAATGCTAAAGGAACTTCCTTCAGTGGAAAAGAAAAGAACACTACTAGAAACAAGAAAATTATGAATGGAAAAGCTCACTGGTAAAGGAAAACATAAAGTAAAAGTAGAAAATCATAGGCATGCAGATATGATAACAAAACCAGCAATTGTGAGGAGACCACAAATGCAGGATATTGGAAGTACATTTGAAATTAAAAGACCAGAAACTTAAAACAATCTGATTTATATATAGAGACTGCTATATCAAAACCTCCTGGTAACCACAAAGCAAAAATCTGCAATAGATACACATGCAAAAAGGGAAAAGGAATCCAAACACAACACTAAATTTAGTCATCAAATTGCAAGAGAACAAAAGAGGAAAGGAAGAAAAAAGATCTACAGAAACAAATCTTAAACATTTGACAAAGTGGCAGTAGCAACAAAGAAATGCAATTCACTACTATGAGATATCACCTCACATCAGTCAGAATGCCCTTCATCAAAAAATCTACAAACAATAAATGCTGGAGAGAGTGTGGAGAAAAGGGAACCCTCCTACACTGTTGGTGGGAATGTAAATTGGTACAGCCACTATGGAGAACAGTATGGAGTTTCCTTAAGAAACTAAAAATAGAGCTACCATATGATCCAGCAATCCCACTCCCAGGCATATATCTGTAGAAAAACATGCTTCAAAAGGATTCATGCACCCCAATGTTTATTGCAGTGCTCTTTACAATAGCCTAGACATGAAAAAAATAAATGTACAAATCGACAGATGAATAGATAAAGAAGGTATGGTACATATATACAATGGAATATTACTCAGCCATTAAAAAGAATGAAATAATGCCATTTGAAGCAACAGGGAAGGACCTTGAGATTATCATACTAAGTGAAGTAAGTCAGACAGTAAAAGACAAATGTATGATATCGTCTATATGCGGAATCTAAAAAAAATGATACAAATAAACTTATTTACAAAACAGAAACAGACTCACAGACTTAGAGAAAAAACTTATGGTCATCCAGGGGAGGGTAGGGGGAAGGGATGGATTGGGAGTTTGGGATTGACATGTACACACTGCTATATTTAAAATAGATAATCAACAAGGACCTACTGTATAACACAGAGATGGCTGCTCAATATTCTGTAATAACCTAAATGGGAAAATAATTTTTAAAATATTATTTTTATTATTTTATTTACATCCACTATACTCCAATAAAAATTAAAAATAAAGTAATAGAGACTACAAAAACAGTATAAGGATAAATAATATTGGATAGATACATGTATTTGTATAACTGAATCACTTTGCTATACAAGTGAAACTAACACAGCATTGTTAATCAACTATGCTCCAATAGAAAAGGAAAATTTAAAAAAAAACAAAGAAAAGTAAAAAAACAAGTTTCAATGGAAAAAAGTATGGCTATATGTGTCATCATTAATGAGTCCCTAAAATATTTAGCAACCATCTTAAAATGAGACAGATTAATCAAATGCTTTGAAGTATTGAGAAAGGCATTGATTTTAATGGAAATTAAAATAAAACTTCCTATCCATGCACAAGCTTATTGGGTGACCAATTGGGATGATATTTATAGTGGAATATACATAGATCCAGAAATTTATTTGTTAAGGCATAAGCAATATCACAGGATAAATACTCTGCACACTCTTAAAGTATCAAATATTTTGGAACATTAATTTGAGGAGACAAAATACAATATTTATACTAATTTTTATGCTAAACCACAGAACTTCAAGTAAATTGTGTGTTTGTAGTTGACTCTTTCAAATTATGTCCCAATACAACCCTCCCACATGTTTTGGTATGTTTTAACAATCCTTTGCTTTTAGAAGTATGTGAATTGAAATATATTAGACATATTGAACTAAGGGAATAACAATTAGATGCAAGGAAAAGACACCAGAATATCCACAATTAATATATATATATACATATATATATATATATATATATGTATATATATATATATATATATATGTAATGACATGTAGACAATAGTTTTTTCATACACTGCTAATGGAGATGTTTGTCAATATCTACTAAATTGAAACATGAATACACTATGACCCAGCAATTTCATGCCTAGTAATATACCTAACATAAATACATATGTTTACCAAGACATGTCCTAGAAAGTAAAAGTTTCAACATATGAATTTTTTTGGGGGGGACACAAACATTCATACCATAGTAGGATGTACATCCAGAATATGTAGACACCACTCACGATTCAATTATAAATAGAAAAATATCCCTATTACCAAATGGGTAAAGGGTCTGAATAGCCATTTCTCCAAAGAAGTTATATAAATGGCCAATAAGTACATGAAAAGATGTTCAACATTTTTTTTTTCATTAGGAACATGCAAACAAAACCACAATGAGATACAACTGTACAAATACTAGGATGGATAAATTAAAAAGGACAGTAATAAAGGTTGGTGAGGAGATAAAGAAATGTGAACCCTCATACTTTACTGATAGAAATGTAAAGTGGTAGAGAATCTTTAGAAAACAGTTTGGCTGGTCCTTAAAGTGTAAAATAGATTAACGATCTAACTGAGCAATTTCACTCTAGTGTATTTATCAAAGAGACATAAAAATATATATTCATACAAAATTGTGTACAAAAATGTTCATAGCAGGGCTTCCCTGGTGGCACAGTGGTTGAGAGTCCACCTGCCAATGCAGGGGACAGGCGTTTGTGCCCCAGTCCAGGAAGATCCCACATGCCATGGAGCGGCTAGGACCATGAGCTGTGGCCACTGAGCCTGCGTGTCCGGAGCCTGTGCTCCGCAATGGGGGAGGCCACAACAGTGAGAGGCCCACGTACCGCAAAAAAAAAAAAAAAAAAAATTCGGAGCAGAACAATTCATGGTAGGCAAAAAGTGTTCAAGAAAAACCTAAATATCCATCAAGTGAAGAATGTATGAACAAAATGTAATTTATCCATACAATGGGATATTATTCCACAATACAGAGAAATGAAGCACTGATACATGTTACAAAATGAATGAACCTTGAACACCCTATGCTAAGTGAACTATGCCAGTTAAAAAAGACCATATATTGCATGAGTCTGTTGATATGAAATGTCCAGAAAAGCAAATCTATTGAGATAGAAAGTAAATTAGTAGTTGTACAGGGTTAGGGGTTTGAGTGAGTGGGGGAATGACTTCTACTAAGTAAAGGTCTTCTTTAAGGAATAATGAAAATTTTCTAAGTTAGATACTTGTGATGATTGGACAACTTTTTCAGTATACTAAATAAACACTGAGTCGTATACTTTAAAAGGCTGAATTTTATGATATATAAATTTTACCTTCATAAGGATATTATTTTAAAAAGCTCCGTGTTAACAATTACATCTTCCTAACAGTGTAAGGACTTCAGCAATGTATTCCCTCAAATTCTGGTCTCTCTGTTCTGTAAAAGGCAAATCAGATAATTTAATTTGGAAAACAATAAAGATTAGCGAGAAGCCTGAAATTAAAAAAACAAACTCATAGAATTGAAAAATGCAAAGACTGAAATAAATCTCAATGAAGGGGCTCAATAATGGAGTGGAAATGGTAAAGGATAGTATCAGTGAATTTGAGGAAATATCAGTAGAATTTACTTAATCTTACCAACAGAAACAAAGTATACAAAAATAGTAAACCAAGTCTCAGCAGCCTGTAGGAAAATAACCAAAAAGCTAATATTCACATCATTGGGGTCCCAGAAGGAGAGAGCAAAGAGTGAGTTGGACTGAGAAAAGTATTCAAAGAAATAATGCTTTTAAATTTCTCAAATTTGGCAAAGACATGAACCAACAAATTCAAGATGTTGATGAATCCCAAACTGGATAGACCTAGGTAAATTAACACCAAGATATAGCACAAGTAAACTCTGAAATTTAAATATAAAAGGAAAAATTATTGAACACATTCAGAGAGAAATGACATTAAATTTGGAAGAATAACAGTTTGAATGACAGTGGATTTCTTATCTGATACCAGGAAGTTCATAATTAAGTAACACGTGATTTTTGTTATTTATTGAAACCAAGAAATGTTAACTCATAATTCTATACCCAGTGAAAACACATTTAAGGAATAAAGGAGACATGAAGGCATTCTCACATGAAGGAAAGCTAGTAAACTGTGTTGCTAGTAAACCCATCTTTACAGAATAGTTGAAGATAGTCTCTAAACAGAAAAGAAATAACAGAAGAAAGTTTGAAACCACTAAAGAATGAAGACCGTTAGAATTAGTAAAAGTAAGGTAGATTGTCCTTCTTTTCTTGAGCCTCTTAAATCATATTTCAATTTTTGAAGCAAAAATCATAACACCATCAGATGTGCTGCTCATGGTATATAGAGGAAATATTTAAGTCAATTATATTTTTCAAATGGGTAGGTCAAAAGAACCTAAGTGATTCCTTTCACATGAAGTGACAAAACATTGATACCAGTAGACTACAGTAAGTTACTTATGTATTTTCTAATACACAGAGCAACCACTAAGGAAACTAGACAAAGGGATATATTCAAACATGCTATAAATAACTAAAAATGAAATTTAAAATATTCATGCAACCTACAGGAAAGAAAGAAAAGAGAAAGACAGGAATAGGAAACAAATGGAAGAGAAGTAGTAAAATGGTGTACTTAAGCCCTAGTATATTTATAATTACTTAAATTGTAAGTAGTGTATACCAAATAACAGACAAAAGTTGGCAGAATGGATGAAAACAACATGGCCCCACTATATGTTGTCTATGAGAAACTCACTTCCAATAGAAAGATATTGTCAAAAAGTTGAAAATAAAATTATTTTAAAAGTATATAGCCTGGAAAAAATTAATCAAAATAAGCAGAAGTGACTATATTAATGTACATAATGGTGACTTTTTAGCAAAAAAAAAATTACTAGAGTCAAAAAGAGACACAGAATTATGGTAAAAGAGTCAATCCACCAAGAAGCTGTATCAATCTTAAACATGTATGCACTAAATAATGGAGCCTTAGAATACGTGAAACAAAAAATTATTGAGCTAAAAGGACAGTCAAATTCACAAATATGATTAGGGACTATAACACACCACTCTCAGTAATTGATCAGAAAGCATGCAGAAGAAATAAACAACAAAATGAATCAATAGGCTTACATTGATTGACATGTATAGAAAACTCCATCCAACAATAACAGAATATACATTTTTTTTCAAATGCTTATGGAACATTGACCTGGAGAGAAAATATTCTAAGTAATACACAAACAAGTTTAAATTTAAAATAATTGAAATAGTATGGAAGGCTACTGTCTGACCTTAATGGAATCAAAATAAAATTAATAACAGAAAAGAAAGAGGAAATTACCCATACATATGGAAATTAAACAACACATTCCTAAATAATTCATGGATCAAAGATTTTTCAAAGGGGATATAAATACATTGAAGTGAATGAAAATGAAGAGATAATATATAAAAATATTTCAGACCTACCTAAAATAGTGCCGAGAGTGAAATTTATTGCACTAAATGTTTATATTAGAAATGAAGAAAGGTCTTAAATCAATAATTTAATCAAAACCTAAATGCCTCCCTCCGGGAAACAGAAAAGGAAAGAGAAAAATAAACAAAACAAACAAAAGAAAAGAAATAATAAAGATGAGATCAGAAAGCAGTAAAATTTAAAACAAAAACAATAGAGAAGTTAATGAAACAAAAAGCTATGTTTTTTTTTAAAGAGCAGTACCATTGACAAAATTTTCTCAAGAATGAGAGACAAAGACATAAATTGCCTGTATTAGGAATAAAACATAAATATTACTACATCCTTCAATAAATATGTTGAATGAATAAAGAGTATTCATTAAACAGTCTAGTTTTAATTAAACTAAAGATCACAAAGGAACACATTTTTAGTGTTTGTATTCAAGAAACAGAACCAAACACTATCTCTTTTCAGAGCTTGGTTTCTTGTTTCCTTCAGGATAGAACAAAAGGCTCTAAATGTATAAATCAAAGAAGCACATTGACCAAAGCAATACATAATAATTTGAATCAATCTTTTCAAAAATGTAAAGAGAAACAAATAATTTCATTTCCAGGATGGAAACCATGCTTAATTTGTGCACATTTTATCACTACTATTATTATCAACTTAAGCAACTAGATTTTAATTTTTTTCTTCTTTTTAAAAATTTTTATTGGGGTATAGTTGATTTACAATGTTGTGTTAGTTTCAGGTGTACAGCAAAGTGAATCTGTTACACCTATACATATGTCTACTCTTTTTTAGATTCTTTCCCCATATAGGCCATTACAGAGTATTGAATAGAGTTCCCTGTGCTATAAAGTAGGTCCTTATTAGTTATCTATTTATATACAGTATTGTGTATGTTTGAATTCTAATCTTCCAGTTTCGTCCCTCTGTTCTCCCTTACCCCCCAGTAACCATATGTTTATTTTCTATATCTGTAACTCTATTTCTGTTTTGTAGATAAGATCATTTGTAGCCCCTTTTTAGATTCCACATATAAGTGGTATCATATATTATCTTTCTCTGTCTGACTTACTTCGCTCAATATGACAATTTCTATGTCCATCCATGTTGCTGCAAATGGCATTATTTTGTTCTTTTATATGGCTGAGTAATAGTCCATTGTATATATGTACCACATCTTCTTTATACATTCCTCAGTTGATGGAATTCTGGAGAGGGAGTGGAGAAAAGGGAATTCTCATGCACTGTTAGTGGGAATGTAAATTGATACAACCTCTATGGAGAACAGTATGGAGGTTCCTTATAAATCTAAAACTAGAGCTACCAAATGATCCAGCAATCCACTCCTGGGCATATATGCATAGAAAAACATAATTCAAAAAGATACATGCACCCCAATGTTCATTGCAGCATTATTTACATTAGCCAGGACATGGAAGCAACTAGATTTTAATTTAAGTAATGTTAAACATTTGTAATATAAATCCAAATTATTTACTGATTTTTGTTAATACATGTGCATTTAACATCATTAAAGTCAGTGTACATTTTTTGTAATCTGCTTTTTTCCCATTAGGCACTATTTCATACATATATATTTATATGTTGGATATTCTACGCCCTTGTCAGTTTTATTTGACACAAACTATTATATCATGATGATATTTCTTAGTTTATCCACTCCACATTAGTTAATCATTTTATGTTGTTGCTATAATAAAATAGCTTTCTCCCTATCTGATATTTCTTAAAAACCCATACCATATCCCTAAACTCACACTGACTGAGTTATACTTGTCTTTAATTTGGAGACCAATTCTGGAATCCGAGTTTAACATCAAATCAACTTTATTTCTGGTTCATTTCTGAACATTGCCCTGGTTCCATGGTTTGAGTTTTTGTGTCTGAGTCCCCAAATTAAAAATTTACTTACAGCCTAGTTCTCTGGAATCATAACTCTGTTTTAATCTTACTAGCTCTCTTTGTAACTGGTGTCCTTTCAATGAATGCCAGCTTGCCACAGATTTACCAAGATCTTCCACTAGGCTCCTCTATTACTTTGTACTGTCTGCATTTATAACCAAATATTTGTTACATCCTACTCTACAACCTTGAAAAAATGTGTATAATTATCTACACTGTCATTAATTTCTATAACATTTTCTTGATGTCAAGTTCTGCCTGCTTGCCTGAACTTAATTTCATGAGCTACTACTGTGTGCAACAACAAAAACCTAGCCCATTTTATTATCTAATTCCTGGCTTTTTTGCTGGGTTGCTGGGTTTATTTTGCTACTGACAGATAAATTGAGTTTTAATTCATTCATTTAACAAATATTTATTGCACACATACTAAATTCTAGGCATTAGTATAGATGCAGAGTATTGCAGTAAACCAAACCTACACAAGCCCTTCCCTCATGGAATTTATATTATAGTGAGGGAAGAGGAAATTCTGGCACTTACTATTATTGAATAGCACTGCCATGTATAACTTTACTCTTTGTACATTTCTGGATTATTTTCTTGGTACAGATTGTGGTGGAAAAAAATGAAAAAATCACTGTGTGGCAGAGACTGGTTTGTTTTTCACCAAACCCACTTTTTTTTTTCCTGAGCACACAGCTAGAATATATTCCACAGCCTCCTTCCAAGTTAGGTGTGGTCATGTGATTGAATTGCAGACAACAGAATTAAGAAATGCAGATAACAGAATTCTACTTCCAGATAATTTTAAACCTCCTACATAAGATCCCCAGTGCTTTCCCCTTCTGTTGCCTGGATGAAAATGATCATGGTGACTTTGGAAGCCATTGTTTGAAGATGGTGGAGCATCAAGATGGAAAGCATCTGGGTCCAGAATGACACATTTCAGGAGGGTTGCTAACCATTCTACTTTTCTCATGTTTGAGCCATTATACCATTTTGGCAGTGCACATTTTTTTTGGTTTATTTCCTTCTGATTATTATTATTATTTTTTAATTTAATTTAATTTTATTTTTTACACAGCAGATTCTTATTAGTCATCAATTTTATACACATCAGTGTATACATGTCAATCCCAATCACCCAATTCATCACACCACCAGCAGCACCGCCCCTGCTGCCTTCCCCTCTTCGTGGCCATGTTTCTTCTCTACATCTGTGTCTAAATTTCTACACTGCAAACTGGTTCATCTGTACCAGTTTTCTAGGTTCCACATATATGTGTTAATATACGATATTTCTTTTACTCTTTCTGACTTACTTCACTCTTTATGACAGTCTCTAGATCCATCCACATCTCAACAAATGATCCAATTTCGTTCATTTTTATGGCTGAGTAATATTCCATTGGATATATGTACCACATCTTCTTTATCCATTCATCTATCAATGGGCATTTAGGTTGCTTCCATGACCTAGCTATTGCAAATAGTGCTGCAATGAACATTGTGGTGCATGTGTCTTTTTGAATTATGGTTTTCTCTGGGTATATGCCCAGTAGTGGGATCACTGGAACATGTGGTAGTTCTATTTTTAGTTTTTTAAGGAAGCTCCATACTGTTCTCCATAGTGGTTGTATCACTTTACATTCCCACCAACAGTGCAAGAGGGTCCCCTTTTCTCCACACCCTCTCCAACATTTGTTGTTTGTAGATTTTCTGATGATGTCCATTCTAACTGGTGTGAGGTGATACCTCATTGTAGTTTTGATTTGCATTTCTCTAATAATTAGTGGTGTTGGGCAGCTTTTCATGTGCTTCTTGGCCATCTGTATGTCTTCTTTGGATAAATGTCTATTTAAGTCTTCTGCCCGTTTTTGGATTGTGTTGTTTGTTTTCTTAATATTAAGCTGCATGAGCTGTTTATATATTTTGGAGATTAATCCTTTATCCATTGATTTGTTTGCAAATATTTTCCCCTATTCTGAAGGTTGTCTTTTCATCTTGTTTATGGTTTCCTTTGTTGTGCAAAAGCTTTGAAGTTTCATTAGGTTCAATTTGTTTATATTGTTTTTATTTCCATTACTCTAGGAGGTGGACCAAAAAAGATCTTGCTGTGATTTATGTCGAGTGTTCTTCCTATGTTTTCCTGTAAGAGTTTTATAGTGTCTGGTGATATATTTAGGACTCTAATCCATTTTGAATTTATTTTTGTGTATGGTGTTAGGGAATGTTCTAATTTTATTCTTTTACATGTAGCTGTCCAGTTTTCCCGGCACCACTTATTGAAGAGACTGTCTTTTCTCCATTGTATATCCTTGTCTCCTTTGTCATAGATTAGTTGACCATAGGTGTGTGAGTTTACCTCTGTGCTGTCTATCTTCTTCCATTGATCTATATTTCTGTTTTTTTTTTGTGCCAGTATCATAATGTCTTGATTACTTTAGCTTTGTAGTACAGTCTGAAGTCAGGGAGTCTGATTTGTCCAGCTCTGTTTTTTTTTTCTCTGAAGACTGATTTGGCTATTTGCAGTCTTTTGTCTCCCTAGGTTGATTCCTAGTTGTTTTATTCTTTTTGTTGCAATGGTAAATGAGAGTATTTCCTTAATTTCTCTTTCTGATCTTTCACTGTTAGTGTGTAGGAATGCAAGAGAATTCTGTGCATTAATTTTGAATCCTGCAACTTTACCAAATTCATTGATTAGCTCTAGTAGTTTTATGGTGGCAACTTCAGGATTCTGTATGTATAGTAGCATGTCATCTGCACACATTGACAGTTTTACTTCTTTTCCAATTTGTATTCCTTTTATTTCTTTTTCTCTGATTGCCGTGGCTAGGACTTCCAAAACTATGTTGAATAATAGTGGTGAGAGTGGACATCCTTGTCTTGTTCCTGATCTTAGAGGAAATGCTTTCAGTTTTTCACCATTGAGAATGATGTTAGTTCTGCATTTGTCATAGATATCCCAATATAAATTGTTGAATAAAATACAAAGTTATAAAATATATTTGTGTATTAGCACATATCAATTGTTTATGGATATAGGTGTATTGTTTATGAATATATGTTTATATAGAAAAATATAAAAACATGGACAAGAAGAGCACACCACCATAAGTTTAGTGGTTACTTCTGAAGGAAGTGATTTGGAATCAATGAGTAGCACAAAAGGGCCTTACTCCATCTGTAATTACTTATTTATTTTTAAATAGACCTGAAGCAAAAATAGTAAAACATTATTTATTAAATCTGGGTGGTGTGTACTTGGATACTTGATATTTTAATATTCAATTTTTGTGTTTCTGATACATTTTATGATTATTTAAAATATAATTAATCTAAAAGTTTTCTCTGTTAGAAGTATAACTCCTCCTCCTAGGCATCCTGTTTTTTACCAATTATATCCTATCTATATTTTTTCATGTCTATTTTACTATACTCTAGGACTTTAAGAAGGTAGGTAACATTTACTTCATTATTGCAGTCACCAAAATGCCTAGTATAGTGCCTTGAACAGAATAAATACTAGATAAACCCAAAATAATTATTAAAATCCATTTAATTAATATACTTCTGGAAGTCACTGGTGATTTTCCCCTTGTTTGTTACTGGGATGATTGATTTACAGGTCCAGAATGGAAGAAAAGTATGAGACATTGACGGTGTTTATAAATTTAAAATTAAGCTTTAGTTAAAACACAGCAAAACAAACAGAAAAACCTCAGTTGACAATCTCACCTAAGTGTAGTGAAGAGTATATAGTATGGGATGGATGACACCTGGACTTAATAATAAACAGAAGCATGTGTATTGGCTTACAAACAAGGGCTCACTACTGCAGAATAGACAAATGGAGAAATCAGTCCTTCTGGGTTAGTACTTATAGGAGGCAATAAGGCAGTAAGCTAAAATGAATGAGAATGTTGCTGGGAGATGGATAATTTACTTAACATGTTAGTAATTTTTTATTGAAGTATAATTCACATAAAGTATTAACTTAGTTTCAAGAGTATAACATAGTGATTTGATGTCTATATACATTACAAAATGATCACCACAGTAAGGCTAATTGTGATCTGTCACCAAACAAAGTTAATACACTATTATTGACTATGTTCCCCATGGTGTACATTACCTCCACATAAACTATTCACATTATTACTGGAAATTTGCTCTGATCACTTACATCCTTCTGGCTCACCCCGCCCCCCCCAACCATCATCCCCTCTGGCGATCACTAGTCTATTCTCTGTATCTTTGAGATTGGTTTTATTTTGTTTTGTTTATTCATTTGTGTCTGTTTTATTAGATTCCACATATAAGTGAAATCATACAATATTTGTATTTCTCTGTCTGAATTATTTCACTTAGGATGGTACCCTCGAAGTACATCCATATTTCTGCAAATGGCAAGATTTCTTTCTTGTTATGGCTGAATAATATTCTCATACATATGTGTGTGAATTCACATATATATATATATATATATATGCACACACACATATATGTGTGTGTATATATACATCACATTTTCTTTATCCATTTGTCTATCAGTGGTCACTTAAGATGTTTCATATTTTGACAAATGTAAATAATCTTTTCTAATTAGTGTTTTCATTTTTTTCAGATAAATACCCCAAAGTGGAATTACTGTATCAAATAAGTAATTCTATAGTATTCCTATTTTTATTTTTTTTGGGAAATTTCCATGCTGTTTTCCATACTGGCTACAACAATTTACTGTCCCACAAAAAGAATATGAGGGTTCACTTCTCTCCACAACTCTTGCTACATTTTATATTTTTGATGATAGCCATTCTGAAAGGTGTGTGGTGATACCTCATTGTTGTTCTGATTTTCAACTCCCTGATGATTAGTGATGTTGATCATCTTTTTTTGTGCATAATTGTCACCTGTATGTCTTTGGAAAAATGCCTATTTTGGACCTCTCCCCATTTTTTAATCAGGATGTTTGTTTTTAGATTACTGAGATATATTAATTATTTTTATATTGTGGATATTTAGCCCTTATCATGTATATGATTTGCAAATATCTTCTCCCATTCAGTAGGTTTCCTTTTCATTTTGTTGATGGTTTCCTTGGCTGTGCACAAGCTTTTCAGTTTGGTGTAGTCTCATTTGTTTACTTTTGCTTTTATTGTCCTTAGAGTCAGATAAAAAAAAAAAACTCTCTAAGACTGATGTAAAAGGGATTCCTGCCTATGTTTTCTTCTAGAAATTCTATGACTTCAGACTTTTATATTCAGATCTTTATTTCATTTGGAGTTAATGTTTGCATGTGGTGTATGTAGTGGTCCAGTTTAATTCTTTCACATGTAGCTGTCCAGTTTTCCCAATACCATTTTTTAATTAATTTTTATTGGAGTATAGTTGCTTTGCAACCTTGTGTAAGTTTCTACCGTACCGAAAAGTGAATAAGATCTATGTATACATATAACCCCTCTTTTTCTAATTTCCTTCCCATTTAAGTCACCACAGAGCACTGAGTAGATTTCCCTGTGCAATAGAGTAGGTTCTCACTAGTCATCTACTTGATACATAGTATCAGTAGTGTATATATGTCAATATCATTCTCACAATTCATCCCATCCCCTCTTTCCCCCTTGATATCCATACATTTGCTCTCTACTTCTGTCTCTGTTTCTGCTTTGCAAATAAGATGATTGACATAATTTTTCTAGATTCCAAACATATGCATTAATATACAGTATTTGTTTTTCACTTTCAGACTTACTTCACTCTGTATGATAGTCTCTAGGTCCATCCATGTCTCTACAAATGACCCAATTTGATTCCTATTTATGGCTGAGTAATATTCCACTGTATATATTTACCATATCTTCTTTATCCATTCCTCTGTTGATGGACATTTAGGTTGTTCCATATCCTGGCTCTTGTAAATAGTGCTGCAATGAACATTGGAGTGTATGTGTCTTTTTGAATTATGGTTTTCTCTGGGTATATGCCAAGTATTGGCATATGGTAGCTCTATCTTTAGATTTTTAGGGACCCTCCATACTGTTCTCCACAGTGGTTCTATCAATTTACATTCCCACCAACAGTGTAAGAGGGTTCCCTTTTCTCCACACCCTCTCCAGCATTTAGTCTTTGTAGATCATTTTGATGACGGCCATTCTGTCTGGTGTGAGGTGATATCTCATTGTAGTTTTCATTTGCATTTCTCTAATAATTAGTGACGTTGAGCATCTTTTCATGCGCCTCTTGGCCACCTCTAGGTCTTCTTTGGAGAAATTTCTCTTTAGGTCTTCCAACCATTTTTTTTTGATTGGGTTGTTTGTTTTTTTGATATTGAGCTGCATGAGCTGTTTTGTATATTTTGGATATTTTCCCCTGTTGGTCACTTCATTTGGAAATATTTTCTCCCATTCTGAGGGTTGTCTTTTTGTCTTGTTTATGATTTCTTTAGCTGTGTAAAAGCTTTTAAGTTTAATTAGGACCCATTTATTTATTTTTGTTTTTATTTTCATTACTCTAGGGGGTCAAAAAAGATCTTGCTGTGATTTATGTCAAAGAGTGTTCTGCCGATGTTTTCCTCCAAGAGTTTAATAGTGTCTAGCTTTACATTGAGGACTGTAATCCATTTTGAGTTTATTTTTGTGTATGGCATTAGGGAGTGTTCTAATTTCATTCTTTTACATGTAGCTGTCCAGTTTTCCAAGCACCACTTATTGAAGAGACTGTCTATTCTCCATTGTATATCTTTGCCTCCTTTGTCATAGATTAGTTGGCCATAGGTGTGTGGTTTTATCTCTGGGTTTTCTATCCTATTCCATTGATTTATATTTCTGCTTTTGTGCCAGTACCATACTGTCTTGACTACTGTAGCTTTGTAGTATAGTCTGAAGGCAGGGAGCCTGATTCCTCCAGCTCCGTTTTTCTTTTTCAAGATTAATTTTGCTATTTGTGGTTTTTTGCATTTCCCTACAGTTTGTAAAATATTTTGTTCTAGTTCTGTGAAAAATGCCATTGGTAATTTGATAGGGTTTGTGTTTAATCTGTAGATTGCTTTGGGTACTATGGTCATTTTCACAATATTGATTCTTCCAATCCAAGAACATGGTATATCTCTGCATCTGTTTGTGTCATCTTTGATTTCTTTCATCAGTGTCATATATTTTTCTGCATACAGGTCTTTTTCCTCCTTAGGTACATTTATTCCTAGGTATTTTATTCTTTTTGTTGCAATGGTAAATGGGATTGTTTCCTTAATTTCTCTTTCTGATCTTTTGTCATTAGTGAATAGGAATGCAAGTGATTTCTGTGTATTAATTTTTTTATCCTGCAACTTTACCAAATTCATTGATGAGCTCTAGTAGTTTTCTGGTAGCATCTTTAGGATTTTCTATGAATAGTATCAAGTCATCTGAAAATAGTGACAGTTTTACTTCTTTTCCAATTTGGATTCCTTTTATTTCTTTTTCTTCTCTGATTGCTGTATCTTGGACTTCCAAAACTATGTTGAATAATAGTGGTGAGAGAGTGCGCACCCTTGTCTTGTTCCTGATCTTAGAGGAAATGCTTTCAGTTTTCCAGCATTGAGAATGATGTTTTCTGTGTATATGGCCTTTATTATATTGAGGTATTTTCCCTCTATGACCACTTTCTGGATATATTTTATTATAAATGTGTGTTGAATTTTGTGAAAAATTTTGCATTTGTTCTCTCCTCCTCTTATGATTATTGGTTTACGTATTGTACTTGTTTGTGGATGGTTTCCTACCTCTACTGTATGTTTGCCTTTATGTGTGATATTTCCCACTTTGTCATTTTCTTGTTTCTAATTGTGGGCTTTTACTTTCTGTCTAGAGAAGTTCATTTAGCAGTTGTTGTAAAGCTAGTTTGGTAGTGCTGAATTCTTTTAGCTTTTGCTTGTCTGTAAAGCTTCTGATTTTTCCATCAAATCTGAATTAGAGTCTTTCTGGATAGAGTATTCTTCACTGTAGGTTTTTCCCTTTCATCACTTTTAATGTATCCTGCCACTCCTTTCGGGTCTGCAGTTTCTGCTGAAAAATCAGCTGATAACTTTATGGGAGTTCCCTTATGGGTTTTGTTTGTTTGTTTGTTTTTGTGGTACGCAGGCCTCTCACTGCTGTGGTCTCTCCCATCATGAAGCACAGGCTCCAGATGCACAGGCCCAGTGGCCATGGCCCACAGGCCCAGCTGCTCTAAAGCACGTGTGATCCTCCCAGACCGGGGCATGAACCCGTGTCCCCTGCATGGGGAGGCGGACCCCCAACCACTGCACCACCAGGGAAGCCCCTTATGTTTTATTTATTGCTTTATTCTCATTCCTTTTAATATTTTCTCTTTATCTTTAATTTTTGGCTATTTGATTACTATGTGTCAGCATGTTCCTTCTTGGGTTGAGCCTGTATGGTACTCTCTGCAGTTCCTGGATTTGGGTGAGTGCTCCCTTTCTCATGTTAGGGAAATTTTGGGTTATTATCTCTTCAAATATCTTCTCCTGCTCTTTGTCTCTCTCTTCTCCTTCTGGGACCCCTATAATGTGAATCTTGTTGCATTTGACATTGTCACAGAGGTCTCTTAAACTGTCCTCTTTTCATTTCATTCTTTTTTCTTTATTCTGTTCTGAGGCAGTAATTTCCACCATTCTATCATCCAACACACTTATCTGTTCTTCTGACTCAGTTATTCTGCTATTGATTCCATCTAGCATATTTTTAAGTTCAGTTATTGTGTTGTTCATCACTGGCTGTTTGTTCTTTAGTTCTTCTAGGTCCTTGTTAAACATTTCTTGTATCTTCTTAATCCATGCCTCCATTCTATTTCCAACATCTTGGACCTTCTTTAGTCTCATTACTGTGAATTCTTTTCAGGTAGACTGCCTATTTTGTCTTCATTTATTTGGTCCTGTGGGTTTTTACCTTGATCCTTTTTCTGCAACATATTTCTCTGTAATCTCATTTTGTCCAACTTACTGTGTTCATGCTCTCCTTTATCCAGGCTACAGGACTGTAGTTCCTCTTGCCCCTGTTGTCTGCCCCCTGGTGGGTGAATATTGTGCAGGAGCTTGTGTAGGCTTCCTGGTGGAAAAGACTGATGCCTGTTCTCTGGTTGTTGGAGCTGAGTCTTTTCCCTCTGATAGGCAAGGCCATGTCAGTTGGTGTGTTTTGGGGTGTACAACTTTAAGCAAGCTGTCTTCTGATGGTTGGGGCTGTGTTCTTGTCTTGCTGGTTGTTTGGCATGTGGTGTCCATCACTGGAACTTCCAGGCAGTTGGGTCGAGCTGGGCCTTGGAGTTGAGATGGATATCTCCAGGAGAGCACATGGCAATTAATATTCCCTGGGCCTAGGAATTCTCTGGTCATCCAGCAGTCTGGACTTAGTCCTCTCACCTGCAGTCAGGGCCAGGCCTGACTCCTGGCTGCAGAACCAAGAACATGCAAGTCATGTTGCATGGCCAGAGAATAAAGAATAAAGAATAAAGAAAGAAAAGAAAACAAAGGAAAAGAAAACAGGCAAACAAAACCCAGGACAAATAACAAAACCAAAAACAAACAGCAACAATAGCAACACAACACACACACAAAAAAAGAAAAGAAGAAACGAAACAATAACAGACACACCAAATCCAAGACAAATGATAAGAACAAAACCAAATTCACAGATAAAAAGAAGCAGACAAAAAAAAGAGAACAAACAAAAGAATTCAAAAATGAGAACAATCAACAAGGACTAAACTAACAAAAACACAAAAGAAAAATAAAACAAAAACAGAAAGCAAACAAACAAAAAAGCAAAGAAAACATAAAATAAACATATAAAAACAATTTAAAAAACTTAAAAAATGAAAAAAAAATAAATAGGACAAAGAACAAAAACAAGAAAAAAAACACCAAGCAACAAAAAGTAAAGTAAAAATAAAAAATATATACATTAAAAAAATGAGTGAAAATTTTAAAAAGATAAAAAAAATAGAAACACCAACAACTGAACAAAATGAAACAAGAAAAGAATAATTGCAATAAGAATATTTTCCTGGGGCCTCCTCTGTCTGTGTCTTTGCTCTCACAGTGAGCCACAGTCAATCCTTACCTCCCCAGGAGGCCCTCAGTACCTCTAAGTAGGTCTCTGGACATGCTGTGGGCACTGTGGGGCCAGCTCAGACTCTGACTTGGCCCAACTCGCACGTGTACTTGCCCCTAAAATTTACTGCTTCTAAGGCTAGGCCAGTCTCAATTGTGGGAACACTCATTGTCTATTCAGTTATTCCCCAGACACTGGATTTACCAAGATGATCACAGGGATTTAATCTGCAGCTTGTGTAGCTGCATGGAAATATTTCCATTCCTCTTCCTTTTTTCTGCTGCCCCTGGGGCTCAGCTTTGGTTTTGGCCCCACGTCTGTGTGTGTGCCACCCTCAGGCATCTGTTACCAACACCATTTATTGAAGAGACTGTCGTTTCCATATTGTATATTCTTGCCTCCTTTGTCATAGATTAATTGACCCTCGATATGTGGATTTACTTCTGGGCTCTCTATTCTGTTCCATTGATCTATGTGTCTCTTTCCATATCAGTACTGTACTGTTTTGATTACTATAGGTTTGTAGTGCAGTTTGAAATCAGAGAGTGTGATCCTTCCAGCTTGTTCTTCTTTCTCAAGATTGCTCTGGCTATTGGGGTCTTCTGTGGTTCCATACACATTTTAGGATTATATATTCTAATTCTGTGAAAAATGCCCTTGGTAATTTGAATCTATTGATTTCTTTGGGTAGTATGGGTATTTTACCAATTTTAATTCTTCCAATCCATGAGAAATGTATAACTTCCGTTTACTTGTATCTTCAATTTCTTTCAACAATGTCTTCTAGTGTTCAGAATACAGTTCTTTCACCTCCTTGGTTAAATTTATTCCCAGGTATTTTATTATTTTTGATGCTATTGTAAATAGGATTATGTTCTTAATTTGTTTGGAATATTATTTCCATCTTCATTTGTTTTAAGGTATTTTTGACTTCCCCTTTGATTTCTTCATTAACACACTGTTTTTTTTTAGTAGCATGTATGGATATATCCATTTATTTTTGTACTTCATTTCTTGTTTCATACCATTGTCATCAAAAATATGCTTAATATGATTTCAATCTTCTTAAATTTATTGAGAATTTTTTGTCTCCTAACATCTATAGATTCCATCAATCCTGGAGAATATTCCATGTTCAGTTGAAAAGAATGTGTATTCTTCTCATGTTCTGTATATATCTATTAAATTTATCTGAGCTAATGTGTCAAATAAGGCCACTGTTCCCTTATTGATTTTCTTTCTAAATGATTTATCCATTTATATAAGTGGGGTATTAAAGTCCCCTATTATTTTTTTATTACTGTCAGTATCTCCCTGTATATCTGTTAGTGTTTGCTTTGTATATTTCAGTGCTCTTATGTTGGGTACATAAATATTTAGCATTATTATATGCTCTTGTTTGACTGACCACTTTATCATTATGTAATGCACTTCTTTGTCTTTGTTATAGTCTTTGTTTTAAAATCTATTTTGTCTTATATGAGTATTACTACCTCAGCTTTCTTTATGTTTCCATTTGCATGTGCTATCTTTTTTCCTTCTCTCTACTTTCAGTCTGTGTATGTTTAGATCTGAAGTAAGTCTCATGTAGGCAGCATATTAATATATTTTTTAAATTAATTTAGTCACTCTATATCTTTTGATAATTTAGTCCATTTACATTAAACTAATTATTGATAAGCATGTACTTATTGTCATGTTGTTCATTGTCTTCTGGATGTTTTTGTAGCTACTTTCTGTTCTCTTCTTTTCTCTTTCTCTTTTCCCTTGTTTGATAAATTTTTTCAGTGTTATATTTAGATTCCTTTTGCATTATATTTCGTGTATCTACTCTAGGTTTTTGCTATGTAGTTACCACGAGGTTCACATGTAATATTCTATATTTATAGAAGTCTACTTCAAGTTGGTAGGAACTAAAATTTAAGTGCATTCTTAAAACTACACTTTTACTCCCTCCCTCCACCTTTTATTGATGTCATATTTTACATTTTTTAAAAATTTTGTGTATCCCTTACTAATTATTTTAGTTATAGTTATTTCTACTAGTTTTGTCTGTTAACCTTTATACTAGCTTTATGAGTGATTGATCCACTGCCTTTACTCTATATTTGTCATTACTGATGATTCTTCTCTTTCATATACTTTCTTATTTCTAGTTATGGCCTTTACTATTCAGCTTAAACAAGTCCATTTGGTCTTTACCAACCTCATCTATGGTAGATAGACCCTTCAGAGCCCAACTTATTTTCATCTATCAACCTGCAACTCTTAATGAACATTTACAAATGGACATACCTTTGTAAAAAAAAAAAAAAACCTGTAAGGTATGGCCTCTGCCCTCAAGCAGTTTCTAATATATACTCCAAATGGTTTGACATGACCCTGGACACCCCACTAGATCACACACTTTTAGTAATAGCTCCATACTGTGGTCTTTCCCAATTTTTCACCCTCTTACTTATGAATTAATTCCTGAGATATTTCTCTGTCTTGCTCCTACCCTCCCTCCCTCCCCCTCTCTCTCTTAGAAAAATGTTGATTGATTCAATGAGAGAGTTAAGTCATAATGAAAATATTATTCTTACTAAAATAGTTTAAATTGTTTCATCTCAATAAGTTATCTTTAAGAACTTAGCTCTGATTTAAGAACATCAGTAGTTTCAATTAATGTTCAATTGTATTTTGTGGTATTTTCCCTGGTAATAATCATCTACAACATACATATAAACGATTTACATACAGAAAAATGCATGCTTATCCCTTAAGCATGGCCCTTGTTTTTTTGTTTTGTTTTTGTGGCACACGGCCCTCTCACTGCTGTGGCCTCCCCCGTTGAGGAGCACAGGTTCCGACGTGCAGGTCCAGCTGCCATGGCTCACGGGCCCAGCCGCTCTGTGGCATGTGGGATCTTCCCAGACTGGGGCATGAACCCGTGTCCTCTGCATCGGCAGGCAGACTCTCAACCACTGCACCACCAGGGAAGCCCTGCGCCTGTTTTTGAATTAAAAGTACACTAAACATAAACAGAATAATAAAAAAGTACACTTCCTTTTCTCTAATTTTATTAAATTGCATTTTAGACTTAAAAATAATTACCTGGAACAGTTTTCATGACAAAAATATTTATTTAAATTAACTTTATATATGACAAAAAAGACAAAGAGAACTAGAGTAAACCCAACCCCAAATTTCTTGACTTTCATGAAGTTAATTTACTTTCATATAATGTAATATTCATTTTTTATTTACAATTCTCATTTAGTGACAAAAATTTAAGATGAAATAATAGAAAAAAAAAGAAGTCCGTTTAACATTTTTTTGTAAGGAGCCCTTTAGCTGTTGCTATCTCCTTCAATTATAAGTAACTTTGCAATGTAGAGTATTCTTGGTTGGAATTTTTTTTTTCCTTTTAGCACCTTGATATATCATTCCACTCCCTTCTGCCCTGAAAAAATTATTCTGAAAAAATAGCTGATAGCCTTATGGGGGTTCCCTTGTATATAACTAGTCAGTTTACTCTTACTGCTTTTAAGATTCTCTATATTTATCTTTTGATATTTTAATTATAATAAGTTTTGGGTGGGTCTCTTTGGGTTCATTTTATTTGGGACTCTCTGTACTTCCTGAACCTACATGTCTATTTCTCTCACCAGGATTGGGAAGTTTTTATCCATTAGTTTTCCAAATAAAATGTCTTCCTCTTTCTCTCTCTCTTCTTCTGGGAGCCTAATGATGCAAATATTAGTATGCTTGATGTTGTCCAACATGTTCCTTAAAATATCCTTATTTTAAGAAACTCTTTTTTTTCTTTTTGGTGTTCTTTTTGGGTGATTTCCAATACCCTGCCTTCCAGGTCACTGATATTTTTTTCTGTATTATCTAGTCTGATGTTGACTACTCTAGTGTATTTTTCAGTTCAGTTATTGTATTCTTTAATTTTCTGGGCTCTGTTTGAAATTTTCTTATACTTCCTATTTCTTTGTTGAAATTTTCATTGTGTTCATTCATTCTTCTCCCAAGTTCAGTGACCCTGTTTATGATCATTACTTTGATCTCTTTATCATGTACACTACTTATCTCCATTTCATTAAGGATTTTCCCCCTGTAGTTTTATCTTGTTCCTTCATTTGGAACATGTTCCTTTGATTCTTCATCTTGCTTGACTCTCTGTGTTTGTTTCTATGTATTATGCAAAACAACTATCTCTCTCTGTCTTAAAGGAATGGTCTTGTATAGGAGATACAGGGTTATTGTCTAACCTTGCCCTAGCTCTTGTTTGTCTCTCAGATTGTCTCTCCACTTATTTCAACCCCATGGGTTCCAGAAACACAGTTTCCTTTCTTGACCTAAGCATGGTACTCAAGGGGACTCTCTTGTGTGTGCTGTATGCACCTATTGTCTCTGTTGAGTGAGGTTATGTGAGCAGTGCAGGGGAGTGAAGCTGCTCACTCTCCATGTCTGTCAGTGTCATGCAAATGTTGTGGGACTGGAATGCAGGGTTGCTTGCCCTCTGTGACTGTTGGTGTAATATGTGAGCAATGTAAGACCAGAAGGGGTGCTCACCATCCTCATCTGTCAGTATCCCACAGGAGTTACACAGGGCTGGGTGGGTAACATATTAATAATTTTTAATTATAATGAAAGTCATATGTCACCTGCACAAAGAAAGCGTGTGTCTTTCTCTGTGAATTTGTAGATTTGATTTTAACAACCTAGAATGTTATTAGCTAGATAATAAACTTAGTGTGAGGTTTATCTTCATTTCAAATCACTGATTTAACAAAAATATATGTGGCAATTCAAGATATGTAACATTTGATCTTTGGCAAGAGATCTTGGCTTGAAATCCTAAATTTGCTTCTCAAGTACTGAAACTTAAAAACAATTGGGACTTCCCTGGTGGTCCAGTGGTTAAGACTCCGTACTTCCAATGCAAGGGGCACGGGTTTGATCCCTGGTCAGGGAACCAAGATCCCACATGCCGTGTGGTGTGGCCAAAAACATATATATATATATATATTTAAAAAAATGCAAGTGGCTTATGTATAAAGAAAATTCAGCTCTCATTTATATGTGAGTGAATGCATCCATAATAGCACGTATATATATGGGATTGGATTCTTAATGCAATCAATATTTCTGTGGGAACCTCTCATGGTCTCAATATGTTGTCAAATTTTCAGTTCTCTAAGTGAAAATTTCATTGCAATTGTATGTGTATTGTATAAATAGTATAAATGTATATGCAATATACATATAGAATTTCACATATATTGTATATGTGATAGTAGATTCAATTAAATGTTAATATGTTGGCTTTAGTTTGATGTCTCAAACACTAAAATAGTGTCTTATCTAAATTCATTTAGTAGAAACATTCTACTAATAAGAATAAAGACAATATAAGTTATCTGTGTGCACTAGGCATAGTTTGAAGAAGTCAGTAAGATAGAGATATTTGAGTCAAATATTCTGAATGATTGATAAATTTCTAGAAATACTGACCTGACACTATGCTGAAGAAACTACATTATTTAGTCCAGAGTCAATCAGGTTTTCTCCTGAGGTAGTGTTAAGTTGGGACTTGGAGACACTGAGTCATTGGAGATCCATTTTACTTATGAGGAAATGAAAACTCAGAGATATTAAGTAACCTACAAAAGGATACACAGGTAGTAAGAGTGAAACCAAAAGAGATGGAAGAAACCATCATTTCCAGAAATAAATTCTATATGGGGATGTTTAGAAATTCTCTCCTGCAGGATATGGAAGCAGATGTATATAAACTTGACATGGCTAACTCAGAGTTGCACTGTCTTCCTGGATTATATGTATATATGAGGCATAATGGACAGTTTGTCACTATGTAGAAAACAAATGATGAAATCTACCTGGAAATTTACCCTTTAGAAATTTATAAATTCTAGACAGAAAATTTATGATCTTGAAATGTTAGGTGACTATTTTCATTTATTTCTTCATTCAAGTTTTGACTTTTGAAGAGTGAAATGAATTTTATGTTCAGAGTCAGGTTTGTAAATTGTATCCAAGACCAAGTTATTTTTTTGTGTCCCTTAATATGGACACTTGTCAAGGTAGTTCATATATGGAACAAAAAGCATATCATGTTTGACAGGATACCTGTTAACTTGACAAAAGGGATTTCAAAATGAAGTTTATGAGTTAAGGAGATAGTGTTGATAAAAGGTGAAAATTCACTTAATACCTTTATATACACAAATAATTTTCCCAATATTGTCCTAAAGTTTTACGTGTCTTATTTTTTTTTCTAAAACAATGTTTATGGTTGATAAACTAAATCAATTGCTGTGCCTTCATGTTTGACCTCAGCCTATTTTTGGTATTTGTTGTCAATCATTTGCTCTATTTTTTTCAATAATGTTATTTGGATTACATTAGTTCCTTTGGAATAATACATTTACTCTCAGCACAAATCTTAGTTATGAGATATTATAAAACCACCATAGGTCTGCACACTCTACTCACATTATCCTCCTTACTGGATAATCTAAAACAGTGAATGAGCCAGAAAACATTTATATTAATCTTTAGAAGTTGATTATGTTATTCTACTTGAAGGTAGATATGTTTGATATTCTAGGAGTCCACACAAAATAAAGTAAAATAATGGAAAACCAATATTTGCTATACCATACAATGTGTCATTTCACTCTATCTTTACCCTGTGTTAAATTTCCTTATATTCTCCTTCTTAAATATCAGTAATTAGAAGTGGTTGAAAAAAATAACTGGTTTGTTATTATTTCTCAGTAATCACATTGCTAATTAACAAATATATGGCAGTGTCTTTAATATGTTTGGGAAGCAGTAGCCCATGTATATAATTTACTTAAACAACAAATAATTGTTTTTAATCCAAAATTCAAATTTAACTGGGAATTCTGTATTTTATCTGGCAACTCTATATTAATTAGCTTCCAATCTCTTGCCACTAAGGGCCTTTAAAAGGTATTACATAACACTTGGTATCACATCTTTGCAGAGGTTTTCTTTTTGTTTTACTGAGATTTCTTCTTTTGACCATTTATTTGTAGTGATAATGATCTCTTATATTTAAATAATGTTTAATAGTTTTAGAAAGTTATTTGACATTTATTATTTCATTTGCTCCTCACAAACCCTCTGACACTGGTGGGGATATGCACTTTATAAATGATGAAGCTGAGTGTGTAGAAGGTCCCTGAATTACCTGGGGTCACATATTCTGTTAGTAGCAGAGATCAGATTAATATCCAGGTTTGGGGAGCTCTCCAGAACACACTTTATAGAAGGTGTTACAGTGTTCCCTAACTATTTAAAATCAAAATCATAAACAATACTAAACCAAACCTTTTATCTGAACCATTTTCAGATATCCTAAAGTGCGTAATACACCTTACATCTTTTCCTATACAAATTGAAATATTTTCCCTTTCTTTTCCACTTTTCCAATACAGCAGATCTATTTATCAATTCAAACAAGGGCATAGAATTATAAATGTATCTTTCCTGCATTACTTTCTTACTTATAGAAAAATAATAATAATTGCCACATGTGATGATAATCTCTAAAGGAGGTGAAAGAATGAATAAAAGTTAAAGTTAGTTCTCATAAATATGTAATATGAAAATTTCAGAGTCTATAACAAAATCATTCATTTAGTCAATTATTTATATATTAAACAAGTATTTGTTGATAACTGTATAAAAATCATATGCCTTTGAGATAAAAATCAGTATAAGACACAGATTTTGTAGTCTCTGTAAAATAAGATGGAATAAAAAGAAAAGGAGAGCAAGTTAAGCACAGTCCTTGTTTTCATGGAGCTTACTTTTTACAGTCATAGAGTGTGGAAAATAAGTGTATGCATTTTAAAAAGGTAGAGTCCTGCCAACAATGATAGGCTTTGTTTGACTTAAAAATTGTGAGGTAGGGGCTTCCCTGGTGGCGCAGTGGTTGGGAGTCCACCTGCCGATGCAGGGGACACGGGTTCGTGCCCCGGTCTGGGAAGATCCCACATGCCACGGAGCAGCTAGGCCCATGAGCCATGGCCACTGAGCCTGTGCGTCCGGAGCCTGTGCTCCGCAACGGGAGAGGCCACAACAGTGAGAGGCCCACATAACACAAAAAAACAAAAACAAAAACAAAACAAAACAAAATTGTGAGGTAGGCAGAGAGGAAGGAAAGAGAAGTGCAGTATGAGTAAAAGTGCTGAGATGGGAATGGACTATTCTTATTCAGGTGACCTTTGAATGTCAAGCTAAGATAATTAGATTTTATCTTGTAAGTATTTGAATAGGGCACCACATGTTGAAAACTATGTTTTAGAAAGATCATTCTGTTAGCTACATAAAGTCTGTATGTATAGCACACCACTGCTCTAATGCACACTGACTTTGAAGAAGTTACAGTTTCATTTGCTGCTATGTTTTCTGTGCACCTGTATCAAACTCAAAGACTGAAACTAAAAAGAGAAAGAAAATAACTGAATAGTTAGAAGTGGGAGAGTAAATTCTGAAACTTTGAATCATAGAATCTCAGATGGTTTATTCCAACCAAACAGTGTTGAAGGTGGGAGGTAGGAAGGACATGACGACAAGAAAACCCTGGGCCTCCCTGGTGGCGCAGTGGTTGAGAGTCTGCCTGCCGATGCAGGGGATACGGGTTCATGCCCCGGTCTGGGAGGATCCCATATGCCGCGGAGCGGCTGGGCCCGTGAGCCATGGCCGCTGGGCCTGCGCATCCGGAGCCTGTGCTCCGCAACGGGAGAGGCCACAACAGTGAGAGGCCCGCATACCACAAAAAAAAAAAAAAAAGAAAGAAAACCCTGATGAAAGGTGTGAGCTGGTGATTGTTCTTTTCATTATAGTGATTTTCTTTCAGATTATCAGAGACCCAGTCAATGAGGGTAGGAAAAATTATCTTTTTTTTTTTTTTCAAGTACAGTATACGAATCTTAGGTGAAAGTCTGAAATTGCACTGGGAGTTAAACTTATCTAATTTATTTCCAAATGTACCTTTAAGAGAGGGAATTTCTCATTGTTAAGTTGAATGAGAGTACAGCTATGTAATGGCCAGTACTGTGACTATATAATAGTTGCTTTATTTGATTATGAGTAGAGAAGAAAGAAGCATAACAACAATGACAAAAACAACATGGAGCCTGTGAAGAAGTTCTTTACTTTCTTCAAAATCTGAAGGGTAAAAAATGAATACAGTAAATAAGTACTTAAAATAACCAGAAAAGTAGAACATTCTTACAATCTCCATCAAAATAAGATATATTCAATACCTCTGAAATGTAGTAAAAAGATAAGAGAGAATAATTTGAAATGTATAAACAACTGATTAAGAAGAGAAGAGGATGAACTACAGAAAAACTAAGAAAACTAAATGATTAATGAGATCTGCATTGGAGGCTGTAGAAGTTATAGTTATGTGGAAATTAAATCAATGATACTCAGAGTGTAGTCCTTAATAACAAAGAGATAAATGTGATGTTAGTTGTATATAAATATGAAAGGAAATGCATGGGATTTTACAAGGGGAATAAATGAAAAAGTTTAATCACGACTGTAGTAATGAAAGAAATCGTTCCAGATAAAACTTTAAAAGACTTGTTAAATTTAGTAAATGTAATGTAGAAGCATGCTCTTCACCTTTAAAATCTAAATTCCACAAAAAATAAACAAGGCAATTCCACAAATATAAACAATAAAAAAGAAAAATTTATTTATACTAAAACAAGGCAATAAACTCAAACATATATTAAACACAAAGAAGTGTATTTCCTTAATATAACAAAATTATAATAAATGTCAAAAAGGACACTAGGAATTGAACCAAAATTCCACTACCTTTGAGAACAGGAAAATTTGGGGGAAAGTAAGTGAAAAAGATTTTTAAGGATCCGATTAAAATCCTTTAGCTTGAGAAAGAGCTGAAATGGTGCATGGACTATTTTAGGATGGTATTCATAAATAGTTTGGGTAGAAGAAAATTAAGAGAATTTTTGTTTGGTGTATTCAATTTTCTCTCTGATACAGAAGGAATGGTGTCTAGTAAAAGTGATAAAGTAATGAAAATATTGGAATTTTGAGAAAAATGAAGAGAGTTTGAAAGATATATTATGGAGAAGGAAAAGTCCAAGATATGTTTGTGGACTATGGATTTATTTTAGTTCTCCTTCATAGCTATGTACTTTTCTCTGCTCCTGATCAGCAGTCTGTATATAAGCAGTGAGAATATTGCAGGAGTTGAGTTCTGCCAGGACAGTGGGATACAAGGAATAGAGTTAAATATATTGGCACAGGAGTGATCTAAAGGTAAGTAGAGGAATCTAGATGGAACATGAAAATAATTAAGAGTATGGATTGTTTATAGTTGGGAGGATTGTAGAAGATTTGAGTGACCTTATTTAGAGGAACAGATATATTAGGAGTGACCAAATGAGAGAATATATGAGAGCATTGTTGTCACACAAATGAACATCTGAGTTTAAGATTTCAGAGGCAATGGCATTGTCAGAGCTTACCAAATGCACAGTATACCCATTGGAATTGGTGGATGTTTGGCTTAAATGGTGTAGTGAAGTTCTTTGAAGATAAAGATTTCAAGGAAGTCATGCAGATACATGACAAAGCCTGTGTTTGAGATAAAGATTATAAAACATGTCAAAGGCTTCAATAAATGTAGGTAAGTCATTAGGAGCTGAGTATATGACAGTAATGTGGCTATTTGTAGGTCAATATAGCCTTATTGAACAAACCTCAAAAGAGCATGCATTTACATGATGGTGAAAAACTACTGATTTGGAAGTGTTACTATGGAAAACAGTATGGCGCTGGAGTTAAGAGCGTGGAGTCTAAAACCAAATTGCCTAGGTTTAAATGATGGTTCCTTCCATAGCTGTGTGACACTGGAAAATATACATATGTTCTCTGTGCTTGTTTATTTCTAAAATGCAGATAATAATTTTATTCACCTGACAGTGCTGTTGTATTTTCTTATTTAATTAATTAATATAAAGTAAGCTCTATCAGTTAAGAAGAGGTCCAGTTGCATGTAACAGAAAACCTAATTTAAAGAAACAGCCAGAGGTTTTTTGTTTTGTTCTGTTTTCTTTTCTGACATGAGTAGATATCTGTAGGTATAAAATTCACGGCTGGTGTAGTGACTTCATGCTGCCATCAGTGTCTTCCCTCTCCATCTACTTTTGGGGTCTGGTGGTCTTCGGAAGTGTATCTAGTCTTCATGGTTATAAGATGGCTCCTTTCCTCCAGAAACCCTGCCAAAAAGGCAATGCAACTGTTTCAGCAAAGAAGAAAGGAGAAGGGCATGCAGAAACAACAACAACACTAACAACATGCATATCAATGGAATTCTCTCAATCTCTAAAGGGTTTTCCAAGGAGGTCTGACCCAATGTTCTCTTATACCTTATTGACCAGAATTCTGTCACATGGCCACCTATCTGCAAAGGAAGCTGGAAAATATAGCTTTCAGTTGAGACCTCTGTTCTCCTAATAATACTAGGGTTCTAATTAATATGGAACACTGAAAGAATTTGTACTGAATAGATAACATTTGCTAGCATAAAGTCTTTAAAACAGTAACTGACACACAGCAAACATTCAGTAAAAGTCCTCTATCGTTGCTATTATTCTCAACTCTTAACCTTAAGGTTCATAGTGTATAGTCGAATAAGTACCTGCCTCTTTATAACATTATAGGAGAAATGTGCCCATGGATAAGAGCCTGTTTAAGTTAAAGCAAAAAGACAGAAAGAACATTTCAGTGAAGATATTTAAAACATAAAGATGTCTGTCAACCATAGATCTGGGTTTCCAGAGAACACAGTGTAAAGGCCAGAAAGAGAGGAGAAGGTTGTGAATTTTGATCTGAAAATGGAATCACAGAGCATTGTAGAGAAAAGGATATGGGAGAAGATAGATAACTAGAATGCCTTACATCTTAGACTGTGTATCAGTTTCCTATTGTTAAGTAACAAAATGTCACAAATTTAGCAGCTTAAAACCACACAAGCTTTTTTTTTTTTTTTTTTTTTTTTAATCTCACAGTTTCTATAGGTCAGAAGTCTGGGCATGACATGGGTGAAAGTTCAGGGTCTCACCAGATTGAAATCAAGGTATCATCTGGGGCTGCATATTTAATCTTGGCTCAGAGTCCTCTCCCAAGGTCACTGGTTGGCAGAATTCAGTTCCTTGCAATTGTAGAAGTGAGACTCTTATTTTTCTTCTAGCTGTCAGCAGGAACAACTCTAGGTTCCTAGAGGACTCCCACAGTACCTTGTCATGTGGCCCCCATAAGAAGATAACAACATGGATGTTTGCTTTGTTCCCAGAAAACCAGAGTGCATTCTTTTCTCTCTCCAGATGGAGAACATTCTTTGCTTTTAAAAGGGTGATACAATTAGGTTAGGCCCATCTGGATAATCTCCCTATCTTAAGGTCAATTAATGTAAGATCTTAATTATATATGCAAAAATCCCTTTACAACACTATGTAGATTGATGTTTCAATAAATAAAAAGGCAAAGGTGTGTGTACACCTGTTGATAGGGATATTTGGGGGCCATCTTAGAACCCTGCCTACCACAGAAGGTGACCAAGGAAAATAGGATATACAGCATGATGTGTTCAGCTGGCCACAAAATTGCCAAGAGACTTGAGTAGGCTTTGACTTAAACTGAGCACAGCATTTGGGATTTTCAGGATTTATTTTTGGCCTGAATTGATTTTTGTATTTTCTTGCAAAGTGAGTTACTTTAACTAAAATATTCACTCTACAAGCACTTAGAATATATTTGTAGGTTTTTGAACATTGAAAACAGCAAGTACATAGTGTTGTGCTCTAATGTTTGTTAACAATCATCACTACACTTGCATTCTGCCAGGAAAATTAGTAAACAAGAAATTTGTTTCTAAATACTCAAAAAAAGTAAAACTGCATAGGAATATAGAAAACATTTTCATTGTCAAAATACTTGAGTGATTTTCTGCACTGTAGAAATTTATATTAAATGACGATTTTTAATTGTGCAAGATGAATCATTTGCAATTGGTAGGAATTATCTGTAAAAAACCTCCTCTTACCATTCTTCATCAAATGCCTGTGAATCTTCATGTTTACAATGCTTAAATCTCTGTATATACAATTTAGTCTCAATTATGTTAATGCATTTTTGTTATGCATTTTAAAAAGACTAAAAATAACCACCTGCCAGAAATAAACACTGTTAATATTTTGGTGTATTTTCTTAAAATTTTTTTAATAGAATTAACATATTTTAGATTGTATTTGTCCTTATTTTCAAATGAATTTCTCTTTAATGCACTTTTCTGTGTTTTCTACATTAAGAATGAACTACTTTTATAATATGAATGCATTTCAAAATAATCTTTACATGAGTGCATATGTGTATATTGTATATAATCATAAGCATATTTAATGCAAATAGCAGAAAATGAAATATAAGTTCAAAACAAAAAAGAAAAGAAAAACAAAATTTGGATTGAAACAAACTGAAATGTTAACAGTGGTTATCTTTATGGGTGAAGGTTGGATGATTTATTTTCTTTCTAGTTTTCTGTATATTCCAAATTTTCTGTATTGAACATGGTACTAAATTTATATTCTGGAACAAATGTACCTTTATGTTAATGAAAAAATAATTTGTGGATTATTTTCCTCCAGGAATTAAATTCCAATTCAATTTTAAAGTCTATTAAAATCAAAGCTGCCAAAATAAAAAATTCTCTTACAGAAAAATTAGGGTGGCTAACATTTTACAATATTTTATGCTTCTAATTGTACCCTTATTTTGTACATCTTATGTTTTTAGTTAATTTACATAAACAATATAGCTTCATATATTTTTGGTTTATCTTTCATTAATTATGAATGAAGGTTTTCCTGAAATTGCTTAGTAACATCACAGAAGGGAAATCCAGACTGCATTGTCTTGCCATATATCTGCATATATTGCCATTTTATTGTGAATGAGTTGGACTAATGACCCATCATTGCTTTTACGTGTCAACCAACTGTTCAGTTTTTTTCTAATCATGAATAAACTGCTAGATGGAGAGTTCAGAAGTTTAATTCATATGAGGCTTCATGGGTTCCTCATCATTGAGCTACCCAGGCATATGCAGTGGTGTGCTGGTAAATTGGCTCTCTAATGGGGGAAAAAAGCTCTAATTTGTAGCATTTTCTAGTATAACAACTTCCATTGTGGAGACAAGTTCAAGCTACTAATGATTGAAAAATCAGATCACAAAATTCCTAAAAATTTAACAATCTCATGAGCCTGTATGAATGAGCCAGCTCCAGAACACTGCTCCTTGAGTTGAGAACTTATTATCTTTGTGGCTCAGTAATGCTCTTAATTCACTTAATGCTCTTTTCTAAGCATAGAAATTTTAAGCATGGTGTTCTACTCGTTACAGTTCCTTTTCAAGATCATATTTAGGTAAAATTGAAAATATAATAATATTGGTTCAGTTTCTTTTATTTTGGAATCTATATAGATTTGAGAAATTGACACCAATATGCGAAGGATGAGATTACTGTTTTGCTTTCAATATTGCTGCTAGCTAGTGACATCCAGAAGGAACAAGTATTTGAAGCTTATTGATAATTGGTATCTTAGAAACAGGAAGAGATATGCCAGTGTAGAGAAAAGCTTAGGCACATCTGATTGAAATTTGAAAGCAATGAGTCTTGATGTTTTGAATGTAAGAATAAAAATTATTAAGTGGCACTTCTGGTTTTTACTTGGAGATGGAAAATAGAAAGAGAATTACACTTTACAATGAAAAATGCTGGACCGAGGACCCCGGAGGAAGATGGCGGAAGAGTAAGATGCAGAGATCAACTTCCTACCCATAGATACATCAGAAATTCATCTACACGTGGAACAACTCCTACAGAACACCTACTGAACGCTGACAGAAGACCTCAGACTCCCCAAAAGGCAAGAAACTCCCCACATACCTGGGTAGGACAAAAGAAAAAAGAATAAACAGAGACAAAAGGATAGGGATGGGACCTTCACAAGTGGGAGGGAGCCGTGAAGGAGAAAAGGTTTCCACACACTAGAAGCCCCTTCACGGGTGGAGACTGCAGGTGGCGGAGGGGGAAATCTTCAGAGTAGTGGAGGAGAGCACAGCAACAGGGGTGTGGAGGGCAAAGCAGAGAGATTCTGGCACAGAGGATCGGTGCCCTCAGGCACACACCAGCCCAAGAGGCTTGTCTGCTCAGCCGCTGGGGCGGGCGGGGCTGGGAGCTGAGGCTCGGTTATTGGGTTTCAGTCAGAGCGCAGGGAGAGGACTGGGGCTGGTGGTAGGAAGAGAGCCTGAAGGGGTTAGTGCACCACGGCTAGCCCTGAGGGATTTCGGGGAAAAAGTCTGGAGCTGCCAAAGAGGCAAGAGACTTTTTCTTCCCTTTTGTTTCCTGGTGCACAAGGAGAGGGCATTAAGAGGGCTGCTTGGGGAAGCGCCGGAGACGGGCGTGAGCCGCGGCTAAAGGCGCGGACCACGGAGACAGGCGTGGGACGCTGGGACTGATGCTGCCGCCGCCGCGGGTCCTGAGTGCGAGCACGGGTCACTGTCCGCCCCGCCTTCCGGGGGGCCTGTGCATCCCGCCACTGCTGGGGTCCTGGGACCCGGGGACGGCTTTCCCGGGAAAGCGCACGGAGCACCTCGGGCTGCTGCAATGTCACGCCGGCATCTCCCACCACAGGCCCGCCCCACAATGCGTGCCCCTCCCTCCCCTCTGCTTGAGTGAGCCAGAGCCCCCAAATCAGCGGCTCCTTTAAACCCGTCCTGTCCGAGGGAAGAACAGACACCCTCTGGCGACCTACATGCAGAGGCGGGGCCAGGTCCAAGGCTGAGACCCGGGAGCTGTGAGAGCAGAGAAGAGACAGGGAAATCTCTCTGTGCAGCCTCGGAGGCAGCGGATTAAAGCTCCACAGTCCACTTGATGTGCCCTGCATCTGTGGAGTGCATGAATGGACAGCGAATCATCCCAAATTAAGGAAGTGGACTTTGAGGACAAGATTTAAGACTTTCCCCCCTTTTCCTCTTTTTACAACGAACTATCCCAAATTAAGGAGGTGGACTTAGAGAGCAAGATTTCAGACTTCTCGTCCTTTTCCTCTTTTTACAACAAATTATCCCAAATTGAGGAGGTGGACTTGGAGAGCAAGATTTTTGATTTTTCCCCCTGCTCTCTTTTTGTGAATGTGTATGTGTATTCTTCTGTGTAAGATTCTCTCTGTATAGCTTTGCTTCCACCATATGTCCCAGGGTTCTATCTGTCCGTTTTTTTTTCAATAATTACTTTTTAATTTTAATAACGCTACTATATTTCATAATTTATTCTATTTTACTTTACCTGCTCTTTCTTTTTTTCCTACCTTCCCTTCCTCCCTCCCTCCCTCCGCCCCTCCTTTCCTTCTTTCTCTCTTTCTTTCCTTCCTCCCTCCCTCCCTTCTTCCTTTCACTCTTTCTTTTTCTTTGCTTTCACCCTCCCTCCCTCCTTTCTTTCTTTCTTTCTTTCTTTCCGTCCTTCCTCCCTACCTCCCTCCTTTCTTTCTTTCTTTCTTCCTTCCTTCCTTTCTTTCCTTCTTCCTTTCTTTCTCTCTCTCTTTCTTTCTTCTACTAATTCTTTTTCTACATTTTCTCCCTTTTATTCTGAGCCGGGTAGATGAAAGGCTCTTGGTGCTGCAGCCAGGAGTCAGTGCTGTGCCTCTGAAGTGGGAGAGCCAACTTCAGGACACGGGTCCACAAGAGACGTCCCAGCTCCACATAATATCAAGCAGCGAAAATCTCCCAGAGATCTCTATCTCAACACCAGAACCCAGCTTCAGTCAACGACCAGAAAGCTACAGTGCTGGTCACCCTATGATAGGAAACTAGCAAGGCAGGAACACAACCCCACCCATTAGCAGAGAGGCTACCTAAAAACATAATAAGGCCACAGGCACCCCAAAACAAACCACCAGACGTGGACCTGTCCACCACAAAGACAAGATCGAGCCTCAACCACCAGAACACAGGCACTAGACCCCCCACCAGGAAGCCTACACAACCTACTGAAACAAACTTGGCCACTGGGGACAGACACCAAAAACAACGGGAACTACGAATCTGCAGCCTGCAAAAAGGACACCCCAAACACAGTAACATAAGCAAAATGAGAAGACAGAAAAACACACAGCAGGTGAAGGAGCAAGATAAAAACCTACCAGACCTAACAAATGAAGAGGTAATAGGCAGTCTACCTGAAAAAGAATTCAGAATAATGACAGAAAAGATGATCCAAGATTCTATTTCCAAGATCCATAATCTTGGAAATAGAATAGACAAAATGCAAAAAACAGTTAACAAGGACCTAGAAGAACTAAAGATGAATCAAGCATCGATTAAAAACACAATAAATGAAAGGAAAAATACTCTAGATGGGATCAATAGCAGAATAACTGAGGCAGAAGAACGGATAAGTGAGGTGGAAGATAAAAGAGTGGAAATAACTGATGCAGAGCAAAATAAAGAAAAAAGAATGAAAAGAACAGAGGACAGTCTCAGAGACCTCTGGAACAACATTAAACACACCAACATTCGAATTATAGGGGTTCCAGAAGAAGAAGAGAAAAAGAAAGGGACTGAGAAAATATTTGAAGAGATTATAGTTGAAAACTTCCCTAATATGGGAAAGGAAATAGTTAATCAAGTCCAGGAGGCACAGAGAGTCCCATACAGAATAAATCCAACGAGAAATACACCAACACACATATTAATCAAACTGTCAAAAATTAAACACAAAGAAATCATATTAAAAGCAGCAAGGCAAAAACAACAAATAACACACAAGGGAATCCCCATCAGGATAACAGCTGATCTCTCAGCAGAAACTCAACAAGCCAGAAGGGAGTGGCAGGACATATTTAAAGTGATGAAGGAGAAAAACCTGCAACCAAGATTACTCTACCCAGCAAGGATCTCATTCAGATTTGATGGAGAAATTAAAACATTTACAGACAAGCAAAATCTGAGAGAGTTCAGCACCAGCAAACCAGCTTTACAACAAATGTTAAAGGAACTTCTCTAGGCAAGAAACACAACAGAAGGAAAAAACCTACAATAACGAACCCAAAACAATTAAGAAAATGGGAATAGGAACATACATATCGATAATTACCTTAATTGTAAATGGACTAAATGCTCCCACCAAAAGACACAGATTGGCTAAATGGATACAAAAACAAGACCCATATATATGCTGTCTACAAGAGACCCACTTCAGACCTAGAGACACATACAGACTGAAAGTAAGGGGATGGAAAAAGATATTCCATGCAAATGGAAACCAAAAGAAAGCTGGAGTAGCAATTCTTATATCAGACAAAATAGACTTTAAAATAAAGGTTATTAGAAGAGACAAAGAGGGACACTATATAATGATAAAGGGATCGATCCAAGAAGAAGATATAACAATTGTAAATATTTATGCACCCAACATAGGAGCACCTCAATACATAAGGCAAATACTAACAGCCATAAAAGGGGAAATCGACAGTAACACACTAATAGTAGGGAACTTTAACACCCCACTTTCACCAATGGACAGATCATCCAAAATGAAAAAAAAATAAGGAAACACAGCTTTAAATGATACATTAAACAAGAAGGACTTAATTGATACTTATAGGACATTCCATCCAAAAACAACAGAATACACATTTTTCTCAAGTGCTCATGGAACATTCTCCAGGATAGATCATATCCTGGGTCACAAATCAAGCCTTGGTAAATTTAAGGAAATTGAAATTGTATCAAGTGTCTTTTCCGACCACAATGCTATGAGACTAGACATCAATTACAGGAAAAGGTCTGTAAAAAATACAAACATATGGCAGCTAAACAATACAGAACTCGATAACGAAGTGATCACTGGAGAAATCAAAGAGGAAATAAAAAAAATACCGAGAAACAAATGACAATGGAGTCATGACGACCCAAAACCTATCGGATGCAGCAAAAACTGTTCTAAGAGGGAAGTTTATAGCAATACAATTCCACCTTAAGAAACAGGAAACATCTCGAGTAAACAACCTGACCCTGCACCTAAAGCAATTAGAGAAAGAAGAACAAAAAACTCCCAAAGCTAGCAGAAGGAAAGAAATCATAAAGATCAGATCAGAAATAAATGAAAAAGAAATGAAGGAAAGAAGAGCAAAGATCAATAAAAGTAAAAGCCAGTTCTTTGAGAAGATAAACATAATTGACAAACCATTAGCCACACTCATCAAGAAAAAAAGGGAAAAGACTCAAATCAATAGAATTAGAAATGAAAAAGGAGAAGTAAAAACTGACACTGCAGAAATACGAAAGATCATGAGAGATTACTACAAGCAACTCTATGCCAATAAAATGGACAACCTGGAAGAAATGGACAAATTCTTAGAAATGCACAACCTGCCAAGACTGAATCAGGAAGAAATAGAAAATATGAATAGACCAATCACAAGTACGGAAATTGAAACTGTGATTAAAAATCTTCCAACAAACAAAAGCCCAGGACCAGATAGCGTCACAGGCGAATTCTATCAAACATTTAGAGAAGAGCTAACATCCATCCTTCTTAAACTCTTCCAAACAATTTCAGAGGAAGGAACACTCCCAAACTCATTCTATGAGGCCACAATAACCTTGATACCAAAACCAGGCAAGGATGTCACAAAGAAAGAAAACTACAGGCCAATACCACTGATGAACATAGATGCAAAAATCCTCAACAAAATACTAGCAAACAGAATCCAACAGCACATTAAAAGGATCATACACCATGATCAAGTGGGGTTTATTCCAGGAATGCAAGGATTCTTCAATATACGCAAATCAATCAACGTGATACACCATATTAACAAATTGAAGGAGAAAAACCATATGATCATCTCAATAGATGCAGAGAAAGCTTTCGACAAAATTCAACACACATTTATGATAAAAACCCTGCAGAAAGTAGGCATAGAGGGAACTGTCCTCAACATAATAAAGGCCATATATGACAAACCCACAGCCAACATTGTCCTCAATGGTGAAAAACTGAAACCATTTCCACTAAGATCAGGAACAAGACAAGGCTGCCCACTCTCACCACTCTTATTCAACATAGTTTTGGAAGTTTTAGCCACAGTAATCAGAGAAGAAAAGGAAATAAAAGGAATCCAACTTGGAAAAGAAGAAGTAAAGCTGTCACTGTTTGCAGATGACATGATACTATACATAGAGAATCCTAAAGATGCTACCAGAAAACTACTAGAGTTAATCAATGAATTTGGTAAAGCAGCAGGATACAAAATTAATGCACAGAAATCTCTGGCATTCCTGTACACTAATGATGAAAAATCTGAAATTGAAATCAAGAAAACACTCCCATTTACCATTGCAACAAAAAGAATAAAATATGTAGGAATAAATCTACCTAAGGAGACAAAAGTGATGTATGCAGAAAATTATAAGACACTGATGAAACAAATTAAAGATGATACAAACAGATGGAGAGATATACCATGCTCCTGGATTGGAAGAATCAACATTGTGAAAATGACTCTACTACCCAAAGCAATCTACAGATTCAATGCAATCCCTATCAAACTACCACTGGCATTTTTCACAGAACTAGAACCAAAAATTTCAAAATTTGTTTGCAAAAAACAAAAGACCCCGAATAGCCAAAGCAATCTTGAGAACGAAAAAGGGACCTGGAGGAATCAGGCTCACTGACTTCAGACTATACTACAAAGGTACAGTAATCAAGACAGTGTGGTACTGGCACAAAAACAGAAAGATAGATCAATGGAACAGGATAGAAAGCCCAGAGATAAACCCACGCACATATGGTCAACTTATCTTTGATAAAGGAGGCAGGAATGTACAGTGGAGAAAAGACAGCCTCTTCAATAAGTGGTGCTGGGAAAACTGGACAGGGATATGTAAAAGTATGAGATTAGATCATTCCTTAACACCATACACAAAAATAAGCTCAAAATGGATTAAAGACCTAAATGTAAGGCCAGACACTATCAAACTCTTAGAGGAAAACATAGGCAGAACACACTATGACATAAATCACAGCAGGATCCTTTTGGACCCACCTCCTAGAGAAATGGAACTAAAAACAAAGATAAACACATGGGACCTAATGAAACTTCAAAGCTTTTGCACAGCAAAGGAAACCATAAACAAGACCAAAACATAACCCTCAGAATGGGAGAAAATATTTTCAAATGAAGCAACTGACAAAGGATTAATCTCCAAAATTTATAAGCAGCTCAGTCAGCTCAATAACAAAAAAACAAACAACCCAATCCAAAAATGGGCAGAAGACTTAAATAGGCATTTCTCCAAAGAAGATATACAGCCTGCCAACAAACACGTGAAAGAATGCTCAATATCATTAATCATTAGAGAAATGCAAATCAAAACTACAATGAGATATCATCTCACACCAGTCAGAATGGCCATCATCAAGAAATCTAGAAACAATCATTCTGGAGAGGGTGTGGAGAAAAGGGAACACTCTTGCACTGCTGGTGGGAATTTGAATTGGTACAGCCACTATGGAGAATAGTATGGAGGTTCCTTAAAAAACTAAAAATAGAACTACCATATGACCCAGCAATCCCACTACTAGGCATATACCCTGAGAAAACCATAATTCAAAAAGAGACATGTACCAAAATGTTCATTGCAGCTCTCTTCACAATAGCCCGGAGCTGGAAACAACCTAAGTGTCCATCATCGGATGAATGGATAAAGAAGATGTGGCACATATATACAATGGAATATTACTCAGCCATAAAAAGAAACGAAACTGAGCTATTTATAATGAGGTGGATAGACCTAGAGTCTGTCATACAGAGTGAAGTAAGTCAGAATGAGAAAGACAAATACCGTATGCTAACACATATATATGGAATTAAAAATACATGTCATGAAGAACCTGGGGTAAAACGGGAATAAAGACACAGACCTACTTGAAAATGGACTTGAGGATATGGCGAGGGGGAAGGGTAAACTGTGACAAAGCGAAAGAGAGGCATGGACATATATACACTACCAAACATAAGGTAGGTAGATAGTGGGAAGCAGCCACAGAGCACAGGGAGATCAGCTCGGTGCTTTGTGAGCGCCTGGGGGGGGGTGGGATGGGGAGGGTGGGAGGGAGGGAAATGCATGAGGGAAGGGATGTGGGAACAGATGTATATGTATGACTGATTCACTTTTTTATAAATCAGAAACTAATTTAAAAATAAAAAAACGAAAAACGCTGGACCAACAACAAATTTACAACTTGTCTTCAACCCATCATAGTACTGACATCTCGAGACAATCAAATGGCCCAGAATTTAGGGAGAAGCAGGCACTTTCTAGGGGAGATGGAACCCAAGCACTGGATTATGTGGGAAAGATGCAATGGATTGGGACACTTTTAAGAAGAGTTCAACTGGAGTGATTGTCAAATTAGTGAGGGTCAGTAAATTGTACATTTTTGAGAGAGTGTGAAGCCCCTAGTGGTTACAAATACAGAGGGAGCACACATCATGTTTCATGTTTTTTCTTCACAGATCCCACTTAGTGATCACAGAAAAGACTGAATGAGTCCTGAGAAAGTCTCCTTCATGTTGCATACGTGGAAGATGGGAACAGTAGACACTGCAAGAGGGACAAGACACTCCACTTAGACTCCTCTTCCCTGTCTTTTCTACCAACTGATAACATTTATTTGTGGCAGGAGGGGCAACAATTACTGTCACCCTTAGTCTACTAGTGAAATCTGATTGCAGCTAGGGGAAAGTAAAAGGAGGGAAGAGGGGTAGAGAAGGGCAAGAATAAATTCTGGGTTCAGAATTATGTCAAGAGAGGAAGACCACTAAAATCAGTCCTCTTTAGTCCCGGGTACAAAGTCCCTGCTTAATACTGAGTTTTAATCAAAACAAACACAAATACACCCGCTCCACACCTCCACCAAGCTAAAAAATATTGAGGGACAAGTAATATACAAGACAGATGTCTTCACTGAGGCACAATGCAAAGGGAAGCCTTAAGGTTAAGGGTAGAACTGACATTAGAAATCAAATCCACTGCCAACAAAATCCCATTCTACGTGGAAGCTATCATTAGAAGACCAAAGGGAAATGTTAGAAGTGAAAAACACAGTGCTCTTTATAAGGCATGATTTTAACAGACATACTAGTAGACTTAATATTGCCAAGGAAAGAATTAGTGAACTTGAAGATAGGTCTCTAGAAATAACCAAAACTGAAACACAGAGAGTATAAAAGATTGCAACAAAGAGAGACACAGAGAGAGAGAGAGAGAGACAGAGAGAAAGAGAGGGAGAGAGAGAGGAGAGAGAGAGAGAGAGAGAGAGAGAGAGAGAGAGAGAGAGAGAACATATCATCCAAACACTGTGGAAAAATAAGCAACTGCTTAATAGATGGAAAACTGGAATCCCAGAAGGGGAAGAGAGACAGAACGTAGAAGAAATATTTGAAGATAACAGGTAAAAATTTTTCTAACCATATATCCAAGCAGCTCAGAAAGCACCAAGATGGATAAAAAAACAATACACTTACACGCACACATACATTCCTAGGCATATCATATTCAAACTCCTTAAAAATATAGAGCCAATCTTAAAGGTGGCCAGACAAAAAATGAAATACTATGCACAGGAGCAAACAAGCATTTCATATATATAAAATAAAAAACAAACAAAAGTTGTGGAAATGTAACAGGAAGGTTTGCAATCAGGAGAAATTTTATTCTACAAAAATGACTACAGGAAACTGGAAATAGAAAAAAACGAAGGTAAAGTAAATTCCTTTTTTTCTAATTTTAATTGAAGTAATGTAAGTGCCTAAAGCAAAAATAGTAGCAAGGTGTTTGTGTTTATACATATTTAAAAATAGAACTTATGTAGGTACTAGCATTAAGGATGGGAGTGAAGATTTTTTTCAAGTTTCTTATATTGCACGAGAAGTGTTATAATTTTACTTGCAGATAGAGTCTCAGTAATTAAAGGTAAACTTCAGGGCAAACATGAATAGAATTTATTAAACATGTATAAATAATTAATCAATAGGGAGATAAAGAGGAATCATAAAAATGACCAATTAACCTACGTCAGAAAGGAGAGAAAAGAGATACAATGAACTAATGAAACACTTAGAAAATATCTAAAATGGTGAAATTTAATTCAACCATATCAATAACCACAAAAAATCTGAAGATCCAAGAACATGAGCTAAAAGATATAAACTCTCAAATTGAATACAAAAAACATTATTCAACAATATGCTGTCTACAACAAATTTGTACTAAAAATAATGGCATACATAGATTAAAAGTAAAATGGTGGATAAATATATCCTTTGAAAAAACTAACCAGAAAAAACTTCCAGAAAGCTGGAATATTTATATTAATATCAGATAAAATAGATTTATAAGAAGAAATCAGGGATAAAGGTTGATGTTACCTTATAATAAAGGGACAATTATCCAAATAGCAATCCTAAATGTTTATGCACCTAACATCGCATCAGAGCTATAAAACACATAAGTCAAGAACGGATTTTAAAAAAACCCAAAAACTAATAGAACTTAAAGATTTGACCAGGGCTGACGTTCTCACACCAGCTGCCAGTTGCTAGGAAAGGCTCCCACTAGGGCCAGAAATATCGTGCCTGTGGCCAAAGGCTGTCCCATGCACCTGTTGCCACTGGGTCTTCTGTGACCAGACAGTCATGCCACCTCCACACCCTGTCCTAACTGGGGCAGACCCAAGTGCTCCAGGGCCTTGGGAGCAGACACCTGTGGGTGGCCCACATGTAGAGGTGGGGCTAAAACCACAGCTGAGTCCCAGGGGAGGGGTGATTAAGGAAGAGGAACAAAAATCGTTGCATGAAGCTGCACAAACCACAGATTAAATCCCCAATATTGGCTTGGTAAACCCTTCATCTATGGAATATCTGAACGGACAATAGGTGTTCCCCAAACTGAAACTGGTCTAACTCTTGCAGCTGTGGACTCTGGGGATTAGTACACACGTTGTTGGGCCACATGAGAGTCTGAGCTGCCACCACAGTGCCCACAGACAGACCAGAAACCTATGTAGAGATTTTGGAGGGCCTCCTGGGGAGACAGAGGTTGGCTGTGACTCATGGTGGGGTCAAGGACACTGAGAGCTGAGACCCCAGGAAAATATAATCATTAGTATTTTTTAATGTTTTGTTTTGTGGTACTTATTTTACTATTTTTTTGTTTTTATTTTTATTTATTTTTTATTTTTAAATATATATTTTGATTTTTTCTATTTCACTTTCTATGTTACTTTTTTGTTGTTCTGGTTTTTACTTGTCTTTTTCTTTCCTCTGTTCTATTTTATTTTTATCATTTTTTCCCTTTGCTCTATTTGTTCTAATCTTTTTAATCTTTTTTTATCATTTTTGTATGTTTGTTTTGTTTTCTTTGATTTTTCCTTCAGTACGCATTCTGTTTTTGTTTTCTTTTTTGTTTTTGTTAGTTTTGTTTTTAATTTTCTGATTTCATTTTGGGACTCTAGTTTGTCTGGTTTTTCTCTTTTTTATTTATCGTGTTTTTGTATTTGTTTCTTATTTTTGTGTGTGTGTGTTTCTTTCTGTTTGTTTGTTTTTTGTTTCGTTTTGCTTTTACAGTTTGTCTGGGACTTTGCTCATTTGTTTGTGTGTTTATTTATTTGTTTATTTATTTATTTTATTAGTTTCTGCTTTATAACAAAGTGAATCAGTCATACATATACATCTGTTCCCACATCCCTTCCCTCATTGTCGCTGTTGCTCTTTGCTTGTTCTTGACATTGCTATTTGTCTTGAGTTTTGTATATCTGTATGTTTTCATTTGTTTTCTTCCCACCTTTTTTTTTTTCTTTCTTATGCCCATGTTTTGCCAAGCTGTGTGGCTTGCAGGGTCTTGTTTCCCAGGCCGGGGATCAGGATGAGCTTCTGGGTTGGGAGTGCTGAGTCCAGGACACTGGAAAGTCAGAGAATTCGTGGCCCCAGTAAATATTAATAGGAGAGAGCTCTCCCGGAGGTCTCCATCTTAACTCTAAGAGCCAGCCTCACGCAACTGCATGCAGGCTCCAGTGCTGAACGCCCCAAGCCAAACAACAAGCAAGACAGGAACACAAACCCACCCAATAGCAGACAGGCTGCCTAAAGTGATACTAAGTCCACAGACACCCCAAAGCACACAACCTGACACAATCCTGCCAATCAGAGGGAAAATATACAGCACCATCCACCACAATGCAGGCATGAGTCCCTTGCACCACGAACCTTACACAAGACACAGGACAAACCTCACCTACTGGGGGAAGACACCAAAAGCAAGGGGAACTACGACACTGCAGACTATGAAAAGGAGACTTCAATCACAGTAAGTTAGATAAAAAAAGAAGAAAGAGAAATCTGTTGCAATTGAAGGCACAAGGTAAAAACACACAACACCAAATAAATGAAGAGGAAACAGGCAAACTACCTGAAAAAGAATTCAGAGTAATGATAGTAAAAATGATCCAAAATCTCAGAGATAGAATGGAGAAAATACAAGAAACATTTAGCAAGGACTTAGAAGAAGTAAAGAACAAAACTAAGAGTGGTGAACAACACAATAACTAAAATTGAAAATACACTAGAGGAGGGGGAGCTTCAAAATGGCAGAGAAGTAAGACGTGGAGATCACCTTCCTCCCCACAAATACATCAGAAATACATTTACACGTGGGACTGCTCCTATAGAACTCCTATTGAACGCTGGCAGAAGACATCACACCTCCCAAAAGGCAAGAAACTCCCCATGTACCTGGGTAGGGTAAAAAGAAAAGAAATAAACAGACACAAAAGAACAGGGATGGGACCTGCAGCAGTGGGAGGGAGCTGTGAAGGAGGAAAGGTTTCCACACAATAGGAAGCCCCTTCGCAGGCAGAGACTGTGGGTGGCAGAGGGGAGAAGCTTTGGAGCCACTGAGGAAAGAGCAGCAACAGGGGTGCAGAGGGCAAAGCAGAGAGATTCCCACACAGAGGATTGCTGGAAATGAGCACTCAACAGCCCAAGAGCTTGTCTGCTCACCCACCAGGATGGATGGGGGCTGGGAGCTGAGGCTCAGGCTTTGGTCAGATCTCAGGGAGAGGACTGGAGTTGGCTATGTGAACACAGCTTGAAGGGGACTATTGAACCAGAGCTGGAGGGGAGGGAGTCCGGGAAAAAGTATGGAGCTGCCTAAGAGACAAGAGACTTTTTCTTGCATCTTTGTTTCCTAGTACGCAAGGAGAGGGGATTAAGAGCACAGCCTAAAAGAGCTCCAGATATGGGCGTGAACTACAGCTATCAGCGTGGACCCCAGAGATAGGCATGAGACGCTAATGCTGCTGCAGCCAACAAGAAGCCTGTGAGCAAGCACAGGTAACTATCCACACCTCCCCTCCCGGGAGCCAGTGCAGCCCACCACTGCCAGGGTCCTATGATCCAGGGAAAATTTCCCCATGAAAACACGTGGCACACCTCAAGCTGGTGCAAAGTCATGCTGGACTCTGCCGCCGCAGGCATGACCCATATCCATACAGCTCCTTCCCCCTGGCCTGAGTGAGCCAGAGGCCCTGAATCAGCTTCTGCTTTAATCCCTTCATTTCTGAACGAAGAAGAGATGCCCGCAGGTGACCTACACACAGAGGGGGGGTCATATCCAAAGGTGAACCCCAGGAGCTGTGAGAACAAAGAAGAGAAAGGGAAATTTCTCCCAGGAGCCTCAAGAGCAGAGAATTAAATCTCCACAATCAACTTGAGGTACCATGCATATGTGGAATACATGAATAGACAATGAATCATCCCAAATTGAGGAGGTGGACTTTGGGAGCAACATTATGTATATATATATATATATATATATATATTTCCCTTACTCACTTTGTGTGAGTGTGTATGTTTATGCATCTGAGTGTGATTTTGTCTGTATAGCTTTGTTTTTACCATTTGTCCTGGGGTTCTGTTTGTCCTTTTTTTAATTACTTAATTTTTTTTCTTCATAATTATTTTTTATATTTTATTTTAATAATTTTATATTATTTTATTTTACTTTATTTTATTTTATCTTCTTTCTTTCTTTCTTTCTTTCTTTATTTTCTTTCTCCCTTTTATTCTGAGCTGTGTGGAGGACAGGCTCTTGGTGCTCCAGCCAGTCGTCAGGGCTTTGCTCCTGTGATGGGAGAGCCAAGTTCAGGACACTGGTCCACAAGAGACCGCCCAGCTCCACATATTATCAAATGACAAAAATCTACCAGATATCTACATCTGAATGCAAAAACACAGCTCCACTCAACGAACAGCAAGATACAGTGCAGGACACCCTATGCCAAACAACCAGCCAGACAGGAACACAAGCACATCCATTAGTGCAAAGGCTGCTTAAAATGATAATAAAGCCAAAGAAACCCCAAAACACACCATCAGCCATGGACCTGCCCACCAAAAAAACAAGATGCAACATCATCCACCAGAACACAGGCACTAGTCCTCTCCAGCAGGAAGCCTACAAAACCTGCTGAACCAAACTTAACCACTGAGGACAGACACCAAAAACAATGGAAACTACGAACGTGGAGCCTACTAAAAGGAGACCCCACACACAGTAAGATAAGCAAAATGAGAAGACAGAGAAACATAAAGCAGAAGAAGGAGCAAGGCAAAAAAGTAGCAGAACTAACAAATGAATAAGAAATAGGCAGTCTACCTGAAAAATAATTCAGAATGATGATAGTAAAGATGATCCAAAATATTAGAAATAGAATGGAGAAAATACAAGAAACGTTTAATAAGGACCTAGAAGAACTAAAGAGCAAGCAAACAGTGATGAACAACACAATAAATGAAATTAAATATTCTCTAGAAGGGATCAATAGCAGAATAACTGAGGCAGAAGAATGGATAAGTGACCTGGAAGATAAAAGAGTACAAATAACTACCACAGAGCAGAATAAAGAAAAAAGAATGAACAGAGTTGAGAACAGTCTCAGACAACACGGGGATAATATTAAATGCACCAACATTCAAAATACAGGGGTCCCAGAAGAAGAAGAGAAAAAGAAAGGGACTGAGAAAATGTTTAAAGAGATTATCGTTGAAAACTCCCCAAATGGGAAAGGAAATAGTTAATCAAGTCCAGGAAGCACAGAGAGTCCCATACAGGATAAATCCAAGGAGAAGCATGCCAAGACACATATTAATCAAACTATCAAAAAATAAATACAAAGAACAAATATTAAAAGCAGCAAGGGAAAAACAACAAATAAAACATAAGGGAATCCCCCTAAGGTTAACAGCTGATCTTTCAGCAGAAACTCTGCAAGCTAGAAGGGAGTGGCAGGACATATTTAAAGTGATGAAGGAGAAAAACCTACAACCAAGATTACTCCACTCAGCAAGGATCTCTTTCAAATTCAACGGAAATATTAAAAACTTTACAGATAAGCCAAAGCTAAGAGAATTCAGTACCACCAAACCAGCTTTACAACAAATGCTAAATAAACTTCTCTAGGCAGAAAACAAAAGAGAAGGAAAGTCCTACAATAAGAAACCCAAAACAATTAAGAAAATGGTAATAAAACATACATATCAATAATTAACTTAAATGTAAATGGATTAAATGCTCCAATCAAAAGACATAGACTGGCTGAATGGATTAAAAAACAAGACCCATATATATGCTGTCGACAAGAGACCCACTTCAGACCTAGGGACACATACAGACTGCCAATGAGGGTATGGAAAAAGATATTCCATGCAAATGGAAATCAAAAGAAAGATGGAGTATCAATTGTCACATCAGACTAAGTAGACTTTAAAACAAATACTATTACAAGAGACAAATAAGGACACTACATCATGATCAAGGGATCAATCCATGAAGACATAACAATTGTAAATATTTATGCACCCAACTTAGGGGCACCTCAATACATAAGGCAAATACTAACAGTCATAAAAGGGGAAATCGACAGTAACACATTCATAGTAGGGGACTTTAACACCCCACTTTCACCAATGGACAGATCATCCAAAAAGAAAACAAATAAGGAAATTCAAACTTGAAATGATACCTTAAACAAGATGAACTTAATTGATATGTATAGGACATTCCATCAGAAAACAACAGAATGCACTTTCTTCTCAAGGGCTCATGGAATGTTCTCCAGGATAGATCATACTTTGGTTCACAAATAAAGCCTTGGTAAATTTAAGAAAATTGAAATCGTATCAAGTATCTTTTCCAACTACAATGCTATGAGACAAGATATCAATTAGAGGAAAAAGTCTGTAAGAAAAAAAAAAGAGAGAAACACAAACACATGGAGGCTAAACAACACACTACTTAATAACCAGGAGATCACTAAAGAAATCAAAGAGGAAATCAAAAAATACCTAGAAACAAATGACAATGAAAGCACAATGATGCAATACCTATTGGATGCAGCAAAAGCAGTTCTAAGATGGAAGTTTATACAAATACAATCCTACCTTAAGAAACAAGAAACATCTCAAATAAACAATCTAACCTTACATCTAAAGCAATTAGAGAAAGAAGAACAAAAAAATGGTAAAGTTAGCAGAAGGAAATAAATTAAAAAGATAATATCAGAAATAAATGAAAAAGACATGAAGGAAGTGTTGGCAAAGATAAAATTAAAGCTGGTTCTTTGAGAAGATAAAAAATGATAAACCTTTAGCGAGACTCATCAAGAAAAAAAAGGGAGAAGACTCAAATCAATAGAATTAGAAATGAAAAAGGAGAAGTAAACACTGACACTGTAGAAATATAAAGGATCATGAGAGATTACTACAAGCAACTATAGGCCAATACAATGCAAACCTTGGAAGAAAAGGACAAATTCTTACAAATGCACAACCTTCCAAGACTGAACCAGGAAGAAATAGAAAATATGAACAGACCAATCATAAGCACCGAAATTTAAACTGTGAATAAATGTCTTCAAACAAACAAAAGCCAAGGACCAGATGGTTTTACAGGTGAATTATATCAAATATTTAGAGAAGAGCTAACACCCATCCTTCTCAAATTTTTCCAAAATATAGCAGTGGAAGGAACACTCCCAAATTCATTCTGAAAGGCCACCATCACTCTGATACCAAAAACCAAACAACGATGTCACAAAGAAAACTACAGGCCAATATCAGTGATGAACATAGATGTAAAAATCGTCAGCAAAATATTAGCAAACAGAATCCAACAGCACACTAAAAGGATCATACACTATCATCAAGTGGGGTTGAACTCAGGAGTGCAAGGATTCTTCAATATATGCAAAGCAATCAATGTGATACACCATATTAACAAATGGAAGGAGAAAAAACAAATGATCATCTCAATAGATGCAGAGAAATCTTTCAACAAAATTCAACCTCCATTTATGAAATAAACCCTCCAGAAAGTAGGCATAGAGGGAACTTTCCTCAACATAATACAGGCTATATATGAAAAACCCACAGCCAACATTGTCCTCAATGGTGGAAAACAGAAACTATTTCTGCTAACATCAGGGAGAAGAAAAGTTGCCCACTCCCACCACTATTATTCAACATAGTTTTGGAAGTTAGAGCCACAGCAATCAGAGAAGAAAAAGAAATAAAAGGAATCCAAATTGGAAAAGAAGAGGTAAAACTGTCACTTTTTGCAGATGACATGATACTATACATAGAGAATCCAAAAGATGTTAACAGAAAACTACTAGAGGTAATCAAATAATTTGGTAACATAGCAGGATACAAAATTAATGCATAAAAATCTCTTGCATTCTGCTACATTAATGATGAAAAATCTGAAAGTGAAATTAAGAAAACACACACGTTTACCAATGCAACAGAAAGAATAAAGTATCTGGGAATAAACCTACCTAAAGAGTCAAAAGTCCTTTATGCAGAAAATTATAAGAAACTGATGAAAGAAATTAAACTTGATATAAATAGATGGAGAGATATACCATGTTCTTCAATTGGAAGAATCAACATTGTGAAAATGACTACACTACCGTAAGCAATCTACATATTCAATGCAACCCCTGTGAAATTATCACTGGCATTTTTTACAGAATGAGAACATAAAACTTCACAATTTGTACGTAAACACAAAAGACCCCGAATAGACAAGCAATACTGAGAAAGAAAAACGGAGCAGGAGGTATCAGGCGAGAAGAGTTGAGACTATACTACAAAGCTACAGTAATAAAGACAGTATGGAACTCGCACAAAAACTGAAATATAGATCAATGGAACAGGATAGAAAGCCCGGAGATAAACCCATGCACACATGGTCACCTTATCTTTGATAAAGGAGGCAAGAATATACAGTGGAGAAAAGACAGCCTCTTCAATAAGTGGTGCTGGGAAAACTGTATAGCTACAATTAAAAGAATGAAATTAGAACACTCCCTAATACCATAAACAAAAATAAACTCAAAATGTATTAAAGACATAAATATAAGGTCAGACACCATCAAACTCTTAGAGGAAAACGTAGGCATAACACTCTTTGACATAAATCACAGCAAGATCTTTTTTGATCCACCTACTAGAGAAAGGAAAGAAAAACAAAAATAAACAAATGGGACCTAATGAAACTTAAAAGCTTTTGCACCACAAAGGAAACCATAACCAAGATGAAAAGACAACCCTCAGAATGGGAGAAAATATTTCAAATTAAGAAACTAACAAAGGATTAATCAACAAAACTTCTAAGCACCTTATGCAGTTGAATATCAAAAAACAAACAACCTAATCCAAAAATGGGCAGAAGACATAAATACACAGTTCTCCAAGGAAGATATACAGATTGCCAACAAACTCATGAAAGAATGCTCAACATCATTAATCATCAGAGAAATGCAAATCAAAACTACAATGAGATATCATCTCACACTGGTCAGAATGGCCATCATCAAAACATATACAAACAAATGCTGGAGAGGGTGTTGAGAAAAGGCAGCTCTCTGACCCTGTTGGTTGGGATATAAATTGTTACAGCCACTATGGAAAGCAGTATAGAGTTTCCTTAGCAAACTAAAAATAGAACTACCATATGACCCAGCAATCCCACTACTGGGCATATTCCCTGAGAAAACCATAATTCGAAAAGAGTCATGTACCAAAATATTCATTGCAGCTCTATTTACAATATCCAGGACATGGACACACACTAAGTGTCCATAAACAAATGAATGGACAGAGATGTGGCACATATATACAATGGAATATTACTCATCCCTAAAAATGAATGAAACTGAGTTTTTTTGTAGTGAGGTGGATGGACCTAGAGACTGTTATACAAAGTGAAGTAAGTCAGAAAGAGAAAAACAAATACTGTATGCTAACACATATATATGGAATCTAAAAAAATATAAGAAGAACTTAGGGGCAAGATGGGAATGAAGATGCAGACCTACTAGAGAATGGAATTGATGATATGGAGAGGGGTAATGGTAAGCTGTGACAAAGTGAGAGAGTGGCATGGATATATATACACTAGCAAACATAAAACAGAGAGCTAGTGGGAAGCAGCCACATAGCACATGGAGATCAGCTCAGTGCTTTGTGACTACCTAGAAGGGTGAGATAGGGAGGGTGGGAGTGGGGGGAGATGCAAGAGGGAAGAGATATGGGGACATATGTATATGTATAACTGATTCACTTTGTTATAAAGCAGAAACGAACACACCATTGTAAAGCAATTATCCTCCAATAAAGATGTAAAAAAATACTCTAGAAGTAATCAATAGCAGAATAAGTGAGGCATAACAATGGATAAGTGACCTGGAAGATAGACTGGTGGAACTAAATGCCGTGGAGGAGAATTAAAAAAAAAAAAAAAGAATGAAACTAATTGAGGACAGTCTCAGAGACCTCTGGCTCAACATTAAACACAACAACATTCAAAGTATAGGGGTCCCAGAAGAATAAAACAAAGGGAAAGGGCTTGAGAAAGTATTTGAAGAGATTATAGTAGAAAAGTTCCCTCACATGGGAAAGGAAATAGTCATTCAATTCCAGGAAGTGCATAGAGTCTCATACAGGATAAAGCAAAGAAGAAACATGTTGAGACACATATTAATCAAACTATCAAAAATTAAATACAAAGAAAAAATATATATATATATTTTTTTGTGGTATGCGGGCCTCTCACTCTTGTGACCTCTCCCGTTGCGGAGCACAGGCTCCGGATGCGCAGGGCCAGCGGCCATGGCTCACGGGCCCAGCCGCTCCGCGGCATATGGGATCCTCCCAGATCGGGGCATGAACCCGTATCCCCTGCATCGGCAGGCGGACTCTCAACCACTGCGCCACCAGGGAGGCCCCAAAGAAAAAATATTAAAAGCAGCAAGGGAAAATCTACAAATAACATACAAGGGAATCCCCGTAAGATTATCAGCTGATCTTTCAGCAGAAACTCAACAGGCCAGAAGGGAGTGGCAGGATATATTTAAAATGATGAAAGGGAAAAATCTACAACCAAGATTACTCTACCCAGCAAGGCTCCATTCAGTTTGGTGGAGAAATCAAATGTTTTACAAAGAAGCAAAAGCAAAGAGAATTGAGCACCACTGGGCCAGCTTTCCAACAAATGTGAAAAGTACTTCTCTAGGTATGAACATGAGAAGAAAAAGAAACCCAAAACAAATAAGAAAATGGTAATAAGAACATACATATTGATAATTACCTTGAATGCAAGTGGAATAAATTCTCCAACCAAAAGACACAAAGTGGCTGAATGGATACAAAAACAAGACCCATATGTATGTCATCTACAAGAGACCCACTTCAGACCTAGCTATACATACAGACCGAAAGGGATGGGATGGAAAAACCTATTACATGCAATGGAAATCAAAAGAAATTTGGAGTAGCAATACTCATATCAGGTAAAATAGGTTTTAAAATAAAGACTGTCACAAGAGACAAAAAGGACACTACAGAATGATGAAGGGGTCCAAGAAGATGATAAAACTGTGGTAAATATTTATGTATCCAGCATAGGAGCACCACAATATATAAGGCAAATGCTAACAGCCATAAAAGGGGAAACTGACAGTAACACAATAATTGTGGGGGAATTTAACACTCCACATACACCAATAGATAGATCATCCAGACAGAAAATTAATAAGGAAACACAAGCCTTAAATGACACATTAGACTAGATAGCCTTAAGTGATATTTAGAGGACATTCCATCTGAAGGCAACAGAATACAATTTCTTCTCAAGTGCATGTGGAACATTCTCCAGGACAGAATACATCTTGGGTCACAAATCAAACCTTGGAAAGTTTAATAAATTTGAAATCATATGAAGCACCTTTTATAATCACAATGCTATGAGTTTAGAAACAAATTACAGAAAAAACAACTGTAAAAATCGCAAACACATGGAGGCTAAACAATATGCTACTAAATAATCAAGAGACCACTGAAGCAATGAAAGAGGAAATCAAAAAATACTTAGAAACAAATGACAATGTAAACACATTGACCCCAAACCTATGGGATGCAGCAAAAGCAGTTGTAAGAGGGAAGTTTAGAGCAATACAATCCTACCTCAAGAAACAACAGAAATCTCAAATACACAACCTAAACTTACACGTAAAGCAATTAGAGAAAGAAGAACTAACAAAACCCAAAATTAGTATAAGGAAAGAAATCATAAAGATTAGAGCAGAAATAAATGAAATAGATCTGAAAGAAAAAAATAATAACAAAGATCAATAAAACTAAAAGCTGCTTCTTTGAGAAGAAAAGCAAACTTCATAAAACTTCAGTCAGACTTAACAAGAAAAAAAGGAGAACTCAAATCAATAAAATTAGAAATGAAAAAGAAGTTACATCCAAGACAGAAATGAAAAGGATCGTAGGAGACTTCTATAAGCAACTCTAAGCCAATAAAATGGACAAACAGGAAGAACTGGACTAATTCTTAGAAAGGTACAACCTTCCAAGACAGAACCAGAAAAAAATAGAAAATATGAACATACCAATCACAAGTAATGAAATTGAAAGTGTAATTAAAAATATTCCAACAAAAAAAGTCCAGGATCAGATAGTTTCACAGGTCAATTCTACCACAATTTTAGGGGGAGTTAACAGCTATCTTTCTCAAACTCTTCCAAAAAGCTTCAGAGGAAGAAGACTCCCAAACTCATTCTTCGAGGCCACCATCACCCTGATACCAAAACCAGACAAAAGTATCACAAAAAAATAAAACTACAGGCCAATATCACGGATGAACATAAACACATAAAACCTCAACAAAATACTAACAAACAGAATCCAACAACACGTTAAAGAATCATACACAATGACCAAGTGCGGTTTACCTCAGGGATGCAAGGATTCTTCAATATATGCTAATCAAACAACATGATACACCATATTAACAAACTGAAGAATAAAATACATATGATCATCCCACTGATGCCTAAAACGTTTTGACAAAATTCAACACATGTTTATGATAAAACCTCCCCAGAAAGTGGGCATAGAGGGAACCTACCTCAACATAATAGAGACCATACATGACAAACACACAGCAAACATTATTCTCTATGGTGAAAAACTGAAAACATTTCCTCTAAAATCAGAAACAAGACAAGAGTGCTCACTCCCACCACTATTATTCAACATAGTTATGAAAGTCCTAGCCATGGCAATCAGAGAAGAAAAATAAATAAAAGAAATCCAAATTGTAAAACAAGAAGTAAAACTGTCACCATTTGCAGATGACATGATACTATACATAGAAAATCCTAAAGACGTTACTGGAAAAATATGAGAGCTCATCAAGGAATTCAGTAAAGTTGCAGGATACAAAATTAATACACAGAAATCACTTGCATTCCTATACAATGAAAATGAAAAATCGAAAAGAAAAATTAAGGAAACAATCCCATTTACCATTACAACAAAAAGAATAAAACACTTAGGAATGAACCTACCTAAGGAGGCAAAATAACTGTATGCAGAAAACTATAAGACACTGGTGAAAGAAATCAAAGAACTCACAAGCATATGGAGAAATATAAAATGTTCTTGGATTGGAAGAACCAAAATTGTGAAAATGACTACACTACCGAAAACAATCTACAGATTCAATGCAATCCCTATCAAATTACCAATGGCATTTTTTCACAGAACTAGAAAAAAAATTACAAATTGTATGGAAACACAAAACACCCTGAATAGCCAACACAATCTTGAGAAAGAAATATGGAGCTGGAGTAATCAGGCTCTCTGACTTTATACTACAAAGCTACAGTAATCAAGACAGTATGGTACCAGCACAAAAACAGAGTTAGAGATCAGTGGAACAGGATAGAAAGCCCAGAGATAAACCCACACACCTATGGTGACCTAGTCTATGACAAAGGAGGTCAGAATATACAATAGAGCAAAGACAGCCTCCTCAATAAGTGGTGCTGGGAAAACTGGACAGCTACATGTAGAAGAATGAAGTTAGAACGTTCCCTAATGCCATACAAAAAAATAAACTCCAAATGGATTTAAGACTTAAATATAAGGCCACATACTATAAAACTCTTAGAGGAAAACATAGGCAGAACACTCTTTGATATAAATTGCAGCAAGATTTTTTTTGCCCCACCTCCTAGAGTAATGAGAATAAAAACAATAATAAACAAATGGAACTTAATGGAATGTAAAAGATTTTGTACAGCAAAGGGGACCATAAACAAGATGAAAAGACAACCCTCAGAATGGGAGAAAATATTTGTAAATGAAGCAATTGACAATGTATTAATCTCCAAAATATTCAAACAGCTCATGCATCTCAATATCAAAAAAACAAACAACCCAGTCAAATATGGGCAGAAACAGATATTTCTCCAAAGAAGACATACAGATGGCCAACAAATACATGAGAAAATGCTCAACATCACTAATTATTAGAGAAATGCAAATCAAAACTACAATTAGATATCACCCCACATTTCACCCTGGTCAAAATGGCCATCACCACAAAATCCAGAAACAATATATGCTGGAGAGGGTATGGAGAAAAGGGAACCCTCTTGCACTGTTGGTGGGAATGGAAATTTACACAGTGAATGTGGAGAATAGTATGGAGGTTCCTTTAAAAAACTAAAAATAGAACTACCATGTCACCAAGCAATCCCACTACTAGGCATATACCCAGAGAAAACCATAATTCAAAAAACACATGCACCCCAATGTTCATTGCAGTGCTATTTATGATAGCCAGGACATGGAAACAACCTAAATGTCCATCAACAGAGGAATGGATAAAGAGGTTGTGGTATATATTTACAATGGAATATTAGCCGTAAAAAGGAACAAAATTTGGTCATTTGTAAAGATGTGGATATACCTAGAGACTGTCATACAGTGCGAAGTAAGCCAGAAAGAGAAAAACAAATATCGTATATTAATGTATATATGTGGAATCAGAAAAAAATGGTATGCACTATCTTATTTATAAAGCAGAAAGAAAGACACAAATGTAGAGAACACATATATGGATACCAAGGGGAAAAGAGAGGGGTTGGGATGAATTGGGTGATTGTGATTGCTATATACACACTATTGATATCATGTATAAAATTGATAACTAATGAGAACCTACTGTATAGTACAGGGAACTTTTGTCAGTACTCTGTGGTGACCTAAATGGGAAGGAAATTCAAAAAAGAGGGGATATATGTATACATATAAATCATTCACTATGCTGTATAGTAGAAAGTAACATAACATTTTAAAGCAGCCATACTACAATATTTTTTTTAAATAATGAACTTAAAGATAAAATAGAAAGATCCACATAGTTGGAAAGTTCTACCCTCCCCCCTACAAAAACTGATAGTAAAAGAAGGCAGAAAATCAGTGAGAATACACATGATTTGAACAACATTAACAACCATATTGACCTAATTGATATTCAGAGAACAACCCACCCAATAAAAACTGGCTACAGATTCTTATGAAGTGAATATGAAACAGTCACCAAGGTAATATATATTCTAAATCATAAAACAAAGCTTTGAAATTTTCTTAAATATATAAATCATATAAAGTTTATTTTTCAATTATAACAGAATTAAACTAAAAATCAATAGTATAAAGATAGCAGGACAATCCATAATATATTTGGAATTAAAAAAATACTTCCAAATAACACATGTCAAAATGGAAGTTTCAAGAGAAATTTAAAAAATATTTTGAACTGAATTAAAATGAAAATTCAAAATATCAAATTTTCAGGATGCAAGTAGATAAATGCTTAGAGGGAAACATATAAGATTAAATGTTTACATTAAAAAAAATTAGAACTGTATCACGCCAGATTTCTAAACTTCTACCTTAAGAAACTGGAGAAAAAATAGTTAATTATATCCAATGCAAGAACAAAAAAAGAAATAATAAAGATAATTGAAAAAAAAACAGAGAATCAATATAGAAAACTAATGAGAACAAATGTGGCCCTTTGAAAAGATCAATAACATTGACAAATATCTAATCAGACTGACAAAGAAACAAAATAAAGGAGTAGATACATATTACCAATATCAGGAAAAGAAGAAGAAAACTTCACTACTAACCATAAAGAAATTAAAGTATTAAGGAAATGCTACATTATGCCACTAAATTTGACAACTTAGATTATATTGATCACTTCTTGAAATACACAAACTACCAAAACCCCACTCAAGGAGAAATAGATAATATGAATACCCTTACATCTATTAAAGAAAACTGAATCTTTACCTAAGAACATTCTGCAAAATAAAACTCCATCTCCAAGTGGTTTCACCATCAGATTCTATCCAACAAGGAAGAAATGATACAAATTCTAAACAATCTCTTTCAGAAAACAGGAGAAGAGGAGATGCTTCCCAACTTTTTAGAAAATAAACATTACCCTGATAGCAGTAATAGACATCTTAAAACTAGAAAACCAAAAACAAATATTCCTCATTAAAATAGACAAGAACATCCTCAACAAAATATTAATGAATTTAATCCAGTAATATATACACAGGATAAAATGTCAGACTAGGTGGGATTCTTCTAAAGAATGGAAACTTGTTTCAACATTTAAAAATTAATCAAATTTACTTACCAAGTCAACATGTTAAAGAAGAAAAACATACCTCAATAGATGCCAAAAAAACTCTTTGACAATGTTCAACATACAATCACAATTAAAAAAAAAAACAACTCTCAAAAGCTACACTAGAAGATGTCTTTTTAACCTCATGAAGAGTAACTACAAAATACAGCCTACAGCAAACTTAATACTTAATAGTGAAAGACAGAATGTTGTAGCCCTAACAGCGAGAAATAGTAAAAAAAAAATCCTATCTTCTTACTCTTTTTCAATATATATTTGATACACTAGCCAGTTAGTTAAGAAAGAAAAGAAATAAAAGGTACACGAATGGGAAAGATCAAAAGAATCAACAAGGAAACTAAATCATCAAAAATTACTAATGAGTTTAGTAAGTTTGCAAGATGCAAGAGCAACATAAAAGTAATTTGCATTTCTATGTACCTGTAATCAATTGGAAATAAAAAATATCATTAATACCACAAAAATTAAAATACTTAGGCATAAATATAGAAAATATGTGAAGGCTCTGTATGTTGGGTACTACAAAACACTAATAAAGGAAATCAGTAGTGACCTATATTATTGGGAAGCTATTTTGGATGAATGAGTTGGAAGTCTTAATATGGTTAAGATGTCAGTCTTCCAGATATATTTCTAAGTACAATGCAATCCCAATCAAAATAACAGCAAGTTAGAAAATTATAAGACACTAATGAAATAAATTAAAGATGATACAAATAGAAGGAGAGATATACCATGTTCTTGGAGTGGAAGAATCAACATTGTGAAAATAATTCTACTACCCGAAGCAATGTAGAGATTCAATGCAATCCCTATCAAACTACCACTGGCATTTTTCACAGAACTAGAAAAAAAATTCACAATTTGTATGGAAACACAAAAGACCCTGAATAGCCAAAGCAAAATTGAGAACGAAAAATGGAGCTGGAGGAATCAGACTCCCTGACTTCAGACTATACTACAAAGCTACAGTAATCAAGACAGTATGGTACTGGCACAAAAACAGAAATATAGATCAATGGAACAGGATAGAAAGCCCAGAGATAAACCCACACACATATGGTCACCTTATCTTTTATACAGGAGACAAGAATATACAGTGGAGAAAAGAGAGACTCTTTAAGTAGTGGTGCTGGGAAAACTGGACAGGGACATGTAAAAGTATGAAATTAGAACACTCTGTAACACCATACACAAAAACAAACTCAAAATTTATTAAAAACCTAAATGAAAGACCAGACACTCTCAAACTCTTAAAGGAAAACCTAGGCAGAGCACTATATGCCATAAATCACAGCAAGATCCTTTTTGACCAACCTCCTAGAGAAATGGAAATAAAAACAAAAATAAACAAATGGTACCTAATGAAACTTAAAAGCTTTTGCACAGCAAAGGAAACCATAAACAAGACCAAAAGACAACCCTCAGAATGGGAGAAAATATTTGCAAATGAAGCAACTGACAAAGGATTAATCTCCAAGATTTACAAGCAGCTCATGCAGCTCAATAACAGCAACAACAAAAAAAAAATCCAAAAATAGACAGAAGAACTATATAGACATTTCTCCAAAGAAGATATACAGATTGCCAACAAACACATGAAAGAATGTTCAACATCATTAATCATTAGAGAAATGCTAGTCAAAACTACAATGTGATATCATCTAACACTGGTCAGAATGGCCATCATAGAAAGAATCTAGAAAAAATAATTGCTGGAGAAGGTGTGGAAAAAGGGGAACACTCTTGCACTGCCGGTGGGAATGTGAATTGGTACAGCCACTATGGAGAACAGTATGGAGGTTCCTTAAAATACTGCAAATAGAATTACCATATGACCCAGCAATCCCACTACTGGGCATATACCCTGAGAAAACCATAATTCAAAAAGAGTCATGTACCAAAATGCTTAATGCAGCTCTATTTACAATAGCCAGGACATGGAAGCAACCTAAGTGCCCATCATTGGATTAATGGATGATGTAGATGTGGCACATATATACATTGGAATATTACTCAGCCAAAAAAAGAAACGAAATTGAGATATATGTAGTGAAGTGGATAGACCTAGAGTCTGTCATACAGAGTGAAGTAAATCAGAAAGAGAAAAACAAACACCATATGCTAACTCATATATATGGAATCTAAGAAAAAAAAAAGATCATGAAGAACCTAGGGGTAAGATGGGAATAAATACCCAGACCTACTAGAGAATGGACTTGAGCTTATAGGGAGGTGGAAGGGTATGCTGGGACAAAGAGAGAGTGGCATGGACATATATACACTACCAATTGTAAAATAGATAGCTAGTGGGAAGCAGCCTCATAACATCAGCTTGGTGATTTGTGACCACCTAGAGTGGTGGGATAGGGAGGGTGGGAGTGAGGGAGACGCAAGAGGGAAGAGATATGGGAACATAAGTATATGTATAACTGATTCACTTTGTTATAAATCAGAAACTAACACACCATTGTAAAGCAATTATATTCCAATAAAGATGTTAAAAAAAATAAATACCTCCAAGTTGTTTTGCAGATATCAACAAACTGATTATGAAATTTATATGGAAAGGTGAAAGAATTAATATAACAAAAAAATTTTGAAGAAAAGCCACAGTTGGAAGACTAACACTACCTGATTTCATGTTTTACTTTAAAGCTACAATAATCAAGAATGTTTGGTGTTGGCAAATGTATAGAAACAGAACAATGAAACAGGATAATGATTCCAGAAATATATCCACACAAATGTACTCAAATGATTCTTGATAAAAGCAATTGCAAAGGGAATTCAATGGAGAAATGTTAGGTTTTTATTTTTAGCAAATGGTGCTTAGATCATAATTGGTGATTTACATACAAAATAATGAACCTCAAAAAATACCACATATTTTATATGAAACTTACTCAAAATGTATCATAAACATAAAACATAAACTTACAAACTTTCTGGAAGAAAACATGGGAGAAAATCTTCATGGCTTTGTTTCAGCAAAGAGCATTTAAGTATGATAGCAAAAGCCCAATTTATTAAAAAAATGATAAATTGAATTTAATCAAAATTAAATCATTCTTCTTTCAGAAAGATACTATTAAGAGAATGAAAAGATAAGACAGTGACTGACGAAAATATTTGCAAATCGCATTTCCCAAAAAAGAACACAAATCAGAATATATAAAGAATTCATAACTCTATATAAGTAAACAAACAACTCACTTTAAATAGATTTAAATGGACATTTCATTAAAGAAGGTGTATGGATGCCAAATGAATATAGGAAAAGATGCAGAACATTATGATTTACTAGGGAAATGCAAAGTAAAATCACAATGAGATATCATTACACATATATTAGGATGGATAAAATAAAAACTGATAATACCAAGTGAGGATGGAATAACTGCAACTCTCTTGTTGGTGGGAGTACAAACTGTCACATGCTCTTCAGAACACAGTTTGGAAATTTCTTAGAAAGTTACCAAATGACCCAGCAATCCTACTGCTAGACATTAGCCAAGTGAGCTGAAAACTTATATTCACACTAAAAACCTGTGTGTCAATGGTTTTAGTCCTTTATTCATAATAGTAAGAATCTGGAAACAACTCAGATGTTTTTCAATAGGTGAATGGATAAACAAATCATCATACATACTACTCAGCAATAAAAATAAACAAACTATGGGTTCATTCAACAACATGGATGAACCCTAAATGTATTTTGGTAAGCAAAAGAAGCTAGACCAAAAAGGCTACATATTGCATGGATTGTTTAAATGACATTGTAGAAAAGGCAAAATATAGGAAACTGATCTGTATGACACTCTGGTTGTAGATACATGACTATATGCATTTGTTAAATTCCATACATCTGTATCTCATAAAGAGTAAATTATACTAAATGCAAAATTTAAAAATCAATTAGGATATCAGCAGAGCCCAAGGTGGAATGGAGACTGTCTCAAATAAGCATAACTATAATAAAAATGCAGGGCAGGAATAAGGATGTAGACAAAGAGAATGGACTTGAGGACACAGGGTGGGAGGGGGAAACTGGGGCAAAGTGAGAGTAGCATTGACTTATATACACTACTGAATGTAAAATAGTTAGCTAGTGGGAAGCAGCAGCATAGCACAGGGAGATCAGCTTGGTGCTTTGTGATGACCTAGAGGGGTGGCATATGGAGGATGTGAGGGAGGCTCAAGAGGGAGGGGATATGGAGACATATGTATGCATATGGCTGATTCATTTTGTTGTACAATAGAAACTAACACAGTATTGTGAAGCAATTGTACTCCAATAAAGATCTATTAAAAAATGTATGGCATGATCTTACTGAAAGGGCTGAAGAATAAAAACACTGGACTAAGTAACTTTGAAACTATGATTTGTCTCAACATTGTAAGAGTAAGGACAAAAATAACTATACACAAACATGGCACTCTAGTTGGTAAAATTGTTTCTGACAAGAGTGGGGGTTAGCAATTCTCAAACTACTTTACTTGTATCAAAACAAAACAAAACAAAATAAAACACTGTAAGGTTGAACAGATAAGTATATTGAAGATAATGAGAGCCAAGTGTCTCACTATCAGAGAAGAAAGTTGCAGATAGGCACAGGAAGGGCTAGAATGAACTCTGTTGAGCTGGAATGAAGATGGGCATAGTAAAAACTCATATTTTAAAATACAGTTGACCTTTGAAAAACACAGGTTTGAAATGCATGGGTCCAATTGTATGCATATTTTTCAATAGTAAATACTATATTCCTACACAATCTGTGTTTAATTGAATCCTCAGATGAGGAACCACCTACATGGAAGGCTGACCATATGTTAGAGTTGGATTTTCAGCTGCACAGAGGGTCAGCACCCCTAACTCTCAGGTTGCTCAAGGCTCAACAGTAGAGAGATAGAGAAATGAATATAGATATGTGTGCACACTTGGCTTAATATACATACTAGCTCTGTCTGTTGAGAGGGCCTATAACCTGTGGACACCCCACTAACAATGAGCACACCTAACACCCAGATCATAGTTTCTAAATACCATTCTCCAATAGAAAGAACCAGTACTCCTTGGAGAACTGTTTAATCATGGAACTAGGGCATGGAAAATACAAGACGAGCATGGGATATCTTGTGGTTCCAGAAAGTAAGGAAATGCTAGGAAAAAAATGGCAGGAAGGGGGAAGAGAGGCATACCAAAAAGACACAGGAGGCAACCTGAAATAACTCTCAAGGGCTGAAACAGAACAATTTTACCAACTATTTAAATAAGGATACTAACAGATTATAACCCAAATAATGAAGTAAATAGCCATGAGTTCATACCAGTGTAAATAAATGATTAAATAAATAAGTGGAGAAAACCTGAAAACTCTTATGGAAAAATCCTAACTAATAAATGTAGAAAGAATGGGGAAAATCATCACCAGAATGCTACAGTAATAATTGCTAGATGCAAGATCCACAAAAATATGCTATAATAATTGAGCAGAAATTTAGGTAGAAAAAAAAGTTTGGCATAGCCTCAAAGTATCTCCCTCAAAATATTTTTAATTACAAACTGTAAAACAGAAACTTAACATTAGATTAACCTGGCTGATACCACCTTAACCAAAGTTAATGTGACCAGTAATAAGACATTTACTCCTTGTACTGAAAGGGGCACATGACCTCTGTGGTATTCTTCACCCTAATGAATAATTTCTATTAATCATTCAAAAACATCAGAGAAACTCAAATGGAGGGACATTCTACAAAGTAAGTGACCTGGATTCCAAAATGTCAAAGTTATAAAAGACAATGGAAAACAGGGAAACTATCATAGGCTGGAGGAGATTAAGGGAACATGACTATGAAATGCAATATGAGATCCTGGATTGGATCTTGTAACAGAAAACAAAAATAGTGAAAAAAAAAAGCATTCTGAATAAAGTCAGCCATGTAGTTAATAGTATAGTACAAATTTCTTAGTTTTGGTAATTGTTCTATAGATATGTAAGATGCTAACGTTAGGGGAATTTAGATGAAGTGTATACAGGAGTTCTTTGTACCATCTTTGTGACTTTTTATGTCTAAAATTATTTCAATATATAAAGCTAAAAATAATAAAATGAAAATCGGTTAGAGTCCACTATTTGGAAGAGCAGCTGCAGGAATATATAATGTCTTGGACTTTGGAATCATTTTCCATACTTGAAACCTATGTTGTAAGTTTATATATTTGGGGAATAAGAATGGAAACATATTCAAAAAGCCAGAAAATGAAATAGAAAAGTTGCTTATCCGTATAGTATCAATACTTTATAGTTTCAAACAGTAATCATTTTTTTTTCTTTTTGCTTTTGGCTGTCAGGTCTTTGTTGCTGTTCACGGGCTTTCTTTAGTTGCGGCGAGCGGGAGTTACTTTTAGTTGTGGCGCGCAGGCCTGCCATTGCAGTGGCATCTCTTGTTGAGGAGCACTGGCTCCAGGTGCACGAGCTTCAGTAGTTGTGGCTTGCGAAGCTAGTTGCTCCGCAGCATGTGGGATCTTCCTGGACCATGGCTCGAACCTGTGTCCCCGGCACTGGCAAGCGGATTCTTAACCATTGCACCACCAGGGAATCCCCAAATCATTTGTTCTTGAATTCAGTTATCCCGTGCAAAAATCTGTTGAGAAAAGTTTTATTTTCTTCCTTATACAAAGAGGAAAATTAAGGTTAAGAGAAAGAAAGTTTTCTCCTAATCACACAGCTAATTAGTCACAGAATCAAAAATTTAACACAAATATTCTAACTTGAAATTTTGTGCATTTTTAATTAATCAAATGTTATATGAATGTACCCTATGCTATTGCTGAAATATACTTCATGTATTGAGGAATAGTAGTTCTTGGCTAATGTCTCTTTATACAGTATTGTTTTTGCTAATATATCACGAGTTTAAGAAAATCACTTTCTTCTAAGTAAAGGAATAATTAAAGTTAATAAAAATCAATTCCTAAATTATGAGCCTCTAAAATAATTTTTAAAGAAATAACTGTTTTGCTATACTTTTGATAATATCATTTACAGTGTGTTTGATATCTATTTATTCATAATATTTGACTTTCATATGAAGGTTTAATTTTTTATATTTAAGCTTATAGAATCCTTCACTATGGTTGTGCATTGGGGCATAGATCTGTTTATATTTATTCATTTGTGTGTTGCTAATTTAAAATATGTTTCATTAAACTTGTAAAACAATGAACACTTAAGGGGAGAATGATATGTTGAAATTAAGGACCTCTAAGCTGTAAAATAACTTCAACAGTTGAGCTGTTAAAAATAATGTGGAGGGCTTCCCTGGTGGCGCAGTGGTTGAGAGTCCGCCTGCCGATGCAGGGGACACGGGTTCGTGCCCTGGTCTGGGAAGATCACACATGCTGCAGAGCGGCTGGGCCCGTGTGCCATGGCTGCTGAGCCTGTGCATCCATAGCCTGTGTTCTGCAATGGGAGAAGCCACAACAGTGAGAGGCCCATGTACAACAACAACAACAAAATAATAATGTGGAAAACAAAAGTATCAAAATTATCTATCACTTACTACAATATATTAATTGCAAAATAAATTGTACATGTCAGGTATGAGAGATAATTTAAAGGGTATTTTCGTAACTCAGACTACATTTAGGGACTTTAATCCCTTGGCTTGTAGCTAACTCCTTGGATCTTAGTATCATACTCACACATGTTGCACTTTCGATAACTTAGTAGAGTTCTTGATTATACAATTGGGTCAAGCCTTCAATTATTAATAGAAGCATGATGTTTTTTTAATTCTTTACTATTAAGTGCTAAAGTTAGAGTGATTAGAATATATTCTTTTTTTGAGGCATTACACTTCATGAATGAGTTACTATAATATCTCTATTCCTGATGTAGCCGTTAGATAAATTGTGCAATAACCATACTTTGCCTTTGGTATGCTTGGATATTTTGTATGTATTCTGGAGCCCTTCTTTTTCCATTATTTCTGTTTTCCAGTACTCTCATGCTGCCTTTACTTTTGCTAATTCCCCAACAATAGTGACCCACTGATGAGTACTTATGCCTAGCATGATTCATACTCCATAACCGCATGTCCACTCTTTTTATATTTGGCATTAAAAATCTTATTATTCATCTTTTAAGAACTTGGAAATGTTCTTGTCTGTAAACCATCCAATTACTATGACTCACAGTAAGATACATTATTGTCCCTAGTTGTCTCACAAATAGAGGATACTTGCTAACCCTAAAGCATGTTTGGGTATGATGATGAATAAAATAAACAAAATAGTGGAAGAGGATCTACAATCCAAACAGGTTTAAAAGTAGGCTGCTGAAAAAGTAAGAATCAATCCTCCAGATCAGAGGAAATACATGAGCCTGAAAAGATCAGGCTAGAAAAACAAGCAGAGCATAATCCAAGGTACTTTGGGCATCACCAATGGAAAAGTAGAAACAAGCAAGGAAACAAACAAACTAACATAATGGCAATTATTGAGGTATGAAATATACTAAAATATTTAATTCATTTATGTATTTGTATATTCTTTTATAAAATGTATATTGAGTTCCTACTATGAGCAGACTTTTTTTTTTTTTGCTAGACGCCAGGAGTAATATGGTGAGTGAAAACAGACACATTATCCATCCTCATGAAATTTACTGTTTGTTTGGGGAGACAGATATTGATCAAAAACTCATACTTATGTCTATGACATAAAGATGCATGGTTCAATAGAGAACTGGGAAAAAGGATTTTACTTCTTTAGGAAGTTAAGAAAAGTAGTTCATGAGGAAGTGATATTTGAGCTGAGATCATAAATGTAACTAAAAGCAAAGGTGAAAGAATGTGGATGGTAAAGGGGGCAGCATGATTAAAAGCCCAGTGATGGGAGAAAGCATGACTACTATAAAAGAGAGAAAGTAGAGTAGTTTGGCTGCAGCAAGGCCAGCGAGAGAGAATGTATAGAAATGAAGCCAAATTAGAGTTAGATCATAGAGGATTTTGTATGTTCTTAAGTTCTGTTTATTTCCTTAAGAGCAACAGGAAGCTATTGAAAAGACTTAAATGGATCGATAATATGACGAAAATTGTAGTATTCAAGGGGAAAGATGAAGTAGAATGCATGCAGTAGCAGAAAGTAATGGTAGATTCAAGAGATATTCCAGCAATAGCAGTAACTGTACAAGTGGTTGAAGAAGAGTGAGGTGACTACAGTAATTCATAGGTTTCTGTATAGCAAAAAGGGATGAATGCTTTCTTTCCATTAGATATCCTCAATTGTCCTGATTCTCCTCTGCTCACACAGTCTGAAGAGAAATGAAAGTTTCGGCAATTTCTGTCCATAGGTTTGCTACTGTAAAGCCCTTTTATGAAGGTCTAATAGAAAACTGGCCATAACAACTGACCATAGCAACTTATACTGAATACTATAGTCCTTAATTTATATATGTGAAAAATGTCACTAGGTTTTTGATGAAAACCAATAGCATTGAATGGACGGATCAATATGACAAGCAGAAAATTTGTCCCTGGAAAGATAAAGAGAAAAAGATTCAAGGAACATAAAAGGATTTCAAAAGTATAAGTAATATATTTCCTTGATTCTGAAAAGTATTTAAGACATAACATCAAATAAATTTTAAATAAAAATATATACAAATTGGTTAAAAGTATGTATTGGCTCAGACTGCCATAACAAATTACCATAGACTGGGTGGTTTAAATGAAGTAAATCAATTTTTTTCTCAGTTCTGGAGCTTGGAAGTCTGAGACAAGGACTGCAGCATTGTTGGGTTCTGGTGAGGATCCTGCTTCTGTCTTGCAGAGGACCACCTTCTTGCTGCATCCTCACATGATGGAGAGAGAAGGTGAGTTCTCTGGTATCTTTTCTTATTAGGACATTTGATTCCATATATATGTGTTAGCATACGGTATTTGTATTTCTCTTTCTGACTTACTTCACACTGTATGACAGACTCTAGATCCATCCATCTCACTAAAAAATAACTCAATTTTGTTTCTTTTTATGGCTGAGTAATATCTCATTGTACATATGTGCCACATCTTCTTTATACATTCATCTCTTGATGGACACTTAGGTTGCTTCAATGGCCTGGCTATTGTAAATACAGCTGCAATGAACATTGTGTTACATGACTCTTTTTGAATTATGGTTTCCTCAGGGTATATGCCCAATAGTGGGATTGCTAGGTCGCATGGTAGTTCTATCTTTAGCTTTTTAAGGAACCCTCATACTGTTCTCCATAGAGGTTCTATCAATTTATATTCCCACTAACAGTGAAAGAGGGTTCCCTTTTCTCCACACCCTCTCCAGCATTTAATGATTGTAGATTTTTTGATGATGGCCATTCTGACTGGTGTGAGAGGATACCTCACTGTAGATTTGACTTGCATTTCACTAATGATTAGTGATGTTGAACATCCTTTCATATGTTTGTTGGCAATCTGTATATCTTTTTTGGAGAAATATCTATTTAGGTCTTCTGCCCATTTCTGGATTGGGTTGCTTGGTTTTTTGATATTGAGCTGCAAGTGCTGCTTGTATATTTTGGAGTTTAATCCTTTGTCACTTGCTTCATTTGCAAATATTTTCTCTCATTCTGAGGGTTGTCTTTTCATCTTGTTTATGGTTTCCTTTGCTGTGCAAGAGCTTTTAAGTTTCATTAGGTCCCATTTATTTTTGTTTTTATTTCGTTTCTCTAGGAGGTGGGTCAAAAAGGACCTTGCTGTGATTTCTGTCATAGAGAGTTCTGCCTAAGTTTTCCTCTCAGAGTTTGATGGGGTCTGGCCTTACATTTAGGTTTTTAATCCATTTTGAGTTCATTTTTGTGTATGGTGTTAAGGAGTGTTCTAATTTGATTCTTTTATGTGTAGCTGTCCAGTTTTACCAGCACCACTTATTGAAGAGGCTTTCCTTTCTCCATTGTACATTCCTACCTCCTTTATCAAAGGTAAGGTGACCATATGTGCATGGGTTTATCTCTGGGCTTTCTGTCCTGTTCCATTGATCTATATTTCTGTTTTTGTGCCAGTACCATACTGTCTTGATTACTGTATCTTTGTATTATAGCATGAAGTCACGGAGCCTGATTCCTCCAGCTCCGTTTTTCTTTCTCAAAATTGCTTTGGCTATTCGGGATCTTTTGTGTTTCCATACAAATTGTGAAATTTATTGTTTAGTTCTGTGAAAAATGCCAGTGGTAGTCTGATAGTGACTGCACTGAATTTGTAGATTGTTTTGGGTAGATACTCATTTTCACAATGTTGATTCCTCCAAATCCAAGAAAATATTATATCTCTCCATCTGTTTGTATCATGGTTAATTTCTTTCATCTGTGATGTATATTTTTGCATACAGGTCTTTTGTCTCCTTAGATAGGTTTATTCCTATGTATTTTATTCTTTTTGTTGCAGTAGTAAATGGGAGTGTTTCCTTAATTTCTCTTTCAGATTTTTCATCATTAGTGTATAGGAATGCAAGAGATTTCTATGCATTAATTTCGTATTCTGCTACTTTACCAAATTCATTGATTAGCTCTAGTAGTTTTCTGTTAGCATCTTTAGGATTCTCTATGTATAGCATTATGTCATCAGCAAACAGTTACAGCTTTAGTTCTTATTTTCTGATTTGGATTCCTTTTATTTCTTTTTTGATTGCTGTGGCTAAACATTCCAAGACAACGTTGAAAAATAGAGCTGACGGTGGGCAACCTTGTCTTGTTCCTGATCATAAAGCAAATGGGTTCAGTTTTTCACCATTGGGAAAGATGTTGGCTGTGGGTCTGTCATATATGATCTTTATTATGTTGTGCTAGGTTCTGTCTATGCTTACTTTCTGGAGGTTTTTTTTATCATAAATCCGTGTTGAGTTTTGTCAAAAGCTTTTTCTGCATGTATTAAAATGATCATATGTTTTTTCTACTTCAATTTGTTAAAATGGTTTATCACAATGATTGATTTGTGTATATGAAGAATACTTGCATTCCTGGTATAAACCCAGTTGATTATGGTGTATGATCCTTTTAATGTGCTGTTGGAATCTGTTTACCAATATTTTGTTGAGGATTTTTGCATCTATGTTCATCATTGATATTGACCATTAGTTTTCTTTCTTTGTGACACCTTTATCTGGTTTTGGTATCAGGGTGATGGTGGTCTCATAGAATGAGCTTGGGAGTGTTCTTCCCTCTGCTTTATTTTGGAAGAGTTTGAGAAGTATAGGTGTTAGCTCTACTGTAAATGTTTGATAGAATTAGCCTGTGAAGACATCTGATCCTGGGTTTCTGTGTGCTGGAAGATTTTTAATCACAGTTTCAATTTCAGTGTTTGTGATTGGTCTGTTTATATTTTCTATTTCTTCCTGGTTCAGTCTCAGAAGGTTGTGCTCTTCTATGAACGTGTCCATTTCTTCCACGTTGTCCATTTTATTGGTATATAGTTGTTTGTAGTAATCTCTCATTATCCTTTGTATTTCTGAAGGGTCAGTTGCTACTTCTCCTTTTTCTTTTCTAATTCTGTTGATTTGAGTCTTCTCCCTTTTTCGCTTGATGAGTCTTGTTAATGGTTTATCCATTTTGTTTATCTTCTCAAAGAACCAGATTTTAGTTTAATTCATCTTTGCTATTGTTTTCTTTAATTTTTTTCACTTTTCTATGATCTGATCTTTATGACTCCTTTCCTTTTGCTAACTTTGTGTTTTTTTGTTCTTCTTTCTCTAGTTGCATTACATGTAAGATTAGGTTGTTTATTTGAGACATTTCTTGTTTATTGAGGTAGGATTGAATTGCTATAAACATCCCTCTTAAAACTGCTTTTGATGCATCCCATAGGTTTTGGGTCATCGTGTTTAAATTGTCATTTGTTTCGTGGTATTTTTTGATTTCCTCTTTTATTTCTTCAGTGATTTCTTGGTTGTTTAGTAGTGTATTGTTTAGCCTCCATATGTTTTTATTTTTTACAGTTATTTTTCTGTAATTCATATCTAGTCCCAAAACGTTGTGTTCAGAAAAGATGCCCTGACATCATTACAATTTTCTTAAATTTACCAGGGCTGTATTTGTGACCCAAGATATGATCTATCTTGGAGAATGCTCCATGGCCACTAGAGAAGAAAGTGTATTCTGTTGTTTTTGGATGGAATGTCCTATAACTATCAATGAAGTCCATCTTGTTTAATGTATCATTTAAAGCTTGTGTTTCCTTATTTATTTTCATTTGGGATGATCTGTCCATTGGTGAATATGGGTTCTTAAAGTCCCCTTGTATTATTATGTTTCTGTCAATTTCCCCATTTATGGCTGTTAGTATTTGCTGTGTGTATTGAGGTACTCCTTTGTTGGGTGCATAAATATTTACACTTGTTATATCTTCTTCTTGGACTGATCCTTTGTTCATTATGTAGTGTTCTTCTCTTACAATAGTCTTTATTTTAAAGGCTTTTTTGTCTGATTTGAGAATTGCTACATCAGCTTTTTTGTTGTTTCAATTTGCATGGAATTTCTTTTTCCATCCCCTCTCTTTCAATCTGTATGTGTCCCTAGGTCTGAAGTGAGTCTCTTGTAGACAGAATATATATAGGTCTTGTTTTTGTATCCATTCTGCTAGTCTATGTCTTTTAGTTGGAACATTTTATCCATTTGGATTTAAGGTAATTTTCCATATGTATGTTCCTATTGCCATTTTCTCAATGGTTTTGTGTTTGTTTTTGCACATCTTTTCCTTCTCTTGTGTTTCTTGCCTAGATAAGTTCTTTTACCAATTGTTTCAAAGCTAGTTTGGTGGTGCTGCATTGTCTTGGCTTTTGCTTATTTGTAAAGGTTTTAATTTGTCTCTCAAATGTGAATGAGATCCTTGCTGGGTAGAATAATCTTGGTTGTAGGTTTTTCTGTTTCATCACTTTTAATGTGTCCTGCCACTTCCTTCTGGCCTGAAGAGTTTCTGCTGAAAAATCAGCTCTTAACCTTTTTGGGATTCCCTTGTATATTCTTCATTGCTTTTCCCTTGCTGCTTTTAATATTTTTTTCTTTGTATTTAATTTTTGATAGTTTGATTAATATGTGTGTTGGAATGTTTCACCTTGGATTTATCCTGTATGGGTCTCTCTGTGATTCTGGGACTTGATTGACTATTTCCTTTCCCATATTAGGGAAGTTTTCTACCATAATGCCTTCAAATATTTTCTCAGTCCCTTTCTTTTTCTCTTCTTCTTCTGGGTCTCCTATAATTTGAATGTTGGTGCATTTAACGTTGTCCTAGAATTCTATGAGACTGTCCTCAATTCTTTTCACTCTTTTTTCTTTATTCTGCTCTGCAGTAGCTATTTCCCTTATTTTATCTTCCAAGACATTTATCCGTTCTTCCTCAGTTATTCTGCTATTGATTCCTTTTAGAGAATTTTTAATTTCATTTATTGTGTTGTTCATCATTGTTGGTTTGTTCTTTAGTTCTTCTAGGTACTTGTTAAACGTTTATTTTATTTTCTCTATTCTATTTCCAAGACTTTGCATCATGTTTCCTATCATTACTCTGAATTCTTTTGCAAGTAAACTATTTCCTCTTCATTTGTTTGGTCTTGTGGGTTTTTACCTTGCTCCTTCATCTGCTGCATATTTCTCTGTTTTCTCATTTTGCTTAGCTTACTGTGTTTGGGGTCTTCTTTTAGCAGGTTACATGTTAGTAGTTCCCATTGTTTTTGTTGTCTTCCCCCAGTGGATAATGCTGGTTCAGTCCATTTTGTAGGCTTCCTGGTGGAGGAGACTGGTGCCTCTGTTCTGATGAATGAGGCTGGATCTCGTCTTTCTGGTGTTTAGAATCGCATTTGGTGGTGTGTTTTGTGGTGTCTTTGAACCTCTTATGATTTTAGATAGCCTCTCTGCTTATGGGTGGGATTGTGTTCCTTCCTTGCTATTTGTTTGGTATGGTGTGTCCAGCATTGAGGCTTGCTTGTCGTTGAGTGGAGCTGGGTCTTAGTGTTGAGACAGAGCTCTCTGGAAGAGCTCTTGCAGATTGATATTACAAGGGGCTGGGAATTCTCTGGTGGACCAGTGTCCTGAACTCGCCTCTTCCATCACAGAAGCTCAGGCCTGACACCTGGCCAGATCCCCAAGACCCTGTCAGCCACACCACTTGTGTTGCTTGAAGATCCACATTTCATTTGGAAAGAAAGTAAATCTAGCAATCTCATTTCATGCCTAGCACATCCACTTTTCTTTTTTCCTTTTGTGCTTTGTCTGTTTCACTTACTCATCATGGGCCCTGTGCAGAGACGTTCCCCCAGTCCTTCAGGCCAGATTTCCTCATGCAATGGCTGAGCTGACACTTCAGCTCGGGGTGTGCACTGAACCTCCTCAGAGGACACTCACCTCAAGATGGTGGCGGACAATGCACAGAGACACTACATACGCCCCACGGTGTCTGACCATATTTTTTAACCCGCTATCACAAAAGACATTTTATATCAGTCAACTCTAAGCCTGCTTTTGAAAAGCATGGCAAAGCTAATTGAATATGGAGCCAGTCAAGAAATATGGTCAAATGCCTATGTCTCCATTGAGCAATGTCTCAGTCTGTCTAAAACATAAAGTAATAGGAAATTGTAGGCTGGGGACATACCTAATCTGTGCATGGGGCTTGCAACAACAGAAGCAAGAAATGACTGAAACAACAAAACAGTGGCATGTTCCAAAATGCTTTGCACTTTATAGCTCAGTAATGTGTCCTTTAATTCATGTCTTGCATGTTCTATCAGTCATTCCCCCTGTTCTATTAAATGTTTGTAAAATCTTGTCTGAATTGAGAAAGACTAAATTTTGATGGAAATTAAAAAGCCATATTTTCCCCCACAATAGTCACTATGTATGCACAAATTTTTTCACACACACACTGACTTATGACCCATATTTTAACCCTTTGATGGATATTCAAGATTACTAATAGAACTTGCTTTCTAGCTCAAAATATTTTTTAGTATTTAAAGGCTGAGTTGAACTTAATAAAATTTGGTATGATTTGTAACATGCTAAAAGATCTTTTCCCTGCCTATCTACCCTGTTTCTCCTACTCTTGCTGCCACCATTAACTTTTTCAAATACTTTTCCATGATAGTTAATACCCACAATTAGAGTTCAACTTACACAAGCATAGTTACTAATCTAAGTTGGATCATCGCTCCCAGGTGATCCTTACTAAGATAACAGACATGATTAGGAATGGAGCAGCAGAGGTTAAGATCCTGATTGAATACTAAGTTTTGATGGAGAAGGGGAAGCAGAAAACTTTTCAGATACGAGGCTTTATTGGGGTCATAAGATGAGGTATGATTTTGGAGACCATACACAGCAAGTTGTGGCAATGAAGCCTTTAAGCATTCCAAAGTCACATCAAAATTTCATTATAAGATAGTTCTTTATATGGCAAATAATCGTTAACAAAGTGCACAGATATTGAAAGTACTAGGAAGAGTGAAACAGAATGAAAAATAAATAAATAAATACTCTGTATTTCTCCATGTGTGTTGTGTGTGTGTAAATACATGTATATTTTGCTTGACTATAGTGCTTGACTATAGTGATGCTTTACACATATTACTTTTGATTCTCTTGCACTAGCCTGTGAGTTAGGCATAGAGGGTCTAATTACACCTTTTTTGTTTTCTTGTTATTTAAAATATGTGGTAAGCAGAGCACAAGAGATATTAATAGCCTTTTCAAAGTCATACAGCTAGTTAATGTTAGAGCCAGTACTAAACCAAAATTCTGAGTATGTCTCAGTTTTCAAATTGTGCTCCAAGTTTTCTTAGTGTTTCTGGGAAATTTTAATGGTTGTTGCAAGAGGACAGGAACAAGAGACAGTGAGTGGGTCTGAATAGCTCTTACTTTGTCTCTCTGTGTATCAATAGATCACTCTTCTTAGTTTATTTCTTTTAGCTTGGATCCCTTCCCACTTGTCTCTGACGCCCTTTGCCTCACCCTCTTCCTGATTTAAACTCAACTTAGGCTCCATTGTCCAGAAACTGAAGCCACAGCTTAAATGTAAAGAAAAAAAGTATTGACATTGAACTTCCAAGGTCCCAGGTCCTAGCATAAATCTTGTATTTAGAAGAATATTTAGCTAGCCATTTCTCCTGTCACAAGAGGAGGAAAAAAGAACTCTCTGGGCTACAGAAGAGGCAATAAGAGTTTGGAGATAATATAAAGTTGGAAATAACATGGGAACCCTGTCTAAGATCTGGGGAAGTAGGGAACATTTTGAGTTTGGATTTACCCAAGAGAAAATATTTGAACCTCATTCTCTGGTGAAAGCCAGAGATTCATGCAAGACTCATAGAAAAGTATTACTTTGAACACAGCACATTATAAGAATGGATAGTATGACATGTCAAACAATTAGAATATCAGAGATAGTTCCTTGGATTTCCTGAAGCTCTGGAATGGTTAAATACACAGATATCCTATAGTTCCCAGGAGGCAGGTGGAGTAGTTAGCTGAGGAGGAGAGAAAATCAGCTGACATACAGGGGATCTTTGGGTGGTATGAGAGAAGTGTATAGCAGAGGTCAAGAGTGGATAATCCAGCAAAGAGTCAGATAAGGACACCATATGTCAAAATGATGTTAGAAAGCAAGAGAATGTAACCCAGTATTAGAAGTAGTTGCGTATCATAAAACCAAGTCAAATCAATATCTAGAGTAAGGTCAATGTGGCATTTATATAAGCTTCTACTGTAAACTTAGAATATACCACAGGGAGAAAGAAGGGGCAACAGTGATACTATGAATTTGATCACATTCAAATTAAAATGACTGATAAAAATAGTAAAAGTGACTGAGTTTGTATGAAAGTAACTTGATAACTATTTCTGCTTCAAACAAATGGAGGCTCCAGTAGAAATTAATTTTCAGTTTTGAAAAATATGTTACATACTTAACACACCTAAGTTCATAATACTATGAAATTTAAACATAGTGTTAATATATCAGCTTTCCATATAAGATTTTATTTTTAACAGAGAATAGCATCAAGTGAAAAAAAAAACAGGTCTGAATATGCATGAGATTGACAGTCTGCCTCCTAAGGGGTAAAACACATTAGTGAAAAAATGTGACATCAACTCCTAACAGTGCATGTACATTTTCCTCAGCATTACAGGGATGGTAGAGGGTTATTAAACTTTCAGGCTGAAAGGATTTAATGTTAAAATGAGGTTGGACTTAAAAGTAGCCTAGACTTATAGCTTTCTGTAACATTAGAGCTGGGTGTAACTTAAGGATCATCATTTTCATTTTACTGATAAGAAAACTGAGACCAATATCAGTGAGATTCCTTGGCCTCCTTAACCCTGTGCTCTGATTTTACAGCTATCAATAATGAAGGACTTTAGCTGAGTTCTAGGAAATGTCTGGCTTGGATTGTATTCAGGTTAAAAAATAAATGAGGGACTTCCCTGGAGGTCCTGTGGTTAAGACTTCAGTTTCCAATGCAGTGGGTGCAGGTTCGATCCCTGGTCAGGGAGCTAAGATACCACATACCACAGAGCCAATAGCCAAAACATGAAAACAGAAGCAATATTATAACAAATTCAAAAAGACTTAAAAATGGTCCACATCAAAAAAAATCTTTAAAAATTAAAAAAATAATTTTGATTTGCATTTCTCTAATGATTAATGATGCTGAGCTTTCTTTCATGTGTTTGTTGGCGATCTGTATACCTTCTTTGGAGAAATGTCTATTTAGGTCTTCTGCCCATTTTTGGATTGTGTTGTTTGTTTTTCTGTTATGGAGCTGCAAAAGCTGCTTGTAAATGTTGGAGATTAAACCTTTGTCAGTTGCATCATTTGCAAATATTTTCTCCCATTCTGAGAGTTGTCTTTTGGTCTTGTTTATGGTTTCCTTTGCTGTGCAAAAGCTTTGAAGTTTCATTACGTCCCATTTGTTTATTTTTGTTTTTCTTTCCATTTCTCTAGGGGATGGGTCCAAAAGGACCTTGCTGTGATTTATCTCATAGAGTGTTCTGCCTATGTTTTCCTCTAAGAATTTGACAGTGTCTGGCCTTACATTTAGGTCTTTAAGCCATTTTGACCTTATTTTTGTGTCTGGTGTTAGGGAGTGTTCTAATCTCATACATTTACATGTCCCTGTCCAGTTTTCCTAGCACCACTTATTGAAAAGTCATTCCTTTCTCCATTGTACATTCCTACCTCCTTTATCAAAGATAAGGTGACCATATGTGTGTGGGTTTATCTCTGGGCTTTCTATCCTGTTCCATTGATCTATATTTCTGTTTTGGTGCCAGTACCTTACTGTCTTGATTACTGCAGCTTTGTAGTATAGTATGAAGTCAGGGAGCCTGATTCCTCCAGCTCTGTTTTTCTTTCTCAAGATTTCTTTGGCTATTCGGGGTCTTTTGTGTTTCCATACAAATTGGGAATTATTTTGTTATAGTTCTCTGAAAAATGTCAGTGGTAGTTTGATAGGGATTGCATTGAATCTGTAGATTGCTTTGGGTAGTAGAGTCATTTTCACAATGTTGATGCTTCCAATCCAAGAGGATGTTATATCTCTCCATCTATTTGTATCATCTTTAATTTCTTTCATCAGTGTCTTATAAGTTTCTGCATACAGGTCTTTTGTCTCCTTAGGTAGGTTTATTCCTAGATATTTTATTCTTTTTGTTACAATGGTAAATGGGAGTGTTTTCTTGACTTCACTTTCAGATTTTTCATCATTAGTGTATAGGAGTGCCAGAGATTACAGTGCATTAATTTTGTATCCTGCTACTTTACCAAATTCATTGATTAGCTCTAGTAGTTTTCTGGTAGCATCTTTAGGATTCTCTATGTATAGTATCATGTCATCTGCAAACAGTGACAGCTTTACTTCTTCTTTTCTGATTTGGATTCCTTTTATTTCCTTTTCTTCTCTGATTGCTGTGGCTAAAACTTCCAAAACTATCAATGAGGTATCTCACACCGGTCAGAATGGCCATCCTCAAAAATTCTAGAAACAATAAATGCTGGAGAAGGTGTGGAGAAAAGGGAACAATCTTGCACTGCAGGTTAGAATGTGAATTGGTACAGCCACTATGGAGAACAATATGGAGGTTCCTTATAAAACTACAAATAGCACTACCATATGACCCATCAATCCCACTTCTGGGCATATACCCTGCGAAAACCATAATTCAAAAGGAGTCATGTACCAAAATATTCATTGCAGGTCTATTTACAATAGCCAGGAGATGGAAACAACCTAAGTGTCCATCATCAGATGAATGGATAAATAAGTTGTGGCATATATATACAATGGAATATTACTCAGCCATAAAACAAAACAAAATTGAGTTATTTGTAGTGAGGTGGATGGATCTAGAGTGTGTCATACAGAGTGAAGTAAGTCAGAAAGAGAAAGACAAATACCGTGTGCTAACACATATATATGGAATCTAAAAAAAAAATAATGTCATGAAGTACCTAGGGGTAAGACAGGAATAAAGACACAGACCTACTAGAGAATGGACTTGACGATATGGGGAAGGGGAAGTGTAAGCTTTGACAAAGTGATAGTGTCATGGACATATATACACTACCAAACAAACGTAAAATAGATAGCTAGTGGGAAGCAGCCACATAGCACAGGGAGATCAGCTCGGTGCTTTGTGATCACCTGGATGGGTGGGATAGGGAGGGTTGGAGGGAGGGAGATGCAAGAGGGAGGAGATATCAGAACATATGTATATGTATAACTGATTCACTTTTTTATAAAGCAGAAACTAACACACCTTTGTAAAACAATTATACTCCAATAAAGATTAAAAATTTTTTTAAATAAACAAGACGTAAGAATAATATCCCATGGGATTATCATTTCTTTTGAATATTATGAGAAGTAAATGGATAATTGAATATAAAATATTTAAAAAAACTGTTAAATACTGTACATATGTGAAGTATCTCTATTAATGCCATAAATGAAGTCATATGATGACTCAATGCACCACAGTGCCTAGGTTGGAATCTCCCAGATGCAGAAAATAATCTTTTTGTCTGAGTTAATGTTGCAAGGTGAAAATGAAATTATTCCTTTAACATATGGGGGACAGATATTTTAGACACTGCAGCATGGCTTTGACCACCTTCTTCATTAGCTTAGCTTGCATGAAATCCACAATCTTTATTAGTGATCATAAAATTATGAGGCCCTTCTCTGAAATGACTACAGAATTGGCCTCTGTGGCCTTCCTCAGTCCTGCAGCCTGCTTCATATTGACCACAGTCATAGTAATTTTTAAATTATATCCAAATTTGACAGCCGTTAATTTCAAATGACACCTTGATTTTCACATTACTGCACAGAACTAAAAGGAGAGCCTGACAAGATTGTATTACCCACCTTTGTAACTTTGAAAATGTCAATCAAGTCTTTTATAACTCTTCTTTGACAGCAACGTTCCTATGCTCTACAATAACAACATAGTCCATAGAGTCAAAAACAAGTCAGTAAGGACTACTTTTATTTCTTTTATTACCTGTCAGACATGCAATTTATTTGGATATTTGCTTATTTTTAATTTGCTTTTGTTTTGTTTTCCAAGTAAAATAATCACTTTTATTATAATGGATTTTGTTATATCTGCAAGTAAACACAGACAAAATATAAACAAACAATACAACACACCTATAGATAACCTGTACTTTATAACAAATGGATTTTCTCCAGGCTGTGTCCAGATGTTACTGCTATGCATTTATTTCACAAGAACAGCTTGCTAAGAACTGTACCTGATTGGCCCTGGCTCTGGCCCTGGCCCTACCATATGTGATCATAATCCACAGTTACAAGTGTTAGCAGAGGTCCACAGAAGACCCACCACCTCTTGATTTTGATGATATTGAAATCTATGGTAGTGTAAAATGTGAAACTTCAGCACTTGCTTGACCTGCACATTTTCCCCCTTTAGGGTCCTTATCTATCATATTGCAAAACACTTTGTGTCCTGAACCTTACATTACCTGCCTTTGGACCTATCTTGAGACATGCTGAAAGCCTCATTTCGTTTGAGACACTGATTTACCTTGTAATTTATCTTGGATCAAAATTAGAGCACTATGTCATATGGCAGTTTTCCTCAGTTTTAAAGGGGGAAATTACAGTTTGTCCAGGAATCTACTGTTTCACTAATTTTGAATTCAGAGGAAATATCTATTTACATTGTACCATATTGATTGCATCAGCAACTCATGTCGATCTCAAGCATCTCACCCTGACATTAAATATCTTTTAAAAGATATATTACTGTATAAATGAAACAATACAAAGCAAAGCAGAAAACTACCACTCTCTTCTCTCTGAGAGGTCCTTAGATACAGGGATTTCTATATACACCATATCAAGAGTTCATTAATTCATTTGACAAGTATTCTCACAACACATTTGAGGATAACGTTTACTGGGAGACTGGTGAGATAGAAGTGCATGTTAATTCCTCCCTTGGCAGTGCAGGGAAAACTTGGTAAAAATCACACTTGTTAAGTAATATATGTACATCTTGGGAGAAGGGTAGGTTTCTTAAACCACGAAGTTGATTTCTTAGCATGCGAAATCAATGTGCTAATTGTGCTCTTTAATGTTTCCTATATGTGTAGTGAATATGAATTCTTATCCTCTTGAAAGGGATAGGGAAATGGCAGCTGAGTGATCAAATGTCTAAATGTCGGTGGTAGAGACAGAGTTCAAAGCTATTTCCATTTCTCCACTTTTATATCATCCTTTTCTAATCTGGCTTCCACAGTCCTTCATCACTTCACAACACTGTTCTTGCTCAGATCATCAGTAATATCTGTATCCTTTAAACCAAGGACCACTTATCAGTCTTCAACTTACTTTACCTTTCTGAAACATTTTCTTCTTTTGGCTACCATGATTCCACACTCACCTAGAGGTAGCCTGCTTCTCTGTCTATCCCTATCAATGTCATTTAGGGATTCCAACTCCTCAAGGGCTCCTGAAGAATGAACTTTTCAAGTTATGGTTCAACATTCTCTTGAAATATCATTATGACCTCCCAGTTAATGAATAGCTATTTCATCTTCTGTGTATTGTGGTTACTCAAAGATCTCAATCTTTCCCTGAATGATTATCATGGTGAAATTGATCTGAATGAGCCTTGGTTTGGAAATGAATATGGGTTACAATTGTCTTTGTTGAATCCACTCAAGATGCCACGTATTATATCCTAACTCAGGTCTCTTAAGACATTGGCCATTTTCTACTATTTGACAAATTTTAATTTCAAATTTAACTTAATAACAAATTGGAGCCATATTCTCTCTTTGCACCTTCAAGTACATATAGTCCATTCTGATTCAGTTTACTTCTTGGTCAATAGATCAAACTCAGGCAAACTCAGGCTAAGTTCACCAAATTCTATGAAAATGGTCAAATCTGAATTACTATTGGGAATCTTTTAAGTAGGGTTCGTCTTGAAATCTCATATATGATCTCCATTTTTTTCAGATTTATCAGTCCACTTTAATTTTATTTTTAGACTAGATTACTCCTTGAAGTATCACAGAACACAGATTATGAGACGATGAACGTAGAGAAAAAATTTCTCACAAGAAGTTACAGAACCAGATTTTGAAGCAGTAAACTAGCTGTATCTAAATGATTCTACCTTTATTTTCAAGAAGAAAAACATATTGTATAATTATTTTGTCATCAACATGTTCTACTATTGACATTGCTATGACTTTAATCAGTATGTAAAAATCATTGAAACTGTAAATTCTGTCTTTGTTGTCATGCAAATTTGTACTGACCCAATTGAAAATCACATTTTAAAAGTCTTGATTTTTTAATTTAAAAATATTGTCAAGCGGTATGCAAATTCAGTAACAGAATCTTTCAAAGTCTCATGGGGGAATCTAGCATAGCTTATTTTTAAGAGAGTTGTATTTTATTGTAAATGTTGGTTCTTTGTGCACAGCCTAACATATGTCATCAAAATGTGTTATCTCCCTAGGTAACTCTTGAGCAAAATCTGTCATGTTCTATAAGAATCTTGACTATTTTACTTTAAATTTTATTTTAACATCTGATTCTGAACTTGGGATATTTTATGCACTTGTATATAACCTTAGGTATTTTCTATGTTGTATTTTGTATCTAAAATGTAGAAAACCAAGTCTTACTTGAATTATGTTTTATTTCTCTTATTATACACTGAAGATTTTTTAAATTGAAACATATTTGATATATAAATGTGAATTTAAGGTATACAACATGTTGATTTGATACATTTTTATATTGTAATATGATTGCCTTTGTAATAATAACACTTTTATCACATCACATAGTTATCATTTAATTTTTTGTGGTTGTAATACTTAAGATCTCATCTCTTTGCAATTTTGATGATTATAATACAATATTATTGTCAATATGCACTGTATTGTGCATTAGATTGCTAGAACTTATTTACTACTCATTGTAAGTTTGTACACTTAAGCAACATGTCTCCAATTTCCCCACCCTCCAGTCCCTGGTAACCACCATTTTACACTGCTTTTTTGAAATTGGCTTTTTAGATTTAATATATGAGTGATATCATAAAATATTTGTCTTTCTCTGTCTATCTCACTGAGCATAATGTCCTCAAGGCCCATCCATGTTGTTTCAAATGGCAGGATTTCTTTATTTTACATGGCTGAATAATATTTCATTTTCTGTGTGTATCACATCTTCTTTATCCATTCACTTGTTGATGGGCATTTAGGTTGTTTCCATATCTTGCCTATTGTGAATAATAGTGCAGTAAACATGGGAGTGCAGACATCTCTTTAATATCCTATTTTTCATTTCCTTTGGATATATGCCTAGAAGTAGAATTGCTGGATCATATGGTAGGGTTTTTTTTTTGTGTGTGTGTGTGTGGGGGGGTTTTGTGGTACGTGGGCCTCTCACTGTTGTGGCCTCTCCCATTGCAGAGCACGGGCTCAGTGGCCATGGCTCACGGGCCCAGCTGCTCCACAGCATGTGGGATCTTCCCAGGCTGTGGCACAAACCCGTGTCACCTGCATTGGCAGGCGGACTCTCAACCACTGCACCACCAGGGAAGCCCTCATATGGTAGTTTTATTTTTAATTTTTTAAGGAAACTCCATACTGTTCTCCATAATGGCTGCACCAGTTTACATTCCCACCAACATTATATGGGGCTCCCTATTCTTCACATTCTCACCAATACTCATTATCTGTTGTGTTGATGATAATAACCATTCTAATAGGTGTGAGGTGATGTCTCATTGTAGTTTTGGTCTACATTTCCCTGATGATTGGGGGTGTTAAGCATTTTTTCATGTACCTGTTGACCATTTGTATGTCTTCCTTGGAAAGGTGTCTATTCAGTTCCTGTGCCTATTTTTAATGGATTTTTTGTTATTGAAAATATTTTATTATTCACTCTCTTCACTTGATATTCTGGTTCATCATTATTATCTATCTTTCCTCTCCTCTTCTTGGATCCAGTGTTTTATTTGCTTGTTTTCTTTTCACCATTTGGTTTAAAGATAGTTTTGAACAGTGTTTAATTGCACAGATTTTCAGTTCAATGGCATAATAGTTAAAGCCCTAGACGTGGAGTCAGACAGAAAAGTTTAAATCCTACTCTGTTAGTTATCGGCTATGTTATCTGAGGCAAATTATTTAAACTTTCTGACCCTCAATTTCTACATCTATAAAATCAATATTACAATGTTTAGTTTACAGATATGTGTTCTCAATTAAAATAATTAATTGTGTACCTTTCACTTAGCATGATGCTTGGCACATAAACACATGATGCATAGTAGCTGTTATTATTACTAATATTGTTATTATTAAAACAAATATTGGGGACAAAATATAGAATTTACATTAATGAAGTATTATATTAAATTATTAAAATATAATGTAATAAACACTTGTATAACTAGCTTAGACAAAGAGATGCAAAGAGTTTATCAAATGAAAACTACTTTCAAAGAATCCACATATTGGTGTATTAAGGATGTAAAATCTAACTGCTGTGCTCATCTTTACTCCAAAGTAACATTTATTGAAGTCTTAGACTTTAAGAGGACCTGAAAAAGATGGTAACATGTTCCAAGTTTGGGGATCTTTGTCTATTTACTCTCATTTTACCTGTTCATTTATATTTGACCTTTTAGAGTCAGTAAAGTCTTTCTGAGAGATAAAAAGTAATATATAGGTTGCTTAACTAATGAAAAATCCACGGGTAAAACTGCCTTGAGGAACAGCTATATTTAGGCTTAAATGATGTTATCAGGACTCAGTCTCAGTTCACCTCTATGTTATGACTCTTCAGCTGGGTTGGCTTCATACTCACACTCTATGAAGTCAGAATGTAGTGACACTGCAGTGCATAGATCATCTCAGTTTTCTATCCAAGCAAAAGGAATAACAGCCTCTTTTCTAAAAATATCAGCAAAACTTTAATTTCATATGACTGGCTACAGTAGAACAGATATCCATCCTTAAAGTGATGACTGAGAACAGAGAAATGGTTTAGGCTAATCAGGGTGTAACCTTGGAGGTCTGGGATGGTCTCAATCTTATACAGACCATATGGGTTGAGAGTAAAGAAGAGGATAGTCCTCAAAGAAACTGCTAGGTACTTGTTTTAACAAAAGGGTATTGAGCAAAAAATAGATGTCTACTGTAGATTGTGGAGAGTGTAGTCAATTATTGTATAGTATCTTCATATGGTGACAGATTGGTAACTAAACTTATTATGGTGGTCATTTTGCAATGTATAGAAATACTGAATCACTATGTTGTGTACGTGGAACAAACAAACTCATAAAAAAATAGATAAGATTTATGGTTACCAGAGGTAGGAGAAGGGGGAGGGGAAATTGGATGAAAGCAGCTGAAAGGTAGAAACTTCCAGTTATAAGATAAATAAGTACTAGGTATGTAATGTACAATATGATAAATATAATTAACACTGCTGTATGTTATATATAAAAGTTGTTAAGAGAGCAAATGCTAAGGGTTCTCATAACAAGGAAAAACATTTTTTTTCTATTTCTTTAAATCTGTATCTATATGACATGATGGATGTTCACTAAACTTATTGTGGTCTTCAGTTCATAATGTATGCAAGTCATATTATTATGCTGTACACCGTAAACTTATACAGTGCTGTATGCCAATTATATATCAATAAAGCTGGAAGAAAGAAAAATATTTTTTCAAGCTGAAATGTTTAAAAGATATACCCAAAGATGACTTAAGCATCTAATGATCATATGGCTAGAAGAATTTCTCTTTTACACCACAACAAATTGATCAATAGCTTGATTTGATTTGGCCAATATGATTTTATCAACTAGCACATGGAATCACAGATTATTCTCTTCATCAATTTTTATTGCATACTATATATTGGAACTGTGCCTAATACCCATTGTTGAAAGAGTTTAATTAATTATTTGCAAGTTACAGATGCCTAATTAATTTAAAGTCAATATCAGAAAAGTAAAATAAATAATGTCATTATCACCCATAACTTTTTCCAAGTATTACTCAAGGCTAAAAAAATTAAATAACTAAACTGTATAATTTGAATTTTCATACCTCATATCATATATTTGGTAAAAGTGGCAAACTGTCAGTAATATGTTTTTAAAGTGAGAAGCAGAATAACAGAGTAAAGAGAAAATGACAAGAAGATGTAAAATTGAAACAGTAAAGTGTGATTAAGGAGTTTAAAATTTTGGACTACTAACTTGAACTCAAATTCTAGAACCGACATTGTTACAGAATCAATTTACACTTTGTTATCCTTTCTAACCTCACTCTTTAATGAAACTACTGGCTTTTGTGTGTGAATCATTCATTTAAAAAGCCTTTTAAAATGAAGCTGAGATTTTTCAAAAATTATGTATCATTCCATAAATATGCTTATCTTTAAAAGCTGCTCATTAATTTGCAACTTCTTATAAAACTTAACCATGGTCAGTGCTTTAGTAACTATAGAAAAGAAAGACCTGGTACACATGGAAGGTTCAATATGCTCCAAATTGTGCTACATGAAAAAAACTATTAAAATATAAAATAGAGATTAATAAGTCTAATTAACATTAAAAACTGACAAGCTGTTAATGGAATAAGAAAAAGTGTCAAATACAATATCTTTTGTGGTAATATAGTTTTATTTTCATTATTCTACTGCTTTTACAATTCATGATTCAGGTTAAGCCAGAGACAAAAATTAGTAGATACAGTACTTATAATAGACCCTATATACCCATAAGGAAACTGTTATATATGGGCTTAAGAAATTCATAAATTTAGTTTTCATTTTTAAGATGTCTCACAAATTCCACAACCAACGACTACTGTCTTCATTTTCTCTTATGGAAAGGTGATATAATAAAAAATGTCCCAGGCCCAGGGAAAACTTGGTCCTTTCAGGGGAGGATTAAGGAGATAGACTTGGCACACTGTTGATACTAACAAAATAGAGTTTTTGGCCTACAGATAAGAAAAAAGAGATATTCTCATTCTCAACTAAGAAGTCTAGTTTGAGTAGACTGTGTCGCCATTGGCTTGAACATGGAATAAAGATAGTCATGAATAGCTTACAATCCAAGGAGAAAGGTTTAGTTTCTTGAGTTGAGAGTTTGGCTAATGCACCTAAAGGAGAGTTTTAACTCAGAATAGAAAGCTTCTGAATAAAGAACAATAACTATCAGGGCAAAGAGATGGAATTTAAAGAGCTGTAATCTTGTCATAGTGATAATGGAATCACCTAGTAACAAATGTGGTGTCTGTTTTCCATTTTCCAAATTAGAAGGTCTATATTTATCCTAGGTCAGAATTCTAGGAACCTTAACTACTGGGAAGATAAATGTAAATCAGAAACAAAATAGCTTCTAATCAGAAAATTTATATTATAAAGTCCTGAATTTTACTCTGTGGGAGAAACAGAGCCACCTGTTGGCAAAATAGATAGATGTTAGATAGATAGATAGATAGATAGAAGATAGATAGATGATAGATAGATAAGATAGAAAAGTATAGAGAGGTAAATAAATTTGAAAAATATAAAATTAGTGAAATAGACTGTGAATTATAGTAACAGGATATATTATCAACCCTGAGAAGTGATTTCTTAACTTCCACTGGGGGCCTGTAAAGAGAGAGAGGATTTTTAAGACAGACGTTCAGCCCTTCATCAGTTTTACCCAGTTTTATTTCCTTTTGCCTTTTCTGTTTGACCCTTCATTTCCTTCATTTTACTCATTATTTCCTATTCATCTTCAGGACTCTTGTCACCTTATCTGCCCAACACTTAGCATCTTTTTCTTGTAGTTTTTCCTCCTCCTATCTGTTCCTTTCTATCTGCAATTGTATACAAAATGTCTCTGTATTGATATCCCACTCTACATCTGCAGAATTCTCCTTTTTCTCCCCAGAAATAAAGTTTCTAAAGGAAGAGACATTTGGAAAGCCCAATTGAAGGATGGCTACAAGTTCAACAGCAGACCTTTGATAATCAGACCAGTGAAGTAACATGCACTGAGTTTTTAATCAATGAGTTAAACATTTTCTGTTTAAACATTTTCTGCATGCTGCCAATATTTATAAAATATTCACAAATTAGGATTTTTAGAATGTATATCTTATTAACCAAAGTGTGGAAATGTTCATCATCAAAGACTGATCCCTTGAAGCTATGTAAATTCATACATTGTTTAGAGAAGAACTACAGGAGATAAGATCATCACCATCATTTTTATGGCCTGTAAAGAAAAACTGTTAAAAGTGAGTCATGAAGGATTTGCTAGTGTGACAATATGGTGGACTACATGTGTTAGAAAACATCTCCTTTTACAAAATATCCAAAAACCTGGGTAAAAAATATATTTAAACAGTTAAATGTATTGTACAAATGTTAGGAAAGTAAAGGACATGGTTAGAGGATAAAATTACTGAGAAAACATGAATCACCAAAATTATATTGAAGCCAAGCACTGCTCTTGTGTCATCTGTCAATTTCTTGTTTTCATGGGTCAGAAGCAGAGGAGAAGAGACAGAACCTAGGAACAAAGCAAGGTAGAAAGTTGAATTGAGGGCCACATATAAAGAAGGTATATCTTAAGAGCCATACCCTCAGTTTGATTAAATAAGAAAAAACTTAATTTTTCAGTAAAAGAAGCAGTTTAAAACACCTGATTAACTTGAACTTGGATTTTTGAGGAAAGAAAAAACATGCTCTGAGGATCCTTAAACACAAGATAGCACACATGTGAATTTGAGGCTTGAATCAAACTGTGTGGCCTCCAAAAGTCAAAGATGAGAAACAAGAATGATATAAAATGATGGACTAGGAAGCCCCAGGATCTTGTTTCTCCATCAAAATATCAAAAATAACAAATCTGGGTAAAATAAACTCATAGGAACTCTGATGAACAGTCAAAGGTCTTTGGGAACCAAAAACACCCAATTAAGAAAAATCCACATTAACAATGTCAGGAAATTTTATGGCATTTTTACTCACCCATGTCCCACACTCTCCCTAGCATGGCAAAGTATTGTTCAGGTGGAGACAACAACTCAGTTCCCAATTTACTCCCTCAAACAGGAGGGAGTAGAACAGACCATGTTTTCAACATTCTAACCACTGTGAGAGATACCTGAAATAATTGTCCCCATTTCCCCTAACTCAGATATCAGGTGGGAAGAAGCAGCAGGCACTTCTCAGGAAAGCTACAGGGAAAATAAGACCCACAGACACCTGGGGGGAAGAGATTGCAGGTGGAAACACACCAGAGACCAACTAAGAAACTCAGAAAAAGTTAGAGGGAGACTATTTGGGAAATTAAACATTCAAAAGAAACCATGTAATACAGGGGAATCAAAGAATCACACAGGCCTAGGCAAAATGTATGCTCAGAAAAGTTTTCAGAAGAGTTTAACTTCTGGCTGTTTGCAAGGATCACACCACACCAAGGTAATTAGAGAAGAAGTATCTCAGCACAGTGTTAGTCCACCAAGAGTGAGAGAAGCAGCTATTTTTTGTTTCTGTTTTTTTAATGCCCAACTTTCAATGACAATAAAAATCAAAAGGCATACAAAGAAATAGGAAAATGTTGCCCATTTGAAGGAAGAAAATAAATTATCAGACACCTTCCTTGAAGAGATACAGTAATCAGATTCAATAGGTAAAGTCTCTAAAAAAACTGTCTTAAATATGCTCAAAGAGCTAAAGAAATACACAAATAATGAAAGTAACTCAGGAAAATGATATATGAATAAAATGAAAATATTAAAAAAATATAAAAATTATAAAAAGGAACTGAACAGAAATTATAGAACTAAAAAATATCATAATTGAATTGAAAAATTCACTAGAGAGCTTCAAAAGCAGACTTGAAGAGGCAGAATAAAGAATCAGCAATCTTGAAGATAGATCATTTGAAATTATTGAGTCTGAGAAACAAAAAGAAAAAATGAATGAAGAAAAGTGAGCAGAGTTTAAGGAACTTACAGAACGCCATCAGGTAGACAAATATACACATCATGGATGTCCCAGAAAGAGAAAAGAGAGAGAAAGGGGCAGAGGATTACTTGAAGAAATAATGGCTGAAAACATCCCAAAATTGATTTTTAAAATCTGAATACATAAATAAAAGAAGCTCAGCAAACTCCAAGCAGGATAAACCAGAGACCCATGCTGAGACACATAATAATAAAACTGTTAAGTAATGATTTAAAAAATCCTCAACTTGGACTTTCCTGGAGGTCCAGTGGTTAAAACTCTGTGCTTCCACTTCAGGGGGCGTGGGTTTGATCCCTGGATGGGGAATTAAGATTTTGCATGCCACTCTGTGCAGCCAAAATTAAAAATAAATTTAAAAAATTAAAAAATCCTCGGGCTTCCCTGCTGGCACAGTGGTTGAGAGTCTGCCTGCTGATGCAGGGGACACGGGTTCCTGCCCTGGTCTGGGAAGATCCCACATGCTGCGGAGTGGTTGGACCCATTAACCATGGCCACTGAGCCTGTGTGTCCAGAGCCTGTGCTCTGCAATGGGAGAGACCACAACAGTGAGAGGCCCGTGTACCGCAAAAAAAAAACGAAAAACAAACAAACAAAAAAACAAACAAAAGTCCTCAACAAAATACCAGGAAATCTAATTTTCCAGAATATTAAAAGGATTATATGCCATGAGCATGTGTTTTATTCCTGGAATACAAGGGTAATACAATATATGAAAATCAATCAATATAATAAACCATATTAATGGAGTAAAGATAAAACACCCCACAGGATTTTCTCAATTGATGAAGAAAAGGCATTTGACAATTTCAACACCTTTCATGATGAAAACATTCACCAAACTAAGAAAGAAAGGAAATTTCTTCAACATAATGCAAGCCATGTATGAAAAACCCACACCTAAGGTCAAACTTAATGGTGAAAGACTGAAAGGTTTTTCCCTAAAATCAGGGACAAGACAAGGATGCCCAATTCTGTCACTTTTATTCAATATAGAACTGGTAGTTCTAGACAGAGCAGAAAGGCAGGAAAAGGAAATAAACATCCAAATTGGAAAGAAAGAAGTGAAATGATCTCTTCACAGATGAAATTATCTTATATGTAGAAATTCCCAAAAGATTCCACAAAACATCTATTAGAAGTAATAAACAATTACATCATCTTGCAAATCCAAAACAAATATATAAAAAATCGGTTTAGTTTCTATACACTAAAAGTGAAAAATCTGAAAAGGAATTTAAGAAATTAATTACATTTACAATAGCATCAAGAAAAAGGAAAATAAGTAGGAATAACCTTAACCAAGAAGGTGAAAGACATGAATACTTAAAACTACAATCAGTTCTGAAAGAAATTAAAGAAGACATAAACAATTGGTAATACATCTCCTGTTTATGGATTATAAGACTTAATATGTTAAAAATGACAATATTACCGAAACCAATCTACATATTCAATGTAATTGCCATCAAAATTCCAATGATTTTTTTTCAAAAATAGAGAAATTTATATGGAATCTCAAAGGACCTTGAGTAGCCAAAAATATTTTGAAAAAAAATGAACAAAGTTGGAGGATTCATAATTCCTGATTTCAAAACTTACTATGAAGCTACTGTAATAAAAACATTGTGTTGTTGACATATAGACAGATACATAGAACAATGGAATAGAATAGAGAGCCCAGAAATAAATCTCACATATACTGCCAAGTGATGTTCAACAAGGTTGCCAAGACAAATTAATGGCAAAAGGACAGATATCTATGTGCAAAAGAATGAAGTTGGACACTTATTTTGCACCATATATAAAAGTATATGCAAAGTAGATCAAAGACGTAAATATAGGTACTAAAAACATAAAACTTAAATGAAAATATAGGGGAAAATTGTCATGGCATTGGATTTGGCTATGACAACAAAAGCACAGGCAACATAAGAAAATAGATAAGGACTTCATCAAAATTAAAAAAAACAAAAACAACAACAACAACAACAAAATGTGCATCAAAGGACACTGTCAAGAAAGTGAAAAGGCAGCCACAGTATAGGACAAAATGTTTGCTAATTGTATGCCTGATAAGGGATTAATAGTCAGAATATATGAAAAGCTCATACAACTCAACAAGAACAACAACAAAAGAAACCCAATTTAAAAATTGTTATACATTTATCCAAGGAAAATACACCAATGACCAATAAGTACATGAAATAATTTTCAGCATCACTAGTCATTAGGGAAATGCAAGTTTAACCCACTCAGAATTGTTATTTTAAAAAACCCAGAACAGAAAACAAGTGTTGAGAATGTGGAGCAATTGGAGTCTTGTGCATTGCTATTGGAAATGTAAAATGGTGAAGCCTCTGTGGAAAGCTGTACAGCATTTCCTAAAAAAATTAAATATAGAGTTATTGGATGATTCAGCAATTCCCCTTCTAGGTATAAACACAAAAGGATTATAAGCAAGGACTCAAATAGATATCTTCACACTAATTTTCATAGCAGCATTATTACAGCAGCCAAAAGATGGGAACAACCCAAATATCCGTCAACAGATGAATAGATAAATGTAATGTTTTAAAACATTCATACATACACTCAGTGGAATGTTATACATACATATAATGGAATATTACTCAACCTTAAAAGGAATGAAATTCTGATACATGGTAGAATATGGACGTTCATACTGAAGACATGCTAAACGAAATAAGTCAGACATAAAAAGACAAATATTATATGATTCCACGTGTATGAGGTACTTAATATAGTCAAATTCATATAGACATAAAGTAGAATAGTGGTTACCAGGTTCTAGGAGGAGGAGGGAATGGAGGTTTATTTTTTAATGAGTAAAGTGTTTCAGTTTGGGATGATGAAAAAGTTCTGGTAATAGATAGTGATGATGGTTGCACAACAATGTGAATAGACTTAATGTCACAAAATTGTACATTTAAAAATGATAAATTTTATGTTATGCATATTTTATCACAATAAAAAAAATCAAAGTGGAACCCCTAGTTTACACTTTCCTGTATTGGTAGTGCCCCCCCAAAACCTAGCATGAATAACCAATATCCTCTATAATGGAAAGCATTTTAAACTCTCATGTCAAAATGTCTCACAGATAACATTTCACCAAACATAAGTTCAGAGTATAAACAAAAACAAAATAAAAAATAAAACAAAACCAAAAAACCCACATAAGTAAATGAGACATCCTATGTGAGAATCAACAGAAAATATATACTATATTGAGACTCCAAAACCTGCATAAACTTGAGTCACTAAGTAGAAGACACTATAACTATCTAAAATGGACATATGTGAAATATAAAGATACAGTTTAAACATAAATGGATGGGGAAAAAATAGATATCATGCTGTCAGTAAGCCTATCAATGCTATATTAATACCAGGCAAAATAGACTTCAGTGTAAAGAAATAAGAGGGACAATTTTGTAATGACTAAAGAGTCAATTCAGGGCTTCCCTGGTGGCGCAGTGGTTGAGAGTCCGCCTGCCGATGCAGGGGACACGGGTTCGTGCCCCGGTCCGGGAAGATCCCACATGCCGTGGAGCGGCTAGGCCTGTGAGCCATGGCTGCTGAGCCTGCGCGTCCGGAGCCTGTGCTCCGCAACGGGAGAGGCCACAGCAGTGAGAGGCCCGCGTACTGCAAAAAAAAAAAAAAAAAAAAAAAAAAAAAAAAGAGTCAATTCAGCATGAAGGTTGACAATCAGAAGTATGTAGGCACCTCATAACAGAGCCTCATAATAAATGTAGAAAAATTTGACAGAATTGAAGCCAAAAACACAATTATAATTCGACAGCTTCACCTCTATCTTCTTTTGTCTGATCTCCATCATTATTTTATAGAAAAATTAGACAAAAAATGAAGATATAAAGCATCTAAATAACACTATTAACCACCTTGACCTAAGTAATATTTACAGATCACTACACTTAAGTTCTTCACAATACACATTCTTTTCAAGAGAACATAGCCCTTTCCCAAGGTAGACCATGTTAGGCCAGAAAAATAACTCTCAACTCATTTAAAAAAAGGTAAAATCATACAGAATATATTCTCTAATCACAACAGAATTAAAATAAAAATCAAGGAAAATATTCAGCAGCATGAGCTGTTGTATATTTTGGAGATTAATCCCTTGTTGGTTGCTTCTCTTGCAAATATTTTCTCCCATTGTGAGGGTTGTCTTTTCGTTTTGCTTATGGTTTCCTTTGCTGGGCAGGAGCTTTTAACTTTAATTAGATCCCATTTGTTTATTTTTGTTTTTATTTTCATTACTCTAGGAGGTAGATCAAAAAAGATCTTGCTGCAATTTATATCAGAGAGTGTTCTGCGTAAGTATTCCTCTTAAGAGTTTTTTAGTACCTGGCCTTATATTTAGGTCTTTAATCCATTTTATTTTTGTGTATGGTGTTAGAGAGTGTTCTAATTTCATTCTTTTACATGTAGCTGTCCAGTTTTCCCAGCACCACTTATTGAAGAGACTGTCTTTTCTGCATAGTATATTCTTGCCTCCTTTGTCATAGGTTAGTTGCCCATAGGTGTGTGGGTTTATCTCTGGACTTCCTATCCTGTTCTGTTGGTCTGTATTTCTGTTTTTGTGCCAGTACCATGCTGTCTTGGTTACCATAGTTTTGTAGTATAGTCTGAAGTCAGAGAGCTTGATTCCTCCAACCAAAACAGATGCAGAAGATCTAAATAGACATTTCTCCAAAGAAGACAAATAGATGGTCCAAAAGTCCATGAAAAGATGCTCAACATCACCAATTATTAGAGAAATGCAAGTCAAAACTACCATGAGGTATCACCTCACACCAGTCAGAATGCCCATCATCAAAAAATCTACAAACAATAAATGTTGGAGATGGTGTGGAGAAACGGGAACCCTCCTACACTATTGGTTGGAATGTAAATTGGTACAGCCTCTATGGAGAACAGTATGGAGGGTCCTTAAAAAAATAAAAATAGAGCTACCATATGACCCATCAATCCACTCCTGGCCATATATCTGGAGAAAACCATAATTCAAAAAGATACATGCACCCCAATGCTCATTGCAGCACTATTCACAATAGCCAGGACATGGAAGCAACCTAAATATCCATCAAGAGATGAATGGATAAAGAAGATGTGGTAAATATATACAATGGAATGTTACTCAGTCATAAAAATAATGAAATAATGCCATCCTCAGCAACATGGATGGACCTAGAGATTGTCATATGGAGTGAAGTAAGTCAGAAAGAGAAAGACAAATATCATATGATATTGCTTATATGTGGAATCTAAAAAATGTTACAAATGCACTTATTTACAAAACAGAAACAGTGTCACAAATATAGAAAACAGACTTATTGTTACCAAGGGTGAATGGGGGGCGAGGGATAACTTGGGAGATTATGATTGACATATACACACTACTATATATAAAATAGATAACTAATAAGGGCCTACTGTATAGCACAGGAAACTCTACTCAGTACTCTCTAATGGTCTATATGGGAAAATAATCTTAAAAACAGTGGATATCTGTTTATGTATAACTGATTCACTTTGCTGTACACCTGAAACTAACAGAATTTTGTAAATCAACTATACTTCAATAATTCTTTTAAAGAAAACAAGAAAAATAAGATATTTAGAAAAAATTCAGTAAATTCTGTACACCATGCATTAGAGAATAAATCACAAGTAGAATCAGAAATGTTTCAAACTTAAAAATTATGAAATTAATACATGCCAAATTTATGGGTTGCAGATAAAGCAATGCTTAAGGGAAAATTTATAGCTTAAAAGCTTAAATACACAAAGAAATAATTGGTCTAATTCAATGAGGTAATGTTCTACCTTACAAAGGCAGAAAAACTAAATCCAAAATAAGAAAAATAAAGTATTGAAGACATTGGTAGAAATCAATTACATAACAAAAAATAGAATATAGTTCTTTAAAATGATTGACAAATTCAGGAACCCTAAGCTAGGCTAGTAAGTAATAAGGAAAGAGAATACAAATCCTCGTTAGGGAGAAATAGGCCTTATCACTGCAGATTCTACATCCATTAGAAGAAAAAAAATATTATAAACAACTTTATGCTAACAAATTAGACAATCAAGATGAAATTGATACAGTCCTTGAAAACAATACATTAAAAGTGACACAAGATAAAATTGTAAATCTTAATAGTCCTACATCTACTAAAAGATTGAATTAGTCATCATACATCTCCTCACAAAGAGACTTCCAAGACCTCATATCAATAATTTAAGAATAAATAACACCAATCTTCCACAAAGCTTCTCAAAAAAATATAGGAAATGAGAACACTTTCCAGCATATTTTATTTTATAATCTTATTTTTCATCCTGAAGATCAGTATCTCCCATTAACATAGATGCAAATCATTTAATGATTAATTAACAAATTGAATCTAGCAATATTTTTAAAGTATGATATAGTATGACTAAATAGATTTATCCCAGAAATGTAAGATTAGTTCAATATTTCAAGAATAGGACAATATACCGTTTCTAATTTCTGGAGTTAAAAGATAAGCTAGAAATAAAACAGAAGACAAATATATTATACAAGTTTGTAGAGATGATTGGAAATAACGTATCTTAAATCACTTGAATTGTTTCTGAAGATGGTAAGGATATATATTGTCTTTAAAATTTGTTAAGAAAAATATAGGGAATATCATTTATACTAAACTAAATGAATAGAAATATACACTTAATACAACAAATTACAAGAAATTTCACCAAATGAAAATGCATACTTTTAAAAATGCACATCCCAAAATTATGAATTTGATTATATCTTGTAATATACTTACATTATAAGCCTATAATGTGTCAAAAAACTGAACAAATTTGTAATATAAAGAACACATTCTCTGAAGAAAACACAAGTATGAAGTTAATAATGCAATATTCAAAGGCAATATGATTATGTATACATATAAGTCCAGTTCAGTCTATATAGTAATTATTATAATTTATTAAAAATACAGCATGTTTGTAGCATATAATGTCAATATATCACTGTCCATTTTATTTATTTACACCAGTAACTGTTGGAACATTTCATTTTAAAGTTGTGACATTCAGTAATAACAAAAATACATAGGCATTTAGGAAGAAATGTAATAAATGTAAGACCTTTTTTGTAGAAAAGTGTTAAACTTTATAAAGATCTAAAATAAATGTATGGATATACTCTGTTCATTAATAGGAAGATAATATTAAAAAATTATATCAATTCTACCTAAATTCATCTGTAGATTGAATTCAATTACAATAAAATCCCAAGAGTACAGTTTGTGCAACTGACAACATAATTCTAATGTATATGGAAGTGCTGTGGGCCAAAAATGACCAAAGCCTTATTACGAAAACTTATGTGGTAAGGGTCTTGCCCTACTGATAAACCAAGCTTACTATAAAATCAAAGTATTATGATGAAGTGGTATTCGGAAAATAAATAGGCTAATGGAAATCTATCTCTACTAGACTTTGTGATAAAAATTCTTGAAACTTCCCAAAGCACAAATGTTCAGTCCATAATTACAATCCCAGAAAAAAAAAAACAAAAAAAACAAACAAAAAAAACACTGCAGACCATTTTGATATCTTAGTTTATGGTATGGGCACATCACATAATCTTTTCTAATCAACTGAAAATTTAGTATTTTAGTACCTGGAACTCCAGGATCTTTGTATTGGCTACATGGCCTAGAAATCTATGACATATTTCTTGCTCAAAGACTTTTTAAAAAATGAATGGACTTGGTAATGCTGAGAATTGCTACATTGACAACCTCTTCTGAAATAAATCATTTTTTTCTTTTCCATTATTGTTTATTACAAGATGTTGAATATAGTTTCCTGTGCTATACAGTAATTCCTTGTTGTTCATGTATTTTATATATGATAGTGTGCATCTATTAATCACATAGTCCCAATTTGTCCCTACCCCCCACTTCCCCTTTGGGAAGCTTGTTTTCTAAGTCTGTGAATCTGTTTCAGTTTGTAAATACTTCCATTTGTACTATTTTTAGACTTCACAAATAAGTGATATAAAATTTGTCTTTCTCTGACTTAGTATTATAATCTCTAAGTCCATCCGTGTTGCTGCAAATGGCATTATTTCACTCTTCTTTATGGCTGAATAATATTCCATTTTATATATATATATATATATATATATATATACACACTAGATCTTCTTTATCCATTCATCTGTTGATGGACACTTAGGTTGCATCCATGACTTGGCTATTGTAAATAGTGCTGCCATGAACATTGAGGCACATGTATCTTTCTAAATTAGAGCTTTTATTTTTTCCATATATATGTCCAGGAATGGGATTGCTGGATCATATGGTAACAATATTTTTAGATTTTTCAGAAACCTCCATACTGCTTTCCATAGTGGTTGTACCAATTTACATTCTCACCGACAGTGTAGGGGGGTTCCCTTTTCTCCATACCCTCTCCAGCATTTTTATTTGTAGACTTCTTGATGAGGACCATTCTGACCAGTGTGAGGTGATACCTCATTGTAGTTTTGATTCTCATTTCTCTAATAATTAGCAATGTTGAGCATCATTTCATGTGCCTGTTGGCCATCTGTATGTCTTCTTTGGAGAAATGTCTATTTAGGTCTTCTGCGCATTTTTTTGACTGGATTGTTTTTTTGTTGTTGTTGTTGTTGCTATTTAGTTGTATGAGCTGTTTGTATATTTTGGAAATTAAGCCCTTGTTGGTCGCATCATTTGCAAATATTTTCTCCCAGTCCATTGTCCAATGGAACAGAATAGAAAGCTCAGAACTAAATCCACACACCTATGGTCTATTAATCTTTGACAAAGGGGTCAAGAATGTACAGTGGAGAAAAGACTGTCTCTTCAGCAAGTGGTGTTAGGAAAGTTGGACAGCCACATGTAAATCAATGAAGTTAGAACACCTCCTCACACCCTACAGAAAAATAAGCTCAAAATGCCTTAGAGATTTAAATACAGACATGACACCATATCAAACACCTAGAGGATAAGATAGGCAAAATATTCTCTGACATAAATCATAGATATATTTTGTTAGGTCAGTCTCCCAAGGCCATATAAATAAAAGCAAAAGTAAAATAAACTAATGGAGCCTAATCAAACTTATAAGCTTTTGCACAGCAAAGGAAACCATAAATAACATGAAAATATAATGAAATGAATCTTACTTTTTAACTAGATCTTTAATGGGGAGCATCCATGTGAGCTAACCACGCTGCCGGTTTGTATTGTGTTTGTGATTCATTCAGTACCTGGACTTTCATTTGAGTTTGGCACTATGTGGGACCAATTACCCTTTTTTTATTTTTCTGTAGCAATTACCTCTACTTCAGGAACATGACTAAGACCCTGGGATCTCTTTTCACAGAGGTCACCAAAGAACTATCTGATAATGAGAACTATGGGCTTGAATCACAACCATGTCTCCAAATGATTCCAAGCTTAACAATCTCATGGGCTCTTCAGAACTTACTGAAGTATGTATCTGTAGAATTAGTTAGAAATGCCTTTGGAAATAAAATCCATTAAGTTCTTAAGGGACTGTGAGAAGGATTTTATGTGAATAAGAACATTTTAAAATAATTACATATGCCAACATGTTGGAGCATAGCATCTAGGAGTCATGCATGGTAAATCATGACAAGGACAACAGAATTGAATTTCTGCATCCCAAACTTTACTGTCACTACATAAAAATAACTACTTCTGTTCAAAAATGCTTTGAGCAAAAGCTCTAATGTTCCAAATGATCCTGCAAATCCCACTTCTATATGCTTTTTAAGTTGTTTAGTTCTGAATCTGCAGTCTAAAAGTGTGTTTAAACACTGCAGGTAACCATTTCCAATGGAACAAATAGGAAGGAAATCAGGTTATGGCGAGGGCACCCAGCAGGACTCTTTTACTGTCTACTCCATGTCAGTGTAAAATGACTTCTTTAAGAAAGACACTCAGCGAAAAGAGAACAGATTGCAGGAAACATGTTCTGCATGCAAGAAAGAGCAAAGAGATAGGATACAGACTACTTGCTGATAATTATGCAAAAGGATTTTAAAAATCCACAGAAACATTATAGCTATAGCATAACAATATTGTAGCAGGCGGAAGCTGTAAAAACTAGGTTTGCTTGCAGCAGCACAAAACAGATAATACATGAGTGATCTGGCCTATTCTCTTTCTTTTATGAAAAATATTTGCTAGCTCATAAGTTCCTGATGGTTTCTTTATCATGGTTCATGTTACTCAAATTACTGTTTGCTAAGCACAAAGTTTGAACTAAATAATAATAACAAAGCAGTGCATCATGTAACAACTGAAGAGAAATATATGCATTAAGAATAATACTAAAACAACATAAAATTCTGAGAATGTACCTGGAAGAAATATAAAGAACTCAGGAAATTGAGATATATTTGTGCTTACAAACTTAATTAACTACATGCTTGTTAAGCAAAGCAGTATACAGAAGGGAACATTATCACAAATGATAAAAGACCCTTCCAGCCAAACCTTGAACACCAAAAGGCAGCTATTTCAGTGGATGAAAGCTATGGATTCTTCCACTTTGTGAAGAACATATTTTGGGATATTACTAGTAGGTGGAGAACTTTTTTAAATTAAATATTTTATTTTGAGATAATTTTAAATTCAGGTGCAGTTGTAAGAAATAGCACAGAGATCCATCCCTATGCCCTTTCCCCAAGTTCCCACAATGGCAGCACTTGCTAAACCATTGTTCAATATCAAAATCAGGATATTGATATTAATACAGAAAACTTCCATCACCACAAGGATCCTCCACCCTTTTTAGCCACATGCATTAATGTTGCCCCTAATTTTCATTCCCAACTGCTGGCAACCACTAATCTGATATCCATTTCTATGACTCTGTCATTTCAATAATGTTACATAAACACAATTTTAAAATATGTGACCTTCGTGATTGGCTTTTTTCACTTAGCATAATTCCCTGGAGATTCATCTAAGTTGCTGTTTGTATCAATAATTCACTCATTTTTATTGTTGAGTAGTACAGTGGAACCTTGAACAACACTTTTTTTTTTCTCCACTAAACACAATACTACACAATCTGTCATTCGTTGAAACTGCAGATGCTGAACCATGTATAGGGAAAAACCAAGATACAAAGGACCCTTGTATAGGGAGGGCTAACCATAAGATATACCTGCATTTTCGACTGCATGGAAAGTCAGCGCCCCTAACTCCCAAGTTGTTCAAGGGATTTATATCATGGTATGGATGTACTACAGATTGTTTAATTATTCACACATTGAAAGATAGTTGGGTTGTTCCCAGTTTTGTATTATCATGAATAAAGCTACTATTAACATTCTCATAAGCGTTTTAGTATGAACATAAATTTTCATTTCTCTGGGTTAATTTCCCAAATGTGCAAAGCTGGGTCTTATGGTAGTTGCATGTTTAATTTTATAAGAAACTACCAAACTTTTCCATAGTGGATGTACCATTTTACATTCCCACTAGTAATGTATGAGTCATCTTATTCTAGTGCATCCTTGCCAGCCTTTGGTGTCACTGCATTTTTATTTTACCCTTTCTGAAGAGTCTGTAATGATAACTAATTATGGTTTTAATTTGCATTTCTCTAATGGCTAATGATGTTGAATATATTTTCATGTGCTTAGTTGTCATTTGTATATCCTCTTTGGTGAAATGTCTGTTCATGTCCTTTGTCCATTTCTAATTGGATTTTTTTGATTTTTATTATTGAGTTTTGATAATTCTTTTCAAAATATTAGCCTGATGTTGGATATATTGTTTGCAAACACTTGTTATCGTCCTGTAGCTTGCCTTTTTATCCTCCTAACAGGGTCTTTTGCAGGACAACATTTAAAATTTTTGATGAAGTCCAATTAGTAAATTTTTTCCTTCTGTCAATGTCAAGTTCATCATAAATTTCAAGTTAAATTTTGTATAAGGTGTGAAGTTTAGATAGAGGTGGCTTTTTATTATTTTTTTTCTGTTTTGATTTGGGTTTTTAATCTTGGTGGGGGTGATAGTGTGTGTGTAGGTGTATGTGTGTGTGCATACATGAACACTAGAGTGTGCATATTATCTATTGTTTGTTAGTTTTTATTTTTTTGCTTATAGATGTCCCATTGCTCTGGCACCAGTTATTGAAAAAGATATCCTTTCTCCCTTAAATTGCTTTTGCACCTTTCTCAAAAATCATTTGGGGGCTTCCCTGGTGGCACAGTGGTTGAGGGTCTGCCTGCTGATGCGGTGGACATGGGTTCGTGCCCTTGGTCTGGGAGGATCCCACATGCCACGGAGCGGCTGGGCCTGTGAGCCATGGTTGCTGAGCCTGCACGTCCGGAGCCTGTGCTCTGCAGTGGGAGAGGCCACAACAATGAGAGGCCACATACCACAAAATATATATATATATATATCATTTGGGCAAATTTGGATGGATTTTATATTTTTAGGTTACCTTTTCTGTTCCACAGATCTATTTGCCTATCCGTCCACAGTCCCTTGATTACTCTAGCTATCTAGGCCACCCTAATATCAGGTAGAGCAATTCCTCCCACTTAATTTTATTATTTAAAAATTTTGTTTTAGATAGTCTAGGTCTTACATCTTAGTATAAAATTTTAGAATAGGCTAGTTTTTTTTTTGTTTGTTTGTTTGTTTGTTTTTACAGTATGCGGGCCTCTCACTGCTCTGGTCTCTCCCGCCACAGAGCACAGGCTCTGGACGCGCAGGACCAGTGGCCATGGCCCACGGGCCCAGCCTCTCAGTTGCACGTGGGATCCTCCCGGATCAAGGCACGAACTTGTGTCCCCTGCATCGGCAGGCAGACTCCCAAACACTGAGCCACCAGGGAAGCCCTAGGCTAGTTTTTATGCTATAAAAAACCTAAAGACTTCAATTTCTTTGGAAAAATTATAAATTGTATTATTTTTAAATTTCATTTTTCTTGTAATTATTAGTGTATAAAAATATTATGGAGGGGTTTCCCTGGTGGTGCAGTGGTTGAGGGTCCGCCTGCCAATGCAGGGGACATGGGTTTGTGCCCCAGTCTGGGAGGATCCCACATGCCACGGAGCAGCTGGGTCCGTGAGCCATGGCCAGAGAGCCTGCATGTCCAGAGCCTGTGTTCCGCAGTGGGAGAGGCCACAACAGTGAGAGGCCTGCATACCACAAAAAAAAAAAAAAAGATGGATTTTTTTGTGTTGGTCATAATTTCTGTGAACCTGTTGAATTCATTAGTTCTACAAATTATTTTTGTAGACATCTTGGGATTTTATACATAGAAAATCATGTCATCTACAAATAGGGACAGATTTATTTTTTTCCTTCCCTATATGTTTGACTTTTTTTTTCTCATCTAATTGCCTGAGCTAGGACCTCCAGTAGAATGTTGAATAGAAATGGTGAGAACAAATAATCTTCTATTGATCCTGATCTTAGGCTGAACAGATTCAGTTTTTCATCATTAAGTATGATGTTAGATGTAGGGTTTTTGTAGATGTTCTTTATGAAGTTGAGCAAGTTTGTCTCTATTCCTAGTTTTCTGAGTTTTTTTTCATCAACAGGTTTTAGATTTTTTCAAAAGCCATTTCTTAATCATTTGGTATGGCTATATAATATTTCTCCTTTAGTATGTTGATATGGTATATTACATTGATTAATTTTTGAATATTGAATGAATCTTGCATACTTGGAATCAATCTCACTTGGTCATATTGCATAATTCTTTTTATACATTGAAGGATTCAGTTTGCATATAAAATGTTGGTTACATTATACATGTAAGTTCATGAAAGATATTGGTTTGTAGTTTTCTTTTTGTTACTTTTTTTGTCTGGTTTTGATATTAGTGTATAGTGACTTCATAAAATTAGTTGAGAAGTGTTTTTTTCCTCAGCTATTCTCTGGAAGAAGCTGTTGTAACCCCTGAAATTTCAAATGCTACCTTTCTAACATAGAGCTTCACAAAGCTGAAAAGGTCTAGCCATGCATTATTTTGCTCTCACCAGATAGGTCCTCAACCCAGAAGGAAAGGTTGCCCACCTAGCTAGTTCCCAGATCAGCCAGACCAGATGTCACCCACCTGTTCCTCAACCTGATGGGTTTCATCTTCCTGTGTGCCCTTGAAATTATTCAAACAAGCAAATTGTATCCTCCCTTGGGAACCAAGGGTCACCTCACCCTCTGGTTACTATGAAGCCTGCCTTCCACATCCCCAGTTGGCTCAATCTACTCATGAGTCCAACCCCTGTGCAGTTCTACATGGTGTGCAGTGTCTTCCTCTCCAGGATGTGAGTATTTGTTATTAATAAACTGCTGCTAATATTATCTGTCCATTTTGGGTGTCAGGTGTCCTGCCATCTTTTACTATTTAGGGTGGAGTGAACAGTAAGTGATTAAAACAAATGTTATTAATTAAATTAATTGGAATTAATTAATAAATATTTGTTAGAATTATCCAGTGAAACCATCTGGTACATGAGATTCCATTTTGGAAATTTTTAAATTACAAATTAAATGTCCTTAATGGTTATGGAACTATTTACACTATTTCATCTTGGTTGAATTTTGGTAGTGTGTAATTTTCAAGAAATTAGTCCATTTCTTTTAAGCTTCCCAATTTAGGAGCACAAAGTTGTTCATATTTTTCCCTTATTATCTTTTTAGTGGTTGCAGGATCTGTAGTGACAGCCCCTGTTTTACACTGGATTTTGCTGTTCTTATCTTTTTCACCTTTGATAGATTAAAATTTTTGAATAACTAGCTAGTGTTTTAATTGATTTTTTCTGTTGCTTTTTTGTTTGTAATTTCATTGATTTCTACTCTTATTTTTTAATATATTTCTTTCTGCTAGCTTTGAGTTTCTTCTTTTCTCCTTCCTTGACAACTTTGTTCTTTACTAATGTAAGCGTTTTGCACTATAACTTATTTCAACATTGTTTTAGTTACATCCCAGAAATTTGATATGTTGTATTTTCACTTTCATTCAGTTCTATTTAGTGCTTTCTTTTTTTGACATCTTCTTTGACCATGGATTCTTTAAATTTGTATTTTTAAAAACGTTTCCAAGTATTTGAAGATTTTCCTGTTGTCTTTCTGTTACAATTTTTATGTTGTATCCATTATGATCACAGTATATACTTGTATTATTTCAACTTTTTAAAAATATGTTGAAGTTTATTACCCAAGGTATGGTATATCCTGGTGAACATCCCATGGGTACTTACAAAGATTATGTATTCTTCAGTTATTGAGTGAAGTGTTCTATAACTGTTTATTAGATCTTATTCATTGAGGTGTCATTGAGTTCAATATCTTTGCTAATTTTCTGTCTAGTAATTCTATCAATTACTGGTAATGGGAAGTTGAAATCTCAAACTATATTTGTGAATTTCGCTATATTTCCTTTCAGCTTTATCAGTTTTTTTCAATGTATTTTGAAGTCCTCTTGTTTGGTACACACACATTTAGGATTTTTATGTCTTCTTGGTTGGTTTATCCTCTAAGAATTATGCAATGTGCCTCTTTGTCATTAGAAATTTTCTTTTTCAATAGGTTTACATTATCTTATATTAATAAAGCCACTCACATTTTTTGAGTAATGTTAGTATGATATATCTTTTTCCATTATTTTACTTTCAGTCCTTCCTATGTTATTTTGTTTGCATTGCATTTTTTGTATAGAGCATATAGTAATTTGTTAAACCTACCTGGGAGAACCTCGATGTTTTATTTGGTGTATATGGACCACTTAAATTAACTATAGGGATATCATCAAGGTGGCGGAAGAGTAAGATGTGGAGATCACCTGCCTCCCAACAAATACATGAGAAATACATCTACATGTGGAACAACTCCTACAGAACACCTACTGAATGCTGGCAGAAGACCTCAGACTTCCCCAAAGGCAAGAAACTCCCCACATACCTGGGTAGGGCAAAAGAAAAAAACAGAGTCAAAAGAATAGGGAAGGTACCTGCACCAGGGGGAGGGAGCTATGAAGGAGGAAAAGTTTCCACACACTAGGAAGCCCCTTCACTGGGGGAGACGGGGTGTGGGAGGAGGGGAAGCTTTGGAGCCACAGAGGAGAGTGCAGCAGAAGGGGTGCAGAGGGAAAAGCAGAAAGATTCCCGCACAGAGGATTGGTACCGACCAGCACTCACCAGCCCAAGAGGCTTCTCTGATCACCAGCCAGGGCAGGTAGTGGTTGTGAGCTGAGGCTTTGGCTTCGGAGGTCAAATACCAGGGAGAGGAGTGTGGTTGGCTGTGTGAACACAGCCTGAAGGGGGCTAGTGCACCACAGCTAGGTGGGAAGGAGTCCAGGAAAATGTCTGGAACAGCCTAAGGGGCAAGAGACCATTGTTTAGGGGTACAAGAGGAGAGGGGATACAGAGCACCGTCTAAACAAGCTCCAGAGATGGGCACAAGCTGCGACTATCAGCGCAGACCCCAGAGATGAGCAAGAGACGCTAAGGCTGCTGCTGCAGACACCAAGAAAACTGTGTGCAACACAAGTCACTATCCATGCCTCTGCTCCTGGGAGCCTGTGCAACCCACCAATGCCAGGACCCAGTGATCCAGTGACAGCTTCCCCAGGAAAACACTCGACACGCTTCAGGTTGTTGTAATGACATGCTGGCCTCTGCTGCTGCAGGCTCGCCCTGCATTCTGTACTCCTCCATCTCCCCAGCTTGAGTTAGCCAGAGCCCCTAATCAGCTGCTAATTTAACCGTGTCCTGTCTGTGCTAACAGACCCCCTCAGGCGACCTACAAACAGAGGTGGGGCCAAATCCAAAGCTGAACCCTAAGAGCTGTGCGAACAAAGAAGAGAAAAGGAAATCTCTCCCAGCAGCCTCAGGAGAAGCGGATTAAATCTTCACAATCAACTGGATGTACTCTGCGTCTGTGGAATATCTGAATAGACAATGAATCATCCCAAATTGAGGTGGTGGATTTTGGGAGCAGCGATATATATTTTTTTTCCTTTTTCTCTTTTTGTGTGTGTGTATGTGGATACTCCTGTTTGTAATTTTGTCTGTATAACTTTGCTTTAAAAATTTATCCTAGTGTACTGTCTGCCCTTTTGTTGTTGTTGTTATTGTATTTTTTCAATGGTTTTTAGGGCTTGTTATCATTGGTGGATTTGGTTTTTGGTTTGGTTGCTCTCTTCTTTCTTTGTTTCTTTTTTTTAATACTTTTTAATTTCTTTATTGTTAATTATTTTTATTTTAATAATTTTATTTTATTTTCATTATTTCCTTCTTATTTTCTCCCTTTTATTCTGAGCCATGTGGATGACAGTATCTTTGTGCTCTGGCGAGGTGTTAGGCCTGTGCCTCTGAGATGGGATAGCCGAGTTCAGGCCAATGGTCCACCACAGACCTCCAAGATCCATGTAATATCAAATGGCAAAAATCTCACAGAGGTCTCCATCTCAATGCCAAGACCCAGCTCCACTCAAGGACCAGCAAGCTACATTAGAGTTACTACAAGCTACAATAGAGTTACTATATGATCCAGAAATACCACTCCTGGGCATATATCTGGACAAAGCTATATTTTGAAAAGATATATACACCCCTATGTTCATAGCAGCATTATTTACAATAGCCAAAACATGGAAGTAATATAAATGTCCATTGACAGATGAATAGATAAAGAAGATGTGATATATATATATATATATATATATATATATATATATATATATGAATACTAAGCCATAAAATTGAATGAAGTAATGTCCTTTGTAACCACATGGATGGACCTAGAGATTATCATATTAAGTGAAGTAAGTCAGACAAAGACAAACACCATATTATAACACTTATATGTGGAATCTAAAATATGACATAAATGAACTTATCTGTAAAACAGAAACAGACTCATAAGTGTAGAGAACATATTTGTGGTTGCCAAGGGGGATAAGGGGGTAGGGGAGGAATGGGTTGGGAGTTTAGCAGATGCAAACTATTATATATATGTATAACTTAATTACTTTGCTGCACAGCAGAAACTAACACAACACTGTAAATCAACTATACTTCAATAAAGTAAATTTTAAAAAAAGAATTGTCCTTTATCAAAAAACACTGTGCAGATAATGAAAATGGAAGTTGTATAGTGTGAGAAGGTATTTTTACACCTATACTCAATAGAAAACTTATATCCAAAATATTTGAATTCTATAAGAAAAAGAACATTTCAAAAAGAGAAAAAAGCAGAAAATCCCTTAGAAATATGGGCAAAAAACCTTAACAAATCCTTCAGAAAACGTTCATCCTAATAACCAGTACACATATAAAAAGGTGCTCAATTTCACTAGTCAACAGGAAAACACTAGTTTTCTTATTGATGTAACATTAGTTTATAACATTATATAAGTTTTATGTATAAAATATTATACTTTGACTTCTGTATACACTACAGCATGCTCACTACCAAAGATTTAGTTTCCATTAATCAGCATACAGTTGACCCCCTTTACCTACCCCTTTTCTTCTCTGGTAACCACTACTCTGTTCTCTGTATCTATGTGTTTGTTTCTGTTTGGTTTGATTTGTTCATTTATTTTTATTTTTTTATATTCCACAGATGAGTGAAATAATATGTTTTTTGTCTTTTTCCCTCTGACTTATTTCACTTAGCATAATACCCTGAAATTTCAAATTTCATCCACATTGTCACAAATGGCAAGGTTCATTTTTTTAAGGACTGAGTAGTATTCCATTGTGTGTATATATATATATATATATATATATATATATATATATATATATATATATATATATATACCATATCTTCTTTATCCAGTATTGGAGATTCTTCAAAAATTAGGAATGCAAACTTTAACAAAATACACACCAGAATTGCTAAAATGAAAAAGACAGTAAATACCAATTGTTGGTGTAGATCTGGAGAAATTTTAATACTCATTAATAATTCTGGGAGTGTAAATTGGTATAACTGTTTAAGAAAACTATTTGGCACTATTACTAAAGATGAACGAGGTCATATACTATGAAATAGGAATTTCACTCCTCAGCAAATATCCAACAGAAATTTGTACATTTGTTCACACACACACACACAACAATGCTATAAATGTGCATAGCAGCATTATTCCTGATAGGCAAACCTGGAAGCAACTGGAAAGTCCATCTAGAGTAGAATAGATTAATACATTTGGGTTTATCCAAACAATGAGATACAATGCAGCAATTAAAATAGACAATAACAAGAATAACAATATGCATGAAATTTTTGAACAAAATATTAAGTATAAGCAGGTATATATTTTATCATTTCATTTATATACAACTCAAATACAGGAAAAACTGATTTATACTGTTTAAGATAGGGTTTATGACCAGAAGTGAGCATAAGGACCTTCTGTTTCTTGATATAGATGTTAGCAATATGATGGTTTTCAAGGATCTAAAAATTCATTGAGCTCTACCCTTATGATACATGCACTTTTTTAATGCATGTTTTTAAGCAATTGCTTAGTGGTTAAACAAAGACATTCTGAGGAAGTCACATTTTAGGTATGACCTAAAGATGAATATGACATTTTACCAGAAGAGAGTAATGTGGTGGAAACACCATGCATTAAATCCTTGAAGAGAAAAAAAAATGACATTTGGAGGAAATGAAAGGATACCAATCTGGCAGGAATGTCAAGATTAAGAGTGAGAATGACATGAGATGAAGCTGATGTACAGCCCTGAAAACCATGTTAAGAATTATGAACATTATCTCAAGAGTAACAAGAAGCCATAGAAGAATTTTAAGGAGTGACATGACGTATTCCAAATTACTGCTATTTAAAAAAATATCATATGCTGTAAGGACACTGTGTTGGAGTACAGCAAAACTGAGTGTTAGGAAACAGATTGGGAGTCTACATAAGAAATAATAATGGCTTATATCAAGTTTGGGGTAGTGGAATTAAAAACACATGGACATATTCAAGGAATATTTTAGAGGTAGAGTTAGCAGGAATTGATGATGGATTGGTTGTGGGAAGTAAAGGGGAGAAATTTATCATTTGACTCACAAGTGTATGGTTTGTTCAGCAGGGTCATGCTGGAGAGATGGAGAAGACTAAAGAAAAAGTAACTTTGGAATGACGAATATAAATTTAATTTCATGTATATTTTAATTGTAATTACGAAAAAAATAAAGTGAACCATCTTAAGTGAGGTGTACACCTTAAATGTACACCTCAGAAGTATTTAGTATATTAACATTTTAGTGCAAAAGATCTCTAGAACTTTTTCATCTTACAAAACTGAAACTCTAAATCCACTTAACAACTTCCTATATCCCACTCCACCTAGCCCCTGGTAACCACGATTCTATTTTTTTCTATGAATTTGATTACTTCAGATACTTCATATAAGTGGAATAACACAGTATTTTATTTTCAAAGTCAATAAATGTGACAAGATTTCCTTCCTTTTCAAGGCTAAATAATATTCTATTGCCTGTATATACCACATATTGTTTCTCCGTTCATTTGTTGATGGGCATGAGGGTTGCTTAACTCAAAATCTTTAAAAAAAGTTTTTTTCCAGTTTTATTGACATAAAATTGACATACAGCACTGTATAAGTTTAAGGTGTACAGCACAATCATTGACTTACATACATCATGAAATGATTAACACAATAAATTTCATGAATATCCATCATCTCATGTAGGTACAACATTAAAGAAACAAAAAAGTATTTTTCCTTGTAATGAGAAATCTTAGGTTTCTTCACTTAATAACTTTCATATATAACATGAAGTGGTGTTAATTATATATATCATGTTGTAGATTACATTTATCTTATTACTGGAAGCCTATACATTTTGACTGTCTTTATCCAATGATGCCTCCTCCTATACCCTGTCCCTGGTAACCACAGTCAGATCTCTTTTTCTATGAGTTTATTTTTGGAATATTATTAACCTACAAAACTACATTAGTTCCTGTTACAAAACATACTGGTTTGATATTTCTATACATTTCAAAAGGATCACCACGATGTCTAGTTATGATATGACATATGACACCATACAAAAATATGACATATTTATTGACTATATTTCCCAAACAGCATTTCATACACATGACTCATTTCTTTTGCAACTGAAAGAATGTAACTCTCAATATGCTTCACTTATTGCTTCCCCCCACCTAATGACCATCCACTCTGGCAAACACCTATTTCTTCTCTGTATCTATAATTCTGTTTCCATTTTGTTATGTTTCTTTATTTTATTAGGTTCCACATATAAGTGATATCATACAGTATTTGTCTTTCTCTGTCTGAATTACTTCACTTAGCATAATGCTTTCCAGGTCTATACATGTTTTTGCAAATGGCGAGGTTTCATTATTTTTATGGCTGAGTAATATTCCATTGTATATACACTACAACTTCTTTATTCGTTCTTCTACTGATGAGCACTTAGGAGACTTTGATATCTTGGTTATTGTAAATAATGCTGCAGTGAACAGAGAGGTGCATATATATTTTTTAATTAGTGTTTTTATTTTCTTCAGATAAATACTTAGGGGTGGAACTGCTGGATCATATGGTAATGTAATTTTTAACACTTTGTGTAACCTCCATACTGTTTTCCATTGTTGCTTTTCCCTTGATGTTTTAATATTCTCTCTTTATCTTTTTTTTATAACATCTTTATTGGAGTATAATTGCTTTACAGTGGTGTGTTACTTTCTGTTTTATAACAAACTGAATCAGTTATACATAAACATATATACCCATATCTCCTCCCTCTTGCATCTCCCTCCCTCCCACCCTCCTATCCCACCCCTCTAGGTGGTCAAAAAGCACCGAGCTGATTTCCCTGTACTATGCGGCTATTTCCCAATAGCTATCTATTTTACATTTGGTAGTGTATATATGGACATGCCACACTCTCATTTTGTCACAGCTTACCCTTCCCCCTCCACGTATCCTAGAGTCCATTCTCTAGTAGGTCTGTGTCTTTATTCCCATCTTGCCCCTAGGTTCTTCATGACCATTTTTTTCTTTTTCTTTTTTAGATTCCATATATATGTGTTAGCATACGATATTTGTTTTTCTCTTGCTGACTTATGACAGACTCTAGGTCCATCCCCCTCACTACAAATAACTCAATTTCATTTATTTTTATGGCTGAGTAATATTCCATTGCATATGTGTGCTGTATCTTCTTTATACATTCATCTGTTGATGGAAACTTTGGTTGCTTCCATGTCCTGGCTATTGTAAATAGAGCTGCAATGAACATTGTGGTACATGCCACTTTTTGAATTATGGTTTTCTCAGGGGATATGCCCAGTAGTGGGATTGCTAGGTCGAATGGTAGTTCTATTTTTAGCTTTTTAAGGAACCTCCACACTGTTCTCCATAGTGGCTGTATCAATTTACATTCCCACCAACAGTGCAAGAGGGTTCCCTTTTCTCCAACCCTCTCCAGTGTTTATTGTTTGTAGATTTTTTGATGATGGCCATTCTGACTGGTGTGAGATGATATCTCATTGTAGTTTTGATTTGCATTTCTCTAATGATTAATGATGTTGAACATTATTTCATGTGTTTGTTGGAAATCTGTATATCTTCTTGGGAGAAATGTCTATTTAGGTTGTCTACCCATTTTTGCATTGGATTGTTTGTTTTTTACTTATTGAGCTGCATGAGCTGCTTGTAAAATTTGGAGATTAATCATTTGTCAGTTGTTTCATTTATAAATATTTTCTCCCACTGTGAGTGTTATGTTTTGGTCTTGTTTATGGTTTCCTTTCCTGTGCAAAAGGTTTTAACTTTCATTAGGCCCCATTTGTTTATTTCTGTTTTTATTTCCATTTCTCTAGGAGGTGGGTCAAAAAGGATCTTGCAGTGATTTATGTCATAGAGTGTTCTGTCTATGTTTTCCTCTAAGAGCTTGATAGTGTCTGGCCTTACATTTAGATCTTTAATCCATTTTGAGTTCATTTTTCTGTATAGTGTTAGGGAGTGTTCTAATTTCATTCTTCTACATGTAGCTGTCCAGTTTTCCTAGCACCATTTATTGAAGAAGCAGTATTTTCTCCACTGTATATTCTTGCCTCCTTTGTCAAAGATAAGTTGACCATATTTGTGTGCGTTTATCTCTGTGCTTTCTATCCTGCTCCATTGATCTATATTTCTGTTTTTGTGCCAGTACCATACTGTCTTGATTACTGTAGCTTTGTAGTATAGTCCGAAGTCAGGAAGCCTGATTCCTCCAGCTCCATTCTTCTTTCTCAAGATTGCTTTGGCTATTTGGGGTCTTTTGTTTTTCCATACTAATTGTGAAATTTTTTGTTCTAATTCTGTGAAAAATGCCTGTTGTAGTTTGAAGGGATTGCATTGAATCTGTAGATTGCTTTGGGTAGTAGAGTCATTTTCACAATGTTGATGCTGCCAATCCAAGAACATGGTATATCTCTCCATCTATTTGTCTCATCTTTAATTTCTTTCATCCGTGTCATAATTTTCTGCATAAAGGTCTTTCGTCTCCTTAGGTAGGTTTATTCCTAGATATTTTATTCTTTTTGTTGCAATGGTAAATGGGAGTGTTTTCTTGATTTCAATTTCAGATTTTTCATCATTAGTGTATAGGAATGTAAGATATTTCTGTGCATTAATTGTGTATCCTGCTACTTTATCAAATTCATTGATTAGCTCTAGTCATTTTCTGGTAGCATCTTTAGGATTCCCTATGTATAATATCATGTCACCTGCAAACAGTGACAGTTTTACTTCTTCTTTTCCAAATTGCATTCCTTTTATTTCTTTTTCTTCTCTGATTGTCAAGGCTAGGATTTCCAAAACTATGTAGAATAGTGGTGAGAGTGGACATCCTTGTCTTGTTCCTGATATTAGGTGAAATACTTTCAGTTTTTCAGCATTGAGAATGATGTTTGCTGTGGGTTTGTCGTATATGGCCTTTATTATGTTGAAGTAGGTTCCGTGCTGATAGCCGTGACTCTCGCCTCTCTGGAGCTTGTTTAGGCGGTGCTCTGAATCCCCTCTCCTAGTGCACCCTAAAACACTTGTCTGTTGCCTATTCAGCAGCTCCAGACTTTTTCCCAGATTAGCCGTGGTGCACTAGCCACCTTCAGGCTGTGTTCATGCAGCCAACACCAGTCCTCTCCCTGGGGTGTGACCTCCAAAGCCTGAGCCTCAGCTCCCAGCCCCCACTCATCCTGGCGTGTGAGCAGACAAGCCTCTCGGGCTTCTGAGTGCTGGTCGGCACCAATCCTCTGTGCGGGAATCTCTCCGCTTTGCCCTCTGCACCCCTGTTGCTGTGCTCTCCTCCATGGCTCCGAAGCTCCCCTACCCCAACCACCCACAGTCTCCACCCGTGAAGGGTCTTCCTAGTGTGTGGAAACCTTTCCTCCTTCACAGCTCCCTCCCACTAGTGCAGGTCCCATCCCTATTCTTTTGTCTCTGTTTTTTTCTTGTTTCTTTTCCCCTACTAATGTTCGTGGGGGAGTGTCTTGCCTTTTGAGTGGTCTGAGGTCTTCTGCCAGCATTCAATAGGTATTCTGTAGGCATTGTTCTACATGTAGATGTATTTCTGATATTTTTCTGGGAGGAAAGTGATCTCCACATCTTACTCTTCCACCATCTTGAAGCTCCCCCTTCTCTCTTTATCTTTCAGTTTTGCCATTTTACATACAGTATGTCTTGGTGTGGTCCTTTTTGGGTTGATCCAATTTGAGACTCTCTGGACTTGGATGTCTGTTTCATTTCTCAAGTTAGGGAACTTTTCAGCTTTTATATCTTCAAATATGTGTTTTGCCCCTTTTTCTCTCTCTTCTCCTTCTGGGACCCCCATTATGAGAAGGTTAGTGTGCTTGATGTTGTCCCAGAGGTCTCTTAAACTGTCCTCATTTTTAAAATTATTTTCTTCTTTTTTCTCTTCAACTTCGATAATTTCCAGTACTCTGTCTTTAGTTCACTGTTTTATTCCTCTTTACTACATAGTCTGCAGTTGTTCCCTTCTAGTGTATTTTTCATTTCAGCTACTGTATTCTTCATCTCTGTTTTGTTCTTCATATTTTCTAACTCTAATAAACTTCTTTCTTCTCACTCTGTTAATCTATTTTTTCCCAAGTTCTTTGAGCATCTCTAGATCAGTACCTTGAAATCTTTATCTGGTAGATCTCTTACCTTCACTTCACTTAGTTCTTCCTCTGGAGTTTTATCTTCTTACTTCATTTGGAACACATTCCTCTGTTTCCTCATTTTGTGTAATTTGTTGTTTTTATTTTTATGTATTCAGTTACATTTCCCAACCTTGGAAAAATGACATTTTCTGGGAGATTCCTGTGCGTCCTAACTGAATACCCCTCTCTGATAACCAGAGATATATGATCTAGGGGTACCACTTATATGGGCTGTATGTGTCTTTCTGATATGGTTCGCTGACTACTGTGAGAAATCTGGTAGGAGTGGCTGAGCCCTGGCCCAGTTGATTGCTAGACTCTGCCTTGTGGGGGCTGCTAGCCACTGGTAAGTGGGGCCAGGTCACAGGACAGCTGGCTGTGGAGCCCCAGAGTGTCCCATGGCTAGTGCCAGTTCACTGGTGGTTTGAACCTGGTCCCAAGGTATCTGGCTGAATGTCCCTGGGGATCCCAGGGCTGGAGTTGACATGCTGTTGTGCAGGACTGGTTCCTGACATCACTGGCTACAAAGTCCCTGGTGTCCAAAAGATTGTGTCAGCTTGCTAGTGGCTGTTGCCAGATCCAAGGTCAGCTGGCTGAATGGCCCAAGTGTCCCAGTGTTGGAGTTGGCCCACAGGTGGGTGGTGTTGGGACTCAGGGGCTCCTCATGTTGGTGCTGGCCTGCTGATGAGTAAGATGGGGTATAGCAGGCTGTGGGAATGATTTGTTTCTGGTGCTGTTAACCTACCACCATTGGGTGGAGGAGTTGTCCAGGGGATCCTGGGGCTGGTGCACATCCACTGGTGGGTGAGGTCATGTGGGGAGAGAGCTGGCCACTCATTGGTGGAGCCATGTCCTGAGTTATCTGGCTACTTGTTGCAGAGGTACAGGCGCTGACTCATTGGTCAACAGAGCTGGACCCTAGTGTCCCTGGCTGCAGGGACCTCGGGGTCCTAGTGTTGGTATTGGCCATTTTATGGATGGGGAAAGATCTCCAAGCCTGGCTCTGGGACCCAGATAGTCCCAGGGCTAGTGCCTGTACATTGGTGGGCAGGTCTTTGTCCTGGGCCCTCTAGTGGACAGGGCTGTATCATGGGGTGGCTGGTGGGACAGGAGATCTCAAGGCAGCTGTCATGCTGCTGGGTGGGGCTGTTTCATTCCCAGGCTAGCTGCTTGACTTGAGGCATACCAGTAAGAGTGTGGGGCTGGTTGCCAGTGCTAATAAGCCACAGGGAGGATTCCAAAATGGCACTTGCCAGCACCTGTGCTTTGTGGTACAATGCGTTCCAAAAATGGCTGCCACCAGTATCTATGTGAGCTCCTTTCCTCCTGCCTCTGGGAAGGCACTCCAAGATCAGCAGGTGGATCTGACCAAAGCTTCTTTTAAATAATTGCTTTTGCCCTGTGTCTCAGAGCATGTGAGATTTTGTGTGTGGCCTTTAAGTGTGGAGTCTCTATTTCCTACAGCTTTCTGTTTCTCCTGAAAATAAACCCCACTGACCCTTAAAGCCAAATGTTCCAAGGGCTTGTCTTCCTGTTGCAGAAACCCTAGGCTGCGGAGTCTGATGTGAGGCTCAGACTCCTCAATCCTTGGTGAGAACCTCTGCAATTGTAATTATTCTCCTGTTTTTAAGTCACACACCAGGGGTTATGGGTCTTATCTATGCCCCTCCTACTTGTGTCATTGTGGTTTATTCTTTATACCTTTAGTTGTAGAAGATATTTTCAATTAAAATTCTGGCATTTCTTATCAATAGTTTCTCTGTAAATAGTTTTAAGTTTGGTGTGCCCATGGGAGAAAGTGAGCTCAAGGTCTACCTACTCCTTATTCTGTCATCTTGGCCTCTTCCACTACTTCAGATATTTTAAGTTTGAGAATGCTTTGAATCTTTCAAATGGAAACACCAAGAAGGCAACTGTATATTAGAGGATAGAGTATTTATTGAAGGTACAAAATGAATGACAAAGCTTAAGGAAAACCCAAAGATTAGTTGTTCAGACTCTATTCAACAGCAGACTCTATTTTTATTAGATATCTTCTGATAAATTTATTTCTTCTGAACTTAATCATATAGGTGACAGTGGGATGCATAGTTTACTTGTACAGAAATAAATCTTGCTAAAGCAATATTTTATGATGGTGGCAACTTATCTGGTTTTGTTTCTCTGCTTGTGAATATCTTGACTGCAATAGTCATATAGAATTTAAATGTTACTTGGTGCTTTTCAACTTCAGATTTATTAATGCTTAAAAGAGTAGTATATATATATATATATATATATATATATATATATATATATATATATATATATATACACACACACACACACATATGTATGTATAACTGAATCACTTTGCTATACCACTGAAACTAACACAATATTGTAAATCAACTATAGTTCAATTTAAAAAATACATTAGGGCTTCCCTGCTGGTACAGTGGTTGAGAGTCCACCTGCCGATGCAGGGGACATGGGTTCCTGCCGCGGTGTGGGAAGATCCTACATGCTGCGGAGTGGCTAGTTCCATAGCCATGGCCTCTGAGCCTTCACGTCTGGAGCCTGTGCTCCACAACGGGAGAGGCCACAACAGTGAGAAGCCCACGTACTGCAAAAGAAAAGAATAATAATAATAAAAATAAAAATAAAAAATAAAAAATACATTAACCTACATATTGATATGGAGTAATGATAATGATATGTGATCATTAAAATATAACTCATATATAACCATGTTGTGCATATATATATATATATATATATATATATATATATATATAATCATATGTCATATATATATTTTAAATATATTTACTGGAGTATAATTGCATTACAATCTTGTTTTTGTTTATGCTGTATAACAAAGTGAATCAGCTATACATATACATATATCCACATATACCCTCACTCTTGCATCTCCCTCCCACCCTCACTATCCCACCCCTCTAGGTGGTCACAAAGCACTGAGCTGATCTCCCTGTGCTATGTGGCTGCTTCCCTCTACCTATTTTACATTTGGTAGTGTATATATGTTAATGCCACTCTCTCACTTCATCCCAGCTTACCCTTCAACCTCCCTGTGTCCTCAAGTCCAGTCTTTATGGCTGCATCTTTATTCCTTTATTCCTAGGTTTTTCAGAAACATTTTTTTCTTTCTTTAGAATACATATATATGTGTTAAAATACAGTATTTGCTTTTCTCTTTCTAACTTACTTCACTCTGTGTGACAGATTCTAGTTCCATCCACCTCACTAAAAATAACTCAGTACCTTTTCTTTTTATGGCTGAGTAAAACTCCATTGTATATATGTGCCACATCTTCTTTATCAATTCTTCTGTCTCTGGACACATAGGTTGCTTCCATGAGCTGGGTATTGTAAATAGAGCTGCAATGAACACTGTGGTACATGATTTTTTGAATTATGGTTTTCTCAGGGTATATGACCAGTAGTGGCATTGCTGGCTCATATGATAGTTCTATTTTTAGGTTTTTAAGGAATCACCATACTGTTCTCTGTAGTGGCTGTATCAATGTACATTCCCACCAACAGTGCAAGAAGGTTCCCTTTTCTCCACACCTTCTACAGCATTTATTGTTTGTAGATATTTTGATGATGGCCATTCTGACCAGTGAGAGGTGATACTTCATTGTAGTCTTGATTTGCATTTATCTAGCGATTAGCAATGTTGAGCATACTTTTGTGTGTTTGTTGTCAATCTGTATGTCTTCCTTGGAGAAATGTCTATTTAGGTCTTCTGGCCATTATTGGAATGGGTTGTTTGCTTTTATTGAAATTCAGCTGAATGTGCTGCTTGTAAATTTTGAGATTAATCCTTTGTCAGTTGCTTCATTTACAAATATTTTCTCCCATTCTGAGAGTTGTCTTTTCATCTTGATTATGGATTCTTTTACTGGGCAAAAGATTTGAAGTTTCATTAGGTCTCATTTATTTATTTTCGTTTTTATTTCCATTTCTCTGGTAGGTGGGTCAAAAAGGATCTCGCTATGATTTACGTCATAGAGTGCTCTGCCTATGTTTTCCTCTAGGAGTTTTATTGTGTCTGACCTTACATTTAGGTCTTTAATCCATTTTGAGTTTATTTTTGTGTATGGTGTTAGGGACTGTTCTAATTTCATTATTTTCCATGTAGCTGTCCAGTTTTCTCAGCACCACTTGTTGAAGAGGCTGTCTTTTCTATCTTGTATATTCTTGCTTCCTTTATCAAATATAAAGTGACCATATAAGGTGTGGGATTATGTCTGGGCTTTCTATCCTGTTCCATTGATTAATATTTCTGTTTTTGTGTCAGTAGCATACTGTTTTTATTATTGTAGCTTTGTAGTATAGTCTGAAGACAAAGAGCCTGATTTCTCCAGCTCCATTTTTCTTTCTCAAGATTGTTTTGGCTATTCAGTGTCTTTTTTGCTTCTACAGAAGTTGTGAAAAAAAAATTTCTAGTTCTGTGAAAAACGCCATTGGTAATTTGATAGGGATGCATTGAATCTGTAGATCGCTTTGGGTAGTATAAACATTTTCACAATGTCGATTCTTCCAATCCAAGAATATGGTATATCTCTCCATCTGTTTGTATTATCTTTAATTTCTTTCATTAGTGTCTTATAGTTTTCTACATACAGGTCTTTTGTCATCTGAGGTGGGTTTTTTTCCTATATATTTTATTATTTTTGTTGCAATGGTAAATGGGTGTGTTTTCTTAATTTCACTTTTAGATTTTTCTTCATTAGTGTATAGGAATGCAAGAGATTTCTGTGCATTCATTTTGTATCCTGCTGCTTTACTAAATTCATTTATTAGCTTGCGTATTGTTCTGATAGCATTTTTAGGATTCTCTATGTATTGTATCATGTCATCTGCAGTGATAGTTCTACTTCTTTTCTCATTTAGATTCCTTTTATTTCATTTTCTTCTCTGATTGCTGTGGCTAATACTTCCAAACCTATGTTGAATAATAGTGAGGAAAATGGGCAACCTTCTGTTGTTCCTTTCTTAGTGGAAATGGTTTTAGTTTTTCACCATTGAGAATGATGTTGGCTGGGGTTTGTAATATATGGTCTTTATTATGTTGAGGTAGGTTCCCTCTATGCCTACATTCTGGAGGGTTTTTATCATAAGTGGGTGCTGAATTTTGTTAAAAGCTTTTTCTTCATACATTGAGATTATCATATGGTTTTATACTTCAATTTTTTAATATGCTATATAGCATTGATTCATTTGAGTATATTGAAGAATCTTTGCATTACTGGGATAAACCCCACTTGATTATGCTCTATGATCCTTTTAATGTGCTGTTGGATTTTGTTTGCTAATATTTTGTTGAGGATTTTTGCATCTATTGTCATCAGTGATATTGGCCTGTAGTTTTCTTTCTTTGTGACATGTTTGTCTAGTTTTGGTGTCAGGGTGATGGTGGCCTCATAGAATGAGTTTAGGAGTGTTCTTCTCTCTGCTATATTTTGGAAGAGCTTGAGAAGAACAGGTGTTAGTTCTTCTCTAAACGTTTGACAGAATTCACCTGTGAAGCCATCTGGTCCTGGGCTTTTGTTTGTTGGAAGATTTTAAATCACCATTTCAATTACAGTGCTTGTGATTGGTCTGTTCATATTTTTTATTTCTTGAAGGTCCAGTCTCAGAATGTTGTGCTTTTCTAAGAATTTGTCCATTTCTTCCAGGTTGTCCAATTTATTGGCTTATAGTTCCTTGTAGTAATCTCTCATGATGCTTTGTATTTCTGCAGTGTCAGTTGTTACTTCTCCTTTTTCATTTCTAATTCTGTTGATATGAATCTTCTCCCTTTTTTTTCTTGATGAGTCTGGCTAATGGTTTATCAATTTTGTTTATCTTCTCAAAGAGCCTACTTTTCATTTTATTCATCTTTGCTATTGTTTCCTTCATTTCTTTTTCATTTATTTCTTATCTGAACTTTATGATTTCTTTCCTTCTGTTAACTTCTGTGTTTTGTTGTTCTTCTTTCTCCAATTGCTTTAGGTTTAATGATAGTTTGTTTATTTGAGATTTGTCTCGTTTCCTGAGGTAGGATTTTAATGTGATAATCTTCTCTCTTAGAACTGCTTTTGCTGCATCCCATAGTTTTGGGTCATCGTGTTTTCATTGTCATTTTGTTCTAAGTATCTTTGATTTCATCTTTGATTTCTTCAGTGATCTCTTGGTTATTTAGTAGTGTATTGTTTAACCTCCATGTTTTTGTAGTTTTTACAGTTCTTTTTTTTTCCTGTAATTGATACCTAGTCTGATAGCATTGTGGTCAGAAAAGATATTTGAAATGATTTCAATTTTCTTAAATTTACCAAGGCTTGACTTGTGACCCATGATATGATGTAACCTGTAGAATTTTCCATGAGCACTTGAGGAAAAAGTGTATTTTGTTGTTTTAGGATGGATAGTTCTATAAATATCAATTAAGTCCATCTTGTTTAATGTGTCATTTAAAGCTTGTGTTTCCTTATTTATTTTCATTTTGAATGATCTGTCCATTAGTGAAAGTGGGATGTTAAAATGCCCTATTATAATTATGTTTCTGTTGATTTCCCCTTTTATGGCTATTAGCAATTTCCTTATGTATGGTGGTGCTCCTATGTAGGGTGCATAAATATTCACAATTGTTATTTCTTCTTGGATTCATCCTTTGCTCATTATGCAGTATATTTTTTGTCTCTTATAATAGTCTTTATTTTAAAGTATATTTTGTCTCATATGAGAATTGCTACTCCAGCTTTCTTTTCATTTCAATTTGCATGGAATATCTTTTTCTATCCCTTCACTTTCAGAAGTATGTTGTATCCCTAGGTCTGAGGTGGGTCTCCTGTGGACAGAATATGTATGGGTCTTTTTTTTGGTATCCATTCAGCCAGTGTATGTCTTTTGGTTGGAGCATTTAGTCCATTTACATTTCAGGTAAGTATTGATACGTATGTTACTATTAACATTTTCTTCATTGCTTTGGATTTGTTTTTGTAGGTGTTTTCATTCTCTTGTTTTTCCTGCCTACAGCAGTTTGTTTACCATTTGTTGTAAAGCTGGTTTGGTGGTGCTGAATTCTCTTAGCTTTTGCTTTTCTCATAAGGTCTTAATTTCTCCATTGAATCTGAATGAGATCCTTCAGATTGGTTAGGATATGCTGGGTAGAGTAATCTTGGTTGTAGGTCTTGCCCTTACATCACTTTAAATATGTCCTGCCACTCCCTTGGGGCTTGCAGAGTTTCTGCTGAAAGATCTGCCATTAACCTTATGGGGAGTCTCTTGTATGTTATTTGTTGGTTTTCCCTTGCTGCTTTTAATATTTTTTCTTTGTATTCAATTTTTGATAGTTTGGTTAATATGTGTCTTTCCCTGTTTCTCCTTGGATTTATCCTGTATGGGACTCTCTGTTTTCCCTGGATTTGATTGACTATTTCCTTTCCCATATTAGGGAAGTTTTCAACTATAATCTCTTCAAATATTTTCTCAGTCCCTTCTTCTTTCTCTTCTTCTTCTTGCAACCCTATAATTCAAATGTTGGTGTGGTTAATGTTTTCCGAGAGGTCTCTGCGACTGTCCTCAATTCTTGTCATTCTTTTTTCTTTATTCTGTTCTGCTGTAGTTTTTCCCCCTATTTTATATTCTGGGTCACTTATCCCTTCTTCTGCCTCAGTTATTCTGCTATTGATTCCTTCTAGATAATTTTTAATTTCATTTTGTGTGTTTTTCATCATTGTTAGTTTGCTCTTTCATTCTTCTAGTTCCTTGTTAAATGTTTCTTGTATGTTCTCCATTCTATTTCCAAGATTTTGGATCATCTTTACTATCATTATTCTGAATTCTTTTCCAAGTAGACTGCCTATTTCCTCTTCATGTTTTTTGGCCTGGTGTGTTTTTTCTTTGCTCCTTCACCTGTTGTGTATTTCTCTGTCTTCTCATTTTGCTTAACTTACTGTGTTTGGGGTCTCTTTTTCACAGGATGCAGGTTCATAGTTCCTGTTGTTTTTGGTGTCTGCCCCCAGTGGGTAATTGGTTCAGTGGGTTGTGTAGCCTTCCTGGCGGAGGTGATTGGTGTCTGTGCTCTTGTGGATGAGGCTGGATCTTGTGTTTGTGATGGGCAGGACTGCCTCCAGTGGTGTGTTTTGGGGTGTCTGTGACCTTATTATTATTTTAGACAGCCTCTCTGATAATGGGTGGTGTTGTGTCCCTGTCTTACTAGCTGTTTGGCATTGGGTGCCCAGCGCTGGAGTTTGTTGGTCGTTGAGTGGACCTGACTCTTAGTGTTGAGATGGAGATCTCTGGGAGAGCTCTCTCCAATTGATATTACTTGGGTCTGGGGAGTCTCTGGTGATCCAATATCCTGAACTTTCCTCTCCCACCTCAGAGTTTCAGAGCTGACAACCGGCTGGAGCACTGAATCCCTGTCAGTCTTGCAGCTCAGAAGAAAAGGGAGAAAAAGTAGAAAGAAAACAAAGTTTTAAAATAAAATAAAATAATTAAAATAAAAATATACATATTTTTGAAATAAAAAGAATAAAAAAGTAATAAAAAAGGCAGAGAGCAACCAAACCAGTAATCAAATCCACCAATGATAACAAGCACTAAAAACTATACTAAGATAAACATAAAAATCCAAAACTAGTCAGTCACATGCAGTAAACCTCAGGTCTACATATGTTCCCAAAGGCCACAGCTTCAGTTTTGGGATGATTCAGTCTGTTCACGTATTCCTCAGATGCAGGGTACATCAAGTTGACTGTGGAGATTTAACCCACTGCTCCTGAGGCTGCACGGAAAGATTTCCCTTTATTTTCTTCGGTTGCACAGCTCCTGGGTTTCAGCTTTGGTTTTAACCCCGCTTCTGCATGCAAGTTCCCCTCTGGCGTCTATTCTTTGCCCAGAGAGGAGGAGGTTAAAGGAGTAGCTGGTTAGAGGGTTCTGGCTCACTCAGGCCAGGGGGAGTGAGGGGTACGGAATGCAGGGTGAGCTTAGAGGGGGAGAGGCCTTTTGACATTGCACCAGCCTGAGGCATGCCATGTGTTTTTCGGGGTTGTTGTCACTTGATCACGGGACCTTGGCAGTGTCAGGCTGCACAGGCTCCCGGGAGGGGAGGTGTGGATAGTGACCTGTGCTTGCACACAGGATTCTTGGTGGCTGCAGCAGCAGCCTTAGCATTTCATGCCTGTCTCTGGTGTCTATGCTGATAGCTGCAGCTATTGCCTGTCTCTGAAGCTCGTTTAGGCATTGTTCTGAATCTCCTCTCTTTGTGCACCTCGAAACAATGGTCTCTTTACTCCTAGGTAGGTCCAGACATTTTCCCAGACTCCCTGCTGGCTAGCTTTGGTGCACTAGCTTCCTTCAGGCTGTGTTCACGCAGCCAACTCCAGTCCTCTCCCTGGGATCTGAACTCCGAAAACCAAGCCTCAGCTCCGAGCCCCCACCCGACCTGGCAGGTGAGCTTACAGGCCTCTCAGGCTGGTGAGTGCTGGTTGGTACCAATCCTCTGTGTGGGAATCTCTCCACTTTGCCCTCTGTACCCCTGCTGTGGTGTTCTCCTCTGAAGCTTCCCACCCCCTAACCCCCCATTTCTACCAGAGAAAGGGCTTCCTAGTGCATGGAAACCTTTCCTCCTTCACAGCTCCCTCCCAGAGGTGTTGGTCCCATCCTTATTCTTCTGTGTCTGGTTTTTCTTCTTGACTTTTGGGAAGCCTGAGGCCTTCTGCCAACATTCAGTAGGTGTTCTGTATGACTTGTTCCACATGTAGATGTATTTTTGATGTAGTTTTGGGGAGGAAGGTGATCTCCATGCCTTACTCTTCTGCCATCTAAGGTCCTCCCTCTATCATATATATTTAACTCTCATATATTAGTTATATTTAATCATTGTATATTATACATGTAACATTTTTTTATTTTAAAATAGAATATGAATTCTATTTTAATTGTATAAACATAACTGATAAGGTTCCATAGAATGTTTTCCCTACAGTAGTGGATGGAAATATGGCAAAACATTTAATGCATAAAGAGAAAAAAAATTAGAAAAAGAAACATAACAACAAGAAATTTGAAAAGCAGAGAAATGGAGAAAACAACAATAGAAGAAGCTAAGCGGGGATGAAGGAAAGCATTTTTCTAGATCAGGAATATTGGAAGATTCTTCAAGTCTGAAGTAAACTACCAAGGTTACTGATTAATAGCAGGGTTATTCATTAGTCAACTTTTTATAAGCACATGGAAGAACATTTCCTTGATTCTGTAACATTTCTTATAAGTCTAAATCAGTGCATGACCATCAAAAACAATGTGCTCTGAACTGAAAGTCTGTGCTAGGTAAAATTTGGGGCTTAGAAATTCTTTACAAAGCCATGTTCCCCAATAGGGTCAACAGAATTTTCAAATGTTTTAGGCAAAATTAGACTAAAGAAACAGAAGAAGTTTGTTTGTTTGTTTTTCTGTGGCTGAGAGAGAGTGTATTTTAATCACAAAGTTTTTATTAAAGGCTTCTGGATATGTTTGAAGCAGACTTTCAGAAGGATTCTAAAATTGAAAATTTAGAGTCTTTCAAGTTAAATGCCTTTAAAGTCATTTCAAATTCTTTCTACTCTACCCATTCCTAAAATTATAATATGATATTGCATTGAGATAGGATGAGGATAAAACAGTACTACTGAGAGTGCAAATCTGAGGCAACTATTTGGCATTCTTGTAGCAGTATTGTATGTGCAATGATTTACAATAATGGTATTAGTTTTCCAAAGAGTAGTATGATCATCTCAGTCAGTTTTGTTATTTTTATTGATGAGATTATTTTCCATATTGCTTTTGCTACTAATTCACAAACATATATGGAGATTATTGTAGCACAGCATTTATTATTTACTTTTTTATCAAGACTCTTCAAGAAAAATGTTGATATAACGCTGCACTTTTTAAATAAGAAAATTCGTAATCTCCAAGATAGTTATTTTTCTTGTTACCTCTGCTGCATCTGAACTAAACTGAACATACATGCAATTCCAATTTATAGTCAAAGTTTGTTTGAATATGTATTCTTCTCTGTTATATGATTTTACAGTGGAAATAAAACATGATTTTTGTCCCAACAGACTATGAATGTGCTCACATGGTGCTAAGCATCTGGATAAAATGAAACACTTTCATCAGTTGTCTGGCTATATTGCAATATCTACATGTTGGTTGCTGGGCAGATGAAGCATCAGTGTAACAATAGATTCTAAACTTGAGAAAAAGAGGTATACATTCTTATAAAAATTAATAAAAGTTAGGTCTAAAGTAATGAAATTTTGTTAATAACTCAGTTCAAATAATAATTCAATTAGAAAGGGTTTTATAAAGCATCTAGTATACATTTAATACTATGGTAAGTATCATGGGAAACCAAAAGAAATATGAAAATACTAACACTAATTGTGTGCCAGGTCCTGTGTTAAACTTATTACATGAATTATATCCTTTTATTTTCAAGCAACTTTATGAAGTAGAACCAAATATTATATTGATTTTAAAGATGAACAATTTGAGGTATAAAAAAGTACCTTTTTCAAGATCATACAACTAGTAAGTAGCAGAGCCTAGATTCAAACTCAGTCAGTCTGACTTTAGAGTTTGAGTTATGATCTACTATATTCTTGTACCTTCAGTCCTAAAAACATCTAGTCAGAAATATGGGACTAGAGACCCACCCAGCAGAATATAATCAAGTGGAATATAATGTAGAACAAGCAGATATTACTATGAGAGATTGAGTAGAGAATAGACCCTGGAATTCCCCAGCAGTCCAGTGGTTAGGGCTTCTAGCTCTCACTGCCAGGGGTCCGGGTTCAATACCTGGTCAGGGAACTAAGATCCTGCAAGCTGTTCAGCACCGTGAAAAAAAAAATTAATAAATAATAAATCCTGTTTCTTGCTTTAATGGAACTGAAAGGCATGGGGGCAGTCTTTGGCTCCCTCAGAATTACTTTTGTGGCCTGCTTTGATTTATTTGTGAGAACTCTCATGATCAATGAATTTTTGGTTGTCAATGGAGGATGAAATTATCTCGTCTCTTGTGTTTTATCTTCCCTCTCTCCTTGTACTAACAACTAACACAGAGCTGGTTTCTTTCCAAAGACCTATTTCCTCTCTTATTATCCAGAAACCAATGATAAACCTGGATTTAAAATGTATTATCCTGGTCTACCTTCACAACCAATCAGTTTCCAAATAATGATGCTTAATTTTTCCTCACATACCTATTCTTTACATTACATTCCTACTGTCACAGCACTGATTTGGGTCCTTTATAAGATGGGACCTTCTAATATTCCTTAACAGGTCTTCCTATGTATAGTATAGTCCATATTTTTCCTTCTTCCCATTCCATCTTCTCTACACTACATAAATGACCATTCCTAAATATTCTTTATGAATGCCATTTTCCAAGATAAAAAATCTTTCTGTGTAGAATTACACTTATTGTACTAAAAGTAAAAATTCTAGAATTTCAGTTAAAGAATTCTCAACTCTCAAAGTGTATCTCTGCATCAACAAAACTCTAGCGTAAACTGATGAACTCCCTTTGGTCAAATTATTGCAGTCTAATAAAATGAATTTCTACAATACTATCCACTTCTCTAAAATTTTATCCCTCTCAAGGACACTTTTAAATTCTACCATTTCCATGACCAACCCAATACCACAGTTTTCAAACCCTATTCTGAACATATACAGTGTTTTACTGACTTTTTAATCAGTCATAGAATCACGTGGTTAGGTTGGAATTTAAGTGTCATCTAGTCTAACAACCTATTTGATGATCAAGAAATTCTATAGCATGTTTAAATTTGGTCAGTCATCCAACTTTTATTTGACACTGTCAGTAACAGGGAACTCACTACTTTGTGAGACAGTCAATTTCATCTTTGTGTAGCACAACAGAGTTATTTCCCATATTAAGTTACAATAAGCATTTCTGATGATCTTACTTACCCATGATCCTTGTTTTATCTTATGTTACCAACCATGAAAAGAGTCCACGAGATCACAGGTACTATGGATAAAACAGAAATTGTAAGTGTAAGATAGAAGTTAGCCTGTAGTGGAAGATGAAGTAAAACTGGAGACAGGCATAAACTGAATCATTGAGTATGGTGATTTTCTAATATAGAAAGAAATGGATTCTCATTTCTAATTTTTAAGTGGATCATTTCTAAAATAATGACTTTATTGGCTATTGCTGGCTCAAAGATCTGTTTTCAGACAAGGAGACTACTGTTGTAGCTTGAATAGCATTCCCATCTTTATGAAGCCTGACTGTGTGACTGCTGAGAATTTTGTTGCTGTTGAAGAAATGAATAACCAATGATGTCACGTCTCCTTATTTTTCTTGTGTATCCATACAGTGAACACCTGCCAAAGGATGTAATCTGAATGTGTAACTATCTGTTAGATATTTCAAATTGAATAGTAAAATCCAAAACCAAATAAAATATATTTTAGATTATAAACATTTACAATCACTTTGCAATGCTATTTCTGATTTCTAGTATATTTATTTTTTCTTCAAGCTTTGTGCCTTCAGCAGATTGAAAAACTATACTTGTTACATCTTCTTTTTGTGACTGATAAAAAAATATTGAGACCAAAAGATATCTTGAGAAACCAAATTCCTGGGTGATAGGAATCCATTTATGAATATTATGTAAATCTGATAGAAAGACTATTAAAAACAAAAAACAAACTTCATAATTGAACTGTCATCCAGAGTGTATTTCTCCATCTTGATCAGCATCTTATATTAAAACTTGTTAAATGTCTTTCTGAATATGCTTAAAGCAAATACAAGGCAGTACATGACTATTCTATGTAGGCATATCTTACATCATGTTAAAGTACAATAGAGAAGTATGAGTTCTAAATTTAGATTTTTGTGGGTTTAAATGCCAGCTGTGATACTTACCAGATGTGTGATCTCAGACATATTAATTAATTTCTCTGTGTTTTGATGTCTTCACCCATCAAAGAAAATAATAGTTTCTACCTCATGAGATTGTTATGATTATTAAAATAGTTAATGCATATAAAACCCTTAAAATACACTAGAAACATAATAGTTTTTCAATGTTAGCTATTAGCTACTACTTCAATTAATCTGTTAGCTCTATGAAAGTGAAAGGGTATAAATTGTAAATCTCTTCATTCACTGTTCCAACTTGAATAGTATTGGTACTTAAATAGTGACTGATTGATTTCTATTCAATGAACATTTGTTCAACAACTAATGCATGTAAAACACATAACACAGGGGATTTCATTAGTAATCATCATGAATCCACTAGTAAGTAAGTCAATTTAGGTTTACCTATAAACATGAGATAGAAGGAAAGAACACAGGAGGATTAGAAGAGGAAATAATGATATCCAAGACTTTTTATGAAATAGATGTTGTTCAAGACAATTGAGAAAAAGAAAAGGATAATATCCTACAAATAAAATTTTCTGGCAAATAAGGAAACCATGAAGAAAGTTTTGGGAACTTCTGTTAATAAGCTTAAGCTAATTAAATACCAAATAGTATTTAGGGACAACAGCTCTCAGGTTCAGAGGGTTTGGTATGGTTTCAATAATGTTGAACAGTAGTATATGGTAGTGAAAACCTAGAAAAAACCTTAAAGTCCAACAACATAGTATTTATTCAATAATAATAATAATAATAATAATAATAGTAATAAAATATCCACAATCTGTCGGGAATATATATGTAAATATGGTTATAGCTATTGAAATTTGGTCTCATAGTTAAGTTAAAAAATAGGTAAAAGAATAGCATGCATAGTATGATTTCAGTTTCCTTTTACAATATACATGTGAAAGGGTCTGATGGACACAGCAAAAATGGGATTGCAGTGAGTTCATATTTTCTTCTGTTTTCCCTTCCATGTATTATAATGCTTTATAGTAAATATCTATTATTATTTATGATTGGAAAATTATTAATTTTATTGTTTAGATAGTTACAGTTATAGAGAAATTTTTATTATTCATATATATATATTGTATATGTATATGTATGTGTATATATATATATATATATATATATATAGAGAGAGAGAGAGAGAGAGAGAACATGTTGGAGTTAATTACATCAATGATAAGCAGAATGATTTTATGATTTGTTGTAAATATTCCAGGATGGACATACTTTTATTCCAGTACTGTTTCTCATGCTTTTTCCCATTTCCTAAATATCCTGCATAAGAAAATGTATGTTTCACAGAACAGTTAGCCTGCAAGTGAACTTATAATTTACCTTTAGTCACCTTTCTTTCATTTTTATTCAATGAGAACATCTTACAGCCTCACCTAATTCTAAAGAGTAAATTAGGAAGCTTAAAAGAATATTAATTTTTTCTAACAATAATTTTGTACAACAGGCAAGCAATTTTCTAAGTGATATTATAGTAAAAATGATTTTCTTCTAGAGATAATCTGTCTGTTCAGACACACAACACTTTTCAGTGCATATATTTGGAAAACAAAAGAAAATAGGTTATATAAAAATTGTATCCTTGTGACTGAGTTTAGTCTTGTATTTAATAAATAATTAGATATTTTGAGCCAACAGGTTATAGACAAGATGGAGTATACATAATTCTTATTTCTCCCTTCAAGTACAGTTATAAAAAACCTTGGATATTATATATAAAAGAGATATGAGGAGACTCTTAAAAGATAAGAGAAAAAGGTAAAGTAGCTAGGGAACTATGAATACAAAGAATAATACTATTGTTATATCCTTGGGTTTTCTTTTTCACCTCATATATCCCAGACTGTATGCTAGAGATTGCAGCAGCCCAGGAACACCAATATATGTGACAAAAATAGCCCCATCAAAAGTCTATTCTCAATAGCTAAAGTACCATGGTGGAGAATTTAATAAGAAAACTTTGAGACCACATTCATCCTATGCTAGCCAAACAATACAGAAAAAGCAAAACAAACAAAACCAGTAGTCTTACCCTTACTTAAGCAGCAAAAACAAAGAAGGGGACTAGAATTCCACCTTTGCCCTGCTACAAGGAGGCAAACCTCTCCTTCACCATACAATCCACCAGGGTTGTGTCAGAGAAGAACTAGTGGTAAACTGGAACTTTCATCTCTGCCAGATGGTAATGGGGCACCTCCGCCACCTGGCCCATGGCATCAGTGGAGAAGATGTGGAGAACCTGGATTTCCACACCACAGTTGGCAGTAATGAGGCACCACTCTACACCACTGTGTTGTTAGAAAGGGCATAATGAAGAGCTATAACATGTACAACTGTTAAGCAGTAATGAGATTCACCTCTTTGCAATGCGAATGGAGGCCATGTGGAGAGCAGTAAATAAGTATCTCTCCCTCAGCAAGACAGGGTAGTGTCATCAGAGGCCTAATACAGTGCCTGAACCTTCAAACCCACCCAGGAGTAATGAGGTGCCCCTCCCACCTTGGAGTATTAATGAAGGCTGAATGAGGAATCCGGACTTCTCACTCCCACTTGGAAGTAAAGAGACAACATTCCCTCTTTCCTTTCTTAGCTAGTGTTATTTTAGAAGATGCCTGCTAACACAGAGGATTTATATTAACTGTTTCATGGTGTAATATCCAAAATATCCAGGATACAATCAAAATCAATTGTCATACAAAGAACCAGTCACAACTTGAATGAGACAAGTGATTAAAAAGATGCTTTGAACTATGAAGATAATACAAATATTGAAATTATCTGACAAATTTAAAACAGTTATAAAAATGCTTCAATATGAATTTGAGCAAGACTGAAATTAAATGACAAAGTAAATCTCAACAATGAAACATCTCAGCAAAGCAAAAGGAGATATAAAGAAAAAACAAATGTATATTGAAAAACTGAAAAATACTTTAACCAAACTAAAACAACTCAACAACAGACTAGAGACAACACAGGAAAGAGTAAACTTAAAGATAGAACAATATAAATTACACAATCTGAACAACAGAGAGAAAATTATGTCAGAGAATACACAGTTGCAATGAGAAGATGAATAAGTTCTGGAGACCTAATGCACAGCATAATAATTATAGTCAAACAATGGTATCATATACTTTAAAATTGCTAAGAGACTAAATCTTAAATGTTTCCACAATGAACATGTGCTATATGTGTTAGCTAACACTATAGTCAAAATCATACTGCTATATATAAATTTGTCAAATCAACATGTTGTACATGTTAAAGTTACACAATGTTATATATCAAGTATATCTCAATTAAAAATGAATAAATAAATAAATAAATGTGTAAATCAGACATCAAAATAATTTAACACCCTCCAGAAAAGAATCAATCAATCTTGAAGACCTAACAATTATAAACATCTTTGTACCAGGCGAAAAAGAACCAGTGTCATTTGCAGAGATGTGGATGGACCTAGAGACTGTCATACAGAGTGAAGCCAGAAGAGAAAAACAAATATCACATATTAATGCATATAGGTGGAATCTAGAAAAATGATACAGATGAACTTATTTGCAAAGCAGAAATAGAGTTGCAGATGTAGTGAACCAACTTATGGTTACCAAGGGGGTAAGACAGGTGTGGGATGAATTGGGAGATTCAGACTGACATATATACATTACTATGTATAAAATAGGTAACTAACTAAAACCTACTGTTTAACACAGGGAACCCTACTCAATGATCTGTGGTGACCTAAATGGGAAAGAAATCTAAAAAAGAGTGGATATATATATATATATATATATATATATATATATATATATATATATATATATGATTCACTTTGTTGTACAGCAGAAACTAACACAATATAGTAAAGCAACTGTACTCCAATAAACAATTTTTAAAAAAGAACCTAAACTTACAACATTGAAGGTGCAAGTAGAACATTCATGAAGAATGTTTGGACATTTTAATACCTCATTTTCAATAATGATTAGAACAACTAGGCAGAAAATCAACAAAGTAATAAAATACTTGAACAATCCTATAACCAACTAGACCTAACAGACCCCTATATACACTCCATCCAACAACAGCAGAAAGCACACACAGGTTATTGTCAAATGCACATATAACATTCTCCAAAATTAACTATATGTTATTCCAGAAAACAAATCTAAATGCATTTATAAGAATTGAAATAATGCAAAGTATGAGCTCTAACCACATTGGAATCAAGCTAGAAATTAATAACAAATAATTTTTGGAAATTCACAAATTTGTGGAAATTTAGGAACACATTGTTAAATAACTAGTGGTTTAAAGAAGAAATCACAAAATAAATAAGAGATCATTTTCAGAGATATGAAATGGAAACATCATATACAAAACGTATGGGATACAGCAGAGTCTTGCTCAAAGGAAAATTTGTAGCTTAAATAAATATATTTTAAAAGAACAAATATCTGAAATTAATAACTTAATCTTCTAACATAATACTAGAGAAGAAAGAGCAAGCTAAACACAAATCAAGCAGGTGAAGCGAAGTGATAAAGATTTGGAAGAAGTAAAATATGGACAGAATAGGAAAAAATAAGAAAAACTATAAAACAAAAGTTGATTATTTCAAAAGATAAGAAAAATTGACAAAATGCTAACTAATTATTATGGAAAAATGCATTTCAATATAATAGATAACCTAGATGATATGAAGAAATCCTTGAAGCATACAAAATAACAAAACTAGCTCAAGAAGAAAAAGAAAATCTGAGTAGATCTATAAGTACAGATATATTAAATTAGCAATAACAAATCTCCCACAAAGAAAAGTGAAGGACCAGATGATTTTACTGCTGAGTTCTATCAAATGTTTAAGGCAACGCTAACAACAATCTTTCAAAAACTCTTCCAAAATTGAAGAAGAGGAACATCTCTCAGCTCATTCTTTGATGACAGTGTTACTGATATCAGTATCTGACAGCTATCACAAGGAAACTATAGATCAATATCCCTTATATAGATAAAAAATCTTCAACAAAATATGAGTAAATAATATCTAGCAACATATAAAAAAGGAGTACACACTGGAACCAAGTAAGATTTACCCTAGGAATGCAAGATTGCTATCACATTTGAAAATCAATCAATGTAATACAGTATTTAATAGAATGAATGGCAAACCACACTTTATCATATCAATAGGAGCAAAAAAAGCATTTGACTATATACAACAAATTTTCCTGATTAAAAAACATTCAACAAACTAGGAATAGAAGACAACTTCTGCAATTTTATGAAAGGTATCTACAAAAAAACCCACAGATAACATCATATTTAATGATGAATGACAATGCTTTCTTCATTAGTTCAAAAAAAAGGGTATTCATTTTTGCCACTTTTTTTTCAGCATTGTACACTCCTCCCTGAGTACCTACAGGGGATTGGTTCCAGGATACCCTCTAGATACCAAATTCCACAGATGCTTAAGTCCCTTACATTCAGCCCTCCATATCCATGGATGCGAAACCCACCAATATGGAGAGCCAACTGTACTAGCAGATCCATCCAGAAAAATTAGGCAAGCAAGAAAAATAAATCAAGTTAAACTCTCTCTTCCCCTCCCTCCCTCCCTTTGTGTGTGTGTGTGTGTGTGTGTGTGTATAGATAGATAGATAGATAGAGATATAGAGATAGAGATATTATACATATTATAACATAATGTATAAATATATAATATATAAAGATCAATGTATAAAAACAATTGTTTTTCTTTACACTAGTGATGAACAATGTAAAAGTTAAATTATGATAATCTAAGTTACAATAACATAAAATTAGGAATACATTTAATAAAATAAGTATAAATGCTGTACTCTTAAAACTCCAAAGCATCTTTGAACTAATTTTTAAGGACCTAACTAAATCTAAGAACACGCCATGTTCATGCACAGAAACACAAATTGTTAGAACGGCAATACTCTCGATTGACGTAGAGATTCAACATAATCACAGAGAAAATCCCAGCTGCTTTTTATTCAGGAAATGGCCAGCTGATTCTGAAATACATACGGAAATTCATTGGACCCAGAATAGCCAAGAACGGACTTGGATCCATGCCTCACATCCTATACAAAAATGAACTCAAGATGGATTATACACCTAAATGTAAGAACTAAAACTAAAACTTTTATAAGAAAACATAGAAGTAAATCTTCATGACCTAAGATTAAGCAATAGTTTCTTAGATATAATACAATAAGCACAAATGAAAAAGGAAAAAAACATAAATTAGACTTTGTCAAAATTTAAAACTTTTGTGTTTTAAAATACCTCATCAAGGAAGTGAAAAGGCAACCCACAGAATGGGAGAGAATATTTGCAAATTTTATGTCTAAGGGATTTGTATTCAGAATATATAAAGAACATATAACTCAACAATAAAAATATAACAAGTTTAAATAATAGGCAAATCTTTTGAGGAGGCATTCCTCTAAAGAAGATATACAAGCGGCCAAACAGCACATGAAAAGATGTTCAGTATCATTAGTCAATGGGAAACAGATTTAAACATGATGAAATACCACTTCACATCCACTAGGATGGCTAAAATAGAAAAGACAGACAATAAGAAGTATTGGCAAAATTGTAGAATTGGAACCCTCATACATTGTTGATGGGAATGCAAAATGGTGGAAAACAGATTGATGGTTACTCAAATAGATTAACTAAGCAACCCAACAATTCTGCTCCTATGTATATAAACCACGGGTCCACACAAAAACATGTACACTGATATCTGTAGAAGCATTTTTCATAATATCCAAAAGGCAGAAGCAAGCTAAATATCAACTGATGATTGGGTATATAAAATGTGGTGAATCCATACAATGGAATACTATTTAGCAATTTAAAACATGAAGCTCTGAAACATGTTGCAATATGAATAACCCTTGTAAACAGTATGCTCAGTGAAAGAAGTCAGAAACAAAAAGGCACATATTGTACAATTCCATTTATATGAAATGTCCAGAATAAGTCAATTCAGAGACAGAAAGTAAATTATTGGTTGCCAGGGCCTGGTTTAAGGCGTGAATAAGGAGTGGTTCATGCCTCTCATGGGCCAGACTGTACATTAATGAATGTAGCTGGGCATACACCGTCTTAACCAGCATCTCACCCCAAGAAAGTTATCTGCCACAGTGTAATGAGCCCAACAGAGAGATCTGATCTGAATTTACTGCCAGAACAAGGATCTAAGGGGGGTTAGGAGCAGTAGACAAAGAGAAAATTGCCTTTTCAAATAATAGTATAATGGGAACTCCCACAGGCTTTCTCCAATGAAATCACTACATAAAAAAAAGGCCAGAGTCCAGGCATCTGTCCTGCAGAGAGCATCAATTCCAGATCACAACATAATACAGGCATACCTTGAAGATATTGCAGGTCTGGTTCCAGACTACTACAATAAAGCAAGTATTGCAATATAGCAAGTCACATGCAACTGTTTTGATTTCACTGTGCATATAAATTATGTTTACACTATACTGTAGCATATTAGGTGTGTAATAGCATTATATCTAAAAATACTTAATTAAAAATACTTTGCTAAAAATACACTAACCATCAATTGAGCCTTCAGTGAGACATAATCTTTTTGCTGGTGGAGGGATTTACCTCAATATTGGTGGCTACTGACTGATCAGGGCGGTAGTTGCTGAATGTTGGGATGGCTGTGGCAATTTCTTAAAATAAGACAATGATGAAGTTTTTCACATTGGTTGACTCTTCCTTTCACAAAAGAGTTCTCTGTAGAATGCAATGTTGTTTGATAGCATTTTACCCACAATAGAACTTCTTTCAAAGTTGGAGTCAGTCCTTTCACACCTTGCCACTGTTTTTTCAACTGAGTTTATGTAAAATTCTAAGTCTTTGTTGCCAACTCAACAGTCTTCACAGCATCTTTCTCTGGAGTGGTTTCCATCTCAAGAAACCACTTTCTTTGCTCATCCGTAAGAAGCAACTCCACATCCATTCAAGTTTTATCATGAGATTGCAGAAATTCAGTCCCTTCTTCAGGCTCCACTTCTGATTCTAGTTCTCTTGCTATTTTTAACACATCTGCAATTACTTCCTCCACTGAAGTCTTAAACCCCTCAACATTATCCATGAGAGTTAGAATCAACTTCCTCCAAACTCATGTGGACGTTGATATTTTGACTTCTTCCCATGAATCACGAATGTTCTTAATAGCATCTAGGATGGTGAATTGTATCCAGAGAAGGTTTTCAATTTACTTCACCCAGATCCATTGAGGAATCACTATCTAGTTGTAGCCTTACAAAATATATTTCTTAAATAATAAGACTTGAAAGTTGAAATTACTCCTTGATCCATGGGCTGCCAAATGGATGTGTTAATAGGCATGAAAATAACATTAACCTCATTGTGCATCTTCACCAGAATTCTTAGGTGACTAGTTGGGATTGTCAATGAGCAGTAATATTTTGAAAGAAATTTTTTTTTCTGAGCAGTAGGTTTCAACAGTGGGCTTAAAATAAACCATGTTGTAAACAGATGTGCTGTTGTCCAGGCTTTGTCGTTCAATTTATAGAGCATAGACAGAGTAGATTTAGAATAATTATTAAGGGCCCTAGGGTTTTCAGAATAAGCATTATCTTCAACTTAGGCACCAGGTGCATCAGCCCCTAACAAGACAGTTATCCTGTTCTTTGAAGTTTTGAAGCCAGGCATTGACTTCTCTCTGTCTGTGAAGTCCTACATAGCATCTTCTTTCAATATAAGGCTGTTTAAACTACCTTGAAAATTTGTTGTTTAGTTTAACCACCTTCCTTAATTGTCCTAGCTAAATCTTCTAGATAACTTGCTGAAGCTTCTACATTAGCACTTGCTGCTTCCTGTTGCACATTTATGCTATGGAGATGGTTTCTTTCCTTCAAATTTATGCACCAAGCTCTGCTAATTTCAAACTTTTCTTCTTCAGTTTCCTCACTTCTCTCAACCTTTACAGAATTGAAGAGAGTTAGGGCCTTGCTCTGAATTGGCTTACGGGAATGTTGTGGCTGGTTTGATCTTATATCCAGACCACAAAAACTTTCTCTATAAAAGCAATAAGGCTTTTTTGCTTTCTTAACATCTGTGAGTTCATAGAATAGCACTTTTACTTTTCTTCAATAATTTTTCCTTTGGTTTCATAATTTGGGTAAATGTTTAACACAGGAAGCCTGGCTTTGGGCCTATCTCAGCTTTCGGCCTGCCTTCCTCACTAAGCTTAATTATATCTAGCTTTTAATTTAAAGTGAGAAATGTGTGATTCTTCCTTTTGCTTGAACACTTAGAGGCCATGACACAGTTATTAAATGACCTAATTTCAATTTTGTGTGTGTGTGTGTCTCAGGGAATAGGGAGGCCTGAGAGTAGGGAGAGAGATGTGGAACAGCCAGTTGGTGGAGCAGTCAGAACACAAACATTTATCATTTAAGTTAGCTGTCTTATATGGGCATGTTTCGTTGTGCCCCAAAACAATTACAATAGTAATACCAAAGATCAATGACCACAGATCACCATAACAAAGGTAATAGTAATGAATCATATTAGAATATTGTAAGAATTATCAAAATGTGACACAGAGACATGAAGTGAGCAAATGATGTTGGAAAAATGGTGGCATAGATTTGCCACAAACCTTCAGTTTGTAAAAAGAAAAGAGTCTATGTGAAGCACAATAAAGTGAAGTGCAATATAAACTGAGGTATGCCTGTAATCACAAGTATAGACTACAGTTAATCAGATAATACTTTTTTCAATTTTTCTGCTTCCCTTTCCTCTCCACCCTGAACCTGGAGGAAACAGAAGTAGCAGATCAAGTTGTAGAAGGGGTGTAGCAGGATGATTAGATACAGGCCATTCTCTCTTTTTACTTTAAGTTGTTGAACCTGATTTGGGGCAATATCTCTCACTGTAGGAATACAGTTTGAAATTATTTTGAGATTTATGCATTTTATTCAGATTAAGCTGGACTTAATATATGTGAAATTTACCATGTAAGCTAGGAGATCATCTGAAGAAATTGTTCAAGGAGAGAGATCTTCTTGAGTGGACCTTATTCAATAAATTATTCTACTGTTATATGTTTTTTAAATATTTCAAAATTGTAAAAAAATTGTTTTTAAAGAAAACTATAAGGCACTACATCTATTCAACTATTATTTGTTTCTTTTCAAATATGGCAAAGTGGCATATATATATAGAAAATCTCCTCTGTGGGTTATTATAAACATTTAGAAGTAGATTTTACTGAATTAATATGATATAATTATGCCAAATGTGTACCAACTATATTTTTGGAGAAATAATTATCCCCTTTATAGTCTAAGTCAGAATAAATAAAAAAAATTAATAAAGATAAGGCTGTTTGGGAGCAAAATTAGATGTGGTCCATGGGAAGCCAATCATGAGGATTTTATCTGGACTTACTCCAAATAAAATATCAGAATGTGTCTTTTTTTTCTTCAGAATTCAATCTGATAAGAAGAAAATAACACACACATTGAATGATCTAGTTAATTTATTTATGAAGAAGTCAATATATAATGGATAGCATATTCTCTGATCAAATATACATGCAAATGTTTATGTATATAATGTGTTCTAAAATTTTATACATTGTGTAAGGTTACTTTTTTGTTATCTGACTTTTCATGTTATTTGACTTTTCCTAATAGACTGAGTATCTTTAGAACAGTGCCTGTGCTTCTCATTCCCAGCACATCACCGAGACCCTGGGACATGATGGGTGCCACATAAATGATTTAGAGTGAATGAATGGATGGATAGATGACTGAAATCATTCAGTGGATATTTCTGCTTGAAGACAAGAGCCAGAGTGGGATAAATATCAGAAAAGCATGATTCTACGAGGATCCCAAATCTTTAACTTACTCAGAAGTCAGTATTCCTGTAGGAGCAAGAGACATTTTTCACTGATCATTGTACCTACCTCAATATCTAGCACTGTGCTCTGAACATAGAAATTCCTCAATAACAGTCTATGAGTTGTGTTAAATTTAATGGAGTAAATACAGTACAGTGATTTTATCCCTATGGCTCATATTGCTCTTCAAATAGACTGCTCAGGGCTTCCCTGGTGGCGCAGTGGTTGAGAGTCCGCCTGCCAATACAGGGGACACGGGTTCGTGTCCCAGTCCGGGAGGATCCCACATGCCGTGGATCGGCTGGGCCCGTGGTCCATGGCCGCTGAGCCTGCATGTCCAGAACCTGTGCTCCGCAATGGAAGAGGTCACAGCAGTGAGAGGTCCACATACCGCAAAAAAAAAAAAAAAAAAAAAAAATACTGCTCTATTGTACATTAGCTGGGGCTCTTCCAGGGTTCACCCAAGTATGAACACCAGGGAGAAAGAAAAATAAATAATATAAACCAATGTCATTGTGATCAGCAGGATTCAGATTATGATCCTTTTCACCTCTTGTTCCTTTTCATTTCATAGCCCAGGCAGAGGCTATAAATTGCATCCAAAATGCTTTTAATGTGAATATTGTCACTAGAGTAAATCAGGTGCTCTCAGATTCCTTCAGTATTCTGAAGTTACTCAGCCTAGCCACAGAGGTTCAGACTGAGAAATAAATGGCATGAATTCTACCCCTGCATCTGTCACTATGTCATGGGGAGACAATCTTCTATTGTCTCTGTGCATCTGCTTTCAGCTCACAAAGCAGGGAAACACTGCTTTCTACTCATTTCTTTAATAAATATGTAAGGAGGATTAACACATTTGGAAGCCAAATGCTAGCCACTGAAATATCTTTTCACACATCACCTTTTTATTAGCTTGATTCTACATTGTTCTAAATACTTCCCTAGTAGCCCAATGCACCCCCGAGTATCCTTGGAGTAGCTTCCTCATCTAGCAGATTCTTCCTCAATTTTTGTGGTATATAATTAGTGAATAATTTGCATTAAGCATTAATAATTGTCATTCTTGGACCAGTACAAACCTGAGGGAAGTTTTTCGTGGGTTTATGCAGCAATATATGAAATGAAAGGAAGTTGGTAATGAAAGAAGACCCGGCTTAAGTTTCACTGATCACAGGGCTTTTGAAAGCCATACACATTTTCTGAATTTTTTTTTTGATGGTGATATGACAGCCCTCCAAGCCACTTATATGAGAACTATTCAGATTGGCACTGAAAATAAATGTTGGTTGAATGGTAATATATCTCTATTTGTGTTCCTGTTTTACATGTAAAGTCCAGGCTGGAAGATCTAGGGTGTGTTTGTAAGAGTGTGAATTCTTTCTTCCATGCCCCTTGGAATGTATCATTCTATTTTGCAAGTCTAAAATAAATGAGATTAAATTTTTTTAATATATTTTTTTAATTGTTTAAGATTTCACCTATGGTACAAAAATTGATTTAAATATTGCCATTTGAAAACAATGAGCTAAAATTAGTTATTCAATAATCACAAGTGGTACTTGGGAGAAGAATTTGGCCCTATAAAGCATTCTATATTACTTTTAATTTAATTAGGTGCAATGATGTATATATTTAGTTGTCATCTGAAAATTAAGTGTTAAACACAAAGAAGTATATATCTCTCTTTGACCTTTCATACCATTTAGTGTTGGGCTCCTGTTAACTTACAAATCAATGAAAGGGACTACACTTTTATATCCTGATATCTCTTGAGATTCTGCCTTTTAAGCCTAGCTTATCCTCCATGTGTGTGGAGTTCCTTTTTCTCTGAAGACTCACATTCTGGTAGATTAGGACTCAGATGCATTACTTCATTTTTAGTTCTTGGCAGAATTATACAAATATTATAGACCTTTCAATCTATATAAATAGATAGATGATAGATAGATAGATAGAAAGAAAAAGATGAATATATTTAACATTATCCATTGATGCCACTCAAATATAAAGACTTCTCACATTTCTGACCAAGGGAAGTTTAATATGGGTGCTTTAAAGAATGCCATAACCACAAACCACTACTTGTAACACAGCTTTCAGTAAACCTCAATGTATGAAAAAGTGTTTCTTTATTCAACATTTTAATTTCCTGTTGTTTTTAGTGTCTTAGAGGTTAGTATCCAGTAATTTGATATGAAACGTCTAGTAAAAAGTAACTTATCTGAATCCGAGAACACAAAATAATCCTAAGTGGCTAACATTTTTCTCTCTGAGATTTAATCAAGAATTTATGGAATGTTGCCATTAATAGTAAAGTCATACTGGATTGGCTGATACTAAAATGTACCAAAGTCAAGTAAGTTGAATGGTGGGTTGCTGGAGTAATATCCATGCAGATTGTCGTGACTTTTCAAGTTCAGATTCTTTATTAAAAAAACCCATAAAAACATAAACACTTAAGAATACTATCCAGCCTATCCAAGCTCTTCCTTTCCATCTCTACTCTTTATGTATTGGACTCAAATAAAAGCCCAGGAATAAAAACAATTAAAATACCAGAAACTATTGGAAATAACAGTACATTATGTTACATGATTTCTAAAGTTCTCAAAACTTGTTCTGTACTATTATTAAAGTGCAACCTATATAGGTGTGCTACAGTACCTTACCCTGGAAATAGGTGTGTGCAAATTGCATTCTTTGTGGCCAGTTTGGATGAATTTCTAGAGGAGATATTGAGTTAGTTCTTCAACATTAATATTGTATTCTGAGGTATTATAAACTCAAAAAATATCCCTGAAGATTAATTTTGGGAAAGAGAAAGAATAATAGTGGACAACTGCTTTTGTTTGAAAGCTCGTATGAGGCCTCTTATGAAGATGTGATATGTAACTTGAAACTAGTAAAAATAAGTAAGATTTATCCAGCCAAACAGTGAGAGAAAGTGTGCTGTAGACATTTGGTGTAAATAAAGGTACAAAGGTGGAAAAGTATCTGGCATATTCTGGAAAGATTATTAATATGACTGAAGGGCACAGCATGAAGATGAACAGTAGTTTTAGATAAAGTCAGAGAAGTAGGTTAAAGCCAGATCCTTAAGCATCTTGTGTAGGTCATATTAAGGATTTTATATTGTATTCCTAGATGTAATGGGAAGCAATGAACAGGTATTAAGCAGGGATTTGGCATTAAACTATTTTTTCTGGCCACAGTGGTAGGATCAATAGGGGAGGGCACACAGAAGGATTGTGGGGGGAAGCAATAGGAGTACACTGCTGTCTTCCAGGCCAGAGATTCTGATTACTTGGATTAGAGTTTTGATAGAAGATGTAGAGAAAAGTAAAGTAATACAAGGAATGCTATGAACAAATAGTCCTCAGGGTTTGGTGATAGATTAGGTAAGTGGAGATAAGAATGCGGGGGGTGGGGGACATTTTAAAAAATGGCTCCAGTGGACAGCACAGGGAACAGCAAACTAAAGACCTCTGAAAACCCTCTCCATAAAAAAAATAATACTGGCAAAATGTATGAGTCAACATTTTTAGAACTCTGGATACTAACCAAAGACTTAAGAATCCATGAAATATTTACTCAGGAAAACTGGCTTAATCCTGATAAGAACAGTGAGATGTGTAGCATTTTAACTTGCTCTATTTCCATCCCCACTAGCCCAGCTACACAGAAGACTTGAAAACCAGCCCTGTGATGGACATATAATAAAGATTATAGAATAGAGAGTCTATGAATAGCTCACATATTGATGAGCCCACTGATGTTTGACAAAGGCTTCAAGGAAAACCAATATGAAAAAATATATATTTTCAAGAATTAATAGTAGAATTTATATGTCCATACACTAAAAATGAATTTGACCTTTACAACACATACAAAAAGTAACTCAAAATGTATCATAGACATAAACATAAAAGCTAAAACTACAAGACTTCTAGAGGGAAACATGGATAAATTCCTAATAAATTTGGGTCAAGAAAAAAGGTTTTATTTATTTATTTATTTATAAAAATTTTATTGGAGTATAGTTGCCTTACAATGTTGTGTTAGTTTCTACTGTACAGCAAAGTGAAACAGCTATATGTATACATCTATCCCCTTTTCTTGGATTTCCTTCCCATTTGGGTCAACACAGAACAATGACTAGAGTTCCCTGTGCTAAACAGTAGGGTCTCATTAGTTATCTATTCTATAAATAGTATCGATAGTGTTTATATGTCAATCCCAATCTCTCAATTCAACCCACACCTCCTTTCCCCCTTGGTATCCATACATTTGTTCTCTATATCTGTGTGTCTATTTATGCTTTGTAAACAAGATGGTCTATACCAATTTTTTTTCAAATTCCACATATATGCATTAATATACAATATTTGTTTTTCTCTTTCTGACTTATTTCACTCTATATGGCAGTCTCTAGGCCCATCCACATCTCTACAAATGACCCAATTTTCTTCCCTTTTATGGTTGAGGAATATTCCTTTGTGTATATGGACCACATCTTCTTTATCCATTCCTCTGTTGATAGGTACTTAGGTTGATTCCATGTCCTGTCTACTGTAAATAGTGCTGCAAAGAATATTGGGATACATGTGTTTTTTGAATTATGGTTTTCTCTGGGTATATGCCCAGTAGTGGGATTGCTGGGTCACATGGTAGTTCTATTTTTAGTTTTTTTAAGGAACCTCCATACTGTTCACCACAGTGGCTGTATCAATTTACATTTCCACCAACACTGAAGAGGGTTCCCTTTTCTCTACACAATCTTCAGCATTTATTGTTTGTAGATTTTGTGATGATGACCATTCTGACCAGAGTGATGTGACACCTCATTGTAGTTTTTATTTTCATTTCTCTACTAATTAGTGACATTGAGCATCTTCTCATGAAATTGTTGAACATCTGTATGTCTTCTCTGGAGAAATGTCTATTTAGGTCTTCCACCCATTTTTTTGATTGGGTTGTTTGTTTTTTTGAAATTGAGCAGCATGGGCTGTTTCTATATTTTGGAGATTAATCCTTTGTCAGTTGCTCCATTTGCAGATATTTTCTCCCATTCTGAGGGGTGTCTTTTCATCTTGTTTATGGTTTCCTTTGCTGTGCAAAAGGTTTTACGTTCAATTAGGTCCCATTTTTTTATTTTTGTTTTTATTCTCATTACTCTAGGAGGTGGGTCAAAAAAGATCTTGCTGAGAATTATGTCAAAGAGTGTTCTGCCTGGGTTTTCCTCTAAGAGTTTTATAGTGTCTGGCCCTACATTTAGGTCTTTAATCCATTTTGAGTTTATTTTTGTGTATTGTGTTAGGGAGTATTCTAATTTCATTATTTTACATGTAGCTGTCCAGTTTTCCCAGCACCACTTATTGAAGAGGCTGTCTCTGATCAATTGTAAATTCTGGCTTCCTTGGTCATAGATTAGGTGACCATAGTTGCATGCGTTTACGTCTGGGCTTTATATCCTGTTCTATTGATCTATATTTCTGTTTTTGTGCCAGTACCATGCTGTCTTTATTACTGTAGCTTTGTAGTATAGTCTGAAGTCAGGGAGTCTGATTCCTCCAGCTTTTCCAATTTATTTTTCTCAAGTTTGCTTTTGTTATTTGAGATCTTTTGTTCTTCCATACCAATTGTAAAAAAATTTGTTCTAGTTCTGTGAAAAAAAATCATTGATAATTAGATAGGGATTGCAATGAGTCTGTAGATTGCTTTGGGTAGTATGGTTGTTTTCACAATATTGATTCTTCCAATTCAAGAACATGTTATATCTCTGCATCTGTTTGTTTCATCTTTGATTTCTTTTATCAGTATCTTATAATTTTCTGCATATAGGGCTTTTACCTCATTATGTAGGTTTTTTCCTAGGTATTTTATTCTTTTTGTTGCAATGGTTAATGGCATTGATTTCTGAATTTTTCTTTCTGAACTTTTGTTGTTAGTGTATAGGAATGCAACAGCTTTCTGTGTATTAATTTTCTATCCTGCAATTTACTGTATTCTTTGTTTACCTCTTGTAGTTTTCTGGTGGCATCATTAGGAGTTTCTATGTATAGTATCATGTCATATGCTAACAGTTACAGTTTTAATACTTCTTTACCAGTTTGGATTCCTTTTATTTATTTTTCTTATCTGATTGCCATGGCTAAGACTTCCAAAATTATGTTAAATATAGTGGTGAGAGTGGCCACCCTTGTCTTGTCCCTGATCTTAAAAGAAATGCTTTTAGTTTTTTGCATTGATAATGATGTTTGCTGTGGGTTTGTCAGACGTGGCCTTTATTATGTTGAGGTAGGCTCCCTCTATGCCCACTTTCTGGAGAGTTTTTATCATAAATGGTTGTGGAGATTTGTTGAAAGCGTTTTCTGTATCTATGGAGATGATCATATGGATTTTATTCTTTAATTTGTTAATATGGTGTATCATATTGATTGATTTGTATATATTGAAGAATCCTTGCATCCCTGGGATAAATCTCACTTGATCATTGCATCCCTGGGATAAATCTCACTTGATCATGGTGTATGATCCTTTTAATGTGTTGTTGGATTCAGTTTCCTAGTATTTTGTTGAGGATTTTTGCGTCTATATTCACCAGAGATATTGGCCTGTGATTTTCTTTTTTGAGATATCTTTGTCTGGTTTTGGTATCAGGGTGATGGTGGCCTTGTAGAATGAGGTTGGGAGCATTCCTCCCTTTGCAATTTTTGGAAGAACTTGAGAAGTATAGGTGTTAGCTCTTCTCTAAATATTTGATAGAATTCACATGTGAATCCATCTGGTCCTGGACTTTTGTTCGTTGGAAGATTTTTAATCACAGTTTCAATTTCATTACTTGTGACTGTTCTGTTCATATTTTCTACTTCTTCCTGGTTCAATGTTGGAAGCTTTCACTTTTCTAAGGATTTTTTAATTTCTTCCAGGTTGTCCATTTTATTGGCATATAGTTTCTTGTAGTAATCTCTTATGGTCCTTTGTATTTCTGCTGTGTCAGTTGTAACTTCTCCTTTTTCATTTCTAATTTTATAGATTTGAGTCCTCTCCCTTTTTTTTTTGATGTGTCTGGCTAAAGGTTTATAAATTTTGTTTATCTTCTGAAATAACAAGCTTTTAGTTTCACTGATCTTTTCTTTTTTTCATTTCTATTTCAAATATTTCTGCTCTGATTTTTATGATTACTTTCTTTCTAGTAACTGTTGGTTTTGTTCTTCTTTCTCTAGTTGCTTTAGGTGTAAGGTTAGGTTGTTTATTTGACATTTTTCTTGTTTCCTGAGGTAGGGTTTTATTGCTATAAACTTCCCTTTTAGGACTGCTTTTGCTGTATCCCATCATTTTTTGGTCATTGTGTTTTCATTGTTATTTTTTTCTAGGTATTTTTTAATTTCATCTTTGATCTCTTCAGTGATCTCTTGCTTATTTAGTAGCATATTGTTTAGTCTCCATTTGTTTGTATTTTTTAGAGGGTTTTTTTTCCCCATAATTGATATCTAATCTCGTAACATTGTGGTCAGAAAAGATGCGGGATATGATTTCAATTTTCTTAAATTTACTGAGGCTTGATTTGTGACCCAAGATGTGATCTATCCTGGAGAATGTTCCGTGTACACTTGAGAAGAAAGTGTATCCTGCTGCCTTCGAATGGAATGTCCTATAAATATGAATTAATTCTATCTGGTTTAATGTGTCATTTAAGGCTTGTGTTTCCTTAATAATTTTCGTTCTGGATGATCTATCCATTGGTGTAAGTGGAGTGCTAAATTCCCCCACTATTATTTCATTACTGTCGATTTCCCCTTTTATGGTTCTTAGCATTTGCCTTATGTATTGAGGTGCTCCTATGTTGGGTACATAAGTATTTTTAATTGTTATATCTTCTTTTTGGAATGATCTCTTGATCTTTATGGAGTGTCCCTCTTTGTCTCTTGTGACATACTTTATTTTAAAGTCTAGTTTGTCTGATATGAGTATTGCTACTCCACCTCTCTTTTGATTTCCATTTGCATGGAATATCTTCTTCTATCCTCTCACTTTCAGTCTCTATGTGTCCCTAGGTCTGAAGCAGGTTTCTTGTAGACAACATGTATATGGGTCTTGTTTTTTATCCATTCAACTTCTCTCTATCTTTTAGTTGGAGCATTTACCCCGTTACATTCAAGGTAATTATAAATATGTATATTCCTATTACCATTTTCTTAATTGTTTTGGGTTTGTGTTTCTAGGTTTCTTCTCTTGTGTTTCTTGCCTATAGAAGTTCTTTTAGCATTTGTTGAAAAGCTGGTTTGGTGGTGCTGAATTCTCTTAGCTTTGGTTGTCTGTAAAGGGTCTTATTTCTCCATCAAATCTGAATGAGAGCCTTGCGGGGTAGAGTAACCTTGGTTGTAGTTTTATTACTTTCATCACTTGACATTTATTCTGCCACTCCCTTCTTGCCTGTAGAGTTTCTGTTGAAAGATCAGCTGATAACTTTAATGGGACTGCATTGTATGTTATTTGTTGCTTTCCCCTTGCTGTTTTAATATTTTTATTTGTATTTAATTTTTGATAGTTTGATTAATATATGTCTCTGCATGTTTCTCCTTGGGTTTTTTCTATATGGGACTCTCCGTGCTTCCTGGACATGACTGAAAATTTCTTTTCTCATGTTAGGTAATTTTCCACTATAATCTCTTTAAATCTTTTCTGAGCACCTTTCTTTTTCTCTTCTCCTTCTGAGACTGCTATAATTCGAATGTCCATGTGTTTAATGTTCTTTCAGAGGTCTCTGAGACTGTCCTCAATTATTTTCATTGTTTTTTATTTATTCTGCTCTGTGAGAGTTATTTCCACCTTTCTATCTTCCAGCTCACTTACCCATTCTTCTGCCTCAGTTATTTTGCTATTAATAGCTTCTAGTGTATTTTTCATTCAGTTATTGTGTTTTTCATTACTGTTTGTTCTATAGTTCTTCTATGTCCTTGTTACACGTTTCTTTTATTTTCTCCATTCTAGTTTTGAGATTTTGGATCATCCTTACTATTGTTTCTCTGAATTTTTTTTCGGGTACATTGCCTATTTTATCTTTATTTATTTGGTCTTATGAGTTTTTACCTTGCTCTTTCATCTGCAACATATTTCTCTGTCTTCTCTTTCTACCTAGCTTACTAGGTTTGAGGTCTCCTTTCCACAGTCTGCAGTGTCATAGTTCCTCTTGCTTCCGGTGTCTGCTCCCAGTCAGTGAGGTTGGTCTCATGGCTTGTGTAGGGTTCCTGGTGAGAGGGACTGGTGCCTGCATTCTGGTGGATGGTGCTGGATATTTTCCCTCCGATGGGCAGGGCTGTGTCAGGTGGTGTGTTTTCAGGAGTCTGTGGGCTTAGTGTGACTTTAGGCAGCCTGCCTGCTGATGGGTGCATTTGTGTTCCTGTCTTGCTTGTTCTTTGGCATTGGGCTTTCAACGCTGGAGTCTACAGGCAGTTGGGTAGAGCCGGGTCTTGGAGTTAAAATGGAGACCTCCAGGAGAGCTCTCGGCCATTAATATTCCCTGGGGCCAGGAATTTGCTGGTGTTCCAGTGTCCTGGGCTCATTACTCCCAAACAAAAGGCTCAGCCTGACCTCCGGACTGGGAACCAAGACCCCACAAGTCACACAGCTCAGCAAAAAAATGGGGGAAAAAGTGGAAAAATAAAAGAAAATGATGGGTGGAAAAAAACAAATGAAAGCATACAGATATACAAAACTCAAGACAAACAGCAAAGACAAAAACGAGCAAACAGCAGCAGCAACAATTAAAAACAAACAACAAATGAACAAACAAAACCACAGCCAAATGGTAACAGCAAAAATAAATAAATAAATAAAAATAAACCAAGGAAACAGGCATGCAAAATAAGAAAGAAAAATAAAAATAGAAAACAAAAAAACAAGAAAACTACCAGCTAAAAAAAATCTGAAAATAAAACAATTAAAAACAAAAGTAGGGCTTCCCTGGTGGCGCAGTGGTTGAGAGTCCGCCTGCCGATGCAGGGGACACGGGTTTGTGCCCCGATCCCGGAAGATCCCACATGCCGCGGAGCGGCTGGGCCCGCGAGCCATGGCCGCGGAGCCTGTGTGTCCGGAGCCTGTGCTCCGCAACGGGAGAGGCCACAGCAGTGAGAGGCCCGCATACAGCAAAAAAAAAAAAAAAAAAAAAAAAGTAATAGAAATTAAAAAAAAAACAGGAGGAGCTTCAAAATGGCAGAAGAGTAGGACGTGGAGATCACCTTCCTCCCCAAAATACATCAGAAATACATCTACATGGGGAACAATGCCTACAGAACACCTACTAAACACTGGCAGAAGACCTCAGATCTCCCAAAAGGCAAGAAACTCCCCATGTACCTGGGTAAGGCAAAAGGAAAAAGAAAAAATGGAGACAAAGAAAATGGATGGGACCTGCACCAGTGCCAGGGAGCTCTGAAGGAGGAAAGGTTACCACACACTAGGTAGACCCTTTGCAGGCGGAGACTGCAGGTGGTGGAGGGAGGAAGCTTCAGAGCCATGGAGGACAGCACAGCAACAGGGGTTCAGAGGGCAAAGTGGAGAGATCACCACATAGAGGATCAGTGCTGACCAGCACTCACCAGTCCGAAAAGCATGTCTGCTCACCCACAGCAATCGGTGGGGGCTGGGAGCCGAGGCTCCGGCTTCAGTTGGATCCCATGGAAAGGACTGGGATTGGTTGCATGAACACAGCCTGAAGGGGGCTAGTGCACCATGACTAGCTGGGAGAGAGTGAGGGAAAAAGGTCTAGAACTGTCAAAAAGGAAAGAGATTTTTCTTGCCTCATTGTTTCCTGGTGCGCAAGGAGAGGGGATTAAGAGCGCTGCTTAAAATAGCTCCAGAGATGGGGGCGAGCTGAGGCTATCAGCACAGACCCCAGAGATGGGCATGAGATGCTAAGGCTGCTAATGCAGCCAACAAGAACCCTGTGTGCAAGCACAGGTCACTATCCACACCTCCCCTCCCAGGAGTCTGTGAAGCCCACCACTGCCAGGGTCCCATGATCCAGAGACAACTTCCCCAGTAGAACACATGGCATGCCTCAGGCTGTTGAAACATCATGCTGGCCTATGCCACTGCTGCAGGCTTACACCACATTCTGTACCCTTCCCTCCTTCAAGCATGAGTGAGCCAGAGCCCCTGAAGCAGCTGCTCTTTTAACCCCCTTGTCTGAGCAAAGAACATATGCCCTCAGGAGACCTATATGCAGAGGCAGGGTCAAATCCAAAGCTGAATCCCAGGAGCTGTGCAAAGAAAGAAGAGAAAGGGAAATCTCTCCCAGCAGCCTCAGGTGCAGTGGATTAAATCTCCACAGTCAACTTGATGTATCCTGCATCCGTGAAATACAATAATAGAAAATGAATCATCCCAAATTGAGGAGGTGGACTTTGGGATCAATTATATATATATATATATATATATATATATATATATATATATATATATATATATATATATATATTTCTTCTTTTTCTCGTTTTGTGAATGTGTATGTGCGTGCTTCTGTGTGTGATTTTGTCTATATAGTTTTGCTTTTACCATTTGTCCTAGGGTTTTGTCTCTGCGTTTTTTTCTTTTTCATTTTTTTATTAATATAGTTTTCAGTGCTTGTTATCATTGGTGGATTTGAATTTTGGTTTGTTCTCTTCTTTCTTTTTAATTACTTTAATTTTTTAATAATTATTTTTTTGTTTTAATAACTTTTTATTTTACTGTATTTTATTTGATGTTTTTCTTTCTTTCCTCATTTTTTCTCCCTTTATTCTGAGCTGCGTGGATGACAGGTCCTTGATGCTCCAGCCAGGCGTCAGGGCTGTGCCTCTGAGGTGGGAGAGCCAAGTTCAGGACATTGGTCCACCAGAGACCTCCCAGCTCCACGTAACATCAAATGGTGAAAATCTCCCAGAGATCTCCATCTCAATGCCAAGACACAGCTCCACTGAACGACCAGCAAGCTACAGTTCCAGCCACCCTATGCCAAAAAGCTAGCAAGACATGAACATATCTCCAGCCATTAGCAGAGAGGCTGCCTAAAATCATTATAGGGTCACAGAGACACCAAAACACACCACCAGACTTGGAAATGCCCACCAGGAAGACAAGATCCAGCCACATCCATCAAAACAAAGGCACTAGTCCCCTCCACCAGGAAGCCTACACAATCCACTGAAAAAACCTTAGCCACTGGGAGCTGACACTGTAAAAATGGGAACTACGAACCTGCAGCCTGAGAAAAGGAGATGCCAAACCCAGTAAGTTAAGTAAAATGAGAAGACAGAGAAACACACAGCAGAAGGAGAAAGGTAAAAACTAACCAGACCTAACAAATGAAGGGGAAATAGGCAGCCTACCTGAAAAATACTTCAGAATAATGATACTAAAGATGATACAAAATCTTGGAAATAGAATGGAGAAAATGCAAGAAACGTTTAACAAGGACCTAGAAAAGCTAAAGAGCAAACAAACAAACATGAACAACACAATAATTGAAATTGAAAATTCTCTATAAGGGATCAATAGCAGAGTAACTAAGGCAGAAGGACAGATAAGTGACCTGGAAGATAAAATAGTAGAAATAACTACTGCAGAGAAGAATAAAGGATGAAAAGAATTGAGTACAGTCTCAGACATCACTGGAAAAATATGAAATGCACCAACTTTCAAATTATAGGGGTCCCAGAAGAAGAAGAGAAAAAGAAAGGGACTGAGAAAATATATGAAGAGATTATAGTTGAAAACTCCTCTAATATGGGTAAGGAAACAGTTAATCAAGTCCAAGAAGCACAGAGAGTCCCATACATGATAAATCCAAGGAGAAACACGCCAAGACACGTATTAATCAAACTATCAAAAATTAAATACAAAGAAAAAATATTAAAAGTGGCATGGGAAAAGCAACAAATAACGTACAAGGGAATCCCCATAAGGTTAACAGCTGATCTTTCACCAGGAAATCTGCAAGCCAGAAGGCAGTGGCAGGACATATTTAAAGTGATGAAAGGGAAATACCTAAAACAAACATTACTCTCTCCAGCAAGGATTTCATTCAGATTTGATGCAGAAATTAAAACCTTTACAAAAAATCAAAAGCTAAGAAAATTCAGCACAACCAAACAACATGGTCAAGTGGGGTTTATACCAAGAATACAAGGATTCTTCCATATACACAAATCAATCAATGTGATACATCGTATTAACAAACTGAAGGAGAAAAAACATATGATCATCTGAATAGATGCAGAAAAAGCTATTGACAAAATTCAACACCCACTATGATAAGAAGCCCCCAGAATGTAGGCATAGAAGGAAATGACCTCAACATAATAAAGGCCATATGTTACAAACCCACAGACAATATTGTCCTCAAAGGTAAAAAACTGAAACCATTTCTGCTAAGATCAGGAACAAGACAAGGTTGCCCACTCTCACCACTATTATTCAACACAGTTATGGAAGTTTTAGCCACAGTAATTAGATAAGAAAAATAAATAAAAGGAATCCAAATCAGAAAAGAAGAAGTAAAGCTGCCATTGTGTGCAGATGACATGATACTATACATAGAGAATCCTAAAGATGCTACCAGAAAACTAATACAGCTAATCAATGAATCTGGTAAAGTAGGAGGATACAATATTAATGCACAGAAATCTCTTGCATTCCTATACACTAATTATGAAAAATCTGAAAATGAAATTAAGAAAACACTCTCATTTACCATTGCAATGAAAAGAATAAAATACCTAGGAATAAACCTACCTAAGGAGACAAAAGACCTGTATGAAGACAATTATAAGACACTGATGAAAGAAATTAAAGATGATACAACTAGATGAGAGATATACCATGTTCTTGGATTGGAAGAATAAACAATGTGAAAATGACTATACTACCCAAAGCAATCTACAGATTCAATGCAATCCCTATCAGACTACAACTGGCATTTTTCAAAGAACTAGAGCAATAAATTTCACAATTTGTATGGAAACACAAAAGACCCTGTATAGCCACAACAGTCTTGAGAAAGAAAATTAGAGCCGGAGGAATCAGGCTCCCTGAGTTGAGATTATACTGCAAAGCTACAGTAATCAAAATGGTATGGTACTGGAACAAAAACAAAAATATAGATCAATGGAACAGGATAGAACACCCAGAGATAAACCCACGCACATATGGTCACCTTATCTTTGATAAAGGAGGCAATAATATACAATGTAGAAAGACAGCCTCTTCAATAAGTGGTGCTGGGAAAACAGGACAGCTACATGTAAAAGAATGAAATTAGAACACTCTGTAACACCATACACAAAAATAAACTGAAAATTGATTAAAGACCTAAATGTAAGGGCAGACACTATCAAACTCTTAGAAGAAAACATAGGCAGAACACTCTATGACATAAATCACATTAAGATCCTTTTTGACCCACCTCCTATAGAAATGGAAATAAACCAAAAATAAACAAATGGTATCAAATGGAACGTAACAGCTTTTGCACAGAGAAAGAAACCATAAACAAGATGAAAAGACAACCCTCAGAGTGGGAGAAAATATTTGCAATGAAGCACTTGACAAAAGATTAATCTCCAAAATTTACAAGCAGATCATGTAGCTCAATATCAAAAAAACAAAAATACCCAATCCAAAAATGGGCAGAAGACCTAAATAGATACTTCTTCGTAGAAGATATATAGATTGCCAACGAACACATGAAATAATGCTCAACATCATTAATCAGTAGAAAAATGCAAATCAAAACTACAATGTGATATCACCTCACACCAGTCAGAATGGCCATTATCAAGAAATCTACAAACAATAAATGCTGGAGAGGGTGTGGAGAAAAGGGAATCCTCATACACTGTTGGTGGGAACGTAAATTTATACAGCCACTATGGAGAACAGTATGGATGTTCCTTACTTTTTTTTTTTTTTTTTTTTTGCGGTATGCGGGCCTCTCACTGTTGTGGCCTCTCCCATTGTGGAGCACAGGCTCTGGACGCGCAGGCTCAACGGCCATGGCTCACGGGCCCAGCCGCTCCGTGGCATGTGGGATCTTCCCAGACCAGGGCACGAACCCGTGTCCCCCGCATCGGCAGGCGGACTCTCAACCACTGCGCCACCAGGGAAGCCCCTGGATGTTCCTTAAAAAACAAAAATAGAACTACCATACGACCCAGCAATCACAGTACTTGGCATATACCCTAAGAAAGCCATAATTCAAAAAGAGTCATGTACCACAATATTCATTGCAGCTGTATTTACATTAGCCAGGACATGGAAGCAATCTAACTGAACATCAACAGATGAATGGATAAAGAATATGTAGCACATGTATACAAGGGAATATTACTCAGCCATACAAATGAATGAAATTGAGTTATTTGTAGTTAGGTGGATGGTCCTGGAGTCTGTAATACAGAGTGAAGTAAGTCAGAAAGAGAAAAACGAATACTATATGCTATATATATATATATATATATATATATATATATATATCATGAAGAACATAGTGGGTAGAGGGGAATAATGATGCAGACCTACTAGAGAATGGACTTGAGGACACGGAGAGGGAGAAGGGTAAGCTGGGACAAAGTGAAAGAGTTTTAGTGTATATATCTACATATATACACTACCAAATGTAAAACTGGTAGCTAATGGGAAGCAGTCGCATAGCACAGTGAGATCAGCTTGGTGCTTTGTGACCAGCTAGAAGGGTGGGTGGGAGGGAGGGAGACACAAGAGGGAAGATATATAGGGATATGTGTATATGTTTAACTGATTCACTTTGTTATAAAGCAGAAACTAACACACCATTGTAAGGCAATTATACTGCAATAAAAACGTTAATAAAAAGACAAAAGCAGACTGCAAACTGAAGGAAAAAAAAAGAAGAGAAAACAAACACACAGAAATGTTTAGAAAGAGGTAGAAAAGGATAAGGTCAAATAGAACAGTGGAAAAAAATAAACAAAATATAACAAAGGAAAAAAGACAAGGAAAACCACAGAACAACACAAAAGTAATGTAAAAATAGAAATATAAAAAATATTAAAAATTTAACAAAACTAAATAAAAATAATACAAACAAATAATACTCAGGAACAGAATAAAACAAAACATAAAAAATAGTAATGATTTTATTTTCCTGGGATCTCAGCTGTCAGTATCCTTGCCCCCGCTGTGAGTCACAGCCAACCTCCTCCTCTTCAGGAGTCCCTCCAAAAGCTCTAAGTATGTTTCTGATCCCTCTGTGGGCACTGTGAGGGCAGCTCAGACTCTGACCTGTCCCAACTCCAGTGTGTACTAGTCCCCAAATTCCAAAGCCACTAGAGGTTGGGCAGTTTCAGTTTGGGGAACATTCATTTTCCATTCAGATATTCCATAGATGCAGGATTTAATCACCATCACGGGGATTTAATCTGCACTTTGTGCAGCTGCATGAAAAGATTTTTTTCCTCTTCTTAGTTCTCCTGCCCCTGAGGCTCAGCTGTTGTTTTATCCTCACCTCTGCATGTAGGCCACCCACAGGACTCTGCTTCTGAGGCTGCCATGGAGCGCTTGGGTCTACCCCAGTGAGGACAGGGAGTAGATGTGACATGACTGCCTGGGTTGTGGGGTACCAGGCAGTGACAGGTCTGCAGGAAAGCCGGATGCCATGGGCACAAGAGATCCAGCCTTAGTGGCAGCCTTTCCTAGTGCCTGGCAGCTGTCAGGAGAAGGTCAGCCCTAGTGTGGGCTTTTCATAATACCTGGTGGCAGGCGTGAGAAAGTTAGCTTTGGTGGGAACTTTTCTTAGTTACTGGCTACAGGCGCAAGGAGGCCTTCCCTGGTGAGGGCTTTTCCTAACACCTGGTAGCAGGCACAAGAAGTTCATCCTTAGTTGGGTCTTTTCCTAGTGCCTGGCAGCAGGTGCAAAAAGGCCAGCCCTTGTTGGGGCTTTTCCTAGCACCCGGCAGGGCAGGGGAGCAACATGTGAGGAGAGAGAGGCTGAAATGTTGGCTCTACCCCCTGTGTATCACTCAACAGTGGTGCCTTGCTTCTATGGCAGTCTGGGTTTCCTCCACAAGCATTCCCGGTTGTGGATTTCCTCCCTCCCGTCCCCTCAGGCTGTCTCCTCACAGCCAACAGCCGTCCTCACCCCGGGTTTGCTCTCCAATCCCCACATTCCAGCTCTCAGCCCCCAGTGGACACATTTCCCAGTCTGGGGTGTGCAGGACTGTGGTACAGACCTTCTGTGTAAGTCTCACTTTATCCTGTCTGCCACAGACCAGCCTTTTCACACTCCTCTGACAGCCTCAGATGCTCCACTTCTGTCCAGACTGATTTCCCCATCAGTGAGGGTGCTTCCCTGGATGGAGGAACATCTCCTCTGCTTCAGCTCCCCCTCAGGTGTGCAGATCCTGTCCTACTTCCTCTCCTTTTCTTTTTCCCTTTTTTCTTTCACCCTACCCAGTTATGCAGGTATCTTTCTTGTCCTTTCTGGTGTCCAAGTTCTTCTGCTAATGTTTAGTGGGTGTTCTGTGAGAATTGTTCCATCTGTAGATGTATCCTTGATGCATTTGTGGATAGAGGTGAACTCCACATCCTCCTACTCCTCTGCCGTCTTGGTTTCTTTAAGAAAAAGGTTTGAAGTTAGACACAAAATTTACAAATGATGAAAAAACATATAAATTAGACTTAATCAAAATTGCTTTATACAAGAGATTGCTAAGAAAGTGCCAAGGCAAGCCACAGACTATGAAAATGATTCTGAAGAAATATATCAGACATAAGATTTGTACTTGAAATATAGAGGTAGATAGATAGGTAGATAGATAGATATACTTAAAACTCAATAATAAGAAGACAATCCAATTTTAGAATAATTGGTATAATATGTGAATAGACGTTTTATGAAAAATACATAGATAACAGGTAAGCATGAGAAAAGATGGTCAACATTACTGTTCATTGGTGAAGTTAAATTAAAACCATAACATGGTACAGTGCATTTTCACTAGAATACCTAAAGCTAAAAATGCTAAGAATGTCAAGTATTTGGATCAACAGGAACTCTAACACATTTCTGGAAGGAAGGCAAAACTTTCGAGTTACTTTTGAAAACAGTTTGGCAGGTTATTATTTTTTAAAGTTAACCATACACTTATCATATAGCATAGCAATTCTAATACTAGCTGTTTAGCCAAGAACATTGAGAATATAACATAAAGAGCTGTGTACAAATATTCTTAGCAAATTTATTGGCTTTACTCATAAAAACCAAAAAATGGAAACCAAAATGGTTATCAACTGGTGAGTGGATAAACAAAGTATTGTAAATGTGTACAATGGAATGCTACTCAGCAATCAACCGGGACAAACTACTGACACATACAGTTAGTATGGATGAATCTCACAAGCGTTAAGCTAACTGAAAGAAGCCAGGCACAAAACACTACATACTATACAATTTCATTTATATGCAATTCTAGAAAAGGTAACATGATAGAGATAGAAAGCATACAGTTGTTTTGAGGGGCCAAGAGGTGATTGAGGGAATTGACTAAAATAAAATAGAGTTACCCATCAGATATCCACATGTAAAAGTCAACTAGATAGCTAAATGAATTCATAGCTCAGAAAGGGGATTTAGGTTGGAGATATGTTTTGGGAAGTACCAGTATATAAGTGCTTTTTGAAACCATAAGAGTATATAAGACTGCTATGAATAGGAATGAAGACCCCAAAAAAAGAGGGCTTAAGACAGAATCTTGAGGCACTTCAGTATGTGGAAGGTATGTGGAGTACTCACAGTGAGTTATACCATCAGTGAATGAACTAGAAACAATCTATCCAGGCCTGTGGTGGGAACATATGCCCGTCTCTGCCTTAGCTCAAGGTAAAGACAGAAATAAATTAATGAATAATTAAGAAAAAGAAAAGTTTTTTTTGACAACTCCTAATCAAATGTACTAGATTGGAGTGTCCTACTACCCACGCCCCCCCCAAAAAAATTAATTTCCTTTCCAAAATATAAGAACATGAACTTATTTAGTAATAGGGCATTGTTGCAGATGCAATTAGTTAAGATGAGGTCATACTAGAATAGGATGGACCCTAAATCCAATATGACTAGTGTCCTTATAAACGAAGGCAAGATATACAGAAGGAGAACCCCATGCAGCAATGGAAACAGAGGTTTGAGTGATGTGTCCACAAACCAAGGAACACCAAGGATTACCGGCAACTACTGAAATCTAAGAAGAGCCAAGGAAGAATCTTCCCCTACAGCCTTCATAAGGAGAATAGCCCTGGTGACACCTTTATTGCAGAATTCTAACCTCTAGAACTATGAGACAATAAATTTCTGTAGTTTTAAGCTATGTAGTGTGTGACAATATATTACGACAGTCCTAGGAAACCAATCTTCTCTAGGCAGGCTGATTGGGGGCTAGATTTCTCAAACCGACGTACCCCTTTCCCATGAAAATATAGACATTGACATTTCAGTTTTCAAGTGGTAACACAAATGCTAACCTTCTCTGAAGGAAGTTGGCTTAAATAAAGGCTTTAATTATTTAGCACAGATAAAGATGTAAGGAACATAAACGTAACATTAAAAGTCACTAAACACAAGAATAATCCATTATATTGCAAATACATGCATGGATCAGCCACTAATCTACAACATTGATTAAGAAGTTTTAATAAAACAGAGTATGAGAATTTCACTGATGTGTCTTCTAATTCCACATTGTGATTAACCTTTTGGAAACTTTCTAGAAGAATAACAACACTCTGAAATGTCTATTAATATTCCCTTTCCCACCTACATATCTGTGTAAGCATATTTTATTCATAGCCTCTAACCACCAGAACACAATGCAGTGGATTCAACATAAAAGTAGATCTTACTGTCTATCCAGCTATCTTCAGTAAGCCAGATATTAAAGAGATTTGCAAAAATGAAAAAAGATGCTATGTTGTTTACTATATTTTTGTTTTGTATAATATAGTTATAAAGTGTTATTTAAGTCAACACATAATGGATTTATTATCATATCTAAATTAAAATTAATAAATATTTTAAAAATTTCTGAGGTGTAAGTTCTAGTATACTAAATATCAAAAGATATAACTAAGGTAAGCAGAAAGCTCTTTGAGTTCCTCAATAATTTTATGAGTGTAAAGGTATCCTGAAAACCTTGAGAATGTAGACTTAAACAATACATAGAGGGAAATATAGTTAGATGGTGAGTACCTGGGAACATATTTTATTACTACTTCTTTTTAAACTTTATGTTTTGAAATAATTATAGATTCATGGGAAGTTATGAAGGTAGTACAAAGAGGCCCTATGAATTCCTCACACAGTTTTCCCCAATAGTTACATCTTTCATCTTTATCACATTGTGGGTAGTTTAAATAACTTCCAATTGTTGCACTTGTTTTATTGCTACTTTATGCATTATTTTGGAAAATAGTTGTTTAAGAAACTTAAATATTATAAAAATTCATTCATTATTATTTTATAATATCTTAAAAATGGAAGAAATCTGAGTAATATGGAAAAATATACGTCTTAAGGTTTAATAGAATGACACTGCACTGCGAGGTTGCCTTGTGTATAACATGGACCAAAGTTTTGAAATGAAATGATAAGCTGGGAATATTATCATACCTTGTTTTTCTTTCAAATGACATGGAGAAATCAAAGCCAAACAGGATTTCACTAGAAGAAGTTATCAGTGGTCCAGTTAACATGTTGTACTTTGGATTCAAAATGTGTGTCTGAAACCATGTATATAATATTCAATCTCCCTTTCAAAGCAGCGTTTATAACTGCCTTGCCTTCCTTTCCAAGTGTTCCATAAAATCTTTCACAGATGCAGATATTTTCAGCCAGCCTCCAATAAATTACTTTCAGTGTCAGGAAACCCATCACTTTTTGAAAAAGCCCATTTTGTTTGGTAAGTTTTTCTTGCTGTTTTTATTTTTTTTCTGATATTTATCTAAAAATCTGTTTCTCTAATGTTTTCATTCTTTGGATCTACTTATCCCTTCTGGACTCAGAGAAAGTAATCGCTTTTCTTATCCTTCAAATATTTTTAGTAAGTTTTAAATGCTATCTCTTTAAAACTGATCTTCTTTAGGCTAAAAAATTCTCAAATAAACTACTCTTATGTATACTAGTAATCAGGCACTTAGTTTTTTAGTTGGATTTCTTTGGAAAAGTGCCAGTTTCTTAATGAAATTTTAAAATAGTGGCATCCACAATAAAGCACAACATTCTAGACTTAGCCACATTTTTACAGAATATGTAAAATAAAGTATATAATGTGGCACCATCAAACCTTGAAGTGTCTTACAAAAGATACAAATATAAATAAATAAAGGTCTAATTTTCAGACTACATTGTAACAGAAAAAAGTCTTAGTAGCATAAAAATAATTATAACCTGGGAGATTTCTCTTTACAAAGAAAGAGCTGAATTCTTGCAGGGCTATTACATTCATCATTGGATTTTTTTTAATTGACATATAGTTGATTTACAATATTGTATTAGTTTCAGATGTACAACAAAGTGAGTTAACATTTTTTATAGATTATACTCCATTTAAAGTTATTGCAAAATAGTGGCTATTTTCCCCTGTGCTATACAATATGTCCTTGCTCCTGATCTATTTTTTACATAGTAGTTCATATCTCTTAATTGCCAAACCCTCTTTCCCTTCCCCCACATCTCTGCTGGTAACCACTAGCTTGTTCTCTATATCTGTGAGTCTGATTCTGCTTCATTATATTCATTTGTTTTATTTTTAGATTCCACATATAAGTGATAACATACAGCATTTGTATGTACACAGTCTAACATATTTCACTAAACATAAGACTCTCTAGGTCCATCCACCATGTTGCAAATGGCAGAATTTTCTTCTTTTTTATGGCTAGCATTCCATAGTATATATATACTATCTTCTTTATCTATTCATCTGTCATTGAACACTTTGGTTGTTTCCATATTTTGGCTATGGAGTAAGTAATCCTGCTATGAACGTTGAGGTGCATGATCTTTTTGAAGTAGTGTTTTGGTTTTCTTTGGATATATACCCAGGAGTGGAATTGCTGAATCATTTGGTAATTTGATTTTTAGTTTTTTGAAGAACCTCCATACTTTTTCCATAGTGGCTGCACCAATTTACATTCCCACCAACAATGTAAAACTGATCCCTTTTCTCTACATTCCTACCAGCATTTGCTATTTGTGGTCTTTTTGATGATAGCCATTCTGACAGGTGTGAGGTGATATTCTACTGTGGTTTTAGTTTGCATCACTCTGTTGATTAGCAATGTTGGCATCTTTTCATGTGCTTGTTGGCCACCTGTATGCCTTCTTTGGAAAAATGTATACTCACGTCCTAGGCACATATTTTTAATTGAGTTTTTGTTTGTTTTTTTGTATTAACTTGTATGAACTGTATTGTGGATATTAACCCCTTATTTGTCATATTATTTGCAAATATTTTTCTCATTCAGTAGGCTGTCTTTGTGTTCTGTTGATGGTTTCCTTTGCTTTGCAAAAGCTTTTAAGTTTACTTAGGTCTTTTTGTTTATTTTTAATTTTATTTCTTTTACCTTAGATGACTGATTCAAAAAATATTACTGCGATTTATACCGAAGAGTGTTCTGCTTATGTTCTCTTTAGGAGCATTATGGTTTCAGGTTTTACATTGGTGTCTTTAATCCATTTTGAGTTTATTTTTGTATATAGTGTGAGTAAATGTTCAACCTCATTCTTTTATATGTAGCTGTCCAGTTTTCCCAGCACCACTTGTTGAAGAGACTGTCTTTTCTCCATTGTATATCTTTGCCTCCTTTGTCATATATATATTGACCATAAGTGTGTGGGTTTACTTTTGGGCTCTCTATTCTGTTTCATTGATTTATGTGTCTGTTTTTGTGATAATACCATGCTGCTTTGGTTACTGTGGTTTTGTAGTATAGTCTGAAGTCAGGGACCATGATACCTCCAGATTTGTTCTTTTACTGTCAAGACTGATTTGACAATTTGGGGTCATTCATGGTTCCATATAAATTTTAGGATTATTTGTTCAATTTCTGTGAAACATGTCCTGGGCATTTTGATAGGGATTGCATTAAATCTGTTGATTTCTGTGGGTAATATGTCCATTTAAACAACATTAATTCTTCCAATCCAAGATTACCAGATAGTTTTACAATTTTTTTGTATCATTTTCAAATTTCTTCATCAGTGTTTTATAGTTTTCACAGTATAGGTCTTTCACTTCCTTGGTTAAGTTTATTCTTAGGTATTTTTTTCTTTCTGATGCAACTTTATTTTATATATTTATTTTTTAATCTCAATATTTCTTTTATTTATTTATTTATTTATTTATTTATGTTTTTAATCAGTACTTAATTCTTTTTTATTGCCAAATAATATTCCATTGTACGGCTATGCCACATTTTACTTGATGGGTATTTGGGTGGTTTCCACTTTTTGAACATTATGAATAATGCTTGTATGAAAATTTGTGTACATGTATTTGTGTGGACATATATTTTCATTTCTGGTAGGTATAGACTGAGGAGTGGAATTGCTGGGTCATGTGGTAACTCTATGCTTAACTTTTTGAGGAACCGCCAGATTGTTTTCCAAAGTTGCTGCATTACTTTACATTCCCACCAGCAGTGTGTGAGGTTTCCATTTTCTCCAGATCCTTGCCAACACTTGTTATCATTTGCCTTTTTGATTGCAGCCCTCCTTGTGGTGTGAAATAGTATTTCAGTGTGGTTTTGCTTTGCATTTCCTTGACGGATAATGATGTTGATCATTTTTTAACATGTATATTGGCCATTTATATATCTTCTTTGGAAAAATGCCTGTAAAGATCCTTTGCCATTTTTTCTTTTTTGGCTGTGCCATGCAGCATGCGGAAACTTAATTCCCCAACCAAGGATCGAATCTTCACCCACAGTACTAGGAGCATGGACTCTTGACCACTGGACCTCTTGGGAAGTCTCTCCCTTGTCAATTTTTAATTGGGTTATTTATCTTTTTATTATTGACTTGTAATAATTCTTTATTATATTCTAGATACAACTCACATATCAGATATATGGTTGCAAATAGTTTCTCCTGTTCTATGGGTTGTCTTTTTCTTTTAGGCATCTTTATTGGAGTATAATTACTTTACAATATTGTGTTAGTTTCTGCTGTATAACAACGCAAACCATCTATAAGTATACAAATATTACCATATACCCTCCCTCTTGTGTATCCCTCCACCCTCCCTATCCCACCCCTGTAGGTGGTCACAAAGCACTGAGCTGATCTCTCTGTGCTATGTAGCTGCTACCCACTAGCTATCTCTTTTACATTTGGTAGTATATATATGTCAATGCAACCCTCTCACTTCATCCCAACTCACACTTCCCCCTCCCCGTGACCGCAAGTCCATTATCTATATCTGTGTCGTTATTCTGGTCCTGCCCCTATGTTCATCAGAACCACTTTTTTTTCTTTTAGATTCCATACATATGTGTTAATATATGGTATATATTTCTTTCTCTTTCATACTTACCTAAATATTTATGACTGACTCTTGGTCCATCCACCTCACTACAAATAACTCAATTTTGTTTCCTTTTATGGCTGAGTAATATCCCATTGTATATATGTGTCACACCTACTTTATCCATTCATCTGTCGATGGACACTTAGGTTACTTCCATGTCCTGGCTATTTTAAATAGAGTTGCAATGAACATTGTGATACATGACACTTTTTGAATTATGGTTTACTCAGGGTATATGCCAAGAAGTGGGATTGCTGGGTCGTAGGGTAGTTCTATTCTGAGGAACCTTCATTCTGTTCTCCAGAGTGGCAGTATCAATTTACATTCCCACCAACAGTGAAAGGATTCCCTTTTCTCCACACCCTCTCCAGCATTTATTGTTTCTAGATTTTTTGATGATGGCGATTCTGACCAGTGTGAGGTGATACCTCATTTTAGTTTTGGTTTGCATTTCTCTAATGATTGGTGATGTTGAGCATCCTTTCATGTGTTTGTTGGATATCTGTATATCTTCTTCAGAGAAATGTCTATTATGTCTTCTGCCCATTTTTGGATTGGATTGTTCGTTTTGTTGATATTGAGCTGCATGAGCTACTTGTATATTTTGGAGATTAATCCTTTTTTTGTTTCATTTGCAAATATTTTCTCCATTCTGCAAGTTGTCTTTTCATCTTGTTTATGGTTTCCTTTGCTGTGCAAGAGCTTTTAAGTTTCATTAGGTCCCACTTGTTTATTTTTGTTTTTGTTTCCATTTCTCTAGGAAGTGGGTCAAAAAGGATCTTGCTGTAATTTATGTCAAACAGTATACTTCCTCTGTTTTCCTCTAAGAGTTTTATAGAGGAAAACTGGCTTACATTGAGGTCATTAATCCATTTTGAGTTTATTTTTGCTTACAATGTTAGGGAGTGTACTAATTTCATTCATTTGCATGTAGCTGTCAAGTATTTCAAGTACCAGTTATTGAAGAGGTTGTCTTTTCTGAACTGTATATTCTTACCTCCTTTATCAAAGATAAGATGACCATATGTGTGTGGGTTCATTACTGGGCTTTCTATCCTGTTCCATTGATCTGTGTTTCCGTTTTTGTGCCAATACCATACTGTCTTGATTAGTGTAGCTTTGTAGTTTAGTCTGAAGTCAGGGAGCCTGATTCCTCCTGCTCCATTTTTATTTCTCAAGATTGTTTTGGCTATTCAGGGTCTTTTGCACTTCCATACAAATTGTGATATTTTTAGTTCTATTTCTGTGAAAAATGCCACTGGTAGTTTTATAGCAATTGCATTAAATCTGTAGATTGCTCTGAGTAGTATAGTCATTTTGACAATGTTGATTCTTCCAATCCAAGAACATGGTGTATCTCTCCATCTGTTGGTATCATTTTTAATTTTTGCATCAGTCTCTTATAGTTTTATGTATACAGGTCTTTTGTCTCCTTAGGTAGGTTTATTCCTAGGCCTTTTATTCTTTTGGCTACAGTGGTAAATGGCAGTGTTTCCTTAGTTTCTCTTTCAGATTTTTCATCATTAGTGGATAGGAATGCAAGAAATTTATGTATATTAATTTTGTAACCTCCTATTTTACCAAATTCATTGATTAGCTCTGGTAGTTTTCTGTTAACATCTTTAGAATTCTATGTATATTATCATGTCCTCTGCAAACAGTGACAGTTTTACTTCTTCTTCTCTGATTTGGATTACATTTATTTCCTTCTTCTTCTCTGATTGCTCTGGTTAAAACTTCAAAAGCTATGCTGAATAACAGTGGTGACAGTGGGCAACTTTGTCATTTTCCTGAACTTAGTGGAAATGTTTTCAGTTTTTCACCACTGAGAATGATGTTGGCTGTGGGTTTGCCATATATAGCCTTTATGATTTTGAGGTAAGTTCCCTCTATGCTTAATTTCTGGGGAGTTTTTATCATAAATGGGTGTTGAATTTCTCAAAAGATTTTCTGCATCTATAGAGATTATCATATGTTTTTTATCCTTCAGTTTGTTAATATGGTGTCTCACATTGATTGATTTGCATATATTGAAGAATCCCTGCATTCCTAGGATGGACCTCACTTGATCAACGGTGTATGATCCTTTTAATGTGCTGTTGGATTCTCTTTGCCAGTATATTGTTGAGGATTTGTGCATCTATGTTCATCAGTGATATTGGTCTGTAGTTTTCATTTTTTGGCATCTTTGTCTGGTTTTGTTATGAGGGTGATGGTGGCCTCGTAGATTGAGTTTGGGAGTATTCCTTCCTCTGCTATGTTTTGGAAGAGTTTGAGAAGGATAGATGTTAGGTCTTCTCTACTTGTGTGATAGAATTCACCTGTGAAGCCATCTGGTCCTGGGCTTTTGTTTGTTGCAAGATTTTAAATCACAGTTTCAATTTCAGTGCTTGTGATTGGTATGTTTATGTTTTCTATTTTTTTCCTGGTTCAGGCTGAGAAGGTTGTGCTTCTCTAAGAATTTGTCCATTTCTTCCCTGTTATCCATTTTATTGGCATAGAGTTGCTTATAGTAATCTCTCATGATCGTTTGTATTTCTAAAGTGTCAGTTTTTCCTTCTCCTCTTTTCATTTCTAATTCTGTTGATCTGAGTCTTCTCCCTTTTTTCTTGATGAGTCTGGCTCATGGTTTATCAATTTTGTTTATTTTCTCAAAGAAACAGCATTTAGTTTTATTGATCTTTGCTACTGTTTCCTTCATTTATTTTTCATTTATGTTTGATCTGATCTTTATGATTCTTTCCTTCTGTGACTTTGGGGTATTTTTTTTCTTTCTCTGATTGTTTTCAGTGTAAGTTTAGGTTGTTTATTTGAGACTTTTCTTGTTTCTTGAGGTAGTATTTTATTACTGTAAACTTCCCTCTTAAAACTGTTTTTGCTGCATCCCATAGGTTTTGGTTCATCATGTTTTTATTGTCATTTGTTTCTAGGTATTTTTTGATTTCCTCCTTGAGTTCTTCAGTGATCTCTTGGTTATTTAGTAGCAAATTTTTTAGCCTCCATATGTTTCTATTCTTCACAGTTTTTTTCCTGTAATTGATATCTCTCGTAACATTGTGATCAGAAAAGATACTTGATACAATTTCAATTTCCTTACATTTTCCAAGGCTTGATTTGTGACCCAAGATATGATCTATCTTGAAGAATATTCCATGAGCACTTGAGAAGAATGTGTATTCTGTTGTTTTTGGATGGAATGTCCTATAAATATCAATTAAGTTCACCTTGCTTAATGTGTCTTTTAAAGCTTGTGTTTCTTTTTATATTTTTTATTTTTTATGATCTGTCCATTGGTGAAAGTGGGGTTTTAAATTTTCCTACTATCATTGTGTTACTGTTGATTTCTCCTTTTTTGGCTGATAGCATTTACCTTATGTATAATGGTGCTTCTATGTTGTGTGCATAAATATTTACAATTGTTATATCTTCTTCTTGGAATGATCCCTTGATCATTATGTAGTATTCTTCTTTGTCTCTTGTAATATTCTTTATTTTAAAGTCTACTTTGCGTGATATGAGAATTGCTACTCCAGCTTTCTTTCGATTTCTATTTGCATGGAATATCTTTTTCCACCCACTCTCTTTCAGTCCGTATGTGTCCCTAGGTCTGAAGTGGGTCTCTTGTAGACAGCATATACACAGGTCTTGTTTTTGTACCCATTGAGCCAGTCTATATCTTTTGGTTGGAGCATGTAATCCATTTACGTTTAAGGTAATTATTGATATGTATATTCCTGCTACCATTTTCTTAATTTTCTTAATTTGTTTGCTATTGTAAGTCTTTTCGTTCTCTAGAGAAATTCCTTTAGCAGTTGTTGTAAAGCTGGTTTGGTGGTATTGAATTCTCTTAGCTTTTGCTTGTTTGTAAATGTTTTAATTTCTCCATCGATCTGTATGAGGTCCTTGGTGGGTAAAGTAATCTTGGTTGTTGGTTTTTCCCTTTCATCACTTTAAATATGTCCTGCCAGGCTCTTCTGGTTTGCAGAATTTCTACTGAAAGCTCAGCTGTTAACCTTATGATGATCCATTTTATGTTATTAGTTACTTTTCCCTTGCTGCTTTTAATTTTTTTTCTTTGTTTTAATTTTTGATAGTTTGATTATTATGTGTCTTGGAGTGTTTCTCCTTGCAATTTTCCTGTATGGGACTCTGCAGTTCCTGGGCTTGAGTCACTATTTCCTTTCCATATTAGAGAAGTTTTCAGTTATATTCTCTTCAAATATTTTTTCAGACACTTTTTGTTCTCTTCTTCTCCTGGGACCCCTATAATTTGAATATTGGTACATTTAATGTTGTCCCAGAAATCCATGAGACTGTCCTCAATTATTTTCATTATTTTATCTTTAGTCTGCTCTGTGGTACTTATTTCACTATTTTATTTTCCAGGTAACTTATCCGTTCTTCTGCCTCAGTTATTCTGCTATTGATTCTTTCTAGAGATTTTTAAATCTCATTTATTTTGTTGTTCATCATTGTTTGTTTGTTCTTTACTTCTTCTAGTTCCTTTTTAAACGTTTCTTGTACTTTCTCCCTTCTATTTTCAAGATTTTTTATCAATTTTACTATCATTACTCAGAATTTTGTTTCTCGTAGGCTACCTATTTATTCTTCACCTGTTTCGTCTGGAGGATTGTTACTTTGCTCCTTCAACTGCTGCATATTTCTCTGTCTTCTCATTTTGTTTAACTTACTGAGTTTGTGGTCTCCTTTTCTCAGGGTACATGTTTGTAGTTCCTGTTGTTTTTGGTGTCTGCCCCCAGTTGCTAAGATTGGTTCAGGGGCTTGTGTAGGTTCCTGGAAGAGGGGACTTGTGCCTGTGTTTTGGTTGGTGTGGCGGAATCTTGTCTTTATGGTGAGCAGGGCCACATCCTCTGGTGTGTTTTCGGGTGTCTGTGATCTTAGTATTATCTCAGGCAGCCTCTCTGCTAATGGGTGGCATTGTGTTCCTGTCTTGCTATTTGTTTGGCATGTGGTGTTCAGCACTGTAGCTTGCTGGCCGTTGAGTGGAGCTGGGTCTTTGCGTTGAGATGGAGACCTCTGGGAGAGCTCTCACTGATTGCTATTACATGTGGCTGGGAGGTCTCTGGTGGTACGATGTCCTGAACTCAGCTCTCCCACCTCAGAGGCTCAGGCCAAACACCAGGCTGGAGCACCAAGACCCTGTTAGCCACAAGGCTCAGAAGAAGAGGGAGAAAAAGAAAGAAAGAATAAATAAATTAATTAATTTAATTTAATAGTTTAAAAAATATTAAAATAAAAATATTTTTAAATGTAATTTAAAAAGCAGAGAGCAACCAAACCAATAAACAAGTCCACCAATGATAACAAGCACTGAAAGCTATACTAAGATAAACATAAAAATCAGAAATTAGTCTGTCTCATACAGCAAACCCTTAGTTACAGCTGCTCCCAAAGTCCACAGCTTCAATTTTGGGATGATTCATTGTCTATTAAGGTATTCCTCAGATGCAGGGTACATCAAGTTCATTGTGGAGATTTAACCTGCTGCTCCTGAGGGTGCACAGAAAGGTTTTCTGTTCTCTTCTTTGTTTGCAGATCTCCTGGGATTCAGCTATGATTTTGGCCCTACCTCTGCATGCTGGTCACCTTCTGGCATCTATTCTTTGCCCAGAGAGGAGGGGGTTAAAGGAGAAACTGATTAGGAGGCTCTGACTCACTCAGGCCAGATGGAGAGAGGGGTACAGAATGTGGGGCGAGCCTGTAGCAGCAGAGGCCAGCATGACATTGCAACAGCCTGAGGTGTGCCATGTGTTCTCCCCAGGAACTTGTCCCTTGATCACGTGACCTTGGCAGTGGCAGGCTGCACAAGCTCCATGGAAGGGAGGTGCTGATAGTGACCTGTGCTTCTACACACGATTCTTGGTGACTGCAGCAGCAGCATTAGCATTTCTTGCCTGTCTCTGTTGTCCATACTGATAGCCATGGCTCATGCCATGAAGATCTTTTAAGTGGTGCTCTGAATCCCCTCTCCTCGTGCACCCCAAAACAATGTTCTCTTGACTCTTAGGCAGGTCCAGACTTTTTCCCAGACTCCCAGCTGGGTAGCTGTGGTGCTTTAGCCTCCTTCAGGCTGTGTTCATGCAGCCAACCCCAGTCCTCTCCCTGGGATCTGACCTCTGAAGCCCGAGCCTAACCTCCCAGTCACCACCTGCTCCAGCAGATGAGCAGACAAGCCTCTCAGCCTGGTGAGTGTTGGTCGGCATTGATCCTCTGTTCAGGGATCTCTCCACTTGGCTCTCTGCACTCCTGTTGCTGCACTCTCTGCCATGGCTCCGAAGCTTCCCCTCCCGCCCACCCCCCATCTTTGCAAATGAAGGGGCTTCCTAATGTGTGGAAACCTTTCCCCCTTCACAGTTCCCTCCCAGAGGTGCTGGTCCTGTTTCTATCCTTTTGTCTCTGTTTTTTCTTTTTTCTTTTGTCCTACCCATGTACGTGGGGACTTTCTTGCCTTTTGGGAAGTCTGAGATCTTCTTCCAGCATTCAGTAGTTGTTCTGTAGGAGTTGTTCACACGTGAATGTATTTTTGATGTATTTGTGGGGAGGAAGGTGATCTCCACGTCTTATTCCTCTGCCATCTTGAAGCACCCTTCTTGGTGCAATTTTAAACAAAAATTTCTTCTTGCTTTTTATTTCTGATAGTTCATAATTAGTGTATAGAAAAGCAAGAGATTTCTGTATATTAATTTTGTACCCTGCAAATTTACTGAATTTATTTATTTGTTCTAATAGTTTTGGGTGGATACTTTAGGGTTTTCTATGCATAATATCATCATCTGCAAATAGTGACATTTTACTTCTTCTGTTGCAATTTGGATTCGTTTTCATTTTTTTTTCTTGTCTGATTACCGTGGTTAGGACATCCAATATGATGTTAAATAGAAGTGGTGAGACTAGGCATCCTTGTCTTGCTCCTGATTTTAGATAAAAGGCTTTCAGTGTTTCACTCTGGAGTATGATGATAGCTGTGCATTTCTCATAAGTGGCATTTATTATTTTGAGATGTTTCCTGTATATTAATTTTTTTGCAGCTGTTTCTTATTAGTTATCCATTTTATACATATTAGTGTATATATGTCAATCTCAATCACTCAATTCATCACACCACCAACACCACCACCCCATGCCCCCGCCACTTTGCCCCTTGGTGTCCATATGTTTGTTCTCTACATCTGTGTCTCTATTTCTGCCCTGCATACTGGTTCATCTGTACCATTTTTCTATGTTCCTCATATATGCATTAATATATGATATTTGTTTTTCTCTTTCTGGCTTACTTCACTCTGTATGACAGTCTCTAGATCCATCCATGTCTCCATAAAAGACCCAATTTCGTTCCTTTTTATGACTGAGTAATATTCCACTGTATATATGTACCACATCTTCTTTATCTATTCGTCTGTCAGTGGGCATTTAGGTTGCTTCCATGACCTGGCTATTGTAAATAGTGATGCAGTGAACACTGGGGCACTTGTGTTTTTTTGATTATGACTTTCTCTGGGTATATGCCCAGTAGTGGGATTGCTGTGTCTGATGGTAATTCTATTTTTAATTTTTAAGGAACCTCTTTACGGTTCTCCATAGTGGTTGTATCAATTGACATTCCCACCAACAGTGCAAGAGGTTTCCTTTTACTGCACACCCTCTCCAGCATTTGTTGTTTGTAGATTTTCTGATGATGCCTATTCTAACTGGTGTGAGTTGATACCTCACTGTAGTTTTAATTTACATTTCTCTAATCATTAGTGATGTTGAGCAGCTTTTCATGTGTTTCTTGGCCATCTGTATGTCTTCTTTGGAGAAATACCTATTTATGTCTTCTGCCCATTTTTTGGTTGGGTTCTTTGCTTTTTTTAAATTGAGCTGCATGAGCTGTTTATATATTTTGGAGATTAATCCTTTGTCTATTGTTTCATTTGCAAATATTTTCTCCCATTATGATGGTTGTCTTTTCATCTTGTTTGTAGTTTCCTTTGCTTTGCAAGAGAGTTTCATTAGGTCCCATTTGTTTATTTTTGTTTTTATTTCCATTAATCCAGGAAGTGGATCAAAAAAGATCTTGCAGCAATTTATGTCAAAGAGTTTTCTTCCTATGTTTTCCTCTAAGAGTTTTATAGTGTCCAGTCTTACATTTAGGTCTCTAATCCGTTTTGAGTTTATTTTTGTGAATGGTGTTAGAGAGTGTCCTAATTTCATTCTTTTACATGTAGCTGTGCAGTTTTCCCAGCAACATTTATTGAAGAGACTGTCTTTTCTCCATTGTATATCCCTGCCTCCTTTGTCATAGATTAGTTGACCATAGATGTGTAGGTTTATCTCTGGGCTTTCTATCTTGTTCCATTGATCAATATTTCTGTTTTTGTGCCAGTACCATACTCTCTTAATTACTGAAGCTTTTTAGTATAGTCTGAAGTCAGGGAGCCTGATTCCTCCTGCTGCTTTTTTTTCCTTCAAGACTGCTTTGGCTTTTCGGGGTCTTTTGTGTCTCCATACAAATTTTAAGATTTTTGTTCTTATTCTGTAAAAAATGTCCTTGGTAATTTGATAGGGATTGCATTGAATCTGTAGGTTGCTTTGGGTAGTATAGTCATTTTCACAATATTGATTCTTCCAATCCAAGAACATGATATATCTCTCCATTTCTTTGTATCACCTTTAATTTTTTTCATCAGTGTCTTATAGTTTTCTGCATATAGGTCTTTTGTCTCCTTAGGTAGGTTTATTCCTAGGTATTTTATTCTTTTTATTGCACTGGTAAATGGGAGTGTTTCCTTAATTTCTCTTTCAGATTTTTCATCATTAGTGTATTCCTCTATACCAATTTTGATGAGGGTTTGTATGATAAATTGATGTTCGATTTTGCCAAATGCTTTTTCTGCATCTATTGAGAAAATCATGTGATTTTTATCCTTCCTTTTGTTAATGTGGTATATTACATTGATTGTCTTGTGAATATTGAACCATATTTGCATCCCTGGAATAAATCCCACATGGTCATTGTATATGATTCTTTTTTTATATATTGTTGAATTTGATTTGCTTATATTTTGTTAAAGATTCTTGCATCTATATTCATCAGAGATTCTGTCCTGTCATTTTCTTGTCTTATAGTGTCTTTCTGTGGTTTTGGTATCAGGGTGTTGCTGGTCAGATTTTTTTGATCCAATCTGCCACACTATGCTTTGATTGGAGCATATAGTTCATTTACATTTTAGTAATTATTGATAAGTATGTAGTTATTGTCATTTTATTGCCTTCTGGTTGTTTTTGTAGTTCTTCTCTGTTATTTTCTCCTTAGTTTTGTTTCTTCCCTTTTGGTTTGATGATTTTCTTTAATGATATGCTTATGTTCCTTTATCTCTAGTTTTTTTTTTTTTGTATCTATTGTAGGTTTTTGATTTGTGGGTACCATTAGGTTCATATATGTTGAACTTTATCTACTTGTTTTAAACAGCTAGTGTTTTAAGTTCAAACACATTCTAAAGGATCTACAGTTTTTAGTCCCCTCCCCTAGCCATATTTTGTGTTTTTATTTCATATTTTACATCGTCATGTTTATACCTTTAATAATTATTGTAGTTATAGAAGATTTTACAATTTTGTTTTTGTCTTTTGATCTTCATGTGTGTACCTGTCTTTACTATATGTTTGTCTTTACTAGTGGGAACTTTCCTTTCATATAGCTTCTTACTTGTTTTTATTACTTTTTATTTTCCACTTAGAGAAGATCATCTAAGATTTCTTTTAGGGTAGTTTTATTATTAATCATATCTTAGTTTTTGCTTCTCTGATAAGTTATTTCTCTCTCCTTCAATTCTAAATGATAATCTTGCTCATTAGAGTGTCCTAGATTGCAGGTTTTTCTCTTTCAGCACTTCAAATATATCATGCCACTCTGTTCTGACCTAGAAAGTTTCTACAGAAAAATCAGCTGATACCCTTATGGGGGTTCCCTTTTGCATGACTCTTTGTGTTTTTCTTGTTTTCTTTAGAAACTCTATCTTTAACTTTTGTCACTTAAATTATGGTATGTCTTGGTGTTGGTCTGCTTTGATTCATCTTTTTTGGGACCCTTTGTGCTTCCTGTAGCTGAAGCTTGTTTACCTTCTTCAGGTTTGGGAAATTTTTTGCCATAATTTTATCAAATACTTTTTCCACCCTCTTCACTCTCTTTTCTCTTTCTGGGACCCCTTATAATTTGGATGTTGGTAGCCTTACTGTTGCCCCTGAAGTCTCTTAAACTGTTTTCATTTTTTCTTTTCTTTTTTTTTTTCATTTTTCTGTTCTGTTTGGGTGACTCCCATTTTTGTATCTTCCAGATTAGCTATGCATTCTTCTTTATCACCTAGTATGCTATTCATACATTCTAGTTTGTTTTTCATTGTATTTATTGCATTCTTCAGTTCTGACTGGTTCCTTTATATATTTTCTAGTTCCTTGTTTAACTTTTCACTGTGTTCATCTATTTTTTCCCTAAGGCTGTTAGCATTTGTATTACTATTGCTTTGAACTCTTTACCTGATAAATTATTTATTTCTCTTTCATTAGTTGTACTTTAGTAGTTTTTCCTTGGTCTTTCAAGACAAATTCCTCTTTCTTCTCATTTTGCTTAACTTCTTTTTGTCTGTATGAAATTAAATAAAACAGTTACCTATTGAGGTCTTGAAGTGTGTCTTTTTGTGAGAGCCTCCCTATAAAGTCTGAGTGTGCCTCATTGGTTTGGTGCAAGAGCTGGATTTCACATGGATGCAAGTCACATCTTTTCTCAGGGTGTGCTGGCAGCTATCACTTCAGGATGAGGTGGGACTGGGGATGGAGGGGGTAGGGCAGGAACCAGGTATAAGCCAGGTCTTCCCCTGTGCTTTGTGGCTCTCACAACCCTATTGGGAGTGGGGGGATGGGTCTCAAGTTGCTAGAGAAGAAACCCTGAGTTTCAGGTCTAAGCTGGCTCTATCTCCTTTAAGTGTGTGCTCTCTGCCTCACATCACCAGCACCCTCCCCTCAGAGGGGCAAAAGCTGGTGCAAGGACTGCTGTTGGCACTTGCTCTAGGGTGGAGCTTAGGCTGTGGTGTTGCAACCGGGGTCAGAGATCTGGACTGCTTCTAATGTGCTTCCTTTGTAAGCACCAGTAATAGCTGCCCCCTCCTGTCTCAGATGTTACTTCAGTTCTGATTGTCCTTTGTCCCTCACAGCTGGGCTCTGCTCTCAGCATCTACTGCCCTTATCCTCCTGTGGAATTGTTCCAGAGTTTAGGTAGTGCCTGTGTAACCTTTTGGTGTGTGTCAGCTCATAGGCTGTAGTGGTACAGAAAAGACAGAGACAGTGCTGCCTCTGATGCACTATCTGTGTAATTGCCAGTAGTGGCTGCCTCTGCCCTGTTCAGATGCCACTTGGATTATGAGCCACTTCTATGTCTCACATCCAGGCTCACAAGCGGGGCTGGAGAATTTGCTTGGCTCAGGCTGGGGCATGTGCTGTGTCAGTTGAAGGTAGCCGTCCAGCCACTCATTCAGTTTTCAAAATGCACCCCCTATGTGCACACCTCACAAGCAGAGCTCAGGCTTCCCATAGCCCTCCTGTTAGTCCCATCAGCCCTCCAAACAGCCAAGGGGGTTTGTCTTCTCTCTGTTGGACCTCCCAGCTGGTGTGTCCAATATGCAGCCCAAACAGCTCACTCCTCAGGGAGGATCTCCAATGATGCAATCTCCCTTTTACTCTGAGTCCCTTCCCAGTGTCACAGATCTCTACCTTATTGCTCTTCCCTTCCTATCCAGTTTTGTGAGGATCTTCCTTACAGCCTTTGTTGTACAGGAAGGAGTCTTTTTACCAGTCTCCTGTTAGCTTTCAGTGAGAATTGTTCCACATTTAGATGTATTTTTGATGTGTTCATGGGAGGAGGTGAGTTCTGCATCCTCCTACTCTGCCATCTTGATCTCCTCCCCATCCTTCAATTTCTACTTAGCCAGTGTTGAATTGGTTCTTGGTGCAAAATGCAAAAAGAAAATTTATTTTCTTTTTGAAAAATCCAATTTATTTTCACTTTCTCACTTCTCTGACTACAATGTTGTGTTGTAAAAACAAGACAACAGCTCCAAAACGGAGTCACCTATACTAAGCCCCATGTCATGAATCCAAGGCTTAACTCTGTTATAGTTTAGCTCTCCCAGAAACTGAATCTTAAACAGTGAATCAGGAATTACCTGACCAGCACTAGTTAGGTAATCTTCTAAATAGACCCTGGCCATCCCTGAAAGAAAAGTAACTTTGCAATAACTAAACCACTTTTTTGCCTAGTAAAATTTCTTCATTCCTGCCCCCTTCTGCTTATAAAAGTCCCGTTTTCTACAACTCTTTAGTGCTCCTTTCAATCTGCTATATTTGATGTTGCCCAATTCAAATCAATCTTTGCTCAAATAAACTCTTAAAAAATTAATGTGATTTAGTTGATCTTTTAATAATGTATACTTCTAGATCACCTCAACATATTTATTTTATTTCCACCTTCTTATAGATCACCTGAGTCCATTCTATGGCACTGAGAAAACATTATTTTGATGACGTTTTTTAGAAGAAATAGTGGAAGCCTTTGCAGGATGTAAAAATTTGAAAAGATGAGTTGGTAATCCCTGGAGGTCAGAGCAAAAATCACAAATTCTGGCTCTATTCTAACCAACATGCCAAACAACCTGAGAGATGTCCCAGTATAAATAAGAACTATTCTTTAATGGAAAACTTAATTCCATGGAATTAAGTTAGAATATCTGGAAAGATCATGTAGTTCATTCCTGCAGCCTACATATAGATGATGCACTACGTGTACCAAGGCAGAGTATATTCTATTATGTCTTCACAGTTTTCAAGAGTCTAAATTAAGCAAAATCCAGGTTAAGTGGCCTAGGTCTTTCAGCAGATAAATTGTAAGGAAAAGAAAAAGATGGAGGGGGAACTGAGTAGCATAACCATGAAGAAATGCAAGCCAGATATTTCTATAAAGTCAAGATACCAGTTACTTTTGGAAGAAGGGAGGAGGCTGTGATTTGGATGGGGCATAGAAAGAGGCTTCTGTTGTGGTTAACAGAATTTTATTTCTTGACATTGTTGGTGGTTATAAAGGTGTTGGTCTCACAATAAAGTAAACAATCAATTTGTTTTGTGTATTTTCTTGCATCTAACTTTTGTTGCCAAAAAAATGTAAAAAGGAACTAAAGCAAATGAATCATTATATTTCTGACAAAATATTTTCTCTTTTATCCTCATGCTTCTATTTGTTATAACATATTTATGAAAACTGTTTTTCTAACCATTAGTTATTCTTTTTCTTCTTAGAATTCCCAGATTATTTCATATCCATTTTAAAATAAACACCACAACTGTAGGCTTTAAATTATAGGTCAAGTAAGGGGAATATAATAGGAGAAGAGATTCTCCATCTATTTTTATGTATTCTTTGTACTTTTTAGAGCTATTCAAAGTAAGATCCTCAGCACATGCTGATCCACAAACCATTACCAGCCATTTGACAGAATTGTTTTTTATCTGTTCAACCTAATAATAAGGCAATTTGGGCTTAAAATTTGAATGTTTTTGCAACATTTCATTTTATATCTCTAGAGTTATGTTAAAGGATCAAGAAGTTAATATTTTAATATTCCATTTTTAATATTTTATCAACGCACAAGAGATTGCAAATAAAACAAAACAAAACAAAACAAAACAAGCTGTTTCTTCATCACAGATAGTTTGAGAAGCAGTACTCAGAGGTTCTGCTTTCTTAATATTTATTTTTGTTTTTCCAGGCTTGGGAGATTGGAAAAAGTTCATTTGCCACAGATTAAGGCAATTATCTGTCTTAGTACACTCATCCTTTTGGAATCTAACCATAACCACTATTTGGTTACCAAATTTAATGTTTGTTAAATTTCACACTAATTTTTCATTTATAATCTTAGCATTTCTACAGATTCTTATATATTTTAACACAAAAACCTTAATTTCTAAATATATTATACATATATATATAGGTATTTCTTGTCAACATGTTATATACATAGCAGCCTTGCTCTGGTTCCTAGGGACATAGAAATGAACATGACAATATCCTTGCTCCATGCTTTATTGGCTGCTTGTATTTCCTTTTTAAAATATTGTCTGTTCCCATTCTTTGGCCTCCAGGGGCTTACTTGTATTTTTATTACTGACTTTTTTTTTTCTCTATGCAGGCCTTTCACTGTTGTGGCCTCTCCCATTGTGGAGCAAAGGCTCCGGACACGCAGGCTCAGCAGCCATGACTCACGGGCCCAGCCACTCTGTCACATGTGGTATCCTCCCAGACTGGGGCATGAACCCGTGTCCCCTGCATTGGCAGGCAGACTCTCAACCACTGTGTCACCAGGGAAGCACCCCAATTTTTTAATTTCATCTACTCCTGGGTCCAGTTTTTACATTTAAGTCTTTTGTTCATCTGCAATTTTTAAAATACCGGTTTATAGTGTGAGTTGTCTCAAAGTCATTTGTCAGATTTGCCAATTCTATTCCATTTATATGGTCACCACCCTGATTTGAGTACTATTCACTCCTCTGGGTATCATTGGGCCAATCTTCTATGGGCTAGAAAAAATAAAGTTGAGAAATTATCTCAGAAAGTAAATTCCATGACATAGAGACAGATATACACTATAAGAAGAAGATAAAAGTCTTAGAAGATCAATCCAAGTGATCCAACAGAATCCAACAAAGAATTGATGAATATATCCTAGAGCTGAAGTGAGACTAAAATTGTTGAATTAAAAGAGCGTACAGCCTGTCACTCAGAATAAGTGAAAGAAGACCTAAAAAGTTTCCTAATGAAATTTCATAACACTAAGAATAAAAATGTTTCCACAGTTTAAAATAAAAGCAAACTTCAAAAAAATATGAATCAGATTGACTGCAGATTTCTCCTCAGCAATGCTAGATTCTAGAAGGCTATGGAGTAATGTCTTCAAATTCCTGAGAAATAAAAGAATCTAAAAAAGAGTGGATATATGTATATGTATAACAAATTTACTTTACTGAACACATGAAATGAACATAACATTGTAAATCAACTCTACTCCAATAAAAATTAAATTTTTAAAATGTCTATATGCAGCCAAACTATCAACTAAGTGTGCTGGTAGCATTACTTCTATCATTTTGAAAAAAGTGAGTCAAAAAGTTCCGTTTATAATTAATGTAACAAGAAATGGAAAAGCATGAAGTAGTACCAGGGTCTGAAAACCAAATAACATAAATAATAATAAAAACTATAGTGGATGCTTCACCTGGAAAAGAGAAGATACAGGGAGGACATAATAATGGCTCCAAATATTGGAAAGACTGCCATTTGATGATATATTTGTTTTTCCCATGGTCATTTATTTCCTACACCTCGTAGTACTATTCTTGTTTCTGAATCCCAGTTCTCCCTGATCTAGTGTGGTTTGCTGCCAAGTGAGCTGTGACAAACATTTTTTGATAGTATTCTCTGTTTATTTCTAATTTCCTATTGTTATAACTTCTGTTTGAAATTTCTAGAATTTATGCTGTTTTAGCTCCTCTTCAAAATATCTTGTAGAAACTTTTTCTCCATTCTATTTATGGTGACTCCCAGATTATAAAACTTATAAAATGAAGAATTATTTAATGACATAAAATCTCAGATCCTCAATGAGACTATAAATGTAGCACTTTTCTCAGGACATTGTCTTCACAATTACTCAAGAAGTTATTTACTATTATCAATGGGCCAAAATCTAATTTATTTCTTCCCTTATTCCTTCAGAAAATCACTCCATATTCAGTAATGATACGATTACCTTGTTATAATTGTGTTGTTTTCTCTCATCATAATTCCAGTGTTGAACTCTGATTTTCAAACTTTAGTATGTATCAGACTAACCTATGCAACTTATTAAAAAGTAGAAGTTCAGGCCCTATCTCTAAAGGCATTGATTGAGCAGATTTGGGGTAGGCCTAGACCTAAGCATTGTAGATAAGTACCCAAGACCACGAACTACACTTTGAGAAACTGGCATCCTCATAAGATATACAAATGTTTAATAATAATTTCTGTAATCATTGGACTGGATTATAGTCACCAGTATCCATTCACACACTTCGAGTGATAGAGAACTCCTCTCACAAGACAGACCATTGATATTTTAAGTTATTCTTGTTTTAAGTAGTCTTATATTTCTAATGTCCATTACTAATAGGGTGACCAACTGTCTAAGTTTTCCCAGGACTGAATGGATTCTGGAGATATGGGACTTTCAGTCATAAAACTGAGAAAATCCCAGGAACACCAGGATAAGTTGTTCACAAACTTCTAAATTCTAAACTCTTTCTTTGAAATAGTCCCTCTGAAAAATAGAATAAAGGATAAAGAGATAAAATTTGTTTCACTAAATACTATACATAAGATATGTACCAGGCACTATTCATGTGACAGATATAACAATGAACAAGATAGACTGTTACTTTCCCCTCACTGAGTTTCCACTCTTTTGGGTTAGAAATATATAAACACTCACTATAATTAAGTGATGTGAAAGTGAGAGTAGGGATTGTTATAAGAGTATATATCACAGGTACCTAAATCAGACTGGGGAGGTCACTGCAAACCTACTGAGGAACTAGTCATCTCTTGGTGTCAAGTACAACAAATTGCTCAATCCTGCAAGACTATCTTGGATGGGGCCACTTGAACTGCAATATCTAAGGACATTTTGTCTGAGTGGGAGTGTGTCTTTTTATTTCTGCTGCATCTGTGACTTAAAACAACAAAAATTTATTTTCTCATGATTCTATAAGTTGACAATTTGAGCTGTACTGAACCAAGCCGGCTTATCACTGCTCCATGTGGGCTCCACTGGTTTTACACTTAGAATGGACAGATTCTTCATATGGGATGGTTAGAAACCCTGGTACAGCTGACATTATTGGGAGACTGTGCCTCTGTCAGCACATGGTCTCCCATCCTCAAAGAGGCTTATGATGATTTTCACATGGCAACAGTATTCCAAGAAAGTAAGAGTGAAGGCTACAAGCTTCTTGAGAACTTACACAAGCTCAATTCTGTGGCATTCAATTGGTGAAGGCAAGTCACAACCAGAACAGATTCAAGGGGTAGAAAATAGACTCTGTTATTTATGGAAAGAGCTAAAATATTGGCTATCTGTAAGCCACTTCATGTAGGAAAGGAAATTTAATTTATCCATAAACTTATGTTTGCATTTGTCAAAGTTTTCCCTAAGGACATTTAACTAACTCAAAGCACACAAAAAAGTCTCATATACTTGTAAATCTGTGACCACAGTTTCCTAATCTATTCACTCATCTAGATGTCTGTTTTCACACTTTCTTCTTTCACCTGAAACCTTCAAATCCCTATGTCCCATTTTTGCTCCCAACTAATGATTGTGCTTTCTAATTCACACACACACACACATACACATATAAACACCACATAGGTTATACCACCACCATCTACTACCAACAACTATACTATATATTTGCTGTTTTACCTCCTTTCACAATGTATGACATGTCTCTATTCTTATCAAAAGTAAAATACTCCACTTATGAATAATATTCTACTCCCTCTTGACTAATCAAGGATATTGATCAATCCTCAGTCCTCATCTTAGTCAACATGTAAGCAGGATTTGATATAACTAATCCATTCTTTTCCTTGAAACATTTTTTGAAAATCCAGAACTTTTCACTCTTTTGCTTTTCTTTCTACATTTTAGGCCTGTGCTGTTCTGTCTCCTTTACTAATTTCTCATCTCCTCAACCACTTCATGTTGAAATACCTTGACATCAGTCCTTGAACCTCTTATCTTCTTGATGCCCACATAATCCCTTGAAGATATCATTCAATCTTAGAGATTGAAACAATATCCATATACTGATAATGATCAGATTTATACATCTAGTCCAGACGTCTTCAAACATAAGTTTCTAATATCCTTAGACTCATATGTTTTAGTTGAATACCTAACAGACGCCTTAAACATAAGTTGCCTGCTCAAAAAAACTCTCCTGGATTTCCCCCAAAACCAACTCTTTTCATAGGCTTACGTATTTCAAGAAAAGCCAATTTTATTATTTTACTTGCTCAAAAACAAACCTTAAAAAAATCCTTTACTACTCCTTTTCTCTCTCACCCCTTATCTAATAAATGAGAAAATCCTTTTGACTTTACCTTCAGTATATATACAGAATCTGTCCAATTTTATCACCTCTATTACAACAACTTTTATCCATATCAGCATAGTTTCTTGTCTATATTTCTTCAATAAATTTCTAACTGCACTCCCTGCTTCCACTTCACTGCCCTATAGTTTAGTCTTAACACAGTGACCACAATGATCCTTTAAAAATGCAAGTCAGGACTTCTGATTTTGGATGTTTATTGAAAGCTGGAAACAGAATCATTCCCAAATTAACAACCACAAAATAAAACGAAAGACCTAAAAAATCATAACTTTTCTTGAGTTCCTCAGAGAACTGAAGTAACCTAAGGAAAGAAAGGTGTCTCCAAGGAAATATGGGATTCATGCATTGGTGTCCTGGGAGCAACATATGGGAGGAAGATGGGAACTGCCATAAAAACAGGGAAGAAGATTTAAAAGTTAAATCTTAAATTAATCACTAAAAGCTTAGTTTTAAAATTAATTACTAAATGCTTAGTTTTGGTTAATGTAACAGAATACATACTCTGAGAGCTGGAGATACAGGGCAGTTTGCACCCAACTGCTGTCTCCATGGACCGTACTGAGTCCTCAGGAGAAACATGAAAGCCAGGGTGAGGTAGTAGAGAGAACTCACCTTATTGGTACAAGCCTGGGTGAAAGGATCAGAGTCAGCTGCAGGAAAGGCAAAAAGCTTTGACTAGATCCTATTCCTCTCTGTTTCTACAGATCATAAACCTTAAGTCACTGAGGGGAAGGGCAGAAAAATGCCCTAGGGCACACTTGAAGTTCCATTCCTAGATGAAAGGAAAAAAAAAAATCCTGTACACTGCAAAAAGGTGCAGGAAATCATCCTGGGCTCAGACCATTAGAAATCCACATCTGCTAAGGAAGAAGCCAGAAACTATCTCCTGTACAAGATCTATTAAAAATAAAAGATACAGGGCTTCCCTGGTGGCACAGTGGTTGAGAGTCCATGTGCCGATGCAGGAGACACGGGTTCATGCCCCGGTCTGGGAAGATCCCACATGCCATGGAGTGTCTGGGCCCATGAGCTATGGCTGTTGAGCCTGCGTGTCCAGAGCTTGTGCTCTGCAATGGGAAAGGCCACAACAGTGAGAGGCCTGTGTACCGCAAAAAAAAAAAAAAAAAAAAAAAAAAAACAAGATACAAGGCAGAGTTTGGCTGTAACAGGTAGGAGGAGCCACCTAAGACTCTTACTGAACTAGAACAACAGAGAATGCCCCAAACAGCATCTTCCTAATAGGCCAGCAGGCACAGTTTAACAAGTGATAACAGACTTCTGGAGGATGACGGAGTGTTGAGAGAAATTGATGGGTGGGGGAAGAGAAAGAGAGAGATCCTCTCCAAGGCTGTGGCTCACAGGTAAAACTTAAAAACTTATGGTGGAAATGGAAGAGTAAAGGAAACAAACAAACTTCCAGCATCCCAATTCACATACTAAGCACATAGTAAAACTAGAGGAATTTAAATATTGTGATACACTGTAAATAAATAACAAAAGAAAAACCCAGCTCAACTCCTGACTAGATTGGTTCAATCAACCACAATAAAGACTTAACAGAAGTGTGCCCAGGCATAAATACTATTTACCTCAGTCTCTACTGTTCTACACATAATGTCTAGCTTTAACAAAAAATGAGTTAACACAAGAAAAAAATAGTTGAGAAATAAACAATCAATAAAACGAGATGGATATGACTCAGAAGTTGGTACTAACAGAGAGGAATTTTAAGATAACTATAATTAATGTTAAAAGCTATACACGGATAAACAGATGTGAAATTTCAGCACAGAGTTGGAAAAAAAATTGGAAAGAATCAAATGGAAATACTGGGGAAAAATTCAGTAACAAAGATAAAGAGTACTTTTGATAGGCTCATCACTGGATTTCAGAAAGCAGAAAGAACACAGAACGTTAACATAGGTAAATAGAAATTGTCCAAACTGCAACACACACACAAAAAGGTTATCCACGATTTTAAACAACGGAACCTCAAACAGTTTAACCTGTGTGTAGTTGAATTCCAAGAAAAAGAAGAAAGAGAGAATTTGACAGAACAATATTTGAAAAGGTAACAGCTAGGCACTTTCTAAAGCAAAGAAAGACATTAAATGAAAAATCCAAGAATGTCAGAGAACACTAAGCATAATAAATAATTCTCTCTCTCTCTGTTTCTCTCCCTCACTCCTTTTCTTTCTCAAACATATACAGACAAACACTCACATAGTTATAAACATGCTTACACATATATCATATTTAAGATACTAAAAATGAAAATAAAAAGAAAAATCTTGAAGGTATTGTACGTTAAGAGAGTGAGAGAGATCACATCACATACAGAGGAATAAAGATAAGAGTAATAGCAGACATACTGTCACTAACTACACAAAAGTCAATGAACTAGAATCATTAGATTATTAAAGGAAAAATAATAACTATCAACCAATAATTCTGTACTATGTAAAAATATATTTGAAAAATATATAAGGACTTTTTCAAGCAATCTAAAGTCAAAACCTTTAATAGAAAACAGACCAGTACTGTTAAAACTTTATCTTAAGACAAAAGGTATATGATACGAGAAAGAAACTTAGATCTCCTCAAAGAAATCAAGAGTGCTAGAAATGGTAAAAATAGGAATAAATACAAAATTTATTTTGTTATTTTTAATCACAATAAAAATAATTGATTACTTAAAGCAAAAATAAACATAATGTAATGTACATTTATAGTATATATAAAAAAATATAAGAGAAAAATATCACAAAAGATGGGAAGGTGGAATTGGGAATATATTATTACAAACCTCAGACACTATAAATGAACTGGTATAATATTATTTGCAGGTAGACTGCAATTAAATAAAGATTTATGTTATAAACCATTTATATATAAACAATAATTTAAAATTTCAATTTAATCAATATTAAAATAATAAATCAAAAGTGGAGATAAGTAGAATTATATAATAATTTATTAATCTAAAGATTAAAGAAGGAAGAGGAAAAAATTGAACAAATAGAAAATGACTGGCAAATGAAATATTTTAAACCAACCATACACACAGTTATATTAAATGCTAATAGTTATGTACACAAGCTACGGCTATCAGTGCAGACCCCAGAGATGAGCATGAGACGCAAAAGCTGCTGCCCCCACCAAGAAGCCTGTGTGCAAGCACAGGTCACTATCCACACCAAACCTCCCTGGAGCCTGTTCAGCCCACCACTGCCAGGGTTCCCGAGATCCAGGAACAACTTCCCTGGGAGAAAGCATGGTGTGCCTCAGGCTGCTGCAATGTCACACCAGCCTCTGCCACTGAACGCTGGCCCTGCATCCATACCCCACCCTCCCCCCGGCCTGAGTGAGCCAGAGACCCCGAATCAGCCACTCCTTTAACCCAGTCCTATCTGAGTGAAGAACAGACACCCTCAGGTGACCTACATGCAGAGGCAGGGCCAAATCTAAAGCTGAAACCCGGGAGCTGTGCGAACAAAGAAGAGAAAGGGAAATGCCTCCCAGCAGCCTCAAGAGCAGTGGACTAATCTCCATAATCAACTTGATGTACCCTGCATTAGTGGAATACCTGAATAGAAAATGAATCATCCCAAATTGAGGAGGTGGACTTCGGGAGCAAGATATATTACATTTTCCACTTTTCCTCTTTTTGTGAGTTTGCATGTGTATGCTTCTGTGAGATTTTGTCTGTATAGCTTTGCTTTCACCATTTATCCTTGGGTTCTTTCCATCCTTTTTTTTTTTGGTTTTTAAATTTTTTTTCTTAAAAATGTTTTTTTATTTTAATAATTAATTTTATTTTATCTTGTTTTATTTTATTTAATCCTCTTTCTTTCTTTCTATTTTTTCTCCCTTTTATTTTGAGCAGTATGGAGCACAGGCTCTTGGTGCTCCAGCAAGGCATCAGGGTTGTGCCACTGAGGTCGGAGAGGCAAATTAAGGAAAATGGTCCACAAGAGACTTCCAGATACAAGTAATATCAAACAGTGAAAATCTCCCAGAGATCTCCATCTCAACACAAAGACCCAGCTTCACTCAACGACCAGCAAGCTACAGTGCTGGACACCCTATGCCAAACAACTAGTAAGACAGAAACACAACCCCACGTATTAGCAGAGAGGCTGCCTAAAATCATAATAAGGCCACAGACACCCCAAAACACACGAACAGGTGTGGACCTGCCCACTAGACAGAGAAGATACAGCCTGACTCACCAGAACGCACCACTTGTCCCCTCCACCAGGAAGCATAAACAACCCATTGAACCAACCTTAGTCCCTGGAGAAAGACACCAAAAACAAAGGGAACTACGAACCTGCAGCCTGCAAAAAGGGGACCCAAAACACAGTAAGATAAGCAAAATGAGAAGACAGAAAAACACACAGCAGGTGAAGGAGCAAGATAAAAACCCAACAGACCTAACAAATGAAGAGGAAATAAGCAGTCTACCTGGAAAAGAATTCAGAATAATGATAGTAAAGATAATCCAAAATCTTGAAAATAGAATAGACAAAATGCAAGAAACAGTTAACAAGGACATAGAAGAACTAAAGATGAATCAAGCAATGATAAGCAACACAATAAATGAAATTAAAAGTACTCTAGATGAGATCAATAGCAGAATAACTGACACAGAAGAACGGATAAGTGAGGTGGAAGATAAAATAGTGGAAATAACTGCTGCACAGCAGAATAAAGAAAAAAGAATGAAAAGAACTGAGGACAGTCTCAGAGACATCTGGGACAACATTAAATGCACCAACATTCGAATTATAGGGGTTCTAGAAGAAGAAGAGAAAAAGAAAGGGACTGAGAAAATATTTGAAGAGATTATAGTTGAAAAATTCCCTAATATGGGAAAGGAAATAGTTAATCAAGTCCAGGAAGCACAGAGAGTCCCATACAGGATAAATCCAAGGAGAAACATGCCAAGACACATATTAATCAAATTATCAAGAATTAAATACAACAAAAACATATTAAATCAGCAAGAGAAAAGCAACAAATAACACACATGGGAATCCACAGAAGGTTAACAGCTGACCTTTCAGCAGAAACTCTGCAAGCCAGAAGGGAGTGGCAGACATATTTAAAGTGATGAAGGAGAAAAAGCTACAACCAAGATTACTCTACCCAGCAAGAATCTCATTCAGATTGGATGGAGAAAATAAAAGCTTTACAGACAAGCAAAAGCTGAGAGAGTTCAGCCCCACCAAAACAGCTTTACAACAAATGCTAAAGGAACTTCTCTAGGCAAGAAACACAAGAGAAGGAAAAGACCTACAATAACAAACCCAAAACAATTAAGAAAATGGAAATACGAACATACATATTGTTAATTACCTTAAATTTAAATGGATTAAATGCTCCCACCAAAAGACAAAAACTGGCTGAATGGATAGAAAAACAAGACCCATATATATGCTGTCTACAAGAGACACACTTCAGACCTAGGGACACATAATGACTGAAAGTGAGGGGATGGAAAAAGATATTCCATGCAAATGCAAATCAAAAGAAAGCTAGTGCAGCGATTCTTATATCAGACAAAACAGATTTTAAATAAAGACTATTACAAGAGACAAAGAAGGACACTACATAATGACCAAGGGATCGATCCAAGAAGAAGATATAACAATTGTAAATATTTATGCACCCAACATAGGAGCACCTCAATACATAAGGCAAGTACTAACAGCCATAAAAGGGGAAATTGACAGTAACACAATCATAGTAGGGGCTTTAACACCCAACTTTCACCAATGGACGGATCATCTGAAAGGAAAATAAAGAAGGAAACACAAACTTTAAATGATACCTTCAACAAAATAGACTTAATTTATATTTATAGGACATTTCAACCAAAAACAACAAAATACACATTTTTCTCAAGGGCTCATGGAACATTCTGCAGGATAGGTCATGTCTTGGGTCACAAATCAAGCCTTGATAAATTTAAGAAAATGGAAATTGCATTAAGTATCTTTTCTGACCACAACACTATGAGACTAGATATCAATTACAGGAAAAGAGCTGTAAAGAAATACAAACACATGGAGACTAAACAATATGCTACTTAATAAGCAAGTGATCACTGAAGAAATCAAAGAGGAAATTAAAAAATACCTAGAAACAAATGACAATGGAGACACAAAAACCCCAAACCTATGGGATGCAGCAAAAGCAGTTCTAAGAGGGAAGTTTTTAGCAATACAATTCTACCATAAGAAACTGGAAACATCTCATGTAAACAACCTAACTTTGCACCTAAAGCAAATAGGGAAAGAAGAACAAAAAATCCCCAAAGTTAGCAAAAGGGAAGAAATCATAAAGATCAGAACAGAAATAAATGAAAAAGAAATGAAGGAAATGATAGCAAAGATGAATAAAACTAAAAGCTGGTTCTTTGAGAATATAAAGAAAATTGATAAACCATTAGACAGACTCATGAAGAAAAAAAGGGAGAAGACTCAAATCAATGGCATTAGAAATGAAAAAGGAGAAGTAACAACTGACACTGCAGAAATACAAAGCATCCTGTGAGATTACTACAAGCTATACTATGCCAATAAAATGTACAACGTGGAAGAAATGGACAGGTTCTTAGAAATACAAAACCTGCCCAGAGTGAACAAGGAAGAAATAAAAAATATGAACAGACCAATCACAATCACTGAAATTGAAACTGATTAAAAATCTTCCAACAAAAAATAAAGCCCAGGAGCAGATGGCTTCACAGGCTAATTCTATCAAACATTTAGAGAAGAGCTAACACCTATTCTTCTCAAACTCTTACAAAATATAGCAGAGGGAGGAACACTCCCAAACTCATTCTACAAGGCCACCATCACCCTGATACCAAAACCAGACAAAGATATCACAAAGAAAGAATACTACAAGCCAATATCACTGATGAACATAGATGAAAAAAATCCTCAACAAAATACTAGCAAACAGAATACAACAACACATTAAAGGATCATACATCATGATCAAGTGGGATTTATTCCAGGAATGCAAGGATTCTTTAATATATGCAAATCAATCAATGTGATACACCATATTAACAAACAGAAGGAGGAAAACCATATGATCATCTCAATAGATGCAGAGAAAGCTTTTGACAAAATTGAACACCGATTTATGATAAAAACCCTGCAGAAAGTAGGCATAGAGGGAATTTTCCTCAACATAATAAAGGTCATATATGACAAACCCACAGCCAACATCGTCCTCAATGGTGAAAAATTGAAAACATTTCCCCTAAGATCAGGAACAAGACAATGTTGCCCACTCCCAGCACTCTTATTCAACATAGTTTTGGAAGTTATAGCCACAGCAATTTGAAAACAAAAAGAAATAAAAGCTATCCAAATCAGAGAAGAAGTAAAGCAGTCACTATTTGCAGATAACATGAAAATATACAGAGAGAATCCTAAAGATGCTACCAGAAAACTACAAGAGCTAATCAATGAATTTGGTAAAGTAGAAGGAAACAAAATTAATTCATAGAAATCTCTGGCATTCCTATACACTAATGATGAAAAATCTGAAAGTGAAATTAAGAAAACACTCCCATTTACCACTGCAACAAAAAGAATAAAATATCTAGGAATAAACCTATCTAAGGAGACAAAAGACTTGTATGCAGAAAATTATAAGACACTGGTGAAAGAAATTAAATAGGAGACAAATAGATGGAGAGATATACAATGTTCTTGGATTGGAAGAATCAACATTGTGAAAATGACTCTGCTGCCCAAAGCAATCTACAGATTCAAAGCAATGAATTCCCTATCAAACTACCACTGGCATATTTCACAGAACTAGAATAAAAAAATTTCACAATTTGTATGGAGACACAAAAGACCCCGAATAGCCAAAACAAAGTTGAGAATGAAAAATGGAGCTGGAGGAATCAGGCTTCCTGACTTCAGACTATACTACAAAGCTACTCTAATCAAGACAGTATGGTGTTGGCACAAAAACAGAAATATAGATCAATAGAACAGGATAGAAAACCCAAACACATATGGTCACCTTATCTTTGATAAAGGAGGCAAGAATATACTGTGGAGAAAAGACAGCCTCTTCAATAAGTGGTGCTGGAAAACCTGGACAGCTACATGTAAAAGTATGAAATTAGAATAATCCCTAACACCATACACAAAAATAAACTCAAAATGAAATAAAGAACTAAAATTGAGGCCAGACACTATCAAACTCTTAGAGGAAAACATAGACAGAACACTCTATGACATAAATCATAGCAAGATCCTTTTTGGCAAACCTCCTAGAGAAATGGAAATAAAAACAAAAATAAACAAATGGGACCTAATGAAACTTCAAAGCTTTTGCACAGCAAAGGAAACCATAGACAAGACCAAAAGACAACCCACAGAATGAAAGAAAATATTTTCAAATGAAGCAATTGACAAAGGATTAATCTCCAAAATTTATAAGCAGCTCATGCAGCTCAATAACAAAAAACAAACAACCCAATACAAAAATGGGCAGAAGACCTAAATAGACATTTCTCCAAAGAAGATATACAGATTGCCAACAAACACATGAAAGAATGCTCAACATCATTAATCATTAGAGAAATGCAAATCAAAACTACAATGAGATATCATCTCACACTGGTCAGAATGGGCATAATCAAAAAAGTTAGAAACAGTAAATGTTGGAGAGGGTGCGGATGAAAGGGAACCCTCTTGCACTGTTGGTGGGAATGTAAATTGATACAGCCACTATGGATAACAGTATGGATGTTCCTTTAAAAACTAAAAATATAACTACCGTATGACCCACAATCCGTCTACTGGGCATATACCCTGAGAAATCCATAATGCAAAAAGAGTCACATACCAAAATGTTCATTGCAACTCTATTTACAATAACCAGGACATGGAAGCAGCCTAACTGTCCATCATCATATGAATGGATAAAGAAGATGTGTCACATATATACAATGGAATATTACTCACCCATAAAAAAACGTAATTGAATTATTTGTAGTGAGGTGGATGGACCTAGAATCTGTCATACAGAGTCAAGTAAGTCAGAAAGAGAAAATCAAATATTGTATGCTAACATATATATATATATATATATATATATATATATATATATATAGAATATAAGAAGAAAAAAAAAAAGGTCATGAAGAACCTAGGGGTAAGAATGGAAAAAAGACACAGACCTACTAGAGAATGGACTTGAGGATATGGGGAAGGGGATGGGTAAGGTGTGACAAAGTGAGAGAGTGGCATGGATATATATACACTACTAATGTAAAATAGATAGCTAGTGCGAAGCAGCTGCATAGCACAGGGAGATCAGCTCGGTGGTTTGTGACCACCTAGAGGGGTGGGATAGGGAGGGTAGGAGGGAGGAATGTGCAAGAGGGAAGAGATATGGGAACATAAGTATATGTATAACAGATTCACTTTGTTATAAAGCAGATACTAACACACTATTGTAAAGCAATTATACTCCAATAACGATGTTAAAAATATAATAAAATAGGAATTTAAAAATTACAAAAGTAAAAATGATAATTTTGTGACATAATAGTGAGTTAATAGTATGATGATATATATTCCAATATATAAGTTTACCAAATCTATACCTTGTACATCTTAAACTGACACAATGTTATATGTCAATTATACCTCAATAAAAATAAACTTAAAAAATGAAGTGAAAACATTCATAATATGTTCTCTAACCATAAAGAAATTAAAATAGCCATAAATCACAGCAAATTTTTGGAAATCACCCATGTACTTGAAGTTAAAAAAAAAACAACTTCTAAATAACTCGTGGGTAAAATAGGGAGTCACAATGGAAATTGAAAATATTTATAATTCAATGTAAATGTAAACACAATAAATTTAAATCTCTGTGATACAAGCTAAATAAGTGCTTAGAGAGAAATTTATAACATTAAATGTTGATATTAGAAAATAAGAAAGGTCTAAAATCAATGATACAGCTTCCACTCTAAGAAACTAGAAAAGGAAGAGCAAAATAATCTCAAAGCAAGCAGAAAGAAGGAAATAAAGATAATAGCAGAAAGCAATAAATTCAAGAACAGAAAACCAATAACTCAAATGACTCTTTGAAAGATTAATACAATTCATAAACTTCTAACTATGCTAACAAAGAAAAAAAGGGAAAAGATACAAATTGCCAAAATCATTAATAGAAGAGGGAAAATTACTATAGACCCTTCAGGGATATAATAAACACAAATGAAATATTAACAATTGTGTATGTATTAATTCCACAACTTAAAACAGACCAATTCCTTGAAAGAAACAAATTATCAATACTGATTCCAGAATAAATAGATAACCTGAATATTTTTTATCAGTTAAAGAAATTGTACATACAATGTTTTCAACCAAAAAATCCATTTTTTTTTTTTTTTTTTTTTTGCGGTATGTGGGCCTCTCACTGTTGTGGCCTCTCCCGTTGCGGAGCACAGGCTCCGGACGCGCAGGCTCAGCGGCCATGGCTCACGGGCCCAGCCGCTCCGCGGCATGTGGGATCTTCCCAGACCGGGGCATGAACCCGTGTCCCCTGCATCGGCAGGCGGACTCTCAACCACTGCGCCACCAGGGAAGCCCAAAAAAATCCATTTTTATCACTAAATTTTATATCTGAGCAGTTTTAGCTTCACAGAAAAATTGAGAAATTTGTCATATATCACGTCCCCACACATGCATAACCTTGTTGATTATCAGTGAACACCACCAGAGTGGTTCATTTGTTACAATTGATGAATCTACAATGACACATCATAATCACCCGAAGTCCATGGTTTACACTATGATTTACCTTTGGTATTGTACATTCTATGGGTTCAAACAACAGTATAAAGACATGAACTTATCAATATGTTACCATACAGAATATTTTTGCTTTCCTAAATATCCCCTGTGCTCTGCTTATTATTCTCTCTCCACATTCCTCACTCCAGGCAACCACTGATATTTTTACTGTCTCCATCGTTTTGCCTCTTCTAGGTGTCATACAGTTGGAATCATACAGTATGTATTCTTTTCAGATTGGCTCATTATACTTAGTAATACTATTTAAGGTTTCTCCGTGTCTTTTCATGGCTTCACAGCTCATTTCTTTATAGTGATGAATAATATTCCATTGGTATAATTGGATATACCACATTCATTTATCCATTCACTTACTGAAGAACATCTTGGTTTCTCTGAGTTTTGGAAATTGTGAATAAAGCTACTCCAAGCATCATTGTTCAGGATTTTTGATGGACATAAGATATTTTTTTAACATCTTTATTGGAGTATAATTGCTTTACAATGATGTGATAGTTTCTGCTGTATAACAAAGTGAATGAGCTATACGTATACATATATTGCCATATATCCCCCCTCTTGCGTCTCCCTCCCATCCTCCCTATCCCACCCCTCTAGGTGGACAAAAAGCACTGAGCCGATCTCCCTGTGTATTGTGGCTGCTTCCCACTAGCTATCTATTTTACATTTGGAAGTGTATATATGTCCATGCCACTCTCTCACTTCATCCAAACTTACCCTTCCCCCTCCCTGTGTCCTCAAGTCCATTCTCTATGTCTTTATCTTTATTCCTGTCCTGTCTCTACATTCTTCAAAACCGACATTCTTTTTTAGATTCCATATATATGTGTTGGCATACAGTGTTTGTTTTTCTCTTTCTGACTTACTTTACTCAGTATGACACCACACTACAAATAACTTTCATTTCTTTTTATGGTGGAGTAATATTCCATTGTATATATGTGCCACATCTTCTTTATCCATTCATCTGTCAATGGAATCTTAGGTTGCTTCCATGTCCTGGTTATTGTAAATAATGCTGCAATGAACATGACTCCTTTTGGATTATGGTTTTCTCAGGGTATATGCCCAGTAGTGGGATTGCTGGGTCATATGGTAGTTCTATTTTTATTTTTTTTGAGGAACCTCCATGCTGTTATCCATAGTGGCTGTATCAATTTACAACCCCACCAACAGAGCAAGAGGGTTCCCTTTTCTCCACACCCTCTCCAGCATTTATTGTTTGTAGGTGTTTTGAGGATGGCCATTCTGACCAGTGTGAGGTGATACCTCATTGTAGTTTTCATTTGCATTTCTCTAATGATTAGTGATGTTGAGCATCCTTTCATGTGTTTGTTGGCAATCTGTATAACTTCCTTCCAGAAATGTCTAGTTAGCTCTTGTGCCCATTGTTAGATTGGGTTGTTTGTTTGATATTGAGCTGCAGGAGCTGTTTGTATATTTTGCAGATTAATACTTTGTCAATTACTTCATTTGCAAATATTTTCTCGCATTCTGAGGGTTGTCTTTTGGTCTTGTTTATGGTTTCCTTTTCTTTGCAAAAGCTTTGAAGTTTCATTAGGTCCTTTTTGTTTATTTCCGTTTTTACTTTCATGTCTCTAGGATGTGGGTCAAAAAGGATCTTGCTGTAGTTTATGTCATAGCGTGTTCTGCCTATGTTTTCCTCTAAGAGTTTGATAGTGTCTGGCCTTAAATTTAAATATTTAATCCATTTTGAGTTTATTTTTGTTTATGGTGTCATGGAGTGTTCTAATTTCATTCTTTTACATGTAGCTGTCCAGTTTTCCCAGCACCACTTATGGAAGAGACTGTCTTTACTCCACTGTATATTCTTGCCTCTTTTATCAATGATAAGGTGACCATATGTCCGTGGGTTTATCTCTGGGCTTTCTATTCTGTTCCATTGATCTATATTTCTGTTTTTGTACCAGTACCACACTGTCTTGATTACTGTAGCTTTGTAGTGTAGTCTGAAATCAGGGAGTCAGATTCCTCCTGCTCTGTTTTGCTTTCTCAAGATTGCTTTGGTTATTCAGGGTCTTTTGTGGTTACATACAAATTGTGAATTTTTTTGTTCTAGTTCTGTGAAAAATACCATTGGTAGTTTAATAGTGATTGCATTGAATCTACAGATTGCTTTGGGTAATTTAGTCATTTTCACAATGTTGATTCCTCCAGTCCAAGGCCATGGTATACCTCTCCATCTGTTTGTATCATTTTTAATTTGTTTCATCAGTGTCTTATAGTTTTCTGTATACAGGTCTTTTGTCTCCTTAGGTAGGTTTATTCCTATGTATTATATTATTTTTGTTGCAGTGATAATTGGGAGTGTTTCCTTAATTTCTCTTTCAGATATTTCATCATTAGTGTGTAGGAATGCAAGAGATTTCTGTGCATTAATTTTTTATCCTCCTACTTTACCAGTTTCATTGATTAGCTCTAGTAGTTTTCTGGTAGCATCTTTAGGATTATCTATGTATAGTATCATGTCCCCTGCAAACAGTGACAGTTTTACTTCTTCTTTTCCAATTTGGATTCCTTTATTTCTTTTTCTTCTCTAAGTGCTGTGGCTAAAACTTTCAAAACTACGTTGCAAATAGTGGTGAGAGTGGCCACCTTGTCTTGTTCCTGATCTTAGTGGAAATGGTTTCAGTTTTTCACCATTGAGAATTATATTGGCTGTGGGTTTTGTCATATATGGCCTTTATGATGTTGAGGTAAGTTCCCTCTATGTTTACTTTCTGGAGGGTTTTTATCATAAATTGGTGTTGAATTTTGTCAAAAGCTTTTTCTGCATCTAATGAGATGATCGTATGGTTTTTATCCTTCAATTTTTTAACATGGTTTATCACATTTATTGAAATGCATATATTGAAGAATCCTTGCATTCCTGGGATAAACCTCACTTGATCATGATGTATGATCCTTTTAACGTGTTGTTGCATTCTGTTTGCTAGAATTTTGTTGAGGATTTTTGCGTCTATGTTCATCAGTGATATTGGTCTGTAGTTTTCTTATTTGTGGCATATTTTTCTGGTTTGTTATCAGGGTGATGGTCGCCTCATCGAATGAGTTTGGGAGTGTTCCTCCCTCTTATATTTTGGAGGACATAAGTTTTCAGTTCCTTTGGGTAAGTAGCAAGGAGCATGATTGCCAAATTGTATTGTAAGAATATATTTTTCTTGTAAGAAACCACCAAACTGTCTTCCAAAATGGCTGTATCATTTTGAATTCCTACTAGCAATTCTTGAGATTTTTTTTGCTACACATTCTCAACAACAGTTAGTGTTATATTGTTCTGGATTTTGGCCATTCTATTAGGTGTGTTGTGGTGACTCAGTTTTTCAATGAGGATTTCTCTGATGACATATGATGTTGACCATCTTTTCATTTGCTTATTTGCCATCTTTGTATCTTCTTTGATTAGGTGTCTGTTAAAACTTTGGCTCTTTTTTAAATTAAGGTTGTCCAGTTTCTTATTGTTGAATTTTAAGAGTTCTTTGTATATTTGAATAACAGTCCTTTACTAGATGTGTCTTTTGGAAATAATTTACCCCTTTGTGTGCCATGTCTTCTCATTCCCTTGACAGTGTCTTTCACAGAGAGGTTTTTAACTGTAATGAAGTCAAGCTTGTCAATAATCTCTTTGATAGATTCTGTCTTTGGTGTTGTATATAAAATGGCATCACCACACTCAAGAGCATTTAGGTTTTCTCCTGTTATCTTGTAGGAGTTTTATAGTTTTGTGTTTTGCATTTAGGTCTGTGATCCGTTTTGAATTCATTTTTGTGAAGGGTGTAAGGTCTATGTCTAGATTCTATTTTTTTCATGTCCAGTGGTTCCAGCACCATTTGTTGAAAATACTATCTTTGCTTTATCATATTGCCTTCTCTCCTTTGTCAAAGATCAATTGATTATATTTATGAGGGTTTACTCTGGGGCTTTCTATTCTGTTCCATTGATGTATTGATATTTTATTATTTTGTCAATACCAAACTCTCTTGATTACTATAGCTTTATAGTAAATCTTGAAGTCCTCCAAGTTTGTTCTTCTCCTTCAATATTGTGTTGACTACTATGGGTATTTTACCTCTTCCTCTAAAGCTTACAATCATTTGATATCCACAAAACAACTTGTTGAGATTTTAATTGGAATTGCATTATCTATAGATTAAATTGGGAAGAACTGACATTTTAACAGTATTGAGTCTTCCTATCTATGAACATGGAATATTTCTCCATTTATTTAGTTTTTTATATCATTCATCAGAATTTTGTAATTTTCCTCATATAGATCTTGTACATATTTTGTTAGATCTACATCTAAGTATTTATTTTTTTTCATAGCTAATATAAATGGTAATGAAATTTTATTTCAAATTTTACTTGTTCATTTCTGGTATACAGGAAGAAATTGGCTTTAGTATATTAACTTTGTATCCTGCAACCTTGCTATAACCACTCATTGGTTTAAGTAGTTATTTGGTCTATTCTCCCTAATTTTCTACATAGATGATCATATTGTCTGTGAACAGATATAGTTTTATGTCTTCCTTCCTTATATGTACACCTTTTTGTTCCTTTTCTTGTTTTATTGCATTAGGTAGAACTTCTACTATGATGTTGAAAAGGAGTGGTGGAAAGGAAATCTTTGCCTTGTACCTGATCCTAGTGGGAGAGCTTTGAGTTTCTCATCATTAAGTATGATGTATTTCTTCAAGGGCAAAATCTACCAACCATTTCAGAAAGAAATAATACCAAATTTAGACAAACTTTTCAAGAAATTAGAGTATGAGTAAACACTTTTTTTGTTTATTCATTTATAGTGACTTTATTTATAATAGCCAAAAACTGGACACAACCTAGATGACACTCAACTGATGAATGATCAAACAAACTGTTTCACATACATACTATGGAATACTACTTAGCAATAAAAAGAAATGTACTATTAACAGATGCAACAACTTGGACAAATCTCCAGGAAATTAAATACTTTGTAACATTTTTTTTCAAGCCAGTCTTACTCTGAAACCAAAACCAGAGAAAGGCATTACAAAACAGAAAAACAGAGAATAATGTGTCTCATGAACACAGACTTAAAAATATCAATATAATATTAGCACATTAAATCCAGAAATAGGGAAATCCCTGGTGGTCCAGTGGTTAGGACTCAGCGCTTTCAGTTCTGTGGCCCAGGTTCGATTTCTGGTCATGGAACTAAGACCCCACAAGCCATGTGATGCAACCAATAAATAAATAAATAAATAAATAAATAAATAAATAAATCCAGAAATATATATGTGAGATAATATCTCCTGAACAAGGAAGGTTTATCTCTGAAATAAATTCAAAATTCAAAGTGATTCACCATATTAAAAGACTAAAGAAGAAAATCTATATGATAATCTCAATAGATGGCGAAGAAACTTTTTCCAAAGTTCAATATTCAGTCATCACAAAAATTCTCATTAAACAAAGAATAGAAGGGAACTTCAACATAATGGGCATCTATGAAAATCCTACATCTAACATACTTAATAGTGAAAGACTGAATGTTTCTCTGGAGCTAGGATCACAAACAAAGCAGGGATGCCCACTCTCATGACCTCTATTCAACATTGTAGTGGAAGTCCTAACTAGTGTAATAAACACATGAAAAGAAACAAAAGACATTCATATTAGAAAGGAAGAAATAAGACTGTCTTTATTCTCATGTAACATGATAATTTAAGTAGAAAATCTTAAGAGTCTGTTGAAAAGGCAAGAACTAATAAATTAGTTTAGCAAAGTTACAGGATAAAAGGCCAATATTTAAAAATCAATTCTATTTATAAATACTAGCAATAAACAATTGGAAATTAAAATTTAAAATATAGTCCCATTTATGATAACACGAAAAAACGTGAGTTACTTTGGTGTAATTTTTTTGAATGTTTGTAATATCTGTATGTTGAATAACACAAACCATTGAGGAGAAAATCAATGAAGACCTAAATATATGGAGAGATATACTATATACTGTGCTTATGGTTTGGAAAACTCAATATTTTTAATATGTCAATTTTCCCCAAATCGATCTATAGATTTAACACAATTTATAGAAATAACTACACTGATTATAAAATTTATATAGAAAAACAAAGTATCTAAAATATTCAAAACAATTTTGGAGAAGAAAAACAAAATCAGAAGACTCACACTACTCAATACTGTTTTGTATTGGTCATTTGAGTTTCAACAAAGATGCAAAGAAATTTAAGTGAGGAAAACATATTATTCAACAAATGGTGGTGACATAATGGGAAATCCACATGCAAAATATAATAACCTGAATCTATATCTTGCTTCATATACAAGCATGACTTATAGTTATTAAATATAAAATCAAAAACTATTAAACTTATAAAACAAAATGTGAGAGAATGTATTTATAACCTTGCAGTAGTCAACAATTATTTAGATAAAAAGCAAAATGTAAAATCCTTAAAATAAACTAAAAGTAAGTTGAACTTCTTCAAAATTTGAAAGTTTGATCTTCAAAAGATATTGTTAAGAATCCAAATGTTTATCAATAGATGACTAGCTAAATTACCATATATATGTATAATAAAATAAAACTAATAAAAAGCAGTGAAATACTGATACACAGAATAAAAGGGATGAAGGTCAAAATAATTATCTGTGTCAAAGTGGGCACAAAATTTAAAAAGTAAATATTGTATTATTTCATTTTATAACATTCTACAACTCACACACTAATGAAGAATGACAGAAAGTGGTTCAGTGATTGCCTGGGAATGAGGAGCAAGGAGAGATGATGGGATGAATTAAAAAGGGGCATGAAGAAAAGTTGGGGGTAATCTATATATTCATCATCTTAAATGTGGTAATAGTTTTATGCATGTATGTATATATCAAAACTTACCAAGTTGTTTGCTTCAAATAGGTGCAGTTTATCAGATGCAAATTATATGCCAGTAACTGCAAAATTGAAAGATACTGTTAAGAAATAAAAGGGTAAACTACAGAGTGGGAGAAAGCAGCTTCAAAATTCATATCTGGTGAAGGACTTGTGCCTAGAATATATAAAGGACTCTCAAAACTCAATACTATAAAGCAAACAACCCAATAAAACAAATTGGGCTGAAGATCTGAATAGAACCTTCACCAAAAAAAGAGATATATGTGGCAAATAAACGTACGGAAAGGTACTCAATATCATTATTCATTAGAGAAAAGCAAAATAAATCCACAGAGATAACACTATATGCATATTAAAGTGGAAAAAGAAGCTGACAAATTTTGTCAAGGATGATAACCAACAACTCTAAAACATTGCTGGTGGTAATGTAAAATGAAATAGCCACTTAGGAAAACAATTTGCAACTTTGGAAAACACTTATCATAAGACCCAATAATCCCACTTCTTGGTATTTATCAAAGAGAATGGAAACATATATCCACAGAAATACTTTTATGTGAATGTTCATAGCATTATTCATTGTTCACAATAGCCAAAAAGTGGACACAACCTAAAAGTCTTTCAAAACATGAATTGATAAACAAACTGGTGCATATCTACAATGGAATTCTACTCATGAATAAACAGGAATGCATTACTGATACACATATAATGACATGAATGAATCTCAAATGCATTTGATAAGTAAGAGAATATATACACAAAAGGCTCTATATGCTATAATTCCACTTACATAACTCATGGAAAAGGCAAAATTACAAGGTAGAAAACTGATCAGTGATTAGCAGTTGCTATGCATAGGAGTAGGTGTTGACTACAAAGGGGCTCCAGAGAATTTTGGGAAGTGATAAACTTCTTCCACATCTTGATGATCATGGTAGTTATATGACTGTATGCATTTGTCAAACTCAGTGCTGTGCAATAAAAAGTGTGAATTTTAATGAATATAGATCATATCTCAATTTAAAAAAGGAAAACAACAGGAGAACAAGGAGTTTGCATATTTTGAAAAGCAAGTTAGACCACATCATTCCTCTGCTCAAAATGTTCAGTGGCTCCCCAGTGCACTAGGAATAAAAGCTGAGTCTTTATAATGGTCCACAGGGCCTTACACATACCTCCCCTTCTCTGAATGTGTCACCTACTACTTTCCCCCTCACTCACACATCTCCAACCACACTGGCCCTTTGCTTTTTCTTAAACACATCAAAAAAACTTCTGCCTCAGAGATTTTCACTTGTGGTTCCCTGTACCTGGAACATACTTTGCCTAGATAACTGCAAATCTCTCTCCCTTACCTCTTTTAAGTGTTTCCTAAAATGTTACCTCTTCAGTGATGTTTTCTTTTTAATTGTAACCCATCTTCGTTGATGCTTCCTATGTTTTTTCTGCACAGAATTTATCACTATCTGGCAACTTAAACATTTTATTTACTCTTTTTTTTCCTTTCTTTGCTCACTTGAATGCAATGATAGTGAAGATAGAGAATTTTTAACATCTGTTCTTCTTTCTGTTGTATCTTCAGCACCTAGAACAGTGCCTGACACACAGTAGGTGCTCAGTAAATATTTGTTGAACAAAATGAATGAATGAGTGAATTACTCATAGACTATAGGAATGGTGGTAATAAGAAATGAGGAAGAAGTTGGCTTTTTATGATCAGATCATAAAAAGGCTTTTTTTTCTGTGTGGGGGACTTTATTTGGCAAATTATAAGGAACTTGAAGTTTATCCTGGGAAACATGAGAAGCTATGTAAGTGTTTTGGGAAGGAAATGACAAATTTCTAAACTTTGCATTTTAGAAAAGCCAGTTTGACTACCATGTGTGATATTGATAGTAAGAATACAAGACAGAAGTAATTGAAACTAGTAATGCATCTCTTTCATAGTCCACATGAGAGCCAATGGCCAACTGGACTAGGGTCCTGGTCATAGGTTTGGATGGAAGTTACTGAATTCAACTGAAGCCTTCTGTGACTGAACACCCCCTTCTGTCCACTAAGAACTCCATTTGCATTCATTTCCCAGTGCCAAATGTGAATATGCACTTATTGATTAGGTAGTCCTTAAATGTCTCCCTTGGCTCTTTCAAATCTCATTATTTGTTCTGCCAGGATAAAGACCACACCTTTTATTTCTTTTGTGTCTCTTGACAGCACCTGGTACTGTTTACCAATTAGCACCCAGTTTAAAAATAACTTTAAATTTTAACGAGTCAGTGACATAAAGGGAAGGACTTGAGAGATTTCATAAGATTTAGCTTTGGCATAATTGTTCGTAGAGTTTATCTCCTTCATTCATTTTTCTTCATGTTACTTTTGTGTCTTTAGAAGTCAAGTTAAAATGGAACATTTCTTCTTCTCTCCTCAAGTCTTTCCATTAGGAGGGCAATATCAAGGTTTGGAAAGGAAAACAAAAACTGGAACCTCTTAGAGATGCAAGCAGTGAGAAAATAAAGTTGCCTCTCCTCGTTTTGAATGAGTTTTTCAAATGCAACTCCTTTCTGCTGCATTGAAGAAATTGTTTGGGGGATAGAAATTTGATACACACACCAATTCAGAAAAAAAAAGATCTGGAATCTATCATTTTATTTCTAATTGACAGTGAATTGGAGCCAAATGCTCTCTGATCCAGTTACATTTGTCATTTTCAGATGCCTTTATTGGCATAAGACCTATAAACACCAGCCGGTCATGATTAGAAGCTTGTGAACTGGATGACATTCAGTTTGCCATTAACTCTAAGGCACAGAGATCCAGCCAGTAAGAGAATGCCTTACAGTGCACTAACTGAACTGGTAACTTGATCTTGAACCTCTTAGCACAGAGTTAGAATGACAACCTCCTCTCCAGAAGAGTGAGTGCTTCATATTAAACACAGTTTTATGCAAGTTTTTAGCATTTAGAAAGCCTGGCAGATTAAAAAAAAAAAAACCTTCAACTTCATTGTTTCAGGAAGAAGTAGATTGTGAAATCAAATAACTCCAGTAAGGAGCAGCTTCTCTTTTCTCTTCTAAGTAGACACTATCATAAAAGCCAAATCTGAATAAGAATTAGCTAGAAATTAGCATTTCAAAATTAGATAAACTCCCTGGGTTATCCACTTAGATATAGCTTCTAGTTTATATGTATGAAGAAAAGCAGTCACCCAGAAGAGGTTTATTAAGCACCTACAAAGTGCCAAAAATGTGCTTGGCACCACTGGGGCAAAGTTGCAAGGAAAATGTGGTATGTCATCTGCTCAAAAGGTACTTAGGCTCTAATGAGAAAAAGATAAGTAGTTCATGAAATAAATAACAAAATACAATGTAGTTAAATAATTCTTGGGTAATAGAGATGAGATTTTCAATCAGAGTCAGAGAAATCATATTTTCTTGTGTACCTGAATTGTCAAGAGAGGCTTTGTGAAAGAAGTCTGGAGAGATACCCTTATGAAGCAAGGTCCTGTGGGGTTCCACTCTATTTGTGTTTAACTAACAAAACATTATAAAGACTGAAAATAAATTTGTAGCATCCTTCATCTGGAGGCCCTACAATGCTTTTCAGTTCTCCAGAGTAGCTTTGAGATACACATTTTAAGGACTGGGAGCATTTTAGGATTACTCCACAGTTCCTATTCCAGTGTCTAAGACAGGAATGATTCTCTTCCAGAGAACCAATGAAAATGCACACTTAATCTACCAGGATGTTTATTCCTGCATGCATCTGTCATGTGAATGGCACCTACCATGACATTTTCTAAGTGAGAAGGGGAGTCCATTACTGAATTGCTTGTAATTAACCTTAACATCAACTGTTCAATATTGAGTACTGTAACAGTGAGTACTGACGTTACTCTTCTAGATGTAGGACTCACTGATAAGTTCATGAATCAAATGATACATCTCATGAAAGTTCAGAGTCACGAGTGATGAGCCTTATCAGAGCTAAATAATATGTCTGGCTGCTCCTCTGCTATTAATAACTATTCAGGGATGAGTATAGTCTCTTCAATTTTGGAGTCACTCTTTAGTCTCAGAGGTAGTATAATCTACACTATAGGAGTTACTTGGATCTCTGGCAATGTGTTTTTAGACTGGGGAAGTAAAGGAAAGCACTTTTACACATCTGTGGTGCTGGAAGATTTGCCAGTAGTACTAGGCTGTGGGCTGTCACCCGGCCCTGAGACATGAATCTCTTTTGGTCACTTTAGTGCTTGTGTAACTCAAAAAGGCTCTGGACTTAAACTGAAATTTTAAAGTGATTATTCCATGTTTGCCTCTAAAGTAATTTTTCCAACTATTCTAAGAGGATGACTGAGAGCCTAAAGTTCCCAAATGACTTATCCCATACACCATGGGAGGTTCAGCAAAGCTTCAGCAGGGCAGCCAGTGATATTTAACTTCCTCATTCAATTTGTCTACCACCTGAAGGCTCAGACATAAATACTGCTCTGGGGGGAACAGCACATAAAGAGCTCCCATGAATATAACTTGAGTAATTCTAAATAAGACCTGATTTTAATGCCCTGAGGGAAGCACCAATGGGATCACACATCTTTAGCAATCCATGAATAAAGTCTAAGAATGGCTTTATGAGTCTCTTTCCAATATGTGAAACTTACTGGAGACTTATTAGACCAGCCGTTACCTAGGCAATGGTCAAGTCTTGGACTATAATCAGAACCTGAAACAGGTGTCAAAAAACATTGCCTGAATTGATTCTGTGTGTACCTTTGTGGCTATCAATATTGATGAAATTTAAGAACTCAAGTAAAAATATACTTTCACCGGTTGCTTTAAAATCACCCTAGGTGGTAGGGACCCTTCCTCTTTAGAAACCTATCAGAGTTAGTTCCAGGGATTAATTAATGTTCATGGATGTCAGAACTGAAAGGCAATTTAGAAATCAACTAACTCCAGATATTAATTTTTCATAAGGAAACTGAGGCACAGAAATGGGGATTGACTTTTTCCAAGTCACACAGCTAACTGGTAGCAGTCCAAGAAAGAGAATCTTCATCAGCTGTCAGTTCAGTGTTTTTTCTACTCTTTTCTGGGTAAGGAAGACACTCCAAACTGGAGATGCAATTACAAGCATCCAAATATTGTAATTCATGGTATGGCTTAATATTTCTTTGAGCAATTGTGCTTAAGGTCATTTGGATAACCTTAAGTTTGTACAGAGCTTTACAGTACACAGAGTCTTTTCAAAGACTATTCATTTGGCTCTCCCAATAAGTCTTGAAGGAAGATAGGACAGATTACCCTTTTTTCAATTGAGAGAAGAGGAACTGAAATTCAGAGATGGTATGTGAATTGTTCCAAATTAATTATCACTCAACCTCTGTGCTCTCCTGAGCTCAATACTCTCACATCTTGAACCAGATAGTAAAGAAGCCCATCAAATATATTATCAAATTTCATGTTTTACCCAATCAGCATAATTTTACTTCACTTTAAGCAATTTTCTCTTAAGTCTAGTCACCACCTCATGTACAACTAATAATGATGGTCATAGCTAATATTTACCGAGTCCCTTGCTTTATACAATTCACTGTCTTAAGCTTTTCAAATTAATTAACTTATTGGATATTCACTAAATCAACATGGTAGATTAACACTATTACTATAATTATATTATAGATGAGCAAATTAAGATACAGAGAAGTTAAGCAACTTCCCTAAGGTTACCAAACTAATTATGATAGTGCCAAGATTTGGGCTTAGGTACTTTGAACTCCAGAACATTCATTCAGCCACAAAATTGTCTCTCTAGATAGATATAAGTAGTAGTGTTATTAGCCTTGTTACACTCCAAATATCACTGTGTAATATGTGTTGGTTCAATACTACAAAAAAAAATTCATCTTCATTGTTTTGCAGCCATCTTCCATAGCATGTAACTGTAAGAGATCAGGCAATTGAGAAAAGAGTGGCTTTATTATGTAGGAAACACTGAGACACTATGGCCCATGATGATACTAAGCAAGACATGAGAGCCTCTTTCATGAAAAATATTATTTTACAAAATGTCCCTAGAAAGGTTTATATTAACAGAAAAAAGACTCTAAAAGAAACATATCATGTTTTTCCAGAACTAGTGTTTCACCAAATATTGTGTACATATACCTGATAGCCAATAATAGTATTTAAATAAGAGTAAATAATACAGGTTTAAGAAGAATGCAATTGAAATGTAACAGCTGCACGTATTAATGACTCGGTTGTCATGACAAAACGTATTGCTATCAATGCACCTGAACATAATATAACAGCTATCAAATGGTGATTTCTAGAAAAACAAGATCAAGTATAGTAAATTAACCAATAAAGGGAAAGTTTGTGTAAATGAGAATTTTCATTTTCTGGAGGTGTCAGGCAGAAGCAAGAATCTCCTTAATTATTGCCTTCTGATACCACAGAGTATGCTTCCAAAACCCAAGTAAATTAGGAAGGAGAACACCCGTTCTTCTGATTGTTTCCCAGCCCTTTCTTAAGAATGACACTGTTATAGCTGCTGCAGTTTATGATGTATCTCGTTTTCAGCTTTCTGTTCCTCCTCCAGCTCCCTCCCTTCATTCATTTTCTTCTTTCCTCCTTCCTTTCTTACCTTTGTTCAACAAATAGTTTTCAAATGCTGGGAAAAAATGATGAGCAAACCATAGAAGACATCTCTCCTCTCATTTAGCTTAGACTCTAATAGAAATACTTCCATTTAATTTTTTAAATCACACTACTGACTATATAATTACAAACGGAGATAAATTTTCTGGAGGAATGGAACAAGGTTTCTGCTCTATAAAAGGGTTGTAGGTGCTGTCAGGGAAGGTTTCATCTGAGGAAGTAAATTTTTATATGATTTGAAGAATGAATAGGCCATAACTGAGTGAAAAAGGGGGGAATCACATTGCAGGGCAAGAATAAAGATTGCTCCAGGTCCTTATGGCAGGAAAGGACAAGGTATATTCCATAAAATGGAAAAATGCCAGTTTGACTGGAACATATAAAGAAAGGGAAAAGTGGTCTGAGATTAACCTGGAAACAGGAAGAAACTTGGCAGTATCAATTTGATATATCAGCAATTCTTTCTCCTTCCTATCTTCCATTCTACTCCTTACATGCCTAAAACTAATCCCTAATTCCTCTTCATGTATGTGGTCACTCTGTACATCATTTGAGGACTTCTTTATAAAGGTTTGCACAAGTACCATGTCTGATCCTGCGAGCCAGGAAATCAGATTCAAAGTGTGTAAAGATCCTGCTTAGAGTTGGACAACCTGATGCCCAAAATGAGAGACAGCAGAAATTCAATCATAAACCTCCAAGTAAACTAGCCTGATAGAGAATATTAATGGCCCCTGTAAAGGAACTTAAGGAGCCTAGCTCTTCATCGTAAGCCAGAGTTTATATCTTCCCCAAGCACAGAAATGAGACAGTCTCATTAATGTCCCCACCCTTACCCTCAAATTTTCTCAGAGCCAGGATTATTTTTGAAACCAAGGGAGATCGTTTAATGATGTGGAGTCAATAATCCACGAACCGTTGCTATTTCAAGCATGGATCTTCCTTGGGTAGAAATCTACCACTACCACATGGCTAGAAGTAGTTACTGATTATTCTGAAGGATGTCTGATATGTCTGACTCTTCTGGTTGTGAGAAACATAGATCTTCTTACTTTTCTTCTGACCAAATGGATTCTTACCTCTCTGCATCTTTTTCTCTAAAGAATAGCTCTTGCTTGTAGTTTCTATTTCATATTTTTTCTTTGCTAATGACTCATCATGATCCTCATGTCCTCTCTATATATGCTTTCACTGTGAGCTTATGCCTGCTTCCTTCCTTAATTCCCAATTCTCACTTGTGAAAATGAGTCGGATTGTGTTCTAAGACTCTCTGGGGTTTCTACAGATAAATTTTCAGATATAGGACATCCATCTCCCACTTCAACAAAATCAGATTCACAGGGATCAATTTTAGATATTTTATTTCTTTTAAAATTTTCATTTGAAAAAATGGTCCCATAACATGGGGCTCTAGATATGGGCTCAGGGAAAGGTCAGCCATATCCATCCAGGGTTTATCAGCAAGGCAGCCATTTCTTCCTGGTCTGGCAGTGTCACCTCATTTATGGTGGGCTGTCTTCAGGAAGTCATATATAGGTGAGGGTGAACCTCTCTCCCACCCCCAATTCAAGTATCTAGCATATTCCTGCACAGCATGCTTAAAGATCCTTGGAAATTTCTCATCCTCTATGAATTGAGGTGGTAATCTTTGGGAAGAGGAGATGCCTGGTTGCCCTTCTCCAAAGCCTACTGCTGGTTAGAATGCAGCACATATGTCTGGAAGCTGGTGGGAGGGGAAACCCAATAACCATCAGGCGTAAGCAAATGTACACACCCCAAGCCATGGAGTTGGGTCACCAAGTGCCTGTTAGATTCTTCATTCATTCCATGAATCTCCCTGTGACTGAAAGAAGATCCCTGTGCCTAAGGGTGCATTATGTCCAAGGAAGAACTCCCTTTGGCTGATTCCATGCTTGGAATGATCCTCTCTTTTTTGACTTCCTGATTTGGCTTATATTCTTCTGCTCTGGTTGGCTTGAGGAATAATTTTATAATTTACACATGAATTCTTACATTTGCATTTAAAACTGCCATTGCACCATATAAAGATTCCAGCTAATAATTTAAATTTTACTTTTTCTTTACTTGGACAAAATTAAACAGCAAATAAAAAACATGATGAGAGAGAGAGATGGGTAAAAGGGAAAAACAAGCTTCATACTTTAGTCCCCTTAATGACAGTTTTTTTCTGCCTTTTTAACAAGAGGCTCCATATTTCATTCTTCCCTGGACTCTGCAAATTACAGGGCTTGGCCTTGGATATTTTTGTATCCTAAAGATATTCTTAAGCTTCGTTTGGGGATGTAGTTAAATTCCTTGCAAGCAATTTGATCCTTTCAGTTCTTGCTTTTAAGATTTGTTAGATGAGGACTAGAACAATGCTCAGTCTAGAGCTAACGATTCCCCACTATTGAAATAAGGCCCTACTGTGTACTTTCTTCAACATCTTGTGACTCGTGAGATTTTCCAGTCTGGTTGGTGGAACAGTCACTGTTCCCAGCCTTGCATGAGTGGTGGGCACCTTTATCTTTAATCCTTTTGGGAGGGATCAGGTAGTTTCCTCACTTGCATCTACTGATAAGTACATTGCTGAATACTTGCAGGGAACCCTCCACAGGTGTCAGAAGTTCTCACTTTGTGTGTCTCCCTCCTGTTCTGTACTGTCCTGGGAACTCTAACCACCTTGATCTCTCTGGACACTTAGCTCTGTCTCCTCAATAGTTGATCCACAGGGCTCCAACTGTATTCCCCTTCCCTGCTCTGCAGCCTGGAACTTATCAAGGTAGTCAGTGCAGGAATCACAGGGCTCATCTCTTTTCTTGTCCCTTAGGGATCATTGTCATTTGTTGCCTGATATTCAGTGCCTTGAAAAAAATATTACTTTATTTTTTTGTCCATTTTTCCTGGTTGTTTTATGTGGAAAGGTAAATCTGGCCCCTGTTATTACAAATTGGCTAGAATTGGAAGTCACATGGTCTCTTTAGTAGCCAAAAACTTCTGGTAAACAATGAAATGCTTCTTTGGGGGAAGGTTCTTACCATCTTGAGAGTAGAGAAAAACATGGATATCGCAGCAGATAGGTAATGACTCGATTCCTGACTCTGCAGAAGGAAGACTGAAGTCCAAACTGGATGTTTGGTTTTCTTGACCAGGCCCAGAGAAATATTATATTTGTATTTTCATAAAGGCATAAACGATATAAGCATCCTCCAGTTTATGCCCTCTCTCAAACTTTCCCCTTTGGCTGGATTTACATTCATGACTCTCTCTCATGCCCTTATTTCATCCTAAGTATAACTAGGAAAAATCAGGCTCACTAGGATATTAGACAATTTTTCTATTTGGGTTTTGTCTCAATGAATTAGCAATTGGAAAAATGTTAGGATTGTCTTTATAATAACTCCATATGTAAGAGTTTTAATTTGACTAAGAATGGGATTAAAGCTAAAATTAGCATCATTATATAAAGCCAAGACTTTACAAGCAATCCTCTTTAAGTTATGTTTAAAATGAAAGAATTTTTCCTTTTTTAGAAGTATAGTTGATTTACAGTATTATATTAGTTTGGGATGTACAGCATAGTGACTCAATATTCTTTTATAGATTATACTCTATATAAAGTTATTAGGATATAGGTATATTTATAAATATAGCTATATTTCCTGTGCTGTACAATATATTCTTGTTGCTTATTTATTTTATGCATAGGCCTTTTTATTTCTTAATCCCATGCCCTTATCTTGACCCTCCCTGTCTCCCTTTCACCACTGGTAACCACTAGTTTTTTCTCTATATCTGTGAGTCTGTTTCTGTTTTGTTATATTCATGCATTTGTATTACTTTTTTAAGATTCCACATATAAGTGATATACAGTATTTGCCTTTCTCTGTCTGAGTTATTTCACCAAGCATAATATTCTCTAGGTCCATCCATATTGCTGCAAATGGCAGAATTTCATTTTTTTCATGGTTAATATTCCAGCATATATATATATATATATATATATATATATCACATATTCTTTATCCTAAATGTCCAGTGTTAGTGGACACTTAGGTTGCTTCCATGTTCCTAACTGTCCAGTGTTGGTGGACACTTAGGCTGCGTCCATGTCTTGGCTACTGTAAATAATGCTGCTGTGAACATTGGGGCACATGCATTTTTTAGTGTTTTCATTTTATTCAGATATATACCCAGGAGTGGAATTGTTGAATCATATGGTAGTTTATTTTAAGTTTTTGAGGAACATCCATACTATTTTCCATACTGACTGCACCAATGTACATTCCTATCAGTAGTGTACAAAGGTTCACTTTTCTCCACATTCTCATCAACATTTGCTATTTATGGCCTTTTTGATGATATAGCCATTCTGATAGGTGTGAGGTGATATCTCATTGTGGTTTTGATTTGCATTTCTCTGATGATTAGTCATGTTGAGCATCTTTACAAGTGCCTGAAGAATTTTTAACCATTAAGACTAAGCAAAAGGTAACATCAAATCCACTTGGAAATTCATCAGCTATTAAGAATTAGGAAGAATTCTTTGTTAGTACACTCGTAATTTCCCTAAATTTTTACTTTTACATGCACACACTGCAGATGTTGGTGGCAGGAAAAGAGGGAGAATTTCTCTGTAAAACAAAAATATATGGGACAGTAACTCAGGCTTAAAAATGTTGCTATTGGAAATTCTATGTATTTGAGCTCCTAAGTAAGCACTAATAGGGTTAAACGCTGAGGCCCTTGGTTTCTATACTGGTCATCAATGAAAAGTTAGACTTACAGACCAAGGAGAGGGACTATCTTTCAAAAAATGCTTGGCTCTAGAATAATCTTTCTTTATTTTATTAGCTGTGTCATTTTGTAGGTACAATGCAACATTTCTGAAAATAAGAGAGAAGGTACAGTGGAAAAAACTTGGTTCAGCTCTTTGGGTGTAGGCATAGTTATCAATGTGTTTGTTGGTGACAGTTTCTGTTTAACTGCAAAAAGAAAATCAATCTATGCTGCTGTCTAGGATCTATTTTTACCTCACTCCAAATGCATTAGCTGCTGGTATATATCCTAACAAATTCAGGGAAGTTGACTTAAAAACACCATTTATGTTCATTTGAACTTGCAATGAATTCTTATTAAATTGTCACACTACCATCACCACCACCACCACCACCAATATTTTTGTATACGCATAAGAGGCATGAACTATTATATAGGTCAGCATAGTAATTTGGTCCAGGAAAACAATGTCACTTGAGAACATGTGGAATCGGGCTGTTTGGGAAATATATAACTGAGCTTGAGTCACTGCTACTGTGATCTATATGCGATAGCTAACTTCATAAGCTGTGAACTCCATTTTGGCCTGACCTTATTATGCATTATTTAATAAGCCTGTGTTCTAAGGTTATGTGGTTCCTTTATTTCTCTCCAAGAAGACGATAAGAATCTATAAGAGTTAGAAGCTTTTTTCATTTTAATGAGATTCAAAGCCTTAAAGTCATACATAGTATTATCCTTTAGATGAGCTAAAAATCCTTTATATTTTGAATATTAGATTATCTGTGGGATTTTATAAGAAGCACTAAATTGAACACAATGAAAATCATATATATATATATATATATATATATATATATATATATAAATTGTGTATGTTATGTATGTAAAATTAAGAAAACTTGTCATTATCTTCTTGTATATAAGTTTTATATTCTGTTTCTTTGTTCTTTTCTGGCACTGGCACATCACTGAGCCTCATGTTTGACCATGGGACCAGTTTTTGGTTAAACCAAAATTCAGTCACATTGATGACTCTGAATGTGATCTCAGTTAGTACCTACTGTGGTTAAAAATACTAGGATGACTAATTTCTTTTTTTTTTTTTGTCTTATGAGTACAGCATTCTCAATTTTTAAGAATAACACTTAGAATATATTTGTATATGTATATAAATGGTGTTACTGAAGTGATTAAATATTGACTGGAATTTAATGGTCATTTCAGTAAATCAAATATTACAACAAATTTTTCCACTGAGATGAATGATTACTTGATAGAATTGATGAATCAGTCAGTAATTTGATGTAAGATTGGCATCAGCCAAAACAGGACAGATCCTGGAATGGCTATGCAATTTTAAAATCAAAGATACAGATTGCTATTTGATTGCTTTTTGTTGTGCTATTTGATTGCTTTTTGGTGTGGCAATTTTAAAATCAAAGATACAGATTGCTATTTGATTGCTTTTTGTTGTGGTGGTGGTTGTGGTTACTTTTGTTTTGTTTATGATTATTCTCTATCATGAAGACAATAAAGATGTGACTGAATTGAGTTACCCATAGTCCTTTTCAAAAATTGAATAGATGAAAAATTTTAAAGAGATCTTTATAGGAATACAGAGATTGAAATACTTGTGCAAGTTCTAATTTAAAAAATCTTAAATATCTAAACTTATGGCATCTGGTGTCCCATATAAAGCTGAAGCAATTCCCCCTTTGATCCTCCGATGGTTTGATGGACTATTATCAAAGACATCCACGTATGGTGCTAACCATTGTGTTAGATACTCACAGCACACAAATTACCACATGTCCAGCTTCTCAAGACTTGAAAGAAATTAGCAAGATGAAAAGTCAATCAGAAAGCTGGAATAAGAAAACTGGTTCTTCACTGAGACTATGGCTATTAGGGCAAAATATAATTTAAAAAATATTTTTAATGGATTTGGTTAATTTTATCATTGAAGTGAATTGGCAATTTGAAAAGACAATCATAGATTTGGACTAAAAAGTAAATTGTATCTTTACTGAGGCTGTGACTCTAGGGAAAATTTAATTTTGTTGTTTAGATCTAGTTAATTTGAGCCATGTGTACCTTTAAGGTGGATAGTGAAGTTCATTGGTCTTTAGTCCAAGTTATCTCACCTGCTTTTATTCAGTTGTTGATATTCAACTGTCCATTTCATTTCATATTTTCATGAAAAATATGAAGACTCAGGCCACATAATTGTAGCCTAAATATCAGCAATCCATAGTTAAATATAATTGTACATAGTTGGTATAGCTACTTTTGCAGTCTTATCAGCTGCATTAGCTCACCACATGAGTGATTTAGATTGCTGCATATTTTGGCTCTTCCTCCATCACCCCATGCACCCCCTGAAAATATCCAAGAACAACAAGGCTCTCCTGTGTTTAATTGAGAGAAACCATATATACAGAGACAGAGACAGAGATAGAGCTGGGAATTCTTGGGTTTACAGCACCAAAGCTGCTATATAATGATCTTAGTATCATTAAGTGAAGTCCACTGATTAACTTTGACATGATAATCTGCAGGTCTTCTGAAATTAATTCTATAGAATGAAAAAGAGCGTTTGGATTTTCTTTTTCTTATAATTTTGTTCATTTTCCTCCCTTCCTCCCTCCCTTCCTTCCTACCAATTCAGATCATAGAATAAGCAATCTGATTTGTTGTACTATTTAAGATGCCTCTCAATTTTTCTCCAATTATATTCCTATATATATATATGCCTATAACTATCTTAATGTTGATATATTATGATGTTTAAAATCAAATTAATTTTAAATACTGGCTTCCAATTATTTATTTCTGTGAGACTCTAATGGTTTTGTTTGGGGTAGAAATTCAGATCAAAGAAAAAAAGTGGGTAACCAGGTATTGAGAAGTGAATTTACCTTCTCACTAGACAATTTTAAAGAGAAGAGAGAAACCTTATAGTATATATTTAAATTTAATATTGAACTATGTCACTAGTATGATTTGAAACAGAAAGAATTTATCAAAGTAGATAAAGTCAACTCTTCTACTACATCAAACTTTTAATTAACTTCTTTAATTGTGCCTAAATGGTGTGCAATGATGGTACCTTTTATAAATTAAAAAAAGAAATATATAAAACAATATAATTGATGAATATAATTACAGCTGATCAACTAATTTTAGACTGTTATGTTTTTATCTGTCTTAGCTGATTAAAGCAGAGGGTTAGAATCTGGCTCTGTGGAAGGCACATGATTTTCCCTACCAAGATATAAAGCATTTTAACTTCATACTTGACCCCTCCATGTATTCTTTTTTCTTTTTTTTTTTGAATTTTCATGTATTCTTCTCTACCTGAAAGAGTGTAACAACTTGTAAAAGGACACACAGCAAATAGTTGATAAACAGTCAGAGTTCATAGTGTGACACTATAGGAACAGACAGGCTTGGCACACAGCCAATGCATGGGGAACACTCAGAGCCTTGTAGCACAGAGGACACAGCTAAAACCCTAGCTAAGGGCAGTCAAAAATATCATCAATATTGCATCAGAAATTGTCTCTCCACTAACTAAGCTCCAATGCTGAAAAGGACTAAATATGTAATGCTACATCAGCAGCAGTGGGAAAAGAAGTATAAAACCTAAGTGTCCTCAGAAGTTTGTGTCCTGCCTCTCAGCTATAGTGCACAGTTTTAATGACAACACTCTTATTAGCTCAACCTTACTGGACTATTTCAAACATTCATCATCTTATGTGGCTAACAGCATAGTTCATGCAAAATTAGTGGAGGAGGGAATGAGGAGCATTAAAAAGGTCTTGCTGCTTAAGGGAGTAAAAAAGCAGGTTGTTCTGAGATCTTCATCTAGTCCTCTACATTTATTAAGGGCAAAACCATTTATCTTTCTACTCATAAATGGAACAGATACAGTATCTCTCCCCCAGGCACCAGAGCCACTGGGGAAAGCTAGATTAGGCGTAGAGAACTGATGCAACCTAGTGTGGTACGTTACTTCATGGAGCAATAAGTTAACAACACACTTTGATTCCAAATATTTTTTAATATGGTTTGTTATGCACACAGAGAGAGGGAAACTAAAGATAAAAAGATTGCCATTTTCAGTTCTGTGTTGTCTGAGCTGTAAGCACTGTGTCAGGACTTTCAAAAATGGATACTCTATGCACAAGTGGCATGGCTGAAAGCTTGCTTTTGGGGAGGATGATGGGGGCAAGAAATCAAAGGGCTGGAGAGAAACAACATTTGATATTTAAAAACATTCTGTTTATTCAGATGTCAATTAGGCCCCAGCTGATTGCCACTTTAGTGGTCCCTATCATTTTTCACCTGTAGGATAGCTCTGTCCTGGGTTTCAAGCAGAGAATATATTGTTCAACTTGGCCTGTGGTTGCTGGAACACACTAATTTGTCCTACTACATTTTTAATTTCAGGATTGATATGTTGGCTTTGCAACTGACTGTCAGAATAATTCATATACATAGTATTAAAAATAAGTGTGTGGTGGTTTTATTAATGTACTCTTAAAGAATAATGAAACCTTCAGATCTCATCTAATGAATTCTGATGAAGTGAAATGCTTAAGAGTGATGTTCCTTGTACGTGCTTATTCCTCACTTAAGAAAATAAAAAATCAGCCCAAAGAGGTAAAATCTCCAGAAAGAATCTGGATATCTCTGTGAATTAATATTTTTATCCCCATATACTGAGTCACTATGCAAGAAATAGTAATTTCAGATTTCTACTTGTGTTTGGAGCTCAGGATAATAAGAATATTTTGCTGTTTGCTTTTTAAATCCTTCATCTCTTACTTTCCTGCTATCCTACTCATTGGCAACATGCATATATTTAGAATGTCTTTCTGAATGTAGCTCATTAATGTTGAGAATGCACAGCCTCTGTGTTTTAGTATTGTTAAGATACTGTAGATGTGACACACTGTTCATAAAATCACTCATAATTAGTGCACTTAAATTAATACCAAGAAAGAAGAGATATATAGGAAAAGCCTGATTTTATTCTGTATTGCACAGACCATTTTTGCAGGGCAGCCATATCCACAAATTTAATATCTGTGTGTTTGTGTGTGTGTAAACACTTTTTTACAAGGGAAGAAAAGGCTTTTGTGGTAGATATATTGATATACTGAAAAGTTATATTTTATCATCCTTCTGAAAAAAAAAGGCATGTTGAGCACTGTGTCATTGCCACACCTCTGTCATATTTTAATCTGCACTTTTTTTTTTTTGATACACGGGCCTCTCTGTTGTGGCCTCTCCTGTTGTGGAGTACAGGTTCCAGACACGCAGGCTTAGAGGCCATGGCTCATGGGCCGAGCCGCTCTGCGGCATGTGGGATCTTCCCAGACCGGGACACGAACCCGCATCCCCTGCATTGGCAGGCGAACTCTCAACCACGGCACCACCAGGGAAGCCCCCTAATCTGCACATTTTAATCTTTATTTTGTAGACATTTCATAACCACAGTTCTCTCTAAAGCTAAATTCTCATTCAGATGATTGAATAACCAACCACTACTTGCCCCCTGTCACATGCCACCAAAAACCAGAGAGATCAGAGTTTAGTAATGGTCAGTGAGAATAGCTTTTTTTTTTTTTTTTTTTTGCTCTTCACAAACAGTTAAGTTTTTTGGTTGCTGGCAGGGATTATTAACTATCTTTGTAATCAGCTCTACCTGGGGTCGAAGCCCAGCTCTTTCACTTACTAGCTGTATGAACTTGTATGAGTAAACCCCTCAGTTTCTCACTGTAAATGAAGATACTAATACTTACTTTACAGGGTTGTTGTGCAGTGAAAATATAATTTCCTTGCACAAAGTAGATGTTCCTTTTCTGTTTGATTATTTTTTGCAGAGCTTTATATTTTCCAAAAATTTTTACAAACATTAACTTGTTTGATATTCATGACATCCTGATGAGGTAGTTAGGCCAAAAATTATTATTGACAGATTAGGAAACTAAAGCTCACATAGCCAGTCATGAGAACTCTGGCCATAATCTAGGTCACCTCCTCCAAGGAGACTGGTGCACAGTATCAGGTTTTGAAAGAAAAATATCTCTGATTTGAAAAAAAGCAAACTTTTTTTCCAGTACATGTGGAAATACATATACACTTACACAGAACATCAATGTATATTATTTAGATACATGTTTTCCTCAAAACGTTCTTAAGTTAAGAAAAGCACAATTTATGTTCCTTGTATAGTGGTCCAACAACTTTAAATGTGAAGTATTATACATAAAATATTTTTTTATTATCAAAGTAAATTCCTGGGGGGAAATCCAAACCAAAGTAGAACAAAATCTCTAAGAACCCTTCCTTCTGAAAAAAACTCAAAGCAGTGGATCAGCAATACATGAAGGTAGTGGGGAAATAAACAAAGTACTACCTGAATTTAACTATTTTCTTAACTGTAGTATACACTACATTTACTGTGCAATACATAGAGTGTAGTATACACTAGTTTCTAGTGTAGCATGGAAAGAGTTGTGAATGCAAAAAGAATCTCTACTCTCTGAAACCCTTCAAGTCCAAGCCAATTCTGGAGGCTGCCAATGTAGCATAAGTAGCTGACAGCATTAACAGCCTCAATGCCACCTACTTCTGCTCTCTGGATTACTGTTCCAAATTGATGAGTGTCTCTCCCAGGTGTTCCTAAGGTTATCACTAGCTTTCTGCATTAGAGATTGTCTCTTTCAGGTAGCAGGGACTGTGAGGACAAGTAGGAATGCACTATAGTACCCATTCACTGAAAGAGTGTTCTATAGCTCCAAGAACAGACATCAGCAGAGATGTCTACTGAGAAAGAAACCATATGACTCTAAACACTGAGGGGAATATGGTAGGAAAACAACATTGTACTAAAGTTGATGGAACTGTGCATGACACTAAAAACGTTCTGCTTTATAGACAGTTTTACTAAACTATAACTCAGTGATTAGAGAAAGAGGCTGATGCAATCTTATATCTGTCTAACTTCCGTTAGGTAATTTTTGTGTCTATGATTCAGAAGGAAGCCTGGCTTCTGACTCTCCTTAGACTTCTACCATTAAAAATTCAAATGGATGAAGACACATACTCTTATAAACACTTTATTTGGACCCACGTGATAATGCTTCCTCCAGCCTACTCTGATCCCAGAGTCATGATGTGGATGCCAATCTCCCTCGCCATATCATGAGCTCCTGCAGGAACAGGGAAATAACTTCTTTTTTTGCCTGAGCCCGGCACAGTGTTTTTGTATACCATAGACACTTAATAGAGCTTGTAAACCAATTACCATGATAAATTTTTTAAAAGATGGATTTTCCGTGTTGTACTAATTTATTTATTTTTCTTTGACAGCCAATAGTATCTGTTTTCTAGTCTCAAAGAAGAGAAAATATATAGGCAATTTAAAAATTTGTCTAAGGTTTTATGCGACAGTGAAGGTGGAGGTAGGAAAGAACTGAGAGGCAAACAAAATCTTTGTTGAGATACTTGTACATGTGGGTTTAGCAAAGAGGAAGAATCCCCCATTAATTGTATATTGTATGTTTTTAATCTCCACAATATCCCAAAGAGGTAGGTGATATTATCCTCATTTTTATTTTATTTTATTTATTTATTTATTATTATTATTTTAAATTATTATTATTATTATTATTATTATTATTTGCGGTACATGGGCCTCTCACTGCTGTGGCCTCTCCCGTTGTGGAGCACAGGCTCCGGACGTGCAGGCTCAGCGGCCATGGCTCACGGACCCAGCCGCTCCGCGGCATGTGGGATCCTCCCGGATCAGAGCACGAACCCATGTCCCCTGCATCGGCAGGTGGACTCTCAACCACTGCGCCACCAGGGAAGCCCTATCCTCATTTTTAAATGAGGAACAAGAGCATCAGAAAGATTAGACACTTACCCAAGGTCACTCAATTAGTAAGCTGTGGTGCCAAGTACCAAACCCATGTGTCTGATTTCAAGACCACTGTTTATTTCAGTTAAACACAAATATCTATTTCTCCCTTTTTGTAACCTTTATGTTAAGCTGAGAGCCTAAAACTATCTAGAAAGAGGTCATTATTTACAAGTCATAGTGAAAGTGCCAAAAATATATACACTTACCTTAGAAATAAAATTAGAAACATTACCTTAGATTTGAAATTAGAAGCACTGAGGAAATTAGGAATGGGTGCAAATTAGATGCATTAGCATGTGCCTGTACTTCTAGATATTAGATAAGTCTAGAGGAAAACTAAAGTTTAGACATTCATATTATATCAATGGAAACTGGGAAATAAGATCACTGCATTAATTTCAGCATCCATTCCCCAGGAAAGGAGTCCTAATGTCCTTAAGGAAGTGTGAACAAGCTAAGGCTGAATGAACACTATCATTTAATGAAGAAAACATTAAGAACCAGTCCCACAAAGCAATTGCCCTAGATTCTAGTATCTTTATTTTGCCAAGTAATTTGAGAATTATGATTAATTTTCATTTTTAACTAAATCTAACATATTTTGAATGTATACATTTAAAAGTTTTGCTAAATTCCTAAGAAAGATTATACTATTTAAGGGTGTCCTTTGTTTGTGGAAGAACACATCTACAATTTTATTATATACTAATGAGTAAAAAAAAAAATCCCTTTTGCACATATGGTTTCATACCCAACTTTGAAGGAAGATATCTCTTTGGTATTCCTAAGAATCGCAAAATAACTTTTGATTTGTGAGAACTTCCTAAAGCCCTATGTGTGAGATGGGAAGATATTATTGTACCCATTCACAGAAGAGGAATGAATGACCCACAACTAATTTGGAAGCTCACCTCTACAATGGATCAATAAAAGATTCTCCCAAATACTGAAGCCCCCAGGATAAATGTCCATGCTTGATATGAGTGCTCCCTGTAATAAGAGCAGGTCATGTGTGTGTGTGTATGTGTGTGTGTTTTCTGATTCCAGGTCCTTTCAGTATTTTACTAATCATAAAGTGTTAAAATTATCTTTCTTAAACTATATTTGTATTTATGATGTCAGCATTAACAAAAGCTAGAGGAATTTTCTAGTAGAAAGTGTCCTCAGAAGAGAAATAGTCTAATCACCAAGAAGGCTTGACAAGTATTCTATACAATGCTTGTATCTGTATATGTATTACACTGCATCCTGGTAGAGGCAGCGAATATAGTGAACTCTGTGACAAACTCAAATGCTGCTTCATTTAGAGTGAAATCTCATTTACCTCAGGTAAATGCTTCTTTACTCACAAGGAAATGCTTATATACTTGTGAGCTATTTTCAGCCTCTGGAAGAGACATCGCTTTAACGCCAAAGAGAGAGGTCTAGCTCGCTTTTAGTTGGCTCTTCCAGGTCCACTATCCATAAAGAGAGTTCAAAAGAGACTACAGTGCTATTTTTTTGTTGAGATGAATTCCATACATATCTCTCTTCTCTTTATGTCTACCTGATACCCTGAAAGTTACTAGGTTCCCAGTCAAGGTGGGGGGAAGTGTCCGTGTCTAATGAATTGATTGCCCTCTAGTGGATGGAGTGTAAAGATTTTTTTTTGGTAATATGATGAACCTAAACACTAATCTTGGAATAGTCAAAATGTTGCCTTCATATTTTCAAGGGGAAAACTTGACATCTACTTTTGTCTTTGTGCTCTTAGAGCACATCTTTTAGTTAATTCACTCTTATACCATACTTCCTGGGTTGCTATCTTTTTTCAGGTTATTAAAAAACAACAGACATTTTTTACAGGTCTACTATATAAAAGAGACTGTGACTAAATCAGTGATGAGTAAAAAGAAGTATAATGCATGGTATCTGGGTTTATAGAGCTCAAATTTAGCAAAGAATATATTTTACTGGTATTAAATGCTAAATGCATCCTTTAAATGAGGAAGGCTATTGGGTTTTAGCAGCAAATGATCATCTCACATTCCCCCCACCCCCTCATGATGGAACCCTGCCAGATCCTAAGGGGAATTTCCCCATAAATAAGAGTAGAGCATAAATGGGGTTATGAGTTGAGGAAGCCATAGAACTGGATCCTTTACTAACTCTGGACTCCAATGATACCTTTTAATTCTAAAGACTTCATTTAATATAAGATTATTGATTCCCATCTCTTGGAATAGTCATGACACTGTAGGTCTCTGTAGGTACAGAGTAAATTAGGACTTCTAATATGAAAAATATTTACTTAATAGTTTTAAACATATTTAGCACTAATTAAATAAAGGTTAGAGTGGATCAGGGTGGAGTTGAATGAGGGACTCCATATATATCAGTTAAATCAGCTAATTATATTGATCAAGTTACCCAAATATTTTCATATGAAAATCCCCCCAACTTCCTCTTCTCCACCACTCACACATTATCTGGAAAAACCTTCCTTACTTCTAGAGCATAGTATTTATTCTGTTGAATCATTATTACATGTTAACCTCTCTCTCTGTCTCTCTCTCTCTGATTCAGTAGACTGTGAGGTTTTTTTTAATTGTATCCAATATTTAGTACAGGCACAGAGTAGGCTCATAAGTCAATAAAAGGTCATTGGAAACTTCAGGCACCTGGGGAGATAAGGGTACCTAATAATATCTCTCAAACTATAATATGTAGAAGACTATTTCACCTTCCTGGCTGTTTATTTAATTTGTTTGTTATAACTATTAGTGAACACACATGGGGATCTAATAAAACCTAAATTAAAATTCTACTTTTTATATTACCAACTGAAAGAGGACCATGTTCTCACTGTTGTTAAACCATGCTAAATAGGAACAAAGCTAAATTAAGTCATGCAGTACATTATCTAATGATTGAGCTGAAGAAAATGATGATCCTTTAATGGAAATTTTAATGCCAAATTTCCCCAGAAAACAGTGTCATATTACTAGTCTGTTGAGAAAACTGATCTGAATAATATTAGGAAACTTAAAGGAGTAAAAAGTTGTTTAAAATATAAAAAATAGTAGACATGGGAATAAAGGGAACACTGCATAAGTCATCATATTTGCAACTACAAAGAGTCAAGGGCCTGTACTAATGTTACAACTATTGTATATGAATAAGTTTATGAGAATGCACTAGAAAAGAGAATGTTTAGCTGGGTGCTTCTGATATCTAAATGCACAGGAATATTATAAAACTAAATACAAGCAAGAAGGCAAGGGAAAAGGAAGAAAAAGAAAAGAAAGAAAGAAAGAAAGAAAGAAGAAAAGAATGAAAGAAAGAAAGAAGAAAGGAGGGATATAGGTATACATATAGCTGACTCACTTTGCTGTACAGTAGACACTAACACAACATTGTAAAGCAACTATACTCCAATAAAAATTAATAAAAAAAGAATAACAAAAAACAAACTTTATAAATATTAGAAAGTAAAATACAGAACTCTACCAACAACAACAACAACAACAACAACAACAAAAACAGAAAGAGAGAAAGAAAGCCAGAGAGAGAAAGAAAGAGTGAGAATTAGGGCAAGAGAACATTACATTGATGCTCTAAGAAAATGAAATGTGTGTTTGATCTTTTTTTAGTTCCCAAAATACACTTTTCAGGAAAAAATGAAAACAAACAAAAAAAATGTAAAGAAAAAGAAAAAAAGAAAATGGAAGAAATGGAAGAGAAAGAATAAAACTCAAAAAAAGTCATCTACAAAATCCTATTTTTCTTGTATAAAAATAAGTTGTCTCAAAGGGTTACAAAATATTGAAACATTTGTTCTCTATATTACCCTGTTTGGGAGAATAATATAGGCCACAGGCAGGACAAGGATAAGCCCCTTGTACAATAAAAAATCAGGTGTTCCTGTTCAATCACTGATCTTCTATACATCCTCATTAAAAGGAAGAGAGTTGCCTATTTTTTTCTTTCCAGTCTCAGCAGGTGCAGAAGCCACACTGATTGTCATAATATTCAGGAAAAAAAAAGGCCAAGATACAAAATGTCCAAATTTCTCCCCACTGGCCTAGGATTACTGGAGGTATCCAGCTTGTGCTTTACAACAATGTAGTACTAGACGAAAAATACAGGAAAATAAATACTTAGTACTATCTGAAATTGTGGTTTCAAACTCTAATTTAAGACTAAATGTGAGCGTTGGAACTCTTTTTTTTTCTCTTATAATTTCTAGACTATATTAGAAACTATTGACTTGCCTGTCCCCCTAAGTATACTTTTAGCTTCAGAAAGGCAGGGACAGTGTTCTTGTTTACTGCTGTCTTCCAGAGCCTAGAGTTGTTAGCACAGAGTCGGTAGATAATAAACATTTGTAGAAGTCAGTATAAAAGTAAATCCAGTTGGCCCCCTGTTCTACTTTTTTCTTGACCCATCCTTGGTTTGCTCTAAGGTCAGCAGCAAGAAGTAAGGAGGACATCTTTTCTTATGGGCTCATCTTATTATATCAACTTCTCATGAGAGAGAAGAAAGAGCACAATTCACAGAAATTTAATAGCAGTAGCCAAGAGATTGATTCTAAGTTCTACTTAGACTCCTTTATTCCACTCACTGAACGTCCCACCTCCTGGTTCTGTTGCTTAATTTTGTTCTTGGAGGGCTAAAGGCCCTAAGGAAAAGTGGAAGGCCTTGGGTCTTCTAAAGGTTAGAGTATGTAGCCACCTAGTATAACTCATACCACATTTAATAAGTAGATTTGTTGAGTAGCCAAAACTACTGTGAAGCCTATGAGTACGTGACAGATGACCTCCTACTTTAAGTCTAATCAAATCCATTGACCATTTTCTGTAGTTGACCTAATGCTTTATTTTTCATGATGTATAAAACATGCCCAAAAAATCAATCTTGGAAAAAAAATTGTTTTCTGTGAGGAGTACTCAGGGAAAGGATACTAATGTTCATAGTTAGACAGCAATGGAAATGTCTCCCATAACATCCCCTCTGATTACTTAGTGCAGGTCCAGAATTACTGTAATCATGATACATTTCCTCTATTCCAGAAATACCTGGGCTAAATACAGGGTGATGTTTTAGCTAAAATAAAATTGTTGGATTCATATGTAGATGATATAATTCTGTAGAAGCCATTATGGATTTCTTATCACATTTACAACAGTGGTTGGAAACAGAGTAGCATGAAATAATAAATGCATTTATTAATATGAATTCATGTGAACATCAGAGTGATTTTATTTTTTGGTTGGGACCCTAACTTTCTGGCTCCACTGAATGATATTTGTCAAGATATTCTAACTATTAAGAAGATCTTTCATAGAAAACCAAAAGAATAGTATTTTACCATCAGAAAGACTAATTGTTAAATTTAATATTCAATTTAAACATGGTATACATCAAAGAGCTTGACCATGTTTACACTCATCTCAATGAGATTTTGATAAGAAATAGAACACATGCTTTAAGTGTGAAGACTTAAGATACTTTATTTGTTTATCATCTGGACTTGTCATCTCACTTCTGACATTATGAGGCCAGTGGTGAGAAAATAGGATGACAAGAGAGAAAATGTAGGATGGGGAAAGGTAAAACATGCTGCGCACAGAGGTTTTCAGGAATTACACTAATGAAGAACTGTAAGAGAGCATGTCAAATGGGTGAGAAGAGAGAGTAGCTTTATGTAGCATACTGATATATCTATAAAAAGCATGTTTTTTGACAAATACCATATGATATAACTTGTATTTGGAATCTAAAAAAATGATACAAATGAACTTATCTACAAAACAGAAACAGACTCACAGACATAGGAAACAAACTTACGTTTACCAAACGGGAAGGGGGTAAGGGATAAATAAGGAGTTTGGGATTAGCAGATACAAACTACTATATATATAAAGTAGATAAACAACAAAGACCTACTGTATAGCACAGGGAACTACACTCAGTATCTTGTAATAACCTATAATGGAAAAGAATATTAAAAAGAATGTATATATATATATATATATATATATATATATATATATATATATATATAACTGAATCACTTTGCTATACACCAGAAATTGACACAACATTGTAAATCAACTATGCTTCGATAGAAAAATTTTTGAGTATTTTTTTCTTTCTCTAAGAGCCTCTAAAAATAAAAAGTGTTTTGTGAATGTGAATAAAAATAATGCCCATAAAATCAACAGCAATGACAGAAACAGCTACTACCTTTTATTGCATGCTTATCATGTGCCAGGCACTGTGCTAAGAGATTTCCATGACTGATCTTACTGGTAGCATTCAACTGCAAACTGAGAGCTAAAATACATTGTGTTCCCTCAGTTTGTTCTCATCATCACCCTCATAGAGAGGCATGCAGCTGGTGTACCTCAGAGGTTGTAGTTAACAGAGCCTTTGTGATATAAAGAGAAAATAGAAAAATGTGAGAGTTTTATTAGAAGGGTGAGAATTAGCAAGCCATCATATGTATCCATCTATCCACTTAATGGCTTTCGCTCACCTATATCTGCTAACTCAGACTAATAAAACACTCTGAGTGGAGTTGAGAAACTAGTGAGTGATCTTAAATATGTGCATATAACAATAAGAAAGGGAAAGAATGAAGGAAATGAGAGCGAGTTCGTGAAGGGAAGCAGGGGAGAGGGGAGAAAGAAAACCTGAGTTTGAACTGAATAAGAAATGTCTTCTGCAGATTTCAAATTTGACCACTATCATTATGGAGTTAAGTGCTTGCTTTTATACCCTCTTTCTTGGACACAGTCAGTGGACACTAGAACATGTCCTTGAGCTCATGGTAGTGTCACAGAAACAGGTTCATTTGAAAGCTAATTCATTGTTCTTCCTATGCCTCCAAACTTTAAAAACAAACCTTCCTGCATGTTACAATCACTGCATTTTTTCATCAGATGCTTACTTCCAGATCAGAAAGGATATTCTATAGCTCTGTCTAAGATCCTTGTAGAGCTTAAATTCTGAAATGTAAAACACCCCGGAACTCTTCACTCTCTTCATTCAGTGATAAGGATCCCCAGTGGAAATCAGCCCCTGATTTCATTGCATGAACTATAGTGTATACTTAGGTACTATTTAGATGCATGCTATGAAACCTCTCATTTACTTCATATATGTTATTTGCCAGAAAGATAATTTCTTTCAGTTTCACTTTTAAAGAAAAAATATACAAGCCAATGGCACAATGCTCAGATTGGAGTTAAACACAGCCAAGAAATCAGACCCGCAAAGCAACAGTGCTTTGCTGATGTTTCATGTATGGCAACAAGCAACAAAAGTGCAACTCCGTCAAGCCTTTGATCTACACTTTAAAAGCACAGGGTACTTTTATAGACCCAAACTTTAATATCCACGGAAGAAGCAAAACAAAACAAAACAAAACAAAAACACCCTCTAGAATTTACCAATTAAGATCTCTATGCATCTCTTCCTTTTTAGTTAGGCAGTTTTCTCCTTTCTGATTCGTTTGTACCATTTCAGAAATGTGTCTCTCAGCTTTATAAATCTGGAGAGAAAAATCAGCACCTCTGCAAATTAAGTAGTGCAAGGCAAAATGAAAAGAATATCTTTTTTCCTGATATTTGACTCTTTGAAAATTCAGCTATTTTTCAGGTTCCCTAAGCCCCAAGCCCTATGAAAGAGACAGGTTTCCCTCTGCCATTCCATATACATCACAGTGGCCAGAAATCATTCCTCAAAGCAGAACAGGCACCCGAAGAGCTGAGACGTAACTGTGGATATCCCCCCTGGCCTCTGCAGCAGAGACCAAATGTAAGCAGTAACCAAAGTTGTTTAACTATGTATCATCGGGAGGGAGTAAATACTGTTAATCTTCAAAAACATGCAAAACTGTGTTGTCCTCTCATTAAAATGTGAATGAATCCTTAGCATTAAAGTATTTCAAAAAAAAAGAATATGAAAGAGACTATACACTATTGGAGGAAGAGGGGCATAAACTAGAGAGTGTCAAATGCTCCTGGGAAAAATTGCAGCTCCATGGCAAAGGAAAGAAAAATAACTGATTTTTGTGCTTTTGTAGTTGTATTCACAGCATCAGGCAGAAGTGTTTTAATGTTAAGACAGCCCCTAATACCCCAAGAGCCCATGCTTTTCAGCTTGTGAAACTTAGTAAGCAGGCAAGTCTAGAAGGATTCAGGTGTTCTTATTCACACAACTGGCTAATTACAGCAACTGGCTATAATGGAGAAAGTATCTTGTAATCTTAGGGTATCTCTGAGTGGGGGAAAACCAAGAGGGAGTATTTTATTTCTGCTTTACTTATTCTTACAAGGAGGGTAGGACTAAGTAAAGGAAAGAATGCAAGGAGCATGCCCAGAGGAGGGAAAATATATGAAACACAATTTCCCGATTTCTGTTTTCAGACTGCTGTTTTTTCTTTCATTATTCAGAAAAAGTATATTTTTTCTCCAAACTTGTGAATATTTATGGTATTTTCCCCTGGTTAGGAAAACCAGCTTTATTATGGAATGGGAGAAGTGTCTACAGAAATTACAAACAAAATGTGGTGCATTCTAAATCCCTTACAGCTAATCTCATTATAAATGTGAATTTTTCTTCAATGATGGCACGCAAAAATATATTTAAAACATACTAATTTTAGGGCTCCCCTGGTGGCACAGTGCAGTTGAGAGCCCGCCAGTTGAGAGCCCGCCTGCTGATGCAGGGGACACGGGTTCGTGCCCCAGTCTGGGAAGATCCCACATGCCGTGGAGTGGCTGGGCCTGTGAGCCATGGCCACTGAGCCTGTGCATCCGGAGCCTGTGCTCCACAACGGGAGAGGCTACAACAGTGAGAGGTCCGCATACCGCAAAAAAAAAAAAAAAAAAAAAAAAAAGTATATCTATCTATCTATCTATCTATCTATCTATATCTATCTATCTATATATATATATATATTAATGTTAATAAAGAAAGGTCTCCCAAAATAATGAACTCTAAGTGCTTCAGCAGGAGCCTTTGGGGAAGGATTATTGGTAGCAGCCAGTGTGAGATAGAAGAGGTTTAAGTCAGAGCAGGTGAGAGTTAATGTGGTCAGGAGGGGAATCAGCTCAGCAAAAAGTGAACCCCAAATCAAATAGAATGAGCCCTGCATAATTGTCACAATGTTAAGTAATGTAAGCAGAATGTGAGGCCTTTAGAAAGGTCTCATAATCTGAGTGTTTTTCTCTTCCGTGCGACACATATCATAAATGCTACTTGGAGGTAGCATATTACGTTTGCCCCATTTGGCTTGCTGTACCTTCTCTCACTGTTGTGATAACAAAAACTCTTTAATGTGTCTTAGCTGCAGATGTCCTCTTGCTTTTGTATCTCAAAAAGAACAGCTAAAAACCTGCCAGAGGCACTGCTTGCCCTGCAGGTTTGTTCTCTTATCATCCATTTTAGCTGATGTATTTGTACACCTTATATTTCTGTACCATAGCTCATTTCATCCAGAAGGGATTTTGAGGGAATACATGTTGTTTCAAGGGAACCAAGGACAAACTGGGTGAAATGAGACTAATTTCATCATGCAGGGGATGTGGCAGCTGCAGCAAAGAAAGGAGCCACCACTGAACAGTTAGTTATAAAACCCCAAACCACTGCTTTTGGAGACGGTGTTTTCACCTTACATTGAGAATGTACTGATGGTGCCCTCTGTCCTTTAATAGCAGTACTGTGACTTTCTGATATGTTGTTTTGGTCCTGAAGAATCAGGCCACATAAAACTGAAATGCTCTTTACTTAAGCAGCACCTTTCATCTGACAGACTAAATCCCCCTTACCACCTCTGGTTCATTAACTCTCCTAATACCTTCCTGAGGTGACATATATAAACCCCATGGTATATAGATGGGGTAACAGAAAAGTAAGAACACAGTTAACTGACTTGCTCAGAATGTTACAATATATCTTTTTTCACAATGGCAATTGATTGTAGAGCTCTGGGCTCTAAGGATGTAGACATAACAATTCCCAAGGAGGTGTCCTGTGAACCTGAAATGCCACTGAAATGCCATGCATGCAACTACACGGGGGAGAAAAAACACTGTTCTGTATCAATATTATACAAGTGAAACCTTTGACCACATGCATAAGGTTGACATTATTGCATATTGAACACAGTTTTTCAAGCAGAGTCTGGCATCAATGCAAGAAAGTGTATCTAGCATCATCCATCTGATGAGCACAAATGGGCAGAGGAAGAGGCTAAGAGCATGACAGGTCATGGCATGAGTGTGAATTAGGACACAAGCCCAGAGGCAGCATTTGGTACAGGTAACAAAGATTTAGAAAAGATTCAGAAAAGTAAGAACCATTATCTTGAATCCCAAGACTAGGGGTTTAAGAACCAATAGAAGCAGATCTTAATAAGAGACAGAAAAAGAGATTAGGTCAAAATTAGGTTATATGCCCTCCTGCCCTACCATCTGTATGGTTTAAATAATAATACTGCCTATGTATTGGTTTGAACACTTTTGGTCTCTGGTGGCTTCATTGTCATCACCATCATCATCATCATCATCATCACCACCATCATTATGTTCCTCATCTTTAGAGAAAAGAGAATCTTTATGATTCTATTCCCCATGGTCTAGATAATAGGCTATTCAACTGTGGACCAAAGTGAAAAAATTCAGCTCCCTCTTTATGGTAATAGAGCAAGAAGAGTCCTGCCTCCTACTGATCTCTTAGTAGGCATTCCAATTCTCTGGAAAGTGCAGCTACATTCCCTTAGCACCAACTCTCTTTCTTTTCAAGTTTATGTTCTGAACAGCAGAGATATAAGGTCTAAATTGGTGGTTGTGGATAGGTTCTTTGGAGAGAAAATTATCCTACTGGAACCAAAAAAAAAAAAAAAAAAAGAATGGTGAAGCTGCCTTCATCTTTAGCAAAAACATACTCCCTTGTGTGTGTGCTTGTGTGTGTGTATGTTTGTATGTGTGTGTTTGTAGGGTGAAAGAGAGAGAACAGAGAGAGAATTAAGCTAATCCTTAATATGCCAGAGGTGGAAGTACAGAAATGGCCCCTGAAGATACCATCTCATAGGGGGCACAAGAGTGTCTATCATGTTTGTTACCCTGATTTATTTCATTTCACATGTATGAGCTCTCTATCCTTACACCAACATTGACTCTTCATAGGGTGCGAAGTATATGAATATCTAAACGTAAAACCTTTCTCTGGTCCCAGGGCTTTATCTGGCACTGGGATAAATATACAACAGTTTCACCAAATTCCTAAATTTAGTTTTATATTTGATGTGTGAAACTTTTTAGAAGGATGGAGCTTGATGCTCATAGGGGACTGAAGCAGTTTATGCTACTCCCTTTCTGTTGTGTTGTTTGGTTTGCATTCACCAAGGAATCATTTGAGAGTGATTTAGAAAAGTTATGTTTCCAGTGCCAGAGTGTTACCTCTAGTGGCATTTGACATCTTAGTAACATTCTGGAATAGGCCCACATTCAAGCACTGCACCACACAGGAGCAAAGTCTTTATACCTACAATTCTTACTAGAGAGAACAAAACCTTCTCACCAGTCTTATCAATTACACATGTATTTACTACATGACATCTTGATTACTTTTTCCTTCATGCTCTATAGGATATGATTTATTTGAGGGAAAAAGTAAGTGAAATATTTTTCTACCCTTAAATTTCAATTGAAAGATGAATAAACTGGAGTTTAATTAAAGAAAGTTATTTTTAACAGTGGACTCTTGAAACCCTGATGCTTACTGGATTTATTTCATCACCCTCCCAGGTCTTGCTTGCCTCTTACTTTTCTGTGAAAGCTTCAAGTGATTCTCTGAAAGGGGCAGCAGAGCTGAGTATCAACAAAAGAAAAGCAATGGCAGACATTTTTCACTCATCCTCACCTATTTGGTCCAGTACTGGACGGTGTCCCTGTAATTCTCATCTTTAGAGGATAGTTGCCTGCATTTTCCATCACTTTGTCTAAAAGATGACCAATTAACAATGAACTGACTCTTTAATTTAAGAAAAGTGTTATCCTAGTTTTTCATATACTTAAGAATTTGGGTTCAGTGACTAAAGTATTTGAAATGAAAAATTGATAGCCCCTTAGTGATGCAAAGTGGAAAAAGAGGAAATAATTAAACAAACTTTTATAGAAATCAATTCCCTTTCTATATCTGATTCCTCCCTTTTCTGTATCCTAATCTCCTGTATTCCATTCTTACCATCAGACATTTTCTAATGTCTTTTCTGAAGTGGTTGGACTTCAGCAGATTGGTGCTATCATTTCTTTACCAAAGGAGATTGCTAATGAGTTGCATTTTTTCCAGCTGATTCTCAATGATCCATTTTCATATAATCAGTTGCTAACACGCCAGCAGCAGAGCCTAAAATATCCTTACTGGCCCTGTGCTCAGTGCGACACACTGGCTGCAGTTCATTAAGGAACTGAGATACCTCCAAATGCATTGTGGGACTGCAGAGTCTACAGAACAAAAGAACCCACAGGAGCATGTCTAGCCTCTTGTTACTGAAGAAATTATACAAGGTGATCCCTTTGCGGCTTATTTCTTCCTCAATATTCATGTCTAAATCAATACTAGCCCTGAGATGATACTGCTGTTGAGTTAAAAATCTCTGTGATTTGTCTATAGCAAGCAGTTACATGTAACTTACATGTAACATGTAACTTCCAGGAGGAAGTGCAATGTTGCTCTTTATAAATAATCAGAGCTGTTCCATCCTAAGTAGAACAGAGGGCTGGAATTCACTTTGAACAATTTAAATCTCCAGATTCCATAAGTCATGTATATTTAGATTTCTGGACTTGATTCCAAAGTACTAGAATCATTTTTATTTTACTTTATCTATCTAGTTTACTTATTTATTTAGTTTCTTAGTTATTTGCTGTAAACTGAAGGGACTATTTCTTTATGAAGTTCTTTCTGCCACAAGATCATGCATGCTTTCTGGCAACCACAGTAATGGGGTGTCTACTCAAATTCAGGGAGGCTTTTTCAGGGGAAGCAGATTTCCTAGGCATTCCAGGTATTGCACTTTAAAGAGGCTGCCATGAAGTACAGCCTGTTCTGCAGCAGCACACTGGGTACTAGGTCCTTAGGCATCCAGATGGGCTATGGATGTTGCTAATGTCAAGCTGATTTGAATAAATGTTCTAGGAAAACTTATGAACAAAGCACTCAAGGCCAGATATACAAACTTAATGCATGCATATTTGCCCACTCCCATCGAGGTTCTCCATAAGGAATAGAAGAGGCAAGATTTCTTTCTTTGTCTGTGTGTGTGTATATGTGTCCATGTTAGTCCATGAAATGATTTTTTAGAAAGTTATCAGATAAAAAAATAAAAATAAGAACAAAATCACAAGTGATGACACTTTAAGGAGGAGAATTTTTGCTTTACCTAAAATGAGAGTCTTGAATCATTTATTGATTTATTGACTCATTCATTCATTCCATAAATATATATGTTATGACATACACTGGGTGAGATGCAGGACCTATCATTGTGAACAAAACTTCTAAGTGCCCTGTCCTCATAAGGTTTAATTTCTAGTTAAGGAAACATAATAAACAAGTAAACAGATAAATACACAAGATGATAACAGATTGTGATAAGTGCTCTGAAGGAAACAAAAGAGGGTAATAAGCTAAAGAATAGCAGGGCTTTGCATAGGAGCAATAGGTAACTTGTAAACTGCGATGTGAAGAATGAAAATGAGCCAGCTTCACAAAAAGTGGAGGGAGGAACATTCCAAGCACACGTAACTGCCCTGAAGCACAAGGCGTTTGTATTTTCAGGGACAATAAAGGAAGCCAGCATGTAGCATGAATCAGTGCTATAGTCCCCATAGCACAGAACTGCATTTCAGACAGTTGTACCAAAGGACAGCATTGGAAGGGTAGCGTTTTCCTCCAGAAGTTCATGCTCAGAGAGGGCCATCTCTCACTCTTCTTTTTTTTTTTTTTTTTTGCAGTATGCGGGCCTCTCACTGCCGTGGCCCCTCCCGTTGTGGAACACAGGCTCCAGACGCACAGGCTCAGCGGCCATGGCTCACGGGCCATGGCTTACAGGCCCAGCCGCTCTGTGGCATGTGGGATCCTCCCGGACCGGGGCACGAACCCACGTCTCCTGCATTGGCAGGCAGACTCTCAACCACTGCCCCACCAGGGAAGCCCCTCTCACTCCTCTTATTTTGAATTTCTCATCCATAAATTGACTGGAAACATCTTGAACTAATTTATGACAGCTTATATTACTTTTTAAGGTGTAATGAAATTTGATGGTTAGCTACCTGCAGTTTCAAATAATGTTTTCTTTCTATTTGCCCTAAATTGATCTCTGTGAAACTTCAAAAAGTCACTTTTTAAAAATTTCTAGTGCTCTGAGACATGAGATGTCTGTTCTCATTTTTCCCTACACAATCTAAACTTTTACTTATCTTAGAAAAATTCAACTTTAATTTTCATTGCATCCATACTGAAGAGTTTTTCTCTTTTTTAGTTTGTTCTTATTGATTATTTACTCTATTCCTTTAATTATTCTATGGCCAGTAAGGTGATCGCAACATAGGAATTTCTGTAGTGTGCTTGGTGGTATCTGAGGAGTTCAAAAGGACTCCATGCCCCTAAAACACTTTTGCCCATTAGCCCAACAGGTTTGAATAAAATGTTTCTCTTTGTGACTTCATTGGATTAAATGATTGAAGACCCTTATTTGCTAGCTAAGAAGGGTAACAATTAACTCTTAGAAAAAGCCCTTTCTGAGGGAACAGGGCACTGGAGAAATTATGGAAAAGGAATTGAACACCTGGAGATGGGAAATCAGAATTTAATTCCTGGATCATCCCTTTACTTACTCTGTGAATCTACACAACTTCTGCAGAAGTGCATAGTATATTGATTGAAAGTAGGGTGCTGGATTCATACATATTTGATTATAATTCTGGCACAACCACTGACTAGCTGGGCAAATCATTTAACTTCTATGATCTTCATCTTCCTTATGTGTAAAATGAGAAAACCAACTGTGCTTAACTCATAAGGCTATTGAGATAATCAAATGAAATAATGTAGGTAATATACTTGGTCCAAAGTTAGCCCACAATGCAGTGTTACTATAAATGTTAACCTTCCTGAATTATTTTCTCCTATCTGTAAAATGGGAGCAAGATTTCCCCAAATCACAAGGATACTGAGATTTATAACCCTGTGTTTGTAATATGAAAAGAACAGTTTAGAAATAGGTACATATAGAAGGAAACAGGAAAGGAAACATATAGAGGCAGGAAGTAATCACTGTAGAGGATACAGTGCTGTACCACCCAGATCTCTTTTGTAATTGAAGAACCTATTCCTCTAGCTTCTGGGAGTGCTGACAGCAGATACCTCTCAGCTTTCAGCTCTCCTCAGAATTGCCTTGGAGGTGTCCAGTCTCTATCCCCTGCCACTGCCCAGAATGGGGAGGAAAATTAAAGTCTGGTCCTTTTGTCCAATGTGACACAATTTTGAAGAGTTATCTCTAATTTTAAAATAACCATGGATCAGCTGAGGACTTCCCTGAGATTAAATCACAGCCCAGCTTCTCCTTCCCAATTTTACTTTCTTCCATTTTTCTCATGTGGAGATACCAAGAGCACTCTCCTGCATTCTAATCTCTGTCTCAGAGTCTTCTTCCTGGGAACTCAGTCATGTGCTCTGACCCATCAAAAACTCCTCCTTTGGCCCTAGAGTTTGCCACTTCACTTTTGGTTTGAGAGTGATTGCTACATCAAATTTATTTCCAAATATCTCAATTTGATCATATTTTTAGCTTGTATTCACATAGAATACAATCATTTTTGAAGTAACTTTTTCACTTTAAAATAAAACAGAGATACAAAACACACAGACACATATACACACAAATGTAGCTCAGTGAAATATTAGGAGACAAACATCTTTGTAACCACAATCTAGGTCAAAAAATAAAATTTTATCAGTCAGAAGCCCCTTCGTGTGTCTCATCCTAATCACAATCTTCCTCCACCACAACTAACTACAAAAGTAAAACAATTCTTCACACTTCTTTGTATTTTTATCACACAAATATGAATCCCTATATATCATACTTTATTCCTTTTTTAAAAATTTATATGTCGCCTAGTTCTCTTTTAATCTAAAATTCCTCCTTCATTTTTAAAAATTTTCTCTTACAATTTATCTGTTAAAAGCTTAGGCCATTTGACCTATAGTCTCCCACAGTCTGGATTTTGCTGAAGGCACTTTCATGGCACTATTTAATAGAGTCCTCTCTCCTTGTTATTTCCTGAAGGTGGCAACTAGATCCAAAGTTTGATAAACTCAAGTTTGATTCTTCTGGCAAAATATGGTGGTGTTATATCCTTTCCTCAGGAGAGACATAAGGTCTGGCTATCTGCCTTTTGACATTAGGAGCTCTTAATACTCGATACCTACATTTATTAATTTATTGCATTTGGAATATGATGATATTCTAATTGTATCATTTCTGTTTTAATTATTAGTTGGATTACTTAAATAAAGAGTCACCTCTCCACATTCACCAATTAGTTACTCAGTGGTAAAATTTATATAAGAAGGGCAGGATAAATCCTTGAGTCTTTTCCTTTATTTACCAGAAAATGAATTGTTTAACTATCATTTTATTTAGGTTACTGTTTATTTTGTATTAATATCATTATGAAATCATGAATCTAAATATATTTGATGGGTTTTATATCATTTTAATTATTATTCCTACCGAAGCTCCACTTGTCCCATATCCATCCAGTGAGAACCCTTAAATTTGCTCCTGAGTCCAATTTGACAAGACCAAGTAGTTTCTTTTAATTGATTCCTTGCTATCTGTTATAACTTACGTTATAAGCTTATCATGTGTCTCTTCAACCCCAGACCTTTTCTCTGTGGGGAAATGGAATCAGCCATTTCTCAAAAACAGGTTGCTTTATTTTAGTGGAGAATGATATTTCAGTACCAGTGCTACAGGTTTAGCCATTGTTTCTAGTAATTTCAATAGACAGAAATAGAAAATTATATATACAAAGTATATAAATTACATGTAAAATTATAATCGTGCATATTATATATGTTTATATAGAGTATGTATATTATATAAAAATTATATATTTATAATATATAAAATGTAACAAAATTATATTGGTATAAGTACATTAAACTCATACATATCATATAATTATAATTTTACATGTAACTTAAATATCATATATGTATATATATAATTTCCTGTCAGTATATATAATTATTCATGAGTTTGTATCAATACTTGCAATTCCAATGCAGGAGTATGGGTTTTTTACTTATCTTTTACTATATTACAGCTGTATCTCCTTTCTATAGGAAAAACATTGTTTCTCAAATACAGAGAATGATAGAAATCATTTATCATATAAATGCTCATTTGTTTGATCCAGTAACACATAAAAGCCTCAGAATAGCAATGTTAAAACTATCACCCCAAGATTGTTAGTGAAAAAATTTTTATATATGCTTTCTTCCTACGACTCATTCATTTTTTAAAAATAATTGTGCTATCTCTCCTATGATATAGCATATAGCCATTTTGATACGTAGTTTTTCTGTTATAATTTCATTTACTCTCAGTTCCATAGATTATTATTATATATTTATAAGTCACTGCCAGTCCTCATGTTGCTGTCCCTTTAGTCATTTTAGTTGAGTAAGTCTTATTCTCTAGATTTCCCAGGAATGATCTGAGGAAAGATATTCGTTGAGTTCTTGCAGGTTAATGGCATTTTTGTTGTCCCTTACACTTTTTTTCAAGCTTTACTGAGATATAATTTATATATAACTGTAAATTTAAGGTAAACTGTAAATTTGATATACATATATGTTACAAAATGTTTACCACATAAGGTTAGCAACCATATCCTTCACCTCACATAATTACCTTTTTTTGTTCTTGTTATGGTGAGAACATTAAAGCACTACCCTCATAGCAACTTTCAAGTATACAATAGGGTATTGTTAACTATAGTCCCAATGCTTACATCCAAGAAATTATTCATCTTATAACTGAAAGTTTGTACTCTATGACCAACGTCTCCACATGTCTGCCAGCCGTCAGTCCTGGCTACAACCATTCTACTCCCTATTTCTATTACTTGGCCTTTTAATTTATTTATTTTTATTGGAGTATAATTGCTTTACAATGTTGTGTTACTCTCTACTGTAGAACAAAATGAATCAGCTATATTTATACATATATCCACATATCTCTTCCATCTTGAGCATCCCTTCCACTTCCCCCACCTAACCCACCTCTCTAGGTAATCACAGAGCACCAAACTGAGCTCCCTGTGCTATACAGCAGCTTCCCACTATCTATTTTACACATGGTAGTGAATATATGTCAAAGCTACTCTCTCAATTCGTCCCACTTTCCCCTTACCCTGCTGTGTCCACAAGTCTGTTCTCTATGTTTGTGTCTCTTTTCTGGCCCTGAAAATTGGTTCATCAGTACCATTTTTCTGTATTCCATATATATGTGTTAATATACTATATTTGCTTTTCTCTTTCTGACTTACTTCACTATGTATGACAGACTCTAGGTTCATACACATCATTACAAATGACCCAATTTCACTCCTTTTTATAGCTGAGTAATATTCCATTGTATATATGTACCACATCTTCCCTATCCATTCATCTGACAATGGACATGTAGGTTGCTTCCATGTCCTGGCTATTGTAAATAGTGCTGCAATGAACATTGTAGTACATGGCCCTTTTCGAATTATGGTTTTTTCAGTGTATATGCCCAGTAGTGGGATTGCTGGGTCATATGGTAGTTCTATTTTTAGTTTTTTAAGGAAAGTCCATACTGTTCTCCAAAGTGGCTGTATCAATTTACATTCCCACCAACAGGGCAAGAGGGTTCCCTTTTCTCCACACCGTCTCCAGCATTTATTGTTTGTAAATTTTTTGATGATGGACATTCTGACTTGTGTGAGGTGATACCTCATTGTGGTTTTGATATGCATTTCTCTAATAATTAGTGATGTTGAGTATCTTTTCATGTGTTTGTTGGCCATTTGTATGTCTTCTTGGAGAAATGTCTATTTAGGTCTTCTGCCCGTTTTGGGATTGGGTTGTTTGTTTTTCTGGTATTGAGCTGCATGAGCCGCTTGTATATTTTGGAGATTAATCCTTTGTCAGTTACTTCATTTTCAAATATTTTCTCCCATTCTGAGGGTTGTCTTTTCGTCTTGTTTATGGTTTCCTTTGCTGTGAAAAAGCTTTTAAATTTAATTAGGTCCCATTTATTTATTTTTATTTTTATTTTCATTACTCTAGGAGGTGAGTCAGAAAGGATCTTGCTGTGAATTATATCAAAGAGTATTCTGCCTATGTTTTCTTCTAAGAGATTTATAGCGTCCGGCCTTAACATTAGGTCTTTAATCTATTTTGAGTTTATTTTTGTGTATTGTGGTAGGAAGTGTTCTAATTTCATTCTTTTCCATGTAGCTGTCCAGTTTTCCCAGCACCACTTATTGAAGAGACTGTCTTTCCTCCATTGTATATTCTTGCCTCCTTTGTTGAAGATAAGTTGACCGCAGGTGCATAAGTTTATCTCTGGGCTTTCTATACTGTTCCATTGATCTATATTTCTGTTTTTGTGCCAGTACCATATTGCCTTGATTACTGTAGATTTGTAGTGTAGTCTGAAGTCAGGGAACCTGATTCCTCCAGCTCTGTTTTTCTTCCTCAAGATTGCTTTCACTGTTCAGGGTTTTTTGTGTTTCCATACAAATTTTTAATTTTTTTTTCTAGTTCTGTGAAAAATGCCATTGGTAATTTGATAGGGATTTCATTGAATCTGTAGATTGTTTTGGGTAGTACAGTCATTTTCACAATGTTGATTCTTCCAATCCAAGAACATGATATATCTCTCCATCTATTTGTGTCATCTTTGCTTTCTTTAATCAGTGTCTTATAGTTTTCTGCATACAGGTCTTTTGCATCCTTAGGTAGGTTTATTCCTAGGTATTTTATTACTTTTGTTGTAATGGTAAATGGGATTGTTTCCTTAATTTTTCTTTCTGATCTTTCATTTTCGTTGTATAGGAATGAAAGAGATTTCTGTGTATTAATTTTGTATCCTGCAACTTTACCAATTTCATTGATGAGCTCTAGTAGTTTTCTGGTGGCATCTTTAGGATTTTCTATGTATAGTATCATGTCATCTGCAAACAGTGCTTTTGACAAAATTCAACACCCTTTTATGATAAAATCTCTCCAGAAAGTGAGCATAGAGGAAACCTACCTCAACATAATAAAGCCATATATGACAAACCCACAGCAAACATTATTCTCAATGGTGAAAAATTGAAAGCATTTCCTCTAAGGTCAGGAATAAGACACAGGTGTCCACTCTTGCCACTATTATTCAACATAGTTTTGGTAGCCCTAGCCACAGCAATCAGAGAAGAGAAAGAAATAAAATAATCTAAATTGGAAAAGAAGTAGTAAAACTCTTACTCGGCCTTTTTAGATTCAACATGTGAGCAAGATCATATGGTTTGGTCTTTCTCTTTTTGACTTTTTTCACTTAGCATAATGCCTTCAAGATTCATCCATATTGTTGCAAATGGCAGGTTTTCCTTCTTTTCATGGTTGAATAATATTCCATTTTGTATATGTGCCAGATTTTCTTTATCCATGCATCCATACAATGGACGCTTAGGTTGTTTCCATGTCTTGACTACTGTGAATAATGCTGCAGTGAACATGGAGTGCAGATATCCTTTTGAGTTAGCGATTTCATCTCCTTTGAATATATACCCAGATGTGGGATTGCTGGATCATATAGTAGCTCTATTTTTAATATTTTGAGGAACTTCTATACTGTTTTCTATAGTGGTTATACCAATTCATATTCCCAACACCAGTTCACCACAGTTCCCTTTTCTCCACATCCTCACCAGAATTTGTTATCTTTTGTCTTTTTGTTAGTAGTCATTTTAGCAGGTGTGAAGTGGTATCTCGTTGTGGTTTTGGTTTACATTTCCCTGATGATTAGTGATGTTAAGCACATTTTTACGTACCTGTTGGGCATTTAAAAGTCTACTTTGGAAAAAAAAGTTTTTAAAATTCCCCTTCCTTTTTTAAAAATCTGATTTATTTTTGCATTATATGAATTCCTTACATTTTGGATATTAGCACTTTATCAGATATATGATTGGCAAGTATGTTTTCCCATTCTGTATGTTGCCTTCTCATTTTGTTACTTATTTCCTTTGCTGTGTATTAGCTTTTTAGTTTGATGTAGCTTAGTTTGATCAAAAATTATTTGTTGGTCTTCCCTGGTGGTGCAGTGGTTGAGAGTCTGCCTGCCGATGCAGGGGACATGGGTTTGTGCCCTGGTCTGGGAAGATCCCACAAGCCATGGAACAGCTAAGCCCGTGAGCCATGGCCTCTGAGCCTGCGCATCTGGAACCTGTGCTCCACAATGGGAGAGGCCACAACAATGAAAGGCCAGCATACTGAAAAAAAATAAATTAATTAAAAAAATAAATAATATTTTTTTGATTTTTGCTTTTGCTGCTTATGCTTTTGATGTCATATCTGAAAAAGTCATTGCCAGGATGAATGTCATGGAACTTCCACCCATGTTTCTTCTAGGAGTATTATGGTTTCAATTATTACATTTAGGTCTTTAATCCATTTGAGTTATTTTTTGTGAGTATAAGATAGGGGTCCAATTTCTTTACTTTGCATCTGCTTATCCAGTTTTCCCAACGCCATTTATTGAAGAGTCTATTCTCTCCACGTTGAGTATTCTTGGCTCCTCCCTCAAATATTAGTTGATGCTATATACATATGTTTATTTCTGGCCTCTTGAATTTATTCCATTGGTCTATGTATCTGTTCTTATGTCAGTAGCATACTCTTTTAATTACTATAGCTTTGTAATATAGCTTTTTAAAATTGTAACCATTTTTTTTAATGAAGTATAGCTAATTTATAACATTGTCTTAGTTTCAGGTGTACAGAAAAGTGATTCAGTTTTAAGTGTATATATATATTTTCAGATTCTTTTCCATTATAGGTTATTACAAGATATTGAACATAGTTGCCTGTGTTATACAGTATTCCTTGTTGCTTATCTATTTTATATATAGTAGAGTGTATATGTTAATCCTAAACTCCTAGCTTATCTCTCTTCACCATCCCCCCTATCCCTTTTGGTAAACATAAGTTTGTTTTCTATGTCTGTGAATTTATTTCTTTTTTGTAAATAAGTTCATTTATATCATTTTTTTAGATTCCACACATAAGTGATATCATATGATGTTTGTCTTTGTCTGACTTACTTCACTTAATATGATAATTTCTAGGTCCATCCATGTTACTTCAAATGGCATTAATTATTCTTTTTAATGGCTGAATAATATCCCACTATCTATATATCTATATCTATCTATATCTATACCTATATCTATATCTATAGATAGATAGATAGATAGATATAGATGTATACCACATTTTCTTTATCTATTCCTCTGTTGATGGACATTTAGGTTTCTTCCATGTCTTGGCTATTGCAAATAGTGCTGCCATGAACATTGTGGTGTATATGTCTTTTTGAATTAGAGCTTTTATCTTTTCCAGGTATATGCCCAGAAATGGGATTGCTGGATCATATGGTGACTCTATTTTTAGATTTTTCAGGAACCTCCATACTGTTCTCCATTGTGGCTGCACCAATTCACATTTCCCCCAACAGTGTAGAAAGGGTCTTTTTTCTGCACACCTTCTTCAGCATTTATAACTTGTAGACATTTTAATGGCCATTCTGACTGATGTGAGGTGATACCTCATTGTAGTTTTGATTTGCATTTCTCTAATATTCAGTGATATTGAGCATCTTTTCATGTACCTCTTGGCCTTCTGAATGTCTTCTTTGGAGAAATATCTATTTAGGTCATCTGCCCATTTTTGGATTGGGTTTTTTGTTTTCTTAATACTAAGCTGTATGAGCTGTTTGTATATTTTGGAAATTAATCCCTTGTTGGTAGCTTCATTTGCAAATATTTTCTCCCAGTCCATAGATTGTCTTTCATTTTCTTTATGGTTTCCTTTTCTGTGAAATAAACTTTTAAGTTTAATTAGGTTTCACTTGTTTCTTTTTGTTTTTATTTCCATTACTCTATGAGACAGATCAAAAAAATATATTGCTGTGATTTTTGTCAAAGATTGTTCTGCCTACGTTTTCCTCTAGGAGTTTTAGTATCCAGTCTTACATTTAGGTCTTTAATCCATTTTGAGTTTGTTTTTGTAAATGGTGTTAGAGAATGTTCTAATTTCATTATTTTACATGTAGCTTTCCAGTTTTCCCAGCACCACTTATTGAAGAGACTGTCTTTTTTCCATTGTATATTCTTGACTCCTTTGTTGTAGATTAATTGATTGTAAGTGGATGGCTTTATTTCTGGGCTTTCTATCTTGTTCTATTGATCTATAGTTCTGTTTTTGTGCCAGTACCATACTGTTTTGATTACTGTAGCTTTTTAGTATAGACTGAAGTCAAAGAGCATGATTCCTCCAGCTCCATTCTTCTTTCTCAAGATTGTTTTGGCTATTCAGGGTCTTTTGTGTTTCCATACAAATGGAAACCATATGATCATCTCAATAGATTCAGAAAAAGCTTTTGATAAAATTCAACATCCATTTATAATAAAAATTCTTCAGAAAGTGGGCATAGAGGGAACATACCTCTACATAATAAAGACTGTGAATGACAAGCTCACAGGTAACATCACACTCAACAGTGAAAAGCTGGAGACAAATCCTCTAACATCAGGAACAAGACAGGGATGCCCACTCTCAACATTTTTATTCAACATAGTTTTGGAAATACTAGCCACAGCAATCAAAAAAATAACACAAATTGTAAAAGAAGAAGTAAGAGTGTAACTGTTTGCAGATGACATGAAAATCCTCTACATAGAATATACTAAAGATACTACCAGAAAACTACTAGAGCTCATCAATGAATTCTGTAAAGTTGCTGGGTACAAAATTAATATACAGAAATCTGTTGCATTCCTATACACTAACAACAAAATTTCAGAAAGAGAAATTAAGGGTACAATTCCATTTCCATCTCATGAAAAAGAATAAAATACTTAGGAATAAACCTACCTAAGGAAGCAAAAGACCTGTACTCTGAAACTATAAGACACTGATGAAAGAAACTGAAGACAACACAAACAGATGGAAAGATATACTGTGTTCTTGGATTTGAAGATTCAATATTGTTAAAATGACTATACTATCCAAAGCAATCTACAGATTCAGTGCAATCCTTATCAAATTACCAATGGCGTTTTTCACAGAACTAGAACAAAAAATCTTTTAATTTGTAATAGTTTGAAAACAGGAAGTGTGATACTTCCAACGTTGTTCTTTCTTAAGATTGCTTTGACTATTTGGGGTGTTTTGTGGTTCCATATGAATTTTTGGATTTCTTTTTCTATTTTTGTGAATGCATGACTCTAAAATCAGTTCTTCTACATGCAGAATCATGGCTTGCATTTTCTTTTCTTGAGTACCTTAGTTATGTCATCCCATTTACTTGTGGTTTAAAGCATTGCAAAAAAAATCTGATGGTAATCTAATTTTCCTACTGTTATAAATTGCATGTCCTTTTTAATCTATATGCCCAGAAAATTTTTTGTTTCTTTAAAACTCAGTAGTTTTACTAGAATATGAAAATAGGTATAATAGCCTCTGTTCCCAACACCAAATTCTCAAGTGTACTGTGAGCTTGAAAGGATGCCTTGCATTCTCACTGTTTTGAAGAGTTGAAATGAAAGGTTAAGAGAGAATATAATCATCTATGTACATGTAGAAAGAGTCTACAAACTGGTAAAGTTCCATTTATTCCTACTCTTTCAGCTGCTCACCAGCCTATGGACTTTGACTTTTTTACCATGAACGTTCATTTTTTTTTCCCTTTGTGTGGGTATCCTGATAACTAAATACAGGTTGTTTTGTCCTAGGGGACAACCACAACATTTAGCATATTCATTAATTTAATTAGGACCTTGTTTACACTTTTGCTGTCAACCATAATTATTTGTTTATTTGAACTACAGTCACCTGACTTCATTAAACATCAGTAGCTGTCAGTAAATGAGGTGTGCTTGACTTTCATAATTAAGTGTAAATTTAAGAGGGTTGATTTCTAATAGAACAGGCCATGTTTTCACAAAATGACAATGGAAATCAAGGGCAGGGACCTAGTTAAACTTAGACTTTGTGATAAGGTTAAAGATAAGGCACTAATTAATGTGGATGCAGTTTCCTGACAATACTCCCCGCTCAGTTGTTAGTCTCAAAGATCATTGTATAACCCCCACCTTTTTTTTCAAAGCAGAACATGTTCAAGTGAGCTAATGAAGGCCCCAAAGCAGGTTTCATAGTGATCATTTCACTCTGATAACTGCATATTTCTCTAATCCGAGCCAGTAAAGCTGATATTTGTCAAAAAATTAAAGTTTCTTCTTCATATCAACTCTTACCATTCACAGAAAAATCAAAGTATGGTGAAAGAGTATGAGTTTAGAGTCAGATTTGGAGTTTGAGCTCTGGTTCCATTGCTTATCAGCTGAGTGAGATTGAACAAGTTTTTAAAACTTTAAGACTTCCCTGGCGGTCCAGTGGTTAAGACTGCACACTTCCACTGCAGGGTGCTGCCTGGGTTCAATCCCTGGTTGGGGAACTAAGATCCCACATGCTACATGGTGTGGCCAAAAAGAAAAAAAAAACAATTATGTGCTCAGTATTATCATCTGAAAAGTGGGGAATAGTGACATATTTGTTCTTTCTCACATAAAAAAATGGATAGAGAAAATATTGTAAACTATAGGGTGATAGGTAATTTCTTTGTATTATATAATTTTTTTCCCTAGGACCCATTTATTTTGGAGTTTCAAAGTGAACATAAAAATTGTTATTGGGTGTGCTTTTTGAAGGTCTTTTAAAGTATCTTCTGTATAAGAATATCAAGCAACTAATATTTGAAAACTTACTTGATGCAAGAAATAGAGATGGAAGAGAAGGGAAAAAACCTTAGAGATTTTACCTATCCCCCAACACAGTGGCAATGTTAGTTTAGCTTCATTTTAGCTTCATTTTGAATTATACTGTCTCTTGTGAACTTTGGGCTTGTTCAGTTGCCTTAGGCTCATTCTTGTTAACACTAACCCTTGCTAACATAAAGAGGACCTGACTGCCAACAAAACTGTGAAGGAAGCCATTTTTTTCCGTGGTTATTTTCCTACACCCATGACCCCCAACATCATCTACTCCTCCTTCTTGGCATACTCTCCTCCATACTCCATTGCCTATTGCCTAGCTGGCTTCGGTTGTCACCTGGATGTCAACTCAGTTGATACTAATTACTAGGATGTTAGAAAATAACCAGTTTACAGCATATCTCCTTTCAGTTTTATTTGTGTTTTTTAGAGGGGATTCATGACAGAGAAGGGCTAAAGGGATAAATATAATGGTGAAATGACTGGTAGTAGGTTGTATTATGTAGACAATTACATACTCTGCTCATAGGATTTTCCTTTTCAGATACAAAATGTACAGAAACTCGAATTGGATCTGTCTAGGACAAGAGGACTATACAAGAAACAAACAAAACTTATGAAATCCCCATATTGACTTATTTTATTGTGATTTGATTCTTTCTCATAACATAGGTCATAGGAAAAAACTGAATTAAATGCAGGCACTAACTCATTAAGTCCTTATTAATCTTGGTTTTACTCAAAATGTCAATGTAGAATGCAGCAATAGTGGTAAAAGACTACTAAAAGTGTGATTGGATCCTGTAGTGTTCCAAAATGGATAACAGTGTGCATCAGAGAAAAAGGAATCCCACTGGTGGTAAAGAGCTAGCCACCTGAATATCATTCAGTACATGTTCAGATCTAATGCCACCACAATCCATTTAGTTCTTTGAACTCATAAATGAGAACTCAGAAACAAATTCAGTCCTGACCAAAGTAAGCAACATTGGACCCTGCCTTACACATTTATTCCTAGCTCTTGGCGTGATACAAAGCTGCCATTGCATTGATGATAGCCTTAGGACCAGTTTCACAAGCCAGACCATTTTATTCCTGACAGTGAGAAGCTTCAAAAAACAGAAATAATGTCATTCTCTTTATGCATATAAGGTGAGGGAGTCAGTGAGTACACAGGTATCTAAGTAATTATATTAGTCATGTTTGCTGCCACAGGCCCTGCTTTTTACTCTAACAAGGTAGGTGGTTCACTGTAATTATTTAGTCACTAAAAGAATCTCCCTCTATACATTTTGGTACAAGAAGAAACAATTATTTTCCTGGTAGTATTTGGTAACACACAAACTATCAACCAGGAACAAATAAAATTTAGGTAGGTGGTACCATCTGTGCCCATTATATTCCAATCAAACAATTTTTCTCTCAAATACCCTATTTTGGGTGTTAGAAAAGGAAGCTAATAGCTTTTCCAAAACCCAGGAAAAGAAAATTGATTATCTTTCTAAAATGTAGTGAATGCCATTCAAGCTGCTTACTGTGTTTACTGGCAACTAAACCATCCTAACTCCTTTTCTTTCAAAACTCTTAATAACCACAAAATATAATATGCAGTTCTTGCATGCCTAACCATGCCACTTAATGCAATTTAAATTGTTCAGAGAAGAATTTATAAGAGAAATCTAGAATAGAACAACTAAGTGTTATGATGATTAATTTTATGTATCAACTTGACTGGGCTAAGGGAGGCCTAGATAGCTGGTAAAACATTATTTCTGGGTGTGTCTGTGAGGGTGTGTCTAGAAGGGGTTAGCTTTTGAATTAGTAGTGAATAAAGACTACCCACCTTTACCAGTGTAGGCAAGCACTATCCAAACTGTTGAGGGCCAGAAGACAACACAAAGGTGGAGGAAGTGCAAATTCTCTCTCTTCTTGAGCTTGGATGTCCATCTTCTACCCTTGGACTTTGGGGCTCCTGGTTCTTGGGCAGCTTCTTAGTTCTCAGGCCTTTGGACTCAGGCTGAATTATACCACTGGTTTTCCTGGTTCTCCAGCTTGCAGATAGCATATCATGGCATATCTCAGCTCCATAATAACAAATCTTCTCTTATTTGTCTTTTTCTGAAGTGTGAACCTTGAGATGAAGGAAAAAGATACCATTCATCCATTTCAGAAGAGATGAAGGAAAAAGATGCCATTCATCCATTCTCCTGACAGTACTGTTAGTGGTTCCTACTTCTTCCTGAATCATAGATCACCATCTCCCTTAGAGTTACTATCACCAAATTGATCTCTGCACATGACTTCCAAGAATAAAAACTGTAGATCTCAATCTCCCTTATATCCATGGGTGGCCACGTGACCAAGTTTGGGCTAAGGACAAATAATGAGAGATGATGTGTGAAATTTCTGAGATATATACTTAAAGTTACCAAACACACCCCTTCTTTCTCCTTTCTTTTATTCTATTACTTGAAATGTGATCAAAATGGTGATTTTCGTGGACCATGCACATGGGAAACATCTTAGTGTTGGCAGAGCAAAAAGAATGATTTTGGATCCATGGATGCCCTAACACCAAAATCATAAAAAAAGTAGTTGATTTCATAATATTTTCATTAGAAGCTATTGAATCACACAGACAAAATATTGGTAAATATATAGAACATTAGAACAACAATAATAATAAACTTTATCAAAAGTAGAGAACATAAACTATCTTCAGTTATACAAGGAAGATTTACAAATTTGACTGGATACCAGGTCACAAAGTCCTTAACAGAATTCAAATAATAGGTAACATGCACATTACAGTCTCTGACCATGATGTAAATAAATGAGAAAATAAATTTTAAAGATTTTTTTAATTACCAAATTCATTGCTAAATAAATCACAGTTTAAAGAAAAAATTCCAGTGGAAATGATAGAATGTTTATAACTGAATATTACTGAAAGTACTATGTGGAGAAACTTTTTAAAGGAAAATTTTAAAATACAGAACCATACAGAGAAATATATAACAAATTCCTTCATTATTAAAAATGTTAACATTTAGTCATTTTGTTTCACTTTTTTTTAAATTTAAAAGCAAAGATCTCATAGGTAAAATTGGAGTTTTCCTTTTCTTCCTCAACAATCTTATACTCCTTCCTTCCTTTCTGGAAACATCTTCTCTCATGAATGTAGCAAATATCCTACAGTGTTAGTCAGGGTTCTCCAGAGAAACAGAACCAATAAGATACCTCTATCTCTATTTCTATCTCTAACTTGCTATCTCTATATAGAGAGATTGGTTGAATGATTATTTGGAAGAATTGGTTTATGTAATTATGGATGCGGGCAAGTTCCAAGATCTGCCGTCTGAGTAGGCAAGCTAGAGACCCAGAAGAGCTGATGGTTTAGTTCCAGAAGAAGGCCAGCAGGCTCAAGATCCAGGGAGATCCAGTGTTTTAAGTTGAGGCTGAAGGCAGGAAAAATGTCAATGTCCATCAGGCAGAAAAAGGGTCCGACTTTTTGTTCTAGTCCTTCTTCAACTGAATGGATGAGTCCAATCTACATTAAGGATGGTAATCTGCTTTACTCAGTCTACCAATTTAAATGTTAAATTGGTAGAAAACACACTCATCAAAAACACCATCACAGAAATACTCAGAAAAATGTTTGAACGAATATGTGGGTACCCCATGGCCCTGTCAAGATGATATAAGAAATTAACCATCACACCTACCAATTGTATTTTTTGCTCTTATTTGTTGTATGTATCCAATGTGGCTTTGTATATATTGTTTTAAACTTTACAAACGTTATCACAGTCTACATAGAATTTTGCAACTTGCTTTTCACTGATAATTACATTTTGATTACTATTCTTATTGTTACATTTAGATCAAGTTCTTTCATTCTAAGTATGTCAGGTAATTTACTAATAAAATAAACATTTATTTATTTATCTATTCTCCAAGTTGTACAATGTGTGTCCTTCTACAAGTATCCTGGTACAAAGATACAAGAGTTTATCTAAGATACATACCTATAAGCAGACTATCTAGTTTGTAGGATATGCTTAGTTTCAAATTCATTTGATAATGCCAAATCATGATCCAAAATGATTGCATAAATTTGCACTCCCACTAGAGTGTGTATGAGAGTCCTTCTTTTTCTATATTTCAACCAATACTTGGTGTTAACAGACTTTTTATTTTTGCTAATATGGTCAACAATATCTAATTAGGTTTTAATATCAATTTTCATGAATACCCATGCAGTAGATATTTGTCTTTTTCTCTATCTTTAGTATCTAAACTCTCTTCAAATTTGGAGGAAAGCAAGATAAGTCAAAAGCAGGATATGCCTTTACTACAGGTTCTGACAGTGGGGGGTTGTAGCATATGTCCCCCTTTCCAGTTCTGTGACAGCTAAGACATAAAGACTTTGTTTAGGCCAGTCAGCTGGATATTCTCACAAATTTTCACAAATGCTACACTGAATTAGAGAGTATGGAAGTATTCCTTGGTAGTGATATTAGAAGTGATGGAAGCAAGTATTTTTTTTTTCCATTAGCAGTGACCTACGAAGACTGTATCTCTGATGAGATTCTGGCTGAAGGGATATTCCCTTTGTTCCTGTCTGTGTTCTGATCCTTAGTATTCTAGGCATTGATTCTGTGAGCTAATATGATAATTGTTGACTGATTTCTTTTCTGCTTAAACTACCCAGAGCTTTTAATCTATTGTTTAAAATCAAAAACTCTATTCTGTTCCATTAATCAATGTGTCTGTTTTTATTCCAATATCATACCAAAATAGAAAAATAGATAAATGAAACAGAATACAGCACTCACAAATATATTCCCATAAATATCATCAACAAATCTTTGACAAAGAACAAATTAGATACAATGGAACAAAGATAGTCTTTTCAAAAAACAGTGCAGGAACAATTGGACATCCACATGCAAAAAAATGAATCTAGACACGGACTTTTCAAACTTCACAAAAATTAACTCATAATGGATCAAGATTTAAATGTAAAATGCAAGACTATAAAAAATCCTAAAAGATAACATAAGAGAAAAACTAGATGATCTTGGATGTGGTTATGCCTTTTTAGGTACAACCTTAAATGCACAATCTATGAAGGAAGTACTTGATAAGTTGGACTTCATTAAAATTAAAAATTTATTCTCTATGAAAGACAGTGTCAAGAGAATAAGAAGACAAGCCACACCAAGGGATAAACTATTTACAAAAGACACATCTAGTAAAAGATCATTATTCAAATATACAAAGAACTCTTAAAATTCAACAATAAGAAAACAAACAATCCTATTAAAATGTGGGCCAAAAACCTTCACAGATACCTCACCAAAGAAGGTATACAGATGGCAAATATGCATATGAAAAGATGCTCTGCATAATACATCATCAGGGAAATGGTAAGTAAAAGAACAATGAGATACTAATACACACGTATTAGAATGGCCAAAATCTGGATCACTGACAACACCAAATGCTGGCGAGGATGGAGAGTGACAGAAACTCTAGTGCTTTGCTAGTGAGAATATGAACTCTTTCAGTCACATTGGAAAAACATCTGGCAATTCCTCAAATAAAAACAGATATGTCAAAAGACCCAAAAATTCCACTGTTAGTTGTATATCCAAGAGAACTGAAAATATATATTCATATTAACATTTGTACAAAAATATTCATAGCAGCATTAATCATAATAGCCAGAAAGTGGAACAAGCCCAAATAGCTATCAATTGATGAACAGATAAACAAAATGTAGTATATCCATACAATAAAATATTATTCAGCCATAAAAAATGAAGTACCAATACATGCTATAACTTGAAAGAACCTTGAAATCATTATGCTAACTGAAAGAAGCCAGACAAAAAAAGGCTACATATGAATGATTCAATTTACGTGAAATTTCCAATATTGGTACATCTATCGAGAAAAAAAGTAAATTAGTGGTTGCCTGGAAGGGCAGAGAGGATGGAATGGGGAGTAAGTGCTAATGAATATGGGGTTTCCTTTTGGAATGATTAAAATATTGTGTAATTAGTAATGATGGTTGTGAAACTGTGAATATATTAAAAATCACTAAATTGTACATTTTCAAAGAGTGAATTTTATGGTATGTGAATTATAAAATATTATAAAATTATAAACGTGCTCTACTATAATTTTTCTAGTACTTTTAACCCCACTTCTTCCAAAAAAATTAAGTCTTTGATTTATGGCTCTGATTCATTGGCTCTTGTATCGTGTGAGGGATGCCCCCATTTTCTATTTTTCCCATGTGGAAAGTCAATTTCCCCTGTGTCATTTATAGAACATCCCATTCTTTTCCAATGTTTTCAATCCTCACTGATGTATATATCAATTGTCACACAAATCCTGTTTGAGCTCTCTACTGTGTTTAATTGAAATTTTGATATCATACAGTCTTTAATTAGCATATCTTGACATGTAGTGGATAAACACACCTTACTTTTTTCATTATTATTCTTTAAAATAATTTTTGGAGTTTGTTAAGATTTAAAAATCAATCTCATTAACATTTTGACTGAAATTTCATTTGAATTATATATTAATTTGGGGAAAAATCACATCTTACACTGTGTTTTCTCATTTCTTATCATGGTACCTATTACCTACCAGGAGAATGAAGGTTACAGAATAAAAAGTATACTTCATAAATTCTCACAATGTATAGCTAATATAACAACAACAACAACAAAAAGTTATAGGAAAGACATGTGGGACTAAATGTGAAACATGCTAATTACTTTATCCTTCATATTAGAAAGTAAATCCATTGGTAAAATTGAAATATATACTTTAACATTATTCCTTTATCTTAATGATTTCCTTATACTCTTATATCTTAATAATTAATAATTTCTGCACTGAAGGAACAGTTAAATTCAACAATTCTTTCCATTTTATTTATTATTTCTATTTTTGATCAAATGAATTTAACTTAATATTTTTGTTTCAAAACATCATATATGGTAGGAGCTCATTCATATCAAACTCTGAACATCTATCTATCTTTATTTCATTCTGATTTGTGTAAAGAGGTATATTGAATAATGTTCACCACACATTAACTATTTCTGATGATAGGATCTATATTTGTTTATAATATCTGTTGAATTATATGGTATTGCTTGAATCTTTTATAATGAGCATTGTTTTAAAGAAAAACGATGGCAAATGTGGCACCACTAAAAGTGGTGAAAAACAAATCATGGGTTTTAAATATTTGAAGAAAAATATTGCAATACATATGACTGAAACAGTATTGATATCCTTAAAGAATATCTGCAGATGGTTAGAAAAAGACAATGTAGCCAATAGAAAAATCAGAAGAAGAGGGGGAAATGTAAATAATTCATATGAAAAGTTCTCCATGACTCTGGCTTTTGGAGAAATATTAAGTTTAAAATATTGGATATTACTTTCATCATTCAGATGGTTAAAATTTTTTAAAGCAATAATATCTAGTGTTAATAAGTATTGGAAAAAGTTTCATACATCACTAGTATTATTTTTGAATTGCTACAATTGTTTTGTTAGGTAATCTGACAATATTTTTTTAATTTAAAATACACAAAAAGAGCATTGCAAGTCATACTAAATTTACAAGCCAAACTAAACAAGAGGGTAATTTATTGGAAAGGTATTGGGAATGCACAGATATATGGGAAGGCTTGTGAATTAGATTTGAAAATAGGAACCAAGATAGTTCCTACATTACTTGTAAGCAAGAATCTCAACATAGCCTATACAGTAACAGATCAGGGCACCACCTGCTGAGAAGAATACCAGTTGTTAAGGATTTATGGTCCCAGAAGAGTGTGTCCTATTTGCTGAAATTAAGTACATGTCAGTCCCTTGAGTATACAAGGGCAATGAGAGAAAGAAGGTAATAACATTTGTTGAACAGTTACTAAATACCAGGAACTCTTTTAAGCTCTTTAAGCCAGTATCTCATTTAATCTTCTAAACAACATTTTAATGATTTATCTCTATTTTGTTAATGAAGTTAAAGTTTCTATGATCACAAAGCTGGTAAGTAGTGGAGCTGAGATTTAAATGTATTCTGATACCTTAGTCTGATATTCCTTGAATATTTGTAGTAGAAATGTAGGTATCACTTGGTGAAAATTACCTGGTATAAATTACCATCCCACAAAAAACACAAAATTTAGGGAAGAAAACCATGTCCCATCTCCCTGCAATTTACTTTGATTCCAATAAAATGAGAAAAATAGTAAAAAGAATGTTCAAATAATAAATGTCCAAAACAGACCAAGCAATTCCACTTTGGAGAATCTGCATGTAGTAGATAAATTCTAAGATGAGTATCAATGACTTTCACCTTGCATAATCTCTTTCTGTTGATTATAGAACCTGTGGATATGATGAGACTTCACTCCTATGATTATGTTCCATGTGTGGCAAAAGAGTCCAGATGTATTCTATTCAATAATCTGTAATGACCTATATGAGAAAAGAATCTAAAAACGAGTGGATATATGTATATGTATAAATGAATCACTTTGCTGTACAACAGAAACTAACACAACATTGTAAATCAACTATACTCCAATAAAAATTAATTCACAAAAAGAGTCCAGATGTGATTAAATTTACCGTTGAGCTGATTTTGAGTAAATCAAATGGTGGGAATGCAAATTGATACAAGGCACTATGGAGAACAGTATGGAGGTTCCTTAAAAAACTAAAAATAGAACTAACATGTGACCCAGCAATCTCACTACTGGGCATATACCCAAAGAAAACCATAATTCAAAAAGATACATGGGGTTTCCCTGGTGGCGTGGTGGTTGAGGGTCTGCCTGCCGATGCAGGGGATATGGGTTCGTACCCTGGTATGGGAGGATCCCACGTGCCCCGGAGCAGCTGGCCCCATGAGCCATGGCCGCTGGGCCTGTGCGTCCAGAGCCTGTGCTCCGCGGCAGGAGAGACCACAGCAGTGAGAGGCCCGTGTACCGCAAAAAAAAAAAAAAAAAAAAAAAAAAAAAAGATACATGCACCCCAATGTTCACTGCAGCACTTTTTACAATAGCCAGGACATGGAAGCAACCTAAATTTCCATCAACAGAGGAATGAATAAAGAAGATGTGGTACATATGTACCATGGACTATTAGCCATAAAAGAGAACTAAATTGAGTCATTTGTAGATATGTGGATGGACCTAGAGAGTGTCATGCAGAGTGAAGTAAGTCAGAAAGAGAAAAACAAATATTGTACGTTTATGCATTTATGTTGAATCTGAAAAATTGGTATAGACGATCGTATTTACAAAGCAGAAATAGAGACGCAGATGTAGAGAACAAATGTATGGATACCTAAGGGCAAAGGGAGGGTGGGATGAATTGGGAGATTGGGACTCACATATAAACATTATTGATACTATGTATAAAATAGATAACTAATATAGATAACTATAGCACAGGGAACTCTACTCAATACTCTGTGGTGACCTAAATAGGAAGGAAATCCAAAAAAGGGGGATAGATGTATATGTATATCTGTTTCACTCTGCTGTACAGTAGACACTAACACAACACTGTAAAGCAACTACACTCCAACAAATTTTTTTAAGAAAGAAATATTCTGGATGGGCTAGTTAAATATGGGTCAGAAACACAGGGAGTCAGTGATTCAAAGCATGAAAAGGAATCAATATTCTGACATTGAGGATGATGGAAGCCATGTGGCAAGTAATATGAAAGGCCTTTAGGAGAAGAGAGAGAGCCCCTGCTTCAGCAAGAAAATAGGAATCTCAGTCCTACCACCTCAAGAAACTGGATTCTCCCAACAACATAAATGAGCTTGGAAATGGATGTGTGCCATAGTGAAGCCTCCAGACAAGAACACAGTCAGCAACACATTGATTTCAGTTTTGAAATATCTTGTGCAGACAACCAAGCAACAACATGCTGGACTTATTACCTACAATACTGTGAACTAATAAATGGGCCTTGTTTTAACCTGCTAACCTTGTGATAAATATATTATGCAGCTATTGAAATCTAATATATTTTATTACAGAAATAAAAGTACCAGTACTATGGGCATATGTTCAGTTATATTTATTGTACTAGAAAAACGTGAAATTAACCTGAGTGTGCCTCAGTAGTCACTGAGAATGTTGTGACAGATCATGACATTATAAAGTCTGTCAGTGTTAAATTAACCAGGGTAATATGTGTTGACATGGAAACATGTCTATTGTATATTGAGTGAGGAAACTTAGGTGTAGAACTATGTATATAATGTGTATGATCCTATTTTATTTTTAAGAATCATATACATCTATAAATATAGACATATATAAAAATTTAGTAGGCAATAGCTACTAAATGCCTCAGAAGGGTAGGACCACATTGCTATTATAATGATGGAATAGGAGCAGATTATTACATCTTTTATACATCTCTGAATTTTTTGACATGTAGCAATGTGTGTTACCCCTGTCATGAAAAACTAATTAAAATGTTTAAAATATCACACATTTTGAGAAAATGAACTACACCTATAACTCAAGAGGCTAGAAAATTTTAAAAAATAGGAGGAATGAAAAAATCAGAAATTAATTGAAAATAAAATTAATACAAGCTGGTATTAAAATTCATACATTCTAGATTTGTGAAGTAGAAAACTAAAACCTTATATACGACCACCCTTGTATATATTCTATAGTAACAGCTTAGAGTTTATCCATCTTAATTTTGTTTGCATACACACACTCATATGTACATGACTCAAGCTATTTGGGGAAATGATCAATTATTTGACTCATATTTGATACTAATTTCTAGTTTTCTTAAATTAGGTCAGATCATGTGTTCTTTACAATTTTCTACTGTTTTTAATTTATTGAAAATTTTTTTCAGTTTTGTGCTTGTTTGTTTTGCCTAAGACTATCACTCATTCATTATGAACATTCCCCTGTTGATTGTAGTTTGCCTTAAATTCTATTATGTTTAAAAAACATTACAACCTGTGTATTATTTTTTCCTTTTTCCTGATACAGCATGGACCATTCTTTGAATCTTTGTTTTCTAAGGCATATTTTTGTAATTGCAAATCTTAGAAACATCCATAATTTGAATTTGTTTTATTAAATTTGGAGTTCGGTCTTTGAATGGACCAGCTCAACCCATGTACAATTTTTTTCACAATTTCTATTTTAGAGCTTTACTTTTGTGATCTTGTTTTATACATTTTGACTTTAGCTTTCCCTGAGATTTTGTTTTCTATTTTTTTTTATATATTAACTGTGGGGTTTCTTCATTGTTTGTTAAATATCTCATTTGTGATCTGGCAGTATACATTCTTTTTTGAAATATGAACATGTATTTCCTAATTATCTAATTATCTAGAATTAAAGGCTGTTTAATGTGTGCATATGAAAATGGAGGATTTTTGCATACAGTCATTTTACCTGTTCTCTAAAAATTCTTTTTTCTGTTAGTATAATTTAGAAACTTGGGCAATATAATAATTATTAAATTATTATTTATATTTTTAAAATATTTCAACCAAGAACTTTTTTTGGCATTTTCTTTGTTTTGTTGAAATGCTTAATGTGATTCAATACACAATTGTATGTTTAGTAGATTTCATTGCTCACTACCATGATTTCCCCTTTATTTAAATATTCTTCTTAATTTATATGAAGGACAGTAGTAATAAGCCTTGGAGTAGTTTTTCATATAATTGTACCTTTTTTTAACAGCTTTACTGAAATATAATTCACATACCATGCAATACACAAATTTATAGTACTTTTCTAAGCCTTTGATTATCTGAAAATATCCTTGTGCATTTTTTAAAGTAAACTTTTTATTTTGTGATTACTGTTGATTCTCATTTTGTAAGAAATAATACAGAGAGATCCTGTGTGCCTTTTAAGTAGTTTCAACCAATGGTAACGCTTTACACAATTATATTATAATGGCATGACCAGGATATTGACATTGATACAATCAACCAGTCTTATGTAGACTTCCCTACTTTTACTTGTACTCAGTGTATGTGTTTGTGGAAGAGGTTAAATGTTTAGTGCAATTTAGTTGTATAACATATGTTAAGAAGTGTACTTGCACCAGAGTCAAGTTCCAGGAGAGTTTATTAACCACAACGATCCTTTGTGTTGCCTTTTTATAATCACATGAATCTCTTTCCTGCACCTCTATACCTTCTTCCCTAATCCCTGGAAACCACTAATCTCTTCTCCATTTCTAAAACACTGTCTTTTCAAAAATATTATACAAATGGAATCTTATGGTGTATAATAATCTTGTTGAATTGGATTCTTTTTTCATTCAGAATAATCCTTGGATATTCATTCAAGTTGTTGCCTATATCAATAGCTCATTACTTGTTACTGCTGAATAGTATTCCATGATATGTACATACCATATTTGTTTAACCATTCACTTATCAAAACATTCGGATTGTCTCCAGTTTTTTTTTTCTTATTATGGATAAAGCTGTTGTAACAGTTGTGTACAGATTTCTGTGTGAACAAAGGTTTTATTTATCTGGAATAAATGTACAAGAGTGCAATTTTTGGGTAGTATGGTAATTGCATGTTTAGTATTATAAGAAAATGCTGAACTGTATTCTAGAGTGATTATACCATTTTACTTTCCCATCAGCAATGTATGAGTGGTCCAGTTTCTCTGCATCCTGGCCAGCATTCGGTGTTTCCATTATTTTTTATTTTACTCATTCTAATAGGCATGTGTTGATATATATTGTTGTATTAATTTTAATTTCCCTAATGAGTAATATGATAGTTAATTCTGTGTCAGCTTGGCCAACATAACCAGATATTTGTTCAAATATAATTCTGGTTGTCTTTGTAAGGGTACTTTTGGGGGAGGGGAAAGGTGAAATTAACATTTAACTCAGTGGACTTTGAGTAAAGTAGATTTCCCTTCATAATATGGATAGAAGTTATCCAATCAGTTTAAGACCTTAATAGAACAAAGACGGACCTTTCCCCAGCAGAAAGGAATTCTGCCATCAGATGTATTTCAAACTTGAACTGAAACATTGGCTTTTTCCTAGGTCTTCAGCCTGCTGGCTCACTCTCCCAGTTTTAGGCTTGCCAGCCTCCATAATTGCATAAGCCAATTCCTTAAAATAAATATCTCTTTATACATGTCCACATCATATTGGTTCTTTTTCTCTGGAAAATATTAACTATATATGTAATAATGTTGAGCATCTTTTCATGTGCTCATTCACCATCTGTATATCCAATTTGGTGAAATATCTGTTTATGTTTTTTGTTTATTTTCTAATCAGATTTGTTTTTACTGTTGAGTTTTGAGAGTTCTTTATATATTATAGGTAGTAGTCCTTGGTCAGATACATAGTATGCATATATTTTCTCCCAGTCTGTAGCTTGTATTTTCAAACCCTTCACAGGTGTTTTACAGGTCAAAAGTTGTTAATTTTGATGATATGCAATATGTCAATTCCTTCTATGGATTATGCTTTTCATATCATGTCTAAAACTTCTTTCCCCAACCCTAGATTCAAAGATTATTTCCAATGATTTATTTCTAAATATTTTATAGTTTTATATTTTGCATTAATATCTGTTACTTATTTGAGTAATTTTTGTATGATGTAGGAGATTTAGGTTAGGTTAAGATTTTTTTTTTGTCTGTGGACTTCCAATTGCTCTAGCACTATTTGTTGAAAAGGCTATATTTTCTCCATTGAATTGCTTTTACAGCTTTGTCAAAAATCCATTGAACATATTTATGTGGGTTAATTTCTAGGTTCTCTATTCTGTTCCTTTTATCTATGTGTCTATCCCTATGCAAATAACAATACTGTCTTGATTTCAGTAGCTATATAGTAGGCCCTAATATCAGGTAGAGGGATTCCTCCCATTTTATTATCTGTGTATACCAATTCTATATTGTATGCTTTTTATATGTATTGTAAATAAGCTTGTTCTATCTACAAAAAAAAACCTTTGCTATGATTTTGATAGAATTGCATTAAATTTATAGATCAAATTAAACAATTACCATCTTTACTGTGGTGAGTCATCCAACATGCAAATAATGACTTAGGAGATAGGGCAAATCTAGAATCTAATGGCTTTCAGAGGAAAATACTAACCAGATCCCAAAAAAAACTGGGCAACAGAATTCCAGGAAGTCTCAAAAATTGGAGCCATCAGTTACTTCAGAAACCATGGTGAGACAGAGGATTAAACAGGAAGAGAGCTTGAAAATTTACTTATGGAGCCATTAAACTTTCAGGCCTCCTTCCTCACTCTTGCCTTAACAGAATCGCAGAGGCTCTGAAATCAGGGACACCAGACCAGAAGAGAGGAGTGTGGTGCTATACTGAAACATGAAATTCAGTGAAAGTCAGCATATTGAGTAGTGAAATTCCAAATCTCTGTTTGCCTCCCAGAATATGACAGCAAGGATGACAGTTTCAAAAGTAGAAAATGAAAGATTCTACTCTGAAGAAACTGAACCTTTGAAAGATTTATATTTGGAGGTCTCTGAAGAAATGGCCAGGTTTGTACTGTTGAAATAGGGTTAGGCCTACCTATACAGAAGTCCTGCTCAAGCACACAGAGCTTTTAATTAGGTTTTGGTGCATCAGTCTTAACTATAAATGGATATCCGAGGTTCATAGTATATTTCAACAAAGGTCTCATCTTTAAAGATCAAGACTCAAAAAAGAGAAAAGAGGAAAATTTGAGAAAACAGAAAATTCATTAATTTCACCCCATTACAAAAGCACAAAGGACTATTATATCTTTAGAGAACCAGGAGAAAATTATATAAAATCTTTAAAACATAAAAATTTAATCTACAAATAACTAAGAGAAAATCTTATAATATTAAGTGTTTCAGAAGATGTGGCTCAACAAGTATACCACATAAATTGCTGGTGAGATTGTAAAATGGATTGGTCACTTTGGAAAATTATTTAATATTATTTTATAAATTGAATACACATATGCCATATTAGCTAGAATTTTCACTCCTTGTTGTAGACTTAAGAGAAACTCTTACATATGTTTAGGACATGTACAAGATTGTCCACAGCACAAGATTGTTTATAATTTCAAAACTCTGGAAATAATTCAAATACTCATCAACAGGAGTATGGGTAAATAAATTATGGTTTATTCACACAATGGAATATTATATAGTATTCAAAAGAAAGAAATAGAACTATATGCATCAATATGGGTAAATATTACCAGTTTAATATCAAGAAAAAATTTAAGCTTAAAAAGATATATAATAACACTATATGCTTTTTTTAAAGTTAAAAACAATGAAAACTACATAATAACATTTTACTATATACTGTGTGTGTGTGTGTGTGTGTGTGTGTGTTTGCTTTGAAGGGCTACTTTGAGGACTAAGTTAAGACAAGTAAAATGCTTAGAACAGAACTTGGTAATATATGATAATTTTATTTTTAATATTTTTACAACTTTGGGAATATTTAAATAAAAAACTAAGCCAAAAAAAGGTAATTACTAACCCTGGAGATATATATATATATATATATATATATATATATATATATATATATATATATATATATATACACATATATATGTGATATTGTGTAACAAGGGAAATGAAATCATTAGCTATCACTTGTCTCAGTGTGAAAAGTATTTGCATAGTTATAATTACATAAATATTTTGAATATTGTTTAGCCCCCAATTTTGATATATCTACATTAGAAAGATGAGGGAAGAAGTATGGTGATATAGGGAAGTGGTATGAGAAAGTTAATGGTACATTGTTCATGGTACAAATTTAATATATAATGTTTAACATTAATAAATCAATTAACAGCAATGTAAACATTATTTGGTAAATGGAAGCATATGCCAAAAACATCTCACAACATTGAAACTCATTGCCTCAAGATACTGAGAAACAGGAATGGGAGAGGTGGGGCAGAAAATTTATTTTTCATTATAAGACTTATTTCTCTTATAACCATGTAACTTATCATTAAAAAAGATATTGCAGAAAATAAAATGAAGTACTTTCACAATTAGACTAGGACAAGGGTTATAAAACAGGATTGTCCCAGGCAAACTGAGATGTATGGTGAACCAACTATTTGACTCTCAAAACTTGGTACATATATTAGTTTGATACAAATAAAAAAATAAAAATATAGAAGTAGTCACTTCCAAGTTATTTGAATATGTTGCTGTGTTTTGTTTTGTTTTTTTCAGTTATCCAATTTGGCTATCTAAAGGATCAGCTTATTTGTTTAATGACTGAACATTCAGGTTCACTTTTGGGTAAATGCAGAGGATGTCTAAAAAAGAGGATATAGAGGTTGATATTAAAAAAAATTTTTTTTTGATTCCTCTGCACAAAACTAAATTGGCTACTGAAACTATTGAAGAAAATGGTAAAGTTCTAGAGTGTCACAGCAAGATGGCAGAATCGGAAATCCCTTATACTATTTTTCCACAGATACACTGATTAAATAACAATATATGGTCAAAAATGCCCTTATGAGAATTCAAGATTCAAGAAATAGCAGTATTCCAGGTGAGAACAAAGCCAAGAACAGTTGCATTGAGACTGGTAAGCCAATCAATTTCACTTTACCTGCATCAGCCCCTCCCCAAAGTTGGCACAGCTCAGGACTAGGTGAAAATACACTGACTAGTGAATTCTGCCTGAGAGAGTGGAAAGAAAGGAGGCAGAAGAGTAGAGAGTGCATCTAACTTTCCAGATTCTTAAAGGGCCATGCAAAGAACTGGTTTCTGTCTTGCCTCATTCAGAATACTGATGGAACCAGCAGATTTAGATGCCTGGGGGCCATTAAGAACAAGGAAAAGTGTGAGTGGCTTGCTGCTGGTCCAGAGGACACACAGTACATCAGACAGAGGCCAATGTAGCTTAACAGCCTCTCCCTTGTGCGGATGAAGAAAAGTGAAAAATGCATCCAATATTCTGGATTCTCAGGGAGCTGCCTGAGTGAATGGAGTGCAGATGGGACTCAACATACTCTAGAAATCTGGTGGCTGCTGAGAACGTAAGTGAGCTGAGTGGCCTGTGGTAGCTTCAAATGATCGGCAGATAATAGACAGAAAAATAGGAAGCAGAGATTATAAGCTCCAGGAAAAGAAATTGGGAAGCCTCTCTATTAAGAAATTTTAAGTACAGACCTAAAGAAGTCTTATCCTTCCAAAAAGGTTTTCAGAGGCCCCAAGAAAATGTAGCTGGGCTGATTGGTGAGTGCCTTTCCCTGTACAAGCCAGGCTGTACAAAGTGGGAGAGGGGGCTAATTTTTCAAATGTGCATATACCAACAAAAAATTATGAGAAAAACAAAGAAACAGAGAAACATATCTCAAACAAAGGAACAAAATAAACCTACAGAAACTGACACTAAGGAAATGGAAGTACATGAATTCCCTGACAAATAATACAAAATAAGTGTCATAAAGATGCTCAACTGGGCCTCCCTGGTGGCGCAGTGGTTGAGAGTCCACCTGCCGATGCAGGGGATACGGGTTCGTGCCCCGGTCTGGGAGGATCCCATGTGCCGCGGAGCGGCTGGGCCCGTGAGCCATGGCCGCTGGGCCTGCGCATCCGGAGCCTGTGCTCCGCAGCGGGAGAGGCCACAACAGTGAGAGGCCCACATGCCGCAAAAAAAAAAAAAAGGAAAAAAAAAAAAAAAAGATGCTCAACTAAATCAAGAAAACAATGAATAAACAACGTAGGAATATCTCAAAGAGATGATAGAAAATATATTTTTAAAAGAACCAAACAGAAAAAAAAAGTAACTGGGTTGACAAATTCACCAGAATATTCAACAGCAGACCTGATCAAGCAGAAGGAATAAAAAGTGAAGCCAAAGACAAGAAACATTGAAAAATCAAGGTAGCATGAAACCACCAAAGGAACACAATAATTTTATAGTATGTATTCCCAAAGAAATAGAGATCTGATATTTTCCTGATAAAAAATTCAAAATAGTTGTTTTAAAGAAACTCAGTGAGCTACAATACAGAAAAACAATTCAATAAAATCAGGAAAAAATACAGGAACAAAATCAGAAGTTTAACAGATAGAAATCATAAATAAGAACTCATAGAAAAAAGGGTAGATTGATGGTTGTCAAGGGCTGGAGCATGGGGTAAATAAGATGTTGGTCAAAGGGTAAAAACTTTCAGTTAGAAGATGGATTAAATTCTGTGACTCTAAAGTACAGCAAGGTGACTACAATTAACAATACTGTATTATATACTTGAAAGTGGCTAAGAGAGTGAATCTTAAGTGTTCTGTTAACTGAAAAATATGCACAATGTGAGAGTTGCGAGTTAAGCTTTATTTGGTGCAAAATGAGGACTATATCCTGGGAGGCAGCATTTCAGATACCTCTGAGAAACTGCTCTGAAGAGGTAGGGGTAAGGTCAGTATGTATGCGATTTTGGTGAAGAGGGGGTCCATGCAATCAAGCACACTGTTTTTTGCAGAAAGTTACTGCCATTCTCATGAAATTTATTGCTAGTCACGAGGAGCAGATTTCACCATGAATGACTTTAGTGCTTTTCTAGATATGAGGAAATGCAAGAATTGGGCTCATAACATCTTTTGAAAATATCTAAACATCTGAAAGCCTGTTCTGCCAGGTTTTTTCCAGAGCACAGAATGCCTCATTCCTGATCTCCACCCTGAACTCATTTCATGGGGTGTTGAAGGTCAGTGGCTGCCACGACTCATGACTTAATCCTTGTAGAGGTAGATGGCAAGTGCCCATTTTTAGTTGGCAGGGCCCCTTCATGGTCATAAATTAGACCATGGTTTGGGAGGCATTTCATGATCATTTCATCCTCAGGTGCTAGGAATGGTCATTCCCAGGTCTGGTGAAGATTTTATTGATAGGCTACTCAATGTGCTTTTAGTGGAACAGGCTTTATTAACAGTAGCCAAAAGTCTCTGGACCACCTATCTTACTAGTGTGTTATGGTCCAGGAAATAATTCCCTCTTGTTGCATCATACCATGTCTAGAGTTACACCATTACAATCATTGATCTCATATAGAATTACATATTTTGGTCAGAGCCTCAGTCACACATTTGTTAATGAAAGAAACAATTTTGTAAAACAGGCAAAATACAAATAATGTCGCTAATACCATTAATAGAGTTATAAGTAAATATTTAAGTCAGGAGCTTCCTACACCAAACCAGGTTTTAAAGTGGTCGTCAAGACTAGGCAGTGGGAGGGAGAGGGGGAAGATGGCAGAAGAGTAAGATGCAGAGATCCCCTTCTTCCCCACAGATACACCAGAAATTCATCTACACGTGGAACAACTCCTAGAGAACACCTACTGAATGCTGGCAGAAGACCTCAGACCTCCCAAAAGGCAAGAAACTCCCCACGTACCTGGATAGGGCAAAAGAAAAAAGAATAAACAGAGACAAAAGGATAGGGATGGGACCTGCACCAGTGGGAGAGAGCCGTGAAGGAGGAAATGTTTCCACACACTAGGAAGCCCCTTCACGGGCAGAGACTGTGGGTGGTGGAGGGGGGAAGCTTCTGAGTAGCGGATGAGAGTGCAGCCACCGGGGTGCAGAGGGCAAAGTGGAGAGATTCCCTCACAGAGGATCGGTGCCGACCGGCACTCACCAGCCCGAGAGGCTTGTCTGCTCGGCCGCCGGGGCAGGCGGAGCTGGGAGTTGAGGTTCGGGCTTCGGAGGTCGGATCCCAGGGAGAGGAATGGGGTTGGCTGCATGAACACAGCCTGCAGGTGGTTAGTGCACCACGGCTAGCCAGGAGGGAGTCCAGGGAAAGTCTGGAGCTGCCAAAGAGGCAACAGACTTTTTCTTCTGTCTTTGTTTCCTGGTGCACGAGGAGAGGGGATTAAGAGTGCTGCTTAAAGGAGCTCCAGAGACAGGCGTGAGCTGCGTCTAAAAGCGTGGACCCCAGAGATGGGCGTGGGATGCTGGGGCTGCTGCTGCCACCACCAAGAGGGCTCTGTGTGAACGCAGGTAACTGTCCATGCCCCCTTTCTGGGGAGCCTGTGCAGCCCGCCACTGCTGGGGTCCTGGGATCCGGGGACAGCTTCCCCGGGAGAGCGCACCGCATGCCTCGCGCTGGTGCAAAGTCACGCTGGCCTCTGCTGCCGCAGGCTCGCCCCACACTCCATACCCCTCCCTCCCCCCGGCCTGAATGAGCGAGAGTCCCCAAAGCAGCTGCTCCTTTAACCCCATCCTGTCTGAGCGATAAACAGTCACCCTCCAGCGATCTACACGCAGAGGACGGGCCAAATTCAAAGCTGAGACCTGGGAGCTGTGAGAATAAAGAAGAGAAAGGGAAATCTCTCTCAACAGCCTCAGAAGCAGCGGATTAAAGCTCCACAATCAACTTGATGTACCCTGCATCTGTGGAATACATGAATAGACAACGAATCATCCCAAATTGAGGAGGTGGATTTTGAGAACAAGATTTATGATTTTTCCCCTTTTCCTCTTTTTGTGAGTGTGCATGTGTATGCTTCTGTGTGAGATTTAGTCTGTACAGCTTTGCTTCCACCATTTGTCCTAGAGTTCTATCCATCCGGTTTTTTAATAATTATGTTTTATTTTAATAACATTATTTTATTTTATCTTACTTTATTTTATATTACTTTTTCTTCTTTCTTTCTTTCTTTGTTTCTTCCTTCCTTTCTTTCTCTCTTTCCTTCCATCCCTCCTTTAGACAATGAATCATCCCAAATTGAGGAGGTGGACTTTGAGAGCAAGATTTATGACTTTTTCCTGTTTTCCTCTTTTTGTGAATGAGTATGTATATGCTTCTGTGTGAGATTTTGTCTGTATAGTTTTGCTTCCACCATTTCTCCCAGGGTTCTACCTGTCCGTTCTTTTTTTGTTTTTGTTTTTTTTGTTTTTTATTGTTTTTTTTTAATTTTTTTCTTAATAATTATTTTTTATTTTAATAACTTTATTATATTTTATCATACTTTATTCTAATTTACGTTATATTCTCTCTTTCTTCTTTTCCTACCTTCCCTCTTTCCTCCCTCCCTCCCTCCTTTCTTTCTATCTTTCATTAATTCTCTCTTTCTTTCTTTCTTTCTATATTTTCTCCCTTCTATTCTGAGCTGGGTGGATGAAAGGATCTTGGTGCTGCAGACAGGAGTCAGTGCTGTGCATATGAGGTAGGAGAGCCAACTTCAGGACACTGGTCCACAAGAGACCTCCCAGCTCTACATAATATCAAAAGGGGAAAATCTCCCAGAGATCTCCATCTCAACACTAAGACCCAGCTTCACTCAACGACCAGCAAGCTACAGAGCTGGACACCCTATGCCAAACAATTAGCGAGACAGGAACAAAAACCCACCCATTAGCAGAGAGGCTGCCTAAAATCATAATAAGGCCGCAGGGACCCCAAAACACACCACCAGACGTGGACTTTCCCACGAGAAAGACAAGATCCAGCCTCATCCACCAGAACACAGGCACTAGTCCACTCCACCAGGAAGCCTAAACAACCCACTGAACAAACCTTAACCACTGGAGACAGACACCAAAAGCAATAGGAACTAGGAAACTTCAGCCTGCAAAAATGAGACCACAAACACAGTAAGATAAGCAAAATGAGAAGACAGGAAAACACAGAAGGTGAAGGAGCAAGATAAAAACCCAACAGACCTAACAAATGAAGACGAAATAAGCAGTCTACCTGAAAAAGAATTCAGAATAATGATAATAAAGATGAACCAAAATCTCGGAAATAGAATAGACAAAATGCAAGAAACAGTTAACAATGACCTAAAAGAACTAAAGATGAATCAAGCAATGATGAAAAATGTAATAAATGAAATTAAAAATACTCTAGATGGGATCAATAGCAGAATAACTGAGGCAGAAGAACAGATAAGTGATGTGGAAGATAAAATAGTGGAAATAACTGCTGCAGAGCAGAACAGAGGAAAAAGAATGAAAAGACAGAGGACAGTCTCACAGACCTCTAGGACAAAATTAAATGAAACAACATTCGAATTATAGGGGTTCCAGAAGAAGAAGAGAAAAAGAAAGGGACAGAAAATATTTGAACAGATTATAGTTGAAAACTTCCCTAATATGGGAAACAAAATAGTTAATCAAGTCCAGGAGGCAAAGAGAGTCCCATACAAAATAAATCTAAGGAGAAATATGCCAAGACACATATTATTCAAACTGTAAAAAATAAACACAAAGAAAACACACTAAAAGCAACAAGGGAAAAACAACAAATGACACACAAGGGAATCCCCATCAGGTTAACAGCTGATCATTCAACAAAAACTCTACAAGCCAGAAGGGACTGGCAGGATATATTTAAAGTGATAAAGGAGAAAAACCTGCAACCAAGATTACTCTACCCAGCAAGGATCTCATTCAGATTTGATGAAGAAATTAAAATATTTACAGACAAGCAAAAACTGAGGGAGTTCAGCACAACAAAACCAGCTTTACAACAAATGATAGAGGAACTTCTCTAGGCAAGAAACACAGCAGAAGGAAGATACCTGCAATAACAAACCCAAAACAACTAGGAAAATGGGAATACGAACGTACATATTGATAATTACCTTAAATGTAAATGGACTAAATGCTCCCACCAAAAGACACAGATTGGCTGAATGGATACAAAAAGAAGACACATATATATGCTGCCTACAAGAGACCCACTTCAGACCTAGAGACACATACAGACTGAAAGTAAGGGGATGGAAAAAATATTCCATGCAAATGGAAATCAACAGAAAGCTGGAGTAGAAATTTTCATATCAGACAAAATAGACTTTAAAATAAACACTATTAGAAGACACAAAGAAGGACACTACATAATGGTGAAGGGATTGATCCAAGAAGAAGATATAACAATTGTAGATATTTATGCACCCAACATAGGAGCACCTGAATACATAAGGCAAATACTAACAGCCATAAAAGGGGAAATTGACAGTAAAACATTCATAATAGGGGCCTTTAACACCCAACATTCACCAATGGACAGAACATACAAAATGAAAATAAATAAAGAAATGCAAGCTTTAAAAGATACATTAAACAAGACAGACTTAATCGATATTTATAGGACATTCCATTCAAAAACAACATAATACATATTTTTCTCAAGTGCTCATGGAACATTCTCAAGGATAGATCATACCTTGGGTCACAAATCAAGCCTTGGTAAATTTAAGAAAATTGAAATTGTATCAAATATCTTTTCAGACCACAACACTATGAGATTAGATATCAATTACAGGAAAAGATCCGTAAAAAATACGAACACATGGAAGCTAAACAATACACTACTTAATAATGAAGTAATCGCTGAAGAAATCAAAGAGGAGATAAAGAAATACCTAGAAACAAATGACAATGGAGACAAGACCACCCAAAACCTATGGGATGTAGCAAAACAGTTCTAAGAAGGATGTTTATAGCAATACAATCCCACCTTAAGAGACAGGAAACATCTCGAGTAAACAACCTGACATTGCACCTAAACAATTGGAGAAAGAAGAACAAAAAGCCCCCAAAGTGAGCAGAAGGAAAGAAATCATATAAATCAGATAAGAAATAAATAAAAAAGAAATGAAGGAAATGATAGAAAAGACCAATAAAGCTAAAAGCTGGTTCTTTGAGAAGATAAACAAAATTGATAAACCATTAGCCACACTCATCAAGAAAAAAAGGGAGAAAACTCAAATCAATAGAATTAGAAATGAAAAAGGAGAAGTAACAACTGACACTGCAGAAATACAAAAGATCATGAGAGATTACTACAAGCAACTCTATGCCAAAAAAATGAACAACCTGGAAGAAATGGACAAATTCTTAGAAATGCACAACCTGCCAAGACTGACTCAGGAAGAAATAGAAAATATGAACCGACCAATTGCAAGCACTGAAATTGAAGCTGTGATTAAACATCTTCCAACAAACAAAATCCCAGGACCAGATGGCTTCACAGGTGGATAATATCAAATATTTAGAAAAGAGCTAACACCTATCCTTCTCAAACTCTTCCAAAATATAGCAGAGGGAGGAACACTCCCAAACTCATTCTACATAATCACCATCACCTTGACACCAAAACCAGCAAGGGCGTCACAAAGAAAGAAAACTACAGGCCAATATCACTGATGAACATAGATGCAAAAATCCTCAACAAAATACTAGCAAGCAGAATCCAACTGCACATTAAAAGGATCATACACCAGGGTGAAGTGGGGTTTATTCCAAGAATGGAAGGATTCTTCAATATACGCAAATCAATCAGCGTGATACACCATATTAACAAATTGAAGGAGAAAAACCATATGATCATCTCAATACATGCAGAGTAATCTTTCGACAAAATTCAACACCCACTTATGATAAAAACCCTGCAGAAAGTAGGAATAGAGGGAACTGTCCTCAAAGTAATAAAGGCCATATATGACAAAGCCACAGCCAATATCATCCTCAATGCTGTAAAACTGAAACCATTCCCACTAAGATCAGGAACAAGACAAGGTTGCCCACTCTCACCACTCTTATTCAACATAGTTTTGGAAGTTTTAGCCACAGCAGTTAGAGAAGAAAAGGAAATTAAAGGAATCCAAATTGGAAAAGAAGATGTAAAGCTGTAACTCTTTGCACATGGCATGATACTATACATAGAGAATCCTAAAGATGTTACCAGAAAACTACTAGAGTTAAGCAATGAATTTGGTAAAGTAGCAGGATACAAAATTAATGCACAGAAATCTCTGGCATGCCTGTACACTAATGATGAAATATCTGAAAGTGTAATCAAGAAAACACTCCCACTTACCACTTCAACAAAAAGAATAGTATATCTAGGAATAAACCTACCTAAGGAGAAAAAAGACCTGTATGCAGAAAATTATAAGACACTGATGAAAGAAATTAAAGATGATGCAAATAGATGGAGAGATAAACCATATTCCTGGATTAGAAGAATCAACATTGTGAAAAATGACTCTACTACCCAAAGCAATCTACAGATTCAATGCAATCCTTATCAAACTACCACTGGCATTTTTCACAGAACTGGAACAAAAAAAATTCACAATTAATATGGAAACACAAAAGACCCTGAATAGCCAAAGCAATCTTGAGAACGAAAAACAGAGCTGGAGGAATCTGGCTCCCTGACTTCAGACTATACTGCAAAGCTACAGTTATCAAGACAGTATGATACTGGCACAAAAACAGAAAGATAGATCAATGGAACAGGATAGAAAGCCCAGAGATAAACCCACTCACATATGGTCACCTTATCTTTTATAAAGAAGGCAGGAATGTGCAGTGGAGAAAGTACAGCCTCTTCAATAAGTGGTTCTGGGAAAACTGGACAACTACATGTAAAGTATGAGATTAGATCACTCCCTAACTCCATATACAAAAATAAGATCCAAATGGATTAAAGACCTGAATGTAAGGCCAGAAACTATCAAACTCTTAGAGGAAAATATACGCAGAACACTTAATGACATAAATCACAGCAAGATCCTTTTTGACCAACCTCCTAGAGAAATGGAAATAAAAGCAAAAATAAACAAATGGTACCTAATGAAACTTCAAAGCTTTTGCACAGCAAAGGAAACCATAAATGAGACCAAATGACAACCCTCAGAATGGGATAAAATATTTGCAAATGAAGCAACTGACAAAGGATTAACCTCCAAAATTTATAAGCAGCTCATGGAGCTCAATAGCAAAAAAAAACAAACAACCCAATCCAAAATGGGCAGAAGATCTAAATAGACATTTCTCCAAAGAAGATATACAGACTGCCAACAAACACATGAAAGAATGCTCAACATCATTAATCATTAGAGAAATGCAAATCAAAACTACAATGAGATATCATCTCACACCACTCAGAATGTCCATCATCAAAAATTCTAGAAACAATAAATGCTGGAGAGGGTGTGGAGAAAAGGGCACACTCTTGCACTGCTGGTGGGAATGTGAATTGGTACAGCCACTATGGAGAATAGTATGGAGGTTCCTTAAGAAAACTACAAATAGAACTACCATATGACCCAGCAATCCCACTACTGGGCATATTCCCTGAGAAAACCATAATTCACAAAGAGTCATGTACCAAAATGTTCATTGCAGCTCTATTTACAATAGCCCAGAGATGGAAACAACCTAAGTGTCCATCAACAGATGAATGGATAAAGATGTGACACATATATACAATGGAATATTACTAAGCCATAAAAAGAAACGAAATTGAGCTATTTGTAATGAGGTGTATAGACCTAGAGTCTGTCATACAGAGTGAAGTAAGTCAGAAAGAGAAAGACAAATACCGTATGCTAACACATATGTATGGAATTTAGGGGAAAAAATATCATTAAGAACCTAGGGGCAAAACAGGAATAAAGACACAGACGTACTTGAGAATGGACTTGAGGATATGGGGAGGGTGAAGGGTAAGCTGTGACAAAGCGAGCGAGAGGCATGGACATATATACACTACCAAACATAAGGTAGATAGCTAGTGGGAAGCAGCCGCATAGCACAGGGAGATCAGCTCGGTGCTTTGTGACCTACTGGACGGCTGGTATAGGGAGGGTTGGAGGTAGGGAGAAGGAAGAGGGATGGGATATAGGAACAGATATATATGTATAACTGATGCAATTTGTTATAAAGCAGAAACTAATAAAAAAAGAAAAAAAATTTAAAAATGTCATGAAGAACGTAGGGGTAAGACAGGAATAAAGACACAGACCTACTTGAGAAGGGACTTGAGGATATGCGAAGGGGGAAGGGTAAGGTGTGGCAAAGCAGGGGAAAGGCATGGACATATATACACTACTGAGCATGAAGTGGATAGCTAGTGGGAAGCAGCTGCATAGCACGGGGAGATCAGCTCGGTGCTTTGTGACCACCTGGAGGGGTGGGATAGGGAGGGTGGGAGGGAGGGAGACAAGAGGGAAGAGATGTTGAAACATATTTATATGTATAGCTGATTCACTTTGTTATAGAACAGAAACTAACACACTATTGTAAAACAATTATACTCCAATAGAGATGTAAAAAAAAAAAAAAGACTAGGGAGTGGGTCACTCAAGGCAGAAATCTGAATTTTCATATGGCTCATTAAATGTGCTATATTAGAGGATTAATCAGGTATGAAAATACAGCATTCAGTTTGAATTATGGCACAGGTGTCTCCCTGAGATTGCTGAAAGGATATCAAAGGCCATGAGGTTTTGTAGCTCCACTTTTCTTATCATAGAAACCTCAGAATTCAGTAGGCTAGTAGCCTGATTACTACCATCTTATGCCTGTGGAGTGAATTTTGTTAAGACTTGATATGGCCAGTTACTTCCTCCAATGTTATTGAAGGTGCAATACTATCTGCTAAATGGTCATACTAGCGGAATACAGATCTTTTGAGCCATCGAGCTCATATCAATGGTAAATTGGCTGGGGCCATCTCTAAATTGTTACATACATGACCTTGAGTCCAAGGAAATCCTAGGGTACCTTGCAGAAGCCAAGGTCATAAATTAGTACCACCAATCCACTGAGTTCTGTTATGTGTGACCCACTGAATCTCTGGTCGTCAGACCCAGTCTATTCCATACCAGTCAATATCTCTAAGGGTAATAATATGTAGGCATTGTTCATAAGGCACTCAGCCAAATTTCCTAAAGTTATTAGCCTGATTATCCTTAGTATGATTTAATTGATCCCAACATAGAAGAGCACTTAAATGACCACAGCCTGGTGTTAAGCAAATAAATCCATCCCATGATTGTGGAAGGTGTCCTCTTCTAATAAATGGAAGATTACAGTTTTTGATTGAAACTTAGCTCATTGTTCTGACTGAGCTTGAGTGATCCTAAAAGTAAATTCATATTTATGGCCAGGGCCACAGCAGGTATTATTAACTGGCCAAGTGAGGGGATCCCACCTAGTAATATCAATAGTGGCCTGAACAGGGCTATAATTTCCTTCTAGAATAATTTCCTAAGGGCCAACAAATTAGAGACTTGGAGTGAAGAAATCCATCAACGTAACTCAGAAGAACTAGACACAGGTAATTGGCCACAAACTTAACAATTAGATTGATTTTTAAAACTAGCGTAGGATTGTACCCATGATGAAAAAACATTTGATTCATATACAAAGGTCCAAGAAGTCAAGAAAACACTATAAATGATCATAGAAGTCAGGTCCAGTATCTTGGGCCAGCTGTCTACTTTTGAAATCATCTTCTTCTCATCCTGGCATATGTGTAGTTTCTCCTTGGTCTGAGCATCATTTTAAGATGAGTTTAAGGTTAGTAGTCCTATCTGTAGATGAGTCCAGTCCAAGGGCCCATTGTAAGTGGAAATTAATCCAAGAGTCAATTCCCTTCAGTTTCACTGTGCAGGAGCTAGTTAAGAGTACCTGATAAGGGTCCTTCCATCTAGGTTGGAGATAGTCCTTTAAATTATGGAATTTCTGATATGCATAATCCCCTGTTTGTAGGTTGTGAGACATCTGATCTTCATTCAAAGATAGATTACTGAGATAATCTTCAGAAACAAACTTAGAGTGTCCTTTTAATAATTCAATTAAACTTTACATTATTTTAACATAATAGCAAGCAACTGTCTTGGAAGTGAGCTTTAGTAAGTACAAACCTCCATTAACAAAACTGGAATTTACTATTCACTGAAACATAATCTTTTTCTCTCTGCAATTACCCTCATCTCTACCAAACACAGCCAAATCAAGACTAATTTGTTTGCAAAACAAATCTGGTCAGTTGCCCACATAGGTTCCTCCAAAGTGGCTGTAGTGGAACTCCTCAAAAAGGGTCTCAGACTGAATTCCCAAAAAAGTCTCTCAAGGCCAGGAAAGCCACACAAGGACTTGTCACAGATTTCACCTTAAAGATTCAGGTAAATTCCTCCCTTTACAAGGTCCGCAAAATACCTTGAGATTCCTGCACCTGTTAAGAGGTGGTCTCCTTAATTTATCTGATAAAGCTGCTGGGAAACTAAGAGTTTCCAATCTCTGGAGGGATCAGAGAGAAAAGATAAATGTTTCAATTCTGCTTACAAAGGTATAATTTGCCAACTTACTGTAAGTGATAATTAGTTTGAGGGGTAGGGTTTCCTTATATCTGGAAAACACAGATTTAAAACAGTAGTTTTCATATAGAAACCATACAAATTATAACCATATTCACCAGTTCACTCAGTCCTATGTAACTAATCCTTTTTGTTAAGAGTTTTATGAAGCCATCATGTTTCCCATTAGAATTCTTTAATTTCTTACTCAGTTCATCATTATGGTCAGAAACCCGTGCTTGTCCAAAAGGTCCTTTCTATAAATCTTGAAGAGGTAGCATTTTTGCAAAGGCATCAGAGTAAAACCGTGTCTATTAATGACAAAAATACTTAAGGCATGTTTTAAAAAACCTGGTTACAATGCAATTGACAAAAAAAAACAACATTACTACTGTGACATATAACATTTTAAGATAATAATTAGAATTTTGACTGATAACATTGTACCAGGACATATCAGATTTTTTGTAACTCCATAAAATTTCTAGAATAGCTATATTAATAACATTTGCCATGTAATATAACCTAAGAAGATTTATTTCTCATTTGGCAATACTTCCCATGTAATTTAACATACCAAAGGAATGTAATTAGTTTAATATCTCTCTTTGGGATGTTTCAGAGGCCCTTTGAAGCATCCCAAAATTAGCTTGAGGTCAAAAGGACTTCATTCGAATTTACATTAGAAAGTTTTGTTAAAAAATATTAAAAATGTTTAAAACACTTGGTCAGATAGGATTATAGGTCATTGTGAAACAATCGTTATTCACTTACCCAAAGTGACAATAAAATATTTAAAGGCAAATACAGAACCAATCACTTAAAAGGTAAAATAAGCTCAAAATCTGTTATCAAAGGCAGCTCAACATTTTAAGAAAACTTGTCCTCTTAACAGAGAGAAAAGCCAGATTCAAGTTTTGCACAAGCTTACTTTTAAAATTCATTTACTCAATTAAATTTATTCTAAACTTAGTCAATCCTGACCATGCACAAAACTCATTTCTCAGGGTCCATGTCCCACAAACATTTCATCACTTTTTGTATCCATCACTTTAAATTTTCCATCCAGAAACAACCAGCTCTAAGACACTTACTTTCTCTTACCTTAACAAAATGCAATTCCATTCTTCCAACCTTCTTTACTGAAAACCCACATCCTACTTTCCTATGGTATACAGAAATGCTTCCTTTATTATTTCTATTAGCTTTAATTACATATTTAAATTAGAGTTCTCAACTCTTAAAAACCTTAATTTCTAATGAAAACTAAGAAGTAAGCAATTATGAACTGTTCTTTATTTAGCATTCTGTACATTGGTGAGCATAAATACCAGTGATAATTTCTAAAACATTAGCTTTCTTAGAATGACCTAACTAGTCAATAAAATTCCATCACTTAATTTAGCACAACTCTAAATTTCAAGTTGCCAAATATCTGAAGAGATCATTTTTAAGTAGATATTCCTAAAATAATTATTCCTAAAGAGTTCACCCAAAAGCTCTTATCTCATTTATATTTTATTTGCTTACAAAAAAATTATCATACCAAGTTATTTTTCTTGCTTCAAAATTTGCAACAGATAGAACATGATTTTATTTAACTTATATTAACCTAGGTGCAATAAAAGTATTATACTCAATGTTGGTGACTCTGAAGAAATGTCTATATTAGTTAGATCAACAAACTTAAACTAACTTTAATACCAGATATTAATTTAATACTGAATATTTCCCAGTTCATATGAAACTAAAATTAATTCTAGCCAGTTACCTTCTGTATTTTTGAGAATTTATATAAGTGTTTACTTTGCTTTAAGCCAATTAAGTAGAGCTCACTTGAATTAACTTTGATAATACCATCCAAAGGTAAAAACATATACACAGCACATGTAAACAAATAAACAGACACCACCAGAGAACTCATAGCTTCATTTTCTAAATTTAGTCATGAATCAGGTATCACAATACAAAATTCACTAGTTATAAATAACAGTAGGGATAAGTTAAATTTTAAAAGGATCCTTTTCCTATTTTTTCCCCTCAATCTCAGGAATTGAAGATGGTCTAGATAAGCGTTCCTGAGAACCCTGGTCCCAAGGCACAGGGAGAGAAAATTAAGTTATCCTAGTAAGACTTGTTCCCTCAGGGTCAGAATTCTAAAAAGTTTTTTTTTTCTTCAAGCTAGCTTTATCTAACAACTTCATGTGCAATAAAAGAGTCAATTTTAGCCATTTTTCAGGGCAAACTTTTCCTTTAATTCCCAATTAAATATGTACTTGCAAGTATAAGTTTTGTACATACATAAACCTGGTTGGGGTGTTAGTTGGAGGATAGCTTTCTGACACCCCTCATTTCTGTGTTTGAGAAGCACTATTTCCCATTTTAAAGTTGAATTTGTCATGGGTAAAATTGACTAGTGAAATTATGTGGTGGCTCAGTGTGCTGCTTGTGAGCTTAACTCCTCTAGACATCACCATAGTGTTGTTTCAGCCCTTTTACGTGGATTGGTTTCTCCCTTTGGTGGTCTAATACCAATGTGGGTGCTCAGGTTACTGAATGGACAATTTTTATGTGTGATCTCCGGATGCACAAGTCTTTTAATTAATGAATGGACTTCTCTATGGGACCACTGTGGGGTATGAGGACTCTGCCTCCACCACTCACGTAAATTTCTCAGGTGTCCGAGAAAGCCGTAACTGATTGGGAGGAGGCTTGTCCCTTTTCTTTGGAGCAAATGCTCTTGTGTAATATCTTCACTTTTATCCGGACAAATTCTATTAAGGTAACCAATTTGAGGAAAAGCATCAGATCAGCCTCTAACCTAACCACTCAACCTTTTTCAACTGAGAAAACCCTAGTATCTTTCAACCAGCCCACCTCCCAGTATTTTTCACTTGGGTGGGCATTTCCTTGGTTTCTTTCAACCAACCACCACCAGTATCTTGCAACTGGGGGACCAGGTACCTGTTACACACCACCAAATAAAACACAGGATCATCAACCACTACAGGAGATCTGAGAACCAGAAAGCACTCACTAAAATTTGTCGGGACTCTCCAAGGAGATGGATAAGAGCAAGAGGCCTCTGCTGGTATGAAGTTTCCAGTTCCTCATAGAGTTCGGGTGAAGGAGAGAAGTCTGTTCTGGGTCCTTTTCATTGGTCACCATAACTGTTAACAGTTCTCATCACAAATAAATGGTAATTATCTGAGATGATAGATGTGTTAACTAGCTAATTGTGGTAATCATTTTGCATTACATACACATATTAAATATCACATTGTATACCTGAAACTTACACTTATATGTAATGTATAAGTCACTTAAATGTCAATTACATCTTAATAAAAATGGAGAAAAATATTTTAAATAATTTGTAAATCAAGAAAATAGAACTAAAATAAGAAATAGAAAGCAGCACAATAATAATAGGGCATTTCAAACCCTATTTTTAGTAATGGATAGACCAACTAGACAGAAGATCAATAAGGAAACAGAGGACTTGAAAAACACTATAGAGCAAATTGACCTAACAGACACGTACAAAACATTCCACACAACAGAAGCAGAATACATTCTTCTCAAGTGCACATGGAATATTCTCCAGGAGAGTTACTACTTTAGGTCATGAAATAAGTCTTAACAAATTTAAGAATATTGAAATCATATCAAATATATTTTCTGACCACAAGAGAATGAAACTAGAAACTGATGCCAGACAGAAAATTAGAAAATTCACAAATATGTGTAAAATAAGAAACACACTCTTGAGCATCCAATAATTTAAAGAAGAAATCCAAAGAGAAATTAGATATTATCTTGAGACAAAAGAAAATTAAAACACCACATGCCAAAACATGGAATGCAGCAAAAAAACAGTACTAAGAGGGAAGATTACAGTGATAAACACCAACATTAAAAAAGAAGAAGGATCTCAAAAACCTAATTTTACACTTCAAGAAATTAGAAAAAGAAGAGCACGAATTAAGATCAAAGTTAGCAGAAGGAAGGAAATAATAATTATTAGAAAAGAAACAGTATAGAGAACAGAAAAATAGAAAAAAAATTGACAAAACTGATTTGGTTGCTTAAAAAGATAAACTATACCTACAATGCTTACTTAGACTAATTAAGACATATAAAGAAGACTCAAATAACAAAAATCAGAAATGAAAGAGGAGATGCTATACCTGATGCCACAGAAATAGAAAGGATTATGAAACTACTGTGAAAAATTATGTGCCAACAAATTGGATAATGTAGAAGAAATGGATAGAATCCTAGAAACATATAACCTACCAAGCCTGGGTCATGAAGAAATAGAAAATCTGAACAGATTATAGCTAGTAAAGATATTGAGTCAGTAAAAAGAAATCTCCCAAGAAAGAAAAGTCCAGGACCAGATGGCTTCTGGTCCCCAATTCATTGAAAAATTCTTCAAAATATTTAAAGAAGAATTAAAGTCAATCCTTCTAAAACTGTTCCAAAAATTTGAAGAGGAAGGAACACTTCCAAACTCATTTTATGAGGCCAGGCTTACCCTGGTACCAAAGTCAGGCAAAGTCAGTACAAAAAATAAATCCATAGGTCATTATCACTGATAAGCATAGATGCAAAAATCGCCAAAAAAATAGTAACAAACTGAATTCAACAGCACATTAAAAGGATCATACATCATGAGTAAGTGAGATTTATCCCTGAGACACAAGGATGGTTCCATACACAAAATCAATCAATGTGATACACTACATAAACAGAACAAAAAATAAATATTGCATGAACATCTCAATAGATTCAGAAAAAGCAAAATTCAACACCCCTTCATGATAAAAACAAACTAGAAGTAGAAGGGAAATACCTCAACATAATAAAGACCATATATAAAAAGCCCATAGGTAACATCATACTCAATGGTAAAAAACTAAAAACCTTTCCTCTAAGATCAGAAATAAGGCAGGGATGCCCACTCTCATCCTTTCTATTTAACATGGTCCTTCCTTCTGTTTAACATACTCCTGGAAGTCCAAGCTAGAGCAGTTAGGCAAGAGGAAAAAAATGCATCCAAATCAGAAAGAAAGAAGTAAATTAATCTCTGTTCATAGATGATATTTTCTATATGTAGAAAACCACAAAGATTCTATATACATTTTTTAGAAATAAACAAATTCAGTAGAGTTGCAGGATAAAAAAATCAACATACAAAAATAAGTTTTGTTTCTATACACTAAGAACAAATAATCTAAAAAGAAAATTAAGAAAACAATCCCACTTATTATAGTGTCAGAAAGAATAAAATACTTAGGAATGAACTTAACCAAGGAGATGAAGGAGTTGTACAATGGAAGCTACAAAACATTGATGAAATAAATTAGAGAAGAAAAAAATAAATAGAAAGACTTCTCATGTTAATGGTTCAGAAGAAGTAATATTGTTAAAATGCCTAAATTACCAAAAGCAATCTACAGATTCAATGCAATTCCTATCAAAATCCCAATGGCATTCCTTTACAGACATAGGAAAAACAATTCTAACATTTCTATAGAACCAGCAAGAACCCCAAATGGCTTTTCAACAATTTTGAAAAAGAATAACAAAGCTGGAGGTATCACACTTCCCAATTTCAAAACATTACAAAGCTACAGTAACAAAAACAGTATGGCAGTGGCACAAAGACAGACAAATAGACCAAAGAAACAGAATAGAAAACACTGAAATAAAGCCCAAAAATACAGTCAACTAATTTTGACAAGGATGCCAAGAGTATGCAATGTGGAAAGGATAGTCTCTTCAGAAAATGGTTCTGGGAAAATTGCATTCCCACATGCAAAAGAATGAAATTAGACCCATATATTATGCCATACAGAAAAATCAACTCAAAATGGATTAAAGACTTAAAAGTAAGACCTGGAATTATAAAACTCCTAGAAGGAAACATAGGAGAAAAACACCTGGACTTTGGTCTAAGCAATAATTTCTTAGATTTGTTACCAAAAGTACAAGCAACAAAGCAAAAATAGACAAGTGGGACCACTAAAAACCTTCTGTACAGCAAAGAAAACAATTAACAAAGTGAAAAGGTAGTCTACAAAATGAAGGAAAATACGTGCAAACCACATATCTGATGTAGGGTTAATATCCAAAATATATAAGAAACTCCTACAACTCAATAGCAAACATCAAATAACCCATTTAAAATAAAATGGGCAAAGGACTTGAACAGATACTTTTCCAAAGAAGACATAAAAATGAACAACAGGTATATGAAAAAAATACTCAACATCACTAATCATCAGGGAAATGCTAATAAAACCCACAATGAGGTATTACCTTACACCTGTTGCCATGGCCATTATAAAAAAAATAAAATTTAAAAATAAACAACATTTGCAAAGATGTGGAGAAATTGGAATCCTCATGAACTATTGGTGGGAATGCAAAATGTTACAGCCTTTTTGGAAAACGTTATGGAAGGTCCTCAGAAATTAAGGATCAATCTATCATATGATAGTTTGATAGCTATCATATGATAGTCAAACTATCATATGATCCATCAAGCTCATTTCTGATTACTTATCCAAGAACAATTGAAATCAGGATCATGAAGAGATATTTGCATTCCCATGTTCATTGCAGCATTATTCACAACAGCCAAGAAAGTAGAAACTACTTAAATGTATGTTGATGAATGAATGGATAAAGAAAATGTGGTACATAGTACATACAATGAATTATTATTCAGCCATAAAAACAGGAGGAAATCGTGTCATATTCTACAATATGGATGACCCTTGAGGATGTTATGCTTAGTGAAATAAGCCAGTCACAGGAGGACAAATACTGTACGATTCTACTTATATGAAGTATCTAAAGTATCAAAGTAACAAACTCATAGAAACAGAAAGTAGTATTGTCCCTGCCTAGAGCAAGGTAGAAGGGCAAGTTGGGTGTTACTGTTTAATAGGTATAGAGTCAAGAGAGATATAAAACATTCTAGAGATCTGCTGTGAAACTTTGTGCTTAGAGTTAACAATACTGTACTGCACACTTGAAGAATTATTAAAAGAGTAGATATCACGCTATGTGTTTTTTACCACAGTTTTTTAAATGGTAAAGATTTTAGTGTTTTTCTCTTTGTTTTGACTTTCTGTCTGTACTACTTTTCAGATTTCAAAATATATTGTGAATGAGCACTATCAGACAAACACCAAATGTGGGAAGAAAGTAATAAGGAGGGTTTTTTTTTTCCCCATTGGAAAGGAATTAACAGTTAAAATATATTGAGCACAGGACTCAGGAGGCTTGACAGATTGAAATCATCAAATATAATTTTTCATACCAGACAATATTACTGTGAAAAGAAACATGCATCAAAAAGAGAAGAAGAAGATAAGTTCTGCCTTGCTGAAGCATAAGGGACAGTGGTAGTCATATTACTCATTAACTACAGCACAGCCAAATGTAGGTATTTACGGTACATATAATTTTCCTGCCTAGAGGTCTGATTAAGTTTCCCAAGCCTGCCTCTTGATTTATAGAAAATATACCATATCATCAGATGTTTTCCCTGCTACATATCAAATGGGGGTTACATTTAAGTAGATATGTAGCACAAAAATACAGACCTGGGAATAGACCAGTAAATGACATCGCCTTAGATGTTTTGTAGCAGGCTGTTCTAATTCATGTATTATTTTAAAGGATTTTCCTTCCCTTACATAACTATTATCATCGATTCTGTTATCTTTCAGGTGTGAGGTATTTTTAAAAACATGTTATCCCTGACATTTTTTCTTAATATATAGCTTAAATGGAGTAATATTTGGGACTAAGGAGGCTCATGAGCTCCTACATGCTTATGGCCTTGATTTTTGAAATAGAATAGCCTGGATCTTGACTTAGACCTGAAGCAGTTTTCAATTTTCCTGCTCAGGAGTTTAGGGGGAAAAAATCAAATAAACACACAAAACTGTATCTAATGGAACTTTCCTTGGAGGTTGAAAGAGAGATGACAGGATTTTTCTATGAAAAATTTTCCTGCTGCAAACTAGAAGGTACATCACCAGCTTAAATTTGCTACTTTTTTAATGGTTTAACCTACATGAGACTTGGATGGAAAACTGCTTGCAGTCTCCCCCAAAGTGGTTGCCACTTTTACTGAAATGTCTGCCTATAGCCAGGGGCTTGTAAATGCCAGTTGTTGTTTTATTTTTAAAACTTGCTGTATTTCTGCATATTAAGAATAGATATGAGTTGAGCTTGTAGACTGCCTCTGTTTCTTGTAAATTTTTTGAAGCAAAGTGGATGTTGTCTCTTTGAACAAAATTGCTTTTGGAAAACTAGGCAGGTTATGACTGCAACACTTCCATGGCATTTAAAAATGCTGCTTCACATTGTAAACACAAAGGGCTCACAATAGCACATGTGCTACTGCTCACCACCTGCGAACTGATAATTGAATTGATGCAGGTGGATTTTAGTGTACCTTCCAAGCTCAAATCTTCTTGGTGTGTGACATCACGAGTTTATGGTATTCATGTAAAAACCCACGAAGCCTCTTGTCTACTCTCTGCCCCCACACAAAACCCGTTGCTCTGCCTCAGCAATGTCCTATAGCCATTGACAGCAGAGAAATGAATTACATCTGAAGATAACTGATCTCCTTCCGTAGGGCATTATTAGCACAGCTGCACAACTTTGATGCTGAGTCCATACACAGATGGTCAGGCTGGAGGAAAGAGAGCATGCATATTTCTAGTTCTGTGCTCCCCTGGCTTCTCTGCTAGGTTGGCTGACATGGTCTAACAGCTGTAGCTCTGCCAGTATCTAGTTGGAATTCACTCATCTTTCAAAGGATGAGATAGTTGAAACATTGGGGGTGATCTGCATACTTGGGGTAGTTCCAGAATCCAGGTACAAATCAACCCAAAACCTTTGAAATCCCCCCTACCTTGAATCAACTAATTGTACTCCTTATTCTTTTTTTCCTCCATTACTTGCACTAATCAGCCTAATAAATATGGTTTATCTGTTAATTCAGGACAAAAAGTTTAGATTCATTTAGGTTTTCCAACTGCATCCTAGATCTGCGATTCAACACCCTGAGTTTGAATATTTTGAGTCAGAAAACAAGACTCCTTGCTGGCAGCCAGCTTTGCAAGGGAAGGATCAGAGACAGGCAGAACAGTTCTGACAAATTACAGAGAACCCATGAAGCTTTTGTCATTTCGAGAAATGAATCTTAGGGGAAATAGAAGCATGTATACCTTGCCGTTCAGGAATAGATAACTATGAACAGGAAAGCCTCATTTTATCTTTCTTTGTCTAATGTGTATGTTATAACAAACAAAAAACCTCAAAGCCCTTGCCAATCCTAGCTGAGAAAAGAATCAATTTTACATTTGCTGTTTTGCTTCAAAGGGCTGAGATAAGAAGTTTTCTATGGACTCAGTGAGTATTATGCAAGTTTTGGATTATCCTTGCTTTTTACCTCACCCCACTTTCTGGTATAGTCTCTGATGCTAGCTCTTCTATCTTGACTTTGCTCCTACCATGAAAGAGAGAACAGAACAGCCTCTTTCATAATAAGTGGCCAACTTCAGGTCAGATCCATAAGCATGTATCTAAATCAATGAGGTCGATCCACTGCTTTCTACACTTCATACAAATGTTTTCTTCCAGCATCATGAATAATAGTGTACAGCACATGTTGTGAAGGATGTAGAATGAAACTTGAAGTCTGGTTTTTCAAACAGATACCTTTATTAAGAACCTTTTGTGCTCGAAGTGGTGTGATGGGTGCTAGGATAGTTAGAAAAATTGTAAGAGACCTCGGCTTGGCCTTCAGAAGTCCTCAAATCAAAACAGAGAGATAATAAAAATATGCTTGGATAATTTTAATAGGAAAACATCTTTAAGGTTCATAAATACCAGTAGAGAATTATCAAAGATAAAACATTAGTTGGTAATAGGTTAATGTGGGCTACACGAGAAACATCTTGAAACTTAGATTTGAGGCTGATATAGAAGCTGTAGACTGATCTTGTGAATTTATATATGCCAAAATGATAAACTATATGCCGTAGTCACCTCTGGATCCTTACTGTACATAAAAGAAACATCATGACCATGATCAAATCACTTTCAGGATGCAGTAAGGTATTGGGAATTAGGGCTTGTCAAACACAAAGGCAGAATTTGGGGTTTGGGCCTGTCTGCTGAGGAAAAGCAAAAAGAGATGAAAATAGATCATACGGTCCTGTAGAAAATATCTAAGATGTGCTCAGATTTTTAGGTACGTCTTTATGTAGTTTTACATCTAAGGGGAGAGAAAACAGGTTTGGAGAAGGGTTAGTAAGTGCATAATGACCTTGATAAACAATGAGGAGAAATGTTGTGTGAGCCCTCTCATATTTAAGTCACTCTATCAGTGGTATAAAATTCCCTTCCTCTCATACTATTTTACTTTCCTTTTAAGAGCTTTAGATTTTTAAAAGGCTTATTAAGTGTGGTTTGATTAGTATGGATTCATACACAAAAATTTGATCTTAAGTTGTTTACCATAGCTTTGTCAAGTCAACAATTACTACACACTGACTGCTATTCCTGGAGTTGCCATTTCATTATAAATAGTTCACTTGAACATATTAAGTCATTTTTAATGAAATGTATGAATATAAAATTGCAATAAATGCATTTGCAAGAGCGATTGATGTGTTTTAACTTCTTTGCTGTAAATATATTGCAAATTATTTGTAAGGTGTACATTCCTGTATACCACCTTTAGCAGGCTTATAAATATATTATGAGCTCTTTATACCTCCTTGAGAGCCACTCCCTAAAATAACCATCCCCACATATAATATATCTTCTCAGGCTAAATGTAGATCTAGCCAAAAAGGCAAAGTGCAATAAGACAAAACTACTTTTTAAATTTAGAAAATCTAAGAATATGAACACTTTTTGCATTTCTGAGCAGAGACAAAATGGGGAAATACTGTTCCCTGTCTCTTCAGCAAAGACTGATTGGCTATCACAATTCAGAAACTCCAGAACATTGGCAATGTATACACTCTATATTCTAGTATTTGTAAATGGAAACTGATTTTTTCCAAACAATAGGATTGGAGCTAACACATAAATTTGTTTAAATGTACCTGCATCTCAGGCCATCCTTTCTCACTTTATTTTACAGATGTTCTTGTCCTCTTTGAGAGACATATTTGCAAGTACAAAGCTGAAAGTATGTACTAGAAATACATTAAAACTGAACATGTCAATATATGTCTTCTCATTCATTCTATTTTCTGTGTAGTCTCTACTCATACAGCAGATAAGACCTAAAAGTTTTACTTTTAACTATCTTGAAGGAAATTACCACAATAGGTTTTTTGTGGCTGACCTGATATTTGAGTAATAGGACTCCCTTTAGAAGATTGTTATGAGATTGAAATGAGATACTATAGACAATTCTCTTATCACAATGACTAGCAATAAGGAGGTAAGCTAATAGTTTCATTATACTTTTATTTAGTTTGTATTTACCCCAGCACCTGAAGAGTTAAGATAATTATAGGGCTTTATCTCAAAGATCTGACTAGAACAAATGTGGACAATAAGAAAATTTGTTTACTTTTGTAAAGTGTCCAAAAGTGCTTCCCAGGAACAAGTAATGTTTGGATAGATGGCAGATTTTTGTTCCAGGTAGAGTTATGAGAGCTTGTACATTTTGCAGCCAATGGGCTTATTTTTGAAATCCTTCCACTTTGTGCAACATTCAGTTTTATGGCATGTGTCTCACTGATTAAACACTTGCGTCCCACACAGCTTAGCCAATTCATAAATGTTTCCTTTTAAAATAAACAGATCTTGAGGACCCAAGTCAGAATGGCTCTCTGATCCTCTTTTAACAGGTCCATTCTGAGCTGCAACCTCATACTTGACCTGGTCCTATCTTCATTCAATATCACTGGATAAACAGAAAGGCCCCAGCATTGCTGCAAAGATTACCAGTCTGGCATTGCATAGGAAAAAACTGCTCAGCCTGCTGCTGCTGCCTCTGCCACTGCAATAGAATGTTACAAAATGGCATACTCTCCTTCTGCAGTTAATGAGTGATAACTGGGTTTAAAGTTGTACCAATGGTGCAGCTGCTTCTTGTACCCTGGCTATTAAAGTTTTCAATGATGGGCCATGTGGTTTAACATTAGAGCCATGGCTTTCATTCGAAAAAAAATGACTCTGGAGTCAGCTAGGAAGAGACCCCAAAAGCCTGTATCCTTCTGTCTGTTCTGATTCTCTCTCCTTTTATTATAGCAACTTCATAAATTTGTCACTTGACCAGCTTTATCAGAAACAACAAAAAGTGAAACCTCTGATATTGTGAGAAACGCTAACTAGAAGCTGAGGAACAAGTTCATTAATTTTTGTTATGACCTTGTGTATGGAGCTCAATCCTCACCCTTTTAGGGATGTGGGTGTTTAGAGGAATATCCCTCAACTTGCTACCAATGCTTAAGTTTCCACCATTGTTTTCCACATGTGCCTCTTTCCCACATCTTTGCCACTGGTGTTTCTAAGAAATGAGGAGCACATCTTGCTCCCATGTGCCTGTTTAATAATGCCTTCCCTGTTATCGGAGGGAGGCCTCTGGGGAGAAGCACAGTATACGCACTAATAGGCAGCCAAAATTGTGTTGAAAAGAGAAACCAGATTCTTTAAAAGCCCAGTTGTGCTTCAAAAGAAAGAGCATAAATCACAATCCTCAAGTTACCACCCTGCCCTCCATGTGTAAGCATATATGGAATTTTTAGAAGATAATATAATAGAGGACTTACAAAATTAAAAGATAAGACTTTCATAAAATTATATTATTAAAAATGTAATAAATGAAATAACTCAAAATATAAATGATTTTCTCCAAGATTTCTGCCAGTATAAGAATTGATCTCTTTTTATTCCTTCTGTAAGACTAATTGTACTGCTACTTGTTAATATTTCATAGGTGATATGGTGGGTCCTCAGCCATATAAATTCTTCAGGCAAAAAAAAAATGGTTACAGCTTCACATAGCAAGGTGTTTTCCTGGCTGAGGGATCAAGAGAAGGAACACTCCTTAAAATTCATGAATGTATGTCATATGTCCTAAGGGCAAAGCAAGGGTGAATGTCAACAGTGCCTAAAAATATAGTATTCCAAGCAAAACTTCCAGTTGAAGGTTAGATGCCATAAAGCAGCAGCATTTCGTTGCCCTTAATGCACACTTAAATTAAAGGACTTTGCGACTGAATTGGTTTGATAGGATGAGAGACTTAGAAGAAAGGGGGAGAAGAGAGAGGAGGGGAAGGGAGGAAGGAATAGTGATGAAGGGCCAAGTAGATCTGTCATCAAAAAAACTGACAGAAATATTCAAAATAGCTAAGTTTTGGGGTAGGGCAACCTAGCAGCATGCAGGGATAAAATGATCGCCAAACAACTTTGGCATTTTTAATTTTATCCAGCTGAAGAGATGAATATATTTTGGTAACTCCTTCCTAATGAGGAAACATTTTCCATCTGATATTAGTGTGGACAATTGGAGAGCAGGATGCCCATAAACTATTTTCCTTTTTGATAATTCATTACAAGAAAGCAATGGAGGACTTTTACATTTTTCTTTGATGATACATCAGCCTTCTCTTTTCACTTTACTTCTTTTACTTAGGGTCCATATTTATTGATTTAACAAATCTCCATGAACAAAAATAATTGGAGGGGGCTTTTTATTGAGTTATAATCAACATACAATGTTATATTAGTTTCAGGTATATCACATAGTGAATCGATATTTTTATACATTTTGAAATGATCACCACAATAAGACCAGTTATCTGTCACAACACAAGTTGTTACAATATTATTGACTACATTATGTAATGTACTATGTATATATTACATCCCCTGACTTACTTATTTTGTCCATCCTCCATCCCCCTACACTGTGTCAGCTCACAGATACAGAGAACAAACTGGTGGTTCATATTACTTCTTTAAGGGAAAGAGGAGACTAAAAGGCATATAGGAGGAAGGAAACAGATCAATTTAAAGTTTCTGGAATATCAGTTCACTTGAACTTTTGCCCCAATATTGAATTTAACCCAGAAAACTACACTGGGGAATTTCTGTAGTATAAGAAAGTTCAGTTTATACATTTTTGTCAGTACTGTTTTAAGATAAGAAAAAAAGAATATGGATTAAAAGAGAAAAAAGTTAGCTTGAGAATCAGCAACACTGCTTTTGCTTCCCTCCAAGGACAGGACAAAAAAACCCCACAGGTTTAAATGGCAGTAGATGGAATTTAATTTAGACATTAGGGGTCATGGAATTTCAACCTGAATCCACATCAAAGGAATATTAATTTAAGGTCTAAGTCCTAAAAGATCCCTGAGACTCAGTTTTCTTCATTAAATGGAGCTACTATTACCTAGGGTTATTATGAGGAATATACATGATTATGAGAAGACTGATACATAGCTGACATAAATCAATGAAATCATATATATCATTATTGTCCTCACAGATATCTACCCAAGGAATGTATAAAATATTGCTGTGCATTGTGAATTCCCAAGCCCTGATATATGTCCATCCTAAAACCACAGTACTCCTGGATCTCTATCACATTGTTTATATCAGGGAAAACAGAAATTTGGGAAGAGATGAGTCATCCAGGGACAGGTGAAAATAGGTTAGAAAACATGTAATCTCCTTCAAACAACTCTCAAGCCCTTGGAAGCCTAGGGAATCAGAGCAGCTCACAATATTCCAAATATTTTAATGTCATTTTATATAATGTTGACAATGTTAAGATTTAATGGTGCTGCAGCTGTATGATATTTGCAATTCAGAATCAGATGCAACTGCAATGTTTGCTGTAGTTTCCATAGCCCACATTATGAGAACCTTAGAAGAAAGTTAGATGTCAGAATCTGTGGTAACTTTAAGAATCTATTCAGGAGATTTTCAGACCAACTGATTGGTTGATGCTATGATTCCTCTCAAAAATGGATGAGGGGTGCTTCCCTGGTGGCACAGTGGTTGAGAGTCCGACTGCCGATGCAGGAGACACGGGTTCCTGCCCCGGTCTGGGAGGATCCCACACGCCACGGAGCAGCGAGTCCCGTGAGCCATGGCCGCTGAGCCTGCACGTCCGCAGCCTGTGCTCCGCAACGGGAAAGGCCACAACAGTGAGAGGCCCGCGTACCTCAAAAGAAAAAAAAAGTGGATGAGGGAATTTTGCCTCACCGTATCTCTGTTTCCTTTTCTGTAAAATGGAAATAACAATGACTCTAACTCTTATTTAATTACAAAAACTTTTGTAAATTTTCCTTTTGCAATGAGGATTAAAGATGATAGTGGAGTCATGAAAATAAACTGCTCACTTTTTTCATACCATAAAATATATACAGAAATTAGGTCTTTGGATGTAGGAATTAATCAAAAGATTGTGATAGGCTCAAAGCAATTTAACACTGCTGGTGTCTCCTTTCTATTTAGTTATTTCATGGGAATGTATATCTAGAAAAACTCCTGAGCTATTTCTCACAGTTCTGTGTCCTCTTCATTTAATGACAGAGGTGAAATAAATAAGGGAGATGGGGAAGAGATGGAAAGCCAAGGTATATATTTTGGCTGTGGCTAGTGTAAAAGAGGGCATGTTATGCAGCCTAAGGGTTTTTTAAGCCTATTTGTGAAAAGGTGGTAGAGTTTAGTAGTTAATAGCAGGAGCTCTGGTATCAAACAGTCTTGGGTTTGATTCACAACACTGAGACAATGGAAAAAGTTATTTAAATCTCTCTATGGCACACAGTGGCATTCAATGAAATGTAGCATTTTTCAAAGTCTGTGTCTCACTTTCACCATTTATGTCACATCAGATGTTCAAAGCAAAACCAAGCCAAAGTTATTTTTAGATACAAACTATTAAATGCTAGTCAGCAATTGGAAAAGAGTTCCCAGGCCCAAGCAACAGTCAAATATAACAGAAAATCTGGGTTTGGGTGCAATATACATTAGTTGTCCCCATGGCAGGAAGTGCCCAGAACTGAAAGCCCAGGACCAGCATGGGTACCTCCTTTTTTGCAGAGCTGGCTTTGATCTCCTAGGTCTTTATGCATGGCCAGGTTTCCTGCTGTTATTAGAAGTACTGGGGTGCCTTCAGTTAGTCTCTTAAGATATCTTTCTCCCTTCTTAACAACCTTTAATGGAAATTACAACAAAATCTCACAAGAAAGCTAGTTCCCATGAGGTATCTAGCACCTGGTGGTTTGAAGAATTGAGAAAAGGTTCAGATTAAACTCCCAATTTTTGAGCTTTGCCCTTTACTAGAATTCCCTCAACTCATCAAAGCCAGGTCAGACTAGTACTCAAGTTTAACAAGCTGCAAGTGTAGCAGTCTCTTTGACTTTGCTAAAACTTGAAATATCACTGGTGTGGATCAGCACTGTTTGTAATCAATTGCTTTTTTTGCATTGCTCCTTTGTTATCCTAAATCAGTTCTGCTGACCAGAGTCTCCAGATACTGTCCTGCAGGTTGTGCACTTTACAACTCCAGGGGATGCCATTCACGTAGAATATAATGTGAATATCTACTCCATGGAGTTGTGTAATATCTCAGGCATCCCTGCTGATATTTACAGAATCTACCTTTGGGACTGTGGATACTGTTGTAAATGTAATTTGACCTCTACTTTCTTATTAGTGTTTTTAAAAACACTGATTTAAAGTTAGATCTTTACACTGATTATTAGTTTCAATGAGATAAGGTAAATCAAGTCTGATGGAGAGTATATTAATTTAATTCCCACCTTAGGCATTAATTGGAGGATTTTTAAAAAATTATTGACTTGACAGTTGAAATATGAGCATAGCAGGAAAGATATTGACATTCAGTTGATTTGGCATATGGACTATCCTTGCAGAATATTTTCATCATATTTGGTGTGGCTTCCAGTTTGTTCTCAAAAATTGTTTGACAAGCCTATGATTTGAATTGGATTGGTTTGGACACAATGCTTGTTTGGAGCATGTCTCCCTGCAGACATATCTCAAGAACTTCCATTACATAGATCCATCTGGCTTCATTAAAGAAGTCCTTGAAGAATGGCATATTTTCAATACTGACATACGGGCATGAAGGAAAAGATAGAGTCAGACAGAGATCGACACACTGAGAAATAAGAACAGTGAAACAGGCTGAGACTCTGGACAAAATGTGATTATTGTAGAATTATTAATCTAATTAATTCATTAATTCAGCAAAATTTCATTGAGCAGATAATATGCACAAGTACTATGGAAGAGAGAGATGAATGATGAATAAATGAAAGTTTCAATCTTAGAGTCAGTTAGTGTCATAGAGTTGTTAAGCACACCAACTTCAGAGTCAAGTCACTTAATTTTGAATCCACTACATCCTATATGTATAATGTTGGAAACTTTACTTAAGCCCTCTGTGCTTTCATTTTCTTGACTATAAACTAGGCTTCAGAAATGTAAGTTCCTTACAAGGTTGTTGTGAGATTTAGGTAATGTAATCCATGTAAAGCACTAAGTTCAATTCCTAGTGTATAGCTTTCTACAAGGACAGCTACATTTATTACTACTGTTATTATAGCATTAACAATAATTAGGAAACAGCATAGTTGAGCAATTGAGAGCATGAGCTGTACAGCTAGAATGGTTTTGAAACTTAACTCCACCACTTACTACTATGTGATCCTGGAAAGGTAAAATACCTCTCTCTGCTTCAATTTTTGTCTTATCTCGTCATCACAAGAATTAAATGAGTTGATACACTTAAAGTGCTTTAAAGAATGCCTTGCTCCTAGTATGTACTTACTAAATGTAGCTATTATCTTCAGAGGTTATATGAAAGGGTACTCCTGTGGTGGGTTGAATTTCCCCCCAAAAGATATGTCCAGTCCTTATGCCAAACTAACGCCCAACCGGTACCTGTACATGGGACCTTATATATATCAATAATTATCTTAAATTGTAAATGGATTAAAGGCTCCAATCAAAAGATGTAGACTGGCTGAATGGATACAAAAACAAGACCCGTATATATATGCTGTATACAAGAGACCCACTTCAGATCTAGGGACACATACAGACTGAGAGTGAGGGGATGGAAAAAGATATTCCATGCAAATGGAAATCAAAAGAAAGATGGAAGAGTAATTCTCATATCACACAAAATAGACGTTAAAATAAAGACTATTACAAGAGACAAAGAGGACACTACATAATGATCAAGGGATCAATCAAAGAAGAAGACATAACAATTGTAAATATTTATGCACCCAACATAGGAGCATCTCAAAACATAAGGCAAATGCTAACAGCCATAAAATGGGAAACTGACAGTTTCACAATAATAGTAGGGGACACTAACACCCCAATTTCACCAATGGAGAGATCATCCAAAATGAAAATAAATAAGTAAACACAAGCTTTAAATGATACATTAAACAAGACGGACTTAATTGATATTTATAGGACATTCCACCCAAAACCAACAAAATAAACTTTCTACTCAAGTGCTTATGAAACATTCTCCGGGATAGATCGTATTCTGGGTCACAAATCAAGCCTTGGTAAATGTAAGAAAATTGAAACTGTATCACATATCTTTCCTGACTGAAACGCTATGACCCTAGAGATGAATTATAGGAAAAAAATCTGTAAAAAATAGAAACACACGGAGGCTAAACAATACGCTACTTAATAACCAATAGATCACTTAAGAAATAAAAGAGGAAATCAAAAAATACCTAGAGGGCTTCCCTTGTGGCACAGTGGTTGAGAGTCCGCCTGTCGATGCAGGGGACATGGGTTCATGCCCCGGTCTGGGAAGACCCCACATGCCACAGAGTGGCTAGGCCTGTGAGCCATGGCCACTGAGCCTGCATGTCTGGAACCTGTGCTCTGCAATGGGAGAGGCCACAACAGTGAGAGGTCCACATACTGCAAAAACAAACAAACAAACAAAATACCAAGAAACAAATGACAATGAAAACACGACTACCCAAAACCTATGGGATACAGCAAAAGCAGTTCTAAGAGGGAAGTCTATAGCAACACAACCCTACCTAAAGAAACAAGAAATATCTCAAATAAACAACCTAACCTTAAACCTAAGGCAATTAGAGAAAGAAGAACAAAAATCCCCAAAGTTAGCAGAAAGAAAGAAATCATAAATATCAGATCAGAAATAAATGAAAAAGAAATGAAGGAAAAAATAGCAAAGATCGACAGAACACCTACTGAACGCTGGCAGAAGACCCCGGACCTCCCAAAAGGCAAGAAACTCCCCACATAACTGGGTAGGGCAAAGCAGAGAGATTCCCGCACAGAGGAGCGGTGCCGAGCGGCACTCACCAGCCCGAGAGGCTTGTCTGCTCCCCCGCCGGGGCGGGCGGCACTGGAGCTGAGGCTCGGGCTTCGGTCAGAGCGCAGGGAGAGGACTGGGGCTGGCGGCGAGAACTCAGCCTGAAGGGGGCTAATGTGCCACAGCTAGCCGGGAGGGAGTCCGGGAAAACTCTGGAGCTGCCGAAGAGGCAGGAGACTTTTTCTTCCCTCTTGGTTTCCAGGTGCGCGAGGAGAGGGGATTAAGAGCGCCGAGTAAAGGAGCTCCAGAGAAGGGCGCGAGTCGCGGCTGAAAGCGCGGAGCCCAGAGACGGGCGTGGGACGCTGGGGCTGCTGCTGCCGCCGCCAAGAAGCCTGTGTGCGAGCGCAGGTCACTGTCCACACCGCCCTTCCGGGAGCCTGTGCAGCCTGCCACTGCCGGGGTCCCGGGATCCAGGGGCGGCTTCCCTGAGAGAACGCACAGCGCGCCTCGGGCTGGTGCAACGTAACGCCGACCTCTGCCGCAGCAGGCTCGCCCCCCACTCCGTGCCCCTCCCTCCCGCCCGGCCTGAGTGAGCCAGAGTCCCCGAAGAGGCTGCTCCTTTAACCCTGTCCTGTCTGAGCGAAGAACAGACGCCCTCCGGCGACCTACACGCAGAGGCGGGGCCAAATCCAAAGCTGAGACCCAGGAGCTGTGAGAACATAGAAGAGAAAGGGAAACCTCTCCCAGCAGCCTCAGAAGCAGCGGATTAAAGCTCCACAATCAACTTCATGTACCCTGCATCTGTGGAATACATGAATAGACAACAAATCATCCCAAATTGAGTAGCCAGGAGTCAGTGCTGTGTCTCTGAGGTGGGAGAGCGAACTTCAGGACACTGGTCCACAAGAGACCTCCCAGCTCCACATAATATCAAATGGCGAAAATCTTCCAGAGATCTCCATCTCAACACCAGCACCCAGCTTCACTCAACGACCAGCAAGCTACAGTGCTGGACACCCTTTGCCAAACAACTAGCAAGACAGGAACACAACGCCACCCATTAGCAGAGAGGCTGCCTCAAATCATAAAAAGTCCGCAAACACCCCAAAACACACCACCAGACGTGGACCTGCCCACCAGAAAGACAAGATCCAGCCTCATCCACCAGAACACAGGCAGTAGTCCCCTCCACCAAGAAGCCTACACAACCCACTAAACCAACCTTAGCCACTGGGGACAGACACCAAAAACAACGGGAACTACGAACCTGCAGCCTGCAAAAAGGAGACCCCAAACACAGTAACATAAGCAAAATGAGAAGACAGAAAAACACACAGCAGGAGAAGGAGCAAGATAAAAACCCACCAGACCTAACAAATGAAGAGGTAATAGGCAGTCTATCTGAAAAAGAATTCAGAATAATGATGGTAAAGATGATCCAAAATCTTGGAAATAGAATAGACAAAATGCAAGAAACAGTTAACAAGGACCTAGAAGAACTAAAGACGAATCAAGCATCGATTAAAAACACAATAAATGAAATAAAAAATACTCTAGATGGGATCAATAGCAGAATAACTGAGGCAGAAGAACGGATAAGTGAGGTGGAAGATAAAATAGTGGAAATAACTGCTGCACAGCAAAATAAAGAAAAAAGAATGAAAAGAACAGAGGACAGTCTCAGAGACCTCTGGGACAACATTAAACGCACCAACATTCGAATTATAGGGGTTCCAGAAGAAGAAGAGAAAAAGAAAGGGACTGAGAAAATATTTGAAGAGATTATAGTTGAAAACTTCCCTAATATGGGAAAGGAAATAGTTAACCAAGTCCAGGAGACACAGAGAGTCCCATACAGAATAAATCCAAGGAGAAATACACCAAGACACATATTAATCAAACTGTCAAAAATTAAACACAAAGAAATCATATTAAAAGCAGCAAGGCAAAAACAACAAATAACACACAAGGGAATCCCCATCAGGATAACAGCTGATCTCTCAGCAGAAACTCTACAAGCCAGAAGGGAGTGGCAGGACATACTTAAAGTGATGAAGGAGAAAAACCTGCAACCAAGATTACTCTACCCAGCAAGGATCTCATTCAGATTTGATGGAGAAATTAAAACGTTTACATACAAGCAAAAGCTGAGAGAGTTCAGCACCACCAAACCAGCTTTACAACAAATGCTAAAGGAACTTCTCTAGGCAAGAAACACAACAGAAGGAAAAGAACTACAATAACGAAACCAAAACAATTGAGAAAATGGGAATAGGAACATACATATCAATAATTACCTTAAATGTAAATGGACTAAATGCTCCCACCAAAAGACACAGACTGGCTGAATGGATACAAAAACAAGACCCATATATATGCTGTCTACAAGAGACCCACTTCAGACCTAGAGACACATACAGACTGAAAGTAAGGGGATGGAAAAAGATATTCCATGCAAATGGAAACCAAAAGAAAGCTGGAGTAGCAATTCTCATATCAGACAAAATAGACTTTAAAATAAAGACTACTAGAAGAGACAAAGAAGGACACTACATAATGATCAAGGGATCAATCGAAGAAGAAGATATAACAATTGTAAATATTTATGCACCAAACATAGGAGCACCTCAATACATAAGGGAAATATTAACAGCCATAAAAGGAGAAATCGACAGTAACACAATCATAGTAGGGGACTTTAACACCCCACTTTCACCAATGGACAGGTCATCCAAAATGAAAATAAATAAGGAAACACAAGCTTTAAATGATACATTAAACAAGATGGACTTAATTGATATTTATAGGACATTCCATCCAAAAGCAACAGAATACACATTTTTCTCAAGTGCTCATGGAACATTCTCCAGGATAGATCATATCTTGGGTCACAAATCAAGCCTTGGTAAATTTAAGAAAATTGAAATTGTATCAAGTATCTTTTCCGACCACAATGCTATGAGACTAGATATCAATTACAGGAAAAGAGCTGTAAAACATACAAACACATGGAGGCTAAACAATACACTACTTAATATCGAAGTGATCACTGAAGAAATCAAAGAGGAAATTGAAAAATACCTAGAAACAAATGACAATGGAGACACGACGACCCAAAACCTATGGGATGCAGCAAAAGCAGTTCTAAGAGGGAAGTTTATGGCAATACAATCCCACCTTAAGAAACAGGAAATATCTCAAATAAACAACCTAACCTTGCACCTAAAGCAATTAGAGAAAGAAGAACAAAAACATCCCCAAGTTAGCAGAAGGAAAGAAATCATAAAAATCAGATCAGAAATAAATGAAAAAGAAATGAAGGAAACGATAGCAAAGATCAATAAAACTAAAAGCTGGTTCTTTGAGAAGGTAAACAAAATTGATAAACCATTAGCCAGACTCATCAAGAAAAAAAGGGAGAAGACTCAAATCAATAGAATTAGAAATGAAAAAGGAGAAGTAACAACTGACACTGCAGAAATACAAAAGATCATGAGAGATTACTATAAGCAACTCTATGCCAATAAAATGGACAACCTGGAAGAAATGGACAAATTCTTAGAAATGCACAACCTGCCAAGACTGAATCAGGAAGAAATAGAAAATATGAACAGACCAATCACAAGCACTGAAATTGAAACTGTGATTAAAAATCTTCCATCAAACAAAAGCCCAGGACCAGATGGCTTCACAGGCGAATTCTATCAAGCATTTAGAGAAGAGCTAACACCTATCCTTCTCAAACTCTTCCAAAATATAGCAGAGGGAGGAACACTCCCAAACTCATTCTACGAGGCCACCATCACCTTGATACCAAAACCAGACAAGGATGTCACAAAGAAAGAAAACTACAGGCCAATATCACTGATGAACATAGATGCAAAAATCCTCAACAAAATACTAGCAAACAGAATCCAACAGCACATTAAAAGGATCATACACCATGATCAAGTGGGGTTTATTCCAGGAATGCAAGGATTCTTCAATATACGCAAATCAATCAATGTGATACACCATATTAACAAACTGAAGGAGAAAAACCATATGATCATCTCAATAGATGCAGAGAAAGCTTTTGACAAAATTCAACACCCATTTATGATAAAAACCCTGCAGAAAGTAGGCATAGAGGGAACTTTCCTCAACATAATAAAGGCCATATATGACAAACCCACAGCCAGCATCGTCCTCAATGGTGAAAAACTGAAACCATTTCCACTAAGATCAGGAACAAGACAAGGTTGCCCACTCTCACCACTCTTATTCAACATAGTTTTGGAAGTTTTAGCCACAGCAATCAGAGCAGAAAAGGAAATAAAAGGAATCCAAATGGGAAAAGAAGAAGTAAAGCTGTCACTGTTTGCAGATGACATGATACTATACATAGAGAATCCTAAAGATGCTACCAGAAAACTACTAGAGCTAATCAATGTATTTGGTAAAGTTGCAGGATACAAAATTAATGCACAGAAATCTCTGGCATTCCTATATACTAATGATGAAAAATCTGAAAGTGAAATCAAGGAAACACTCCCATTTACCACTGCAACAAAAAGAATAAAATATCTAGGAATAAACCTACCTAAGGAGACAAAAGACCTGTATGCAGAAAATTATAAGACACTGATGAAAGAAATTAAAGATGATACAAATAGATGGAGAGATGTACCATGTTCTTGGATTGGAAGAATCAACATTGTGAAAATGACTCTACTACCCAAGGCAATCTACAGATTCAATGCAATTCCTATCAAACTACCAATGGCATTTTTCACAGAATTAGAACAAAAAATTTCACAATTTGTATGGAAAAACAAAAGACCCCGAATAGCCAAAGCAATCTTGAGAACGAAAAACGGAGCTGGAGGAATCAGGCTCCCTGACTTCAGACTATACTACAAAGCTACAGTAATCAAGACAGTATGGTACTGGCACAAAAACAGAAAGATAGATCAATGGAACAGGATAGAAAGCCCAGAGATAAACCCACGGACATATGGTCACCTTATCTTTGATAAAGGAGGCAGGAATGTACAGTGGAGAAAGGACAGTCTCTTCAATAAGTGGTGCTGGGAAAACTGGACAGGGACATGTAAAAGTATGAGATTAGATCACTCCCTAACACCATACACAAAAATTAGCTCAAAATGGATTAAAGACCTAAATGTAAGGCCAGACACTATCAAACTCCTAGAGGAAAACATAGGCAGAACACTCTATGACATAAATCACAGCAAGATCCTTTTTGACCCACCTCCTAGAGAAATGGAAATAAAGACAAAAATAAACACATGGGACCTAATGAAACTTCAAAGCTTTTGCACAGCAAAGGAAACCATAAACAAGACGAAAAGACAACCCTCAGAATGGGAAAAAATATTTGCAAATGAAGCAACTGACAAAGGATTAATCTCCAAAATTTATAAGCAGCTCATGCAGCTCAATAACAAAAAAACAAACAACCCAATCCAAAAATGGGCAGAAGACCTAAATAGACATTTCTCCACAGAAGATATACAGACAGCCAACAAACACATGAAAGGATGCTCAACATCTTTACTCATTAGAGAAATGCAAATCAAAACTACAATGAGATATCATCTCACACCAGTCAGAATGGCCATCATCAAAAAATCTAGAAACAATAAATGCTGGAGAGGGTGTGGAAAAAAGGGAACACTCTTGCACTGCTGGTGGGAATGTGAATTGGTACAGCCACTATGGAGAACGGTATGGAGGTTCCTTAAAAAACTACAAATAGAACTACCATATGACCCAGCAATCCCACTACTGGGCATATACCCTGAGAAAATCATAATTCAAAAAGAGACATGTACCAAAATGTTCATAGCAGCCCTATTTACAATAGCCCGGAGATGGAAACAACCTAAGTATCCATCATCGGATGAATGGATAAAGAAGATGTGGCACATATATACAATGGAATATTACTCAGCCATAAAAAGAAACGAAATTGAGCTATTTGTAATGAGGTGGATGGACCTAGAGTCTGTCATACAGAGTGAAGTAAGTCAGAAAGAGAAAGACAAATACTGTATGCTGACACATATATATGGAATTTAAGAAAAAAATGTCATGAAGAACATAGGGGTAAAACAGGAATAAAGACACTGACCTACTAGAGCATGGACTTGAGAATATGGGGAGGGGGAAGGGTAAGCTGTGACAAAGTGAAAGAGCGGCATGGACATATATACACTACCAAACGTAAGGTAGATAGCTAGTGGGAAGCAGCCGCAGAGCACAGGGAGATCAGCTCGGTTCTTTGTGACCGCCTGGAGGGGTGGGATAGGGAGGGTGGGAGGGAGACGCAAAAGGGAGGGGATATGGGAACATATGTATATGTATAACTGATTAAATTTGTAAAATAAAAAAAAGAAGACATTTAATAAAAAAAAATAGCAAAGATCAATAAAACTAAAAGATAGTTCTTTGAGAAGATAAACAAAATTGATAAAACATTAGCCAGACTCCTCAAGAAAAAAGGGAGAAGAGTCAAATAAATAGAATTAGAAATGAAAAAGGAGAAGTAACAACTGACACGGCAAAAATGCAAAAGATCATGAGAGAAAACTACAAGCAGCTATATGCCAATAAAATGGAAAACCTGGAAGAAATTGACAAATTCTTAGAAAAGCACAACCTTCCAAGACTGAACCAGGAAGAAATAGACAATATAAACAGACCAATCACAAGCACTGAAATTGAGACTGTGATTAAAAACCGTCCAAGAAACAAAAGCCCAGGACCAGTTGACTTCACAGGCGAATTCTTTCAAACATTTAGAGAAGAGTTAACCCCTATCCTTCTCAAACTCTTCCAAAATTAGCAGAGGGAGGAGCACTCTAAAACTCATTCTATGAGGCCACCATCACCCTGATACCAAAACCAGACAAAGATGTCACAAAGAAAGAAAACTAGAAGCCAATATCACTGATGAACATAGATGCAAAAATCCCCAACAAAATTCTGGCAAACAGAATCCAACCATACATTAAAAAGATCATACACCATGATCAAGTGGGATTTATCCCAGGAATGCAAGGATTCGTCAATATATGCAAATCAATCAATGTGATAGGCCATATTAAAAAATTGAAGGAAAAAAAGGATACGATCCTCTCAATAGCTGCAGAAAACGATTTCGACAAAATTCAATGCCCATTTATGATAAAAACCTTCCTGACAGGAGGCATAGAGGGAACCTACTTCAACATAATAAAAAGGCCATATATGACAAACCCACAGCCAACATTGTTCCCAATGTTGAAAAACTGAAACCATTTCCACTAAGATCACGAACAAGACAAGGTTGCCCACTCTCCCCACTACTAAAAGAAATAAAAAGAATCCAAATCAGAAAAGAAGAAGTAAAGCTGTCACTGTTTGCAGATGGCATGACACTCTACAGAAAGAATCCTAAAGATGTTACCAGAAAGCTACTAGAGTTAATCAATGATTTTGGTAAAGTAGCAGGAAACAAAATTAATGCACAGAAATCTCTAGCTTTCCTATACACTAATGATGAAACATCTGAAAGAGAAATTAAGGAAATACCCCATTTACCATTGCAACAAAAAGAATAAAATACCTAGGAATAAACCTAACTAAGGAGACAAAATATCTGTATGCAGAAAACTATCCGACACTGATGAAAGAAATTAAAGATGATATAAACAGATGGAGAGATATGCCATGTTCTTGGATTGGAAGAATCAACATTCTGCAAATGACTCTACTGCCCAAGGCAATCTACAGATTCAATGGAACCCCTGTAAAATTACCAATGGCATTTTTCACAGAATTAGAACAAAAACTTTCACAATTTGTATGGAAAGAAAAGACCCCAAATAGTCAAAGCAATCTTCAGAAAGAAAACCAGAGCTGGAGGAATTAGGCTTCTGGACTAGAGACTATACTACAAAGCTACAGTAATCAAGACAGTATGGTACAGGCACAAAAAGATAAATATAGATCAATGGAACAGGATAGAAAGCCCAGAGATAAACCCACACACATATGGTCACCTTCTTCTTGATAAAGGAGGCAAGAATATACAGTAGAGAAAAGACAGCCTCTTCCATAAGTGGTGCTGGGAAAAGTGGACAGCTACATGTAAAAGAATGAAATTAGAACACTCCTTAACACCAAACACAAAAATAAACTCAAAATGGATTAAAGACCTAAATGTAAGGCTATAAAGCTCTTAGAGGAAAGCATAGGCAGAACACTCTATGACATAAATCACAGCAATATCCTTTTCAACCCACCTCTTAGAGAAATGGAAATAAAAACAAAAATAAACAAATAGGACCAAATGAAACTTAAAAGCTTTTTCACAGCATAGGAAACCATAAACAAAACGGAAAGACAACCCTCAGAATGGGAGAAAATATTTGAAAATGAAACAACTGATAACTGTTTAATCTTCAAAATTTACAAGCAGCTCATGCAGCTTAATATCAAAAAAAAAACAAATAACCCAATCCAAAATTAAGCAGAAATACTAAATAGACATTTCTCCAAAGAAGATATATAGATTGCCAACAAACACATGAATGGATGCTAAGCGTCATTAATCATTAGAGAAATGCAAATCAGAACTGCAATGAGATACCATCTCTCACTGGTCAGAATGGCCATCGTCAAAACATATACAAACAATAAATGCTGGAGACGGTGTGGAGAAAATGGAACCCTCTTGCACTGTTGGTAGGAATGTAATTTGATACAGCCACTATGGAGAGCAGTATGGAGGTTCTTTAAATCACTAAATATATAGCTATCATATGACCCAGCAATCCTGCTCCTGGGCATATACCCTGAGCAAACCATAATTCAAAAAGAGTAATGTTCCACAAAGTTATTTTCAGCTCTATTTCAGCCAGGACATGGAAGCCACCTAAGTGTCCATCAATAGATGAATGGATAAAGAAGATGTGGCATATATATACAATGCAATATTACTCAGCCATAAAAAGAAATGAAATTGAGTTATTTGTAGTGAGGTGGATGGTCCTAGAGACTGTCATACAGAGTGAAGTAAGTCAGAAAGAGAAAAATGAATACCGTATGCTAACATATATATATATATATATATATATATATATATATATATATATATATATATATACATGGAATAAAAAGAAATGGTTATGAAGAACCTAGGGTCAGGACAGGAATAAAGATGCTGATGTAGAGAATGGACTTGATGTCACCGGGAGGGGTAAGGGTAAGCTGGGACGAAGTGAGAGAGTGTATGGACTTATATATACTACCAGATGTAAAGTAGATAGTTAGTGGGAAGCAGCCACATAGCACAGGGAGATCATCTTGGTGCTTTGTGACCACCTAGATGGGTGGGAAAGGGAAGGTGGGAGGGAGATGCAAGAGGGAGGAAATATGGGGATATATGTGTGTGTATAGCTGTTTCACTTTGTTATAAAGCAGAAACTAACACCATTTTAAAGCAATTATACTCCAATAAAGATGTTAAAAAATAAAATAAAAATAAAAACAAAGTAAAATAGATAATCAAAAAGGACCTACTGTAAATAAATAAATAAATAAATGAAATCATGGATGTTTGTTGTTCAGGAAAATAAAGAGATAATGGGCTTTGAAGTCAATATGAATTATACTCTGCATCTGGGTCCCAACATTGATATTTATTATCTCCATTGCCTTTGAGAGTTTGCTTAACTAAGATAAGCTTCTTTATCAGTAGGAAATGGTAACAATAAACTCACTTTATAGAGTTATTATATGGATCACAGGTAATATTTTTATAAAGTATTTAACATGATACCTAGGAGAGTCTTTCATTGATGCTTTCAACAAGCATTGATTGAATGACTAGTCATTTTCAAACATTATTGTAAGTCTAAGAGTGGTAGGTATATATCATTGAACAAGGCAGACAAAGACACTTCATAAAACTTACATTCTGAGGTGAGACAATAAAAATATAAACATCTAAACATGAATAAATGAAATAATCTCAGAGAGTGACAAATGTTATGAAAATAGGGCTGTGAGGATAATGAGGAATGAGTGAGGGGGAACATCTTTAAAGAGACATTATTTGTGATAAGACCTGCACAAGAGGATGGAAGCAGCCACATGAATGACTTAGAGAATTGTGCCCCTAAGTCAGAGAAAACAGCAAGGTAAAGACCCTGAGGAAAGAGCAAGATTATGGTAGTCAATGGACATAACGAAAGTCAGTGTGGTTAGCACATTGTGAAAGTGAGGGAGAGAAGGACAAGATGTGTCAGAGAGAGAAAAGGGATAGGTCATTCAGGGCATTTTATGCTATGGTAAGATTTTGGATGTTATTACAAGTCCAATAGGAAGCCATTAGAAGGTTTACATTTTTGTTTAAAAATCGCTCTGAGTGTTGTGTGGAGAATGGTTTGTAGATATAGAAAGAATGGAAACAGAAAGGCCAGTTAGGATGGAAGTTCAGCAGACAGTTAAGAGATGATGATGACTTGGCCTAGGGTGGTAGCAGTGTAAATTGAAGGAGTTTTAGAATTATGTTTTGGAATTAGATTTGACAGAACTTGCAAATGGATTCAACATTAGAGATGAAGGAAAGAGGATCAACTAATGTTAGGGATAATAATGTTACTATTAACTCTATGTTCATCCAAGTAATAAATAAAATATATGACATGACACTGGAGACTTTTTATATACAGAAAACTGTTCTTAATCAATACTCACTAGGATGAAGTGTTTTCTTCTCCTTTAGGGCCTTCTAATTATTATAAACTAGTCTAATTCCCTAGTAGAACTATCTTGTATCAAGTCATAGGCCACTGTGGGGCTTCTAGACCAGTGTTTCTAAATGTAAGTCTGAGGACCAGTGCTGGTCTGAGATAAGGTTGTCACAAATCTATGGTAATAAGAATTTTAAAAAATTAAGGGACTTAAGCACACACAAAGAGAGAGAATTACATTCTTATGTCTTGGATATAGGGTGCCATGTTCTGTTCTAAAAACTTTATACATTAATTCCTCTACTCCTCATAACAAATAGTATTGTCTCCTCTTACAGATGGAGAACCCAAAGGAATTGGCAAGTTAAGCAACTTGCCCAGTGTACATAAAATATATACATATTGTTCTAAATTTGCTATGTGCCCTTTCTTATGACAGTCCATTTGTTCTGTTTGTCTTTCCTATGTCTTCTATTTTTAAATGTATGTTATTTTTGAAGTGATTATAGCAGTAGATGATAAATATATGCTAACATTCTAAAGTAGTGTGAAATCCAAAAATCTGAGAACAATTGCTTTAGAAATGTATTCCAGTCTAGAGCCTCCCTGAGATTTGAGGCTCAGGTCTTAAGCACTACTTAGCATTAAGAAGCTTTTTAAACACAAAGCTGCTTCTGTGAGCCTTCTAGAGGTTCGCTCATGGAATTAGAGACAGGTCAGTATGCCCTTTTGGATGATACATATTTCCATCTAGGCTTTTACTTTGATCTGTACTTTAATTACAAGTGAGCTGCCACTTAAATTTGAGTTTAATTTTATCATTTGTAACACTGGCAACAGTGGTCATGCCAGAGACCTGAGGGAGGCAGTGACCATGGCAAGTGCCTTTCCCACTCACCACAGCACTTGGCTAGCAGCCATAACTGGGCAAAGCCTTGCTATGCCAATCTTCCGGCTGGGGGCCAAGCTAGGATTGCAATGGTAAACTATGTGCAACCCTACAAACATAGTAGGACTGATGAGACATCTGGTTCTCTTCTAAACCATGAAGTCTTCCTTCTCTTCAGATATGGTTTAAAGAATTTCAGCACACTTTAGGCGACTGCTTTACCTCAGTGCATGGTAGAGTAGAGGGCATGGCTGGTATGAAAATCTGCATCTGACTTTTTATCATGGTCATGTATTGCTGTCCTTTTCTTTTTCCTTTCCTAATGGAGTAGCTGCTGCTGTACGTACCACAAGATAATGGCTATTATTTATACAGCAATTTTCATCTTCAGTGTGCATTACAAATATTAACACATTAGTCCTCGGGAGAGATGTATTATATAATGCCTCAAGCAAACATCCACCCCTTGTATTTCCAAAAGAGTTGAGTAGGTTCATGAAACACAACCAGTGGATCATCAGTATTAGTTGCAGTTGTATTACACAAAATGATCTACTAACACCTGAGTTAATGAGTGATGGTCACAGGTTCAGATTGCAGTATATTACCAGAGCCCCTGCAGAGGAGGCATTTGCAAACCAATCTTCTGCTTCCTGGTCTCAGAGGATTTCCCTTAATAATGACTGACATTTCTTCCCAGCCTCTAAACGGGTCCAGCTGGCACTGTGCAGGATTCTCAGGTATGGTGGATTGTTTTACTTTACTCCATCTGTCAATGCTTCCTGAAGGGAATATTTTACTAGGAAAATATTTTGATAAAACAAGCAGTGAAGTTTTACCATTACTCTTGCATCATGTCCAGGTCTTATCCTCTCCTGTTTCACTCTCCACATTTACCTCCATCACACCTTCTCAGTCCAAACACACACACATGCATGCGTGTGCACACACACATGCACACACACACACACTAAGAGTTTCAGGATCTGAAAAGAATGAAGTGCCAAGTACAGTAACTTTTCATCTTATCCTAAACATTTCTGTGCGCATTTTTTAAATGGCCCATGTTATACGGAACGTTTCCTAATTGCATTGTCTTTTTCAATTTATTGCTGTGAGGTAGGAAGGAGCTATTATTCCAGGGTTTCAGAGAAGGTAGAATAGGTTCAAATGAGAGCAAATCTGAAGCACACAATTACATAAAATCTGAATTCGTTCAACATTGTGTTGATGTTGATGATAAGCCAGAAAATGATATAGATCATTGTTCCTGCAATATCTCAGCTGACTCACCTTTCTGATTAGCAAATATTTTATTTCCTGGCAATATGTCCTACTATATTGAAGAAGAATCCTGAAAAGAGCTTCTTTTTGTGTTTAAACCTTTTTCTCTCTCTAAGAAAAGTCCATACCTTAAGTAACTTACTTCAGAATATTGTGTTTATATAATGTTCAATGACATAGTGACACCACCCAAAATGTGCTTTTCCTCTTTATTTTTATTTCTCACCTATAAATTCTCCCTGTGTTCTTAAAAGTAATAAAAATGAACTTACAGTATTCAAAAGATATAACGCCAAATATTATCATTTATAACATAAAATGAAACAAAACAGGGACACAATTTTCTGAATTGTGGGCATTATCTTTGCATGTAGGAAATATAAAAGATTATTAGAAGACAAAGTTTTATAAGAATTTCATGTAGTATGTTAAAAATGCCTTTCCTATATGAGAATGGATAGGGGTATAAGACCAACAGAACTTTAACCTAAAAAGAGCTGGAAGAAAGGAAACAACTATATTCAACTTCCCCCAGAAATCAGCCCTACTATTTCTGTTGGTCAATGCTTTTAAGGTATACTCTCTAGATCAGTGGTCCCCAAACTTTTTGGCACCAGGGACGGGTTTCGTGGAAGACGATTTTTCTATGGACTGGTGGTGGGAGTGGGGCATGGTTCAGGTGGTAATGCGAGTGATGGGGAGTGACAGATGAAGCTTCCCCCACTACCTGCTGACCTCCTGCTGTGAGGCCCAGTTCCTAACAGGCTGCAGACCAGTACCGGTCCGTGGTCCAGTGGTTGGGGAACTCTGCTCTAGATAGTCTTTCATTGAGTGGGAAGTTCAAAGCTAGCAGTTTCAGATTTGGCATCCAAATGTGGACCACTACTTTTGTTGGTGGACTTGGCTTTCAGGCTCCATTTTTTATTAAAGCACATTACCTAGTATATGAGTCATTCGGTGAGACAGCAATGCTCATATAATAAAGATAAAACAGTTGTATAGGCTGCAGACTCAGAAAAAAAATGTTGGAACCCTGATGAAGGGAAGTTCGTCTGAAATTCTCTTTCATTTCTTTTCATTGCAAATACAAACCAACTGAAACTATGTCATGTGGTGTTTCCACATATTATTTATAAGCCAAATATTTGATCAGTTTTCTTTACATCTACCAAGGGATCTCCTAGAGAAAGCAAGGCTAGGAACAACAATAGAATTGTTCTAGTGCCTAACAGACTAGAATTTTTATGTCCAAATTCAAAGAGATTGAGCTCTGCAGGCTTCAGAATGACTTCAAGAGAATAGATGCTACTGTGTGAGAGCTCGTTACGAAAGTTTACAATTGGACTGAATAAAGAATTCTAGGAAAGACAAGACACTTTATTTTGCCTATGAAATACTTTTGCTTCAATTCAGTGGGTTTGCATTTATAAGAAAACAGAGAATTCAGCAATGTCTCTGTCCAAGTGCTACCATGTTATGATACGAAATCTGCTTAATCATGCATCTGAGTAATATTGCAGTTTAAAGATGGTGAGAGCTTTGGGACAGGAGCTTTGTAAGAAAATCTGAATACCCATATGGATGTCAGTTATGATTTTAATTTTATCCTAAGCAGTCACTCAAAACTTCAATGATGTAGAGTCTACTCATTCAGTATTTCTAATTCCAGCAAATATTTTATTTAGTTGATTCAATTATATATGTTAGCTTGAGGCAATTTAGTCATGTCCATTTGCTTATAAAGGCTGAGTCAAAGGTGAAAAATCCTATGTATTACAGCAGAGCCTCTGGTTGACTACCTTTTGTGTTTATTTTGTTGTGTATTCTTGAATGCATTAAATCCACATAGCTTTCAAAAATTCTATTTAATGTAAATTTTTAACCAGTTTCAGAAATTGACAAGTGTTTATTCAATATGTTTGGTGAGTCCAGAACTGTGTTAGGTCCTAACAAGATGCAAAGAAACACAGCACTGATGAGGCAAATGTTAAGACAGATGAAGCTGTCAGAAACCAATGAAGTGCTACATCATGTGGTGAAGACCTACTAATTTTAAAATTCAAAAGGAATGCAGAGAATGGTGAAGTAAGCATGAGACTGGATTGTGAAGGAACTGGGGTGAGAAGTCAACCTTTGAGAATTGATTTAGTTTAGATAGGTAGAAGTGAGCTGGGAGAACATTCAGCATAATGGAAATATCATAAGAAAACACATGGAAGGTAGAGTACATACTAGGCAATAGTAGGAGATAATTTGATAGAGAAGGACCAGATAAACCAGGACCTACAAATCATGACAGAAACTTTTAATTTGAATTGGAAGGCTAAAGGAGACTACCATAGGTTTTTTTTTAAACTATGAAATATGTCATGCACACAAAAAGAGTGAGTAAAATGCATTGTGTAGTTTAATGAATGATATCATTAAAAGAACACTCAATTTCCTGCACTCAGTTTAAGAAACAGTAGAATACCAGTAATTTAGGATCCCTTTATAATTTTTCCCAATCACATCACACTTACACCACTACAGAGATAACAAGAATCCTAAACTTTGTGTTAATGTCTCTCTTGGTTTTCTTTACTATTTAATACTTATGCATGCAATGCTCAAAAAGGTATTGTTTACTTTTGCTTGGCTTTGGAATTTATATAAATGCAAAGATGGTATATATCCTTCTGTCATTTGTTTCTTTTGCTCAAAATTGTATTTTGGAGATTCATACATATTGATGTCTGTAGCTGTGTTTCATTGAAATGTTATATATGGTAATCCATTTTGTAAGTATGACACAATTTCTTTTTCCTGTCAACTGTGGATGAACTATTGGGTTGTATTCAGGTTTGCTGTGGTGAGCTTTGCTGTTATAAGATTTTGTGTATGTGACCTTTGTTAGTACATCTTGAGAGAAATGCCTAAGAGTGTTGTTGGGTCATGAGGTATACCCATGTTCAAATTTACAAGACAGTGTCATACTTTTATTCAATGGAAACTTATTTTTCCACCAACAGAATATGAAAATTCCCATTGCCTCATGTCCTTGCCAATGCTTGATATTGTCAGACTTTTAAATTTTTACCAGTCTGGTGACTATAAATTTTATTTAACCATGGATAATTTACATTACACTGGTTATTAATGAAACTGGTCATATTTTATGTATTCACAGGCCAGTTATTTTCCCTTTCTGTGAAATATCTAGACATGTTTTCTTTGTATTTTTCTACAAGGTCAATAGACTTTTTCTTATTGCTATATAGGAATTCTTTCCATGTTCTGAATAATATTCAGTTGTCAATTTTATGTGATATAAATATTTTCACAGATTATGCCTTGTGTCTTAACTCTAATGTGTATTTGATGAACAGATATATATTTTTTTATGTTTTAACATAGTTGAACTTATCAATCTTCTCCTTTATAGTTTCACATTTGGGTTCTCATTAAGAAGTCCATGCCCACCCCAAGGTTGTAAAGATAGTCTACTACTTTTATTCCTAAAAAATTTATACAAATTGTTCTTAAAATGTCATACCAGATCAGCATCACCTGGGAAAATGTTAAAAAATGCAAATTCTTGGGTCCCATCCCAGACCTATTCAATTAGAATTTCTGTGTAAAGGCTTAAAAATCTATGTTTTTAACAAGCCCTCTAGATGACTGATGTACATTAAAGGTTGAGAAACATTATTATTTGGGGGTTTTGCATGGATGTTTGTATATAGTGGGAAATAAAAATAAAATTTCATTTTTTCTATGTGAATATCCACCTTCTCAGCATTATTTATAATTTTTAAAAAATATCTGAGCTGCAACTCACAATTTTTTTAACATCTTTATTGGAGTATAATTGCTTTACAATGGTGTGTTAGTTTCTGCTTTATAACAAAGTGAACCAGTTATACATACACATATGTTCCCATATCTCTTCTTTCTTGCATCTCCCTCCCTCACACCCTCTTCATCCCACCCCTCTAGGTAGTCACAAAGAACCGAGCTGATCTCCCTGTGCTATGTGGCTGCTTCCCACTAGCGATCTATTTTACGTTTGGTAGTGTATATATGTCCATGCCACTCTCTCACTTTGTCACAGGTTACCCATACCCCTCCACATATCCTCAAGTCCATTCTCTAGTAGGTCTGTGTCTTTATTCCTGTCTTACCCCTAGGTTATTCATGACATTTTATTTTCTCAGATTCCATATATATGTGTTAGCATACGATGCTTGACTTTCTCTTTCTGACTTATTTAACTCTGTAGGACAGACTCTAGGTCCATCCACCTCACTACAAATAACTCAATTTCATTTCTTTTTATGGCTGAGTAATATTCCATTGTATATATGTGCCACATCTTCTTTATCCATTCATCTGTTGATGGCCACTTAGGTTGTTTCCATGTCCTGGCTATTGTAAATAGAGCTGCAATGAACATTGTGGTACATGACTCTTTTAGAATTATGGTTTTCTCAGGGTATATACCCAGTAGTGGGATTGCTGGGTCATATGGTAGTTCTATTTTTAGTTTTTTAAGGAACCTCCATACTGTTCTCCATAGTGGCTGTACCAATTCACATTCCCACCAGCAGTGCAAGAGTATTCCCTTTTCTCCACACCCCTTCCAGCATTTATTGTTTCTAGATTTCTTGATGATGGCCATTCTGACTGGTGTGAGATGATATCTCATTGTAGTTTTGATTTACATTTCTCTAATGATTAATGATGTTGAGCATTCCTTCATGTGCTTGCTGGCAATCTGTATATCTTCCTTGAAGAAATATCTATTTAGGTCTTCTGCCCATTTTTGGATTGGATTGTTTGTTGTTTTGTTATTGAGCTGCAAGAGCAGCTTATAAATTTTGGAGATTAATCCTTTGTCAGTTGCTTCATTTGCAAATATTTTCTCCCATTCTGAGGGTTGTCTTTTGGTCTTGTTTAAGGTTTCCTTTGGTGTGCAAAAGATTTGAAGTTTCATTAGGTCCCACTTATTTATTTTTGTTTTTATTTCCATTTCTCTAGGAGGTGGGTCCAAAAGGATCTTGCTGTGATTTATGTCATAGAGTGTTCTGCCTATGTTTTCCTCTAAGAGTTTGATAGTTTCTGACCTTACATTAAGGTTTTTTATCCATTTTGAGCTTATTTTTGTGTATGGTGTAAGGGAGTGTTCTAATGTCATACATTTACATGTGGCTGTCCAGTTATGCCAGCACCACTTATTGAAGAGGCTGTCCTTTCTATATTGTATATTCTTGCCTCCTTTATCAAAGATAAGGTGACCATATGTGCGTGGGTTTATCTCTGGGCTTTCTATCCTGTTCCATTGATCTGTATTTCTGTTTTTCTTTGCCAAGACCATACTGTCTTGACGACTGTAGCTCAGTAGTATTGTCTGAAGTCAGGGAGTCTGATTCCTCCAGCTCCATTTTTTGTTCTCAAGATTGCTTTGGCTATTTGGGGTCTTTTTTCTGTTTCCATACAAATTGTGAAATTTTTTGTTCTAGTTATGTGTAAAATGCCATTGGATAGGGATTGCACTGAATCTGTTGATTGCTTTGGGTAGTAGAGTCATTTTCACAATGTTGATTCTTCCAATCAAATAACATGGTATATCTCTACATCTATTTGTATCATCTTTAATTTATTCCATCAGTGTCTTATAATTTTCTGCATACAGGTCTTTTGTCTCCTTCGGTAGGTTTATTCCTAGATATTTTATTCTTTTTGTTGCAATGGTAAACAGGAGTGTTTTCTTAATTTCACTTTCAGATTTTTCATTATTAGTGTATAGGAATGCCAGAGATTTCTGTGCATTAATTTTGTATCCTGCTACTTTACCAAATTCATTGATTAGCTCTAGAAGTTTTCTGGTAGCATCATTAGGATTCTCTATGTATAGTATCATGTCATATGCAAACAGTGACAGCTTTACTTCTTCCTTTCTGATTTGGACTCTTTTTATTTCCTTTTCTTCTCTGATTTCTGTGGTGAAAACTTCCAAAACTATGGTGAATAAGAGTTGTGAGAGGGGGCAACCTTGTCTTGTTCCTGATCTTAGTGGGAATGCTTTCAGTTTTTCACCTTTGAGGACAATGTTGGCTGTGGGTTTGTCATATATGACCTTTATTATGTTGAGGAAGTTTCCTTCTATGCCTACTTTCTGCAGGGTTTTTATCATAAATGGGTGTTGAATTTTGTCAAAAGTTTTCTCTGCATCTACTGAGATGATCATATGGATTTCCTCCTTCAATTTGTTAATATGGTGTATCACATTGATTGATTTGTGTATATTGAAGAATCCTTGCATTCCTGGAATAAATCCCACTTGGTCATGGTGTATGATCCTTTTAATGGGTGGTTAGATTCTGTTTGCTAGTATTTTGTTGAGGATTTTGCATCTATGCTCATCAGTGATGTTGGCCTTTCTTTGTGACATCTTTGTCTGATTTTGGTATCAGGGTGATGGTGACCTTGTAGAATGAGTTTGGGAGTGTTCCTCCCTCTGCTCTATTTTGGGAGGGTTTGAGAAGGATAGGTTTTAACTCTTCTCTAAGTGATTGATAGAATTTGCCTTGTGAAGCTTTCTGGTCCTGGACTTTTGTTTCTTGGAAGATTTTTAATCACAGTTTCAATTTCAGTGCTTGTGATTGGTCTGTTCATATTTTCTTTTTCTTCCTGGTTCAGTCTCAGAAGGTTGTGCTTTTCTAAGTATTTGTCCATTTGTTCCAGGTTGTCCATTTTATTGCCATGAGTTGATTTTAGTAATCTCTCATCATCTTCTGTATTTCTCCAATATCAGTTGTTACTTCTTTTTCATTTCTAATTCTATTGATTTGGGTCTTCTCCCTTCTTTTCTTGATGAGTCTGGCTAATGGTTTGTCAATTTTGTTTATCTTCTCAAAGAACCAGCTGTTAGTTTGGTTGATCTTTGCTATCGTTTCCTTCATTTCTTTTTCATTTATTTCTGATCTGATCTTTATGATTTCTTTCCTTCTGCTAAATTTTTGGGGTTTTTGTTCTTCTTTCTCTAATTGCTTTAGGTGCAAGGTTAGGTTATTTGGGAGGTTTTCTTTATTTTATTTTTAGTTTTATTTATTTATTTATTTATTTTTTGCCGTGCATGGGCCTCTCACTGTTGTGGCCTCTCCCGTTGTGGAGCACAGGCTCCACATGTGCAGGCTCAGTGGCCATGTTTCACATGCCTAGCCGCTCCGTGGCATGTAGGTTCTTCACAGACTGGGGCATGAACCTGTGTCCTGTGAATTGGCAGGTGGACTCTCAACCACTTCACCACCAGGGAAGCCATTTACTGTTTCTTAAGGTAGGATTGTATTGTTATAAACTTCCCTCTTAGAACTGCTTTTGCTACATCCCACAGGTTTTGGTTCATCGTGTCTCCATTGTCATTTGTTTCTGGGTATTTTTTGATTTCTTCTTTGATTTCTTAAGTGATCACTTCGTTAATAAATAGTGTATTGTTTAGCCTCCATGTGTTTGTATTTTTTACAGATCTTTTCCTGTAATTGATATCTAGTCTCATAGTGTTATGGTTGGAAAAGGTACTTGATATGATTTTAATTTTCTTAAATTTACCAAGGCTAGATTTGTGACCCAAGATATGATCTATCCTGGAGAATGTTCCATGAGCACTTGACAAAAATGTGTACTCAGTTGTTTTTGGATGGAATGTCCTATAAATATCAATTAAGTCCACCTTGTTTAATGCATCATTTAAAGCTTGTGTTTCCTTATTTATTTTTATTTTGATAATCTGTCCATTGGTGAAAGTGGGGTGTGAAAGTCCCCTACTATGAATGTGTTACTATCGATTTCCCCCTTTATGGCTGTTAGTATTTGCCTTATGTATTGAGGTGCTCCTATGTTGGGTGCATAAATATTTACAATTGTTATATCTTCTTCTTGGATTGATCCCTTGATCATTATGTAGTGTGCTTTGTCTCTTGTAATTGTTTTTATTTTAAAGTCTATTTTGTGTGATATGAGAATTGCTACTGCAGCTTTCTTCTGATTTCCTTTCGCATGGAATATCTTTTTCCATCCCCTCTCTTTCAGTCTATATGTGTCCCTAGGTCTGAAGTGGGTCTCTTTTAGACAGCATATATATATGGGTTTTGTTTTTGTATCCATTCAGCCAGTCTGTGTCTTTTGTTGGTAGCATTTAATCCATTTAAATTTAAGGTAATTAGCTGTATGTATATTCCTATTCCCATTTTCTTAATTGTTTTGGGTTTTTATTGTAGATCTTTCTATTCTCTTATATTTCTTGCCTAGAGAAGTTCCTTTAGCATTTGTGGTAAAGCTGGTTTGGTGGTGTTGAACTCTCTGAGTTTTTGCTTGTCTGTAAAGATTTTAATTTCTCCATCAAATCTGAATGAGATCCTTGCTGGGTAGAGTAATCTTGGTTGTAGGTTTTTCTCCTTCTTCACTTTAAATATGTCCTGCCACTCCCTCTGGCTTGCAGAGTTTCTGCTGAAAGATCAGCTGTTAAGCTTATGGGGAATCCCGTGTGTGTTATTTGTTGTTTTTCCCTTGCTGCTTTTAATATGTTTTCCTTGTATTTAATTTTTGATAGTTTGATTAATATGTGTTTTTGTGTGTTTCTCCTTGCGTTTATCCCATATGGGAATCTCTGTGCTTCCTGGACCTGATTAACAATTTCTCTCCTATATTAGGGAAGTTTTCATCTATAATCTCTTCAAATATTTTCTCAGTACTTTTCTATTTCTCTTCTTGTTCTGGGACCCCTATAATTCGAATTTTGGTGCGTTTAATGTTGTCCCAGAGGTCTCTGAGACTGTCCTCCATTCTTTTCATTCTTTTTTCTTTTTTCTGCTCTACAGTAGTTATTTCCACTATTTTATTTTCCAGGTCACTTATCAGTTCTTTTGCCTCAGTTATTCTGCTATTGATCCCATCTAGAGTATTTTTCATTTTCTTTATTGTTTTGTTGGTCATTGCTTGTTTCCTCTTTAGTTCTTCTAGGTCCTTGTTAAATGATTCTTGCATTTTCTCTATTCTATTTCCAAGATTTTGGATCATCATTACTATCATTATTCTGTATTCTTTTTCAGGGAGACTGCTTAGGTCCAGTGGGTTTTTACCCTGCTCCTTCATCTGCTGTGTGTTCTTCTGTCTTTTCACTTGGCTTATCTTACTGTGCCTGGGTTCTCCTTTTTGCAGGCTGCAGGTTCGTAGTTCCCGCTGTTTTTGGTTTCTGTCCCCAGTGATTAAGGTTGGTTTTGTGGGTTGTGTAGGCTTCTTCTTGGAGGGGACTAGTGCCTGTTTTCTGGTAGATGAGGCTGGATCTTGTCTTTCTGGTGGGCAGGTCCATGTCTGGTGGTGTGTTTTGGGGTGTCTGTGTCCTTATTATGATTTTAGGCAGCCTCTCTGCTAATGGGTGGGGCTGTGTTCCTGTCTTGCTAGTTGTTTGGCATAGGGTGTCCAGCACTGTAGCTTCCTGGTCTTTGAGTGAAGCTGGGTGTTGGTGTTAAGATGGAGATCTCTGGGAGATTTTTGCCGTTTGATATTATGTGGAGCTGGGAGGCCTCCTGTGGACCAGTGTCCTGAAGTTGTCTCTGCCACCTCAGTGGCACATTCCTGACGCCTGGCTGGAGCACCATGAGACTGTCCTCCACACGGCTCAGAATAAAATAGAGAAAAAAGAAAGGAAGAAAGAAAGAAAGAAAAAAGAAAGAAAGAAAAAAGAAAGAAGGAAAGAAGGAAAGAAAGAAAGAAAGAGGATAAAATAAAATAAAGATAAAATTAAAAAAATACTAAAATAAAAATAATTATTAAGAAAAAAATTTTAACAAGTAAAAAACAAAAACAAAAACAAACAAACAAAAAACTGATGAACAGAACCCTAGGACTAATGGTGAAACATACACATACACACTCACAAAAGAGAAAAAGGGGAAAAAATAATCGATCTTGCTCCCAAAGTCTACCTCCTCAATTTGGGATGATTTGTTGTGTATTCATGTATTCCACAGATGCAGGGTACATCAAGTTGATTGTGGAGCTTTCATCCCCTGATTCTCAGGCTGCTGGAAGGAATTTCCCTTTCTATTCTTTCTTCACACAGCTCCTGGGATTCAGCTTTGGATTTGGCCCCGCCTCTGCGTGTAGGTCACCTGAGGCCGTGTGTTCTTCACCCAGACAGGACGGGGTTAAAGGAGCCGCTGAATCGGGGGCTCTGGCTCACTTAGGCTTGGGGGAGGGAGGGGTATGGAGCATGGGGCAAGCCTGCAATGGCAGAGGCCAGTGTGACTTTGTGCCAGCCTGAGGCGTGACATGTGTTCTCCCAGGGAAGTTGTCCCTGGATCACGGGACCCTGGCAGTGGCAGGCTGCACAGGCTCCAGGGAGGGGAGCTGGGGATAGAGACCTGTGCTCGCACACAGGCTTCTTGGTGGCGGCGGCAGCAGCCTTAGCATATCATGCCTGTCTCTGCAGTCCACGCTGATATCCGCAGCTCACGCCCCTCTCTGGAGCTCCTTTAAGCAGCACTCCTAATCCCCTCTCCTTGAGCACCAGGAAACAAAGAGGCAAGAAAAAGTCTCTTGTCTCTTTGGCAGCTCCAGACTTTTCCCAGACTCCCTCCTGGCTAGCTGTGGTGCACTAACCCCCTTAAGGCTGTGTTCACACCACCATCCCCAGTCCTCTCCCTGGGATCTATGCTCTGAAGCCCGAGCCTCAGCTCCCAGCCCCAGCGCATCCTGGCAAGTGAGCAGAGAAGCCTCTCGGGATGGTGAGTGCTGGTCGGCAGTGATCCTCTCTGAGGGAATCTCTCTGCTTTACCCTCTGCATCCCTCTGGCTGTGCTCTCCTCTGCGGCTCTGAATCTTCCCAGCTCTGCCACCCACAGTCTCTGCCTGCAAAGGGGCTTCTAGTGTGTGGAAACTTTTCCTCTTCCACAGCTCCCTCCCACCAGTTCAGGTCCCGTCCCTATTCATTTGTTTTTGTTTATTCTTTTTTCTTTTGCCCTACCCAGGTACTTGGGGAGTTTCTTGCCTTTTGGGAGGTCTGACGTTTTCTGTCAGCATTCATTAGGTGTTCTGTAGGAGTTGTTCCACATGTAGACGTATTTCTGATGTATCTGTGGGGAGGAAGGTAATCTCCGCATCCTACTCTTCTGCCATCTTCTCCTGTCTCCTATGTTTCTTTTTAATTGTGATAAAATACACATAACATAAAATTTACCATCTTAACCATTTTTAAAGGTACAGTTTAGTAGTGTTAAGTACATTTACATTACTGTGCAGTCTCCAGAACTTTTTCATCTTGCAAAACTGAAACTCCATATCCATTGAACAGCAACTCTCCATTTCTCCCTCTCTACTAGCCCATGAAACCACCACTACACTTTCTGCTTCTATCTGGACTATTCTAGATGACTCATATAAGTGGAATCATACAGTAGTTTTCTTTTTGTGTCTGGTTTATTTCATTTAGCATAATGTCCTCAAGGTTAATCCACATTGTAGCATTTCCATCTTTTTCATGGTTACTGTATGTATATACCTCATTTTGTTTGTTTGTTTGGGTCTTTTTTTTCAGCTTTATTGAGATATAGTTGACATATAATGTTGTTTCAATATGATTACCAATGTAGAATTAGCTAAAAATTCCAACGTCACATAATGACCACTTCTTTTTTTCAGTAAAAACATTTAAAATATACTCTTATAAACTGTCAAGTATATGATACAGTATTGTTAACTATATTCACAATGCTGTTTATTAGATCCCTAGAACGTTTTCATCATCTAACTGGAAGTTTGTACCCTTTGACCAGCATCTCCTCATTTCCCACACTCCCCAGTCCCTGTAACCACCATTCTACTCTCTGTTTTTTCAAGTTTGACTTTTATAGATTCTGTTTATAAGTGATACCATACAGTGTTTTTCTTTCTTGCCTGACATTTTACTTAGCACGATGCCTTCAAGGCCTATCCATGTCACAAATAGCAGGATTTCCATCTTTCTCATGGCTGAATAACATTCCACTGTATGTATATATATATATATATATATATATATATATATATATATATGGATGTATGTATATATATATATATATATATATATTCCACATCCATATATATATATATATATATATATATATATATATATATATATATATATATTCCACATCCTCTTTATCCATTAATCCATTAACAGACACTTAGGTAGTTTCCATATCTTGGCTATTGTAAATAATGTTGCAATAAACATGGGAGTACAGATCTATCTTCAATATCCTGTTTTCATTTCCTTTGAGCCTATACACGGAGGTAGGATTCCTGGATCATATGTTAGTTCTATTTTTTTTTTTTTGAAGAACCTCCATACTGTTTTCCATAGTGGCTACACCAACGTAAATTCCCACCAACAGTGTGTAAGTGTTCCTTTTTCTCCACATCCTAGCCAACATTTATTATCTCTTGTCATTTGTATAGTAGTCATTCTTTTATATTTGTTGCTCTAGAGATTAGAATACAAATAACTGACCTTGCAGATTCTACATATGACAACTATTAAACACTACAAGTAACATGTAAAAGACTTAGGTCATTTAGGTCTCTTTGTCCTACACACTCATCATGCTATAGCTGGCATACATATTATGCTTACATAAATTTTTACCCTCAACATATTTATATGTATTTTTCCTTTCAACTATCATATATATTTAAACAAAATTGAAGCTAATATATTTACCATTTCTGTTGTTCTTCCTTTACTCCAAACGTTCCAAGTTTCCTTCTTGTATTATTTCCCTTTGTCCTGAAAAACTACCTTTATCATTACTTTAGAACAGATTTGTGAACACAAATGCTATTATTTTTTCATTTGTTAATGTTTTTATATTGCTTTCTCTCATGAAAAATATTTTCACTAGATATAGATTCCTTGATAGACAATTTTTTCTTTAAACAATTTAAAGAAGTTGTTGCACTGTCTTCTAGCCTCCAAGATTTCTGAGTTCATATATAAGTACTTTCAATTATTATTTCCTTATTTGTAATGTGTCACTATTTTTTCTACCATAGATTTATCAGTAATTCATTTTATGTCTAGATATGATATACTTTGAAGTTCAAAAAATTCAGGACTTCTGGGGAAGATGGCAGAAGAGTAAGATGCAGAGATCACCTTCCTCCCAACAGATACACCAGAAATACAGCTACACGTGGAACAATTCTTACAGAACACCTACTGTACACTGGCAGAAGACCTCAGACCTCCCAAAAGGCAAAAAACTCCCCACATACCTGGGTAGGGCAAAGTGGAGAGATTCCCACAAAGAGGATCAGTGCCAACAGGCACTCACCAGCCTGAGAGGCTTGTCTGCTGGCCTACTGGGGCAGGCGGCACTGGGAGCTGAGGCTCGGGCTTCAGTCAGAGCACAGGGAGAGGACTGGGGTTGGCGGCAAGAACACAGCCTGAAGGGGCTAATGCACCACAGCTAGCCAGGAGGGAGTCCGGGAAAAAGTTTGGACCTGCAGAAGAGGCAAGAGACTTTTTCTTCTCTCTTTGTTTCCTGGTGCATGAGGAGAGGGGATTAAGAGCACTGCTTGGAGGAGCTCCAGAGATGGGCGCAAGCCGCGGCTGAAAGGGCAGACCCCAGAGACGGGCGTGGGATGCTGGGGCTGCTGCCGCTGCCGCAAGCCCTGTGTGCGAGCGCAGGTCACTGTCCACGCCCCCCTTCCGAGGAGCCTGTGCAGCCCGTCACTGCTGGGGTCCCGGGATCCAGGGACAGCTTCCCTGGGAGAACGCACGGTGCGCTTCGGGCTGGTGCAACGTCACGCCAGCCTCTGCCACTGCAGGCTCCACCCGCACTTCGTGCCTCTCCCTGCCCACCGGCATGAATGAGCCAGAGTCCCCGAAGCGGCTGTTCCTTAAACCCTGTCCTGTCTGAGTAAAGAACAGACACCCTCCGGCGACCTACATGGAGAGGTGGGGCCAAATCCAAAGCTGAGACCTAGGAGCTGTGAGAACAAAGAAGAGAAAGGGAAATCTCTTGCAGCACCCTCAGAAGCAGTGGATTAAAGCTCCACAATCAAACTGATGTACCCTGCATCTGTGGAATACATGAATAGACAACGAAACATCCCAAATTGAGGAGCCAGGAGTCAGTGCTTTGCCTCTGAGGTGGGAGAGCCAACTTCAGGACACTGGTCCACAAGAGACCTCCCAGCTCCACATAATATCAAACGGCGAAAATCTTTCAGAGATCTCCATCTCAACACCACCACCCAGCTTCACTCAACGACCAACAAGCTACAGTGCTGGACACCCTATGCCAAGCAACTATCAAGACAGGAACACAATGCCACCCATTAGCAGAGAGGCTGCCTAAAATCATAAAAAAGTCCACAGACACCCCAAAATACACCACCAGATGTGGAACTGTCCACCAGAAAGACAAGATGCAGCCTCATCCACCAGAACACAGACACTAGTCCCATCCATGAGGAAGCCCACACAACCCACTGAAACAACCTTAGCCACTAGGGACAGACACCAAAAACAACGGGAACTACAAACCTGCAGCCTGCAAAAAGGAGACCCCAAACACAGTAAGATAAGCAAAATGAGAAGACAGAAAAACACACAGCAGGAGAAGAAGCAAGATAAAAACCCACCACACCTAACAAATGAAGAGGTAATAGGCAGTCTACCTGAAAAAGAATTCAGAATAATAATAGTAAAGATGATCCAAGATTCTATTGCCAAAATCCAAAATATTGGAAATAGAATAGACAAAATGCAAGAAACAGTTAATAAGGACCTAGAAGAACTAAAAATGAATCAAGCATCGATTAAAAACACAATAAATGAAAGGAAAAATACTCTAGATGGGATCAATAGCAGAATAACTGAGGAAGAAGAATGGATAAGTGAGGTGGAAGATAAAATAGTGGAAATAACTGCTGCAGAGCAAAATAAAGAAAAAAGAATGAAAAGAACAGAGGACAGTCTCAGAGACCTCTGGGACAACATTAAACGCACCAACATTTGAATTATAGGGGTTCCAGAAGAAGAAGAGAAAAAGAAAGGGACTGAGAAAATATTTGAAGAGATTATAGTTGAAAACTTCCATAATATGGGAAAGGAAATAGTTAATCAAGTCCAGGAGGCACAGAGAGTCCCATACAGAATAAATCCAAGGAGAAATACACCAAGACACATATTAATCAAACTGTCAAAAATTAAACACAAAGAAATCATATGAAAAACAGCAAGGGAAAAAAAACAAATAACACACAAGGGAATCCCCATCAGGTTAACAGCTGATCTCTCAGCAGAAACTCTACAAGCCAGAAGGGAGTGGCAGGACATAATTAAACTGATGAAGGAGAGAAACCTGCAACCAAGATTACTCTACCCAGCAAGGATCTCATTCAGATTTGATGGATAAATTAAAATCTTTACAGACAAGCAAAAGCTGAGAGAGTTCAGCACCACCAAACCAGCTTTACAACAAATGTAAAAGGAACTTCTCTAGGCAAGAAACACAACACAAGGAAAAGACCTACAATAACGAACCCAAAACCATTAAGGAAATGGGAATAGGAATATACATATCAATAATTACCTTAAATGAAAAAGGACTAAATACTCCCACCAAAAGACACAGATTGGCTAAATGGATACAAAAGCAAGACCCATATATATGCTGTCTACAAGAGACCCACTTCAGACCTAGAGACACATACAGATTGAAAGTAAGGGGATGGAAAAAGATATTCCATGCAAATGGAAATCAAAAGAAAGCTGGAGTAGCAATTCTTATATCAGACAAAATAGACTTTAAAATAAAGACTATTAGAAGAGACAAAGAAGGACACTATATAATGATAAAGGGATCGATCCAAGAAGAAGATATAACAATTGTAAATATTTATGCACCCAACATAGGAGCAACTCAATACATAAGGCAAATACTAACAGCCATAAAAGGGGAAATCGACAGTAACACATGCATAGTAGGGGACTTTAACACCCCACTTTCACCAAAGGACAGATCATCCAAAATATAAATAAATAAGGAAACACAAGCTTTAAATGATACACTAAACAAGACGGACTTAATTGATATTTATAGGACATTCCATCCAAAAACAACAGAATACACATTTTTCTCAAGTGCTCATGGAACATTCTCCAGGATAGATCATATCTTGTGTCACAAATCAAACCTTTGTAAATTTAAGAAAATTGAAATTGTATCAAGTATATTTTCCGAACACAATGCTATGAGACTAGACATCAATTACAGGAAAAGATCTGTAAAAAATACAAACACATGGAGGCTAAACAATACACTACTCAATAACGAAGTGATCACTGAAGAAATCAAAGAGGAAATTAAAAAATACCTAGAAACAAATGACAATGGAGACACGACGACCCAAAACCTATGGGATGCAGCAAAAGCAGTTCTAAGGGGAAAGTTTATAGCAATACAATCCCACCTTAAGAAACAGGAAACATCTCTAGTAAAAAACCTGACCCTGCACCTAAAGGAATTAGAGAAAGAAGAACAACAAAAAAAAAACAAAGTTAGCAGAAGGAAAGAAATCATAAAGATCAGATCAGAAATAAATGAAAAAGAAATGAAGGAAAGAAAAGCAAAGATCAATAAAACTACAGGCTGCTTCTTTGAGAAGATAAACAACATTGATAAACCATTAGCCAGACTCATCAGGAAAAAAAAAAGGGAGAAAAGAAAAAATCAATAGAATTAGAAATGAAAAAGGAGAAGTAACAACTGACACTGCAGAAAAACAAAAGATCATGAGAGATTACTACAAGAAACTCTATGCCAATAAAATGGACAACCTGGAAGAAATGGACAAATTCTTAGAAATGCACAACCTGCCGAGACTGAACCAGGAAGAAATAGAAAATATGAACAGACCAATCACAAGCACTGAAATTGAAACTGTGATTAAAAATCTTCCAACAAACAAAAGCCCAGGACCAGATGGCTTCACAGGCGAATTCTATCAAACATTTAGAGAAGAGCTAGCACACATCTTTCTCAAACTCTTCCACAATATAGCACAAGGAGGAGCAATCCCAAACTCATTCTATGAGGCCACCATCACCTTGATACCAAAACCAGGCAAAGATGTCACAAAGAAAGAAAACTACAGTCCAATATCACTGATGAACATAGATGCAAAAATCCTCAACAAAATACTAGAAAACAGAATCCAACAGCACATTAAAAGGATCATACACCATGATCAAGTGGGGTTTATTCCAGGAATGCAAGGATTCTTCAAATATATGCAAATCAATCAATGTGATACACCATGTTAACAAACTGAAGAAGAAAAACCATATGATCATCTCAATAGATGCAGAGAAAGCTTTCGACAAAATTCAACACACATTTATGATAAAAACCCTGCAGAAAGTAGGCATAGAGGGAACTTTCCTCAACATAATAAAGGCCATATATGACAAACCCACAGCCAACATTGTCCTCAATGGTGAAAAACTGAAACCATTTCCACTAAGATCAGGAACAAGACAAGGCTGCCCACTCTCACCACTCTTATTCAACATAGTTTTGGAAGTTTTAGCCACAGCAATCAGAGAAGAAAAGGAAATAAAAGGAATCCAAATTGGAGAAGCAGAAGTAAAGCTTTCACTGTTTGCAGATGACATGATACTATACATAGAGAATCCTAAAGATGCTACAAGAAAACAACTAGAGCCACTCAATGAATTTGGTAAAGTAGCAGGATACAAAATTAATGCACAGAAATCTCTGGCATTCCTGTACACTAATGATGAAAAATCTGAAAATGAAATCAAGAAAAAGCTCCCATTTACCATTGCAACAAAAAGAATAAAATATCTAGTAATAAACGTACCTAAGGAGACAAAAGAGCTGTATGCAGAAAATTATAAGACACTGATGAAAGAAATTAAAGATGATACAAATAGATGGAGAGATATACCATGCTCCTGGATTGGAAGAATCAATATTTTGAAAATGACTCTACGACCCAAAGCAATCTACAGACTCAATGCAATCCCTATCAAACTACCACTGACATTTTTCACAGAACTAGAACAAAAAATATCAAAATTTATTTGGAAAAACAAAAGACCCCCAATAGCGAAAGCAATCTTGAGAATGAAAAATGGAGCTGGATGAATCAGGCTCCCTGACTTCAGACTATACTACAAAGCTACAGTAATCAAGACAGTGTGGTACTGGCACAAAAACAAAAAGATAGTTCAATGGAATAGGATAGAAAGCCCAGAGATAAACCCACACACATATGGTCAACGTATCTTTGATAAAGGAGGCAGGAATGTACAGTGGAGAAAGGATAGACTCTTCAATAAGTGGTGCTGGGAAAACTGGACAGGGACATGTAAAAGTATGAGATTAGATCATTCCCTAACACCATATACAAAAATAAGCTCAAAATGGATTAAAGACCTAAATGTAAGGCCAGACACTATCAAACTCTTAGAGGAAAACATTGGCAGAACACTCTATGACATAAATCACAGCAAGATCCTTTTGGATCCAACTCCTAGAGAAATGGAAATAAAAACAATGATAAACAAATGGGACCTAATGAAACTTCTAAGCTTTTGCACAGCAAAGAAAACCATAAACAAGACCAAAAGACAACCCTCAGAATGGGAGAAAATATTTGCAAATGAAGCAACTGACAAAGGATTAACCTCCAAAATTTATAAGCAGCACATGGAGCTCAATAGCAAAAAAAACAAACAACCCAATCCAAAAATGGGCAGAAGACTTAAATAGGCATTTCTCCAAAGAAGACATTCAGACTGCCAACAAACACATGAAAGAATGCTCAACATCATTAATCATTAGAGAAATGCAAATCAAAACTACAATGAGATATCATCTCACACCAGTCAGAATGGCCATCATCAAAAAATCTAGAAACAATAAATGCTGGAGAGCGTGTGGAGAAAAGGGAACACTCTTGCACTTCTGTGGGAATGTGAATTTGTACAGCCACTATGGAGAACAGTATGGAGGTTCCTTAAAAAACTACAAATAGAACTACCATATGACCCAGCAATCCCACTACTAGGCATATACCCTGAGAAAACCATAATTCAAAAAGAGACATGTACCAAAATGTTCATTGCAGCTCTCTTCACAATAGCCCAGAGCTGGAAACAACCTAAGTGTCCATCATCTGATGAATGGATAAAGAAGATGTGGCACATATATACAATGGAATATTACTCAGTTATAAAAAGAAATGAAACTGAGCCATTTGTAATGAGGTGGATAGTCCTAGAGTCTGTCATACAGAGTGAAGTAAGTCAGAAAGAGAAAGACAAATACCGTATGCTAACACATATATATGGAATTTTAGGAAAAAAATGTCATGAAGAACCTAGGGGTAAAACAGGAATAAAGACACAGACCTACTTGAGAATGGACTTGAGGATATGGGGAGGGGGAAGGGTAAGCTGTGACAAAGCAAAAGAGAGGCATGGACATATATACAGTACCAAACGTAAGGTAGATAGATAGTGGGAATCAGCCGCAGAGCACAGGGAGATCAGCTCGGTGCTTTGTGACCGCCTGGAGGGGTGGGATAGGGAGGGTGGGAGGGAGGGAGACGCAAGAGGGAAGGGATGGGGGAACAGATGTATATGTATGACTGATTCACTTTGTTATAAAGCAGAAACTAATAAAAAATTTTCAAATGGGGGTTTCCTGAATTTTTTAATCTTTAAATTTACATTTTTCAATAAATTTGGGAAGTTAGATTTCAGCAAAATTTTATTTATTTATTTAGTTTTCTGTAACAATCACTTCCTTCAGGGAGTTTTTTTGTTTTTTGGTTTTTGTTTTTTGGGGGGTTTTTTTGTAGATTTTTATTGGAGTATAATTGCTACACAATACTGTGTTACTTTCTGTTGCACAACAAAGTGAATCAGCCATATGCATACACATGTGCCAATATCCCCTCTCTCTTGAGCCTCCCTCCCATTCTCCCTATCCCACCGCTGTATGTCATCGCAAAGCACGGAGCCGATCTCCCTTTGCTATGCTGCTGCTTCCCACCAGCCAACTATTTTACATTCTATAGTGTATATATGTCGATGCTACTCTCACGTCACCCCAGGTTCGCCTTCCTGCCCCATGTCCTCAAGTCCTTTTTCTATGTCTGCCTCTTTATTCCTGCCCTGCAACTAGCTTTATCAGTACCATTTTTTTTGATTCCATATATATATATGTTAGCAAACAGTATTTGTTTTTCTCTTTCTGACTTACTTCACTCTGTATGACAGACTCTAGGTCCATCCACCTCACTACAAATAACTCAATTTCATTTCTTTTTATGGCTGAGTAATATTCCATTTGAAATATGTGCCACATCTTCTTTATCCATTCATCTGTCAATGGACATTTAGGTTGGATCCATGCCTTGGGTATTGTAAATAGTGGTGCAATGAACATTGTGCTACATGTCTCTTTTTGAATTATGGTTTTCTCAGGGTATAGGCCCAGTAATGGGATTGTTGGGTCATATGGTAGTTCTATTTTCTTAGTTTTTTTAAGGAATCTCCATACTGTTCTCCATAGTGGCTGTATCAATTTACATTTGCATAAACAGTGCAAGAGGGTTCCTTTTTCTCCACACCATCTCCAGCATTTGTTGTTTGTAGATTTTTTGATGATGGCCATTCTGACTTGTGTGAGGAGATACCTCCCTGTAGTTTCGATTTGCATTTCTCTAATAATTAGTGATGTTGAGCATCTTTTCATGTGCCTCTTGGCCATCTGTATGTCTTCCATTGTGAAATGTGTATTTAGGTCTTCCGCCCATTTTTTAACTGGTTTGTTTGTTTGTTTGTTTGTTTGATATTGAGCTCCATGAGCTGTTTGTATATATTGGAGATTAATCCTTAGTCTGTTGTTTCATCTGCATATATTTTCTCCCATTCTGAGGGTTGTGTTTTTGTCTTGTTTATGGTTTCCTTTGCTGTGCAAAAGGTTTTAAGTTTAATTAAGCCCCATTTGTTTATTTTTGTTTTTATTTCCATTACTCTAGGAGGTGCGTCAAAAAGATTTTGCTGTGATTTATGTCAAAGAGTGTTTTTCCTATGTTTCCCTCTAAGAGTGTTACAGTGTCTGGTCTTACGTTTAAGTCTTTAATCCATTTGCAGTTTATTTTTGTATATGGTGTTAAGTAGTGTTCTAATTTCATTCTTTTACATGTAGCTGTCCATTTTTCCCAGCACTACTTATTAAAGAGCCTGTCCTTTCTCCATTGTATACTCTTGCCTCCTTTGTCATAAATTAGGTGCCCATATGTATGTGGGTTTATCTCTGGGAATTCTATCTTGTACCATTGATTTCTCTTTTTGTGTCAGTGCCAAACTCTCTTGATTATTGTAGCTTTGTGGTATAGTTTGAAATCAGGGAGCCTGATTCCTCCACTCAATTTTTTCTTTCTCCAGATTGTTTTGGGTATTCAGGGTCTTTTGTGTTTCCATATAAAATGTAAAATTTTTTGTTCTACTTCTGTGAAAAATGTCATTGGTAGTTTGATAGGGATTGCATTGAATCTATAGACCGCTTTGGGTAGTATAGTCATTTTGACAATATTGATTCTACCAATTCAAGAACATTGTATATCTCTCCATCTGTTTGTGTCATTTTTGATTTCTTTCATCAGTGTCTTATAGTTTTCTGAGTACAAGTCTTTTGCCTCCTTAGGCCGGTTTATTCCTTAGTATTTTATTCTTTTTGTTGTGATGGTAAATTGGATTGTTTCCTTAATTTCTCTTTCTGATTTTTCATTGTTAGTGTATAAGAGTGTAAGAGGTTTCTATGCATTATGTTTGTATGCTGCAACTTTACCAAATTCATTGATTAGTTCTAGTAGTTTTCTGGTGGCATTTTTAGGATTTTCTATTTATAGTATCATGTCAACTGCAAACAGTAACAGTTTTACTTCTCTTTTCCAATTTATATTGCTTTTATTTATTTTCCTTCTCTGATTGCCATGGCTAGGACTTCCAAAAATATGTTGAATAAGAGTGGTGAGAGTGTACATTCTTGTCTTGTTCCTGATCTTAGTGTAAATGCTTTCAGTTTTTCACCATTGATTATGATGCTTGCTGTGAGTTTGTCATATATGGCCTTTATCGTGTTGAAGTAGATTCCCTCTATGCCCATTTTCTGGAGAGTTTCTATCATAAATTGGTGTTGAATTTCATCAAAAGCATTTCCTGCATCTATTGAGATGATCATATGGTTTTTATTCCTTAATTCATTAATGTGGTGAATCACATTGCCTATATTTGCCTATATTGAAAAATCCTTGTATCCCTGGGGTAAATCCCACTTGATCATGTGGTATGATACTTTTGATGTGCTGTTGGATTCTGTTTGCTAATATTTTGTTCAGGATTTTTGCATCTATGTTCATCAGTGATATTGGTCTATAATTTTCTGTTTTTTTGTGATATCTTTTTCTGGTTTTGGTATCAGGGTAATGGTGGATTCATAGAATGAATTTGGGAGTGTTCTTTCCTCTGCAATTTTTTGGAAGAGTTTTCGAAGGATCGGTGTTAGCTCTTCTCTAAATGTCTGATAGAATTCACCTGTGAAGCCATCTGGTCCTGGACTTTTGTTTGTTGGAAGATTTTTAATTATGGTTTCAATTTCATTACTTATGATTCATCTGTTTATATTTTCTAATTCTTCCTGGTTCAGTCTTGGAAAATTGTACGTTTCCAAAAATTTGTCCATTTCTTCATGGTTGTGCATTTTATTGGCATATAGTTGTTTGTAGTAGTCTCTAATATTCCTTTGTATTTCTGCAGTGTCACTTGTTATTTCTCCTTCATCATTTCTAAATCTATTGATTTGAGTGTTCTCCCTCTTTTTCCTGATGTGTCTGGCTAATGGTTTATCAATTATGCTTATCTTCTCAAAGAATCAGCTTTCAGTTTTAATCATCTTTGCTATCATTTCATTCATTACTTTTCATTTATTTCTGATCTGATCTTTATGATTTATTTCCTTCTGCTAACTTTGGGTTTTTTTTTTGTTGTTGTTGTTGTTGTTCTTCTTCTTTCCCTAATTGCTTTAGTTGTATGGTTAGGTTGTTTATTGGAGATTTTTCTTGTTTCTTGAGATAGGATTCTATTGCTATAAACTTCCTTTTTAGAACTGCTTTTGCTGCATCCCACAGGTTTTGTGTCATTGTGTTTTCATTGTCATTTGTTTCTATGTATTTTTTTATTTCCTCTTTGATTTCTTCAGTGATCCCTTGGTTGTTTAGTAGCACACTGTTTAGCCTCCATGTATTTGTGTCTTTTACAGTTTTTTTTCCTGTAATTGATCTCCAATCTCATTGCATTGCGGTCAGAAAAGATGATTGATATGATTTCAATTTTCTTAAATATTCCAAGGCTTGATTTGTGATGCAAGGTGTGATCTATCCTGGAGAATGTTCCATGTGCACTTGAGGAGAAAATGTATTCTGCCACTTTTGGGTGGAACGTTGTATATATATCAGTTAGATATATCTGGTCTATTGTGTAATTTAAAGCTTGTGTTTCCTTATTTATTTTCTGTTTGCATGATCCGTCCATTGGTGTAACTGGGGTGTTAACCTCTCCCAATATTATTGTGCTTCAATTATTGTGTTCTCATTTCGTGGTTGTTAGCATGTGCCTTATGTATTGAGTTCCTCCTATGTTGGGTTCATAAATATTTATAATTGTTATATCTTCTTATTGGATTGATCCTTTGATCGTTATGTAGTGTCCCTCCTTACCTCTGTAACAGTGCCTATTTTAAAGTCTATTTTATCTGATATGAGTAATCCTACTCCAGCTTTCCTTTGATTTCCATTTTCATGGAATATCTTCTTCCATCCCTTCACTTTCAGTCTGTATGTGTCCCTAGGTCTGAAGTGGGTATCTTGTAGACAGCATATATATGGGTCTTGTTTTTGTATCCATTCAGCCAGTCTGTCTTTTGGTTGAGGCATTTATCCATTTACATTTAAGGTTATTATCGACATGTATGTTCCTATTACCATTTTCTTAATTGTTTTGGTTTTGTTTTTGTGGGTCTTTTTCTTGTCTTGTGTTTCCCACTTAGAAAAGTTTCTTTAGCATTTGTTATAAAGCTGGTTTGGTTTTGTGGTGCTGAATTCTCTTAGCTTTTGCTTGTCAGAAAAGATTTTGACTTCTCCATTAAATCTGAATGAAATCCTTGCTGGGTAGTGTAATCTTGTTTGCAGGTTTTCCTCTTTCATCACTTTAAATATATCCTGCCACTCCCTTCTGGCCTGCAGATTTTCCACTGAAAAATCAGCTGATAACCTTATGGGGATTCCTTTGTATGTTTTTTTTGTTTGTTTTTCCTTTGCTACTTTTAATATATTTTTTTTGAATTTAATATTTGTTAGTTTGATTAATATATGTCTTTGTGTGTTTTTCCTAAGGTTTATCCTGTATGGGACTCTCTGTGCTTCCTGGACTTGGGTTACTCTTTCTTCTCCTCTGTTTGGGGCATTTTCAACTGCAATCTTTTCAATATTTTCTCAGACCCTTCCTTTTTTCTCATTCTTCTGGGACCCCTATAATTCATATGTTGTCCCAGAGGTCTCTGAGACTGTCCTCATTTCTTTTTATTCTTTATTCTGCTCCTTGTTAGTTATTTGCACCATTTTATCATCCAGCTCACTTTTTCATTCTTCTGTCTCAGTTATTCTGCTATTGATTCCTTCTAGTGTATTTTTCATTTCAGTTATTGTGTTGTTCATTTCTGTTTGTTTGTTCTTTATTTCTTCTAGATCTTTGTTAAACATTTCTTGTATTTTCTCAATCCGGGCCTCCATTTTATTTCTGAGATTCTGGATTATCTTTACTATCATTACTCTGAATTATTTTTCAGTTCAATTGCCTATTTCCTCTTCATTTATTTGGTCTTGTAGGTTTTTACCTTGTTCCTTCATCTGTGACATATTTTTTTGCTGTCTCATTTTTTTTTTTATGAGTGGGTTTGTGTTCCTGTCTTACTGGTGGTTGGCCTGAGGCTTTCAACACTGGAGTTTGTACGCTATTAGGTAGAGCTGGGTCATGGTGCTGAAATGAGGATCTCCGTGAGACCTCACTCCAATGAATATTCCCTCTGACCTGAAGTTATCTGTTAGTCCAGTGGTTTGCACTCAGTGCTGCCACCCAGGATCTTTGCCCTGACCCCAGGCTTGTGAACCAAGATTCTGCTAGCCACCTGTGGCAGCAAAAAACACCCCCCTATAACAATAACAAAATTAAAAATAAAATTAGACTAGGAAACTAACAGATGTGTCTGGAAGAATATAAAATAAAACTATAGATGAATCAACAACCAGGAGGTACTTCAGTACCACGAAAGTTAAAAAAAGGAGGATGGAAAAGAAAAAAAAAATAAAGGGAGAGAGGAAAGGCTTGGCTGTGGAGGATGGGGCTTAAGCAAGGGCAAAGATTGGGGGGTGGTAGGGCCAATATTCAGGACCCACAAGGCTGGAACAACCCCTGGGGGCTGTTGGGGATGGGGCTTAGGGTCAAGGAACAGAAGGAGCCCAGGCATGCCCCCCACCCTTGGTCTCAGAAGGCAGGGGACCTCACCTGGGAGCTCAGCATGGTTCCTGAGCTCGAGTGGGCAGAGCATACGCCTGCTTCTCCTCTCCTTTTCTACCATCTGGGAGGGCCTCTCCCACCTGCCTCTCCTGATACCCCTGTCCTCCCTCTTATACCCCCAAGGACCTACGTGGCCTGGAGGGGGCTTTGGAGGGCTGGGGATTGGCTTGGGAGCTCAGCAGGCTCCCCGGGCTCAAATGGGTGGGAAATCACCCTCCACTCCTCTCCCACTCCTCTCAGAGGGCTCCTCCTGTCTGCCTCTCCTGATATCCCCAGCCTCCCTTCTATGCCCCAAAGTACCCACGTGGCTTGGAGGGGGCTTTGGAGGGCAGGCCATTGGCCTGGGAACTCAGCAGGTGTTCCTGAGTGGGTGGGGCTGTCACCCTCCACTCCTCTCCCACTCTTCCCAGAAGGCACCTCCCTCCTGCCTCTGCTAATCTCCCTGGCCTCAGGGGCACTGATCCTGTCTGGCCTCCACTTCTTCTCCCCCCTCACTCCCCCTCCATCCTAATGGTTCACTTTGGGCTTCCTCCCATTTCCTTGGGCCTCAGATCCCCCACCAGCAGCTGGCAGGTGCCCTAGTTGTGGGGAGATGCTAACTCCCTGTCTTCCCACACTGCCATCTTGACTCCGCATCCCCAAGGAATATATTGATAGAAATGAAGGATTGTATATTGTTGTACCACAATTCCCTTAGACTCTATACATGTTTTTCCTCAATATTTTCTCTCTTTTTCAGATTAAATAATGTTTATTGGTCTGTCTTCAAATTCACTAATTTTTCTTCTATTATTTCCATTTGGTGTTGAGCCCATCCACTTTTGTTTTATTTTTCTCAGTACTGTATTTTTCACTTGTAAAATTTCCATTTGCTTACTTTTATGGCATTTCTATCTCTGCTGACAATCCTATCTTTTCATTCATTTCCCGAGTGGAATCTTACGGGATCATCTTGAATTTGGCATCTGTTAACTGCTTTTTCCTTGAGAATTAGTCAGGTATTTCTGGTTCTTGAATGATGAGTAGTTTTGAATTATATTATGTAACTTTTGAGTATTATATTGTTAATTTACAGGTCTTATTATAATCCTCTGGAGGATGTTGATTTTTATTTGTTTGTTTGTTTTAGCTTGCAAAGAGCTTATTTAGGATCAGACCTCAAGTTCTGTCTTACCTTCTATCAGTTCAGTTTTCAAAGCTATGCTGTTTGGTCTGCCCCTCACAGATGTCACTCAGAGGTTGGTCTGGGAACTGGGTAATGGTTTACATGATACTTGCATTTCTTCTCTGGATGTATTTCATAAATGCATACTTTGTGTATGTGACCAGACTTGTGTTGGTTCATACAGAGAAGGGAAATCCTCTTCTCCATCTCTTCCCTGTTGGGAATTTCTATAGGTGTCCTTTCTCTGTTCCTCTTATAAGAAAAATTGGGTCACGTTTGTTTTATTTACTGCTATAATTAGGATTTATTTCTACCATATTACTATATGTGTTCTATGTGTCCTGCTTTTCATTTTTCTTTCCTTTCTTGCCTTCTTTTGGAATGATAGCATTTGTTTCCTATTTATTACATTTTTCTCTTTTGTTTCAAACTTATATGCCCCATTTTCTATTGTTTTAGCTGTTGGTCTACATATTTTGACCTGATTGTACATAAATTAACCAGAGTCTTCATCTTTTTGCTGAATGATAAAAATGTTATTGAGTATTTCACCTTTGATTTACCACTCCAATTTTATATACTATGTTTTTCAACATTGAGTTCTATTTTCTTTATAAATTATAGATATTACATAAGTCAATATTTGTTTGTGATTCTTCCTCATATTTAACATTATATTTGCCCCACATTCCCTCCTGCTTATAAATTTTATTTTAGATGATATTTTCTTCTGTCTAAATTACAACTTCTAAAACATTCTTTTTCTTTTTTTTTTACTTTTTTTTGCTTTTATTTTTTTTGCTTTTTTAAATTAGTTTCTGCTTTATAACAAAGTGAATCAGTCATACATATACATCTGTTCCCACATCCCCTCCCTCATGCATCTCCCTCCCTCCCACCTTCCCCATCCCACCACTGCAGGTGGTCACAAAGCACCGAGCTGATCTCCCTGTGCTCTGCAGCTGATTCCCACTATCCATCTACCCTACGTTTGGTAGTGTATATATGTCCATGCCTCTCCCTCGCTTTGTCACAGCTTACCCTTCCCCCTCCGATATCCTCAAGTCCATACTCAAGTAGGTCTGTGTCTTTATTCCCGTTTTACCCCTAGGTTCTTCATGACATTTTTTTTAAATTCCATATATATGTGTTAGCATACAGTATTTGTCTTTCTCTTTCTGACTTACTTCACTCTGTATGACAGACTCTAGGTCTATCCACCTCATTACAAATAGCTCAGTTTCGTTTCTTTTTATGGCTGAGTAATATTCCATTGTATATATGTGCCACATCTTCTTTATCCATTCATCTGATGATGGACACTTAGGTTGTTTCCAGCTCCGGGCTATTGTGAAGAGAGCTGCAATGAACATTTTGGTACATGTCTCTTTTTGAATTATGGTTTTCTCAGGGTATATGCCCAGTAGTGGGATTGCTGGGTCATATGGTAGTTCTATTTTTAGTTTTTTAAGGAACCTCCATACTGTTCTCCATAGTGGATGTACAAATTCACATTCCCACAGAAGTGCAAGAGTGTTCCCTTTTCTCCACACCCTCAACAGCATTTATTGTTTCTAGATTTCTTGATGACGGCCATTCTGACTGGTGTGAGATGATATCTCATCGCAGTTTTGATTTGCATTTCTCTAATGATTAATGATGTTGAGCATTATTTCATGTGTTTGTTGGCAGTCTGAATGTCTTCTTTGGAGAAATGCCTATTTAAGTCTTCTGCCCATTTTTGTATTGGGTTGTTTTTTTTTTTTTTTTTTGCGGTATGCAGGCCTCTCACTGTTGTGGCCTCTCCCGCTGCGGAGCACAGGCTCCGGACGCACAGGCTCAGTGGCCATGGCTCACGGGCCCAGCTGCTCCGCGGCATATGGGATCCTCCCAGACTGGGGCACGAACCCGTATCCCCTGCATCGGCAGGCGGACTCCCAACCACTTGCGCCACCAGGGAGGCCCTGTTTGTTTTTTTTGATATTGAGCTGCATGACCTGTTTATAAATTTTGGAGATTAATCCTTTGTCAGTTGCTTCATTTGCAAATATTTTCTCCCATTCTGAGGGTTGTCTTTTGGTCTTGTTTATGGTTTCCTTTGCTGTGCAAAAGCTTTGAAGTTTCATTAGGTCCCATTTGTTTATTTTTATTTTTATTTCCATTTCTCTAAGAGGTGGGTCCAAAAGGATCTTGCTGTGATTTATGTCATAGAGTGTTCTGCCAATGTTTTCCTCTAAGAGTTTGATAGTTTCTGGCCTCACATTTAGGTCTTTAATCCATTTTGAGCTTATTTTTTTGTATGGTGTTAGGGAATGATCTAATCTCATACTTTTACATGTCCCTGTCCAGTTTTCCCAGCACCACTTATTGAAGAGGCTCTCCTTTCTCCACTGTATATTCCTGCCTCCTTTATCAAAGATAAGGTGACGATATGTGCTTGGGTGTATCTCTGGGCTTTCTATCCTGTTCCATTGATCTATCTTTCTGTTTTTATGCCAGTACCACACTGTCTTGATTACTGTAGCTTTGTAGTATAGTCTGAAGTCAGGGAGCCTGATTCCTCCAGCTCCGTTTTTCATTCTCAAGATTGCTTTGGCTTTATGGGTTCTTTTGTTTTTCCAAACAAATTTTGAAATTTTTTGTTCTAGTTCTGTGAAAAATGCCAGTGGTAGTTTGATAGGGATTTCATTGAATCTGTAGATTGCTTTGGGAAGTAGAGTCATTTTCACAATATTGATTCTTCCAATCCAGGAGCATGGTATATCTCTCCATCTATTTGTATCATCTTTAATTGCTTTCATCAGTGTCTTATAATTTTCTGCATACAGCTCTTTTGTCTCATTAGTTAGGTTTTTTCCTAGATATTTTATTCTTTTTGTTGCAATAGCAAATGGGTGTGTTTTCTTGATTTCATTTTCAGATTTTTCATCATTAGTGTACAGGCATGCCAGAGATTTCTGTGCATTAATTTTGTATCCTGCTACTTTACCAAATTCATTGATTAGCTTTAGTAGTTTTCTTGTAGCATCTTTAGGATTCTCTATGTATAGTATCATGTCATCTGCAAACAGTGACAGCTTTACTTCTTCTTTTCCCATTTGGATTCCTTTTATTTCTTTTGATTCTCTGATTGCTGTGGCTAAAACTTCCAAAACTATGTTGAATAAGAGTGGTGAGAGTGGGCAGCCTTGTCTTGTTCCTGATCTTAGTGGAAATGGTTTCAGTTTTTCACCATTGAGGACAATGTTGGCTGTGGGTTTGTCATATATGGCCTTTATTATGTTGAGGAAAGTTCCCTCTATGCCTACTTTCTGCAGGGTTTTTATCATAAATGGGTGTTGAATTTTGTCGAAAGCTTTCTCTGCATCTATTGAGATGATCATATGGTTTTTCTCCTTCAACTTGTTAATATGGTGTATCACATTGATTGATTTGCGTATATTGAAGAATCCTTGCATTCCTGGAATAAACCCCACTTGATCATGGTGTATGATCCTTTTAATGTGCTGTTGGATTCTGTTTGCTAGTATTTTGTTGAGGATTTTTGCATCTATGTTCATCAGTGATATTGGACTGTAGTTTTCTTTCTTTCTGACATCCTTGCCTGGTTTTGGTATCAAGGTGATGGTGGCCTCATAGAATGAGTTTGGGAGTGTTCCTTCCTCTGATATTGTTTGGAAGAGTTTGAGAAGGATGTGTGTTAGCTCTTCTCTAAATGTTTGATAGAATTCGCCTGTGAAGCCATCTGGTCCTGGGCTTTTGTTTGTTGGAAGATTTTTAATCACAGTTTCAATTTCACTGCTTGTGATTGGTCTGTTCATATTTTCTATTTCTTCCTGGTTCAGTCTCGGCAGGTTGTGCATTTCTAAGAATTTGTCCATTTCTTCCAGGTTGTCCATTTTATTGGCATAGAGTTTCTTGTAGTAATCTCTCATGATCTTTTGTTTTTCTGCAGTGTCAGTTGTTACTTCTCCTTTTTCATTTCTAATTCTATTGATTTGAGTCTTCTCCCTTCTTTTCTTATTGAGTCTGGCTAATGGTTTGTCAATTTTGTTTATCTTCTCAAAGAACCAGCTTTTAGTTTGGTTGATCTTTGCTATCTTTTCCTTCATTTCTTTTTCATTTATTTCTGATCTGATCTTTATGATTTCTTTCCTTCTGCTAACTTTGGGGTTTTTTGTTCTTCTTTCTCTAATTGCTTTAGGTGTAGGGTCAGGTTGTTTACTCGAGATGTTTCCTGTTTCTTAAGGTGGGATTGTATTGCTATAAACTTCCCCCTTCGAACTGCTTTTGCTGCATCCCATAGGTTTTGGGTCGTCGTGTCTCCATTGTCATTTGTTTCTAGGTATTTTTTAATTTCCTCTTTGATTTCTTCAATGATCACTTCGTTATTGAGTAGTGTATTGTTTAGCCTCCATGTGTTTGTATTTTTTACAGATCTTTTCCTGTAATTGATGTCTAGTCTCATAGCATTGTGTTCGTAAAATATACTTGATACAATTTCAATTTTCTTAAATTTACAAAGGTTTGATTTGTGACACAAGATATGATCTATCCTGGAGAATGTTCCATGAGCACTTGAGAAAAATGTGTATTCTGTTGTTTTTGGATGAAATGTCCTATAAATATCAACTAAGTCCATCTTGTTTAATGTATCATTTAAAGCTTGTGTTTCCTTATTTATTTTCATTTTGGACGATCTGTCCATTGGTGAAAGTGGGGTGTTAAAGTCCCCTACGATGATTGTGTTACTGTCGATTTCCCCTTTTATGGCTGTTAGTATTTGCCTTATGTATTGAGGTGCTCCTATGTTGGGTGCATAAATATTTACAATTGTTATATCTTCTTCTTGGATCGATCCCTTTATCATTATATAGTGTCCTTCTTTGTCTCTTCTAATAGTCTTTATTTTAAAGTCTATTTTGTCTGATATAAGAATTGCTACTCCAGCTTTCTTTTGATTTCCATTTGCATGGAATATCTTTTTCCATCCCCTTACTTTCAATCTCTATGTGTCTCTAGGTCTGAAATGGGTCTCTTGTAGACAGCATATATATGGGTCTTGTTTTTTTATCCATTTAGCCACTCTGTGTCTTTTGGTGGGAGCATTTAGTCCATTTTCATTTAAGGTAATTATTGATACGTATTTTCCTATTCCCATTTCCTTAATTGGTTTGGGTTCGTTATTGTAGGTATATTCCTTCTGTTGTGTTTCTTGCCTAGAGAATTTCCTTTAGCATTTGTTCTAAAGCTGGTTTGGTGGTGCTGAACTCTCTCAGCTTTTGCTTGTCTGTAAACGTTTTAATTTATCCATCAAATCTGAATGAGATCCTTGCTGGGTAGAGTAATCTTGGTTGCAGGTTTCTCTCCTTCATCAGTTTAATTATGTCCTGCCACTCCCTTCTGGCTTGTAGAGTTTCTGCTGAGAGATCAGCTCTTAACCTGATGGGGATTCCCTTGTGTGTTATTTGTTTTTTTTTCCCTTGCTGTTTTTCATATGATTTCTTTGTGTTTAATTTTTGACAGTTTGATTAATATGTGTCTTGGTGTATTTCTCCTTGGATTTATTCTGTATGGGACTCTCTGTGCCTCCTGGACTTGATTAACTATTTCCTTTCACATATTAGGGAAGTTTTCAACTATAATCTCTTCAAATATTTTCTCAGTCCCTTTCTTTTTCTCTTCTTCTTCTGGAACCCCTATAATTCAAATGTTGGTGCGTTTAATGTTGTCCCAGAGGTCTCTGAGACTGTCCTCTGTTCTTTTCATTCTTTTTTCTTTATTTTGCTCTGCAGCAGTTATTTCCACTATTTTATCTTCCACCTCACTTATCCTTTCTTCTGCCTCAGTTATTCTGCTATTGATCCTATCTAGCGTATTTTTCATTTCATTTATTGTGTTTTTAATTGATGCTTGATTCACCTTTAGTTCTTCTAGGTCCTCGTTAACTGTTTCTTGCATTTTGTCTATTCTACTTCCAAGATTATGGATCTTGGAAATAGAATCTTGGATCATCTTTTCTGTCATTATTCTGAATTCTTTTTCAGGTAGACTGCCTATTACCTCTTCATTTGTTAGGTCTGGTAGGTTTTTATCTTGCTCCTTCACCTGCTGTGTATTTTTCTGTCTTCTCATTTTGCTTATGTTACTGTGTTTAGGGTCTCCTTTTTGCAGGCTGCAGATTCGTAGTTCCCGTTGTTTTTGGTGTCTGTCCCCAGTGGCTAAGGTTGTTTCAGTAGGTTGTGTAGGCTTCCTGGTGGGTGGGACTAATGCCTGTGTTCTGGTGGTTGAGGCTCGATCTTGTCTTTCTGGTGGACAGGTCCACGTCTGGTGGTGTGTTTTGGGGTGCCTGTGGCCTTATTTTGTTTTTAGGTAGCCTCTCTGCTAATGGGTGGTGTTGTGTTCCTGCCTTGCTAGTTGCTTGTCATAGGGTGACCAACACTGTAGCTTTCTGGTCGTTGACTGAAGCTGGGTTCTGGTGTTGAGATAGAGATCTTTGGGAGATTTTCGCTGCTTGATATTATGTGGAGCTGGGAGGTCTCTTGTGGACCCGTGTCCTGAAGTTGGCTCTCCCACTTCAGAGCACAGCACTGACTCCTGCCTGCAGCACCAAGAGCCTTTCATCCACCCGGCTCAGAATAACAGGGAGAAAAAGTAGAAAGAAAGAATTAGTGGAAGAAAGAAGGAGAGAGGGAAAGAAAGGAAGAAGGGAAGAAAGGAAGAAAGAAAGGAGGGAGGGAGGGAGGAATGAAAGCAAAAGGAAGAGTGAATGGAAGAAGGGAGGGAGGGAGGGAAGAAGGAAAGAAATAAAGAAAGACAGGAGGGCAGGAGGGAGGAAGGAAAGAAAAAGAAAGTGGAAAGAAGAAGGGTGGGAGGGAGGGAGGGAGGAAAGAAAAAGAAAGAAAGAAAGGAGGAGTGGAGGGAGGGAGGGAGGAAGGGAAGGTAGGAAAAAAAGAAAGAGCAGGTAAAGTAAAATAGAATAAAGTATGAAATATAGTAGCGTTATTAAAGTTAAAAAGTAAATATTGAAAAAAAACGGACAGATAGGACCCTGGGACATATGGTGGAAGCAAAGTTATACAGAGAGAATCTTACACAGAAGATTACACATACACATTCACAAAAAGAGAGCAGGGGGAAAAAATCAAAAATCTTGCTCTCCAAGTCCACCTCCTCAATTTGGGATAATTCGTTGTAAAAAGAGGAAAAGGGCGAGAAGTCTGAAATCTTGCTCTCTAAGTCCACCTCCTTAATTTGGGATAATTCGTTGTAAAAAGAGGAAAAGGGGGGAAAGTCTTAAATCTTGTCCTCAAAGTCCACTTCCTCAATTTGGGATGATTTTCTGTCCATTTATGCACTCGACAGACGCAGGGCACATCAAATGGACTGCAGAGCTTTAATCCGCTGCCTTTGAGGCTGAACAGAGTGATTTCCCTGTCTCTGCTCTCACAGCTCCCGGGTCTCAGCCTTGGACCTGGCCCCGCCGCTGCGCATAGGTCACCAGAGGGCGTCCGTTCTTCGCTCAGACAGTACGGGTTTAAAGGAGCCGGTGATTCGGGGGCTCTGGCTCACTCAGGCAGAGGGGAGGGAGGGGCGCGCAGTGTGGGGCGGGCCTGCGGCGGCGGAGGCCGGCGTGACGGTGCAGCAGCACGAGGTGCTCCGTGCGCTTTCCCGGGAAAGCCATCCCTGGGTCCCAGGACCCCGGCAGTGGCGGGGTGCACAGGCCCCCCGGAAGGTGGGGCGGACAGTGACCCGCGCTTGCACACAGGCCCCGCGTTGGCTGCAGCAGCAGCAGCCCCAGCGTCCCACGCCCGTCTCCGAGGTCCGCGCCTTACCCGCGGCTCGCGCCTGTCTCCGGTGCTTCCCCAAGCAGCCCTCTTAATGCCCTCTCCTCGTGCACCAGGAAACAAAAGGGAAGAAAAAGCCTCTTGCCTCTTCGGCAGCTCCAGACCCTTTCCCTGGACTCCCTCTGGGCTAGCCGTGGTGCACTAACCCCTTCAGACTCTCTTCCTGCCGCCAGCCCCAGTCCTCTCCCTGCGCTCTGACTGAAACCTGATACCCAGCCCCAGCTCCCAGCCCCGCCCACCCCAGCGGCCAAGCAGACAAGCCTCTCGGGCTGGTGTGTGCCTGAGGGCACCGATCCTCTGTGCCAGAATCTCTCCGCTTTGCCCTCCACACATCTGTTGCTGTGCTCTCCTCCGCTACTCTGAAGCTTTCCCCCTCCGCCACCTGCAGTCTCCGCCTGCGAAGGGACTTGTAGTGTGTAGAAACCTTCCCTCCTTCACGGCTCCCTCCCACTGGTGCAGGTCCCATCCCTATCCTATTGTCTCTGTTTATTCTTTTTTTCTTTTGCCCTACCCAGGTATGTGGGGAGTTTCTTGCCTTTTGGGGAGTCTGAGGTCTTCTGTCAGCGTTCAGTAGGTGTTCTGTAGGAGTTGTTCCACGTGTAGATGAATTTCTGATGTATCTGTAGGAGGAAGGTGATCTCCGCGTCTTACTCTTCCGCCATCTTCCTCCCCTCCTAAAACTTTCTTTAATTAAGGCCTGCTGGTTGTAAATTTTCTGAATTTATTTTTGGTCTGAGAAAGTTTTTATTTCATTCTTATTCTTGATAAATAATTGCATTGGCCTGACTGTTATTCCCTTTAATCACAATGGAGATTATTAGTCCACTTTTTGTGGCTTCTATTATTTCTATTTCTATTAAGAATCCATTTATAAGTTTAATTGCCATTATTTTTAGTTTATCCATATTTTCTATGTTTAAGGTTCTCATTCTCTTTTCCTCTCTCTCTCACACATGCTCTTTCTCTCCCATTCTATTGTTTCACTATGAGGTAGTGTTCTGTCAATTTTTTTCTTTTTAATTATCCTGCTTATATTTTTTCATGGTTTACATCTTTTTGCCACTCTGAGACAACAAAACATAATTCTAGATGATTTCTTCAGACTTTCTTCTAGATCACTAATTCTCTCTTCATCTGTGTTTAATACAGTGTTAAATACATACACTGTTTAATATGCTGTTAAAACCACCAAAGAATTTTGCATTTCAATTCTTTTATTTTTTTATTTGTAGAAGTTTTACTTGTAGTTTTTCAACTATGATTAGGAATTGAATATCTCCTTTTATCACTTTTAAAATTGTCAAACTTCTGGGTTTTTTTTATGTATATATATATATATATATGTATATGTAACATAGTCATTTGTTTTCGTTTTTCAGTGCAGATCAATACAGCCATTATATCTTTGATTCTACATTCTACTTTACTTTTCTTACCAGTTCTAACTCTTGCTGTGATTTATAATTTTTGGACAGTTACTGAACGTCCAAAAGTTAAAATTTTATTTTAACTTTGTTGGACTTCTCTGTGAATTGGATTGAAATTATGCTCCCCTAAAGGAATTTGTCTTTTCCTCTGTCAGTCACACATGGGTAGTGCCAAAACAGCACCCCATTACATTAAATTGTCTGTTTGTGGATTTTGGACCATACAAGTTGTTGAATATGAACTTCAACCATCATGAGGATTTCTTTGTGAGTTTGAATTCTTTCTGGGGAGAATTTTTTCCCACTTACCTATTATCAAGTTTGAGGTAGGCAATTTCCTTTCTGTTCTATTCTATATAACAGGATTCTCTTTACCTTTTTTACTGAATGTAAACTTTAGGGGCCCCATATTTATGTGGGAGTTTTTGTGCTATATATCCAATCTTGGGCAGACCTTATACTTAATTTTATGTCACTTACCTCATATAACTACTGTGGCTTAATCACAAATTATCTTCAGTATCAGCAAAACAAAAACAGGAAAAAAAAAAGAGAAAATTTAGCACAGGATTCCTGCCTTCACTTTAAGTTGACCTCTGTATCTTCCTTCTTTTTATGATAATTCTGCAATGTTTGTAAATTTTTTAAAATTGGTTTTCCAACATATTAGTTGTTTTAATCAAGGGAGTTATTCAGAGTATATAATCTTTCATAATGCAGTTACAAATATAGTTTTTGAGCATGGAATTATTACCATAAAAGTAGCAATTGAGAAATATTAGCTGGAATTCATATATGGGATAAATTAAAGAAAGGTCTTTCCCTAGTTATCTCAAATTAACTATTTTTTCCTCTATTAAACCATCAAAAACACATTATTTGATCTGTTCTAAATAATTGCAAAAGAAAGTTCTATGATCTAACTTCAGACAGATTACAGCCTTATTAATGGATTTCATTTAATTAATTTTATGAAAGGTCTCATGAGATATTTAGTATTTGTTGCACTGTCCTTATTTCTAATAAATAAATGCAATTTTGTCAATCTATCTCCCACAGTCTACTTTCATGTAGTTGAAGACAATAAAGACAAGACAAATTTTAAGAGCTCTCTGATGACTAAACAATAACAAATATAGTGCCTGAGAGATAATCTAGAAAATACTTTATAGGTATAATGCCAGGGTGAGAGCCACCTTCATTCCACTTTAATGTTCTGAATTTACTTATATCTTATTTTTACTATAATGGTAAAACAATACTGGATGCTCACTAATGTAGTTCTCTTACTTGTGTACCAAGATATTTTTTTTGATATTTTCTAATTTCTTCTCCAAGGAGTCATCCAAGCTGGGAGTCCATAGATCTTCAAAAACTTTCCTGTGAAATTTATCCCATTTCAACTAGGCACTTTCTACCTTATCCATTCCACTTTTCAAGTTTCTTCAATCATTATTTAACCATTCTTATCCTGGACACCCTTTGAGATGAATTATTACCAACAGTCAATCAGAAGGCTTAGGCTGTAAAATTCTGCTGATTCCCTGAAGAGGTCAAGGGAGGATATTTCAAACTGGGAGTAGGGGTGTTAAATCTGTAATAATATGGGTGCTATTCTTTATCTTGACCTTAGTAAATATATATTTTATCACTTGCTAGAATTAAAACATTAATGATATTCTTCCCAGTAAAAAAGAGGAGTTGGAGATTTTAACATGCTTTACCTATTGTATAATAGATATGGAATTAAGAGATCTCAATATGTTGAAATCTAATATGTATATATAGTAGAAATAAATGTAATGTCTTACACTTAAATTAGCTGAATAAAGCAAAAGAGAGATATGGCTTAAAGCAACACATGTGATTGCCAGAAAAAAAAAAAGAATGTAATCTCATGTTGCATTCAAGTGACGTGATGAGCGGACTCTTGTACCACTCTGCACTAGAATAGTGTGTTCATTTGTAAGTACTATGCTTTAAAGTAGACATTAACAGTTAGGTGAGATACGATAAAAGTATGAGAAGTAGCTGAAAAAACTGGGGGTAGGGGCTTCCCTGGTGGCGCAGTGGTTGAGAGTCCGCCTGCCAATGCAGGGGACATGGGTTCGTGCCCCGGTCCAGGAAGATCACACATGCCGTGGAGCAGCTGGGCCCGTGAGCCATGGCTGCTGAGCCTGCGCGTCCAGAGCCTGTGCTCTGCAACGGGAGAGGCCACAACAGTGAGAGGCCCGCGTACCGCAAAAAATAAATAAATAAATAAATAAAATAAATTTAAAAAAAGAAAAAAAACTGGGGATATTATCCTGGAGAAGCATAGAACAGTGGTGTGCTAGATGTGGGGAACATAAATATTTCTTTCAAATATAAGAAGGACTTTCAGATAGAAAACTGCTATATCTGGGTCTAATGGGTAGAGGTGCAATTTTAGTGGAAAATGCACTAGAAGTAAAAGGAATGGGATTCTAGTGTCAGTGCTTATCATGTTCATATCACAGTGGTTCATTTTATGGATCTAAAATAAGGACATTTATCTTGATGGTTAAAATCCCTTTTAGCTTTGGCTTTTTTGATGTCAGAGAAACTAGTTATCATAATAAAAAGTTTTCTAACATAATGTTTTCTGCAAAGGAAATGGCCACTCCAAGTAACAATGAGTTTACAGTTACTGGAGGTATTTAAAGGATAAGAATGTTGAGGAAGAAATTCATGGCCTAGGTAGATAGTTGGACTAGATCACTTCTCAATTCTTTGTCTACTCTGAGAGTTTGTAATGGGAAAGAAAAGATGAAAATAGATTTGGAAGATCTTTTTAATTTAAAGAATGCTACCTCCATACATGCTTATAAATTTTTGTATTATCAGATTCTTTACAATCCTTACCATGGTTTCAAAAGTTCTCTTTTTCCAAGAAGGAGATTGTGATGGTTAATTTTATGTGTCAGCTTGACTGGACCATAGGGTGTCCAGATATTTGGTTAAACATTATTCTGGTTGTGTCTATGAGGGTGTTTCTGGATGAGATTAACATTTGAATATGCAGACTGAGTAAAGCAGATAGCCTTCTTCAAGGTAAGTGGGCCTCATCCATCCATTGAGGGCCTGAATTGAACAATATGGTAGGGGAAGGGAGAATTTGCTCTTTCTGCCGCTTTTTGAGCTGGGACATGATCTTTTCCTGACTTTAAACTTGGATTTGAACTGAAACTTACACCATTGGCTCTCTTGCTTCTCAGGCCTTTGGACTCAGACTGGACCATTAGCTCTCCTGGGTCTCCAGTCTCTAGTCTCCAGTTTACCAACTCCAGATCTTGGGACTTCTTAGCCTCCATAATTAAATGAGCCACTTCCTTATAATAAATCGCTTTACATATGTGTATATATATATGGAAAGTCAAAATGGATTTGATTTTCTAAGAGAGCTCTCTAAAAGTGAGACAAGAGGCCATTGAGGAAGTGTGACTAATGCACGACTCAGCTTGGATGGAATCTGAACTTTTGAACGCTTACTCTCTTACTCAAGATACTTATCAGACATTTATCCTAAACTAACTTGTGACAGCCTATCTACTTATCAGACCCTTACCCTAAAATAATTCATGAATCTTTAAGGACAAATATTTTCTGACTTGGGCCAGTCAATCACAGTTCTCACTAGGCAACTTGACAACTTTGTGGCTTTTGTCTTTATAAGCCCCTGACTCTTTCTCTTCCTCAGAACACTCTTTTGGTTTTACCCAAATCTGTGTCCCTCAAATTGCAATTCTTAAGCCCTCTAAATAAAGCCCTTTTGTTCTTTGCAGCCTTGATACTGATTACTGTTCAACTATATTTACTTATATTGTTTTTTCTATTGGTTCTATTCCTCTGGAGAACCCTAATACAGAGATTCTATAAATACCTTAGAACTATGGATGCTATTATCAGGCAGTATGGCCAATTCTATATACTGGTACAGTAGGATATAGTAGCATCTGTACTATTCAGTGACATTATGTAGAAGGAATAGGAAACGTAGGTTTAAATCCTGGCTTTACTACTCATTTTCTTCATTATTTTTCCTATATTAATTTCTTTATATGTAAAAATGGAAATAACAATACTCACCTTAGCAGGATATATGTGGATTAAATTGCCTAGCATAAATTGTCTAGTGTATTATAGGGCTCAAAAAGAAGTGGTTGTATTTTGAGTACACTTACTTTAGACACAGTCCATAGTTTTTGTAAACTCTGACTCTGGAGTCAAATAGAAACAGGCTTAAGTCAGAGCTATGTTTCTTATTCTCTGTTTTATACTAGGCAATTTAATAAGCATTATTAGTCTTAGTTTCTTAATGCATAAAGTGGGAATAATGATAAGTTGCTATGAAGAATAAATTAGATAATGCACATAATGTTCTTAGTAATGTTAGGTGTTCCAAAAACATTGGCTATTGTTATTTTAATAGGTACAACACCTGCAGAACATAAAAGGATGTCTAATTAACATTTTTAGGTATATGCTTTAAGTTTTGTATATAGCCATCACTAGATAATCTTTATCAGATAATAAAAAAAACTATAGATAATGGAAAATAATGGGTGTTCTCCAAACATGTATATTTGTCTTAAAATACGGCCAGACGTGCATGTTTTCCGTCTTTTCCTGTGCATCTGCCTTCTGTACCTGCTGCTAGTAGTGCAGCAGCCTGGGGTTATGGAGGATTGAAAGGTGAATGTATGCAGTGAGGAGAATTAGGGGCAGAGCAAGAGAAGGGAGAAGAGTGAAGAGGACACAGATAGACATGATGTAAAGAGCTCTGAGACCTCCTGACTTCATCAGTATATGTCATTTAAGAACATACACATAATTTCAGCGCAATCTTGTCAGGATTTTTAGAGTGAGTCACTTCCATTCTTACCATTGTGTATTTCCCAGGATACAGACAAAGGATATGTGAGAAAGGCACAAGAAAGAATGTGAAATGTAATGCAGTTCATGAATTAACCTTTTCTATCTCCTAGCTTCTTGAAAGTGCCTTCACATGTAATTGGCTGAAGAAGCTGTGCAGTGGAGGAAGGTAGGGAGTGGTAAAATGAGTAGCAGAAAGAAATTTGCCAGCATTTGAGAAATGAAGCATAAATAAGAGAGTTCTGTCAATCAACGTTTCTGAAGTTTCTTTTTCCATTTAACAGCCACCACCAAACAAAAAATACTTCTGAGTTCAGTTGAGTAGATGAGCTGTAAATCCTGTCTCTTCTACACTTGAGGGCAGAAAGAACTGTAGTCAAACAACTGCAACTGCAGCTTGAATAAAAACATGGTCAAAGATAAGGTTCTGTAAAAAGGAAAATCTTTTGCAGAAAACAAGAAAGCAAAAAAGGACAGAAAGAAATGGATGAATCCATTTAAAGAGAATATAATCAAAACTTAACAGCAGCCTCTCATAGCTTTTTTGTAAAAGAGGTAGAGTGTGTGAGGCAAGGAACTCATTATCCTGCTCCTAGTCAGTAATTCATACAGAGCAGAAACTGGGAATGGGAAGGTGCTGCCTAGAGAAGTGTAAGCCAGAGACAAACCCATTAGTTAGCACCACTTACTGTTTACATAATCGGGAGCCATTTGAAAGATTCCCAGTATGTTTTAGAAGCCCTTTCACAGCCCACATACTAAATGCACAATTGGTCACAGTGGATTTTCTTCCATTATTATATGCTTTGCATTTCAGACACTCAAATTGAGAATGCTGAAAGACAGAGATCACTCCAGAGAGAAAGAAGCATCATCTTCAGGTAAAAAATGAAACAACAGCAACAGAAGGTAGATGAAACATTTTAAGCATGGCAAATACTTCAATACGATTGAGACTAACTTGTTTTAGTTTAGCGTTTTTTTTTTTTTTTTTTTTTTTTTTTCACTAAATAGAAAGATCACGTTGAACTCATTTTTCTTTGGGTAAATCGTCCAAACCCTGTACATGGGACTTCCCTGATGGCCCAGTGGGTAAGACTCGCACTCTTAATGTAGGGTGCCCAGGTTTGATCCCTGATCGGGGAACAAAGATCCCACATACTGCAACTGAGCCCACGCACTCTACAGCCCGCCCCACAACTAGAGAAGCCTGTGTGCCACAATGAAGACCCAGCACAGCCAAAATAAATAAATAAATTTGAAAAAAACCCTGTATGTATGTTTTCCTTCTCAATGATCTTTTTCCTTGTTCTAAATTTAGAAAAAAACTACATCAATAAGGGTAAACACATGTAAGGCTTATTGTGTTTAGGGAGCGTCTACAATAGGCCAATTATTGGGCTAGAGTATGTGTGTGTGTGTGTGTACATATATGCACCTTTCTTTATCTTCACAGTACACCTATGAGGTAGGTGCCATGGTTATCCTCTTTTCACAGATGAGGATGCTGAACCAAAGATAGCTTATTTAACATCTCTGAAATCACACAGTTAAGAAACAGGAGACTTTTAATTTGAACCTGGATCTGTCTGACTCCAAAACTCATGTTTTTAATTACCACTGCCTCTCCAGCCTGGCTGCTGCAGACATCAATGTTCGCACATTAGTGACCATTAACAACAGCTTGTCAGCATGTGTGTGGTTAAAAGATTTCATATTTCCACAGCACTCTCGCTGACAGAAATGTCTGCCTTCCTCCTCTCCCCTCCTTTCTGCCAGCTCATCTGTGTGTTCATATACTCCTTTCAGTAATCCAGTCTAAAGTTATCCCAGTGGAGCTTTCCACTAGGAACCAAGAAGGATTTCACCGGGGATCGAACCCACATCCTCTGCATTGGAAGGCAGATTCTTAACCACTAGACCACCAGGGAAGTCCCTGGGCAAATAACATCTTTGAGACTCAGCATCCTTAACTATAAAATGGGGGCAGTAATGACACCTCTTATACAAAGCTGTTTTGAAAATTAAACTAATGCTTTGTATCTCATCAGCTTTTTCTGAGATCAACTGCCACAAATCCAGCTCTCTCCATTACTACCATGGAAGCACAGGGATAAAGAAGATGACTATATACAGGTACTTCTACTACGTAGGAACTGAGTGGCCTAGAATGATGAATTCATTTCCTTAATGATTTAATTTGTTCCCACAGAAGACCTTATATATGGAGAATGAGCACTTGATTATATCCCAGCTCATGCCATACATCCGCATGTGTCATTCTCATCTTATCTAAAAGACTGTGAGCTCTTTGAGAGCAGGAAAGATGCCTTAAATTTTTTTTGTATCTTCCTTCCCCTAAACCATGGCATAGTGTTGCACAAGGACTTGACTTGGTTGATTGAGAAAGAGAATGATAGAAATGCTTTTCCAGTTGGCTTTTGCTGGATGAAATCGCTCCAAAATTTAGTGACTTCTGTCAACAACCTTTAATTTGGTTCATGACTCTGCATGTTGGGAATTTGTGATGGGCTTAGCTGGGCAATTCTTCTGATTTCTGCTGGACTCGATCATGTGTACGCAATCAGCTGCTAGTCAACCAGGGAGTTCTGCTTTGGGGGGTTGGTTGGCTGTTAGCTCTGGCAATGGGGGTAACTAGGCATGTGTTTCTCATTATCCAGTAGACAGGTCTGGCACAATTCTGTAAGTGAAAGTGAAAGTGTACAGGACTTCTTGAGGTCTAGGATCAAAACTGGCTCAATGCTATTGCTGTCATATTCTATTCACCCAAGAACCAGAGGTGTCTAATATCCATATATTGATGGAGAAAGCTGAGAAATTGTAATATATCAGAAATTGTTCAAAATTATTGAGCAACTGTTTTGTGAAAAGTACTTTTAAAGCTATATTCACATTAACTCTGCTTGGAAAACTCAAATAACTTGCTCAAAACACACAGATTAGTGACTCAGATCTTTTTGAATCTAAATATAGTGTTTCTCTTACTACTCAACACTTTCTCTCAATTAAAGACTTAGAGTAAGATAATATACCTCAGTCAACTTGCTCAACAGATCATTTTAAGAAACACTTCTTTGACTATCATAGCTTAAAACTTAAATAATTTTTCTTCATAACTTTAAATGCATTTTACATAATTTTTCATAGCTTGGCCATTGGAGTTAGATAGGCCTAGTCCAAACCTTGGCACCACACTTACTAGTTCTGGGAAAATAACATCTTTTTTTTAATTAAAAATATTTATTTATTTATTTATTTTTGGCTGTGTTGGGTCTTAGTTACGGCACATAGGATCTTTGTTGCAGCATGTGGGATCCTCCATTCTGGCATGTGTGCTCCTTGTTGTGGCACGTGGGCTTCTCTCTAGTAGTGGCATGCTGGCTCAGTAGTTGCAGTGCATGGGCTTAGTTGCCCCATGGCATGTGGGATCTTAGTTCCCAGACCGGGGATCGAACCCACATCCTCTGCATTGGAAGGCAGATTCTTAACCACTAGACCACCAGGGAAGTCCCTGGGCAAATAACATATTTGAGACTCAGCATCCTTAACTGTAAAATGGGGACAGTAATGACACCTCTTATACAAAGCTGTTTTGAAAATTAAACTAATGCTTATAGAGTGCTTGGTACAGCATGTGACACAGGACATGCAATAAATAAGTGTACATATATATATTATATATGTGTGTGTGTGTGTTTCTGTATGTGTGTGTGTATATATATATATATATATTTATATATATATATATATATATACACACTTAAGTAACATCTGCCAAGTACTATACTAATGATTTTTTCTTTAATACATCAGAGAATACCCTACCTATAGAATGGTAGAAAATATGAATGATGGGAGAAAAAAGATGTATAAATAAAAGGCATATGTTTTGCCTTCCTTCACTATAGACTCAGCATTATCAGGGTATTGGAACTCCCCATGTTAGAGATGGATTGTGAAAAATAATGCCAAAGGAAATGGAGGTTTTATTTAAATAACTGTATTTTCTACAGTGGGTCAGAGAAATGCCTTGGGGCTAAAACTTTGACATTTGGAGAAAGCTCCCTTGTTGAATAAATGTGTATGTCAGTATCGTGAAAGGAGGGCTCTATCTTTGGCGTTCCCTCTAACTTTAGAATTGTTTCTATTGGAAGGGCAGATATACAAAGAAATTCACTTGACTACTGCCTCATTTTTGAGATGAATTATTTTTGGACTACTGAATTTTTAGGCTATGTAGATGACTCTTGTGTCCATATTTAAAGGGGAAGTAAATACTTTGAAGTAAATATTTGAAATAAAATTGAAAGGCTTCAAGGTCTAAAAATAGCTATCAAAATCATCATATTCCTTTTTAGAGAAGACATTTCTCAATTTGTGAATGTGTTAGTCTTGTTTCCATGTAATATCTCAGCAAGAAGCATCCCAGGTTGCCAATGTTAACTTTGTGTCTTGGTGCTAGAATTTGTAAGTTAATTTTTCTCTCCTTTTAAGGTGATAAACATTATTTTAAAAATCTTGATATTAATATAACATATTAAGAGTTCCATCTCTAATATTTGTTGCAATTATCCCTAATAACTGGAATATTCATTTAAAATTTCAGATTATAGTTAATAAAGAGTGTTCAAATAGCATCAATTATTTGTTCTCATTTAGAGCCTAGTTATGGCACAAGAAATGAATAAGCAAATTTCAAATATGAAAGCACATAATTCTGAGCGTCTTTTAGTTATGACAAACATCCTACTTCACAAAGAACAGCAGCAAAATAAAATTGGAGAAAATTATTTCCTGGAATGTGTAAGTTCTTTTTGAAATCCTTCCATATCCACCATCTCATTTTACACTCCCTTGTGTAGTTTTTAAGGTAGATATTGATACTTTTTATCTATGTTTATTCATATTAATCTGAAAGTAAACATGGAATTTCTGGGTCAAGGCAAATTATTTTTACTTATAGCACTAGCTGGATTTGCTCTTTTTCAGCTCAAATATTTTCCTCCCAGTGAAATAAGACAAGGGGCAGATGTCACCCTCCACATGACAGAAGAGAACACTGAAAATAAGAATCTGGGATCTTATACACACATTTTCCCTCTTCTCTCTTGAGAAAGGGACAGAAACTTAATCTTCCTAATGTAAACAATCCTCCTTAGGAAGAGAAGTGGAGGACCCTAGGTTTTTAAACTTTGAGATATAAATAAATATGTACCAGTGGGGAAGATTAGACAAATGTTGTACCAAAGATTATTTTTATTGGCATGGAGGTTGATAGGTAAAATGATGAAGTGAGCAAAGTTTGTTAGTTAGGAACATGTTTCCATGTCTTCCAAACATTCTCCCATACCTAATGTTGACAACCCCTGGAGTGTCTCCATGGCTCTGGGTCTCATCCTCCTTTGAAATGTAAGCACATATCTCTGGGAATATGAATGTTTTACTACTTATTCAGTTATCCTTTAAGTTACATGGTGTGTCCTTTAACTCAGGTCACAGTAAAACATTTTCCAGAAAGCCCTAACTGTGTGGTAACATAAAAGTATTTTCTCTACAGTCACACAGGTATCACAACTCCCATTTTATGGATGGGGAAACAGAGACCCAAAGAATTAACTGACATTTCCAATGCCTCATTATTTAGTAGTGAGAGGAAAGGACATTTAATAAGGGTCATTCTGACTCCAAGGTGCATGCTTTTATACCACACTGGGCTAACAAACTTCTATAGCATTTTTAAGCAAGTTGTAATTAGAATGTGCACCATTCATGCCTAGGTTTTATTAATAAGTCAAATGCTTGCCCCTTAACTAGGAAACACTTCAAATCAGTTGTAAAGGTGAAATTGAGAGACTGTGGGGTTTGATTGTTTTGATGGGAAGAAAAAAGCTTTGAAGTGTGTTCTTTAATGCCTGGGCAGAAGTGAGTTAGAAAAATGTGGAGGGGGGAGAGTGCTTAGAAAAGTGAGAGAATAAGTGTCTCTGTTGGTAGAGAGGACTTTAGGTATGGGAGAATGGAAGACATGGAAACATGCTTCTAACTAACAAACTTTGCTCACTTCATCATTTTACCTATAAAGCTCCATGCCAATGAAAATAATCTTTGGAACATATGTTCTATGATTTGCTTAGCATCTGTTATAATGATAGTATCCATGGATATATTTCTTCAAAAAGCATAATTTCATATAATATTATAGAGGAAAATAATCATTTATCAGGATCAATTACTGTGCTGATATTTAATATTTAGGACACCACTCCTATATATAGAATAGGTCAATGGCTTCCAAAATTTGGATCACATACCTCTTTTATTTAACAAAAAAAAAACCTTTCATTATTGCATTCACACTGCAATATATGTTCATTTCTCATTCACGTACTACGATGTATGATTTTATATATATAGATATTATAGAAAGCAAAACATAAATTATTTTAAAATGAGATCAAAAATAAAGTTTTAATATTTAATTCCTGCCCACCAGTGAGTTATCTTGTATACCACATGGGCAACCAATGCCTATTTCGAAGATTACTAGAATGTATGATAGTACTTACTACAGCCCAAATAAAAATGCAACATGTACTCCTGAATCACTGTGTAAGTTATTATTTTCTCACTTATTTCCAATCATCCCATCCCATTCCATGTGTCTCTTATACTCTTCCAGCATTTTCCATCTATTTTTTTTCTCTCTGGGCTTTTCTATTGATCTGTCTTCCAGTTCACCAATCTTCTTTTCTGCTCTAACCTTCCATTAAACCCAAGTATAATGTTTTTAATTTCAAGTACAGTACTTTTTGATATTAAAATTTTTCATTTGATCTTCATTTTTAATAGATTTAAATTCTCTGGCAGAAATTCTCCATATTTTCATATATTTTCTTCATCTTTCCCTTTATTTTATTGACTGTGTTAACCATTGTTACTTTGTAGTCTTTTTCTGCTATCACTAATATATGAATCATCTCTGGGTCTCTTTCTATCATTCTCTTTTATCCTGGATTTTGGTGACTTGGTACTACTCCTGGGCATACCTTTTATGTTTTTGTTGAGTGTCAGACTTTGTATATAAAAATTTTGTAGATGATCTGAATGATATGTTCTTCCTTCTGAAAGAATCCATTCCTTTCTTGCAAGGCAGATAACATAAAGACTAATAACAATTCAATCAGAGATTGCACTGCCTTAGGGCTATGTTGCAGTACTTGTAAGACTCCAATTGCCTCTGAGTCACTTGTCCTCTGATATAGCCTTCTGGTGGTCACACAGAGAGACAGTGGTTGACAGAACCCTCTCCACTGATCAGGCATTTTGTCTCTACAGCATCATAAGATCCTTGAACACTCTGGACAGATTTTTCAGAGGCTTTCTGCTTAGCAACTTAATTAACCTCTAGCCCCACATATCTTCAGAATTTGCCAAATGTTATTATGGTTAAACCAGCCCCATGCCATTTTTACTGGGATTCTGGACCTCAAGTTTCCACTTTTTTGATATAGTCCAATGAATTTACCAAGAACTTTGCTGTTTTGTTTTGTTTTGTGCCTCATAGTAGAAGTTCTCTACTAGGGTTAAGGATGGGGAGTGGAGGTCCAGAATCTTAGCCTTTCTGCCTTGTGTCCCATATTAGCAAATGTTTGGAGGGAAAAAAGTATGTATACAGAAGGTCACTTCACCTCTAGGTGGATCCTTCTTCTGCAGAATCTTATCCCCTGAAGTTCTGGTTTCCTCAATGGCTCTCTGATGAAAATTATCTATCATCTATATATCTATCCATTTATAAATTTAAATTTAAATTATAAACGTAAATATATAATTGTTTATATAAATACATATATTTTTATATATAATACATATATAAAATGTTTTTAATAGTTTTTCTGGTTGTTCCTTGCAGGCAAGTTCCTATGCCAGGAGTTATTCAATTTTAGAATAAATCAGCATTTCTCAAACCCATATGTATGTCATTATAATCTTGAAAATCTTGTTGTAAAATACAGATTTCCGGTTATACCATAAACCAACTGAATCAGTATGTCATAATATGGGACTTTGGGGAGTGGCTACTCTAGGAAAAAAAACTCTGAATGACATGTGTGAATCCATTCTGAGGCTAGAAATTGGGTACCAGTTGATTAGATGACCTCTGAGGCCCTTTCCAGCTCCAACATTGAATGGTTTTATTATATTTTTTTATTAAGATGAGAAATAATGAAGTTTAGGAATTCTGCTATTTGCACATTTCACTCTGGGTCAGTGAAAAATTTCATCTTGTTTATCTAACCCTCTCCAAAATGTAAACCAATGTTTTTTAGTTGTACTTGATTTTAAAGTTAAGGAAAAATCTATAAAGCGTTTGGTTTTATCAGTACATCTGCTAACATCACAACCCACAGGGGTTCCTAGTTTTGTGGTTAGTTCCCTTTTATTTACACGTAAGTGAGAGAGTGAAATTTTCACGTAATGGCTGCAAAGCATGAACTCTTCAGCAGATTAGCAATTGTTTTCAGAAGGTTTGGTGACAATACTTCCTCAGTAAGCATTTAGTGACGTGTGAGTCTCAGTTTTATCTTTGTATGAATTTTTCCCAACAATGAAAACTTAGGTGATTAAGATCCATAAGGAAGAAAAATTCATGTCCCAGAATGAAAATATTATGCCTCTGTACTTATCATGGTATGGTGCTCAGAACAAATAAAGGCCTTCAAATATTTAATGTTTATAGCACATGAATCATTTCATAATATGCTGCGCCTCTGTTGAGTACTCTAGCCCCAAATGTTTTTTTGAAATTTGAGGAAATGGGGATATGTTTGGGTGATGCCCTCCAAAGCAATTATTTTCACGTTTCCAAATTGAAAGAAAAATTACCTCTTCGGAACAGAAGGCAGTAGTAGAGGTGCTATAATTAAAACCTTGTACTTTGTGTGTGTGTGTGTGTGTATGAAAGAGAGAGAGAAAAAAGGAATGCAGTGATTATTTGTATCTAGCTTATTCTATTTGTAGGGTAAAATCTAAGCTCCCCTCCACTTTCATGATCTGGCAGTGTCTCCACTGGAGAGATTTTCCAGGTGAAGAAACAAAATTCTAAGGGAATAATAAAAAAAAATAAGGTGATATCTGATTGATACATTGGTTGGTAGTGAAGTTATATTTTAAAACCCAGTACTCAAAGTCAAAGCAAAGGTTTAAGGAAAAAAAGCAATTACCTAAGAAACCTATGTAAAACCTCAGCATTTACTGAAATCACTTTAACTCAATCAATCACCAAGTATTTGTTGAGGGCATTCTACCTGCAGTTTTTGTTCACCTTAAGGGAAACCTGGACTAAGTTTCTGCTCATATAAATAATGACAATAAGTGGGAGCAATTGGCCAGAAATTGCACATAATCTCAGTTTTAGAGGTATTTAAAAGATCATCTAATCCAAGCCTCATTAGATGCCTATCTACAATGGATCATCTAGCCTACTTAAGAAAGTTTCTTCAATTAAAACAAAACAAAACAAAAAAACCTCAAAATTTTAGAAAGCTATCTTTATAAGCCTCCCTATAACTTACACCTCATAACATTAATTCTATATTGTGACTCACTATTGGATATTGTTTAGAGTTTTGTTTATGATTAGCCAAACTCTGGAGTTTGGAATGCAAAGGTTGTGCAGGTTTCAAGTTGTAAAAACAGTCCTATGCAGATTTTCCTTATTGCTTTGAAAAAGACAGAAGCCAAGACAATACCAATGTTGAGCTTAGATAGTGATAATACTCAGGGATCAAAAATAACTTTGTATTGGTTGTCAGGGGACAGTTAGAATAATGTTCTAATTTATGAAACGTCTTACTAGGAAAGATAAAGTCACTGAGATTCTTTCTAATTTATCTGGGTGTTAAGAGAAAGTAAGCCAATAAGAGATAAGGCCCTCATTCTGGTATAACAGCCTCCATAAATGAAGACCAGTGAGAAGCTAGTTTTGCACTGAAGAGAAGTTGCACTAAAGAGAAGTTAGGGAAAAATGTAAAAATTTGGAATCTTTTTTTTTTAACATCTTTAATGGAGTATAATTGCTTTACATTGGTATGTTAGTTTCTGCTTTATAACAAAGTGAATCAGCTATACGTATACATATAATGCCATATCTCCTCCCTCTTATATCTCCCTCCCACCCTGCCCACCCCACCCCTCTACGTGGGCAAAAAGCACCGAGCTGATATCCCTGTGCTATGTGGCTGCTTCCCACTAGCTATCTATTTTATATTTGGTAGTATATATAAGTCCATGCCACTCCCTCACTTCGTCCCAGCTTACCCTTCCCCAACTCCATGTCCTCAAGTCCACTCTCTACGTGTGCGTCTTTATTCCTGTCCTGCCCATAGGTTCTTCAGAAACATTTTTTTTTCAGATTCCATATATATGTGTTAACATACAGTATTTGTTTTTCTCTTTCTGAGTTACTTCACTCTGTATGACAGACTCTAGGTCCATCCACCTCACTAGAAATAACTCAATTTCTTTTCTTTTTATGGCTGAGTAATATTGCACTGTATATATGTGCCACATCTTCTTTATCCATTCATCTGTTGCTGGACACTTAGGTTGCTTCCATGTCCTGGCTATTGTAAATAGAGCTGCAATGAACATTGTGGTACATGACTCTTTCTGAATTATGGTTTTCTCAGGGAATATGCCCAGTAGTGGGATTGCTGGGTCATATGATAGCTCTATTTTTAGTGATTTAAGGAACCTCCATACTGTTCTCCATAGTGGCTGTATCAATTTACATTTGCACAGAGTGCAAGAGGGCTCCTTTTTCTCCACACCCTCTCTAGAATTTATTGTTTGTAGATTTTTTGACGATGGCCATTCTGACTTGTGTGAGGAGATACCTCATTGTAGTTTTGGTTTGCATATCTCTAATGATTAGTGATGTTGAGCAACCTTTAATGTGTTTGTTGGCAATCTGTATAACTTCTTTGGAGAAATGTCTATTTAGGTCTTCTGCCTATTTTTGGATTGGGTTTCTTGTTTTTTTAGATATTGAGCTGCATGAGCTGCTTGTAAATTTTGGATATTAATCCTTTGTCAGTTGCTTCATTTGCAAATATTTTCTCCCATTCTGAGAGTTGTCTTTTTGACTTATTTATGGTTTCCTTTGTTGTGAAAAAGCTTTTAAGTTTCAATAGGTCCCATTTGTTTATTTTTTGTTTTTATTTCCATTTCTCTAGGAGGTGAGTCAAAAGGATCTTGCTGTGAATTATGTCATAGAGTGTTCTGCCTATGTTTTCCTCTAAGAGTTTTATAGTGTCTGGCCTTACATTTAGGTCTTTAATCCATTTTGAGTTTATTTTTGTGTATGGTGTTAGGAAGTGTTCTAATTTCATTCTTTTACATGTAGCTGTCCAGTTTTCCCAGCACCACTTATTGAAGAGGCTGTCTTTTCTCCAATGTATGTTCTTGCCTCCTTTATCAAAAATAATGTGACCACATGTGCATGTGTCTTTCTTATAAACACTTTTATTCAGATATAATCCATATGTCATATACTTTCTCATTTAAAGTGTACAATTTTGTGGTTTTTAGTATATTCATGGAGTTGTGACACCATCACCACAATCTAATTCTAGAACATTTTATCACCCCCAAAAAGAAATTCCATACCCAGTAACACTCGTCCCTATTCTGCCACACCATCCCCAGCCCTAGCCAACCACTAACCTACTTTATTTCTCTACAGATTTGCTCACTCTGGACATTTGATATAATTAAATCATACAATAGTTGGCTTTTTAAATCTGGCTTCTTTTATTTAACATGATTTTTTTTCAATTTTTTTATCAGTTTCTGCTTTATAACAAAGTGAATCAGTCATACATATACATCTGTTCCCACCTCCCTTCCCTCATGCATCTCCCTCCCTCCCACCCTCCCCATCCTACCCCTCCAGGCGGTCACAAAGCACCAAGCTGATCTCCCTGTGCTCTGCGGCTGCTTCCCACTATCTATCTACCTTACATTTAAGTTTTATCCATATTGTAGCATGTGTCATCATTCTTTTTTATTGTCAAATAATATACCACCTTTTCTTTATCCATTCATCAGTTAGTGAATATTTGAGCTGTTCCCACTTATTTGGCTGTTATGAATAATGGTCCTATTAACATTTGTAGGCAAACTTTTGTCTGGATGTAGATATTCATTTCTTTTGGCTATTTACCCAATAAATCAATTTTTGGTCATATGGTAATTCTATCTTTGCTTTTTAGGAACTACTAAACTGCTACCAAAGTGGCTGTATAACTTTCCATTCCCTCTCGTAGTGACTGAGTGTCCAGTATCACTGCATCCTTACCACTACTTGTTATTGTGTTTTTTTAAAACATCCTGGTGAGCATGAAGTGGTATATTATTATGTTTCATTTCCATTTCCCTAGTGATTTGTGATGTTGAGCATCTTTTTATGTGCTTACTGATAATTCATATATTTTCTCTGGTGAAATGTCAGTTCATAATATTGTCCATTTTTGATTGTATCATCTATCTTCTTATTATTGAGTTGTAAGAGCTTTTGTATATTCTGGATACAAATCCTTTATCAGATATGATTTACAAATATTTTTCCCATTTTATGGGTTATTTTTTCAGTTTATTGATGGTATCATTTTCATCACAAAAGTTTTTTTTTAAATTTTGATGAATTCCATTTTATTTTTGTTTTGTTGGTTATGCTTTTGGAGTCATATCCAAATCATTACCTAACTCAAGGTCAGGGAGATTTATGCTTTTGTTTTCTTCTGAGAGTTTTATAATTTTAACACTTAGATTTAGGTCTATAGCTTATTTTAAGTGAATTTTGTTTTTAACATGGTGCGAGATAAGGGCTCAAAGTCACATTTTATGTGGATATCCAGTTGTCCCAGAACTATTTGTTGAAAAGGCTATTCTTTCCCAACTGGATTGCTTTGGCCCTCCCTTGTCAAAAATAAACTGACCACAAATGTAAGGGTTTATTTTTAAACTTTAAATTCTATTCCATTACTATTCTTATGCCAGTATTGTCTTCATATCTGTAGCTTTTTAGTAAGTTTTGAAAAAGAAAAGTGTGAGTACATATTACAGATATTTTATTTTTCATGACTGTTTTGGATATTCTGGGTTCTTTGTATTTACATATTAATTTTAGGATCATCTTCTAAATTTCATCCCAAAAGCCAGGAGAGATTTTGATAAGGATTGAAATAATCTCTATATCAATTTGGGAGAGTATTGCCACTTTAACAATATGTTTCCCAATCCATGAACATGGGGTGTCTTTCCATTTATTTAGGTGTCCTTTAATTCAGGGGTCCCCAACCACCAGGCCATGGACCACTATTGGTCCATGGCTTGTTAGGAACCGGGCTGAACAGCAGAAGGTGAGTGGTGGGCAAATGAGTGAAGCTTCATCTGTCGCTCCCCATCACTCCCCTTCAATGGCATTACCACCTGAACCATCACTCACAATACTGCCTGAACCATCCCCCACCCCGTCTGTGGAAAAATTGTCTTCCACAAAACCAGTCCGTGGTGCCAAAAAGTTTGGGGACTGCTGCTTTAATTGTTTTCTTTCTACAAAAGATATTTTGTACTTTTTATTATACAAGTCTGCACCTCTTTTGTTAAATTTATTCCTAGATATTTAATTATTTTTAATTATATTGTAAAAATAATTGTTTTCTTCACTTCATATTTGGATTGTTCATTGCTGATGTATATTTTGTGTGTCTTTCTTAGAATATTCAACATATGGGATTATCTATTAAAAGAGACAATTTTACTTCTTCCTCTACAGAGGATGCCTATCATTTCTTATTCTTGCCCAATTGCCCTGGATAGAACTTCAAATACAATGCTCAATAGAAATGCCAAGAACAGAAATCTTTATCTTGTTCCTGATCTTAGAGTGAAAGCATCCAGGTTTCACAATTTTAAATATTATGTTAGCTGTAGCTTTTGATATAGGCCTTCTATTAGGTTGAGGGATTTCCCTTCTGTTTCTAGTTTGTTGATTTATTTTTTAATCATGAAAGCATGTTGGATTTTGTCAAATTTTTTTATGCATCTATTGTATGGTCATGCAGTTTTTATTCTTTATTCTATTAACATAGTATATTAACTTGACTGATTTTTAAGTATTAAAAAAAACTTACATTGTCAGAATAAATCCCATTTAGTCACAGTGTATAATCATTTTTTTAATGTTATTGAATTTGTTTGCTAACGTTTTATGAGAATTCTTGTGTTATGTTTCTGAGGGACATTAGTCTGTAGGTTTGTTTCATTTGGATGTTTTTATCTGATTTTGATATCAAGGTGATACTGGCTTCATAGAATGAATTGGGAACTGTTGTATGCTCCTCTATTTCTCTAAGAATTTATAGAATAATAATATTATTTCTTCATTAAATATTTAATAGAATTCACAAGCTACATTGTCTGTTCCTGACCTTTACTTTGTGGGAAGTTTAATTTGTTACAAATTCAATGTTTTTACAAGTTATATGTTTTACAGATTTTATATAGTTCTTATTGAGTCAGTTTTGACAATTTGTGACTTTCTGGGATTTGTCCTTTTATCTAAATTTCTAAATGTATTGGCATAAAGTTGTTCACAGTCTCTCCTTATAATCCTTTTAATTTCATAGGGCTTAGTGATCGTGTCTCCTTTTTCATTCTTAATTTTCATGATTTGGGTTTTCTCTCTTTTTGTCATCATCTGGCTAAAAGTTTCTCAAATTTGTTAATGTCTTAGAAACAACTTTTGAATTCATTGATTTTTCTCTATCATTTTTTTATGAATTTCTGTACTAATCTTTATTATTTTTTGTCTTTTCCTTACTTAAGTTTAGTGTGCTTTTCTTTTTCTAATATAGGAATTTAAAGGTATAAATTTCCTTCTAAATGCCACTTTTGCTGCAACCCATAAATGTTGATATGTTGTGCTTTTATTTTCAGTCAGATGAAAATGCATTCTAATTTCTCTTACAGTTTCTTCTTTGACTCATGGGTTCTTTAGAAATATATTGCTTAGTGCTGGGAAAACTGGACAGGGACATGTAAAAGTATGAGATTAGATCATTCCCTAACACCATACACAAAAATAAGCTCAAAATGGATTAAAGACCTAAATGTAAGGTCAGACACTATCAAACTCTTAGAGGAAAACATAGGCAGAACACTCTATGACATAAATCACAGCAAGATCCTTTTGGACCCACCTCCTAGAGAAATGGAAATAAAAACAAAGATAAACAAATGGGACCTAATGAAACTTCAAAGCTTTTGCACAGCAAAGGAAACCATAAACAAGACCAAAAGACAACCCTCAGAATGGGAGAAAATATTTGCAAATGAAGCAACTGACAAAGGATTAATCTCCAAAATTTACAAGCAGCTCATGCAGCTCAATAGCAAAAAAACAAACAACCCAATCCAAAAATGGGCAGAAGACTTAAATAGGCATTTCTCCAAAGAAGATATACAGACTGCCAACAAACACATGAAAGAATGCTCAACATCATTAATCATTAGAGAAATGCAAATCAAAACTACAATGAAATATCATCTCACACCAGTCAGAATGGCCATCATCAAGAAATCTACAAACAATAAATGCTGGAGAGGTTTATATAGTTAAAAACACTTAAAATACTAGGTATTGTTGTAAAAATGTAAATATATGCATTGAAATGATAAAAAACAAGTTCAGCATAATGGTTGTTTAAGGAAACAGTGCAGGGAGTGAGGAGAATGCAGTTAGGGAGAGATGCACATGGGTTTCAATACTATGCTAATGTTTTATGTATTAAACTACATAGTAGGCATATGGAGGTTCCTTATTTTGTTTTTTACACTTTTCAGATGTCTGAAATAGTCATAATAAAGATACCTTCTGAATTGGCTTCCAATAACACCTCTAAGTGGGAGGGGGCGGAATCATCAATAAATAATTATAATTGAAAAAAGAAGAAATCTAGAAACAATAAATGCTGGAGAGGGTGTGGAGAAAAGGGAGCACTCTTGCACTGCTGGTGGGAATGTGAATTGGTACAGCCATGGAGAACGGTATGGAGGTTCCTTAAAAAACTAAAAATAGAACTACCATATGACCCAGCAATCCCACTATTAGGCATATACCCTGAGAAAACCATAATTCAAAAAGAGACATGTACCAAAATGTTCATTGCAGCTCTATTCACAATAGCCCAGAGCTGGAAACAACCTAAATGTCCATCATCAGATGAATGGATAAAGAAGATGTGGCACATATATACAATGGAATATTACTCAGCCATAAAAAGAAACGAAACTGAGCTATTTGTAATGAGGTGGATAGACCTAGAGTCTGTCATACAGAGTGAAGTAAGTCAGAAAGAGAAAGACAAATACCGTATGCTAACACATATATATATGGAATTTAAGGGAAAAAAATGTCATGAAGAACCTAGGGGTAAAACGGGAATAAAGACACAGACCTACTTGAGAATGGACTTGAGGATATGGGGAGGGGGAAGGGTAAGCTGTGACAAAGTGAAAGAGAGGCATGGACATATATACACTACCAAACCTAAGGTACATATATAGTGGGAAGCAGCTGCATAGCACAGGGAGATCAGCTCGGTGCTTTGTGACCGCCTGGAGGGGTTGGATAGGGAGGGTGGGAGGGAGGGAGACTCAAGAGGGAAGGGATGTGGGAACAGATGTATATGTATGACTGATTCACTTTGTTATAAAGCAGAAACTAATAAAAAATAAAAATTAAAAAAATATTATAAAATAAAAAAAATTCTATTTGTTTTAAAAAAATTAGTTTCTGCATAGGCTTTCTTCTTCAGATGGTCTCTGCTGCCCACTGCTGAGGGGCCCTGCATCCCCACTACTTTATCCCCCAGAGGGGTATTTTGGAGTTCCCCTGTTTGTGATCTTTTGACAACTCTGCCTTTCATCATGGCTGCTTCAGGGAAGGTGGAGAAAGCGGGGTGACACCAGACCCCCATAAGAACAACAACAACAACTCCACCACAGGCTCCTTACAACACCTAGTGTCCATAGCCACTGCCTCTTCTGGGTGACCACCTCACCTGAGACGACCTCAGCTCTGTGAGCACAGTGATTCTGAACTGAGACCCACAGCACCTACTTCAATTTATATCATTTTTATTGATATTCTCCATTTGATTAGATATCCTTCTCATATTTTAATTCTTTAGATATGATTTATTTGGTTCTTTGAACATATTTATAGTGCATAATTTAAAGTTATGGTCTAGTAAGTCCAACATCTGGACATCCTCAATAACAGTTTCTATGGACTGCTCTTTTTACCTGTATATGGTCCATACTTCCTTATTTCTTGTGTATCTCATAATTCCTTGTCAAGAACTGGACATTTTATGTAATATAATGTGGTAATTTTGTAAATCATAGCTCCTTCCCCACCCATGTTTTTTGTTGTTGCTAGCTTTTTGCCTTTTGAGCTTTGTTTTGTTTTTCCTTTTTTGTTATTTGGTGTAATTTATTTCTTCAGTAACTTTTCTGGATTAAATCTCTGAAGTCTGTATCCCCTACAGTCTGAGATCACTGAAGTCTCTATTCTGTTATGTAAGTGGTTAGCTAATGGTTGGTCAGGAATTTCCTTGAATGCCTTGAACCAATAAGTTGCATACACATTGCTGAGCAGTGATGTGTGTGTGTGTGCATCTGTGTGTGTGTGCATGTGTGTATGTCTTCAACACTCTAGCAGGCAATTTACAACATTGCCTTAACATCACTTATAAGGTCCCAAGGACAGTCAGGGGTGAGATGTTTGTTAGGGTCTTCTCAGGTCTTTCCTGAACATGTACATGCCCCTGCCCCTTTGCATAGCCTTTTAGATCCCCAGGGATATGTCAGAGTTTTTCAAGCCCCAATAGACATCTTTTTCCCAGATCTTCCATTTAAAAGTTTGGAGGGGCCCCCTTTTGCCCTAACTAATACCATGACCTTAGGGAGCTGCAACAGTGAAAACTACACCAAGTTCTCTTCAAGAAACACCCTGAAAATAGGGATTTTTCCCTTGGATAAAACTCTGAGTCAGATCAAATAACAAGAACACCTGTGAACAGGGCTCTTACAAGGAACTGCCAAACAGGACAAATGGTGACAATGCTCAGGGGATGGGACTTTTCACAACTTTTCCAAATGTAGTCTTCCTCCCCCAGTAGTTTAAAAACTACTGTTTTCACAGCTACCATAGAACTGGGGGGAGGGACATGTGAGTAGGCAAAGTTAAAAATGCCACTAATCCTGCTGTTTTTAACTGAGGTTCAGTAGTTTTTCTTGAATAAACTCCCTTCAGATTGTTGTAAGACATTGGTTGGTTAATTTCTTGAATCCTGAACATGTTGATTTTTGTAATTCTGTCAGTATTTTTAAGTCTTTTATGGAGCAGTAGTTTTAGAGGGATTCTCACACTATAATTCTGAACGTCAGGTCTCTGAGCTGGATTTTTTAAGCCAAAGTATGATATTTTGTATTTTTTCCATCTTGTTACATTCATCTCATGATTCCAGGCTATTGAATTAGTTTTACGTGTTGCTTGCATAATATATTAACTCATCCAATCATATCCCGAGTGTATGAATCTTTAATTAAATTATTTGATTTACCTTAGGAAGTTTTAGATTGGCAAGATCCTGCAGGACCCTACTGGAGACGTCTTAATGAAGAATTTTCAGTTTTCAATTATCCATGTACTTTTAAAATTTGATCCTTTTCACGCCTGCTGTCCTCACTCCTGCTACTCAAGGATACATATCTAAACGTATATTGTATACAATTTCAGCTGGACAACATTTCATTTCATTTCATTAATATATATTTCATTTCATTAATATTAATATTCTTCAATTTATAACCTCATATGTATATTGGAGTTGTACTTTTACACACTTAACCTATGCATATGCAATTATATACACATTTGTTGCAGAGCTGGACTTAGAGAATAGAGACTTTAAATAGAATGAAAAGGGCTTCCCTGGTGGCACAGTGGTTGAGAGTCCATCTGCCGATGTAGGGGACGTGGGTTTGTGCCCTGGTCTGGGAGGATCCCACCTGCCGCAGAGTGGCTGGGTCCATGAGCCATGGACGCTGAGCCTGTGTGTCTGGAGCCTGTGCTCCGTGATGGGAGAGGCCACAGCAGTGAGACACCCGCATATCAAAAAAAAAAAAAAAAGAAAAATTCTGCTTGCTATTCCACTCAATAAGCATATGCCTTGGAGTGATTGTGAGATGGTACATATGACTCTGCTGTCCTCTCATTTAGTCTAAGTTTCAACATACTTCTTATAATGCAAATATCTTTCCATGTTCAGTGTGTTTCATATTTTTTAAGATATGTATTTTTCATGCAATATGGCCCCTGAATACAATCCAACTATTTCATCTGGTGCTCAGTGGAAGAAACAGCAATCTGTTACAACACAAGAAGGAAAACTAGCTATGTTGGACTCACTGAGAGTTGGTATGTAGCTCTCAAACATTGTACTTCCTTAGAATAATTATAGCTATATTCTATTTATGCCTCAGGAGCTAACTTTATAATCCATTTCCACATTCTCCACCCAGATGTGTCTATGCCATATAGCAAACCTGGATCATTCCAGGGAAATTTTGCCATGAACAGTGGCAATTGCCTCCATTTTTTACTTTATTTCTCAGTTTATCCCTTAGTGTTGGTGAGAAAATACAAGCCACACAACAGACATAGCAGGAATTATGTCTTGTGAGAATTGAGTTTATCTCTTTTTCATCAGTGTGGTGCTCTTTCCTGGAGTTACATGAGATATTGGCCTCCTATCTCAGTTTTACTAGACATACCCAAGTCTTGCCAGTACTCTATCATCAAATTGCAAAGTCATTATGGTGGACACTCAATAGAGGTTAATTATAAACTAATAACAAGTTGAATAAAAGCTGATCTGTGTATACTACAGCATTATTTGACAACCCAGAGGCAGAGTTGAACCTGTGCAATGACCTTGATGCTAGGAAGTTAGTGATAATCATGCTGTCCAGTGAGATTCTCCATTTCTTGTTAAAAAACTAAAGTTAGGCTGGTCTACAATTTCTAAAGAATAAGTTACCAAGAGTTGCATTTTCTGGAAAGTTACTTATGGAAATGAAATAAATTTGTTGAATGAGATAATTTCTTTTATATTTTTATAGCTTTATTGCTTGAGAGTATCTGGTACCTTTAAAAAAAACTTCATGAGGTTGAATTTTTTTTTCTTTCTCTGTTGGATAGTGTTTTTAGAGTATGCTATTCAGATGGGCCAGCTCAGAATTACCTAGAAAACTGACTAAAAGCACAGATTCACCAGCCTCATCACACCTCCACTAGTTTCTGAGATATCCCCAGATGATTCTGATACAAACTACAGTGTGAACAGGTAGCTGAAGATAATTCTAATATAAACTGGAGTTTGAAAACCACTGCTCTAAGCATTGTGGACATCTCAGAATATAAAGTTGATTTGTCGAGTAAACAGTGAGAAAGACCCCCCCACACTCCACCACATCATGCTATTCTTTACTTTGTTAACAATGGAAGTTTATTTTTCTATTAAAAAAATGTGTGTATTTTTGCCTTTTCATGTTTAGATCAGTTTAGCCTCCTTATTAGTGACCAAACAATACTCTTTCATCACCCTGCAGTAAGTCTCAGAGAGCCTGCTCAGTGCGAAAGCTCCACCTTTGCATAAGAATCCTAACACTTGATCTTCTGGTTGTGGTTAAGAATAGTTCCATCTGAACTTGATTCAGGAGAGGATTGTATGCTGGCTGCAGGGCTACTGATTGATTTCAAAAATGTATGGTTTGTTTTCTAAAAGGGATTGGCTGCCACTGTGTTTATGGGTCATTTTATTTTAACATGAAGAGGAACTGGAGAAGGAATTGTTTTGAAAGATTTTGTTCTACTAGCCCTTTTATCTCCATCAGCTCTTTAGAGAATCAGTGCAACCCTATCTCCATTGGAGAGAAATGTTCATTCCACTAGAGACTTGTCTATGTGTGAGAAGTTAACTTTTAAGTTAGAGGGTTACTGATGAGTCACCAAATGCCTTAGGTGAAACATGTTTATGGCTTTTAGGTAAGTTTTCATGATTCTGTACACTGCTGTTCAACCTGCAAATGTCTCTTTCAAGTGCAAAATTGATACATGTTACAGTATAGGCAATGAGACGATTTCTTTATTAGAAATTTAGTCCATCTCTTGTGCTACTGTTTAGAGGAACAAAAATGCAGAACAGAATTCTAACACTCAAAGATATATTGGGAAATTAGTTTCCCAGCTTTCTTAGGTGCCCCTGAAGCAAACTTTTATTGATAACTGTACACACACATTTACTTATTTCTTCTCTTTTTCCCTCTCCATACCTCTCAATCCTTTTTGTCTTCAGCCCATTCTTTTCTATTTTCTTTCTTCCTTGCCTGACTGAGGTCTACCACTGTTATCCAATAAAATCCAAAAACATTACATATGTAATACCTAGTCTAGTTCATTTATCTGCATAGAAAACCATATAAACCTTTTACAAATACACTGAGGTGTAGAAAGAACTACTCAGGCTATTAGCACAAAGAAATTTGTTTATAAATTATGGTTATACAAGTAGCAATGTGACCGAAGACATTGGTTCTCAGCCTATCACACTCTCATTTTTTTTTCATGTGTAAAATAAGACTTAGGATTTCTGCATCACAGCATTTAAGGTACCACCGTTCATGACAGGCATTCAGTAAAACCTGCCCTTAAAACTGATTAATTCTTTGAAGAATTAATTACTTAGCTCTCTACATGAGATCATTCTTTATAAAACTGGGAGTAGAATTGAAGTTATAAAATATCTTCTGTGCTTGGTATGGATTAAATACAATATCACAGGCACAGTGTCATGTGATGTGTGACATTTATTATATGTTTATTGAATTCATTTTATGCAGATTAACAGAAAAATATTAGTGGTAATGAGATCATTCATTCTGAATTATCTAAGATAGACTATTTGAAATGAGGACTGTAACCATATCTCCTGAAAAAAGTCACATAAAGTACAACATATTTGTGTACTAGCTATATTTCCTAGAAGTAAACTAAAACACTTTTATTTGATCTCTAGGCCCGATTTTAGATTGGGACGTGTGATCACCTTAGTTCCTGAGAATTGCATAAAATGGCAGAATAATTTGCTGAGGGCTTTCTTGCCTGCCACAGCAATATTCAAGCCCCAGAGGCAGAAAAATGGTATAAAGCAGGGGTCCCCAACTCCCGGGCCGCAGACCCATATGGGTCCGTGGCCTGTTAGGAACCAGGCCACACAGCAGGAGTTGAGCAACCGGTAAGCGAGCAAAGCTTCATCTGCTGCTCCCCATCATTGGCATTACAGCCTGAACCATCCCCCCACCACCATCCGTGGAAAAATTGTTTTCCAAAAAACTGATCCCTGGTGCCAAAAATATTGGGGACTGCTGGTTCAAAGGATAGTGAGCTGGAGGTTAATCTCAAGGAAGAGGTCTGATAACCAATCCACTGTGGATACACCTCCAGAGCCCCATTCTGAAAGCTGATAGCTAAGTGCCTCTAAATGAACCTTCTTCACTGGTATTTAACAGTAGAGTTTCTGGGAAGGCAAAAACTTTTTTGATTAATGAAGATATTTTGTTTGTTAAGTATAATTAAATGTTTTGCACTTGACAAGAAACATTTAAAGCTGTGCTATGTCATTTGATGGCCAAAGTATTGATTTAAAGAAAATTAGAGCAACTTGGAGCTGGGATGAATATACTGTCACTTACCTCTCCTTTCTTTCTCCCCCTTTAATTCTCTACCTCATTGACTACCATATTGGATATATAGAGCAGAGAGAGCAAATATGTCAGCTCTGTGACATTCTAATGAGAAGCAGTTAATATCTGTATGGGAACATGAGTCAAGGAAGAGACCCATGATACTATGTGAGCCTGAGAAAGGCTCCATATACCATGGACCACTGGGACAAAAGCAAAAGACAGCAATACGTTTTGAAGATTTTTTTAATTTAGTAAAATATGAACATTACCTATTAAAATAAAGCTATTTTAAATTAGACTTTTCATATATGTTTCTTTTGCTTCATAGCATCTGTGTTTACATCTGAAATGTTACCTAGTTAGGCAAGGATGAGACCATATATGATAAAGCTCTTATGAGGTCAAATAAAATAACCTACCTGAATCACCAGAATTTGTGATACTGTTATGAAAACCCAGATACCTATAACCAATTCTATATATTCAGCTGAATAAAAAACAAAATGAAAAGGTAAAAACCAAACTTGTGAAGTAAGCATACTTGTATTATGAAGATAGCAATGAAAATGAAGTAGATAAATAACATGAATGCCTTGAACATACAGTGTGTATTTTATTATTTCTTTTTCAAGTTAGAGAAAGTTATGAGGGCAAAGGAGCAAAGATTACATTGTTCTTTATCCATTAGTTTGCAGGAAGAGAAAGGCCCCTGTTTTTATTTGACCTTATATTGATTTAGTTCTTCACATAGAAGTTCAAAACCTCTCCTCCCTCCTTTTTTTCCCCAAAGAAGATTTTTTTCTGGCAATCTTGTTTTCTCAGCAAAGGTTTATTTCAAAGGAAAAAAAAAATCCCTGATGATCACAATGGATGACAGAGGATGCCTTCTCCTTTTTCTTTGGGGAGAAATATAATCTATTTGCAAAATAATTGGGAAGTTCAACCAAAAGGTAACTTTGTCCTGGACAAGAGAGAAAATATAAAGAGCTACTACAGAAAAGAATTATATTATACCAAAGGAGAAAAAGGAATCTAAGAATTCTTAATAGGCCTATATTTTTCTCATAAATGTTTTTGACTTATAGTAAGACTATATCAGCCATATATCTAGAATATGTGCAAAAAATGCTGGATTCATCAATATCTCCTGAAGCATCATATCTATACTTCAATATCAGATCGATACCTGGGTGATACTTCAAAAGTTTGTTATATCTGGCAACAATAAACCATAGTTGAATGAGGGAGATTGAAATCAGATTTCCAGTTCAGCTGAAATGATTGTTCTTTCTGTATCCTCATTACAGGAAAACATGAACCTGGAACTATCTTCACAGATGAACAAACAAAACAAAACAAAACAAAAACCTAGTGACTGCAAACCATCAGGCTGACAAACCACTGATAGATATAATCACAGTACTATCTACAAACCAGCTATGAGCTCAATTAACCTGGATGTTTATTGTAGGCCTTCCTGCTTCTTATGTGGTTCTTTATAAATCCTTGTGATTACTGCCCCTGTTAAATGCGAGAGATTTAATAGAAGGGGCCCAAATACAGTTCACAAGCATTTATCCATTCAAGATATATCATTGACCACCGGCTAAGTAACAAGCACTATGCTAACTGGATACAAGGGAAAACAAAAAATGAAAAGAAGTAAGGAAAGAGGAGAGGGAGAGGAAGAAGGAGGTAGAAAAGAAGGAAGAAAGAAAGAAGGGCAGGGAGGAAGGGAGAGAAGGAAAGGTAAAACCCCTGCCCTCATGAAGTTTGCATGTTAACGGGAGTGATAAATAACAATAGATAATAATACATTCAAATTAGCAAATGTGATAAATGCTAAAAGTAAGAAGTATATCATGTGATGAAAGCATAAAATAGGAAAATGTGATTTTGAGGAATTTAAGAAGACTTCCCTTATTTGACAATTGAGCAAAGACATAAAATATCAACAGTTGAAAGACAGAGAAGAATGTTTCTGGGATTTGTTTCTTTTCTGTATACCAGTCTGCATTCCTATCTTTGCAAACTGGCATGAACCAGGGAAGAACCGAAATGATTTGGTTCTTTACCCACCTGTTCTGGAGCGTCATTCAGAGCCAGAAGCAGTCCTAAACTGCCTGCATTGGTATCCTTTCCTCTGTGTAACTCCCAGTAAGTCTCCCAAGGTCTAGAAAGATACCTTCCAAAAGGAGTTTACTGCTGATCCAAATGTACCCAACCTCAGTGAAGGAGAAAAAGAAAGGAAGAAGCCTTTTATAATTCATTTATCCTTCTCATCAAAAGGTGATAACCTTTGACATGAAAAATAGGTCTTCCTTTAAGTTTTGAGTTTAGTTCTCTCTTCTTACATTACTAAGATACAACCTCACTAAAATAAGACTGGCAGATTCAATACTTCCCTCTTTGGGGCTGCAAGTTATGGAAACAAGTTGCAGGTACTGGTCAAACTATCAGGGTCATGCTTGTAAATGCCACATGAGGGTCCATTCTTAGATAAGACTGACTGGAATCAAGCTGCCGCTCAGATCTGTACTGATTAGATTGCCACCAGTGTTGCCTGGATCTGTCACCATACTACACATGGCAACACATCCACCATCATAGACTGTTCACAAAATAAAGGATCTATGTTTCTGATGCAGTCACCACCACTGCATGCCAGACTTGTGATCCCTGCCAAAAGTTGACTTGGTTATCTCATGGTGGGAGAATCCACAGAGCATAAGTCACATTGTCCTGCCCACTCCTGGAAGAATGACTATATTGAACTTTTGAACACTTCTCAAAGCTAAGTGTATTGCCTCATGACTGTTGACACTTTTTCAGGCTACAGAGTTTCTGTTTCAGTCTTATTAGCTGATTCTACTCAGGCCATCATAGCCCTTAAAACTAATGTTCAACTTTCTGAACCATTTGCAGTCTGACAAATGGTTCACATTTTATCACAAAAGTGACTCAACAATGGGCTGACGGACGCTTTATGCTTCTTGCCACTCACAGGTATCTGTTACTGTTGACCTCCTCAAAAATAATCTCAAAAAGTTTTTTCACTTTATCTTTTCTACCTCCTCCTGATCTACACATCTTAGGAAGGCAGTTTTGTCACTGAATTTAGTGTTCTCCACAAAGGAGTCATCTCCTCTCTTCTTAGAAAATCATCAGGACAAAAGGAATGGTGGTCGTTATAATGCCCTATATTGGAAATTCATGATTAGGCCCTGACCATTCCTGAGCATATGTGGTTCTTTCACTCAAAAATAGCAACTCTACCGTTGGATGAGTGGATACACTTTCCAGATGAAGCATGGAAAAAAGGAGGTCGAATGCATTCAACTTTAATTCTGATTAAGTTTTATAAAAGTGTCCTTATCCCTCTTGCATCAGACTCCTCCATATGAAAGGTCTAGGTGTAAATAGATGACTGGGGATAAAAGGTAAAATATGGTTACTGGAATAGAATACACTGATATTGTCAAGGCAGAAGGAGAGGAACACCTTACATCCTAGGAGGTATAGGCAAGGGAAGGCTACTATTGAACTTCTGTCTTTCAGAACCACCCTGGAGACTTTCTCACAAATAAAAATGTCCTTGTGTGGCTTTCCTAAACTCTTGCTGGAAGCTTAAATTTAACTGACAACTGATTCTTCTAGCCTATTAGTTAGATCCAACCATTAATTAATCACTATCCCACTTAACCTTACTGAGAAGTCTATCAGAAGCAGCAGGAAATGGTTCTAGCTCCTGCATCTTCCATGCATAATCTCAGATGTTCCCCCTTCTCAGTCATTCTGTTAAGTGGATGATTGCTGCCTTGCTGATGATAGTCATGTAGCACAGGTTTAACTGACTGCCCTCAGGCAGACCCTCCAAAAACAAGGACTATGTTCAATTACTAAACTGAATCTGGAATGTTAACGTTTATCTGTTGACTGGGAGGCTGCATTGGCAGCATTATAAACCTGTGTCCTCTCATTAATGTAGGGACCACTGGTGGGGCCCCACCCATTGTAAACAATGTTTTCTTTCCATGGGCATCATGTGTAACACCTGTTCTTCTTGTGTGGCAGTCAGGAATTAACTTGCCTCTCTGCAGAAAATATAATGATATGCACCTTAGTTAGGGATGGTTATAAAAGGTCTTCAAGTATTAAGGAAGCAGTGCACTGGCCATAGAAGGCATGCAAGTCAGTCTCAACTCACTGGCCAGGGTTGTTGTAGAAGATAGAATTGTCCTAGATTTCCTCTTTATGATTCAAGGTGGATTCTGTACAATCACATCCTTTCATAACTGTATTAATACCTTGGGGCAAGTAGAAAGGTCAATAAAAAATACTTACAGGTAAATCCACCTGGCTTTCTGTTATAGACTGAATATTTGTGTCTCCCTGCTCCCCAGATTCATATATTGAAGTCCTAATATCCAACGTGATGGTATTTATAGATAAGACCTTTACAGAAGTAATTAATGTTAAATTAAGTCATAAGGATTATTGTCCTTATAAGAAAGGACACAAGAGAGCTTGTACTCCCCCTACCATGGCACACACAGAAGAAAGGCCATATGAGGACTCAGCAAGAAGGCAGACATCTGCAAGACATCTGCAAAGCTCTCACCAGAAACCAAATTGGCCAGAACCTTGATCTTGGATTTCTAGCCTCCAGACTATGAGAAAATAAATTTTTGTCATTTAAGTCATCCAGTTTTGTATTTTGTTATGGTGGCCCAAGCAAACTAAGACACTTGCTAAGGCAGATCCTGGATGGGTTATGGTATTTGTTCAACTGGTTAGATTCAGTAATTTGAGATTGGGGATGGTACATGGTTGAAGGCAATATGTTGGTTTCATCCTTATGCTTGGAGCCCTATTGATAGTAACATTAATTAAATATTGTATGAGGCAAATTGATCCTAGCCCTATTGGTCAGATTAATCTGAGTAATGGAATACTCATGGGAAAATTTTGATAGATGTCAAAATGGTGTAGAAATGAAAGATGGGTATTGTTGGGAGATAATTTATCAGCTCCTTGTTTTTGGAAAATTAAGGTGTTTCGAGTATTTTCCTACTACAACAATGTTGCTGAAAAAAAATCCTTATCTATCTATCTTTGTACACATGTGTGAGTGTTTCTGCAGGAGAGGGAGAGAGATTTCTTGTAATAGAAATGTTATTTTAGATATAATCATTTATATGCCAAAAAGCTGTAATCATTTACACATCTGTCAATATGTCTCGAGAATACCTCTTTGTCTATAGTTGAAAAATACTATGTCGTTTTAATTTTAATTTCCTGATAACTTGTGAGACTGATGACTTTGTCATGTTTATTGAAGGTATTTATTCTATAAATATTCTATAAATATTTTTATGTGCATGGCAAATTTTCTATCAGTTAGTTTTATTTTTTATTGAATTATAAAAACTCTTTATATATATGAATTTTACTTTCATTTGTTGTACATTATGAAAATACACATTCCAACTATATAACTGTTATGAAGCTATGCTAGTGATGTTTAAGTCATACAGAGATTTGAAAATTTTATAGTCAAATTAGTCAATCTTTATGGCATATAGATTTTCTGTCTTGTTTAGGAATACCTTTGCTACTCTACAGTTATTCTTCTATATATCATCCTAATTTCTTCTAATACTTCTCAAATTTTCTTGTTTATTCAAACAGATCATTGCAATAGACCATAATCACGTCTTCTATAAATATCTACCATGTGAGAATTTAACTTTGCAATTATTATGCACTCAAAGTGTTATCATCTCGGTCTGTTAAATGCCATCTGTTATTTCTCTTTTAGTTAATTGTCCATGTTTATTGGAAGGTAAAAATATAATATTCTTTCTGAATTTATAAAGCACACTTACAACAGGGTAGTGGAAATTATGTTTGATCTTTCATAGAGATATACCAAAATTGACCCATAATTTACTGTGCAACTATTTTTAGATGAGCATTATATAGCCCATGGCGGTGAAGATTCTTGTCCAAGGTCATAGTCCCAGTTATTATACGTGTGTGTGTATATGCTCATGTTTTCTCACTGAACCACACTGACTCTTAATTGAGGCCAAAAAATGAAATTGTTTATAGAGAAATATGTGTGAAAGTTACAGAGGAAAGATTTTAATCAAAATTATGTATTTAATTTCTCCACTTCCGTTACGCAGCTGGAATCTGAGTTCTTCCTCATTCTACTGTTTTGGATGAGAGCAGCTGCTTGTGATGACATCAGCAGTCTTCTCCAGCCTTCTGCTTCAGGCAGCAGTTTATGCCTTTTTCTTTGAAATTAGCTGGAACCATTTTAAGCATTTTCCCATTTCCTCTAGGCACATGCAATACCAGGATAAGGATTACAGCATCTGTCCTTCTCAAGATTATGTGAAGATTTTTACAATGTTTCTTGATTACTTGAAGGCCGGAAAATAAAGAAGGTGAGAAGAGAAGTTTGTAACTAGATTAGGTCAAGACATAAAAACAAATAGGAAGTGGTCAACATTTAGAGTGTAGAGGAGGAAAGGAGCACTTGGAGAGAAACAGGGCTATTTCACATCAAAGGTGGTTCCACATTGAGAATGGAAATACCAGGTGCCTAAAAGATTTAACTTGGTGGGTAACAGACACCACGAAGAGACTGTTCCTGTTCTGGGTTGGTGAAAAAATCTGGTATGCTCTGGAATTTCTTGCTGCACGAATTCCTTTGAGGACCATTTCTGCCCACCCAGCCCTCGGGGGAGAAGAGCAGGGCTGCTGCCACACTTGCTTTGCTGGCTAGCTGTGATCCTTCATCACTCCCGGCCTCCCGAGGGGAGTAAACACTGCCTCTGGGCGTGACATCCCAAGTCCAGGGACCCATTCCGTGCTGTGGGCACCCCCTCAGCCATCACAGCAGAACAGGCACATCCTGTTCTAGTCAGTCTGCCATTCTTCCCACCTGGCACCACTCAGAAAAACCTATTAGTACTCTCCATTGCTGATGTTCTTATAATGCATGGATAGGTAGAGACCTCTGGAAGTTTCCTGAGAGCGAATTTGGCTGGAAGTTGACAATTAAGAAAAACAAGAAAGTCATGGACATAATAGTAGAAAGAAGATTTTAGCGATGCCAGAGAAGAAAAATACAAGTCTACCACAGAATACAGAAAGGAATTCAATCCAGAGAATAGAAGAATAAAAAGCCTCTCAAAACATGTGCATGTTCACGTGCACACACACACAGAGAAGAAGGTTGCCAAGTTAATGGTGGGAAAAAATATAATACTTTGGGGTAGTGAAAATCTAGATGTAATAATTTACTCCTATATAAGATAAACTTACCCTTAAAATTAATAATGCAAATATCCTTGCCAATAATGGGATAAAGTTCATACTGTAAGCCTGAGCCACAGTATGAAGTAGGTGATTCCATTTGCACTTTCTTATTTCACCGGATTACTCTCAAATTCTAGCAGTGCTCTGTCTTGTAGTGTCCAGCCATCATGTGGACACCAGCTATTCCCCATTATAGTGCTATGGGATTATGTCCTTCCCCAGGTATTAACACTTTACAGATTACTGTCCAACATTCAAAAGCCAGATTCTCCATGAAGTCTTCCTTAAGCTCCTCTCTTCACAGTTAGTTATTTCGTGGTTCTGAGCTCTCTTACAAATTCTGCATCTCTATTATTGTACTAACAACAATGTGCTGTAATTGTCACGTTCTTTGTCTCTTCCACTAGATTGTGGGCTCTTTGGTGGTAGAAGCCTTATTTTTGGTAACCCCAGACCTATACCTATACCCAAAAAAGAAGAGAAACTCAGTAAATGTTTAAAGGAATCATTATCCATTTTTGTTATTATTACCTACGATTTGTGGGTTTTTTTCTCTCTCTCTCTTCAGTGTTCTCCCTCAGAGATGTTATAGCTTAAGAATTCTGATCTTGTCTAACATGCAAGTTGGTGTAGTATGGCCTGAACAATTGGGCACTATTTCTGTGTAGTTTTTATTTCTGATAAAGAGCACTACATCATTTTATCTGTGAACATCTAAGCTTTCTTTCTCTGTCCATTATACTCTACTCTTTTCTTTAATGTTTCATTTTCGGAATCACTAGGTATGTTAAATCAACTACTTGATTGCTAAATGTGTTTTTGCTATGACAAATGATAACAGTACTTTTCCATTTTATTGTATGTTGATATCTCACATTATAGTCCAAGGATTTGACAATGAATAAGTGTTGTAGAAAGACCTACTGCAACAATATTTTAGCTGGGTTGATTTCTGTCATGTGAGTTGTATGAGAAACATCAGGTAAGATGCATCATTAAATACTTTTACTACACTGAAAAAAATGAAAATATGAGACTACTGTTCTGATTAAGGGGTAAGTGAACTGATTTTTATTCTGGAAGGGGGAAAAGATACTTTTTAGAAATCGCTATGATCACCAAGTCTTTCTATAGTACTGGCTTTGGTGAAGTACAGAAAGTTCTGGCACAAATATATTTTGAATTACAATACTATTCATACATGCTCTTCTGGTTTTCAAAGTGTATGGAAATACCTAGAGAGACTATGCTCCAAATGGTAAAACCCTGGGTGATTAGGCAAGCAAGGATGGTCCCAAGCTACCTCATGAAGTAGGTGATTCCATTTGCAATTCTCCATAACCATTGTGGGTGTTTACTACTATCAAACTCTAGGTGTATTCTGTGTCCCATTATTCCAAGGTCTGGCTTTTAGCTGGCTGCCAACTAATCCCAGTTATGGTGCCAGGGGATGATGTCCTAAGGAGTGTTACTCACAGTGAGGTCTGCTGATGTCTTGCATTAGAATTATCTCTAAAATGCAGTTCCCTGGGTTAAACTCTAGAACTACTGAATCAGAAAATCTGGAGGTACAATACAGAATCTGCCTCTTTAATAGGCTCCCCGAGTAATTCTGATTCAAAATACAGTTTGCAAACTACTGACCTATGCTATTTTCTTTCCTCACATAATAAATATCTAAAGGAGTAAACCCCTAGTGATAGATTTACAGGTACAATGGCCCAAATTGGAAGAAACAATCTTTGTGGGAATTAGTTGATCCTTTTCATCACCTCACAAATCTAGCTTATCATGTAAAATTATTTTATAATTTTTTTCATAATTATAATTTTATAATCAAAGTACTGTTAGGCACATAATGTATATGTGCTTATAATGTTCAAATGCATCCCCTTTTACCCCTATTGAAGCTAAAAATATAAATATGTTCCTGTATGAAGCTGGAAGAGCTTTACTGTAATGATCTAATTGTGGACATAAGAAATGACTGGTCTCACTACACAGTTGTTTCCAGGATAATTGGTTTAAGATCTACTTTTGCAAAGATCATCATTTTTGGTAGGCGTTTCCCAATACTTGACTGGCTTATTGATAACCAACCTATACAACAGAAAGCTTTCTTCAGTTAACTACGATTATGTTTTGCAAGGAGCCAGTCTTAGAGAGGTCACCAGAGAATGACATTGCTCGAGTTTTATGAGTGTTTTCAATGAGTTTTAGTTGGTAAATAAGTAAGGTATTTGGTTATACACTGCTTACAAAAATAATGTAAGTTAAAAATAATAAGGAAATGCACTATGATATAAAACTTTGTGAACCTGACTGCTTGTTTCTTTATGGGATGAAGCATAAATATTCGGGGGAGAAACCTTATTCCTTCCTGCAGATACTCCCTTGGCTCACTTTTGTAAAAAGAAATTCAGTGAATTCCTCTTCAGGTAAGTGTCCTCAATTTTATTAAGAGGGATTAGACTCCATCGTAGTTTAGTTGATTATTAAAGCATGTCTGCCTATATCAAAAAAGCAATATAGATTAACTTCACTCCCAGACTTGCCAAAGAGTATTATCTAAAAGCTTCTATCATAAAATACAGGTCAAAACTTAGATGAGAGACTATCTCTGGAAGATTGCCTGAAAGAACTAAAGGCAATCTGTTCCTCTAGATAATCTTCAGTTTGACTTTGATTCAAGCCAGTCTTGGATGATATTGCTTGCTCCATTACCCACTTCTAGTCCTAAACATAAGCAAAATTTCTTATGGAACTGAGTTTAGGCATAATGGCATAATACCAGTGTTATACATTGAAATATATTATACAATGACCTGGTGATATTGGTTGTTTTATTTAAAGTTGTTGAGGACATTATTCATTACATATACACTATAATACACATGAAGAATCACAATAAAAATTTCTCTCTGGTTGAATTTCTGAAAATAATTTTAAATCTTTTGAACAGTTTTTTTTAACTGTATGGTCTCCAGCTCATGTAACAAGCTATTTTTTTCTGTACTTCCCAGCATGCAATTTCAGTACTAACCTCACCTCTGGATTAATTTTACTTTACTAAACTTTGTAATTCCTTCATCATGATTTCCTCATTTATTTAAGGAAAGTCTTCTTACACTGCTCATATTTGTGTATATTCTTAAATATGTTCTGTAAAAAGACAGCATATAAATAAGCATAATAATCATAAAGCTGATCCTAGAGAAAAGCATGATTTTTAATGGTTCTGAAATCTCTTGCTATAGAGAAAAAGGCTAAAAGACCAGTCTACCATAACATCAGCTCTCCAGGCATCAAAACAGAACAAATATGCAGAAATTACTATTTATTTTCTAGATCAATTTTGAATCCTAAAGGGTATACTAAAGATTGTTGCTCTGCCCATATTTAGATAAGGAGACTTGTAGACTAGAAATTAATATTAACTAATAACTTTTTGTTTGTTTGTTTGCTATACCTCCTGAGAAAAGTAGCTGAGTCGGCCATCTCTGCGGGCTCATTGTCATTGTTGTATGCAAAGTTAAATTGTTCAGTTTTGTAACATTCATGAATGCATATTTTGGACACACTTGAAACTTAGCCTAATTAAGTAGAGTTTGTTACCAAAGTCTAGTCAATAGTATTGTTGAATGCTTCCTCTTAACTTTCAAGGGAAATAATTGCTTTCTCCTAAGCCCCCCCCCCTTTTTTTATACTGTAGACCTGCTTATTGAACTTTCTGGTATAAGACAGACCACTGACCAGTCATGATCACTAAAGGGAAACTGTTTCCCAAGAGTGATGCAACGTGAAGACACAAAGCATAAACATTATAAGGACTAAATTGGGACTGAAACTCCCTCTACAAATCTCCTGCTGTGTCTCAATAAAAGATCAAGTCTGTTATAGATGCAGGTGTCCTAATATCTTATAAATCGGTATTGGTCCTTTTTCAATACATATTCTTGGAAAGAAGATAACCCATTACTGATCATTAGATCATTTTTTCCTTTATTAATATGGAGAAAAAAGCTTTAAATTTTTCTTCAAATTATGGCATCTCACTGATGTGAAATTTAGCAGTTATCCAGTAATAGCCAGAGTATAAAATTGAGACTTAAAAAGGAATAAGAAGTGTGTGTGTGTGTGTGTGTGTGTGTGTGAGAGAGAGAGAGAGAGAGAGAGTGTGATGCCAAGGATGGGAGCTTTCTTTTTATTCTATTTGATTTTATGTTAAAAAAATCTATGTGTATAGCTGATTGACTTTATTATAAAGCAGAAACTAACACCCATTGTAAAGCAATTATACTCCAATAAAGATGTTTTAAAAAAACAAATTACCTATCCAAAGACATGTCAAATTTGAAACAATGGAAATAAAACAGTTCATTTAGAGGAAGACTATTTATTAAAAAGAGCATAGAACTGAGCCTTTTCAACCTGCTTGCCTCTCTGCTAGCCCCCAAACATGATACACAACTTTTAATGAGAAATAAGCATTTGTTGCTTTTGTCACAGATCAAAGGTCTAAGGCAAAATAAAACGAATTTCTTTGTTACTATAAAGATGTAAGATAGGGAATGAGTCTATGTCAATATCACCTGTGTCTCATCCAAGAATAACAGGCTGTCTTAAGGCACTATTTTTAAGGTATTCTGCTTATCCAGATGGACTCCTCAGGGTACTGTAATCATGGGTGAAAGTTAGTCAGGTCTACCTCATTCAAGTACTTTTTTTTCACCAAAGCTGAAGCAGCCTTTTTAACTGAGAATTTCATATAAATTACAACAAGGAGGACTTTCTGTGATAATGGCAGAAGACAAACTATTGAATAACCTATGAATGATTTATTAGTCATTACCATATTTTATTATTAAATTAGGTGGCATTAAAATAAGATATAGTTGTAATGTAAATCTAATATAAATGTCAGTTCCTCCTCACTAGTTTACTGAATATTTTGGTATGACTAAAGGAACTGTTTTTGTTCTACCCCTGCCTAAGATTTTCTCCCTCATTTGTCCATTTTGTGTGACCTGCTGAACATATTCTGTGTTTGAATACTGATTCATATCTTAAACATTTCCACACTAATCCATATTAGATAAATCAATCTCTCTGTTTGCAAATTGCATAAAGTTTTAACATTAAAATAAGAAGTTATTATCAGTTGTCTTTGCATAATTCCTCTCATTTACACTACTGCATAAATCTGTACAAATATTAAAACTTAGCAAAAATCATTTTCTCAAAACACCCTCTTCAAAACATTCTGTTGTCACTGTTTGCTAATATATGGAAGGCAGTATATTGCAGGAGTCAGGGAGACCATGATTAATGTTAACCAGAACACATGTAAATTAATTAATTAATTATAGTGCCTGCCACATAATGAGTTCTCAAAAAATATGAACTGTTATAAGTAATAATTATTATAGTACAAAATTCCAACTCTACTTGCTGTGTGATTCAGGGTAAGTTTCTTAATCTCTCTGAGCAGTGAATTTCCATAATGATTTCTACTTGTTATGGTACATTAATAGGATACATTGACATAAAGATGAAATGAAATGATCTGGTAAAGTACAGTATTTGAAACATTGTTGGTAGACTCAATCTTCGATCTGCTTCCTGTGCCACATAACTAAACATCACTTTAGCTGTGGTTTTATCATGCAGTTGTTTAATACCAACTTAATGTGTGATCTATATGAGCATAGTGGGAAATATCTAGGTGCTTGCTGAATTGTAAGACTAAAGTAAGATTCTAAGACAACAAGTGTGTTGTTAGGCAGAGTAGAAGTCAGTTTATAGGCTAAATAGAGGCAAAACTACTTTTGAAGAATAGCCAGTAATGTCCACTTGGTCTCTACTAAGGAAAAAATGAACAATAGCTGGAAGTCTTGCTGAGATCCTAAATGTTGATTTGGTTTAGTGCTTCCTGTCCTGTGTGTTCTAGAGTATTCCCAAAGGAAAATAATGAAACTGGGAAGTATCAAATTGTGTTGACCTTCAGATAGATCTCACAAAGAGTTCAAAGATAGAGGAAGGGAGACTGGTTCAGGTTGCACCCTACCTGGTATTAAACGAACAGTAATTTTGTACATTTCCCTCTTACTCTAATAACCATTAGATATTTTAGTGCCCACTGTGTACTTAATATTGTACTAAAGAATACTGGAGTCAAAGAACTGACCTCAAAGAACTTATATTTGACTTAGGATGATTAAGTGTATACCATTGAAACAACACTGAGAAATATATGGGCTGGCCGAAAAGTTTGTTCAGGTTTTTCTGTACGATCTTATGGAAAAACCTGAATGAAGTTTTGGCCAATCCAATAAAACAATATATAATCGAGCATTATATTTTTTATTTTTTTTATTTTTTTTTTCTTTTTGCGGTATGCGGGCCTCTCACTGTTGTGGCCTCTCCCGTTGCGGAGCACAGGCTCCGGATGCGCAGGCCCAGCGGCCATGGCTCACGGGCCCAGCCGCTCCGCGGCATATGGGATCCTCCCAGATCGGGGCACGAACCCGTATCCCCTGCATCGGCAGGCGGACTCTCAACCACTGTGCCACCAGGGAGGCCCCATTATATTTTTTAGTACAGAACACAGGTAAGGGTTCAGAGGGGCTAGAACTTGGTGAGCAATGGGGTGGCAAATGAAGAGTGAGTTATATAAGAAGTAGGGCCTGAGTTAATTGATATAATTTTGAAAAACAGAGGAAAAAAGGAAATGTTTATTTTATTGATGTATTTAAGAAACACTTAAATAGCACTTAGTATGTGCCAGGCACTATAGCAAGCATCTCACTTAATCCTTATAACAAACTTATCATTCCCATTTTACAGTTGAGCGAAACTGAGGTACAGAGAAGTTATAGGTGGTTGGTCCTATGTGCACAGAGGTGTGAAAGTGAGAATATATATTACCTCTAACAATATGAATGTAAGCCTGATCAGATGCATCACGTATGCACTAGTGGGAAATAAATTTGTACAGGAACATGTTAGCAAGTACCCTAAAAGTGAAGCAGAAAAGTTTGTGTTGACCAGTTGGAATCAATGACAATTTTTCAGCAGGGGAGTAACATGATGAAGAGTAGGATGAATAGTAGGGAGCACTGTCTAATGGAGCGAGTTGCTAAGGTGGGGAAAGATTAGTCAGAGAAGTTAGCTAAAATTTTAGTAATCCATGCATGAGATAACAAGACCCTGAATTAGAGTGTTAATGGAAAAAGAGAGAATAGTGTCAGGAAAATATAAAAAGAAAATCAACAGAATTTTTATTAATAACGTCAGTATGGAAGACAAAAAGCAGGAAGAGTCAGGTAATGGTTTTGAGTCTTAGTAACTAAGAGGAAGTTAGTGGTTCCTCTATCAAAGACAAGGATGTCAGAAGGCATTCTGTGGTTCTTGGATGTGGTCTGCTGCTGAGATGAAGCCATATGTAATTTTTTTCCCGTGTGTCTGCCTCTCAAGCTTTGCCTCTTGAGTAGGCTTTTTGGAGCTGCAACTTTCCCAGCTTTATTGCACTGGCACTGGGGACTTGAACACAGAGATAGAAGGAGCATCCTGTAACTGCAGAATTGGGAATTCTCAAAGCTGGAATCATGGCTTTAGGAGCACACTGTGTGGCTGTACACTGCACCAAATTACTGGGATGCTTTCAGCACATTCTTAATGGGCAGTATTAGGCTCAAATGCCAATTAAAGCTCTGCACTCAGCCAAAGTAGATTTAACTTCCACACCTTTCTCTTTGGATTTTTGCCACATTTCACTGTTTTCTTCAGTCTGTTAATTGGCCCATGCTTCCTTTTTGGATTCATTTGCCCTCATGGGTGGCAAAAACGACTTAGCTGTTTGTTCCTATAAGGAAAAATGCTTTGATAAATAGCATCACCTATGTGGTTTCGTTTTCATCCATATGATGACTGAGGTTAGTTCATTTATAAAATGGGTTTTTTTTTTTTTTTTTTTTTTTTTTTCTTTTTGCGGTATGTGGGCCTCTCACTGTTGTGGCCTCTCCCGTTGCGGAGCACAGGCTCCGGATGCGCAGGCCCAGCAGCCATGGCTCACGGGCCCAGCCGCTCCGCGGCATATGGGATCCTCCCAGACCGGGGCACGAACCCGTATCCCCTGCATCGGCAGGCGGACTCTCAACCACTGCGCCACCAGGGAGGCCCTAAAATGGGTTTTTTAAATGTGTTTCATACATAATATATACCAGGAAATGAATGACTTGGAACAAAGACTCTGAAAACTTCCTCTCCATTTGACAGACCACTCAGTAAGAGAAATTTTCCCACAGACAAGTTTGTCCTCTCCTCTCCTCTACTTATAAACTTATTTCCCACATCATCTATAATGCTTGATGTACTGTATGCCTAACTATTACATGGGACTATTGGTTTGCATTCTACATAAGATAGATTATTTCTGCGTCAGCTGCTGACTGAAAAAAAAACATTAAATAAATTTATTCATAATAAACAAATACATAGATAAATGATAAGTAGATAGATAGATAGAGGAAAGAGAGCTATAAGGACAAAATATTTGTATTTTATAGCTAGGTTACTCACATGAATGTAATAGCAGGTACTACTGTGAGGGCTCTGCCAGCACTGGTTTAGGATTGGGACTCTTTTTTAAAATTAATGATAGTTATTTCACTAATTTTTTTCGAGAGCTGCTTAAAGAGACACAGTGAGATGAAAGGCTTATATTTAAAAGTATCCCTGCCTATATTTCTAAGGCAGGTATACTTTGAATCAAAATAACTTCTTCTTATTTTACTCTCTTTTTAGGCTAGATAATGAACTAAGATGAGCTATTTCACTTTGATACGTTCCTTTTGGATTCCAGAGTTCACTTGGTTTGATTAAGTTTTGTTTTCTCCACAGTGACCCACACTGATTTGTTGAGATTTAAGAATAAAATATCATGAAGAGATTTTTATTCACTTATATAACCAATTCCTTACTTGCCTGCAGTTCAGAGTCCCCATTCAAGTTAATGGATGTAGGTACCTAAGACTAAGAAAGAATGGAGCTCAATAGAATTGGTAAGTCCCTACTTTGACAGTACAATCTGATTTAATAAGTCATGTTTGATATGTTGTTGAAACTGAGAAAGTTCCTTGCCCACTACTGAGAAAAGTGAGAGGAAAATGTTATTGTCCTGAAGGATATCAGCTAGGCTCTCTAAATCTTGTTTTGGGTGACCTGTAGTTGAGACAGATTTTTTATTCTCATTCTGCCCTTCTGTGAAGTTCTCTCACTTAAAAGACTGGTTTACTTGCATTAATTTTTTTTTCTTGTACTAAGAGGAAGGGTGAATTCTTTGTTTAAGAAGCATAAAGTGGGAAGAATGTGACATTTAGATCCCCAATCAGTAAAGGGATGAAAACTAAGTCTATTGCCAACAAGCATTTGGAATGCATTTATCCTCTAGTGATATTTATCAAGGGGTCATGTATACATGGCACCATGCTAAGTACTATACAATACAAATTAAATAGATGTGGTCCCTGCTATCTGCCAGGTTACATCTTCCTTTGATTCAAATGTTATAACAGAGTGCTTAAAAGGGCCAAATCAGATCATGAAAGTTATATATATCTCCCTAAAGGATAGGTTATTGAGGTTTCTCTTTATGTGCTGGGCTGGGTGTGGGATGCAGAAGTAAGTGACAAGGGCACTCTCTAGGCATTTCCTCTGCAAATTATTTGCCAAGGTATCTAAGAATAAGAGACTTTAACTAGAAATTCCAGAATTTTTTTTCTGGTTAGTACTAGAAGCTAAGGAAAGAAAACATTCATCTTTCTGGAGCCCTAGAGCTGATTGCTCAAAAGAGGAACTTCCCCCTTCGCATGTTACCCAATAATTTTTAAAATAGATGTCTTCATCTCTGTTAAAAGCCAAGTGAGAAACATAGATATGCTCTCTGCTAGTCATAACCATGGACTTATGAGTCTTGTAGACAGTTTTTTTTAAAGTTACTTTGAGTGACCATGATGTGTGGTATGATTGGAAAAGCTCAGACTGAAAGTTAGAAGGCCTGGATCTTAGTCCTGACTCAGACACTAAATAGCTGATTAAGAAGGGCAAGTTGTTTCATATCTGGGCTTTGGTATCATCTCAAAATTAAGAAAACAGAATTAAATACTTTTCCATTTTAATATTCCCTCAGATGACATGTGAACTGACCACTATGGGGAAGTTGTACAGTCATTTGAGAGACAGTAAGTGGAGAGGTGATGTCTATTTATTTATTCTATGTTACCATTGTTTTCATAATTTATTCAGAAATATAAGTGAAAACCACTGTTGAAGTCAAATATTGCAGAAATCAATTGGTGATCTGATTAAGACTGAAATAGGTAGCCTAGAAACCCAAAAGGAAAAAGCCCTTTGTTTAATAATAATAATTGAAGATACAACTGATTAGATAGGATCTAATTTTACATTCTGCACAAGTAACTCCATAATTTCAAATGTAAAATTTGGGGGATAGGATATTTGTCCAAAGTCATTAGAAGTATATTTTATTTTGCTCTCAGGAAGAAGAGGAGGGAGACGTCTGACTTCACCTCCTCCTTTCTTTTGGATGTCACGGTCAATGGCAAATGGAAAGATCCTAGCTGGAAGACTTCCATTAAATCTGGAAGGAAAGCAACAAGCTTAAGATAAGGGTATAGGGAGCAGCTCGGTCCTCTGAATGGGCAGAACCTTGAAGCCAGGCAAGAGCAGATGTAAACATTCTTCCACAAGTTGGCAAAGATGAAACTGGGATAGTTTGAGGCCAGCCATTTGGCTGACGTGGTCTTGGTGCTCCAGCCGGGCATCAGACCTGAGCCTCTGAGGTGGGAGAGCCAAATTCAGGACCTTGGCCCACCAGAGACCTCCCAGCTCCATGTAATATCAAACAGCAAAAGCTCTCCTAGAGACCTCTATCTCAACGCTAAGACCCAACTATACTCAACGACCAGAAAGCTACAGTGCTGGACACCTTATGCCAATAGCAAGACAGGAACACAACCTCACTCATTAGCAGAGAGGACACTTAAAATCATAATAAGGTCACAGATATCACAAAACACACCACCAGAAGTGGTCCTGTCACAGAAAGACAAGATCCAACCTCATCCAGCAGAACACAGTCACCAGTCCCCTCCACCACGAAGCCTACACAACACACTGAACCAAACTTACCCACTGTGGGGCAGACCCCAAAATCAATGGGAACTACGAATGTGCAGCCAGTGAAAAGGAGACCCCAAGCACAGTAAGTTAAGCAAAATGAGAAGAGAGAGAAACACACAGCAGAAGATGGAGAAAGGTAAAGACCCCCCTGACCAAACAAATGAAGAGGAAAAAGGTCATCTACCTGAAAAAGAACTCAGAGTAATGATAGTAAAGATGATCCAAAATCTTGGAAATAGAATGGAGAAAATACAAGAAATGCTAAACAAGGACTTAGAAGAACTAAAAAGCAAACAAACCATGATGAACAACAAAATAAATAAAATTTAAAATTCTCTAGAAGGAATCAATAGCAGAATAACTGAAGCAGAAGAACGGATAAGTGACCTGGAAGATCAAAGAGTGGAAAAAACTACCAAGAGAACAATAAAGAAAAAAGAATGAAAATAATTGAGGTCAGCCTCAGAGACTTCTGAGACAACATTAAATACACCAACATTAGAAATACAGGAGTCCCAGAAGAAGAAGAGAAAAAGAAAGGAACTGGGAAAGTATTTGAAGAGATTATAGTTGAAAACATCCCTAATATGGGAAAGGAAATAGTCAATCAAGCCCAGGAAGGGTAGAGAGTCCCATACAGGAAAAATCCAAGGAGAAACACACCAAGACATGTATTAATCAAATGATCAAAAGTTAATTACAAAGAAAAAATATTAAAAGCAGCAAGGGAAAAACAACAAATAACATACAAGGGAATTCCCAAAAGGTTAATAGATGATCATTCAGCAGAAACTCTGCAAGAGAGAAGACAGTGGCAGGATATATTTAAAGTGATGAAAGGGAAAAACCTACAACCAAGATTACTCTACCCAGCAAGGATCTCATTCAGATTTGACAGAGAAATTAAAAACTTTACAGAGAAGCAAAAGCTAAGAGAATTTAGCACCAACAAATCAGCTTTACAACAAATGCTAAAGGAATTTCTCTAGGCAAGAAACACAAGAGAAGGAAAAGACATACAATAACAAACCAAAAACAAATAAGAAAATGGTAAGAGGAACACACATATCGATAACTACCTTAAATGTAAATGGATAAAAGGCTCCCCCCAAAGTCAAAGACTGGTAAAATGGATGCAACACAAGACCTGTATATATGCAGTCTGCAAGAGATCAACTTCAGACCTAGGGAGATATTTGGATTGAAAGTGAGGGGGTGGAAAAAAGATATTCTATGCACATGGAAATCAAAAGAAAGCTGTAGTAGCAATTCTCATATCAGACAAAATAGACTTTATAATAAAGTCTATTAAAAGAGAAAATAAAGGAAACTACATAATGATCAAGGGATCAATCCAAAAAGAAGATATAATAATTGTAAATATTTTTTCACTGGGCATAGGAATACCACAATACATAAGACAAATGCTAACAGCCATAAAAGAGGAAATCAACAGTAACACAATCATTATAGGGAACTTTAACACCACACTTTCACCAATGGACAGGTCATCCAAAATGAAAATAAATAAATAAACACAGCTTTACGTGATACATTAAACAAGATGGACTTAATTGATATTTATAGGACATTCCATCCAAAAACAGCAGAATACACTTTCTTCTCAAGTTCTCATGGAAAATTTTCCAGGATAGATCATATCTTGGGTCACAAATAAGCCTTGATAAATTCACAAAAATTGAAATCATATAAAGTAACTTTTCTGACCACAGTGTTATGAGACTAGGTATCAATTATAAGAAAAAATCTGTAAAAAATACAAACACATGAAGGCTAAACAATATACTACTAAATAACCAAGAGATCACTGAAGAAATTAAAGGGGAAATCAAAAAATCCTTAAATACAAATGACAATGAAAACACGATGACCCAAAAGCTATGGAATGCAGCAAAAGCAGTTCTAAGACGGAAGTCTATAGCAATAAAATCCTACCTCAAAAAACAAGAAACATCTCAAATAACAAGCTAAACTTACACCTAAAGCAATTAGAGAAATAAAAACAAAAATACCCCAAAGTTAACAGAAGGAAAGAAATCATAAAGTTCAGATCAGAAAAAAAAAAATGAAAAAGAAGTGAAAGAAACAAGAGGAAACATCAATAAAACTAAGAGCTGGTTCTTTGAGAAGATAAACAAAATTGATAAACCATTAGCCAGACTCATCAAGAAAAAAAAGGAGAAGACTCAAATCAATAGAATAAGAAATGAAAAAGGAAAAGCAACAAATGACACTGAAGAAATACAAAGGATCATGAGAGATTACTACAAGCAACTATAGGCCAATGAAATGAACAACCTGAAAGAAGTGAACAAATTATTAGAAAAGCACAGCCATCCGAGACTAAACCAGGAAGAAATAGAAAATATGAACAGACCAAGGACAAGCACTGACATTGAAATTGTGATTAAAAATATTCCAGGGCTTCCCTGGTGGTGCAGTGGTTGAGAGTCCACCTGCTGATGCAGGGGACACGGGTTTGTGCCCCAGTCCAGGAGGGTCCCACATGCTGCAGAGCGGCTGGTCCCATGAGCCATAGCCACTGGGCCTACGTGACTGGAGCCTGTGCTCCACAACAGGAGAGACCACAACAGTGAAAGGCCTGCATACCACAAAAAAAAAAAAAAAAAAAAAAAATTCCAACAAACAAAAACCCAGGACCAGATGGCTTCACAGGTGAATTCTATCAAACATTTAGAGAAGAGCTAACACCTATCCTTCTCAAACACTTCCAAAATATAGCAGAGGGAGGAACACTCCCAAACTCATTCTATGAGGCCACCATCACCCTGATACCAAAACAGACAACAATGTAACAAAGACAGAAAACTACAGGCGAATATCGCTGATGAACATAGATGCAAAAATCCTCAACAAATTATTAGCAAACAGAATCCAACAGCACATTAAAAGGATCACACATCATGGTCAAGTGGGGTTTATCCCGGGAATGCAAGGATTCTTCCATATACCCAAATAAATCAATGTGATACATCATATTAACAAATTGAAGGAGAAAAAACATATGATCAACTCAATAGATGCAGAAAAAGCTTTTGGCAGAATTCAACATCCTTTTATGATAAAAACCCTCTAGAAAGTAGGCATAGAGGGAACGTACCTCAACATAATAAAGGCCATATATGACAAACTCACAGGCAACATCATTCTCAATGGTGAAAAATTGAAACCATTTCCTCTAAGATAATGAACAAGACAAGGTTTTCCACTCTCACCAGTATTACTCAACATAGATTTGGAAGTTTTATCCACAGCGATCAGAGAAGAAAAAGAAAAGAAAAGAATCCAAATCGGAAAAGAAGAAGTATGACATGATACTATGCATAGTGAATCCTAAAGAGGCTATCAGAAACTACTAGACCTAATCAATGGATTTAGTAAAGTAGCAGGATTCAAAATGAATGCACAGAAATCTCTTGCATTCCTATACACTAATGATGAAAAATCTGAAAGAGAAATTAATGAAACACACCCATTTACCACTGCAATGAAAAGAATAACATACCTAGGAATAAACCTACCTAAGGAGAAAAAAGACCTGTATGCAGAAAATTATAAGACACTGATGAAAGAAATTAAAGATGATACAAATAGATGGAGAGATGTACCATGTTCTTGGATTGGAAGAATCAACATTGTGAAAATGACTCTACTACCCAAAGCAATCTACATATTCAGTGCAATCCCTATCAAACTACCAATGGCATTTTTCACAGAACTAGAACAAAAAAATTCACAATATGTATGGAAACACAAAAGACCCCAAATAGCCAAAGCAATCTTGAGAAAGAAAAATGGAGCAGGAGGAATCAGTCTCCCTGACATCAGACTATACTACAAAGCTACAGTAATCAAGACAGTATGATACTGGCACAAAAACAACAATATGGATCAATGGAACAGGATAGAAATCCGAGAGATAAACCCATGCACATATGGTCACTTTATTTTTGATAAAGTAGGCAAGAATATACAATGGAGAAAAGACAGCCTCTGCAATAAGTGGTACTGGGAAAATTGGATATAAAAGAATGAAATTAGAACACTCCCTAACACCATACAGAAAAATAAACTCAAAATGGAGTAAAGACCTTAATGTAAAGCCAGACACTACCAATCTCTTACAGGAAAACATAGGCAGAACACTCTATGACATAAATCACAGCAAGATCCTTTTTGACCCACCTCCTAGAGAAATGGAAATAAAAACAAAAATAAATAAATGTGACCTAATGAAATCTAAAAGCTTTTGCACAGCAAAGGAAACCATAAACAAGACCAAAACACAACCCTCAGAATGGGAGGAAATATTTGCAAATGAAGTAACTGACAAGAGAGTAATCTCCAATATTTCCAAGCAGCTCATGCTGCTCAAGGTTAAAAAAGCAAACAACCTAATCCAAAATGGGCAGAAAACCTAAATAGACATTTCTCCAAAGAAGATATACAGATTGCCAATAGACACATGAAAGGATGCTCAACATCACTAATCATTAGAGAAATGTAAATCAAAACTACAATGAGTTATCACCTCACACCAGTCAGAATGACCATCATCAAAAAATCTACAAGCAATAAATGCTGGAGAGGGTGTGGAGGAAGGGGAACCCTCTGCACTGCTGGTGGGAATGGAAATTGATATAGCCACTATGGAGAAGAGTATGGAGGTTCCTTAAAAAACTAAAAATAGAACTACCATACGACCCAGCAATTTCACTACTGGGCATATACCCTGAGAAAACCATAATTCAAGAAGAGACATGTACCACAATATTCATTGCAGCTCTGTTTACAATATCCAGGACATGGAAGCCACCTAAGTGTCCACTGACAGATGAGTGGATAAAGAAGATGTGTCACATATATACAATGGAATATTACTCAGCCATATAAAGAAACAAAATTGAGTTAATTTGTAGTGTGGTGGATGAACCTAGAGACTGTCATACAGAGTGAAGTAAGTCAGAAAGAGAAAAACAAATACCGTATGCTAATACATATATATGGAATCTAAACAAACAAACAAACAAAGGTTCTGAAGAACCTAGGGGCAGTATGTAAATAAAGACGCAGATATAGAGAATGGATTTGAGGACACAGTGAGGGAGAATTGTAAGCTGGGAGGAATGAGAGTGTAGCTCGGACATATATACACCACCAAAAGTAAAATAGATAGCTAGTTGGAAGCAGCTACATAGCACAGGGAGATCATCTCGGTGCTTTGTGACCACCTAGAGTGGTGTAGGGAAGGTGGGAAGGATATGCAAGAGGGAGGAGATATGTGGATATATGTATATGTATAGCTGGTTCACTTTGTTATACAGCAGAAACTAACACACCACTGTAAAGCAATTATACTCCAATAAAGATGTTTAAAAAAAGTTTAGAAAAAAATTTAAAAAATAATAATTAAAAGGTAAAAAAAAATAAGGGTATAGGGAATAGCCTATTTTCAGAATATAGTAATATTTTGTCTTCCATTTTCTTTAGCAGAGTAAATGTTTCTGAACCCCCAGTATGAGGGGAAAAAAATCAATTCAGGAATTAAATCTTTAGTAAAATCCATTTTCTCCTTTAAAAACTGTAGACCTCCCAGCATATGTCTCTGCATCTTTTTTCTGTTTATTTCTCCATCCATTAGTTAAAAATATCATCAAGGTATGTCAGAACTTGGAGGGACCTTAGCAATCACAGAGTCCAAAGTTATGTTCCAGATGAGAATGTACTATCAACAGAAGTGACTTACCCAGGTTTCCTATAGTTTTCATTCCAGAGATTGGGTGATACTCTTGTGTGAAATGTGAAAAATGGAGGAAGGAGAGGGAGGAAGAATTGCAAGTAGGAAAACAAAGGGACAGGAATCATAAATAAGAAAACATAAAATGTCCAAATCTTCATCTAAGATGGGAGTCAGCAAACTACATCCACAGACCATATTCAATCTGTTGCCTTTTTTTGTACAGCCCTTAAGCTAAGAATGACTTTTACATTTTTAATGAATTGTTAAGAAAAAGAAAAAAGAATATGTGACAGAGAACATTTGTGGCCTATAATACCTAAAATATTTATTATCTGCCTCTTTATAGGAAATATTTGCTGATCCCAGATTAAAACACTACAGAGACCACACAGATGCTATAGCTAAGCAAAACCCAAGTGACCTTCAGAAAAATCCCACAGTGACTGGATTCATCCACGAACAGTTTGTTTCATCTATTTTCCATTCCAATCCACTATATCCAATACTCTGACCACAGAGACCAAAAGAAGATATTCCTTTTCAGAAACCACCAGGATCTTATTCTCAGTAAGAGTATAATGTTTAAAATAGGTCTAAGAGTCAGAAAAGAAATTATGGATTCTTTGTTTCCCTACCCTCCAGTAGTTTTCAGTTTCACATTTTGAAGACTTGCCAGATTCCACTGTGTTTATTTTCCTCTTCTCCATCTCTGAGGAAACAAGTATTATGTTGAACCATATGAAATTGCCAATATTCAACCAGTTTTGATTTACAAAATGGTAATGTGTTATGGTTGAACTTAATGTTTTGCTTTCTTGTCACCTTCACTTAGGCTTTTGTGTCTTATTATTTTGATATATTTTGATTTATTAGTGATTCTTTTATATGTGCTTATCCAGTGTCCCACTTGTCTAAAACGTCTTTATATAATGAAGACTTAGTTCCTAAGTTTACAGACTATCCTGTGTAAGATCTTAGTTGTCTGAAGCTACCCTGAATACTTCATTTAAAGTGTACTGACCTAGGTGTTACTATCAACAGACAGACACAGTGGTATTAATTCAGTTCACCAGTGAATAAATGGCTTCTATTGCGAGTTTGGGATTGTCTAGAACCATGTGAATGCATAGTCTACCTAAAAAAGTGCATAACCTGTTTTTGAAGAATTTAACTGATTATCAGAAGGTAGAATTATGGAGGAGCTATTTGGATATTTTAGCACCCAAATTCAACCATCCGTGGCTGGATACAGCATAGGCTGGTGTACTGAACTACCAACCTTTATCATCCCCACCTTTCCTTAATTAAAGTGGTACTCAGCCAAGCTTGCTGAACTGAAGCTTACTGTTAAGAAATGTTGACAATTATAATTGAAGGTGCTCTTTCTTACCCATATACTAAGCATCATGATGCAGCAATGTAGAGGCAAAGAGGTCAGCAAACATAGATTTCTTCTCACACGAAGAGCTAAGTGAATACAGTTATTGATTATGCCAGTGTATTTAAAGATAAATGAAGAAATAGAATTTAAAGAGCAGTATAGTGTAGATGAAGGCTGTATAGTTTACTGTGATAGTTTAGAGCATGCAATTCGGAATCAGATCAAACTGGATTTGAATCCCAATTCCTTCTCTCACTGATTATGTATACCTTGGGCATATTATTTGATTTTTATTTCTCTATACAAAAATGGAGACATCGCCTACCCTATAAATTTCTGGTGAATATTAAAGAAATTAATATATGTAAAATGAACATTTAATAATAGTTCTGTTATTAATATTAGTAGAAACAGTAATAATTATAAGTTAACATGGATGATAGTAAAATTAGTGATAATCCTCAAGTTTACTAAGATCTGAAATGCTACAGAAAAAGAAATTAGATGAAGTCACTAAAATGTTAGCAGGAAAAACAACTAAAGAAAATGAATTCAAGGAAGATACATGTTGCCTCAGGTGCCTGAGAACTATGGTGCCAATTCAGCGATTGATGTAAGCAGGAGGGGACTGAAATTCCTATATATTTACTTTATTAATTTGCTCATTCACTCACTCTTTTAAAATGTTTTTTGAGTATCTGCAAAATTTCAGGATCTGTACTAACATGAGGAAGAGAACATAATATATAAGAGAAAGTTTATACACTTATGAATGTTGTAATTCAGAGGTTAATAGATTTTATAAAATCTTACTTGGAATCCTGATTGAAAACAGAAAAAAAATAATTTATTTGGTTAAATAGGAAGTAAAGGGACATAAAACCATATACACTTAGTGTCCCTCTTGCTACCACCCATCCCAGGGTGCCCACTGGCACCTCCATGAAACCTAAATTTTATGAAACACAGTTTGAAAACCACTGATCTAGTCTGTTATAAGGATGGTTTGCATAAAATCTCAGTTTTAGGGTTTTCATTCCAGAACTCTGGTAGTCCCTCTACATGTATACATTATATTAGAACTATAATAGAATAGGCTATTTTCCACTCCTGTAACCATAATTACATTATGTAACTGTTCTTCTAGCAGGGACCAGTGAAAGTAAAGACTGAAGAGTAGCAAATTTTGATAAGAATGGGAACTCCATCAGCTAAATTTAAAAATGTTGGTAATGTCTAGGAGGACAAGATTGGAGTTTTCCAATATAAGGAAACTAGATAGGTAGGCATAGAGTAGATATGCTAGGCAAGAAAGAAATACAAATCGAGGAGGGAAAGAATGTTTGAAGTCCCTCAAAATAATTTGCCATCACATACCTTTTCTTCTTACAAATTCATGATGAAAGGAAATTCTTTTTTTTCTGTATTTCATGATACAAAGAAAGGACCCTAAATGGCTTAAGTTGAAACCATGAGTTTTGCTCATGTCACAAAACAGAAATACATTCGAACAGCATGTACAATGAGGGAAGGTGTTAGAGAAGCATTCTTAGGCTTGATCAGGCCAAGAGATAAGGGAAATGACAGCATCTCAATAATTGGGAGGAAAAGTTGGTGGGAAGTTATTCTAAAGGGTTTACACACTTTTTAAAAAGTCCCAGTTTTTAGTAATTTCTTGGAAGCAATTTCTACAAAAGACAATATAGCACCCATATAGGTATAATGGGTACATTAGACATACATAATAAATATATGCCTCTGAAGTCTGCTAGACACAATAATCTGAGATGTCAGAATAACAAGAAGGGGACATTTTACTTTATATCATATTGAATAGGATAAAGCAAGATCTGGTGCTTTCTCCCCTCTATTCCTAGAGTTCTTTCCAAACACAAACTTAGACATAAACTAATATAATGACTGTTCCTTGCTTCTAAGCCTTTGTATATACTCTGCCTGAAACACCATTTCTCTTCCCACTCCTATTACTAACTCTTGCACCGCCCTCAGTCCTAGGTTAGAGTTCACGTTCAACCAACAACAATGGCATTAACAACAACAAAAATTGCTTCTTTGGCTGCCTCCTTGTTACTCCAAGACCATGCTGGTTGCATTTCGTATGTGCTCCCTTTTATAGCCCTTCCCACATAATATTATAATCATCTATTGCTATTCCTTACTAGACTATAAGTTCATTGAGAATAAAAGCATATCTGTTTTGATTATCACTATATCCCCCAGCACACAGAAAGGGACAGACACACAGTAAATGGAATAAATAAAATGATGAAAGAATGAATGAACAAACAAATAATTCCACATATCAGTGACTGCTTTGTGTGTGATATGAGTTGAATGATGCTAGGACAAATCTCTTCTCTAAAATAATTGCCACAGGTAGATCTGACTTTCCACTATTTACAATTCAAATTTCTTTGGATTTTCGAGACCATTTTTTACTCCAATAGCTCTTTTATTATTGTGCAAATATATCTGGGTAAGAGTAATATGTTAACCTGCTCTGTTTCCACCTTAAGTGAAAGTATGAGTCCTGAGCAATGAAAGACATATACAAGATAAGATTCTAGGGCAGTATTGTCCCTTGGATGCTAGCAATGTTTGTAGTGATAGCAATGTTGCTAGTGAAACTGAGAAACTGAATTTTGAATTTTATTAAAATTTAATTAATTTAATTTAAATTAAAACTTAGTACAATCTTAGTTTGTTAAATTAAATACAGTGGTTACTGTATTGTACAGTGCAGTTCTATAGGAATAAAACACCAAATGGAGGAAAAGAGTAAATGGAACACAATATGAAGGTTTCAAAGACCCCTCTGTAAGGCTCACAAGTCCAGTTCTGGTTCAGGAACAATTTGAGTTGGATAACACCTGACAACAACAAAGCCAGAAAGGAACCACAACACATGTAGCTAGCATTGTGAATGGAGAATACTCTTATTTCAGCATCCCCATATTCAAGAAACCTTTAAGATTGGCTAGATTCAGAAAGAATCACTACACTTTCTCAAAGACTGAAATCCCACCACAGTGCATACAAATATAAATGTTCATGGCATTTGATTTAAGTTAATTAAAATTAAAACCTCAAATTTATTAGAGCAGTTTTTTCTTTTAAATTTAATTCATCTTTCTACTTGTCCTTGTTTTTTGCATTTTTAATGTTGTTGAATCATAGCATGCTGACATTTTCCATAATGCTTAATGGCACATGATGATTTTGCAACCAGAAACATAGACCATTTAGGAGGCATTTAATGAATGGAACAGTCACCGGAATCAATAAATACACTGGTTCATTTCTAAGTTTAAGATAAATCTTTCATGTGTGCAAATAACTTTTCTAATAACTTTACTTTTTACTATTGAGGCAGAAACAAGATAAATATGCAAATTGTGATGTTCTTTGACTTTCTGTAATTTGACATCATTACATGTGCTTAATGTCCATAATTTATGACTATGTAAATGCTCATAAAATATTTCATCTTTGCTGGCTGCCAAATGTATGGTTGAAAAATGTAAACTTATAAAAGTTAAAGGTGGTAATGAATTCAAATAGAATGAACAGAAACAAAGGCCATTCCTATACTGATACATTTTAAGGACTGGTTTTAGCATTTATATGGCTACTTCTGATATATAATCTTTTTTCCATAAGTATCAGCATAATTTGCCTGTTCTATCCAGGTAATTATTACAGATTTGTCCACCCAACGCTGAAATACCAATGGATTTAGTGACTTCAGTCAAATAACCAGTCATTTAAGTGGAGAAAGAAAACATCATTAAACCAATAGCTTGACTCTAATGACTGAGTGACAGAATTTAACAGTTAACTGTGTCAGAGATTTTGCTCCAGAAGCCTGAGATAGAAAGATTTTGTGTCATTCCTTTTGATAAAAAGAACAAAGCTGAACTGGAACCATTTTTATTTGTGATTTTATATATAAATAGAGATAATTTATTCATATTAACTGCATTAAAATCTGACTTGAAATTGTAGCTATGTCAGGAGTGTGTGTAAATGAACATCGTTCTATAAAGTTAAAGCTGTGGCTGTTCATACCCTGATAAACGATTTTAGGTTTAAGATTTTTTATCATATTCTTTTGTCAAATCAATCAACATGGCCTATCTTCTCAGTGCAAGATCAGCTGAAAACCCAGAAATATTTGCTTTCTCTGCCATGCTAACATGTTGAGGAACTGAGCTGCTCAGATTATAAAATATTGTGTTTGGAACTTTTCATTTCCCTCTTGTCTCTGGGGCCATATAGATGCAGACTGAAGCCAAGTAGGCTGAGATAAAGAAGTAAAATGGGCATCTACCTAAGCCTAAATCTAAATCTACTTTCAGAGTTCAAAGTGATTCTCTGGCGAATCAGTTATTTGCCAGGTTCAATTCACCATTATCCATCTCCATGACCCTGCAAGCATAGTAAAGCTCATATTTATAGGTTACATTAGGTTATAAAATGTCTCATAGTAAGGCAAGGACATAATATACTTACCATGGAGTCTACAGTTACTGTATTAACGAGCTACATTGGTGACAGAAACCATGGTAGACTCATCAGCTTACTTACACCCAGTTCATGCCAAGGTAAATTATTTGAGAAAATGTAACCTAGTGGCTAGAGAATTACATAAATTCCAACCTAGCTTCAAATCTCATTGTCCACTCAATAACTATAGGACTTTGGTCAAGTTACTTAAAATAAAATTAAAAAGTAAAGGCAGTATATCTCAATTTTTAAAGAAAGGCACTTAGATACATACAATGACATTTACACATGAAATATATGTTTTTGGATTTTGGGGTTGGCAAAGCAATACCTAAAGCCTTGTCAGAGAGCTATCATGGCAGGATGACTTCTCCCCAGGTTTTAGTGCCTTCTCTTAATCTGTAATGTAAATATGCCCCCAAGGATGTACCCAAATATTTAAAAGTTGAGGCAACTTACTACATAAATGTCCTAAAACTTTCAGTTCATCAATAACAAGGTAGCATTGACGTCCCAAAATTATTTCTTCAAAAATTACCTGGAAAAAAAAGAGGGGATTGAGAAAATCATGAAATGACAATGCTACAGGACAGTAGGGAAGAGTAAGTGAATGGGTTATATATAGCCTACAACAGGGCTCCATGCATTGTAAGGCTTCCATGCATAATTTTTTTGTGCATCCCATCCTATTACTTTTCTGAGCATGATTTTGAGATTTATAATGGTACTGGGTATAACTTGATAACTTTAAACTTATGTCTCAACAATTCTGTATTTTTAAAGGGTAATAATAATAATAATGTTAATACGTGTATAATTCATGCTATGTCAGCAAGCCATTTGTCAGTCTGGCAAAAGCCCATTACCAATCACAGTTTAGAATTTTGTGACTTATAAGTACTGATCTCTGAAATTCTGCTTACTATATTATGACCTCCTTATATTTGACTTCCTCATATTTACTAAACCAATACTTTACCGTCAACATGAGTAAATTCCTTTTAAACCCTTCCTATTTTCTCAGATAACACTCCATTTCTGGTTTCATTTGCTTGCCTACTTATTCTAGAATCCATAGTCAAACATTTGAGTAATATTTTACACAGCATCTTAAAATTCTTAGCCCCCTTGGTTTTCTGCATATTTGCTGCATACAATCCTAAACTCTGAAAAATTCCCAATTTCTGTTTACTCCCCACTTGTATACAGGCTGCTGAGCATTGCTGAAGAAAGTCAAGAATCTGTACTGATTAGGTTTACCTTCATTTGGTCTTTGGCTGTTGCTCAGCAAATCTTTAATTTATCTTTTCTTGGTGCCCTTCTGTAATCTCGACAACAGCTATTCTAAATCATTTCCACTCTCCTTAAGCCTTCAGCCACAATTCTACCTCCTCACTCAGTAAATAAGTTAATTTCTTACTTTACTGAGGGACAAAACCACCTTGCATGAACTCCCTTCTTGTCTCCTCCTCCATCTCAAAGCTTCTCTGGATTTTCCTTCTTTATCTTTTCCCTTTAACTTGTCTATGAGGAAAACATGTCCCTCCTGCTTCCTAAGATTAACCCCTCTGTCCTCTCCTTCCGTTCTATTTTGGTACCATTATTTCATCCATTAGTCCCTTGTCTCTTACATCTTTAGTATTTTCCCATGCCCACTAATATAATCTAGTCTAGGAAAAGTCAAAAGGAAGACAAACAGAAATAATGAAGCTATCAAAGACTTTTCCTACTTACTGAAGATTATGGCCTATATCTAGCCTTCTGTACATGACCAGCCATCTCAAAAATATAATCTGTAGTCACTTCTCCCATTTAGCACCATGTACCCATTTAGTCAGGCTGCTTCTCTCCCACCCCGTACTGAAACTGGGTTTTGAAAGTTACTAAGGACTTCTTAACTGCAAATTTTCAGTCCTTTCTTAGCCCTTACTCTGCTTTACCTCTTCACATTTAATATAGTACATTACACTAACACCTCTTTATTGAAATTATCTGCTCTTTTGGCTTGCAAGATTCCTCAGCCTTCTGAATTCTCCTACTGTTTTGGCCACTTGTCTCTGTTTCTTCTGCTGACTCATTTGTTCCCCTATTTTCTGTATTGTAGGTATTACCTAAGATTGTGTCTTTTCTTCTCTTCAATTATCTTTCAATAATCTCCATTATAATGGTTTCATCCATATGTATGATTCCAAATATCATCTCTGTTCAAATGATTTTTCCTAATCTATATCTTCAATAACAACTTCCACCTTCAGGTCTCAGAACCACAGTTCCAAATGCTGAATGAATATTTAAATGTTTTCAGCTAGATAAGTGTTAATACTTAAAATACAAAATATCCAAAATTTGACTTATTATTGGTATCTTCAGACTTTCTCCATTTATTTATTTACATTTTCCAAACCCCCTAGTTTCATAAATCCAGGAGTCATCCTTAAAATTCTCACACTCCCTCAAACCACTATACTTCATCAGAAATTCTTATGTTTTTTTTTATTGGAGTATAATTGCTTTACAATATTGCGCTAGTTTCTGCTGTAGGATGAAGTGAATCAGCTATACGTATACCTATATCCCCTCTCTCGGACCTCTCTCCCAGCACCCCCATCCCACCCATCTAGGTCGTCACAGAGCACCGAGCTGAGCTGCCTATGCTTTATAGCATGTTCCCACTAGCTATGTATTTTATGCATGTTAGTGTATATATATCAATCCTAACATCCCAATTTGTCCCACCCTCCCTTCCTCCCCACCCTGTTCACATGTCCGTTCTCTATGTCTACATCTATCCCTGCCCTGCAAATAGATTCATCTGTACCATTTTTCTGGATTCCACATATGAGTTAATGGCTTACTTCACTCTGTATGACAGACTCTAGGTCCATCCACATCTCTACAAATGACCCAGTTCCATTCCTTTTTATGGCTGATTAATATTCCATTGTATATATGTACTGCATCTTCTTTATCCATTCATCTGTTGATGGGCATTTAGGTTGCTTACATGTCCGGGCTGCAGTGAACACTGTGGTACATGTATCTTTCTGAATTATGGTTTTCTCAGGGTATATGCTCAGGAGTGAGATTGCTGGGTCATATGGTAGTTCTATTTTTAGTTTTTTAAGGAAACTCTATACTCTTCTCCATAGTGGCTGTATCACTTTACATTCCCACGAACAGTGCAAGAGGGTTCCCTTTTCTCCACACCCTCTCCAGCGTTTATTGTTTGTATTAATTCCACCTCTGAAGTCTCTGTCTCTCCATCTCTCTGTCTCTTTTCTCCTCTCTTATTTTCATTCTCACTACTACTATTCCTATTTAGCTTTCTGATTCCTCACAGCTATATTATTCCAATACCTCAGTCACTTCATCTCCAGTGTGTCCTCACTTCAATCTGTTCAGAGTTACAAAAGTAAAGCTTCAGGGGCTTCCCTGGTGGCACAGTGGTTGAAAGTCCGCCTGCCGATGCAGGGGACACGGGTTTGTGCCCCGGTCCGGGAAGATCCCACAGGCCGCGAAGCGGCTGGGTCTGTGATCCATGGCCGCTAAGCCTGCACGTCCGGAGCCTGTGCTCTGCAACGGGAGAGGCCACATCAGTGAGAGGCCCGCGTACCACAAAAACAAACAAACAAAAGTAAAGCTTCAGCCATTTTGCTCAATAGCATGAGATATCTTATGTGGCCTCTCCTTACCAAAATGAAGTCCAAATTCCTTAGCCTAGTATGGAAGTTCTTGTAGTCTGATCTTACCCTACATTTTCTAATTTTATTCCAAACTACTTCCCTTCACATATCCTATGGTATAGCCCAACTAGACTACTTGTAATTCCACGTATCAAATACTACTTTTCTGCCTATGTTCTTTACTCTTTTGGAAAAGCCCTTTCCACAGTTTTGTTCCTTGAAATCCTGAGCACTCTTCAAGGTTCACATAAAGTTCCTTTTCCCCATATAGTCCTCCCTGTTTCTCCTTGGCAAAAATTGGTTGTTACTTTGCTTGGGCCCCCAGAATGTTATTTTTATTCCTTTTACTGCATGTGCCCCATATTACCTAAATAGCAGTTATATGTATTTTTGAGTAGTCCTGCTACTCAATCGTTAGCTCCATGAATACAGGAGTTTAAGCTTATTTATTCCTATCCCTCTGTAACACCTAACACGGTACTGTATACCTAGTAACAGCACCAAAAATTTTGTACACTGGATGCCTAATTACAAATGGATCGAATATTTAAATTTAGAGCTTTTCTCTGCAGAGCTTCAAACACTTTGTGAGCATTATCTCATATCTTGAAAACATTCTTGGGAACAAAACAAAGGACAGTTGTCATTATCTCTATGAAGGACTAAAGTGGCAAAGCAATTTACTAGAGTTGGTAGCAGAGCTGCAAACCCAAAACCACCTGACTACTTGTGCTCTATCCCCTCAACCATGTTTGCTCTCAAATTAATTCCGATTAATTTAGAAGTAAATTTCCATCTTCTTTGTTTACCCAACAGTTAGCTTTAATAGCCACATTTCCCTGGGTAGGTTGTTGCCTAGAAGTCCAAATCGCTTCACTTCTTCCTCTACCCTCTTCCCTCTGGCAGTTATCACTTCTCCCTGTCACTCATGTGGAAACACACTTTGGTCGTTGTTCTTTCTTCTGGCTGTTTTAGTTTCGATGTATCAGCAATCAGCAGGCTTGTTCAACTTCTTTTCTGTGGTCATTCCTCGAGTGAGCTGAATTTACCTGCACTAAATATTACATGTCATGGGTGGTCTCACATATTGGAGGGCAGAAAATGGCTGCAGCTGAAGGGAGGAGAAGGGAGGATAATGACTTTATTTTCTGCAGAAAGAGATGAGATCATTTTTAAAAGATGTCATTCCCTTTTAGATACAGACGGTTGTTAGACTCCCCTTTATGTCCTTTTATCATCCAAGGTCATGGAAAGAGTAAGAAGAAGTTACTTCCTGGGGTGACAGTGAAACCTGAGCTGTTGGGCATCATTTAGGCATAAAGATCATGAAGTACTTTGCTAACCACTAGTGTAACCAAGATGTCCGTGGGCTGGATCATGATAAATATTTCACTGTGGCAGCACAATACATCAGCTTTAGATCTAGTGGTAAAAAATAGGAATTCAAGAGATACAGCCATTATTTGACATGCCCAGTCTTAAGCACACTCTTCCAGTGTGTTTATTAGTAATGGTAAGGTGGATTTCTGTATGTGCATGTGTGTGTGTTTAAGACATAATTCCTGCCAGAAGAATCCTCTGGATTTGATGACCCAGGCAGTACTTCAACAGTCCAAAAGACCAGTTGAAAATAAAATAATATTTAAAGAATATTTTTATTTTGTTTGCCTGATATCACATAGCTGGGTTGACTGTTATGGATTTTTTCTTGATTTGATTGTTCTGAGAATACATTTTGAAATGCTATTATTTCTTGTGAATTTGGAGCTGTCAGGATTCCACCTTTTCCTACAAAGAGGGTAACTGCACCCAACCTACCTGAATTTCTAATTTATAATAGAAGTTTGGAGGGCTTATAGGAAGCTTTCACCCCTGGAGGACTAACTCACATCTAATTCTCACTGCTGTGTATGACAACGGTACTTGTAAAATAATTCATCATCTATTCTAACTAAAATATAATTATGCATTCAATATATAATGTCCTCCACTTCTGCCTGAATCCAGTAAACTGTGTTATATAAATAATAATCAGTAATAACATGACATAAAAATATGCTTTAGGTAATGATGAACATTAAAATGCATGAATTATTTCAACAGAAGCATATGAACTTGTAGGAACATAATGGGGAAAGTAGCTTGTTGTGCTTGTCTTTTTTTTTTTTTTTAATCCTCATTTGTATCTCAAAACCCAACTTCACTGAGGATTTCCAGTGAAATTTCTAATGGGGAGACTCTGGCAAATGCAATTTAAGGAAGCATGACTAAAGGTGATTAAATAATATAATGCAATATTAAGTTCTTTATGTGACTTCAACTCAAACAAGACTTCAGTACTTCCCACTCAATGAGGAAATAAAACTTTTTTTTAACTTAAGAAAAAGAGTAAATTGTTAAAGAATATTAGATACCCTGATAATGAAACAGATCAAATAAGAGTAGCCATTTTTATTCAGTGGTATGAAAATAACCCAAGAGAATAATTGTGAATGGAATGAAAATAAAAGCAGAGCTGAAATTGCCATGTAAATAATAATAATAAAAAGTGGCTGCTTCTGCCAAAGTACTGTCAACTGAAACAGATTGTACAGCACCATAATTATCAAAACTGACATATGTAAAATGATTATAAATTAATGGTCTGTAGAACAAAGTCATACGTTACAGATTTTTACTAGGTAGATACATAATCACAGGGAACAAAAGACCTTTAAACAATGTAAAATTATGAAATTAATCTAAAATGGTATACTGCACACACAGTGTAAATTATGAGATCACTTTTCATATGATTAAGGATGAATTTATATACCTAGACACTTGAATGAGTGGACGTCATTACATACAGCTATTACTACTGCCTGTGTGACAGATTTGATCAGCCTTACTGTAAGTACTTTAACAGCAAGTCAATCCCAGGAAAAGTTACAAAGTTGGAAATTTGATTTATCACAGGTTATGTGATTGGTTCTAAGAACTAAAAAATACATCAGTAAGGTTGCTGGTCTTATAAATTTACATGTATTAAGTACAAACAGCATGCTAGTTTAACAATTTGTGCAAGTCAGTGGCCTCATGAATACAGCAGAGGTTTTCTTTCAATGATATTTTATTCTTTTCACTTGATAAGTTGAAGAATAGGAGTGTAATTTTCCCAGAATACATTAACTCATTTTGCCATAAACTTTAAAGTACTGTAGATCTTCTGTTTGAAACTGTAGTCATGTTGTACCCATCAGATGATTTATTTTTTGTAGTAAATGTTGTATTCCTACTGTGTTATTTTCTATATTTTTGGCACGCTCTCTATGTGGCAATGTACATGTGGCAGACATAAATAGATAACATTGCCTGCTTTATGAAAATTTTCTCAGAATACAACATTTTCTTTGCTGATAATATATTCAGGAAGTTGTTACTGTTTATGCATAATATGGCTTCCGTTTACTAATGTTTGGACAATGCTAGAAACATACATAAATTGAAATTGAGTCATAAGAAAAGGACAGTAAATCATAACTCTTTGGGAAAAGACCTTGTGTTAAGGTTTATACCAAGATTCCGTTTTCGTGAGCAATAGTCTGTGTCTACATGACACCAAAACATCTGGATGCAAAGTGAAAAATGTAGTCAGTCATCTAGATGTTTCTAAATATCCAGATGTTTTGTGTTGATTAGACAAAGATTCCAGATGATTGACTGAATTGTTCATCCTCACAGTTAACATGAATAGATTACTCCATCTAGCACGCTGGAGCATCAGACAATCATAAGAAAGCAGGAGATGGAGCATGAGATCTTATAGAGGAAGGAGTGGTTTGATGATACCTGTGATTATTTTGTTCTCATGCAATTCTCAAAGTTGAGTGATGCCCTTTTATTTTTATCATTAAAATAATAATTCAGGATAAAAGTTATTATTTTCTTCTGGAAATCCAACTATTTATTCTTTTGGAATAAATGTGTGGATTAATCACAAAACTTAATAAATTATCATGGAGTCAACAGATATTAAATAGATAAAAAGTGAATAGTTTTAGATACTGCCCCCCACAAAGTACCAATGTATTTTAAAACAGCATATATAAATTTCAAATAGGAAAGAAAATTTTGAACTTCTAGAGTCAGTGAAGAAGTATTTTTTGAACATTTATGTATAATTAATTAATTCATTCCTTCACTAAATATTGAGCCACCTTATGTGCCAGACACTGCACATAGGATCAGGATACAAGGTGAATCAGATAAATTTTGCCTTCAAGCAATTCACATTCCAGTAGGGGCTATAACACTGTTAACAGTTAATAAAGGTAGAGTGGGATAAGTGCCAAAAGAGCAATGTGCAAAGTGTTACTGAAACATCAATAATGCAGCCACTGTCTGCCTAGGGTGGGGGAAGGGCAGTTGTTAGGGAAAGTTTGATAGGAGAAATGATGTTTGTGAAGAATCTTGAAAGAAAAGGAGAAAGAGAATAATCAGAAAAGCTGAACCTCCTGTTTAGACCTCCTGTTTAGACATATCAGAGAACTAATAAGAAGACAGAATTGAGGAATCAAAATTCAAGAGACAAGATAAATTTACCCTGCATGTGCTCAACATTTTACCTTGCATTCCCTTCAAGAAATTTGCTGATTCATAAGAGGCACGTGTAGAAGTGGCTTCTAAGAATCAGGGGGATCTGCAGAGATTTTTGGCCATCTCATGAGGCTGAGAGAAAAAAAAATGGAGCTCACAGCTACCAAAGCAGTCAATACATGACTGGCAAAGATCCCAAAGAAAAAGGAAGGGCAGAAAAGTAAACCTGATAGTTCAAGCAGATTTTCCTCTTGAGGTATTACCAAATTGTAAGTGGCACACACATAGATGTGGAGAGACCTAGTAGAATGTGGCTGTTGAGAGGCTGAGAAGCTAAGTAAAGGGTATCAGTTAGGATTTGGTCAGGAACTCAGAACCTCTCTGAGTTCTGAGAGGTTAGAATAAAGGATTTATAGAATAAATTAAATCCTTAGAGAATAAGGATTTAATATATGTTTTGGATCTTATGGAATTGTGGGAGCTTATGTAGAAGACTATGGAAGTCTGATGCCTTCATATTTGTTGGGTAGGTCTAAAGTCACTAAGGGTCAGTAGGGCCAGTATTGAGAAGAAAATCAGGACTTGAAACAAAAGAGAGTCAGGGCAGCCTGTAACCCACAAAGACTAACTGAAACCCAAGAGGACAAACTGGAACCTGTGTTTGTCTATCACTACCTTTGACTTCATCAACGCAGGTGACTTGCAGAAGAAACTGACAACTTTTGCCATGGAACTGCACGTGTGTCCCTAGCCCAGGACTCAGAGAAGCTGAAGGAGATCTGGTAGAGGCTGGAGTAGCTGCACGCCTGGCTGCTGCTCTAAGCTAACAAGGTGAGTCAGAAGATCAGCCACATTGTGTATGAACTGCATGGTTTCTGGATCCCTACACCTACACCAACCCTGAGAGCATAATGGCTGCTGCTTTACTTCCACCTTCCAAATCTCACAGAAGTTTTTCCCTAGAGGTCAGTACTAACTTAAAACTAAAGACGGAAGGGAATTCTAGGAAGTCCAGTTCTTCCTTGATACAGTACAAAACCTCCGAATGGTGACCTTGCCAAATTGGCATCCATATACACCTCTTTTAACCATATTTGTCTTCCATATAAACACAGCAGCAACATGATTCAATTATCCTTTGTACCACTGAAAATTCATTAACCAAAATAGGATGCTTATCCATCTTTGGATAATATCCATTCCTCTTCTAACTGAATTATATCCCTGCATTAATCAGCTTGGGCTGGCATAACAAAATACCACAGACTGAGTGGCTTAAACAACAGACATATTTTTACTTTTTTTTTCTCACAGTTCTAGAGGTTAAAGATCCAAGATCAAGGTATCAACAGGTTTGGTTTCTTCTGAGACCTGTTTCCTTGGCTCGCAGATGGCTATCTTCTCACTGTATTCTCTTATGGCCTTTCCTCTATGCACGTACACTTTTGGTGTCTCTTTTGGTGCCCAATGTCCTCTTTTTATAAGGATACCAGTAAAATTGGACTTAAGCCCACTCTAATGTTTTCATTTAACTTAATCACCTCTGTAATGGTCTTATATCCAAATATAGTCACATTCTGAGACACCTGAAGTTAGGACTTCAATATATGAATTCTGGGGGTACATAATCCAGCCCATAACTCCCTCCATGCCTTTGATGTTCTATGATATAAATAGTGAGATCTAAGATTAAGAGATCTAAGATTAACTATTCTTACCATATCTTCTGTTACATGGTAGAAGAGCAGGAAAGTGATAGTAAAGGTTAATATAGTCATATCAAAATTAGAGGAAATGCTCAAAACAGTTCTCCTTGCTGCAACTTGCTCATGAGGACATATAAAGTATTTATAACTTCCTACACCCATTATCCTTTGCATATTCCCTCTGTCCTCAACAAGCACCTTGACTAGTCCTTGCCTGGTGGAGTGAGTGATCCAAGCCTTCATTCTTGAAGGGTCTAGGCCATTAGCAATCCTACCTGCAATGAGTTGTTTTAGTTTTTGGCTTTTAAAATAGGTGTGTATCAGAGGATATCCTGCATGTGTGACGTATTCCTTCTTGCCTTCTTCCCTGTGAAGGAGCAACCCCAAATTTCCCCTTGATAGTCAGGATCCATCACCCCAGCTAGTACAGTAGTCCTTTTTCACTGTAAATTCAGTGACATCAGAAGCTCAAAGGAGGCAGGTGACAGTCTCAACTTCTAGTTTAATAGAAACATTGCTGTGTACCCTGGTGGAAACATTTCTTCCATGGGAACTAAGACCTCTAGACTAGCAGAGGACAAAATGATGGGGAAAGTAAGAAAAACTTTTGCTTGTAAATTACTAAGGATAGTTTGTTTCCTGGACCTATGTATTTTGTTTATGGAGGAAACAAGACCATATATGCTTCTCCAATATAAAGCTTTATTTTGCATCCTAGAAAATGTTACCCTCACCACATGAGGCATTGCCATGCAGATGGAATCATAATTGAATCTTCAAAGCGTTGTTCCGCTGTTCTATCTGCCCAGCTGCTTCAGGGTGTTGGTAAACACAATAAGACCAAGAATCCCATGAACATGGGCTCATTACTACATTTCATTTCCCATAAAATGACTTCCTTGATCAGAAGAAATGTTCCCATTATCCCTTGTACTCATTTTTTTATAATTGTTCTACTCTCTTACTGTTTCCCCCGCCCCACCCCATCCTTCAATCCCACTAAACTATAACCTCTTTGTGAGCAAGAACTGTGTCTTATCCATTTTGGTAACTTTAATAAATATAGCCTAAGTTTAGGTACATGTTCAAAGGAAACTGATTGAATAAATGATAGAAAGGTCAATAATGTCAAATACAGCTGAGGGGTCAAACAACATGAAGGAAAATATTAAAAAGAGGACTTTTATTAGAAACAAGGACCTTTTAAAGATGGAATTAGGGACTACCCTGGTGGTCCAGTGGGTAAGACTCCATGCTCCCAATGCTGGGGGCCCAGGTTCAATCCCTGGTCGGGGAAGTAGATACCGCATGCATGCCGCAACTAAGAGTCTGCATGCCAAAACTAAAAGATCCCGCATGCTGCAACTAAAGATCCTGTGTGCCGCAATGAAGATCCCGAGTGCCACAACTAAGACACAGCACAGCCAAAATAAATAAATAAATAAATAAACATTTAAAAAACTAAAAAAATAAAGTTGCAATTAAACAGGTGAAACAAAAGGAGAGAGATCTCGGGATGGCAAATTCTCTTACTAGCTGTATGAACTTGGGCCTGTGCTATGTACTAAAAATTTATGTTCCCCCAAATTCATATAGTGGAGCCCTAACATCTAATATAATGGTATTCGGAGATGAGGCTTTAGGGAGGCAATTATGGTTAGATTAGGTTATGAAGGAAAGACCCCCATAACAAGATTAGTGGCCTTATAAGAAGAAGAGATCTGTGTATGTGTGCATGTAAACACATATACACAAGTTCGTGCATACACAGGCACGTGTGAAAATTTGCATGATGTTCCAGTGAGAAGGAGGCCTTTGCAAGCCATGGAAGAAAGTCCTCACCAGGAACAGAATCAGGCTGACACCTTGATATTGGATTTCTCAACTTCCAGAACTATAAGAAATAAATTTCCATTGTTTAAGCCACCCAGTCTATGGTATTTTGTTATGACAGCCCAAGCAGATTAATCCATCCTCCATTTCCTTTTTTTTTTTTTTTTTTTTTTTTTTTTTTTTTTTTTTTTTGCGGTATGCGGGCCTCTCACTGTTGTGGCCTCCCCCGTTGCGGAGCACAGGCTCCGGACGCGCAGGCTCAGCGGCCATGGCTCACGGGCCCAGCCGCTCCGCGGCATATGGGATCCTCCCAGACCGGGGCACGAACCCGTATCCCCTGCATCGGCAGGCGGACTCTCAACCACTTGCGCCACCAGGGAGGCCCCTCCATTTCCTTTTATCTAAAATGGATATAAAAGCTATCTGACAGGATCAGTGAGAATGGTAGAGATAATATGTGTAGAGTGCCTAGTCATTGTTCAATAATAGTAGTGAATTTATACAGTTAGTGTTGTGCAGCTAGTATTGTGCTGGCCTGCCATATGCTTTCCCCTTCAATTCATTTCAGGCTCCTATTTGCTCTTTGTGTAACTATTTGGTCATTTACCTTACTCTGCTCCTTTATCTATGAGTCTCTTGACTACTGACTGCTTGCATGGATTTGTATTACTTTGGCCTGTGATATTTATGAACTCTTGATTTTTGTTGCCTATTTGGCCTCTGACTCATCACTGACCAGACAGGTTCTGCTTTCCTGGTGTTTACCTGGCCCCTTTGGCCAACAGTGAATTGACTTATATCTTGAGTGTTTAACAGCAAATCAGAGAGCATTTTTAAGGGAATTCATACTCTATACTTCCATAAAAATCCTGACTCAGTGTTCATAAAAATATGGCACATTATTTCAATCTCCTCTCACCTTAGCATTCACTTTTGTTATTGTAATTTTCCTTTCTTTTAGACATCTGCTCATAATTAATGGGGTTACTTACTGCTCTAGATGTCCAGTAGTTTTATTGTTTGCCTTCTGAAACAGACAAGGTCTCATGCACCAGTGCTTTAAAACTTTATAGATCAGTGACCCTTTGAGAATCTCATGAAAGTTATAGGGATCCCTAGCACCATCACCCCCAAATATCTATATTCACTTCCACATAAAATTGTGTATACAATTTCAGGAAGTTAATGTGCCTTTTGAAACACAGGATTTCAACTCCAGCTTATGAAATTCAGTATTATTCCTTCCTCTTATCCCAGCATACTTTAAAATATTTAAATAAAACATTCAGTTTGAGTTTTTTATTTGGTTAAATTGAGTTTACTTTTTACTGACAGTTTCAGTTTTTTAAATTAATTTCTAAATAATCCAAACCTAGGAAATAGTTAGAAGGAAGTACCAGGTTAAGAAAAGCATTAGCCACAGTAAGACAGAGGCACTAACTCATGAACTTTATGCTGAAAAGATTTCTTGATTTTTAACCATGAGGGAAAAGACAATGTCCTTCCCATGTTATCCATGTTGAACAAAGATATGCCATCATGAAGGAATTGTCAGCTGAGATGTTAATGACTGTTGATTGGCTCACACACCACCCTCTGTTGAGCATCTTACTCTTCACTGATGCTCACTAACACCATTAAGGTAAACCCTGGTCTTGGCATTTCTGTGGTTCATGGATTTATATATGAGCCACTATTTGACTTTTTTTTTCATAACTTGATATAACTCTCACATAGGTACTACAATATGTTCTGGCATCCCTTTATAATCACATCCCTCAATGTGGGTTCTCCAAAGGCTTACACTGTAATAGTTCTGCTATCATATTCATTGTGACATAAATTGACATCATAATGGATTCTTTTTGGTCTTGCATCCTTATGGATTTTCTCATTCTAACCTCTCATTGTAATGGCATCATAACAGGGTCCCTGCAGACTCTCACTGAAGTTATCATGAGGTAGTTAACATCATGGCAACTCCAGATTATATTGCACAGGAAATCAGCATTGTGAAAGGAACTTAAAATAAAGTCCTGATAAGTAATCACTGGTTACGTTTAGTGATTATTTTGTTTAAACATCTCTCTCTCTCTTTTAATTCCAAAAGTTCCCTAAAGAAAATATTCCACATTAAAAAAAAAAAAAACTACCTGGCAACCAGGAAAATTATACTTTTTAAAGTGAGCCAATTTTCAGTTGAGTTTGGCAAAACATCCAAAAGTATAGCTTGTGCTTTAATAACTAGAAAGTAAGCTGATATTTTTCATTTTATGTTGATTTTTAAAATAGCTGGTATTCAACACAGCTATGAGAAAAGGAAGCTGCATATATTACACTTACACCCAAAACTATCAACTTAGAGAAAGGTGAGTCTTCTTCACCTCTCTAGATGTAAAAACTGAAGATAAGAATTTGGGGCATAATGACCTTTCAAACTCCTGACAACTAAAAAGGAAAAAAAGAAAGTTTGTTTAGAAGGAAATGAACAATCCTTCTGTGTAAGAACTCACAACCATCAGTATTGCTGAACACCTCTGGTGCACAGCAATGTACTTAATTCAGAAGATACCAAAATATGTGGCATATTTCCTGTTTACAAGAATGTACAGTGTAATTGTGGGGAAAAATCATATACTTTAAGATGTGGATATTGGTATAAGTTTGCCCCACTAAATATCTGATGAATGTGTGATTGAGACATCAATGCTGCAGCAGGAGTTCATAAGGATCAAGTGTATTTGGTTCGTATTGCTGCTCTAATAAATTGCCACAAACTTAGTAGTTTAAATAATACAAATGTATTATCTTACAGTTCTGTAGGTTAAAAGTTTGATACTTTTCTCACTTAGCTGAAACCAAAGTGTAGGGAGGGCTGCATTCCTTTCTGGAGACTTCAGTAACGAACTAACTTATTTGCCTTTTCTGGCTTCTAGAGGCCACTTGGATTCCTTGGCTCATGGCTCCTTTATCCATCTTGAAAGTCAGCAATAGTGTAGCTCTCTGTGCCTTTCTTCCATAGTCACATCTTCCTCTCACTGACATTCTCTTCCACTTTTATAAGCCTTTGCAGTTATATTGGACCTACATTGATAATATAAGATATACTCTCTATTTTAAGATCAGCTGATTAGCAACCTTAATTCCATCTGCAACAATACTTCCTCTTTGCCATTAAAATTAACATATTCACAGCTTCCAAGGATGGGAGGGGAAGATATTGGAGGAAGTAAGCCTTGAATGGAGCTTTGAAGAGAGATTAAAATATAAACAGGATTTACATTAGGATGTGAAAATAAAACCAAATTGTAATTAATTCTTCAGCAGTCTTCCAGGCCAATAATGTTAGCACAGTAGATGTTAGAGGTTTGAAATACAGACATTGGAGCTAGGCAGACTTAGTTTCAAGTCTTGGCTCTGCCAGTAGTAACTATGTGATCTTGGACAAGTCACAAATCTACTTGACCCTCAGCCTCTCATCCTTAAGATAATGTTAAAAGTAACATCTAACTCATAGCATAATCATAATGGTTAAAAGAGGAAGAACATGAGGACTTCTGGTTTCCAGTGTAGGCTGTAGGGAGCTTAGATGTTGCCATTCCATCCTAACAACAGGTAAAAAGCTGAAGAAGCTGAAAAATAAACAACTCTTTTTAGATCTGTCAGAGAAGTGAGGTCACAGGGCAAGACGTTACTCTGAAAATTAAGGAGGCAGAAAGAGGAATACAAAGAATCACAACTTACTAAAACAGAAACCCCCAAGCAGAAACCTCCAAGAGAACCAGTTCTGGGGTAGGAAACACTGAACTGTAATTAATGAATTGCTAAAAGTAAAAAATGAACAAGTTTAAGAGATAAAATCTCCAAGGGTCTCAGTTATCTGGGAGGTTTACCATACATTAGTGGATTTTTTAAACTTTTAAAAATGTTTTAATCTGGGGCTTCCCTGGTGGTGCAGTGTTTAAGAATCTGCCTGCCAATGCAGGGGACATGGGTTCAAGCCCTGGTCTGGGAAGATCCCACATGATGCGGAGCAATTAAGCCCGTGCGCCACAGCTATTGAGCCTGCGCTCTAGAGCCTGTGAGCCATAACTACTGAGCCCACATGCCACAACTACTGAAGCCTGCATGCCTAGAGTCCATGCTCTGCAACAAGAGAAGCCACTGCAATGAGAAGCCCACACACTGCAATGAAGAGTAGCCCCCACTCGCCGCAATGAGAGGAAGCCCATGGGCAGCAATAAAGATCCAACACAGCCAAAAAAAATAAATAAAATTTAAAAAAATGTTTTAATCCTTTTTTTTTTAGAACGGTCCTTAACACCATACACAAAAATAAACTCAAACTGGATTAAAGACCTAAATATAAGACCGGATACTATAAAACTCTTAGAGGAAAACACAGGCAGAACCCTCTCTGACATAAATCACAGCAAGATCTCTTTTGATCCACCTCCTACAGTAATGAAAATAAAAACAAGAATAAACTAATGGGACCTAATTCAACTTAAAAGCTTTTGCACAACAAAGGAAATCACAAACAAAACAAAAAAGACAACCTACAGAATGGGAGAAAATATTTGCAAACAAAGTGACTGACAAGGGATTAATCTCCAAAATATACAAAACAGCTCATGCAGCTCAATATCAAAAAGAAAAAAACCCAATCAAAAAATGGGCAGAAGAGCTAAATAGACATTTCTCCAAAGAAGACATACAGATAGCCATAAAGCACATGAAAAGATGCTCAACATTGCTAATTATTAGAGAAATGCAAGTCAAAACTACAATGAAGTGTCACCTCAATGTGATACCAGTAACCAGGTATCAGTGGTCAGAATGGCCATCATCAAAAAGTCTACAAACAATAAATGCTGGAGAGGGTATGGAGAAAAGGGCACCCTCCTACACTGTTGGTGGGAATGTAAATTGGTACAGCCACTATGGAGAACGGTATGGAGGTTCCTTAAAAAAACTAAAAATAGAGCTATCATATGATCCAGCAATCCCACTCCTGGGCATACATCCAGAGAAAACCATAATTCGAAAAGGTACATGCACCCCTGGGACTTCCCCAGTGGTCCAGTAGTTAAGAATCTGCCTTTCAATGCAGGGGATGTGGGTTTGATCCCTGGTCAGGGAACTAAGATCCCACATGCCACAACTAGAGAGCCCACACGCTGCAATGAAATATGCCACATGCCACAGCGAAGATCTCGTGTGCCACAATTAAGACCCAATGCAGCCAAATAATAAAATTTAAAAATTAAAATAAAAGAAGAGATACATACACCCCAGTGTTCATTGTAGCACTATTTACAATATACAGGACATGGAAGCAACCTAAATATCCATTGACAGAGGAATGGATAAAGAAGATGTAATACATATATACAATGGAATATTACTCAGCCATAAAAAATAATGAAATAATGCCATTTGCAGCAACATGGATGGACCTAGAGATTATTATACTGAGTGAAGTAAGTCAGGCACAGAAAGACAAATATCATATGATATCGCTTATATGTGGAATCTAAAGAAAAGGTACAAATGAACTTATCTACAAAACAGAAATAGAGTTACAGATGTAGAAAACAAACTTATGGTTACCAGGGGCTAAGGGGGGGAGGGATAAATTGGGAGATTGGGATTGACATATACACACTACTATATATAAAATAGATAATAAGGACCTACAGTATAGCACAGGGAACTATACTCAATACTTTTTAATGGCCTATATGGGAAAATAATCTAGAAAAGAGTGAATATAGGCATATGTATAACAGATTCACTTTGCTGTACACATGAATCCTCTTTTTAATTGAAGTATTGCTGATTTATAATATTACATTAGTTTCAGCTATACAAAATAACAATTCAATATTTTTATAGATTATAATCCATTTAAAGTTATTACAAAATAATGTCTATATTTCCCTGTGCTATACAATATATTATTGTTGCTTATCTATTTTATACATGGTAGTTTGTATCTCATAATCCCATACCCCTATATTGCCCCTCTCTCATTTCCAATCCCCACTGGTAACCACTAGTTTGTACACTAGTCGGTTTCTTATTTGTTGTATTCATTAGTTTGTTTTATATTTTAGATTTCACATATATGTGATAACATTCAGTTTTTGTCTTTCTCTGTCTGAATTACTTCATCTAACATGATAATCTCTATGTCTATACATGTTGCTGCAAATGGCATTATTTCTTTCTTTTTATGACTTAGTAATATTCTATTGCATATGTATATTATATATATCACATCTTCTTTATCCATTCATCTGTTGATGGAGACTTAGGTTGCTTCCATACCTTGGCTATTGTATATAATGCTTCTATGAACATCGGGGTGCATGCATCTTTTCAAATTAATATTTTTGTTTTCTTTGGATGTATTCTGAGGAGTGGAATTGCTGGATCATATGGTAATTCATTTTTTAGTTTTTTGAGGAACATCCACACTGTTTTCCAGAGTAGCTGCACCAGTTTACATTCCTACCAACAGTGTAGTAGGGTTCCCTTTTCTCCACATTCTCTCAAACATTTATTATGTGTAGACTTTTCGATGATAGTCATTCTGACAGGTGTGAGGTGATATCTCATGGTGGTTTTGACTTGCATTTCTCTGATGATTAGCGATGGTGAGCATCTTTTCATGTGCCTGTTGCCATTTGTATCTTCTTTGGAAAGCTGTCTGTTCAGGTCTTCTACCCATTTTTTAATTGGGTTGTTTGTTTGTTTGTTTGTTTGTTTGATATTGAGCTGTATGAGCTGGTTATATATTTTGGATATTTACCTCTTATTCATCATATCATTTGCAAATATTTTCTCCCATTCAATAGGTTGCCTTTTCATTTTGTCAATGGTTTCCTTTGTTATCCAAAAGTTTTTAAGTTTAATTAGATCTCATTTGTTTATTTTTGCTTTTATGTTTTTTTGCTTTTATGTTTTTTGCCTTAGGAGACATATCTAAAAAATTATTGGTATGATTTATGTCAAATAGTGTTCTGCCCATGTTCTCTTCGAGGAGTTTTATGCTTTCAGGTCTTAAATTTAATTCATTTTGAGTTTATTTTTTATAGTATGAGTTTATTTATATAGTGTGAGAAAATGTTTTAATTTCATTGTTTTACATGTAGCTGTCCAGTTTTCCCAGCACCACTAATTGAAGAGGTTGCCTTTTCTCCATCGTGTATTCTTGCCTTCTTTATCATAGATTATTTGACCATAAGTGTGTGGGTTTATCTCTGAGCTCTAAAGTCTGTTCCATTGATCCATGTCTGTTTTTGTGCCAGCACCATGTTGTTTTGATTGCTATTATTTTGTTGTACAGTCTGAAGTCAGGGAGTGTGATACCTCCAGCTTTGTTCTTTTTTCTCAAGGTTGCTTTGGCAATTCAGGGTCTTTTGTTCTTCCATATAAATTTTAGGGTTATTTGTTCTAGATCTGTGAAAACACATTTTAGTGAATATTACCTCCAGGAATTCAACCAGGTTCTCACAATGAATATCAAAGAAAAAATCCCCTCATGCTTCTGGTATGGAGAAGGAAAAAGGAACCATTTTGAAATATGCCAGAACTTTCTGTTCTTCTTAACAAGGCCTGCCCTCAAATGAAACTATTTCACTAGAACCTAAAATATTGGGGGTTTTATCAGAGCTTAACCAACCTTGAGGAACAAACACTGAAATCCCCAGCCATCTTATCCCACCTAAGAGAGGAAGAGACTGAGAAGTACTTTTGAAGTTCACAATCTAGAGATGGAGACTCACTAAAAAACTGAGACCTAATCATAGGATTATAGAATGTTTCCTCTTTCCTCACACATTACCAAAGGCTTATTTGATGCAGTACCTTTTATCAACTCCATCATGTCCACCTTTTAATCAAAAATCAAAAGGCATACTAAAAAGCAAAAACACAGTTTGAAGAGACAAAGCAAATGTCAGAACCAGACTCAGATATGCCCATGACTTTGGAATTATTAGACAGGGAATTTAAAATAACTATGATTAATATGTTAAAGGCGCTAATGGATAAAGTAAACAGTACCCAAGAACAGATGGAAAAGATAAGCAGAGAGATGAATATTCTAAGAAAGAAACAAAAAGAGATGTGAAAGATCAAAAACACTGTAACAGAAATTAAGAATGCCTGTGGTGGGCTTATTAGTAAACTGAACACAGCCAAGGAAAGAATCTCTGAGCTTGAGGATATCTCAATAGAAATCTCTAAAACTGAAAAGTAAACAAAACTAAGACTCAAGTTTATATGGATAGGCAAAAGACCCAGTGCAGTCAACAAAATATTGAAGGAGAAGAGCCAAAGTGGAAGACTGTCACTATGTAACTTCAAGACTTACTCACAGCTACAGTTATCAAGACAGTGTGGTATGGTCTCATTCAGTCATTCATTCAAAGAATATTTATTTATTCATCTAGATCTATGCAGAGATATAATCTTTACTCTTCATGGAATTATACACTAGTTATAGAAATAGGACATTACCAAACACCATGTTTTAAAACAGTCCTAAATATTTTTAAAGTTCCTTGTTAACTTCATGGCACAGACAGGTCTGAACATAATCCTTGCCCTCAGGAGTTTAAAATCCTGTAAGGAGAAAACTAATGAACACATAACTGTAGTACAAGGACAAGTAGATTAACTTTGGGACGTGGCATAGTAGAAGGGTTAAAAGCATTGGCTCTACATAAGTTTCAGTTTATAACCACAGTTTTGCCATTTCCTGGTGTGCAATGGTGGTCTAGCTACTTATATCCTCTAAGTCTCAGTTTCTCCATATGTAAAATAGGGATGAAAGTAGTTCTTACCTCATATGATTGTTAAGAGGCTTAAATTAAATAAAGCATATAAGTACACAGTTTAGTGAACAGCACATAATTTGTACTTGGCGTTGCTATCAAGATATATAGACACAAGTTTATGTTGAGTTCAAAGGATAGAGAGCGCACATCTGGTTTTGAAGATGAGGAGAAATCTTTATAAACAGGTAACACTTACTATGAATCTTCTTAGTTTCATCTGCTTTTGTCTTCTGTTCCTTGAAACTGGTCTCACCAGTGGGCTCTGTCTTCAAGCATAATCCTGTTCTAGAACCTGAGACAATACCAACAGAGGCAGGAACTATATCAGTAATCTCATCCTCAAAATCTCAATAATAATTATTCTCAGCCTTGGGATCTACTATTCCAATTATAGCTAACCCCTTCTCCCACTGTTCTTATTTCTTTTGTGCAAATTTGGTCAGAATCTGAGAGTATGTGCAGGCACATTTTAAAAGAACGGATCATAAAAATTCTCCCACCTTTCTGTAAACACTGATGTATTGATGGTGTCAAATACCTTACAGTGGAAATGCTAAAAGGTTTAAATAGGAGCAAAGCAGTTGAAAAACATGTTGTTGCTTATATTGTGAAAGCGAATCTGATTTGTTTGTTTTTCATCAGGAGTGAAACGATAAAACTGCACCAAAGGGCACAGTGTCAGTGTAAATTGGACTTTTATAATTTATTTCATTATGTAAATTTAAAACATTATTATTATGAACACCACATTTTCTCACAGCAGAGATTATGGAATTGCCATAAGGGAGATTTTGAATACTGAGAAGGAAGAAACTGAATAATCTATTCCTAAAATGCTAACAGCATTAGAGAAGGACTTTGAGGAAAAGTAAGCACTGCAAAAACAGATTGTAGATCTGTATTGCAATGATAGTAGTGTTGTGGAAGTGGTGAGCTGGAATTGTGTTTTATAGCCTCTGACAATTATTTCTGTATTTCATTTAAAAAAAAAACATAGAGAAGAAAATCAGAACTCCATATTCTCTCATCCCTCTCACAAAACTGGTCCTTTTTATGAGAAAAGATTTGACTTCATGTATGAGGCAGGACTGAAATTTATTTTTGAACTCCATACCCTTCCTTTCTGCATGCTCTCTCCCACTATCAGTAGCTCTACTCTATGACAATATTTAGCAGGTCTTTGCACATCCTGAGTTTACAGTTAAGAGGAAAACAGATCTGCTATCTCCACAGGTCTATCAGAAGTGCCTTGAAAGCAAAGAACATATACATATACATATATATATATATATATATATATATATATATATATATATATGTGTGTGTGTGTGTGTGTGTGTGTGTGTTTGTGCATTCTGCACAGTGCCCCTTTCACAGAGCAAATGTTCAACACATTTCGTTTTATTGCTTAATATCTAATAATAGTTTATACCTGTTGCATATCTACCAAAAGCTTAATGCATGCAAAGCAATATTCTAAGTACTTACACTGTTTCATTAATACATCACCAACCCCATGAAGTAGGTGAATTCATAACAGTAATTCTCATTTGGCTTTAAAGAGGCCAAACAGCTAATGAATTTTACAGACAAGATTTAAATCTGTCTGTGCCCTATGAAGTCCCAGCTCTTAGCCACCAAACTCTACTCCCAATGCTCATTTTTAACACTATTATTAGTGACATCATGGTGTGAAACAGTTTAGCACAGGGGAGGAGTTCCAAGATGGCAGAGGACTAAGATGTGGAGATCACCTTCCTCCCCACAAGTACATCAGAAATACATCTACACGTGGAACAACTCCTACAGAACAACTACTGAACGCTGGCAGAAGACCTCAGACCTCCCAAAAGGCAAAAAAAACAAACAAACAAACAAAAAAAAAACCATGTACCTGGGTAGGGCAAAAGAAAAAAGAAAAAAAAAAAACAGAAACAAAGGATAGGGATGGGACCTGCACCAGTGGGAGGGAGCCGTGAAGGAGGAAAGGTTTCCACACACTAGGAAGCCCCTTCGTGGGCGGAGACTGTGGGTGGTGGAGGGGGGAGCCTCGGAGCCAAGGAGGAGAGCACAGCCACAGGGGTGCGGAGGGCAAAGCAGAGAGATTCCCACACAGAGAATCAGTGCTAACCAGCACTCACCAGCCCAAGAGGCTTGTCTGCTCACCTGCCGGGATGGGTGGAGGATGGGAGCTGAGGCTCAGGCTTCAGAGGTCGGATTTCAGGGAGAGGACTGGTGGTGTGAACACAGCCTGAAGGGGGCTAGTGCACCACGGCTAGCCAGAAGTAAGTCCGGGAATAAGTCTGGACCTGCCGAAGAGGCAAGAGACTTTTTCTTCCCTCTTTGTTTCCTGGTGCGCCAGGAGAGGGGATTAAGAGCACTGCTTAAAGGAGTTCCAGAGATAGGCGCAAGCCCTGGCTATCAGCACAGACCCCAGAGACCGGCATGAGAGGATAAGGCTGCTGCTGCTGCCACCAAGAAGCCTGTGTGCGAGCACAGATCACTATACACACCTCCCCTCCTGGGAGCCTGTGCAACCTGCCGCTGCCACATCCCGTGATCCAGGGACAACTTCCTCAGAAGAACAAAAGGCGCCCCTCAGGCTGTTGCAACGTCACGCTGGCCTCTGCCGCCATAGGCTCACCCCACATTCCATATCCCTCCCTCCCCCCAGCCTGAGTGAGGCAGAGCCCCCGGATCAGCGGCTCCTTTAACCCTGTCCTGTCTGAGTGAAGAACAGACGCCCTCAGGCGACCTAAACTCAGAGGTGGGGCCAAATCCAAAGCTGAATCCCAGGAGCTGTGTGAACAAAGAAGAGAAAGGGAAATTTCTCCCAGCAGACTCAGAAGCAGCAGATTAAAGCTCCACAATCAACTTGATGTACCCTGTATCTGTGGAATACCTGAATAGACAACCAATCATCCCCAGGTGAGGAGGTGGACTTTGGGAGCAACTATATATATATACATATATATATATATATATATATTTCTTTTTCTCTTTTAGTGGGTGTGTATGTGTATGATTCTGTGTGTGAATTTATCTGTATAGCTTTGCTTTTGCCATTTGTGCTAGGGTTCTTTCTGTCCCTTTATTTGTTTGTTTGTTTGTTTTTTGTATACTTTTTAGCACTTGTTAATATTGGTGGATTTGTTTTTTAGTTTCATTGCTCTCGTCTTCCTTTCTGTCTTCCTTCCTTCCTTCTTTTCTTTCTTTCTTTCTTTCTTTCTTTCTTTCTTTCTTTCTTTCTCCCTTTCATTCCGAGCCATGTGGATGACAGGCTCTTGGTGCTCCAGCCTGGCAACAGGGCTGTGCATATGAAGTGAGAGAGGCAACTTCAAGACACTGGTCAACAAGAGACCTCCGAGCTCCACATAATATCAAATGACAAAAATCTCCCAGAGATCTCTATCTCAACGCCAAGACCCAGCTCCACTCAACGACCAGCAAGTTACAATGCTGGAAACCCTATGCCAAATATCTAGCAAGACAGGAACACAACACCACCCATTAGCAGATACACTGCCTAAAATCATAATAAGGCCACAGACAGCCCAAAACACATCATCAGATGTGGACCTGCCCACCAGAAGGACAAGATCCAGCCTCATCCACCAGAACACAAGCACTAGTCCACTCCACTAGGAAGCCTAAACAACCCACTGAACAAACCTTAGCCACTAGGGGCAGACACCAAAAACAATGGGAACTGCAAACCTGCAGCCTGCGAAAAGGATACCACAAACACAGTAAGTTAAGCAAAATGAGAAGACAGAGAAACACATAGCAGATGAAGGAGCAAAGTAAAAACCCACGAGACATAAAAAATGAAGAGGAAATAGGCAGTCTAGTTAAAAAAATTCAGAATAATGATAGTAAAGATGATCAAAAATCTTAGAAATAGAATGGAGATAATACAAGAATCGTTTAACAAGGACCTCGAAGAACTAAAGAGGAAACAAACACTGATGAAAAGCACAATAAATGAAATTAACAATTCTCCAGAAGCATCAATAACAGAATAACTGAGGCAGAAGAACAGATAAGTGACCTGAAAGATAAAATAGTGGAAATAACTACTGCAGAGCAGAATAAAGAAAAAAAAATGGAAAGAATTGAGGACAGTCTCAGAGACCTCTGGGATAAGGTTAAATGCACCAACATTTGAATATAGGGGTCCCAGAAGAAGAAGAGAAAAAGAAAGGGACTGAGACAATATTTGAAGAGATTATAGTTGAAAATTTACCTAATATGGGAAAGGAAATACTCAGTCAAGTCCAGGAAGAGTAGAGAGTCCCATACAGGAAAACTCCAAGGAGAAGCATGCCAAGACATGTATTAATCAAACAATCAAAAGTTAAATACAAAGTAAAAATATTAAAAGCAGCAAGGGAAAAACAACAAATAACATACAAGTGTATCCCCAAAAGGTTAATAGCTGATCGTTCAGCAGAAACTCTGCATGGCAGAAGAGAGTGGCAGGATATATTTAAAGTGATGAAAGGGAAAAACCTACAACCAATATTACTCTACCCAGCAAGGATCTCATTCAGATCTGACAGAGATATTGAAACCTTTACAGAGAAGCAAAAGCTAAGAGAATTCAACACCTTCAAACCAGCTTTACAACAAATGTTAAAGGAACTTCTCTATGCAAGAAACACAAGAGAAGGAAAACACCTACAATAACAAATCCAAAACAATTTTAAAAAATGGTAATAAGAACACACATATCGATAACTACATTAAATGTAAATGGATAAAATGCTCCTCCAAAAGTCATACACTGGCTGAATGGATATAAAAACAAGACCTGTATATATACTGTCTGAAAGAGACACACTTCAGATCTAGGGAGACATATGGACTGAAAGTGAGGGGGTGGAAAAAGATAATCTATGCACATGGAAATCAAAAGAAAGCTGCAGTAGCAATTCTCATATAAGACAAAATAGAGTTTATAATAAAGACTATTACAAGAGAAAATAAAGGACACTATATGATGATCAAATGATCAATCCAAAAAGAAGATATAACAATTGTAAATATTTTTGCACTGAACATAGGAGTACTACAGTACATAAGGCAAATGCTAACAGCCATAAAAGAGGAAATCAACAGTAACACGCACACGGTAGTGAACTTTAAACCCACAGTTTCACCAATGGACAGATCATCCAAAATGAAGATAAATAAGGAAACACAAGCTTTAAATGACACATTAAACAAGATGGACTTAATTAATATTTATAGGGCATTCCATCCAAAAACAACAGAATATACTTTCTTCTCAAGTGCTCATAGAATATTCTCCAGGATAGATCATATCTTGGATCACAAATCAAGCCTTGGTAAAAGTATGAAATTTGAAACCACATCAAGTATCTTTTCTGACCACAATGCTATGAGACTAGATATCTATTACAGGAAAAAAAATTGTAAAAAATACAAACATGTGGAGCCTAAACAATACACTACTTAATAACCAAGAGATCACTGAAGATATCAAAGAGGAAATCAAAAAATACCTATAAAGAAATGACAATGAAAACACGATGAACCAAAGCCTATGGGATGCAGCAAAAGCAGTTCTAAGAGGGAAGTTTAAAGCAATACAATCCTACTTTAAGAAACAAGAAACATCTCAAATAAACACCTAACCTTACACCTAAGTCAATTAGAGAAAGAAGAACAAAAACACCCCAAGGATTAGTAGAAGGAAAGGAATTATACAGATCAGATCAGAAATAAATGAAAAAGAATTGAAGGAAACATTAGCAAAGATCAATAAATCTAAAAGATAGTTCTTTGAGAAGATAAGCAAAATTGATAAAACATTAGCCAGACTCAACAAGAGAAAAAGGGAGAAGACTCAAATCAATACAATTTGAAATGAAAAAGCAGAGGTAACAACTGACACTGCAGAAATACAAACGATCATGAGAGATTACTACAAGCAACTCTATGCCAATAAAATGGACAACCTGGAAGAAATGGACAAATTCTTAGAAATGCACAACCTAATGAGACTGAACCAGGAAGAAATAGTAAATATGAACAGACCAATCACAAGTACTGAATTTGAAACTGTGATTAAAAATCTTCCAACAAACAAAAGCCCAGGACCAGATGGCTTCACACATGAATTCCATTAAACATTTAGAGAAGAGCTAATACGTTTCCTTCTCAAACTCTTCCAACATATAGCAGAGGGAGGAACACTCCCAAACTCAGTCTATGAGGCCACCATCACCTTCATACCAAAACCAGACAAAGATATCACAAAGAAAGAAAACTACAGGCCAATATCACTGATGAACATAGATGCAAAAATCCTCAACAAAATACTAGCAAACAGAATCCAACAGCACATTAAAAGGATCATACACCATGATCAAGTGGGCTTTATCACAAGAATGCAAGGATTCTGAAATATATGCATATCAATCAATGTGATACACCATATTTAAAAATTGAAGGAAAAAATCGTATGATCATCTCAATAGAGGCAGAGAAACCTTTCTACAAAATTCAACACCCATTTATGATAAAAAACCCTCCAGAAAATAAGCATAGAGGGAACTTTCCTCAACATAATAGGCGCTATATGACAAACCCACAGCCAACATCATCTTCAATAGTGAATAAATGAAACCATTTCCACTAAGATCAGGAATAATACAAGGTTGCCCACTCTCAGCACTAATGTTCAACATAGTTTTGGAAGTTTTAACCACAGCTATCAAAGAAAAAATAAATAAATAAAAGGAATCTAAATCAGAAAAGAAGAAGTAAAGCTCTCCCTGTTTGCAGATGACATGATACTATACATAGAGAATTCTAAAGATGCAACTAGAAAACTACTAGAGCTAATCAATGAATTTGGTAAATTAGCAGGATATAAAATTAATACACAGGGCTTCCCTGGTGGCACAGTGGTTGAGAGTCTGCCTGCTGATGCATGAGACACGGGTTCGTGCCCCGGTATAGGAAGATCCCACATGCCGCGGAGTGGCTAGGCCCGCGAGCCATGGTCACTGAGCCTGCGTGTCCGGAGACTGTGCTCCAGAACGGGAGAGGCCACAACAGTGAGAGGCCCACGTAACACACACACACACAAACACACACACACACACAAAATAATAATAATGCACAGAGATCTCTTGCATTCCTATACACTAATGATGAAAAATCTGAAAGTGAAATTAAGAAAACACTCCCATTTACCATTGCAACATAAAGAATAAAATATCTAGGAATAAACCTACCTAAGGAGACAAAAGACCTGTACGCAGAAAATTTTAAGACAGTGGTGAAAGATATTAAAGATGATACAAACAGATGGAGAGCTATACCATGTCCTTGGATTGGAAGAATCAACACTGTGAAAATAACTATACTACCCAATGCAATCTACAGATTTAATGCAATCCCTTTCAAACTACCACTGGCATTTTTCACAGAACTAGAACAAAAAATGTCACAATTTGTATGGAAACACAAGAGACCCTGAATAGCCAAAGCAATCTTGAGAAAAACAAATGGAGCTGGAGGAATCAGGCTTCCTGACATCAGACTATACTACAAAGCTACAGTAATCAAAACAGTATGGCCCTGGCACAAAAACAGAAATATAGATCAGTGGAACAGGATAGAAAGCCCAGAGATAAACCCACGCATATATGGTCACCTTATCTTTGATAAAGGAGGCAAGAATATACAGTGGAGATAAGACAGCCATTTTAATAAGTGGTGCTGGGAAGACTGGACAGCTACATGTAAAAGAAAGAAATTAGAACACTCCCTAATTCCATATACAAAAATGAACTCAAAATGTATTAAATACCTAAATGCAAGACCAGGCACTCTAAAACTCTTAAAGGAAAACATAGGCAGAACACTCTATGACATAAATCACAGCAAAATCCTTTTTGACCTACCTCCTAGAGAAATGGAAATAAAAACAAAAATAAACCAATAGAATATAATGAAACGTAAAAGCTTTTGCACAGCAAGGGAAACCATAAAGAAGACGAAAAGGCAACCCTCAGAATGGGAGAAAATACTTGCAAATGAAGCAACTGACAAATGATTAATCTCTAAAATTTACAAGCAGCACATGCAGCTCAATATCAAAAAAAAAAAAAAAAAACAACCCAATCTAAAAATGGACAGAAGACCTAATTAGACATTTGTCCAAAGAAGATATACAGATTCCCAACAAACACATGAAAGAATGCTCAACATCATTAATCATTAGAGAAATGCAAATCAAAACTAGAATGAGGTATCATCTCACACTAGTCAGAATTGCATCATCAAAAAATCTACAAACAATAATTGCTGCAGAGGGTGTGGAGAAAAGGGAACCCTCTTGCACTGTTGTTGGGAATGCAAATTGATACAGCCACTATGGAGAACAGTATGTAGGTTCCTAAAAAACTAAATATAGAACTATCATACAACTGAGCAATCCCACTACTGGGCATATACCCTGAGAAAACCATAATTCAAAAAGAGTTATGTACCACAATGTTCATTGCAACTCTATTTACAATAGCCAGGACATGGAAACAACCTAAGTGTCCATCCACAGATGAATGGATAAAGAAGATGTGGCACATATATACAATGGAATATTACTCAGCCATAAAAAGAAACGAAATTGAGTTATTTGTAGTGAGGTGGATGGACCTATAGTCTGTCATATAGAGTGAAGTCAGTCATAAAGAGAAAAACAAATACCGTATGCTAACACATATATATGAAATCTAAAAAGCAAGCAAAGAAAATGGTCATGAAGAACCTAGGGGCAAGATGGGAATAAAGATGCAGACCTAATAGAGAATGGACTTGAGGATACGGGGAGGGGGAAGGGTAAGCTGGCACAAAGTGAGTGAGTGGTATGGACATATATACATTACCAAATGTAAAATAGATAACTAGTGGGAAGCAGCTGTGTAGCACAGGGAGATCAGTTTGGTTCTTTGTGACCACCTAGAGGGGTGGGATATTGAGGCTGGGAGGGAGGGAGACACAAGAGGGAAGAGATATGGGGATATATGTATATGTATAACTGATTCACTTTCTTATAAAGCAGAAACTAACACACCATTGTAAAGCAATTGTACTCCAATAAATGTTAAAAAAGAACAAAAGGTTTTAGCACATTATATTTCCCCAAAGTGTTTGTGTTTTATAAGACAGAGTTCAGAAGTATATAATGTGACTACTAATAATGGACTTCCAGGTAGAAACTATAGTAAGAACTGGGTAATATTTTTGCAGTAGCTTTCCATCTGTTTCAAGTTGCATCACTCAGGTGTTTTCCCACAAATGGTTAGTAAAATTAAAGTAAAATTAAAGAAGCCTTAGATCTCTAAAGTAGAAAAGAGAACAAACCTTGGCAATGCAGAAGTATATTGAAAAATAATTTATTAATGTAAAAGCCATATGTACCCTGCCACCCTCTCCTTTGTCTCCCTGTTTCTTTTGTACCCTGGAAGTTTGGACAATGACAATTGTCTATGCAAACAGGATCAACACGATAGGATCACTGTTTCTAACACTTGTGTTGAATTATAATGTGTTGAATTATATTAATGCTTCCTAATATTAATAATTATTACCTTCTAAGCCCATCCACGTTGTTGCAAATGGCAGAATTTCATTCTTTTTATGGCTAATATTCCATTGTATAAGTATATCACATCTTCTTTATCCATTCACTGTTGATGGACATTTAGGTTGCTTCCGCATCTTGGCTACTCTAAATAATGCTGGTATTTTGTGGTGAGTTTAAAAGGTGTATAATGTCTAAAAATCTTTTTTTTTTTTTTTTGGTTGTGCCATGTGGCATTTGGGATCTTATTTCCCCGACCAAGGATTGAACCAATGTCCCCTGCAGTTAACCACTGGACCGCCAGGGAAGTCCCAGAATATAATCTATAAAAATGTTGAATTATTATGCCGTACACCTGAAACTAATATGATGTTGTAAATCAACTGTACTTCAATTAAAAGTTATTGAATTCCTAGAAAATACCCCAATCATTTTTGTATATTATTCTTTGTGTAGATTCTAATTACTGATAGTTTCTTTATTTACATAAATGAGATCAATCTTAGTTTTCTTTGGGAAGTTATTTTTGGGTAGATTTCATCTCAGTGTTATGTTGACTTTGTAACAAAAATCTAGAAGCTTACTTTGTCTATACTCAGGAACAGTTGAAAAACTTTCAGAATGAATTATTTCTTGAAAGAGAGAAATTACCTTATACACTTCCTTGAAACTGATGCTTGTTTCCAGGGAAAAAAGTCCCCCAATCTCGTCTCTTTATTAAGACTATTTTTTTTTCAATGGCAATTGGTTTATTTAATTTTTTAAAAAATCTCATCTGGAGCAGTTTATGGTAATTTATATTTTCACAGAAAATCTTCTATTTCATTCAGATTTTGAAATTTATTTGCCCAAGGTTGAGCAAAGTCATCTCATATAATTATTTTGCATTTCTCTGTATCTGTGGTAATTTTCCATCTTTTGAGTTCTAATTGTGTTTGTGCTTTTCCCCCTTTATTCTTGATTAGATTAGCTAGTGACTTATTTATTTTATTATTATGATTTTTTGAAGAAAAAGCTTTCGGATTTATTCATTATTTCTACTGCATTTTCTATCTTTGAAGTCATTAATATTAGCTTTTATCTTAATTAATTTCTTGTTTCTGCTCTTCTGGTAAAATTGTACACTTACATTAGTAGATATAATCCTTATAACAACCCTAGAAGATAACTACTTCTTTTACTCCCCTTTTACAAATTAGGACACTGAGGCACTAAGAGGTCATTAGCCCAGGGTTATGCAGTTGGTAGAATAGTAGAGCCAGGATATGAAGTTAGAGCTGTGTTTTTATCCACTATACTATACTGTCTCCTTCAGTTTTTATTACTGCTCCCCCCTTCATTGGTTGAGTTATTGAATGTTTAATTAATGTATTTTCAATATTGGTCTTTTATCATTAACAGTCTTTAATGCTATAATGTTTCTTCTGAGTACAAATTTATTAGGATCTTATATGTGCTTTAATTATTGTTTTTCTCTGGGTTTTATGGAATTTCAGGTTTTATTTTCTTTTGACTTAGTAATTATTTGGTACAGTTTTTATTTCCTGATGTTTGAGGTATTGAGGACTTTGTTGATTTGTTTGTTGTTTGAATATTTCCTCCATAGATAATCTATTTCAAGTTAAAGATGTATTTTTTTCCTTGTTTGATGGTAGTATTTTGTCATGAATAGGTATTAAATATTTTTAAATGTTTTACTCAACTACATATTAAGATTGTCTTATAATTTTTTTTTTCCTAATCTGTTAACATAGTGAATTAGATTGCTTCATTTGCTCATAACAAAACATCCTTAGGATTCTGTGATAGTCATTTTGTACTATTTTTTTAACTCACCTTTGGGTTTGGGTTGCTAACATTTATTTAGGTTCTTTGCATTCATACTCGCAAGTAAAAGTTTCCTAGAGTTTCATTGTGCTACCACTTATAATATCCTTGTAAGGTGATATGGTTATCTTCCTATGCTTTTATTTGCTATTTAATGGTATATTAGGCAAGCTTCCTGGTTGATAAAACCAAAAATCAATTCTAGTTTACTTAAGTAGAAGATTAATTTAACATGAGGATATCATGGAACTTATACAATGGGAAGACTAGAGAACAATGTTTAGAAAACAGATAAGAACAAAAGGAAGTTATGAAGGTGAAAAAGCTTGGGCATTTGCACTAATGCTGCTGTGCCTGCCGCCAGTGGATGTTCTTTATACCACCCGTGGATTCTCAACTCCAGTAAAATGACTGAACATAACCTGTAATTCTCCCAGCACCTTTTTTCACTTCCTTCATACTATTAAAATTTTGTGTAGGAGCATGTAATTTGTTGGCTTTTCCTAACATAATTTAGATACCAGGGGTTAAGGAGAGGGAATGCATGTACCCCTTCAATTTTCATAATGTTAAGAGCAAAGTTTAATATGGGATTAACTTTTTGAATGTTCCATTTTGTTCAAAAAGAAAATGAATTTTCCAGTTAAGTACAAAGTTTATTGGTTACTTAATTCAAATTTATACATTTCACTTTTTCTTTGCTTGACAATAGTTGTCTGAAAAAAATGAAGCTGGTTGTTCCAACTATAACTATGTATCTGTCAATTTCTTTTGCATTTTTTAACACATGTTATTACATATTTGTCATTTTATGGCATAAATAAAATCACATCCTCTCTGCTTGTGTTTAAAATCAATTGAGAGTTAGACACAAGTTATTATATGAAGATCAAAATACCTTGGTTATGATTACTCCTGATAGAACTGACAAGAGAAAGTGGCTTTAGACCTTCAGCCAACTGATCTTTTTTAATACTTCTTTATAAAGACTTAACCACCCAGTCATGGGGACAGCTTAACAACTGCATGTCACACCTACAAAGGCCAGCCCCTACTGTGTGTCAGTGAACAGGTTAGAGGATTTGTATTTGCATACAGCAAGAATGGCTCACAAAAAAAAGAGACAGAGACAGAGAGAGAAAGAAGGACAGAGACAGAGAGACCAAGCATAATGATTATTATTCCAAATTCTGTTTGCTCCTCTTTCCATGGAGAGAAGTAAGCATTGCCAGGAGTGTGTGTCTAGCAAAGTCTCCCATATGGAAACATGAGGAATAGAAAATATGATTCCCTGTTAATGCATTATGTTGAACAATATGAAATTCCCAATTATTTCACCCTATTTTACCTAAAAATAATAGCAATTTCATATTTCAATGTTATCTTACAAGTTACATTAAGTTTAATTTTTTTTTTTACATTATAGTTGTCCCCCATTATCTGAGGTGTTATGTTCCAAGACCCCCAGGGGATGAGTGAAACTGTGGATAGTACTGAACCCTATATCTACTATGTTTTTTTCTATATATACTTATGATAAATGTTAATTTACAATATATAAATTAATGTTTTTGTTTGTTTCAATAGAATGCTCCTCATTTAGGGCTTGCCTGAAGTTTCCTCAGGATTAGATTCAGGTTATGCATTTTCAACTAGAAGACAACATAGGTCACAATCTTCATCCTCATCTCATTTATGATGTAATTTTGATCACCCAGTCAAGGTTTTGTCTGATTTCTTCATTATATAAATACTATATTTTTCCTTACAATCAATAAGAAGTAGAGAGACACTTTAAGACCATGTAAACATCCTGCTCTTCATCAACATTTCCTCCTAAATTTAGCTTTTAATGATTCTTGCCTGATCTGATATTTACTATGATTGAAAATGCTGATTTTCCAACTTCAGTACTTCCTCCACATTTACTAGTCAGCACTTGCCATTCTATTGTAAGCAAGATCCCTTCCTCTTCTTGTTAGATTGTTTATTTGTTGAGTTAGTTGGTATGGACTCATGAACTCTTATGAATAATTTATAATTTATTATTGTATTTTTTAACTATTTTACCATTAAGCCTATTTTATCTCCTATTAATATTGGTCCACTTGCTTTTCTTTTGTTAGTGTTTGTCTGACATGTATTTTCTATGCTTTTATTTTCAACGATCCCATTTTAAGTTTGTTACTTGTAAACAGCATATTGCCAGTTATTGTTTGTTTTATTTATTTATTTTACAAAATTAAGAAATAGAAAAAAAATTTTTTCTTGTGATGAGAACTCTTAGGATTTACTCTCGTTAACATCTTTCATGTATAACATACAGCAGTGTTAATTATATTTATCAAGTTGTACATTACATCCCTAGTACTTATTTATCTTATAACTGGAAATTTGTACCTTTTGACTACCTTCATCCAATTCTCCATTCCTCCTCGCCTTTTGCAACCACAGATCTGATCTCTTTTTCTAAGTTTTTTTTGTCTGTTTATTGAAGTATAATGGACCTACAACATCATGTTAGTTCCAGGTGCACAACATAGTGATTCAATATTTCTATACATTTCAAAATTTGTTTATTTGGTTTATACCAACCAGAAAGTATCTGTCTTTTAACATGTGAGATTAACCCACTCATATTTATCATGATTACTAATATATTTACTGATGACTTATTCTTGCCATCTTCTGTTACTGTTATTTCTTAATATGCTTTCTGGATTTTTTCCCCCAATTCTGTTTTATGTTTGATTGAGCAGGTTTTCTAAAGCAATACTTTTCCCCCTGTGCCTGGCAGTCTTGGAGATTCACTAATGACACAAGCCTTAAGCATAAGTACAGTCAAAAGCTACCTATAGCATGTGATAAGTAGGTCACTGAAGATCATCGGCTTTAATATTGTTCATGATCATACTTTGGAAGGCATCTGCGCCTGATATACTAGATTTTGTGTAATATTTCTACTCAAATTCTGATAGGATCTGAATGATTTGCTGGGTCCCAATGCAGTTTGTGAGGTCACTTTCCATTTATAAGTCTCTTAACTACATGCCCTGTTAGATTAAATGTAGAAATGCATTGGTATAACCTCAACAGATCCCAGTAGGAAATAAGAATATATATATTTCTACTCTGTCTAGTATCCATTCAATTTTTATTATATCCTCCTAAGTGAAGATTCAATACCCATTCTCCTACCCTTAGCACATAATATACAGAGATTTTCAGGCTTAATATGCCTTTCCATAGCTTCCACATTATAGGTTAAAACAGTATTGTTCCTAATCATAGCAGATGAAACTATTTTTATAGAATCAATTTCAATTTTAAGAGTAACTTGAGAATTGCTAACAGTTTTTAAATTTTTTTGGTATTAAACAAATAGCTGTTTCTGAAGCTGAGATTTTTGAGACTCAGATCATCAGTTTTGTCTCAATTTGATTAAATATAAAGGTAATGTCTGAAAGATTTGTCTCAGGTAAAACTTCTGAACCATATATTATAATATTATAGCATTATCTCAACTTACCATCATATCATCCAGGGCAATCTCTGTGTGTATGATTATATTTGTGTGTTTATGGGGGTGAGTCAGTGTGCGTGTCTGTGTCTACACTGATGTTAGACCAAACCAGAATCCTGGAATACCTAGGTACTACAGAAGGGAAAAGAGACTAACATTTATCAGAACATGCTAAGTGCCTGAAACTTTATACCAGCATAAAATTATATCCTTGGGGCTTCCCTGGTGGCGCAGTGGTTGAGAGTCCGCCTGCCGATGCAGTGGACACGGGTTCGTGCCCCGGTCCGGGAGGATCCCACATGCCGTGGAGCAGCTGGTCCCGTGAGTTATGGATGCTGAGTCTGCACGTCCGGAGGCTGTGCTCCGCAACGGCAGAGGCCACAACAGTGAGAGGCCCGCATACCGCAAAAAAAAAAAAAAAAATTATATCCTTGCAATAACTTTTTGTTAGTTATATCATTTTCTTTTTAGATGAGAAAATTAAAGTTCAGATATATTAGGCAACTTGCCCAACATCGCACCATGTGGGGACTTTTATTTCTCTACTAAGTATCCAGTTCCTCCTTCTTCTGGTAATGAATGTTTTATGTTGCTTGACTGATAATGTTTCCACCTCTATGTTCATCACAGGAATTTATGATACAACCCAAGTGTGGCTAATCAAAGTATTACATTCCTCCAGATTTGTTCAAATATGAGTACAAAACCTAATCCAGACCAATGAAATTTCATCCTGACACTCATACTGGGACTGTTGAGAGTTTCACCTTCCCTTTCCTCTGTAGGTAGAAAGCTGTTATGATGTAAGTCGAAAGCTGCCAGGAGCCAGCTGCCTGAAAATGATGCTAACCTTAAGAAAAGCAAGGACAATACATTGAGATCATCTGTAATCATTTGATCCCCTGAGTTCCAGCAATGAGTAAATCTAGGTTTATAGTCATAGACCTTATAGTAATAAGGGCAAATAAGTTATTTTTTATTCTTAAGCTTTGGTGGAGTTTCTGTCTTAAAAAAAACGATAATCCTGATTTATAAAGACTAGTAGTTACAGATAATTCTCTTTTTCTAAACTCTACCTACCTTTTAAGGCCCATTTGAAGTGAATTCTTCACTGTAGAGCTTTCCCTGACCCTCCCCCTCTTCCAGGCATACTCTCTCCTTTATAGGCACAATATACTTATTTTACAGTACTTGTTACATTCTACACTGTACTAGTTTTAACTTTTTATGTACTCCTTATTTCTTCCTACTAAACAATACATATTTAGTGAGAAAGAGTCTTTCTGTCATTTCTTGCAGCCCCTGAGGAAAAGTAACCTAAAATGCAATTATCTTTTAGTAAGTGTTTCATAAATGTTTGCTAAGTTAACACAGTTTTATTCTTTATTTTTTACTTAAAATCAGAAGCTTTAAAGTGTTTTTGCTTCTTAAGATAAAATTTGGTAAGTGTCTCAAAGAACAGTTTGATGAAAATCATTAACTTACCTGGGATAGACTTAGTCAGACATTCATAATATTGGGCTATATCTACATAAATAATTGTTTTGCAATAGCCATATTTTAAAATAATCTATTCAACTAAAACATAATACCATGATTCAGAACCATGTTTATAAATTCAATGAATTACATTTTTTTCACATGCATTAAAAAATAAAACTTCTGTATAGCTTGGGCCAAGGAATAAAAACATTCAAATATTTCATAAACACCCATTCTGGAAAACTGAGCTGTTCAAAAGTCTTTCAAAATTAAAATAGAAACTATTGGCCTATGATCTATTGAAAACCTTTAATCATCTCTAATCAAACAGTTTTCAAAGTCAAAATTGCTTAATTGCCATAGTCTTAATAAAACATGGACTCATATATAGGTTTAAAGAAACAGGAAAAAAACAAATTTTCCCCAGATGTTTCAGAGGATCATCTCACTTACATCCTTGTCACAATTCAGGAATTTGCTTCTTTGAGATCTCATGGTGGGTTATTGAAATACATACTAAAAAAATATACCACCACTGTATGTTCAACATGACCTACCTCCTTGAATGTAATTTCCATTCTAGAAGAAAAGTGACGAATCAAAGTAAAATAAACCAGTACAGAACCTCACTATTCTATCCTCTGATAAAAATTTAGTATTAGAAGAACCCACCAAAAGCTTGTTAATTGCTATTATTAAACTAATTACAAAATGTGTGTGTGATATAAATATGTGTAACTGACTTAGCAAAGTATTTTGTAGAGCTTGGAAATTGCTTTCCTGTCCTTGCTGACATCTACTTGATGCTTGAGGGCTTTATAAAGATGTTTGCCATTTAGTCAAAGTTTTATCATAATTGAAAGAAGAGCATATTCCCAATACAGCCTATTTCATTTTATGTGGGCCTTATACTTTTCAAACTCAAGTTTATATATGGATTCTTTTGTTATTTATTCATCTCTTACTGACAAGAAAATAAGCCTTATTAAATTTTGACTTTAACGTAACATTTTGGCATTTTACCTTAAATATTATAGTTCTAAACTGCATTTCTCATGTAGCACTTGAGACACGGTAGTCACCTAGTCATCTATTGCATAAATTCCTGATTAATGATACTTATTTTCTGTTTTATCAAAAAATGTTTTAGAAGTACTTTGTTTCTAAGGACATCAAAATTACACATGGATTAAGATCACTGTGAAGTAAATTTGGAAGAAAGAGTGAACTAAATTGAAAAGATCTTCCTGATCTTTACAAAAGATGGTTTGCTACTGCCATGTTGAAAGTTGACTAATATCCCTTTAATTTCAATGCCAGCTCCAGAAACATGAGGCAAAGTAATTCTTCTCAGTTACTCTTCTACTTAATGAATATGGTATTGGGAATAAACTGTTTGGAGAAGAAGTCAGCATCATATTAATTAAAATGATTTTAGGGGCCTCCCTGGTGGCGCAGTGGTTAAGAGTCCGCCTGCCGATGCAGGGGATACGGGTTCGTGCCCCGGTCTGGGAGGATCCCATATGCCGCGGAGCGGCTGGGCCCATGAGCCATGGCCGCTGGGCCTGCGCGTCCGGAGCCTGTGCTCCGCAGCGGGAGAGGCCACAGCAGTGAGAGGCCCGCATACCGCAAAAAGAAAAAAAAAATGATTTTAGGATTACAAGCATTCTTTAATAACAAGGGTAAACCTATAGTTTAAATACATACATACATACATACATGGAAATACATACACATAATGTGGAAATTATACTGCTAGCAAATTACTGCTGTCATGACTGGAATTCTTAATAGACGTCTGAGGAAGACCATAGGCTTCATGATAATATGTAGCTGGTAGGAAAAGGGAATATTCTATCTTTTGGAAAGTCTCCATTATATAGAATAACTTGTTTTCTTAACACTACACTAACTACCATGGAATTTAATTTAATGTTCATTTATCTTTTTCCCTTTCCTCAGCCCCAGCTTGTATCTATTCTACAGCCACATATATTGGATTATGGAGCAGTCCTTAGAGTTTTTATTTCATAGCTACACCTTCTTTCTGCCTGAGTTTTATACATATGAACATAGAACATAAAAACTGCCACTGTAACTTGAGACTTTCAGTTCATCTGCCATCAACCAAAGGAGCTAAAATTGAAGTTCAACCTTTTAGTATGTTGTCACACTACAGTCTTGACCTCAGATGGCTAGATTGCTTGCATAATACTTGGATCCACAAAAGTAAGGATTTCTTGATTAACCTGGATGTTGATAATGGATTTTCATTTTAAATATAAATTTAATTTAAATGATTTAAATTAGCATTGTCAATTAAATATAATAAATATTTTTGCACCTGGCAATATCTGATTATTCAGTTTAGTTAATAGTGTCAGGAGTATTGCGAATCAACAATATCTTGCTTTTCAGCAAAGATTTATACTATGCCTTTGTACCTGATACTGTGTTTCAGAAAATAAATGTTTTATTCTGTTTTAAAAACATTTTCCAAAAGGGAAGAAGTTTTTGCTTATTCATCTTTCATTTTCTGTGCATTTTATTGCTTTTTTATTTATAAATTTCAACATTTTTGCATGTTTGGGATAATTCAGACTTACATCTGAAAACAACTGGAAAATACATTTGAAGTTTTTTTTTAAGAAATCTAAATACTACTTTTATTATCTTTAACAGAATTCAAGAACATTTTATCTTGTATTATTAAACTGAGTATGTTAACATTTATAGTTAAATAAATGTGATGGGATTTATCAGATCCCAATATTTGCGTATTATGTACACCCGAGTCCAGGGATATAATATAAAGATCTTTTTTATGACTTTTTGTTTCTATGGTTGAATATTTTAGTACTTTATCTGGATTTGGTTTTCATGAAAAATTTTCAGTGTCTCCTTAACTCTTATGTTAATTTTTATCAATCCACTTATGATATTAAATATACTAGGAATCTAAAAGTCAAGTCAATCAATAAGGAGGGATTTCCTTGGCTACTCTAGAAAGAAATATATTGAATTATTGTAATACTCATTTTTACCCAAAGAATGAAAAGAAGATAGTATAATTCATACTACTTTAATAAGCTATCTGGAGACCCCAAATATTTACTTTGGCATACTATAGCATGAAATGAAATAGGTGTTTTACTTTCAAATCCCAAAGTCTGATTCTTAGCCCTAAATCTTCAATTATATAAAGAATTTCTAGTTGAGTGCTGTCTTTGGACAGAACCAGTGATTCTAGATTTTTTGGATTAAAAGATCTAAATAATATATAAATTTAATAATAAAAGCAAATAGAATAAACATACATGGTACATCAATGCGACAGAATTCTACTTAGCAATAAAAATGAATATAATACTGTAACATGCAATATCTTCTATGAAACTTCAAAATATTATATTAGAGTGACTTCATCAAGATGGCAGAAGTCCCAGAAGCTCCTTCTACCCATGGAGACACAAATTCAACAATAATATACAGACCAGATTCCCTTTGTGAGAAATCCAGAAATCAGTTAAGAGGCTCCTGCTCCCCAGGCAAAGGAGAAACTAGCTGCATGGAACCTGGTAGGAAAATCCATGGCACTCACTCACCATACTCCCTCTCCTCGCTCAGTGTGTTGTGATAAAGAGGAAACACTAAGCTCCTGGTTTCTCCCTGAGAAGGGAAAGAGAACACTGGAACATACATCCAACATTTAGACTTTTCAGGAGGCTTCTTGATGGACTGGTTTCTGTCTTGTCTGAATCTAAGTGCTGATAGGAAAAGGCACCAGGTTGGAGGCCACTAGGAACAAAAGCATCAGTTTAGATTATATCACAAACCCATTCACTACAGTCCTTCCCCTTGGCTCAGTGTGGAATGAACAAGAGAAAATAATATCAACTCCTGGCTTCTCCTTGGGAAGGGAAAGTGCTGGATCATGCATTAAGTGTTCTGGCTTTTGGGGGAGACTGTCAGAGGGATTGATGTCTGTTTCCCCTGTTTCAGAAAACTGACTGGATCTGGCATATTGGGAGAAGAAAAGAGAGGTGGAGGGCTTGCTGTTGCTCTAGAGGACCCACAGTACAGCAGACAGAGGACAATGGGTATTGGCAGTCTTTCTCTTGGGGAGAAAGAGAAGCATAGAGTATGCATTCAATGTTCTAGCTTTTCAGGACATTTCCCAAGGGTCTGGTTTCTGTCTTGATTGACTCAGAGTGTTGAAGGGACTGGCATACTCTAGATGCCTGGTGGGGGGGGCTACAGATTAAAAAAGAAAGTGGGGCAGTTGTTCAAGCTCCAGAAAATCTGTCGTACTGTAGACAGACACCAGAAGGAGGAAGAGATTACAAGATGCTGAAAAAAGAAGCCAGCGTATCCCTCCAATAGGGACTTTAAACACAGAATTCCAGAGAAGACACGTCTACAGAAAAGGTTTGAGTGGCCCCCAGAATTTCTAGCTGGGGTGATTCGTGAAGTACTTTCCCTGTATGAATCCAGAGAAGCAGCTGCTTTATCAAATGTGCAGATCACCACACAAAGCTACAAGGCACACAAAGAAAGAGGAAAACAAGGCCAAATCAAAAGAACAAACAATTCTATGAAAAATGACAAAAAAGAAACAGAAGTATATGAATTATATAACAAAGAATATAAAATAACCATCATAAAGATGCTAAATAAGCTCAAGAAAATTATGTATGAACAATATGAGAATATCAACACAGAGATAAAAAATGTAAACGAGAACTAAATAGAAATTTTGGAGCTGAAGTATACAGTAACTCAATTGAAAAATCTACTACTGGGTTTCAATAGCAAACTTGGTCAAGCAGAAGAAAAAAACAGTAAACTTGAAGACAAATTATTTGAAATTATCCAGTCAGAGAAACAAACTGAAAAAATAATGAAAAAGAGTAAAGAAAGCCTAAGGGACCTATGGGACACCATCAAATAGACCAATATTTAAATTATGGTAGTTCCAGAGGAGAAGAGATAAAGGGACAGAAAGCTTATTTGTTGAAATAATGGCCACAAACTACATAAATCTAGTGAAGAAAATGGACATTCAAATTCAAGAATACTGAGGGACTACAGATAGAAAGAGTCTAAAGAAGTCTACACCAAGACACAATATGATCAAATTGTAAAAGTCAAAGGTAAGAAGAATATCAAAAGTAGTAAGAGGAAAACAGCTCATCATGTACAAGAGAGACCTCATAAGTCTATCAGTGGATTTCTCAGCAAAAACTTTGCAGGCCAGAAAGGAGTGGGATGATATATTCAAATTGGTGAAAGAAAAATACTGCCTACTAAGAATATTGTATTTGAAAAAAACTGTGCTTGAGAAAAGGAGAGCTAACGATTTTCCCAGACAAACCAAAATTGAGGGAATTCATCACCACTAGACCTGCCTTATAAGAAATGCTAAGGGAATTCCTTCAAACTGAAATTAAAAGATGCTAAATAGCCACACAAAAGCATATAAAATCATAAAGCTCCCAGGTAAAGGTAAATATATAGACAAATAGAGAATACTATAAGACTGTAAGAGTAGTACATAACTCACTTTTAATTCTGATATAGAGGTTAAAAAGCAAAATTATTAAAAAAACTATATAAAATATATTAGTGGATAAACAATATAAAAGGATATAATTTGTGACCTTAATAACATGAAGTGTTAGGGAAAGGTAGGAAAAATGCAGAGTTTTTATGTAAAACTAAAGTTGTTATCTACTTAAATAGATTGTTATAACTCTAAAATGTCCCATGTAAGCCCCACAGTAACCACAAAGAAAATATCTAAAGAAGATACACAAAAGAACATGAAAAGGGAACTAACTCATCTCACTACAAAAAGTCAATGAATCACAAAGCAAGACAGCAAGAAAGGTAAAAAGGGACAAAAGAGCTATAAGAAAACAATGAACAAAATTACAGAAGTAAGTCTTTCCATATAAGTAATTACTTTACTTGTAAATGGATTAAACTCTTCAATCAAAAGACATAGAGTGGCTGAGTTGGACAATCAGGCAACATTCAACTATATGTTATCTATATGAGACCCGCTATTTAGATTTAAGGGCATACATACAATAAAAGTGAAAGGATGGGAAAAGATATTCCATGCCAATGGTAACCAAAAAGGAATAGGGTAGCCATACTTTTATCAGAAAAAATAAGCTTTAAGTCAAAAAATGCCACAAGAGACAAAAAATTATATGATAAGAAGGCCAATTCACCAGAAGGATATATCAACTATAAAAATTTATAAACTCAGCATTAGAGCAACAAAATATATGAAGCAAACATTGATAAAACTGAAGGGAGAAATAGACAACAACACAATAATAGCAGTGGATTTCAATAACCCACTTTCAATAATGGATAGAACAGACAGAGATCAATAAGGAAACAGAACTTAAACAATGCCATAGGCCAAATAATGTAACAGACATATGAAATCATTTCACTTAACAGCAGCAGACTACACATTCTTCTCAAGCACACCTGGAATATTCTCCAGGATAGACTACAGTTTAGATCACAAGATAAGTCATAGCAAACATAAGAAGACTGAAATGTTACCAGTTATATTCTCTGATCACAATGGTATAAAACTAGAAATTAATGGCAGAAGAAAAACTGGTAAATTCTCAAATAAGTGGAAATTAACCAACACACTCCTGAAAAAAACAATGGATCAAAGAAGAAATCAGAAGGGAAATAGAAAATATCTTAAGATAAATTAAAATAACAACACCACGCACCAAAACATATGGGACACAGCAAAAGCAGTAATAAAAGGGTGGTTTATAGTGGTAAACACATACATTAAAAAAGAAGAAAGATCTCAGTTAAACAACTTAACTTTATATCTCAAGGAACTAGAATAAGGAGAATGAACTAAACCCAAAGTTAACAGAAGGAAGGAAATGATAAGGGTTGGAGCAGAAATAAATGAAATAGAGACGAAGTATAATAGAAAAAACAACAATGACAACAATGAAAAGACAATTTGGATTGATTCCAATTCAAGATGGCAATCAAGGAAGATACTGAACTCCCCTCCTCCTAAGGCACACTGAGTCTACAACTACATATGGAACAACTATCTCTTTAAAAAAAAACCCTAAAGTCTGATTAAGTGACAAGTACATATTAGGCAAATAAGGTAAAAATCACATCAAAGTGGGTTATTGAGGCTGGGACACATTCTTGCCATAAACCCCACAACATTGTGGTGACCCACAACCAGGAGGAAACTCAAAACCCAGAGCTTCTCCCTAAGGAGTGAAAGGTTCAAACCATACATCAGGCACCCCAACTTTTATGGCATGCACTTGAGAGATGACTCCCCAAAACAGTTAATTTTGAAAACCAGCAGGGCTTGTGTCCTGAGACCCACATGATGGTTGCAATCCGAGAAATGCCTCTTAAAGAGATTGAATGCTTGGACTCACCCACATCAGGCTCCAACTTAGAGGCAGCCAATTGCACTCAAGCTTAAAATGAAGGAGGTTAACCTGCTTATATTAAAACCTTGGCCTGAGGTGAGGCATTTAGTTTAACACACACACATCTAGTAACCTACTAGAACACTCTTTGAGGACAGAGATTGGCAGGAGCCATCTTTGTCCTCTCCATTTGCCATGCTCCAGAGCACCAGTATCTCCCAGGAGGAAACCTTTACATGTGTCTGGTACCTCAATTTTTGCAGCTGCTTCCTAGGAGACTCTTTTCAACTGCCTAGCCCTGGAGGGCATTTGCGCTTGTGTTCCCATGAGACTGCAATAATTGTTGTCACCCAAAAAAGAGCTCATGCTCCTGTCTGGTGCCCCAATTTTTGTGACTGTGGCCAAGGGACACCTCTATATCATCTGGCTCTGATAGTCAGTGGATCTTAAATTCATGGGTCCCACAGGTCTATAACCAATGGAGAAATAGTTCTTAGAGAGTTATTATCCTGAGGGCACAGCAAGAGGCAATGGACCCAAGACCTCTGTCTTCCTGTGAAGGAGGCCTATTAGCTAGTTATCATGACTGTGATCGGGGTGGGGGGGTGGGTGGGTAGGCTTCTAATTAAACAAGCATTGAGAGGCTGACTCTAATCCTTTCAAGAGACCTCAGAGGACAGTTGCTATCTTCTAACTGAAATGGTATGAAACTAGAAATTAATTATACAAGTTCATGAATATGTGGAGATTAAATAATATGCTATTTAATAAAACATAGGTCAAAGAAAAAATCCAAAGAGAAATCAAAACACATTGAGACAAATGAAAATGAAAACATAACGTACCAAAATTTATGGGATGCAGCAAAATCAGTTCTAAGAGGGAAGTTAATAGCAATACATTTCTACCTCAAGAAGTAAGAGAAGTCTCAAATAAACAATCTAACTTTATATCTCAAAGAGTTAGAAAAAGAAGAAAAAATAAAGCCTAAAGTTAGTAGAAGGAAGGAAATAAATATTAGAGCAGATATAAATAAAATGGAGACTAAAAAGACAATAAAACAATTAATGAAACTAAGACCTAATTCTTTGAAAAGATAAAATTGTCAAACGTATAGTTACACTAATTAAGAAAAAAGAGAAAGAACACAAATAAAATAAGAAATTAAGGAAGAGATATTACAACTGATACCACAGAAATACAAAGGATCATGAGATTACTATCAACAATTATACACCAATAAATTGGACAACCTGGAAGAAATGGATAAATTCATAGAAACATACAACCTACCAAGACTGAATCATGATGAAATAGAAAATCTGAGCAGTGATAACTAGACATAGAATTGATCCAATAATCAAAAATCCCCCAAAAGATATAGTTCAGGACCAGACAACCTCACTGGTATATTCTACCAAACAGTCAATTAATAATTAATACCAGCCCTTCTCAAATTCTCTCAAAAAATTAGAAGAGGGGAAACACTACCAAACATATTTTACAAGGACAAAATTACCTGGATACAAAAACCAGACAAGGATATCACACAAAAAAAGAAAATAACAGGCCAGTATTCCTTATGAACATAGATGCAAAACTCCTCAACAATATATTGGCAAACCAAGTTCGAAAATACATTAAAAGGATCATATACCATGATGAAGTGAGATTTATTCCAGGTATGCAAGAACGGTTTTACATCTGCAAATCAACCAATATGATACACCACATTGACAAAGTGAAGGATAAAAATCATATGGTCATCTCAATAGATGCAGAAAAAGCATTTGACAAAATATAACATCCATTTATGATAAAACCTCTCAATAAAGGAGTATAGAGGAAACATACCTCAACAAAATAAAGGCCATATATGACAAGTCCACAGCTAACAACATACTCAAGGGTGAAAACTGAAAGATTTTCCTCTAAGACCATGAACAAAACAAAAATTCTCACTTTGGCCCCTTTTACTCAACATAGTATTGAAAGTCCTAACCAAAGCAATTAAGCAAGAAAAAGAAATAAAAGCCATCTAAATTGGAAAAGAAGAAGTAAAACTGTCCCTGTTTGCTGATGATATGATATACATATAAAATCCTGAAAACTCCATCATAAAAACTGTTACAACTAACAAACGAATTCAGTAAACTTTCAGGATACAAAATCAATAAGCAAAAATCTGTTGTATTTCTTTACACTAATAATAAACTACCAGAAAGAGAAATAAAGAAAACAATCCCAATTACAATTGTATCACAAAGAATAAAAAACCTAGGAATGTTAAACTAAGGGGGTGAAAAACCTATGTATTGAAAACTGCAAGACATTAATGAAAGAAATTGAAGAAGAGAAAAATAAATGGAAAGATATTCCATGCTCATGGATTGGAAAATTAATATTGTTAAAATGTCCATACTATCCAAAGCAATATACAGATTCAGTGAAACCCCTATCAAAACTTTAATGGCATTTTTCACAGAAATGGAACAAACAATCCTAAAATTCGTATGAAACCACAAAAGAGTCTGAATAGTCAAAGTAATCTTGAGAAAGAAGAAAAAAGCTGGAGGCCTCATGCTCCCTGATTTCAAACTAGGTTACAAAGCTATAGCAATCAAAGAAGTATGGTATTGGCATAAAAACAAGCACATAGATCAATGCAATAAAACAGAGAGCACAGAAATAAATCCACATATGTATATTCAGATAATCTCAACAAGAGTACAAAATATATCCAAAACATATAAAGAACTCCTACAACTCAATAACAAAAATTGCAGAACTCAATTTAAAAATGGACAGCATACCTTGAATAGACATTTCTCTAAAAAAAGATATACATACACAGAATTACAAGTGCTGGCAAGAATGTGGAGAAATTGGAACCCTTATATACTGTTGATAAGAGTGTAAAATGGTGCATCCACTGTGGAAAACAATGTGTAGGTTCCTCAAAAAGTTAATACTAGAACTACTGTATGATGCAACAATTGCCCTTCTGGATATTTATCGAAGAGAACTGCAAACAAGATCTAAAAAAGATATTTGCATTTCCATGTTCACTGAAGCATTATTCACAATAACCAAGAGATGGAAATGACCTAAATATCCATCACTGGATGAATGCATAAAGAAAATATGGTATGTGTGTGTCTGTATATATATAAATATTATGTGTTATTCAGTCTTTTTTTTTTTTTTTTTTTTTTTTTTTTTGCCATAAGCGGGCCTCTCACTGCTGTGGCCTCTCCCGCTGCGGAGCATAGGCTCCGGACGCGCAGGCTCAGCGGCCATGGCTCACGGGCCCAGCCACTCCGCGGCATATGGGATCCTCCCAGACCGGGGCACGAACCCGTATCCCCTGCATCGGCAGGCGGACTCCCAACCACTGCGCCACCAGGGAGGCCCATGTTATTCAGTCTTAAAAAAGAAGTCTGTCCTGTCAAATGCTACAAAGTGGATGAAACTTGAGGACATTATGCTAAGTGAAATAAGCTAGTCACACAAGGGCAAGTACTGCATGATTCCATTCATATGAGATATTTAATATAGTCAAACTTGTAGATACAGAAGAGTGTTGGTTTCCAAGGGCTGAAAGGAGGGGAGGAAAGGGAGTTGCTATTCAATGAGTATAGAGCTTCATTTATGCAAGATGAAAAAGTTCTAGTGATCTGTTGTACAACAATGTCCATATAGTTAGGAAAACTCTGGTACACTTAAAAATTTGTTGAGATAGATCTCATGTTATGTGTTTTTTACCACAATACAAAATAATTATACTGTGTTAAAGAAGTCAAACCCAAAGGAATACATACTGTATGATTCTTCTTATATGAAGGCCAAGCATAGGAAAAATATGGTGATAGAAATCAGGAAGTGATTGCCTTGGGTGAGGGTGTTAGTGACGATCAGAAGAGGGCATGAGAGAACTTTCTGGGCTCATCTTAATTTGGGTGGTAGTTACATGGGTGTATAAAACTGTAACAACTCATTAAAATAAACCCTAAGGTCTAGTGTATCTAAATTATTCCTAAATTTTTTATTTAAATTATTCTAAAAGAAAAATAAATAAAAAACGTTAAACTGTTTTCCTTTTTAGAGGTTAAATAGGTTATCTTTCCTCCTTAGGAAAAAATATAAAGAAGAAATATTGCTAATGAAAAATGGTTATAATCTGTGCTTGATCAGGTGAAACAAATTCTATGTGTATTTATAGAAAAATTGAGTGTAAGTTTAAAAAAAATCTCAACAGTCTCATATTACATTAAGACTGTAAATAAGAATAAATAGTAGAAGTGGGAAATGGAATTATAATTTTTATCTCAAAAGTTGACAGTAAAGGTTTGTAAGAATAATCAGTGTTATCCTGTGGTATAATTAGAAAATGTGCATGGGAACAGAATGCATTTTCAGCTAATACAAATAGGTCTACAAGAGTAGGATCTAAATGAATGGAAGAACCAGGGATAAAAACTGAGATGGTAGAACTATGGAGTAAGACACAGAAAAGAATAAATACCACACCAAGAAAGAGGCCAGGGTCAGGAACCAGGAAACATAAAATTAACACAAACAAAATCCAAAGCCAGGCTCAGATAGATGTTGAGATTGAGACTAAAATTTTTTAATTAAAAAAATTAAAAGTTGGGCTTCCCTGGTGGCGCAGTGGTTGAGAGTCTGCCTGCCGATTCAGGGGACACAGGTTCGTGCCCCAGTCCGGGAGGATCTTACATGCCACAGAGCGGCTGGGCCTGTGAGCCATGGCCGCTGAGCCTGCGCATCTGGAGCCTGTGCTTCGCAACGGGAGATGCCTCAACAGTGAGAGGCCCGCGTACCGCAAAAAAAAAAAAAAAAAAAAAAAAAAAAAAAAAAATTAAAAGTTGAGGCTTAAAAAAGAAAGTCAAGCAGGAAATATGTTTCTTTCAAAATGCAGTTCTCATGCTTATACCAGTACCTTCTCTCCTGGGTATAACTAGGAGAATAGTACAAAGATTCAGAAGCCAGACACAAATTCTGAACAACAGTGATTCAAAAACAGCCAAGGTTTATAATACAAAGAGCCACTCTTTTAAACCTGCAACAGAAAAACAATCATTATATATATATTAAATTCCATTTGGGCCAAAAGAGAAATTTATCCATACCAGTTTGATCACTTGTGAAGACTTTTAAGAGAGCAGAGAAAAAAGAAGGTTGTAGTCTTAAGAAAGCAATTACTTTATTTGTAAAGTTTATACTATATAATAACTATGTTAGAAAATCTGTGAGATATCTATATGTATTTATCTCCAAAGTGACCAAAGATGGAGAATAGCTGCACAGCTTGGTCACCATTTCATCTTGTACTATATATAATTTGTCAGTATTTAACATGTTGTTTATCCATTCAAAACAAATTATAGTGCCCTCACAGAACTTGTTATGGATTAACTCTACACTTGGACCAAAATAATAAAGGTCAAGACTTACAAAGAGGGGTTTCAGAGGAAATAAACAAGGAAGTTTTATACATACATACACACACACGAGAAAAACCTATTTTTTTCTCTTATAGGTTTCAAGCTCTGTAGCTTTGCTTTAAAGTCTCCCTCATTAATACAGTCCAAAGCAGAAATCCATGATAAATATTTGTTATAATTTCAGCGTTGTAAGCACAACTTGTAAATTTTCTTACAGAAGGATTATAAGACTAGAAATATATTTTAAAGAAAATGTAGCAGCATGAAAGTTTAAGTAGTCATAAGGGAAAATATAATTTTAAATAAATAGAATTGGGACTTCCCTGGTGGCACAGTGGTTAAGATTCTGCCAGCCAATGCAGGGGACATGCATTTGATCCCTGGTCTGGGAAGATCCCACATGCTACAGAGCAATAAATTCAGTGTGCCACAACTACTGAGCTGGTGCTCTAGAGCCCGTGGGCCACAACTACTGAGCCTGTGCATGACAACTACTGAAACCCATGCTCCCTTGGGCCTGCATGTTGCAACTACTGAGCCCACGTGCCTAGAGCCCGTGCTCCACAACAAGAGAAGCCACCTCAATGAGAATCTCATACACCACAATGAAGAGTAACCCCTGCTCACTGCAACTAGAGAGAAAAGCCCACACACAGAAATGAAGACCCAATGCAGCCCAAAAATAAAATAAATAAATAAAATAAAAATTAAAAAATAAATAGAGTTTCAGAAGAATTCTATGTTCTGAAACATGAAAAGTTTTTAACATTTTATTTTTCCAACATACTGTAATATTTTATGTATTATTAGGGTACCTTTTTGAAGTGCTTTCTTTCCTTTTCTTTTATGTGCTTTTTTATTCCTCTACAAATATTTACCCAGAGTAGTATAAAATATGGTTACCTAGTCCCTCTGTCATTTCCTGTAAGTACAAATTCTTTTTAAAAAGTAAAATATATTATCAAGTATCTACTTTTGCCAACCCCAGCCATTTTATCGAACAGCAAATGTTCATTAGCATGCACTGATATGAAGACAATCTTACTGACAATTCCCAGAGTGTTCCCTCTTTCATAAACAGATTGTTGATGGCTGATGAATAATCCATCTGAATATTGCAATAAAAAGAAAATATCACAAAATGTGCATAGAGATTCATAGAAATGAGTGCCAAAACTTTCAATACATAGGAAGAGAATATTCACACGTGCACACACAACTATGTTCTTTACTTAGATTTGACTGATGCTGTTTGCAGAAAATTAACTCCTGCTGGGTTTTTTAATGAATAGTTCTCTTAAATGGGGCTCTTTATTCAATCAAATAAAAAATACTGTAACCCATACCAAAGTGATAGTATGATTTGAGAGACTTTAGCTATTTTACCAATGCCAAAACATCCAGAAGAAATGTAAGGAAATTTTCTTAACCATACATATGTTTTACTATTTGATGCCAAACATCCAGATGCTCTAATTATGTGGATGCTTTGGCATCACATAAAATAAGTAGAAAGAATCCCTGATAATTCTTGGTAATTACGTAGATCATTTACGTATGGAGTCATTCTACAAATATTTATTTTGCACCTATTATATGCAATGTGCTCTGTTCGGAGTTGCAAAGGAAACATAGGTGTACAAGGATCCGATCTGTGTTCAAGAAGCTTACAATTAAGATAGAAGGGATAGAATGTGAACACAAGAAAGTATGAGGTCTATGCTTTAAGTGGCTAAAAATTGTCACCAGAATTAATAAATAAAATAGCCTTCCAAATCTGATGACCAAGGTAATGTTTAATCTGAAATTTGAAAAAGTGGATAATAGTTTTATAATCAATGACTAAGAATACAGTAAGAAATATGTAAGCAAGGAAATGTATACAAGAAAATTCCATGTGCATTCATGAAGTGTTGTAATCCAGAGCAACAGAGTAATAGATAAAACTGGGAAAATAGGTTTTATTTATTTAAGAAAGGACTTTGGATGTATAATTTTTATTTCATTTTTAAGTGACAAGACACCACTAAAGGCCATGTACTATGCTGAAAACAGCTTTAGAAAATCAATTCCTTACATAGGTAATTTTCCCTCCTTCATCTTCAGTTTTTCTATTTGTCAAACGAGAGAGAGAGAGAGAGAAATATCTAAAGTTCCTGTGGGGTCCAGAAATTATGAAAAAAATATTTCATTTTGTTGGCAAGAGAATTCCATGTAAGGACCGTGAGAATGAGAAAGATACAATCATCATAATACTGTAGAAAGTTGTATCTGTTATTGATGTGCAGGTGCATTGAATTATAGAGACTGTGAACATAGGGGGAATAGTTAGAGGGCTTTTGTGACTGTCTTCACAGAGCCTGATCTGAGATGACAACTTTGGAAATGGTAAGGAATAGACGGGAAAGACCCTTGTTTGTTTGTGGGTCAGAAAAGTGCATATGGAATCAGTGTATTTTTAATTTTATTTTCAATCAGTTACAACCAAACCATTTAAATTATTTATAGTAGAGCGTCTAAATATGCAGAGTAAGACTCAAAATTCCTGTACTGCCATATGGGAATGTCTAGGGAGTCTTAATGCCTTTTATTTTTTTTTCATGTTTGGAAACCCTGTGATGAAAGATACTTTAAGTATCTTTTTTTGAGTATCTTTTGTTAAGTATTTTTTTAATTAATTTATTTTTGGCTGTGTTGGGTCTTCATTGCTGCATGCGGACTTTTCTCTAGTTGTGGCCAGCAGGGGCTACTCTTCCTGTGGTGCACTGGATTCTCATTGCTGTTGCTTCTCACATTGCAGAGCACGGGCCATAGGCACGCGGGATTCAGTAGTTGTGGCCTGTGGGCTCTAGAGTGCAGGCTCAGTAGTTGTGGCACATGGGCTTTGTTGCTCTGCGGCATGTGTGATCTTCCAGGACCATGGCTCGAACACGTGTCCCCTGCAATGGCAGGAGGATTCTCAACCACTGCGTCACCAGGGAAGCCCTCTTCTGTTAAGTATTACCACTTTTCATATTTTTCTGGCATTCACATTAACTAATGGGCATTTCTATGAAAACTCGATTTCCTCTCTTATCCCCATGTAAAATACAAATTAAACTATGCCTGCATGACAGAACACCTTCGCAATATTTATCTAAACCAATTTTAAGCAGAGATGAACATAATACAGTCATGATAGCTCAATGAACAATGAGATATTGTATTTGTTTTTTATATAAAGATATGTTTCATACTCTCCCATTTCCAGTAGGAGCCCTTCTGATGTTTCAGAAGGCACATACTAAAATAAAATAAAGTGATTTTGAAAACTGACATATCAGAGTTTGAAACTTCAGCCAATGAATAAATCTGTGCTGAAATTCACTTTATTTGTCTGTAAATATTAGAATAATGATATCATAAAATGTGTGGTGCATGTCCAATGAGACAGTGAATGAAAGGTCTAGTTCAATGGCTGACACATACTATATATAGTAAATTATTTTAAAAAACTCATAAACAAATTGTAGCTTTGAGGTCATATTTGCAAGTGGATATGAGTGGGGTGAAAGAGAAAACAAGGTAAATAAGGTATTTAGGAACAATGCCAAAGGACAATTGCTCTTCTAATGTCATTTCCAGAAATTGGGAGGGTAGTTGCAAATGGGAGTCAAGACAGTACCAAGAGCTATTCCTGAAGACTGGCAATATATTTAATGCTTATATATTAATGCACTGTAAGCCAAGTTTTTGCTTACTATTTATAATCAGATATTTTCTCTAGATACTGGACATAATAAATAAATATGGTCTTAAAACTATTGCCCATACAGGAAATGATTAATAATATGATAGTGTAAGTTAATGAAGGTGTTCTTCATATGTATACTTGTTTAAGCCAAATATGACAGGTGAACAATTGGGAAAAAATTACTTCTGGCATTGAATGAAGTGATCTGAAAGAGATAAACAATAAAATATGGAGAAAAGCTAGTTGCTTTAAATTAGGTCAAATTACTATTATGTGCAGTGAGTACTTTTTTTGAGTCCTTGGAGAGAGATACATATTAATAAATCAGAAATATCTACTGCTTTTTAAAAAGCCTTATATATTCATGAAATTAAATTTTATATTGTTTTCTAAATATAAAGCTTGTTTACTTACCTGTACTTCCTTCTTATGATAACCATGATTTTTTTTTACCCTGAGAGCCTAGAAATCTGAAATCTTTAACCTTTGGGCTACAGAAGTTTTGGAATGACTTCCTGCTGTCAGCAGACATGATGCCATGGAGAACTCTGATTGTGATTGTGATTAATAATGTGTTATACTCTCCAGACTGTTTCTGTAAGTTTCATGATGAATTGCAGTTACAAATTTTCATTGCACTTTAATGGTTGATTTACTGATGTTTATAAAATGAAAGGTCAATTCAATAGTTGAAAATAGTTGCAATAGCATTGATAGTGAATGAAAACTTGTTTGTAAAAATGGAAAAGAGTAGAGAAAATCTGGCTAATAAGATCATAAAGTTGAACAGCTGAATTTGTGTAATTGCCCTATTTTCTTCCAAAGGCCATAAACTTTGTCACATTTTGTAAATGCCAGAGTTGCAGTCTCACATAGAGAACTATTCCTAATACACAGTATCAAAGATAGGAGTTCAATGGAATGTGGAAGGAGATCTTTGCATGAATCCTGCTCTATAAATTATCTGCTCTAAAAGGCTTGAGGAAATTTTGAAGTCAATGTTGACAAACAATAAAAAGAAGTGTATTGCAAGAAGGGAAAATATTTTAAAACTATTTAAGCACTTAGATTTATTTGGTTTTAGATGTCTACGTTTTGACAATATTAACCTTCCATTTTGTTCATGAGGCAGAAAAGAAGAGAAAGAAGAATTTATTTGCAAGACAGTTGAAAGTCTGTTATTGTGCTTAGCACTTATTTTTCTTTCAAGTTTCAATTGTGATGATCAAGTATTTTTGATTTTGGACAAGGAAAAACAAGAAGCACTTTACAGTGCCAGAACCTGTTTCTAGTATTTCCCAGAATGTGTTGAAGTTACTAATTTCCATTATATTCAAAAATCGATTTATTGATGTTTGTAAAACACTGCACTTATAATTACTTGATACTTATATATTTTCTTTCTGGTTTAGTGTGAGATTAAAAATAAATCACACCAAGTCACATAGGGTTACTTTTTTCCTATTTTGTTCTAAAGTCTTGTAATTTTGTTTGCCTTTCTGTGTTTGTCAAATATCATATGGGTGTATTTATGAAATCTCAGTTTTGGTTTTATTGATCTATGTGTTTTTCCCTTTACCTAAAACCACATAACCTGGAGTCTTAAAATTGAGAAGTGTAACTGCTGCAACTTAATTCTTCTTTAACAATTGTTTTACATATCTTAGCTCCTTTATTTTTTATACACGTTTTAGAATCATGCTATTTCTAACTCCAAATTGTCTTTCTTGGATTTTGATTGTTATTGCATTAACTCTATAGATGATCTGGGGAGACTAGATATCTTTACCATGCTTAGACTTCAAATCTATGAGCATAATATACTTCTCATTTATTTATGACTTTGATTTTCTTCATCATAATTTGTAGTTTTCTGCATAGAGATCTTGAATATGTTTGTTAGATTTGTGCCCAAATATTTTCCTTTTTCTTGAGAGAGAGAAAGAATTATCCATGAAGCTACAATCCATTGTAATTTTTTTTTCAAATTTCAGTTTCCAATTATACATTACTAGTGTATAAATATACAATTGATTTTGGTGTGTTGGCCATATATCCAGCAACCTTGTTAAACTCGCTTATTATTTCTAGATTATTTTTATAGATTCATTGGGATTTTCTATCTAGCCAATCATGTCATCTGCAAAGAGGGATAGTTTTATGTTTTTCCTTCTAATCTATATGTCTTTTATTTCTTTTTCTTGCCTTATTATACTGCCTAGGATGTCCATTATGATGGGAGTGAAGAGAGCAGTCATTCTCTTATTTCCAATATTAAGAGGAAACATCCAGTCTTTCAACTTTAAGTGTGATGTTGTAGATTTTCTTCTAGACGTAGTTTGTCAGGTTCAGGTTCAGGAAATCCCCTTCTGAATGTTATATATATATATATATATATATATATATATATATATATATATATATATAGTATTTATTGTATTGTTAAGTGCTTTTTCTGCATCAGGAGATATGATCATGTTGTTTTCTTTATTCATCTGTTACTAAGATAAATTACATTGATTGATCCTTGAGTATTGAACCTGGTTATCTTCTCAAAATAAAATATTAGCAAAAAAGTTTATGGATCTATGGCCATGAAGGCTATTTGTCTGTAGTTTCTTTTGTTTGTAGTCTGTCTGTCTGGTCTTAGTGTCAAGGAAATGTCAGCCTCATAAAATGATTTGGGAAATATTTCCTCCTCTTCTATTATTTAGAAGAAATTATGTAAAATTGTTAGTTCCTTTCTAAAATCTATATTGTTTGTCAGTGAAACTGTCTAGAACTTGTGATTTTTTAGAAGGTTTTTAACTATCAGTTCAATATGTTTAATAGTCATATTACTATTTATGTGATATATTTAATTCTGAATGAATTTAGGTGGTTTACAGTTTTTGAGGAAATGGTTCATTTCGTATAAATTATTGAATTTATGCTCAGTTGTTCAGAGTGTTCCCTTATTATTCTTTTACCACCTTAGGTGTATGCATTTATATCCATTCTTTAATTCCTAATATTACAAACTTGTATCTTGTGTCTTCTTGCTTTTTTCAGTTTTGTTATGTTTTATCAATTTTATTTATCTCTCAAAGAATTGGCTATGTTTTCTTTGATTTTCTCCTGTTTTCCAGGTTTCAGTTTTATTGATTTTTGTTCTTATATTTATCACTTTCTTCTTTTTGCCCACTTGGGTTTGTTTTCTCCTCTTTTTCTAGCTTCTTAAGTAAGAAGCTAGATTTTTAGGTTTAAACTTTTATTCTTCTTCTAATATGACCATTTCGTTTTATACATTTATCTCTAACCAATGCTTTAGCTATGTCCCACAAATCTTGACATGTTGTGCTTACATTTTGCTCAATTTAAGATATTTTCTAATTTCCCTTGAGAGTTGTTTGTTGCTAAATGGTTGAAATTTGCTGATTAATTTCTAAGTATTTTGAGATATTGCTGTTATGTTTTTGTTATTGATGTCATGCTTAATTTAATTTTTGTCATAGAACATACTTCATATTACTTCAATTCTTTTAAACTTGTTAAGGTTTAGTTTGTAAACCAGAATATAATCTTCCTTCATTAATATTTCATGTGCATTTAAGAAGAATGTGTATTCTTATTTATTTATTTATTTTTTGGGATAGAAATCTCTATAGAAGTCAATTAGATCCTGTTGGTTGAATGTGTTATACAGCGCTTCTACATCATTGCTGATTTTATGCCAATAAGTTCTATCACTGAAAGAGGATTGTTGAAGTCTCCAACCATAATTGTGAATTTATTTATTTCTCCTTTTAGTTCTGGCAGCTTTTGCTTCATATATTTTGAAGATCTGTTGCTTCTCTAAAAACATTCAAGTAGAATAAATATTTCACTATTGAAGAGGATTCCTTTCTTGTTCTTATGCCATATATGCATATTATACTCAGTCTAAAACTATAAGCACTAAAATATATGAAAAATAATTTTTAAATTGCTCTCTCCAGATTTTTTAAATAGGATTAAAGATTGCCCAAAAAACGTGATTTGTGGTCTCTATGAATTGCTGACACCTCCTTAATCCTTTAGTTTTTCTTATGTTTATGTTTTACACAGATATTCACCTTGTATATATATTTGATAATGTTTTATTGTTTAATGAACTGCTGTTCCAGCAGTTTAATGTAATACATATATATTTCCCTCTATCTTAATTCTGCTTTTTATAGATCTTCCAATTTCCCTTTCTAACAGATATATTTTTAAAAACCATCTGTGTACTGCTTACACAACTCTTTGCATTTCTACTTAAATATGTAGCCCTGTTTTGCCCTTTTCCATCTGTAGGTTTAATTAAATTGTATTTTATTGAAATCTTTAAGGTTTTTAAAATATTTTACATTTATTTGCATAAGGTTACATAAATCCTTATGCAATACATTCAAAAGTTCAAAGGACAGCCCAATAACCCCACAAAGTCACCTCTAAAATCACAGGATACTGCTTTGCTGCTTTTATGTTCATACAGCTCTCCATATTAGATGACACAAATTTCAACATTTTAATCACAACTGCTTCATTCTCTCCCAGCCAAAAATTGCAATAGTTTTCATCTCACATATTTTAAGACAGGGAATCTCTGTTCTATTTGTAAAATGAGCTTGAACATAACTGATATTATGGCCAATATCTGAGTGATTAAAACCTCCACAATTTAACTTCTAACCTGTTTCAGGCTTCTCTTATCAGCAAAAGTAGTTCCTGATCCACTTTCTCTCACTGTCGTGTAGGGCTGTAATAACATAGATAATATTGTTTCCATTATCTTCTAAACTCTTATGTGTCAGCTAAAATATTTGTATTTTTATTATTCTTTGCAGATTCAGTATTCTCTTTTACCACTCTCATCAATCTACTTTGTCTATTATTCTCCCATTTCTCTAGTAGATTTTTATTTCCAGTTTCATATTTTTTTATTTTTCATATAATTGAACCTTTAAAATATCTAGTGAAAATTGTGCAATATTTAGTTAGGGGTCTTAAGAGGACTTAGAGTTCTAATTTTTATTTTTTCTTATTAGCCATTTTAGTTTCTAACTTTGCTATGTCATCACTGTAAAGTTCTAGAGGATAAGGACTATCACTTTCTTATGCAAGACATGTATATTAACTCTTTTGTGCATCATATATCTCCATAAACAATAAATAATAGATATTTCATGAGGTAAATCTTATCATAATGTAATGAGTTTTCTGAAATGTTAGCAATAACTGTTATATAATATTCCTCTTCAAACAACTTACACTCTCTAACAAGAGAATAACATAATTATGACACAATTTTTGGAAAGATCAGTCAAATACTAATGTCTTTTCTTCAAAGCCAACTTAATTTTTAGAAACAGTTTCATGACTATTCTCTCATATTTTGAGAGTTTAACAAATATTTCCACTTTGAAGTTTTATATATTCTAACTTTAATATGAGTCTTGCTTACCAGACAATTTTCCATAATGGTAAGAAATCTATCTGCCCACATTCTGTCAAACAGTCTGGAGTTTGCATATATTTTCTCTGAAATTATCCTATTTGATTAAAAATTACCAAAAATATTCCACTTAAGAACTGTGTAATCCCTCACTCATCTCTAAAATCTTACTCATGGATGAATCATATAACAACTAGTTTATTTTGAAAATAACAAATCAAAACTAAACAACATCAATACATGTTTTATACATTTATAAACAATGTTTAAAATTCTAGATTCTCATGCCTCTGTTCTAGCATTGGTAACTTCAAGACTCAGTTGATTCCTAAGAATGCATTAAAAAAAAAAAAAAACTTCAGGCTGTGTTTGCTACTCCCTGTCAAATCTCGGGAGCTGGAAGGAGCTCATGTGAGAGGTAAAGGGGCTGGGCAACCCCAAACCCCTGCTTTAAGAAGAAGTTACCTCTCCTGTTCTCCTAGTTGTACAGTTCATGTATGGATACTAAGTAATAATACCAGAGAAGGACAAAAGGAGGATTGTTTCTTTGAAGGGTGGGGTGTTTTATTAGTGACCTTCTGGGCCTGAAGGAGATAAATAGGTCCATGATTTGCTTCCATCCTGAGCTTCAATTTCTTTAATGGCTTTAGGTCCTGTTAACATCATGCTTCTATACTCTCTATCTCATTTCTTTTAGGACTAATTTGCTTTTTTTGTCTATAATAAAACATGTACAGTCACTGATCTTGAAAAGATCATTTTTGACAGAGAAATTCACTGCAACAGGCTACTGAAATTTAGGGGAGACATTGAGAATTGTAAGCACTGAGGAAACAGGGGAGTTACTTGGGCTCATACAATCATGTGCTATAGAAATGGAAATAGCAGGTTGAAATTGAACATGGCAAAATTTAGTCTAATTGTCAGGAAAAGTTGTCAACTCTGAGATTTAATTAGGTAGTGGAATAGTTTCCCAGAAGAAATGGCAGAAATTTATTGCTGGAGCTATTTAAAATCGGGCTGGACAAAGCACTAAGGAATATACAGAAGGGGGCAATCCTTCACAGATTCTTGAGGATTGATGTACATAGCAATAGGTCTTTTGCATTTCTAATGTTCATGACCATTATTCTAGCATTTCACTTCACAATGCTGTCTAAATGTGTTCTCTTTACCAATGCAACCCTGAAAATCAGAACATTACATGATACCCACAGGGATATCCATAGTTACTTTTTGAAAAATGTGATCCAAGCTTAATATTCCCATTTACTTTGTTAATCACATGGCTGTTCTTTCTTTCTTCTTTCCTTCCTTTTATGATTGGGCAGAAAAATTCCTTCCAAGCAGCTTCTGATTAGTATCCTTTTCTTTCCCATCTTTCATCTCTGTGTGTGGGCTGCAAACACTCATTTATTTATTTACTTACTTATTATTTTAACTTTTCCCTTTTTGGACAAATAATCACTTATTTCAGTAGCTCATCTACTTTACATTTTTCTTCTGAATAAGGGTCTAAAAAAGGCTTTTTCTTCTTTAGATCTCTTTCAAAGCCCTCTGGATATGCCCATAATCATTACACTCAGGATTCTGGGTTAGCAACTTTCTTTTTCCATTCAGTATCTGAATAAAAGAGGGAGGAAGTAGAATCTGAAACTAGATGAAATGTTACTGATAACTATCTCTTCAATAACCTTTACTGCCAAATCAATAATTCTGGTTTGAGTGAGGTATGTGTGTATTTTTAATTCGAGAAAAAGAATATATATTCACGATATTCCTTGGCTACACTCAGTAGGCTTGGAATTTATTTTATTCACTTATAAAATTTATTTTTAACAAAGGTGTTAAAAATATACACTGCACCCTAATTAACACACACCACGGTATACCTTATAGGCATACAATATTCTAGTAAGTTTCTGGCTCCTCTCTTTGGACTTTTTCAGTCACTTTGAAAGTTAGAGGATTACTTCTGTAACACTTCATTCTCTTCCCAGTAATAATAACAAATTTTAAAACAGCAGCAACAACGACAAAACCCTAGTCTATACCAGACCATGTGTTAGGTTCTCTTCATGATTTATCACATTGAATCATCACAACCACTCTGTGAGGTAGATATTCTCATTAAACTCATTTTCAGGAAAGTAAACTTTTCCAAGTACAGAGCTAGTAATTGGTAGAGTAAGTCCTGGGATACAAATAGTCTGACAGCAGTGTACATACTCTCAAAAACACTGCACTGAAATGACTGAAGTGCCTCTGAATAGGGAATAGAGTTTCTGTAGAATATTCTGTGAATTTTGAGAACTTTAAGAATAAGTGCCAATGAATTATCTTCTGTATGATAATGTATGCCACAGTGATATGTGCAAAAAAGCAAAAGGCAAGGAAAACTCTTTTAATATTTGCTATTCAAATTCTGTTTGTCTTTTTGCTTTTTTCACAGATTTGATTTCCAACATCTAGAAGAGGTTCAGGTAAACTGCAAGTTGGGAAGTCCATTTTTCACCAGATGTCAGTACCCAATGGCTGATTATTTGGAGACGTTTTCCTAGATTTTGAATACTAACCAAGATAACTGCTCTTTGTCAAAATTTTCATATCCTTTCATAATTTCATAATTCTGAAAAATGTAATTAGGTCACCACCAAGCCATTTTTTAAAAGCCAGAATAACCTCAATTCCCTTAAGCTATCATTATTATATATACCTTTGAACTATTTAAGGAAAATAGATATATACGAAGTTAAGCATAAGTGTCATTCTCATAGAACAGTATAAGTAGAAATGAACAGACCTTAACAGAGTCTAATGAGGACTTTTCAGAAAGGAAATCATCTTTGTTATTCTGCTCCTTATTTCCATTGTTTCAATTATTTATGATATTCTAATATATACGATTTTGTATTATTTTACAAAATGCAGTTGCATTGCTTAGATCATAATCAATATCATCATTTAAATTCAAAATACTTGTTTATAATCTGTATTACTAATATATGAAGGTTACAGAATGTCTAAACATGGGAAACTGGATATGCTCCATACTCAAATTTGATATTATTATGCAGTGAATTTTCTAAGCTCTTTTTAATCAGCAGAAAATGCTGGAAGCAATAGCAGTCTAAGGGGAACAAACTAATTAGCAATAATGATAGCAGCTGAAAGCATACCTTGAAGCTGTTTTTGTTTCTGTCAATACCAAAGAAAACAATGGTATCAAATGGTAAATGTAGATTTGAGGGACTGAACACTTTTTGTACCAGAAGCAAAGATATATTACTAATTGAGTAGTGAGAGACAAGAAATCAGTGAAGAAAACTCTTATAAGAAATTTATGTACATGAAATAATTTTCTGCTTTTGGTCATGTGTTTGTTAAGCCAGGTAATTTTGAAGAGTTGTCACTAATCAACAGTCAACTTTAAAGTAAAAGATCTGAAAATGGTAGATAAAAATCTAACAAAAAGTAAAATATAATTGTGAATATATATTTTCATTTATCATTGGGTGAGAGAAATTTTAACATATCACCTTCCCCCAGAAAAGGGTGAATTAGATTTTGTAAAAGTTAAAAACAATCATTTTAAATGTCATACAGAGAGATGCTATAAGTAAAATTTCATGAGCTAAATTATTATTCTTTCTATCATAAGGAGGGCTGAAATCCCATTGGACCTTCGAATCCAGGTGGATGTACAGGGTTGAATGAAGTGCAGGGAATTAGAATATAGCAAGGAGTCTTTTTGAATTAGTGTACAAAGACTGAAAAGAAAAAAGTAGAGCCATAATTGAATTATCAACCCAAGGAGGTTAAAGGAAAGAAAGGCACAAATTAATTTTATTTTTCCAAAGTCCAAGCTGAGTTAAAATACAGAGGGACAAGGCAGGAAATAGGAAGAAATACCTGTGAATAAAAGCAACCTAGTAATGGAGAATGTCTTCAGCAGGGACACTTAGCACTCTCTCAGAACGGTTGATAAGAGCAGACCTGGAGAACTGATGTTGGAGAGAAATTCTCCAACTCTGCAGAATCTTGGTTTGAGATTAATTTTGTTAGGAGGGATAGTGAATGTCCTTACAAAGGTAAATGACAAGATACTTTACAGGCTTCCTGATAAGTCAGAATCTATGGCTCAACTATAATAGAGGTATGTTAACTCAGCTACAAGAATTAGAAGAATGCTAGAGCCAGGAATTTTAGCAGGTTATTATAATTCTATCTATATTTTCAGTACTATTTTTCCATGTGTTTTGTCTTAACTGTGTTGGTCAGCCTGAGACATGACACTACTGTACAATCTCCATAGAACTACTTTTTCATCTTCTTGTAAGATTTGGTAGCCAGATCATCCTTGAAAATTCTTCTTAGGGAGGATACTGTAGCAGCTATGTTTTAACTTGACTTTCCAATATAGTTAAAGGCCCTATTGATTGATTGTGGTGGATATAACTATGGCCCTCTTCCAGAGATGACATTGTGATAAGTGGCTAATTCTACTCTCTGATTTTATGTTTACCCATGGAGACAAAATGCTGGATGTGTCAGAAAGTCTCAGGTCTACCAGAAAGGGTTTTGGCACACTGAATTTGCATCTATGAAACTGTTTTTCTATGACTGCTATTACACACAGAGAAGAAAACAACACAGTTTGTGCTTTTATCTAGCAGGATGAAGCATGGCATAATGAAAAAAAATATATAGTTCTAGAATTAAACATCTCTTAGCTGCGTTATCTTGGGCAGGTTGCCTCAACTTTCTGGGTTTCTGTTTCCTCGTCTTTAAAAATGGGGATAAATATTACCTACCTCATGTAGTTATTAATACTAAATGAGAAATAACGCTGGTGCAAATGTCTGGCCCATAATCGACTCAATAAATATTTTTAAAATTTAAACCAGAGGATTGTGCCTGAAACAAAAGCCAGTTCTCTTCAAGTTAGGGTCATTCTTGTTTTCCACACACAGCAAATATTCTTTACAACATCACTGTGCATTTTCTAGTCATTCATGCACAGAGATACAAATTTTTCCTAAGAAAGGTTGACAAAATGTTCTAATTCCAAGTGATGCAATTTAAGCAACAACTGGATAGAGGGACAACATTAATTTCCATAGGTATAACTCATCCTGAGTGACCTATACAATTCTACAAGGAAGAAAATGTATCAATAGTCTCCCTTTCGTGGAAGCAAATCAAGAACACAAAAATGTGCTGTGATGTTTAACTTAATTTTACTGAAATATAAATGTAAGAATTCATTCTTTTCTGCCTAGGTCATAGGTGGAAACGATGGTACAAAACATCTTCACTTGTCAAACTGTACCACCCCCTTTTTTTTTTGGTGATTTGCTGAGTGAATCTTTTTTGAGAGGATTATTAGTAACATTCAGATGAGAGCAAACTAAGGGATCCCTCTCCACATACATAAAAAAGTACCCATTAATACATTTTTAGAGCTTTTAAATCTGAAATTGTATACAAACTGTATTCATATGTGTAAAGCAGGAGAGAGTACATAACAGGTCAATTTGTCATGGACTTTCATACCTCAAGAAATGTTCAGGACTGCTGTCTTCACTGTTTCTACTTCTATTCCATCCTTCCCCACCCAGGATTCCTCTAGTGAGTGAAGCAATGAGGAACAAGTATATGAGAACATTATGTGTATTGATATGATCACATGATTATTGTGTGAGATAGGTCTGTTCTAATTATCAGTTAAGGTAAGCAGGCAGGAAATTCTTGTTTATTGTAATGACTTCAAGTTTAATTGGTGGTGAAAAATTATCTACTTGCATCTTCTGAAATTCCAAAGTAAAAGTAATCTACCCAGTTTCAGTTTGGCAATTTACTTTAAATAAATACTTAAAATAATTAAACCAAAGGAACTCCTTTTGCTTTTATAGTAAAATGTCTGAGTCCCCAACCAGGAAACACTGACTTCTCAAATGATTTAGTAAAATTTTCATGATGCTTATCTCTTACAGAGATTTTTTTTGAGCACAAAATTCCATTTCTATTCTTAAAAAGTACATCATAAACAACCCTAAAAGAAGTAGTATTTATGTTTTACACTACTCTGGATATGCCTTAATAAAAACCTAATCAAGTATTCAATCATTTTTTTTCAATACCCAACTGTTGAGTACTTACTATATGTCAGACACTGTTAGTCACTGGTGACTCTATGGTAAGCAAATAGTGTCCCCATCAAGAATAAATTTAATGGATAGAAATACATTTATACTCACTAAAATCAGGCAGGACTAACAGTTCTAGACATTTGAAAAAAAGACAGGCTGATAAATATTTGGATAGCTATACTCTGTACCAGAGTGTCTCAAGCTTCTGAGTACACAAGAATCATAAGAGAAATTGTTCAAACTACATATTTTTTGGACCCATTCACAGAGCTTCTGATTCATTAACTTTGGGGTGGGGCAGTGATCACTATATTTAAGAACACTCAAAGTGATTCTGGGGCATTTGTGTATGAATCTGATTTAGGACAATAAACTACTCCATAGACTCTGTCACTGTAAAAGACCATAAAATTCTCAGTATCTTTCACCGTAGATCTCTTTCTTTAAAATGACAAATTTCAACTTTACGTTTCTGCTGGGAGTGGAGCAGGAGTATAAAGAGCTAGAAGGAGCATCACTCCCAACCTTGCAAGGCAGCAAAGACAGAAAAACAGCAAGCTCACTTTTCTTGAACCTACCAGAATGCTAAATTTGCAGAGCAGCAAATTGACCAAAGTCAAAAGAGAGAAAGACACCTGCAGGAAGAGACAGAACATTGACTTAGTGGGGCAAAATGCAGTCCAAAACCACTAAGAGTTCAGCTAAGGTGATCGTTGAATCAGTGGAATCCTGTTGAGTGAAAGCCCCTGCAGGATCAAGAACAGGTGGAGTGCACAGATGTGCTGAAAATACTAGGAGTCATGGGAAAGTCCACCTTGTGATACAGAAACGGGGAAGGGCCACAGCACTCACTAAAGAGAGGCACAAAACTCCATGGGGAACTTTCTCCCAATTAGTTCTAAGAAGCAAAGCTTTAATGTTCCTGGAGTAGGAGTGGGGAAGGGCAACATACACTGTTGCCCTTGGGCCCTGGAGAAAACCCATTTCAGCTAGAAGAAAGGAAATAGAAAAAACAATCCTTGACCTCTGGGGTGGTGTGCAGAATGCATGCTGGGTTTAGAATTATAGCCTTAGCAGGGCAAGAACACTGAAAATGTCATGTCCCCATGACCCAGGCACATGTTGTCAGCATAAGACTGAATTTTAATCAGGACATCAGAGAATATCCTTCAACCACCACTGTGAGGCAAAGAAGGGTAGAGTTGCATGTAATTTGGAAAAGAGACATTCCAAACTAAAGCGGAACATATATAAGGATTCAGCATATAAAATCCCTCTGGCAAGCCAACACCCACCCTAAATGAAGGTATCACTAGAAAAAGTTAAAGCCCATGATACACTGAGAGTAACCATAGCAACAACAAATCTCAAACCCAGCTCAACACTTAATTAGATTAATTCAACCCCCTGTGATAGAGATTCAGAAAAAAGAAAAGCATGCACATTTCCAGGCATAAAAAATATTTACTTCTGTTTCTATTTTCCTACACAAGATGTTTTGTTTCAAAAAATTACAAAGCATAAGAAATGGCAAGAGAAAACAATACACTTATATGAGACAAGAAAGCATCATAACCAGACCTACATATTACACAAAAGTTGAAACTGACAGGGAATTTAAAATACCTATGATTAATATGTTAAAAACTTTAATAGAAAATGTGAAAAAATGTAACCAGATGGGTTTTCAGCAAAGACATGGAAACTATAAGAAAGAATTGAAAGAAAGTGCTAGAAATGAAAAATATTGTAACAGAGATGAAGAATGTCTTCAATGGACTAACCTGTGGACTTGACAATGACTGAGGAATAAATCAATGAGCTTGAAGATAGGTCTATAGAAACAAATTTAAAAAGAGTGAGAAAAACAATACCAAGCAACCATGAGTTGAAGGACACTATCAAATAATCTAACATGAAATTAATTGGAATCCCAGAAGAAAAGGAAAAAGAATGAAGCAGAAGAAATTTTTGAAGAAACAATGTCTAAGACTTTTCCAATATTACTGACACACACCAAACCACACATCAAAATAGCTCAGAGAACACCAAGAAAGAAAAATGCCCAAAAGAAAAATAAATAAAAATGAAAATATGCACCTAAATATATCATATTCAAACTGTTGAAAACAAAATGACAGATCCATTTTGGAGGCTGCCAAAGGAGAGATTTTAGGTAAAGTCTGCCTTTGTTTATTTTCAGTGATAGGTGGATAATGCAAGGCCTCCCAAAGATATTCACATTTGATCCTCAAAATCTGTGAATATGTTACAGGGCAAAAGAGACTTTTTAAATTAGGGATTTTTTTTTTTTTTTTTTTTTTTTTGCGGTATGCGGGCCTCTCACTGTTGTGGCCTCTCCCGCTGCAGAGCACAGGCTCCGTCCGTGCAAGCCCAGCGGCCATGGCTCATGGGCCCAGCCTCTCCATGGCACGTGGGATCCTCCCAGACCAGGGCACGAACCCATGTCCCCTGCATCGGCAAGCAGACTTTCAACCACTGCGCCACCAGGGAAGCCCAAATTAAGGATTTTTAGATGGGGAGATGATCCTGAATTATCTGGGTGGAAGCAATTGCAAATCATAAGATCTTTAGAAGTGAAAGTGGGAGGCAGAAGGGTCAGTCAGAGATTTGAAGATGCCACACTGTTGGCTTTGAAGATGGCTGGAAGAGCCATGAGCTAAGGAATGCTGGCAGTCGTTTGAGGCTGGAAAGGCAAATAGAAAATATTCTCCCATAGAGCTGCCAGAAGCCATGCTAGCACCTTGATTTTAGTCCAACATAAATTCAGTATTCTCTACTATACTAACATTATTGGTTTAAAAAGAAGTATCTCAGAATTAATTACAATAATCTCATGTACTAATATAAATACTGTCTATATTTTAATCTCTCTTTAAAGTCCCATTCAAGTCACGTTTCCTCCAAGAGGACTTCTTCAGTCTTCTCCAATATCTTATTGTGTAACTGATGTAGTAGGCGGAATAATGCCCCACTCATCCTAATCCCCAGGACCTGTGAATATTTTAGGTTACAGGGCAAAAGGAAATTAAGACTACAGATGGAATCAAGGTTGCTGATCAGCTGATCATAAAATAAGGAACTTATTCTGGTTATTTGACTAGGTCCAAAATAATCACAAGGGTCCTTAAAGTGGAGGATAAGGTCAGACAAAGGAAGATGTGGCTATGGAAGAAAGACAGGGGGAGATACAAAATTTCTGGCTATAAAGATGGAGGAAAGGGGTCATGAGCCAAGAAATGTGGACAGGCTTAGAACTTAGAAAAGGCAAGAAAACAGATTGTCTCCTAGAGCATCTAGAAAGGGAAGGAGCCCTACCAACACCTTGATTTTATTCCAGTGAGACTTGTGTTGGACTTCTGACAAAACTGTAAGATAATAAAATTGTGTTTTTTTAAGCCATTAAGTCTGTAGTGATTTCTTACAGCAGGAATAGGAAGCTAATGCATTTTCTGTAAGCTTTTTCTAACCTAATAGTTTCTATTTTATCACTTGTAACTTCTAAATTGGAATAATTCAGTAGTCTATAAAGTAATGAGTGCAACTAATGATCCAGCATTTTCTATTCCCAACATGCCTAAAAAGGCAGGCCACATCCTCACCCTAAATTTAGGGTCTGTTTCAAATATTCTCTATTTGATGTATGTATCATTTTAGTTTAAGAAATTATTCTAATGGGGAGGGTGGGAGGGAGGGAGATGCATGAGGGAAGGGATGTGGGAACAGATGTATATGTATGACTGATTCACTTTGTTATAAAGCAGAAACTAATAAAAAAAGAAAAGAAATTATTCTAAATAATGGTCAGTATTATATTTAATAGCTTATAATTTTCACTTTTAAAATGAACTTCTTATATGTCAATAAAATGGACACCCTGGAAGAAATGGACAAATTCTATATTTCTGTTTTTGTGCCAGTATTATTCTGTCTTGATGACTGTAGCTTTGTAGTATAGTCTGAAGTAGGGAGTCTGATTCCTCCAGCTTCATTTTTTTTTCCCTCAAGACTGATATTGCTATTCGGGGTCTTTTATGTCTCCATACAAATTTAAAACTTTTTTGTTCTAGTTCTGTAAAAAAGTGTCATTGGTAATTTGATAGGGATTGCACTGAATCTGTAGATTGCTTTGGGTAGTATAGTCCTTTTCACAATATTGATTCTTCCAAAACCATAACATGGTATATATTTCCAACTGTTTGTATCATCTCTAATTTATTTCATCAGTGTCTTATAGTTTTCTGCATACAGGTAATTTGTCTACCCAGGTAGGTTTATTCCTGGGTATTTTATTCTTTTTGTTGCAATGGTAAATGGGAGGTTTCCTTAATTTCTCTTTCAGATTTTTCATCATTAGTGTACAGGAATGCAAGAGATTTCTGTGCATTATTTTTGTATTCTGCAACTTTGTGAAATTCATTGATTAGCTCTAGTAGTTTTCTGGTGGCATCTTTAGGATTCTCTATGTATAGTATCATGTCATCTGCAAACAGTGACAGTTTTACTTCTTTTACTTTCTTTTATGTATGTCATAGGTTTTGGATCATCGTGTTTTCATTGTCATTTGTCTCTAGGTATTTTTTGATTTCCGCTTTCATTTCTTCAGTGATCTCTTGGTTATTTAGTAACGTATTGTTTAGCTTGCATGTGTTTGTGGTTTTTACACTTATTTTCCCTGTAATTGATTTCTAATCTCATAGTGTTGTGGTCAGAAAAGATGCTTGATATGATTTCAATTTTTGTAAATTTACTGAGGCTTGATTTGTTACCCAAGATGGGATCTATCCTGGGGAATATTCAGTGCACACTTGAGAAGAAAGTGTAATCTGCGGTTTTTGGATGGAATGTCCTGTAAATATCAATTAAATCTATCTCATCTATTGTGTTATTTAAAGCTTGTATTACCTTATTAATTTTGTTTGGATGACCTGTCCATTGGTGTAAGTGAAGTGTTAAAGTACCCCACTATTATTGTGTTACTTTTGATTTCCTCTTTTATAGCTGTTAGCAGTTGCCTTATGTATTGAGGTGCTCCTATGTTGGGTGCATATATATTTATACTTGTTATAACTTCTTCTTGGATTGATCCCTTGATCATTAGGTAGTGTCCTTCTTTGTCTCTTGTAACATTCTATATTTTAAATTCTATTTTATCTGATATGAGTATTGCTACTCCAGATATTTTTAGTTTCCATTTGCATGCAATATCTATTACCATCCCATCACTTTCAGTCTGTATGTGTCCCTAGGTCTAAAGTGGTCTCTTGTAGACAGCATATATTTGGGTCTTGTTTTTATATCCATTCAGCGAGCTTGTGTCTTTTGTTTGGAACATTTAATCCATTCATGTTTAAGGTAATTATTGATATGTATGTTCCTATTACCATTTTCTTAATTGTAATGGGTTTGTTTTTGTAGGTCCTTTTCTTCTCTTGTGTTTCACACTCAGAGAAGTTCCTTTAGCATTTTTTGTAGAGCTGGTTTGGTGGTGGTGAATTCTCCGAGATTTTGCTTGTCTGTAAAGCTTTTGATTTCTCCTTCGAATCTGAATGAGATCTTTGCCAAGTAGAATAACATTGGAACAGGATAGAAAACCCAGAGAAAAACCCATGCACCTATCGTCAACTAATCTATGGCAAAGGAGACAAGGATATAAAACGGTGAATAGACAGTCTCTTCAGTAAGTGGTGCTGGGAAAACTGGACAGCTTCATGTAAAAGAATGAAATTAAAACACTCCCTAATACCATGCACAAAAATAAACTCAAAATGGACTAGATACCTTAATGTGAGACTGGATGCTATAAAAGTCTTAGAGGAAAACATAGGAGGAACACTCTTTGACATATATTACTGCAACATCTTCTTTAATCCACCTCCTAGAGTAATAGAAATAAAAAAAACAAACAAACAAATGGGATGTAATGAAACTTAAAAGGTTTTGCAAAGCAAAGGAAACTACAAACAAGACAAAAAGACGACCCTCAGAATGGGAGAAAATATTTGCAAATGAATCAACGGACAAAGGATTATCTCCAAAATATATAAAATATCATGCAGCTCAATATTAAAAAAGCAAACATCCCAATCCAAAAATGGGCAGAAGACCTAAATAGACATGTCTCAAAAGAAGACATACAGATGGCCAAGAAGCACATGAAAACCTGCTCAACATTACTAATTATTAGAGAAATGCAAATCAAAACTACAGTGAAGTATCACCTCACTCCTGTTAGAAGGGCATCATTAGAATATCTACAAACAACAAATGCAGGAGAAGGTGTGAAGAAGAGGGAACACTCTTGCATTGTTAGTGGGAATGTAAATTGATATAGCCACTATGGATAACAGTATGGAGTTTCCTTAAAAAATTAAAAAGGTAATTAACATATGACACATTAATCCCACTACCTGGCATATACTCAGAGAAAACTGGAATTCAGAAAGACATATGCACCCCAAAGTTCATTGCAGCACTGTTTACAATAGCCAGGTCATGGAAGCAACCTAAATGCACATCAACAGATGAATAGATAAAGAAGATGTGGTACATATATACAATGGAATATTACTCAACCATAAAAAGGAAAGAAATTGGGTCATTTGTAGAGAAATGGGCGGATCTAGAGACTATCATACAGAGTGAAGTAAGTCAGAAAGAGAAAAACAAATACTGTATATTATCACATACATGTGGAACCTACAAAAATGGTACAGGTGGCTGAGCTAGCTTCCCCTCCAGCATGTGGGGAGGAGGGATTGATACCAAAATAAAAATCTGGGAGCCCCTAGGGAGGGGAAAGGGGGATAACATTTATGGTTTTGTAATTCTAATCCTGACCTAACACCAAAGCCTGTGCTTTGTTTTTCTGCATCACAGTATTTCTTAAAATCTATGGTGAGCAGGTATTAAAAGTAGTGGTGTTTGGGGTGGGAGAATGGGGATCAAATTCTATCTCACTGAAAATCATCCAATCTATGACATATGACTAGTTTTAGATCATGTCATAAATTGTTGATGACCTCACATCTTGAAGTGGAAATACAGCAATTGTAATAGCGAATATTTACAGAGCAATAATTATGTGCCTGGCCATGTGCTTTATATCCACTCTCATGTTTAATGCCCACAATACCCTGTCAGATAAACATTCTTACCAGCTCCAGATGAAGTAGGAGGACACTAAAGGCTCAAAGGGTTAAGAAACTCTGCTGAACAGAGCAAGTAATTAAGTGGCTGATTGTCTGATGGCAAAGTTGTACCATCTCTTCCTCCTCCAATTCTCCCTCTATCACTTCTCCAGCTTTCTTCAACAAAGCTTTTGAAAAATAAGTTTGCTTTCCAGGAGCTGTTCTCTTCTAGGTGAAAATGGGAGAGCTGGGTGTTCTCTCAGGCACTGTATTAGTGGCATTCTGCCAATAAAAAAAAGAGAAAAAAAAACGGTACAGGTGAACCAGTTTGCAGGGAAGAAATTGAGAAACAGATGTAGAGAATAAACGTATGGGCACCAAGGTGTGAAAGTCGTGGTGGGGGTGGGGGTGTGTGATGAACTGGGAGATTGGAATGGATATATATATACACTAATATGTATAAAATGGATAACAAATACGAACTTGGTGTATAAAAAATAAGTAAAATAAAATTCAAAGAAGAAACTAATAAATGTAGACAAGCTAACTGAAGTTCTTTATTAAAGAAGGTATATCCCTTTCTTTTAAAAAGAAGTACATAAACACATACATTTACATAAAAAAATATTTGATTGGGTATGTAGTTTTAAATAAACATTTCCAAAATAGGAGGAAAAAGTGGACAAATTCTTAGAAAAGCACAATCTTACGAGAATGAATGAGGAAGAAATGGAAAATATAATCAGACCAGTCACAAGCACTGAAATTGAGACTGATTAAAAATCTTCCAGCAAACAAAAGCCTAGGACCAAATGGCTTCAAAGGCAAATTCTATCAAACATCTAGAGAACAGCTAACACATATCCTTCTCAGACTTTTCCAAAATATAGCAGAAGGAGGAATACTCCCAAACTCATTCTACAAGGCCACCATCAGCCTTATATCAAAACCAGACAAAGATGTCACAAACAAAGAAAACTACAGGCCAATATCACTGATGAACATAGATACAAAAATCCTCAACAAAATAGCAGCAAACAGAACCCAACAGCACATTAATAGGATCATACACCATGAGCAAGTGGGGTTTATCCCAGGAAGGCAAGGATTCTTCAATATACACAAATCAATCAATATGATGCACCATATTACCAAATTGAAGGAGAAAAACCCTATGGTCATCTCAATAGAGGCAGAAAAACTTTCAACAAAATTCAACATCCATTTATGATAAAAACCTTCCAGAAAGTAGGCACAGAGGGAACTTACCTCAAGATAATAAAGACCATATATAACAAACTCACAGCCAACATCGTTCTCAATGGTGAAAAATTGAAACCATTTCCCCTAAGATCAGGAATGAGACAAAGTTGTCCACTCTCACCACTATTATTCAACATACTTTTGGAAGTTTTAGCCACAGCAATCAGAGATGAAAAAGAAATAAAAGTAATCCAAATTGGAAAAGAAGAAGTAAAGCTGTCACTGTTTGCAGATGCCATGATACTATACATAGAGAATCCTAAACATGCTACCAGAAACTACTAGAGCTAATCAATGAATTTGGTACAGTAACAGGATACAAAATTGATGTGCAAAAATCTCTTGAATTCCTATAAACTAATGATGAAAACTCTGAAAGGGAAATTGAGGAAACACTGCCATTTATCACTGCAACAAACAGAATAACATACCTAGGAATAAACCTACCTAAGGAGACAAAAGACCTGTATGCATAAAACTATAAGACACTGATGAAAGAAATTAAAGCTGATACAACAGATGGAGAGATATACCATGTTATTTGATAGGAAGAATCAACATTGTGAAAATGACTATACTACACAAAGCAATCTACAGATTCAATGCAATCCCTATCAAATTACCGATGGCATTTTTCACAGAACTAGAACAAAAACTTCACAATTATTATGGAAACACAAAAGACCCCGAATAGCCAAAGCAATCTTGAGAAAGAAAAACAGAGCTGGAGGAATAAGGCTCCGTGACTTCAGACTATACTACAAAGCTACAGTAATCAAGACAGTGTGGTACTGGGACAAAAACTGAAATATAGATAAAAGAAACAGGATAGAAAGCCAAGAGATAAACCCACGCACATATAGTCACCTTATTTTTGATAAAGGAGGCAAGAATATACAATGGAGAAAAGACAGCCTCTTCAATAAATGGTGCTGGGAAAACTGGTCAGCTGTATATAAAACAATGAAATTAGAACACTTCCTAACACCATATACAAAAATAAACTCAAAATGGATTAAATAACTAAATGTAAGACCAGTCACCATAAAACTCTTTTTAGAGGAAAATATAGGCAGTACACTCTATGACATTAATCACAGCAAGATTCTTTTTGACCCATCTCCTAGAGAAATGGAAATAAAAACAAAAATAAACAAATGGGATGTAATGAAACTTAAAAGCTTTCGCACAGCAAAGGAAACCATAAACATGATGAAAAGATAACCCTCAGAATGGGCAAAAAATATTTGCAAATGAAGCAACTGAAAAAGGATTAATCTCCAAAATTTACAAGCAGCTCATGCCACTCAATATCAAACAAGCCAATCCAAAAATGGGCAGAAGACTTAAATAAACATTTCTCCAAAGAAGATATACAGATTGCCAACAAACACATGAAAGGATGCTCAACATTACTAATCATTAGAGAAATGCAGATCAAAACTACAGTGAGGTATCACCTCATACCAGTAAGAATGGTCATCATCAAAAAGTCTATGTACACTAAATGCTGGAGAGGGTTTGGAGAAAAGGGATCCCTCTTGCACTGTTGGTGGGAATGTAAATTGATACAGTCACTATGGAGAATAGGATGGAGGTTCTTCAAAAAACTAAAACTAGAACTACCATACGACCCATCATTCCCACTACTGGGCATATACCCTGAGAAAACCATAATTCAAAAAGAGTCATGTACCACAATGTTCATTGCAGCTCTATTTACAATAGCCAGGAGATGGAAGCAACCTAAGTGTCCATCATCGGATGAATGGATAAAGAAGATGTGACACATATATACAATGGAATATTACTCATACATAAAAAAAAATGAAATCATGTTATTTGTAATGTGGTGGATGTACCTAGAGACTGTCATACAGAGTGAAGTAAGTCTGAAAGAAGAAAACAAATACCATATGCTAACACATATATATAGAATCTAAAAAGAAAAAAAATTGTTATGAAGAACCTAGTGTCAGGACAGGAATAAAGATGCAGATATAGAGAATGGACTTGAATACACAGGGAGGGGGAATAGTAAGCTTGGACTAAGTGAGAGAGTGATGTGGACATATATACACTACCACATGTAAAATAGATAGCTAGTGTGAAGCAGGTGCACAGCACAGGGAGATAAGCTCGGTGCTTTCTGTCCACCTAGGGGGGTAGGATAGGGAAGATGGCAGGGAAATGCAAGATAGAGGAGATATGCGGATATATGTATATGTATAGCTGATTCACATTGTTGTACTGCAGAAACTAACACACCATTGTAAAGCAATATACTCTAATAAAGATGTTAAATAATAATAATAAAATAAAAATAAAATAATGAAATGAACTTTTTCCCTGTTTATGAATGTATCACCAGAAGCTAGAAAATAATATTTGTTCTCCACCTGTTTTGTCATCATCCAGCTTGGCAAAAGTTTGCCTAATACCATGTTTTGAAATGAAGTGAAATTTAGAACATAAATTTTAACATCACATCATATTATTTAACGAATATTTATGCAATAATAATATAGTTAATCAAGGACTGACACTTTAGTTTTGCTGCATTTCTAACCAAATGCAACAGTCTTTTTGGCTGCTTTCTTTCTATAAAAGACGATAGCTGCATTTTTTCTTTAATGTTTAAAAAAGAAGAAATTGCCCTCTCAGTGTGAAACTAGACAAATTATAATTATAATAAATTTCTTTGAGTTTATATATTTTGTTGTAACAATTTTGCAGGCAAAGACAAGTGACCCAATGCTTTACTGATTAAGCATATAAAAGTCTAGGCCTGCTGGGTCTAGAAAATAAGTGACTGAAAGAATAAAGGATGCTAGGGAACACTGGAGCCATTTTGACTCTAAGTACCAAGAGCAAAAATGAAAAATCACTAATAAAAAATACAGATCCTTGTTTTGGGGAAGGAAAAAGTTTTCCTCTGTCCTTTCTTGGTTCTTCTGGCTGGTTTAAGAATTAAATTGATATGAGACAGACTAACAGGTGAAAATCAAATTTAATTATATACATATATATAGGAGGACCTCTTTAGAAACATGAGAATCAAGGGCAAGTTAGGCAATTGAAGCTTATATGCTATCTGATAGAAGGAGACAGGGATAGGGACTTTGGAACTTCAAAGGGATGAAAGGCTGTTAACACGGAGAAGGAAAACACATGGTTTTTTTTTTTAAATTTTATTTATTTATTTATTTATTTATGGCTGTGTTGGCTCTTCGTTTCTATGTGAGGGCTTTCTCTAGTTGCGGCAAGTGGGGGCCACTCCTCATCGCGGTGCGCGGGCCTCTCACTATCACGGCCTCTCGTTGCAGAGCACAGGCTCCAGATGCACAGGCTCAGTAATTGTGGTTCACGGTACTAGTTGCTCCGCGGCATGTGGGATCTTCCCAGACCAGGGGTCGAACCCGTGTCCCCTGCATTGGCAGGCAGATTCTCAACCACTGCGCCACCAGGGAAGCCCAAACACATGCTTTGTAAATAAACATTTACTATGCCATGCAGAGACAATTGGATGCAGAGTGGACATTGGTCTTCAGGCCCTGCTGAGTAAATTCCCTCTACCACACTTAGCCCATATTTTTTATAGATATCTCTGGTGATAGTGCTCTTCATGGATCAGGTTCATTATCTAAATTCTTCTAGGTAGTTAAGGAGGAGATAAAAAGGAAAACTTCCTGAGACTTCTGTTTCTTAAAAATAACCAGCCTAAAATAATCTTCATGTCATAGAGACATATTTTGTGGTGGCAAATTTTGCTCCCTTACACCCTCCTACCTTTAATGCAATCATAAACTCAGATTACAGTACAGCTGCTAGCCTCTACCTTGTAGTTGAACAACCAAAGCAAGGATATAAAGTTTGCTCTTTCTCTTTCTCATCTGTAACAAGTGGAATCAATAAACTTTATCCAAATATCTTACTAATTTCTTTACTTTATCAAAAGGACAAGTAAATTTTTTCTTGATCCAATAGTACAGTTCATTAATTAAATAATTTGTAGAAAACCTGCTACATGCCTGGCAAATTAAAAGAGTTGATTTTTAAGAACAATAGCCTTCTTCTATCAGCAGAGCAGTAGTAATGAGTGAGGCACAGAGAATAACATGGTTTGCAGTGAGAAGATATTTATTCATTGAGCATGACTTTATTTTAAAGGCATAATGACTCTCAAAATCTGTAGTTCTTGTTGACATGTAGCAGGATTACCAGTGGTTCTTAATCCAAGAAGTTGTTATACTCCAGGAGTGTTTAGAAATATGCAGGATATTTTTCCACAATCATTGGGAATTACTATTGTCATTTAATGCCTTGGGTCAAATATACTAAATGTTCTACAATGCATAATTCGATTTCATAGAATGAAAAATTGTACCCACACCATGACAACAGTGTCCTCTTGAGAAATACTTCACCATCCTCCTTTTGTCCACCACTCAAAACCCCTACTCAGATGTACATTTTTTTAAAGGTAACAAAATTTATTATGCAAAGTTCTCCCCAGGTTTAAGGGTGGTAATGGGGTACAGAATAAAAATGCAACCAAGGTTAAAGACCTAATTAAGGAATCAAGATAAAATTTCAAAGTCTGACAATACAAAATGATGGCGAGGATGTATAACGAATAGAACCTCATCATTGTTGATGGGATGTAAAATGGTCTGGCCATTTTGTAAAACAGTTTGACAAATTCTTACTACAATAAGTCCCCTACATACGAACCTTCAAGTTGTGAACTTTCAAAGATGTGAATGTGTGTTCCATCAAAGTCAGGTGTGAGTGAAATTGCAGCTTGCCTTCCATCTCCTATTGCTGATGATCCTTCAGCTCCACAATTTCCCACATCCTCTCCCTCCTCCAGTCAGTAACTCTTCTTGCCTGTTGACTCGATGCCAGCCCCTGTATGTCAACTGCTGTATTGTACTACTGTACTTTTCAAGGTACTGTACTGTAAGATTAAAATTTTTTTCTTTATTTTTATGTTTGTTTTTTATGTATTACTTGTGTGAAAATCCTTATAAACCTATTACAGTAAAGTACTATATAGCTGATTGTGTTAGTTGGGTACATAAGCTAACTTTGTTGGACTTAACAAATTGGACTTAAAACGTGCTCTCAGAATGGAACTCTTTCATATGTAGGGGATTTATTGTATATGATTTAGTAAATCTAATCCTAGGCATTTAAATAAAGAAATGAAAATCTATATATACACACACACACAAACTTTTACATGAATGTTCATAGCAACTTTCTTCATAACAGTTAAAACTGCAAGCAATCAGTTGTGGTATATTCAATACAACATGAAACTACTCAACAACAAAAGAAACAAACTACCAATATGTGCAATATTGAATAATTATGAGTCTGAAAAACATTATACTAAGCAAAAGAAATCAGATTTTAAAAAGCATTTTTGAATAAGAAATTCTAGAAGGAGTAAAATTAATCTATAGTGATGGAAATCATAACACTTGTTAAATGTATAGGGATGGGGACTATTGATTACAAAGGGCTACAGTTGTTTTGATGTTTACACAAGTGTATACATTTGTTAAAGTGTAATGAATGGCACAGTTAAAGTGGATGAATTATTCTGTATTCTAATTATTCTGCAGTAAACTTGAAAACCATTAATTTTTAAGAAACATAAAAGAACAAGAAATGACAAAAACTGAAGGTAAATGACAATTTATTAATTTGAATTTAACTAGAATTTAATCAGTGGCTATGCAATGTTGAGTACTTCATAACTCTGTAACATATAATTTTTTTTCTTTTTAAAAATATTTATTTATCTTTGGCTACATTGGGTCTTCTTTGCTGTGTGTGGGCTTTCTCTAGTTGCAACGAGTGGGGACTACTCTTTTTTGTGGTGTGTGGGCTTCTCATTGCAGTGGCTTCTCTTGTTGTGGAGCACGGGCTCTAGGCACACGGGATCCAGTAGTTGTGGCATGCGGGCTCAGTAGTTGTGGTGCACAGGCTTAGTTGCTCCTTGACATGTGGGATCTTTCTGGACCAGGGCTCGAACCCATGTTCCCTGCATTGACAGGCGGATTCTTAACCACTGTGCCACCAGGGAAGCCCCTGTAACATATACTTCTTGTATTAAGTACATAGTTTGTGTCAGGAATGTTGTAGTGTTGAATATACAGGAAAAAATGTATACAGTCCTAGCTCTCATGTTCCAGTGGGGAATAGATGATAAACACATAAATAATTTCAGAGTCATAAGCATTATGAATAAAATTAAATAAAGTAATAAAATAATGACTTGTGGGCTCTGCTACTTGATTTGGGTCAGGGAGGCTTCTTTGGAGAAATGAAGTTTAAGCTGAGATTTATGTTTTGAGCATTAGTCTGTCTAAGGCACAGTGTCAAGCAGAGTTCATTGTCAAATAAGTGCTATAGACAGTAAAAATAAAGATGTAAGTGTATTACAGTCTAGACTTGGTTGAAAGGTAAACTTTACCTAGGTCTTGAAACTTTGCACAATCACTAGAACGGAATAAATATGGAAGCCATTCCATAACATTTATGTCAATCTTCTCTTTTCCTTCTCTACTGCATAATACTCTAATTCAATCTCTCTTTCTTATGCTCTCATGGTACCTTTTACCTCTATAGTAATTATCATATGTCAGAGGGATTATTTGTTGGCATATCTGACTCTCCAAATAGATTAATATTATCTTCAAGATAAAAGCTTGTATTAATCAGCACCAGTCATAGTAGAGACTCAAAAAGTTAGTGCCTACTACGATAGTCACCAAACTGACTTTCTGCCTCTATCCTCATCCCACCTCCACCTCTTCTGAAAAGATCAACTAGATTAAACTTCTTAAGGCAAAAAACGCTCAAAAGTTCCATGTATGCATACTGTATACTGGCTTTAAAATATGAGCTCTGGAAAACATAACTATTTTTGTATATAATTGCTTATTATTTGAAGTAGTCACCATAAAAGCAGCAGGTACATAGACTATAAACAGTTAAGAGGCATGATATTTGATGGTTAACCCTACTGGCTCTGCAGCCATTCTGCCTATGTTCAAATCCTGACCTAGATTCAAATCCCAACTCTGCCACTTAGGCAGACCACTGAGCCTTTCTGTGACTCAGTTTCTACATCTGCAAAGTTAGGACAATAATAGTATCTGTCTTATAATGGTTATAAATATTATATAAATCAATATTTTAAAATGGTTAGAACAGTATCTAGAATATAGTATGCATGAATTTAAAAGTAGCTATTATCTTTATAATAATAATAGGTATTACTACTGAGGTGAGATTATGTGAAATGGAGAAATATATGTCTGAGATAAACAAAATAATGAATGCAAGAAAGAATTTACATTTCTATAAAAGAGGAAGGTGTAGCTTGTGTTTGTTGGTTACAATCTTTTCTCTATTCCTTCCATTAAATCACTCCCTTTGTTTAAGCTCATTTTTAAAATTTCCTTTTCAGCATTCCTTTTATGACTGAGTCTCACTGTGAATCTGAGTTGTAATATGCTATATTTGATAGATCCTAGTATAAAAATAAATTGTTTTGTTTTCCATTTAAGTCTAAATTTAACTAAAGTGTTTTTTCTTGATGCTCCAAACATTAGTTAAGCTTAAAACTGCATTTGTCTTACATTCATACTGAGAACTTGATTCTTAAAGTAATTTTTGACATTTTAAAAGATATTCTTTTATTTGAATCTTTAAAAAAAATTCCTAAATTGCTGTTTTTGAGAAAATTAGTCTACATTCAAATATAATAAGCAGAGTATGCTTTTGAAGGAACAAAAGAACACAACCCTTATGATAACCATTTGATTTTATAGTCTACCAAATCAAGTGTGTTTCAAACTAGTCTCTTGTGAATGAATATAAACAAAATTTTATTTTTCAGTAGATGATTTTTCATTGATTTGCCTGGAGCAAAACTAAATGTTCAGCTAAAAAGATGATGGAAAATTCATTTAAGCTGTAAAAACCTATGAAGTTTACATTCATTTAGAAGAATGAACTTAAGACATTATTGGAATTGTTGAAAAACCTAAAGCTTTGTTTAATGATAATATGTTGATGTAGCTTTTGTTAGTCTACCCTTTTAAAATAATGAGATAACAATAGAGAAGGAATTTGCTAAATTATCATTATAAACACAAAGTAGAAGTTTTTGTTTTTATCATTTATTTCAGTGCATTCTATGGTTTCTTTATAGACTTTCCAAATAAACATACATTTTTATTAAGTGAGTGTAAAACAATAGAGCTTAATTTGCAAACTCTTTAAATCAAGGCCTCATTAAGTGTATGGACTTTACATTGCTCTCTGCATGCAAAGGAGCACATTACATTCCAAAGCAGGCATGTCCCCTCCTAATCTCACTAGCACTAAAAACTGAAAATTGAATATTAGCAGTGCCTGAAGTAAAAACCCTTGATATATAGGAAAATGCCCATATCTAAGATAACCATCTCCCATAGCAAAAAGTGCTTTTGGATTAAAATTGATACCTTGGACTGCAGTCAGAAGTGAGTAAGTAGTCAATGTAGAAAAACAAGAGCAAAGTAAAAGGTCTCCATAGAGCTAATCCACTAACTACCTTTGGACCAACATTCAGTCTAGTCTTTCAGTTTAGTCATACATAAAGCAAGTTTACATCACCCAGTCTCAAATCATAATTTCAATTCTTTAGTCTAAACATTAAGGTCCTTTCATATTGTTATGCTCTTTTTAAATTACACCAAGGACATTTATTATTACTCACTCTTTCCATCCTAGAACTAGGTACGGTGCTTTGGTAACACAATGGGTGCTGTATCCTTGTTAAGAATTTTCCCTTTGGTAATATTCTATTTATTGGCAGTTTTCTTGGTAATGTATGGGTCGTTCTGCTATGGCCAGCAGTATGTAAAATGATATAGAAATGACTCAAGAAACTACTAGAACCAGAAAAGTTAGTGCTTATTTTTGTGTTTACAGAACTGTGCTTTTATGTTAGAGTCAACTTAATTTTATGATTGTAGCAGATTAGTCTAAAGCTTAGCAGAGGCTGTATTTGATAACTATAATGGACAGAGGAGAAATCAACACAGGAATCTGTTACATAAATATATAATTATGTAAACTAAATCCACACCTCAAAAAATGTTAACCATGATTTATATGTGTGTGTGTGTACACATATATAGCACACTGACAAGCAGTAAAAAGAAGAGAGATTTATGATTCATAACAGTTTAAAAAACTTTCATTAAGAAAAGAGTATGTTATATTTCCTAGATGAACTGGTAATTTAAACAGTTTAAACACAAGTTTCTTAGTAGCTAGTAATTGCTCCCAAAATGGTTAACCCATTCAATAGCACTTTGTAGTATTTTGCAACAGTAAATTCTTACCCACAGTTGTATTCTCCTGTCTTGACATTATCTCTTAGTTCTATTATGTGAACAATCAACACATAAAACATTTTCTCAGTGCTTTTCTTGTTCTAAATTAAATCAACATGAAAGATATACTGTTTTTTTTTGTTTTTTTTTCAAGAAAAAAGAGAAATGCTTATGTGGAACAATAAAAAGTGTAACCCAGTGTTAAGTAATTGAAGTTACAAGTTGCACTATTTTCACCAATCAGCTGTAAATAGTCGTGTTTGGCAGAAGTCAATTAGTACGTCCTTAATAGGCTAATCATTTATATTTAATTATCATATCAATAACACCAACATACCCCTACAGCTAAATTGATAGTTATTATAACAAATAATTAGAACCAAAGTTAAAAGATAGCTTGATAAGTGTTCTATTCATGAAACGCAAATTCCAAGAGAAAAAAATAGACAAAATTGGGTCTTGACAGTTCCTCTTTTAAAAATTATTTTCTCTAACTAAATTAGACATGTCATTTTATTGACTTTGGAAGTGAATAATTCAGAAAAAGAAGTGAATTTCAACTATTTGTGTATTTATAAGAAATACAAAATAAAATATACATACATGGGCATGTTATTAATTGTGAAAAAAAGATTAAACATTATATCTTGAGCTCTTTGATTTTGATTAAAATTTGTCCATTTAATAAACATTAATGACTCTGGAATGCTGGAGACACAAAGCTGAAGAATGTCTCTGCCTCAGAAAGTGTACTAGGTAGTGGAAGTAACAACACAGAACTAATTAAATGCTGAATAATAATTACTATAAGAGGGGCATGGACAAAATATGGGAGAACTAAAAAGGGAAGATATAACTGCAGAAGAGTCTGGGAAGGCTTCATGGAGGTGGTCATAATATGCTAAATCTTGTGATAGGTAGGATTTTTCCTCCATAGTAAGGGAAGAAAGGACATTCTGTACAAGTGCAAAAGTGTAAAGATATAAAAAAATGATGGAATAGTCAAGGAAGTTCTTTGGTGCCACTGGAATTTAGTTTCCATGTCTGAAGAAAAGAGAGGATTTTGAGGAAGGAAATAAACCTATAAAAAGGTTGGTGGGGTTTGAATTGTGAAGGGCTATGTATGCCACACTAAAGAATTTGGACTATATACTGTAGGCAGTTGGGAGTCATTACCATTGAAAGTTATTAAGCAGAAGAGTGAAAAAATCATAATTGTTTCAGAAAGATAACTCCATTACCAGTGTAAACAATTGTCTTGGTGGCATTATTGAGACAAGAGTCAGACAATCCTCCATGAACTTGCTCAATAGAATAAGTAAAATGACAGGGGATGAAATAAGACTGTGACAATGGAAATGGAATAGAGGTTGAAAGCTTGAGAAATATGTCATAGATAGTCTAGAAATACCTTGGAGACCAGCTTGAGTGTGGGGTTTAAAAGAAATGAAGAAGTGTTTTCCACGTCTTCCACCTGCAGCGGCGGCAGCAGCACTTGGCAGCAGCAACTTGAGACTGCTCCTGGGCCAAACCGCCCCAAGGGTGGTGCTCAACTGAGAGGGGGCTCAGTGCCCAAAGGGGCTGCCCCTCCAAGAGCAGAGGCAGCAAGAGGATGTGTGTGCACCAGTCCACACAGGGAAGCAGTAGGGACGGAGCATGGCACCAACACCTGGTTCTCCCTCCAGACATCAGGGATCAAAATCACCTTTTGAAATTACACACCATGAGGAGGAAAGACTCTTGGTGCTGCAGCCAGGAGTCAGTGTTGTGCCTCTGAGGTGGGAGAGCCAACTTCAGGACACTGGTCCACAAGAGACCTCCCAGCTCCACATAATATCAAATGGTGAAAATCTCCCAGAGATCTCCATCTCAACACCAAGACCCATCTTCATTCCACGACCAGCAAGCTACAGTGCTGGACACCCTATGTCAAACAACTAGTAAGACAGGAACACAACCCCAACCATTAGCCGAGAGACAGTCTAAAATCATAATAAGGCCACAAACACCACAAAACACACCACCAGATGTAGACCTGCCAACCAGAAAGACAAGATCCAGCCACATCCACCAGAACACAGGCCCCAGTCCCATCCACCAGGAAGCCTACAAAAACCACTGAACCAACATTAGCCAATAGGGACAGAGAACACAAACAATGGGAACTATGAACCTGCAGCCTGCAAAACGGAGACCCTAAACACAGTAAGATAAGCAAAATGAAAAGATAGAAAAACACACAGCAGATGAAGGAGAAAGGTAAAAACCCACCACACTTAACAAATGAAGAGGAAATAGGCAGTCTACCTGAAAAAGAACTCAGAATAATGATAGTAAAGATGATCTAAATGTATGGCCAGAAACCACCAAACTCTTAGAGGAAAACATAGGCAGAACACTGTATGACATAAATCACAGCAAGATCCTTTTTAACCCACCTCCTAGAGAAATGGAAATAAAGACAAAAATAAACACATGGGACCTAATGAAACTTCAAAGCTTTTGCACAGCAAAGGAAACCATAAACAAAACCAAAAGACAACCCTCAGAATGGGAGAAAATATTTGCAAATGAAGCAACCGACACAGGATTAATCTCCAAAATTTACAAGCAGCTCATGCAGCTCAATAACAATAAAACAAACAACCCAATCCAAAAATCTGCAGAAACCTGTATAGACATTTCTCCAAAGAAAATATACAGATTTCCAACAAACACATGAAAGAATGCTCAACATCATTTACCATTAGAGAATTGCAAATCAAATCTACAGTGAGATATCATCTCATACTGGTCAGAATGGCCATCATCAAAAAATCTAGAAACAGTAAATGCTGGAGAGGGTGTGGAGAAAAGGGAACACTCTTGCACTGCTGGATGGAATATAAATTGATACAACCACTATGGAAAACTGTATGGAGTTTCCTTTAAAAACTACAAATTAAACTGCCATATGTCCCAGCAATCCCACTACTGGGCATATATCCTGATAAAACCATAATTCAAAGAGTCATGTACCAAAATGTTCATTGCAGGTCTATTTACAATAGCCAGGAGATGGACGCAACCTAAATGTCCTTCATCAGATGAATGGATAAAGAACATGTGGCTCATATATACATTGGAATATTACTCAGCTATAAAAAGAAACGATATTTAGTTATTTGTAGTGAGGTGGATGGACCTAGAGTCTGTCATACAGAGTGAAGTGAGTCAGAAAGAGAAAGACAAATACCATATGCTAACATATATATGGAATCTAAGGATAAAAAAAAAAGGTCATGAAGAACCTAGGGCTAAGACACAAATAAAGACACAGACCTACTAGAGTATGAACTTGTGGATATGGGGAGGGGGAAGGGTAAGGTGTGACAAAGTGAGAGAGTGGCATGGACATATATACACTACCAAATGTAAAATAGATAGCTAGTGGGAAGCAGCCGCATGGCACAGGGAGATCAGCTTGGTGTTTTGTGACCTCCTAGAGGGGTGGAATAGGGAGCGTGGGAGGGAGGGAGATGCAAGAGGGAAGAGATATGGGAATATATGTATATGTATAACTGATTCACTTTCTTATAAAGCGGAAAGTAACACACCATTGTAAAGTAACACACCATTGTAATGTAATTATACTCCAATAAAGATGTTTAAAAAAAGAAAAAGAAAAAAGAAAAGAAATGATGGAGTAAAAGATTAGGCCAAAGTCCCAAGCTGGGGCAACTGAGTGAAAGTTTGTAAAATTAATCATTGTTAAGAAGGTTTAGAAAGGGAAGTATAAGTGATAATACTTGGATATTGTGTTGATTGGAAGTACTTCAGAGACATCTGAAACAGGGAGTTAAAAATATAGAGCAGGAACTCAGGGTGAAATTAGGTGGTGTGGATTTTGGTGTTATCAACATACTCAGTATTTTTAAAGACATGCATGACAGCATCCAGGGAAAGAGCAGAGAAGATGGCAGGGGACAGAAGACCTTGGAGAACAACCTGAGAGAATGTATTGAGGATGAAACAGTAAAAACATGAAATAGAAAACAAATATAACAATGATAGTTAAGGCTTTTTATTATATTTAAAATTTTAACTACCTAAAGATATTGTAATGTCTATTGAAATCCTTAATTTCCTTTTGAATTTAATTTTTAGCAAGTTACTATATCAAATGGTTTATTTAAAAATGTTTTCTGAGTTTATAAAATAGAACTCTCAAACATACTCAATGACATTTGTACCAATGCAAATTTCTTGGTTTTGATATCTGCTGACTGCTTTTATCATGAATGGATGTTGAATTTTGTCAAATGCTTTTTCTCCAACTACTGAGTTGATCATATGATTTCTATCCTTTATTTTGTTAATGTAGTTCATCACACTGACTGATTTGCAAATGATGAACCATACTTGCATCCCTGGCATAAGTCCCACTTAATTATGGTGTATGATCCTTTTAATGTATTGTTGAATTTTTGCTAATATTTTGTTGAGGATATTTGCATCCATGTTCATCAAGGATATTGACCTATAATTTTCTTTTTGTGTAGTGTCCATGTCTAGTTTTGTTGTCAGGGTAATGCTGGCCTCATAAATTGTGTTTAGAAGTGTTCCTTCTTCCTCTTCTATTTTTTGGAAGAGTTTGAGAGGGATTTATATTAATTATTCTTTAAAAGTTTGGTAGAATTCACCTGTGAAGCCATCTGGTCTGGGAATTTTCTTTGTTGGGAAGTTTTTTTATTACTGATTCCACCTCTTTTCTAGTAAATGGCCTGTTCAGATTTTTTTTCTTCATGATTCATTCTTGGTAAATAGTGGGGTATTTCAATGTCTGACTTTCAACAATGGATAAATTATCCAGACAGAAAGGAATATTGGATGTAAACTACATGTTAGACCAAATGGACATAACATTTACAGAACATTCGATCCCAAAGCAGCAGAATACACATTCTTCTGAAGTGCAAACAGGATATTCTTCTGGATAATCATATGTTAGTCCACAGAACAAGTCAATAAATTTAAGAAGATTGAAATCATACCCATCATCTTTTCAAAACACAATGGTATGAAACTAGAAATCAATTACAAGAAAACTGGAAAATTCACTAATATGTGGAGATTAAACAACAGAATGACCAACGGGTCAAATAAAAGAAAAAAGATAAATCAAAAAATATCTTGAGGGCTTCCCTGGTGGCGCAGTGGTTGAGAGTCCACCTGCCGATGCAGGGGACATGGGTTCATGCCCCAGTCTGGGAAGATCCCACATGCCACAGAGCAGCTGGGCCCGTGAGCCATGGCCACTGAGACTGTGCATCCAGAGCCTGTGGTCCACAATGGGAGAGGCCACAACAGTGAGAAGCCCACGTACCTCAAAAAAAAAAAAAAAAATCTTGAGACAAATGAAAATGGAAATACAACAAACCACAGCTTATGGGAGACAGCAAGAACAGTTCTGAGGGAAGGTAATAGTGAAAAAGCCTACGTTAAGAAAAAAGAAAGAGCTCAAATAAAGCAATCTAACTTTACGTTTAAAAGAACTCAAAAAGGAAGAACAAGGTAAGACCAAATTAGTAGAACAAAGGAAATGACAAAGATTAGAGCAGAAATAAATGAAAAATGGTACTAAAAAGATAATAGAAAAGATCAATGAAACGAAGAGCTACATTTTTAAAAAATATAAACAAAATAGACAAATCTTTAGTTAGAGTCACCAAGAAAAAAGAGATCTCATATAGCCAAGATATGGAAGTGACAAAATAGAAACAGACTCACAGATACAGAGAACAAACTAGTAGTTACCAGAAGAGGAAGGGTGTGGGGAGGGGTGAAATAGGTGAAGGGGATTAAGAAGTACAAACTACCAGTCATAAAATACATAAGTTACAGGGATGTAATGTACAGCACAAGAAATATTTTATAATAAATTTTTATGGTGTATAATCTATAAAAACATCAAATCACTATGCTATACACCTGAAACTAATATAATATTGTTAAGTCAACTGTACTTTGATTAAAAAAATCAAATAAATAAAATTGGAAATTAAAAAGGAAACATTACAACTGATACCACAGAAATACAAAGGATCAAAAGAGACTGCTATGAACAAGTATATGTCAACAAATTGGACAGTGCAGAATAACTGGTTAAATATCTAGAAACATACAATATACCCACACTGAATCATGAGGAAATGGTTTTGATGTTATACAATTACATAAGATGTCAGTATTCGAGGATGCTGGGTGAAGGGTAAACAGGACTTTACATACAGTACAATCCTGATACCTAGACACTGACCTCCTTTGTCTCCCATTTTAAAGGAAGTTTGACTTGATTTTCTATGACTTGTAATTGAAAGAGAACTCACCAATACAGTGTGTCACTGCAGTAAAAACTAGATAAATATTTTCTTAGTATTAATTCTGAGTGTGCTACAAAAGAAATAAAAGAAAGGGAAATATTTTCCTTTCTCTTCTTCTTCTTCCTCTTCCTTTTTTTTTTGTGCATACATGGCTTGGAAGCAAAAAAATCCCAAAATGTTCAGAAGCTAGAAACAAAAAGGTTTACATTCTCCAAAATAAGGGAGGAAAACTTATTTTTACTTTCAGTATCATCTCATTCCTTGTGGCTTAAAGCTTAAGATGTAACAGATTACATGAATAGGGAATATACTGGGACCAAAGCAGGAGGTGAAATCTGATCAGAGATCCCACCATATCCTCAAGTGGACTATGTTCATGTTCTCCCTCAGAATTCCTAATTATGAGCTTGCTCACACATCTTTGGATATTGAATTCACACTATTAGTATAGCTTGAAAACTCCAAGCCAAAATTTCAGTGTGAAAAAATGCAGTGCCCAGGTATATGGCAGAAAGAAGTACACACACTTTCTGGAAGAACACACTATAATGAAGGCCTCAATGATTCTCCAGAAATAATTACAAAGAACCTTGGACATACAACATCTCAATAAAATAATAAAATTATGATTAAAAAAATTTTTTTAATTACAAAAAGCATGAAGTCACAATACAAATAAATCGCTAAGCATATGAAGAAACAGCCACAATGAGAATCAGAAACTAGAGAATATAATTATAGATACTGAAGTTTTTTAATTCAGAATATTAAAAAGTTTATATAAATTTATTAAGGAAATAAATGGTGGAATAAAAAAATATGAGACAATCAAGATGAAAAAAGAAAACAGAATTTGTAGAAGTAAAAATATATAATTACTAAAATTAAAAACTCTTAAAAACTCAACAGTTCACATAATCACTAGATATAACAAAGCCAAAGAGAGAAATTGTAAATGAAAAAAATAGAGCTAAAGAAATTAGAATACAATCAGAGAGACAAAGACATTTTAAAACATTAAAAATCATGAAGGTTAGTGTGAGAAGATCCAATTATATCTGATCAGATTATATGAAATAATGCTTAGGTTGACAGCTGATTTCTGAACAACAAGCAACTAGGAAGCCACAAGACGTAAAATGATGTCTACAAAGTACTGAGAGAAAAAAAGATGACAACTGAGAATTGTATTCTCATTGAAATAAACGTTCAAGGACAAGTTAAATAAAGATCAATATAAGGAAACCAAAGAAAGCAAAAGAAAGGAAATTATTTAAAAAAAAGAAGTTGATGAAATAGAAAATAAAGGTACAATGGTGAAAATCAATAAAGACAAAAATTGGTTCTCTGAAAACACTAATAACATTAAACAAATTCTTTAAAGAAGTGGGGAAAAAAGGAGAGAAGTTGCAAATAAACAACATTAGGAATGAAAAAAGGAACATTACTTACAAAGCAGAGATTTAAAATACAAAACAATATTTTGAAGAATTTCATGCCAACAAATTTGAAAAACAGGTATAATAAGGAAAAATTCAAGGAAAATTATTCAATTACCAAAGGTAAATAAATAAGAATTACAACCATGAATGACCAAATGGTGTTACAAATTCTGACCAACATTCAATGAACAGAGAATTCCATACTTAAAATTTTCAGAAAAGAAAGAAACTGGAATACTCCTGTGTCCCTTTATGAAGATAGCATAACCATTACAACAAAACCAAAAAAAGGACAGTGTAAGAAAGAACATTTTCTGGCCAAACACACTTATGAACATAGAGAGATAACAGTCCTGAACAACATATTAGCAAATTAAACCTAACAATGTATTAAAAAATAACACGTTATGCCCAAATTAAGTTTTCTCCAGGAATACAAAGGCAGTTCAACATCTAGGTAATAATACTGTAATATATACTTGAAATTTTTTAAGAGATTAGATCTTAATTGTTCTCACAGAGAAAAAAATAATAACTGTGAAGTGATGGATATGTTAATTGGCTTGACTGTGGTTTTCATTTCACAATGTATATGTATTGATCTTTCAAAACATCACATGGTATACCTTAGTTAAATGCAATTTTCATGTCAATTATACATCAATAAACCTGGAAAAAATAAAGTATTTCTTAGTTTAGAATTTGAAAACAATTTGTTTGACATAAATTATTTACATAACACACGTCAGATCTGTCTGTAATTAGCTGTGTGTTTTCCATTCATAGTAGTCTGACACTGTTTCCACTGTTATTCTTTTGTGTGTGTGTGCATTTTCTTCCAATTTTTAGAATTTAGTTGTAAACATACTCTCTCTGTATGTATATATATTTTGTGTCCTGTTTTTCCATTTACTTACTTTAAATACTTTCCACATTAGTACATAGTCTGATATTACAACATAATATTCAATTTAGTGTATTTACTATAACTTTGGTCATGTCTCTGTAATGAATATTAGGCTCATTTTTTCTTTTTTTAAAGGAAAGTTTGGAGTTATAAGTGGTGTTCTGAATAAAATAAATAACATTTCCCCCCAAAAAAAATTAAATATGTAAAATTTCAATCATCTTTAAAAATGCAGAAAAGACATTTAATAAAATTTATGATAAAAGGAAAAATCTTAGAACTTATGGGTAGAAGGGGATTGATAAAGGGCATCTCACAAAATCTTAGAGGTAACATCATAATTGGGAAATCTTAACAGCATTCCTCTTAAAATCAAGAACAAGACTCACCATATTTTTCAATATTGTTTTGGTGGTTCTGGTCAGTACAGTAAAAAAGAAAGTATGTAAGAAATCAGAGAAAAAAAAGACTGAGGATGCTATTTCCTACATAAAACCTCAAAAGAATCAACTGACAAATTGTTGTAATTAATTAAAAAAATCAGCAAAATTGTCCTGTATGTGGTTAATATACCAAAGTCCACTGACTTCTATATTTAACATCACATATTTGTAAATGCATTATTTAAAAAGGTGAAATTTAGCATTCTGTTTCTTTGCAGCTCAAAGTAGCTTGAGATAGATCAGTTAGAAAATTTGGATAATAAACAAATTCATCTGAGAGCCACTACGACAACAAGGACTACAGGGGCTAAGATTCTGAAGAAGAATGAACTTTGGAGAGGCGAGCTGAGTTCAGTTTCTTTTCCCCTGGGGACATTTGCCAGTTCTGGATGCAGGCAAGAGGCTGAAAATCTGAGCTAGTGCTAGAACAGAGCCACTGTTAAGGAATTGAGAAACATATCTACAATATGATCCAGCCATTCCAATCATAGATAATTGTCCTAGAGAAATGGAAACATGTTCACACAAAACCTGTATACAAATGTTCATAGCGGTTTTATTTGTAATAGCCACAAAATGGAAACATCACAAATTACCTTCAGCAGGAGAATAGTTAAACAAATTCTGGTACATCCATACAATAAAATATTATTCAGCAACAAAAAAAATGATTGATACACAACAATTTGGATGGATATCAAGGGCATTATGCTAAGTGAAAGAAGCCAGATATACATGCTTCCATTTGTACAAAAGATCGTAGAAAAAATCAAACTAAACATTATTGATAGAAAATAAATCAGTTGTTTCCTGGGGTCGTGGGTAGAAGAGAGGGAAAGGATGTAATTATCAAAGGGCATAAGGAAATTTTCAAGGTGATGGATATATTCATTGCCTTGATTGTGGTGATGGTTTAATGGGAGTACATATATATGTGAAAATTTATCAAAATGCACACTTTAAATATGTGCAATTTATTGTGTCATTTATACCTCAATAAAACTATTGAAAAGAAAGTTAAAGCAAAAATATAAGTTGTAGGTATGTTTTTAAAAATTTATTTGTGTGTTACACCTCAATAAAAAGTTTACTTTAAAAGTAATTTAGAGTAATCTCTGAAAACTGAGCATATTTATCTAATTTTAAAGCCAAATATGAACCAAATTTTAAGCATGTATGACAGATTCTTTCAATAAACTTTAATATGCTATAAATGGTGTATATTTAGCTAGTTATTGCATTTGAATTAAATTCTTGCTTTTATGTCATGATCTGGAATGTTATTTTATTTGAAATACAAAGTGGTTAACAATGAAAACTCACCATATATCACTATAAACCATCATTCTGTGTAATAACCATCTAGTCTTTCATCCTTATAAGTGAACATGTGGCTCTTCTTCCCTTTGCATAATATGTTTCTCTGAAACACTCATAAGATGTACATTATTTAACATATACACAGTATTGTGTAACATTTCTCTTGGGAAGTAAACTTGCTATTAATTCATATAAAATTCATTGGGAAGTGTGCTTTGGTTGAACCCAGCTCAAAACTGTAGTCTGCACCTCCTTGATTAAAGTTCATTTACTCTGAACTTATGAGTTTAATTTTTATTTTACTTAAACTTTTTTACATTATGCCTAGAAAAAGTTAGAACTACCTTTCTAATGCAGTGATTCTAAAGCATCTTACCTACCACAAAATACATTGTGGGTCATGTTTACATTTATACAGATGGAGACCTAGGTTTAACTCTGCTTCCTCCACCACCATTCAAAAAAGTTGATCAGTATGCAAGTACTGTTTTTATAAAAATAAACTTGAATACTCTCTACTGTCATAAAAGAAATTCATATGCAAAAATTTTGGTACTTTTATTACTAGCACTAAATTACATTTGAAAACCCTCACAACTAACTACATACACCAATAGTTAATTGTGAAACACATGCTAAAGTTATGAAGTCTATCCTAGTGTTAAACAAAATCTGTTTTACAGCAAGAAAAAATTACTTCTGAAATGTCATTTTTAAATATCCTGACTCTTCCTCTTTACCTTTCCTTCCTATCTTATCTCTTCTCTTCTCTTTCCTTCCTTTTCATTTTCATTTTCCTATGCATTTTCTTTTTATTTTTCTTTCATTTCTCTCAATTTCTTTCCTTTTCTCAACAATACAGTTCTGAAGTCATCAGGTAGGGTAGTGGAAGGTAGCCATCCACACTAGAGAGTTGAGGGGAAGTTGCAGTGGCCATGATTAGGGTATAAGAGCAGAACTTGGGTGAGAAGGACATCTGTTTAAGAAGGCTACTGGCACAAGATATCCAAGCTCAAGCAGGATAAAGAAAGCATGTGGAATCAGAGCCCAGGTAGAGTAAGGAGTGTATCCCTGTGGGAAAGAGAGGGCCTCTGCATGAGTGTCAGCTTAAGCCTGATGAGGAGGGAATTACATGGCAGTGGGGTATCCCACTGCTGTGGGAAATCTGAGACTGAACCTGGGAGAGGGCATCTCTGTATAGCAAGAGCCTGGCATAGAATGTCAGAGCCCAAGCGAGTTCATGAGGACATCCATGTGGGACAAAGAAATCTTGCAAAGAATAATACAGGGAGATCTTGTTCACCCTTTACCTCACCTTCTGCCAAACTGAATATCTTGCATAACTATACTACAATATGAAAACCAATAAAACAGCCTTGGTACCATTGGTTTCATTCTCAGAGCTTATTCAGATTTCACAAAATACACGTGTACCCGTGTGTGTATTATGTGTGTGTGATTCTATGCAATTTTGTAGCATGTGTAGCTTTGTAGAACTACAACCACAATCAATATACACAACTGTTCTATCACCATGAGGCAATTTTATGCTACCACTTTACAGCTATACTCACTTCCACATCCCTATCTGAATCCCTAACCCCTGGAAACCACTAATCTTTTCTCCACTTCTATAATATAGTTTATTCAAGATGTTATAAAATGGAATTCTTGAGCTCTATCCAAATTGTTACATGTGTCAAGAATTTGTACATTGCTAGGTAGTAACCCATCATATGGATGTGCCATAGTTTATTTAACCAATCTCCTATTGTAGGACATTTTGTTCATTTCTAGTTTTTGGCTATTATGAATAAAACTGCTATGAATATTGTTGAAAATTTTTTTGTGTAGATATAATTTTTCCTTTCTCTGGGGTGAATGCCCAGTAATAATGATTGCTGAGTTGTATGAGAGTTGCATGTTAGTGTTTTAAGAAACTGTCAAACTATTTTTCAGAGTGATTGTTTCATTTTTCGTTCTAACCCAATTTCTTATGCAGCATTTGGTGTTGCCACTTTTTTTTTTATTTTGTCCATTCTGAGGTGTATAGTGATATCATTGTGGTTTTAATTTGCATTTCCCTAATGGCTAAAGATGTTAAACATCATGTGCCTATTTGGCATCTTTATATCCTTTTTAGTGAAATCTTTTTCATGTATTTTGCCTATTTTCAAGTGAAAGTATTTGTTTTGGTTTTGTTCTTTACTGTTGAATGTAGAGATAGCTCTCTATATATTCTAGATATAAGTCATTTTTCATTTGTCAGATATATAGTTTGCAAATATTTTCTTCCAGTCTGTATCTTGTCTCTTCATCCTATTAACAAGGTCTTTCACAAAACTTTAATTTCAATGAAATTCAATTTATCTAAGATTTCTTTACCTAGTTCTAGATTCCAAAGATTTTCTGATGTACTTTGTTTTAAATGTTTTATACTTTTAAATATTACATTTAAGTTAATGATCTATTTTGAGTTAATTTTTCCATGAAATGAGAGATTTAGGTCAATGCTTATTTTTGTACCTATGCATGTCCAATTTAGCACCATTTGTTGAAAAATCTTTCTTTCTCTATTGAATTGTTTTTGCACCTTTGTGGAAAAAAATAAGTTGGCCATACTCATGTGAGTCCACTTCTGTGTTCTCTATTCTGTTACATTGATCTATGTGTCTATCCCTCCACCAATACCACACAGTCTAGTTTACTATAGCTATGTAATGTCTTGAAATCACATGGACTAATTTCTCCCAATTTATTCTTCTTTTTAAAAATTATATTAACTATTTTAGTTCCTTCACTCTTCTATACATATTTTGGAATAATCTTGCCTATTACTACAGAAATGTTTAGGATTTTGACAGAAATTGTATATCAGTTTGGGGGAGAACTGACATCCTTACAATGCTGACTCTTCCAATCCATGAACATGATTTATTCTCTGTTAATTTAGATCTTCTTTGATTTCTTTTATCAGCATTGTGCAATTTTCAGTAAATAAATCCTGTATGTTTTGTTGGAATTATACCTAAGTATTTCTCTTATTTTTGAGCAATTGTCAACAATATTGTACTTCTAATTTTAGTGTCCACATGTTCATTGTTAGTATATAGATTTATAATTCATTTAAAAAAATTTTATATTGCATCCTATGACCTTGCTGAACTCATTTATTTCTAAGAGCTTGATTTTGCAGACTCCTTAGGATTTTCTATGTAGACAATTGTGTTATCTGCAAATTGGGAAATTTTATTTCATTTTTTCTTTCCAATCAGTACGCCTTGTATTTCCTTTTCATGTCTCACTGTGGCTGGCTAGAATATCCAGTGTCACACTAAATAAGAATGGTAAGAGTGATTATGCTTGCCTTGCTCCCTTAAGTGGAAGCATTCAGTCTTTTACCTCTAAGTATAATGCTAGCCATAGGTTTTATAGATATGCTTTATAAGCTTGAGAAAATTTCTCTATATTCCCATATTGCCAGGAGGTTTTTTCTATAATAAATGAGTGTTGAATTTTTCAAATGCTTTTTCTTCATTTATTGATGCAATCATGTAGGTTTTTTTTCCATTAATCTGTTGATATGGTGGATTTCATTGATTGAATTTCAAATGATGAACCATCCTTGTATACCTGAAATAAATCCCACTTGGACATGGTATTTTTTTTTCAAATTGCTGAAATTGACTGATATTTTACTGAGAATTTTTTCTGTAAGTTCATGAGAGATATTGATCAGTTGTTTTCTTGGTTTGTAATATGTCTTCTGGTTTTGTTATCCGGATAATATTGACCTCATAAAATGCATTAGGAAGTGTTTCATCTTGGTTGAATTTTGATAGTTTGTGATTTTTGAGAAATTGGTCCATTTTTCCTAAGTTATCAAGTTTCTGTGTGTAGAGTTGTTTGCAGTATTCCTTTATAATCCTTCTAATGGCTTCAGGATCTGCAGTGATGCTGCATATTTCATTCCTGATACTGGTGATTTGTGTTTTCTCTCTTTTTATATTTGTCAGACTTGCTAGAGGATTACCTTTATTTATTTATTTATTTATTATTTATTTTTTTTTTAAATTTTTTTGCTTTATAACAAATTTAATCAGTTATACATATACATATGTTCCCATATCCCCTTCCTTTTGCGTCTCCCTCCCACCCTCCCTATCCCACCCCTCCAGGCAGTCACAAAGCACCGAGCTGATCTCCCTGTGCTATGTGGCTGCTTCCCACTATCTATCGACCTTACGTTTGGTACTGTATATATGTCCATGCCTCTCTTTCGCTTTGTCACAGCTTACCCTTCCCCCTCCCCATATCCTCAAGTCCATTCTCTAGTAGGTCTGTGTCTTTATTCCTGTCTTACCCCTATGTTCTTCATGACATTTTTTTTCTTAAATTCCATATATATGTGTCAACATACGGTATTTGTCTTTTTCTTTCTGACTTACTTCACTCTGTATGACAGGCTCTAGGTCCATCCACCTCATTACAAATGGCTCAATTTCGTTTCTTTTTATGGCTGAGTAATATTCCATTGTATATATGTGCCACATCTTCTTTACCCATTCATCCGATGACGGACACTTAGGTTGTTTCCAGCTCCGGGCTATTGTAAATAGGGCTGCTATGAACATTTTGGTACATGTCTCTTTTTGAATTCTGGTTTTCTCAGGGTATATGCCCAATAGTGGGATTGCTGGGTTATATGGTAGTTTTATTTGTAGTTTTTTAAGGAACCTCCATACCGTTCTCCATAGTGACTGTACCAATTCACATTCCCACCAGCAGTGCAAGAGTGTTCCCTTTTTTCCACACCCTCTCCAGCATTTATTGTTTCTAGATTTCTTGATGATGGCCATTCTGACTGGTGTGAGATGATATCTCATTGTAGTTTTGATTTGCATTTCTCTAATGAGTAAAGATGTTGAGCATCCTTTCATGTGTTTGTTGGCAGTCTGTATATCTTCTGTGGAGAAATGTCTATTTAGGTCTTCTGCCCATTTTTGGATTGGCTTGTTTGTTTTTTTGTTATTGAGCTGCATGAGCTGCTTATAAATTTTGGAGATTAATCCTTTGTCAGTTGCTTCATTTGCAAATATTTTCTCCCATTCTGAGGGTGGACTTTTGGTCTTGTTTATGGTTTCCTTTGCTGTGCAAAAGCTTTGAAGTTTCATTAGGTCCCATGTGTTTATTTTTGTCTTTATTTCCATTTCTCTAGGAGGTGGGTTAAAAAGAATCTTGCTGTGATTTATGTCATAGAGTGTTCTGCCTATGTTTTCCTCTAAGAGTTTGATAGTGTCTGGCCTTACATTTAGGTCTTTAATCCATTTTGAGCTTATTTTTGTGTATGGTGTTAGGGAGTGATCTAATCTCATACTTTTACATGTCCCTATCCAGTTTTCCCAGCACCACTTATTGAAGAGGCTGTCCTTTCTCCACTGTATATTCCTGCCTCCTTTATCAAAGATAAGGTGACCATATGTCCATGGGTTTATCTCTGGGATTTCTATCCTGTTCCATTGATCTATCATTCTGTTTTTTTGCCAGTACCATACTGTCTTGATTACTGTAGCTCTGTAGTATAGTCTGAAGTCAGGGAGCCTGATTCCTCCAGCTCCATTTTTCGTTCTCAAGATTGCTTTGGCTATTCGGGGTCTTTTGTGTTTCCATACAAATTGTGAAATTTTTTGCTCTAGTTCTGTGAAAACTGCCAGCGGTAGTTTGATAGGGATTGCATTGAATCTGTAGATTGCTTTGGGTAGTAGAGTCATTTTCACAATGTTGATTCTTCCAATCCAAGAACATGGTACATCTCTCCATCTATTTGTATCATCTTTAATTTCTTTCATCAGTGTCTTATAATTTTCTGCATACAGGTCTTTTGTCTCCTTAGGTAGGTTTATTCCTAGATATTTTATTCTTTTTGTTGCAATGGTAAATGGGAGTGTTTCCTTGATTTCACTTTCAGATTTTTCATCATTAGTATATAGGAATGCCAGAGATTTCTGTGCATTAATTTTGTATCCTGCAACTTTACCAAATTCATTGATTAGCTCTAGTAGTTTTCTGGTAGCATCTTTAGGATTCTCTATGTATAGTATCATGTCATCTGCAAACAGTGATATCTTTACTTCTTCTTTTCCGATTTGATTTCCTTTTATTTCCTTTTCTTCTCTGATTGCTGTGGCTAAAACTTCCAAAACTATGTTGAATAACAGTGGTGAGAGTGGGCAACCTTGTCTTGTTCCTGATCTTAGTGGAAATGGTTTCAGTTTTTCACCATTGAGGACGATGCTGGCTGTGGGTTTGTCATATATGGCCTTTATTATGTTGAGGAAAGTTCCCTCTATGCCTACTTTCTGCAGGGTTTTTATCATAAATCGGTGTTGAATTTTGTCGAAAGCTTTCTCTGCATCTATTGAGATGATCATATGGTTTTTCTCCTTCAATTTGTTAATAGGGTGTATCACGTTGATTGATTTGCGTATATTGAAGAATCCTTGCATTCCTGGAATAAACCCCACTTGATCATGAAGTATGGTCCTTTTAATGTGCTGTTGGATTCTGTTTGCTAGTATTTTGTTGAGGATTTTTGCATCTATGTTCATCAGTGATATTGGCCTGTAGTTTTCTTTCTTTGTGACATCCTTGTCTGGTTTTGGTATCAAGGTGATGGTGGCCTCGTAGAATGAGTTTGGAAGTGTTCCTTCCTCTGCTATATTTTGGAAGAGTTTGAGAAGGATAGGTGTTAGCTATTCTCCAAATGCTTGATAGAATTCGCCTGTGAAGCCATCTGGTCCTGGGCTTTTGTTTGTTGGAAGATTTTTTATCACAGTGTCAATTTCAGTGCTTGTGATTGGTCTGTTTATATTTTCCATTTCTTCCTGGTTCAGTCTTGGAAGGTTGTGCTTTTCTAAGAATTTGTCCATTTCTTCCAGGTTGTCCATTTTATTGGCAGAGAGCGGCTTGTAGTAATCTCTCATGATCTTTTGTATTTCTGCAGTGTCAGTTGTTACTTCTCCTTTTTCATTTCTAATTCTATTGATTTGAGTCTTCTCCCTTTTTCTCATGATGAGCCTGGTTAATGGTTTATCAATTTTGTTAATCTTCTCAAAGAACCAGCTTTTAGTTTTATTGATCTTTGCTATCATTTCCATCATTTCTTTTTTAATTTATTTCTGATCTGATTTTTATGATTTCTTTCCTTCTGCTAACTTTGGGATGTTTTTGTTCTTCTTTCTCTAATTGCTTTAGGTGCAGGGTCAGGTTGTTTGCTCAAGATGTTTCCTGTTTCTTAAGGTGGGAATGTATTGCTATAAACTTCCCTCTTAGAACTGCTTTTGCTGCATCCCATAGGTTTTGGGTTGCCGTGTCTCCATTGTCATTTGTTTCTAGGTATTTTTTAATTTCCTCTTTGATTTCTTCAGTGATCACTTCGTTATTAAGTCGTGTATTGTTTAGCCTCCATGTGTTTGTATTTTTTACAGATCTTTTCCTGTAATTGATGTCTAGTATCATAGCATTGTGGTCAGAAAAGATACTTGATACAATTTCAATTTTCTTAAATTTACCAAGGCTTGATTTGTGACCCAAGATATGATCTATCCTGGAGAATGTTCCATGAGCACTTGAGAAAAATGTGTATTCTGTTGTTTTTGGATGGAATGTCCTATAAATATCAATTAAGTCCACCTTGCTTAATGTATCATTTAAAGCTTGTGTTTCCTTATTTATTTTCATTTTGGATGATCTGTCCATTGGTGAAAGTGGGGTGTTAAAGTCCCCTACTATGATTGTGTTACTGTCGATTTCTCCTTTTATGGCTGTTAGTATTTGCCTTATGTATTGAGGTGCTCCTATGTTTGGTGCATAAATATTTATAATTGTTATATCTTCTTCTTGGATCGATCCCTTGATCATTATGTAGTGTCGTTCTTTGTCTCTTCTACTAGTCTTTATTTTAAAGTCTATTTTGTCTGATATGAGAATTGCTACTCCAGCTTTATTTTGGTTTCCATTTGCATGGAATATCTTTTTCCATCCCCTTACTTTCAGTCTGTATGTGTCTCTAGGTCTGAAGTGGGTCTCTTGTAGACAGCATATATATGGGTCTTGTTTTTGTATCCATTCAGCCACTCTGTGTCTTTTGGTGGGAGCATTTAGTCCATTTACATTTAAAGTAATTATCGATATGTATGTTCCTATTCCCATTTTCTTAATTGTTTTGGGTTCGTTATTGTAGGTATTTTCCTTCTGTTGTGTTTCTTGCCTAGAGAAGTTCCTTTAGCATTTGTTGTAAAGCTGGTTTGGTGGTGCTGAACTCTCTCAGCCTTTGCTTGTCTGTAAACGTTTTAATTTCTCCATCAAATCTGAATGAGATCCTTGCTGGGTAGAGTAGTCTTGGTTGCAGGTTTTTCTTCATCACTTTAATTATGTCCTGCCACTCCCTTCTTGCTTGTACAGTTTCTGCTGAGAGATCAGCTGTTATCCTGATGGGGATTCCCTTGTGTGTTATTTGTTGTTTTTGCCTTGCTGCTTTTAATATGATTTCTTTGTGTTTAATTTTTGACAGTTTTATTAATATGTGTCTTGGCATATTTCTCCTTGGATTTATTCTGTATGGGACTCTCTGTGCCTCCTGGACTTGATTAACTATTTTCTTTCCCATATTAGGGAAGTTTTCAACTATAATCTCTTCAAATATTTTCTCAGTCCCTTTCTTTTTCTCTTCTTCTTCTGGAACCCCTATAATTCGAATGTTGGTACGTTTAATGTTGTCCCAGAGGTCTCTGAGACTGTCCCCTGTTCTTTTCATTCTTTTTTCTTTATTTTGCTCTGCATCAGTTATTTCCACTATTTTATCTTCCACCTCACTTATCCGTTCTTCTGCCTCAGTTATTCTGCTATTGATCCTATCTAGAGTATTTTTTATTTCATTTATTGTGTTTTTAATCGATGCTTGATTCATCTTTAGTTCTTCTAGGTCCTTGTTAACTGTTTCTTGCATTTTGTCTATTCTATTTCCAAGATTTTGGATCTTGGAAATAGAATCTTGGATCATCTTTACTATCATTATTCTGAATTCTTTTTCAGGTAGACTGCCTTTTACCTCTTCATTTGTTAGGTCTGGTGGGTTTTTATCTTGCTCCTTCTCCTGCTGTGTGTTTTTCTGTCTTCTCATTTTGCTTATGTTACTGTGTTTGGGGTCTCCTTTTTACAGGCTGCAGGTTCGTAATTCCTGTTGTTTTTGGTGTCTGTCCCCAGTGGCTAAGGTTGGTTTAGTGGGTTGTGTAGGCTTCCTGGTGGAGGGGACTAGTGCCTGTGTTCTGGTGGATGAGGCTTGATCTTGTCTTTCTGGTGGGCAGGCCCACGTCTGGTGGTGTGTTTTGGGGTGTCTGCAGACTTTTTATGATTTTAGGCCACCTCTCTGCTAATGGGTGGCAGTGTGTTCCTGTCTTTTTTGTTGTTTGGCATAGGGTGTCCAGCACTGTAGCTTGCTGCTCGTTGAGTGAAGCTGGGTGCTGGTGTTGAGATGGAGATCTTTGGAAGATTTTCGCCATTTGATATTATGTGGAGCTGGGAGGTCTCTTGTGGACCAGTGTCCTGAAGTTGTCTCTCCCACTTCAGAGCACAACACTGACTCCTGGCTCCTCAATTTGGGATGATTTGTTGTCTATTCATGTATTCCACAGATGCAGGGTACATCAAGTTGATTGTGGAGCTTTAATCCGCTGCTTCTGAGGCTGCTGCGAGAGGTTTCCCTTTCTCTTCTTTGTTCTCACAGCTCCTGGGTCTCAGCTTTGGATTTGGCCCCGCCTCTGCGTGTAGGTCGCTGGAGGGCGTCTGTTCTTTGCTCAGACAGGACAGGGTTAAAGGAGCAGCCTCTTCGGGGACTCTGGCTCACTCAGGCCGGGCGGGAGGGATGGGCACGGAGTGCGGGGCGAGCCTGCAGCGGCAGAGGTTGGCGTGACATTGCACCAGCCCGAGGCGTGCCGTGCGTTCTCCCAGGGAAGCCACCCCTGTATCCCGGGACCCCGGCAGTGGCGGGCTGCACAGGCTCCCGGAAGGGCGGTGTGGACAGTGACCTGCGCTCTCACACAGGCTTCTTGGCGGCGGCAGCAGCAGCCCCAGCGTCCCACGCCCGTCACTGGGCTCTTCGCTTTCAGTCGCGTCTCGCGCCCGTCTGTGGAGCCCCTTTAAGCAGCGCTCTTAATCCCCTCTCCTTGCGCACCAGGAAACCAAGAGGGAAGAAAAAGTCTCTTGCCTCTTCGGCAGCTCCAGAGTTTTCCCGGACTCCCTCCCAGCTAGCTGTGGCACATTAGCCCCCTTCAGGCTGAGTTCTCGCCGCCAGCCCCAGATCTCTCCCTGCGCTCTGACCGAAGCCCGAGCCTCAGCTTCCAGCGCCGCCCGTCCCGGCGGGCGAGCAGACAAGCCTCTCGGGCTGGTGAGTGCCGCTCGGCACCGATCCTCTGTGTGGGGATCTCTCCGCTTTGCCCTACCCAGGTATGTGGGGAGTTTCTTGCCTTTTGGAAGGTCTGGGGTCTTCTGCCAGCGTTCAGTAGGTGTTCTGTAGGAGTTGTTCCACGTGTAGCTGTATTTCTCGATTACCCATTTTTTAAAATACTTTATTCTTTAAAGGACCAGTGCTTTCCATCATTGACTTTTCTCTACTGTTCTCCTATTTTCAATTTTCCTGGTTTCTGTTCTAGTTTTTACTATTTCCTCCTTCTGCTTGCTTTGCATTTCTATTTATTTTTCTAATTTCTTGAAGTAGGAAATTAGATTATTGACTTGAGGTGTATACATTTTATATGTAAGAATTTAGTGCTGTAAATATCCCACTCAGCTCTGTTTTAGCTTTACATATTTTGATACATTGTATTTATATTGTATTCAGTTCCACATATATATATATATTTTTAATTTCCCTAAGACTTCTTTGACGCATGGATTGTTTAGGACTGTGTTTTTTTAATTTCCACGTGTTTCAAGATTTCCCTCTTCTCTTTCTGGTCTTGGTTTCTAATTTAATATCATTATGATTAGAGAACATAGTCTGCATGATTTTAACTCTTTTAAATTTGTTGAGGTTTGACTATGACTCGGGATATGGTCTACCCTGGAGAATATTCTGTGGGCACTTGAAAAGAATGTGAATTCTTCTGTTATTGGGTGATTATTCTATTATATTGATGATAACATGTTGGTTGATGGTGTTATTCAGTTCTGTATCTTTCATAACTTTTTGGTCTAGTCTTTCTGTAAATTGTTGCAAGTGTACTTTTGTAGTCACAAACTATACTTGTGGATTTGTTTATTTCTTCTTTCAGGTCTAACAGTTTTGTTTCATGTGTTTTGAAGCTGTGTTGTTTGACACATTCACATTTAGGATCCCTCTGTCTTTTGATGGATTGATCATTTTAGCAGTATGTAATGTCCCTCTTTGTCCCTAGTAATTTCCTTTGTTCTGAAGTCTACTTTACATAACATTCACATAGTTACTCTTGTGGTTTTAAATCATTGTTACCATATTCTATCTTTTTTCGTCTTTTTATTTTCAAACTACTTATGTTGCTATGTTTGAAATGAGTTTCCTGTATACAACAGACTCGAGTCATGTTTGTATGTCTGTTTGTTTAAACACCCCTGCCAGTCTTTTCCTTTTAATTTTGTATTTAGACAGTTTACATTTAAAGTAATTATCAATATACTAGGGCTTAATTCTGCCATTTTATTATTTGTTTTCTCTCTATTTCCTCTCACATTCCTATTTCTCTTTTCTTACCTTTCTGTGAGTTACTTGAATAATTTTTTTCCACCTTGATTTATTTACATTGCTTTGAGTATATTATTTTGTATTGCTTTCTTAGTTTTTGATCTAGGTAACAAAATATACGTATACAACTCATCTCATCTTACTAATATTGACATTTTATTACTTAAAGTGAACTATTAAAACATGACTTCTCTCAGTCTCTTTGTCCTTCCCCATCTTTGGTGGCACCACTGTTATGGTTGATTGGGCCCACCACTGACACCAGTTATGGGTCTCCTAATTCCCTACTGGCTTTTGTCTTTCCCAGATATTTGGCCAGAGGAAGCAGGCTTTTCTGGGTGTTTAGTTTTGTTTTAACTATGTCGTTGGTCATTCAGATTTTCAGATCTTTGTGGTTCCTAGTCTGGAATATAGGAGAGATAAAAGGAAAATCCAGGAAACTCACTGAATTGTCATTCCTCGAATTCTGAGGTCTTCAGGCAGTCCACCTCTTCTTTCTGTCTTTCAGAGTTCTTTAATGATTATCTGTTGAATTATTTCCAGTTTATTTTGTTCTGTTTAGGGGGCAGGAGCAGGGAAAAGTGACTCTCCATCTACTTTCCTGGACTGGAATACACACACACACACACACACACACACACACACACACCTGATTCTTGTTAGTCGAGGTAGTTTTTTATAAAGTTGCCACAAATACTGAATTAGCAAATAGTGAATCATTGCTGTGAGAGAAAAATAAAGGGTTAGGTTCCTTGAGCCCAATTTGTCAACCAATCAATACATAAACTTATATTTTGTGTGTTTCTGTACAGACACCTTATTTAATATATATTGTTGATCCATTAACATTGAACTCACAGCCAACACCACTATAACTACTGAACAAAGCTTATCTAACGCATTTTAAGCTCACCCAATGTCTCTGTAAGGTACATGATACCTCTCTTTTGCTTAGAAACAGTAGACAGCACTTCAGCACTATGCTTGGGGGCCATTTTAAGCCATGAAATTACCAGAAAACTAGCAAAAATGCAAAAACCATAATACTAAGTAGATATGAAAAAAATACGTGTTTATAGTATGAGAGCTAGAACAAGAAGACAGAGTGTTGTCTTGTTCTACCTCAGCCAGGAGGTGTACCTTTGGTGACTCAAATTTTTCACTACTCTGTGCATGAATATATCCTTAAATGATTATGAAAGTGTCATGAGTATTGATTTTGGGTTTACCAATAAATTTAGTACATAGTCCAATTTTGCAAACAAGAATCTGTGAATAATGAGAATTGACTATATATAGCTAGGATTAGAGTTAGAATTATGTATATTATATATTCATGTATTTTACATATATTTATATATTAAACTTTACAATATATTGTTATTACAATTACTGTTATTATTATTATTTTAGTCAGTATTCATTTATATCCTTTATGTTAACACACATGTTACCCTTAATGTTGCCTTACATTTTCTTCTATACTTCCATCTTTCTGACTAGGATCATTTTCCTTATTGAAGAACTCTATCATTTATTTAGTAAGATTCCAGTTCTGTTAGTATGGAAACATATTTATATTATCTTAATCTTTGATCTTTTTTTTTCTGCTTGGTGTAGAATTCTAAGATTTTTTCAGCATTTTAAATATGTAATTCTATTATCTTATAATTTCCATTGTATCTGTTGAGAAGTCTTATTTCACCTTGAAGAAATGTGTCTTTTGTTCTTACTGCTTTTAAGATTTTCTCTTTATCATTGATTACCAACAGCCTTACTATGATGGATCTAGGTACAGTTTTCTCTTCATGTACCTTTCTTAGATTGGTAGGTTTTCTTGAATCTGTGACCAATTATCTTCAATCTGTTCTTTTCCAGTTTTATTAAGATATAATTGACACATAGCAGATATAAGTTTGAGGTGTAACATGTGATATATATATATATATATATATATATATATATATATATATATATAATTACCACAATAGGAACACCTCCATCACCTCATATATTTATCATTTGTTTGTGTGTGTGTGATGATAATATTTAAGATCTACTCTCTTAGTAACTTTCAAATATATAATGCAGTATTCTTAATTATACTCACTCTGCTATAACTAGATTCTCAGGACTTATTCATTTAAATATGGAAGTTTGTAGATTAAACTCCATTTAAAGTTATTACAAGGCTTCCCCGGTGGTGCAGTGGTTAAGAATCCATCTGCCAATGCAGGCGACATGGGTTTGAGCCCTGGTCCGGGATGATCCCACATGCCGCAGAGGAACTAAGCCTGTGAGCCACAACTACTGAGCCTGCTTTCTAGAGCCCATGATCCACAACTACTGAGCCCACATGACACAACTACTGAAGCCCACATGCTCTAGAGCCAATGCTCTGTAACAAGAGAAGCCACCCAATGAGAAGCCCATGCACAAAGAGTAGCCCCCACTTGCCGCAACTAGAGAAAGCCTGCATGCAGCAACGCAAACCCAATGCAGCCAATAATAAATAAATAAATAAATAAATTTATTAAAAATAAATAAATAAATAAAATTATGAGAAAACAATGGCTATATATCCTTGTTGTTTATCTATTTTATACATAGTAGTTTTTATCTCTTAATCCCATCTCCCTATCTTGTCCCTACCCCCTTCATTCAGCCCAGAGGTAACCACTAGTTTGTTTTCTATTATCTGTGAGTATTTCTGTGTTGCTATATTCATTTGTTTTATTTTTTATATTCCACATGTAACTGATAATATACAGTATTTGTCTTTGTCTGACTTATTTCACTGAACTCTCCAAGTTCATCCATGTTGTTGCAAATGGCAGAATTTCATTATTTTTTACGGCTGAGTAATATATATTATTCCATTACATATATATACTATATATATATATACACCATATACATATACCATTATTCCATTATATATATATATATATATATATATATATATATATATTCCATATATTCTTTACCCATTCATCTGTTAATGGACATCTGGGTTGCTTCCATATCTTGGATATTGTAAATAACACTGCTATGAACATCAGGGTGCAATATCTTTCTGAATTAGTGTTTTCATTTTATTTGGATAAGTATACAAGAGTGAAGTTGCTGGATCACATGGTAGTTCTATTTTTAGTTTTTGGAGAAAGCTCCATACTGTTTTCCATAGTGGTTGCAACAGTTTGCATTCCCACCAACAGTGTGCAAGTGTTCTCTTTTCACCACATCCTCTCCAACATTTGTTATTTGTAGACATTTTTTTTTTTTTTTTTTTTTTTTTGGTACATGGGCCTCTCACTGTTGAGGCCTCTCCCATTGCAGAGCACAGGCTCTGGATGTGCATGCTCAGCGGCCATGGCTCACGGGCCAAGCCGCTCCACAGCATGTGGGATCTTCCTGGACCGGGGCATGAACCCGTGTCCCCTGCATCGGCAGGCAGACTCTCAACCACTGCACCACCAGGGAAGCCCCTGTAGTCTTTTTGATAATAGCCACTCTGACAGGTGTGAGGTGATATGTCATTGTTGTTTTGATTTGCATTTCCCTAATAATTAACAATGTTGAGCATCTTTTTTATGGATCTGGTAACCATCTGTGTGTCTTTTTGATATTGAGATGTATGAGTTTTTTATATATTTTGGATATTAACCCCTTATTGATCATATCATTTGCATATAATTTAAATGGAGTATAATCTGTAAAAATATTGACTCACTATGCTGTACACCTGAAACTAATATAAATTTATTATATTTGAATAAAAATATTTTTAATGGAAGCTTTTAAACTTTTTTTAATTTTACTTTAAACTTAGATATGCTATATGTCAATTATACCTTAAAAACACTGTACAACAACAGATTGTAGATTTCAGCTCACAGATTCAAGAAACCCTACCAAATGTAACAAAATATATTTTTTTTAAAATGTACCTATTTTCATCAAAGTAAGCCCTTTAACCAACATCTCTCTGTTTCACCTACCCTGCAGCTCCTGGCAACCACCTTTCTACTCTGTTTCTATGAGTTTGGCTTTTTTAGATTTCATATATAAATGAGAACTTATCGCATTTTTGTTTCTTTGTCTAATTTTTCTCTTAGCATAATGCCCTCAAGATCCACTCATGTTGTTGCAAAAGGGAGTGTTTCCTTTTTTTTCTTTAATCCATTTTGGAAAATTCTTGGACATTATCTCTTTCTCCTTCTCTTGCTCTCCTTTGCTCCTTTGGGACTGTAATTACACATACGTCAAATATTTTTAATTTGTCCCTTATGACCTCTTTTGTATTTCCTATATATGCCGTTTTTTCTGTCTATGCTTCTGTCTAGATATTTTCAATTATTTTCCAGTTCACTAATCATCTCTGCTGCTGTACACAATCTGTTGTTATAATTTGTTCTTAATTAGTTTATTTTTCTGTCTGAGAATTACTATTTTATTTTCCTTAAATTCCAGTGTTCTGGAGAAATTCTTCAGTTTTGTCACCTATTGTCTTGAATATACTAATAACAGGTATTTCATATTCTACATGATAACTAATATCTCAGTCATTTGTGAATCTATTTGTATCATTTGTTCTTTTTTATTCTATTTCCTGGCATTTCTGTTTTGTTTAAGTTTTTAATACTAGACAGTGTGTATGCTAAATTTTTGAGGCTCTGTATAATGTTATCTTCCTCCAGAGAAGGTTTTGCTTATCCTCTGATAAGCAGATACAGTGGTATCAGATAATCTTAAACAATCAAGAACTAGGATTACTGGAGTTTTGGTGTCAGCTTTGTAAGACTTCCTCTAACTCTGGTTCATTTCTACTTCTAGGATGAAGTCCTCCCCAGGGACCAACTGAGATGCTGAGGTTTCACTGGGGCATTTCCTCCTTGGCAGGTGGTTAACTGAAATTTTTATCTTCTTAAGACCCACTGAAGTTTTCATTCTGCCCTTCAGACCTTTCTTCTTATTTCTTACCCTCCTGCTTTGCACAGTTCAAGAATTTGGTAAATGTATAGAAAGGGAAAACTGGCATTATGTCAGGCTCAGTTTAATGTACCTCCTTTCTTACTAGGCTTTTACTGGCTATTCAAATCAAACTCAAACTCCAATTTTTATCTCTCTTGAATGATAAGATTGCCAAAAGTTGTGCTTGTTTCTCTCTCTTTTGGCAGAAGCCCTATGTTTTGGCTTTTTGCTAGAACAGCAGACTAAGAATAACCAAACACTGTAGAAATCTCTCTCACTACTCTGTGATTCTCTTCTCCCTGTTACCCCATTGTTTGGTAGTTTCAAAAATATTTTTAGTACTTCATCTAGATTTCTGATTGTTATGAGTGGGAGGATTGGTCTACCTCAAGCTATGCTATCATAGCCTGAAGAAATCTCATAACTTGCTTAATTTGTATATAATTGTAAAGTTGTTCTCTGTTATTATCCTCTCCTAAAATGATACTTCATTATTTGTAACAAATTTTCACATCAAACAAAGCATTTTATGTATATATGACAGTAATATCTATTAGTAATGTATTTGAAGTATTTTGTAAGGGCAAGACTTTTATAATTGTGGGCTTTTTTTTACTTTTATTTGTTTAATTCACATCAAGATGAAACTCCAAGTATAGCTTTTAGAGGGAATGTTGACAATTTCCTCAATTTGTTTTCATCAGTTATATATGTATATTAAGTGTCACCATAAGAATACATAGTGACTAGTTATAACACAAGCTCTTCTTAGATATGGACCATTAACCATACACTGAAGTAATGAACCTAATTGCAGAATTATAAAGTGATGTAAATTTTGTAGAACTTCATATATAATGGATTTATGTTTGGTGACAGTTCTGAAATAAATTTGTTCAGCAGGAAGAGGTTATGGTATTGCCAGTTAGTCTTCCTTCTCAAGCCCCCCATTACCTTTAATTATGATGAAAAACTAGAAAATAAGGCGGTTTATATGAAATATTTCTCATTTGAGGAGCATGCTAGTGAATAGGCAAAAGGCAAAAAGCTTTAAGAAAAGGTCAAATTAAATAAAAAATTTTGAGGAAATAATGAGTGAATGAATGAATGAGTGACCAAGTTGTAGGAATCAAGTAACAACAGCTCATCCCCCATCCTTAGCATATTTACACTCTTGTAAAGATTTAATTTTCTTAAGTGAATGTCAGTTAAGTCTCATACATGGCTGTTTAGTTTGGTATCTAATTCTACATGCATTACAGAGTAGGTGATGGGGTCAAAATTATTTGACAGTCATCCTGAAAATAAGATAAATGTTTAATTTTTTTTTCCTACACTCATTTTGTCTACTGAGTGTCTAAACAATTGTATTTTCAGCAAAAATTCTTATCATATAATTAAAAGATTAATTCTGCCTCCTATTACATAAATATGAATATATATAAATATATCATCTATTTATGTGGACAATATATATTTTGTTCTTCATACAAATATATATATCATTTGTCTACATATAGAATTACATATTCTTTCTATTTCTGTTAAAACTACTTCAGGGAATTTAAACCAAATCTTCCTAGAGCAGTTATTTTTTATGATAGAATGATTACAGCAAAATAAACAGTGTCATTGTTGAAAGGAATGTCCGGCTACTTTTGAATTGAGTAAACAGCAACTGATGTCCTCAAGGAGTCTAGTGTATTATGACCCTGCCCTGCCAATCTGTTTAGCTACTTATGCTTCACAATATGGGGTCAGAGTGGTGATTTCTCACATAATGCCAAATGACCTAGAAAAGCCTGTAGCATTTGAATTGTGAACACTTGTTTAAGAATTGGGCACAGATGGGGAGGTTTTACCTTATATGTTTGGATTTGTTGTCATTAAATTACTGAATGTCACTTCTATGTATACTTTGGCCATCATGAGAAAATCTATGGTGCTGAGACTTTAACATCTGTTGGGGTCTTTCTCAATTTGAAATGCTTCACTTTGTCTTGAACTTGGTATTTATTGCAGTACACATGATCCTAACAATCTGAAGAAGAAGGAGGCAAAAAAAAAAAAAAAACCTTGAAAGACTTACTATCCAAAGATGTTCTAAAAGACACCTTTCCCTAAGAGGGAGAAAAATCTTGGATATAAATATAGTAGTGGAAAAAGGTGCAAAGAATTTGATAGTTCTTAATAATCATTTTTCTACATGCCTGCTTATATAGAATAGTTATTTCACAGTGTCATGTGAAAAAGCATCTTAAATAAAAGCAAATGGTACAAAGGATGCCAAGGGGTATGTGCAAGATATCAGGATAAAGCAGTTTCCGAGTGTTTACAGGATTGTCAGTGAGAGGAAGGTCAATAGGCACAGTGAATAATATTTGACTTTATAGATGAGGAGTACGGGCAAATGTTGAGAGAAATGTACAGAAAAACAGATACCTAGTTTCAATGAAGGGGGACAGAAGTCATTGCTCTACCCAATACTACATATCATGTTGAAAATGAGCCTATTAGAATACAGGCAGCAAAGGGGATTTCTGCTGAGATTAAAGAGGTTTTTCTTAGGGTCAGAAAAGCCAAGAAAATGTGAATGGCAATTAACAGACACAAGGTTTAGTTTAGTTTAATTAAAATAAATGGTGGGGGAGAAATGAGTGCCTCTGAATGGCAAATGGGGGGGCAGCTAATTGAGAGAGTGACAAGGCATATTATCTGGCTTTTATTAAGAAGCCATAGAGGTTTTTTCACCCATTGCCCCATGCTCTCCCCTGTTAATTTTCTTTCATTTTATATTGGTTTGCTGATGAATGTATTTTGTTCATCCTTTCATCATCTGTCTCTTAATGATGCACAACCATCTCACCTTGGTCTTTCCTCATAAATAGACCACCACTACAACAAATGCTCACAATGAAATTATAACCTTGAAAAATGTATCCCTCAGTGAAAGGAGCCCAGTGTTCTCCATTTTCAAGAATTCTAAAATCTGTTCAGGATATGAGAGTTTGAAAAACGAGAGGTTATCCTGAACTATTACACCCAGTTCAGACATGCTGCCAAATCCCTAGTGATGAATAAACTACCATTTCATTTTCAAATAGCTTGGTGATGTCTTGTTCTACATGATTTTGCATCTAGTGAGCCTGCAAAATACATGCGTTCCAGTTAAATACACACTAAATCTTCTCATTCTGCTATATCATACATGGGTGATTGGATAATTTGTTTTTGGCCTTGGGTAAAGGTCTTACTTTTTTTTTTTGCTGATGAGAATATCATCTGTTGAATTCTGATTATGCATTAAATTCCTCCAAAGTTTTCCAACAAAGATCACACTTTTTAATTGGACCATTTGTGCATAAATTAAAAATAATATATGAATACTATCTGTGGTAACCATGATTATTGCAAACATTGCAAAATCCTAATAAACAGTATTCTCTTCATTTCTGAAATGAATTAAACCATAAGAGTACATGAACCTCTCAATATCACCAAGCCCCAGAAACTGTTGTATGCTGGCTTTTCTGAAGTTAAGGAAACTAGCCCTTTTGCTAAGCTTGCCTGATAGTTTGTACTTCCCTTAGAATGCTTTCTTAGATGAAAGAAAGTGCTTTATGTGAACAAGCTAAAACTTCTTTAAGCTTAAAGAAACTGCTTTAAGGAGTAAACTACCTTCTGGAAACACTGCCTGAAAAAGGAAATGTAGAAGGCATTATAAGGATGAGAAATTTGTCTGAATGGAAATTGTTACATGGGGAAGGGATGGTTTGCAGAAACATAGGGCAGAAGGAAAAAACTGAGTTCATTCACTTTAAATTGAACGGTATCCCTCATAAAAGGAGGTAGGTGAAGGTAAGAAAAAAAAAAAACATCAGAGGAAGCAGACTGTACTTTGCATAGCTGTATGCTATCTTGCATACTCTTTTATAATAGTCCACCAAGGGCTAAAGTTATATGTTTCCAGGGCCTACCTCTATGTAAATATGTCAGCATGTAGGATAGCTTAAAATTACAAATTTTTGTGCTAAGGAGATAACTGTGTGACTGTTGGCATGCAAAGAACAACTTGAGTGTGGAATGAAACATCTGTGTGCAAACTCTTAACACTTGAATTTGTATTACAGGATTTAAGAAAATGTATTTTTCCAGCACATCAGCCAGATTCAAACTCCACAGTCCCCACTACTCATACTCATACAAAGCATTTTCACTCTGGAGATACAGTAGCCACACTGCACTTTTGTAAATGGCATAGAGGCATCCTAGTTGCAGACTCCTTCTTGTCTGTTAGGCATCCCAAGTAAAATGATTGCTAAATAAAAAACTTTCTTAATATGCACAAGAGGAAGAGAGAGTTTGTGAAAAATGAGCTATGACATAAGGCATCTGGGTAAATATGGGCCAAAGGGGAAATCTTTGGCCAAACAATCTGGTCCAAAATAGGCCCAACCTCCCTGTGTGTGTGTGCAAGTACATGGGCATTCCTTTACAAAACTCTAACTTATCAAACTTATTTACAGAACTGTTCTGGATCATTTTAATTATGTGACAGACTCAAGAAGACCCTTCCTGAGCTTTATGGCTTTATATGTGTGTTTAAAATAAATTATACAATCAAAGATGACTTCCATAACTGTCTTGTCCACTCTTTGTGGCATAAAGTAGACCATTTAAACATTTGGGGCATATTTAAGCCACATATACACATATACCTCTTCCTAGTAGCAGTGCGAAGAGACTTGATGTTTATAAAGCACACTGGGATTCTAAGATGAAAGGTTCTAAGAAAACACAGATTATTAAGCATCCCAATAAACATGCTCATCATGAAAGGCTTAAGACTAATGAGCAGCATTCAGTTTATTCCTTGAGGTCTTTCTCAGCTGTAGTTATTATTAAAGGAATAAACTAATGCTATTGGCAGAGTCAGGTACTTTAGAAGGCTAACTCTCTCCAGTGCAATTATAATTACACACACACACACACACACATACCTTAAAGCAAATAATTTACTTTTTTCACCAAGAAATAACATTATGCCTCAAAGTCTGGCCCCTCCTTCTGTTTAATACTATTTCTAACTCATGACTTGTAACACAGGTGGTGTTTTTTACCTAATAATACTTAGCAAGATTTAATTTTCAAATGCATGAGTTACAAAAAACATATCCCCTGAACGGTATTTTGAGATATAAGTAACTGTCTACCAAAATTTCCCTTGTATCTTCTGCAACTACATAGGAATGAAAATGAAACAGCTGAAGTGGAATTATACCCATTTTCACTTCCGTAGCATTTAAAATCTGAATACACTGAAGTTAATCCCAGTTCTGCTCCTTGCTAGCTATGCGACCACAGAGTTTTTAAACCTCTCATTTCCTCATCTGTCAACTGGATTTAAAATATCTCTCAGGGGCTCTATGAGCATTATAAGAGACGATTTATTTATTATTTTATTTTACTTTACTTTACTTTATTTTATTTTATTTTATTTTTGCAGTACGCGGGCCTCTCACTGTTGTGGCCTCTCCCACTGAGGAGCATAGGCTCCGGACGTGCAGGCTCAGCGACCATGGCTCACGGGCCCAGCCGCTCCGTGGCATGTGGAATCTTCCCGGACCGGGGCACGAACATGCATCCCCTGCATCGGCAGGCAGACTCTCAACCACTGCGCCACGAGGGAAGCCCCTATTTTTATTTTTTATTGAAGTATAGTTGATTTACAATATTGTGTTAGTTTCAGGTGTACAGCAAAGTGATTCAGTTATATATATATATATATATATATATATATATATATATATATAATTTTTTTCAGATTCTTTTCCATTATAAGTTATTACAAGATATTGAATATGGTTCCCTGTGCTATACAATAAATCCTTGTTTATTTTATATATAGAGTGTGTATCTGTTAATCCCATATCCGAATTTATCCCTCCCTGCAAAAGAGACAATTTATTTAAAATACCTACCAAAGTGCTTGGCACACAGGAAGTAGTCACATAAATGGTAAGTACTTCTGTTTTTGTCATTAGCAGTATTACTCCTACTTTGACTGCTACTATTACAACCACATCTGCTGCTGCTACTACTATTCCTGCTGCTAATACCTAATAATACCTCAAGTAAAAAATAATACCTCAAGTAAGGTCATTTTAAAGGACCTTAATTTTTCGTAATGTTAGCAATTCATAGGTTTCAGAGAAAGCTGCTGTCAAACTGCAATCTGTGTGTAGTAGGTGCCAATCTGACTTTTTTTCCTAGCAGGGCCTGATTGCTCTCTTTTCTTCTCTGGAACAACTTGAGCTTTCTGTCTCTGCAATTCTGTCAACGCAGACTGCACAGTGACAGGGCAGACAGGTAGCAAGTCAAGCATGAATACAAAAGGGCACCTAAGTTAACTGCAACAACAACAACAACAAATATTCACAAGTGTCTGACTTCTTTCCCTGCTATCAAAGCCACAAAGACTCCTGCTTTCAGCTTTGTGAGAAAGCCACATATGTAGCTATAAAATTCAGGCTGTTATCAGTCAAATAAACCTCTTTCATCAGCTTTCTGAGAAACATGCTGCAAACCTAAAGACACAATTTACTTCCATGAAGTGAGTGAATGTTTTATTCTCTCGTTTTGACAAAGACATAAGAATTTCCCAGGTGAACAAGCCCTCCTATTAAAACTTGCTGTCTTACTTGATCTATGCTGGAAGGAGGAAACGGTGCAAGTTTTTTGTCAGTACAGAAATGTGAATAAACTTTGGCTTAGTTGGACCACAGGGAATGAAACTTTGCATTTATGCTCAATTCCTTTGCCAATTGCAATAATTGTTCTTTTAGGTTTGCATTTGTGCAGGCAGATGGAGAGTGGATTCTAGGGAACTATTTGTTAGGAAGCCTATATGGAAAGTGGTTAATATTTAGAAAAGTCCAACTTCTGTGTCTTGATTTATTAATTTCTAAAATGAGATTGTCATAACATTAAGCATCCATAGATAATAGGGTCATTGGGATGATTGGGTTAATAATTTAATGGGCTTTGAAATCCTTGATTAAAGACTATAATACAAGGAAAAGAATGTGTGCAATTACGTCATCAAACAAGAAGAATCCCAATTTTCTTCTGTGCAATAAACCTGCAATGTGGACCAAATTTTCAAAGGAAGGTGTAATGGCTATGCTTACCAAATTTCACGTACATGCGCTATACACTCAGAAGCATATAATTGCATATGCAAAATGGATAATTGCATACAAAATTGCCCATTTGTGTGTGCAATTACCCATTTTATGCACACAAATGCTTGTTTGAAAATCTGGCCCTAAAACTCTAGCAGTAGAGGAAAAAATCAGCTTGCACACATGGTTTCTGAAACAGAAATTATGGCCTGCCTTGACTATATAACTGCTGTCAAGTATTTAAGCTGTCTTCTTTTCAGAGTTGAATCAGAATGTATTTTAAGACTGTATAACAAGACAGTAGCATGAAAGATATGTTTTAAAGATAAACATAGAAACTTTTTATCCAGCTGCCACTGAAGATGCTGATATAGCTTCTGACACCAGCAGCCAGTGATGAGGGCTATGTAATCACTGCTGGGTATAAGAGGCTATTGTACGTAGAGGAAAAGGGATTCATGTTTGATTAAAACTGTGAAGCATTATGTTTTAAAGATCCCCACTTTTCCATGGTGTAGGATGACTGAAAACAGCTAGCTATTTAAAAGTAGACTACTTTTTCTTTTATTGTTGCTTAAGAACTGGCATTTACATAACTCTCGAGATTTCTTCATTAGCAGAGACCCATCTATGTCAGTAAATAGCTTCTGTAGTACATAGGAGCCTGTGAGAAGAAAATCAGAGTGGAAGGGTGAGGGTGCTTTACAAAATTAGCTTATATGCTTAGAACTTGAGTTTAAGCCATTATTTATTCTAGCTATTTCTTTCAACAGAATAATCCATTGTTAGAGAAATTAATCTCCAAAATGCCCATTTCAGTCCTGGTTATTTCTCTTTCAGAGGGCTCTGGCTATACTGCTGTTTTCCTAATGGCTAATTCATCCTCTCTTCAACTCTATAGTGGCTTCTTGTTTTCGCCATTCAGACCACACTGGCTTTCTACTAAGGAGTCTTTCACTAGGATATGTCAAACTTCCCGAAGTGTTTCCTTTGATGCCTACTCTCTGAGATCAGCCCATGTCCATCTCACTGCTCCTTTCATCTAGTTTTCTCACTTTTAACTTGATGCTTTTTACCAGGAAATTCCTATCACCCCAAGCCTGGCAAACAGTCTTCTTCCTACTTTTCAAAAACCTCTCCTATGTCACTAGCATTCTTCAAATTAAAAAGAAGTCAGATGAAAACTACCGCTCCTCTGAACCTGTCTGTGTAGTCTTGTGAGGATAAACTTCACCTCACCAAAATCACTAACATTAAAAAATCTGTAGCCTCTGTTATTATAGATTCTTGTCACTGATGTATCATCACATTGTAAGTCATATATATATAAAATGATTCAGCTGCTGTTTTAGTGCAAACTCCTGTGGAAGAAAAGAGGTGGCGAAATAGGCAGACTCAGCATCATATATGTAGTGAGCATATTACCTGTCTCAAGAAAATGCTAGCTTTTATTTCAACATATCTACCATTTGTAATGAACTTCTAAATATATTATCCCATTCCCTCCTCCTAACAACTCCAGTGAGAGTAGGTAAAGTAGTGATAGAGTCACTTTTAGAGATGGTACACGGAGCCTCAACAAGAGTCATATTTGACCAAGAGATTATGGGTTATTAGTGGTGGGTCCATGATTCTGATCCAGATTTTGTAAACTGCAGAACTAAGTTATTTCTCCTCCACTGTGCTGCCAAAGTTTAAATAACTGCATATGCAGAGGATTAATAATGGACACTAGTATATTTCTATCAGAATCATCAAGGTCCCTGATGATTAAATTACTAAAGCTGCAGGAATATCTTGAAATTTATTAATATTCAACCTTTAAAAGAAACAGCCTTATCCAAAAAAGATACAGCTTGCCTTTACTTGCTGAAGACTTTCTTGCAAGCAGAGATTTGGACTTAATTTCTATAGGTTCTCTTACTCTCAAGCATAATTTTTTTTCCAAAGTCAGAGAGTAGATCTCAAACTACTTTACAAGTAATGTCATGTGAGGCAAGAAATCATATGCTCAATCAACGCTTTAGTATTGTAAGGAGGCAGAAAATGTACAACTATCCTGGTCATTTCAACTATAGTTGAAACGATTTCTAGAGATATGATGAGAAAAATTGTCCTTGAGAAAATATAAACCCTAATAGCCCATTTGTGTAGCAGAAATCACAGGTAGATGTGAACACCATGACTTAAAAGCCATTTTCAAGTTCAAGGCACAATTTCCTTTAGAGTATGGACAAAACACCAACAAGTGTGTGGAAAAGAGAGCACTTAAGGTCTTCAGAATGTCCTCTAGTGGGGTTTAAGCAGAAAAGTGAATGATCATAACATATAGATGATACTTTCCTGATCCAAAATGTGATGTCTATTATAGAGCTGAATAGATTGTATCCTCCAAATAAATTTATAGGAAATTACTATTTAAATGGAGAACTAACAAATTTTCAGCATACCAATTATTATTAAGAGTAAATTGACCATGTCTATGTATTTTTTTTAGAAATTTATTTAGTTTGTTTATTTATTTTTGGCTGTTTTGGGTCTTCACTGCTGCAGGTGGGCTTTTCTCTAGTTGCAGCGAGCGGAGGCTACTCTAGTTGCGGTGTGCAGGCTTCCCATTGTAGTGGCTTATCTTGCTGCAGAGCATGGGCTCTAGGCTCATGGGCTTCATTAGTTGTGGCTTGCAGTCTCTAGAGCTCAGACTCAGTAGTTGTGGCTCACGGGCTTAGTTGCTCTGCGGTATGTGGGATCTTCACAGACCAGGGCTCAAACCCATGTCCCCTGCATTGGAGGGGCGTATTCTTAACCACTATGCCACCAGGGATGTCCCTATGTATTTTTTTAATTGCTAAGAGAAATACTTATAAAAATTTGTGTAGGGGTGGGAGAGAGATGCAAGAGGGAGAGGATATGGGGTTATATGTATACATATAGCTGATTCACTTTGTTATACAGCGGAAACTAACACAATGTGGTAAAGCAATTATATCTAATAAAGATGTTTAAAAAATTTTTGTATAGTGTTTTAAACTGGATTCTTTATGTAAACATTTGTGCATTTCCCAATGGGTGTTATGATAATTTGTTACAGTGTGTAGTATTTTCTTAATGTCACTTTTGAAAATTGTTAGATCTCAAGACAGCATCATTTTAAGGAACACATTTATAAAAGAAGTATTATTCAAATGTTTTCAAACTTATCTTTGAATTATCTAACTTCAAATCCTGATTTTGAAATGAAGCAGTACACAAATAAGTAAATACATTTAAATAATAAGTAAAATATACACATAAAATGTCTATGCTAATATGTGATTTAGTGAGAAATTATCTAAGACCAATGCCAAGGACCAATTTGTAAATATAAGTAATATTAAGTACACATAGTGCAATTGTTTCACTTTTTAAAATATCCTTGAAATAATTGCAAACTATTAAATTTGTCTCTTTAATACAAATATGCTCATTCACCAAGAGAAAAGTAATTGAAAATAATACCAACTATTGCTGAAGGAAATAGCCATATGAGCTTGCTGAAATATACTTTTTGTAATTTTTATTTGTGGAGCTTATAATGAGAAGCTCAGCATATCAATTTTAAGTCAGAATGTGATAACAGTTGAAAAAATATTTTGAAGCCTACATCAAGAGATTCTGTTGAAATTAAAGCCAGCACTTACTGAACTTAACTAATGAGGGCACAGTTAAGTTCAGGATATGGGCGGGAGTCACTTCTTTTCTATTTCCATGCCTATAGAAAGCAGTCCTCAGACTTGGACATTGGGTGAAAGAGGAGAGAGAGATCAGTGTAAATCCATCCTTGTAATTGTAAAACACAGCTCAAAATATACATCTTAGTGATGATTCATAAACATTTCTTTATACACAAAGCATCATATTATTGTCTGAATAAACAGAAATAGAGTAAGCTCACAGAAAAACACATTACAAAAATGAAAAAAAAACCAGAAAGATTTTGCCACTTTAGTAAATTTTTAGTGTTTTTATAAAATCTAATTGGAATTGTTTTGTACAAGTGAGATTGCAGCAGGCATCAAGAAGATTGATGGGGTGAAAGTGAAGGCTGTAATTTAGCTCTTGTCATCTTTCAAATGTGTTTTGTATAGTGAGTGTGAGAAATTTGGTTTCCAGCAGTGTTATTTAAAATGAGAATGTGTGGGCTTTTATCTAGATTGTGGGGGAACTGTCAGTAACAAGGGAAGGATGCAGCCTAAATGAAAGAACATAAAAGTTCCCCTTGAAGCCCCTGTCATATTCTACCAACTTGTGGCTGTGGAGTTATGTGTAATGGTTTCATCACATCATCATGTGGGTAGGTGCAATAAGAAGAGGTATTTCAAGTTTGCATACCTGGCAGAGAGTAAACTTGTCCTGATCCTCTCAACATTCTCTCTCACTCTTCCTCACACTTCACCCCATGACACATACACTTTTCACACACACACACACACACACACACACACACACACACACACCCCTCTCAAAACTGGAGAAAGTATCCCAAGCTGAGTTGTAAGTATACATTCCAAATTTAAATAATCATGATCCCCTGACTCCTGACTCTTATTATTCTCTGAAAAAAATTTAAAAAGAATGAGTTTATCTGTTGCCATAATAATGCTGCATATCAAACTATTTCATTTTCAATGGCCTAACCAATAACCATATATTATAATGCTGCTTATAAGTCAATGTGTTGGCTGAGCTTAACAAGGCTCGCTCAGAGATTTGCAGGTCAGCTGGGCAACTTTGCTGGTCTTGGCTCTCTCACATGAGTGAGTCCTCATCTGGGGCTACCAGGCTGAAAATGCTCTGTTCCACATAGTTTCATGTCCTCCAACAGAATAGCATAAGTTTGCTCTTATGCAGGAGGCAGGAACCCTTTCAAAAAAAAAAAAAGTACAAGTGTGTGAAGCCTCTTGAGGCCTAGACTCAAAACAGGCCCATCAATGGCCACATTCTGTTGGACAAATTAAGCAGCAAGGCCAGCTCAGATTTAAGGAGTGGGGAAATACTCTTTAACTATTGAGGGGAAGAACTGTGAAATCACATTGCTAAGGGCATAGATACCAAGAGAAGTGAAGATTTGAGCCATTTTGCAATTAATCTACCATGAGGATATTCTAATAAAAGAAGATCCCCAAGATTCAAGTGTTATTCAGAATTGGCATTCCTCAATTTACACAAGGTCTGAACACCAATGAAGTAGGCATTCAAATGGAGGGCCAGCACATGTCTATCCCAGATATCTGTATGACTTCTTATCTCAAATCATTTACTTTATGTTTAAATTTTACTTATTTAAAGAGGACTTCCTTAACCGCCCTCCACCCTAATTAAAATTATAGACCCTCTTTACTCTCTATCCCTTTACCCTGCTAAATTTTCCTTCCTAGCTCTCGTCACCACCTGACATACTATTTATTTGTTTTTTCAGTTGTCTCCCCCACCTAAAATGTAAGTTCCTTGAGTCCAGGGATTTTCTTTGTCTTGTCCACTACTGTATACCCAGGATACATTACCTGCCAGAGTAGATTCTCAATCTTCAATAAGTGTTCACTGAATGAATATCTTAGGACTATTGAATGTCCAGGACTATTGACATCTCATAGGCACTGCCTTAAAAACTAGGCATAAAAGCCGCAAAGCCTGTTCGCAGCTACATTTAGTTCTGGTTTGGGCACTAGCATATATATGATCAAGTCATTTACCTGTTTCTGACTTCTCTTCAATGAATTTTATCTACTGAGTCTGTTGTGATCTGTTTTGATTCTGAAGCCTCATGACATCTCAATGCATTCTAGTTTGCATTTACAGCTACACCCTTAGTCATAGCTAGCTGTAAATCTATGTAGTTCTAAGCTTTTCTGTATAACAATGCTTCTTGCTTTAAGAAGATGTTATAGAATGGTGAAAAGACAGCTTTGTGAGCATAAGGACGTGGGTCCAAAGCTCATTTCTGATTTGGTTGAGACTTCAGAGGAGTTACTTACCCTATTGAGACTGTTAAACCTGTAAGATAAATGATAATACCTATTATGTATACCTAAGCTCATAGTGATTCCCTTAATGGAAACCCTGGTTCACAGAAGTGGACCGCCAATAGCCATATTTGTGCTAAATGACCATTCCCAGTCATATTTGTTTGACCCAAATCCAGCCCAGATTGAACGAGTCAGCTTCTTTCCCTATCTCCTCCCATCTTTGGAGTTAGAAATGAGGTTTATGAACTTGAGACCTGTGGAGTGCCACTTCTGCCATGGGGACTGTGTAACAGAGAACTAGGCTAAAGAGTGAGAGAGATAAAGCAGACCCTCAGGGAAAAAAATCAGAGGCAAGAAATGGAGGGAAAGTGCTCCCTGGTTTCCTGACAGCTTCCAGTTGCCTCATTCCAATTATTTTCCAAGGCCTTTCTATTCAAGACTGGGTGTCATGAACCACTCCTGATTCCAAACAGTACATATTTCTTTTCTTTGTTAACCTAGTTAAAGTTTGTTTCAGTTATTTACAACCAAAAAATTCCAAACCAATATACCTACTCTGAATTGTTGCAAAGATTAAAAGAGATAAAACCTGAAAAATGCCTAGCAAGCTGTACTTTAATTATTATCATTTAACTCTACTGGGGTTATGCCTGTCCGTAACCCTAATCTGTCTATCATTCCTACTGTGTACTCAATGACTGCTTAGTGCTGACTTAGCTGAGACTGGGCAGGTTGCTGTACTTAACTGTATCTAGATAGTTAATAATGAATTTACACATATATACCTTGATCCCTGCACTCTTAAAGAAAATGCACTTTTATTTTCCCAAGCAGACATACTCAGAAAGTAGACCACATCTGCTCTCACCTCCCTAAAGATCTTACTCCTATCTTCAAAACAGTCAAACTTGTTGAAATGCCAGGTCTATAGTTTGCCAGCTGTGTGGACATGAGTAAACTACTTAAACCCTCTTGCCTCTGTCTTCTTCTTCTGAAAAATGTGTTTAACAATAGTACCCACTAAATAAATTGTTGTGAGGCTTCAATGATTTAACATGTGATAAGCATTTGAGAACAGCTCTTTGATATTGAACTAGTTTGCTCTTAGAATAATTTGAGTCCTTCTCAGTCAACAGACAGCCATCAACAATTCAACACAACCTATTTCAAAAACGCTTCAGTATTTGTGGATAATATTAACTAAAATCTACAGATACTAGCATACCCATTCTGATTATTTTTATTATTTATATCCCTGTAGTATTTATGGAAATATTCTATTCTTTTGCACTGCCTGATAAATTAGATTTGCATTTAGAATATTCCTACAGGAAAATTGTTCCCCTTAACTATATCATAAATTCCTTAAGGTATCTGAGTTATTTGTTTCCCTCACAGCTGTTTTTAACTATGTTTTATATTTGATTCACAAGGTTTCCACTGTTCACTTACCTTAATTAAAAAATATACTTTAGGGTTTCCCTGGTGGCGCAGTGGTTGAGAGTCTGCCTGCCGATGCAGGGGACGCGGGTTCGTGACCCAGTCCGGGATGATCCCACATGCCGCGGAGCGGCTGGGTCTGTGAGCCATGGCCGCTGAGCCTGCACCTCTGGAGCCTGTGCTCTGCAACAGGAGAGGCCACAACAGTGAGAGGCCCACATACCACAAACAAAAAACAAAAAACAAAAAACAAAAACAAAAAACAACGTTATTTTGAAGTATTCTATAATTTAGAGTTCATTATCACTATGTTACTATGATGTCTTAAATTTGTATCAAAAGTGAAATAATAGGCTTTGTGACATATTCATTTGAATTTTTTGGTGTTGTTTATTTGGAGTGTGCTTATATTTTATAAATACCACTTCAGAGATTTTGTCCAGCTTTTTACCTTCATCGTGATATTCTTTTTACTGGACTCAGTTTTATTGTATGTAATTAAAACTGCAGCCCTAGAAACAAAATTCCCTAGAGGTTAGAGCAGAGTGATAGGAAAATGTACCCCATGGGGATCCTGGTCTTTTAAATACAGATTTTCTTAGAAAGTGTAATTTGTAGTTATATAGCTATCCCAACTAAAAATATTTTTTTTAAACCACAATATTTTAGGTTAAAATCTGTTGGCCCAGTGTCAGGCCTCACAGTACTTTATAGATTTTTATTCTAAAGGAATTCATAGTGAATTTAGTTATTAAATCCCTACAGATGTGGTATAATAATATGTTGATTAAGTGTTTCTGCCCTGTTAAAAGGGGTTATTACTTTTAAAGACTATTTGCTCTTTTGTATGGTTTGGTAAATTCTTTAAGCAATAGAAAAGGCTACCTCTTTCTATTCCTTCTCTCTTGATGAAATTATTACTCTGAAGGGATTTCTGCACATGGTTATTAATTTACAAAAAACATCCTCCTCATGTATAAGTTCTAAAAATTTAGATTTATATATAAATGTGTTCTATTTGAAGTTTATTTTAATATTATATTAGTACTAATGGCTTACATTGCTATATGTCATTCTTTGCCTTATAATCATTATAAACCTTGCCAGAATTTTAGATAATTTTAAAATAATTGTTCTTACACAATAGACAAAAGAGAGGTCTTTCATATTCAAGCAATAACTGTAGTGTTTAGTTGGAGTCCAACCTATTCACCCAGAATTGTACATCGCTATTCTTTCCATACTGAGCCCAGATTTTTAGGGCTATACTTTTTTCGACCATCTGGCATTTAAACACCATAACTATACAATAATATTACCTGATATATTACCCTAAATAAATATCATTGCAACAGTTTTCTAATATATCCTAGAACTCTACTCTCATTATCTGTTTTTCCTATGGATGTTAATTTAATGATTTAATCTGTAAAATCCAAGCATAACAAGAAAGTTATTCAAAAGAGTTTCTTATGAGAGACCTTCAAGATGGCAGAGGAGTAAGATGTGAGGATCACCTTCCCCTCCACAAATATGTCAAAAATACACCTACTTGTGGAACAACTCCCACAGAACACCTACTGAACCTTGGCAGAAGGCCTCAGAATTCCCAAAAGAAAACAAAATGTGCACGTACCTGGGTAAGGTGAAAGAAAAGACGAATAACAGAGACAAAAGAATAGGGACAGGACCTGAACATCTGGGAGGGAGTATTGAAGGAGGAAATGTTTCCACACAGTAGGAAGCCCCTTCACTGGCAGAGATGGGGGTTGGGGAAGCTTTGGAGCCATGGAGAAGAGCGCAGCAACAGGGGTGCAGAGGGTAAAGCAGAGAAATTCCCTCACAGAGGATCAGTGAAGACCAGCATTCTCCAGCCTGAGAGGCTTGTCTGCTCACCTGCAGGGGCAGGTGGGGGCTGGGAGCTGAGGCTTGGGCTTCAGAGGTCAGATCAGAGGGAGAACACTGGGGTTGGCTGCATGAACACGGCCCGAAGGGGGTTAGTGTGCCACAGCTACCTGGGAGGGAGTCCAGGAAAATGTCTGGAACTTCCTAAGGGTCAAGAGACCATTGCTTCAAGGTGCGTGAGGAGAGGGGATTCAGAGCACTGCCAAAATGAGCTCCAGAGATGGGCAAGAGCCACGGCTATCAGTGTGGACATCAGAGACGGGCATGAAATGCTAAGGCTGCTGCTGCAACCACCAAGAAGCCTGTGTGCAAGTGCAAGTCACTCTCCACACCTCCCCTCCCAGAAGACTGTGCAGCCCACCATTGCCAGGGTGAACACACGGCATGCCTCAGGCTGTTGCAATGTCATGCTGACCTCTGCCACCCCAGGCTTGCCCCGTATGCAGTACCACTCCCTCCCCTTGGCCTGAGTGAGCCAGATCCCCTTAATCAGCTGCTACTTTAACCCCATCCTCTCTGAGCAAAGAACAGACACCCTCAGGGCACCCACATGCAGAGGCGGGACCAAATCAAAAGTTGAACCCTAGGACCTGTGTGAACAAAGAAGAGAAAAGGAAATTTCTCCCAGAAGCCTCAGAAGCAGGGGATTAAATATCAACAATCAACCTGATGTACCCTGTATCTCTGGAATACCTGAATAGACAACAAATCATCCCAAAATTGATGTGGTGGACATTGGGAGCAACTGTAGACTTGGGGTTTGCTTTCTTCATCTAAGTATTCAGTGTTTATTATCACTGGTAGATTCATTTATTGATTTGGTTGCTCTCTTCCTTTATATATATATATATATATATATATATATATATATATATATAGTTTTCCTCTTTCTCTTTTTGTGAGTGTATGTGCATGCTTCTTTGTGTGATTTTGTTCATATAGCTTTGTTTTTACCATTTGTCCTAGGGTTCTGTCTGTACTTTTTTATTTTTAGTATAGTTTTTAGTTCTTGTTATCATCGGTAGATATATATATATATTTTGGTTTGGTTGATCTCTTCTTTCTTTCTTCTTTCTTTTTTATTATTACTTCTTAAATTTTTAATAATTTTTAAAAACTATTTTATTTTATTTTATTTTATTTCTTTCTTTCTAATTTTCTCTCTTTTCTTCTCAGCCATGTGGCTTACAGGGTATTGGTGCTCTGGCTGGGTGTCAGGCCTGTGTCTCTAAGGTGGGAGCGTGAGTTCAGGACATTGGTCAACCAGAGACCACCCAGCTACATGTAATATCAAATTATGAAAGCTCACACAGAGATATCCATCTCAGCACTAAGACACAGCTCCATTCAATGACCAGCAAGCTACCATGCTGGAAAACCTATGCTAAACAACAAGCAAGACAAGAACACAACACTACCCTTAGCAGAGAGGATGCCTAAAATCATAATAAGGTCACAGACACCCCCAAACACACCACCGGATGTGGTCCTGCCCACCAGAAAAACAAGATCCAGCCTCATCCACCAGAACACAGGCAACAATCCCCTCCACCAGAAAGCCTACACAACCCACTGAACCAACCTTAGCCACTGGAGGAAGACACCAAAAACAATGGGAACTACAAACCTGCAGCCAGAGAAAATGAGACATCAAACACAGTAAGTTAAGCAAAATGAGAGGGCAGAGAGACACACAGCAGGTGAAGGAGCAAGGCAAAAAACACACCAGACCTAACAAATGAAGAGGAAAGAGGCAGTCTACCAGTAAAGGAATTCATAATAATGATAGTAAAGATGATCCAAAATCTTGGAAATGGATTGGAGAAAATACAAGAAAGGTTTAACAAGGACGTAGAAGAACTAAACAGCAAACAAACAATGATGAACAACACAATAAATGAAACTTAAAAGTACCTAGAAGGAATCAAGAGCAGAATAACTGAGGCAGAAGAACGGATAAGTGACCTGGTAGATAAAAGAGTGGAAATAATTACCACAGATCAGAATAAAGACAAAAGAATGAAAAGCATGGAGTACAGTCTCAGAGACCTCTAGGATAACATTAAATGCACCAACATTTGAATTATAAGGTTCCCAGAAGAAGAAGAGAAAAAGAGAGGGACTGAAAAAATATTTGAAGAGATTATAGTTGAAAACTTCCCTAACATAGGAAAGGGAATAGTCAATAAGTTCCAGGAAGTTCAGAGAGTCCCATATAGGAAAAACCCAAGGAGAAACACGACAAGACACATATTAATCAAACTACCAAAAACTAAATAAAAAGAAAAAAATAATAAGAGCAGAAAGGGAAAAACAACAAATAGCGTACAACGGAATCCCCAAAAGGTTAACAGCTGATCTTTCAGCAGAAACTGTGCAAGCCAGAAGGGAGTGGCAAGACATATTTTCAGTGATGAAAGGGAAAAACCTACAACTAAGAATACTCTACCCAGCAAGGATCTCATTCGGATTTGACAGGCAAATTAAAACCTTTACAGACAAGTAAAAGCTAAGAGAATTCATCACCACCAAACTTACTTTACAATAAATGCTAAAGGAGCTACTCTAAACACAACAGAAGAAAAGACCTACAATAACAAACCCAAAACAATTAAGAAAATGGTAATAGGAGCATACATATTGATAACTACATTAAATGTAAATGGATTAAATGCTCCAACCAAAAGACATAGACTGGCTGAATGGATACAAAAACAAGAGCTGTATACATGCTGTCTACAATAGGTCCACTTCAGACCTAGGGACACATACAGACTGAAAGTGAGGGGATAGAAAAAGATATTCCATGCAAATTGAAATCAGGAGAAAGCTGATGGAGCAATTCTCATATCAGTGAAATGGACTTTAAAATAAAGACTATAATAAGAGACAACAAAGGACACTACGTAATGATCAAGGGATCAATCCAAGAAGGGTGTAAATCTTTATGCACCCAACATAGGAGCACCTCAATACATAAGGCAAATGCTAACAGCCATAAAAGGGGAAATCAACAGTAACACAACCATAGTAGAGGACTTTAACACCCCATTTTCACCAATGGACAGATCATCCAAAATGAAAATAAATAAAGAAACACAAGCTTTAAATGACACATTAAACAAGATGTACTCAATGGATATTTATAGGAAGTTCCATCCAAAAGAAACAGAACACGCTTTCCTCTCAAGTGCTCATGGAACATTCTCCAGGATAGAGCATATCTTGGGTAACACATCAAGCCTTGGTAAATTTAAGAAAATTGAAATCATATCAAGTATCTTTTCCGACAAAAATGCTATGAGAATAGATATCAATTACAGGAAAAAATCTGTAAAATATAAAAACACATGGAGGCTAAACAGTACAATACTTAATAACCAAGAGATTACTGAATAAATCAAAGAGGAAATCAAAGAACACCTAAAAAAAAAAATGACAGTGAAAACACGACAACGCCAAACCTATGGGAGGCAGCAAAAGCAGTTGTAAGGGCGTAGTTTATAGCAATACAATCCTACCTCAAGAAACAAGAAACATCTCAAATAACAACCTAACCTTGCAGCTAAAGCAATTAGAGAAAGAAGAACAAAAAATCACAAAGTTAGCAGAAGGAAAGAAATCATAAAGTTCAGATCAGAAATAAATGAAAAAGACATGAAGGAAGCAATAGCAAAGATCAATAAAACTAAAAGCTGGTTCTTTGAGAAGATAAACAAAATTTATAAACCATTAGCCAGACTCATCAAGATTAAAAGGGAGGAGACTCAAATGAATAGATTTAAAAATGAAAAAGGAGACATAAGGACTGACACTGCAGAAATAAAAAGGATCATGAGAGATTACTACAAGCAACTCTATGCCAACAAAATGGAGAACCTGGAAGAAATGGGCAAATTCATAGAAAAGCACAACCTTCTGAGACTGAACCAGGAAGAAGCAGAACATATAAACAGACAAATCACAAGCACTGAAATTGAGACTGTGGTTAAAAACCTTCCAACAAACAAAAGCCCAGGACCAAATGGCTTCACAGGTGAATTCTATCAAATATTTAGAAAAGAGCTAACACCTATCCTTCTCAAACTCCTCCAAAATATAACAGAAGGTGAAGCATGCTCAAACTCATTCTACAAGGCCACCATCATCCTGACACCAAAACCAGAAAAAAATGCCACAAAGAAAGAAAACTACAGGTCAATATGACTGATGATCATAGATGCAAAAATCCTCAATAAAATACTAACAAACAGAATCCAAAAGCACATTAGAAGGATCATAAATCATGAGCAAGTGGGGTTAATTCCAGGAATGCAAGGATTCTTCAATATATGCAAAGAAATAAATGTGAGAAACCATATTAACAAACTGAATGAGAAAAACAATATGATCACCTCAATAGATGCAGAAAAACTCTCGACAAAATTCAACACCCATTTATGGTAAAAACCCCTCAGAAAGTAGGCATAGAGGGAATTAACCTCAACATAATAAAGGTCATATATGACAAACCCACAGCCAACATCATTCTCAACAGTGAAAAACAGAAACAATTTCCTGTAATATCAGGAACAAGACAGGGTTGTCCACTCTCACCACTATTATTCAACATAGTTTTGGAAGGTTTAGCCACAGCGATCAGAGAATAAAAAGAAATAAAAGAATCCAAATAGCAAAAGAAGAAATAAAGCTGTCACTGTTTGCATAAGACATGATACTCTACATAGAATCCTAAAGATGTTACCAGAAAACTACCTGAGCTAATCAATGATTTTGGTAAAGTAGCAGGATACAAAATTAATGCACAGATATCTCTGCATTCCTATACACTAATGATGAAAACTCTGAAAGAAAAATTATAGAAACACTTCCTTTTACCACTGAAATCAAAAGAATAAAATACCTGGGAATAAACCTACCTAAGGAGACGAAAGACCCATATGCAGAAAACTATTAGACACTTATGAAAGAAATTACAGATGATACAAACAGATGGAGAGATATACCATGCTCTTCGATTGGAAGAATCAACATTGTGAACATGACTATAAGACACAAAGCAATCTACAGATTCAATGTAATTCCTACTAATGTCATTTTTCACCAAACCAGAATAAAAATTTTCACAATCTGTATGGAAACACAAAAGACCACAAATAGCCAAAGAATCTTGTGAAAGAAAAATGGATCTGGAGGAATCAGGCTCCCAGACTTCAGACTATACTACAAAGCTACAGTAATCAAGATAATATGGTACTGGCACAAAACAGAAATATAGATAAATGGAACAGGATGGAAAGCCCAGAGATAAACTCACGCACATATGGTCACCTTATTTTTGATAAAGGAGGCAAGAATATACAATGGAGAAAAGACAGCCACTTCAATAAGTGGTGGTGTGAAAACTGGGCAGCTACAGGTAAAAGAATGATATTAGAACATTCCCTAACAGGATATACAGAAATAAACTCAAAATCGATTAAAGACCAAAATGTAAAGCCAGACACTACAAAACTCTTAAAGGAAAACATAGGCAGAAGACTCTATCACATAAATCACAGCAAGATCCTTTTTGACCCACCTCCTAGAGAAATGGAAATAAAAACAAATATAAGCAAATGGGATGTAAGGAAACTTAAAAGCTTTTGCACAGCAAAGGAAGCCATAAGCAAGATGAAAACACAACCACCAGAATGGGAGAAAATATTTGCAAATGAAGGAACTGACAAAGGATTTATCTCCAAAATATACAAGCAACTCATGCAGCTCAATATCAAAAACAAACAAACAAACAAACAAAGAGCCCAATCGAAAAATGGGCAGAAGACCTAAATAGACATTTCTCCAAAGAAGATATGCAGGTTGCCAAGAAACACATGAAAGTATGCTCAACGTCACTAATCGTTAGAGAAGTGCAGATCAAAACTACAATGAAGTGTCACCTCACACCGGTCAGAATGGCCATTAACAAAATATCTACAAACAATAAATGCTGGAGACTGTGTGGAGAAAAGGGAACCCTCTTGCAATGTTGGTGGGAATGTAATCTGATACAGCCACTATGGAAAACAGTATGGACGTTCCTTAAAAAACTAATAATAGAACTGTCATATGACCCAGCAATCCCACTACTGGGCATATACCCTGAGAAAACCATAATTCAAAAAGAGTCATGTACCACAGTGTTCATTGAGGCTCTATTTACAATAGCCAGGACATGGAAGCAACCTACATGTCCATCAACAGATGAATAGAAAAAGAAGATGTGGCACATATATACAATGGAATATTACTCAGCCATAAAATGAAACGAAATTGAGTTCTTTGTAGTGAGGTGAATGGACCTAGAGTCTGTCACACAGAATGAAGTAAGTCAGAAAGAGAAAAACAAATACCATTTGCTAACACATATATATGGAATCTAAAACAAAACAAAATAAAAATGATTCTGAAGAACCTAGGGGCAGGACAGGAATAAAGACGCAGATGTAGAGAATGGATGTGAGGATACGGGGAGGGGGAAGTGTAAGCTGGGACGAAGTGAGACAGTGGCATGGACTTATATACACTACCAAATGTAAAATAGATAGCTAGTGGGAAGCAGCTGCATAGCACAGGGAGACCAGGTCGGTGCTTTGTGACTACCTATAGAGGTGGGATGAGGAGGGTGGGAGGGAGGAACAAGAGGGAGGAGATATGGGGATATATGTATACGTATAGCTGATTCACTTTGTTATAAAGCAGAAACTGACACACCATTTTAAAGCAATTATAGTCCAATAGGCATGTAAAAAAATTTCTTGGATTACAGATTATTAGAATAATATGTACCTGTGTGCTAAGTATTCTGAAAAGGTCATTTCCATCTTGTTTGCCCATATTTCTGAAACATTATACATTCCTTTTGATGTAAATATTTCATATTATATCATGGAGATATAGAAACCCTTAATTAATAGGTGGGTGGATGGAAATTGAGGTCTTTCTTGGATACAATTTAGCAATTTGTATCAGGTCTCTTAGAAATTTATCTAGAGATTTATTCTTAGGAAATAATTATAAATGTGTAACAAACTTTATACAAGGATGTCAGCTGCAATATTGTTTACAAAAATAAAAACTTGGAAATAGCTCAAATGTTAGAAGGCTATATAACATGCCAGTAATGATTATTTCTGGTAGTTGGGATTTGGAGTAAATTTTATTTTCTTCCTTTTGCTTTTTTATCTTATTAATATTCTCCAATGAATATTTATTATTTTATATCAGAGATGGAAATATTCACTAGAATTCTTGTTGTGCTAGCTCCTCTTCTCTTGATTCCTGTTTGAAATGCCCTTGGCATAAGGCGATTTAATAGGTCCCAGTCTTGATTTCTAATTCTTAACTCACAGTGATGTGTTCCAGGCGTTGTTGGCAGGGGAGAGAACTTGACTAAATCCTATAAAATCACTGAGCCTCATTGCCTTGTCAATAAAGTTGGCATAATAATAACTTATATGCCTATATATAAACACCTGAACCATATCTTGATGTCCCTTCTAATAGTAAGATCTTACATCCTATGTAATCATGAAAAGGAATCACAATTCAAGGAATGTGAGGAAAAGATTGTTAGCATTAATGTAAGACATCTGACAGCATGAGAGTAAATCCGTATTCATCATTTAAAGAAACATTTTTTTGTCAGACCCAGAGTTTGATTTACCATGAAGCTAATTTACACTGGATGTGCCTTAATGTAATCACATGGATTTAGGTGTATGCAGAATTTGAACACATAAGATATTTTAACCACAGTCTGTTATGATGACTGTCTTTTTCCATTCCAACTTTCCTTCACATGTCCCCTTCCATCAGGTGGTACTGGAGTGGCTGTGCACTTTGGGGATATAACTGAAGGGGAGTTGAATTTGGAATATGCCGTTTTAACTGCAACGTCTAAAGAAGATTTGAAATGTTTCAACAAAACACATGAGAAACTATAGACTCTTGATTTAGACATCTATAAAGGAAACATTTTTATCATCTTAAAATTTATGTACTAAAGAAAACTCAAATAAAAAACCAAGAAAATAGAGTGATGACATAATAGAAATTACTTGGATATCATGAAGTTAATTAATATCCTCTTGTTTTTTTGATAATTAAATTAAAAAGGAATGAATCATGATCACATTGAAAAAATATTTAAATTTCTTACTGATTTGATGTGAACTTCTTATATTGATAAAAGTAACAAAAACCTCAAAATACATCAGTAAAACAAAGTCATTGGTTACAAACTGGATAATCAGTGCTGTCGATTCTAAGATTACTTCAAAGTTGTTGCTGAACAGGAAAACTTGAAAAGCCCTTGAAATCTTACATCTGACATATGAAAAATATTTGATAAAGGTTTCCTAAATTTGACAACAATCCTAAAGTTTATATGGCATTGTCAATAATGGGTTATAAAACTGAAAGGAACTTTTTGAGATTATCAAAGCTTCTAAAATAGGAACTAACTATATTATGATACTGATTAATCTCCTTATTCTCTGTATAGAAATTATTTCAAAATTATTTTCGTATGTGCAGATCACTGATTATGCAGCCAAAAAAGCACAAGTTGAAAGTATTACATAAGTGTGTAAGATAGTTAATAAAAATGTTCTGATTCTTTTTTCTGAATTTTGTCATATTTATATTTGATGTATTTTCTGAAATGTGTAATTTATTACAAGTTATTTTATCATTCTGAGTAACTATTAGCTTTTGTGCTTAATTTATGTATTTAATTGTAATTGACTATTTTTTCTTAAAGATGATCCCCCAAATTAAGTAAGCTTCAGGTCTCAAAAACCTGTATCTGCTCATCATCATACAACCTTATTTTCTGTCATTAATTCTTCAGGTTGAAATAGAAAAATGTGGAGAGTCTATGATCACATTGTTGACTAGACCACAATAAATGTACCAAAAAAAGGAGAAACATTTACTACGTTAGTGATTTCCCTATTCAGCATTGCTAATTCCCTAAAAAAAAATGTAGTAAAGACAAATTGCTGGAACTGCTGGTGCATCTTTTCCCTTAAAATCCTGAAAACAAAAAATTAACAAGCCAAAACCAGTATCTTTTATGTTTTCCATTTTAAAATGACCAAGGCTGCTTAGAGTGAAAAGTTATTTAGCATTGATGATTTATTTTGTAATAAATTGTATATAAAACCAGAAGTCTAAATGCTAAGAAATGTCATGGTAACTGAAGTGTATGAGATTGTGCTACATGTTAATAAAAACACAGTTGCTGACTGTTCATTAAACTTGATTAAACATTGTAACTTTGGAACACACATTGGGATTTAGTTCAAGCAGTTGCATTCTTTATGACATATGATTTCCCTCATCAGTGTAATTTGGTTTCTTTTATAGGGAGATTTTCAACCACTTCTTTAAACATTATACATTCCATTTTTCCAGAGGTGATGACTGCATCTAAAAAAAAGAAAACTGATTCTTATATGTATTCCAACAATTATAGAAGAGTAGCTCAAGGTTTGACAATTATAAAGTCTCTCAGATTCTGTTTTAAAGTGCTAGAGCAATATAAATATGAAAGAAAATGCCTTAAAAATAATCTGGGTTTGTGATTTGGTTTTCAGTTAATTTATTTTATGAAGACTTTAAATTCCTATATGCATGCTCGCAGACATTTTTTTCTGCCACACTAGAAGAGATCACTCTGTAATAGAGCAAAGACTTAGAACTCAAGAGGGTGAACATTTTACTTCTGTGATAAGTATACATAACTTTGCTTAAAGTGTGACTCTTCATTTGTATATTTAATAACTTTATGAAATAACTCTTATATATGCACCCACCTCTAATACTTGTAGGGCCTGGAGCAATAGTATAAATAAAGGCCCACATATCTTATGTATAAATATATTTATAATTTATAAATCAATCTAACAGATAAATCATCATAATGACAAAATTTTAAAATGCATAGAGTAAAATGTGTGACTGAAAGAGGGCAAAATATCAAAACTGACCACATTTATCATTATTGTGATGTTGAGTCAGCTAATGTTTGGATTAGTAATATATACCTAATACATAAATGATATTTTATTTCATAACATTTGTTTTTCTTTATTTAACTATAATTACTACATTGTAATTAAGTTTTCACATAATTTGTTGGCTGTTGACACTCATGATCTAAAGAATTAAAAAATAAAATGGTATTGTATCCATAGTGTACAAATTTTGAATATATTTTATCAAAATATAAATAAGAAGTAAATGTATAAAATAAAAAGTTAAATGTAGTTCTCATATATAGTTGCAACAAATTATTTTTCATGTAAAAATTCACAATATTTATTATACTTAAATGACAACAAATTATATTTAATGAATAGTAAAAATTTAAATCAAATGTATATGAATAAAGCTGAAATTTTATAGCTTTTGCAAATTAAGTAAATTGTATTACCTCTCTTTGTAAGTAAAACTACTCACAATTCTACTAGTCAATGTATATCAACTAATACATTTAATTTGTTATTTATATTTACACAATTACAAATTTGAGAATTATGTCAATTATTTAATATTGCAAAATCTTCCTCAGCCGCCATGTGTGAATATCATGTTAATATGTGAATATCTCCAAAGCTCTACATTTGAACATGCACTGAAGCAATAATATAGACACACAGAGCTACTGGGAATGTATGCTTTATTTTGTAAGAATCTACTATATTTATGATATCTGAGAAGAAGGATTTTATTACGTACTTTTTATTGAGTTTATTCAAATAAGAACACCACCAAGATCATAATAGGCATACTGGACACAGGCTAAAGATTTGGAAAGACATTTCACCCAAAAGGAAATATAAAAGGCAAACAAAAATACGGAAATTTTTTCATTTGACTGGTAATAAGAGTAGTAATCATTACAATAAAAGCAGTGTTATTCTACTATTAAATTCTTTAATTAATATTCTGTAAAAGCCTAATAATGGGAGACTATGTAGAGAAAGTGGCATATTCACACTTTTCTGGTGGTGGGGTAAATTAGGACAATTATTCTGGATAACAATTTGAAATTTTCAACATTTCAAGAGACACAAAATCACTCATATCCAATCTTCTGATAATCTTGTCTCAAGGAATTGTTCGAAGAAATGTATTCAAAAAAGAAGACAAAAATCCCTATACAAAGATTTATATATATTTGGATTAGAATGCTGGAGACAACAATAATGGTTCCCCATAGGGGAAGCAATAAGTAACTATGCTACATCAAATGTGTAAAACATCTATTAAGGCAATAAATAAAAAACTGTAGCAAATGAAAGAAATATTTTCTAAGTGAAGAAACAGCACAAAATTGAAGGCACAGTATGCTTAAATACTGTAAAATATTCATACATATGGCCAAAGACTTGCTAGGGAACAGAGTCTTAAAAATAGCTCTAAAAATATGTGCTTTTTTTTTCTTTTCTAACTTTCTTGACAATATAAATAATTTCATTTTAACTTGCATTTTGGTAAACCTAGTTAACATAGCATTGCCTATTATTTCAATATGCCTAGTGACAACTCAGAAAACATCCTGCTCCCCTGTCTTCTCTTCATAACTCTCCGTCAAAAATCCCAAACCTGGATAAAGCCAAATATCCACTATCTCTGCACCTACACAGAGGCTGATTGCTGACAGATGAAACAATAGCACAAGGATTTTAGTAGGACTCTGAATTAATGATCACCAAACCTCGACTCAACTTCCAAACACTCTGGTCATTTTAATAATGCACTTTTTCCCCTCAGGTGGCCCTCCCATAAACTACAATGGTTATTTCTAAATTAGCCCCTTTGACTTCCACTATCTGACCTCTCCTCCTCCTCACTCACTTTCAGCAGTTTTCTTCCCCGGGAAAATACAAGCCATCTAATAGGAATTCTCTCAACTTCCATACATCACATTTAAAAGCCTACCTGAATCTAAGATGTAGCATAGAATAATGCTATATTAGGAACATAAGCTCAGAAGCTAGACCTCTTGTGTCTGAAGCCTAGCATTATCACTTACTAGCTGTATAATTTTGGGAAAACTATAAAACGTCTCTCCCATTCTGTTTCCTCACCAGTAAGATAGGGTTAATAGCAATCTAATATAGGATTGTTACAACAATATTACAAGAGTTTTTCCTTATGAATATGTAAGAATGGTATCTAGCATATAATAACGATTCAATAAATACTAGCTATTATTATCTGAACCCTTCCTTTATACCTTTCCTTTTTATTAAAATGTATAAATAACCCTTTCCTTTGAAGTGTGATTTAACTCCATCATCTCATAGCTGTTCAAACACAGCACAGCATGGAATTTCCTTTTTGTTACTATATTTTCAACCACCTCTTCCATACAGACCTTTTTCATTGGTATTTAAATATGCTTAGATATCTTCCCTTCACATCTAAATTTCTCAAAATAATTGTTTCTACCAGTAGTTCTCAAACTTTAGCATATGTTAGAATAGACTAGAGGGCTTGTTAAAACAGATTTCTGGGCCCACCCTCAGAATTTCTTATTCAGTCAGTCAGGTGGGACCAGAGAATTTGCATTTCTAACAAGATTTTGGGTGTCTGTTACTGGTCCAGAGACCATACTATGGGAACTTATAGTCTATACACTCACCCCACATACTCTTACCTCTCACAGATTTCACTTCAGCTCATCGTTAGAACTGGTCCATGTTAGATCAACAATGACTAGAACTGGTCTAATATGGTCAGCAATGACTAGAACTGGTCTATATATGGTATCCAACTTGCATTTTGGATACTTATTTACAACAATTATCACTCACTTTCCTCTTTTTTTGTCCTAGAGAAAATGTATTGTGAATTTTCATCCTACATTTTTTGGTACATAATTGAAAACAAATCAACCATAACTCCCAGACTATGTTGACATCAAAAACACAAAAATAGCAACAGCCTTCCAGGGCTCCAGATGAACAAAAGCAATTGGAATACATAATAATAACATGAAAGACCAAAAAAAAAACAATTATGGCATTGTCAGTGCTTTGGACACCATACCTATAGAGTGGGAATAAAAATTATTCTTTTTTCATAAGTCTACCAGGTTATATTCATGCAAATGGGACTTGAACCATACTTTGAAAAATCGTGACTATCCAGATAAAACCAAAAGTGTTAATTTGAGTTAAGAGCCTGTAAAAGATCCAGCTCCAGTACATTGATGACTTTGTAAAGTATCTGTTCAAAACTTTCACCCATTTGTCTATTGTCAGTCTTTTTTCTCATTAAATTGTAATAATATTTCATATATTTGAGTATGGGTCCTTTGTCACATGTATATGCTATGAATATCATTTCCCACACTGTGAATGAGTTTTTTTTTGCCATTTTTAATTTAATAGTTAGTACTTTTTGTATATTAAGAAATATTTGCTTCTTCTAATGTCAGGAAGATGTTCTGTGATTTCCTCTATAAGAGTTATGATTTTATCATTCATAATTACATATTAACTCCTTAGGAACAGATTTTGTTGTATGGCAGTGATTCTCGTATGCTTTAGACTCAGAAATCATTTATAGTCTTAAAACTTAGTGAAGGCTGCAAACAGCTTTTGTTTACATGAGCTATATCTATTGATACTTATCATAATAGAAAATAATAATGAGAAAATTTAGGAATATTTATTTAATAATGTGATTGATATTATAAGTTACATGTTAATGTTATTAATGTATCTAATGAAAAATAATTATAGTTTTCAAAAGAAAGAGCCTATTTAGTGAGAAGAATAAAGTTGTTTCTTACACTTTTACAAAACTTTTCAATACATAACAGTAGAAAGCAGCTGGATTCTCCAGTCTGTTATGCTATGTTGTTTTGGTTGAAGTTTCTGAAGAAAATTTAATCTCACACAGATTGTAGTTGGAAAAATAAAAAGTATTATATTGATTTTTTAAGATAATTGTGGGCATTCTTTATACTACACCTGACAAGTGGTAGTTTCTTAAAGGTTAGCTGTAATATACAATCTTAAAAAACATCAATGAACTTTTTGTACTGTTACTTTATTTTTTTGTTTGTTTTAAATTGAGATTTAATTGACTGTACTGTTACTTTAAAAGTAATTGATGTATTTTGCATGTTGAATGGACCTGTGACCAATGCATGATTTTGTTGTTTTGTTTTGTATTGAAATTTAGAGTCTCTTTATTATAGTAGTTCAGCCTACAACCTAACAAATCTAAAAAGACAATGTGAACAACTGCATTTATAATTATATGATTTTTTTTTTAACTTTTTATTTTATATTGGAGTATGGTTGATTAACAATATTGTGTTAGTTTCAGGTGTACAGCAAAGTGATCCAGTTATACATATACATGTATCTATTCTTTCTGCTCAATATTATGTAACAACCTAAATGGGAAAATAATTTGAAAAAGACCTATGCATGATTTTGTAAAATCATATATTGATTATTTGGAAAATATTTATTCATTGATTTATGCAGATCTTTATAATGTTGACACATTTTGCTATTATAATATTAAAATTCACAATTGTTAATACCACCCTAGGTCTCATCTCAAAAATATTTAACTACTTGGAAGATATTGGTTTTATGGTGGTGGATAAAAGTTATCCTTAACTCCAGTTTTCACTAGAAAATCAAATTTTATATACATAATAAATACTATGAGTTTTTTATCTTCAAGTGACAGGCTGACTTCACTCATTTTCAGGAATATGTCCACCAAATAATAAAGTCTTAATAATCACAGTTCGACAATCATTCTTTCAAGTAAATATTGTGTTCCATGTAAAAAGTTGTTAGTTTAGCTGGCAACTCAATCACACAAGTGTTTTTGTTTGTTTGTTTGTTTTGTTTTGTTTTTTTTGAGACAACCATCATTCTTCAGTACACAGCAGAAGTACTTTATTATATACTTTCCTTTCCATCAAACAATATATTTTAAATATATATACTAAAGGTTGAGATTTAATAAAAATAATAATTTTTAATGTTTCATCAAGATCATTCTTAAGTGAAACTGGCTTTTGTTTTTACTGTTAGTGTATCGTGGTAAATAATACAATGAATGCTAGTATAGTTTACTGCCAGTGACTTGATTGGTGCTAAGACACCATGGGTTTTACCTCTCACTTCTTTTTGTACCAACATTGCAAATGCCAACACAGTGAAAAAGGTAAAGAATGTCTTAATATTGTTATAAAAATAGTTTTTACCTCAAAGATTGTCTGAAATGATTTTGGGAAGTCCCAGGGTCCATGGACCATACTTTGAGAATCATTAGTGTAGTCCTAGATAAATGTGTTTTTATACGTATATCCAATTCACCGAGCACAATTTACTAAAATGATCCTTCTTTCTTCATTGCACTACAGTATCATCTTTTTCATAAGTAAGTTACTGTGTATGTGTGAGTCTGTTTCTTGGTTCTTTCCTCTGCTCCATTAGTCAGTTTGTGCCAGTATCACACTGTCTCAATATTTTTCTTATAATACATCTTGATAACTGATAGTTCATGCCCTCAAGATTTGCCTTCTTCTTCAAGATATCCTTGGCTGTTCTTAGTCCTTTGCATTTCCACTTGAGTTTTGGAATCAGATTAATCATTTCCTCAAAAATTTGCTAATATATTTATTGTAATTTCATTGAATTTTTAGAAAAATTTGGAAGAATTGACACATTTACAGTATAGAATTTCCCAATCTAATGTGATATATTTCTCTAAATGTTTTAAAATTTCTCTCCATAATGCGTTTTTAGATTTCAATATAGAGGACTTGTATCTCTTTCATTTGAGGAAGTGCTATATATTTGATTTTTATGCCTTGGGGTGCAATTTTTTATTTTTTAAAGATTTTACTTATGGTAAAATGAACATAACATAAAACTCAACATTTTACCCATTTTTAAGTATACAGTTCAGTAGTATTAAGAATATTCTCACTACTTGTGCAACCAGTCTCCTGAACTTTTTCATCTTGCAAAATTCTGCACCCAATAAACAATAACGTCCCATGAGCCCCTCTCACCAGCTCCTGGTAACTGCTATTCTACCTTCTGTCTCTATGAATTTGATTATTCTATATAAATCATATTAGTGGATTTATACAATATATGTCTTTTTGTGTCAATTAGCATAATGCCTCAGGTTTATTCACATTGTAGCATTTATCAGAATTCCATTCCCTTTTATGATGGAATAATATTCCATTGTGTGTATCCAACATCCTTTTTTTATCCACTTATTTTCTGATAGACACTTGCATTTCTTTCTACATTTTGATTATTGTGAATAATTCTGCTCTGAATATTGGCATAAAATTATCTGAGTTCCTGCCTTCAATTCTTTGGGGTATATATCTAAGAGTGGAATTGCTGGATCATAAAGTAATTCTATGTTTAAGTTTTTGAGGAACCATCAAACTGCTTTCCACAGTGCCTGCACCATTTTACATTCACACAAACAAAGTTGGATGCTACTTTTTTAAGAAATGTGGTTCAATTTGTATGATGCTGGTACATAGCCAGTTTTGAATTTTCTAAGTACCTAATTATGTCATTGACAAGTAATTAGAGTTTTATTATTTGCTTTCCAAACCTTACACCTTTCATTTTTCTTTTCTCCTTAGATTGGTTCCTATAGTACAGTATTTAATAAAATTGGTGATAGTGGCCAGTTTTGTTTCATTCCTGAGTTCAGTAGAAAAGTTTCCAATATTTCCTGATTGAGTATCTTATGCACTATAAAGTTTTTGTATCAATAGATGCCTTATGGTGAGCAGTATGTTCCCCCAAAGATATCTGTGCCTTATCTCTTAAATTTGTGAATATATTGGATTATGTGGCAAAGGGATTTTACAGATGTAATTAAGACTACAGGTCTTAAATAGGGAGATTATCCAGGTTGACCAAATATATCACATGAGCCCTTAATAGCAGCATACTTTCTCTGCCTAGAGTTAGAGAAATAAGGTGGAAGAGGAAGCAGGAAATATGTTGCAGAGGAACACAGAGAGAGTAAAATCATGAGAAGGGTTTACCACACCAGTACACTGGGGCCATTTACAGGGACTAGACAGAGGTAAGGATAGCCTCCAGATGATAGTTTGCAAAGAAAAAGTTTATTACTCTTGCACAAGTGAACTCTCCAAAAAACCCAAATAAGGTCGAAAGCAGGTTATTTCCCAGAGCCTCCAGTAAGGAATACAGCCATGACAATGCCTTAATTTCAGCCAAGATCACAGAACATGTGAGGTAATGAATTTGTGTTGCTTTAAGCTGCTAAAATCGTGGTAATTTGCTATGGCAGCAGTAGCTAACTAAAACATGTCCTTTATCACATTAAGAAAGTTTCCTTTTATTCTTTATATATATATATATATAATTAACATCTTTATTGGAGTATAACTGCTTTACAATGGTGTGTTAGTTTCTGCAGTATAACAAAGTGAATCAGCTATACATATACATATATCCCCATATATCCTCCCTCTGGCGTCTCCCTCCCACACTCCCTATACTGCCTATCTAGGTGGACACAAAGCAGCAAGCTGATCTCCCTGTGCTATGTGCATGCTTCCCACTAGCTATCTATTTTACATTTCGTAGTGTATATATGTCCATGTCACTCACTTTCTCTCAGCTTACCTACCTCCCCCTCCCTGGGTCCTCAAGTCCAATCCCTATATCTGTGTCTTTATTCCTGTTCTGCCCCTAGGTTCTACAGAACCATTTTTTCTTTGTTTTAGATTTCATATATATGTGTTAGCATACAGTATTTGTTTATCTCTTTCTGACTTACTTCGCTCTGTATGACAGTCTCTAGGTCCATGCAACTGGCTTCAGGTAACTCAATTTCGTTTATTTTTATGGCTGAGTAATATTCAATTGTATATATGTGCCACGTCTTCTTTATCTATTCATCTGTTGAAGGACACGTAGGTTGCTTCCATGTCCTGGCTATTGTAAACAGAGCTGCAATGAATATTGCATGATTCATTTTGAATTATGGTTTTATCAGGGTATATGCACAGTAGTCATTTTCCTGGGCCGTATGGTAGCTCTCTTTTTAGTTTTCTGAGGAACCTTCACACTGTTCTCCATAGTGGCTGTATCAATTTACATTCCCACCAACAGTGCAAGAGTGTGCCCTTTTCACCACACCCTCTCCAGCATTTACGGTTTGTAGATTTTTTGATGATGGTCATTCTGACTGGTGTGAGGTGATACTACATTGTGGTTTTGATTTGTATTTCTCTAATGATTGGTGATGTTGTGCATCCTTTCATGTGTTTGTTGGCAACCTGTATATCTTCTTTGGAGAAATGTCTATTTAGGTCTTCTGCCCATTTTTGTATTGGGTTGTTTGTTGTTTTGATATTGAGCTGCATGAGCTGCTTGTATATTTTGGAGATTAATCCTTTGTCAGTTGCTTTGTTTGCTAATATTTTCTCCCATTCTGAGGGTTGTCTTTTCATCTTTTTATGGTTTCCTTTGCTGTGCAAAAGCTTTTAAGTTTCATTACATCCCATTTGTTTATATTTGTTTTTATTTCCATTTCTCTAGGAGGGGGATAAAAAAAGATCTTGCTGTGATTTATGTCACAGAGTGTTATGCTTATGTTTTCCTCTAAGAATTTTATAGTGTCTGGCCTTGCATTTAGGTCTTTAATGCATTTTGACTTTACTTTTGTGTATAGGAGTGCTCTAATTTCATTCTTTTACATGTAGTTGTCCAGTTTTCCCAGCACCACCTATTGAAGAGGCTGTCTTTTCTACATTGTATGTTCTTGCCTCCTTAATCAAAAATAAGGTGACCACATGTGCATGGGTTTATCTCTGGGCTTTCTATCCTGTTCCATTGATCTATATTTCTATTGTTGTGCCAGTACCATACTGTCTTGTTTACTGTAGCTTTGTAGTATAATCTCAAGTCATGGAGCCTGATTCCTCCAGCTCCATTGTTCTTTCTCAAGACTGCTTTGGCTATTTGGGGTCTTTTGTGTTTCCATACTAATTGTGAAATTGTTTGTTCTAGTTCTTGGAAAAAGGTCAGGTGTAGTTTGATAGGGATTGCATTGAATATGTAGACTCCTTTGGGTAGTATAGTCATTTTCACAATGTTGATTCTTCAAATCCAAGAATATGGTATATCTCTCCATCTGTTTCTATCATCTTTACTTTCTTTCATCAGTGTCATAATTTTCATACAGGTCTTTTGTCTCCCTTGGTAGGTTTATCCCTAGATATTTTATTCTTTATGTTGCAGTGGTAAATGGGATTATTTCCTTAATTTCACTTTCAGATTTTTCATCATTAGTGTATAGGAATGCAAGAGATCAATGTGCATTAACTTTGTATCCTGCTAATTTACCAAATTCATTGATTAGCTCTAGTAATTTTCTGTTGGCATCTTTAGGATTCTCTATGCATAGTATCATGTCATCTGCAAACAATGACATCTTTACTTATTCTTTTCTGGTTTGGATTCCTTTTATTTCTTTTTTGTCTCTGATTGCTGCAGCTAAAACTTCCAAATCTATGTTGAATAATAGTGGTGAGAGCGGAAAACTTTGTCTTGTTTCTGATCTTAGAGGAAATGGTTTCAGCTTTTCACCATTGAGGACAATATTGGCTGTTGGTTTGTCATATGTGGCCTTTATTATGTTGAGGTAAGTTCCCTCAATGCCTACTTTCTAGAGGGTTTTTATCATAAATGGGTGTTGAATTTTGTCAAAAGCTTTACCTGCACCTATTGAGATGATCACATGGTATTTCTCCTTCAATTTGTTAATATGGTGTATCACATTGATTGAATTTCATATATTGAAGAATCCTTGCATTCCTCATAAAAAACCCACTTGCTCATGGTGTATGCTACTTTTAATGTGTTGTTGGATCCTGTTTGCTAGTATTTTGTTGAGGATGTTTGCATCTATGTTGAGGATTTTTGCATCTGCATTCATCATTTATATTGGCCTGCAGTTTCCTTTCTTTGTGACGTCATTGTCTGGTTTTGGTATCAGGATGATGTTGGCCTTGCTGAATGTGTTAGGGAGTGTTCCTGTCTCTACTGTATTTTGGAAGAGTTTGAGAAGGATAGGTGTTAACTCTTCTCTAAATGTTTGATAGAATTTGCCTGTGAATTCCTCTGATCCTGGGCTTTCGTTTGTTGGAAGTTTTTTAATCACAGGTTCGGTTTCAGTGCTTGTGATTGTTCTCGTTATATTTTCTATTTCTTCCTGGCTCAGTCTGGGAAGGTTGTGCTTTTCTAAGAATCCATCCATTTCTTCCAGGTTGTCCATTTTATTGTCATATAGTTGCTTGTAGTAATCTCTCATGATCCTTTGTATTTCTGTAGTGTCAGTTGTTACTTCTCCTTATTCATTTCTAATTCTACCGATTTGAGCATTCTCCCTTTTTTTCTTGATGGGTCTGGCTAATGGTTTATCAATTTTGTTTATCTTCTCAAAGAACAAGATTTTACTTTTATTGATCTTTTCTATCATTTCCTTCATTTCTTTTTCATTTATTTATGTTCTAATCTTTATGATTTCTCTCCTTTTCTAACTTTGTGGGGGTTTTTTGGGGGTTCTTCTTTCTCTAATTGCTTTAGGTGTAAAATTATGTTGTTTATTTGAGATGTTTCTTGTTTCTTGAGGTAGGATTGTATTGCTATAAACTTCTCTCTTAGAACTGCTTTTGCTGCATCCCATAGATTTGGGGTCGTCCTTTTTACATTGTCATTTGTTTCTAGGTATTTCTTGATTTCTGCAGTGATCTGTTGGTTATTAAGTAGTGTATTGTTTAGCTTCCATGTGTTTCTATTTTTTTACAGATTTTTCCCTGTAATTTATATCTAGTCTCATAACACTGTGGATTGAAAAGATACTTGATATGACCTCAATTTTCTTAAATTTACCAAGGCTTGATTTGTGACCCAAGATATGATCTATCCTGGACAATGTTCCATGAGCACTTGAGAAGAAAGTGTATTCTGTTGTTTTTGGATGGAATGTCCTAAAATATCAATTATTTCCATCTTGTTTAATGTATCATTGAAGGCTTGTGTTTCCTGTTTTATTTTCATTTTGGAAGATGTGTCCATTCATGAAAGTGGGGTGTTAAAGTCCCCTACTATCACTGTGTTACAGTCAATCTCCCCTTTTATGGCTGTTAGCATTTGCCTTATGTATTGAGGTTCTCCTATGTTGAGTGCATAAATATTTACAATTGTTATACCTTCTTCTTGGATTGATCCCTTGATCATTATGTAGTGTCCTTCTTTGTGTCTTGTAATAGTCTTTATTTTAAAGTCTATTTTTTTCTGATATGATAATTGCTGTTCCAGCTTTCCTTTGATTTCCATTTCCATGGAATATCTTTTTCCATCTGTTCACTTTCAGTCTGTATGTGTCCTTAGGTCTGAAGTGGGTCTCCTGTAGATAACATATATACAGGTCTTGTTTTTGTATCCATTCAGCAAGTCTATGTCTTTTGGTTGGAGCATTTAATCCATTTACATTTAATGTGGTTAGCAATATGTATGCTCCTATTACCGTTTTCTTAATTGTTTTGGGTTTGTTATTGTAGACCTTTTCCTTCTCTTGTTTTTCCTGGCTAGTGAAGTTCCTTTAGCATTTTTTGTAGAGCTGGTTTCGTGGTGCTGAATTCTCTCAGCATTTGCTTATCTGTAAAGTTTTTAATTTCTCCATTGAATCTTAGTGAGATCCTTGCTGGGTAGTGTAATCTTGGTTGCAGGTTTTTCCCTCCCTTTCATCACTTTAAATATATCCTGCCACTCCCTCTGTCTTGAACATTTTCTGCTGAAAGATCAGCTGTTAACCTTATGGGATTCTTTTGTGTGTTATCTGTTGCTTTCCCCTTGCTGCTTTTAATATTTTTTGTTTGAATTTAATTTTTGAGAGTTTGATTAACATGTGTCTTTGTGTGTTTATCCTTGGATCTATCCTGTATGGGAATCTCTGTGTTTCCTGGACTTGAATGAATATTTCTTTTCCCAATTTAGGGAAGTTTTCATCTATAATGTCTTCAAATATTTTCTCAAACACTTTATTTTTCTCTTCTTCTTCTGGGGACCCTATAGTTCAAATGTTGGTGTGTTTAATGCTGTCCCAGTTGTCTCTGAGACTTTCCTCAATTCTTTTCATTCTTTTTTCTTTATTCTGCTCTGTGGTTGTCATTTCCACTGTTTTGTCTTCCAGGTAATTTATCCATTCTTCTGCCTCAATTATTCTACTATTGACTCCTTCTAGAGAATTTTTAATTTCATTTATTGTGTTGTTCATCATGGTTTGTTTGCTCTTTAGTTCTTCTAGGTCCTTGTTAAACGTTTCTTTTATTTTCTCCATTCTATTTCCAAGACTTTAGATCATCTTTACTATCATTGCTCTGAATTATTTTTCAGGTAGGCTGCCTATTTCCTCTTCATATGTTTGGTCTGGTGGGTTTTTATCTTGCTCCTTCATCTGTTGTGTATTTCTCTGTCTTCTCATTTTGCTTACCTTACTGTGTTGGTGTCTCCATTTTTCAGTCTGCAGGTTCGTAGTCCCTGTTGTTTTTGGTGTCTGTTTCCAGTGGGTAAGGTTGTTTCAGTGGGTTGTATAGGCCTTCTGGTGGAGGGGACTGGTGTCTGTGTTCTGGTGGATGAGGCTGTATCTTATTTTTCTGGTTGGAAGGACCACCTCAGGTGGTGTGTTTTGTGTTCTCTGTGAACTTATTATGATTTTAGGCAGCCTCTCTGTTAATAGGTGAGGTTGTGTTCCTGTCTTGCTAGTTGTTTGGCATGGGATGTCCAGCACTGTAGCTTGCTGGTTGTTGAGTGGAATTGGGTGTTATCTTTGAGATGGAAAACTCTGGAAGACCTCTCACCAATTGATATTACGTGAGTCCAGGAGGTCTCTGGTGGACAAATGTCCTGAACTCTGCTCTGCCACCTCAGAGCCTCAAGCCTGACACCCGGCCAGAGTACCAAGACCCTTGTGGGAATTCTGAGGTCTTCTGCCAGCGTTCAGTAGGTGTTCTGTAGCAGTTGTTCCACTCGTAGATGTAGTTTTCATGTATTTGTCAGGCGGAAGGTGATCTCCACGTCTTACTCCTCTGCCATCTTGAAGGAGCCTCTTTTCCTTCTATTCTTAATTTACTTGGAGTTTTATCATGTTGTTGAATTTTATCAAATGTTTTGTCTGCATTTGTCAAAGATGATCTTATGAATTGTCCACATAGGTTTTTTTTTCCTATTAATATAACCGGTTTTCTAATACTAAAGCACTCTTACATAACTAATATAAGGTTCTGTGGAATATATTTTATTCTTTTAATATGTCAATGATTTCAATTGCTAATATCTTGTTATTTTGACATCTATGTAAATGAGAAGACTGATATGTAATTTTCCTTTCCTCCCATGCTTACGTTAGAATATAGAATTGAGGTTATACTGTCCTTAACCAACACATTGAGGAAGTGCTCCTTCTTGTGTTTTCTGAAAGTATTTGTACAAAATTGCTGCTCTTTATTTCCTAAATATTTGGAAGAATTCATTAGAAAAGCCATGTGAGCCTACATGTGTGTGCACATGTGTATGTGCATGTACATATGGAACCTTTTAACAACAAAGCCACTTTCTTTAAAATAAAGCACAGTATAAAGATTTCCAATACCCTCTAACAGCTTTAGTAGCTTATGTTTTTTGTTTTGTTTTGTTTTCAGTATGCTGGCCTCTCACTGTTGTGGCCTCTCCCATTGTGGAGCACAGGCTCCAGACGCACAGGCTCAGTGGCCATGGCTCACGGGCCTAGCTGCTCCACGGCATATGGGATCTTCCCAGATCAGGGCACGAACCCACGTCCCCTGCATCAGCAGGCAGACTCTCAACCACTGCACCACCAGGGAAGCTCAAGTAGCTTATGTTTTTTGAGGAATATTCAAGTTCATGGAAACTGTTAATGGCATCTACATAAAGTAGTTCTAGTAACCTCTCATTACCTTGAAATGTCCGTAGAATCTGTAGTGATTTCCTTGTTCTCTCTCCCTTTAATTTTCCTGAATAGTATTTTTAGAGGTTTATCATTTCTTTTAACACATTTAAAGAACCAATATTTGATTTCACTGATTTTTCTCTATTTTTTATCTGCTTTCTAATTCATTAATTCCTACTTTATCTTTACTTTTTCCTTACTTCTTCCTTTCTTATGCCTGATGTTTTTCCTAGGTTCTTGAGATAAAAGCCTAAATCATTTTTTCCTCAGTCTTTCTTCTTTTCCAATAAAAGCACTCTGGATAATAAATTTTTCTCTAAGCACATGACTTAGATGCCACCCTCACATTTTCTTTTGTCATACTGTATTATTATAATTTCTTCCAAAATATTTTATAACTTCTGTCTTGATTTCTGCTTTTACCCATGGATTATTTAGAAATAAATTGCCCAATTTCCTGACAATGGGATTTTGTATAATTATTGCCTTCTTATTGAGTTTTAGCTTAATTCAATTCTGGCCAGAAAATAAAATCTGAGTGATTTGATACTTTGAAATATATCGAGACTTTCTTTATGAACCAGTGTGTGGTCCATGTTAATAACTATTTTCTATACACATGAAAAGAACTGAGTTTTATCATTGTCAGGCACAGTGTTCTATACATCAGGTCAAATTAATTAATTGTGTAGCTCAAATTTTTATATCATTATCTTTTTCCTGCTATTCTAAGTTGAAATATATGTGATAAAGACTACTACTATGATTGTGGATTTTCTATATCTATTTTTATTTTTATTAATTTTACTTTATATACTTTGGGGCTATGGTGTTTGCTAAATGAGGAAATAGAGTTATGACATTTTCTTGTTATACTGACACTTTTACCATTATGAATGCCTCTCTTTATCCTTAAGTAATTATTTTATTCTAACATTTACTATATCCATTACAGTAAATCCCCAACATATAAACAAGATCATAAGAGTGTGTCCATAAGTCCAATTTGTTTGTAAGTCCAACAAAGTTAGGCTAGGTACCCAACTAACACAATCAGCTATATAGTATTGTACTGTAATAGGTTTATAATATTTTTCACACAAATAATACATAACACAAAAAATAAAGAAGACATTTTTAATCCTATAGTACAATACCTTGAAAAGTACAGTAGTACAGTACAAAAGCTGGCATACAGGGGCTTGCATTGAGTGAACATGAAAGAAGAGTTACTGACTGAAGGAGGGAGAGTAAGTGGGAGATGGTAGAGCTGAAGGATCTTCAGCAATAGGAGACAAAGGGCAAGTTGAAATTTCACTCATGCCTGACGTTGATGGCACAGGTTCTGGTTCCTTGCTGGATTCAATTCTATCTACCCTCTTGAAGAAATGATCCAGTAATGTCTGGGTAGAAGCTCTTAGCTCTTTTTTTTCTCATCATAGATGACTTGTTAGCACTGGATTGCATTCTGAACGGTTGCTGCAACATTTGTGTACCATCCTACGTATGGGTCCTGTGCCTCAAAAACCAACAATACCTCCTCAAATAAATAAAATCCCGTTGCCATTTCCTGCATCATGAATCTCTTCAGTTCGTCAGTTACTTCTTCTTCCTCTTGTCTCCCCTCATCCTTTCTCTGGGCCTCCAATTCCTTGTGCTTCTTAGCAGTACCAGCTATATCACTGCTGCTTTTAACACTTGCTTCTGGATATCCTGGGTTTGAAATAAAGATACCACATTACTGTACTCTATATGGTACTGTATAATAAACTACAAAAAAGAACAACCACTTTTATAGGGTGCACACACGTGACAATGTATGCCAGACATGGGAACTAACTTACATGATTGGATGTGCCGACACACGTTCATACCTTTGAAAGTTTGCAACTTGAAGGTTCATATGTAGGGGACTTACTGTACTGGTATAGCTACACCAGATTGCTTTTGGTTAGTGTTTACATGGTGTATGATTTTCATTCATTTTTCTTTTAAATTTTTTCTATCCTTATATTTAAATTTTGTATCTTTTAAATAATATATGGTTGGATTTTATCTTTTTAATCAATTCTAATAATCAATATTTTTACTTGGAGTATTTTTCACTTTTTTATTTAATGTCATGTCTATATAGATGGGCTTATATTTATTTTCTTTGTATTAATTTTATAGTTGCTTATTATTTTACTATTCTAATAATTATCCTAAAGATCACAAGTCATATGCCTTAATTGTCACACTTTTAAAAAATATTAGTTTTACCACTTCCCTGATACTTACAGAAACTTAGAACATTTAAATCAATTTATATCCACTCTCAATTATGTTATTTTCCACATATATTTTAAATCCTCATAATATTGCTTTTATTGATACAAGTAATTATTCATTTATACTTATTCACATATTTTCCCTTCTCAGTGTTAAACATTTCATTTTGTGTTTTCATTTTCTATTTAATATTATTTTTTTTTTCATTTTCCAAAAGAGCCACCTTTAATTTTTCTTTTAGTGTGGAATGGCTGTTGAAAAATTCTGTTTTTGTCTCTGAAAAATGAATTTATTGCACGTTTATTTTTATTATGCTTATTTTTTAATTATTTTGTTCATTTTTTGACTTTTAACTTTAAAATAAAATGAAACAAAGAAAATCACATTAAACAAATATATACTATAAAACAAACACCCTTCTATAACCATCACCCAGCTCAAGAAATGAAACTCATACAGTTACCCAAGTGCTCCCTCCATGTCCTCTATTTTCATTTCAGTCCCTACCCTCTCTCACAAAAAGTTCACCATTCTGACTTTTATCATAATTTATTATGTGCTTGGTTTTATCACCCCAGTTTGCATTCTTAGACATTATAGTTTAGCCATGCCAATGTTAAAAATATGTGATATGTGATAAAATATGATAAATATTTTGTCTCTTACAATCAGTATATTCCCTCATCCTTCCTTTCTCTCCCTCACAATTTACTTGCTGAAGAACATGAACTATTAAAATTTTAGACTTTCCCACAGTATGGATTCTGTTGATTGAACAGACATAATGTAGTCCAAAATATTCTTCTGTCCTCTCTATTTACTGAAAATGTACAACTAGCTCCAAGGCTTGATCAGACTCATGTTCAAACTCTTCAGCAAGAATATAGGCAATACTGTGTTCTTTTATCAGGAGTCACATAACACCTGTTTTTTCTCTTTCTTTTTTTAATTTTAGCAATGATTGATATACAAAGCATAAATCTCTTAACTCATTGGGAAGTAAAAAAAATGGATATTTACTAATTCAATTATTTTGTGTGCATTTCTTTACTGGAAGAATTTTAAAAGGAGATACTTACCCTCATCTACTATTTGGTTATCAATTGGTAACGTTTACATAGGAAAATCAGTATAAATATATGAGTCCCTCTACTTTACCCAATTTTCAAGAGAATGAATCAATTCTGTCATCCTCAGTAAATAAAAAATCAGTATTTCCTGTTTAATATAATTTGAAACTCAAGAGATTAAACACACTTCATAGATTTCAATCTTTGCTATGTGTATCCTTACTGAAGTTTAAATTGTCTTTTCTTTGGCCAGTGAGGCTTATCCAAGTTATCTTCTAAGTCCTTTTGACATGACCCTAATAATCATTGATAGTTTCCTTTCTATCTGGTATCTCAGAATGTCCCAGCTTCATCTTCTACGTTTTCTCCCCCATACCTGATATCAATCTTTTTTCCCAAAAAGGTCTGGTTACATTGAATAAACAATTATATTTCAAGTCTACAATCTGAGTGCACTAGGGTTATTCATTGTTACTGGGTTTGTAATTATTTCTAGGCCTCTTCAAGAAACAAAGCCAGGATATACAAAGGGATGGATGGATGGATGGATGGATAGATAGATAGATAGAACATTTAAAAAATAAATAAAATATTTATAAATACAATAAAATATAGAACATTTCTAAAATGCTATAATCTCCCTCATGTCCCCTTTCTATCTATATCTTCCAAGAGTTATCCACTGTTCTCCTGTCTATCATCATATGTACCCTTTTATGTCTTATTTCTGCCAGTCATCATGTCTGTAAAAATCATCCATGTTGTGTGTAGTATTAGTTCATTCATTGAACTACTATTCCATTGTATAAGTGTACTGCAATATATTCAACTGTTATTGGACATTACAGTATTTAAATTTCTTGGCTGTTTTCTATACATGTGTTTTGGTGAACATAAACACTCCTATGGATATTTGCCCAAGAATGGAACTGGTGGGCCATATGATAGACATATTTTTATCTTTGATAGATTATTCCAAACACTTTTCCAACATAGTTTTACCACTATACACTTCTACCAGTAACGTATGAATGCTCAAGTTGCTCCACATCCTTGCTAACACTTGGTCATTTTAGTCTTTCTAATTTTACCAATTCTAGTGTGTGTGTGTGTGTGTGTGTGTGTGTGTGTGTATGTTTGTGATCTCATTGTGTTTTAAATGCCATTTTCTTAATAAATAATAATTTTGAGCATCTTTTCATATGTCTATTGGCCATCTGGAGCCTGAGTTTTAACTGGTAAAATTATCTGAAGTTCTTTTTTATCACCTGCCTTATCCTTTCACTCTCCATTCCCTGCATGGATCATCTTATCCAGTCCCATAGATTTATTACTATCCATACACCAGTGACTCCTAAATCCAAGACCTTGATATCAGGTCTTAAATTTTTATATCTAAATGCTCATTCTACCTCTCCCATCACTTCTTCACCTTTGAGTTTTTGTTTTTGTTTTGTTTTGTTTTTTCCATTTTGCACTTCTTCCTTCTTGACTGGGACATTGATGTGAAGCCTAGAGACTCAGCAGTTATTTTGTAACCATAAGACAATAAAAATAAGGACAAAAGACAACACATTAGAAAAGGCAGAAGTTAAAGATGATAAAAAAAGTGTAGGTCACTGATGGCACTCTTGAACTGCATAAAGCTGGACATCTTAGTGTAAGAGACAAATTACAATATTTTTAAGCCATTGTGATAGGATCCTCTTTTATTTTAAGTATAATATAATGCTGATACAAGTGGAATCTCAGCAAATTCTACTGACTGACTATGTGAATCTACTTCATGAAAAAAAATTTTGAAAGATTTTCTCTACACAGTGAAATTACTTGTATAACCCAATAGGAAAAATTAGATTCAAGAAATTTGTCAATTTTGTTGTGTCATGTCCTTAATGTTCATGATTTGTTATAATTCCTAATATACACATTTTACTGATGTGTATGTGCATACACAAAAAAATAGATATATATGACCTTTTATGTCTTTACAGTTATAATGTATATATACATATGATGTATCAATAAAGGCTCTTTCAATAGCAAGTGAGAGAAAGCCAACTCAAACAAGTTATAGGAAGATCAGGCTTAGATCTCGCCTAAGAAACAATATTCAGAGTCTCAAACAATATTATTAATTATCTCTTTCTCTCTCTGTCTCTCCTCTTTTCTTCTCTTTCTCTTCACTTAGTGACCATTTTCTGTGTGTTGACCTCATTTTCTTGTACCATATGGAAGCTTCCTTTATATGGGTGGAGATGTGCCCAGAGGCAACTTCAGTTTTATATCATATCATATATCATATCATATCATATCATATCAGCTTATGGTCTAGAGAAAAAAGGAACTTTCGTTACAGAAAAAGAAATTACTCAAAGATAAGACTCTATTTGACCCAGCTTCAGTGACTAGTTCAACTTATAGATTCCTGTGGTCATGGGGGCAAGTATTATGTTTGTTGGAGTGTGGCAGAGCATCTCATCAAAAGAAACATGATGTCTGACACTATTTCAGGGAATTAATAGACACAGAATAAATAATTAATCAATATCTATTAAGGCCACTATAATGTGTAGGTGTAAACACATGTGTGTGTTTGTGTTACATAAAGAAGCATAAACCTTGATTTTTTTATCTTTCAAAAATAATAGCATCATCTAAGAAATATAAATTGTAGAGGTGATTCAACTATAGGCAAAACAAGATAAATAATCATTGGCCTGGTGAAGCAGACATTCAATACTAATGAACAATGATTTTCATGTTGAACATTAAAAAGTATGTTTCTTTTTTTTTTACAACTTTATTGGAGTATAATTGCTTTACAATGGTGTGTTAGTTTCTGCTTTATAACAAAGTGAATCAGTTATACATATACATCTGTTCCCATATCCCTTCCCTCTTGTGTATGTTTCTTTACGGACTGCCACCACCATGGGTCACATGCATGTTTCAGGGAAGGGCCTGTTCCACAAGACTCTGCCCTACTGCCACAGAGTCCCCACCTGGCTGAAGCTGACATCTGACAACGTGAAGGAGTAGATCTACAAACTCGCCAAGAAGGGTCTGACTCCCTTACAAAACAGTGTGATCCTGAGACACTCACATGGTGTTGCACAAGTACGTTTTGTGACAGGCAATAAAATCTTGAGAATTCTTAAGTCCCAAGGACTTGCTCCTGATCTTCCTGAGGATCTCTATCATTTAATTAAGAAAGCTGTTGCTGTTTGAAAGCATCTTGAGAGGAACAGAAAGAATAAAGATGCTAAATTCTGTCTGATTCTGATTGACAGCCATATTCACCAGCTGGCTTGATATTACAAGACCAAAGGAGTCTTCCCCCCAGTTGGAAATATGAGTCATCCACAACCTCTTCCTTGGTTTCATAAATGTGTCTGTTGTAATCAAGCATATAATCATTCTTTAACTAAAAAGAAAAAGAAGAAAAGTTTGTTTCTTTAAAGATAAATAATTCCACTTTTGGAATGGCAGCATGAAAAGCTCCATAACCTGCTATTCAGTGAAACAAGCATAGTTGTTTCACTGTGAAACAAGCTAGATAGATAGATATATAGATAGAGGTACAGATTAGATAGATAGATAAATACACATATATATAAATACATATCTATATATAATTTATACCTCTCTATATATATAGATCTATATGTCTATATCTATTCTATATCTATATTTATATCTATATCTATATCTATCTATATATCTATATCTATATCTATATCTATATATATATATATATATATATGTTTTAAGTCTCTATAAATTGACCTAAGGGCATATAGCAAATGAAAAAAAAATCAAGAAAATATACTAAAACTTGGTAAAAACAGCAAAAGTCTTTAACATTTAAACCATTACCCATTCCATCCCTCACTCCTGCCTCGAAACTCAAACTCCATTCCTTGTGGATGTAGCCAAGAACACAGGACACCTCATCCCCCCAGCTTTCAGTCAAGGGCCATAGTATCATCTGGGAAGAGCAGGCTGCTATCATTTCTCATTCCCCCCTCCCCAAGCTACTCATTGCATAAATTAAATTCTAGGTGAGTGTGGTGGAGAGGTTGGAGATTTCTTCCTTCACCAAGTCTCCATTCATATGGTAGAGGCTCCACTCCAATGGCTGGAGACAGAGAATCCTGGCATCCTGATCCTGGAATCCTAACCAGCTCACGCATAGGGCAGAAGTTAAATACTGTGAGAAACAAGAGGAGAAGGGTAGAAGCTACCACTGTGTCTAGCATCCCCAAATGTGGTCCAGAGATCTTTCTCTCAGGGGTAGAGAGAGTTTATAAGAACAGAGAGCTCTGAAGCATTCCACAGATGAACTGACTTCATTTGAAACAAAGTGTGGAGAAGTTCAAGCCTAAGGGCCCTCTTGAAAACAATGAAGATTTTGGTGATAAGCAAATAAAAAGAGACTGGTAGCTCCACGAGACAACAAGAAAAATCAGAGGCCAGCTGCTTTATCAGAGAAAACTATGAAAAGTGATAGCTAAAACACCTCCTAATATAAGAAAAAACCTCAAATACCTTCCTCAAAACCTATCCCTGTGAAGGGGCCCCAAGTTAATTGGATCAAACTGGAACAATTAGGATCCAGAGCATGATCAAACCAATAGAGCAATGTGCCAGCAATTAGTGGAATCTATATAACTACTGGATGTGTCCAGGAAAGGGAGTCTCAAAGAAAAGACGGCTAAAATGCTATGCTAATGATACTTGGCTAAATGACTGTTAAAAACACTATCATTCCAGAGTGGCTGTACACATACCCAAAGGCTACACACTCTGAGATGCAACATAAAAGGCTTTACACTGCAAGGGAAATAGACTTTACTAAAAGATTCCAGTCAAACAAACAACAACAGAAAGCCCAGAAATGGTTCAGGGATGCCAGTATCCAGAATTGATACAATATATTATATAAAACTCTTAAAAAATACATGTACATCTTCATGACCTTGGATTAGGCAATGGTTTCTTAAATATGACACATAAAGCATAAGCAATAAAAGAAAAAATAGATAAACTGGACTTCATCAAATTTAAAAACATCTGTGCTTCAAAAGATACCATCAAGAAAGTTAAAAGACAGACCACATAATTGAAGAAAATATTTGCAAATCATATATAAGAAATTTATATCCAGAATATGAAAATAACTCTAACAACTCAACAATATAAAGACAAATAATTATAAAATGGGCAAAAACCTGAAAAGTCATTTCTCCAAAGAATTTATGAAAATGGCTAACAAACACATGATTAGATGTTTAATATCATTAGTAAGGAAATGCAAAGCAAAAGCATGAGATACTCACCTCACACCCACTAGGATGTCTTTAATCAAAAAATGTAAAATAAACATTGACACAGATGTGGAAAAATTTGAACCATCATAAACTGCTGGTTGGGAATGTAAAATTGGCAGCTACTATGGAAAACAGTCTGGCAGTTCCTCAAAAGTTAAACATAAAGTTTCCGTGTGACCCAGCAATTCCACTCCTAATGATATAACAAGAGAATTGAAATTACATATCCATACAAATACTTGTACATGATTATTCATAACAGCCCAAAAATGTAAATAGCCCAAATGTCCATCAATTGATGAATGGATAAATAAAATGTGATATATCCTTACAATGAAATATTATTTGGCTAAAAAAAAAAATGATGCCCTGATACATGCCACAACATAGATGAACTTTGGAAACATTATGCTAAATGAAAGAAGCCGGTCACAAAAGACCACATTGCATATGACTCCATTTATATCAAATATCCATAAAGGCATAGCTATAGAGACAAAATATAGATTAGTGGTTTCTTAGGACAGAAGGGAGGGGGAGGATTAAGTGTTAATGGCTAAATTTGTAGAGGGGTTTTGGAGGGAAGATAATGAAAATGTTCTATGACAGTGGTTATAGTTTTACAGCTCAAAATACTCTATAACCCATTGAATTATACACTTTACTTATTTTCCTCTTTTCCTCCACCCCCCAGCCTCTTTAAATGGGTGAATTATGTGGTTTGTGAATTATATATAAATTAAGTTGTTAACAACCAAAAAATAAAGATAGAGTATGCATCAATTATGAAAATAATGTATGCTCTTCTGTAAGATTGGCTCTATATAAAATTTTATAATGGAATTTTAAATAATCCAAATACTAGTTTAGTCTTTATATTCTCATGAAGAAATGTATTTTATATGTATATACAATTAGTGTGATTTATCCATACTTCATAAAAAGAATCAAATCATTTGTGTGAAAACTATAGCCTGTGAGACAGGCTATAATGTAAAAAATTGAATAAATTCAATATGTCAGAGGATTCTGGGCTTAATTCTAACTAGCATTCATTAATATCATAGTATATAATTACCTTAGCAAGTAGAAGTTGAATTATAAAGTCTACTTTGGCATAAATAAATCCTAATCTACATTGAAAAGTGTAATGTGTCCAGACCCCCCACACACACACAAAAAGAAACATTTTGTCATGTTTAGATTACTGTGAGAAAAGAATTATAAATTTACTAACAATAAGTTTAATTAATAAATCTAAAATAATGATTTTCAAGATATAGCAATTCAATTTTACACTTTTATAAGTGTTCACATAGTAAGATTCATGTTCAAAAGCTCAAATTAAGGGATCTGATTTCCTGAATCAAAACAAAAACGTTGAAAGTAACAATTCTGAAAAATAATGGCATGTTTATTTAAAGAATTTACAACTTTACAGGTATGCCAAATTGTTTTCCAAAGGTAGCAGAGCCACACTGGAGAAAGTTTCAGAAATATTTGCTCGAAGCAATCAGCTTTTAATCAATGTTTCAGGTCAGTCAATATTTTTGACACTTTTCAAATAACAAGATACAACTTGTTTTGGCATTTAAAGGAAACTTACTTTTGACAGCTCCCTTCCTTCAATTAATCACTTGTCAATTTAAATCTACATTAGAAAAATTTCTCTATTTATGTAACCTGTATATGACCAGTTCAGGTTGTGCAGGTTCTCACTCTTAATGTCTATGTTTTCTATCTTTTTGTATATTTTCAAAATGGTTATGAAGTCAACAAAAGATAAATAAGTTAATAGGAGTGGTAGGTAATACCTAGGAAGATGATTATTTTCATGATTCTTCACCTTCTCCAAAATTTCAAATACTTCATTATCTACTTGAGTGTCTATCGAATTTATTCCAACATATGACATAACATATTTTATGCATTTTCTATCAATGTGAAAGAGGGAGATAAATCTTTTGAAAATACTTGAATTTTACTGGAAGCTTAATACTCCTTTTAAGAAACAAAGCAGTTGCTCTTTTCCACCCAACACTTAATATGCAACTTGCTCAGAATCTTCTTCAGACCACCATGTAATGGTATATAAAGCTGAGATGTTTTACTTATTTATAACTGAAAAACTGTGGCTGTCTACAGCTGCCACAAGCAAATTGATGATTTGTTTTATAATGTACCCAAAGTAAGTATAACTGGGTTTTTTTCTCATTGAATTGAATTATCTAATCATTTGGAATTTTGAAGACTTGTGGCTATATATATATATATATATATATATATATATATATATATATATATACACATTTATATGTACATATATATGTGTATATATGTATTTATATTTATGTATATATATTTATTAATATGTGTATATATAGACTTCTTGGAATCAGGGAAGTGTTCTTGGATCTTTTGGTAGTTTAACAAATGTTCCATATCATCCGTAGTATTTACCATAGGTTTGAATAAGATACTTTTCCAAATTAAGTACAATCTTGTGTACAGGACTTTTTAGTCATATTACCATGAAGAACAAGTGAGTCAAGAAGTTCATTTCTAGAATTAGAAAATTTCTATCCAGGGACAATCTTCCAAGGGTCATGTTAGATGTTAGGAAATATTTTAGGAATGGTATATTAGCTACTGATAAAAATATCAGACACATACATAAGATTTCATTTATTGCACTGTTATTGCTTTTAGTCATAAAGTTCATAATAAAATTGCTACAGCCAAAGATTTAAATCAAACCCCATAACAGATGCTGCTCTGTAACCCTGTAATAAATTCCCTTTGTCTATCTCTGTATGATTTCAGCTTCAGCTTCGGTGGACAGTTCACTTTCAGCACACACTTAGCATCTCCGTTTTTTTGGTTTTCTTTTCTTTTCTTTTTGTTTTTCTCACAACTCATTCTCTGAAGTCAATGAGGGAAAGAAAACCTTTACGTCATCTGGTTCAAGTCCTATTCTACAGAGTAGGTTTTTTTTGTGGTCACCAATCATGGAGCTATGTTTGGGACAAATTCACAGCATCACACTATACAGGTTAGAAACAGTCTGTTAGAGAAATAGCAGAGCAACGTTCAACAAGAAGACAAGTATGCATTCCCAATTGTTCCATTTTTTGATAATCGTTTTCATTATACCACTCCTACATCTTACAGATGGACAAATCTGAAGCTCAGAAATCTTTGCTGATTTATGCTGTCACCCAGTAAGTTAATGGTGGTCTCAAGTTTAGAAACGGGTCTTCTGATTCCAGATCAATGTTTATTTCCTATACCAGTGGTTCTGAAAGTATTTCCTTTGCTTCAGAATCACCTACCAAATTGCTTGTCAAAAATGTAGATACCTAAGGTCCATTCCACGTCTTTCTCTGCTTTTCTGCCTCACATATCTGAACACATAAATGTCATGGGCTCTTGAGTTTTACAACCTCTTAGGGAGAAACGCTGGGGAAAAATTATGATCGCCCCAAGTTAAGTTAGGTATCTACCTCGGTATCATTTAATAGGCAGATAGAATAAATACATTTCCACATATAATGTTAAGCCTCTGCCAAGGCCTAGAGGTTAGAGGTATGAGGCATTTATGAGGAAGAGGTAGTTCAACCTGAAAAGAATGAAAGATTTATGTAGTCAGAAAACAATGAAAAAGTGCCTTGGAATATATCATAGCAGGCTTTGTATGCCAGACTGACTAGTTTGAACTTTATTCAGTAGATAAGAGGAAATCATTAAAGATTTTTTAGCAGAAAGCAACATGTAGATTAAGATTAATCTTCTACCAGTAAGTAAAGTGAATTTGAGTGGAGATGACCAAGAACAGTGGTTTGTAAATTTATGTGTATCTAAGAAATATTTATGATGCTAGTTTAAAAAAATGCATATTCTAGTCACCTGGCCTCAGAGACTGTAGTTCTGTGGTATATTCCAGAAAATGGTATTTGTAATCAACACCTCAAATGTTTCTTATGTAACACACACTGAGGCCAGGTGATTCATACATGTGTGCACATACATACATACATACATACATACATACATACATACTCAATGGTTCCATATATACATACAACACACAAACACAGCATACAAATATTCCTTACATATCTAGTATTTGAGAGCTTCTGCTCTGATTTGCTTTTACAGCAATCTTCTTAACCATTGCACTAGAGATGTAATTTGGAGTGGAGGGGAATGTGTTGGACAGAACACAGGCTACCTCTAAAGTATGCAGCTGTGACTTAGGTCAAGCTGACTATTGCCACGCAGGAAAGTAGACCCAGATTTTTTGATTATCTACTTTTTCAGAAGAAACCAGGTATCTAAATTCTTATGGTAAATTTCTCAGTTTTCAAACATGTAATATAATTGTGTTTGTGTGTGTGTGAGTGCACACAAACCAAACCAAAGATAACTTTTGGTTGGATTTGGCTCAAGGGCAGCTAATGTAGCTAATGACCTCTGAACTTTCTTGAGTAGCCCCACTCTGTCCAGGTTATTCCATTTTTGTAAATCTTTATTACTCTTCTGTGTTCTTTGTATCATATTTACATTTATTTCTATGGTGTTGTATATGTCAATATGTCCTTTCTAGACATCGACTTTCTTTCTAAATTAGCCAAGAGTTCCTCAAAAGCAGGGACAGCATCCTCCATTTCAATTTTGCTCTACTTACAATGAGCACCTCATAAGTTTGGGCGGGGGGCTTAACTTATGCTAGAGTGATAGATGCCATTTGAGGTCACTGTGTTCTAGTGATAAAGACCCTTACAGCCTAGTATTAAAATATATTTGCTAATTAATTTGAAGATGAAAATAGTCAATATATATTTTTTACTTGTTTCCCTATGCCACATATATTTGTGCATGCAGATCTTCCCTGCATTATTCTCTCTCCATTTCTGCTGCACAATATATGCTCTATGTTGTGCAAATGTTTCCCCATGCTTATTTTTCAAGTGGTTTCTCAGAGCAGATGTTCCCCCAAGTGTACTTTCTTCCTCTTTTACTAACATTTCTTTCTATACAAATAACCGGTTGCTTTTTGGCTGTCCTTTAGATTTAAGGAAAAAAAAATTTTACCACTGCAGATGTTTGCTTCTCTCTCCCCACCCCAAGATTCTTAGCAAAGATTTATAAAGAAATACACATCCTTCCTCCTCTCTTCCCTGCCTTCTTAATGTCATATTGTAGAGCCTGGCTTTCAAATCTTTTCCATAGAGTTATCATCTTTGGATTTCCTGAACAAAATTGCCTTCTTAGAGTATTAGCATAAGATGAAAATGTGGTGTTCAGAGACTCATGAACAAAACTCACTTGTCTAAATATCAATCAAGTATAATAGAATAACTTTATATTATCTAAAATTAAAAGGGGATAATTAAGAGCATCGTTCTTCATCTGAAGTTAATTCTGATTGTTATCAAGGGGGCTTGTGGGACTAAGAATAAAAATACAGGTGTTGGGCTTCCCTGGTGGTGCAGTGGTTGAGAGTCCACCTGCCGATGAAGGGGACACGGGTTCGTGCCCCGGTCTGGGAAGATCCCACATGCCATGGAGCGGCTGGGCCTGAGAGCCATGGCCGCTGGGCCTGCGTGTCCGGAGCCTGTGCTCTGCAACGGGAGAGGCCACAACACTGAGAGGCCCACATACCGAAAAAAAAAATAAAATAAAATACAGGTGTTAAATACTGGACTTCACATATGTACCATATATTGCAATAATAATTATATAATGTATTATCTTACTAGATCTTACGTTTGAAGAGCATTTTGCCATTTACAAAGCATTTTTTACCTACTCTATCCCATTTAATCCTCACACTAGTACAGGTTGTATTATCCCCTGTTTTGCAGTTAAAGGCTGAGAACTTGTTTACCCAAGCTCACACAACCACCAAACTGAGGTGCTAACCCTCCAATCCAAGTTCAATTATTTATTTTCAATGGACTACTCTACCTCTCTGCCACTTCTATAATGACTTTCACAGCATCCTTAATTGCATTTTAACATTTTTCTTGAAATATAATTCAAACATCATATAATTTATCTACTTCAAGTATACAATATAAATGATTTTTAGTATTAAGTTGTGCAACTATAACTAAAATCTAATTTTAGAACATTTTCACCTCCCCAAAAAGAAACAGTATACTCATTAGTGCTCACTCTTCACTCTCCTTTCCTCTAGACTTTGGCAACTACTAATCTACTTTCTGTCTCTATGGATTTGCCTATTCTGGACATTTCATATAAATGCAATCATGCAATACGTGGCCTTTTGTGTCTGGTTCTATTCCTGTAGCATAATGTTTGCAAGGTTCATCTATGTTGTGCCATGTATCAGTATTTCATTCCTTTTTATGAATGAGTACTATTCCATTGCATAGATATACAGTTGAACTTTGAAAATTATGGGTTTGAACTGTGTGGGTCCACTTACAGGCAGACTTTTTTCAATACAGGTGGCCCTTCATATCAATGGGAGTGGCATCCATGGAGTCAACCAACCACAGATCCTGTACTATGTTTATGATGCACAGTTGGTTGAGTCCACTAATTTGGTACCCACAGATATGGAAGACCTACTGTGGGACTTCAGCATCCGGGGATTTTGGTGTCCAAGGCAAGTCCAAGAACAAATTCCCTGGGGATACCAAAGGACAACTGAATTAACTTTTGTTTATCTATCCATTAGTTGATAGATATTTGTATTGTTTTCACTTTTTGATTATTTAGAGTAATGCTGCTATGAACATTCAGTTGCTTTTTCACATGTAAAATATCCTCAGCATTTTTATTTGGTGTGTCTGTTCAAAGACCAACAGAGGAGTGTACTTGTGACTCATTCAGGTATCTGAAAAAAAGTTGAGTATGGCTGGAAGCCTAGAATAAAGATTTTGAAGCAGACAGTGGTGAAAGGTGAAGTTAGAGACCATTTTGAAGAGTTGATCTTTTTTCAAAGAGCACATGGAAGCCATTGAAGACTTTTAATCAGGTGAAGTGATTTGTTTGTAATTGTAGAAAGACAACTTTGATTATATTGTGGAGAAAATATTGGAGCAGAGGAAGGAAGATTTATTAGGAGTCTATTTCAACACCAGCTTTAGAAAAATAAAATCTATGCATCGCTCTCACCCAAAAGATGTTGCTTTATTTCTGTCTGGTACTGAGGCTTCTCTTCAGCTATGGCAGATGCAGTATCCTATGAAGTAATAATTCAAAATGCTCTTAAAATATTTCTCCAGCCTACTTTGATTGTGGGTGGTAACCCTTTCCTTTCTAAGTAACAGTTCCTTGGACCTTTTGGTTGACATTTAGTGTCAGAGTGAGAGAGAATGTCAGAGATCTTCTAATCGGATCCGTTCAAATTACATAAAGTAAAATGAAGCTCAGAGAGATTGTTTCATCAAGATCACATCTATGTGACATATGTCTCTTGACTTCCAGTAGAATATTATTTCCACACAACTTGCTTCTTTTCCCAACTTAGCATCTATCATTCAACATGTATTTGTGGAGAACTTATTTGGGGCCTAGAACTAACTGTGTAAACTACTGTGAAGATTGTTGAAAATGTAACTCTTTTTTGCCCTTTAAGAACTGTTGATGAGATGAGGCTTATTTGGCTGAGTTTCTGGATAATAGTAATAGCACTTAGCATCCCTAGAGGTATGACAAAAGGTAAAGTTCAGCATGGTATGGACTTTCATCCTTAGGCAGGGCATCTACTCAAATTCCTGCCTCACAGCTTTTTGTGAGCAATAAATGAGATAATGTGAGCTATGTGTCTTTCACAATGTCTGGCACATAGTAAGTGCACAATGATGTTAGGGAAAAAAAAGTGCATTAATCAAAGAACAAGCTCTATTGGTTGTCTGAGAAGAGAAGAGGGGGATTAATATGGGCTAGAGTCATTGGAGAAGAAGTTATGGAGGTAAGGACACTCTGAATTGGGCTTTGACTGAATATAAAATACTGCTTCCCTTTCTAGGTTGGTCAAGTAGAGTGAAGTCATACATAGCAAAAGAGTCTGGGGTTGCCTTCTAGAGTTTGCCTTCTTCCTTTACTTAATATGGCCTCCAATGCAACTTTAGAAATAAATCCTCCTGAGAACTTGGAATTTAATGGTGTTTTATCGCTAGTGGAAATGTATGGTTATTTCAGGATGAGTCATGAAGATTAGCAATATGTTTATTGGTTATATAATATGATTCACAACTTGGAAAAAAATCTAGGTTAGTTTTCAGGAAACATTTTATGGACTTTGAATGCTTGGTTCAAATTTTTTCTTTTGTGACCTTTTAAGATGTAGTATCTTAGACAATTGAAACAATAACCTAACAACTTTAAAAGCTATTGCTTCATCCATTTTCTTTACTCTGTAAAGTAGTGATATGAATTTGCCCTCTTAGCCTAGCTTATTTTCTTCTAATGGAAAGATTTGCTCACATAAAACACGTCAGTACAACTATGATTAGCCATACCATGTACTGATAGATTTGATCTTAGGTCCAATTGCTTGAACTATTACCATTTACCAGACATTTCTATCAGGCTCCTTAGTCCTGGTCAATGAAAATTTCTGTAAGTATCCAGAAGTTCCTATATTTTTCTTATGTATTGCACAGAGACCTAAAAGCACATGGTAATTCTAGGATTTCCCAATTGGCAGTTCAAAACTTAATACAGACAAGCTTGGCTAATTATCTGTCAGCATTTGAGGTGGAATTTAAAACAAGAATGTCAAGTGATGCATTAAAATTTGAGTATTTTTAGTCAAGTAAATATGAAATAAATGGCAGTTTCTTCTTAATTTTGTGATCTGTGGCAAAATACTTAACCTCTTTGATTCTAAGCTGCTTTTTTGAAAACTGGAAATAATAAAACTACCTACATCACAGGGAGCATAAACCATAAAGTACAATAGTATATAAGAAAGAAGCTTGTCACCAGCCAATAAAAATAATTTCCCTCTAATGAGCTCTTACTTTGCAAAGTACTTTACTAAATGCATGCATGGGTTTCCTAGGGCTGCCATAATAAAGTACTACAAACTTCGTGGCTTAAAAGAGAAATTTATTTTCTCAGAATTCTAGAGGGCAGAATTCTGAAATCAAGGTGTCAGCAGGGCCATGGTCCCTTCGAAGGTTATAGAGAAGATTCCTTCCTTCTTCTACCTGCTAGTTGTTACTGAAAACCCTTGACGTTCCTTGCTTTGCAGATGCATCACTACAAGCTCTAACTCTGGCTTCACAAGGCCTTCTAGCCTGTGTGTCTGGGACTCTGTCCAAATTTCTCTTTTCTTATAGGGTGTTGTCATATTGGCTATGGAGCCCACCATAATCCAGTATGACCTCATCTTAAATTGATTACATCTGTAAAGGTACTATTTCCAAATAAGGTCATATTCATTCACATGTTCCAAGTGGACATGAATTTTGAATTTTGGAAGAATACTATTCAACCCAGCAGAGAATGCTAAAGTCATTACCTCACCAAATTTTGTTAATTTTGCAAGGTAGGTATTGGTATTTTTGTCTTAACACTAAAGTAATTAAAGTTCAGAGAGATTTGACAAGGTCACTGTACTCATAACCAGCAGGACTAATATTCTAATTTATAGCTGACTGGATTCCAAAACCAACTTTTCACTCTGTCCTTATGATGCTTTTCCACCATTATATAAAATAATAAATTTCAAAACCACTTATCTCCTTACTACTATGGTAGTGCTTATTTGTATGAAAGACTCATTACAAAATAGGATGATAATTTACTAGAATTACATATTTTTTATTTTAATACATATTGAAAAATTGTCTTGGGTAACTTGAATTTATGTTTCATCTAACAATATATTATTTTCTTCCAAAGAGTAAAAGTTTTCTTCCTATTTTTATTTATTTATTTCTGTATACATCTATATTGGAGTATAATTGCTTTACAGTGTTGTCTTAGTTTCTGTTGTATAAAAAAGTGAATCAGTAACATGTATACACATATTCCCATATTCCCTCCCTCTTGAGCCTCACTCCCACCCTCCCTATCGCACCCCTCTAAGTGGTCACAAAACACCGAACTGATTTCCCAGTGCTATGCAGCTGCTTCCCACTAGCTACCTATTTTACATTTGGTAGTGTAAAAGTTATGGTAGTGTATATATGTCAATGCTACTCTCTCACTTTGTCTCAGCTTCCCTTTCCCCCTCCCCTGTTTGCTCAACTCCATTCTGCATGTCTGCGTCCTTACTCCTATCCTACCACTAGCTTCATCAGAACCACTTGTTTTTAGATGCCATATATATGTGTTAGCATATAGTATTTATTTTTCTCTTTCGGACTTAATTAACTCTGTATGACAGACTAGGTTGATTCACCTCACTACAAATGACTCAGTTTCGTTTCTTTATATGGAGAATAATATTCCATTGTATATATGTGCCACATCTTCTTTTTCTATTAATCTGTTGATGGACAAAGGTTCCTTCCACGTCCTGGCTATTGTAAATAATGTTGCAATGAACATTGTGATACAAGACACTTTTTGAATTATGTTTTTCTCAGGGTGTATACCCAGTAGTGGGATTGCTGGGTCATATGGTAGTTCTATTTGTAGTTTTTTAAGGAAGTTCCATACTGATCTCCATAGTGGCTATATCAATTTACATTTCCATCAACAGTGCAAGAGGGTTCCATTTAATGCACACTTTCTCTATCATTTATTGTTTGTAGATATTTTGATGATGGCCATTCTGACTGATGTTAGATGATACTTCATTGTAGTTTTGATTTCCATTTCTCTAATGATTAGTGATGTTGAACATCCTTTCATCTGTTTGTTGGTAATCTGTCTATCTTCTTGGAGAAAAGTCTATATAGGTCTTCCACCCATTTTTTGATTTGGTTAATTGTTTTTTTTTCTTTGTTTGTTTTTACATTGAGCTGCATGACCTGCTTATATATGTTGGAGATTACTCCTTTGTCAGTTGCTTCACTTGCAAATATTTTCTCCCATTCTGAAGGTTGTCTTTTTGTTTTGTTTATTGTTTCTTTTGCTGTGCAAGAGCTTTTAAGTTTAATTAGGTCCAATTTGTTTATTTTTGTTTATATTTCCATTACCCGAGGAGGTGGATCAAAAAGCACCTTGTTGTGATGTATGTCATAGAGTGTTCTGCCTATGTTTTCTTCTAAGACTGTTATAGAATCTGGCCTTACATTTAGGCCTTTAATCCATTTTGAGTTTAATTTTCTTTATGGTAATAGGGAGTGTTCTAATTTCATTCCTTTACATGTAGCTGTCCAGTTTTCCCAACACCACTTATTGAAGAGGCTGTCTTTTCTCCACTGTATATTCTTGCCTCCTTTATCAAAGATAAGGTGAGAATATGTGTGTGGGTTTACCTCTGGGCTTTCTATCCTGTTCCATTGATCTGTATTTTTGGTTTTGTGCAAGTATCCTACTGTCTTGATTACTGTAGCTTTGTAGAATAGTCTGAAGTCAGGGAGCCTGAATCCTCCAGCTCCATTTTTCTTTCTCAAGATTACTCTGGCTATTCAGGGACTTTTGTGTTTCCATACAAACTGTATTTTTTTTCTAGTTCTGTGAAAAACACCATTGGTAATTTGATAGGGATCATTGAATCTTTAGATTGCTTTGGTTAGTAGAGTTATTTTCACAATGCTGATTCTTCCAATCCAAGAACATTGTATATCTCTCCATCTGTTTGTATCATCTTTGATTACTTTAATCAGTATCTTATAATTTTCTGCAAACAGGACTTTTGTCTCCTTAGGTAGGTTTATTCCTAGGTATTTTATTCTTTTTGTTGCAATGGTAAATGGGAGTGTTTCCTTAATTTACCTTTCAGATTTTTCATTGTTAGTATATAGGAACGTAAGCGAATTCTGTGCATTAATTTTGTATCCTGCTATGATACAAATTCTGTGATCACCTCTAGTAGTTTTCTGGTGGCATCTCTAGGATTGTCTATGTTTAGTATCATGTCATCTGCAAACAGTGACAGTTTTACTTCTTCTGTTTTTATTTGGATTCTATTTTATTTCTTTTTCTTCTCCAACTGTCATGGCTAAAACTTCCAAGACTATGTTGAATAACTGTGGTGAGAGTGGGCAACCTTGTCTTGTTCCTGATATTAGAGGAAATGTTTTCAGTTTTTCACCATTGAGAATGATGTTGACTGTGGGTTTGTCATATATGGCCTTTATTATGTTGAGGCAGGTTCCCTCTATGCCCACATTCTGGAGGGTTTTTATCATAAATGGGTGTTGAATTGTTTTTGAAAGTTTTCTGCATCTGTTGAGATGATCATATGGTTTTTCTCCTTCAGTTTGTTAATATGGTTTATCACATTGATTGATTTGTGAATATTGAAGAATCCTTGCATTCCTGGGATAAACCCCACTTTATCATGGTGTGCAATCCTTTTAATGTGCTGTTGTATTCTGTTTCCTAGTATTTTGCTGAAGAGTTTTGCGTCTATACTCATCAGTGATATTGGCCTGTAGTTTTCTTTTTTTTGTGACATTGTTGTCTGGTTTTGGTATCAGGGTGATGGTGGCCTCATGAAATGAGTTTGGAAGTGTTCATCACTCTGCTACATTTTGGAAGAGTTTGTGAAGTGTAGGTGTTAGCTCTTCTCTAAATGTTTCATAGAATTCACCTGTAAAGCCATCTAGTCCTGGGCTTTTGTCTGATGGAAGAATTTTAATCACAGTTTCAATTTCAGTGCTTGTGATTAGTCTGTTCATATTTTCTATTTCTTTCTGGTTCAGCCTTGGAAGGTTGCACTTTTCTAAGAATTCATCCGTTTCTTCCAGGTTGTCCATTTTATTGGAATATGGTTGCTTAAAGAGTCTCTCATGATCCTTTGTATTTCTGCAGTGTCAGTTGTTATTTCTCCTTCATCATTTCTAAATCTATTGATTTGAATCTTCTCCCTCTTTTCCTGGTGAGTGTGGCTGATGGTTTATCAATTATGTTTATCTTCTTAAAGAACCAGCTTTTAATTTTAATGATCTTTGTTATCATTTCCTTCATTTCTTTTTTATTTATTTCTGATTTGATCTTTATGATTTCTTTCCTTCTTCTAACTTTGGGTTGTTCTTGTTCTTGTTCTTGTTCTCGTTCTTGTTCTTGTTCTTGTTCTTCTTCTTCTTCTTTTTTCTTCTTCTTCTTTGTCTAATTGCTTTAGGTGAGATTATTTGAGATTTTTTTTCTTTCTTGAGGTAGGACTGTATTGCTATAAACTTCCTTTTTAGAACTGCTTTTGCTGCATCCCATAGTTTTGGGGTCATTGTGTTTTCATTGTCATTTGTTTCTAGGTATTTTTTGATTTCCTCTTAATTTTCTTCAGTGATCTCTTGGTTACTTAGTAGCATATTGTTTAGCCTCCATGTGTTTTTACTTTTTACAGATTTTTTCCTGTAATTGAAATCTAGTCTCATAGTGTTTTCATCGGAAAAGATACTTGCTACAATTTCAATTTTCTAAAATTTACCAAGGAATGATTTGTGACCCAAGATATGATCTATCCTGTAGAATATTCGATGTGCAATTGAGAAGAAAGTGTATTCTGTTGTTTTTGGATAGAATGTGCTATAAATATCAATTAAGTCCATGTGATATAATGTGTCATTTAAAGGTTGTGTTTCCTTATTTATTTTCATTTTTGATGATCTGTCCATTGGTGTAAGTGGGGTGTTAAAGTCCCCTACTATGAATGTGTTACTGTCCATTTCCCCTTTTATGGCTGTTAGCATTTGCCTTATGTATTGAGATGCTTCTATGTTGGGTGTATAAATATTTATAATTGTTATATCTTCTTTCTGGGTTGATCCCTTAATCATTATGTAGTGTCCTTCTATGTCTCTTGTAATAGTCTTTATTTTAAAGTCTAATTTTGTCTGATATGAGTATTGCTACTCCAGCTTTCTTCTGATTTCCATTTGCATGGAATATCTATTTCCATCCCCTCACTTTCAGTTTCTATGTGCCCATAGGTCTGAAGTGGGTCTCTTGTAGACATCATATATACGGGTCTTGTTTTTGTATCCATTCAGTCAGTCTATGTTTTTCGGTTGGAGCATTTAATCCATTTACATTTAAGGTAGTTATCAATATGTATGTTCCTATTACCATTTTCTTAATTGTTTTTGGTTTGCTTTTGTACGTCTTTTCCTTGTCTTGTGTTTTCTGCCTAAATAAGTTCCTTAGCATTTGTTATAGAGCAAGTTTGGTGGTGCTGAATTCTCTTAACTTTTGCTTGTCTGTAAAGGTTTTAATTTCTCCATTGAATCTTAACGAGATCCTCACTAGGCAGAGTAATCTAGGTTGTAGCTTTTTCCCTTTCATCACTTTAACTGCCACTCCTTTCTGACTTGTGAGTTTCTGCTGAAAGAGCAGCTGTTAACCTTATGGGGATTGCCTTTTATGTTATTTGTTGCTTTTCCCTTGATGCTTTTAATATTTTTTTCTTTTTTTTAATTTTTGATAGTTTGATTAATATGTGTCTTGTCATGTTTCTTCTTGGGTTTATCCTGTATGGGACTCTCAGCTCTTCTTGGACTTGATTGACTATTTCCTTTCCCATATTAGGGAATTTTTCAACTATAATCTCTTCAAATATTTTCTCAGACACTTTCCCTTTATTTCCTTCTTCTGGGACCCCTATAATTTTAAGGTTGGTGCGTTTATTGTTGTCCCAGATGTTTCTGAGACTGTCCTCAATTCTTTTCATTCTTTTTTTCTTTATCCTGCTCTGCAACAGTTATTTCCACTATTCTGTCTTCCATTCACTTATCCATTCTTCTGCCTCAGTTATTCTTCTATTGATTCCTTCTAGAGTATTTTTACTTTCATTTATTTTGTTGTTCATCATTGTTTGTTTGTTGTTTAGTTCTTCTAGGTCCTTGTTAAATGTTTCTTGTATTTTATGCATTGTATTTCCGAGATTTTGTATCATCTTTGCTATCATTACTCTGAATTCTTTTACAGATAGACTGCATATTTCTTCTTCATTTGTTTGCTCTAGTGGATTTTTACACTGCTCCTTCATCTGCTGCATATTTCTCTGTCTTCTCATTTTGCTTAACTTACTGGGTTGGGGCTCTCCTTTTTGCATGCTTCAGGTTTGTAGTTCCTGTTGTTTTTGGTGTCTGCTCCCAGTGGGTAAGTCTGGTTCAGTGAGTTTTTTCAGGTTCCTGATGGAGGGGACTGATGCCTGTGTTCTGGTGGATGAGGCTGGATTCTGTCTGGTGTGCAGGACCATGTCCGGTCATGTGTATTGGGGTGTCTGTGAACTTATTATGATTTTAGGTAGCCTCTCTGCTAATCGTTGTGGTTGTGTTCTTGTCTTGCTTGTTGTTTGGCATGAGGTGTTCAGTGCAGGAGCTTGCTGGTCATTGAGTGGATTTGGGTCTTAGCACTGAGATGGAGATCTCTGGAAGAGCTCTTGCTAATTGATATTATGTGGGGCCAGGAGATCTCTTGTGGTCTAATGTCCTGAACTTGGCTCTCCCACCTCACAGCCTCCAGCCTGACAGCTGGCTGGAGCACCAAGACCCCATCAGCACACAGCTCAGAAGAAAATGGTGAAAAAAAAGAAAGAAAAATAAATCATAAAATAAAGTTATTAAAATAAAAAAGCAATAAAAAAGAAGAGAGCAGCCAAACCAATAAACAAATCCACCAATGATAACAAGCTCTAAAACCTATACTAAGATAAACATAAAAATTAGAAACTAGCCTGTTGCATACAGCAAACCCGAAGTCTACATTTGCTCCCAAAGTCCATGGCCTCAATTTTGGGATGATTCATTGTCTATTCAGGTATTCCACAGATGCAGGTACATCAAGTTGATTGTGGAGATTTAATCTGCTGCTCCTGAGGCTGCTGGGAGAGATTTCCCTTTCTCTTCTTTGTTTGCACAGCTCCTGGTGTTCAGCTTTGGGTTTGGCCCTACCTCTGCATGTAGGTTGCCATCTGGTGTCTGTTCTTTGCTCAGACAGGACGGTTTAAAGGAGCCACTGATTAGGGGGCTCTGGCTCACTCAGGCTAGTGGGAATGATGGGGTAAGGAATGCAGGGTGAGCCAGCAGCAGCATAAGCCGGCATGATGTTGCAACAGCCTGAGGCATGCCTTGTGTTCTCTCAGGGAAGTTGTCCCTGGATCACAGGACCCTAGCAGTGGTGGACTGCAGAGGCTCCCAGGAGGGGATGTGTGGATAGTGACCTGTGCTTGCACACTGGCTTCTTGGTGGCTGCAGCAGCAGCCCTAGTGCTTCATGCCCGTCTCTGGTGTCCATGCTGATAGCCGTGGCTCGTGCCTGTCTCTGGAGCTCCAAGCTTTCCCACCTTGAGGCTCAGGCCTGACACCTGGCCAGGGCAGAAACACCCTGCCTGCTGCATGGCATGGAAGAAAAGGAAGAACAAAACAAAAAAGAAACAAAAAATAAACAAGCAAACTAAAACAAACAGGCAGAACCCCAAAATAAATGGTAAAAGGAAAACTAAAGGGACAAAAGCACCCAATAAACATACACACATAGACTCACAAAAAGAAAAGAAAAAAACCCAAACAGACATAACCCCAAGACAAATGGTAAAAGTGAAACTAAACAGACAAAACCACACAAGGAAACATACACACACACTCACAAAAAGAGAAAAAAAAGAAGGAAGAGAACAACCATACCAATAAGTAAACCCACAAATGAAAACAAACACTAAAAACTAAACTAACATAAACATAAAACCAAAAAGAAATCAAACGCAGGAAGCAAACCCAAAGTCCACAGTTGCCCCAAACTCCACTGCCTCAATTTTGGGAGCACTTGTTTTGTATTCATGTATTCCACAAATGCAGGGTTTACCAAGTTGGTTGTGGGTGTTTAATCTGCTTCTCCTGAGGCTGCATGGAGAGATTTCTATTTCTCTTCTTTTTTTTTGCACAGCTCCTGGGGCTCAGCTGTGGTTTTGGCTCCACCTCTGTGGGTAGGCCAACCTCAGGTGTCTGTTCCCCACCCATACAGGAGGGAGTTAAAGCAGAGGCTGTTTAGCGCTCTCTTACTCACTCAGGCCAGGGATAGGGAGGAGTACAGTAGTCATAATTGGTCTGCAGTGAATGCATGCAGTGGCAGAGGCCAGCGTGTTGTTGCAACAGCCTCAGGCATGTCATGTGCTCTCCCAGGGAATTTGGCCTTGGATCACGTGCCCCTGGCAGTGGCATGCTACACAGGCTCCCAGGAGCATGTTGGTAGTGACCTGCATTTGCACACAGGACCCTTGGTAGCAGTGGTGGCAGTGGTAGCAGTCCGTGCTTGCCTCTGGGGTACGAGATGATAGCTGTGGCTCATGCCCATATCTGGATCTTGCTTAGGTGGTGCTCTGCTGTCTGTGGGCACATGGAGCAAGAAGAAGCCCCTCTCCTCACACACCCTGAAACAATGGTCTCTTGCCTCTCTGGCAGCTCCAGACATTTTCCCGGACTTCCTCCCCACTGGTTGTGATACACTAGCCCCCTTCAGGCTGTGTTCATTCAGCCAATCCCCGTCCTCTCCCTGGGGTCTGAACTCCAAAGCCTGAGCCTCAGCTCCGAGCCCCAACCTGCCCCGGCTGGTGAGCAGACAAGCATCTCAGGCTGGTCAGTGCTGGTAGGCATCTATCCTCTATGTAGGGATCTCTCTGCTTTGCCCTCTGTACCCCTGTTGCTGTGCTCTCCTTTGTGGCTCTGAAGCTCCCCACCCCCTGTCTCCACCAGTGAAGGGGATTCCAAGTGTGTGGAAACTGTTCCTCCTTCACAGCTCCCTCCCAGAGGTGCAGGTCCTGTCCCTATTCCTTTGTCTCTTTTTTTTTCTTTTTTTTCTTTTGCCCTACCCAGTTATGTGGGGAATTTTTAGCCTTTTTGGAAGTCTGAGGTCTTCTGCCAGCATTCAGTAGGTGTTCTGTAGGAATTGTTCCAAATGTAGATGCATTTTTGACGTATTTATGGGGAGGAAGGTGATCTCCATGTCTTACTCCTCCGCCATCTTGAAAGTCTGCTAACAATGTATTATTATAATTCATTATTTTTGCCTTTACCAAAGTGGTCAAAACTAAAACTAATATCATATTTTTGCATTATTATGTGTTTGAGTATTAGTAAAACTAAATATTTTTAAATGTTTTAAATACAAACAAAAACATTTGTATTCTGATTTTGTGAATTGCCTTTATATACAATTAATATATTATTCTATCAAGGTGTTCTATTTTACATATTAGGTTATAAAAGTTGTTTATATATTCATGCCACCAATCCTGTATCCTATATGCTTCAACTAATTTTTCCAAGTTGTGATTTTATTTTATATTTGCTCACTTTTTACTGAAGATTTAAATTACAATGCATTCAAATAATTGTGTCTTTATTAATTCCATATTTTGTCACTTGCTTAGAAATATCTTCCTTGTTTCAAAATTTTAACATATTTTCCTATATTTTCTTCTTGTACTTATACAGTATAATGTTTATATTTAGTTTCTAATTCATATAGGATTTTTTTTAATTTAAGGAATGAAGTATATATTGAGCTTCAAGTTTTTAAATGGCTTGTCAATTTCCCAATAATTAAATAATAATTCATTTGTCCATTAATATGAAATGCTACCATTATCATATACTAAATTTAGTTATGCATAAATTTGCTTTTTAACTTTCTGATGTGCTCTGGAACCAGCACCACATTACTTAAATTACTGTAGTTATGTAATAGTTTCAATATCTTACATAGCAACTTTTCATTGGTTACTTTTTCCCTCAGAATTATCTATTTTTATTCCTTTTTTAGATTAAATAATGAATAATGTTAGAAATACAAGGAACATAGAATAACCAGAAGAATTTTGAAGAAGGAAACAAAGTTGGAGGATTTGGCTTCCTAATTTCAAAACTTTTTGCAAAGCTGCACTAATCAAGACAGTGTGGTACTGGCATAAGGACAGGCATATAGAATTCAGAGTCCAGAAATAAACCCATACATCTGGGGTTAATTAATTTTCAACAAGTATGTCAAGATCATTCAATGGGGAAAGAATAGTTGTTAGACCAACTTGATATCTACAAAAGTTGTTAGACCAACTGGATATCCACATGCAAAACCGTGAAGATAGACCTGTGCCTCTTACCATATACAAAAACTTAAATCAGAATGGATCAAAGACCTAAATCTAAGAGCTAAAATTATAAAACTCTTTGAAGAAAATTTAGGAGTAAATCTGTTTCCTTGGATTAGTCAGTGATTCCTTAGGTACTATACCCAAAAAAAGCAATGAAAGAAACAGAAATAGGTAAGCTGTGCATCATTAAAATTAAAAACTTTCATTCATAAAAGGATTCTATCAAGCAAATGAGAAGACAACCCACAGAATAGGAGAAAATATTTGCAAGTCACATATCTGATAATGGTCTAGTACCCAGAATATATAAATAACACAACACAACAATATAAAGACCAATAATCCAACTTTAAAATAGGCAAAGGATATAAACAAACATTTCTTCAAAAAGACTTACAAGTGATCGATAATCACATTAAAAGATGCTTAACATAATTAATCATTAGGGAAATGTGAATCAAAACCACATGATACAGGCTTCCCTGCTGGCGCAGTCATTGAGGGTCCATCTGCTGATGCAGGGGAGATGGGTTTGTGCCCTGATCCAGAAGGATCCCACGTGCTGCAGAGCGGCTGGGCCCATGAGCCATGGCTGCTGAGCCTGCACGTCTGGAGTCTGTGCTCTGCAACAGGAGAGGCCACAACAGTGAGAGGCCCACGTACCGCAAAAAGAAAAAAAAAAATAAAGGTACCATTTCACACCCACTAGGATAGCTATAATAATGAAAAAAGAAGGAAAATAACAAATGCTGGCAAGTATGTAGAGATAGTGGAATACTCATACATTGTCAGTGGGTATGTGAAATAAGGCAGTCACTGTAGAAAACCTTTGGGTGGTTCCTCAAAAAGTTAAACATAGTGTAACCATATGACCCAGCAATTCCACTCAAGAAACTTGAAAACACAGGCTCACAAAACAACTTGTACACACATTTTCATAGACACATTATTCAAAATAGCTAAGGTGTGGAAACAACCCAAATCTCAATCAACTAATAAATGTATAAACAAAATGTGCTATATCTGTACAATAAAATATTATGCGGGGCTTCCCTGGTGGCACAGTGGTTGAGAGTCTGCCTGCCGATGCAGGGGACACGGGTTCGTGCCCCAGTCTGGGAAGATCCCACATGCCGCGGAGAGGCTAGGCCTGTGAGCCATGGCCGCTGAGCCTGTGCGTCTGAAGCCTGCAAGTCTGGAGCCTGTGCTCCACAATGGGAGAGGCCACAACAGTGAGAGGCCCATGTACTGCAAAAAAAAAAAAAAAAAAAAAAAAAAAGAGTAAAAAAAAATATTATTCAGCCATAAAAAGGAATAAATTACTGACATAAGCTACACGTGCATGGACCTTGAAAACGTTGTCCTAACTAAAAGAAGCCAGACACAAAGGGTCACATGATATATGATTCCATTTTATATGAAATTCCCAGAATAGGTATACCCATTGAGACAGGAAACAATTTAGTGGTTGTCAGGGATGGAGGGAGGAAGGAATTGAGCAGTATGGCATCCCTTTTTGGAGTGATAACATGTTCTGGAATTAGATAGAGGTGACGTTTGTACAATAGTGTAAATATACTAAAAAAACACTGAACTGTGTGCTTTAAAATAGGTAAAATGAATTTTATATGGTAAGAATTTTATTTCAATAAAATTGTATTAAAGAACATAAAAACGAAATTTGAAAGACATGCAATTGTTTTTTTTTTTTGCCATGCGGCTTGCAGGATCTTAGTTCCCCAATCAGAGATTGAACCCGTGACCCCTGAAGTGGAAGCCTAGAGTCCTAACCACTGAACTACCAGGGAATTCCCAGAATATGATCATTTTGGATTGGAATATTTAATATTCTCAAAATATTACATCTCAAAAATTTTAATGTATAAATTGAATGTAATTCTGATTAAAGTCCTAGTAGAGTTTTCTATAACTAGATAAATAATCTTAAAATTTAAGCATACATACTTAAGAAGAGCCATTTAAAAAGCAGGAAAATGAAGAAATGTGAGAAAGGAATTTCTTTAGCAATTATCAGAATGCTATATAAAGCTACCTTAATAAAATAAAGGTATCTCTTTAAGAGATACTAAAAGAGATAGACAAAAGAGATAGACAAAAACATCAGTGGAACACAGAAATAATTCCCATTATCCAGAAAATTTAATATATCAAAAAGTGGCCTTTCAAATTTATTGAAAAATGACAGCTCAATTGATAAATGATTCTGACACAACTGTTTAATTTCTTTTGAAAAGAAAAAAAAAGTTTGTTGACTATCTTATATCACATAAAAACAAATCCCAGAATTATTTAAGGCTTAAAAGTAAAATAGTAGAGCTTACAGCTGAATCAACTTGCCTACTCAAATAATCTGGGGGTAGAGGAAACCCAAAATCTACAAAATAAAATCTAGATATGTTTAGCTACATGTACCTGAAAATATTAGTACAAAAACACATATATGAAGTTAATAAAGGAATATTAGATTAGAGTGAAAAGCCTGCATTTGCAATACAAGCAGATAAAGAGCTACACTTTAAACATTTTATAAAGTGACAATAATAATAAAAATATCAGAAAAATGGGCAAAAAATAGGAATAAGCAATTCACAGAATATGAATCCAAATGGCCAATAATCACACAAAGTTGTTCAAACTTACTAGCAGTCAGGAGAATGCAAGTTAAAGTCACAGGAGATTGATTTTTTTACCCATCCAACAGAAAATAAAATAAAATAAAGTGCAATAACACATTAGCAACATGGATATGGGCATAAAGGTACTCTCAGAGTTTAAAAGAAGATTATTAGTTTTTACAAATGTTTGAAAAGGTGATCTGTTGGCATCTATTAAAATTAAAATTAATCTTAAATTTAACAAAGTAATTCCACTTTAGAGTCCTATCCCTTAGAAACAGAAGCAGCAATAAGGATATATGTCATGGAGCCTTTATTAGAGCATTATTTGTAGTGCAATGAAATCAAAAACAAATTGAACACCTACCAAGGAAAAAAAAATGACTGAATATACTTACAGTCTGTCCACACCATGGAACTTTATGTAGTCATTAAAAATAATAAATTACAGCTATAACTGTTTACTTGGAGAGAGTGCCATGACATATAGTTTAATGAAAAAGTAAACATGCAGAAAGTATGTATGGTATAATATTTTTGTAAAACCATGTCCAAACCACTCCATATGTGTGTACATTTGTATTTGTGTATATAAGTATGAAAAATATGGAATTATGCATAGCATAATAGGTTTTTAATATAAGTTATGGAGGATATCATTTAGATAGAGTGAGAAGAAGGGAGAACAAGGAGAGGTAAGCTAAATGCCAAGCAAGAAAAACAAAAAAGAAGTGGTAGACTTCTACGCTAAAGAAGCATACATGTCATATGTTATAATTCTATCTCATTTATATAAGGTTATATATACATATAAGATTCTTAAAATAAATATTTAAATAAAATAACTTTGTAAAGCTCTAGAAAGCAAGATTTAATCTCATTAAGATTGCTTTACATATTAAAATCAATGTTGGGAGAATTTACAACAAAATGGTGCTGTCTTCTCATCAAAGAATGGTGTGTCTCTACACATATTCTAACGTACTATTAATGTTCTCTTGTAGAGTCTTTTCTTCCCTTCATGCAGGTTCCTCACATTTTGGTTTTGATACAATTTAGAAGTTTAAAGCTTTTATTTTTCTTTTTTCAAAATGATATGCATATTTTTAAAAGGAAATTATAGTATAAAAGGACATTCAGTGAAAACCAAATTATATGAAACATGACAAAATACAACTTATAAAAAGATACTACAAATTTTATGTAATCACTTGATAATATTTATCATGCAAGTCTCTAAAAATTAGAAAAAGGTATCATGGTGAACTTTAATATAAGAAACAAAAGTAGTCTATAAACGAATATTCTGTAAATTAATGACCAAAATATTATTTACTTGTCTTTCATATTTTTGTCCCATGGTTCAATATAAACCAATGTTCAGAATTTGGTAAGAATTTCAATATGAAAATTAATGAAGTTTAAAATATATGTGGCATTTGGATTATCTTCCTCATCACATACTTAATTTTGATGTTTCAAATGGACATGAGAAAGGATGAAATTTGGAGCTTTTCTTTCCTCTTCTTTCCCTGAACTTTATTGAGAATCCCATTAATCAAATGGCAGTCTTCTTAATTTTTCCTTGATTGTCTTTCCATCACTCTGGAAAATGGGGTGACAATTGTTGGATGATATGAAGAGCCTTTTATTTATTTATTTATTTATTTTTAACATCTTTATTAGAGTATAATTGATTTAAAATGGTGTGTTAGTTTCTGCTTTATAAAAAAGTGAATCAGTTATACACACACATATGTTCCCATATCTCTTCCCTCTTGCATGTCCCTCCCTCCTACCCTCCCTATGCCACCACTCTAGGTGGTCACAAACCAATGAGCTGATCTCCCTGTGCTATGCAGCTGCTTCCCACTAGTTATTTATTTTACATGTGATACTGTATATATGTCCATGCCACTTACTCACTTTGTCACAGCTTACCCTTCCCCCTCCCCGTATCCTCAAGTCCATTTTCTAGTAGGTCTGTGTCTTTATTCCCGTCCTACTGCTAGGTTCTTCATGACTTTTTTTTTTTCTTAGATTCCATATACATGTGTTAGCATACAGTATTTGTTTTTCTCTTTCTGATTTACTTCACTCTGTATGACAGACTCTAGGTCCATCCACATCACTACAAATAACTCAATTTCGTTTCTTTTTATGGCTGAGTAATATTCCATTGTGTATATGTGCCACATCTTTATCTATTCACCTGTTGATGGACACTTAAGTCGATTCCATGTCCTGGCAAATGTAAATAGAGCTTCAATATATATTTCGGTACATGACACTTTTGGAAATATGGTTTTCTCAAGGTATATGCCCAGTAGTGGGATTGCTGAGTCATATGGTAGTTCTAGTTTAAGTTTTTTAAGGAACCTCCATACTGTTCTCCATAGTGGCTGTATCAATTGACATTCCCACCAACAGTGAAAGAGTGTTCCCTTTTCTCCAAACCCTCTCCAGCAATTATTGTTTCTAGATTTTTTGATGATTGCCATTCAGATCGGTGTGAGATGATATCTCATTGTAGTTTTGATTTGCATTTCTCTAATGATTAATGATGTTGAGCATTCTTTCATGTGTTTGTTGGCAATCTATATATCTTCTTTGGAGAAATGCCTATTTAGGTCTTCTGCCCATTTTTGGAAAGGGTTGTTTGGGTTTTTGATATTGAGTGGCCTGAGCTGCTTGTAAATTTTACAGATTAATCCTTTGACAGTTGCTTCATTTGCAAACATTTACTCCCATTCTGTGGGTTGACTTTTTCTCTTGTTTACGGTTTCCTTTGCTGTGCAAAAGTTTCATTAGGTCCCATTTGTTTACTTATTTTTTATGTCCATTTCTCTAGGAAGTGGGTCAAAAAGGATCTTCCTGTGATTTATGTCATAGAGTGTTCTGCCTATGTTTTCCTCTAAGAGTTTGATGGTGTCTGGCCTTACATTTAGGTCTATAATCAATTTTGAGTTTATTTTTGTGTATGGTGTTAGGGAGTGTTCTAATTTCATACTTTTACATGTAGCTGTGCAGTTTCCCCAGCACCACTTATTGAAGAGGCTGTCTTTTCTCCACTGTATATTCTTGCCTCCTTTATCAAAGATAAGGTGACCATATGTGCATGGTTTTATCCTATTCCATTGATCTATATTTCTGCTTTTGTGCCAGTACCATACTGTCTTGATTACTGTAGCTTTCTAGTATAGTCAAAAGTCAGGGAGCCTGGTTTCTCCAGCTCCATTTTTCGTTCAGAAGAGTGCTTTGGCTATTCGGGGTCTTTTGTGTTTCCATACAAATTTTGAAATTTTTTGTTGCAGTTCTGTGAAAAATGCCAGTGGTAGTTTACTAAGGATTGCATTGAATCTGTAGATTGCTTTGGGTAGTAGAGTCATTTTCACAATGTTGATTCTTCCAATACAAGAACATGGTGTATCTCTCCATCTATTCATATCATCTTTAATTTCTTTTAGCAGTGTCTTATAATTTTCTACATACACGTCTTTTGTCTCCTTAGGTAGGTTTATTCCTGGATATTTTATTCTTTTTGTTGCAATGGTAAACGGGAGTGTTTCCTTAATTTCTTTTTCAGATTTTCTTTCTTTCTTTTTTTTTTATTACTTTCTGCTTTATAACAAAGTGAATCAGTCATACATATACATCTGTTCCCACATCCCTTCCCTCTTGCGTCTCCCTCCTTCTCACCCTCCCTATCCCACACCTCCAGGCGGTCACAAAGCACCGAGCTGATCTCCCCGTGCTACGCGGCTGCTTCCCACTATCTATCGACCTTACGTTTGGTACTGTATATATGTCCATGCCTCTCTTTCGCTTTGTCACAGCTTACCCTTCCCCCTCCCCATATCCTCAAGTCCATTCTCAAGTAGGTCTGTATCTTTATTCCTGTTTTACCCTTAGGTTCTTCCTGACATTTTTTTTCTTATATTCCATATATATGTGTTAGCATACGGTATTTGTCTTTCTCTTTCTGACTTACTTCACTCGGTATGACAGACTCTAGGTTTAACCACCTCATTACAAATAGCTCAGTTTCGTTTCTCTTTATGGCTGAGTAATATTCCATTGTATATATGTGCCACATCTTCTTTACCCATTCATCCGATGAGGGACACTTAGGTTGTTTCCACCTCTGGGCTATTGTGAATAGAGCTGCAATGAACATTTTTGTACATGTCTCTTTTTGAATTATGGTTTTCTCAGGGTATATGCCCAGTAGTGTGATTGCTGGGTCATATGGTACTTCTATTTTTAGTTTTTTAAGGAATATCCATACTGTTCTCCATAGTGGCTGTACCAATTCACATTCCCACCAGCAGTGCATGAGTGTTACCTTTTCTCCACACCCTATCCAGCAATTACTGTTTCTAAATTTCTTGATGATGGCCATTCTGACTGGTGTGAGATGATATCTCATTGTAGTTTTGATTTGCATTTCTCTAATGATTAATGATGCTGAGCATTCTTTCATGTGTTTGTTGGCAGTCTGTATATCTTCTTTGGAGAAATGCCTATTTAAGACTTCTGCCCATTTTTGGATTGGCTTGTTTGTTTTTTTGCTTTCGAGCTGCATGAGTGTTTATAAATTTTGGAGATTAATCCTTTGTCGGTTGCTTCATTTGCAAATATTTTCTTCCATTCTGAGGGTTGTCTTTTAGTCTTGTTTATGGTTTCCTTTGCTGTGCAAAAGCTTTGAAGTTTCATTAGGTCCCATTTGTTTATCTTTGTTTTTATTTCCATTTCTCTAGGAGGTGGGTCCAAAAGGATCTTGCTGTGATTTATGTCATAGAGTGTTCTGCCTATGTTTTCCTCTAAGAGTTTGATAGTTTCTGGCCTTACATTTAGGTCTTTAATCCATTTTGAGCTTATTTTTGTGTATGGTGTTAGGGAATGATCTAATCTCATACTTTTACATGTAGCTGTGCAGTTTACCCAGCACCACTTATTGAAGAGGCTGTCCTTTCTCCACTGTACATTCCTGCCTCCTTTATCAAAGATAAGGTGACCATATGTGCGTCGGTGTATCTCTGGGCTTTCTATCCTGTTCCATTGATCTATCTTTCTGTTTTTGTGCCAGTACCACACTGTCTTGATTACTGTAGCTTTGTAGTATAGTCTGAAGTCAGGGAGCCTGATTCCTCCAGCTCCGTTTTTCATTCTCAAGATTGCTTTGGCTATTCGGGGTCTTTTGTTTTTCCAAACTAATTTTGAATTTTTTTGTTCCAGTTCTGTGAAAAATGCCAGTGGTAGTTTGATAGGGATTGCATTGAATTTGTAGATTGCATTGGGTAGTAGAGTCATTTTCACAATATTGATTCTTCCAATCCAGGAGCATGGTATATCTCTCCATCTATTTGTATCATCTTTAATTTGTTTCATCAGTGTCTTATAATTTTCTGCATACAGGTCTTTTGTCTCCTTAGGTAGGTTTATTCATGGGTATTTTATTCTTTTTGTTGCAATGGTAAATGGGAGTGTTTTCTTGATTTCATTTTCAGATATTTCATCATTAGTGTACAGGAATGCCAGCGATTTCTGTACATTAATTTTGTATCCTGCTACTTTACGAAATTCATTGATTAGCTCTACTAGTATTCTGGTAGCATCTTTAGGATTCTCTATGTACACTATCATGTCATCTGCAAACAGTGACAGCTTTACTTCTTCTTTTCCAATTTGGATTCCTTTTATTTCCTTTTCATCTCTGATTGCTGTGGCTAAAACTTCCAAAACTAAGTTGAATAAGAGTGGTGAGAGTGGGCAGCCTTGTCTTGTTCCTGATCTTAGTGGAAATGGTTTCAGTTTTTCACCATTGAGGATGATGTTGGCGGTGGGTTTGTCCTATATGGCCTTTATTATGTTGAGGAAAGTTCCCTCTATGCCTACTTTCTGCAGGGTTTTTATCATAAATGGGTATTGAATTTTGTCAAAAGCATTCTCTGCATCTATTGAGATGATCATATGGTTTTTCTTCTTCAATTTTTTAATATGGTGTATCACATTGATTGATTTGCATATATTGAAGAATCTTTGCATTCCTGGAATAAACCCCAATTGATCATGGTGTATGATCCTTTTAATATGCTGTTGGATTCTGTTTGCTAGTATTTTGTTGAGGAGTTTTGCATCTATGTTCATCAGTGATATTGGCCTGTAGTTTTCTTTCTTTGTGACATCCTTGCCTGGTTTTGGTATCAAGGTGATGGTGGCCTCGTAGAATGAGTTTGGGATTGCTCCTCCCTCTGCTATATTGTGGAAGAGTTTGAGAAGGATAGGTGTTAGATCCTCTCTAAATGTTTGATAGAATTCGCCTGAGAAGCCATCTGGTCCTGGGCTTTTCTTTGTTGGAAGATTTTTAATCACAGTTTCAATTTCAGTGCTTGTGATTGGTCTATTCATATTTTCTATTTCTTCCTGATTCAGTCTTGGCAGGTTGTACATTTCTAAGAATTTGTCCATTTCTTCCAGGTTGTCCATTTTATTGGCATAGAGTTGCTTGTAGTAATCTCTCATGATCTTTTGTATTTCTGCAGTGTCAGTTGTTACTTCTCCTTTTGCATTTCTAATTCTATTGATTTGAGTCCTCTCCCTTTTTTTCTTGATGAGTCTGGCTAATGGTTTATCAATTTTGTTTACCTTCTCAAAGAACCAGCTTTTAGTTGTATTGATCTTTGCTATTGTTTCCTTCATTTCTTTTTCATTTTTTTCTGATCTGATCTTTATGATTTCTTTCCTTCGGCTAACTTTGGGGTTTTTTTGTTCTTCTTTCTCTAATTGCTTTAGGTGCAGGGTCAGGTTGTTTACTCGAGATGTTTCTTGTTTCTTAAGGTGGGATTGTATTGCTGTAAACTTCCCCCTTAGAACTGCTTTTGCTGCATCCCATAGTTTTTGGGTCGTCGTGTCTCCACTGTCATTTGTTTCTAGGTATTTTTTAATTTCCTCTTTGATTTCTTCAGTGATCACTGCGTTATTGAGTAGTGTATTGTTTAGCCTCTATGTGTTTGTATTTTTTACAGATTTTTTCCTGTAATTGATATCCAGTCTCATAGCATTGTGGTTGGCAAAGATATTTGATAAAATTTCAGTTTTCTTAAATTTACCAAGGCTTGATTTGTGACCCAAGATATGATCTATCCTGGAGAATGTTCCATGAGCACTTGAGAAAAATGTGTATTCTGTTGTTTTTGGATGGAATGTCCTATAAATATTAATAAAGTCCATCTTGTTTAATGTATCATTTAAAGCTTGTGTTTCCTTATTTATTTTCATTTTGAATGATCTGTCCTTTGGTGAAAGTGCGGTGTTAAAGTCCCCTACTATGAATGTGTTACTGTCCATTTCCCCTTTTATGGCTGTTACTATTTGCCTTATGTATTCAGGTTCTCCTATGTTGGGTGCATAAATATTTACAATTGTTGTATCTTCTTCTTGGATTGATCCCTTTATCATTATGTAGTGTCCTTCTTTGTCTCTTCTAATATTCCTTATTTTAAAGTCTATTTTGTCTGATATAAGAATTGCTACTCCAGCTTTATTTTGATTTCCATTTGCATGGAATATCTTTTCCCATCCCCTTACTTTCAACCTGTATGTGTCTCTAGGTCTGAAGTGGGTCTCATGGAGACAGCATATATATGGGTCTTGTTTTTGTATCCAGTCAGCCAATCTGTGTCTTTTGGTGGGAGCATTTAGTCCATTTACATTTAAGGTAATTATCGATATGTATGTTCCTATTCCCCTTTCCTTAATTCTTCTGGGTTCATTATTGTAGGTATTTTCCTTCTTTTGTGTTTCTTGCCTAGAGAAGTTCCTTTAGCATTTGTTGTAAAGCTGGTTTGGTGGTGCTGTACTCTCTCAGCTTTTGCTTGTCTGTAAAGGTTTTAATTTCTCCATCAAATCTGAATGAGATCCTTGCTGGGTAGAGTAATCTTGTTTGTAGGTTTCTCTCCTTCATCACTTTAATTATGTCCTGCCACTCCCTTCTGGCTTGTAGAGTTTCTGCTGAGAGATCAGCTGTTAACCTGATGGGGATTCCCTTGTGTGTTATTTGTTTTTTTTTTTCCCTTGCTGCTTTTAATATGATTTCTTTGTGTTTAATTTTTTACAGTTTGATTAATATGTGTCTTGGCATATTTCTCCTTGGATTTATTCTGTATGGGACTCTCTGTGCCTCCTGGATTTGATTAACTATTTCCTTTCCCATATTAGGGAAGTTTTCAACTATAATCTCTTCAAATATTTTCTCAGTCCCTTTCTTTTTCTCTTCTTCTTCTGGAACCCCTATAATTTGAATGTTGATGTGTTTAATGTTGTCCCAGAGGTCTCTGAGACTGTCCCCTGTTCTTTTCATTCTTTTTTCTTTATTTTCTCTGCAGCAGTTATTTCCACTATTTTATCTTCCACCTCACTTATCCGTTCTTCTGTCTCAGTTATTCTCTTATTGATCCCATCTAGAATATTTTTCATTTCATTTATTGTGTTTTTAGTCGATGCTTGATTCATCTTCATTTCTTCTAGGTCCTTGTTAACTGTTTCTTGCATTTTGTCTATTCTATTTCCAAGATTTTGGATCTTGGAAATAGAATCTTGGATCATCTTTACTATCATTATTCTGAATTCTTTTTCAGGTAGACTGCCTTTTACCTCTTCATTTGTTAGGTCTGGTAGGTTTTTATCTTGCTCCTTCACCTGCTGTGTGTTTTCTGTTTTCTTATTTTGCTTATGTTACTGTGTTTGGGGTCTCCTTTTTGCAGGCTGCAGATTCGTAGTTCCCGTTGTTTTTTGTGTCTGTCCACAGTGGCTATGGTTTTTTCAGTAGGTTGTGTAGGCTTCCTGGTGGGGGTGGACTAGTGCCTGTGTTCTGGTGGTTGAGGCTCGATCTTGTCTTCCTGGTGGACAGGTCCATGTCTGGTGGTGTGTTTTGGGGTGCCTGTGGCCTTATTATATTTTTAGGCAGCCTCTTTGCTAATGGGTGGGGTTGTGTTCCTGTCTTGCTAGTTGCATTGCATAGGGTGACCAGCACTGTAGCTTGCTGGTCATTGACTGAAGTTGGGTACTGGTGCTGAGATGGAGATGTCTGAGTGATTTTCACCGCTTGATATTATGTGGAGCCAGGGGGTCTCTTGTGGACCCGTGTCCTGAAATTGGCTCTCCCACTTCAGAGGCACAGCACTGACTCCTGGCTGCAGCACCAAGAGCCTTTCAACTACCCAGCTCAGTACAAAAGGGAGAAAAAGTAGAAAGAATTAAATAGTAGAGGAAAGAAAGAGAGAGAGGAAGAAAGGAAGAAGGAGAGAAGGAAGGAAGGAAGAAAGAAAAAAGAAAGAAAGGAGGGAGGGAGGAAGGACGGAAAGAAATAGAGGGAGGGAGGGAGGAAGGAAAGAAAAAGAAAGAGTGAAAGGATGAAGGGAGGGAGGGAGGGAAGAAGGAAAGAAAAAGAAAGATTGAAAGGAACAAGGGAGGGAGGGAGGGAGGAAGGAAAGAAAGAAAGAAAGGAAGAAAGAAAAAAAGAAGGAAAGAAAGAAGGAAAAAGACAGGAGGGAGGGAGGAAGGATAGAAAGAGAGAAAGAAAGGAGGGGCAGAGGGAGGGAGGGAGGAAGGTAGGAAAAAAGAAAGAGAGAAGAGAAAGTAAAATAGAATAAAGTATAAAATATAGTAGCATTATTAAAATTAAAATGTAATTATTGAAAAAAAAAATGGACAGATAGAACCCTGGGACATATGGTGGAAGCAAAGCTATACAGAGAAAATCTCACACAGAAGCATACACATACACATTCACAAAAATAGAACGGGGGAAAATAATCGAGATTCTTGCTCTCAGAGTCCACCTCCTCAGTTTGGGATAATTCGTTGTAAAAAGAGGAAACAGGGAAAAATTCTGAAATCTTGCTCTCAAAGTCCACCTCCTTAATTTGGGATAATTTGTTGTAAAAAGAGGAAAAGGGGAAAAAATCTTAAATCTTGTCCTCAAATTCCACCTCCTCAATTTGGTATGATTCGCTGTCCATTCATGCACTTCACAGATGCAAGGCACCTCAAGCGGAGAGTGGAGCATTAATCTGCTGCCTCCGAGGCTGCACAGAGAGATTTCCCTGTGTCTTCTCTGCTCTCACAGCTCCCGTGTCTCAGCCTTGGACCTGGCCCCGCCTCTTTGCATAGGTCGCCGGAGGGCATCCGTTCTTCGCTCAGACAGGACGGGTTTAAAGGAACCACTAATTCGGGGGCTCTGGCTCACTCAGTCCGAGGGGAGGGAGGGGCACGCAGTGCGGGGCGGGCTTGCAGCGGCAGAGGCCAGCGTGACGTTACACCAGCCCGAGGCGCTCCATGCGCTTTCCCGGGAAAGCCGTCCCTGGGTCCCGGGACCCTGGCAGTGGTGGGCTGAACAGGCTCCCCGGAAGGGGGGGGCATGGACAGTGACCTGCGCTCGCATACAGGCCTTGTGGTGGCGGCAGCAGCAGCCCCAGCATCCCACGCCCGTCTCCGGGGTCCGCGCCTTTAGCCGCGGCTTGTGCCCATCTCTGGAGCTTCTTTAAGCAGCGCTCTTAATGCCCTCTCCTCACGCTCCAAGAAACAAAAGGGAAGAAAAAGTCTCTTGCTTCTTCGGCAGCTCCAGACTTTTTCCCCCGGACTCCCTCTGGGCTAGCCGTGGTGCACTAACCCCTTCAGGCTCTCTTCCTGCCACCAGCCCTAGTCCTCTCCCTGCGCTCCGACTGAAACCCAATACCCGAGCCTCAGCTCCCAGCCCCGCCCACCCCAGCGGCCGAGCAGACAAGCCTCTTGGGCTGGTGTGTGCCTGAGGGCACTGATCCTCTGTGCTGGAATCTCTCCGCTTTGGCCCCCACACCCCTGTTGCTGTGCTCTCCTCTGCTACTCCGAAGCTTTCCCCCTCCGCCACCCACAGTCTCCACCCGCAAAGGGTCTTCTAGTGTGTGGAAACCTTTCCTCCTTCACGGCTCCCTCCCACTTGTGCAGGTCCCGTCCCTATCCTTTTGTCTCTGTTTATTCTTTTTTCTTTTGCCCTACCCAGGTATGTGGGGAGTTTCTTGCCTTTTGGGGGGTCTGAGGGCTTCTGTCAGCGTTCAGTAGGTGTTCTGTAGGAGTTGTTCCACGTGTAGATGAATTTCTGATGTATCTGTGGGGAGGAAGGTGATCTCCATGTCTTACTCTTCTGCCATCTTCCTCCATCCTCCTCTTTTTCAGATTTTTTATCATTAGTGTATAGGAATGCAAGAGATTACTATGCCTTAATTTTCTATCCTGATACTTCACCAAATTCATTGATTAGCTCTAGTAGCTTTCTGGTAGCATCTTTAGGATACTCTATGTATAGTGTCATGTCATCTGCAAATAGGGAAAGTTTTACTTCTTCATTTCTGATTTTGATTTCTTTTATTTATTTTTTTCTTCTCTGACGGCTGTGGCTAAAACTTCAAAAACTATGTTGAATAAGAATGGTGAGAGTGGGCAACATTGTCTTGTTCCTGATCTGAGTGGAAATGGTTTCAGTTTTTCACCATTGAGGATGATGTTGGCTGTGGGTTTGTTATATATGACCTTTATTATGTTGAGGAAACTTCCCTCTATGCCTAAGTTCTGCAGGGTTTTTATCATAAATGCATGTTGAATTGTGTCTAAAGCATTCTCTGCATTTATCGAGATGATCATATGGTTTAAATCCTTCAATTTGTTTATATGGTGTATCACATTGATTGATTTGCATATATTGAAGAATCCTTGCATTCCTGGAATAAACCCCACTTGATCATGGTGTATGATCCTTTCAATGTGCTGTTGGATTCTATTTGCTAATATTTTGTTGAGGATTTTTGCATCTATGTTCATCAGTGATATTGGCCTGTCATTTTCTTTCTTTGTGATATCCTTGTCTGGTGTTGGTATCAGGGTGACTGTGGCGTCGTAGAATCAGTTTGGCAGTGGTAGACCGTCTGCTGTATTTTGGAAGAGTTTAAGAAAGATAGGTGTTATCTCTTCTCTAAATGTTTGGTAGAATTCGCCTGTGAAGCTTTCTGATCCTGGCTTTTGTATGTTGCAAGATTTTAATCACAGTTACTATTTCAGTGCTTGTGATTGATCTGTTCATATTTTGTATTTCTTCCTGGTTCAGTCTCAGTAGGTTGTGCATTTCTAAGAATTTATCCATTTCTTCCATGTTGTCCATTTTATTGCTTGTATTAATCTCTCATGATCCTTTTTATTTCTGCAGTGTCAGTTGTTAACTTCTCCTTTTTCATTTCTATTTCTATTGATTTGAGTCTTCTCCCTTTTTTATCTTGATGACTCTGGCTAATGGTTCATCAACTTTGTTTACCTTCTCAAATAATCTGTTTTTACTTTTATTGATCTTTGCTATCATTTCCTTCATTTGTTTTTCATTTATTTCTGATCTGATCTTTATGATTTCTTTCCTTCTGCTAACTCTGAGGTTTTTTTGTTCTTCTTTCTCTAATTACTTTAGGTGCAAGGTTAGGTTGTTCATTTGAGATGTTCCCTGTTTCTTAAGGTAGGATTGTATTGCTATAACCTTCCCCCTTAGAACTGCTTTTGCTGTATCCCATAAGTTTTGGATCATTGTGTCTCCATTGTCATTTGTTTCTACGTATTTTTTAATTTCTTCTTTTATTTCTTCAGTGATCACTTGGTTATTAAGTACTGTAGTGTTTAGCCTCCATATGTTTGTATTTTTTACAGATCTTTTCCTGTAATTGATATCTAGTCTCATAGCATTGTGGTTGGCAAAGATACTTGATATGATTTCAATTTTCTTAAATTTACCAAGGATAGATTTGTGACCCAAGATATGATCTATCCTGGAGAATGTTCCATGAGCACTTGAGAAAAATGTGTATTCTGTTGGTTTTGGATGGAATGTCCTATAAATATCAATTAAGTGCATCTTGTTTAATGTATCATTTAAAGCTTGTGCTTCCTCATTTATTTTCACTTTGGAACATCTGTCCATTGGTGAAAGTGGGGTGTTAAATACCCCTACTATGATTGTGTTACTGTTGATTTCCCATTTTATGGCTGTTAGTATTTGCCTTATGTATTGAAGTGCTCCTGTGTTGGGTGCATAAATAATTACAATTGTTATATCTTCTTCTTGGATCGATCCCTTGATCATTATGTAATGTCCTTCTTTGTCTCTTGTAGTAGTCTTTATTTTATAATGTATATTTTTTTCTGATATGAGAATTGCTACACCAGCTTTCTTTTGATTTCCATTTGCATGGAATAACTTTTTCCATCCATTCACTTTCAGTCTCTATGTGTCCCTAGGTCTGAAGTGGTCTATTGTAGACAGCATATATATGTGTGTTTTTTTGTATCCATTCAGCCAGTCTGTGTCTTTTGGTGGGAGCATTTAATCCATTTACATTTAAGGTAATTATCGATATGTATGTTCCTATTTCCATTTTCTTAATTATTTTGGGTTTGTTATTGTAAGTCTTTTCCTTCTCTTGTGTTTCTTGCCTAGAGGATTTCCTTTAGCTTTTGTTGTAAAGCTGGTTTGGTGGTGTTGATCTCTCTCAGCTTTTGCTTTTCTGTAAATGTTTTAATTTCTCCATCAAATCTGAATGAAACCCTGCCTGGGTAGAGTAATCTTGGTTGTAGGTTTTTCTACTTCATCGTTTTAAATATGTCCTGCCAGTCCCTTCTGGCTTGCAGAGTTTCTGCTGAAGGATCTGCTCTTAACCTTATGGGGGTTCCCTTTTGTGTTATTTGTTGTTTTTCCCTTGCTGCTTTTAATGTTTTCTTTGTTTTTAATTTTTGACAGTTGGATTAATATGTGTCTTGGCATGTTTGTCCTTGTATTCATCCTGTATGGGACTCTCTGTGCTTCCTGGAGTTGATTAACTATTTCCTTTCCTATATTAGGGATGTTTTCAACTATAATCTCTTCAAATATTTTCTCAGTCCATTTTCTTTTATCTTCTTCTTCTGGCATCCCTACAATTCAAATGTTGGTGTGTTTAATATTATCCCAGATGTCTCTTTGACTGTCTTCAGTTCTTTTCATTCTTTTTCTTTTTTTCTGCTCTGCAGTAGTTTTTTCCACATTTTATCTTTCAGGTCACTTATCCACTCTTCTGCCTCAGTTATTCTGCTATTGATCCCTTCTAGAGTATTTTAAATTTAATTTATTTTGTTGTTCATCATTGCTTGTTTCCTCTTTAATTCTTCTAGGTCCTTGTTAAATGTTTCTTGCATTTTCTCTATTCTGTTTCCAAGATTTTGGATCATCTTTGCTATTATTATTCTGAAATAATTTTCAGGTAGACTGCGTATTTCCTTTTCATTTTTTAGGTCTGGTGGGTTTTTACCTTGCTCCTTCATCTGCTGTGTGTTTTTCTGTCTTCTCATTTTGCTTATCTTACTGTGTTTGGGGTCTCCTTTTCACAGGCTGCAGGTTCGTATTTCCCGTTGTTTTTGGTGCCTGTCCCCATTAGTTAAGGTTTTTCAGTGGGTTGTGTAGGCTTCCTGGTGGAAGGGACTAGTGCCTGTGTTCTGGTGGATGTTGCTGGATCTTGTCTTTCTGGTTGGCAGGTCTACATCTGGTGGTGTGTTTTAGGGTGTCTGTAGCCTTTTTATGACTTTAGGCTCCCTCTCTGCTAATGGGTGGGGCTGTGTTCCTGTCCTGCTAGTTGTTTGGCATAGGGTGTCCATCACTGTAGCTTGCTGGTCGTTGAGTGAAGCTTGTTTTTGGTGTTGAGATGGAGTTCTGTGGGTGATTTTCACCATTTGATATTACGTGGAGCTGGGAGGTCTCTTGTGGACCACTGTGCTGAAGTTGGCTCTCCCACCTCAGAGGCACAGCACTGACTCAGGTCTGGAGCACCAAGAGCCTTTCATCCTCATGGCGCAGAATAAAAGGGAGAAAAAATAGAAAGAAAGAAAGAAAGAGGATAATATAAAATAAAATAAAGATAAAATAAAATAAAGTTATTAAAATAAAAAAAAATATTAAGAAAAATGTTTTAAAACTTTAAAAAGAAAAGAAAAATGATAGACAGAACCCTAGGACAAATGGTGAAAGCAAAGCTATACAGACAAAGTCTCAAACAGAAGCATACACAGACAAACTCTCAAAAGGAGGAAAAGGGGAAAAAATAATATATCTTGCTCCCAAAGTCCACCTCCTCAATTTGGGATGATTCATTGTCTATTCAGGTATTTCACAGATGCAGTGTACATCAAGTTGGTTGTGGAGCTTTAATCCTCTGCTCCTGTGCCTTCTGGGAGAAATTTCCCTTTCTTTTCTCTTTTCGCACAGCTCCCGGTGTTCAGCTTTGGGTTTGGCTCAGCCTCTGCATGCAGGTCGCCTGAGGGACGTCTGTTCTTTGGTCAGACGGGACGGGGTTAAAGGAGCCGCTGAATTGGGGTTCTGGCTCACTCAGGCTTGGGGGAAGGAAGGGTACGGATGTGGGGCGAACTTGTGGCAGCAGAGGCCGGCATGATGTTGCAACAGTCTGATGCACGCTGTGTGTTCTTCTGGGGAATTTGTCCCTGTATCACGGGACCCTGGCAGTGGCGGTCTGCACAGGTTCCCAGGAGGGGAGGTGTGGAGAGTGACCTGTGCTCGCACACAGGCTTCTTGGTGGCTGCAGCAGCAGCCTTAGCATCTCATGCCAGTCTCTGTGTTCCACGCTGATCACAATGGCTCACGCCCATCTCTGGAGCTCCTTTAAGCAGCACTCTTAATCCCCTCTCCTCATGCACTGGGAAACAAAGAGGGAAGAAAAAGTCTCTTACCTCTTCAGCAGGTCCAGACATTTTTACAGACTCCCTCCTGGTTACTCGTGGCACACTAGCCTCCTTCAGTCTTTGTTCACGCCACCAACCCCAGACCTCTCCCTGGGAACCCACCTCCGAAGCCTGAGCCTCAGCTCCCAGCCCCCGCCCATCACGGCAGGTGAGCAGACAAGCCTCTCGGGTTGCTGAGTACTGGTCAGCACTGATCCTCTGTGCGGAATCTCTCCGCTTTTCCCTCGGCACCCCTGTTGCTGCATTCTCCTCCATGGCTCCGAAGCTTCCCCCCTCCGCCACCCACAGTCTCTGCCCGCGAAGGGGCTTCCTAGTATGTGGAAACCTTTCCTCCTTCAGGGCTCCTTCCGAGTGGTGCGGGTCCCGTCCCTATTCTTTTGTCTCTGTTATTTCTTTTTTCTTTTGCCCTACCCAGGTACGTGGGGAGTTTCTTGCTTTTTGGGGGGTCTGAGGTCTTCTGCCAGCATTCAGTGGGTGTTCTATAGGGGCGGTTCCATGTGTAGATGTATTTCTGATGTATCTGTGGGGAGGAAGGTGATCTCCACGTCTTACTCTTCCACCATCTTCTCCTCAGCCCCCTTAAATTTTTAAACAATAAAACATTGCTCCTCTATTATCTTCTAATCCACTTTTTTTTTTTTGGCTCTGGACTCTAACCCTCTAATTGCCTCACTGAAAGTTGGTATAGGATCTCTAAAGGGATTGGGCAGAAATCAGGCTCAGTTATGATAATTAAGAATTTACTTACAAATTCAAATGCAAACATATGCAAATGTAAACACATTAAATAATTTTTTTATATTTCAATTTTTGTTGCCTATGTACCTCGCCTTATGCATAAAAATATGAACAACAAAAGAATGAACAGGGCTGACTATTCAGGTTTCAAAGCTGCTACCTTTACAGAAGGAATCAACCTAAGTTTAGTGTAAGGCATTAGCCTATCTCATCATTTAAAATATAATTTAGAAAAAATTTAGTCTTTTGAAATATTAAAGGGATTTTTTATGCTGCTTATAGTAATGTATAACCTTATTGCAGTTACCAAGATGTGAGTTGTATCCGATCAGCTAATTAAATCTTTCCACTGTGGACGTCCTTTTTGTTACTGCTATTTCTCTTGACTTCTACTGTATTCACTTTTGGTATCCTTCAGAAATGTTGTCCTAGTCAGAAAAATTATTGCTAATGAACACTTCTAGAAATTCAGCAAAGTCCTTAATTGTGTGCCCTAAACATGAGAAGTACTGGATCAGGTCTCTTTGTGGTATTTTGCCTGAGTCTGTGGGAAAGTCTTACAGAAGGAAACCAAAAAGTTGCATATGCATACACGTGATCCTTGATATTGCTTCTGCCAAAAAGGGTGTCATTTTGTGCCAACCACATTAACATTGTTTGCAAGGTGGGCTTTCAAACCATCTGGGTTAGAAGTGAGACTGCTAACACATTTTTCATAGGCCACAAAACAGCTAGCAGATGATGATAGCTCTGTGTCACTATTCATCTTGGCTACATTCAAGCTGGTAGCCCATGGCCAAAACATAACTTCTTCCATTCTCAATCCCTTAGCCCTTTATTTCACCTATCGGGTTACAGATCTCAAATAAAGTATCCAAATAAACCTTCTTTCTACTAATCTTCTGAATCTCTTCTTAGAATGGTAGAAGTGTTTGATTTTTTATTTATTTATTTATTTTTTTGTGGTACACGGGCCTCTTGTGGCCTCTCCCATTGCAGAGCACAGGCTATGGACATGCTGGCTTAGCGGCCATGGCTCATGGGTCTAACTGCTCCACAGCATGTGGGATCTTCCCGGACTGGGACACGAACCCGTATCCCCTGCATCAGCAGGCAGACTCTCAACAACTGTGCCACCAGGGAAGCCCAAGTATTTGCATTTTTAAAGCTGTTTTATCTGAATAATGACTCCTAAAATAATAGTGATTCCAATCGAGATCAGCTGTTTGCTTCTGTGAGTCCTAATAGATATGTGAGATTCAGCACAGATATTCAGGATGTAACTATTGCCAGACACCATCCTCTTAAAAAAAAAAAAAAACTACATAAGTTAATCTAAGAGACTATGTGCCAATTGGAGGCAATATCATAATACTTTTAAATTAAAATATTTGAGATTTTGAGTAACAATGAAAAGGATGTTAATAATCATCTAAAATGATATTTTCACTTAGAAGCTGAGTAACTTGCCAGAGGCCAAAAACTTCCTATTTGCAGAGGCAGAATTGAGATTCTAGAGAATCTAACTTAGTATCTTATTGTATAAAGTGGAATGTGTGTTTCTCCTTATAAAGCTCTGAAATCTTCCCTTTTCCTTCTATAGAACTTTTTGCAATGTAATAGTCCCTTTCCAGTTAGGCAAAATATTTCTTTCAACAAACTTAAACTAACAATAAATTCTAAAATAATTTTAGACACATCTAGTCATTCCTATGATTTCTAGTCTAATCCAGTCCAATCTGTGATTTTCATATTGGCAGATCCAGGCTAGCATCAAACCTTTTAATATTACTTTGATTTTACCAGTTAAGAAATGGAATATCAGAGTTTTGGTGACCTGTCCATGATGTGAAATCTAATAAGAGTAAGAGCTAGGCACAGAACTTATGGCTCCTGATATTCACCTGCAGCTCTTAGTAATAAAGTCTTCAGCCTGAAATTGTCTTAGCACTCAGCATTTCTTCTAGCTTGAGCTTTCTGGTAGTTATTGTGTCAGGGAGCTATGAAATATCAGAATTTCCTTTTTATTATCAGGCATTCTGTACTCAGGGGATTTCAGGGACATTAGTTATAAGCTATGCTCTCACTACAGAGAAAGACATGGCAAATGTCAGATATAGATGAACTGATAGAATAAAAGCTGGTAAAGTGCTTTGACGGCAAAGGTTATGCAAGCGTGAAGGTAGACTCTTCTCACACATTCTGTCAATGGGAATGAGGAGCCTTTGAAGTGCAATTTAATGGCCAGACAGAAGTCATAAGCTGACCAAAACTATCTGGATCTTAGTGTCCTTCAACCAGAGTATAAATTATTATTGTGGAGTAATGATGATCTACTTTTTATCCAGGAAATGAACAATTCTGTGTACATTTACCTGAATTATTATGCACTGGTGCTCACATAAAATATGTCATTCAATGCATTTTTAGGGTCCTCAATCAAAACTTATGGCAGAGGAGTGAAAGCTTTTAACTGAATTTGTGGCAAAGGAAAAAACTTATTAAATAAATAAATATTAATTGCCTTAATTGGTGGACAGCTCACTGACCTGCTCAGTGATCCCTTCTTCAGTTAAGTAAGTTTGAATACCCCAGATCACTTGTGTGCACTCATCAAATAGGTAATGACTCAGTAAGAGTACAGAGCAGCTGCAAGCATCCTCAATTTTAAATCACTGCCACTTTGCTTTCCAAAAAACAAGTTTAAAAGGCTGTAATTCTTGTACTAACTAATAAAAACATTCTAGAAAACAAAACACAAAACTTTAGTCACTGATGTTCTCAATGTATATCTCATTGTGGTTTTAATTTGCATACCATGAATATTAGTGAGTTCGAAAGTATTTCCTTATGTTTATTAGTCATTTGTATTTCTTCTTCCTAAAGTTTCATTTCAAATATTTTGTTGATTTTCCTTTTTTTCTATCTCATTCTTACTGCTTTGTAGGATTTCTTTGTATTTTCTGGCTACTAGTCTTTGTTAGCTTTATGTATTGCAAATATCTTCTACCATTCTGTGCCTTGCCATTTCACTGTTTTGATGGTGTCTTTTAATAAACAGAAGTTGTTAAATTTGTATCCCAAGTCAACTATGTTAAATACATTTACACTTATTTACTATGATGCTTTGATACTTTATTATTAATTCTTATTTAAATCACACATGTAAAACTTGAATATCTCTCACAAGGCTATAGAAGTATATTGAGTAGAAAATAGTGGTCCCCTTTCAGTATTATTACTCCACTGCCCATCCAAATTTAACAACTATTAGATATTTTTCTAGACCTGTGTGTGCATGTGTGTGTGTGTGTGTGTGTGGAGAGGAAGTATATAGTAATGGTTAAAAGCACAACTATTGGAATGAGATATCGGGTTCAAATATGACCTCCAAAGTTTATCAACTATGTGACCTTAGAAAAGCTGGTTCACTTTTCTCTTTCAATGTCCTCCTCTGCAAAATGAGGATAATACTAATATTAACTTCATGGAGTAGCTATGCTATGAAGATAAATGCACAGAAGTCACTTAACATGTATAGTCCATAAAACAATAACTAACATTTATTTAGCAATTACTACGTGCCAAGCACTTTTCATGCATTACTCTATTTAACCATCACAGTTATTGTCTCCCTTTTATAGGTGAAGAAACTAAGGCAAAAAGGGGTTAAATAACTTGCCCAAGGAGATAGTGCTAATAAATGGAAGGACAAGTTTGTGAAACCCAGGAAGTCTGGCTCCAGAGTTCACATTCTTTAAAAAAAAAAAACTGTATATTTAAGGAGTACAATATAATAGTTTTATAAACATAGTGAAATGATTATTACAGTCAAGCAAATTAACATCTCACATAGATACTATTCTTTTGTGATAAGAACACTTGAAATGTACTCTCTTAGCAAATTTCCAGTATTAAATACCATATTATTAACCACAGTCATGCAGTAGGTTGGATCCCTGGACTTGCTCATCCTCCATAACTTCAACTTTGCACACTTTGACCAACATCTCCCAATTTCCCCCATCTACCCATCCCTGGTAGCCACTATTCTATAAAGTTCACATTCTTAACTACTGTACTATATGCTAATTTTCCCCTCAAAAGTGCTCCATACATGTTACCTGATATTACATACATATACAAATATATAACTTAGTAGTTTTTTACATAAAAGGCACCAAACTAAATATATTGTACTGTCACTTGATTTCATAATTACATAATATGTTAGCAATCTTTCCATGTCGGTACTTTATTTTTGTAAACAGCTGTGAGGTATATCATTGTCTTAGACCACTTGAGCTGCTATAACAAAATACCATAAACTGAGTAGTTTATAAATAACAGAAATTTATTTCTCACAGTTCTGGAGGCTGTGGAGTCCAAGATCAGGATGCCTGGTAGATTCATGGAAATGAATCTTGTGAGGACCTGCTTCTGGTTCATAGATGGCTGTCTTTTCACTGTATTCTCACATGGTGGAAGAGGGGCAAGCTAACTCTCTGAGGTCTATTTTATAAGGGCAGTAATCCCACTCATGAGGGCTTATCCTCATGATCTTATCATCTCCCAAAGTCCCACCTCCTAATATCATCACCTTGGGGGTTAGGATTTCAACATATGTATTTCAAGGGGGCACAAATATTCAGACCATAACAGCTATATTTAAATATTTCTTTGTTAACAAACATTCAGATGGTTTCTATATTTTTGCTATGATAATCAATGTGGCAATGAACATCTTTACACATGCATATTTTGAGTGCATGTGTAAATATTTCTGTAGAATGGATACCTAGTAGTAGAATTTCCTGGTCAAAGGGTTTGATGTTTGTTTAAGTATTTGTTCAGGTAGGGCATCTCTGAGTAAACACTCTGAGTTTTATAAGTTATATAAAATGTACATTATAGATCTTGATACATTTGCTTCCACAACCAGAATTTGTTGAATGTTATTTGCTTGCTTATCTCTGCTATAGCCCAAATGCCTAGCTTTATAAATAATTGTTTTATTACTTTCATTTAGAAAGTACTTTTCTAACAAATCCTGTAATATACTTAGATAAGGATTTTATGAGCATCCTATTTCCATTCTCCCTTCTTGAAACCAGCCTTAAAATGTCCATCAATTCATTTGTTTTATTGGTAAATTGCACACTCTCAGTTTTGTTTTCTGTCTTCATTTACACAAACCATCTACAGTATCGGTGCAATGCAGCCTCTATATCTGCTCACCCTCCCCTTATTCCACAGGAAAATTATCAGTCATTTGGGCAGCAGCATAAACTGTCCACAGAACCCCATGGACAATATATTCTACCAGGGTTTTTCCCATAAAGTCGAGACAAATATATATATATATATATATAGTTTATTTCCCAATCACACACCCCTCTGGAACCTTCCCACTGGCCAAAAACAAAGAAGGTTCTTTTCAGATTTCATCCCTACCTAAAGTAGCTTCCACTTCCCTACCTTTGCATTTGAAATTTAGTCAAGCTCTTTCAATTGCTCTTTGAAGACTTGAATTTAACATGTTTGGGAGGCATTACCTGTGAGAAAAGTTGTACATTTTCTAGAGAGCTAGAAGGAGCCTGTCATTCCTGAAAACAGTTTGGCACCCTGGGGATTTTCTTGACCTCCTTTATGGAGTACATCTTTAGCCTGAATAGATGAATTGTTTCCTTTTCACAAAAGATATGTTGCTTTTAGTATTTGAGTCTTTCATACAAGCCTAATAGCAGAATGTTTTGCTTTCATTGTAATACTGGTATACTTGAAGAAGAGCAGCCAAACCTATTCATAAAGGGTGATAATGAGAATGATTTATTATAGAGACTTGAGTATGTACAAATCTAGTAACTTTTCTAAAGCTGCCCTATTTTATTTTTAATCAAAATTGTCTGAGTCAGCTGAGATACCCAGAGTAATTATGGCTAAGACTAGAAGGTCCAAGTTGCTGATGAACACTTTGAGCTCTCAGGGCATTCTAGGATTTCTAATATTTGTCACAACCAGCATGAGGGCAATCAGATTAAGCACTCAGTACATGGTGGTTTTATTGGGATACAGACGTAAAAGCAAGTATAGCCCAGTCATTATTCCCAAGTATAACCCTGTTCCTTTTGCCCTAAGCATATTGGTCCAGGGGAAAGAATACTTTTTAATGTGTTTCCCATAATCAACAAGAAAAAAAATATAAATGTTAATTATGTCCCTGAGGGAAAAAGGGATAGATACAAAGTCAAATTATTTAATCCCCACCTAACATTACATCCTTGCCCTTAAGGCATGTACAGGAAAAATGTATGCTAGTCCTAGCTGAAACTTAGACCTCAAACTCTTATGATTGCCTACTCTTACAAAGTGAACTGTACTATGTGTATGAGTTTTTAAAAGATCCATTTTTTAAAACAAACTTTTTTATTTTGGAATAATTTTAGATTTACAGACAAGTTGTGAAGATAGTACCCAGAGTCTCCCTATATCCCGCACTCAGTTTCTCCCATTGTTAGCATTTTATTACACCTTGGTGTATTGGTCAAAACTACTGACATTGATCCACTACCATGAACTAAACTAAAGAATCAATTTTTCATTCTAGCTTTAGTTTAAACAAGGATTAGGGCCTAACATTGGCATCCCAGATCTTATTATTTTGATGGCAGAGCATGTTTTGGAAAGGTAAGGTGGTGAAAGTGTTTTATGGAGAAAAGCCTCAAGCCCAGCTGACTTAAGTATTCCATTTCCTGCTTCTTTTCTTTTAGACTTCCCTCCTAGTCCTGTTAAGCTAAGAATAGGAGGAAGACTTGAATTTCTAAGCAGAAGATAATTCCAGGTGTAGTCTGCTGCACCAAATGTTGTCAAACCCAAGTTCATGTTCCCAAGGCACAGCGAAGCCAAACATCAGAGTTTGGAGTAGAGAAAGTTTTATTGCAGGGCTATGCAGGGAGAATGGGTGGCTCATGCTCAAAAGACCAGAACTCCCTAATGGGTTTCAGGGAAGACGTTTTTATAGGCAAGATTTAGGGGGAGGGTTGCAGGATGTGTGACCCTCCGCTGATTTATTGGTGGTGAGGTAAGAGAGTGCTGTTCCAGGAATATCAACAATCAGCCTTCTGGTTCCAACCAGTCATGGTTTTGCTCAGTCTGAAGTTACCATTTTCCACCTGGTTGGAGGCCTTAATTCCTGTAGAAAAACTCACAGATATGCATCTAATTATTATGCACATTCCCAGGGAAGGAACCAGGACCAGGCCCCATGCTACACTATTGTTTCTTTCTGTATTTCCCCATTGTCTTAATTAGTAACTATTTGAATCTGCCTTTTGGAACTCAGAGAAGGTCTAGGAGGCTAAAACCTTTTTTCCTACAAACAAGAAATGGGAACATGGAAAAGCAAAACCTTTTATGTTTGTGAAGTCCCCACAGGGTCCTGCTCAATTTCAATCCCTCCTTTTCTTTGATTCTCCTCAATCGTGAGGAGAACAGGTGTTAGACAAGAAAGGGAATAATATTTTGGATAGAGAGGTTAATCAGAAACTTGGCAGAGGAACTCAGTTTTAGGGGTACTCGGTTTCACAAACACATGGCACAGAACAACAAAAACAAATGAAAATAGGAAAAAAAAGGAGAAAATATCATAGAGAAATAAGTTTGTAAACATTTTCACTCCCTCCACTTAAAGCTACATCCCTTATCAAATGTGTTTCTCTGATATATACTAGAAGAACAATTTCACGGAGGAAATTTATGATTAGGTAAACCCTTAAAACACCTTTATAGGTTGAAGTATACCAAAAACAGTACTCTTTATAAACTTTTATAAAATCATGATACAAATTTTTTCCCAAATTTTGATGCTTTAGTTTACAATAATATGCTTTCACTTAAAAACAGGAATAACATTATTTTATTGGTAACTTTTTGTCTAAGAAACCAGTGGCATGAAGCTCAAGTGCCTGTCAATAAAGCTGGAGATCATAAAATCCAAAGGTTAGAGGGGCTTTAAATCTCCCTTCAGTTGGAAGAGAAAGGTGACATAAATTACCTCTAACATCTCTAATACAGTCTTACTGTCTATCCTTCAACTTTGACATCTTTGGACAGCCTTGTTTGTTAGAAGGTGTAATGTTTTGTTTTGTTTCACTGCATTCAGCCAATATTTGCCTTACTAGAACTTCCATCCTTTGGTTCTAGTAGGTCTAAAGCACCCTACTAAAGGAAGCACCTGAAATAATTCTCCCCTTTTCTTGTAGCAGACTAACACATATATAAAGATAGCTATCAGCTCTTGCACACAAACCTTCTCTTCTGAGGGCTAAAATAACCCCAGTTCTGGTCTATAAATCAATTTTAAGGCATTTTACTTCTTTATCAGAGTTATTAATTTTAGCAAAATTGCAACCTGATATTTCTTGCTGAATGAATCACTTCCTTTCTGTTGAGAAGCAGTATGCATGGCAATTATGAGTGTATGTTGCTGAATCAAAGAGAACTGAGTTCAAATTACTGGTTCTGTGTCTCTGGGCAAATTACATAATCTCTGAGCCTCAATTTTTACCTCTTTACAATGGATATAGTAATAGTGCTTACCTCAACATTTTTGTGTAAGAATATAATAAGACTATCCATGTAAAGTGATTAGCACTAATCTAAAGTCCATCTATTAAAAACAGAGAGTAAATCCTGAGTTCTCATCATAAGAATTTTTTTTTCTTTTTAATTTGTATCTATATGAGATAATGGATATTCACTAAATTTATTGTGGTAATCATTTCATGATGTATGTGTCAAATCATTATGTTGTACACCTTAAACTTACACAGTGCTGTATGTCAATTATATCCCAGTAAAACTGGAAGAAACAAACAAATAAAAATCCATCTATTGTTTTACTTTGTTAAGGTTGTCACATTTCCTTGAAACAATTTTATGCTAACCTATACATGACATTACAACAAATAATGCATTTTTTAAATGCACCACACTAATTTCTTCTTTTGCTCCACCCACACCCCCAATACACTAGTACCCAGGGAGTATGAGGGGCATTTATTTAGAAGGGTATAGGTAAAATTAAGAACCTTTATTAACTTGGTTCCTACCAAAATGTTATTTCATTTAATCTTCACAATATCCCTCTTAGTTACATGTTATTTTTTTCAATTGTATTGTTCTATTCTACTTTAGTCTATGATAGTGCTGGTAGTTGGTTGATGTACCTTAGTTTCTTAGTGGCTTGTCCCAGTCCAGGTACTTTATTTCAACTATATCAAAAAAGTTTAATTGAATTATCAATCTTATCAGTTAGACTCTGGTTTCTAAGACATTTTTCAGGCTGTTACTATGATACTATCATCTCAGCATGGAGGTCTTATAACATTGTTACTATTGTAGTAGTGATAAAACAACCTTAAAATATGTTCTAAAAGGGTCATACGTTTTGAGGGAGAAGTTTAGCATAAACAATTAAGTGCATAAATGAATTGCAATAAAGTTTTAAACTTGCTTCTGTTGAATCACAAAACTCCAGAAAATGCTTAAGATTTAGACATGCATGGGATACTGGAAAATAATTTAATAGTTATATTTTAAATGATTGCTAATAAGATGATCACAGTTCTTTAATACCATGTAAAGAAAAAAGGAAATTGGTACCCTTCCTAAACATCAATGCATAGATTGCATTGACTAAGTATTTTGTTTGATGGAATAATAATTTAAAATTGTAGCTGCTTTAGTAATAGGAAGTTCACCTCAGCCTGATTTGCATCTTTAAGTGTGTCTTCTTTGGTGAATATTGTGTAAGACAGCATATTTGCAACAAAGATCAACATTCAAATGGTTGAATGTGGGAATTTCAGAAAATACAGACAAGAGAGCACATTTAATCAACTCAAAATTTTGAAATTCCTTTTCCTCCTTCCATTTTGGGTCTCATCAATATTGTCAGAATGCTGGATTTTCGGTCACAAAAGTGCATAGGAGAAACAGAATAGTAGGCATCGTGGAGTCAATTGTGGCTGTCAACCTAAGAAAACCAGTTACAACACTAATTGATGCCATTAATGGCAATCTGTCCTAGGAAGTGAGAAGGCTGCTAAATATTCAAGAAAAGCTATTGGACAGATCACAAGAAACAAATCTTTGTAGTGTGTAGTCTCCTAGTTGCCATCCCAGTGACACTGCACATCCCAAATCCGCAGGTTCTACTTAGTGTCTGCTAAGTATTTTGAACATGTGAGCACCATTGAGGTACTAATTATTGCTGTTTATCATCCTTGGCTATAAAACTGTAAAATCTGAGGAAGAGATATTTAAATGATAATTACCATTCATCCTTTCAAAAGAAAAAGCCCTGAAGCAATTTACCTATTCCTACTAAGCAGAGTTTGACAAGCCAGTTTTACCATGAATTTATTGAAAGACTATGATTTTGGCAATGTTTTCTAATCATTGTTCCATGACAATTTGAGCCATTGTCGAAATACTGTGTGTGCTGAAATATCCTGAGTTTCTTTACCCCTAGGCACTTGCTTTTTTGCCAAAATCTTTGTTTCTAAGGCCACTGCTTTCAGCTTCTGTCTGCAACTCAGAGATAAAAGCCAAGGAGTTCCTTTGAGAAACATAAACAACTGAATAGAGCAAATCAAGATTAAGGAGGAGGCCTCCAGTACAAATGCAATAGGTGTTTTGGACTGCATTCTGGCAAATTTAAAAGTATTTGCAAGCACTCTGTTAGATACTGCATGGGAAATGTAAATTTTGAAATAAACTGCATACTCCTGTTTTCGGTCTAAAGCCAATGTACATGCATAAACAAGGCACTCTCATGTTGCATTCCTGAAGTCCATGGCACATGTAGCCAAGTCATTTTCCCACTGCCTTTCTGAAGCAAGAGAGCAAGCCCTGTCCCCTACACTCTCCAGCTGCCTAGCTAAAGTTAGCAGGCACACACAAGGCACATCGTGGATACTGTTTGATTGCCTGGTGGACAAGGGGGCTGGTATTCCTGAGTTCCAAGGGACTATAACAATCAGAAAGACGGCTCTTGGCAGGCCACCACCCTCAGGGCACTGCACAAACAGCAGACTGAAACACACCCCCAGTCTTATTGTGAAAAAACACTATTTATTTAGCCTGGAGCTTTGCCTCCAGATACAGGGTTTAGGTTTCCCATACAAATAGAGGCTAAGGAGGCAATCCCAGGGAAATTAAGCAGGGAGACACCATCATTGCACACCCCTTTAGCCTCATTACAGCTCGACAAGACTTCCCAGAAAGGAACTTATAAACTCATCAGGAGCCCCAATTTTGGAAACTGTGGCCCAGAGGACACCACCAGATCTCCTGGTCTGGAGGCCAGCAGGAATTATGATTGTAGCCCCACAGGGCTGTCTATATCCACATTCTTTAAAAGCTGCTGTCTAAAGGTCTGGCATTGGGCTTCCCTGGTGGTGCAGTGGTTGAGAATCTGCCTGCCAATGCAGGGGACACGGGTTCAAGCCCTGGTGCGGGAAGATCCCACATGCCGCAGATCAACTAGGCCCATGAGCCACAACTACTCAGCCTGTGCGTCTGGAGCCTGTGCTCCACAACAAGAGAGGCCACAACAGTGAGAGGCCCATGCACCATGATGAGGAGTGGCCCCCGCTCGTCGCAACTAGAGAAAGCTCTCACACAGAAACAAAGACCCAACACAGCCAAAAATAAATAATAAATAAATAGACAAATAAATAAATAAATAAATAAAGGTCTGTTAACCAATCAGCCTGAAACTAGGTGCTAAATGAGATTTCTCCCCTTAGATCACTGACAGGCCTTGGCACAACCTCAACAACAGGAGCATATCAAGAATAAATCAGGCCTATGCAGAGCTGGGACATGCAAATGTGCTGAGCTAAGCCCTCCCTGAATAGCATCCGACTTGCAACTGGGCCATGCAAGCACCCAAGGCCCTGACATCCCTTTGCCACAGCTGACTTACAACCAGTCTGGAGCACCTTGACCTCCACACCTCCTGCACAAAGACCACTCTGCAACCATATGAGTACTCCTAGCTGTACCCATCCCCCACAGAGACGAAACTTCAACCAGGATGGGCAACCAGCTCTAAACCTTCTCTCCTTGCACAATGGCTAGGCCGCAACCAGGTCAGGAATAGCTCCCTGAGCATTACCCTCTCTGAACAGCAACCATGGCCCTATCACAGCTAGCAGATGCATGTAGCCCGCATGGCAGATGCCCATAGACGTGCCTATCTCTTGTAACCAGAGGAGACTGCATTTCTGTGCCACATAGAACAGCTCTCATACAAGACCACTTTTTAAGAATGAGGGAGGTAGCCATTTTGCCTAATACATAAAGACAAACACAGAGAGACACTCATGATGAGGGGACAGAGAGGAATATGTTCCAAATTGAAAAAAACAAGGCAAATCCCCAGAAAGAAGTCTGAATAAAAAAGAGATAAGCAACCTACATGATAAAGAGTTCAAAGTAATAGTCATAAAAATGCTCACTAATCTCCAAAGAAGAATGGATGAATACAGTGAGAACTTCAACAAGAAGACAGGAAATATAAGAAAGTACCAAACAGAAGTTGTAACTGAACTGAAAATACACAAGAGGGGTTCAACAGCAGAATATATGAAGTAGAAGCACAAATTGACAAGCTGGAAGACAAAGCAATGAAAAACACTCAAAGCAGAAAAATGATAAAAATAATTAAAAGAAATGAGGATACCTTAAAGAACCGCTGGGACAACATCAAGAGGAATATAATTTACTTTACAGGGTTCTTCAGAAGGAGAAGAGAGGGAAAGGGACAGAAATATTATTTGAAGAAATAATGGCTAAAATTTTCCTAATCTGGGGAAGGATATAGGCATTCAGGTCCAAGAAGCCCAGAGAGTACCAAATAAGATGAATCCAAAGAGAAACACACCAAGACACATTATAATTAAAATGGTAAAACTTAAGGAAAAATAGAGAATCTTAAAAGCAGCAAGAAAAAAGCAACTTATTACATATATGGGAAATCCCATAAGGCTATCAGCAGGTTTTTAGCAAAAAATTTACAGGTGAGAAAGGAGTGGCATGACATATTAAAAGTGCTGAAAGAAAAAAACTGCCAACCAAGAATTCTTTACCCAGCAAAGTTGTCACTCAGAATTGAAGAGGACATGAAAAGTTTTGTAGATAAACAGGAGCTAAAGGAGTTCATTACCCCTATCCAGACTTAAAAGAAATGTTAAAAGGACTTATCTAGGGCTTCCCTGGTGGTGCAGTGGTTGAGAGTCTGCCTGCTGATGCAGGGGACATGGGTTTGCTCCCCGATCCGGGAAGATCCCACATGCCATGGAGCAGCTGGGCCTGTGAGCCATGGTTGCTGAGCCTGCGTGTCCAGAGCCTGTGCTCCACAATGGGAGAGGCCACAACAGTGAGAGGCCCATGTACCACAAAAAAAAAAAAAAAGGACTTATCTAAACTAAAAAAAAAAAGAAAAAAAAAACTAATAATAATAAGAAAATATACAAAAGTAAAACTATCACTGGAAAAAGTAAATAAATAATCAAGGTAGTGTATCAGTCTCCTATAAAGCAAGTGCAAAGTGAAAAAGACAAGAGTAGTAAAGTTAATTAAAAATACAATAAATAATCATACGATACATAGCATAAAAAGATATAAAATGTGTCATCAAAAATATAAAATGTTGGGGGTGGAGTAAAAATATAAAGTTTTGGACTGTGTTCTATATTAAGTTACTATTAACTTAAAAGATTGTTATATACATAAGATGTTATATGTGAATCTCATGGTAACCACAAAGAAAAAGACTTACAGAAAATATGCAAAGGAAAATGAGAAAGAAGACTAAATATAACAATAAAGAAAGCAATCAAATCACAAATGAAGAGAGAAACACAAAGAACAGAGAAGAACTACAAAAATAGTCAGAAAATTAACAAAAGGGCAATAAGTACATACCTATCAATAACTTATTTAAATGTAAAAAGGCTAAATGCTCTAATCAAAAGTCATAGGATGGCTAAATGGATAAAAAAAAATATTTCTATATTCTGCCTATAAGAGACTCACTTCAAACCTAAAGACAGTCAAAGATTGAAAGTGAAAGAATGGAAAATGATATACCATGCAAATGGAAACAAAAAGAAAGCTGGAGTAACAATACTTATACCAGATAATATAGACTTTAAAACAAAGACAGTAACAAAGACAAAGAAGGTATTACATGATGACAAAGCAGTCAGTCCAACAAAAGGGTATGATATTTGTAAACATTTCTGGAACTAACAAAGAAGCACCTAACATAAAAAAGCAAATATTACCAGAAATACAGGGAGAAAGAGACAGAAATAAAATAATAGTACCGGACTTTAATACCTCACTTTCATCAGTAGATAGAACATCCAGTAAATGATGAAAAATCAACAAAGAAACACTGACCTTAAATGACATTTTAGGTCAGATAAACTTAACAGATATATAGTGAACATTCCATCCAAAAGCAGCAGAAAATAATTTATTTCCAAGACCACATGGAACATTGTCCAGGATAGTTCACATGTTACCCCACAAAACAAGTCTTAGTAAATTTAAGATTGAAATCATATCAAACATTTTTGCCAACTACAATGGTATGAAACTAGAAATCAATTACAAGAAGAAACTGGAAAAACACATGGAGACTAAACAACATGCTACTAAACAATCAATGGACCAACAAAGAAATCAAAGAGAAAATTTTTAAAAATACCTGGAGACAAATGAAAATGAAAACACAACTTTCCAAAATCTATGGGATATAGCAAAAGTATTGATAGTTCTAAGAGAGAATTTCATAGTGATACAGGCTTACCTCAATTAAAAAGAAATTCAAATAAACAATCTAACTTTACATTTAAATTAATTAAAAAAAGAAGTTAGTAGAAGGAAGGAAATAATAAAGATCAGAGTGGAATGATGTGAAATAGAGACCACACATCAATAGAAAAGATCAATGTAACTAAGAGCTGGTTCTTTAAAAATATAAACAAAACTGATAAACATTTATCCAGACTCATTAAGGAAAAAAGAGAGAAGGTTCAAATAAATAAAATCAGAAATGAAAGAGAAGTTACTACTGACAACAGAAATGCAAAAATCATGAGAGAATATTATGAACAATTATATTCAAAAAATTGGACAACTTAGAAGAAATTGATAAATTCCTAGAAAATGTACAATCTCCCAACACGGAATCAGAAAGAAATAAAAAATTTGAATAGACCAATACTAGTAATGAAATTGAATCAGGGATCAGAAAACTCCCAGAAAACAAAAGTCCAGGATCAGACAGGTGAAGTACACTAAACATTTAAAGAAGACTTAATACCTATCCTTCTTAAACTACCTAAAAAATTGAAGAAGAAGGAACACTTACAACTCATTCTATGAAGCCAGCATTATTCTGATATCAAAACCAGACAAAGACACTTAAAAAAAGAAAATGACAGGCCCATGTTTTTGATGAACATAGATGGAAAAATCCTCAACAACATATGAGCAAAGCAAATTGAACAATACATTAAATGGATCACACAATACAATCCAGTGAGATTTATTGTAGGGATGCAGGGATGGTTCAAAATCCACAAATCAATCAATGTGATATACCACATTAACAAAACAAAGGATAAAGATCATATGATTATGTCAATAGTTGCAGAAAAAACATTTGACAAAATTCAACACCCATTTACAATAAAAAACTCTCAACAATATGGGTATAACAGGAACATACCCCAACATGATAAAAGTCATGCATGAAAAACACACAGCTAACATTATACTCAATGATGAGAAATTGAAAGTTATCTCTGTAAGATCAGGAACAAGACAAGGATGCCCACTCTCACCACTTTTATTCTACATAGTATTGGAAGTCTTAACCACAGCAATTAGGCAAAAAAATAAAATAAAAAATAAAATAAAAAATAGACAAAAAGTAAAAAACATCCAAATAGGAAGGGAAAAAGTAAAACTGTCACTATTTTCAGATGACATATTATGTATATAAAACCCCAAAGACTCCACAAAAATGTTAGAATAGATAATAGATAAATGAATTCAGTACAGTTGCAGTATACAAAATTAATATACAGAAATATATTGCATTTCTGTACACTAATAATGAACTCTCAGAAAAAGAAATTAAACAAATAATTTCACTGACATTTCCATCAAAGATAATAAAATGCCAAGGAATAAATTTAACCAAGGAGGTGAAAGACCTGTACACTGAGAACTATAAGATATTGATGAAAGAAATTGAAGAGGACACAAATAAAATGGTATACCATACACATGGATTAGAAGAATCAACACTGTTAAAATGTCCATAGTATCCAATAAAATCTATAGATTCAATGCAATCTCTGTCATAATATCAATGGCATTTTTCATAGAACTAAAATGAATAATCCTAAAATTCATATGGAACCACAAAAGAATCCAAATTGCTAAAGCAAACTTGAGAAAGAAGAACAAAGCTGGAGGTTGGTCCCTGACTTCAAATTATATTACAAAGCTGCAGTAACCAAAACAGTATGTTACTGGCAGGCAAACAGACACACAGATCAATGGAACAGAATAGAGAGCTCATAAATAAACTCAAGCTTATATGATCAATTATTCTACAACCAAGGAGACAAAAATATACAATGGGGAAAAGACAGTCTCTTCAATAAGTGGGGAAAAGTGGACAGCTACATGAAAAAAATGAACCTGGATAACTGTCTTATCCCATATACAAAAATTATCTTAAAATATATTAAATATTTTAATGTATGACCTGAAACCATAAAACTCCTAGAATAAAACATAGGCAGTAAGCCCTCTGACATTGATCTTAGCAGTATTTTGGGAGGCTATTTCTCCTCAGGCACGGAAGCAAAAGTAAAAATAACAAAGAGGACTATATCAAACTAAAATGCTTTTGGACAGTGAAGGAAGCCATCAACAAAACTAAAAGGTAACTTACTGAATGAAGAAGATATTTGCAAACAATATATCTGATAAGAGTTTGATATCCAAAATATATAAAGAACTAATAAAATTCAAAAGCAAAAAACAAACAACCCAATTAAAAACTGGGAAGAGGACATGAATAGACATTTTTACAAAGAAGACATAGAGGTGGCCAACAGGCACATGAAAAGATGCTCAACATCACTAATCATAAAGGAAATGCAAATCAAAACCACAGTGAGATATCACCTCACACCTATCAGAATGGCTATCATTAAAAAGACAAGAAATAACAAGTGTTGATGAGGATGTGGAGAAAAGGGAACCCTTTGCAGCCACTATGGAAAACTGTGGTAGCTGCTCAAAAACCCAAACATAGAACTACCATACCATCCAGCAATCACTTCTGGATGAGATGGGAGGAAAACAAAAACACCAGTTTGAAAAGATATATGTATCCCTATGTTCATGTCCACATCATTTACAATAGCCAAGATATGGAAGTAATCTAAGAGTTATCAATAGATTAATGGATAAAGAAGATAACATATATATATACATATATATATATATATATATATATATATATATATATATATATATATATATATATATATATATAGTACTCAGCCACTAAAAAGAATGAAATCTTGCCATTTGGGGACAACATGGATGGACCTAAAAGGTATTATATTATATGAAAAAAGTCAGACAGAAAAGAATGATACCATGTGGTTTCACTTATAAGTGGAATCTAAAAATCAATGTAAACGAACAAAACAAAACAGTAACAGACTGATAGATACAGAGAACATACTACTGGTTACCAGAGGAGCGAGGTGTGGTGGAATGGGTGAAATAGGTAAAAGAGATTAAGAGGTAAAAACTTCCAGCCAAAAACAAATGGAGATGTAATGTTCAGCATAGTGAATATGGTCACAATATTATAATAACTCTGTATGGTGACAGATGGCAACTAGACTTCCTGTGGCTTTCATTTTCTAATGCATAAAAATATTGAATAACTATGCTGTATGCCTGAAATTAATATATTATATGTAAATTATTATTCAATGAATAATTTTAAAAAACATTAAGCTTGTTAAGAGGATAAAGCAATAATAATAATAATAATAGTAAAAGAAAAATAGACTGGTCTCTAAAAGAACTTAAATCAATCTAGCTTTGGGCAATGGTAAAACAATAGAAAGCTGAATGTCTTCGCTCTATCATTCATATGCCAAACACTTATCTGGCATCACTTTTCGTTAGTCATGTTGGACAATTTTCTATGATGACTAAATCATTATCAAGAAGTTTTAAACAAGACAAATGCATTTATATATAATAGGGTTCCAAATAACTGAGACGTCTTCTCAAGATGACCCATATTCTTTGAGTACTTCACTCAATGAAACTATGTCCAATTACCAAGAAGGGAAGCCATATTATTTGATAATTTGAGTAAGAACAGGAGATGTGGTACTTTACTGATATGACATGAGTCAATAATTCATGCAAATAATACTTATATTATAAACTACTTAATATTTTCCAAAGAATACATTTTTTATCTCATTTGATCCATGTACAAGCATTGGAAAGGTGATAGGGGGAATAGCGTTTTTTTTTTTTCATTATTCATAGTGAAACTCAGTTCAGAGAAGGGAAGTGTCTTGTCCTGTGTGTATATGACAGAGCTGAGATAAAACACTTGTCTGCAGACTTCAAATCTTCTTTCATTCAGTGCACAGGGCATTTATTAAATAAAAGTAACATTTACTGAAAGCATAGTTTGTGCCAGAAACTATATTTAGGTCTTTATCTGTATTATCTCAATCACAATTAACAGATGAGAAATTCACGGCTTAGGTGAAATTAAATATCTTTAATCAAGGTCACACAATTAAGAGAATGGCAGAACCAAAATTTTCACAATGGTTCTCTGATACCAGAGTTTACATTCTTAACCACTTATTCTATAATTTCTTCCACCATCACAGGAAGGATTTTAATTAGATATAATTAAATCCATTTCCTCTTTTCATCACACTAGCTTTGAGAACAGACAGGTACTTCTCTATTAAATACCATACAATGCCTATTGTTGTTACTTTTCAGTTTTCTCTTCTAAATATTCTCCTCTAAATCGTCAATTACATTGCCCATCCTCTGAATCATTTTCAATGTGTTCAACTAAAGTCTTTACGTTTTCCTTGTTTCTGTTTATTTTTTTAAATAATAACTTCTTTTTGATGTCTTACCTAATCATGGAATCATATATTCTTAATGAGAAAGACACAGAGCACAAAGGAAAATAACAAAAGTTAGCTCAAATGCCACCAATGTAAGATAAAAATGGTAATGGGTAAAATTTTGGATATGTGGAAGTAAAACTAAAGATTATGTTAAGTTCTTTCATATATGTAATGATCACAACAACCTTTGGAGGTAGGTATTATTATGTCCATTTATAGATAAGGGAAGTGAAGGTCATGTACATTAAATTAGTTATTAACATTTATATAGTAAAAGGCAAATCAAGGATACAAACCCAGGACTGTCTGTCCAAGTGTATCTGGCTGGAATCATACTGCATATTATTGCATCATAGCCTGTTTTTGGCCTTCAAGTGTATCACAAACATCTTCACTACTCAGGACCTTCAACATGCATTGTAATGCTTGGTTAGTATTCTGTCTTAAGAATGTAATATAATTAAAGATTCCCCATATTTGGGGATATTCTGTCTGTTTCCTACTATTTTTTTCTGCCACAACATTGCAATGAAATACTTGTGTGCTGCTGCACCGAAAGCCAATATTCTACATCTAGTTTTATTTTAGGCATGGTACCCATGCCATGTCCGGATATAATTATGTTTGATACCCTTTTTTCTCCTTTCCTGAGAGAACTCTGCCATCTCCAGGCTTTGTTTATGTAGTTATCCTCACCCTTAGGATTCCTAGTGCAGTTAATTTCAAGTGCTCACTTTCAATGACGTTGATCCACAGCAGAGTAGTGCCCAGTCTTTTTTGATCTTCATGTTTGCCTCGCCCTTCACTGCTAAAAATTTATACTCGTTGAAATATACAGGTTCTTGGTTTTAGAAACAGGAATGAAAACTAGTTTACTTAAGGAAAAATGATATGTTTTGAACAGGTAATATATGGCTTACAGAACTGATAGAAAGATAGGAGAAATAAGCTCAAAAATAATCAGGAGTCAAGGGAAGTTAAGCAGTCAAAATAATGCAGGAGGAGTAGTTTGGCTAGGTTACCACACTACCACCACCACCGAAAATATTGCTTTTGCAAACACTTGGTATCAGCACTTCTTCCTGGAATTGTTTCTAAACTCGTCCTGCTTCTTTGTAATACTCTCTTAAACTTCAGTCTCAGGTGGGTATATCTAAATGCACTTGGGTCAGGTTCCTAGATGCTCCTTGGCTGCCAAAGACTAAGGGAAGGAAGGATATCCCTGCTATAGCTTCTATAGCAGGGTAAAACCATCTAATCAGAAGGGTACTTAATGAGGAATTTTCCCCAAATAGGTATAGCATTTAAATGTTAGAAAGCCACACAAGTGACAGGTATCCATTCCAGTAATGTTTAAGGGATTTTGCTATCTCATGTGGGACTGTTATGAAATGATTGCTCAATATCTTTGATCATTCTTGTTTCTCTGTTCTATACATTGCAAAAATCTTACAAGTTTGTGGCTTAAGAATGGCACCCTTCTCTGACTTCCTGACTTGATACAGGGTCCCCTGTAGTTTTCATGTTATTTTACAAGTCTTCACAGGCATTGAAAGTGCTTTAAAATGTTTAAATTACACAAACTAATGCATTTAAAACACAATGCATTCTATTATGCACAACAATATTTGGAGACAATATGAGAAATCTAAATTGAGGAGGCCTTGTGAGAACATGAGGCCTTGGACTAAATTGCTCTTCTACACAACCCTCTGCTTAACTCCCTCTTCCCCTATGAAGTCCCACCAGTAGGCTCTTTTCCTTTGATGATTTAAGTCAGTTGTGTGGAGAAAGGATCCAGGAAAAAAGGATTGCATGCCTCTATGCAAGCTACCCTCTTTAACAGAATTCTCTGTACATGCATTAATCTATAGGATCCTGGAATCCTATAGATTATTGGGGTAAAGTGAGGCCAATGTTGAGAATGATGGTAAGCCAAAGCCTAGATTTCTATAAAATAAGCACTTTTCTATTTGCCCTTGTGCCACTCTAACCCTTTAAAAAATGTGTAGCACTTCACATTATTACTTTAAAGCAAATTACACTTTAAGTGTATCAATTAAACTTTTGTTTTTGGTGTCTGTTAATGACTTGAAGAGCTGGTAAAGCTTTATTTTCTGAGCCTCGGCATTACAAAATAAGATTGTTTCATTTTATATTACTAATAAGTTAGCAAAAAATATTGGTTAATTAACATTGGTTAATTGAATCATTATAGAAACAAACACTTGCATGCACCTCAAGAAGAATTAAATGAGAAAAACAGGTTGGGATGTGCATTGTAAATTCTTCCTAATAACTGGTGATGGGTGCAGTCATGCCCTCTCCCTGTCCACTTGATTCATTATGAATCTTTCAAATCAAGATTTATTTTTTTTCTAACATTGTCTGTTATATTAGTACTAAACTTTCCATTAACATAACACAATAATTGCAGGCAAGATTAAATACATTTTAGCATTGTAAATTCCTTTTCAAAACCATCTTTCATTTTCATGAAAATGTAGACACCTGGCCCCTAGTGGGTGTATGTTTTTATCAGTATGCCCCATCACTTGATCCAGTCATAGAAATAAAAAGTAATGAGCCTATAGTAATTTGATCATTATAATTATTGGGGTATATTTTACATGATACAGGTCATTAAAAAATGCAAAGCCAAGATAGCATATTTATTTGGTGGAATCATTGGAGAATACCAGTCTCACCATTAAATATGCTACCATTTTATATGAACTTTCACTTGGGGAACATAAAAACTGTATAACGAGTATCCCACTGAGATTTAACCATCACAGACCATCAGTAACTCTTGGCACTATATATATTCACTCCATTCAACCAATGCTGCACTTCTCTTCCACAACCTACCGAGTATCCTTAGTTTCCCATTTGGACTCCTTCTTCTCAGTCACATTGATATACTTAAGCCTGGTATTCATCAGATATTGGAACAATATTTTACCCTCTTCTGCTAGAGGAGATAACATCTTGACCATACATTCAATAAGGTCTTCATATCTGTTTCCACCCACCAAAGAATACATATTCACAATATTTTTACATATTGTATAGTATTATATTCACCTACTGGTGGATGTATTATTGGAAGGCAGAAATCCAAAAAGGAAAGGAATTATCTTTTGAGATTTACAGAAAGTCCAAATGTCATGCAATTCATAGCTAACTTATGGAAAGGAGTGGATTTTTGGTAGATTAGGCAAACTAGTCTACCTGTGCCCAGTGCCTGAAAAGTGAGAACATTTTAAGTTTAACTTCAAGAAAGAAGAGTCTCTGTTAATAAAGTGACTGATCAAGCTTAAGAGTGGGACACCAAAAGGAATAGAATTGATAATACTTTGCTATGTAAGTGGAAAGAAGGGGAAAATAAGAATAGTGTTTTAAGGTATCCATGGCAAGAAAGTGTAATGATGAGGGTTCTGGAGCTATGTTTCATCAATGATGGTGCATTTAGTACTGTAATACTGTACTGAATTTGGAATGGGTGGGTTATAAAGAATTAAATGAATGGGCCAAACCAGAATATAGAAAAATATAAAGTGATCAGTAGGTTCAATTCACCTCAATCACTTTTCCTGCTGATTGTGTTTTGTTCACCTGCTCATTAGATCTTCGTTCATTTTCTTCTGCTTCATTATTTTCAGCACCTAGAGTATGTTGCTTTTCAATAGACACAATTGCTAGTTCTCACTTGAATATAACACTTGACTTTGTGAGAAATCAACCCTTTTATACCAGTAGGGTAAGATTTGCAGCAGAATCATATCCTAGAAGCATTTCTCCATTTCATATAATATATGATTTGCATTTACTGGTTAGCCAGATATTCTAAGTAACAACTGAGCAAATCCACTTTTAGAAATTTGGTAATTAATATTTGTTCTTTGTATTCTTTAGTCAAATATTTTACTTCTTTGGAAAATCTGTGTGTATGACCTGGATACATAGTGGTATTCTATGTCTATTATGTTGGATACCAGTAATATTCTTTTCTGTCAAGTTCAAAATTAGTACATGCAAAGGCAAATAATTTGTCTTTCCACAAATGTGCTTCTTATAATTGCTTACAACCACAAATGGTTATCATCCAAGCTGTGTTAGACTCTTTCTTATGCCTTTACTCACACTGACCCAGGCATATCACAGTTCCAAGCTCTGCTGACTCTAATGCTGATATCACATTTGTACATTTACCTCTTTCCTTCTGCCCTTGTTCAAATTCTCATTTTTTCCTGCTTGTATTGTTCTCTGCTTCCAAACAATTACTCACGTAACTGTCAGAGAGACATTCCTAAACAGTGATCTGACCAAATAACTCCCTAAAAGCCTTCTAGATGCTAGTAATTTTTACAGCTTCTAACATGGCCTCCAAGGTCCTTCATATCTTTGGCTCCTGCCTGCTGTCACCACACCAATGTAGAGTCCATTTCACCAGGTTTGATTCTCTCCTGGCCACCTAACAACTTTCTAGATTCTGAACCAGACTCTATTGTTGAAGTAATATCTGTATCATTATGCAAACATCATCATCTGTTCCATTCTCTCTCCTATTACCTCAGCCAAAAATTTAGGAAAGCACTAGCAGTTGTCCTCTTTATTGCTAGGCCAATGGTATGGATTACACACCAATTATACCCTGATTTGGGCTTACTGAGTTTGCCTATTTCAAGTTAAGAGTAAGCTCTTCCAATACTCTACCAGAAGTTTTGCAAGAAAACTAAGACCTTCTTTGAATTTCTCATGCCATTCCTTCCCAAGAGGACATCATACAGCTCCTCTGTGTGTCTTGTGTGTATATGGCAAAAGCAGGTGAAATTTGGAAAGCATTAATTAATAACCAACCGCAGAGATTTTCTTTATACTTTTAGAAACCTCTCATAGAAATTATTATTCCTAACATAGTTCCATTTAACACAAAACATCAGTCATTTCAATGAAATATATCTCCCAATGAGCAGCTATGTGGGAAAACATAAAAACAAAAAAAAATTGAAAGTGACAAAAAGAGAGAGAGATCATTTAATGATAGTAAGAAAAAAAATTGGGTTAGGTAGGAGAAAGAACTTCCTAAACATACAGAAAGTGCTTAGTAATATAGATTTGAAATCTTTCTTAGGACTTTCCAGGAGTTTAGATAGCTATGCATTTGATTTTTGCCAGAGATCTTTTCAGAAGACTATTAGAATTAGAGGGTATTTTTTTTTCTTTTACATTAAGGTATTGTTATGGCTCTTCTGTTATAAAGTAACATATACTCTTACAATGTAATTTTTTAAACATATAAAAATTGAAGAAAGAAAAACAACACAGGTCATCATCAAACATAATGACTATTAACATTTGAAGATATTTTCTTCCAGGCTTATTTACATGTATCATTTTTATTTTAAAGACAGTTTTCTTTTTAAAATTAAAATAATTTTTCATCTTAACATCATACTCAATGGTGGAAAGCTGAAAGCCTTTCCTCTAAGATCAGAAACAAAACAAAGTTGCTCACTCTCACCACTTTTATTCAAAATAGTATTGGAAGTCCTAGAAACAGTAATTAGGCAAGAAAAAGAAATAAAATTCATCTAAATTGGAAGGGAAGGGTAAAACTGTCACTATTTGCAGATGACATGATATTATGTATAGAAAATGCTAAAAACTCTGTCAAAAAACTGCTAGAACTAATAAACAAATTCAGTAAAGTTGCAGGATAAAAAATCAATATCAAACATCTCTAGTATTTCTATACATTAATAATAAGCTAACAGAAAGGGAAATAAAGAAAACAATCCCACTTACAATTTCATCAAAAAGAATAAAATACCTATAAACAAATTTAACCAAGGAAGTGAAAGATCTATACACTGAAAACTATATAAGACTTTGATGAAAGAAATTGAAGAAGATACAAATAAATGGAAAAATATCCTGTGTTCATTGATCACAAGAATTAATATGGTTTAAAATGTCCATACTACCCAAAACAATCTACAGATTTGATAAAATCCCTATCAAAACTCCAATGGTATTTTCCACAAAAATAGAACAAACAATTCTAAAATTTGTATGAAACCACAAAAGATCCCAAATAGCCAAAGCAATCTTGAGAAAAAAGAACAAAGCTGGAAGGATCACACTCCTTGATTTCAAAATATATTGCAAAGCTGTAGTAATCAAAACAGTATTGTATTGGCATGAAAAACAGACACATAGATCAGTGAGAGAGAAGAGAGAGCCTAGAAGTAAACCCACATATATATGGTAAATTAAGTTATGATACAGGGACCAGTAATATACAATGGTGAAGAGACAGTCTCTTCAATAAATGGTGTTGGACAAACTGGACTGCTACATGCAAAAGAATGAAACTGGACCACTGTCTTACACCATACACAAAAATTCATTCAAAATGGATTAAATATTTGAACATAAGACCTGAAGCCATAAAACTCCTTGAAGAAAACATAGGTGACAAGGCCCCTAAATCTTGATGATTTTTTTTTTTGGATTTGACACCAAAAGCAAAGACAAAAAAGCAAAAATAAACAAGTGGGATTACATTGAACTAAAGTGCCTCTGCACAAAAAAGGAGGCCAGCAACAAAATGAAAAGACAACTTATTGAATGGGAGAAAATATTTGCAAATCATAGACTGGATAAGGTGTTAATATCCAAAATAAGTAAAGATCTCATACAACTCAATAGCAAAAAAAAAAAAAAGAAAAAAAAACTGTTTAGAAAATGGGTAGAGAACCTAAATAGACATTTTGTCCAAGGAAGAAATACAGATGGTCAACAGGTATATGAAAAGATATTAAACATCATTAATTACCAGGGAACTGCAAATCAAAATCACAATGGGATATCACCTCACACCTCATCAGAATGATGATCATCAAAACGGCTATAAATAAATTTTGGCGAGGATGTGGAGAAAAGGGAACCCTTGTACTCTGTTAATGGGAATGTGAATTGGTGCAGCCACTTTGGAAAATAGTATGGAGGTTCCTCAAAATCTAAAAATAGAACTACAATATGTCCAGCAATTCAATTTCTGGGTATTTATCCAAAGAAAATAAAAACCCTAACTTGAAAAGACATATGTACCCCGCCATGTTCATGGCAGCATTATTCACAACAGCCAAGTTATGGAAAAAATCTAGGTATGCATCAATGGATTAATGGATAAAGAAAATGTAAGAATGACAAATAATGTATGATTTCACTTACGTGGGAAATCTAAAACAAACAAAAAAACCATGTTCACAGATACAGAGAACAGATTGGTGATTGTCAAAACTGGAGGATGAGGGATGCAAGAAATGGGTGAAAGAAGTCAAAGGTACAAACTTCTAGTTATAATATAAATAAATCATGGGGATTTAACGTACAACATGCTGACTATAGTTAATTATACTGTATTGCATATTTGAAAGCTGCTGAGAGTAAATCTTAAAAGTTCTCATCACAAGAAAAAATTATGTAACTATGTATATAGTGATGGATGTTAACTAGACTTTTTATGGTGATCATTTCATAATATATACAAATATTGATTCATTATTGGTACATGTGAAACTAATATAATGTATATCAATTATACCTTAATAAAACAAAAAATTTAAAAATTATTTTTTCAATTTTGTTTCATAATGTAAAACAGCACTTGTTCATTTAGAATAAAATAAAATTATCGGTAAGTAAAAAGATGAAGCAAGTATATGGGGGCATTTTAAAAGAATACTCTAGATAACTCTTATTCAAGAAAATGATGTCTGTGTTTTTCAGGAGAAGTCTATGAATTTACAACTTAAATATCCATTTAAGAAAGTATTGGAAACATAAAAATTACTGAGTGATCCACTACTACAATTGACATATTGACCTCTTAGTATTGCCTTATGAGAACAAAAAAATAGATGAATTAAATTGTTTCACATAAGACCTTTATACAGAATTATTCTCTCATGAAAAATACTTCAGGCAAGCTGCCTATAATGCAACATTCAAACATTAATTTAAAGGTCAAGAATATGTTAATGAGAGGCATGCAAAATTCAGAATCCCTTCATCCCCGCTTACCAACTGTCTCTTCTTCTAATTCTGCATATTGTCCCTACCCTTGATTCTAGAAATACCATTTTCATCTCATTAAAGCAATTCCTCGGTTGCTTTCCAAGTCTATTTAGCACTGGAAATCATATTCACCATAACTCTCAGGAGAAATTATCAAACAGTAACCTAAAAAGTATTATTTCCCAGTCTCATCCCCATTTTCCATCATTATGATGCTGTCCATATAGACTCTAACTGGAAGATGCCACACACAGAATATATCCGCCACTGCTCCTCACTTCTACACCAAGGAATGGCTTCAGGATTATTCTTAACATTGAATTCAAACAATCCCTATTACTCAGTGGAATTTGTTGTATGAAATGAAACTTTCATAGCATCCCTGGAAGCTAATTAACTAAACTGCTGAGAAAGTGTTAAGAAAGTAGACACTTATTGTTACTGGTTATACCATGAGACTACATGTGGCTCCAGGCAGCCTTTGAGACAGAGGTTCCTCTTGCCTAGCTGTAGCTTTCTGCCCCTATTTACTCATTATCCATTAGATCAGCTACTGCTTCTATATTCCCCACCTTTCTTTCCTAACCTGCCTTTATATCATTCTACTACTTTACTCTTCATTTCAGTGTGAAGTGTACTCTTTTTTATTTCCTTGATCCCAGAGAAAGGTAAATTGCTTTCCCTTTGTGACTGAATTTCCCTTAATTTCAGGTCAAAATTTCTAAAGTTTAGGTAATAGATTTTTCTTCCATAATAAAGACCAAATAACAGTGGCTTAAAAATATAAACATTTATTTCTCACATAACAAGTCTGATGGTGAGTAATCCAGAGCCAGGCTTGACTACATGGTATTCAGAGACTTAGGTTCCTTCTGAATCTGCTATTGTCACTATTGAAGTGCCAGCTCGTACCTTACATGGCTGCTCTAGCTACAGCCATCTTTATCCACATATTAGTTAGTTGAATGGAGAGAAGGTAATGGAGGGCATGACCTTTTCTTAATGGCATAACCCAGAAGTCTCAAGTATCAACTTTGTTTAAATCTTATCATCAGAACTTAGTGACATGCTGTACCTGACTATGATAGATACTGGGAAATGTAGTTTTCAGCAGCTTTGCTTTATGCTCAGTTAAATATTGAACATTTTATTATTGAACAAACAAGGGCAGAATGTATTTAAGAAGCAGCTAGCCCATTCCCACAAACTACTTTTTCCTTGTCTAGTCATATCTATGAACTCTGGTCACAGAATTTCCCTGAAAGGTTGTCTACTCAGTTTGGGATATACAACATTGGCCCATGCCCACAGTTTCCTCACTCCATAGCTCTGCCCTCTAAATATCTTGATTCCTTTCACTTTGAAGAATTAAACACAGAACTTTATGCTTATTCTTCAGAAGTGATGTGATAATAGTGGAAAGGGTGTGGAGTATGGAGTCAGAGATCCTGGATATAGAACTTTGGGAAAGTCATTATATCTTTCTAGCTTTTATGTCAGCCGTGTAGCATTCTAGGGAGCATCCAATGAGATAAAGTATGTGAAAGGCTTTGTAAGTAGCAAAACACTATTAAAATGCTTGTGATTTTTCCATTTTTTAGTGCTATTTTACAACTGTCTTTCCACAGCATTGCCAGTCTATAGCTTCCCAGGCCTTGATCTTTCCCACAGTGATTTATTTCTGTAGGGTCCCAACTCAGCTCTTATCTCTCCTTATCACTGGCACAGTCACAGCTCAATTAACTTTTGAGTTATTTGATCCTAGAAAGATTAAGGAGACCTATCCAGATAGGATTTTATTGGGGTTGAATTTTCAGTTGCCCTTGGATTATACAATCACATGATATTATTTATTTCACAGGATTCTATATCCTGTATGAACTTCACTATGGATCTACCTAATTAAGGTTCAGGTTTCTGGTATTATTTTCTATCGTTGAAGTATTTAATCTTCACATTCCTTTCTTGGGTAATTCTGTATTCTTTTTAGCTATTTAACATAACTAATTTTGGTCACACACAAATTATGTCAAGTTATAGCAATTCTACTGTTAACTATAGCAATATGTGTTCCCTGTTCCCAACCAGAAGGGAGAAACTCTGGTTCAAATGAGTTTGCTTTGTTTACTTAGGATAAACAAATACTCTTATCCATGCTAGTGTCCATTAAAAAATTGAGAACCTTATGTAGAAAGGGTCATAATATAAAATGTGCAGAGTCTCCTATTTTCAGGAAATTAAACAATGCATGACACTAATTATACTATAACAAACAATTGCCCATGGATTTAAAGAATGTTATTTTATAATTTTGCAGGCTTTGTTAGAAATAAATTTAGAGCAATGGTTTTCAGGCATGCTCTGAAAGCTTACTAGCATTATATAGGTTAAAGTTAATGATTTAGAATACACTTGAAATGTTTATACTTCCAATAAATGAGAAATACAAGAGAGAGAGAAGTAAGGTCTATTGAAAACCTACTCTTTGCCATGTTCTATAATACTTCCTTTATATAAATTTAATTAAAACTTAACAGCAATCCTGAGAATTAGGTATTATTAAATCCTCATTTTCCCAATAAGGAAAATGAGATTCAGAGGTATTAAGCAATATCATTTAAGTCACAAAGCTAGTAAACTTGGGACAAACCCCAGTCTACCTGCTTCAAAATTATTGTTCATTCTTCTAAATTATGCTACTTTCTGGAAACACATAAAGGTAGTACATGGCTATGTTTTGAAACAAATATTCTTTTAAGACAAGTTTGCGACTCACAATTTCTAGTTTTGTAGAGAAAGAATCAAGTGTGGATATTTTCAATCCATGTGATACTGTCTATTCTCTTCATTTACTGCTGATTATGCTTGAAGTATGGACTGTCAGGTACAATTAAGGAACAACAAATTTTAGAGTAAATATTAGAAATATAGAGTGGCCAATGATTTAATCAATCATGAAAAAGGACCTGGTTCAAAGAGCTCCCAGGTTGGGGAACCAGAACACTTTGACATGCCATTGTCCAGTGTGCAGGTCCCCAAGCACTATGAGGACAGGAGCTCCTTTGTTCAGGACCCCGGCTTATGTGCCTCTTCAACTGGCTGTTGGAAAACTGCTGTCAGGCAAGGAGTCTCCTCAATTCTGACTTATTGTAAATGACCAAAAATCAATTTCATGCAAGCCATCTAAAGAAAACAATCAAACAGTTCCTGGACCAGCATTTGTATCTGGAGTTCAATACAAATGGCACTGCTTTAGTTGTTAATTTCCATCACAGTTGTACATAATTGGCTTTCTCAGACTTCAATTGAAGATTCCTGGGAAAGCTGTGGAAAAAAGAGAACCTATGTTATAGGGAAGGACGTTCAAGATGGTGGAGAAGAAGTGGAGATCATTTTCCTCCTCACAAATACATCAAAAAATCATCTACATGTGGAACAACTCCTACAGAACACCTACTGAACACTGGCAGAAAACCTGAGACTTACCAAAAGGCAAGAAACTCACCACGTACCTGGCTGTGTGACTGACAGGGTCTTGGTGCTCTGTCCAGGTGTCAAACATGAGCCTCTGAGGTGAGACAGCCAAGTTCAGGACATTGGACCACTAGAGATTTCCAGGTCCCACATAATAGCAATCAGTGAAAGCTCTCCAAGAGATCTCCATCTCAACACTAAGACCGAGCCCCACTCAATGATCAACAAGCTCCAGAGCTGGACATCCCATGGCAAACAACTAGAAAGACAGGAACACAACACTACCCATTAGCAGAGAGGCTGCCAAAAATCATAAGTTCACAGACACCACAAAACACACCACAAGACATGGTCCCGTCAACCAGAAAGAAAAGATCCAGCCTCATCCATCAGAACACAGGCACCAGTCCCTTCCAACAGGAAGCCTACACAACCCCCTGAACCAAACTTACCCACTGGGGACACACACCATAAACAATGGGAACTATGAACCTGCAGCCTGAGAAAAGGAGACACCAAACACAGTAAATTATAAAAAATAAGAAGACAGAGAAATATGTAGCAGATGAAGGAGCAAAGTAAAAATCCACCAGATCAAACAAATGAAGAGGAAATAGGCAGTCTACCCTAAAAAGTATTCAGACAAAGAATAGTAAAGATGATTCAAAATCTTGGAAATAGAATGGAGAAAATACAAGAAAAGTTCAACAGAAACTAGAAGAACTAAAGAGCAAACAATGATGAACAACACAATAAATCAAATTTAAAAATCTCTAGAAGGAATCAATAGAAGAAAAAATGAGGCAGAAGAATGGATAAGTGACCTGGAAGATAAAACAGTAGAAATAACTACTGCAGAGAAAAATAAAGAAAAAAGAATGAAAAGCATTGAGGAGAGTCTCAGAGACATTGGGGAAAACATTAAATGCACCAACATTTGAATTATAAGGGTTCAAGAAGAAGAGAAAAAGAAAGGGACTGAGAACATATTTGAAGAGATTATAGTTGAAAACTTCCCTAGTATGGGAAAGGAAAGAGTCAGTCAAGTCCAGGAAGTGCAGAGAGTTCCATACAGGATAAATCCAAGGAGAAACATGCCATCACATAGTAATCAAACTATGAAAAATTAAATACAAAGAAAAAATTTTAAAATCAGCAAGGAAAAAAACAACAAATAACCTACAAGGGAATGCACATAAGGTTAAAACCTGATCTATCAGCAGAAACTCTGCAAGCCAGAAGGGAGTGGCAGGACATATTTAAAGTGATGAAAGTGAAAAATCTACAACCAAGATTACTCTACCCAGCAGGGATCTCATTCAGATCTGATGGAGAAATTAAAAACTTTAAAGACAAGCAGAGGCTAAGAGAGTTCATCACCATCAAACCAGCTTTACAACAAATGCTAAAGGAACTTATTTAGGCAGGAAGCACAAGAGAAGGAAAAGGCAATCAAAAAGAAACACAAAACAATTAAGAAAATGGTAATAGGAACATACATATAGATAAATACCTTAAATGTAAATGGATTAGATGCTCCAAGCAAAAGACATAGACTGGCTGAATGGATACAAAAATAAGACCCGTATATATGCTGTCTGGAAGAGACCCACTTCAGACTTAGAGACATATACAGACTGAAAGTGAGGGGATGGAAAAAGATATTCCATGCAAACTGAAATCAAAACAAAGCTCTAGTAGCAATTCTCATATCAGACAAAATAGACTTTAAAATAAAGACTATTAAAAGAGACAGAGAAGGACACTACATAATGATCAAGGGATCAATCCAAAAAGAAGATACAACAATTGTAACAGTTTATGCACCCAACATAGGAGCACCTCAATACATAAGGCAAATGCTAACAGCCATAAAAGGGGAAATCAAAAGTAACAGAATAATAGTAGGGGACTTTATCACCCCACTTTCACATATGGACAGATCAGACAAAATGAAAATACACAAGGAAACACAAGCTTTAAATGACACATTAAACAAGATGAAGTTAATTGATATTTATGTGACATTCCATCCAAAAACAACAGAATATACTTTCTTTTCAGGTGTTCATGGAACATTCTCCAGGATAGATCATACCTTGGGCCACAAATTAAGCCTTGGTAAATTTAAGAAAATTGAAATCATATCAAGTATCTTTTCCACCACAATGCTATGAGACTACATATCAATTACAGGAAAAAGAATGCAGAAAACACAAACATATGGAGGCTAAACATTACGCTACTAAATAATCAAGATATCAGTGAAGAAAACAAAGAGGAACACAAAAAAATACCTAGAAACAAATGACAATGAAGACACGATGACCCCAAACCTATGGGATGCAGCAAAAGCATTTCTAAGAGGGAAGTTTATATCAATACAATCCTACCTCAAAAAACCCCACAAATCTCAAATAAGCAACCTAACTTTACACCTAAAGCAATTAGAGAAAGAAAAAAAAAGTTAGCAGAAGGAAAGAAATCATAAAGATCAGATCAGAAATAAATGAAAAACAATTGAAGGAAACGATAACAAAGACCAATAAAACTAAAAGCTGGTTCTTTGCCAAGATAAACAAAATTGATAAACCACTAGCCAGACTCATCAGGAACAAAAGGGAAAAGACTCAGATCAACCGAATTAGAAATGAAAAAGGAGAAGTAACAAATGACACTGAAGAAATAAAGAGGATCATGAGAGATAACTACAAGCAACTATATGCCAATAAAATGGACAACCTGGAAGAAATGGACAAATTCTTAGAGAATCACAACTTTCTGAGATTGAACCCGGAAGAAATAGAAAATATAAACAGACCAATCACAAACACTGAAATTGAAACTCTGATTTAAAATCTTCCAACAAAAAAAAAAGCCCAGGACAAGATGGATTCACAGGCGAATTCTATCAAACATTTAAAGAACTAACAGCTATGCTCTCAAACTCTTCCAAAATATAGCAGAGGGTGGAACACTCTCAAACTCATTCTTTGAGGCCACCATCACCCTGATACCGAAACCAGATAAAGATGTCACAAAAAAAAAAGAAAACTACAGGTCAATATCACTGAAGAACATAGATGCAAAAATCCTCAACAAAATACTAGCAAACAGAAGCCACCCGCACATTAAAAGGATCATACACCATAATCAAGTGGGGTTTATCCCAATAATGCAAGGATTCTTCAATATATGCATATCAATCAATGTGATACACCATATGAACAAATTGAAGGATAAAAACTGTATGATAATCTCTAGAGATGCAGAAACAGGTTTTGAGAAAATTCAGCACCCATTTATGATAAAAACTCTCCAAAAAGTAGGCATAGAGGGCAACACACAGTCAACATCATTCTCAAAGGTGAAAAAATGAAATTATTTCCACTAAGATCAGGAACAAGACAAGGTTGCCCACTCTCACCACTATTATTCAACATAGATTTGGAAGTATTAGCCACATCATTCAGAGAAGAAAAAAAATAATAAAAGGAACCCAAATTGGAAAAGAAAAAGTAAAACAGTCATTGTTTGCAGATGACATTGTATTATACATAGAGAATCCTAAGGATGCTACCAGAAAACTATTAGAGCTAATTAATGAATTTGATAAAGTAGTAGGATACAAAATAAATGCACAGAAATCTCTTGCTTTCCTTTACAATAATGATGAAATATCTGCAACAGAAATTAAGCAAACACTCCCATTTACCATTGCAACAAAATGAATAATATACCTAGGAATAAACCTACCTATAAGGAGAAGGAAGACCTGTATGCAGAAAACTATAAGACACTGATGAAAGAAATTAAAGATGATACAAACAGATGGAGAGATATACCTTGTTCTTGGATTGGAAGAATCGACATTGTGAAAATGACTATGCTACCCAAAGCAATCTACAGATTCAATGCAATCCCTGTCAAACTACCAATGCCAATTTTCACAGAACTAGAACAAAAATTTTCAGAATTTGTATGGAAACACAAAAGACCCCGAATAGCCAAAGCAATTTTGAGAAAGAAAAACGGAGCTGGAGGACCAGGCTCCCTGACTTCAGACTATACTACAAAGCTACAGTACAAGGCTACAGTAATCAAGACAGTATGGTTCTGGCACAGAAACAGTAATATAGATCAATGGAACAGGACAGAAAGCCCAGAGATAAGCCCATGCACATATGGTCACCTTATCTTTGATAAAGTAGGCAAGTATATACAATGGAGAAAAGACAGCCTCTTCAATAAATGGTGCTGGGAAAACTGGACCGGTACCTGTAAAAGAATGAAATTAGAACACTCCCTAACACCATACCCAAAAATATACTCAAAATGGATTAAAGACCTAAATGTAAAGCCACACACTATCAAACTCTTAGTAGAGGACAGCATAGGCAGAACACTTTATGACATAAATCACAGCAAGATCCTTTTTGACACACCAACTCGAGAATTGGAAATAAAAATAAAAATAAACAAATGGGATATAATGAAACTTAAAAGCATTTGCGCAACAAAGAAAACCACAAACAGGACAAAAAGACAACCCTCAGAATGGGAGTAAATATTTGCAAATGAAGCAACTGACAAAGGATTAATCTCCAAATATACAAGCAGCTCATGCAGCACAATATCAAAAAAACAAACAACCCAATCCAAAAATAGGCAAACAATCTAAATAAACATTTCTACAAAGAAGATATACAGATGGCCAAGAAACAGATGAAAGGATGCTCAACTTCAATAATCATTAGAGAAATTCAAATAAAAACTAAAATGAGGTATCACCTCACACCAGTCAGAATGGCCATCGTCAAAAAATCTACAAACAAGGTTTCCCTGGTGGCACAGTGGTTGAGAGTCCACCTGCCGATGCAGAGGACACGGCTTCATGCCCCAGTCCGGGAAGATCCCACATGCCATGGAACAGCTGTGTTCATGAGCCATTGCCACCGACCCTGTGTGTCCGGAGCCTGTGCTCTGCAACAGGAGAGGTCACAACAGTGAGAGGCCCGTGTATGGCAAAAAAGAAAAAAAAATCTACAAACTATAAATGCTGGAGAGGGTGTGGAGAAAATGTAACACTCTTGCACTATTGGTGGGAATTTAAATTGATACAGCCACTATGGAGAACAGTACGGAGGTTCCTTAAAAATCTAAAAATTGAACTACCATGTGACCCAGAAATCTCACTACTGGGCATAAATCTGAGAAAAGTATAACTTAAAAAGAGCCATGTACCACAATGTTCATTGCAGCACTATTTTCAATAGCCAGGACATGGAAGCAATCTAAGTGTCCATCGACAGATTAATGGATAAAGAAAATATTACACATATATATACAATGGAATATTACTCACCCATCAAAAGAAATGAAATTGAGTTACTTGTAATGAGCTGGATGGACCTACAGTCTGTCATACAGAGTGTAGTATGTCATAAAGAGAAAAACAAATACCATATGCTAACACATACTTATGGAATCTAAATAAAAAATTGTTTCTGAAGAACCTAGGAGCTGTACAGTAATAAAGACACAGACGTAGAGAATGGAGTTGAGGACACGTGGTGAGTGAAAGTTAAGCTGGGACAAAGTGATGGAGTGGCATGGACATATATACACTACCAAATGTAAAATAGAGAACTATTGGGAAAGAGTTGCATAGCACAGGGAGTTCAGCTTGGTGCTTTGGGACCACCTAATGGGGTGTGATAGGACGGGTGGGAGGGAGACACAAGAGCGAGGGGATATGGGGATATATGTGTACATATAGGTGATTCACTTTGTTATACAGCAGAAACTAACAGAACATTGTAAATCAATTATACTCCAATAAATATGTTTAAAAAAAGAGAAATATAGTTTTTGTTAATTATATCAACTAGACTATCATTTAATCTTCCAAAAAGTAGTAGGTGATAACTGTACAGTTGAATTACTTAAATCTAGTCCTGCACTAGCTACAGAATATGTGAAATATGGCATGTATACAGTAGAATTTTAGTTATTATTTTTCAGTAAGGAATGTCGTTGAAAAGTTGGTCTTACTTTATTCCAACTCATTTCTGAAAATTATTTGGAAAGTAAAAAATGTATGTTGAATGATTCCATATTTTCATTGACGTCATTAATATTCAGGTATGTATTCACACAAGGAAAATATTTTGACCAATCATACAATAATATAAAATGTACTTACTCTGGTCCAACTCTTAACATTTGAATTATGGTTTCCAAATCAGACTGATTTAATATTTATTTTATGGATTGATATCAAAACTAACCCTTAAAAATTTCAAAAGAAGAATAAGTTTAAGTTTAGAAGACAGTGTGAAATGAGAACAACTGGAGATCAATTTCATGCCCAGAAGTTCCCTAATGTCCCTTCCAAACTTTTCTTTTTAGTCCTAGGATAAATGCCGGTTTCTCCTTTTGAGTATACACAATGTATAACCTTTACATGTTGATTGTACATATCCTATAATATTAAGAATCAAAGAGAATGAAAAATGCCCCTTTTCTAACTTGCAAAGCCTGAGTCAAGAATTCCATGGTTCATTTGGTTTTGGTGAGGTACACTGCTGGTTTAATTGAGAGCTGACTTAGTGACTTCACCACTCTGGAGAAACTGCAGCCTCCTTTCTTAGTGACTACTGATTCGATTAAAGGACTAAATGACCTCAGAAAGAAAAGCACCAAAATTGTTCCCAGTTTCTAAAGTCCAAAACAACAGTCATACTCACCATGGTAATTTAGGGTAACTAGGGAATTAGCAAACTTTAGTGTGCCTTTCAGTTCACAAACAAAAGAATGATGTATAATCTAGACAAGGTGCTGACCTAGAGCAAGTGAAACTACCATTAATGGGATGTTTCTTCTCACCTACGCTGTGAGAATAGAGTTAAAAGTCTGCGAAAGCAATTTAATTGTATAGATATCTAGATACAGCATGACTCTAGCATAACTAAATTGAAAAGGCTTCAATGTTGAATTCCGATAGGCAAAGTATACACACAACATTATTACATTAGAAGCAGTAACATTAAGTGGCCTTGTATATGCAAGAAATTCTTTTTCCAGTCTAGGGTTAAGACTTTTTCATATTAACTTCAAATGCTTCCTCCATGTTAGTCCTAAGAAAAAGAAACAGATTGTCTTTTAAGGTTTTAAACTCTTATGAGGATAAACGTCCAACAGAAGTTTAAATCACTGTAAATATACAACATATCACAATGTATGTGAAATCAGAGTCTAAGATGACTTAATATATAGCGTTACTTTTATCTTACCTGCAGTCTTAACCCCTTGAATTGAGTTCTTCACTTTTCCCTCAGGTCAGGAGTGCAGAACTGCATAGAGTGGAAACTCACATTAACTATTTCCTTCTTTTTTTGTCTCATTAGTCAGTCTATTATTATTATGCACTCCATTTCAAGATAAAGAAATAGGCATAGGGGCCTCCCTGGTGGCGCAGTGGTTGAGAGTCCGCCTGCCGATGCAGGGGACACGGGTTCGTGCCCCGATCCCGGAGGATCCCACATGCCGCGGAGTGGCTGGGCCCGCGAGCCATGGCCGCGGAGCCTGTGTGTCCGGAGCCTGTGCTCCGCAACGGGAGAGGCCACAGCAGTGAGAGGCCCGCGTACAGCAAAAAAAAAAAAAAAAAAGAAAAGAAATAGGCATAGAGCATTTACCTTCTGCTTCACCTAAGCGGTGATGAAGCCAGGCTTTCTTCTCAATAACACCAAAATATTTGGACTGTGTAAATTACAGAGAATATATATATATTATGACATGAGACAAAGGCATGTGATATTGTCACCTACAGAAAGGGGGTGGGGTGAGCCAAAATGAACAAGTGAACTTACTCTGAAACCTTTAATGAAAAGCATTACTCACCTTCAATGTGGGTGGCAAACTTGTTTGAGAAGCTTTGTTCTAGCGTTCAGTGTAGTTTTTGACATTGAACCAGAAAGACACAATGACATTTCTAAGTTCACCAACACTCAACTTTCACAGGTAAACTGTAAGAATTGCAAAGAAAGGAGAGAGGTTGTAAAAGGAATAACTATGCACAAAGTTTCTGATAAATGTCAACCTAGTGTTCCTTGTTATGCTCTAACTAGAAGGACTTTGAATGATGTGAGAAAAGAGTGGGTGGTGTTTCAAAAAGTCTCATTGAGTTTTGAAGGCAATGTCTTTCAACCACGACAATAAAACTGTGTTATGAGAAGAAAACCTTATTTCAAATGAAATATACTCAAAAATTATGATAAAAAGAACTCAAGAAAAAAATCACTGATATGCCTGTCAGTATTATCTACATAAAGCTAGCAGATCTCTGTGAAGTTATACTCTCTTTTATCATTTCTCTCTTTGTTTATTTTTATTAGTTCTTGTTTATTCTCAGAAGATAGTGTTATGAAGGTGATCATGGTCAGACATAGAAGTGAACTCTGTAACCTCAATGCTTGCATTTTATTGATTTAAGTTAGATATTTACATTCTAGAAAAATGTTTAATGCTATTAACATTTCAGTAGTTGGTCTCATATCTCATTAGGGTGAACTTCACACAACTTTTAGAAATCACTTTATTTTGAAAGGCCAAGTTTTCCTATTTTTTTTTTGCCTGCAAAAATAAGACTAGCAATTATACATTGCCATATAGTTAGCTAGGTGCTTCATCTTTATTTTTATTTATTTTTTAAATTTTTCTGTGGAATATACATGCATATAGAAATTTACTACAAAATTTTGCTGATGCAAAGGATATGTAGCACACAGTTTACAAATAATAAAATATACATACTCTTTATTAACAATTCTACAATTGATTCTCCTAAGGAAGTAAATTTTTTGTTGTTGAGGTAGCATTGGTTTATAACATTATATAAGTTTCAGGTGTACAACATTACATTGTTACTTCTGTATACTCTCAGCATGCTCACCACCAAAAATTTAGTTTCCCTCCATCTAAATGCCTCATCTTTAGTTGTAAGGGTAAAATGTTGCTTCTATCCTGTGTTGAACACTTGTTATGTTAGAAATTATTTTGACTTCCTCAAGTTGCACATCTTTTAAATGTACTTTCTAAAGTAAATGTGCCCCTTTACATTCACATGAGGAAGAGATAGACAGGTAGCTTAAAATTCATAGCAATAGTAGGATATTCACAATTTAAAGAATATTATACATATATAATGCAGAAATTGTGGGTTTACGTTTCTGTGCAGGTCCAGAAAAACACTGTCAACTGATCTTTGACAAAGGAGCAAAGGCAATTCAATGGAAAAAGAAAAAAAAAAAACAGTCTTCAACAAATGGTGCCAGAACAACTGGACATCCACGTGCAAAAAATGAATCTAGACACAGATTTTAAACCTTTCACAAAAATTAACTCAAAATGTATCATAGCACTAAAATTTAAAACACAAAACTGTGAAACTCCTAGAAGATGCCATAGATGAAAATCTAGATGACCACAGGTATGATTCTGACTTTTTAGATATGACATAAAAGCACAATCTATGAAAAAATTATTGGTAACTTGGACTTCATTAAAATTAAAAGCTTCTCCTCTGTGAAAGTCACTGCTAAGAGAATGAAAGGACAATCTACATACTTGGAGAAAACCTTTGCAAAATACATATCTGGTAAAGGACTGACATATAAAATATACACAGAACATTTTTAACTCAACAATAAGAAAACAAACAACCCAAATAAAATATAAGCAAAAGAGTTGAAAAGACACCTCACCAAAGAAGATGTACGAATGGCAAGTACACATATAAAAAGATGCTTCACATCAGAGGACATAAAAAAATTGCAAATTCAAACAAGATACCACTACACACCTTTGGAATGTCTAAAGTCCAAAAGATTGACAACATCAAATGCTAGAGAGGGTGTGGAGCAACAGGAGCTCTCATTCTTTGCTGGTGAGAATGTAAAATGATACAGCAGCTTTGGAAGACAGTTTGGAAACTTCTTATAAAACTAAACATATTCTTACCACACAAGTCTAGCAATTGTATTCCTTGATATTTACCCAGATGAGCTGAAAACTTATGTTCACACAAAAACCTGCACATAATATTGATAGCAGCTTTATTCACAATAGGCAAAACTGGGAAGTAACCAAGATCTCTCTCAAAAGGAGAATGAATAAACAAACTGAGATATATCCATTTAATAGAATAGTTTTCTGCAATAAAAAGAAGTGAGTTATCATATCATGAAAAGACATGAAAGAACCTAATGTATATTGCTAAGTGAAAGAAGCTGCTCTGAAAAGGCTGAATTCTGTATGACTCCAACTATATGACATTCTAGAAAAGGCAAAACTGTGGAGACAATAAAAGATCAGTGGTTGTGAGTGGTTAGGGGGAAGGGAAGAATGATTATGCAGAGTAGAGATTTTAAGGGCAGTGAAACTACTCTGTATGATACTGTAATTGTAGATACATGTCATTATACATCTGTCAAAACCCATAGAATGTACACCAAGAGTAAACTCTAGTGTGATCTACAGACTTTAATTAATAACAATGTATCAATATTGGCTCATCAATTGTGACAAATGTACCTAACATAAGGTGTTAATAATAGGGAAAGCTGGGAAGGGGGTAGAGGTAATTGTGAGGGAACATATGGAAATTCACTGTACTTTCCACTCAGTTTTTCTATAAACCTTAAACTAAATAAAATATATTAATAAAAACAGTGTTCTGGGATGTGGTGACTGAACTGAGAGTTTCTTGTGCACAAAGTCTATTTTTGCAAAAGAGAAGAATAAAAAGTAGACATATGCTGATCATATCTGCATAGTACACATTTTTTTAAGTAAGAATATAGCACTGTGAAAATTGATTTAAAATAGAAAATCTATTAAGTAGTCTGTTTCCAATAAAAAACGTATCTCTAATATTCATAGTACAACTGTAAAACCCCACTCCTCTGAAATTACATCTTTTAAAGGTTTAAGAGATGTTTAAATGCAATGATTCTATACCTCTTCATACTAATCACCCCATGCATTTGTTGTGTGATAAATGATGGAGGAAAATGATATGAACTATATTTCCCAGTTTAAATCATAAAATAAAAGTTTTCCTTTTCTAGACTCATTTTTGCTTATTTACCCAACTATTCTGTCTGCCCAAAAAGCTTTGCTTCTGTCTGTTAAGCTTTGCTAAAGCTTAAACAACTACAGGTTCTCAGTATACCCTCCTGAATGATTCGAACATATGATTCCTCATTTGAATCAATCAAGGTCTAGTCATATGTGTAACTTAGTTAGATCTCATTAAATGCCTATTGCCTTTAACTTTGTGTACCATTCATCCCATGTATTACTTTCTCAGGAATTGTGATTCACAAACCTGTTAAGGCATTTCTAATTTAAATTCTCAGCTTCTTCAACCTTTCCCTACTTCTTTTAAAAACTATAAATATTTGATTTACTCAAATCTGCCAATTTATACATGAATGAATAAATGAATGAAATTAAATGTCTGAACGTTTGTTGACTTCTAAAAAAAATCAAAATGTATAGAATGGTCATTTGAAAACAAAACCTGATACAGTACACATGGATACACATTCATGTGTGTGCGTGTGTGCATGTATGTGTTCACTTGGAGGAAATATTTCTGAACTCTGAAGGACATTCTTTTAAAAAGACAGTTCCCAGAAATTTGTGAGGCCCAAGTTAAGAGTACAACTAGAAACTACATACATTTTCCTAAATATTTTAAAGGTATTAACCAACAAACTATTAAATAAATATATTCTGTCCTCCTAACTTGATGTTCATAACAAAATTGATGCTCATAACATTGATCTTCATAACATTAAAACTGGGAAGAATATATAAAAGCTATGTTTTTTATATAACTGAAAGTTGGCAAACTATCAAAAATCAGTGAATGCTATTATTGAGTATATCTGGGTGCTCTGATCATGAAACAGCAATATTCAGGTGAGTAATAAAATAAAGACATATATAATTCAAAAATCACCATATATTTATTTCATTAATATAATTTTTAATTGTCTTTATTTTGGCAAAATAAGTAATTCTGTTGTTATAATGAAGATTTTCACATATGTTCCAGTGACAGTAAAGATCTAAAGTAAGGGTCAAGGAAACTTTTAATGCAAAGGACCAGATGGTACATATTTACAGCTTTGTGAATTATCTAGTTTCTTTAGCAACTACTCAACTCTGTTATTGTACTGTGAAACCAGCAATAGAAGATACATAAGTGAATGGCCATGACTGTGTTCCAATAAAACTTTACTTATGGACACTGAAATTTGAATTTCACATAACTCATATGTCACAAAATACTATTCTTCTTTTGATTTTTTTCAACACTCTAAAGTATAAAACCATGCTTAGCTTGCAGGTCACTCCAAAAGAAGCTGGATTTGGCCTGCAGGCTCTATAGTTCACTGACCCTTTATCAGTCTTTACCCTAAAGAATTTTTAAAAATTAAAAGTATTTTTATTCAGAATGAATAAAATTTAAATATAATTCATTAAGGAATAAATTTATAGTAAATGTAAAATTTTGAAAAATTAAAATCATTTTTCACATGCATCTTCTAAAAATATTCTTAAAAATTAAAAATAATGAATTAAAATAAAAGACAAAGTACAAATTATAAGTTGTGAAAACAAAATTTAAATCAAATTTTAAATTTAAGGTAAAGTTTTTATATATTTTTAAAAATTTAATTAAATCTTGATTAAAGATTGGATTTTAAAATGATTTGCAATTCTAGTGATCAATTTCACATAGTTGCCAACATAACATGTCATATACAGAATTCCTTACATACAAGTTTAAAAATAAAATGAATTAATATTACTATATAGTCATCAGCTGTTATGTACAAATTTTGTGAATACCATGTTAATTTGTGAGTGCCCCTAGAACCATGAATTAAAATATCACTAGAAGTAAGAAACTGGACAATTGACAGTCCTGGGAAATAATACTTCATTAAGCAATATATATTGCATTCATGCTATCTAGGAATAAGGATTGGACTACTTAATTATTTTGTCTTTTAAGCTCTTCTGTTCAAATCCTCCTCATATCCTAAAGTAGTGCTCTTCTCTGATTTTGGCACAACTCAAAAAACGTTTACAGCATCCTGATGCAATTGTCTTTTCTTTGGAGTACATAAAGAAAGAGATGTGGAGTGATTCCCTAGAGTCTGAACAGCAGGCACATGAGCAGAAGGTAAGATTTTCTGGTCTTGTTATGTCAGAATAGCGCACCAGATCCTGAGTGACAACACACATGTGTTAATATAGTTATTCAAGTATGTGTGTTTATATATGTCTTTGTGTGGAGGGCCCAGGAAAGGGGTCTGTATTAGTTAGTTATTACTGCATAACAGTATTACTATTGTTAAATGTGTTAAAACAACACATATTTGTTATCTCACTATTTCTATGAGCCATGAGTTCAGGCACAGCTTAGCAGTGTCTTCTGCCTCGGAGTCTCACAAAGCTGCATTTAAAGTGTCAGGTGGGGCTGTACCTTCACAGGATTGACCAGGATAGGATCCACTTCTAAGTGCAGTTGTTGGTAGGATTCAGTTTTTCGTGGTTGTAGGACTAAAGGCTTCATTTTCTTGCCGGCTGTTGGCTGCAAGACCTTGCAGGGTGTCAGCTGGAAGCCACCTTTAGCTCCTGGAAGTCATCCATAGTACCTTGCCATGTCTTTGTTTCCAACATGCCCTTTTGCTTCCTCAAAGACAGTAACGAAGAAACTCCAGGAAAACTGGGGCTGCAATCTTATATAATCAAATATGCATGGAATTATATGCATTCCATTATCTCTGCCATATTCTATTCATTAGAAGCAAGTCACAGGTCCTTCCCACACTCAAAGGGAGGGATTATATGGGTGTGGACACTAAGAGGTAGGAGCTCACTCTAAGAATCTGTTCACCATGGGGTTCCTCTTGCTTGGATTTAATGTGGTAATGAAAAAGAGAATAGACCATTCCTCACTGTACTGGATTTATCTGCTATAAATTATTTAATCACATGGCTTATTTTTACAATTTTTTTCACTTGCTAAATGCTTGTTCTACTTATTTTTTTCAAAACAGCTGAGATTCCATACATTTAATCATAAGGGGCTCTGGCGATTAAGAAGAAAAAAAAGGCAGAGAAAAAGGAGGAGGAGGAGGAGAAGGAGAGGGTTAAGAAAATGTATAAGAAGAGGAGGAAAAAGAAGAGGAGGAGGAAGAAAAAGGAGGACGGGAGGGAGAAGTGAGGAAACATACAAGAAAAAAGGAAGATGGGAGGAAGGAAAGAAGGAAGGAAGGGAGGAAATAAGGAAGGAAGGAAGGAAGTCGTAACCACCCCAAAATTATATAAGAGCACTTGGAAGCAGTATGTCAATCCTAGAATGTGAATACTGTCTACTACAGCAGCTCAACACAATCTTCGGTTTGGACAGGTTGTGATTTGGGACCTCTGGATGTATAATTCATAAGAAAAGTTTCTAGAGTTTAATACTTAAATTCTCCTTCTACTTCACGGGATGTGCCAACAAGGTCAGGTTACCCTGATGTCTGATCACCCACTTGAGCTGTCTGACACTGTCCTGCTTCCTAGAAGCCTTTCCTCAGTCAAGACAGATAGGATGATTGTTTTCTCACTCAGCTATCAGGGTCTTGCCATAGAGGTCTCCCCACACATACATCATTTTGGATAGAAATAGAGGAAATAATTGTGAACAATCTGTCATATAAATCTTAATGGCCTTTCTTCATTAATTGTTGACTCAAAACTGACCTTACTTGTTTCTATTACCAATTTTGAAATCTCAGATCATGAAGCTGCCATAAAACTCAGCATCAGATTAAATGGATACATTCAGGCTGTGTATTTGTGTATCCGTTCCACTGTTCAGAAACTGTGACATATCAAATTTTTATCTATGTACTTAATGTGCTAAATTATACATCATACCTGCACAAAGAATCTTAATGCACTCAAAATAAATGATGAACCAAAAAGAACATAATATAAATATGAGATTGTACATGACCAGTTTGACTTTAAGAAGGTCTAAATTACAAAACCTCCCCTACAATTTCTCTCCAAATCTGAAAAATCCAGTGCTTCTGCTGTGCACAAACTTGCATTGTCCCCATTTATAACCTTATGGTCTCAAAATCCAGTAGTTTTAAACAGCAAGTCAATCATGAAGTGCAATGAGAGTTTATGGTGAAGGTTAGAGGAGTATAGTTTTGTGATTGTATAAAAAACATAACATATTACTTCTCCCAAGAGCAACCCACAATAAATAGCCAAATTCACATATCCCACAAACTGTAGGATCCTAATCAGATCCTAATCTGAATGAAGTATTACATCCTGGGCAAAGTATAGTTGAACTGACTAGTTCTACAATTTACAAAAGTAGAAAATATTGATAAACTATACATATATAACTGAAACTATAAAGCTTCCATTATAGAATGCTTTGCAAAGATGGCGCATAAAAGACTAATAACACTTATGTAAAAAGCCTGATATTTTGGACTATTATTAAAGATCCTGCAGCATTTGCAGAAAGGTTTCCAAGTGTGAATCAAACTAAATTTGGTGAAGATGGAATGGGGATAAAATTATTTCATTTACAAAGGTAAATAAATACAATAGAATGGAATAAGTCCTCATGAATCATTTCTACCAGAAGCTTGCAACAAGCCTCTCTTAAATATGACTATTATTGCACATATACACCAATATTGTACTTCCCCAACAATCACTGGAGTATCATTCATTGACCGAAAAATACTAGCTGAAAACAATATTTCTTTCGCAAGCAGAACAGAATTCCTATTGCTTCATCATCATTTATGAAATTTTACCCTGTTGCTTAATTCAAGCAGAGTAACCAAAGTATTATTCAATATACATTAATCAGATATATTATATAGCACATGGCATATAGCCAATAGCCAATATTTTTATAATAACTTTAAATGGAGTATAATCTTTAAAAACATTGAATCACTATGTTATACACCTGAAACTAAAATAACGTTGTAAATCAACTATATTTCAATAAAAAAAATAAATAAATATGTATAAATCGACCAAAATGTTTAATTTTAGATTATGGAAAGCATGGCCGCAGAAGTTATGACAGTTAAAAGAGTGTATAAAATAGAATATCTTCCCTTAAAGAGTCTAATAAAAGCATACTGCTGTTGAGTTTGTAATACATTTATTTCTAAATTAATTATTGAATTAGTTTAGAGATGAAGATAATTCATCTCATTAAAAGTATTTTTTCCGTGTCTGGTTGAGGGTCTCATCTGCTACATTAGTATATAAGAGTGACATAGCAGGCAAAATGAAAAAGGTTAAGATGCATTTAAACATGTTTGGCCCAATAAGTCCCATGCTCTGATTCTCCCTAACAGTTCATTCCATTATAAACTTAATTAGAAACCTTTTCGTTTTAATGTTGAGAAAAAGCATTTTGATATTACTGACTCTATACGTAGGATTTTCAAACCTTATTAAGTGGCTGATTTATAGTTATAATAAATTGACTTTTTATTTTTAATACACCTAGTAGGATGATGTTATTAAAGCTTTTAAGGAAGCCAATGAATCTTTTGGAGTGGACTCCATGATGCTTCAATCAGTCTGTATTAAGCCATGATTGTCATAAGTACCAAATGAATTAATACAGTAAAATTTTGGGTGCTACATTAGGTGGAATAATAGCTGGCAGATACATATTTATGATTAACCTACATAGAGAAATATACTTTTTATTTTTTACTGAAAATGATAGGAATTTTATTGTGCAAACTATGATTCTATTGCATTTGTGTAATGATTTGTAGTTGCTGCAAGTTGTTAGGCATTCTGAAAGCCAAAGTATGAATGGGATTACAATCTAACTAAAATTTACTGCATTCAATAAAGGGCTAAAGCACTCAAGCTTTGAAATCATCTACTGCAAAGACTGTTTATTCCCCATATAAAATCTTACTGTATATTGTGTCCTAAAAGATACAAGGGTTGCAACTGAGCAGACTGCTAAACATCTCAAATATTAATTTATTGGCTTCCAAAGCTGTGCTTGCAGATCATACAGAGTAGCAGATTAGAGCTTGGTAAGAAAGAATAAGTGAGACTTGACAATTCTGTTTGAGTCTTCTGTGGTATGGAATTGAAATATTTTAAGGCTACACTAGCTGAAAAAGATATTTTGAACAAATAGCTTCATAAAGCATGTTTGGTTTTAAAAGCTGGAGGGATTTCAAAAATTCATTTTATTCTTCAGAAATAGTTAGAAGTGGGAAGCAGTTTATTGAAAATATCAGAAAACACAAATAGTGCAAACTCCCCACAGGCAAGTATTATATATCTTGCTATTGTCTCACCCCAGTGTGAGTCATAGCGTATCTGGAACAAGTGTCTCTGCCTTCGAAAGGCACATTTATACCTTAGCCTTGGCATTTAGTTATTAATTTTTAATAATCTGGGTGGCAACAAAATCAGGTTTTATGCATTTTACATCGCTTCTCAGAATAAGTAATGAACCATGCCTTGCAACTATTCACATTTGGGGAAAAGACATGTTTTGTGGTTAATTGATGTCTAAGATTGTCTACCATCAGGGGTTAGATGAGGGAAATGATACAAAGAAGAGAGGGAGAAGCAGAAATTAGGTCTCTGCACAGTCTTGGTAACAGAAAGAGACTATCAGAGTAATATAAGGCAACCAGTCTATTTTCAAATATTATAATAATTTGAAAAGAAAGGAAAGAAAATGATCACCCGTTTTAATGGTTCAGCCCAAACCCTGGGGTGAAGAGATGAGCAAAACAAGTGATCAGACAACAAAGGATATCCCAGAACTCTGCGGTTTATTAGTTTGCATTCACAAATGTCTGCTTTTATCTTGCTCTTGCATTTTTAGTATAGTCATCTTCTTTTCTTTAGTTTACCTGTACAGATGTAGAGGTAAACTCTATGTAGTATATTTTAAAGTAATTTAACTTTTTCATATTGTGGATTCCTCAGAATTCTTAAATAACACATTTCCCAATAGAGATCCCCCAGCCGAGATCACCACTTGAAAAACACATTGCTCTAGAATCCCAGAGAGGTGACATCCTCCAAGACAGGGACACTTTTTGCCAGCACAAAAGAAGCCACGCTGAGAGTTAAAGAAGGAAAGACATTTCACCTCTGTTAACATGTGATTAACATATAAGGACTAAATTCCTTCCTCTTCTGTTGGTGAAGGGTATTTTGTTAGGCCGTTTGCAGGCTTGCTTTTGCCACTGGTATTTTCTCAGAAGATTTCTACAGCCATCCTTTCTCGGTATGACCTTTGTGGTGGTGAGATTTGGATTTGATTTTCCAACTAGCTCAGTTACCTCATGACCAGTCCCTGGAGCCACACAGTCCCTTCACTTTTTTGCTTTGTAGTGCCAAAACCTTCATGCCTCGCTGAAAACTGCATAACGTTAAACACATGCTGCAGATATATGTTCAAATTAGAGATGTAACAAACTATCCACTGAGAATCCACTAAATCACTGAAGCAACAAACCTGCAGATCCAGAGTTAGCACCAGTAAATTACAATCTATAATATACTTCTCCCTCTGATGATAAAAGCAAAGCATATTTTACTTTTAAATGCTGACAATAACTCCTAAGCAATCGATACCTTTCCTGGAGAAGGGAAATTGCATAGCCCCAACTGCTACTGTACATACATTGAAAAGGACAGATGAACTGTAGATGTGAGTCCTTCAGCAAAACACAGGTATGAAAAGTTTTGGCACCTGGCACTTAGATTGGATTCAGCAGTCAGCCCTTGAACTCTTTGTGTTACGTGTACTGAGCTTCTCAAGTTTGACAGCATGTTATCCTGCAAGTTTGAGGGATGTCTAAAAAATCAAATGCTAGGACTCTGTTGACAAATGTGTAGCTTTTCCCTACCTCCCTTTTGTTGGGCTCAGTGTACATAATAAAAACTGAGCAGTAGCAAGGCAATATTATATGGAATACTATACAAAAAATACTATATTCCTGAGGTGGTAAATCCCTTGTTGAGGAAGAGATGTTACGTCTGCAATAAAAAATAAATTCAAAAAAATTGTTTTAAAGAACAGAAAGAAGGAAAACTCTCCTAAAGGGAATCTGATTCTAGAAAAACATATGTTGAAGTCTTATGCCTCTGTTATGCACTGTGGGATTGAGTCTTAGAAGACACCATAAATATAGAAAGTAAAGCTTACTGGCGGGTGGGGAGGGACACACAGGAATAGAACTGGTAGAACTGGACAATAAGCATATAAAAGTGTTCCTTATTTATAGAATACACAAATCCAAAATGTCGGAGTTTGTGATCGCTGCCTAGTTACATTCTGGTAAGGAAGAGTTATTAGCAATTTCTCTAGAGGAAACTTCAGCAACATTACTCTAAGTATCAAATGGCTTTTTTTTCAAAACTCAGCTTATTTTTGTAGTTGTGCTGTCACTACATCTGTGAATGTTTGCAAATGCTTTCAGGTTTGGGAAATTGACTTTCTAATTTGAAGTGCCCTCTCTGATTCAGAACTAGATACTACCATTTATAACGTTTGATGGATCGCTTTCCATATGTATGTCCTTCGAGGAAGTTTGGCAACTTTTAGTTTTATGGCTGATGGCAATCTGTGTTAAGGGCATAGAAAATGACGAGAATCTGTATGGTGCTTCAAATTAGGGAATCCACCCAAGCAAGCACCAGAAATAGCTTTAGAATTTTTCAATGTAAAAAAGAAATGTGGGAACCTGGAAACTTCAAAAAGAAAAGCTGTATCTTTAAAAGACTGCTATGAACTAGCCCAAACTGATAGTAATTCTTTCACTGCTTCCATATGCAGTAAGGATACGCCTTATACCAGGCATTTGACTAGTACATTTTTTTTTTTTAATGAGTAAGATATTATCTTTGGTCTCTTTATGGTTTTGTCACCAATGAACTTATCAAAAAAAAACTTTATGGAAGAGATTCATATTTTCAATATACATTGCCCTGGTTAGCTTGTTTGTTTAATCATTCAAAGTTTATGGAGTTACTCTTTTTATCCCTTTATAATTGTGTAACAAAAGGTATTTTCTCTGTTTTCAAAGTGCTCATGAGCTTGTGAGGAGAAAATCGACTATAATAAGAAGAGGTAGATGCTGTTATAGAAGTATGAACATGAGAGTTCATGGAGTATGCTGGAAATTACAGGTAGTCTGCTGTGCCTGGAGCTTAGGGAGACTGGAATGGAAAGCAGTGGTTAGACAAGAGATAAAGTGGTTAGGACCAGACCCTATTGGGGCTTAAATGGCAGAGTAAGGAGTTTGGAAGTTACCCCTTGTGCATTGGGAGGCCTTTTAAAATTATTATGTAAGAGAATCACATGACCAAACATGAATTTTAAAGGTAAGTCTTGAAATTGGGTGCAGAGTGGTCTGAAAAAAGGGGAGAGAGGAAAGAGTAGAAACAGATTAGTACAGTTGAGGAAGTTCCTAACATAGTCCAGGCAAACTATGATTAGGGGCTGAACCAAGATGATGGCAGTAGGAATGGAGAAGTAAGTCTAGATTTGGGGCATATTTTAGAGATCAAACTGGCAGGATTTGAAAACATGTAGCTGTGTCATTTTTCAGTGATGCAGAGGGCTGTTTGGGAGAGGAAGGCACTTAAAAGGACTGTGGGATATTATTCAGTGAGTAGGGCACACAAGAGGAGAAAAGCACATATAGGGGACAGAAGATAAAAGATTTGGTTTTACAGATGTTAGCTTTAATGGGTCTGTGCAATAATGGACTAGAGGAGTCAAACAAGAGGTTAAAAATAGAAGTCTATCACTTGAGAAAGCGGTGAAGTAAAAAATAACCTCTAGTAATAAGTGTTTCCATACATCTATTATTCTCTGTAGGATGTAGATCTTCAGTGTTTCTTGGGTTTTTTTTGGTTTTTTTTGCTAAACTTTTCTTAAGTTTCATCTATTTCATTCAAGTATTTGGGGATTCAGTAAATTAAAATTTTTAAAGATGTAAATTACATTCTCCCCTTAGTATTACCTCCCATCAGTCCTCATTTTTGGAAACAATCTGCCCGATTGCTTGATCTGTTCCTTTTATTCCACTGCTTCCTGAATTTAGTTCACTGATCATAATTGTCTGATACTGCAACAATAATTTGCAGTCAAAGGGAGAATGTTTGCTGTTTTCCATTTCATTCCTCTCCTAATGAAGTACATCAATTATTTCTTTTTTTTTTTTTAACGTCAACAACACATTGGTCAGATATCTTTGGGAAATAGTTTCTGTTGATTCCCAGGTCCTTTCTTGGGTTTCCTTTGGGTACAATTTAGATAAAACTTCCCTGAGGACATGTCCTTGCACTGTCACTCTGTCATTTTGTAGGGTCACAAAGCCTTGCTGGATCTTCTTACATCCCTTGATCATTTAACTGCACAAAAGTGCTTGAAGACTTCTGCCAGCTTAAAGACTTTCTTATGCCCTTACATGAGGATCATTTGTAAAATATTAACTACCCAGATCCCCAGGGGATGCTAATGTTCATAATTTTCTATTTTAAAAATGCTTATTTGTTTCCTAAATTGAAGCCAATTCTCTATTCTGTAATGAAGTTTGCTTTTTTTTTTCTTTATGGACATATTGCCATTTTATTATTTTCTGGCTGCTTTGTAACTCTTTTGTTCCTTTCCACTTGCTCTTTTCCTTTGAGATTTGTTGATTTTCTATAGTGGTATGCTTTTGCTTATTGTTTGTTTCATTTTGTTTTGTCTTTTAACAGCCTTTGAAAATGTGGAATCTTGTCAAAAGTTTTTTTGTGAAAATCTAAATAGATTCTATCTGCTGGACTCCCTTTATCTGCATATGTATTTTCTCCCTGGAAGAATTATAATAGATCAGTCATGCTTGATTTCTCCTTGTATAAAGCATGTTGCATTTTCTCCAACACATTCTTTGCTTAAGTGGTTGGTAATGGGAATAAAGCACAACATTTGTCAACGACTCAAGATAACTACAGCAATATGACAGGATGCCCGAATTTTCAAATGGTGACTTACTTGTCTGATTGAAATTAGTAAATATAGTCATTGGAATTTAGAAAGTTTGTTCTCAGGATATGACTGTATAACAACAATATCACAATATAGGAATACCTGTTGTATTTTCTGATGACTAATGTGGATGAATGTGGTGTTTGTTCCAATGTGAGGGATGAGGTAAGGGAATAACACAGGAGCCCTAGAGCCCATAAAAAACAACCAAAAAGCAATTCTAGAAAAATAAATAAATGGATTGATTAAAAAGTTGGTGCTTTCAGATTTGACATTTTTGGGGGAATGACTTTTGATAAGATGAAGTGAAATACCAGATTTTAAAAATGCCAGGTTGTTCTTTTCTAGAAAGGCTTTTAAGTAAGCTTTTTTTCTTTCTCACTTAGGAGGGGAAAAAAATTCAACCTTTTGAGCATAGTACATATGGTTGTCTAGGCAACAAGCACAATAATAACATCTACAGCATCCATGTGAACCTTAATTATAGCATTATATTAAAGTAGCACATGTTAACTCTTTAGCAAAACGCATGTATTCCTTACTTTGGAGAATATTAACTATTTATACATAGCCTTTCAAATTAAAGTGCCTGCTTCTCTACAAAAGTAGTTTCATGACAAATGGTTAAGAATTCTAGCAGTTTCTCTCATGATATTTCAAGAATGAAAGCTAAGGCTGAAGAGATGTACATTCTGTTTATATTATGTTCACTTTATCAGTTATTTATGGAGTGTTAGTGATGTGCCTAGCTCCGTGGGAAAGGTTTTGGTTATTATTTTTTTTCAGTATAAATTGTGGGATCTGTGTAAAAGAGCTTAAAATCATATTAAGGAAATAAGACCGTCATGTAAAAAATGTTCTAAGAATATCAATATTTAAACATCTCCACATACATTATCTGAATGAAATAATACAGTCAAGTGTTGATTTGAATCAAGCACCAGCCTTTGATATTGCTGCATAACAAAATGCCACAAATTTAGTGGCTGAAAACAACACAAATTTATGAGCTCACAGGCCTGTAAGTCAGAAGTCCAGGTGGACTCAGTTGGTATCTCTGATCCTGGTTTCACAAGGCCAAAATCAAGGTGTCATTTGGCTTGGGCTCTTAGCTAGAGGCTCCAGGGTAGACTCTGCTTCTGATCCCATTTATCTTGTCTGAATTCAGCTCCTTGTGGTTATGGAATGGAGGTCTCTGCTTTCTTGATGGCTGTCAGTCGAAAACTGCTCTCGGCTCCTAAAGGTTATCAACATTCTTTCTTTTTGGTCACACCCACCTTCAAGCCAGCAATGGTACACCAAATCGCCCCTGTGTTTTGAGTCTGACTCCTCCTTCTTTGACCAGCTGGAGAAAATTCTCTGCTTTTAAAAGGCTCAGCTGGTTGGGGCAGACCCACAGAGGTAATCTGTATATCTCAAGATCAATTGACTTAGGATTTTAATTATGTCTGCAAAATTCCTTCAGAAATGTATCTAGATTAATGTTTGATCGAATAACCAGAGGACAGGACTCTTGGGTATCCATATTAATAATACTGCCTACCACACTACAGGACATCAGGAAGGGATGGAAATTATTGAAAAATCTCCAGAGTTGAAATGGGCTTGAATTCATCTTTGAAAAATAGATAAAATTTGGACATATGGAGAAAGGACTAGGGATGTTATTCCAAGTGGGAGAAACAGCATAAACCAAAGCAGAGAGATTCAGGCAATGAGTAGGTTTTGTATAGAACATTAGGTAGACTTGTGGACTATTAGAGGTTTTATGATCTAGTGAAAAGTGAGCTTTACAGACGTGTGACTTGAGCAAGTTACTTTAACCTGGTGACTCTTAGTTTGATCACCAATAAAATTAGAGTAATAGTAGAATACAGCTCACAAGATTGTTGGAATTGATTGGAAGCTTGATAGAGATAGATAGATAGATAAATAGATAGATAGATACAGATAGACACAGTCAGACAGACATAAATATAGAAAGAAAATTTCTAGCTTCTAGCAATGCATATCAGGATTACCATATCTTTTATCGCATGTAGATTCATTATTAATTAATATTCTGGTTTGGGGATTATGGGATACCTGCTGATGTTTTTTGCCTCTTAGCTGTATATTTCACTTTGTATTTTGAGTTTTTAAAGTACTGTCAACCCCACCTAATTCTATGTATCTGGAAAATTGGTGAGAAAATTAAACTGAATGAAATAAAAGATTTGGGAGAGGTAAATATCACCTCTGCCCCTATTCCCTACCCTTGCCACCCATGGTTGACACAACTCTACTGATTACTATCATTTGAATATAAATGTTCAAATCAACTAGTAGTCCTTAACAGTAGTATCATGCTTTCCAAGGTTACAGAGGAAAATATCATTGGGAACAGGATAAGACATACTCATGAATTAAACATAGATGAATTATACTTTAATTTTTTTACTTATCTATATGATCTATCAATTATTTATTCAAGAAAAATGAATTGAATACCTACTATGTGCCAGGCACGGTACTTGTGAGTTACAAAGATGGACAAAACATACTCTCTGTTCTGAAAAATATTTTTCACTAACGGGGAAGTGTCTAGGAAAAGCTGTTTTCCTTTATTCTCACACTGCTACCACACTCAACACTTCTGACACCAAGGATCTGGGTTTATTCCCACACCAACCAATTCTCCAACACCAGCTGGGTGTCCTAAAATTCGGTTCGGTACTGACACTATCTATGTAGAATTATGGCTTGTTCTTTCTGGTGAGCAGCTCCCATCCAGGAGCCCACCAAGAGTCACCTCATTAGAACAAAGGACACTGCAGTCACCCAGAAAATTCCTAAGGTTTAGCTCTGTGTCAGGAACCAGGGTCAAAAGACAAATATTGGAACAAAAGATGCTCCTATCACTCTTATCACATAGGAAATTCCAATGATTTTAGGAGTGCTGTTCCAGGAATCAGAGGCAGAGAGCAATATACATGTATTTCCTATAATTTCACAGGGAGATGTACACATATACAAGTGTACCCACACACAAACACAAACACACACAGTTAATTATAACAGTCTTGATAGTTAATACACAGTATTATTATATGTTAGGCATTTTTATGGTATTCATTCCATTAAACGGTATTCTGTGAGATCACGCTGAGTAGCTATGTGGTACATTGACAAGTCTCTGCTTGTTTATGCACTTATTCCTTCTACAAGCATTTATTATTTCTTATTTGCCAGGCTATGGCACACACTACTAATGCCAAGATGAATAAGGCAGAGTCTCAACTCTCAAGGAGCTCACGGTCTAGTGAATGTAAAAGATATTCCAAAGAATATCATGCAGGGGTGATAGTGATCTGCAACCTTCATGTAAGTGTGAGGCTCACAATGTGTTGCTCTGAGAAATGAAGTGAAACCAAAATTATAATTCCTATACTTTAAAAGTACCAAACAGAAAGTTACAGTAAATCTTTCATTGATAGGAATATGTATTAAACTTGAGCATATTTGCCAGCCCTCCTTTGGGTTAAATATGACCCTTTCTATGGTGGCCTTTTAAAATGCAAATGCCCCTGGAGAGTTAATCCTTTAAATCAATATCACATTAGTGGCTTTTTTTCTCTGATACAAGGAGCCCAAGGCAGCATAACGATACAGAAAGTTGGTAATAGGGAGGAGGGTACGTTGAGGAATTTTAAGAAAGAAACTCCTTCTAATTTATACTTTTGCTGAGGTCCTGATGCTACATTTCTATCTTAACTAGAACATTTATTTTAAGTGGAAGCATTTTACTAACCAGCACTCTCAATTTCCTTTGCACATCTTCACTATACTTCTAGATCCACTTTTATTAAAGACATTTAATTTTGCCTCTTAGTAGCAAAGTGGCCTGTAGGAATATATGTAATACTTTACCTACAATGCTTTTCTGCAATTTGGCAAAGAATTATAAATAAATACATGCTACTAACCCTTTGAAAAATATCTTGAACAAAAAGATTCACTCCCATTTTAAGTCAGTGTACATATGTCCTTAGCAGTTGATGCCATTTATGAACAAATCTTCACAATTATTTCCAATAAAAGATTGCAGATGTAAAAATCTTTTCACTGGCCTTAAATATACCATATACTTTTCTGCTCATTTTTTTTTGTTTGGAAACTCAGCTAATCTTCAATTAACTACACAAACGTGACTTTAATTAATTTTTCTAAACTACTTATTATAACGCCCAAATAAAATATATAATATGTCCAGCGAATTTTCCTAAAGTTTTAAAACATAACTGCACAATGAAACAATATTGTTTTCTTCTTCTACAATTGATTTCCACCAAAATTGTTTTCTTTACCACTTTCTCTTAGTTTTCTCCTTTTTATTCCAAATATTTCATGAGATATTACTAAAAATATCATTCCCACCTTATATATCTGTAAAGTAAATAATTATAATCCTCTTCTTGGAATATCAAAACAGAAGCTCACCAGGCACATTTCCTGATAATGGTAATGATGACAAGAGAGCTATTACAGTTGTCTGACTACAGTATTTGAGTTTGGAAGCTCTTTAATACCAATTACTTTCCTGTTTCCAACTATGGCCATGGCCTTGAGTAAACTATTTAATATACTTGCCTTTATTTTCCCATTTTAAAAGGAAGAATGAGTCTATTTTTATATCAAAGGAAGGCATTGAGAATCAGTTGACTTAAAGAAAACATTTAGACCTAAAAACAGAAATATGAAAGATATAAATATTACATATATCCTTGTGTGTATATTTGTACACATAATATTTCTATATATCAATTTAATTCTATTGTGATAATGCTTATATTAAAGTTTATAACAATGATGCAATGAAACGTCCTTAATAATCGTCTAAGGTATAGGTACATGTAACTTGTTACATTATGTATTTTGTTACCATAGTTTTACATAATCATTTTTTGGGAAAATATAATTTTAAAGTAGTTGAACACACTTTTTATTATTTAAATTTTTGATGATCTCAGGGCAAAGGGAAGTGGAGTGAGTAGAAGTATAGATGAGCCAAGAGGGCTATTGAAGTTTTGGGGGGCTGGGTGATTGGAGCACTATTCCCTCTATTTCTGCATATGTTTGATATTTTCTAAGAAATAGTTCACATAACTTTAAAAAATATTATGTTCAGTAACATAACCTAAATTTTTAAATGCTTAAAGTTTGAATACACTCATGAAGCTAACAGTATTTACAGCTGATGATTTTTAAAAACACAATTATTACATCCCATGGGGAAATAACAAGCTTTAATAAGGACTAGCAAGAGAATCTGATTTAAAGAGTTAGTAAAATGTTGATAATTGGTATGATAATTTTGCATAAGTTATATGAAGTGGCTTCTGGAAATGAGCACATTTTAATTTCAATATCACGGAGGGAGGAAAAAGAATCACTTTCAGTGTTTTTCAGTTTAGCTCCATAGAAAGCAAATCAATGTTTCACTTAGAAGAGATGGGAAAACCAAGATCTTTTGACTTCCTAATTCTGCTGGATGTTGCTATGATTTCACAATGCTAGCTACTTATTTCAAAGTTTGGTTTTGACCTCATATTTTATATACACAAACAGCTTTTCAGTTCCAAAGTAAAAACTGTGAAATTATCTGATAGATGGAAACAACCTCACCAATAGAACTGTAAGTAGCAACAAAGAAAGGTCGATAAATACTTGTTTTCCATTTAGGTCTCAGGGTTTCCGAAGCACATGAAGGAGAAAAAGTGAAAGGCCCTAAATAGTTGCCCCCTAGTCACTGGCAGACAGAAGAACAGAACTTGTTTCATACTTATGAATGGTAAGCCTATTTTTGAACATAGAATGGAATGTCCATAGGAATTTGGTAGCATATTCTTAGAGCAGGTATTAAATTATTATTATGGGAAAAGACTTGAAGTTTAAAGTTACTGCAGGGAAAATTCATTCAATAAATAGTGTCCACTCTGAATCTGTGAATATTTGAATACATTTTGTAGGATTTCTTTTTCAAAGACACATTTTTACTCTTTACTGAAGTGTAATAAACATCCAGAAAAAATGCGCATAGCATAATATTTTAATGCTGTTTGGTTTACGTTCCAATCAAGAAAAATAAAAATTCAAGTTGATATATTGTATAAATGCAGTTAAGTATAACATGATCAGTCTCTGGTAAATTCATTTCTTTTCGACTGTCCCTCCTTTGTCCCCTACTTCCATCTCTCTCTCCTGTCTCTCTTCCTTTTTTCCTCCCTTCTTTCCATTAACAGACATGTTTGAAGTCTTACTGTATGCCTGGCACCATACAAGGCATTAGAGATAAAGCAAAGAACAATACAGATATGTTTCATGCCCTCACAGATTTTCCAGTCTAGTGGGACCAGCAGACAAATAAACAGGAGAAAGAATGAAGAGGTAATAGGGGAAATCCATTATGCTATGAGAGCACATAAGAGGTGAACTTTCCCTTTTCCTGGTCGTTAATCCTTTTTAGTGAGCCCAAAGTGAATCCCTTTGTCTTTAAATCTTACAGTCTATATCATATTTATATATGCTTTTCTAACAATAATAGCTCAAAGTATGCTTCTCACTTCCTTCTTCACACCAGGCACCTACCCCCACATTATAGTTCAATTCCCTGGTACCCAGCACAGAAATGTTTTATTTTTACTGGTTCCTCTAAAAACCCAAGAATAGCACCTATTCTTTTTAATCAACTAAGCCACTAACATATAAGTAACAGAATCTCTAGGTAACTGTTGCTGAATCTCAAGTGGGTATTCTAAAATGTGAGTAGAAGATCTGTGGGTTTGTGTACTTTTGATTTCTACATGCTTTCTTCTGTTTGGCATTCCTGGATAGGACTGGTAAGTCATTCTTGACAATTTCTACTATGTCATAGGTTATTAAAACTCTCCTCTCTCCTTTCATTTTCAACACCAACTTCACTCTAGTGATCCAAATCTCTGCTTGTGTTGGATCTTACACGGAGAAACAGCATTCATTCAAGATTACTTTCCATTCTGAGTCCGGTAAAAAGACATGCACATGTAATAGCTCTCTGATAAAAAGTTGTGACTTCTACTTAATAAGACTCCTACAGGCAACATTTTGAGTTATAGTTTTATGTGTCATTCCTGTTAATGTGATTTCTATAGAAATGTATGTAGTTGGAGCAATAAAACATTGATAGTGGAGATTGTTTACTTTCATTAAGATATATAAATAATATTAGAAGTCTACTGAATCACAAGATGGAGGGCATAGATTCTAGTCCTGTTGAAGCCACTTACTACCAAATTACTGTAGTGTTCCCTGGGCTTTTATTGCACTATCTGTAAAAAGAGATACTTGCATTCCCTACAAGGATCATACCTCTGCTGCTTATCTCACATGGTTGTTATGAGGCTCCAAAAATATGATGAAGACTTTTGGAATTGCTTTTAAAAACTGAAAAGCACAATACAAATATAAGGTGTAACTTTTATTCTACTATTAAACTTAGGTAGTTGACTTTTACTATCATTACTGATTTTGTAACACATTTTAGCTTTAAAATATGACAAATCAAACCCTCATAAGATAGAGCTCACAGTCAATTCTGGGTTCCAAGCAAAACATTTCTTTTCGTTAATTACAGTACTATTTTTACTCAAGTCGGGATAATTAGTTTTACTCCCAGTGTGAACTGAAAAATATTCAATACCTACACATTTAGGGTGTCTTAGCCCCATCCTGTGATCTTACACATATACCTTTGAAGTTAGCACTTACTTTTTGAATGAAATGAACTTGAAATAGTATTTTGGATGCCTAAGTTTTTAAAAATCATTGTAGGATAGTTCATTTAAATATTCAGTTTTGTTCTTTGCACTATGGGAGAAAACAACTTAATAAAACTGGCTTGCCAGTACCTTTAATTCTCAATCCAACCAAAGATCATGAGAAAGACATCCTCTGGGTAATCAGAAGAATGTGATAGTAGAGAGTAGAAACACCAGCACACAGTAGAAAGGAAGAGCCTGACCTGATAGGCCTTGAAGTTTATACTTGTTCTGCTCCTCCTTGAGCTATAAGACTCCCCAGGTCCCTATTTCATAATATGTAAATTTAGGGGTGTGGATGCAGTGGCCATACAATTCTGCAATATTGTGTCTATCCTTCTGGAAAGTAGTTGGCTAAAAGTCAACAGGCCCAGGCAAGTGTTACCCTTAGAAAGTTCAACTCCAATTAAGAAGAAATCTTAATTTGTTACCAACAGAGATAATTTATGGCCATTCCCCTAAAAATATCTGTGTGTGGGTGTTGGGGGGTGTATGTGTGCTACTGGGTAATATAGATATACTTTATGTAACAGGATTTCCAAACTAAAAATCGATTATCATAAATTCATTTCTATAAAATGATTCCACCTAATATTACAGAAATGCCTACTGTGTTATTTCCACTATAGCAACCACCTGGAGCTCCCAGTATAATAATAAAACTTGGATTTTGAGAGCAACTAGCACTTGATTTGGCTCAACAAATATAGTTATCACTATATCAGTTCCCAATGATATCATTGTTATAGACCAGAGAAAGGAAGGGAAGAGAAAGGAAGAGAAGGGAAGAGAGGGAAAGAGGGAGAAAGGGAGAGAGAGAGAGAGAGAGAGAGAGAGAGAGGGAGAGAGAGAGAGAGAGAGAGAGAGAGAGAGAGAGAGATTTCTAGAGATTAAAAGAAAGAAAGCAAATTTTGGGCATGAGGTTTTTCTAAAGATCCTGACATTAAAGAAGTCTCTTTTTCTGGTTTGAGATGGTAACCAACTTAGAGCTGATTAGCATATTGGTGAGAAGTAGGATGGGAGGCACAAACTCACTGGCCTGAGATCCAGAGGACCAGAGCTCTAGCTCTGCCATAAATAAAAGTTTTGTGTAAATCACCTCCTTTCCCTGGACCCCAATTTTCTTTCCTGTGAGGTGCAGAGGGTGAACTAAATGATCTCTAAAAGCCCTTCCATTTTGAACATTCTACAAATGACTTAAGAAAGAAGATCCTGTGAAGAAGAGGTTTGTGGCTCTTCATGGATGACTCATCCCTCTGAGTTAATACTAAAACAGTGCTTCAAATTAGTACTTTGTTAATGTTGGTCCTTTCAGTTGTATAACTAAATGTGTTACAGAGTGAAGTGAGGATGAAATAAAAGATCTGAAACCTGAAGTTGCTTTTTTACCATTAACTCCTCATAGAAGGATGGACAGATGCCTTGCTTCACTCCCACATTTAAACTTTTCTGAGATGTTTTATTTAAGGAATCCTGTATACTTCAAAGTGGTCTCTCACAGTACTGTCAAGTAAATACAAAATCTTCCTGGATTCTTTCCTGCCTCTTTCTGGATTATTTCTCATTCCATACAGGATTTTAATGTCAAATGTCCCATACAATGTTTTAGCTGATAAACCTTGAATTATTTCTCATCCTGGAAGAGCAAACCCCCCCCCAATATCACACCACTATGGCCTACCCTGGGCCATCCAACACCTACTGACTTCTACCTCCTAGACATCTCTACCTGATAGCAATTATAATTATTGAAGAGTCACTAACTCACAAGGTTATCTCAGGCAAGTCACTTCAGATTTCTGAGCTTCTGTTCCCTCTTATGATAGTTGAATTAAGTGATTCTTTCTGAGTTAAAATTTCTTGATTTTATGCTCGATTTCAGCATGGTTTGGCATTGTAGTCATATGACAGCAGGAGCTGTATTATAAGCACTTAAATAATGTTTCTGCACAGGATCCGTGTATGGATATGCCTATGTAAATCCTAAAGGCGCCATTTCTGATGTGTTGTAAGCTAGTCAAGCTTCAGGAGCCTGTGGATAGTGCTTATCTCCCATTACTGCACAGGGAGAGAAAGTAATCCACTAATCCTTCCTATTGCTTCTCAGTTCAGTGGAACCTTCCAAAGTGCAAGTTACAAGGGCAGATTTATAATCTGAAAGTGAGACACTTGATACTCAAAGTCTTGGTGGAGAAGCCCCAAAAGACCTGCAATTATTTTTCTGCACACACTTTCATAAAGTTATTAGATATCCTTTTTTGGAAAAGAATGTCTGACAAGGGACACAGCATGTGGTTCAGCTCCAGCCATGAATTTGATATAAGGTTTTCAGGAAACCACAGCAAAGGGCAATAGAAGTGTACTTATCAGCTCTCTTGTTTTCTTATTTCCACTCTATGCATCTGGCTGATCCCTTGCTTTATATGGAAATGCTTGACAGAATTACAGATGCCTTCTAAGCGAAAATCATGCTGTTATAGATAGGCTTTGGACATTGCATTTGTTTGGAGATAATGCCTTAAAAACAACACCACAGTGAAATGTATGCATAAAGGATGGCAATAATTTACAGATAAAAATCCAATATGTTAGGTGAAATAACAGCTCTTCCATGCTGCCTATCTATGACTAATAGTTGAAAAGCAATTAGAAAATATGTAGATGAAGGAACTCAAATACATGAAATGACAATAATTAAGTATGACAGCATTCACAAAACTGAAAAGCATATGATAAACTAAGAAAAGTACACATAGAATATACCCCAGACTGAGGTTATTCATTGTAAAAAGAGCTCTTAGACATCAATAAAGATGAACAGGCATACAAAAATGGGCAAAGTTAGGATAGGACAATACAACAAAAAAGAAAATTAAATGGCTTATAAATATAAGGAAAAAAATTGACAGGGGCTGTCCCAAAGAAATTATATTAAAAACTAATATTTTTAACCATCAAATTAACAAAGCATTTTAAGAAATAATAATATTCTTTCTCAGTAAAGGTGCAGGAAAATGGGCATAGTCATCCATAATTTGTGGGAAGTAAGTTAGTACAGTCTTTCTTGAAGAAAATGTGCCAGTATTCACCAAAAGCTATGGAATTTTGCATGCCCTTTTTCTTAATATAGGAATTTATACCAAGGAAATAATGTATGTGCACCTAGATGTTATTACAAGAATACTTTGAAGTGTTGTTTCTAACATTAAAGAATAACAACAAATATCCAGTAATAGAACAGTCATTAAATAAATGCTGTATATTCATACAAAAGGAAAACTAATAATCAAATATAATGCTGAAAAAGAACATTTAATAATATGCAAAATGTTCATGACAGTTAAGTGAAAATATCATATTATTGTGAAGCATAACCTTTTTTTAATAAAAAAGAAAGTGTGATCATTACCACACATGCACATGCATCTGTCCAAAAGGCATGTACCTAAAAAAATAATTATGATTGACGTGGGATAATGAAATGGCAAAATTTTTCATTCTTTACATTTTATTACATTTTCAATGTTTTCTAAAGTGGATATTATTACTGTAAAAAGAAAAATATTTTAAAGTCTCAAATATACTTGAAGACTACATCATTAACATCTGAATGTGTATATTTTTATACCATCATGTTAAAACCACTATATAATAGATGGAATAAATCAAAACAAAATCTCTAAAATCTCTTTTAAATTTGTTCTAACTTGCAGATATTAATTGTAGAAAAGTATAAAGAAGAAAATCAAAATCATCTATCCTGGCACCCAAATACAACCACTGAATATTTTGGCATATATACTTTTCTACATAGATAAGATAAACTTAGAGATATATAGTCTTTTTATAAACTGTTTTTTTTTCAGTATATGTATATCTATAAATTGCTTTTCCACTTTACAGTATATCACAAACATTTCCCTTAAATGTAATTCAAAAAATTATTTTTATTGGACTCATATTATTCTATAACATAAATATACTATCATCTATTTAATCAGTCCCCCATTATTGAGCCTCTAAATTGTTGCCATTTTTTAAAAAACTATTAGGGCAAACACTTGTGATGACCAACTATATGGATTAATCTTGGACTTCCTTTCTGATTTTTCTTAGGATGACTTCTTAGTTCTGGAGTTATTGCTTTAAATTACCTAGTATACTTTGCCAAATAGCCTTTGAGAAAATGTGTACTAATTAATGCTTCTACTTTAATTTTACGGGACTTGCTGTTTCTCTACACCCTTGTAAACATTAAAGATTACCATGTTTTCCTTCCTTTGCCAGGTTAAATAGTGAGGTTCAGCCATTTTTTTTTCATATTTTTCTTTTGTAGTATGCCCATTCATGCCATTTATCCTTTGAATTGTTGTCACTAATATTATCCTTATTGACTGATAAAAACTTATTTTATATTGAGAATATATATTGAACACAGCTAACATTAGGAACACTCAGAAGAAAACTGGGTGACATGTGGTAGATATCAAGCAAATGATGCTGAAAGCTCAGCCTATCTGTACACTGGTGCCGAATCAAATCTCGGAGAAAGAGTTTTGGGTGAAGTAGAAAAGAATAGCTTTATTGCTTTGCCAGGCAAAAGGGAGACACAGAGGGCTCCTGCCCTCGAAAACTATGCATCCCAAACCAGGGGAGTTTGGTGAGGAGTTTTATGGCTATGGTTCAATGGTGGGGCTGCTGATAAGATTAGGGTGTGTGTAGGAGCTGCCTTCTTCTAATCTGGTCTCAGGTAGACTTCTTTTTTTATTTTTTTTTATTTTTATTTTTATTTTTTATTAGTTTCTGCTTTACAACAAAGTGAATCAGTCATACATATACATCTGTTCCCACATCCCCTCCCTCATGCATCTCCCTCCGTCCCACCCTCCACATCCCACCCCTCCAGGCGGTCACAAAGCACGGAGCTGATCTCCCTGTGCTCTGCGGCTGCTTCCCACTATCTATCTACCTTACGTTTGGTAGTGTATATATGTCCATGCCTCTCTTTCGCTTTGTCACAGCTTACCCTTCCCCCTCCCCATATCCTCGAGTTCATTCTCAAGTAGGTCTGTGTCTTTATTCCCGTTATACCCCTAGGTTCTTCATGACATTTTTTTTGTAATTCCATATATATGTGTTAGCATACGGTATTTGTCTTTCTCTTTCTGACTTACTTCACTCTGTATGACAGACCATAGGTCTATCCACCTCATTACAAATAGCTCAGTTTCGTTTCCTTTTATGGCTGAGTAATATTCCATTGTATATATGTGCCACATCTTCTTTATCCATTCATCCGATGATGGACACTTAAGTTGTTTCCAGCTCCAGGCTATTGTGAAGAGAGCTGCAATGAACATTTTGGTACATGTCTCTTTTTGAATTATGGTTTTCTCAGGGTATATGCCTAGTAGTGGGATTGCTGGGTCATATGGTAGTTCTATTTGTAGTTTTTTAAGGAACCTCCATACTGTTCTCCATAGTGGCTGTACCAATTCACATTCCCACCAGCAGTGCAAGAGTGTTCCCTTTTCTCCACACCCTCTCCAGCATTTATTGTTTCTAGATTTCTTGATGATGGCCATTCTGACTGGTGTGAGATGATATCTCATTGTAGTTTTGATTTGCATTTCTCTAATGATTAATGATGTTAAGCATTCTTTCATGTGTTTGTTGGCAATCTGTATATCTTCTTTGGAGAAATGCCTATTTAAGTCTTCTGCCCATTTTTGGATTGGCTTCTTTGTCTTTTTGCTGTTGAGCTGCATGAGCTGTTTATAAATTTTGGAGATTAATCCTTTTTCAGTTGCTTCATTTGCAAATATTTTCTCCCATTCTGATGGTTGTCTTTTGGTCTTGTTTATGGTTTCCTTTGCTGTGCAAAAGCTTTGAAGTTTCATTAGGTCCCATTTGTTTATCTTTGTTTTTATATCCATTTCTCTAGGAGGTTGGTCCAAAAGGATCTTGCTGTGATTTATGTCATAGAGTGTTCTACCTATGTTTTCCTCTAAGAGTTTGATAGTTTCTGGCTTTACATTTAAGTCTTTAATCCATTTTGAGCTTATTTTTGTGTATGGTGTTAGGGAATGATCTAATCTCAAAATTTTACATGTCCCTGTCCAGTTTTCCCAGCACCACTTATTGAAGAGGCTGTCCTTTCTCCACTGTACATTCCTGCCTCCTTTATCAAAGATAAGTTGGCCATATGTGCGTGGGTTTATCTCTGGCCTTTCTATCCTGATCCACTTATCTATCTTTCTGTTTTTATGCCAGTACCACACTGTCTTGATTACTGTAGGTTTGTAGTATAGTCTGAAGTCAGGGAGCCTGATTCCTCCAGCTCCGTTTTTCGTTCTCAAGATTGCTTTGGCTATTCGGGGTCTTTTGTTTTTCCAAACAAATTTTGAAATTTTTTGTTCTAGTTCTGTGAAAAATGCCAGTGGTAATTTGATAGGGATTGCATTGAATCTGTAGATTGCTTTGGGTAGTAGAGTCATTTTCACAATATTGATTCTTCCAATCCAGGAGCATGGTATATCTCTCCATTTATTTGTATCATCTTTAATTTCTTTCATCAGTGTCTTATAATTTTCTGCATACAGGTCTTTTGTCTCCTTAGGTAGGTTTATTCCTAGATATTTTATTCTTTTTGTTGCAATGGTAAATGGGAGTGTTTTCTTGATTTCACTTTCAGATTTTTCATCATTAGTGTACAGGAATGCCAGAGTTTTCTGTGCATTAATTTTGTATCCTGCTACTTTACCAAATTCATTGATTAGCTCTAGTAGTTTTCTGGTAGTATCTTTTGGATTCTCTATGTATAGTATCATGTCATCTGCAGACAGTGACAGCTTTACTTCTTCTTTTCCAATTTGGATTCCTTTTATTTCCTTTTCTTCTCTGATTGCTGTGGCTAAAACTTCCAAAACTATGTTGAATAAGAGTGGTGAGAGTGGGCAGCCTTGTCTTGTTCCTGATCTTAGTGGAAATGGTTTCAGTTTTCCACCATTGAGGACAATGTTGGCTGTGGGTTTGTCATGTATGGCCTTTATTATGTTGAGGAAAGTTCCCTCTATGCCTACTTTCTGCAGGGTTTTTATCATAAATGGGTATTGAATTTTGTCGAAAGCTTTCTCTGCATCTACTGAGATAATCATATGGTTTTTCTCCTTCAACTTGTTAATATGGTGTATCACGTTGATTGATTTGCATATATTGAAGAATCCTTGCATTCCTGGAATAAACCCCACTTGATCATGGTGTATGATCCTTTTAATGTGCTGTTGGATTCTGTTTGCTAGTATTTTGTTGAGGATTTTTGCATCTATGTTCATCAGTGATATCGGCCTGTAGTTTTCTTTCTTTGTGACATCCTTGCCTGGTTTTGGTATCAAGGTGATGGTGGACTCGTAGAATGAGTTTGGGAGTGTTCCTTCCTCTGATATTGTTTGGAAGAGTTTGAGAAGGATGGGTGTTAGCTCTTCTCTAAATGTTTGATAGAATTCGCCTGTGAAGCCATCTGGTCCTGGGCTTTTGTTTGATGGAAGATTCTTAATCACAGTTTCAATTTCAGTGCTTGTGATTGGTCTATTCCTATTTTCTATTTCTTCATGAGTCAGTCTTGGCAGGTTGTGCATTTCTAAGAATTTGTCCATTTCTTCCAGGTTGTCCATTTTATTGGCATAGAGTTGCTTATAGTAATCTCTCATGATCTTTTGTATTTCTGCAGTGTCAGTTGTTACTTCTCCTTTTTCATTTCTAATTCTATTGATTTGAGTCTTCTCCCTTCTTTTCTTGATGAGTCTGGCTAATGGTTTGTCAATTTTGTTTATCTTCTCAAAGAACCAGCTTTTAGTTTGGTTGATCTTTGCTATCGTTTCCTTCATTTCTTTTTCATTTATTTCTGATCTGATCTTTATGATTGCTTTCCTTCTGCTAAATTTGGGGGGTTTTTGTTCTTCTTTCTCTAATTGCTTTAGGTGCAGGGTCAGGTTGTTTACTCGAAATGTTTCCTGTTTCTTAAGGTGGGCTTGTATTGCTATAAATTTCCCCCTGAGAAATGCTTTTGCTGCATCCCATAGGTTTTGGGTCGTCGTGTCTCCATTGTCATTTGTTTCTAGGTATTTTTTAATTTCCTCTTTGATTTCTTCAGTGATCACTTCGTTATTGAGTAGTGTATTGTTTAGCCTCCATGTTTTTGTATTTTTTACAGATCTTTTCCTGTAATTGATGTCTAGTATCATAGCATTGTGGTCGGAAAAGATACTTGATACAATTTCAATTTTCTTAAATTTACCAAGGCTTGATTTGTGACCCAAGATATGGTCTATCCTGGAGAATGTTCCATGAGCACTTGAGAAAAATGTGTATTCTGTTGTTTTTGGATGAAATGTCCTATAAATATCAACTAAGTCCATCTTGTTTAATGTATCATTTAAAGCTTGTGTTTCCTTATTTATTTTCATTTTGGATGATCTGTCCATTGGTGAAAGTGGGGTGTTAAAGTCCCCTACTATGATTGTGTTATTGTCGATTTCCCCTTTTATGGCTGTTAGTATTTGCCTTATGTATTGAGGTGCTCCTATGTTGGGTGCATCAATATTTACAATTGTTATATCTTCTTCTTGGTTCGATCCCTTTATCGTTATGTAGTGTCCTTCTTTGTCTCTTCTAACAGTCTTTATTTTAAAGTCTATTTTGTCTGATATAAGAATTGCTACCTCAGCTTTCTTTTGATTTCCATTTGCATGGAATATCTTTTTCCATCCCCTTACTTTCAATCTCTATGTGTCTCTAGGTCTGAAGTGGGTCTCTTGTAGACAGCATATATATGGGTCTTGTTTTTGTATCCATTCAGCCACTTTGTGTCTTTTGGTGGGAGCATTTAGTCCATTTTCATTTAAGGTAATTATTGATATGTATGTTCCTATTCCCATTTCCTTAATTGCTTTGGGTTCGTTATTGTAGGTATATTCCTTCTGTTGTGTTTCTTGCCTAGAGAAGTTCCTTTAGCATTTCTTGTAAAGCTGGTTTGGTGGTGCTGAACTCTCTCAGCTTTTGCTTGTCTGTAAACGTTTTAATTTCTCCATCAAATCTGAATGAGATCCTTGCTGGGTAGAGTAATCTTGGTTGCAGGTTTCTCTCCTTCATCACTTTAAGTATGTCCTGCCACTCCCTTCTGGCTTGTAGAGTTTCTGCTGAGAGATCAGCTGTTAACCTGATGGGGATTCCCTTGTGTGTTATTTGTTGTTTTTCCCTTGCTGCTTTTAATATTATTTCTTTGTGTTTAATTTTTGACCATTTGATTAATATGTGTCTTGGTGTATTTCTCCTTGGATTTATTCTGTATGGGACTCTCTGTGCCTCCTGGACTTGATTAACTATTTCCTTTCCCATATTGGGGAAGTTTTCAAATATAATCTCTTCAAATATTTTCTCAGTCCCTTTCTTTTTCTCTTCTTCTTCTGGAACCCCTATAATTCGAATGTTGGTGCATTTAATGTTGTCCCAGAGGTCTCTGAGACTGTCCTCTGTTCTTTTCATTCTTTTTTCTTTATTTTACTCTGCATCAGTTATTTCCACTATTTTATCTCCCACCTCACTTATCCATTCTTCTGCCTCAGTTATTCTGCTATTGATCCTGTCTAGAGTATTTTTCATTTCATTTATTGTGTTTTTAATCGATGCTTGATTCATCTTTAGTTCTTCTAGGTCCTTGTTAACTGTTTCTTGCATTTTGTCTATTCTACTTCCAAGATTATGGATCTTGGAAATAGAATCTTGGATCATCTTTTCTGTCATTATTCTGAATTCTTTTTCAGGTAGACTGCCTATTACCTCTTCATTTGTTAGGTCTGGTAGGTTTTTATCTTGCTCCTTCACCTGCTGTGTATTTTTCTGTCTTCTCATTTTGCTTATGTTACTGTGTTTGGGGTCTCCTTTTTGCAGGCTGCAGATTCGTAGTTTCCGTTGTTTTTGGTGTCTGTCCCCAGTGGCTAAGTTTGGTTCAGTAGGTTGTGTAGGCTTCCTGTTGGGGGGGGACTAATGCCTGTGTTCTGGTGGTTGAGGCTCGATCTTGTCTTTCTGGTGGACAGGTCCACGTCTGGTGGTGTGTTTTGGGGTGCCTGTGGCCTTATTATGTTTTTAGGTAGCCTCTCTGCTAATGGGTGGGGTTGTGTTCCTGCCTTGCTAGTTGCTTGTCATAGGGTGACCAGCACTGTAGCTTTCTGGTCGTTGACTAAAGCTGGGTTCTGGTGTTGAGATAGAGATCTCTGGGAGATTTTCGCTGCTTGATATTATGTGGAGCTGGGAGGTCTCTTGTGGACCCGTGTCCTGAAGTTGGCTCTCCCACTTCAGAGGCACAGCACTGACTCCTGCCTGCAGCACCAAGAGCCTTTCATCCACCCGGCTCAGAATAACAGGGAGAAAAGGTAGAAAGACAGAATTAGTAGAAGAAAGAAGGAGAGAGGGAAAGAAAGGAAGAAGGGAAGAAAGGAAGGAAGGAAGGAAGAAAGAAAGGAGGGAGGGAGGGAGGAAGGATGGAAAGAAAGAAAGAAAGAAAGGAGGGAGGCAGGGAGGAATGAAAGCCAAAGGAAGAGTGAATGGAAGAAGGGAGGGAGGGAGGGAAGAAGGAAAGAAATAAAGAAAGACAGGAGGGCGGGAGGGAGGAAGGAAAGAAAAAGAAAGTGGAAAGAAGAAGGGTGGGAGGGAGGAAAGAAAAAGAAAGAAGGAAAGGAGGAGCGGAGGGAGGGAGGGAGGAAGGGAAGGTAGGAAAAAAAGAAAGAGCAGGCAAAGTAAAATAGAATAAAGTATGAAATATAGTAGCGTTATTAAAATTAAAAAGTAATTATTGAAAAAAAACGGAAAGATAGAACCCTGGGACATATGGTGGAAGCAAAGTTATACAGAGAGAATCTTACACAGAAGATTACACATACACATTCACAAAAAGAGAGCAGGGGGAAAAAATCAAAAATCTTGCTCTCCAAGTCCACCTCCTCAATTTGGGATAATTCGTTGTAAAAAGAGGAAAAGGGCGAGAAGTCTGAAATCTTGCTCTCTAAGTCCACCTCCTTAATTTGGGATAATTCGTTGTAAAAAGAGGAAAAGGGGGGGAAGTCTTAAATCTTGTCCTCAAAGTCCACTTCCTCAATTTGGGATGATTCGCTGTCCATTCATGTACTCCACAGACGCAGGGCACATCAAATGGACTGTGGAGCTTTAATCCGCTGCCTCCTAGGCTGCACAGAGAGATTTCCCTGACTCTGCTCTCACAGCTCCCTTGTCTCAGCCTTGGACCTGGCCCCGCCTTTGCTCGTAGGTCGCCGGAGGGCGTCCGTTCTTTGCTCAGACAGGACGGGTTTAAAGGAGCCGCTGATTTGGGGGCTCTGGCTCACTCAGGCAGAGGGGAGGGAGGGGCGTGCAGTGTGGGGCGGGCCTGCGGCGGCAGAGGCCGGCGTGACATTGCAGCAGCCCTTGGCGCTCCGTGTGCTTTCCCGGGAAAGCCGTCCCCGGGTCTCGGGTCCCCGGCAGTGGCGGGGTGCACATGCCCCCCGGAAGGCGGGGTGGACAGTGACCCGTGCTCACACCAGGCCCCGCGGCGGCGGCGGCAGCAGCGGGCAGCGGGCGGCGGTGGCGGCGGGCGGCGGCGGCGGCCTCCCACGCCCGTCTCCAAGGTCCGCTCCTTACCCGCAGCTTGCGCCTGTCTCCGGCGCTTCCCCAAGCAGCCCTCTTAATGCCCTCTCCTTGTGCACCAGGAAACAAAAGGGAAAAAAGTCTCTTGCCTCTTCGGCAGCTCCAGACCCTTTCCCTGGACTCCCTCCGGGCTAGCCATGGTGCACTAACCCCTTCAGGCTCTCTTCCTGCCGCCAGCCCCAGTCCTCTCCCTGCGCTCTGACTGAAAGCCGATATCCGAGCCTCAGCTCCCAGCCCCGCCCACCCCGGCGGCCGAGCAGACAAGCCTCTCGGGCTGGTGTGTGCCTGAGGGCACCGGTCCTCTGTGCCAGAATCTCTCCGCTTTGCCCTCCACACCCCTGTTGCTGTGCTCTCCTCCGCTACTCCGAAGCTTTCCCCTCCGCCACCTGCAGTCTCCGCCCTCGAAGGGGCTTGTAGTGTGTAGAAACCTTCCCTCCTTCATGGCTCCCTCCCACTGGTGCACATCCCGTCCCTATCCTATTGTCTCTGTTTATTCTTTTTTTCTTTTGCCCTACCCAGGTATGTGGGGAGTTTCTTGCCTTTTGGGGGGTCTGAGGTCTTCTGTCAGCATTCAGTAGGTGTTCTGTAGGAGTTGTTCCACGTGTAGATGAATTTCTGATGTATCTGTGGGGAGGAAGGTGATCTCCGCGTCTTACTCTTCCGCCATCTTCCTCCCAAGGCTCCTCAGGTAGACTTCTTGATGAGCTTCTCTGGTTCCTGTAGTCTGGCTTCAGGTGGTCTTCTCTGGTATGGAGAATGGTAACATCTTCCATTTGTTGTGTTTTAGTTCTATAAAAGGGCTTAAAGATATTGTTATGTGTGTCCCTTGAGGTGGAACCAGGACCCTGCCCCAAGGTTGTACTATTGTTTCTTGGCTGTTCCTCCCTTGACTCTGCATTCCTTTCCTTCCTGGATTAGCAACTGTTCAAATATGCCCTTTGGAACTCAGAGAAGGTCATAGAGGCTGAACAGAAAGGCTCCGCATGCCCAGGACTACAGGGTCTGCTCAGCTTTGCAAAGGAGTAAACCAATGGAGTATATATCTCATAGTAAATATCCACCACAACATTTGGAATTTCTGTACTTTTTTCTATAGTACCTCCACTTCAACTAAGATTAAAGTATTCCATAGCGACAATCTGCATTGTCTTTTACCATATAAAATTTTATATTCTACTTTCAGGTTAAGATATTCGTACCTTATCTATATTATCTTTTCCAGATATTTCTGTAGTCTGGCTTCTTATCTAATCTGCTACTGCTAGATGTAGAAAAGGACATACAGAGTTCTGCTAAGTACTCTCAGCAACAGAAGCCAGAGGGAGCAGGTTGATACAGATGGGAAAATTGAAATTTTCATTGAGTGTAATGTTTATCATCGAACATCAAGGATCCAAAACAGGAAGATAGATTTATCAGATGGGAATTGTGAGAAGCAACTACTCCAAATTACAGGTTAAAGTTACCATGTAAAGCCATTTCTCTTATCTTTCATGATAACAACTTTGCACACTTATACAGGGATGGTGATGGATGAGAATTGAACTGAGAGAGCCATACGTAATGAAATGTTCATATAAAATTTGTGAAAGCTTGAAACTTTGAGCTGAGCTGAGACATTGCATTTGCTACATTCATGCTGTTGATTTAGAATGAACATAATGAAGGCTCCAAAGATTTTGCAAGCTGGAAAACTGAGTCTTCATGAAGTTATACCAGTATTCTCAAGAAGATTATTGCTTTGCAGGAGATTGGGTACTAGATTGGTTCTCATATGTTTACAAGATTCCACTGGCTGCCACTAGAGACCTGGACAAAAATCTGGCTATTTCTTTAAGTAAGGATTAGAAAGGATACTTTTTACCAGAAAGAATCACTTGAGAATGCATTTATAGGTAAACCTCAGATAGGGTAAGCACTCTGATCTGTAATCTAAATGAGTGTTACTTTGTTACTTATCCTTTTATAAATAACAAGGCAACTCTATTTACCTTCTGATTGTAATGACCAAAGACTGATAAGAAAAAGGTGCTAAAAAACCTTACCTGATAAAAACCTTTATTTATGGTAGAAGTAACCAGTAGAGGACTTCTGTAGACTATGGTTATTAGCAACAACACAGAGGTTAACAGCTATGCAAAGCAGACCACTGTAAAACTGTATCAGGAACAAGAGTGAAAACGTTTGCTAAATGAATGCTTTTGAAAAGGTTGATCTGTAGCTGGAATAACTGCACTATTTTGAAAGAACTCAGTCTAAAAAGCAGCCACACTCTGTGCTAGAACTGAAAAAGAAAAAAAAAAAACAACATTGTGACAGGAAAATGATGCATGTTGAAATACTAAATAAAATACTGTCAGATCCTTTAGTACCTATTTTGGCCTTTATTAGAAACACACAGATTGCATGATTCTTCAATTTGCTGACCAGCCATAAATGTGCAACTTGCTTGTGCTCCACAACTGAGGTGACTTCCCACAGGCACTGGGAATGATCTGCATAAGATAACAGAGACAGGGTGAGAGAAAGAAGAAAAAGGAAAGGAATACAATACATACTAAAGAACCATTTCAATCCCAACCGTTTCTCACTTTAAAAATATTTTAGTCAACAAATAAAAAGCCAAGTTTTTAAATAATATTGATCTTTTGTTTCAAATGTCTGCAAAAGCAAATACATATTTTCCTTTCAGGAACAGCCTTACAGGTAAGCAGAATCTGCAGCTATCTAGAGAGGATGATAACGAAGGTGGACAAGATCCTCTTCTTGGGCTTCCCTGGTGGTGGAGTGGTTGAGAGTCCGCCTGCCGATGCAGGGAACACAGGTTCGTGTCCCGGTCTGGGAAGATCCCATATGCCGCGGAGCGGCTGGGCCCGTGAGCCATGGCCACTGAACCTGTGCGTCCGGAGCCTGTGCTCTGCAACGGGAGAGGACACAACAGTGAGAAGCCCGCGTACCGCAAAAAAAAAAAAAAAAAAAAAAAAAAATCCTCTTCCTCTGGGGGCTTATCATCCTGTTTTCCTGCCTCATTTGAAATTGGCACTTTTAGGATATCTTTTACTAAGAGTATAAGATAAATATCTTTAAAGTCATCTTTTTTAAAGAGAAGATTTCGAAACCACAAGAATGCTGTGCTAATAGATCATCAATTTCCTCAATTCACAGACAAGGAACTAAAGCCCAGAGAGCAGAAGTGAATTGCCCAAAGTCCCTCCAAATGGATACATGAGGAAGGATAAAATATGCTAGAGAAAGTTCTAGCCACTTTCAAGAACACAGCAAAATTAATAGTACAATATCTCCCATAAATTTACCTGATTAGCTAGTTTTTACCTTAAAGGAGAAAAATATTCTTAAAGGAGAGAAGACAAGACAAACAAGAGAAAACAAGACATACAAGTTTTGAGGAGATGGGTTAGAAAGTAAACTTAGAGACCAAAAAAAAAAAAAAAAAGTGCAGTCACAAGAGAAGGGTATGGTGACAAGGGGATAAGATAGAAGGCACCAAACAGGGAATCAGGGAAGGAAAGATAATGGAAACAATCATTGTCAGATTGACAATGTAGTTTAGTCTCCTGATTCACAAATAGAGGAACAGGAATTAACTGCATAATTATTTTCCTCAGGTAAGAAAAGAATCTTGATACTAATTTAAAGATGTAAAGAAAATCATAGGATAATATGTATAGGGGATGCAGTAATTTCCTTATTTTTGATTTGTAGTTCATTCATTTGCTTCCATTAGCCCTTTCTTTTTGGCCACCTTTATTAGGTACCCAGGCTCATACTTTGATTTCTCACATTTGCAACTTTTCTAAAAATATGAAAACCACACAAAATGAAAAAAAAAAAAAACATTTTTCAAAGGTTTTGATGAGGTAAGTTAAGGTCAATGTTTTCAGCTTTAATTCTGAATGTCCTTGTTTTTATGAAGTGAAGTCAGACCCTTAATATACAATTTAAATGCAGCTTTGACTGACTAGCAAATGTTATTTTAAATCCCCAGAAGACACAGATCAAAGGACAGTAAAAATGCATCCATATTTGATTTAATGATGCTTTGAATTAAAGTAAAAGGAACATATGTCAAAACCTTGATCCACTGATTATTCCAGTTCAGTTTAAGGCTAACCTGCTGTAGCTTTAAATGAATCCATAGTGTAATATATAAAACATAACAGAAACTGTTTGTAGTAAAAATATCTATCTGCCTTCAAAGACATTCTAGGTTGCTAAGCCCAATTTTGTGTGCTGTGTTTATAGCTTTCACAGTGCTTTCTCTTCTCCTAGCGAGCTCTTCACTTTCCTCTGTTGACTTTGGGGGGAATTTAACAGGGGCCTACAACATTTTATATCTGTCTAGTAACAACTGAAATTTCTCTTTCAGTTTCTATCTTTTTTTCACAGTACTATTCATTGAGCTGCCACAGTTCATCTTTCCCACTCTCACCTCCACTCACACAACACCTGGAAGATTGCTCTCATTGTATATAACACTTTGCTATTTATTTTAACCAATCCAGGGACTCTTACTGTCATTTCTTTCCAGTAAACTCTTAAATAGTGACCCTCAACTGTTGTCTGAACTTCAGATCCATGTGGCCAAATGCAGGATTTACATCTCCTACTGGATAGCCCACTGGTCTTTTCCATATACATCCTTCTTAAACTGCAGTTCCTGACTTTGCTTTTACTATGAATACTACAACTTATTTCCCAGTCACTCAGGCTTGAGCATTTCAGTCACCCTAGACTCCTTTCTCTCCATGACCCTTCGCACGTATCTGTTTCCAAGTGCTCTTGATTCTACTGCCTCAATATCTCTTGCATCTGTCTCCTCCTAACTGTTGTCACTGCCAACACTCTGGTTAATGCTCTTGTTACTTTTCATCCAGGGCTATTCTAAAAACTTCCTAATTTGTCTGTTACCACTTATTCCTCTTCATGACATTGAATGGTACATACACTGTTAGAGAACTCTTGTTTAAAGCAACCCTGATCAATCACCACCATGTTCAAAAACTTTCAGTACCTTCCTATTGCCAAAACAAAGTATTAATCACTGACTCTGGCATTTAAGGTTGTCTATGATATGGTACCAAACTCCATCTGCTGTGGTTCCTCTACATTCAACCTATGACCAATGAAACCAGACTGCTGACTTTTTGAAAATGACCTGTGTTACCCTTTCATTTGCCTTTGATCATGCTGTGCTTTCTCGCTCTCTCTCCACAGAGAAATGCTAGTCAACCTCCAAGGTCCATCTCAAACTGACTTCTTCCCTAAAGTCTTTTGTATGTGCTTTTTAAACCCATTTCAATGGACTAACATTGTAATTCTAAAGGACTACTTGTAGAGACAGCCTGGAGAAAACCTAGATCAACACTACAAAGTTGATGTAGACCATATTGAAGCACAGGAGAAGTAATCTTTGGGTGCCGTGTAGAAAAATACTCTGTGTGAATAAACATTCAGAGCCAAAGGCTAAGATCAAAAAGGTTGGGCTATGTCAGGTATGGCCAATACCTGGCAGGCATTCTACCTGTCCCTTTTTTAATGTTCGTGGTAGATACAATCTTTTGCTCTTGTGACTCTAGTCTGCGGCATAATTAATCCTACAAACCTCAGACCAAGAGAAACATTACCAGAAAAACACTGTCAAGAGAAACATTAAACCAAGTAGCTATCTCTGGGCTGGATATTTCCTAATCCCTGCCTATCCATTTACCTATGAACTCTAATTGCGTTTGGACCTTAGCTATGTTATGGAACGTTTTTCTCTAGTTTTCACTATGCATCATTTGTGTATTTCTCTTATTTTCCCCTAGTGGGCTATAAGATCTTTGAGAGAAAAGACTATGTTTCAGTCATGGCAATGCTAGAATTTGCCTTCCTTTTTACCTTTTGTCCTCCTTCCTTCATTTCCTCTTTTCTTTTGTTCCTTCCTTCTTTCCTATCAAAAACAAAATGGATTCTTCAGAGTTTGGATAGCAACTGTGGTTCGGAAGTTTGAGGGTCAGACAAACCTGAGTCAGTATTCCAGCTCTGTCAGTAGCTGTGTGCCTTCTCAGAGATGACTTGACCTCTCTGTTCATCAGTGTTTTTAGCTAAAGCTTTGATAGTAACATTTCTGCTTTAGCATGGAGAGTAGAGAAAGAGTGATAGTATGCTAAGAGAAATAAGGCACCAAAGTACAAATTGTGCTTATGTTTCTATTTTGGGTAGTGTGTCTCCCTTCAACAGTTCTTTGAATTTATACATGTGGATGAGATTGTTTAAAACCAGGAATGTATTCAGAATTGGAATAGTCTCTATATTTTTGGTATAGTTTATGTACTTCTGCAATTTCCAAAATATAATTAGAAATTACTCTTTGTTCTTGAACAAATTAAGAACGCTTGTGCAATGAAATGGCACAAATGCTCATTTCACTTATGTTAATATTTCCAGAAAACCTCAGCACTATCTGTTTATGATTCTGGTAATGTAGATGGATATTGTTTTGCTATCATTGCATCAGCTGTGAAACTACAGAATTTTACCATCCTAATGGGGCTTATCTCAATAAAGATTTAAGGAAATAATTTTGCTGTCATTTGGACATCCTATTATCATCTACTCAAAATTTGGCACTAGAATAATGTTTTCTTTTTATTCATTTGCTTTTGGAAGAAATAGGAAATTTAGAACAGGTTTTCTAGTAAAATGGTGATTGGCTAAAAAAATTTTTAGCAGATTGTCTACATTTTACCAGCTGCTCAGTGTTCATTTAAGTTGTTAGTTTCCATCTACAAAATGCTACGTGATGAAAATACTTTCTTCAATAAGTATAGGTTTCCCTTTTTATGGGCATATTTTTTCCTAATAATAAAGGAAGTAAATTGGTTCAAATAACTAGAAGTCCAGATATCCATGGTAAAAAGACTTCTCATGACTGAGTGAAAAGGCTTCTCATTTATCAACATGACAGGTGTTGGTAAATGAAGTCATTTATAAGTGGAGGACTCTGCCATTTATTATTGCCTACACATAGAGGGACCCTATGACCCACTTTTGTATCCTGCTTAATATATTTTCATATAAATAATTTCTTCTTTAAACACTATCTCGATGTCTTTGAAGATGATATTTTCCTCATCTGCCTATTTGAAAAGTGTTGGTGTCTCTGTTAGTAAATCATAATGTTCTCAAAGAAAATATGATTCTGCATATGTGATGCTGAGCAATTGATTAAAACTGGGAAGAAAACAATAGAAATTACATTTCTGATGCCATGTAAACAGATGATTTTCAAAATTTATGTATTTATTTTCTTAGTGAAAGACTACATTCACTTTGTAGATCTTCATAGCATCTCTCCATTTATCCAAGCAACACACGTTTGTGTAAAACAGAGAACCAGATACACATGTTAGAATCTTCATATTGCCACTTATTATCAGTGCTACACTGAATATATTATTTAAACTTCCTGAGCCTCTGTTTCCTCACCTGCAAGATGGATATAATAATTCTTAGCTCATAGCTTTTTTTGTCATTCATTAAATATTAGTTTCCTTCCCTTAACATTTTTCTTTACCCTTTCCCACTTTTGCTTAACAAAATACTTAACAAAATACTGGTATTTTGCTTAACAAAATACTGGTAACTAAAGTAATATCTACCAGCAACCTAAGTACTCAAGAATGCATGTCACCAGTCTTTCAAAGGTATTCTAAGCCATTCCTTTTTCTTTTTCCTTTATTTTTTCTTTTCTTTTCTTTTTTTTGACATCTTTATTGGAGTATAATTGATTTACAATGCTGTGTTAGTTTGTGCTTTATAACAAAGTGAATCAGCTATACAGATACACATATCCCAGTATCTCCTCCCTCTTGCATCTCCCCCACAACCTCCCTATCCCACCCCTCTAGGTGGTTACAAAACAGCAAGCTGATCTCCCTGTACTATGCAGCTGCTTCCCACTAGCTAACTATTTTATATTTGGTAGTGTATATATTTCCATGCCACTCTCTTACCACATCCCAGTTTACCCTTTCCCCTCCACGTGTCCTCAAGTCCATTCTCTGCATCTGCGTCTTTATTCCTGTCCTGCCCATAGGTTCTGCAGAAGCATTCTTTTTTTTTCTTTTAGATTCCATATATATCTGTTAGCAAAAGGTATTTGTTTTTCCCTTTCTGACTTACTTCACTCTTGTATGACAGTCTCTATGTCTATCCACTTCACTACAAATAATTCAATTTCGTTTCTTTTTATGGCTGAGTAATATTCCATTGTATATATGTGCCAAATCTTCTTTATCCATTCATCTGTTGATGGACATTTAGGTTGCTTCCATGTCCTGGCTATTGTAAATAGATCTGCAATTAACATTTTGGTACATGACTCTTTTTGAATTATGGTTTTCTCAGGGTATAAGCTCAGTAGTGGGATTGCTGGTTTGTATGGTAGCTATATTTTTAGTTTTTTAAGGAACCTCCATGCTGTTCTACGTAGTGACTGTATCAATTTACATTCCCACCAACAGTGCAAGGGGGTTCCTCTTTCTCAACACCCTCTCCAACATTTATTGTTTGTGGATTTTTTGATGATGGCCATTCTGACTGGTGTGAGGTGATACTTCATTGTACTTTTGCATTGCCTTTCTCTAATGATTAGTGATGTTGAGCATCCTTTCATGTGTTTGTCGGCAATCTGTATATCTTCTTTGGAGAAATGTATATTTAGGTCTTCTGCCCATTTTTTTGATTGGGTTGTTTGTTTTTTTGATGTTGAGCTGCATGAGCTGCTTGTAAATTTTGGAGATTAATCCTTTGTCAGTTGCTTCATTTACAAATACTTCGTCCCATTCTGAGTGTTATCTTTTGGTGTGGTTTATGGTTTCCTTTCCTGTGCAAAAGCTTTTAAATTTAAATAGGTCCCATTTGTTTATTTTTGTTTTATTTCCATTTCTCTGGGAGGTGGGTCAAAAAGGATCTTGCGGGCCTCCCTGGTGGCGCAAGTGGTTGAGAGTCCGCCTGCCGATGCAGGGGATACGGGTTCGTGCCCCGGTCTGGGAGGATCCCATATGCCGCGGAGCGGCTGGGCCCGTGGGCCATGGCCGCTGAGCCTGCGCGTCCGGAGCCTGCGCGTCTGGAGCCTGTGCTCCGCAGCGGGGGAGGCCACAGCAGTGAGAGGCCCGCATACTGCAAAAAAAAAAAAAAAAAAAAAAAAAAAAAAAAAAAAAAAAAAAAAAAAAAAAAAAGGATCTTGCTGTGATTTATGTCATAGAGTGTTCTGCCTATGTTTTCCTATAAGAGTTTTATAGTGCCTGGCCTTACATTTAGGTCTTTAATCCAATTAGAGTTTACTTTTGTGTATAGTGTTAGGGAGTGTTCTAATTTCATTATTTTACATGTAGCTGTCCAGCTTTTCCAGCACCACTTATTGAAGAGGCTGTCTTTTCTCCATTGTATATTCTTGCCTCCATTATCAAAGATGAGGTGACCATATGTGTGTGGGTTTATCTCTGGGCTTTCTATCCTGTTCCATTGATCTATATTTTTGTTTTTGTGCCAGAACCATACTGTCTTGATTACTATAGCTTTGTAGTATAGTCTGAGGTCTACGAGCCTGTTTCTTCCAGCTCTGTTTTTCTTTCTCAACATTGCTTTGGCTATTCGGGGTCTTTTGTGCTTCCATAAAAATTGTAAAACTTTTTATTCTAGTTCGGTGAAAAATGCCATTGTTAGTTTGACAGGTATTACATGGAAACTGTAGATTGCTTTGGATAGTATAGTCATTTTACAATGTTGATTCTTCCACTCCAAGAACATGGTATATCTCTCCATCTGTTTGTATCATCTTTAATTTCTTTCATCTGTGTCTTATAGTTTTCTGCATACAGATCTTTTGTCTCCTTAGATAGGTTTATTCCTAGATATTTTATTCTTTTTGTTGCATTGGTAAATGGGAGTGTTTCCTTAATTTCTTTTTCAGATTTTTCATCATTAGTGTATAGGAATGAAAGAGATTTCTGTGCCTTAATTTTGTGTCCTGCTACTTCACCAAATTCATTGATTAGCTCTCGTAGTTTTCTGGTAGCATCTTTAGGATACTCTATGTATAGTGTCATGTCATCTGCAAATAGTGACAGTTTTACTTCTTTTCTTATTTGGATTTCTTTTATTTATTTATTTATTTTTTCTTCTCTGATTGCTGTGGCTAAAAGTTCCAAAACTATGTTGAATAATAGTGGTGAGAGTGGAAAACTTTGTCTTGTTCCTGATCTATAGAGGAAGTGGTTTCAGTTTTTCACCATTGAGAACGCTGTTGGCTGTGGGTTTGTCATATATGGCCTTTATTATGTTGAGGTGAGTTCCCTCTATGACTCCTTTCTGGAGTGTTTTTATCATAAATGTGTGTTGAATTATGTCAAAAGCTTTTTCTGCATCGATTGAGATAATCATATGATTTTTCTCCTTCAGTTTTTTAATATGATTTATCATATTTCTTGATTTGTGTATATTGAAGAATCCTTGCATTCCTGGGATAAACCCCACTTGATCATGGTGTGTGATTCTTTTAATATGCTGTTGGATTTTGTTTGCTAGTATTTTGTTGAGGATTTTTGAATCTATGTTCATCATTGTTATTGGCCTGTAGTTTTCTTTCTTTGTGAAATCTTTGTCTGGTTTTGGTATCAGGGTGATGGTGGCCTTGTAGAATGAGTTTGGTAGTGTTCCTCCCTCTGCTATATTTTGGAAGATTTTGAGAAGGACAGGTGTTAACTCCTCTCTAAATGTTTGATAGAATTCACATGTGAAGCCATCTGGTCCCCGGCTTTTGTTTGTTGGAAGTTTTTAAATCACAGTCTCAATTTCAGTGCTTGTGTTTGGTCTGTTCATATTTTCTATTTCTTCCTGGTTTAGTCTCAGACGATGTGCTTTTCTAAGAATTTGTCCACTTCGTCCAAGTTGTCCATTTTATTTGCATGGACTTGCTTGTAGTAATCTGTCATGATTCTTTGTACTTTTCCTTTTTCTATTTTTGTTTGACTTAATCTCTCATTAGAGTCCATCTACCCACCAGGCCCTTTAAATAAGAAGTTGGTAGTTTTTTAGGAGTTGTCTTTTCATTTGCTTTATATGCTTGACAAATATACTATTCTTACTGTTTGCTGTTTGACTGACAAACACACATCTCCCCATCAATTTAGATTTCCAAACTTGTCTCAAAACAATTTGATTTTTGATCTACTCCATAATAACTGGGATAATTTTTACTTTTTCACTCTCATTTACCTTCCAGGCTTTGAGGAAACAAGATGTCAATGTAACATTTTGGTTTTGTTTTTGCAGTGGAGTTAAAAGTTCTGCTAACACATGAAAAAGAATGAAATATTGCCATTTGCAGAAACATGGATGGACCTAGAGAATATCATACTAAGTGAAGTAAGTCAGACAAAGACAAATGTTATATATCATCTATATGTGGGATCAAAAATGTAATACAAAGACATCTATAAACAAAACAGAAACAGACTCACAGACATAGAGAACAAACTTATGTTTGCCAAAGGGGAAAAGCAGGAAGGGGAGGGATAAATTAGGAGTATGGGATTAACAGATACAAACTACTATACTTAATATAGATAAGCAACAAGGATTTACTCTATAACACAGGGAAATATATTCAATATCTTGAAATAACCTATAATGGAAAATAATCTGAAAAATATATATGTATAATTGAATCATTTTGCTGTATACCTGAAACTAACACAATATTGTAAATCAACTATACTTTACTTAAAAAAATCCTGCTGATAAACTGTACTATTACTCTCATCCAAGTTTACTATTAGGGTAAGCCAGATGGACAACCAATAGATTGTAATGCTATGTTATGTAATACATCCCTTCATTTAGAACTGATTCAACAGAAAAATATTTGAAATTAATTTTCAACAGATAAAGAATTTGCAACACAGCAGAATTATAAATGTCAAGGTAACATTGATGTTAAGGAATGTATTTTTTTAAAGGACTAGGAATTCTATAATGAAGCTTCACTGTATTTACTTAGAAGAGCATTATTAACATAGCAATTTTGGAAAATTAATATTCTGCTAAATTGTCTCAAAGGTTTCAGATAACTCTTCTAATTTTATGGAAAATTGTTATTAAAATTACATCTCTTATGAAAAACATATATTAATGAACCAGACAAGATAAATATATTTTAATAAATAAGCATTATATTACAAAGGAGTTATATCTTATTTGAACTTGATATAATGAGTAATGGAGCATTTCAACTTGATACAATGAGTAATGAAAACTTTCAACAACACTGATGATTCACTATGTCATTAAAATATAATGAAATTTTAAAACATTAAAATCATCACAGACACCCATTCAGAGTCTATAAGAATAAAGCCTGAATTATTTTCCATGCTCTGGCAGAGCAGAAGACAGAAGCTGCTTGCAAAAGTTGTTCAGTAGAATCCTAAAAGGAACAGAGAGTCTGAATAATTTATTTCCCCTGTAGTTGCCCAATACTGTACTACAAAATGTTATACCTGATGAAACTAACCCATTGTAATTTGACATCTTAATGGTCTAGTGTTAATTTCCACTAGACTTTGTAGCATCATTTATTTTTCATTATCTCTGTAGATTTGTACTGACTTTGTAAGATTGTTAACAACTGAATGTAAAATTGGAGTTATAAATCGAGAATGAAAATGGGAAAAGCAAGTTTACCATAAAATAATAGTGTATCATTTTCATTTCAATAATAGTATCAACTAAGTAAACTCTTTGTTTGCCATGATCAAAAATTGTTTGTTTAATCAGGATAACATTTTTTCACTTTCAGGAATTATTTCTAATCTCCCCCTGCTTTTTCTATATGAATTTTTAAGTGTTGTTTTTTTTTTCCCTTTACATATGTATGAAAGCTAATTCAGTGTCGCTGATGGCTGTGCTTTTGCACTGGATAATGTTAGATTGTAAAATTAGAGTGCTACTAATATCATCCAATTTCTTTTTGACTCATCTTCTAGAACCAGAGTTGAGCAAAAGATATGAACCCCTCTAGGTCAGTGGGTTCAGGGAAAGTAAAAATATATGTCTAAAGATGGCAAATGTAAATTGCCTAGGTCTTTTTTCTAACTTTCTCAAGATTCAGGGAAAGGATGTTTCAGATTTCAGAGCTGATAAAAATTTTAGCTGGAAAAACTGTAAAAGCTCTTTATAAGAAATTGTTACAAATATAAGTTGGTTATCAAAAACTAGCAGGTTTGGCACTGCAAGGAACTTCATCCCCATCAAGCAAAGTTTTATCTCTGGAATTTCACAACTAATGTAATTGTGTCCATTTTGCAGTTGCCAATTCAACTCAATGATTTCATCTGTCGCTTGGAATCTGTCAGACTCTCATAGACATAACATTCAACACCCAACCTGGAGGACCCTAACTTGTACAGATGGAACCCAATATGACTTTAACAGCATCAATGCAAATACAGCAGTGGTCAAAAAGAGGCAATGAGTTTCTCATGAGATTAAAAACATGAATTTAAGGTTAGAAAACATAGTTATCAATCAAGATTCTGAAAGATAGTTGTCTTGGAGCACACTTAAGGGAATATTGTTATTAATGTTGTTGTTTTTAACTGGTAGCTTTTTGTTCTATCTCATGTCTCCCAGTTTCCTAACTTTACTTTTCATATTTTTGGTCCTACTACATAATGATTCCTCTATACTTATTGATTCCATAGCAATGACTCTCAAAAAATATTTTAAAATTTATTTTGTTCTATTATTTTCAGACACCAAAACAGTGTACTCAAATATTTCAGTGTAAGACCTATCAATAATTACTAGTTGTTATACTGACTAGCTTTTATTGTGGTCAGTAATTCTTCCAAAACCTATCAGACTCACTAGCTTGAACCAATTACTTGTTCTTTCATAAAGATATTTGTCACAACTCTGCTAATAAGAATTGGAAATTCTTAATTTTTAGGTAATTATAGTATCTATTTATATAGGAATGACCTTTTACAAGAGCTATTCAATTTCAAGTAACATTGTTTTTTTGTTTTGTTTTCTTTTTTCATTTTTTTTTATTGGAGTGGAGTTGCTTCACAATGTTGTGCTAGTTTCTGCTGTCCATCAAAGTGAATCAGCTATACTTATACATATAGCCACTCTTTTTTAGATTCTTTCCCATATAGGTCATTACAGAGTATTGAGTAGAGTTCCCTGTGCTATACAGTAGGTTCTCATTAGCTATATATTTTATATATAGTAGTGTATGTATGTCAATCCCAATCTCTCAATTCATCCCACTCTCCCTTCCCCCCTTGGTAACCATAATTTTTTTTACATCAGTGACTCTATTTCTGCTTTGCAGATAAGTTCATCTGTACCATTTTTCCACATATAAGTGATATTATACTATATTTGTCTTTCTCTTTCTGACTTACTTCACTCTGTATGACAATCTCTAGGTCCATCCATATTGCTGCAAATGGCATTATTTTGTTCCTTTTATTGCTGAGTAATATTCCATTGTATATATGTACCACATCTTCTTTATCCATTCCTCTGTTGATGGACATTTAGGTTGCTTCCTAAGTAGCATTGTTTAGAATACTTAAGTAAAACTTCATTTATGGATCCATTTCAAACATGAATCAGAAGTTCAAAACACTATGTCTTAAAAATAATGCTCTCTTGAATGTGTTTCAATATCAAACCAGGATCAAAGTGGACAACTTTAGTAAATGACAAAGGGAAAATTTGATTTTCACATTAACATGTTTGGTGGCAATGTCCTTAACTATTATTACCATCTTGTCAAATTGCTCCATCCTAAATCTGACTGAAATTTGCTTTCTAGTGCCAAATTATTTGTTGACTCATTTCCCCCCATTCATGTTCAGGCAACAGACATGAAAAATATTTCTGATATCTCTGTAATGAAAGTGTATTCATTTTGTTTTCCCAGCATGAGTTTTATCGTTCTATTTTGTGTGACATTTATCAACACCTATACTGAATAAACAAGTATCAGCACGATCCAAGGATATTGAGTGAGCACAACTCCACACCCAATGGAGGCGAGTAGCCAAGATCATAGTCCTTAGGATACAATGCAAAGTACATTGGACTTCGATCAAAAATTTTTCTTTCTGAACTATGAATCTTCAGAAAAGCATCTGTGACTACCAAAGCCCTAACTGTTCTTCATATTTGGTAATCACTCAACTTTAAGAAAGTTGAAGGCTGAATAATTTTCCAGTGCCTCCTCAAGCTTTTTCTTAATTCCTGTGTTATTTTGTGCTAGATACCTGGCAACCAAGGGCCTAAAAGTGAGACTCTAGCAGATCAAATATCACTAGGAATGATTCACTTTAAGTTAGCAGTTGGTTGAAGGAAAGCAAGATGAAATACTGTTGTAAAAAATTAATAAACAGAAACCTTAATTAAGTAAAGTTGAGAGATCAGAAGGGGGAGATCACATGCCCAGTGATGATAACAGAACTCAACAGGAAGAAGAAAAATTCCTTTTTCCTGGCAACATTCAACCAATGAAAACCATAGACTCTGTTTACTATAGCCATCCCAAATTCCTCTTCCCCTCTATAAAAACATTCCCCTTCCCTTGCCTTGTGGGCACATTCACATGACCTGCCACAGTTGCTACCCAAAAACTGGGTCTGCCTCTTGGTGTGTGTCAAGCTAAAAGAAACAACAAAGCCAAAGATCAGGAGAAAGAAGGATCATTACTTGCAGCAAGTAAGGAGAACACTGAGAACCTTTCCCAAAGCAGTGTCTCTCCAAACAGCAATATTGGGGAAGTTTTAAGCTAAGGCTACATGCATATTCAAGAAGAGGCTTGGGCAGTTGACAGAGTCTAAGCTTTAGTTGATTGTAGTCATCAGAGTCAGAAAAAGTCAGCATCATCCCTTAGGTTCCAGTTGATCTAGTGTTTGAGCACTTCAGGGTAATCTTCACTATTGAAACAGAACTGGGAGTCTTTAAAACTGATACATTATCTTTGCTATTGTTACATCTCTTGCCTGATAACAGTCATTCTTTCTGCATTCTTTTCTTCTCTTAAGATCATTAATTACTGAGACCTGTTCAAGGACAAGCACTGTGGCCAAGCTTAGATCACAAAATGGTTTTGGCCAAAAATGGCTTCTCTTCTGTCAAGAAAGCCATGCCTGGTTCTCTCTGTCTGGGGACCCCCTACCCTAACTGCTTATAGTTACAGACTGTGAATTTCAATACATTGCCAATCCTGAATAAACACATATTTTGCTGGAGAAATAACTGGCAATCTATTTGTTTTAGGTCAACATTTTTGTGGCTAATATAGGGATCAAGAGAATCTTGCCAACAAATCCAGGGCTGGTAAGTAAACAGATGTGGTACCCACATTAAGCCCATTGTTCCTCACTGCTTTTCTTGACAACCCTGGAGCTTGAAGGTATGTCTGTGTACTGGATCCAAGCTTCTGTCTTCTTTGCATTTTGAAGCTCTCTAGGTTTTATTAGAGATCTGTTTTAAGATTTCATCCTTTCTGGTTAAGACCTTGTTCTATATGCAAGTGCTTGTTTGGCACTTCAGTCTTATTTGAAATCAGACTGTTCCAACTGGAACTGGTTCAGCCTTCAGCCCATTCCTTTTGGAACAGAAGCTATTCCTCCAGGAACTGACTAGCCTTTGGGAGCAGGGGCTGTTTCATTGGAACTGTGCCATTTCAGCCTTCAAACCATTCCTTTAGAATAGTGGCTGTTCTATGGGAACTGAGTTGAGAAGCCTTCAGCTTGGCTCCTTTGGGACCAAGCTGTTCTCTTAGAACTGGCTGGTATTAGGCCTGCAGGCTGTTTGAGCTATTTGAACTGTTTCAGCAGTTTGAATGGTAAGCTGTTAGAGAAATTTGAGCTGTTCAGGCTGTTTGAGTTGTTTGAACTGTAAGCTGTTTGTGTTTAAGCTGTTTAAAAATTATTATTTTACTTTAGAGAAAAACCTCTGAGAAATGGGATCCCATTTATCTACATATTTTGAGTCCCGCTACAGGGGCTCTGAATGATTTTGTGTTAAACACCCTGGTCTTTCTTTAAGCACATTTCTAACTAAATGGACCAACTTGACTAAAGGCAATTTAGAATATCAATGGGCATTACCTTTCTAAAACTGAGTTGGACTACCATAACTCTAAAATTTCCAGAACTGAATGGAATGCGTATATTGATTGACTTTGAGGCTTCCAAATGTTATCAGTAGCCTAAAATTACCTTTCTGCAAAATAAGATTTTAATATTAACTGAGGCAAACAAAGATAAAACGCTTTCAAAGTTTCATTCTCCTCTTCATTGGCTTCTTTGTCTCAGTCCCTGCCTCCAGCGTCATCTTGTCTCTCTCCCTCATCTCCTCATGCTCAGACCCCACCTCCAGGGCCATCTTCCTCCTTCCTTCCTATACTGCCTACACCTCCTCTAAACCCTCAGTTTCACAATACTAATTATCTTGCAGAACTGCCCTTTTTCTCTGAAAATGTCCCTCTCCCTTTTCCTCTGAACGTATCAGAACCTGTCCCTTTAAAACGAAGTCTTCTGAGGATCCAGAAGCTAAAATCTTAACTTCTTGTATTCTCTGAGCTAAAACTGAACTGTGAGCCACAGTCAAAGATTTTCCCAAAGTAGCCAAAGTTTCTTACAGATTTGCTGAGGAATTTAATACAGTCATTCCAACTTATCAACTTGTTTCTCTGACTTCTATCAGCTATTTCTTATGCTTGTCTGTGAAGGCCAGGCCAAGCATTGGATGAAAACTGCTAAAGGGAAAATCCTGAAAGGTGTCTAAAATTACAACCAGGAGACCAGCCCACTAACTTACTTATTATATGATCATAGTCAGGGAATCTCTAGGTAACTTTGTTGGGCAATTCCTAAGGCTTTTCCAATCTATTGATTGGAACAAAATTCAGGCTTGCATATAAAAATCTGATGAGCCTGTTCATGACTATTACAATTCCTTCAGATTTTTTTTTATTCTACCTCAGGTCATTTTAAACTCTATATTAATGGGCTGAACTGGGACATTTCTCTTCTAGTAAAAAAGACAAGGATGGAATGGGAAACTATGTCCACTCCAGATTTAGTTATACTGGTAAACCAGTTCTCTCATACTCTGGATGAATCACCTAAAAGGAGGACCACTGAAATTCTTATTCTTCAGCTCCAGCAAAGGAAGGCCCCTAAATGAAACCAAAACCCTCCTAGTTTCTGCCATTATTGAAAAACAAACAAACAAACCCAGGACATTGGAAAACAGATTTTTACAAATTTAATCACTTCAGACTCCTTCAGTCTTCAAACCTGCCTTTCCAAAGTCCTCCCAATTCTCAATGATAGGGCTCTAAGAAACTACAGGAGATCTTCCCAATCCTCCCTCTTAATTGACTTGGAGAAATATTTCTCCAGATTGGGGATGAATCTCTTCCTCTCCTAGCTGACACTGGAGCCACATTCTTGGTGCTCAAATCCAGTACTATAAGACAGTTCCTGCCTTGGAGTACTAAGACAGTTCAAATAGCGGGGATCCTTAATGAACCTCAAGAAGTTCCTTTCTCTGAACCCATTCCCTTTTGTTTAGATCCTTTGAAAGATACACACTCTTTTCTCCTTAGTTTCTCTACCCTTACCCATTTATTAGGCTGAGACTTCTTAGGGAAGCATCATGCTGGATACTTCTCCTCAAAAGTGGAAATAGTTCTAGAATTTGACAGTAGTCAGCAAAGAAACCAATCAGGTGAATTAAATAACCCTTTGATATATTTTATTTCTTTCATATCTTACAGTACTAGAGCTGATTCTGGAAACACTGATCATTTGTCTCTACTGAATCAGCTACCACTAACCTTATGTGCAAAATCTCCAACTGATATTGGTAAAATTCACAGTGCATCTCCCATTAAGATTCAAATAGATCCTTCAAAACCTCTTCCCAGAATTAATCAATACCCTATAAGTAAAGAAGCCCTTTAATGTATAAAGCTCATAACAGAGGATTACAAGTTTCAAGACCTCATTATTCCTTGTACTAGTCCACGTAATACTTCTATTTAACAGTAAGAAAACCTAAGGCACAAGGATGGAGGTTTGTCCAGGATCTCCAAGCAATAAACAGCATTGTTATTATTCCACATCGGTTGTTCCTGACTCTCATACGCTACTAACATCCACTCCTTCTGAAAGCAAATTCTTTACTGTAATTGATTTATGCAGGGCATTCTTTAGTGTTTTAGTTGATGAAGCTAACCAATATATTTTTGCCTTCACCTGGGAAGCAAAAAAATTTACCTAGACAGTAATGCTTCAGGATTTTACTGACAGTCCTTCTTATTTCTCACAAATCCTGGTGTATGATCTGGATAATGTAAAGTTTCTTAGGCATTCTACTCTGCTGCAATATGTGGATGATTTGCTTCTTTGCTCTCCTCCTCAAGCTTCTTCATGGGAAGACAGAATCTACCTGCTAAGGCTTCTAGCCTTAAAGGAACATAATGTCACCAAGGAAAAATTGCAGTTTTCCACAACCCAGGTTTAATATGTAGGGCATCTGATTTCAGAACAAGGGTTATACCTAGACCCAGATGGGCTTCATGGTATCCCAAGTTTCCCAAAACCCAAAACTAAGCACCAACTGTGAAGTTTTCTCAGGCTAGTTAGTGTCTGCCAAAATTTGATTCAAAATTTTTCTCTTAAGGCTAAACCACCATATGTTTTACTAAAGAATAACAACTCCAACCCAATTTTATTGGTAGAACCAGACAAAATTGCCTTTAAGGACTTAGAGTAGAGTTTGATGAACCTACCTGCCCTTGGGCATCCCAATTTTCAGATTTCCTTTTTCCTTTTTATATATGAGAAGAAAGGGAATATCTTCAGGGTATTCATCCAAAAACATGGGACCACCACTGACCCATAAGGTATTATGGCCAGCAACTTGACCTTGTGGCATGGGGATAACCCCCTTGCTTTAGAGCAATTACTGCCACTGCCTTTTCTGTCAAGGTCAACAATAAAATTGTTGTGGGATCTCCTTTAACCATTTTTGTTCCTCATGCAGTAGAAGCCTTCCTGAATCCCCAGCACACTCATCACTTCTCAATCAGCCACCACACCTCCTCTAAAGTTCTTTGTTAACTGCTCCTCACATAACTCTTTTATTTTGTAATAACCTTAACCTGGCTACGTTTCTCTCTTCCATCCACAACGAAGTCCCTCAGGACTCGTTAATGCTGACAAATCACCTCGACTCTTCATGATATCTGCAGGAAATTCCTTTGTGTAATGCTGACTTCTCATGGTTCACTGTTGGTTCTGATTTAAAAGGTGACAATGGCAAATATTATGCTGAGTTTACTATTGTAACTCCTTTTGTTGTTGTTGAGGCAACAACTTTACCTATGGCTACTTCAACCCAGTAGGCTGAATTATATGCTTTTACACAGGCTGTCACTTTAGCCAAGGGCAAAACTGTCAATATTTATACTAATAGTAGATATACTTTCGGAGTAGCTCATGATTTGGCAATGTTGTGGAAGCAACATGACTTCTTTAATTCCAGCAGGAATAAAATGTAAAATAACCCCTATGTTTAGGAATTATTGGATGCAATACCTTTACCTGCCACTTTAGCTATTATTAAGATTTGAGGGCATTCTAAACTTGACGTTCTAGGTGCTAAAAGATAATAACCTTGTTGATATTTCTGTAAGGAATGCTGCCCTTAAAGGAACCAATAGCAGCCAAGTGTCTGTCATGGTCCAAAGGGATACTTCCCCAAATGATAATTTGGGAAAACTGTCTGAAGAAGCCCAAAAATTGGCCTCAGAAAAGAAAAACAATATTGGAAATTCAGCAATTATTGGTTTGACAAAAAGAGAAAGTTCTGGTTTGAACAAAATAATAACCCAGTCCTACCAGAGACTTGAAAATTGCCACTCCTTACCACTCTACATGCATTAAACCCTTGGTCAGCTGATAAAATTATAGCCTTCATGAATAAATATTGGTGGGGAAACATTAACAAAGCCTCAAAAAACGCCTACCTTACTTGTCTCACTTGTCCAAAGTACAAGCCAGGGAAGCCTATTTGTACTGCTCCCAGACATTTTAAATTGCCTAATGGACAATTCAAGGTCTGGCAAATACAACTTCCTCCATCTTATGGATCTAAATGTGTTTTAGTTATGGTGTATATGTATCCACACTGGATTGAAGCCTTCTCTTTTAGACAGTCCACATTCTCTTCTATGTTTAAAGTCCTTTTGGGAAAGATTATTCATACCTAAGAAACTCCTCTTTAACTTCATAATGATAGAAGAACCCATTTTACTCGTCAGATACTTCTACAAGTCTGTTCTATTTGGCTGGTTTTGCAACATTTTCACTGTGTTTACCATCCTCAATGTTCTGGGATAGTCAAATGCACTAATAGTATTACTAAAATTCAGTTGACAAAATTTTTAGAGACCCACAAACACCTTGGCCAAAAGCATTGCTGTTGGTCCTTCTAAGTCTGACATACACTCCTTTTGAAACACAAAAACTCTTACCCTTTCAGATAGTCACAGATGCCCAATGCACTTGGCTCCTGCCTCTTTTGATGTACAACTGATAAAAGGGGAGATACTCCAATATTGCAAACTAATTACTTCTATTTAAAGTAACCAGCTTTGGTAGAACAATCTTTTCACAATGTGCTCTCAGAAAACAAAGACCTTAAGCATCACACCTTGCAACCTGGAGATTTTGTCTATTGGAAAAGACACCTCCAGAAAGACACTCTTCAACCTCGTTGGAAAGGCTTTTATCAGGTACTGGTAACCAACCCTTGTGCTGCCAAACCCTTGGGACTAGGCTCTTGGATTTACATGACACACATAAAGAAAGCGTCAAATCCTGACTGGACTTACACTTCATCTGGTGACCTGAAAATAAAAATTTCTCAGAACTGAAGCAGACAAGATCTGATGAGATGGCTTTCCCAAGATATCCAGACCAGGCCTGTTGGAAATTTGTCACCAAACCTTTGATGATGGCATAATGCTTCATATGATCTCCAATGTCTATGATCTTAATAACATATGAACTTTAGATGAAAAGTGCCTGACAGTTCTCCCTCTTATCCCTTCTTGTAATTTGAATGTGATTTAAATATATTTCCAATCTGCACTTTCCCTCTGATGTGAGACACTACACCCAGGAAAGATCCTTCCTGGCATTGAAAGGAAAAAGCCACTGAAACTGGAAAACCTGACTCTTGATCAGTGATGCTTTCAGAGAAATATCTTGATCAAAAGTGGAAAATATAAAAAAATAATAAACAGAAACCTTAATTAAATGGAGTCAGGAGACCAGAAAGGGGAGCTTTCATGTCTTACAATGATAACAGAACCCAAGACGAAGAAAAAGAAAGAATCCATTTTCTTTCCTGGCAACAACTCAGCCAATGAAAAGCTATGGAATCTTTGTTTACTATAGTCTTCCCAACTTCCTCTTCCTCTCTATAAAATAATTCTCTTTCCCTTGCTGTGCAAGGACTTACACATGGTGAGCCATGGTTGCAGACTTCCAATTCCAATTTTTTGCTGATCTCAAATAAAACCATTCATGCTGGAGAAATAACTGGCAGTCTATTTGTTTCAGGTCAACAATACCTTGGCACAGATTTATGTATTGACCATTATCTAACTAATTCAGTCAAATTTCAATTACCCAAAAGGAGCTCATGTGAATAAACTAATGGTCACATAAGAAGGAAAAGAAAAAGGTTTTCATGTAAATACTCATGTCTTGCAAAATGACCTCATTTAAATGACTGGTTTGGGGTAAGCAAGACTTCGATGAGTGAAGTTTAATTGTAGATTTCAGTTCAAAACAAGAAAGAACATTTTTTTAAACTACATTTGCATCATGTGTTCCAGGCATTTTCTTCTGAAATAAATTAAAGTTTTATAGTCTTTAGGGAAATGTGAAAACTAATATCTTCTTATCTACTGTTTCACTTTAAGATGCCTATCAAAAATGTTATATAGGGGCTTCCCTGGTGGTGCAGTGGTTGAGAGCCTGCCTGCCAGTGTGGGGGGTGTGGGTTCAAGCCCTGGTCAGGGAGGATCCCACATGCTACAGAGTTGCTAGGCCCGTGCACTGCAGCTGCTGGGCCTTCACTCTGGAGCCCGTGGGCCACAGCTGCTGAGCCTGTGTGCCACAGCTGCTGAGCCCGTGTGCCACAACTACTGAAGACTGCTCACCTGGAGCCCGTGCTCCGCAACAAGAGAGGCCACTGTGATGAAAGGCCTGCATGCCGTAACAGAGAGCCAATGCAGCCAAATATAAATAATAAATAAATTAATTTAAAAAAATGTTATATAGTGATGAAAAGTTTTCTTGTGAGTGAAACATCCAATGTCACTTTAAGACTGCAGTTCTCTACATTTTTCACGCAAATAAATTTTAGTTTTTCAGTAAAGTGTCAACTATTTAAACTGATGCTGAAGCACATTGATCGACCTAATTAGTTATAAAACCTGGTGACTAAATTCACCAAGAGTATATGATCTCATGCCCTAGGTAACACATTCAGTGTTTTTATTATTATTGTATGATAATTCCCCCAGCTTTTTCTGTAAGAAACACTCTATGGGCTAAGTAATTGGTAGTTTCTCATGTATGTTTTAATAGTTTTCAGAAAAAAATGTTTTCTGAACAAATGCCATCTACTATGGAATCCTATTTGAGCTGCATTTATTTCTACAGCAGATTTCCCTAGTTGACCAATTAATTACAAGGTATAAATGTCTGTTTAAAGTCACTTGGAAAAAAAGGACAGCAGTTATGGTTCATTGTTCCCATCTTGAACTGACTCTAATAATACAAGTAGTGTAGATTATAAATACATTTTCAATATTGTTAGGACAAGAAATATATATATATATATATATATATATATATTATATATATATACTTCAAAATTATCATTAAATACATGGTGGGGGCTCTGATTTATTCTTATCAGTTTTGTGTTTGGAAAATAAAAGAAATCTATATGCATTTTTTGACTATTGCTTAAGAGAATATTTAAATCTAGAGAACATTGTTAACAAATACTTTGATCATTACTGAAATATTTAGATTCAGGTAATTAAAGAAATAGGATCACAATGCAGTAGAGACTGAATTAATTTCCCCTTTTTTTCTGTATCTGTTTTTGGAACAAGATAATCACATTTTTATAACAATGTTTGGAACATAGGTTTTGCCTGACTAAATATACTTTTAAGGTAAATATTAAATATGACTAATGCATTTACTAGTCACTTAGCCCCTATTAAATTGATCACAGACAAAATATTGATTTTTCTCTTAAATGAAGTAAATTAATTTCAAACATTCTACTATCATAGCAGGATCTAAGATATCCTGAGATAAGGATATTGATTTGATCATCTGTACCAGAACTAAGTCAGAATATATCTATAATGAAGCTGAGAAATCTCCAGGGTCACAGCAGAGGTAAAATGGAGGGAATATCCGGGGTCACAGCAGAGGTAAAGACATGTTTTTGACAATGTTATTATTCATTACCAATATCAAAGAACCAATATAAAGTGCATAGCTCGTAGTAGGCACTTGAGAAACGTTTCAAGAATGAATGAATGGGCAAACTACAGACAAGTTTTAATCACAATTGTATATTTGCCACATATAACAAATGATTCATGAAAGCTTAGCCTTATTTATTTATTTATTTATTTATTTATTAGGTAGCTAGTGTTTGTAGCCATCCAGGTGGATTCACCTGTAAATCACTGCTTATGAGAAATAAGACTATTTTAGGTTGATATTTGCTTTCCAGCTACTCTTGCCACTTTCAATAGATATCAGCTAGCAACTCTATTTATCAGAAATGACTCTAACCTCCTAAGTAGTGTTTGAAATTTGTAAAAAGCCTCCCCAGGGCTCCAGCTGATATTTGTCCTGGCCAAGAGGTTTGGGCTTTTTCCTTTTAGGCTCACTGCTCATAATAATGATACAGACCTCTCACTTCATTAGCTTTGATAATGGCATTATTTCCCCACGGCTTGTGAGAAACAAGACTATAGAGATTCTCGAGAATAGTATGAAACTTGTCCCTTATCACAAAAAAGAGAGTGAGTTTCTGTTCTCATACACTCTTATCACATTGGAAAGCATATTAATCACAAATGCACAGTGTGAAAAAACTCAGTCATACATCTTTTTTTTTTCTCTTTTTGCAGTATGCGGGCCTCTCACTGCTGTGGCCTCTCCTGTTGCAGAGCACAGGTTTTGGACGCAAAGGCTCAGGGGCCATGGCTCAGGGGCCTAGCTGCTCTGCGGCATGTGGGATCTTCCCGGACTGGGGCACGAACCCGTGTCCCCTGCATCGGCAGGCAGACTCTCAACCACTGCACCACCAGGGAAGCCCCAGTCCTACATTTTAAAAAATAGTTTTGATTGGTTTGTTGTAATGCTAAAAATATAACTTTGAAACATCTTTAAGAAGTTGTTGGAGGATCTTCAAGATGGTGGAGGAGTAAGGCGTGGAGATCATCTTCCTCCCAAGAAATACATCAAAAATACATCTACATGTGGTACAACTCCTATGGAACACCTACTGAACGCTGGGAGAAGACCTCAGACTTCCCAAAAGGCAAGGAAATCCTCATGTACCTGGGTAGGGTAAAAGAAAAAAAGGAAAAACAGAGACAAAAGAACAGGGACCAGACCTGCACCTCTGGGAGGGAGCTGTGAAGGAGGAAACGTTTCCACACACTAGGAAGCCCCTTCACTGGTAGAGACAGGGGTGGGCTTGGGGGAAGCTTTGGAGCCACGGAAGAGAGCACACTAACAGGGCTACAGAGGGTAAAGCAGAGAGATTCCTGCACAGAGGATCAGTGCTGAACAGCACTCACGAGCCTGAGAGGCTTGTCTGTTCACCTGCCGGCCGGGTTCAGTGGGGGCTGGGAGCTGAGTCTCCAGGTTCTTCGGAGGTCAGATCCCAGTGAGAGGACTGGGGATGGATGCATGAACACACTCTGAAGGGGGATAGTGCACCACAGGGAGCTGGGAGGTAGTCTGGGAAAAACTCTGGACCTGCCTAAGAGGCAAGAGACCATTGTTTTGGGGTGCACGAGGAGAGGGAATTCAGAGCACTGCCTAAACGAGCTACAGAGATGGAAGCCAGCCACGGCTATCAGCACAGACATTAGAGATGGGCATGAAATGCCAAGGCTGCTGCTGTAGCCACCAAGAAGCCTGTGTACAAGCACACATCACTCTCCACACCTCCCCTCCCAGAAGCCTGTGCAGCCTGCCACTGCCAGGGTCCCCTTATCCAGGGAAAACTTCCCCTGGAGAACACAAGGCATGCCTCAGGCTGTTGCAACATCATGCTGGCCTCTGCCCCTGCAGGCTCACCTTGCATTCCAATTATGACTGCTGTATCCTTCCCTACCCCCTGGCCTGAGTGAGCAAGAGTGCCCTAATCAGACACTGTTTTAACCCCTTCCTGTCTGGGAAGGAAACAGAATCCTGAGGGCATCTACATGCAGAGGTGGGGCCAAATCCAAAGCAGAATCCCAGGAGCTGTGTGAATAAAGAAGAGAAAGGGGAATTTCTCCCAGCAGCCTCAGGAGCAGTGGATTAAATCTCCACAATCAACTTAATGTACCCTGCGTCTGTGGAATACATGAATAGACAACGAATCATCCTAAAATTGAGTCAACGGACTTTGGGAGGAAATGTAGACGGGGTTGTCTGTATGCAACAGAGTAGTTTCTGATTTTTATGTTTAACTTAGTATAGGTTTTAGCACTTGTTATCAATGGTGGATTTGTTTATTGGTTTGGTTGATCTTTCATTTTTTACTACTTTTTAATTTTTTATTTTAATAATATAAACATTTTTATTTTAATAACTTTATGTTATTTTATTATTTTTTCTTTCTTTTTTTTTCTCCATTTTCTCCTGAGCTGTGTGGCTGACAGGGTTTTGGTGCTTCCGCCAGGTGTCAGGACTAAGCCTCTGAGGTATGAGAGCCAAGTTCAGGACATTGGACACCAGAGACCTCCCAGCCCAACATAATATCAATTGGTGAGAGCTCTCACAGAGATCTCTATCTCAATGACAAGACCCAATTCCACTCAACGACCAGCAAGCTCTGGTGCTAGACAACCCATGCCAAACAACTAGCAAGACATGAACACAAGTCTACCCATTAGCAGAGAGGCTGCCTAAAATAATAGTAAGTTCACAGATACCCCAAAACTCACCACCAGATGTGGTCCTGTCTACCAGAAAGACAGGATACAACCTCATCCATGAGAACACAGGCAACAGTCCACTGCACCAGGAAGCAAACACAACTAACAGAACCAACCTTACCACTGGAGGCAGAAACAAAAAGCAATGGGAACTACGAACCTGCAGCATGCGAAAAGAAGTCCCTAACACAGTAAGTTATGAAAAATGGGAAGACAGAGAAATATGCAGCAGATGAAGGAGCAAAGTAAAAACCCACCAGACCAAACAAATGAAGAAGAAATAGGCAGTCTACCCGAAAAATAATTCAGAGTAATGATAGTAAAGATGATCCAAAATCTTGGAAATATAATGGAGAGAATACAAGAAAAATTTAACAAGGACCTAGAAGAACTAAAAAGCAAACAAACAATGATGAACAACACGATAAATGAAATTAAATACTATCCAGAAGGAATCAATAGAAGAATAATTGAGGCAGAAGAATGGATAAGTGACCTGGAAGATAAAAAAGTGGAAATAATTACCACAGAGCAGAATAAAAAAAAAAAAAGTAAAGCATTGAGGATAGTCTCAGAGACATCTGGGACAACATTAAACACATCAACATTTGAATCATAGGGGTCCCAGAAGAGGAGAAAAAGAAAGGGACTGAGAAAATATTTGAAGAGATTATAGTTGAAAATTTCCCTAATATGGGAAAGGAAATAGTCAATCAAGTCCAGGAAGAACAGAGAGTCCCATGCAGGATAAATGTAAGGAGAAACACTCCAAGACACAGATTATTCAAGTTATCAAAAACTAAATATAAAGAATAAATATTAAAAGAAGTAAGGGAAAAGCAACAAATAATGTACAAAGGAATCCCCATAAGGTTAACACCAGATCTTTCAGCAGAAACTCTGCAAGCCAAAAGAGAGTGGCAGGACATATTTAAAGTGATGAAAGGGGAAAAGCTACAACCAAGATTATTGTACCCAGCAAGGATCTCATTCAGATTTGATGGAGAATTTAAACATTTACAGACAAGCAAAAGCTGAGAGGATTCAGCACCACCAAACCAGCTTTACAACAAATGCTAAAGGAACTTATTTAGGCAGGAAACACAAGAGAAGGAAAAGACGTACAAAAACCAACCCAAAACAATTAAGAAAATGGTAATAGGAACATACAAATTTATAATTATCTTAAATGTAAATGGATTAAATGCTCCAAGCAAAAGACATAGACTGGCTGAATGGATACAAAATAAATACCTGTATATATGCTGTCTACAAAAGACCCACATCAGACCTAGGGACACATACAGACTGAAAGTGAGGGGATGGAAAAAAAGTATTCCATGCAAATGGAAATCAAAAGAAAGTGGAAGTAGCAATTATCATAGCAGACAAAATAGACTTTAAAATAAAGTCTGTTACAAGAGACAAAAAGGACAGTACATAATGATCAAGAGATAAATACAAGGAGAAGATATAACACTTGTACATATTTATGCACCCAACATAGGAGCACCTCAATACATAATGCAAATGGTAACAGGCATAAAAGGGGAAATCGACAGTAACACAATCATAGTAGGGATATTTAACACCCCACTTTCACCAATGGACAGATCATCCAAAATGAAAATAAATAAGGAAACATAAGCTTTAAATGACACATTAAACAAGATGGACTTAATTGATATTTATAGGACATTCCATTCAAAAAACAAGAGAATACACGTTCTTCTCAAGCCTTCATGGGACATTCTGCAGGATAGACCATATCTTGGGTCACAAAATCAATTCTCAGTAAATTTAAGAAAATTGAAATCATATCAAGTAGGTTTTCTGACCACAACGCTATGAGACTAGATATCAATTACAGGAAAAAATGGTAAAAAAAAATGCAAACACATGGAGGCTAAACAATACACTATTAAATGACCAAGAGATCCCTGAAATAATCAAAGTGGAAATCAAAAAATACCTAAGGACAAATGACAATGAAAACATGACGACCCCAAACCTATGGGATGCAGCAAAAGCATTTCTAAGAGGGAAGTGTATAGTAATACATTCTTACTTCAAGAAATAAGAAAAATCTCAAATAAACATCCTAACATTACATTTAATGCACTTAGAAAAAGAATAACCAAAAAAATCCAAAGTTAGCAGAAGGAAATAAACCATAAAAATCAGATCAGAAATAAATGAAAAAGAAATGAGGGAAATGATAGCAAAGATCAATAAAACTAAAAGCTGGTTCTTTGAGAACATAAACAAAATTGATAAACCATTAACCAGACTCATCATAAAAAAAAATGGAAAAGACTCAAATCAACAGAATTAGAAATGAAAAAGGAGAAGTAACTACTGAGAGCACAGAAATACAAAGGATGATGAGAGATTACTACAAGCAGTAAATGCCAGTAAAATGGACAACCTGGAGAAATGGACAAATTCTTAGAAAAGCACAACTTTCTGAGAGTGAACCAGGAAGAAATAGAAAATATAAACAGACAAATCACAAACACTGAAATTGAAACTGTGATAAAAAATCTTCCAACAGAAGAACTCTATCAAACATTTAGAGAAGGTGAACTCTATCAAACATTTAGAGAAGAGCTAAGACCTATCCTTCTCAAGCTATTCAAAAATATAACAGAGAGAGGAACACTCCCAAACTCATTCTATGAGGCCACCATCACCCTGATACCAAAACCAGACAAAGATGTCAGACAGAAAGAAAACTACAGGCCAAAATCAATGATAAACATAGATGCAAAAATCCTCAACAAAATACTAAAAGAATCCAACAGCACATTAAAAGGATCATACACCATGATCAAGTGGGCTTTATCCCAGGAATGCAAGGATTCTTCAATATATGCAAAACAATCAACAAATTAACCAATCAAAGGATAAAAATCATATGATCATCTCAATAGATGCAGAAAAAGCTTTTGACACAATTTGCCACCTATTTATGATAAAAACACTCCAGAAAGTAGGCCTACAGGGAACTTACCTCAACATAATAAAGGCTATATATGACAAACCCACAGCCAACATTGTCCTCAATGGTGAAAAACTGAAATCGCTTCCACGAAGATCAAGAACAAGACAAGTTTGCCCACTCTCAACATTATTATTCAACATAGTTTTGGAAGTTTTAGTGACAGCAATCAGAGAAGAAAAAGAAATAAAATGAATCCAAATTGGAAAAGAAGTAGTAAAACTGTCACTGTTTGCAGATGACATGATATTATACATAGAGAAAAGTAAAGATGCTACCAGAAAACTTCTAGAGCTAATCAATGAATTTGGTAAAGTAGCAGAATGCAAAATTAATGCACAGAAATTTCTTGCATTCCTATACACTAAAGATGAAATATCTGAAAGATAAATTAAGGAAACACTCACATTTACCACTGAAACAAAAAGAATAATATACCTAGGAATAAACCTACCTAAGGAGACAAAAGACCTGTATGCAGAAAACCATAAGACACTGATGAAAGAAATTAAAGATGATACAAACAGATGGAGAGATGCACCATGGTCTTGGATTGGAAGAATGAACATTGTGAAAATGACAATACTACCCTAAGAAATCTAAAGATTCATTGCAATCCCTATCAAACTACCAATGGCATTTTTCACAGAACTAGAACAAAAAATTTCACACTTTGTATGGAAACCCAAAAGACCCCGAATAGCCTAAGCAATCTTGAAAAGAGAAACGGACTTCAGACTATACTACAAAGCTACAGTAATCAAGACAGTATGATACTGGCACAAAAACAGAAATATAGATCAATGGAACAGGATAGAAAGCCCAGACATAAACTCACGCAACTATGGTCAACTAATCTATGATAAAGTATATACAATGGAGAAAAGGCAGTCTCTTCAATAAGTGGTGTTGGGAAAACTGGACAGCTACATGTAAAAGAATGAAATTAAAACACTCCTTAACACCATACACAAAAATAAACTCAAAATGGATTAAAGATCTACATGTAAGTCCAGACAGCATTAAACTCTTAGAATAAAACATAGGCAGAACCCTCTACAAAATAAATCACAGCAAAATCCTTTTTGACCCACCTCTTAGAGAAATGGAAATAAAAACAAAAATAGACAAATGGGACCTAATGAAACTTAAAAGCTTTTCCACAGCAAGTGAAACCATAAACAAGACAAAAAGATAATCCTCAGAATGGGAGAAAATCTTTGCAAATGAAGCTAACTGACAAAGGATTAATCTCCAAACTTTACAAGCAGCACATGCAGCTTAATATCAAAAAAACCAAATAACCCAATCCAAAAATGGGCAGAACACCTAAATAGATATCTCTCCAATGATGATATACAGATTGCCAAGGAACACATGAAAGAATGCTCAACATCACTAATTATTAGAAAAATGCAAATCAAAACTACAATGAGATATCATCTGATACCAGTCAGAATGGCCATCATCAAAAAAATCTGCCACAATAAATGCTGGAGAGCGTGTGGAGAAAAGGGAACACTCTTGCACTGTTGGTGGGAATGTAAACTGATACAGTCTCTATGGAGAACAGCATGGAGGTTCCTAAATAAACTAAAAATAGACCTACCATGTGAACCAGCAATCCCATTTATGCACATATACTTTGGGAAAACCATAATTCAAAGAGTCATGTACCACAGTGTTCATTGCAGCACTATTTAAAATAACCAGGTAATGGGAGAAACATATGTGTCCACTGACAGTTGAATGGGTAAAGAAGATGTGGCACATATATACAATGGAATATTACTAAGCCATAAAAAGATACGAAATTTAGTTATTTGCAGTGAGGTGGTTGGACCTAGAGTCTGTCATAGAGAGTGAAATAAGTCAGAAAGAGTAAGACAAATACTATATGCTAACACATACATATAGGATCTTAAAAAAAAATGGTTCTGAATAACCTAGGGGTAGGACAGGAATAAAGACCCATACGTAGAGAAAGGACTTGAGGAAATGGAGAAGGGGAAGGGTAAGCTGGGACGAAGTGAGAGAATGGCATGTACATATATACACTACCAAATGTAAAATAGATAGTAGGAAGCAGCTGCATAGCAGAGGGACATCAGCTCCATGCTTTGTGACCACCTAGAGAGGTGGGATAGAGATGGTAGGAGGGACACACAAGATGGAGGTGATATGGGGATATATGTATACGTATAGCTGATTCACTGTGTTATATAGCAGAAACTAACACACCATTTTAAAGCAGTTATACTCCAATAAAGGTGTTAAAAAATGTTGCTGTAAGGAAACAGGACTATGCAGAAGATTATGAGGCAGAAAAACAGTGCTCTTGATATGGTAAATAATACATGGCCCAAAGGCAGAGCTTAATAATAATAGATACCACTTCTACTACTAATAATAGCTAGTTTTTATATAGCACTTACTAAGTACCAGGCCCTGGTTCTGAGTGTTTTATATATCTTAATTAATTTAATCTTCACAATTTATTCAGTAGCTACTATCATTAACCCCATATGGTAGATAAGAAATCTGAGACACAGAAATGTTGAATAATTTGCCCATGGTCAAATAGTTAGTAAGTCACAGACCAGTATTTGACTCAGAGGCAGGGAGGTCCAAGAGCATACTTGGTTTAAGTTCCACATTTGTTACTTAGTACTTGTGAGCTACTAAGCAAGGTACTTAAGCTCTCAGACCCCCAGTTTCCTCTTCAACTAAATGGGGTTAATAATGCCTACCACACACAGGGTATTTATGGGTTCATAAGTGTAAATGATAATAATGGTTGATATTTATTGAGCACTCAGTTTGTGACCTTTACTCTTGAGAAAGTGCTAAGAGGACTTTGTAGTCAGGCTCTATTACTTACTTTTTATGTGATATTCAGAAAGTATTTTACATCTCTAGACCTCAGTTTCTCATCTGTAAAATAGGAAACACATTTCTATATCTTCAAAATAAAGATGATAATAGTTATTTAATAGAGTTATCATAAAATCAAATGAAATGAAGCATAAGAAATATTTGCATGATTCCTGGTATATATTAAGCACAAAATTAATTAATAATCATAATAGTAATAGGAAACATTTTATCAACAAAAAACTTCTGAGGACTCTGGCTAAAACAGACATGAATATAAGCAATCAATATTGTTGCCTCATGTCAGATTCTCATTGACTGAGAAGGTAAAAAGAGACTAGTTACTACATGCTATAGGTCTTAACATAAGACAAAGGCTCAAAGAAAGGCATATATTCCATGTTGCTGTGGCTTGAAGAGTTTTGCTTAGATACTTAGTAGTCGAACGTCAACACTATTAAAGATTCTGTTGCCCAAGTTGCTCAGGCTCAAATTTATTGTGCATTATAGCAAAACAGGAAGCAAAGCAATAGCCTGGGAACCAGTTAAGCTGGTAGCATTGTAAGGCTCAATGTATTTTGGGAAGATGTTAGAAGTTTGAAATAGAAGTATATAAGTCTTATTCTAAGCAATATCCAATAAAAGAAAGTATGTTTAAAGATGATAAAGCATATTGACATAACGGGTGTTATTGGGTGGGATGAAAATATTCTAAAACTAGTTTATCATGATGATTATATCATTTGGTAAAGTTAGTAAAAATCATTAAATTTGGGCTTCCCTGGTGGCACAGTGGTTGAGAGTCTGCCTGCCGATGCAGGGGACACGGGTTCGTGCCCCGGTCCGGGAAGATCCCTCATGCCATGGAGCATCTGGGCCCGTGAGCCACGGCCACTGAGCCTGCGTGTCCAGAGCCTGTGCTCCACAAGGGGAGAGGCCACAACAGTGAGAGGCCTGTGTACTGCAAAACAAAACAAAACAAAAAAATCATTAAATTTTATACCTGAAATGGATGGATTTTATAATATTAAAATATACAAGAATAAAGTTGTTAAAAACATGTAAAGTAAGTTGTTGGAATTAACACCTGTTCCTTATATCATGTTTAGAGGCAGGAGAATAGAGAACTGCAATTTATTAAGCACTTAACATATGCCCATCGCTCTGCTACATGCTTTATCTTAAGGTGTCCCATTTTATACTCACAACATTCTACATAGTAAGCATCATTCCTTTTATTTTACAAATGAAGTAACTGAAACACGGAGAGGTTGTGTTACTTATCTAAAGTCATATAAATAATAAGGGTGATAAATCCAGTTCTTTCAAAAACAAAAATGTAGTGATAAGAACCCAAACTCTGAAAAAATGTAAATGTGGTCTAATACAGAGCTGCCTTTTAAAATTCTACTGATAATTTTATGATAAGGAATATTTTGACATAAAGCTTCTAAGACTACAAGACACTGAATAACCATATCTGGTAATATCTGATGAAGCACAAAGATGCGTATTGTGATCTATCATTACTGAAAAATTTTAGAGGATGGAGAAATCAATTTAAGTCAGAGCATTAGGGCAAGTTGTGTGGCGAAGAATAGAAACACACAAGAAGACATTCCACCTGAAAAACACTAAAAGGACAACGGCATTGGAATTAAAGTTGTTATTATGTGGTCTAAATAACAGGTCATTACTGTGAACGTACACCATCTGAAATTGTTAAATAGAATTATTTTAGAAAACAAAGAGGTTTGACTTTCACTTCTATTCTTTGCTTCCACTTATCAGTCTATTCACATTGGCATTGTTAACCCTTCAAACATATAAAAATAGAAAGCAATGAGTAGTAAATGTTTTTATACTCAAATCCCAGAATCAACAGTATTCAAGATTTTGCCAAACCTGCTTTATCTATTACCTTTTACTTTTTGTAATAAATGATTTTTAAGTTTTGATAGTAAATTAAGATTAGAATGTAATAAATATCCTTAATTATAGTCCAAGTGTCTTATATTTTATACACAGCCTGTATTATAATATATCATATTATAATATATTCTAAATAATTGACCTCTCATTCAAGAAGCAATTCAGATAAAATATGCCTCAAAACTCAAATGTCCATTCATTACACAATTGTTGGGGCACAATGTATTCCTCTCATCACATCTTCTTCCGAGCACACTCTATGCTTACACTGCGTTCTTAACACTCTCGTGGCATCCCTTCACCACACACAGCATAAACCTGACCCCTCTGTACAATCTTTAATAGTGACACTCTACTAATTTTTCCTCCAAATCCATTCTCCCTTTGTTTTATAGGCACATAGCCACCAACCTTGAGACTAAATTTCCACTTTTCTTGACCAGGAGGTTAAGAATTAAGTTTGGACCAATGGGCTGTGAAAGTAAGTGAACGTGGACCATTTCCACTTGAAAGCCATGTTACTTTCTCTAGATTTTTTTTTTTTTGCTTCTTTCTGTATGTTGGAATATGAACATGGAAGCAACCTAGCTTTGATGATGCAGATGAAAGCACCCTAAAGGATGGATGACCAGAGAGAGGGGAGGAATTTGTGACCATGAATTACTGTGGAACAGAGCTGAAAATCCAGCAGAGACCTACAAGACCATTATGGAGGAGAAAAGTAAACTTATTTAATAAACAAATTAATAAACAAACAAATATCTTATGTATGTCACTGTTTTGGGGGTCTCTCTGTTACAGCAGTTTAACCTATACCTTAATTATTGCACTAGTATAACATGCTGTAAGTGTAGAGAAAATACTGGCTTTGCAGGTTAGTCAGACCTAGAATTTCTAGTTCTATCATTTATATGTGACATTAGTAAGGTATTTCAACTGTATGAACTCATTTCCCCATCTGCAAAATATCTACCCATGGTTTTGCTGCGAGGATTCAGTAAAACAATGGATGTATATCATCTTGCATGTGCCTGGAATACAAATCAGTGCTTAATAAGTGTTCTTTCATAGTTTTTTTGTCACACTCATTAGAGAACGGGTTTTCTGCTTTATTATTGAACTTAAATTTTTCATTCAATATTTCACTAATGACATCAACTCTTCCTATTTATACAATTTAATTAACCCAATCAACATCCAGTGTTGTACACCAATTATTTTTTTAATTTTAAAATAGAGTTTGACATATACTGAGTCATTTTAAGAAGATAGATAATTGGAAAGAGAAAATCATTTTAACAGACTCATTTTTTGCAGATCTATATGTCAAGGCTATGATGGCTCAGTGAACAAACAAATATGTTTCATGTCTTTTGGTATAAAACGACTGGTCAGAGAGGCTTTTGTATTAATACAAGCCTTAAATCACAAGTCCTCACAACATTCTGGTGTTAAAACAGGAAATGTGGTTAATCTCTGAAGTCTTTGCAGTATTTCATCATTGTGATTTAGTGTCTAGACTCAAATGATGAAGATGACACAGGAATGCAATGACTCCTTAAAAATCACATAGCTTACTGGAGTGGTCTAGAAAGAGGGATTGGAAACAGAATGGTTGGAGACCAAAAACAATGCTTTATTTAGTAAATTACTTAGTCTATGTATATGAAAGCCATGAGAAACATTATTATTATTATTATTATTATTATTATTTTGGCTGTATTGGGTCTTCGTTTCTGTGCAAGGGCTTTCTCTAGTTGCAGCGAGTGGGGGCCACTCTTCATCATGGTGCGCGGGCCTCTCACTGTTGCAGCCTCTCTTGTTGCAGAGTACAGGCTCCAGACGCACAGGCTCAGTACTTGTGGCTCACGGGTCCAGTTGCTCTGTGGCATGTGGGATCTTCCCAGACCAGGGCTCGAACCCGTGTCCCCTGCATTGGCAGGCAGATTCTCAACCACTGCACCACTAGGGAAGCCCCACGAGAAACATTATTACTGCATTATTTTCAAAGGATGAATAGCTGTGAAGTGATAGCACAAAGCAATTGGTTGAAATTAAAATTATGAAATTGGTAGCCAGAAATATACCTCAAAAATATACTATATTACATATGAGATTTACTCCATGAGCCTTAAAAATCAATATTTTGTGCCCTCAAGCTTAGGTGAGTCACATGGTGATATGTCGGTGACAAAACACACTCTTGGACAATCTTCTCCTAGTGCATACATATCTGTTTTGGAGTTGGCACATGGGTTAATGACACACCAATATTATTTATTGCTAATAAAAATGTGAAAGATTATATTTCTGGTTCTGAAACTCCCTTTGATCAACCGACCAAAAAGAGTAATGAGATGTAGGACAATTGCTTCCTATATCTTGCAATCAACAATGCTCACTATCTGTAAAGGATTTTTCTCCCCAGATACCTAAAGGAATTGCATTATGAGTTATTTTCTATCAAATAGGATTAACTTTGTTCTAGATGGAACACTCTTGATTTTCTCTGCCAAGGAGTGCAGCAGTTTGTTGTGTCATGCATTACTGCTCACTACAGACCGTCAAACTCATTTCATTTGTGACAGGAGCTGGAATTAAACCTTGTTCTCCAGAGATGGGATGCCCATGTATTAATCGGATCTGTGTTTCCTTCCAAGCCACCTTGTATATTGTTACAAGAGCTTCTCTTTTTGCTGTGAAATCCACCTTATTTATTTGTTTGTTTGCTTGTTTTGTTGAGAAGTAAAGAGAAAAAGTATTTTTGTGTTTACCCTATAGAAAGACATTTCATTGCCTCTGTTTTGGCATAGGGTTAACCTTCTACTGAGCTCTACCAGACACAGGCAGGTTTCCTCATCATATCTCCCTTATTTACAACCTGCTGCTCTGGCTTTGTCTCCTTTACCTCTGATTTAGCAGCTATCTCTAATGCAGCAAAACATCATGAAGCCTCAATATTCGAGAAGCCTCAAACTCTCTTACCTATGTCAAAGAATTGCCATTTTTATACCTCATCTGAGATTGCAAATCATTGCCTTTACATTCTGTTTCAAGATGACCAAGAAAGACTGAATCATGTAGTACTAGGTTAGGAGGTAGGATAGATGAGTCTTGATTATTGCCAATAAAGGATGATGGATAAATAGCTGAGTTCTATTTTTAAACTTATATATATTTGGGCTAGCATTGATATATGTTAGGTCTTTTCCTCTAAGATAACATATCTTTAAAATATTGGCAAAAAACAAAAATATACTTTTAATTTTGCTTAGATAGCTTTTCTCAGATGAAAAGACCAAGGTCATTTATAATCATCTTAATTGATTTTAAAGTTGGGTAAACACAGAGATTAAAATAGGATACAAATGTGTCATTTGCTATCATAATTTAATAAAAAGTAATGCATGGCCTCTGGAAATGTGTATTAGTTTAAATTTTCGTCAATCAAGTTAAAAGCAATGCTTACTCATTTGAATTGCACAATTTTGAGGAAGACTCTGAGATATTATTTTAGAAAAAGATTTTTCAAGCTAAGAAATATAAATGGACTTAATGCGGTATTAATGGTCACATTGTGGTCTTTCTGACATTCTAAAACACTCTTATGCTAATAGAAATGCCAGTTCATGTTGCCTCTCAAGTACTAACTCTTGATTAGTTGCTGGGAAGGCATTTTTTTCCCCTAAGCATAATGCCTTAGCATGAAAGTGTATTGGAGGGTATACTTGTTGAAAGGAATTTCAGGTATATACTGGGATAGCCATCAGTCAGCTTGTTAAGTTTGGTTTAATTTACAAACCCCATGTCAGAACGTCTGTGCACTTCAACTATCTTTCTAATGGAACCTGGGGCCTAGGGTCCTTAGAAGGTTATGATAATCAGATTTTATTCATAAGGCTTTTTTCTAATTTTTCCCATTGCACCAGGTTAGTAAAGTGCCAATTAAGGGAAATGATTTTATTGGGCCAGTTATTAAACACTCAAATTAAGAGAATTGAAAAGATTCTGTCAATAGAAGTGGTATTTTGAGAAGTTTTTATCCTTAGAATCTCTGAACATACACTGAAATTGCATTTTCATGATACACGTGATTTATGTAACACCTTTCTAAAGACCTTAGAGTACATTTATGGAGTCAGACTGTGAAGCAGAATATATTTTTCCCCATTTTCTTTCAAACATGGGAATTAAGGTTTAACAGATACAATTTCTTCAAGGTCACAGTGCCAGAGTGAGAATGTAGTTGGGAGTGTGCATGGTTTTCACTTTGTCATACAGTTGTTTGTCCAGGCCAAATGATAGCTACTATCCCTCCAATCTCAAAATGATAAGGAAGCCTCCAAGATCTTCATTTATGCACAGTAGACCCTGAGCAGGCCTAGAAAGCTGGTCACCTCAACACAGAGGATTATGGAATCCTTGTTTAGTGTCCTGCAGGTAAAGAGTGATACTATGTATGTATCCTGTTTCTATGTATCTTAATTTCTCTCTTCCCTATGGCAACAAGCCACATACATGTTTATCTGAAAGAGAAAATAAAAAGATGAATGATATCCACTGTTGACAATGGTAAGAGATAGTGGTTGCTCTCATTCACTGTCATTGACAGCATAAATTGATTAAACATTTTTCAGAGGGCAATTGGTAACAAGGAACAAAACTTAAAGTCACATATCTTATTCTCCATTATAATTTCTATTTTAAAGAAGCTATCAGATATTAATGCTTCTGGCACTATGACAAATTAAATTATCTGAGGGAGTGCTCTTAATTCAAAAAATAAAAAATAGATCCCACATAAAGTATAATATTTGTTGTATTACACAGATAGAATAAGGAAATCTCCAATAGACTGAGAAAAAGCAAGCTGAAAATAGAGGAGTGATCAGAAAATGCGTGAAATACTTGGTTGTCCTAATGATAAATGCTGAAAACCACACTGCAGATAGAAAGAGGCATATTGGAACCTGAGAATCCTGGGTAAAGTGGAGGCCTCTTTGTGGATGATAAAAATAAAGATGTTCCAGGTCAGTAGCACTCCATAGCCCTCAGAAAAAGCAAACACAATTCCTCTTTGGAGGAAAGCATTCAGGATATACAAAGTTGAAAAAAATAATAATTCTAAGCTCATAATTGAAGACCACAAAACACAAAATGAAATGAACCATCATGAATTAGAGTTAGCAGGGATAAACAACAACAAATCCCCAACAAATTTAGCCCCATAGGGGTTCCAGAATCTAAAATTTTTAACTACAGAATATATGAAAACTACAGTTAAATAGAAAACCACAATGAGCAAAGGATGGAAGTGTAAAATGGGTAATCTACAAGAAACTACAAAATGTGAGCAAATAAATTTGAAAAAAAGTTAAAACAAGAAAATAAAAATCATCATACTTTAAATAAATGAAAAAAAAATCAATGGATATCTTAAGTGGTGAACTCACTGACAAATAGACAAAATGAATAGAAAAAGAGCTCAAAAAGAGATCTATTTTGTGTATGGAGTTTGATATACAATCAAGGTGGCTAGGGATAATTTATATCACTCTCTTCTTGAACAGAAGTCAGCAAACTATGACCAGTGGGCCATATCTGGCCAACCATGTGCATTTGATTAAATATTGTCCATGGCTGCTTTTCCTCTGCAAAGGCAGAGTTAAATAATTGCAGTACAGACTGCATAGCTCTCAAAGTTGAAAATACTATCTGATCCTTTATAGGAAAGGTTTTCCCACTCCTGTTCTTGAAACGTTATTTTGCTGGGCTTAAAATTCTAGGAATCTTAAAGATATTAATTCTTTCCAAATTGAATAATAATGTCAATTCAATTACATTTAAAATACTAACATATTGGAGAAGGGGAAGATGGTGGAAGAATAAGACTTGGAGATCACTTTCCTCCCCACAGATACATCAGAAATACATCTACACGTGGAACAACTCCTACAGAACACCCATTGAACCCTGGCAGAAGACCTCAGACCTCCCAAAAGGCAAGAAACTCCCCACGTATATGGGTAGGGCAAAAGAAAAAAGAATAAACAGAGACAAAAGAATAGGGATGGGACCTGCACCAGTGGGAGGCAGCTGTGAAGGAGGAAAGGTTTCCACACACTATGAAGCCCCTTTGTGGGCAGAGACAGTGGGTGGCAGAAGGGGTAAGCTTTGGAACCATGGAGGAGAACACAGCAACAGGGGTGCGGAGGGCAAAGCAGAAAGATTCCCTCACAGAGGATCGGTGCAGAATAGCACTCACCAGCCCGAGAGTCTTGTCTGCTCACCAGCTGGGGTGGGCGGGGCTGGGAGCTGAGGCTCAGGCTTTGGTCAGAGAGCAGGCAGAGGACTGGTGTTGGTGGCATGAACACACCCTACAGGGGCTTAGTGTGCCACGACTAGCTGGGAGGGAGTCCAGGGAAATGTCTGGAACTGCTGAAGAGGCAAGTGACTTTTTCTTCCCTCTTTGTTTCCTGGTGCACGAGAGGAGGGGATTAAGAGCGCTGCTTAAAGGAGCTCCAGAGATGGGTGCAAGCTGCGGCTAACAGCATGGACCCCAGAGACGGGCATGAGATGCTAAGGCTACGGCTGCCACCACCAAGAAGCCTGTGTGAAAGCACAGGTCAGTATCCTCACCACCCTTCCAGGGAGCCTGTGCAGCCCGCCACTGCCAGGGTCACAGGATCCATGGACAACTTCGCCAGGAGAAAGCATGGTGCACCTCAGGCTGGTGAAATGTCATGCCAGCCTCTGCTGCTGCAGGCTCACCCCACATCTGCACTCCTCCCTCCCCCAGGCCTGAGTGAGCCAGAGCCACCGAGTCAGCTCCTCCTTTAACCCCGTCCTGTCTGAACAAAGAACAGATGCCCTCTGGTGACCTACAAGGAAAGGCGGGGCCAAATCCAAACCTGAGCCCTGGGAGTTGTGCGAACAAAGAATAGAAAGGGAAATCTCTCCAGCAGCATCAGGAGCAGCGGATTAGATCTCCACAATCAACTTGATGTACCATGCATCTGTGGAATATATGAATAGACAACGAATCATCCCAAATTGAGGAGGTGGACTTTGAGAGCAAGATTTATTATTTTTCCCCCTTTTCCTCTTTTTGTGAGTGTGTATGTGTATGCTTCTGTGTGAGATTTTGTCTGTATGGCTTTACTTCCACCATTTGTCCTAGGGTTCTATCCGTACTTTTTTTTTTTCACCTAAAAAAATTTCTTTCTTCATAATTATTTTTTATTTTAATAACATTATATTATTTTATCTTACTTAATTTTATTTTATTTTATCATCATTCTATCTATCTTTCTTTCTTTCTACTTTGTCTCCATTTTATTCTGAGCCATGCAGATGAAGGGCTCTTGGTGCTCCAGCCAGGAATCAGTGCAGTGCCTCTGAGGTGAGAGAGCCAATTACAGGACACTGGTCCACAAGAGACCTCCCAGCTCCATGTAATATCAAATGGTGAAAATCTCTCAGAGATCTCCACCTCAACACCAACACCAAGCTTCACTCAATGACCAGCAAGCTCCAGTGCTGGACACCCTATGTCAAACAACAACCAAGAGAGGAACACAACCCCACACATTAGCAGAGAGGCTGCCTAAAATCATAATAAGGCCACAGACATCCCAAAACACACCACCAGACGTGGACTGCCCACTAGAAAGACAAGATCCAGCCTCATCCACCAGAACACAGGCAATAATCTTCTCCACCAGGAAGCCTACACAACACACTGAACCAACTGTAGCCACTGGGGACAGGCACCAAAAAAACTAAGAACTAAGAACCTGCAGCCTGCAAAAAGTAGACACCCAAACACAGTAAGATAAGCAAAATGAAAAGACAGAAAAACATACAGCATATAAAGGAGCAAGATAAAAACCCACCAGACCTAACAAATGAAGAGGAAATAGGCAGTCTACCTGAAAAACAATACAAAGTAACGGTAGGAAATATGATCCAAAATCTTGGAAATAGAATAGAGAAAATGCAAGAACATTTAACAAGGAAGTAGAAGAACTAAAGATGAAACAAGCAATGATGAACAACACAATACATGAAATTAAACATACTCTACATGGGATCAATAGCAGAATAACTGAGGCAGAAGAACGGATAAGTGACATGGAAGATAAAATAGTGCAAATAACTATGGCAGAGCAGAATAAAGAAAAAAAGAATGAAAAGAACTGAGGACAGACTCAGAGACCTCTGGGACAACATTAAATGTGCCAACATTCGAGTTATAGGGATTCCAGAAGAAGAAGAGAAAAAGAAAGGGAAGGAGAAAATATTTGAAGAGATTATAGTTGTAAACTTCCCTAATATGGGAAAGGAAATAGTTAATCAAGTCCAGGACGCATAGAGAGTCGCATACAGGATAAATGAAAGGAGAAGCACGCCAAGACACATATTAATCAAACTGCCAATAATTAAATACAAAGAAACATATTAAAAGCAGCAAGGGATAAACAACAAATAACACACAAGGGAATCCCCATATGGTTATCAGCTGATTTTTCAGGAGAAACTATGCAGGCCAGAAAGTACTGGCAGGACATATTTAAAATGATGAAGGAGAAAAAACTACACCCAAGATTACTCTACCCAGCAAGGATCACATTCAGATTTGATGGAGAAATTAAAAACTTTACAGGCAACAAAAGCTGAGAGAGTTCAGCACCATCAAACCAGCTTTACAACAAATCCTAAAGGATCCTCTCTAGGCAAGAAACACAAGAGAAGGAAGAGACCTACAATAACAAACCCAAAACAATTAAGAAAATGGGAATAGGAACATACATATCGATAATTACCTTAAATGTAAATGGATTAAATGCCCCCACCAAGAGACACAGACAGGCTGAATGGATACAAAAAGAAGACCCATATATATGCTGTCTACAAGAGATCCACTTCAGACCTAGAGATACATACAGACTGAAAGTAAGGGGATGGAAAAAGATATTCCATACAAATGGAAATCAAAAGAAAGCTGGAGTCGCAAATCTCATATCAGGCAAAATAGACTTTAAAATAAAGACTATTAGAAGAGACAAAGAAGGACACTACACAAGGATCAAGGAATCGATACAAGACGAAGATATAACAATTGTAAATATTTATGCACCTAACATAGGAGCACCACAATACATAAAGCAAATAATAACAGCCATAAAAGGGAAAATCGACAGTAACACATTCATAGTAGGGGACTTTAACACTCCACTTTCACCAATGGACAGATCAACCAAAATGAAAATAAATAAGGAAACACAACCTTTAAATGATACATTAAACAAGATGGACTTCATTGACATTTATAGGACATTCCCTCCAAAATCAACATAATAAACTTTCTTCTCAAGTGCTCATGGAATATTGAAATTGTATCAAGCATCTTTTCCAACCACACCACTATGAGACTAGATATCAATTACAGGAAAAGATCAGTAAAAAATACAAACATATGGAGGCTAAACAATACACTACTTAATAATGAAGTGATCACTGAAGAAATCAAAGGGGAAATCAGAAAATACCTTGAAACAAATGACAATGGAGACACGATGATCCAAAACCTATGGGATACAGCAAAAGCAGTTCTAAGAAGGAAGTTTATAGCAATACAATCCTACCTGAAGAAATAGGAAACATCTCAAATAAACAACCTAACCTTGCACCTAAAGCAATTAGAGAAAGAAGGACAAAAAAACCTCAAATTTAGCAGAAGGAAAGAAATCTTAAAGATAAGATCAGAAATAAATGACAAAGAAAGGAAGGAAACAATAGCAAAGATCAATAAAACTAAAAACTGGTTCTTTGAGAAGATAAACAAAATTGATAAAGCATTAGCCTGACTCATCAAGAATAAAAGGGAGAAGACTCAAGTCAATAGAATTAGAAAGGAAAAAGGAGAAGTAAAAACTGACACTGCAGAACTACAAAAGATCATGAGAGATTACTACAAGGAACTCTATGCCAATAAAATGGGCAACCTGGAGGAAATGGACAAATTCTTAGAAATGCACAACCTGCCAAGTCTAAATCAGGAAGAAACAGAAGATATGAACAGGTGAATCACAAGCACTGACATTGAAACTGTTATTAAAAATCTTTGAACAAACAAAAGCCCAGTACCAGATGGCTTCACAGGCGAATTCTATCAAATATTTAGAGAAAAGCTAACCCCTATCCTTCTCAAACTCTTCCAAAATATAACAGAGGGAGGAACACTCCCAAACTCATTCTACGAGGCCACCATCACCCTGACACCAAAACCAGACAAGGATGTCACAAAGAGAGAAAACTACAGGCTGATATCGCTAATGAACATAGATGCAAAAATCCTCAACAAAATACTAGCAAACAAAATGCAACAGCACATTAAAATGATCATACAGCATGATCAATTGGGGTTTATTCCAGGAATGCAAGAATTCTTCAATATACGCAAATCAATCAATGTGATACACCATATTAACAAATTGAAATAGAAAAACCATATGATCTTGTCAATAGATTCAGAGAAATTTTCCAACAAATTTCAACACCCATTTATGATCAAAATCCTGAAGACAGTAGGCATAGAGGGAACTTTCCTCTGCATAATAAAGGCCATATATGACAAACCCACAGCCATCATCATCCTCAAAGGTGAAAAACTGAAAGCATTTCCACTAAGATCAGGAACAAGACAATGTTGCCCACTCTCACCACTCTTATTCAACATAGTTTTGGAAGTTTTAGCCACAGCAATCAGAGAAGAAAAAGAAATACAAAGAATCCAAATTGGAAAAGAAGAAGTAAAGATGTCACTGTTTGCAGATGACATGATACTATACATAGAGTATCCTAAAGAAGCTACCAGAAAACTACTAGAGCTAACCAATGAATTTGGTAGAGTAGCAGCATACAAAATTATTGCACAGAAACCTCTGGCATGCCTATACATTAATGATGAAAAATTTGAAAGTGAAATCAAGAAAACACTCCCATTTACCATTGCAACAAAAACAGTATAATATCTAGGAGTAAACCTACCTAAGGAGACAAAAGACCTGTATGCAGAAAATTATAAGACACTGATGAAAGAAATTAAAAACGATACAAATAGATGGAGAGATATACTATGTTCTTGGATTGGAAGGATAAATATTGTGAAAATAACTCTTCTACCCAAAGCAATCCACAGGTTCAGTGCTATCCCTATCACACTACCACTGGCATTTTTCACAGAACTAGAACAAAAAATTTCACATTTTGTATGGAAACACAAAAGACCACGAATAGCCAAAGCAATCTTGAGAACGAAAAACGGGGCTGGAGGAATCAGGCTCCCTGACTTCAGACTATACTACAAAGCTATAGTAATCAAGACAGTATGGTACTGGCACAAAAACAGGAATATAGATCTCTGGAACAGGATAGAAAGCCCAGAGGTAATCCCAAGCACATATGGTCACCTTATCTTTGATAAAGGAGGCAAGAATATACAGTGGAGAAAGGACAGACTCTTCAATAAGTGGTTCTGGGAAAACTGGATGGGTACATGTAAAAGTATGAGTTTAGAACACTCCCTAACACCATACACAAAAATAAGCTCAAAATGGATTAAAGACCTAAATGTAAGGCCAGAAGCTCTCAAACTCTTAGAGGAAAACTTAGGCAGAACACTGTATGACGTAAATCAGAGCAAGATCATTTTTGAACCACCTCCTAGAGAAATTGACATAAAAAGAAAAATAAACAAATGGGACCTAATGAAACTTCAAAGCTTTTGCACAGCAGATGAATCCATAAACAAGACCAAAAGACAACCCTCAGAATGGGAGAAAATATTTGCAAATGAAGCAGCTGATAAAGGATTAACCTCCCAAATTTACAAGCCGCTCATGCAGCTCAATATCAAGAAAACAAACAACCCAATCCAAAAATGGGCAGAAGACCTATATAGACATTTCTCCAAAGATGATATAAAGATTGCCAACAAACACATGAAAGAATGCTCAACATCATTAATCATTAGAGAAATGCAAATCAAAACTACAGTGAGATATCATCTCACACCGGTAAGAATGGCCATCATCAAAATATCTACAAACAATAAATGCTGGAGAAGGTGTGGAGGAAAGGGAACACTCTTGCACTGCTGGTGGGAATGTGAATTGGTATGGCCACTATGGAGAACGGTATGGAGGTTCCTTAAAAAACTAAAAATAGCACTACCATATGACCCAGCAATCCCACTACTGGGCATATTCCCTGAGAAAGCCATAATTCAAAAAGAGTCATGTACCACAATGTTCATTGCAGCTCTATTTACAATAGCCAGGAGATGGAAGCAACCTAAGTGTCTATCATCGGATGAATGGATAAAGAAAATGTTGCACATATATACAATGGAATATTACTCAGCCATGAAAAGAAAGGAAATTGTATTATTTGTAGTGAGATGGATGGACCTAGAGTCTGTCATACAGAGTGAAGTAAGTCAGAAAGAGAAAGACATATACTGTATGCTAACACATATATATGGAATCTAAGAAAATACAAATGTCATGACGAACCTAAGGGTAAGACGAGAATAAGGACACAGACCTACTAGAGAATGGACTTGAGGATATGGGGAGTAGGAAGGGTAAGCTTTGTCACAGTGAGAGAGTGGCATGGACATATATACACTACCAAATGTAAAATAGATAGCTAGTGGGGAGCAGCCACATAGCACAGGGAGATCAGCTCGGTGCTTTGTGACTACCTAGATGGGTGGGATAGGGAGGGTGGGAGGGAGGGAGACACAAGAGGGAAGAGCTATGGGAACATATGTATATGTATAACTGATTCACTTTGTTATAAAGCAGAAACTAACACACCATTGTAAAACAATTATACTCCAATAAAGATGTAAAAAAAATTAAAAAAATAATACTAACATATTATTTTGAGAAAATTTACAAGCAATTCCAAAATTTATATGAAAGAACTAACATCCAGGAATAGTCAAAAAAAAAAACATGAGGAAGAAGAGAAACATAAGATAGTGGGGATATCCCTACTGGATATTATGAACAGTAATACTGATATGAAAATTATAATAATATGTTACTTGTTCAAACATAATAATTTTAATGATTAGTAGTAGTCCTAGTGGTACCACTGGTAACAGATGACACTTATATGCCACTTAGTATGTGCTATATGCTAGGCACTGATAATAAAAAAAAACATTCAGTCTTCACTACAACCTTATGAGGAGAGTGTTCTTTTTCTGTCTTTCTGTTTTTTATGAAGTTTTTTTTTTTTTTTTTTTTTTTGCAGTACTCAGGCCTCTTACTGTTGTGGCCTCTCCCGTTGCAGAGCAAAGGCTCTGGACGCGCAGGCTCAGCAGCCATGGCTCACAGGCCTAGCCGCTCTGCGGCATGTGGGATCTTCCCAGACCAGAGCACGCACCTGTGTCCCCTGAATCGGCAGGCGGTCTCTACCACTGTGCCACCAGGTAAGCCCTGATGTTTTTTAAAAAAATTTTATTGGAGTACAGTTGATTTACAATGTTCTGTTACTTCCAGGTGTACAGAAAATTGAATCAGTTATGCATATACATATATCGACTCTTTTTTTTTTTGGATTCTTTTCCCATATAGGCCATATAGAGTATTGAGTAGAGTTCCTCGTGCTATACAGCATGTTCTTATTAGTTATCTATTTTATATATAGTAGTGTGTATATATCAGTGCCACTCTCCCAACTTATCCCTCCTCCCCTTATCCCCTGGTAACCATAAGTTTGTTTTCTACATCCATAACTCTACTCCTGTTTTGTAAATAAGTTCATTTGTATCAATTTTTATAGATCTCACATATAAGTGATAACATAGGATATTTGTCTTTCTCTTTTACTTTACTCAGTATGACAATCTCTAGGTCCATCCACATTGTGGCTAATGGCATTATTTTGTTATTTTTTATGGCTGAGTAACATTCTACTGTATATATGTACCACATCGTCTTTATCCATTCCTCTGTCATTAGACATTTAGGTTGCTTCCATGTCCTGGTTATTGTAAAATGTGCTGCAGTGAACATTGAGGTGCATGTATCTTTTTGAATTATGGTTTTCTCCAGGTATGTGCCCAGGAGTGGTATTGCTGTGTTCCTTTTCTTTATTTTACACTTTAAAAGACTGAATTGCAAAGAAGTTAAGTAATAAAAAAACTGACTAATGAACACATAGAGGTTTCAGAAGGCGACTTGATCATCTGTCTGTTAATGCTAAGTAACAAATCATCCCCAAAACTTAGTGGCTTGAATCAACAGCAATTATTTATTCTCTGTCACAGTTTCTGTGGGTTAGGAATTTGGGAGTGCTCAGCTGGGAGGATCTAGCTTGGGGTCTCATTAGGTTGTTCTCAGATGGTGGTAAGCCAGGGGCCATCTCAAAGGCTTTGGTGCCGACACTAGGAAATCTCAAACGGCTGGGGGCTGGAATATTTGGAGCATCTTGTGAATTTAAATCTATTTCACTTGTTTTCTTTCTGCATGTTAGCTTTAGTACAGCCAGAATTCTTCCATGGTGACTTCAGGCTCAAAAGTCACATGTCTGAGCCAGCCAGACAGAAAGAAGCTGCATCATCTTTTATGCTCTAGCCTCAGAAGTCAACCAGTGTGGGGAATTCCCTGGCAGTCCAGTGGTTAGGATTCCATGCTTTCACTGCTGAGGGCCCCAGTTTGATCTCTCGTTGGGGAACTAAGATCCCACAAGCTCGGCTGTGCAGCCAAAAAATAAAATCTCAACCAGTGAGACTCCCACTGTAGTCACTGACATGGCCAGATTAAAGGGGAGCAAACATGGAGTCTTTGTGCAGCCAACTTTGGAATACAAACTCAGCCACAATCTGGCATATGTGTAAACAATCTATGATTGAGGTGCCATGGAAGATCAGTGGGAAAGAATGGACTATTTCATAAGTTGTGCTGAGGCAACTGATTATATATAAAAGAGAAAGATGTAGTATCCATATCTCACCAAAACCAAAATCAATTTCTGATTGATTAAGGACTAAACGTGAAAGGCAAAACATAGAAACTTACAGGAGGAGTGCTTTATGGCCTCAAAGTAAGGAAGGAATTTTTTCAAAGACACACAAAGCACTAACCATAAAATACAAGATTAATAAATTTAATTACATTAAAATAAGAATGTCTGTTCATGAAAAGACACAATAAAGAAAGTGGGAAGACAAATGAAAAACTAGGAGAGGATATTTGAAGTACATAAAACTGACAAAAATTTTAGTATCTAGAATATATAAAGAATTGTCACAAATCAATAAGAAAATGACAAACAGTTCAATAGAAAAGTGGGCAGAAGCATGAATAACCATTTCACAAAATAGGGAAAGAAAAAGAACCATGAATATATTTAAAAGGTTTTTAACCTCATTAGGAATCAGAAAGACTCAAATTACTAGCAAAATGAGATACACACAAAAAAAATTGGCAAAAATTAAGAAGTCTATTAAAATTAAAAAGTGGGATGATACCAAAATGTGGAACAACCATAATACTTACATTCTGATATTCTGCTAATGAAACTTTGAAATTCTACAATCATTCTGGAAAACAATTTTGAACTGTCTTGGAAATTTGAACATGTACATATTATATGATCCAGCAATGCAGGAGAATGGATTAATAAGTTATAGGATAGTTACAAATTGGAATGTTCAAAAATGAAAATGAATTAGCCATAGATACACACAACGTGGGTAAACCCTTAATATAATATTGATGAAAAAAAAGCAAGCTGCAGACTACACACAGTAAAATAAAAAGTTTATAAAGGTCAAAAACATTCAAATCAAGTTAATCATTTATACATTCAGGAATAATAGAAAAAACTTTAAAAAGCAACATACAAAAATCCAGCAAACTCTGAGTTGCAGGCAGTGGAGTCAGGGGAATGGAATAGAAATAGGGACCAAGCACACAGGGAGATACAAAGGAATATTAATGCCTTACTTCTTGAGTGATGGATTCATAATTATTCACTTAGTTATTGTGCTTCATATGTTACATATATGTTATAGTTATTTTAATCATTTCAAAATAATACCTGATAGACATAATGATTAATACAAAGTATTATACAAAAATTGTTGCATAACTATGTAAGGACATATGCTAAAGGACATTCATTACAGCATTATTTTTAATAACAACTGACTAGAAACAACCAAAGTGTTCATATCAGGAGAGTAAATAAATTAGGTACATATAAAATGGAATGCTTTGCATCCATCATAAAGAATGTGGGATATTTGTATGTTCTTACATAGAAGTTAATCTTTGATACATTGACTGAAAAAAGCAAGTTGCACAGGAAGTTGGAAAATAATTCCATTTTTGTGAGAAGAAATATTTCACATATATTTTATATAAATATATAATACATATGAAATATATATAATATATAGATATATGAATATATTTTTATATAAAACATTTATATATATATATGATGTATATGTTTATGCATATGTAGATGTACCTGTATGTACATAGAAAAAAATGCTATAGGATACACATTAAAATGTTATTGGTGTTCATCTCTTAAGAGTGGAAATGAGGGGAGGAAAGAGAACATTTACTTTTAACTGTTTATATTTCTTTACTGTTTGATTTTTTCCCAAAAAATCATGTATTATTCTGTATAAAAGATTTTAATGAAAATTAAATGCAAGTCTCCTCTCTTTCTGACTCTCATCACCAAACAAGCCTTGACAAAGCCAAAAACTTTCCATTCTACCTTTTAAAAAGTAATCCAGGCACTATTCATGCTGTACTAAGAGAGCTCTCTGCTATGACCTGGCTGACAATGAACTCTGGTAATGACTTGGTGAGAAGGAAGTGTATCAAAAAGAGTCCTTTTGTATATAAAGGCCACTGTCAACTAATGTGTTCTATCTCAGGGACTGTCAGAAGAGCAGAAATAAATAAAAATGTGTTTTTCTCTTCATGAGCAAGGTTTTTTTTTCTCACTTCTTGATGGCATTCTTTTTTTGTTCTTTTCCACCCAGAAAAGGTCAGTTGAAGCCACTGTGAGTGTGATCTTGCCAATGTTTCAAAAGCAGTTACATGTTTTGAACAGCTGCACAAACTCTTGTGTCCCAGAGCAGCTCTCCTCCCTTCCTCACACCTTTCCTATTAGACCTCGTATCAACAGGCTCATTGAAAATAAGCATCTGAACCCAGGAACAATATTGAGATAATATATTATGTTTATATAGCTGTTTCCCCTATTATTCAATATAATGACATTTTCCTTCTAAAACACCTTGTCACAAAGGCTAGCATTTCCCCCCTGATGGTGCTAGCAGGCATTTCATACTCTAAAGGAAAGTAGAATCAAGGCAGTACCATGCTGATTTTCTGACTGCTATACTTCTTGTCCATTATAAACTAAAAGCTTTCTTTCTGAGGCCATTCTTCTCTCCTACCCCCCATCAGACCTTCAAAAGGGCCCATTGCCTTGTAAAATATAAAAGATTAAGTAAAACATTCCTGCTGTGAATCAAAGCCCCAAACTGTCCACTTTTATTTTTTTAAACAGTGTATTATAAAGTTGGAAGAATCACCACAATAGCAGTATATATCAAAGAGTATAAAATATCTTGAACTGAGAACATAGTGAAGGTTTTATTGATTTATTTATTTTAACATCTTTATTGGAGTATAATTGCTTTACAATGGTATGTTAGTTTCTGTTTGATAACAAAGTGAATCAGCTATATCTATACATATATCCACATATCCACTCCCTCTTGCATTTCCCTCCCACCCTCCCTATGCCACCCCTTTAGGTGGTCACAAAGCACCGAGCTGATCTCCTTGTGCTAGGTGGCTGCTTCCCACCAGCTATCTAATTTACATTTGGTAGTATATATAAGTCCATGCCACTCTCTAACTTCCTCCCAGCATATCCTTCCCCTTCCCCATGTCCACAAGTCCATTCTCTACCTCTTCATCTTTATTCCTATCTTGCCCCTAGGTCCTTCAGAACCATTTTTTTTAGATTCCATATATATGTGTTAATATATGGTACTTATTTTTCTCTTTCTGACTTACTTCACTCTGTATGACAGTCTCAAGGTCCATCAACAACAACAAATAACTCAATTTCGTTTCTTTTTATGGCTGAGTAATATTCCATTGTATATATGTGACACATCTTCTTTATCTATTCATTTGTCAATGGACACCTAGGTTGCTTCCATGTCCTGGATATTGTAAATGGAGCTGCAATGAACATTGTGGTACATGACTCTTTTTGAAATATGGTTTTCTCAGGGTACATGCTCAGTAGTGGGAATGCTGGGTCATATGGTAGTTCTATTTTTAGTTTTTTAAGGAACCTCCATACTCTTCTCCATAGTGGCTGTATCAATTTACATTCTCACCAACAGTGCAAGAGGGTTCCCTTTTCTCCACATTCTCTCCACCATTTATTGTTTATAGATTTTTTGATGATGGCCATTCTGACTAGTATGAGGTGATACCTCATTTTAGTTTTAATTTGCATTTCTCTAATGCTTAGTGATTTTGAGCATTCTTTCATGTGTTTGTTGGCAATCTGTGTATCCTCTTTGGAGAAATGTTTATTTAGGTCTTCTGGCCATTTTTGGATTGGGTTGTTTGCTTTTTAGATATAGAGCTGCTTGAATATTTTGGAGATTAATCCTTTGTCAGTTGCTTCATTAGCAAATATTTTCTCCCGTTCTGAGTGTTGTCTTTTCATCTTGTTTATGGTTTCCTTTCCTGTGCAAAAGCTTTTAAGTTTCATTAGGTACTGTTTGTTTATTTTTCTGTTTATTTCCATTTCTCTAGGAGAGGGGTCAGGAAGGATCTTGCTGTGATTTATGTCATGGAGAGTTCAGTCTATGTTTTCCTCTAAGAGTTTTATAGTGTCTGGCCTTACATTTAGGTCTTTAATCCATTTTCATTTTATTTTTGTGTATGGTGTTAGGGAGTTCTAATTTCATTCTTTTACATGTAGCTGTCCAGTTTTCCCATCACCACTTATTGAAGAGGCTGTCTTTTCTCCATTGTATATTCTTGCCTCCATTATCAAAGATAAGGTGACCATATGTGTGTGGTTTTATCTTTGGGCTTTCTATCCTGTTCCATTGATCTATATTTTTGTTTCTGTGCCAGAACCATACTGTCTTGATTACTATAGCTTTGTAGTATAGTCCGAGGTCTGCGAGCCTGATTCTTCCAGCTCCGTTTTTCTTTCTCAGTGTTGCTTTGGCTATTCGGGGTCTTTTGTGCTTCCATACAAACTGTGAAATTTCATTCTAGTTCTGTGAAAAATGCCATTGTTAGTTTGACAGGGATTGCATTAAATCTGTGGATTGCTGTGTAGTAGTATAGTCATTTTCACAATGTTGATTCTTCCAATCCAAGAACATGGTATATCTCTCCATCTGTTTGTATCATCTTTAATTTCTTTCATCAGTGTCTTATAGTTTTCTGCATACATGTCTTTTGTCTCCTTTGGTAGGTTTATTCCTATGTATTTTATTCTTTTTGTTGTAGTGGTAAATGGGAGTATTTCCTGAATTTATTTTTTTTAAGATTTTTCATCATTAGTGTATAGGAATGCAAGAGATTTTTGTGCATTAATTTTGTATCCTGCTACTCGACCAAATTAATTGCTTAGCTCTAGTATATTTCTGGTAGTATCTTTAGGATTCTCTATGTATAGCATCCTGTCATCTGCAAACAGTGACAGCTTTGCTTCTTCTTTTCTGATTTGGATTTCTTTTATTTACATTTATTCTCTGATTGCTGTGGCTAAAACTTCCAAAACTATGTTGAATAATAGTGGTGATAGTGGAAACCCCTGTCTGGTTCCTGATCTTAGAGGAAATGGTTTCAGTTTTTTACCATTGAGAATGATGTTGGCTGTGGGTTTGTCATATATGGTCTTTATTATGTTGAGGTAAGTTCCCTCAATGCCTACTTTCTGGAGGCTTTTTATCATAAATGGGTGTTGAATTTTGTCGAAATCTTTTTCTGAATCTATTGAGATGATCTTATGTTTTTTCTCCTTCAATTTGGTAATATGGTTTATCACCCTGATTGATTTGTGTATTTTGAAGAGTCCATGCATTCCTGGGGTAAACTCCACTTGATCATGGTGTGTGATCCTTTAAATGTGCTGTTGGATTCTGTTTGCTAGAATTTTGTTGAGGATTTTTGCATCTATGTTCATCAGTGAAATTGGCCTGTAGATTTCTTTCTTTGTGACATCTTTGTCTGATTTTGGTGTCAGGGTGATGGTGGCCTTGTGGAATGAATTTGGGAATATTCCTCCCTCTGCTATATTTTGGAAGAGTTTGCAAAATACAGGTGTTAGCTCCTCTCTAAATGTTTGATAGAATTCACCTGTGAAGTCATCTGGTCCTGGTCTTTTGTTTGTTGGAAGGTTTTTAACCACAGGCTCAATTTCAGTGCTTGGGATTGGTCCGTTTATATTTTCTCTTTCATCCTGGTTCAGTCTCAGAAGGTTGTGCTTTTTTAAGAATTTGTCCATTTCTTCCAGGTTGCCCATTTTATTAGAATAAAGTTGCTTGTAGTAATCACTCATGATCCTTTGTATTTCTGCAGTGTCAATTGTTACCTCTTCTTTTTCATTTCTAAATCTATTGATTTGAGTCTTCTTCCTTTTATTCTTTATGAGTCTGGCTAATGGTTTATCAGTTTTGTTTATCTTCTCAAAGAACCAGCCTTTAGTTTTATTGATCTTTGTTATCTTTTCCTTCATTTCTTTTTCATTTATTTCTGATTTAATCTTTATGATTTCTTTCCTTCTGCTAAAATTGGGGTTTTTTTTGTTCTTCTTTCTCTAATTGCTTTATGTGTAAGCTTAATTTGTTTATTTGAGATGTTTCTTGTTTCCTGAGGTTGGATTGTATTACTATAAACTTCCCTCTTAGAACAGCTTTGGCTGCATCCCATAGGTTTGGGGTCGTGGTGTTTTCACTGTCAATTTTTTCTTGGCATTTGTTGATTTTCTCTTTCATTTCTTCAGTTATCTCTTGGATATTAATTAGTGTATTGTTTAGACTCCATGTGTTTGTATTTTTTACAGATTTTTTTCCTATAATTGATATCTAGTCTCAGAGCACTGTGGTCGGAAAAGTTACTTGATATGATTTCAATTTTCTTAAATTTACCAAGGCTTGATTTGTGATCCAAAATATGGATATGATCTATCCTGAGTAATGTTCCATGAGTACTTGAGAAGAAAATGTCTTCTGTTGTTTTTGGATGGAACATCCTATAAATGTCAATTAAGTCCATCTTGTTTAATGTATCATTTAAAGCTTGTGTTTCCTTATTTATTTTCATTTTGGATGATTTGTCCATTGGTGAAAGTGGGGTGTTAAAGTCCCCTAGTATGATTGTGTTACTGTCAATTTCCCCTTTTATGGCTGTTGGCATTTGCATTACCTATTGGGTTGCCCCTATGTTGAGTGCATAAAGTTTTACAATTTTCATAGCTTCTTCTTGGATTGATTCCTTGATCATTATGTAGTGTCCTTCATTGTCTCTTTTAATAGTCATTATTTTAAGGTCTATTTTGTCTGATATGAGAACTGCTACTCCAGCTTTCTTTTGATTTCCACTTGCATGGTATATCTTTTTCCATCCCCTCACTTTCAGTCTGTATGTGTCCCTAGGTCTGAAGTGGGTCTCTCATAGACAGCATATATATCGGTCTTCTTTTTGTATCCATTCAGCCAGTATGTCTTTTGGCGGGAGCATTTAATCCATTTACATTTATGGTAAGTATCTATATGTATGTTCCTATTACCATTTTCTTAATTTTTTTGCAGTTTGCTATTGTAGGTCTTTTCCTTCTCTTGTGTTTCCTGCCTAGAGAAGTTTCTTTAGCATTGGGTGTAAAGCTGGTTTGGTGGTGCTGAATTCTCTTAGTTTTTGTTTGTCTGTAAAGGTTTTAATTTCTCCTTCGAATCTGAATGAGATTCTTGCTGGGTAGAGTAATCTTGATTGTAGTTTTTGCCCTTTCATCACTTTAAATATGTCTGTTCCTCCCTTCTGGCTTGAAGAGTATCTGCTGAAAGATCAGCTGTTAACCTTATGGGGATTCCCTTGTATGTTATTTGTTGTTTTTCCCTTGCTGCTTTTAGTGTTTTTTCTTTGTATTCAATTTTTGATAGTTTGATTAATATGTGTCTTGGCGTGTGTCTCCTTGGGTTTATCCTATATTGGACCCTCTACACTTCCTGGAGTTGATTGACTATTTTCTTTTACATATTAGTGTAGTTTTCAACTATAATCTCTTCAAATATTTTCTCAGTCCTTTTCTTTTTCTCTTCTTCTTCTGGAACCACTATAGTTCAAATATTGTTGCGTTTAATATTGTCCTTGAATCTCTAAGACTGTTCTTAATTTTTTTTCATTCTTTTCTCTTTATTCTGCTCTTCAGTTGTTATTTCCACTATTTTATCTTCCAGGTCACTTATCCATTCTTCTGCTTCAGTTATTCTGCTATAGATTCTTTCTAGAGAATTTTAAATTTCATTTATTGTGTTGTTCATCACTGTTTGTTTTCTTTTTAGTTCTTCTAGGTCCTTGTTAAACGTTTCTTGCATTTCCTCCATTCTATTTCCAGGTTTTTGGATCATCTTTACTATCATTACTGTGAATTACTTTCCTGGTAGACTGCCTATTTCCTCTTCATTTGTTTGTTCTGGTGGGGTTTTACCTTGCTTCTTCATCTGCTGTGTGTTTCTCTTCTTCTCATTTTGCTTAACTTACTGTGTTTGGGGTCTCCTTGTTGCACGCTGCAGGTTCATGTTTCCCTTTTTTTTTTTTTTCTGCCTGCAGTGGCTAAGTATGGTTCAGTGGGTTGTGTAGGCTTCCTGGTGCAGTGCACTGTTGCCTGTTTTTTGGTGGATGAGGCTGGATCTTGTCTTTCTGGTGGGCAGGACCACCTCTGGTGGTGTGTTTTGGGGTGTCTGTGACCTTAGTATGATTTTAGGCAGCCTCTCTGCTAATGAGTTGGGTTGTTTTCCTCTCTTGCTAGTTTTTGGCATAGGGTGTCCAGCACTGTATATTGCTGGTCTTTGAGTGGAGCTGGGTCTTAGCATTGAGATGGAGATCTCTGGGAGAGTTTTTGCCATTTGATATTATGTGGAGCTGGGAGGTCTCTGATGGACCAATGTCTTGAACTCAGCTCTCCCACCTCCGAGGCACAGGCCTGACACATGGCCAGAGCACTAAGACCCTGTCAGCCACATGGCTCAGAAGAAAAAGGAGTGAAAAAGAAAGAAGGAAAGGAAAAAAAAATTAAATTTTTTAAAATAAAAAATAAATAAATTATTAAAAGTAAAAAGGAAAAGGACAAAGAAAAAAGAAAGAAAGAAGAGAGCAACCAAATGAAAAACAAATCCACCAATGATAACAATTGCTAAAAGCTGTATTATAAAAAAAAAATCAGAGAGACAGAACCCTACAATAAATGGTAAAAGCAAAGCTATACAGGCAAATCACACAAAGAAGCATACACATACACACTCACAAAAAGTGAAAAAAATATATATATATAAAAGAAAGGAAGAGAGCAACCAAATCAATAAATCTACCAATGATTATAATCTCTAAATACTAAACTAAGATAAACATAAAACCATAAACTAGTCAGTCTCATACAGCACACCTCAAGTCTATAATTGCTTCCAAAGTCCACCGCCTCAATTTTGGGATGATTCGTTGTCTATTCAGGTATTCCACAGATGCAGGGTACATCAAGTTTATTGTGGAGATTTAATCTGCTGCTCCTGAGACTGCTGGGAGTAATCTCCCTTTCTCTTCTTTGCTCACCCAGCTCCTGGGGTTGAGCTTTGGATTTGGCCCCGCCTCTGTGTTTAGGTCCCCGGAGGGCGTCTGTTCTTCACTCAGGCAGGACGGGGTTAAAGGAGCAGCTGATTCAGGGGCTCTGGCTCACTCAGGCTGGGGAGAGGGAGGGGTACGGATGCAGGGTGAGCCTGTGGCAGCAGAGGCCGGCAGGACTTTGCACCAGTCTGAGGCATGCTGTGCATTCTCCTGGAGAAGTTGTCCCTGGATCACGGGATACTGGAAGTGGCTGGCTGCACAGGCTCCCGGGAGGGGAGGTGTGGATAGTGACCTGTGTTTGCACACAGGCTTCTTGGTGGCTGCAGCAGCAGCATTAGCATTTCATGCCCGTCACTCGGGTCCACACTGATAACGCGGCTAGTGCCTGTCTCTGGAGCTCGTTTAGGCAGTGCTCTGAATCCCCTGTCCTCACGCACCCGAAACAATGGTCTCTTGCCTCTTTGGCAATTCCAGACTGTTTTCTGGACTCCCTCCCAGCTAGTCATGGTACACTAGTCCCTTCAGGGTGTGTTCACACAGCCAACGCCAGTCCTCTCCCTGGTGTCTGACCTCCGAAGCAGCCAGAGCCTCAGCTCCCAGCCCCCAGCTGCCCTAGGCGGGTGAGCAGACAAGGCTCTCGGGCTAGTGAGTGCCAGTCGGCACCGATCCTCTGTGCGGGAATCTCTCTGCTTTGCCCTCCGCACCCCTATTGCTGTGCTCTCCTCCGTGGCTCCGAAGCTTCCCCCCTCCACCACCTGCAGTCTCCACCCACGAAGGAGCTTCCTAGTGCGTGGAAACCTTTCCCCCTTCACAGCTCCCTCCCACTGGTGCAGGTCCCGTCCCTATTCTTTTGTCTCTGTTATTTCTTTTTTCTTTTGCCCTACCCAGGTACGTGGGTAGTTTCTTCCCTTTGGGGATGTCTGAGATCTTCTGCCAGCATTCAGTAGGTGTTCTGTAGGAGTTGTGAACACATGTTGATGTATTTCTGATGTATTTGTGCGGAGGAAGGTGATCTCCACGTCTTACTCCTCCGCCGTCTTGAAGGTTTCCCCTGCACCCGGTCTTCCACCCCACCCCACCTGGTCTCCCCCCACCCCACCCCCAGAAAAAAAAATCCATGTTCTACAAGTTGTAAATTTCAAAACAGAAGAGTGAAGAAGGTAATATTTGTAAATCATTTGTGATTTAAAGAGACAAAATCTTCAAAATCAGTATGGAGTTTACATGAGACCTGAAGAAAAATGTGAATTAACTAAAGCAGAGAATGAATAATTGGTTAAATAAATAGGCATCACAAGAGACTAGCATGAGTTGATCAGACATTCTGCACTAGGGAAGAACAGATCTGGAACTCAGGCTTCCTCTGCTGTATTTCTTAAATGCACCTCACTGACAGGTTTTAATACTCTTTGGTCTCCTTTCCAAACTCCTCCTTTTCCCTCCCTCTTCCTCTTCTCCTCATCACGACCCCCTTATGTCACTGAATTGTTTACACCCAAAAAATTCAGTTTCTCCTTTACCATTTGCCATAGTCATCTCACAGTTGGTTCTCCCAGCTTACCTGATAGGTCTTGGTACTGACTTCCCACATTGGCTTCTCTCTGGCTCTCTTCACCTTTCTCAGGTTAGGTGTTCTTCTTTCCTCTTCCCCTTTTTGTTGATAGCTGCCTCAGGCTACAAGGTAGTCTGAAAACTTAATACTTTTATATTTGAAAATTATATGTTTGTCTTAGAATAATGGGGCTGTCCTTGGAGAAAAGAAAAAAAAAAAACTGGTAGTTACATGTTTGGTTGCTAAGTTTTAGCCAAACAAGAGGCAGAGGGCAGGCTGCCTGTCTATGCAAACCACTGCCAGTAGGAGTTTGGACAAAATATTTTGGCTACCATCTTATAGAAGCACCAGGCTGTGTTATCTTTTGTGCCAGGCTCCTGTGTTGAGGACCATGGGAGGCCGTCACTTTGAGGTACATGCAGAACAAAGTACAATAAGGTTTTAAAAATTGATATGTGAGAGGTATATCCTTTTTAGTATTAGTTTCTATTGTGAGGAAACACATTTCTATTACAGACTTCCTGTTGTCAAGATACATGCAAAAATGAAATCTAAGGAAATAGTTTAAAATTTAAGTGGTTATTGTCCAAAATATTTTCATCTTCTGAAAAATCTGGTTCTTACAGGTTAAAGTGCCTGATTCATCTATGGTTGCTTGAAAATTGCCTTTGGAAGGTATCAAACCTCCTGTAGTGTTAGCTCTTCAACTAATGGCAATCAATAACAGTTTAATGATGAACTGTTTGTCGATGTGGTAGTTGAATTTTTTTTTCCATTTTGTCACTTAGCCATTTGCAAAGTAAAACAATTCCATGGGTTCATAAATATTAGAATTATTGTTAGGAATAGAGTGCTAGTTGTTATAATCCCCAAAGGTAGACACATGCCACCTGATAAAGAACTGCATACAAACCAATGAGGTATTTGAATTATCAGAGAACTCTAATCTCAGTAGGACAGCATAAATCTATGCTATGTGGAGTCTTCCAGTCTGGGAAAACAGCTGGACAATATTAAAACTTTTAAACTTGGCCTCTATGAACTTCATTCTGTATAACTGAATAAGGAAAAACATGCTCTTCTTTCTGAAGGCATGTCTCTATGATTCCAAAACCATAGGTTAAGCTAGTCAGCTCAATCAAACATCTAGTTAACTCAGTGGTAAAAAAAATTCCAAGAAATGATACATTTTTTTTGTAGCCCAAAAACCACTTGACAGATTTTTTTTTTTTTTTTGCCAGTTGATCTTCTATTGTGTAAAGAGAGCCTAAGGCCATGATTCCTAATCCTGGTTGTGTAAAAACTCAAGTTTTCTCCAAGAATGTCAAGAGCTGTCAAAAAATTCTCAAAACAAAATTACATTTAATTCCTTCCAAACCACAAAAATATGCCACATAGCATGGTTATTGGAAGTCATGAACTCAAATACCTAAAATGTCACAATTTCAAAGCAGACCAGGAATAAAAGATCTAGCCCAACTCTATTATAGAGCTATTTTTCTCTCTCTTTAAATGTTCAGTAGTGAGGTTTTTTAAATGGGGTCTTCAGAAATGATGGTGATACGTGATGATTTTCAGTGTGGTGAGTTTTTTGTTTGTTTATTTGTTTGAACTTGTGTTTGTTACATTATTGCTATCATTGTTGATACCCCTTTAGAAAGTATTGGAATTTGAAAAGAATTCTGGTTAGTCACTATGCTTCCACCTGTATGTGGTGAGGTATTTCTGTGGAAAAAAAAAAACAACTGTATTAGGACTTTTGATTGCAAGTGACAAAGACTCATCTGAAATTGGCTTGAATGATTGAATGACGATGATGATAGTGATGATGATGATAATTTGTGTTAAAACATTTTGACTCACAAAACTAAAATGTCCAAGAAGATCCAGCTACAAGCAGGTCTAAATTCAGGAGCTTAAACATTTTCATCAAGACTTGATCTCCTTGCATCTTCTGGCTCAGCTTTTATATATACTTGCTTTATGTACTTTTTTCTGTGGCAGATTTTCTCTATGCAGACAGACTTTCCCTAGGTCATGGCAACAACCCCAAGGTTACTTCTACAGGCTAGCAATCCTAACATAAAGAAGTGACCCAACAAAAACTCTGAGTGTTCACTCTTATTTGCATTGGTCCTATGTAGATAAACAAACATCTGTGATGTTCATCAAGCCTGCATCAGACTCTTACTTCTGAGACCAAGAACTTCACTCAAACCCCATGCATTGAGAAAACTGAATGGCAATTGGTTCCTCATAGGAAAGTGAGAGTATTGCTAAAAGAAAGATACATGAATTATGATGTTGGGCTGGCAAAAAAATAAAAAGACCTTTACTTCAGCAGTACTCCATGAATATTCTGTATATACATTGATAGTTTTTATAGACACATACAAAAGTGTTGTTGATAAAAAGTTAACCAGTCAATCTAAGAAAGAAATGGATTTTATCTGAGCTGAATTGAGGATTATAACCTGGGAACAGCATCTCAGAAAGCTCCAAGAACTGTTCTCCCTGCCCATTATAAGTCATAATGCAGTTATATAAGTTCTTTTGAAACAGAAGGCTATACATTAAATTACTTGTTATTGACAGTTTATACAATCCAGATCTGCAAGTGCAAAGTGGTGGGTCACTGTGACCCCTTACAAGGAAGGTTATTTTCTAAAGAGTTGTCCTGTTGGTGCTGGGAGAGTGTTGTTCTTTATGGTTGAGCAGGTATTTCTGCCAATGGAAGAGGTTTGGTTGATGCATAATGTAGATACACTATGCACAGTGAGGAGAGAGAAGCCAAAAGGCAGAGAAAAGTTTTTGTGCTTAAATCTCTCTTGTCTTGCCCTAAAACATTAATTTTATTTCACAGTGTATACAATGCAAATATAATAATCTTAAATATTTATCAAACAAGTGCAATATGCCAGGCACTGTGTTTGTCCAACTTTCTTTCCAAAAACTTTGAGGGATGGGAAAGGAAGCTGAGTCTCTGCTGAGACTAGAGCTCTGTTGAAGCTGGAGATCCTTGATAGACAGTGTGGAAGAGAGAACCTGCAAAGATCCTGAAGCAAAATCACTAAAATGGAGCAGAGAAAGACATGTTATGGACCTCAAGACAGTTCCGGCAATGTTAGGCACTCTTTTACATGTTGTCTGTAATCTTCACAACAAGCCAATATATGTTGTATTAGGCCCATTTTGCAGATGGAGAAACTAAGTCTCAGAAAGGCTAAATGATTTGCCCATAAGCACATAACTAGTTAGAGATTAAACTGGGATTTGAACTCAGATCTGTATAGCCTGAAAGCCTGTGGTCTTTCCAATACATTATTCAGCACTCATGATTTACATCACACTTGTCTATATACAATTTTGTATAAACGGATAAAATATTATACTTTGATACTAAGAAGTTAGGATGGCTTGAAGGAAATCTAGGTAGGAAGAGTTGACACATGAAATATGACAATAGTAAAAACAATATTCTATGTTGGAAGCAGAAAAGAGTGGATTCTCTATCTCATTTGACAAGACTTGACAGCACTAACCACATCAACATTGCAGAATATCCTTGATCTCATCATTCAACCCCTTTGATTTCAAGATAACTGTACCCTGGAAATTAAATATCACTCTCATCAATTATGCTGCCTATAATGTGAGTAGAAAGAATTACATTATCTTTGAAAACAAGTTTCAGTAATGTTCCTGTACCATAGAAATTAATGCCTAAGCATATCTCATTGGAGGACAAATCACAATCAAACACAGAAATATTGAACAGGCCCATTGCAACCAGTCAACTCCATCAAGCAGAAAATCATACATTATTTATAAAATAAAATCTGGGAGTTATTCCAGAGAACATACCAAAAACTAGAGATAGGGCTTTTCCGATATTTTTATCTTGAAATGGTCACTCTAATACATTAACAATTTATTTACTAACAAACATTTATAGTACATGCAGTAGTTTTTTTGAGTATCAAGTGAATCTTTCATTACAATCATTTATATTATGAAATTGGTCTTTCCGTACTTGGAGGTTTACTTTGTAGTGGGTGGCATTGGGCAGCTTTCTGTGGTTCAACTTTGTCAGCATTTTCATTATCAGCATTTCTTTTTTCCCTTTGAGCTATTTCACAATCGTTCTAAATTGTATCTGGCTAACACTTGGCATCTAAATTGCCACCTTAGATAGAATTCTGTCTCAAAGAAAATCCCAGTGTCAGTCTAATGAGCTGAATTTTATATATAGCACAGTCGTTTTTAGGTAGCTCCAACCTCTATTTTTAAACTCAGCTATAACTAAAACATTGAGATAATTATGATGCATAATCCATTGTTGATGAAAAGACTGTTAACACATTAATTTTTCTAATTAGTTTTTGTCAACTAAGGCTAGGAATCTTAGAATCTTTGTTTTCATCCTAAGAGGGAATTGATTCATTTCAGCAAAGTTGTGGTGAAAGTAGTTTTGTTTTTCAGTTGTTATTTGGCATAACTCACCTAGTTGAATGTTTTCTAAAATATTACAGCTTATCTTAAAACTTTTTGTTTGAACATTGACTCAGGCTGTCTTCCCATAGCTAAAGTGGGACAGAATCGATGCATTGCAGGCTTCCTCTGCTGCTCTGTGTGACAAACATTGTCTAACGAGTCAGTAAAAATCCATTTTGATGCTACTTCCCCAATTAGACCTGTTAAATGGTCTTTGAATGACTGAATTTGGTTTTAGTTTTACACCCAGATACATTGTTAAGCTAACGTTTTAACGTAGAGTAAACTATAGTACCATTAACATTAATTTCTAAGAAGTACCTTTTTTTATAAAGTCTTTACGTATAATCAAATAAAATTGTAATTGTTTTGTTGAGATTCAGCATAACTTGATTACTCTCTAACTACTCAGTAATTTTTTGGAAATCCTGTTCATTCAGTCTGAACAGTTGCAGATGACTTACTTGTATGTATATAAGAAAACTGTGTCATTAGCATATGTTCTGAAAATGCCTTTGTGTACAGGCACAGATCAGGAAGCTGGTAAGGAAAAAAGGTTGCATTCATTCAAAACTATCTACTGAAGCTTTGTTACCATGTGCAAGATGCAAAAGGTAAGTCCTCTGAGGAATGTGAACTGTAAGCCAGCCCACAGCTTCAAGGAACTTATCTTCTATGAGAAATAACAGCTACATAAAATCTTAAAAAAAACAAGGCAATATAGGACAAAAGTCAGATGGAAAGAGATTGCATATCTGAGCAAAGCTCAGCTCTTTAATTTTTGTGTTTTATTTTCCTAAAAGGTATGATGCAAATGTATTATCCTTTGACTACAATAATCCAAACTCTTTTTTGATACTATCTGATGAGCCCTGATAAATCAGGTCGCTGTATGATGACACATAATTTAGCAGGTCAAACAAAACTACTTCACAAACCTGGCAATGGTCAGTCCTTCTGCACCCTTGGTCAGTAAATTCTTACAGCATTGTAACTTTTAAATAGCCAGATAAAACCAAGGCCACCTTGAAGCTGTTAAACTATTTCCTCTGTGACTTTATTATTGTTCAAATCTGCATTTCCAAAATGACAATTATATTTAAAACCGAACTAGTACTTCTTTCAACCCAGGACCACTGTGAATGTTATTCTATGAAAGAAGTATAGGTAACCTACTTGAGAGAGAGGGAGAGAGAGAGAGAGAGAGAGAGAGAGAGAGAGAGAGAGAGAAACTCCATTGTTGAAAACTGTGAAGTATGAACCAGATAAGCTTTAAGTCAGTCCTTGCATCAAACACCATAAAATAATGTCACTTGAAAGATTTTTCAAATTAAGACTCTCTCCCAGTGGGAAAGTTGATGTTTTCAAATGGAGATCCCTCCAGATGTAATCTTGTACTCCAGCTAATGCCATGCGTTCCTATTGACTATTCACTACTGATTCATAAACTACCACATAATTTCTGAGCTAGGAACACCTTAATTGATGGTCACACATAATAAAATAAATGTGATGAAACTATTTCTTAAGCTGAAGAGATGTTATGAAATTTTAACTGATCATCTTCAAAGAATTGTGTGATTCCGGAAAATAAAGAATCAGAATATAAAAGTTTACAATCTTGACTACTCTTAATGAGAAGTAACCAATCTTTTTTTTTTTTTTTTTTTTTTTTGTGGTACGCGGGCTTCTCACTGTTGTGGCCTCTCCCGTTGTGGAGCACAGGCTCCAGACGCACAGGCTCAGTGGCCATGGCTCATGGGCCCAGCCGCTCCGCAGCATGTGGGGTCTTCCCGGACTGGGGCACCAACCCTCGTCCCCTGCATCGGCAGGCGGACTCTCAACCACTGCGCCACTAGGGAAGCCCTAACCAATCATTTTTGATAACACATTGAGCTAGTGTAATCCTCACCAATTTATTTAGTAAATTTCTTAGAAACACTACATGTCTGCCTTCAAACTGGGGTACACAATTGTATGCAGGGAGAAAGGTACTTGTAGCTTTAGATACTTCATCTGAAGATAGAATATCTTCTGGAAGAGTCAGTTTTACTCAGTGATAAAACATTTTTAAAATATTATGGCCAGCATATATTTTATCTGTTATACATATACAAGCATGATATATTGTGGGGTGAAATGCAAACTTTGTATGATTGGATAAAACATGACTTAAAAGAAATCCTTACCTTGCAACAGTGCCGAACCCACCCCACCCCATTCTTACCCTCTCCTTGTTGTATGTATCATCTTCTCGTGCTTTTTAGTACTTTGATGGAAATAATCTGAGAAGCAGCAGCAAAATTATAATTTGGGGGATAGAAAAATAGCCTGGATTCATAGTGTGACACCAACTCACTGATATACCCAGCCCCAGAAATAGTCTATTTTACTATTGTAAAAATATCTAAAGGTGGTCACTGTGTAGACCTAGATGAATGATCATAGCATCTCTTGTGGAAACTGTTTGCTGCAGGTTCAGAAATGGAAAGACTGATCTCCACATAGGAGACCATGAAATAGAAAGGTTACTGTATCTCTTCCCTTGTCCATGGTGGTCAGTTAGAGTTAGAAGAATTGGAGATAGAAACAGAGGCCAGCTTTCTGGTTGAATGAGATTCATAGAGCAGCTTGTTCCAAAGCTGTCAAGATCAAAAAATGAATATAAATACAAAGTTTGCTACCACCTCCAGGCTAGAAGATATTCCAAATTTAAGCCTGTGACTAAACAGGAATATATTATCTCATGTAACTGTCATGAAGACCCTACACGTGGTGTATCATCACATACATTTTACAAAGGAAGAAACGTCCTTATGTAACTTGGTTATGATCACACTCTGTTTTCTTTGGTTTTTCATTAATGCTTGAGATTATTTCCTGAGTTGTTCATTGTAGGCTATCATACCTCTCCACTTGGTGGTTGAGGAATTTGAACCAAGAGACGATTTTCGGGTTCCTTGTTTTAAACACAAGAGCTTTTCATTCATTGTCCTATAGGTGACTAAATCATTTCTCTTTGCATTGAAAAGTTGTTAGAAATTTGAACTCATGCCTACTAGGTCTTGGAATGGAACCATAAACTTAGTTGTGTGTTAATCTGAATATTTTAATTAATTTTTTGGAATGTCATGAAAATGAATATTACATTTGGAAAAGTTACAGCAGTGAAATTAATTATGATTTAAGTATTAGAGTTGTTTTCCTAAAAGAAATTTTTTACTGCTTGATTGCACACCTAACTGGTGAGAAAATGAAAGTGTGGCTCCTAATCTCTAATGTAGATGTATTTCCAATTTTTCAAAAAGAAATGGCTCCAGTGTTTAGGAAAGGATTCAATGAATGCATATAACAACTATAGTAGAATGTCTGTTGTAATTTTGATGGATATGAGAAGAGTTTACTCTTTTTCCATAGTAAATGACTATTTTTGAGTAGATTAATTGTTCTTCAGTAGCAAGATTTATTTTTCTTTTAGTCGTTTAAATTTATTCTTGTCATCTGATAATTTCATAAAAATCAAATCATATGAAATATGTGTTGATGCCTTGCTGTCGAATGCTTTACATTCAAAATAGCTCCCTTTATGTTAGACGAAAATGACTGGGCAGTAGACAGAAAATAATTGTATTTACCAGGGATCTTGTAGTGGTATGAATTGCAATAATAACTTACAATGAAGAATAAATCAATGATATAATGTTGGGGTGTAAACAAGAGAGGGATCTTATAATGCCCAGTGGTCTGGCCTAAGATTTGCTAGTTGTTCCGCAAGGATAGTTTGATAAATGGCAGTGTAAGAGCATTTGGAAAGCTTTCTTTTTTTCTAGTGGTTAGATTTGTTTTTAAGTTTGCTCAGGAAAACATAATCACCTAAATATAAAAGACGTGTAAAGACAACTTTCAATAAAATAAATTGATTTCAGTTTAGCTAAAGTTTTGAAAATCTCCTTTTGCTTTACTTTTTAAAATTTGGGATACTGAGTTAGTAAATTAAGTTGATAGGAGAAGAGGAAAATACTTGGGAATACATACCCTAATAAACTCACATTTTAAGCTAATAATTTGTTACCATTTATTGATATGGTTTTTTTAAAATGTGTTTATTTTTTTAATGATAAAATACAGATTAGAAAAAAAAGGTAATAAATGACCCATTAACATTTTAATCTATATACATTTAGGATTTTCTTTCTTGGCATTTTTTTACATAAATGAGATCACATTTTTTATATTGTCTTGTTTTACTTTTTTTCACTTCACAATCACCCATAAATATCCTTTATATCATTAAGTATTTTTCAACTAAATTACTTTTAATGACTACATAGCATTTCATTCCATTTTTTTCTATGTCCTCACATGTATCTAATCAAAACCTTGTTTGGGATATTTAGGATATTTCTATTTTTTTCACTCTTATAAACAATACTGCCATGAATATTATAGAACATACATTTTTGTGTACTTATCGATTTATTTATTTATTTATTTATTTTGCTGTACGCAGGTCTCTCACTGCTGTGGCCTCTCCCGTTGTGGAGCACAGGCTCCAGATGCGCAGGCTCAACATCCATGGCTCACGGGCCCAGCCGCTCCATGGCACGTGGAATCCTCCCAGACATGGGCACAAACCCATGTCCCCTGCATTGGCAGGCAGACCCTCAACCACTGCGCCACCAGGGAAGCCCTATAGATTTATTTTTAAGTGGATGTTTTGACAAGAATATGAGTATTCTTAAGACTTGTGACATATTTCCAGACTTCTCACTAGAAAGGCTCTATGGAAGAAAATTCTCATTAGCAACATGTAGGAGTATTTACTTCATTCTATGCTCCCCAACACTGGAATGCTACTTTTCAAAACATTAAATATTAATTTATTAGTAATTTTAAACAGTAATTTATTAGAAGTCAGGCAAGTGATATATACTTCAATAACAAACCATTATCCAGGCAAATATGTGAAATGAAAAGAAAAGCAACATGGAGCAGCATGTAGAAACTTTTAAGAAGTAGTTCAACTTCCTACCCTTAAGTCAATTTGATTTTACTGAAAGTTAGTGAATCAAAGTAGGAATCATATGGTTTACCACTGGGTCATTTACTGGGTGATTCAGTGTCACCCATGCATGAATTAATTGCCTATTCCAGATGCATATCCTGCAGCAAATGTTTAGAGTTGAGAATTTCTGCCTTTGCATTGTTCGTGAAGTTTGCAGTGCAGAATGCCTAGCATACTTGCCAAATATCCTTGAGGGGACCATGGTGACTCACATCTTTTTTAATACTGTCTGTCTGACAACAATATTCTAATAAGTCTGATCTCACAGACAAAAATAAGGGCTCCAAAATCTAATTGTAAGAACCTATCCTACATTTGATTTTGAATCTTTTAAAATTTTTGGATAAATCTTAACCAATGCCTGACTGTGTTTGTAAATTTAGTTCATACAAATATTCAAGCAGGACATTGCTACCTTTTTATACACCTAACTTTAGTGTAGTGGGGTCAATAATGTCCTCCCAAAATTCATGTCTATCTGGAACCTCAGAATGTGATCTTATTTGGAAATAGGGTTTTGCGGAGGTAATTAATAAAGGATCTCTACATGAAATCATTCGGGATTTAGGGAGGATATTAAATCCAATGACTGGTGTCCTTTTGAGAAGTGGAGAGGACTCAGGGACACAAAATATAATATAATGTTAAGGTGGAGGCAGACATTAGAGTGATGTGTCTACAAGTCAAGGAATGCCAAGGCTTATCAACAACCATCAGAATCTAGGAGACAGGCATGGGTGGTTTCTCTCTCAGAGCCTCCAAAATGAACCACCCCTGCCAACACCTTGATTTTGGACGTCTGGCCTCCTGAACTGTGAGAGACTAAATTTCTATTGTTTTAAGCCACCTGGTTTGTGATACTTTGTTACAGCAACCCTAGGAAATGAATATATTTAGAAAGTTCCTTAATTCGATTATTTTAATAATTCATTTGGATTAATACTTCTTTTCTATGCCTACAAGATTTTCATCTTCTCCATGGGTCTATCACTTGAGAACACTCTACAGTGACTAGCAGTAGATGTTAATGAAAACTTACTACTTTCTGAGGCCAATGAGGCTGTGCAAATTGGAACTGTCTCAGCTTTCATACTTACTGCCAAAGAAAAAATACTTCCCCTGCAAATCAATTCATAATCTGTTGCATATCTGAGCATGCATTCTAACAATCTTGAAGTATCTCACAAAACAAAACAAAACAAAACAAAAAATGAAAAATCAGTGAATTCCTCACAGTGAACTTACAAGAAGATATTTCCCCTCCCCATTTTGGCATACTTATGAACTGAACTCTTTTTCTTATTGTTCTTCCTTCTAATTTCACTAAATTTTGTGTGGGAAAACAAAAGCATGACGGTATCCCCAGTGTTTACTTAGGTTCAGGTATGAAGCTGAGCTCTGGTGTGACTAACTAGATATATATGGTAATACTTAATGTTGAGAGGTATTTTTCAATGGAGAAGCTGAAGGAGAATTGTCTTAATATCCTGCTCCAGCAAGACTATAGTGATATTTTCTCTCTACTTTCACACTTACCTTGTTGCAAATCATGATATTTGCAGTATAACTTCTCTGTAATGCAAGCCCCACATGGGTTAATGCTTAGATCCTATTAATGTTATGAAGTGATGATAGAATGTAACATTTTAAAGAGAGAATCTTCAAAGTCCTTGGTGTGTAAATTACCTTCCTAAGTTAACAATAGAGTTTTAACTTAAAGCATTTTGTTTTATCCCTTTTCATCTACATTACTAATATATAAGAAGATCCTTAGTCACAATGAACAAAAAATCATAAATAACGCTATTATGGTGCATTAGTTGTCTATTGCAGTCTAGCAAATAACCCCAATATATAGTGGCTTAAAACAACAAACATTTATTATCTCACATTTTCTGTGGGTCAGGAATCTAGATGTGCCTCATCTGTGTGTCTCTGACTCAAAGTCTCTCACAAGGCTGCAGTCAAGTTATCAGTAGGGTCTGCAGTCACCTCAAGGTGTTACTAAGGGAGGATCTACTTCCAAATATGCTCACATAGTTCTTGGAAGGCTTCAGGTCTTCACTGGCTGATAGATGGAGCCATCGGTTCCTAGCCATGTGGGACTCTCCGTAAGGCAGCTCAAAATATGACAAGTCAGAGTGAGTAAGCAAGACAATGAAAGAGCAAAAGAGGCCACCCAATGATGTAATGTCTTGGTAACCTATTCTTGTATGTGACATCCCTTCACTTTTGCTGTATTCTATTGTTTAAAAGGGAATCACGAGTCATCTGGTCCACACTCAAGGGGAGAATGGAGCCAGGACATGAATATCCAGAGGCAGAATTCATTGGAGGTTACCATAGAGACTGACTAACACATATAGCCAAAATGTTGTCACAGGATGTAAGAGCTGCAGACCCTCTTTAAAGCCATTACATTGCTATACATGACTTTACACATATTTTATGGGTTCTGTTTCATCATTATTAAAAACATTGTGATTTGGTCAATTTTAGTATTCTAATATAAAGTGTATATATTTCTAAACTTTGTTCTCTTAGTATAGAGCAGTTTAAGTTGTCTTTCTGGGATTTTTAAATATGCAAAGCCTGAGTTTTCAAGTGTTGCTGATTGCCAGATATTTTATTATACATTAAAAAAATGGAAATCCTGTAAGGATGCCACTTCCTAGAGAGAGCTATTTCAGGCTTTGGAGATACCAATGAGGTCAATCAAAGGAATGAACAAATCATCCTGAGTTAAAATTTTAATTAATAGAGAAAAGCAAAATTAAGAAATTAATTATTTCATATTTGGCCCAAACCTTAATTTTCATGGCAACATATCATGAACATAGCCTCTGGAGTTTTGATAATTTTGTGTACCTTTTTTGGCCAGAAGCTTATCCAACTTGGCAGGTTACAAAATTGCCATATAGTTTTTAAAATGCATTTTACCTTATTCATCTCATGCAAAAGTTTGACATGCACAGCTTTCCCTTTACTCCTATTATAGCAATATCAGCCCCGTACATAAAATTCATATAAATACACTCTGGAGTCCAAGTGAGGCTGACTTTACATTCTATAGTGTCTCCTTACTGAGGCCAAAGACATTCAGTCTCATCAATCTTGCATAGCTGATATCTTTTTTTTTTTTTTTGGCTGCATTGGGTCTTCTTTGCTGCATTCGGGCTTTCTCTAGTTGCAGTGAGGGGGGCTACACTTTGTTGCAGTGTGTGGGCTTCTCATTGCAGTGGCTTCTTTTGTTGCAGAGCACGGGATCTAGGCACACGGGCTTCAGTAGTTGCAGCACTCAGACTCAGTAGTTGCGGCACACAAGCCCTAGAGTGTGTGGGCTTCAGTAGTTGCGGCACATGGGCTCAGTAGTTGTGGCATGTGGGCTCTGGAGCACAGGCTCAGTAGTTGTGGTGCACAGGCTTAGTTGCTCTGTGGCACATGAGATCTCCCCAGAGCAGGGATCAAATCCATGTATCCTGCATTGGCAGGTGGATTCTTAGCCACTGCACCACCCGGGAAGTCCCCATAGCTGATATCTTATACAACTTTTCAGATGAATAATTTCAAGCCCAGTTACATGGATATAATTTATTTGCAAGTTTTACTTATCTCAGTGTTGGTCCTAGGTTTAATTGGGTGGCTAATAATTTGCTAAATTTTGCTTTGTGGAAAGGTAGTCTGTGCTCATATATTTGCATTTAAGCCTAAAATATTTTCTCTTTGTGATTCAGTCAAGTTCTTTTTGCTGCTGATTAAACATACTGCTATTATTTCCAATGACATGTTTTCTTGGGTATGTGTGTTAGTTTGGTGAATATTTATGAGCATATCTGATCTGCACTCATAATATTTAAAGATTTGTTAAGAAAAATTATGTTGGTTGACAAAGTTGTGACAAATGTGAACATCAGTGTTAGAAAGGACAAAAACATTTACCTTTGAAATGACAAACCTTGATAAATATGAAAATCAGACATGGTGATGAGGTTTATGAAAGGAAAAAAAAAACCCATAGGACAAATTAAGGACAACAAATGCACCTATACCACAAAGCTTAAAGCTTATGTTGTCAAGCCAGTAATAAGCAAGGCACATAGAAAAATAACCTACTGAATAAGAATTGATCAAGTTTGATGAGGAAACTCACCAAGTGATTAAGGTAAAAATGTCACTGTATTAGAATTAAAACATTACACAGAAAACAGAATGAAATGATGGGAAATTGGTATATTAAGGCAAAAAAGAGAAATTTTAAAAATTCAAATCATGATAAATAAAAATGAATTGGTAAGAATTGATTGGAAACAAGGTATAGTAGATGGAAGAAAGCTATGATCAAGAAAAAAGTTGTTTAAATTCATAAAATAGTATTTATATAGAAGCTTAGCAGCACAATATAAAAGGACAAAAGAGAATGTTACTGACATATGAGGTTTATGTTGCACACAACTCCTTTGTATTTTATTTACTCCAGTTTACAAGAGATAAAAGTCATATTTCAGAGATTCCTATGGAGGAATACAAAATGTTGAAACAAAGGCAATTATATTCATGCCATGACAGGTAACAATACAATTAGAATGATTAAATTCTGGTAGAGTCTAAGACTTAAAGGACTAAGTTCTAACTCTCAGTGAAGTTATAATGAGTCCAAACTGGCCAGCCCTTAATGAAAGAGCTGGCCCTGGAAGACGGCATACATTGGTCAGGGTTGGAGCATTAAATCTTGGTAGCAGATGAAGGATTTCATAGTGTTCTATGACTAAGCAGTGCTTCACTCATGACTATCAAATTGGGCCTCTTCAACTAAAATTATACCTATTAAATTTTAAAAGTCAAGACACAATTGTGTTCCACATCTGTATGGTAACTGCTTGAGTTTTCCCATTATGACTCAGAATATTTAGAATCTTGGAGAAGGGGACGTACAATTTTGTGGCTGAAAGTATGGTTTCTGGAATCAGACAAACTAGCTTCATATCCTACCTCAACCACAGAAGAGCTGTGTCGCCTTGGGAAAATTATCTAATCTCTCAAAACCCCTGTGTCCTGACCTGAAAATGAAAGTAAATGATAGTAGCCAAATCCTAGGATTGTTGGAAGGATAAATGAGAGAATATAAACAGAGCATTTAACAAGTACCTGGCACACAATAATGGTACTAAACTAAGGTGGTCCTGGAAAGAATTACAAAAGTACTACAAGTTAGATACTTAGCACAGTAGCCAGTTCAATGTATAATGCTCAGTATATGTTAGTTATAATAATAATATGAATAAGTCTATTGGAATTTTATCTGTAATTACAGGAAATGATTTTAAATGAAGGAAAAATGCTAGACACAAAAGAGTCTGCAAATTTAAAGTTAATTTTTTAGATGACACAAGTAATAAGTGAATGAAAAACTAAAGGTGTCAAATATCATAGAAAAGTTTTGAGTAAAACATGCAAAAGAATGTAACTCGTCCACTATCTTACACTGTACCCAAAAATTAACAGAAAAAAGGGCTCGAACATGAGACATAAAATCATAAAACTCCTTAAAAAAAAAGGCGTAGGTGGTAAGCCCCTTGACATAGTTCTTGGCAATGATTTTTTTAAAATCTAACACCAAAAGTAAAAGCAACAAAAGCAAAAATAATCAAGTGGGAGTATATCAATCTAAAGTGCTTAGACACAGCAAAGCAAGCCAGCAACAAAATGAAAAGTCAACCTACTGAATGGGAGAAAATATTTTCAAACCTTATATCTGATAAGGTATTAATATTCAAAATATATAAAGAAATCATACAACACAATATCAAAAAAAAAAAAACCCGATTAAAAAATTGTCAGAGTTATTGAATAGACGTTTTTCCAAAGAAGGCATACAAATGGCCACAGACACATGAAAAGATGCTTAACATTACTAAATATCAGGGAAATGCAAATCAAAACCACAATGAGATATCACCTCATACATGTCAGAATGGTTATCTTCAAAAAGATATAACAAGTTGGCGAAGAATGTGGAGAAAAGGAAACCCTTGGTGCACTATTGGTGGGAACATAAATTGGTGCAGCAACTATGGAAACCAGTATAGAAGTTACTCAAAAAATTAAAAATAGAACTACCATATGATCCAGCAATTCCACTTCTTGTTATTTATCCAAAGAAAACAAAAACAGTAACTCAGAAAGATATATGCACCCCCATGTTCATTGCAGCACTATTTACAATAGCTAAGATGTAAAAACAACTTAAGTGTTCATCAATGGATGAATGGACACAAAATACTGTGCTACATATATGTACAAAGTAATATTACTCAGGCGTTAAAAATAATGAAATCTTGCCATTTGTGACAGCATGGATGGACCTTGAGGGCATTATGCTAAGTGAAATGAGTCATACATAAAAAAAACAAATGCCATATGATCTCTCTTATATGTGGAATCTAAAAACAAAAACAAAAATGAAAAACTCATAGATACAGAGAACTGAATGATGGTTGCCAGAGGCAAGGGGTTGTGGATGGAAGAAATTGGTTAAGAGGATCAAAAGGTGAAAATTTCTTTTAAAATTATCATAGCAAAATTGGCACAAATATATATAATCCAAAAAATGCACTTTAAAATAAGGTGTGTAAAGTCCATAAAAATGAATATTTGTGGCAATCAAATAAAATTCAATTAAAAAAAAGTATATGTTGGGCTTCCCTGGTGGTGCAGTGGTTGAGAGTCTGCCTGCCGATGCAGGGGACACAGGTTCATGCCCCGGCCTGGGAAGATCCCACATGCCATGGAGTGGCTGGGCCCGTGAGCCATGGCCACTGAGCCTGTGCGTCCGGAGCCTGTGCTCTGCAACAGGAGATGCAACAGTGAGAGGCCCGCGTACCGCAAAGAAAAAAAAAAAAAGTATATGTGGAATATTAAATACAAAAAAAGAAATGCAGGTGATCATTATGCTATTCAGTCTTTCTATATGAGAAAATAGGCTATATCTCCATATATTACTATATTAAGCATATTTTGTAACTTATTTTCATATAATCTTATACATATCTTATAAATTGTATTCCTCAATATTGAAAATTTTTGTTGCAATTGTGAATATGATCACTATGTTCCATTCTCCAACTGATTAATTTTTTGTATAGTAACTCTTTTAAATATATTGTATTAATCTAGTTTGGGAATGATTATAGATATTTTACTGGATTTTTAGTTGCTTCTCTCAGATTTTTCTGTGTTAAGCAATATATGGTCTGTGAGAAAATGACAGTTTTGTTCCTTCCATTTTGTGATAGAGACCATGAGTAGGCTTACTCAACATCCATTTTAACCCTCCTTTAGCTACAGCAAATGGAATCTGTGCCTTACATTTCCCAGAGTCTCTTACAGCTAAGGTTCTGAATATCATTTAGGTTCCATAAATCACATGCACTCAAATCTCACTTTAATTTGGAAATGAGTTATATGAAGAGAGAGGCAAATGCAAGTCATCCATTGTTCTGGCACATTTGTAGCAAAGACATCATGGTTCTGTAGCCAGCATCTGATTTGGTAACTTTCTCAGTGGCAGGCAAATTCCTGATATGATAGCTTCCTCAAGACAAAGACAGTAGCTCCCTTCAGGGGTCTAGTTCTTTGATGTGGTTTTAAGAGTTATTCCTGGTAGATTCTGCTTCTTCAGCTTCTCCAATGATTAATAAATACCTTTGTGTTTAGTCTACCAACTGTGATTTCTGTTGTCATAAGTTAATAATACCTGATCAATATACTTTTTAATATTTAAAATGAATGAAATATTTTTGTCTTGTTACAATGGGTATCAATTCAAGAATTATGTTGAAATATTAGCAGTAATAGTAGATATTATTATCTTATTCCTAATTTCAATTCAAATGCATTATACTTCACCATTAAGGATAATGTTGGTGGTGGTTTTATGTATTATACTGTTTATCAGGGCATAAAATTCTCTTCTTAATTTTTTAAGAAGAGATGATATATTTTAATATCAAGAATGTGAGTTGAGATATACTGACTAGTTTTTCTTTATCTAGTAAAGAAATATGAGATAATTATGTTTTTCAATTTTCTTTAATTTGTTAATACAGATTTCCTGATGTTGAACCATCTTTGAAGTTTGGGATAAATATTAATTGTATGTTGTATATAATTTTAATGCAAAGCTTAATTTTACTTATTTTAAAATGTGTAATTAAAAATTGTACAAGTTGGGGAGGGTGGGAGGGAGGGAGATGCATGAGGGAGGGGATGTGGGAACAGATGTATATGTATGACTGATTCACTTTGTTATAAAGCAGAAACTAATAAAAAAAATAGAAAAAAACATTGTACCAGTTATGATATTACAAAATTTCCATTTTTGTCAAAGAAAAAAAAAATTTTTCCAGATATGGGACAACACAAATAATCATGAAGAGCTTGGGAGAGCTACACATGATCAAAAACGTGTCTAAAATGTAAAACTTCAAAGCATGGATGCTTGTCTAGTGACCATAACCTCTGGCTTTGAGGTAAGTTTTGAATGCCATGACAAATTCCTCTACCTAGAAATAGGGAGAAAATGAGACAGACTACAGGAGAGAAACCTTGAGAATTAAAATATATATGACAATGTGTATAAAAATATAGCAATAACTAATGTAGCAGCAACTATTATGAAGAGTAATTATAGTAGTAGAACAATCCTTACAAGTAGCCATTTTATCATTAAAGTATAATGATGTCCCTGTAATTATCAGTTATTCTATACTGATATCTGAGATAGGAAATAGGAAAGGGGCTTAGTTAAAGGAATGAGAAGGTCACAAAGTAGGAGAAAGTATCTGTAGATTTGATTTGCCTGAAGATACTGGCTGAAGGCTCCTTGGATTGAAAAAATTCATCATGCCATGATCAGAGTGTGTCTACAGAATGTCAGAGTACAATTGGGCTCTTCATTTATACTAAATTATAAATGATATTAATTTTTTTAATTTATTATTTTTTGCCGATATGCTAGAGCTGCCGTTTTAACTTGAACAACTGACTCCATAAAAAAAGAAGAGATAGAACAAATTACGGTTCATAGAACAAATTAGGGTCCAAAAAGAAGGGGCACCTATTTTTTATTATATTCCTCTCTATATTGATAAATATCCAGTCTCAGAGTAAAAGATAATAAAATTATGCAATGAAAAAACAACCAAATTTTGCTTCCTTGCCACTTTACCTCAATTACTAAGATAGGAATCTTGAACTCTTCAACTATAATTGTGGCTCTGCCTCTTCTCCATTCATTTCTATAAGTTTTTGTTTTGTGTATATTAAAATCCTATTATTAGATACATGCTCATTTAGGGATTTTAATGTCTCTTTGATGAATTTATCTCTTTATTCTTATGAAATGTCCATCTCTATCCCTAGTAGTATTCCTTGTTCTGAATTCTACATACTTGGGCTGCTATTAGTATAGCACTCCAGCCTTCTTTAAATCAGTTTTTACGTGATATCTTTATTTTCTTTCTTTTACTTTTAACGTCTATCATTATATTTAAAGTGGATTTTTTTACAGATAGCATATAGGTAGGTATTGGGATTTTCATCTAATTTTTAAATCTATGTCTTTTAATTAGAATTTTAAGCCCTTTATATTATTGATATGGTAGAGTTTACATCTATCTTGCTATTTATTTTATATTCATCACATTCCCATTTTTGTTTTATTATCTTCTTTTGCATAACTTGAGATTGTTTTTTAAAATTTCATTTTATCTCCTTTATTTGCTTATTAGTTATACCTCTCTGGTTTAAAATTTTAGTGATTTCTCCAGCATTTACAATATACATTTTGATTTTATTTCATTATATCTTCAAATAATATCATTCTTCAATGTTTATTATATTTCAGTACTTAGCAAAGTATTTAACACATGGTAGGTGGTCAATAAATATTTTTATTAGTCTCCAATTGGCATTCGGCTTTCTAAATCTGTTCATTGTATGCCCCACTCCTCCACCTCATAAATACAGTTTCCACAATGAGCTTTCTCTTACTAACTCTATGCCTTTTTAAATGTATAACCTTAGGCAAGTTACTCCACTGAGCCTAATTTTTCTCATTCTGAAAGGGGGACAACAATTCCTATCTCCTGAGTTGACATAAGGATTAAATGAAATAACATGTGTGAAAATGTCTGGGGCATAGTAGCATTCAGTTAATATCAGCTTCATTTTTTCCCAGGCTCAATGGCTTAGAGCCAAGAAAAGTTTCCTTTTTCATCTTATCTAGACTATTTTAATATAAGTGGAGCTATAGTGAGGGAGTTTTAATAAAAGGATTTTAGGAGGCAAACATGTCTTCTACCTTTGCTTTCCTCTTCATCTTTTTTTCCTTTTCCTTGTGCCACCTAGAAGCATCCTTCATTGCTCAATTATGGAGCACATCCTATGTGCTTTTCTCTTTGCATTAGCTATTTAATGCCAAAATGACTGCAAGTAGCAACATCAAAACCTAACTTGTATATAACAATACAAAATTATTTTTATGAATTTGGAATGGCTGAATAGCAGTTCTTCTGGTTTCAGCTAGTCTTGCTCACATAGGTAGGAACTGGCTGTTCGTTAAGTGATTTAAGATGGCCTCACCTAGAAAAACAGGAGTGATTATGTGTCTTTCAACCTCCAGCAGGTTAACATGGGCATGTTCTCATAGTAATAGCAGAATGCAAGTGCAAGCAAGCCCAATCACACAAGCACATTTCAAGCCAACCTTTGTATCACAATTTGTTAACGTCTCATTGACCAAAGCTAATTATATCACTAAGCCCAGTGTCAGAGCAGAAGGATACTACAATTTGACATGTAAGAGATATGAACACTGACAGGGATTAAAATTAGGACTGTTAAATCTTACACTCAGTGTCAGGTACTAGGGAAAAAAAGGGGAGTGAGATCTGATCCTTGTCCTTAAGAAGCAGGGTTCTGAGTCCACAGGATGAGTAAGACAAACATGTAAACGAATAAGTTCAGTCACATTTACAGATGTTCAAATAGAAATCCATACATGGAACCCTGGCTGGTACAATGATTCTCTCTGAAAGGAGACAGGGAAGAACAAATATGAGAAAAGTCTTCGTAGAAGTAATTCTTAATATAAACTTCAAAAAGAAGTAGATGTTATGACATGAGAACATCTTGTTCTGGCATTTTTAACCAGCTCAAAGGACTGTCTGGAATTCATTTATTAAACCAATTGTTCCACAGACCACTGATGAGAATAAAAGTGAGAGGAAAGCCAAAATACTTCATACTTCCTAACTCTTAACTTTTTTGTAATAATGTCAAATAATATTATGGCATATATAAACTTATTTTTAATGGAAATGAATATGATTTTTATTTTCATTTTATAAAAAGATGTTTAGTCATCCCAGCAGCAGTTTTCTTTTTTAGTTTATAAAACATGTATTTTGTTCACTTATGAAGTTCTTGGATTCAGAAATAACTATTATAATATGTGCTTCTGTTATTTTTGTCCTAGTCTCAAATGCAAGAAGTACTAAAAAGGTCAAATGGATTGATGGGAAATGAAAATAAGGAACTATTTTTGGCTAGATTTTGAGGCCAGTTTTTAAAATGAAGAGTTTCATATGATAATCAATTCTCTGAAATATTAATATTATGGAGTTTTAGATAATTCTCAGCATGTGATAATAAATATGGTTAATTTAGAGGATCATCACTCTTTATTGAACTCATTTAGCCTTAGATTTATAGATTTACATATCCCTAGTTTTCACAAGTCCTTCTTAATCCCTCAACTAAATTCATGTCTCTCCCTACCACCATCAAAATGCTAGTATTTTATGTAAATAACAAACATAACAGACAATCTCCAAAAAACTGACAAGAAAAATTATTAGTCTCACTTTGCAAATCAAAGTGGAGTGTAATTAGTCTGCTTGCTATTTAATTTCAAGTCTACTCCTTCTAGCCAACAGAAAATAAGAGGAGTTGTTGCTGAGGATAACAAATTAGAGGACAATGTTACCAAAAAAAGACGAGGAATTCTAGAATAAAAGAGTAGATGACCAAAACCTCAACCTATAATTTAAGATTTCTAGGACTGCTCCCCAAAGGACTCATGCTCATTTATTCTGTAAACAATATTTAATATGTACAGGTGTATGTTGGAGATATTGCAGGTTCAATTCCAGACCACCACAATAAAGTGAATGTCTCAATAAAGTGAGTCACACACATTTTTGTTTTCTCAGTGCATACAAAAGTTATGTTTACACTATACTGTAGTCTATTAATTGTGCAATAGCATTATGTCTAAAAAATGTACATACGCTAATTAAAAATAATTCATTGCTGAAAACGCTAACCATCATCTGAGCCTTCAGAGAGTTGTAATAATTTTGCTGGTGGAGGGTCTTTCCACCATGTTGATGGTTGCTTATAATCAGAGTGACTGGTGGTTGCTGAAGACCGGGGTGGCTGTGACAATTTCTTAAAATGAGAAAACAGTGAAGTTTGCCACATTGATTGACCCTTCCATAAATAATTCCTTTATAGCATGCAATGCTGTTTGATAGCATTTTACCCACAGTAGAACTTTTTTCAAAATTGGAATCAATCTTCTCAAACCCTGACACTGCTTTATCAACTCAATTTTATGTAATATTCTAAATCTATTGTTATCAATTAAATAATCCTCACAGCATCTTCACCAGGAATAGGTTCCATCTCAAGAAACCACTTTTCTTTGCTCATCAGTAAGAAGCAACTCCTCATCTGTTCAAGTTTTATCATGAGTTTGCAGCAATTCAGTCACATCTTCAGGTTCCACTTCTAATTCTAGCTCTTTTGCTATTTCCACTGCATCTGCAATTACTTCCTCCACTGAAGTCTTTAACCACCAAAGTCATCTATGAAGCTTGAAATTAACTTCATCCAAACTCCTGTTAATGTTGATATTTTGACCTCTTCCCATTAATAACAAATATCTTTAATGACATTTAGGTGGTGAATCCTTTCCAGAATGTTTTCAATTAACTTTGCCCAGATCAATCAGAAGAATCATTTTCTATGGCAACTATAGCCTTACAAAATGTATTTCTTAAGTAATAAGACTTGAAAATCAAAATTGCTCCTTGATTTTTGGGGTGGAGAATAGATATTGCATTTGAAGGCATGAAAACATTACTCTCATTGTACATCTTTATCAGCGTTCTTGTGTGACCAAGCTCATTGTCAATAAGCAGTAATATTTTGAAAGGAATCTCTTTTTCTGAGCAGTAGGTCTCAACAGTTGGCTTAAAATATTAGGTAAACCATGTTGCAAACAGATGTGCAGTCATGAAGGCATTGTTGTTCCATTTATAGAGCACAGGCAGGGTAAATTTAGTATAATTGTTAAGGGTCCTAGGTTTTTCAGAATGGTAAATGAGCATTGGCTTCAACTTAAAATCAGAAGCAGCATTAACCCTAAACAAGAGAGTCAGCATGTGCTTTGAAACTTTGAAGCCAGGTATTGACTTCTCATCTCTAGCTATAAAAGCCCTAGATGGTATCTTATTCCAACATAAGGCTGTTTTGTCTACATTGAAGATCTGTTGTGTAGTGTAGCCATCTTCATTAATTATCTTCACTAGACCTTCTGGATAATTTGCTGCAGCTTCTACATCAGCACTTGCTGCTTCACCTTGAACATTTTTTTTTAATTTAAATATAGTTGATTCACAATGTTGTGCCAATCTCTGCTATATAAAATAGTGACTCACTGTTATGGAGATGGCTTCATTCCTTAAACCCCATGAACCAACCTCTGCTATCTTCGAACTTTTCTTCTGTAGCTTCCTCACCTCTTCACAGAATTGAAGAGAGTTAGGGCCTTGATCTGGATAAGGTTTTGTCTTAAAGAAATGTAGCTGGTTTGATCTTCTATCCAGACCACTAAAACTTTCCCCACATCAGCAATAAGGCTGTTTCACTTTCTTATCATTTGTGTGTTCACTGGAGTAGCATTTTTAATTACCTCTAAGAACTTCTTTTGCATTCACAACATGGCTAACTGTTTGGCACAAAAGGCCTAGCTTTCAGCCTCTCTAAGCTTTCAACGTGCCTTTGTCATGAATCTTAATCATGTTTAGCTTTTGATTTAAAGTGAGAGATGTGTGGTTTTTCCTTTCATTTGACACTTAAAGGCCACTGAAGGGTTATTAATTGACTTAATTTTAATATTGTTGTGTCTCAGGGAATAGGGAGGCCTGAGGAGAGGGAGAGAAATGGGTTAATGGTCAGTCGGTGGAGCAGTCAGAACACACACATTTTATCGATTAAGTTTGACATCTTAAAAGGGTGTAGTTTGTGGCACTCCAAAACAATTACAAGAGTAACATCAAAGATCACTGATCACAGATCACTATAACAAATATAATAATAACAAAAGTTTGAAATACTGCAAGAATTACCAAAATGTGACACAGTGACACTAAGTGAGCAAATACTGTTGGAAAAATGTCACCTACAGATTTTGATGCAGGATTGTGACAAACCTTCAATTTGTAAAAAAAAAATAAGTATCTGTGAAGTACAGTAACATGATGCACAATAAAACGAGGCACACCTGCATAAATATGTATGCTATATATATGCATAAATGTATACTATACTATGCATATTAATTGAAACTCATTGAATAAATGAATGTTGAATCTTTTGCCTTATTGTATTACTTTACTTAATTGTTTAATGTATGTGCCACATCACTATAAGTTCACCAAGGGTAGGAACCATGCACTCTACATATTTTAATTTTTTTCCCTGTTTTAAATGGAAGTCAATAGAAACAGTCATATTAAAGACAATTTTGAGAAAAAAGAAAAGACAAAAATTAATCTGAGGTAGCACCTTATAACTTTTTTATTTGCTTATTTTTAATTATAATTTTTATATTGTAATTCTTAAATTATAATTTATTTATTATTTTATAGTGCCCATATAAAAATGTCTTTTACGTGTTTGAAGTAATTTGGTATCTAATTGTATACTTTAAGAACTTAGTACAGTATAAATATTTCTGTTTTAAGTTTTAATTGTGGCACAATATTCCATTCCATTAATAAACCATAATTTTATTCAACATGAATTTATTGGATAATCACCATGTACCTTGATCCCATTGTTTTACATGTAGAACCTTGCCAGTTGTTTTCTGTCGTATATAATGCTACAATCAACATGTTCATTCATATAATTTTTTGCATGCTATAAAATATCAGCTTAGGATGTATTTCTATAACAAATGTTGCTTGATCAAAGGGAATGCATGTCTTTACTGGCCTTGATGTACATATATTATATATTTTTCTCCAATTTTAAATATCACCAACAAGTATATATGATTACCCTTCCAGCACTAGGCATTGTGATTTTTTAAAATGTTGACAGCATGTATTATACATAGTCATGGTCTCTGTAGTACCTAGCACAGTATATTGTGCAGCAGTAGTGAACACATAATAAATACGTACAACATGAATATGAAATACCTCACATTTTGACATAAGAATTAAGATGATAGGGAAGGAAACTCTTTTAATACTCAAGAGAAGAAAATGCTGTATGAACCAAAGTATTTCAAAGGGGAATATCCAACCATGACAAACTCACAACAATAAAGATGAATGAAGAAAAATCATTAACAAACATCCATAAGACCCTACAAAAGTGAGATGAGAACAAATATTTTAATGTGTTTAAACTTCTTAGAACAGTACCTGACATATATCATCACAAACTTTTTAATTGTTTGGGATGATGATGATGATGATGATGAATTTGACTTCATGGTTTAAGTCATTTAATCCTCTCAAGAATTTTATGAGGTAGGTATTATTGCTGCTGTCATTTTGTATGTGGGAAAACTGATGCACAGAACCATTAAGTAACTCACTCTATATATGTCATAGAGCCAATGAGCTAAATCCAGAACCATGCCTTTAAATAATTACACTAATCTACCACCTGTTAAAGAAAGTTGTTGATAAGTGAAAAGGTGTCTCTAAAACATCATGGTACATTAAAATGTAATACATAAATCAGGAAAACTTGAAATGAAAAAGAAATAGTTTAGGAAGTTTCTACCTGATAGCCTCATTATAAGCAAAGTGTGATGACAGTTCTCTAAATGAACTAGGCAGAGGAGTAGGCAGAAAATTTGAGTTTCAAAAAGAGGAAAGAATTACTGAGCAGTCATTGTGGAGAATGAATCATGGATTCTATTCACTCCTTCATTCAACAAATATTTATTGAGACCATACTATGTACTAACCTTTAAGTGCTGATGATACAGAAGTAAAACACACACACACACCACATGGTATATCAATGAAGGAAAGTCCTAAGAAAGAAAAATAAAGCAAATTAAAAGGGTTAAGGAGTGCCGATGGTAGTGGGGAAAGAGTTCTATTTTGTACGGAAGAGTCATAGATAGTCTCTCTCATAAGATGATATGTGAGCCTAAAGCTGACAGAAATGAAAGCAAGAATCATGCAGATATTGGGAAAACATTACATTCCAGACAAAGAACAGCAAGCACAAAATCCCCAACGTGGGCGGTATGCTTGATATTTACATAGAAGAGAAATGAGACCAATGTGACCAATTGAGTAAAAGGAGACAGTAGGAGAGGATCTCATTAAAGTAGAGTGAGAGCTCTATGGCTCATGGAGAGTCCTATAGGCTCTTTCAGGAGCATTTTACTCTCAGTAAAATTGAAGGTCATATCAGGGTTTTGAGCAGAGGAGTGACATGTTCTTACATATGATTTAAAATTTCTCTGGTTGCTATGTAGAGGAGAGACATGGTGGGAAGGGCAAGGGTGGAAGCAGCAGCTATTCCAATAATCTAAGCAAGAGAATGTAGGGGCTTGGACTAGGATAATAGTGGTAGAGATGAAGAGAAGTGGATGAAATTAGGATACATATAGAGATAGGTGGACTGGTATTGGTAGATTGTATTGATGGAGAGATGAAGAAATATGTCAGTGATGATGGTTCAACTTTTGGTTTCAGTCAATAAGTAGCTAGTGATGCCATTTGCAAAGATAGGAAGCAGTGGTGGGGGAGAAGACAGGTGCAAAATTCAAGAGTTTGGTTTTCCACATTGTGCAGTAAATGGGTGAGTAAATCTTGAAGGATCACAAGCACAGAGATTATCCTCAGAGAGGCATATGAAATTAAAGGATTTATCATATTCACAAGTCCTAGAGAGAGAGGCATGGCATTCCTTGAGGGCCACGCAAAAGCCCCCAAAATTTGGTCATGGCAGGCAAGGAGAGAGTGGAGCAAGGACCTGTGGGCTAGTACCTTTATTTAGGGTCATGGGTACTGGAGCTTGTGGCATGTGGGAAGCATGCTCATTGGGTAATCAATGTAACTGGGTCAATGTGGAAAGGAGGAAAGTGGTGAAATGGGGAAGTCATGATGAGGCTTGTTGCTTGAACACACATGTTGAGATGGGTCTCAGAAGTGGGCCATAACTAGGGTAAAAGTTCAAAACAAGCAGGGCAAGTGCCAGCACATAGGGAGTCATTGAGACAAGAAATAATAGCTTTACATGAGATACATCTTAGGGTTAAGATAGCTATTAGACCTCCACGTGGTAGAGTAATTGAGTAGACAATTGGAATTATGAGTCTGGAGCTCAGGACTGAGGGTGAAAATATTAACTTAGGAGTCATCAATGTATAGGTGGTATTTAGAAGCAAAGTATGAGGTTATTAAGGAAGTGGGTGCAGATATAGATAAGAAAAGGTCCAAAAACTTCTGTACGGAGCTCTGGGAAATCCAATGTTTAGAGTAGGGCTGGGATTAGGGTGAAGCAAGTGGGGCACAAAAGTTAAGAGTGCACCAACAAACTCAGCAATGAAGAAAAATACAGTTTTACTGCAATATTTTTTAAAAAACAAAATTAACGCAAAAATCCTTGATGAACAAAATATCGAAATTTTAAATAAAGATAGGATCAGCATTACTGATCTTCCCCTTTGAGGCTCCAGCATGACTTGACACGGTGCTGCTTCATAGTCTAGAAGATGAAGAGGAATGGGTGAAGCAGATTTGATTCTTGTCTTAACTCAAGTTAAACTGTAGAGAAAGAATATGTACTTACAGTGGATAATTTATGGTGTGTTGGACCAGGTAAAATCCATTAGACTTGAGACATAAATAATAATCTTTAACTTCATAATTTTAAGGCTCTAACAAGGAGATTTGAAGATTGATAAATTTTACCATATAATTATTTTAAAATATTATATAGAAAAGGAAACAGAATCAAAGGACAAATGAAAAACTAGAGGGGAGATGCAACATTTTCAGCAACAAAAAGGATAATTTTCTTAATATAAAAAGAGTTCTTCCATCAGAAAAAAGAAAATGACAAACATTATTTTTTTTTTAAATGGGCAATGGATGTAATCAGTTCGCTTAATAGAAAAAGATATGGAAGAAACTTTAAAATGTGCTCAAACTCCTTCATAGTTTAAGAAATGCATACTCACACAGTGAGATAATATTCTAAACTACCTGAAAGGCAAAAACTAAAATAGATGAAAGCCCAGTATTAGTGAGAGTTGAGGAAACAAAGTTTTGTCAAACATAGTTGATGAAAAATCAAATTGGTTGAATTCCTTGAAGGACAGTTTAGTTATATCTATCAAAATAGTAAATTCACAGACTATTTCATGTAGAAATTCCACTACTATAGATTTATATTTCATATTTATTAACCAAAATATGCAAAGATATATGGGCATTAATTTTCTTTACAACATTTTTTACAATTAAAACTTTGAAACTCTCAAAGTATACATATATGAGTATGTGTATATGCATGTATATATACTTACAGTACATACACACACTCCCAGAGTATCTATAAACAGTGTACTGTATATATATATTTACTGTATATACATACACATATATAGTGTGTATATACATATATATGGTATATAATATATGTGTATATAAACATATATATAAATACATAGATAACATGGAATAATATGCAGCCATCAAAAAGGATGAGTTAGGTCTACATGTACAGATGAGAAAAGATATTAGGTGAAAAAAACAAAGGTTTTTACAGTCTATAGAGTATAATACCTTTGCAATAAATAAAAAAGAGTTGCATTATATACATTTAAAGTGGATGTGTGTGTGTTTGATTCATTCTGTGCAAGAATGTACACAAAATTTTAAGAATATTAACCTTTAGAGATCAGGACTAGGAAGAAGAGAGGCTTTTATTTTTCATTATATCTATCTGTATTATTTGAATTTTGGGTCAATTAGCATATATTATATTTTGTAAATGTCACAGGTGGTAGAATTATGGGATTATTGTTTCTAAGTTACAAAAGTAAGTCTAATTCAAGTTTAAAAATTTTTATAGGTGACAAATTACTTGTAATAGATATGGAGTGCCATACCTAAATTTAAAAGAGCTATAATATATGAGTGCCCTACAACCTCTTACATGAAAATCACGAATTTATAAAATCACTATATTGGTGGATAATGTTTTATTTTGCAATAAATTTGCCAGAGATTTATTCACATAATCATGACAAATTACATTGAATGATTTTCTTTTCAATTATTGCATTTATGTGCAGCATCAAATCAGATGAAAATATTTTAGTCATCCTAGATACATGTTGATTGTATGAAACAAGGCAACTAATAAGACACTTCTCCTGAGATAAAGTTGCTCTAAAATAATACATTTTACGTAAATAGCATAATTCTGCCACAGCATTTGTACTCTGAGACATATAATATTTTTTATCAAATTTTCTCTAATATGGTTTTAAAGTGTTTCAACATTTATGTCTAATTTTCCTGATGTCCTGGTATGCCAGATTCTTTCTTGCAACTATATTTTAATCTGTAAATAAATAGTAGAATGATTTGATTTAGAGAGATATACTTAATAACTAATTTTATTGCATATGAACTAAGTTACAGTGTGTGAGTTCAAATATCAGGATCCCACTTAGTATCTGTGTGGCCTTGGGTAAGTAACTTAGATTCTTGTGCCTCAATTTTCTTATTTGTAAAATGAGGATAATAACTGTCCATGACTCATTGGCTTGTTGTCAGAATTAAATGGTTTAGTGTGTATAAAGTGCTTGGAATAGTATGTGACATAAAGTAAGCACTAAATATACTAGCTATTGTCTTATTTGCAAGGGTATTATATGCCCATGGGAATCAGTACAGGGCAACTGAGTAAAGAAGGGACACAGAAAAATTTAGAGTAAAAAATGTATATGAATATATATCTAGGACTTAAATTACACTTAAGTTATGCATTGTTGCCATATAAAGTAGACAAACGACTGGGGTGCTAAAGCATGGGTGAAACAGTGTGCTGCCCTAAATTAGGCATCAAGAGAAAAAGGGTTTACTCTACCCTACCACTGTGCCCAAAGCTGTACAGATTTGTACAAATCACATACCCTCACTGAGCGTGTTTCCTCATCTTTAAAATGAAAGCCATGTGTTTGAAAGCCTGTAATATGCCTTCAGGCTCTAAAACTATCCCAACACTTAAGTAGTTGTTGAACAAATAGTTGATGCATGAAACTTGTTGATAGGAATAGGTCTGGTAAAATATTTAATTATTACTGAAAATTGGTGTGTGTGTGTGTGTGCATACACATTGTTTGGGGGAGAAGGATATGATGGATCAGTGCTGGGAACACTTTTTTTACAGTAATGTAGTAACTTGGATGTTGTCTATCAAATGAAGGATCAAATAATCAAGAGATGTGAAATTTCAGTTAGATAAACATTCTCACTGCTTTTAATGAAATCTTCAGTTCAGTCTTTCCTCCTCTGCTTTCCACATTTGTAGATAAGCTTAATGCCTTTCTTTTTTTTAAACATCTTTATTGGAGTATAATTGCTTTACAATGGTGTGATAGTTTCTGCTTTATAACAAAGTGAATCAGTTATACATATACATATGTTCCCATATCTCTTCCCTCTTGCATCTCCCTCCCTCCCACACTCCCTATCCCACCCCTCTAGGTGGTCACAAACCACCTAGCTGATCTCCCTGTGCTATGCGGCTACTTCCCACTAGCTATATATTTTACGTTTGGTAGTGTATATATGTCCATACCACTCTCACACTTTGTCACAGCTTAACCTTCCACTTCCCCATATCCTCAAGTCCATGCTCTAGTAGGTCTGTGTCTTTATTCCGGTCTTACCCCTAGGTTCTTCATGACCTTTTTTTTTATTTTTCTCTTAGATTCCATATATATGTGTTAGCATACAGTATTTGTTTCTCTCTTTCTGACTTACTTCACTCTGTATGACAGACTCTAGGTCCATCCACCTCACTACAAATAACTCAATTTCATTTCTTTTTATGGCTGAGTAATATTCCATTGTATATATGTGCCATATCTTCTTTATCCATTCATCTGTTGATGGCCACTTAGGTTGTTTCCATGTCCTGGCTATTGTAAATAGAGCTGCAATGAACATTTTGGTACACTACTCTTTTTGCATTATGGTTTTCTCAGGGTATATGCCCAGTAGTGGGATTGCTGGGTCGTATGGTAGTTCTATTTTTAGTTTTTTAAGGAACCTCCATACCGTTCTCCATAGTGGCTGTACCAATTCACATCCACACCAGCAGTGCAAGAGTGTTCCCTTTTTTCCACACCCTCTCCAGCATTTATTGTTTCTAGATTTTTTGATGATGGCCATCCTGACTGGTGTAAGATGATATGTCATTGTAGTTTCGATTTGCATTTCTCTAATGATTAATGATGTTGAGCATTTTTTCATGTGTTTGTTGGCAATCTGTATATCTTCTTTGGAGAAATGTCTATTTAGGTCTTCTGCCCATTTTTGGATTGGGTTGTTTGTTTTTTTGTTATTGAGCTGCATTTCTTAACAAAGACTTTCCGAAGTAAGCATGCATAGCAAAAGGACAGTTCATTCTTGTTACACTGTATCCAATTTGTGCAGAAAGTTGTTTAAAAGCTATGTCTATCTCCCCCATATATGAAAAATATCAGTCTGTCGAACTAACATGGTTAAAAAAAAATTTCCCACATTGTTAGGCAAACTGATTTAACAATAGTCCTAGAGATGCATTTTGCTGGAGTAGATTCTCCACATGAAGATTTTCAAGAATCTTGGTAGAAAATTAAACCAGCAAAAGACATGTTAATAATGCCTTTGAGATTGAAAGTGGAAGTGAAGAATCAACATTAATGAAATCTCCATTGCTAGAAAATCAGCTTTCCAAAGCTTCCCATGCCCTGAACCAGTGGAAGACCCATAGATATAGTAGCAATACACAATCATGCAACTGATAAAACTTACAAACTTGATGAGCTTGCTCTTGTATCCTGCATTCAAGGTTATTAGCTATAAATGTAAAACACTACCAAGCAACCATTCTATGCCAACAAGTGAGGCTGAAGTTGATTTTTACAACATTTCTTTAATTATGGCCCCATGATCAGGGCTGCCAAATTGTACAACCCCAGAGTGGAAAATTCAGAGCGAATTGTGGTCTATGTGAATTGCAGCCCCTGGAACAAATATACAAACAGAATGTGGCCTCCTAGAATTGTACAATGTGATAGTCCTGTCATAAGTGCTTAAGTATTTACTGAGCAAATGCTCTATTTAGTTCATGGTTCCTAGTTTTAGTGATAACAATGTCGAAAGCCTTGCCAATTTTGTACGTTATTCCTACTGTTTTTTCCAGATCTGTTACGTCGCCAGTCTCTCTAGAAGCCATTAGGAAATAACACCAGAGGTCTGATTCAGTGAGCAGTAATGATTTAAGAAATGTATATAAAAATAGTCCTTAAAGATTTAATGTCTGAAATTAACACAACATTGTAAATCAACTATAATCCTTTAAAATTTAAAACTAAATTTTAAAAAATTAAGAAAATTAAATCAACATGGTTAGGTTAAAAAAAGAGTTAATGTATAACTGCTTTTTATTCTCTTTTCACTGGTAGGATCAGTTCTACCACGTTGTATAGTGGGAGAGATCCTGAGATAATTTCAATTTTACCTATCATCAAAATTCTTCATAAATGAAAGTTGAGAGGGATTAATAAGTAATGTGAATCAAGCAACCACATCTGTTTACTATCACATCCCTGCACATTTTCACTGTATCATCAAACTGAGTCAAAATGTGACAGATTCATAAGAATGGACAGGGCCAGGTGAAAATGGACTTGAGGTGTATCTAACTGAGAAGAAAATAAATTGGGTTTCTCACACTCACAGTGCTATAAAGCATGAAGAAAAATCCAACAGGAATCTGTGAGTTAGTTTTTCCTTTGTCTCTCTGGAAAGTTGGAAAATCAAATATTTTCTTTCCAGTTCATTTGGATTTTCTAATGCTTTGAGAAAATATACAAATTCTTCCAGCAGAGATGTAAAGGTACAGTCATATGACCCTTTATCCATTATGTGGGTTCCACATTCCCAATCTTCCATTAGGTATTGAAAGGAGCAGTTTAGCCTTAGTTATAAGTGATAATAAATAAAATCATCATTATCAACTGTTACCCCATTAAGCAATTCCTGCTTGCTTTCCAGAGATGGATAGAGGTGGATTTTGAGCTTCCTGGCTTTCTAAATGTTCATTCTGTCTCTCTCCAACTGTTAGTAGACTAGGCTAGGCTTCCTTGCTTCCTTGACTCATCTCCTAAGTCTCCTACTGAATAAAAACGTGAGAAATTCCTTCCCCTCAGGGCTTATCCTAGAGAACTGTTGCTATTGAGTGACACCTAAAGCAAAGTATAAGGTGTGGCACACAAATTCTAAAATGCCCTTTGCATGATCCCTGCCTCTGTCTTATCCCTTTTCCTTGAATGAGGTTGGGATTTGCTTCCAAGACCTTGAATATGGCAAAGGTGGTGGATATCACTCCCATGAGTGTTACATTTATATAAGACTCTGTCTTGCAAGCAGACTTGCTCTCCCTTACTTGCTAACTTTGAAGGAGCAAGCTTCCATGAAGTAAGTGACCATGTTGGAGATGCCCTTGCAGCAAAGAATGTTAGGTGGTCTCTAGGAACTGAGGAAAGCCTCCAGCAAGAAACTGAAACTTTCAATCCTGAAGAAGCAAGAATATGAATTCTCTCAACAAGCAGAGTGAGTTTGGAAGCAGTCTTTCCCTGATGAGACTGCAAACCCAGTTGATACCTGGATTCCCACCCAGTGACATTCTGAAGCAGAGAACCCAGCTAAAGCTGTGTCCAGACTTCTGACCTACAGACACTGGGAGATAATAAATGTATATTGTTTCAAGCTACTAAGTGTAGTGATTTGGTTAGCAGCAATAGAAAACTAATACCCAAAGATTTCTCAAAGATATTAAAATATGTGAGTAGTCTATAACCCAGTTATATGATATTGTGGTCTCATCAGCAACTCCTTCCAACTGAATGACTTCTTTGAACATCCTGAAATTGGTTCTAGCACAAGGGACTAGCCTGTGCCTGGGCTAGCACTCTGGTGAGCCTTCCAATCAAAGATAAGTTCATTAGTAAAATAATCAGTGCTTTATGGAGGACTGGGTAGAGGAGTGTAAAGAAGGAGGCAGCACTTCGATTCTTTGGTAATTTTATTATATTTCCAGCCTCTCCACATCAGCCCTCTGCTTCTGTCTCAATTATCATCTCCAACCCTTCTCTCTAACTCTAACGATCCCCACAGTAAGGAGGTATTGGAATGGATATAGCCAGAGTTTGAAGTCAAAGAAAGGGACAAAATAACAATATTTTTTTCTGCTTCTAGTCATTTAACTGCCTCAACATGAAACTACTTTTGCAATTTCATAAGCAAGATATTTGATCTTTATAAGGGGTTATTCAGTTTCCTAGATAGTACAGCATGTACTCGAAATACGATGATGAGACTCTGATTCAGCACCAATTAATAGGAAGAACTGAATGAATGCAAGTGTTTAAAGAACCTGAGGCTTATTATTTGAAGAATCACATGACTAAAGGCAGGTATAAGAACGTTGATCTGACAAGAGTCCCAGAAAAAGTGAAAGCTGAGATTAAATCACATTTCTTTATAAGAAAGTTAACCAGCCTTTAAAACACAGGAAGAAGTAGCAAAATCCTTTTGGTCACATTATATTACATATAAGATTTATGTAAGTCTGTTCCCTTGAGACCTTTTCCGTGTTTTGTGGGATTAATTAACAAAGTTTTCAAGTACCTCTGAGAGAAGACTCTAAGAGAGTACTTCTGAGAATTAGGCCAGTCAAATACAAAGGAGTAACTTAGAAAATTAAATTAAATTAAATATTAAAATCCTAAATGGGATCTCAAAATCTCAATTCTGTCTTTATTTCTAGCCACCAAAAATCAATCTTGTTCCCTCACTAAAAAAGATTCATAGTGACTTTTATTTTGATGTTTCACAAACATAAAATGTGTCTCTTCTAAATAAAATTTCCATGAGACTATATTTTTTCAAGTACATGAATTGAAACTTCAGACATGACTGTGTAATATTCCATTTCTTACCTCCATTCCCTCTAAAGCTCCAGATATACCAACGGCATAACCAAATATATACTGAGTAGAAAATGAGATAAAGAATTTGGCTAGATTTTCTAAACTCTATTCCTTGGATAACAGTGTTTGTGAGTTATTAAGGATTATAACTTGAACAAAATAATCCTGATAATAGTTTTACTTTAAGAAGAAAATATTTTAGTAAAATTGTACAACCACTTTGGAAGAAAATGTGACAGTTCCTCAAAAACTTAAACATAGAATTACCACATGACCCAGAAATTCCATTTCTAGGTATATACCGAAAAGAACTGAAAACATAGGTTCACACAAAAATTTGTACATGAATGTTTATAATAGTATTAATCAAAGTAGGAAAAATATGAAAACAACACTATGTCCATCCACTGGTGAATAGTTAAACAAACATTGTATAGCCATAGAATAGAATATTATTTGGCAATAAAAAAAAGAATGAGATACAGATTCATTTCACAATATGGCTGTGCCTTGAAACATTATTCTAAGTGAAAGAAACCAGACACAAAAGGCCACATATTGTATGATTTCATTTATATGAAATGCATAGAGTGGGCAAATCCATAGAGAAAAGAAGTAGATTAGTGGTTGCCTAAGGTTGGGCCATGGCAGGAATGGGGAGTGACCGCTAATGAGTAGGAGGTTTCCTTTTTTGGTGATGGAAGTGTCTAGAATTAGTGATGATGGTTTCACAACTCTATTAATACACCAAAAAACACTGAATTATACACTTTAAATAAGTGAATTTTATGGCATGTAGATATCTCAATAAAGCTATTATTAAAAACTAGATTTTTAATATATGAAAGAAAAATCTTTTAATATTTATATAACTGTTAATAGTAGTAATAAGGAGACAATAGTATGATCTTGAGGCACAATAGGGCATAGCAGACTAATAGGACATCTTATGAATACGGTAAAAGGAAGCATGAAAAGCAGGCTGATTATCTAGACTTGTCTAATAATTTTAAAATATTAGTAACTTTAAAAATTTTAATATAATACAATTATTATTTTTTTAAATTTATGTAATGTGTTATACAGTTTTTAAAAAGTATGGTAGTCCAATTTTGTTCTTTTCTTTCAATATGTCTATAACAAGTATATTTACTGTCTACTTTAAACCAAGTGTGCTTTATACACCATAAGCTTCTGTTGGTGTTCCATGAATTTATAAATAATACTTTATGGGGGGCTTCCCTGGTGGTGCAGTGCTTGGGTGTCCGCATGCAGATGCAGGGGACGCGGGTTCGTGCCCTGGTCCGGGAGGATCCCACATGCCTCAGAGCGGCTGGGCCCGTGAGCCATGGCCGCTGAACCTGCACGTCCGGAGCCTGTGCTCCGCAGCGGGAGAGGCCACAACAGTGAGAGGCCCGCGTACAACACACACACCCAAAAAAAAAAATACTTTATGGACAAAAAACGTTCTCTAAAGAAAAGTCTTTTCCTTTCAGGACTTGGCAGCTGGGCAGCAGTGAAAAAAATAAAATGGTTGGATAGATCCAGAATAGAAAATTGGCAGCACTTTATTTTAGTGTGCATTCAGGAAATGTTTGTTAAATAAATCAAGAGGAATTGGCCAAAATGACCAATTCCAACCTACACTGGCTGTTGCAATGGACCTTGCAGAATTGTGAGGCTCATTTAGAGCATGGTTGAAAAAACATACACAATGGATCAGACTTATGTCCTCTTTGGAAAGTAGATCTACCTAACAGAGTTTTCCAAGCTGGGAGCAAATGACAGTCGATTGAAATTTGGAGGAACCAGTGAGCTAACAGAATTTGCCCCATCACCGTTGATTGTGCAAACAACATGAGGAATGAAGGTACATATTCACCATCCTTATGGAGGCTGTTTTGACCAATCTATTTAAATGTGTTAAGTGTGGATAAACTCTTCCCTTTGTAGGAGTCCACTTACTCCCTCATGATAGAGTTCCTTATAATAGTAAATATATATGAATTCTAATACCTCTCTTAAGTTCTGAGATCGTTTTGTTGGTTGTTTATTGATCAACAAGGTTTGGGAGCACCCTTTCCTTAAACTTAGATTCTTCTTAACCCTGTTTTCCAAAGAACCAAAATCAATGACTTCTACCCTTGTGGCCTTGATCAAGGCAGCAGTTTTCCTTTAGTGAGGGCCCCAGGAAATTAGGTGTTAATCTTGATGAGATTCTTCTTTGCTTCCAGGCTGGCTAATCCTTCCTATGCAGATCCAGAGATTTCTGCCCTGGCAGAGATTTTATCTAACTACCTGCCAAAACAGAACTGTGACTGTGAACAGAGAAATCCCACCACTTACTTAAAAAGAGGTTTCACTGTTAATATGAATTTCATGATCCTTGACTATAAATAAATACAAACAAGTATGAAGTGATTGCTGGGTTCAGGGAGAGGGGAGAGGAGGTAAGGAACATTTTGGGAGGCATCCAAAATTGTAAATCCAAATTTTGTGACAATATTTATTGAAAAGGGTATCTGAACAAGAAAGACACAAAAAGCCAGTGTGTCTATTTCTTTAGTTTAATTTCTATTTCATTTACAAAAGCTGTGGAAGCAGAGATGTTATTAAACAACATCACATAATGGGATATTTTCATCTCAGCTGCTTCTGTGTGCATATGTGTGTGTGTGTGTGTGTGTGTGTGTTTATACAGCATCTCCTCTTCTCACCACTGGTAATAATACAGGTTCCTAATGTCTTTTCAGTAGTAAGCTTACATTTTCAACTTGTTTGAGTTGAATAGTCACTGTGAATTCTGATTAATTCTTAGAGACAAGAGGATAACATCTTGACGAATGGAATTAGAAAGTTTTAAACAAATATTTTCCTTTTACTGTAGCAATTTATATTAGGTGGCGCAAGATAAGACCTCGCTAGATGGTTATGCTTACTCCACTTTGAATAATCTACTTAGTCTTTTAGGCCAGTGGGTTACTATTTACTTAGTACAGTCATACAGTACTATGAGACAGTTTCTGCATAAAAGTTAGTGCTTAGCTTAGTTTCCAGGAGTGTCTTATTTATCTAGAATAAACTTTCTTTTGTATAAGTTCTGGATGGCTACTGTGCATAGAAAGGCAAGGTAACCTGATTGCATTTCTGCTGAGATTGTTTTTATCAATCCATTCTCTCAACCTCGTTGAACATTTAGGCTGATAAAAATAATATCAGCAGTTTTGTCTTACCATTACTAAAGCTTCCATGATACTTTCTAAATACACTACCAAATATTCATCCATTTAATTAAAGTCTCTTTAATTAAAATTTGTTAGTTGCAACTTTAAACCTTAGAACACCCAAGAGCTTTCAGGTTTTAGTGAACTTAATTGGCACCTTCAACCAAAATAGTACTTCATAAATAAATATTAAACTTTTTTATACAGGTCCATTATATACCCATTGAATATTCTCATATGAATCATGCATACTTAACAAAAGTTTTCGTGTATTATAGTAGGCAGGTTAAATAATTGAAAGATGATAAAATATAAATTTGGACCATATTTTTGTTTCCTGGACATTATAATGGAAAATGAGCAGAACAGCTTGCAGCATATTCAGAACTGTTCTACTATTTTAAATAGAAAGATAACTTTCTAGTTTATTAATATTTTAGAAACCTTTCCAACTCAGCTAAGAGCAAATAATTTGGGGTCAGATTTTATTAAAGAATGTTCCTAATATTTGATCAGAGTCTTGGATTTTCATCTTTTTTAAACATGCTGTTAATTATTTTTTTTTTAAAAAATATAAATCTGTAAAACACAGACTTTGAAAAAGTATCTGTTTTTGCTACAAATAATTAAACTCAACATAAAAAAACTGTCATAACATCAGATGCAACTAAATCAAAGAGAATATATTCTGACAAAATTCGATGATGAGCACCAGAGATTTTCATTTGTATCAACTTAGGCAAAGAGGTAGAGTGCTGTGGTCTGAATGTTTGTGTCTACTCAAAATTCACATGTTATAAAGACACAGACCTACTAGAGAATGAAATTGAGGATATGGGGAGGGGGAAGGGTAAGCTGTGACAAAGTGAGAGAGTGGCATACACATATATACACTACCAAACATAAAATAGATAGCTAGTGGGAAGCAGCCGCATAACACAGGGGGATCAGCTCGGTGCTTTGTGACCACCTAGAGGGGTGGGATAGGGAGGGTGGGAGGGAGGGAGATGCAAGAGGGAAGAGATATGGGAACATATGTATATGTATAACTGATTCACTTTGTTATAAAGCAGAAACTAACACACCATTGTAAAGCAATTTACTCCAATAAAGATGTAAAAAAAATAATCACGTATTAAAATCCTAACCACTAAGGTTATATTAGGAGGTGGTGACTTTAGGTGATTAAGTCATGAGGGCAGAGCCCTCATGAATGGGATTAGTCCCTTATGAAGAGGCTCCAAAGAGACACAAAGAAATTCACAATGTCAGGATACTGTGAGAAGTAGGCAGTCTGAAATCCAGAAGAGGGCTTTCACCAAAACTCAACCAACCTGATCTTGGCCTTGTAGTCTCCAGAACTGTAGGAAATATGTTTCTGCTGTTTATAAGCCACCCAGTCTATCATATTTTGTTATAGCAGCGAGAATAAACTAAGAGCAAGCAAAATCCCTTCCCTCTTCTCAATATCCATTAATATTTATTGTCTCCATGCAGAAAGATAAATGTGCTAAGAGTTCAAAAGACATTTTTCCCTTTATTAAATTTATTAAGAACTGGTTTATGCATAGTAAAACGTATAATAAAGCATAAACATACAGAGCATAATAAAGCAAGCATACATGTATACCCCCCATCCAACTTAAAGGTGAAACAAATACAGTGAAGACCTCTATACACCCTTACCAATCAGATTCTCTTCCTCCGCTCCAGAAAAATCACTATTCTGATATTTTGAAAATAATATTCATATTATTTCTATTCATGTCTTTACACTATACACTACATATGCATACCATTAAATAATAGATAGTATTGTTTTAAATATTTTAAAACTTTATATAAATGGTATAACTTGCAGCTTGTGATTTGTTCAACACTATATATTGGATATTTATTCATGCTGATACATGTAGATCTGTATCATTCATTTTCACTGCAGGATGGTATTCCATTGGATTAATATACAGCAAAGTAATTATTCATTTTTTTGGTATATGTTAGTGCTCTCTCAGTGTTTTGCTATTTCAAAAAATGTTCTATGAACATTCTTGAATATGTCTCCTTGTATACATGTGCACAGATTTCTTTAAGTTATATGTAGAAATTGAAATTCTGGATCATAGAACAGGCTCATCTTCAAATTTATCACATAATGCCAAATTGTTTTCCAGATGGACTGGATTTTTGTTTGTGTTCTTAACACTCTACATGTTCAGCATGTTCTAGTTTTTTTGCCATTTTGGTAAATGGAAAATTGTGTGTTCTCAGTCTTGAAGTTGAGTATTTTTTCATATGTGATTGATCATTTAAAGTTCCTCTTTTGTGAATTATATATTCATATATTTAACCCCTATTTTTCTATTAGTGTTGGATTCTTTTGCTTTGTAGAAGTTATTTCTATATTTGGATATTTGGATATTGGTTCCTTGTCAATTTATTACAATAGTCTTTTCATCTCTGGGCCAACCCTACATTGGCATAATTACAGTATCTTTGTGGTATCTTGATACCTGGTAGGGAAAATTCCTCTATATTGTCGTTCTCCTTTAGGTGTGTTTCAGCTACTCTTGGCCTATTGTATTTCCATAGAAATTTTAGAATCAGTTTGTCACGTTTCCACAAAAATCACTGTAAGGATTTTGACTGTAATTGAATTGAATTCAATTTCTGAAATAATTTAAGATGAATTGACTTTTTAAATTAGTTATCTATTTTATATATATTAGTGTATATATGTCAATCCCAATCTCCCAATTCATCCCACCCATCCCCCACTTTCCCCCCTTGGTGTCCATATATTTGTTCTCTACATCTATGTCCCTATTTCTGCCTTGCAAACCAGTTCATCTGTACCATTTTTCTAGATTCCACATATATTCTTCAATATACAAAAATTGTTTTCTTTTTCTGACTTACTTCACTCTGTATGACAGTCTCTAGGTCCATCCATGTCTCTACAAATGACCCAATTTCGTTCCTTTTTATGGCTGAGTAATATTCCATTGTATACATGTACCATATATTCTTTATCCATTCGTGTGTCGATGGACATTTAGGTTGCTTCCGTGACCTGGCTATTGTAAATAGTGCTGCAGTGAAAATTCAAGTACATGTGTCTTTTTGAATTATGATTTTCTCTGGGCATATGCCCAGTAGTGGGATTGCTGGGTCGTATGGTAATTCTATTTTTAGTTATTTAAGGAACCTCCATACTGTTTTCCATAGTGGCTTTATCAATTTACATTCCCGCCAAGAGTGCAAGAAGGTTCCATTTCCTCCACACCCTCTCCAGCATTTGATGTTTGTAAATTTTCTGATGATGCCTATTCTAACCGGTGTGAGGTGATACCTCATTGTAGTTTTGATTTGCATTTCTCTAATAATTAGTGATGTTGAGCAGCTTTTCATGTGCTTCTTGGCCATCTGTATGTCTTCTTTGGAGAAATGTCTATTTAGGTCTTCTCCCCGTTTTTTGATTGGGTTGTTTGTTTTTTTAATATGAATTAACTTCTTTATGACATTGATTCTTCTAAACTATGGGCATGGACTTTCTCCTCAACTATGTTGATTTTCTTTAGTGTCTTTTAATTAAGTTTTAAAATGATTTTTTAAATGACTTGCACATCTCTAGAATTTATTTCTAAGTACCTGATATATTTGGTTACTATTTTAAATGACATCATTTTGTATTATTACACTTTATAACTATTTGTTACTAGTAATTAGGCATGCAATTTTGATTTTGGAATATTGATCTTATATATTCATAGACTTTTATGAAGACTTTTATTAATTCTAATAATTTATTTATAAATTCTCTTGTATTTTCTGTGTGTGCAATCGCCTTGACTGTAAGTAGTGAACATTTTGTTTCTTTCTTTCTTGTAATTGATCACCTTGCTGACTTGGCTGAGGCCTTCACTATATTGTTGATAGGAAGTGGTGATAGCATGCATACTTATCTCGCTTTTTGGGGGGATTTTTTGGTACATGAAAAACTTTCGAGATTATACTATTAAGCATAATTTTTTCATAGCTTTGTATAAATACTCCTTATGAGAATAAGGCAGTGTTTTACTCTTTTCAATTTGCTAACTGAATATGGCAAATTTTGTCAAATGATTTTTCTGCATGTGATGATGTAAAGATATAGTTTTTCTCCATTAGTCCATTAATATGGTTAGTTATGTAAACAGACTTTCAAATGTTAAATCAATCTTTCACTGATGGGATAAACCCAGTTTGGTCATGATTTTAAAAAATATATATATATATTCTGCATTCCATTGCTTATATAGCTGGCTTATATAACTAGCTTATATAGCTAGTAATTTTCCTTCCTCATAATTTCTTAATCTGATTTCAGTGTCAAGCATATACTTGCCTCAAAAAATTGAGTTGGGAAGAATTGTCTGATTTTCTAATATCTGGAAGGGTTGTTCAACCATTCAAATGATCTGTTCTTCCAATGTTTGTTACAAAGATGTATGAAAGTCTTGGCCCATTTATTTGTGCAGTGTGGGGCTGGATGGGAAAGAGTTTTAACTACTGATCTGATTAATTTAATGGTAATAAGTCTATTCAGGGCTTCTATTTTGTATTGGCTCAATTTGAAGTTATATTTTTGATAAAAATTATCAATTTTTTATCTTATTTCTTCAGAATTTTTGACATAAAATTATTCATAGTTGTAGTTGTTATTTTCTAACCTCTATTGCATCTGTAATTATATCTCTGTCTTATTCCTAATACTGTTTATTCTCTCTAATTTTTTTCTTGATAAGTATTGCCAAAGACAAGTCTATTCATGATTTTCAAAGAACCATATTTTTCTTGATTGAACCTCTTTATTGGAATGATTATTTTTACTTGATGAATTTCTCTTCTTATATTTATTTCCTAATGCCCATTGTCCTTGAATTTATTCTATTGATATTTTTCTATTTCTCAAAATTAATGCTTACCTATTTAATTTTCAGCCTCTAGCTTTTTCTAGCATAAACATTTGAGGCCATAAAATTTCCTTGATATTCTGTTCTACCTGCATCTCACAAATTTTACAAGTTATGTTTTAATTTTTGTTTAGCATTAAATATTTTTTTTCTGTTTTTCATTATGGTTCTTTGACATATGAATTATAGTGTTTTTTTTTTTAGTTTTCAAAAGTCTGGTACTATTTTTAGTTATTTTGTTTTTGAACTTAAATGTATAATTGTTGAGAGTGTGGTCTGTATAGTTATTCTTAGAAATTTGTTGAAACATTTGTGGATTAGTCTATGGTAAATTTTCATAAACTATCCATGTGTACTTGCGAAAAATGTATATTTTCTACTTCTTAGGTGCAGGGTTCTGCATACATTAATAATATCAAGGTTGTTAGTTGCAGTGTTCAAATTTCCCATGTTTTCCTTAATGTTTTTGTGCACTTGATCTATCATTTATTGAAAGAATCATTTGAAAAATCTCCTGATCTTATGGGAAAATTGTTTCTCTTTATAATTATGTTAATTTTGTTTGATGAAAATTGGATCTATATTATTAGATGCATATGAGTTTATAACTTTTATATATTCTTGGTGGGATGTACTTTAGCATTATTTGGTAGTGCTCTTTATCCCTAAAAATGATTTTTCCTTAGAATACTTTAAAATAATATTAATAAAATTACACTAGGGGCTTCCCTTGTGGTGCAGTGTTTGGGGGTCCGCCTGCCAATGCGGGGGACACGGGTTTGTGCCCCAATCCAGGAAGATCCCACATGCCGTGGAGTGGCTGGAACTGTGAGCCATCGCCACTGGGCCTGCGCGTGCGGGGCCTGTGATCCATGACGGGAGAGGCCATGGCAGTGGGAGGCCAGCGTACTGCAAAAAAAAAAAAAAAAAAAAAAAAAAAATTACACCAGGCTTTCTCTTGCTTAGTATTTTATGGTATACATTTCTTTTGTGTTCTTTTTAAAGGGTTCATGGCTGTTTTCTTAAGTGTAATTAAATAGTCTCTGAGTTTTAACTGGTAAGTTTAGTCCATTTGCACTGTTATGATTATGATATATTTAGATTTTTTATCATATAATTTTAACCTTTCTATCCCTTTTTTTTTTTTTTTTTTTTTTTTTTTTTTTGCGGTACGCGGGCCTCTCACTGTTGTGGCCTCTCCCGTTGTGGAGCACAGGCTCCGGACATGCAGGCTCAGCAGCCATGGCTCACGGGCCTAGCCACTCCATAGCATTTGGGATCATTCCGGACCGGGTCACGAACCCATGTCCCCTGCATCAGCAGGCGGACTCTCAACCACTACACCACCAGGGAAGCCCTCTATTCACCTTTTTTTCCCTATGCTTCTTCTGCTTTCCTTTTTTTAACCTTTTATTGGGAGAATTATTTGAGTGTCTTAAAATTATTATTACTTATTTCCCCTTTAGCATTTTTCAAGTTATGCTTTTACTTATTTTTATGATTACCCTTATAATGATAATATACATCCTTGACTTAATGAAATCTAATTTTAATCAATATCTCTTCTCTTCTCTCAATCAATACAAGGATTTTAAAATACATTAACTTTGATAGTCTCTTCTTTTCTAGATATTATTGGTGGCAAATAATTTTAGTTTTACCTTATTTTCTTACTCTAATGTTAGTTGTTATCATTGTCATTATATCATCTGTATAATCACCATCATTTTGTATTCCATGTTGGTTTAGAGCAGAAGTCAGAAAACTTTTTCTGTAAAAGATCAGATAGGACGTATGTTCAGCTTTGTGAGCCATGCAATCTCTATTGCAATTACTCAGCTCTGCTGTTGTAATGCAAAAGCAGCCATAGACAATGCATGAATGAGTATATTAGTCAGGGTTGCTCAGAAAAACAGAACCAATAGGATCTATATATGTGTGGAGAGAGAGAGAGAGATTTATTATAAGGAATTGGGTAAGGTGATTATGGAAGTTGACAAGTCCCAAGATCTGTAGTTGGCAAGATGAAGGCCAAAGAGAGCCAATGGTGTCGTTCTAGTCAGGTTCAAAGGCCTGAGGACCAGGAGAGCTGATGGTGTAGGTCCAGTCCAGTTGCTGACAGGCCCAAGGCCCAGGAGGAGCCAATACTTCAGTATGAGTCTGAAGGCATGAAAAAAGTAACGTCCCATCTTGAAGGCAGTCAGGCAGTAAGAGTGTCCTCTTACTTTTGTTAGGGTCAGATATTTTGTTCTATTTAGATCTTCAAATGATTGGATGAGGACCACCCACATTAGGAAGAGCAATCGGCTTTACTCAATATACTGATTTAAATATTAATCTCATCTAGAAAGACCCTCATAGACACACACAGAATTCACAAAATGTATCAGGATTCCATGAAACAGTCAAGTTGACTCATACAATTAACCATCACAATGAACATGGCTGTGATCAAATAAAACTTTATTTAGGAAAAACAAATGATGGGTTGAATTTGGTCTATGGGCCACAGTTTAATCACTCCTGGTTTAGATGAAAGACGTTGACCCATATCTTTGTCTACTATTCTTTCTGGCAACTTAGACCTTCTTACTATGTTTATTGTTCCTTTTCTTAAAGTCTGTCATTTAGAGTTTCTTTCAGCACTTTGTCTTTTTGGACTGTATCCTGTTTTTTGTAGTGTTTTGACCTCTATATTTCTAAATATTTAAGCATTTCAAAGGTATTTATCTGTATCTGATATTTTCAATAGCTCATGTTCTTCAGGCTTTAAATTTAACGATTGCTGTTTATGCTGACTCATTCATGGTGTCATCTTCCTTTCTGCATTTTATAATTTTTCATTGTTTGCTCATATTCAACTTGATTTTATCTGTGAGAATATTGCATCTCCCAAAGTATTCACCTTCTGATAGCATCACTTTGGGGGTTAGGGTTTCAACATATGAATTTGAGGGTGACAAAAATATTCAGACCATAGCAAAAAGGCTGCAGCAGTAGATTGAATCCAAGCCTGTAACCCTTTTAACCAAAAAAAAAAAAAAAGGATTTTATAACATTAGGAAGACCTGGCTTGACAGCCACTTATGCCAAAAAAGAAAAAAAAAATATCTGGAGCATTTAACTGGTCACAAGCTCCTTGTGATTTAGTTGTAAGCTGATGGACGTCATCAGGACTAGTCAAATAGCTTACTTAGCTCTTCTCTCCTTCCAAGTCTATGGTAGGACTATATGTCCTCACCAGCTTTGAATTTAGGTGAGGCCAATTGAGTTGTTTTAAAATCTTTAAGGACCAGTGCATAGTTTCTCTTTTCCTGTCTTGTTGACTATGGAAGTAGGTTTTGTAATGGAGTTTACATCAGCCTCAATCCCTGAGTGACTGTGATGAGTGGACTACTCCCTGTCAATCCATATTGCATATTACATGTGAGTGAGAAATAAACTTTTGTTGTGTTAAATCACTGAGATATTGGAGTTCTTTGTTAGTGCATAATAACAAAGCTTCCATTGTCTGATATATTGCCCCCACTCCAACTCCAAGATAAACCAAACCTAATTTGAATCTTACTTAAAAGAAATTTTTATAAGATTAATAAAATAAAATATTCTCACCCTACTTTGCATCATTAAATCACATCTGAAATATTAACTTAATTCTGGGTATTACAATTTAGGATAAACCTAAACAAACTACAATAGGTTCAGGGGAAGGGAACCATATTGGTGACAATCTGGAAAACATATAGATGATATATTCTGTTTTTTTCTTCCAGTTTTATTGAGATATAATTAACATTCAGAACTTTATAAGTTTAAAATGTACAGCATAATGATTTGACACATACATCATGAAGTGATTACCAGAATGAGTTTAGTGAACATCCATCATCTCACATAGATACAAAATAAAAGAAAGAAAAAAGTAATATTTTTTCCTTGTGATGAGAACTTTTAGGATTTAGGAATTGTCCTTCAACTAGGACAACACTGCTGAGTTTAAAGAACGTTTTAATGACTTCCCATTGTTGATAAAATCTAAACTCTTCAATTTAGCACTGAAAACTCTCAGATACCAGTTACTTGCTTCTTTCTCCATCCTCATCTTCCACTACTCTCTCATATATAAAGCTTTGTTTCAGCAGAGCCAAACTTATTAGAGTTCCCAAATGTGTCATAGTTTCAGTGATGTTCTTCAACCTGGAATTCCTTAACTTCTCTCTCTCCAAGATTCAGTTCAAGACATACTTCCTCTGGAATGCACTGCTTGATTGGGAACTCCCTTCCTTACTTCCTGACAGAAGGAATCAGATACTTCACCTTCCTATTCCTTTATCACCTATGTATAGATGGAAGCTGCTGAAAAACAAGTATTGTTCTGATGATGATGCTATAAAATATGAGGATTCTAATAATTACTTATGAAGTAGTGAATTTGCTACTGCTGGAAATATTAGAGGAGAGGCATTTCCACTTAGTGAAAGTTTGAATTAGATGACCTCATATTCCCTTCAAACTCTAAGAATCTATGTAAACATAAGGTTGATTTTACTAGGTCCAGTGAGCAGATTCCATGGTGAAATGTCTTCACCATAAGGTGATATTAGGGTAAAATTCATAGTGGTTAGTATTGATATCCCTGAATCTCTCTACTTTTCTGAGTTTCAGTTTTTTACTTTTTTCTTTTTCTGTAGAGATCCTTTATTTGAGATGAGCAATATGTTTGATGAAAAATTGGCCTTTTCCTCAAAGTTTAACTTTTTTACTAATAGTAATATCTTTGTGCTTCTGTATGAATATTTAACTCTTTACTATTTTTATGCATAATTTAAGTCACTTAAACTTAATGTAAATTCCATGAGCTCTGCAAAGCAGGAATTATATAAGGATTATGAGATTTATCCAAAGGCATGAAGCTAGTTATAGGAAGAACTGGACCAGAATGCAGCTACCCATACTCCTACAGGTTCCTAAGTGTGTGTGTGTGTGTGTTTTTTAAGAAGATGTTGAGGGTAGGAGTTTATTAATTTATTTATTTATTTTTGCTGTGTTGGGTCTTTGCTTCTGTGCGAGGGCTTTCTCTAGTTGTGGCAAGAGGGGGCCACTCTTCATCGCAGAGCGCGGGCCTCTCACTGTTGCAGCCTCTCTTGTTGCAGAGCACAGGCTCCAGATGCGTAGGCTCATTAGTTGTGGCTCACGGGCCCAGCTGCTCCACAGCATGTGGGATCCTCCCAGAACAGGACTCGAACACGTGTCCCCTGCATTAGCAGGCAGAATCTCAACCACTGTGCCACCAGGGAAGCCCCCTAAGTGTGTTTTTTAAAAGATACATCATAAGTGGACAGATGGGAAAACTAATTGCTAAGATTTCAGTTTATCCCATATTCATTTTTAAGTTTAATATAATTACAATAAAATTACCAGTAAGATTTTTTTTTAATGTGACAGAATTATCCTAAAATATATTGTGAATAATAGAAAAGCAAGACTACCAAATAACTTATTGGGAAAAAAAGAATAATAGAGAAAGCCATCAGTCATTAAAGTTTATTTAAAACATCAATAACTCAGTATGATACTAGTGCGAGAATAACCAGATAAATGGAATAAAATGGACAGCACAAAACAAACCCTAGAACTCATAAGGAGTATGTGGTAAAAATGGAATCATAAATTATTGGAAATATAAAGATGAATTTTAAAATATCCTGCTGGGATAATCGATTATGTTTTGGAAAAAACAGTAAAACACTTAACTTGTTACTCTACCAAATAAACTCTAAGAGGATGAAAGAGATAATTATAATACAGTCAAACCAAAGAAACATAAATATAAAAATATATACCTATCAATAATATTAGCTACCATTTATTCAGTGCTTACTATGTGTCAAGTAGTATAAAAAATGTATATAATAATTTAATTATTGGCACAACACTGTGAAATGGCTAATCGGTGGCAAGGCCAGAATTTGAATTCAGGTAGATCTGATTCCAAGCCCCACTATATTCTACTGTTACAATATCTGATTTAGGGATATCATTGTAAAGTCATGCAATTGAAAGACAAGATAAATCTTACTATATAAAAACGTGTTTCATAAGAGGAAAGACTTGGGAGCATGTGAACCTCTGTAAAATGTGATGTTTAGGGCTTCCCTGGTGGCGCAGTGGTTGAGAGTCTGCCTGCCGATTCAGGGGACGTGGGTTCGTGCCCCGGTATGGGAAGATCCCACATGTCATGGAGCGGCTGGGCCCGTGAGCCATGGCCGCTGAGCCTGTGCGTCCGGAGCCTGTGCTCCACAACGGGAGAGGCCACAACAGTGAGAGGCCCGTGTACTGAAAAAAAAAAAATGTTGTGTTTATCACTTGAATTTTTCTGTAGACTCTCTTCAAGTCAGAAACTGAACCTTATGTGCCATGTTGGGGGGTAAGGTAGTGGTGATGGTGGAGATTAATTATAAGTAAGGAAAAACCATAAAAGAAGAGCTTTACTAAACAATTTGAAAAATGTTGGAGGATTCATATGGAGAAAAATTCTAATATTTACATGGGAGGGAAGCACTGATTCCAGTTCTACAATGAACATAAAGTGATCCAAGAATATTGAGGAATACAAAGAACATGCACAATTATAGTATGAAATAGTGGTACTAAGCGGATGTGACAAAGAATCCTGAAAGAGAGAGCAGTGCCCACAGGGAGATGGTGGTGTTGAGCAGAAGTGGCTCTTCTCTGGACACAAGAAAAAGCATTAGTGTATATTACTGGGAGGTAGAGGAGGCTGAAGAGAGAGAACATGAAAAATGCAATCAACCACTGACAAGGCTTATTTATGGGCATATATAAAGTCTTTCTGGGAACTTTTAGAAAATTTGAATATTAGGCCACTTAACAAGGGGTCTGGAAATCCTGCATTAGCAAGTCCAGAGAAAATGTCAACAAATGATAGGTTAGGAAAAAGTATATAGACAATTAATTCCTTAACAGTGGGAATTTTAGCTGAATACCATGTACTACTTTCAACTTTGAACTTGAAATTTAAGGTTCCCAATATTTGGCTCAGCTGAGAGGGCAAGCAAAATCCTAACAGATTGCTTCCATCAGTATCCACACACAAATCACTGCCTATCCTACAAAGAGTGCTTTCTCTGCCATGACAAAATCTAACATCTGATCAGAAAATCTCACAGAAGTTGTTAATCTCATGATAATCCTACAGCAGCTGTATCACAGTCCCTCAGGAAAAAAAAAAGTAGATTTCTAAACAAATCAAGTTTGATTTGAGTTGAATTATGGGATGTTTAGAGAAGTGTTTTATCTCTGTTGCTAATTGTGTTTTTCACATAGGAAAATAATCATGGGTCAAGGAATCAGTAACCCCTTCATGCCTTAAAGATGCATCTATTTGTTTGATGGATTGGCCAATACAAAACTCTCAGCATTTCAAATGGTTAATAATCCCAGGAAATTTCAGATTGATTATGTTCCTTTCATAGACTAATCTGTTAAGGAGTTTGATTAAAAAAATATGATTAAAAAAACCACAATGCCATCATTCTGCTGGATTTGTTTTTAAATTGAAGCTTTAAAGTATATAATTAAATAGTGCTTGATGGATTGGAAATCTCCTCCAATAATTACAGAGATGGTTTGCTTCTTTGTGTTTTGCAAGGCTTTTAATATTGTCTTTAAACATGCCAATGCCAGCTTAAGGAATACACACACACACACACACACGTGCACATGCACACACACACTGTTGATCATTCCAACATGGATATGAAAATTCTATTTGTTCTTCTGTGGATACTCTTTTGATCCCTAGGAATTTCTATTCTCCCCAAATGATATTTAAAAATTAAACAAAGGACAGGGTTTGCTGGAGACAAGTACTTGTGTAAGGAATAAGAAACTTGATGTTTAAGGCTTTGGGGAGGTTTGTAAAAATGTTAAAAAGAACATCAAACACAGCTTTCAAATCCCTTTATGCCAATCCTCACACAGCCCTTAATCCTGGCATCATTCTAGTGCCTGTTACCAGCTCTTAAAGCCAGTGCTGAAAAAGGGGTATGGGGGAAGGGGTAGCTGGACAAATTTAGGACTAGATTCTCTCAGCCTTACTCATGGAGAAATTATAAGTTTAAAATGACAAAAGTATTTGGGTGATTTTTGGTTTTCTGGTCTGCTTAGGTTTGTTTGTGCTTTGAGTTTTCTTTATTTTTGCTTTGGTGACTCTTTTCAACAATGGCCAATATTTATTGTCCTCTCAGACGGACTAGAAGCTGAAAGTGCAGACACTCAAGAAGGAAGTTTGGACCAATGAAAATGTCCAGATCCGTGCTTTATTAGAGGAATGGACAATAGTCCTAGCTGCCAGGAAACTAGGTTCTGATGCTGCTTTGCCACAAGTCTTCTTCTGCTGCAATTTCCTCATCTGCAAAATGGTTGAAATCATATTGCCCATATCACTATTGATATTGTGAGGAAGAACTGAGTTGAGGGGTGTTGAAGTACTTCAAAACGTATAAAACCTAATAAAAAAAACATTGCCATATTAAGAAAGAAACAAAAGAAGACAGAAGAGTCAAAATCTTGACATTTTCCTCATTAACCTTCAGTTTAACAAAGCATAAAGGGAGCAAATAAAAGCATGCTTATATTTTATAAATGAAATTATAAAATCGGTCTAGTAGCAACAAGTACACACACAAACACACTCACACAGAGTATCTATTTATTTACTTTTACTAAAAATGTTGCCCCTCAATGATATGTTAAGTAGGAGCCTTTGGATGCAACTAGCTTTACAATACAGAGAATAAAGGACACCACTCATGGAGGTGCTTTTATTATGTTTGACATTATAGTCAAGCCTTTCTGTCTTTTTCTAGTTATAGCCTCTGATTACTGATTCTTTTTAAAATACCCTGTAGTGAATGAGCTGTTTCCAGAAGTCTTTAGTTGTTCCCTTAAATTTTTAAAGCCTCATGTTTTGAAAAAGTTGCACACATATAGATAATCAACCCAATCATCCCCAGACACAGAAAAACCCTTTTCATAATGTTTCATATTTTCTCTTTGATATTTTATTCTTTTGATATTTCCAATGTAGTTCTCATTGGCATTGTTTAAACAGTAAACTTGTTTTTCTTAAAGTTGATACACATGGCTCAGCTCAAAATTCCAGACAACAGCATAAATGATAGCTAGAGTATAGATTTTGGAGATATATATAGACTTAGGTTTCTTATCCTAACTCTACCATGTATTAACTGTGTGACCTTAGGAAAGTTATGTAACTTCTCTGAACTTCACTTTGTGTGGTAGTAATACCTACATCACAGGGCTGATGAAAATCTTAAAAGATAAATACGTTAAATTTCCACTGCAGGGTTTGGCACCTAGAAGGTAACTGACAAATGTTAGTTACTACTAGGATAATAACTGTAGATTGGAATAAACAATAATCATGTTCAATTGTTTGACAGACATCTTTGGTAAATAACTAGTACACTTGGATTTAATACCCGTAGTGTCTTGCTTATATGCCTCCCTGCATAACTCTGTAGGTTTTATGACTACTAGATTTTCACCTTTACAGTTCAACTCAGCAGAAAATTATTGAGCATTCACTGAGTGCCAGTCACTGCGTTAAGTGCTGGGGAGTTGAAGATGAATAAAGCAGAAGACACTCATTTTATCTATTTTAGTACTGAGGAAAAGTGGAAAATATTGATGATTATTAGCTGAATTATGTGTTTACATTTTGATAAATGGCATCTAAAATTGTTCTTTATCTGTTAAAGTATAGAAAAATTAAAATATATACTTTTTGTTTTTCATTAATCTACTTCTGTATGTGCAGACAATGAACATCAGAGAAACAAGCACCCACCAACATTATTTTATAAATTCTCTCAGTATTTCTTCTGTGTTTTTATTGCTTTTTCACGTGTCTTGTCATTTTCATGTGAGTAAAATATAGGCCCATGGTCAAGTTGTTCTCAGTCAGGTCTACAAAAGGAAAAGTCATGCAATAAACATAAAAAAAATAAGGTAAAAGAAAATGCTGGAAGCCACTCCACAGCTAATATAGGTTTGAGTGTTCTTTTTTTTACTTTCATTAAAACTGCATGCAGTAGTGCATTTGAGGAATATTATTTTGTTGTTGTTATTGCCCCTAAATATAGAGTTAGACCAGTCAGAGTAATCACAGGTCACCTAGCTGCCTTGGATGTATAGAAAATCTTCTAAGGGATAAAAATATTTGTCTAAGTATACAATAGCTGATCCGATCATAAAGGTATGCCGTTAGATCTGTGTTCTTGATGGAATGAATTCAAATCCTTAGACAGAGCACGGGGCTAGTTGAACAAGCCCTTTGGGTATTATCCCAACCCCAGAGTTCTGGGCTCTGAGCTTAGGGCTGCTCTAGGTTTCTTCTGATACAGATACTCACGACTTCAACTACAGATTACCTCCAGTCCCCAAAGGATCCCAGTGTGGTGCAGATAATAAGAATTCAGACTTTGAAGCTAAACAGTTAGTGTGAATCTTGGCTCTTGCCACTTACTATCTGTATGACCTTGGACAAATTACTTGACCCCTCTAGGTCTCAGTTTTCCCACTTGTTTAATAATAAGAGTGCCTACTTCATAAGATTATTGTGACTTTTAAAAAGTTAATAGATGTAATAGACTTATGCTTAGCATGTAGGAAGTGTTGATTGGTCTTTTGAGTAGCCTGACTTGTTTAATTGAAAATCCTTTCTAGATTTTTGATGAATTTTTTAAAAATCAGTTTAAATTAGGCAATGATTAGGAAGATATTGTGTACTCACCCTGTGATCAGCACTATGATAGATGCTGAGAATGAGAAAAGTATATGGATTCAGGTGCTGGGATAAGCATGGCAGATATACATATACTCTTGATTCTGATGCAGGCTAAGTTTTGAAAGTGAGGAGCAATGAGATGCTCCACATTCTAGAAACTGTTTTAAAAGAGTAGCTTTTGTTTTCTTCCTTCCTTCCTTCCTTCCTTCCTTCCTTCCTTCCTTCCTTCCTTCCTTCCTTTCTTTCTTTCTTTTTCTTTCTTTCTATCTTTATTTCTTCTCTCTTTCTTTCCTTCTTTTTCTCTTTCTCTCTTTTATTATTATTTAACTTTAGGGACATCACATCACAGCATGGCTTTGTCCCTTTCTCTCTCTCTCTCTCTCCTTCTCTTTCTCTCTTAGGCACAGTTTTGTAAGATTTCCAGTCTGTTGACAAATTCACTGTCTTCACCAGCCACTTTCACTGAATATCATCCAAAAGCCTTCAAACAGCTTTCTTTGTAGATGTACTTCCATTCACATGGATGACTTTTTATAACTCTTCTGCCCTATGTATGAAGGCCCTTCTTTAAAAATGCAGGACAAGCAGGTTAAGTATTAGACGTTTCTGTAGCACACATCTTACATTCTGCTGCATTTTCCTTTCCTTAATTTTGGGAAATGCAGTTGTTTTTGCTTCATTTCCTTATTCAGGGGATCTTCCTCCTATGTGCTCCAGAATGGTTACCTTACCAATGACCCTCATCTCAAAATGCTGAAAAGAATTTGATGTGTTCACATATTTTGAGAATAATCAGCTTCTGAACTATTCCACATTTTACACCTGTTGTATCCTGATGAAATGGATTTGCCTCTCAATGTAGATGTTCAGATTCTTTCTTTGAACTTTCAAGGCATCTGCAAGAATCTTTCTTGTTTTATCTCTACTTGAATCTATGAATGCTATGACCTGTCCTTAAATTCTGGCATAGAATAAGGACTATTTCAGTTAACACTGAAATTAAAATTTCTTTCAAAGATGAAGTGGGCCAATGGGATTCAATGAGAGCGCTCCTCAGTATATTCTCTTACTGCATATGAAATAAGCACTTGCCTCACTTGTGACAAAGAAGGATATGACATTGTAAGGTTGTGGAGAGAAAGAATTGCTTCTTTCTCTTGTTTTCTTGAACAAAATCAGTTCATGGTCTACTAAAACAATTAAAACTTTGCCTTTTACCTCCAGTCGGACAGAAATATCTGACCTGAATATATTAAACTCCTATCAAAATGCACTTAATAATAATAAACTATTTTCTCAATTTCTTTGTTATTGTCAGTACCATTGCCAATAAACAACATTTTCTTCCAGAATATTTGAATTCTTATGTATTGGAAATGGAGAAATGTGACACAGACCCTTTCCCATGGGAGCCTTGCTGAGAGCTCATTTGAGCTGTGACCTGCTTAAGCTGCCAGGAAGTATTAGCATTTTTGTAGGATCTTTAAAATGGAGATCCAGAGTGAAGGACAATGCATCAGAATGAGACCTTTTAACTCATAGCAAATGAAAAATACCAGAAAGTATATTTTCTTTTGTAGAAAGTGTTTCACAACTTTCACCCTTTATCAGATTCTCTTAATAGGGAAAGCTTATCTATGAAATTACTTTTTTTTCAGTAAAAATTGTTCTATGCAAATTATGCATCTTGGATCCTAGAGTTCTGACTGGCATCAGCTAGATTTAAAGTCTGTGAACATATCGAGGCAAGTATAAAATCTCTGTGTAGGTATGGGGTTGATGCAAGTTCTTAGGTGAATAATGTAGTGGCTATAGAAATAGTATGGGTACATTTGCAAATGGGATTTTTTAAATGAGTCCAATAACAGTCTTTTTTTTTTTTTCAGTACGCTGGCTTCTCACTGTTGTGGCCTCTCCCATTTCAGAGCACAGGCTCCAGACACGCAGGCTCAGCGGCCATGGCTCATGGGCCCAGCCGCTCCGTGGCACAGTACCTTTGACTTTTCTAGTTTAGTATGTATCCCATTGTGTTGTACTTATTTGTTTTCACATCTTCCTTCTTGACTAATGGTAAGCTCCCCCCACAATAAATATAATAACTACTCTTTACTGAATTTATACTATGGACCAGGCACTATTATAAGTACTTTACACATTTTATATTTTTTACTCCTCAAGACAAAACAATGATAACTCTTATCAATCCATTTTACAGATGAGCAAACTGAGACACATCATAGAGGTTAAATATCTTTCTCAAGACTACATAGCCAGTGAGTGTTAGAGACAGAATTTGAACCAACTCCAGAATGTAGCCTCTTAGCCATTGCTTTATACTGTCTCCTTAAGGGCAGGGGCCATGTCCTGCTGCTTTCCTGTTATATTCTTAGAGACCAAAACAGTGCCTAGTAGATAAAATGTAGACAACAGTAAATATACAATAACATGTCTGTGGAATGAATCAGTGCATTCACGAAGAAAAATACTGATTGTTAACGCAGAGAACATATGCTGTTGCAAAGTAACAGGAATATAACTGGCTCTTGATTGAAACCCTCCTGAAATTAAAATAAATACATATAATTATTCAATTCTAATATTAGCCCTTGATACCTGTCCCACCCATATCTATAATACAAATGAATATTGTCTTTGCAGAAAACTCTTCCTGTTTTGTTTTTTTCAATTTAATCAATATATACAGGTCATGAAGAGAAAGAGTGTATACAATGTGGATCTTTAGAGAAAGGAAAGCGGGGTCAGAAGGTTCAACATTAGTAAGGGTTGAGCCAGATGAGAGGACCGTGCTGGGCATGCACCCCAGCTGATATTTGCTTTGACTGATGGGGAGTTGAATTTGCGTGGAGATATGTATATCAAAAAGCACAAAAGCAAATGAATATACAACTTCTACCCTGAGTTTTCCCAACAATTTGCAATTTCATTTGACTAAGCATATTTTTAGGTAGACCTGGTTAATGGGCACGCGCTCACAACACACACACACACACACACACACACATACACATATATTTGTTTAAAATAAATGCACTACACTTATGAACATAACTCTTGGAAAATGTCAAAAGTTAAATATTGGGTTTGACATTTTCCATAGGCTTAACAAAAAACACTGGTTTCTTCATGAATCCTGGTTGAATTGGTTCTGCATGAGTTATTGTCAGCTTCAGTCTTTGGCAACATTATGTGGTGTCTTAGATGGTGCCTGATCATGCCCCAGAGAGACAAGATTGTCTAGTGGAATATGTCACTGGGCGACATCCAGAGGAGGGATCAAAGGATCATTTTCTTCACTCAAAATTTTCCTGTTGTACTTTAAGCAAAGTCATCAATAATGCTGTTATGTCAACATAATTTAATTTATGATCTTATAAGCCATTGACCTGAAATGATGAAGTGGTCTAACAACAACAACAAAAAAACTAGAAATGATCAGACAGTGTATCTTACAAAGGCCCTGAGACTTTTGTGACCTTTTGAATACAAGTTATGAACAAAAAGAATTTTCTCCCAAGAGATCCTAGAAACAGTATCCAATTACTCCTAAACCTCAGACTGAGATTGACATCCATATTAAGAAAAGAAAAGAAGTAATTTCTCATATTAGAAATTGTATGAAGGATTGTGGTTATGTTTTCTTGCTTCTCTGTTAGGTTTTCTTACTCAGTGATGTTGCTATGTTTTAAAACTGGCTGTGCTCAGAAAATCAATACTGATGAGTCATGATACAGTAAATAGTCACATACTGGGATATTAAGAATGTTTTTTTTTTTACTGTGGCCACTATTTATGTGTATGTGTATGAATTAATTAATCCAGATATATAATTTTGTACAATTGTTATTAAACTAACTTAACCTGTGTAAACTGCAGATTAGCATATCCACTGAAGTAACAGATACACATGGGAGTCAAGTGGCCATGATTTACAGGTTGTTCCAAGAATGCCCACAAAGCATTTCATCTTTTTTATATCCCAATTCATTCTTTTGTTATATCTACAAACTTATCTCCACCCTCCACAAAGGTTATCAACTAACTAAGTTAACATTTTGAACAATTACTTTCCCTCTGCCCTCCCCTCACAATTTTAATGGGTTTGGGGGACTTTATGAGCAGGTGCTTCTCTTCTCTATAAACAAGGATTATGCCAGATAGCCACTATGGATTTCAGGTATTATTTTTTGTTTTTAGATTTAAAAAATGCAACTGAAACATATACATAGAGTGTATAAAACATATTTGGGTTTTTCTTTCAAGTAAATGTCACTATTTTTTTCAGCTTTATTGAGATGTAATTGACATATAACACTGTGTAAGTTTAAGGTGTACAGCATCTTGATTTGATACATTTATATATTGCAAAATGATTACCACCATAGTTTTAGCTAACACCTCCATCCCATCACATAATTACTATTTCTTTTTTGTGATGAGAACATTTAAGATCTACTGTTGTAGCAGTTTTCAAGTATATAATACAGTGTTATTAGCTTTAATCACCATGCTTTTCATTAGACCCCTAGAACTTATTTGTCTTATAATTGAAAGTTTGTACACTTTGACCAACATCTTCCCGTTTCCCCATCCCCTAGCCTCTGGTACCCCTCAGGTATTACATAAAAATCATTAACATCATCTAGTGAAGAAAAGCAATGAATCTGAGACACATGCATACGAGAAGCTCAGAATCACTGGGTTCTGCCCACCATGTGTGGTTGGGAAAGAGTTAATACTTGTAGATTTTGTAGGACAATTAACGAAAAACACATATTTTTCTTCTGTGATGTTATGATTCTAAACCCCATAAACTTGACAGTTATAGGTTAATGTCATTTGTCCTTCTTAGAAGCATTGAAATAATTCAAAAATAAAGTCTTCTTGTATTCTGTGCTTTGTAGTTGGTGGTTAAAACATACATAATTTAATTTTTATGTATTACTCAAGTTACATTTATATACTGGGTATATATACTTAATTTACTATAATTTATTGCTAAATAATAATATCAACAGCAAAAATGATGGAAACCATACAATAAATATTTCTTTTCCATTTTATCACAAGTTGAAAGCTAAAAGTCGAACTGCATTTTAATCCCATAGCACTTTAACCCAATTCCTTGCAGACTGGAATCTCACATTTGTGCTACAAGTGATGTCAATCAAGTTAAGTGCCACTATGTCACTGTACAGAATGTCAGAACAACCCATGTGAGAGTACCTAGGGAACAGAAGAAACTACCCTTTGAAAGGTTTTCATATATGCTGCTATATTTCTTTATAACAATTCAATAGAGTTTGATTGATATGGTATTTTTACTGTGCTACAGATGGACTTAACAGATAAGAAGAGGCTGTGTCTTATGATGTATATAAAAAATAACAGTAAAGATATTTTGAATAGAGATAATTGGGGGAACCACTGGGGAAAATAATAACAGTTCACAGTAAGAAGATTATTTTATTATCTGAGAGAAAATTCTTTGGAAGATTGAGGGGGTGAGGAGGTATGAAAGTCAAAGGTACTTTTTAATTATGTAAGGTAGGCCTGAATAATCCTGTAGGTAACCAAACTAGTATTTCAAATTAATGGTAGATAAACTTCAGAATATGTTGTATTTATATGCTGATTAGTAAATTTCTGGATAAAGAGAACTTAGAGGATTAATCAATAAATTCATTAGAAATTGCCTCTGTATAAGCCACCTATAAGCTATATAAATCAGTCAAATAAAATATATTTGTCAAATATAAATATATTTGTCAAACATAAATATATTTTTCAAATATAAATATATTTGACTGATTTAGGCAGGTGTATATTAGTTAATTATAAGGAAATGAAAGCTGTAACCAAATAATTATACTTGGACAGCACTGAATTGATAATTAAAGGACAGAAACAAATCAAGGAAGGCCCCATGAACCAAACTTAAGGTCTCTTAAACAGGTCTCTCCCTCAACTACCTATATAATTGTGAGATCTGGACAGTGTGAGATTTCCTTGATGTGTCCTATAAGCCATAATAAACATTATATATATTGCCAATTAGGTCCTAGGTCACAAGCATTCTAATACATAAGCTGTGTTTATTAGATACAGTTCAACTCAAATGTATCAGTTAATTGCTTAGAGCTAATGGCGACTGAACATACAAAAAAATAGTTATAATGAGCTGAAGAGGGAGTAATTAAAAGCAGAGAGGTTCAGAAGCAACATTAAGTCACTCAGTGAAATACATCCTTGAGCAACAAGGTATAACTGAAACTGGCTGAATGTCCACTACAATTAACAAATCGGATTTTCTATAATTCTGAGATTGCTCTTTCTGAGAAAATCCCAAGTATGCATCCAAGAAGCAGAGGCAACATTGCCCTGTTCTTTGAAACAGTTGATAGAGTTGCTAATTAAGCATACTCAGTGTAACTTGTGCCAATTGTGCCAAAAACAAGGCCTTAGGTTCAAGTTGAGTTATGAAGAGTATTGTAAGTACCTCCTTGTCTTTCTGGGTACCATATATTGGTGGCAAATCCTGTCAATAGCTTCTTCTTCAAAGAAAAATGCAAGAGGGAGTTACTATCTTTTTAAATGAACCTTATGACCTACAGTATCAGCTAAAACAAAACAACAAAATTCTTGCTTTATAGAGGAAAGAAATATAAATCTTGTGGGGAGCTTATGGGGATGGGGGAGAGTCATCATCTCTGCAGTCATTCAACTGATGATTTATTTGGTACTTGGATATTTCTGAAGGGCTCCCCTGTAATTTCAGCTCAGACCAAGCTCTGGGCCAACCTAATGGCATTTCTAATCCTTACAACAGTAATAAAACCAGTTTAATTCTTCCTTCAAGGTCCTAGAGTGTCTGGGATCACCAGATTCACTCCAGGCTTAATCTAAAGTGAAAGTTCTCTTTTAGGGGAGACTCAAACTAGTTTATTTTTTCCAGGTTGCAACATCAGTTTGAGTGTCAGGCTAATAGATGTGGTTTCTCTCATCTGAAACCTAATTTGACTTATACAAAAAAAAAAAAAACTAGCTGACAATTTTACTTCCATGCAGAAAATAGATGCCCTCACCGTTAAGAAAGAACTTAAAAAAAAAACAAAACAAAATGGAAAGAAAAAAAAAAAACTACTTGGTTTTGTTAGGCAGGAAGTTAGCCATGAGCAACAAGCAGTGGCCCCGTCAGCTGAATGTCCAATAGCCGCCTAATCCCACCAAGCTATTTGCCAACCCCTCCCAAACATGCCCCCATCAGTACTACAAAATGGTCAGGGGACTGGAAAAATCCCCCACTGGCCGACAGAAGGGACTGTTCCCACTCTGACACATGTGCACACCTTGCACTATCATGTCCATAGATAACCTTTGGCAGCCATTAAGCTCATTAAATGTTCATAAATATTCTATGAATACATACATCTGATTATAACAGATTGAATTATAAGGACATGTGCAGCAGAGCCTCTTGCTTTATAACATGCAGCTGTCAATCAAGACTGTTAATCAATGAACTTGCCTTAAAAACTCTACACCCTAGCCCTCCAGGGCCATTGCCTTCCTTGGCCTGGCCCACCTCTCTCTTGAGGTGTTCTCTCTGTTCTCTCCTTATCTTCAATAAGCTCTCTTGCAACCAGTAAGACCTCAGATTCTTCTTTGCGTCCTTACCAAGAACCAAGGCCCATGGGAGGAGGGGTCTCCAGACTCTCTTCCACTAACATTCTGGTTCCATGACTCAGATCTTTGTAAGTAAAAGACCTTCTCTCTCCAGATTTCTATCACTCCTTTTTCTTTGTGCGGGTGCAGAGGACCTGCTCATTTCTCAACTCCTGCCTTCTGTTTCAATCCTCCATCGGTCGAGCAGACTCTTGCTCCCTATCTCCTCCCCGTCTGACCATCATTAAATCTGAGCCTACCTCTTCAGACCAACTTCAGAGATTCTCATAAGCCCCCACTTTCCCACTGGGATAAGGAATGCCCCAGACCCTGACTGGCCACCAGGGATCTGGGACATTCTTAGTTGGGTACAAGCAGGAGATATCCACCCCAACTCCCATGTAGTGCTGGACCCTAAGCCAAACTGCCAGTTATGACCCTGGGTTGCCAGGCTCTCTAGTTGTCCTACTATTTTCCAGATGGGAAACCAACCATCAGCCCCCGAGGGGACACACTTGAGATGCATCCTCCAAAACTGGTCGCGATTCAACCCCGCTACACTACGAAAGAGGAGACTCATTTTCTTTTGTAATACGGTCTGTCCCAGTATCACCTTTGGGATGGGGAATCCTGACCCCTAAACGGGACCATTAATTATAACACCATTCTCCAGTTAGGCCTATTTTGCAAAAGGCAGAGCAAAAGGTCTGAAATCCCATAGGTACCACTTTCCTTCATCCTACAGGACAGCCAGGACCTCCTCACAACTTGTAAACTTACCAACCTTGCCACCCTGCTACCTAAGGAGAATCTCTCAATTTCACCAGCCACATCACTCCCTAGTTCTTCCCCACCACCTTACAAGGGACCTCCATTGCCTCCATCAGCTAAAGTCTGTCCCATGGTGGAAGTACCAGGAGGCAAATTTGGGCCACAACTAGTCCATAAGCCCTTCTCAATAGTAGAACTAAAACAGATCAAGGCAGAGTTGGGTAGCTTTTCAGACAATCCCCTAAATATATCAAGGGATTCCAACATATTACTATGGCTTATGAAATGACCTGGAAAGACATCACTGTAATTCTAAATCAGACTCTCTCTGATACTGACATAGAAAGAGAGGCAAAAAAAAAAAAATTTGCTGATGGACTCCACCTTTCTGATACTAAATACCTCACTGGGGAAACGGCAGTCCCCAGCACTGATCCTGGATGGGACTACAATCAGAAAGAACATCAGTGGGAAAAAAAATCATTTTATCATCTGTATCAAAGCAGGCCTTAAGGCAGCCCAACATAAAGTCATAAACTACTCCCAAGTAACAGCAATCAGCCAAGAGCCTGGGGAAAATCTAACAGCCTTCCTTCACAGGCTGAGGGAAGCATTCACTAAATATACCAACCTAGATCTGGACTCTTATGAGAGACAAGTGATTATAAAAGATAAAATTTTAACTCGGCACCTGATATTAGATGCAAATTACAAAAACAAATTCAAGAACCTAATGTCACCCTAGATGAACTGCTGAATGCAGCCTCCACGGTCTTCTATAACCGAGACCAAGAGGCCGAGGCTAAGGCCCAGGAGAAGGAAAGAAGGAAGGAATCGAGGCATGCCCAAATGATGGCTGCCCTACAGGGCCAAGCTGCCCCCAAAAGGACACTGACTTTACAGCCCAAAAAAGACAAAAGTCACATTTGTCGCCAGATGGGCCATTGGGCACAGAAGCGCCCCAATCAAGATAAACCTCCTAAGACTGCTTGCTATAAATGACATCAACCAGGACACTGGGGGGCCCTTTGCCATTCGATCCAAAGGGACTGAGGACCAGAGGCTGCTACCCAGATGATTGCCCAAGACTGAGGAGGCCCCAGTCCAACAGATCCACATGACTGGACTGGAGCCAAGGGTACAAATGGATGTGGCAGGTAAGTCAACCATCTTCTTACTTGATACTGGGGCCAGCTATTCTGTCTTGACTTCTTTCTCTGGACCCTTCTCACAGACCTGTACCATCACGGGAGTCACAGGCAAGCCATTCTGCAGGCCTTTTACTATACCCCTCTTCTATGTCTGGGAGGGATTTGGATTCTCCCACAGATTTTTACATATGCCTGACTGTCCTAGCCCATTCCTGGGGAGGGACCTACTGCAAAAATGGAATGCCACTCTGTCTCTCCCTAGGAGGGTCACATGGACCCCATCCAAGGGACAACCTCTGGCTAACCTTAGGAGCTCTCCTAACTAATAAAGATATCAAAAATCCTTCAGGGCCAGACTAGCTACAACAAGTCAACCCACTGGCCTGGGAGAGGGGATCCCAGGAAAAGCTAAAAACATGTTTGTCACAGTAGCTCTAAAGGACACACATAAATTTCCCCGAAAAACACAAGACCCCTTAGGCCTGAAGCCCGCATGGGACTTCAACCCATCATATCCAAATTCCTGTCTTATGGGCTCCTTATCCCCACAAATTAACCTTACAAAACCCCAATACTAGAGGTCAAGAAAAAGGATGGCACTTGCCACCTTATCCAGGATTAACAAGGCAGTAATTCCCCTACACCTGATGGTGCCCAATCCTTACATACTTTTGGGAAAGGTACCCCCAGATTGCAGTTGGTTCACAGTCCTAGATTTAAAAGATGCTTTCTTCTGCACCCTGTTGGCCCTAGAATCACAATACTTGTTCGAATTCAAATGGGGATCCCCACTACAAGCCCCTGAACAACTGACCTGGAAAGTTCTGCCCCAGAGCTTTAGGGATAGCCCCCACCTCTTTGGACAGTTGCTAGCCTGAGATTTACAAAATCTAACACTTGAGGGGGGAACTTTCATACAGTATGTAGAGGACCTCTTGATTTGTTCTCCCTCTCAAACCCAGGCCATTCAACATGCCACTCAGGTCCTTAATTTTCTGGCTGAGGGGGGTTATAAGGCGTCGAAATCTAAGGCTCAGTTAGTACAAGTTTCCTATCTTGGAACGATATTGACCCCTGGCAGGCGCAGCCTTTCAGCAGACCGTATAAAGGCTATATCCGACCTACAGACTCCCATCACCCATAAGCAGCTGCAAGCATTCCTGGGCCTAACCGGGTATTGTAGGATTTGTATACCCAACTACGGTCTCATTGCACAGCCCCTATATGAAGCCCTAAAAGGCAGAGATGATCAAATTCCCCTTGAATGGGGGCTATCCCAACAGAAGACCATAGAAACCTTAAAAAGTTTCCTTTGCAGAGCTCCACCTTTAGAATTACCCAACACTTCCAAGCCATTCCAACTTTACACCCATGAAAAAGGGGGCATTGCCTTAGAGGTCCTCACCAAAAAGCTAGGAGAAACTCCACAGCCTATCTTTCTGAACAGCTGGATTCCACTGCTAAGGGCTGGTCCCCCTGTGTTAGGGCACTGGGAACACTATCCTTCCTAATTGAGGAGACCCTTAAAATCACCCTGGGAGCACCCATTTGGGTTCTAGCCACCCATCAGGTACCAGATTTATTTAATAACCAGGCCTCAGCCTGGCTTTTAGACAATAGGATCCTCAGATATCAAATCCTTTTATTTGAAACCCACAGATATCCTTCAGAGTTCATAGGACTCTAAATCTATCAACCCTGTTGTGCATACTGGGGGCAAAATGTCCTACCCATATTTGTTCCGAGGTCCTGACAATTTCCTTAAGTGCCCACCCAGACCTCTCAGATCAACCTTTGGTCAATGCCGATGAGGTTTGGTTCACCGATGGAAGCAGTTACATAGCAGAGAGAAAACCCAAGGCTGATATGCCCTCGTGTCCCTCCATGAGATCATTTAGGCCCGGGCTCTGCCTCAGGGCTCATCCACACAACTTGCTGAACTCATTGCACTCACCCGAGTATTAGAATTGGCTAAAGTAAAACGAGTCACAATTTACACTGATTCTAAATATGCTTTCTTGATCCTACATGCCCATGCAGCCAACTGGAAGGAAAGAGGATACTTAACCTCCAAAGCAGCCCTATTAAATATGGCCCTCAGATTAATCAGTTACTCAGGACCATCCACCTGCCTACAGAGGTAGCCATAGTTCATTACAAAGGCCATCAGCGAGACTTATCTGACATTACAAAGGAAAACCAACTTGCAGACCAAGCTGCTAAGCAGACCACCTCTAAAGAAGCCCCATTACAGGGAAGTCTTATCCCTGCCCCACTGTCACTTGCTCAACCTACCTATATGGAGGAAGACAAGACATGGGCAGCCCAGAAGGGTTTCCACCTAGACTCATCCAGATGGTAAACTTCTGATGGGACTCTTCTTGTCCCTGGCAGCCTCCAATGGAAACTCATAAAGGCCCTCCATGAATTCATACATCTGAGCAGAGATGCTCTCTCTGCCTTGGTATCTAGAGACCTAAAAGGCAAAGGACTTAATCAAGTAATCCAACAGGTATCCAGCTCTTGTCCAACCTGTTCCTATAATAAACCCCAGGGAAATAAATGTCCCTCCTTGGTCCAACCCATCCAATGACATGGGACTTATCTTGGGGAAGATTGGCAGATTGATTTCACCCAGATGTCTCCTTCCTGGGGCTACAAATATTTACTAGTCTTTGTAGACACCTTCACAGGACAGATAGAGGCCTACCCAACTAAGACAGGTAAAGCCCTAGAAGTTACCAATAAACTTCTGCAAGAAGTCATTCCTCGGTTTGGCCTTCCCCACTCCCTTCAAAGTGATAATGGATCCTCATTTATTTCCACTATAACCCAGTCCATTGCCAAAGCCCTCGACATAAGGTTTGCTCTGCGTTGCTCCTAGAGGTCCCAATCCTCAGGAAAGGTAGAAAGAACCAATCAATTCCTCAAAAATATCCTCCGAAATCTAACATAGGAAACTTCCCTAGATTGGGTAACCCTCTTACCTATTGCCCTCCTCCACAGTAGAATAACTCCAAAAGACCCCCTCGGACTGAGTCCTTATGAAGCCTTATACGGACGTCCTTTCCTAACATCAGACCTCCTTATGGATAGGGCAACCCTAGGGTTACAATCTTATGTAACTGAACTCTCAATGTTCCAACAGGCCCTTAGGCAATTTGGCCTAAAACCAATCCTCCTAGCCCTCAGTCACCCATACTATATCAACCTGGGGAAAAGATCCTTATTAGAACCTGGAAAGACAGGTCTCCCAAGTCCCAACTGGACCCTATTTGGAAGGGGGCTCTTCCAGTCTTCCTTTCCTCAACTACAGCCATCAAAGTTCTAGGAATCTCCAGCTGGATTCACCATTCCAGGATGAAGCCTTGGAAACCGCCCCTGAAGACTCAGACACACCAACATCCTACACCTGTGAGGCACTTGAAGACGTTAAGTTCCTCTTCAAAAGAACCAAAGATAAGTAACAACACAACCCTTTAAATATATGGCCAACTGCCCATGTAATGGTCTTGTTCTCTTGATTGTCCTTTCCTTCTTCTGAGCCTGTGCCCTCCCATGGATAATCTTATCTCACACTTGCGGTACTCAACCTTGGTCATCCTGTCTTTCCAAGGCCTACGCCAGGCATCATTCTCTACCAAATGCCACCCAGACTCTTTCTCACTCTTATCTTTTTTTAATTTTATTTTTATTTTTATTTTTTTATTTTTTGCTTTATAACAAATTTAATCAGTTATACATATACATATGTTCCCATATCCCCTCCCTTTTGCGTCTCCCTCCCACCCTCCCTATCCCACCCCTCCAGGCAGTCACAAAGCACCAAGCTGATCTCCCTGTGCTATGCGGCTGCTTCCCACTAGCTATCTACCTTACGTTTGGTAGTGTATATATGTCTATGCCGCTCTTTCACTTTGTCACAGCTTACCCTTCCCCCTCCCCATATCCTCAAGTCCATTCTCTAGTAGGTCTGTCTCACTCTTATCTTACCCCTCCTCTGGTCCATCATACAACCTAAACTCTCTTATCTCTTAGACCCAAAGGACTATTTACAGACTCTAGCTACTGCCCACAATCTATCCTCCTGCTGGCTATGCACCTCTGGCACTAGCCTTCAGACAATATTACCCTTGCCAATAGAAACTTGACTCAATGTCTCAGTTTCCCCAGTGCCCAACTCCATCATAGGAACACAAGCTTCAGGTCAGATCATATAGAGTCTATCATTCTTCAAGTCCTACAAGAATGCCTAAATCTCATTCCGATCAATCTATCAACCCCACAACCTGGACGTGTCCGAACAAACCTAACTGAGCCTCTCATACATCCCATCTGCTTTCAGGGTTGTCACCCACAAGGGTACCCCGTCGATAATATCTCCACACAATACAACCACACCATCACCCTGACTCTTCCCCTGACAAGTGAACAACATTGGAACACAACCAACCAAACTATCCAAGCAGAAGTTAAATGATACAAAAAAACTACTAGCCCTCCCAAATATCACGACCTTTTGGTCTTTAAAATACAAGTGCCAAATAAGCCCCTCTTTACCATAGACTCCAATAGTACTTCCATCTCTGCAGGATGGGTCTTACTAAACATCTCTGGTCACCCCTCACTTCTCACACAATTATTGGTCTGGGGACAACAAACCCACTTTCTGAAATTCTATGCTGCTTGCAGCATCCACACGGGCAAGTTCGGATCCTCTGTTCTCTGAGGAAGTCGGCTGGGAATCCCAATGGCCAGTAACACCAATCCCCCAACTACACTCTATTCCTATTCATATGGAACCAACTTACCCCCGTCTCAAGCCCTCTTTTTCATCTGTGAGACCTCAGCATACATGTGCTTGTCCTGAGGTGGAAAAGAAAATGTTCCCTGGGTTACATCATACCAAATGTTACCTGGGTCAATGGATCCTCCCCAATGTCTCATAAAGTAGTCCATCTCTGAACCAGGACAGGGCAGGCACCAATGGCACCTACCTTCATTCCCTTCATCTCTATCCTAACAGGCATCACCAGAACAGCAACAAGGGGGTCAATTCATATATCCACTCAATTAACTAAGGTCATGTCCAAAATGTCCACCACCTTGGGTGAACTTCACACCCAAATAAACTCATTGGCAGGTATGGTGCTCCAAAATCGGTGGGTGCCCGACCTTTTAACCAAGGCAGAAGGGGCACATGTTCTTTCTTAGGAGAAGAATGCTGCTTCTACATCAGCAGATCGGGAAAAATCACCACAAACTTATTTGAAACAAATCAAATTTTAAACAGGATAACCACAGTGACGTCCTTGTTCCAATCAGTCAGAGAAACATTTTTGCAGTTGCTCTGGCCCAAAATTATCCCACTTATATGTATTTTCTTAATTATACTGTTTGCTCCTTGCTTCCTCAACTTACTATCCTGGTTTGTTTCCTCCCAGATTAATAAGATACAAACCCAACTCCTGATGCAACAAGGATACCAGCCTTTAGCTTCTCCAACAACCTCTTCATACCACTCCCACTTGGATGGACGTTGACAGTTTTTTCCAGCCCCTCTCATTGACAGTTAGCAAGTGATAGACACCCAAGGCCCCTCTTCATCCCAGGACTGCAGCAAGTAGTCAGAGCGAATGATGCCCAGATCCCTAATTAATTGACTGGGGAGATCACACTTGAGGGGGGAATGTTAGGCAGGAAGTTAGCCATGAGCAATGAGATGCAGCCCCGTCAGCTGCACGTCCAATAGCCACCTAATCCCACCAAGCTATTTGCCAACCCTGCCCCAAATATGCCCCCATCAGTACTCTAAGATGGTCAGGGGACCAGAAACATCCCCCACTGGCCGACAGGAAGGACTTTCCCTACTCTGGCACGTGCGCACACCTCATGCTATCATGTCCATAGATAACCTTTGGTGGCCATTAGGCTCATTAAATGTTCATAAATATTTTATGAATACATAGCTCTGATTATAACAGACTGAATTATGGGAAGGACATGTGCATCAGGGCATCTTGTTATATAACCTGCAGCTGTCAACCAAGACTGTCAATCAACGACCTTGCCTTTAAAAAAACTACACCCCAGCCCTCAGGGCCATTGCCTTCCTTGGCCTGGCCCACCTCTCTCTTGAGGTGTTCTCTCCTTATCTTCAATAAACTCTCTTGCAACCAGTAAGACCTCAGATTCTTCTTTGCGTCCTTACCAAGAACCGAGGCCCATGGGAGGAGGGGTCTCCAGACTCTCTTCCGCTAACAGTTTCAGGTTCAACCATTAGAAATGTTGCATCATAAAACCACAAATAATAAATCATAAATTGAGTAGAATAATATCAGACTGTGTCCATAATAGGCTGATCATAAAAGCATGTCTAAACAGCAATGTATTCAGGTGGATTAACTCAATCTTACATTGACATGATTTACATCACATGCACTAGAAATAGTGTCAAAATTATGATGGTCATTCCTGTATAAGAATTTTAATAAATTATACTAAATTTAAGATTATATGCAATTTAAAATTATATGGATTGGTATTTTTAAATGATCTCAAAGAGTAGAAGTGACAAATCATGTATTTAAAGAATAAGCCTTATAAATGTATTACCTCATTGTAATTTTGGTATATTTCTTTCCAGTCTCCTTTTCCACTCTAATGACATTTTTTTTCCATTTGTAAAAAAAAAATAATAATAATATTTTGATATCTTTATAATGGGAAGGAATGTCTTTTTATTAGAGTTTTTTATCAAAGTATAGTTGATTTACAATGTCATGTTAATTTCTGCTGCACAGCAAAGTGATTCAGTTATACATGTATATACATTCTTTTTCATATTCTTTTCCATTATGGTTTATCACAGGATATTGAAAATAGTTCCCTGTGTTATACGGTAGGAGATTTTTGTTTATCCATTCTATATATAATAGTTGCATCTGCTAACCCCAAACTCCCACTCCATCCCTCCCCAACCCTCCTCCCCCTTGGAAACCATACCTCTGTTCTCTATGTAAATACAGTTTTTTTAAACATTGCCTTAATTATACAGTATAAATGTACCCATTTGTATTATTTTTCCATTTAATACTATATTATGCACACATGTTTCTAAGTCTTCAAAAACATGATTTACAGTGGCTGCACAATATTTCATTCAGTGGATGGCATCATAGATTATGAAACAATTCTATCAGTTGATTCCAGTTTTTCACTATTATACAACTACACTCTGATGATCATCACTGTGCATAAAATAGATTGTGCTTCAGATGATTTCTGAAGCATTGTGTCCTAGAGATGAACTTACTGAGTCATAGTAATATTGTTTTTAAGAAGCCTAATACTTATTTTCAAATTGCTTTCCCAAAGTGTTTTACCAAATTCACTTCCACTTAAAATATATAAAGAAGCCTGTTTCCACACACCTTTGCAAGCATTGAGCATTTTCATTATCTTAAATAATTATTAATTTGCTAAGAGAATAATTATATTTCATTATTTTAATATACATATTTTATGTTACTCGTGACCTCACATATTTTCCATAGATTTGTTGACAGTGTCTTGGTAAATTGCCATCATGTTCACACTTTTCTGAAAGTCCCCAGAGAGTATCGCATATATATATTTACTAGTTGCTATCTTTTGTGACTAAGAAGTGGACTTAAAAATATCTATATATATTTGCTGCATTTATTAATACTGATTTGCTCTGAGGCAGGCAGACTTTCACAAACAGAATACTTTACTTTTTCTAACCAAAAGCATTGATGCCAAATGTGTGCTTGAAAACCAGTTGGGAAATTTGAGCTGAAAATTTCAGTAAGGAAAGACTGTCTAGGTAAGAAGGAGGCCCTCTGGAATAGTTTAATCTTTATTATTGCCTCCTCAAAAGGAGTCTGGGGAAAACATATGTGTGAGTGACTAGAAAGGTAAGCAGGAAAAATAAAATGAGAGAATAATTTAATTATAATTTTAACTGCTACCAATATTAAATCATTGGTTTAGATAAAGCCTGAACTTTTTCTTTTACCCAAATTATTTCACAGCTCTCAAGGTTCATTTCATCTGCATTATTGGCCTTATATTATTCAAATTCATCACCTGGTATTTATTCACTTTCCACAATAACTATCATTTGCTGTTTCGTTTAGACTCTTCTTGTCTGAGTCACCTAGGTGTCAGTGATAAGTTCTAAAGAAATAGAGAGATAGAAAACAGCAGGGTTGAGGGACTGTTAAGACACTTATTTTACTGTTTGACATGTATTGCAGACATGTGACAGTTAATAATTAAGACTGCTTAATTAGTTTCTGAATATTGGAATGAGGAACAGTAGCAAAACTGAATAGCACTAATGAAAGACTGAATTACTATAATCAAAACATTCTTTTCTTTTCTCCAGGTAAAAGACTTTCACATACAATATGGGCACTGCCTTTCTTTTTGTACAAGAGAAATAAGAGTTGCATTGCCACAGTGTTTATAACCAAAGTTCCGGCTTAATTCTTATAATTAAAGAATGTTAGAAAAACATTTAAGAGATTAAAGCTGGAATTTATCACATAAAGCAAAGGTGGTATTGTGAGGCAAACATGGTATTTTAGGTATATTGCTGTGGATATTTAATAATTAGATGTAAGAGGTTAACATCTATGAGCTAAAACAAGAAAAATTATGAAAATAAACAAATCTGGAACACACCCTGTTGTGTTTCATTTCTCTTTTCTGAAATTATGAACAGGTTTCGTTAGGACAAACATCTCCTCTCCCCCAATGTACTCATTATCTCTTCCTTTCTTACTTTCTTTCTTTCTTTTCTTTACTTTGTCCCCTTTTTATTCCTCTCTCTTTTTCTTCCTTTCTGTTGCCTAATTGTGACTGTGCATGTGTGCAGTTTCCCTCTTCGGGACCAAACAGCTGGGATTTTCCCCCCTATTAAGAACCAGCAACTGCCAAACCCAAGTTTTGAAGACTGAAAAATAGATGGAATTCTCAGGGGTGCTTTGTCCCAGAGCATGTGGGATTTGAAAGCAAAAGCAGATGGAGTCCAGGAGAAAGACAGCTTGATGATGATGATTTTAATGATTAAATGGAAATCGAAGGAGGGACCATTGAAGGGTGGAACGAACTGGAAAGCTGTCACAGGGTCACAGAAGGAGTGGAAAGGAGGGTTTCAGAAAGTTTCTGTGAACCAGCCTAACTTTCCTTAAGCAATAAGCCATCAGCAAGAACCCAAATGCTCTAAGAACCCTGAAGCTCCAGGACAATAGATGTGTGTACCTCCCTGATTAGTGATGGCAGGAGATACAGATGGCTGGTTAACCCATTAGGTAGTCGGGAAGAGGAGCCACCAGGGAATTTGTGGCAGCTTCATGTAGCCAGACCCAAACAGGTGGCAGACAGCTTGAGCTGGGTCTTTTGTGTTTCATGTCTGACCTTATATAAAATAACAGTAGTCAAATGCCTATTAAGCCCTAGCTTGACTTATATTTGTTTTCCTTTTGGCCAAACATTGCTGAACAGGAGGCAATATCAGGAAGCTTAGTCTCAATTTTGCTTTGATATTTTTATCTTCCCTATTTCTTGTGACTCGCAGCCATGATCTTTCTCCAAAAACTGCAATGGAAAATGTTTGAGGAAGACCCAGATAGCTCTCCCGTTAGGGAGAGTACTAACTGCTCAACCTCAAAGCTTATCCAAGTCACCCCCATGCTAAGCAGCACAGTAACTCAGCACTGTAAACGTGTGAAACTCAAGGGCAGCCATGTCAAATGCAGATGTGAATTCTGTAGGTGAACACACCTGTTGTTACATGTTTGTTTATTGTTTGAAGTACATAAAAAGTCTTTAGGTAATATTATCCATTAAAGGCAGACAGCAGAGAGGCTGATGCATAAGGTAAATATATAACCTGAGTTGCTCCAGACATTCTTTGATTTGTTGTTAATCCAATTTTTGTGTCTTGCTCAATTTTGCATTTCAGTGAAAACGTTTTTAAATGCTGTAAAATAAAACAGAAGTTGTTTTTGTTGTACAATTGCAAGGAACCAGATTTTCAATCTGAACATGCCTTTCATATCAGGTGCTTGTGACACAATATTTAACTGGTTCAGAAGAATGTGGTATAACCTTTGCTCTCCTTATAATAGAAGAAAAGGCAGAACGAGTTAGAAAAAGATGCCTAAAGTAATAGCTGACCAGGGTCAGTGTCAGACCAGAAACTCTGTGGGGCTATTCTAAGATGATTGTTTTTCCTAGACCAGAAAGATATTCAGAGGCAACGTAGAAGAAAAGTAGGAAAAACTGGATTTGTTATTACCAGTCTTCCACTCTTCTCCTGCATGTGGCTAAAGTAGGTTTCATTCACAGGAGTTCCTGTCAATAAATAAATTGGGGAAATGTTAGGTTAAACAAACTTGAAGAATTATCTTTGCTAAGAGTCTTCTCAGTCATTTATAGGCTTAAGCACATTGTGAAATTTCCAAAGTGTATATGTGCAATGTTTGCTAATCTTATTCGAGTATATAGAACTTCATTGTGTTTTTTTGTTACAGAGCATCTCATGACATAGTGAGCTGAGACAGAATTAGCCTTTTGGAATTGTGAAGCATAGGCATACCCTGTGTCATATCAAAATAGAAACTATGGGAGTAGCAGTTGAAATTCAGGTAAGGCACAAATCTAGTGAAGATGAGGAGAGCCATAATAGCATTAATTTAATAACTTTCTAACTCAACATTTCCTAATGTGTGTGGTACAGATTTCTGGTGCCAAATGAGATTATTAAATGTTGGGCAAAAATGTGATTTTGTGGTTGAATAAGTTTAGTCAAAGCCCAATTCGATGAAATTAAGCATATTTTTTTAAAAGGCACCTCTTTGAATCTTTTTAAAAGCAGACAATTCGTGGGGTGGTTACCCAGTTCAGAAAAATTTCCCCTTCTATGGGAACTGCCCCTATTACTCAGAAATATGTCCTCTGCGGTCACATATGTTCTGATTCTCTGGACTTGGCTGATTGGTCAAGGAAATAAAATATTAGAACTTCAAGAGCCCAATAAAAGTAATTGTCCTCATAGAATTTTGAGCTGAGAGATACAGAGGCAGGGCATCGCTGGTGTTTGTGTCACTTAAGTGGTCCATAAGAAGTGGTTTCTAAGTCTGACTCCACTTCACCCTCACATGGAAGTTATGCAAAAACACTGATTCTTGTGCTGCAAGATCTCTAATTGCAATGTCTTATACCTAATTTATACAGCAAATGTTTAATAAAGGTAGCTCAGAGCTACTGAAGACTTGCCATGCACTATATGCCAAGCACTGTAGTTCTAAGATTTCCAAGAGGATTTTATGCATCCTGTCCAGCACTGGTGTCAGGATGTACGTTTGGGAAGTTCTGTGAATTCTTGCTGCTGAGATGTTCAGTAGTTACTCTTACTGAGGTTCCATCATTCAACAGTTGTTTTGATTTCTGTGAATTACCATAGTATCCTTCCAATAAATTCCATTTTAGACTTATGCTAGCTCAAGTTGATTTCTGTTATTTGCAACCCAAATAACCTTAATTAATACAATTTTGTGAATTTCCTAGAAGGGGCTAGGAAATATAGCATGCAATGCTCCACAACCTTACTTGACCACTGGATGCTGTTTGTCAAGTAGCTTCTTGTTACATCAGTGTTCTGCCACACATGCTTTAGGGAAGTACTGGTTTCTGGTAATTGATTTAGCAGTGCTGTGAATTTCCTACAGGCTATACACTGAATGTTGAGTTTTAAGCCCAGTTTTTGGAGGTTACATTAATTGCTTTACTATATGTTCTTAGAATTAGGGACTCCTACTGGTAATATACACAGTTAAATGCAAATAAATAAAACCTTGATACTCATTTCAGGATTTCTCTGGGAAACAAGAAGTCAGGGCTCTCCCTCAGTGATGCAGTGCTATTTGCATATGATAAGGCTTTCTCAGTCACCTACAGGTTTTCATTAATGACATTTCATTCTATAATGCACCCAGAGGTAAGACCCAGATGGTTTAGTCCATGGCTGGTCATTCTACAACCCTAAGTAAAGAAAAAAAATATGTTATTAATTGAATTGACAAAAAGTAATAATCTGCCCTTCTAAATACCTAAAAGGTTATGGAAATGCAGAAAAATCACAGGATAAAATGCAGTGGAACAGTAGCATAGCAAATTCAGTTGAAATCTAAATTCTGCCATTTATTAGCTCTGTTGCTTTGAACAAGGTCTTTTATATTTCTCTAAGCCTATTTCCTGTTCTACACAATGGAGATAATAATTTCTCCCATTTTTTGGTTATGACTAAATGAAATAATAGTCATTATAATATAGTTACCATTTATTAATTATTTCTACATACCAGGCACTGTGCTAAGCCCTTTAAGTTCATTGCCATATTTAATTTTCTAAACCATCCTGCGAGGTGATTACTACTCATTTTTCCATTTTATAGGTGAGGAAACCTAAGCTCAGAAATATTAACAGCATTGCCTAAGGATGCTAAATAAACAGAATAGTCAGGATACAAACCTAGAGAGTTGGACTTCAATGCCTACATATTGTAAATACTTAGTATTTATCCATTGCCTCCAGAAAGCTTTGTCCTTCCCTTTGACTAATCAGCAATAGAGAAACGTTCTAGCAACACATTCAGATTGTGAAGAAAAAAATTATAAATTTGGGTGGATGACTCTGATGAATTCTGGCTTCTATTCTTGGTCAAGTTAGACATCTTTGGAGGATGATTTTCAGTTGAGGGGAGAAAGGACTGAATCTGCAAGAGAATCACAGTAAAACAAGGAAAGTTGACTGGAGCACTTGTGTCATAGAAAGAAAGCTGAAGGAGTGGTAGCATTTGTGTGGGATTAGTGAAGGAAGGCCATGTGAGGTAAGGATTGTACCTAGAGTAGGAATGTGGATTGGTGAAAAAGAATAGGCTACGACATGCAGGGATAAAATTTTCAAAGTCTGAATAGTAAAGATGAACAAACTGGTTTGTTTGTATGAAGAACAAGATTTAGATTAAAAGGTATAAAAACAATGAGGATAGCTAGATTGAGAAATGGCCCAGGGATAAAGTGCCTACCTCTGTTTCATAAAGAAGCTAACATTTATATTTATTGAATGGTTAATCTGTGTAAGGCACTACCCTAATCATTTTACTTGCATTAAATCATCAAATGTTCATATCAACTCTATGAAGTTAGCACAATTATTAGATCTATTTTACTGTTGAGGAAGATGAGAAACATAGAAGTCCAGTAACTTACACAAAGTTACTAGGAAGTGGAAGAGCCAGAATTGAAACACAGGAAACTGAGCTTCAGATCCTATTATCTTTACCAGTATGCTCTACCACTTTGTAGCCTGGCTTGTCTTTAAAATGTTACTCCCTTTCTCATAAAACTAAAGTACTTTCTTATGGCTTTTATTAGCAAATATACATTCCTCTGCCTGACCTTTAGGGATCTCTGTCAACTTGCAATCCTTGATCATCAACATCATTTTTCATCACTCTCTCTAAATGGACCCTCCTCTATTATAGGGAAATTAATGTTTCTCTACTTGGAATGCCCTCTCTCAGCTGATTCATTGTCTCTGAATGCGTTTAAAATTCAGCTCACAAAATTTATCTATTTCCTCCAAGAAGCCCTCTCTGACTTTTTCCATTGAATATCAATTCTAAATTACTCTTTTTCCTCATAAAGTGTATTAGCTCAGTGGATATTGAGTGAATATTGATTACTCTGCCTTTAGTAACCTTAGGCAAAGTTAAGGTTATCAAGTAAGGTTATGAAAAGCAATATTCAGTCTAGGTGTTTTTGAGCATGTGTCCTTCTGCTAAATGGATTATCAGCTCCTTGCCATCAAACAGTGTATTCATATACAATATCCATTCATTTGATGTTGACCACATAGAATAGGTGAAACTGTGGGAAAATAGTAGCAAAAACAGTGGGAACAAAGTTTTTCCTTTCTCACCATCTGTCTGGAAACAGATTTATTTAAAAATTCAATTTTTCTCTGAGAGAAGTTTAAGTTCAGACTGTTAATATTCTTCCCAACCAGAAAGAAATACCAGTGTTGTAAAGGTTGAGGCTCATTTTTTTACTTGTGAAAATCAGATCAGTGGTCCAAGAAAAAACAGAACTTAGCTTTGAAATAAGTGTAGATTAATCATACCTTTTTTTTAAAACAAAAGTTTTTATTATACTGGGCCCTGCAGAGATTGTTTCTTTCATAATTATTGAAAAATAGCAAGTATCCCACATAATACCCTTTCCTTCTGAATATGGAAATGTACTTGCATAAGTGCAGATATTTGTCTGGCAACCAGACAACAGAGAAGATTCCCATTTGTGCTTAGTGGAATGGAGTCAGTTGGTACTCACTAATTCAGCCAAGGTTCTCTCTGCTAATGGCAAAACATGCCTGTCCCTGTAGATAAACAAACACTGGATTATTCATTTTCCTTTTGGCAAATGCCAGAGTGGAATGCCCATGATACTTGTTGTTTATCATGAACGACTGTTGGAGAAGGTCCCTTGGTAAAAGGAAAACTGTACAAGCCAAGATAATAAGGATAAATTTAAATGCTGTGGAATTCTGTATGTATGTGTGTGTGTGTTAATATGTATCCAAGCCTTTATGTGGTTTTTGTTTTCTCTGAATACCCTGTGTTTCTGTGGAATCTTTCTTTTGTTGGGCTGCAAGCTCAGACTAAAGCAACTAACATAAATGACCCAGTATCTACTCAGTGTCCAGATAGTGCATAGCTCTTTATGAATCCTTAAAGTTATATAATAAAGACTGCCCATGGTTTCTGCCCTCAAAAATCTTGTTCTTAAATAGATATACAAACATCTAACTCTCTGGGTGAAATAGTTGTGAATAAAAAGAATATGTAAGCTATATAGAGCAGGAGAGATGATTGATTGAAATTTATTTGAAATTATAAAAGGAAGTGTTAAAACAGGTTAAAACACACATAAGTCTTTGTTTCCAATTAGCTCAGCAGATTAAAGCAAGGTATTAATGAGGACAAAGTGCAATGGAATTAGAAATTAAGTTAGGAGTACAAAGATCCAAGTTATAGTTTCAGTGCTACAGTTAACTAGCTGTTTGACATGAGCAGTGGGATCACTCTTGCCACACTTACGAACAGGAGTATATATTTGTAAGACTGCAGTTCAAACTTTATTAGTCCTATTTTTTTAAAAAAACACTTTATTGAAATATGATAAATGTTTTTAAAAGCTGTACATATTTAATGTGTACAACTTGATGAGTTTAGAGTTAAATATGTACCCATGAAACCATCACCACAATCAATGGCATAAACATATCCATCACCTCCAAAAATTTTCTCCTGCCTTCTTTACTTTTTTGTGATAATAACACTCAGCATAAGATCTACTTTTTTAGTAAATTTTAAGCTTACAATACAGTATTATTAACTATAGGCACTATGCAGTAGAGTATATCTCTAGGACTTTCATTACTGAAATTTGTACCGTTTGGTTAACACATCCCCATTTCCTCCTACCCTCAGCCCTTAATAACCAGAATTGTACTCCCTCTTCCTATGAATTTGATTATTTTATAGTCCTTATATAAGTGAGGTCATCCACTGATGGACATTATGGTTGTTTTCATGCCTTGGCTATTGTGAATAATGGTGCAATGAACATGGATGTACAGATATCTCTTCGAGATCCTGATTTCAATTCCTTTGTATATATAGCCAGAAATGGGATTATTAGATCATATGGTATTTTTTTTTTTTTTTTTTTTTTTTTTTTTTTTTTTTTTGCGGTACATGGGCCTCTCACTGTTGTGGCCTCTCCCGTTGCGGAGCACAGGCTCCAGACATGCAGGCTCAGTGGCCATGGCTCATGGGCCCAGCTGCTCCACGGCATGTGGGATCTTTCCGGACCGGGACATGAACCCGTGTCCCCTGCATTGGCAGGCGGACTCTCAACCACTGTGCTACCAGGGAAGCCTGATCATATGGTAATTCTATTTTTAATTTTTTGAGAACCTCCATGCTTTTTTCCATAGTGGCTGTACTAATTTACAATCCCACCAACAGTGTACACAGAAGGCAACCTACAGAATGGGAGAAATATTTGCAAACCACTTATCTGATAAAGGATTAATGTCCAAAATACATAAGGAACTCCTACAACTCAGTACCGAAAAAACAAATAACCCAAATAAAATAGACAAAGGTCCTGAATAGATATTTCTCCAAAGAGGACAAACAAATGGCCAACTGTTGTAGGAAAAGATGTTCAATATCATTAATCATCAGGGAAATTAAAATTAAAACCACAATAAGATATCACCTCACACCTATTATGATGGTTATTATCAAAAAAACAAGATACCAAGTGTTGATGAGAATGTGGAGAAAAGAGAATGCTTGTAATACTTTTGACACTAGACAAAAGACGTGAAAAATACGGCTTTAGAAAAGAGATATCACAGGACCAGATAATTAAAATGTCTCACTACTCTCTTATTTCTTCTATTATTCTCTGAAATGAGAAGTCAATTTCATCATCCCTATTTAGGTATTTCATAAAGGATAATCCATTACAATTTGTGTGATTGGGGCATATCACTCAACCTCTCTTAACTTCAAGCTCTTCCTTTGTAAAAACAAGAATGAGGACTAAATGTAATTATGTACATAAAACATTTAACACAGGGCTTGGTACATAGTAAGTGCTCAATAAATAAACTCTAGAGGTACTAGAGTATTAAGAATAAAGCCAGGCTTCCCTGGTGGTGCAGTGGTTGAGAGCCTGCCTCCCGATGCACGGTACATGGGTTTGTGGCCCTGTCTGGGAAGATCCCACATGCCGCGGAGCAGCTGGGCCTGTGATCCATGGCCGCTGAGCCTGCGTGTCTGGAGCCTGTGCTCCGCAACGGGAGAGGCCACAACAGTGAGAGGCCCACGTACCACAAAACAAAACAAAACAAACAACAAAAAAAGAATAAAACCACTAGAGAACCAGCTAATTTATAATCACATCAAGAAGAATAAAATACCTAGGAATAAATCTAAGGAGGTAAAAGACCTGTAGTCAGAAAACTGTAAGCCACTGATGAAAGAAACTGAAGATGATACAAATGGATGAAAAGCTATACGTGTTTATAGATTGGAAGAATTAATATTGTTAAAATGGTCATACTACTCAAGGCAATCTACAGATTGACATCTTTTACAGAACTAGAATGATTAATATTAAAATTTGTATGGAAACACAAGAGACCCTGAGAAGCCAAAAACTATCTTGAGAAAGAAGAACACAGCTGGAGATAGCACACGCTCTGACTTCAAACTATACTACAAAGCTATAGTAATCAAAACAATGTGGTACTTGCACAAAAACAGACACATATATCAATGGAACAGAATAGACAGCCCAAAAGCAAAACTACACTTACATGAGCAATTAAACTATGACAAAGGAGGCAAGAATATACAATGGGGAAAAGACAACCTTTTCAATAAATGGTGCTGGGAAAACTGGACAGCTATATGCAAAAGAATTAAACTGGACTACTCTCTCATACCATGCACAAAAGTGAACTCAAAATGGATTAAAGAATTAAATGTCAGACCTGAAACCATAAAACTTCTAGAAGAAAATGTAGGCTATAAGTTCTTTGACATTGGTCTTGGTAATAATTTTTTGGCTATGTCTCTTCTGGCAAAGGAAACAAAAGCAAAAATAAATGGGACTAATCAAATTAAACCCTTTTGTACAGTGAAGGAAACTATCAACAAAACAAAAAGGCTACCTACTGAATGGGAGAAGATATTTGCAAATGTTAGATCAATATGGGGTTAATATCAAAAATATACAAAGAACTAATACAACTCAACATCAAAAAACAAACAATTCAATTAAAAAATGGGCAGAGGGCCTGAATACACATTTTTCCAAAGAAGACATACAGATACTCAACGTCACTAATCATCAGGAAAATGCACATCAAAACCACAATGAGATATCACCCCATACTTTTCAGAAAAACTATTATCAAAAAGACAACAAAAAAACATGTGTTGGCAAGGATGTGGAGAAAAGGGAGGCTTCATGCATTGTTGGTGGGAATATAAATTGGTGAAGCCACTATGGAAAAGAGTATGGAGATTCCTCAAAACATTAAAAATAGAACTACTATATGCTCCAGCAATTCCAATCTTGGCTATTTATCCGAGGAAAACAAAAACTCTAATTAGAAAAGGTATATGCACCCCTATGTTAATTGCAACATAATTTACAATAGCCAAGATATGGAAGCATCAATAGCATCAATAGATGAATGGATAAGGAAGAGGTGGTGTGTGTGTGTGTGTGTGTGTGTGTGTGTGTGTGTAATGGAATATTACTCGGCCATAAAAAAAGAATGAAATCTTGTATTTGTGACAATATGGAGGGACCTGGAGGGTATTATGATAAGTGAAATAAGTCAGACAGAGAAAGACAAAGACTGTATGATTTCACTTCTATGTGGAATATAAAAAACAAAACAAATGAACAAACATAACAAAACAGAAATAGTTATAGATACAGATAACACACAAGTGGTTGCCAGAGGGGAGAGTGTGGGGAGAGGAAAGAAAGAAATGAGGGAGATTAAGAGGAACAACTTCCAGTTGCAAAATAAATGAGTCATAGGTATAAAATGTACAGTGTGGGGAATATAGTCAATAATTACATAATATCTTTGTATGTTGATAGATCGTAACTAGACATCATGGTGATCATTTTGAATTGTATAGAAATATTGAATCAATCTGAATATTGCATATGTTGTTTAACAGGAACAAACATAGTGTTATAGTCAATTATACTTCAAAAACAAACAAACAAACTTATAGAGATCAGATTTGTGATTACGAGAGGTAGGGGTTGGGGGAGGGGAAATTGGATGAAGGCAGTCAAAATGTACAGATTTCCACTTATAAGATAAACAAGTACTAGGGATGTAATGTACCAGAAGAAAAAGAAGGAGAAGGAGAAGGAGGAGGGGGAGGAGGAGAAGGAGAAGGAGAAGAAGAAGAAGACAGCCACCAGAGTCATACCACTTGGGTTCAAATCCTAGATTTTATATTTATTTACTGTGTGACCTCAAACAAATTATTTAACCTCCCTAAACCTAAATTTTCTCTTCTGCAAAATAGAAATGATGGTATCTACTTTATAGGGTTAATGTGAATACTAAACACAGTGAGATCTGTAAAACAAGCCCTGGCACATAAAGCTCAATAAATGTAATTCGTTCACTCAACAAATATTTATGGAGCATTTCCCATATGCCTGTCACTGTTCTGTTATGTGAAACAATGGTGAACCAAAGCAGAAAATAATCCTTGCCCTCATAGATGCCCTATGCTGACTGGGAAGGTAAATAATACAATAGCAAACAAATAATATCAGATATACGTGCCATGTGGAAACTAAAGTAGAACAAGGGACTAGGGAGAGGCTATAAAGGTAGGAAGCATTCTATTTTTACTTAAGGTTGTTTGGAAAGCCTTCTTCCTTAAGGATGTAACACTCCATCAGAGACCTGGAAGATGCCAAAGCAGAGAGCCATGAACACATCTGGAGGAAGAACATTTCATGTAGAGAGAGCAGCCAGTGTAATGTTCCTAATAAGGCAAGAATAATCTTAGTGTTCTCTAGGAAGAACAAAGACATTGATGTGTATGGAAAATAGTAAGTGAGGAGGGAAAGAGAAGTAGGATATGAGATCAGGTCAGATAGGTAAGCAGGGGTTAGATCATGTTGGATTGTGGCCAATGCTAGCTATTATCTCTGTTATCATTGTTAAACTCAAGGGGTTTTGATTACTGAAGTGATGCTTTATCCCATTTAGGAAATCCTCATAATACCCTATGAAGCAGAAACTTATTATGATAATGATAATAATAGCAATAGTGGCTGACTTTATCATTTGACCTTTTACAAAGTGATTTTCATATGCATGATTTCATTTACTGTTTACAAAAGCACTGTACGTTATTATCAGTAACTGTAAAGTAATTATTAATATCTTTCTTTTGAGACAGATTTACAGAGGATAAAGTACTTGTGCAGTCACATGGTGAAGTATGTGGGAGGTATGGCGCTCAAAGTCTAACTCTAGATTATTGCTTTATTTATATCATTCCTCTTTGTCTTATTGACCAGGCTAAAAAAAAAAAAGTGATGGACAAAGGAGGATCTGATTTATCAGAACAATAGAGGCCAGTTCCACAAGTACAAATAGAACTCAGGATCCTGATTTCATTCCCTTAATATAATCATTATCTGAATTCACGACACCTACTTGCTATTGAAGAAATAACTATTTGTGTCTAGTACTTGTGAATTTCATGAATAAACTTCAAGTGTAGATCAGTAACTTTGAAGAGTTAGTTCAAATTCATAATAGTTGCACATTTCTTTTAGTATGATAAGATTCTGTAAGAAGCGAGTCTTGCTTACTGTCACCCTCTGGTGTTTTCCATTAGTTCAAGGGTAAAGTAAACTTATGAGGGACAACATCTGAATTTGATTGAACAAAAAGATAATCTTATTTAGGAAGAATGATACATTTCAAACACAGAGATGCTGGAGCTTGGTGCCAATCCATTCTATATATAATATTTATTAAGATGTGTCAAATGCTGACCAAGTTTATTGTGAAACAGAAGACACAGAATCAGGCTGTCACTTTGTCTTTTGATTTAAATACATCTGAAGTGTTTTGTAAAGCAAAAAAGTCAAATGATGCACAGTGAATTGTAAAATAGAGAAAAATTGAAAAGAAAAGCCATATGTGCTACTCAAGAATAAATTTTTCTTTTAGTCATTTATTTTCTTTTGTTTATCTTTTTCTCCCTAATATTCCAGGAGCCAGTTTTATAATGGTTGCCTTTGTCTGCTCTGTGCCCTCAGGTAGACAATTCAGCTAGCAATCCTAATCATATTAATGCTCTGCTAATATTATCCAAAGAGACCTAGTTTGTTATTGTGAGCTATATTGCACTAAGCCTATTAGCTTGTTGACATATCTGTTGATAAGTCTGGGGTCAATAACATTATTAGGTATGATGGGAAACACAACAAAATTCATACATGGTTTTTTCCTCAAAGTTTATGCAATCCAATGACTGAGGACAAGTATGCATAAATAAAAGTTGACTAAAATATAAGAAATTATACAATATATACCCAGTCAGATACACAATCTTAAACTTCAGGCTCTTTTTAGCTTTCTAGAAATCCGTATTGCAAAGTTCCTGTCTTAAAATGCTTTACAAATGACCTATAATAATACAAGGGGATGCTGAAAGTTCTCTAGCATTCTAAACTAGGTGAGATATCTGTCTTTTGAATACTAATCAGAGTGCTTGAATGGTGATTGACATAGAGAGGTGACTTTTCTTATATATGGAAATGTACAGAGCTAGTAAGTTATTATTGCCTATTCAACACTATAGAAAGGATATCAGGACACCATTTTTTTTTCATTGAATAGCATTAGAAATGGTGGTTAGGCGTCACTGAAATATTACTAAATCCATGTACATTTGGAGATAAGCTTCTGTGGTCTGGCCTGAGGACTTAACCATTATTTATAACATTGTTTCTCAAAGCATGTCTGTGGATCACTCTCATCAAAATCACGTGCAATATTGGTTAAATTACAATACCTTCAGCTCCAGCTCACATCTGCTAAATCTAAATATCTGGAGGCAAGGTTCAGGAATTTCTATTTGTAACAAGCTCCCTAGGTATACACCAGGTACACACCATACGTTCGGAGCCATGTTTAAAGCATAACCATAGGTTTTATAGAGCAATAAATTTCATTCTTAAAATAATGTGCCAACTTCAGATATATACTTATTAATAATTGAGAGATTCATTTTCCCTTCCTGAAATAATCAGCAATGTTTCTCATTGCTTTCTTTTTCCTTACTACTTGTTTTCATTTTATTGTGGTAATATATATATATATATATAAAACATTAAATTTGCTATTTTAACCATTTTTCAGTGTATAATTCAGTGGCATGAAATATGTTCCCGAAGTTTTGCAACCATCACCATGATCTATTTCTAAAATTTTTCTTTACCTAATAACAGAAACTGATTACATATTATGGAATAACTCCACATATTCCTTTCCACGAAGCCCTTGTAACCTCTAATCTACTTTCTGTCTCTATGAAATTGCTTATTCTAGCTATTTCATATAAGAGAAATCATGCAATATTTGTCCTTTTATGTCTGGCTTATTTCATATGGCATAATATTTTCAAGGTTCATCCTTGTCATAACATGTATCAGAATGTTTTTTTCTTTTTATGGTTAAATAACATTCAGTTGTGTGTGTATGTATATGTATATATATATATACATACCATGTTTTATTTATCCATTTGCCTGTTGATGGACACTTAGGTTGTTTCCACGCTTTGGCTATTGTGAATAAAGCTACTATGAACATTGGCATACACGTATCTGTTTAAGTTCCTGTTTTCAGTTTTCTGGGGTGTATACATAGTAGTGGAATTGTTGGGTCAAAAGTTAATTCTATGTTAAACGTTATGAGGAACGGCCAAATTGTTCTGCATAGTGGCTGTTCCATTTTATATTCCCCTTAGCAATGTATGAGAGTTCTAATTTCTCCACATCTTCACCCACACTAGTTATTTTACATTTTTTGAATGATAGCCTTCCAAGTATGTTCGAAGTTGTATTTACTTAGGTTTTGATTTTCATTTCCCTAGTGACTAATGATACAGGCATTATTTTCATGTTCCTATTGGCCCATTTGTATACCTTCTTTGGAGAAACGTCTGTTCAAGTCTTTTGCACATTTTTAAATTGGGTTGCTTGTCTTTTGTGACCAAGTATAGATGATGGCTGATCTTCACCGGCTGAGTTATCCTATCACCTAGTTGTTCAAAGCTTCTCTGTAGCAAATACTCATAGTGGGCATTAACACAAAACAGCAAGTTCCACCTAATTTATGCCCACTCCCATACGTCCATTAAAATGTCTGTTTCTAGAACTCTTTGTCTCTGACCTTCAATCTTGTTTCCTCCTTATCTCTGCCCAAACAGATATGTCACTGACCAGTGACTATGTGTCTATAAATCCTTAACTTTGTCCACTTCTCCCTCCATTGATTGTAGTCATGGGATATTTGAGGATATTTGATCACTGGGGAAATTTCCCTCACTATTTTCCTATGAAGTCATTCCTGAGTGGTGCTATAGTGCACCAACAATCAATTGTTTGCTTGCACCAACATAGTGAGCTGTCTCATCTATGAACTGGACTCAAGAAGTACTGAGATTTTGTAGCAGCAATAACACTTGAACAGTATGGAATCAGTAGTAAATAAAATGATTGTAGAGTTGGATATTTCTTGAATACCTTGATAAGAAGAGAATGACAGGCTCAGGTCAGTCAGTTAACAACTCAGAACACACATGGAATTCAGAAGGCCACTGTATTCATTTCCTAAGCTGCCATAACACATTAAGACAATCTGACAATAGAAATCTATTCTCGTATTTCCGGGAGTCAAAAGTCTGAAATCAAGGTGTTGGTAGGGTTGGATCCCTCTGGAGGTTCTGAGGGAGAATCCATTCCATAATTTTCTCGTAGCTTCTGGTGGCTGCAAGCAATTCCTGTGGCTTATAGATGCATCATTCCAATCTCTGCCTCCATCTTCACATGACCTTCCCCTTTGGTGTATCTAGGATTTTTTCTTTTCATTGATTCATTTTATAAACACATATTGAGTCTGATGTATATACCACATAATGTGCTAGACATCAGTGAGATAAAAGTGAGTGTTTCAAAGCCCCTCTCTCAGTTTGCTCAGATCCTAGTATAAAAATTAAAACATTAGCCATGTAATACTGGTTTGATTCTAATTAGTTAGCAACTTGCTTGGCTTCATTATTCTATCGTTTGTCGGAAAGAGCTATGTGTTCTATCACAACTTTCAAGCACTTCTCTCTGAACTATAAAGATGCTGACACACAATTCTTAATCACAAAACTTGAGTATGTTCATTAGGCCACGGAGTCTGAAATTGCAGCCCTGACCACACAAGCTAATATTACCAACTTCTGTTATCTAGTTTACATATCTTGATCACCTCCTCTGCCCTGAGAGAATAATTTTGCTGTTTTTCCTGTAATTTAAACCACCCTTTTAATGCCACATAGTAATTTGGATTCACGACTGTCTGGTTGCCTTTAACTCTGGCAACGTTTTAGGTCCAGCATCTGCACAATGGGTCTAAGAAACATTTCAGCAAATCATCATAATATGGCAAGTTCAGAACTAAGGAAGTCAATTTGAATGTAAATTAGGATCTTGAGTCAACAAAAGTACTCTAGATTTTCTGGTTTAGTGTCTCAGTGTCTATTTTGGTGAAAACAATTCTGATTAAATCAGATGTTCTTTTCCTTTGTAATTTTCATTGTAGAGTTAAATGTATTTTATATTGAAGCAGAGTGTTTCAAAGTATTAAAGGGCACAAATTCCTATTCTGGCGAGGCAATTCTTTAAAGTTACTCTATTAAGTCTTAATTTCTGCCCTAGAATAAAAGCAAAACTTGTTTCTGTATGTACCGTATAAAATGATTCCATTTCATATAGAAACATTATTATTCATACCCTAAAGTGCACCATAAAGGTTTGTTCCAATTCTCAAAGTCTTACAAGGAAAAGTTAAGAAAATTGGTTTAGAAGAATAACAGACTCTCTTATCTCTATCTAGTACTTCTCTAGAAAAAAAAAAGAAAAAGAAACTATCATATAAGAAAAAGGTATTAATGCTCACTAATTAGTTTGTACAGTCTTTTTAGAAAAACATATATGCGTTTTTCAAGTTAAAATATATGTGAGCTACTTAAGTACCTACTAGTTAAAATTGCCAAAATATTCTTCTAGGAGTTTGGTGGTGCATTTCTCCAACATAATTATAATCCAGTTTGATATTTGAATATTTCATCCAGCTACTAAGATTCTGCCTTGATCATAAAACATATCTGTCTAGAACACCTGGACAGATGAATGAATGAAAAGTGGGTTTATTTTAATGATTTTGATAAATGCCTTCAGCTGGTCATGAAGAATAAATCAGTTCAAACAAATTTCAGGTAAATAATCCACATGCCACATGGCTAGGAAGAGCCACACAACTTCAACTAATGTTAACAAAGATCCTCCAAAGAATTCTGAGGAGGAAAAGAAATTTAGTCCAGTTTATGGTGTAAAATGATGTTTGCATTTCTAGTTTTCAAAATCTCAGGCAAATCAAAGTAGAGAGCTAGCTCCTAGATACATGAAGGGAAGGACTGAAGAAATATGTGATCAAGGCAGAACCATCTGTGGCAATTTAATGATGATTTCAGGCTTGTACCAAAAACACACTTAAGAAATTAAGAGTTAAAAGGAAGACAATTTCAAAGGGATGCGAATACTGAAGAAAATATCTGTGTATATAGATACAAAAAAATGGTCTCTTATAATAGTGTTAGAAGCATCTAGATCGTAACTCTTAGAATCACTGTAATTTTTGTATTTAATGCCCATCCTTTACATTTTGTCATTTTCTGATTTGTGCATGAGATCAAACAGACTAACAAAATCTATACCCCTAGGGTTACTCTGTGCTCTTGTTTGTTGGGAAAGGCTCTGGGTAACTCATTTTATCTTGGTGTAATGTTTAATACTGTTTCATTTACTCTCAAAAGTGTTCTGGTTTGAATGATAAATTTTACGTTCACTCTAAGAATGAAAGAAACTTGAATAGTCCCATGTAATATAAAGTTATATGTGGGGCCTAATTTATTTTCTTCTGGCTCTAGACACTCTATAGTCTCAGCAATTGAAATATCTAGTTGTCAATTATTACTGTGCATTTCTGTTTCACTTAGTATTAATTAAAGTGAAATTAGATTGAGATACTTAAATATTTCTTCCAGGCTTTTATCTTGACTTATGTGATGTTCAATTGAGAAGAGCATTATGACCAATAAGAGAGTAGTTTCTGAGTGGTTGTTCCATTTACTGAATTACTCAAGAAGAAATAAGCTACTTTGGAAAGACTTCAAGACAGTATTTTCCTCAAAGAAACATTTCCTATCAGCCTGGTGTAAATGTTATTCTTATGATTTGTGTCAATCATGCTCTTTTAAAAGAAATGCTATTCGTGTAATTATAAAAAATAATAATAATAAAGTTAATGACATATGAATTTCACAGGCATTAGCTAATATAAGAGAAGAATTTCTTTCACATCTTTTAGAATGCTTTACCTGGTATCATATAAGGTTTGTGGCCAGGTAGATACCAAGATTGTGCTGAGTTAGTATTAAGAACCTACAGTGGGGAATTCAGCTGAAAAACACTGGCAAAGATGGGGGGTAATTTAGTAAGTGAATAATAGGCTCTTAAGACAGTTCTGAAGTTATAATTCAGGAAGAGAACAGGATGCCTGAAACTGCAGAGGTTGAGAAATAGAATATGGAACTAAGCGTAGCTTTACCAATTCTGCAGAATTTTACCCTTCTTGCATAGGTTGTTTTTCCTGGGTCTTCTTTGCAGGGATGATGGCTTTATTCCTAGGTTTCTCAAAGACACCTATCACCTGGAATCTTCCATATAGTCACATAAGATAGCACCTAAAATTATCCTTGTTCCTAGTCTGAATAGAGATGTTAAAATTGGCTAGAATCACTTTAAAAGAAATACAACAGATTTTTCTCCTTCAAATTTTAGAAATTGCCTTTTTGGCAGACCAACTGCTTCTTGGACAATATGGATCTGTGTTTTGATTGAGGGAATTTTCAGTGTAATTCTCCATAAGAAAGCCCAATTTGTATTGAAGAAAGCCTCAAAACTCTCTATTTGTTAGAAAGCATTCTAGAAGGCAATGTTTCTACTCAGTTTTAAATAAAATAATTTATAGCTGTTATAGCTTCTCTTTACACATTGGTATTTAATGTCCCTCTTTGAAAAGCACAAAATTATGATGTTCATCCCCAAATTTCTAAAATCTGCATATTCAATCCTGATATTTAATTATTTTATTTTTTTTTAATAGAAATGTGTGGATTGGGGCTGTAAAATATGGTCCCAACATTTTTAAGGAATATCAGTGAGCCCCCTGAGGATAGAATGCAATAATCCAAATTTTGTCAAATGTCACTGACAGGAGGCAGGCTCATCTAGAACCTTAGCCTCACTCATTTTGGAAGTGAGGTTACAAGCATGCCAACATATAATGGTAAGTACAATCGATGATTTGTTTTGTTTCCTATTATCTTTATTTTTAAGAAGATTAACCAAAACAAATATGTGTAGCCTCTGAGAAATGAAATGTACAGTTAATACTATGAAGCCCAGAGGGAAATAATCTTGTCCAAAGGGTATAGATTTTCAACAGATATAAGTGAGCTCTCAAAGTCTAAGAAACAACACTGCCCCCACTCTCTTTATACCCACATCTATTAAAAATTATTTTTTAATGCTAGAAAAGTCAAATCAGGCATTGCCAACAAATCCATCCAAATATGACACACTTTCCAGTTGACTGATATGAAAACAATGAGCAAAGTATGAACAACTACTGTATAAGGATTGAATGATGATAAAAGTTTAGGGTTATTTTGCGGGCAATGTTCAGACAAAGTATTACAAGGGCCATTGGCCTACACTGGAACAGAAGTGGATGTCCAGTCTTGCTTCCTCCTATTTTTACCCAAAAGCTATAGCATTTCTATATAGAAATTTTATGTGTTTTAGTTGGAGTAGGACTTGGACTTTTGGTTTAGATTTTTAAAGTACTACCACCAAATAATAAGAGATCAGTGCTTGAAAGACCCTTAGAAATGGTATAGTCTAGGAGTCTATATGAGAACATGTGATGGTTAATTTTGTGTGTCAACTTGGCTAGGCTATGGTTGTTTGGTCAGACACTAGTCTAGATGTTACCATGAAAGTATTGCAGATGTGGTAAATAACTACAATCAGTTGACTTTACATAAAAGAGATTGCCCTCAATAATGCGGGTAGGCGTCATCTAATCAGTTGAAAGACTTAAGAGTAAAAACTGAAGTTTCCTGGAGACTAGGAATTCTTTTACTCAAGACCATAACACAGAAATTCTGCCTGAGTTTTCAACTGGTAGCCTGCCCTAAGGACTTCAGGCTCAAGACTACAACATCAATTCTTATCTGGAGTTCCACCCTGCTGGCCTGCCCTACCGAAATCAGACTTGACAGGTCCACAATCACACAAGCCAGCCTTTTTAAACAAACCACAAACAAACATCCTATTGGTTCTGTTTCTCTGGAGAATGCTACATGATACAGAGCAGATACTTTTGTTTCAGAGTTCTAAAATAATTTTTAGTTAGAATTCCTTTAGGCAAAGCATAAATCCTTCAGTTCCCCTAGGTACTCACCATTCTCTGTTGTCTTACACTCAGTTTTGTCCCTGAAAGTATCTGAGTATGAGATTCCTCTCTTAAGCTACCCCCTCAGTTTATAGATGAAGAAACTGAAACCCACAATTGTAAAAGGGTCTTATCTAAATTCTTAGGGTTTTTGAAGGGCTAAGACTAAAGCTCAGATGACATTGTTTCCAGAGCACCTTACTTCCCATGACCCATTCCTGACTGTCAGTCCCTTCCCTTTGCAACCTTATCATAAGCTTAGCTTCAGCCTAGTTCCCAGCAGCCATCCAAAAATAAACAACCCTAAAGTCAGTCCTGTTTGAACCTTCTCTGATAAGGCACTTACTTCAGGCCTAACAGTGCTTGCTTCTACACATCCTCTCCAGCCAACACAGGAGAGAACTTTGAGGGTGACCTGCATAAGAGAGGGACAAGGCTTTTTTTCTCACTGCAGATGAGGGAACTATCACAGGGGAGGGTAGAGTAAGCCAAATTCTTCCATGGTCTGAAGGGCCAGACCTAAAGTTTCAGAGAATCATAGTAAGACCAGAGCCTCAGCCTATTTGAAGCTCAGTGGAAGACCCCACAGTCTTGACTCCCTTTCAAGAAGGTTTAATAATAGAGTTTTTTTTTAGAAAAGTCTTGTTGTAAGACAGACTCAACTTTATGCCAACCCACGTCAAGAATACACAGAAAAGTCATTATGAGCTTTCATAGCATTTTGCTTCCTTTGTAAGGAATAGAATCAGAGCTAAAAGTACCTTGAAATGATGTCTAACGCTCTTAATTATCAGAAGGACGACCTTACTTAGAAAAGAGAAGTGAGTTGCCCATAATATACAGAAAACCATGACTGGAATCCAAGTGTCCTGCTCATATTCCAGTGATTTTATGTTGTTGTTTTTTTTTTCCTCACACTGCATATTTTAAATGTTCTGAGGCTCATTAAAGCAACACCAAATAGTCAATTTTCCTTTCTGGATTCTTTGAGTAACTCTGTCAAAAATACCTCAGGACTGTGTTTTCAAAGGAGACCCTCCTTTTATTTTTTAATTTGCATTATTTTTTTGTTTTTCTTTTTAAAGAAGATAGCCTGTGATCAAAATGTTTAACTCCACTCACAGAGTTACATATATTCTCATGCTGATAAATAGAAAAGGAAAGCAAGCAGAAGAAAATGACTCCATTTCTTGAAGGTGCACTGTCCTCTTTTCTTCTCAGATTAATGCTATCTGACATGAACATTGCAATTCACTGCATCATGCAGAAAATGTAAAAGGACAGCTTTTCTGAAAAACAAACCACTGCTTTCAGAATATAACTAAAATGAAAAGCAGCATGTAGCTGGGTCTTCTGGTCAGGCACATGGAAAATGTTTTCTATTTGGCAGCATTTATCCAGAGGCCAAAAGAGTTCACAACCATGCATTTTGCTATTCATATAACTGTGGATCTTTCTCTTGTTCTTCCTCACCTTATTATCTCCTTACATTCTAGTCATCTTTTCCAAACTACCTATTCTGCCACTCCATCCCATGCTAGCTCTCAAATGAAAGCAAATAACACATCACTGGGACCCTCCTTGCCATTTGTTCTATCTCCCATTCCCCTCAAGGTTTACTAATCAGGAGAATGCTACAGATAGTGTATGTGGATTTTTCCAAGGAATATGACAGGTTCTCACATTATCTTGTGTATAAGATGTACCAAAATGTGGGACTGGTATAAGGATAGTGATGTTGATTCATAGCTGGCTAAAAAACAATACCGAAAAGGTGCCAATCAAATGAGCAAAAGTCAACTTACAGAAAGCTCTCTCTCTAGTGAAACACCACAGGAATCTGTCCTTGGTCCTGCTCTGCTGTCTATATTTAGGAATGGCCTCACCAGCCTGTGAACACTATGAGGCCAGACATTTCATATTCACCATTCCCACGTTTGGTATAAATTAGTTAGTCAATAAATGTTTGTTTAAGAATCAATGACCAAGATGAACATATTGATAATATACACATCAAATTCACAGGATCAAGGATCAAAGAAAGCAATCTCAACACATTATTGATGACGGGGGTAACAAACAAGATCTAATGAGTACTTGGCTACAGACATACCATAATTTGTCAAATATAACAAAGGGTAAGTTTGGTTTAAGAGCAGAATGAGTTTAACATATAATATTTTAAAAAGACTCTGGAGATGTCAACAAGATGACAGAATAAGGGATACCAGCCTTCATTTCTAACAACGACAATAACAACAATGAAAAAAAATTAGCTATCCACAAAGAAAATAGCCCTGGGAGTGCTCAAAAGTCCAATGAAGAACGTATAGTAACACAGTGGAGCAAAAAGTGGAGAATAATTGCACAGAAAGGATTGCTGGGGAGATCAGCTTAGCTAAGATGTTTGGAAACAGCTAGGAGCAAAGAATGTGAGAGTTATCAGTATCAGCCACATGGTAGGTGCTATTACACTCCCCAGTTGCCTGCTCTGTGGAGGACCCCAGCATCCTTTGCTGCTGAAGACCTCAACAGCCCCTGTGACAGCTGCAGATTCCTTACAGCTTTCAAAGTGGGGGACATCATAGTGTTCATTGGCATGGATCCCAGCAGACTGCTCTGCAGAGGACACTGGCAAATTTAACCACTGAGTTAACCAACAGCCATCACCACCATGGATCACCCTGGGAAGGGAGATGCACTGCCCACCCCCACAGAAGGAAATACTGTTGCACCATACTGGGACAAGTGTTGTCACCCCCAACCACTCACAGGCTCCATACCCCAGAGCTATAGCTGCTGCACATGCCCCTGCACTCCAGACTCCGGCCCTGAGGCCACTCTATGTGCCCACATCTCACACACTGGAACCACCACTGCTATGAACTAGCCAGCACTCCAGATGCCAGAGTTACTAACTCACCACGTACACTTGCACTAGTGACCCCAGCTCCATCGCTGCCCATGGGTGTTCATGTATCAGACACCAGTGCCACCACCACTGTGAGGGCACCTAATAGCCAGACTTGATACTCAGAGACTATAAATGCCTGCATTAAGTAAAAAGAAAGATCTCAAATAAATAACCTAACTTTATACAGGAACTAGAAAGAGAGAAATAAACTAGGCCCAAAGTTAGCAGAAGAAAGGGGAAAAATGTTAGCAGGCAGAAATAAATGGAATAGAGAGAGATAAACAATAAAAGAGATCAATAAAACTTGAGTTGGTGTTTTGAAAAGATAAAGAAAATTGACTCACTTCTAGATAAACTAAGAAAGAGAGCCGACTCAAATAAATAATATCAGAAATACAAGAGGAGACATTAAAACCAATACCATAGAAATATAAAGGATAATGAGAGACTATTATGAACAATTATGTGCAAACAAATTGGATCACCTAGAAGTAAGTGAGATGTCACCTTACACCTATTAGGATGTCTTTACTCAGAAAGATAACAAGTGTTAGTGAAGACGTGGAGAAATTGTACACTGCTGGTGGGAATGTAAAACGGTGACACCACTATGGAAAATTGTATGGCAGTTCCTCAAAAAATTAAAAATAGAACCACTATATGACCCAGAAATCCCACTTTGAGGCATATATCCAAAAGAATTGAAATTAGGATCTCAAAGAGATATCTGCACTTGCATATCATTGCAGCATTGTTTACAATAGCTAAATTATGGAAATAATCTAAATGTCCGTTGATGGATGAATGGATAAAGAAGATGGGGTGTATAAATACAATGAAATATTATTCAGCCTTAAAAAAGAAGGAAACCCTGCCATATGTGACAACATGGATGAACCTTGAGGACATTATGTTACATGAAATAAGCCAGTAACAGATGGACAGGTATTGCATGATTCCACTTACATTAGGTATCTAAAATGATCAAGCTCATAAAAACAGAGAGTAGAAAGGTGGTTGCCAGGTACAAGAAGGAGGGGGAAGTTGCTGTTCAATGAATATAAAATTTCAGTTATGAAAGATGAGTAAGTTCTAAAGATCTGCTGTGCCTATAGTACTATATACTGTACAATATTGTGTTGATAGTTAACAAGACTGTATTGTGGACTTCAAATTTCATTAAAAAGGTAGATCATGTTGTGTTCTTGCTTCAGTGAAAAATAAATTTAAAATATTTTTAAGATTCTAAGGTTATTAATTGACAGGGAGCTCAAAATATTATAAGAGCATAATAGGGCTGCCAATAAAGCTAATGTAAGCTTAGGTTGGGGTAAAAGAAGAATGGTGTCCTGAGCTTAGTTGACCCTTGAACAATGCAAGGGTTAGGGGCACCAATCTTCCATGCAGTTGAAAATCCACATATAGTTTATAGTTGGCCCTCTGTATCTAAGGTTCCTTTGTATCCTCGGTTCTGCATCCAGAGATTCAACCAACTGTGGATCATGAAATACTGCACCATTTACTATTGAAAAAAATATGCACATAAGTGGATACACACAGTTCAAACCCATGTTGTTCAAGGGTCAACAGTAGTTGAACTCCTATTCTAGTTTCCAGGACATCTACACTGGCAAAAATCAGTTTTACTAATGATCCAGTTATCCAATTATAGCTTGCCTAAAATGGAACTTCCTTTTGAGTATTTTGGCATCCATTCAAGGATCCTAAAAATAAAATATAATTATATTAAAAATATAAGAAAGGGACTTTAGACCAACAGTCCAAAAAGTTCCTTAGTAGACAAAGTAGGAAAAGTACCCATTAAGAAAACAAACCATCCCATCATTCATAGTATGCAGCATAAAATATGAAATTATGTCAAAAATACTCCCTAACATATTGGATTTTAAATATCTAAAAATACCAAAAAGATGGTAAAATAAAATACAGGGTGCTATGACTGCAAAAGCCCTCAGAAAAGCATTGTAGTTTAAATAAAGTAGCACATAACCTTTGTCTACATTGGCAAAATTACAATCAAACCATTGTACCCAGTTCTGAATGTCCATTGAGAAAATGCAGCACGTTGAGAGAGGAGTAATAAGGATTATTGGAAGACTTGAAAAAATACCATTTTAGAAAGAGGTGAGGCAACTCCAGATGATTTCAATGGAGGAAAAAAAATGATACATGTTGGACATGATATCTGACCTTACGTACTTGAAAATATTCATTACGCTTATTCCATTAGCTTCAATGATCCAATCTAGAATAAGTAAAACTGATTATACAAAGATACCAATCAGGGCTGAAAGTATGAAAGAATGTTTGGTCAATTGTAACTTTAAACATTGTAAATGGCTGCCTTGGAATTATATTATTAAGATTGTTCTTGCAGATTATTACTTATAACCTTAATATTAAGATTTATATCATTAAGGTTATTTATAAAGAAACCAAATTTAGAACAATTCTACTGAGGGTTGAGACTGAATTTCTTTCTTAGGCTTGGCATTAAAGTTTTTCTCTCTGAAAATTCTTTGTACCCATCCTGGCCACTATGACTCTTTCTTTCCTGATTCCTTTTTTTTTAATGAAGTACTGTGAACTGTAAGTTAGTTTTTATTTGAAGACTGGACTTTGAAATTTTCAGCTATCCAGAACATTACCAAGAATCAGACAAGAAACTGAAATATTTGTTATCAAGCCCATGATACAATGTCCCATTTCTATTGGTGTCAGATTATTACAGCCTTTATTACTTTCTGTCTTAATGTAAAATACAACAATAATAGTAAATTTGAAATTTGGTGCAAGAAGGCATACATTGTAGGCACATTGATGGGATAGTTGACAATCCTTAGAGACAGGACAGCCATAAATAGCAGACTGAAGCATAAAAAATATGGTTTTGCTGACCAATTGGGCAAAAAACCCACTAACTCCATAACATCTGAGAGCATCACTCTTTTTCAACACAAAATGATCATTATTTATAATAATCAGAAGTTATTAAAAATAATCCTATTGAACTATCTAATGGATATTTTCTTTAGGGAGTTAGAGGAATGTCTTATTTATTTTAGAATTTTTTTCTTAAACATAGATCAAATTTTAAAAATCAGGCCAATAGAGATTCACATCATTATATGGAAAAGCACTTATGTAAAGGGCAACCCCCGCCCCCCAACCCCTCGTGCCTAAAGATGTCGGATAAACTTTATTGCACTTCATCCTAGATTTCACTCTTTGACATTGCCTAATTTGGATTTATATAGCAACGTGAGTTGAGTCTAGGAAATTGGTCTTACTCCACTTCCAATCCTAAGGATTTACAATTGTTACTAATTAATATGATAGGGTGGGAGTTGGGAAGATAGGAATAGCCTCATACCCCAATGTTAGACTCAAAATATCCCTGGAAATAAAGACATGAGAGCTCTGTACCAAATATTCACCTGAATTATTCAAGGGGTCTATTTTTCCCCTGAACTATTTTATTAAATGTTCAAAAAATTTTTTTATTATTGTTGTCTTTCCAATATTTAACCATTTAATTAGTAGCAGATCACACCATGCTTGAGCACTACTTAATTTAACTAATAATTACCACCCAGAAAAATTGCTCATAGAGCAAATTTCTACAAAACAAATGATCTTTTTCCATTGATCTTTATAATAATGTAAGGAATGTGTTCCCGATTTTTTTTTAATTTGCTGTTCCTGCCTCTGGGTGATTATAGCACAAAGAGGGGTATAGTTACTCCACTAATTCAGAACATCTGCCACCTGCCTGGAGCCATGGCTCAATTCAGGCATAGGATGCAGGAAGCCCTGCTCTTTCCACCTTGCTTAATTTCAAATGCTTGCTTCATGCAGGCAACTTCTTATCCCCTACTGCCACAGCCTAGATTTGATGTCTTATCTAAGATCAGGCTGTGGGAGATAAGTGTAGCAGCTGGTCACATCCTGCTGTTTCTGTGGCAAGGTGCAGATAACTGGAGATCTCATTTTGTATATGCTCCTGGAAGCTATTTGTCTGCTGGCAAGTTTCTGTTCATGTGAGGTTTCTGGAAGCATATATTGAATTTATTTTTTACTTTTCTGTTATGGTGAATTTCTCATTGGTGAATCCTATGTAATGGGGTACACCTGCACTGTTGAATCAAGAAGGAGGGAAGCTGCATAGTAAAATTAACAGTTGGCATTTGATGTTAGGACACATGACTACATTTGCAAATTCACTCAATAAATCCACAGACTTTTTATATTCCTGTGTGTGTATGTGCATGTACATTATATTTCCAGCTAGGAAATGATCACATCTCTTGATTGCTTCACACTGTGACTCAGTGTTCAGGCAGCACTGAATCAGCATTTGTAAAGACACTGTTGTTGGAAGCTTTGTTTTTTAGCTAAGATGCACAATTGAAGTATGATCACTTTATACTCACTAACTATCCCAGTGCCACTTTTTTAAGGATAAGGACATTAATTAGTTCCACTGTCCTAAACCAATTCTAAATTAGGTAATTATGTTTTATATCCAGCAGTTTCTGCTGGGAAACAAGTTCTTCACTTCCTATCTCTAACTGATGGCCATCTGTTAAATAGCTTCCATTTTTCCCCAGAGATGGTTACACATCAGATATGATTCTTTTACAGGATGCTTTCAGAACATTCAAGATGAAAGGAGCTATGTAAATGGTATTGTTATTGTTTATTATTATAATCAGTGACAACTCTCTTCATAGCATTATTGCATTAGTAATTTGGAGGTAAATGACAATGTTGTAAGATGCATCTCAGATAATTGTGTTAGAAAAAATTTCTTATATGCCAAATGCTTGTGTCCCCCCAAAATTCATATGTTGAAATCCTGACCCCTAATGTGATTATCTTAGGAGGTGGGGCCTTTTGAAGATAATTAGCTCATATGGATGGAGCTCTCATCAATGGGATTAGTGCCCTTAAAAAAGGGGCCCCAGAGAGTTCTTGCCCTCTTTCTTCCATGTGAGTTGGCAGTCTGCAACCCAGAAGATGACCCTCACAAGAACCAGACCAAGCTGGATCCCTGATCTTGAACTTCCAGCCTCCAGAACTGTGAAAAATTATGTTCTGTTGTTCATAAACCACCCATTTATGGAAATTTGTTATTGTAGCCCAAACTAAAACAAATTTTTGCCTGAAAACCAATTCATATTAGTCAAGTACTTCCCAAGTTCTTAATAAATGGATATCTGTTAGCAGAAAATAATTTTAAACTCATTCTGATTCAAGATTTTATACAGTGTAGGGTGGTAAAGGGGAAAGGGGGAAAGTAACCTGAAGTCTATTTTAAAGAACATTGGAAATAATATTTAAAATCTTGAGTAGTCTATTGGATGAAATAATCACTAGTGATGAAAGGGAAAGTTAATGGGAATTCATCTTGTGAGCTATCCATATCTCCTCACTTATGAAAATAAAACTTTTCAGCAGATGTTTCCTATTAAATATCCTGAGGAGTGTCCATCTCTCCAAAAGACCAAGTACAAAAAGTCACATTTAATTAGAGATGAAATTTAACAAATGCACTAGAACACTGATCTATTATAATTCAACTTTTAATGGTCACATACACATTCCCAAAATTAAGAAACTATAAATAGTATTGTGAGTTTATATATAAATGATTTGAGTCTATAAATATGAGATGTGTGATTCATTTTGTGTATAGAGATTGTGCTGGTCATGTCAGCTATTCTGATGGTTGCAGAGGTTGAGACAACTCCTAGTAAGCAAGTTGCATGTAAATGGAATCCATGTTAATTCTATTTAAGTTTCATTATCACAGTAAGTACACAAGATCCTCAGGGAGGCAAGGCAATTGAGAGGTGGTCATGTCTAATCATCCATGCTCTGAATCTAGTAGTGAGACAGCACTATGGGATGGGTTTTAGACAGACATAATTTCCCCCTGTGACAAATTCTTTTAAGATTAACACTATAATCACCAAAAAGAAATCCTTGGCTTCTCTTAATAACTCTTTGTAGATTTAATACCCACCTCCCCAAAAAAGTATGCCTTGCATGATATTAGTACATTTATGTTCCTTTAGGAAAGATACTATGTTGTATTCATCTTTATAGCCACTGCTCCTTGTAAAGTAGTATACTGCAGAAGCTCAATTAAAAACTTGCTGAATAAAAAATTGTTTCTAATTTTTAAGTGTTTATAATTCCTTGAAACAAAAAAAAATATACATTATCAACTTTGTAATAGTATTTCTTTAATTCAGCTTAAAACTGTCTTGTTATTGTTCCAGAAGCTACCTCCCATCATTCTGGGATTTTGTGAATGAATCTGTTGTCATCTGAGTTATTTACTTACTCAACAACTATTGAGCCACTCCTATATGCAGGTAACTGTGCAGGATACAAAGATGAAAAAGTCAGATCCCTAAAAGAGTTTCCAGTCTAATAGAGGAAGATAAGACAGTAGAAAGTCACAGGCCCCCTAATGGAGATACAGAAAAGTGCTACGTGACCTCAAAGGAGAGAAAAATGACAAAGTATGGGAGATGAATTAAGGACAGAATGATTCAGCCTATGGAAGCTTGTTTGGTTCAGAAGGGGTCCCTTTAAAATCTAGCACCAATGACATCTATTGGTCATCTTTTAACCCTTTTGTGAAATTATTTCTTGTTCACAAATTTTCTTATGATAATTTTTTAGGTAACACTTGGATTGCTCAGAGAGATTGACTAGTTCACTGGTTACTGTGTCATGTGATACCAAGTCCTGATGAGTTGAGTGCTCTTAAGAAGGACTTGCCTCCCTCAAGGTTTTTCATAAGACACTCTGCACCACTCATGCCACTGATTCCAAAGTTAATCTAGAAAAGGCCTTATGTATGTGCTGTGCACAGTTACTAGTCAAACCAGTAAATGAATTCCTAATCAAACTTGTTTCTTCAGAACAAAGCTATCTTTCATATCACCTTCATTTTGTTTTTAAATAAGTTGTGGAGGGACAGGTCAAGCTTGTACAAGTCACTGGTCAACCTGCTCTTTCTCAGCTAATGGGAAATGTCTCCCATGTTTCCATTTATTATAAATTATTATGATAAGGAAAGGGCAAGTACCAACAATCATTAAAACTCACTAGAACTGAGTGACAAAACACTATTGTCCATTTCTTTCCTGAAATCCATTAACCTCTCTTTCATGTGAAATGTCTCACATAATTTATTTTGATCTGAATATACATTTCTTTTATTATCAGTTACTGCACCACATGGTGTATTAAATGTAATCTGCACACATGGAGAAATTAGGTGGCCAAGAAATTAAGTAGCTGTCCTGTCTTGTGATAATATAATATCTCTCTGGAAAATAAAGAGGTCATTGATGGCAGTAATCTGAGACTCAAGAAGTAATCTGAGATTCAAGAAGATAGTTGTTTAAAATAAAATATAAAGACATAGGGTCTCAGATTGGCTCAAGATGGCAGAGTAGAAGGAAGTACACTCACTACCTCTTGGAAGAACAGCAGAATCACAATTACTGCTGAACAATAATTGAAAGGAAGACACTGGAACTCACCAAAAATGATACCCCACCTACAAAGACAAAGGGGAAGCTGCAGTGAGATGGTAGGAGGGGTACAATCACAATAAAATCAAATCCCATAATCACTGGGTGGGTGACTCACAAACTGGAGAACAATTATACCACAGAAGTCTACCCACTGGAGTGAAGGTTCTGAGCCCCACGTCAGGCTTCCCAACCTGGGGGTCCAGCAACAGGAGGAGGAATTCTTAGAGAATCAAACTTTGAAGGCTAGCGGGATTTGATTGCAGGACTTTGACAGGACTGAGGAAAACAGAGACTCCACTCTTGGAGTGCACACACAAAGGAGTGCACACATGAGGACCAAGGGGAAGGAGCAGTGACCCCAAAGGAGACTGAACCAGATCTACATGCTAGTTTTGGAGGGTCTCCTACAAAGGTGTGGGTGGCTGTGGCTCACTTGGGGACAAGAACACTGGCAGCAGTTCTGGGAAGTACTCCTGGGTGTGAGCTCTCTATGAATCTGCCATTAGCCCCACCAAAGAGCCAGGTAGGCTCTAGTGCTAGGTCTCCTCAAGCCAAACAATGAACACAGAGGGGGCTCAGCCCCACCCATCACCAGACAAGCAGATTAAAGTTTTACTGAGCTCTGCCCATGAGAGCAATACCCAGCTGTATCCACCACCAATCCCTCCTATCAGGAAGCTTGCACAAGTTGCTTATAGCCTCATCCACCAGAGGGCAGACAGCAGAAGCAAGAAGAACTACAATTAGATCATTCCCTAACACCATACACAAAAATAAGCTCAAAATGGATTAAAGACTTAAATGTAAGGCCAGAAACTATCAAACTCTTAGAGGAAAACATAGGTAGAACACTCTATGACATAAATCACAGCAAGATCCTTTTGGACCCACCTCCTAGAGACATGGAAATAAAAACAAAGATAAACAAATGGGACCTAATGAAACTGAAAAGCTTTTGCACAGCAAAGGAAACCATAAACAAGACCAAAAGACAACCCTCAGAATGGGAGAAAATATTTGCAAATGAAGCAACTGACAAAGGATTAATCTCCAAAATTTATAAACAGCTCATGCAGCTCAATAGCAAAAAAACAAACAACCCAATCCAAAAATGGGCAGAAGACTTAAATAGGCATTTCTCCAAAGAAGATATACAGACTGCCAACAAACACATGAAAGAATGCTCAACATCATTAATCATTAGAGAAATGCAAATCAAAACTACAATGAGATATCATCTCACACCAGTCAGAATGGCCATCATCAAGAAATCTAGAAACAATAAATGCTGGAGAGGGTGTGGAGAAAAGGGAACACTCTTGCACTGCTGGTGGGAATGTGAATTGGTACAGCCACTATGGAGAACAGTATGGAGGTTCCTTAAAAAACTAAAAATAGAACTACCATATGACCCAGCAATCCCACTACTAGGCATATACCCTGAGAAAACCATAATTCAAAAAGAGACATGTACCAAAATGTTCATTGCAGCTCTATTCACAATAGCCCGGAGCTGGAAACAACCTAAGTGTCCATCATCGGATGAATGGATAAAGAAGATGTGGCACATATATACAATGGAATATTACTCAGCCATAAAAAGAAACGAAACTGAGCTATTTGTAATGAGGTGGATAGACCTAGAGTCTGTCATACAGAGTGAAGTAAGTCAGAAAGAGAAAGACAAATACCGTATGCTAACACATATATATGGAATATAAGAAAAAAAATGTCATGAAGAACCTAGGGGTAAAACGGGAATAAAGACACAGACCTACTTGAGAATGGACTTGAGGATATGGGGAGGGGGAAGGGTAAGCTGTGACAAAGCGAAAGAGAGGCATGGACATATATACACTACCAAACGTAGGCTAGATAGACAGTGGGAAGCAGCCGCAGAGCACAGGGAGATCAGCTCGGTGCTTTGTGACTGCCTGGAGGGGAGGGATAGGGAGGGTGGGAGGGAGGGAGATGCATGAGGGAGGGGATGTGGGAACAGATGTATATGTATGACTGATTCACTTTGTTATAAAGCAGAAACTAATAAAAAAAATGGAAAAAAAAAAAAAAGAACTACAATCCTGCAGCCTATGGAATGAAAACAACATTCACAGAAAAACAGGTAAAATTAAAAGGCAGAGGACTATCTACCAGATGAAGGAACAAGATAAAACCCCAGAAAAACAACTAAATGAAGTGGAGATAGGCAACCTTCCAGAAAAAGAAGTCAGAATAATGATAGTGAAGATGATCCAAGATCTCAGATAAAGAATGGAGGCAAAGATTGAGAAGATGCAAGAAATGTTTAATAAAGACCTAGAAGAATTAAAAAGCAAACACTTAGAAGAATTAAAGAAAAAGCAGAGATGAACAATACAATAATTGAAAAGAAAAATACACTAGAAGGAATCAATGACAGAATAACTGAGGCAGAAGAACAGATAAGTGACCTGGAGTACAGAATGGTGGAAGTCACTGCTGTGGAACAAAATAAAGAAAAAAGAATGAAAAGAAATGAAGAGAGCCTAAGAGACCTCTAGGACAACATTAAACACACCAACATTTTCATCATAGGGGTCCCAGAACGAGAAGAGAGAGAGAAAGGACCTGAGAAAATATTTGAAGGGATTATAGTCAAAAAGTTACATAACTTGGGAAAGAAACTAGCCACCTAAGTACAGGAAGCACAGAGATTCCCAGGCAGGATAAACACAAGGAGAAGCACACCAAGATACATAGTAATCAAATTGACAAAAATTAAAGACAAAGAAATATTATCAAAAGCAACAAGGGTTAAATGACAAATAACATACAAGGGAATACCCAAAAGGTTAACAGTTGATTTCTCAGCAGAAATTCTACAAGACAGAAAGGAGTGTATGATATATTTAAAATAATGAAAGGGAAGAAGGTACAACCAAGATTACTCTGCGTGGCAAGTATCTCATTCAGATTCAATGGAGAAATCAAAAGCTTTACAGACAAGCAAAAGCTAAGACAATTCAGCATCACCAAACAAGCTCTACACAAAATGATAAAGGTATTACTCTAAGTGGGAAACACAAGAGAAGAAAAGGACCTATGAAAAAAATCCCAAAACAATTAAGAAAATGGTAATAGACCAAATGTAATATAGATAGCTAGTGGGAAGCAGCTGCATAGCACAGGGACATCAACTCGTTGCTTTCTGACTACCTAGAGGGGTGGGATAGTGAGGATGGGAGGGAGATGCAAGAGGGAGGAGATATGGGGTATAAGTATATGTATAGCTGAGTCACTTTGTTATAAAGCAGAAATTAACACAGCATTGTAAAGCAATTATACTCCAATAAAGATGTTAAAAATAAAAGAACAGAAAATGGTAATAGGATCATACATATCAATATTCACCTTAAAGGTGAATGCATTATATGCCCCAACCAAAAGACACAGGTTCACTGAATGGATCCAAAAACAAGAACCATATATATGCTGTCTACAATTCAGACCTAGAGACATACAGACTGAAAGTGAGGGGATGGAAAATGATATTCCATACAAATGGAAATCAAAAGAAACCTGAAGTAGCAATACTCATATCAGATAAAATAAACTTTAAAATAAAGAATGTTACAAGAGACAAGGAAGGACACTATATAATGATCAAGGGATCAATCCAAGAAGAAGATATAGCAATTAAATATATATATATATATTTATATAATATATATATAATATATTTATATATATAAATATTATATATAAATATATATATTTATCTATATAAATATATATATTTATATATATAATATTTAGATATATATGTCCCCTCCTATGCTGGGGATATATATATATATATATATATATCCCCAGCATAGGAGCACCTCAGTACATAAGGGAAATGCTTAAAACCATAAAAGAGGAAATCAACACAAACACAATAATAGTGAGGGGATTTAACACCTCACTTACACGAATAGACAGATCATCCAGACAGAAAATTAATAAGGAAACACAAGTTTTATATGACACAATAGATCAGATAGATTTGATTGATATTTATAGGACATTCCACCTGAAAACAGCACATTAAACTTTCTTCTCAGGGCACACGGAACATTCCCCAGGATAGATCATATCTTGGGTCACAAATCAAGCCTTGGTAAATTTAAGAAAATTGAAATCATATTAAGCATCTTTTCCGACCACAATGCTATGAGATTGGAAATCAATTATATGTAAAAAACGTGAAAGACACAAACACATGGAAGCAAACAATACGTTACTAAATAACCAAGAGATCACTGAAGAAATCAAAGAGGAAATCAAAAAATAACTAGAGACAAATGACAACAAAAACATGATGATCCAAAACCTGTGGGATGCAGCAAAACAAGTTCTAAGAGGGAAGTTTATAACAATACAATCCTATCTCAAGAAATAAGAAAAATCTCAAATAAATAATCTAACCTTACCCAAAGGAACTAGAGAAAGAACAACAAACAAAACCCAAAGTTAGTAGAAGGAAAGAAATCGTAAAGATCAGAGCAGAAATAAATGAAATGGAAACAAAGAAAACAGTAGCAAAGAACAATAAAACTAAAAGCTGGTTCTTTGAGTAAGTAAATAAAATTGATAAACCTTTAGCCAGACTCATCAAGAAAAAGAGGGAGAGGACTCAAATCAATAAAATTAGAAATGAAAAAGAGAAGTTACAACTGACACTGCAGAAATACAAAGCATCCTAAGAGACTACTACAAGCAACTCTATGCCAATAAATGGACAACCTGGAAGAAATGGACAAATACTTAGAAAGGTATAACCTTCCAAGATTTAATCAGGAAGAAATATAAAATATGAACAGACCAATCATAAGTAATGAAATTGAAACTGTGATTAAAAATCTTCCAACAAACAAAAGTTCAGGACCAGATGGCTTCACAAGTGAATTCTATCAAACATTTAGAGAAGAGCTAACACCCATTCTTCTCAAACTTTTCCAAAAAACTGCAGAGGAAGGAACACTCCCAAACTCGTTCTATGAGGCCAACATCACCCTGATACCAAAGCCAGACAGAGATACTACAAAAAAGGAAAATTACAGACCAATATCATGGATGAATATAGATGCAAAAATCATCAACAAAATACTAGCAAGCAAAATACAACACCACATTAAAAGGATCATAAACCATGATCAAGTGGGATTTATCCCAGGAATTCAAGGATTCTTCAATATACACAAGTCAATCAATGTTATACACCATATTAACAAATTGAAAAATAAAAACCATATGATCACCTCAATAGATGCAGAAAAAGCTTTTGACAATTTCAACACCGATTTATGATAAAAACTCTCCAGAAAGTGGGCATAGAGGGAACCTACCTCAACATAATAAAGGCCATATACTACAAACCTACAGCAAACATCATTCTCATTGATGAGAAAATGAAAGTATTTCCTCTAAGATCAGGAAAAAGACAAGGATGTCCACTTTCACCACTATTATTCAACATAGTTTTGGAAGTCCTGGCCACTGCAATCAGAGAAGAAAAATAAATAAAAGGAATCCAAATTGGAAAAGAAGAAGTAAAACTGTCACTGTTTGTGGATGACATGATACTATACATACAGAATCCTAAAGATGCTACCAGAAAACTACTACAGCTGAGCAATGAATTTGGTAAATTTGCAGGATACATAATTAATGCACAGAAAACTCTTGCATTCCTATACACTAACAATGAAAGATCAGAAAGAGAAATTAAGGAAACAATCCCATTCACCATTGCAAGATAAATAATATGATACATAGGGATAAACCTACCTAAGGAGGTAAAAGACCTCTACACTGAAAACTATAATATATTGATGAAAGAAATCAAAAATGACACAAACAGATGGAGAGATATACCATGTTCTTGGACTGGAAGAATCCATATTGTGAAAATGACAATACTACACGAAGCAATCTACAGATTCAATGCAATCCCTATCCCATTACCAATAGTATTTTTTATAGAACTAGGACAAAATAAATTAATTTGTATGTAGACACAAAAGACCCTGAACAGCCAAAGCAATCCTGAGGAAAGAAAAATGGAGTGGGCGGAATCAGACTCTCTGACTTCAGACTATACTACAAAGCTACAGTAATCAGGACAATTTAGTACTGACACACACACAAAAATATTTATCAATGGAACAGGATAGAAAGCCCAGAGATAAAACCAACCACACACCTATGGTCAACTAATCTATGACAAAGGAGGCAAGGATATACAATGGAGAAAGACAGTCTCTTTAAAAAGTGGTGCTGGGAAAACTGGACAGCTACATGTAAAAGAATGAAATTAGAACACTCCCTAACACCATACACAAAAATAAACTCAAAGTGGATTAATGACCTAAATGTTAGACCAGACACTCTAAAACTCTTAGAGAAAAACATAGGACATAAATCACAGCAACATATTTTTTGACCCACCTTCTAGAGTAATGGAAATAAAATAAAAAATAAACAAATGGAAACTAATGAAACTTAAAAGCTTTTTCACAGCAAAGGAAACTATAAACAAGATAAAAGAAACCCTCAGAATGGGAAAAAATATTTGCAAATGAATCAACGGACAAAGGATTAATCTCCAAAATATATAAATAGCTCATTCAGCTCAATATTAAAAAAAACAAACAATGTAATATAAAAATGGGCAGAAGACCTAAATAGACATCTTTCCAAAGAAGACATACAGATGGCCAAGAGGCACATGAAAAGCTGCTCAACATCACTAATTATTAGAGAAATGCAAATCAAAACTATAATGAATTATCACCTCACACCAGTTAAAACGGGCATCATGAGAAAATCTACAAACAACAAATGCTGGAGTGCGTGTGGAGAAAAGTGAACCCTCTTGCACTGTTGGTGGGAATGTAAATTGATACAGCCACCATGGAGAACAGTATGGGGGTTTCTTAAATAAACTAAAAATAGAACTATGATATGACTCAGCAATCTCACTACTGGGCATATACCCAGACAAAACCATAATTCAAAAAGACACATGCATCCCAATGTTCATTGCAGCACTATTTACAATAGCCAGGTCATGAAATCAATCTAAGTGCCCATCGACAGATGAATGGATAAAGAAGATGTGGCATATATATACAATGGAATATTACTCACCCATCAAAAGAAACGAAATTGAGTTATTTGTAGTGAGGTGGATGGACCTAGACTCTGTCTAGTGAAGTAAGTCAGAAAGAGAAAAACAAATACCATATGCTAAAATATGTATGGAATCTAAAAAAAAACAAAAGTTTCTGAAGAACCTAGGGGCAGGACAGTAATAGATGTAGATGTAGAGAATGGACTTGAGGACACGTGGAGGGAGAAGGTTAAGCTGGGACAAAGTGAGAGAGTGGCATGGACATATATACACTACTAAATGTAAAATAGATAGCTAGTGGGAAGCAGCCACATAGCACAGGGATATCAGTTCAGTGCTTTGTAACCACATAGAGGGGTGGGATTGGGAGGGTGGGAGGGAGATGCAAGAGAGAGGGGATATGGGGATATATGTATGCAATCCCACTAGTGGTCATATACCCAGAGAAAACCATAATTCAAAAATTTACATGCACCCCAATGTTCATTGCAGTGCTCTTTACAACAGCAAGGTCATGGAAGCAGCCTAAATGCCCACCGACAGATGAATGGATAAAGAAGATGTGGTACATATATACAATGGATATACAAAGCCATAAAAAGAATGAAATTGGGTCATTTGTAGAGACATGGATGGACCTAGAGACTGTCATACAGAGTGAAGTAAGTCAGAAAGAGGAAAACAAATATCGTGTATTAACACATGTATGTGGAATCAAGAAAAATGGTACAGATGAACCAGTTTGCAAGCAGAAATAGAGACACAGATGTAGAGAACCAACATATGGATACCAAGAGGGGGAAGTGGGGTGGTGGTGGTGGTGGCATGAATTGGAGATTGGGATTGACATATATACACTAATATGTATAAAATAGATAACAAATAAGAACCTGCTATATAAAAAAATAAATTAAATTAAAAAAAAGAGACTTAGGGTCTCATTCATGGAAAATAATGCATTTCATTTCAAAAATGATTGAAAGGAAATTACCAGGCTTTCCATGGTAAATATGTAGCTCACTATCTCTTCCCTCCTGTCCTCACTTTATGCATGTTAAATCAGTTAGGCCCCTGTTACTATAAGAAAAATATGCTTGTTCATTAACTGATGATAAAGTATGTTCCCTACAGGTGTCTATTAGTTTCTTTTCATAATACTGTAAGTGAAAATATATTTTTCACTTCAAATTCTAAGGTAGAATTATCAGTACCCTAGTGTTAATGTCTGCAGTGTAATCATTCTGAAACTACTCTTACTTATGCTTTGCTATGCTATGTTGAACATCTTATGGGAAAATACATCTGTGGAAAACCACAGCAATCCTTTAGTATCTGCTAGTAATCTATAATAGCATTTTGGGAAGATCACATTCAGAAGTAGTGTTATAGGGACCCCAAATGGAACACTTTTATCTATAATAGGAGAGAAAATAATGACAGCAGCAACCACAACAACACTATAAAAAAGGAAGCTCTTTCACACCTTAAATTTATTTTGCATGGTGCTAAAACAATGGGTTAAAACATAAGGTCTTCATCTGATCAGTTGTTTGCTCACTCTACATAATTACAAATAATCAAGTCAATGATTTCCCAAACATTTATTTAACTTGCCTTCTGGGTGAAGTGGCTGCATTGCTTTGGCATGGTTTTGACAGAGTCTGAGTCACAGTATGAAACATCAGATGGTGGATAGACTGCCGCGGAATGAAGTGAAGATATATTTGATGACCAAACATAGACCAAGAAGTCTACTAACAGCCTATGGCATTTATGGAACTGAAACATTTGTATCTGCAGTTTGCATGGAGATGATTTCGTGGAGTTTACCTTGTTTGCAAATTGCAATTCTAATCTTTGGAAAGTCTTTCTTGATAAGTGTGATAGTGTATGAAGCTCTGACTTGAGTGACTGGGTTTGCATTGAGAAAGAAAAATTCACTGGATTCCAGAACAGATATACTTTTTGAAAATAAGTATATGAAAAAGAGGTAAGAAATTATACTTTCAGATTGTTTTGGAGTAAAGTTGTATCAATATCAGTTTTCAACCATAAAAAACTCTGTAATTTTGTACTTTTGGCACCTCTTCTCACTCCCACATATTCCCAGATATATGACTCCCAAGTTGGATGATCAAAGTTTCCTGAAAAGAATTGGTCAAAATAGTTCCTAAAATATGCTAGGAACAAATTTATAAAAGAAAAAATAGCAATATTTTTACTGCTTTTGATAAGCACTATTTCATTGGGTGACCAACTGAAAACTCCTTAGCTCTCTTTATCTAGACACTCTTACCCATCTAAACATACACACACCCACACACACAATCATATATACATGTACAATCTTCAGCCATGTATTGTATCTGCATCATGAGTGTCATTTCTTGTCTACAGAAATACTTATGATCATTCTAAGAAGCATACAGCCAGTAACCACTGCTATACCCTTTAGGCCAGTGAAATTGTTCTGGTACTAAAAAAAAAAAAGAGTAGACTTTATCATGTGATAAGAGTAATACAGAGAACAATAAACAATAAATTTCTTAATCAAGAAATTAATCAAGAAACCCAAGGGGAAAACACTATAAAAAGGCAAGAGATAGGAAGGCTGGATTTATTTGCATATGTTTACAGAAGTGACTCATCAAGACCCATTTAGTTCCAAGTGACAAGAATCAACTCAAATTAGGTTAAATCAAATCTAAGAAGATAATTAGCTCATATAGCTTAGAAGGATGCTGGAGAAACTAAAAATGGGTGTAGGAACCACAGAAACCAGGACTTTAGGGTTTAGAAACAGAGTCAAATATACTAGTTTTATATATATATATATATTATATTTATATATTATATATATAAAATACTATGTGCAATAAATATACTATATATATATGATATTTTGATTAACCAGAAATCTTTCATTTTCATTTTGAAATACATAACATTGTCCAATATAAAAACACTGTGAAATTACTTTACAACTGCTTAGAATATTTGAGGGGCTGACTGGTGATTCTTAGAGTACATTCAGGCAAAATCTGTGAGTGGAAGCAAAAAAGAACTGGAAACAGAATAGAGATTTCTCAGTGAGCCAGAAAAACCATGATATGATCCAGAAAGTATTGAGTTGATTAAAGAACTTAATGCACTATCTAGCACTTAGTGATCAATAAATATTAGTCTTGTGCCATACTTTCGATAGCTTATCTCATTTATTCCTCACAATATTCAAATACGTAGAAAGTCCCATTTTACAGCTAAAGAAATTGGGGTGTCAAGCAACTTTTGCAAGGTCACAAAGCTTATAAATGAATGATTCATCTGCAAGTGGAACCCAGGCAAGTTTTCTCTAAAATTTCTCGTGTCATGCTACTTGTCAAAACAAAGCATTATGGTAAAATTTCAAGTTATGCCACTATTTTCTAAGGTAAATTTCCTCATATAAATAAGTTTAGAATAAAAGCATGGATATTTTAACATAAAAATACTTTTTATCTTCAGTATTGATGTTTATTTAATGTTACTGATATACAAATTTAAACCGAGTCAATATTCATAACTCTTTCAAACTGTTTAAATATGACCCACAGGAAAAAATACATTTTACACCACAACCCAGTAAACACATATGATTTTATTTATATGACTTAAACAAAAATTTTATGAAACAATATTTACGTTATCACATGTAATGCACTGTGGTACCTTATATGCTATTTTATCACTTTAAAAAAATAATGATGGCCATGACCTATGAAATTGATTTCTTAACCCTCTAATGGGTTGTGATCAACAGTTTGAATGAAAAACACTCATTTGAATAATGATGCTTTAAACAGCCATACCTACTTCTTTTTAGCTCCTAAGTATAATTGGATTCTCCACTCAACTGAAAGAAAAAAAAAAAAAAAGGAAAAGGCCCTGGAGGAGCTTCAAGATGGCAGAAGAGTAAGACGCAGATATCACCTTCCTCCCCACAAATACATCAGAACTACATCTACATGTGGAACAACCCCTACAGAACACCTACTGAACACTGGCAGAAGACCTCAGATGTCCCAAAAGGCAAGAAATTCCCCACGTACCTGGGCAGGGCAAAAGAAAAAACAGAGACAAAAGAATAGGGATGGGACCTGCACCAATGGGAGGGAGCTATGAAGGAGGAAAGGTTTCCACACACTAGGAAGCCCCTTCATGGGCGGGAGACTGCGGGTGGTGGAGGGGGGAAGCTTTGGAGCCACAGACAAGAGCACAGCAACAGGGGTGCGGAGGGCAAAGGGGAGATAGTCCCATACAGAGGATCAGTGTGGACCAGCACTCACCAGCCCAAGGAACTTCTCTGCTCACCCACCGGGATGGGTGGGGGCTGGGAGCTGAGGCTCGGGCTTCAGTCCAATACCAGGGAGAGGAATGGGGTTGGCTGTGTGAACACAGCCTGAAGGGACTAGTACGCCACTGCTAGCCGGGAGGGAGTCCAGGAAAGTCTGGAGCTGCTGAAGAGGCAAGAGACTTTTTCTTGCTTCTTTGTCTCCTGGTGCGTTAGGAGAGGGGATTAAGAGCACCGCTTAAAGGAGCTCCAGAGATGAGCATGAGCTGCGGCTATCAGCATGGACACCAGAGATGGGCATGAGATGCTAAGGCTGCTACTGAAGCCACCAAGAAGCCTGTGTGCAAGCACAGGTCACTATCCACACCATCCCTCCCAGGAGCCTGTGCAGCCCGCCACTGCCAGGGTCCTGTGACCCAGGGACAACTTCCCATGGAGAACGCATGGTGCGCCTCAGGCTGGTGCAACATCATGTTGACCTCTGCAACTGCAGGCTTGCCCCACATCCATACCCCTCCCTCCCCCAGTTCTGAGTGAGCCAGAGCCCTGGAATCAGCTGCTCCTTTAATCCTGTCCAGTCTGAGCAAAGAACAGATGCCCTCAGGCGACCTACATGCAGAGGAGGGGCCAAACCCAAAACTGAAAACCGGGAGCTGTGGGAACTAAGGAGAGAAAGTGAAATTTCTCCCAGCAGCCTCAGGAGCAGTGGATTAAATCTCCACAGTCAACTTGATGTACCCTGCATCTGTGGAATACCTGAATAGACAATGAATCATCCCAAATTGAGGAGGTGGACTTTGGGAACAATTATATATATATATATATTTGCCTTTTTCTCTTTTTGTGAGTGTGTATGTGAATGCTTCTGTGTGTGATTTTGTCTGTATAGCTTTGCTTTTACCATTTGATCTAGGGTGCTGTTTGTCCATTTTATTTCTTTTTCTTTTTTCTTTTTTTTTCTGCGATATGTGGACCTCTCACTGTTGTGGCCTCTCCTGTTGCACAGCACAGGCTCCAGCCAAGCAGGCTCAGAAGCCATGGCTCATGGGCCCAGCCACTCTGCAGCACGTGGGATCCTCCCAGACCGGGGCACGAACCCCCATCCCCTGCATCAGCAGGCGGACTCTCAACCACTGCACCACCAGGGAAGACCTGTTTTTCCTTTTTTATTAAAACTTTTTTTTCTTAATAATTATTTGTTTTTATTTTCACAACTTTATTTTATTTTTTCTTCTTCTTTCTTTCTTTTTTCCCTCTTTTATTCTGAGTCATGTGGAGGACAGTTTCTTGGTGCAACAATGAGGCATCAGGGCTCTGCAAAGAACGTGGGACAGCAAAGTTCAGGACACTGGTCAACAAGAGACCTCACAGCTCCACTTAATATCAAACAGTGAAAATCTCCCAGACATCTCCATCAACGCCAAAACCCAGCTCCACTCAACAACCAGCAAGCTACAGTGCAGGATGCCCCATGCCAAACAACTAGCAAGACAGGAACAAAACACCATCCATTAGCACAGAGGCTGCCTAAAATTGTAATAAGGCCACAGACACCCCAAAACACACCACGAGACGTGGACCTGCCAACCAGAAAGACAAGGTCCAGCCTCATCAACCAGAATGCAGTCACCAGTCCCCTCCACCAGGAAGCCTACACAACCCACTGAACCAACCTTAGCCACTGGGGACATACAGCAAAAACAATGGAAAGTACAAATGTGCAGCCTGCAAAAAGGAGACCCCAAACACAGTAAGATAAGCAAAATGAGAAGACAGAAAAATTCACAGCAGATGAAGCAGCAAGGTAACAACCCACAAGACCTAACAAATGAAGAGGAAATAGGCAGTCTACCTGAAAAAGAACTCAGAATGATAGTAAACATGATCCAAAATCTTGGAAATAGAATGGAGAAAATACAAGAAACGTTTAAGAAGGTCCTAGAAGAACTAAAGAGCAAACAAACAGTGAGGAACACTACAATAAATGAAATAAAAATTTCTATAGAAGGGATCAATAGCAGAATAACTGAGGCAGAAGAACGGATAAGTGACTTGGAAGATAAAATAGTGGAAATAACTACTGCAGAGCAGAATAAAGAAAAAAGAATGAAAAGAATTGAAGACAGTCTCAGAGACCTCTGGGACAACATTAAATGCACCAACATTCAAATTATACAGATGTCAGAAGAAGAAGAGAAAAAGAAAGGCACTGAGAAAATATTTGAAGACATTATAGTTGAAAATTTCCCTAATATGGGAAAGTAAATATTTAATCAAGTTCAGGAAACACAGAGAGTCAATTGCAGGATAAAGCCAAGGAGAAACATGACAAGACACATATTAATCAAACTATCAAAAATTAAATACAAGGAAAACATATTAAAAGCAGCAAGGGAAAAACAACAAATAACATTCTAGGAAATCCCCATAAGGTTAACAGCTGATATTTCAGCAGAAACTCTGTAAGCCAGAAGGGAATGGTAGGACATATTTAAAGTGATGAAAGGGGAAAATCTACAACGAAGATTACTCCACCCAGCAATGATCTCATTCAGATTTGATGGAAAAATTAAAAGCTTCACAGATAAGCAAAAGCTAAGAGAATTCAGCATCATCAAACCAGCTTTACAGAAGATGCTAAAGGAACTTCTCCAGCCAGGAAACACAAAAGAAGGAAAAGACCTACAATAATAAACCCAAAACAATTAAGAAAATGAGAATAGGAACATACATATTGATAATTACCTTAAATGCAAATGGATTAAATGTTCCAACCAAAATACAAAGACTGGCTGAATAGATACAAAAACAAGACATGTATATATGCTGCCAACAAGAGACTCACTTCAGACCTAGGGACACATAGAGACTGAAAGTGAGGGGATGGAAAAAGATATTCCATGCAAATAGAAATCAAAAGAAAGCTGGAGGAGCAGTTCTCATATTGGATAAAATAGACTTTAAAATAAAGACTATTACAAGAGACAAAGAAGGACATTACATAATGATCAAGCGATCAATCCAAGAGGAAGATATAACAATTGTAAATATTTATGCACCAAACATAGGAGCACCTCAATACATAAGGCAAATGCTAACAGCCATAAAAGGGGAAATCAACAGTAACACAATCATAGTAGGAGACTTTAACACCCAACTTTCACCAATGGACAGATCCTCCAAAATGGAAATAAATAAGGAAACACAAGCTTTAAATGATACGTTAAACAAGTAACAATTAATTGATATTTATAGGACATTCAATCCAAAGACAACAGAATACACATTCTTCTCAAGTGCTGATGGAACATTCTCCAGGACAGATCATATCTTGGGTCAGAAATAAAGCCTTGGTAAATTTAAGAAAATTGAAATCATACCAAGTATCTTTTCTTCCACAAGGCTATGAGAGTAGATATCAATTAAAGGAAAAAATCTGTAAGAAATACAAACACATTGAGGCTAAACAACACACTACTTAATAAGCAAGAGAACACTGAAGAAATCAGAGAGGTTATAAAAAGTAACTAGAAACAAATGACAATGAAAACACAATGACCCAAAACGTATGGGATGCAGCAAAAGCAGTTCTAAGAGAGAAGTTTATAGCTATACAACCTACCTTAAGAAACAAGAAACATCTCAAAAAACAACCGACACTTAAACCTAAAGCAATTACAGAATGAACAACAACAACAACAAAAAAAAAACCCAAAGTTAGCAGGAGGAAAGATATCATAAAAATCAGATCAGAAACAAATGATAAAGAAATGAAGGAACCAATAGCAAAGATCAATAAAACTAAAAGTTGGTTCTTTGAGAAGATAAAAATAAATTGATAAACCATTAGCAAGACTCATCAGGAAAAAAGGGGAGAAGACTCAAATCAATAGAATTAGACATGAAAAAGGAGAAGTAACAATTGACACTGCAGAAATACAAAAGATCATGAGAGATTACTACAAGAAACTCTATGCCAATAAAATGGACAACCTGGAAGAAATGGACAAATTCTTAGACATGCAAAACCTGGCGAGACTGAATCAGGAAGAAATAGAAAATATGAACAGACCAATCACAAGCACTGAAATTGAAACTGTGATTTAAAATATTCCAACAAACAAAAGCCCAAGATCAGGTGGCTTCACAGGGGAATTCTATCAAATATTTAGAGAAGAGCTAACACTTATTCTTCTCAAACTCTTCCAAAATATAGCACAGGGTGGAACACTCCCAAACTCCTTCTACAACACCACCATCACTCTGATACCAAAACCAGACAACGATGTCACAAAGAAAGAAAACGAGAAGCCAATATCAATGATGAACATAGATGCAAAAATAATCAACAAAATACTAGCAAACAGAATCCAACAGCACATTATAAGGATCATATACCATGATCAAGTGGGGTTTATCCCAGGAATGCACGGATTCCTCAATATACGCAAATCAATCAATGTGATACACCATATTAACAAAATTGAAGGAGAAAAACCATATGATCATCTCAATAGATGCAGACAAAACTTTCGACAAAACTCAACACTCATTTATGATAAAAACCCTGCAGAAAGTAGGCATAGAGGGAACTTTCCTCAACATAATAAAGGCCATATATGACAAACCCACAGCCAGCATCATCCTCAATGGGGAAACACTGAAAAAATTTCCATTAAGATCAGGAACAAGACAAGGTTGCCCATTCTCACCACTGTTATTCAACATAATTTTGGAAGTTTTAGCCACTGCAATCAGAGAAGAAAAAGAAATAAAATGAATCCAAATCAGAAAAGAAGAAGTAAAGCTGTCACTGTTTGCAGATGACATGATACTATACATAGAGAATCCTAAAGATGCTACCAGAAAACTACTAGAGCTAATCAATGAGTTTGGTAAAGTAGGAGGATACAATATTAATGCACAGGAAACTCTGGCATTCCTATACACTAATGATGAAAAATCTTAAAGTGAAATCAAGAAAGCACTCTCATTTACCACTGCAACAAAAAGAATAAAATAGCTAGGAATAAACCTACCTAAGGAGACAAAAGACCTGTATGCAGAAACTTATTAGACACTGATGAAAGAAATTAAAGATGATACAAATAGATGGAGAGATATACTACGTTCTTGGATTGGAAGAATCAACATTGTGAAAATGACTCTACTAGCCAAAGCAATCTACATATTCAATGCAATCCCTATCAAACTACCACTGGCATTTTTCACAGAACTAGAGTAAAAAAAATCACAAATTGTATGGAAACACAAAAGACCCCGAATAGCCAAAGTAATCTTGAGAAAGAAAAACAGAGCTGGAGGAATCAGGCTCCCTGCCTTCAGACTATACCACAAAGCTACAGTAATCAAGACAATATGGTACTGACACAAAAATAGATATATACATCAATGGAACAGGATAGAAAGCCCAGTGATAAACCCATGCACATATGATCACCTTTTCTTTGATAAAGGAGGCAAGAATATACAGTGGAGAAAAGACAGCCTCTTTAATAAGTGGTGCTGGGAAAACTGAACAAGTACCTGTAAAAGTATGAGCTTAGATCACTCCATAACACCATACACAATAATAAGCTCAAAATGGATTAAAGACCTAAATGTAAGGCCAGAAACTATCAAACTCTTAGAGGAAGACATAGGCAGAACACTCTATGACATAAATCACAGCAAGATCCTTTTGGACCCACCTCCTAGAGAAATGGAAATTAAAACAAAAATAAAGAAATGGGACCTAATGAAACTTCAGTGCTTTTGGACAACTAAGGAAACTATAAACAAGATGAAAAGATAACGCTTAAAATGGGAGAAAATATTTACAAATGAAGCCATTGACAAAGGATTAATCTCCAAAACATAGAAGCAACTCATGCAGCTCAATATCGAAAAACAAACAAACCAATCCAAAAATGGGCAGAAGACCTAAATATACATTTCTCCAAAGAAGGTATTCAGATTGGCAGCAAACACATGAAAGAATGCTCAACATCATTAATCATTAGAGAGATACAGATCAAAATTACAATGAGATATCATCTCACACTGGTCAGAATGGCCATCATCAAAAAATCTACAAACAGTAAATGCTGGAGAGGGTGTGGATAAAAGGGAACCCTCTTGCACTGTTTGTGGGAATGTAAATTGATACAGCCACTATGACGAACATTATGGAGGTTCCTTAAAAAACTGAAAATAGAACTGCCATATGACCCAGCAATCCCACTGCTGGGCATATTCCCTGAGAAAACCTTAATTCAAAAAGAGTCATGTAGCAAAATGTTTATTGCAGCTCTATTTACAATAGCCAGGACATGGTAGCAACCTAAATTCCATCCACAGATGAATGGATAAAGAAGATGTGGCACATATATACAATGGAATATTACTCAGCCATAAAAAGGAATGAAACTGAGTTATATGTGGTGAGGTGGATGGACCTAGAGTCTGTCATACAGAGTGAAGTAAGTCAGAAAGAGAAAATCAAATACCGTATGCTAACACATATATATGGAATCTAAAGAAAGAAAGAAAGAAAAAAGAAAGGTCAGAAGAACCTAGGGACAAGATGGGAATAAAGATGCAGACCTACTAGAGAATGGACTTGAGGATATGTGGACGGGGAAGGGTAAGCTCGAACAAAGTGAGACAGTGGCATGGACATATATACACTACCAAACTTAAAATAGATAGCTAATGGGAAGTGGCTGCATAGCACAGGGAAATCAGCTCGGTGCTTTGTGACCACCTAGAGAGGTGGGTTAGGGAGGGTGGGAGGGAGGGAGATGCAAGAGGGAAGATATATGGGAACATATGTATATGTATAACTGATTCACTTTGTTTTAAAGCAGAAACTAGCACACCATTGTAAAGCAATTATACTCCAATAAAGTTGTTAAGAAAAAGAGAGAAAAAAAAAAAAAAGCGGGCTTCCCTGGTGGTGCAGTGGTTGAGAGTCTGCCTGCCGATGCAGGGGACACAGGTTCATGCCCCTGTCTGGGAAGATCCCACATGCCGCGGAGTGGCTGAGCCCGTGAGCCATGGCCGCTGAGCCTGTGCATCCGGCGCCTGTGCTCCACAATGGGAGAGGCCACAAGAGTGAGAGGCCCGTGTACCAAAAAAAAAAAAAAAAAAAAGAAAAAGAAAAAGGCCCTACTGTAGAAGGTTGTAGTCAGGATTCACTCTTCTTGACTAAGGAGGCAGGCAGTGGCAGCATTGCTCCTTCAAGCCATTTTTCTCCTCACTCAGCTTTCCTTAGCCAGCTAGAATCTCAGATCTTTCTTCTCATGCCTGGAAGGTAACAAGTCTTTTGTTCCTTACAGTTTACATCAACACTCATTCATAACCAAGTTTCCAACTTGTATCCAGTGGAAAAAAATTTAACAAAATATGTCAGAAAACCTCAGAAAAAAAATGGCAGTAGATACATTGACTCGTATACACAGCCTTAGGTCACTGGTGTCAACAGGAGACTATAATTATTAGGTAGGTAGCTGCTGTACTGGAGAAATTATAGACGTAAGTAAGTATGGGTAAATCTGGTTGGCCTATGTTTTTAATATTTTGATGGACTTGCTATAAATTTTCTCTTTTAAAATTTTCATGAAGGCAGAACAAAAATTAGGTGATATTTAAAGTTTCTGGTTAAACCTCCCAAATAACATGTGCCAAAAAAAATGGTGGCTAGTTCAATCTAACACTATTTTTTCCTGCTATTTCAAGCTGCTTTGTCATATTTTGTGGTTATTTTTTAAAAAATTTTATTAAATATAATTCACAACCATTGTTTGGAGATACTGGAGATACTTCTAGTTCTTGGTTTATCCAATAAAGACACTCTTCTTCCCTAGATTGCTCTTCAGGGTGTAAAATGAAGTATGACTGATGATAACTTACTAATATTTTATTCACCTTATGAATTTTACTTTTCCCCCAATCATTATTTTATTCTATTTTTAAAATATGGGTAACAAGTTAAAAAATATTTTTTTATAAAAATGTTAAATTATTTTAAAGAGAAAAATTCTGGACAATTGTTTTTTTGAAAAATAGTGTGGAGTAATAATGCTATATTGGCTTTTAGCATAAAACAATATTTAATAAAAGGCTGATATAGACCATGAGAGTCATATGCTCAAACCCTGTAAAATACATATAAGAGAACACCAAAGGCTTTCTGGAAGACAATGATTTTATTGCACTTAAAGCTACACATCTTTACACATGTGAAAGATTACTTATAATGTTATGAAAAGAAAAGGAGGTAAACCTCCATTTCATAAACAGTGAACTTCCCCAACGGAAATACAAAAAAATATTAACAGCCTTAGTTCTTCTCTAGAATTATTTTTCAAAGAAGGAAAACCAGACAAATTGAGGCTTAAACTAAAGAACTTCTTTAAACCTTTATTCAGCCTTGAACTTTTATCTCTTATATACATCCTCTTCCTGTAGCAAAGTACACATATAAGGAAAAAGAGATTCATCAGCCTCTTAACCACACAAACATGACAAAAGTCCCCAAAGAATCCTACATAAAGAGAATAGTTACATAAATCTTTTATATAAATAAATGTCTACTCTCGTTTCCTATTCCAGGAAGCCTTGCACTGTTGACTGAGGTTCCAGATAAAGAAAGAAGAATAAAAATCCCTTTGCACTTGGCAATATCTATTGCTCCTAATATAAAGAGAATTGCCAACTTATTTAATGAAGATGATCTAATTTTATTTGTTAGGGAATAAGGACTCATTATTTTTACTCATGGGATATGACACATTCTGTTGTTGGCAGCTGCTAGACTATGTCAGCACCTGCCAATAGCAGTTAGTGAATTGGAGAAATATTGACAACTTTATGAACATCTGTGATTGCTATCACTTGTCCTAAAACATGTACTCAAAACTTCCTCAAATCCATGACAAACCAATGTAAAATACATTTACTGACTTAATTATTGTTATTCTTGTTTTCTAAATCTGACTATTCCTATATATCTTTAGAGGTTCTTAGCTCCTAGGCACAGATTTTTTTTAATAAACTTTATTTTAGAATAGTTTTTGATTTACACAATTATGGCAGACAGTACAGTTTCTATATAACCCCCCCCCACACATTCTAGTAATAGAATCCCCTATTACTAACATCTTACATTCGAATGGTACATTTGTTATAATTTATGAACCAATATCAAACACTCTTTATCATTTAATATCAACCTTTATTCAGATTCCCTTAGTTTTCTTCTACTGTTTTCTTCTGTTTGAAGATCCCATCCAGGATTCCACATTACAATTAAGTCTCATTTCTCCTTAGACTCCTCTTGGCTGTGACAATGTCTCAGATTTTCCTTTGTTGTTGCTGTTGTTTCTGCTGACTTTGACAGTTTTGAGGAATACTGTTCAAGTTACTTTGTAGAATATCCATAAATGGGGATTTCTCTGATTTTTTATTATTGTTATTAGACTGGGGTTATGTGTTTTGGGTTGAAAGACTACAGAGGTAAAGTGACAGTTAACATCAAAGTTAACTGTTGATGTTAACTTGATCACCTGGCTTAACAGTGTTTTTCAGGCTACTTCACTGTAAAGTTAACCGTTTTTTTCTCCCTTTCCATACTGTACTTTTTGTAAGAAAGTCACTGTGCACAGTCCACACTTGAGTGGGGACTTATGCTCTATGCCCTTAAAAGTGGAGTATACATATATTATTTGGAATTATTTTGCATGGGACCTATGTCTATTCTCCCCATTTATTTATTTATTCAGTCATTTATTTATACCAGTATGGATTCATGGATCTTTATTTTATACTTTGAGGTATTTTATTGCTTAAAAATCTTCCAGTTTTATCCATTGGGAGATCTTTCAATTGGCTCCTGTGTACTTTTGAGTATCCCCTACCCCCATCAATGTGGTCTTCTTATTATTTTCTTCTTTCCTTTTCTTTTCTTTTCTCTTCTTTTTTTCTTTGAGAACTTCTTTAGTTTTAGGTACTAAAATATACTCCATGTTTATCTATATATTTTCTGCCCCAGTCCTATGATCAGCCATTTCTCCAAGAAGCCTTGTCACTTTTATTGGAGATTGGTCTTAGAAACAAAATGTGTATGTGCTCATTGCTACTGGGGTATTGTTAGTTATAGGTTCTCTTAGCTGACATAACAAGGAAATATATGTGTGTATACTAATTATATTATAAATAATACACATATCTATACATATTTGTATATGTTTCCATCTATGTCTATATTCAGCTACTGATGTCTCCATCATCATACTGATGTCTCCAAATTCTAATCCATTACCACTTGGATCACTTTATACTCCTCTCTTCCTTATCTGTAAACTCTCACTCAAACAATGAGAAACCTGACTCCCACCATCAATCATATATTTACTGAATTTTTAAATTTCAGTATACATATATTGCAGCACAGGGGGTATTTTTGTAATGTTGTTGTCAGAACAGATGGAAGGGGAATCCTTTTAAGTTATTATTGCCAAAGAGACGTAAAATTTATTGTTGCTTTTGGGGTGTGGGTGGGGACTAGTTTTGAGTTTGTTTTTTGTTTGTTTATTTGAGGCTTATGATGCTGGTACAATGATCGTCTTGTTCCTTTCTTGTCTGTTTTATAAGAGAAATCAAAGCTAAGGAAAAAAAATGTATCAGAATTGCAGTATCAGAATTGATATCCGGGTGGGAACTCTTTATCAAGTATAGTACAGTGTTTACATGCAGTTCCTTCTGCCTTCAGTCTTACAGACTGAATTCATTTCCATAGTTACTTAAGTCAGCAATTTGTTCCCCCATGCCTTTCAGTGCGGTTTTAAAATACATTTGTAACATATTTAGATTCTTTTGCCACACTTTGCAGTCCTTCCTGGAATGCATATGTTAAGGATTACTCTTTGTGCTGTAAAAATTAATTGGTTTTGACAAACGTTTAATGTCTTGTTTTCACCCCTTATAGTATCATACAAAATAGTTTCACTGACCTAAAAAAAATCCCCTATGCCTCACCTAATCAACATCCCCAAACCCCTAGCAACCAGGGACTTTTTATAGTTTTGTCTTTTCCAGAATGTCATAAAATGTAATTGTACAGTATGTAGCTTTTTCAGACTGTCTTTTTTCACTTAGCAATATGCATTTAATAGTGATTTTATTTCATGTCCTGAGGATTTTCTTTTTATCACTATAAAGTACTCCCATGTATGGGTATATCAGAGTTTGTTGTCCATTCACCTACTGAAGAACTTCTTTGTTACTTTCCAGGTTTGGTAATTATGAATAAAGCTACCATAAGCATTCATGTGCAGGTTTTTTGTGGACATAAGTTTTCAAATCAATTTGATAAATACCTGGGAGTGCAATTGCTGGACCATATGATAATGTTATGTTTAATTTTGGAAGAAAATACCAATTGTCTTCCAAAGTACCTGTATTATTTTTCATTTCCACTAGCAATGAATGAGAATTCTTGTTACTCTAAATTTTTTCCAGCAGTTGTTATTGTCAGTTTTTAAAAATTTTAACCATTCTAATAGGCTCATGGTGATATCTTATTATTTTAATTTGCAACTCCTTCATGACAAATGATGTGGCACATCTTTTCACTTGTTTATTTTCCATTTGCATATCTCCATTTCTTGTAATGTCTTTATGTGGATTTGGTATTATGATAATGGTGATCCCATAGAATGAGTTAAGATATGTTCCCACTGCTTCAATTTTCTGAAATATATTGTGGAAAATTGGTATCATTTCTTTGTTAAATGTTTGACAGAATTCACCAGTAAAATCAGCTGCCTCTGGTGATTATGTTTTTGGAAGGTTATTATTGATTTACTTTCTTTACTAGATATAGAGCTATACAAATTATCTATTTCACCTTGTGTGAGTCTCCTTTGTGTCTTTTGAGAAATTTGTTCATTTCATTTAAATTATCAAATGTGTAGACATAAGTCAAAATTATAGTATTCATTTATTACTTTTAAAGTCCATTTATGCCTTCTCTTTTTCTCTCTTGGTTAGCTGGGCTAGAGGTTGACCAACTTTATTGATATTCTCAAAGAACTGGCTTTTGTCTGACTAATTTTCTCTATCATTTTCCTATTTTTCAATTTCATTGATTTCTGCTCTGAATTTTATTATTTCTTTTTTTCTGCCTGCTTAAGGCTTAAAATGCTCTTCTTTCTCTAGATTTTCTAAGGTAGAAAATTACATAATTAATTTTAGTTTTTTATTTTTGATAATGAAATATTTAGTATTATAATAACCTATGAATTATAGACACAGCAAATTTGACACAGTAAGATTGTATTTTTATGTGTTAGCATTTTTCTAGTACATGGGGGCCTGCTATATATTTAATTTGTGTAATCCATTTATGTTCATTTTAAAGCACTCAGAACAGTTTTCCGGTTTTACATGATAGATTTTTTTGTGGTAAAATATACGTAGCATAAAATTTATGATTTTAACCATTTTAAAGTGTACAGTTCTGTGGCATGAAGTACATTCACAGTGTTGTATATCTGTGATTATAGATTTTTTTTTCTTTGTGACAGGGATTTATTTGTTTGTTTTAAAATCCTAAATGGAAACCAGATAACAAGGGAATCAAAGTCTTATCTCTGTCTCATCTCCCAAGGCTGCCCTGGAGGAGGCCTCTGTGTGGAATCTGAGGGCTCAGGAAGAGCCAGAGTGAAAACAATTGCCCTAAAGAATCATTAAAATGAATGTCTTTACTCTTTGTGGTTTGATTTTTTTTTAATTAATTTTTATTGGAGTATAGTTGCTTTACAATGCTGTGTTAGTTTCTGCTGTACAGCAAAGAGAATCAGCTATATGTATACATATATCCCCTTTTTTTGGATTTCCTTACTTTTGGGTCACCACAGAGCACTCAGTAGTGTTCCCTGTGCTATACACTAGGTTCTTATTAGTTATCTATTTTATACATAGTAGCGTATATATGTCAATCCCAATCTCCCAATTCATCCCACCTCCTCTTCCCCCTTGGTATCCATATATTTGTTCTCTACGTCTGTGTCTGTATTTTTGCTTTGAAAATAAGTTCATCTGTATCACTTTTCTATATTCCACATATAAGCAATATTACACAATATTTGTTTTACTCTTTCTGACTTACGTCACTGTGTATGACAGTCTCTAGGTCCATCCACATCTCTGCAAATTTCACTGTTTCATTTATTTTTATGACTAAGTAATATTCCATTGTATATATGTACCACAGCTTCTTTATCCATTCTTCTGTCGATGGACATTTAGGTTGCTTTCATGTCCCGGCTATTGTAAATATTGCTGCAGTGAACATGGGGTGCATGTATGGCTTCAAATAAAGGTTTTCTCTGGATATATGCCCAGGAGTGGGACTGCTAGATCATATGGTAGCTCTATTTTTAGTTTTTTAAGGAACCTCCATACTGTTCTCCATAGTGACTGTACCAATTTACATTCCCACTAACAGTGTAAGAGGGTTCCTTTTTCTCCACACCCTCTCCAGCATTTATTGTTTGTAGATTTTTTTGATGATGGCCATTCTGACCTGTGTGAGGTGATACCTCATTGTAGATTTGATCTGCATTTCTCTAATAATTACTGATACTAAGCACCTTTTCATATGCTTTTTGGCCACCTGTATGTCTTCTTTGGAGAAATGTCTATTTAGTTCTTCTGCCCATTTTTTGATTGGGTTGTTTGCTTGTTTTGATATTGAGCTACATGAGCTGTTTGTATATTTTGGAGATTAATCCTTCATCAGTTGCTTCATTTACAAATATTTTCTGCCATTCTGAGGGTTGTCTTTTCATTTTGTTTATGGTTTCCTTTGTTATGCAAAAGCTTTTAAGTTAATTAGGTCCCATTTGTTTATTTTTATTTTCATTACTCTAGGAGGTGGGTCAAAAAAGATCTTGCTTTGATTTATGTCAAAGAGTGTTCTGCCTATGTTTTTCTCTAAGAGTTTTATAGTGTCCAGCCTTACATTTAGGTCTTTAATCCATTCTGAGTTTATTTTTGTGTATGGTGTTAGGGACTGTTCTAATTTCATTCTTTTACATGTAGCTGTCCAGTTTTCCCAGCACCACTTATTGAACAGACTGTCTTTTCTCTGTTGTATATTCTTTCCTCCTTTGTCATAGATTAGGTGACCGTTGATGCATGGGTTTTTCTCTGTGCTTTCCATCCTGTTCCATTAACCTATATTTCTTTTTGTGCCAGTGCCATACTATCTTGATTAGTGTAGCTTCATAGTATAGTCTGAAGTCAGGGCACCTGATTCCTACAGCTCTGTTTTTCTTTCTCAAAATTGCTTTGGCTATTTGGGGTCTTTTGTGTTTCCATACAAATTGTAAAATTTTTTGTTCTAATTCTGTGAAAAATATCATTGGTAATTTGATAGGGCTTGCATTGAATCTGTAGATTGTTTTGTATAGCATAGTTATTTTCACAATATTGATTCTTCCAGTCCAAGAACATGGTATATCTCTCCATTTGTTTGTATCATCTTTGATTTCTTTCATCAGTATATTATAGTTTTCTGAGTGCAGGCTTTTACCTCCTTAGGTAGGTTTATTCCTAGGTATTTTGTTCTTTTCATTTTAATGGTAAATGGAATTATTTCCTTAATTTCTCTTTCTGATCTTTTATTGTTAATGTATAGAAATGCAAGAGATTCCTCTATATTAGTTTTGTATCCTGCAATTTTACCAAATTCATTGATTAACTCTAGTAGAAAATTATATAATTAATTTTAAATATTTGTTCTTTTCTAGTATATGAATTTAATGTTATAAACTTCCCTCTAAATACTGATTTTGCTGTATCCCTCCAAGTTTTGTAAGGTGTATTTTAATTTTCATTCAGTTTAAAAAGTTTTTCAATCTCTTGAGATTCTTTTTTCCCCATATGTAACATAGAAGTGTTTTTTTTTTAAGTTCCAAATATTTAAGGATTTTCCCACTATCTTTCTGTTATTGATTTCTAGTTCAATTCCAGTGTTGTCTGATATCATATTTTGTATTATTTCTACTCTTTTAAACTTTGTTAAGGTGTGTTTTATGATCCAAAATATGGTCTATCTTGGTGAGTGTTCTATGCTAATTCAAGAAGAATCTGCATTCTGTTGTTGGATGGAGCATTTAATAAATATCAGAGAGATTTTTGATAGTGCTATTAATAGCTTAATGATAGTGCTATTCAGGTAAACTATGTCTTTACCAATTTTCTCCCTGCTTGATCTCTCAATTACTGAAAGAAAGATGTTGAATTTAACTATAATAGTGGATTTCTTTCTTTCTCCTTACAGTTCTCTCCATTTTTTTTTTTTTTTTTTTTTTTTTTGCGGTATGCAGGCCTCTCACTGTTGTGGCCTCCCCCGTTGCGGAGCACAGGCTCCGGACGCGCAGGCTCTGGACGCGCAGGCTCAGTGGCCATGGCTCACGGGCCCAGCTGCTCCGCGGCACATGGGATCCTCCCAGACCGGGGCACGAACCCGTATCCCCTGCATCGGCAGGCGGACTCTCAACCACTTGCGCCACCAGGGAGGCCCTCTCTCCATTTTTGTCTCAAGTTTTCTTAGGCTTAAACACATTAATAATGTTATTGTTTCTTAGAGAAAATGTTTATGTAATGCTCCTCTTTTTCCCGGATAAATTTCCTTGTTCTAAGTCTGCTTTGTCCAAAACTAATATGGCTACTACAGTTTTCTTTTGAATTATGTTAGCATGGCATATTTTTCTCCCTCCCTTTATTTTTAACCTACCAGAGTCTTTATATCTAAAGTGGGATTCTTATAGACAAAGTATAGTTAGTTTTGTTTTTTCAGTCACTCTCACAATCTCTTTTAATTAATGTGTTTACACCGCTAACATTTAAAGTGATGACTGATATACTTGGATTAATACCTACCATGTGTGTAACAATTTTCTATTTGTTGCCAGAAGCCACCTTCTCCAATATTAGTTGATCATATTATATAATTTTATTTTCTCTCCTCTCTTAACATATATTTAAATTATATTTCTTTTGAAAATTATTTTAATGGTTTCCCCAGTATTTATAATGCACACTTTTAACTAATGTAAGTCCACTTTCAAATAACAGTAATCTGCCTTACAGGTAGTGCAAATGCCTTATAATATGGTATTACCAATTTTCCTGTCCCTTATAACATTTATTGTCATTTATTTCACATATCTATATGCTATAATCACCCAATACATTGTTACTATTATTACTTTAAAGAGTTATTTCTTAGGTAAACTAAATATTTTATATTGCCTTCAATTATTCCTCCAATACTCTTCCTTATCTTATGTACATACAAGTATCCAAGTTAATAACGGCAAAAAGGTTCCTAGACCAAATTCCAACCTCTGTATTTAGAGGCTTCCCCACACTAACAAGCAATTCTTGAACACCAGCATAATGTCCAAGAATTCAACTCAATTTTTACACTATTTAACTGGAGGTAACACAGATTTCACAGGTTGAGGGCTCAGTCCTTCAAGACTACACACTCACTCAACCCCATCCCCACTTTAGACACCAGTCACAAGCCCATATTATTTCTTTTGTTTTTGACTGATTGCCTACAAAATAGAGGTTTTGATGACCACCTCCTTGGGTTTAATTAATTTGCTAGAACAGCTTACAGAACACAGGGAACTTACTTACTCACTATATTACTTATTTATTATAGGATGTTAAAGGAGATGAATCAATAGCCAGATGAAGAGATACATAGGGCAAGGTCCCAAACAAAGGGCCTTATGTCTTTGAAGCTTGAGGTTCGGCACAGTGACATGCAAAAGCGTTCTGGTTCCAAAATGTGGAAGTTCTCTGAAAAAGGGAAGAAAAAGCTCTCCCTCTGGGTTTTGTGGAGGCTCCAGTACATAGTCATGATTGACTAAATCATTGGCCAATGGAGATTGATTCAATCTTAAGCCTCTCTCCCCTCCAGGGAAATACGGGGGTGGAACTAAAAGTTCCAACCCATTAACTCATTGGATCATTCTCCTGACCAGTAGCCCCCATCCTTAGGTGCTTCTAAAAGTTACCTCATTCACATAACTAGAAACACCTTTACCATTCTCAATACTAGAAAATTCCAAGGGTTTGGGGAGCTGTGAACCAGGAACTGTGGGCAAATACCAAATATATGTGAAATATATTTTGTTCATCCAAATGACCAAATATATATTTCTTATAAATCACAATATTACAATGACCTATATCAGTTTCTTTATGCTTGAAGAAAAGTTTTTACTATTTATTTCAGAGCTGGACTACTGGCAATGAATCCCCTTAGCTTTTGTTTGTTTGAGAAAGTTTTTATTTCTCCTTCAATTATGAAGAAAAATTTTGTGTATATAAATTTCTAGTTAGTGGATTTTTTTTTCTTCCAACATTTTAAATATTTCACTCACTTTCTTTTTGTTGCCATGGTTTCTGAAGAGTAGGTCACTATAATTCTTATCCTTGTTTTTCTATAGGTAAGACATTTTTCCTCTGGCTCCTTCCAAGATTTTTTTCTTTTCCTTTGCTTTTCTGAAGTTTGAATATTGTATGCTTACATATAGTAAATTGGAGTATTTCTCCTGCTTGGTGTTCACTGAGATTCCTGAATCTGTGGTTTGATGCCTGTCATATAGTTCCCAGACATTATTACTTCAAATATTCTATTTACGTTTTTTGTTGTTGTTCTTTTTTTCTGTGCTTTTCAGTTTGAGAAGTTTCTATTGCTCTATATTCAAGCTCACTGATTCTTTTCTTAGCCAAATTAAGTCTATCTTTAAGCCCAGCAAAGGTATTCTACATATCTATGGTGATTTGATTTCTACCATTAAAAAATATATTTTTTTGGTTAGAGTTTCTATCTCTCTGCTTACATTACCCATTTCTTCTTGCATGCTGTCTATATTTTTCACTAGAGTTGCTAACTTATTAATCATAGTTATTTTAAATTTCTTCTCTGATAGTTTCAATATCTGTGTCATATCTACATCTTGTGCTGCTTGCTTTGTCTTCTCAGGCTGTGTTTTTTTCTTATCTTTTGTTGTGCCTTATAATTTTTTGTTGAAAGCCAGACACATTGTATAGGTAATAGGAACTGAATTAAATAGGCATCTGGTGTGAGAATTTATGTTAATCTGGCTAGGAGTTGGCCTTTTTAAAATGTTTGCTATAATCTATAAGTGCCAGAGACGTCAAATTATCTACTGTCCTTATTTTTTTCTCTCCTCTTGACTTTGGGTTTCCTTAATTATTCCTCTTCAGAGAGATTCTATATCTGACAGCTCTTTCATTTTTAATCTACTGTTATAACATTGAAGCCCTGTTGATGAGGTGGTAAGAGGTGTGAGAGAAAGAGTATTCTGTGTTCTTTCAGTTAAATCTTAGTCTTTTAGTGGGCAGTGTCTCTGGCTGTGACCTTCATAAGTGTTTCTTCTTCTATAGTATTTTTTTTCCTACTGATTAAGTAAGAAAGAATAGAGGGGGCTGCAGTGAGAAGAATGTCCTTCCCCTATGACTTTGAGATAATACTCTAGTAAAGGCATTTCCCCTGGAGGGCAATCCTTTGCTGTGGAGAAGGTCTGGTGCATTTCACAAGAAGTACTCTTCCCCTCCCACCGTCAGAGCCAAAAGGTAATCTTTCTCATTTGTTTACTGTGAGAACCTGATAGGATACCTGGAGGTATAACCCCCAGATATGTAAGACTACTTCTCTAAGAACTTTCTCACTCTCATGATAGTCAATATTCAGCTTCCAGCAATTTATCAAAATTACTGTTTCAGTGATCACAAGTTTATGGCTGTAGTGGCTTCTGTTCTAGGTAAACAGATCTTAGTTCTGATTCTCTGGACTTACCTCTCTCTTCAGATTTGGAAGTTGTAGTTTGCCCTGCTACTTAGTTCTATGATATGTCCAAGAAAAGTCTTTGTCCAGCTTTTTCTTATTGTAAGGACAAGAGTGATGACTTTCACGCTCTTTACATGTTGGAGTTGAAACTAGAAGTCCTTCTTGGGATAGATTTTACAAATTGTTTGTATTTTACAAATCTAAATTACAAAAGATGCTTACATACAAATGAAGACATGTTCAAACCCAATAGCATATCTCTTCCTACTAGAAAGAATGCTGTTTTTATTTAAAAATGTCAGATAAAATATAGAATATTTTTACAGCCACAGTTCTGGAAATCATAAGAATGAATTCTACCATTTTAGCATTATAGAACTGGTAAGCAAAACAATTTATTTTCTAGGATTCTATGTAGTGAGACACAATGTCAACTGTAGATAAGTAATGCCTTTACATTCCAAACAGAATAATACTTAAACTTTGCATTTCTCTTTAGAGTTCCATTCCCACATTAAATTTCATAGAATGAATTACTTTAGGGAACACTGTGACCCAGTCTGAGACATATTTTAATCATTAAGATAAGTTCTTCCCTCATTAACCTCCTTTGTTAAACAAGCTATATATGGTTTTGACAGCAACCACAAGAGGGTATTTTTTAACTCACAAACTGTCATAGAGGATAAAATTAACTTGAATTTGGTTTAACAAAAGCACTGTTGCTGATTGTTAAAACTTGGGAGAGTCAATATATTTTAGAAAGCCAAAATCAGCGATGTTTACTTAATAAAAAATAAAATAAAATCACCAGGAAATACCCTATGGAGAATTTGTTTTCTTTCTTTCAACAATTAATTAACTATGGCATTATGTGTAACTGGATACCCCTCCCATGATAAAAGAGCTTGGTTGGAAGAATCAATAGGCAATTTTTCTGTATTCTATTATTTAAAATCTGGATTACTTGTGCATAGCTAGTTATTTCATATTGTTTGACATAAATCAAAAACTCTTTTCACCATTTTTTCCTTCTTTGAATTTGTGGCATAAGCTAAGTTATTTAAACTTATGTATTTTGTTGCAGTATTAAAATAGAAATATATAGGAATTTTCAGTGAAAAAAAGCCTTACTTTACACCAAACTCATCATTCTATAATGGTGGAAGCTAAGGTACAAAGGTATTAAAATTGTTTTTTTATAAAAAGGAACTATCAATCAATAAATCAATTTTAATCAATATCACATAGACGTTGACTTCAGTGAAACAGGTGAAAACTATTTTAAAAATATCTAACCATTTAAAGCCTCTGGAAATGATCCTAAGGGTGAATAGAAAATAAAGAAACACCTATTTGAACCAAGATTGCTATGTCCCTTTCCCACCTGCTAGCTCAAACAAGACCAGAGACTACTCCAAACTCCTGTAGCCAAGAATATAGAGCTCTTTCTCCCAATAATACCAATATGGGAAACTTTCCTCCCAGAGAAATAGGGTGTCAGCATTTCTCATCCTGCCCCCAGCTACCGGTTGCTGAAGATAAGTCATGGTTGAGTACAATCGAGAGAAGGCCTTCTTCCTTCTGCTCAGCTCTGACTTATGGAATGGAAGCTCTGCCTTTAGTGTAGCACCTCTGAGAATAGTGAACTATTTTCACTCTTGCTCCAGCTTAGAGGGTAGTGATTTTATGCCAGGAGAGACAAACAGAGAGAATCTAGGCTGCTGCCCACTGCAATGTGTGTTTATTCAGTGAGTGCTCATCCAATAGTGTAGTGAAAGGCAGTTGGGAAGAGATTTAAGATAGAGGTTAAAGTGTAACCCAGCTAGCTTGAAGGAGAAAATCAGGAATGACACAGCTGGGAGAAGCTCTCCTGGGATCAGAACAAAAATCAAATACTGATGTCAGAAAGTAATTCTTCAAGGGGGCCAGAATTGTTCATTTGCAGAACAGTTTTTGCCCCAGAGCATTGCTGCAAACAATTGAGCAATCATTTGCCAATTATTGGAGTTTAGCAATTGGGTGTGGTCAGGGAAAGGAGAAAAGAGCCCTTCAAAAACCACTGTCATTCCAGCATAACTGAGATTATAACCAAAGCTGTGCCTCTATGAACAACAATATCAGAGGCTGAACACTAAGGGAGGTGGGGGGTAAATTTCACTAAAATAAGAAAGTCAACCACTAGATAAATAAACAAAAAACAATAACAAGCTCCTGGGGGGATACTACCCAAAGTTGCTACAATATATTGTCTAAAATACAGTTTACAATAATAAATTATGAAGCATGAAAAGAAACAGAAGAGTATGCCCCACCAACTGGGAGAAAAAACAGGCAACAGAAAGTGCCTATGACAGTGAAAAGATGTCAGATTTATCAGAAGAATACTTTAAAGTAGCCAATTTAACCATGTTCACAATACTAAAAGAAACTATGGGGCATCCCTGGTGGCACAGTGGTTAAGAGTCCGCCTGCCGATGCAGGGGATACGGGTTCGTGCCCCGGTCTGGGAGGATCCCATATGCCGCGGAGCGGCTGGGCCCGTGAGCCATGGCCGCTGGGCCTGCGCATCCGGAGCCTGTGCTCCGCAACGGGAGAGGCCACAACAGTGAGAGGCCCGCATACCGCAAAAAGAAAAAAAAAAAAGAAACTATGATTAAAGAAGCTAAGGAAGGTATGATAACAATGTTGCATCAAATAGAGACATATCAATAAAGAGATACAAATTAGAAAAAAAAAACCAAATGGAAATGAAAAAGTTGAAAAGCACAATAACTGAAATAAAAAATTGACTAGAGGGGCTCAACAGTAGATTTGAACTGGCAGAAGAAAGTATAAGCAAACTTGAAGATACAGGAATAAAGATCATAGAAGCCAAAAAACAGAAAAGAGGATGAAGAAAAATAAGAAATGTGTATACCATCAAGTGAACCAAATTATTCAGTATGGGATTACCAAAAGGAGAGAAGGGATAGAAAGGAGAAGAAAAAATATTTTTTTTTTCTTTTTGCGGTATGCGGGCCTCTCACTGTTGTGGCCTCTCCCATTGCAGAGCACAGGCTCCGGATGCGCAGGCCCAGCGGCCATGGCTCACGGGTCCAGCCGCTCCGCGGCATATGGGATCCTCCCAGACCGGGGCACGAACCCGTATCCCCTGCATCGGCAGGCGGACTCTCAACGACTGCGCCACCAGGGAGGCCCAAGAAAAAATATTTGAAGAAAGTATGGCTGAAAACCTAGCAGATTTGCTGAAAAACAATAACTTACATATTCAAAAAAAAAAAAGTCAAAAATCTCTAAGTGGTATAAACACAAAGAGATTCACAAAAAGGCACAGAGTAAAAGATGCTGAAAGTCAAAGACAAGGAGAAAATTCTGAAAGGAGCAAGAGAAAAATTGCTCATTACTTACAAGGGAGTGTCAATAAGTTGAATAACTGACTTTTCAGTAGAAACAATGGAGGCCAGAAGGGAAACTGTTCAAAAAAACAAACAGTCAACCAAGAATTCTATATCCAGCAAAGCTATATTTCAAAAATAAATGTTAAATAGACTTTCCCAGATATATATATATAAAAAAAACTAAAAGAATATGTTTCTGGCAGAACTGCCTTACAAGAAATACTAAAGGAAGGTCTTCAGACTGAAAGTAAGCAACTTCAGACAGTATTCAAATCCACATGAAAAACCAAACAACACCAATAAAGGTAATTGCAACTATAAAAGACAGTAGAAATGCATTTTTTTCTCCTTTCTCTTAACAGATTTAAAAAGTACTTGTATAAGATAATATGTATATAATGTGTTTATTGTTGGGCTTATAACATATACAAATGTAATATATGTATAATATATTCACTGATAATAACACTAGGAGATTGGTGGGAGCAAAGCTGAATTGGGCTAAGGAAATGACCAAAAAATGTTAAACTAATAATTATAACAAGGTATCATTAGGTTTGTAACATTAATAGATGAAATTATATAACAAAAATACAACAGAAAGGGGGGAGAAGGAATAGAGCTATATAGGAGTAACATTTCTCTAGCACTAGAATTAAGCTAGCACAAATTGGAAGCTGAATCAGATACGATAAGATGTATGTGGTAAATCTTAAACTACTCCTCAAAAATAAATAAAATAAATACAATAAAAAACGATTAAAGAAAATGATACATTAGAACATATTCACTTAATGCAAAAGAAGTAAGTAAAAGGAATAAAAGTACAAACAACACATGATACATATAAAAAACAAAAATTTTGATGGGAAACATAAAACAACTATATCAATCATAATAATAAACGTTAATTAACTAAATGATTCAATCAAAAGGCAGAGCTTGTTAAATAGGATGAAAAAAAACCAAAATATGACTCAACTACATGCTCTCTATAGGAGACAAACTTTAGATTCAAAGATACAAATAGACTGAAAGTAAAAGGTCAAAAAAGATATAACATGTAAGACAATTCATGAGAAAGATATAAAAATTATGAGCATATATGCACCTAATAACAGAGCACCACAATATAAGAAGGAAAAACTAAAAGAAATGAAGGGATAGGCAATAGAAATATAATGGTTGTGGACTTCAATACTCCACTTCCAATAATGGACAGAACAACTAAATAGAGGATCACCAGGGAAAGAGAAGACTTTAACAACACTATAAATCGGCCAGTACCTAACCATGTATATATATAGAATACTCTACCCAACAACAGTGACAGAATATATTATTCCTAAATTCACACAGAACATTCTTGAGGATAGAGTATATACTAGACTATTAAACAAACCTCAATAAAATTAAAAGGTTATAAATAATACAAAGTATGTTCCCTGACCACATGGAATGGAATTAGAAAGGAATAACAAAAAAAAATTGTAAAATTCACAGATGTGGCAATTAAACAACATATTCTTACATAACCAATGGGTTAAAGAAGAAATCAAAAAGGAAGTTAGGATGTACTTTGTTTAAATAAAAATGAAGATACAACTTAAAAAAATGGGATGGAGCTAACATAGTACTTACAGATTTATAGATATAAGCACCAATATAGAGAAGACTAGAAATAAATTACAGGAAAAAACACAAACACATGGAAACTAAGCAACATGTTACTGAACAACCAATGGACCACTTAAGAAATCAAAGAGGAAATTAAAAGATACCTAGAGACAAATGACAACAAAAACAAGACAATTCAAAAACAATGGGATGCAGCAAAAGCTGTTCTAAGAGGGAAATTTATAGCAATATAATCTTACCTCAGGAAACAAGTAAAGTCTCAAATAAACAACCTAAACTTACAACTAAAGAAACTAGAGAAAGAAGAACAAGGAAAACCCAAAGTTAATAGAAGGAAAGAAATCATAAAGATCAGAGAAGAAATAAATGAAACAGAGATGAAGAAAAAAATAGTAAAAAATAAAATGAAACGAAAAGCTGGTTCTTTGAAAAGACAAATAAAATTGATAAAGCTTTAGTCAGACTCATGAAGAAAAAAGGGAGAGGGCTCAAATCAACAAAATTAGAAGTGAAAAAGAAGTTACAACTAAAACCACAGAAATACAAAGGATCATAAGAGACTACTACAAGCAACTCTGCCAAAACAATGGACAACCTAGAAAAAAATGGACGGATTCTTAGAAAGGTACAACCTTCCAAGACTGAACCAGGAAGAAATAGAAAATATGAACAGACCAATCACAAGTAATGAAATAGAAACTGTGATTTTAAAACTCATAACAAACAAAAGTCCAGGACCAGATGGCTTCACAGGCAAGTTATACCAAACACTTAGAAAAGAGTTAACACCTATTCTTCTGAAACTCGTCCAAAAAATTGCCGAGGAAGGAGACTCCCAAGCTTATTCTATGAGGCCACCATCACCCTGATACCAAAACCAGACAAAGATACCACAAATAAGAAAATTACAGGCCAATATCACTGATGAATATAGGCATAAAAATCCTGAACAAATTACTAGCAAACAGAATGCAACAATACATTAAAAGGATCAATCACCATGATCAAGTGGGATTTATCCAAGGGATGCAAGGATTCTTCAATATACACGAATCAATCAATGTGATACACCACATTAACAAAGTGAAGAATAAAAACTGTATGATCGGGCCTCCCTGGTGGCGCAGTGGTTGAGAGTCCACCTGCCGATGCAGGGGATACGGGTTCGTGCCCCGGTCTGGGAGGATCCCATATGCCGCGGAGCGGCTGGGCCCGTGAGCCATGGCCGCTGGGCCTGCGCATCCGGAGCCTGTGCTCCGCAACGGGAGAGGCCACAACAGTGAGAGGCCCGCATACCGCAAAAAGAAAAAAAAAAAAAAAACTGTATGATCATCTCAATAGAGGCAGGAAAAGCTTTTGACAAAATTCAACACCCATTTATGAAAAAATTCCCCAGAAAGTGGGCATAGAGGGAAGCTACCTCACCATAATAAAGGCCATGTACAACAAACCAACAGCAAACATCATTCTCAATGGTAAAAACTGAAAGCATTTCCTCTAGGGTCAGGAACAAGACAAAGATGCCCACTTTCACCACTATTACTCAACATAGATTTGGAAGTCCTAGCCATGGCAATCAGAGAAGAAAAAGGAATAAAAAGGATTTCAAATTGGAAAAGAAGTAAAACTGTCACTGTTTGCAGATGGATACTATACATAGAAAATCCTAAAGTTGCTATCAGAAATCTACTAGAGTTCATTAATTAATTTGGTAAATTTGCAAGATACAAAATTAGTACACAGAAATTTCTTGCATTCCTATACACTAGCAATGAAAGATCAGAAAGAGAAATTAGGGAACCAATCCCATTTCCTATCACATCAAAAAGAATAAAATACCCAGGAATAAACCTACCTAAGGACATTAAAGACCTGTACCCGGAAAAATATAAGATATTGATGAAAGGAATCAAATATGACACACACACACACACACAGATAACATGTTCTTGTATTGGAAGAATCAAAACTGTCAAAATAACTATGCTAAACAAAGTGATCTACAGATTCAATGCAATCCTTATCAAATTAGGCATTTTTCACAGAATTAGAACAAAAAATGTAGAATTTGTATGGAAACACAAAAGAGCCCGAATAGCCAAAGCAATCTTGAGAAAGAAAAATGGAGCTGGAGGAACTAGGCTCCCTGACTTCAGACTATACTACAAAGCTACACTAATCAAGATAGTATGGCACTGGCACAAAGACAGAAATATAGGTCAGGGGAACAGGATGGAAAGCCCAGAGATAAAGCCATGTACCCATGGTCACCTAATCTATGAAAAACAGAGGCAAGAATATACAGTGGAGAAAAGACAGTCTCTTCAATAAGTGGTGCTGGGAATACTCAACAGCTACATTTAAAAGAATGAAATTAGAACACTCCTTAACACCATACACAAAAATAGACTCAAAATGGATTAAAGATCTAAATGTAAGGCTAGACACTATTAAACTCTTAGAGGAAAACATAGGCAGAACACTATTTGACATAAATTGCAGCTAGATCTTCTTTGACCCACCTCCTCGAGTAACAAAAATAAAAATAAACAAATGGGACCTAAAGAAACTTAAAAGCTTTTGCACAGCAAAGGAAACCATAAACAAAATGAAAAGACAACCCACATAATGGGAGAAAATATTTGCCAACAAAGTGACTGACAAGGGATTAATTTCCAAAATATACATACAGCTCATGCAGCTCCATATTTAAAGAAACAAACAACCCAGTCAAAAAATGGGCAGAAGACCTAAATAGACCTTTGTCCAAAGAAGACATATAGATGTCCAAAAAGCACATGAAAAAATGTTCAGTATCAGTAATTATTAGAGAAATGCAGTTCAAAACTACAATGAGGTGTCACCTCACACAGGTCAGAATGGCCATCATCAAAAAATCTACAAACAATAAATTCTGGAGAGGGTGTGGAGAAAAGGGAACCCTCCTACACTGTTGGTGGGAATGTAAGTTGGTACAGCCACTATGGAGAACAGTATGAAGGGTCTTTGGAAAACTAAAAATAGAACTACCTTATGACCCAGCACTCCCACTACTGAGCATATACCCTGAGAAAAGCATAATAGAAAAGATACATGCATCCCAATATTCATTGCAGCACTATTTACAGTAGCCAGGACATGATAGCAACCTAAATGTCCATCAACAGAGGAATGGATAAAGAAGATGTGGTACATATATACAATGGAATATTACTCAACCATAAAAAGGAATGAAATTGTGCAATTTGTAGAGACATGGGTGGACCTAGAGACTGTCATACTGAATGAAGTAAGTCAGTCAGAGAAAGAGAAATATCATATGATATTGCTTATATGTGGCATCTAAAAAAATGGTACAAATGAACTTATGTACGAAACAGAAATAGAGTCACAGATGTAGAAAACAATCTTATGGTTACCAGGAGGGAAAGGGATAAATTAGGAGATTGTGATTGATATATACACACTACTATATATAAAATAAATAAATAATAAGGACACATTGTGTAGCACAGCAAACTCTTCTCAATACTGTATTATGACTTATATGGGAAAAGAATCTAAAAAGATTGGAGATATATATATATATATATATATATATATATATATATATATATATATATGTATGTATGTATGTATGTATAACTGATTCACTTTCTTGTACAGCAGAAAACAACACAATATTGTAAATCAACTATACTCCAATACATTTTTTTTTTAAGTTAGAAGAAAGATTCAAAAGTAATGGCCTAATTTTCTACCTTAAAACACTGAAGAAAGAGAAACTCTGTGAAGTAAACTCTGGAAAAAGAGAAGTAAAAGAGAAGTAAACACATGAAAGGAACTTTAACACTTTTAGTCATCAAGAAAATGCAAACCTAAACCACAGTGAGATATTTCACACCCACTAGTATGGCTAGAATCAAAACGTCAGAAACAATTGTTTGTGAGGATGTGCAGAAATAAGAACCTTCATACACTGCTGTTAGGGATGTAAAATGAGGCAGCTGCTTTGGAAAGCAGTGTAGCAGATCCTCAAATGGTTAACCATGGAGGTATCATATGGCCCAGTGATTCCAACTCCTAGGTATTTACCCAAGAGAAATGAGAACATATGACCACACAAAACTTTGTACACCACTCTTCATAAAAGCATTCATAATACCTAAAAATTGGAAATAATTCAATATATTCATCAACTGATGAATGGATAAACAAAATATACTATATTGATGGAACAAAATATTATTCAGCCATTAAAGGGAATAATGTACAGATACATATGACAACATGAATGAACCTTAAAAACATTATGATAAATGAAAGAAGCCAGTTACAAAAGACTACATATTATATCATTTCAGTCATATGAAATGTCCAGAAAGTAAATTAATGGTTGCTTAGGCCTAGGGGAGGGACAAGGGATAGAGGGGTGATTGTTAAAGGGTACAGGGTTTCTTTCTGAGATGATAAAGATGTTCTAAACTTGACTGTAGTGATGGTTGCACATATCTAAATACACTAAAAACATTAAACACTACACTTTAAGTGGGTGAATGTATGGTATGTGAATTAATTATATCTCAATGAAGTTGCTAAAATGCTCACAGAGGAATTTTTTAATATTAGGGTTGGCAGGTGCTGATCCTCTTAATTATGTCAGAAAATCCTCTGAGTCTCAGTCAAGTGCTTTCTCAAGCATAGGGGTGGTGGCAATCATAGCTCTTGCTTTGAAAAAATTTTGCTCACTCCCAGTTACACCTGTGACCCAATTCACTGTGGAGGTGGGGTAGTCCTCCTATAGGGAGAGAATGTAAGTCTGATTCTTAGAGTTTCATAGCACATGCTTCCTGCTCAACTGTTCTTCAAAACTCTCAGGATTAAACTAATGATACCCAGTTTCTGTCAAGAGCCTACTGAAGCCATTTGTTAATAAAGTCTGTCAGTCTAAGGCAGGATTGACAAACTTTTTCAGTAAAGGGTCACATTGTAAATGTCTTAGGTTTTCTGGGTCATATGGTCTCTGTTGGGAGGGCTCAGCTCTTCACTCAAAGCATGAAAACAAGCAATGACAATATGTAAATAAGTGAGCATGGCTGTATCAAATCAAACTTTATTTATTGATAGTGAAATTCTAATTTCAAATAATTTTCATATGTCATAAAATACTACTCTTTGTTTGATTTTTTTCAACCATTTAAAGATGGAAAACTCATTCATGGCTCATGGGCTATACAAAAACAGGCAGTAGACTGGATTTGGCATTTGACTTGTGGTTTGTTGACCCCTGCCTAAGAGAGTTGTTATCCATCTGCACTAGCTATTTTAAATTTTAACTTAGTAACTACTTAGTCACTAGAAATTTTTGTACCTTAATATCATTAACTTAAATTCTGGGAAATGTCTTACTGAGTTACATTTTATCTTTATTGGCCATATAGAAAAGTTAAGAAATGGTCTTTAAAAAGAAGTTTCTGTATGTTCTATAAAATATAAAGATGTCACTCACTATGTGATGGCCCTTATAAGAATACAAATATAATAAATTAATTTGGGACTCTAATATGAGGAAGAGTTTGATAGTATCATTAAAGTCTAATGTTTCTATCAAATAATGAGGATTAGATATTCCACCATGCTTTCAGTTTTTGGCCTTGGCTTCCAGAATTTGAATTTAATATTCAAATTCACTAATTATATTAACCCAGATTGTGTTAGATTTATTGCTCCATACATATATATTTGTATTTGAATGATTATATTATATATCCCTCTTTTATTTTGAAACCTCTCATCTCTGTTTTGGAGGTAATTGAGGTAAATATTTTTAAAGTCGTGAATTATTGTTACTTTAAAATTTGGCAGCAGATTACTTCAGGGAGAGGATTCTTTTTTATTTAGCAAAATATCTTAATAGATTGTTAGATGTTAAAATTTTGATCCCCAGGGCATGGCCTGTCTCGGTTGGAAAGCAGGGGCGGAAGCAAACAAATAGCTGAATTTCTTTGGACAGAACTTGTCAAGAGGGGAGGGATGCATGGGGTAATTATGAGAGAGAATAAAACAGAGAAGGGTTGGGTAAATGGCAATAAACAAGTGAGAACTTTCTAGTGGCAAGAATGGGCAAAGAATGCCTGGTATTTCATTTTAAATACCCTGTTCTGCCCTATATTTTGCCATCTCTCACTGTGTTTAAAGCTTCAGTAAAAGGCTGCTACAACCAAGTTATGCATCAGTGCTACATTGAGGGAATGCTAGAGTAAGTGCAGTGTTTTGCATAGAGTTGTATGGTGACTGCACATTTGGAATATGTGAGAAGCATAATGGGAATCAAGAATAAAGCAGCATCAGGAAATCAAAGACAGAGGTGACCAAGAGAAATGTAGATTAGAGATATTGGAAATGACCCTGTGCCTCCCACCACATATGGGTGAGGATTTGAGTCTATTTTATTTAAATATTTTTCCAAGTGTACTGTCAAGTCATTTACTATTTTTTCCAGCTTTAAGTATAAATGACAAAATTGTATTTATGTATAAAATGCACAATGTAATGAGTTGGTATACATACACATTGTGAGATGATTACCACAACCAAGTTAACTAGCACATTCAGCATCTCACATTGTTACAATTTTTTTTTTTTTGGTGTGGTGAGAACACTTAAGAGCTACTTTCCTAGCAAATTTCAAGTGTACAATATATTATTATTAACTATAGTCACCATGTTGTACATTAGATCCTCAGAATTTGTTCCTCTTATACTGAAAGTTTGTACCATTTGGCCAACATCTCCCCATTTTCCCCACCCACCCCACCCCTCTGTAACTACCATTCTAGTATCTGGCTCTATGAATTCAACTTTTTAAAATTCCAACATATAACTGAGATCATAAAGTACTTGTCTTTCTCTGTCTGGCTTATTTCACTTAGCATAATGTCCTCCAGTTTTATCTGTGTTGTCAAAAACAATGGGATATCCTTCTTTTTGCACCTGAATAATATTCCACTGTATATAGAGCACTACTTCCTCATCCATTCATCTGCCGATGGATACTTAGGTTGTTTTCATGTCTTGGCTCTTTTGAATAATGCGGCAGTGAACATGGGAGTGCAAATGTATCTTTGAGGTACTTATTTCATGTCCTTTGGATATATAACCAGTAGTGGGATTTCTGGGCTATATGGTAGTTCTATTTATTTTGAGAAACGTCCATACTGTTTTCCATAATGTCTGTACCAATTACACTCCTACCAACAATGCACAAGGGTTCTCTTTCCTCCACAATATTGCCAACATTTTTTATATCTCATCTTTTGCATAACAGGTATGAGGTGATATCTCATTGTAGTTTTGACTTGCATTTTCATGATGATTAGTGATGTTGAGCACCTTTTCATATACCTGTTGGCAATTTGCATGTTTTCTTTGGAAAAGGGACGTATTCAGGTCCTTTGCTCATTTTTTAATCAGGTTTTTCTTTTTTTTGTTATTAATCTGTATGTATAAAGCAACCTACAAAATGCAAGAAACATTTGTAAACCATATATCTGATAAGGAGCTAATATCCAAAATATATAAGGAACTCAATTTTATCTAAATCTTAAAATACAGGTTGACTTTAGGTCATCAAAGAACTTAAGTATAATCTAGATAATTATATTAACTTATTTGCCTAATAATATGTGTTTAATAAATGGTAGAACCAAAATTAGAATCTTAGATTCCTAATTTCAATTTAGCATTTTATTATGTATCATGTATTTTCAAGGAAGAAGGAAAATAAATTCCATCATTTGGGCATTTTGAAATTCAAAAGTCTAAAAAGTAGAAATGTATAAAAATTCACACGTACAAGATTCCAAATTTTCAAAGCATTTCTAAAAATAATTTTATCTTTGTGACAAAAAAAATTCTGAAAAATCTAGTCACTGCCCCTATTTCTTGCTAGTCATTTGTGTAAAATGCAATAATTGCTCTGTCAAATAGCAGCCAAAAAAAGAGCACCCTCTTCCTTTTGTTCTTATTCTCTGACTGGAAAGCACTAGGGAGACTACATGTTGATTTCAGGAGAAGGTTTTGTGGATTTGGTGATTTGGCAAGTTTTACTAGTTTGTTTACTTTGTGTTAACATATTATTAATATTTTTAAACATAAAACTCCAAGAGTAATTTTGGCTTTTGTCTTGAATTTTCTAGCTATCTATACTTCTAGCTATCTATGTGACCTAACTATTAATGATTATTTCTACTTAATATATATATATATATATATATATATATATATAAACTTCAAAATGCATTTCCAATGCTTCTTTACTATGATATTAACATTCCAGAGTTCTTGATCTTTATTTCCCTCTCAGTTATCTATAACCCTTAATACTTGTTAAAGTAACATGTTTTTCAGAATGGGCACCAGGGAAAGCTTTTTTTTAAACCCTTGCATATATGAAAATAATTGTATTATTAGTATTAATCAATGTATTAGTTCCGGAAGTTGTAAAAAAATTGCCACAAACTTAGTAGCCTAAAAAAATAGAAATTTATTCTGTCACAGTTTTGAAGGCCATTAAGACTGAAATCAATGTGTCTGCAGTGTTCTCTACAGAGGCTCTGCAGGAGATTTTGTCTCTTGCCTCTTCCACCTACTGTGACTTGACATTTCTTGGCTTCATTGCTCTAATCTCTGCCTCCATCTCAATATCACCTTCTCTTGTTCTGTGTATCTCTCTCGGAACTCCCTGTACCTCTCTCTTATAGGGATACATGTGATTGCATTTAGGACCCACTTGGATAATCCAGGATAAGTTCCACATCTCAAGATCTTTAATCACGTCTTTTGGCATGTAAGGTAACATTTGTAAGTTCCAAGGATTTGATGTGGATATTTTGTTGGGGGGGGCTCGATTTTTAGCTTAATACAATCTACATGTCTGATTTATTTTGGAGGATCAATTCTAATTCTTACTTGGTGAGTTTTAATTTTACCATTGCATTATCTTACATTAGTCTATTCCCATATATCTTGTTTTTAATCTGCTGTCCTTTATTTTTAAATCTCAAACTATTTTTGCCTTGCAGTAGTCATGTTTTGTAGCATAGAAAAATGCATTCTTATATAATGAGAAACTGGAACAGGTAGTTTCTATATTGTTCTTCTGTTTCCTTTAGTAATTTTTTTTTCAGAGATGTACTTTTCTTCTTAGCCTTCTCTAGGCTATAGCATTTTTTCATAAACCATATATATATATATATATATATATATATATATATATATATATATATATACTTTTTTAATTTGCCAAAGTACAGAAATCCAGGCCTTGACGTTTTAGCTCTCCTCACTGTCTATTCAAATGCTAATGAAATCTTCATATCTAAAACTGGAAAGGGGGTTACTGTGCAAATATCAGGTTTGTTCTAGAAAATTGTGTTGTTCTCTCTCTTCTTTTCAGCTCTTTGTACACATTGCTTCTTTTGGAATACTGAGTCTCCTTTTCTTCTTCTGTACTACTACTATTCATTTTTTACATCTAAGCTTAAGTAACATTCCCCTTATAAAGTCTTTCTTGGTCTCCCAATATCGAGTGAGATACCTTGCCTTTATGTACCTAGGATACCTTGTACTTTACCCAATCACAGCATTTATCATACTACATTATAGTTGTCTGCCTCCCCAATAGACAGCAAACAACTTGAGGGAACAAATTATTGTTTGTTCACATTATGTTCTCAAGACTTAGCACAATACCTAGCACTAGTAGGCAATCAATAAGAATATTTGAATTGTGACCTTAGAATATGTCACCTACAGAAGTTCTTCCTTAAACCAAGTTTAGTGTGATACCTCTATTCTGGGTTCACATAATACCCTGTACTGACCTTTGTCATAAATATATATCACAATGTGTGGTGACTTTACAACAATAATTAGGATTTATTAGGCATTTAGACATTGTGTTAAGCAATTTATACATACTCTCTCCTTTAATTTAGCCCTCACAATACCCCTGTAAGTCTAGTACTATTATTCCATTTTAAGAGGAAGAAATGGGCATAAAGAGGTTAAGCACATTGTCCAAAGTCACTCAGTTAGCAACTGGAGAAGCTTGGTTTTTAACCCAGGCAATTTGATTCCAAATGTCATTCTATTAACCAGTATACTATACTTCTCCCATGTTTGTTTCTGTTTCTGATACCAAACTGTCAGAACATTCTTAGGGGCAGGTATTGCATATTCTTCCCATTGCTACCATGGTATATAATGCATTGGAGCTGCTAAATAAATTTTCCATATGAATAAATGAATGACATGAATTGAAGTTCAGATTACTGCTCCATGTGGAGTTTGGATAATTTATTTCAGAAAATGAAAATATAGCCTATAACTTTTACATTTTGCACTCACAGAATTTTTAAAAATATCTATGAATGAATAAGCATCATTTAAAAATATAGCTCAAAATATCAAAGCTACCCTAGATTAGCTCTGGACAAAAGAGTGAAGCAAAAATCAGCAAGATGGGAGATTTTTGTCTCCACGAGAGAATATATATATATATATATATATATATATATATATATATATATAGCTCAGATATGCAGCTTAGATCTCTAAAGAGATATTAACATGTTTACTTCCATCCAATATATAAAGAATATTTACTACTTTACATATATTTTGATAGAATTTACTAACAATGAGCCAAAACTCCTCACAATAATTTGAATCTTCAAATATTGCATCAGTTAGACCATATATCTTTCAGAATTAGATTTTCTTAGTTGGATATCTTTTTCATAAATTTTCAAATATTCTCCTACCAGCATATCATATTAAGGTTCTGGCACTGACCAATACCCTCACCTTCAAAAATTCAGTTGTGGTAATGTAGGTGCTCTTTGATCCTTTCACCTCTCTGACAAACATCACCAACACAACAGTGGCCTTCCTTATATTTCCAACTAGTTACTATCCCCCACCAAAAGTAATCATTATCCAGATTTCTAATACCACAAAGTAGTTTTGTTAAGCTGATTTTTTTTAACTTTATAGAAATGTAAACTTGCAGTAATTATTCTTTGTACCTAGCAGATTTCAATCAATATTGTTTCTGAGATTCATCCTTAATGTTACATGTAATAATGATTTTTTTTTCATTTTTATTGCTGTGTAGTAATACAGTATATTAACACATTATTTATCCATTCTACTGTTGATAAATATGTGGATTGTTTTCAATTTGGGGCTATTCTGTACAAAGTTGCTATGGAAATTCTTCTATATTATGTTGGTAGATATACACACTCATCTCTCATGAGCATGTACCTAGGAGTGTTGTTGGGTTACATGATTAGTATAGGCTAAGCTTTTAAAGATACTGAAAACTTTTTTCCAAAGTGTTTATACCTATTTACACTTCCATCAATAGTGTATGAAAGGTCCAATTGCTCTATATCTTTTCCAGTATGTAGTATTTCCAGTCTTTTAAAGTATTCATTCTAGTGAATGTGTAGCAGTACTTCATGGTAGTTTTAATTTGCATTGTCTTAATTTTTTTTAATATGTGTATTGGACATTTGGATATATTTTTTGAAGAGCCTATTCAAGTCTTTTTTCCATTTTATTTCTCTTGGGTCTTTTACTTTGCTCATTGCTCTGGATGCATGTCCTTTGTTATATATAAAAAACTGCAAATATCTTTTCTTACTCTATGGCTTTCCGTTTTACTCTTTTAATTATGTCTTCTAATGAAAATGTATTTTTAATTTTAATGTAGTCCATTTATTATATATTCTTTATGGATATTTTTCTTTGTGTCCTGTTTAAGAGATCTTTGTGTGTTCCAAGATTAAACTATTTTCTTCTTCGAGATTTATGCCTTATCTTTTATATTTAGGTCATAATACATCTGGAATTAATTTTTTAATACGGTAGGAGGGAGAAATCAAGGTTTAATTTGGATATCCAATTAATCCAACACCATTTATTGAAAATGCTATTCTTTCCCTCATTGAATTTTAGTGCAGACTTGATCATGCAACTCTATTTCTGAACTCTCTTGTTTCTCCTATTCATCTATTCTTGCACAATTAATGGTGTCTTAATTACTATATCTCTAAAAATAAGCCCCAATATCTGGTAGTATACATCCTTCAGCTTTGTTCTTGTTCTTCAAGATTGTCTTGGCTATTTGGGGCCATTACATTTCCTTATAAATTTTAGAATGAGCTCTTGAAATCACACACCAACACACACACTCTCACAAACTGGTTGATATTTTTTATTGGAATTGCACAAAACCTACAGATAAATTTGGGGAAAACTGATATAATTCCAACATAAAGTCTTCCAATTCATTAGCCTGGTTTATTCCTTCAACTATTTAGTTTTTTTTTAATTACTCACAGCAGTGTTTTGCAGTTTTCTGTTTATTTGCTGCTGTTTTAAAGGTGGTCAGTCTTTTTTTCTAGATGTTTTCAAGATTTTCTCCTTGACATTAGCTTTATGCAGTTTCACTGTGATTTGTCTATATGTGGCTTTCTTTTTGTATTATTCTGCTTGGGGTTCATCACGATTTTTGGATTGTGGTTTAATGTCTTTCATTCATTTGGAAAAATTCAAAACTACTCTCTTGCCATCTATTTTCCTGAAGATATTGTTCACAATAATTTTAAAGTCAAAGTCTGTCAACTGAATGGCTGAATTCCCAGAAGGTCCTCTTCTGTTGTCCATATTTTTCTCTTGAAATTGATTTTGTGAAGTTGGTTATTTTTGTTTATTGAGTGTTAGAAATTGTCTATGAAAAATTATGTAAGATCTACATTAGGTTATCTTCTTCCAGAGAAGATTTACTCTATTTCCTATCCATGCTGCAAAGGGGCAGGTCACCTGAATCTGGTCCTGGACTGAAGTGGCCCATTCCTACTTTGCAGTCTCTATAAACTCCCTTTAATTCTGTTTTGCCTACATTCCTGGAGTTGAATCCTTCATGGATTCCAACTGAAAGCCTGTAGTGTCTCTTAGTGATACTACATAATGAGGGACACTTAACTTCAATTTTTTGCTGCTAGGACGTGAAACCATGGAAACTCCACTTTGCTTTTCAGCAGTTTCCTGCTTGGTTTCTTACCATTTTTCCCTGTGCAGCTCAGTGAGAAAAGGCCTTGAGGAGGAAATTGGTGCCAGGTGTCTAGCTCATGTATTTGTGCCGTCTTCCTCTCTGGTATCTTAGTCTCTCATGCTGTGATGCTTTAAAATAGCAGAAATCCAGTATCTGTCCCCCTATTCTGTGATATTGACCAAAGCTATCCTGGCTTCTCTTCCTCTTTCTTGGCACCAACAAATGGACCAAGAGGAAAAGCAGTAAATAAAAGGTTAGGCTTACCTCGATAACTTCCAGTCTCTCTTCTATTTGGACCACCATATCCTAGTTGTCTTGAAATTATCCTAAGAACTTCAAAATAAATCTTGAATTTTATCCAGATTTTCTGTTTGTTCTCAGCAGGAGTATTGGTCTGCTGCAAGCTACTCTGTCAAAGCTGATGACATATATTTCTCACAAAATTAATTCTACTATGTGAACCTATCATAAGTTGAAAATGTCACAAAATTCTAACAAAATACTTACAGTATTTACCATGTACTAAGTCACAAAGAAAGATTCAATAAAATACAAAAGCAGAAAACATAGAGGTTACTTTACTTTACTTTCTTCAACCTCAGTGTCATCATCTAGAAATAAATTAAAATATTAGCTAAAAAACACAAAGATTACTAGACAAATATTTTAAAACTATTCTAATTAGCTTGCTTTATGAAGAAATCAAAACTGAAATACAGAAAATTAAGAAATGAAGTTACTGCATCTGAAAGTCTTAGTCTGGAAACAAAGTGGTTCTGAAAGGAATATGTATAACCTTAAATATTTACTGAAAATAAGAAAAATGGAAGATATCTTAATTTCAAGTTTATCTTATTTTTCAACTGCGGTATAGTTGCTTTACAGTGCTGTGTTAGTTTCTGCTGTACAATGAAGAGAATCAGCTATACGTATACATATATCCCCTCCCTCATGGACCTCCCTCTCACCCCTCCATCCCACCTATCTAGGTTACCATAGAGCACTGAGCTGAGCTCTCTGCACTATATAGCAGGTTCCCACTAGCTATCTGTTTTACACATGGTAGTGTATATATGTCAATCCCAGTCTCCCAATTCAACCCACCACCCCTTCCCCCCACCAAAGTCCACAAGTCCATTCTCTACGTCTGCATCTATAATCCTGCCCTGCAAATAGGGTAATCTGTATCATTTTTCTAGATTCCACATATGTGTGTTAATATACATATTTGTTTTTCTCTTTCTGACTTACTTCACTCTGTATGACAGACTCTAGGTCCATCCACAACTGTACAAATGACCCAATTTCATTATTTTTTATGGCTGAGTAATATTCCATTGTATATATGTGCCACATCTTCTTTATCCATTCATCTGTCTATGGACATTTAGGTTGCTTTCATGTCCTGGCTATTGTAAATAGTGCTGCAATGAGCTTTTGGGTGCATGTGTCTTTTCAAATTATGGGTTTCTCAGGGTATACACCCAGGAGAATTGCTGGGTCATATGGTAGTTCTACTTTTAGTTTTCTAAGGAATCTCCATAGTGTTCTGCCTAGTGGCTGTATCAATTTACATTCCTACCAACAGTGCAAGAGGGTTCCCTTTTCTCCACACTCTCTCCGGCATTTATTGTTTGTAGATTTTTTTGAAGATGCCCATCTGACCAGTGTGAGGTGATACTTCATTGTAGCTTTGATCTGCATTTCTTTAATAAATAGTGATGTTGAACATCCTTTCATGTACCTCTTGGCCATCTGTATGTCTTCTTTGGAGAAATGTCTATTTAGGTCTTCTGCCCATTTTTTGATTGGGTTGTGTGTTTTTTTGATATTGAGCTACATGAGCTGTTTGCATATTTTGGAGATTAATCCCTTGTCAATCACTTCATTTGCAAATATTTTCTCCCCTTATATGGGTGTCCTTTTGTTTTGTTTTTTTTTATGGTTTCCTTTGCTGTTCAAACACTTTTAAATTTCATTGGGTCCCATTTGTTTCATTTTGTTTTTATTTTCATTACTCTAGGAGGTGGGTCAAAAAAGATCTTGCTGCAATTTATGTCAAAGTGTGCAATGCCTATGTTTTCCTCTAAGAGCTTTATAGTATCCAATCTTATGTTTAGCTCTTTAATCCATTTTGAGTTATTTTTGTGGATAGTGTTAGGGAGTGTTCTAATTTCATTCTTTACATTTAGCTCTCCACTTTTCTCAGCACCACCAATTGAAAAGACTGTCTTTTCTCCACTGTATACTATTGGCTCTTTGGTCATAGATTAGGTGACCATAGATGCGTGGGTTTATCTCTGAGCTTTCTATCCTGTTCCATTGATCTATATTTCTGTTTTTGTGCCAGTACCATACTGTCTTGATTACTGTAGCTTTGTAGTATAGTCTGAAGCCAGGGAGCTTGATTCCTCCAGCTCCATTTTTCTTTTTCAAGATTGCTTTGGCTATTCTGGGTCTTTTGTGTTTTCATACAAATTGTACAATTTTTTTTTCTAATTCTGTGAAAAAATGCCAATGGTAATTTGATAGGGATTGAATTGAATCTGTAGATTGCTTTGGGTAGTATAGTCATTTTCACAATATTGATTCTTCCAGTCCAAGAATATGGTATATGTCTCTCTGTCTGTGTCATATTTGATTGGTTTCATCAATATCTTGTAGTCTTCAGATTACAGGTCTTTAACCTCCTTAGGTAGGTTTATTCCTGGGTATTTTATTCTTTTTAATACAATGGGAAATGGGACTGTTTCCTTAATTTCTCTTTCAGATCTTTCATTGTTAGTGTATAGGAAAGCAAGAAATTTCTGTGAATTAATTTTGTATCTTGCAATTTTACCAAATTAATTGATGAGCTCTAGTAGTTTTCTGGTAACATCTTTGGATTTTCTATGTATAGTATAATGTCACCTGCAAATAGTGACAGTTTTACTTCTTTTCCAATTTGAAATCCTTTTTATTTCTTTTTCTTCTCTGTTTGCCATGGCTAGGAGTTCAAAAACTATGTTGAATAATAGTGGTGAGAGTGGACATCCTTTCTTTTTCTTGATCTTAGAGGAAATGCTTTCAGTTTTTCACCATTGAGAATGATGTTTGCTGTGGGTTTGTCATATATGGCCTTTATTATGTTGAGGTAGTTTCCCTCTATGCCCACTTTCTGGGGAATTTATATCACAAATGGGTGTTGGATTTGGTCAAAAGATTTTCCTTCATCTATTGAGATGATCATATGTTTTTTATTCTTTAATTTGTTAATATGGTGTATCACATTGATTGCCTTGAGTATACTGAAGAATCCTTGCATCCCCGGGATAAATCCCACTTGATCATGGTGATTGATCCTTTTAATGTATTGTTGCATTCTGTTTGATAGTATTTTGTTGAGGATCTTTGCACCTATATTCTTCAGTGATATTGGTCTGTAATTTTCTTTTTTTTTGTAGTATCTTTGTCTGGTTTTGGTATCAGGGTGATCATGGCCTCACAGAATGAGCTTTGGAGTGTTCCTCCCTCTGAATTTTTTTGGACGAGTATGAGAAGAATGGGTATTAGCTCTTCTCTAAATGTTTGATAGAGTTCATCTCTGAAGCCATCTGGTCCTGGACTTTTGTTTGTTGAAAGATTTTTAACTGTAGTTTCAATTTCATTACTTGTGATTGGTCTGTTCATATTTTCTATTTCTTCCTGGTTCAGTCTTGGAAGGTTGTATCTTTCTAAGAATTTGTCCATTTCTTCCAGGTTGTCCATTTTATTGGCACACAGTTGCTTGTTCTAGTCTCTTATGATCCTTTTCATTTCTGTGGTGTCTGTTGTAACTTCTCCTTTTTCATATCTAATTTTATTGATTTGAATTGTCTCCCTTTTTTTCTTGATAAGTTTGGCTAAAGGTTTATCAATTTTGTGTATCTTCTCAAAGAACCAGCTTTTAGTTTTATTGATTTTTCCTATCATTTTCTTTGTTTCTATTTCATTTATTTCTGCTCTGAACTTTATGATTTCTTTCCTTCTACTAAATTTGGGTTTTGCTTGTTCTTCTTTCTCTAGGTGCTTTTTGTGTAAGTTTAGGTTGTTTATTTGAGATTTTTCTTGCTTCTTGAAGTATGATTGCATTGCTATAAACTTCCCTCTTAGGACTGTTTTTACTGCATCCCATAGTTTAGGGTCATCGTGTTTTCCTTGTCATTTGTTTCTAGGTATTTTTTTTTTATTTTCTCTTTGATTTCTTCAGTGTTCTCTTGGATATTTAGTAGCATATTTTTAAACCTCCATGTGTTTGTGTTTTTTATGGTTTCTTTTTCCTGTAATTGATTTCAAATCTCAGAGTGATGTAGTCAGAAAAGATGCTTGATACAATTTCAATTTTCTTAAATTTACCAAGGCTTCATCTGTGACCCAAGATGTGATCTATCCTGGAGAATGTTCCATGTGCACTTGAGAAGAAAGTGTATTCTGCTGCTTTCAAATGGAATATCCTATAAATATCAATCAACTTTGTCTGGTCTATTGTGTCATTTAAAGCTTGTGTTTCCTTATTTATTTTCTGTGTGGGTGATCCATCTATGGTGTAAGCGGGGAATTAAAGTTCCCCATTATTATTGTGTTACTGTTAATTTCCACTTTTATGGCAGTTAGCATTTGCCATATGTATTGAGGTGTTCCTATGTTGGGTATGTAAATGTTTATAATTGTTATTTCTTCTTCTTGGATTGATCCCTTGATCATTATGTAGTGTCCTTCCTTGCTTCTTGTAACAGTCCCTATTTAAATTCTAGTTTATCTGATAAGAGTATTGCTATTCCAGCTTTCTTTTGATATCCATTGAATGGAATATCTTTTTCTACCATCTCACTCTTAGTCTGTATGTGTCCCTGGGTCTGAATTTTGTCTCTTGTAGACAGCATATATATGGGTATAGTTTTTGCATCCTTTCAGCCAGTCTGTGTCTTTTGGTTGGAGCATTTAATCCATTTACTTTTAAGGTAATTATTGATACTTATGTTTCTGTTACCATTTTCTTTATTGTTTTGGGTTTATTTTGTAGGCCTTTCTCTTCTTCTTCTCTTGTGTTTCTGCCTTGAGAAGTTTCTTTAGCATTTGTTGTAAAGCTCGTTTGGTGGTGCTGAATTCTCTTAGCTTTTGCTTGTCTGTAAAGCTTTTGATTTCTCCATCAGATCTGAATGAGAGCCTTTATGGGTAGAATAATCTTGGCTGTAGGTTTTTCTCTATCATCACTTTATCTTGTATGGGACTCTGTGCTTCCTAGACTTGATTGATTATTTCCTTTCCCATGTTAGGGAGGTTTTTAACTATAATCTCTTCAAATATTTTCTCAGACCCTTCTTCTTTCTCTTCTTCTTCTAGAACCCCTATAATTCGAATATTGGTGTGTTTAATGTTGTCCCAGAGGTCTCTGAGATTGTTTTCATTTCTTTTCATTCTTTTTTCTTTATTCTGTTCTTTGGCAGTTATTTATTTCCACCATTCTATCTTCCACCTCACTTGTTCTTTCTTCTGTCTCAGTTTTTCTACTCTTGATTCCTTCTAGTGTATTTTTCATTTCAGTTATTGTATTGTTCATTATTATTTCATTGTTCTTTAGTTCTTCTAAATCTTGTTAAACAGTTCTTGTTTTCTCAATCAGTGCCTCCATTCTGTTTCTGAGATTTTGGATCATCTTTAGTATCATTACTCTGAATTCTTTTTGAGGTAGATTTCCTATTTCCTCTTCATTTATTTGATCTTGAGGATTTTTACCTTGTTCCTTTGTCTGCAACATATTTCTCTGTCTCTGCAAATCGAAAGTACAATGATGTATCACGTCACACCAGTCAGAATGGCCATCAAAATATCTACACACAATAAATGCTGGAGAGGGTGTAGAGAAAAAGGAACCCTCTTACACAGTTGGTGGAAATGTAAACTGATACAGCCACTATGGAGAACAATATGGAGGTTCCTTAAAAAACTAAAAGTAAAGCTACCATATGACCCAGAAATCCCACTCCTGGGCATATACCCTGAGAAAACCATAATTCAAAAATATACATGCACCCCAATGTTCATTGCAACTCTATTTACAATAGCCAGGACATGAAAACAACCTAAATGTCCATCAACAGATGAATAGATAAAAAAGTTGTGGTATACATAAACAACAGGATATTACTCAGCCATTAAAAAGAACAAAATTGTGCCATTTGCAGAGATGTGGATGGATCTAGAGACTGTCATACAGTTGAAGTAAGTCACAAAGAGGAAAACATATATCATATATTAATGCATAAATGTGGAATCTAGAAAAATGTTATAGATGAGCTTATTTGCAAAGCAGAAAGAGAGAATCAGAGGTAGAGAACATATGTATGGATACCAAGGGGGAAGAGGGAGTGGGATGGAGTGAGTGATTGGGATTGACATATATACTCTTCTATGTATAAAATAGATAACTAAAGACAACAAACTGTATAGCACTGGGAACTCTACTCAGTGCTCTGTGGTGACCTAATTGGGAAGGAAATCCAAAGAAGAGAGGACATATGTATACATGTGGCTGATTCACTTTGCTGTACAGCAGAAACTAATGCAACATTGTAAAGCAATTATACTCCAGTAAAAATATAAATCTTATCTATTTATGTAGATATTAAGAGGTATGACTGCAAAATAAATGAGTCACTGGTGTGAAATATAGAATGTGGAGAATATAGTCAATAATTATATTGTATCTTTGGTGACAGATGGTAACTAGACTTATTATGGTGGTCATTTTGAAATGTATAGAAATATTTGAATCAATATGTTGTATACTAGGAACAAGCAAACAAACAACCTCATAGAAAAAGAGATCACATTTGTGGTTACCAGAAGTGGGGGTAAGGGAGGGAAATTGGATGAAGGTAGTCAAAATGTACAAACTTCCAGGTATAAGATAAATAAGTACTAGGGATATAAAAATAAAGAAATAAAGAAATAAAGAAATAAAAGGCATGATGAACTCATGCCTTTGGTTTATGTATGCATACTCTTCAAAAACTCAGTTCCAATTATTCAGATCTAGCCTAAGGAAATATTAACATTAACATCCAAACATTCATGTACAAAGTTATTCATTGCAACATTATCTGTGTTCAAAAATTTGGAAATTACCTAAATGCCCATCAACTGAGAATGGTTAAAGGATAAGGAAAAAGTATGTGAATGATATTAATGATGCACTATTAAATGAATAAAGCTCATGGTAGAAAAATGTGTTGTATAATGACATTTTTGTAGAAAACTAAGTCTAAATGTATTTCTCTCTGTGTGTCTAGATGTATTTAAATGTATATGTGTGTATGTGTATATTTGTATATATATACATATATGTGTGTGCATACAGCATGTGTGTGTGTGTGTGTATCCTTACATACATATCTGAAAGAAAGCATACCAAATTATTAACATGGTTACTTCTTGAAAGCAGGATTGGGACGGAGTGAAGCAATGTTTTTGGTTATCCCCCTACATTTCCACAGTCTTTGAAGTTTCACAATTATGCATTACTTTTAAATTGTCTTTCTTTCCCAGTAGAATTCAATCTCCTTAGGGCAGGGATTTCAAATCTCTCATTTTACCTTCAGTACCTAGAAGAATGGCACAAATTAAATGGCTCAGTAAATATTTATTGGCTATGTGAATTGATAAAGAAGGGGCGATAGGTCAAGGAACTAGTTTCTCAGATACCAGGAGAATATCACATCTTTCAAGGAGGAGGGAATGGTCAAGTGCTACTGAGAACTTATGAAAGATAAATATCAGATGTGTCCATTAATAAGAAATTAGAAAGCATCTTTAGAAATAGTTCATGGGTGAGAATCATGTGCATAATGGAAAGTTGTAAAAAATTGGGATAACATATTATTATCTGGAAAATATTCTTTTTGGAGCATGTTTCTCCATTGGTTCTAGACAGTTGTATAGCATAGTACTTAAAGGCATGGACTATAGAGCCAAATTGACTGGCATTAAATTCAGCTTTGCAACTGCTGGATAACCTTGGATAAGTTACTTGAACCATCTGTGTCTCAGTTTCATCTCTGTAAAATGGGGACAATAAGGTACTTAAAGGTTTGTTCTGAGTATTAAATGAATTAGTATAATTTAGAGCAGTGCCTGTTACATAAGTAAATATTCAAGAAACATTAGTTATTTTTACTTAAGGAAGGAAGGAAGCAAGGAAGGGAAAGTAATATGCTCCACCGGTAAGAGAAATACTCATAGCTTGATTTCTTGTTGTATAAGACGGTAAGTACAAGTAATCACTGACCATTGCTACAAATCCTTTTTCTTGTCTTTTGTGAGGTCTTTCTTCTGTTTTCCTAAGCAGCAATTTCATGGCCTTATTACTCTTCCCAACCAAAGTGGGATAGCTTCATCCGTCTCATTTCATGTCTCAGTCTTAGATTCTAGGTCATGTATTAATCTGGGGTCCACACCATTTCTCCTTGAATACTCAGTCCATTACATATATGAAAACTCATAATTCCTAGCATGTACTTCTACATGGAGTCTTTCTGTTTCTCTTTCTATATAAATGATTTGTCAGGATTACATTTCCTAGTATGCCATGTGATATTTCCATTTCAATTCCTACTTTCTACTCAGTTGTATCATGGGACGTGCTGTCTCTGAATAGATGTAGACTAGCAGAAGGGTGAGGATACATTAAAAATAGCAGCTAAGACTTCTGCTTCTGACCAACGTAGAATAAGGGGGACAAGATATACTCTCCCACCTGCAAACAAACAAAGCAACAAGACAAAATACATGAAATAATGGTTTCCAAATCACTGAACACCAAGCAATGAAGGATAGTGACACCTGAGAAGCAGGGAACAAAGTGAGGCCTATGATTGTTCCCTATCACTGCCTCGAGAGAGTTTCCAGGCCATGGCACAGGAAGGGAGAGCCCAGTCAGAGCCTGGAAAGTGTCTAAATTGAGGAGACTTTGTTGAGAGTCTGGAGAGAACAAGGGGATTAGAGTTCATAAAACAGAGTACCAGAAAGGAAATTGTTGCACAGAGAGCAAACTCTAGAGATCTGCAGAGGGGTCCCCTTCAGTATTAAACTGACTACTGATCAGCAAATATGTGTGAGAAAATTACCCAAGGCCTGAGAAAGAACAGGGCCAGAAATAGTGCCTGTTTCCACCAGCCAGACTGGAAATCCTTATGATTCACAAGTCATTGAGTAGAGGGTTTTGACTTATTTGTGGGAAATATTAGGACTAGGTTGAATACTTTTTCAATCTCACTCAACAAATCTAAACTGTAAGTCCCAAAAGGATCAGTCTATTTCCAAACAATTCAACCACATCCCAGAAAAAAAAATCTCAAGAATATTTTTAGGAATAGAAAAATATGCAGCACCCAACAACGTAAAATTCACAGTAGCTAATATCCAATCAAAAACTGAGTCATGAAAAGAGGCAGGAAAACAGAACCAACAATAAGGAGAAAAACCAAACAATCATAATGGACTCAAAACTTACACAGATGTTAAAATTAACAGACAAGTTCCTTAAAACAGTTATTATAATTATTACATAGGGAGAGACATGAAAGTTAAAAAATTGATCCAAATTAAATATCTAATGATGATGGCTACAATGAATGAGATAAAAAATACACTGGATGGACAGAGATCAAATGTTGTAAAAGAAAAAAGTTAGTAAAATTTTAAGATATAACAATAAGAACTAATGAAAATGAAATATGGAGAAGAAAAATAAAGGAAGGAAGGAAAGACAGAGAGAAAAAGAGAAAGAAGGAAGAAAAGAACAGAGCATCAGTGAACCATGAGACAACTTTAGATGACCTAATATATGTGTAATTAGAGTCCCTGAAAGACAGAGTAGGATAAAGAGAGAACACACATATTACAATTATCAGGGATAAGAAGGTTGATCTGCCCAGAGACTCTACAAATACTAAAAAAGAATCATATGAACAATTTTATGTCAATAAATTCTACAACTTAGATGATATGGAAAAAGTCCTTGAAAGACATAAATTATCAAATCTCACTTAAAAGCAAATAGATGTCCTGAATATCCCTATATCTATTAAATAAATAGATTTTGTAGTTAAAATGCTTTCAGACTTAGTGGGTAGAGAGGGACTAACTCTACAGTCCTTCTAGTCACAAAGTCTGAAAGCTGGGAGCCATTCTAGATTTGTTGTTCTTTTGCATTACCAGTATTCAGTCTCTAAATCATTTATTTTGATTTCAACACACAGATTTTGAAACAGTCTTCTACTTTCCAACACCCACTACCACTGTCTTATTCCAAGCACCAAAACTTTTTTTTAATTGAAGTATTGCAACAGTCTTCTAAGTTGCTTTCCAGAATAAAATCTATGGCCCACACTTTCTCAGGTGAAATATTAGACAAATTCCAGTTCCTTCAAATTGACCATATGATAAAATCTGCATTCTTATTTCATTCATGACCCTTGGTGATCTAGTTCATTTCTGTTTCCCCTCACTTCTCATTCTATGACCCAGCAACATGAAGCCAGATGTAATTCCTCAAGCACACCATGCTCTTTCATGTTTCTGTTAGTTTGTATAAGCTCTGCCCTTGACATGGATTCTTCTTTCTCTTCTTTGCTGTCTAGTGAAAACTAGTCATTTCCTAAAACCCTGCTCTACCAAAACTCAACCAGGAGGTAGCTTCTTAAATCAGTTGTGATATAAAATTTGAAACTATGTCAATGAACTGTTTTTACTCTGTTACATTAAAAGCTATTGATAAATTTGTATTTTCAATGGATCTTTTATACATGATTTTATACCATCAGGTATTGATCATTTGGAAAATATTCATTCACTAAGTTATACAGATCTTCCAAATATTGATATATTTCATTATACACCATCACAAAGTCACCTTTATTTTTATCACCACTAATCTTATCAGAAAAGTCTTCAAGTATTGGGAAGCTGTCAATCTCATGGAAGTAATAATAGTAACAAGTTGTCCAAAATTCTAACTTCTGCTTGAAATCTTAAATATTATCATTATTGGCCAAAAATTCTGCCAGTTATTTTCCTTAAAGAAACAGGTTCAGTTCATTCATTTTTGAGAGAACATCTGCCTCATTTTCAAGTCTGAATAACAATAGTCTACATTCATCCTTTCTAGTAAAAATAATGTTCTATGGAAAAAATCGGCCTTTTGAGCACATACCTCAAACAATTGCACAAGTGCTTTTCCTTGTGATAGTAATAGTACTTCAGTATACTGAAATAATTTATGTGCACTTCCATTTCATCAGAGACTATTAAGACATGTACATAAGTGTCAAGCTTTAATAAAATTAACAAATTTTATACTTCATCAAGGATATCCTTAAGTGAAACTGGCTTTTATTTTAACTGCAAATGCATGGTGGTGAAGAATACAATGACTAATCTTACTGTTCATAGTCACTGTGCTATTTCATGCCAAAGCCCCTGCAGTTTTACCCATCACTGTTTTTGCATCATCAACGTGAATTTCAGCACAATGAATGAATAGGATTATTAAAAAAAAATAGTGTGCCAGGAGATTATCATACTAAGTGAAGTAAGTCAGACAGAGAAAGATGAATGTCATATGATATCACTTATATGCAGAATCTAAAAACAAACAAACAAAAATGAAACACATGAACTTATTTACAAAGCAGAAACAAACTCACAGACTTAGAAAACAAATTTATGGTTACCAAAGGGGAAAGGTGGGGAGGAGGGATAAATTGGGAGTTTGGGATTGACATATACACAATACTATATATAAAATAGATAACCCACAAGGACCTACTGTATAGCACAGAGAACTCTGCTCAATATTCTGTAATAACCTAAATGGGGAAAATTTTTGAAAAAGAATAGATATATGCATATGTATAACTGAATCACTTTGCTCTACAGCTGAAACTAACACAACATGGTAAATCAACTATAGTCCAATATAAAATAAAAATTATAAAACAAAAACAAAAACAAAATAAAATAATGTGAATGTTGTGGATCCCCTGAAGGGATCTTGCAGACCACACTTTGAGAGATAGAAAACCATGACAGAGAAATATGGTACCTGCCAGTGCCACAATAATTAGAATTTAGGAAAATTTCCAAAAATTATTTAGCTGTGATTTATTGAGTGTTATTGAGATTAGTCTCTTCCTACAGGGTTTCTTCACTTGCAATTACATTGTTCAGCCTTTTTTCCTGATTTCCGTTGATACGGAGTGTTCTCCTGCAAGCCAGACTACAGACAGCAAATATTTCTGAAATTGTTTTCTAGGCTTTGGAGGAGGGATGGGGATTGGGGATGGGGGGTGTATAGGAAGGGGTTATTATCACTGGTGCTGTTACTGAGATTACAATATGTGTTAACATTGAAATTACTATGTTCTTATTACTGTGGTAAGCTTTGAGGATACATTGGTCTATGAAACAGAAATTTCCAGAAACTATTTAGCTAATATTTGTCCCTATCCCAGTGGAGTGTAAATACTAATGGGAATAAGTCAATTGCAAAGAGAGAGAGTTGTATAAATTTGAGCTGTATGGTAACTTAGGACAAACAGTTGTAGAACCTCTCCTTACAGTGACTCTTATTTGGGATTCAAACAAACTATATAACTGCTAAATCTTTTAATTCATCATAATTCAATGATTTTGTTTTGCATAATTAGCCATAAGTGAACAGCTGTGAATCTTTTTGAACTGTTTTGTGTTCATGCCTATATTCACTGTAGCCTTTCAGATCTCGGTTTCAGGATTCAATGTTGCTTACATTTTCATTTCTTTCTTCTACATTTCATTTTTTCCTTGAGGCTGGGAGGATGACTTCTAACAGAAGATTAACTAGAGATGTAGGGATTACAGAGACAAGCAAGCCATTGGCCTCACCAGGACCTAAAATGGTAAAAGTCCTATAGAACTCGCTGATAACCTGAGGCCATAAATGTCTCCCATTGTCACCTGGGGCTGTTTGTCAGTGTCACTCTCTACACATTCAAGGTCTTTTTCAGATTCAGTTACAATCATGAACTCAGTGTTCTACTAACTTCTCTCTCCTCCGCTGTCAAAATCTAGGAAAATGATATTCACAAATGGAAACTCACATGTGATTTTAGCAGAGGGTCTGGGAAGATTCATTAGCAAGCAAAAGCTTCAAATGGAAAACAATGTCACTGAATAGAAACACATAGCCAAATTGATTCCATCTAAATTGATTTGTCCTGTCCAGATGGTGTAAGTCGTTGAGACTATTTCCAAGAACAAGTGAACAATTTTAAAGGTGATTCAGGGGGGTGTGGTTGACAATGGCAAATGAACTGAGCTTTGGTCCTGAGGGATAAGAATCTCTGTTCTAAATTACATTAAGCTCTGCTGTTGAGGTAATTCAATTAAACTCTACGGACTTCTGTTTTCTCATCTAATAAAATGGGACTATAAACACTTCCAACAAATATCACGAGTTTCAAAATGGAAGATTGTATTAGAAAATACATCATACATATGAAATTTTTAAATGCTTTAAAATAGGATTTACTGGTCTAAAGAAGCACTGTAAAGTTGAGTATTTCTAAAAACAGCCATCACTCTTAGATATGAATGTTGATCTTTAAATAGGTATAAGGTTGCCTTTCCATTTTAAGTTCTCTTGTGCTATTTATTCTTCCAATGGGAAATAATATATTCATAAGTAGTAGGAAGAAAAAACCAAGTATTTTCAATCCTTCCTTAAATTATAGAAGCATTTCTATTCTCACCTTCATTCATTCTTCCCTAACCACCCATAATCAGGAAGTAGGAAGTACTCTAACCATACAAAACTTTCTTCTAGAACACACACCAAAAAATGTTTTTTTGTGTTTCTATGTTTTTCCATCTTCTATATAACTCTTTTTCTTCTGATTAATTCCCTCTCACCTATAGAACTCAGCTGAAAGGCCATTTTTGCTGTGAAGCCTTTTCTAACTCCCCAAGACAAAGCCAATAGAACCTCCTCTCTCTTCTCATCACATTGTATACTAATTTTGTACAAGTAATTACCGAATAGATATACCACCACTTATTACATTTTGTTTTAATTCTTATGTCTTTTCCCCCCACTAGACTGTGAGTTCGTTCAAGGCATTGCTCTTACCTTCCTCCTAACCTCTGTACCCAGCACAGTTCCAGCTGCATAACTATTACATAGAAATGAATGAAAACATGAATATACCCGTCCAGCTAAGCCTACTTTGGTATATAGATATGTGACAGATGGGGACAGCTCTGTGCTGTGTCCATTGTGACCCATCACTGACTATGTGATCTCTCTGTGATTTGCAGGTAGATGTACTTCTCCCATCCCTACCTCTCTGTTTGCCCTGGCATTCCAGAGAATGTCTTAAATGTGCCTCAGACACTCTTATCCATAGTATTATCTAAATAAGATATAATTTGACATTTAAAAACAGCATACAAGCAAGTATAAAGTTAGCCATGTAAAATGAAAGCTGAACTTCCTTATACTGACAAAATCCACATCAAAACCTGAGCATAGAAGAAAAAGGAGGTTTCGTTTGGTTGGTTGGTTGGTTGGTTGTTGATTTTTGAGGCTTTTTCACCCTCTTTTTAGTATTCCCATAGGAGTTAATTATGGGCAACAGCTCCAACCTTTTAATGAGATAGATATTTGAATCTCTCACACCTTTTTGCTGCTGCTTGGTCACTTAAGTTATTTCAAATCTACAGCACATGATTCCTAATACTACAGTGAAGAGCAAAGGAAAAACACAAAACAAATTTTAAAATCTCTAGTTATGGCTTGCAGCCTACAGGATTACTTCCAATATTTCTTGATTCCTTTTCCCAGTAAGTTCCCCAACATTCTATAGCAGGGATTGGCAAATGTTTTTTTCTGTAAAGAGCAGACAGTAAATGTTTTAGGCTTTGTAGGCCAAGAGGCAAAATTGAGGATATTATGAAAGTACTTACATTAAAAAAGAGAAAACTTCCTCAATTTTTATTGACAAAATTCAAAATATAATAATAATATTAATATTATAAATATAATCATCATCATCTTTTTTTGTAATATAAGTCTACTAATGAGAAAAATGGAATTCTTTTTTGGGAAAGGAGCAGTAAAATTTCATTTTACCCCATTTCATGGGGTTCAAAGTTAGTGTTCCCAATCATTAAAATTAACTGAAAGTTTCATTTGTTAATGCTGATCTGTAATGAGATTTTAAGAATTTCATTTTTGAAAATGTCTTTTCACACAGATAGGTAATATGTGTGGCATTCAGAATGCTGATAACTACATCATTATGATTTATAGTAGCAGTGAGAAATAAGAGCATCCTATAGAGTTTCTGTCAGAACTACTCAACTCTGCTGTTGCAACACAAAATCATCCACAGAAAATGGATGAATGAGTGTAGCTGTGTTTAAGTAAAACTTTATTTTGGAACTGGAATGTGAATTTCATAGAATTTTCACATCCCCAAATATTATGCTTCTTCTGATTTTTTTCAACCATTAAAAATGTAAAAATAACTCTCAGCTCATGGACTGAACAAAAGCAGGTAGCAGGCTGAATTTGGCCCTTGACTATGGTTTGCTGACTCTGGCTCTATGGTATGCCCCTGGATTACAGTTGACTTTTGATGGTGTTGGTGGAAGAAATTTCAGGGGGACAAAGAGATAGAAAATAGAAAAGGGCATCTAGGTTTTTCCTTTCTACTAGGCCCTCTCTTAACTTCCCCATTCCCATACTTCTGCTCCCAGATTCCTACTTTCCTTTCCTTATGCCATTATCCCCTGACTGGGTATACCTATCACTCTGCAGTGTAGTGAATATGCTATCACTGTATGGCAGGCAATTCACTCCTTCATCATATAATATTTATATTGTTTCAAACCCTACTGAGTCCACTCTCAGGCAAGCAAAGAGACCTGCAAAATGACCCATAGGCTTCTCATAAGAGGTGTGCATGTGTTTGTATTAGCAGTGAATGAAAGTGTAGGCCAATGAGCATGAATATGGAACTGACTAGGCCAATGGGCATACATGAGAGGAAAACAGGGAACCACAGTTCTGGGGGATGGAAGAAGAGAATAGTCATCTTTCATTGTGAATAGATGAATATCATTATGTCTCTATATGGTGATTAAGATATAAGATGCTTGAATCTTCCCTGCTATCTGCAGAAACTGTTAGCAATTGTGCTTTTACTTCTTACTGGAAAACTAATGAGAAGAATGGAATTCTTCTTTTGGGGAAGGGGATAACATTTCACTTAGGGTGCAAAGTTACTATTCACTAGCATTAAAATTGATTATAAATTTTGTTAATGCTGATCTATGATGAGATTTATTGTATTTCTAAGTCAGAAAAGAAAATCAAAAATGGTGGTTTGTTTGTGTAAAAATTAAATGAATTTTAGACATGCACATAAAATGCTAAGTGTTTTAGGCTTAATTACCATGAAGCCCAATGGAAGATGCCACAGTCAAGCAGAAAGGGAATATATTTAGTAGTCACATAACCCTGGTTCCTAACTCCTTTTCTGTCCCTTACTAATTAAATGATCTCAAGTAAGTTATTCAATCTCTCTAAACATCATGTTTTCCTATTTGAAACCCCACAAGGTAGGCATAATTATCTGCAAGTTGTAGAACAAGATATGTAACACACATAGTCCCATAAGTGGAACTCAAAAAGAATCATTTTAACCTTTATAAATGATGTACATCATTAAATGTGTTCTTTTAACTTTGTACTGATCACTGTTTGTTAATAACAGCATATTAATCATACATGATCACATTATTCTCCTGGGATTTCCTTTCACCCAATGCCTACACTGTCCTTCTAAGGACCCAATCAGAATGCTACAAAATGCTGTAAAGACGTTCAGATAACCCCAGATCAAAACAATGTCTCTCTCCTCTGAAGTCTCACAGTTTGTATATCTTTTCTTTTGGTTTATTGCCTATTTTCAATTACACCTACATTTATTCAATTTATTCATGTGCTTAGAATCATAGAATGTGGGAACTGGCAAGGAATATAAGATACCCTCTCACCCAATCTCCTCATTTTGCATAGGGAGCAAGAAATACTGAAAGGCAAAATGGATTGTCAGGAGTCACACAGAGCTTTAAAAACAATTCAACTCTAAATTTAATTATTTTCCTACTATATTATTTGTCTCCCATTTCCAAATTTTCTCTTACCTCTCCTGCCTTCACTAAGACCAATCAACCAGTCTTACCATATTTATGCAGCTTTTGTTTCCTTTCAAATTCTACTCATAACTATATATCTCATGGCATAATAACCACAGACCTGCAACTATCAATTTTCAATCTTCAGATTTGTCTTCTCATTGCAAATCTCTTTCTGGTCCACGTCACACTATCGTTTGTTGCCAAATTAACTTTCTGAAAACATCAATTGTCATTCTACTACTCAAAAACTATTCAGGACTCTATATTGCACAAAATACTTCCTGGAATTGGAGGTTCTTCACAACTTAGACTTGCTTTGTTGCGGATTATAAATACTGAAGGAGTAACTTACACAAAAGTAAAAAAACTCAAAATTCCTACCTTCCTCATTTCTTCTCCAGATGATTCCTCTGTCTTGGAGGTGTGACCTCTTCATCTATCTGTGTTTTTGCTCATTTGATTTATTTTGCTTTGAATGCTTTCCTTCATTTTCATTTATTTAATAACCATTCATTCTTTTACATCCAGCTTTAATGCCAGTTTACTTATGAAGACTTTCCTCACCATGTAATTCATGGGAATTACATCTTGTCTTCCTAGATATAGTAGTAGTAGTAGTATATTTTACTTTGTATCATTGTTCCTCTTTTTTCATATATGTAATAACTCCAAAAAGATTTTAGAAAATTTTCAAGAAGGATCATAACCTGAATATATTTTTGTCTCAGTATCTGACAATCAGTAATGTTTATTGATCAACAAAATTATGTCCCTCTTGGTAAGTAAAAAAATGTCCCAAAAAGACAACATGACTCCTGCTTTGATTGATTCAATAGGATTTCCCATAGCCGGATGTAATTATTTTTTCCCTGATGGCTTCTTAGGACCTGATTGTATTAGGTAGCTCTGGTTTATTTCCAATTAAGAAATAATTTTGTTTCCAGAGTTTGTTTCCAAAATTATAGTCTTCAAGACCAAATGAAAAGTGCTCTTGAATGACTTCCATATTTCAAGTTGTTGGCATCATGTAGCTCTCAATTTGATTTTCATAAACTTTGAATATAATAAGCTTTGAATATAAACAAATGAGAGGAACAATCAGCTTATGTGATATATAAAAAGGATGTTGTAGAGTGAGTAATTATGGCCTGATTCACATTTGGCAAGTGGACTTGACTAAAAGAGTTCAACTATAATATCCAGCTAGTTTTCAATAAATAAAATCAGCTCCTAGAAGATTGGTTATATAGCCAAAAGTCTATACAGATGACTTTCACTCTTCATTGCAAACCACATTGCATAGGAAGTAAAATGAATTTGTAAAATAGGATATGGTTTAATATAAATTGAACTTGTGGGTTTCCCAAGTGAAATACATAGTGTGGATTTCAGATGCATGATATAGGGCTAAATGTCCCTAATTTTTTTTTAAAAATAGAACATTTGCTAAAATTATAAATGATGTCTCATGTCTTATTTTGTTTTAGAAATAAATTATGTGCTCTCAACATGTGAGTCAGTAATATTGTTAAACTGCATATTCAAATGTGGAACACAAATATCAGAGGGTATCACTGCCAGGGACCACATATTTTAATTCCATTCCCAGTGTGGACACGCTCTTTGACTTTGGAAAATGTCATTTTAAAGCATCACTCATGGGGCCCCAACTGAACACAAAGCTTTGCACATTTACATAAAGGTAAACATCTCGGCCAGGGTAACAGAATCCCATCTCCCCCTCCCTGACACTAGACTCAAGATTTATGTCTAGAAGAGAACAAATGTATGGATACCAAGGGGGAAAGGGGTGGGGTGGGAAGAATTGGGAGACTGGGATTGACACATATACATTATTGATACAACGTATAAAATGGACAACTGATGGGAACATACTGTATAGCACAGGGAACACACCTAGTGCACTGTGGTAACCTAAATGGGAGGGAAGTCAAAAAGGGAGGGGATATCTATATGTGTATGGCTGATACATTTTGTTGTGCAGTGGAGGCTAACACAATACTGTAAAGCAACCATACTACAACAAAAATTAATTAAAAAAACAAAGATTTATGTCTAGTTTCAAAAGTCATCTGATAGGCCAGTTATGCCAAGGTATTTTCAGTAAAGCATTGGAAACACAAAATAAAAGAAGGTGGAAACCGAAATGATTTTCTGCATAGTATATCCTTGTCATAAATCACAAATAAGAAAACTGTAATATAAAGTACCATTTTATTAAATGTCACTCAGCATTCATGATTTCATAATTCTGGTAGTTTAGAGAGAGTAAAAAGTGGCTGATAGTCCAAGAATCGGCATGCATAGTCAGAGCAGAGCAGTAGTGTTGAAGCTATGGAAAACCTGAGGAAGAAAGGTAAAAATGCAGAAAGAAAATAAATTCACATGTAGAAAGCAGGCAAATCCACCATCTTGATCACTCTGAAATTATTGCAATTCAAATAAATTACATTTTTCACACACGTAGGCTAAGATCATGTGCTTAATTTTCTGTCTAACTTTGTGTGTGTGTGTGTGTCTGTGTCTTTCCCTCTGTGTGTATATGTATATATACACACACACACAGAAAGACATATATACAACTAAATCAAACAAAATTCTATTTTAATATATATATTTGAATGAAACAGGTGTTTGATTTAAGTCTGTGATAGTAAAGAGTGAAATGAGTCAAGAAAAAGACTTAATATAGCAGCTACAATGTACCATGGCACATTTACCAAAAGTTGGATCTGGGGAAAGTCTTGAGAACTGATTACATGGAACACTAAAGAAACAAACATAGACACACACATTCCCAGCTCTATGTATAGGTTGGAGGAACTAATTTAGCTTTAAGATTCAGGAAACAGAATTTGCTGTAAGATTTTGTTCTGTCCCCAACAGGAATGCAAAGCAATCTGTGATTAGAACTCAAAGGATATGGATAATTTCTTGTAAACTCTATATATGTATGACTTAAAAATGGTAGTTCAAACTAAAATCTGAGTCAATTTGTGGATTTTGTTTTCTTGTTTGTCACATAAAAATATACAACTAGACTTACACTTCAATCTATAATGGAATAAGAAGGAAAATATTTACCCTCTGGCCTTAACTAAAAATCAAGAAAAATATTTAAACAATGTTTTTCAGACATCAGACAAGAGACAATCCAGAAGAGTTATTTCCAAAAGGAAGGGAGAAAATGAGGTAAACCCTATGATTATCCTGGCTTAATTTCTGGAAAGTGCCCAGGCTGTAGCACAGGGAGGAGAGGACCCAAACAGAGTCTGACAGTTTCCCAAAGTTGAGACAAACTTCAGCATTCAGGGAAGTCAGGCAAATAGAATTCATAAGGCAGAGTACCATACAGGAGAGAGCTGCCCAGTAAAAGAGTTCTGAAGACCTATGAAGGTTTCCCTTGAGTTTTTTGGCTATAGACCGATCTGCACATGCACATTAGGAAACTACTGAGGTCAGGGAAAAACCAACCAAAAACAACAAGCAGAAAACCCCCTCGAGCTCACGTCATGCTGGTCCCCTCACACAAGGACCACCTCTCTCACCTGCCCAAAGTTCAGTGCCCAGAGAAGGGAGAATGGGTTCAAGGAGAATTGTTCCCTGTCTCCTTCTTTTCCTGGTCAGCCAGGACAAAGTGGGCAAGGGGGCCTTCCATAGGCCCCCAAAGTCAGGGTCAGGACAACCACATCTGGGCTGATATCACAGCAGGCCTCCAGCCTCCTTTTTAGTCCTCTAGTCTGCTTTCATTCCTGCTCCATTACACAGGAATAATTAATGGGAAACAGAGCAGCAGGGATGAAAGAATGAAGGAAAGGAGCTGTTTGTCTGTCAGCCCTGTGCCCTCACTCCCAAGCTGGAACCCTATTCCATCCCTAGGCTATCCTCCTGATCAGTGTCTTGGGTACCTGTATGACTTGTTCCCCTCTTCTTTCTCCTCCCCTCTCTTAAAAAAAGTCAATCATTTTATTATAATTTCCATTTTTTCTTAATCATAGACCAATTATAGGTTCAAAATTACCTAAATAGCATTATAAAAAGACAGGTGCTGCCATTAAAATGATTTCATCTGTATTAACAAATGACATTTCTGATAGAATTTAGTGCTACATAGGTTCAAAACAAACAAAAAAATATCTGGACAATTACACTACAATAATGGGTCTTCTTCCATGGAAACTAACATTTGTGTTTAAAATCTGCATAATTATTTATAACATAATAAGTTAATGAATGAAGTTAAAAATACTTATTATGAGTACCAAACAGCAGGTAACCCACTCTGCCTTACCTTATTGTCACTTATTTGGGGCATTGAAAAGGGCTAATTGCTTTGTCTCTCTACTTAACTCTTTCTCTGTGGCCTATACAGAGGCATACACCTTTGGCAAACTACCAATAAAGCCAAAAGAATGCATGCATTATTGATGAGTTTGCTTCTGAATTAAAACTCAAGGTATATACATATATGTATATAAATACCCTACATTTACCTGTGGAGATGGCACTTGTTTTAATGAAAAATGAAAAACTGCTGTGATTATTTGTAGAGTTATATTGCCCCAAATTTAATTGCAACATAAATTGGGAGAATGAATATAAATTTCAGGGTACCCAATGAAGAAGCGATTTTTTAAAAATATATTTGGCTTCTGTTTGGATAGTAATTCTAGTGGAGAAGAGACAATCCAAAGTGAGCAAAGGCTTGCACATAGTTCATTTACTCTTAGGTATTACACATTATCATTAACTTTTGAGTACTTGGCTCATTTTCTGTCATGTGGTTTGCTGTAAGTCTAAAGAGGAATTTCTCTATAGAGCAAAATAACTGCTCCTTCTTTGTCCATTCCAGGAAAGCTCCTCAGAGTTTGCTAGAGAATAAAGCTACAAGATGAACATCATCTAACAATTCACTTTCTGCACTTTTTACAAACCAGCATTGAAACAAAGATATAAGAGGGGATCAGGGCTTCCCTGGTGGCACAATGGTTAAGAATCCACCTGCCAATGCAGGGGACATGGGTTCGAGCCCTGGTCTGAGAAGATCCCACATGCCGTGGAGCAACTAAGCCTGTACACCACAACTACTGAGCCTGCACTCTAGAGCACGTGAGTCGCAACTACTGATCCTGCAAGCCACAACTACTGAAGGCCGCATACCTAGAGCCCATGTTTAGCAACAAGAGAAGCCACTGCAGTGAGAAGCCCGTGCACCACAACAAAGAGTAGCCCCCACTCACCATGACTAGAGAAAGCCTGCGTGCAGCAACAAGGACCCAATGCAGCCAAAAATAAATTAATTAATAGATAAATAAATTTAATTTAAAAAAAGAGGGGATCAGAGGAAAGGGTTATTGCATTCATTCCTTTTATTTTTAAGGGGGGGTAGATTTGTCTATTTATTTGTTTGTTTTCTCCTCCCCACAAATTATGTCAATACAGGAGAGACAACCGTGTTCAATAGTTGAATAGTTGAAAGAGTTTGAATGATGTGGAGATGTTTCTATAAGTGTGTGGAAAATAGCATTGTAAATTTTCTATAAAATATTTTGAGAACCTTACTAGTATAAGGCAATTGCTTTGTCATAGTATTAACAAAGTCTCTCAAAAGGTAATAGAAGGGAAATAATTCAGGCAGAGAAAGAAAAAATATTGTATGAGCTCACATATCTGAGCAGTCTTAAAAATCCAAATTTATAGAAACAGAGAGTAGAATGGTGCTTGCCAGGGGCTGGGGGTAGGGAAAATGGAGAGATGTTGGTCAAAGGCTATTAACATGCAGTTATGACTATGTTCTAGGGATATAATGTACAGCATGGTGACTATAGTTAGCAACACTGTATTATGTACTTGAAAGTTGCTGAGAGAGTAAATCTTAAGTGGTCTCGCCATAAAAAAAAAAGTAATTATGTAAGGTGATAGAATTATAGTAGTATTAACTAACCCTATTGGAGTAATCATTGTATATCTTAAACTTACACAACATTATACATCAATCATATCTCAATAAAGCTGGGGAATAAAAGATAGTAGAGGGTTTGACAATAATGATTTCCTACCTTTTAGTAGTATGAAGTGAATACTAAAACTAGAACATTCTAGAACATACTTAAAAGATCTCAAAGGAAGATGCCAAGGCCTTAGAGCATAGGTTCCTCTTCAGCTCTCACTGACTTGTTTGAATTGTTTTAAGTCTTGAGCAAAGAACATGACTATGACTAAAAAGAAAGAAAGTTAACACAAAATATCAAGATTACATGAGATTTAGTAAAATGACTCATTTTTTAAATTATCATTACTGTAGCATAAGTCCAGAAACAGTTGAGGGGAGAGCCTTGTAGATGACAGATCGCCTAACAGAAAGAAGCTCCTTGTCAGATTATTCATTAACAATTACCAGTGAGAGAACTTTGCTTGTAATAGCAGTTTATTCTGATGGGCAAATTCTTCTTTGATTCAGAATGTTTTAAAAGACAAAAATCAATGCAGTTATGCATCAAGGACTCATTGGTCACTTAGACCTGCTTGAACCCTAAATTAGCCATGGGGAACTACAGTGTAGGCAATAATTTCAACCTGTGCACCCATTACTTCACATGGTTAATATATGGATTGCCCCTTGTTTGAATCAAGCAAATAGCATAGAGAACAATTAGCATTTTTGAAGCATATTGAAACATTGTGAAGTTTTTTTTTCTCATATAGCTTGCAATGAGGTATTTAGATTCCATAGTGAAGCATAGGACTTTAACTATATCTTCATTTTCTGTTAGTAAGTACTACATTTCTAAATTGCAATGTTGAATGCCAGGAAAAATTGGGATGTCAAAAGCTCAGCCTCTGGGCACCAGTGCCAAATCAAATCTCGGAGACAGAGTTTTGGGTGAAGTAGAAAATACTAGCTTTATTGCTTTACCAGGCAAAGGGGGACACAGCAGGCTCCTGCCTCAAAAACTGTGTATACCAACCCAGGGAGTTTGGTGAGGAGTTTTATGTCATTGGTTCAGGGGTGGGGTTCCTGATAAGATTAGGGTGTGTGCAGGGCCTGCACTTCTCTGATCTGGTCTCAGGTAATCTTCTTGATGAGCTTCTCTGGTTCCTTTAATCTTGCCTCAGGTGGTCTATTGGCTGCTCCTCCCTTGATTAACAACTGTTCAAATCTTCCCTTTGGAACTCAGGGAAGGTTATGGAGGCTGGAGTCTGTTCCCTACAAAGAAGAAACAGGAGACATGGAAAGGCTTCCATGCCCAGGAGCCCCACAGGGTCTTGCTCAGTTTCACTTACCACTATATTCAGCAGTGGTTGTCATTAATAACTGATCATTTTTGCACTTTAAATATTTTTCTCTAAGAATCACAAAATCCTTCTAACCACTCTGATAATATGTTAGGAATTAAGGAGAATTATAGACTTTTGTGAATATTCTCACTTTCATGGAATCAGAGCACCACAATTCAAGTTTGATTTAACAAACTTTCTTATGCTGACTTACAAAAAAACATTTGGCTAGGCATTGTGGTAGAATTCCAAAATAATGAAACACATGACCTGCTCTCAAAAATGTACAATTTAGACAGGCAAATAAGGTATGCTCACAAATAGCTTCTATACTACAACTGCATTCATGTGCAAACATATTCTCTAGCATCTGATTAATTTTCTCAAGCAGAAATCTTTCTTAATACTCTTCAACTGCTCCCATTTCGCCTTTGTGGCAAAAATCAATAATATTGGGTTGGCCAAAAAGTTTGTTTGGGTTTTTGGTAAGATGTTATGGAAAGGCCCGAACAAACTTTTTGGCCAACTGAATATTTTGCAGAACCTTTTATCTGACTCCTGCCTGCCCCTCTTAGCCTCATTGTTTCCTTAAACTCTCTCCATTATCTCTATAATCCAATCATAATAACAAGTTAATTGGTCAATATTACTCTTTTGTTGTGATTTTTTTTAGGCTAATGTTTAATTAAACAAGTAATAAATGAATATGTTCCCTTGGTAAAATAATTAAAATATTACAAAACTAGGACACAATTTGCACAAATTGTACCTCAAATGCCCTATCCTGTCTCCCAGTGGTAAGTGCTATTTTCAGTTAGGAAATGAGTCCTTCCAGATGTTATTTTTTTAACATGATTACATACACAATGTTGCTTTGTTTTGTGTTTAACCTGAATGGGATCATACTTTGCATGGGACCTGCAATTTATTTATTTTATTGAACAAATATCTTGGTGATTTTACCACATCAGTGTTCTAATACAGCATTTCCATAGGCAGAGTTAATAAACAGTTTTAATTTATTCTTAAAATATGTCCTGGGCTTCCCTGGTGGCACGGTGGTTAAGACTCTGCCTGCCAGTGTAGGGGACAGAGGTTCGAGCCCTGGTCCAGGAAGATCCCACATGCCATGGAGCAACTAAGCCTGTGCACCACAACTACTGAGCCTGTGCTCTAGAGCCTGTGAGCCACAACTACTGAAGCCTGCACACCTAGAGCCTGTGCTCTGCAACAAGAGAAACCAGTGCAATGAGAAGCCTGCACACTGCAATGAAGAGTAGCCCCTGCTCGCTACAACTAGAGAAAGCCCATGTGTAGCAATGAAGACCCAACACAGCCAAAAATAATAAATAAATAAAAATACATTTATTAAAAAATAAATAAATATGTCCCCTTTTTATTCCTTAAGCTGTTTATTTGAATTTCCTTTCCTTTTTTCCTTAATTACATTCAACAATAGTTTGTCTATGTTTTGGTCCTTGCAGTGTATTAGTTTGTGTTTTATTGATCAAGTCTCTACTTTGTTTTGTTTCCTATTATTTCTGCACTTATCTTTATTAATTTATTTCTTCAATTTAATCAGATGTATTTTTTGGTTCTATCAGCTTCATGAGTCAAACGTTTGTTTTGTTTATTTTGTACTTTTGTTTTCTAATAAATTCATTTTATTAGAGCTATATATATATTCCCTTAAATTTCCTTTTGGTCCCTTTCTACCAGTTTGATATGAGGTGTCATTCAGTTTTAAATAAATTGTAATTTTCATTTTTATTTCCTTTTTAACCCAAGAGATATTCCAAAGTGTGCTTTTAAATTTGCAGGTATATAGGACTTTCTTTTGCCTTGTTACATTTTGGTTATTCCTTTCTAATTTTATTGTGTGGTGGTCAAGAAGGGTAAAGTGGCCTAGAAGATTTTAATTCCTTTATTTGTTGAGATTTTTTTCTAGAGGCTTAGTATATGGTCTGTTTTAGAGAATATTTTACATGTGCTTGAAAATAATCTGTATTTTTTTACAGGTACTGAGACAGGAGGGAAGGGGGCAGGCAACAACCTTTAAAAGAATAACATAGCCATTGAGAATACAAAAAACACTGGTTAGAACCTACTAAACCCAAGATGGAGGAAGATTTGGCTTCCTGTAGACCTTGAGCCTCACTGTATGCTCATTGTAATACATTAGCATATGCTAAATGACACACCCACAAGTGCCATGACAGTTCTGAGACTGACCATAGAAGGCTAAAATGTGGGCAGTGGCCCAATTCCTAGAAATCCCCACCCCTTCCCCCAAATAGTTGGAATAATCCTCCCACTTATTAGCTTATGAAACTACCTAGCCTATAAAAACTAATCATCCCAGGGCCACTCTCACATTCTGAGACAGACCACATCCTGCCTATGGAGTATCTCTCTAAATAAACCTGATTTCCCTTTACTATGGCTCATTCTTACATTCTTTTCTGCATGAAGCTAAGGACCCTCACTTGGTGACCCATCCAAGGGACTCACCTGAGACCTGGGACATGACCATTGTCACACCCTGTTCTCCTGCAACAGTACAACTGTGTGTGTGTGTGTATGTGTTTATATGTTTATTAAATTGAATTTTTTAATTGTTAAATTCAAATACTCTATATTCTTTCTCACTTTTTTAATGTACTTGATCTAGAAACTTAGTGAAATATGTTTTATTCTCACTACGATTGCAGGTTTCCCATTGAAATTTTTTTGTTTTTTTTTTGCTTTTCCTGACCTTATTATGCAAAGTTAAGTGTTTCCTCCTGGCTCTCATTGAAATTCTATCAGTTTTTGTTGATATATTTTGAAATTACATAATTAAGTAATAAAAGTTCATGACTGTTATATATTTTGATGGATTATTCTCTCAGTATGAAATATTCTCTCTGTGCCCTTTTGACACTTTTTGCTTTGAATTCTGTTTTTCTGATATTAATAATGTCACACCTGCATTTCTTTATTAATATTTTCCTAGTATATTTTTCATCTCTTATTCTCAAACTTCTTGTGTCTCATGTAAATAACAGTTGGACTTTTTTAGCCAATCTGAGAGAGTTTAACCTCCTTATATTACTCCTATATATATTTGGTCTTATTCTCAATATATAATTTTGTCCTTTCTATTATCTATGCATTTAGGTTTTTTTTCTTTAATTAATGTTTTTTTCTTAAGTTTTTGAAATATGTGTGTGAGTATATGTTTCTATTTAGGTTTATGTGTGTTTCTCTCTACATGTGTATTCTGCTAGTGATTATCCTTAAACTTTAATACTGAAACTGAGTCCCCCTAAAACCGAGTTTCTCTGCTGAGTTTATGATTAACCTTTCTAACCAAAACATTATTCCCTTTCTTTTCCAACATCTGTTCCCCTCAAGATTGAGGAGTATCAAAGAAAAGGGAGGATTGAAACCGTGCAGGACACTGTGAGGCCCTTCCAAGTACAAAAACTTTTCCGTGTCCCCCATTTCTGTTTGTAGGAAGAAGGTTTCAGCCTCCTAGCCCTTCCCTGAGTTCCAAAGGGCAGATTCAACAGTAACTAGTTAGGAGAGTGAGGAAATGCAGAAAGAAACATTAGTGCAGCATGGGGCCTGGTCCTTGTTCCTCCTCTGGGGATGTGCATAACAATTTGAAACATATCTCTGAGTTCTTCTACAGGAGCTAAGGCCCCCCACCCAGGTGGAAGATGGTAACTTCAGACTGACCACAAGCACATGGACCCCAGACTGGTTGGAAAAAGAAGGCTGATAACCGAGATTTCTGGAACACCTCCCTGTCAACTCACCACCAACCAATCAGAAGAGGGTTACACACCCTTCAGCCCTCCCCCCCAATTTTGTCTATAAAAACTTCTTCCCAGAAACCCATTGGGAAATGCTGATCTTTTGAGCACAAGCTACCCATTCTTTTTGCTTAGCCCTACAATAAATCTTTCTCTGCTTCAAAAGCCAACATTAGGTTTGTTTGGCCTTACTGTGCCTGGGGCACAGGAACTTGGTTTCAACAATAATACAAACATTTAAACCTAGATTTTCAAAAGTATTCAATGGTTTTTATTTTCTGTCCCTCAACCAAAAACAAGAAATGCAGAACATATTCACATACCTCTTTTTAAAAAAAAAAAAAATATTTATTTATTTATTTTTGGCTGTGTTGGGTCTTCATTGCTGCATGCGGGCTTTCTCAAGTTGCTGCGAGCTGGGGCTACTCTTCATGGTGGTGTGTAGGCTTCTCATTTCAGTGGCTTCTCTTGTTGTGGAGCACAGGCTCTAGGTGTGTGGGCTTCAGTAGTTGTAGCACATAGGCTCAGTAGTTGTGGCTTGTGGGCTCTAGAGCGCAGGCTCAGTAGTGGCGCACGGGCTTAGTCGCTCCGTGGCACGTGGGATCTTCCTGGACCAGGGCTCGAACCCGTGTCCCCTGCATTGCCAGGTGGATTCTTAAACACTGCACCACCAGGGAAGTCCTACATTCCTCTTTTCTTCCTGCTTTCCCTCTTCCTCTTTCCCTTTTAAAATGTGGAGTTCAGTTCCAGTTTTGAATTTAACTTTTTTTTCCTTACCATCAACAGTTATCAGTTTTAACAATTTGTATTACTTTCTGTAGGGGAGAAAGAATAATTTTTCCTCTACCTTTCTGAGTTCTTGGCTGAGACCTATGTAATAAAAGATTAACAAGAGATAAACAAACAAAAGTTAATTAACATGTATACCTCATGCATACATAGGAGATACCCAGGGAGAAATAAGTACCCAAATTGGCTTAGAATTCCAGTTTACATGGCATTTTCAATAAAGAACAATAAATTTGTGGAGAAATGACAGGACAAAGGAAAGCAGTTTTATATCTACAAGGGCAGAGGTAAAGGCTAATTAGTAAAGTTTGTTATGTAGACTCCTCTGGTGCATTCTCCAGGCTGTTAAGGGTCTAAAATTTTCCCTGGTAAAACTTTAAAGTTTTCTCTGGTAAACTTTTGTCCTCTGGTAGAGAGAGGATGAGGAATGCCTTTGTAAATTTATGTCTTATTCTTAGACAAACAAGGGGAAAAATCTTTTCTTGCATTGGCTTCTTCTCAATTGCCTTCAGCTCAAAATAATTCTTATGCCAAAGCGGCATATGTTGGGGTGGCATAATCTGTTACCCTTTGGTCCTTTATTCATTGTTGTTTCTTATATTTGAGTTTTTCATCTTAGATTTATTTTTCTTCTTGTTGTCATACATATTCTAGTACTGTATTTCTCAAACTTAAGTCATTTGTTTATCACTTTCACAATTTTTATATCTGAACACCACTATAATTTTATTTTATTAATAACTTTAAGTTAATCCACTTTTAACTCAATTTAAATTCACTCTAAGTAGTTATATCCATGAAATCATAGGTTACTATGCCAGTTACATATAACTATTAATTTTAAAAAATGTCAGTGTACTACCAAAAAAAAACTCATCTCATGTACCATGAGGAGTTTCTCCTCACCTCTCAAACCCATTTTTGCCTAAAAGTAGACACTGACACAACTACTATCTACTCCAAATGTCAGGTGGGATGTAAATTGCAGTAGCCAAAGTGACCAGTTTCCCATTCTGTGGTACTCCAATTATCCTTGCTGTTGGTTGCCCTTGAGTTTCTTCTTCCTCCTGGTATTACCTTTCTACAAGCATGGCATTTACTCCTGTGTTTTATAGTAGAATAGTCCCTCATACGTTTTGGGGTTATGTTTTTCTTTCTTCAAGCTGATTATCTATTGCCCTTCACCTTCTTTCAAGGTCTTCTCACAGAGTCTAGTCCACCATTATTGGTTTTCTTTGTTTGGTTTTTTTGGGGGGGTGGAGATAATCATAGCTTTACTACTTGTTTATATCAATTATATACCACTTCTTGAAATTTGAGGATTGAAAGAAAAAACTATAAAACAAGCCAGGCTTTCATCTTACAAGGAAACCCACGGTAGGATTTGGACAGCTGGCAGTGGAACAGAGAGGTATTCCAGATGGAAAGAATAATACAATATTTCCTTTGGAGGTTAGTGAATAGTCCAATCTGACCCACAAGTGGTAGGGAGGGAAATAATTGGATGATGTTGCAGGAAAGATTGGCCATGAGAAGGAATGCATAGAACTTACAGGTCAGTTTTGGGAAAGCAAGGACTGTCTCTGAGGTTTTCACCACTATTGCACAAGCATCTAGCACAGTGGCTGACATAGTAATTACTAAGTAAACGAATGAATGAATGAATGAATGAATGAGTTAATGAGACAGATTTTTCACAGCACCAGTGTAGGAATAGAGATGATAGATTTTCACGTATTTTTTTTTGTTTTTGTTTTTGTTTTTGTTTTTGACCACACCATGTGGCATGCGGGATCTTAGTTTCCCAAAAAAGGATTGAACCCAGGCCCCAGCAGTGAAAGCATTGAGTCCTAACCACCAGACCGCAAGGGAATTCCTGATAGGTTTTCATAAAGTCCCAGTTCTTAAATGGAAGATGTAGGGGTGAGAGAAGGTAATTAATGTATATCTATTTATAGTAAACAGTATATTGGGGCCTACCTGTTATAAAATGAATACTTCTTAATGCAAATCTTGACACATGAATAATCTCAACAGAAATCAAGATAATGTTGATTAGGTGAGCAGTTAGCAAATTTTTTTTCTATAAAGGGCCAATTAGTAAATATTTTAGACTTTACAGAACCTACAGTCTATTTCAACTACTCAACTCTGTTGTTGCAGTGTGAAAGCAGCAATGGATAGTATATAACCAAATGAGTGTGACTGTGTTTCAATAAAACTTTATTTACAAGAACTGGTTTCAGAGAAGATTTGGCCTGCGGGCCATAGTTTGCTGACCCTTACTTCAGGTGATAGTACTACAATCTAAGAGGATTTTTCTAACTTGACTAAGTATTTTAATTTCTCAAAGCAGAAAGATGCTGATTATTACATGTTCTAAATAGGAAGTAGCTTTCACAACTTTCCAAGCATTTCACAAGCATTCCACTTGTTAAGACATCTGAGAGGAAGGTATCAGATTTTATAAACGTATGAACTCACACAAAGAGAAAGTATATAGCTACATAGCTGCACAAAGAGCTAGCAGAAAAGGAAAAATAATAAATACTATCCATTAAAGATTAAACTAAACTTCCCAAGTAGCAGTTTTGTTAGAACAGGTGAGCAGTTACATACATTTGCCTCACAGGCCCAAAGAGAGCCATTTTTTCAGGAACACTGGCTTGATTATTGCCAGGGATGTAATAGAGCCAACAGATTGGAAAAATTAAAAAAAAAAATAGAAAAGAGCCTGCTTTTTCATGATATTTTCCCCTCACATGCTTTGACAATATTTAATTAATAATTATTAGTCTTCTTCTCTTTACATCCCAACATGGGTATAGGGGAGGCAAATTTTTACCCCTGCCCTCTTAGAGTTTTTCGGCTGAGCCTGAGAATTAAACTGACATAAGACAGGTCAACAGGAGGAAAGCATATACATTTATATTAAGTTTACATGAGACAGGGGCCCTTTTAAGGAATGAAGACCCAAAGAAATGTCAAACTTACGTGCTTTTGTAGTAGGTTGAAGTGCGAGAGGCAATTGTGGAAAAGTAGTTAAATTATGTGGGGAGGCTGAAGGAAGATAAGATTTATTTTAACAAGGTCTGTTTGTATAGAATTATCTTGGCCTCTATTTCTCATCCTTGATAAGAAAGGAACTATACTCTAATACAAATTAATACAAAATTTTAAAAAAAGAATGTTTGTTTCCTTCTAGTATAGAGAGGATATCTCTCATATAAGAATTTCATCCCCTGCTTTCAGGAATCAAAAGTAGGGTCAGAGTGCCGTTCTTGCATCTGCTATTAATTCAAAATGATCAACATGTTATAGTGGCATATTTTGGGGTGACATATTCTAAATTCCTTCATGGGAAGAAATTAAGAAAACATCAAAAGAAAGGTGGTAGTGTTAATAGACTTATCATCTCTACTAACATTTTTTCTATATTTCCCTGCAAAGCCCTTAAAATGTCCTTAATTTTCTCTTGAAACTTATGTATGTAAAAACAGATTTTTCAGGAAGACTCGCCAAAAAACAGGCAAACAACAAAACAAAAGCAGAATTATTTGCTACTGCCATTTTGAAAACATTTTACCAGAGAAACTTAAATATAAGCATGGTGTCAGAGCTGTGAAATTGAATGGATATCAGGAATCCCAGGCCTTTTGTACTTACAAAAAAAAAAAAAATCAGGCCTATCTGATCAGTTATTTTCAGAAAAGTGATAAAAGTGTTTTTCCTTTTCTCTAATTCTGTTCACAAGATCCAAATAATTATTCTACTCTTACTCTTGGCTGTGAGTTTTCAAAGGATTTGTTTATCAGAATGCCTCTCTGAAGAGTAGTTGAAGGAAAGTTTGAAGTATATTAATTATAGAGTACCATGGTTGTCTTTAAATTTCCAAGTTAGTAAGTGTTGCGTCACTGATTTGAGGTGACATCTTTTCATTCTAAAATACTTTTAAAAATGCAAACGTAGGAACAGAAAATTCTCACTTCAAAGAGAAATAGAGCTGTCTTGAAAGACAGCCTTTGAATGCAATCTTATTCAAAAAGAAGCCTATTTAGAAAAATGAAATCCAAAAATGTAGACACCTGTATTCTGCCTGAGACTATGCCTTCTTTCTGACAACAGCACTGAAAAGCTAAGAGTACTTTTAAAAACAAACACACTTCACTTTATTTGGTTATAGGCAAGATAGTTGAAATGTTATGGTACTCCCACCCTTTCAATATATTTTCATTAAAAATCAATACATTTCACAAATTTGATATGGGCAATTGCCTAAACCCACATAGTGTATATTGGAAGACTCAACGTCATTTTAAAATCAAGTTAGGAGACGTGTGTGTGTGTGTGTGTGTGTGTGTGTGTGTGTGTGTACTTTTCTAAAATATCAACTCAAACCCGGAAAAATGGTTTCTTTTCTATAATTTTGATCAGTTTTTAGAGTTGGAGTATAATGGAAAAAAATATGTTCTCACATCACAGAATTGATTTTGCTTTTTTTGTTTTTATAGAAGATTATTATAAAGATTCTTTGATCTAAAAGAAAATAGTCTTTCTTGTTGGTAGCACAAAAGATATTAAATATGACAAAGATATGATTTTTATAATAGTTTAAATAAAAACATTGTAGATAACAAATCTTGCATTCCTAGATTAGGAAAAGATAAATGCCACTGTAACTGTTAGTTAAATAAGGGTGATACAGAAATTGCAAGGAGGATGTTGGTCGGCCAGGGATTTCTGGTGGCCATTTTTAATAATGCATGCAGTTTTGCTTCAGGGGGTTACACCAATAAGGCATAATGAGACAAAATGGTTGTGTAAATTCCTAAAGAAAAAGAATGCATTTATTCTTAAAACATCTTGTGTTTTGTAATTTTGGTCACAATTCTCAATTTTATCATTTATTTTCCAGAATAATATAATCACAAGTAAAGATAATGTTCCTAGGTGGAATCCATTGATGTTATTTTGATTAAACATATTTTTGTCCATGTAATTCATTTTTTTCCAAAAACATTTTTTGTCATACCTCAATTAAAACTTATCCTCACATTGAATAGGCACTACAGGTGGTCATATAAACTAAACAGTCATATTAAGGGACTTGCAGTATAAGTGCCATATACTTCTGTAAGTTGCCTGACACATTTTTAATTTTACAATTTAAATGTAAACTCTATATTTTACATGCAAATTGCAAGAGTAAAATGACTTTTAATGTGAACTCATTCATCCTTCTATAGTGTTCCACTTATAACCTAATCAAGAAAAATTCTAACCTAGTGATAACTATGTTTTAGCCTTCAGAATGTCTTACAGATATATTCAGAAAAAGTAAAATATTTGGTTTTCTATTTGTGTTTTTTTTTAATTTATTTTTTCTGCTTTATAACAAATTTAATCAGTTATACATATACATATGTTCCCATATCCCCTCCCTTTTGCGTCTCCCTCCCACCCTCCCTATCCCACCCCTCCAGGCAGTCACAAAGCACCAAGCTGATCTCCCTGTGCTATGCGGCTGCTTCCCACTAGCTATCTACCTTACGTTTGGTAGTGTATATATGTCCATGCCACTCTTTCGCTTTGTCACAGCTTACCCTTCCCCCTCCCCATATCCTCAAGTCCATTCTCTAGTAGGTCTGTGTCTTTATTCCTGTCTTACCACTATGTTCTTCATGACATTTTTTTTCTTAAATTCCATATATATGTGTCAGCATATGGTATTTGTCTTTCTCTTTTTGACTTCACTCTGTATAACAGACTCTAGGTCCATCCACCTCATTAAAAATAGGTCAATTTCGTTTCTTTTTATGGCTGAGTAATATTCCCTGCATCAGCAGGCGGATTCTCAATCACTGTGCCGCCAGGGAAGCCCCTCTATTTGTGATTTTTAAAAAATATTGGCATGGTACATTTTCTTCTCTTTTACCTTACCTGGTCTTATGTGTTTCTACTGAGACAATCTACTAAGCATTGCAGAAGTGGTTCATAGGTCTCTATAGTTCCAACAACCCAAACAGAATCATTCCTAAAAAACAGATCTTTTAGGATAATGTAATAAAGAAGATAAAGAAGGGTGGACATTAGGATGAGTGGGTTTTTTTCCCCCTTTAACAACACACTCATACATGCACCAATCAATATTAAGATCAGAAAAAAGGTGCACTTTGACCACTAACTTTGTCAAAGTTGGGAATCAGACTGCAGTTAAGAGAGGCAAAACTGGGAAAAGTTGAGGTAAAACTGCAAGATGAAAAAAATCCTGACAACACAGTAATATTAGTGTTTGTTTACTTCAAACATATGGTTCAGAACACTGGATTATAAGTCTAAAGGAATATTTGAAATCTGGAAATCAGGCCAGCATGGAAAGCAGAGGATAACTAAGTAATGGGAATTCAGGAAGACATGACATTGAAAAAAATCTTGTTTAGGTATTTTAGAAGCACTTACAAGGCAACAAGTCCACTGGCAGGAGAACTAGACACTAGGGAAGTTGTATTCCAGGCAGTAAATCCAGTGATTGGCGATACAGAGGTGCAAGGCATGAGCCAAAGCATCAAAGTTAGAAGAGGACAAAAAGCAAGATTCATGGGTCTCATATACCCCTCCCCTTCCCAGCACAACCACCTCCCCTACACACACACAAAAACAACAACCTCTGTAGTATTCTGGAATCTGAGGTGTGGCCGATCCTGAAAGCGGGTGAGGTGGGAATAAGTAAGAATCACAGACTGCCATAACTATTAGATGTCTTAGAGGTATCTAATCTTTTATCCAGAGAGGGAATATGTGGCTCAGAAAAGTTACTCAATTGCTCATCTTCTCTGAGACTTTTTCTTCCCATAAACAAGTGAAGATTCCTAACTATTTGCCTCTGCTCCTTCCACAAAATCATCCCAAATCTTCTTATCTAAAAGTATTGTAAGGGAATCCTGAAAACCATGTATATCACCACTTTTAGCCCCATTTACTTACTCTTCAATTGCGTCACATCCTGGGAGGAAACATTTTCTCAGAGGAATAAAGTTCTCCTCATCTTTGAAGTGTTATAGAAGATGTAATGGTGACTAGAGAAACATAGGCTGCATGCTATGTTAACTCTCTCCTCTAAAGCAGAGTTATTGAATATGATTATAAAATATAAATCACCACATAGCAACAAGTTTCAAGGTCATTTAGGATTAGTGGAGTCACAATTGTTAAATCTGTGTACCATAATACCCTTTTTTTCTATGAGGAACAAAACTAATCTGCAGTATATAAACTCTATATTCAGAAGCTGTCAAATTAATTACAATTTGGGGTATTGTCATATTTGAAGACAGGATTATATTTCTCCATTCTCACGTGCATTATCTGATGTTTGAAATCACTCTAAGATCAAGCAGTAATGTAATTGAAATTGGGTTCTTCTCAAACAAAATGCAACCAATAATGGTAAATTTATGTGCAGCCATTTTTCTCCAGACAGCCAAAGAGCTTTTCAATGGGGAAAAAAGGGGCTGGCATTCATGACAATATGACAAGGTATTTTGGCATCCCTGCAGTGTAACTTTGGCTGATATACAGGTGTCAGAACAACACATCTTTATGGTGTGCACTAATGGAAGGAACATGATGAATGCCCTTGAGCAGAGTGTAAGAAGGAGAGAAGAAGCAGAGCCCAGGGACAGATGGTGCTTATTTATTACTCTGAAATGTCAGAGGGTAAGTGTTTTCTGCATATTGAGTTAGAGGTAATGCAGAGGTAATGTTTGAGATTATTGTGTTGGGCTTGATATTTTGATACTGAATTTGAATCAAAATCATCTCATCTCTTAAGCAGACTTATTGACAAAAGAGATGGCTGGATTTGAAAAGGCCTGACTGACGTCTTTGGTGATATGATCAAGAAAACAATACTCTGGGTCTATGGCTCATGAATATATTTGAAATGAACACAGGCTTTTTTTTCATTATCTTCATTTTCTGTGACAGTTAGAGTGTGATTCAAAGTGACATAACCAAAATTCATTGTAACTAAAGCAGCTACTGTATTGTGTTTTGACAATGAGATTAAATCTAAAAGAGAATACTGTGGTCAGAACATCTACAAAGCACAGACATCCTCTTGGTTGTTCCTTTACTGATCAGCTTTGTGGTATGTGGATTTTGTCTCAAAGAAACAACTACCAAATGATTTTTTTGACCTCTTCATTACTTTAACATCATTTATGATAACAGATGTCTTAAATTGTTTAATAGGTAATTCAACTGTATTAGGTTTTTGATACTTCCAGATTAAACTAAGCTTCTATAAATTGCTTGGTGATTGAATTTAAAATAGGAAAGAACTTTTAATTTCATATAATCTGTACCCTATTATCTGAGAAGGGGACAAGATTCTGTACTGTACTATATATTTGACCACATTTTAAATTAAGCTTTCTCATTTATGAACTCTGAACTGAAATGTACACTCTTGGACAAGATGTATTTGCCTATCAGTGAGGTTACTATACAGTTTCACAAACTCTACAGCTGAACATTCTATAACTTGTTATTTTCATTTCATTATTCATTAAGACGTTTTCATTAATTTTAGTTTTCAGAAACAGGTGAAGAGGAAGATATGGCCTACCACATAAAAACATCAGATTGAGAACGAGAATGAAATTCTATTCTCAGTTTACCCTCCTGCCTAATTTCTCTGACTAAAGTTCCTCACCTATAAAAAAGTAATCATTTACACTTATTGTACACCATAAATATTGTGTGGAACATTTTCAAAGAATTTTGACCTCAGAATAAAATGAAACCTTTAAAATTAAGTGAGTAGCTAATATATTTAGATACACAACACATTTGTATAGCACTTTAAAAGCTTGGCACATATTTTTTTAAATGTTTTGTAAATTGCAATGTGTAACAATTCTATTAGACAGTCAATGTCTGTATCATTGACTCCATTTTTGTACATGAGCTGAGATTCAAAGGGAATAAGTGATTCATTTATGTTCATTCAACTATAAAGTGGAGCAGGTTGGATAATCACATAGGTCTTCAAAGACAAGCATTTATTGTCCTATACCACACTGCTTCATTTTATGCACAATGGATATATGTGCACTATCATCATATGTCTACATTATGGGTAATGACACGTCTAGTCTGCTAATCATAAAAGTAGCAGAAAAAAATAATGAACAGAATATAAACTATGCAGACAATATAATATTTGTTGAATTAAAACATTTGTTGAATTAAAAAGTAAATTAAATAGCTTAGAGGACATTTCTTCTCTCTAGAAGTTTAATCGAGGCAGATGGGAATATTTGTTGAACATCTACTAATTACCAGTCCTTGTAAAGAACTTTATATGTATTCACAGATTATTTTGTCCTGTCTAGCTACTTTGATGCAATCCTAAATTCATTTTAAACGTTAAAAAGATTTCAATGATACGATAGCATGAGGAGAATGGAATGGCACCATCTATCTTTTAACAGAGCCCCGCAAAGTTAAAAAAAAAAAAAGAAACATTTGAGATTCAATATCGTGCCATAGAAAGATGGGGAAAAAGCAAGAGAGCTGACCAATAAGCACGCCAGCCTAAGGGCTCACTAGCAGTAGGCAGAAAAGCAAAGATCAAAGAAGCTGCCTCAGGTTCACATGCTGTTGACTGGCCAACTAATGTGGAAGGCTTTGTGGATATGACTTACACCAAATCAATACTCACCCTACAGAAATGTGATAAGGCCTAATTAGGGTGTTCAACTCCAAAAGATAATATTAAAGGAGGCAGAAAAAGCTCACTCCTTGAGGATTTCTAAAGATATGGTACTTTTCTGTCTAGCTATATTGTTCCACAGCAGTGTTTCTAACATTTCTACCAGTAACTACCATAAAGATTGTTATCATCTTCCCACCAATATCCAGTGTTCTTCCCTCAAACCTCTCCAGCATTTCTGTTTACAGATCTCTTCACCATCTGACACAAAACTAACAAATCCAGCCAGACTGGGGCTCTTCTTTCAAATACATTTTAAATTAAACATTTCTTTTACTGACATTTGTTGTCCCGATTTAACCACAATTATGGGAGAGAAAATATTTGCATGTTGGCTCCTTATAGACAACCTCACCAAGGAAAGCCCAAGGTAATGACCACAACAGGTTAAAAAATTAGCAAATTAATTAATCGTACTTTCATATACAGATTTATTCTCCAAGTTAATGATTTGTTTAATTAAAATCATTTTCACTTCATTGAGTGGATATCTGGCATATTCAATAAGCTTAGCTTTCTAATGAGAAATGTTAGCTTCAAAAGAAAAAGATTTATGGTTTTATATGACTATAAAAGTAATCTATACTTATAGTAGGAAATTAGGAAAATAATAAAATATATAAAAATGTAGTATAAAATTATCCATAATTTCATCACTCAGAGATGAACATTGTTAACATTTTTGCATAAATAAAGCAAACACTTCTCTGACTTTACACACACACAAAAGCAATGAATTGAGTGGCAGTCGGCAATAACCAATGACAATGACTTTAGACTATCAAAAGTTTAGATATTGCAATTATAAGACAGAGATTATAAATTTAATATTTTTAAACCAATAAAATAAAGAACTGAAAGTAAAATGATCATAGTTAAAGTCTTCGATGTCCTTGCAATGTTTGGGAGAAGGATAAATATACTTATTAATTTTAGATTTTGATAACATTATTGAAACATACTATAGCTACCACCAAGATAGAGCACCCATATTCCTTCCACGTTCTTCCTTTTATAACTAAAATTACACTGGACATAACACAACAAACAAGCCTAGGAAATCCTTGACAGATGGCAAGAAGAAGACGAGCTGCCTAGGGACCTCAGAACATGAAAAAGGATACAGTGGTGAGTTCTCTGGGTCTCCTTATTACCCCTCATATACACCAGACAGTGTGCTACAGAAGCCTCCAACCCAGAAATACCAACAAGCACAGGAAAAGAAAAGCTCCAAGAAAAACCTGCTCTATGTAACCAAAGGACTAGGAAATGGTGGCCTAACAACTGGAAAACATTTTGGCTGTATCTGCCTGTAAAAGTCTGCCCTGGGCTGCCATAACACATGAAACAAAAGCTGATAGCACTGACAGGAAAAAAAGACAAATCTATAATTATAGTTGGGGACTTCAGCATCCTAACTGATAGAACTATCAGACAGAAAATCAACAAGCATATAGAACTGAATAATATAACAGGTAAACAGGATCTAATTGAAATATATAGAACACCCTACCATAACAAAATACTACAGACTGCATGTTTTTAAAAAGAGAAGTGTATTTTCTATCACAGTCTAGAGGCTAGAAGTCCAAGATCATAGGTCAGGATTGGTTTTCCGTGAGGCCTCTCCTCCTGGATTGACAGCTGCCTTCTGGCTATATCCTCACATGGCCTTTCCTCTGTGCACATGTGCACAGAGGGAGAAAGATCTCTGGTCTCTCTTCCTCTTCTTATAAATACACCAGTCCTACCAATTAGGGCCTCATCCTTATGACCTCATTATTAATTACCTCCTTAAAGGCTCTATCTCCAAATACAATCATATTGGTGGTTAGAGCTTCAACACATGAATTTGGAGGGGGAGGGAGATATAATTCAGTCCATCACACCACCCTATTCCAGTCAAACGCCAATAGGAACTACTCCCCCATCACCACCCCTACTGTAATTTCAGCAGGGCCAAGTGAGGAATTGACCTTCATCCCATCTTTCAGCCCTGTTGGAGCAGACAACATGCTTCGATTCCCCTGCTGGGTGGTGTTGGTGGAGCCTAACAAGGAGCTAATCTTCCCTACACTGTTAATGGAAACAGGTGGTATTGGCACCTTGACAGGTAGTATTGGCGGGTCAAACAGAGGAATGATCTTCCATTCCTTCTCATGAGAATCAGATAGTGTTCCCAAACCCCCAGGGGTAGTGTCCATGTGCTCTAATGGTGAGCTGAATCTCCACTGCTACCCAGCAGTCATGAGACTGAACAAAGTGGCGCAAGTCAGTGCTAGTAAGCACTCCACTTTCCTCCGACCCCAGAGATCAATGAAGTCCATTGGGAAGCTGAACAACCACACCTACCCAGCAGCAACAAGACTGAAGGGGGTGATGTAAAACAGGGCTAGTTGACATGCCACCTGCCTCCCCCATCAGTTGTCACTAGGACCCAATGGTAATATGAGCTTCCAGTTCCACCCTACACCAACAAGTTGGTACAGTAATGGGAGGTTGGCTTGATGACATTCTACTCTTCCCTTGCCTTAGGGTCAGGGGGCTCCATGGGGAGTTAAGTCTCCACCCAATATGACATCAAGTCATTGGAAGTTATGAGGAGTGTAGCTAGTTGGTACTCTACTTCCCCTTACTCCCCTCCCCTGGTGTTACTGAGGTCTAGTGGGTAGCTGAGCGTCTGCTACCCACCCTGCAGCAACAAAATGGTGTAAGTTAGCCCTCCACTTCCACACTCCCTGATGGCAATGTGGCCCAGTAGGGAATTGATCTTATATATCCACTTGGAGGCAATATATATGATAATTATATCATCATAACTAAGAAGATGATATACTCAATAAAACCACTAATAAGTCAAGATAGAATCCTAAAACAAATGTTCAAATAACCCAAAGGGAAAAAAAAGATAAATAAACAAATAACCAAAAGGAAGGTAAGAAAAAAGAAACAAAGGAGCCAGACATCAAACAAAAAATAAAATGGCAGAGTTAAGCCCTAATATATCAATAATTGCCTTAAATATAAATGGTCTAAATGCACCAAGGAAAAGGAGATATTGGCAAAGTGGATTAAAAAAAACATGATACCACAATATGATGAATACAGTTGACCCCTGAACAACGCAGGTTTGAAATGCACAGATCGACTTATACTCAATTTTTTTTAATACTATAGTACTACACAGTCTGCAGATGGATGAATCCATGGAGGCAGAATTTCAGATACAGAGGGCAGACTATAAAGTTATATGTAGATTTTTGACTGCACAGGAGACAGGCACCCCTAACCTCCACATTGTCCAAGTGTCAACTGTATATGAAACTCAATTCAAATATGACATAGGTAGGTTGAATTTAAAAGGATGAAAAAAGATATACCATATAAAATTAATCAAAAGAAAGCAGGAATGTCTATATTATACCTGATAAAGTTGACATCAGAGTAATATATATATATATGTGTGTGTGTGTGTGTGTGTGTATGTATGTATGTATATATGAGAGAGAGAGAGAATGTGTGTGAAAGGAAGAGGAAGAGAAATTTGATATAATGTATATATGTATATAAATAATAATCAGGACTATGCAGTGTTGGCAGAAAGATAAACACAGAGATCAATGGATCAGAATAGAGAACTAGAAACAGAACCACACAAATATGCCCACCTGACTTTTTACAAAGGTGAAAAGCAATGAAATGGAGGAAGGATGGCCTTTTTGATAAATTGTGACAGAGCAATTGGACATCCTTAGGCAAAAAGATGAACCTTGACCTAAACCTCACATCTTATACAAAATTGAACACAAAATTGATCACAAACATATGTAAAATGTCAAACTATAAAACTGTTAGAAAAATCATAGGAGAAAAATCTCTAAGATTCAAGATGAATCTAAAAGTTCTTAGACTTGACATCAAAAGTAGAATCCATTTTTTTAAAATCAATAAATTGGACTTCATCAAAATAAAAAAAAAGGTTTGCTCTGCAAAAGACTTCACTAAGAACACATAAAGACAAGTTACAGAATGGGAGCAAATACTTGCAAACCACGTTTTCAACAAAGGACTACTATCTCGAAGATATAAAGAACTCTCAAAATTCAACAATAAAAAACCAAACAATTCAATTAGAAAATAGGCAAAAGACATGAACAGACATTTCACCAAAAAAGAATATACAGATGGCAAACAAGCATATAAAAAAATGTTCCACATCAAATGTCATAAGGGAAATGTAAATTAAAACAACAATAAGATACCACTATGCATGTGTAACAATGGCCAAAATCCAGAACACTGACAACACCAAATGCTGATGAGGATTTGAAGCAACAGAAACTCTCATTCATTGCTGGTGGGGATTCAAAATGATACAGCCACTTTAGAAGACAGTTTGGCAGTTTCTTATAAAACTAAACATACTCTTACCATACAGTATAACAATCATACTCCTTGGTATTTACTCAAAGGAGTTGAAAACTATGTGCACACAAAACCAACACATAGATGTTTATAGCAGCTTTATTATTAATTGCCAAAACTTGGAAGCAAGTACAATGTCCCTCAGTAAGTGAATGGATAAATGAACTGTGGTACATCCAGACAATGAATATTATTTAGCATTAAAAAAAATGAGCTATGGGGCTTCCCTGGTGGCGCAGTGGTTGAGAGTCCGCCTGCCGAGGCAGGGGACATGGGTTCATGCCCCAGTCTGGGAAGATCCCACATGCCGCAGAGCGGCTGGGCCCGTGAGCCATGGCCGCTGAGCCTGCGCGCCTGGAGCCTGTGCTCTGCAACGGGAGAGGCCACAACAGTGAGAGGCCCGCGTACCGCAAAAAAAAAAAAAAAAAAAAAAAAAAAAAAAGAGCTATGAAGCCATGAAAAGACATGGGGAAAACTTAAGTGTATATTACTTAGTGAAAGAAGCCAATCTGAAAAGGCTATATACTGTATGATTCCAACTCTATGACATTCTGGAAAAGTCAAAGCTATGGAGACAGTAAAAAGATCAGTGGTTTCCAAAGACTGGAGGGAGGGAAGGGATAAATAGGTGGAACACAAATGATTTTTAGGGCAATGAAACTACTCTGTGTGATACTGTAATGGTGAATACATATCATTATACATTTGTCAAAATCCATAAAATGTAGATTCATCAATTGTAATAAATGTACCACTCTGATGGGGGATGTTAATGGTGGAGGAGGCTATGTATGTGTAGAGGCAGGGATATATGGGAAGTCCCTGTATCCTTTCACTGAATTTTGCTGTGAATCTAAAACTGCTCTACAAAAATAAAGTCTATTAATAAAAAAAAATGCTCAATATCATTAGCCATTAAGGAAAGGCAAATTAAAGTCACAAAGATATATCACTACACACTTGTAAGAATGGGTAAAATAATAATGATAACACTTAAAAATGGCTAGAACATGAAGAAACTACACTGGGAATATAAAATAGTGCAAGCACTGTGGAAAACAGTTCAGCTATCTCTCATGAAACTAAACATGCAACTACCATACAACTCAGCAAGTATACCCCTTATGCATTAATCCTAGATAAATATAAATTTAGGTTAACACAAAAAAACCTGTACACAAATTTTTATCATAGCCTTATTCCTAACAATTAAAAACTGGAAAAAACCCAGATGTCCTTCAACAGATTGATGACCAAACTGTGGTATATTTATGCCATGGAATTCTACTCAGCAATATGAAAAAATTCATACATTAAACCACTTGGATGAATATCCAGGGAATTATGTTGAGTAAAAAAAGTCAATCCTTAAAGGTCACACACTGTAATTCCATGTATATATCATTTTTGAAATGATAAGGTTATAGACATAGATAACAGGTAGGTGGTTGCCAGGGTTGGAGGCAAGTGGGAAAGGAGGTGGGTGTGGCTATAAAAGGACAACAGGAGGAATCCTTGCAGTGATGAACTGCTCTACACCTTGACTGTATCATTGTCAGAATCTTGGTCTTGATATTGTATTATAGTTCTTCAAGACACCACCATTGCAGGGAAATGGGTAAGTGAACATGGAATAGCTTTTTATTATTTCTTACAATTATCTCAAAATACTAGGTTTTATAAAAACTCTAGGATAAACACTGAAATAATAAAATAGTAATATGTATTTCAAGATGGTGATGAGGAAAAAATGGAAGGAGAAAAAATAAATCTAAAAGAAGGAAATGAGGAGGAAAAAAGAAAAACAGGAAATGTGGGACATAGTGTAAAACAAAATGTTACAGATTAATCCAGTGAAAATATTTAAGTAATCATTTCTCTTAATTCTGATGGATGTTGCTCTATTGTTTTATAATATTTCGTATTGTAGAGAAGTGTGTATAAAAGTTGATTTTATTCTTTTGAAAGTAAACTCTTTCCCTCTAGAAGTTTATGGGGTCACTTATTTGAATGTTTCACTAGGATAAACGTAGCAATGCATCTCTTACATATATATATATATAAACCTAGCAATACATCTCATATATATATATATGTGTGTGTGTGTGTGTGTGTGTGTATATATATATATATACATAGATATATGTATATATATATATATATATATATAGTTTTTTATAAGCTATCTATCTATCTATCTGTCTATCTATCTATCTTTCTATCTTGCTCCCCCTCATATATAGTGATTATTTGTTTGCAAATAGTTATCTTTCCCTCTATTTCTGGGCTTATGGTAGGATATCATTTGCCCACCTTCCATGAAGTTAGGGATGGACATATATAACTTGCTTTGGCTAAAGAAATGTGAGCACCAGTGCCTGTGTGTAACTGTTTACTAGTGAATTCCTTAGTGTAACTTGAAATTTATTATTTTAATCTCTTTAACCCTTTAAAAGCTAAAATCATCCCATCTATTGAAATTCCCAAATTGATGATTGTGTGTTTATTTCTAGACTTCTAATTATTGGCTCTTTATCATATCCACAAGATATTTTCAGATATGTAAAGACTTGAGATGTATATTCTCTAAGTATTCTTCTTGAAAGGTAACTGAAGCTGTTCTATTTTTTATGAAGAAAGGAAACAATAAATCTTGATAAAATGTTATAGTAAGAACTGAAAATGAACACTGAACAAAGTATGTAGATTTGTCTAAACAAATATACATTTTGGTATAATATAAATATCAACAATTAGTATTAAAAATGAATATTACATTTAAACTATATTTGGAAGACTTAAAAAGAAAAAAAGTTTAAGGAAATGGATATGCATAATATATAAAAGCCAGATAAAATATTGTCTTCCATGAGTTGCTTTGAGGCTCCAGCATCAAATATTTCTGACATATTACTTTCTACTTCACTTCTTGTCATTTTTAGAGAATTAGTAAGTTTTATCAGACTAAGTCCATAGCTCAAAAATATCAACTTTAATGGCAGTCATTCATCCCTACAATTTTATTTCTTTATATTTTGAAGCCTTTGCATCCAAAAGAGTAATATTTGAAAAGCAAATTCCATTGAAGGACGTTTCTCCTTAAAAATCAGTTAGTATGTTAATATATAGATAGAACTATAGCATAGGAATGCTACATTGATGGAAATTGTTTATGGGAATGACAGAAGAAAATAGGGCTCTGACATGAGAGGTGAAAAGACCAGCAAATGCAAATTTCACATTTATGCCCACAGTCTAAATCATACAACTTAAAAATGCATTAAAAGAGTGGCCCTACAATGATGTGTTGATGCTACATGGAATTTTCAGTAGAAATCAGAGGAAATTCACATAATAGCACCAATGTATGTGATTCAGTGTATACTAAATATGATCTGAGTGATCTAAGGACAAAAAAAACATACTTTTAAAGGGTGATCATGGAAACAACTACCTTTCATGCCTTTTTCTGTACTTTCCTATGTCTCCTGTATCTTGAGGGGAAGGGAAAATTTAAAAATTACCATATAATAAACCTACCTAAGGAGACAAAAGACCTGTATGCAGAAAATTATAAGACACTGATGAAAGAAATTAAAGATGATACAAATAGATGGAGAGATGTACCATGTTCTTGGATTGGAAGAATCAACATTGTGAAAATGACTCTACTACCCAAAGCAATCTACAGATTCAATGCAATACCTATGAAACTACCAATGGCATTTTTCACAGAACTAGAACAAAAAATTTCACAATTTGTATGGAAACACAAAAGACCCCGAATAGCCAAAGCAATCTTGAGAACGAAAAACGGAGCTGGAGGAATCAGGCTCCCTGACTTCAGACTATACTACAAAGCTACAGTAATCAAGACAGTATGGTACTGGCACAAAAACAGAAAGATAGATCAATGGAACAGGATAGAAAGCCCAGAGATAAACCCACGGACATATGGTCACCTTATCTTTGATAAAGGAGGCAGGAATGTACAGTGGAGAAAGGACAGTCTCTTCAATAAGTGGTGCTGGGAAAACTGGACAGGGACATGTAAAAGTATGAGATTAGATCACTCCCTAACACCATACACAAAAATTAGCTCAAAATGGATTAAAGACCTAAATGTAAGGCCAGACACTATCAAACTCCTAGAGGAAAACATAGGCAGAACACTCTATGACATAAATCACAGCAAGATCCTTTTTGACCCACCTCCTAGAGAAATGGAAATAAAGACAAAAATAAACACATGGGACCTAATGAAACTTCAAAGCTTTTGCACAGCAAAGGAAACCATAAACAAGACCAAAAGACCACCCTCAGAATGGGAGAAAATATTTGCAAATGAAGCAACTGACAAAGGATTAATCTCCAAAATTTATAAGCAGCTCATGCAGCTCAATAGCAAAAAAACAAACAACCCAATCAAAAAATGGGCAGAAGACCTAAATAGACATTTCTCCACAGAAGATATACAGACAGCCAACAAACACATGAAAGGATGCTCAACATCTTTACTCATTACAGAAATGCAAATCAAAACTACAATGAGATATCATCTCACACCAGTCAGAATGGCCATCATCAAAAACTCTAGAAACAATAAATGCTGGAGAGGGTGTGGAAAAAAGGGAACACTCTTGCACTGCTGGTGGGAATGTGAATTGGTACAGCCACTATGGAGAACAGTATGGAGGTTCCTTAAAAAACTACAAATAGAACTACCATATGACCCAGCAATCCCACTACTGTGCATATACCCTGAGAAAACCATATTTCAAAAAGAGACATGTACCAAAATGTTCATAGCAGCCCTATTTACAATAGCCCGGAGATGGAAACAACCTAAGTGTCCATCATTGGATGAATGGATAAAGAAGATATGGCACATATATACAATGGAATATTACTCAGCCATAAAAAGAAATGAAATTGAGCTATTTGTAATGAGGTGGATGGACCTAGAGTCTGTCATACAGAGTGAAGTAAGTCAGAAAGAGAAAGACAAATACTGTATGCTGACACATATATATGGAATTTAAGAAAAAAATGTCATCAAGAACATAGGGGTAAGACAGGAATAAAGACACAGACCTACTAGAGCATGGACTTGAGGATATGGGGAGGGGGAAGGGTAAGCTGTGAGAAAGTGAAAGAGTGGCATGGACATATATACACTACCAAACGTAAGGTAGATAGCTAGTGGGAAGCAGCCGCATAGCACAGGGAGATCAGCTCGGTTCTTTGTGACCGCCTGGAGGGGTGGGATAGGGAGGGTGGGAGGGAGACGCAAAAGGGAGTGGATATGGGAACATATGTATATGTATAACTGATTAAATTTGTAAAATTAAAAAAAAATAGTGCTATAAAAAAAATTACCATATAGTTACCATAGTTACCATATCTGTCATGTCTTCAAAAAACATGAAGGTAGAACCTTGAAAATTATCTAGAAAATAGATATATCTGTGTTTTTCAAATGGATACACTTGGGTTACATTCTTTTGGTCACCTATATCTGATTGACTATTGAGACATTGCAGTTAAAAAAAATATATGGAACTTGTCAAATACAATATCTGAGGTAAGTTAAATGATGCCACCTCACTGTAAAGCACTCAACATTCATTCAATAAAAATATATATTAAGCAATTTGCTATGTACATGGTGTTTGATCAGCACTTGGGAATATGATGGTGAAAAACAAAGAAATGGTACTGGTCTTCCTGGCACTTATGCAGTGAGTCCCCTACATTCGAACCTTCAAGTTGTGATCTTTCAAAGATGCAAACTTGCATCCATCAGTGTCAGGTGTGAGTGAAATTGCAACTTGACCTCCCTCTCCTACTGCTGATGATCCTTCATCTCTATCATCCACCGCCTCCCCTTCCTCCTCCAGTCAATAACTCTTCTTGCCTGTTCACTCACTGCCAGCCCCTGTATGCCAGCTGTTGTACTGTAATACTGTACTTTTCAAGGTACTGTACTATAAGATTAAAAATGGTTTCTTGAATGAGGTTGGTGGCGTGAACACAGCCTGAAGGGGTTAGTGCACCGTGGCTAGCCGGGAGGAGATCCAGGAAAAACTCTGGACCTGCCAAAGAGGCAAGAGACTTTTTATTCCCTTTGTTTCCTGGTGCATGAGGAGAGGGCATTAAGAGTGCTGCTTAAAGGAACTCCAGAGACGGGTGTGAGCCGCGGCTAACAGCACGGACCACAGAGACGGGCATGAGATGTTAAGGCTTCTGCTGCCGCCACCAAGAAGCCTGTGTGCGAGCACAGGTCACTACACACCTCCCTTCTGGGAAGCCTGTGCAGCCCGCCACGGCCAGGGTCCCGGGATCCAGGGACAACTTCCCCGGGAGAACACACGGCGCACCTCAGGTTGGTGCAACGTCACGCTGGCCTCTGCCGCCGCAGGCTTGCCCTGAAATCCGTAACCCTCCATTCCCCTGGCCTGAGTGAGGCAGAGTCCCTGAAGCAGCTGATCTTTAACCCCATTCTGTCTGAGCGAAGAACAGACGCCCTCCGGTGACCTACACTCAGAGGCAGGGCCAAATCCAAAGCTTAGCCCCAGGAGCTGTGCAAACAAAGAAGAGAAAGGGAAATCTCTCCCAGCAGCCTCAGAAGCAGCGGATTAAAGCTACACAGTCAACTTGATGTACTCTGCATCTTTGGAATACATGAATAGGCAACGAATCATCCCAAATATAGGAGGTGGACTTTGAGAGCAAGATTTATTATTTTTTCCCCTTTTCTGCTTTTTGTGAGTGTATATGGATATTCTTCTGTGTGAGACTTTGTCTGTATAGTTTTGTTTTCACCATTTGTCCTAGGGTTCTATATGTCCATTTTTTGTTGTTGTTGTTTTTACTTTAAAAAATATTTTTTGCTTAATAACTATATTTTTATTTTAATAAATTTATTTTATTTTACCTTTATTTTATTTTATCCTCTTTCTTTCCTTCTTTCTTTCTAGTTTTTCACCCTTTTGTTCTGAGATATGTGGATAAAAGTCTCTTGGTGCTGCAGCCAGGAGTCAGAGCAGTGCCTCTGAGGTGGGAGAGGCAAGTTCAGGACACGGGTCCACAAGAGACCTCCCAGCTCCATGTAATATCAAATGGCGAAAATAACCCAGAGATCTCCATCTCAACACCAACACCCAGCTTCACTCAATGACCAGCAAGCTACAGTGCTGGACACCCTATGCCAAACAACTAGCAAGATAGGAACACAACCCCAACCATTAGCAGAGAGGCTGCCTAAAATCATAATAAAGCCACAGACACCCCAAAACACACCACCAGACGTGGACCTGCCCACCAGAAAGACAAGATCCAGCTTCATCCACCAGAACAGAGGCATTAGTCACCTCCAGCAGGAAGCCTAAACAACCCACTGAACCAACTTTAGCCACTGGGGACAGACACCAAAAACAACGGGAACTATGAATCTGCAGCCTGCAAAAAGGAGACCCCAAACACAGTAAGATAAGCAAAATGAGAAAACAGAAAAACAAACAGCAGAAGAAGTAGCAAGATAAAAACCCACCAGACTTAACAAATGAAGACTAAATAGGCAGTCTAACTGAAAATGAATTCAGAATAATGATAGTAAACATGATCCAAAATCTTGGACATAGAATAGAGAAAATACAAGAAACATTTAACAAGGAACTAGAAGGACTAAAGATGAAACAAACAATGATGAACAGCACAATAAATGAAATTAAAAATACTTTAAAAGGAATCAGAGCAGAATAACTGAGGCAGAAGAATGGATAAGTGACCCGGAAGAAAAAATAGTGGAAATAACTACTGCAGAACAGAAAAAAGAAAAAAGAATGAAAAGAACTGAGGGCAGTCTCAGAGATCTCTGGGACAACATTAAACACACCAACATTCGAATTATAGGGATTTCAGAAGAAAAGAGAAAAAGAAAGGGACTCAGAAAATATTTGAAGGGATTATAGATGAAAACTTCCCTAATATGGGAAAGGAGATAGTTAATCAAGTCCAGGAAGCACAGAGAGTCCCATACAGGATAAATCTGAGGAGAAACACGCCAAGATACATATTAATCAAACTGTCAAAAATTAAATACAAAGAGAACATATTAAAAAGCAGCAAGGAAAAAACAACAAATAACACACAAGTGAATCCCCATAAGGTTAAAAGCTGATCTTTCAGCAGAAACTCTGCAAGACAGAGGGGACTGGCAGGACACATTTAAAGTGATGAAGGACAAAAACCTACAAGCAAGATTACTCTACCCAGCAAGGATCTCATTCAGATTTGATGGAGAAATTAAAACATTTACAGACAAGCAAAAGCTGAGAGAGTTCAGCACCACCAAATCAGCTTTACAACAAATGATAAAGGATCTTCTCTAGGCAAGAAACACAAGAGAAGGAAAAGACCTAAAATAACAAACCCAAAACGATTAAGAAAATGGGAATAGGAACATACATATTGATAATTACCTTAAATGTAAATGGATTAAATGCTCCCACCAAAAGACACAGACTGGCTGAATGGATACAAAAAGAAGACCCATATATATGCTGTCTACAAGAGACCGATTTCAGAACTAGAGACACATACAGACTGAAAGTGAGGGGATGGAAAAACATATTCCATGCAAATGGAAAGTAAAAGAAAGCCAGAGTAGCATTTCTCATATCAGACAAAATAGACTTTAAAATAAAGATTATTACAAGAGACAAAGAAGGGCACTACATAATGATCAAGGGATCGAACCAAGAAGAAGATATAACAATTGTAAATATTTATGCACCAACATAGTAGCACCACAAAACATACGGCAAATACTAAGAGCCATAAAAGGGGAAATTGACAGTAACACATTCATAGTAGAGGACTTTAATGCCCCACTTTCACCAATGGACAGATCATCCAAAATGAAAATAAATAAGGAAACACAAGCTTTAAATGATACATTAAACAAGATGGACTTAATGGATATGTATAGGACATTCCATCCAAAAACAACAGAATACACATTTTTCTCAAGTGCTCATGGAACATTTTCCAGGATAGATTATATCTTGGGTCACAAATCAAGCCTTGGTAAATTTAAGAAAATTGAAATTGTATGAGGTATCTTTTCTGACAACAAAACTATGAGACTAGATATCAATTACAGGAAAAGATCTGTAAAAAACTACAAAAACATGGAGGCTAAACAGTACACTACTTAATAACGAAATGATCACTGAAGAAATCAAAGAGGAAATCAAAAAATACCTAGAAACAAATGACAATGGAGACAAGATGACTCAAAACCTATGGGATGCAGCAAAAGCAGTTCTAAGGGGGAAGTTTATAGCAATACAATCCCACCTTAAGAAACAGGAAACATCTCAAATAAACAACATGACCCTGCACCTAAAGCAATTAGAGAAAGAAGAAGAAGAAGAACAACAACAACAACAAACAAAGTTAGGTGAAGGAAAGAAATCATAAAGATCAGATCAGAAATAAATGAAAAACAAATGAAGGAAATGATAGCAAAGATCAATAAAACTAAAAGCTGCTTCGTTGAGAAGATAAACAAAATTGATAAACCATTAGCCAGACTCATCAAGGAAAAAAAGGGAGAAGACTCAAATCAATAGAATGAGAAATAAAAAAAAGGAGACGTAACAACTGACTCTGAAGAAATACAATAGATCATGAGAGATTACTACAAGCAACCCTATGCTAATAAAATGGACAAACTGGAAGAAATTGACAAATTCTTAGAAATACACAACCTGCCAAGACTGAATCAGGAAGAAATAGAAAATATGAAGAGACCAATCACAAGCACTGAAATTGAAACTGTGATTAAAAATCTTCCAACAAACAAAAGCCCAGGACCAGATGGCTTCACAGGCGAATTCTATCAAACATTTAGAGAAGAGCTAACACCAATCCTTCTCAAACTCTTCCAGAATATAGCAGAGGGAGGAACACTCCCAAATTCATTCTACAAAGCCACCATCACCGTGATACCAACACCAGACAAGGATGTCACAAAGAAAGAAAACTACATGCCAATATCACTGATGAACATAGATGCAAAAATCCTCAACAAAATACTAGCAAATAGAATCCAACAGCACACTAAAAGGATCATACACCATGATCAAGTGGGGGTGATTCCAGGAATGCAAAGATTCTTCAATATAGGCAAATCAATCAATGTGATACACCATATTAACAAACTAAAATACAAAAAACATATAGTCATCTCAAGAGATGCAGAGAAAATTTTCGACAAAATTCAACACCCATTTTTGATAAAAACCCTGCAGAAAGTCGGCCTAGAGGGAACTTTCCTCAACATAATAAAGGCCATATATGACAAACCCATAGCCAACATCGTCCTCAATGGTGAAAAACTGAAACCATTTCCACTAAGATCAGGAACAAGACAAGGTTGCACACTCTCACCACTCTTATTCAACATAGGTTTGGAAGTTTAAGCCACAGCAATCAGAGAAGAAAAGGAAATAAAAGGAATCCAAATCGGAAAAGAAGAAGTAAAGCTGTCACTGCTGGCAGATGACATGATATTGTACATAGAGAATCCTAAAGATGCTACCAGAAATCTACTAGAGGTAATCAATGAATTTGGTAAAGTAGCAGGATACAAAATTTATGCACAGAAATCTCTGGCAATCCTATACACTAATGATGAAAAATCTGAAAGTTAAATTAAGAAAACACTCCCATCTACCATTGCAACAAAAAGAATAAAATATCTGGAATAAACCTACCTAAGGAGACAAAAGACCTGTATGCAGAAAATTATAAGACACTGATGAAAGAAATTAAAGATGATACAAATAGATGGAGAGATATACCATGTCCTTGGATTGGAAGAATCAACATTGTGAAAATGACTCTACTACCCAAAGCAATCTACAGATTCAATGCAATCCCTATCAAACTACCACTGGCATTTTTCACAGAACTAGAACAAAAAATTTCACAATTTGTATGGAAACACAAAAGACCCCGAATAGCAAAAGCAATCTTGAGAATGAAAAATGGAGCTGGAGGAATCAGGCTCTCTGATTTCAGACTATACTACAAAGCTACAGTAATCAAGACAGTATGGGACTGGCACAAAAACAGAATGATAGATCAATGGAACAGGGTAGAAAGCCCAGAGATAAACCTGCACACATATGGTCACCTTATCTTTGATAAAGGAGGCAGGAATATACAGTGGAGAAAGGACAGCCTCTTCAATAAGTGGTTCTGGGGAAACTGGACTGGCACATGTAAAAGTATGAGATTAGAACACTCCCTAACACCATACACAAAAATAAGCTCTAAATGAATTAAAGACCTAAACATAAGTCCAGAAGGTATCAAACTCTTAGAGGAAAACATAGGCAGAACACTCTATGGCATAAATCACAGCAAGATCCTTTCTGACCCACCTCCTAGAGAAATGGAAATAAAAAGAAAAATAAACAAGTGGGACCTAATGAAACTTAAAAGCTTTTGCACAGCAAAGAAAACCATAAAGAAGACCAAGAGATAAACCTCAGAATGGGAGAAAATATTTGCAAATGAAGCAACTGACAAAGGATTAATCTCCAAAATTTACAAGCAGCTCATGCAGCTCAATAACAAAAAAACAAACAACCCAAACCAAAAATGGGCAGATGACCTAAACAGACATTTCTCCAAGGAAGATATACAAACTGCCAACAAACACATGAAAGAATGCTCAACATCATTAATCATTAGAGAAATGCAAATCAAAACTAGAGTGAGATATCATCTCACACCAGTCAGAATGGCCATCATCAAAAAATCTAGAAACCATAAATGCTGGAGAGGGTGTGGAGAAAAGGGAACACTCTTGCTCTGCTGGTGGGAATGTGAATTGGTACAGCCACTATGGGGAACAGTATGGAGTTTCCTTGAAAAACTACAAATAGAACTACCATATTACCCAGCAATACCACCACTGGGCATATACCCTGAGAAAACCATAATTCAAAAAGAGTCATGTACCAAAATGTTTACTGCGGCTCTATTTACAATAGCCCGGAGATAGAAACAACCTAAGTGTCCATCATCTGTTGAATGGATAAAGAAGATGTGGCCCATATATACAAAAGAATATTACTCAGCCTTATAAAAAAACGAAATTGTGCTATTTGTAATGAGGTGGATGGACCTAGAGTCTGTCATACAGAGTGAAGTAAATCAGAAAGAGAAAGACAAATACCGAATGCTAACACATATATATGGAATTTAAGAAAAAAAATGTCATGAAGAACCTAGGGGTAAGACAGGAATAAAGACACAGACCTACTTGAGAATGGACTTGAGGATATGGGGAGGGGGAAGGGTAAGCTGTGACAAAGTGAGAGAGTGGCATGGACATATATACAACCAAACGTAAAATAGATAGCTAGTGGGAAGCAGCCACATAGCACAGGGACAACTGCTCGGTGCTTTGTGACCACCTAGAGGGGTGGGATAGGGAGGGTGGGAGGGAGGGAGATGCAAGAGGGAAGAGATATGGGAACATATGTATATGTATAACTGATTCACTTTGTTATAAAGCAGAAACTAACACACCATTGTGAAGCAATTATACTCCAATAAAGCTGTAAAAAAACGGTTTCTTTATTTTTTGTTTGTTTTTTTATGTATTATTTGTGTGAAAAATATTATAAACCTATTACAGTACAGTACTATATAGCCGATTGTGTTAGTTTGGTACCTAGGCTAACTTTGTTGGACTTAAATTGGACTTATGAATGCAGTCTTTGAACAGAACTTTTTTGTAGGTAGGGGACATCCTGTTCTTTTGTGGGAAAGACAGTTAAAACTACTTTCAGGGCTTCCCTGGTCACGCAGTGTTTGAGAGTCCGCCTGCCGATGCAGGGGACACGGGTTCGTGCCCCGGTCCAGGAAGATCCCACAGGCCACAAAGCAGCTGGGCCCGTGAGCCACGGCCACTGAGCCTGCACGTCCGGAGCCCGTGCTCCGCAACAAGAGAGGCCACAGCAGTGAGAGGCCCGCGTACCGCAAAAAACAAACAAACAAACTACTTCCAAAATTAACTATTTAATTAAAAGTTTGACCAATACTCTAGAGATGTTTAGAGAGTGCATCACAGGGACATCTGCCCTAGACTGGGATCTGAGAAGGGGAGAAAGGGAAAGAAAATTCCAAGCAGAGGGAAGAGCATGGGAGAAGGTCCTGTGATGGGGAGGAACATAGTTCATTGCAGGAACTGAAAGTCTATGCGGGTCCAATTCAGAGTGGATGAAAAGTGGTATGAAACGAGCACATACACGCCATATGAAAGGTTTTAATCATCCTAACAGCAATGAGAATCAATTACCTATTTCTAAGAAAGAGAATGTCAGAATCCATAGGCAGTTTTTTTGCTTTTAATAAATTTATTTACTTATTTATTTATTTATATTTTTTGGCTGCGTTGGGTCTTCACTGCTGCACACGGGCTTTCTCTAGTTGCAGCGAGCAGGGGCTAGTCTTAGTTGCAGTGTGCAGGGTTCTCATTGCAGTGGCTTCTCTTGTTGTGGAGCACGGGCTCTAGGTGTGTGGGCTTCAGCAGTTGTGGCACGTAGGCTCCGTAGTTGTGGCTCACAGGCTGTAGAGTGCAGGCTCAGTAGTTGTGGTGCACGGGCTTAGTTGCTCCACAGCATGTGGGATCTTCCCGGACCAGGGCTCGAACCTGTGTCCCTGCATTGGCAGGTGGATTCTTAACCACTGTGCCACCAGGGAAGCCCCAAGGCAGTTTTTAAAGATTATTGTGATTAGAGATAACTAAGTTAGATGAGTATTTCCACAGTTTAGTTAAGGAATCATGGTAACTAGGACCAAGATGTGGCAGTGAGAATGAGAAAAGCAGACATATTTGAAAGATTTGAGAGATGTTTTAGGTGTAAAATTTGACAGGACATTTTTTTAGTTAAACTTTTTATTTTGAGATAATTGTATATTCACATACAATTATAAGAAATAATACAGAAAAATTCTATGTGTACTTCACCTAATTTGCCTCAGTGGTAACATTTTACAAAATTGTAATACAACATTACCACTAAGATATTGATGTTGGTACAATCAAGATACAGAACATTTCCATCACTACAAGGATCCCTCATGTGGCCCTTTTATATAGCCCCATGTACTCCTCCCGTGATTCCTTCCCACCTCCACCTCTCCTTATTCCCTGGCATCCATTCTATTATTCTTTGTATAATATTTAAGCAGGATTTTTATGACTAATTAGTTGTGGGATATGAGAGAAAAGAGAGGAGTCAAGGATGACTGCCAGGTTGCTTGCTTGCATAATTGGATATATAAAGTGCTGAATGAGGACAAAGTTTGAGGAAGGTGATGATTTGTTCAGCTTTGTCCATGCTGTATTTGAGTGGTTTGTGAAATATACAAGTGGAAATGCTGAAGAGAGTTGTACATATGAGTCTGACCTTTACTGTAACTTTTCACAGTGCCCTTTGTTAAAACGTATATAATTCCCAATTAAATTATTCAATTAAGTAGTTTTGTCCCCATTTTACAAGTATTACATCACTGTGTCTCCATCTCCAGTCAATTGTTTTTCATCTTTTTTTTTTTACCAGTTACTTCTCACAAGAATATGCACCCAACGTTCTTGGTAAGCCAAAATTTTTGAATTAATGTCATATATAAGAAACAGTCACCTGAAAATTAACAGGCTAAAAGTGAAAGAGCTGGAGAGTAAATGTCTCCATATCTCCTTAGCTACTGCTGACTTACCTATAATTTTTCCTTTCTGGTTTTTCTCTTTAACAGCTGTTTGAATAAAAATGTTGATACGACCACCAATTCTAAAAATATCTTTGCTCACCGTCAAATCACTTGAACATTCATATCCTATGAAGACAATGAATAAGAGGGGCTAGAAATATCCCATCAAGGATGCATATTTTTGAAACTAATGAAGAGTTGAAATTAATGAAGTTGAAGTAAAAGCCACAGGTGTTGACTAGAGTACATAGCTTTTCCCATGTATTTTCAAAGGCAAATGTCTTACTTCTTTCCTATGCCTAAAATAGGTAGCACAACCCATCTCTGAATGCCAGCAGTACTGCTTCAAACACACACAGACTGTGGAGGAGTCACATGGATCATATTTGTGCACAACACGCTGGCAAACTGTGACACAGAAAGGCAGGAATGTGCCTGCTGAGTGTTCACTTTACTTGGTCCTGTACTTCACAAAATGTTTTTCTAACACTCTTGATTTTTTTTATTGCTGATGCAGCATCCTCCAGACCTTCAAAAAAATGATTTGAAGTTAAAATGAGGAAGATATATTTTCAGAAAAATGAACACTTGGTGTTATGCTTTTTCATTTCCAAGAAGGAGCATTAAGAGAAGCTGAAGAGGGTGGGGGCAGAGGGTTGCAGAGATTCTAGAAGGCTGGGAATATCATTTAGTAGGAGGTAAAATCAACTTTGGTTTCCCAAATGGTTCTTGTTTCTAAGAGCAATTTTCACAATGAAAAATGAATATTGAGTAGAAAAATCTTAACCTTAAAGTGCTTGAACAGAATATAAATTTTGTCCACATAACTTTAAATGGCTGACCTTTTTAGTTGTTGTTGTTCTTCTTCGGGATCACTCTTTTATATACTCTGTCAGAAGGTCCATTCGGTATACATTTTTCTAATAAGAAAAAAGAAAGAATAGGTAACTATTATTATGAAGATTAGCCATGTTCTTTTTACCTGCCTATAAAAATTCAGAGAAATAGAGAAGAAGAAACAAAAGAACACAGAGCCTAACACTGACTTTTGGGTTCCCACAATCGTTAATCAATTTGAGGAAGATACATGGTTACCAGAGGTGAGGGGTGGGGAGAGGGGGAATTGGATGAAGGCAGTCAAAAGGTACAAACTTCCAGTTGTTAGATAAACAAGTATCAGGGACATAATGTGCAACATGATAAATATCATTAACACCACTGTATGCTATATATGAAAGTTGTTAAGAGAGTAAATCCTAAGAGTGCTCATCACAAGGAAAAATGTCTTTTGTTCTGTATATATATGAGATGATGCTTGTTCACTAAACTAATTGTAGTAGTCATTTCATGATGCATGTGAGTCAAATCAATTTGCTGTACCCTTGAACTTATATAGTGCTGTATGTCAGTTATATCTCAATAAAATTAGAGGGAAAATACATATATACATACATACAATACATACATAAATTTGAGGAAGGGAAGGTATGAATGTTTGCAGTCTATGGATCACCATAGAAACATCATCCTCCTTCCACATTGCCCGCCCCCCACATCAACATGTTTCACCACATCCTGCTTTTACTCCCTTCATTTCCCACTCCCCCATTCCCTACACATAGGGTCTGCTCCAGAAGTCTCTTGATTTTGAGGAGCCAAAACACAGCTTCTTTTCTCAAAAAAAGGTTGCCACCCTAAAGAATTCTTCCTGAGAGGCCTACTATGCCAGCCTCCTGCTGAGAACAATTCCCCACATTTCCAGATTGATTCTTTCAAATCTCCATCAGAAGCAAGGAGAAAGAAAGAAAAAAAAAAAAAGAAAGAAACTGGGACAACTCTACATTCACTGATGTAATCTCTCCAAACTTAAGAAATTTGCTCACACATGGTCTCACTAATGGTAAATTTAACTTGCATCTGCACACAGTAACTCTCCTCTTCAGTAAAGTTCATCACTAACAGCTTCCTGGAACACAGTTGTCTTTGCCAAAAAGCATATGGAAAAGAGAATGTTATCTTTTACAGGCCATTTTCAGCTATGAAGATCTCAAGGTAGAGAAGAAAATTAGTTTTATGACAGTTAGGATGGAATCCTGTTTCATTTTCCCTATCTCATTCTAACTCAGCCATACTTGACTCCCTGCTTTCCTTCTAACCTGGAGGCTCACTCCTGCCTCAGGGCCTTTGCATTACCATTCCCCGTGCCTCAGAAGTTGTTCCCCCACAAACCTCTCTTTCTTATCTCACCTCTTGTCTAGTCCTGTCAGCTTATTAGAGAAGTTTCTCTGTCTCCTTATTTAAAACTGTAGACCTCTCTCCTCCATTCCAACTCCCATTCTCTGCTTTTACCTCTCTTCAAAACACTTATCATGGTATATATTTTTTTGTTTGATTTTCTTTTTCTGTTATCACTAGAATATAAGCCCATGAAGGTAAGGATTTTTTTAACATCTTTATTGGAGTATAATTGCTTTACAATGGTGTGTTAGAAGGTAAAGATTTTGATCTGTTATTCATTGGTACATCCTCAGCACCTAGAAGAGCGGGAACTCAAATATTTGTTGAATAAATGAAACAGTGAATGAGTGAACAAATGAGTGAATGAGGAAATTAATATTGGGCTAAAATAGCACTAGATCTAAACCTGCACTCTAACTATACTGTACAAATAAAAAGTATTAAATTGCACTGCAAGCGACTCACCATCATATTCAACTTAATCTTATTTTGACTTATAGGCAACATCATATACTTTGTGTAGGGCAATAATTTAAGTCATTCATTGACTTATTTGTCAATGACATCATGAATACAGAAGAATTTTTCCAATTGTGTGCTAGTAATTTAGCTAGGCTTTGAAATGCTGACAGATTCGGCGTTCTCTGATGGTGGTTATTGTGTTGTTTCCCACCCCTACTGCACGTTAAAGTGTCTCCTGTCATTCCTTTTTGGTGCTATTAGATTTGCTGTCTGTCATTGCAGTAATGGACAGCTCAAGAACAGATGTTTCTGATGTATCATTGATAACAATGTTGTGTGGAGTCAAAGGCCAACAAGCTTGACTGATGAGGAGGAGGTTTGGGCAGCTGATACATTGCCTCAGTGAAGGAAGTTTTATACTTTATATGCCTCAATGGCTTCTGGAAGCAGTCAGCCATTTTTAATCAGGAGCCACATCTGTGTAGCAATACCTGTTCTCTTGATTTTTACCACTTTGACATCATTCATCATTCTCCAATTTAGCTATCTTTGCATTATTTTGTTCCATGGCTGCTAAATTTGTGTCCTCCTACATTCTCTTCAGTAAAGTTGCTTCTCAGCACCTGTGGTTTATGCTGCAGAACTCTGACTTACAGTATCAACTGACTAGGCTTCTTTTGTCATTCTGTATGCAGTCAAGTTAGACTACTAGGAGAACTTTTAAATAGAACACTCTTAGCTTACCAGAATAATCAAACCCCTCTCCTTCCCTACCAAAAAACTCTATTACACTATTATGAAATACTCAGTGTTGCTGTTTTTGTAGTTTTAACTGTTTTTGTGTAGTATCAACATACCTGTGATTTCATATAATCATAGATTGCATGGAACATTAGAGTTTACCCATTTAAATGACCTTAGTTTTTCAGATGAGGGAATTAATGTCCCCAAAATATAAGTCTCTTGTGAAAGATCACAAAGCATTTAACTTCCTACATGAATATAATTATATAATAGAACCTGTGCAAACCTGGTCCTTAACTTTTGTTATCTAAAAAATAGATGTGTTAATAACAAAAGATAAGAATATGTTTAAAATGTATCACTATAATCCTAATTTCCTTCACTATTCTAAAACATAGTTATAAAACACATTACATTGGGAAAATTCATTCAGTGGGTCAATATACATTATGTATCTGAATTGTGCTTGGGACTGTGCTAGGGAACCGGGAATGTAAATGTTATTAAGAGTCATAATTCCTGTCATCACCGAGCTTACAATATAATGGAGAAAAAATGAGTAAATAGATATAATTACAGTTAAATATAATAAGTAGCAATATAGGAGAAAAAGAGCAAGTTATGGGAGCACAGAAGAGCAGTACATAACTTAGACTTTGATGGCAGTGTGGATCAGGGAAAGTTCTCTAGAAGAAGTGATTTGAAATTGAGATATGAAAAATGAGTAGGATTTAGCTGGGTGAAGAGTTGGTTGAGGGTACTGCAGGGAGAGGAAGAGAAGATCCTGCATGAACGCCTTGAGGTAAGAGAATGCATGACATGCTAGCAGATGGAAAGGAGGCTTAGCATGGCTGGAAAATCAAATGCCAGTAGATTAAGTCAAGAGATACAGCTCAAGAAATAAGAAAGTCTTTATAAATTCTACAAAGGAGCTATGGCTTTATCTTAAGACCAATGAAGAAATCTTTCAAATAAGGGATTAGCATGATAAAAAGTAGGGTTAAATGATTCTAGTTACCAAAAAAAAAAAAAAAAAAGTAGAAGAAGAATGAATTAAAGAGTGTAAAACTGGAGTCAGGGAGAAGAGTTTAAGATGCTTGTTCAATAATCTGGGCAAGAATCTTGGTGGCCTGAATGAGGATCAATATGGAATTCAACAGATAGATTCAGTAGGGCATGGATATTGACTTGATGTGTTGGAAGAAATCATATATGACTACTAGGTTTCTAACTTAATAAGCTAGGTGGATAACAGTGTCATTGAGATGGGAAACACCAAAGAGTGAAATTGCGTGTGGAAAGCAAAACAATCAATTTTAGACAGGTTCTATTTAAGGTGCTTATAAGACAGCCATGTAAATTTGTATAGTAGGCCATTGTATATACAGATTCAACGGTCAGGGAAGATATCTTGGTTGGAGATGTAGATTTGAGAGTCATCAGAACATACATGTTAATTGCAGCAATGGGAGCAGATGATATCATCCATTGAAAGAATATAAATAAGTAGTGAAAAGGATGAAGAAAAGAATCCTGCAGACCATGAATGCTTAAGTAATGAGCAGAGGAAGAGCAACTAGGTAAAGGCCATGAAAAATGAATAAACATAGAAGTCCAAGACACTCATTGTCTTGGAAAACAAAGGGAGAAAATTTCTCAGGGAGCACTGGTTAAAAAAAAAAATTATCATATGCTGCTGAGCAACCAAGTGAAATAAGAATTTAAAAACATCTATCAGATTTAGTAACAAGGTTATTAACATCTTTAAGAAGAGCACTTTCAGTTATGGGAGTATAATCCTGGTTGGCATCCATTTGTCCTTTTAGTCAACAGATATATTTATTGAGCACCTGCTCTTAGGCTGGTACTGTTAGATGTTGCAGATGCAATGGTAAGCAAGAACATTATCCTCATTCTCATGGAGATTGCAATCTAGTGAGGGAGACAGATATTAATAAAAGAGTCATGTAAATAAATGCTAGATTGCTGCTCTGACAAGGGAAAGAGTTATGTATGAGTATATGTGAAATAGAGGGGCTGTGACCTGGAAGTTTTCTCTGTGGAAATGACATGAACTAAAACGTAATGGGTATGTGTAAATCAACTAGGCATAGTAGAGTGAGGATACTGTGATGATTAGTGTTTTGGGTGAAGGAGAGGGCATTTGCAAAGATCTGGGACAGGAAGAAACATGGCATATCTATGGAATTAAAAGAAGGTAAGTGTGTCTATGTATATAAAATAAGGGGGAGCATGGTAAGAAATGAGGGTAAGAGAAGTGGGATCATGCAGATCATGCAGCTAAGGATTTATTTTTTATCTGAAAAGCAGTAAGAAGCTATTCAAGGAGTTTAATTGTAGGCATCTGTCTTGGGGGGAGGGGACAGAGTTGACATGATCAGATTTGCCATTAAAAAGGTTGTTCTGGCTTCTGTTAGTAAAAAAAAAAATACATTTGAAAGAGAGGAGCCATAGATGCAGGGGAGAACTGTTAGGATCTAGGTCTGCAGTGGTCCATGCAAAACGGAGCAATGGTATGAACTAAAATAGTAGAAATGAAAAAAATTAAATGGACTTGAGTTTATTTAGAAGGTAAAATGGGTAGTAATTTCTGATTGATTAGATATGAGTTTGAGAAAGAGAGAGGTGTTCAAAACAAAAATAGAATAACACTTCCCAAGTTTATGTTTTGAGTAAAGACAACTAACATATTTTCTGAAAAATTTGGTTGAGAGATTGGAGAGAGAAGAGAGAGTAGCTGGGGATAGACATGAGGTTAGTGAAGGAGATTTTTCCTATTTGTTTTTGTTTTTTAAGATGGCAAACATGTAAGTATGATGAAATATTGACCTAGAGAAAGGGAAGAAAATTTATATACAGGAGAAAGAAGAAATAATCAAAGACAGTGTTCTCTGAAAATGCAAAAGGAAGCAGATTCTACAAGACTTAGGAAAGAAGGAAATAATGTGTGGGGCTGCAAGTAAGTCATAAAGTTGGTGATGAGATGATAAGGACATCCCCTTCTGATGGCTGCTATTTCCTCTGTGAACTCATCTGCTGAAAATGAAATGGGATGTGATGGTGTCAACATCTGTCACTGTGTTATTTATAAAAGTGAAGTTTTAAGAGCAATACAAATACTTATCATCAGGGATTGGTAAAATAGCTTATGATATGTGTTACACTGTTCTAGTAGGTAGTATTTAAAAATAATGTTGTAGAAGAGTATTTTAGATCAAAGGGAACTATTTACTATACGTTGCACATGAAAATAGCAGTTTACAAAAGAATATGCATGGTATACTCCCAATTAAAAAAGTAAACATTTAAACATTGAATATTTACAAAATAGAAAAGACTAGAAAGATATGCTACAAAATACTAACTATATATATATTATATATACATATAGATATGTAGAGATATATACATATATTTTCTGTGTGTATGTATCATTTTTGTAGTTTGTAATTTCCATGCTGTAGCCCTAGGGTGCCTGGCTCACTGTAAATACTCCATAATTGTTGTTAAAATGATATAAACTAATGCTTTAACTTTATTTCAAAATAACAACATATTGTATGCTATATATGAAAGTTGTTAAGAGAGTAAATCCTAAGTTCTCATCACAAGAAAAAAAAATGTTATTTTTTTCTTTTTTTTTAAATTTGTATAAGATGATCGATGCTAACTAAACTTATTATGGTAATCATTTCACGATATATGTAAGTCAAATCATGTTGTAAACCTTAAATTTACACAGTGCTATATGTCAATTATATCTCAATAAAACTGGGGGGAAAATTTGCTACTGTGATAAAATAATGCAACAATTAATTAGTATCTTCCCTTTAACATCTAGCTCCTGGGTCATATGGACTGTCTTAATAAAAAGAAACTGTTAATAAGAAATAATCTTTTACATGGCAAAAAAAAGATAACAGCATAACTTATTCTACTGTGAAGTATAGAAAATGTAAAGAAATGGTTGTAAAATTATATTTCCATTGAAAAAGCATAGGGCTGAATTGTTCATTAATCAAAATAGCTACCATATTTTAAGCCACAGGCCAGATACTGTGGTTAGTGCTTCACCTTTGCAATTCGACGAGAAGGTCAATATGATAGCCACCTTATGGATGAGAAAACTGAGGCCTTGAGAGGTAATTTGGTCAAAATCATTCACCAGGAAGAGGCAGAAACAGGTTTGGAACCCAGGTCTGTGTGATCCTCGTGGCAATGTACTGCACTACACAGTGAAAGGAACTAAAAAAAACAGCTTCTATGGGCCTGCCTCACAAACCTATACCTCTGCTAGCAAAATTACCATTTTAATTGTAAAAAAAAAATCAAATGAACCAATAAAAGAAAAAAAATCCACTTGATTAATAAGTAAACACCATTTATTTCAGAAAAGATATTTAGACAGTTTTTCTGGCAGGAAAATTAATATTGCCAGTGCTACAGAAACAATCACAAGCCGTGTCTCATTTCTTAAATAATTAGCAATAGTTTAAAAGGTTTTAAAAGGGTAAAAATAAAAATCAAGTGAAAATTGAAAATTACACAAATGGCACTTCTTTTTCATCGAAAAAGCTTTCAACAACTGTAGATATTGTCTAAGGATATTTGCTAATTGTGCTGCTGTTTCGACCATTACCATCACCAGCTTTTATTCATACTTAGGATCAGGAACAGTAAGCAAGCTGGAAACAATACTCTTTTCTACATGTAAGTGAAGCCCTAAACCTATTCCCCTCATCCATCTCATCTTTATTCTTCTAACAGACATTTGTTGAGCACTTACCCTGTGTTTGTTTTCAGGACTGCCAAATGGGATGTTATTCTGATGCAATTTGATTGAAGTCATGACAACTCTCAGTTGATAAAGTCAAAAAGTCAATTAATCTTTATCATCAAGGTATTTGTAAAGGGATATTATTTTAATTAATGCTGTAGAATTTCTTTCAATGTCCTCTACATCCTGTCCTCCACATCAATCAACCAACCAGCCAAATAAGTAATTAAGAAAGAAGTGAAATATATGTTTCAGCAACCAGAAGGCAACAGATACCTTCTTGCTGTTAAATAGCCTTAGCGGGTGGTATTTGAGAGGATTGGTTTGTTTGTTTTGATTGTTTTTTTTTCTTGAATCCATTAAAATAATAATACAAATATTTACATCTTGCTCTTTTCAGCTGAGAAGCTGGAAGGATTTACAAAATTGAATTCATCCATACAACCTCTATAAAAGCAGGAGAAAAAGAAAGAAAAATATCTACCATGTTAAAACAGAACTCATGCTATAGCTAGGAAGTAGTTTCATGAATGACAGTTTCTCTTGTAATACAGTATATCGAATCATCAAATTATGCTGTATTTTAACCCTGATGGTAAATTGATTAATTAGAATTGTTTGTTCAATAAATAAAGGAGTTAAAATGTAACTGCCTTGGTTGGCCATGCTGGAAGTCTGATGTGGGATATAACAGTGATGTATCTAGGCCCTTTAAATAAAGTAAGAATGGATTACTCCCATCCCTTGTCTTAGCACAGGTTTTCCCTAAAAGCAGAGGCTGAGACAGAGACAAAGGCTGATGGAGGTAGTTGAATCTCAGAGGGCAGGAGCGAGGGACAGAGAGAGGGAAACAGGAAGGAGGGAGAGCCTTATATAAGGTGATTTGGAGAACTAAAATTATCTGATCTTAACATTCATGGACTCCTTTCCTCTCTGGGACCAACGGTCTCACTCGCTCCCTCTAAATTCCTCCTTCTGAGGAATACTGAGAAGAGAACAATTCTGAGACCAGGACTTCATGGCCTGAAGTGGGCCACATTGCAAAGAAAAACAACTTCTTTCGACAAGATTGCAACATCTGCCTGACCAAAGTAGGCCACAAATCGTGCAACTGAACCCTGCTATTTTTGTCTCCTTTCCATGTAAAACACTTATCATCCTCCAAATTCATTTGTCTGTCTGTTGCAACTGTTTGAATAAAATACCAACTACCTTACAGTTTTCGTGTTGGAAAATTTTTTGAAAATTTGATGGTTTCCCATCATTGCAGGGTGAATGCTTGATCTTGAAGAGGACTTCTGAGGAGCCTTCTGAAATGCATCTCAGAATCATCCACCTAGGGAAAGAAAGGGATAAACATTTATCCCTTATGAGTCAAAAGTCGGCCTACAGGGGGCTCTAATTCCCCCACACAACTGGGTGTTACAAGCTTGAATGTGAATAGGTTTCAATGGGTGTTTCACACTTCAGCCTCAGAGAAGCTCTGGGGTAGGAAGACTAAGACTCAAGGTGCCAGCCCAAATTGAGGTACTATCAGGCTACACCTGGGAGGAACTAAGAGCACCTGTTTCCATGTGAACTGGCTGCTCTGGTCGGGGCCGCAATAGAGGCGAGGCTGAGAGGGTTTGAAGTGATGCTGGAGGTACCTGCATGTGTAGGGCTTGTTTGGATGGAGTTCTCACTTTCCTATCTTCTTGACCTTCACAAAATCTCCCTCACCAATGTGTGTGTAGGGTTGCACCCCATAGGCCTACAAGGCCTATGCTTGCCCAGCTTCAGAACTGAAGAAAGAGCCCAGAGTCAGCAACAGAGACATCAATGGTTTAATGGATGGGGGAGCTTACACATCTGAAGCAAGGTCCTGGAGTGACACCCCACCCTGTACAGTGGATGGTGGGCAGGACAGAGAGGCAATCTTCGCTCCTGGGGCTGGGGTGGGGGCAGGGGGGGTTAGTAGGAAGGGGAGATTACCAGTTACAGGGTAATTGATGTCAGGTGGGCTCATTAGTTACCAGGGAAACAAGTAGAGGGGCATGCCACTCACTGCCCCTTTGATAAGAACAGTCACTATCTGGGACCTGGGGCAATAGGTAGGAAGGACAGTCATGTGAGTAGCATGTAGGTGAATCACGCACTGGTTGGGCAGGGCAAGCACAGGGTGAGGGCTTGACAAATATCTATTGGAAGCTATATTTTTTTCTCAGCAACTTCCTCTGCCCTGGCTTGGTTCCCTCACTTCCCCATAGACCCCTCCAGAGAGTCTTCCCTCAATGAAGCACTTGTACAAGAATTCTGGCCTTAGATTCTGCTTCCAGGGAACCCAACCCAAGACAAAGTAAAGGAGAATCAACTGCTGGGAAGTACTGTGTTCCTTAACCATCTCTATAGGACACCGTGGGTAAGACACCCTGGCTACCACTCCAGTCCTGCCTCTTGTTATAATAATTGTGCACACCTTGTCTCTGGTTAAGACAACAACCTGGTCTCTATTATTTCAGGATCCCTTGATCTACTATTATTTTCAGGGGACTCAGTTCAATGACCAACTCTTATTACCAGTCCTTGCCTACAGGGAAAGGCAACCACTGTACTTCTCAGTGCTCATGGTGCCTGTTTCACCAACACATTCCTCATTACTTTGATCCATGGGGTATCCTCCAGACCTTACTGGAGGAACATAGACAGCTGGTGCATTTTCTGGTCATTCAGAATCAATCCTCTCTAACATGGCCAATTCACTAAGCATTTTGATCTCTTTTTCCATCATCTTTCATGGCAGTTCTGAAAGTTTTACTTCATTTACTTTGGACCATCACTTTATCCAAAATCCCAAGTGCCATCCTAGCAGCACATTAGCCCCATCATCCAGGATCCTTGCCAGGGTGTTTAAGTTGTATTAGAAGAGAATGTGTCAATATCGATAAATTATCATTTCTCTAACTGAGAGTTGAGATATTTGCCCACACCCTCCCTTGATCCAGCATCCTCGGGATACAGTCCCATACATACTGTATCAGATCCCAGCACCTGTTGGTTAGGTTCTTCAGACTTTGCCTTGGTCTTTTCCTCCCTTCCCATGTTCCACACTTCCACATCCAGCTTATATGTGACATAACTCTAAATATTTGTTTGATGGCTAGGAGGGGAGCTAAGGGAAGACCATAAAGGGCCTTTCTTTTTCTTGCAATAAAGGCCTCTGTGGGAATTTCCTGGCAGTCCAGTGGTTGAGATGAGGGCTTTCACTGCTGTGGGCCGGGGTTCAATCCCTGGTTGAGGAATTAAGATCCCACAAGCCACATGGCGCAGCCAAAAAAAGACTCTGCATCATTATCAAGCAAGGTGGAAACACTGCCTTTAAGAGGGAGAAGCAGATCATTTCTGCAAGTCCAGAGAATTCAGGGGTATCAGAGAATTCAAGATGTCTCAAAAACAGCTTTATTGAGGTACAATTCACATACTATACAATTTACCCATTTAAAGTGCACAATACAATGCTTTTTAGTATACTGACAGATATGTGCCACAATCACCACAGTCTATTTTAGAATATCTTCATCAATCAAAAAGAAACACTGTGCCCTTTAGCCATCCTCCTGTCCCCCTGCCATGAATAGAGACCATATATGGTCTTTGTGACTTCTTTCACTTACATCATATTTTCAAGGTCCAGCCATGTTGTAGAAGTCAAAGGTGTCTACCAGATGTCCCCATCCCACATCTCAGGCCTCCTCTCCTTCTCAACCAGGGACTCTCCTTTCTATAATAAACATGCCAGAGATGGGAACATAACCCTTACCTGGACCTGCACTGTCGTTATAATTAAGTCCTGGGTCTGATCCTCTGGCTATAGAATGTAAAAGTCTCTTTAAATGCTTCCAAGGCCCTCTGACTTTCACACTTCACCTTAAATTGGTGATTAATCACCCTCAGCCTTACATTGTGTTTCCCATGCATCTGTCACACTCAGCCACAACCGTCCATTGTCCATTGTCCTTATCATTCCTCCCAAACTCCTGAGCTATTGTCATTGCCAATGCATTCTCCTGTACCCTGAGAATTTTAACAATTATTTTGCTATAGCATGCCCAAGGCTATCCATATACCACCTCCCACCAGTGGCAGCATTCTTATTTCCAGTCAGCTGATGAGCGATCCAGATACAATATCCCATTTTAAAGTCTACTTTTTCAAAGCATGCCTAGCACCTGAGATGCAGTGTCAGGCTCTCCATGAAACAGACTCTGAGATGGATATTTCAGTGCAGAAAATTTATCCAGGGATGCTCTCTGAAACAAGACCTATGAGGCAATGAAAGAAGCAAGACTGTGCTGAGAAAGGTCAGTTGAAGATTAGTAGTAATGAAGGCTTCATTTGAACTCACAGGGACCTCTGGAGCTGAGACGCCCCCTCAGAGATTTAAACTGACCATTCACTGAATGTGGGCTGCCCCCATGTAGGGGCATAACCTTGGCCAAGGCAGCTGCCTTCAGTGGAGGGCAGTGCCCAGGAAAGGACTCAAATGTTTGAACTCTCAGCAGACAACACTCCCAGAAGCTGGGAAAATGAGTGTCCTTTTTCTGAAAGGAGGTTTGTAGCAACACATTAAAGCATCCACTGCAAGATCATAATTCAGAACTTGTCATTGACAATAACAGCCTTGCCCCCAAAATCTCAGTTTCAACTTCCTATTCTTCAACCACCACCTCCTATTTTTTTTTTAATTTTATAACTTAAAATACTTTAACTCCAACCATCTTTGAACTGATACTTCCAATCCACTCATTCTATTCTATATTTTCCATTCTTCACTCCCTTGAATTCCTCTCTCCCTCTACCCATCTTAAATCCATGATCAATTAATATAATCATTGACTTGTATATAATATGGGGTACTATTCCCTGCCTTTTATCACACCCTTTTTTGTTATTTTTTTTTGTTATGGTAGCCTGAGCTGACTAATACACCAGCTCTCTGCCTACTCTGTGTCTATACCTTTGCAGCTGAACCTGGCTAAGGAAAAATATCCACTCACACTAACTAGCTCACTTTAAATTCATGACCATGAATCTCAAGTACACAGTGATGCCTGTGAATCATAATAAACTTCCTAAATTTATTTAATTGTCCCATTCTCTTAGATGAATATATCATACTTATTCTCATTTCTCAAACTCCTGACACTTCACTACCCATCCTCATCAGAGCTGTTGACTCTGCTTCTTCATCACTGAGAAAATTGAAGCAATCAGAAAAGTATTCCCACAGTTCCCACCCAAACTATAACAACCCTTCTACAAGTATCTACAGCCATATTCCTTGCCTTCCCACGTGCTAGCACAGATGAAATAACCATGTTATCATCTAAAGTCTCTCCTCCATCTTGTGTACCAAATCCCATGTCCTCTCCACTATACAAGGGGATCCATCCAACAATCCTCTTCCACTTCTTTTATTTTTTTTCTCTCTGAAATCCTTCTATCAGCATACAATCATGTGATTATTCCTCCCATTTTAAGGAAAAAATTTTAATCCTGATCTCTCCACTAAATTATGCTCCATTTATTTGTTCCCTTTTCAGTAAAACTCTTTGAAGAGTTGTTTATACATTACTGTTTCAAATTCCTCTCTTCCAATTCTCTCTTAAACCCACTGTATTTCTGCTTTCACCCCCTGCTACTCCACTGAAAGTGCTGGAGGTCATCAATGACCTCCATGTCATTAATTTCAGTGGTCTATTCCCAGTCTTCAGTTTACTTGATCTAACACAGCAGTTCTCAAACAGAGGTGATTTTGCACACCAGGGGCCAAATATCTGGAAACATTTTTGTTGTCACAATTGAAGGGATTGTGGGGGTGGTGTCCAGGGGATGGTGGACCAAACTGGCATCTAGTAAGTAGAGTCCAGGGATTCTGTTAAATTTCCTACAATGCAAAGGAACCCTCTCCCCCTCCCCCACAACCACCAAAGAATTCTCTGGCCCCAAATGTCAATAGTGCTAAGGCTGAGAAACCCCAACCAGCATCATCTGACACACTTAATAGATTTTCTGCACTTGGATTTCAGGGTACCACACTCTCCTGATTTTCCTCCTACCTCACTGTGTGTCCCTTCTCAGTATCTGTTGCTAATTCCTCCTCTTCTCCCCAACCTCCGAATGTTTGAATGCCTTAGGGCTTGGCATTGTACTTTTTTCTTCTTTATTTATACTCACTCATTAGGTGGTCTCCTCTCTTCTCATGGATTTAATGCCATCTATGTGCTGTTAACTCCCAAAGTTGTACTTACATCAGTCCTTTCTCCAGATTTCTGTACTAATTTCTGTACAACTACTTACTCACACCTCCACTTGATATCTAATAAGCATTCCAAAACCTAATATGTCCAAAATGAAATTTCTTACCTTCCTTTGCAAATCTGAGCAGAGAGTCCCAAAGTCTTCTTTATCTTGGAAAATGGAAACTCTAATTCTTCTAGTGGCTTAGGCACCAAATCATAGTCATCCTTGACTTCTCTTTTTCTCTTGTACCTTACATCCAATCTCTCATCTCAGTCTACCTTCACATTATATCAAAATCTGACTACTTTTTACTGTCTCAATTCTTGCTTCCCTGGTCCAACCCATCATCACCTCTTACCTCTGAATATAATCATTACCTCTGAATAACTGAAATATTGTTCTAATTGGCCTCTCCATGTCTACTGTTTTTATTACCACAGTCTATTTTTACATAGAAGCTAAAGTGATCTTTTCAGAAGCCATTTCAAGTTACTCTGGTGTTCAAAACCTTCTAATGGCTCTCCATTTTGCTTAGTATAAAACTCAAAGTCTTCATGATGGCCTACAAGTTCCTATGTGAACTCTTTCCTTTTTATCTCTCTGATCTCATCTCCTGCCACTCTTCCCCTCACTCATTCTGCTCCAGTTGCACTGATGTCCTTCTGTTCATCAAATCTACCAGGCATATTTCTTCCTTAAGGCCTTGGTAATGTGATGCTGTCCCTTAGATATCCACATACTTGCAAACTCATACTCTTCAAGTCTTTGATCAAATGTCACTTTTTCAATGAAGCTTACCCAAATTACCCTATTTATAACTCCAACCACAACCTACACTCCCTATACTTCTTACCACACTCTTATTTTTTCCTCCAGTGTGATTATCACCTTCTAACATACTATATAGTTTTCATATTACTTATTGTCTATTATCTTCTCCCCTGAGAACAGGGATCATTGTCTGTTTTGTTCACTACCATACTCTCAAATGCCTATAAGAATGTCTGGGGCTTCCCTGGTGGCGTAGTTGTTGAGAGTCCACCTGCCGATGCCGGGGACATGGGTTAGTGCCCCCGTCCGGGAAGATCCCACATGCTGCCGAGTGGCTGGGCCTGTGAGCCATGGCCGCTGAGCCTGCGTGTCCAGAGCCTCTGCTCCACAATGGGAGAGGCCACAACAGTGAGAAGCCCGTGTACCGCAAAAAAAGAGAATGTCTGGCACACAAAATGTGCCCAGAAATATTTGTTGAATTAATGAATTTTGACTAAAGCGAGATTTGGTACCAGATTCTGCCACTAGCTTTTACAATAAATTAATTTTTGATGGCAGTGGAAACTTTATTTTTGAGCTTTTGTTTTCTTATGTCTTTCAGAAGAATTGTGATTAGAAGTTCAAAAAGTCTGTATTTTAAACCAAAATTTAATTTTCTCTTATGTATGATGATCCCAGGCATCAATTTTATTCCTCTTGGGTTTGGATGCATCTTCGTTCTTCTTTGTTCACTCCCAGCTTCTTTAAAGTTTGAGAATCATCAATATTTCCTATTTCTCTTGCAGTTTATCATAGAGACTACACTAATTGAGTTCATTTACACACCTATTAGTTTTGAAGCAACATTTTGGGTCTAGTCCTGCTATATCTCTCCCACCCTCATCCCCCACCTCACTTTTTTAGAGAGGAGAAACTGGCTTTCTCCAAAATGTTTCTTTGAAATATACTCTTTCCTTTCTCTTAATCAGAATATAGAAAAACCTTTGCACATTCTCTTATGCTAAGAACAACAACAACAACAAAATCTTGGAAAGCACATTTCATGACTCTAGGTACTGAGCAACTTCTATGGACAGCTTCATTTGAATCTTGGGAGATGGCAACTGAATCAATTCACTTGTCTGTATCCTGTCTTATTTTCTCATTAATGTTTATTTTGCCTCAAATACTAAAGGTAATTCATTTAGTCACCTGGAAAACTCCTAGCATTTTATTTTTGAACTGACTAATTTCCAGATACTTCGTATAGGTGCCAACTCCCTTGCCTATTTTTTTGGCTTTTCTCTTCTAAAGATTTAAGTAAAAACTCAGTGGCACATACTAAATTTTAAACAAAGATACACAGTCATTTCTTCACAATGGCTAAGTGAGTGAGGTCTGTAAACCTAAGAATTGACAAGCTAAATGACTTTTTGAGGTCTTATATAGCCTATGATAGAGCCAAACCCTGAGCAAATGTCCTAAATTGTAAGGCTTGGAATGGCATCACGGGTACTTTAGACTTATACACAAAGAACATATGCACTTGCTGCCATACCATGCTTTGAAGCTGTAAGTCTCTTTCCTCACTGCTTGCATGTGTTCATTTTTATGTTTGCTTTCCTTTGTATAAGGAAATTATTAAAATCAAATGCATTCTGGTGATGTAGGTTTTTGTATTATGTTAAACTCTGAATTTTTGTGATTTATGATGTGATATAAATTTTCTATGTATTTGCAGAAAGCAGTATAGAGTTAGCATTCTAAATTTCTTCTTAACTGTCTTGATATGAATGGAAGTCATATGAAAACATTATGTATTGGCAAGGTTCTGTCGAAAATCTACAACTGACCAAACCTGAACCTGTGTCAGTTTACTGTAGTCACCACTCTTGTCTAGTACATCAGCCAGTCCTGAGTGATTCTGTTGGCCACTGCCAACTGATATTCACTCTCTGTTCTACAACCCAAATCCAGATTACTTGGGTTTAGAATTGATAGTCAAAAACATGCTTATTCCCATACATACACATTTTGCTGATAGCAATTAAGAACTTCGCTCAGCTTTCAGTCTTTGAGGTATGTGGGTGGGAAAGGCAACAGCAAAATAGTCAAGGGAATTGGAGGATTACTGGGACTTGGTGACACATTGGATGTGGGTGGTAGTCACTTGTAGAAAGCTACACAGGAAGTGCTTCCTGAGTCATTAGGCTAACTATCAAGATGTATCATGTTTACAAACAAATAGTAGGATAATGGCGAACTTGAAATTTGTTTTTCCCACTGCAATTTAAACAGGGTAGAACTAATTTTAATTGTTCCATTTCCGGCCTCTCTCTGGAAATTTGATGGTCACTTTTCAGGCATTTTGTTAACATCGCAGTTGCAGCCTCATGAGAAGCTAGCTTTGATAAAGAGAATTTCTGAATACTTAGAACTGAAATGGAGTTCAGAAATTGTTTTGCCCATCCCTCTGATGTATACAGATAGAAAACTGAGGCACAGAGACTTGAAGGACTTGTCCAATCTATACATCAAAATTGGAGACAGAATAGAGTCTAGAGGTCCTGACCCACATCTACTGTGTTTTCCTCTACACTACATTGCCTGACCTAGAAATTATTAATAATTTTAAAGCCTTCTTTTTCAGAAACTGGAAATGTGTTATCAGCTAGCCTTGCAAGTATACTTGAGTTGTGATATTTGGTCACTTGCAGCATCGTTTTTAGATATCACCACAATGCTATAGGATTAGTTAAAATCCTCAGTGGGATTTGTTAACAATTTCCAAACATGGGGCAACTTCTATTTGTACTAAACAGTAACCATAGAAATTTTTCTCCACTTCTAAGGTTTATAACATATAAACCTAAGAGCTTAAAAATGGTTATTAAAATAATGCTGCTTGATTGTAAGGCATTTATATGTGTTTTTCCTAAGCAGTCTGCAGAAAGATCTGCTAGATACCACTAAAGGAACATCTGCAAGACTTCTCAGGGGTGAAATCAACTGACCTCACTAGCTTGAAGGCTCCATCAGAGGTCACACCAAAGTGCACAGGGTTCCCACACTGTTGTACTACATTCCCCATATAGCTGATTTGCTTGTCACAAATTTGAGAAATAGCCCTGACTTTCTGTAATGTACTCTCCATATTCATGTTCTACATTGCAATTAATACTTGCAAGAAAGAGAAATGAAGATAAGAAAATAAATCCCAGTAAATCACATTTAATCAGCTTCCATTTTTTGGTTGCCATTGACTGCTTTGTCCCTCTTATCCCTCACAGCTTCCCAGGACTGCATTTGAAGTAATTCTTGTAGTTGCTTCTTTCTATGGTTTCATGATTGATTGGCAAGCTGTATAGCAGTACATTATTCTGCTCTACCATTTTCCCAGTGGGCGGTACTGCACAATAGTGATGGAGAACTGTAATGACACTGCATCAAAAGTCACTAAAATATAAATATGTCACAAATTTCATTGCATTAAGCTGGATCCCTTTATCCATTTACGTGCATCACTTTTGCACATAGCAGTGATGGAAAATGTTAACCCTCTGCTTTCCAAACCTACTCAAATAGGATTTGAATCTAAATGCTCTTTGAAGACACACTTTAATATAGGTGTATTTGAGGACTTAAAGTATGGTCACTCTTTGTAATTATGCAGTCTCCCTTCTAAGCACTTCTTATCAGAGGAGATTTAGAGTGGAAATTATTCAGTGTAGTTATAAATTGAAAGCTCATAAGCTAGCTGCTCTTCAAAGTGCTCAGAACACCTGGGCCACCAGAATTGCTGAAGTAGACAATGACATTTATACTGAGATTACAGCATCATCTTATTCTAAATGGTATTTTTGTCTTTAGAGTGCATGAGAGATGCCAGCACTTCTCAGTGCTTAATTGGTTTTCTTCCTTGACTTTAATTAAACTTACCCTAAGCTTGCAAAACCCCAAGGCTTCTGCTTAAGGGTGAGAAGTCCCAGTGTTTCCAGCTTTGAGTACAGTATGATAAAGAATCAACTGTACTGTTTAATTAATTGAGTATGCAAATATTTCATGTTTTTAGACAGCAACATTTTTACATAATCAACAGCATTCTAAAACTTGCTCTTTTGTAGATGAAAAGGCATGATTTTTGTAAATCTCCAACAAGGATTTTAGAAAATATTTAACTTGCCAAGCTGTAATGCACATGCTCACTGCCCGGGAATGCATCATTTGTATTATGCCCAATTATAAAGCCTCATTATTTACTATTATGACATTGTTTAGGTATCATTTACATCATTTAAAAAGAATTTCATCTTCCATATTTGTTTATTTTTTAGTGGTATGACAATGATCAAGGTCTTAAGCATTCTAGACATAACCCAATTCCCATCTGCTTGCTCAACCCTTTATTGGAAGATCATTTGAATTGACTGAGTCAGTTACACATGAACTGGGAGAGGAGTCTTCTGTCTTTTCTGGGATGAGTCAGCACTCAGTTTTAATATTGTACCTGTACCTAAGGAATGGACAATGAAAACACAAATAGAAATACATATCCTTACAGCAGGTATCAGAGTTATGTAGCGCCTGAAGCCATCCCAGTCAGCAAACATAAATTAAATACTGAGTCAGGAAAAGAAGACAGAATAGAAACCTATCTAAAGTGCTCCCACACTACATACATATAAATGATTGAAACTCTAGAATAACTTTTCAGGAATGCAGAGTTCCTGACCGTGTGTTTTCTTAATAATAGGTTCTGCTACTTCTTTAGGACTTAATATGCATCAAGCACTCTGCTGGGTATCTAAAATGTATTACCTAATTTAATCTTTACATCAACCCTATGATGTAAAGAATATTATTATCCTCACCACTTAGACACAGAAACTGAGGCACAGAGATGTAAAGTAATGCACCCAAGGTCACTTAGGTAGGAAGTGGTGGGCCCAGAGGAAAACCCTGGCAACCTGATGCCAATGTCCATATGTTTAACCACCATATTATAGTGAGACAGAATTAGCAGTTGAAAAAATCTCAGTATACTGATTTGCAGAGAAGGGTGAGAGATTGCTGTTAAGCTCAATGACCCTGAAGATTAAACAGCTATTCTAGGAACATGATTAGTAATGTTTTAATAGCCCAATTAGAATTCAAGTAAATGTCCCCAGAAGCCTTATAGGCTGAAGACTGTGTTAATATTCTCATTATGCACTGTTCTCCCAAGAACATGACTGAGAAGAAGCACAACTGAATCAAAATTGAAGAACAGGTTCATCTTGTCAAAATTAATTTCAGCAATTTAAACATTCAGCAAATATTTGTTTGGCTCCTCACTATGTGCTAGGTACCGAGCTAAGCAGTAGAATTTGCATTCCTCTCATCTGAAGGGAAAACAACATCATGCACTAGAAGTACCTGCAAGTTGAAACACGGAATGAAAACACAGTATGGGAAATAAAGCATTAAGTTCCATCAGGTTTATTAAGAAGGATAAGACCTGGTGGCTGCCTTTAGGAAGCTTGTAATCTAAGTGAAGAGACAAGACACACCCATGAAAAACTAATTAGTTTAATCTGGTAAAAATATAGACAAGAAGTACTGTGGAAATGTGAAATAAATGAGAGATCACTATGAGGTGAAGAAGAGGTCTTAAAAGTTCATTTACATGCAAAACCCTGGGGATCTTGTGAAAAAGCAGATATTCAGAAGGTCTTGGAGGGAGCCCAGGGTTCTGCATTTCTAACAAGCTCCCTAACGATGTTGGTTTGTTTATCCACAGATCACACCTGGAGTAAAGAAGAGCTAAGAAAATTAAGAAGATGTTTACAGAGAAGGGGAGTCTTGACCTGGATTTTGAAGGGGGGGATAAGGTATACATAAGTAAAGAAATATAGAGAGAACAGTGGCAGGGGCATAGGGGAAAAGTATCAGACTGGATAACAATTTATGTTGCCAAATACTAGGTGACTGGTGGAAAAATAGGTTAGGACTAGATTTTGAGGAGGGGCAGAGACAGGTAGGATACAACCAGGATTCAGGAATTTGAGCTTAAAGAAATGAGGAAAGATAAATTATAATGTTTTAGATTTTTTAAAAAAAATCTATAAAATTAACTGCAAAAGTTTCTATTTGATTTGGATATTTTGACCTCTATTTCCTTGAGAAATGGTTTGAATTTATTTGCCACCCTAAAGCATTGAATTCTGACTTTATGGAACTGTACACGACATAAAACATCCAGATACTAATTTTGCAAGTGTTAGGAAAATTGATCCATCATTATATTGTTTAAACAACCATGTTAATTGTCAATGTAGAGATAGTGGCTTATTGAAGATGATTTGAGGAATTAATCTATTTACAAGCAATATTTTGTTTGATTTTAGGTGTTGGAGACTTCTACTTCAAATGAGAACTTACCTACTATGTTGGAATAATTTATTGAGAAGGAATTACCAAAGAAAGCTTTAAAATGAGGAAGACAGATACAAAGATGATGTGAATTATTGTGTCACCACACCTGAGAGGCCAGCCTGCATCTTGTCCAGAATGTTAGTGGTGATTAGAATTCAAGAAAAGTCATTGAACATTTTAGTTTTATTTCTTATAAAAATAAAATGGGTGAGTTAGTGCCTATATGATGAAAAAATATTTCATCAATTCACTGAAAATGAGTTAGTCTGATATTTTTTAAAGAAATTTACTTTCACTTTTCAACCATGGTTTTGACCTTGAAGACATAGCTTTACAATATTTTGGAAACACAGAATATTGTGCTGTTCACTCATCATTAAAATGGTAAAATTCTACAGATGGTAGTTATTACTTGACTCTGCAATCTGGAGATAAGTAACACTGTAGAGTATCGGATTCTTCTTCTTGTATACAGAGAATAAATAACCATTTCTCTCATGTAAAGAAGCTCAAGGATCTCAATACATTCTTTTCATCAGAAAAATGCAGATTTTGTGAAAAGTCAATATAAAACACAAACTCCTGTGGCTATCCTTGAATTCTGAAGTCAGATCACAACAGCTCTTAAATGAACAAGAACTATCCACTTCAGACATTGGAAACACTATGCAAAGACAGAAATAAAACTCTTCAACATTGCAAATATGGGCAAGTCCTAGCTTTATAATAACTATAACAACCTTAGCAAAGAAACATTCATTTTATAATTGTATATGTATAAACACACTTCTCAGAAAATTACTCCAAATGATCAGACTCATAGTACTAAGCAGACACCAATCAAGGTGGTAAACCTGTATGAGGTCAAAATCATTAAGATGTAAATTACAAATTAAACTTCAAAACAGTGGAATTCTTGTGGCCCATTTACAACATTGCAGATTAATATTCATACTTAAATGTCCTCCTTGGCTCCTTTGCTTACAAGTCTCAAATGGAAAAAAACACTCAGGGAAACATCAAGTCAGTTGCCACTATTATTTAAAATGAAATTATTCTTGTATGTATCTTATAGAGCTGGTAGGTCTGTCTTGATTTCTGTGGTCCTTGTAAGAATTTACCTTGCATTTAAGGGCTTTTTTCAGGATTGCAAAAGCAATCCTGAGAAACTGGGAGACATAACTCTTCCAGACTTCAGACAATACTACAAAGCTATAGTAATCAAAACAGTATGGTAGGGGAATTTGAGAAGATGGCAGAAGAGTAAGACACGGAGATCACCTTCCTCCCCATGGGTACATCAGAAATACATCTACATGTGGAACTGCTCCTTTAGAACACCCACTGAACGCTGGCAGAAGACCTCAGACCTCCCAAAAGGCAAGAAACTCCCCATGTTTAGGGCAAAAGAAAAAAGAAAAAACAGAGACAAAAGAATAGGGACGTGACCTGCACCAGTGGGATGGAGCTGTGAAAGAGGAAAAGTTTCCAAACACAAGGAAGCCACATCACGGACAGAGACTGTGGGTGGCAGGAGGGGGGGGAAGCTTCAGAGCCACAGAGGAGAGTGCAGTCACAGGGTTGCAGAGGGCAAAGCAGAGAGATTCCCACACAGAGGATCGGTGCTGACCAGCACTCACCAGCCCGAGAGGCTTGTCTGCTCACCCACCAGGGCAAGTGGGGACTCGGGTTTCAGTCAGATCACAGGGAAAGAACTGGGGTTGGAGGCGTGAACACAGCCTGAAGAAGGCTAGTGTGCCACAGCTAGCAGTGAGAGAGTCTGGGAAACAGTATGGACCTGCTGAAAAAAACAAGAGACTTTTTATTTCCTCTTTGTTTCCTGGTGCGTGAGGAGAGGGGATTAAGAACGCTGCTTAAAGGAGCTCCAGAGATGGGTGCGAGCAATGGCTATCAGAGCGGACCCCACAGATGGGCATGAGATGCTAAGGCTGCTGCTGCAGCCACCAAGAAACCTGTGTGTGAGCACAGGTCACTATCCACACCTCCTCTCCTGGGAGCCTGTGCAGACCGCCACTGCCAGAATCCCATGATCCAGGGACAACTTCTCCTGGAGAACGCATGGCACCCATCAAGCTGGTGCAACGTCACGCTGGGCTCTGCTGCCACAGGCTCGTCCCGCATCGGTACCCCTCCCCCCACCGGCCTGAGTGAGCCAGAGTCCCCGAAGCAGCTGATCCTTTAACCCCGTCCTGTCTGAGTGAAATCAGATGATCTTAGGCAACCTACACACAGAGGCAGGGCCAAATCCAAAGCTGAACCCCAGGAGCTGTGTGAACAAAGAGAAAGGGAAATTTCTCCCAGCAGCCTCAGAATCAGCGGATTAAAGCTCCACAATCAACTTGATCTACCCTGCATCTGTGGAACACCTGAATAGACAATGAATCATCCCAAATTGAGGAGGTGGACCCTGGGAGCAAGATATATTATTTTTTTCCACTTTTCCTCTTTGTGTGACTGTGTATGTGTAGGCTTCTGTATGAGATTTTGTCTGTATAGCTTTGTTTTCACCAATTGTCCTAGAGTTCTATTCATCTGTTTTATTTTTCTTTTTTTTCTTTATTTTTTTTTAACTTTTAAAAATTCTTTTCTTAATAATTATTTTTTTTTTTTTTTTTTTTTTTTTTTTTTTTTTTTTTTTTTTTTTTGCGGTATGCGGGCCTCTCACTGTTGTGGCCTCCCCCGTTGCGGAGCACAGGCTCCGGACGCGCAGGCTCCGGACGCACAGGCTCAGCGGCCATGGCTCACGGGCCCAGCCGCTCCGCGGCATATGGGATCCTCCCAGACCGGGGCACGAACCCGTATCCCCTGCATCGGCAGGCGGACTCTCAACCACTTGCGCCACCAGGGAGGCCCAATAATTATTTTTTAATTTTTAAAATTTTATTTTATTTTATCTTACTTTATTTTATCCTCTTTCTTTCTTTCTTTCTTTCTTTTTTCTTTCTTTCTTTCTATCTATCTTTATTTATTTATTTATTTCTATATTTTCTCCCTTTTATTCTGAGCTGTGTGGAAGAAAGGCTCTTGGTGCTCCATCAAGGAGTCAGTGCTGTGCCTCTGAGGTGGGAGATCCAACTTCAGGACACTGGTCCACAGGAGACCTCCCAGCTCCATGTAATATCAAATGGTGAAAATCTCCCAGAGATCTCCATCTCAACACCAACACCCAGCTTCACTCAAAGACGAGCAAGCTACAGTGTGGGACACCCTATGCCAAACAAATAGCAAGAAAGGAACACAGCCCCATCCATTAGCAGAGAGGCTGCCTAAAATCATAATAAGGCCACAGTCACCCCAAAACACACCACCAGACGTGGACCTGCCTACCAAAAAGACAAGATCCAGCCTCATTCACCAGAACACAGGCACTAGCCCCCTCCACCAGGAAGCCTACAAAACCCACTGAACCAACCTTAGCCACTGGGGACAGACACCAAAAACAATGGGAACTACAAACCTGCAGCCTGCAAATAGGAGACCCCAAACACAGTAAGATAAGAACAATGAGAAGACAGAAAAACACACAGCAGATGAAGGAGCAAGATAAAAACCCACCAGACCTAACGAATGGAGAGGAAAGAGGCAGTCTACCTGAAAAAGAATTCAGAATAATGATAGTAAAGATGATCCAAAATCTTGGAAATAGAATAGAGAAAATGCAAGAAACATTTAACAAGGACATAGAAGAACTAAAGAGGAAACAAGCCATGATGAACAACAAAATAAATGAAATGAAAACTACTCTAGAAAGGATCAATAGCAGAATAACTGAGTGAGAAAAAATGATAAGTGACCTGGAAGATAAAATAGTGGAAATAAATACTGCAGAGCAGAATAAAGAAAAAAGAATGAAAAAAAACTGAGGACAGTCTCAGAGAACTCTGGGACAACATTAAATGCACCAACATTTGAATTATAAGGGTCACAGAAGAAGAAGAGGAAAAGAAAGGGACTGAGAAAATATTTGAAGAGATTATAGTTGAAAACTTCCCTAATATGTGCAAGGAAATAGTTAATCAATTCCAGAAAGCACAGAGTGCAATTCAGTATAAATCCAAGAAGAAACACACCAAGACACATATTAATCAAACTATCAAAAATTAAATACAGGGGCTTCCCTGGTGGTGCAGTGGTTGAGAAAATGCCTGGCAATGCAGGGGACATGGGTTCGAGCCCTGGTCTGGGAAGATCCCACATGCTGTGGAGCAACTAGGCCCATGAGCCACAACTACTGAGCCTTTGTGTCTAGAGCCTATGGTCCCAAGAAGAGAGGCCACGATAGTGAGAGGCCCAAGCACTGCAATGAAGAGTGGACCCTGTTTGCCACAACTAGGGAAAGCCCTTGCACAGAAACGAAGACCCAACACAGCCAAAAATAAAAATAAATAAATAAATAATTTTTTTAAAAAAAAATTAAATACAAAGAAAACATATTAAAAGCAGCAAAGGAAAAACAACAAATAACACACAAGGGAGTCACCATAAGGCTAAAAGCTGATTTTTCAGCAGAAACTCTGCAAGCCAGAAGGGGGTAACAGAATATATTTAAGTGATGAAGGAGAAATACCTACAACCAAGATTATTCTACACAGCAAGGATCTCATTCAGATTTGATGGAGAAATTAAAAACTTTACAGACAAGCAAAAGCTAAGAGAGTTCAGCACCACCAAACCAGCTTTACAACAAATGCTAAAGGAATATTTCTGGGCAAGAAACACAAGAGGAAAAGATCTTCAATAACAAACCCAAAACAATTAAGAAAATGGGAATAGGAACATACATATCGACAATTACCTTAAATGTAAATGGACTAAATGCTCCAACCAAAAGACACAGACTGGCTGAATGGATACAATACAAGACCCATATATATGTTCTCTAGAAGATACCCACTTAATTAATTAATATTTATAGGACATTCAATCCAAAAACACAGAATACACATTTTACTCAAGTGCTCATGGAACATTCTCCAGGATAGATAACATCTTGGGTCACAAATCAAGCCTTGGTAAATTAAAAAAATTGAAATCATATCAAGTATCTTTTCTGACCACAATGCTATGAGACTAGATATCAATTACACAAAAGATCTGTAAAAAATATAAACACATCGAGGCTAAACAATACACTAATTAATAACTAAGAGATCACTGAAGAAATCGAAGAGGAAATAAAAAAATATCTAGAAACAAATGACAATGAAAACACGATGACCCAAAACCTATGGGATGCAACAAAAGCAGTTCTATGAGGGAAGTTTATAGCAATACAATCCTACCTTAAGAAGCAGGAAACATCTCAAATAAACAACCTAACCTTGCACCTAAATCAGTTAGAGAAAGAAGAACAGAAAAACACCAAAGTTAACAGAAGGAAAGGAATCATAAAGATCAGATCAGAAATAAATGATAAAGAAAAAAAGGAAATGACAGCAAAGATCAATAAAACTAAAAGTGGGTTCTTTGAGATGATATGCAAAATTGATAATCCATTAGCCAGACCAATCAAGTCAAAAAGGGAGAAGACTCAAAGCAATAAAATTAGACATGAAAAAGGAGAAGTAACAACTGACACTGCAGAAATACAAAGGATCATGAACGATTACTACAAGCAACTCCATGCCAATAAAATGGACAACCTGGAAGAAATGGACAAATTCTTAGAAATGCACAACCTGCCGAGATTGAACCAGGAAGAAATAGAAAATACAGAAAGACCAAACACAAGCACTGAAATTGAAACTGTGCTTAAAAATCTTCCAACAAAAAAAAGCCAAGGACCAGATGGCTTCAGAGTTGAATTCTATCAAACAGTTAGAGAAGAGCTAACATCTATCCTTCTCAAACTCTTCCAGAATATAGCAGAGGGAGGAAAACTCCAAAACTCATTCTACAAGGCCACCATCACCCTGAAACCAACACCAGACAAGGATGTCACAACGAAAGACAACTGGTCCTGGAGGAAGATGGCGGAAGAGTAAGATGTGAAGATCACCCTCCTCCCCACAGATACATCAGAAATTCATCTACACGTGGAACAACTCCTACAGAACACCTACTGAATGCTGACAGAAGACCTCAGACCCCCCAAAAGGCAAGAAACTCCCCACATACATGGATAGGACAAAAGAAAAAAGAATAAACAGAGACAAAAGGATAGGGACGGGACCTGCACCAGTGGGAGGGAGCCGTGAAGGAGGAAAGGTTTCCACACACTAGAAACCCCTTCGCAGGCGGAGACTGCAGGTGGCGGAGGGGGAAAGCTTCGGAGTAGCAGAGGAGAGCACAGCAACAGGGGTGTGGAGGGCAAAGCGGAGAGATTCCGGCACAGAGGATCGGTGCCCTCAGGCACACACCAGCCCGAGAGAGGCTTGTCTGCTCGGCCGCCTGGGCGGGCAGGGCTGGGAGCTGATGCTCGGATATCGGGTTTCAGTTGGAGCGCAGGGAGAGGACTGGGGCTGGCAGCAGGAAGAGAGCCTGAAGGGGTTAGTGCACCATGGCTAGCCCGGAGGGAGTCCGGGGGAAAAAGTCTGGAGCTGCCGAAGAGGCAAGAGACTTTTTCTTCCATTTTCTTTCTTGGTGCGCGAGGAGAGGGAATTAAGAGAGCTGCTTAAAGAAGCACTAGAGATGGGCGCGAGCCACTGCTAAAGGCATGGACCCCGGAGACGGGCGTGGGATGCTGGGGCTGCTGCTGCCACCGCCACAAGGCCTGTGTGCGAGCGCAGGTCACTGTCCACCCCGCCTTCCGGGGAGCCTGTGCACCCCGCCACTGTCGGGGCCTCGGGACCCAGGGACAGCTTTCCTGGGAAAGCGCATGGAGCGCCTCGGGCTGGTGCAACGTCACGCCGGCCTCTGCCGCCGCAGGCCCGCCCCACACTGCGCGCCCCTCCCTCCCCTCTGCCTGAGTGAGCCAGAGCCCCCGAATCAGCCGATCCTTTAAACCCGTCCTGTCTGAGCAAAGAACGAACGCCCTCCAGCGACCTATGCGCAGAGGCAGGGCCAGGTCCAAGTCTGAGACTCGGGAGTTGTGAGAGCAGAGAAGAGGCAGGGAAATCTCTCTGTGCAGCCTCGGAGGCAGCGGATTAAAGCTCTACGATCCACTTGATGTACCCTGCATCTGTGGAGTGCATGAATGGACAACGAATCATCCCAAATTGAGAAAGTGGACTTTGAGGACAAGATTTAAGACTTTTCCCCCTTTTGCTCTTTTTACAACGAATTATCCCAAATTAAGGAGGTGGACTTGGAGAGCAAGATTTCAGACTTTTCCACCTTTTCCTCTTTTTACAACGAATTATCCCAAACTGAGGAGGTGGACTTTGAGAGCAAGTTTTTCGATATTTCCCCCTGCTCTTTTTTGGTGAATGTCTATGTGTATGCTTCTGTGTGAGATTTTCTCTGTATAGCTTTGCTTCCACCATATGTCCCAGGGTTCTATCTGTCCGTTTTTTTTTCAATAATTACTTTTTAATTTTAATAATGCTACTATATTTTATATTTATTCTACTTTACTTTACCTGCTCTTTCTTTTTTCCTACCTTCTCTTCCTCCCTCCGCCCCTCCTTTCCTTCTTTCTCTCTTTCCTTCCTCCCTCCCTACCTCCCTTCTTCCTTTCACCCTTTTTTCTTTCCTTCCTCCCTCCCTCCCTACCTCCTGTCTTTCTTTCCTTCCACCCTCCCTCCCACCCTTCTTCCTTTCACTCTTTCTTTTTCTTTCCTTCCTCCCTCCCTCCCTCCTGTCTTTCTTTCTTTCTTTCTTTACTTCCTCCCTCCCTCGCTCCTTCCATTCAATCTTTTACTTTCCTTCCTCCCTCCCTCCCTCCTTTCTTTCTTTCCGTCCTTCCCCCCTCCCTCCCTCATTTCTTTCTTTCTTTCTTCCTTCCTTCCTTTCTTTCCAACTTCCTTTCTTTCTCTCTCTCTTTCTTTCGTCCAATAATTCTTTCTTTCTACTTTTTCTCCCTTTTATTCTGAGCCGAGTAGATGAAAGTCTCTTGGTGCTGCAGCCAGGAGTCACTGCTGTGCCTCTGAAGTGGGAGAGCCAACTTCAGGACACTGGTCCACAAGAGACCTCCCAGATCCACATAATATCAAGTGGCGAAAATTTCGCAGAGATCTCCATCTCAACACCAGCACCCAGCTTCAGTCAACGACCAGCAAGCTACAGTGCTGGTCACCCTATGCCAAGCAACTAGCAAGGCAGGAACACAACACCCATTAGCAGAGAAGCTGCCTAAAAACATAATAAGGCCACAGGCAGCCCAAAACACACCACCAGATGTGGACCTGTCCACCAGAAAGACAAGATCGAGCCTCAACCACCAGAACACAGGCATTAGTCCCCCCCACCAGGAAGCTTACAAAACCTACTGAAACAACCTTAGCCACTGGGGACAGACACCAAAAACAACAGGAACTACGAATCTGCAGCCTGCAAAAAGGAGACCCCAAACACAGTAAGATAAGCAAAATGAGAACACAGAAAACACAGAGCAGGTGAAGGAGCAAGATAAAATCCTACCAGACCTAAAAAATGAAGAGGTAAAAGGCAGTCTACCTGAAAATGAATTCAGAATAATGATAGTAAAGATGATCCAAGATTCTATTTCCAAGATCCAAAATCTTGGCAATAGAATAGGCAAAATGCAAGAAACAATTAACAAGGACCTAGAAGAACTAAAGATGAATCAAGCATCGATTAAAAACACAATAAATGAAATGAAAAATACTCTAGATGGGATCAATAGCAGAATAACTGAGGAAGAAGAACGGATAAGTGAGATGGAAGATAAAATAGTGGAAAAAACTGATGCAGAGCAAAATAAAGAAAAAAGAATGAAAAGAACAGAGGACAGTCTCAGAGACCTCTGGGACAACATTAAACACACCAACATTCGAATTATAGGGTTTCGAGAAGAAGAAGAGAAAAAGAAAGGGAAGGAGAAAATATTTGAAGAGATTATAGTTGAAAACTTCCCTAATATGAGAAAGGAAATAGTTAATCAAGTCCAGGAGGCACAGAGAGTCCCATACAGAATAAATCCAAGGAGAAATATGCCAAGACACATATTAATCAAACGGTCAAAAATTAAACACAAAGAAATCATATAAAAAGTAGCAAGGGAAAAACAACACATAACACACAAGGGAATCCCCATCAGGTTAACAGCTGATCTCTCAGCAGAAACTCTACAAGCCAGAAGGGAGTGGCAGGACATAATTAAAGTGATGAAGGACAGAAACCTACAACCAAGATTACTCTACCCAGCAAGGATCTCATTCAGATTTGATGGAGAAATTAAAACCTTTGCAGACAAGCAAAAGCTGAGAGAGTTCAGCACCACCAAACCAGCTTTACAACAAATGCTAAAGGAACTTCTCTAGGCAAGAAACACAACAGAAGGAATATACCTACAATAATGAACCCAAAGCAATTAAGGAAATGGGAATAGGATCATACATATCAATAATTACCTTAAATGTAAATGGACTAAATGCTCCCACCAAAAGACACAGATTGGCTGAATGGATACAAAAACAAGACCCATATATATGCTGTCTACAAGAGACCCACTTCAGACCTAGAGACACATACAGATTGAAAGTAAGGGGATGGTAAAAGATTTTCCATGCAAATGGAAATCAAAAGAAAGCTGGAGTAGCAATTCTTATATCAGACAAAATAGACTTTAAAATAAAGACTATTAGAAGAGACAAAAAAGGACACTACATAATGATCAAGGGATCGATCCAAGAAGAAGATATGACAATTGTAAATATTTATGCACCCAACATAGGAGCACCTCAATACATAAGGCAAATACTAACAGCCATAAAAGGGGAAATCGACAGTAACACACTCATAGTAGGGGACTTTAACACTCCACTTTCACCAATGGACAGATCATCCAAAATGAAAATAAATAAGGAAACACAAGCTTTAAATGATACATTAAACAAGATGGACTTAGTTGATATTTATAGGACATTCCATCCAAAAACAACAGAATACACATTTTTCTCAAGTGCTTATGGAACATTCTCCAGGATAGATCCTATCTTGGGTCACAAATCAAGCCTTGGTAAATTTAAGAAAATTGAAATTGTATCAAGTATCTTTTCTGACCACAATGCTATGAGACTAGACATCAATTACAGGAAAAGATCTGTAAAAAATACTAACACATGGAGGCTAAACAATACACTACTCAATAATGAAGTGATCACTGAATAAGTCAAAGAGGAAATTAAAAAAATACCTAGAAACAAATGACAATGGAGACACGACGACCCAAATCCTATGGGACACATCAAAAGCAGTTCTAAGAAGGAAGTTTATAGCAATACAGTCCCACCCACCTTAAGAAACAGGAAACATCTCGAGTAAACAACCTGACCCTGCACCTAAAGCAATTAGAGAAAGAAGAACAAAAAACCCCCAAAGTTAGCAGAAGGAAAGAAATCATAAAGATCAGATCAGAAATAAATGAAAAAGAAATGAAGGAAACGATAGCAAAGATCAATAAAACTAAAAGCTAGTTCTTTGAGAAGATAAACAAAATTGACAAACCATTAGCTAGACTCATCCAGAAAAAAAGGGAGAAGACTCAAATCAATAGAATTAGAAATGAAAAAGGAGAAGTAACAACTGACACTGCAGAAATACAAAAGATCATGAGAGATTACTACAAGAAACACTATGCCAATAAAATGGACAACCTGGAAGAAATGGACAAATTCTTAGAAATGCACAACCTGCCAAGACTGAATCAGGAAGAAATAGAAAATATGAATAGACCAATCAGAAGCCCTGAAATTGAAACTGTGATTAAAAATCTATCAACAAACAAAAGCCCAGGACCAGATGGCTTCACAGGCGAATTCTATCAAACATTTGGAGAAGAGCTAACACCCATCCTTCTCAAACTCTTCCAAACAATTTCAGAGGAAGGAACACTCCCAAACTCATTCTACGAGGCCACCATCACCTTGATACCAAAACCAGGCAAGGATGTCACAAAGAAAGAAAACTACAGGCCAATATCACTGATGAACATAGATGCAAAAATCCTCAACAAAATACTAGCAAACAGAATCCAACAGCACATTAAAAGGATCATACACCACGATCAAGTGGGGTTTATTCCAGGAATGCAATGATTCTTCAATATATGCAAATCAATCAATGTGATACACCATATTAGCAAATTGAAGGAGAAAAACCATATGATCATCTCAATAGATGCAGAGAAAGCTTTCGCCAAAATTCAACACCCATTTCTGATAAAAATCCTGCAGAAAGCAGGCATAGAGGGAACTTTCCTCAACATAGTAAAGGCCATATATGACAAACCCACAGCCAACATTGTCCTCAATGGTGAAAAACTGAAACCACTTCCACTAAGATCAGGAACAAGACAAGGCTGCCCACTCTCACCACTCTTATTCCACCTAGTTTTGGAAGTTTTAGCCACAGCAATCAGAGAAGAAAAGGAAATAAAAGGAATCCAAATGGGAAAAGAAGAAGTAAAGCTGTCACTGTTTGCAGATGACATGATACTATACATAGAGAATCCTAAAGATGCTACCAGAAAACTACTAAAGCTAATCAAGGAATTTGGTAATGTAGCAGGCTACAAAATTAATGCACAGAAATCTCTGGCATTCCTGTACACTAATGATGAAAAGTCTGAAAGTGAATTTAAGAAAACACTCTCACATACCACTGCAACAAAAAGAATAAAATATCTAGGAATAAACCTACCTCAAGTGACAAAAGACCTGTATGCAGAAAATTATAAGGCACTGATGAAAGAAATTAAAGATGATACAAATAGATGGAGAAATATACCATGTTCTTGGATTGAAAGAATCAACATTGTGAAAATGACTCTACTACCCAAAGCAATCAACATATTCAATGCAATTACTATCAAACTACCACTGGCATTTTTCACAGAACTAGAACAAAAATTTTCACAATGTGTATGAAATCACAAAAGACCCCGAATAGCCAAAGCAATCTTGAGAATGAAAAATGGAGCTGGAGGTATCAGGCTCCCTGACTTTAGACTATACTACAAAGCTTCAGTAATCAAGACTGTATGGTACCGTCACAAAAACAGAAATATACATCAATGGAACAGGATAAAAAATACAGAGATAAACCCACGCACATATGGTCACCTTATCTTTGATAAAGGAGGCAAGAATACACAGTGGAGAAAAGACAGCCTCTTCAATAAACGGTGCTGGGAAAACTGTACAGGTATATGTAAAACTATGAAATTAGAACTCTCCCTGACACCATACAGAAAAATAAGCTCAAAATGGATTAAAGACCTAAATGTAAGGCCAGAAACTATCAAACTCTTCGAGGAAAACATAGGTAGAACACTCTATGACATAAACCACAGCAAGATCCTTTCTGACCCACCTCCTAGAGAAATGGAAATTAAAAGAAAAATAAACAAGTGGGACCTAATAAAACTTAAAAGCTTTTGCACAGCAAAGGAAACCATAAACAAGACCAAAAGATAACCCTCAGAATGGGAGAAAATATTTGCAGATGAAGCAACTGACAAAGGATTAATCTCCAAAATTTATAAACAGCTCATGCAGCTCAATAACAAAATAACAAACAACCCAATCCAAAAATGGGCAGAAGACCTAAATTCACATTTCTCCAAAGAGGATATACAGATTGCAAACAAACACATGAAAGCATGCTCAACGTCATTAATCATTAGAGAAATGCAAATCAAAACTACAATGAGATATCATCTTACACCGGTTGGAATGGCCATCATCAAAAAATCTAGAAACAATAAATGCTGGAGAGGGTGTGGAGAAAAGGGAACACTCTTGCACTGTTTGTCAGAATGTAAATTGATACAGCCACTATGGAGAACAGTATGGAGGTTCCTTAAAAACCTAGAAATAGAACTGCCATATGACCTTGCAATGCCACTACTGCACATATACTGTGAGAAAACCATAATTCAAAAAAAAGTCATGTAGGAAAATGTTCATTGCAGCTCTGTTTACAATAGCCAGGAAATGGAAGCAACCTAGGTGTCCATCAACAGATGAATGGATAAAGAAGATGTGGCACATATATACAGTGGAATATTACTCAGCCATAAAAAGAAACAAAATTGAGTTATTTGTAGTGAGGTGGATGAACCTAGAGTCTGTCATACAGAGTGAAGTAAGTCAGAAAGAGAAAAACAAATACCGTATGCTAACACATATATATGGAATCTAAAAAAAAAAAATGGTCATGAAAAACCTAGGGGTAAGACGGGAATAAAGACACAGACCTACCAGAGAATGGACTTGAGGATACAGAGAGGGGGAAGGGCAAGCTGTGACAAAGTGAGAGAGTGGCATGGACATATATACACTACAAAATGTAAAATAGATAGCTAGTGGGAAGCAGCCGCATAGCACAGGGGGATCAGCTCGGTGCTTTTTGACCACATAGAGGGGTGGGATAGACAATGTTGGAGGGAGGAAGATGCAAGAGGGAAGAGATATGGGGATATATCTATATGTATAACTGATTTACTTTGCTATAAAGCAGAAACTAATGAACCTCTGTAAAACAATTATACTCTAATAAAGATGTTAAAAAATAGAAAAAAACAGTATGGTATTGGCACCAAAGGGAAAAAAAAAAGCAAATAGATCAATGGAACAGAATAGAGAGCTCAGAAATAAACCCATGCACCTACTGTCTATTCATCTATGACAAAGTTGGCAAGAATATACAGTGGAGAAAACACAGTGTCTTCAATAAGTGGTGCTGGGAAAACTGGGCAGCCACATGTAAAACAGTGAGATTAGAACATTTCCTCACAACATACACAAAAGTAAACTCAAAATGGATTAAAGACCTAAATGTGAGACCCAAATGAATAAACTCCTAGATGAAAACATAGGCAGAACACTGTTTGTCATAAATGGTAGCAATATTTTTTTTGATCTGCCCCCTAATGCAGAAGAAATAAAAACAAAAGTAAACAAATGGGACCTAATCAGACTTAAAATCTTTTGCACAGCAAAGAAAACCATCAACAAAATGAAAGAACAACCTACTAAATGGGAGAAAATATTTGCAAATGATGCAACAGACAAGGGGTTAATATCCAAAATGTACAAAGAGTTCATACAACTCAATATAAAAAAAAATCAAAAAATGGGCAGAAGATCTATATACACTTTTTCCCAAAGAAGACATACAGGTGGCCAAGAGGCACATGAGATGATGCTCAGCATTGCTAATTATTAGAAAAATGCAAGTCAAAACTACAGTGGAGGTACCACCTCACACCAGTCAGAATGGCCATCATTAAAATGTTCACAAACAACAAATGTTGGAGAGGGTGTAGAGAAAAGGGAACCCTCCTACACCATTGGTAGGAATGTAAATTGGTGTAGCCACTATGGAAAACAGTATGGAGGTTTCTAAAAAAACTAAAAATAGAACTACCATATGATCCAGCAATCCCACTCCTGGGCATATATCTGGAAAAAACAAAACTCTAATTTGAAAAGATACAGGCACCCCATTATTCATAGCAACACTATTTATAATAGCCAAGACATAGAACCAAGCCAAGTGACATCAACAGACAATTGGCTTAAGAATATGTGGTATTATCTATATTCACAATGGAATATTACTCAGCCATAAAAATGAATGAAATATTGCCATTTGTAGCAACATGGATAGACATAGAGAGTATTATATTTAGTGAGGTAAGTCGGACAAAGACAAATAGTATATGATATCACTTATATGTGGAATCTAAAAAATAATACAAATGAACCTATGCACAAAATAGAAACAGACTCACAGACATAAAAAACAAATTTATGTTTACCAGAAAGGAGAGGGAGGGAAGGGGGAAGAGATTAGGAGTATAAGATTAATAGATACAAACTACTATACATAAAATAGATAAGCAACAAGGATTTATTATATAGCACAGGGAATTTTATTCAGTATCTTGTGATAACCTATAATGAAATATAATCTGAAAAAAATGCATATAACTGAATGACTTTGTGGTACACCAGACACTAACACTATATGTGTGTGTGTGTGTATATATATATATATATATATATATATATATATATATATATATATATATATATATCTGTAGAACTATATATCAACTATATAACCATAGGTGATATTGTAAATCAGCTATACTTCAATAAAAATAAATAATATCAGGGCCTTTAAGAAATGTTAACTTGAATTTATTTTCTGCATATAGCCAACTACTGAATTGCCATGAAAATTATAAATATTTCCCAGTGTATCTGGAAAAAATTTGAAATTTTCGAGGTTCAGGTCATTATCAATTGCTTTCCTTCCCATTAAAAGTATTTTAATTTGTACTAACAGAACAGTGTGTGCTACATAAGGTGAGAAGTATGATATTTTAGGTTTAGAGAAAGTGGAAAAATATGGGCCATCTTTTTGATGAACTGAATCAGCAATATAAATTTTGTACCATGTTCAAATTGTAAAACAGAATTTTAACCTCTGGTCAAGATGTGGTAACAAGGACCAGATTTACTTTCCTGCCTGAAACATCAGAAAGCCAGTCAAAGTATATGTGATACAACAGTTTGTAAGACAGTCAGCATCAGATAGCAAAGGAGAGTGATACCTGATTGACAGGAAAGAGACAAAGTGAGCCCTAGGATTGTTCCAGATTGCTGGTTTGAGAGCATTTATAGACCATGGTTCAATGTGGGAAAAACTTGCCTGAGTCTGGCAGACAACCTGAGATCAGAAGATGGAACTAGAGAGGCCACGGCAGCTTGAGTTTATAGGACACAGTACTGGAGAGAAGAGAGCTGCCCATAGAGGAAAGCCCAGAGATCTAACAGAAGATTACTCTTGGAGTATTCTGCCGAGTGCTGATCAGTGCATGCATGTGAGGAGACTCAGAAAAAGAACCACATGAAAAGATTAGAGGAAATAGTATCCAGTGCTTTCACAGGGCCAACGTTTAGTGCCTGTTCCCACAACCAGACTAGCAAAGCTCCTAGCTCATGGGTCAAATACTTGGAAAGATATTGCCTCAGTAGTGAGAAATAACTGGCCTTAGACTAAATGTGGCTGTGATCCTCCCTAACAGTCTTAAAATCCAGGCCAGTAAGGATCAAACTATTCCCAATTAACTTATCTGCATCCCAGAATACAACTCAATAGTTTTATAGTAATACAAAAATATCCAGGATCCAGCATTGAGATGTGCTACTTAGATGTTCTTCAAGAGAAACTGCCATGAAGTGCCTACTTAACTGACAGCCTCCAGATGTGTTCCCTTGTGAAGGGTAAGGCCACAAATATGCCCTGTTTCTCCCAGTCAACGGAGGAGCATGGTAGGAGTACTAGTGCAGTATCATTCCTGCCCAACTGGGGATTCCTCTAGCCGGCAACTGTGGTTCAGGGATTCCCAGATTGCCTGGCCAAGGCTTTCTCAAAACGGAGCTGCAGTCTAATTATCTTGTTGCCCAATCTTCCTTTATTCCTTCTCTTATTTCACAGGTGTCAGACTGGCACTGCATTCTGAAGGCTCTCCCTGTCTACTCTAGCTCCCTCTTCCTTTATCTTTCACAGGTGTTTTCTGCAGTCAATCTCTTGCTTTTCTAATCCTATCTTGGCATTAACTTCTTGTAGGTCTCAAAGTAACACAATCCAGGAAGTCCTTAAGTGGATATATTATTTAACTAAGGAGACACACTGTGGTATGCCATGCAAAATAAAAATGAGTGACACCAACGTTATTATAAAGATATTTTATAAAGTTATACACTTATGCTATCATTATTATTATCAGTATAATTATGCACTATGTTCCATGTACTATTCTTGGTGCTTTCCATACATTATCTCTTTTAAGTCTCCATAATAATTCTATGAAGTAGATACTATCAATTTCCCCCTTTTACAGATGATAAAACAGGCTTAGAGAAATTAAACAACTTACCCATGTCCTTACAGGTAGTAAATGGTTAAAATATATTACAAACCCAGGAAGTCTGCCACTCTAGCCCACATTTTTCATTATCACACCATTCAGTCTATATGCCTCAGTGGCTTCTCCAACTGCATGACCCCTACCAGATTCAGACATCTCAGCCAGGTTTCAGAGGTCATCAGTTTACAGGCTGACTCTTACCCCAGGTATGCTCTGACACAGATCCTGGGGCCAGTACAATAAAACATGGCTCTGTGCTGCCTTCTGACCTCAAAGCTGAGAGAACCTCAGGATCCTAGAAGACCAAGGGTGTTACCCTCTAGATATCAAGAAAAGATGGCACATTGGAAAACATGGCTCCCAGGAATAGATGATCACTCCCTTTGGAATGTGGTCTAAAGGAAAAAGAAAGAATTCAGAAAACTTTGTGCACAAAAAGAAAGATGACGAGAATAAGTTTTGCCTTGTTACTCAAATTACAAATGTTTACAAACATCAATTTATTTAAAAAGTATCAATGGAAGTTGATGAATTTAAATTAACTTTTTGATGATTCTCAGAAGGTAGTGACTTAAATTTTTGCAGACTTCTGACACTCATGTTGATTCTAAAACTTGGTTTCTAGGAGCCATACGTTTATCAGCATCATTCTAAAGAATAAATATTCACATTGAAATGTCTAGTAAGATGTGGTCATATGATATTTGCTTTATATATACAAATGCCAGTGTTTAGTAGAGGCTGAACGGAAAGCACCAGAACAAAATCACTCTAGTCTTGGTATACTCAAATAGAACTTAGGCTCCCTTCTGAATTATGCAAAGCTTAAAGAAATCTTATTCTTAAGAGATAACTGGAAGAAAGAACTCCTTAAAAAACTCACAGAATTGACTTTTGAGCTCTTGGCAAATTCATATAGAATCACAAATGGATTATAAATGTTAGAAAGCTACAAGACATCAGTGTAAATCCATAACAAGGTTGGACAAACCTGTTCAGATAAAATTGGAATGAGCAGTTTGAAACCTACAATCTTTAACCAAATCAGAACCTCATTAAATTTGGAAGTTTCATCGAATATTTTTAGAAATATTCCTCTCCACATTTTCAAGTCTATTTCAAAGCAGAAATAAGACATAAGTAGGCTCATTGTGAGCAAGCCAGGTCTACTTTTACTTTTGCAAATGTTTGACAAGTTCAATAGATATTAAATCATAGTAATAGTCTAGGAAAGTCAGTTCTCAAAGAGGTACTGATGAACAGAAATCAGGAAAGATTCACCAATCAAGATAAAATCAGAAATCTTTTGAGGTTTTGTTCACTTATATACAAACGGGTATGCTGAATGTTATTCACTGTTACCATAGCTTATAATAAATTGTATAGTCATGGCACTAATAAATAGGTCATCTCCAGTTTGATTTTTAATTGCTCTGTTCCTACAATGAAAAAGATTTGAGGACTGTTAACTTGGAAGAACTGAATGCAGAAACAGGAAGGGTATAGTAGTGTTACCTACATTTTGGATGTGCTGATCCTAAGCTCAGCTACATTGACTAGTTTGCATTAAAATTTATTTACTACACCACTTTACATGGCGTCAATCGTGAAACAAATTTCTATGGATAGAATATCCTCATCTCTGACAGCAATTTCTGTACCATTCATGGAACCATCACTAAATATATGTGAATTTCTCTGGGTAGCTATACTTGTTTATTTTCTTACTGCTGAGACCCACTACTGCATTTAAATCCACCAGAGAAATTTTATATAGAAGAATTACATATATTTGCCAACAATTTTTTCGGCAATACCAAATTTTACTATTGTTAAATTCTTTGATAACCAAGTGTCAACGGGACCTTCAATTTGTATGGTGATTGACAAAGCCCTTTAATGCACACTAAATTGATTTTCTTATCAATAAGTAGGCAGAATAGGTACCCTGTTTTCCTGATGAAGAAGCTGAGACTTTTAATTGACTACCTGACATAATGTTCTCAATTCAGATCTTTTCCCAACAAATGTCCTAAAGAGCTCAGACTCAGCAAATACAAGGTAAATAATAGCGCATGGGGCTTCCCTGGTGGTGCAGTGGTTGAGAGTCCACCTGCTGATGCAGGGGACACGGGTTCGTGCCCCGATCCAGGAAGATCCCACATGCCGTGGAGTGGCTAGGCCTGTGAGCCATGGCCGCTGAGCCAGCGTGTCTGGAGCCTGTGCTCCACAACGGGAGAGGCCACAACAGTGAGAGGCCCACGTACTGCAAAAAAAAAAAAAAAAAAAGTGCATGAAAACACATCAGCAAATTTGATGGCAAATCTAAGAAAATGCAGACAAAAACAAGGTACAAATAAAGAATGAGTCCTTACTTTATAAGCAAAGTTATTATGTGGCTTGTCAAACATCCAAATACCTACTACAATAACATGGATGTAGCAAGTGCTCAGTAGACAGGAAGATAAAGGAAGTGTTATAAAATAAATAAATCATTAGGCTTATAGAAAATTATTCCTGGGTCCAGATCCAACCTATGTCATTTACTAGCTATTTGATATCACCTGGCTACATCATTTCTCTAATCCTGATTCTTCATTAGCAAAATGGGGATGATGATGATGATAATGCTTATCTTTTAAAGGGTGGTTTGGAAATGAAATTAAATTAGATAAATAAGTTAAGTGGCTGGCATTTAATAAGTGATCAAAAATGTTAGCTCTTTTTTCTACTTAGTGAAGCTAAAGTAAATAACATACATAAAACTGAAGAATCTTTAAATAGTGGACATATAAACAACAAAAAGAGAATTTCATGTACCCAAAATAGATGAATAACTTTTCCAGGCACCCACTGGAATTTTCAGCAAAACATAGAAGCATTATAATGTTGTCAAAAGTATTTCCTTTAATGTTGAGTGATGTAATATTAATATTTCAAGAAAAAATATTTCAGTTAACAAATCCTCACATAATTTCTAATTAAGCTATTCAGTTGCCTTTGTTTCTAATTGTCAATAGGCAATTTGGGGCTTCTCTGGTGGCGCAGTGGTTGAGAGTCCAACTGCCGATGCAGGGGATGCGGGTTTGTTCCCCGGTCAGGGAGGATCCCACGTGCTTCTGAGCGGCTGGGCCCGTGGGCCATGGCCACTGGCCCTGTGCGTCTGGAGCCTGTGCTCCGCAAAGGGAGAGGCCACAGCAGCGAGAGGCCCGCATACCGCAAAAAAAAAAAAAAAAAAAAAAAAAAAAAGGCAATTTGTGTGACTTCATTTTATCATTTATATCATGCCTTAAAGTGAAGTCATTCAAATATCTTCTTAATATGCCAACATAGCTAATTTTCCTTTTTGACCCATCAGGGTCTAATATCAAAAATTATTTGAGCTTGCTTAATTTTGAAAAGTAATATACTCCTCCATCATATCTAAATAGTTATCTATAAAAGGTAGAAAATATATTCTATGTTACTCTTTCTGCATGGTTTTCCCAGTCAAACAGCAAACACATGTACATGAGATGAATATAAACTGAGATCCAGATGATTAAGTACTGGAGATTGTGACATAAAAATCTGCTCACCAGCCCATCATTTTTTTGTTTGTTTGTTTTAATTTAATCAATGGTCCAATTCCACTAAATATGTTTATGTTAAATTGCAGAGTTATTCGGTTAACCTTAGAAGAGCAAAGCTAAAATGGTGACAATAGTCAACGAAGCTTGAAATTGTGATGGATTAAACTCTAGAAAACTGGTGACTTATGTCAAATCCTATATGGACAACAGATATATCCTATTAAATACCAATATGTCTGGTATATAATTTACTCATTATTCAAGGGGGTGCATTTTTGAAAAAATAATGATCGGTCTGGCAAACAGATTTTTTTTTTTTTGTAAACAGCCTGAAGTTGATTTGGATAAGTTGATGTGGCACAGCACTTTTGTTCATTATTTGGTTTTTAAAGCATCACAAGGTATAACTAAGATATCAATATTCACAATCAAATGGCTCTTGACATTAAATGTATAACCTTTGAGTGCTTTTAAAGCATTATCTTTTTTTTAAAAAAACAGAGTTTTAAAAAATAGCTTCAACAATTCAAGGCATTTTAGTGCTTGGATCTAAATTTTTAAAGAACCACTTCATATATGCCTTTGCCAGACTTTGAGATTTAACATAGTTGTCAGGCTGGATGAAGAGGATCCCTCATGAACACTAGCTTCTGCTCTTCCTAGACAAGAAGAAGAAGATCCTTAACTTAATTGACCTTGTCTTCCACAAGTGACAATCCATACCTGTTCCAACTCAATGTGAGATGGTTTAGCATGGCTACATTGGTGTTACCATGCCAAACCCAGGCAGAAGACTGATTCATTTAGTGGGAAAACTTTATCTCTTTATACTTTATCTTCTAAAATCTCCAGTCATTCTAACCAGTTACTTAAGGTGGACAGCACGTTATGGTAATTAAAACATAAATATCTTGCTATTCACTTCTAACTTCAGACCCATAACAGTCAGGAACAAGGTAAAGTAAGGGGACTTAAAATGGAAGTTTGATCTAAGGAATAACCCCTCAGTAGTGAGTTGTGATTTATCATTTTTAGGATACCAGATCTTCTCCTTATTTCCTAGACAACTTAGCTTTGAAGGGTGTTTTTATTTTATTTCCTTCTAACTTTCTGACTGCCTTCTGACTGTCTACCTTTCAAGGCATCCTCTCTCTATAATGAAAGGATAAAATTATGTTTTCTGAACTCTTAAATTTTCATTGAGTCTGAAAACTGAAAGAATTATACCTAGGAATAGGAACTCCTGAGATTTATTTCCAGTTTCATTTCTGGTTGTGACACTTAAGACAACTCATTTACATTCTTTTATCCTCTCATTTACAATGTGCTCATGCACTGAAGTCTCTGTCACCAAAGTACAGGCAGTAAGAGATTTCCAACTAAAGAAGATAAAAATTGGAAATGAATTATGTCACTAGAGACAAACATGGACATCTAAAAACAAAGACAAGCCCAGGTCTTTTGGTCCCCACAGAACACCTCACCCAGTCTATAAGGACACTGTAACTCTCTCATCCCCCATGACTTTCCACTCCTTGAGCTCATTATAGAGACCAAGAACAATGTCATGACAATTAACAATAAATATGCTCTTTCCTAAAACCATCAATAAATACACTGACTCAAGTATAAAAAAGAAACTATAATATTTCTGTCTGTGGTATATTACTTAAGTAAGGTTCAAAGGCACTGAATATTTGGCACTTATTTTCAAGTGTCCTTCCTCATTGTCAGAGTGAACACACATCTTATTCTTGTATATACATAAGTAGTCAGACAACCGAATTGATGCACTGCAGGTAATAGGCAAATTCGCAAATGAAAAGCAACAAATAGTGGTTATTCTTTGCTGCTCACCAACCTTATTTTTTTGCAGCTTAATAGTGACTCATAAAAGTACACCCATGAACTATATGTTTCAGTAAAGGAACAAAATAACTCATAATTCAATGGGAAGCCAAGAAGACACCCAAGTCCTTCCTACCAGACTTACAATGCCCTGTCCACCACAAGGCCAACATTTTTATCACTTATCATGTGCTAAATTCTTTGTTGAGATTATGCCACTTGCCCCTCATTAAAACCCTATTAAGCAGGTAGTATTATCATCCCTATTTTACAGTTGAGAAAACTGAATCTAAGCTACATTAAGTAACTTGTTCAGGTGAAACCAGCTGAACCAGGACAGTTTGATTCCACACCCTGTCTTTTTAACCACACTATTACCTCCTATCCCTTCTTGGCTTTCTGGCCCTGTTGTCCTAGCTCAGTGATTGGCAAACTCTTTCCTCTGTGAAATGCCAGGCAATAAATACTTTAGACTTTTAACTACATGGTCTCCTTTGGAACTACCCAGCTCTGCTGTGGTAAACTGAATTCAGCCACAGACAATACTGAAACAAATGGGCACTCCAGTATTCCAGTAGACTTTATTTATGGACACTAAAATTTGAATTTCATATAATTTTCTGTATTAAAAAAAGCATATTTTTCTTTTGATCTTTTTTCAACCATTTAAAAATGTAAAAGTCATATTTAGCTTGTGGGCCCTATAAAAACAGGCAGGGGGCCAATGTGACCCAAAGACTGTAGTTTGTTGGACCCCTGACTTAGCCAATTGCATAAGTGAGTTCCATAATGTACACTTGTAATTCTGTTTGTGCCTCACCTGCCCTGAGACCTCCTTTCTTATTCCTATGCCAAGGATGCCATTTGGGTTGGCTTCTAAAGCCATTTACTTCCCAAAGCTCCTTCCCTGACCAATCTCACCTTCTCTTTGACACATAAGCCTTCAGTTTCTTAAATTAATATTCTCTCCTCTCATCAATAACATCAGGAAAGGGCTTCCTGGTGGCGCAGTGGTTGAGAGTCCGCCTGCCAATGCAGGGGACACGGGTTCGTGCCCCGGTACGGGAAGATCCCACATGCTTCAGAGTGGCTGGGCCTGTGAGCCATGGCTGCTGAGCCTGCGCATCCAGAGCCTGTGCTCCATGACGGGAGAGGCCACAACAGTGAGAGACCAGCATACCGCAAATAATAATAATAATAATAATATCAGGAAATAGCTAAAAGTTTTGATAGTGAACTTTTAAAAAGATTTTGCATGCTTTTCTGTGGCAGAGTGCACAGTAATTCCAACTTTGTGCTTCAGTGTCTAACATCCCATAGTCAATCTGCCATCAGTTCTATTTGAAGCTCCTCAATATCATTAGAGCCACAATAGAGAAATTTACATTAAGTTTCAAGAATACCACCCATATATCTTATTGGTAGTAATCTTGTTTTTATAAATAATGACTTAAGCCCAGACCATTTACATGGTAAAGGCTATGAAAAAGGGCCATGAGTAACACATGGTAAGAACTGGTTGGTACCACTGTCTCCATCCCTTACTATCATGGAGATTTATGCATTTTGCCTTGTATATTTTATTTTTTGTAACTGCTTTTTCTTGTTCCCTTTCTTTTTCTCTTCTTCTACACCTCTATATTGTAATTTTACCCCTATTATTACCTACTAGACTCAGCATGGGGTAGTGGAAGGAATCCTAAGCTGGTATTGTGAAGAATGCAGTGTCAGTCAGAACATTTTCAATTCTAAGAGACAGAAACCAAACTAAAACTGGCTGAATAAATTGTCAAGAGGGTAGGGGGAGAGTATAAGAATTAGTTGATTTACATAACTAAGAAGTCCAGGGGCTGGAAATGTTTAATGCATAGTTTAATCCAGTTCAAATAATAGCATTAACTGTTTCTTTCTCCAACTCTTGACTAGAACTCTGCTTGTTTCTATTTGTCTTATTTTCCAGGAGGTTTTCTCTATGTGGCAACAAGACAGTTGCCAGTAGCCCCAAACCCATGTCATCCTTACAGCTCCTAATTCCAGAAGAATGATAGCATATTTCCTAATAGCTCTTGAAAAATTCCAAAGTAGGTTTTAATTGGGCTGTGTTGTGTCACATGACTATCACTGAATTAATCGCTCTGGTCATAGTCATGATATACTTTTTGGCTAGTTTTGGGACTGTTCCTGTCCCAAGGCCATGTGGGAGACCAATATGAATAGAACCACATAACCATAGAAATAATACAGTACAATGGGGAGGAGTGGTTCTCCAAAGGAAGGTAGGCTGAGAAGATGAATACATGTCCATGAACTAGTGTACGTGAATGACTTTCACTAAAGCAACTGTATGACACCAAATTACTCAAGGTACACTATAAAATGTGGAAAACTCTGTATATGCAATGGCTCTGAAAAACTTATATCTCTGAAATATACAAGGGATTATGGTGATTTAGGCTTGTCAGTGAACTCTAGGGTTACCCTAAACATTATTTTGCCCCTAGTGAGTATAAGGATCTAACTTTTATTGATTGCTTTCTTAGACTTTCTAAGAGGTAGACTATCACCATCCATAAAATTCTATCTATAGATTGTGGCTCTTATGTCATCCTGTGAGTTTATTATTATATTAGCATCTTAATTTTATAGATAAAGAAATGAGACTCAGAGAGTCAAGTAGGTAATAAAGACAGGATTCAAACTCATTTTTGTTGTTTCCCCTGATTCCAAAATTTATGTTCTTCCCTGTTACCATGCTGTCCTGTAACCTTCAGGGCTAAGGGGGGATTGGCTCCTATAAGCTCATTCTTACAGTATTTACACATAATGAGGTGTGTTCTACAGAGAAACTCCCACAAATGTGATCCTATAATTTATTTGGACAGTAATGTAGACACTTCATCAGGGCAGTGATGTGTGGTTTAAAGGCTGGAGGGTTTTCAGGGTATGGGTTCCTGTAGTCTACCAATAGTGTTGTCTTTCTTCTTCATAAGTTTTCTGAGAAGGGAAAGTTTTCTGAGAAAGTATAAATAATCAAAAACCTCATGCAGTCAGAATATCCTGCTGGATGCTTATTCTAATGAGATAAGATGGGTGGAGTAATATTCTATTTACACTATATAACAATTTGATCTTGATTTCCAGTTAACTTCAACTCAGTACTTAGAAGTTTCTCTCATAGATTGCCAGAGAAAACATTCTGCATAAATAATATTTTTGAAAAAGCAGAATATCCTGAAAAGCTCTCCCTTGGCCTTAGAAACTGGCACCACTTTTCAAAGGGGCTTCTTTACTTCATACTTATACAATTGGTATTCTTAAACCAGCAGAAAATTCTTTTTAAGGACTCTTCTTGCAGCTTGTTAAGAATATAATTATACTCTATTTGCAGATAAAATGGCAGTCTATACGGAATTTTTTTAAGACTTCTCAAAAAAAAACTATTAGAACTAATAAGTAGGTTCAGCAAGGTTGCAGAATACAAGATCAGTATACAAAAAATGTATTTCTGTACACTAGCAATAAAAATCCAAAAATAAAATTAAGAAAGCAATTCCAGTTATAATAGCATCAAAAATAATACAATACTTAAGAGTAAATTGCACCAAAAGAGTGCAAAAATTTTACATGGAAAACTACAAAACATCATTGAAAGAAATACAAGACCAGGGCCTCCCTGGTGGCGCAAGTGGTTGAGAGTCCGCCTGCCGAAGCAGGGGATACGGGTTCGTGCCCCGGTCTGGGAGGATCCCATATGCCGCGGAGCGGCTGGGCCCGTGAGCCATGGCCGCTGAGCCTGCACGTCCGGAGCCTGCGCGTCCGGAGCCTGTGCTCCGCAACGGGGGAGGCCACAACAGTGAGAGGCCTGCATACCGCAAAAAAAAAAAAAAAAAAAAAAAAAAAGAAATACAAGACCAAATAAATGAGAAGATATCCTATGCTCATGGATGAGAAGACTAAATAATTTAAGATAACACTACCCCCCTAAATTGATCTACAGATTCTCTATCAAATTTCCAGTTGCCTTTTTTTGCAGAAATTGATAAGGTTATCCTAAAATTCGTATAGAAATGAAATAGCCACAGGAGAGCCAAAGCAATCTTGATAAAAAACAACAAAGTTGGAGAACTCACACATCCTTATTTCAAAATATACTACAACACTATGGTAATGAAGACATATGGTACTGGCATAAATATAGACATATTGATAACTTTGGAATCAATGGAATAGAATAAATAGTCCTCATGTTTAAGATTATTTGATTTTTGACAAAAAAGCCAAGATAATTCAGTAGGGAAAGAATAGTCTTTTCAACAAAATTGTGCTAGGACAATTGGATAGCCACATGCCAAAGAATGAAGGTGAATCCTTGCTCTACACCATCTATAAAACTTAACTCAATATGGATCAAAGACATAAATATAAGAACCAAAATCATAAAACTCTTAGAAGGAAACATAGCTGTGAGCCACTGAGACCTTGGATCAGACAATGTGTTTTTTTTTTTTTTTAGATATGGAACACAAAACACAAGCAACTGAAGGAAAAATAGATAAATTGGACTTCATCAAAATTAAACACTTCCATGCATCAAAGAAATGAGAAGATGTCCAAAGAATGGTAGAAAATATTCACAAATCATAGATCTGATAAGGGAATTGTATTCAGATTATAAGAACCCATGGAACTCAATAACATAAAGATGAACAACCCAATTTAAAAATAGGCAAAGGAGCTGAATAGACATTTCTCCAAAGAAGATATACAAATGGCTAATAAGCACATGAATAGATGCTCAACATCATTAGTCATCAGAGAAACACAAATCTAAGCTACAATGAGATACCACTTTACACCAACTAGAATAGCTATAATAAAAAAAGACAGATGAGTGCTGGTGAGTATATAGAGACATCAGAACCATCAAACATTGCTGTTGAAAATATAAAATGGAACAGTGACTTTGGAAAAAGTTTTGCAGTTCCTCAAAAATAAAACATATAGTTATCTTTCAACCCAGAAATTCCACTCCTAGGTATATACCCAAGAGAAATAAAAACATACTTCTACACAAAAACATGTATACAGATGTTCATAATGTTATTATTCATAATAGTCAAAAAGTAAAAACAACTCAAGTGTCCATCAATGGATGAATGGATAAACAAAAAGTAGTATATTCATACAACAGAACTCTTTTACAAAAACAAAAAATGAAAAGAAAAAGAAATACTGATATAGGCTAGAACATGGATGAGCCTCAAAAACATTGTGCCAATTAACATATTTCAATGAAATAAGCCAGACACAAAACATCACATATTATATGATTCCATTTATAGGAAATGTCCAGAATAGGCAAATCTATAAAGACAGAAAATAGATTAGTGGTTGCCTAGGTATGAGAGGAGAGGCGAATCAGAGGGAAATGCAGAATAACTCTTAATGTGTAGGGAGTTTCTTTTGGGGGTGATATAAATGTCCTAAAATTGATTTGGCAATGGTTGCACAAATGTGTGTATATACTAAAAACTATACACTTTAAGTGGGTGACTTTTAGGGTATGTGAATTATATCTCTATAAAGTTGTTATTTTAAAAAGAATATAATCATAATTAACTTGCGTAAGCCATTCTTGAGTTATTTTGAACTAGACTTTCTTGGCACTCCAAGGTTTCATTCAATTCAGTTCAATTCAACTCAATTCAATTCAATGTATCGAGTACTCTGCAACAGGGACTGCAAAGATGAGGAAGTCCCAGTCTCTGCCCTCAGGGTAATCTTAATCTAATAGTGAGACAAGACAAGCCAACAAGTATCTTTAATATAAGGCAGTATGTGGTATACTAGTTACAATTATACTAGCTCCTTTAACAAATAAATCTCAACATTTCAGTGGCTTCACACATTTATTTCTGCTCACATAATAATCCAGTGCAGATGTTGGCCTTCCATACGGTGATGATTGAGTCACTCTGGTACCCTTCACTTTGTAGCTATAGCATCCTCTAGGGCCCCAGAATCATCAGTATCCAGCTGACAAAGGTAAGAGAGGGCAGGCAGAGAAGGCACACCTGCTTCTTTACATCCTTAGCCCTGCTTGGTTCTTTCCATTGACAATAAGTGGTCCCAGGACCCCTCTTAGATGCCAGAGTAGCTTGAAAATATAGTCTCTGGCCAGGCAGCCACTCCCAAGTAATAACTGTATGCAATGGAAAAGTTTAATCCTGCTGAAACTAAAAAGGGAATTTACTGGCTTACATAACTAAAATTTATGAGAATAAGTCTCACTTCAGGCATGGCTGGATCCCAGGTGCTCCAGCAATGAACTCAAGATTCAATGTCTGTATTTTCATCTCTGATTACCTCTGCATTAGATTCATTTTGAGATAGATTTTAATATGTCAAGAATATCCTCTTGCAGTTACTGACTTACATAGTTTTTAGAACTCACTCTCTCAGAAGACTAAAGATCCATTTTAGAGACTCATTTTCTATAAAAATCAATACCAATCACTATAAAGAACTCTGATTGGTCTAGTTTGTATCACATGACCAACTTTGAATTGATCACTTTATCTACAGTGATGAAGTACTCTGACTGACCATTTCTGGCCCATGTGTCCACCCCCATGGCAGGAAAGTGGAGGATCACTGAACTGAAAATTTACCAGGTGAACTTTTTATGAATTTTTACTTATAAAGATAAAAGGGGTTCTTTATCAGAAGAAAGGGAGAAAGAATGTGGGCAGATAAAAATTTGTACCTTCTTTAGGAAGATATTCTGAAACTATGTGAGGCCCTCAGCAAGATTAACTGAAATTGATATTTTAAACCCAAGTGAAATACAAAGGTGTGACTTTCAAGATGTAGAGACTTACAAAGTAGAATGTGAAAAGGTTTCGATGTTAACAAGAGACAAAGACCATCTAGACTAATTCTAGGGACATTGTTATGATCTCTGGCTTGGACTGAACAGTCATTGGCTTTTCTAAGTAAAAGTGGTCCCCAAATTTGTATGTGTAAAATAACCCCTTGGGGTATGAAAAGAAAAATAATTTGCTTATAAATTACAGGATGTCATCACCATAGTTAATTTTACATAAAACATTAAATAGTAGAATCTCTTCAATATAGATATGGTGAGTGGCCCGAAACTATTTTGCATTGTAGAGGTTCTTTGATTATCCTGTGATAAGGTACTTAGGGATTTGTAGAACTTAAATATATATTAGATATTTTTCTTTTACTAAAAGATAAGTGTTCCAAGTGTGCCAACATTATTCTGATGACAAAAGACTTTCAGTAATGTGTTACTTAGAATGTACTTTAAAAATAATGAACACTCCATCAACACCTTCAAAAGAAAAGTTTTATTTTACCCATAATGAAAAGTACATCTGATTTTCAAAAGAAATTCACACAATGGAGAGAACATCTTAAAAAGAAATATTTGGAAATATCTCCAACATTATGTGACTTTATGGCTGAAACTATGGGTGTCACCTATAAAAGCAAATAATACACATATATGTGAATCCTTAAAAATTGAAAACACAATAGAAAAAAATGACAAGAGACAAACTATTTACATAAAAAGAAAAACAAATGGTCCTTAAACATGTGAAAAATGCTCTCACATTTAATAAGGTATTAAAATTGTGGGGCTTCGCTGGTGGCGCAGTGGTTGAGAGTCCGCCTGCCGATGCAGAGGACATGGGTTAGTGTCCCCATCCGGGAAGATGCCACGTGCCATGGAGGGGCTGGGCCCGTGAGCCATGGCCGCTGAGCCTGCGCGTCCAGAGCCTGTGCTCCGCAACGAGAGAGGCCCCAACAGTGAGAGGTCCGCGTACTGCAAAAACAAAAAACAAAAAACAAAACAAAACAAAAAAATTGAAACTACACTGAGGTAGCATTTCTCAAATATGCTGATAACTAAGTCTATTAGCTTTATGTGGAGAAATAGGGACTCTTAAATTTCTAGTGGCTCTGCAAAATGTCAACCCCCCATGGAGGGTTATTTTGCAACATCTAACAAAATTATATGTTTTTACTTTGTGACCCAGTAATTCAACTTCTAGGACTCTACCCTAAAGATACAACTCCAAAAATATGAAATATATGCACAAGGTTATTCATTGAAGCATTATTGGCAATAACAAAACTTGGAAACAACCTAGTTATACATTCATAGGGGACTGATGGAATAAACTATGAAACCTTCATACAATGAGGTACATGCAACCAACAAAGTAAATAAAAGGAGGAAGATTTGCTTATCCTTGCAAAAAGAAATACAGGAAGGATGGAAGGACTAACTAGAAAATTATCCTAAATTAACAAAAATGGGAAAATGAAGTGGAAGGCATAGAGAAAGAAGCTAGTCTCCTCCTTGAGTATATCTTTTAATATAGTGTTGACTTTTGAACTATGCAAATGTTTTATTTAAAAAACAAAATAAATTTTAAAAAGTATAAACCTTTAAGCACAAATAGAAATACATGAGCATAAATATGCATCAAACATAACCATATAAAGAAAATGATTACTTAAAGTATTTTTTGACACAGTATTCTGACTGTACATCCTTAATTGGATATATTTCAAATACAAAAGAACTGCAAAGAAAGCTCAGTAGATTTCTTGTTGTTAGTAATATTGATTATAATTTTGAAACTAATCTAGGTATGTCATAGGATAAAGTAAATAAATGTACATGTATATATATGGTTAGGCATCTATATTTTCGGGGTTAAGAATAAGAGATGCATCAGAAAACTCTAATTAAAAAAAAGTGAACTGAAAGCTGATATGAAAAATAGCATGGAGGTTCCTCAAAACTAAAAATAGAATTACCATAGGATCAAGCAATTCTACTTTTGGGTATATAGCTAAAAGAATTAAAAGAAGAATGTCACACTCATATTCATCGCAGCTAAGATTCACAGTAACCAAGATGTGGAAACAACCCAAATGTCCATGAACATATGAGTGAATAAAGGAAAATGTGGTATATCCATACAATGGGGTATTATTTTCTTATAAAGAAGGAAATCTTCTCACATACTACATGATGGATTAACTTTGAGGACATTGTGCTGAGTAAAATAAGCCAGACACAAAGAGGCAAGTACTGTATGATTCCACTTATATGAGATATCTAGAGTGGTCAAAATTACAGAAATAGAAAGTAGAATAGTGGTTGCCAGGGGCTGTAGAGAGGGAACAATGGAGAAATGTTGTTCAATGGATATAGAATTTCAGGTTTGTCAATGCAATTAAAAAATGGGCAGAAGAACTGAATAGAAATTTGTCCAAAGAGAAAATGCAGATAGCCAACAGGCACATGAAAAGATGCTCAACATCACTAACCATCAGGGAAATGCAAATCAAAACCACTGTGAGATATCACCTCACACCTGTCAAAATAGCTATCATTAAAAGAACACGAATAACAAATGTTGGCAAGGATGTGGAGAAATGGGAACCCTCCTACACTGTTGGTGGGAATGTAAGTTGGTACAGCCACTGTGGAAAACAATATGTAGGTTTCTCAAAAAAACTAAAAATAGAACTATCATATGGCCCAGGAATTCTATCCCTGGGGATATATCCAAAACAAAAACAAAAGCAAAAACACTAATTCAAAAAGATACACACACCCCAATGTTCATGACAACATTGTTTACAATTGTCAAGATATGGAAGCAACATAAGTGTACATCAATGGATGAATGAGTAAAGAAGATGTAGTATATATATACACACAGTGCAATACTACTCAGCCATAAAAAAGAATGAAATTTTGCCATTTGCAGCAACATGGATGGACTTGGAGGGCATTATGCTAAGTGAAGTAAGTCAGACAGAGAAAGACAAATACTGAATGATGTCACTTATATATGGAATCTAAAAAATACAACAAAGTAATGAATATAACAAAAAAGAAGCAGACTCATAGATACAAAGAACAAACTAGTGGTTGGGACTTCCCTGGTGGTGCATTGGTTAAGAATCTGCCTGCCAATGCAGGGAACATGGGCTCAATCCCTGGTCCAGGAAGATCCCACATGCTGCAGAGCAACTAAGCCCGTGCACCACAACTACTGAGCCTGAGCTCTACAGCCCGTGAGTCACAACTACTGAAGCCCTTGTGCCTAGAGCCCATGCTCCACAACAAGAGAAGCCACTGCAGTGAGAAGCCTGTACACCACAATGAAGAGTAGCCTCCACTCTCCACAATTAGAGAAAGCCTGCGTGCAGCAACGAAGACCCAAGGCAGCTAAAAATAAATAAATAAAATAAATAATTTTTTTAAAAAAAGAACAAACTAGTGGTTACCAGTGGGGAAAAGTGGGGAGGGGCAAAACAGAGGTAGGGGAGTGGGAGGTACAAATTATTGGGTGTAAGATAGGCTCAAGGATGTATTGTACAACATGGAGAATGTAGCCAATATTTTGTAATAACTATAAATGGAAAGTAATCTCTAAAAATTACATAAAATAAAATTTTAAAAAATTTCAGGTTTGCAAGATGAAAAAGTTCAAGAGGTCTGTTACACACCAATGTGAATATAGTTAACACAACTGAACTGTGCGTTTAAAAATGGGTATGAGAGTAAATTTTATCCTATGTGTTTTTATCACAAACTTTTTTAAATAAAATGAATGGAAAATATCAGTATGAACTGATAATTTTAAAAAGTATTTCCCCTAGCTCTGACATAGATAGTCCTAGAAGCAATGACACCCCAGAAGCATTAACACACCTAGTGCACTTCTAAATTCAATTTCCTAATCAAAGGAACGAAGGCTCCTTTGAGAAATGGTGATTCCAGGTCTGAGGCAGGGTGAGATTGAGACATCTTGTGCAATAAAGAGCAAAGAGGTACTCAGAGATGAACAGGGACACATCACTTCAGAAGAATACAGGATCCGGCTGGAAGAAGCTTCCACTGGCCATATTTGAAGCACTTTGATCATACAAAAGGATAATATCTATAATTATTTGTAACACACTGAATAAATAAAACCCATTAATCCATAGTGATACTTACTCCCCCAAAAAAAGAAAAAAAAAAAAAGGAAAAAGGTGGATAAAAGGAGAACTCTTCTTTATAGAATGCCAGTTAACAACTTAAATATAAAATGAATAATGGATTTAGAAAGCCACTATGTTGTAACCTCCAAAGCAAAAATGGATCAAGGCAAGGATCACTGATGAATGCTAAAGAAATTAGGTGAAAGATTGTTGCAGAAAAGAATATTCACCATGTGGAAGTGCACCTAGGGGAAGGGACCTTTACAGTAGAGGGGTCTGGAGGTCACCACCTTAAACAAGTGATCAAACTTAGTGTCACTCGTATAGGTGCAGCCAGACCTAATGTGCCGACCAAGATGATGCAAGTTGAATTGAACAAATATCACCTTTGAAATATTCTGCTGAAATATCTCATCTTAATCTAATAAGCCTCTAGAGACCTTACTTTCAGTATGTAAGGAATACATGAGATTTTTACAGTTAAACAATACCAGGAGGAAACAATCAGATAAATCCAGAATCCAAGGCATTCTATGGGACGACAGTCCTGGGTTCTTTAAAAAAAAAAAAATGAGTATCATGAAAAATATACAAGGTGAGGGAGAGGTATTCTTTTCTAAAAGAGTCTAAAGAAACACAAAAATTATAATGTGTGAACTTAGATTGCACATAGGTTCAAAAAATAGAGCTGTAAAAGATATTTGTGGGACAATTAAGGAAATTTTAATATGGACTATGTATTAGGTGATACTAGAGAATTATTGCCGTTTTCTTAGTTGTGAGAGTAGAGTGATTATGTAAGAGAATGTCTTTATACTCGGTAGATGCAAGCTGAATATATAAGAGCAAAGCACTATGATGTCTGCAATTTACTTCCAAATGATTAAAAACAAAAACAGTTAACTTAACCAAAAACTGTTACAAAATTGGTGCTTGGAACTCACTATTGAGCATCAGTATTTAGGAAGTGCAACCAACAGTACACTCCTTTCATTTGGATCTATATATTTTTGGGCAGTACCTTTTCAACTATTACAACCATTAAAACCAGGTATGAAAGTATACTGAATTTAGAATCAGGCCATTAAATCACTGTATCACAAACTATTAAACCAAGAATTTAAAGTAATGAACTACATCCAGTCTTGAGTAGATAACTCTCACTAATATATAATTATGTATAACATTTATAATAACATATGAATGAGAACAAAAATGCTTTATGTACCACTGAAGATTAAATACAAAATATTTTCAGGTACTTTTATTTCAATTTTATCTCCTTTTTTTTTTCTATTCATAAAATATGCATTAGAATGTGCATAAACTGTTATTATACTACTATGTGTACATTCTTGAGAAGAGTTCAAATAAATACATATCTAATCTATTCATGATTTTTATTTTTATTAAAGATTTTGACTGGCTTAAGTGGTGTAATATGAGTCAATGTGTAAGGCTTAGCCCTTTGTGAACAAATCTTGAAACACAAAATTTTGAGAAAGACACTGTATTAATTCCTTAGGGCTGTTGTGACACAGTACAACCAACTGGGTGGTTTAATACAACAGAGACTTATTCACTCAAAGTTCTGGAGGCTAGAAGTTCAAAATTAAGGTTTCAGCAGGAATGGTTCCTTCTGAGGGCTCTGAGGGAAGCTCTGTTCCATGCCTCTCTGCTAGCTTCTTGTGACAGTGGCCAATCCTTGGCATTCCTTGTCTTGTAGATGCATCACTCCAATCTCTTCCTCTGTCTTCACGTGGCTTCTCCTTATGTATCTGTGTCTCTTCTTATGAGGACATAAGTCATATGGATTAAAGGCCCACTCTAATCCAGTATGACCTCAGCTTAAATAGTTACATCTGCAATGAACCTACTTCCAAATAAGGTCATGATCTAAAGTATCAGAGTTTAGGACTTCCACATATCTTTTGTGGGGACACAATGCAACCTGCAACAGAACTTAATGGACATTTTCTCCATCTTGTTCTATGTGCTGATTCTCTATCTTAGTCTCTTCTTCCATATTTTTTACATTCACATATTTGGTAGAGAGAAATCCAAGGAGAAAGGGGAAAGAAAGCTCAATATGTCTGAAGATATATTTTGTGTTGTGATTCATTTTATAACATTTGAACTAGAAATGATGAATTATTTTGAGATGCTAGAATTGTTATTATGTCTTACCATGAAATAGATTGTTTCTTTTTCCAAATACTAGAATTAAGGACTGTGAATTATATCCTTGCAGTTTCCTAATCCACATTATGAAGCATGACTCTTTTTTATTAAATTTTCTGTAGCCCTTAAATTATCAGCTTCACCCTTTAGCACTATTATAATTCTTGTTCTCTTCAAGTTATCAGATCCAACATGTACAGTGTCTCTTTAAAATGACTTTTATGCAGATTATTACCTTCGAGGTCTAATTTATCTTCCTTTAAACTATGGCTCCTACTTCCTTTGACATGATATGTTCCTACATTTTGTTTCTAACCAATAAATCTTAAGGCTCATCAGTGTGTGACCTGTTTAATTGATTGGATGCATTTGCAACTGCATTCCTAATAGATACAATAGGCTCAAGCTAAAAGGAGGAAATGTTTGGTTTGTTGTTCTCAGTTTTTCTAAATACAGAAATGTGGACATTAATTCCTATACCCCAGTCTGCTTCAAGTTTCTCTGTATTGTTTAATATGGTTTCAGTTTGATGGGCAGTAGGAAAATCTTATTTAACACACAAATGTAAAGAAGAAAAACCCCTTCTGTAAGAATAAAGCCACTATGGTGGCTACTTAATAAATATTAAATAATAACAGCAATACTCATGGGGGAAATAGCACAAAATAGTTTTTTATTGTTGGACAAAAAAAACAATCACACTTTTTAAAGGCCAAATGACTTGGAAAACATGCTATATTTATAAACTGTTAAATAAGCATTTATCCCATTTATTGAAATTCCCCTTTTAAGGTGTAAAGCATATTGTATTTAGGAAGCTGTATTTTCTATTCTACAGGTGAGTGCACTGTGCCAATTCCACATCTACACATTGCAGTTCAAAAATTTCTGCTCACTAGTTCAGGCCTTCAGAAATGTGTAAAGTGCAGCTTGTCTTAGAGTGATTCTTATTGTCTCTTTTTCTTTCTTCCTTCCCCCTTTCGTCCTCTCCTTCTCTCTCTTTAGCTTTCAAAATCTTCCCTCAGGAAACTATCTGATAGCTCATTTACACTAAACCAGGGGTTCTCAAATAAAGGGTGATTCCTGCAACTTCAGCATCTGCTGGGAACTTGTTAAGAATTCACATTCACAGTCCCCACCCTAGACTGACTGAATCAGAAACTCTGGGGATGGAGTCCAGCATTCTGGGTGGTAACATGACCTCTGGGGGATTTCAATGCCCCCGATGTTTGAGAACCATTCCACTTTCCCATAAATGACAGATAGTTTTTATGTGTTAGCCACACGAGGAATACTTACATTATTTTTAAAAAGGGAAAAAACTGAAATTTTAATTAAGAAATTTTTGTCACTAGCTGTCTTAGTCTGTTTGGGCTGCTATAACAAACTACTATAGACTGGGTGGCTTATAAACAGCAGAAATTTATTTCTCACAGTTCTGGAGTTTGGGAGTCTAAGGTCAGGGTACCAGCATGGTGGGATTTTGGTGAGGACCCTCTTTCAGACTGCAGACTGCCAGCTTCTTATATCCTCACATGGTAGAGAGCAGAGAGGGGAAGCAAGTTGTTCTGTGACTCTTAAAAGGGCATTAAGCCTATTCATGAGGGCTTTATCCTCATGATTTCATCTAATCCTAATTACTTCCCAAAGGTCCCACCTCCTAACATTGTTACCAAGGCTGTCACCTCAGAATCAAACCCTTGCCCCTCTCTCGAATAAAAACTGATTACTCTTATCTAAGTTTCAGGAGGAAGCTGCAAAGAGAAAAAAATAAGAACTGGTTAGAACCAACTAGACCCAAGATGGCAGAACATTTGACTTCCAGTAAACCTTGAACCTCATTATGCACTCATTGTAATACATTAGCATGCTAAATGACACAGCCACCAGCACCATAACAGTTAACAGTTGCCATGCCAACAACCGGAAAAACCCATAAGGGACTGAAAGGAGAGTTACATCAGTTCCATGTCCAAACTACATCCTTGTTCTCAGATAAGCCATGAATATTCCTCCCACTCTTTCCAATTCCCTCCCTTTTACCTCGATCCTCTTATATATTTGGTATCTCCACCCGAATTGGGTTGAGAAGTTAATTTGCAAACTAGGTTCCCACTTCTCCATCCTTTGGCCGTTGAATAAAGCTTGCACTTTTCCAGTCTCAGCATCAGTTTCTTTATTGGCTGCTCAAATCCGATCAGAAAAAGAACCTCCTGGGCCAAGAAAAGATGTCTTGGCCCAGGCTAGGACACCAGTGTGGGTCCAGCTGACCAATTCGGTAACAATACTATCACATTGGGGGATAGGGTTTCAGCATATGAATTTGGGGAGACACAGACATTTAGCTCACAACAACAATTAATCAGTGGGGAAGGTGATCAGGGATGGGATGCTTTGAAGGCCAATGACAGTAATACTTTGGTGACAATCCTGCTTCCTTCCTGGCTACGTGAGAGTTGATTGTCCTTAGGATTCCCAACTGGATTTGCCAGGGTCTGTGGGTCAAGTGATCCTGAAATCAGCAAACTTTACATTTTATGATGCTTTTTATGGTTCATTTTGAAGGAGTGGTGGAGATTATCCCAGATAACCTAAAAGAGTAGTTCTCAAAGTAATCAAGATTGTTTAGGCTGAAAGACAGAAGTTGTCTTTAAAATACTTTTTTTTTAAGTTGGCTGCCTTTGTGCTGTTCTTGTTCTTATAATTTGTGCATATCACACCAGAGCTCCACTAATTTCTGTCAGACCGCTAGGTGTGTCTTTTGTGCCATTAGAATTAATGTTTAAATGACAAAATCCCTGGGCCAGTATACCATTTCACTTTAATAGTAAAATTAATCAAGAGCGTTTTGTGTGCTGAGTATGGTTGATTGAATCTTGAGACCCTGATTCTATTAGATACAAATTCTTGAAAAAATGTTTGATCAGAATTCATAATAGATCCCTCATACATGGATTAAAAAAAAACAAGTTTAATAAGTAAAACAATATTTTAAATGTTTTAAGTATCTGTTACTATCAACCTTCATTGAATTTATGGTGTCTTAAACTTCCTTGTGGATTATACACATTAAATGAATCCTGTAGACCTTTGTATTCACCTTGAGGTACTTTTAAATATAAACATGATATTTATTTTTACTTAAGAGCCTATTAATTTTAATAGAGACCAGTAAATATATCAGTTGTGATTAACACTCACTCAACAAATATTTGAAGGCTTACTATGTGTACTTAATGCATTTCATATTCTCTCCATGAACACGGGCACCATCTCTATTTTGTTTGCTGCTGTTGAATAAATAAATGAGTGGGTGAAGGAACAAAGACTAAGAACCATGTGAATATAAAGATAAGTGCCAAGTAGCCCCTGTTCTCAAGAAGTGTATATTCTTACTATGAAGTAGCTAAAACATGGCTCATTAACTGCAAAGTAATAATTGATAGGTACCATGAGAGAAAAAGAGACCATTTCTGTTGGATTTCTGAGGCATGAGAAGTTACATTAGGCTAAAGAATCAGAAAAATCTTCCTGGAGGAGATGAATCTGCATTTGCAGAATTTGAATATGTGGAAGGGGGGAAGGGGAGACATTTTGGGCAGAGGAAACAGTTTCTACAAAGAAACTGAAGCAGGAAATACAGAACATGTGTGGAATGTAAAGTGTTGAAAGAAAAAGTAAGAAGTAAAACAGAAAGGGGTGGTTGCAGCCAAACAAAGTACTTTAGAATGCTTTCAGTCATCAGCAGGAAGCAGGTGAAGTTATCTGACCAGAAAATAGAAACTATTACAATAACCTGATGAGAGATAATGGTCCAGACTAGAATGAAAATGGGAAAGAAAAAAAAAAAACACAGCAGAGAAAGACTACTGTATTAACCTGTCTCTGGTGAACATTTTGCAAGGTGCTCAGGCCCCTAAATCCTCAACTAGCTTTCTGCTGGAGCCAGTTTCCTGAAGATTAAATGTACGGGGAGCACTCCAACCAAATGCATGCACATCTCCTGGTCAGAGTTTTGACCCCAAAACTCCTTCCCTGGGGTCAGGAATGGGCCATATGTGAATCTTAAAAAGCTTGATTTTGTCCCTAAAAGAATCTCTGACCCTACCCCTCTAGATTCTACCATTTCACTGTGAGAAGCACAAAATGCTAAAAAAAAAAAAATCCCTCCTTTCTCAACCTGGGGGAGAACTACCTACTTCCTTCTCTTCTGCCCCTGGGCCCCACCCAAACCAGAGTCAACCCATTGTACCACAGAAAAATGGCCAAGTTCCAGGGAAAATCAGAAGGTGGGCCTTCTAGGTGGGTCAGTTTGGGGAGGAGAAGAGAGACAGAGAGACAGAGAGATAGACAGAGAGAGACAGAGAGACAGAGAGATAGACAGAGACAGAGACAGAGAAGCTCCCAGAGAAGACAAAGCTTTTACTATACCCTTTCCTCTTTCTAGAAGAAGCACCATCCCCTACAAATCCTACTAAAGAGTTTAGAGCAATGGTGAAAATGATGGGACATTGATGCCAGCCCGACTGGGTTCAAATCCTATTTCTGACACTTATGTGTGACTTTAGACAAAATACTTACAGCTCCCTCTGACTTAGTTTCTCCATGTTTAAAATAGGGACTATAATATCAATAGTACACCAAGCTTAGTGTCATTGTTATCATTAAACAAAGCAATGTTGGTACTTAGCCCTTTCTATGCTTACTTGATGTGAGGTGTTGTTTTTCTAATTGTGACTCTTAACCCATGTCAGGAGCTACTGCTTCTTGGAAAGAGTTAGGAGCAAGAGACCTGAATACTATTTAAAATTAGAACATATGGCTTTTAGAAAGTTTATTGGTACAGGATCATAATTAAGGAAGGAATGGTGGGTGGACACAGGAAGAAAATAAAAAATTATAGCAAGATTTCCCACCTGGATAACTAAAGACACAGAAAGTTGGACATCGAGTAAAGAAGCAGGTATTACAGCATGCATGTTGTTTACTTTCAGGTTCATGATGCCACTCTAACTACCACAGGCAAATTACAGATAATAAACACATATTATCAGTCAGCTTATGTTACTCTGTGTTGTAGTAACAAACAATCACAAAATCTCACTGGCCTAAAACAACCAAAATTTATTTTTTCATTCAAACTACAGATCTACTGATGGTCAGCTGCAGCTATGCTCCATGATGTATTTACTCTGGGACTCAGGTTAATAGATAAGTCCCTTTCTAGGATAGTTCTGATCTCATGGTAGAGAAAGAAGGTGAGCACAGAATAGCGCATGCTGGCTCATAAAACATCTGCTTGGAATAGAGTTATACTTCATTGGCCAAAGCAAGTCACATGGTCAATGCTGGTGTCAATAGAGCAAAGAACTCCCTTATGGATGGTTCCTACAGATTGGGGTCAATTTATTCTCAACAGAAATACAACTTACCACACCAGGATTTTGTGGTCTAAGATCAAAGAAAGAATAGATGAATCCCGTCTACTCTGGTACATGGATTATGGCCTTTCTTTATGAGACAGAAATCATCAACAAAACGTTCTAAGTTGGTTAAAACCTGGAAATAAGTTTAGATACACTACAGGGAAAAAAAGCAAGCAATTTGTGAATAAGAGGTTACTTGGGCAGAATTGCAGATGAGATGTAATGAATGGGTATAGATCTCCAAGATCATATTATACATACAGGTTTGAGTAGAAAATGAGCCATCAAGGTCCCTGTTAATATAATGTTGGTAAAGGTTAAAGAAGAGATTAAGGATTGAGAAGAAGGTATGATAGTTAAATGAGATGTCCAAAAAATAAGTTGATATGCAGGGGGAGAGAAAGGAAAACACAGGGTAAGAGTCTGTGAGTGTGTGTGTGTGTGTGTGTGTGTATGTGTGTGTGAGAGAGAGAGAGAGAGAGAGAGAGAGAGAGAATAAGAGAGAGGGAGAGAGAGAGAGAGACAGATGAAATAGCAACATTCGGCAGTTCAGTTAGTAAAGGACACAAAAAGCAGCAAAGTCAAAAATCACAGGAAATTTACAAGATTGGAGATAAAATAAATTATTATTATTATAGCCAGTACGTTTGGAAATGTTGAACACCTTTGTCATATGGAGAAGATGGGAAGTTATCTCAGTTAAGATTTCTTGAGATGGAGCTTCCTAACAGGCCTATGGATTAGAAACTTAAATTAGAGGATACTCTTTGACTGAATTATTATTTACTTGATGCCTGTACCTTCCATTTGCATTTAATCACCTTCTTCCTTAAAATGTTAATACATTATAATCTGTAAATGTATTTAACTTAAATTTACTCTATGCTTCTAGAAACAGTAATTCTACACAAGTATGATAAAACATATCTGTTTGTGACATCCTAAGAAACTTTGAGTTAATCATTATCAAACAGAGCTCTAAGAATGAAGAACATGTTCTGCTTCCTTGTATCATTCACAATTATCATAGTGCTTCATCCATAATAAACAATCAATTGATAACTGTTGAGTGAATGAAAGAATTACAGTTTTATTTGTGCTGTTTTCTGTAGAATAGTTACTTGAATGACTGGTGAATCCAGCAATTGTATCTCTTTGGGCCTCAGCCTCTTCAGATGTTAAATGTAAAGTGGATTATCCACTAACCTCTTTGCAGGACTGTTGAGAAATAAGAAATGCAAATGTCAAATAATTTGTACACATAACATTCGATGACTATTTGGAAGTGAAGTTATGCAGTGATATTTTAAGCTAGGATTCTGTATTTTTGAATAGCCAAGACAGGGAAACCACCTAAATGTCCATCAACAGATAAATGGATAAAGAAGATATGATACAAATACACAATGGAATACTTCTCAGCCATAAAAATGACTGAAATAATGCCATTCACAGCAACATGGATGGACCTAGAGATCATCATATTAAGTGAAGTAAGTCAGAAAGAGAAAGACAAATATCATAGAATATCACTTATATGTGGAATCTAAAAAAAGTAATACAAGTGAACTTATTTACAAAACAGAAACAGACTCACAGACAGAGAACAGACTTGTGGTTGCCAAGGCGGAGGGGGTTGGTGAGGGAGGGATGGAGTGGGAGTTTGGGATTAACAGATACAAACTCATATATAGAATGAATAAACAGCAAGGCCCTACTGTATAGCATAGGGAACTATATTCAATATCCTGAGATAAACCATAATGGAAAAGAATATGAAAAAGAATGTATACATATGTATAACTGAATCATTTTGCTGTATAGTAGAGATTAACACAACATTGTAAATCAACTATACTTCAAAAAAATGAATTGAAAAAAAAGATTCTGTATTTTTCAAATCTTAGTAGTTTCTATTTAAGTAAATATCTAAAATGACATCTTTGGAGAATCATGCTAGATCTAGGTGATACCAAACACCCCAATGAAAACTGAAAATACTGAACAATATGTAGATATTTTTTATGTATTCAGAAAACAGCTACCATATACACAGAATAACTGGATGTATAACCATAGAAAATCTGACTTCCAATTATATGTCCTGAAACTGATAGGTGGCATCTAAAAAAAATTATTGAGCTTGGCAGAAAGAACATTTAAGTTTTCATGTAGGGCCTTGACATAATAAGTTTAACCATAGAAAGCAAAAATGCCCATTATAGATTCTATAGAAGTTTATTTCTCTATGACTTTGCAAATATCATTACCTTCATTCAAATAATGTATTTATTTCTTTATACTCGACAAAATCAAAAAGACCAAAGCAATTCCACATTTTTAAACTGCAGTTTCACACATGTATAGTAAAGCATAACTATTTCTGACAGCTTTAGAAGTTTTGAAAGCATCATTATCAGACAAACTCTAAGAAATAAGAACACATTTTTGGTTTTACTCTTTTGTTTCTATATTTGTTATTATTTATAAAAATCACTGTGGTTAACTGAGAACAACATTTAATAGGTCCCTTGCACGTTCACATATATGCTTTTGGAATATCAAACAACTTATATATACTCACGGAAAGTGACAAGCAAAGGCTAAGAGAGGTGGTGGCAAAAGGTTGTAGTTAAAATTATACTCTCCACTTACATTAAAATAGTTAATTTTTACCACAACATAATTTCCTGGCTATCAAAAGATTAACTGACTTTCTTTTAAGAAGATTCCTTAAATTATGTATGCATCACTAAAAATAGCAGTGATGTTTCAATATATTTAGGAAATTATCGTCTAACATGAATAAATCTGATAAGATGTTTAATGGATAGGAAGCTTCCATCACCTACTGAACTATCAAATCAGGGACAGCCAAATGGAATTCTTTTTTGGACCCTTTAAATCATTTAAATTCAAGCATTTTGGGGTCATATTTTTCAATAACTAGGCTTTAACATGCATAGCTTATAGTAGGTAATAATATATTTAAAATGTTTCAGACATTGAGTACACTGTATCACAAAGCCATTTTCTTCAAATTAATAATACAAAGCTTTCAACTTCGTTTAATTTGGCATGTAGACAAAAATACTGGAAGATAGCATAAGGCACTCTATCTACAATGCTTTCTCCACCCTTCAGGCCAGGCAAACCTGCAAACCATTCTGAGGCTCTTAGATCTAGTTGTTAAGCAGCATAGATGCCACTTATTAGAGAAATCTAGGAGGAATCAGTAATCTAGAAACCACAATTTGATTGGAAGTAGGAATATCATTAATGCACACAATTCCCTTACTGCACATTACTAGGGCATCTAAAGTAAAGGGAAAGGAAATGCTTCTGAAAGAGCAACCTCTGTGGTTCCTTTGAAAAAGAAAGCCAACCAACATGAGTTTTATAAAGCTTAGCAGCATTTTACTCCCTTCCATCTTAAGTAGTATGTTAGCTGCAGAATCATCTCTTGGCTATCCTTTATGTTGCCTATGAAAAGTCTCCTGTGTGTCTGCTCTGGCTGTTATTCTGTGTGTTCTTGAAAAACACCATTCAGTGGTAAAGATCAAGCAATTTTGTTTGCCTAGAGGACTGACTTTCTACCCCATCGGGTCTGGCTCTTTACTTTTTCCTGCAGTATCTCCTGATAATGTGCTTGAAAGAAACCCCCAAATACCCTTGGTACCAGATTGACTGTCTTGCCTAGCCAGAGGTATGTGGTTTTTCAAGATAAACTGTAACATAATAGCACTGTCACATTTAAATCTCAAGCTGTGGAGTCTAGGGGTAAAGGCATATCAAATCTGGATATTATACAAGATGTTGGCATATATAAGATGCTATCTCGAATCCATTAGGAAAGCAGTGTGCAGGCTGGTGGGACTTGCAATGAATAACCAAATGATGGTTTGGCATGGAGGGTGAATGGGTGTGCAGAGTCAGCACAGTCCATGAACAGAACTTTGCTTTCATCGACTGATGTCTGTATCAGTGTTTCAAGGCATGTTGGTTAAAAACACTGTCAAGACTGATCCTCTAGGGACACATCCTTTCAAAGTGGTGTTTGCCAATAAATGTGCAGCTGTCAAGTTCTACAATTTATTATGAGTTTTGATAGCACAAGAAATGTTTACGGATTTAAAAAAAAATCTTGAAGGGGAGGGAACACACAGGTGAAGAGAATGCCTCTCTTCTTGTTGCTACCTTATTTGGTTAGGAGTACATTATCAGAAAAATGGAAAAGCTCATTTCCTCATCTTCAAAATGGCACCCCTTGTAAAGCAGTTGTATTAGAGATCAGACAGCAGGACAAGAATGAGGGCAGAGGCTAAAAATGAATGAAAGAAAATTGATACCATCAAAAGAGGAAAGAAATATAAGAAAGGTGAAAAGGCTAAATAAAAACAGTTTTTGTTTGTCTTGGAAAATATGTGAGAGGGTGGTGAGCCTGTAATTCAGTTTAAAGGCACAGGACTGGAACAGCCTGGCAAGTAGGTCTGGGACTAGAAGGATGGCAAGCTGAGAATTGCTATCATTGTTCAGCTATTCTTTCAGAGAAGCCCTACCAGGTATGTCTCAGAGGAATCCTCACAATAGCTACCTGCAAGCTATCTAAAAGCTGGAAACCTACACTGGTCTCTTTATCATCATTCTTGAAAATAGAGGGAAGGGAGTATTCCTCGTGGTAAGTTTAATCCACGTTTCCCCAGCTTGGAGGTCTCTAATGAAGGTGGGTTTGAGTTACAATGACAGTCATTTCTGACTCTGAGCTCAATAAAAATTGACAATACCCCATCCCTTTGCGTCCTTCCATTACCACCTAGCAAAGCCTTCTTGGGGATCAGTACTGTAATTGTCCTGAGCAGCTGCTAGAGTGCATTTATCTGCTCCATCCCAATATAGCCTCTACTCCAATGCCCTCAGCTGACCTTGGTATAATCTGGTCATGATATATCTTGGTATAATTTATCAATCATTAAAAATGGGGGCTTCCTTGGTGGCGCAGTGGTTGAGAGTCCGCCTGCCGATGCAGGGGACACGGGTTCGTGCCCTGGTCTGGGAAGATGCCACATGCCGCAGAGCGGCTGGGCCCGTGGGCCATGGCCACTGAGCCTGCGCGTCTGGAGCCTGGTCACAACAGTGAGAGGCCCGCATACCACCAAAAAAAAAAAAAAGGATAAAACCATTCTTATAATAATCTTGGTATAATTTATCAATGCCTGATTTTCAGGACTCCTCCCACAACCATATGGCTGTTGTAACTACTAATTAGCATCACTATACATCCTGGTTAGCCCAAGACAATCTCAGATTAATTCTCTTGACCCAGCAAAATTTTTTACAGTGTCCCCTTTCATTCTCAAAAGTGCTACTTTCTATTGGAAATGGACTTTCTTCCATCAGTTTGTAATTCTTATTCAATAAGGCTTCCAAATAAAACAGTCTAACTCAGTTTCTTACAGTTCCCAGACTTTTAGAATTCTTCTGCTTGTCTTGTTCATTCAGATTTGTCCACCCCATGATACAACAGAAAGAGCATAGATTTGGGAGCCCAACTGATTTGTGCTCAAATCTCAGCTCTGGTACTTACTAGCTAAGTAGAGCAGGGTAAAGTCTCAGTTTTCTCATCATAAAAGTGGGAATAATAATATGACTTAGCTCATATAATTATTTTGAGGATGAGTCAAACATAATATGAAACTAAAACCTAAGCACAATATCTAACATTGTAGAGAATGAATAAATGTCAACTTTTCACTCCCTCCCTCTAAAGATGGAATGTAAAACAGCTTCTTCAGGGCTTAGGCCAGAAAACATTCACCTAATGATATTTAACAACTTACTCAAAATTCTCTCTTCTCTCTTCCTGTAAGACAATTTCTCTTAAAGGATAGTGAATAAATTCCTTACCCACTGAATTATTCCCTCAGTGGTTAGAAGTGACCCCTTACTCCTCTCTTCCAGCCTATACTTCAATTCTTAGTCTTAGATAGAACCATAAATTTCAATGAGCCCATTACCATCTCCCTAGGAGACCAATAGGAAGCTTAAACAAAAAGAACTCTTGGGCATCACCATTTTAGTTAAACCAGAGGTCAGCAAACGTTTTCTGTAAAGAGCCAAATTGTAAATATTTTAGGCTTTGTAGCTCATACAGTTTCTGTTACAACTACTCAACTCTACCTTTAGAGCACACAAGCAGACATAGATGATTCATAAATGAATAAGCATGGCTGTGTTCTAATAACACTTCGTTTATGGACATTGAAATTTGAATTTCACACAGTTTGCATGTGTCACAAAATAATATTCTTTATTTACAATCATTTTTTTAAATTAATTTACTTATTTGGTTGCACCGGGTCTTAGTTGTGGATCGCCGGCTCCTTGGTTGTGGCATGCAAACTATTAGTTGTGGCATGCATGTTGGATCTAGGTCCCTGACCAGGGATTGAACCCGGGCCTCCTGCATTAGGAGTGTGGAGTCTTATCCACTGCGCCACCAGGGAAGTCCCCCAACATTTAAAAATGGATAAAACCATTCTTATCTCATAAGCAGTACAAAAATAGGCAGTAAGCTAGATTTTGTCAATGGGTTTTAGATTGCCAATCACATAGTTTCACTCTTGGTTATAAATGGCAGGAAAACAAGCTCAAACCAACTTAATCAAAAAGGAATTTATTAGTTCACCTAAACAAAAGTACAGAAATATATGTTTCAGGTATAGCTTGATCCAGGGGTTCCAAACAGTGTCATCAGTCTCTGTCTCTCAGTTTCTCAATCCTCCTCTCCTTCATGTTGACTTTATTCTCATGTCCTGATTGTGTTAACATGGCTGTTCATATTTCTAGGGCTTTTTCTTCCATGTTCAAATATAGCAGAAAAGAAAATGAGTGTTCTTCTTTCTAAAACTGTTAACATAAAATACTGAGACTGATAATCAGGACTCTGAGCTAGATCATGTGTCCATCCCTATTTCAATAACTATGACCAGAGGCATGAGATGTCTTGATTGGCTTAGGCCAATAGCATATTCCTGTACCTGGGGCTTGGATGGGATCAACTCTACACAAACTATTCAGAAAATCAATAATTCCCCCAGGGTATTTAAAGACACTGCTACCAAAGAATAGGAAAGGGGTAGGGGTGGTGTTGGTGTATGTTAGAAAATATAACAATTATGTACCATATACCATAGAACATGCCTGCCTTTCAAGGACATTCAAATTTGACCCTCCCGATGCCCTCAAAAAAAAAAAGTGAACTTAAATATTTTGAAAATAAAATTAGTCAGTGGCATAAGGTTGATCTTTCTGAGAAGGCCATTTCATATATGTGTATATAGGTATATGATGAATAAATAGGCCTCAGTTTTTCCCTATAACACAAAGAAGTTAGATTAGACTATGACAAACTTTTCTGCAAAGGACTAGATAGAAAATTTGTTAGGCTTTGTGAACCATATATTTAGTCACATTTTTCTTCTTTTTCCCACTTTTACAACCCTTTGGAAGTGTAAAAACCGGGGACTTCCCTGGTGGTCCATTGGTTACTATTCTGTGCTCCCAATGCAGGGGGCTGGGGTTCAATCCCTGGTCAGGGAACTATATATCGCATGCCTCAACTATGACCTGGGGCAGCCAAATAAATGAATTAAATAAAATAAATAAATATTAAATAAATAAATAAAATGTAAAAATTATCCTAAGCTCAAAGGTCATAAAAAAATACAGGCAAGATTTGGCCTGAAAGCCATAATTTGTCTGCTTCTAAACTGGATAATCACTAGCACCCCTTCTAGCTATGCTAATCTATGATTCTAGGCTTCTGTCTTTAGCAGCTGATACCTACTGCTTCTGCCCAGGAAGGTCTCATCCTTTCACAGAAGTATTCAAATGCCAATGTCACTATTATCCCCTGCCCCGGGAAGTGTGGTGAAAATATCTAAATGGTTCTGTGCTCACCTGCATCCTTTTTGGCCATTGAATACTCAGGTATCCGTATTTTCACTGTTCCCAAAATATGCTCTCTCCTTATGGTTTTCTATCTTACTTGTGAGAAGCAGCTTCTGCCAGACCAGAGGTATGAGGTGGCAGGTAAGGATTACCTTTCTAAAATACAAATATGATAATATCACTCTACTGTTTAAAAGCCCTTACTGTCAGTCATCACCTTCAGGGCAGAGGCTATACTTCTCAAGCATGGCATTTAAGGACCATCACAATCTAACTCCACCTGGCTTTTCAGCCTTGTCTCTCATGACTTTCCTCAACTGCTTTATCCACTACCAAGCCCAGTATACTCATAGTACCCAAACTTGTCATACATTGGGTGCTTTATATTTTTGCATAATAGTAAACTACTCATTTTGCCTATGATGGGGTTCAGAATATGCTACTCCAAAATATGGCACCTTGGCATATGGAATATTTTAGGGTGAAGGAATTTGAGAAATGGCAGGTACAGGGACTCTCTAACTTCCCCTTATTCGCTGAAGCAGGCCATAAAACCCTCTTGTGAGAGGTATCCTCTCCATACCCAGAGGAAAGGAGCATCCTTATCTCTGAAGATGAGACTCTGAAGACACAAGCCTTACTGTTTCCCCCAGTTTACTACCTTTACCTCAATACTCTTTTGTCCTACCACATTTTCCCATGACTTTCTACCCTTCATCAAATTTAGTATAAATATGGTCAGGTTTAACTGTTTCTTTGGGTCTTCATTTCCTTATGAAGGCTCCTGTGTCATGTAAAGCATATATTAAATACATTTGTATGCTTTTCTCCTGTTAATCTGTCTTTGTCAGTTTAATTTTCAGGTCCAGCCACAGACCCTAAGAGGATCATGGAAAAGTTTTTCCTTCCTATACCTATAATCTGCTTCCTTTTTTATCATGTTCTTGAGATCTTTCCTTCATAGACCACATGCTCTTTGAAGCCTTCATTGCCCCCATGCTTGGGCAGAATTTACTCCCTCTTTGTGTACCTTTATAATCATATTCCTACTTAGTTATACAATGAAATCATACCTTATGTGGGGAGTGGAAGTCTAAAAATATAAGAAAAAAGAAAACCTCACATTAGTTTCAAATTCACCTTGAAAATAAATGTCTTAGGAAGGTTATCCCTCAGGCTGAATAGTAGGTGAAATAGTTAGTTGCCTTTCATGTAGGGAGCAAGCTGTATAAAAAATATAACCCTTAAACTTGAGAATCACAGACAGCACAGGGAGATGTTCACACTGTGAGAGGTAAGAGCGAACATACACTGAGGGAATTGCAGTTTCCTGTCTTTCATTATCATACTAATTATAGGGCCTTGCTCACTAAATGGGTTAGTGGACAAGCCATATTGGATTAGTGCACCAGCCAAATTCTCTCTCTCTCTCACTCTCTCACTCAACTTATCTACTTAAATATAGTTTAAATATGCACTATGTAGTCTGCTTTCTCCTTCTAACTTGAGATTATAAGATTCTTGTGGACAGGAATTATGTCTTCTTCACTTTGGATCTTTAGTATTTATCTACTATGGCATCTCCTGGGTGCTCACAGGTGGAACATTGTAGAAGCTCATTAAATGTGAAATGGGATTGAATTCCATGTTCCTTCAGTGTTTTCTTCTTATTTCTTTTAGCCCCTAACAAATTAATTCAACATAATTTGCTGATGGGGTGGTGGACAATCTTAAGTGGAGAAAAGGAAACTCTGCAGCAGGCCTTTCCAAGGTAGCCCAGTGATAGTTCAGTTTTGTAAAATGTAAATGACATAATGCTACTTTCTTTCCAACCACAGGCCATATCAAATAATTAGATAAGGAATTAGATAAGACCAAAGTTGAGTCCATTTTAATTTGTCAATAAGTCCTTACCCCTTTCATGATTAAAATCGAGCAGTAAACCTGCTGAACATCATTATACTTCCTGGTAGTCCAATAACAAAGCTTTCTAAATATTTTGGACCTCAAGTTCTTTTAATTCATCCAGTCATTCACATTACTATTCATATGAAGTTAATCTCAAATCTGTAAAACTTTTGATAGTTTCTCAATACTTCTCCGAATAGCAGGAGAATTTTTATTATTTTTTTTCCAGTACTGAAATGAAGGACTTTCTGATATAGAATCATCTACTAAACTGCTCAGGGAATTAATTACATGTTGACATTTTAAGTAGGTAAAGTATTCTGTCCTCTTACCAGTTTTAAGGACTTTGAGTTCAAAAACACCATGAGTGATTCAGGAGATGGAGGCTCTCTCATGTTTCTATGACTCTCTGATTCTTGGTCAGATGATTATACATGAGAATATATTTTGGCTGCCAAAGAATATTCTCCCATAAACAATGTTCAAAAACAGTTTAATAATTAAAGCACTAAATATTAAATAAATAGATGAATATATATGAAAGATATAAATATATAAACATGACTTAATAATTAATTCTTAGTATTTTCAGTTGGTTTCTCCCTAGTGCAACTCAATCAGAGGGAAAGGATATAGCTGAGTCAAAACTCATGTAACAAACTAAATGACTCCTTTCACACATAGCCTTAGCTTAGCTCTGTCTATAACCACACTGTTCAACCTCTTCTGCTGTTGGACTAGTAGACTGTGTGACAAACGATAAGCTGGTTAACGTTTGTTCTGTGATCAAGTCTAACATAAGTCCAGGTCACTCTAAGGTCATTCAGTAAGCAGGTTGAAGAGAAGGGATGCAAACCCAAGTTGCTCTGATTACACAACCTGAGATCTTAGACACTGTATACTGTCTACTCAGGTAGCCTATCTCCCTTTGTTTCCTGGTTCTCTAAAGTCAATCAAGCCTGTGTAGAACACATGATGATTCTAATCTGCCATGATATATAAAGATAGTCATATAAGTGACTGGTTTGGTTCCTTCCTGTTCTGGAACTAGGCCAGTGTGTCACAGCATATTGGACTGACAAATGGTCTTTCACATTTGATTACGTTGCATGTGCTAGGCAACATGGACAATGAAATGATGATGTTAAAGCACGTTTTTGTTTCCCCTTTATTAAGGACTTGACAGACTAGCATCCAAATAGTTATAATACAAAGCAAAAGCATAGGGTGGTAAATGTCTAAGGCATGTAAAATCATAATGCTGGAATACTTAATACACAATTCAAAGACAAAGGTACGTTAAAATGTTTGTAGTGAGAATTATCTAGTAAGGCACTGGTGAAAAGAAAAATGTTTCTCTTGGGTGCTATTGGGATTGATGATAGGAAAAGCTGGGAAACAAATTACCATGAGTCTCCCTTTGTATGACAGGAAACACATACTCTGTTTTCAAGAATAGCAGGGAGTGGATCTTCTTTTGCCAGTGCTTCAGGGGTCTACCTAGAACTATTGTTTAACCCAGTGGTTAGAAAGTTTGGCTCATTGTTATTTAAGTACATTTCCTACAAAGCTACTCTATAGAAAAATGGATCGACCAAATGCAAACCTTGTTTTTCTTTTTAACAAGCAGTCACGTTGTAGAATGCTATTAACTGTCAGAGGAAACAAAATGACTATGTTGACTGTGCTACAGTTTTCAGACATAAACATAGTATTCAAATCTGAAAACCCTGATGATTTTTATTCCAAGTTTCTATAAAAATTAGGTCAAAGTTATTGTGGGACCATACCAGTAGTATATTTATACATTTTCTCCAAGAGGAAAGTGATGATACTAGAAATGATAGACATCTAAGTTTAACTTCTTTACCTGTATATATATTTTTTTAAAAATTCAAAGTTTATCCTCAAATCTATTTGTAGGCAAATTAAATGGGAAAATAAATGAACTAAAAACCATAATAGCTTTGTGAAAACCAAATCCTATCAGAGTAAACTTACCTCTTTCTGCAGCAGATGCAATAGACTAAAGTGGGGGGCGGGGGTTGTGGTTTTTTTTTGAGGTTTTCAATTCCACCCTGCTAATATAACCATCAGTGAACTGGGAAAGTGCAGTATGAACTATATAGCTATTAAATTGGACCACAGTTGGCTCTAGCATCATGTTTAGAAAGTGTCATAAATCTAGGTAATATAATAATTAGGGGTTCAAAGCTTCCAGTCCAGAATTTTAGAAAAATGACTCTTCTGAGACTTTTAACACCATCATTACTAGTTAGGCTAGAAATTAAAAGATTATACCTGTACTTCCAAACAGGTCAGAATTTTGACATACATAAACAAAAATGATCAAAGAATAATAGAGAGGAATGGATAGGCAAAACAAATGGACTTTCAGATTTTTGCACTTAGCAGGAATTCAATAACATCTGTTGATAGATTTAATTTATGTGTTTTGGTGTCATAGCTGTTGATCATTCATTCATTTCACACATATTTAGAGAGGCCTTAGTATGTGCCAAGAACTATTCTAGGTGCTGGAGATCCAGAGATATCTATTAGGCAATGGGGTTTGTCTTCATTATTTTTCTCCACCTTTTTGATGTTAGATGCTGCCAGACTTTGCTAATATCTTTATGTAGCATTAATTCTAGTTTGTCATTCAAGTAATAAAAACCCAGAACATGAGCAAAAATCATATATTTATAGATTTCACCCCTAAGATAGCCACTGGGCTCATTAATATGATATTGCTCTCTCTGAAGATGTTAAAAAAATTATTTGGGACTGAATAATTCTTGGTCTTTTAGCTGAGCCAGTAGTATACCTTCAACCCTGTAATAAACTCATATCAAATCAGGTGTATAAAAGATGTTAAAGATTCCTTCCAACTCTGTTGTCACTTCTACATGACGTAAGCATTTTCCAAGTGTACTAAATTGTTTGACCCCAAATCATGGTCTATTGTTTCTTTTCACTTGCCTCCTGGGCAAGTCAGAGGCTGGGAGAGAAGTAATCATTTAAGATTTCAAATACAGATAATGCATTTTATGGAGTGTAACATGGTCTTAAACATATCCACAGATCTGTAGACCCATCCCTCGAGATGTGTTCCTGCTCAGAGACAGAAAAGACGTCCTCCGACCCATAGTGGACAACCATCCCTGATTGCCCAGGCCTGTCCCAATTTTAACACTGGAACTCCCACAACAGAGGAAACCTTTCAATCCTAGGCAGAAGAGGACAGTCAGTGACATTAAATGCCACTGAGTCTTATCTTGACAAATATTTTTGTCAGCATATGAGATAGGATTCCACAGGTTAGGACCACTTTTTTTTTTTTTTTTTTTTTTGCAGTACGTGGGATTCTCACTGTTGTGGTCTCTCCTGTTGCGGAGCACAGGCTCTGGACGCGCAGGCTCAGTGGCCATGGCTCACGGGCCTAGCCACTCTGCGGCATGTGGGATCTTTCTGGACCGGGGCACGAACCCGTGTCCCATGCATCGGCAGGTGGACTCTCAACCACTGCGCCACCAGAGAAGCCCCTAGGACCACTGTTTACCATTAGTGAGTTAACTGCATTTACTGGGATGGCAGGAGGGAGGGAGGCAATCTAACTCTGATAATTTTTGTAACAGCTCTTATCACCTTTATCAATGTTTCTCTTCTTATGTACACATACCATCATTATAGTCACTGTGAACTCTTTTTTCAATTCTTGTATGTAGGCCAGTTCACAACAAATTTATAGTTGAAATATTATTTTTAACAAGTTTTGTTTTGCCATCAAGAACCTGATTTTAACCATTTAGGATCTATTTTAATACTTCATAAATCACACACATACACACATGTGTAACCATAATATATATATATATATATATATATATATATATATATATATGTATATATTCATTTATATGTTAATTTATAGTATCAATCAACTCTTCCTTACATTTTCATCTGCTTTTTTAAATAGGGTAAAAGAAAATATGAGCATTGTTAACTACACCAAGTGAAAGACCTAATCAAAATTGGAAGTTTGGTACATACCTGGACATTTATAGCAAGGCATTTCCAGATCAAATGTGTCTGCTTCTAAGTGAACAAAATCCTAGGCTTTGTCCCAGCATTGATTAACAGGTGGAGTTAGAATGGATTTTTGTCTACAATTTAACTATAACAGCAAAAAGTTTGTGAGTGTTTTTGTGGCTGAATGCCATGCTTAGAAACTAGTGTATTCTAAAGGCCCGTAACTGATAATTGATTTTTCAAAGTTATGAACCACTCTGAAAGTCCTTCAATCCACCATTTCCCAGAAACTGGCAGAGTCAGAGATCCACCAGGCACAGAAGCTTCCTGTGTTGAATATTACGGTATAGTTGCAGAGCCAGATTAACTCTACTGGTACATATAGCCTTGACCTTCACAGTGATCCATAGGAAATCAAGAAAAGTTATTTAGAAAAATATTTTAATACTTAATCATTTTCTCAGTTTGCTCTAACTCTCAGGACACACACAGCAAAGAAAAAAAAGATAACCAACCATCAAGACTCCAATTACAAAAATAAATAAATTAAATAAATAACTTAAAAAAAATAAAAGGGGCTTTCCTGGTGGCACAGTGGTTAAGAATCTGCCTGCCAATGTAGGGGACACAGGTCCGAGCCCTGGTCAGGAAGATCCCACATGCCGCGGAGCAACTAAGCCTGTGCGTCACAACTACAGAGCCTGCACTCTAGAGCCCACAAGCCACAACTACTGAAGCCCGTGTGCTTAGAGCCCATACTCTGCAACAAGAGAAGCCACTGCAATGAGAAGCCTGCACACCACAATGAAGAGTAGTCCCCGCTCTCCACAGCTAGGGAAAGCCCTTGTGCAGCAACAAAGACCCAACACAGCCAAGAATAAATAAATAAAATAAATAAATTAAAAAACAAAACAAAACAAAACAAAACCCTCCAATTATACTTGACTTATCCTCAGGAAAAAAAGTTTGGTAAAAGTATAAGGTAGAAAACAACAAAGAGTTCATATTGTCTTTCTTATAAATTATTTCTATTCATTTTAGGTTATGTTCAAAATCCCAGAACTAAAAGTCAACATCGGTGTTAAAGAAACGTGAAAGGAATTTTCAGCAAAATTTGGAGGAAATTTGGGGGTCAGGAGAACCAAAGTCGAGTCTATTGCACTCCAGGAATTTAGAGATGAAATGTGATTTATTGATTTGAGATACATATTCAAAAAATGTTACTGTTACTTTGAATTATAGATGCAGAGAAATGCTGAAGGCTAAAGAGGCAAATGTGGGGTCAGTATTGCAGACATTATACCATGTATTTACCACACATACCCATGATCACAATATGGATTACTGAACTGCTTAAAATAAATAAATAAATAAATAAATAAATAAATAAATATATATATATATATATATATATATATATATATATATTTAAATAGAAGTCAGATTGGCTGATAAGTATATTTTTTAAAAATGTTAGCTTAAATATCATCTACATCCCCAAGTTTTATGCAGATGACCCAAGGCACTTTATCAGTACATTTACCAATCATCATAAATTAACCAGAACACCAGGTACCAGAACAAATTAAAAGGCACAATTTAATAACCTAATGATCCATTCATATGTCTGATTTTGATGATGCAGCATTATGCAAGAAGTACAATTGAGCTGCTTCATTTCAGTTTGCACTTATACCTCTGAAATTTGTTAGCATTCCCTTCAGTTTCCGCACTGAAATCATTAAAAGAGTTCTAAAAATCAATGCGACTGTTTGATTTGTATATCAACCTACTCTGTAGAAGAAGAAAGATAATAATATTCAGTAATCTCAAAATTCTTTAAATTCATTGATTTAAAAGTAGTCTAACTATATCTTAGCCCCCTGTGGTTTGGTCTTGAGAATTTTTATCGAACTGAAAAACATGTATTTGCACGTCCATTGTTGCCCATATTTGCTTTAATATGGGTCATCTCAAAGGTTTCTTATCTTCCATAACAAATCATTATGGATTTATCCTCCACAATTTACTAAAACTCGTCTTGAACGTATTTATGTTTTGGAGTTAGTCATTTATCGTTCTAATTACTTTTATAAATTTACTACCTGCTTCATGAAAAGATCTTCATTTGCTCTTAAATTAGCCATCTTCAACTGCAATATCGCTCTTGGCTCTAATTTTTATGGGATTTGTTTAAACAAGCCCAAATTCACCAACCTGTATATTTCATAATGTTAAAAACTATAATCAAGTCCCTATGTTCAGAAGTTTTCATTTTGGTAAACATAGCCTAAATGTACTGTAATTTTTAGACTCTTTCTGATGTTCTTAGGCCCAAAGTACTAAGGTGGTTATTTGTATTTAGCAGTATCTCTTCACATTGGGATGGTGAAACTGAGGTATGGAGAAGAGAAGTAGTATTATGAGCATGGACACCAAATCAATTTTGCTGCCAAGAACAGGATCTGGTCTCAGATGTACAATCTAAGGAAAAGAAATTCCCAAGCATGGGTCTTTCTGGCTGTGTCAGAATCATTGGAGATTGAGGGTGCTGGAGCAAATACAGATTCCATGCACATAACACCAAAGATTTTGAATCAGTAAGTCTGGGTAAAGCCCAGAAATCCTGATTTTTAATGAGCTCTCATATTAATTCTGATGAGCATCCAAGTGTGGGAAACCATTGATATAGTATATCATTGATGTCAACTAAAATATGGTAAGGGGGAATGATGTTGTGCTATTTTCCAGGACTCAGCCTCCACTGTACTGTCTTCAATATCTCCAACTCATAGCATGTCGAGCCATTCTTTGGGAAATTAAAAAAAATAATTGAATAACATTACTGTGCTTTTACTGATCTTTCATACAATGATTTAAGATATGTAATGTACAACATGAGTTATATCTAGCCTTTTGAAGAGTGGATCTCATTTTTTTACAGAAGATTAGCCTTTTGCATTGGTAGCTGCCTTGTAATACATATCCCAGTGTTTTATTTTCATGAAATGTCTGTGTCAACTGAAGACATGTAAATCAGCACATATTGTGCTCTAGCACAGCTGAATTAGAAACCCATTAAGGGCTGGAATTACGGAAATGATGACCTAGTCTTCAGTACAGCTCCACTAGCCCATACCTCCAGCTGTTGTGTATCCAAGCTATGGCAGGAACATTTGAGTATGATCTTGAGAGAACTTCAAAAACTTAAGAAAGGGCTTCCCTGGTGGCGCAGTGGTTGAGAGTCCGCCTGCCAATGCAGGGGACATGGGTTCGTGCCCCAGTCCAGGAAGATTCCACATGCCGCGGAGCGGCTAGGCCCGTGAGCCATGGCCGCTGAGCCTGTGCGTCCGGAGCCTGTGCTCCGCAATGGGAGAAGCCACAGCAGTGAGAGGCCTGCATACCGCAAAAAAAAAAAAAAAAAAAAAAAAAAAAACGTAAGAAAGCTTTGACCCAAATGATTAGTTTGGTTTTAACTAATTGTGTAGGGTGTGTGTGTGCACACATACGTGTGAGGGTGTGTGTGTGTGTGTGTATGTGTGAAGGGAGAGCAGGGGAGAAACACGGAGAGGGGAAGAGAGACTGAGAATGAAGCACTGTAAACTTTTCTTCAAGCTCACATCCGGAATAGTGATGAATAAAGAACAACATAATTCATTGATGAAATCAAGTTGTATTTCATTCAGTTAGGCACACATAACTCCTGCCTTTGGATTTTTGTTTATTTTTCAAAGGTGGTGACTGTCAATGCATTGATTTTTAATTTATAATATCAGAAAAAATAATTGTGTTATAGAATTGATGATCTTGTTGGGAAAAACCTCCCTTGACAACCTAAACTAAGAGGGTGTGATGCTGGGGGAGTGTATTTTGTTGTTGTTGTTACAAAAGAGAAAATTGTTCTTTCAGCTATAGCAATAGTGTCTAACAGCAACTGCTTCCTGTGAAATTGTTCCAAGCACATTTCCATAAAGAAGGGTTCTATTGTACTCCTTATATTCCAACTCCATCTACATTCTACTCCAGGCCTTGGTGTCTTTTTCCCCCCAACAATTTGTCTATTTAATGTTTGTACAGGCCTATAATTGTTCTGATATCATTGAGCCAATCAATCATAGAACTATTCATTAGGATATCTGCAATCAGGGCAGTGTCAAAGTGAACTATATTCATTTTGCTTCTAAACATCAAATGATGACAAATTAAACTCTTATTGTAATGATGGCATTAAAGTGAATGGTGTGCAATTATATTTTTTTCTCACCGTTGCATTATTTTTTACTAGCGAAGATAGTAAACATGGGTTTTACTGACTTTAAGACTAGAGCAGAGCTGAAAGAAAGAGGGCAGGGGTATTTATATTTCCACGTGAAAAGCCCCTTATATGGCATTGATGGAAAACAAGTCAGTAAACATTACATTTTAGCAAAATAAGAATGCATGAGCCTATTTTCCATTTATAGTCAGCTTATGACCATGTGTTAGCACAAAAAATAGATGAATGTAGGTGCACTGAGTACTCCAACAGCAACACAAATCCCACAGAAACAAATTGCTAGTTATAACCGAAGAAAAATAATTCACATGCTTACATATTTCCCTCCTGCAAAAAAAAAAAAAAATGTGCTCTTTTCAAAATTAAGGTTAATACAATATTTTATCATGGAAAAACTACACCATAACCTTTCATGAATTTGCCTAATATAAAAGGTCATCAGTGGAAAGTGGAAAATTGAATAGCATTGATAAGAATAATTATTTAGTGTTTTGTCTTGTTTTTCAAGCACCTAAAAGTCAAATGTTAATTAAAATAGTTAAATAAATAAAAAGAGATGTTTAAAGTAAGTTAAATTTATCATTTGCAGCTGTCCTTGTCTTGAATTGTTTCAAGATATATTAGGAGCTCTCGCTCTCACATTAGAATCATTAAAGACAGTTTAAAACAAATTTTCACAGGAAGAGATATTAACATTTTAGTAAAATTTTAATGGGGGATTTTCACATGAGGCAAAGCTGAAGAGAACGAATGTTTAAAGATGAAACTATTAATTAACCAACAATTTTCTGTTGTTCTGATGTTTCTCTCTCAGTAACGTTCCTTTTCTTCTAGACTTTGCAATAAGGTCAAAATAACCCTTCATTTATTATACTCTCTTTCAGTGTCCCAGTTTCTGGACATGATTTCATGATAGAATGGAATAGAAGAAGATCAGTTAGACCATGGAGAATATTCTATTTATCAAAATACATTTGGATAAGAGCCAAATTCACAAGCACGACTGTGAAAATCTTGGCATTATAAAAGTGTTTTAAATACATTTGAAACATCTTCCGGTCTTCACACTATGGCAGTATTACTGTAGTTCTGAAAATAATTCTATAGAATGAATACATCTTGAGAATGCTGTTAAGAATATCATATCTATTTATTAGGCACATATTCAGCCAGTAATGAAGCAAATCCAAATTTTCTCAAACACAAGAAATAAAATTTTGTAATTTAATTTAATAAAGGTAAATATCTTCTCAAACAGTATGTTTTTTCAATCATATTACTCAAAGGCAAAATAAATTATTCATTCTAAAATATTCATTAAGTTGAACAACTGAAATATAGGCCAATGATCTGAATTGTAAGAAACAAGTTTTTTTGTCTAAATAAAACTATTTATATTGAGAAATAAAAATGTTTTTTTATTTGTTCAGTATCTCTGAAGGAGCCTAAAAACTGGGTGTGCATACTGTGCAATGAACAAAAATGTCTTTAATCACACTGCAGAGTTGATTTAGTGAAGACATTACTGCTGGTGCAAAAGAGCCCAGACAGACCACTGAGGAAGGCACTGGGTTGTCGCTCTTAGAAGCATTCACTGCCTCTGGTCCTCTAATGACTGAGCAAAGCTGTCATCACTTCTACCCCTGCCAAGATGATTTCCACCCAGTTCCTTTTTTGTATCACCTGTTTCCTATTCAAAAGCTAGGGGGAGGGTCATTTGATTAGCATTGTCTAAGTTACGTGCCCAAGTCCTAGTTACACTGAGACTGGGAAAGGAAGTACCTGGACTTTTCAGCTTCTGTAAATGGGATGTTAGCTCTGTCTCCTGTGGTGGTGGATTTCATAAACATAAGAAGACAAAGTTAGATCCTGAGTGACCAAAACACAATGACAAATGACCACTAAGATATACTACTGCAACTACCTAACATCAGCATACACTGTTCTTTCCATACCTTATTTTATCTAGGATTGCATAGCTCTGACTTTGTGTGCTAGGTATTTGTCTAAGCATTTCACTGTTGTCCCTTAGTATTTGCAGGAAATTTGTTCCAAGACCCCCTGCAGACACTAAGATCTGTGGGTGCTCAAGTCCCTTATATAAAATGGCTTAGTACAGTCAGCCCTTCATATGCACTTGATGAGGAACCCACAGATACAGAGGACTGACTCTATATTTACTCAATTTTCACTATAACCATATCAGGTAAGTACTGTGTTTCCCATTTTATGAGTTAGAAAACTGAGGTCAAAAACGATTAATTTTCTCAAGGTCCCAAACCACTGTATAATACCACATTCTTATGTGATACAACATATTTGTTCCTTATACAACCAAAACTGCCTTGTCTCTCCAAAAGGTATGCAATGGACTAAATATTTATGCCCCTCCTCCAAATTCATAGGTTGAAATCCTAACCCCCGAAGTGATGGTATTAGGAGATGGGGTCTTCAGGGGTGATTAGGTCATGAGAGCAGAGCCCTTATAAATGAGGCTCAAGAGACCTCCCTCACCCATATCCATCATGAAGATACAGTGAGAAGACAGACATCCTGAGGAAGCTGGCTCTCAGCAGACACCAAATCTCCCACTGCCTTGATCTTAGACTTCCCAGCCTCCAGAACCATAAGAAATAAATTTGTGTTGTTTATAAGCAACCCAGTTTAGTGATATTTTGTAATAGCAGCCTGAGTGGACTAAGACAAAACTTTTGGACAATCAGAAGTTCTTATCACTTACTTAATGCAGCTCTAAATCCATGATGTCTTGGTAATGGCCCTTGTTCCTCCCTTTGCATCACAACACTTTCTCAATATTATAATTGGTAAATTTAATGATAACCAAGACACACCTGGAAAATATTTGGGGAGGTAGAAGTTAGTTAAACTATGCAAAAGCATATAGCACAGTAAGGAAAATGAGGTGGATCAATGTTGTAATCCTCTTTTCCGCATCTAATCACAAAGCCACAAATGGTATTAACTACTTCCTTGCTCTACTGGCCATTAATCTTCCTTTTTTTCTCAGATAGCACCTCTACTTGCTAGGGCTCTTTACCAGGTCAGGTGAAAGATCTAAGCTTAGTGGTTCTGACTGATCAGGATGCCTATATTTTATTTTATCACTGCCCACTGGACATAATAATATTAGAACCTCCTTCATGGATGCTACTTCTGTCTACCTCAGTTGTATAATGACAACCTTATTCGAGTTAATAATGTAACCCCATGTTTTGCCTGTTTACTCTATGACCAGTTGATATTTATTTCACTTTCCAATTCGGCGTAATCTTTATTGGTAGTAATTTTCCTCTTTTGAGTACTGAGATCTTTCGATCAACAAACCCTAGAGTTGCTATATAAGTACTTTATTAGGTGAAATACCATTCCCACTTTCTCCCATTGGTTCCCAGAGCTGTGTAATATGAGTATGGGAGATGCGGTACCATACCTTGATCATTGGTTCATATCAAATACTTCTGTGCATCCCATAGAAGAGTACGTGAATCTCACATGATCAGTTGTCAGTTGGCACAGTGACTGTGCCTCCAAGAAGGCATACTGCTCCACAAATCAATCTATTCCTGGGTGATGGAGTTCATGGAAAAAAACAGTGAATCATATGGGAATCAGCTAATTCATTCCCTTACTTTTTATAAAAGGTGAGTTATTTGATTGAAGGTCATATTGTGTGGGATACTATGAATGTTTATATGGCATTCAGTATAAAAATGATGGTGCTAGAAGAAGCATGATGGGCAAGGAAAACATATCAAAATATTTTATTCCAGCAAGGGAAACACAGTCCTCTTCATGACAGAGTCCACTGTAACCATATGTCTCTAGGTGGCTGACTGTATTGGGGTTCAGCTGTTACTGTAGGCAAATTGGTCACTCATTAAGGCCAAACTTGGTGAGAGAGATTTAATACTATTGATATCAGGCCAAAACTCCATTCCTGCCACTATGGCTATCACCTTATAATAACCTGTGAGCAAGCACTAGGGAGACTGGAGGAGAAACCCTTACTGTTATTATAAGGTAAGATTATTTTTGTATGATTATTGAAATTATTCCAAGGATGACTTTTAGTGGATGTTCACATGGGACACAAACATTCTCACACTTGGTGCCCATTCTGAGAGGTTCATGCAGAAGCCTCTCACTCAAACTTCTTTATCACTAATCCTCCAATTTTTTTTCTTTCAAATTATCTGATCATCCAGCCAAACCATTAGCCACTACCCATGAATAAGTAATGATCCACACCTCAGGTCATATATCCTTCCAGGCAAAGTGGACGATGAGATATACAGCTTGAGTTTCAGCCAATTGAAAGGAATTCCCTTTGTGAGTGTCTTTCAGGGTAACCTCTAAGTGAGTCTGTAATACTGCAGTAGTCAACTTTTTGTCTAGTGTCAGCACATCATTCAGAGCCATCTATAAACCAGGCTCATTCTTTTTTCTTCAGTTAGCTGGTCATCAGCAAGTCTCCAGGAAGTCAAAAGTGTCATTTATAAGAAGTATGACAGTGCAACCAAAATAGGCATATTGGGAGTGTGAATCATCCACTCACACAAATTACTTATGCCTACAGGGCCTATTCAAGTCCAATATTGTATATACTACCTCCTCTGAATAGTGGAATGTTGTTGTATGCCCAAGTTTATGACTTAGTGGATCAAATAACACCTAGCTCATGATGGCTTGCTCAGGTCCTATAAGGTGCTTGATGTCCATGGTCAGGTTTTCAGTCTCTACCAGAGCCCAGATCAGCAAGCTAGGAGCTATTTCTCAAAGGAGAAAGGTGATCTGAAAAAGAAAATATAGCTTTATTCTAAAACCTGTTGGGTCTGCATTGTGGTTCTCCTTGCTACAAAAGGCTTATCCCAGGATCCATCTCTCATCTCAACTTGCCATGGGTACCTTTATTCTGGGCCATATGTTCCAAGTGATACAGCAACTCGCCTTGCACCCTTAATTTGCTCTGGACCCCTTTATAATTTTTTCCTCCCAGCCCTACAACTCTGGGCTCAGCTGACATAGAGATCTTAAAACCCAATGGAGGAATAATTTTGCCTTTGGACCCAACAATGGATCCCATCTCTAAATACTATCTGGATGTTCATTATCTTCAATTGCAACCAAACACAGAACCAATTCCAGATTTCCCATATTTCTTAGAAGATATTTTGTTGCAACTAATCTTTGCTGGAATAATCTTAATGTCTATATCAGTTAGCATTCTCAGATGCAAGCAACAGAAACCAACTTGGCTAGTTAAGTATACAAGAAGTTTATTCAAGAATATTGAGGAGCTCTCAGAATCCTCAAAAGAGTTAGATAATCTGTAATGAAGAATATGTAGAAAAGAAAAATTGTGCCACAGAATTGGTCCAGTGACAAACCCACTACTACTGCCAATACTATTGCCTCTGCCACTGGAAACAAATACAGAAATTTACACACCCAGGATGCTGAATTATGCCACTAGACTGACACTGTTGTCTCTAGAAATTGAATTCCTTCATGCCATAAATATGTAATAAGTAACTACCATATGCAAGGCAATGTTCTGAGTGCTGAAAACATGGCTGTCTAAAGAGAAAAAAAAATCCCACTCTTATGGAATTTACAGTGCAGTGAAGGGAGAGAAATGATAAGCAGATTAATAAAATATATAGTATATTAGATGATAATCACTAGGAAGAAAAATAATGTAGAGTAAAAAGGATAGTCAAAGTTAGAGAGGAATTGTAATTTTAAGTAAGATGACCAAAAAATGTTTTCCTAACAAGTGACATTTGAGTAAAAACCCAAAGAAGGTAAGGCAGCAGAAAGGTATCCAACTATCTGGGCAAGAGCATTTCAGGGAGATATAACATCAAGTCCAAAGGCTGTGAATTCAGAGAAGACCTGAGATGTTCAAAGAAAAGCAAATATGACTAAAATAAGGTAAGCAAGAAAAATGCGATCAGATTATGTAGGGCCCTATAGACTAAGAGCAAGACTTCAGCTATCACTCTAAGATGGAAAATGTTTGGAGAGTTTTGAGCAGTGGAGTTACCTGATCTCACATATTCTAATGGGGTAATTCTGGCTGCTATGTAGGCAGCCCAAAAGAATGACAAATGCATTCATTCATTTATTCATTCATTCATTCAACAAATATGTATTGCATACCTAATATTCCAGACACATTTTTAGGTGCTAGAATGCAATACTAAGCAAGACAAACAAAAATCCTTGTGCTCCTGTAGCTTATAACATAATAGGAGAAAACAGAATGTATATAAGCAAATAATTATATGATACAAAAGGTGGTGCTAAATGCTCTGAAGAAATCTAAGGCAGAGCTTAGGAAACGTTTCATAGCACAGATGGGAAGTAACTTTTTAGCTAAGGTAGTCAGGCAATTCCTCTCTGATATAGAGACATTTGACCAGAAATATGAATGAGGTAATAGAGTAAGCCATGCAGATATCTGGGGGTAGAATGTTCTGGGAAAATTATACACTAAGTCCAAACACCCTGATATAGGAACATTATTGGTAAATTCAAAGAACAGGGAGGCCTGTGTGGCTAGAACAGAGTGAGAGAGGAGAGTGGTTTCAAATGAGGGCAGAGATGTATGAAAGTGCCAGATCACACAAGGGCCTTGTAGGTCATTGCAGTGACTTTGGATTTTATTTTGAGTGGCATGGGTAGTCATTGAGGTGTTTTGAACAGAGAAGTGGCCTAATTTGACATCCTTAGCAGCTATGTATGAAATAGACTAATGAAGTTTGTGGTCAGGTGCTGTGCCTTTCCCACAGCCCAGTACCTCACAGCCCAGTACCTTACCTGAGGATAGCTTTTGAAAGATGCATATGCATTAAAAACTTCCCATGATAACCTGGGTTCTTTCAGATCAACCAAATCTTAAGGTCAGGTAGGACCAAGATCAGTCCATCACTATTTGGAGGTGGTACATTCAGGATCAGCAGAGCCAGAAGTCACATGCAAGCTACATGAGCAGGTGGTTCATACACCCAAAATATTCACTACTGTTACACCAGTCCCTGTCTCTAACTTCATACCTCTGGTCAGATGGGGGAGGTACCTTATGATCAGCTAATCAAGGAAGGAAGAGGAGGAGCTTAATTCATGGTTGGACCAGCTTAGTATATGGGTGGAAGCTTATATAAACTCTGACTGCACTAGAGCCCTACCCAGGGGTGGTTTCAGAAGACAGCCATCAGAGAAAATCTTCTTAATGTGCAGAATTTCATGTGTTGTACCAGATTATCCACTTCATGAGAAAAGAGAAGTAGCCCGAGGTTAGAATATACATAGATTCCTGGGCAGTAGAAAAGAGCTTGGCTGATTGTTCAAGGCCCTAGAAGTAAAGAGATTAAAAGATCAAGAAAAAGAGTTTGGTGAAAGAAGCATAGTGGATGTACCTATGGGAAGATATTTATTTTGCAGTTTAACAGTTGCCAGAGAGCATCCAACATGGAAGAGTCACTAGATAACAAAAAGAAAAGCACAGCTAGACCAGTTAGACTACTCCAGTCTGGTACAATAGGCACATGAATGGAGAAACACAGAATGCAAGTATGGAGGCTAAGTATGGGCTAAATATTGTGTAGTCTCACTAACCATGGCTGATCTAGTTACTGTTGCTGCTGAATGTATAACCAGTTAGCTGAAGAGACAAAATTTGAGTCACTATTATGGCACCTTCCCTCAAGAAGACCAATCAGCCATTTGATGTCAAGGAGATTACACTGGATGCCCTCCACCCTGGAAGGAACACCAATTCTTTTTTTTTTTCTTTTTCTTTTTTTTTTAAATTTTATTTATTTTTGGCTGTGTTGGGTCTTCGTTTCTGTGCGAGGGCTTTCTCTAGTTGCAGCAAGCAGGGGCCACTCTTCATCACAGTGCACAGGCCTCTCACTCTCACGGCCTCTCTTGTTGCGGAGCACAGGCTCCAGACGCGCAGGCTCAGTAGTTGTGGCTCACGGGCTTACTTGCTCCGCGGCATGTGGGATCTTCCCAGACCAGGGCTCGAACCTGTGTCCCCTGAATTGGCAGGCGGATTCTTAACCACTGCGCCACCAGGGAAGCCCATGAACACCAATTCTTAATGAGTACAATTGACATGTATCCTCGGAATGGGCTTGACTTTCTCACCTTAGTAGGCATCACTACCTGAGAACTCACAGAGTGTTTTCTGCACCAACAGGATCCCACATGGTATTGTGGCAGATTAAGGGACCAACTTTACAAAAAAGCAGGTTCAGTAGTAGAGCCATGCCCATGCTATCCACTGATCCTATAACATACTGCACAGTCTAAGTGCTGCTGGCCTTTAGGGTGATGGAGTAGCTCTCAATGAATCAATTGAAACACCAGCTTGAGACCATTTCTTACAAGGATGTGATACCATCTTTTAGGATATAGTATATAACCTAAGTCAATGACCATTATATGGTACTAAGCCCTCAATAAGTATAATATATATATATATGTCTCTGAGAATGAGAACCAAGAGTAAAAGTAAGAATGGCCTTGCTTACCATTACCCTCAATGACCCACTTGGGCAATATGTGCTTCCTATCTCCACAATCTCAGACTCTGTGGATACATTCATTTTCTATTTCTGCTATAAAAATTATCACAAACATGGCAACATAAAACAACACAAATTATCATCTCATAGTTTTGTAGGTAAGAAGTCTTGTTTGGCTTTCTCTGCTTAGGGTCTCCCAAAACAAAAATTCTGGTGCCAGCTAACCTGGGGTCTTATCTGGAGGCTCTGGCATAGAATCTACAAATGAGTTTTCAGGTTGTTGGCAGAGTTCAGTTCTTTATGGTTGTAGAGTTGAAATCCTCATTTCATTGCTGGCTGTCAGCTGGAAACCATTTTCAATGCCTTAAGGTTGTCCACATTCCTTGTCATGTTGCCTCCTCTATCTTAAAACCAACAACAGCACAATGAGTCCTTCTCGTGCTTCAAACCTCTGACTTCCTCTTCTACAACCTAAAGAATACTGTCCTGCTTCTAAGGGTTCATGTGATTAGTTTGTGCCCAATTGGATATCCAGGATAATTTTCCTATTTAAGAGTAACTGATTAGTAAGCTTAATTACACCTGAAAAGTCCCACTTGTCATGTTAAATAACATAGTCACAGATAATAGGGATTAGAGCATGGATATTTTTAGGGGTCTAGAAGCCCTGGTTCCCAGGGACATAGTAAAAACCTCATTGAACTTTAAGCTACAGTTGCCTTCCAGTTACTTTAGGCTCCTTGCACCAAGAAACCAGCAGACAAGAAAATTAGTTACCATACTGGCAGGGGAATTCAACCTTCATTATCTGGAGGAGGTAGGACTACTATTACTATTGGGGACAGGGAAGAATACATTTGAGCACCCTGTTGATCCACTGTTTCATTGTACTCCCCTGATAATTTTGATAATGAACAGACAAGGACAGAAGTCACAGACTGAGAAAGGCATAGTGGCATAGAACGCATATCTCTTGGGGATGAAGGTGTATTATTCTGCTCAGGCTGCCATAACAAAATATCATAGACTGGGTAGCTTAAACAACATAGTGATTTATTTGTCACAGTTCTGAAGGTTATAAGTCCCATATCAAGATCTGTCAGAGTTCAGTTTCTGGTGAGAGCTCTCTTCCTGGCTTATAGATAGTTACTTTGTCCTCATTTGGCCTTCGCTTGGCACATGCACATAGAGACGTAGAGAGAGACCTCTCTCTCTCCCTCTTCCTCTTCTTATAAGGCCACCAATCCTATCAGATTAGGGCCCCATCCTATAACCTCATTTAAACTTAATTACCTCCTTAAAGGCCCTAATCTCCAATATAGTCACACTGGGGGGTTCAGGCTTTAACATATGAATTTGTGGGGAATAAAATTCAATTCATAGTAGAGGTTATGAGTCATCTCACCAGTTATGCCCTCTGGACAAGAAGGAAACTAGCTGAGGGTGAGTGGCTCTAGAAAATATTGAAGAGAAGGGAGATAAGAAGTATCCATTGTGGTTTCAAGATAGCTACAGCAACAAGAGTTTGTACCACTAACTTTCCTTTTTTAAGTTTTTCAAAGAAAAGAGATTGTAGTGGTGTTTTCTCTGACTCTACCTCTGACAACAATTACATGGTTTTTTTTCCAACACCAAAGTGAATTCTCTGACACTACCTGGGTGTGCAACAATTCAATTTAATTCTGACACTGAACCAGTTTGCAGGGCAGAAATAGAGACACAGATGTAGAGGACAAATGTATGGATACCAAGGGGGGAAAGTGGTGGTGGGTGGGTGGTGTGATGAACTGGGAGATTGGGATTGACATGTATACACTAATATGCATAAAATAGATAACTAATAAGAACCTGCTGTATAAAAAAAAATAAATAAAATTTAAAAATTAAAAAAAAATTCTGACACTGACATTGGAAGTTAGCACAGACCCCACAGGTTAAGAGGTCAGTCCTACATGACTCCCCCCACTTCAGATGTCATTAACAAGTCCCAGGGGCCACCCATACTTCTAACTGGCTATAAATTCTAGGGTTCCCACAACCATTTCCTGAGGTTTAATCATTCACTAGACCAACTCGCAGAACTCAGGAAAACACTTCACTAATGTTTATCAGTCTATTATAAAGGATACAATTTGGGAACAGCCAAATGTAAGAAATCCATAGGGCAATGTATGGCAGGAGAGGGCACAGAGCTTGTGCGCCCTCTCCAGGTGTGCCATTTCCCAACACTTCAATGTGTTCAATAATTCAGAAGCTCTCTGAATCTCATTGTTCAAGAATTTTGATAGAAAATCTCCAGCCCCTCCTCACCTCTCCAGATTTCAGGGCATGGGCCTAAAAGTTCTAACCCTCTAATCTCATGTTTAGTCTTTCTCATGGCCAGCTCCCAGACTAAAGCTACCTTGGTGCCCCACCCAGAGTCACCTCATTAGCATAAACTCAGGTGTTGTCTGTGGTTGAAAGGGGTTCATTATAAATAACAAAGATATCCCTGTCACTAAGGAAATTCTAAGAATTTGGGGAGCTCTGTGACAGGAACTGGGTACAAAGACCATACATGTTTTGTATTATACCAATAAAACCAACTGGAATCCTGGAGGAGCTTTTCCCAGATGGGCAAAAATCATATGAACAAGTGAATTCAAGCAGCACAAGGGATAGACTGTAGTTGATTCTGTGATGAGTCTTTATATCCCTTCCCCCTAGCTGCCAGAAGTGTTGTTACTGAAGACCCACAGCTGAGTCCCTCTATAAGGCTTGTTCTCAGTCAAGAGCTATCTTGCCTGGGTTATAGCCCCTCCCCAGGGGCAACCTTCATATAATCACTGGTCTATTCAGGGTCCAACATCCTGATCACTTTTGTCTCCATTGGAGACAACTCTGAAGGACATCCTAGTTATAGAGCTGCCCATAGAATTAGCTATGGGGAATCTGCATTGCAGTTTAATTTCTCCCTCTGCTCAATTCTGCTTTCCACACAGCCTTACAGGTGTCATGCCTGAAAGCTCTGCTCAAGAAATCTGCAGGGACTTCCCTGGTGGTGCAGTGGTTAAGAATCTGCCTTGCAATGCAAGGGTCATGAGTTCAAGCCCTGGTCAGGAAGATCCCACATGCCATGGAGCAACTTAGCCCGTGCACCACAACTCCTGAGCCTGCACTCTAGAGCCCATGAGCCACAACTACTGAGCCCACGTGCTGCAACTACTGAAGCCCACGTGCCTAGAGCCCATGCTCCACAATGAGAGAAGCCACCACAATGAGAAGCCCACACACTGCAACGAAGAGTAGCCCCCCGCTCGCCACAACCAGAGAAAGTCCATGTTCAGCAACAAAGACCCAACACAGCCATAAATAAATAAATAAATAAATAAATTTTTTTAAAAAAGGAATCTGTATACACATATCTGTTTCACAGTCTGTTTACTGAGGAACCAAGGAAGCACCAATTGGAAAGTGGAGAAATGAGACAGGGAAGAGAATAAAGCCAATGCAGGGTACATTCATTAGCAGGTTACTCCTGAGCACAGCTGAGGCCCATCCAGCTGAAGGAGAATTCTGAGAAACTGTAGAACATGCTTTAATGCTGTCCTGTTCAAGAAGTGAGGAAATGGGGGTATTTAATCACTCATTCCTACCAGTTATTTGTTAAAGGCTGTTCTAGGGGGTGCTAACTTCCAGGGGCAGCCTGCTGAAGTTAGAGGTGGAACACACACCTTTGGCCAGAGAAAGTCCTCAAGCAGAAAGTCACATGCCTTAAGAAATACTAAAACTGAGCCCCAGGGCATTCCAACACTTAAGATATCTGGAAGGTAAGGATGATCCAACAAAGTATGCCAAGAAAGAGTAGTCAATAAATAGGGAGATATAAAGAAGGAAAAATATTTTTTCCTTCTACCCTTCTAGGCTCTTGGCTGGGTCTCTGTAACAAAAGAGAGATTAACAAAAGAAAAACAAACAGAAGTTTATTGATATATATAGCTCATATATAGAGGAGAAACTCAGGGATGAGTTATTTAAAGGAATAGCTAGGGCTTGGGTTTATATTGTTTCTTAACGAAAGATAAGTTCTTAGAGAAGTGACAAGACAAAGGAAAAAACCTTGACTCCTAAGGGAGGCAAATTGTGGGAAGGCAAATATATGGGAAACTAATGGTAGATCAAGCCTAGTTAGTAAAGTTTGGTATTCCCCTGGTACTTTCTTTAGGCTAAGGGTCTAAAATTTTCTCCAGCGATTAAATTCTGTCTTCCCTGGTAGAGAGGGGAGAAGGGACACCTTTGTAAATTTGTGTCCTCCTTTGAGGCAAATACAGGAAGGCAGAGAGGTTTTCCTGTATCTGCTTCTTCTCAGTTACAGTCAGCTCAAAATAATCTTTATGACAAAGTGGCATATTTTAGTGTGGCAAATTCTGCTACCCTTCAGAGACAACAAAGAGAGAACATTTTCCCAAAAGCCAAGGAGGAAGTAATCACATTATGTCAAATGCAGCTCATGAGTGAGTAATATGAGGACTGAGAATTGAGTGTAGGATTTAGGAACATGGAGATTATTGGTAAACTTGTCAAGAGCTCCTTCAAAGGAGTGGTGGAGATAAAAACCTGACTGGAGTGAGTTCAAGAGAGAACAGAAGAGGATGAAGTAGACAGTGACAACTGACGATTTTAGGGTAGTTTTGTTGAAGGGGGGAGAAAAGAAAGGTAATAGTAGCTTGAAGGGATATAACATCAAGAGAGACTGTATCAAGGTGGGAAATATTGCCACATATCTACATACTGTTGGGACTGATACAGTAATGATGAGAAAACAGATGAAACAAGGAAGGAAAGAGATACTTGCATAGTCCTTGAGCTGATAAGGAGGAATGAAAGTGAATGTACAAGGAAAGGGGCTGTCCTCTACATATGTTCACTGCGTTCACATCACTTTCATGAAATACCAGATGGTGAAATGCAACAAATTAAAGCCACATTTACTTGACTTTACTCTGCATTCTTGATGAGTTTTTGCTTCCTGGTTCTGAATGTCAGACTTGGCCTTGTCCCACATTTTTTTGGCCTTAATTTCCCCACAACTGCACTGATTGACCCTTATAGCCTATAGAAGAGGACCAATCTTGTCCATAATACAGAGGAAATGAAGATTTTCTAGCCCATTACTTAGCTGTGAGTGATCTTTCCACTTGTGCAGCCTAAGCCTATTCTGGAAACAAGCTTCTGCTCTTTCTTTGTAACCAAATGCAGGTTCGGCCACTCACCCCTCAGCAACCAATAAATTGAGGAGCAAACTTTGGTAGAGAAAAAACGTATTTTATTCAGAAAACCCAACAATCTGGGGAGAAGGTGGACTTATGTCCAGAGACCAACTCCAAAGATTCTGCTCAGCCATGACAATTTTTAAAGGGAAACAATCTCAGTTAATCATTAAGGCAGGAGGTCAGATTCTTCATCCTTTTTCCATTGTGTGCAGGCCTGCTGACTTCTCCCAATCTTCCTTGGGATGCTTTCTTGCATGGTCCGCCTGCTATTAGATGTTCTCTTGCCCGTGTGGTCCATCTGCAAATTTACTAAGGGAAAGCTAGAGGTAGAGAGTCAATCATTTTTTTAACTACTTCATTCTTCATTCTTATTCCTTCTAATCCAGGAGAGGAATCAACAGGTTAAGTAAGGTTTTGTGTACATTTAGAAAAGCAGAAATCAGGAGCTATGTTAAATGTTGCCTAATGATCTCACCTTTATGATTAAGGTCTAAGGAAAACAGGGATGAACAAACAGAAAGGGGGCAAAGGAGCTGCTTACACTTTGAGTTCCTGTTTTGATAATATGCCTAATACTTAGATCTCTATAGGACTGGGGCCCTATTTTTCTTACTAGTAATGCTCATTCCTGGGATTTGTCTGCTTCCCCTGAACCCTAGCTTGGTAGCTAGAACCCTTATACATTCTGGCAGATTTTCTGGAATGCCGTCAACCTTCTAGCTTCTTTGATCTTCCAATGTAACTCGCATCAGTGTGTTTTGACCATCTCTTGGTATGTCCCATTATCTCATGTTTGAATCCCTCTCCCATTCTCTCTCTCTTTCTCCATTACTGAGTCTTTTTCTGGGAATACAATGCTATATTTTGTAGTTTCAGCTTTGCTTGGAGGTCTGGCAGAACCTGAAGCTGACTCAATTGCCTGAAGGTCTAGGCATCCCACAGTCTGTCCTAAACCACTGTAGTTACCTGAGCCATGCTTGGCTATGTCATGAAAAAATACACTGAAATTATTGTGATGTACTAATAAAGAATATTCAATGGCACATTTTAGTAGGAAAAGTCTGAAACTACCACTCAAATTCTGCTATCATTTTCATTTTTCTGCCAAAACAGTTAAACATAGCCCAAACTACTCCTCTGCCATGAGACAATTGGCTTTGTTCTGTGCATATCAAATAAATTCAGTAATCTTTATCATCTTGGTCATGTGGAAATAAATAGTGGCTGAGTAACTGGTTTAGAGGTTAGGTCAACAGTCCCAGTTGTGATTATAAATACAGTGTGGGGCTTTCTGTGAATCTCCTCTCCCCCTGCCCTTTAACCGGGCTACACTTAATTTGCCTTGTTCACTAGTAATCCAGTTAAAAAACTGAACACTATGCTTCTTGAACTTGACTGCCATATTGAATAATTCTAGTTCCTGTCCTTTGTACTGTTTAAGTCACAAAGTAGTGTCATTCCATTTGCTTGTAAATCTTTTACATTATTTCAGTTTTGACTACCTTCAAAATAGAAATGTCCTTCTTTTTCCTCAAATTGAGATATTCCTTTTCTGTTCAGCAACACTACTTTCATTTAAAAATTAAAGCGTGGATGAACTGAGACTAGGAACAACTGAACAAAGTTGCTGCTATGCTCAAGATATTTTAAAAATTTATAGACAGCAATAAAGGTCTTCACAATGAAAAAAGTATGCAAATCTGATTAGCTCGCTTAAAAAGGGAGCTGAAAGCCAGCATATCAACACGCAAAGGTCTTGCCAGTAGCAAATCATCTACATTGCTAATTACCAAGCTCATTCTGGAAACTGAGCCATGATATCAATGAGATCAATGAGCTTAGTGGGCTCTTAAATACTCAGCAAATAGCTCTTTACCTTAAATATAATCTTTGGGATTGATCTGAATAGTTTACCAAAGCATACAGTTAAGTGTGAGTCTATTCTACTGGGAAACAATAGGAAAAAAATTAATTTTACCTTTTTGGCTTACTTTTTAAATCCACAAACAATTGGAAAACATCTTCTCATTGATTAAAAGAAGCAATAGCAAACTAGATCTCAAAACATAAATGTCCAAATTCTGTCTTTTGAAAGGATTTTGATGGGAATCAGAATATGCCACTGTAAAATGTGCCACTTTGGCAAATGGATTAGTTTGCCAAATAGGGGAGAGAAAATCATCACCAAAGATGGGAATTGATGTCAAGGTAAGTGTGCATAAACAGTGCTTACCAAAATAACCATTATCTTCTGTCAGTTACCCTATGTATTTCCTAGAAATTTTCCCACAAATTATCACCACTAGAAGCCCAAATCTGCTTTTCCTTGTCTAGTCACTCCTCCACAATTTATTGTCCTTTGTTAAAATGGTATATAAGCTCTTGAGTGTAGCCACATCTTTGGGTTTTTACTTCTTTTCTGTGAAAACCCCAGGCACATAAAAATATTAACATCAATCAAAATTGCATCCCTTTTATTCTGTTAATCTGTGTTTCATCAGTTTAATTTGCAGGCCTGAGCCATTTATGCTAAAAGGGTAGAGAGAAGGTTTTTCCTCTCCTACAATCTACAATGGCAAGCTTCATCTTTCTACAAGGAAGGGGGGTAGGTAATATTGTTAGTCTCTGGTCATCTTTAGTTACATAAAAAGCCAAACTTTCTCAAAGGAAATTACTAGAACCATTACTTATTACCTGCTGTCTTGAAAACTTTTAGTTGATAACAGAGCCATTATATGGCACTGAATCCTACATCTGTGTTCAAAGTATTTGTAATTACACATACATTCTTACTACAGCATCTACTCATGTACTCTTCTGTTATTAAATATTTATTGAGTTCCTATTTGTTGCTACCTGCTGAAAAACAGACATAGTACTTGCCCTTATGGAATTTATAGTAAGACGGACATGAAACAACTTATCACAAGGTGATAAATGTCAGAGTGCTATGGTATCAAATAAAAAGCAAACCTGGACTTGGGGAAGAAGAGTGTATTCAAAAGGATTATTGTAAGAGGGACAACAAGGACTACTGCAATGGGGGAGGAGGGCAATTACAATAGGGAGTCTGGTCTGAATGCTGCAAGTGTCTCAAAGGTCAAGCAGAAAAGAGCTTTTCTTCTATAGGGAGAGGTGAACAAAGCTAGAAAAAAGTGAGTGTGGGGGAATGGGAAGAATGGATGGAACTGTCATGATCAGGCTGCAGCTCATGACAAAGATGCTCTCCTTGATCAAACTCTAGTCAGGCTCCTCTGAGCCCTCTTCTCAAGTAAGCTTCAACTTTGGCCTATGAGAGCTGCAGACTTTCTGCACGAATGATTTCAGCTACCTCCAAGACTCAGAGACTGTAACAAACACTAGTATTTTCTTCTAACAGCTCAAAGCAGCCCCCCTAGGATGATGACCCAACTCCCTTAAGTTCCTATCTGAGAAAAAGTCACTGGTGCAAAAAATATGCACTATTTGTTCTGGCCAAAACCTGACTACAGCCCCCACCCCCACTTTCCCTTAGAAGCATTTACTTTAAAAACTTAGACTTATAAATCCTTCTTCTCTCCCTTTGAGTTGTATATGTATCTCCTACAAACTAAGAGTGTCTTTCTCAAGGACCTAAGGGCCTCTCCTTTGAAAGTAATCATCAGGAATACTAGGGCCCCTGTCTCTTAGTCTCTGTGGGAGGGTGGGATCCTAACTTTGATAAGTGCCACTTAGCAGGCACAGGTGGCCTAATCACATTAAAGTGATCAATGCCCTTACCTGCTTCTTGCAATTTTTCACTTCCCTGACTCTGCTCAAGCACCCCACACATTTCCCCTTCCTACTTCTTCAATTTCCCTTTGAAATGCTCAGTCACTTCTGCACAGATCAGATTTGATCTCAGGTTACACTGGGGTCTCTCCCCTACTTCAGTGGGACTGTTAAATAAAATCTATCTTTACTGCCTTTAATTAGTGTCTGGCTTTGTTTTTTTTTTTTAGTAATCAGAGACTGTTTTACCCTGAGGTCAGCCTATTCTCAGGAGGGTCCACTAAGAGAGGGTTGTATGCTGGCTTGGGCTGAGAGTGAGTCATAGTTGAGGAGCCTGCGGAAAGGAGAGAAGCTTAACTAAAGTTTGATCAGGTCAGATGAATGGGCATTTTGTTCCAATTAATTAGTGGGGACAAATAGTTCAGCTAACCATTTATGAGACAAAAAATGGGAATTTGGAAGGCCTCTGTTTTGTCCTAGGTAAGTGACAAGGAGATCTGTGAGTCTTATCTAACTCATGTAGGATGGATGTCCCTTTGCAATAAGCCAATTCAAAAAAGGGTGGTGGGATTTCTTAACTGTTGCTGTCTTCCAGGAGCACAAGGCTCAGGTAACATTCACTACCGTTAGTGGGAAGACACTGCAGAACACCAATCCTTGTTCAAGGGTTAGAAAAAAACCACCCAGTCCAGTTATATATAAGTTCCTTCCTGAGTGATGGGTTGGAAGAAGCCAGATAAATGGTACTTGGGTAGAAAATATTAGCCTGTGATGATACAGATTAATTCTTGTGTGAGGAATTTCAAGTTCATCCTTCTAGCAACAAAAAGGGTACAAAAAGTGAGAGAACTGAGTAATGTGGTGACAACGGTGAATTTTACCTGAGCCCTGTGCTCCTGAGGAACAGGGAAGACTAAGAAACTACCTCACCCTTTGTGTTCCAGGAAATGGTTTAGTACAAATAATCTCCTTTTGCTATATGACTTAGATAAGACTCACTGACTCCCTTTATTTATATATAACGAGGCCAGACATGGACCTTCCAAATTCTCATTCTTTGCCTCATAACTAATTTGATGAGCTCTTTTTTTCCCACTGGTGAATGGGAACAATACACTTATTAACCAAATTTTGGTTAAGATTCTGTTCTTCCCCCAGTTACCTGAACTTGACCCATCTGCAGCCTGAGCTGAAGTACAGCCTTCTCGGCCCTCCAAGAACAGGCTGACCTCAGGATAAAATATTCTCTGATCTACTTACTATCCCACAAGGCCACTCTTTCTTCCAACTTCCCCACACTTGGTTCCTTCCAGCTCTGTTTGTTCTATATAAAAGAAAAACTTGTTTTGCTTAATTCTTGAGACTTGAAGATATTATGCAGTAATTCTCTCTATTACAATAGATCCTTTGTCCCTTGCAATAATGTTTTGAATAAAATCTCTCCTTACTGAGTTCCAATTTGGTTTTTATTTGACAGGGGGGAGAGAGGTAGGCAAGGGACAGATCACAGAGCCTTGCTATCTCAGACAATGGCAAAGCATTGAAGGTCTTAAAAAAGAGAGTGATAAGATCAGATTTGCATAATAAAAATCCTTCAGGCCTAAGTGGGGAGAGGGGATTTCTGCCTTGGCCACTTCCTTGGTTGATGGGGCTTTCTCTGAGGAGGGAGAAGATTGGGGCAGGAGGAGGTGATTTTGTTCAAAACACTCATTTTGAACATGCTGAATTTGAGGTGACCTGGAGATGTTCAGTTAGAGCAAGAGATGTGATTCTGAAGCCTTGGGGAGAAATATGTGTCAGAGAATTAACAACACATACATGATTATTGAAGCCCTGGAGTAATGTCCTCTTCAATCTCAAATTATAATATATAGGTTCCTTCTCTTTTAGTCTTGGCCTTCCCTGGATCATGACTCCAATTTTAACCTCTATTTTTGTTTCTCCTTGTTTTTTCTTCCTGCTTTAGAATATATGGACAGGGATGTATAAACTATAAAAGTAAACTCCACATCAATAAAAAACTAGATGAATATTTGTTATTCCTCTCAGGCCATATAGCTTCATTTAGCACTTTAAACAGTTGCTAACTGCTCTCCTCATAATGAAATGAAAGAAGTATCAAATTCTGTTTGAAACTTATTTACCATACAATAGTGTCTAACACAAGATCAGCAACATCTTTAGTCCTAAGGGTAACAGGATGGGTAGAGGAACTAAGAAGTTCCTAAGGGCTTTACTAGATACTTCATAGGAAGTCATGAGGCATAGGAAACCCAGAAAGATGAGAAGGAGACATGAAGAAAAAGTGACAATGTAGAAGAAAAGATAAGAGAAAAAAAAAAAAAAAGAAGGGGCAAAAAGCAGAAATTATTAAAGCACCCATAGTGGGGAGTTTTAAAGGATAGGGTGGTTGATGATACCAGTATTCATGTCAAGGGATTCCCAGTGCCTTTACAATAATGAAAGTTTAATTTTAAAACAATTTAGTTAATATTGGAAAATAACTTTGTTATGGTAGACCAACTTGACAATAGAGTTGCTGCTTGTTCTAGATCTTCACCATTCTGTGGCTACAAAATAAGGTCAAATTTACCTTAAGAACCAAATTATGAAAGCTCCAACAATTTGCTGAAATACTGAAGCCGAATTTGGCCTCTGTACCCCAACACTAAATTAAATCTTGAAGACAGAGTTTGGGTGAAGTAGAAAAGAAGAGCTTTATTGCCTTTCCAGGCAAAGAGGCCACAAGCAGGTTAATGCCCTCAAAACTGTGTGTCTAAACCTGGAGGGGGGAGTGAGAAGTTTTATAGTAATAGTTCAAAGAGGGTGTGATCAGCTCGTGGGTATTCTTCTGAGTGGTTGCTGGTGAGGTAAGTGGGCGTCAGCATCACCAACCTTCTGGCTGGGTTGGAGTCTATGTGCTTGTGGGCATATCCTTAAATTCTCCCACCTGGTGGGGTTTTAGTATCTGCACAACTGCTCAAAGATATTATGTTTATCCCTTGAGGGGGAACCAGGACCCTGCCCCAAGGCTGCATTATTGTTTCTTTTGACTGCTCTTCTCGTCTCTGCATCCCCTCACTTCTCTAATTAGCAACTGTTTGAACCTGCTCCTTGGAACTCAGGGAAGTTCATGGAAGCTGAATAAAGCCTATTTCCTGTAATCAAGAAATAGGTGATACATAAAGGCTTTTGTGGCCAGGAGCCCCACAGGGTCCTGCTCATTATTAATATAGCCCTTCTCAAACACTTCCCCAGTGATTTTAGGAGGTTCCATAAATGAACCTATCAGCTCTAATCCCTCCCTTTCTCTGGGATCCACTGTGAACCTCCTATGTCCATTAGTACACTTGATAAAGCTCCTCCACTGCAACTGCTCATCATGAAAATCCCATGTACGTGCCAGGGCAGCTGCTTTCAGATTTTCCCAATGCTTGCAATGAGCCACACAAAACTTTGGGTGCTGAGAGCACCTTCTTCTCAAATCTCTGTCAAAGTTTTCACCTGAAACTACTTCTTTGTGCCAGAATTTTACATAGGCTCTTTTAAACAGGTCTGTCTACTTCTAGCCCTGTCTCCTCTAACTACTCAAGTATGCATTCAATCTACTATGTGCCCAACAATGTGTCAGGAGTCAGCAATACAACAGTGAAGAAGACAGATGCAGTCCTTGGCTTTTGTGGAGCTTATAATCTAGTGATATGATAACCCAAATAACAGAGGCTTAAGTGCCTTACAGGATTTAGTCTTATCCTTAACCGCTACTTTGCCAGTTAAGGATTATTATGATTCTCATTTTACAGACTTAAAGTCATTAAGTTGCTCACTCAGAGTCACAGAGTTAGTGAGGGAAGAACCAGGATTTAAGCCCTGGCCTATCTGACTATACAGCCCATGCTCTTGACTCCTAATAGGTTCCCTCAAAACAAATCCACAGGGCTGGACAGTTTATAGAGATCAGATCTACCAGCCTCCTCACCCACCTTACCCTTCTATGAACCCTTTTGCATGAATTCAGTGTCCCTCTCTGAGACCTGCTTCCCACCCCACATTAAGAGCTTAGGTATATATCAAGGTATAAACATAAGAGCATCGGTGAAAAGCTTCATAGACCAAAAATCCTTTCATACTATTCTAAACAAAAACCTTTCTGATGATAATCACCTAGTGAAATACCTTTGAGACTGGTGCCTGCAAATGTGTCATAACTTTTAACTAAATATTGATAATCAACTGGCTCTAAAGAGAGCTCTTCTTGCCCACTGGAAATCTCTTTGGTTATAAACAAGATCTAAAATGAAAGTTTACAAAGGCAGTAGGATTAGGGACTTTATCTGAGTTTGTGATGTCCCTGGCAATAGAGGTTCTCAGCAAGTCCCCACACAAGGGCTGGAAGTTGAATGGTCCTCCACATTCAAAGGAACCAGTGGGCTCTACTCACTATTTTGTGGCTTTTGAATTGTTTCTCTGATTGTGAGGATTGGTGTATGCTGAGCCACCCCTGCTTTTTCATTTGGGCTCCTCTGTGATAAGCAGTACACTTCTGAGAGGTGGATGAAATGTAAAACACTCTCCCTGTGCCTCTCTGTGATAGACACTGGAGCAACGAACTCTACCCTATGGAGTAAACCCTCAACCTGTTCAGGGTTCTAGCCAGTGCTGCAGTTTTTTTTTTTTTTTTTTTTTTTTGCGGTATGCGGGCCTCTCACTGTTGTGGCCTCCCCCGTTGCGGAGCACAGGCTCCGGACGCGCAGGCTCCGGACGCACAGGCTCAGTGGCCATGGCTCACGGGCCCAGCCGCTCCGCAGCATATGGGATCCTCCCAGACCGGGGCACGAACCCGTATCCCCTGCATCGGCAGGCGGACTCTCAACCACTTGCGCCACCAGGGAGGCCCAGTGCTGCAGTTTTAATTACAATTTACTTTCTAGCATGATAGAGTAAGATATTTTTAAAGTCTAAAATGTTTTATTGCCTTTAGATTATACTCTCTTCCATGAAATGCCAATCTGTTTGGAACCAGAGTCTAGGGTTTCTTCTTTTGTTGTCATCCTCCAAATATTGTCTAGCATACAGTGTTGATAAAAGGTCTCTCTGCACAGGGTAAAAGCAGCCAGGTGAGGGAAGAAAAACCTGCCAATGAACTGATGTTTTAGACTCTACTGACCATAGGTGACTACTTGATACTTAACAGAATTGACCGATTCACACACCTACTAAATCACTGTGTAGTCATAGTCTATTCTGTCCAATACCATAGTTGTATGGCTATTCTAAGTTTAGACTAAAGTTAAATGAAATTAAACTTTTAGTCCCTCAATCATACTAGCCCCATTTCAAGTGTTCAATAGTCACAGGTAGCTAGTGGCTATTGCATATTGGACAGTGCAGACATATAACATTTCCACTGTCACAGAAAATTCTATTGGGCAGCACTGGTCTTGAGGATAAAGCTACTGTTGCTTTATTGAGATAATTCAATTCAGTACAACTACTCTGGGCAAGTGGTAGTTTCAACTGTTAAGGAGGTAATATTTTCCTGAAACTGATATGTGTACGGCCACAAACTATAACATGAGGTAAATGTGCTAAGTGTTCTAATTATCGGAGCGAGGAGAGAGTCATTCTGACTCAGGTGAGGGGAAAGTCTTATTGTTGCAGGAGGCAACTAAGCTGGTTTCTCAAAAAGGGTCAGATGGAAACAGTCAGAAATTGACCAGTGGCTGGTGGGAGGACTGGGGAGGAGTAGAACAATTTCTGTGGAATGTGAGCAAAGGGTATGAAGGTTTGAAAGTTTTGAACCTGTGTGGGCAAGTGTAAGTGCTGTATTGGTTGCTGGCATGTGCTTGTTGAGTTCATATTTCAAAGTCTAATTCTTTCAATTCCTTTATAAATCTCTGCAGTTAAGGTTATTTTCATATTCATGATGAAATTGCCTTTTTGACTTCCCTTGTGATTTGAAGATAAGCTTGCAATCTAACTATTGCTGCCAGACTAATATTTCTTTTATATATATCTCTATAAACCAGAAATTCAATTTATTAATTTATAAGACGCATAACTATCAACTGTCCAGGTGTTGGTGTCTGCTGAGCAGTATATTCTATTTCTATAGGCAAATTTATAAGAGAAATCAAATTATAAGCACAAGACTGCTTGGAGAGCCTGGAATCTAAGCAAGGGAGTCAGTTAGGTATTCCAATAGCTAGTGTCATCCAGATATGACAGCCTAATGCATCTATAACCACTATTAGAATACCTAGATGACTGTTTCTTCAGGACAATGTATATCATGCTATTCCTGTTTTCAGAATTTGTAACAGTTTCTTGTCTAAATTGGTAAATCTAAACTCCTCTACCTGGCATTTAAGGCCCTACTTAATCAAATGACATCTTATTTAGTTGAATTTATCCCCCATTAGGATATATAACATAACAAAACAATTATAATGCAGTAGTTTTGATGTGACCATTTTAACACAGTCATTTTGATGCTAAGACCTTTTGTTGATGCTGCCTGAGCAAGATTGTTTTAACATAGACATATATGACAGATTCTAAAACAAAAGCTATTAAGCTGTCAGCTTTTTTTAATGACCAAATATGGAATGTAACATCTGTGACCCCCAACCTGTTCCCAATTTTTTTCTATATCCACCTAAGCACATTCTACTCTGAGTCCCCATGCCTTGCTCAGTTAATGCTCAGTAAGTATTTGTTAAGTAAATTAATGACTGAATGTTAGCCAATAATTATGTTGTTCTGTACAGTTGCTATAGCTCTCCATCTTTTCAGAGTGAAGAGATTTTCCTTTAACATGGATCTTATTGTAAGTAGCTTCTAAAGGTGCTTTCCTCAGCTTACCTTATTTAGATGTCTTGTGGTCATTTTTAATCCCTATGTGTGCAGTACAGTAATAATCCATCAAACAGCTTGGTTTCCAACCAGTCACCCAGCCAACCACTCCGGGAACCACTAGAGGTATCCAAGCATTTTTTTCTAGTAGTATTTATGTTTAAAGTATGGCAATGCTTAGCTTATAGTGTTCCTAGCATGAATTACGATTCATGACATTTAATTAAATGACATCACCATCATAGTATTTCACTCTAAAGCAATTATCTTCCTTTTATTCATTCTGATGACGTTTTATTGTAAATAGGAGCAAATTGTCTTTACAAAGATTAATAAACAGCTTGCTACTTGCTAAATTCAATGCAGTCTTTCATACATTATCTTCCTTTGCCCTCATGTAGTACTTGAAACTTCCTTGTATCACTCCTCTCCTGAGTTTCATGTTATCATGTTCTACTAGTTTTCCTTCATCCTTTATGATTTTTCTTTCTTTGTCATCTGCACTGTCTTCTATTTTTCAAGCCACTCTTTTCATGATAGTGACCCCAAGCATCTCAAAGGCACCTCACACTCATGTTGAAAACTAAACTCATGTATTCCATCCCACTTCCATAAACCTGACCTTCATTCAACATTCTTTAACACCCGCCCCCAGAAAATGTTATTGCTTTTTACCTAGTTTTACAAGCCCAGCAAATTGGAAGCCAATCTTGCCTCCTCTCTCTTCTTCACTTCTACATGTATTCATCATCAAATCCTGCCAACTATACCTCCTAAATGTCATTTTTCTCCATTTTTGCCATTACCATCCCAGTTTACTCCATCATCATCATCTCTCACATGTACAGCATTCTAAGTGGTCTCCTTGAATCTAGTCTTGCCTTCTTCTAATCCATTCCTTAAATTGTTGTCAACTTTTTTTTTCAAATAAAATCTGATCATGTTACTTCCATATTTAAGACCCTTCTGTAATTTCTCATTGCTCTTCGAATAAAGGCCAAAATCCTTAAGATACCTAGAAAAGCCCTCCATGATCTGGATTTTGTCTCACTCTCCAGTTTCATCTCAGGCCATTCTTTCCTTAGCTTTTACCAGGTCTCTTGAATATGAGGATTTATGTCTTCTATCTCTTCTGGAAAATTTTTAACCATTATTGCTCTGAATATTGCCTCTGTCCATACTCATTATTCTTTCCTGCTGAGATTTCTATTAAACATACTTTGGGCATTTTTAATGTATCCTTAACCTCTCCTATTAATCTTTGTCTCTTAAAGCTGTGTTCTGGATTATTTCCTCTGGGTCTGCCACTTATTAATTTTGTTAACTTTTGCTCATGATGGTTTGTGTATTGGTGTGCTTTTGGATTGTGAATTTGTGTATGGTAGCGTTTTTTATTGTTGCAATCCTTTGTGGCAATCATGAAGTGAGTGTGTCCTTCTGGAGACATTTAGTATTTGTGTTTGCCTCTGACAGCTTCCTCAGAAATGTCACAGAATGGGGTCCCTTCTTATGTCAATTTATTGGCTTTGGTGTCCCTAGAATATGTAGGTAGTGGAAAGCTTGTATGATGGAAAATCTGTGGTAACTAATTTTCAAGGAGAAAAAAAATTATAATCTACAACCCAGGATAATATAGACAGACTTCCTTTTTCAATAGGTTTATTTTTTCCTAGTTCCTCCTTACCCTTAGTGTGTAGACTACAGAGGGTCTTAGCTTTTAAATAGAGTCTAGGTTTCAAATTCCCACTTCTTACAGACCCAAGACCTTCTCACTCCTATATAGCCATTAAACCCAAAGTCCCATTTTTGAAGAACAGCGAATACTCTCAGATCCATTAAAGTGTAAACTTACTCATACATTTTTTCAATAAATATTTATTAAATGCCTGCTATTCCAAACATTATTATACACACTGTAGATACTGTAGATTTACCACTCCCATTTTGAAGTTTCTATTTGGAGACTATTAAGCAAAAGAAATATCAAAAACTTAAAAATTAAGTGATAGTATAGCTATTTTTTCATTCAGTGTCATACTGGAACATTGGATAATGGGCTCAAGAAAGGACTATTTAATACTTTAGGAGAAGGTACTTCATTGGACATAATATTTACTATTCACTAGGGCCCAGAATCTGAAAAGTTTCATGTAAACTTATTAGGTTTTGTCTAGTAGATGTGCAAATCATTCCTATCTGGTAAAAAATAATAATAATAATAATCTTAAAGAGCATAGTCTTTTTGCCATATAAGACATTAACCAATTTTGTATCTAATATGCCTTTCCTAGTGGACTATTAAAACCCCTATTCCTCTAATTATCCTTTAACCCAACTTTACCTTCCTGCTTATTCCCTTGTTAATGAATTAAATCTTTGACACGTCCTCACTTTATATTTGTATGAGAATCATGTTTATAACTTTTTTATAATTCACATGTTTACAGGCCCCCAACAATTTCCTTTACTGCAAGTTCTGATATGCTTATAAGAGGACGCTTGCTATATTCTCTCCAGCATTACCAAATGTTTAATAGTAGGAGGTTTTCTGTTCATTTAACCTCCCATATCTATAGAAAAGAAACACACCTCCTCCTCTGTGCTTTAAGCACACTGGTCTTCTTTCATTTGTGCCATTTCTCTGCCCTCTAGCACTTTGCAGCAACTTTTTCTCTCCCTGGAATTCCCCCTTTAATCCCTGTTTCCTTTTGCTTGGTTAACCTCTACTCTTCCTTCAAATCTCAAAATTTATCTCCTTAGGAATCTTTCTTTGACTTCCTTCAGCCCCTAAAAACTATTTCAGATCCCTCTGCTATTGGGTTATTTTTTAGGCCCCTGTACAGTTTCTTCACAGGGACTTATCAAAATTCCAGTTTATTAAGTAACCTGTTTTCTGACATCTATCTCCACACAAAAGATTGTAATGCAACTTCAGATTAATACAAATAGAGACTGTGTCTCTTTTCTTATAATTTTCTCCTTAGGTGCTATCGTACCTCTTTGTTAGTACCTCTTTGTTAAGAATTTGTTTGGTGAATTAACAAATCTTCATTACCTTCTTCCTCCCCAGGTGACCCAATCATGCCCATGACTTCAACTAACATCTATGTAGATAATTCCCAAATCTGTACTTATAGGTTATGCCTCACTCCATAGTTCCAGTTTCATATTTCCAATTGTCTCTTAAAGACCTGTAGCTGATTATAGTATAGGTACTTAAACTCAACTGATTCAAAAGTTAATTCACTGTCTTTTCCTATAGATCTGTCTGTCCATTTCTTATTGTACCATCTTCTACACAGTCATCAACACTGGAAACTCAGAATCAACTTTTATGCCTACTTTTCTTTCACTAACTACAAACAATTAGTCCCTAAACCTTGTCAACACTACCTCCAAGGATCTTGATTACATTTGTCCTTTCTCCATCCCATTGACATTCCCTTAGTTTAAGAGTATTCAGTTATTTTTTTTCTAAAATAGTCAGTAATGCAATTCCCCAACTCAAAAAACTTCAATGAAATGATTTTAAAATTTTAAAAACTTTAACACCTCCACTACCTATAGAATAAAATTCAAGCCTCTTAGCACAACATAAGAAGCTCTTCACAATCTGACTAGACATATTTTTCTATTTTCATCACATTGGTCATCTTTGTTCTCTAGGAATAATATTATTTGTTTATTCTTCAACATATCACATGCTTTCATGCCTCCATGGTTTCTCTCATGTACCCTATATGTACAAAGTCTTTTCTACCCATTTTCTTCATTTGGCAAAATCACACAAATCTTTCAAGGTCCATGCTTTTCTGCAAAATCTTTCCTATTGCTTAACTTGCCAGCATTCTCCATTCTTCTACAGGCAAAATTAGTTCCTTTCTCCTCTCTCCTTTCTTCCAGAACTTTTTCTATTGTATTTTGTATATAGCTTGGCAGAAAATGCAATCCAGATCATAGGTGCATAGCCAGAAACATCTAGGGGCTCAGACACGTTTGGACATGTTCGGATGAACTGATAAGACAAGCTCAGCTGATGTCTATTTTCTGAGAAGTCTTCTGAAAAATAACTCCAGCTGTGTCCACTGTTGGGATTCAAACATATCTGGGCATGTCAAGCAAGTCTAAGCATCAGCCAAACAAAAACCCATTTAGAAGAAAAAATGAAGAGCCTTCACAAGAGAATTTATCTTTAAAAAAGAAATAAGAAGGCACAATGCACACAACTTACTAATATAGGAAGAGTTTGCAAAGGGAAATATATCTATATCTATATCTATATCTATATCTATATATATATATATTAATATAACACAGCCCCTGTTTTTCAAATCTTCAGGCTCTAGAGGTCTAACATCAGAAGATACAGAAGAACTAAGCTAATAAAATTTATGTACTGTTAAGAGACAATAGACCCAAAATGGAAACATTTGCACTAAGCCCCACATCAGCAAACCAAGACTTAATACCTAACCTAATTGCAATTTCAACCTCTCCCAGGAATATAATCTCAAACCAATCTATCTCGAATTTCCTGGTCAGCAATGGTGAGGTAATTTGCCTGATAATTCCCTTCCACCCCCAAAGAAAGATGAGGTAATTTGCTCTTTCTTTGTCCCCACCCCCTCTACCTATAAAAGTCTGCCATTTTAGTCAGTTCTTCGGAGCTTCTTTCTATTTACTAGATGAGATGTTGCTCAATTCATGAATTGTTGAATAAAGCCAATAAGATCTTTAAAAAATTATTAAGTTGAATTTTGTTTTTGAACAGATTTGGTGGCAGTGGAAGGATCTGAAGTGAACTACTGATTGCTTCAGGGACAATGAGGAACATAGGTATGGTATCCATGAACCCTTTTCATTTCTCTGTATTTCTCACCATTTCTGAGGGCTGTGGGTAAGTTTCTCTTGGTTTTGAGCTTCATTCTCTTTGTCTCGAGCTCCTGATCTAATTGACTTTCCAGTCCACAATTCCCCATTTGTTTGGAATCCCAGTCTAGTTCATAGTCCCCATTTATTGAGGTGTGCTATTTCAATCCTTTCTCCAGTCCAAGGTTCCATGTTAGGTATCATTGGTGGTTCACACAGAGCCTTCTCTTGACCAGGACATAGTAACATCTCTTGGATACTGCCCATATATTAAGGTGCACATATTTGACTTGTTTTGTGTAGATAAGGGCTATTGCTAATGGGAATCTCAGAATTGAAAAAGCCAGAAAACTTTGTGGGCATGGATCAAGCACTTAAAAACTATTAGAATACTCACCAACTAACTCAGATTCCCACGATAGGCTAAGTTGGTCATAGAATAGGTTCGTTTGACACTATGTCACCTGCCAACCTCAAGAAACTTTCAGTATAATGAGGCATACTGTAAAACATCACAGTCTTCAACCCAGTAGCAAATCCCCTTTAGATATTAGTTTGGCTCTAAGAGACCCAGAGACTTAAAATAATGGGATTTTTAAATTTGAAAGAGTTGAGCATGCCACCTTCAGGCACATCTGCTTATTTTATTTCTAAAAACTATAGTCCTGGAATCTGTAGGTTGCTACAAAAAATGGCAGAATTATACTAAAAACAGCCTAGAGTTACAATGATCATTATGGGGAATGTTCCAATTAGACAAGATCACTCATTTAAGAAGTTCACTTGAAAATAAGGGTTCCCTAATCAACAAGAATTGGATACCTCATTTTTAAATTTATTTATTTATTTATTATTTGGATGTGTTGGGTCTTAGTTGTGGCGTGCAGGATCTTTTAGTTGTGGCATGAAGGATCTAGTTCCCTCACCAGGTATCAAACCTGGACCCCCTGCATTGGGGGCTCAGAGTCTTAACCACTGGCTCACCAGGGAAGTCCCTGGGATACCTAATTTAATTGGTATATGGAAGCTTCTGAAAGCTTCAGTATTCCAAAATACATTCATTGAAAGATTCATTGCAAAAAGGCTGATGAAATAATAAAGAACACACCTAAAACAAAAGACTATAAGACTGGCATAACTCCTACAGCTTTGCTCTTTTGTTTGAGTACTAATTTTACTAATCTTCTCCCTGGAATGTCTTTCCACTCTCAAGAAACTACAAGACCATAAACAAAATCATGCCAATTAGTGGCCTTACAGACACCTCCATATCTACCATCAAAGGAGGGTTCCTCCCAGAGTTGAGGAGACTCTGAGGGATTTCTAGTAAACTGCTATTTTATTCCCTTAAACAGCCAATGGAAACTAAAATTAAAGTTAATACAAAACCTTGCCATAATAGAGCTACATTGTCTGCTTTAAACTCCACTCAGAGCTTACAGATGGGATCCTGGAAACAGTGGCAAAAGCTGGCTGAGGGTGAGAACTCTTACCAGAGTCAGATCTCTTGAATCTCTGCCTGTAGTATCCAATTAATAGAGGAAAATAAAATACCTTTTGCACCCTTTGGTGATGCCTCTTGAGTCAAAGGGGTTGTTCAATACTGCCAGAAATATTTACTGTTTGTCCCAGCTAGAAACAAAACAGTAGATCTGTGGTCAGAAATTGGCCAAATTACAGAGTCTGATAAAAAATAATAGCACTTCTCTAAGCTAAAATAAAATAAATGTACCGAGAGTGAGGGGGAAAAAAAAAGTTCTAAAGCCCTTGTAAAAGGATTTATGGATAAATCAACTTATGATGTCATTTAAGTTGCAACCTAATTCCTTAAGGAATTAAAAGCAACTGTCCTTATCTTACAAATCTTTGAAAAACCAGAAATGTGGCTCCAGTAACTCTTATCTAGGTCATCTCTTTAAAATACCAAATTTGAGGATATAATTCTCATCAGAAGAAAAACAAAAAGGGCAAAAGTTATATTGAAATTTAGGCAAATAAAAATTCTTCACTGTCTTCTTCACAAATATTAATAAAAACCTTTAGCCATCTGAGGAGGGTAGCCTTAAATTATACCATCTTCCACAAATGTAATTTGGATCCAAACCTCTTTTATAACTACCTGATTTCATGGCTAAAATATTAAAAGAGAAGCTATAATGTCTCTGTTTGCATGTATCTTTATATTTTTGTGTCTATGTATTAATATATGTGTTGTAGATGTATGGTATTTTCCACATCTGGATTGTATTATTAAAATTATTCTGTAAAAAAGATCTATTTAATTGGCCTAAAGAAAATTAAGCACTTATATACAGTACATATTCATAAACTTCCTATAAATGTAATAAAAACAAACCCAAATGCTTTACAGGTTCACATGATCTAAGGTAATTTTTAGTAAATAAAAGCTAGTTTAAGTTTCATGGTTTAATTAAAATAGGCATATTTTTAGAGTTATCAATATTAAAAATAATGCAGACATACAACTTTTATTCTACCTGGGTTTACTAGTCTAATAAGTTTTGTTATCTCTGTTACAAAACTTGTCAGCAAGAAAAATGATGTGGGAAAGATCTTCAAGATGGTGGAGGAGTAAGACGTGGAGATCACCTTCCTCCCTACAAATACAGTTACATGTGGAACAACTCCTACAGAACACTTACTAATGCTGGCAGAAGAACTCAGACTTCCAAAAGAGCAAGAAAATCCCCACGTACCTGGGTAGGGCAAAGGAAAAAAGAAAAAAAGAGAGAGAGAGAGAGAGACAAAGGAATAGGGAAAGGTCCTGCACCTCTGGAAGGGAGCTATGAAGGAAGAAAAGTTTCCACACACTAGGAAGCCCCCTCACTGGTGGGGACAGAGGGTGGGGAGCTTTGGAGCCACAGACAATAGTGCAGCAACAGAAGTGAAGAGAGCAAAGTGGAGAGATTCCTGCACAGAGGATTGATGCCGACCAGCACTCACCAGCTTGAGAGGATTGTCTGCTCACCCTCTGGGGTAGGTGGGGTCTGGGAGATGAGGCTCAGGCTTCAGAGGTCAGACCCCAGGGAGAGGACTGGGGTTGGCTGCATGAACACAGCCTGAAGGGGGCTAGTGCATCACAGTTAGCTGGGAGGGAGTCTGGGAAAAAGTCTGGACCTGCCTAAGAGGCAAGGGACCATTCTTTTGGTGTTCACAAGGAGAGGGGATTCCTATTCCATGTGCCCACAGATGTCAGGGCACTGCCTAAGTGAGTTCCAGACACAGGTGTGAGCCACGACTGTCATCTCGGACCCCAGAGGCAGGCATGGACCACGACCGTTGCCACCACTGCCACCAAAAGTCCTGAGTGCAAATGCAGGTCACTACACACACCCTCCCAGGAGCCTTGCAGCTCACTACTGCTAGGGTCCTGTGATCCAGGGCCAGCTTCCCCAAGAGAACACACAACACACATGATGCTGTTGCAACTACACACTGACCTCTGCCACCACAGTCACTACCTGCAGCCAGTTATGACTACCGTACCCCTCCCTCTCCCCAGCCAGAGTGAGCAAGAGGGCCCTAAACAGACGCTGCTATAACCCTCTCCTGTCTGGTGAGGAAACAGACACTTGAGGGTGACATACACACAGAGGCAGGACCAAAATCAAAGCTGAACCCCATGGGCTGTGCAAACAAAGAAGAGAAAAGGAAATCTCTCCCAGCAGCCTCAGGAGCAGCAGATTAAATCCCTGCAACTGGCTTAGTGAACTCTGCATCTGTGGAATACGAGTAGACAGGTAGACAATGAGTGTTCCTAAAATTGAGGCAGTGGGCTTTGGGGCCAACTGTGAACTTGGGGTTTGCTTTCTGCGCTTGATCTGTTTTTGGTTTTATGTTAATCTTAGTTTAGTTTTTAGTGTTTGTTTTCATTTGTTGGTTTGTTTACTGGTATGGAGTGCTCTTCCTTTTTTTTTTTTCTTCTCTTTTTGCGAGTGTGTGTGTGTATGTTTCTTTGTGTGATTTTGTTTGTTTAGTTTTGCTTTTACCATTTGTTTTGGGGTTCTGTCTGTTTTTTTTTGTTTGTTTGCTTGGTTTGTTGTTTTTGGTTTGGGGGTATTTTTTCTTCCTTATCATCCATGCCGTGTGGCTGGCAGAGCCATGGTGATCTGGCCAGGTGTTGGGCCTGAGCTTCTGAGGAAGAAAAGTTGAGCCCAGGACATTGGATCACCTGAGATCTCCCAACCCCATGTAATATTAATTGGTGAGAGCTCTCCCAGAGATCTCTGTTTCAACACTAAGACACAGCTCAACTCAACTGCCAGCAAGCTCCAGTGCTTGAGACCCCATGCCAAACAACTAGCAAGACAGTAACACAACCCCACTCGTTAACAAAGAAACTGCTTAAAGTCATACTAAGCTCACAGATACCCCAATACACAACACTGGATGCGGCCCTCCCCACCAGAAGGACAAGATCCAACCCAACCCACAAGAACACAGGTACCAGTACCCCCACACACACCAGGAAGCCTAAACAAGCCACTGAACCAACCTCACCAACTGGGGGCAGACACCAGAAATAAGAGGAACTACAATCCTGCAGCCTATGAAAAGGAGACACCAAACTCAGTAAGTTCAACAAAATAAGACAGAGAAATATGCAGCTGAAGAAGGAACAAGGTAAAACCCACCAGACCAAACAAATGAAGAGGAAATAGGCAGTCAATCTGAAAAAGAACTCAGAGTAATGACAGGAAAGATGATCCAAAATCTCGGAAATAGAATGGAGAAAACACAAGCAATGTTTAACAAGGACCTAGAAGAACTAAAGAGCAAACAATGATGAACAACACAATAAATGAAGTTAAAACTACTCTAGAAGGAATCAATAGCAGAATAACTGAGGCAGAAGAACGGATAAGTGACTTGGAAGATAGAATAGTGGAAATAACTTCCTCAGAGCAGAATAAAAAAGAATGAAAAGAACTGAGGACAGGCTCAGAGACCTCTGGGACAACATTAAACACACCAACATTTGAATTATAGGCTTCCCAGAAGAAGAAGAGAAAAAGAAAACTTCTGAGAAAATATTTCAGGAGATTATAGTCAAAAACTTCCCTAACATGGGAAAGGAAATAGACAATCAAGTCCAGGAAACACAGAGAATCCAATACCAGATAAACCCAAGGAAAAACACTCCCAGAGACATAGTAATCAAACTGACAAAAATTATAGACAAAGAAAAAATATTAAAAGCAACAAGGAAAAAATGAAAAGTAATATACAAGGAAACACTCATAAGGTTAATGGCTGATTTTCAGCAGAAACTCTAAAACCAGAAGGGACTGGCAGGACATACTTAAAGTGATGAAAAGGAAAAACCTACAGACAAGATTACTCTACCCAGCAAGGATTTCATTCAGAGTCTACAGAGAAATTAAAACCTTTACAGACAAACAAAACTTAAGAGAATTCAGCACCACCAAACCAATATTACAGCAAATGCTAAGGGGAATTCTCTAGGCAGGAAACACAAGAGACAAAAAAGACCAACAAAAACACACCCAAAACAATTAAGGAAATGGTAATAGGAACATATATATCAATAATTACTTTAAATGTAAATAGATTAAATGATCCAACCAAAAGACACAGACTGGCTGAATGGATACAAAAACAAGACCAGTATATATGCAGTCTACCAGCGACCCACTTCAGACCTAGGGACACATACAGATTGAAAGTGAGTGGATGGAAAAAGATATTCCATGCAATTGGAAATCAAAAGAAAGCTGGAGTAGCAATTCTCATATCAGGCAATATAGACTTTAAAATAAAAACTATTACAGAGAAAAAGAAGGACACTACGTAAAGATCAAGGGATCAGTCCAAGAAGAAGATATAACAACTGTAAATATTTATGCACCCAACATAAGAACACCTCAATACATAAGGCAAATGCTAACAGCCATAAAAGGGGAAAACAACACTAGCACAATAATTGTAGGGGACTTTAACAGCCGACTTTCATCAATGGACAGATATCCAAAATAAAAATAAATAAGGAAACTCAAGTTTTAAATGACACATTAGACCAGATGGACTTAATTGATATTTATGAGACATTCCATCCAAAAACAACAGAATACACTTTCTTCTCAAGTGCATATGGAATGTCCTCAGGATAGAGCATATCTGGGGCAAAAAATCAAGCCTCACGAAATTTAAGAAAATTATAATCATATCAAGAATCTTTACCAAACACAATGCTATGAGACTAGATATAAATTATGGGGAAAAATTTTAAAAAATAAAAACAAATGGGAGGCTAAACAATACACCACTAAATAACCAAGAGATCACTGAAGAAATCAAAGAGGAAATCAAAAAACACCTAGAAATAAATGATAATGAAAACATGACAAACCAAAACCTGTGGGATGCAGCAAAAGCAGTTCTAAGAGGGAGGTATATAGCAATACAATCCTACCTCAAGAAAGAAGAAAAATCTCAAATAAACAACCTAATCTTACACCAAAATGAATTAGAGAAAGAAAAACAAACAAAAAAAACCCCAAAGTTACCAGAAGAAAAGAAATCATAAAGATCACATCAGACATACATGAAAAAAAAATGAAGGTAAAAATAGCAAAGATCAATAAAACTAAAAGCTGGTTCTTTGAGAAGATAAACAAAATTGATAAACCAATAGCCAGAATCATCAAGGAAAAAAGGAAGGAGACTCAAATCAATAGAATTAGAAATGAAAAAGGAGAAGTAACAACTGACACTGCACAAATAAAAAGGATCATGAGAGATTACTACAAGGAATTATATGTCAATAAAATGGACAACCTGGAAGAACTGAACAAACTCTTAGAAATGCACAACCTTCTGAGACTGAAACAGGAAGAAATAGAAAATATGAATAGAACAATCACAAGCAGTGAAATTGAAATTATGATTAAAAATCTTCCAACAAACAAAAGCCCAGGACCAGATGGCTTCACAGGCAAATTCTATCAAACCTTTAGAGAAGAGCTAACACCTATCCTTCTCAACTCTTCCAAAATATAGCAGAGGGAGGAACACGCCCAAACTCATTCTACGAGGCCACCATCACCTTGATACCAAAACCAGACAAGGATGTCACAAAGAAAGAAAACTACAGGCCAATATCACTGATGAACATAGATGCAAAAATCCTCAACAAAATACTAGCAAACAGAATCCAACAGCACATTAAAAGGATCATACACCATGATCAAGTGGGGTTTACCCCAGGAATGCAAAGCTTCTTCAATATATGAAAATCAATGAATGTGATACACCATATTAACAAGCTGAATGAAGAAAACCATATGATAGTCTCAGTAGATGCAGGAAAAGCTTTCAACAAAATTCAACACCCATTTATGTTAAAAATTCTCCAGAAAGTGGGCATAGAGGGAACCTGCTTCAATATAATAAAGGCCATATATGACAAACCCACAGCTAACATCATTCTCAATGGTGAAAAACTAACCCATTTCCTCTAAGATCAGGAACAAGACAAGGGTACCCACTCTCATCATTATTATTCAACACAATTTTCAAAGTTTTAGGCATGGCAATCAGAGAAGAAGAAGAAATAAAGGAATCCAAGTTGGAAAAGAAGAAGTAAAACTGTCACTGTTTGTACATGACATGATACTATACACAGAGAATCCTAAAGATGCTACCAGAAAACTACTAGAGCTAATCAGTGAATTTGGTAAAGTAGCAGGATACAAAATCAATGCACAGAAGTCTCTTGCTTTCCTATATACTAACGACAAAAAATCTGAAAGAGAAATTAAGAAAACAATCCCATTTACCATTGCAACAAAAAGAACAAAATACCTAGGAATAAACCTACCTAAGGAGGCAAAAACCTGTATGCAGAAAACTATAAGAAACTGATTAAAGAAATCAAAGACAATACAAACAGTTAGAGATATATACCATGTGCTTGGATTAGAAGAATAAACATTGTGAAAGTGGCTATACTACCCAAAGCAATCCACAGATTCAATGCAATCCTTATCAATCTACCAATGGCATTTTTCACAGAACTAGAACAAAAAATTGTTCAATTTGTATGGAAACACAAATATCCCGAATAGCAAAAGCAATCTTGAGAAAGGAAAATGGAGCTGGAGGAATCAGGCTCCCTGACTTCAGACTATACTACAAAGCTAGAGTGATCAAGAAATTGTGGTACTGACACAAAAACAGAAATATAGATTAATGGAACAAGATAGAAATCCCAGAGATAAACCCACACACATATGTTCAACTTATCTTTGACAAAGGAGGCAAGTATATACAATGGAGCAAAGACAGCCTCTTCAGTAGTTGTACTGGGAAGAAACTGGAGAGCCACATGTAAAATAATGAAATTGGAACACTTCCTAACACCATACACAAATATAAACTCAAAATGGCTTAAAGACCTAGATGTAGGGACTTCCCTGGTTATGAAGTGGTTAAGAATCTGCCTGCCAATGAAGGGGACATGGGTTCGAGTCCTGGTCCAGGAATATCCCATGTGCTGTGGAGCAACTAAACCCATGTGCCACAACTATGGAGCCTGCATGCCTAGAGTCTATGCTCCACAACAAGAGAAGCCAGTGCAATGAGAAGTCCACACACTGCAACAAAGAGTAGCCCCTGCTTGCTACAAGTAGAGAAACCCCATGTGCAGCAACAGACTCAAAGCAGTCAAAATTAACTAATTAATGAATTAATTAATTAATTTTAATAAAATGACGTAAATGTAAGGCCAGACACTTTAAAATAGACACTTTTTCCTCTAAGAGATGAAAACATAGGCAGAACACTCTATGACGTTAATCACAGCAAGATCCTTTTTGACCCACCCCCTAGAGTAATGGAAATAAAAACAAAAATAAACAAATGGGACCTAATTAAACTTAAAGCTTTTGCACAGCAAGGGAAACCATAAACAACATGAAAAGAGAACCTTCAGAATGGGAGAAAATATTTGCAAATGAAGCAACTGACAAAGGATTAATCGCCAACATATATAAGCAGCTCATGCAGCTCAATATCAAAAACTCAAACAACCAAATCCAAAACTGGGTGAAACACCTAAATAGACATTTCTCCAAATAATATAGAGAGATTGCCAGCAAACACATGAAAGGATGCTCAACATCACTAATCATTAGAGAAATGCAAATCAAAACCAAAATGAGGTTTCATCTTACACCAGTCATAATGGCTATCATCAAAAAATCTGCAAACAAATGCTGGAGTGGGTGTGGAGAAAAGGGAACCCTCTTGCACTGTTGGTGGGAATGTAAATTGATACAGCTACTATGGAAAACAGTATGGAGGTTCATTAAAAAACTAAGAATAGAACTACCATATGACCAAGCAATCCCACTACTGGGCATATACCCTGAGAAATCCATAATTCAAAAAGAGCCATGTACCACAATGTTCACTGCAGCACTATTTACAATAGCCAGGACATGGAAGCAACCTAAGTGTCCATCAACAGATGAATGGATAAAGATGTGGCACATATATACAATGGAATATTACTCAGCCATACAAAGAAATGAAATTGAATTATTTGTAGTGAGGTGGATGACCCTAGAGTCTGTCACAGAGTGAAGTAAATCAGAAAGAGTAAAACAAATACCGTATACTAATACATATATATGGAATGTAAACAAAACAAACAAACAAACAAAAAATGGTTCTGATGAACCTAGGGCCAGGAAGAAATAAAGATGCAGACATAGAGAGTGGACTTGAGGACACAGGGGGTGGGTAAAGGGAAGCTGGGAGGAAGTGAGAGAGTAGTATTGACATATTTACACTACCAAATGTAAAATAGATAGCTAATGGGAAGCAGCTGCATAGCACAGGGAGATCAGCTAGGTGCTTTGTGACCACCTAGAGGGGTGGGATAGGGAGGGTGGGAGGGAGGATCAAGAGGGAGGGTATATGGGGATAGATGTATACATATAGCTGATTCACTTTGTTATACAGCAGAATCTAACACAACATTGTAAATCAATTATACTCCAATTAACATAAGAAAAAAAGAAATAAAAATGGCTTGGTATGATGAAATTTTCATAAATAATCTAAACATAATTGTTGTGAGCAAGTAAATTAAATAGATATGAGCAGGATAAAAAATTTTAGGTAAATTAAAAAAATAATTTCCCCAATTCTTCTGTAACATGAAACCTTAAAATTATGCAAAGTTAAAATAAATGATGAATAATCATGAAATATCTAGGTCATTTTCAAATAAGGTAAAATACTGAAGCATTCATTACTGAACATAGTTTCATCCACTTTTACAGAGGAACTAAAGATACTTGGGTCTACTAATAAATAATTTTGTCCCACACTGAGAAACGTACTATGAGAATTCATATGTTTTTAGAAATTATTAAAAGCATTTATAAATTTGTCAAGCCACAGAATGTTAATAAAAAACACAGTTCACAATAGTTTACTTCCTTATTTCTTCTTAAAATTAAAGTTTTATTTATGATAAGAGAAAAGCTACGAAGAATGGAGATGCATTTTTCTTGAGAAAAAGAAAGTAATTTTGTCTTAAAGTAATACTGGGTATTTCAGAATGGGAAAAAGGAAAAACATAGAACAAAAAAAGGTTTGTGGAAAACGAATCTTGAGAAAAAAATTTTATGCATGTTCAACTTGGTTAAGATTAGAATGAACTCAGTGAGGATAAATAAATTTTAATATCAAAAGTAAGCTGGCACAAAATTAGAATTTGGTTTTCTCTCTGTTAAAAGGACAAAGTTTTACTCAGCTTTGGTCTTCTTTTGATAAAGGATTGTAAAAGTTTCCTTACCTTTTAGGTATTCTTCCTAGAAAGCAAAGATTATGTGTTTTACCAAAGTAATTTCCAATAACAACTATTTAACTTTGTCTGTGAAGTCTTCGATTTTTACTTTGGTTAAATGGATAAATAAGTATTGTTTCACTGTGAAGTATGATCCTATTTGACCAAGTGGTTTTGAATCTTTTGATGTTTTTGACAAATTTTGAAGTTTTTGACAAAAATCAAATTCTAAACAAACTCTTTTTGACTTTGAACCAACTTTGAGATTTCCCACAGGACCCCTAGAACATCTCAAAATATTTGTTCTCTCTCCTTTAAAAAGAGAGATGTTAAATTAATTAGGTTTATTTGATATGTTAAATTACATGGGAAGCATTGTCAAATAAGAAGTAATACTAAGCCTTCTTTACATTATATTTGTATACATATATGTGTTCCAGAAGTTCTGTGAAATTCCCGGAAATCTGTTATGTCCTGGTATAATATTATGACTCATAATTCCAGTTATCATCTTAAAATATATACCACAGAAATAACTACATTTCTTTACCAAATGAACTCTCATCAGATCTTTAACAATGGACATTTTTAAGTCTTTGTTATTTACAGAGAGTTTTATTGTACTAGTTGCTTTTGTAAAACTGTTCCTACAAAAGTACTCCATCTTCAGGGAGATTCATGGGAAAAACTTTGGTAAGTATAGGTTCTGATAACTCTAAGGTCATAAAAATGAACTGGATTCAAGCAGAACAAGTATTAATTACATGGCAGTGAATGACCTGAAGAACATGATTATAATTTTTTTGTGATTTTTTGTTTGAAACAGTACTGCTTCCTTATAGCTTTTTTTTTTCCAGATGTAAAGAAACCTTTTCTCTTAAGCAATTGATGACTTACAGCACTTTGTTAAAGTATACATTTGTAAACAAAGATGAAAAAATTATTTTTTCTTCTACCTGATCCCTCCATAATTTGAAAACTCTTGAGCATTTTTTAAAATGGAAATGTAGTTAATTACTTGCATAAGTTCATTAAGAATCTGTTCTCCTTGTTACAGGACACAATTGGAAACATTGGCTAAAATACCAAATCTTATGGCTGAGAGAGATGTGTATAGACCCCGAATTGATCAGACAGCTTTAAAGAACTACTTGGAAAAATCATCCTTGTACCTTGCTTATAGGGTTCCCAGCAGCCTCCAGGTGAGTAAGGAATGTTACTGCCTGGCAGGCCCAGGAACCTCAAGATATTTGGGGGGGACTTGAGAAGAAAGGAATTCACCTAAACTATATATATTGCAGGTAAAATCCAATAGTGAGTTCTTGGCTTGGCCTCAGAGGTCTTTAAGATTTCAATATGAGATTTCTTATGAAAAGTTCCAGCAAAGTAGTCTTAAAAAGATTTTATATGGTCAATTGCTATTTTTGCTCTACTTATGTACATAATCAAGCCAAGTTTAATGCAAACAAATTAGTTTTACTATGATTACCTTTGGTTAAAATCATAAAGAAAAATCTCATGCTTACACCTTTGTAGATATTACATTCTAGACCTGTTAGTTATATTTGAGGTTGCGTTATATAATTGTAAACTGAACTGTATCCTGAATTCTAGTTCCCTCAAATAACTGGCAACAGCTCTCCAAACTAACATTTCCAATTTTCTCTCACTCTTCTGATTTGGAATCACTAAGAACAAAGATTTCCCTTGAGTATCCTTCAAAGGAACTATAACAGAAACTCCTCACCACCCAGATGGCAGCCAAACTTCAGGGACTTGAACCTTAGATATATATCTCACAGCTGAAGAAGTCTCCACCTGACATCTGGTTCTGTACACCAGCTGGAGAACTCAAAATCTAATTGACTAGGAAGTCACCTACATCAAGGTAGATTGCTTCCTCCCAAGACACTGGATTAAGACTTCATACTTTACACATAAGACCATTTCTTCTTCTTCTTCTTCTTCTTCTTCTTCTTCTTCTTCTTCTTCTTCTTCTTCTTCTTCTTCTTCTTCTTCTTCTTCTTCTTCTTCTTCTTCTTCTTCTTCTTCTTCTTCTTCTTCTTCTTCTTCTTCTTCTTCTTCTTCTTCTTCTTCTTCTTCTTCTTCTTCTTCTTCTTCTTCTTCTTCTTCTTCTTCTTCTTCTTCTTCTTCTTCTTCTTCTTCTTCTTCTGCTTCTGCTTCTGCTTCTGCTTCTGCTTCTGCTTCTGATTCTGATTCTGATTCTTCTTCTGCTGCTGCTTCTTCTTCTTCTTCTTCTTCTTCTTCTTCTTCTTCTTCTTCTTCTTCTTCTTCTTCTTCTTCTTCTTCTTCTTCTTCTTCTCCTTCTTCTTCTCCTTCTCCTTCTCCTTCTCCTTCTCCTTCTCCTTCTCCTTCTCCTTCTCCTTCTTCTTCTTCTTCTTCTTCTTCTTCTTCTTCTTCTTCTTCTTCTTCTTCTTCTTCTTCTTCTTCTTCTTTCCCTTTACTCAAGGATTTGGAATTCAGAACAACATTTTTTTCAGGCTAGGAGATTTCCTTCCCACTTAACTGACCGTTGGCTTGAATAGGCAAATGCAACAGTCCCTGAGAATGAATCCATTAGCAGTGCCACCTTACTGAAGTGGTTTGTGCCCTTCACAAAAGATAAGATAGGACTTATCTTCATCTGTGTCCTTGGGCATATGGATACCTAAATGGCTGTCATATAACCAGGCAATACCTCTTGGGTTATCTAACTGTGTCCCTAAGTATTTGCAAATGAACTGAGACACCTCATTGGTCAACTCCCCTGAATTTACATCAGTGAGTTAGAATGGACCGACCAGGAGATGTTCATGACTCAGACTTTGTTTCCTTTGGCAGGGCCCTACTTCCCTGGTTAGGAGAAAATATAAATAAGAAGATGATCAGGAACCTCTCATTAGCTCTTAAAAATATTGCAGAATCCACTGCTAAGACAATAGCTGTCCAACTAAAATCCTTAGACTTTCTGGCCAAAGTTCTTGATAATAGGATAGTCCTTGATTATCTCTTAGTTGAAAAAGTGGTGTCTATGCTGTGGCCAGCACCTCCTACTGCACCTGGATTAACACTTCTGGGAAAGTTGAAACTCAGTTACATAAGATCACTGAACAAGGGGGTGGTGGTGGTGGGATGAATTGGGAGATTGAAATTGACATATATACACTAAAATGTATAAAATATATAGCTAATAGGAACCTGCTATATAAAAAAAATAAATAAAATTAAATTAAAAAAAAATCACTGAACAAGTAATTTGGCTTAAAAAGGTGACTCCTTCAAGCTTTCTCTGACTTACTTGATTTTGATTCATTTGGGTCTTAGTGACAGTGACTCCAAAATGCACTCCAAACATTGGGAATTATCCTGCTAATAATAATCATAGTAGTCTCCGTAGCACATGTATTCTCTCAAAAGGTTTAAATACATGTTCACAGCCACTAACCACTAAGCAAATAATCTCCCTAGGACTGGAATACCAGAAAAGAGATGAAGAAAGTGATTGGCTCAAAGACTGTGAGCCTGAAGTCATGACTTATGAATACCACACAAAGATCAACAAAAACTGTGAGAACTTAAGAGCCATAGCTGGGAAGGGTGCTAATACCTTAAATTTTGATCAAATCTCTCAGTTACACTGAGAGTCTGAGCAAAAGGGGAGAATTGTTTAAAAAAGAGACAACAGGCTCAAAATGGAGTCATTTGTTCTAATCCCCATGTCAGCAAACCAAGACTTAATACCTAACCTAATTGCAATTTCAACCTCTCCCAGGAATTTAAGGAATGTAATCTTAAATTAGTCCATCTGGAGTTTTCGGGTCAGCAGTAGTGAGGTAATCCACTTGATAGAACCCTTCCAACCCCCAAAGAAGGATGAGGTAATCTGCTCTTTCCTTACCTCCTCCCCCTCTGCCTATGAAAGTCTCCCATTTTGTTCAGCTCTTTGGAAATCATTTCTATTTGCTATTTGGGATGCTGCTTGATTCATGAATTGTTGAATGAAGCCAATAAGATCTTTAAAACTTTACTCAGTTGAATTTTGTTTTTTAATAGTACTAATATTATCTTGATCTAATTTACACCCACAGGTTGGTAAATCCTGGGAAACCTCAATTTTTTAATATTAGTAACAGTTTATGGTAGTTATTTTTACCCATCATCCCTGTTGTATAACAGTGATTATGTATGGAGATTTATTTTCTTCACTTAGCTGCAAGGAGACCATTATTTATTCTCTGTCAACCTTCATGGCTGTTTCTTTTTAATCCCCTTTGTTGAATCTTTCTCATCTCACAGACCTCTAAACATTGTAGTTTTCCAAGTTTAAATCCCGAGACCGCTTCTCTCCTCTTCTATTTACATTCATGTCTTGGATGATCTCATTCTGCCACATGGCTTTAAAATACCATCTCTATACAGAAAACTCCTAAAATTAAATCTCCAGCCTTGATCTCTACCATGAATTCCAGACTCAATCTAATTTCCTGCTCAACATCTCCATTTAGATGTATAACAGACAACTCAAATAAACTATGTCCCAAACTGAACTCTTGATTCTTAACATCCCCTAACCATCCTGGCCCAAAGACTTTTCCATCTCAGTTAATGGTAACTTCATCCATCTTGTTGCTTAGGACAAAATTCTTCGTGTCAACCAGATTTTTCTTTACAATCCACATCATACATACTTACATACATCATACATATGTACTTGGTACATATCACCAAATCCTGTTGGCCTTATATTCAAAATACACGTTATCCAGAATCCAGCCACTTCTTACCACCTCCACTTGTACCACCCAGTCTAAAATCATCATCAAGCACTAATTTTCTAACTAGTCTCTTGGCTTCCGCCCTTACCCCTTTCTCCCCAGCTGTCAATTCTCCCCACAAAAGTTAGAGTGAACCTTTTAAAATGTAAATTAGATCATTTCAGTCTTCTACTCCAAACACTTCAGTGGTTTCCCATGTCACTCAGAATAAAATCTAATTTCTTGGTCTGGTCTACAAGGCACACTTGATCTCATCCCTGGCTTCCTTTCTGATTTCACATCCAATACTTTCCTCCTATCTCAGTGCTAGCCACACCGGCCTCCTGCTGTACCTTAAATTTAGCAAGTAGGATTTTGCTTTAGGGCCTCTGTATCAATTGTTTTGCCTTGGTTTGCTCTTCTTCCAGACATTGCCTCCATATCTTACCCCCCATTTCATTCAGGTTTTGCTCAAATGTTATCATCTCAGAAATAATTTCCTTGGCCAACCTACCTAAATAAGTCACCTTCCCATCTCCCATCACTCTCTGTTTCCTTATCCTGCTTTATTTATCTTCATGTATTCCTTTAAATTTTCAATTTATTATTGCCTCTCTCTCTCTCTCTCTATTTATCTATCTATCTATCTATCTATCTATCTATATATATATATATATATATATATATATATGTATATGTATATAACATAAGCTTCAGAGTAGCATGTACTCTGTATTTGTATTTGTGTTCAATACTGATTTTCCAGCATCTAGAATGGTGCCTGGCACACAGTAATATCAGAAGAAAATGTCTATTGAATCAATCAACTAGGGAATAGTGCTAAATATGACTAATAGGACTAAAAAATGTACTAGTAAGGGTCAAAATGTTAAAGAAAGCTAAAAGTACCACAGAATATTTTTGTAGAGCAGTCATTAAATTATTTGAGTATATGTAGCTTTTTCTATTTTATAAGTCACACATTAAAGATATAGTTTAATTATTCCCCATGAAATGGAGTTACTTAGGAACATCTGATAGCATATTGTGCTAATACATATAACAGTTGGTAGATATCTGATGAGCATGTTCATGTCTCAGTCACTCAGTTCAACAGATATTGTGATGATTTTGACCATTTTACCAATTTATATTATTTATGTTCTAAGTTACATATCATTTAATTTACATCCATAATAAAGATTCCATGAGCTAGAGAGCTTATATCTACTTTGTTCTCCCTAACTTATGAACTTTCTAATTCCATTTCAACTCATACTTCCTTCTTTCAACTATTTACACCATGATAGATATAAAGCACATCTACTACTATATTAATTATTGAATAGGTACTTAGTAAATATTTGTTGAATAAAAGCATAAATATTATAATAATTATATATATTTACCTCAGTCTGATTTCAACCAGATATAAAAGTTACTAACATTAAAGCTTATGTACTATAGAGACAAAAAGCATATCAGTGGTTATCCAAGGCTGGCCATTGGACTGCAAATGGACTTAAGGAAAGTTTGGAGGTTGATGAAATATGCTAAAACTGGATTTAGAAGGGTGGAGATTTGTGGGGAGTTGACACAATTCTATATATTTATTTTAAAAAATCACTGAATTGAACACACACAATGAGTATATTTTGTGGCATGCAAATTATGCCTCAATAAAACTGTTAGTGTGTGTAGAAGCTCAGGATATCATAAGTATTTCAAAGAATAATGCATAAAAAAGAAACTTTAGGGATAAATGTAATCATTTGCCCTTAATATTTATTTGGAACAAATATTACATAAAGTAACAATATGTCTTTTGCAGAATATTGCTAACAAATGAAAATCTTTGAATATTATCATAAAGGGTTATGAAGGGGAGAAGAATATACCATCCCCAAATATGCCTCTTTGGCATATTGATCATTTGAAGCTGATTATTTTTTAAGGCTCAGACACAGGAGAATCTCTGAAAACAGTAGAAGGTGACTTTTGTGAGGGAAATTTACATTTATAAGAAAACCCTCCATTTGTAATGGTGTCTCCTTCTCCATACCAGGAAGAGGAGGATGACTAAATCTCTAGAAGCTCTTATCAATGGAGAAGGCTTGGCCTTAAATCTGCATAACAACTACACCCTTGTTTACTGTGCTTTTCCTGGTCTCCTCCCTTAACTGGCCTCCCCCCCCTCCCCAACATCTTGTTTTCTGTCTTTTGGTGGTGGAGATGGTATTTAAGGTGGTGACTTGGGCCATTTGGGAGAGTTACTCAGTTTTTCCGGAGTATCTCCCAAGTACAAAAGAGGTATACATGCTATTAAACTGCTGTTTGTTTTTCTCCTGTTAATATGCCGTTTATTACAAGGGAGGGAGTCTAAAGCCAAGAACATAGGAGAGTAGAAGGAAAATTATTTACCCCCTTGCAGCTGGAAGCAATTATAAAAACAAATTATTTGATTTCTATAAGCAAAACACATAAGAATTCTGAATATAAATTCATAAAAACATTTTAGTCTATTTTGATTCTATAATACAAAATTATGTTTCAATTTACATTTTAATATATACTTGCTCCTGAAACACAAATATAATGTATGCTATTTATATATTAGCAAACCATACTTTTTCTCAGATAATTGATTAAAATTGAATAGTGTTTCAAGTGGGAAAAATAAAAGTCTATATTTAATAAATAAGATGTACAATAGAATTTACTTAAAATAAATTTTATACTGTAATATTTAATAATACAATGATCAAACATAATTTTTCATTTAAAATTATTTCTATATAACTACTGATGCTGAAAACGTGGCTTCTGTGCACCGGTGTGAAATCAAATCTCTGAGAAAGATTTTTGGGTGAAGTATAAAAGAATAGCTTCATTGCTTTGCCAGGCAAAGGGGGACACAGCAGGCTCCTGCCCCCAAAACTGTGTGTCACAACCCAGGAGGATTTGCTGAGGAATTTTATAGCAATGGTTCAAGGGCGGGGTTGCTGATAAGGACTAGGGTGTGTGCAAGGCCTGCACTCCTTTAATCTGGTCTCAGGTAATCTCTTGATGAGCTTCTCTGGTTCCTTTAATCTGTCCTCAGGTGGTCTTCTCTGGAATGAAGAATGCTGACATCTTCTATTTATTGGGGGTTTTAGTTTTGCAAAAGAGCTCAAAGATATTGTTTTGTGTATCCCTTGAGGTGGAACCAGGACCCTGCCCCCAAGGCTGCACTATTGTTTCTTGGCTGTTCCTCCCTTGTCTCTGTATCCACTCCCTTCCCTGTTTAGTAACTATTTGAATCTGCCCTTTGGGACTCAGGGAAGGTCATGGGGGCTGGAGTCTTGTTTCCTACAAACAGGGGATGGGAGACACATAAAGGTTTCCATGCCCAGGAGCCCCACAGGGTCCTGCTCAGTTTCACTATCACCCAGTGTTCTCCAGAGAAACAGAACCAGTAGGAGATATGTATATATTTAGAGAGAGAGATTTTTAAGGAATAGTCTAACATCACTGTAGGGTTGGCAAGTTCAAAATTCATAAAGAAGACTGGCAGCCTGGAGACTCAGGCGGGAGTTGATGCTGCAGTCTTCAGAATTTCTTCTTTTCCAAGAAACCTCAGTTTTTGCAGTTTTTATTCCTAAGGCTTACAATGGATTGGATAAGGCCCACCCATATTACTGAGGTCCTCTCTTTGCTAAAGTCAGCTGATTGTAGATGTTAACCACATCTAGAAAGTGCCTTCACAGAAGCACCTAGATTAATACTTCATTAAATAACTGAATACTACAGCCTAGCTAAGTTGACACATAATACTACCCATCACAATAACTGTTTATGCAAAAATCACAGAATATTTTTTCTATACTCCCAAGAGGATTTTTAAATTATCAATTTGTATGAAAGGGGTTCAATAATAATACATTAAAAATGTTGGAATCCACTGGTCAGGAGCAATGGCTTTTCCAAATTTTATTTTTATATTCATAGAAGTTTGTTTTAAAAAATAATCATGAAAAGAAACTCTAATATCTAAAAGAGGGAAAACAAAACTTTTATGGTGAAGATGTGAAGACTCCCAGAACCCACCCATTTAGCTTTCTGTCAGTCTTGACCATAAGCACTGCTATGGAACCCTAGGATATCTCAGTGCACTTTTGTAAACTGTTGATATGCCCAAATTGTAAACTCAAATACCTCCAGGAATAAGGAAAGTAACAGGAAAACGTGAAGCCTATCAAGAAGTGGCACTTGGTAGCATTTCCATGAACACAATGAGGAGTGGTGGGAACTGTGGTATATTGGAACAAACAGATCCTGTTTGAAACACAGCTGCTCCTCAGCTCTTGCCAATTGGTACCTTAATGGAATGCAGGTCCCATGTTGGCAGATCTCCTAATTTTTCAATTGCTGAAAATCAGGATTTTTATGTAAGATCTTTTGATTTCAAAACTTGTGGTTTTTTTTAGTGTAAGATCTCTTAATCTCAAAATTTGTAATTAATTTAAGACAGGTTTAACACTTTATATAATAAACAAGTTATGCAGACCATATTTAATGATCTGTTTGCAGTGTCTGGCTTTTAGCATCAATTCCAGATCATTTTGCTTGGTCAAATAACAATAACACTTTGATTCTAATATCTTCCATTGCCAATTCATTCTTAAAATATATAACAGATTTTATTTTTAAATATAAGACGAAGTCCTAAAATAAATGCTCTATTACTGGTCATATATTTACATTTGGTAGTTGAAAACAATTTCTTATGTTAAAAACTACTATCTGTTTTACCAAATTAAATTTTACTATGTGCTTTTTCTAATACAAAAAAATATATTACTTAAGTAGCACTTAAGTAGTTAGGAGAAAATTTCCACATTTCAGAGTTCTTGAATAATTAGCAACTTGATTTAATTTTTTTTAATTTTAAGATAATTAAATATTTTTTTAGAAATGAATTAACTCTGATATTATTCCCCTTACTCCCTTCTACACACACACACACACACACACACACACACACATTGTTGCAGTTGTACTCCATTAAATAATTCCAGTTTTCACAGTTCTGTTATCTTCTTTTTCAGGAATACACACTTTCAAATACAACTGGGGAATAAAATTGTATTTTGGTAATCTATGGAGAATATAAAACTCTTGCTTACTTATAAGGAAGTTATAGAAAATTATCATTGAACATTTATAGAGAAAAGATTGTTCATACTTCAACAGTTGTTTTTCCTAGTGAGGTGGCTGTTGTTAGTTTCCTTTCTTTATTTACTCTAACAAGGCATATTCAATTTTCTCTCCCACTCAAAAGAAAATACACAGCATTGTGGTTACTTGAAACATAATAGAGTAATTAGAGAGAAAATGTGCATAGAATTTTTATCAAGCTCTCACTTGGTCATGTGAACATGTTCAAGGTTACTTTGTATTGGCCAAATTCCAACCACTGCAGCAGCATCTGTTACTAACCAGGTTTATCTATCCTTTGAATTCAAATTGCATAACAGAGCACAATTATGTAGGATTTTTGGCAAATATTTTCTATTTTTTTACTGGACAGGAAAGAGTACTAAAAATGTCAAAATAACAATTTTGGAAAGAAAGATCTAATTTGAAACAGAATGAAAAGCTTTTGATCTATACTCTTTGCATTTTTATATTAAGTTAAAAGGATGGAAATAATGAAATTTTGCACAGTTCTCAGCATGTCATACCCAGCATGGCATGCTTGAAATGTGATCTTTGTTTCAACTTGGCCACCCAGAGAAGTAGACATGAATAAGAGATGTCTTTATACAGTGTGTGTTATTTAACAGAGACACCTCCAGACAAAGGCTTTTGCAAACAAATCCATGAAAGTGTTTGTATTGCAAAGGTTTTGCCCTGCTCTGCATTTGTGCTTGGGGTGACAAAATGGATAAGGTACATAGGTCCTGTCAGAGGCTTGAGGGAATTGATAAAATCAGTTTGCTCAGACATAACATCTATAGTCTTTTATTCCCCAAACAAGAATGTAACTAACTAAATTATTTTTTAAGAAAAACAAAACCAATAATGTTGAGTTGCAATTGTGATGAGAGTCTTCAAATCTGCTGATTAGCCAGTAACTTGGATTTTGTCCCCCACTGACAACTCTGTATTTCTTTCTGAAAATTATTGTGTGTAAAGTTCATCAATATTCTTAGAGGGAGAGTTAACATACCCCAGAAAATGAAGCTTACATTTTTGCAATAATGAGAAAAGAAAATAATACAGATATGTGGATTGTTATTCTCAGACTTCATTGTGTTATCTTTGTTAAAATAATAGCACATTCCCAGGTCCTAATATGTACTCAGGTTTATGGGAACCATCCCAAACCCAATTATTACCAAGATAAAATGTGAATATGTCAGAATGACTTATGATTGTTAATGGACTGCAACAAGAAATCTTCCATGACCAGAGCCAATCTTAATCCAAATACATAACCAAAGCATGACAGTTTTGCATGAAATTCAAAGTTACCTAAATCAAGTCTTTGGTTCAATGCCTTGTGATCATGCAAATCCACAGAGATACGCTTGAAAGTATAGATTTCCAGGTCTTACCCCAGAACTACTGAATCAGAATCTCCATGGAAGGGATCTGAATTTTTTAATTTTTAAACAGGGTGTTTGGGAAACCCTGCTATAGCACAAAAGAGATTGTAACAATAGAAGACTGCATGATAATTGGAGGGGGGTGGACATATATTTTGTTTCCCATCCAGGACACTTTGAGAGAGAAAGGGGCATTACTAAAAATTATGCCAAAACAATAGGCATAAATGGGATCATTCTGGGGAAAGTGGAATCATTTGTCAATCTAATTTACTTCACACTTTTATATCACTATTTTTTAAAAAAGAAACTTTAATTTTGGGACTACTTTTAGATTCACAGCAAAACTGAACAGAAGGTACCGAGAGTTCCCTTTTACCCACTGACCCTACACTCACAACCTCCCTCATTAACAACATGTAGTACATTTGTTACAATTGATTCACCTATACTGACACACTATTATCACTCCAAGTCCACAGTTTACACGGGGTTCACTCTTGGTGTTGTATATTCTATGTAAACGTATAATGTCATGTATCTATCATTATAGTATCATACAGAATAGTTTCATGTCCCTGAAAATCCTCTGTGGTTTGCCTATCCATACCTCCCTCCTCTCTAAACTCAGGCAACCACTAATAATTTTACTGTCTTCATAGTTTTTGTCTTTTCCAGAATGTCAGAGTTGGAATCATAAAGTATGTATGTAGTCTTTTCAGATTGTGTTCTTTCACTTAATATTCATTTCAATTTTGTCCATGTCTTTTCATGGCTTGTTAGCATATTTCTTTTTAGCTCTGAATAATATTCCATTGTCTGGATGTACCACAGTTTTTTTTTTTTTAATCCATTCACCTACTGAAACATATCTTAGTTACTTCCAAATTTTGACAATTTTGAATAAAGCTGCTACAAACATCTGAGTGCAGATTTTAGGGTGGAATATGTTTTCAGTTCATATGGGTAGATACCAAGGAGTGTGATTGCTGGATCACATGGTAAGAATATGTTTGCTTTTGTAAGAAACTGCCAAACTGTCTTCCAAAGTGGCTATACCATTTTGCAGTCCCATCAACAATGAATGAGAGCTGCTTCACATCCTCACCAGCATTTACTGTTGTCAGTGTTTTGAGTTTAGGGCACTCTAACAGATGTGTAGTGATAGCTTGTTCTTTTAATTTGCAACTCTCTAATGACATATGATATTGAACATCTTTTCATATGCTTACATGCCACCTCTATATCTTCTTTTGTGACATGTCTGTTTGGATTTCCGACCTTTTTTTTTTTTTTTTTTTCTTTGCGTTATGCGGTCCTCTCACTGTTGTGGCCTCTCCCGTTGCGGAGCACAGGCTCCAGACGCGCAGGCTCAGCGGCCACAGCTCACGGGCCCAGCCGCTCCGTGGCATGTGGGATCTTCCTGGTCCGGGGCACGAACCGGTGTCCCCTGCATCAGCAGGCGGACTCTCAACCACTGCACCACCAGGGAAGCCCTCTGACCATTTTTAAATGAAGTTGTTCATCCTCCTCATTGATGAGTTTTAAGAGTTCTCTAAAATTTTGATACAAGTCCTTTATCAGATGAGTCTTTTGCAAACATTTTCTTCCAGCCTGTGGCTTTTCTTATCATTGTCTTGAAGTTTTCTTTTGCAGGTCAGAAGATTTTAATTTTAATGAACTCTAGTTTATCAATTATTTATTTCATGTATCACACCATAGGAGTGCCTAAAAAGTCATTGTCATACACAAGGTTATCTAAGTTTACTCCTACATTATCTTTTAGGAATTTTATAGTTTTGCATTTTACCTTAATGGCTATAAGCCTTTTTGAAATACTTTTCTGAAGGGTGTAAGGCCTGTGTCTACATTCATTTTTTTGCATGTTGATGACCAGTTCTTCCAGCCAGCACCGTTTATTAAAAAGACTCTTTGTTTCATTGAATTGCCTTTGCTCATTTAACAAAGATCAGTTAACTATATTTATGAGGGTCTATTTCTGGCCTCTATATTCTATTCCATTGATCCACTTGTCTATTCTTTCACCAATACCTCACTGCCTTGATGACTATAGGTTTGGAGTAAGTCTTGAACTTATGTAGCATTAGTCCTCCAACATGTTCTTCCACACTGAGTTGACTATTCTGGGTCTTTTGCTTCTCTGTATAATTTTAGAATTCTTTTGTCAATATCCACAAAATAACTTGGGATTTTTATTGCAATTGTGTTGAATCTATATATCAAACTGGAAAGAACTGACATCTTGACAGAGTTTTCCTATTCATGAACATGGATTATTTTTCCATTTCTTGAATAATTCTTCTCTGACATCTTTCATTAGAGTTTGTAGTTATCCTCATATAAATCTTTTACAAAATTTTTTTAGATTTATACCTAAGTAGTTCATTTTTTTGGTAGCTAATGTAAATGACAATGTGCTTTTTTCTTTTTTTTTTACAAATTTATTGGAGTATAATTGCTTCACAATGGTGTATTAGTTTCTGCTTTATAGCAAAGTGAATCAGTTATACATATACATCTGTTCCCATATCCCTTCCCTCTTGCATCTCCCTTCCTCCCACCCTCCATATCCCAACACTCCAGGTGGTCACAAAGCACCAATCTGAACTCCCTGTGCAATGTGGCTGCTTCTCACTAGCTATCTACCTTACGTTTGTTAGTGTATATATGTCCATGCCTCTCTCTCACTTTGTAACAGCTTACACTTCCCCCACCCCATATCCTCAAGTCCATTCTCAAGTAGGTCTGTGTCTTTATTCCTGTTTTACCCCTAGGTTCTTCATGACATTATTTTTCCCTTAAATTCCATATATATGTGTTAACATATGGTATTTATCTTTCTCTTTCTGACTTACTTCACTCTATATGACAGACTCTAGGTCTATCCACCTCATTAAAAATAGCTCAGTTTCGTTTCTTTTTATGGCTGAGTAATATTCCATTGTATATATGTGCCACATCTTCTTTATCCATTCATCCGATGATGGACACTTAGGTTGTTTCCATCTCCGGGCTACTGTAAATAAAGCTGCAATGAATATTTCGGTACATGTCTTTTTTGAATTGTGGTTTTCTCAGGTTGTATGCCCAGTAGTGGGATTGCTGGGTCATATGGTAGTTCTATTTTTAGTTTTTTAAGGAACCTCCATACTGTTCTCCATAGTGGCTGTACCAATTCACATTCCCACCAGCAGTGCAAGAGTTTTCCCTTGTCTCCACACCCTCTCCAGCATTTATGGTTTCTAGACATTTTGATGATGGCCATTCTGACTGGTGTGAGAAGATTTCTCACTATAGTTTTGATTTGCATTTCTCTAATGATAAATGATGTTGAGCATTGTTTCATGTGTTTGTTGGCAGTCTGTATATCTTTTTTGGAGAAATGGGTATTTAGGTCTTCTTCCCATTTTTGGATTGGGTTTTTTGTTTTTTTGTTATTGAGCTGCATAAACTGCTTGTAAATTTTGGAGATTGATCCTTTGTCAGTTGCTTCATTTGCAAATATTTTCTCCCATTCTGAGGGTTGTCTTTTGGTCTTGTTTATGGTTTCCTTTGCTGTGCAAAAGCTTTGAAGTTTCATTAGGTCCCATTTCTTTATTTTTCTTTATATTTCCATTTCTCTAGCCAGTGGATCAAAAAGGATATTTCTGTGATTTATATCATCGAGTGTTCTGCCTATGTTTTCCTCTAAGAGATTGATAGCTTCTGGCCTTACATTTAGGTCTTTAATCCATTTTGAGCTTATTTTTGTGTATGGTGATAGGGAGTGATCTAATCTCATACTTTTACATGTACTTGTCCAGTTTTCTCAACACCACTTATTGAAGAGGCTGTCCTTTCTCCACTGTATATTCCTGCCTCCTATATCAAAGATAAGGTGGCCATATGTGCGCGGGTTTATCTCTGGGATTTCTATCCTGTTCCATTGATCTATCTTTCTGATTTTGTGCCAGTACCATACTGTCTTGATTACTGTAGCTTTGTAGTATAGTCTGAAGTCAGGGCACCTGATTCCTCCAGCTCCGCTTTTCGTTCTCAAGATTGCTTTGGCTATTTGGGGTCTTTTGTGTTTCCATACAAATTGTGAAATTTTTTGTTCTACTTCTGTGAAAATTGACAGTGGTAGTTTGATAGGGATTGCATTGAATCTGTAGATTGCTTTGGGTAGTAGAGCCATTTTCACAATGTTGATTCTTCCAATCCAAGAACATGGTATATCTCTCCATCTATTTGTATCATCTTTCAATTTTCCATCAGTGTCTTATAATTTTCTGCACACAGGTCTTTTGTCTCCTTAGGTAGGTTTATTCCTAGATATTTTATTCTTTGTGTTGCAATCATAAATGGGAGTGTTTTCTTGATTTCACTTTCAGATTTTTCATCATTAGTGTATAGGAATACCAGAGATTTCTGTGCATTAATTTTGTATCCTGCTACTTTACCAGATTCATTGATTAGCTCTAGTAGTTTTTTGGTAGCATCTTTAGGATTCTCTATGTATAGTATAATGTCATCTGCAAGCAGTGACAGCTTTACTTCTTCTTTTTCAATTTGGATTCCTTTTATTTCCTTTTCGTCTCTGATTGCTGTGGCTAAAACTTCCAAAACTATGTTGAATAACAGTGGTGAGAGTGGGCAACCTTGTCTTCTTCCTGATCTTAGTGGAAATGCTTTCAGTTTTTCACCATTGAGGATGATGTTGGCTGTGGGCTTGTCATATATGACCTTTATTATGTTAAGGAAAGTTCCCTCTAAGCCTACTTTCTGCAGGGTTTTTATCATAAATGCGTGTTGAACTTCGTCAAAAGCTTTCTCTGCACCTATTGAGATGATCATATGGTCTTTCTCCTTCAATTAATTAATATGGTATATCACATTGATTGATTTGCATATATTGAAGAATCCTTGCATTCCTGGAATAAACCCCACTTGCTCATGGTGTATGATCCTTTTAATGTGCTGTTGGATTCTGTTTGCTAGTATTTTATTGAAGATTTCTGTATCTATGTTCATTTGTGATATTGGCCTGTAGTTTTCTTCCTTTGTGACATCCTTGTCTGGCTTTGGTATCAAGGTGATGGTGGCCTCGTAGAATGAGTTTGGGAATGTTCCTTCCTCTGGTATATTTTGGAAGAGTTTGAGAAGGATAGGTGTTAGCTCTTCTCTAAATGTTTGATAGAATTCACCTGTGAAACCATCTGGTCCTGGGCATCTGTTTGTTGGAAGATTTTTAATCACAGTTTCAGTTTCAGTGCTTGTGATTGGTTTGTTCATATTTTCTATTTCTTCATGATACAGTCTTAGCAGGTTGTGCATTTCTAAGAATTTGTCCATTTCTTCCAGGTTGTCCATTTTATTGGCATAGAGTTGCTTCTAGTAATCTCTCATGATCTATTGTATTTCTTCAGTGTCAGTTGTTACTTCTTCTTTTTTATTTCTCATTCTATTGATTTGAGTCTTCTCCTTTTTTTTTTTTGATGAGTCTGGCTAATGGTTTAACAATTTTGTTTATCTTCTCAACGAAGCAGCTTTTAGTTTTATTGATCTTTGCTATCATTTCCTTCATTTCTTTTTCATTTATTTCTGATCTGATTTTTATGACTTCTTTCCTTCTGTTAAATTTGTTTGTCTGTTTGTTTGTTTTTGCTCTTTTTCTCTAATTGCTTTAGGTACAAGTTTAGGTTGCTTATTTGAGATGTTTCCTGTTTCTTAATGTGGGATTGTATTGCTATAAACTTCCCTTGTAGAACTGCTTTTGCTGCATCACGTAGGTTTTGGATCGTCATGTCTCCACTGTCATTTGTTTCTACCTATTTTTTGATTTCCTCTTTGATTTCTTCAGTGATCACTTCGTTATTAAGGAGTGTATTTTTAAGCCTCCGTGTGTTTGTAGTTTTTACAGATCTTTTCCTGTCATTGATATCTAGCCTCATAGCATTGTGGTCAGAAAAGATACTTGATACAATTTCAATTTTCTTAAATTTACCGAGGCTTGATTTGTGACCCAAGATATGATCTATCCTGGAGAATGTTCCATGAGCACTTGAGAAAAATGTGTATTCTGTTGTTTTTGGATGGAATGTCCTATAAATATCAGTTAAGTCCATCTTGTTTAATGTGTCATTTAAAACTTATGTTTCCTTATTAATTTTCATTTTGGATGATCTGTCCATTGGTGAAAGTGGGGTGTTAAAGTCCCCTACTATGAATGTGTTACTGTCGATCTCCCCTTTTATGGCTGTTAGTATTTGTCTTATGTATTGAGGTGCTCCTATGTTGGGTGCATAAATAATTACAACTGTTATATCTTCTTCTTGAATTGATCCCTTGATCATTATGTAGTGTCCTTATTTGTCTCTTCTAGTAGTCTTTATTTTAAAGTCTATTTTGTCTGATATGAGAATTGCTACTCCAGCTTTCTTTTGATTTCCATTTGCATGGAATATCTTTTTCCATCCCCTAACTTTCAGTCTGTATGTGTCTCTAGGTCTGAAGTGGGTCTCTTGTAGACAGCATATATATGGGTCTTGTTTTTGTATCCATTCAGCCATTCTGTGTCTTTTGGTGGGAGCATTTAGTCCATTTACATTTAAGTTTATTATCAATATGTATGTTCCTATTCCCATTTTATTAATTGTTTTGTATTTGTTATTGTAGGTCTTTTCCTTCTGGTGTGTTTCTTGCCTAGAGAAGTTCCTTTAGCATTTGTTGCAAAGCTGGGTTGTTGGTGCTGAAGTCTCTCAGGTTTTGCGTGTCTGCAAAAGTTTTAATTTCTCCATCAAATGTGAAGGAGATCCTTCCTGGGTAGAGTAATCTTGGTTGCAGGTTTTTCTCCTTCATCACTTTAAACATGTCCTGCCACTCCCTTCTGGCTTGTAGAGTTTCTGCTGAAAGTTCAGCTGTTAACCTTATGGGGATTCACCTGTGTGTTATTTTTTGTTTTTCCCTTGCTGCTTTTAATATGTTTTCTTTGTATTTAATTTTTGACACTTTGAATAATATGTGTCTTTGCGTATTTCTCCTTGGATTTATTCTATTTGGGACTCTCTGTGCCTCCTGGAATTGATTAATTATTTCCTTTCCTATATTAGGGAAATTTTCAACTATAATCTCTTCAAATATTTTCTCAGTCCCTTTCTTTTTCTCTTCATCTTCTGGAACACCTATAATTTGAATGATGGTGCATTTAATATTGTCCCAGAGGTCTCTGAGACTGTCCTCAGTTCTTTTCATTCTTTTTTCTTTATTCTGCTCTGCAGTAGTTATTTCCACTATTTTATCTTCCACATCACTTATCCGTTCTTCTGCCTCCATTATTCTGCTATTGATCCCATCTAGAGTGTTTTTAATTTCATTTATTCTGTTTTTCATCGTTGCTTGTTTCATCTTTAGTTCTTCTAGGTCCTTGTTAACTGTTTCTTGCATTTTGTCTATTCTATTTCCAAGATTTTGGATCAGCTTTACTATCATTATTCTGAATTCTTTTTCAGGTAGACTGCCTATTACCTCTTCATTTGTTAGGTCTGGTGGGTTTGTATCTTGCTCCTTCACCTGCTGTGTGTTTTTTTGTCTTCTCATTTTGCTTATCTTACTGTGTTTGGGGTCTCCCTTTTGCAGGCTGCAGGTTCGTAATTCCCGTTGTTTGTGATGTGTGTCCCCAGTGGCTAAAGTTGGTTCAGTGGGTTGTACAGCCTTCCTGGTGGAGGGGACTAGTGCCTGTGTTCTGGTGGATGAGGCTGGATCTTGTCTTTCTGGTGGGCAGGTCCCCATCTGTTGGTGTGCTTTGGGGTGTCTGTGGACTTATTATGATTTTAGGCAGCCTCTCTGCCAATGGGTGGTGTTGTGTTCCTGTCTTGCTATTTGTTTGGCATAGGGTGTCCAGCACTGTAGCTTGCTAGCCGTTGAGTGAAGCTGGGTGCTGGTGTTGAGATGGAGATCTCTGGGAGATTTTTGCCATTTGATATTATGTGGAGCTGGGAGGTCTTTTGTGGACCAGTGTCCTGTAGTTGGCTCTCCCACCTCAGAGGCACATCAGTGACTCCTGACTGCAGCATCAAGAGCCTTTCATCCACACGGCTCAGATTAAAAGTGAGAAAAATTAGAAGTAAAGAATTAGTGGAAGTAGAAAGAAAGAAAGAGGGAGGAGGGAGGGAGGAAGGAGGGAAGGAAGGAGGGAAGGAAGGACAAAAGCAAGAAAGAAGATAAAGTAAAATAAAATAAAGTATCATAAAATATAGTAAAGTCATTAAAATAAATAATAATTTTTAAGAAAAAGAATCAAACAAACAAACAAACAAAAAAACAGACGGATAGAACCCTGAGACAAATGGTGGAAATAAATCTATACAGACAAAATCTCACACAGAAGCATACACATACACACTCAAAAAAAAAGGAAAAGGGGAAAAAATCGTAATTCTTGCTCTCAAAGTCCACCTCTTCAATTTGGGATGATTCATTGTCTAAAGGAGGGAAAGAAGGAAAGAAAGAAAGAAAGAAAGAAAGAGCAAAAGAAACAAAGAAAGAATGAAAGAAAGGAAGAAAGAAAGAAAAGAGAAAGAAAGAGGATAAAGTAAAATAAAATAAAGTAAGATAAAATAAAATAAAGTTACTAAATTAAAAAATAATTATGAAGAAAAAAATTTAAAAAACAAACAAACAAACAAAAAAATAAACGGACAGATAGAACCCTAGGACAAATGTTGGAAGCAAAGCTGTACAGACAAAATCTCACACAGAAGCATACACATACACACTCACAAAAAGAGGAAAAGGGGAAAAAATCATAAATCTTGCTCTCCAGGTCCACCTCCTCAATTTGGGATGATTCATTGTCTATTCATGTATTCCACAGATGCAGGGTACATCAAGTTGATTGTGGAGCTTTAATCCGCTGCTTCTGAGGCTGCTGCGAGAGATTTCCCCTTCTCTTCTTTGTTCTCACAACTCCCAGGTCTCAGCTTTGGATTTGGCCCCACCTCTCTGTGTAGGTCACTGGAGGGCATCTGTTCTTCGCTCAGGCAGGACGGAGTTAAAGGATCAGCCGCTTAGGGGGCTCTGGCTCACTCAAGCCAGGGGGAGGGTGGGGTACAGTGTGTTGGGCGAGCCTGCGGCCGCAGAGGCCAGCATGATATTGCACCAGCCCGAGGCGCGCCGTGCTTTCTCCCAGGGAAGCGGTCCCTGGATCCCCGGACCCCGGCAGTGGTGGGCTTCACACACTCCCCGGAAGGGGGGCATGGACAGTGACCTGGGCTCACACACAGGCCTCTTGGCGGTGGCACCAGCAGCCCCAGAGTCCCACGGCCGTCTCTGTGGTCCGTGCTTTTAGCCACAGCTCGCATCCATCTCTGGAGCTCCTTTAAGCAGCGCTCTTAATCCCCTCTCCTCGTGCAGCAGGAAGCAAAGAGGGAAGAAAAAGTCTCTTGCCTCTTCGGCAGGTCCAGACTTTTCCCTGGACTCCCTCCCGGCTAGCTGATGTGCACTAGCCCCTTCAGGCTGTGTTCACGCTGCCAACTGCAGTCCTCTCCCTGCGCTCTGACCGAAGCCCGAGCCTCAGCTCTCAGCCCCGCCTGCCCCGGCGGGCGAGCAGACAAGTCTCTCGGGCTGGTGAGTGCCGGTTGGCACCAATCCTCTGTGTGGGAATCTCTCCACTTTGCCCTACCCAGGTACGTGGGGACTTTCTTGCCTTTTGGGAGGTCTGAGGTCTTCTGCCAGCGTTCAGTAGGTGTTCTGTAGGAGTTGTTCCACGTGTAGCTGTATTTCTGGTGTATCTGTGGGGAGGAAGGTGATCTCTGTGTCTTACTCTTCCGCCATCTTACCCAGAAGTCCTGATAATGTGTTTTTAATTTTAAATTCCACTTGTTCATCTGGCATATAGGAAAAACATTGACTTTTTTTCAGGAGGTTTTTTTTTTTTTTTTTTTGTCAGTTCTTTTGGATTTTCTACATAGACGAGCATGTCATCTGTGAATAAAGAGAGTTTTATTTCTTCTTTCCAAATCTGTATACATTTTATTTCCTTTTCTTGCCTTGTTACATTAGCTAGGACTTCCAGTATGATTTGAAAAGGAGTGGTAACAGAGGACATCCTTGCCTTATTCCTGATCTTAGTGGGAATGCTTCAAGTTCCTTGGCATTAAGTGTGATGTTAGCTATAGAATTTTTTGTAGGTCTTCTTTATCAAGTTGAAGAAGCTCCCCTCTATTCCTAGTTTACTGAGATCTTTTATCATGAATGAGTTTTGGATTCTGTCAAATGCTTTTTCTGTATCTATTGATATGATCATGTGAGTTTTCTTCTTTAGCCTATAATGTGATGGATTATATTGATTGATTTTTGAATGTTGTACCAGTTTTATATACCTGTGATTATCCCACTTGGTCATGATAAATAAGTCTTTTTAGATTTTATTTGCTAATATTTTGTTGAAAATTTTTACATTTATGTTTATGAGAGATATTGGCCTATAGTTTTATTTTTTGTAATGTCTTTGATATGGTATTAGGGTGATGCTGGCCTCATAGAATGACTCAGGAAATATTCCCTCTCTTCTATCATCTGGAAGACATTGTAGAGAATTGATATAATTTATTCATTAATGTTTGTAGAATTCTCCACTGAACCTGCCTGAGCCTGGTGCTTTCTATTTTGGAAGGTTATTAATTACTGATTCAATTTCTTTAATAGATATAGGAAAAATCAGATTGTCTTTTTTCTTGCGTGATATTTGGCAGATCATGTCTTTCAAAGAATTGGTCCATTTCATCTAGGTTATCAAATTTGTTGGCATAAAAGTTGTTTATAATATTCCTTTATTATCCTTTTAGTATCCATGGGATCTGTAGCAATGTCCTCTGTGTCATTATTATATTAATAATTTGTGTCTTTCTATTTTTTTCTTAGTTAGACTGGCTAAAAGCTTCTTGATTTTATTGATTTTTTCAGAGAACCAGATTTTGGTTTTGTCAATTTTCTTTATTGATTTCCTGTTTTTTATTTCATTGATTTCTGCTTTGATTGTTATTACTTATTTTTTTCTATTTGGATTTAATTTGCTCTTTTTTTCTAGTTTACCAAGGTATGTTGTAGTTTCTCCAGCTACATTAAGCTCTGTTAAAACCCCAGCAGATTAGGCTCCTGTAAAACAGTTTTTCCTGAGGGCAGACCTTGATAAGAACAGAATGCTCTGGTGTATTTCAAAATAGGTTTCCCCTCCCTCTTCAGGAAGCCTGAGGGGATTTCTGACCAATATTCACCGTCAGAACCTGGTAGAGCTCCTGAAGGTAGTACTCACAAAAATATGGGGGCTCTCTGACTGGATCTTTAAGAGATTTTATCATTCAGAGTTGTCCACACTGAGCCTCCAGCAATTCATCAATTACTGTTCAGGTTTTCCTACCCAGGCACTGGTTCCCATGGTTCTTTCTCTGCTGGTAGGTTTCTGTTCTGGTAAATTTTGATTCTTTGCATCCACCTGTCTGCCTCTACAATTTTGACAGCAGGGTTTGCTCTTTCACCTCACTTCTCTGCCTGATTGAAGAAGAAGAGTTGATTTTTCATTTTGCTCAGGTTTTTACTTCTCATTAGGATAGAGTGGTAACTTCTAAGCTTCTTACATGCCAGACTGGAAACTGGAAGTCTGGATAATACTTTTGTTTCCATTTTCAAAGCTCTTTCAAGTGGAATATTTGATTGGCTCCATTGTGTTATGCTATGAATTGAGCTAAACCTTGTAACCAGCACTTAGCATCTGAGGAAAGATAATTCAGTAGAAGGCACAGATTCTTTTCTTACACAGTGAACGTTAGCTCCTGAAACTGTGGAATAGGATGCTTTTGACACCAAGCATCATAGCTTTTATGGAGAAACCTCTTGCAGTCTCCAGAGGTTTTGCAAATGATTCACAGGTGTAGCTGGTTTGAGGAAACAGATGTGCTCTTGAAGAATTGTGTGCAAATTGAATTTTTGTTAATTGAACCTTATTTAGAATTCATTTTAGGAGAGCTAGCTGTTTAAAGTAGCCCTTTGGTGAATTCTTTTGTGAAATGAATAATTGCTCCTTAATTCATCTTTTTTGAAAATGGAAATTTTTATATGTGACACTTTCTTAAAGCTATGCACCAATTCCAGGCCTGTGTAGGAAACATAGAATACTTGTGGCTCTTGGTAACAATACAACTCATTTTTCTATAATTAAAGAAAATGATGTATATAAATAGCTGAATATATCCTGTATGCAGTGTTATGTTTAGAAACAGAACTATGATCTTGAAGAACAGCAGCAATTTGAAGTAAATTAAACTGGGTGTTTGGTCAACATTGACTAATGTAATATTAATAATACAGTTTCAAGTGACACTGCACTGGTGATTCAAATTCTGTAAGTCTAGTGTAGGGCACAAGAATGTGGATTTTTAACAAAAAGTTCTGCTCTGCCTAGTAGTCACTAGCTACCTGTGGGTATTTAAATTTAAATTAATTAAAATTAAATTCAGTTCCTCTGTAGCACTAGTCATATTTCAAGTGCTCAATAACCACATGTGGCCAGTGGCTACCATATTGGATAGCACAGATTATAAAACATTTTCATCATCTTGAAATGTTATATTCAACAGTACTGCAATGATTCTAATAACAGGCAATGTTGGGAAACATTGGTTTAATTACAAGAAGACTCTCCTTAGAGTCAGGACCCTAAGATTGTAGGCTCTACCAGAGAAGTAACTTTCTGTGATATTAGTTTATTTGTTGTTACAGGTGCCATTGGGAGCCATTCTGCTGAAAATTAAAATGGTCTGTCTCTTTCTTAATGTTATCCTTTATCATATGGATAATAATTTCATGCTTCTGCCTTATAGGTATTACTACAAAATGAAGAGTGGTTTTCATTGACCACAAATGAAAATCAGTTTCATTACTTTCAGAGGTACACCTCAAAGATTATATGAGCACCCATATAATTTCTGAAGAGGGTGCAAATATAATTGATAAATTCCAAGTCAAGTAATAAATTTTGGCTGGTGATATTTTCCTAGGATAAATTTAGTAGAAGACAGGAAATGTGTTATTGGATTCATATGTTGTATTAAAAGATATTATAGAACCTGAGAAAGTGCTCAGTATTTATAACTCAGAACTTTGTTTCTTAGATAAACTGGTATCCCTCCTTTCCCTCTATTATAGATAAATGAGTTGAAACATAAAAGCCTCTGATCTAACCTCTCTGTGCCTCAGTTTCTCTATAAAGTAGGGATAATAATAGTTCCCACTTCATTTGTGTGTTGTGAGGATTAAATAATACATGATAAGCACTTGGAACAGTACTACCTACACAAGGCTTAATACATTTTAGCCATTACTCTTTTTAATGTTCTCATCAACTACATCACAGAGTTAATCACATACCTGGGAATAGGACTGACCTTGCTAGCATTTTAGTCCTTCTGTCTGTATCATGCTGTTTTCAAATACAATCTGCCATGTTCCACTATGTTACTTGACTCATATAGAGTGCCTGGGATCTGGGCTATATTTGGCAAAAGATGAGCTGCTTAGAAAATTCATTCTTGACCTGTGCTGACTTTTTGTTTTCCAGATCAGTCTACCTAAATCTTAGGAGAACCTGAGAACACTGGAGACCCAGGATTGGACCAGGCCTTGGGGATCTGAAGGAATTTACAAGCCTTATCAAATAGTCAAAATATTTATCTATTTTGAAAAAATATATATTTAAATCATTGCTTTATTTTTCTTTTTATTTATTTATTTTATTGGAGTATAGTTGATTTACAATGTTGCGTTAGTAGAACTGCTTATTTGCAGTAAATATTTAGATAGGCAATGACAAACATATCATTTTTTCTTCTTTTAATGCAGTCTGCTGATGATCCCTTACAGGTAGGACTACAAAAAAAAATGTCACTTTCCTGGTTCAGGTATTTACCAGATATTTCAGTGTTTCTGACAAGGATTACATCTTCAGTATGGTTAGTCTTTGACTTGTTTTCCAAACCTCCAGCTAGTACTTGGTCTTGCACTTGCATTTTATGGTCATCTTCCTTGGTGAGGTCAGATTCTGACAGGATGTGCATTTTTCACTCTATAGTATATAAATTTACATAGCACCCTATCTGATGGGAAAGAAGTATGTGTTGTTATGGATTTAACAGGTAAACCTTTGTGAAGAGTCAAGCTCTTCAAATCCAGACTGGCACAGAGTCTACCACCAGACTTCCAGTAAAATAGATGAAAACCAAAGGAAAATAACCACATTTTACAGTAGATTGTAATTTAGTCATTGAATATGTTCTGAATAACCTCCCAAAAAACTATTTGGTGAGAAATATAAAAGACCACTTTATTTCAAACATCTCTTATCTCCTATGGTATCAGAACTAAAGACCTTGATTTTTCATGTTTCCTGGGACTTAGCTGATCTTTTTTTTTTTTTTTTTTTTTTTTTAATTTGCCGTGTTCTGAATTCTTTTGGCCATTACCTACACCAGGACATTTTTTTTTTTAAGAAGATGTTGGGGGTAGGAGTTTATTAATTAATTTATTTATTTTTGCTGTGTTGGGTCTTCGTTTCTGTGCACAGGCTTTCTCTAGTTGTGGCAAGCGGGGGCCACTCTTCATCGCGGTGCACGGGCCTCTTACTCTTGCGGCCTCTCTTGTTGTGAAGCACAGACTCCAGACGCGCAGGCTCAGTAGTTGTGGCTCACGGGCCTAGTTGCTCCGTGGCATGTGGGATCCTCCCAAACCAGGGCTCGAACCCGCGTCCCCTGCATTAGCAGGCAGATTCCCAACCACTGCACCACCAGGGAAGCACTTAGCTGATCTTATGGTCCCCTTTCCCACCCACCTCACTCACCACATGGGTTTTCCCTACTGCTTTTCATGCCTCTCTTCTATTCCTTCAAAAAGCACACATGTCATTGCTTGCTCTGCTAAAGTCTTTGTGTCTCCTCTGTCCAAGCCAATTACTGAGGAACTAAGTCAACTGGGTATGTGAAAGAGGGGACACAGACTTTTTCCTAAGCTTTCCTCCAGGCTACGCCCTACCTCTTTAGAGTTTTACCAGTAATAGCTTAGTTGGAAATCTCGGCTTTCCTTCCTTCTTTGTGAGCAAGTTAGAATTGTGTGTGTTTGCCTATCTAGCATCATCTTGTCTCAGGCTGAAACAAGGGAAAGTGTTTTAAAGGGGTCCATGTAGATGGTAGGGTTGAAATAAATTTCCAGGCCCAAGATAGAGCCGCTTCTGCCTGGGGAACCACATCAAGAAACCAAAACTTAGATAACTTTCCTGTCCTTGTAAATGTTCCACTTGACCAAAAATCCAGTAAATTCAGTAAGTCAATCCCTAAATGCAAAGCCAAATCAGGGCCTTCTCATTCCAAACAAGGTTGAGTCTGTGGCTCCAGCCAGTCAGATATTTTCTATTTGCCCCTTCCTTATTCTTTATTCTTTATCCTATAAAATCTTCCTGCCTTCTACCTCATTTTGCAGCTCTCCACAGGAGACTGTCCACTTCATGAAGTGTTAAAGTTTGTATTGTATCACCTACATTGTCTTCTTTAATCATTTTTTAACATTATTCACCAAAGAAAGATAAATTTAAATCCACTCTATTACCTGTAGTATTCCCAAACTGGGCTTGAGAGGAGAATTACTTGGAAGCTTGTTAATAATACAGCTTCTTGGACCCCATTCCAGAATCAGAATCTGTAGAGTGGGGCTTTAATTTTCTTCAAAGTGCCCCAGATGGACTTGATTGTGAATGGACCAACATTTGAGAACTCACTGATGCTTGCCTTCTAGAACCCCTCTCCAAATATTTTGGTTGTAGGAGAGAAAGTCCTGGGCTAACTATCAACACTTCTGAGTGCTGATACTCCCCTGGGTCAGCACAGGTAACTGAGAGTTGATCTATTAACTTTTGAAAATTATCATAGAAGAACATGAAAGTCCCCAAGCAAGAAAGGAAGATGGGATTCTTGCCTAACAGGAGATTTTTTTGTATCTTTTACAGTTTATCAATGAGAAAAAGGAAGGAAAAATACCTGTTTAATGCAACAGCAGAAAGGTCACAACCACATAACTGATGAAAACAGGTTGCTATTGTTCTTAATCAAATTCAGATGGCTTTTACCTTATAACCACTTAGATCATTTTACATTTTTCTTGCCTTCTCTTTAAGTCATCAAGCAGGCATTGGGGAAGTTTGTCTGTGTATTACATCTGCATTAAAAGCATTGCTCTCATCATGTACTGTTAAAAGATAATTTTCATAAAAAAGGTAAAATCATGACTTTCACACAGATATAAAACAACCATGTGTTAATGATTTTATTTATTTTAATTATTTTATTTAAGTTATTAATGAGGGAACTTGGTAGCTTTTACAACAGGTCCAAACACAGACATATTTCTAGATCTTAAACATTGATTATTGGACTTGCAAATGGAGGCAAATTTGCTTCTGGCTTTTTTTTTTTTTTTTTTTTTTTTTTGGTGAGGGGCCTCCCTCTTTCCTCCTTGGGATAGAAGTCATTTCCGTGTTCATAGAGGAGAATCATTTTCATTATTGTCATCAGTTCTTTACAACATACAGAATTATAAAATACCTCAAAAGTGATGAAAGACTAGAAACAAATAAACTGGAATGTGTGCCCTAAACAATGCATAGTTTTCCACTGAAGCACAAATGTTTCCCTACGCTACTGAATATGTGATAGCTCCCTATTGCTATTAAATATTAACTTTCCTCCTTGACTTTCAAATCTCTCCTTAACCTTATTTGCTTTACGCTGTTCCCTTGATTTGTCATGTCCTGTTTTCTGACTTCCAATTTTGAAAAAATGTACTATTTTTAGATGAATTTAATTTGATTATAAAATTAGTGCATATTCATTTTGGAAATTTTGTAAAATACAAAGGAAAAATGTAAAGAAGGGAATGAAAATTATCAGTAACACTACACCATCTGGAGGAGGAGTTACACTATAAAACAATTAATGGTCAAGGGAGTTTGAAGACTTTTTAATCTATTGTTCCATGGCTCTCAACCCTTAATTTGCTAATGGTTCTATCTACCTACCAGTTGAAGACTTCTGACCTTGCTGTGGCCTGGATTTCAGAAAGTCAGCTCCTGTCAATTCAGTCTGCCCTTTTTTCACTCCCATCAATATTTCTCCCATGCAGACTCAGTCCCTGTGCTCCATCCTAACTGAGAAGAACAACCCTCTTTCTTCTAAAGCCACCAATCGGTGGCATTCCTATGTGCCTCTCTATGATACTGTAGCTGAGTTCCTACATAAGGTCTATCAAAGGCATTTGGGAAATTAAGAACTTTTAACTAGTTTTTTTTTTTTCCATTTGCTTTGGTTTGGAAAGAGTAGGTCAATGCAGGGTGAAATGTTCCAGGGACGGAGTGTGGTGGGGGAGGCATTTACATCAATCTACCCTTGATGCTCAAAGTCCTATACTATATCCAGTATGTCTTCATTACCCTAGGGGGCAGGCTGCTAGTTGATGCCATGATCTTTAATCTTCAGAGCTAGAACATTAAAGATACCATGGGCCAGCCACCTTCCTACATTCACTTCTTCAAGACTTTCAGTGTCCAGCTCAACAGTAACAATGCTGGAGAGATACACCACCACGTCCCCCAACCCCCATCCTCAAATGCAGGGGCCAATGGCACATCGATTACCAACACATGAGCATACTCATGAAACACATGCTTAGCCCTTGTTGGTTGTCATATGTGTGTGTTCATGTTAAACATTTAGCCACCAACTCCCTGAAAACAAAAGCCTTGATTTGTAACATTTGCCAATTTCCATGGTATAAATACTCCCACCATGGCTGACTTTAATCTACTGGAATGATGTCATTGAACATGGAGTTGGGAAGAGATTGTGCTCAATAGGTTATCACAAGGCGGGAGGGCCCACAACACTGCCTTCCACTCCCCAACCTCCACGGAGAGCTCTTTGCATGGAGGACACTCAGCCAGAGACAACTTCAGAGAGAGCCATGTTAACAGCAGCTGGCTGAGGATGATATCACCAAATGACTCACAAGCCTTTTGTGGCTAGCTGAGCCTTAAGTCATCACAACCCCTCTCCTTCCTTCTGTCATTAAACTTGGGCTTAGGTCATCTAGTACAGGTATTCTGGCCCAGGTATATGATGATTTGAGTGATCCAGAGCCAGTCTCCATCCACACCACTCACAAAATGAATTTGATTTCTGCTTTATAGTAAACACAGTTTGGATAGTAAAATTCCATTCCAAGGGGACCCCTGTGTTCTGGGGTCCTCTGAAATTACATTATCTATTCCCAGCATTTATTCCTGGCATAAAAACCCAATATCAGGGTTCAAATGTTTTTGTTAAGGGCCTGGTGGGCATATAGCCATGGGCTTATCATGTAAGCCCAGAGAGAGATTTTACTAAGCTGTTTTTTTTTACAGCTCTATAAAAGTATAATTTATAAACCATAAAATTCACTCATTTTAAGTGTAAATTTCAATGTATTTTTGTTTTTATTTTGGTTTTGTTTTTACTATATTTACAGAGTTGTGCAACCATTACCACAATCTAATTTTAGGACATTTTTATCACTTCAGTTAGAAACCCCATTCCCATAAGCAGTCAATCCCCATTCCCACTACCCTCCCTCCTCAGCACTAATCAATCACTTCCTGTCGCTATAGATTAGCCTATTCTGGACATTTGATATGAATGCAACCATATAATATGTGGCCTTTTGCATCTGGCTTCTTTCACCTATCATAATATTTTTAAGGTTCATCCATGTTGTAGCATGTATCATTACTTCTTTTGTTGCTGAATAATATTCCATTTTATAGATACACCCTATTTTATCTATCCATTCAGAAGTTGATGAACATTTGAGTTTTTTCCAGTCTTTGGCTATTGTGAATAATGCCACTATGAACATTTGTGTACAAGTGTTTGAGTGGACTTATTTTTTCATTTCTCTTAGGTATAGCCCAAGATACCTATGACTGAAATTGTTAGGTCTTAAGCTGCTTTTATACCTATCTAAGCCAAGACCAAGAGTACCTGTAGACTGGTCTCAGAAAATGGTACAAACACCACATGGATGATGTGGCCTCATCAATATCAGACTCTCAATCCCCTCTCCCTCCATCCGTCTATATCCCTGTACCAACCCCTCCTTTCTCATTGTGTTTCTCCTGGCCATCGAAGCAAGGGTTTTTACACCTCCATAATCTCACACCTGGCACTCATTTTAGAGTCTTCTATATTTCCTTGTAGAGACTGGTGGATTTTTTTGTTGTTGCTTTTCCCTTTTCTATATTTTCCCTGCCCTAATTTACATTATTCTAGATAAACCATATTCCATAGAGTGAGTGGTGACAAGATTCTATCCTAAGTTATCTTCCTGCAGGGTCTCTTAGATTTAAGGAGCCTTAGGGAAAAGGTGGAGGAGGGACAGCCAGCAGCTACTGAAGGTACTTCCTCTGCCCTGGCCTTAGTTGGCTCTGAGGCAAGTGTCTGTCTTACTCTTTTTCTACTATAAGAATAATGAATTTTATTGACTTTTAAAGAAGATTCACTGTTGAAATAATAAATCTTTATGAACACAGTATAAATAGTTTTGTATTATCCTTTTTATTGACTTAGCAATAGAGCATAAGTATTTTTCAATCAAATAAGTCTTCAAAAACATAATTTCAATAGCCATATCTTATTCCTGAATATTGCTATACTATAATTTATTCAACCATTTCTCTGTTTGGGAGGCATTCAGGATTTTTCACTGTTTTAAGGTGTATTAAGACATATTTTGCCACATTTTAAGTTCCTTTGGCTAGATTATTTTTAGTGGATTTGCCAGGTCAAAGGGTGTGAATATTTTTAAAGTTTGTATTACTGACTCAAAAGTCAGATTTAACTCTCTGTCTACCATAAACCCTTCTCTAGCCACTGTAGAGCTGTGAGTCCCTTCTTTCTCTAAACCAATTGTACTTAAACAACTATGTATTACTACATAGGGATTTCATTTATTTTTCCCTAATTATTTGTTTTCTTTTTCTTTCTTTCTTTTTTTTTTCATTAATGGTTAGACTGTAAACTCCACAAGAATGGAGACCATGCCCTTTACTTTATTTGAATTCTTCACCAAATTTTGTCTCAATCGCATGAAAAACAGGAAGAGTAGTCTCAATTTCTATGAAAAACAAGGATTTCAAAGGACAAGTGGCACTCTTCTAAACACAGGAATTAGGAATTTGTTGACATTATAGTTCATTTGAATCTGCTCTGTTAACCTTTTAAGTTTGATAACCCTGTTTCTTCAATTACTAGATCTGCATATTCTAGTAACCCTCAAAAATCTTAGATTTTATGTTATAACCACTTCTTTTTTAGCTTATGACCTGTTGTACTTAAATTAGTAGAACAGATCTAGCTAATCCTTCCTGCAGTTAAAATGTACACCCTTCCTAACATTCTGAGTTCTTTCCATTAACCCTAAGAAAGGGTCAAAAGAATGGACAACAGATTAAGACCCATAGTTACTCCAGTCCTTGATTTTCTAAATATTCAAACATGAGATTATTTTTTCAGTCAAGCATAATAGGGCAGAGACCTAGAAATTAGGGAATGTGAGCTTTAGTCCCAATTACGCACTGAGTGTGTGAACATTAGAATGTCACTTAGCCTCCCTGGGCCTCAGTATCTTTTTTTTTTTTTTTTAAGAAGACGTTGGGGGTAGGAGTTTATTAATTAATTTATTTATTTTGGCTGTGTTGGGTCTTCGTTTCTGTGCAAGGGCTTTCTCTAGTTGTGGCAAGTGGGGTCCACTCTTCATCGTGGTGCATGGGCCTCTCACTATCATGGCCTCTCGTTGCAGAGCACAGGCTTCAGACGTGCAGGCTCAGTAGTTGTGGCTCACAGGCCTAGCCGCTCCGTGGCATGTGGGATCCTCCCAGACCAGGGCTCAAACCCGTGTCCCCTGCATTGGCAGGCAGATTCTCAACCACTGCGCCACTAGGGAAGCCCTGGGCCTCAATATCTTTACCTGTTGTGATAGGCAGAATAGCTGTCCCAAAAGACGCCCACATCCTAATTTTCTGAGCCTGTGAAAATGTTAGGTTACATGGCAAAGGGGGCTTTACAGATGTGGTTAAGTGTCTTAAGGTCGGAAGAGTATCCTGGATTAACTAGGTGGTTCTAATATAATCACAAAGGTTCTTAAAAGTGGAAGAAGGCAGGAGAAGAGAATCAGAGGGAGATGTGACTTTGAAAATGGAGGAAGAGGCCATGAGCAGTCCTTGTCTAGAAGCTAGAATAAGCAAGGAAATGGATTCTCCCCTTGATTCTCCAGAAAGAAACACAGCCTTACCAACTCCTTGATTTTAGTCCATTGAGACTCATTTCAGACTTCTGATCTACAGAACTATAAGATACTAAATTTATGTTGTTTTAAGCCCCTAAATTTGTGGTAATTTTTTACAGCAGCAATAGAAAACTAATATAGCTGTAAGGGAATGTAGTTGATGATAAAATTTGCAGCTGGCCTGTCAGATGTGAATCATATAATTTCACATCTCTTATAGTAGTGCTTAGATACCTATGAAAAGGAAGAGGCAGTCATTATTAGAAATATTTGAATTATTCCCCAAACACATGAAATGGTATTTAATATCCAAGTGTACTAAAGGAAAATAAAGGGTCATAAAAATGCTTACATTTAGTGGGTGATTACTTGATAATATTATTTAGACTCCTTAGCTTATAGATGATGAAATTGAGGCCAAGGGTAGTTCAACAACTTGTCCAGGGTTACAAAGGTGAAGACAGGATTCAAACCTAGGCAGCATGACTCCAAAACCCAAGCTCACTATGCTCACCGCACTATACTGCCTCCTAGGACTAGTGTATGTGTGTGATAATAGGCTCTTAGTGAGCTTCACTAAGAGTGAAGCTCTTAGTGAGGAACAAGGCCTGGAAGATTCATTGGGTCCCCTGGTCCTTGGAAATTTTTAAGGTCTCCAAAGTCACTATCCTACCAATCCTCTTACAGATTTTTTACCAATTGAGAAATGTACAAATGGTTCATATGGGAATCAAAATATCACCTGTAATGCTTATAAATCTGCCTGGCTTTACCTTGCAGTAACAATTGGGCCTTCCAACACCCCTGAATGGAACTGACTTTCTCACCAAACAGCAGAACCAAGAAGCCAGACATTTCTCCAAATTTCACCAATCAGATGAGATGCTCCTCACTCCATGAGGAGGGAAAGGAATTCCTATCAGAAAAGTATATTTCTGGTACTCACCCAACTTGCTCTAGAAAAGTGTTATGATTCTCCAAATCCTCTCTTCTACTTCAACATCTGAATTTCTCTGAGCTTGGCAATATTTTGCCTCAAATTTGTTTTAGATAAATGTTCTAATTATCTGTTGAGGGGTATAAACATTACTTTTTATCAGTGTAATGCATTGCACTTTTTGTCTCTCCTCTTCCCTTGGGAAATACAGATTAAATATTTGAGAGGTTACCTTCTTTCTTGAACACTGAAGCAAATATTTCGTTTCAAAACTCAGCAGTTTCAATCAACCTCTCTAATTTTATGGCCAATAAGAACACATGTTACTAGGTACATGATGATAAGGATAATCAAACTTATGCCTCTAGCCATAAAATGATCGTCACAAGAGTCAGGATTTTTTTTAATATCACAAGAGTCAAGAGTTCAGGATTTCTACATTTAAAGCTATAATTCTCTTTTAGTTTTGACTTCTGGAAGTTAGAAAGAGAATCATTATTATTGGTGTTATTGTGAACAAAATACACCTGCAAGGAACAGGCCACACACACATTTCTAGATATTGGGTTGGCCAAGCCTATTCTCTGATTCTAGATTCTACAGACTATTTTGCAGGATATTGAAGTCATCAGTCCATGGCAGTGTTAGATTATTTACTTGAAGCAAAGCACCAGGACCAAGCCATTTTCTAAAGCTGAAACCCACGTTTAACTCATCGTTTTTCTTACATCTCAGAAATCCTGAGATAGGCAGTAGCTTATTATCAGCCCTTTATGCATTTCCTCTCAATTCTTTACCTATAGTATTTTCAAAGTTGCTGGTTGTTTAAAAAAATTCTTTATGAAAGGTTGGCCTGTGTGTAGGAACAGATTTAACTTTCTTAATTATGTGTTTCAGCTCTCAGAATGCAAAATTTTATTTTTTAGCAAGTATTCACATTGATAGTAATACTTTAGTTATATTTCATTTTTTCCAACTTAATTCTTTCATGATAAACAAAATGAATGAATTATATTGATTTCTTTATTGCAATGTTTCTGAATGGACTTATTTGATTTGTCTCTTCTTCTTTTGGCACCTCACACGCCTTGAACCTGTGAATATTTTATGTATTCTGTTGCATTCCCTTTATATCATATTTTATTTTTAAAAAGAGACCAATCAAATAATTTTTTAAAATTAGAAAAAAATGCTTTAAATTGTGACCAGAAGCAAATAGGCATCATTTGATTGTATGTAAAACCTTTGAACGTGTTTATTTTGTATCACTGTAATTCACCCATCAGTTTCTGAATTCAGTTTTTTTCCAAAGAGAGCCTGAAACCTACATGCTACTAGTGAGGCAAAGTTGGACACTGAGATTTCTAATTTAGTTTCTTTGACAGGTGAAACCACATGTATCCAGAAATTGCTAGTACTTACTCAGCTGTAACTACAGATGAGACCAGGGAGATTTTCTTGCCAACACTGGCACTCATTTGCTTTGAGGATTTTTCTCACACTTCTCTTTTTCTTCACTTACAATAGATGGCCCAGTTGTTTTAGATGGATTACACCTGTTTCTGAGCAAATCAAACATTTAAAGCCTTCCCAACATACATGTGGAATTTGTGAGCTGCCAAGAAATTCACTGTTTTACAGAAAGTATAAATCTCTAAGGCATAGTTGGACAATCCCTGTCTTCTTAGTCTTGGCTATGCTCAGGGTCCCACTCTTCTGTTTGTTTTGTTTGGTTTGTGGCATAATAAATTGATCTCTTCATTAGACAGAACCACCTGGAGGCTGAAGAACATGGTTCCTGCAGTCCCTGACTGTATCCTAGCTCTCAGCCCCAGAAGAGCTTTGACCTTCCTTTCTCCATTCACTACCGATGTGATAATCCTTCTTTTCCTTCTTATTAAGAGCAGTGATTACCCCATCCTCACACATGCACATGATAGTTTTTTTTTTCAGTAAGTATAAGAAGTCAAAGAATCAGAAAGACAATTTGGTACTCTGTAATCATCATTTATTTGGCTCAGTCATAGTTGCTCCAATACCCTTTGTCATTAATTTTTTTTTTTTTTTTTTTTTTGCAGTATGCGGGCCTCTCACTGTTGTGGCCTCTCCCATTGCAGAGCACAGGCTCTGGACACGCAGGCTCAGTGGCCATGGCTCACGGGCCTAGCCGCTCCACGTCATGTGGGATCTTCCCGGACCGGGGTGTGAACCCGTGTCCCCTGCATCGGCAGACAGACTCTCAACCACTGCGCCACCAGGAAAGCCCTGTCATTAATTTTGTATGCTTCTGTATGTTCCTTTCTCTATCTACTTTTCTTTCTATAAAGACTGTTATCTTTATTTTTCTTTATGCTAGATGTGTCAGAAGCTGGCCATTTGTCCTGCATCTGATCATTCTAATCACCACTTTCTAAACTTTTTGGCTCAGTATCTTTAATAAAATAAAATAAAACAAGTGTTAGAGACCTAGAAATGTTGCCACTAAAACACAGCATCCTTCAAGTATTAGTAGGTGTTCAGCCATATGTTACTTAACATCATGCTCATGTGAGTGGGTGACACACACATTGGGTCAAAAAGCAACCATGTTCCAAAGCTATAAAAATCTTCCAGTCTTAAAAAAAAAAAAAAATCTTCCAGTCCTGTCTCTTCTACTTAAGGCTGCCAGTCCATTCCTGGATAGTTAAAACCTTGTATTACTACTTCCACTCTGGCTTCTTTACAAGCCTTTTTTATGTGCTCAAATCATTTCACAGTGTACTTGCTCCTTTCTGTCTGGTGGTCTACAATATACAGTATTCAAACAGCTAGTTTACTAAAATATGTTCCAACACACCCAACTTCAAAGTCCAACAGCTCTGTGATATTACTAGGCTCTTCTCTATCCTCTACTATTATAATAATAAATCCTTTGGGTATGTAGTTCCTACCCTACATTATTTCATACTCCTTCGAAACAGGTTTCTGGTAAGTATGACTAAAGTAAGGACCTTCCAAATCCTGTTTCCTATCCATTTTAGTCAAGAACATATTAACTAGGTACCTCACCTGGTATCAACAAAAAGAAGTTTATAATAAATGATGCATGTCCATGTAAATCCATTCTCTAAGAAAAATGTTATAGCCATTCCTAAAATGATTGAAACAAATTTAAGATATGTACAGCAACGGCTATAGTAACCATGAATTCATAGCTTAAAAATAAACAGCATTCCCACTGATTCCACCGTAGCCATGCTTTCTTCACTTCACATCTGTATTATGACAATGGTTATGTAATCAAGCTGCTTAACTACAGGCTGTCTCTGGTGCATCCTTCCAGAAAATAACTGGCTGAACAATCTTCCTAAGACACCATTTACACCAAGCCATTGCCCTATAATGATCTTACTAAGTGCCCCTAGAAAGTTGTATTCCCCTACCGTGCTTTTAAAAGTTTTCCATGATCTTGCCCATGACGTGTATCCAAACTTATTTCTCACTAATACATAGCCACTGCTCCGGTCATACCGACTTCTACAGTTTACGACCTTTCCATTCTATTAAGTGAGCCTCTGCTCGCTGTGACTCCTCCCTACAGACAATAATGTTTCTCCTCCCTTAGCCCGAAAATGTTTCCCATACCACGAGGGAAAAATGTTTCCCATGCCCCACTTCAGTGCCCACTCCCTCCATGAACACTATTTTCCAACATTCAGGAAAGCAGAAAGTGAATATCCATAGATCACCACCTAGATTCTACAGCCAATTAACATTTTGCCTTGTCTTATTGCACATATATCCATCTACCTATCCTTCCATCCATCCATTAACCCCAATGTTCATTGCAGCAATATTTATAATAGCCAGGACATGGAAGCAACATAAATGTCCATCAACAGAAGAATGAATAAAGAAGATATGGTACATATATACAATGTAATGTTTCTCAGCCATAAAAAAGGACAAAATAATGTCATTCATCTTATTTTGGTATGTATTTCAAGTTTTAGATATCAGTTCACCTCACCCCTAAAAACTTCATTATGTAGATCATTAACTAGAGTTAATATTTGGTTTGGGTTCTTTTTGTTAGGTAAACCTTGCATACAATGAAATACACAAACTATAATTGTATAATTTGATGAGTTTTGACAAATTCATATGCCTGTGTAACCCAGAGTCGTATCAAGATATAGGACATGACCATCACTTGAGAAAGTTCCCTCATGCCCCTTCACAGTCAGTTCCATCCCCAGCTCCAGCAGAGGCAAAACTGTTCTGATGATTTCTACAATAAATTAATTTTCTCTTTTAGAATCTATTTAGATGGGATCATACAATTGATACTCTTTTGTGTAAGTCTTATTTCATTCTGCATAATGCATTTGAAATTAATCCATGTCATTGTACATATAAATAGTTTCTCTATTGCTGAGTAATATTGCATTGTTTATACATTTTCCTTCTGATGAATACCTTGAACTGTTTCCAGGTTTTAGCTAGTATAAATAAAGCTACCTTCTTGTACAAATATTTTTCTAGACATATGCTTTTATTTATCTTAGATAAATGCCTAGATTTGGAATTGCTGAATAACGGGGGTGGTGTATGCTTAGGATTTTCTTTCAGATTTTGATTTTTTTGGTGATGTACTCTAATTTTAGTTTAATCCATTCTTTCTGTGCACACGATTTTTTAAATCATGGTTAAATATACAAAGCATAAAATTCACCATTTTAAGCATTTTTTAAGTGTACACTTCAGTGGCATTAAGTACATTAACAATGTTGTACAACCAACACCACTATTCATTTCTTGAATTTTTTCATCAACCCAAACAGTTTTGTACCCATTAAACAATAAATCTCTATCCCCTCTCTCTCATCCATAGCCCCAGGAAATCTTCATTCTATTTTCTGTCTCTATAAATTTCCTTATTCTAGGTACCTCACGTAAGTAGAATCATAAAATGTTTGTCATTTGTGTCTGGCTTATTTCACTTAACATAATGTTTTCAAAGTCTATCCATTATATTTAGTTTTATAAGAAACTACCAGACTTCTCTCCAAAGTGTACCATTTTATGCTCCCACCAGCAATGGATGAGTTTTAGCTGCTTCACATCCTTGCCAATATTTAGTGTTGTCAGTTGTCGATATTTAGCCATTCTGGCTACTTAAGCTCAGTTCAACAATCTACTTTTCAGAATTCCTCTTGCTTTGATAGTCTGCACCACACAATTTAGATTTAATAGTTCTCACTGTGTATATGAATTCCTTCCCCCAGAGGGACTTCAAACTCCTTGAGAATAGGGACTGTGCCTTATACTGTATTTATTTACTTTGTGGTGCCTAGCATTGGATCATGCTCATAACAGTTGTGGCCATTTGAAAACACATTTAATCCAAATTGAGACAGCAGAGGATTTAGCTTTAATATACTAGTTACTGTTCTGTTGGCAGATTTTCTAATTGCAGGTTGAGATGTGAAAATTTCAAATTTAGCCCATTTTTTACCTTTCTTCACTATGGACTCAAAAAACATATTAGGAAATAAAATGTCAATAATATCTAAATAGTAAGCTGAGAAACATCTATGGTTGCTGAGGGACTGTTAATTCAGCTATAGATTTCATTTTGTTTACTGGTTAAATTCCTCCGTGAATATAAATTCAGAAAGAGTAACTAACAGGAAAAAGAAAAGTGAGAGAGAGTAAAAGAAACAGAAACAAGGAAACCAGCATATTTACTGTCTCTTTCTGTGGTAAGAGGAAGGTTACCACAGAAAGAGGAAAAGAACTCTTTTCTTTCAAAAAAGAACTGCTTTTTGACAAACTGGGCTTTTTAAAGTTAAATGAAGAAAAGTGTTACAAGCTGGAGTATAGCTCATTAATACATATTATTTTTTCTGTTTATGAATAGCTTATTATATATTCAGGAACTAAGTGTTTAAATAACCCTATCTTCAATACCGTGTATCACCTACTGCTATAAACTGAATTGTAGCCCCTCAAAGTTCATATGTTGAAACCTTAACCCCTAATTTGATGTTATTTAGAGGTGAGGCCTTTGGGAGATAATTAGGTTTAGATGAGGTCATGAGAGTGGGATCCTCACAATGGAGTTAGTGCTCTTATAAGGAAAGACCAGAAAGCTGGCTCTCCCACTACCCCACCTGCTACCATGTAAAAACACAGGGAAGGCAGCCATCTACAAGCCAGGAAAGGAGTCCTCACAAGAAAGTGACTATGCTAGCACCTGGATCTTGTATTTCTACCCTCTAGGACTGTGGGAAAAGAAAGTTCTTTTATTTAAGCCACCAAGTCTATGGTATTTTTTACAGCATCCTGAGCTGACTAAGACATAGTTTTTACCAAAGTTCTACCAACCACAAAAAGTCATTTTTCTCAGAAAAAAAACGAAGTTAAAGGTTATCAATAAAAATTCCTGATTGGCACATAGGACACTCTCAGTAAATGTGTTTTGAACTGAATTGGGCTCCTTCACACCTTCTATTAACATTATTCTGGAGCAAGTCTACTTATATTGGCAGGGACAATCAGCTTATATGTCTTGACTTGAGAGGACCCACAGTCCTCTCTTCTTCAAAACAACTATTTATCTTAATGTCCACCTACCATTAGGTATCAATTCCTTCCTAAGTAAAGCATTAGTCCCAGTTTAAATGCAAACACAGTATTGAAGTTATATTAAAACAATGATGATGGTAAACACTTTTAAAAAGGTTAGTGGATGGGCTTACCTAGAAGGGTCTGAAGAAAGGAAACACAGAACAGGTATATTTGTATTTGCCTGAGTGGGTAGGGTTGGGGTGGGGAGTAAAGTGGATGGAAGACGTTATCTAGATTAGCAGTGGAAAAGTGGTTAAAATTTAAACATTGGAAGAATTCACACGAAGTTCTGAATTTTAATTTCCTTGAAAAATCAGATCCAGAAGCACTGGGCTAGCATTCTTGCCTGACAATAAACACCTGAATCAACATGGTAGCTGCCCCTTTATAAAGGGCATGCTCTCTGTCTTTTGCCACTGTCTCAACCATCCCCATGTCTCTTACACCTGGTATAACTTCATTATGATATTTACCAAGCCCCTGTATGCTTTCATTTTGTCACTCCTGGCCTAAGACCCAGGGGCATAGAGCTAAATATGACAATGACTGGGGGAGAAGAGACCTCTGGGCACTTAAGAGTGAGAGAGATGCTGGACACAGAATGCGGTGATGGGAGTGAGTGAGTGCTTAGGAAGGTGACATGGCTTGGTTCTGTAAAGTAAATGCAGGTGATATGCATAGAACTTTACAAATCTGAGCTTTCATTTTCTGGAACGCCTCCTGCCTATTTTCCATATCCCTCTAAAATTAATTAGCTGACCATATGAGGCAGTCATTGCCATAAGCCACTTCCAATGAAGCATTGCATTTCTAATTCATTCTAACAATTTAAAAATAATCTGTAGTTACAATTCTGAGTACTTTTATTATTCAGGATGAAGGTTAATCAAATTTTTGCTGTTAACCTACCACTCTTGTAATACCATTTTGAATAATCCCTTCTCTCAGAAGTCCCTACTTTCAAATGGATTCCATACTTCCAAATTATATTCACTGAGATATACAAAGTAAGTGAGTTTACAAAGACACATTAACACACATACACCCAAATTTGCTTTACGGGTTATCTTATTTCTGTTTCCTTAAAATCTGAAAGAATTGATTGCCACTTCTTCAAGCTTGACAATCTCTTTGTGATAAATAAAGAGTATTCTAATTCGGTGACATAAGTAATGTTCTTAGCATAGAGCCTGAACAAAATTAATGATCAATGTTATCTTTCTTCCCAGATATACCCTATTCCTTCCTACAGTTTTCTTACTATTATTTTAGATAGGAAATTTGAATTAGAATGAACCTAACCACACTCTACAGGTAGAGCCCCTTACCAGCCCATATAAAACTTTGTTGAGAAGTTAAGAACATTAGAGGTATGGTCAAATAGGAAAGCAACTAGTCTTTCAAATTAAACATCAGTCTAATCTCAGAAAGAAATATAAGTAGATTGATGACAAAAAAATTCCTTTCCGTCTCAAGCAAGCAACTTCATTCCTTGTCTGGAGTCTTGGATCAAGACCTTTGTTCACTGGCAGGTACATTGTGGGAGATGCTGTGATCAATAAAGATGGCAGGATTTTTTTTTATTCACTGCTGTGTCCTACAACCTAGCAAAATGAAGTGCCTGTCAGATAGTAGACAGCCATTAGAACACATGACTGCCAACACACTAGAAAGCATAATTCCTGCCCTTGGAGAGTTTGAATTTGAAACAAAGAAATAACAAAATATGACACAGGACACAACTAACTTACAAAATTACAGGGCAAGAAGGAATATATCTCTTTTACCTCCCTAGTTTTTTTTGACCCCCTCCCCGTACTTTTCCATTAAAATGCATATATAGGAAATTAAGCAAATGACAAGGAATGTGCAATTTTAATTGATGTTTATGGCATTTCTCATCTCAACTCACAGCCATCTACTAGGATAGTGCTGATCCAAAGTTGCAAGGCCTTGGGTTGCAAAGTTTTTTCTTTCCTTTTTTAATGTAGATTTCCTAATGTTTCTTTCTTACTTTTTACTTAGTCAAATAATTTCCTCTAGATTTCATTCCTAAAACATGAGAGGTGGGGGGGTTGGGGGGGGAGGTGGGTAGGGTCAGACATAAACCTTAATTAGATTCATAATGTTCCAATGCATAGTGTTTGTGACAACCATGTATATACATTGCCTCTTTTGAACTCCAGCAAGAGGATCATAATTTTGTAATGCAGTCCTCAGGACACAGACCCCCACTGCTAAAACAGTTAGCAGCATGGAACTCTCCACTGAGACACTCCCATTGCTATTCTAGGCAGCACCTTCAAATCACTATAGTTGCCAGATCCTGTCTGTGTGCTGGAGAGGAGAACTTAGAGATGGAAAGGATCATATTTCCATTTTTTCTCATTTATTTTTAGCCTGGTGGGAGACGAGAGAGAAAGCAATGAACAGAGAGAGTAAATATTTGAGCAAACACAGTATTCCTCACCAGATACCTAAGAATTACCAAATGCAAATTTGTGTGCCCAACGCATAGTGAGGCCAAACAATACTGAAATATTGCAGTTTGGAGCAGAGAAAGATTTATTGCAGGGCCATGAAAGGAGATGGGTGGCTCATTTGCAAAAAGTCCTGAACTCCTTGAAGGACTTCAGCAAAGCACTTTTAAAGGCCAGGTGATGGAGAAATGTAGTTAGTTGTTGCAAGCTTCTTGGTGTAGGAATCCTTTGTTCTTACAGCTGTCCACGTAAATCAGTTCACAACATTCCTGTAAATCTCCAACAAAACAAACATTATTCTCTGTTCTGCAAATTTTTCTCTATATATAAATGGACTCTTAAAGGTCAGAGCCTTAAGAATAGGCTATCTTGTATACTTCAGGCTATAGGCAGCATTCTTTTCCAAAAGGTGCAGAGCCAGCATGACTAAGTACAGGCAACAAAGCATAAAGGTTAAAGCAAAAGGAACAGATCTAATATGGAGTCAGATTTGTTCTTCCCTATTACATAACTGCTAAAGGGATTCTTTATGTAGAAACTCCATGAGAACAGAAAACTTGTCCATTCCATTCTTACTGTAACTCCAGCACTTACAACAGTGCTGGGCACAGAGCAGGTACCCACCAAATATTTGTCAAATGAAGGAATTCTATATAAAGGAGTGATTAGAATCAAGGCTGTTAGTATTCAAAGGCAATGTGGATTTACATGATATCAGTTTTTGTATAAGTGGACAATAAGTGGATTAGCTTGTAGGAGGCAGAGGAATGTGGCTAAGAGATATGAAATGAGGCATCTGGAAGTAATGAGTTATATGTAGAGAAATCATATAATTTATTATCCCCACCTGGACATTTTGAAGAGTGAGAGAGGGCACTTAGTAATTATTCCAGAATGACATGTAGAAATCATGACTGTCCTGGGAAACTGGGATATATGGGCACCCTCTTTATATGACACTAAGTAAACTGAGTAAGGGGTTGGTCTGGTGAAAATAAAGTTTGAGAAAGATTGTTTTTGTTTCCACAGTAGATATAGACTTTAAATCTGAAAAAAAAAAGAGAGAGAGAGAGAGAGACTAGAAGACAGAACTCCTGTTAGAATCGTAATAATTACAATCTAGGGATGACAGCTTTGAGAATAGAGTGGAAGGGGTAGCTCTGAAGGACTTTGTGAAGGATCAAGTAGAATTGATTAACCAAGGAATATAAATGTTCAGTCATAATACTGCCTGCAGTGTTATCTCAAAAATATATAAAATACAAGCTCTGATAAATTCTGCACTCAACTGAAGCTGTCTCCACACCTTGCAGCTCTGTAATACTGGAACACTTACTTAACCTCTCTGACCCTCAGTTACCTGAGGGTATAATGTAGCTAAAGGTAAGTCATCCAAATAAGCCTTCTCATATTTTCAGACCATATTGGAAATTCAAATTTGGTCCCTTAGAACTAGTTTTTTTTTTTTTTTTTTCACTATTCTGAGCCAGGAAAGTTCTTAAGTAAAATAATATTCTGAGACTTACTGAAAGTATCTTAAAATAAAACAAAAAACTTAAGCTATAACTATAAAATCAGGATTTTAAAAAAGTCCTTCATGGAAAAACACTAAGATGACTCAATTTTGAGCCCAACAAAAAGAGTTTGGTTTTAGTGGCTATTCCTACCAATTACATCTTGCATCTTTCCTATATCAGAAAACATTTCTGCTGGAAATCACAACAAAAATGGTTAGATTTGGAAAAAATTTGAGTTCCTCCTCGTAACATTCAACTTTCAGGAAGAAAATTATTGAACAAAGCCTTTGAGCAGGAGAAACCCTAATTCTATCAGATAACTTTGTTTTCTCTTTCTGCCAACTCTGAAAACTACTCTCCTGTTGCCTCATAGCAAACTGCTTCAGGGCTTCAGGCCTTACAACCTTTGGCTACCACTCATCCATGTGAATACTGCCTTGTCCAGAAGAGTCTGGCCCCTCTGATTTTCTATCCTTTTTTCTCATCCAGAGCCCTAGTTTCAACCTCAATGCAGTTGGCATGTTGCCTAAACTTCAGAAGAAGATAAATTATTTTCCAATCTTTCCCTCTCACTTTTGTTTTTACACACTTAAGGGATAATATGTTGCATAATATGTTCTCTTTAGTGAATCTTTATCTACTATAATTGCAGCTGAACATCACTGCTGGTACAGGGATCAGTGAAAATAATAGTGTAAATTGCTGATAGCACCTAAATGTTACAAGACTCATATTTCCCACTGTAGAAATTGAACCACTTCTGAGTTGTTGAAATTATTGCTAAATTTACTTACAGTCATTTTTACAATAAAAAGCTTTATTACTCTTATTATGGGCCAAAGAAATGCTCTAAATCTTGAATTCTGAAGTAATATCTCCTGTCCTAAAAGCAGTGAAGCTTTTCAAGAGAGAGGGAGAAAGAACGTGCATTCTGAAAATGTAGTTTATGGTTTTAGAATTTTGTTGCAATTTTGGTTCATATATTTTTACTAAGCATAACCTTTATATGTAAATTAAATGATTATATAAGAGAGAGCACTGTTTTCATAAAGTAAGAAATAATTTTATATCCTAGAAGACAGAGGAGTATAAAACAGTAAGGCGGCTGTGCATGTGTTTGATGGCTATGAGATGACCTGTTTGATCTTCTATTACAGGCCATCAGACTATGCTGCCCTGACCCACCAGACCCAAACTGTGGAGTAGCTGACTTCTCATTAGGGAGTCCTGTAGTAGAGTTCATTTATAGCCTGTAATAAATAAAGTGTGTTTAAAACCTCGTGTATAGAAACAGCCCTCCATTGTGAAAGCAGTATCATAAAAATATTTTTTTTCCTTTGAAACACTATTGGAGAGGGGAAAAAATTATTTTCTGGCTAAGCCCTGACAAAAGAGTTTATCATTTGGCCACATGGAATAGTGTATGCACATATGTCCAGATAGTCAAATTCATTCAAATTGGTCTGGACAGACTAATTCACCAGTTCTTTGGAGGGAAAGCCCAACCTGAGTTAAATAAAATGTTGAAGTAAAAGCAGTTTAATTACCTCAGGGGAGAAGTAGAGAGAACTTGGCTCCAAGTCTTAACAGAATTCTATGATGACTTTAATGAGTAGAAAATCATTTGTGATTAGGACATTCATTGTATACAAAAGCTTCAGCAAAAGTAGGAATCCTTTTAATCATCTCACTTAGTCTTATTTATCTGTTTACTGAGCAGACTGTGTATATGTGCATAGTATAGACATACATTTAGGTTGGTCAGGTGGAGATTATTGCAGATTCCAAATTAATGGATTTGGGTTAATGAGGTTTTACTCTGTGTGTATACATGGTAGACATAGATAGTAAAGAACAAAGTGTGTCACCTGTACCTCAGATTTTAACTCATTCTGTTTTCCTCACCACCAGTGCCATAAATTCTACCTGTGATATGAGAGTCAACCTATTTCTTCCTGTTTCTGGAATTGTCCTTTGTGATAAAAAAAATTATGTGATCAGAATTTACCTGAGAACTTGTAGATATATGAAGCAAGATATGCTTGGTTATAATTTTCTCTCTTGGGATGATTATCTACTGTAATTATTTCTTTATTGAGCACCAGTAACACAGAAGATGTGGTACAAATTATATTTATGATACTTTCCTAGCTACCTTAAAGTCTATAAGTGAAATGAGGCAGAAAAGGTCAATGAATAGGGAGGTATACATAAATGAGACATTTTTGAAAGAGAAAGAAAGATTTAGAAAAACTAGTAAGAGACCAAAATAGAATTTAATGGATTGGAGGGATTATGGGAAGATGGCAGAGTAGGAAGCACAAGGAATCTTTCTCCCCACCTAGACAACAATTACACTGGCAAAATCTATCTGATGTAACTATTTTGGAACTCTGGAATCTTTCTGAGGTAGGTATTTCGGAACTCTGCAGTCTATTGAAGGGTTGCATGGTACATTGTGGTTAATTTCAGTCAATTTCAGTTCTTAGCTCAGCGGCCACTACTCACTCCCCAACCATAGCTCTGTGGAAGGCAGCTGTGCATTGCTAACTAGAGCAACTCTCACACAACCTGTGGGAACCAGGGTGGGTAATATGGACCCTGTCCTTCAAATATTCAGGATCTGTGTTCTGATCACTGATTGCTGTCTCAGATAATGGAGGTGCAGACACAGAGGTATACAGCCATGTTTTCACACCCCTCCTCAACGTTGCAAGCCCCTACCACTCCAGCTGAAGTGACTCCCAAGGGATTTAGAGAGCCAGCACCTTCTTCTTCCCTTAACTGTTTTCTTTTCCCCCAGTTTGAGAGCCAGACATTAAAGAATAAGACATTCAAATTCACATACTGAGGAAATTAGAAAGTTACTGCATATACCAAGGGAAAGGTGCAGAATCAGAAAATACTGGAGAAAAATCTTAAGTTTCCATCTCAGGGTGATCTTTAGTACAAAGATAGTCTACAAAAATCAAAAAAAAATCCTGGTAGTAAGAAAACATGATTTCCAGAGTTATCATCAGATTCAAATGTAGTTTTCAACAAAAAATTACAAGACATACAAAAGAACAAGAAAGTATGGCCTATTCAAAGGAAGAAAGATAAACCAACAGAAACTATCTTTAATATGGTCTTAAAAATACTTAAAGAACCAAAAGAAGACATGGAGAAAGTCAGGAAAATGATGTCTGAACAAAATGGAAATATCTATAAGTAGAAAACCTAAAAAAGAAACCAAAAAGAAATTCTTGAAATGAAAATTACAATAACTGAAATGAAAAATTCACTAGAGAAATTCAAAGTTAAATTTGAGTAAGCAGAAGAATCAAAACTTGAAAATAAGAAAACTGAAATTATGAAGACTGAGGAACAGAAAGAAAGAAGGTCAAAGAAAAGTAAACAGAGTCTAAGGGGCCTGTGGCACACCATCAAGTTTATGAACATATGATTGTGGGAGTCCCAGAAAGAGAAAAGAGAAATGGACAGAGAGAGTATTTGAATAAATAATGGCCAGAAACTTCCAAAAGTTGATGAAAACCTGACTGTAAACATCCAAGAAGTTCAACAAACTCCAAATTGGATAAAATCAAAGAGACCCACTCCAAGACACATTATAATCAAAATGTTGAAAGTCAGAGGCAAAGAGAGAACCTTTAAAGCAGTAAGAGAGAAGCAACTCATCATATACGAGGAATCTTCACTAAGATCATCAGCAGATTTTTCATCAGAAGTTTTGGAGGCCAGAAGGCAGTGAGTTGATATATTCAAAGCACTAAAAGAAAAAAAACTGTCAGCCAAGAATCTTATATCCAGTAAAATTATCCTTCAAAAGTGAGGGATAAATTAAGACATTCTCAGATAAACAAAAGTTGAGGGAGTTTATTACCACTACACTTACCCTGCAAGAAATGCTAAAAGGAGTCCAGCAGATTAAAATAAAAGCACACTAAATAGTAACTTGAAGCTATATAAAGAAATGAAAATCTCAGTGAAGGTAAATTTTACATGGGTAATTATACAATTTAGCATTATTATAAAAATAATAGTTTATTACCACTTTTTCTTTCTACAAAATTTAAGCAAATTATACATTATAGAAAATTATTCATTTATGTTTTTGGACACACAATGTATAAAAATGTATATTTTTGACATAAATAACAGAAAGAGATGAAGACAAAGCTATATAGGAGCAGAGATTTATATGTTATTGAAATTAAGTTAGTATAAATTTAGATTATTATAACTTTAAGTTATCAAATATAATCCCCAGTGTAATCACAAAGAAAATAGTTACAGAATAAAAACAAAAGGAAGTGAGAAGGAAATTAAAATATTTCACTACAGAAAATCAGCTAGACACAAAAGACAATAATTAAGGAAATGAGTGACAAAAAAACTGTAAGGCACATAGAAAACAAATAGGAAAAAGACCAAAGTAAGTCCCTCTCTATCAGTAATAACATTAAGTATAAATGGACTAAACTTTCCAATCAAAAGACAGAGGTTGGCAGAATGAATTTTTTTTTTAATGATCCAATAATATGCTGTCTACAAGAGACTCACTTTAGGTTCAAAGACAAAAATAGATTGAAAGTGAGAGGATGAAAAAAGATATTCCATGCAAATAGTAATCAAAGAAAACAGAGTTGGTTATCTAATATCAAATGAAATAGACTTTAAAGAAAAAAGTTTACAAGTGACAAAGAATAACAGTATATATTAATAAAAGTTTCAATATAGCAAAAGTATAACAATTATAAACATTTATGCATGAGTAACTGACCATCAAAATATATGAAGAAAAGCTGACAGCTAAAGACCTCAGTACCTCATTCTCAATAATAGAACAACCAGAAAGAAGATAAGGAAATAAAGGACTTCAACAACACAATAAACCAATTATATCTAACAGACATACAGAACACTCTAACCACCAACAACAGAATACACATTCTTCTCAAGTGTACATGGATTATTCCCTAGGATAGACCATATGTTAGGTTACAAAGTAAGTCTCAATAGAATTACAAAGATAGATATCATACAAAGTATCTTCTCCAACCACAGTGGGATGAAGTTAGAAATCAATAACAGAAGGAAAATTAGAAAATTCAAAACTATGTGGACATTAAACAACACACTCCTAAATTACCAGTGGGCCAAAGAAGAAATCACAAGGGAATTTAGAAAATACTTAGAGACAAATGAAATGAAAATATAACATACCAAACTTATGTGATGAAGCAAAAGCAGTGCTAAGGGAGGAATTTATATCTATAAATACATTTAAAAAAAGAAAGATCTCAAATCAACAGTCTAACTTTATAACTTAGAGAACTAGAAAAAATAATAATTAATTTAACCCAAACCTAGCAGAAAGAAAGAAATGATAAGAGGAGAGATAAATGAAATAGAGAAGAGGAAAACAATAGAGAAAATCAACAAAACCAAAAGTTGACTTTTCAAAAAGATCAACAAGACTGGCAAACCTTTAGCAAGATGACTAAGAGAAAAAGAGAGAAGACTCAAATTACTAAAATCAAAAATGAAAGTGGGGATATGACTTCTGATTCTATAAGAATTAGAAGGATTATAAGAGATTACTATGAACAACTGTACACCAACAACTTGAATAACCTACATATAATAGACAACTTCCAAGAAACACAAAGCCTACTAAGAATGAATCATGAACAAATGAAGACATCTGAACAGACAAAAGTCCTGGGCCTTATGGTTTCACTGGTGTATTCTACCACACGTTTAAAGAGAGATATAACACCAATGCTTCTCAAACACTTCCAGAAAATAGAAAAGGAGGAAACACTTCCTAACTCAGTCTATGAAGCCAACATTACCCTGATATCAAAGCCAGACAAAGACACTACAGGAAAACTACAAACCAATATCTCTTATGAACACTGATGTAAAAATTCTCAACAGAATACTAGCAAATTCAGCAACATATTTAATGATTATACATCATGACCAAGTGGGATTTCTTCCTGGAATGCACAGATGGTTCAACACATGAAAATTGATTAGTATAATATACCACATTAACAGAATGAAGAAAAAAAAAACAAACACATCATTATCTCAATTGATACAGAAAAAGCAATTGACAAAACCCAGTATCTTTTTATGATTAAGAACATTCAACACACCAGGAATAGAGGAAAACTACCTCAACATAATAAAAGCCATATATGAAAAATCCACAGCAAATATCATACTTAAAGGTGAAAGACTGAAAACTTTTTCTCTTAGATCAGAAACAAAGTAAGGATGCCAGCTTTCAACACTTCTATTCAGCATAGTACTGGAAGCCCTAGCCAGAGCAGTTATACAAGAAAAAGAAATAAAAAGCAACCAAATTGAAAAGGAAAAAGTAAAATTATCTGTTTGAAGATCATATAATCTTATATAGAAAACATCCTAAAGAGTTCACACACACACAAAAAAAATACATTAGAACTAATAAGCAAATTCAGCAAAGTTGTAGGATACAAAATCAATGTTCAGTAATAAGATACATTCCCATACACTACCAATGAACAATCTCAAAAGGAAATTAAGAAAACAATTTTATTTATAATAGCATCAAAAATAATAAAATACTTAGGAATTAATTTAATCAAGGAGGTAAATGGCATGTACAATGAAAACTACAAAACTGCTGAATGAAATCAAAGACATAAATAAATGGAAAGACTCCTATGTTCAGGGATTGGAAGACTTAAGATTGATAAAATGGCAATACTATCCAAAGCAATCTACAGATTCAATGCAATCCCTATTAAAATCTCAATAGCATCTTTTGCAGAAATAGAAAAATTCACCTTAAAATTCATATGAAACACTGAGGAGCCCCAAATGGCCAAAACAATCTTGAAATACAAGAACAGAGTTGGAGGACTCACGCTTACTGATTTCAAAACTTACTACAAAGTTACAGTAATCAAAACAGTGTGGTACTTGTATAAAAACAGGCACATAAACCAATGTAATAAAATATAAAGTCCAAACATAAACTCTCTCATATATGGTCAAATGATTTTAACCAAAGGTGATAAGACTGTTAAATGGGAAAAAGGACAGTCCTTTAAACAAATGACACTGGGAAAACTGGATACCCACATGCAAAAGGATGCAGTTGGACTCACCTAGCACTATATAAAAAATTAACTCAAAGTTGATCAAAGACTTAAAATCTAAGAGCTAAAACTATAAAACTCAGAAGAAAATATAGGGGGAAAGTTTTACAACATTGGACTTGGCAATAATTTCTTCAATATGACACCAAAGGAACAGGCATCAAAAAAAAAAAACAGATAAATTAGATCTCATCAAAATGAGAAATTTTGCACATCAAAGGACACTATAAAGGGAATCAAAAAGCAACCAACAGAACAAGAGAAAACATTTGCAAATCATATATCTGATAAGGGATTAATATCATACTATACAGAGAACTCAAAAAAATCAACAAAAAAAATCAATCTAATTTAAAAATGGGAAAGGATTTGAACAGACTTTTCTCCAAAGAAGATATACAAACAGCCAATAAGCACATGAAAATACGTTCAATGTCACTAATCAGGGAAATCATCATACAATTGATCTCCTTTACCCATTTCACACTCTTCCTCAGTCCTCCTCCTCTGCTAACCACTACTCTGTTCTCTGTATCTATGTGCTTGTTTTTGTTTGGTTTGTTCATTTATTTTAATTTTTCTTTTGTTTGTTTATTAGTTGTTTTTATTTTCCAGGTAGGAATGAAATCATATGGTATTTGTGGTGAGCACATTGTAGAGTATACAGAAGTAGAAATACGTTGTACACATGAAACTTATATAATGTTATAAATCAATGTTACCTCAATAAAAAAGTAGAAAAAACCACAATGAAATATCACCTCACACTCATTAGAATAGGTACAAAATAAAAACAGAAAATAATAAGCATTGGCAAGGATGTGGAGAAATTGGAACCCTTGTGCACTGTTGATAGGAATGTAAAATGACAGAGCCACTGTGGGAAACAGTATGGTGGTTCCTTAAAAAATTAAAAATAGATTTACCATATGATCCAGAAATTCCACTTTGGATATATTCCCAAAAGAATTGAAAGCAGGGTCTCAAAGAGGTGTTTATATATCCAGGTTCATAGCAGCATGTTCACAGTAGCTAAAACATGGAGGCAACCAAAGTGTCCATCTGTTCACTGACACATGAATGGACAATCAAAATGTGGTATATGTATAAATACAATGTAATACCATCCAGGAATAAAAAAGAAGTAAATTCTGACATATGCTACAACATGGATGAACTTGAGGACATTATGCTAAAGTGAAATAAACCAGTCACAAAGAGACAAATACTGTGTGATTCTATTTATATGAGTTACCTAGAGTAGTTAAATTCCTAGAGACATAAAGTAGAACGGTAGTTGCCAGGAGCTGGAGAGATAGGGAAATGGGCAGTTACTGTTTAATAGGTATAGAGTTTCAGTTTTACAAGATGAAATGTGTTCTACAAGTGGATGGGCATGATGGTTGCACAACAATATGAATGTACTTAATATCACTGAACTATACACTTAAAAATGGTTAAGATGGTAATTTTATGTTACATGTATTTTACCACAACAAAAAATATTGGGGGAATAAACCTTAATGGATTGTATTAAGTCTCCACTATTAGAGACTTGTAGAACTGGAAAAGCATAATAAGGGAGTAGAATATTGGACCTGAATGGAGAGATAGATTTCACCTAGTAAAATCCAGCCTTTTACAGGTGGGGAAACTGAGAGAAGTCAAGTGTCTTTTACAAGTTCATGAAGGTTGTTAGTGGCTGGGCTAAGCCTTCTGACACCAACCTGGTTCCTTCCAATATTTTGTTGTTATTGTTCTAACCTCAGATGTGGAAGTTTGAATTAACCTTACCTCTCAGATCATAGCATATTATCCTTTTTTCTTACATATTTATTGGAGTATAATTGCTTAACAATGGTGTATTAGTTTCCACTTTACAACAAAGTGAATCAGTTATACGTATACATAAGTTCCCAAATCTCTTCCCTCTTGCATCTCCCTCCCTCCCACCCTCCCTATCCCACACCTCTAGGTGGTCACAAAGCACAGAGCTGATCTCCCTGTGCTATGTGGCTACTTCCCACCAGCTATTCATTCTATGTTTGGTAGCGTATATATGTCTATGACACTCTCTCACTTTGTCACATCTTACCCTTCCCCCTCCCCATATCCTCAAGTCCATTCTCTAGTAGGTCTGTGTCTTTATTTGCATCTTATCCCTAGGTTCTTCATGATAATTTTTTTTCTTAGATTCCATATATATGTGTTAGGATATGGTATTTGTCTTTCTCTTTCTGATTTACTTCACTCTTTATGATAGACTCTAGGTCCATCCACCTCACTACAAAGAAATCAATTTCATTTCTTGTTATGGCTGAGTAATATTCCATTGTATATATGTGCCACATCTTCTTTATCCATTCATCCGATGATTGACACTTAGATTGCTTCCATCTGCTGGCTATTGTAAATACAGCTGCAATGAATATTTTGGTACATGACTCTTTTTGAATTATAGTTTTCTCAGGGTTTAAGTCCAGTAGTCGGATTGCTGGGTCATATGGTAGTTCTATTTGTAGTTTTTTAAGGAACCTCCATACTGTTCTCCATAGTGGCTGTACCAATTCACATTCCCACCAGCAGTGCAAGAGTGTTCCCTTCTCTCCACACCCTCTCCAGCATTTATTGTTTCTAGATTTTGGATCATGGCCATTCTGACCAGTGTGAGATGATATCTCATTGTAATTTTGATTTGCATTTCTCTAATGATTAATGATGTTGAGCATTCTTTCATGTGTTTGCTGGCAATCTGTATATCTTCTTTGGAGAAATATCTCTTTAGGTCTTCTGCCCATTTTTGGATTGGGTTGTTTGTTTTTTTGTTATTGAGCTACATGAGCTGCTTGTAAATATTGTAGATGAATCCTTTGTTGGTTGCTTCATTTGTAAATATTTTCTCCCATTCTGAGGGCTGTCTTTTGGTTTTGTTTATGGTTTCCTTTGCTGTGCAAAAGCTTTTAAGTTTCGTTAGGTCCCATTTGTTTATTTTTGTTTTTATTTCCATTTCTTGAGGAGGTGGATCAAAAAGGATCTTGCAGTGATTTATGTCATAGAGTATTCTGCCTATGTTTTCCTCTAAGAGTTTGGCAGTTTCTAGCCTTACATTTAGGTCTTTAATCCATTTTGAGCTTATTTTTGTGTATGGTGTTAGGGAGTGATCTAATCTCATACTTTTACATGTACCTGTCCAGTTTTCACAGAACCACTTATAGAAGAGGTTGTCCTTTCTCCACTATACATTCCTGCCTTGTTTATCAAAGATAAGGTGACCATATGTCCGTGGGTTTATCTCTGGGCTTTCTATCCTGTGCCATTGATCTATATTTCTGTTTTTGTGCCAGTCCCATACTGTTTTGATTACTGTAGCTTTGTAGTATAGTCAGAAGTCAGGGAGCCTGATTCCTCCAGCTCTGTTTTTTGTTCTCAAGATTACTTTTGCTATTCGGTAAGTTTTGTGCTTCCATACAAATTGTGAAATTTTCTGTTCTACTTCTGTGAAAAATGCCAGTGGTAGTATGATACGGATTGCATTGAATCTGTAGATTGCTTTGGGTAGTAGAGTCATTTTCACAATGTTGATTCTTGCAATCCAAGAACAATCTATATCTCTCCATCTATTTGTATCATCTTTAATTTCTTTCATCAGTGTCTTATAATTTTCTGCATACAGGTCTTTTGTCTCCATAGGTAGGTTTATTCTTAGATATTTTATTCTTCTTGTTGCAATGGTAAATGGGAGTGTTCTCTTAATTTCACTTTAAGATTTTTCATCATTAGTGTATAGGAATGCCAGAGATTTCTGTGCATTAATTTTCTTTCCTGCTACTTTACCAAATTCATTGATTAGCTCTAGTAGTTTTCTGGTAGCATCTTTAGGATTCTCTATATATAGTATCATGTCACCTGCAAAGAGTGCCAGGTTTACTTCTTCTTTTCCAATTTGGATTCCTTTTATTTCCTTTTCTTCTCTCATTGTTGTGGCTAAAGCTTCCAAAACTATGTTGAATAAGAGTGGTGAGAGTGGGCAGCCTTGTCTTGTTCCTGATCTTAGTGGAAATGGTTTCAGTTTTTCACCACTGAGGACGAGGTTGGCTGTGGGTTTGTCATATACGGCCTTTATTATGTTGAGGAAAGTTCCCTCTATGCCTACTTTCTGCAGGGTTTTTTTATCATAAATGGGTGTTGAATTTTGTTGAAAGATTTGTCTGCATCTATTGAGAAGATCATATGTTTTTTCTCGTTCAATTTGTTAATATGGTGTATCATGTTGATTGATTTGCATATTTTGAAGAATCCTTACATTCCTGGAATAAACCCCACTTGATCATGGTGTATGATCCTTTTAATGTGCTGTTGGATTCTGTTTGCTAGTATTTTGTTGAGGATTTTTGCATCTATGTTCAACAGTGATATTGGCCTGTAGTATTCTTTCTTTCTGACACCCTTGTCTGGTTTTGGTACCAGGGTGATGGTGGCCTCGTAGAATGAGTTTGGGAGTGTTCCTCCCTCTGCTATATTTTGGAAGAGTTTGAGAAGGACAGGTGTGAGCTCTTCTCTAAATGTTTGATAGAATTCGCCTGTGAAGACATCTGGTCCTGGGCTTTTGTTGGAAGATTTTTAATCCCAGTTTCAATTTCAGTGCTTGTGATTGGTCTATTCATATTTTCTGTTTCTTCCTGATTCAGTCTTCGCAGGTTGTGCATTTCTAAGAATTTGTCCATTTCTTCCAGGTTGTCCATTTTATTGCCATAGAGTTGCTTGTAATAATCTCTCATGATCTTTTGTATTTCTGCAGTGTCACTTGTTACTTCTTTTTCATTTCTAATTCTATTGATTTGAGTCTTCTCCCTTTTTTTCTTGATGAGTCTGGCTAATGGTTTATCAATTTTTTTTATCTTCTCAAAGAAACAGATTTTAGTTTTATTGATCTTTGCTATCATTTCCTTCATTTACTTTTCATTTAATTCTGATCCGATCATTATGACTTCTTCCCTTCTGCTAACTTGGGTTTTTCTATTTTTCTTTCTCTAATTGCGTTAGGTGTAAGGTTAGGTTGTTTATTCGAGATGTTTCCTGTTTCTTAAAGTAGGATTGTATTGCTATAAACTTCCCTCTTAGAACTGCTTTTGCTGCATTGCATAGGCTTTGGGTGGTCGTGTCTGCATTGTCATTTGTTTCTAGGTATTTTTTGATTTCCTCTTTGATTCCTTCAGTGATCACTTCGTTCTTAAGTAGTGTACTGTTTAGCCTCCATGTGTTTGTATTTTTTACACATCTTTTCCTGTAATTGACATCTTGTCTCACAGCGTTGTGGTCAGAAAATATACTTGATACGATTTCAGTTTTCTTAAATTTACCAAGGCTTGCTTTGTGACCCAAGATATGATATATCCTGGAAAAAGTTCCATGAGCACTTGAGAAAAATGTGTATTCTGTTGTTTTTGGGTGGAATGTCTTATAAATATCAATTAAGTCCATCTTGTTTAATGTGTCACTTAAAACTTATGTTTCCTTATTTATTTTCATTTTGGATGATCTGTCCATTGGTGAAAGTGGGGTGATAAAGTCCCCTACTATGAATGTGTTATTGTCGATGTCCCCTTTTATGGCCATTAGTATTTGCTTTATGTATTGAGGTGCTCCTTTGTTGGGTGCATAAATAATTACAATTGTTATATCTTCTTCTTGGATTGATCCCTTTATCATTATGCAGAGTTCTTCTTTCTCTCTTGTAATAGTTTTTATTTTAAAGTCTATTTTGTCTGATATGAGAATTCCTACTCCAACTTTGTTTTGATTTCCATTTGCATGGAATATCTTTTTCTATCCCCTCACTTTCCGTCTGTATGTGTCCCTAGGTCTGAAGTGGGTCTCTTGTAGACAGCATATATATGGGTCTTGTTTTTATATCCATTCAGACAGTCTGTGTCTTTTGGTGGTAGCATTTAATCCATTTACATTTGAGGTACTTATCGATATGTATGTTCCTATTCCCATTTTCTTAATTGTTTTGGGTTTGTTATTGTAGGTCTTTTCCTTCTCTTGTGTTTCTTGCCTAGAGAAGTTCCTTTAGCATTTGTGGTAAAGGTGCTTTGGTGGTGCTGAACTCTCTCAGCTTTTGCTTGTCTGTAAAGGTTTTAATTTCTCCATCAAATCTGAATGAGATCCTCGCTGGGTAGAGTAATCTTGGTTGTAGGTTTTTTTCCTTCATTACTTTAAATATGTCCTGCCACTCCCTTCTGGCTTGCAGAGTTTCTGCTGAAAGTTCAGCTGTTCACCTTATGGGGATTCGCTTGTGTGTTTTTTGTTGTTTTTCCCTTGCTGCTTTTAATATGTTTTCTTTGTATTTAATTATTGGCAATTTGATTAATATGTGTCTTGACATGTTTCTCCTTGGATTTATCCTGTATGGGACTCTCTGTGCTTCCTGTACTTGGTTAACTATTTCCTTTCCATATTAGGGAAGTTTTCAACTATAATCTCTTCAAATATTTTCTCAGTACCTTTCTTTTCCTTTTCTTCTTCTGGGACCCCTATAATTCGAATGTTGGTGGGCTTAATGTTGTCCCAGAGGTCTCTGAAACTGTCCTCAGTTCTTTTCATTCTTTTTAATTTATTCTACACTGCAGTAGTTATTTCCACTATTTTATCTTCCAGGTCACTTATCTGTTCTTCTGCCTCAGTTATTCTGCTACTGATCCCTTCTAGAATATATTTAATTTCATTTATTGTGTTGTTCATTGTTGCTTTTTTCCTCTTTAGTTCTTCTAGGTCCTTGTTAAATGTTTCTTGCATTTTCTCTATTCTATTTCCAAGATTTTGGATCATCTTTACTATCATCATTATGAATTATTTTTCAGGTAGACTGCCTATTTCCTCTTCATTTGTTAGGTCTGGTGGGTTTATACCTTGCTCCTTCATCTGCTGCTTTTTTTTCTGTCTTCTCATTTTGCTTATCTTACTGTGTTTGTGGTCTCCTATTTGCAGGCTGCACGTTCGTAGTTCCTGTTGTTTTTGGTGTCTGTCCCCAGTGGCTAAAGTTGGTTCAGTGGATTGTCTATGTTTCCTGCTGGAGGGGACTAGTGTCTGTGTTCTGGTGTATGAGGCTGGATCTTGTCTTTCTCGTAGGAAGGTCCACGTCTGGTGGTGTGTTTTGGGGTGCCTGTGGCCTTATTATGATTTTAGACAGCCTCTCTGCTAATGGGTGCAGTTGTGTTCCTGTCTTGCTACTTGTTTGGCGTAGGGTGTCCAGCACTGTAGCTTGCTGGTCGCTGAGTGAGCTTGGCTGTTGGTGTTGAGATGGAGATCTCTGGGAAATTTTCACCATTTGATATTACATGGAGCTGGGAGGTCTCTTGTGGACCAGTGTCCTGAAGTTGGCTCTCCCCCCTCAGAGGCACAGCATTTACTCCTGGCTGTAGCACCAAGAGCCTTTCATTCACATGGCTCAGAATAAAAGGTAGAAAAAGTAGAAAGAAGAAAGAGAGAAAGAAAGAAAGAAAGTAAGTAAGTAAGAAAGAAAGAAAGAAGGAAGGAAAGAAAGAAGATTAAAAAATAAAGTAAGATAAAATAAAGTTATTAAAATAAAAAATAATTATTAAGAAAAAACATTTTTTTTTTTTTTTTTTTTGCGATACGCGGGCCTCTCAGTGCCGTGGCCTCTCCCGCCGTGGAGCACAGGCCCCGGATGCACAGGCTCAGCGGCCATGGCTCACGGGCCCAGCCGCTCCACAGCACGTGGGATCCTCCCGGACCGGAGCATGAACCCATGTCCCCCGCATCAGCAGGCGGACTCCCAACCACTGCGCCACCAGGGAAGCCCCGAAAAAACAATTTTCAAGTAAAACAAACAAACAAACAAAAATGGACAGACAGAACCCTCGGACAAATGGTGAAAACAAAGCTATACAGACAATATGTCTCACAGAAGCATACACGTACACACTCATAACAGGAGGAAAAGGGGGAAAAATAATAAGTCTTGCTCTCAAAGTCCACCTCCTCAATTTGGGATAATTCATTGTCTATTCAGGTATTCCGCCGATGCAGGGTACTTCAAGTTGATTGTGGAGGTTTAATCCACTGCTCCTGAAGCTGCTGGCAGAAATTTCCCTTTCTCTTTTTTTTTGCGCAACTCCTGGGGCTCAGCTTTTGATTTGCCCTCGCCTCTGCATGTATGTCGCCGGAGGGTATCTGTTCTTCGCTCAGACAGGACGCGGTTAAAGGAGCAGCTGATTCGTGGGCTCTGGCTCACTCAGACCGGGGGGAGGGAGGGGCATGGAGTGTGGGGCTAGCCTGCAGCAGCAGAGGCCAGCAGGACATTGAACCAGCCTGAGGCGCGCCATGTGTTCTCACGTGGATGTTGTCCCTGGATCACGGGACCCTGGCAGTGGCGGGCTGCACAGGCTCCCCGGAAGGGAGGTGTGGATAGTGACCAGTGCTCTCACACAGGCTTCTTGGTGGTGGCAGCAGCAGCCTTAGCGTCTCATGCCCGTCTCTGGGTTCTGCGCTGATAGCCGCAGCTCGCTCCCATCTCTGAATCTCCTTTAAGCTGTGCTCTTAATCGTCTCTCCTCACACACCAGGAAACAAAGAGTGAAGAAAAAGTCTCTTGCCTCTTTGGCAGGTCCAGACTTTTTCCTGGACTCCCTCCTGGCTAGCTGTGGTGCACTAACCCCTTCAGGCTGTGTTCATGCTGCCAGTCCTCTCCCTGCTATCCAACCAAAGCCCGAGCCTCAGCTCCCAGCCCCTGCTCGCCCCGGCGGGTGAGCAGACAAGACTCTTGGTCTGGTGAGTGTTGGTCAGCACCGATCCTCTGTGAGGGAATCTCTCTGCTTTGCCCTCTGCAGCCGTGTTGCTGTGCTCTCCTCCATGGCTCCAAAGCTTCCCCCCTCCACCACCCACAGTCTTCACCCACGAAGGGGCTCCTAGTGTGTGGAAATCTTTCCTCCCTCACGGCTCCCTGCCACTGGTGCAGGTCCCGTCCCTATTCTTTGGTCTGTGTTTTTTCTTTTTTCTTTTGCCCTACCCAGGTACATGGGGAGTTTCTTGCCTTTTGGGAGGTCTGAATTCTTCTGCCAGCATTCAGTGGGTGTTCTGTAGGAGTTGTTCCACGTGTAGATGTATTTCTGATGTATCTGTGGGGAAGAAGGTGATCTCTGTGACTTACTCTTCCGCCATCTTCCCCCTCATAACATATTATCTTAATTGGTCCTCATAAGCATCCTCTCGTTAATTAATTAATTAATTTTCATCTATCCCTATTCTCCACACACATTTCATGCTTCCCATCAACAATCATTCCATTGCATTTACTATGTATATGTTCTTGCAAAATGTGAATTTTTGGTTCATTCATTTTAACTTATTTGACAATATTGTGTTATATGTCACTGTATTTCTTCCTTTTTTCACTCAGCATTGTTTTCAAATCCATCCATGTTGCTACACGTACATTAATCCACTGCTTCTGACTGCTACCTGGTTCTCCATGTTCTGTACTCACTGCATTTGTCCTCTCTACTTTCCCACCAGTTGATGCATGGAATTCCTCACACTCCTCTCATCAAAAATGCTTTAGTGAATATTCTTGTGCATGGCTCTTATGGACCTCTGTGAGAATTTATTTGTGGTATTAATTAAAATTATTTATATTTAATTGAGTATGTTTATAATTCCACTAGCTGTGGAAATTTTTTTTATCCCCACATCTATACCAATGTTTGACATTACCCAGCTTTTAAATTTTTTCCAATTGGACAGATGTAAAATGGTGTCATGTATATTTCTCAGATTGCTAATAATTTTGAGCATGTTTTCATATGCTTATTAGGGTTTGGGGATTTATCCTCTGTACATTTCTTGTTCTCAACCTTTGCCCATTGTTCTGTTGAAGTTGCTGTTTTTCTCTTGTTGATTTATGAATTCCCTGTATATTTTAGGTATTAATCCTTAATTGATTTTAGACACTGCTAATATCTTTCCTTAGTCTGTTACCTGTTGGTGAACTTTTAAATTGTATCTTCATTGAATAGGTACCCTTAATTTGATGTAACCCAGTAAATAATTTTTTTAGGTTATGGTTTGTGTTTTTGAACTCTTAAGTCATCCTTGCATACTCCTAGGTCACAAAGATATTCTCCTATATTTTCTTCTAATGACTAGTTTAACTTTTTACATTTGGTTTTAATATACCTGGAGTTGGTCTTTGTATGTAACATTAAGTAAGGATTTAGATTTTTTTGTTTGTTTTGTTTTGCTCTTAAGGTTAGTTTTAATTTTGAAAAAGTGATATATTCACAGGTAGTTGCAAAAATAATAAAGAGAGATCCCATGTGTTTTCACTGTTTTCCCCAGTGGTTAACATCTTGTATAACCATAATACAATATCAAAAACAGGAAATTGACATTGGTACAATCTACAGACCTTAGACCACTTTTACATGTGCTCGTGTATGTGTGTGTGTATTTGTGTGTGTGTGTAGTTCTATGTAATTTTATCACATGTGTAGACTGTTGTAACCATCACCATCAAAATATAGAACTGTTCCGTTACCACAGAAATCCTTCATGCTACTACTTTATAGGCTACTTATCCTGCCCTTCACCCACCTCTAACCATAACCCCTGGCAGCTACTATTCCTCTGTTCTCTATCTCTATAATTTTGTCATTTTGATTGTCATTCCATTATTTAAGTAGAATCATACAATATGTAATCTTTTGAGATTGGCTTTTTTTCACTGGGTATAATACCCTTAAGATACATTCAAGTTGCATGTGTCAATAGTTTCTTCTTTTTTATTGCTGAGTATTATTCCATAGTATAGATATAGAGCAGTTTGTTTAATTACTTACCTGTTGAAGGACATTCACACTTTTTACAGTTTTGTTTTTGACTATTATTAATAAAAGTTTCTATGAACATCTTTGTACACATTTTTGTGTGGTCATACATGTTAAATTTCCTAGGAGTGGAACTTCTGAGTCATATGGTTTAACTTTTTGCGTTAACATTTTGTTTAACTTTTTAAGGAACTGCAAATTATTTTCCAAAGCAGCTGCAACATTTTACTGTCCCACCAGCAATGTATAACATATTTAGTTTCTTCACATACTTGTCAGCATTTAGTATTATCAATATTGTTTTATTTTAGCTGTTCATATACCCATGTAGTAATATTTCATCATTGTCTTCATTTTATTTTCCTGTTAGTGATGTTGAACATCTTTTCATGTGCTTATTTGCCATCCATATATTCTCTTTGGTGAACTGTCTCTTCATGTCTTTTGTCCATTTTTTAATTAGATTACTTGTTTTCTTTTTCTTTTGAGTTTTAAATGTTACTTATATATTATAGATAATAGTGCTCTGTTGGATAAATGGCTTGCAAAGATTTTCTCCCAGTCTGTAACTAACTGTCCTTTCATCTTCTAAATGGGATTTTCTAGTGAAAATTTTAAAATTTTTTGATGACATCCAATTTATCCATTTTTTTTATGGATCATGCTTTGGTGTCTATGGAAGCTTTCTTTTCCTCTTGTGGTAATTTTGGCAGTTTATGACTTTCTACAAATATATCTATTTCATTCAGATTTTCACTTTTTAGCACATAGATTCATAATAATTTAAACAATTTTATCTACAGTTAATTTAAATTTTTCAAGTATTTTTTTATTCACATCTTTTCTCTTGATCATCTTGCCAAAGCTCTGTCTATATAATTAATTTTTTCAAAGAACTAGCTTTTCATTATGCTGCTTTCTCTACCGTTTGTTGTTTTGGGTGTTGTGCTTGTTTAATTTATTTTGTCATCATCATCATCATCATCATATTCTTCCTTCTCATTTGTTTTGTGTTTATCTTTTGCTCTTTTCCCAACCTCTTGAGTTGAATACTTAGTTCACTTATTTTTTTCTTTATTTTTTAGTAAAATTTTACTACATACAAAGGATATGCATAACATATATATAAGTAATAAAACTTTTCCGCTCTAGGCATACTTCAACCAAATTTTATACACAGATGGGTATTTTAATGATTTTTAAGCCCTAGGGAAAGAGATTCATCAGCTTCCTTTGAAAACTGTGCTTAACATAGCAGTATTGGTGATAATTCTTGGCTAAAATCAGAGACTGGAAAAAAGAGATATAATATGAGAAAAATGAAAATATGTATTGAAGATATTGATGAGTTGACTGCTTATTGATACATCATATTGAAAAGTCTGTCTCTGTTTATTATTCTTACCATTATTCTAATTTGTCACTTGAAAATTATTATTGATTTACTTTATTTCATCTTCAAAATGGGTATAATATTTGTTATTATCACTATGATCTGATGATAGTTGAAACAGTGCTGGTAAATATACTCAGATGGAATTTGCTCTTAAAAAAGAAATCCATAATTTTTCATAAAGGTTTTGTTTAAATTCATTATGCTAATATTAATTGCTATCCTAATGTTGTTTATCACTTAATACATATAACATTAATATTTGTGAGAAATATATTTTTCTTTAATTTTTTTAATCGTCCCTTTTTTACCACTTCACTTTGATATTTTATTTGGAAAGAAATTATTTTTTGTTAATAATATATGCAAACTATATAATAACTAGACAATTCTTTTCAATATTCAGCATGTCCCACACTCATTTCACCACACTCTATACACTGTAACTCCCTTCTTCCTCATCTGCCAGAAACTATTATTGCAGTAGTATATGCATTATTCCTTACATTCCAACTCAGTCAACAAATCCGTATTGACCTCCTACTATGTGTGATTCACTTTTGTTACAAGGGTGAATATTATATTGAAATGCTCTCAGGAATACCTCTACAGATGTTTTCATCCCTAAATATGTAATATCAATAGCTCTCTTCATTTTTCATCCTAATTTCCTGGTTATAAAAACATAAATGTTATACAGGTCAAAATACAAAATTTTAATAGAATATGAGCAAAGCCATATTCCGTGGATTGTCTTCTGCTTAGGCATATGGATTGCATATGGCAATATGGATTGTTACCCTGCATATATTTGAGATATATATCATTTTAATTAGTAGGTGGTTATAGCAATTTCAACAAATAGTTTATCTAAACACTTTTTGAATCTTTAAAAACAATCTTTTAAACCAACTCACTAACTGGGAAATGGATTTTTAATGCATTTTCTATCTACTATTTTACTCTATGTTATGAAATCACTGAATTTTACACTACTGCAATAGTTCCCTTACTTCTTATTTTCCTGGCCTCCTAACCATTCTACATTCCTGAAATGCAACATTGTGTACTTTATTCCAATGCTGAAAAACCTTCAGTAGCTCCATATTGTTCATGGAATGCAAATTACTTTTATTTGCTTTACACTACATTAATTGTCCCAAGAGAACTTACGTATTGGGTGTCCTATACAATAGACTATCTTTTGCTAGTAAATATTTTATATATTTACCTAGCCTGCAGATTCCTTAAGAAAATAAATATGCCCTTTCCTCTCTTAAATCTGTCCCGCAGAACACATTGAGTGATGGTTGTGTCTCAGGAGACACTTGATAAATACTTGTTAAATGATTGATTGAGCCCATTTGAACCTTATCTATGTTTTTACTTTCTTCATTTTCTGACTCAGGATTCTTTTACTTTTTATCTGCACTTAGTAGTAAAAAAAAAAAGTGATTGGGAGAAGAGGACCAATTACCATGCTTATTGGCTAGGACTTGAATCTCTATCTATCTTGACATATCCTTCAATCCCAAAACTGTTCAGCCTTCCCAAGGCTAAACTCTCTTTCCACATCCCTCCAGACATCCATTGTCTCCATTCCCTCAAGAGAATCCTATAGCTTCCTCCACCTTGTACTTTTTGATAGTCACAATTTACCTTGAAATTACTGAAATAAAACTTCAAAGCATTAATCATAGTTCTCACATTCCATACATTTTATCAAGTCCATGTCCAATCCTTAATACACAATGAATATGTGACAGACCTGTAACATATTCTCCAGCATCCAGGCTTTATCTTTCCAAACTGAAAAAAAAAAATCATTTATGCATACATGTGTATGTGTGTGTATGTGTGTGTGTGTGTGTATTTACATATATGTCTTCTTCTGGATAACTCATAGACTCTTAGAGTTTGGGAGAAAACTAAAAGTCAACCACTCCCAACCAGTCACTCAATATTTGAATCCTAATGGTCTTTTTCAGTTTTCTCTCCAGATTTTCTATCTCTCTCTTTGTTTGAGATGATCAGAACTACATACAATGATAGAGGCATGACCATGTTATCATTTTCATTCAACAAATGCTGCAGCACTTTTGGTCAGTGCTTTCTGAGAAGAGACGATAATGATTCCTAGATCTAATTCCTGGAGCATGACTACTTAGAGATGATAGCTCAACTTATGTGAAGCTAATGAAAATGTGGCTCCTGTTGTTCAGCCTTGAGTGGTGTCACATCCAAGATGCTTCACATGTCCCCTTTCTTTTGCTTCCTAATTTCTCATACACCATACTCTTTAGAGAACACACATTCCTCCCACCCCAACTCTACCTCTCCTTCTCGCAAAGCCTCTATTCTATCTGCTCTCTCATTTATTTTGTAGATTCCGTTAATCTCTCTCACTTAGTGTTGTCTCTCTTTTGTAGACTCTTTTGTCCTGCTGCCATGTCCTCTTCTGCCTCTTCTTTGATTCTACATCATGGAAATATAAGAGTTGGTCTGGCCGAGACATGCTTTGCCCAGACAGATAAAGGAATAGGAATGGTAGATAAGAGAAACTGAGTATGCAAGATAAGATTCTTTTTTGCTAAAATATTCATTAAATTTTCCCTGTTAATAATTGTACTCCATTATGTTAGGATTAAGTTTTCAAAGAATATTATCTTATAGTTATTTACTTTGTAGCCCATCTGTCATTTTCTACCCTTTCTCACGTTCACATGATCAACTTGCAGTTGTCCACTAGGAGATTTTTTGTTTTTGTTTTTGGCAAAGCTTAATGTTATAAGTAAACATTAATATCTACTGTGTGCTATCTTTTCCAAATGTATTCATATTTCCAACTGTATTTTCATTTTTCTTTTATATGTTTTTTCTACCATTTTCCTTTCTTTCTATTGTTGTTAGGTCCTAGAAGCCAAGGACCATTTATATTAACAAAGCAATTAATACCAAGACACAAGCACTTTCTAATGGTGATCAATGCCAATATTTATGAAATGTAGGCGTTATAGGAATATACGAATTGCCTAATGGTGGAGAGCAGAAATATGGTTAATACAGGCAACAAGGAATGCTTTTCCTAAGTCAACTTCATCTCTTCTTCCCTATCCCCACCCAAATCCATCAGCTCTTCTCATTCATCCATGCTTGTCTTAAAACTCTGAAGTCTGAATTCTTGTTGCCCCCACTCAAATGGAAAGTACTTTCCAAAGGTCATTAAGATCCACAAATATTTACTGACTGTATACAGCAAGTTAGACATGCTACAAATTACAGACTTTCTATAGAATGGTGGACAAAACAAATGGAATCTCTGTCCTCATAGGTAGAGAAACTAGAGAAGAATATAGAAGCTAATCAAAGAATTACACAAATCAGAATGAAATATTTGACAAGTGCTATGAAGGAAAATAACATGACCCTATGAAGAGGATAATAATGGTCACCTCATTTTGGGGGGAAATAAGGAATGTCTATATGAAAAACCCATGCTGAGACCAACACCTGAAGAATGAGAAGAGTTAGGTTGATGAAAAGAACAGGGGAAGTTCCAGACATTGAGAAAAGCATGTGTGAAAACCCTAAGGAAGAAGATAATTGGTACATTAGAAAAACTGAAAGATATTCTATGTAGCCACAGTATAAAGAGCAGGAGGAAAATTGGTGAGAGAAAAAAGTTGTAAGGGTAAACATAGGAAATATTATACAGAGCATTTTTAGGCCATGTTAATGATTTTTATATTTTAACACTGAGTGCAATGGGAAGCAGGTTAAAAAAGTGTGGTAATACATAACTGATAGTTTTGTAATGTGGGGGAAGATGGATTTGAAGGATACAATTGGTAAGATATTGCATGATTTTAGGCAGGAAGTAATGGTGGATTTGACCAGGGTAAAATTTGCTTTTTTTGTTTGTTTGTTTGTTTTTTGTTTTTTGCGGTACACGGGCCTCTCACTGTTGTGGCCTCTCCCGTTGTGGAGCAGAGGCTCTGGATGCTCAGACCCAGCAGCCATGGCTCACAGGCCCAGCCACTCTGCGGCATGTGGGATCTTCCTGGACTGGGGCACAAACCCGTGTCCCCTGCATTGGCAGGTGGACTCTCAACCACTGCGCCACCAGGGAAGCCCCTCGTGGTATATTTTGATGTATACTTGACAGGATTTGGTGATGGATTAATGGATTGAATATGAAAGGTGAAAGAGAAAAAGGAAGTCTCAGTTTTCAAGCTTGGGCAATTCGAGGGATGAGGTGATTTTCCTGAGATGGGGCAGTCAGAAGGAAGAATGGACTTGTTTCTGGAGGATGTGGGGTTACTCGAGTGTCCACTTTTTGTTATATTGAGTTTGAGATGCCTATAAGACATCAAATGGTAACATCAAGTAAGTTAGAAGGGTAATCTGGTCTGAGGATATGCATTTGGAGTTGCAAGTATAGAGATGGCATTTAAAGCTGTAGGAAAAGATGGAGGAGGACAAATGAGAGTGAACAAGAGTGACTCACTAGTCATTCATTCCAAGGGTTTTTGTTTCCCTTAAGCCTTGATCTCATCTTTCTAGTGCACTAACAGTTGCTAATCATGTTCTTCTCCTTGAAATTTTGTCTCCTGTATATGCTATAACATTGTACTCTCCTTTCCAATCTTTGTAGGTTCCTACCCTTTACATGAAGGTGGTCCTAAAGGCTGTTCTTAGCCTTCTCCTCTCTAACCTCCTTCTTCCATAGCACACATATTCCCTCCTTTGACAAAATCATCCTGTGTTATTTAAGCTCTGTGATGGTTAATTTTATTGGTTAATTTTAGGTGAAACATGATTACATGATGGAGTGCCTAGATATTTTGCCGAACAATATTTCTGGGTGTGTCTGTGAGGGTGTTTCCAGATGAAATTAGCATTTGAATCAGTAGACTCAGTAAAGTAATTTGCCCTCTCCAATGTGAGTGAGCATCATTCAGCAAAGGCCTGAATAGAACAAAAAGGCAGAGGAAGGAAAAAGTCGCCCCTTGCTGCCTGATTGCTTGGGCTGGACATCCATCTTCTCCTGCCCATGACACTCCTGGTTCTCAGGCCCATGGACTTGGACTGAATCACACCAGTGGCTTTTCTGGGTCTCCAGCTTGCAGACAGAAGATGAGGGAACTGGGCCTTCTTCATTGCATGAGCTAATTCCTTATAATAAATTTCTTCCTATATATATCTGGTTAGTCCTGTTTCTGTGGAGAGTCCTGACTAATACATGGTCATACTAGCTACTATAAAATAAAGCCTCCAGAATGCAATGGTTGAAACAAATTGCAGATATAGTTCTCTCTCAGGTAACAGTTTCTGTTCCAGATCAGTGAGAGGCTTTGCTGCACAGCATAACTTAGAAGTCCAATTTCCTTCCATTTTGTTTCTCTGCCATTTCCTCTGTATGGTATTGTCTTTATCTGAATGGTCAAAGTATGTTCACAGTCACATCTGTGTTCCATTTCAATGGATGGTGAAAGAGAATGAAAGAAGCAGGTCCACCATCTTAAAGGCTCCAGCCTGGATACCATACATGTCAAGCAGGAAGCCCTAACTACCAGTCCTAGGTGAGACTTTCTACTGTGCATAGAGAATGGCAAAGATCATAACAATGCCAACCACCAGAATTAGGAGCTCACAGACCTCAGTCCACAGCATCTTCTATGGCTTTGAAGTCACCAGGGAGGATACAACACATGAGGCTCTGGTTGGAACAACCCTTTACTCACAGAAAGGAGAAGAGATTCAGCATCTGTAGTGTGCGCTGGTCTCCTTTGGCCAGCACGTCCCTCCTGATACCTGACACAAGACAGTGGACTGCATGCACCCTTCTTGTGTTGCTGGCAAAGACTTCCCATGGGGGCAGATATACTGGCGGGGCTGGCCAGGTACTATATGATACACATGCAGTACAAGGAAGTTGAATACATACCCAGAACAGGGAAGGGTTTCTTCTAATAAGGAAGAAGAATCTGGGGCCAAGTGGAAGCTTGGTTCACAGTATCCATATAAGAGAATGTTTTAGACTCAAGGCACTGATTGGGTAATCCTGGGGCAAGGTGACAAGCTGTGCAATGGGTGCTTCCCCGAAAGTACACATCACCATCTCTGTCATCTCATTAGTGAAAATTTAGTCACATAGTCACACCTAACTATAATAGTAGATGGGAAATATAGTATGGCTAGCCAGCTGTATTAGATTTTTATTGCTGCTATAATAAATTGCCACAAACTTGGTGTCTTAAAATAACACAAATGTATTATATTATAGGAAGTCAGAAGTCTGAACTCTCACTGGGTTAAAATCAAAGTAGGGCTACGTTCCTTCTGGAGGTGTTAGGGGATAATCTGTTTCCTTGCCTTTTTCAGCTTCTAGAGGGTTCCTATATTCCTTGACTTATGGCCCCTTCTTTCAAATTCAAAGCCAGCAACACAGCATTTTCAAATATCTCTCTAACTAACTTCCTCTTCTGCCTCCCTCTTCCATTTTAAAGGAAGGAAGGATCCTGTGATTACATTGGGCTCACCCAGATAATCCAGAATAATCATCTTATTCAAAGGTCAGCTGATTAGTCTTCTTAATTCCATCTGCAAGCTTAGTACCCCCATGCAATGTAACCTAATGTATTCACAGAATCTGAAGATTAGGATATAGACATCTTTGGGAGCCATTGTTTGGCTTACCACACAAGCTCTCTATATGCCGTGCCACAGTTCTATTCCTATGGAAGAAAACATGAATGGAGTCTAGCAGTCTTTACCACATGAGCTTTCATGGCTTTATCTATTCAGGTAAAGGCTGTTTTGATATCTGTATCAAAATTTAGAGGATGAAAATGGTGGTGGTTGAAGTGTCCTGCTTCAATCAGCTCTGTGCTAATGACTCCCCAAAGTACCTGTCAAATATTGCCTTATCTGTAGTTCCGTCTCATGGATAAATCAGAGCTCATCACACAACTTTACCCCAGTGGTACCATCACTTCTCGCCATAGCTAAAAACCCTGAGGTCCTCTTTAACTTCCTTTTTCTTTGTCCTCTACATCCAAACTATCATAAAAGGCAGTTTAATACTTCCTTATTTGATATGTCTTTTGATTTGCTTCTCCATGTTTATTTTCATTTCCATTTCCATTTCTTTTGTTCAGTTGCACCTCTCTTCACTTATCACTTACCAAAATACCCTTCACTTTGACTCTGCTCTCTTCTGGGCTATAATTGTCCTAATTTTGAAACTGTTTCATCTATTGTTTTCCCTATTTTTTAAAAAAATCCAAGTAATTCTGTCATCTTCTGGCCCAAGAATCTCCCTGTTTTCTACCTTATTATTTCCCAGCCTCTTTTCTGGGCTTGCTAAACTATCAGTAAGCTTACTCAACTCCTCTCTTGTGTATATGATAATTTATATTATTAGTTTATCCTTTCTCTCCCACACACAGGTGTATCTCTGTGATTTTCCCTATGTTAAGCCCCTCCTCTGGTTGGGATACCCTCCCTTCTTTACTGCTCCACATCCTGAATATCCCTCAAGATTCTACTTCTAGCTAGTACCTGAAGTCTTTTGCTACCACTCCAGGTTAGTGGACCTCTCATTTCTTAGCTATTGCCTTTCAGGTTTATATTGTACATATAGCATTTAGCTCATCTGTAATTGATTTGTAAATGAGAATTTTGATGCTCCAAATACATAGTAAAATTCTTTAAGGCAAGGGGTCATGTCTGGCATTAAAACATTGCTTTTGCCTACTTTACAGTGCTTAGCATAGTGCTGGAAATATAGAACCTCAATAAATACTTGTTAATAAACTCAGTCATCTTTCCCTCTCTCTCCCTTCTTTATCATGGTAAGTTTTTCTTGAGGGGTAAATACTTGACAGCAGGACAGAGAGAGGGTGATTAAATATAAGGGGGTGAGGTGGAGCCCCATACATAAAGCCATGCAGGCCAACCATTGAAATATGCATTTTCACATGTGATGATTAAATTCTCACTGACATTAACATATGATGACCTGTTGAAATGATTTGTAATCTTTAGGGTTTTACAAACAGCTTTATCTCTCAATTCTACATGATGAAATGGCAAGGAATTATTTATTATGTCTCTCCACCAGTAGCATATGGAATTTTTAAAAGATTTATTTTAACTTTGGGGTTCTCTTGAGATTAGAAAACTGGCAAGAAAAAAATGAAATCTTTGTCTCCTCAGGCCCACAGAATTATAAACTCTACCATGCTATTTCATCAAGGATCTTCCTCTTATCCATGCAAAGGAAGTGCTTTCTTTTTATTGTAATGTAGTTGTAAAACTCAAACAGCCATCATAATTTCATTAAATCATGCTGAATTTCATAAAATTGCTGAAAAGGATCCATAATATGCAATATTTGTCCTGCAAACTGACTGAATATTTATAATATTTAGTCTATACCATGTTATTTATTCTAAAAAATGACATATTTGTTTTTGTTTTCTTAGAAAGCATAAGGCAAATTATATTAATTAGGCTATTTCCATGATTTCCTAACTTAGAGCAGTGAAAGTTGCCTTCAGCTAGCAAATAATTGGAATTACAATTGCTAGAGATATCACAAGTTTGTTAATTATATCAGGCTTCATCAAGCTCTGATAGGTCGCTAAATGGTCTTTTTTCTCTCCTCCCCTTTCTTCCTTCTTCTCCTCTATCTCAATCCTTGCCCCATCATTCCTTATATAGAACAAAGTTGCAATAAAGTAGACATACAGTACGTGATCATCCAAGCTACAATTTCCACTTCAGATGTGGGAATCTATAATCTTCTAGAGGTGAATGGATTCATTTGTCATTGTTTCCTTTTCAAGAAAATGAGACCTAAATGTTGAGAGAGGCCCAGATTTTACCTTCTCTCCTTTTCAAAAATAATGGAAATTTTTAAAAGAAATATTAAAGTCAGACACTAAAACAATGAAATCTACCAAATGTATTACTAGTGTAATACCTCTGCAAAACTACTTTTGTTTTTACTATTAAGATGTATTTAGATGTTTTCCTAGGCCTTTTTTTTTAAATTTGGGAAGCGAAACCAGTTGGGAAGGGGTTCAGCTAATAGAAAAACATGATTCAAAACAAATCACTAATTAGTGAAAAGAAAACATAACTACAGGGTTATCTGATTATGTCCCTGTTGCTTAAAAATTTACAACACCTTCCCATTGTTCTTAGAAGAGCATTTTCCAGAATGTGTTTTGTGAAGACGAGTTCCTTAGCACCCTACTCCTGAGATATAATTCTAAAAATAAGTGGGAGGCATTCCACAGTCAAATCATTCCAAGAAATTGTGTGTACTCTGCCTCACCCTGGGAGAGCCACGTTGCATGAGAAATCCCACAGTGAGGACAACCAGTATTTCCAAAACATTTTTGAGCATAGGTTTTGTTTTGTTTTCTTTTGTTTTCCACACATCTATTGGCATTTTGTGGACTTACTGGAGGAAATTGTGCCTTAGGCCAAAGTCCAAATGCTTATCCAGTCCAAGTACGGACGCTGGTCATGGCCTCTCCCTCCCTAAATCTCCAGCCTTGCCTCTTGCTACCTTCCCTCCTGTCCCTAATCTTTTCATTTCCCTAAAAGAAGCCATCTTCTCTCACCTCCTGGCCTTCCTTCACTTAATGAACTCTTTCTGATGCTCTGGGCTCTGAGAATGCTGTTTCTTCTGGAAGCCTTTCCTGCCCCCTCATCTTTAAGACTGGGTTAGGGGGTAATCTTCTTAGGGGCAGCTTTCCCTGTCTGCTTTCCCAAGCACACTCTATTTACTTGTGTACTTGTGTGTCAGTAAGCTGTGGAAAGACAGAGACGTTTCCATGGTGTTCACTGATATATCCTTGGGCTGTGGTGTGCTGCAGCTGGGTTGTACTGGCTCACAAGATCTCGCTGTTACATTTCCAGGAATTTTGTGATTCGATCGATGTCCCCTTGATAGCTTGAAATCAATCAAGGTGGAAACATTTCCGCCACAGAAATTGGCAAACACCACAAAGCAAGCTTGTTTTTTCCTGGTTGTTAAATAGTCACAGAACACCACTGACTCAGTACCTAGCATAGTACCTGGTACCTGGTGTATCATGGGCATTTAATTAGTGATTTTTTGGAATGGATAAATAGACAAATGAGTTCTATTTTTTAAATATGTTCTGTTGCTTCAATTTTTCTACTTCTTAGGCTCTGGGAACAGCCTTCTTCATGTTGTGAAAGCCTTTCTCCTGTCTTATTTTTTTAAACCTATTTTGCCTCAAGGAAGGGACTGTGCCATTTATTTCCACATATCCTCCAGTGCCTTACAGAGAGTAGGAACATCATAATTTTTAAATGACAGCTATATCTATGAATTGAGCTTATTCTGTCTCACCACCAATGGTAGTAGTAGTCATTGAGCCTTGTGTTTTTTTGAAAATATACTGAGTCACCATGGTGCAGACATCGGCTGTGATTACCAAAGGCCCAATTCTGCTTCTTAGATTTTCCAGGTGAGAAGGAGAAGAGATAAATACAAATATTGTTCTCTCAAAGGTTAGGGTCTTGTCTAATTTACTTGAAGAATTAGATTACCATCTTGGGGCAGGTTCCCCAGAGGCTGACCTGGAGATGAGGATTCATGGACAAGTGATTTACTAAGGAAGTGATCCCAGAAGAAATTGGAAAGAGACTGAGGGAAGCAGGACAGAGACGGGAAGCCAACAAGGGTATAATCATGCAAAAACCCTGGGAAGCATAGGGTCCAAGTGTCCCACAAACAAACTCTAGGGTGTTACGTGTCAGAATTGTCGCCACCTGAGGCAAGGGTGCTGGGCTTTCACACCCCTTCGGTCTGAAGACCATGGTAGTGAGAAACAAAAGTATGCATAGGGAAGGGCACACAGATATTATAGAAGAAATCTGAAGAGATATGGAAGCAGCATTTTTAAGTCAAAAATGCGATGATCAACAAATTCAGAGTTAAAGTTGTTTGCCTTTTGGGCATGTTTTCATTACCTTTAGTTCTGGTTCTATTGTTAATCACCTCTTTGACCTTGGACAGATGCATTAAATTCTGGGTCTAAATTCTCTTATTTATAAAATAGAGGGGTTAGACTACATATCTCTAATAGCCCTTTCAGATCTGACATTTGTCAAGAACTGTGAAGGGTCTGAGGTTTTACCCTACTTGCATGCTAACATGTTAGCCAAGCAGAAGACATGAGACTCCTGGGTCAGAGACAACAGGGAGTTTATTATTCATAGTGACAGCAATACCCAGAGTATCAGAATTCGTATAATTTCCCTGAGCCCCAATTCCCAAAAGTAATATGAAGAGGGCCAGGTGACATCTGCATAGGCAGTGGGTTGCATTATAGAAGGGGAACTGCAAGCTTAACCCAAATAGTTAATAATAGGCAGTGAGCATGCTGATGTTTTCCCTGGAGGGAGACACTATTTTTAGTATATGTACAGAAGCAAATCTGCCCTTTATTCCAGCAGGAGACACTATCTATCTAGCAAGGCTCTCTGTAACACACATATACTTAAAAGGATAATTCATGATAAAGACAGTGCATCTGCCTGTTCCATGTGTAGAAACGCTTGATAGCTACGGAGAACTGTTTCCTTACATTGTTCAGAGTCTGTTTCACCAACTGTTTTTTTTTTTTTTTAAGATCAAAGCTAAGACAGGTGAACTAGAAATGGGTAAACATTTTCCTGAAACTTGAGTACATGTACTCCTTTCTGATCAGACCATCTCTTTGAAAACAGTGGGAGCCAGTGACTTGATAGGCATGTTCTTATACTCAGAATGTGTATCCCATAATACACTTGGACTTGTCCTTCTTTTCTCTTTCCTTCCTTCCTTCTTCCTTTCCCTGTTTATTCAAACTTCCCCCCTTTCCTCCTTCTTGACAATATCAACTGCCAAGTAGTTACCAGGACTAGGTACACCATTTTCAATCTGTACTATGACCACACTATTTGCTTTAAGAAATATAGTAACATTTGAGAATGAACAGTAGATATTATTCACCAACCTCCTAGCAAATTCCTCCAAGTTATTTCCTCATCTATGGAAAGTTTCTCACCTTGGACCACCTTCAGAGAGAATATAATCAAGCCAGGCAGATAAGTATACCCTCACAGGCCCAGGGCAAATCATAATTTTAATAAAAATTGAAAATATAACCCATAATATAAGAACTATGCCTCTCTAGGTTGTTCAAATGCATCATTTTCAAGGTATGGTATGGAGCAGGCTACAGACATCCTAGAGTGTGAGGAATATGTATTGTTTTCCTCAGTCTATTTTTCCTACCTGACAAGGTAAGCACCTGGTATATTTTCTAGCAGTGGAAAATGTATACATTATAAATATATAAAATAAATATTTGCAAAAATGATTTCTACTCCAGATAATAATAAAACCATGTTCAGCCAAAATACTAAAAAATGGTCAGTTGAATTGATTAGCATGAGAATCTATATCAAATATCAATTTTCCCTGAATTTTAAGTAACATGGCCAATTTCTCTATTATAGGAGACGTTAATTATCATGAAACTTTCATATTGTTTTAGTATTTCACAGGCATGAAACTTTCAGTCAACTTGTCCTGGCACTTTTCACATGGGTATAGGACAGATACTTCAGTCCAAATAGAAATATATTGGCTAATATTTTCAAGTGATTATGTCACACAGTTTAAACCCGGTCTCTCCATTTTCAAAGCAGAAGTGGTATAAATGTATAATTTGTCATCCATAAGCATAAGAAAATGAGAATGCTTCCTGTGTGTGAGTTGTGGAATGAATCTCATTTCTTTTCTTGTACATCTCAGTGATATATACACATAGCTGCATTATTAACCTAAGCCCATAGGACAAAATCAATAGCATTCAAGAATTCCACAAATGATAGGTGAAGGAAATCCCAAGCTGTGTGCTGGATTCCATACTTCCTCTGGGAATGAGTTGATGACTGAAATTTGAGGATCGCATACTTGATATTACAGCATTGTTTGGCCCCACCTTTGTGTACGTATTGGGATTATCAGAATAATAGAAAATCATATTTCAATATGGTTTATTTTCTATCCTTTCAGCAAGTCTTCTTAGGAATCAGTTTTATTAATGAGACCAAATTATAAGCAGCCCTGGTTGCTTGTCCTTGCTGTAATGAATTTAAGCAAGTAGCCAAAAATAGTCCCTGGTAATTATGTTTTATAGGTATGTATTCCATGTCATTTTTCAAGTTGCTAGCAGAGTGTTATGTACCCAGTAGGTGCTCAATAAATATTATCGATGTTGATGTAACAGTTTCCTTCTAGAAGTAGTCAATTTCTCATATGTGAGCATCCTTTGTTTTTCTCTCTGCTTCCCTGATTAGAGGCCCTGATCAAAGACTTTCCCACCTCCTCATGCTTAGAAAAAAGCATACTTAAAAATTTACTAAATTCCTTTTTCATAACAAAAGAAATTGCTGTCAAAATGATTTCCTCACCACATTTAGCATTTTCCTCTTAAAAAAAGAACCAGAACATCATATAATATCTTGGACACTATTTACGATGGAAAAAAAATGCCTTTTATAATCAAGTCAACCACAAAACAGGACTCCTTCCTTAAGCAAGACCAGGGCTAGAGGTTATTGGAATAGGTGGCTGCTCATTTGAGGCTCAGATATGTTATTTTAAACAGTCATGCTTGAAATTCCCAACTTCGGGAGAGCCAGTAAAGTCTATTTAAACTAGGTTAAGGGACTGTGGCACCAAAGTGGGAATGCACATTAATTTACACATGACTTGGGATTGCTTTTTCTGATTAACCCGTTTCTACTCACCAGCAGAAAAGGAAAAAATAGGGGGTGGGGCACAGATTTGCTTCTGATGACAGGAGAATTTCAGGCCATGGGACATATGAGGTCAGTGAGTCACCGTGATAAGAACACCAGGGTAATTTGTGCCCTGGAAAGGGAGATTGGTTATGACAAGGGCCCAGAAAGGAGAAATGACAAAAACAAACTCTACTAACTGCACAATTTCTACTTAGATCAACCGTATCCCTAAATTTAAATAAAAAGGCAATTTGTGCTATAACACTGGTTCTCAACCCTGTCTGTACATTAGGATTGCCTAGGGAGATTTTTAAATACAGATGCCTGGGACCCACCTCCCAGAGATTCTTATTTAATTGGTGTGGGATAGGACCAGAACATTGGTATTTGTTACCTCTCCTAAGGTGATTTTAATGTTTTGCTAGGTTGGCAAACCACTGATCTATAGTAAATTGAGGAATTCAGGCTCGCTTCACACATGTGAATGATTTACAGTCACTGTTTTTCTGAAAGCAGCAGTTTTCAAACTTTAGTGTGCATGGAAATCACAGGGGCATTTGCATATTTAATTAGCACCTTCAGACGATTCTGATTCCTATTCTCACACTTTGATGAAAGGAGGCTGAGATGAATGAAAATGATCAAAGTCTGGTATATAAATAGAAGACAAGTTTGGGAATGCACATGCTGGACCACAGCTTTGCTACTTAAGGCCAGGTTCTCAGGCCAGGAGCAGAGTAGCATCCATCACCTAGAAGCTTGTTTGAAATGCAGCAGCTCAGGCACCTCCCCCAAACTTACTGAATGAATCAGAACATGTATTTTAACAAGATCCCCGGGTGATTCAAATGCACAGGAAAGCTTGAGAAACACTGAACTATAGGACACTTGAACCTCCCTTATACCTCGACTATTCTCTCAATACTTATTCAAACCAGTAGATGAGTGGTTATCAAACTTTGATATGGAACAGAATCACCTGAAAAACTAATAAAGAACACAGAAACCCAGGCTTCATGAAGTAGGATAAGGCCTGAGTCATATTTGTACCTAGATCCCAGTTGATTCTGACACTCAACAAAGTTTGGGAACTGCATAATGTGATTATTGGTAATGATTTTTTTGGTCTGTTTGCTTATATTTTGTGTTCTCTACTAGATAATAAATTCCATGAATTTACTTTGTTCATCATTATACATCAGGCATCTTGCATAACACCTGGTAGGCAATCAATAAATATTTGAATGAATGAATGAATTGATGCACTGTCTACCTTTAAGTATCGAATATTGGAAAGAACATGTCCCAAATGACTCTTCCCCTCTCACCTTAAATTTTGGACACAGAGCCTTTATAAACCCGTGGGAGGTTGATGTAGGAGGGGGAGAGGCTGTCCAAATGTTAACTCAAGGAGAAGAATTGTCTCGTACTTCTGGCCACACACACCCTCCCACATAAAGTTCATTAGTTCTATACAGTAGTCTCCCCTTACCTGTGGCTTCACTTTCCATAGTTTCAGTCATCTGTGGTCTACAGCAGTCCAAAAAGTATTAAATGGAAAATTCCAGAAGTAAACAATTCATAAGTTTTAAATTGCACACCATTCTGAGTAGTGTGATGAAATCTTGAGCTGTCCTGTTCCTACCCACACGGGATTCCCAACCATCAACATCATCATGGCTTGATGATCCAGGATCACCAGATGATCTGACATCATCAGAAAGTCAGTAGTAGCCTAATGCTACGTCACAATGCCTACATCACTCACCTCATTTTATCTCATCACATAAGTATTTTATCATCTCACATCATCACAAAAAGAAGGGTGAGTACAATACAATAAGATATACTGAGAGAGAGACCACATTCACATAACTTAAATTACAGTATATATTTTTTAAATTATTGTAGTTTATTATCAGTTCAATGTTGTTTATCTCTTATTGTGCCTAATTTATAAACTTAAACTTTATCATGGGTATTTGTATAGGAAAAAACATAGGATATATAGGGTTTGGTACTATCCACGATTTCAGATATATCTTGGGGGTCTTGGAACATAATCCCAACTGATAAGGGGAGACAACTGTACAAAGGTAATTCTCCCCTGACCTCCCAAGCATTTCAGAAGGGTCTGTGTGTACCCCGAGGCAATGCTTGTACTTTGCTTCATCTTTTTTCTGCATGTCTGCAGGCATGTGTGTACATGTGTATTCCAAAGCTTATGCAGGTGCTTATGTGCATACATTCACTAGCTTGCACGAGGATGGCTAGATAGCACTGGGGATACAATGAAGACAGTTGGCTCTTATATTATTAATATTCCTGATAATCTCATTATCATATCTGTAATGTGACTGAGTGATGATGAAGACTGATTTACATATCTGCTTGACATGTTTGTGATGCTGTTGATTCAGATGGCCAGAAAGCTACATCTGTTCAGAATTCAAATGGTACTTAGTAATTTCTTTTTATTGCCACTGCTAGAAAATGGTATTAAAATTTTACTTTGCTTATTTAACTATACAAAACCTTCCAGCTCTGAACTGAATATCCTTGAGCATAAGAAACCTTGTCATTGCATTTTTAATAAGCACCCCAGGAGATTCTGATAAAGGTGTTCTCTTGATCACAATTTGAGGAAACCTGGTCGGTAGCAGCAACTAGGAAGGAGAAGGAAAAGCAAATATTTATTGAGCCTTTATTGTGGACCAGGCACTGGCTGCTAGATGCCTTTCTGTATGTCACCTCATGCAATCCACACCACAGACCTCTACTTTCCCATATTAGAGAATGAGGCTCAAAAAATAATGTGCTTGACATCACACAGCTTGGACATGATGTAGATCAGAATTGAACCCAGATTTAGTTGAGCTTACACCTTCTGGAGTCTGATCACCTGGGCTGGAAGCCTAATTCAGCTACTTACTGAATAACCTTGGGAAATTGCCTAACCACTCAGTGTTCACACGCATAAAATGGAAATAATGGTAGTACATACCTCACTGGATCAATGAAGGATTAATTGAAGTATAAATCTGCCCCACTTTTTGAAAGGTTTTGTTAGGTCACGTTGACGAAAGACCTACATTAGTATCTGTTTTCCATAAAAAAAGAAATCCAAAGAGGATTATGATTTTACGAAAGAGGACAAAAAGCTAAAATAGTACTCAGGGTTTGTCTGCAGCGAGTTGTTACAGAGGCAGCGTGCACCCTGAGCACCAGGAGTGGAACCACCAAGCTCCTTCCCTGGGAGGTACATTCACGTCTCAGCATCAAGACACCACTGAACTGTGTCTATGAGCATCTGTGCATTATCTTGATTTATTTTTTGCATCCATTAGAAAGATGAGTCTTAAGGTAATTGTTTCTCCTCTTCATGCTATTTTGGCTTATGAAAGTTTTCATAGTTGTACTCTACTTTTGGAAAACGGGGGAAACCTGTAATAGATGTAACGTGTTCAGAAGAGCAGCTGACACATGACAGGCACTCAGTAAAGGAGAGCTGCTGCTATTATCATCATCATCATTATCATTACCTGATACCAAAGAACTTGCTGTTTCCTGCATCATTTTACCTCCCTACAGTTCTGATTGTAAGATATTCTATAGAACACAAAATTGCACTCTGGAAAGAAAAGAATAAATATTGTGTAATAGTATATTTAACACCTTGAATCAGTCACACCACCCTCTTCCCTTTTCAATCTCTCCCTCATTATTCACTCCTTTGCCTCTGTGTTCACAACATGCAGGTCTTTTTGGGATTCCATGGACATCACTAAAGATGGTGGTCAAGTACGGAGATATATAAGAAAATGTAATTGAGAAAAAAACACAGATATCAGGGACCTAGGCAAGAGATCTTCACATTATTAAGCAGATAAACATTTATTTCAAAGAATAATCCACCCTGCCAATTAAACATTTCAGCAATAAGAGGAGCCTCAGTAAACAGTGGCATCAATTTCATCTTACAGTATAGACAGATTATTTTAAGATTTAAGGGATTAGAAAAGTCTTTGGCCACAAATATTATTCTCGGGACACAGAATTCACCTTGACTTTAATCACCCCTACTTAGGTTCCTTACTTCTACTTCTTCCCTGGTCAGGAGGGCAAATACAGTACATGGGTTATGAATATGGATTTTAGAGTAAAAGAAGGCCTGACACTGCCACTTTATTAGCACTGTACCTTAGGGAAAATTATTTTACTTCTCTGAGCCTTAACTTCTGCAGTGATAAAACAAAGATAATAAGAATTCTAACCTTAAAGGGGTGTTGTGAAGATTAGATGAAATATTCTCAATAAAGGCATAGCGTTCAGCACCAAGTGCTAAAAGTTATTTGCTAATATGGTAGCAATTATTCTGCCACCTTGTGTCCTACTGTTCATAGTAAGGCTATAAAGCCTCCTTATAGCATCTGGGCACTAGCTCTGACACCTTACAACATTACAAGGATTATTTATTAAGTATCCAGAAGCTCAAACTGGGTTTCCTCTGGTCCCCAGAGAACTCAACTTGGTAAGGCCCATGAATTTGAGTATTGAAACAGACAACAAAGGTAATTTTTTTAACAAGGAATGTTGTTTCACATATATAAGAACCTAAAGTAGAATTACTGTGTACTTCTTAAGATTTAATAAAAGATTTTAAAATTTTTGAATTATTATATGACTTGATATCCTTTCCATTGGGAAATCAAAGCTGAAAATTATATACTTCTTCAACCACCCACATATTTTACTCTCATTAAATAGAGAATGCAGGAGGGTCCTTCAAGATGGCAGAGGAGTAAGACGTGGAGATCGCCTTCCTCCCTACAAATACATCAGAAATACATCTACACGTGGAACAACTCCTACAGAACACCCACTGAACACTGGCAGAAGAACTCAGACCTCCCAAAAGGCAAGAAACTCCCCACATACCTGGGTAGGGCAAAAGAAAAAAGAAAATACAGAGACAAAAGAATAGGGACGAGACCTGCACCAGTGGGAGGGAGCTGTGAAGGAGGAAAGGTTTCCATACACTAGGAAGCCCCTTCATGGGTGGAGACGGCGGGTGGTGGAGGGGGGAAGCTTCAGATCCGTGGAGGAGAGCACAGCAACACGGCTTCAGAGGGCAAAGTGGAGAGATTCCCTCACAGAGGATCGGTGCCAACCAGCACTCACCAGCCCTAGAGGCTTGTCTGCTCACACGCTGGCCGGGATGGGTGGGGGCTGGGAGCTGAGGGTCAGGCTTCAGAGATCAGATCTCAGGGAGAGGACTGGGGTTGGCTGCGTGAACACAGCCTGAAGGGGGCTAGTGCACCACAGCTAGCTGGGAGGGAGTCCGGGAAAATGTCTGGACCTGCCTAAGGGGCAAGAGACCATTGTTTCAGGGTTCACGAGGAGAGGGGATTCAGAGCACCACCTAAACAAGCTCCAGAGACAGGCGCGAGCTGTGGCTATCAGTGCGGACACCAGAGACGGGCATGACACACTAAGGCTGTTGCTACAGCCACCAAGAAGCCTGTGTGCAAGCACAGGTCACTATCCACACCTTCCCTTCCAGGAGCCTGTGCAGCCCACCACTGCCAGGGTCCCGTGATCCAGGGACAGTTTCCCCGGGAGAACACAGGGCACACCACAGGCTGTTGCAACATCATGCTGGCCTCTGCTGCTGCAGGCTCACCTCACATTCCGTACCCCTCCTCCCCCCAGCCTGAGTGAGACAGATCCCCTTAATCAGCTGCTACTTTAACCACGTCCTGTCTGAGCAAAGAACAGACGCCCTCAGGTGACCTACACTCAGAGGTGAGGCCCAATCCAAAGCAGAACCGCAGGAGCTGTGCAAACAAAGAGGAGAAAGGGTAATTTCTCCCAACAGCCTCAGGAGCAGCAGAATAAATCTCCACAATCAAATTGATGTACACTGCATCTCTGGAATACCAGAATAGACAATGAATCATCCCAAAATTGAGGTGGTGGACTTTGGGAGCAACTGTAGACTTCGGCTTTGCTTTCTGCATCTAATTTGTTTCTGGTTTTATGTTCATCTTAGTTTAGTATTTCAAGTTTATTATCATTGGTAGATTTGTTTATTGATTTGGTTGCTCTCTTCCTTTTCCTTTTTTTTTGACATATATAGATATATATTTTATTTCCTCTTTCTCTTTTTGTGAGTGTGCATGTATATGCTTCTTTGTGTGATTTTGTCTGTATAGCTCTGCTTTTACCATTTGTCCTCCGGTTCTGTCTGTCCATTTTTTTTTTTTTTTAGTATAGTTTTTAGCACTTGTTATCATTGGTGGATTTCTTTTTTAGTTTGCTTGCTCTCTTCTTTTTTTTTCTTTCTTTTGTTACCACTTTTTAATACTTTATTTTTAATATTTTTTTTTATTTTAATGACATTTTATTTTATTTTATTTTATTATTTTTTTCTTTCTTTTCTCTCCCTTTTCTTTGGAGTTGTGTAGCTGACAGGGTCTCGGTGCTCTGGCCAGGCATCAGACTTGTGCCTCTGAGGTGGGAGAGCCAAGTTCAGGACATTGGTCCATGAGAGACCTCCCAGCTCCACAAAATATCAAAGAGTGAAAGTTCTCCCATATATCTCCATCTAAACACTAAGAACCAACTCCACTCAATGACCAGCATGCTACCCGCCTGGACACACTATGGCAAACAACTAGCAAGACAGGAACACAACACCACCCACTAGCAGAGAGCCTGCCTAAAATCATAATAAGGTCACAGACACATCAGAACACACCACACAAGGCAGTCCTGCCAACCAGAAATACAACATCCAGCCTCATACAAAAGAACACAGGCACCAGTCCCCTCCACGAGAAAGCCTACACAACCCACTGAACAAACCTTAACCACTAGAGGCAGACACCAAAAACAACAGGAACTAGGAACAGGCAGCCTGCGAAAAGGAGACCCCAAACACAGTAAGTTAAGCAAAATGAGAAGACAGAAAAACACACAGTAGATGAAGGAGCAAGGCAAAAAAAACACCAGACCAAACAAATGAAGAGGACATAGGTAGTCTACCTGAAAAAGAATTCAGGGTAATAATACTAAACATGATCCAAAATCTTGGAAATGGAATGGAGAAAATACAAGAAACTTTTAACAAGGACCTGGAAGAACTAAAGAGAAAAAAAGAATGTTGAACAACACAATAAATGAAATTAAAAATTCTCTAGAAGAAATCAATAGCGGAATAACTGAGGTAGAAGAACAAACAAGTGACCTGGATGATAAAACAGTGGAAATAACTACCACAGAGCACAATAAAGAAAAAAAAAAAAAGAAAAGAATTGAGGACAGTCTCAGAGACCTCTGGGACAATATTAAACACACCAACATTAGAACTATAGGGGTCCCAGAAGAAGAAGAGAAAAAAAAAAAGGGACTGAGAAAATATTTGAAGTGATTATAGTTGAAAATTTCCTTGATATGGGAAAGGAAAGAGTCAATCAAGTCCAGGAAGCACAGAGAGTCCCATACAGGATAAATCCAAAGAGAAACATGCCAAGACACATATTAATCAAACTATCAAAAACTAAAAACAAAGAAAAAATATTAAAAGCAGCAAGGGAAAAACAACAAACTAACATACAAAGGAATCCCCATAAGGTTAACAGCTGATCTTTCAGTGGAAAATCTGCAAGTCAGAAGGGAGTGGCAGGACATATTTAAAGTGATGAAAGGGAAAAATGTACAACCAAGATTACTCTACCAAGCAAGGATCTCATTCAGATTCGATGGAGAAATTAAAACCTTTACAGACAAGCAAAGAGAATTCAGCACCACCAAACCAGCTTTACAACAAATGCTAAAGGAACTTCTCTAGGCAGGAAACACAAGAGAAGGAAAAGACCTACAATAACAAACCCAAAACAATTATGAAAATGGTAATAGTAACATACATATTGATAACTACCTTAAATGTAAATGGATTAAATGTTCTCACCAAAAGATGTAGACTGGCTAAAGGGATACAAAAACAAGACCCGTATATATGCTCTCTACAAGAGACCCACTTCAGACCTAGGAACACATAGAGACTGAAAGTGAGGGGATGTAAAAAGATATTCCATGCAAATGGAAATCAAAAGAAAGCTAGAGTAGCATTTCCCATACCAGACAAAATAGACTTTAAAATAAAGTCTATTATAAGAGACAAAGAAGGACACTGCATAATGATCAAGGGATGAATCCAATAAGATATAAAAATTGTAAATATTTATGGACCCAACATAGGAACATCCAAATACATAAGGCAAATGCTAACAACCAAAAAAGTGGAATTCGACAGTAACACAATCATACAAGGGGACTTTAACACACCACTTTCAGCAATGGACAGATCATCCAAAATGAAAATAAATAAGGAAACACAAGCTTTAAGTGAGACATAAAACAAAATGTACTTAATTGATATTTACAGGACATTCCATCCAAAAATAACCAAATACACTTTCTTCTCAAGTACTCTTGGAATATTCTCCAGGATAGATCATATTCTGGGTCACAAAAAATCCTTGGTAAATTTAAGAAAATTGAAATTTTATCAAGTATCATTTCTGGCCACCATGCTATGACACTAGATATCAATTACAGGAAAAAGTTTATAAAAAATTCAAACACATGAAGGCTAAAGAATACACTACTAAATAACCAAGAGATCACTGAAGAAATCAAAGGGGAAATCAAAAAATACCTAGAAACAAATGACAATGGAGACACGACGATCCAAAACCTATGGGATGCAGCAAAAGCAGCTCTAAGAGGGAAGTTTATAGCAAGACAATCCAACCTCAAAAAACAAGAAACATCTCAAATAAACAACCTAACCTTACACCTAAAACAATTAGAGAAAGAAGAACAACAACAACAAAAAAAACCCAAAGTCAACAGAAGGAAAGAAATAATAAAAATCAGATCAGAAATAAATTAAGGAAACAATAGGAAAAATCAGTAAATGTAAAAGCTGGTTCTTTGAGAAGATAAATAAAATTCATATACCATTAGCAAGACTCATCAGGAAAAAAGGGACAAGACTCAAATCAATAGAATTAGAAATGAAAAAGAAGTAAAAACTGACACTGCAGAAATACAAAAGATCATGAGAGATTAATACAAGCAACTATATGCCAATAAAATGGACAACATGGGAAAAAAGGACAATTCTTAGCAAAGCACAACATTCCAAGATTGAACCAGGAAGAAATAGAAAATATAACAGACCAATCACAAGCACTGAAATTGAGACTGTGGTTAAAAATCTTCCAACAAGAAAAAGCCCTGGACCAGATGGCTTCACAGGTGAATTATATCAAATTTTTAGAAAGAGGTAACAACTATCCATCTCAAATTCTTGCAAAATATAGCAGAGGGAATAACACGCTCAAACTCATTCTATGAGGCCACCATCACAATGATACCAAAAGCAGACAAAGATGTCACAAAGAAAGAAAATGACAGGCCAATATCACTGATGAACATAGATGCAAAAATCCTCAACAAAATACTAGCAAACAGAATCCAACAGCACATTAAAAGGATCATACACCATGATCAAGTGGGGTTTATCCCAGGAATGCAAGGATTCAGAAATATATGCAAATCAATCAATGTGACAAAGTATATTATCAAGTTGAAGGAGGAAAAACCATATGATCATCTGAATAGATGCAGAAAAACATTTGACAATATTCACCACCCATTTATGATAAAAACCCTCCAGATAGTAGGCATAGAAGGAACTTACCTCAATATAATAAAGGCTATAGGGCTTCCCTGGTGGCGCAGTGGTTGAGAGTCCGCCTGCCGATGCAGGGGACACGGGTTCGTGCCCCTATCCCGGAAGATCCCACATGCCGCGGAGCGGCTGGGCCCGCGAGCCATGGCCGCGGAGCCTGTGTGTCCGGAGCCTGTGCTCCACAACGGGAGAGGCCACAGCAGTGAGAGGCCCGCGTACAGCAAAAAAAAAAAAATAATAATAATAATAATAATAATAATAAAGGCTATATATGACAAACCCACAGCCAACATCATTCTCAATGGTGAAAAATTGAAACCATTTCATCTAAGATTAAGAACAAGACAAGGTTGTCCACTCTCACCACTATTATTCACCATAGGTTTGGAAGTTTTAGCCACAGCCATCAGAGAACAAAAAGAAATAAAAAGAATCCAAATCAGAAAAGAAGTAAAGCCCCCACTGTTTGCAGATGACATGATAGTATATAGAGAGAATCCTAAAGATTCTACCAGAAAACCACTAGGGCTAATCAATGAATTTGGTAAAATAGCAGATTACAAAATTAATGCAAAGAAAACTCTTTCATTCCTATACACTAATGATGAAAAATCTGAAAGAAAAATTAAGGAAACACTCTCATTTACCATTGCAGCAAAAAGAATAAAATACCTAGGAATTGACTTATCTAAGGAGACAAAAGACCTGTACTCAGAAAACTATAAAACACTGATGAAAGAAATCAAAGATGACACAAACAGATGGAGAGATATATCATGTTCTTGGACTGGAAGAATCAACATTGTGAAAATGACTCTACTACCCAAAGCAATCTACAGAGTCAATGCAATCCCTATCAAACTACCAATAGCAGTTTTCACAGAAGTAGCACAAAGAATTTCACAATTTGTATGCAAACACAAAAGACTCCAAATAGCCAATGCAATCTTGAGAAAAAAAATGGATCTGGAGGAATCTGGCTCCCGGACTTCAGACTATAGTACAGAGCTACAGTATTCAAGACACTATTGTATGGGCACATAAAGAGAAATATAGATCAATGGAACAGGATAGAAATCCCAGATATAAACCCACACACATATGGTCACCTTGTTTTTGATAAAGGAGGCAAGAATATGCAATGGAGAAAAGGCAGCCTCTTCAATAAGTGGTGCTGAGATAACTTGACAGCTACCTGTAAAAGAATGAAATTAGAACACTCCTTAACACCCTACACAAAATAAACTCAAAATGGATTAAAGAACTGAATGTAAGGCCAGACACTCTAAAACTCTTAGAGTAAAACATGGGCAGAACACACTATGACATAAATCACAGGAAGATCCTTTTTGACCCACCTCCTAGAGAAATGGAAATAAAAACAAAAATAAATAAATGGGACCTAATGAAACTTAAAAGCTTTTGCAGAGCAAAGAAACCACAAACAGGACAAAAAGACAACCTTCAGAATGGAAGAAAATATTTGCAAATGATGCAACTGACAAAGGATTATTCTCCAAAATTTACAAGCACCTCACGCAGCTGAATATCATAAAAGGAAATAACCCACATCACTAATCATTAGAGAAATGCAAATCAAAACTACAATGAGGTATCTCCTCACACCAGTCAGAATGGCCATCATCAAAAAATCTACAAACAATAAATGCTGGAGAGGGTGTGGAGAAAAGGTCACCCTCTTACACTGTTGGTGGGGATGTATATTGATACAGGCACTATGGAAAACAGTATGGAGTTTCCTTAAAAAACTTAAAATAGAACTACCATATGACCCAGCAGTCCCACTTCTGAGTATATACCCTGAGAAAACCATAATTCAAAAAGAGTCATGTACCACAATGTTTATTGCAGCTCTATTTACAATAGCCAGGACATGGAAGCAGCCTAAGTGTCCACCGACAGATGAATGGATAATGAAGAAGTGGCACATATATACAATGGAATATTACTCAGCCATAAAAAGAAACAAAATTGAGTTATTTGTAGTATGATGAATGGAACTAGAGTCTGTCATACAGAGTGAAGTAAGCCGGAAAGAGAAAAACAAATACCATATGTTAACACATATATAAGGAATCTAAAAAATAAAAAGGTTCTGAAGAACCCAGGGGCAGGACAGGAATAAAGATACAGACGTAGAGAATGGACTTGAGGGCACGGGGATGGGGAAGGGTAATCTGGGACAAAGTGAGAGGGTGGCATGGAAATATATACACTACCAAATGTAAAATAGATAGCTAGTTGGAAGAAACCACATAGCACAGGACGATCAGCTCTGTGTTTTGTGACCACCTAGAGGGGTGGGATAGGGTGGGTGGGAGGGAAACGCAAGTGGGAGGATATATGGGGATATATATATATATATATATATATATATATATATATATATATATATGTATAGCTGATTTACTTTTTTATACAGCAGAAACTAACACCACTGTAAAGCAATTATACTCCAATAAAGATGTAAAAAAAAAAATTAGAGAATGCAATATTCCAAGCATGAAACTTTCTGGAATGAGACTTTTTGGAAGATGTGATCTTTCCTTCTATTATCATTGGAAGAAAACTCAATGTATTTTCTCCCTTTATGCGTTCTCCAGTGTAATTATTTCATTATATGAAGTAAAACCTAAATATAGGGTCTTTTAGTTTAAATAATTAAAGCTTAAAATATCCACTACTGAAAAATGCCAGTGAGCCAAATTCATATGTGATTACTGCAAATATAATGTTTCTCCCTCTTTAGGAGTTTTATTAAATACAAATTCCCAAGTTACAACACTTTACGCAGGACATTTTGTCTTGGAGTCCCTCAGCACAGGAAGAGTCCCCAAACCTGTGTTCTACTTTCTGGACTCTTTGGGGAAGACTGAAGGAGAATCTGTCTGGAGCAAGGGAAAATATCATAGGCAAAAACTTGAAAAATGCATTCCAGTGAATTAGGGAACTCAAATGGAAATTTCCCTAGTAAAAATATATAACCTACTCAAAATATAACTTACCAAACTGACTCAGATAGAAATAGAAAACTTGAATGGACCTATAAATGGTAAAAACAAATTGAATCAGTATTTTAAAATCTATACACACACACATATACACACAAACACACACGCATACCACATGCCAGGCTTAGAACATGGTACAAGCTTTTTTTTACAGGAACATTCAAGGAAAAAATAGTCTCCACTTTATACAAAATACTTCAGAATATTAAGTATGTTTAATCTCAGAGATGTGTACATGAGTGTTTTTTAAATTATTTTCTTGCTTTTCTGCACATTTGAAATATTTTTTAATTTAAAATTAAAAAAGAAAAAAGTCTGTAAAGTAAGTTAGACAGAGAAAGACAAATATATGATATCACTTATTGAGAGAATCTAAAAAATATAGCACAAATGAATTTATCTACAAAACAAAACCAGATTCACAGGCATAGAAAAACAACCTTAAGCTTACTAAAGGGGCAGAGGGGAGGAGGGTTAAATTAGGAGGTTGAGGTTAACAGATACACACTACTATATAAAATATATAAACCACAAGGACCTGCTGTATAGCACAGGGAACTATATTCAATATCTTATAATAACATATAATGGAAAAGAATCTGAAAAAGAACAGGTATACATGTATAACTGAATCACTTTTCTCTACACCTGAAACTAACACAAAACTGTAAATCAACTATACTTCAATTAAAAAAAATGAAAGAAATAGGAAAGAGCTTCTCAGGGAAAAGTTAAGATATGAAAGGCCAGAGGAGGAAGCAAGAGTAGGACTGGGTGCATACAGAAGAATAAGTAAGAGCGGATTGAGTTTGCAGTCAGAGAGTAGGGTCAGATACTGAGGAGAGATTTTTGAGTAATTGGTGTGGAGATAGACAGAAAAACATTTAGGATATTTTGCTTTGTGTTTTGTGGCCCAGTTAAAAAGAAAAATCTCCACATGCTTAAACGCTCTTTGAGTCAGAGTTATTCCTCTTTGAATGTGACACCAAGTTAAGATTGCCCTAAACACCAGAGGCAAAGAGCCCAAGCTTTATTTGAGTTATGCATGTACATTACCCAGTTAGATTTAAATTTCTCAGTATTATTTTACTACCCAGAGGAAAGTGCCATCAGCATAAGAGAGGCAAGATCAAATTGAAAATGTATGAAAATGAAAATTCAGAATATTCAGGTTTGCCTTTTGGCCACAGTCAAAATTATAGAAGCCTTCCTACTCTTACAAATTCATAAAAGAAGTTAGAAACTTCCAAAAAAATATAAATTATGGTTTCTCTTTCTCAAGACCTGAAGAAATAAAATGAGCCAAACTCTTCAAATGTTATGACTTAGGTTTTTCTTCTACAAGCAGTTAGAGCTTCCACTCTCCCAATATTCAGCCCCTAAACAGATGAGAGAAGGAAGAATGTGGTAAGAGAGAAAAATTTTGTTGGCTCTTCGTAAGGACAGGAATTCTGTGAATGTTTAGTGTCATAAACCCCTCACGAACAAATTGAAATCATTGCCGATCAACTTCTCAGCATGGTAACTACTCTTCTGGGGTGCAGTAGCCAAAAACATACCTCAACGATGATGAGCTGTGTTTGTGAAGATACACAGTTACACCTCCGTATCACAGGAGACCAGCCTCCAGAAAGTACACCCTTAGAAGCCTAAATCAAGTGAAACTGTTCTAGAGGACTAAGACTTCATTAGAGAGTAGGAGTAAGAGGTAGACCATTCCAGAAAAATAAAACTTCAGAATTATTTTAAAAAGCAATGTTTACATAACTTAGCCATATCCAAAGCCTAAAAAGATTAGCTTAGCTTTTCTCAAATAGCAAGTAAAAACGGCATGCATGCAAAGTATACCTAAAGTGCCGTAACTACAACAAAATGAAATTCTCTGGACAGCTGTTACATAACTTACCTAGACATGCCTTGAACTGGTGCAGTGGAAATTGCCTAAAAAATAAGGCTGCATGTGCATCAGCTATTGTGTTATGGCTTTACCCCACTAATTTATTCTCCCTGGCCCTGACCTGGATGTTAGCAGCCAATAATAGCACTTAAAAAAAAAAAAAAAAAAAAAAAAAAAAACCTTACCTCTTTACCTATTTCTTTTCTTTCAGTTTTCACTCTGATACTTCAACAAGTAGCTGCCTTGGTCATGAGCTACTTGCATTTTATTATACCTACAACAGAAAGAAAACTGCTCATGGGAACTCTAATCCTTCCATTATAGAAATAATCAAGCTCTTTTATTTGCAAGAGGAAAATCTTTGGGGAATGTAGAAAAACTATCAAATGGCAAAAAAAAAAAAAAAGAAGAAGAAGATGACGACAAGATATAACAGATCCTGGATATTGAAATTTCAGTTAGTGCTGCATATTGAAAGGTGCAAAGGAACTTTGTACAGGATTTCTCCTCTGTTCTTTGTTGGAATTGTTCAGTATGATTGGTAATTTAAAAATGCCAAGACACAGGGATATGCAAACACAGAAACATATATATCTTTTTTTTGCTGTAAATACATATAAGGGAATGTGAATTCCAAACCCGCTTTATGGATCTTTATCACTCCCTCCTTCCCCCAATACTTAAAAAGCAGGAGGAAAGAAAATGCCTGCCAGAGCTCCTCTCTTACTGCAGGACTATCTGATTCACCATCAAACACAATGACTAAGTGGGTCATTTTCTGAGATGTCTGGCTAATTAGAATCCTTGCTAGGAGTGAAATTTGTCTGTCCCATTGTAGAAAACTTCAGTGTCAGCCAGGCCAGATTAGGACCTTTTTAAAAAAATTATGTATTTTGTGATTAAAAATACAACTTTATTTTTCAAAATAATACAAATATATGTATTGAAGTTAAAGTAACTTCTCCATATAAATTCTGATTGCAAAACACCAGATAAGTTTGCTACAGCATTTGTTGCCCCTGATGTCCTGGCGCCTTAGATGTACAGTTGGCCCACCTGTTGGGTAAACCAACACTGCAAGTTTTGCTACTGACTGTATGGTTTTATTTATTTGTTTGTTCTATTATTTTCCCCTGCTTCAGTAATGATTCTTTTGGAATTATACATTAGAGTGTCCCTAAACTCTCTAACTTGATGAATATGGCCATTATGTTGATTTTAGAATTGACAATCTGGCAACAAAAATCTCAGAATAGAAATTCTCATATATGCTTTTGTACCCTTTCTTAAGAAAGATGCTTCTCAGAAAAGAAATGTCAGTGCCAGATGAAAAGAACATTTTCTTCATTTGTACATCATTCATCTATTCAGCAAATGAAGTGCCTATTATGTGCTACGTATTCTGTTAGACAATGACAAAATAGAGATGAACAAGATACACTTCTGTTCTAGAAGGATTTTAAATCCACTTAAGTAAAAAACAGTGGTTGCCAGGGGACAAGAGGTGGGGGAATACAATTGATGGTGTTGGTATATAAGGGTATAAACTGGTAACAAGTAATAAATAAGCCATAGAGAGCTAATGTATAAGTATATTGAATATAGACAATAATATTATATTATATGTAACATAAGTATCATTACAATGTTAACCATACTACAATATATAAATGTATCAATGTAGCATGCTGTACAGTTTAAATTTACACAATGTTACATGTAGAATTTATCCAAGAAAAAAAAAGGAACAAAAAAATGATGATCTTGTGGGCCACACCTCTCATCTAACCACATGGAAAGGAAATTCCATTTGGAAGGAGGAGACAGCAGAAGGGCTTTTATCAGTGCCTTATCAAATGTGAGTGCTCCTACCCCATAAACATAATCACATTGTAAGCTCTACGTGCAAGGGGATGTTTTTGCCTTCTTTTGAATTTGCCCATAGTGCCTAGAAATATACCTCCTGTGCATGTATAAGGTATGTGATATTTATGTTTTTAAGTACTAATTGTCACAAAGAAATTGTGTCTGTGTTCATACATTTGTTCGTTGCATAAACTTGTAAAACATTTAGCATCATTTCTTTGAATAACTGCTTTCTTTAATTTTTGCTTGTGATACAATCAGTAAAGTATTAATCACTAAGTCAGATTAATATATGAATACAATCGTACATTGGTCTGGGTTTCAAATTAAAAGTTCACATTTTTAGGAGCCAAAGATCCAAATATGCTGTTCTATACTCAGAATCAGTACTGAAAAAAGAGGAGACATAAATAACAGAGTAGAACACTGAAGCTTTTGATTGTGAGTTAGCAAAGAACAAAGAATGTCTCATTCCTCTTCCACTCTCTAGCTTCTTACATAGATCCTGGGCCAGCAAGTGTTCAACAAATATTTGGAACAGAAAGAGAGATTGCTGAATATCAGCTAACCAGTAGGCATGCTGTGGTAGTTCCCAAGTGAAGTGGGCAGCACTCTGCATTTCAGGCATCAGATACCATATGCAAAACCTTGCAAATATGAAAAAGCAAGGTGTATTTAGGGTTGGGGGGAACGTTCTGTAGATCTGGAAAATCTGATATGTGGAGGGAATAGCTAGAAAAATAAGGCTGAATACACGGACAGAAAACAGGCCAAAAGAGTTTGTATTTTATCCTGAACTCCATGGGGAGTCGCTATTAAGTTTTAAGAAAGGAGAGTAGTATAGCAAGATTTTTTTGTAAAAGGGTAATTTGGTAGTAGTGGGTAAGATATATTGGAACTGAAAGCCATGTGGAGTCAGGTAAACACTTTAGGAAGCTGTGGCAATCTGGCTTCAAACCTGCACAAAGATTTCTAAACCTCTTGTCCTCTCCTCCAGTCTCAAGTCACCTTGTTTCCCTTGTGTCACACAGTTTTTCTTCTCCCTGTTCAGTCCTCTTTGCATTCTGCTATTTACCCTCAATCTTACCTGATACCATTAATTTATCTGCTTATGTTTCTTAGGTAACTACTGATTTTTCACCTCTCTCTCCAAAATCCCCAGCTTGGTGCCTAAAGTAGAAATAAGTAGGAAATACATATGTAGAGGAGGTGGAGAAGGGCTTTAAACCTAGGTCTGTTCATACTCAGTCACTAGGCCATATTGCCTCTCTAACCAGGTATAGTGTTAGTTAATGTTATTTTTTCAAAATCCAAAGTCCAGGAAATATTCACATTGTTTAGTATACTTCAAAAATTTACACATTTTTAAATTTTTCTCTAACACATAAGTGCTATACTTTACTCTTGGCTTTCCTTCAGGTTATAATTTAACGGGAGAAGATAAGAGAAGGATGCTATAATCTTCTATTTAATTTAGTATTGCATTTTACCTGGAAGCACTTTGCCTCAGAGAGGACCCCATAAGTCTTAGGTACTCAAAAGATCTACCACCCCCTTCTGAGAAAAGTGGCCTCAAGCTGTTCTTTCTGCATTAAAATGCCAAAGCTCATGCCCAGTGATTCTACCCATGCACTGACTTGATAGGGGTGGCCATTTTCCTCTGAGATGGCTTTGCATGAAACTGCCCAAGAGGACTGCTCCATATTGGATGATTGCACACTAAGTTGGAGGAAAAACAGGAGCATTCAGAAGAAACTGGTGCTCAGTGTGCATCCTAAATGATGATAAAATATTTTGCCAATTTTCTGTGAGATCTATGTACATTCCAGGCTAGAAACTTGCTGAAACATAAAGTGATCGGAGAAATGGTCATTTTTTTCTATCTCATTTCTCTGTGTATAGCTACAAAAAAAAAAAAAAAAACAACAACAACACTGAAGATAATCTGTGCCTGTCTATTCCTATTCCTTGCTATCCTGTATTTTTCTATAGACTTCATGTATACTCTCACCCTGCTGTGAAGATCACATAGATATGATTTTAGTTCCATAGATAGGTGAAGGGTAGCTGAGAGATATTTGTGGCCAGTTGCAACCAGTGTTGGGTTGAGAGTCAGAGGTTCCAAAATACAAGTCACAGGTCTTGATCTTGGACAAGTCACTTAATCTCTCCAAGTCTCAGTTTCTTTCTCTTTGAAATGGGAATGTTAATGGTACTTTGGTCATAAGATTTTTGTTAGGAATGAACAGGAAAATGCATGTCAAGTGCTGGGAACATTGTTTGCTGACAATAAGCACTTGATAAATGCCAGCTACTGTTTTGAAAGTTATAAGTACATGTATTACCCACTTTCAAGCAGCTATTAAGAGATGGAAACAGGATTATTCCTATTATTTATTTCTAGCCTAGCACCTTTTTCCCCACAATACCACAGTGTTAATATGATGATAAGCCTTTGTTATGGGGGTGCTGAAAAGCACTCACAGTATTTGTGATAATATTAAAATAAGGAATAATTCAACTACCTAAATCCTACAGCAATAAAATAAATCTGAAACAAACTATAGAATAACAATATAACTACATTACAGAAAAGTTAACTAAATCGATGGTTGATAAAATATTAATTAATTTCCAAGAAAAGGTGATGCTTAATACACATAGCTAACTTCTGAGTATAATGTCTTAGAAAACAGGCTAATAAGTTTTATTCTCCCTCCCTTTCTCTCTCTCATCATCAACACTGTGTTGGGTAAAACCTGGGTCTGTCCCAGGATGACATTTCTTTAAAAAGTTCATGCTACAATTGTAGCAGGAACAAAAAATTGTAACATATACAAAAAATGTATGTCACAATTTTTTTTATTGAGGTATAGTTGATGTACAATATTATATGAGTTACAGGTGTACAATATACTGATTCACAATTTTTAAACGTTATACTCCATCTATAGTTATTATAAATATTGGCTATATTCCCTGTGTTGTACATCCTTGGAGCTTATTTTATACCTAATGTCAGGTTGGCCAAAAAGTTCGTTCGGGTTTTTCTGCATCACTGGAAAACCCGAACGAACTTTTTGGCCAAGCCAATAGTTTGTACTTCTTAATTCCCTACCCTTATATTGCCCCTCCCCTTTCCCTCTCCCCACTGGTAACCACTAGTTTGTTCTCTATATCTGCACGTCTGCTTCTTTTTTGTTATATTCATTAGTTTGTTGTATTTCTTTTAGATTCCACACATAGTGATATCATACAGCATTTGTCTTTCTCTGTCTGACTTATTTCACTTAGCATGACACCCTCTAAGTCCATCCATGTTGTTACAAATGGCAAAATTTCATTCTTTTTTATGGCTGAGTAGTATTTCATTGTATATATTATAGATATATACCACATCTTCTTTATCCATTCATCTGTTGATGGACACTTAGGTTGCTTTCATATCATGGCAATTGTAAACAATGCTGCTATGGACATTGGGGTGCATGTATCTTTTCAAATTAGTGTTTTTGTTTCTTTCAGATATATACCCAGGAGTGGAATTGCTGGGTCATAGGGTAGTTCTATTTTTAGTTTTTTGAAAAACCTCCATACTGTTTTCCACAGTGGACGCACCAATTTACATTCCCACCAACAGCGGACAAGGGTTCTCTTTTCTCCACATCCTTGCCAACACTTGTCATTTGTCTTTTTGATGATAACCATTCTGACATGTATGAGGTGATATCTCATTGTTGTTTTGATTTGTATTTCCTGGATGACTAGCAGTGTTGAGCACCTTTTCATGTGCCTGGTGGCCATCCATATTTCCTTTTTGGAAAAATGTCTATTCAGGTTTTCTACACATTTTTGAATTGGGTTGTTTGTTTTTTGATGTTGAGTTGTATGAGCTGTTTATATATGTTTGATATTAACCCCTTGTCAGCCATATCATTTGCAAATATTTTCTCCCATTTTGTAGGTTGTCTTTTTGTTTTGTCAATGGTTTCTTTGCTGTGCAAAAGCTTTTAAGTTTAATTAGGTCCCATATCTTTATTTTTGCTTTTATTTCCTTTCCTTTAGGAGACAGACCAAAAAAAATATTGTTATGATTTATGTCAGAGAGTTCTGCCTATGTTTTCCTCTAGGAGTTTTATGGTTTCCAGTCTTACATTTAGTTCTTTGATACATTTTGAGTTTATTTTTGTATATGGTGTTAGAGAATGTTCTAATTTCATTCTTTTACATTGAGCTGTCCAGTTTTCCCAGCACAACATGTTTTGTTTTGTTTTTTTGCAGTATGCGGGCCTCTCACTGTTGTGGCCTCTCCCATTGCAGAGCACAGGCTCAGCGGCCATGGCTCATGGGCCCAGCCGCTCCGTGGCATGTGGGATCTTCCCGGATCGGGGCACGAACCCATGTCCTCTGCATCGTCAGGCAGACTCTCAACCACTGCGCCACCAGGGAAGGCCCCAGCACCACTTATTGAAGAGAATGTTTCCTCCATTGTATATTCTTGCCTCCTTTGTTGTATATTAGTTGACCGTAAGTGCATGGGTTTATTTCCAGGCTCTCTGTTCTGTTCCATTGATCTATGTGTCTATTTTTGTGCCAATGCCATACTGTTTTGATTGATATGGTAATAGTCTAAAGTCAGGGAACATGATTGCTCCAGTTCTGTTCTTCTTTTTTTTTTTTTTTTTCATTTAAAATTCTTTATTTCTGTATGATAATTTTTTAAATTATACAAGTAACATATCCTAAAAATTCAGACAATGCAGGAGTGTTTAAGAATTGACTCAAACCCACCTCCACCCACCGAATTCTCTGCTTTTACTGTGCATTGTTCTGGACCTTTCTTTAATCACAAACAAAGCCTGCATGCACATGTAATTTTTTTAAAAAAATAATGCCATAAATACTGTTCTGCAACTTATTTTTAAAACATAACAATTTAATATGGGTATCTTACCACATCTGTTACATGGATCTACCTCGTTCTTTTTAGTGACCATTTAGTATTTCACAGCATGTATATACTGTAATTTATTTAACTGTTTCCCCATTATTGGATATTTATGTTGTTTCTGATTTCTTTTTTTTTTTTATTTTTTTATTTTTTTATTTTACAAATTTAATCAGTTATACATATACATATGTTCCCATATCCCCTCCCTTTTGCGTCTCCCTCCCACCCTCCCTATCCCACCCCTCCAGGCGGTCAGAAAGAACCGAGCTGATCTCCCTGTGCTATGCGGCTGCTTCCCACTAGCTATCTACCTTACGTTTGGTAGTGTATATATGTCCATGCCGCTCTTTCACTTTGTCACAGCTTACCCTTCCCCCTCCCCATATCCTCAAGTCCATGCTCTAGTAGGTCTGTGTCTTTATTCCTGTCTTACCCCTATGTTCTTGATGACATTTTTTTCTTAAATTCCATATATATGTGTCAGCATACAGTATTTGTCTTTCTCTTTCTGACTTACTTCACTCTGTATGACAGACTCTAGGTCCATCCACCTCATTACAAATAGCTCAATTTCATTTCTTTTTATGGCTGAGTAATATTCCATTGTATATATGTGCCACATCTTCTTTATCCATTCATCCGATGATGGACACTTAGGTTGTTTGCATCTTCGGGCTATTGTAAATAGGGCTGCTATGAACATTTTGGTACACGTCTCTTTTTGAATTATGGTTTTCTCAGGGTATATGCCCAGTAGTGGGATTGCTGGGTCATATGGTAGTTCTATTTGTAGTTTTTTAAGGAACCTCCATACCGTTCTCCATAGTGGCTGTACCAATTCACATTCCCACCAGCAGTGCAAGAGTGTTCCCTTTTTTCCACACCCTCTCCAGCATTTATTGTCTCTAGATTTTTTGATGATGGCCATTCTGACTGGTGTGAGATGATATCTCATTGTAGTTTTGATTTGCATTTCTCTAATGAGTAAAGATGTTGAGCATCCTTTCATGTGTTTGTTGGCTGTCTGTATATCTTCTGTGGAGAAATGTCTATTTAGGTCTTCTGCCCATTTTTGGATTGGGTTGTTTGTTTTTTTGCTATTGAGCTGCATGAGCTGCTTATAAATTTTGGAGATTAATCCTTTGTCAGTTGCTTCATTTGCAAATATTTTCTCCCATTCTGAGGGTTGTCTTTTGGTCTTGTTTATGGTTTCCTTTGCTGTGCAAAAGCTTTTAAGTTTCATTAGGTCCCATGTGTTTATTTTTGTCTTTATTTCCATTTCTCTAGGAGGTGGGTCAAAAAGGATCTTGCTGTGATTTATGTCATAGAGTGTTCTGCCTATGTTTTCCTCTAGGAGTTTGATACTGTCTGGCCTTACATTTAGGTCTTTAATCCATTTTGAGCTAATTTTTGTGTATGGTGTTAGGGAGTGATCTAATCTCATACTTTTACATGTCCCTGTCCAGTTTTCCCAGCACCACTTATTGAAGAGACTGTCCTTTCTCCACTGTACATTCCTGCCTCCTTTATCAAAGATAAGGTGACCATATGTCCGTGGGTTTATCTCTGGGCTTTCTATCCTGTTCCATTGATCTATATTTCTGTTTTTGTGCCAGTACCATACTGTCTTGATTACTGTAGCTTTGTAGTATAGTCTGAAGTCAGGGAGCCTGATTCCTCCAGCTCCGTTTTTCGTTCTCAAGATTGCTTTGGCTATTCGGGGTCTTTTGTGTTTCCATACAAATTGTGAAATTTTTTGTTCTAGTTCTGTGAAAAATGCCATTGGTAGTTTGATAGGTATTGCATTGAATCTGTAGATTGCTTTGGGTAGTAGAGTCATTTTCACAATGTTGATTCTTCCAATCCAAGAACATGGTACATCTCTCCATCTATTTGTATCATCTTTAATTTCTTTCATCAGTGTCTTATAATTTTCTGCACACAGGTCTTTTGTCTCCTTAGGTAGGTTTATTCCTAGATATTTTATTCTTTTTGTTGCAATGGTAAATGGGAGTGTTTCCTTGATTTCACTTTCAGATTTTTCATCATTGGTATATAGGAATGCCAGAGATTTCTGTGCATTAATTTTGTATCCTGCAACTTTACCAAATTTATTGATTAGCTCTAGTAGTTTTCTGGTAGCATCTTTAGGATTCTCTATGTATAGTATCATGTCATCTGCAAACAGTGACAGCTTTACTTCTTCTTTTCCCATTTGGATTCCTTTTATTTCCTTTTCTTCTCTGATTGCTGTGGCTAAAACTTCCAAAACTATGTTGAATAAGAGTGGTGAGAGTGGGCAACCTTGTCTTGTTCCTGATCTTAGTGGAAATGGTTTCAGTTTTTCACCATTGAGGACGATGCTGGCTGTGGGTTTGTCATATATGGCCTTTATTATGTTGAGGAAAGTTCCCTCTATGCCTACTTTCTGCAGGGTTTTTATCATAAATGGGTGTTGAATTTTGTCAAAAGCTTTCTCTGCATCTATTGAGATGATCATATGGTTTTTCTCCTTCAGTTTGTTAATATGGTGTATCACGTTGATTGATTTGCGTATATTGAAGAATCCTTGCATTCCTGGAATAAACCCCACTTGATCATGGTGTATGATCCTTTTAATGTGCTGTTGGATTCTGTTTGCTAGTATTTTGTTGAGGATTTTTGCATCTATGTTCATCAGTGATATTGGCCTGTAGTTTTCTTTTTTTGTGACATCCTTGTCTGGTTTTGGTATCAAGGTGATGGTGGCCTCGTAGAATGAGTTTGGGAGTGTTCCTCCCTCTGCTATATTTTGGAAGAGTTTGAGAAGGATAGGTGTTAGCTCTTCTCTAAATGCTTGATAGAATTCGCCTGTGAAGACATCTGGTCCTGGGCTTTTGTTTGTTGGAAGATTTTTAATCCCAGTTTCAATTTCAGTGCTTGTGATTGGTCTGTTCATATTTTCTATTTCTTCCTGATTCAGTCTTGGCAGGTTGTGCATTTCTAAGAATTTGTCCATTTCTTCCAGGTTGTCCATTTTATTGGCATAGAGTTGCTTATAGTAATCTCTCATGATCTTTTGTATTTCTGCAGTGTCAGTTGTTACTTCTCCTTTTTCATTTCTAATTCTATTGATTTGAGTTTTCTCCCTTTTTTTCTTGATGAGTCTGGCTAATGGTTTATCAATTTTGTTTATCTTCTCAAAGAACCAGCTTTTAGTTTTATTGATCTTTGCTATCGTTTCCTTCATTTCTTTTTCATTTATTTCTGATCTGATTTTTATGACTTCTTTCCTTCTGCTAACTTTGGGATGTTTTTGTTCTTCTTTCTCTAATTGCTTTAGGTGCAAGGTTAGGTTGTTTATTCGAGATATTTCCTGTTTCTTAAGGTGGGATTGTATTGCCATAAACTTCCCTCTTAGAACTGCTTTTGCTGCATCCCATAGGTTTTGGGTCGTCGTGTCTCCATTGTCATTTGTTTCTAGGTATTTTTGAATTTCCTCTTTGATTTCTTCAGTGATCACTTCATTATTAAGTAGTGTATTGTTTAGCCTCCATGTGTTTGTATGTTTTACAGCTCTTTTCCTGTAATTGATATCTAGTCTCATAGCATTGTGGTCGGAAAAGATACTTGATACAATTTCAATTTTCTTAAATTTACCAAGGCTTGATTTGTGACCCAAGATATGATCTATCCTGGAGAATGTTCCATGAGCACTTGAGAAAAATGTGTATTCTGTTGTTTTTGGATGGAATGTCCTATAAATATCAATTAAGTCCATCTTGTTTAATGTATCATTTAAAGCTTGTGTTTCCTTATTTATTTTCATTTTGGATGACCTGTCCATTGGTGAAAGTGGGGTGTTAAAGTCCCCTACTATGATTGTGTTACTGTCGATTTCTCCTTTTATGGCTGTTAATATTTCCCTTATGTATTGAGGTGCTCCTATGTTTGGTGCATAAATATTTACAATTGTTATATCTTCTTCTTGGATTGATCCCTTGATCATTATGTAGTGTCCTTCTTTGTCTCTTCTAGTAGTCTTTATTTTAAAGTCTATTTTGTCTGATATGAGAATTGCTACTCCAGCTTTCTTTTGGTTTCCATTTGCATGGAATATCTTTTTCCATCCCCTTACTTTCAGTCTGTATGTGTCTCTAGGTCTGAAGTGGGTCTCTTGTAGACAGCATATATATGGGTCTTGTTTTTGTATCCATTCAGCCAGTCTGTGTCTTTTGGTGGGAGCATTTAGTCCATTTACATTTAAGGTAATTATTGATATGTATGTTCCTATTCCCATTTTCTTAATTGTTTTGGGTTTGTTATTGTAGGTCTCTTCCTTCTCTTGTGTTTCTTGCCTAGAGAAGCTCCTTTAGCATTTGTTGTAAAGCTGGTTTGGTGGTGCTGAACTCTCCCAGCTTTTGCTTGTCTGTAAAGGTTTTAATTTCTCCATCAAATCTGAATGAGATCCTTGCTGGGTAGAGTAATCTTGGTTGCAGGTTTTTCTCCTTCATCACTTTAAGTATGTCCTGCCACTCCCTTCTGGCTTGTAGAGTTTGTGCTGAGAGATCAGCTGTTATCCTGATGGGGATTCCCTTGTGTGTTATTTGTTGTTTTTGCCTTGCTGCTTTTAATATGATTTCTTTGTGTTTAATTTTTGACAGTTTGATTAATATGTGTCTTGGTGTATTTCTCCTTGGATTTATTCTGTATGGGACTCTCTGTGCCTCCTGGACTTGATTAACTATTTCCTTTCCCATATTAGGGAAGTTTTCAACTATAATCTCTTCAAATATTTTCTCAGTCCCTTTCTTTTTCTCTTCTTCTTCTGGAACCCCTATAATTCGAATGTTGGTGCGTTTAATGTTGTCCCAGAGGTCTCTGAGACTGTCCTCTGTTCTTTTCATTCTTTTTTCTTTATTTTGCTGTGCAGCAGTTATTTCCACTATTTTATCTTCCACCTCACTTATCCGTTCTTCTGCCTCAGTTATTCTGCTATTGATCCCATCTAGAGTAATTTTTATTTCATTTATTGTGTTTTTAATCGATGCTTGATTCGTCTTTAGTTCTTCTAGGTCCTTGTTAACTGTTTCTTGCATTTTGTCTATTGTATTTCCAAGATTTTGGATCATCTTTACCATCATTATTCTGAATTCTTTTTCAGATAGACTGCCTATTACCTCTTCATTTGTTAGGTCTGGTGGGTTTTTATCTTGCTCCTTCTCCTGCTGTGTGTTTTTCTGTCTTCTCATTTTGCTTATGTTACTGTGTTTGGGGTCTCCTTTTTGCAGGCTGCAGGTTCATAGTTCCCGTTGTTTTTGGTGTCTGTCCCCAGTGGCTAAGGTTGGTTTAGTGGGTTGTGTAGGCTTCTTGGTGGAGGGGACTACTGCCTGTGTTCTGGTGGATGAGGCTGGATCTTGTCTTTCTGGTGGGCAGGTCCACGTCTGGTGGTGTGTTTTGGGGTGTTTGTGGACTTTTTATGATTTGAGGCAGCCTCTCTGCTAATGGGTGGCGTTGTGTTCCTGTCTTGCTAGTTGTTTGGCATAGGGTGTCCAGCACTGTAGCTTGCTGTTCGTTGAGTGAAGCTGGGTGCTGGTGTTGAGATGGAGATCTCTGGAAGATTTTCGCCGTTTGCTATTATGTGGAGCTGGGAGGTCTCTTGTGGACCAGTGTCCTGAAGTTGGCTCTCCCACCTCAGAGGCACAGCACTGACTCCTGGCTCCTCAACTTGGGATGATTTGTTGTCTATTCATGTATTCCACAAATGCAGGGTACATGAAGTTGATTGTGGAGCTTTAATCCGCTGCTTCTGAGGCTGCTGGGAGAGGTTTCCCTTTCTCTTCTTTGTTCTCACAGCTCCTGGGTTTCAGCTTTGGATTTGGCCCCGCCTCTGCGTGTAGGTCGCCGGAGGGCGTCTGTTCTTCGCTCAGACAGGACAGGGTTAAAGGAGCAGCCTCTTCGGGGACTCTGGCCCACCCAGGCCGGGCGGGAGGGAGGGGCACGGAGCGCGGGGCGAGCCCGCAGCGGCAGAGGTCGGCGCGACGCTGCACCAGCCCGAGGCGCGCCGTGCGTTCTCCCAGGGAAGCCGCCCCTGGATCCCGGGACCCCGGCAGCGGCAGGCTGCACAGGCTCCCAGAAGGGCGGCGCGGACAGCGACCCACGCTCGCACACAGGCCCCCTGGCGGCGGCAGCAGCAGCCCCAGCGTCCCACGCCCGCCCCTGGGCTCCGCGCCCCCAGCCGCGACCCGCGCCCGTCTCTGGAGCCCCCTCACGCGGCGCTCCTAATCCCCTCTCCTCGCGCACCAGGAAACCAAGAGGGAAGAAAAAGTCTCCTGCCTCTTCAGCAGCTCCAGAGCCCTCCCGGACTCCCTCCCGGCTAGCCGTGGCACATTAGCCCCCTTCAGACTGAGTTCCCGCCGCCAGCCGCAGTCCTCTCCCCGCGCTCCGACGGAAGCCCGAGCCTCAGCTCCAGCACCGCCCGCCCCGGTGGGGGAGCAGACAAGCCTCTCGGGCCGGCGAGCGCCGCCCGGCACCGCTCCCCTGCGCGGGAATCTCTCTGCCCTGCCCCACCCAGGTATGTGGGGAGTTTCTTGCCTTTTGGGAGGTCTGGGGTCTTCTGCCAGCGTTCAGTAGGTGTTCTGTAGGAGTTGTTCCACGTGTAGCTGTATTTCTGGTGTATCTGTGGGGAGGAAGGTGATCTCCGCGTCTTACTCTTCCGCCATCTTACCCGGAAGTCCTCTGTTCTTCTTTCTTAGACTGTTTTTGCTATTCAAGGTCCTTTGTGTTTTCATACAAATTTAAAAATTTGTCAGTTCCAGTCACATTCTATTAGCCAAAGGCAGTTACTAGCCAAGTCAGTCATTAATGGAGTGAGGAAGTACAGCTGACTCTTGGATATCATGGGTTTGAACTACTTGGGTTCACTTATACACAGGATTTTTTTTTCAGTAGAATATACTGTAGTACTACACAATCCACAGATGGAGAATTGTGGATACAGGGGAAACATGTATACCAAGGGCCAACTATGAAGTTATAAACAGATTTTCGACTCCATGGAGGGTCAGTCGAAAATCTTGTGTTGTTCAAGGGTCAACTGTATTCTTTTCTCAGAAAGGTAGAGAAAAGGGAATCAATATTTGCTTAAAATTAATCAAATTGACCACATCATTTCACAATATTTTTTCAATTAAATTCAATGCAGATACTGAGATACATATATAGTATTTTAATATGAATATATACACTATAGTATACGTCATATAGTATATACTGTAGTGTATATATTTATATTATAGTATAATATAAACAACTAAATTATATATACCTATGTATGTATATATATACATATACATATATATATATACATATATATATATATATATATATATATATAGTGACTGCCTATAGAAAAATAAAAGGAAAATTCATTAAAAACAACAATAAAAAGGACAACAATATCTCTCCTTTATTTATCAAGAAAGATGCTATGTTACCAAAAAGCTGTCCAGAAAATGTTCTCTCATCATTGAAATATTGTGCAGTTGAACTATGCATCAGCATCAACCAAAATAGCAAAATGGAGCCAAGATGCCTAGCAGAGTTGCAGGTGCTGCTAGATGTTGGCACTTTTTAGAGTTCTGCACAGTGGTGGGGCCCTAAGGCCTATCAGAGGGTCAGGTGGCACATGGGAGCTGGCCCAGCCAGAAGCCAAACAGGGTATTGTTTTGATTTACAAAACTAGCACTGTGGCACCACAGTTATTTCAAAGTCATTCAGTGAGGTCAGAAGAAGCCAGAGCTTCTATCGGATCTCTGTCTTCTCAAACTAAATGGTTAATCCAAATCCAAACGTTTTCTTTTCAGAAGTAATATTGGTAATTAACTCAGAGACCTCCATATTTCCCTTGCAAACATAATTATGTTTATGTTCAAAATCTGGTGCTCAAAATCTCAGAGGTTTAAGTTTTCCAGATTTAGTTTGAACATCACATATCTGCAAATGTGATATTGAGGAAGCTGCAACAACTGAGTTCTAAACCTTCCTGAACAGGCATTGATTCAGCTAATGGCAACTCTATATTGAGGGCAAAATTTGCTTGCTTTCAACAGCACAGACTTTCCACAGATGGCCTTGAAGCTAGCAAGTCTGGAAGCTGTAAAAAAGCCCTCTCTTCAGCTATGTCACACTGGACAGGATATAGATTTTTAAACAGTTTGCTGTCCAAATGCTAAGTGGTGATATGTTGTCCAATCCTACAGCTGGGTGGCTTACAAAATAAGGAACTGTCCTTTAGCTCTAACACTGTGGTAGAAATCCATCTCTCTTTGCCTCTGCTGAGTCCCAAGAGGACAGTTGTCTACATATAATTATATACAATTGGGCAGTCAGTGGCTTCATTCAAGAGACCCAGCTCTGATCTTTGCTGGCTCTCAAATGACTTCTGAACCATGAAGGAGGTGGTCATGCCAGGTCAGGGTTTATTATGGAAACAGAGAGTTTGTAGGGACTGACACTGGAGCTGACAGCAAGGCGGTTGACATGTGGAGGAAGGATTTCATCCATGGAAGCCTGCATTCACAGAATGCAGAGAACCTACGTGAATGTTTTCTTATCTTACCCAAAGTGAAGGAGAGCAAAAAACAAACAAACAAACAAAAAAGAATTCCTTGACTTTGCCAGCAACTTTCCTTTCCTTTAATATTCAGTGTAAGCTGTTCAGAAATTCTATTCTGTTCTTTACAGGGATATGTTAAGGGAAAGATTGTGAATTCTAATAAAATCAGATGGTAAGATACTTGAGCTTTTACAAAGAAGCATTATTTTACTAGGCTGAATGTTTATACAATTCACTGTAGACCTAGGCAATTTAGCCTGCTAATATATTGTACTGGCAGGTTACGTTCGGCCATAAAGATACCATTTGTGGCACCCCCTTACCCTTGTAAAAAACATTATTATATGCCAAGACGCCAAGATAACATAACAAGAAATCATGGAGTTTTTCACTAAATTGGAAGGAAGTATAGTCTGTGTATTGTGATAAAGGATACTCATGTGTACTGCAGAAAAATTCATAGATTCATGTTATCACCCTTCTACATCCCGCACAAGAAGTTGAAAAATGTTCATGAAGGTAAATTAAAATTCTAAAATGTAGTCCTAAGATGGAGATAATTTTTGTCTCATTTTTTTAACCAGAAGTTGGAAACATGAGAAAGAATACATAGAAAAACTTGTACTCTGTGAAAGACAATGTCAAGAAAATGAGAAGGCAAACCACAGATTGAGAGAAAATATTTGCAAAATACAATGTCTGATAAAGGACTTTTATCCAAAATATACAAAGAACACTTTAAACTAAACAAAAAGAAAATGAACAACTCGATTAAAAAATGGGGAAAAATCATGAAGAGACAGGTCATCAAAGAATATATACACATGACAAGTAAGCATATGAAAAGATGCTCAACATCATATGTCATTAGGGAATTGAAAATTAAAACAACAGTGCAATACCACTACATATCTACTGAAATGACCAAAACCCAAAACACTGAGAACACTGATGTAGATGTGGACCAAAAGGAATTCTAATTCATTGCTGGTGGGAATGCAATATGGTACAGCAATTTTGGAAGACAGTTTGGTAGTTCCTTACAAAACTAAACATACTCTTACCATGCAATCCAGGGATTGTGCTCTATGGTATTTACCCAAACAAACTGAAAACATATGTCCACACAACACCTGCACATGAAATGTTTATAGTAGCTTTATTCGTAATTGCCAAAACTTGGAAGCAAAGAATATGTCCCTCAGTAAGTGAACAGACAAATAAACTGGGTACCTCCAGACAATGGAATATCATTCAGCATTAAAAAAAAAAGAAAAATCAAAAGAAAGCTGGAGTAACAATACTCATATCAGAAAAAATAGACCTTAAAATAAAGAATATTACAAGAGACAAGGAAGGACACTACACAATGATCAAGGGATCAATCCAAGAAGAAGATATAACAATTATAAAAATATATGCACCCAACATACAAGCACCCCAATACATAAGGCAACTGCTAACAGCTATAAAAGAGGAAATCCACAGTAACACAATAAAAGTGGGTGACTTTAACACTCACTTACACCAATGGACAGATCATCCAAAATGAAAATAAATAAAGAAATAGAAGCTTTAAATGACACAAGAGAATAGACAGATTTAATTGATATTTATAGTACAGTCCATCCAAAAACTGCAGATTACACTTTATTCTCAAGGGCGCATGGAACATTCTCCAGGATAGATAAAATCTTGAGTCACAAATCAAGCCTCAGTAAATTTAAGAAAATGGAAATCATGTCAAAAAACTTTTCTGACCACAACACTATGATATTAGAAATCAATTACAGGGAAAAAAAACCATAAAAAACACAAACACATGGAGGCTAAACAATACGTTACTAAATAACCAAGAGATCACTGAAGAAATCAAAGAGGAAATCAAAAAATACCTAGAGACAAATGACAATAAAAACACGATGATCCAAAACCTGTGGGATACAGCAAAAACAGGTCTAGGAGGGAAGTATATAGCTATAGAAGCCTATCTCAAGAAACAAGAAAAAATCTCAAATAAACAATCTAACCTTACACCTAAAGGAACTAGAGAAAGAAGAACAAACAAAACCCAAAGTTAGCAGAAGGAAAGAAATCATAAAGATCAGAGCAGAAATAAATGAAATAGAAACAAAGAAAACAATAGCAAAGATCAATAAAATTAAAAGCTGGTCCTTTGAGAAGATAAACAAAATTGATTAACCATTAGCCAGACCCATCAAGAAAAAGAGGGAGAAGACTCAAATCAATAAAATTAGAAATTAAAAAGGAGAAGCTACAACAGACACTGTAGAAATACAAAGCATCCTAAGATACTACTACAAGCAACTCTATGCCAATAAAATGGACAACCTGAAAGATGTGGACACATTCTTAAAAAGGTATAACCTGCCAAGACTGAACCAGGAGGAAACAGAAAATATGCACAGACCAATCACAAGTAATGAAATTGAAACTGTGATTAAAAATCTTCCAACAAACAAAAGTCCAGGACCAGATGGCTTCACAGGTGAATTGTATCAAACATTTAGAGAAGAGCTAACAGCCATCCCTCTCAAACTCTTCCAAAAATTTGCAGAGGAAGGGACACTCCCGAACTCATTCTATGAGGCCACCATCACCCTGGTACCAAAACCAGACAAAGATACTACAAAAAAAGAAAATTATAGACCAATATCACTCATGTATATAGATGCAAAAATCCTCAACAAAATACTAGCAAACAGAATCCAGCACCACATTAAAAGGATCATACACCATGATCAAGTGGGATTTATCCCAGGGATGCAAGGATTCTTGAATACATGAAATTGATCAATGTGATACACCATATTAACAAATTGAAGAATAAAAACCATATGCTCATCTCAATAGATGCAGAAAAAGCTTTTGACAAGATTCAACACCCATTTATGATAAAAACTCTCCAGAAAGTGGGCATAGAGGAACCTTTCTCAACATAATAAAGGTCATATACAACGAATCCACAGCAAACATCATTCTCAATGGTGAAAAACTGAAACCATTTCCTCTAAGAACAAGAACAAGACGAGATGTCCACTCTCACTGCTATTATTCAACATAGTTTTCAAAGTCATAGCCACAGCAATCAGAGAAGAAAAAGAAATAAAAGGAATACAAATTGGAAAAGAAGAAATAAAACTGTCACTGTTTGCAGATGACATGAAACTATACATAGAGAATCCTACTGATGCCAACAGAAAACTACTAGAGCTAATCAATGAATTTGGTAAAGTTGCAGGATACAAAATTAATGCACAGAAATCTCTTGCATACCTATACACTAATGATGAAAAATCTGAAAGAGAAATTAAGGAAACACTGCCATTTACCATTGCAACAAAAACAGTAAAATACCTAGGAATAAACCTACCTAGGTTGACAAAAGACCTGTATGCAGAAAACTATAAATACTGATGAAAGAAATTAAAGATGATACCAACAGATGGAGAGATATACCATGTTCTTGGATTGGAAGAATAAATATTGTGAAAATGACTATATTACCCAAAGCAATCTACAGATTCAATGCAATCCCTATCAAATTACCAATGGCATTTTTTATGGAACTAGAACAAAAAATCTTAAAATTTGTATGGAGACACTAAAGACCCCGAATAGCCAAAGCAGTCTTGATGGAAAAGAATGGAGCAGGAGGAATCATACTCCCTGACTTCAGAGTATACTACAAAGCTACACTAATGAAGATAATACAGTACTGGTACAAAAACAGAAACATAGATCAATGGAACAAGATAGAAAGCCCAGAGATAAACCCACCCATGTATGGTCAACTAATCTATGACAAAGCAGGAAAGAATACGCAATGGAGAAAAGACAGTCTCTTCAATAAGTGGTGATGGGAAAACTGGGCAGCTACATGTAAAATAATGAAATTAGAACACTCCCTAACACCATACACAAAAATAAACTCAAAATGGATTCAAGACCTACATGTAAGACCGGACACTATAAAACTCTTAGAGGGAAACATAGGAAGAACACCCTTTGACATAAATCACAGAAAGATCTTTTTTGATCCACCTCCTAGAGTAATGGATATAAAAACAAAAATAAATAAATGGGACCTAATGAAACTTAAAAGCTTTTTCACAGCAAAGGAAACCATAAACAAGACCAAAAGACAACCCTCAGAATGGGAGAAAATACTTGCAAATGAATCAACAGACAAAGGATTAATCTCCAAAATATATAAACGGCTCATGCAGCTCAATATTAAAAAAACAAACAACCTAATCCAAACATGGGCAGAAGACCTAAATAGACATTTCTCCAAAGAAGACATACAGATGGCCAAGAAGCACATGAAAAGCTGCTCAACATCACTAATTATTAGAGAAATGCAAATCAAAACTACAGTGAGGTATCACCTCACACCAGTTAGAATGGGCATCATCAGAAAATCTACAAACAGCAAATGCTGGAATGGGTGTGGAGAAAAGGGAACTCTCTTGCACTGTTGGTGGGAATGTAAATTGATACAACCACTATGGAGAACAGTGTGGAGGTTCCTTAAAAAACTAAAAATAGAACTACCATATGATCCAGCAATCCCACTACTGGGCATATACCCAGAGAAAACCATAATTCAAAAAGACACATGCACCCCAGTGTTCATTGCAGCACTATTTACAGCTAGGTCATGGAAGCAACCTATATGCCCACCGACAGATGAATGGATAAAGATGTGGTACATATATACAATGTAATATTACTCAGCCATAAGAAGGAATGAAATTGGGTGATGTTTTGAGACGTGGATGGATCTAGAGACTGTCATACAGAGTGAAGTAAGTCAGAAAGAGAAAAACAAATATCGTATATTAACGCATATATGTGGAACCTAAAAAATGGTACAGATGAACCTGTTTGCAGGGCAGAAATTGATACACAGTTTTAGAGAACAAACGTATGGACACCAAGGGGGGAAAGCCCCCCTTTGGTGGGGGGGGGTGTTGTGATGAATTGGGTGATTGGGATTGACATATGTACACTGATGTGTATAAAATTGTTGACTAATAAGGACCTGCTGTATAAAATAAATAAATTAAATTAAATTAAATTAAACAAAACAAAAAAAGAGCTATCAAGCCATGAAAAAACATGGAGGAACCTTAAATACATGTTACTAAGTGAATGAAGTCAATCTGAAAATGCTATGTAATTTATGGTTCCAACTCTGACATTCTGGAAAAGGCAAAAATGTGGAGATGGTAAAAAAGATGAGTAGTTGCCTTGGTTTAGAGGAGAGAGAGGGATGAATATTTGGGGAATGGAGGATTTTTAGGGCAGTGCAACAATAGTGGTGGATATGTGACTTCATGTCTGTCAAAACACAGAAAATGTACAACACCACAAGTGAACCCTAATGTAAACAATGGACTCTAGGTAATAATGATGTCTCAATGTAGGTTCATCAGTTACAATAAATGTACCACTATCGTTTAGCATGCTGTTAGTGGGGGAGGTTGTGAATGTGCAGGATCACTGGGTATATAACACCCCTTCATATTTTCCACTCAATTTTGCTTTAAACCTAAAACTGCTCTAAAAAATATAGGTTATGGGCTTCCCTGGTGGCGCAGTGGTTGAGAGTCCACCTGCCGACGCAGGAGACATGGGTTCGTGCCCCAGTCCGGGAAGATCCCACATGCTGCAGAGCGGCTGGGCCCATGAGCCATGGCCGCTGAGCCTGCGTATCCGAAGCCTGTGCATCCGGAGCCTGTGTTCCGCAATGGGAGAGGCCACAACAGTGACAGGCCCATGTACTGAAAATTAAAAAAATATATATATATAGGTTATGAATTTAAAAACAGGATATATGCACATGCACACATATATGCACTTGCACACACACATATAACAATTAATCCAGCTCATTTACTCACTACCCAGATTAGGAAATAGAAAACTGATTTGAATATTGAAACCTTTTGTTATGCTCCTCTGCAATCCCATCCCCCACCCACCATCCCATCCCCAAACTTCTCCCTGAGATAAATATTACACTGATTTTTGTTTTCCTTCCAATGTCTTTCTTTATCACATTTGTTTGTATCCCTAAGTAATATGTTGCTTAAATTGGATGCTTTTGAACTTTATATAAATGGAATCATGCTGTAGGTAATTCTGAGTTTTGTTTTCATTTCTTTTTGTTTTGTATCTTATTTTTTGTTTTTGCTGGACCTTATAGTAATAGGATTATTCCTGTAGCAGGGGTTCATTCTTCTAACAGCTGTATACAATTCCATTCTAAATTAAGCTAATTGTATTTTTCCCTGTTCTTCTCCTGTTTTGGGACACTTGGTTGTTACATGTTTCTTTTTTCTTTCTTCTTACATTGCTGTTAAAAACTTTCTTTACATGTCTTTTTGTGAAAATTTATAAGAGATTTCTCTAAGGAGTAGTCATAGAGATAGAATTGCTGAGTCCTATGCTATCTTCATCTTTACAAAACAGTGCCAAATTGTTTTTCAAAGTTGCTGTACCACTTTATACACCTATCAACAGTGTTTGAAAGTTCTGATTACTCCACATCCCTTATCATATCAGATTCTTTCTTTTTCCTTCTTTCCTTCTTTTTCCTTTCTTTCTTTTTCTTTCTTTCTTTCTTTCTTTCTTTCTTTTGTTCTTCCTTTCTTTCTTGTTTTTTACCAATGTGATGGGTGTAGAGTGATATCACATTTAATTTGCATTTTCCTGATTACTAATGAGATTGCTCTTGCATTTCCCATATATTTAATTGGATTTTTGTGTTCCTCTTCTATGAAATGCTTAACTTGCTTGCTTATTTTTCATTAGTTTGTTTATCCTTTTCTTATTGTTGTATCTTCTCCCAATCTGTGATTTCTCATTTTACCTTAGGTATGCTGTCTTAATTTTTATATTGTCAAATTTATCAATTTTTCCTTGTCATTTGCATTTTTGATATCTTATTTAAGAAATCCTTCCATATAATAAGGTCATAAAGATAGTTTTCTATGATCTCTTATCAAAGTTTTCAACCTTTGCTTTTTGCATTTGTATTGAACCAATCTGAAACTGATTTTGTGCATAGATATAGTTTATGCTTTCCTGTATGGATAGTCAATTGTCCAAGCATAATTTGTTGGATATTCCATACTTTACTCATTGATCTATAATACCAGCCCTATCATAAATAATTTCTATATATATGACCAGCTGTTCCTGGAATATTTTTTACTATTTTATAGGACTATTTGTCTATCCCTAAACAAATGCTACACTATCTTGTTGACTATTGCTTTACATGATCTTTATATCTGTTAGTACAAGACCTCCCCAACACTTTGTTCTTTGCCATCAGGTTTTTGGCAATAGCTGCCCTTTTCTTTTCCATATACATATGTATTAGTTAAGGTTCTCCAGAGACAAAGAGACATAGAACCAATAGGATATAGATAGATAGATAGAGATATACATATACACATATCTATCTTAAAGAGTTTTATTATTAAAAATTAGCTCATGTGATTATGGAGAAGTCCTGAGAAGTCCTAGGATCCTCCATCTGCAAGGAGGAAACCCAGTAAAGCCAGTCTAAATCTGAAGGCCTGAGAAACAGAAGCATCAATGTTGTAAGTCCCAGTCTGAGAACAAGAGAAAACCAATGTGTCAGCTCAAGCAGTCATAAAGAGAACAAGGATTCCCCTTCCTCTACCTTTTTGTTTTATTCAGACCATCAAGAGACTGGATGATGCCCACCAACATTGAGGAGGGCAATCTGCTTTACTCAGTCTACAGAATCAAATACTAAACTTTTCCAGCAACACTGTCACAGACACGCTCAGAAATAATGTTTAACCAAATATCTAGACATCCAAAGTCCCCACCAAATTGACACATAAAATTAACTATCAAGGAATCTTAGAATCAAATCCTCAAATTAAACACACACACACGCAAACAAACACACACACAGGTGTTTTTGCATCAAATCTAAAGATAGATTTAGGAAGAATTGGCATATATATGATATTGAGCTTTTCTACCCCTATCCATTTATTTAGAATTTAATTCCTTCTAATTTCTAATTTAATTGAATTATGATGAAATAATATGATCTACATGATACCTGTTCTATGAAACTTAGGGCTTGCATTATGACCTAGTACAGGGTCAATTTTTGTAACCTTCCATGTATGCTCGAAAATAATGTGTATTATACAATTGCTGAGTCCATTAGATCAAGATTGTTAATTATGCTGTTCAAATACATACTTATTGATTTTTGTATGTGTAAGCTTAGATATACTGGTTTTCATTTGGTTAGTATTTGCTTAATATATCTTTTCTCATTTATTAACTTTGGCATTCCTTGTCATAATGTTTCTCATACATCTTATGAGAATGTAGCTTATGGCTGCATTTTATTTTTTTATGCAGTCTGACAGCCTTTGTCTTGTAACTAGCTCTTTTAATCTATTTAAATTTACAGTGATCAGAAGTGTAATTAGAATTTATTTCTACCATCTTTTTACTGGTTTCTATTTATTCTGCTTTTTCTATTGGTGTTTTTTTCTTCTTTATTGTCTTATTTTGGATTGATTGGGATCTTTTGGGTCAAATTTCATATTTACTTAAAATGTTATACATTCTTGGGAGGCAGAAACTATTGAGTATAAGATGGGCTCATAGATGTATTGTACAACATGGGGAATATAGCCAATATTTTGTAATAACTGTAAATGGAAAGTAGCCTTTAAAATTGTATAAATTATTTTTGAACTGTAAATGCATTCTTAACAAAATCTAAAGTTAATCAACTTTTTCACCCTCCTCCAAACAATGCAAGGACTTTAGAGTACTGAATTCATATCACTCCTTGCAAAATGACAAGCTATATTTCCAGATTTTAGATCTACCTGATTTTGCTAACCCCATAAATTGGGCATTGTTATTAATGTTTATGCAGTCATGTTTAGATATGGTACAAATTTACTGATTTCTTGACTCACCATTCCTACTGGCATCTCAGTGCCTCTTTCTGAGATGATTTCCCTTTGGCCTGAAATATAGCCGTCAGAATCTCCTTTGGTGGAGGTTTCTTAACCAAGAGAATTTGTCCATTTTGGCTCTCAGAATTAGGCACAATCACCCAGCTGGTCTCAGTACATGTTGAACCAGAAGAGAACTTCTCACGTGTCAGGAGGACAGGCCCTTGGAGAAACAGAGCAAAACATCTGCTTTCTGTGAGCAAGTCACTTCCACAAGGAAGAGGGGTATTGCTGAACTAAGCATGCCTCGGTATTTCCCCCAAATAGTCCAATCGGATAAGTTACTCCATTATCCCTCCTCCCCAGTTGAGAATAAATATAGGAGCAGAAAGATATCAGGAGATTAATACCAGTGAAGATCTTTTAACCTAACACTAAACATTGGGAGAGGGGTAAAGATATAGACCCTAAAAGAGCTTTGTGTCTGTACTAGTTTGTTAGTGCTGCCGTAACAAAGTACCACAAACTGGGTGGCTTAAACAACAGTTCTGGAGGCTAGAAGTCCGAAATCAAGGTGTCAGCAGAGAGCCATGAGGGAAAATCTGTTCCATACTTCACTCCTATCTTCTGGTAGTTTGTTGACAGTCTTTGGAATTCCTTGTAGATGGTGTTGTCCCTGTGTCTCTGCATTGTCTTTCCTTTGCATGCATCTCTTTCTCTTCACACAGTCATTGGATTAGGGGCTCACCCTACTCCAGTATGACCTTCTGTTAACTAATTACATCTGTAATGACTGTTTCCAAAAAAATATCACATTCTGAGATACTGGGAGTTAGGACTCCAACATATGAATTTGAGGGAGGGGACACAATTCACCCCAGGCAGTTTCCTTATATGTTTTGTGAATTTCAACTATAAGCGCAAGCTCCATGGAACTTCATCTATGGAAAACCTTTGAGGCCTGGGTTGAAGATGGGTTTCTCCAGAGAGGGTTTGATTTTGATTTTGCCAAGTGCCTGGAATACATCCAACCTGCAACTATTATGAAATAATTCTCACTGGGGGGTTTTTCATACTGCATAGGTAGTGTGAATTCAGACTCCAAACTTGCCCAAGGTCCAACTTTTGTTTAAAAATTCTAAAGAAAGACCTTTTTTTTTCTATTGAAACTTGTGCTGAGACAAAGATAGGCAAGTTCCCTTTCTGCCCTTTAATGTGGGGGTGGGAATTTTTTTTTTAGCTCACCCTTACAATTTTGGTCTTAACGCCTTACAATGTTGTCTAAGTTTTTTGCCAGTGTCTCCTACAGATCACCCCTCCCTGCATGGGTATTAGGCTTTTTCTTCATGCCTCTGGACCAAGTGATCTTAAACATTGATGCTCAAGGTTACCAAGATTTACAGATGTGTCCAGGGAGAAAGCTAACTTTTGTACTTAGATTTTTGCTTTACCCTCACATTTGGCTTTTAGGTGTTTTTCTTGCCAACAAAGATATGCAAATAAAAGTAATTTATTAAATATATTTTACCCAACATTTTCAGTTGTTTTGCCACCAATAATTATACACATTGTCTATCCTGCTTTACCACCCAAAAGAGATGTCTAGGTGGGGTCTTTATAGAAAGAGTTGCATCCTAAAACCAATAGCTAATATCTATGAAATGTTTATTATATGCATGCTAATATTATTCTAAGTGTTTCACATGAATCACCTCATTTAATCTTTAAAAAACCACATGAGGTAAGTACTGTTTTCAAATGCAGAAATTTAGTCTTAGAGCAGACAGTATATTTGTCCAAGATCACAGAACTGAAAGTTGATGGTGATAGAATTCAAGTTTACCTCTGTCTAATACCAAAATTAGTGCTCCCAAACACTATCATTTACTACCTCCCAAGCTAAAATGTTATTGAAACGAGTATGCATTGATTATGTGCATGAATTTAATAAAAACACTGTGATGGCAGACACAATTACTGTTTTATGCCTTATTGTACACCCCAGTGCCTATCATAGTGTCTAGAACATAACAGGAGTTTATTAAGTATGCTAAACAAATTAGAGAATAAAGGCATATAGGAACTCTTATTCATATATGTACAGAAGACTTGGTATCATCAAACTGTCAGCCCACTACCAGCAGGTAATCTAACTTGACATCTATACAGATTTCTGGGGCTCAGTGTTTCTAATATTTTTATTTCAAATTATCTGGTCTTCAGTAATTAAAGTTATCCCAGCTCTGGAACTCCTAATATGCCTGTAGTTCTAAACACATTTTGTTTCCAGTTCATACATTCAGAGATTGGGAACCAGTGAGTTTTCACCTGTTCTTTCTTCTTTTATACTATTTAGATGGAATCTCAATCACTATTAGAATGTTGAGTTTACACTACTGCTACTACTGCTAATAACTATTGCATGCCTACTTTTATTTTATACTTATTTTTCAAAACAATTCTGCAAGCTATTATTGTCATCTCCATTTAACAAATGAAGACCCTAGAAGAATCACACAGTTAATTAGCAGAACAGCAAGTGATGAAACCACCTATGACCACAAAATTCCCTATGCTTCACCTACCCCAGATTATTCTCTATGCACCACAAACCCACTAAGCACTTTTAGGCCTCTAGGCCTTTCTTTATAGTACTGTCCCCTCTTCCCAAAGGCCCTTCCTCCTTTAGAGGGCTAGTGAACCTCTACATATCCTTTAAGGTGAAAACCAAATATCATCTCCTTCAAGAAAACATCTGTGAACCCCTCTTGGTCTCCCTGCCTATTTGCCTCCTAGCATTTTGTGTATTACTAGTCACACTGTTCTTTAATGCATTATGTGTTGTTGTGATCCAGGGAGAGAATGATACCTCTTCACTGTATCTCCAACAGCTAACATGGCACCTGGCACATTTAGCATGAATTAATCAGTGACTAGATTTAATGGAACTAGTTAGAATTAATCTGGAAAAAGTTCATGCTAATAATTCTTACATGGTTTCAACACTTCATCTACTAAACAAGTTCTTTCCTCTTTCACTAAACGTTCTCTTTATCCTCTTTGAGTTGGCCTTCAGAAAATGTTCTTAGGTATAATGAAAATAATACAACAATACTTTAAGCTTGTGTAGAGATTTACAGTTTCCAAAGAACTTTCCATTACAGTTTGTTTTCTCATTAGGACTCTGAGTTAGCCAGAGGAAACTGAGAGCCAGAGTACATGCTCAAGAAGTGTTAGACCCAGAAGTTGGTCTCTTGTCTACTGGCATCTAGCCCAGAGCTTTCCATTCTGTCCTTGCAGTTAAAACTATTATTGGAAGAAGGAAACCGCAGTAATTTGAATCATGTTAAGTTTAAATCATCCAATGATGTGATTCTCCAACTTGAATGTAATCACTAGGAAAGCTTGTTTAAATTATAGATTTTCAGCCTCCATTCTCAAAGATCCTGATTCAGAAAGTCTAGGGTAGAGCCAGAGAATCAACAAATACTCCAGGTGATTCTGCTGTAGATATTTCTTAAGCCACAATTTGTGAAACACTGGATAAAGGTTGGCCTAAATTTGTTGTTTATGGTATATTCATAGCAAAATGTGGTCTCATGAGTAGAATCCATATCTGTTAAGAGGAATAGTAAGGAGTGTATGCTTGTGGTGTGTGGGGGGGTGGATGGCGGCAATGGAAAAGCCAATTGGCTTAGGGACAGAGAAGGAAAAGCCAAGGTGTACATGGTGTCTGAATTGCCTGTTGGTCTTTTTTCTAAGACATAGAAAGAAAAATCAGATAACATATTCTGTCACGTTTGTAATATTTTTTGCACATTTCCAAGGCATTTTGTATTGGAAAAAGATCTATGTTGAGGCAATCCCATATCTAGCCTTGCCATTTGTTCTTTTTCTTCCACAGAAGGTGTTATTTTCTATTTTTTCCTTTTCTGCTCTCTAAACTAGGTAACCATTTGGTTGTTTTTAATTGTCACATTTCTTCTCATACCAACATGTTAAATGTAACTTGAGCAAAAGCCAAACCTACAAATCCCTTTTTCCCTCTCTCTGAAAATCCACACAAAACTGAAGTTAGAGATTGCTTCCTTTCTTTCTGAGTTAGGGTTCCTCATTATATTTCTAAAGTTATCAACTTACTGCTTCCCAGGAGTCAGAGAGAATCCGGACTGACTTTCAGCTACTCGTCATCTTTTAAATATTCTGAGATAAATAATGCAGATGGAGACAGAAAATGCAGTATTTTAGACATCAAAATTTACCTGTGAAGTAATATTTGTTCTGCATATCTTATTTTCTTATTGGCTTCTATATAAAATTGACAATATCATCTCCAAAACAAGATTTGGCTTCCAGGCCCTGATAAAATCATGAGAGAGAAAACAACAAACCCTTTAAAATCACACTTAAAGGAGAACAAATATTTGATAAGTTAATAGCAGTCAAAATAAGTCACAACATATGAATGTAAAGCAGCAGAGTTTTTTTTTTAATTTTATATGATAACCTTAAAGCTTTTCTGAAGGGAAAAAAAATAACTAAGAGATTAAGGGTATAGAACTCACTGAACCAGAACATCAAGAGTTTATATCAACTCTTCATTCTCATATTCAACTCCCTCACTCATATTCTATAACAGAAGAATATTCTTTGGGGTGATCAAACATTAGTGGGAGCTGAAAGGGCAAGATGGACAATTATTTCAAGACTACTGTGTGACAGGCCCTATGCTCAGAATATTTTATTTCAATCCTATAGAACCTTATAAGATTATGTCCAATTTACAAATCAGGAAATGAGTCTCAGATGTTAAACAATGTGTTTAGAGTTATGTACTATTAAATGACAGATTAAACCCAGATATGTCTGATTTCAAAGTTTATGCTTTTCAACAAGATTAATGTGTTCCCAAGCTTTTTAGGTATGATACCTCATTTTTCCCCTAAATAATTGTTTTATTACACAATAAGAAGAGGGCCTAGAACAATAGCCTGTCATGTCTTTTTTTTTAGTCTAACTCTGAAACATTATACCTTGTAGAGGGTACACATTCAAAGTACAATTTCAAAGGAGGAAGGAGTATTTGAAATAACTGACACTTAACACAGCTTTCAGACGATATGGTTTGAGTTACTGCACTGGAAAATGAATATCTAACTTGTAAAATCATGTTCATTATGTATCAGTATAATGCAGAAAGGCAAAACTCAATAAAGAAAAACACAGAAGAAAAATATATTTCTGGTAAAAACCTATACACACAGAGTATTTATAAGCTTTTGGCAAGAATGTGCTTTGGACATCACAAGTTAGACATCCGTGATAAATAGTCAGGTGTATAGATGCATCTGGAAGTCAGGGCTGGAGATTTAAATTTGAGGAGTCATCAACATGTAGATCGTATTTAAAGCCATGAAACAAAATAAATAGTCTCAGGAGAAAGTGGCAATAGACAACAGAAGTGGACAGGAGACAGAGGCCTAAAGAACAAACACATGATAATTAATTTTAATGCCCAAATTTCTCAGATTGTTTCCCCAACATACACAACGATAGTAGTTGTGCTTTTAGTATCTAGTTGAATTTTAGACATTGCATATACTTATAATATGTAACATCACTGGTAAAAATGAGGCTATTAATAGGTACAAGGTCTTAGGACAGGCTATTTGGAAACATTCGGGGTCACACAGAATCAAGACACCACTCAGTTTAAACAGCCCTGAGGCATAGTAGTTAACAGCTTGGGTGGTAGAACAAAGTTATTTGGGTTTGAATCTCAAATTCACTAAACCTGTCAAGTGTCTTTGGGTAAATTACTTAATTTTGTTGTCCTCAGTTTCTTTGTTTATATAATAATGGTACCTACTCCCTAAGGTTTTCAAGAGGATTAAATGGGCTAAAATGTGGAAAACATATGGGAGCTCAATAAATATTCGCAATTCTTCTCTTACCCAAGAATTTTGTTAACACTGATGGGATCCTAGCAGTTTTCTTTTCCAAGCATCCCAACCTCCAAGAATCCTCTCTAGGACCTCACCGCAACACAAGGCAGCCGTTTCCATCTTGGCAAGCTCTGAGCGCTGCACAGTCACTTTCTATAGGGAAACCAAAACCTGCCTCCCTGTCACTTCTACACTTTGGTACTATTTTTGCACTGCAGAGAGCTGCAGAATAAGTTTCCTCTTCTAAGTGATGAGTCTTCAAACCCTTGAAGCAGCTCCCATGGCTCACATCGCTCTTTCATCTTTTCTTCCCTGTGCAAACCATAAAGTCATACTCTGCTCCTTCAACTGTTCTGTATGCAAAATGAATTCAACTTCTCACACTCCTGGACCTCCTTATCTATAGATATTACCATTTGCCAAAGTTCCTTTATAATTTGCCCATGAAATGTGTATATCAAGACACACAAGAGTTTGTAATAGTGCAAATGTTAAGCCACATCTGACTGGAGCTGAGAGAGATGAAGCAAAACAATCAGCCCATTAGGTATTTGTGAGGCTTTTAGGCTTGACACTTTAAAAGGAATAAAGGAAAACCAGCTTAATTATTCTGCTAAGTGCAAAGCTAAAGGGACTTTCCTAAAGTGTTTTTCAAACTTGACCAGAACTCATCTGGCCTTTTGCTGATAGGTATGCCTATTTATAAATGAGTGATTTCAACATGCGAGTCATAACATATATATGAGAAATATTCTTTCAATTTTGGAGTGGCTTTTCATTAAAGGTATCTGAGCTGGACACCTGTGAAGATTCATAATCCATTATTTATATTGTGCATTTCTATAGTGCCTGTTGCCATAGTAACAAACTCAGACCGAGATGTGAGACAATAAACAAATAAGCTTGGAAAGACTACTATAGTAGTAGATACCTTGAATCATGATTATTGTCCTATGATGAATGGGACAGTTGATGATGTTCTGTTGAAACAAATGATGAATCAAGATTCTATAGGCCCGTGGAGCAACATACCTTTAGGAAAGATTGCTGAGCTGCATATGAAAAAACTTGTGTTCAATGACAAGCTCCATCACTGACTAGTTGTGCAAATTTGCCAGATTATTTAAACTGAGATTTAGTTCCCATACTTAAAAACCTGAAATAATAATATCTGCTGCACATCTAGTGTCTTTATGAAAAGCAAATGAAAGGGCTCTGCTTGTATGGCGGGGCAAATGTGAGACAGTATTATAAAATACACTTACCTGTATTACCGTGCTTCATTTTAAGAACAGGTGCATTAAATGAGACCAAAAATAGGCCTAAATTTCCAGAATTGATACATCATGACCTGATTAGCACTATTTAACATGACATGATTATTCTCTTAAGCTAAACAACAAGTCTTCTTGTAGAGTTAACTTAGTTTTATGGAAACTTCTATTTAAGTGATGGATTCCCCATTTATATCTGGAGATACTGCCAGGGCTTTGCAGTAAAACAAATAATTTTCTACAACTATTGGTTACAACAAATAATTTCTGAGATCCCTTACTATTCTTGCTGGTGGTGGTAGAAATAGCTAAACTGTATAAGCAAATAGGCCAACTCATCTGTGAAGGGACTTGAAATGTCAGCCTTACTTATATTGCTCATGTATAAACAATATACAATCTTTTAAACCAATTGTTGCAGTGTTAACATTTGGGACTCCCTTCTTGGCAGTGTGATGTAGTTGAAAAGGTACAGTATTGGGGGTCAAATCCAAGTCCTGTCACATACTTGTGTGGTCTTCGGTGAGTCATTTAATATCTTTGTAAGAGAAACTCATCTCTAAAATGGAAATGAGAACATTGCCTTTGCAGAGCTCTATGATGCAAAGCAACAATGTGTACAAAGCAACTGGCATGCAATACATGATAGTTGTTATGACTAATCTCGATCTAGTTTCTATTAACATAGCCTTTATTTTCAGTGAACATAAATTTGATTTTAAATTTATTCTGGGCACAGAAGCTAACTTTGATCTTATTGCAAAAACTGAAACAAAAATCCAGATTAATAATGATTAAGGATATTACCAGCCAAAATATTCAGAGCTTTTTGACCATGTGTACAGCTCATCAGATTTGGAACATTAAATCACATTTCTATATATTCATCTGCAGCACGATTCACATTATAGAAGGCGTATGTTCCCCAAAGTAGATTTTTGGAACTGATTTTGACACGTGCAATTTAGGAAACTGCTACGGAGCAATTTGCTTGCTATGTGGCTGGGCAAGAATGTCTTGCAGACTGAAGGGGAAAGTTATTACCTTCAAAATAAAATGGTGGTTACAGCCACTCATTTATAAGGATGCCAACTCCTCCATGAAGACTTCCAGGAAGGATGAATCTGTTTCCTCCCCATTCCCATGTGCTATGTTTGCATTTCTATCATAGAATTCAGCAAATTCTGTCATGTATTGTACTCAGTTGTAAACATGAAGTTTTAATTTGCAGGACTATGATAGATCACTCTTATTTCCCACACTTCCATCCACCGGAGGAAAGGGGGAGTTCGGAAACTTTAGAGAATCTAGACAAGACCCGTCTTCTCTGGTCTCTACATCATCCTTGTCACTCTGAAGGGGATGAGAGGCAGGAGCAGACCTCGGCTTATTTATGGAAAGATAGAGAGATAGAGATCTCTCCCCCTCTGGCAATGCTCACAGTTTTTCCACTCTGATTTTTGCCTTGAGATCACCCAGATTAACCTCATTATGCCTTCATCTCTGTATATGCCACATGAAGCCCAGGACTCCCATGTTGTACTTTAACACCCAACTATAATATTATAAGTAATTGCTTTACAATGTTGTGTTAGTTTCTGCTCTACAGTGAAGTGAATCAGCTATATGCATACTTATATCTCCTCCCTCTTGGACCTCCCTGACCCCCCATCCCACCCATCCAGGTCTTCACAGAGCACTGAGCTGAGCTCCCTGTGTTATACAGCAGATTCCCACTAGCTATCTATTTTACACATGGTAGTGTATTTATGTCAAAACTAATCTTCCAATTCATCCCACCCTCCCCTTCCCTCACCTGTGTCCACACATCCATTCTCTATGTCTGCCTTTCTATTTCTGCCCAGCAATAGATTAATCCGTACCATTTTTCCAGATTCAACATATATGTGTTAATATACGATATTAGTTTTTCTCTTTCTGACTTACTTCACTGTGTATGACAGACTCTAGGTCCATCCACATCTCTACAAATGACCCAATTTCATTTCTTTTAATGGATGAGTAATATCCCATTATATATATGTACCATATCTTCATTATCCATTCATCTGTCAATGTACTTTTAGGTTGTTTCCATGTCCTGTCAATTGTAAATACTGCTGCAATGAAAATTGGGGTACATGTGTCTTTTTGAGTTATGGTTTTCTCAGGGTATATGCCCAGTAGTGGGATTGCTGGGTCATATGGAAGTTCTATTTTTAGTTTTTTCAGGAACCTCCATATTGTTCTCCGCAGTGGCTGTATCAGTTTTCATTCCCACCAACTGTGTAAGAGGGATCCCTTTTCTCCACACCCACTCCAGCATTTACTGTTTGTAGATTTTCTGATAATGGCCTTTCTGACTGGTGTGAGGTGATACCTCATTGTAGTTTTGATTTGCATTTCTCTATTAATTAGTGCTGTTGAGCATCATTTCATGTTCCTCTTGGCCATCTGTATGTCTCCTTTGCTGAAATGTCTGCTTAGGTATTCTGCCCATTTTTTGATTGGGTTGTTTGTTTTTTTGATATTGAGCTGTGTGAGCTGTTTGCATATTTTGGAGATTAATCCTTTGTCCAGTTATTCATCTACAAATATTTTCTCCCATTCTGTGGGATGTCTTTTAATATTATTTATGGATTCTTTGGCTGTGCAAAAGCTTTTAAGTTCAACTAGGTTCCATTCACTTATTGTTTTTGTTTGTTTGTTTGTTTGTTTGTTTGTTTTTTAATACTCTAGGAGGTAGGTCGTAAAAGATCTTGCTGAGATTTATGTCAAAGAATATTCTGCCTATGTTTTCTTCTAAGAGTTTTATAATCTCCGGCCTTACATTTAGGTCTGTAATCCATTTTGAGTTTATTTTTGTGTATGGTGTTAGGAAGTGTTCTAATGTCATTCTTTTACATGTAGCTGGCCAGTTTTCCCAGCACCACTTATTGAAGAGACTGTCTTTTCTCCATTGTATATCCTTGCCTCCTTTGCCATAGATTAGTTGACCATAGGTGCATGAGTTTATCTCTGGGCTTTCTATCCTATTCCATTGATTTACGTTTCTGTTTTTGTGTCAGTACCATACTGTCTTGATTACTGTAGCTTTGTAGTATAGTCTGAAGTCAGGGAGCCTGATTCCTCCAGCTCCATTTTGCTTTCTCAAGATTGCTTTGGCTATTTGAGATCTTTGGTGTTTCCATACAAATTGTATAAATTTTTGTTCTAATTCTGAGAAAAATGCCACTGGGAATTTGATAAGGATTGCATTGAACCTGTAAATTGCTTTGGGTTGTATAGTCATTTTCACAATGTCTATTCTTCCAATCCAAGAACATGGTATATTCTCCATCTGTTTGTGTCATCTTTAATTTCTTTCATCAGTGTTTTTTTGTTTGTTTGTTTGTTTTTGTTTTTTTTTGCTGTATGCGGGCCTCTCACTGTTGTGGCCTCTCCCGTTGTGGAGCACAGGCTCCGGACACACAGGCCCAGCGGCCATGGCTCACGGGCCCAGCCGCTCCGCGGCATGTGGGATCTTCCCGGACCAGGGCACGAACTCGCGTCCCCTGCATCGGCAGGCGGACTCTCAACCACTGCGCCACCAGGGAAGCCCTCATCAGTGTTTTATAGTTTTCTGAGTACAGGTCTTTTGCCTCCTTAGGTGGGTTTATTCCTAGGTATTTTATTCTTTTTCTTGTGACAGTAAATGAGATTGTTTCCTTAATTTCTCTTTCTGATCTTTCATTGTTAGTGTATAGGAATGCAAGAGATTGCTGTGCATTAATTTTGTATCCTGCAACCTTACCAAATTCATTGATTAGTTCTAATAGTTTTCAGGTGGCATCTTTAGGATTTTCTATGTATAGTATCATGTCATCTGTGAACAGTAACAATTTTACTTCTTACTTTACAATTTATATTCCTTTCATTTCTTTTTCTTCTCTGATTGCCAAGGTTAGGACTTCCAAAACTATGCTAAATAATAGTGGTGAGAATGGACATCCTTGTCTTGTTCCTGATTTTAGAGGAAATGCTTTCAGTTTTTCACCATTGAGAATGATGTTTGCTGTGGGTTCACTGTATATGGCTTTTATTATGTTGAAGTAGGTTCACTCTATGCCCACTTTCTGGAGAGTTCTTATCATAAATTCGTGTTGAATTTTGTTGAAACCTTTTTCTGTATCTATTGAGATGATCATATGGGTTTTATCCTTTAATTTGTTAATATGGCATATCACATTGATTGTTTTGTGTATATTGAAGAATACTTGCATCTCTGTGATAAATCCCACTTGATCATGGTGATTGATCCTTTTAATGTATTGTTGCATTCTGTTTACTAGTATTTTGTTGAGGATTTTTGTGCCTATATTTATCAGTGATATTGGTCTGTAATTTTCTTTTTTTTTTTTTTTTTTGACATGTTTGTCTGGTTTTGGTATCAGGGTGATGTGGCCTCATAGAACGAGTTTGGCAGTGTTCTTCCCTCTGCAATTTTTTGAAGGAGTTTGAGAAGGATAGGTGGTAACTCTTCTCTAAACATTTGATAGAATTCATCTGTGAAGCCATCTTGTCCTGAGCTTTTGTTTGTTGGAAGATTTTTCATTACAGTTTCAATTTCATTACTTGCAATTGGTATCTTTATATTTTCTAATTCTTCCTGGTTCATTCTTGGAAAGTTGTACCTTTCCAACAATTTGTCCATTTCTTCTAGGTTGTCCATTTTATTAGCATATAGTTGCTTTTATTAGTCTCTTATGATTCTTTATATTTCCACAGTGTCAGTTGTAGTTCCTCCTTTTTCATTTCTAATTTTATTGATTTGAGTCCTCTCCATTTTTTTCTTGATGAGTCTGGCCAAAGGCTCATCAATTTTGTTTACCTTCTCAAAGAACCAGCTTTTAGGTTTATTGATCTTTGCTATTGTTTCTTCATTTCTGTTTCATTTATTTCTGCTCTGATCTTTATGATTTATTTATTTCTGCTAACTTTGGGTTTTCCTTGTTCTTCTTTCTCTAGTTGCTTTAGATGTAAGATTAGATTGTTAGAGATTTTTCTTGTTTCGTGAGGTGAGCTTGAATTGCTATAAAATTGCCTCTTAGAACTGCTCCTGTTGCATCCCATAAGCTTTGGGTCATCATGTTTTCATTTTCATTTGTTTCTAGGTACTTTTTTTAATTTCTTCTTTGATTTCTTCAGTGATCTCTTGGCTATTCAGCAGGGCACTGTTTAGCCTCCATGTGTTTGTGTTTTTTACAGTTTTTTTCCTGTAATTGATTTCTAATCTCATAGCATTGTGGTCAGAACAGATGCTTGATATGACTTCAATTTTCTTAACTTTCCAAGGCTTGATTTGTGACCCAGGATGTCATCCATTCTGGAGAACATTCCCTGTGCACTTGAGAAAAACGTGTATTCTTCCACTTTAGGGTGGAATGTCCTATCAATATCAATAAAGTCTATCTGGTCTATGGTGTCATTTAAAGCTTGTGTTTCCTTATTTATTTCCTGTCTCTATGATCTGTTTGTTGGTGTAAATAGGGTGTTAAAATCCCCCACCATTATTGTGTTACTGTCTATTTCCCCCTCCATGGCTGTTAACATTTGCCTTATGTATTGAGGTGCTCTGATATTGGGTGCATAAACATTTATAATTTATAAATTTTATATATATATATATATATAAAACATATATATGTTTATTTATGTTTTCTTCTTGGGCTGATCCCTTGACATTATGTAGTGTCTTTCCTTATCTCTTGTAACAGTCTTTATTTTAAAGTCTATTTTATCTGATATGAGTACTGCTACTCCAGCTTTCTTGTGATTTCCATTTGCATGGAATATCTTTTTCCATTCCCTCACTTTCAGTGTGCAGATGTCACCAGGTCTGAAGTGGGTCTCCTGGAGACAGCATATATATGGGTCTTGTTTTTGTATCCATTCAGCCAGTCTGTGTCTCTTGGTTGAAGCAATCAATCCATTTATATTCAAGGTGATTATCGATATGCGTGCTCCTATTACCATTCTCTCAATTAATTTTGGTTTGTCTTTGTGGCTCTTTTTCTTCTCTTTGTTTCCCACTTGGAGAAGTTCCTTTAGCATTTGTCATAACACTGGTTTGGTGGTGCTGAAGTCTTGTAACTTTTGTTTGGTTGTAAAGCTTTTGATTTCTCCATCAAATCTGAATGAGATCCTTGCTGGGTAGAGTAATCTTGGTTGTAGGTTTTTCACTTTCATCACTTTAAATATATCCTGCCACTCTTTTCTGGCCTGCAGAGTTTCTGCTGAAAAATCAGCTGATAACATTATGGGGATTCCCTTGTATGTTATTTGTTGCTTTTCCCTTGCTGCTTTTAATATTTTTCTTTGAATTTAATTTTTGCTAGTTTGATTAATATGTGTCTTGGTGTGTTTCTCCTAGGGTTTATCCTGTGTGCGACTCCCTGCACTTCCTGGACTTGGGTGGCTATTTCCTTTCCCATGTTAGGGAGGTTTTAGACTATAATCTCTGCAAATATTTTCTCAGACCCTTTCTCTTTCTCTTCTTCTTCTGGGACCCTATAATTCGAATGTTGGTGCATTTAATGTTGTTCCAGAAGTCTCTAATACTGTCCTTGATTCTTTTCATTCTTTTTTCTTTATTCTTCTCCTCGGAAGTTATTTCCACCATTCTAACATCCAGCTCACTTATTTGCTCTTGCATCAGTTATTCTGCTACTGATTCCTTCTAGTGTGTTTTTCATTTCAGTAATTATGTTTTTCTTCACTGTTTGGTTGTCCTTTAGTTCTTCTAGGTCTTTGTTAAACATTTTTGCATTTTCTTGATCCGTGCCTCCATTCTATTTCTGAGATTTTGGATCATCTTTACTATCATTATTCTGAATAATTTTTCAGGTAGGTTGTCTATTTCCTCTTCATTTATTTGGACTTGTAGGTTTTTACCATGCTCCTTCATCTATGACATAATTTTTTGTTGTCCTTTTTTTTTTTTTTTTTGATGGTTGGTGCTGTATTCCTCTCTTACTTGTTATTTGGCCTGAGGCATCCTGCACTGGAATTTGCAGGCAGTTAGGTAGAGCTGGGTCTTGGTGCTGAAATGAGGAACTCCAGGATACCTCCCTCTGATTAATATTCCCTGTGGTCTGAAGTTCTCTGTTAGTCCAGCAGTTTGGACTTGGCACTCCCACCACAGGAACTCAGGCCCAACCCCCGGCCTGGGAACCAAGATCCCACAAGCCACACAGCATGGCAAAACAAAAAACAAAACAAAACAAAACAAAAAATAGGAGCAGTACAATAAGAAAGAATAAAAAATAAAATAAATTTGGAAATATAAAGAATGTATCAGGAAAAATAAAAGTATAATTGAAACAACTACAACAAGGTAAAACAGAACCACAACAGAAAAAAGAAGGAAAAAAAAAAGAGAGAACAAGCCAAAAGGAGAAGAACAATAGCAAAAGTATAAAGAATAAAATAAAATTAGAAAAATAAAAAATTTATTAGAAAAAATAAAAATATAAATGTAACAAAAACAACAAAGTAAAACAGAATCACAACCTAAAAGAAGAAGAAAAAGAAAAAAAATGGCAGGAAAAGGCCTTGGCTTTGGTGTGTAGTGCTTAGGTGGGGGTGGAACTTAGGCAGGGGTGGGGCTTAGGGCAAGGGTGGGGTCTAGGTGGGGATGACCTTTAAGCATGGGGTGGGGCCTAAGCTCAGGTCCTGCACATTGGGGAAAGGCAGCATGGCCTGAGAGGGGTCTCCAAGTATGGATTTACAGAGTTTGGGGGTAAGGCCCTGGGTGGGGGAGTGTGGGTGGCTTTTAGGCCCAGCTCAGTCAGAGTGGGACTCAGAGGGGGGTCTTGGATTGCCGTGTGTAGTGGTAGGGCTCTGGGTGGAGGTTTAGGACCATGGCTTAGGCTCTGTGTGGCCAGAAGGAGCCTCCAAGGGTGGAGGATTAGGCCCAGGAGTCCAAAAGTATCCCTGATACCCAAGTGGGCAGGGGAAGCACTTGCTGTGCTCCCTTCCATTCCTCTGCTCTCTCAAGGGTCTCCTCTGTCCCTGCTGATCCCTTAACCATGGGTGGGCCCCACCAGGTGTGGGAACTCCTCCCTTCCCCAAGCTGCCCCTCAGGTGTGTTGGTCCTGTCAGTCCGGCCTTTACTTTTGCTCCCCCTTCCTTCCCTCCCACTGTCTCAGGACCCACTCGGATGGAGGGGGCCTCAGTGGGCCAAGCATCAGGCCTAGGATCACAGCAGGCTCCCCAGAGCCCAAGTGGGCAGGGGAAATCCTGGCAACACTTCCTTCTGATCCTCTGACCTCCCAACGGTCCCCCCACTTTCCCTCTCTGGGCATGGGAACCCTTCTCCTCTCCCACCGGCCCTCAGGGGTGCCAGTCCCATCTGCCTCCTCTTCTCATCCCCTCTCACTTCTCCCCACATCCTACCTGGTCACTGGGGGTTCCTCCCATCCCCTTAGATGTCTGTGGTCCCCTCCAGTGCCTGGTAGGTGTCCTATTTGTACAGAGATGTGAACTCTGCATCCTCTTAGTTCGCCATCTTGACTCCCCATCTTCATTTTTATTTTATTTTTCTACATAGAATTTATCAACATCTGGATATTTTCCTTATTTCTTTGCCATCTGTATCTCTGTATCAGACTGTAAGCTTCCTCAGGGCAGGTATTTTTCAGTGTTTTATTTATGAATTTTATTTCTGATGCCCAGAATTGTGCCTGTCACATGGTAGGTGTTCAATATATTATTTGTTGAATGAATATTGAATCAACAGTAAATTTCTTGATCTCAGAGTTTGTATCCTGTTTGTAACTGTGTCTGTCTCACTGCATTGGATATTCGACATTCAATAAATGTATATTGTATTAATTTAAGTTGAACATCTCTACTAACCTAAGTCTTTGGGTTCTTCCAACTCTTCTGACATTACAAACTGGAGAAAAGAGACCAACTGGAATATTGAGGTTCATATAACCTAAGTGTAGAGTGTGAACACTAATTTACAATCTGAAATAATTTTATTGTGAAGAATTGTGAGTAGAAGAAAATTTCAAAGTATATAACATCTATTTCTACTATTTGTTTTTAGTCTATAAGAAAACTGACTTATACTAGAACTACTTCCCAACATTAATAAAAATACAGCACAATATATTTCTTGCCCATGAATAAATAAAGAATGATGAGAAATCTCTAGCAACAAGAACTTTCATACTTCACTATATGTTAGCAACAATCTGACTTCTACTCATAGAGCCCAAGCTATGCAATTAATATGGCCCTAAAAACTGTGTCCATGACCCTGATTATCCTGAAAAATGAAAAATTTCCTGACTGGGAAAGAGGAAATGTTAGCTGCAGGGAGAAACTACTATAAGTGCTATGGGGCAACCTAGTATGTAAAGGTTAAAAATAAATGACCGTTTTCTTTGGACAATCTTTCCAGGAACATCAAGGCCATTTGGAGCTGAAAGAAGTCATCAGAAAAAAGTTAAATAAAAATAAAACAAACTACAGATTAAAATAAGAAAATTGTAATATGTTGATAAAAGTATGAATATTTAAGTTTTGGTATGGGCCCTTCTGAATAAACTAGCAAAAGCCAGAGGTATTTACCCAAAGTACTTAAGATCTATAAATATATAGCACATTTTAGTGTCCATAGCACCCTTTCTTTGACTATGTTTTAAGGAAAGATTTTCTGTTGTAATTTTTTGCTCTTTCCAACTTGACTTCCTTTTCTCTATTTTGTCAAGTTAATTTTTATGTCCAAAAAGTTTTCAAGAAAAACATTGTTGTATGTGTTAGCAGTTCCTAGATTTATGTGCTTTTGGTGTCTATGGGCATTTAAAGATAAATTACAAAGCTAAAAACGTAGAAATAACTTTAGAATGGTACTTAACATAATGGATTTGAAACTTTCTCAGATCTATAGAAAATTGCTCTTAGGTAGCAGTTGCACTGTTACAAGCTAAAATTAATACAAACCCCAGAACTCATGAGAGGGAGGAATAGTGCTCATTGGTCTGAGCCCAGAATTGGGTCTCTTCTCCTGGGCTTTAATCCCAGCACTGTGACTAGGAGTAAGTCATAACCATTTTAACCCCATGGTGCCTCAGTTTCCGAATTTGTGATAAGGAAAAAATACTGACCTACCTTGCTGAGCCTTAGAGATTTAAGGATGAAATATTACTGCTCCTGGAAAATATGAGCTGCAATAATGCTAATTATTATTATAAAAATAAATGCATGTTCATCATATGGTAATTTAGGCAGAATGAGTTTGGGGAAAGGAGACTCTCAGAGCTCTTTTGTGTCAGTTAAATGAGTCCTCTCCGTTTAGTTGGTTCCCTAATAGCAGTCGGCTGACATAAGATTTGCAAACAGTACAGTGATGGCAAGGTTAGGGGAGAGAAGATTAAAAGAAAAATTCTCAGTTTTATGACTTATCTAGATTATGGGGCAACAGTCTAGCTCACTGCAACACCTTGATACCAAAGACCTGAATGCCCAGAATTCACAAACTATCAAGACAACCTGAAGAGAGTCAGTCCAATCAAATGCGTCAAGCCTACGGCTGGTTAGTCACATCGACATGGCCTCTATCAGCTTCCCCCCAAAATCTAATATACATACGAGGCTGAAGAACTTGTTACCACAATTTAAAAAAATCCTTCTTGCATAACTTCTTACTAATTAGCATTATTATGCCAATCTTTAATTATACATTCAGTCTTTTCCACATGACAGTGACCGAAAATAGACAGAAGCAGCATATCAAACTGGCACTTGAGGATCTCATGGGTTCCGTCTCACTTAACTTCCCTGCTTCAGCCAAATAAATATTTATCTCATTATCTTTCTTGTGTTGCATGGTAGATATACATAGGATTTTTTAGACACTAGGATAGAGATAATACTGCTGTCTGGTAGGGTCATCAAACAGGCTGGTCATGGAACAATAGAGAACTTAAAGTGGGAAGCAGTTTCAAAGGGCATAGAGGGAAGCTGTCAGACCAATTTCAGTGAGTGAGGGGATGACTTAAAACATAGTAACCCAAGAATTTTCTCTTAATTAATGGGCAACAGAACAGAAAGAATTGAGGCAGGATTGTATTAAAGAGGCATGGGGGAAATTACAAGAAAGTATTTGGTGGATAAACCCATTAGGCAATAACATAAAGAGAAGACATTTGATTCACCTGTTTCAAGGGGCCATTTTGAAGTTATCTTTAAAAATTGTCTGATTGGAAGCATTTTTAAAAAAAAAATCAATGGCTGAAATCACATGAGAATTGTTTTGCTTCCAGTTTTCTTCCTTGCTAGCTATCCTTTACTGGGTTGCCAGAATGTCCTTTTACCTAAAACACAAATTTATCATGTGGTTCCCTAGCTTTAAATCCTTCAATGGCTCCTTTTTCCCTAAAATACAAAGTTCAAACTCCTTAACTGTGATTCCAAGGGACTCTAAAATCTGGCCCTTGCCTCATCACTCAGTAATTGCTGCTTTGAACTATATTTCATTACCATGACCATCATGATAAAGTCCAAAGTCCTCAGCATGGAGTCAATGCCTACCTTCCAGCCTCCTAGACTACTGCTTTTCTACTGCAACAGGATTTTCATATCATTATGCCTTTGCAAGTGTTATTTTCTCTGTGTCTAAAAAGCCCCATCACACCAGTCCATCCTACAGGATTCCATGTTAAAACATCACTTCCCCTGTGAAATTTTTTCTAGCCATCTTTTCCAGTAATAATCCCTGCCCCTCCATCATCATCACCACAAAACCAGGAAAAGGGGGTTACTCTCTTCCTACTGCATCTAATTTGTATGGACATATATATCACCTTGCATAAATGTTAAGTGGTACATATTTACTTACTTGCCTACTTCTCCCTCTGGATCAGTGTTCTCCAAACATTTTTGATAACACACAGTAACAAGTATTAATTATGTACCCCAGATTTATGTATATTTATTGATATATAAATTGTATATATGTACTGCTGTACCAACATTTTATGTACATATAAAATATAGAAATAGAAATTAAAAAGCATGAAATATGAATAGAAGTTCCAATAGTCTAATATATTATTTTGTACAGCCCTCACTGGAGTGCCTGCACCTCTTTTTGAATTAGCGTCTAATAACAAGAATGATAATAAAATGTTTTGATGTATATATTACATTAATTCAACAAATGTTAATAAATGCCAAGTCTATGTCATATACTGATCTAAATGTCAGAGATACAGCAATGAGTAAGACAGATTCCTGTTCTTGAACTTAAATGCTGGAGGGAGGGGTGAACAAGAAACAAGATAATTGTATAACTTGAGTGTAAACAACTTGAAGAGATGATGTGTGGTATAGTAAGAAATAACAGGTTTTAGAATTAGGAAGACATGGTTCAAATTCATGGTTGACTCTTTAAAAGTTCCATGACCTTAGGCAAATAACTTGTTTACTTTGAATTTGTTTCCTGTATAATGAGGATAAGTCCCTTCTCAATAGCATGCTTTAAGAGTTTAGAAAGCTAATGGTTAAAGCTTCTGGCATAAATGCCTAATTAGTATAATACTTTTATACAGACTTTGCTGTTTCCAACGACTCCCCCTTCACTGCTAACACTTCCCTTCCAAAATGTGTGTTCCACCTGGGAGACCACTCCTCTGTTTAAGCTATATGCATCTCAAGGTCAGAAAACATGTCGTTTTCTGCCACTGTGCTTGGACCATAGTGAACATTCTTTAAATGCTTGTCAAATGAATGAATAATGAAATGTGTTTAATCAATCATTAATGGAAAACCAATCCAGCCATTTCCCCATCCACCCTCCTAAATATTGGTTGTAAGTCATGTTGATGTCCCTTAAAATTAGGCTGAAGTAGTTTTTAAAAAAGGAGATTTTAGGATTTTTGACTTGTGTCTTTCTAAAATAGGTATCGTCTGAAGAGTTGTTTTGTAGTGACCACTCCATAAACCAGATGCATCGTGAAACACTGAAGTTAAACACTTTCGCTTTCTGAACATTGCTATTGACCTTTCCTTTATACATTGAATTCTCTGTCTTTCAGAAACACAGGCCTTCTTCAATAATCAAGTGATTGTTCATAGTTTAATGGATAATTGTCAGTGGGGCAGAGAGGGCCCAGTACATGGGTCATAGAGAATGTCTAATGTGTAAGTAGGTATTCTGCTTCCCTTGTTCTCCTATTTCCTTTGCATTTCTCCCTTTTTCCTTCTTGTCATGTATTTTAGGTAGCATGTAACTGGATATCTTCAAAACTGAAGTGGTGAAAGTGTAAAACAATAGCAGAGACTTCCAAATACTTACCTAAATCAGAACCCTAATTAGTGGCCTAATAACAAAGAACCCATTAGTTCCTACTTAGGGTGGGAGTTACTATTTCTCTGAGCTCACGTGTAAAGTGGGCCTTTGCTAATCCTCTTCAACTATCTCATTTCCTCAAAATAAATGCAAGTTAGTGCTTTCTAAAGAAGAACAGGTCAGAATTATCTATAACATCATGATTTTAAGGTATAACTGTCACAATATCAATCCATTTTCCATTTTAGATTTTGGAGACTTTAATGTTTCAATTAAACTTTTTATTTTGAGATAATAATGAATTTACATTCAGTTGTAAGAAATAATACTGAGGGATTCCATACCTTTTACTCACTTTCCTCCAATAGTATAGTTTTTTTTTTAATTGATAATATTCTTTACAACAAAATGTAGTTTAATAAAGTTTTAAAGGACATTACTACACTTGATAGCTTAATTTAGGTCATTATGAATGTTTAGTAACAATTTTGAAAGGGTATAGCATGAGAAGAATAAGAACCCGATCATCTTCTGGTCTTCTCTCATTCATATACTCATGTTGTTCTGCTTCTTACCCCCTGATGATCTTTATGCCATTGCTTACGCTGCAGCCACTATCTTGTTCATACCTCCTCACACCTCTTCCAAATACTGTGTCCTCTTCAGGGTCTAGACTAATTTTTTTCCACTGATTTACAGAACTTATTAATTATATCCCAATTTTAGCCAATTCAAATCTCTTTAGGAGTAGGCAGAGTAAAATTTATAAATGACTAAAAAGCATGTTGAATGACCAAAAGCATGTGTCTAAGTCAGCTCAGGCTGCCATAACAAAATGCTGTAGACTGGGTGACTTCAACAACAAAATTTATTTTCTCACAGTTCTGGAGGCTGAATATCTGAGATCAGGTGCCAGTATGGTTGGATTCTGGTACAGTCTCTCTTCCATATTTGCAGGCAGTTGCCTTCTTGCTATGTGCTAATATGACCTTTCCTCCACAAGTGTGAGTGGCAAGAGATCTCTCTCGCTCTCTCATCATCATGGTGTCTTCTTATAAGGACACCAATCCTTCATATTAGGACTCCACCCTTGTGACCTCCTTTAACCTTAATTACCTCCTAAAAACCGTCTCCAAATATAGTCACATTAGGCATTAAGTCTTCAACATATGAATTTGGGGGGGGGGGGCGGGCATAGTTCAGTCCATAGCAGTATGTTTCTGGTTTGAAAACTAATCATGTATTACCTACTAACATCTTTTTTTCTTAGGCATATTTTTTAAAACATAACTCATTATTTTTCCCATTACAAGAAAACTAATATTCCTATAACTTTTAAACAAATATGTAAACTGAAGCTACACACACAAAAAAAATAAAAACAATAATAATTCCACTGTCCAAATCGATCAACTGCTAACACCTTGCTGTATATATTTACAGGCATTTTTTATTGTATACATTTGAATTATGGTTTCTACTGAATACGAACCATTTTGCACCATCATAATGTCAAAAAAATCATAAGTGTAACCAGTAGAACTCAAGGACTGTCTGTACAAATATCTACAAATGCCAGCAATGTAGAAAGTATTTATCTCGCCAATTCTAAAATTATTATTTTTAAATATTTGACAGTTGTGTAGGTCAAAAAATATTTTCTCATTTTAATTTTCATAGTATTGATTACTACTATAATTAGACATTTTTTCATTTCCTATTGGCAGTTTATATATTGTGTTTTGAACTTCCCTATTCATATCCTTTGCTCACTTAAAAAAAACTAACATGCTTGTCTTTTCTTTTATTGTTTTGTTATACAGTAATTTCTTGAATTGCTACTGGTATTTTTACCAAGCATTAAAATTTTTTAAATTAATTTATCTTTATTGAAGTATAGTTGATTTACATTATATTTGTTTCAGGTGTACAATGTACTGATTCAAATTTTTATAGATGATACTCCATTCAAAGTTATCATAAAATATTGGCTATATTCCCTATGATGTATAATATATCCTGATAGATTATTTATTTTATACATAATAGTTTGTACCTTTTAATTCCCTACCCGCTTCCTTCTCCCCACTGGTAACCACTAGTTTGTTCTCTATATCTGTGAGTCTGTTTCTGTTTTCTCACCAAGCATTTTGGGGGAACAAAAGCCTTCATTTCCTGACTAAATAATGATGTCACTAATAAAATGTTTGCAGTTCTTCTGTGACCTAAAAGATGGCCTCATTCTGTCTTGTTTACCCAGCATCAAGTTCATTTATGAAGATTCTAGTTTAAATAGGTGAATATCGAAAGTTTCATTGCATCCTGTCTTCGATTCTAAAGCCACCCCTTGTGTAGAAACTCAAACTATTTCATTAGAAAACTTATTTCACATCATAAAAAATATTTTCCACTGAATTTGCTAGCATTGTTTAGAAACTAATTTATGATGTAATCTCACTAGAAGCTTTTAAGTATTCCTTGTAGACAAAAATGCAAATTTTTATAAATAACACATCTTAATATAACCTGATTTATGAAGTAAGTAAATGTGAGTTAAACAAAATTTATTTTACATATAAAGTAATAGATATTTTTCTTAAAATGGAATTGTAAATTGGGGGTAAAATAAAAAGTAACTTAGTGGCCTTTAGTCACTCAATTTATAAAACAGCTCAACAATATTTCCATGTGTTTCAAATATCTTAGTTTGGTTCTTGAGACTTACAAATATATCAGTCAGTTTACTATGAGTATCCTGGTAACAGCATTCAGTTGATCCATGTAACATATCTTTTAATAAATTGCTCTTAACACTCACAGGATAATCTTTTCAAATTAATCACAAGCATAAGGAATTCCATGATCAACAAATACTTAGAAATTATAATACTGCAAATATGGTGGTACACACTAAGTTTTGTGATCACTGAGAACTCCCAATCTGGTATAAATAGACTTGGATACTAATTCTAGTATGCCATAAACTTAGTACCTAGATGACTAGACATGTCTCTTCTTTCTGCAAGCCTCAGGTTCCTCATGTATAAAATTATTTGAGTTTGTTTAGACGATCACTGTGGTGGTTCGTTTTATGTGTCAGTTTCTCTAGACTATAGTACTCGCTTATTTAATCAAACATTAATCTCAGTCTCACTATGAAAGTATTTTGCAGATGTGGTTAACATCTATAATCAGTTGACTTTAAATGAGATTACCCTCTATAATGTGGATAATCCTCATCTAATCAGTGGAAGGCCTTAAGAACAAAAACTGAGGTTTCCCAGAGAAGGAGTGATTCTGCCTTAAGACTACAGCATCAATTCCAGCCTGAGTTTTCAGCCTCAGGACTGACATACAGATTGGGGACTTGTAAGCCTCCACAATTACATAAGTCAATTTCTTTAAAAACAAGATCCTTAAAATAAAGCACTCTTCCTTCCTCCTTCCTTCCTTCCCTTCTTCCTTTCCTTTTTGATATAGCTGTAGCTATAGATACAGACATCCTACATATATCTTATATATGTATACACACACATATACATATATACATTATATGTGTGTGTGTGTATATATATATATATATATATATATATATATATATATATATATATATATATCCTATTGGCTCTGTTTCTCTGGAGAACCCTGACTGATATAATCACTAATATCACCTTTAGTACCAGCATTTCATGATTCTATCAAAATGAATTAAGAAGACCATCACAACTGCTTGTTTATGGGAGGCAAATAATTAAAAAGTCGCTTCTCATTAGTCCACCAAGCTAGAAAAAATATACCTAATGAGGTTAGTTTTCTTAAGAGAAAAACTGTATGTGTGTGTGTGTGTGTAGAGATAGATAGTGTTTGTTTGTGTGGAGAGACAGAGACAGAGTTCCGTTACACAACCTTTTAAGGATTATTTCTTGCATCTTCATTGTTGAACATAAATTGAGCTTTGAGGGAAGATGTCAAAGTGATAGCACTGGGCACTGAAGTTCTCTATCAGTGAGATAAGACCAAGAGACTGCACATTTCTCATGTTAGGCACTGCCCATCCATAGATCTCTCAACACCTAAGCCACTTCTGAAAAATGATGGATTAGTCATTGTTGAGTACAGGGTCTGACTCAATATTAATATACTAATAATATTATTGAATGTGGTCAAACTCACATTCCCATAAAAGCCATACTAACTATGCTAATTTGGATCATGTGCACAAATATTTTATCACCATTTAGCAGAAATGAAATCAGCATAGTTGGATTAGTAGAGTAGTCAATATAGAAGTACAAAAGGCACTTGGATAATATAATGTACATTCCTCTCTGCAACCTCTACACATAATAGGAGGGAATGACTGAAAGACTCCTTTCTGTTAAAGGGCTTCTGATTTGGTGTTATCAAAGGTGTTAAAGACAGCCAGCCAAATACTACCAGGAACACAGTGGTAGCCAAAGTTAGGTTTATTAGGCTTGTCACAGCAAAGGAGAATGCACACTGGAGGAATGTGAGGTGTCTTAAAAGGAGGGAGTTGGGGAGGAGGACTTAGGGGATTTTGGAAGCTGAAGTTAGTAATAGGACGGTTTGGGCAGTAATTGAACCACATCTATCAACTAAGGAGTAGTTGGAACAGTCAGTGAACTTATCTTTACAACACATGCATCTGTGCAGAGTTACGGGTTGTTCATATTATATCAGTCTGTCTGTGGTCTTCACTAGGAAGTTTAGGTCTAAAGGAGCTGGTGTTAGAGCTTCATTAGTTTGTGATTATGGTCTGGTTTGGTACAGTTTTTTTTTTATGGGTCATCATATAGTTTTTTAGGTGTGGTTTCTCTTCCATTTCTTAGTTCCCCCTCACAGCCTAGTGACCAGCAGGACCATTTTTCATTTTAATGTCCCTCAGCCACTCCCCCCCACCCCATCCCTGTCAATCTTCAACCTAAGCTAAAGGATAGACCATTATCTTCTGGGCACTTGATCAATCCAGATCTGTACCACTATTTGATGGGCCACGAGGATATAAGATGTTTTTGATGGTAGTTGTTTTGATCTCTTATTCTTTGTGTTGGATGATCAACCGTTGTATCATCAGGCATGACAGTGGTAGCACAACAGTATTTAAAACTCTGGAATTCACATATCTGGTCACTGCAACACAGATAAACACCAAGATAGGGATTATTATTAGTTTGGAAAGTACTTCAACACCACAATCCTAGACGTCCAAATACAGGCCAAGAAAATATGTCCAGAATCTATTTAAATTTTCCTTAGATAAACAAGCAGCTTTTTTTCTTTCACTTGGATATGTATTGTTCAACCTTTCCAGTTCAAGTCTCCAGAATTACTATGTCTGAACAAAATCTGTGATGCTGAATTAAGAGATGTCATATTTGAAAAGAAGAGAAACAACTGTAGAACTTATCTAAAAAGTTCTGGCTGAATATTTTACTGTGCCCAGTTTCTAATTCTTGTTTCAATACCAGTTTAAAATTCTTCTTTTTGTTTTGTTTTGTTTTTTCTGAGATCCAGTGTCACTGAGTGCATATTTATTGGCAGGTCAAAACAAACAATATTGGAACAAATTAGATGTTGTATAATGTTTGTAGAAGAAAGCAGATTTACTGTAGACTCTGGGATTTCCTAGACCTGGTTTACTAGCCATGTAGACTTGGGGAAGTTTTTTCTGTTTTTTTTTAAAACACCGCTATATCTCAGTTTCCTCACCTGTAAAATGGAAAGATAAATAGTACCTACATCAAAGGGTTGTGATTGAGATTAAATGAGTTTGTAAAGTACTTTGGTCAGTGACTGGTACAAAGTAGGCACATTAAGAATACTTGTTAAATAATTTTTAAAAAATACACCAAATATGTCATTTTACCATAAGTCTTTTCCATCTGGTCCCAAAGAGGGGAAAAACTTGAAAACCAAGGGTTCTCTAATTTTTTATTTATATTTTTTTGTATTGAGATAACATTAGTTTCCTCAATTTTAATGGATATTATAATTACCTGAGAAGATATTTAAATATTCCTAAGCATCAGTTCCGACCTACTAAATCAGATTCTCTGGGAGTGGAGCCCAGAAATCTGCATTTTAAACAAGCATCTTGGGTGGTCTCTGTACCTTCTTTGGTAAGCACTGTGATACAGCCTTGTCTGGCAAAAGGGATCCATATTAAGATTATCACAAATATCTAGATTTCTGAATATCATGCTGTTTTCCCTTATTAACTAAAGAGTAACTGAAAAAAGAAATTGACCACATTCAATAATGATCAAAAAAAAAAATGATGGGGCTTCCCTGGTGGCACAGTGGTTGAGAGTCTGCCTTCCGACGCAGGGGGCGTGGGTTCGTGCCCTGGTCCGGGAGGATCCCACGTGCCGCGGAGCGGCTGGGTCTGTGAACCATGGCCGCTGAGCCTGCGCGTCCGGAGCCTGTGCTCCACAACTGGAGAGGCCACAGCAGTGAGAGGCCCATGTACCGCAAAAAAAAAAAAAAAAAAAAAAGAGCAAAATTATTTATAAATCTAAAACCAAAAATTGTGCCTTAAAGGAAAGGTGCATATTATGTCATGTCATAACCATAATACTAATTTAATTTTCTTGCATTCATTCCATAGACACTTATTGAGTGTCTGCTCTGTGCTAGGCACTGTGCTCAATGGAGATTAAGATAGGACATAGTCCCAGCCCTTACAAAATTCATCCATAGTGATAGCTATGAATAATGTTGATTCCTACCTGTGATGACTAGGCTAAGGAATGCCCAGATAGCAGGTAAAACATTATTTCTGGGTGTGTCTATGACGGTGTCTTCAAAAGAGATTAATTAGCATTTGAATCTGTAAACTTAGAAGATGTCCTCAACAATGCAAATGGGCATCATCCAATCCCTTGAGGGCCTGAGCAGAACAAAAAGGCAGAAGCAGGGAGAATTTGCTCGCTTGCTGGAGCTGGGACAACTATCTCCTACCTTTGGAAATCAGAGCTTCTGGTTCTCAGACCTTCCAGCTTGGACCAGGATTTAATAATTCTTGGGCCTTTAGACTCAGATTGAGATTTACACCATGTGCTCCTCTGGTACTCAGGCTTTTGGATGTGGACTGGAACTATACTATTGGCTTTCCTGGACCTCCGGCTTGCAGAAGACAGGACTTCTCATCCTCCGTAATCATGTGAGTCAATCCCTCATAATAAATCTCTTTGTACCTGGATATATCCTACAGGTTCTATTTTTCTGGAGAACGCTGATTAATATACTACCATCTAGTAGATATATCATCAATGAAGATGATAAAATGTACTATATGAAAGCCTTTTCAACTTTTGTTTAAGTTGTATCTTTCATTCAGTGATCACATTTTGCATTTACTGAAGCACTCCCTAAACCCTTCTCATCATCTTCCTGTCATTGAGTCCAGACACTCCTGAATTTGACCAAAAACAAAACAAAACATGCTATAAAAGGTATATATTTAAAACAAACCCCCAAAACCTATCCTTTACTAATCTGATCTCTTCCCTACTCCGTTCTTGTGTTCTTCCAAATGTATTCTACATATATACTTGTATTTATATTTCTGTGCATATGTCTTTCACACAATAGTAATATACTACACATACTATTCGGAATATCTCTTCTATTCCTTTAATACTGTATCTTGACGATTCTCCCATTCAGTCTTGACAGATAACTTTGCTTTTTACTGATGGTGTCATAATATCCCATTACATAGATGCACAATAATTTATTAAACAATTTTCTACTAATAAACATTTAGTTTGTTTTAAATTTTTTGCTATTGCAAATGAAGATACAATGAATATCTTACTGTATAGATATACAAGTGTGCATGAAGAATAAATTCTTCAAAGTAGAATTGCTGGGTGAAAGGATATCTGCATTTGAAATTTGGATATAATTTGTCAAAATTGCCCTTTAAAAATTTCATTCCAGTTTACCGTCCTACCAAATTTATGAGAGTGTCAGACACTGTTACTATGCCAATCTGAAGGTGAAAATATCTATTTCTTTGAAGTTTGAATTTGCATTTATTTGTCATGAGTGAAGTTGAGTATATTTTCATATCTTTCAAAGAGATTCCTCACTGAAATAAAAATAAGGAGATTATTATTCCTCTACTGTGAAGTCTGTCTTTGTGATCTTTGCTTAGTTTCTATCAGATTATTGTTCTTTTTCCTATTGATTTGTTCTTTATATATTACTAAAAAATATTTTTCATATGTCACAAATATTTTATTTCTAGTATATTACTTGTTTTATATTTTGTTTTCGATGCTTTATCTTGTAGAAAATTCTATTATATGCATTCAAATTTGCATGTTTTATTTCCTGTGGTTTCTGTATTCTGTCATGTTTTCAAAGTCCTTCCCTATATCAAGATTATTTTTTAAACTGTACCATACTTTCTCCTAGTACTTTTTATGGCTTCATTTTAATATTAAAATTTTTTTGATCTATCAATTTGCAATGTCACCTTTATTGTATACTAAATTTCCATATGTACTTGGGTCTATTTCTGGTCTCTCTAGTCTGTTCCATTAATCTGTCTCTCGAGATTTATGTGTGTCTTGTTCTATAATTACCATAGTTATATAATATGTGATTATATCTGGTAGTGGTAGGCTCCCCTCATTCAACCTCTTTGTAAGAATTTTCCTAGCTCTTTTTACACATTTATTTCTCCATGTATAATTTTGAGTCAGCACATTTAGTTTAAAAATTATTTTGGAATTTCACTGGAAATTTATAGATTTATTTTGTAGAGCACTGACATCTTTAAAAATCTTCTTAGCCAAGAATCATATGCTCTCCCATTCACTCAATTCTGTTAAGTCTGTCAGTGGCAAAGTGACCAACAAAAAGCCTTATTGAGATGCTGATGTGGGGCCTTTGAGTAGGCTCATTCACTAGGTAAATGACCAATTCTAACCCAGAAACCAGCCCAGCATTATGTGCATTTCATATTAGGGCTTAGCCAAGTCTTAAATGACTATAGACCATGGATATGTTAAATTTTGAATGCTTAGAGTCTATTGTAAAGTTTGTCATACATTTTCTTTTTTGTCCAGGAAAGTTACTAAATCATAAATATATACAGTAAATCATAATAAATACATACAGTGAAACAATTCACATTGCTTGCAATGTGTGAACATTATTTCAAATTTAATTGTCAAATATAACCAATAAAGGCCCCCCAAATTAGCTTTATAGGTGTCTCTGCCAGTTAATTAGTAATTGTTAATGAATCATATCACAGCTAATGAATTATATTCACAGTAGGTGAATGAATGATGTGTTAGCTGGCTTTCTCTTTGGCCTTAATACTCAAATTGACATTGTGGACAATGCAACACATGCCTTCCATTGACAGCTATTGTCTTACAGGTGACAGCTGATGAAACAGTTGCCATAATCTATTTCACCTTCCTTTTCCATCTGTTAGAGCACACACTATCACAATATGCCATGGGATTAAATCTGCCCCAAATGTACTCTTGTCATATTGAGAACACTTTTCCTCTTGATGTCCTTTAACTTGTTTCTGAGAAAGTACAGTGTTCGTCCAGAATGTTCTCCGTACAACTGCCACATTATGAATTTAAAAATGCAAACAGAAGCAAGACTTTCCCTCTTTAAAATTCTTCACTGCTTTCCTTTCCTCATCCTGACAAATTCCAAATTCCTTATCATGGATTACAAGTTCCTTCAAGATCTGTCTCCTACTTGCTTTTCCAGCCTCATTTTTTACCACTCCAGCAATGCAAACTATTTTCAATTCCTTAATTTACTATGTTCTCATTCACTTCCAGGGGAGTGCTGGTAAATTAGCTGGGGGTGGGGGTGGGGGTGGGGTGGGGTAAGGACCTAGGAAGGGAAGGCCCTGATTTGTAGCATTTGCTGATTTCTGCAAGATAACTACTCTCATGTTTCAAGCTACAAACAGCTTAATTGGCTTGAAAAATTCCACCAGCACACTAGTGTTCCTCTTCCTAGAATATATATTCCTCCCAGCCCCAGTGTCTTGTAGTCATCCTTCAGGTCTCAGTTTTGATATCATTTAGATTCCTGCAGAAAGTCATCTCTGATTATCTCATGGAGTGGATGAGAGGCCCATCCTATCTGTTTGTTCTTATAGCACCTTTGCTCCTCTTTATCACCTTTATAATCTTAAGTTACAATTGTCTATTTACTCTTACATATCCCTCAGTTGCCTGAAAGCTTAATGAGGGCAGGGATTACTATATTCTTAGCACCTCATTCAGAGTTAATTGCATATAGTAACTGGTCAATGAATACTTGTTCAATTAATGAGCGAAAATTTATTCATAAATGTTTCATTATCTTAAATTTATATTATTTCATTACACTATGACAGAAAAGAAATCAGTAATAGTAATAAAATGGAATTTAATAATCTAATTGTTAAAAATGAAAATAATGTAAGAACAAACATATTATCAAAGAATAAGTTGTTCTTATTATGAGTAAAAAACATGATTGTAGGTGTGCTATTTAAAAGTTATCTTAGGAATCCACTAGCATCCCAGGTACTGAATAGTTTGTTAGTATTAACAGGTTATCCTAAGGTTTCTGATCAATATAAGTAGTGACCACATAATTGACGCTTGAGAAATTTGTGTTGACTAGAATTACTGAAATTGCAGAACCAATGCTTCCTTCAAGTGAAGAGGATACTGGGCTGGTGGTATCCTTTCTCCAGGGGCATACCAATGAACCAGTTTTGCTTTATTGTACAATATAAAGTCCAGGGATAAATGATTAGAATGAGAAGAATCAAGGACTGAGAAGTCACAGCTGCTCACAAGCCACCTAGAGAGTTAGTTTATATGAGTGAGCAGTAATCAAGGGCTAGTGTGCGTGAAGAGCCCAGTGAGCTTTCTCTTAGACAGTTAAAGCCATGATGATGGAAAAAAATGAGACTCAGCTGAGCTAAAAGAAAGTTCTGCTTTTTCACAAAGACTCAGAAGATCCTGCCACTGTGGTCTGTCTACTTAAACCTGGATGATCAGGAGCCTCTGGATGATGGCCATGACTAAGTACAGAATTTTTAGACCTTGAAAGTCTCAGAAAATGTTGCTTGGATAATATTTTTGCTAATATCTTGCTAATACTCTGCTATGGATGGAAAATCAAGTTACTCCTATTTTAGTCTTTATATCTTCAGCTAGTCCCCAGTGAATTGAGAATAAATAGTAGAAAATCATTGATCTGTGGTCCTTTGTGCTAGAACATGATGCAGCAGTTCACAGGAAATGCCAGTTTATAGAGTAAACTGAGAGATGTATCACTGGGCTTTTAGCACCTTTTCTTAGTACCCATCCAAACAGAGTGTTCTCAATGTGAAATGCTGACCTTTGCACCTTTGACTTTTCATCACAGAGCAGGTAACATCCTTTAGTCTCTGGGTCCACAACATTTGCAGAAGTAATGTTGAGATATATGCTGGTGAGGATCAGGACTTGGAGAGTGCAACCCATGTCCTTCATTGCTTCTTGGTTTTTCTTGCTGCCATCCTTACTTTCAATATTGTGCACCGACGACTTCATTGCTGTTTCTATGAGCCTATGTGCAAAAATCTAGAGCAGCAATAGAAGCTTAGGGAATCAGGTGGAGAATGTGCAAGGTCAGGCACCCCCAGAAGGCGCTCTCCAGTATCCAAATGGTTGGATTTGGATACAGTTGCCAAAGTACGGGAGACCCTGGGAGAGAAGATGATACTGAACTTTCTGTCTGACTGTCCAGGGAGCATCGGAGAGAACTGGGACCCTTGTAGATAAAGAGGTGGAGGTCTCCAGCAAGTTTACTCTTTTCTAGGTATTTTTAAGTCCCCTGGGTAAGCCGTGGGCAGCAGTGAGGCAAACAGATGTTCCCTGCATTTGCTCCCTTGTCCTTGAGGCAGCCACAAGTAGGCATTGAGTGAGAATTGGTAGGCAGTGACCTAAAAGAAGCTTACTGTTACCTGGGGAGTGGCCCACCGCAGAAAGTTTAAGGGCACTGATTCGAAGACAGGGCAGGTCACAGCAACTCAGCTAAAACTCGTTTTCTGCCTCTTTTTGCTATCCCAAGAATTCTACTAGCAGGATGCCAGGAAAAATAACATACACAGTTCTGAGCTTTCCTCTTTACTTACCATGAACCTATTATGCACGATGCATTAATAATTGAGCTTTCTTATACAGGAATCACTTCTCCTGCTCTGTCTGAGTTCCGTCTAAAGGCTATATGCAGTGACACATCTTCTGTCTTTGTTGTATCTTCATGTACCCAGTTGAAAGGTTAACTATTTGAAGAAGATTAATGGATGCAGCATCTTTCTCTTTGCCCTTTCCATTGATATCTATATTTTGTTTATGCAGTCACCATGCAACCGAGCCCCAGATATCTACTTATTTGCAAGACATTTGTTTCTTTGTGACTCAGGAAAATGTGTTTTTGTAAACTTGCTGCTGAATTAGCCAAACAGTAGTGTGAAAGGGAGAGAAGGAAAAGAATACATGAAGTAGCAAACACAAGAAATAATTAGGAGATAGATGGAAGGGAAATAGAAGAAAAAGCAAGTACTTCAGAGTAAAATGGTAGGATCATGAAAATAATAATCATTTATATAAATTATCTTTATTTTTATTTATTTTTTTTTTTTCAGTACGCGGGCCTCTCACTGTTGCGGCCTCTCCCGCTGCGGAGCACAGGCTCCGGACGCGCAGGCCCAGCGGCCACGGCTCATGGGCCCAGCCGCTCCGCGGCATGTGGGATCCTCCTGGACCGGGGCACGAACCCGTGTCCCCTGCATCGGCAGGCGGACTCTCAACCACTGCGCCACCAGGGAAGCCCCAATAATCTTTATTTTCTAAGAAAAGTAAAGCCTTTCTTTTACATAGGTCATATTAGTAATGTCAGTAAAGAGGAAGAAAAGGGATTAATGGTTCAATGTTTTCTAGGCATAAGTACTGGAAGTAAAGTACTTTTTGTTTTTGGGGTTTTTTTTGAGAGAGTGTCAGAGAAAGGAAAACCAAGGTGAGGATGCAAATAAATAAATAAATAAATAAATAAATAAATAAATAAATAAAAGATGAGTATTATTTGGGGTTTCAAAGGTCAAACTCAGTATTCAACTTACCTGAAGCCTCATTCTGAGAGTCAGTTACATGTAGTACAAAACAGACATCTTGGTCCCTGATCATTTTATTAGTTCTCATTCATCAGCATCACAGAAAACCTAACTAAATTAGAAATTAAATCAGTAAGAAAAAGCTGGTGTCTTTTTTCAAGTGATTTTGTGTCTATTTTTAAGTAAATCATTCCAAAACACAGGAATATTATTGTGTCAAAATAAGCAGCCTATGTAACAGAAGAAAACATTGAAATTATTTTGAATAAAACAAGAAATCTTAAATGGTCTTGGCAAGAAAGTGATGCTCCTTTCAGGTTATTTTTCTTTAAGCTTATTTTATTTTTAATCTAGCAGATAGAAGAATTTTGATGGTTAAGCTTTAAAGTTCTACCATCTTCAAACCTGAAAATCTGCTTTTAGGAACTAACGTAACTTCACATCTTGATTTTACACAGATCTTCCCTTTCTAATTTCAAGCAGAACTTGCTGGCATTTTTTTCTTTTGAAATAGTTTATGATCTCTGACATTGAGCTACCATGCTATTAGAAAGAAGTCATATTTCCCAAATTACCTTGGAATATTCTGTGGCTAGAATTTTAAAAAATGGAATATCTTGACCAGAACCTGAGTTAATGTTTGACTTTAGTGTTTAAATAAATATATTGTCCTGTTCTGTGTTGGAGTAATCACCTGGAAGGTTAAAGAAACTGGCAGTAATTTCAAAGTCAGAGGGAACAAAATAAAGGCCTGCTGGAGATGGAGGCTCTTTCCCTTCCTTGGAGAATAAGAAATGGGTGTACCACTGGGTGAAGGAATGAAATGGAAGGAACAATTTACAATCAGTAGGACAAAAAAATTTGCAAATGTAGACACCCTGGTACCAAAATGTGCTAGGGAGTGTGAAGTGGGGAATGAGATTTCTCAGTAATACTCAAGGTCCCTGTGGGATAGTGCAGTTAGTGTGGGTGATGTAATGCTTGATATAAAAGACGGGGCAAGTGACTGGTATTCAGTTCCTTGACTTGCATTTTAAGAGCATTCCAGGCAGAAACATGCATAGGCACTGAAAGTGACCAAAAAATATAGCACTTTCTCCAATCTGTGTCTTCAAATCAATTTGGCCTCAGTTTCCATGGCAGCTTACCAAACAATAATTTTAACCTCATTCAATTTCTAGAAAAATAGTCACTTTTTCTAGTTACATTACAAAATGAAGAAATTAGCAATTCATTTTAAAAGGGGAATAGATTACTTTGGGGAATTGGTAATAGGATTTTATCATTGGTTTATTCCAATAAATATGGTCTGTTTGTCATCATTGGAGATCTGTGCAGTGATATTCTGAATGAATCCCCAGTCTCAGGTCTAGAACTTAATGGACAGGTGTTCATTTCAGCATGATAGAAGTGAATTAGAGTTTCAATTCAAATTCTAACAGATGGTATTGTCACAGATATTAAATTACACTATCAATGATAGATATAATTCCCATATTAAACCAGAGATTAGCATTAGGGCAAAATGTACTAAGGTATAGTAAGAGTATATTCACTAAGGAAGAGAAGTTCTAATTTTTAAGTAAGATTTGGAGAATAAAGGGCCATGAGTATTTTTCAGAATCACTCAGAAAATTACTTTACAAAATCAGTGTGAGCTGGGTCAAGATAATTATCCTAATATTTTTTTTAAATTACATTTGGTCCACCCATGTATTACACAAGGAAAATTAATACTTTGTTAATTATAAAACAAATATTAAAATTTGAAAAGAAATTATACAAATGTTCAATAAGCAGAAAATGACTCATACATTAAATGTGTATGCTAGAGTTTATCACTTAATAAATTGCCAAACAATCTTATTGTTTATTATCACAACAGTATTACTTTTTTTTCAAAAGTGCTATATTATCAGCACAGTTGTGATGTTTATTTTAGTGTGACATTGAGTAATTTAACTATTTAGTAATAGTTAATCATTTTCACCATGAATCTATTTGCTACACCTTTTAACTTCCTATTTACTTTTCAGCTGTTAAATATATAAAGAACTGTGATTTGGGTACAAATGTAGAAAACATAAAACATTTTCATTCACAGCAAGTTTTAAGTTATGTCCTAATTCAAGATATTCTGGAAGCAACTTAAAATATAATGTTTAGGTCCTTCAAATGACCTTCCATTTAACTCAAAGCAAAGGAACTTTGCAATAAGTAAAAGCAAGATTTATTTTACAGCAAGAAGAACCACGATGCCTGCTAAATGTGAGGAAATCATATGGCTTCAACCTTTCCCTCAGATAACTGTGTTCACAACACTGATATAGAATGTCTTGTGACAGCTAAGTGTATGGTGGAGATCGGCCCATGTCAAGATACAGAAATGTTTCTCTGTTCTCAAAACTACCATAAGTGATTTTCAGATAAGACGCTTTGTCGTTGCTTCCAGGTTATTTCAATTCGCTCCTATGTGGAAGCATGTAGAGTAGCAAATACTATTTAGTTATCAGCCTCTGGAAGAACTGTTAGTCAAATTTCATTGCCTCTAAAGTTGAACTGCTGTTAGGATTTAGAAGCACACTTCAGTGTTTGGGTCAACACACTTGGATCCTGCTCTCTCAAGAAGGAAATTTATCTCATCTGCATAGTGTGAGAGTTTAGGGACTAATTCATAGATTTTAATGGTCTTTTCATTTACTGCACTGCATGAGGTGACAGTCACAGTTTGTTTTGTTCTGCCTAAATTTGATTTTATATCATCTTCACATATGGCACTTCAGCATTATCACCACTGGGCTTTCCCCATAGGAGCTGTATACTCTTGTTCTACAGCTCCTGATGTGACAGGGTACATAGAGAATGGCTCTGGATAACTGAGCCTGTCAAGAAAGGATAGATAGAGAGGAAAATGGATGTGTCAATTCTTTGTCATTCAGCTGCACCATAAAGCTACTTTCAAAATGTGACTAGTTATTTGGTGAAGATAAGAGTTTCTGGCCAAAGCTCTATGAATGAAATGGTTGCATCTCAATCTCACATAAATATAAGTATGCAATTGATTCTTAGTAATATGCCACTGGCTCATCTAAATGCCCAGCAGAGTCTCAGACTACCAACAATCATGTGATAGGACAAAAAGCTCAAGGCTGAGCTTGGAGAACAGAAATATATGTAAATCATCATCATCATCCTAGTTATGGCATGTATATTTATTATTGTTCACACTGTCTATTGAGAGCTTTCCATGTCAGGCACTGAACTCAGCCCTGTTCCAAATATAATCTCATTGAATCTTTGCAACAGTTCTGTGAGTTATATTCTATGATTAGTGTCACTTTACTGATGAGGAAAATGAGGGTCAGTGAAGTTAAGTAACTTTCCCAAGGTATATGATTAAATGACAGAGCCAGAATTAGAACCAGACTCCAGACTCCAAGCTATGCCATGCTGTCCCCCATGGCTATGTGTTTTATTTTTCATCTTTCAATTGTATCCCAAAGACAGAAATAAGTGTGTTCTTTTTTAGATTATCTACCTGCCCTTTATCCATTCTTTCCATAAGCATAACTATTTCAGGAGTTGACTTTGTCTTGAAGACAGTATGTCAAATTTTATACTCAGATAAAGGTCGCTGAAGGTAGTGAGCACGTGCCTATGGATGAATTTGTCTACTGTGAATTGTATATTATCCCAACACTGTGGTTAGAATGACTATATTTATTATGTGGACTAGGGTGGAAATGAGGAGTGGGTAATTGTGCTCCAGCACTAAAAATTCATTACAGAATTTACCTGAGAATTCATGAAGTTTCCAAAAGATCCTGTAACATGAAGTTACATTCACATTCCTGAATATTGCTGACTTCTTCATTTAATTAAGTATCCTATTTTAAAGCCATATAAAATGCATTAATGCTCTATGTATCTTTTGACATACGGCCAATTGTGTATAACACTCTCAATCTGCCAGCTGTGTTTTAGGAACAAAAATATTTTGTTTTCAGACAGCTTGATAGAAATCCTGAAGTTTGTGAGAAAACAGAACTTCTTAAAAATGTGATTTTTTTTTGAACCACTGGAAACTCTGGGGTGATAATCAAAAAAGAAGAGTCCTTGATTTTACCGTAATAGCAGCCTTGTTGTTTTTCAATAATAACATGTTGCCAAATTGTATTCAGCTTATTTTCCACGGTGACTTCTAGTTAGTCCCTTACTTTTTGTTTCAGGATCTGATAGAATAAAGAATGCTTCTCTGGTCTGGGCCAGACTGTGCTTTCCTGTGTTAATCACAAAAGGAAAATTTTAGGATGCACAGAGACTGGTTAAAGGGATTTAGACCCTAAGAAATGTCATGTCTAAAACATAATTAAATGTTATTTTCAGTGTTTTCCCTCTGCCTAAGGACAGAATCTTCACTTGCTCAAATTGCTTAGAGCTGGTGATTGGGACAGATGGTGGGCAGGGCAGGGGGTGCTATTGCTTTTACTCTGAGCCTTGGAGCTCTTGCTCAGAGGGGGTTCTGACCCCCTTTATTATCTCTACCAATGGAGAGGACAGGAATCTATGATGACATGTATTTCTAATCTCTGCCAAGGCTATAATCATATTAGACTAGTGTTTTGCAAACTCTGGATTGCAACCCACTGGTGGATTGTGAAATCAATTTAATGGGTTTGACCAGCATTTTAAAAAGAATTTGGAATCGAATACATTGCACATTTTCAAACTTCTGTTTCAGTTGTGTGTGTGTGTCTCTGTGTGTGCTGGGTCACGATATAAAATGTATTTCTTACTCTCGGATGCAAAATGACAAGTGTGAAAGCTATTGCATTGGACTTCTACCCTTGACATATCAATTATGACATTCTTTTGTTTTATTTCAGAAGAAGCCCTTTTTCTTTTTCCTGAGTAAATTAGGGAGTTCAACAAAAAAGTAGGATTTCTAAACGAAGGACTTCAAGCAACCAGTTTGCATATGTTGCTCATTCTTAATCAGTACAGATATACAGCTCTGGTGGTATGCCGTCATCTTTCCATTTAGTAAAAAGGCATATCTTGCATAAGAAAAGCAATCGTAATTGATTAATATCATCTGTTTGCATGGGGAAAAAACTAATTATATACCAGAAGTCAAGAGATTCAAATCTAAGTGAAAAACTTCCACCAATACTTACAACTGAACACCCATAAAGAGCAAAGTACGGTTTTGACAAGAGAAGGGGGTCAGGAATAGAAAAAGAAATGATACCCAGGCTCTGTTGTCAAAGATATTTACAGTCTAGTGAGAGAGACTTGGAAAGCAATAATTCAACTGAACAACCAATGTGGGATTGTTCAAGTCCTTGGTCTATTGGCTCTCAAACCCATCCCTTGCACTGCCCTGCTCTGCTCTGCATCATGATGGGCTGACCCCTACAAGTGACATTTTTAAGGTTCTTTTGTCAACCTGGTTAAGATATCGGAGGACAGGAAGGTGAAGCCGTGATACTCCTCTCCCTCCTTCTTGCTGTCCATGGTGCCAGGTCCCTTTGTAGAAGCCTGTGATGGTTCTAGGTTCCTCTCGGGGACTCTGGCCCCTGGGTTCTGGTTCTGGCTGCATCTGCTCTTTCTTTTGGCCTTATTGTCCAGTTGCGGCAGCAAATTCCTGTTTTTGCTAATTTCTCAATTGCTTCACCATTCTCTTGGCCTCTCAGAGATCTTTCATAAGCTTTGTAACAATTTTCTGCATTAAATTCCCTTTGTTTTGGGTACTCAGATTTGTTTCTTTTTTCCAGCTTAGACTAATTAATACAAGAGTTTAGAATGAGATATTTGTGCATAATTATCATAACAATAACATACTAATTTAATGCTTACATATGTCAGGTATTATTCTAAGCGACTTTTATGTATTAACAGTTCTATTTCACAGATGAGGAAACTGAGGCACAAAGAGGTTACTTAACTTGCCCAAGGTCATATGACTGTTAAAGCATTGCCTTGGGCTTCCCTGGTGGTGCAGTGGTTGAGAGTCCGCCTGACGATGCAGGGGACACGGGTTCGTGCCCCGGTCCGGGAAGATCCCACATGCTGCGGAGCGGTTAGGCCCATGAGCCATGGCCGCTGAGCCTGCGCGTCCGGAGCCTGTGCTCTGCAATGGGAGAGGCCATAACAGTGAGAGGCCCACGTACCGCAAAAAAAAAAAAAAAAGCATTGCCTTGCCCTGATTTTCAGTTTGAATTTTTTTTTTTCAACTGCCCGGTGCTTTAGCTGTAGAAATCTTCTTTTATGTGTAAGCATTCATCAAATTTATCACGTATTTTGTAAATTCAAGTATCTTTTTTTTTGACTTGACTTATAGTTGACATACAATATTATGTTACTTTCAGATGTATAACATAGTGATGTGACATTTATATACATTATGATTTGATCATCTAGATAAGTCTAGTAACCATCTGTGACCATACAAAGTTACTGCAATATTATTGACTACATTCCTTATGCTGTATATTACCATCCCCTGACTTACTTATCTTATAACTGGAAGTTTGTACCTCTCACTCCCCTTCATCTATTTTGCACAACCCCCACCCTTCTCCCCGATTGCAGAAATTTATGATACTGAAGGATTGCTTGATCAATATGAATGAAAACTTATTAAGCATCTATTATATACCAAACACTATGAATAGGTGTTATGGTTGAAAAAGGCATGTTGACTGTGCTCTATAAATAAACAGCCCCTCTTCCAACCTGATTTTATAAGTGTGATGTCACTGCTAAAAATCAAGGACTAAAATCAAGTGGAATAGACTTCCAAATCCCAGTTAAGTGAGATCTAGATGGCTGCCCGGAAATGATATGTTTACTTTTGAAATAAAGTTACATTCAGAAATATTGCTCTCTGATCCTCAAAGAAATCATTTGCAGCCTTATCCTGAAAACAAGTACTCCTTACTTTGTCCATTTGAAGTAAACATTCATTTTAGTACCAGGGTAAATCAGGTCGGGGAAGCAATATTTCCTTTGTAGCTAAGCAATCATTGATGCACAACATTATGGTTGTTTCTCGTTACTGTAGTTTGGGGAGCTACTTTTCTCAAACTTTCTCAATCAATATAATATAAATCTACCAGCTACCATCCAAACAACCCTCTGGGTATAGATTATTCAGGATGCATACAAGGCTACTCATATTATGGACTGAAATGTACAATCAAGCAAAATGATGTGCACACAGCTGTTTTATATTTAGTTGGCTTTTTAATGTGAGCTAATTTGTTGTAGGGATTGAGGGCATTACAAAGACTTATTTCAAGTTTCAGATGAGATAAAATTATTGTCTGAAGGTGAAACATTAGTCTCCACTCAACTTGAACAGACGTTACTTTTGTATTTTGTAATGTCGGATGGAGTAAAGTGTTTGATATATTAGCACATACAAAGATAATAAGGCTTCACAATACCTCCTCCCTCTGTGAAACCAACATCTTAAAACCCCTACTTTCCTTTTATAATGATAAATGTGAATAAAAGGAAAGGTGATATGAATATCACTTAGACTTGAAAACAGTCTATGTGAAAATTAGATGGTGACTGCATAACAAAATGCAGTATTCACCTTGTTCTTAGATTTATATCTTAGCTAAATTCTCTGACAGAAGGTAGGGCTGTTCAATGGCTACCGAATGTGTGGAAGTTGCTTTCACTTATGCATCTTTTCCCCCCCTTGGGCAAAAGTGAAGCACAGAAGAGGGGAGAAAAAGACCTTGAGGGGAGTAAAATGTCATCTTCTGGTTTTAGGAATAACCGGCACTCTCTCCTGAAACTACACCATGACAGAAAACCTTGTTAAGAAGAGAATCAGCACCAAACCATTATGCAGGTGAACTATAGCTTCTGAAATGGAGGAAGTTAGTGACCCCGAATGGAACAGTATTGTATAGGTTGTGAAAGATACATCTATACTGTCAGGAGGTTAACAGGGTACAGAATGTTAATTGTAACAACCATGGAAAAATAGATGGACCAGAAACATTTAATTTTTTCAATGGATATTTTTAACTTACTGAGAAGTCTAAACTTAAGAGGAATGCTAGTCTCACTTTATAAGAGTTCCTGTTGTTCTTGTTAGCTCATTATGAAGACCTGGATTTGTTGTTTAATCTGAAATACTAGCAAGTAGAACACATACTTATTTTCTGCTTCTAAGTAAGCAGGTATGTTATCTATGTTATGGAATAAGATCTTATTTAAGTGCCCTGCTATATTAGTGACCCATTAAATGTGTAGTGAAACAAATGTTATAATTGAATGACTTTAAAGGCAGTGCTGTTTAATAATAGGAAACCATCTATACAGTTCAAATATAGTACAGGGCCTGAAAGAAAAAAAAAGATGCGAACAAGTTAAGTTATAATCAGAAATTATTATCTTAAGTTCCACTATTACTCTTTGATTTCTTTACCCACTTACATTCACTGCCATCTTCACAAGGATCCTAAAGTTTCCTATCTCCTAAATATCTTTCCAATCTGTACATTTCCTTCCATTCTCACAGCCACTACACTGCATCAAGCCACCTCTCACATAGACCATTACAATATGATTCCAAGCAGTACTATTCCCTTTACACTCGTTCTTCTCTAGTCCATTCTAATTCATTCTCCATTCGTCAGTCAATGTGATATTTCTAACACATTTAAACATATCAATTCCCTGCTCAAAACATTCCAGTGTTTCTCCTTTTCCCTCAGGGTAAAGATCAAATTTCATAATATAACTTACCAGTTCCTGCTCAATCTGACTTTGGCTTATTATCTATGAGGTTTAAGCCAGATGGGGGTAGATATCTGTGGTAGATTGAAATACCCAGTTTTTTAGCCTTTTCCATTAAAAGATGGAGTCTGTTTTCCCACCCTATGAATATGGGCTGGCCCTGTGACTTTCTCTGATTACTAGAACATCACAGAAGTCAGAGTGTGTGAGCTCTGAGCCTAGTTCTCAAGAGGACTTGCAGCTTCTGCTCTTGCTTTCAGGGAACCCTGTAACTGCTCTGTGAAGAGTCCTGGGCTAGCCATCTTGAGCATGAATGACCACATGAGGAGAGAGACCCAGCATTGATGAGTCAGCTCAGCAAAGTTCAGCCAATATTTCTGACCCATGGAAATGGGAGCCAATAATAATTTGTTCTAAGGCACTAATTTTTAGGATGACTTGATATACAGCAAAAGCTAACACTATCCTATTTTCCATGGTCTACCTTTTCGATTTTGATGAAAAAATATGCTTTTTTAATCCCATCATAAAATGAACAATATCATGACCCACGTTCCCCAAATTCTATGTTTCTGTGACAGTCCGGGTATTTCTGAGAATTCTATCCCATTTGTTACAGCTCACCAACCCCATCTGCTCTGGGAGGTTGTGGGGATGATGGTGACACAGTGATGTTAGAGGTGGGGAGGGATGCTCCTAGAGCTGAATCTAGTTAGTGCAGGTTTATGCATGAAAATCCTTGATTCGATGGCTTGTCAGGTAGGGACAGGGTGATGCTGGCTTCCACAGCTATAAAGTAATTATGAATGGGCCTAAACCCATGAAGTTGCATTAAAAATCAATCTAAAAATAACTGAGGGTGCAGACATGAAGTGATACCTATTCCCATGGGAAAATATTTTGACTAGCTTGTCAGCCCTTAAAGAACCTGAAATTCCATTAGAGATGAGCTGAGTACTCCCTTCTCCGGGTGAAGGATAGATCTTGGCAGGCTACTTGACGTCTGAATTCTATCTGGGACTTCAAGGAATTCCTGTGAATAGGTGTCTCAACTTTAAGGTTCTCCAAAGATTTTGGTCAAGGCAGGCCAGGGTGGAGTAAAGCTCCTCCTCAAGGATTCCTGAGGCATTGCCTCCGCTCTGGACTCCTCAGATTTCTAAATGTGGCTGGTGAGCCAAATTACTTGGAGTTACAGTCACTGCCCTGAAAATCGATCTTTCAGAATCTCTTTTCTCTACTCTGACAGCTGTATCTCTTCAGGGGGTCTTAATTCTAATTAGAATAGTATTTTAGGTACCAGGTCACATCACCTCCTCTGGGTTTTCTTTACAGGTCAACTTTATCTTAAGTAACTTTCTCCCAGCACCATCTGACATGTAACAAAGTGACTTGAAATCTTATTGACATAGGTGAAAATTCTGCTCTGGCATTATTAGCAAAGTGACCTTGGGCAAATCACTTAACCTCTCTGGGTTACTCTGAAAAATGAGTATACTACCCACCTGGCAGGTTTGTTGTGCTCCAATGACATCATGCTTCCCCAGAACTTTCTCCATATCACATGGATTTACCATCTCCATCAGAATCATCTATTTTTCTTTCAGTCAGTCATTCAATGATATTTGTTGAGTTCATACTAGTTACATTCTAGTAGGGGGAGACAGACAATAAAGAAAATAAATGAGTAAAATATATAGTATATAGAAAATGATAAGCACTTTCAAGGAAAATAAAAGTAGAGCAGAATAAGTAGGGTTACAAAGGCCAAGATGGAGTGGGGGTCACAGTAGTCAAGGTAAGCTTCACTGAGGAAAAGTGTTTGATTGAAGATCTTAAGGAAGTGAGTGAATTAGACAAATGGATATTGAGGGAAGAAAACTCCAGGCAGAAGGAACAGGCCCCAAAGCAAATGGCATGCTTGACATGTTTGGGAGGTAGCAAGGAGGCCAGTGTGACTGGAGTGCTGGAGAATGAGTGGGAGAATAATATAGGAAAAGATCATAGAGATCACGGGGACTAAATCATAGTGGACCTCATGGGCTACTGTGAACACTTTGGCTTTACCTCTGGTTGCAATGGAAATGTTTTATAGGGTTTTGAGCAGAAGACTGATGTGATCTGATTTTCATTTTTGTTTTCTTAGTTGAAAATAGACTCTAGGGAAAGAAGGAGGAGAGCAGGAATACCAGTTGGGAGGCTACTGCCAATGATGGTGGCAAGGACCAGTGTGGTAGCTATGGATGTGGTGAGAAGAGGTCAGATTCCAGACATATTTTGAAAATAGATCAAGACTTCCTGATGAATTAGACATGGAATGTAAGAGAAATAGAGGTGTCAAAGATGACTCTAAGATTTCCAGACATTTTATGTAACACATCCTTCTCACATCCCCCTGTTAAAACTTATTGGCTTTGTGTTCTATTCAATCAAGTTCTCAACACTCCCAACTAACTGATTAATGAACAAATGCTATTTCAATAGAGTTTTGGTTTTAACTTATTGTTTTAGGCTGACCCTAGGTTAAGCAGCCAAAGTGTGTAGAGATGCTTGATTTATTGGGCTGAGGTTCAATCAAGGATTAGGGCCTATTAAGTCCCTAACCAGGAAATATTTATGCTGCAAGCCCAAATTCTTATGACAAGCCTGGTTCCATGCCTCCATGGAACCTCCATGCCAGCCTGGTTCCTCACTATGGCAGCTCGCTTTTGTTTAGACTCAGAATTACTTTGGCTCTGAACTCCCTCAGGTATATAATTAGGGATTATATCTAGGTTTTTAAAAAGACCTCAGAAGGCAACACCTAATGTTACAAGTGGTAGGAACATTTATCCTCATTCACCTTAATGCATCTTATTGGCCTTCCAAATTAAGTACTTTAAACTTATCTCTTAAAATAGAATCTTCCCTAAAGCAATTATACTCCAATAAAGATGTAAAAAAAAAAAAAGAAAAAGCAGCTTCCCAATTCCTTTCCCACCCCTCAGTCCAAAAACTTTATGTTTGAAATTGCAAAGGCAACTAAGTGTTCCCATGAAGGAAGCAAAATGCTTTATATATCAAATGTGAGAACAAATTCTTCTTTGCTGGATTAATCCCATAAGTATGACCATCGATTTACGCCCCAAAATCATCACTTGAGGAAATGCATAAAAGAGTGGGTCAAGAAACACCAAAATGTATTCACCATTTGAGTTAACATACAGAATTTGTTTCCAGGTTTCATATGTTGACTGTAGCAAAAAAAGAAAATCTAGCATTTAATTAGCTCCTTGCTCAGGAACATGCTAGGACTAAGAAGGATTCAGCTATTGACCATTTCTTCTCATTTTTTAATAGATGTTTAAGTGAAAACAATAAAACAGTATTCACCAGTGTTTTGTGATTCCTTCCTTAAGAATTTTCTATTTCAGAGTCAACTAAAAAGATTACAGCAGTATTTAAAAATTGTTTCCAAAGTCACTTTAGGGAAGGTGTTGATCAACAGAGACATGCCTTTTCATCTTTTCATGAATCAAGATGAGACATTTTGTCTATTTCATTCTCTTGCTACTCTTTACCTTCAGAAATTGCTTATTCTTTGTTTGCCTAGAAAACTACCCCTGACCATGTTTGTTCAGCATAAGACCTTTGGAATTTCTTCATCTTTTCTGTAAAAACAACCATTTAACACTAGGAAATCTAGTCAACTATTTTGTAATTGGTTTCTATTGTTACTTTAATGTAGCTTTAAAATTTGGAGCTTTGTAAAAGCCCAAATATTTTGAACTGCTACATTTTAATAGCATTTTAACAGCATGTAGAATATTGTATACAACAGTTTGACACATGCTTGATAAATTGTTATAATTGTTCCTTAAATTCGCTGTGATAGAAAGTGTTAGGTAGCACCACATACTCAGTTTTCCAAAATGTTAGCTGTAATAATTGTCACTGTTTTCCTTTACCACACTGAGATGCTATTTCATTTGGGTATTAATTACCATCTATATTAATTTCTGCCTCATTTTTATTTTTATTTTATAAGATGGTAGAATATAAACTTGATAGTGAATTAAAAAAAAATATTTCAGACTCTGTTGTTAGCCTGCCTTCTCTACAGTACAAGCTCCAGTGGCTAAATATAGTATGATAGCATATCATTGAAATGGAGATCTCCTGATAATATGGCAAATGTTTAGGAAACCATCTTCTGAATTGTTGCCAAAACACAATAAATCTCCTAGATTAAAAAAAATCTGAGCTGTTCTTATGGGAAAAAAATGACCACCAATATAACCAACATTATTTTTATATCTGTTAGTTTCAACAACATTTGGACTCTCCCCTCCGACTGTCTGTAGAATTCTTATAGGTTTTCTTTGTTTTAAAAGCTTTTTCTTTTTCTTTTTCTTTTTTCTTTTTGTTTTGGGGACAGTAAGGGAGAGTTCCACCTTTGCTAAATTGATTTATACTTGATGTACAGACAGAGCAAAACATTCCATTGCTTAGTGTCTTGCATTAATTTTTACCATACTGGTTCTGACATGCATTTGAATATGATGCAGCTTATACATTTCTAAAGAGAAATAATGGACAGTAAATGTTCATTGTTTTACAACTGCATTTTATTGCTGAGGATTTTTGAAGATGATACAGACACACACTAAAAATTCAACAGATGACCTTAAAGTGCACTAACATTTCAACTGACATTTTCGTACATGATTTATACTTTGCCCAGTGGTCAGACAGTGAATCAGTCAAGCTGATTTATCCTGATTCATGAAAAGGTGAAAAGCTGTGTTCTCTGTGACTCAACACCTTCCCTGGGGTGATTTTGGAAACAGTTTTCAAAGACTTATTCTAAATTTTTTAGGCTGACTCTGAACTTCAAAGCCCTGAAAACAAAGAAATCAAAACAACAAAATGATAAATAATATTTGGTTATTATATTTGTCAAACATGACTTCTTCAAGACTGGATGGTATATATATATATATATATATATATATATATATATATATATATATATATATTTTTTGCGGTACATGGGCCTATCACTGTTGTGACCTCTCTCATTGCAGAGCACAGGCTACAGACACGCAGGCTCAGCAGCCATGGCTCACGGGCCCAGCCGCTCTGCGGCATGTGGGATCTTCCCGGACTGGGGCACGAACCCGTGTCCCCTGCATTGGCAGGTGGACTCTCAACCACTGCACCACCAGGGAAGCCCAAGACTGGATGGTATTTTTAAAATCATTACTTCTTTCTCACCAAGAAATATATGCATTTTTATTTATTATGAGAACTGGTCCAATGATATTTTTCTTTCATATTTTTGATATGGACTGGGGAATTATGCACATATTTGAGAATCAGGACATATTTAGAATTTCTCAAAGTTTACTCAAAAAAAAAAAAAAAAAGGGTCCAGAAAAATTTGACGTTAGAAAGCAAAGCAAATTATTCCCAGGAAGAGGCAAAGAGTACTTGGAGGATGACAACCCAAATAGACTTAGCTGTAAAGAGCACTTTTTACTTTTACAAGAAGAATCAAATCCAGAAAGCAGTTATAAATAACAAGGTCTTTTATTTAGCTGAGAGAAACTGATTTGTTTTTTTCCTAATAAGCACATACATACAGCTGTTTTTGCCAAGTGCCAAAGCTTTGGGCAGTATATGCAGAAAAGAGACAAAGGCTGCCCTTGCCAATAGGAACCCCCAGAGTCAGAAGTTCCACAAGTTTTAGGAGTAATGGAATGTATTGTTGCCTTGAAGAGTACATAGGTTTCATTCCTAGGAGTTCATTATTTAAGACCATATAAAGTCCTTCCAAATCAATGGAGGAAGACTGTACATACAGTGATTGTTAAAGACCAATGGAGCAACAAATGGAATGGAAACTGAGTGCCCCATTAACCTCTCCTTATGTCAGAGAAAAATCAGAAATGAAAGGAAAAGGTAAAGTTGAAAAAGAAAGAAAAAAAGACCTAATTCTATGAACAACGCACCTAATAAAAGCATAAAAGAAAAAAAATCAATCCTTTTTCTCACATCATCTGTATGAGCCTAGGACTGGAAAGCAAAGCAATATATAGTACTTGCTTAGCAGAATGTGTTATGGCACAGTTCATTGCCATAAACAAATAACAGCAATATAACCCCCCCTTTGAAATGAAATAGAGATCAGTAAGCAGCCCTCATCATATCAAGGGACTTCAGTAAAGAGATCTGTAGATTTTGGTGACTACAGGGTATCAGCCTTTTAGAGTTTAACTGATTATATTCATCTAATTGGGAAGCCTGTTTGGGTTTGAAACACATTGCAGATTCAGTCCATTCCTCCTATATTTTAGGGCCTTCGAGTTTCATTAGATAAGTTTAATTTTTGGGGGGGTGATATTTGGGGGGAGGTTCAAATGATAGAGAACTTTTATTATAGTTAAGTATTCTATCGGTCTGTAAGGCCTATAACTTTGTGTCCTGGTGACAAAATTCAGTCTTGTGTTTACAACAGAAATGGAGGTCACCACAATGCTTTATGAAACAAGAAAAGTGAATGGGCTTTTTCATTCTATAGCAGGTTTAGAATTTTCAAAGCGTAGAGTGTATTTCTACTTGTTGATGCAAGTCTTTACTGGGCAGTTGCTTTGAGCTACTAACCTTGGTTAGAGAAGGGATTGGGGAGAGAGATAGCAACTGAATCTCTAAATAGTGAGATTTTGTAGAAGTTACTGTAGAAACTTCAGAGAGATGTCATTAACCATAAAGTTGATAACTACCTGATTACCACTACTCAGAAATGACAATTCTGGGTTTATAACATATGAAATCATACTTTATATGCAGCATTGGGAAAATATTGCTGTTAAAAGATGACATGTTTCTGAAAACTTAAATTATTTTAGGACATCTGACAACTATACAATCTATTAATGTAGCTATTCCATTACCCTGTTTTTATCTTTAGGTCCCAAAGAAAGAAAGAAACAAACAAACAAAAAAACAAATTTGGAATTACTTCTTCTCAGTTCAGGAATATGAGAGCTAAAAGCAGAAAACATTAACTTTAATAATAATTGAAGTAAGTTTCAGTCTTGAGAATCATGAAAGTCAAGACTTTTTAATTTTCAAAGCTATTATCTATGGTATTGACCTGGTTCATATACAAAATGGTGGGTGTGATGAAGGACATAGAAAAGATTAGATGCAGCCAAAGAATAAAACAGAAGCCTGAGAAAGAAAAGTCAAGAATGGAAAAACAACAATGCAAGTCAGCAAAACCAAGGTTAATTTTTATACTAAAGTTGTATGCTCTATATATGTCACATGAAGTCTAAATTACAAGGGCATAATCTTCAACTATCAATAATTTAGGTCTTGGTAATGGATTTTGAATCATCCATAAAATATACTCTCTTTTTTTTTTTTTTTTTTTACTCCTTATAGCTTATTACAGACTCTGGAGATAGACTGCCTGGGTCTGATTCCCAGCTCTACCACTTATTGGCTGTGCAAGGCTAGGCAAGTCACATAATCTCTTTATGTCTCAGTTTCTGAAAAATGGGGATACAAGGTTTGTTCTGAGTGTTAAGTGAGTTAACATATGTCAAACACTTAGAATAATGCCTTCTGACCTATAGCAAGTAATTTTATATACATATATGTGTGTGTTATGATTATTACTAGTAACACATCCATTAAAATGTAAATAGTAGAAGAAAACTGAGAATATATAAAAATATAGATTTATATTCATTCATTTAACATTTACTGAGGTCCTAGTGTGTGATAAACATGATATTAATTGCTAAGGATACACAGATAACAGAGAGTTCAGGATCACTGGATTACAGAGTGTAAGGGGTAAGTGTTGAGATATGAGACCAAAACAGTAAGCAGGGACTTTGAATGCCATACTGAAGGGAGTAGATTTCATCCTGAGAGTGATAGGGGGATACCAAAAGATTTCAAATTAAAGGGATGCCATGACCTGATTTAATTTTTAAGATAAAGCCGTTGGAAGAGTGGAGGAAGGGTTGAAGGAAGGGTGTAGGGGAGCAAAATAAAATCTGAGATTAAAGATGAGACCATTTCCATAATACAGGTGTAAAATGATAAGGATCTAAATGAAGCAATGGCCATAGGGATAGAAAGGAAAAGACAGATTCCAGAGATGTTTAGGAGACATAATTCACAGGATTTGGAGATCAGCTTGGATTGGTGGGCAGCATAAGGGAAAAGGATTAGTTAAGGATGACTTCAAGAATTTTACCTCAGGGAAATAGAAAATATAGGAAGAAGAGTAATTCTGGAGAGGGAATTGTGTATTCGAGTTAGGTCATGTGAGCTTAAGTTACCTGTTAGACATCCACATAGTTGACAGTTTTACATGAGTCTGAATATCAGGAAAGAAATCTGAGTTGGAGATAAAGACTTGAAAACTGGCAGCATGTGGTTATAGCTGAAGACAAGGGACTATGTGGGTTTAGCCAGGAAGAGAAGGAATGATTACTTGGGAAACAATACTTAATATATTCATTTTAAAAGAAGAAATCTGGGAGGTGAGTGAGGAGGAGTATAGAAAGAAGTAAAAGGAACCCCCCCCCCCTCAGTTTCTCTTAACTCTGTGAAGAGAGTCAAGGAAATAGAAAATTTTATGAAGGGTAGAGGTGGCAAATGATGCTATGATGTCAAGTAAGATTAATTCACTCCACATGCATTATATTGAGCACAAACCATATGCCAGATCCTATTGTAGGGATATAGAGGACAGAAAGAATCCACTGGATTTTGCAACAATGGGGTCATAGATGATGCTTACTAGAGAAAATTCAGGATTTGATGATGGCAACATCCAGATGATACAAGTGGCAGGGAGTTGAGAGGATGGTAGTGACACAGTGGATAGAAAACATAACAGAGCAATTCTGGAACCCTGATGGACCCAGCTAGCATGGAAACCCTCCTACTACAAACACCTGAAAAGACTGGATAAAAGATAACCAAAATTTCAAATACACATTTAGATATCTGTGTTCCCAGGAGGCAGAGAGAAATCTCTACATGCCAGAGGAAAATGAAAGATAAATAGGTAGTTATGCAAACCAATAGTTTGTCAGCCATGTAGTATGGGCTGGCATGGGTGAATAAGTAGGGAGAAGAATTTTTAAAAGTCCGTACTAGGTAGGAGCTTTTTTTTTTTTTTTTTTGCAGTACGCGGGCCTCTCACTGCTGTGGCCTCTCCCGTTGCGGAGCACAGGCTCCGGACGCGCAGGCTCAGTGGCCATGGCTCACGGGCCCAGCTGCCCCGCAGCATGTGGGATCTTCCTGGACCGGGGCACGAACCCGTGTCCCCTGCATTGGCAGGTGGACTCTCAACCACTGCACCACCAGGGAAGCCCCAGAGCTTTGGTTTTTAATACCCACAAAAAAAGGACCGGAAATAAGCTCTTGGGCCCACTCAAGGTGGAGGTAACAGAATTGAGACGTGTGTGATTTCCGAAGAAATAGAAAATCAGAATAGACCATTAAAGAAACTGAACATGCCATATAACTATCTACTCTTCTACATATAAACACAATAATGATCATTAACAAAAATAATGGCATGATTTTAAGTTATTTTCCCCAAACATCAAAGATCGCTATAATATACAAACTCTTCTGGAGTTTGAAAAGGAGTTCAGTTTCTCCATCTCAGCTTTTAGAACAACTGTAATTAAAGATGATACAAGAAATGAAAATTACAGGCAATCTCACCTTGAAACATAGGTGCAAAACTCCATAATAAGATTGCAGCAGACAGAATTTAGCAACAGATAGTAAAAACAAGTAAATAAATAAATAAAATTAAAATCATGACAAATTAGATTTTAACCCTAGTGTGTCTAGCATTTCATTATTTTTACTAACATTCCTGCCCCTCCTCACAACATACATCTTTTTCCTCATCATATCTAGCTACAGGGGTTGTTCTTTCACATAGCAAATATAATGATAGTGATTTTTCCTGCCCAGGCTCAAGATAAGTTATGAATTAGAAACGACCTAGAAATATTCCATTTAACTGACTAGCTTAATGGGAAAGAACTTTCTAGAAGAAGTCCATGTTCCTTCAATAAGTTAACCAATAGGCTGTCAAAATTTATTTTATTAGGATGAAAAGGAGCATACAAATGCATATGAATGCAAATTCCTATTGTGTAGACACTCATGCAGTTATAATAGAGAAAGGCTACAATTATCTCTTAATTTTATACTTAAATGTAAACTGCAGCAACTCTGCCTTTTGGAGACAGACTCCTGCTTTAATGCTGCAATTTAAACCTCACACCTTCATTTCATCGATTGTATTGGGTTTCCATTTTGAAGGAAAAATATTGTTTTTTCCCTTTGTGAAAGAAATTCATTCTCTAAACTTCCTTGACCACTTCCAAAATATTTGAAATGATGCTTCACATTTTCAAAAATGATGTCCAGGGGTTACAAATCTGGAGGCTCTGGGTGTGGTTGACACACTGTAGGTGTTCAGATTATACTGGAATGTTCTAGTTAAACTGAGAGAAAGAAATCATCTTGCAGTTTTAGTTGGTCTTTTGAAAATAAACATTTTTGAAGTGTTAAGAGAGGATGAATAGCTTGTCAGTATGGCATCAGTTTGTCTAAAAGTATTGAGCAAGCACCTACTTTGTACCAGATACAATGCTAGGTTTGGAGGATATAACTCAGAAGTCGGACCTCACCCTTGCTCTTATGGACTTAATGGATTGGAAACAGCCCTAGTTTCCAAACTCTCCAGCCATCCAAAGCAGCCAACTATATATTTTCCTATTTTTCCTCCCTCCCAGGGACATGCTTCTGTCTGCTTGGTTTAACAAACCATACATATAGAAAGAACCTGCTTTGACTGAATAAGGTCGGAGTCCTTTCCTCTTATCATAATAGCCTCTGTCCATTCACAGAAAACATTACACCAGAGGTACAAATTACTTGTAATTTATCTGAAAACTTTATAAGTTATCCATTCGCAAAGTCTTTCCATGTTTGAACTCATTTAAAAGGAAGAAGAAGAAGAGTTTTTGAGATGCCTAAAGGAAACGTATTTCTTAAGATCATCAAGAAAGGAATCCAAAAATGTGTCAATAAGGAATGAATGATTAAAACATTGTAAACTTGGGGCCTCAGGACCAAATAAAGTACAACACAGTTGTTAAATGAATGACTGCATAAAAATTGCATTTTTTAACAAGTTTGAAAATTTGATGATTTAATCAGGGGGATAATCTAGATCAGATTCATTAGAATTTATTGTACTAGTGGAGATTAAGCTAGATTCAGGATGTCGGAGTACCAGAAGTTGTGTTTACTTCACTTGTTTTATTTGAGGGATACACTGCAAACACAAATGCATGCAGAATAAAGAATTAATCACATTTTAAAAACATTGAAACCCTATACCATATAAGTGTACTTTACTTTCAGTTGTAATGAGAAGAGAGATTATTCCTCTGGTGCCAATTTTGTGGATAATTATAAAACTTTGCTAGCTTTTTAATATTGTCTTCTTATCCATTCTGTTCACAAAATATACCATCTGAACTATTGATATAAAGGAAGATCACAGAATCAGAGTAACCTGTTTTAATACCTTTCCATCATCATTTGCCACTAATGTTAGGCACATGTTTATCTGTAAAATTTATTCCCACTGTATTTACTTGGATGCTACGCCACCGATCTGTTCAGAATAGTAATTACACAAGCTATAAATACTGTAACAATGGAGGGAGATCATCTTAGTGTAAATTTTCCTCTGGTTGAGAATAGTGTCAATGCCCACGTATGAAAATGGAATGTAGAAATTGCCTACAGTCTTATGAGAAAATTTGTATTGAAAAGCACAGTAATAAATTAGACTATTCCTAAGACTTTTTGTTTAATGAAGAGGATATTGAGGTGCATCTGGGGTAGCATGAGCTCTATTAAAAAGAACTTGTTGATAAGATAGCAGCTATTTGCAGTAATATCTTAGGTGAGAGTCTGGGATCACAATGTTTTACACTTTGGAACACATGTATAGTAATTCTTTTCCTGATACCTTGTGATCAGGTTCCTTTACTTTGGTTTCTTGAATCAGATTTTATACTTTGTGACCCAGTAGGTGATAGTGGTATACTAAAATAGGTGTATACCTCTCATAAGGGCTAAAATCATCCAGTATTTGCTAGTTCCCATTCAAATGAAAGTGGTGTATATAGCATCATGTAGGACTACTGGGGCTCAGCTAAATAGATTTCCAAATAACTTATGTCTAACCCTGTAAGGACCATTGCTTTTGTTTAAACCTTTTTTTTTCTCAAATGATGCCACCCCAAATGTATTGTACTCTATAAGATTATGTGAAACACAATTCAATCCCTTCTTAATTACTCAGAGTTACCAAATGTATGACTATAGATACACATTCAGTTGCTAAATAAAATTATATAAGTACTGAATCCAGGAACTCACTCAATTGAAAAATTACTTTTATTGGACTGAGATTTTTGGTCATTTTTCTCTTTCTCATAAAGTAGAGGATTGTTCAACAGTGTGATCTCCTGTGGGTGTAGCATGACTACCTTTCTGCAAAATTGATTGTTCAATCAAAATCCAAAGAAGCCTTCTCCTAAGTCATTGTTTTATTTCCCAGAAATCTTTACTGTTGCTATAAGTCTCTTTTGGACTTGTCAGCAGCATCCTGAACATCATCTGCTATTTCTTATACTATTGCAATGTACCATAGTTTGTTCTTTCATTAAAACTGTAACTCTTCAGACTGAAAAAAAAAGCCCTATGGCTGGTAGGCTTATAATGAAACACAGTGATGTATTTAAGGACTATTGAGAGGTAGATGGTTATTCTCAAGCTCCATCCACCACCATCAAATACACACATATGTGTGTTTCCACCCCTGTCAAAGAGCCTGCTGCCTTAGTGTTTACAGGCCTCCTGAGAACTCCTGAAAATGAAATGGGTATTAGACTCAGAAGACTACAGACCATGAAACAATATGATGTCAATTACCTTTTTGCTACTGGCCTTCTTTGGTGTCAGAGTTTCCACCATTGTTTTTCTTTCTCTGATTTTTTATGCTTTCTCCATTCTTTCCCCATGACTTCTGTTTTTCTTTTTAGATTTCGTACTTGGAAGATTGACTTTTCTCAACTGATGAAATGTATTCTCTGTTGATGAAACAACCTCTCACAGTATGAGGGGTGACCTTTTCTTGGCTCTTTACTACATTCATTCTCATTTGCTGCACAGAGGCTATTTCTCTACTCTAAGAGGCATCTTCTTTCAGCCCTGTTTTAGATACTTGAGATTTCTGAGTATTTGTAAAGCATTCCTCTACTTTCAAACTTATTCCCTCTTGATGATGTTTATTCACTCAAAAATATCTATTAACTGTCTGCCACATGCCATGCACTATGTTAGGTGTTGGAGATCAAATTGAGAGCAAGTTAGTCATGATGCCTGCTTTCATAAAGCTTCTAGTCCCATGCAAAAGATAGAAGAGCAAATATTGGCTCTAAATTTAACACTACATGTAAGTTCTCTTCCTCCCTTATGCTAACAATAAAATGTGTTACTTAAAGAAGTGACAAGATTATCATGTCTTTGATACAGCACATCAGAATTAATTCCTACATTCATTTACAGGAGGAGGTTTTTGTTTTGGTTTCGTTTGGTTTTATCAGAAACACTAGACATGGATAAGGCTTTGTGACATTTCTTCTCTGTAACACTTTAGAAGGCACGATTTACACGGGATTCTCTACAGTTAATGAATATGCTATTTTTGAGACTTTACGGCTTCTTATTTAATGGCCATAAATCTAAGAGTAACTATATGTCATGACGTAAGAACTATGAGGTCCCATCTTGAGACTTCTTCCTTTAAAATCAGCATTTTGTTTTAAATGTTTAAATGTTTTAAATTTTGTTAATACTACACTTAAAGAAAATTAATAGCATTTATACATGCACATATTTATTTATTTATTTATTTTAAAGCGAAAGAAGCTTTATTCAGGGAGATACACACTCCATAGACAGAGTGTGGGCCATCTTGGAAGGCAGGAGGCACCAGGGTATGGAGTTATCAGTTTTTATAGGGGTGGGTAATTTCATAGGCTAATGAAAAGGAGGAGTATTCCAGCTATTTTGGGGAAGGAGTAGGGATTTCCAGGAATTGGGCCACTGCCCACTTCTGACCTTTACTGTCAGCCTTGGAACTGTCATGGTGCCTGTAGATGTGTCATTTAGCTTGCTGATGTGTTACAATGAGCATATACTGAGGCTCACGGTCTAGTGGAAGTCGACTGGTATGCCATCTTGGACCTATTTGGTTCTAATCAGTTTATGTTGTATCCTCGGGCAATGTCATTCTTTTAAAGGTTGTGCCCTGCCCCCTTTTTATCTCATTCCTCCCTCAGAGATTTTACTCCAAATCTTATGGGAAGCTGAAAGGTGATGGTCTGTCCTCTGTAGCTGCTTCAGGGCTGAGTAGGGGCATCAACCTTGCCTGTCAGGTAGTAAAGATCTCTGGATGCCTGATCTAGGGGCCCTAGGGTCAGGACAGCTTCTTGAGGGTGGTAAGGGCTGGAAACTTGGGATCTTGGCGCAGTCATCATCTTGATGTAGAACTGTTATAAGTGCTTCTGTAGTCTTCCTATGAATCTTCTTGAAGATGAAGCTCTCTTTTAACAGTATCAGAGTACAACAATAACTGTCTATAAATGACAAAAGACTTAAAAGGCATAGTTAAATATCTGATTACAGTGTAACTGATAAAGAAGCTTGGTTACTGTTGTACCTGCACCTATTTAAAAAGAGAAAAAGAAAAACTTTGGAATCTGAGTTTGGTGTGGCTTTATGCACTGGAAAAAATAAAAAAGAATATGCCCATGTATAAACTCTTGCTTTTAACCCATGTATTTCTTCTTACTCCCATGTACTGTAGATACTTGGCCTAGAGATGTTTATTTCCAAACATAATTTTCAATAAGTTTGCATTTTTACAGTCAAAAATCAGCTCATAGGTTTTCAAGTAAAATCTGGAGCACTTTATAATTATATTGTTGAATACACAAGAAGCTTGCTTAATTTAAAAGAAGAGTTTATAGTTCATCTCTAAAAAAAAAGTATATCAATAAAATTGATGTATTTATGGGCAGTTTTAATATCACATATTAATTAATTCTAGAGTCTCTCCATCAAATCAAAAGTTAAATATAAATACTATCAACTTATTAGATTGACTTTTAATTATAAGCCTTTTGCATAGTAATTGAGGCAAATAAGTACTTATTGAGCATCTATTGTATACTTATGACAGAATATTGCTAGAAGCTTCAAATGATCAAGGATAAGATATCTGTAGGTGATGCATCCAGAAATGTAGTGACCTCAGGGAGAACACTAAAATTTACCTGTAGTGTTGAGGAATCTTCTAGATTCTGTACTAACTCTGCAGCTAGGATTTATAGACAACTATATTCAATTTAACCTAATTAATTGTGATTCCTCTCATTTCAGGAGCAGTGTAATTGATGGAAAAATATTGGACTTGGATGTAGAGATCTGAGTTTCAGTCTCGACTTTCCATATTTTAATCTTGGGCAAGTCAATCAGCTTTCTGAGCTTCAGGTTCTTTGTCTGTAGAAGGGAAAAAATATAACTCGTCCTGCAAACCTCACAGGATGGCTGTGAGAATCATAAAAAGAATGTGCTTGTGATCTAATGTTATGTCTGCAAATGTAACATTATCTTTCCATTTACGTATTTATTTATTAACAAGTATATGAGGGTTGCTTTGGATTGTTTATGTGGGATAAAAGAAATATGGAACTCTCTTGTGCTATTACACAGCCTATCCACCCCTTTTGCAAATTTGATCAAGCTTGACATGCTCTTGAGTGCATAATTGGTGCTACACTGCTATGTACTTTGTACTTTAAGGAATATACCTAGAGGAATGTCTTCACATTTGAGTTATAGCTTCAAGTTTTCATTTTCTTCTAATGCTCAGAGAGACCAGTGTTTCAGTGTGCCAAACATGTGTGTGTCATTTGAACATAAAGTGAGTGGGTCATATTCTTCCAAAGAAGCCAAAATGCTATATTTTAAAAGGTTGGGCCCAGTGGCGTTCTCTGCCCACAAGAATATATATTGCTATTTAATTGCTAACAAATTGCCAACCTCTGTTTCTCTTTATTTTTTATCCTGAAAAACTATGTGCATAATTTTTTCTATGTTTAGTGGAAGTTAAAATACTAAGCACTAAGCATTTTGATTCAAGAGTATGATTTACCCCTCTTCTAATCAGAGAAATAAGTATCCTTTGACATTTGTGGTTTTCCTTTCATTTCTTCTGTCCCTTTTTCTGGTTCTTTCCTTTTTCTTCTTATTGAAGTCTCTTTTCTGCAACCATCCCACTCTGCCCACCTCTCAACCACCCCCATGACCTTTTCAGATTCACGTTTTATTGTGTTTGCAAAAATTTCCCCCCACCCAGTGCTTTCTAAAATAGTCTCTTCCTTTCAGAGTAAGATCTTAATTAAAATGAGATAGTCTTCTGGGCAGTGGGGTTTTGTTTTGTTTTACTGCCTTTACAATATGAGTTAACAACTTTTAAGTCGAGAAAATAAAACTAAATAATTTCCCCTATCAACATTATCTATAATTTAATGTTCTCTCACCCAAACAGTCCCAATTTCTTTTTCTTTCTTCTTCCTTCCTTTTTCTTCCTACCTTCCTTTCTTTCTTTGTTTCTTTGTTTGTTTCTTTCTTTCCTTCTTCCTTCCTTCTTTCCTTCCTTCCTTCCTTCTTTCTTTTTTGGCATGGAGGAGGAGGAGAAAGGGAAAGAAAAATCAAGCAAGATCAAGAAGGAGTGGGGCCAAGGAATGGAACCAAATGCTGCAATGAAATACTGAGCGCTCTTCAACACCATTCTAGCAAAGAAGGGCCAAGACTCCCACACAATCACTGATCTGGAGTTTGTCTCCATTTAGTCTCCTTATAATTTTCATAGTTTCAAGAAGAAGAAGGTGAAATATGATCTCTGGCATAACTCCTTTCTATCCCCATACACCCCACGCTATATCAACAGTAGTTACATTGTTGAAAAATATCAAGTTGTTCCCACTAGAGTGTCCTTGCTCACGTAGTCCTGCCATGCAAAACTCAGCCTGTTCTACACGAAGACTTCACAGAGTTCTGCATTAAAAGGCTGCCATGGGTATGACTGGAACAGATGATGGTTTTGTGACTTATTTCACTAACCAAGTGTGATCCTTCACAGTAGGAACATATTTAAATTGCTGTTTTGAAAAATAAAGCTCAGTTCATTTGCACAGTTTATATTCTCAAAAACATCTTGGAATATACATGAGTACAACCATGGGTGGACATTTGAAAGTTTGGGATTAAACTGTCTATTGAGGGCATTCAGAGACATGAGAGAGGTCGAAATGTTTTAAAACCATGAAAGGACTAAACATATTTAAGTGAGTCAAAAATTGAACCAGGGGCTTCCCTGGTGGCACAGTGGTTGAGAATCCGCCTGCCAATGCAGGGGACATGGGCTCGAGCCCTGGTCTGGGAGGATCCCACATGCCATGGATCAACTGGGCCCATGAGCCACAACTACTGAGCCTGTGCGTCTGGAGCCTGTGCTCCGCAACAAGAGAGGCCACAACAGTGAGAGGCCCACGCACCGCGATGAAGAGTGGCCCCCACTCGCCACAACTAGAGAAAGCCCACACGCAGAAATGAAGACCCAACACAGCCAAGCATAAATAAACAAATTAAAAAAATTGAATCACAAACTCTATTTTTGCTTCAGAAGAACAAAGAGAGGACATATTATTTCTCATAAGTAACCAAAGGCTTTGGCATTTGCACCTTCAAAGCACAGACTATTGCATGCTTTTTGTTAAAAGGGATTCTTGTTCAGTATGTCTCACTAGATTTTTCCCTTTCTTCTTCTTTGAAACACACACACCACACCCCTCTTAAAGATACACTTTATTCCTCCCATGTGCCAGAGTAAATCTCTAGTTTGAAGGAATATTTAAGTACTGAACTTAAGTCTCATTATCCCCATCAGTCCTGCTGCTGTTACCAGTGCTGGACAACACAACAACAATCTGAACTGAAAGTTCCAAAACCCATATAAACTTCTCCTGGCTGTGACCTACTGTCACTGACATTTTGATGCTGATATACTATAGATGAAACCCATAACTGCAATCCTAAATTTCAGGCATTTGGATTTGTCAGTTTAATTCAGGCATCACCTTAGTTAAAGCTCAACTTATTGTATTTATGCAAAGAAAGGGGGAGGACAGGGGCAAAAGACATTTTCATTCTGCAATAAATATTTATCAGAGCTTTGCAGTATTATAATCAGTGCATGCAGAATAGTGCAACTCCAAACAGCAAGCTGGGTTGCAGTCTGGCAAAATAAGTCCTTCAAAGCTCATCAGCTTACTGCTATTCACCTGGTGGAGTCTCTCCATCACGAAGCTGAGTGAATCCATTAAGCTTACGTAATACAAGCTTAAAGGTGAAATGGAAAGCTCTTAAAAAATAAAGTATTTAAATTTCTAAATCAGGAGTGTACATTATGTGCTGAAAACTTAAATATGCCAGTAGTGCCGCATACATTTGTACAATAATGATAATCACATTCACATTTTAAAGTACATTTCCTTCACGGTCCTAAAAAAAAAGAAAAAAAGAAAAAAGAAAATCAAAATCAGTATTCCGGCTTTGCTCTGAAAGAACTGAAGTGTCCATAGCAGTCAGGGAGCACTCTATGCTTTGCAGGTGCTGTCATCAATTCTAATAAATCCTTAATCCAGCCCTTGATAGGCAGGTGAAGAAGAAATTGATTTTTTCAGATGTTTTGGTATAATGAAATACAGAATATAAGAAATGTAAGCATATACACATAGTTTCACAGATAGAGGATCTTTTTGATTTTAGCATCTAATTTAGTGCAAGGAAAATAGAATGCATCCATCAAAGATAGTAAATAGGTGTTTAAAATGTATGTGTAGACCCATGACATCATCAGACGCACTGAATGGTGCTGGAGTTTATTACATGCCCAAGCACTTTTAAAAGCAACTCAGCCATAGGCCCAACCCTAGAAGAGCTCGGTGAGATAAGCAGTTGTTCCTTTTACTTTCAGAGAGAGTATGTTTTAATGGACACATGGACTGAGGCTTAACCTGATTCGGCCAAACTCTGAAATGCTAGCTGCCATGACTGTAGCAAGACCGTCAGAGTCTAGAGCCAAGTGTGAGTGAGTGTAATTTCCTTCCAAATGTCCTTTGACCTTTACCTAATTTCCATCAAAATGTTGGTAAAACAGCCAAGAGGAAGACACTCTTGTTTTCCAGATTAATCCTAGCTTTCATAAGAAACTTTATCATTAAGAAAAAAATAACCTTCTCAACAGACCATGGATTGCTATGTTTTTTCTTCTTGAAAGAGGTGTCTTCCGAGCTTTCATCTGTTAAATATTATTTCCTCTTTGGAACTAGACCACTAGTCCTACAGTTGCAAGTGCTTAGGGAAATGAATAATTTGCTTCAGGGGAAAAATTGTTTCTTATCCTGTTATAAAATGACCTTGAGCTTTGTTCCTCATGACCCAGATTCTCATGACAACAGCAACGGTGACCTTGCCTTAAGGTCCAGGAGCAGATGAAGTGATCGTGCAGAATGAACTCAGATTTCTGGTGTTGATTTTTCAGGTATGTTTTAATGTTTCAGCCTTAAATTTCTTTCTTACAAAACAGATGGTTACAATCATGACAAAGGATATCTATAGATAGTATTTCTTCTATCATATCCACCCAAATAAAAAGACAGATTTTTCCCATTGGGACAGGCAGCCAAAAGAGTGACAAAAATGTCAGTTTGTAGGGACTTTGGCACAAAACATAGTCCAGGAACTTACACCAAACCTCATTACTGTAATGGACTCTAAATTTTCAGCAACTGAAAACCATTCTGCACCAGCCAATTGGTAATAAATTTAAAGTACCAGAAGATGATTTCAGAGAAAGAAATTGCAGTCATGGAACAACTTATTTCTAAGATCAATGGGACATATCTGTCTTACTGGAATAGGATACACTTCTGGAAAATAAAGTAATGATCTTAGAAGGCGGAACAGAGACTCTTTTTAATATCTTCCTCCTACTCTATCTTAGAGGAATGGGATGAGAGTTAAATGTTGTAGGTCTCTTGGAGGTTTTAAGATAGAAGCTAAAAAAGAGCATTTATAATTCAAATCTTCCTATGAAATCTTTTGAATTTATGAAAAATGTATAACATTTATATCTGCTTAATGTACTGTGTTTATAGCTTATGTATTTGAGAAATTCCCATTACAATAGTGAGTACTTCTTTATATTATGCACACACAATAGATAAGCATTAACACATGAAAACGAAATACTTCCTGGTTACCTAGCATCAGTAATAAGCCAATAAACCAAGGATTTAGCAGTTAGAAAACGAAGGAGATTCCAATGTCAAGAATTCTTTTAGGAAAATACCATACTTTTCCTTCAAATTTTCAATCGCATGAAGATAAGGGTGTTCTTACCTTTTCCACAAAAGATGTCCCATCTTTTTGTAAAAAAGAACTTTTAAAGAAAAACTAAAAGGCTATCTATGTCTTTATAGATGAAAATCAACCTGTAAGATTTTCCCCAGAAGTTCATAAGTAATCATTTGTGTGGCTTACTCAATATAAGCTAATTTATTACAATAATAAAGCCAGTGAGCTCTTACATGTTAGCTATTTTCTTTAGTACTTAATGCCATTTATTTAGTCATTCATTCATACTACAAATATTTATTCGATATTATCATGTTGGGCAGTATGCTTGACAGTAGGGATACAGAATAAAAATAAGGCATGTCTTTGTCCCAGAAATGCTCACAGTCTTGTGGATGACAAAGACTAGAGGCAAAATTTGCCTTGTTCATCCCAAACTGATGAAATTAAGGCCTTCGAGGTTCAGATTTGCCCCTGGAGAATACAAAGTAGAATCAGGGATCAGAGACCACCTTGAGAAATTCATTAATAAGTAAAATGTTCTCAAGACTTGATTTTGAAATTTGAAGGAAAACAGAATGAGCCCCATACAACCTGAGCAAATTCTCTGAGCAAAGAGCAACCACTGCCAGTACTGATTTATCTAATCCCAGGATTACAGGCTATCCCAAGAGAGCAGGGAGGTTTGTTTTAACTGGGATTTTGCTACATGAGAAGTGCCTGAAGCCCTGTGGGCGCCCTTATGGAGCTCTTTTCTCCATACAGAGGTCTTTGCTATGCCTTTGCTCAAATAGGTTTATTACGAATTTGAACCCTCAATGTGGTGATATCAGTTGCAAAGAATACAGAAATTCAACAACAGATTTTTTTTACATGCAGTTTCAGTTTTTCCAACCTGTTGTGCACTGTGTGTAGTTATACATTTGGGGAAACACTGCCACAGAATGAAGTGTTGTAAGGCCTTTACAGAGTGCTTATCTGATACTGTTCAAAATTGGAAACTCTGCTCAGCTTTATAAGATAAGGGCAATCTAACCTTACCTGTGGTGGCACATATCTTATTTAGAGGATGTACAATCTTTGCATTGTAGGGAATTATGAAAAAAAATGTGAATTTTTCTTTTTCTGTTTCTTCTCTGATTGTTGTGGCTAAAACTTCCAAAACTATGTTGAATAATAGTGGTGTGAGTGGACATCCTTGTCTTCTTCCTGATCTTAGAGGAAATGCTTTCAGTTTTTCACCATTGAGAATGTTTGCTGTTTTCTATTCAGGTATTCCACAGATGCAAGGTTTATCAAGCTGGTTGCAGGAATTTAATCCGCTGCTCCTGAGGCTGCACAGAGACATTTCCCTTTATTTTCTTTATTCGCACAGCTCCTGGGATTCACCTTTGATTTCAGCCCTGCCTCTGCATTTAGGCCACCCTTGGGCGTCTGTTCCCCACACAGACAAGAGGGGGTTAAAGCACCAGTTTTTTAGGGCTCTCTTGCTCACTCAGGCTAGGGAGAGGGAAGTGTAAGGTAGTCATAATTGGATTGCTGGGCTTGCCTGTGACAGCAGAGGCCAGTGTGAAATTTCAGCAGCCTAAATTGCACCATGTGTTCTCCCAGGGAAGTTGGCCCTGCATCACATGACCCTGGCAGTGGTGTGCGGTCCAGGCTCCCGCGGGCTTGTGGGTAGTGACATGAGCTTGCACACAGGATTCTTGGTGGCAGCGGGAGCAGAGGTCTGTGCCTGCCCCGAGGTCCGGGATGATAGCCGCAGCTCGTGCCCATCTCTGGAGCTCACTTAGGCAGTGCTCTGCCATCTGTGGGCACACAGAGCAGGAAGCCCTTCTCCTTGTGCACACCAAAACAATGGTCTCTTGCCTCTCTGGCAGGTCCAAACATTTTCCCGGACTCTCTCCTAGCCAGATGTGCTGCATTAGCCCCCTTCAGGCTGTCTTCACACTGTCAACCCCAGTCCTCTCCTTGGTGTCTGACCTCCAAAGCCCAAGCTTCAGTTCCCAGGCTCCACTGCCCAAGTGAGTGAGCAGACAAACGTCTCAGGCTGGTGAGTGCTGGTCGGCTCCGATCCTCTTTGCAGGAATCTCTCTGTTTTGCCCTCTGCACCCGTGTTGCTGTACTCTCCTCTGTGGCTCTGAAGCTTCCCCCCCCACACACACTGTCCCCACCAGTGAAGGGGCTTCGTAGTGTGTGGAAAGTTTTCCTCCATCACAACTCCCACCCAAGTTGCAACACCTGTCCCTATTCTTTTGTCTCTGTTTTTTCTTTTGCCTTACCCACATACGTGGGGCTTTTCTTGCCTTTTGGGATGTCTGAGGTCTTCTGCGAGCATTCAGTAGGCATTCTGTAGGAGTCGTTCCACATGTAGATGCATTTTTGATGTATTTCTGGGGCTGAAGGTGATCTCCACCTCTTACTCCTCTGCCATCTTGAAGGTCACCTCGGATTCCATTTACTTCCTTTTCCTCTCTGATTGCCATGTTTAAGACTACCAAAATTATGTTGAATAATAGTGGCAAGAGTGGGCACCCTTGTATTATTCCTGATTTTAGAGGAAATGCTTTCTGTTTATCACCATTGAGAATAATGTTTGCTCTGGGTTTGTCATATATGGGCTTTATTATGTTGAGGTCAGTTCCCTCTATGCCCATTTTCTGGAGAGTTTTTATCATAAGTAGGTGTCGAATTTTGTCAAAAGCTTTTTCTGCATCTGTTGAGATGATCATATGGTTTTTATTCTTCAATTTGTTAATATGGTGTATCACATCGATTGATTTGTGTATACTGAAGAATACTTTCATAAATCCCACTTGATCATGGTGTATGATCCTTTTGATAACTTGTTGGATTTTGTTTGCTAGTATTTTGTTGAGTATTTTTGCATCTATGTTCATCAGGGTTATTGGCCTGTAATTTTCCTTTTTTTGTGATACTTTTGTCTGGTTTTGCTATCAGGGTGATGGTGGCCTCATAAAATGTGTTTGGGAGCATTCATCCCTCTGCAAATTTTTAGAAGAATTTGAGAAGGATAGGTGTTAGCTCATCTCTAAATGTTTGATAGAATTCACCTGTGAAGCCATCTGGTCCTGGACTTTTGTTTGTTGGAAGATTTTTAATCACAGTTCCAGTTTCATTACTTGTGATTGATCTGTTCATATTTTCTCTTTCTTCCTGGTTCAGTCTCGGAGGGTTGTACCTGTATAAGAATTTGTCCATTTCTTCTAGGTTGTCCATTTATTGTTTGTAGTAGTTTCTAATGATCCTTTATATTTCTGCAGGGTCAGTTGTACCTTCTCTTTTTTCATGTATAATTTTATTGGTTTGAGTACTCCCCTTTTTTCCTTGATGAGTCTGGATAATAGTTTATCAATTTTGTTTAACTTCTCAAAGAACCAGTTTTAGTTTTATTGATCTTTGCTATTATTTTGTTGTTGTTGTTTTGTTTCTATTTCATTTATTTCTGCTCTGACCTGTATGATTTCTTTCTTTTTACTAACTTTGGGTTTTGTTTGTTCTTCTTTCTCTAGTTGCTTTAGGTGTAAAGTTAGTTGTTTATTTGAGATTTTTCTTGTTTCTTGAGGTAGGATTTTATTGCTATAAACTTCCCTCTTAGAACTGCTTTTGCTGCATCCCATAGGTTTTGGGTGGTCGTGTTTTCATTGTCATTTGTTTCTAGGTATTTTTTGATTTCTTCTTTGATTTCTTCAGTGATCTCTTGTTTATTTAGTAGCATATTGTTTAACCTCCATGTGTATGTGTTTTTTACAGTTTATTTTTCCTGTAATTGATTTCTAACCTCATAGCGTTGTGGTCAGAAAAGGTGCTTGCTATGATTTCAATTTTCTTAAATTTACTGAGGCTTGATTTTTGACCCAAAGTGTGATCTATCCTGGAGAATGTTCCCTGTGCACTTAAGAAGAAGGTGTATTCTGTTGTTTTTGGACGGAATGTCCTATAAATATCAATTAAGTCTATCTGGTCTAATGGGTCATTTAAGACCTGTGTTTCCTTATTAATTTTCTGTCTGGATGATCTATCCATTGGTGTACATATAGTGTCAACTTCCCCCACTATTATTATGTTACTGTCGATTTCCCCTTTCATGTCTCTTAGCATTTGCCTTATGTATTGAGGTGCTCATATATTGGGTGCATAAATATTTACAATTGTTATATCTTCTTGGATTAATCCATTGATTATTATGTAGTGTCCTTCCTTATGGCTTCTAATAGTCTTTGTTTTAAAGTCTATTTTGTCTGATATGAGTATGGCTACTCCAGCTTTCTTTTGATTCCCATTTGCATGGAGTATCTTTTTCCATCCCCTCACTTTCAGTCTGTATGTGTCCCTAGGTCTCTTGTGGACAACATATGTATGGGTCTTATTTTCGTATCCATTCAGCCAGTCTGTCTTTTGGTTGCAGCATTTAATCCATTTACATTTAAGGTAATTATCAATATGTATGTTCCTCTTACCATTTTCTTAATTGTTTTCAGTTTGTTACTGTAGCTCTTTTTCTTCTCTTGTGTTTCCTGCCTAGAGAAGTTCTTTTAGCATTTGTTGCAAAGCTGATTTGGTGGTGCTGAATTTTCTTAGCCTTTGCTTGTCTGCAAAGCTTTTGATTTCTCCAACAAATCTGAATGAGAGGCTTGCAAGGTAGAGTAATCTTAGTTGTAGGTTTTTCCCTTTCATCTCTTTAAATATATCTTGCCTCTCCTTTCTGGCCTGTAGAGTTTCTGCTGAAAGATCAGCTGTTAATCTTTTGGGGATTCCCTTGTATGTTATTTGTTGCTTTTCCCTTGCTGCTTTTAATAATTTTTTATTTAATTTTTGATAGTTAGATTAATATGTGTCTCAGTGTGTTTCTCCTTGGGCTTATCCTGTATGGGATTCTGTGCTTACTGGATTTAACCAACTTAATCACTATTTGCTTTCCCATGTTAGGGAAGTTTTCAACTATAATCTCTTCAAATATTTTCCCAGGTCCTTTCTCTTTCTCTTCTTCTTCTGGGACCCCTATAATTCTAATTTTGGCACATTTAATTTTGTCCCAGTGGTCTCTGAGACTGTCCTCAATTCTTTTTATTCTTTTTTCTTTATTCTGCTCCTTGGCAGTTATTTCCACCATTCTATCTTCCTGTTCACTTCTCTGTTCTTCTGCCTCAGTTTTTCTGCTATTGATTCCTTCTACTGTATTTTTAATCTCATTTATTGTTTTGTTTACCACTGTTTTTTCATTCTTTAGTTCTTCTAAGTCCTTGTTAAATGTTTCTTGTATTTTCTCCATTAGATTTCTGAGATTTTGGATCATCTTTAGTATCATTACTCTGAATTCTTTTTCAGGTAGATTGCCTATTTCCTGTTCATTTATTTGAGCTTGCAGATTTTTACCTTGTTCCTTCATCTGCAACATATTTCTCTGTGATCTCATTTTGTCTGACATGTATTTTGGGTCTCTTTTCTGCAGGCTGCTTGGTGGTAGCCCCTCTTGCTTCTGTTTTTTGCCCCAAGTGGGTGAGGTTTGTCCAGTAACTTGTGTAGGCTTCCTGGTCAGGGGACTGGTGCCTGCATTCTGGTGGGTGGAACTGCATCTTTTCCCTCTGATGGGCAAGGCCACATCAGGTGGTGTGTTTTGGGGTGTCTCTGAGCTTATTACAACTTTAGGCAGCCTGTCTGCTGATGGGTGGGTTAGTGATCCTATCTTGCTTGTTGTTTCGTGTGGGGCATTCAGCATTGGAGCCTGAAAGCAGTTCAGTGGAGCCAGGTCTTGGAGTTGAGATGGAAACCTCTGGGAGAGCTCTCTCCAATTAATATTCCCTGGGGCTGGGAATTCTCTGACGTTCCAGAATCCTGGACTTGGTTCTCCCACCCAGAGGCTCAGGCACGATCCCTGGCCTGTTAACTAAGACACTGCAAACCACATGGCTTGGCAAATTAGGGGAAAAAATGAAAAAAAAAAGGGTGGGAAGAAAACAAATGAAAAGAAACAGATGAACAAAACCCAAGACAAATAGCAAAGACAAAAGCAAGCAAATAGCAGCAGCAACAATTAAAGATAAATAAATGAACAGACAAGCAAAACCCCAAACAAGTGGTAAAAGCAAAACCAAACAGCAAACCCACACAGATGCAAAATAAGAAACAAAAACAAAAATAGAGAAAACAAAAAATAAGAGAATAACCAAAGAAAAGAATCCCAAAACAAAACAATTAAAAACCAAACTAACAAAAACAAAAAATCAAAAGCAGAATGCAAACTGAAGGAAAAAGCAAAGAAAACAAAAGGAACTCATACAAATGATGAAAAAAAAAGATAAGAACAGAACAAAAGATAAAAACAAAATAGTACAAATGAATGAAAGAAAAACAAGGAAAGATCTCAGAACAACAAAAAAAGTAACAAAAACAGAAATATTAAAAATTAAAAATATGTAAAAAAATTTTGAAAAAACTAAATAAAAATAAAAACAAATGATAAAAACAACAACAAAACAACATAAAAGAAATAGTAATAATTTTATTTTCCTGGGGTCTCAGCTGTCAGTGTCCTTGCCCCCACTGTGAGTTACAGCCACCCTCCGCCTCTGCAGTAGGCCTTCCAAAACCTCTAGGCAGGTCTCTGGTCCCTATGTGGGCACTGTAGGGGCAGCTCAGACTCTGACCTGCCCCAACTCCTGTGTGTACTAGTTCCCAACGTCCACAGCTGCTAGGGGTAGACTGGTTTCAGTTGTGGGAACACTCGTTGTCCATTCAGATGTTCCATAGATGCAGGGTTTACAAAGCTGATCACGGAGATTTAATCTGTGGTTTCTGCATGGAAATAATTTTCTTCCTTTTCCTTAGTCATCCCACCCCTGGCCCTCAGCTGTGATTTTAGCCCAACCTCTCCACGTGGGCCACTCACAGGAGTCTGCTCTTGAGGCTGCCCTGGAACACTCGGGGCTGCCCTGTTGAGGACAGGACACAGAGGTGGCATGACTGACTGGGACTCAGGGGCCCCGGTGGTGACAGGTGCATGGGAAAGCCAGTGGCCACGGGCACAAGAGATCCGGGCCTAGTGAGAGCCTCTCCTAGTGCCTGGAAGCTGACGTTAGAAGGTCAGCCCTGGTGGGCACTTTTCCTAGCACCTGACTGGTCAGGGGGCAGGTGTGTGGTAGAATCGAGGCTGCAATGTTGGCTCCAACCTCTGTGCATCAGTCAACGATGGTGCCTTTCTTCTATGGCAGTCTGGATTTCCTCCACAAGCATTCCTGGTTGTAGATTTCCTCCCTCCTGTCCCCTCAGGCCTCTTCTCACAGCCAACAGCAGTCCTCCCCCTGGGTTTGCTCTCCAATCCCCACGTTCCAGCTCTCAGCCCCCATGTGCATCAGCAGGCACAGGTCCCAATGTGGGGTGCACAAGACTGTGGCACAGACCATCTGTGTAGGTCTGACTCTGTCCTATCTGCCACAGACTGGCTGTTTCACCTTCCTCCAACAGCCTCAGATGCTCACCTTCTGTCCCAACTGATTTCCCTGTCAGTGAGGGGGGAACCCCTCAGATGCAAGAGCCTATCCTCTGTTTCACACACCCCCAGTGGTGCAGATCCCATCCCACTTCCTCTCCTCTTCTTTATCCCTTCTTTCTTTCATCCTACCTAGTAATGTGGGGATCTCTCTTGTCCTTTCCAGTGTCCATTGTCTTCTGCTAGTGTTCAGCTGGTGTTCTGTGAGAATTGTTCCATCTGTAGCTGTATTCTTGATGCATTTGTGGGAGAGATGAACTCCACATCCTCCTATTCCTCTGCCATCTTGATTTCTGCCCCCAAGCAATCTTTCTTTCCAGTGGTCCCATGTGAGTTTTCAGTCACTTTCCCTAATGTTCAGCTGCTCTGCCCTAGTTCTACCTACCTGTCCTGTGCACAAATATCTGACCCATTTACTCGGATTGTAGTAATATTGGTTTATAATGTCTGAATGGGTTGCTCTCAAGACTGAATTGTCACAGATAACTCATGGAAAAACAACATTTTAATATAAAGTAGTAATAGTAACCATCTTCTGTTTTACATCTACTGAAGGCCAAGCAATATAGTAGTAGCTTTAGAGGTACCAACTCTAATCCTTATAGCCCACTTCACAGATGAGCAAACTGAGTCTCAAGAGCCTAAGTTACCTGACTAAAATCACAGAGACACTGGGAACCAAACTAGGATTCAAAATCAGGTCTGTCCTTAGAGAATGAACTTATGGTTACCAGGTGGGGAGGGGGAGGGGAGGGATAGATTTGGAGTTTGAGTTTGACATGTACACACTGCTATATTTAAAATAGGTAACCAACAAAGACCTACTGTAAAAAATATAAATAAATAAATAAATAAAAATACACAATACATACTGGAATTAAGTTTGCTTCATATTTTATTTGCAACACACAAAAATAAATAAATAAATAAATATTCTACATGCATTAAACAATAACTCCCCATTCTCTGCCTTCCCCTCCAGTCCCTGGTCACCACCATTATACCTTCTGTCTCTATAAACTTGTCTCTGCTAGGTACCTTATGTAAGTGGAATCATAAAAAAAAAAAAAAAAATCAGGTCTGTCTACCTACTGTATAGCACAGAGAACTATACTCAATATCATGTAACTATACTCAACATCTTCTAATAACTTACAATGGAAAAGAATCTGAAGGGATGTGGGAACAGGTGTATATGTATGACTGATTCACTTTGTTATAAAGCAGAAACTAATAAAAATAAATAAATAAAAAAATAAAATTAAATAAAGAATCTGAAAAAGAATATATGTATATGTATAAGTGAATCACTTTGCTGTACACCTGAAACTAACACAACATTAACTATTCCTCAATTTAAAAAAAATCAAGTCTGTCTATCTCTGAAACTCATGTTCACATATCACCATGAGACCTAATAGCAGAATTTGAGGCTATGCAGCAAAATGGAAGGAAAGTATTTTAGTGATTGGGGCTGAGAGGGAGGTGGTAGTTCCAGTAATTCTACCTTTTAAATCAGATCCTTAAAGAGGTGCCTCTTCTGCCTCCATCTAAAAGCACGTCTGAGTTTGAATTGGAATCCAAGCATTTAAAGAAAAAAAACAATGTTTGCTACTTAATCACACAGTCTTAGGGTTGGAAGATATATTAGATATAATCCAACTTCTATGACAAATTTACCATGACATATGTCCTCCAACATCTTCTTAACTACTTTCTGTAATGAGACACTTGTTTTCTTCACAAGGTAACCTATTACATCATTGGACAGATTTGATTACTTAAAAAAGTATTCCTTATGTTAGGCTTAGAATAGCATACAGTGAATGCATCATTCAATGGAGTGACACATATATATATGTGTGTATATATATATATATATATATATATATATATATATATATATATACACACACACACATATATAATGTATATAATAGACATAAGTATATATATATATATTATACATATATAATGTATATAACAGAGTGAGAACAGTATATATAAATATATTCATATTCTTCTCAAGTCTCCTCTTTTCCAGATTAAAAATCACAAATATTTTCAACTTATATGAAGTGAAATTTAGATCAAATATGATATTTTGTGTGTATGTAATTGTTTCTCAAGGTGTTCAATTGTTCTGGAAAAAAAAAGAAAGGCTATGTGGTCAAATATGTTGGACTAAATTTCTTTCCTGCATGTTTTTTTTGAACACTTTGAAAAGTACACATGCATTATGTATCAGCAGTTATTGAGCTAGAGTCCAATTCACCTGATTCTCAGTAGTCTGGGCACTTCCTAAGAGTCTACTAAATCCATGTTCTTCCCAAACTAAATGAAAGATAGAGAAAGAGACACAGAGAGAGAAATTGAATCAGAGCCATTAGGTTGGAGATTCTCTGGGGTTGGTCCTGAGAAGGCAGTTTTTAGGTGAGGTGTGTGAGACTGACAAGTGTTTGAGGAGGTGTATTCACAAGTGCTTCTTTGGGGATGTGTCCAAGCAGAACAGACGTATTGAAACATTTGAAGTCATTGACAATGGTATGGGCACCAATGTGGACATTAAAACTATCTTCTAGATCTCTTTCTGGTTCATCTCATCTCAAATCACATTCACTAACAACTTTGTGCAAAAAGTGATTGTTAGAATGTGGGATGTAATGGCCTCTGAACTCTACTTGAATTGAACATGGAGAAAAATTGACACCTCCATAATTGGTTTTAGCAATTTGTCCAAACATGATCTTCGGTGTATGGTTTGGGAATTTCAGAAACAAAAGTATGAGAATTCAACTAACAGCCTAGTGGTCTGGATGAATGAAGATGCTCAAATACTTGAAGCTACAGTTTCACCTCCACCAGCTAGAAAGCAGGCTCTCATGTCATTTGAATCTTATGTTGTTGGAGCCCTGAAATTTGGATTTATGACTCCACAAGATTGGCTACCCACCAATCAAAATGCATTCCTGTTTCTCATGTATAAAACAAACAGAACCACCACTGTTAAGAGATATTCCAAGTGGCAACCGATATCAGATTTCAAACATACTAGTGGAACTACTCATGACTGGTGAAGGTGACTCAAAAAGTTCACCACCTGTGTTCTTTGAACAACTTGTTTTCACAACATAGAAGTGGTGTTATATGTATGAGCAGCTCAACTAACTGCTCATCTTCTGGCTTTTTGACTCTCCTTCCACCAGTAAAACCAACTTAACTTCAGCCATTGCTTGTAAATCTATGTGTTATGGTTGTGTTAAATGGACCAATGAAAACTTTCCATTCAATGATGATGTTGATAAAAATTAATTTGGTGGGAGAAAAAAAATCATGATAAAAATAACTGAAACTGCAAAAGCAGTTCTAGGAGGAATTACTTGCCAAATTAAAAAGGAAGAGAGAGTAGGGAAATAGCAGCTACTCTGGTAGTTGTTACCAGTAGCACTGACAGGGTGGCCTACAGTGGCAATCTGGTCAACTTTACTCATCAGCAAGCTTTAAGAGACACACTGGTTAAACTTAAGTTTGATGCCCACTTAACCTGGTAATTGTAGAGTCACTGGTGGTCCCGATACAGTAAGTCTCCTACATATGAACCTTCAAATTGCGAACTTTCAAAAATGTGAACGTGCGTTCGCATGTACAATCATGTAAGTTAGTTCATGTGTCTGGTGTACATTGTCACACGCATGCATCCTCTACAAGTGGTTGTGCTTTTGTGTATTCTACTGTACAGTACTGTATAGAGTACTGTAGTATGGTATCTTTATTTCAAGCCCAGGATGATGTCTGGAAGCAAACATAAAAGCAGCAGTGATGTAGCTGGTACTGCTAAGAAGCACCAAGTGATAACAATGGAAAAAAAGTGAAAATAATTGAGAGAGTGGAACGAGGTGAAAAGACGGAATTGGAAGCCCAGAGAAAGGATGAAGAGAGCCAAGAGGAAGAAGGAGTAACTAAAGAACTGAAGAGATTCACAACGCAGGAAATGGCAAGGGAATTTTCTTTATTTGAGGAGACACTGTTAGTTTTTGAGGTACAGGACCTGAATGTAGAACTGTACACGAAGGTTGCAGCAGCTGTTCAGAATGCAATCCAGTGCTATAGTATCATCTATGATGAGAAAAAAGGAGCTACTACCCAGACATTACTGGGTTATTTTTCAAGAGCATAGAGAGTATTGAATCCAGCAAGGAACCAGAACCTGTGCCATCAATGTCAGGCGTGAGTGAAATTGCAGCTTGCCCTCCTTCTCCTATTGCTGACAATCCTTCAGCTCTACCATCTCCCACCTCCTCTCCCTCCTCCAGTCAGTAACGCTTCTTGCCTGCTCACTCGATGCCAGCCCCTGTATGCCAGCTGTTGTACTGTACTACTGTACTATTCAAGGTACTATACTGTAAGATTAAAAATGCTTTCTTTATTTTTTTGTGTTTGTTTTTTATGTATTATTTGTGTGAAAAGTATTATAAACCTATTACACTACAGTACTATATAGCTAATTGTGTTAGTTGGGTACCTAGGCTAACTTTGTTGGAGTTACGAACAAATTGGACTTACAAATGCTCTCTTGGAATGGAACTCATTCATATGTAGGGGATTCATTGTATAGTAGCAGTCTTCAGAGAGGGCAAATGACTCTGTAACAATGGACAGAACCCTGCCATCTATCATGTCGTAGAGAAGTGTCATCCAAACTTCTATCTTGATGACATGGCTTTAAAAGTGGGTGAATCAGTGTTGGACAACACACTGATGAGATCAGACAACTTTCTCCCCTGTCTGGAAGATTTGCCTCCTCTCAAGGAACAAGTCCCAGAGTTACACTTTTCTGCTTCTCCTGACTTGATGGACTTGACCTCAGGAGAATGACTAGAAGAATTCTGAGACTGGCAATAAGTAAAGAAAAGTAGAGGAGTTTCTTAATCTCCATCAGTAAGGTTTGTTTTCTTGGGAGGAAATTAAATATAACTTTCCTTCTGTTTTTTTGGTACAGGCTGCACTGAGTACTATTTGGAATCATTTTAAACTGTTTGAAGAAGATTCCAGCCAGTGGCTTACTGTGTGGAGTGATTTGCATTCTGATCTTGAGAGTAAAGAGCATTTATCAATTTCTGATCTTCATCAAGAGCTAACTGAAGTGTATGGTGTAGCAAGAGTTTATTCTGAATAAAATCACTCAATAGTTGTACATCGCACTGATTCAGGTGAGTCTCATGCTGGTCAAACTGACCTAAATGGACTGGAGATGATGCAAATCCTTGGGGGGTGAGTGCTGTTAGTATAGGTACTTGGTTAAAAAGATAAAGGGAAAATAATGAGCATGACTTGCCTGCTATCTACAGGTAAAAGCCACATTATTCCAGAAAAAGCCACATTTATCTTTGAAGACTGAAAAACCAGAAATTGGCCCTCTGCCTGTCACTAAGCCAAAAGCAGATCTTATCTCAAATATAACTCCTCCTGGACATGAGGATTTCAATCCCATATCTGTTGGCTTATGGCTTCCGATGCACCTAAAAGAACAAGGTTCCATAAACAACAATGTAAGTCTAGGCAAGTTTGATGGTGGTAGAGGTGGTCTGCATCTTACTGTATAACCTAATATTTCCAGTAACTATCTCATTTTGAAGCTGCTGGATTTATTTAGGGTGAAATAATAGTTACCCATGTACAGAAATTGAGACACAGATGTAGGGAACAAACATATGGACACCAAGGGGGGAAAGCGGTGGGTGTGTGTGTGATGAATTGGGCGATTGGGATTGACATGTATACACTGATGTGTATAAAATGGATGACTAATAAGAACCTGCTGTATAAAAAAATAAATTTAATTTAAAAAAAGAAATAATAATTGCCCATGTAATAAAATTTATGGAGTATTGTGGAAGGCTTCCTATTCTCTCTTTCCATCTTAACCAGTCTGAAATCTCATGTTTGCAATTCATTCCTTTAGAACTACGTCACTGTTGACTTAAAACTTTTGTGAAATGTGGATACTTCATCTGTTCATTCTAATGTATTAAAGCATCAGCATTTTAGCATGGCTTGATTCATCATTCATTTTTGTTAACAGGTAGTTGCCATGCATGTATTATATGGCAGGAAGTATGCCAGGTGCTGTAGAATATAGATAGGTGAAGAAGACATAGACTCTACTTCTAAGGAGAAGAAACAGTGGAAATAAGACATGTACACCAATATCTATCTATATCTATTGTGAAAAGTTGAGATCAATAAATACAATGAGAGAGAATTATAAGCTTGATACTAAAACTTCAGTGGGAATTTCAGTTAGTAGGATGATTCAATCTTTTTTGGTCATTTTTTAAACAAACATTTATAGAGCATTTGCTATGTTCCAGGTATCATGCTAGAGTCAGAGGTGATACAAATGAAAGGGATAGTCCCTACCTTTAAGGGGCCTAGTTTAGAGGAGTAGGTAAACAAATATACAAATACAAAGAATAAAATAAATAAATAACAAATGTAAGAATAAAGCTGCCCAGGAGAAGTTTTGGGAATACAAAGGAATTTTATCTCAGCTAGTCCAAGATCAGGCAAAGGTAAACCTTATGATGGAGAGAAGCTTTATGGAGGAAGGAACTATAAGGCTGAGGGGGAAATAAAAGTCACTGCAGGAAGAGATGACAGCTGTTTCAAAGGGACAGAGACATGGGAGAGCATGGAGAATCCAGAAACTGAAAGAGCTCTGCATGCCCAGAGTCAAAATACAAGTGGAGTTAATACCGAACATGAGGCAATAGAAGTGATCAAGCTGAAGATCATGAAAGGTCTTGGACTTTTTCCTGAAAGTAAAAGAAAGTTAAAAAGGAGTTTTATGACAAGAGAGAAATCCAATCCTGAAAACATGAGCGTAGTTGTGGATTGGGAAGAGAGAGGTAGAAAAAGAGAGAGAGAAAGATGGAGATAAGGAAAGAGTGAGAGAAAGCAAGAGATTGAGAAAAAGAAAAGGCTGAAAACTTGAGCCATTAGGAGAACAAGTCTTGGTGGCATACTGTAGTGGGAGGCCCCATACTAGCAAGGGGTAGAGAGCAAAGAGAACCTGAAATTTCATTCATTCATTCAATAAAATAACATTTTATTGTTATTAGAAAATGCTAAACACTGTTATAAGTATTGGGGATATACTCTTTGCTTTCCCGGAACCTGGCAAGGGTGGCAGATATTAACCAAATAATCAACTAGAATGTATACTTACAAAATAAAATAAGTGTTATTAAGGATAGGTCCATGTACCAAGAGACCACATAACAGACATGTAGGATTAGGTTCTTCAGTTGCAAGCAACCAAAATTTATTTGGGTTAACATGAGCAAAATCAGAAGTATTGATATATGTGGAACCTAAAATATGACACAAATGAACCTATCTACAAAACAGAAATAGACTCACAGACAGAACAGACTTGTGGTTGCCAAGGGGGAAAGGGGTGGGGGAGAGAGGCACAAGGGGTTTGGGGTTAGCAGGTGCCAACTATTGCATATAGAATGGATAAACAACAAGGTCCTACTGTATAGCACAGGGAACTATATTCAATATTCTGAGATAAACCATAATGGAAAAGAATATAAAAAAAGAATGTATATACATGTATAACTGAATCACTTTGCTATGCAGGAGAAATTAACACAACATTGTAAATCAACTATACCTCAATAAAATTAATTTCCAAAAATAAAAAATCAGAAGTTTTGGAAGGATATGAGGCAACTCAGTGTCAAGAAAGAATGGCTGATAAACCAGGAGTCTGCAAATCAGGAAGCAGAGCCGCTTCAGGGATCCAGGTAGCAGGGATTAGTGGACAGGGTATTTAGATGTATCAGCTCAATTTTCCATCTCTATAATGCTGCTCAACGTACACATTCCTGTGAGGGAGAGTCTGCATGGCCTAGTGCTTGTTGCAGTCCCATTACTTGGTTAGGGAAAAGAAGATTACATACCTTGATGGATAGTCCTATCAGCACTGCATGCATGGGGGAAAGGAAGTTCTCAAGAAAACCAAGCTGTATTTCCCATAAGTAGAAAGATTATTGCTCTACAGATTTCCACTGATGAGGAAAACTGGACTAAACCTCAGGGAAGGTTTCCTGGAGGAGAGTTATTATTTAACTGAGATATGAAGGATGAGGAGGAATTAACTAGGGAAAGACTGGGTGTGCACTGTCATCAGGCCGTGTCTTCCTAGGCATAGAGAAGGCACAGCATGTTTGCAGATGAAAGGATAATTAAATACAAAATTAACAGCTTTGAAAATTTGCCTTGTTGGTGTCCATTCAATGTCATGTGTGGATTGTTCATTAGCAAGCATCTCCATTATCAGCAGCATCATTGCTACCTCTAAGTATAGCAATAAAGTATATCGTCTATGAAAGTCAACAAAATTATCTACATGTTCTCCCCTTTCAGATGCTTGTTTATGGTTTTTAAGAAAATGTTAGAGAGAAAAGCCGTTCTGGAGACTAATTTCCCCATGGTGTAGTCTGTCATCCTTGTCATCTCTTAGTAGAGGGTTTCCTAAGAAAATGATTATTGTAAACTGTGGAACAGTAGGGAGTTTCTCCTCTTTACCTGTTACTATACTAAGGAAGTAGATTTTACTACACACCTTAGCATGTTAGAAATATAGTTCTTTCTTTCTTCACTCTTTTGAGTTGTGTTGATAATTACCCCTTGCTAGGCAAAAGTTACATCATTCTGGAGACTGAAGCAGCTTTGCTCTACCACTCGCTGTGCAACACTGAACAAAGCAGTTTACTTGTCTCTGCTTGGGATCCTTTGTTTATGCAAGTGGTGATGAAACAGACTCTGCAGAGACCTTGCCAAAATGAATCATTTCTCTTATTTTATGAACAAGGAAAAGAGGGCCCAGAGAAGTAGTGTGATCTGCCCAACATCCCACAGCTTCTTGGTGAGAGAGCTGGATTTAGAACCAGGTCTGTCTTCCATTTATCATGCTTTCTTCTTGGAGAACTTGGATGTGTAATACAAAGAAAACATTGCATGTAAAATAGAAATCACAGTTTTGAATCCTAGATGTAACACTTATTAGCTATGTGACCTTGGGTATTCACTTAAGCTTTCTAAACCTTACATTCTCTCATTTGTTAGATGAGGATAACAATGTCTGCCCAACTCCTTTCAGGGTCATTTTAAGGAACAAAAGAAGAGAACATACATAAGGCTACATTGCATACCATAACATGTAATACAAATATTTGATGTTGCTCTTATAAACTACATTTTGAAAAATTAGGAAATTGAAACTCTGAGATGCTGAATAACTTACCTAAGATTCACTGGGTCATTTTCTGTCTAAGAAGATCTTTGAACTTCAAGCTCCTTTCCCTTTCTTCTACACTCTACAGTCTCCCTTTTGTCTGGAAACACAAACTATAATATGCTAATTTTTAAAAATTTAATCTTTAATTAAGCACTGCCTAGAGTGTTACAATATGATAATAAATGTGTATTTCTTTATAATTAACTCTATTCCCAAATTCCTACTTTGTTAAAACTGAGCAAGAAAAAAAGAAAAGAGTTGTAACATGTAAACTAGTGTATTGGAAAAAATAATTAAGATTTTTTAAAAGTTGAATTTTGACCTTCAGTTGAAAAGGGGGGAAAACATTTCCCAAAGTCACTGGGCACCCTAGAAGCATAAGAATTTCCTCCTCCTATGGTGTCTAACACTGATAATATCTACCTAGGATATCTCTCCTAATTAACATACTACAACTGTCCCACAAGGAAACAAAACGAAACTGATATGACTAGTCAATGAATCCTTTGTCTCAGGCCAGAGACCCCAGGATCTCAGGTAGAATGCTTTGGCATCATCCTACCTTTTCAACATTACTTGTGCCTTACATCATGCCAACACCATCATCTTCACCATCAACCATCATTGTCATCATCCTCATCCTCATCATTGATAAGATTTATTGATAATTTACTATTTTCCTGGCGTGATACATGACACATAGCTCATTACATGCAAACTTTCATTAAAACTTTACAATAGCCTTAAGTGGTAACTATTATAATATTCTCAGATTTTTAAGGACCAGCAATGTGCATCTCACACATCTTTGTATCCTCCAGAGTGCTTATAAGTACAAACCACTTCCTTTTCCAATTCTATAAAATAGAGATAAAAATAGGTCCCTCTAGGGACTAGGAAACAAGATGGCAGAGAAGGACATGCTCTCACTCCCTCTTGCGAGAACACCAGAATCACAACTAGCTGCTGGACAATCATCAACAGGAAGACACTGAAACTCACCAAAAAATATACGCCACATCCAAAGACAAAGGAGAAGCCACAAAGAGATGCTAGGAGGGGTGCAATCACAGTAAAATCAAATCCCATAACTGCTGGGTGGGTGACTCACAGACTGGAAAACACTGATACCACATATGCCCACCCACTGGAGTGAAGGTTCTGAACCCCACGTCAGGCTTCCCAACCTGGGGGTCTGGCAACAGGAGGAGGAATTCCTAGAGAATCAGACTTTAAAGACTAGTGGGATTTGATTGCAGGACTCTGACAGAACTGGGGGAAACAGAAACTCCACTCTTGGAGGGCACATTCAAAGTAGTGTGTGCATCGGGACCCAGGGGAAGGAGCATTGACCCCAGGGGAGACTGAACCAGACCCACCTGTTAGTATTGGAGGGTCTCCTGCAGAGGTGGGGGGTGTCTGTGGCTCACCCTGGGGACAAGGACACTGGCAGCAGAAGTTCCGGAAATACACCTTGGCGTGAGCCCTCCCAGAGTCCATCATTAACCTCAACAAAGAGTCCAGTTAGGCTCCAGTGTTGGGTTGCCTCAGACCAAACAACCAACAGGGAGGGAACCCAGCCCCACCCATCAGCAGTCAAGCGGATTAAAGTTTTACTGAGATCCGCCCACCAGAGAAACAGACATCTCTACCCACCACCAGTCCCTCCCATCAGGAAACTTACACAAGCCTCTTAGATAGCCTCATCCACAAGAGGGCAGATGGCAGAAGCAAGAAGAACTACAGTCCTGCAGCCTGTGGAACAAAAACCACATTCACAGAAAGATAGACAAGATGAAAAGGCACAAAGCTATGTACCAGATGAAGGAACAAGATAAAACCCCAGAAAAACAACTAAATGAAGTGGAGATAGGCAACCTTCCAGAAAAAGAATTCAGAATAATGATAGTGAACATGATCCAGGACCTCAGGAAAACAATGGAGGCAAAGATTGAGAAGATGCAAGAAATGTTTAAAAAAGACCTAAAAGAATTAAAGGACAAACAAACACAGATGAACAATATAATAACTGAAATGAAAACTACACTAGAAGGAATCAATAACAGAATAACTGAGGCAGAAGAATGGGTAAGTGACCTGGAAGACAGAATGGTGGAATCACTGCTGTGGAACAGAATAAAGAAAAAACAATGAAAAGAAATGAAGACAGCCTAAGAGACCTCTGGGACAACATTAAACACAACAATATTCACATTATAGGGTTCCCAGAAAAAGAAGAGAGAGAGAAAGGACCAGAGAAAATATTTGAAGAGATTATAGTTGAAAACTTCCCGAACATAGGAAAGGAAATAGCCACCCAAGTCCAGGAAGTGCAGAGAGTCCCATACAGGATACACCCAAGGAGAAACACACCGAGGCACACAGTAATCAAATAGGCAAAAATTAAAGACAAAGAAAAATTATTAAAAGCAGCAAGGGAAAAATGACAAATAACATACCAGGGAACTCCCATAAGGTTAAGAGCTGATTTCTCAGCAGAAACTCTACAAGGCAGAAGGGAGTGGCATGATGTATTTAAAGAGATGAAAAGGAAGAACCTACAACCAAAATTACTCTACCCCAGCAAGGATCAAATTCACATTCGATGGAGAAATCAAAAGCTTTACAGACAAGCAAAAGATAAGAGAATTCAGCACCAACAAACCAGCTCTACAACAAATGCTAAAGGAACTTCTCTAATTGGGAAACACAAGAGAAGAAAAGGACCTACAAAAACAAACCCAAAACAATTAAGAAAATGGTCATAGGAACATACATATTGAGAATTACCTTAAACGTGAATGGATTAAATGCTCCAACCAAAACACACAGCCTTGCTGAATGCATACAAAATAAAGGCCCATATATATGCTGTCTACAAGAGACCCACTTCAGACCTGGAACACATAGAGACTGAAAGTGAGGGGATGAAAAAGATATTCCATGCAAATGGAAATCAAAAATAGCTGGAGTAGCAATACTCATATGAGATAAAATAGACTTTAAAATAAAGGATGTTACAGAGACAGGGAAAGACACTACATAATAATCAAGGGGTCAATCCAAGAAAAAGATATAACAATTATAAATATATATGCACCCAATATAGGAGCACCTCAATACATAAGGCAACTGCAAACAGCTATAAAAGAGGAAATAGACAGTAACACAATAATAGTGGGGGACTTTAACACCTAACTAACACCAACAGAGAGATCATCCAAAATGAAAATAAATAAGGAAACAGAAGCTTTCAATGACACAACAGACAAGATAGATTTAATTGATATTTATATGACATTCCATCCAAAAACAGCAGATTACACTTTCTTCTCAAGTGCACATGGAATGTTCTCCAGGATAGATCAGATCTTGAGTCACAAATCAAGCCTCAGTAAATTTAAGAAAATTGAAATCATATCTAGCATCTTTTCTGACCACAATGCTATGAGATTAGAAATGAATTACATGGGGAAAAAAACGTAAAAAAACACAGACACATGGAGGCTAAACAATACATTACTAAATAACCAAGAGATCACTGAAGAAATCAAAGAGGAAATCAAAAAATACCTAGAGACAAATGACAATGAAAACATGACGATCCAAAGCCTATGGGATGCAGCAAAAGAAGTTCTAAGAGGGAAATTTATAGCTATACAAGCCTACCTCAAGAAACAAGAAAAATCTCAAATAAACCATCCAACTGTACATCTAAAGGAACTAGAGAAAGAAGAACAAACAAAACCCAAAGTTAGCAGAAGGAAAGAAATCATAAAGATGAGAACAGAAATAAATGAAATAGAAACAAAGAAAACAATAGAAAAGATCAATAAAAGTAAAAGCTCGTTCTTTGAGAAGATAAACAAAATTGATAAACCATTAGCCAGACTCAACAAGTAAAAGAGGGAGAGGACTCAAATCAATAAAATTAGAAATGAAAAAGGAGAATTTAAAACAGAGTCTGCAGAAATACAAAGCATCCTAAGATACTACTACAAGCAACTCTATGCCAATAAAATGGACAACCTGGAAGGAATGGACAATTTCTTAGAAAGGTATAACCTTCCAAGGCTGAACCAGGAATAAATAGAAAATATGAATAGACAAATCACAGGTAATGAAATTGAAACTGTGATTAAAAATCTTCCAACAAACAAAATCTAGGACCAGATGGCTTCACAGGTGAATTCTATCAAACATTTAGAGAAGAGCTAACACCTATCCTTCTCAAACTCTTCCAAAAAATTGCAGAGGAAGGAACACTCCCAAACTCATTCTATGAGGCCACCGTCACCCTGATCCTGATACTAAAACCAGACAAAGAAAATTACAGACCAATATCACTGATGAATATAGATGCAAAAATCCTCAAGAAGGGCCTCCCTGGTGGCACAATGGTTGAGAGTCCGCCTGCCGATGCAGGTTCATACCCCAGTCTGGGAAGATCCCACATGCTGCAGAGCGGCTGGGCCCATGATCCATGGCCGCTGAGCCTGCATGTCCAGAGCCTGTGCTCTGCAACAAGAGAGGCCACAACAGTGAGAGGCCCACGTACCAAAAAAAAAAAAAAAAAAAAAAAAAATCCTCAAGAAAATACTAGCAAACAGAATCCAACACCACATTAAAAGGATCATACACCACCATCAAGTGGGATTTATCCCAGGAATACAAGGATTCTTCAATATACACAAATTGATCAATGTGATACACCATATTAACAAGTTGAAGAATAAAAACCATATGATTTTCTCCAATGGATGCAGAAAAAGCTTTTGACAAGATTCAACACCAATTTATGATAAAAACTTCCAGAAAGTGGGCATAGAGGGAAACTACCTCAACATAATAAAGGCCATAAACAACAAACGCACAGCAAACATCATTCTTAATGGTGAAAAACTGAAACCATTTCCTCTAAGATCAGGAACAAGAGAAGGATGTCCACTCTTGCTACTATTATTCAACAGAGTTTTGGAAGTCCTAGCCATGGCAATCAGAGAAGAAAAAGAAATAGAAGGAATACAAATTGGAAAAGAAGATGTAAAACTGTCACTGTTTGTAGATGACATGAGAGTATACATACAGAATCCTAAAGATGTCACCAGAAAACTACTAGAGCTAATCAATGAATTTGCTAAAGTAGCAGGATACAAAATTAATGCACAGAAATCTCTTGCATTCCTATACACTAATGATGAAAAATCTGAAAGAGAACTTAAGGAAACACTGCCATTTACCATTGCAACAAAACAATAAAATACCTAGGAATAAACCTACCTAGGGAGACAAAGGACCTGTATGCAGAAAACTATAAGACACTGATGAAAGAAATTAAAGATGATACAAACAGATGGAGAGATATACCATGTTCTTGGATTGGATGAATCAATATTGTGAAAATGACTATACTACCCAAAGCAATCTTCAGATTCAGTGCAATCCCTGTCAAATACCAATGGCATTTTTCACAGAACTAGAACAAAAAATTTCACAATTTGTATGGAAACACAAAAGACCCCGAATAGCCAAAGCAATCTTGAGAACAAAGAATGGAGCCAGAGGAATTCCGGCTCCCTGACTTCAGGCTATATTACAAAGCTACACTAATGAAGTTAATACGGTACTGGCACAAAAACAGAAACATAGATCAGTGGAACAAGTTAGAAAGCCCAGAGATAAACCCACACAACTATGGTCAACTAATCTATGACAAAGCAGGCAAGGATATACAATGGAGGAAAGACAGTCTCTTCAATCAGTAGTGCTGGGAAAACTGGACAGCTACATGGAAAATAATGAAATTAGAACACTCTCTAACACCATACACAAAATAAACTCAAAATGGATTCAAGGCCTAAATGTAAGACCGGACACTATAAAACTCTTAGAGGAAAATATAGGAAGAACACTCTTTGACATAAATCACAGCCAGAACTTTTTTGATCCACCTCCTACAGTAATGGAAATAAAAAGAAAAATAAACAAATGGGACCTAATGAAACTTAAAAGCTTTTGCATAGCAAAGTAAATCATAAACAAGATGAAAAGACATTCCTCAGAATGGTAGAAAATATTTGCAAACAAATCAATGGACAAAGGATTAATCTCCAAATTATATAAACAGCTCATGCAGCTCAATATTAAAGAAACATACTACCCAATCCAAAAATGGGCAGAAGACCTAAACAGACATTTCTCCAAAGAAGACATACAGATGGCCAACAAGCACATGAAAAGCTGTTCAATGTCACTAATTATTAGAGGAATGCAAATCAAAACTACAATGAGGTATCACCTCACACCAGTTAGAATGGGCATCATCAGAAAATCTACGAACAAGTGCTGGAGAGGATGTGCAGAAAAGGGAACCCCCTTGCACTGTTGGTGGGAATGTAAATTGATACAGTCACTATGCAGAACAGTGTGGAGGTTCCTTAAAAAACTAAAAATAGAACTACCATATGACCCAGCAATCCCATCCTGGGCATATATCCTGAGAAAACCATAATTCAAAAAGACACACGCAGCCCAATGTTCATTGCAGCACTATTTACAATAGCCAGGTCATGGAAGCAACCTAAATGCCCATCAACAGATGAGTGGATAAAGAAGATGTGGTACATATATACAATTGAATACTACTCAGCCATAAAAAGGAACAAAATTGGGTCATTTGTTGAGATGTGGATGCATCTAGAGACTGTCATACAAAGTATGTCAGAAAGTGAAAAACAAATATCGTATATTAATGCATGTGTGTGGAACCTAGAAAAATGGTACAGATGAACCAGTTTGCAGGGCAGAAGTTGAGACACAGGTGTAGAGAACAAACGTATGGACACCAAGGGGGGAAAGTGTGGGGGGGTGGGGGTGGGGGTGGGATGAATTGGGTGATTGGGATTGACATGTATACACTGATGTGTATAAAATTGATGACTAATAAGAATCTGCTGTATAAAAAAAATAAAAGTCCCTGCAAGTGTTGCTAAAAGTTTATATGAAACACCATAAAGCACCTTGCAGCCTGCTTGCCCTGTAGTGTGCCCTCAATAATGAATAATATTTATTACTTAAATTTGAATAGGAACTCATGTTTATTTGGGAAGCTTATAATGGAGAGAAACCTCCAAAACCTAGGGCTAAGAAATTTTTAAAATCACTTCACCAGTTTAATCTCCTAATGGTAAACTTGGGATATATCAGACTCAGAAAATGTGGCTTCATAAGGTTCCTATCCCTTTCCAGAGACCCTCTTTGAACTCAGGCTAAAATCTATACTCTTCATCCTCCATGGTGCTAATGCCATTCTCTAAAAACAACTTCAATTATAAAAAGAGTTACATATTGTAAAACTCTATTAATAACATAAAAAGATTCTTAAGTGAAGTATTAAGTTAAAATACATTTAGTGTGTCCTTATATATATATGCACATGTATATACACACAGACATATACTTGTGTGTGTGTGTATGTGTACATAATTATAGACCAAAGACTGGTTAAAATATATAAAAATACTGAGAATGGATTATAGATGACTTTTATTCTTTATCTCTTTAAGAAATTTCTGGACACTTTATAATGCACCTGAATTATTTTCATTTTGAAAAAAAGGAAGAAGAGAGGGAGACAGATCAAGTGACAGGCAGCCTCGCAAGACCACTGCAGCAGACCCTAGATTTTTGAGGTTTGTACACTCACAGCACCACACTGTGTCTTCCAGAACCCTGCAACTGAGACAAGGCCACAGCAGAGCTGGCTCCAGAGCTCCCTACCATTTTCTTATAAAGCCATGATTTTTTATAACTAGCTTCCAAATGGAGCAGGTGGGGAAGCCTGCTCATTCATATTCAAGTTTGAGAGTATAATCTTGATAATAATAGTAGCTTAACATTTATTGAAGATTTACTGTGTGCCAGCCTCTTTGACTCTCCATGTATTCATTCATGTAATTCTCATAATAACCCCAGGAGGTGGGTTCTCTTCACTTAGTAAACATTAAGCTCCCAACCTGTAACAGGCACTATTCAAAGCATTTGGGCAACAGTGAACAAAACAGATTCCTTGTGGAGCTTCCATTCTGGTGGTGGAAGACAAATAATGTCTCCAAGTTACAAACATAGAAACTGAGATACAGAATGGTTAGACAACTTTCTCAAAGTCACAGAAAGCCAGCATTGGGTCTGTGATTTGAACACAATGTCCCATCTCCAATATTCATACTCTCAACTAATACACTTCAATTGGTGAAAAAAGAAGTCCCATTTGGAAGGATGATGCAACAGAACCTGTAATGTGCACTTACTGAGATGTATCCTGAGTATAAACTCACAGTCTGACCTCGTATGTTATGCACAAAAGAATCACTTCAAATCCTTTCAGTTGAAAAATGTTGGCTTTGCAGTCAAATGCCATTTGATTTGAATGAGAAGAGACAGGGTAATCCCTAAATTCCAAGTATTCCTAGGTGTATGTATATTAATTACATGCCAGAAATACTAGTGAAGGAATGTGATAGGTTGGCAGATGTACTCTGCCTGTTTTCCTGTTCAAGTGGATTGGACAGCAGGTTCTCCTAAAACTAAGTCTGATCAAGGTTTTACAGAAGCTGGAGAAGAAAGACAAGGAAATGTATCTCCTCTCCTCCTAGCCTGGAACTGAACATGGATACTCCTCGCTACAGGTCAACTTTTCAACAAGAACGGTCTAGGCTGGGCTCCAGGCCAGACTCTGGAACCATACCCAAAAAAAGTTCCTCTAGTTCTGTGCATACAAGAGAGATGAGGCTCAGTGTTTGAAAAGCTTTGACTGAGCCACACTGTGCCAGGACACATTTCTTTCATGTGTCTGCTAATTAGTCTGTATGCTTATGTTTATGTTTAACTGAAAGGAAAAATATTCTGAAATAATGAATGAAAAATTAAGAGAACAAACCAAGACATTAAGCTGCTAGCTGGGGCCTACTATTTGGATTTACTCTGAGCCTTTGAATGATATGAATGATTTAAACTTAAATTCTAAGCTAATTTCCTTCAAAAAGTGGTCAAGTCCACTGGTATCCCCATATAAGTGGGCTTAGAACTCGAGTGGAAGAGGCTAAACATGATCCCAGGCCCATATTGAGGGATTTCAAATGAAAGCAATGGTACCAACCACATCCCCCCAAGATTTAAAACACTGAGTTTCTCCAAAGCAGAACCCTCCAACTTCTTCATGGTTACAGCCACTGTACGTAGCATCTAGTAGGCTCTTAATAAATGCCTGTTAGATCAATGGTTCAGTACATAGTTTTGATTCCTTAAGCAGGAATGAAGAGGAATTTTTTAGAGGTTTTCTATTTATAAGGAGCTTTTTATGCAATTTCCACAATAGTCTTGAAAAAAGTCAAAGAGTATTTATTAACTCTGTCAGATCTATCAATAGATAAAGTAACTCTTGTGAGTTCAGGGTAGATGCAGAATAACACCAAAGCAAAGCCTCTGGAAGAAACATTACATGAGTCACAGGAAAGAGAAGTTCCGAGAAAACCACAATAATACATTTTATATGCACCATGTTCCTCAGTCATCTTGAAATACTTCCCTCCTGAGGTACAAGCAACTTCCATCCTCTTCTCTAGCCTGGGTTACAAAAGCTTTCAGAGATGTTTTGTGAGGAGCACGAAGCTGTGGGCGGCTGTTCTTTATTCCTCTTTGGTGCACACAGCACCCTGTCTTTCCGACCCTGAGCTCGCTTTTTGTACCTTGCTAAGCAGAACATACAACAGAATAATGGGTTCATTTTCGGGGGTCTCAATAGTGCCCTTTCTTCCTGTTTTCATTAAAATAATGAATGTCAGTCTTCGATCCAGTGTGACTGCAGGTTAATTGGCAAGCTTTTTGCTGGGAGGGGTTGTCATTCTGGGAGTTGTCAGGCCCTGCTGTGTGCTGCTGATAGCCACAGCTGTGGAGTGGGCCCAGCAGAAGCAGCCTGATTAGCCCTGCGATTATTTCATATACAATAGAATCAGGCTGAGATACTACAACAATGAGGTGTCTGTCTTCTTTCCAAACAAAGTACAGGAAGCAACAGCAGAAAAGGAGGGCTGGGGAGAGGGTGGAACACTTCACATGCCATCAATCTCCAGTGATCCTAGAAGGGTCTGGTGGAATCTTGGTTCTACAGAGGTGGCCATGCTCATTTATTTTTTTTTTCCTTTTTAACCTTTTTTTTGTGCTAAAATACATGTAACATAAAATTAAGTGTACAATTCAGTGGCATTAAGTATATCCACAATTTTGTGCAACCATCACCACAATCTATTTCCAGAACTTTTTCATTACTCCAAATAGAAACTGTATACCCATTACCTGGGACTAGGGAAAGATTTCTAACTCTTATGCAAATCCAGATGCAATGAAATACTTTTGATTACTTAACGATAAAAAAATTTTGCATGATAGAATCAAAAGACAAATAAATGAGTGTAAAATACTGGTAATATAATTACAGATAAAGTGTGGGGTATTTTTTTGCTTTTGTTTTTCCCTGTGCTGATTTAAATTAGACACATTAAGAAGCAAATTAAACAAAATCACCTTTTGGGGACTAAGCTAGGGTATAAACAGGCAAACAGACAGTCAGACAAAGGGTTTAGTGTGTTTTGTAAAACCAACCAACAAACAAACATTCCAACTGGATAAAAAGCCTGTCTTCTTTTATAAAAGCACAGTCTCACAGGTATCTGCCTCCTCTTCTAAATGTGCCTCTCAGACTGCAGTATGAAAAATCAGTCCTACCAGAGAGCCTTGTTTTGTAACTTTTCTCTGTGGGCAAACTTTTTCCTAAGAGTATACCAAAGGTTCAGAGGTACACTAACTCTGTCATGGCCATTAGCATTTTATGTGGTAAAGCATGGCTGTTGCTCACTAAATATACACTAGTGTGTCACTTAGGAAGTGGCTTAGTCTGTGCGGGCTTAACAACAGACTGGGTTGCTGAAAAACAACAGAAATTTACTTCTCACAGTTCTGGAAGCCAAGATCAAGTCCAAGATCAAGGCGCCAGCATGTTCACCTTCTGGGAAGGGTCCTCTTCCTGATTCATAGTTGGCACCTTCTCTCTGTGTCCGCACATAGTGGAAGGGGTGAGGGAGCTCTCTGAAGCCTCTTTTATAAGGGCTTAATCCCATTCATCTCACTAAGCACCTTCCAAAGGCTCCACTTCCTAATACTATCAAGAGTTGGGATTTCAACATAGGAATTTTAGGGAGACACAAACATTCAGACTATAGAAGCAAATTAATGGTGCAACACAAAAATCAATATATCTTAATGGTTTCCAAAGGTCAGTTGGCTTCAGAAACTTCTTCAGTCCTATAAGGACTCCTTTGCCATCAGGAGAGGGGTGGCAGCTGCAGAGACAATAATAATTTTGCCAAAGTGACAGGAGGACCTTTAGCCAATTGTCCCTCTTTGAACCCATTCACTTTTTATTATGGACCCCTGTGGCAGAATTTGAGTAAAGCAACAATAGCAACATGACTTCAAAAACAAAGGACAAGACAAAAATTTGGAAATCTCAGAGGGTGGAAGTGAATATTTGCCACATTCAGCAAGTATTTATGACTAGTCTCAATGCCATCAAATGTACTATGGATGTTATTTGCTATGAAACACAAATTCTATCTTGAAAATATGAGTTATATGTTTGTCTCTTAATCTCCTCTTCTATTTTAGAACATAAGAGATTTCTGTTGAATTCCATAATATAGCTTTCTAATAAACCCAAACAGAAATGGATAGGAATACCTGATTCCCTGACTGACAATATTTGCTGCTGAGTATTTCTCTGGTTATCATCAACCAGAGTAATTTTTTTGATCTTTAGAATTTTTCAAAATAAGGTATCAAATTCATTTTCTACTATTGGTCCAACTGCATTATGGAAATTTGAACACAAAAGGTAGATATATCATATGCTAAATTAATCTTCTTGGATTATTCAATACTTATTCATGTTTTGGGTATATTTGGTATTGAGTAAGATTTTAATATAGTGCACATACATTTTTCCTCAGCCTGAAGCAATGAATTTTAGGGCCACTCACTTCAAATGTCTCACAACCTCCTCCCCTCACACACACATACCCAATAATCATTGTAGACTGTATCCTGTCAAACTTCTAAGGGAAGATCCACAGATTTTATGGTATTGGGGACATCATTAGGTTTGGCCATTTAGGGATAAAATAAATGACAGAAAAGATTGTGGTTGTGGGCTTCCCTGGTGGCGCAGTGGTTGAGAGTCCACCTTCTGATGCAGGGGACACAGGTTCGTGCCCCAGTCCGGGAAGATCCCACATGATGCAGAGCAGCTAGGCCCGTGAGCCATGGCCGCTGAGCTTGCACGTCCGGAGCCTGTGCTCCGCAACGGGAGAGGCCACAACAGTGAGAGGCCCGTGTACCGCAAAAAAAAAAAAAAAAGATTGTGGTTGCCCTTAGCAACTACTGCATCACATGCTATTTGTGTTATCTGTGAGCTGCAGAGCATCACCTTCTTTTTAAGAAACACAAACATGCACATATAGTACAACCACGATAGTTTTCAGCTAATCACAGATTCAGCAATAATAATAACATAAGATGTGGAATTCATTTGGTTTCACTCTCCTGTTTATCATGTGGATATTTTCAAGATGTAATACTTTATTTTGTCTTGTTTTTAAGAAACAACTTCACTGAATGATTTTTATGATGAAAATAAGAGGAAGTGGAGCATTAGGTTTGATCACAATAGCGGGCTGTTTAAAATAATAATAACTACTTAAGTCAATAATTTGAAAGACTCCCCAGTATAGAAATCTGGCTTTCAGATGATTTTCTCTCCAATTTCTTGATGTGTATATATTATTTTTTTCTTCTTTAAAGGTCACTGAACAGTGTTTGTTATAAAGGGACATTAAAACAGAAGGATCAATTTTTATCCTTGGTATTCTGAATGCAATCAAATAATGTTTGAGATTTTTTATAGGCCAAAAGGAAGTTGTTTCATGCCAATTTAGCTAATTGAGACTTCTAATAGTCTCACCTCTGAAAATTAAATATTTTCATTCTGTGGATTGGTTGACCTACCTGTCCTTTCATAAAGGCAATTATAATAAGGAATTGATAAAAAAAAAAGTTCAGGTATTCCTCAACATGTTAGGCATTTCTCACTGTAAAAACAAATAATATTCTTCAAAGTTCCCTCTAAAACAAAAGACTTCACCTGAGGTTCTTTTCCTTTTCTTTTCCTTTTTAAGGTGGGGAGACATTGATGGAGACTTATCACTTCAAGAATTTCTCTCCAGTAAGATATTGTGTAGTCACTAGGGTCATTCACAAATATTATGTTTCTCCTTCTGGTCCATGGCAGGGTTGAATTGTACATCCTTGCCCCCTTTGAGTTTAGCTGAGGTCATGTGGCTTATTTTGGCCAATAAAATATGAGCAGAAAGGACACGGGTTACTTGATGGATGAAGCCTTTAGAGCCAGTACTCAGTTGGCTACTTTCCCATTTCCTGCCTCTTCAGCAGTTGTGGAAACAGATGTGGAGATGGAGTGTCCATCAGCTCAGACTCCTGAGTTGCTACCCTGAGTAGGACCCCACCTGCAGCTAATATTTTGAGGGTTTTCAGTTACTGCAACATTATCTTGCACAATTTGATGAATATAAAGATGAAAAGAAAACAAACCAAAACCCTAAGGCCACTGAATTTTCATCACTGCAGAGGAGGTTAGATTGTTTTTGTTTCACCTTTGGCTTACTAAATTGAGGATAGGGTTGCATCTTCTTTCCAGGAACCTTATGGTAGATTACAAAAATTGCCTCACCCCTTCTTTTATCCTTGTCCTTTGCCATATTTTTTTTCAGAGTCCTCTATTTGACACTGGGTTTAGCCATATGACCTCCTTTGGGAGGTTAGCAAACATGAAAGAAGAGTCTTGAAAATGATTGCACCATTGGGCGTACCCTCTCTCTTTTTCCTCTTCCATTGCCATCAGAACATGTTTGGGATAACCTGCTGAATGGTAAGAGATGTGTGAACAGAACCAAGTTGCCCTCAGCAGCCCAGCCAAGGTCAGTTTAAGTGAGAGGGCAGCCAGCCAAATCCCAGACATGTGAGAACCCAACGAAGATCAGCAAAGCCCCTAGAAAGCAATCATAGGCACATGAGCAATAAACACTTAATGTTGTATGCCAACGAGGTTTGTGATTGTTTGTTGCAGAACATTATTTTGGAATTAGACAATTGATGCAACCTCCTAACCCTCCACTCCTCATCTCTACTCTACACAGGCCCCTCTGAAACATTATCCCCATACAGCAACTCTATTCTTGCTGTTTCTTCACAAGTTTTCCTCCCACTTCTCTCATGTTAATGAACAATTATTTCCTTGGGAGGTACATGATACAAGTTACCTTTTACACAACTGGTGGCATGTAGTCTTCATCTTTCTAGCTTTTATGTTCCACTGCTAGGCATATTGGCTCTTCTTACCTAGTTATCCTCTTTGTGTCAACATTGGATGAAAAAAAGTCTTCTACCCAAATTGTGTGTGTGCGTGCCTGTGTATGTAAAAAATATCACAGGGCTTCCCTGGTGGCGCAATGGTTGAGAGTCCGCCTGCTGATGCAGGGGACATGGGTTCATGCCCTGGTCCAGGAAGATCCCACATGCTGTGGAGTGGCTGGGCCCGTGAGCCATGGCCGCTGAGACTGCGTGTCCAGAGCCTGTGCTCCGCAACGGGAGATGCCACAACAGGTGAGAAGCCCGCATACCGTGAAAAAAAAAAATCATATATGTTGGGAGATTTCTTATATGCAAAAGTATTTCTAAATCTGTATAATTTTCATTAATCAAGTCTTCTCCTCTCTTCTAATCCAGACAACTGGCTCAATGGGAGAATTAATCCTGTGTATTTTATACTTCAGCTAACATTCAAATGGCTCTTTTTATGTTCTCTTGCCTTACAACTGAAGGTAAGCTAAGGAAGGCAAGACACTTCCAGGGGATGAAAGGGATCTATCTGAAATTTTAGTAACCAATTTTTCAATTTGTTATCAGTTTCTCTTCTTAAAATTGTGTTAAGTGATATTTAGTTGGTTGAGTTCATCTTATAAGAAAGGAAAAATGTATTTTTGAGAATAATTATAAGCTAAAATGCAGAAAAATATTTATGGTATCCAAAAATATATTACTTTACAGATTTCTTAAGATTCCCTCAATCCACTATTGTATTTTTGCTTATAAAACATCTCAGCCTTGTCCAAAAGATGTTCACAGATGTTAAAAGGGGATATTTTTGGCAAGTCAATATTATGTTGAATCAATATTACTTCTAACAGTCATAGCCTACCACCATATTATTTTAATACTTTCTGAAGATTTTAATCACCAGGTTTGTAATGTCCTTTTAAGAACATGAAAATGCTTTTTCTCTCCTCATTCATTTTGTCTTTCCCCACCTGGAAACTATTGATTCCCTCTATTTTTCTCTTAATTGTATTTTATAAGCTCCTGGCCAATGTGATTGCATTCCTATTTTTTGTTTTGTCAACTTCAAAGATATATTAGTAGCTCTTTAGAAATAATTTTAGCCATTTTGTGCCACCTTTTGGATATGATTATGGAAGCACAATCTTAAAAACCAAATCTAAACCTCTAATGAGACAAAGAGGAGTGACTAAAGTTTGGTTGTGTTTTTCTTTCTGTTATGCTATCAGAGAGCAAACAGAGCTTCTTTTAAGTGGTCTCACTCTGCATGCATTTCTGCTTCCATATGCATTTAACAGGTATATGGATAGTTTTGACTAATTTATAAAGTGTAATAGTTTGCCTGACAATAAATTGTCATTTACTCATTGTAAATCCACGAAGTCTATCAAAGCAAATCACAATTTTGGAGCACTGTTAAACACTCTGCATATTTTCATAGTAAATCAGTGCTTGTTTATTTAACACAGGTGTTTCTGTAATTGCACTACTTTAGGAAAATTCAATGCTCAATGGCCCTCAAGCACTTCCACCTGTCGAGTGTATGGCCCATTATTAGTATACCAAATGAAATCATAAAATGTGTAAAAAGTTAACTGATTAAAGACTTGGTTTTGATTATTTGGATTCTGGTTATGCTTTTCTTGTCACTTCATTCATGTTAAGCACATTTTCACCCCCCTCAAAAGAAGTTAGTTGCTAATGATATATTTAGCAAGAAAAACAGATGTTATATTCACATTAAAACCCTGAATTTAAGGAACAAATAGTTTTCTAGTTATAAATCAGATTTTGAAGATGAAGGAAGCAAAATAGAAAGCCAGTGAGCTATTGCATCAATATAATTCCATGCTATACTGTTCTAAAACATACTGAGATGACAGTTCATTGCAAGGTTATAAATTATTTTATAAATCATTCAAAAAGCTTTTTTTTGAACACAAATAGGCATGGAGCTGGGAGGGGGTGGTGCTTTGCATTGTGCTATGAGAAAATGCAAGGTCTTTGCCCCCTCAAAAACCTTACCATCTAGTTTGGAATGCAAAGTGAATATGGTAAACAATTAGCAAACAAGCAGAGGCTAAGGCTTCACAATGAGGTGAAATTGGAGGTGAACTTTTGAAAACTTGAATAGAAAACAGATGATTTTCTCAAGGTGGGTGGGAAGCAATTAGCACTATCAAAGGCATAAAGGCAGGAATAAACATGAAGAAGGCCTTGAAAAGCATAGCTTGAAAAAATGGAAAAATGAGCTACCATTTTTGCTATATTCAGAAGTTTGGATTGTAGTAATTTTATCATCATTTATTACTCAGCATTTTCAAATTTCCATTATAACTTCTAATTTGTTCTATGACTGACTTAGAAATGCACTTTTAATTTCTGAAAGTATCAGTGTCCTTTCCTTATTGATAATCCAATTTAATTGCATTATCATCAGAAATTACTCTGCATATTTATTCTCTGAAATTTTTGATAGCTTCTTTATTTTTAATGTGTATTCAGTTTTCATGAACGTGTTCTTGAAAAGAAAAGGCACACCCTCTAACTGTTGAGTGCAGGATATAATATGTAATTAGGATTATATAATTATATGTTCTGTAATTAGAAATATATACATACATATATATATATAATCCTGCACTTAACAGTATGTGTCCTTTAAGTAAACTATATTAATTTTGTAATGCAAATATTCTAAAATTTGTATTAAACTCTGTCTGCTTAACATATCAATTGAGAGAAGTCTGTTGAAATCTTACAACTATAATGATTGATTTGTATACTTCTCCATGAAGTTCTATCATGTTTTGCTCTATAAATCTTGAAGCTATGTTATTAGATGCACACACATAATCCCTTTATCATCATGTAGTGACCCTCTTTACCCCTAACAATATTTTATCTTATGGTATCTTTTGTCTGGTATGAACATAGCTGTGCCAATATTTTAAAATATCTGTTAGTATATAGTTAGTATCTGTCTGGTCTATATTTTTCAATCCTTTTCCTTTAAAATTTTCCACGTTTTTAAGTATTAGACATATCTCTCTTTTTTTTTTTTTTTTTTTGTGGTACACGGGCCTCTCACTGTTGTGGCCTCTCCCGTTTTGGAGCACAGGCTCCAGACGTGCAGGCTCAGCAGCCACGGCTCATGGGCCTAGCCTCTCTGTGGCATGTGGGATCTTCCCAGACTGGGGCACGAACACGTGTCACTGCATTTGGAGGCAGACTCTCAACCACTGCATCAGCAGGGAAGCCCTAGACATATCTCTTGAAAAAAGTATTTGGATTATTTTTAGCCATATGACAATCTTAGTCTTTTATTTTATTTTATTTTACTTATTTTTTATTAATTAATTAATTAATTAATTTTTGCTGTGTTGGGTCTTCGTTTCTGTGCGAGGGCTTTCTCTAGTTGTGGCAAGCGGGGGCCACTCTTCATCACAGTGCGCGGGCCTCTCACTATCGCGGCCTCTCTTGTTGCGGAGCACAGGCTCCAGACGCGCAGGCTCAGTCGTTGTGGCTCACGGGCCTAGTTGCTCCGCGGCATGTGGGATCCTCCCAGCCCAGGGCTCGAACCCGTGTCCCCTGCATTAGCAGGCAGATTCTCAACCACTGCGCCACCAGGGAAGCCCAATCTTAGTCTTTTAATGGATGAGTTTAATTCAGTAATATTTACTGTGACTTACTGATATATTCAAACTTGAACTTGTTTCTACAACCTTTATACTTTCCCTTTCTCTTGATAAACTTTGAAAAGAATAAAATAAACTAATATCAAAGTTTCAAGGACATTAGAACACTTTAGTCCTGATCACCCCCTTCTGACTTCCACAATATTGTTTTTCATTATTTTAGTTCTCTTTTTTAAAACTCACACATTGAGTATAATTTTTGGAATTATTTCATAAGGATATCTGTTTTTATACCTATAAATCACTATTTTCTGTGCCCTCCATTCACTTTATCCTCTAAGACATTACTTCTGTGGTTATTTTCCCTCTGCCTAAAGACCCCCTTTAGAAGTTCTTTGTTAATAATCTGTTGGTGATGAACTCTCTCACTTTTGGTTATTTCAAAATGATTTCTTTCCACGTTTATTATTGAGAAATGGTTTTCTGGGTACACAATTGTAGGTAGACAGTGATTTTCTCTCAACAGTTTTAAGATATTATTCTACTCTCCTGGATTTCATTATTCTACTTAATAAGTCTGCAGTTACTCTAATTGTCATTCCTTTGTAGGTGACTGTTCTTCCTCTGGACTTTTGTAAAATATTTTTGCCTTTGTTGCCTTGCAGGTGCACTACAATATCCCTAAAAGTGTTTTATGTGTGTGTTTGTGTGTGTGTGTGTTTTAAATCATGCTTGATAACTGTTAAATCTTGTATCAATGCACTTGTTTGTTTGTTTCTTTCTTTTTTAATCAGTTCTGGAATATTTTCATTTATTATCTCTTTAAATAAAGTTCTTCTCTATTCTCTATATGACATTCTCCTGCCATAGTTAATTATTTTAGACTTTCTCATTTTATACTGTCTCTAAAATCTCCTTATCTCTCTAAGCAATATCATCTCAGTCACTATTTTTTCTTTTCAGTTCTTTATAATCTACTCTAAAACCTAAACAGTGAGTTTTAATTTAACTATTTTTTCATTTATTAATGTTATATTTGACAATTTATCAAATGTTACTGGTCATTTTTGATAGTCTTTTACTGGTTGCTCATTTGATATGATCTTTCATGTCATTAAACATTACATACATAGTTATTTACAACACCTGAAGTTCTTGAGAGGCTAAATCTGTTAACCCTGAAGGAAAGAGGAAGTCAGGGATTTAATTAAGTCCATCAAACTGCCCTTCAAATGTAGATTCTACAGACAAAAGTACCAATTATGGAAGAGATAAGGAAATAATACATATAAGCTTTTCTTTTGGAGGGCTTCCGGGGATGATGGCAGAAGAGTAAGACACGGAGATCACCTTCCTCCCCACAGATACACCAGAAATACAGCTACACGTGGAACAACTCCTAAAGAACACCTACTGTATGCTGGCAGAAGACCTCAGACCTCCCAAAAGGCAAGAAACTACCCACGTACCTGGGTAGGGCAAAGCAGAGAGATTCCCACACAGAGGATCAGTGCCAACCGGCACTAACCAGCCCGAGAGGCTTGTCTGCTTGCCCACTGGGGCGGGCGGCACTGGGAGCTGAGGCTCGGGCTTCAGTCAGAGCGCAGGGAGAGGATTGGGGTTGGCAGCGTGAACACAGTCTGAAGGGGCTAATGCGCCACAGCTAGCCGGGAGGGAGTCCGGGAAAAACTTTGGACCTGCCGAAGAGGCAAGAGACTTTTTCTTCCTGCTTCGTTTCCTGTTGCATGAGGAGAGGGGATTAAGAGCGCTGCTTGGAGGAGCTCCAGAGACGGGGGCGAGCCGCGGCTGAAAGTGCGGAACCCAGAGACGGGCATGGGACACTGGGGCTGCTGCCACCGCCACGGGGCCTGTGTGTGAGCACAGGTCACTGTCCATGCCCCCCTGCCGGGGAGACTGTGCAGCTCGTCACTGCCGGGGTCCCAGGATTCAGGGACGGCTTCAATAGGAGAACGCACGGCGTGCCTCGGCCTGGTGAAATGACAGGCCGGCCTCTGCCACTGCAGGCTCCACCCACACAAAGTGCCCCTCCCTGCCCCCTGGCCTGAGTGAGCCAGAGGCCCCAAAGCGGCTGCTCCTTTAACCTTGTCCTCTCTGAGCGAAGAACAGACACCCTCCGGCGACCTACATGGAGAGGTGGGGACAAATCCAAAGCTGAGACCCGGGAGGTGTGAGAACAAAGAAGAGAAAGGGAAATCTCTCACAGCAGCCTCAGAAGCAGCGGATTAAAGCTCCACAATCAACTTGACATACCCTGCATCTGTGGAATACATGAATAGACAACAAATCATCCCAAATTGAGAAGCCAGGAGTCAGTGCTGTTCCTCTGAGGTGGGAGAGCCAAATTCAGGACACTGGTCCACAAGAGACTTCCCAGCTCTACATAATATCAAACGGCGAAAATCTTCCAGAGATCTCCATCTCAACACCAGCACCCAGCTTCACTCAATGACCAGCAAGCTACAGTGCTGGACACCCTATGCCAAACAACTAGCAAGACAGGAACACAACGCCACCCGTTAGCAGAGAGGTGGCCTAAAATCATAAAAAGTCAACAGACACCACAAAATACACCACCAGACGTGGACCTGTCCATCAGAGAGACAAGATCCAGCCTCATTCACCAGAACACAGGCACTAGTCCCCTCCACCAGTAAGCCTACACAACACACTGAACCAACCTTAGCCACTGGGAAGAGACACCAAAAACAATGGGAACTACGAACCTGCAGCCTGCAAAAAGGAGACCCCAAACACAGTAAAATAAGCAAAATGAGAAGACAGAAAAACACACAGCAGGAGAAGGAGCAAGATAAAAACCCACCATACCTAACAAATGAAGAGGAAATAGGCAGTCTACCTGAAAAAGAATTCAGAATAAAGATAGTAAAGATGATCCAAGATTCTATTTCCAAGATCCAAAACATTGGAAATAGAATAGACAAAATGCAAGAAACAGTTAACAAGGACCTAGAAGAACTAAAGATGAAGCAAGCATCGATTAAAAACACAATAAATGAAATAAAAAATACTCTAGATGGGATCAATAGCAGAATAACCGAGGCAGAAGAACGGATAAGTGAGGTGAAAGATAAAATAGTGGAAGTAACTAAAGCAAAGCAAAATAAAGAAAAAAGAATGAAAATAACAGAGGACAGTCTCAGAGACATCTGGGACAATATTAAAGGCACCAATGTTCGAATTATAGTGGTTCCAGAAGAAGAAGAGAAAAAGAAAGGGACTGAGAAAATATTTGAAGAGATATTAGTTGAAAACTCCCCTAATATGGGAAAGGAAATAGTTAATCAAGTCCACGAGGCACAGAGAGTCCCATACAGAATAAATCCAAGGAAAAATACGCCAAGACACATATTAATCAAACTGTCAAAAATTAAACACAAAGAAATCATATTAAAAGCAGCAAGGGAAAAACAACAAATAACACACAAGGGAATCCCCATCAGGTTAACAGCTGATCTCTCAGCAGAAACTCTACAAGGCAGAGGGAGTGGCAGGACATATTTAAAGTGATGAAGGAGAAAAACCTGCAACCATGATTACTCTACCCAGCAAGGATCTCATTCAGATTTGATGGAGAAATTAAAATCTTTACAGACAAGCAAAAGCTGAGAGAGTTCAGCACCACCAAACCAGATTTACAACAAATGCTAAAGGAACTTCTCTAGTTGAGAAACACAACAGAAGGAAAATACCTACAATAATGAACCCAAAACAATTAAGGAAATGGGAATAGGAACATACATATCAATAATTACCTTAAATGTAAATGGACTAAATGCTCCCACCAAAAGACACAGATTGGCTGAATGGATACAAAAACAAGACCCATATATATGCTGTCTACAAGAGACCCACTTCAAACCTAGAGACACATACAGATTGAAAGTAAGGGGATGGAAAAAGATATTCCATGCAAATGGAAATCAAAAGAAAGCTGGAGTAGCAATTTTCATATCAGACAAAATAGACTTTAAAATAAAGACTATTAGAAGAGACAAAGAAGGACACTACATAATGATAAAGTGATCGATCCAAGAAGAAGATATAAGAATTGAAATATTTATGCTCCCAACATAGGAGCACCTCAATACATAAGGCAAGTACTAACAGCCATAAAAGGGAAAATTGACAGGAACACACTCATAGTAGGGGACTTTAACACCTCACTTTCACCAATGGACAGATCATCCAAAATGAAAATAAACAAGCTTTAAATCATACATTAAAGAAGATGGATTTAATTTATATTTATAGGACATTCCATCCAAAAAGAACAAAATACACATTTTTCTCAAGTGCTCATGGAACATTCTCCAGGATAGATCATATCTTGGTTCACAAATCAAGCCTTGGTAATTTTAAGAAAATTGAAATTGTACCAAGTATCTTTTCCGACAACAATGCTATGAGACTAGACATCAATTACAGGAAAAGATCTGTAAAAAATACAAACACATGGAGGCTTAACAATACACTACTCAATAACGAAGTGATCACTGAAGAAATCAAAGAGGAAATAAAAAAAATACCTAGAAACAAATAACAATGGAGACACGATGACCCAAAACCTATGGGACGCAGCAAAAGCAGTTCTAAGGGGGAAGTTTATAGCAACACAATCCCACCTTAAGAAAGAGGAAACATCTCGAGTAAACAACCTAACATTGCACCTAAAGCAATCAGAGAAAGAAGAACAAAAAATCCCCAAAGTAAGCGGAAGGAAAGCAATCATAAAGATAAGATCAGAAATAAATGAAAAAGAAATGAAGGAAATGATAGCAAAGATCAATAAAACTAAAAGCTGGTTCTTTCAGAAGATAAACAAAATTGATAAACCATTAGCCAGACTCATCAAGAAAAAAAGGGAGAAGACTCAAATCAATAGAATTAGAAATGAAAAAGGAGAAGTAACAACTGACACTGCAGAAATACAAAAGATCATGAGAGATTACTATAAGCAACTCTATGCCAATAAAATGGACAACCTGGAAGAAATGGACAAATTCTTAGAAATGCACAACGTGCCAAGACTGAATCAGGAAGATATACAAAATATGAATAGACCAATCACAAGCACTGAAATTGAAACTGTGATTAAAAATCTTCCAAAAAACAAAAACCCAGGACCAGATGGCTTCACAGGCAAATTCTATCAAACATTTAGAGAAGAGCTAACACCTATCCTTCTCAAACTCTTCCAAAAGATAGCAGAGGGAGGAGCACTCCCAAACTCATTCTATGAGGCCACCATCACCTTGATACCAAAACCAGGCAAGGATGTCACAAAGAAAGAAAACTACAGGCCAATATCACTGATGAACATAGATGCAAAAATCCTCAACAAAATACTAGCAAACAGAATCCAACAGCACATTAAAAGGATCATACACCATGATCAAGTGGGGTTTATTCCAGGAATGCAAGGATTCTTCAATATACGCAAATCAATCAATGTGATACACCATATTAACAAATTGAAGAAGAAAAACCATATGATCATCTCAATAGATCCAGAGAAAGCTTTCGACAAAATTCAACACCCATTTATGGTAAAAACCCTGCAGAAAGTAGGCATAGAGGGAACTTTCCTCAACATAATAAAGGCCATATATGACAAACCACAGCCAACATCGTAATCAATGGTGAAATACTGAAACCATTTCCACTAAGATAAGGAATAAGACAAGGTTGCCCACTCTCACCACTCTTATTCAACTTAGTTTTGGAATTTTTAGCCACAGCAATCAGAGAAGAATAGGAAATAAAATGAATCCAAATTGGAAAATAAAAAATAAAGCTGTCACTGTTTGCAGATGACATGATACTATACATAGAGAATCCTAAAGATGCTACCAGAAAACTACTAGAGCTAATCAATGAATGTGGTAAAGTAGCAGGATACAAAATTAAGGCACAGAAACCTCTGGCATTCCTGTACACTAATGATGAAAAATCTGAACTTGAAATCAAGAAAACAATCCCACTTACCATTGCAACAAGAAGAATAAAATATCTAGGAATAAACCTACCTAAGGAGACAAAAAACCTGTATGCAGAAAATTATAAGACACTGATGAAAGAAATTAAATATGATACAAATAGATGGAGAGATATACCATGCTCCTGGATTGGAAGAATCAATATTGTGAAAATGACTCTACTACCCAAAGCAATCTACAGATTCAATGCAATCCCTATCAAACTACCACTGGCATTTTTCACAGAACTAGAACAAAAAATTTCAAAATTTGTTTGGAAACACAAAAGACCCCAAATAGCCAAAGCAATCTTGAGAACGAATAATGGAGCTGGAGGAATCAGGCTCCCTGACTTCAGACTATACTACAAAGCTACAGTAATCAAGACAGTGTGATACTGGCACAAAAACAAAAAGATGGATCAATGGAACAGGATAGAAAGCCCAAAGATAAACTCACGCATATATGGTCAACTTATCTTTGATAAAGGAAGCAGGAATGTACAGTGGAGAAAGGACAGCCACTTCAATAAGTGGTGCTGGGAAAACTGGACAGGGACATGTAAAAGTATGAGATTAGATCACTCCCTAACACCATACACAAAAATAAGCTCAAAATGGATTAATGACCTAAATGTAAGGCCAGAAACTATCAGACTCTTAGAGGAAAACATAGGCAGAACACTCTATGACATAAATCACAGCAAGATCCTTTTGGACCCACCTCCTAGAGAAATGGAAATAAAAACAAAGATAAACAAATCAGACCAAATGAAACTTCAAAGCTTTCGCACAGCAAAGGAAACCATAAATAACACCAAAAGAGAACCCTCAGAATGGGAGAAAATATTTGCAAATGAAGCAACTGACAAAGGATTAATCTCCAAAATTTATAAGCAGCTCATGCAGCTCAATAGCAAAAAAACAAACAACCCAATCCAGAAATGGGCAGAAGACTTAAATAGGCATTTCTCCAAAGAAGATATACAGACTGCCAACAAACACATGAAAGAATGCTCAACATCATTAATCATTAGAGAAATGCAAATCAAAACTACAATGAGATATCATCTCACACCAGTCCGAATGGCAATCATCAAGAAATCTAGAAACAAATGCTGGAGAGGGTGTGGAGAAAAGGGAACACTCTTGCACTGCTGGTGGGAATATGAATTGGTATAGTCACTATGGAGAACAGTATGGAGGTTCCTTAAAAAACTACAAATAGAATTACCATATGACCCAGCAATCCCACTACTGGGCATATACCCTGAGAAAACCATAATTCAAAAAGAGACATGTACCAAAATGTTCATAGCAGCCCTATTTACTATAGCCTGGAGATGGAAACAACCTAAGTGTCCATCATTGGATGAATGGATAAAGAAGATGTGGCACATATATACAATGGAATATTACTCAGCCATAAAAAGAAATGAAACTGAGCTATTTGTAATGAGGTGGATAGACCTAGAGTCTGTCATACAGAGTGAAGTAAGTCAGAAAGAGAAAGACAAATACCATATGCAACACATATATATGGAATTTAAGGAAAAAAATGTCATGAAGAACCTAGGGGTAAAACAGGAATAAAGACACAGACTTACTTGAGAATGGATTTGAGGATATGGGGAGGGGGAAGGGTAAGCTGTGACAAAGCAAAAGAGAGGCATGGACATATATACACTACCAAACATAAGGTAGATAGATAGTGGGAAGCAGCCACATAGCACAGGGAGATCAGCTCGGTGCTTTGTGACCGCCTGTAGGGGTGGGATAGGGCGGGTGGGAGGGATGGCGACGCAAGAGGGAAGGGATGTGGGAACAGATGTATATGTATGACTGATTCACTTTGTTATAAAGCAGAAATTAATTAAAAAAAAAAACAGGAGATGAGTGGAAAAACTACAACAAAGGACAGCCAGCAAACATTGAAAATCTTTAACAGTATACCTAAGACTAAAACCATTGGATGGAATACAGAAAAAGAACACAAGAAAAATTTTGTATGTCCTAATAATGGTAAAATAATTAAACTAAAACAAATCAAAAGAAGGGAGAAAGAAAGTAGAGGCACGAGCCAGAACTGGTTCACTGATTGCCTTATCTGTAACAGCTGGGATTCAAAGAATATCATTTAAAAATTGCAAAGCAATAGAACACAGTGTTGTACCAAGGAATAGGGGTAGGGGGTGAATAGTAGGAGTGATCCATGTCTCTTCAGGAGGGAGTATTTTACCATTGATATAGTTTAAAATTTCTGGTACATGGTAATAATAAAAAGCAGATGTATTCAGTTGTTTTTGTTATTGCTTTTAAATTCTTTATAGCCAATGTACCTCCTTATTGCTATGCCCAGGTTGGTCCACTCCCACTCTTCCCCCTTGATACGCTACTAACAGTAGTATAAGCATATCAAACACTACTACCCAAAGTAATCTACAGATTCAATGCAATCCCTATCAAATTACCAAGAGCATTTATCACATAATTAGAACAAAAAATTACATTTTGTATAGAAAAACCCCGAATAGTAAAAGCAATCACCAAAAAGAACAGAGCTGGAGGAAGCAGGCTCCCTGACTTCAGACTATACTACAAAGCTACAGTAATCAAAACAATATGGCACTGGCACAAAAACAGAAATATAGATCGATGGAACAGGATAGAGCGTCCAGAGATAAACCCACACACCTATGGCCACCTAACCTATGACAAAGGATGCCAGAATATACAGTGGAGAAAAGCCAGTCTCTTCAATAACTGGTACTGTGAAAACCAGACAGCTACATGTAAAAGAATGAAATTAGAACACTCCCTAACACCAAACACAAACATAGAATCAAAATGCATTAAAGATGTAATGCCAAATACTATAAAACTCCTAGAGGAAAATATAGGCAGAACACTCTTTGACATAAATCACAGCAAGATCTTTTTTGATCTACCACCTAGAGTAATGAAGATAAAAACAAAACTAAACAAATGGGATCTAATAAGACTTAAAAGCTTTTGGCCAGTGAAGGAAACTATAAACAAAACAAAAAGACAACCCTCAGAAAGGGGGAAAATATTAACAAATGAAGCAACTGACAAGGAATTAATCTCCAAAATATGCAAACAGCTCATGCAGCTCAATATCAAAAAAAAAAAAAAACCCAAAGAACCCAATCAAAAAGTAGGCATAAAACCTAAATAGACATTTCTCCAAAGAAGACATACAGATAGCCAACAAACACATGAAAAGATGCTCAACATCACTAATTATTAGAGAAATGCAAATCAAAACTACAATTAGGTGTCACCTCACACCAGTCAGAATGGCCATCATTAAAAAGTCCAAAACAATAAATGCTGGATAGGGTGTGGAGAAAAGGAAACCCTCATACACTGTTGGTAGGAATGTAAATTTGTACAGCCACAATGGAGAAGAGTATGGAGGTTCGTTAAAAAACGAAAAATAGAGCTACCATATGACCCAGCCAACCCACTCCTAGACATATATCGGTAGATAACTATAATTTGAAAAAATTCATGCACCATGATGGTCATTGCAGCACTATTTATAATAGCCAGGACATGGAAACAACTTAAATGTCCATCAACAGAGGAGTGGATAAAGAAGATGTGGTACATATATACATGGAATATTATTCATCCGTAAAAAGGAACAAAATAGTGCCATTTACAGAGACATGGATGGACCTAGAGATTGTCATACAGAGTGAAGTAAATCAGAAAGAGAAAAACAAATATCATATAATATCACCTATATGTGGAATCTAGAAAAATGGTACAGATGAACTTATTTGCAGAACAAAAATGGAGTCACAGATGTAGAGAACAAACTTATGGTTACCAAGGTGGGAACAGGAGGGTAGGATCAATTAGGAGATTGGGACTGACATATATACACTACTATGTATAAAACAGATAACTAGGGATTGACATATATACACTACTATGTATAAAATAGATAACTAATGAGAACCTACTGTATAGCACAGGGAGCTCTACTCAATGTTCTGTGGTGACCTAAGTGGGAAAGAAATCTAAAAAAGAGTGGATAGGGCCTCCCTGGTGGCGCAATGATTGAGAGTCCGCCTGCCGATGCAGGGGACACGGGTTCGTGCCCTGGTCCGGGAGGATCCCACATGCTGCGGAGCGGCTGGGCCTGGGAGCCATGGCCGCTGAGCCTGTGCACCCGGAGCCTATGCTCTGCAACAGGAGAGGCCACAACAGTGAGAGGCCAGCGTACTGCAAAAAAAAAAAAAGAGTGGATATATGTATGCATATAACTGATTTACTTTGCTGTATAGCAAAAATTAACACAATATTGTAAAGTAACTATAATAAAAATTTTAAAAAGAAGAAAAATAATATTACTGACTAAAATTGATTGGTGAGAGGATGAGGAGGAAATGATGAGGGGAGACGTGCTAATTTTATCATTGCTTCCAGTAGGAAACTAACAAATACTGTTTAAAGGAATATAGTACCAAGGTATTATGTACAGTCATTACAAATATAATTACTTCAACAAAAATACAAACTTTTCTAAGTGTCAAGGGATCTATTAAAAAGTAAAGCAAAGCAAGCAAACTACATGTGGAAGATTTTATTTAAAAAAAAACAAAAATGATACAAAATGCTATGACATTCATAACATATCTGTTAAATCTCTAAATGTAAATTCGTTAAATTTACAAATTAAAAGAAAAATGATTTCTGATGTCATCCAAAAGATAAACTCAATTTATATATAAGAAATAGATATCAAACAAAATGATTGAGACTGATTGAAAATAAAAGGATGGACAAACTTATCCTGAGAACAAGCAAACAAAAAGAATGCATTGATCATGATCTTACTCTTAGACAAGATGACATTCAGTTTCAGCTGATTTAAGGATGAAATTCAAGATCATAGGGAGATTAGAAGGAAATTACTTGATAGATAAAGAATAAAGAAAAACTACTACCAAGTATTTGAGATATTTAGGCAAAAAGAGAATTTTCATATTATCTGGAAGCTATACCTGGGTCAAGTAGAAAGTAACTTTGATCAATCACAGGACCACTATAAAGTTCTCATTCCAGTCTTCCTTCTTTTTCTGAGAATCTATTGAGTACCAACTATGTGTCAGGCACCGTGTTAGCCACTTGGAAATCAGCAGTGAATAAAACAGATAGAAATAATGGCTTCCACAAATCTGCATTCTAGTGAGGAGAGACTTCTAATAAAGATGTAACCAGTCAGAAAATATTCCAAGAATAAAGATAAGTGTCAAGGAGGAAAATATAACAGGAAAGTGGGAAAAGAGGATGTAGAGGACATCGTAGTTTTAGATAGGGTAGCCAGAGAAGGCCTCATCAAGACAGTAACATTCGAGCAAAAACCTAAAGAGGTTAAAAAAAATGTAAAATCAAATATGAAGGGAGAGTGTTGATGGCAGAGGGAACAGTAAATGCATAGTCTCTGAGATGGGTGTATGTATGCATGGCAAATGTAAGGAGATCTAAGAAGGTTAGTGTGGCTGAAATTGAGGGAACGAGGCCAGGTACAGAAGGAGATAAGATCAGAGAAATAATGAGGAATCGGTAGCATAGTCTTCAGTGCCTTGTAAACCATTATAACCATTATAAGGACATTGGCTTTTACTTTGAGTGAGATAGACAGCCATTAGAGGACTTTAATGGGAGGAGGGATATAATCTCCTACTTACAGGCAGGAGGGAAAGGGAGAGAGAATGAATCAGATTGGTAAAGAGAGAGGGCATAATTAAGTTCCTACATTATGTTGCATTTAAAGCTGAAGTTTTTATTTTTCTTTCCACCTCATAAATAAAGCTACTGTAGTGTCCATAGAATACATAGAGTACAACATATATAAAATGCTCATTCCATGATGAATTAAGTTTACAACTGCTGAAAATTAAATATAACATTCTAGAACAATTATCAAACTTTAGGGTGCATCGAAATTACTTGGAAGGTGTGTTAAAATCACAGATTTTTGAGCCCAACACACAGTTTCTGACTCAGTGCTGCTGAGGTGGGACCTGAGAATTTGCATTACATTTTTTCCCATATTTTTAATTACCATTATTGCACCAATGCAGCATACATATGCTGTATATACATATATCTGAAACTTCATTTTCAATTTTTCAGGAATTCAAATACATAATATATTATCAGCTTGAGAATACAAAGAACACAACACAGAGGAAGATTGAGAAAATTGGTTCTCAGTAGTTAGTCACTAGTATTCTACAGGCTTTCCTTTTAGTGTTCTCTATTGGAATTTTTAAATGTCCTGCCATGGCTCTGTAAGAATAGAGCTGCCTGGAATGGGAAGCAATGAAAATAATAATAATAATAAATAAATAAATGGACCCAAAGTGAAAAAGAGTCAAGAAGGAAATCCAAGAGAGAGAATCTATTTTGAAACTAAATATAAAGACTCCCTTCAGCCAGAGGGTACACATCCAAAAAGGTGCTAAGGGAAGAAGTGAGATCCTCCCATTTCACTCTCAAAATTGCCCCTTAACAGACAAAATAGCTGGTGCCAGTTCACCTAAGAGCGGGACCCCTTCACAGCACTGTAAAAGGAATGGTGGGCAGAGGGAGGGAAAGTGGTGGGGGAGCAACTTGCTTCTGACATACTCCTGGTGATGGGTATTGCAGCCATCATTTGGACAAAACCTGTCACAGCTAAAGCCATGGCTCTCCAGCTTGCTTCATAAATGATGGTACATGTAATAGCAGCTTTCTGTTGAAAAGCTGGATTGAAAAAATAAATGTTTATGAAAAGGAGCCAGATACCCAGGTAGCAAGGCAATGTGGGTACTGAACAAGAGTTAAGTGCTTTCAACCTCTCTGTTCTACAAATTAGGTTAAAAACTCTAAACCCTTTAACTTTAGGACAAATAATGGGGCCATTACAAAGTAACGCTGTGCTTCAAATGCAGCAACTAGATGGAGCTGCAAGAAAGTAACTGCTTCTCTTGAATATAACTAGGAAAATATAGCCCCTTGAACCTCCTTCATCCAAGAGACACCCACTGATCAGAGATGCTGCACTATTCAACAGACAAAAGAAGAGTGGGGTGCCACCAACACAACGCTCTTGTCACAGGAAGAGACATGTAAATGCACTAGAAGTTAAGAGGGCTGCACCCAGCACTGGATGTTCACTGAATAAGACAAGCCGGAGGGGGGGGATATATAGCAGAGACCCAGGAAACAGGTCTTTCTTCACATCCACCCCTATCAAAATTCTGAATCTGTAAACACTGAGATCAGTCTGTCCATTTTTAGAGTCTTCCGTTAATGGAAAAAAGAAGTTCTGAGGTTTTTGTCTCCCCTGAAATTGCTAAACAGGGCTTCACAAAGAGGCACACAAGGGACATGAGATGATTCTGAAATAAGTTAAAGAATTTAAAGATGGAGAAAATTTTACATATGTTAGAGGTTATTTCCCCACTAAAGAGACCCTGGCCTTTAGAGCCCTGTATAGCCAGTCACAAGTATCATAAGACCCACTATTCCCCTGCCCTGATAGTGAACAGGAGATAAATACTTTCTTGGCTGTACAGCAAGGAACAACACCGGGGAGTGACACAACCAGCCTGAATGAAATGGAGAAGCTATGAAAACTACTGATCAATAATTTTGGTTCTGGGGAGGGAAGGGGTTCTGAGCTACCCTCACAGATTGGTGCCCTCAAGGTCATTTTGATTCTTCAAATCTGTCCTTAACGTCCTGCCAGTGCTCTTCAGAACTGGACCCAGTTAGATGGCTGTGGTGCCTGGTTTGGAACAGAGCTGGATGCAGTGCTAAAGTCTCCCCACAAGTCATTGCTTGCAGAAACTGGAGCTGGTGCTTGTGTCGTTACAGGAGCAGGAGAATCCAAATATAAAAGGATATCTGCATCACTACCTCCATGATTGGATTTTGGTATGGGTGGCGGATTGACATGACTGCTGATGGCAACTGAGGAGGACAGTGGAAGAATTGTGACTCTGCCTCCAGGCGGGGGTGGGAGTAAGCTTAGGCCCCCAGCTCCTGTAGTCTTGGACTTAGAAGCACCCTCAACTTGATGGTCTGCCCTTCCTTGAAGCCCAGATCCAACTTGGGACAATTATCCATTTCCTGAGATTCTTTGGAAATCTCAGATTCCTGCTTTACCCACTTGAAGTGATCTTGCAAAGAGACATTAAAGTCGAAGGCATCAACCCGATCTGAGAAGCCAATGCCAATGAAAGCACTATGCCCAGTACCATCCTGGATCCGGATTACAAAGTAGCAGCTGAAATCTGCCACTGTCTCCACAGCCATACCAGGATATTGTTCTACTGGTGCCTGAGCAAAGAGCTCCCCTGAAACTTTATCCTCGAGTTTGATATAAGCAATCTTCCCTTTTGAAGTGATTCAGAGGTGACCAGTCCAATCAGATTGATCTAATTTCCAGTCAGATGCCCTGTAACCACGGTTGGAGGCCCGGGGCAGAATCGGGTATACACTGACATCAGGCTTCACACGCAGAACAGACTCGTACTCCAACTCGGCCGCCATCTTGGCTCTGAGAATTTGCATTTTTAAGTTCCCAAGTGATGCCTGTGCTGCTGGTCCAGGGCCTAAGCTTTGAGATCTGCTGATCTAGAACATGTAATGCATATAACTAGTGCAGAGATAATCTGAGAATTATTGGCATTTTTAGTAATCCTGCTGAGGAAATGACCTTGTGTTTTGGCCTCTGGTTTTTAGAACCTCTAAACTCTTATTCTCTCATGACTGACATCTGAAAATAAAATTATTGGGTCCTTTATGTTTATTCATATACCACAGATTAACTTAAAAGTAAATAAGAAAGAAAGGTATAAGCTACCTTCTTACAAAAACCTGCTTAATTTTTTTAAAATTTCTGAAAGTCATAATATTGAATTTTTTGAAGAGGTCAAATACTTTGCTGCTAATCCAAATGCATTTGTACTAGAAAGTGCTTAAACCAGCTAACTCCTATTATTATTAAACCTTAACTTTTCGTTGTTACTCGGACTCTTCAGAAGTTTATTAATAAGATTCCATTTTTATTGTAATTATACTGTCTCTATTCTGAAGAGGAGATATACATTAAGGGCTTATATGAAATGTAATTTGGACAGTGATGTTTTTTGTTTGTTTTTACTAGTTATCATCTTTTTTAGAATAAAAAGCATAAGACACTAAATAAACTTTTCCAAGGGGTTTTTGTTGTGATTTTAGAAAGTGTGCCTGAGGACTTCCCTGGTGGCACAGTGCTTAAGAATCCACCTGCCAATGCAGGGGACACAGGTTCAATCCCTGGCCCAGGAAACTCCCACATGTCACGGAGCAACTAAGCCCGTGCACCACAACTACTGAGCCTGCACTCTAGAGCCCATGAGCCACAACTACTGAGCCCTTGTGCCACAACTACTGAAGTCCATGTGCCTAGAACCCATGCTCTGCAACAAGAGGAGCCACTGCCATGAGAAGCATGCACACCACAAGGAAGAGTAGCCCCTGGTTGCCACAACAAGAGGAAGCCTGTGCACAGCAACGAAGACCCAACACAGACAAAAATAAATAAATAAAAATAAATAATAAAAAACTAAATAAAAAAAAAGAACTAACTTTAAAAAAAAAAAAAAGAAGGAAAGAAAGAAAATGTGCCTGGAAACATTTGACTATTACTGGAATTCTATATGTATGGAATAGGATTAATGTGTTAAAGCTTTCACAGTCTATGAAGTCTTTCTTAAATATTCTTTGCTATCAGCAAGGTGAATGGGAAAAGCATGTGGTATTGCTGAATATTTAAGGATTTATTATTGTCAAGGGACATTTCTTCAGTTTTGTGGCTTTATAGATTTTCAGTTAACCAGTGAGGTTTCACATGTTAATTTGGTACTTAGAAAATCTGCAAGCAAGTGAGAAGCAGGAACAAAGCCAACAAAATAAATGTGGAAAAGAGGGGGAATATATTTTTTAAAGATAGTCTTAAAAGGTTTGTGAACTTATCAATATCTTCCTGCAAGAAATGTTGGCAATTGACCTGTTATGCCCTGAAAATGAAAGGTAAGTGTATCTAGTTACATGTACATTTGTTTTCCAAATCCCAAAGAAAATATGTCTTTTAGACTCAGAGCATGTGATCCATTAAATGTGTCAGTTTGGTGAAAGATGATTTCAAGATGCAGTTATCTTGTGACTCTGTATTTGAAGTGAAAGAGGAGAGAGATCAATTGGGCTCAGATTATTCCAAACTGCTTTATCTTAAAATTGTGATTTGGGGAAGTTTTTTAATATTTTGTTTAAGTCTGAGAAGCTTCACAAAGAACATACAGCTGGAGATATGCTTGTATTTTTATTCTTGGTCTCTTTATTTGAATATTTATCTTTGGACTTCTGAAAATATAGTGATTATTTTAAATATGTATTTTCTCAGCATGAACAAAGACCATCTTAAACATAGGAGACAATTTTAAACTGTCCATATTTGCTGTATTCCACAGGTCAAATAATTGTAGCATATAAATATTTTAAGTGTTATTCATCACTGATGAGAAACTTTTTGTTTTGTTTTGTAGTTAGGTAATTTTAGTAGTTATCAATAAAGCCAGGTATATATGTTCACTGAGAAGATTTGTGATCTTAATGAATATGAGTCTTACTATTAAAGTCTGATATTCTTCTAAGTATCTGGGCAGAAGCTATTAAAGCTAAATACTATTTATCATTGTTTCTTGTATTTTCCCTATCTTACACATAGCGAACATGAACCAATAAATGTTTGTTAATGAATGAATGCAAGATATTTCAAGTAGTTAATGGAAAACACTAGACCTTAACACAGTGGTGCTATTGCTTATTAAGATTTTTATTATTTATTACTTATTTTTTTACATGAGTGTGGTAGATCAAGAGAATGAGATATGAGATTTCACAAACATTTATGTAGCACTTAATATCTGTGCTTTACTAATATTCATTTGTTTAATCCTCATAACCACCCTGTGAGGTGACTACCATTTATTTTCCCCATTTTTCAGATGAGGAAACTGAGGAACAGAGAGATTAAGAAAATTGCTGATGACAGAGCTAAAGATAAAAACCCATCCTGCCCCATAGAGTATGCTGTGAACCACTAAGTTACACTGATTCTTTTCACATTTTAATCTTTCCTTCCTTTATGGTGCAGGCCAGAATCAGGACATTGAGAATGCAAAGTAGGCGACCCCTGTTGTGGATAGCAGGAAGGTAAGATGTAGCTAGTAGAATCATTGACTGTAACACAGAGGTGAGGTCAGGGACTTTTGAAAGAAGACTGGATAGCCTATGACTTATTCAGGGAGTGAGAAGAAGGTAGCTGGAAGAATTCATGCAGAAGATAGCATTGTGAGAGTACTTGCAGCACAGTGAAAGTAGCAGAAGGAAGACCTTCACACTTCCATCACTATCATCATCCTCATCATCGTTTGTTTTGGGAAAGAAGGTTTATGCCAGCAAAACTCTGACTCTTCAGAAAATCTTTCATAAGGGTCTCACCCAGCATTTTCTGCTTCATTTCACTGTTCAGCAGTGGGTTACATGACCACTTGTAGATGGAAAGCAACCAAAAATAAAGGAGTTATAGATGGGGTTGGCTCAATCATCACTCACAAAAAGGTAATTCACAATGAAAACAAAACTTTACATGTGGAGATTGCATTGCAGCATTGTTTATAATAACAAAAAACTGGAAACAACCTAATATTAAACGATAATGAGATAACTAAGTGAATTATGGCATATCCATGTGATGGAAAATAAACAACCTTTAATATATTTATGAAGAGAAATGTCATAGAAAATCCTTATGACATAATATTAAGTGAAATAAAGCAGTACACACTGCAGCACAAAATGTTAACAATAGATCTCCCTAAAATAGTGGGAAAATATGTGATTTTCAATATTTTAGTTTTACTAATCAATATTTTCCAAGGTTTTTACAATTGTTAATGCTTTTCATAGGTACATCAACTAGCAGACTTTCCAAAATAAATTATGAAAGCTTTAAAAAGTAACTCTGACTACACCAAGAAAGAAAAAGAGATTTATCAGATAGATTTATTGCCTTAGTTTTTATGTATCACCAATCAAAAACCAAATTCTCAAGAAGGAAAGTCTGATAAGTCTACCTTGGGTCACATACTTATCCTATGGTCAGGGGAGCAGAGTTCTGTTAGTGACAGTCCTATCAGAATTATGTGGAGTGGGGAATGGGCTATTTCCTGAAGGAAAGGATTCTAGTCAGACAAAACCACTTGTGTAATAACAGCAGAAAAATAATGTTTCTTTTTAAAATTCACACTCATTATATCCTCAGGCTGTGACAACACAGAAAAATTTGACCACATTTTGGGAATTCCAGGGATGGTCAGTGATAAAGGTGGAGGAGACTAGAATTTGGGTAACTATCTTTCATAGAGGGTACACTATTCATTTAAGATCATAACATTCAAAGGGGAGTGCTGAATTCAGACTTTAAAAGATTGCAATTAGTATTCAAGGAGGTTTAGTCTGCAGGAAGGGTCATTAGCTTCAGTTTTTTTGGCAGTGCAAAATTTAGAGTCAAACAGGTAGGTATATTATAGATTTGAATGGCACAAAGAAATATTCATTCTCTAGGGAGGTACACTGCAAAGAAGGAAAAGGGTGAGTGCCCTTTGTAGACCATACTTTGGGCTAAGAACTTAACATGCATGATATTTTCTCCTCACAACTCTATAAGTTAAGACCTATCCATATTTCAGACTTGAAACACCAGTTCAGTGAAATTAAATCACTTATTTAGATCATATGCCAATGGGTGGGAGAGCTGGGATTCAAATCCAGGTTTAGGGCGTTGGGATCCAGCAAAGCAAATTGGGTTCAAGCCAGAATTCTAGCTCTGTTCCAGTTCACTAACTAAGATAGATACCAATTCCTAAGGATTTGACTCATGTAAACATGACAAGAGTTAGAGAGAAGAGGCTGAAGATTTCATCCAAGCCATAAAAGACACCAAACAGAGTGGAAGAGCCTACTCACTAGTAGGAAAAAAAAAACAAACAAAAAAAACAAAACACTCAGTTCTACGTCCTTGCTTTGTTCTATATTGACTCAGAGTTTGAGAGGAGCGTGAGTGATTGGTGCTAGGACTTAGTGACTACAAATGAGTAGGAATCAACTAAAATCCACGGTATTAAGAAAGCTCAATTTTCTAGACAGGACAGTCTATAGACTCAAATATTAGAATAGGACAAGTCCAGGGCTTCCCTGGTGGCGCAGTGGTTGAGAGTCCGCCTGCCGATGCAGGGGACACGGGTTCGTGCCCCGATCCCAGAAGATCCCACATGCCACGGAGCGGCTGGGCCCGTGAGCCATGGCCGCGGAGCCTGTGTGTCCGGAGCCTGTGCTCCGCAACGGGAGAGGCCACAGCAGTGAGAGGCCCGTGTACAGCAAAAAAAAAAAAAAAAAAAAAAAAGAATAGGACAAGTCCAAGGAAAGATAGGAACAAAGATAAAAGTACACTAAGGCTATGGATCAAGGTGTAGTAATCTACAGCTGCATAACAAATTCCACCAAAAATTTACACCACAATAACATTAAAATTTAGCAGCTTAAAATAATAACACAGGCTTTGAGGTTGTGTTCCTCACATCTCTTCACCTGATGACTTTAGGATTCACTGATGATTCTTGCCTAAATCAGTCACTAGCTTGGTGGTAGCAAAATTGAATTATTGAATTCCTTCTACATTTATTAATAAGTATTATTCTATAAAGAAGAGCTTTCTTCTCTCCATTTTCAAGATATTACTAAGGACTTGAAAATTCTTTTTGGTCAATGTGTTATAACCCGTTTTTATAATGCCCAAATTGTCCAACTATGGTCAGTAGAAGTCCCTTTAAGTGAACACCTATGTCCTTTTCACATGTCCTATCAGGTTGTTTAAGTATTTTTCTTGCTTTCTGGTACAGCAATGTGCTCCCACCTCACCTTGTATTTGTTTCCTATAGTTAGGCATTTACATTGCTTCCACCCTTAGCTATTACCAATCATGGCACAATGAATAACTTTGTGTATGAGTTGATCTGTAATTGTGGTGTGGCATCTGAAAAGAAGACACTACTGTTTTTCCTCTACTCTGTTCTCAGAACACTTCTGACACCAGATATGTGGTTTTTCCCCACACCAAGTAATTCTCCTGTTCTGGGCAGACACCAACTGAGTGTCCTACAATTTAACTCAATTCTGACATGATCTACCTGGAGATAGCATCAGATTCCACAAGTTAAGGGCTCAGTCCCACGAGACCCCACCTTTTCAAATGCCAATCACAAATCCAGGTTGTCATTTGTGCTTTTGACAGACTGGCAAAACAAACAAAAAAAAAAAAAAAAAAAAAACCACATATAGTTTATGCGAGTCAGGACTCAGGAAGTGCCTTAACTGGGTCCTTTCAGCTCAAGGTCTCTCATGAGGTTGTAGTCAAGATGTCACTGTGTCTGCAGTCATGTAAAGGCTTGACTGGGCCTGGAAGATTCATTTCCATGGTGATCCATTCATATGCCTGACAATCTGGGAAAGGCAAAACTATGGAGACAGTGAAAAGATCAGTGCTTGCCAGGGGTTCTAGGGGAGGGAGGGAAGGATGAATAGGTAGAGCACAGGGGTTGTATAGGGCAGTGAAACTATTCTGTATGATACTATAATGATGGATAAATGTCATTATACATTTGTCAAAACTCATAAAATGTACAACACAGAGATGTGAACCCTAATGTAAACTATAGGTTTTAGTTAATAATAGTTGTGTCAATATTGGCTCACCAATTGTAAGAAATGCACTATGCTAATGCAAGATGTTAATAAATATTGGAAACTGGGGAGGTTGAGGGGTATATGAGAACTCTCTGGACATTTTGCTGAATTTTTCTGTAAACATAAAACTGCTCAAAAATAGTTTATTAATTTAAAAATAAAAAAATTAGCAATATTTAAATAGCAATAACAATTAAAAATCACTCCTTAATTTGTAAATTGACTATTTTTGATAAAATATATAAAATATTCCATTTTAATCATTTTTAAATGTACAATTTAGTGCATTAATTATATTCAAAATGTTGTGCAACCATCATCACTATCTCTTTCCAAACACTCTGAAATCATTAATCAATAACTGCTCATCCCTTTCTCCTCCCAGTCCCTGATAAACTCTAATCTACTTTCTGTCTCTAATGAATTTGCCTATTCTAGATATTTCATATATGTGGAAGTGCACAAGATTTGTCTTTCTGTGTCTGGCTTATTTCTTTAAGCATAATGTTTTCAAGGTCTATCCATGTTGTAGCATGTATCAAAACTTAATTACTTTTGATGGCTGTATAATATTATATTGGATGCATATACCACATTTTGGTTATTCATTCATCTTTGATGGATACTAGGGATGTTTCCACCTTTTGGTCATTGTGAATAATGCAGCAGTGAACACTGATGTACAAGTTTCTGCTCAAATCTCTGGTATCAGCTGTTATGGATATACACCTAGGAGTGGAATTGCTGAGCTGTATGACCATTTTATGTTAAGCTTTTTGAGAAAGTACCAAACTGTTTTCCACAGTGGCTGCATCATTCTACATCTTCACCAGTAATGTCCAAGGATTCCGGTTTCTTCACATCCTCATCAACATTTTTCTTTTTTTCTCTCTCTCCTTTCTTCCTTTCTTTTTCTTTCTTTCTTTCTTTCTTTCTTTTTTTCTTTTTCTTTCTTTCTTTCTCTTTCTTTCCTTTATTCTCCTTTTCTTCCTCTCTCCCCTTTCTTTCTTTCCTTCTTTCCTTCTTTCTTTCTTTCTTTCTTTCTTTCTTTCTTTCTTTCTTTCTTTCTTTCTTTCTTTCTTTCTTCCTTTCTTCCTTTCTTTTTCTTTTGCCATCTTATTAAGTGTGAAGAAATGAAGTAGTACCTCACTGTGATTCAAATTTTTCTGATAGCTAAGGATGTTGAGCATCTTTGCATGTACTTATCAGCCATTTGTATATCTTCATTGGATAAATGCCTATTCAAGTTTTGTGCCTATTTTTCTAAACTGTATTGTCTTTCCATTGTTGAGTTTTAAGTTTTAAAATATTTTCTACATATTAAAACCTTATCAGATATATGATTTGCAAATATTTTCTCTCATTCTATAGACTTTCTGCTTTCTTGATAATGTCTTTTGATGTACAAAGTTTTTAATTCTGATATGTAAAATTTATTTTTTTTTCTTTTGCCACTCATTCTTTTGTTGTCATAGCTAAGAATCCATTACCATGTTCAAGGTAATGAAGATTTAACTCTGTTTTCTTCTAAAATTGTTGTGGTTTCAGCTCTTATATTTAGGTGAATCAATTTGAGTTAATTTTTGTAGATTGTATGAGGTAAAAGTCCAACTTCATTCTCTTGCCTGTGGAAATCTAGTTATCTCAGCACTATTTGTTGATGAGATTGTTCTTTTCTTATTAAATGGACTTGGAGCCCTAGTCAAAAATCAACTGACCACAGATTTATGGATTTATTTCTGGGCTCTCAATTCTATTCCATTGGTCTATATGTCAATCCTTATGCCAATAGCACACTGTTTTGATCACTATAACTCTGTAGTAAGTTTGGGAATTAGGAGGTATGAATCTTCTGACTTTATTCCTCTTTATCATTATTATTTTGGCTATTTGAAGCTCCTTGCAACTCTATATAAATTTAAGGATTATCTTTTCCATTTCTCAGAAAGGCTGTTAAGATTTTGACAGGGATTGCATTGAATCCGTAGTTGATCACTTTAGGTATTGTTGACATTTTAACAATATTAAGCTCTCCTATCCTATCCATAAAAATGGGAGGTCTTTCCATTTGTTTATCTTTTAATTTCTTTCAGCAATGTTTTGTAGTTTTCATTGTATGTCTTTCACCTCCTTGGTTAAATTACTAAGTATTTGATTCCTTTAGATGCTGTTGTAAATGGAATTACTTTCTTAATTACCTTTTTCAATTGATCTTTGTATATATTTAGAAACAACTGGATTTTGTGTGTTCATCTTGTATCCTGCGACTTTGTTGATTCATTATTAGTTCTAGTACCTTTCTTGTGGATTCTTTGAGATTTTCTGTATATAGGATAATTTCACCTGCCAATTGAAATAGTTTTACTTCATCCTTTGTAATTTAAATGCCTTTTATTTCTTTTTATTGTCTAATTGCCCTGGATAGAACTTCTGGTACAATGTTAAATTGCAAAGGTGAAAGTGAGCATTCTTGTCTTGATCCAGTCTTATGGGGAAAGTTTTCAGTCTTTCACCATTGAAAATGATATTAGCTGTGGGTTTTTCAGAAATGCCCATTATCATTACCATGTTGAAAAGTCCACTTCTATCCCTAGCTTTTTCATAAAAAGGTGTTGGATATTGTCAAATGCCTTTTCTGCATCTACTGAGATGATCATGTGCGTTTTTTTTTCTTTGTTCTATTAGTATAGTGTATTACATTGATTTTCTTATGTTGAACCACCATTCTTGGCATAAATCCCATTGGTCATAGTGAATAATCTTTTTAATGTGCTGTTGAATTCAGTTAGCTAGTACTTGAAAATTTTGCTTCAATATTTATAAGGGATACTGTTCTGTAATTTTCTTCTGATGTAACAATTGACTTTTGGTTATGTGTACTCTACTATTTATACTTTATATATATTTTTAAGATTTTTTATTTATTATTATTTTGTTTTGGCTGCACTGGGTCTTTGTTGCTGCACACAGGCTTTCTCTAGCTGTGGTGAGCGGGGCCTACTCTTCATTGCAGTGCACGGGCTTCTCACTGCAGTGGCTTCTCTTACTGCAGAGCACAGGCTCTAGGCACGTGGGCTTCACTAGTTGTGGCACACTGGCTCAGTTGTTGTGACTCACGGGCTTAGTTGCTCCACAGCATGTGGTATCTTCCCAGAAAAGGACTTGAACCCGTGTCTCCTGCAATGGCAGGCAGATTCTTAACCACTGCGCCACCAGGGAAGGCCCCATATTTTATATTCTTGCTCTCTATAGGCATATATTACTCTAAGTTCCACTTTCTTTTTTAACTTGAATAAATGTGTAAAGTCCTTTACATATTTCTACTCAGTTCTTAAATGCATCATTTCTGACAGTAATCAGAAATGCACTACTCCATTAACATATAATAATCTGCTATTATATCTAGCACAGTGACCATTTAGACTATTTCTAGCCCTAGCTGAAATGTATAGCTAAGGCATAATGATTTATATGTCCATCTTTTATTTAAATTATTTCTTTGGAATAGAGTTTCAAAAGCAGTTTTACTAGGTTAAAAGTATGCTTATCTTGATTTCTATAAGTCATTGTCAAGTAACTCTCCAGAACATTAATGTCACATTGAAGGACCATTCTAAATATTCACTCACAACACCTACACTGTATTTTTTTCTTCATTATTTTCTTTATGTTTTAATAAATATCAGCTGATGTTTCACATTTTTTGTTAATAATTAATTTTCTGTGTAATTTTTACATTTATAAAAGGAAAATGTGTTGGTTGTAGAGACTTTATAAAATTTAGTAAATTATAAGGAAGAATCTAGGAATAATCCATTTTGAAATAATTCTTGTGGTTTTATAATACATTTTAGTATCAAGTGGATTAGACAGGTCTCAGTAGAAAACAGATGGCACCCTTAAATTAATATAATTCTAAGGAAGTTTAATAAAGGGACTATTTTACCAGGTGTGGCCAAAATGTAAGGAAACCATAATAATTGTCACAGAAACCCAGGGCTAGTAATAGTGGACTCCATTAGCACCCTAGGCCTGAATATGCAAGTTACAGGAATTCCAAGACAGGGTACTGTGGAAAGGGCTGTCTGACAGGAACTGTAACCTGTTATAAATTAACACAGCCACCGCCCAGTGTCTCTGGAGAGAGGGAGTAAGGGAAATTAACACCCTAACCTACCTCACTCTCCTTTCTCTCTGATCTCTTTCTGGGGTCCTCCATTAGCCAAATTCTATTGGACACCAGAGGGAATAGAAAGAAGTCTATTGATGTCTGTTTAGGTCAGCCTCTAGTCTCCTAAGGTACAGAGCAGAGTGAATCTGAAAGGATAGACAGAAAATATTCAATATGTCAAATGTGACAAGACACTCTCAATTCTCTCTCCTTATTTCTTTCAATATTCCTTCAGTAAAGTTTGTAACTTTGCACAAGCCTACATGTATTGAGTGCTTACTATGTGCCAGGCATTTTTGAGGTGCTTTATGTATAGTCTTCACAATAACCCTATGAGTTAGGCACTATGATTATTCTTATCTTATACTGATAGATGAGGAAAATGGGGTCCTAGACTTAATTAATATGGCCATGTCACAGCCCTAGTAAGTATCAGTGCCACAGTTTGAACCCAGGGAGTCTACAGACTCTCTGCAGGAGTTCTACAAATTTTTTGCAGTGTTATTCTTTGGTTTCTTATGATATTTTGTTGCAATCCTGAGTGGATTCTTTTCTCCCTTTCATTTCTTCTAGTGAGTTATTGCTTCCATAAACAAAATATAGTGACTTTTTTATATTTGTTATCTATTCTGCTCTTCCTAAACTTCCAATTCTGAGAATTTAATAGTTGAACCTCTTAGATTTTCTAGATCTATATCATATGTAAAGATATTAGTGTTTTTTGTCTCTTCCTTTCTTTTCAGAAGTTATACCACTTTTTTCTATTCCATGTTTAATATGTTGGTTTGAAAGAAAAGTTTTAAATAGTAATAGTGCTACTAGGATATATTCTCTTGGTCTTTATATTATCTCACCATTATTTACCATTTTGGTGGTCTGTTTAAAGTTTATATTCTTAATGGAAAGATATGACTTGTTCTTAGATAGTAAGATTGAGAAAATGCCAGTTGTATGAAAATTACTCTGTAAATCCAACAGAATGCCAGTGAAAACACCACTACCTTTAAAAAATGTTTTTTTAGAAAATTTTTACAAAATGATATTGTCCATTTGTAATAATAAATATGTGAAAATACCAAGGAGAATTACAAATATATGGTAGACTGGCACTATTTTATAAAGCTGAAGAAATAGAAAGTTTGATAGTGGCAAAAGAATAGCTATATAATAGAAAAGAAGAGAGAATCCAGAAGTTAATACAAACATATATGGGAATTTAGTACATGATACAAGTGGCAATTTCAAATCAGTACCATGAAAACAGCTCAATAGTTAAATGCTATTGGGAAAATTAGTCATCTGGGAAAAAATATCTAACATCATATTTTACATAAAGTATAATTCTAGATAGACAAAATATTTACATTAGAAATACTAGATTAAAAGGTGAGCAAATATGTTTATAGTCTTGAAGTGAAAAAAGCATTTTTAAGCATAACACACTCCAGAAACCATAAAGAAAAATATTTATAAGTTCGACTAAATAAAAAGGAAAATGTGTGGCAAAATATCAATTAAAGTGAAAAAAATAAATGACAAATTTGGGGAGGAAGAAACCAAAAGTTTTATGTCTTTAGTACACAAAGAGCTATTACAAATTAATAAGAAAAAATGCAGTTATCTTAATGAGCATGGGAATGCAGTTCACAAGAAAAGAAAGTCAAAATCATAATATAAATACACAAAGATAATTAATCACACTGGCAAAAGGGAATCCCAAATAAAAATTAGAGGCAATTGTTCCTTTAGTTTGACAAAATATATGAAACATATTTATTATATCTAGTGTTGGCAGATATATGAAGAAATTGATAGTTTAATTTGTTATTTAATAGCTAGTAAACTGATAGAAGAGCTTGGAAGGAAACTTAGTAGTTTCTCCCATGGTCATTTGTTCATTCAGGTCTTTCTATTTTATTAATTTTGAATATTATTCACTACTCTGAGATTTAAAATTATTAAATTGTACATAGGCTTATCTTATCATTACTAATTAAATAATCTACATCTCTTATGTTTTCTTTACTACTTGTAATTTTCCTTATTTTGCTTTCATAATTTTTCAAATTGCATATTTCAGATTAAGCAGAATTATTTTTTTCTTTTTGTCCCAAAGAACTAGTTCTTGGATTAAATTAAAATTTCAATCCTATGGATTTTACTTTGAGAAATTTATTTCTGCCTTTAGCTTTACTATGTAATTCCCCTTGATTTTCTCTGGAATATTTCATGTTCTCTTTTGTATTTTCTTGGTTAGATGCTAACTCATGTTTTGTTTTGTTTTTAATTTTTATTGGAGTATAGCTGACTTACAATGTTGTGTAACTTCAGGTGTACAGCAAAGTGAATCTGTTATACACATATATATGTCCATTCTTTTTCAAATTCTTTTCCCACATAGGTTGCTACAGAATATTGAGTTCCCTGTGCTATATAGTAGGTCCTTATTAGTTATCTATTACTAAGTGAAGTAACTCAGACAGAGAAACACAAATAACAGATGATATCACTTATATGTGGAATCCAACAAAAATGATACAAACGAACCTATTTACAAAACAGAAACAGATTCATAGATCTCAAAATAAAACTTATGGTTGCCAAAGGGGAAACGTGGGGGGAAGTGATAAATTAGGAGATTGGGATTAATGTATACACACTACTATATATAGAAAACAATCCCTTTAGTATATAAAAATAAATAGAAATAGAAAAAGTTAAAAGGATTGCGATAGAGCATGGAGCAGGAAAGAAGGATGAGTCTTTTCATTTAGTGTCATGTTGCATTTTAAAAATTTTACTATGTTTGTATATCTCTTTTACCATAAAGAAGTAATAATAAAAGTAGAGCCAGTATAGGTTATTACCAAATGGACACTAAATTAAGGGTATTGGTCACAGAGGTGATCAAACACTTACCCTCATGGGCAATAGCTCCCTGTGAAATCCTAGTTACACAGCTATGAGAGATGGGGGAAGTTGAAATTACTGAATTTCTTACTGTTAAACTGAAATTAAATTAAGCCACTTGAAATAACTAAAATGTCCGTAACGTAATGAATTGTGTCTGCCAGAAAAAAATGTATATGCTGAAGTCCTAACTACCGATTTGAATGTGTTTGGAGATAATGCATTTAAGGAGGTAATTAAGGTTAAATTTGGTGGAGGTGGTGGTTAATCTAATATGTCTGTTGTTCTTATAAGTGACATTAGTGATGTGTCTGCATAGAGAAAGGCCATGTGAAGACACAGCTAAGAGGTAGCCACCTTTAAGCCAAGGAGAGCGACTTCAGGAGAAACGGAACCAGTAAACTCAAACTTAGGTTGATTACTTCATACATTTCCAGAAATATACTTTTAAATATTAGATCTTACTAGTTTATTCCATTGTTTTATTTCTCTTTACCAGGGACTTCAATTATATGAAGAGCATACTTTGCTAAACTTCCATTTCTACACCTCTTTTTTTTACGTTTTCTTATTTATTTTTATTTTTTTACATCTTTATTGGAGTATAATCGCTTTACAATGTTGTGTTAGTTTCTGCTGTATAACAAAGTGAATCAGTTATACATATACATATGTACCCATATCTCTTCCCTCTTGCATCTCCCTCCCTCCCACCCTCCCTATCCCACCTCTCTAGGTGGTCACAAAGCACCGAGCTGATCTCCCTGTGCAATGCAGCTGCTTCCCACTAGCTACCTATTTTACATTTGGTAGTCTATATATGTCAATGCTATTTTTGCCCTTTGTCCGAGCTTACCCACCCCACCCCCATGTCCTCAAGTTCATTCTCTGTGTCTGTGTCTTTACTCTTGTCCTGCCCCTAGGTTCATCAGAACCATCTTTTTTTAGATTCCATATATATGTGCTAGCATACTGTATTCATTTTTCTCTTTCTGACCCACTTCACTCTGTATGACAGACTCTAGGTCCATCCACCTCACTACAAATAACTCAATTTTGTTTCTTTTTATGGCTGAGTAATATTCCATTGCAAATATTTGCCACATCTGCTTTATCCATTCATCTGTCAATGGACACTTAGGTTGCTTCCATGTCCTGGCTACTGTAATAGTGCTGCAATGAAGAGTGTGGTACATGTCTCTTTTTGAATTATGATTTTCTCAGGGTATATGCCCCGTAGTGGGATCGCTGGGTCATTTGGTAGTTCTACTTTTAGTTTTTAAAGGAATCTCCATACTGTTCTCCTTAGTGGCTATATCAATTTATATTCTCACCAACAGTGCAAGAGGGTTCCCTTTTCTCCACACCCCCTCCAGCATTTACTTTTTGCAGATTTTTTTGTGATGGCCATTCAGACTGATGTGAAGTGATACTTCATTGTGGTTTTCATTTGCATATCTCTAATGATTAGTGATGTTGAGCATCCTTTCATATTTTTTATTGGCAATCTGTATATCTTCTTTGGAGAAATGTCTATTTATGTCTTCTGTCCATTTTTGGATTGGGTTGTTTGCTTTTTTGATATTGAGCTGCGTGTGCTGCTTGTATATTTTGGAGATTAATCCTTTGTCAGCTGTTTCATTTGCAAATATTTTCTCCCATTCTGAGGGTTGTCTTTTGGTCTTGTTTATGGTTTCATGTGCTGTGCAAAAGCTTTTAAGTTTCATTAGGTCCCACTTGCCTATTTTTGTTTTTATTTTCATTTCTCTAGGAGGTGGGTCAAAAAGGATCTTGCTGTGATTTATGTCATAAAGAGTTCTGCCCATGTTTTCCTCTAAGAGTTTTATAGTGCCTGGCCTTACCTTTAGATCTTTAATACATTTTGAGTTTAGTTTTTTGTATGGTGTTAAGTGTTCTAATTTCATTCTTTTACATGTTGCTGTCCAGTTTTCCCAGCACCACTTATTGAAGAGGCTGTCTTTTCTCCATTGTATATTCTTGCCTCCTTTATCAAAGATAAGGTGACCATATGTGTGTAGATTTATCTCTGGGCCTTCTATCCTGTTCCATTGATCTATATTTCTGTTTTTGTGCCAGTATCATACTGTCATGATTACTGTAGCTTTGTAGTATAATCTGAAGTCATGGAGTCTGATTCCCCCAGCTCTGTTTTTCTTTCTCAAATCGCTTTGGCTATTTGGGGTCTTTTGTGTTTCCATACAAATTGTGAATTTTTTTGTTCTACTTCTGTGAAAAATGCCAATGGTAGTTTGATAGGAATCACATTGAATCTGTAGATTGCTTTGGGTAGTATAGTCATTTTCACATTTCACAATGTTGATTCTTCCAATTCAAGAACATGGTATATCTCTCCATCTGTTTATACCACCTTTAATTACTTTCATCAGTGTCATAGTTTTCTGCATACAGGTCTTTTGTCTCCTTAGGTAGCTTTATTCCTAGGTACTTTATTCTTTTTGTTGCAATCATAAATGGAAGTGTTTCCTTAATTTCCCTTTCAGATTTTCCATCATTAAGGTATAGGAATGCAAGAGATTTCTGTGCATTAATTTTGTATCCTGTTACTTTAGCAAATTCATTGATTAGCTCTAGTAGTTTTCTGGTAGAGACTTTAGGATTCTCTGTGTATAATATCATGTCATTTAGTGGCTGCCATGTGTGGGCAAACGGAGCAGGAAGCCCCTCTCCTTGCTCACCCCAAAACAATGGTGTCTTGCCTCTCTGAAAGGTCCAGACATTTTCCCGGACTCCCTCCTGGTTAGCTGTGGTGCACTAGCCCCTTTCAGGTTGTCTTCACACAGCCAACCCCAGTTCTCTCCCTGGGGTCTGACCTCCGAAACTGGAGACTCAGCTCCCAGCCCCCACCCACCCTGGCAGCTGAGCAGACAAGCGTCTCAGTCTGGTGAGTCCTGGTTGGCTTCCATCCTCTGTGTGGGAATCTCTCTGCTTTGCCCTCTGCACCCCTGTTGCTGTGCTCTCCTCTGTGGCTCCAAAGCTTCCACCCCCATCCCCTCCAGTGAGGGGGCTTCCCAGTGTGTGGAAACTTTTCCTCCTTCACAGCTCCCTCCCAGAGGTGCAGGTCCCTTCCCTATTCTTTTGTATCTGTTTTTTTCTTTTTTCTTTTGCCCTACCCAGGTATGGGGGGATCTTCTTGCCTTTTGGGAAGTTTGAGGTCTTCTGCCAGCATTCAGTAGGTGTTCTTTAGGAGTTATTCCACATGTAGATATATTTTTGATGTATTTGTGGGGAGGAAGGTGATCTCCATGTCTTATCCTCTGCCATCTTGAAGGTCTCTCCCTAATTCATGTTTTTTTCTTAATCCATTAACTTTTATTTAATTATGAAAGTTTTTAAGACTGTGAGTTTTTTTTTAATGAAGTTTTGGCAATATTACCTACATTTTAATAGGTTTAACTCTCATTTTTTGTTATTTTATAAGTGCTGTGTTCATTATGCTTTGATATTCTCTTTTACTCAATCCTTATTTTAAATAGTTGTGTGATGATTTGTTCTAAATAGTTATATATTTTATTGCTTAAATTATTATTAATATCTACGTTTTTGTATCACCTGAGACAGTAAATTATATAAGTTTAATTTGATTTGGGGGAATTTATTAAGGCTTTATTTTTTAAAGTTTTTTTTTATATGGACCATTTTCAAAGTCTTATTGAATTGTTACAGTATTGCTTCTGTTTTATGTTTTTGGTTTTTTGGTCACGAGGCATGTGGGATCTTAGCTCCCCTACTAAAAATCAAACCTGCACCCCTTGCATTGGAAGATGGTGTCTTAACCACTGTACCACCAGGGAGAAAGAAATTTACATGCTATATTTTTCAGAGAGATTTAATACATTCCTACATTTTGATTTGAATTAAATTATCAAAATATATTCTGAATGTTTTGGTACAATAATTTTCAAATTACGTATAAAATAGTTATTTATACATGTTCTCATTGAGTTTTTAAAAAGCAAATGTTATGAAGAGAAATATAGATAATAAAATACCAAATTTTTGTAAATTTCCACATATGCTTAAAAAGAGAATGAAATTTCTCTGTAAAATTATTACCTGTTATATTTTTGTGAGTTTGTCTGCTAGGTATGTGCCAACCCTTTACATCCAATACAATATATATAATGTATGTGTACAGTTAAAAAAATAATAAATGAGAACCCATTTATACACTATGCAGTTTAAGGGTTACATACATCCAGTGCCTTTAAAGCTACCAGTATGCCCTCCACATCACAACATCCATCTTTCCCCTAGAAGAGCCACTACCCTATATTTTGTGCTTAGTATCCCCCCTGCTTTTGTCTATAATTTAAAACCATAAATGGGAACTCTAGGCGATATTGCTTTCTTTTGGAAAGTTATTATTTATTAAACTGGAAAATTCCTTTACCTGTGGACTCAGTAAACTCCTAACTAGGACTGTTCCTCAAAATGTTTAATATGCATCTAAAGTGGGCAATCCTAAATGTGTCCATTTTAAAGGTACATTTTCACCTTTGTAAATTAATAGTTAATCTTCAGAGTTATACTTTGAAACTATGTATATATCTTATTTCCCAATAACCTTACATGCATTGGTGATCCCCACCTGAATCAATTATTATATTTGTAGATATAAAGTGGTGACTTTCTAATTCTTTCTATACTTAGTAGCTGTCATTAATCTTTAAATAAAAGCTTTCCTTCCCTTCCTCTTTTTGAATATTATTATGGACTCACAGATTCTCTTTTATTTAACATGTTACAATATCTTACCTTGCTCAAATTACTCCAGATGCAGTTCCAGATGTGGCCCATGCCAACCCCTTTTTGACATGCCCCCATCATTCCTTGAATGCTTCCTTGCTTTATAACACAAAAATATGTTCTTATATAGGTTTATCTTTTGCTTTGCCTGTTCCAGGGCTGGGATTGGTTATTTTTCAAGGGAGCTTCATTTCCTTTTATGAAAAATGGTATTTAGAAACCCAGATCTCGGTGCTATGGGTGTTTCTGGGATCTTCTAAAATACACTACAAAGAAATAGGTTTTTAAGAAACTATGAGTTCATACTGATATTCTAATTCAAGGAAGAATTCTTCCTCATTTTCTCCCATTTCATATTTTTATCTCTCTAAAGGACAATATATGATTTATTTTGTCACTAAAAGTGACTGGAGGACTTTGAATGAGAAATGTCTTGGTATTTTCCAAATTTTTATTCATAATAAAGAAATAACTTTCTCCCTTTGAATACATGTTAATGAAGCAGTGGGATTATATTGTTTCTTATTACACCCAACAAGGCATGCTTTTTTAATGTACTAGTTACACATTTATTATATGTGTAGTCACTAGTTTTATATTATTTTCTATACATATGACTGGAAACTTTTATTAATGTAGTTTTGCTACCTTATAAAAAGAGGGAAAATAAAAATGTAGTTGAGGCTCATGTGTAATCACAACTCTTTTGTTTGCACACTCCAGGATGCAACCTTCTTGGAATTTGAGTAAAATAGGGCAATCAACTTATGTTTATTTTTTCTTGATGTATAATTTTTTTTTTTGGTGGGGGAGACTCTAATAAGATATTCTGACAGATTTTCTATTGGATTTTAAAAGGAAATTCTTTCAAGTTTTAGAATAGAGTCCAAAGATTTATAATGACTATGAGAAAATTCAAGTAGCTGAAAAGAGTGTTTAGGTGTTTCATCCCACAGTACAAAAGAAAGACAACAGGAGTTACATAACAAAATGGGAGGTGATATTTGATCAGCAAATACAAAAGTGCTCAGCAGGAGATTCAGCTACCAGGCATGAAAGAGGTAGCAGTTATATGAAGCATATTTGCACAAAATAAAAAATATTGGAAACCACCATCTTAAATATATTGTCATATTAGTTAAATGGAAGCACATATTGTGTTTTTTGGTCTTTGTTTGGCACTTGCATAGCAAGTGATAGTAGAGTTTGTTTACAGTAGAAATGTGCTTTCACAGAACATTACTGACAACCTTTTTATTACTTAATTATACATAACTACTTGTTTGATTATGTTATAGGGCAATCAGGAAAAAGAAATTGAGTATAGTCCAGTTTTTTTCAATCAGCTTAAGGACTAAATTGAATTATTACACTGATCATTCAATGATAAACAACTCTGTAAATTGTCAATTTGTGGTCACAGATAGGTGAAAAATGTAAAGTCATGCAATTATCACCTTATGGTCAAAATCTAGTAAAACATTCTGCTGAGGAATGCTTCAAGTGATAGCTACTTCACTCTTAACTTTATCCATGAATCTCTTCATGTGTTAAGTTTTCCAAATATCAATTCAAGGTGAGAGGGACTTCCCTGGTGGTGCAGTGGTTAAGAATCCACCTGCCAATGCAGGGAACATGGGTTCAATCCCTGGTCTGGGAAGATCCCACATGCCGTGGAGCAACTAAGCCCGTGTGCCACAACTACTGAGCCCACATGTCACAACTATTGAAGCCTGTGCACCTAGAGCCCATGCTCCACAACAAGAGAAGCCACCACAATAAGTCCCACTCACCTCAACTAGAGAAAGTCCATGCACAGCAACAAAGACCCAACGTAGCCAATAAATTAATTAATTAATTTTAAAAAAGAAAGAATTATTGTCCATTTAAAAAAAATAATTCAAAGTGAGGAGAAGTAGAATACATAAGAGACAGAAAAGAGCAAAAAAAAAAAACTGGGTAGAATGATTTGTAGGCTGTAGAAGTTAGAAACATAGATCCTAATAGCCATAAATATATTTATATCATATTTATATAGTCCATCTTAGATACCTCTACCTCAACTGATTCTTACATTTTTCAATATTAATCTGTTCCTCTTTCTTCCTTTAACCTAAATCGTGTATGAAGTAACAAGCAAAATATCTTGGGAGGTACATTAACATTTTGCTAATAGATATATTCAGGGAAAATATTTCTTTTTAACAGTTTAATTACATCTACAAAGAAAAATATACATATAGGTAAATTTATATGAGCCTTCCATTAGACTATCAACTTATATACACATACAAATCCCTTTGCTCATTGAAATGGGAATCTATCTTTTTTTGAAGTTAACACATAACAATTTCAGTAGGAATGATAGGCATGATGCTGTGAATTGATGTCCATTAGGATCAAAGATTGGCTACAGTTTTTACTGGAGTAATCTTGAATAAGGTCTGAAGCCTATCCTATAAATAGAAAAAATCACAAACACAGGCACACATCCTTTTAAATACTCAAAATTTCTGCATCTGATTTGGGGGAGCTTTTTTTATCCAGCAGGAAAAAGATATTGAATGAAAAATAACGCTGGAATATTTTACCACTTGCACAAGACTAGATGATGCTTATAGGGTCCTGGTTCATGATGGTAGTACACTTGTCTTTCATTTCCCTTAATTGCCTCTTGATTCTTAAGGTTTATTAATAGCTTAGAGCCAGAGCTAAAACTTGAGTAAGCTAGCCTGTGTCAGTAAGCAACATTGAATGAAATTGTCTCTTTGCTCTGGGCAGACAAAGCCTTCTTGTCATGGAATGTTCTGGGACACTTAAAAAGACATCCAGACATGGTCCCTGATATGAATTTTTCAAGACTCTCATAGAAAAAAAAAGCATCCTGTATACAACTGGGGTTCAGATTTGACTGAAAGAATGAGGGGTGATATGATGGAAGGCAGATATCAAAGGGTAACAACAAGAACTTAATAAGAAATTCATCACAACTGAGGAAGATGTCTGGCAGGCTGGGCCAGATTCAAAATATAATCTCATTGCTCTTCTATTTTAGAATTGTCTTTGGTGTTGTTACTTGTATTATTTTCCATATGAATTTTAGAATCAGCTTTTCTAGTTCCAAATGAGAATAATAATCCATTAATATTTTTATTGAGACCACATTATATATTTATAGCTTTTCTTGTGGAGAATTTATATATATGTAACATTGAATCTTCTTTCCATATAGGAACATGGTGGGTTTATCCATGTGTTCTTGTATTCTTTTTAGTGTTTAAAAGTTTTCTCTAGCACTACTGAACAGTATACTTTAAAATGGTTAGGAAAGTGAAATAAGTCATACAGAGTACGACAAATACTATATGATCTTACCTATGTGTGGAATCTTAAAAAAAAAATGAACTCTTAGATACAGAGAACAGAATGGTGTTTGCCAGAGGTGGGGGTCAGACAGCAAAATTGATGAAGTTGGTCAAAAGGTATAAACTCCCAATTATAAGATAAATAACTAAATAAGTCATGAAGATATAGTGTAAAAATTTAATGGTAAATTTTATGTGTATTCTACAATTAAAAGTTTAAAAAAATGAAGAAAGGTTATTGATAATAAAATATAATTAATGAAGTAAACAATTCTGCTTTGTCTGGGAAATAAACTACATTATCTATTAAAAAATTTTTTTATGTAGGTATTATATATTTATAAGTTTATTCTTGGTTATTTTATAATATTGTTGTTATTGTTAATGGGGTTTTTTATATAACTTTTAACTAGTTAATTTTATGCATATATGTGTATATATATATATATATATGATACCCATACATTAATATTTACTCCTCTATCTTACTAAACTCTTATTTGCTTGCAGTAGTTTTCTTACTTGATTCTTTTGTATTTTCCAGTTACTCAATTATGCAATTTGCAAAGAATGATAGTACTCTTTTTCTTCTTTCCAATTTTTATACTTGAGTGTCCCTTATCTTATCTAATGGCTTCAGCTGTTATATGTAGTAAAGTGTTAAATAATAATGGAGATAGTAGACATTCCAGACTTCTTGCTGATTTTAGTGGTTGCAATGGCTGTGTTTCCCCATGATATTGAATTTTGGGCTGAGATAAGTACAGTTAATCTGTTAAAGAAGTATTGATTTATTCTTATTGAGTTTTTAAAATTGAGACTTGTCATTGAATTTTGTCAAATGCCTTTTCAGCATCTATGGAGATGAGCATATAATTTTCTACATGAACCAATTAATAGGATCAATTATTTTAGTAGATTTCCAAATAGTGAACCATTCTTGATTCCTACAATAAGTCTTATTGGCCTGGATGCATGTTTCTTAAAAGGTACTGCTGGATTCAGGCTTACTAATATTTTGTTTTGGATTTTTCTCACTATGTTTTTATTAAGATATAACTCATATACCATGATATTCACCCTTTTAAAGTGTACAATTCAGTGACTTTGTTAAAATCACAAGGTTGTGCAACCTTGACCACTAATTACAGGATATTTTCATCTCATCAAAAAGAAACTCCTTAAAAAGAAAAAAAATAAAAGAAACTCCTTACTTATTAGTAATCACTCATGAATTCCCAACCCTAGCTCTGGAAACTACTAGTCTACTTTCTATATGCATGCATGTCTATTCTGGGTATTTCATATAAATGGAATCATACAATATATGGTCTTTGTGCACAGCTTCTTTCACTTAGCATAACGTTTGCAATGTTCATCCATGTTGTAGCAGGTATTTCATTCCTTTTATTACTGAGTAATATTCTATTGTATAGATATACCACTTTTGTTTGTGTCTTCATCCATTGATGGACATTTCCAATTTGGGGCTCATAAATAATGCTGCTATGACTATCATGTACAAGTTTTTGTGTGGACATAATATTTCTTTTCTCTTGAGTATATACCTAGGGATGGAATTAATGAATAGTATGGTAGCATTTTTAACATTTTGAAGCACTTCCAAAAACTTTCCAAAATGGTTGAACCATTTTACAGTTCCATCAACAATGCATGGTTCCAACTTCTCCATATCCTTGACAACACTTGTAACTGTCTCTCTTTTTTATTATAGCCATCTAAGTGGGTGTGAAGTGGTATTTAATTGTAGTTTTGATTTCCATTTCTCTAGTAACTGTTGGGGCTCAGCATCTTTTCATGTGTTTATTGGTTATTTCTGCTTTTTTGAGAAATGTCTATTCAAATATTTTTAATAGAGTTATTTGTGCTTTTATAGTTTTATGTTTAGTTCTTTATGCATTCCAGATACTAGACCTTATCAGATAAAGAATTTGCAAATATTTTCTCTAATTCTATGGGTTGTCCTTTCACTTTCATGATAGTATCTTTTAAACACAAATATTTTTAACTTGCTATAGTTCTATTTATCAATTTTTTTCCTTTGGTTTCTTGTGCTATAGGTGTCATATCTGAGTATCCATTGCCTAATCCAAGGTCACAAAAACTTACTGCTCTGTTTTCTTCTAAGAGTTTTATAGTTTTACCTCTTACATTTAGAACTTTGATCCACTTTGAGTAAAGTTTTTCGTATGACATGAGGTAGGGATCCAATTTCATTCTTTTGAATGTAGATATCCAGTTGTCCCAGTACCTATTGTTGAAAAGACTATTCTTTCCACCATTTAATTGTTTTGACAACCTTGTTAATAATAGATTGACTATAAATGTACAGGTTTATTTCTGCACTTTCTATTTTGTTCTATTGATCTTTGTGTTTATCTTTATGCCAAAACACACGGTCTTGACTGCTGTAGCACTGTAATAACTTTTAAAATTGGAAAGTGTGAGTCCCCAACTTATCTTCTTTGTGTTATTATTGTCATAAACATTACAGCTTTATAGATTGCATATACATCAACTTAGTTCATTTGTATTTTAATAATATAGAAGAAAAAAGAGTTACATACAAAAATATATTTATACAGTTATATTTATACCTGTGTGTTGCCTTAATGGTTGTCTTCATTTCTTAATGAGGATTGGAGATATTGTGTAGTGTCTTGTCCTGTCATTATTCAGACACTCCTTTTAGTATTCTTTATAGGTCAGGTCTGCTAGCCATAAATTCTCTCATTGCTTTTGATTATCTAAAAATGTCTTAATTTTTATGCAACTTTTGAAGGATAATTTTGTCAGATACAGAAATCTTTGTTGCCAGAATGTTCTTTCAGCCTTTAGTGTAATATTTCTACCCTCTAGCCTCATGCTTTCTCATGAAAAATAAGGTTAATCTTAGAGGACTCTACACATGATGAGTCACTCCTTTCTTGCTGCTTTCAGTTTTCTCTTTTCTTTGGTTTTCAGTGGTTGAATTATGATGTATCTAGGTATGGATCTCCTTTATTTTATTTTACTTGGAGTTTAAATAGAGTTTCTTAAATGTATGTATTAATGTCTTTTCTCATATTTGGGAAGTGTTCAGTAATTACTTCTTCAATATTTTTTCTATCCGTTTGTCTCTGTCCTCTCCTTCTGGGACTCTACTCTTCAAATGTAGATACTGTTGATGGTGTCCCACGGGTATTTGTCTCTGTTCACCTTTCTTCATTTTTTTTCATTCTGTTCCTCAGACTAAATATTTTCAATTGACCTATCTTCACATTACTAATTTTTTTCGGCCTGATCAAATTTACTGTTGAGTTCTTTTAGTGAATTTTTCAACTTAGCTATTGTACTTTTCAACTACAGAATTTTTATTTGCTTTTCTTTATAATTTCTATCTATCTCTTTATTGATATTTTCTTTTTGGTGAAATGTCATTCTCATACTTTCTTTAGTTCCTTAGACATGGTTTCCTTTAGTATTTTGAACATATTTTAAATGGCTGATTTAAATTCTTTGCCTAATAAATCTTAGATCTGGCCTTCTTCAAGAATAGTTGTTATTGATTATTTTGCCCTGTTTCTTTATATGGCTTATATATTTTTTGTTGAAACATTTTATATAATATAGTGTTAAGTTACACTTACATTTTTATATAATATAAAACATAATTTTATATAACTATGTTGTTATTGCTGCTTTTTGTAGTTGTTATTTGTTTTTTAGTGATCTTTCTGAACTAATTCTGTAATGGCTACATTCTTTGTCATATGTGAGTGCTGAAGTCTCTGTTTAGTTAGCTTAAAGTTCAGGTAACAATTGAACAGAGATTTCCTTAAGCACTTGAATTCAATACATTTTCCAGGCTTCGCTAGGAGACTCTGTGTTCATGTCGGTGCACACCTTGAACATTGAGCGAGGCAGTTGACAACTCTGCCTTAGCCTTCACTTCCTGCTTGAGGAGACTCTAGGTCAACCACACATGAGAGTTTAGGGCCTTCTCAAGTCTTTTCTGAGCATATGCAAGGGTCTGGGTATGTGCACAGCCCTTGGTATGTGCACAGTCTGACACATGTGCATGACCTTCAAAATTCGCAGGAATATGTCAGAACTTTACAAAGGCCTTATGAACATCTCTTTCCCCAGCTTTTCCTTTCAGATTTTTTTTAATAGCCTATTGCTTGCCCCAACTGTTATCTACCTTGTCAGGCAGCCACAAAATCAACCACACCAGTACTTTTTGGACAAATACCCACAGAGAAAGACTTTTTGCACTGACTGAACATTGAGACAGGTCAAATAAAGACAGCCTTGCAAGTAGGGTATGCCAGGGAATCCCCAAACAGGTGAAATAATAAAAATTACATGAAAATGGGGAGATTGAAGGAGATCCAACCTCATTCTGCCCCCTCTGGTTGCTGCCAGGCTGCTGGTTTTCACAAAGATTTCAGGCTCTTGGTTTTCAAGACTACACTGATGCTGGAGAGAATCAGATCAGAACAGGGCAAGTTATATTGCCACAGAGTTTTCTGGTATTGCTAAGATTCAAAGGTTTTACTTGAATAAACACTCCCCAGATTGCTGAAAGCATTCAGTTAATTACCAGAACTCTGAAATTCTTCTATCTGACAATTTTTGCCAATATTCTAGATTTTCTGAGGCCCTATTTGGCTTTTTTTGTGGCTGTCCATCTTGTTTAAGAGATTTGTGTCAATACATAACAATTATATTTGTAAGCTTTTTTTTCCTGTTCAATTTTTTTCAAGTTTTGATGTTAGTACTGAACTCACTTCATAAATGGAATTTGGAAGTTTTCCCTTTTGGAGCAGTTTTACCAGCTTTGGAATTATCTGTCTTTTAAAAGTTTTGGAAAATCTTCTATGAAACCATGTATATCTATTGCTGTTTGAAAGATAGCACTTTGATCATCTTCTTCATTTACTCCATATAAATGCATATGTTTAGATTTCTTATATTTCCTGATATAAATTTGGTAAATTATATTTTCCTAGAATATTATATATTTCATTCATACTTTCGATTTAAATTGTATAGGTTTGAGGAGTGTAGTCTCTCATCCTTTTAATTAATTCTGTAGATATGACTTCCTTATCATTTTTTACCTTTTATTAGTGATATTTTTCCTTTGTTATTCTTAATTAGATTACCTGGCAGTATATATTTTTAATTTATTTATTAGTTCTAACATGTTTTCTTTATTTAACCCAATTTCTCTTTCTATCTTTATTAAATCATTACTTTAAACTTGTTTTAATTTTTTTTTTTTTCGGTATGCGGGCCTCTTACTGTTGTGGCCTTTCCCATTGCAGAGCACAGGCTCCGGATGTGCAGGCTCAGTGGCCATGGCTCAAAGGCCCAGTGGCTCCGCGGCATGTGGGATCTTCCCAGACTGGGGCACGAACCCGCGTCCCCTACATCGGCAGGCAGACTCTCAACCACTGCGCCACCAGGGAATCCCTGCTTTAATTTTTTGTTGCTATATTTCTAATTTTAAGCCAGATTATTAATTCATTTATTTTCATTTTGCTTTATTATTGATATACATATTTAAGGCCATGAATTTCCCCATGAACACTGCTTTAGCTGTATTTCATATGTCCTACAATATAATGCTTTAGTTATATTTGTTTTAAAGATATTCTTCAATTTTTAATTTCCTCTATAACCCTCAAAAATTATGGGGATTTGCTTTTTTATATAAATTTATTTATTTTATGTTATTTTTGGTTGTGCTGGGTCTTCATGGCTGTGTACAGGCTTTCTTTAGTTGTGGCCAGAGGGGTCTACTCCTCACTGTGGTGCTCAGGCTTCTCATTGTGGTGGCTTCTCTTGTGTGGAGCATGGTCTCTAGGTGCATGGGCTTCAGTAGCTGTGGCACACGGGCTCAACAGTTGTCGCTCACAGGCTTAGTTGCTTTGTGGCATGTGGGATCTTCCCAGACCGGGGCTCGAACCCATGTCACCTGAATTGGCAGGCAGATTCTTAACAACTGCACCACCAGGGAAGCCCTTGGTTTTTATTTATAGGCAGAAAATGCTCTTTTCATGGTATTAAAAAAAGATTTATAAAGTTCTAGACTTATGATCAAAGAGTTTTGGAGGTTTTATTTGTATTACATGAATATTAGTGGATGCTGTAGAGTCTATTGGAAAAGTTTCTTCTCTATTTTTTAGAATATAGCATTCAATATATACAAAAAGTTACCTATCAATTATATTATCCACTTCTTTTATATTCTTATTTTTGCCCACTTGATTTGATATAGACTAAAAGAGAATTATCATTCTACTAGTATATTTTTTACCTAATTTTCCTTTCATTTCCTATGATTTCTGCTCTGTAAATGCTATTACTATGTTACTTGGTGCTAGATATACAGCTCTATTTTACCTTAAATGTGAATTGTATCCTTTAACATAGTCTTTTAAAAACTGTGGTTTGAAGATCATGTATGTATCAGAATTTCCTCCTTTTCCTATACTGTAACAGGAGAAAAGAAGCAAAGATAGAAACAGACATTACTAAGTTTTTCTTCTGGTTTGATGATGATGTGACAGTTTCCCTAAAAGTGGTTCGGTTTTCTCTATGAAGTATGGACATAGGGCAATGATGGATAGCTTGAATATTCAGGAAGAATAAACAAGGTATGAAAAAGTGATTGCAGAGAGAAAGCAAGATTAAAGAGACATTAGTTAAAAATTTCTGGAATTTGTTGAGTGTTCTTTTAATTTGCACAACACACATATAGGGTAAAAAATACAAATGCACATAGTTAGTTCGAGCTTATCTGCTTGGCAAGAAATTGATCATGTAGATTCAAATTTTTCTAGGTTAATACTATTGCAAAAAAGGTGAAGTGTAGATTGGTTCAAGATGGTGGAGTAGGAGGAGGTGCTCTCATTCCCTCTTAACAGAACCCAGTATCACAACTAACTGCTGAACAATGATCAAGAGGAAGACACTGGAACTCACCAAAAATGATACCCCACATCCAAAGACAAAGGAGAAGCCAAAATGAGATGGTAGGAGGGTCGCAGTCACAATACAATCAAATCCCATAACTGCTGGGTGGGTGACTAACAAACTGGAGAACATTTATACCACAGACGCCCACCCACTGGAGTGAAAGTTCTGAACCCCAGGTCAGGCTTCCTAATCTGGGGATCCAGCAACAGGAAGAGGAATTACAAGAGAATAAGACATTGAAGACTAGTGGGATTTGATTGCAGGACTTCAACAGGACTGGAGGAAACAGAGACTCCACTCTTGCAGGGCACGCAAAAAGTAGTGTGCTCATTGGGACCCAGGGGAAGTAGCAGTGACCCCATAGGAGACTGAAACAGACCTACTTGCTAGTATTGGAGGGTCTCCTGCAGAGGCGGGGGTTGTTGTGTGTCACTGTGAGGACAAGAACACTGGCAGCAGAAGTTCTGGGAAGTACTCCTTGGCATGGGCCCTCCCAGAGTCTGCCATTAGCCCAAACAAAGAGCCCTGGTAGGTTCCAGTGTTGGGTTGCCTAAGACCAATCAATCAACAGGGATGCAACCCAGCCCCATCCATCAGCAGACAAGTGGATTAACTTTTTACTGAGCATTGTCCACCAAAGCAACAGCCAGCTCTACTGACCAACAGTCCCTCCCATCAGGAAACTTGCATAGGCTACTTAGAGAGCCTCATCCACCAGAGGGAAGACAGCAGAAGCAAGAAAAACTACAGACCTAAACAGATATATAGATATATACATTGCTAAAAAAAAAGAAAAAAATGAAAGAATGTTCAACATCATCAATCATTAGAGAAATGCAAATCAAAACTACAATGAGATATCATCTCACACAGGTCAGAATGGCCATCATCAAAAAAAATCTACAAAAAATAAATGCTGGAGAGGGTGTGGAAAAAGGGAACACTCTTGCACTGTTGATGGGAATGTAAATTGAAACAGCCACTATGGAGAACAGTATAAAGGTTCCTTAAAAAACTAAAAATAGAACTACCATATGACCCAGCAATCCCACTACTGGGCATATACCCTAAGAAAACCATAATTCAAAAAGAGTCATGCACTAAAATGTTCATTGCAGCTCTATTTACAATAGCCAGGACATGGAAGCAACCTAAGTGTCCATCAACAGATGAATGGATAAAGAAGATGTGGCACTTATATACAATGGAATATTACTCAGCCATAAAGAGAAACGAAACTGAGTTATTTGTAGTGAGGTGGATGGACCCAGAGTCTGTCATATAGAGTGAAGTAAGTCAAAAAGAGAAAAACAAATACCATATCCTAACACATATATATGGAATCTAAGGGGAAAAAATGGTCATGAAGAATCTAGGGGCAAGATGGGAATAAAGACACAGACCTACTAGAGAATGGACTTGAGGATATGGGGAGAGGGAAGGGTAAGTTGTGACAAAATGAGAGTGGCACGGACTAATATATACTACCAAATGTAAAATAGATAGGTAGTGGGAAGCAGCTGCATAGAACAGGGCAATCAGCTCGGTGGTTTGTGACCACCTAAAGGGGTGGGATAGGGAGGGTGGAAGGGAGGGAGACACAAGAGGGATGAGATATGGAGGCATATGTATAACTGATTCACTTTGTTATAAAGCAAAAACTAACACACCACTGTAAAGCAATTATACTCCAATGAAGATGTTAAAAAAAACTACAATGAGATATCACCTCAAACTGGTTAGAATGGCCATTATCAAAAAATCTACAAACAATAAATGCTGGAGAGGGTGTGCAGAAAAGGTAACCCTCTTGCACTGTGGGTGGGAATGTAAATTTATACAGCCACTATGGAGAACAGTATAGACATTACTTAAAATCTAAAAATAGAACTACCATACGACACAGCAACCCCACTACTCAGCATATATCCTGAGAAAACCATAATTCAAAAAGAGTCATGTCCCAAAATGTTCATTGCAGCTCTATTTACAATAGCCAGGAAATGGAAGCAACCTAAGTGTCCATCGACAGATGAATGGATAAAGAAGGTGTGGCACATATATACAACGGAATATTACTCAGCCACAAAAAGAAAAGAAATTGAGTTATTTGTAGTGAGGTGGGTGGACCTAGAGAGTGTCACAGAGTGAAGTAAGTCAGAAAGAGAAAAACAAAAACCGTATGCTAATACATGTGGTTATATGGAATCTAAAAAAAAAACAAAAATGGTTTTGAAGAACCTAGGGGCAGGACAGGAATCAAGATGCAGTTGTAAAGAATGGACTTGAGGACATGTGAAGGGAGAAGGGTAAGCTGGGATGAGGTAAGAGAGTGGCATGAACATATATACACTACTAAATGTAAAATAGATAGCTAGTGGGAAACAGCCACATAACACAGGGAGATCAGCTCGGTGCTTTGTGGTGGGATAGGGAGGGTGGGAGGGAGACACAAGAGGGAGGAGATATGGGGATGTATATGTATGTATAGCTGCTTCACTATGTTATACAGCAGAAACTAAAACACCATTGTAAAGCAATTATATTCCAATAAAGATGTTAAAAAAAAAAGAAAAAGAACTACAGTCTAGCTGCCTGTGGAAGAAAACCCACATTCACAGAAAGATAGACAAGATGAAAAGGCAGAGGGCTATGTACAAGATGAAGGAACACAATAAAACCCCAGAAAAACAAGTAAATGAAGTGGAGATAGGTAACTTTCCAGAAAAAGAATTTGAAATAATGATAGTGAAGATGATCCAGAACCTCGGAAAAAGAATGGAGGCAAAGATTGAGAAGACAGAACAAACGTTTTAAAAAGATATAGAAGAATTAAAGAACAAACAAACAGAGATGAACAACACAATAACTGAAATTAAAAATACACTAGAAGGAATCAATAGCAGAATAACTGAGGTAGAAGAATGGATAAGTGATCTGGAAGACAGAATGGTGGAATTCACTGCTGGGGAACAGAGTAAAGACAAAAGAATGAAAAGAAATGAAGACAGCCTAAGAGACCTCTGAGACAACATTAAACACCACAACATTTGCATTATAGGAGTGTCAGAAGGAGAAGTGAAAGAGAAAGGACCTGAGAAAATATTTGAAGAGATTATAGTCGAAAACTTCCCCAACATGGGAAAGTAAATACCCACCCAGGTCCAGGAAATGCAGAGAGTCCCATACAGGAGAAACCCAAGGAGAAACACGCCAAGACACATAGTAATCAATTTGGCAAAAATTAAAGACAAAGGAAAATTATTGAAAGCAGCAAGGGAATAATGACAAATAACATACCAGGGAACTCCCATAAGGTTAACAGCTGATTTCTCAGCAGAAACTCTACAAGCCAGAAGGGAGTGGCATGATGCACTTAAAGTGATGAAAGGGAAAAAAACCTACAACCAAGATTACTCTACCCGGAAAGATCTCATTCAGATTCAATGCAGAAATCAAAAGCTTCACAGACAAGCAAAAGCTAAGAGAATTCAGCATCACCAAACCAGCTCTACAACAAATGCTAAAGGAATTTCTATAAGTGGGAAACACAAGAGAAAAAAGGATCTACAAAAACAAAACCAAGGGCTTCCCTGGTGGTGCAGTCATTGAGAGTCCGCCTGCTGATGCAGGGGACATGGGTTGGTGCCCTGGTCCGGGAAGATCCCACATGCCACGGAGCAGCTGGGCCCGTGAGCCATGGCCTCTGAGCCTGTGCATCCAGAGCCAGTGCTCCGCAAGGGGAGAGGCCACAGCAGTGAGAGGCCCACGTACTGCAAAAAATAAAAAATAAATAAAACAATTAAGAAAATGGTCATGGGAACATACATATTGATAATTACCTTAAACATGAATGGATTAAATGTTCCAACCAAAAGACACAGCCTTGCTGAATGGATACAAAAACAAGACCCATATATTTGCTGTCTAAAAGAGACCCACTTCAGACCTAGGACACATTCAGACTGAAAGTGAGGGGATTGAGAAAGATATTACATGCAAATAGAAATCAAAAGAAAGCTGGAGTAGCAATACTCATATCAGATAAAATAGACTTTAAAATAAAGAATGTTACAATAGACAAGGAAGGACACTACATAATGATCAAGTGATCAATCCAAGAAGATATAACAATTCTAAACATATATGTACCCAACATAGGAGCACCTCAATACATAAAGCAACAACTATAAAAGAGGAAATCGACAGTGACACAAAAATAGTGGGGGACTTTAACACCTCACTTACACCAATGGACAGATCATCCAAACAGAAAATTAATAACGAAACACAAGCTTAAAATGACACAATAGACCAGATAGATTTAACTGATATTTATAGGACTTTCCATCCAAAAACAGCAGATTACACTTTCTTCTCAAGTGTGCATGGAACATTCTCCAGGATAGATCATATCCTGGGTCACAAATCAAGCCTCAGTAAATTTAAGAAAATTGAAATCATATCAAGCACCTTTTCTGGCCACAATGCGATGAGATTAGAAATCAATTACAGGGAAAAAAAGGTAAAAAACACAAACACATGGAGGTTAAACAATACATTACAAAATTACCAAGGAGTCACTCAAGAAATCAAAGAGGAAATCAAAAAATACCTAGGGACAAATGACAATGAAAACACGATGATCCAAAACCTATGGGATGCAGCAAAACCAGTTGTAAGAGGGAAGTTTATAGCTATACAAGCCTACCTCAAGAAAAAAAGAAAAATCTCTAATTAAAAAATCTAACCTTACACCTAAAGGACCTAGAGAAAGAAGAAAAAACAAAACCCAAAATTAGCAGAAGGAAAGTAATCTTAAAGATCACAGCAGAAATAAATGAAATAGAAACAAAGAAAACAATAGCAAAGATCAATAAAACTAAAAGCTGGTTCTTTGAGAAGATAAACAAAAATGATAAACCTTTAGCCAGATTCATCAAGAGAAAGAGGGAGAGTACTCAAATCAATAAATATAGAAATGAAAAGGAGAAGTTAAAACAGAGTCTGCAGAAATACAAAGCATCCTAAGAGACTACTACAAGCAAATCTATGCCAATAAAATGGACAACCTGGAAAAAATGGACAAACTCTTAGAAAGGTATAACCTCCCAAGAATGAACCAGGTAGAAAGAGAAAATATGAACAGACCAATCACAAGTAATGAAATGGAAACTGTGATTGAATTATCTTCTAACAACCAAAAGTCCAGGACCAGATGGGTTCACAGGTGAATTCTATCAAACTTTTAGAGAAGAGCTAACACCCATCTTTCTCAAAATCTTCCAAAAAATTGCAGAGGAAAGCACACTCCCAAACTCATTCTATGAAGCCACCATCACCCTGATACCAAAACCAGACAAAGACACTACAAAAAAAAAGAAAATTACAGACCAATATCACTGATGAATATAGATGCAAAAATCCTCAACAAAATACTAGCAAACTGAATCCAACACCACATTAAAAGGATCATACACCATGATCAAGTGGGATTTATCCCAGGGATGCAAGGATGTTTCAATATATGCAAATCAATCAATGTGATACACCATATTAACAAATTGAAGAATAAAAACCGTATGATCATCTCAATAGATGCAGAAAAATCTTTTGACAAGATTCAACACTCATTTATGGTAAAAACTCTCCAGAAGGTGGGCATAGAGGGACCTACCTCAACATAATAAAGACCATATATGACAAACCCACAGCAAACATCATTCTCAATGGTGAAAAACTGAAAGCATTTCCTCTAAGATCAGGAAAAAGACAAGGATGTCCACTCTCACCACTATTATTCAACATAGTTTTGCATGTCCTAACCATGGCAATCAGAGAAGAAAAAGAAATAAAAGGAATACAATTTGGAAAAGAAGAAGTAAAACTTTCACTGTTTGCTGATGACATGATACTATACATAGAGAATCCTAAAGATGCCACCAGAAAAATACTAGAGCTAATCAATGAATTTGGTAAAGTTGCAGGATACAAAATTAATGCACAGAAATCTCTTGCATTACTATACACTAATGATGAAAAATCTGAAAGAGAAAGTAAGGAAACACTGCCATTTACCATTGCAACAAAAAGAATAAACTACCTAGGAATAAACCTAACTAGGGAGACAAAAGACCTGTATGCAGAAAACTATAAGAGACTGTTGAAAGAAATTAAATATGATACCAACAGATGGAGAGATATTCCATGTTCTTGGATTGGAAGAATCAATATTGTGAAAATGACTATACTACCCAAAGCAATCTACAGTTTCAATGTAATCTCTATTGAATTACCAATGGCATTTTTTACAGAACTAGAACAATAAATCTTAAAATTTGTATTGAGTCACAAAAGACTCCAAATAGCCAAATCAGTCTTGAGGGAAAAAAAATGGAGCTGGAGGAATCAGACTCCCTGACTTCAGACTATACTACAAAGCTACAGTAATCAAGACCATATGGTACTGGCACAAAAACAGAAATATAGATCAGTGGAACAGGATAGAAAGCCCAGAGATAAACCCACACACCTATGGTCCACTAGTCTATGACAACGGAGGCAAGAATATACAATGGAAAAAGATAGTCTCTTCAGTAAGTGGTGCTGTGAAAACTGGACAGCTACATGTAAAAGAATCAAATTAGAACACCCCCTAACACCGTACACAAAAATAAACACAAAATGGGTTAGAGACCAAAATGTAAGACCGAACACATCTTCTAGGAGGAAAACATAGGTAGAACACTTTTTTTCATAAATCACAGCAAGATCTTTTCTGATCCACCTCCTATAGTAATGGAAATAAGAACAAAAATAAACAAATGGGACCTAATGAAATTTAAAAGCTTTTGCAAAGCAAAGGAAACTACAAACAAGATGAAAAGACAACCCTCAGAATGGTAAAAAAAAATTTGCAAACAAATCAACAGACAAAGGATTAATCTTCAAAATATATAAAGAGCTCATGCAGCTCAATATTAAAAAAAACAAACAACCCAATCAGAAAATGGGCAGAAGACCTAAATAGACATTTCTCCAAAGAGGACATACTGATGACCGAGAAGCACATAAAAAGCTGATCAACATCACTAATTATTAGAGAAATGCAAATCAAAACTACAATGAGATATCACCTCACACTGGTCAGAATGGCCATCATCAAAAAATCTACAAGCAACAAATGCTGGAGAGGGTGAGAAGTAAAGGGAACTCTCTTGCACTGTTGGTGGGAATGTAAATTGATACAGCCACTATGGAGAACAGTATGGAGGTTCCTTAAAAAACTAAAAATTGAACACTGTATGACCCAGCAATCCCACTACTGGGCATATACCCAGATAAAACAGTAATTCAAAAAGACACATGCACCCTAATGTTCATTGCTGCGCTATTTACAATAGCCCGGTAATGGATCAACCTAAATGCCCATCGACAGACAAATGGATAAAGAAGATGTGATACATATATACAGTGGAATATTACTCAACCATAAAAAGGAACGAAATTGGGTCATCTGTAGAGATGTGGATGCATCTAGAGACTGTCATACAGAGTGAAGTAAGTCAGAAAGTGAAAAACAAATATCGTATATTAACGCATATATGTGGAACCTAGAAAAATGGTACAGATGAACTGGTTTGCAGGGCCGAAATAGAGACACAGATGTAGAGAACAAGCGTATGGACACTAAAGAGGGAAAGTGGGGGTGCATGAATTGGGAGAGTGGGATTGACATATATACATTAATATGTATAAAATAGGTAACTAATAAGAAACTGCTGTATAAAAAAATTTTTTTTTAAACTGCAGGCTTAGAAAGTGAGAACCTGACAAACCTCACTAATAAGCCTTAATTCTGATAATGTTCACTGTATATTATCAGATTAAATACTCACAAAAAGTCTGTGGGGTGGTAACTATTCTCTTTTTTAAGATGAAATTGAGGACCATACAGAAAGTTTACCCTAAGCCACACAGCTGTTAATAACAGAGGGACAGAAAACTTTCTTAACATGATAAAGTATATTTATTTGCCATCAACAGCCAACTTCCTATTTAAGGGTTGGGGACTGGGAAACTCTAATCAAAGAGGGAAATTAAGAATTATAGTTTCTGGGACTTCCCTGGTGGTACAGTGGGTAAGACTCCCTGCTCCCAGTGCAGGGGGCCTGGGTTTGATCCCTGGTCAGGGAACTAGAGCCCACATGCATGCCACAACCAAGTTTGCATGCCACAACTAAGGAGCCAACATGCCACAACTAAGGAGCCCACATGCCACAACTAAGGAGCTGGTGAGCCACAACTAAGGAGCCCACCTGCTGCAACTAAGACCTGGTGTAACCAAATAAATAAATAAATAAATATTAAAAACAAAACAAAACTAAAATGGCCCTAAATTAACACTTAAAAAAAAAAGAATTACAGTTTCTTACCAACCTGGAAAAATGAAACTGAACTATATACTAAGTAGCAGAGTGATCATTTCTGGTTAGTGAGATTAAGGGTGATTTTTATTTTCTTAATTCAGGCTGTGCTCCTTACTGGCTGTGTAGCCTTGGGAATGTTGCTAAACCTCTCCATGTTTTGGTTTCCTTACTTGCAAAAGATGGATAATTAATAGTGCTCACATCATAAGGTTGTTACAAGGAGTAAATAAACTATGTGTTTAAAACAGTGCCCAACCTATAAGTATTTAATAAATGCTAATGATTAATATAATTTTAACTTACATTGAGTTTGAGCATATGTCCATATGTTCAAAAACCATTTGTCCATATGTTTAAAAACCATTTGTAGTTGTCTGTGATTTATGTATCCATGTCCTTTGCTTATTTTCCTATTGACTTATTATCTTATTCATTTGTATGGGCAAGCTATGTGTGATTTTTGATTCCCTGTTTAGGCTTATCTGTTTTATTAATCTGTTGTACAAAAAATATGTAGTATTTCTATAAAGAGGAAAAGTGTGGATACTAAAACTTGCTGGAAAGACCTTGGAGGGCCTTAGCAGACCTTTTCTTGACTCTACTCATTCTTAAATGCACCACAAACTCTTCTGCTAACTCTACCATCATCTCAATGGTTGTTTGTTTGGGAGGCCGACCTACTTTTCAGGACAAAGGGCAAACTCCTTACCAAAGCATTCATGGCCCTTTCTACTTTAAAGGCCCACCTTCCACTCTAACCAGTGCTCCTGCCATTTTATTCCCTGGATAGGTACACACTCACACACCTCTGCCACTGTTCATGCTGCTTCCTTTGCCTGTAGTAACCTCCCTCCCACCCCTTTTTACTGCCATTTGAACTTCTAGCTTCAGGACCCCCTGAAATGCCCCCTCTTGAGCACTTTCCCAGGCACCAGCCCACCTCCTTCACCTCTCCTCCCCCCTACCCACCAGCCCCAGCTAATCATTCACTCTCCCATGCTTCCTTAGTACTTTGTTCTTATCCCTGTTATAGCACTTGACATCTTGTGTCATCATTGTCCAAGTGTCTGTCAAACCCTCTAGATCATGAACCAGAACAAGCCATGGGTCTTAGATACCTGTGAGCCCCCAAGCCCTAACATAATTCCAGGCAGATAGTAGGTGCTTAATATGTTCTCAGTGAATGCTTATAAGTAGTGTCTGGAGTGTTTGTCCTGTAGCTTCAAGTGGACAGCCCAGTTTTTCATGACCTGGAAAGACACTTGTATGATTTGTTTTGTTTTCATTTTGTGTTTGTTATGTAACATGCTATCTCCTCTAAAGTGAAGAGTGATGGTCCTGTTGAGAGTTCTGAAAAAAGAATGTACAGAGATAGGAGGAGGTGAAGAAAGCAAAAATACTCTTCTTTCATAGGTGGAAAAAAACCATCTACCCAGGAGCATGTGCTTCTGTTAAGGAAGATTGGAGGCAGCCCTGTCACAGCATGCAGTAGGAAATGGGGGTGCCCTATTAGGCACCTTCCTCACCACAGGAACCTCCATCACATCACCCAGGTCTGCCCTCTGGCCAGAAGCAACATCTGCTTCCTTAGCCTACCCCAAGGCTCAGGCTTTTTTACAGCCAGGGACGTGCTGGTGTTATGAGCCTATTTTAACAAGGGCCACATGGAGACAACATCCTGCATTTACTGTCCTCAGTCAGGACATGTTGCCCATCTTTTGAGTCCAAGTCCTCTCTCCTCTGAGAAGCCTTTTCTGAGAAAAGCCTACAAATTGCAATGCCTCCTGACTCACTTGGTTGAGTCAATATATTACAATGTAAAGATGGAAATATTTTACACTGTCAGTGTCCTCCAGCCAAAGATCACAAGAACATGCCTGTAGTTGAGTGAGTTGGGTTTATTATTCATTGCAGTGAGGGAGAACACACACCATGGGGGAACCATGTGATGTCTCAATAACAAGTGTCAGAAAGAACCTGTTATAGGAGTTGGGGTTTGGTTATTTTGGGAAGTTTTCAAGGAAACAGGGGTTTGCTCTAGATTAGATGCCTTTAGATAGCAGGGGCAATTCTGTGATTGGTATTTGAATAAATCTTATCTGTAGGGAGAGGAGACTAGAACCAGGATAAGGATGTAATTGGTAAAGAAGTGGTAGACACTCATTTTAGCCAACAGAGGGGGATTTTTAGTAATGTGTGACCTTCTTTTTGTCCCTGCTTAAACAAAATGAAAGTTGTCTTATTTTGTCTCCTTTCAACATGGTCTCGGAATGACCATGTCTGATGTTGGTGTCCTATGATATTGTTTATGTCCAGTAGGAAATAAGATGGCCAAAGTTGCATATATAAGGTCTGTTTCAACTTCAGATTAAAGGTCAGGAGGTTGGTCCTAGTCCTGGCTCCTCCATTAAGTGGCATGGCCTTGGGGAAGCCAGTTAACAGCTCTAGGCCTTAGTTTCCCAGTTTAAAAAAGAGTGGTCTTAAATGTAAAATAGATGGCTAGTGGGAAGCAGCTGCAGAGCACAGGGAGATCAGCTTGGCGCTTTGTGACCACCTAGAGGGGTGGGATAGGGAGGGTGGGAGAGGGACGCAAGAGGGAGGAGATATGGGGATATATGTATGTGTATAGCTGATTCACTTTGTTATAAAGCAGAAACTAACACACCACTGTAAAGCAATTATACTCCAATAAAGATGTTAAAAAATAAAATTAAATAATAAAATTTTAAAAATAAAAAAGAATGGTCTTAGATTCAATATCTAAAGGCGTTTCCAGCTCTGAAATTATGGGAGAATATGCATTTCTCTTGTATCTCTTCTACCTTTATAGAAAGCGCTAAAGGGTACATAGCCACACATCCTTATAGAGAGGAATAATTACATAACATATGGTGTTATAGGTGACCTGTTTAAAAATCAACTAAGATTTTAATCTTAACACCATGTGTCACTATTAATTCCAAATAGATTAAGGAGTGAAATGTAAACATTCAGAAGACTTCCAAAAAGAAGAAAGTATAAAATGTATCTCTGGATGAGAAAAGATTTGTAAACTTATGATGTTAAAATGAAGAAAAAGAAATATTACATTTTACAACATGAACATGAAAAACTACATACTTAGAAATATTAACCAACTTAGAAAGCAAAATCAAACTAAGAAAACATTTTCAACAAATGATTAATATCCTAAATATTACATAATCCCATCTCATTCCATCTACCTAACAAACCTTGACTGAAGGTTGGGGATGAACTCCAACTATACAGATGATAAAACTGAGGCCTAGAAATGATAAGTAACTGTTCCAAGATCACATCGGGGGGCAAATGTTAAAACCAACTCTAGACCTCAGATTGGGATTCTGCCTCATTTTTGCTGTCTTTATAGTGAGGATTTTGGACTAGAGATTCTTGACATTGCCTTCCAATTTTAAACCAATGATTTATGGCAAAACCATGCTCCATTCTTGAGGTGAGACAGAGGAAAAAAAACATTGAAATCTGGTTTTCCTTTTGGTGAAAGGAAAAAAATCCCTCTTTACCATTATGAGATTAGTATTATTTTCCATAAATATAACATCCAGATATTATTTGCGATGTTTTTTCCAAAAAATATTTTTAGTGTTACAAATTTTTTTTTCAGAATGAGTATGAAATAGCAGTTAATTTCTCCATAACTTTCAGAATTACTTACACTTGAGGTCTTGATTACGTGGATCCTGAAGTCAATAAAAAGTCTTGGACTGCTGCCTCAGAAACATCCCAGGGAGCCTGTCCTTTTAATGTTTGTCATGCTTAGCTCTTAGGAGATGACCTGGTCCTTTAAAAGAAGCATCCTTTTTTTTATTCAGTCTCTGGAGGCTTTAAGTGAATTTGTCTGGGTTCATTACATACCTTCCAGCTCCTTACATTTACTATTTCTTCAATACCCAGTTCTGACTGCATCCATTTCAATTTTGACTACTCTTTTCCAAGTATCTTTACGTTAAATCGTCCAAATTCTTCTCTTTCTCTTCTTGGGAGGTTTTTACTACTGCTAACATCTGAGCTATATAACATTTTTATGACCCTGTCCCTACTCACATGAGCCATTACCAGGTGGAAATTCCCGGGTGGGAACTCCTCACGGTTCACATGGCCGAGGGTGCTTCCATAAATAATTTTTTGGACAATCATAAAATTAAAAGGACAGGAACCTTGTGAACCTGAACATAGGGTAAAACCTGAGGCATCAAAGAACAGGGAGGCGACTGTGAGCAGTCCTACAACCGAAGGGCCTTGGTTGTTCACTGGGCACAGGGCACATCAATCCTCGCTTGTCAGCAAATAAGCTTGGAGCTCGTGACGATCGGGAACGGCCCACTGCCTACTCTTCTGGCTCTGCCCCCCGCCTGTGGCCTAGAAGAATCTTTCCCACATGGCCTGGCCCACTGCTATCTGAGGCCCAGCTGCGGTGGGCCGCTCCCGGCATCGGCCCCCTGCCCTCCCTGTCGTGGGGCCTCCTCTGTTGTCCCCTCAGCGGCCTCCCCATCCAGCAGCCACAGCCCTCAGCCTCCCGTCAGGGCAGCCACCTCAGCGCCCACTGCCTGCGCAGTCGTCATCGCCGCCACAGCAATTGACGCCCGCCTGGTAGAGGTGACTGCCAGTGCCATGTCGGCCACGGGGGAAGGAGACCCGGCCCCAGGAGGCCCAGAGGGCCCCGCGGGTGCAGCTGGGGCCCAGGTCGAGACGGCCAGAGCCGGCGACCGGGTGGACCGCGACTCAGAGCCTCGCGGGGGTGATGCGGTGCCGGGGGCCTGGGGAGGCGCTGGGGAGGTGGCCCTGGAAGGCAGGGGCGCTGAGGAGGACTCGGACAACAGGCCGGCAGAAGAGGAGGAGGAGGAGGAGGAGGCAGGGGGCCTGGACCGCGTGGTAGAAGAGCACTGGTTCCCCATGACGGGCTTCCGCTTCGTGTGCCTGGAGCTGGTGTCCTCACTGCTGCGCCGCATCTACTACAACCACCACATCCTCGTCCCGACCCTGCTGAGCTGGCACCATGCTGGACGTGGGGAGAGGCCCACAGCCCAGGAACCCGAGGAGGCGGAGGAGGCTGAGGCCGGCCGTGAAGCCTGAGGAGCCCATCGCCCCTGAGGGTGAGCGCCTGGGCGACAGGTCGGTCGGGAGACCCGGATCCCGAGGGACCCAGGCTCAGAGGGGGGCCTCAGGAGGTAAAGCCGGGAGTCGGGGCCTCCAGGGGCTGAAGGCCAGAGGGGCCCAGTAGAAGCCCAACTCCATAACGACAGCTCCAGTTTCGGCGGGGGGAAATAGGCTGCCCTCTGCCAACCCCTGGTAAGAGGTCTGAGATGATCAGTGCCATTTATGAGGCCACAAGTGAAGGTCAGTGGAGGCAGGTGTTCGGGAGGCAGCCTGGGAGATGGAAGAGAAAAGAACAAGCAAACGGCTTTTGGATCCTGGCTTTTAAAAATGTCAATATTCTTAGAAAGTTGATCCCAATACATTATGAGCTGATACGGGAGCACTTGGTCATGGTGAAATACTCAGGGGGGTGAGGAACCAATGAGCTTCACCACAGATTTTTGTCATCGAGGCAAAACATGTTTTTGCAACAAAGTTCTGACCAAAACATACAGAATGCATCAGACCCCGACGATTCTGATCCATTCCCTAAAGGGCCAGAAGTAATCAGCAGCACAGGATGACAGATTTACTGGACAAAAGAGAATGTCACTGTGAAAATGATCAAACAGGAGAAAAGTGAGGGCCATGGAAGTGTTACAGCAACCAGAAGGAAGGTGCCCAACTACTGTTTTCTTAGTTGCTCCTATCCTTCTGTGTCTCCTGAGGGTAGAGTACTGGATGTTGCTTGCTATTCTTTTGAATTGGGATTTTTTTTCTGTGAATGTCTAGTCCCAAAGTCTGTATTATTATTCACTAAAGAAACAACTAAATATCAGGATGAGAACGTCAATGAGGAGGCCCAAGGTGCTAAAAGTGAGGGGGAAAGAGAGAAGTTTAACAAAAAACAAGAACCTGAAAAGGATCTGAACCCAGCAGGACAGACCCAGAAAGTCCATGTAGCTTTGAAAATAACCCAGCGGTTCCCAGGTGCTTACCAATTTTGTTTTCGTTTTTCAATTCTCCCAGTGAATTGAGAAAAAATTTGTTTAAAATTAGTTTAACAATTCAAATTTACCTACTTCTTAGAATGTTAATAGAACATTCACGCACCAAGTAATATAAATCAGCAGCAGCAAAAGTAGCTGGGCTGTGCACTAGTGGGGCCTTCATTACTTGGCCACAGAAGTGCAGTCTCCTGTACTAAGAGATGACGACTTTCAGAATCTGACTACTTACAAATAGCAAAACGTTCAGAATTTCAGGTAGGACCACATTTAGTGATTAATACCTAAAGATTTGTTCGGTTGTAGATTTTTGTATTTTATGTGACAGTCAAAAGAGCAATTTAGTCACAGTTATGACTCTCGTTTATCACTGAATTGGTAATGAAGTCTTAAGGTGTATCTTGTCTTTGAGTATATTTAAATGATTAACATTATTTTCTGCATTTTCACAGCTGTGTATTTCATGGTAATAGCCTCTTTCTCATATGGTAGATATAGAAACTGAAGGTCTGGGAGGGTAAGGGAGTATCATTTGTGGAATGAGCATAGGCTTTTAAGGTGGAGAGAGTGATTTAAATCCCAGAATCACCTCTCAAGGGGGAAAAAAGCATTTATGGTGTTGGGCAAGAGGGAGACAAGGTTGGCATGATCACATGATTGAAGCGATTGGTTGTACAAGCACCCTGTATCCAAGGTGCAGGTTACAAGAGGAAAACTTGTTGTTCTTCTCTACTTGTTTAGATAGAGCCCTCAAATGCAGCACATACACAAAGGGCTGACCATTTTCTTAGATTTAGAAAGTCTCTGGTGCTGGTTAGTGCTGTATAATTGTTAATTTTCTCTCATTTCATCCTGCAGTTGGGAGGAATAGAAAGAAGATGAAGAAAGAAGAAAGGATCTGTTGTTCACAATTTTTAGGTTTTTCATCTTTCAGAAGTCCACGGGAATGTTATTAACACTGATTCCATACCAAAATTCATCACCCAAAAAGTGATATCGAACATTTGACTTTTTTCTTTTACAGTTATTTTAACTAGAACAAATGCTGTCAAATATGTTTGTTTTAAGTTAATAAACTGAAATGTAGGCAGATTTTATTTACATAAATAATCCTGATTTGAATCTCTTTTACCTTTGTTTGACCAATTTTACCTTCATTGAAAGGCATCACTTTCTACCATTTGGTAAGCCTGTTTTAAATTCTTTTACTGCAGCCCAAAATAAAATTTCAAGTTTAAAACAATTTTTGTGAAGACAGAAATGGAGGTCGAGACTTTAGAATTGTGCTGTTTACTACATTAGTCACTAGCCACGTGTGGCTGCTGAGCATTCAAAATGTGGCTAGTCTGAGTTGAGATGTGCTATAAGTATAAAAAATACTGTAAAGTCTCATTAATAGCTAATTACATGTTGAAATGACAATATAGTGTTAACAAAATAAAATATTAAAATTACTTTCTCTAGTTTCTTTTTACTTTTTAAATGTGGCTACTAGAACACTTTAAATTATACATGACTTGTGTTATATGTGTATTTCACAGTACTGTTGTGTGCTTTTGAAGGAAAACTGATGGATGGCCCAGCTTGCCTGGAGGCCAGGTGGTGCTGCAGAGCCTGAGCCCAAACACTGATTTGGAAAACTGGTTCTCAAAGTTTGGTCCTTAAAATAGCATTATCAGCATCACCCAGGAATTCTTAGGCTCCACCCAAGACCTGCGAATCCGAAAATCTGGGAGTGGGGCCCAGCAGCCTGTATTGTAACAAGCCCTCCAGGGGACTCTGATGCAGCTAAGGTTTGAGAAGTGCTTGTTTAGAGCCACACGGGGAGAAGCTGAGACCCACCTATGGTGGGACCAGCCTTCATTCACTGGCTTGGGACTGTTGTAGGTAAACTAAACAGGATGGCAAGGGCTGGACTGGGGAGGAGATTAGAACTCACATTAAATTAAAATTTTAAATTCTGGAGTCATACCCAAGAGCTATGAAAGAAAATCTCTTAGAATAAGGCCCAGGAACCTTTCTGAAAGTGGTGGAGAAGAAAGCATCTGACTTAAGTAACTTTGTAAAACAGTGTTTTGATTAAATAGTATTCAGCTAAAGACAAAAAACAAAAGGAAAACAAAAATCAAAAAACACTACAAAATCACTGAACTTTAGTTGGCAAATTTGCTTCTCACAGTGAAACAGGTAAGCAATTCTGAAACTACACATACACTAGTTTTGAAAGCATGAGTAAATATGTTGTAGATAATGTAAGCCAGGTTTCACACTGTCGGAAAAAGAAGTTTACAAAAAAAAAAAAAAAAAAGAGGAATGCTAGAATGAACATTGTGGTGTTGGATTAGACTTGGAGATCTCAATATGAACTCATGTTTGTTTTAATATATATACACAAATCGATAAAGGAGTAAATATAGATGGGTATAAATACATGGATTAGGATATCTGCAAATATTTCCTAGTTCTGTCCTCTGAGAGGCTTAGAAGCAGTGACACCAAAGTCACAATGAGTATTACCTAGTGACCAGATCTTGGTTTCTAAATAATATTCTCCAATAAAAGGAACCAGAGATATTAGTGAAATGGCTGAATTTAGAACTGGAGCAGGGAAAATACAAGATGCCCCTGTAGCATCTTGTGACCCATGAAAATAAAGAAGTGTTCAAGGAAAAAAAGAAAAAGAACACATTAGTCAACCTCAAAAAACTCCCAATGCCCAAAAATGGAACAATTTGAGTAGCAAAATAAATAATAATACTGGATTATAACCCAAAGAATAAATTAAATATCTGTGAGTCCATACTGATATAAATAAATTGTTGAATAAATATATAAATAATGGGAAAAAGGGAATAAATCTTCCTAACAGAAGAATTTCAATTGATAAATGTAGAAGAGATGAAGGAGCTGGAAAATCACCATTAAAATACCACAGTAATAATTCCTGCAGGCAGTATCAATGGATGCATGCTAAAATTAGTGGATACAACTTTAAGGGAAAAGAGGAAACTTGTGTAGTCTCAAAATATCTCCCCCAAAATATTAATTACTGTGTTTTTTTCCTAACACATGCCCACAAATTCTTTGATACTACTCCCTACAGTAGGTAAAACTTAATTCTCCTTCCCTTGAGTGTGGCTGGATTTAGTGACTTGTTTGTAATGAAAATACAGTAGTATGGAAAGGGAAAAATGGTAACTTTGCAATGTAGAAACCTAGCAGACACCATCTTAACCAAGTAATCAAAGTTAAGATCACCAGTAATAAATTACATTGTTATTATTGATATGGTACAATGAGAAGGTGATGTCACCTCTTTAATATACACCCCTGAAATCCATAACTTCACACTAATCATGAGAAAACAACAGACAAAGGATCAAGGTCACGAACGATGAGGAAAACCTGAGATATTGTCACATACTGAAAGAGATTTAGGAGACATGACAACTAAACACAATGTAGTATCCTGCTCTGGACCTTGGAACAGCAAAAGGACATTAATACAAAAACAGGGTAAATTTAAATAAATTTTACAGACTAGTTAATGGTGTTGTACCAATGTTAATTTCTTAATTTCAATAAATGTACCATATTATGTAAGACGCTAACGTTAGGAAAGTCTGGGTGAGGGGTATAGGAGAACTCTCTTGCCTTAGTCAACTTGGGCTGCCATAACAAGATACCATAGACTGGGTGGCTTAAAGAAGAGAAATTTATTTTTTTTCATAGTTCTGTAGGCTGGAAGTCGGAGATCATGGTGCCAGCATGGTCAGTTTCTGATGAGAACTCTCTTCCTGGCTTGTAAATGGCCACCTTCTTATTATGTCCTCACATAGGCTTTCCTCAGTGTGTGTGGGTGGGAGGAGAGAGATTGAGAGAGGGAAAACTGTAAGGTGATCATTTCAATAGAAGCATTATGATGATTTTTCCTCATCAATATATGCTAATCTAGTTTGTCGCTACTTATAATAACCAATATCCTTAAAATTTGTTTGTGACTACTTGTGTTTTCATAAACACTAATCTGTCCATAAGTGTTTTTTTTTATGTGTGGCAGTATAGCAGAAACATGACTTTAGCTGTGAAACACATAAGTTGCTAATAAAGAACTGAGAACCGAAATTTTTATTAATGTATTATAAAATGTTATGTTTATACCAATAAAAAGACATCAATGAGGTAATAGATTGCAAAATCTCATTTTGACAGCAGTCCAACTCTTCAAGGTCAGTGAGAAATAAGAAAAAAAAGTCAACTATTTAAAATTAAAATAGTTTCTGAAGAAGTTTATTCCTGCTGACTTTTCATCTCCTCTTAAAAAAAAACACAAGTAAAAATGCAAGCTAACAAATTTCAGTGGTTGATTAATAATCGGTCAGCAGTGAATTAAACCTGAATTCATCGTTATATGTGTTTGGCAGCGTGGAACTCTATATATTTTAGTTTTTCTCTATTCCCTAAATGCAGATTGCTTGATGGTGTGTAAGACAGCTAATTAGATATAAATACCAACCAGCACCCAAATAACAAGGATCATAATGATCATACAGTGGACAGCTGTGCCATTCGATAATTTGGTTTCATTTCTAATACTGCAGCAATTCAAACATTTTCTAGCTCCAAAAATGTTTTTCCCCTTCATAGCCCAGATTCAATTTTTAAAAAATCCTGCTAATGCTGGACTTCAGAAAGCCAGAAAAAAATCTGAGGCTTTGTGGACTTTTGTTACAAAAGCCAGATGGAATTCTTATTGATTGTGGCCTTCTCTGATTTCTCAACTGATAACATAACAACATATATAGGAGTAATGTTTATGGGACCAGTGCAAGGAGGGACTACTGGATTATAATTGAGGATTGAGAAATAAATAGTTGTCTTCTATAAAACTGAACCTTATTCGATTTTATTTTGTTTTGCCTTTCCATTTTCTGTTTGATACTGTTGAAAATGTTTGAGACAGTGTTTCAAGGTCACTTTAGATTGACAGCTCTAAATTCAATTTAATTAAATACATATTTATTTAGTGCCTACTCTGTGCCTGGTGCTATTTTAAGTGCTGGTCAATCAGAGAGACATTGTTCCCTCCTTCCCTCAAGGAGCTAACAGTCTAGTTTGGGGAAAAGACAAAAAATCCCATAATATTATAAAACAAAACAAATATAAATTGCCACTACAATAGGAAAAAAAAAGAAACGGCACTGCCCTAGGAAATCACGGAAGATTAAAGAGTGACCTGAAATAAATAGTTCAGGGAGGCTTCTCTGAGGAAGTGACATTTAAGCTAAGACCTAATTTAAGTTGTTGAAAAGGAAACACCTCATGCTTTGACAGAACAGAAAACAGCAAAAATTCCTACTATTTACTTTGTGATCACATCTCAGTCCTATTTTGAAGTTTCAAGAAACAGCTGCCAACTTCTAGTTAAAAAGTGGTGCCTAAATACATTGCCACTCTCTTAAAACTCCATTAAAATGATAGCCAAAATTTTAGAGCAGGAAGGGGGCATAATATCAATAGGATTAACAATATAGGGGAGGAGACAACAAAAAACAAAATTTTGCAGTACAGAAAGAAGAAGGATAAGTAGAAAATAACTTGCTACACTCAGGAAAGCTAAATCCCAAGCTTGTAGTGGAGAAAACCAAGAAACAGCCAGTTTTATTGTACGCCCCCCCCAAAAAAAAATAAAACCTCAGGGAAGGTAGTGACAGGAATCTCTGGAAGGTGAATAAGGGACTAAGAACAGGAAAATTGATTTAAAATATTTCTTTGAATTTTCTTGAGCAGTTAGAACCCAAGCCCCTTCTCTATTTCGTGTAGTTGACACACTGTCCTTTTCCTATCCATGGAAAAATAATGGAAGTCAGTTTCCTGCAGAAGGTAAAATAAAGTATCTCTGGAATGGGAGAAACCAAACATAACTAAAGACTGGGCTATTGCATTAAAACAGGGGATTCTGTGAATGTTCATATGTTGGATATTAGGAACCATATAATTTGGGCTTCCCTGGTGGTACAGTGGTTGAGAGCCCGCCTACCATTGCAGGGGACACGGGTTCATGCCCCAGTCCAGGAAGATCCCACATGCTGAGGAGCGGCTGGGCCCATGAGCCATGGCCACTAAGTCTGCATGTCCGGAGCCTGTGCTCCGCAATGGGAGAGGCCACAACAGTGACAGGCCTGTTTACCGCCAAAAAAAAAAAAAAGAACCATATAATTCTCCCACTGAGATTCCAGAATGCTGACAGCCAGGTCCATGGCCTATAGTAAAGAGATTAGAAAATTCACGTGTCCCTAAGGAAATGATCTAGCCAGATCACACTACTATGAAGCTACAGTCAACAAAACTCAGGCTGCACACAGAGCTTCCAATCTGCTTTTGAGTGCCTATAATTTAACTATGAAGTGTTAGTCATGATCACTAAGCATTTGAAAAAAATTCTCCAATATAAAAATGGATATCAAAATAAATAGACATAACAACACAACTTAGAGGAAACAGACTATGAATGAAAACATAGTTTTACAAAATTAATGTCCTTAGAGAGATAAGAGATGTTATTAACCCATGAAACAAGAACAGTTTGCTATAAAAAAGAAACATTAAAAGAACAATGAAGAGCTTCTGAAAATTAAAAATTTGTCATATAGGAAAAGCTCAATAAGAAGGGTTAAAAGGTAAAGTTCAAGAAAAATCACAGAAAGTAGAGTGAAAAGGCAAAGAGGTAGAAAATAGGAGACAAATGAAAAGAAAAATAAGAGATCTATCTAGGAAATCCAAGATTCAAATAATAGGAGTTGCAGAATGAGAGAATATGGAAATCAGAGGGAAAAAATAATCCAAAAAATGTATAATTCAATAAAATGCCCCAGGCCTGAAGGACATGAGTTTCAAGATTGAAAGGGTCCATCAAGTATCTACCACAGTGGATGAAAATAGCCCTCACTGGAACACATCATCATAAAATTTTAGAACTCTGGGGGAGAGAAAAATTTTCTAAAAGATTCAAGGAGAAAGAACTCATTTCACACAAAGATTCAGATCTCAGAATGGTATCTGACTTTTCAACAGTACTGGAAGCTAGGAGACAATGGAACAATAACTTCAAGATCCTGATAGATAGAAAATTATTTTCACCTTGATTTCTATGCCTAATGAACTATCAATCAAGCTGAGGGTAGAACAAAACCTTTTCAGATATTCAGGGTCTCAAAACCTGTGCCACCCAGGCACCATTTCCCAGTAAGCTACTACAGGATATGAAACTTTGAAAGCAGAGAAATACTCAGAAAGAGGAGGGAAACAGAGAGTCCATCATACAAAACACTGGTTCTTGGAAGTACATTAAGAAGGTGAAATTGTGCTTGAATGTATGAAAGAAGATTTACAAAACTGGGTAGAGTTTAGGGCTAAATTAGTGATAAATACACAGAGAGCAAAATAATCAAAACCAAAATAATTGCTAATTAAGGGGAAAACCAAAAGTTGGGTAGTAAAGTATATAGTTTACTATATAACTCTGCTCAGTTAAGCATTTGCTTAGTCATAATCATGTAAATGCTGAGTAATAAATTAACTGATTGAGAGTATGGGCCACAAGAAGTGTAATGGAGATTGTGAAAGAGAACTTACTCCTCATTTTCTACAATAAGAGGGAAATAGATAATGCAGAAAAATTAGTGGAAAAGTTAAAATGCAGCAATATAAACACTGTACATTATATGGCAATATAACGGTAAATACCAAAATGATCAATTAAAAGAATGAGGTTAGTTGTTTCTAGGTGGTAGGAAATATGGGGTAGAAGGAGTCAGGGAACTGTTCTTAATATGTCTAATAGAACTATATGACTATTTAAATTATGTACCTGTACAACTTAGATTAAATAAAAACTAAGTTAAAACAGAAAAAGTGAATAGCTGCCAAAATAGAGGCTTGCTTACATATATAGGATAAGCCTGGATTTATACCAACATAATAGTTCTAATTACTTTGAAATAGAGAGATGATATTGTATGAAATTATTTATCTCTTATTAATGAATTAATTAATTAATTATTAATTAGTATTAATATAATTTAATAATATTTAATAATATTTAATAATTAATTAATTAATTATTGAATCCAAATTCTGCAGTAGCATCTGACTCTGTACTTGTTGACCCAGCAACTAGAGTGTGGTAAAGTTTTCACTCAATAAATGTTTGTTTCCTCATTTCTCTCTTAAGGATTATTTGCCCTATAGCATTTTACAGTGGTTATCCTGATCTGTTGTTGTGTTAGATTCTTCTGTGTGTTTGTCCTAGTTTCTCACCAGTAGGCTAAATATTGGGCAATTCAATATCATCCCCAACTTTCCTAGCCCTGCACATGGAACAATTTGGGGTGTATATATAAAGGATTTGTAGATTTTTGCTCACTTGAAATTTCAGAATCTTAAAACTCAGATTTATTTCCATTTCCAAGATTATTCTTTTCTTATTTCAAAATTTGGACTCTGACTAAGATGCTAAATAATTTATGTTCAGAAAAAAAGATGACAAATTAATGACAAAATATTCCATGGGATGCAAAAGGATTCAGTGGCACTGCTGTTAGTTTTATTAACAAGAAAGGTGTTGAAATCTGTGTTGATATACTCTAAAGGTCTGAAGTTCTACTATTTATATCTAGGTCTTCTAACTAAGAAATGCAAACTGTTATTACTTAAGAATACTCACATAGGGCTAGTGATTTGTTTCAGGTACAAAGGGGTTTGTGGCATGGCCAATAATAGAACTGAAAGATTCAGATCACCAATTCCCTTATCAGCACCAAATGAGTATCTCCAAAAAGACTTTTAATAATGTATCCAGGGTACAAAAGGGTGAAGGTCACATTTAAAAGGTACAAGCTGCTAATAGATTTAGTGGGATTATAGCTTTGTATATCTATTTAAACTCAAGTCACATTAAATATCAGTGGGAAAATTGTACATTTTAATTTCATATAGTGATTTCATAAAATAACTCTTTTCTTATCATATAAGTAAAATAAAGTATAATATAGAAAAACCATAAACACAAAAAGGTATAATATCAAATGCACAAACACAAAATAAAAATTAAAATGATGTGTGATACCACCACTCAAAGATATATCTTCTAAATATTTTGTTAGGTTGATACATATCCTTACAGTAGTTATTCTAAGTGTATATGTGTTTGTGTATGAAGACACATTTTTCCCCCAAATTTAGATTATATACTATACTTTATATTTTAACCTATTTTTTTAAAAGTTTAACAATATATTTAAAGTATTTCCCATGTCAGGGCTTCCCTGGTGGTGCACTGGTTAAGAATCTGCCTGCCAGTGCAGGGGACATGGGTTCGAACCCTGGTCCGGGAAGATCCTACATGCTGCAGAGCAACTAAGCCTGTGCACCACAACAATTGAACCTGCACTCTAGAGCCCACAAGCCACAACTACTGAGCCTGAATGCCACAACTTCTGAAGCCCGTGTGCCTGGAACTCGTGATCTGCAACAAGAGAAGCCACTGCAATGAGAAGCCCGTGCACCACAAAAAAGAGTAACCCTTGCTCGCCACAACTAGAGAAAGCCCGCACGCAACAACGAAGACCCAATGCACCAAAAAATAAATAAAATAAATTTTTTTAAATTAAAAAAATTAAAAAATAAAGTATTTCCCATGTCAATAAATAACCTTCTATAGTATAATTTTTTAGTGTAGCATATAGTTCAATAACCAGTATTCTCCACATTTTATGCCACTTGTCTTTTACGAAACACCAACATTAGTATCTGATTTCACTAACTGAAAGAAATCCAAAGAGGATTTTCAGTATTAAGAAAAAAGGCAAGAAGGGAAAATTGTGTTCAGCATTTGTTATTGCAGTGAGTTGTTATACAGGCAGCACACACCCAATGCAGCAAGAGTGGCACTGCCAAGCTCCTTCCTGGGAGCTACAGTCAGCATTCCAGCATCAAGCCGCCATAGGTTTGAACTGTATCTGTGAGCATCTGTTCTTTGTCTCAATTTATATTTTTGTATCCATTAGCAATATATGTCCTAAGGCATCAAAAATCCTAAAAGAGCTCATAAGGGGTTTACACATAATGGAAAAGTGGACATAATTAAGCATTCTGACAGTGGTGAATGAGATAAAGATATTGTGTGTTGAACTTGCCTGCATCAGCCATTCATACTATTGATATTTAGGCAGAGAGAGAGAGAATCTTGAAAGCTGTCCAAGTTAATATTGGTTCCAATAATAGCACAGTGGTCTTTTTTGTAGTTGGCATCCAATAATGAATACAATGGAAAGTCTCTTGCTTGAGTGGATAGATGGGTGTACAAAGTGTGGTGTTCTGTTATCTTATACTAAAGGAGAAACCAGGCAGGCTTTTTAATAAGCTGAAACAGAAAGTGCTGCACAATGGTGCTGAAACAATTGCAAAAGTAGAAATTAAAGTAGTTGTAGGGTAAAAACCCACAAGACCAAACAAAGGAAGAGGAAATAGGCAGTCTACCTGAAAAAGAATTCAGAGTAATGATGGTAAAGATGATCCAAAATCTTAGAAATATAAGGGAGAAAATAAAGGAACATTTAACAAGGACCTAGAAGAACTAAAGAGAAAACAAACAATGAGGAACAACACAATAAATGAAATTAAATATTCCCTAGAAGGAATCAATAGCAGAATAACTGACACAGAAGAATGGATAAGTGACCTGGAAGATAAAATAGTGGAAATAACTACAGCAGAGCAGAATAAAGAAAAAAGAATGAAATGAGGACAGTCTAACAGACCTCTGGGACAACATTAAATGAAAACACATTTGAATTCTAGGGGTCCAGGAAGAAGAAGAAGAAAAGAAAGGGACTGAGAAAATATTCAAAGAGATTATAGTTGAAAACTTCCCTAATATGGGAAAGGAAAGAGTCAATCAAGTCCAGGAAACACAGAGACTCCCATACAGGATAAATCCAAGGAGAAACACTCCAAGAAATATATTAATCAAATTATCAAAAATTAAATACAAAGAAAAAATATTAAAATCAGCAAGGGAAAAACAACAAATAATGTACAAGGGAACCCCCATAAGGTTAACAGCTGATCTTTAACCAGAAACTCTACAAGCCAGAAGGGAATGGCAGGACATAATTAAAGTGATGAAGGAGAAAAACCTGCAACCAAGATTACTCTACCCAGCAAGGATCTCATTCAGATTTCATGGAGAAATTAAAACGTTTACAGACAAGCAAAATCTGAGAGAGTTCAGCACCACCAAACCAGCTTTACAACAAATGCCAAAGGAACTTCCCTAGGCAAGAAACACAGCAGAAGGAAAAGACCTACAATATCGAACGAAAAACAATTAAGAAAATGGGAATAGGAACATACGTATCGATAATTACCTTAAATGTAAATGGACTAAATGCTCCCACCAAAAGACACAGATTGGCTGAATGGATACAAAAACAAGACCCATATATATGCTGTCTACAAGAGACCCACTTCAGACCTAGAGACACATACAGACTGAAAGTAAGGGGATGGAAAAAGATACTAAATGCAAATGGAAACCAAAAGAAAGCTGGAGTAGCAATTCTCATAACAGACAAAATAGACTTTAAAATAAAGACTACTAGAAGAGACAAAGAAGGACACTACATAATGATAAAGGGATCGATCCAAGAAGAAGATATAACAATTGTAAATATTTATGCACCCAACATAGGAGCACCTCAATACATAAGGCAAATACTAACAGCCATAAAAGGGGAAATCGACAATAACACAATCATAGTAGGGGACTTTAACACCCCACTTTCACCAATGGACAGATCATCCAAAATGAAAATAAACAAGGGAACACAAGCTTTAAATGATACATTAAACAAGATGGACTTATTTGATATTTATAGGACATTCCATCCAAAAACAACAGAATACACATTTTTCTCAAGTGCTCATGGAACATTCTCCAGGATAGATCATATCCTGGGTCACAAATCAAGCCTTGGTAAATTTAAGAAAATTGAAATTGTATCAAGTATCTTTTTCGACCACAATGCTATGAGACTAGATATCAATTACAGGAAAAGATCTGTAAAAAATAAAAACACATGGAGGCTAAACAATACACTACTTAATAACGAAGTGATCACTGAAGAAATCAAAGAGGAAATTAAAAAATACCTAGAAACAAATGACAATGGAGACACGACGAACCAAAACCTATGGGATGCAGCAAAAGCAGTTCTAAGAGGGAAGTTTATAGCAATACAATCCTAATTTAAGAAACAGGAAACATCTCGAATAAACAACCTAACATTGCACCTAAAGCAATCAGAGAAAGAAGAACAAAAACATCCCAAGTTAGCAGAAGGAAAGAAATCAGATCAGAAATAAATCAAAAACAAATGAAGGAAACGATAGCAAAGATCAATAAAACTAAAAGCTGGTTCTTTGAGAAGATAAACAAGACTCATTAAGAGTCATTAGCCAGACTCATTAAGAAAAAAAGGGAGAAGTCTTAAATCAATAGAATTAGAAATGAAAAAGGAGAAGTAACAACTGACACTGAAGAAATACAAAAGATCATGAGAGATTACTACAAGCAACTCTATGCCAATAAAATGGACAACCTGGGACAAATGGATAAATTCTTAGAAATGCACAACCTGCCAAGACTGAATCAGGAAGAAATAGAAAATATGAACAGACCAATCACAAGCAATGAAATTGAAACTGTGATAAAAAAATCTTCCAACAAACAAAAGCCCAGGACCAGATGACTTCACAGGTGATTTCTATCAATCATTTAGAGAAGAGCTAACACCTATCCTTCTCAAATTCTTCCAAAATATAGCAGAGGGAGGAACACTCCCAAACTCATTCTACAAGGCCACCATCACCTTGATACCAAAACCAGACAAGGATGTCACAAAGAAAGAAAACTACAGGCCAATATCACTGATGAACATAGATGCAAAAATCCTCAACAAAATACTAGCAAACAGAATCCAACAGCACATTAAAAGGATCATACACCATGATCAAGTGGGGTTTATTCCAGGAATGCAAGGATTCTTCAATATACGCAAATCAATCAACGTGATACACCATATTAACAAACTGAAGGAGAAAAACCATATGATCATCTCAATAGATGCAGAGAAAGCTTTTGACAAAATTGAACACCCATTTATGATAAAAACCCTGCAGAAAGTAGGCATAAAGGGAATTTTCCTCAACATAATAAAGGCCATATATGACATACCCACAGCCAGCAACGTCCTCAATGGTGGAAAACTGAAACCATTTCCACTAAGATCAGGAACAAGACAAGGTTGCCCACTCTCACCACTCTTATTCAACTTAGTTTTGGAAGTTTTAACCACAGCAATCAGAGAAGAAAAGGAAATAAAAGGAATCCAAATTGGAAAAGAAGAAGTAAAGCTGTCACTGTTTGCAGATGACATGATACTATACATAGAGAATCCTAAAGATGCTACCAGAAAACTACTAGAGCTAATCAATGAATTTGTTAAAGTAGCAGGATACAAAATTAATGCACAGAAATCTCTGGCATTCCTATATACTAATGATGAAAATTCTGAACGTGAAATCAAGAAAACAATCCCATTTACCATTGCAACAAAAAGAATGAAATATCTAGGAATAAACCTACCTAAGGAGACAAAAGACCTGTATGCAGAAATTTATAAGACACTGATGAAAGAAATTAAAGATGATACAAATAGATGGAGAGATATACCATGCTCCTGGATTGGAAGAATCAATATTGTGAAAATGACTCTACTACCCAAAGCAATCTACAGATTCAATGCAATCCCTATCAAACTACCACTGGCATTTTTCACAGAACTAGAACAAAAATTTTCAAAATTTGTTTGGAAACACTAAAGACCCCGAATAGCCAAAGCAATCTTGAGAACGAAAAATGGAGCTGGAGGAATCAGGCTCCCTGACTTCAGACTATACTACAAAGCTACAGTAATCAAGACAGTGTGATACTGGCACAAAAACAAAAAGATAGATCAATGGAACAGGATAGAAAACACAGAGATAAACCCACGCACATATGGTCACCTTATCTTTGATAAAGGAGGCAGGAATGTACAGTGGAGAAAGGACAGCCTCTTCAATAAGTGGTGCTGGGAAAACTGGACAGGGACATTTAAAAGTATGAGATAGATCACTCCATAACACCATACACAAAAATAAGCTCAAAATGGTTAAAGACCTAAATGTAAGGCCAGAAACTATCAAACTCTTAGAGGAAAACATAGGCAGAACGCTCTATGACATAAATCACAGCAAGAGCATTTTTGACCCACCTCCTAGACAAATGGAAATAAAGACAAAAATAAACACATGGGACCTAATGAAACTTCAAAGCTTTTGCACAGCAAAGGAAACCATAAACAAGACCAAAAGACAACCCTCAGAATGGGAGAAAATATTTGCAAATGAAGCAACTGACAAAGGATTAATCTCCAAAATTTATAAGCAGCTCATGCAGCTCAATAACAAAAAAACAAACAACCCAATCCAAAATGGGCAGAAGACCTAAATAGACATTTCTCCACAGAAGATATACAGACTGCCAACAAACACATGAAAGGATGCTCAACATCTTTACTCATTAGAGAAATGCAAATCAAAACTACAATGAGATATCATCTCACACCAGTCAGAATGGCCCTCATCAACAAATCTAGAAACAATAAATGCTGGAGAGGGTGTGGAAAAAAGGGAACACTCTTGCACTGCTGGTGGGAATGTGAATTGGTACAGCCACTATGGAGAACGGTATGGAGTTTCCTTAAAAAACTACAAATAGAACTACCATATGACTCTGCAATCCTACTACTGGGCATATACCTTGAGAAAACCATAATTCAAAAAGAGTCATGTATCAAAATGTTCATAGCAGCCTTATTTACAATAGCCCGGAGATGGAAACAACCTAAGTGTCCATCATCGGTTGAATGCATAAAGAAGATGTGGCACATATATACAATGGAATATTATTCAGCCATAAAAAGAAACAAAACTGAGCTATTTGTAATGAGGTGGATGGACCTAGAGTCTGTCATACAGAGTGAAGTAAGTCAGAAAGAGAAAGACAAATACTGTATGCTCACAGATATATATGGAATTTAAGAAAATAATGTCATGAAGAACCTAGGGATAAGACAGGAATAAAGACACAGACCTACTAGAGAATGGACTTGAGGATATGGGGAGGGGGAAGGGTAAGCTGTGACGAAGCGAAAGAGTGGCATGGACATATATACACTACCAAACGTAAGGTAGATAGCTAGTGGGAAGCAGCCGCATAGCACAGGGAGATCAGCTCGGTGCTTTGTGACCACCTGGAGGGGTGGGATAGGGAGGGTGGGAGGGAGACACAAAAGGGAGTGGATATGGGAACATATGTATATGTATAACTGATTAAATTTGTTATAAAGCAAAAAAATAATAATAATAAATCCTACCCAAAAGGAGGGCAGAATTTGCAAAAAAAAAAAAAAAAAAAAAAGAAAATGGACTTGAGGGCACAGGGAGGGGTAAGGGTAAGCTGGGACAAAGTGAGAGAGTGGCACGGACTTATATATACTACCAAGTGTAAAATAGGTAGGTAGTGGGAAGCAGCCACATAGCACAGGTAGATCAGCTTGGTGCTTTGTGACCACCTAGAGGGGTGGGAATGGGCGGTGGGATAGGGAAGGTGGGAGGGATATGTAAGAGGGAGAATATATGGGGATATATGTATATTTATAGCTATTTCACTTTATTATAAAGCAGAAACTAACACACCATTGTAAAACAATTATACTCCAATAAAGATGCTTAAAAAATAAATAAATAAAGTAGTTGAGGATGTTTGAGCACTTTTTGAGGCAAGGCCAGTTTTATAACTTAAAGGCTACTGGAGGGGCTTCCCTGGTGGCACAGTGGTTGGCAGTCTGCCTACTAATGCAGGGGACACGGGTTCGAGTCCTGGTCTGGAAAGATCCCACATGCCGCGGAGTGACTAGGCCCGTGAGCCACAACTACTGAGCCTGCGCGTCTGGAGCCTGTGCTCCGCAACAAGAGAGGCCACGACGGTGAGAGGCCCGTGCACTGCGATGAAGAGTGGCCCCCAATTGCCGCAACTGGAGAAAGCCCTTGCACGGAAACGAAGACCCAACACAGCCAAAAATAAATAAATAAATAAATAAATAAACCAGTCTTTAAAAAAAAAAAAGGCTACTGGAGAAAGTACTTCATCTGATACTGAATATGACGAAAAAGCTCTAAGAAGAAGTGAAGAAAATAATTATGGAAGTTAATTCATGTAAGCAAATGTTTAACCATTATGAAATGACCATTTATTTGAAAAAATAGCTGAGCAAGAGATTTATTTCCTTAAAAGAAAATCAGGCTAATAGACACAATGCATGGAAGGACAGGCTTACACTAATGCCTATTATTAATGTCACTGGTGATGCTGTCCTTAGGCCTCTACTAGTGTACCCTCCAGGAAATCCAAGGGCACTTAAAAGCATTGATAAGAATCCACTTCCTGTTGTGTTTCATTCACATCTAGGCAGTGGGACTACCCAAGTGATTTTTTCTGAGCATGCAGGTGGACACATTGGTCCTTTTGTTGAAAAATATTGTAGAGAAAGTAACTTCCACTATAGGTGTCTTCTGATTATCGATGATTGTGCTGCTCATCCATCTAGCATTACCAAGTATGGAGATAATATTTGTGTTGTGTTCTTACCACCAAATATTACATCATTGCTTCAACCATGTGATCAAGGCCTAATAGCTACAATTAAGTCTTATAATACACAAAATGTGATGTATTTTATTGTAAGTGCCATTGATAGAGAGAGGTCAACTCTGAAACATCTTCAGGAGAGATCTGGAAAGACTACAATATAAAATTGGCAGTTGCCAGCCTTGGATATATTCTTGATAGCCTAACAATCTGAATGAGAAATGATGTTTAGAGGAATAATTTTAAAGGCTTCAAACCAACAACAATAAATACAATAGTAGTAATTTTGGTTAAGGAGCCTGGGTTTGTGGGCGTGGATGAAGATGATGTTGAAGTGATTTGGGCATCTCATGACCAAGAACTGGCAGATGAAGAGCTGAGGCAACTGCAAAAGGAAAAGATATGAATCCAAACAACACAGTAGTGAAATGCCTGAAAGTGAAGTCATCCAGGAACTGAACAAAAGCACTTGCATGAGATGTCTACTATTATTGACAGTGTTACAGAAAATTATGGCTTTAATTTTGAAAGGGCACATAGGTTTAGGGCAGGTTTGCAGGATGCTTTGAGTACCTACAAAGAATTGTATGATAGAAAAATGTGCAAGGCTAAATAGTCATATATAATATTGTATTTCAAGCCTTCCACATCAGCCACTGTAGATTATGAACCTCAACCATCGACAGTGAGACAGGCAGACATAGAAGAAGGTATAAACATTAATGGAATCAGATAGAGATGAGATGTTAAAAAAGGGTCCTCTTCCTCTGTCCCCTACACCCCAGTCCCCTGTACCTCCCAATGCCCCAACCTTCCAAGACTCAGCCTAACACACCATCATCACAACCTATCAGCCTTCCATTGTGCTCTCTGTCTTCCAGATTCTGGTAAGTGAAATTACACTGTACATACATTATTTCTACTTTTTACAGGCTGTGTATTTATCATATCATTCCTGCTTTAGAAAATATGTTAGTGTTATTTTAGGTTTTATGTGTTCTTTGGTATGACTTGGTAGGTTATTTTATTTAGTCTGGGAATGCTCAAAACACTTTTCTATATAAATTAATGGTAATTACTTCTTCACTTTATGTAATTTGGGCTTAGGAAAGTTTCATAAGAACGCTCCCCTTTAGGATAGCAGGGGGAACTTGTTTATGACTATGCCATAATTTACATGTCTCCTGCTATAGGAAGTTTCCAATATTTCTTGCTTATAAATTAAGCTGATACGAATATCATTGTGCATGCACCTTTGTATATATCTCTGATTATTGCTTTAAAATAAATTTCTAAAATTGGAATTTCTGGGTCAAACTCTTCCTATTCTTTTCTGCTGTATAACAAAGTGAATCTGCTATACGTATACATGTATCTCCATATCTCCTCCCTCTTGCATCTCCCTCCCACCCTCCCTATCCCATCCCTCTAGGTGGTCACAAAGCACCGAGCTGATCTCCCTGTGCTATGTGGCTGCTTCCCACTAGCTATCTATTTTACGTTTGGTAGTAAATATTAGTCCATACCACTCTCACTTTGTCCCAGCTTACCTTCCCCCTCCCCATGTCCTCAAGTCCATTCTCTACATCTGCGTCTTTATTCCTGGCCTGCCCCTAGGTTCTTCAGGACCATTTTTGCTTTAGATTCCATATATATATATGTTAGCATACAGTATTTGTTTTTCTCTTTCTGACTTACTTCACTCTGTATGACAGACTCTAGGTCCATCTACCTCACTACAAATAACTCAATTTCGTTTCTTTTTATGGCTGAGTAATATTCCATTTTATATATGTGCCACATCTTCTTTATCCATTCATCTGTCAATGGACACTTAGGTTGCTTCCATGTCCTGGCTATTGTAAATAGAGCTGCAATACATCATTATTGTATAGGAATGCAAGAGACTTCTGTGCATTAATTTTGTATCCTTCTACTTTACCAAATTCATTGATTAGCTCTAGTAGTTTTCTGGTGGCATCTTTAGGATTCTCTATATGTCTTATCATGTCATCTGCAAACAGTGACCGTTTTACTTCTTCTTTTCCAGTTTGTATTCCTTTTATTTCTTTCTCTTCTCTGATTGCCATGGTTAGGACTTCCAAAACTATGTTGAATAACAGTGGTGAGAGTGGACATCCTTGTCTTGTTCCTGATCTTAGAGGAAATGCTTTCAGTTTTTCACCTTTGAGAATGATGTTACCTTTGGGTTTGTCATATATGTCCTTTATTATGTTGAGGTAAGTTCCCTCTGTGCCTACTTTCTGGAGGGTTTTTATCATAATTTGGTGTTGAATTTTGTCAAAATCTTTTTATGCATCTATTGAGATGATCATAAGGGATTGAACCCATGCCCTTGGCAGTGAAAGCATGAAGTCCTAACCACTGGACCTCCAGGGAACTCTCTAGACCTGACTTCTTAAGTCACAAAAAAAAATAATTGACAAAGAAAAATTTATAACTATCTTCTTTGGAGAAATGTCTATTCAGTTCCTCGGCCCATTTTTCATTGGCTCCTTCTTCTTTTTATTATTGATTGACTTGAAAGTGTTCTTTGTATATTATAGATAGAAGCCCCTTATCAGATCTATGATTTGTAAGTATTTTCACTCATTCTGAGGGTATTCTTTTCACCTTCTTGATTGTATGGTTTGTATCACAAAAAGTTTTAATTTTGATGATGTCCACTTTAGGTGAGTTTATCATATATGAATCATATCTTAATAAAACTTCTTTTAAAAATTTATACAAAGACAACGTCTTTGTTTGTGAGTGTAGTCAGAGACTGAAAGCTTACTATGTAGTATCATCACCAGAGTAATCACAGGTTGGCCTGCAAAAGCCTGTAATGTTTGACACCCGAAGCTATCCAGGGATTCTCAAACATGCACCAACAAAAGTAAGCTACAAGTCTTATTCATCAGTCTGAATCTTCTTGCACATGGGGATTTCCCATACTTATTTTTTAGCTTGCCCTATATGAAACACTTTGGTGTTATGTGTTATTTGAAAAGGTAGAATAAAAGGGGTTCCAACAATGGACTTCAGATCCAAACTTCTTGGGTTCATATCCTGGCTTCACCTATCAATAACTGTGACCACAGGCAAGTTACTTAACCTTTCCATACCTCAGGTGTTCCCATCCTTAAAATGAGAATGATAATAAAACTTTATCACAGAGTGAGTGTGAGTTTTAAATGAGTTAATATATGTACAGCTCTGATAAGAGTGCCTGACATAATAAGTACTAAGCATAAGTTATTAATACTATTTTTATGTGTTTTTAGTAGGGAGAGTAGGAGACCTTTTCATTACCTCATATGCCTCCTACTCAGTTTTGCAGTTGGCAAAAGAAAACCTTGAATTTACTCTCTCTCTCTTTCTCTTTCTTGATTCACCTCTCCCTCAAACTTCCTCATTTTCATTGATGATGGTGCCATAATCTCTTTAGCAATCCAGATAAAATAAATCTGAGTCCTCAGTCTTCTTTTTTTTTTAATGTAAATTTATTTATTTATTTTTGACTGCATTGAGTCTTTATTGTTGTGTGGAGGCTTTCTCTAGTTGCAGCGAGTGGGGGCTAATACATTTTGGTGCACGGGCTTCTCAATGTGGTGGCTTCACTTGTTGCGGAGCACGGGCTCTAGGCGCACGGGCTTCAGTAGTTGTGGCACGTGGGCTCAGTAGTTGTGGTTTGCGGGCTCTAGAGCACAGGCTCAGTAGTTGTGGCTCATGGGCTTAGTTGCTCCATGCCATGTGGGATCTTCCCAGACCAGGGCTCGAACCCGTGTCCCCTGCACTAGCAGGCAAATTCTTAACCACTATGCCACCAGGGAAGCCCCTCAGAATCTTTTTTTAATTCCTCTTTTCCCTCACTCTACAAGTTAAATCCATTAGTAAGTTTTCTCAGGTCTACCTCTTAAATATATGCAAATCAGTCCATGCTTCACTGCATCTACCAACTCCGTCCTAGTACAGGCCATCATCATTCTTCTCTTAGTCTGCTATGGTAGTTTCCTAACTGGTCTCTCAACCTGTGTTCTTGTAATACTAAAGTCGATTCTCCACAGCAGCCAGAGGAATATATTTTAAACCTAAATCAAATCACATGACTCCCTTTCAAACTCTCAATGACTTCCCACTGTACTTGGATTATAATCCAAGCACTATATCATGGCCTATGAAAGCTCTTATGGTAGTTGGTCTACAAAGATAATGGTCATCATTCAAGAGGTAGACTCTTTTCTTTCTCCTTGAAATTAAGTCATCCCTGTGACTTGCTCTGACTAATAAGAGGCAGTGGAAGTGACATTCTTGGACTTTCAAGGTCAGATCATAAGAGGTCTAGCAGCTTCGGCTTCTTTCCTGGTGGAAGCTAGTTGTCATGTATTAAGTCTGCTTACCCTAAGACTACCATCCTCTGAGGAAACCCAAGCTTGGCATGTCATTAGACATAAGACATGTGGAGAAGCACCTATACACCAGGGATATGAGAGCCTCAGGCAACCCAGCCCAGTCCAGTGACCAGATGAACACTGACAAGTATTTGCAGTTGACACCATACAGAGCAGAGAAATCACTGAGCCAAGGTCTGAACAAATTTCTGACCCACAAAATCCTGATGAAAAATAAATTGTTGTATTAAGTCATTATGTTTAGAGTGGTTTGATGCACAGTTATAGGTAACAGAAACATCACCCACGATGCTTTTCCCTACTTCTCTAGACTCATCTGATACTAAGTTCTCTGTATTTTAACCATGCTTACTCTCTTTTTCTTCTTCTGATGTGGAAACTTTGTTCCTTCCTCATGGCCCTTGAAGCCACTGTGCCCTTTGCCTAGAAGTCTCTTCCCTTAGTTTTGGGCACAGCTAACTTATCATTAAGGTCTCAGTTCAGTTGTTATCTTCTCAAGCAGGCCTTCCTTAGCCACATTATCTGAAGTAGGTTCACACCACCACTCTGCTCATTCTATCATACTTCTTTATTTTGTTTCCTTAATATTACTTAACATTACCTGAAGTTATTTTGACTGTTTACTGATTTTTTAATTGTCAGACTTCTTTCATGAGGATAGAAATTCTGTCTATTTTATTCACTGCTATGAAATTAACACAATGCACTGTTATGAAATTAACACAATGAATAGTGCCTGGTACATTGTAAGTGTTAAATAAATGCAGATTGAGTGAATGAATAAAGGTGGAAGAGCGTTCTTACATTCCACTAGACCCAATGTAGTAACTATTGGTTACCATAATGGGTAGTTTCAATTTTCCTTACCTAAATTCTCTCTCTACGATTTTATCCTATTCTGTGCCACCAAGAAGCTAGCCTTTAGGTCTGGATCAACATGCTTCCTTTTCCTCTAGCTTTTGGTTAGTTTTGGCCACTGAGAGGCACCAACAGGAGATTAGAGGGGCCGAAGAGAAAGATGTCAGTGTATTTATTCTAATAGCTTCCTCTCAGAGAATTCACCGGCAGTTAGCTACATCCCTCTTTCAAAGATCACAACTCCCAGAAGGTGGCCTTCTCTTACAGTAGGCTAATCTATTCAGGATCTGGTAATTTTTTCTTCCTCTTGTCAGTCAGGCCAAGGGACAGTAAAAGTTCCTCACTGTAACCAGCCCTTCTGTGCTTCACTACTTTTTGTTGGTTTGCCTTAATCCTGCCCACACCCTTTATATAGTCTTCATTTAAAATCTCTTCACTTTTTTTGTGTACTGTCATTCCCTGCCTAAACCCTAAAAGTTAATTTATAGATCTAAACAATAGTTCCTTCTTTTATGTAGTTGTTCTAGCTGATTCATAGTACTTTTAATGATTTTCATACATAAGCTATTACATATATTTTTATTTTAATCTACATACTTGTTAATCTATCCCTAGATGATTGAAAGATGGCTGCAGATATTTACCACTCTTCTTTTGAAGCTAGTTCCTTTGAGCAATGATGGGCCTATGAGTACATTATACACATTTACACACCCACATGTAACACACCTGTTTCTGCTTTCACAATTGCTTTTGCTGAGGCAAACTCATAATCTCACTTTGTGGACTCTGTTCTCACCAACTCCAAGCACTCTAACTACGGAGACCCACTCCAGAACTGTTTAGCTATTCTTTTACTAGCATGACTCATATTGGCTTTGAAAGGAAAGTACACCATCAAGGACAGAGAGTGAAACTAGGAGAGCTGAAGGTGATGGAATACATAAAGAGAAAACAGTAAACAATCCAGATTGATACTTTCATCAGTGCACAGACCAAATACGGATGCAAGGAAGGATAATTTGTTCCTTTTAGCTATGTATGCTACCAACTTAATGAGAACACATGTTGGTAAAAATGTTAGTAGCTTTGAATAGGCATTGGCAAGATGGTGGCTTTTGTGAGTCTGGCTGCAGGGATGAGGCCATAACAACTTAATTTGAATGCAAAAAGTAGTTTCCTAAAAGTTAGATGAATGTAAATGACATTGTTAACTGGTAGTAGGATTTATCTTTCATTTAAAGTCAGATTTCTAAGAAACATTCATGCATCCAAAATCACAGAAGCATAAAGTTTTATAACTTGGAGAATCCTCAAGATCATTTGTTCAAACCCCTCATTGCATGATTAAGAAAGCAAGGTCTAGAATGACTGGTCAGAGATCAAAACTAGAGTTATAATTCCTTGCATCTCTCTTTTTCAGTCTCTGTTCTTTTCTTTTGATCAACTGTTTTCCAAATACGTCTTCAATGGTCCAGGATGTGGTGGGGTTGGGTAGAGTGGTAAGGTTGACAATTCACAAGGCCAGGGAAAGAGGAAGGCCAGGGGATGGCACACCCTTCCCAGTCAATAAAAGCATCTCTGCTTTTTTTTTTTTTTTTTGCTTTATATATATTTTTGTATAATATTTTGTCTGGAAAAATTTTCTTGTGTTAAAAAAAGAGAGGTTTGAAAAGCATCATTCTATGCCATGCTATTAACTTAGCAAGAAACTAGCTGAAAAAATCTGCAAGAAAAATGGCATTGATTTGATTGAATCTGGTGGTGCACAGGTAAATGTTTAAAAACGTGCTCTCTGAGGAAAAAAACAGTCCTGATTTGTAGCATTTGCCTTTTTCCATCCCGTCATGGCTTATTTCAAGCTACTAACATGATGTCAACGAGCTTGCAAAATTCCTGAAAATTTAACAGCCAGCTTTTGCCAACCATTATGAGCTAGCTCCAGCACACCACTGATTGAATTCCTTCTGTGTGCAATACCCTCCTGTGATTTTTCTGTTTGTATTTAAATAATCAACTAATAGAGAATTTTGTTATTGAGCAAATAAGTAAAAGGTAAGTAATCAGTCTACAGGCCTTGGGAAATATTATTCTCCATCACTGAGTTTTAGTGAATTATTTGTTTATTTATTTATTTGTTGGTCTGGGGTTTTGGGAAATGGGATTTGGTCACAGGTAAACACGTGTGATCTCTTAGATGAAAAGTAGCATATTTAAATTGGAATGCTAATGAAACAACTGTGGATGAAATCAATGACCATCCTGGGGGTGGATGAGAATGTTTACACACATATACATCTTTCTATGCACCAATAACATCTGTTTTTTTAAGCAGAGAGGGGCTATTTTAATCAAACCTGAGGAAATATCTCGGGGTGGACTGCATTTCTTCCTTCATCTCCCTAGGAAGCCATTCAGTTATAACCCATTATTCTCTTTGATTCCAGTGGGTGTTCCATGTTCAGACTGGCCCCCCCTTTTTTTTAAGCCCCAATGACCTCCTTTCACATGTCTCTTATATAATTGTACTTCCTGCTGCCTCTGAAACACAGAGACAGATAGAAATTTCCACAGTAAAAGAGAAAAGTTTCATGGAATAAGAAAAGAAAAATCAAAGAAGGAATAATTGTCTAAATATTTATGCCAAGGTCTTTTCAATATATATGGCCTCTTTCTTCTTCCTTTTCTCTAGTCCAAAGTATGGGGAGAGGGGCAGGGTTGAAGCATGTCTCACACCATTATATCCACATTCTTACCTTAAAATGGGTACATTATAACCCAATTGCATGTATCAAAGTTGTTTCAGCTAATGTTTCAACTCTTATCTTCTGTGCCACATTCTTAACTTCTGGCATTAAAAATCTCAGGGATAGAAAAGACATCTCCATTTTCTTTCATTTCTCACAATTTCTTCCATATCATATAAAACACTTAACAATAATAAAATAGTAAGCAAACTATAGTGTTCACAGAGGTCTGCTGCCTTCTTTCAATTTCTGTGTAGGTTGATGATGAAAAGGAAACAAGGGTAAGAAACTCCAAGCCAGTCTATAGATTTATTCTATCTTTTGAAGAATTTTAATGCTCAAACTGACTGAAAATGGATCTTTCAGTAAGATTTCCTATGATGCATTTTTAACAGAGTGGAAAATCACTTTGATTACTTTAAGACGTAGTCAAGCCATATGTAAAAATCTAAGCAGACATAGTTTCATAACCCGATTTACGAGTTCTCTCTCACTACTTTATGATAAAGAGGTGGCAATTGCTCTAATATTGATTATGTTAGTCCACACCCAACCTGCTGCCCTGACAAGTTTATAATAAATTCCAATTAGCCAATGCTCCCTCATCTTAATTACCAATAAATGCCTTCAGTGGGTGATGGTCCTTTGAGTCCTACACCCATTGTCCAATCTTTGTCTATCTTTGATGAGCATCACAGACTTTACTTATACTTTCAAAGATGCTTTTTAAAATTTCAAATCATGTTATCTAGTTTGACTCTGTTGTTCCTTTTCTTAAGAAAGTTGGCACTAGAATAAGAAAACAGGTAGCTAGCATCAGCAGTCACAATTGGATTTTAGGCTGAAAAATAAACTATGACATTGCAGGGTTTCCCATTTTCAACTAATCAGAGACATATCTGCATTTGCTTCATTTATAAGGTAAAAAAAATATTCTCAGTGTCTGATCTGAAATTTTATCCAGAGATCTGAGATTCAAGCTGTGCCCTTTCTGCTTCTTTTATCACTGCTTGTAATAAAGATTCTGCAACCAAACTTAGCTGACAAGTTGGTTGATGATGCATGAACCACAACAGAAAATACTTTGGCTCTTCTTGAGTGATCTTGATCTTGAATTCTTGAAAGGATCAAAAATCTGAATCTATCAAAAAATTAAGATATGATTCAAAGATTCTTATACAGGCATACAGAGCATTCCTAGGACACATGGGCTTTAGTGTGTCATATAAACCCCTATAAACTGGCATGGCCTCCTTCCTTTCCTGTTCTAGGTAGTGGAATTCATTCCTAACACAACCTGGGGCTCTATGATACATAAAAGAAACCTACAGGATCTTGCCTCTATTTGAGAGGAATAAGTAAAAGAATACAAGAATGTTAACCTTTAGAGTATGTCTTCCACATGGCAGACATGATGCAAACAGATAGCTATTATCCAATTATCCAATTCAGTCCTTAAAGAAATCCTTATAGCATTGTTATCACCATTTTACAAATGAGGAAACTGAAGTTTCAACTCAATTTTATTCAAACCCAAATCCCATACTATACGATGCACCCACAATACTCACTTCACTGATTGAATTGAAAACATATACAGTAGGTTGTGGAAAGTAACAAGTTGGGTAGGTTTGCCAATATCTTTCCAAATAAGAACAAAACTCAAATGAAAAATAGTCATTTAATACAGGAAATAGAATAAAGTTCAATTATTTTTTTTATAAAAAAATAGAAACCATATCTCTACAGGTGGCTGCTGACTTGATCATTCTGAAGAACTTGACCAATTGATGCAATCAGTTTGCTAGATTTCCATTGTACTGAAATATCCAACCGGTGGTTTTGTTATTTACATTTACCCTGAGAGTCCAAACAAAATGAGCATGATAAGAAATGTAGGGTTATTGACTAGATTCCAAGCAGCAGAGCTCAATCTAGTCATCCTAGTGGTTCGTAAGTCGAATGTAAGTGAATAAGTTAAAGACTGGTGGATGGGAACTTACAATTCTACAATAAGAAATAGGAAAAAGAAAGACAAAATATATGCTCGTGTTGTATTCTTATTTTGTGAGGTTCTTATAAAAATATTGCATTTAGACTTGAGTTTCACATGTTGAGAAATTGGAGAGGCTACAGAGAAGAGTAACAGAAGTACTGGACTAAGGAAAAAAACTGAGTTTAAAGAAACTGATTTTGCCATCCATTCCTATTAAATATTATATCATACTTTTATATAAGGCTCGAGGAACTTAGAATTGACTCTTGAACAGTGTGAGGTTGGGGGGGTCTGGGGTGCCAACCCCCCATGCAGTTAAAAATTCGCATATAATTTTTGACTCCCTTAAAATTTAACTAATAATAGCCTACTGTTGACTGGAAACCTTATCTATAACATAAACAATCAATTAACACATATTTTGTATGTTATATGTTTATCTACATATATTTTATGCATTCATGACATACCTTTTTCTTATTTTTTTCCAATATTTCTAGGCTTTGTGGTTTGTCTGAGAAATTTTTTCAAATTGTCGAAAATCTCCAGAAAATCTTCCTATATATTTAATGAAAAAAATTCTTATATAAATGGACTCGTGCAGTTTAAACCTTTGTTGTCCAAGAGTTAACTTTACTTAGAAATATCTAATACTACAAAATTGACAATAAGAAAATATGAATATTAAAAAAACAGTTGCAAAAAAAGGTCAAAAACACTAGGTACTACTATGATAGGTCATTTACCTGTGTTAGTTTATTTAATACTCACATTTAATCTGTAGGTTTTCCCCTTTTTAAAAATGACGAAATTAAGTTCTAGAGAAGGTAAATGATTTTCCCCAAGTTACACATCTAAAAATGTAGCAGAATAGGGAGTCAGACTCTGAATTCCTTAGATGCAGAGGCAAGGAGGGAAGTGACTGGTAGAAAATGAGGTAAGAGAAACTAGTTGGAATCAGACCACAAGAGTTTTATATATGGAATTTTTAATTGAAGTATAGTTGATTTACAATGTATAACTGAATCACTTTTCTGTACACCCGAAACTAACACAACATTGTATATATGGAATTTTTATTGCATCTAAATGAAAGATAACTGGAGAGTTTTAAGATGGGAGGGGAATATTTGAATTTATCTCAGAAAGGTCACTTTGGTAGTATTTTGAAGGAGTAAGGATGTATAGAGTCATGATTAGAGGAGAAGTGCTCTAGTATAGTAAAAATTTATAAGGACCTGATCTAAGGCAGTGTCAGTAGAAATGGAGAATAAATTAGGGACTGGACCAAAGAGTTATTTTAGAAAGAAGAATTAATGGATTTTGATGACTGCTTAAATGTGGGTGGTGAAAGAGAGGGAGAAGTCCATGAAGGCTTCCAGCTTCTAACTTGAGATGCAATTAGGGTACTTCCATAATACATAGAGATTAATAAAAGAAAAAGAAAAGTTTGTATAGGGACATACTGAGTTGGCATTCAGACATGTTAAGTTTAACTTGACACTAGAAAATCCAGATGAAGATTTCTAGTAGGTTGTTGGATATATAAGTTCGAAGCTCGAGAGAGATGTTAACTTGTTATATGAATTTGAAGTCAAGGATGTTTAGACAGTAATCAAAATTGTAGAAGAGGATGACATTGCTCAAGGAAAGTATGTGGAGTGAAAAGATGACTGACAACAAGATCCTGCAGGACACTAATATTTAAATGACATGTGAGGGGAGAGAACACTGATGTAACACCTTCCCTGTGACAAGTATTTTGCCAGGTGCTTTACATATACCATCAATGAACTACAGTGGGAAAAAATGTTGAGCAGAAACCCTGGAAGACAGATCTCAAAGAAGGAGGGAGTTGTCAACAAAGTCAAATGTCAAAGATGAATTAAGAAAAATATCCAATAGATTCAGCAGTCAGTAGACTATTGGTAGCCATTTTAGTGTAGTAGTATGGAAGGAAGTGAGAAAGAGTTAGGAGCAAAAGTGTAAGCAGTTATTGGAGATAACTTTTGTATTTTCAGGAAGCTTGGCAATAATAAGGCAATGCCTAGAGGAGATAGCAGGGTCCAACATGGTAGCCCTTATAAGAAATATGAAAATGTTGGCACATAAATTCCTCTCTTTTTTTGTTGTACCACTGGTCACATAAAGACACCACTGTTACCCTCTTGGGCCCCCTCTGAACTATTGACTTTAACAATTTGATCAGCTTCCAGCCAATGCCATGAGTTAATGTATTCTCTTCAGTTTGGCCTTTCTTGATGGTCCCTATTTATTCATATTTATTTTTTTATTTGAGTTAATGGCCTCTGGTTCCTATAATTTGTCTGTATTGAGTCAATTTTGTATCTTTATACACAGGACCGGAAATCAAGGTATTGGTTGCGCTTTGAACAATCCAAATACTTCAGCATTTTCTTTCCTGCTCCATGAAAGATTTCACAATTACCTGTCACTGCTAAATAGCACCACTTGACCCAGTTTGCTAAACCCATATTATAAACCAAGGAAAAAATATCAGTTAGAATAATTATTTTGTTAGTTGGGTGTAGAGGTGTGATTTATGCTAAAACATCATTTAGATTTAGAGCATCCCATTTTCTCCCAGCATCATTTCTTTAAATATTCCCTCCCATTATTCCTCTATCCTTCACAACTACTAGCAATTTGATGACACATTTAATGCATTTCACAAGCTGTCTTTTTGCTGTCTGCTTTTTACTATCCTTTCCTAAGTGCTAGAGTCACCAAAGAAGATGGAAAGCGAATGTTTTTGCACTGATTATTTTTCTTTTGTCATCTTATTATGTAAATAGCTTTTTTCCCCTCGAAATTCTAATATGCTGACTGATTCTAGATGGACTGATCTACCTAAAACTTAGATTCCTACCCCCATCACCACCCCATAATGCTATTATCTGTATATCTGTGAGTCTAAGGGTAAGGTTTTGTAAAATAAAAATTAATGTGTGTTTTTCACATTTGACAAACAATGGTATTTATACTTATTAAGGCTTTGCTTTCAACTTTTAATTAGTCTTTATAATAATAATTGCTATTTTTCTGTTACATACTCTAACAATTGCTAGCTTTAGAGAAATAAAGAAATTTGTTAATTAACATTCAGACTGCTAATGAAATGTGAAATTACTGAAGTTACAAATAGAACTAATGGTAATTACTTTCTATAATCTAATTCATATTTGTTGGTTTCCTAGAAGTAAACAAATTTGCTAGAGCAACCAGTTAAAATTGGAATACTATAATTTAGGGGGTGGAAAAAGAAAAGCACTCTTGTCAGTTAGTTGACATATTATATTGTCCATCATAAAGAACAGTTGTTTTTAGTCACTACCTATAACACTTCAACATGAATTTTGAATTTCTAATTATCTCAGTAGTTGTTACCAACACACTATAATTTTTTTCAAAACAAATTGGTTGTTAATTTATTTTGTTTTAAACTGTATGTTGTTTATACCATTTAGAAGGGAGTGTAAGGTTCACAAACTAAACTACTGGCAGGATGTTGCTGTTACAAAAATGTCAGAAACCACTGCACTAAAGCTTGGTGTGCACAAATTTCTGTTGTGAAATCTTACATAATTCTCTCAGTGGTGGTCCAAATCCAAATCAGATCACATCAGAGAAGAGTCATTTTGTATACTCTGTGCTAGTTTCAATCTACCCACATTATTTCCTCAGCCAACAAGTGAATGAAAGTTAAAATATATACATGTTTATAAAATGAACAATATCAGCAGGGTGATGTGATTGGTGAATAGTATTTCAAAACCACGTGTATAAATCTTTAAGACCACATGACTAGAAATTGCTTAGCCACATTACCATTCCTCATTTTAAAACAGCTATAAAATTCCTTAGCAAGTCTCCCCTCACTACCCGCTCCTTATTCCTCTGCTGGAGGAATTTTGCTTAGAGAAAAACAGGAAATCCATCATTTCAGTGGGTGAGAAAGGAAACATTTTCTTCTGTTCAGAGCAAGATTGTCAGTCTTTTGCACTTGGCTCAAATCAGGAAGAAAATACACACTCACAAGCAAGCTTTTAACTGAAAGGTTAGCTTTTCTGCAAAGTCTGAATTCTACCCAAATCACAGGAAGTTCAAACAGTCTACAGGCACAGGCTTCAGAGATCTGGATAAAGTTACAAGGCTATTAAAAAATGATATGGGCTTTAGATTTTGACAGACTTCAAAAGCTGATACTTTCATTTGAAAGTGTAATTTTCAAAGGAGAAAAGGAATGGCTAAAAGAAAGTAAACAATTTTACTTCACTGATTTTACCGAAAAGTGTTGGCTATATTTAAGAAGACCAAGTATCTGTGACTTTGAAAAAACATTGTTTTAAATGGCATGTGATTAGGTGGCTGCAAAAAAAAAAAAAAAAAAAAAAAAGCAACTAGAACAGTGTATATTCCAGCCAGTATCTTATATTAATATATTTGAACATCAGCTGTGAGAGGATAGCCAAGCAATTTCTTTCTATGTGAACTGCCTCTTCAACATTGGCATTAGTATCTGATTAAAGCTTGGTGAAAAGTCACTGAGTTAGTCCGCTTTTTTCTTTAACTGAAGGGCCAGAGGGTAGAAAGTTTTGATGAAGTTGTGGACCTAGAAAAGAGTTCCTATCAATTTCTACTTCTCCCCAAATTGTCCGGTCAGGTACAATTCTGTATTTTATCATGCTTCAATTACGGTTGTTTCCTCAGGATGAAGGATGTGACCTTTATGTCTCTATGTAACCTGAATAAATCACAGGGCCCTACATGACCCAATGTGTGAATGGAATTGCATCTAAAAGAATGATAAATTTTGGAAGGTTCAGGCTGGCCCGGAAAATTTACACAGCCCTCTGCACAGAAAGCTTAACAGAAACTTGATACAAATACCCTCTGGTTTTTGAAAATTCACGAGAGCAGCACTGCCAAACTCCTTCCCCAGGAACTACACGCAGCATGTCAGCATCAAGCTTCCATAGCTTTGAACTCTTTCTGTGAGCATCTGTGCTTTATCTCAATTATTTTGGCATCCATTAGCAAGATGTGTCCTAAGGTAATTGCTTCTTTGCTTTATGCCATTTTGGCTTGTGAAAAGTTTCATAGGAACACTGTACTTTTGGAGAGCAGGGGAAACCTGTATGTACATATCCCTCTATCCTCGGTTCCTTGGCATAACAACTGCTGAAAATCTTCCCTGCTCTCTCTCATCTACTCAGTTCTTTCATTACCATGATGCTCCCTCTGTTCACTTCCTCCTTCCCTGCCCTGTGGCACACTGCCTAGCCCTCTGAACAAAAGTTGTCTCCAGTAGATCTCTTCCCATCCACAGGTCACTCTAGAAGGACTAGTAATCCAACAGCTTTATTGCCTCCCCTTGGCAAGTGTGGTTCTTTCCTTACCCTGACTACTCTCTTGGAAGAAATTGTCATGAAAACTCTCATTACATTTGAAACCCCCAATAGTACCTAGCACATCCCTGAGGTCATTTTAGATGTTTAAAAACTCTTTGCTGGTTGAAAAATGTGCAAATTTTACTAGTTTCTTATTCAGGAACTACTTCTTTCTGCTCCACATTTTTGTCATGCCATATTAGCGAGAAACTGAACTAGCAGTGTACTTTCTGATCTATGAGAAATGTTAAAACAAACTCACATCTTAAGGTACCTAAAATATGATCCATGAGATTAACACTGCAGGGATGTTAAAAGACTACGGAAATATTGTTCTGTATATCAAACTGACAGTGGTACCATCCATGGTAACCTGTGCCACAGCCTCTGTCTGAGAATCATGTCCCTCCTTCTGATATCCCTGGGCTAAGAGGACATTCACAAATTAAAAAAAAAAAAAACTGAATGCAGAGTTCACACACAGACATATTTCTATGATAAAAAAATACTATTGGATCAATTCTTGATCTTCCACATTAAAAGGAATTATAAGTGACATAAAGAAACCAAAAATTATTCTCAGAAAAATTAAGGCAATCTGATATTTTTTGGTTGCACATTTGCCTTGAATCACATTTGTCATAGTTCAACAATGCAAGAGTCTGTATTCATTGAACACACTACAAATGAGTGGCAAAAGACAGAATAGAAACAGTTTTGGTGTATGCTTAGAAAAAAGTCACAAAACCATGCTAAGTGGGGTCCAGTACAAATCCAGCTGTTCTTTCTCTGCTAGTGAGCAACTGTTTCATTCCTTTTTTTTTTTTTACCAGTTTCCTATTGTGCTTCTTATAGTAATTTCTCCAGGTTTTTCCCACACCAAGCAACTCTCAACACCAGCTTGGTGTCCTACAACTTGACTCAATTCTGACACTATCTACATGAAGATATCATCACATCCTAGAGGTTAAGGGTTCAGTCACACAAGACTGCCCCCTCCTCTTTCAGATGCCAATTGCAAGCTCAGGTTATCACTTGTGCTTCTGACCAACTGGCTATACTTCAGAGTTTCCCATGACTCCTTCCTTGGGTTTGTTTAATTCACTAGAGAGGCTCACAGAACTCAGAGAAACAGTTTACTTACAAGATTATTACCAGTTTATTATAAAAGGATATAAGAGCCCAATGGAAGAGATGGATAGGGCTAGGCATGAGGAAAGGGCACAGAGCTTCCATGCCCTCTCTGAGCTGTGTGACTCTCCCCAGACCTCCACCTGTTCACCAACCCAGAAGCTCTCTGAACCCCTTCCTTTTGGGGTTTTATGGAGGTTTCATTGGATAGGTATTATTGGTTAATCATTCACCCTCCAGCCCCTTTCCCCTCCCCAGAGGTCAAGGGTAGGGACTGAAAGTTTCAACCCTCTAATCAATTGGGTGGTTCTCCTGGCAATCAGCCTCCATCCTTAGGTGATTTCCAAATGTCATCTCATTAACATAATGAGAGACATCTTTTTGGCTCTCATCATTCAGGAAATTCCAAGTGTCTTAAGAGCTCCCTGCCAGAAACAGGGACAAAGACCACATATATATTTTTTATTATAAATCACAATATCACACAGGCCTTCTCCCTATTCCCAAGACCACAGTTCATGTTTGGTCTTCAAAACACCTCTATGAGAAATCTCGCTTTATATTTTCCTGAGAAGATTGAGGGGCATCAACTTCTGTGTCTTTTCTCCTCTCCACATCAAAGCATCTATCACCACATTTTTACTACCATTGTATAACCTCAAGAAAGATATCCTCTTCTTCTTTGGTTCATCACCCTACCTTTGTTCTCGATCCCATTTTGACCCATTTCCCCTAAAACTTTGTTCCATCCTTTATACCAGGTGTCATTAACTCAAAGTTTGATATTAGCCAACAGACTTGATTTTTGGTCTGCATAGTTTTGTTTTGGTTTGGTTTTTTAATGCTTTTAGACAAGACATACAATCTTTTTTTTAATTTTTTTTTTATTGAAGTGTGGTTGATTTACAATGTTGTGCTAATTTCTGCTGTACAGCAAAGTGACTGTTATACACATATATACATTATTTTTTTATATTTTTCTCCATTATGGTTTATCCCAGCATACTGAATATGGTTCCCTGTGCTATCCAGGGCACACATGCTTGACTTTATCTCTACTCCCACTCTTTCCTACTGAATTACATTCACTAGCTTCAGTTATTTAACCACCTACCCAGACCATAAAGGCATTTCACCTTCTGACCCCTGCCTTACATCTTCAGGCCTTTTCACTGGCTCCTTTGCTTCTGTTTACATTCTCAGATTCTTCATATCCTAAAAACACAAAATATCTCTTCTCTGAACCTTGCCATCCCCTGAAGGTACTATCTGATTCCAATGTTTCTTTGTACCACTCTATGTCATCACTTTGGCATCCTATGCTATTTCCCATTCACCCTGCTTCTGAGCAAAGAAAATACACACACACACACACACACACACACACACTCATCAAGATTTGGATTCTAAAATAAAAGTATGTAATACATATTAATGAATTATGGACCCAGCTCTTTCACTTTACCAACTTTGAATAATAATTTAACACCTGAGATTCAGCTTGTTATGAGGATTAATGTCTTTCCTGCATACTGCACAGGGTTGTTTTAACACAGTAAAGGAATAATAATAGATTCTATTATTTATTGTCTGTAGTATGCCAGGCTCTGTGTTGAGTGATTTACATATATTATGCCATTTACTTTTCACAATAGCCAAATGAAGAATATGCCATTATCACCACCACTTTGAAAAATGAAAGTGAAACTTAGGAAGTTAAGTAACTGGCCCAAGCTTACACAATGAGAAAGCAGAAGAGACACAAAAAATACATAACTCACAGGAAAATATTTGGATATTTATTTTAAGCCCCGGGTATGAGCAAATTGTTGTAACTATATTAGTCCAGTGTAGAAAGAAATTAACATAGCTATTAGCACCTTCTGTCCCTTAATGTCATTTAGCTCTATCTAGATGTAAACCCTTACAGTACTTTTCTCAGTATTCTGGAAACACGTAGAACTTCTTTTTTAGTGCTGTGTCTATCTCCCTCCTCCTTCACATTGGCCTTACCATTTCTAAGGATAGACAAACATGAAAGAGGACATCTGTTTTATCCCTGAGTACAGCCTCTTGCAGGTCCAATGAATGAATTACCACCTGAGAACAGTGCTCTTGTAATTTAACCACAGAGGCATACATTTCAATTTCTCCTTGTTTATCTTTCACTAAATCCTAAGAATTACAACTGATAGGAAAATTTCAGTTATCTGACAATTCTGAATACCTTAATTATAAACTCCGGCCAGTACAGGAAACTTATCAATGAAACTGTTCTGCTCATATAAAGTTGTATTAACTAAAAAGGTCAACTTTGTTTTGCTATCTTTTAATTTTTTTTAAATACCTATACTGACTCTCACACAAAGAAGCACAAAAGACTTCCAACAGGAAATGAAATGAGTCACCCAAACATCTAAGTCCTTCAGCTATTCTCACTGGATGAAATATCAAGATTGGCAAGGCAGGTGTAAAACATAAGCAAAGTGGCTTGATATCAAGAATGATGGGAAGACCTTCTGCTCCTCTCCCTAAATCTACTTCCATATTGTTGCCTGGGCTAGAAATGCCTATAAGCCAGGATAAACATTTTCATTCTACATTAAGAGTCAAGGCTGAAAATGTAAAATATCTCAAGAGAGGCAACACATAAACTTACCTTTTTCACACTCATGTAAAAATGACTGGTATCAGATCTTTCCCTGAAAGCAGACTTTTAAAGGAGACAGAAAGTTTCGAGAACTGCTTTTATCTCAGCCTTCTTATTTCCCAAAATATTGGATATCTTCACTTGCATTCCTAGACTAGTCAAACTTAGTGATTGGCTACTTTAACAAGCCTCTGAAAGCTCCAAACATGAGGCAAAATGTTGGTTCCATATCAAGATACTTCTTGCTGCTGCTACCTTATATAAACTGCTCAAGTTCTTGGTCTTAATCCTGATCCTTTGTAGCAGGAGCTGTTGGTCTGTGTTTCTGACTCTGTGATGCCCAATTTCTTTGCCTAGGTTCTAAACTTACTATTATTCACTGTGCTCCTTAGGATCTGTGTGACTTTTCCAGCCTTGTTTGACCACCTGATTGCCTAGTTTTCATCCCAGATCTGCTCTTTTTGAATGAATCCTCTCTCTGGACCTATTTCAGACTCCTTGTTCCAGACAGACCATGAGCCTGATGGCAGTGCCTATCCCCGAATCTATTTCTCCATTTTGCATCAGATATCCAACAAAAGCTTGACTTTTCTACTCTGTATGAAGTAATAACAGGCCCACGATAGAGCAGAGAGGTGTCTACAAATCTGAGTATTCCTTGTCTTACTTTAAAAAAAGAGAATAATGCTGATAGAAGAAACAGAGAAGCAGTACCAGGCAGCAGTTAAGCATGGGAACTCTTGAGTCAATCTTCTTTCAAATTCTAGCTTCTCTCTTTACTAGTTTTATGATATTACGTAGAAAATGAGACCAGTGTGAAGGAGTAAGGAGATGGACACATGACCAGAAAAGAAGTTCTACATGGTTCCAGAATGCTGGGCAATGTACTGTATTAATTTATATCTAGATAGAGGCAAATGTCTTTAAGGGACAGAACATGCTTGTAGCTATGTTAATTTCTTTCACGCTGGGTTAATATAGATACAAAATTCAACATGTACTCATACCCAGGGCTTAAAATAAATACACAAATCTACTCAGTCTTGGCTTTTTCACGTGTAAAATGATGATAACAATACCATCTACCTCAAAGAGCTGCTGTGAACATTAAATGGTATATTTAGGTGAAATATGTATGTGCTCGAAAAATGCAGGCTGGCAACAACAGGGTTAATCTTTTTGGTTTTGGCTGAGAAGAAAAATAAATCACAATTCTAAGTGATTACCAAGAAGGTCTGAGGTTGCTTCCAGCTTGTTCAACACATGAGTATGTTTAAGTTGCAATTGAGGGTACCAAATACTGAGGGTGCTCACTATTGAGGCCACGGCCTCAATGGTTGATTTAAGCAAGATCATTTGCATCTCTTTATGTTTTACAGTTTGTTGAGCTGTGTTTGCCTAGTTGTTCAAGATTTTATTTTCTCTTCATTCCCACTTTCACTTTAAAGGATTTTGTCCAATATATGGCTTTACTCCAAAGGCATAGTAATGTGTGCCTGTTATTGTACCATTTTCCCAGGGTAAAAAATATGTGGTTTTGTTTTTTTTAAGATTGCTTGGAGGTAAGGTCAAATATCTTGAATAATATTTGTTATGCAAGGGAATTCAATAAGATTTATATTTTGCTTTCAGGGAACAGATAAGTCAAGTTTCAAAGACCTCCATAAACCCACATATTTTGGCTGTTGAATTACACTCTAAATAATGATACTAGCAGGGGTGCAGTGGAGAAGAACACTCTTCTTATGCCATCTAACTTTAGAAAAACAAACAAAAATCAGCAGGCTTTCTGGGCCAATGACATTCTCTTTCATCTGGGCAGCCTGACACACATGTATCTTCACAAACCGATTGTCCACCTGGGGAGTGTGAGTACAGACTCAGCTAATGAGTACACTGAAGGCATTCTCACCAGAGATCGACCTGTGGGGAGGAACAGTCATCTTACCTAATACTGTAGGCACTAAAGAAGAAAACAAAATAAAGCAACCAATGACAAAAACAAAAACTCAGGAGAGAGCAAACTCAGTATGGTAAAAGGCAAGACATCCACTGATTCAGAGTATTGAATCCTTGCCCCATGCCCAGATACAGCCTCCAACAATAAAGGAGTCACACTTTGGATGAATAATATATCAGGGGTTATCAACTTCTAACAAAGCAGCCAATACAAATGGAAAACACAGGGATACACAATTAGAGATGGGATGTCTCGAATTGAGCTAACTATAGTGACTGTCAGTGACAAGTCTTTAAAGCAACTGTAGGTTTTAGGCAAAGGACACAAAGAGATATCATCAGTAGGGGAGGCAACACAGACTTTGTAATGTTCTTACGAGCAGCAACACGTTGCAGGAAGAAATGATGTCAGTAATATCATCTTTGAACATGAAGGACAGTGAGATACCTAATAGCTGTTGCCCATTTTTAAAACATTCCAATCTCAAAGAAATGTACTTGGGAAGAATTTGGAAAATAAACCTTCCCCAAACCATAGTACAATGAGGTAAATACCATTAGAAACAAATTGACTGCTTGGTGCTTGCAACCACCTCTTAGAAACAGTAAAAATCCCTGGAATCACAAACATTGATATAATGAACTTTTGATTTCAAAATATTATGGGGAAGCTCAGCAGCTACTTTCAAATTTTATTTCCCTTCTTCTGTAACTGAACAGAAAAAAATATAATTTTTAGAATATTAAAAGGCCCTAGTACAGATTGTAGCATTAGAAATTGCCAGATTTCTATTTTTAAAATGAACGTGTCCTTATACAAGAGGCCATAAAAAGAGGAGGTCTGAAATTAATATGGGTTTTTAAAATTGTGGTTTAAAAACACATAACATGAGATTTACCCTCTTAACAAACAGTTAAGTGTATAGTACAGTATTGTTAGCTATAAGCACAGTGATATACAGCAGATCTCTAGAACTTTTTCATCTTGCTTAACTGAAATTCCTCCCCTCAAGCAACACCATTTGCTTTCTATTTCTATGAGACTGACTACTATAGATACCTCTTATAAGTGGAATCATACAGTACTTGTCCTTCTGTGACTGGCTTATTTCACTTAACATACTGTCCTCAAGATTCATCCATGTTAAAAAAAAAAAAGATTCATCCATGTTGTCACATATGACAGAATTTCTTTCTTTTAATATGGATTTTTTTTTATTCTCCTGAAACACAATACCTCTGAAGTATTTAGATTCTGCAAATAAATTTACTTCTAGTCTGAGCACTTCTCATTCAACACCTGTAAGAACTAAGCATGTTTTTGTCCAAGATATTAAATTTTATCATTTTCTATTCAAAGTTAAAATAGCAGTCACCCTTCACTAAAGTGATTAAGATGAATTGACACTTTTGTAAGCTCTTTAATAATGGAGAGACCAACAGAGTGTATACTTGCTCATAGGGATTTAATGAGTGTAATAATCTGGCTATTAAGAGAATAAACAGTTTTTATAGAATCGCTCTGTTTTTCATTTGATAATGTAAATATATGTGACTATTTAGATTTTCAGAAAACAAGTACAAAGATCCCAGGGAAAAAAATATGCAGTAGATTAAAGAATATATTGAAAAAAAGAGAGACAGGAAAAGTAGATTAAATAAGTAAGAATGGTATGAAATGTATGCTGCAGTTAACATTTCCAGATGTCATCAATTTTCTATTCATGCTTTTTCCATACTTCCAATGGCAACTTCTTAATCAGACTAGGGATTCTGAAAGAAGGGAGCAACTATGTGACCATTGGACTACAATGTTATGATTCACTGTAGAATATGTTTTACTATTGTAACATTACTATTATCTAAATAATTACCACAATTTGGATTTACTCCACAATCCAGTTAATTAAATATTTATTGAAAATCTCCAGTGTACAGAACACAGTATCAGGCACTGTGGAGAGGCTAAGAATGATTGAAGAGAGAGTTGTTACTGTTAATAATTTATGGTCTAGACATACAACATATTTTTATTCTGTGGCTTGAGAGTAATTAATAAATGCATTAACAGGTATAAAATTATACTGAAATTTCTGACTTTCAGCAGTTGATATATTCTGGAAAATGTATACATAAATTAAATTTCCTCAAATTAAATTACTTTTAGAAGAAAACCAGAGACTTAATTAAAGCAATACTATTTTGAAAAGTTTGATAAAGTAGAGTTACTCCTTGATTTGTCTTGTGCATTAATCCATATTTTCACAAATTGGTCTTGTTTCAAGTGAGGTACAAGTATACATTAAAAATTGAAACCTAAGTGCTGAGTGGGCACAAAGACACTTGTCAGAAGTAGGATTACTCCAAGAAGATTTTTAAAATATAGGATTCTTTGTTCGGGTCATAAACAAGTTTGTGAGGGTAGAATGGTTAAAAGACATGCTGTAGGATAACATTAGAAATTAGAGGATCATACAACCGTGACCCCAGACAGAATTTGGTCTACAGAGATCAGTAGGCCTGTGTGGTTGAGGAAAGGGGAGAGTGGGAAAAACTGATCCCTAGTTGTGAGTGTGACTATCTTCCAGTCTACAAGAGGCCGGGAAGAAACTGAAATAGTAGGTGAGTCTTCCCCAACTGTGAAGCCAGGAATGTGCAGTACTTACAGCCTACCTGCTTTAAAATCACTAGCCTCAAGAAATAAACAACACTTCATCATTCAAGAATTATGGGACTGCCATTATGTAGAGAACACCAAAAAATGTGCCTCACCCTAATGAGCTACAATTGGAAAACAGCAAATCCAAAGGACCTAGCACCAGGGAGGTGAATATCACTCAAAACAAGTAGAACACATGCCCATCAAAAGAAAACCACTGGGTAATTTGCCAACTAAACAATTGAGTAGACACATTTAAGGAGAGGAAAACATCTATTGAGACCCTAATTAGGAAACTAGAAATCAAAAAAAAAAAAAAAAAAACTAAAGCTCAAAGCCAATATGTAAAGAGAAAGAAATTATGGGAAAAAGGTAAGAACCTCCGAAGGTAGATACAAGGTGATTTAATATACAAGTAATAAGTGTTCCAGAAGGATATCAAGAATATATGTAAATGTGGCAATAATCAAGCCAGTAATACATAGAGGAAAATTTCTCTGAGCTGGAGAAATATCTAAGCTCACAGACTAAAAGGGCTCATCAAATTCTAGCCAGAATTGGTAATAGAAGACACACATATAAAATTACTGAACTTTGAGTATAAAGAGAAAAATCTAACAAGTTTCCGTTCATTCAAGAAATATTTATTAAATATCTACTCTGTCAGTCACTGCTCCACGAATTGGAGAACAGTTCTTCCTTCATGGAGTTGATATATTCAAATCCATTGTCCTCCTCTTTCTCTGTCACACCCTCAGGGAAAAGCCCTAAAACGACATTTACAGCTCCATCAATTTCCTACAGTTACCCATACAGTTGAATGTGGCTGGAAAAAAAAGTAAGACCATGCTGACAAATTTCATTTAAAATTCATGACCACTAACCTTGAGTGGGTCCCTAATGCTTCCCAATAATTCTACCACATTTTTTCCAATTTAGTTTACATCTCTCCCAGATGACTATTATTTCACACTTCCAATTTTTTCAAACTTCCAACCACCTTCTTTCCTTCCTTCACTCTCGCTGATCACCTTCTTCCTCATTAATTAGGAAAATTGAAGCAATCAGAAGATAATTGCTCTTGATATTGTTATGTGATAATTACCTTGATGCAGTGGTGTCTACCAAGCACACTACCAGGAAAACTCTCCAAGAGATCACAGAACAGAAAAGCTCACATGAAAAAAAAAATTAATATTTTTTAATCATATGATCTATCAAATTGATTTAAAACAAAACAAGAAGCACAGGAAAAGAAATCTGGCATGTCAGCACACCTAGGATAAGATGTAAGTGATTGGATGAACCACACTAGCTGAATCCTTGGTTACATAATGTTCATATGTCCTGTCCCTCTGTTGCATCAACTTTCCCCATGATGGCATGGTTATGAGGACCAGAGATGAGGTTGGAGAAAGGGGAAGGAGGAGACACGAACAGAAAGCATCTATGGCTTGCTTTACAAGAAAGATGCAGAAGTAAGTGTGTTTGGCTTGGCCAATAGCTGTAGCTCACCAATTACCTTGCTGAACAACTATGGTTTTATCTTTGCTTCTTGGACACAGCACATGTGGGGTCAGAGAGGAACTATACTGAGTGCTATCAGTGAATGGCTACTTTAGGGATGCCATAGCTGTTAATCCAGATGGTGCATTATGGCACCTTATGATGTGATCTTTCCATTTTTTTCTACCAAAAAATAACACTCTTGTTTGATCCATCATATATTCTATTTATTCTATCTTTAACATATCTATTTATCTTTAACTTATCTTACTAACATAGTACCTATGTTTAACACATCTTAGAAATTCTATCTATATTTCACAAGCTATTTACTTACTCATAACTTATACTTACCATACTTCATGGAATTTGTTTGCATCCTGTAAGTTAATTGCTTCCTTATTATTTCATAATTAAAACTGTCAAAACTGTCAAGAGTATGAGATTTCACACTATATTCAAACTCATCAGTTAGTTTTCTGTAATTTATTGTGGCAGAAGATGTGAGATTTCTGGTCAGAGATAAAGGAGAGTTTATTTCCACAACAATGGCAGTAGCCAGATATCATAATTTTCTTACACCAGTTTCTTGAGCTCCAGTTCCAACAGGGCAATGTAACAAGAGCCAGGTGAAGCCTACACACATAGTGGATTGTATTAGGAGAGGAAACTCAAGTTTGGAGAACAAGAATCTTTTATAATGGGCTACAAGCAGACCTATCCTTTGCCCCATAGGAAGACATTATGTTTATCATACTGCAGAAGAAATAAATCTGGTCTTTTTTCTGGACAGAGAGCATTATCTCTATTTCAAGGTTGTATGCTATAAAACCAACCTTGAAAAAAAGTCTCTATTGTCAAAATAGGCAAAAACAAGAGAGACTTATGGAGAATTATCTCCCTCAAAACAATTTTTATGAGTTTTATTGATCTTGTTTGTTCTTCTTATCCTCTGTAGCAGAACTGAATAGTCTCAGCTAATGCATCAAAACACATATTATACCACCTACATCTACATCCTACATTTGTGCCTATATATTCTCCCTTTACTCCATAGGCAGAGGTGAACTATTCATTATCTTATATAAGGCCAGCAACCCCATCCTCAATATTCATTTACTTACCCGAGAACTTTATTCCTCTCCTGAATCATAAATTATTTTCTGCACCTCTGGATTACCACCATCAGAATAACAAAACTATTGTATTTTTTCAATTTTAAAAAAACAAACCTGTATTGACTTCACATTTTATTTTAGGTCATCCTTACATCAAAACTCTTCATAGAGCTATCTACACTTATCTCCAATTTACCTCTTCCCATTCTTTTTGTGTTGCATCTGCTTGATGTAGTGATCCCTTTATTATTATGAAATATCTCTTTTTGTCTCTAGTAATTTAACTTGTCTTAAAGTCTGATGTTAATATAACTACTCCAGCTCATGATGGTTATTGTTTTCAGAGTAAATCTTTTCACATTTTATTTGTTTCTTTGATTATAATGTGGCTCTTGAAAGCAATATATCATTGAATATTGTTTTTTTTTATATCCAGTCAGATAGTCTCTTTTGATTGGTGTGTTTAGTCCATTTACATTTAATATAATGATTAATATGGTGGAATTTACATATGCCATTTTGCCATTTGCCTTCTATGTGTTTCATGTTTTTCTTTTGTTGTTGTTCCTCTATTTCTTTTTTATTGCTTTCTTGGGCAAATTTTTCTATGAAGGGACACATAGTAAATGTTTTAGGCTTTGAGGATCATATGTTCTCTGTTGAAACTACCCAACTCTGCCATTGTAATATGAAAACAGTCATAGATAATACATAAATCAATGAGCATGGCTGTGTTTTAATAAAACTTTATTTATAATATGTGGCCCACAGGCCATAGCTTGCCAAAGCTTATGTGAAATACTTTTTACTATGCCATTTTAAGTCCTCTGTAGTATGTATTTTAAAATATATATATATTTAAAGTAATTTTTAAAAATTTAATGGTTGCTGTAGGGATTACAACATACAATTTTAATTTATCTCAATCTATTTTAGGTAGATTTAACATTAGGTTAATACTGACATAATTTTGGTAAAATATAGCCACTTTGCTCCTATATAGCTCTAACTCTTTTCATTCATTCCTGTAGATCCAGGTTAGCATCAGGTGTCATTTCCTTTTACTCTGCAAGACTCCCCTCAGTATTTCTTATAGGGTAGATCTTTTAGTAATTAATTTTCTCAATTTATATTTCCATCTAGAAAGTCTTTATTTTACTTTCAATTTTGCAGAATAATTTCTCTGGGTATAGAATTCTTGTTTGATAGCTTTAAATTTTTTTTTTCAGTTCTTTGAATAATTTACTGCCTACTGGCTTCCATTGTTTCTGATGATAAGTCTGCAGTTTGTTGTTTCCCTATACAAGATAAGTTGTTTGCTCTTACTGCTTTCAAGGTTTTCTGTATTTCAGCAGTTTGTGATTTGTAGGTGTGGTTCTTTTTGTGTTTATATTACTTGAGGTTCATTGGATCTATAAGTTACATTGCCCTGTTTTTTGGTAATCATATGGCAAATTTTTGGCCATTATTTTATTAAATATTTTTTCTAGTATTTTTCTTCTCATCTCTCCTTCTAGGATTCTTATTATGCACAATTTGGGATATGTTGTCCTACAGCTGTCTGAATTCTTTCATGTTTTTCCTATATTTTTCACTCTGTACTTCAGATTTATTTTGCTTTATGGATGCTTCATATTGAGTTCTAGAAGATACATTTATTTTTTTTCATAATTTTTACTTCTCTGTTAAGATTTCTATGTTGAACCATTTTTCTTCAAAATTTTTGTTAATTTTTTGGACTTTTAAAAATATATTTCATTGAAGTATCATTGATTTACAATGTGTTAATTTCTGCTGTACAGCAAAGTGGTTTAGTTATACAAATATATACTTTTTTATATTCTTTTCCATTATCACAGGATATTGAATATAGTTCCCTGTGCTATACAGTAGGACCATTTTATTTATCTATTCTATATGTAATAGTTTGCATCTGCTAATCCCAAACTCCTAATCCATCCCTCCCCCCATCCCCCCTCACCCTTGGCAACCACAGGTCTGTTCTCTATGTCTGTGAGTCTGTTTTTGCTTCGTAGATAGTTCATTTGTGTCCTATTTTAGTTAATTATTTGGACATATTTAAAGCAGCTGCTTCAAAGTCCTCAATTATTAAATCCAACATCTGGGCCCACTCAGAGTCAATTTCTATTGACTATTTTTTTTTCCTTAGCATGGGTTGTACTTTGCTATTTCCTTGCACATCTAGTAATATTTTTGCAAAAATTGGGTATTTAAATAATATAGCAACTTAATATTCTTTTTCATTTTTCTCAGGGCTGTTTTTGTTTTATTAACTGCATGGACTTAAATTGTGGACTCTGTCTCCCTCACTGTAGCTACTGATGTTTTCAATTATTTTTCTTTTATATTTAGTCTAACTTTCAAGGCATCACCCCTTTATCTGCATAACTTATTGGTCAGCTAATTATTTGGGCAAAGGTTTCATTTACACATTTTGAGCCTGAAAGGCATCCACCCAATGCCAACAAATCTGTGAGTGGGTTTATGAGTTCATTTAAATTTGCTGTCAATTATCAAGTCTCCCTTGGCTTTCATTTTTGGCTGGGCTCTCTGGAGACTTCCTTATACATGTGTAATTTTCCTTTCAACCAGGGATGTGATTGAAACACATTTTCACTTCTCTTGATCTCTCATTTCTAGAATCTTCCCATTAAATTTCTGGCTGGCCTATTAATTATCCCAACTCTGTGGGTTTAGACCAAAGCTGTGGATTCCTTTTATTTTTCCAAACCTAGGACACCTATATTTGCCAGAAAAGCTATTGAGTTTTTACTTCCTCTCCCCCATAATTAAGTTCCCCTTTTTGGCAGCAAATTTTCTGGTTTTCCTGAGTAGTCCCTGAATGTTAAAACACTATTATTCTTGCTAACCAAACAAATTGGTGGAGAAGTGGGGAGGAGATCTTCCCCAGGCAAGGAGACCATAAACTTATCCCTGCTTTTACTAAAAGCTCTTGTAGTTTTTCAAGAATAAACACTTCTCAATTTCTTATTAGACATTGCTCAATTTCCAGTGCCCTAAAATGTTTGTTTTGACTATATTTTCAGTTTTGTATTTTGCAGAGAGGAATCACCAACTCCTTCACACCTCCATAACCAGATGTCCCTCTAACATTCTCTTTGATAACTTTAATTAAGATTTTGCCCTCACCACTCCATCAAAATTGTCTAAGTTGCCAATAGTCACCACATTGCTAAATCCAATTTTCAGTCCAAATCTTTCTTGACCCATAAGCAGCATCTGACATCATTAGTCACTTTCCCCTTCTTGAAACACTTTATTTTGATCTCTTGAGCAACAGTCTTCTCTTTGAAAATTCACTTGCATCACTGGTTATTCCTTATCAGTCTTCTTGCTTTACTAATTCTAACCTTCATGATCATTAAATATTGGGTGACCAGAGGGCTCAGTCCTCAGATTGCTTATCTTTTTGATCTACCATCACTGCCTGGATGGTCTCAGCATGTCTCATGGCTTTAATAGAACCTAGACATTGAAGACCTCCAAATTTTGTCAACTTTCTCTAACCAGGAAAAATGAGGAAAATGAAAAATATAAAACAATAATATCAAATAAAATTTTTAAATAAAGATGATTGCAATAGAATCAAGTATATCAGTCACTATATTAAGTGTGAATAGGGTGACTTCTCCCCTTAAAAGACTCAAACTGGTGGATTGGAATGAATTAAAAAAACACATCTCACTAAGATGTCTTTTACAGGAAACATTCTTAAAACAAAGTAATAATGAAAGGGTAAAAATAAAGGAATGGGCAAGAGGATGTCAGAAAAGTGCTAAAATAACCAAGAGTAACATTATTAAAAAATAAAAAGTAGAACTTAACTTTAAAAGCATCAAGTAGAGTAAAAAGCATGGTTAATATAAAAGGTGAAATTTACAAAAAAGATATATCAGTCATATAATTCTTTGCAATGAAAAATATAAATTTATTAAACACTTGCTATAAATTCAATAAGAAATTATTTTTAAAATATGACTATAGTAAGAGACATCAATATATCTCTTTCAGAGGTAGACATATTAATAGGCCAAAAATAAGTTAATGCTATATCATAATATTATAATGCCTTTCACTATATATAGCATATATAGAACTTCATCTCCCTCAAATACAGAGCTTTTTTCCACATGTCTATTGAATATTTTTTAAAATCAGGTATTTGCTCCAAAATACTAACTGTAAGTCCTTCAAAAGATACTATGTGCAAGCCAAATTTTCTGTCATAATCCAACAAATTAGAAACAAATTTTAAAACAAGTTACAGGAAGCCCCTTCACTGGTGGAGATGGGGTGGTGGCAAGGGGGAAGCTTCAGAGCCACAGAAGAGAGCACAGCAACGGGGTGCAGAGGGCAAAGTGGAGAGATTCCCACACAGAGGATCAGTGCCGACCAACATTCACGAACCTGAAATACTGATCTGCTCACCCAGTGGGGCGGGTGAGGCCTAGGAGCTGAGGCTCTGGCTTTGGAGGGCAGAGCCCAGGGAGAGGACTGGGGTTGGCTAGGTGAACACAGCCTAAAAGGGGCTAGTGCGCCACTAGCAGGGAGGGAGTCCGGGAAAAAGTCTGGAGCTACTTAAGAGGCAAGAGACCATTGTTTTGGTGTGCATAAGGAGAGGAGTTTAAGAGTACCACCTAAACGAGTTCCAGAGATGGGTGCAAGCCACGGCTATCAGTGCTGGCACAAGAGATGGGCATGAAACACTAAGTATGCAGCTGCAGTCACCAAGAAGCCTGTGTGCAAGCACAGGTCACTATTCACACCTCCCCTCCCAGGAGCCTGTGCAGCCCACCACTGCCAGGATCCTGTGATACAAGGACAACTTCTCCGGGAGAACACACAGTGTGCCTCAAGCTGTTGCAACATCACACCGGCCTCTGCCACCACAGGCTCACACCACATTCCATACCCTTCCCTCCCCCCAGCCTGAGTGAGCCAGAACCCTCTAATTGGCTGCTCCTTTAACCCCATCCTGTCTGACCAAAGAACAGATGCCCTCAGGCGACCTATACACAGAGGCAGGACCAAATCCAAAGCTGAACCTCAGGAGCTGTGCAAAAAAAGAGAAAGGGAAATTTCTCCCAGCAGCATCAGAAGCAGTGGATTAAATCTCCACAATCAACTTGACGTACCTTGCATCTCTGGAATACCTGAATAGATAATGAATCATCCCAAAATAGAGGCAGTGATCTTTGGGAGCAACTGTACACTTGGGGTTTGTTCTCTGCATCTAATTTTTTTCTGGTTTTATGTTTATCTTAGTTTAGTATTTAGAGCTTATTATCATTGGTAGATTTCTTTATTGAATTGGTTGCTCTCTTCCTTTTTTTTGTATATAAAGAGATTTTTTTTTTCTTTTTCACTTTTTGTGAGTGTGTATGTGTATGCTTCTTTGTGGGATTTTGTCTGTATAACTTTACTTTTACCATTTGTCCTAGAGTTATGTCTGTCCATTTTTTCTTTTGTTTGTTTGTATTTTAGTATAGTTTTACTGTGTGCCGTCATTGGTGGATTTTTTTTTTTTTGGTTTGGTTGCTCTCATCTTTCTCTTTTTTTTAATACTTTTCAATTATTTTATTTTTAATAATTTTTATTTTTTATTCTAATAACTTTGTTTTATTTTATCTCTTTCTCTCTCTCTTTCTTTCTTTCTTTCTTCCTTTCTTCCTTTCTTTCTTTTTCCCTTTTCTTCTGAGTCATGTGGCTGACAGGGTCTTCATGCCCTGGCCGGGTGTCAGACCAGTGCCTCCAAGGTGGGAGAACCGAGTTAGGGACAGTGGTCTACCAGAGACCTCCTGGCTCCACATAATATCAAATGACAAAAACTCCCAAAGAGATCTCCATCTCAACACTATGACCCACCTCCACTCAAACACCAGTACGCTACAGTGCTGGACACCCTATGCCAAACAACTAACAAGACTGGAACACAAACCCACCCATTAACACAGAGGCTGCCTAAAATCATAATAAGGTCCCAGACACTGAAAACCACACCACCGAATGTGGTTCTGCCCACTAGAAAGAAAAGATCCAGCCTCATCCACCAAAACACAGGCACCAGTCCCCTACACCAGAAAGCCTTCACAGCCAACTGAACCAAACTTACCCACTGGGGGCAGACACCAAAAACAATGGGAACTATGAACCAGAAGCTTGTGAAAAGGAGACCACAAACACAATAAGTTAAGCAAAATGAGAAGACAGGGAAGCACACAGCAGATAAAAGGAGCAAGGTAAAAGCCCACCAGAGCAAACAAATGAAGAGGAAATAGGAAGTCTACCTGAAAAACAATTCAGAGTAATGATAGCAAAGATGATCCAAATTCTTGGAAATAGAATGAAGAAAATACAAGAAACATTTAACAGGGAGCTAGAAGAACTAAAGAGCAAACAAACAATGAGGAACGACAGAATATATGAAATTAAAAATTCTACAGAAGGAATCAATAGCAGAATAACTGAGGCAGAAGAATGGATAAGTGACCTGGAAAACACAATGGTGGAAATCACTACCACAGAGCAGAATAAAGAAAAAAGAATGAAAAGATTGAAGACAGTCTCAGAGACTTCTGGAACAACATTAAATGCACCAACATTCAAATTATTGGGGTCCCAGAAGAAGAAGAGTAAAAGAAAGGACTGAGAAAATATTGGAAGAGATTATAGTTGAAAACTTCCTAACATGGAAAAGCAAAGACTCAATCAAGTCGAGGAAGCCCAGAGAGTCCCATACAAGATAAATGGAAGGAGAAATGTGCCAAGACATATATTAATCAAGCTATCAAAAATAAAATACAAAGAAAAAATATTAAAAGCAGCGAGGGAAAAACAACAAATAACATACAAGGGAATCCTCATAAGGTTAACAGCTAATATTTCATCAGAAACTCTGCAAAACAAAAGAGAGTGGAAAGACATATTTAAAGTGATGAAAGGGAAAAATCTACAACCAAGTTTACTCTACCCAGCAAGGATCTCATTGACATTCGATGGGGAAACTAAAAACCTTACAGACAAGCAAAAGCTAAGAGAATTAAGCACCACCAAATCAGTTTTACAAAAACAATGTTAAAGGAACTTCTCTAGTCAGGAAACAGAAGAGAAAGAAAAGAACTACAATAAAAAAACCCAAAACAATTAAGAGAATGGTAATAGGAACATACATATCAATAGCTACCTTAAATGTAAAAGTATAAAATTCTCCCACCAAAAGACATAGACTGGCAGAATGGATACAAAAACAAGACCGGTATATATGCTGTCTACAAGACACCCACTTCAGACCTAGGGGCACATACACACTGATAGTGAGGGGATGGAAAAAGTTATTCCATGCAAATGGAAATCAAAGAAAGCTGGAGGGCTTTCCTTGTGGCACAGAGGTTGAGAGTCCACCAGCAGATGCAGAGGACAGGGGTTCGTGCCCCGGTCCAGGAAGATCCCACATGCTGAGGAGCAGCTGGGCCCATGAGCCATGGCCACTGAGCCTGTGCTGGAGCCTATGCTCCACAATGGGAGAGGCCACACAGAGAGAGGCCCGTGTACTGCAAAAAAATAAATAAATAAAAAAGAAAGAAAGAAATCTGGAGTAGCAATTCTCATATCAGACAAAAGAGATTTTAAAACAAAAAAATATAAAAAAGGGACAAAGAAGAACACTACATAATGATCAAGGGATCAATCCAACAAGAATATATAACAATTGTAAATATTTATACACCCAACATAGGAGCACCTCAATACATAAGGCAAATACTAACAGCCATGAAAGGGGAAATCGACAGTAACACAATCATAGTAGGGGACTTTAACACCCCACTTTCACCAATAGACAGGTCATCCAAAATGAAAATAAATAAGGAAACACAAACTTTAAATGATACATTAAACAAGATAGACTTAATTGATATTTATAGGACATTCCATCCAAAAACAACAGAATAAACTTTCTTCTCAAGTGCTCATGGAACATTCTGCAGTATAGATCATATCTTGGGTCACAAATCAAGCCTCGGTAAATTTCAGAAAATTAAAATCATATCCAGTATCTTTTCTGACCAAAACGTTATGAGACAAGATACCAATTACAGGAAACAATCTGTAAAAAAATTCAAATACATGGAGGATAAAGACTAAATTAATATATAACCAAGAGATCACTGAAGAAATAAAAGTGGAAATAAAAAAATATCTAGAAACAAATGACAATGAAAACACGATGGCTGAAAACCTATGGGATGCAGCAAAAGCAGTTCTAAGAGACAATTTTATAGCAATACAACCTTACCTCAAGAAAAAAGAAACATCTCAAATAAACAACCTAATCTTACACCTAAAGCAATTAGAGAAAGAAGAACAAAAAATCCCCAAAGTTAGCAGAAGGAAAGAAATCATAACGATCAGATAAGAAATAAATGAAAAACAAATGCAGGAAATGATGGCAAAAATCAATAAAACTAAAAGCTGGTTCTTTGAGAAGATAAACAAAATTGATAAAACATTATCCAGACTCATCAAGAAAATAAGGGAGAAGACTCAAATCAATACAGTTAGAAATGAAAAAGGATAAGTAACAACTGACACTGCAAAAATACAAAGGATCATGAGAGATTACTACAAGCAACTATATGCCTATAAAATGGACAACCTGGAAGAAATGGACAAATTCTTAGAAAAGCACAACCTTCTGAGACTGAACCAGGAATAAATAGAAAATATAAACAGACCAATTACAAGAACTGAAATTGAGACTGTGATTAAAAATCTTCCAACAAACAAAAGCCCAGGACCAGATGGCTTCACAGGCGAATTCTATCACACATTTAGAGAAGAGCTTACACCCATCCTTCTCAAACTCTTCCAAACAATTTCAGAGGAAGGAACACTCCCAAACTCATTTTACAAGGCCACCATCAACCTGATACCAAAACCAGACAAAGATGTCACAAAGGAAGAAAACTACAGGACAATATTATTGATGAATATAGATGCAAAAATCCTCAACAAATTACTAGCAATGAGAATCCAACAGCACATTAAAAGAATCATACATCATGATCAAGTGGGGTTTATCCAAGGAATGCAAGGATTCTACAATATATGCCAATCAATCAATGTGATAAACCATTGAAGGAGAAAACTATATGATCATCTCAATAGATGCAGAAAATCTTTCAACAAAACTCAACACCAATTTATGACAAAAACTCTCCAGAGAATAGGCACAGAGGGAACTTACCTCAACCTAATAAAGGACATACATGAGAAACCCACTGTCAACATCATTCTTGATCGAGAAAAAATAAAACAATTTCCTCTAAGATCAGGAAGAAGACAAGGTTGCCCACTCTCACCACTATTGTTCAACATAGTTTTGGAATTTTTATCCACAGCAATAAGAGAAGTAAAAGAAATAAAAGGAATCAAAATCGGAAAAGAAGTGAAACTGTCACTGTTGGCAGAAGAGAAGATACTATACACAGAGAATCCTAAAGATGCTACCAGAAAACTAATAGCGCTAATCAATGAATTTGGTAAAGTAGCAGGATACAACATTAATGCACAGAAATCTCCGGCAATCCTATACACTAATGATGAAAAATCTGAAAGAGAAATTAAGAAAACACTCCCATTTACCATTGCAACAAAAAGAATAAAATACCTAGGAATAAACCTACCTAAGGAGACAAAAGACCTGTATGCAGAAAACTATAAGACACTGATGAAATAAATCAAAAATGATACAAACAGAAGGAGAGATATACCATGTTCTTGGATCTGAAGACTCAACATTGTGAAAATGACTATATTACCAAAGCAATCTACAGTTTCAGTGCAATCCCTATCAAACTACCAATGGCATGCTTCACAGAAGTAGAACAAAAAATTTCACAATTTGTATGGAAACACAAATACCCTGAATAACAAAGCAATCTTGAGAAAGAAAAACGGAGCTGGAAGAATCAGGCTTCCTGACTTCAGACTATACGACAAACCTACAGTAATCAAGACAGTATTGTTCGGGCACAAAAAACAGAAATATAAATCAATGGAACCGGATAGAAAGCCCAGATATAAACCCAGGCACATATGGTAATCTTATTTTTGATAAAGGAGGCAAGAATATACAACGGAGAAAAGACAGCCTCTTTAATAAGTGGTTTGGGGAAAACAGGACATCTACATGTAAGAGAATGAAATTAGAATACTCCCAAACACCATACACAACAATAAACTCAAAATGGATTAAAGACGTAAATGGAAGGCCAGAAACTATCAAACTCTTAGAGGAAAACATAGGCAGGACAGTCTATGATATAAATCACAGCAAGACCCTTTTGGACCCACCTCTTAGAGAAATGGAAATAAAAGCAAAAATAAACAAATGGGACCTAATGAAACTTAAAAGCCTTTGCACAGCAAACAAAACCATAAAAATCATGAAAAGACAGCCCTCAGAATGGGAGAAAATATTTGCAAATGAAGCAACTGACAAATGATTAATCTCCAAAATTTACAAGCAGCTCATGCAGCTCAATAACAACAACAACAACAACAACAACAAAAATCCAAAAATGGGCAGAAGACCTAAATAGACATTTCTCCAAAGAAGATATACAGATTGCCAACAAACACATGAAAGAATGCTCAACGTTACTAATCATTAGAGAAATGCAAATCAAAACTACAATGGGGGGCCTCCCTGGTGGCGCAGTGGTTGAGAGTCCGCCTGCCGATGCAGGGGATACGGGTTCGTGCCCCGATCTGGGAGGATCCCATATGCCGCGGAGCGGCTGGGCCCGTGAGCCATGGCCGCTGGGCCTGTGCGTCCGGAGCCTGTGCTCCGCAACGGGAGAGGCCACGACAGTGAGAGGCCCGCGTACAGCAAAAAGAAAAAAAAAAAAAAAAAAAAAAAAACTACAATGGGGTATCACCTCACACCAGTCAGAATGGCCATCATCTAAAAATCTACAAACAATAAATGCTGGAGACGGTGTGGAGTAAAGGGAACTCTCTTGGACTGTTGGTGGAAATGTACATTAATACAGCCACTATAGAGAACAGTAAGGAGGTGCCTTAATAAACTAAAAATAGAATTACCATATGACCTAGCAATCCCACTACTGGGCATGTACCCTGAGAAAACCATAATTCAAAAAGAGCCATGTACCACAATATTTATTGCAGCTCTATTCACAGTAGCCAGGACATTGTAGCAACATAAGTGTCCATCGACCGATGAGTGGGTAAAGAAGATATGTCATATATATATAATGGAATATTACTCAGCCATAAAAAGAAACAAAATTAAGTTATTTGTAGTGAAGTGGATGGACATAGAGTCTGTCATACAGAGTGAAGAAACTCAGAAAGAGAAAACAAATACCATATGCTAGAAGCCCGAGCCCGAGACGGCGAGATAGCCCTCCCATGCTGCAAGCTCTGCGGCCGCCTTCCGCTCAGCCTCTGCCCGGAGCCCAGCCCTGTGAGCCCCGAGAGCCGGTGAAGCAGCGGAGGGGAGGACATGGGCAGGAGGAAGGGCGTGGCGGGCTGGGGCGAGCGGGGCTCTGAAAAAGGGGCGCCGGCAGCCGGGAGGAGGCAGCCCGGCGCCCTCACTCGCTCTCTGCTCCAGCCGCTGCTGGAGGTTCCAGGCAGCGATGCCGCTGCACTCTTTCTAGGCGGCGGCCAGCGGAGGTTTCCCGCAGCCAGCCCCCATTCTGCGGGCGAGTCCCTGTTTATCCTGGAGGACACGCCCGGCCGCTCGAGCCGAAGCGAGCGCGAAGTCCGAAGTCAGCCCCCAGCGCCGCCAACTTCCACGGGAGCCCCTCTCCCCGCCACAGCCTCCGCCAGCCCTGGGAGTGATGTGCCCCCAGCCGGGCGGTGCACCTTCTGCCAACTCGCCACCCATGGGATCCACTGCCCTCGGCTGCCTGGCTTGGAGCACGTAGCCTTCGCCGCGTGGCCCAGGAGAGGAGCGAGACACCAAGGCGTTTTGTGGATTCTGCGCGCGCGGGTCTGCTGAGGTTTCCTGCACCAGCAGCGTCCATTCCCAGGGATACATCAGAAATTCATCTACACGTGGAACAACTCCTACAGAACACCTACAGAACGCTGACAGAAGACGTCAGACCCCCCAAAAGGCAAGAAACTCCCCACATACCTGGGTAGGGCAAAAGAAAAAAGAATAAACAGAGACAAAGGGATAGGGACGGGACCTGCACCAGTGGGAGGGAGCCGTGAAGGAGGAAAGGTTTCCACACACTAGAAGCCCCTTCGCAGGCGGAGACTGCAGGTGGCGGAGGGGGAAAGCTTCGGAGTAGCAGAGGAGAGCACAGCAACAGGGGTGTGGAGGGCAAAGCGGAGAGATTCCGGCACAGAGGATCGGTGCCCTCAGGCACACACCAGCCCGAGAGGCTTGTCTGCTCGCCCGCCGGGGTGGGCGGGGCTGGGAGCTGAGGCTCGGGTATTGGGTTTCTGTCGGAGCGCAGGGAGAGGACTGGGGCTGGCGGCAGGAAGAGAGCCTGAAGGGGTTAGTGCACCACGGCTAGCCAAGAGGGAATCCGGGGAAAAAGTCTGGAGCTGCCGAAGAGGCAAGAGACTTTTTCTTCCCTTTTGTTTCCTGGTGCGCGAGGAGAGGGCATTAAGAGAGCTGCTTAAAGAAGCACCAGAGACGGGCATGAGCCGTGGCTAAAGGCGTGGACCCGGGAGATGGGCGTGGGACGCTGGGGCTGCTGCTGCCGCCACCACAAGGCCTGTATGTGAGCGCAGGTCACTATCCACCCCGTCTTCCAGGGAGCCTGTGCAGGTCACTGTCCACCCCGCCTTCCGGGGAGCCTGTGCACCCCGCCACTGCCGGGGTCCCGGGACCCAGGGATGGCTTTCTCGGGAAAGCGCATGGAGAGCCTCGGGCTGGTGCAACGTCACGCCGGCCTCTGCCGCCGCAGGCCCGCCCCACACTGCGCGTCCCTCCCTCCCCTCTGCCTGAGAGAGCCAGAGCCCCAGAATCAGTGGCTCCTTTAAACCCGTCCTGTCTGAGTGAAGAACGGACGCCATCCAGCGACCTACGTGCAGAGGCGGGGCCAGGTCCAAGGCTGAGACCCGGGAGCTGTGAGAGCAAAGAAGAGACAGGGAAATCTCTCTGTGCAGCCTCGGAGGCAGCGGATTAAAGCTCCACGGTCCGCTTGATGTTCCCTGCGTCTGTGGAGTGCATGAATGGACAGCGAATCATCCAAAATTGAGGAGGTGGACTTTGAGGACAAGATTTAAGGCTTTTCCCCCTTTTCTTCTTTTTACAACAAATTATCCCAAATTGAGGAGGTGGACTTTGAGAGCAAGATTTCAGACTTTTCTCCCTTTTCCTCTTTTTACAACGAATTATCCCAAATTGAGGAGGTGGATTTTGAGAGCAAGATTTTCTATTTTCCCCCTGTTCTCTTTTTGTGAATGTGTATGTGTATGCTTCTGTGTGAGATTTTCTCTGTACAGCTTTGCTCCCACCATATGTCCCAGGGTTCTATCTGTCCGTATTTTTTTCAATAATTACTTTTTAATTTTAATAATGCTACTATATTTTATACTTTATTCTATTTTACTTTACCTGCTCTTTCTTTTTCTCCTACCTTCCCTTCCTCCCTCCCTCCCTCTGACCTCGTTTCCTTCTTTCTCTCTTTCTTTCCTTCCTCCCTCCCTCCCTTCTTCCTTTCACTCTTTCTTTTTCTTTCCTTCCTCCATCCCTCCCTCCCTCCTGTCTTTTATTCTTGCCTCCCTCGCTCCCACCCTTCTTCCTTTCACTCTTTCTTTTCCTTTCCTCCCTCCCTCCCACCCTTCCTGTTTCACTCTTTCTTTTTCTTTCCTTCCTCCCTCCCTCCCTCCTGTCTTTCTTTCTTGCTTGCTTTCCTTCCTCACTCCCTCCCTCCCTTCTTCTATTCACTCTTTCTATTTCTTTCCTTCCTCCCTCCCTCCCTCCTTTCTTTCTTTCTTTCTTTCTGCCCTTCCTCCCTCCTTTCTTTCTTTCTTCCTTCCTTCCTTACTTTCTTTCTTCCTTTCTTTCTCTCTTTCTTTCTTCTACTAATTCTTTCTTTCTACTTTTTCTCCCTTTTATTATGAGCAGGGCAGATGAAAGGCTCTTGGTGCTGCAGCCAGGAGTCAGTGCTATGCCTCTGAAGTGGGAGAGCCAACTTCAGGACACGAGTCCACAAGAGACCTCCCAGCTCCACATAATATCAAGCGGCGAAAGTCTCCCAGAGATCTCCATCTCAACACCAGCACCCAGCTTCAGTCAACGACCAGCAAGCTACAGTGCTGGTCACCCTATGCCAAGCAACTAGCAAGGTAGGAACACAACCCCACCCATTAGCAGAGAGGCTGCCTAAAAATATAATAAGGCCACAGGCACCCCAAAACAAACCACCAGACGTGGACCTGTCCACCAGAAAGACAAGATCGAGCCTCAACCACCAGAACACAGGCACTAGTACCCCCCACCAGGAAGCCTACACAACCTACTGAAACAACCTTAGCCACTGGGGAAAGACACCAAAAACAACGGGAAATATGAATCTGCAGCCTGCAAAAAGGAGACCCCAAACACAGTAACATAAGCAAAATGAGAAGACAGAAAAACACACAGCAGGTGAAGGAGCAAGATAAAAACCTACCAGACCTAACAAATGAAGAGGTAACAGGAAGTCTACTGGAAAAAGAATTCAGAATAATGATAGTAAAGTTGATCCAAGATTCTATTTCCAAGATCCAAAATCTTGGAAATAGAATAGACAAAATGCAAGAAACAGTTAACAAGGACCTAAAAGAACTAAAGATGAATCAAGCATCGATTAAAAACACAATAAATGAAATGAAAACTACTCTAGATGGGATCAATAGCAGAATAACTGAGGCAGAAGAAGGGATAAGTGAGGTGGAAGATAAAATAGTGGAAAAAACTGATGCAGAGCAAAATAAAGAAAAAAGAATGAAAAGAACAGAGGACAGTCTCAAAGACTTCTGGGACAACATTAAACACACCAACATTCGAATTATAGGGGTTCCAGAAGAAGAACAAAAAAAGAAAGGGACTGAGAAAATATTTGAAGAGATTATAGTTGAAAACTTCCCTAATATGGGAAAGGAAATAGTTAATCAAGTCCAGGAAGCACAGAGAGTCCCATACAGAATAAATCCAAGGAGAAATATGCCAAGACACATATTAATCAAACTGTCAAAAATTAAACACAAAGAAATCATATTAAAAGCAGCAAGGGAAAACAAACAAATAACACACAAGGGAATCCCCATCAGGTTAACAGCTGATCTCTCAGCAGAAACTCTACAAGCCAGAAGGGAGTGGCAGGACATACTTAAAGTGATGAAGGAGAAAAACCTGCAACCAAGATTACTCTACCCAGCAAGGATCTCATTCAGATTTGATGGAGAAATTAAAACGTTTACAGACAAGCAAAAGCTGAGAGAGTTCAGCACCACCAAACCAGCTTTACAACAAATGCTAAAGGAACTTCTCTAGGCAAGAAACACAACAGAAGGAATATACCTACAATAACGAACCCAAAGCAATTAATGAAATGGGAATAGGAACAGACATATCAATAATTACCTTAAATGTAAATGGACTAAATGCTCCCACCAAAAGACACAGATTGGCTGACTGGATACAAAAACAAGACCCATATATATGCTGTCTACAAGAGACCCACTTCAGACCTAGAGACACATAGAGATTGAAAGTAAGGGGATAGAAAACGATATTCCATGCAAATGGAAATCAAAAGAAAGCTGGAGTAGCAATTCTCATATCAGACAAAATAGACTTTAAAATAAAGACTATTAGAAGAGACAAAGAAGGACACTACATAATGATCAAGGGATCGATCCAAGAAGAAGATATAACAGTTGTAAATATTTATGCACCCAACATAGGAGCACCTCAATACATAAGGCAAATACTAACAGCCATAAAAGGGGAAATCGACAGTAACACAATCATAGTAGGGGACTTTAACACCCCACTTTCACCAATGGACAGATCATCCAAAATGAAAATAAATAAGGAAACACAAGCTTTAAATGATACATGAAACAAGATGGACTTCATTGATATTTATAGGACATTCCATCCAAAAACAACAGAATACACATTTTTCTCAAGTGCTCATGGAACATTCTCCAGGATAGATCATATCTTGGGTCACAAATCAACCCTTGGTAAATTTAAGAAAATTGAAATTTTATCAAGTATATTTTCCGACCACTATGCTATGAGACTAGACATAAATTACAGGAAAAGATCTGTAAAAACTACAAAAACATGGAGGCTAAACAATACACTACTCAATAACGAAGTGATCACTGAAGAAATCAAAGAGGAAATATAAAAATATCTAGAAACAAATGACAATGGAGACACAATGACCCAAAACCTGTGGGATGCAGCAAAGGCTCTTCTAAGGGGGAAGTTTATAGCAATACAATCCCACCTTAAGAAACAGGAAACATCTGGAATAAACAACCTGACCCTGCACCTAAAGCAATTAGAGAAAGACGAACAAAAAAACCCCGAAGTTAGCAGAAGGAAAGTAATCATAAAGATCAGATCAGAAATAAATGAAAAAGAAATGAAGGAAATGATAGCAAAAATCAATAAAACTAAAAGCTGGTACTTTGAGAAGATAAACAAAATTGACAAACCATTAGCCAGACTCATCAAGAAAAAAAGGGAGAAGACTCAAATCAATAGAATTAGAAATGAAAAAGGAGAAGTAACAACTGACACTGCAGAAATACAAAAGATCATGAGAGATTACTACAAGAAACACTATGCCAGTAAAATTGACAATCTGGAAGAAATGGACAAATTCTTAGAAAAGCACAACCTGCCAAGACTGAATCAGGAAGAAATAGAAAATATGAATAGACCAATCACAAGCACTGAAATAGAAACTGTGATTAAAAATCTTCCAACAAACAAAAGCCCAGGACGAGATGGCTCCACAGGCGAATTCTATCAAACATATAGAGAAGAGCTAACACCCATCCTTCTCAAACTCTTCCAAACAATTTCAGAGGAAAGAACACTCCCAAACTCATTCTACGAGGCCACCATCACCTTGATACCAAAACCAGGGAAGGATGGCACAAAGAAAGAAAACTACAGGCCAATATCACTGATGAACATAGATGCAAAAATCCTCAACAAAATACTAGCAAACAGAATCCAACAGCACATTAAAAGGATCATACACCATGATCAATTGGGGTTTATTCCAGGAATGCAAGGATTCTTCAATATATGCAAATCAAACAATGTGATAAACCATATTAACAAATTAAAGGAGAAAAACCATATGATAATCTCAAAAGATGAAGAGAAAGCTTTTGCCAAAATTCAACACCCATGTATGATAAAAACCCTGCAGAATGTAGGCATAGAGGGAACTTTCCTCAACATAATAAAGGCCATATATGACAAACCCACAGCCAACATTGTCCTGAATGGTGAAAAACTGAAACCATTTCCACTAAGATCAGGAACAAGACAAGGCTGCCCACTCTCACCACTCTTTTTTTTTTTTTTTTTTTTTTTTTTTTTTTTTTTTTTTGCGGTACGCAGGCCTCTTAAGTGTTGTGGCCTCTCCAGTTGTGGAGCACAGGCTCCGGACGCGCAGGCTCCGGACGCGCAGGCTCAGAGGCCACGGCTCACGGGCCTAGCCACTCCGCGGCATGTGGGATCTTCCCAGACCGGGGCACGAACCCGTGTCCCCTGCATTGGCAGGCAGACTCTCAACCACTGCGCCACCAGGGAAGCCCTCACCACTCTTATTCAACCTAGTTTTGGAAGTTTTAGCCACAGCAATCAGAGAAGAAAAGGAAATAAAAGGAATCCAAATTGGAAAAGAAGAAGTAAAGCTGTCACTGTTTGCAGATGACATGATACTAAACATAGTGAATCCTAAAGATGCTACCAGAAAACTACTAGAGCTTATCAATGAATTTGGTAAAGTAGAAGGATACAAAATTAATGCACAGAAATCTCTGGCATTCCTGTACACTAATGATGAAAAATCTGAAAGTGAAATCAAGAAAACACTCCCATTTACCATTTCAACAAGAAGAATAAAATATCTAGGAATAAACCTACCTAAGGAGACAAAAGACCTGTATGCAGAAAATTATAAGACACTGATGAAAGAAATTAAAAATGATACAAATAGATGGAGAGATATACCAGGCTCCTGGACTGGAAGAATCAATATTGTGAAAATGACTCTACTACCCAAAGCAATCTACAGATTCAATGCAATCCCTATCAAACTACCACTGGCATTTTTCACAGAACTAGAACAAAAAATTTCAAAATTTGTTTGGAAAAACAAAAGACCCCGAATAGCCAAAGCAATCTTGAGAATGAAAAACGGAGCTGGAGGAATCAGGCTCCCTGACTTCAGACTATACGACAAAGCTACAGTAATCAAGACAGTGTGGTACTGGCACAAAAACAGAAAGATAGATCAATGGAACAGGATAGAAAGCCCAGAGATAAACCCATGCACCTATGGTCAACTTATCTTTGATAAAGGAGGCAGGAATGTACAGTGGAGAAAGGACAGCCTCTTCAATAAGTGGTGCTGGGAAAACTGGACAGGGACATGTAAAAGTATGAGATTAGATCACTCCCTAACACCATACACAAAAATAAACTCAAAATGGATTAAAGACCTAAATGTAAGGCCAGTAACTATCAAACTCCTAGAGTAAAACATAGGCAGAACACTCTATGACATAAATCACAGCAAGATCCTTTTGGACTCACCTCCTGGAGAAATGGAAATAAAAACAAAGATAAACAAATTGGACCTAATGAAACTTCAAAGCTTTTGCACAGCAAAGGAAACCATAAACAAGACCAAAAGACAACCCTCAGAATGGGAGAAAATATTTGCAAATGAAGCAACTGACAAAGGATTAATCTCCAAAATTTATAAGCAGCTCATGCAGCTCAATAGCAAAAAAAACAAACAACCCAATCCAAAAATTGGGCAGAAGACTTAAATAGGCATTTCTCCAAAGAAGATATACAGACTGCCAACAAACACATGAAAGAATGCTCAACATCATTAATCATTAGAGAAATGCAAATCAAAACTACAATGAGATATCATCTCACACCAATCAGAATGGCCATCATCAAGAAATCTAGAAACAATAAATGCTGGAGAGGGTGTGGAGAAAAGGGAACACTCTTGCACTGCTGGTGGGAATATGAATTGGTATAGTCACTATGGAGAACAGTATGGAGGTTCCTTAAAAAACTAAAAATAGAACTACCACATGACCCAGCAATTCCACTACTAGGCATATACCCCGAGAAAACCATAATTCAAAAAGAGACATGTACCAAAATGTTCATTGCAGCTCTATTCACAATAGCCTGGAGCTGGAAACAACCTAAGTGTTCATCATCAGATGAATGGATAAAGAAGATGTGGCACATATATACAATGGAATATTACTCCGCCATAAAAAGAAATGAAACTGAGCTATTTGTAATGATGTGGATAGACCTAGAGTCTGTCATACAGAGTGAAGTAAGTCAGAAAGAGAAAGACAAATACCATATGCTAACACATATATACGGAATTTAAAAAAAAAAATGTCATGAAGAACCTAGGGGTAAAACGGGAATAAAGACACAGACCTAGTTGAGAATGGACTTGAGGATATGGGGAGGGAGAAGGGTAAGCTGTGACAAGGCGAAAGAGAGGCATGGACATATATACACTACCAAACGTAAGGTAGATAGATAGTGGGAAGCAGCCGCAGAGCACAGGGAGGTCAGCTCGGTGCTTTGTGACCGCCTGGAGGGGTGGGATGGGGATCGTGTGAGGGAGGGAGATGCATGAGGGAAGGGATGTGGGAACAGATGTATATGTATGACTGATTCACTTTGTTATAAAGCAGAAACTAATAAAAAAATAATGAAAAAAATACCCTATGCTAACACATATATATTGAATCTAAAAAAAAAATGGTTCTGTGGAACCTATGGGCAGGACAGGAATAAATACACAGACATAGAGAATATTCTTGAGGACATGGGGAGGTGGAAGGGTAAGCTGGGACGAAGTGAGAGAGGGGCATGGACATATATACACTACCAAATGTAAAACAGATAGCTAGTGGGAAGCAGCTGCATAGCACAGGAATTCAGCTCAGTGCTTTGTGACCACCTAGAAGGGTGGGATAGGGAGGATGGGAGGGAAATGCAAGAGGGAGGGGATATGGTAATATTTGTATATGTATAGCTGTTTTACTTTGTTATTAAGCAGAAACTAACACACCATTGTAAAGCAATTATACTCCAATAAAGATGTTTTAAAAAGTTATAAAATGATTGCCAAAAACAAAGAATGTTAAACATATAGGAATTAGAAAAATCAACTGTAAATTATATTTGGTTCACAAAGGCCATCAAAATTGGAATTAAATCCATATGGAATAAACTAAAATGGAAAACTTTTCTATCAAAACCTATGGGATACCGAGATCTCTATACTTAGAAGAAAATAAACAGACTTAAATGTCTTTATATTAAAAAGGAGGGCTTCCATGGTGGCGCAGTGGTTGAGAGTCCGCCTGCCGATGCAGGGGACACGGGTTCGTGCCCCGATCCCGGAAGATCCCACATGCCGCGGAGCGGCTGGGCCCGCGAGCCATGGCCGCGGAGACTGTGTGTCCGGAGCCTGTGCTCCGCAACGGGAGAGGCCACAGCAGTGAGAGGCCCGCGTACAGCAAAAAAAAAAAAAAAAAAAAGGAAATGTGAAAATAGATGATCTTATTTCTCATTATATGATTTGAGAAAACTATAAGATCAATGTTGTAGGAAGTAGGAATTAATAAACAAGCTGATATCAGTAAGTTGGAAAGTAAAATATATGAAAAAATAAATATAAAATCTTTTTTAGAAAAAATCAATAAAGTAGTTATCTATCTCAAACTTATAGTTAAGGAAGAAAGAGAGCAAATGCACAATATTCGAATTATAAATGAAGCTTAACCACAGATACTGAAGAGATTAATATATCAAAATTCTCCTCTGAAGAGAATTCAACACACAATTCCAAGACAACAAATTTTCAAACCTAGAGAACATTTCATGATCTTCTAACAAAACATCATTTCTAAAAATTAACCCAAAACTATTGGAAACCTTAATAACCTAATTATGATAAAGCTATTGAAAATGTGGCTCAAGAGCGATCACTGTAAAAGCTGGAGCAGATTGAGTCAAAGTTGAATTTATCAAATCTTTAATGTACAGATCATTTCAAATTTATTTAAACTATTTCCAGAGAAAAAATGAAAATAAATTCCAATTCATTTTATGTAGACAGCATAAGTTTATTACCATGACTATGAAAATGGTATTAAAATAAACCTTATAAACCAATATGATTATAGATGAAAACATTCTAAATATTATAACATATTAGAAAATAGAATTGATATAGCATATTATAATACACTGTAGCCAATTAATGTTCCACAGATGCAAAGTGTTGTATATCAGGAAATCTATCTACATAATCCATTTAATTTATAAATTAAAGGAGAAAAGCAGTAGTATTTTATCAACAAATGTTAAAATCTTATTTGATAAAGTTCAGTTGCCATTTCTAGTAAGTTATCTAAATAAGATAATAATTGAATTACTTAAATATAATAAATACTATCAAAAACCTCAAATGAATATTGTCTCAAACAGTCAGATCTTAAAACCAATACAATTAAAATCAGTAAGTTTTTATCATTATTTTCAGCATTGTTTTGGATATTCTTGGATAAGACAAATAACTGGTATAAATATCAGAAAAGTGATAAAATGATTTCATGATAGTTTATCTGTAAAACTACATATAATCTATAGCAAAAAAAACTAAGGGGAGAATTTGATGAGTTGCTTGAGTAATACATAAATATACAAATATTAACTGCTGTTAACTGCTACAGATTCTAGCAGTAAGAATGTAGAAGAGTCAATGGAAAAAATATTTTACTCACTAGAGTGAAAAAACTAAATAAATGGAAATAAAAGCAAAGTCAAAGAACCTATATCAAGAAAATAATAAACACAGAAGAATTTAAAACAAGGTTTGAATGAATATAATAAAACTATCAGTTATTCCAAAACTGATCTCTCAAATCAATACAATTCCAGTTAGAATCCCAAGAATGTTGTTGTTTCATAATTGCATGAAATGATCTTAAAATTTATACTGAAGATTAAATGACAAAGTATAGTCAAAAATTATGAAAAAATAGGTTGGTTGATCCTTGCTTTATAGATATACTGTAATCCTCTTTAATAAAATCAGTATGGTATTGGTATAGTCATATGCAAGTAGGTCAATAAAACACAATGGAGAAAACTGAAATAGATTCCAATATATATGAGAATGTAAAATATGACAAAGGTAATATTTTAATTGTTTGTGCAAAGGCTGGATTATTTTCCATAAATGTCACTGGCATAAAAAAATCTAAAAGAAAACAAACTTAAAACCTTCAGTTAAGACGTGAAGAAAAACATTAATGAACTTCAGATTGATTCAAGATTTAAATGTGGATAAAATAATAAAAGTCATGTAAGAACACACAGGAGTTTATATATAAAATCTGGGGCACAGAGAAATGATCAGCTTCTTAACCCAAACTGGAAACTCAGGAGTTTTAAATGAAAAAAAAAAAAAAGTAGACATATTAGACTATATAAAAATGTAATGCCGAGCTAGGAGGAACCAAGATGGTGGAGTAGAAAGAAATGCTCTCACTCCCTCTTGTGAGAACACCAAGATCACAACTAGCTGCTGGACAATCATCAACAGGAAGACACTGGAACTCACCAAAAAACATACCCCACATCCAAAGACAAAGGAGAAACCACAGTGAGACAATAAGAGGAGTGCAATCACAGTAAAATCAAATCCCATAACTGCTGCATTGGTGACTCACAGACTGCAGAACACACACCACAGAAGTCAACCCACTGTAGTGAAGGTTCTGAGCCTCACGTCAGGCTTCCCAACCTGGTGTTCCGGCAATGGGAGGAGGAATTCCTAGAGAATCAGACTTTGAAGCCTACTGGGATTTGACTGCAGTACTTCAACAGGACTGGGGAAAACAGAGACTCCACTCTTGGAGGGCACACACAAAGTAGTGTGCACATCAGGACCCAGGGGAAGGAGCAGTGACCCCAGGGTAGACTGAACCAGTCCTATGTGCTAGTGTTGGAGAGTCTCCTGCAAAGGTGGGGGTGGCTGTGGCTCACCGTGGGGACAAGGACACTGGCAGCACAAGTTCAGAAAATATTCCTTGGCAGGAACCCTCCCAGAGTCCGTCATTAGCCCCACCAAAGAGCTGAGGTAGGCTCCAGTGTTGTGTTGCCTCAGGCCAAACAACCAATAGGGAGGGAACCCAGCCCCACCAATCAGCAGTCAAGCAGATTAAAGTTTTACTGAGCTCTGCCCACCAGAGCAACAGTCAGCTCTACCCACCACCAGTCCCTCCCATCAGGAAACTTACACAAGCCTCTTAGACAGCCTCATCCACCAGAGGGCAGACAGCAGAAGCAAGAAGAACTACAATCCTGCAGCTTGTGGAACAAAAACCACATTCACAGAAATATAGACCAGATGAAAAGGCAGAAGGCTATGTACCACATGAAGGAACAAGATAAAACCCCAGAAAAACAACTAAATAAAATGGAGATAGGCAACCTTCCAGAAAAAGAATTCAGATTAATGATAGTGAAGATGATCCAGGACCTCAGAAAAATAATGGAGGCAAGGACTGGGAAGATGCAAGAACTGTTCTACAAAGATATAGAAGAATTAAAGAAGAAACAAATAGAGATAAACAATATAATAACTGAAATGAAAAATCCTCTAGAAGGAATCAATAGCAGAATAAATGAGGCAGATGAACGAATAAGTGACCTGGAAGACAGAATGGTGGAATTCACTGCTGCAGAACAGAATAAAGAAAAAATAATGAAAATAAATGAAGACAGCCTAAGAGACATGTGGGACAACATTAAACATAACAATATTCACATTATAGGGGTCCCAGAAGGAGAAGAAAAAGGATCCAAAAAATTATTTGAAGAGTTTATAGTCGAAAATTTCCCTAACATGGGAAAGGAAATAGCCACCAAGTCCAGGAAGTGCAGAGAGTCCCTTACAGGATAAATCCAAGGAGAAACACGCCAAGACACATAGTAATCAAATTGACAAAATAAAAGACAAAGAAAAATTATTGAATGCAGCAAGGGGAAAACAACAAACAACATACAAGGGAATTCCCATAAGGTTAAGAGCTGATTTCTTGGCAGAAACCCTACAAGTCAGAAGGGAGTGGCATGATATACCTGAAGTGCAGAAAGGGAAAAAGCTACAACCAAGATTACTCTACCTGGCAAGTATCTCATGCAGATCTGATGGAGAAATCAGAAGCTTTACGGAGAAGCAAAAGCTAAGAGAATTCAGCACCACCAAACCAAGTGTACAACAAATGCTAAAGTAACATCTCTAAGTTATTGGGAATCAGAAGAGAAAAAAAGGACCTACTAAAACAAACCCAAAACAATTAAGAAAATGCTCATATGAACATACGTATTGATAATTACCTTAAACATGAATGGATTAAATGCTCCAACCAAAAGACACAGGCTTGCTGAATGGATACAAAAACAAGACCCATATATATGCTGTCTAAAAGAGACCCACTTCAGACGTAGAGACACATACAGACTGAAAGTGAGGTGATGGAAGAAGATATTCCATGCAAATGGAAATCAAAAGAAAGCTAGAGTAGCAATACTCATATCAGATAAAATAGACTTTAAAATAAAGAGTGTTACAAGAGACAAGGAATGACAGTACATAATGATCAAGGGATCAATCCAAGAAGAAGATTTAACAATTATAAATGTATATGCTCCCAACATAGGAGCACCTCAATACATAAGGCAACTGCTAACAGCTAAAAAAGAGGAAATCAACAGTAACACAATAATAGTGGGGGACTTAACACCTCACACCAAAGGACAGATCATCCAAACAGAAAATTAATATGGAAACACAAGCTTAAAATGACACAATAGACCAGATAGATTTAATTGATATTTATAGGACATTCCATCAAAAGACAGCAGATTGCACTTTCTTCTCAAGTGTGCACAGAACATTCTCCAAGATAGATCACATCTTGGGTAACAAATCAAGCCTCAGTAAATTTAAGAAAATTAAAATCATGTCAAGCATCTTTTCTGACCACAGTGCTATGAGATTAGAAATGAATTACAGGGAAAAAAGGTAAAAAACACAAACACATGGAGGATAAACAGTATGTTACTAAATAACCAAGAGATCACTGAAGAAATCAAAAAGGAAATCAAAAAATACCTAGAGACAAATGAAAATGAAAACACGACGATCCAAAACCTATGGGATGCAGCAAAAGCAGTTCTAAGATGGAAGCTTATAGCTATACAAGCCTACCTCAAGAAACAAGAAAAACCTCAAATATACAATCTAAACTTACACCTAAAGGAACTACAAAAAGAAGAACAAACAAAATCCAAAGTTAGTAGAAGGAAAGAAATCATAAAGATCAGAGCAGAAATAAATGAAATAGAAACAAAAAACAATAGCAAAGATCAATAAAACTAAAAGGTGGTTCTTTGAGAAGATAAACAAAATTGACAAACCATTAGCCAGATTCATCAAGAAAAAGAGGGAGAGGACTCAAATCAATAAAATTAGAAATGAAAAAGGAGACGTTACAACAGACACTGGAGAAATACAAAGCATCCTAAGAGACTATGAAAGGAACTCTATGCCAATAAAATGGACAACGTGGAAGAAATGGACAAATTCTTAGAAAGATATAACCTTCCAAGACTGAACCAGGAAGAAACAGAAAATATGAACAGAGCAATCACAAGAAATGAAATTGAAACTGTGATTAAAAATCTTCCACCAAACAAAAGTCCAGGACCAGATGGCTTCACAGGTGAATTCTATCAAACATTTAGAGAAGAGCTAACACCCATCCTTCTCAAACTCTTCCAAAAAATTGCAGAAGAAGGAGCACTCCCAAACTCATTCTATGAAGCCACCATCACCCTGATACCAAAACCAGACAAAGATACTACAAAAAAAGAAAATTACAGACCTATGTCACTGAGGAATATAGATGCAAAAATCCTCAACAAAATACTAGCAAACAGAATACAAAACCACATTAAAAGGATCATACACCATGATCAAATGGGATTTATCCCAGGGATGCAAGGATTCTCTAATATACACAAATCAATCAATGTGATACACCATATTAACAAGTTGAAGAATAAAAACCATATGATCATCTCAATAGATGCAGAAAAAGCTTTTGACAAAAGTCAACACTCATTTATGAGAAACACTCTCCAGAAAGGGGGCATAGAGGAACCTACCTCAACATAATGAAGGCCATTTATGACAAACCCACAGCAAACATTATTCTCAAAGGTGAAAAATTGAAAGTATTTCCTCTAAGATCAGGAACAAAACAAGGATGTCTACTCTCACGACGATTATTCAACATAGTTTAGGAAGTCCTAGCCATGGCAGTCAGAGAAGAAAAAGAAATAAAAGGAATACAAATTGGAAAAGAAGAAGTAAAACTGTCACTGTTTGCAGATGACATGATATTATGCATAGAGAATCCTAAAAATGCAACCAGAAAACTACTAGAGCTAGTCAATGAATTTGGTAAAGTAGCAGGATACAAAATTAATGCACAGAAATCTCTTGCATTCCTGTACACTCATGATGAAATATCTGAAACAGAAATTAAGGAAACACTCCCATTTACCACTGCAATGAAAAGAATAAACTACCTAGGAATAAACCTAACTAGGGAGACAAAAGACCTGTATGCAGAAAAGTATAAGACACTGATGAAAGAAATTAAAGATGATACAAAGAGATGGAGAGATATACCACGTTCTTGGATTGGAAGAATCAATATTGTAAAAATGCCTATACTACCCAAAGCAATCTACAGATTCATTGCAATACCTATCAAATTACCAATGGCATTCTTTACAGAACTAGAACAAAAAATCTTAAAATTTGTATGGAGACACAAAAGTCCCAGAATACCTAAAGCAACTTGAGGGAAAAAAATGGAGCTGGAGGAATCAGACTCCCTGACTTCAGACTATACTACAAAGATACAGTAATCAAGACAATATGGTACTGGCACAAAAACAGAAATGTAGATTAGTGGAGCAAGATAGAAAGCCCAGAGGTAAACCCATGCACCTATGGTCAACTAATCTATGACAAAGGAGGTGAGGATATACAATAGAAAAAAGATCGTGTCTTGAATAAATTGTGCTGGGAAAACTGGACAGTTACATGTAAAAGAATGAAATTAGAACACTCCCTAATACCATACATAAAAATAAACTCAAAATGGATTAGAGACCTAAATGTAAGACCAGACACTATAAAACTCTTAGAGGAAAACATAGGAAGAACACTCTTTGACGTAAATCATAGCAAGATCTTTTTTGATCCACCTCTTACAGTAATGGAAATAAAAACAAAAATAAACAAATGGGACTTAATGAAACTTCAAAGCTTTTGCACAACAATGGAAACCATAAACAAGATGGAAAGACAACCCTCAGAATTGGCGAAAATTTTTGCAAACGAATAAGTGGACAAAGGATTAATTTCCAAAATATATAAACAGCTCATGCAGCTCAATATTAAGGAAACAAACAACCCAATCCAAAAATGGGCAGAAGACCTAAATAGACATTTCTCCAAAGAAGACATACAGATAGACAAGAAGCACATGAAAAGCTGCTCAACATCACTAACTATTAGAGAAATGCAAATCAAAACTACAATGAGGTATCACCTCACACCAGTTAGAATGGACATCATCAGAAAATCTACAAACAACAGATGCTGGAGAGGGTGTGGAGAAAAGGGAACCCTCTTGCACTGTTGGGAGGAAAGTAAATTGATACAGCCACTATGGAGAACAATATGGAGGTTCCTTAAAAAACTAAAAATAGAATTACCATATGACACAGCAATCCCACTACTGGGCATATACCCAGAGAAAACCATAATTCAAAAAGACACAGCACCCCAATGTTCCTTGCTGCACTATTTACGATAGCCAGGTCATGGAAGCAACCTAAATGCCCATCAACAGATGAATGGATAAAGAAGTGTGGTATATATATACAATGGAATATTACTCAGCCATAAAAAGGAACGAAATTGGGTCATTTGTTGAGACATGGATTGATCTAGAGACTGTCATACAGAGTGAAGTAAGTCAGAAAGAGAAATACAAATATCATATATTAACGCATATATGTGGAACCTAGAAAAATGGTACAGGTGAACCGGTTTTCAGGGCAGAAATTGAGACACAGATGTAGAGAACATATGTATGGCCACCAAGGGGGGAAAGCGGTGGGGGTGGTGGGGTGATGAACTGGGTGATTGGGATTGACATGTATACACTGATATATATAAAATTGATGACTAATAAGAACCTGCTGTATAAAAAAATAATTAAAATAAAATTTAAAAATTTAAAAAACAATACAACAACTAATACTAAACTTTCTTTGGGTTATTTGTATGGAAATATGTTAATATAAATGTTTCAGACATTACATGAAATTCTTAAAAATCTTATATGCTCTGGTATAATGTTATAAGTCATAATTCTAGTTATTATTTTAAAATGTATATCTCAGAAATAACTAAATTTCCTTGTCAATTGCATTATTATGAGCTTTCATCAAATATTTAACCGTGGTCAGTTTTAAGTCTTTTGTCATTTACAGACAGTTCTGGGTGTACTCTGATGCTCTTGCAAAAATGTTCCTATAAAAGGGTTTCACCTTCAAGGAATTCATGGAAAAGACTCTGACAAGCACAGGTTACTGGTAACTGACTATACTGCTGAACTGAATGAATAAGCATTTTCAGCACTCTAATGGAAAACTGATGAATTCATAAGAGTGCTAACAAAGATCAAGAAGAAAAAAGATTAATTACATGGGACTGAGTGAACTGATGAGGATGATTATAATTTTTGTGACTTTGTTTGAATAAAAACAAATGTAATGCCATGGAAAGACAGCAATAACATATATCTATAAGTTAGATATGGGGGAAAGCTCTTCTCATAGGTTGCTGGAGAAATTATGCATTAATTGATGAAGTTTTCTGGGAGCATTGTTGATATCATCTTTAATCTAGAAATCTCAATTTTAGGAAATATAAACACAAAAATAAAAACACCAATATATAAGGATTATATACAAGAGTGTGTGTGTGTGTGTATATATATATATATGTGTGTGTGTGTGTGTGTGTGTGTGTGTGTGTGTGTATTACAGCATTGTTCATAATGGCAAAAAATGAAAAATAGGTGAATGTCTTTCAGTAGGTGCACTAGTGAATAAATCATGCTACAGCTTCAAAATAGAATCTTCTGCAGACATTAAAAAAGAATTAATCACTTCTATACCAGCTTTGTTTGAGGAATTTCCATAAGTTATATTTGAATAAGAAAACTAAATGCAGAAAATATCTGGGGGTAGGAAAAAGGAACCTGCATTTTACAATTGCTCAACAAAGTTTGAGAATTTTTCATAATTTATGTGCATGAAAAACTATGCCACGTGGTGAAATAAGAATAGATCAAGTTTTGTACATAAATAGTTGTTCTGCATTTTTTAACCTAAACAAATACATCTTTACTTTGATGCTGTTATTCTTTTAGAAATCCAGACCAAAATTCCTTTGATGGGCATTCAGCTTTTAACAGCTCCTTATCTCTCCTCTTAGAATAGCCATATGCCAAAGGGTCAGGTGGCACTTTTCCAGGGAAGCATGTTCAGACACAATACTGAGTGGAATATTCTTGTGTACTCCCCTATTTGGATCCTTCTTTAGTGTCAAGAGTTAGACTGTATATGCAGTCAGCCTTCCAGTGATGTGATTCTTGATAATTCTTAGATCTCTTTCTGCAGTTCGTAAATAAATGCTCACCATCCCCACACACAAAATAAACTCACACAGTATTCAGTATAACATTGAGCCATAGGGAGTATTTTAAAAGCCTACCTATGTCATTCATTCCTTTAATAAATTTTTACTTAGCACTGGTTTTATACAAATATTATAGTAGCTTCTCCGAGTATGTAATGATGAAAAAATAGACATGGTTCCTGGCCTCCTGAATCTTAAAGTCTAGTGGAAAAGACAGATAATAAATATGTATAATTATTATATGTAAATAAATTTCATAATGCTTTGATTCTTAGACATACTTTTTTTTTACATCTCTGAAATCTAGATATATATTATAATTGATGGAGTATCATAACTTAATTGGCAGCATCCTTAGTTTGTTTTCAGTGATCCATAAAATGACGGTGCATCTTACAACTGATGGCATCTGAGATTCAATGAAAGAAGACGTATTCACAAACTGAGTTACATATTATGAATTCTTGAAAAACCGAGAAAAGTGAGAGATGATGGACCTACTGAGGAAGGATCAGGCAATGTTTTATTTTATATTTCTTTTGGTAGAATTGATCTTCAACAACTTCTGCTACACTCTTACTAATGTTTTTCATCCTCAGAACTTTTAATCCAGTCCAATAAAAAAAAACTAGGAGCATATAAGACTTGTTGCTTGTTTTCAAACATTACCTTAAAGTTTATCAGCTACGATACATCCTGAACTATGGTAGTGGAGGTGGCGATGTAAATAAATGGAACAATTTGTAAAGAACTTAGGTCATAAAGTCGAAAGAATGACAGAATATGAGAGATGAGGGGTTCTGATATGGGTTGATCAATATGAAACCACTGTGACATATGAAAACAACTACTGATTAAGATTTACTAGAATAACAGAAACTAATTTTTTTCAGAGTAATTTTAAATGGCACAATTGTCAAATTTATGTTCTCTAAGAACAGAAACTAAGACTTTTAACTTGATAAACTCACATATTACATAGAATAATGTTGTGAACAAGGTAAGTATGTTTTAGACATATCACATAAAACAAGCAAAAGTGGCCAACATGCCTGAATAATCCATAATTTGGATCAGTTATTTAATCCACATGACTAATTAGTACCATTGATGGTAACTAGAAAGAATTATTTATTTAATATGGCTTTTAAACAAGAAAATCTCAAATCCAGTGAGAAGAATTATGTTTCTTCAGCTTCAAACAATGCAAAAAAGTGTTTTAAATATCTAAAGGCAACAATGTATTTTATTGCTGAAGAAATAGAGTTACTAAAGTGTGTTTATAATAATAAAACCAGATAAACTTTTTTGAAAGAACTATCATCTATTGGGGATTATATTATCACTGTGTTGATACAGTATCTAATGTTTTGGAACCAATAATAAATCCTTTCTAGTTATATAATGAATGCTTTTCAAGATTTTTTAATCTCATTTATTATCTCCATGATATTAGGAAGTGGCTAAGATTTTATTCCTAATTTTATAGATGCTGAAAGCATCTGTGATACATAAAAAGAAACTCACATGAGCTAGCATGTGTATGTTGCCATTGAAGATGTTGGATGACCACCTGGTGAGGATGCTGTAGAGAAGATTTAAGCACTGGACTAGTGATTAACCTATATCATAGAAATTCCTTTTACAACTCTGAGATTCTATGAATGTCAATAGCAGAAATGTAGCTCTCCATTGGATTTGAATTTTGCCTGTTCACCCTTGTCTAGAGTTAAGAACTTGGGAACCAAAATCACACCGCATGGGTTCAAATCCTGACTCTACCTGTTAATTATCTTATAACTTCAGGTATCTGTTTCAAAGTTTCATAAAACAGAGATTAATGCAAAGAGTTGTTGTGAGTATCAAATAATATATGTAATGCATCTAGCAAAGAGCTGGATACATAGTAGATACAAAATAAATATCATTTTTTATTACTATTATTCACCAGGTGATACAGAAAATTAGAAATATTTAACTTACACATCCATGGGGCAGCATAGCACTAAGTCACTGTCAGATATAGATGGACTTGAATCCTAGCTCTAGTTGAGCATCAGTTCTCTCACATGTAACATAGAAGAAAAACATTTTTTCTCATGTGGTTTTGTTTTGTATAGTTTGAATGAAGTAAGGTATGATAAAGCAGATGATGTTTTTATTTTACATAATGAAATCATATATTGGTTATTTGGATATACTTGGAACATTTTTCTCTTTTCATCAGAATGCTTGTCTCTGATGAGATACATATACTTAGTTTTAAGTTCTCATGGAACTATCATCTTTGCATTGTTAGTCCTCAAAATAAAAACTCTTGAAAATATGCTGGCTAAGCTTACAACATACTAGCTCTGAGCAATATTGTGCCTTTGACTGCAAGCAGAAACAAATGTGAAATCACAAATTGCATGGTCAATTTCTACCCTGAGCTTCCTTCTAGTGTTTGCTATATGGGTAAACATTCAATTGGAGAACCGTGACCACATAAATGATATATTCTAAATTATGAGAATCATAGCCTTACCTGTCTATTCAACAGACTGTTTCTTTAAATATAGAGAATAACAATGTTGACGGTGCTACAGTATTCATAACTAAAGAACTGATTCACTGTACCATAGTCTGACTTCAGGCAGAATGATAACCAAGATTATCATTTCTCAGGGCAAGCCATGGCCCAATTAAAAAAAAATCTAAGTTATTAAAAAGCACTGAAATAGCATATGTCATTGTCCAAAACATGCACCAAATTACCATCTCCAAAACATGCACCAAATTTTAAAAGCTCATGTTTTAACTGATAAATCAGTGAGCATGAAGTATAATTTCCTTAGTTTAAGTGTATATATATTCCTTGTGATGGGCTGTATTTATTTCCTATGTACTATAATCCCTGAATGCAGTTAGTGTATCAATTTTGAGTTTTCCTCAAGCTGTAAGTAACATTAATTACTGAGCAGGCAGTTTGACATCTGCATTGAATATATCTGTATTCATAAAACATAATTATCTTTGGAAGTTGAACAATATGTTCTTATTAATGAATGCCAATATATGAGCGTTATGTTATTTTAGATGTATTTTAGATGTAGTTGCATTTTAGTCTATACCCAAGCAAATGTATTCAGAGTTTCTTCTCTAATTTTCTAGAGTAAACCCTGTCTATTGTATACAAAATGATGTCAATGTATTTCCTTGGTCAAATAATTAAAGGAACCTTGAAATTTTTAGGCACAAAACCAAAAAATCAATATCATAGCAAACACAGAAAATACAAGTAAGTCAAGTTTTAAACAAACAGATGTATGTGTTTTCCTTTTTGGATAAGGATAAACATTTATAGTCTTTCTGTAAAGTACATTTGAATTGCTGTTTTTCCTCCCTGCTGACAAAATAGATTAGTCTAGATGATTTCTGTCCATAAAAGGTTTTATACTTTTGACTCAGTCATTTAACTCCTACCAAATTACCCTTTTTACAAACATTCTCCTTGTCAAATTTAGAGAGAAATTTGCATTTGTCATTTTGGTTCTTTCTCACTTTACTGTTCCCCTATCATTTGCCCTATTCCTAACTCTTTCCTTAAGAAACAGAATACAGTAGTAAAGAAGTTTTTCTTCCTGTGCCTACCAGCAATTTCTACCTGCAGATAATCTGAAATGTGTTTTAAAATAATGCTGATAGGTTCAAATAAGAGAAAGAAGGCAAGTTAGACTCAATGTAATCCAACATCTTTTCTGTTGGTTGCATTTTTAGAGCCAGTATTCCTAGCACATATCTGCTTTTAACAATAGGTGCGAATAAGGCTTATCAGGATACTGCAGTGAAATTTAAACAAAAGACATTTAACACTGTGACATGTGTTGTATTTAAATTACTCATTTGAAGCATTTCTTTTGGTTTTGGTTCTTTTGGTTCGGGGCTAATCAGAAGCCCAGTAACTCTTTGAGGCTTTTCCCTACCACCCGCACAGTTTCCTTATGGCCACAAAATAAATCAAAGAGTCAGTAGGGTCAAGTGGAAGTACGACATCAAAGTCATGGAGGGCCTTAGTTTAGTGGGGGAAGGCCCTGCTTCCCCATACTCTGTGCCTAGCTTATTGGATATTTATTAAAGCCACAATTGAGGCAGAGCCTCTCTAGGGAAGAGACATGACCATTCTTCATCTTAGTGTCCCCCTGTGCCTATCACAGTGTGTCACATAGAAGATGCTGAATAAATGATTGTAAAGAATGAATGAATGATGAAGAAGTAAATAAATTTCTAATCAGCCATAAGGGTGTTCTATATGCCCAAATGAGAATTGGATGGGATTTTTTTTTTCGCATATACTGAGAGAATAGCGAGGGGGATGCTTAGAATACCACCAGATCAGAGTTCCTCTCTTGGTGATTCAATCCTTTGCCTCTTCTGAGCTTGCAGGGTGCATAAATACATCTTAATGCAAATTGCAAAGACCAAAAAGGAAATTTTCATATTAGTGCTCATAAGTCATAGTCTACACAGGTGTTGGGGCATTTAGATATGGTGGTGCTCTAAAATCTACTTATCAGATATCACCAACCCATTCAAGGCACAAATTCAAAGAAAAGTACTTAAATCAATGTTTCTTAGTGAAGCCGAATCAAATGGCAATGCAATGCACTGGATTGGGTGATCTAGCTCCATATTGTCCAGAGGCTAAAATTAAACAACCTAACTAATTAAGATCTCTCTTTTCTCCCTTCTGCCCATCCAAAGGCTAATCAATTTGGCAGATATTCAGTGGCTCTGACTCTTTTGCTTATATTATATAGACATAGCCATAGACTAAACTGGCCCAGGCAGATTTGAAATGCTCACTCAGCACGTACTTTCTACATGCTCTGCTTTAAGCCACAATTTAATGAAAAGAGAATATATTTCAAGTTGTTCTCTGCTTTAACAGTTATCTGTTAAAAACCCAGGTTAATGCACACACATGAATAATAGGTATCCAATTTTTCTCTATTAGACTTTGGAAAACATTATTAACGTGCTTTATGGCACATATTAAATTTTAATTATTTTCCTTTTTTTTCTTCAAATGAATCATAATCTACAGTACATTCACAACTTTTGTGTTTTGACAGATTAATTACATTTGCCATATCTGGTAGCCTGGTGGCAGGGGTAAAAAGCCTCAAATTAAGCAGTCCTGGAATAATTCTACTCTTTAAAGAATGTGTTTTAACAAAACATGATCATGACTTAAAATGCTAAGATGCTGAAAATAGTGTAGGCTACAGAAAGATAAGAATTAGAATTTATCTCAGAGGAAGAGTTACATAATGAGAGGTTATAGCAGATATTTGATTAGTGGGCTATGAAAACAACAAATCCTGAATGGAAATTTATACATACCTACTGTTTGTAGTACTTTCTCAAATGGATGCACATTATGCTGTTCAGAAAAGAAAAAAATAAAGCATTCTCTGATTGCAAATAAGCATAAAAGTTTTCCCTCTAATTTTCAGATGGAAATTATATTCTCATTCTCCTGGCTGCTATAGACATGGCTTCTAGGGACCCAAGAACACGTTTCACTAAATTCATTACTCATACAGAAGGGATAGAGTTATGATTCTTTTCAATGCCATTGTCACTGAATTGCTAATTTGTCTGAATAATAAAAAGTTAGATGCAATGTTGGAATAGATGACTTTTCAGGTCCCTTCTAACCCCAGTTCTAGATGTATCCATGATTCTAATATCTAAGACTGGAGAAATGTAACTCAAAAAGATGAATCTCACATCTCTTCCTAGAACTCAACTTGGTCCTTGGAGATTAAAAAAAAATTCTAACACATAGAAGGAATAGCTTAAGGGGACCAAATGATAAACATATTTAAATGTTTTTCTTTGGTTTCAAGTAGCTTCTCTAGAAAATGTTGCTTGGGAGTATTAAAGGCACACATACTTCTAAAGAGAGCAGAGTTCATTGCCATATAGAGATATTTGAAGGTGAAAATCAGAAGATTGAAAAAAAGGAGATATTGCTTAAGCAAGTAAAAGAAAAAGATGGGATCTCAGCATATCTTAGTAAATACTCAAGTGCTTAGAAAATCCTTTTGGGGGACTGATGAAAATAAATGCCCAATAAGAATAATCTTTGGAAATGTGAACAATGCATCTTAATAGAAAATACTTCAAACCCTCACAACTTTTACCTTCCAAGAATTTGGCTAAAACTAGATAAAAATGCAGGAAATTGGAATTTTAATATTCCGTTTGAAAAGGAGAAAGATAAATTATGACAACAGAATTAATTTTTGCTGTGATCTGATAAAAATTTCAAGGGTCATCAGTATTTTCACATTTTAGCACATAGTGATACATACACAATTATGCATGCCAACTTCTGTCCAGAAATAAGTAGACCCTATTCCCTGAAAGTATTACCTGAAAGGGAAACCTACTATGTGACAATATTTATGTAACATTTTCCTAAGAACCACAGTACCTGTAAACAATAGTTGAGCTATATTTATGTGACTGTACCTCGGAACTGAAGAAATAAAAGAATGGCAATTACTATCTTTACTATATTTAACAATCTCAAGACAGTCTCTTCAGCAAGTGATGCTGGGAAAGTTGGACAGCTGCATGTAAATCAATGAAGTTAGAACACACCCTCATGCCATGCACAAAAATAAACTCAAAATGGCTTAAAGACTTAAACATAAGACATGACATCATAAAACTCCTAGAAGAGAGCATAGGCAAAACATTCTCTGACATAAGTCATACCAATATTTTCTTAGGTCAGTCTCCCAAGGCAATAGAAATAAAAACAAAAATTAACAAATGGGACTTAATCAAACTTACAAGCTTTTGTGCAGCAAAGAAAACCATTTAAGAAAAGACAAGACAACCTACGGAATGGGAGAAAATATTTATCTCCAAAATATACAAACAGCTCATACAACTCAACAACATAAAAACAAACAACCCAGGGCTTCCCTGGTGGCACAGTGGTTGAGAGTCCGTCTGCCGATGCAGGGGACACGGGTTCGTGTCCCAGTCTGGGAAGATCCCACATGCCGCAGAGTGGCTAGGCCCGTGAGCCATGGCTGCTGAGCCTGCACGTCTGGAGCCTGTGCTCCGCAACGGGAGAGACCACAACTGTGAGAGGCCCACGTACCACAAAAAAACCACAACAACTAATAAAAACAACCCAATCAAAAAATGGGCAGAAGACCATAATAGACATTTCTCCAAAGAAGACATACAGATGGCCAATAAGCACATGAAAAGATGCTCAACGCCACTAATTATTAGAGAAATGTAAACCAAAACTACAATGAGTTATCACCTCACACCAATCAGAATGGTCATCATTAAAAGTCTACAAATAATAAATGCTGGAGAGGATGTAGCCAAGACATGGAAACAACCTAAATGTCCATTGACAGAGGAATGGATAAAGAAGGTGTGGTACATATATACAATGGAATGCTACTTAGCCATAAAAAGAATGAAATAATGCCATTTGTAGCAACATGGATGCAACTAAAGATTATCATACTAAGTGAAGTAAGTCAGAAAGAGAAAGACAATTATCATATGATATCACTTACATGTGGAATCTAAAATATGGCACAAATGAACCTATCTGCGAAACGGAAAGAGACTTGTGGACATAGAGAACAGACTTGTGGTTGTCAAGGGGGAGAGGGGTGGGGGAGGGAAGGACTGGGAGTTTGGTATTAGCAGATGCAAACTATTATATATAGGACGGATAAAAAACAAGGTCCTACTGTATAGCATGGAGAACTATATTCAATATCTTGTGATAACCATCATGGAAAAAATATTAAAAAAAGAATGTCTATATGTGTATAACTGAGTCACTTGGCTGTATAGCAGAGATTGGCACAACTTTGTAAATCAACCATACTTCAATAAAAATAAGTTATCTTTATCATCTTCATTCTCCTCATATTAACTCAGAACTTGGACAAGAGGCCTCACAATTTCACTGCATAATATAGGCAGGCAGGACAAAGGATAAATGTAGAACCCAACCAATGGCAGGGGGCAAGTGCTAGGGGACCGCTCCCAGCAATAGAGGTGGAATTTGAAAGTGCATCCAGCTAAGTAGGGGACTATCCAAGAAGCACAGATATCTCAATCCCAGTTGAAGAAATATTTGACAACCAAAATGGAAAAGCAGGATCCCAATAGCTAGCCAGAAAACTAAATCAGAGACTTTATAGACAACAGTCCTCAGAATTCTAGACATGAAATATCATCCAAGAAATCTGTCTATAACTAACTGGGGTAGTAAGCAGGATAAGAGGTTGAAATCTACAATTAGGGAACAAAGGTCAGTGGGACTGGTCTAATGCTGAGAAATAGTGAGAGCTGAAACTCAGAGCCAACAGACAGAATCTCTGGGTACTTCCAGTTCTGGTTCTGATTAGTATTAAAAGAAATGGGGTGAACAATAAAGGATTCAGTAAAGTAGTGGGTAGTTCCTGATTAGTAGGAGCTCATGCTATTTGAATCTTTTAACTGAATACTATATAATATTTAATGCACATAAAAGAATACACTTAACATATATTAGCAACCATAACACATACTAATAAAATAAACACCTGAGAGCCCACCACCCAACCTCACTGCTACAAGTTACAAAAGTCATTGACTCTACCTATGTATTAATACTTCTTCCCTATTTCAACCTCCTACCTTTCTCCAAAGGTAGTACATCCATTTGCAATTACATGTTTATCATCACTTGCTTTTGAAAATAGTTTTATCTCATATTTATGTATTCTTAAACAATACATTATTTGTTTTGCTTGTTTTTTAGCTTCATAAAAATGGATTCATACTATACAGACTGTAGTCACTGTAGTCTATAGTGACTTACATATTCACTATTTTTCTAAGATTTATCCAAATTTTGTGTGAGCTCTAAGTTGTTGTTTTTCAATGCTGTATGATATTCTATCTTTTCAATATACCAAAATTTATTTATCTATTTATTTATCCGTTCTTCGAGCAATATTATGAACAATGTTGTTATTAATATTTCCTATACAATTCTCGTAGTGAACATGTGTAAGAGTTCCCCTAAAACCTACTTTTAATTTGGATTTGTTGGGCCATAGGATATAGAGATGTTTAATTTTGCAAGCTAATGCCAAATTGTTTTCCAAATGTGTGTGTCAAATCTAGTCTTCCCTCAGCAGATTCTGTTTCCATTGATCTTTGCTCTTACCAACATTTGATAATGATAATCCTAATTTTTTCAGATGTGCAAAATGCTATTTCATGGTATTCTCAAATTGTATTTCTCTGATCAACAATGAGACAAACATCTTTTCATGTTTTTATTCTCCATGTTTGTTTCACCTTTTGAAAAATTCCTGTAGTAACTTTTGCCCATTTTAGCTATTGGTTTGTGGTTTTTACTTATGGATTTGTAGTAGTTTCTAAAAATTATATTCTACAAACTAATCATTTCACAGCTATATGTATTGTAAAAACATTGTCTCAATTTCAGGCTTGCCATTTTACTCTTCATAATGAACAGAAGTTCTCATTTTTAATGTAGTCTAATATATTGATCTTATCTTTTCTGGTTAGTATATTTGCATCTGATTTTAAAAATCCCCTACACTGAGGCCATAAAAATATTTTCCTATTTTTTTCCTAAAAGTTTGTTTTACATTATTTTACAAGTGAGCCAGGAAGAGGGAGTTGAAATAGAATGAAACAGGGATATTTCAATGATTCAACAAATTCTTCTGAGAGCTTATACTATTCAAGTTATTGCACTAAGGGCTGGGTCTTTCATTGACTCATTTATGTTTACCTCTTTAAATACAAACACTTTGGTCTAGCCTTCTCTCCCATATATCAGAAATTTGTACTGATGATCATAATCTAGAGAGTAATTAGAACAAATTTCTTAGATCGCATGTACCAATGTTAATTGAGTTGTGTCTAGCGCTATGGTTTTACTTAACTATCATTACCCATATTGCCACACTGTTAGGCCCTGACTTTTTTAGGTTTCACAGAAAATCTAGACTTTTTATGCAGGGTAGAGACTACATGTATGTAAAAAAGTGCCTTCCATAGTTTACAAAGTAGGCTACTACTTCATTAATGAATGTCTTGTAAGGAGAAAAAAAAACCAACTACATGGTAATCTGGAATAACAACAATGAAAAAACACTTTAGATTTTTTTAGGAGCTTTATTCAGGATATTGGACTTAGTGCCTTATTTTTTTTCCAAAGCCATTGCAAAAACACTACATCAAATAAGCAAGCTCCTCACACCCTCTGAGCACCAGATGTTAAACTAAGAAGTGTTTAGATGGTAAAACAATGAAAACAATAAGAAACTAGACCTCTTTATGTCTATATAATACAGAGGGTACTGTGATATTCCTTACAGATAGTTTCTACTAAAATAAGGAACACTACAGTAAATACACTGCACTAGTTATCTTCCAGATGAAGGTGATGGCATATCTCAGAATGGTCTGTTGTCCAAAGAGGTGACTTCAAGTTCTGGGAACTGGTGAACATTTTCTTGTGGAATATTTATGATGTGGACTTAAATTATATTTGCTATGGATGTGTTCTGAATAAAAACTTAGAAAATTAATTGCTTTCCTCTCAGAGAAGCTAACATTTCTCTTCCATTTCTTTTCATGTGCCTACCTGGTCTAGGAGCAGGAGAACACTTTGAAAGCTAAGTATGTGACTTCGTGCTTGCTGATTAATATCTATCAAATCATTTTGATAAACTCACTCTTCTACTGATTCCAAGAAAATTTCAAGTTTCAAATGCTTATGAATTCAAAAAACAAACTATAGGTCAGACCATTGCACCTATTCAACTCTCAGTAAAGGATCATCAGAAAGACTGTTTATGCTTGACTTTGGAAATTTCAACACAAATGCCTATGGTTGGTTTGTAATGTTGACACCATTGCCATCCCATATCCAGAGATACAACATTCAGAACCCATGCCTATAAAATGGACATGTAATTAGAAACTTCTTCAGAGTGACTGTAAGAGAGTGACTGACTATCCTTCAGTCACAAGCCATGGTTGGTGTTTACAGGGTTTGTGGCTATCAGAAACTCAGTTGAGACCCATTGGCCACATTTCAAAATGATCCACCTTATCTCCCATTGGTCACTGTCAGTGCTATGCCACACTGTTTGAGTATATTGTGTATATTTATCACAATTCTGATCCCCTGATTTGTGGTTGGTCTGCTTCAGCTCACCACACAAATATCATCTACCTTCCACAGACAATAAGACACATGATAAAATCCACAAGAATGATACTCCTGATAAGACAGCAGTGTCCTTAAAACCTAACAAATTTATTTTATTTTACAAGCCATAATTTTTACCACTAAAATGTTCCTGCAATGGAGAAGAAACTTTCATAATAACATGAAATGATATTACATTTGGAAAATTCTTCACCTTTTAATACGTCTCATCTTATCTGATTCCTACAATAACTCTATGGTAAGTACAACAGGTATCATGTGCCCCAATTAACAAATAAGAAACTAATACCAAGAGAAGGTTAAGTGACCTGCTTGGACACAAAAATTTTTGTAAATAGCTAGGCCACACCAAAGGACCCAGATTATTGTCCGTACTTTTTTAAAAATAGGATTTTGAAATAAACTGTGTTTTCTCAACTTTTCCCATAAGCCACAGCATAGCAAAAAAGGCCCTACAGGAATGAACATGGGATCAAAGACCTCCATCATCACTTAAACCAGAGCAACCCTGCTTTTTTCTAATTGTTTTATATTTGAGATCTGCATAAGATTTCTTATGAAAAAAAAAATAGTGCATGGGTACAAAAAGAATAAAAAGGTTTAAAAAACACTGGAATAAATTATATCCACCTCCAACTTTCTTTCTCTGATTAGTCAAGTGCTAATTAGTGAAAAGTCCATCTGTTCCCCATTTATGACTTCATTGTTGCTGTAGTATATTATAGTCATATTGGCCATTTAGTCATCTATAAAATAAAATCATCCTATTTTCACTAACAAGTACAAGTGTACATTTCTAAACACACACACATATACACATGTGGTTTTGATTTAGCATCTGTGTGTTTGAAGACCATGATCACATAATCTTGCAAGTGATAGAAAATCTAGGTTGCCCCATTCAATTTTAGAGGGTTGATGGTTCATAAAGACAACTAGGATACTTTTATTCACCACTAAGTAATACAGAATTATACAGGTACTGATGATGACGTCAGCTGTCATCAAGCTGTGGGGAGAAGAGGTGTGGTGATTTAAGAAAAAAAATGTGCAGACCAAGCAGATTTTCATGTGTTTGAAAGTTTTTCAGTTGCACTAGGGATGGGTTTAGCTGATTTTTCTAGGTAGCAAGGGCAAAATCATAGATATAAAGTAATAGTTCAAAAATACTGTCATTATACAAACAGAAAATAGTTAGAAAATGAAAAAAAAATATTAAAAGCTTTTACATAGTTACAAAAATATTTAGTGGACAAGGATGAATTTAACAAAAGATCAGTAAAACCTCTAACCCCAAAACTACAAAACATTGTGAAGAAATTTAAAAGGACCCAAGTAAATGGAAATTGGAAGTGTCAAATTGTTAAGATGACAACTCTCCCTATGAACTGATAGATTCAAAGTAATGTCAGTCATAATCCTACTAGGCTTTTTTGTAGAAATTGACAGGCTGAGTATAAAATTTATATAGAAAGGTAAGGGACCTAGAGTATCTAAGGAATTGGGGAGAAAATAAATGAAGCTGGACATCTTACACAACATGACAAGTACATACTACAAACCTCCAGTAATCAAGAAACCATTGTGCTGGTAATACAGATTGGAAAACAGACCAAGGGAGCAGAATGGAGAATCCAGAACTAGACACAGCCTTCTGTTGTTATTTGATTTTGACAAAAGGGATAAAGTAATAAAATTGTTGAAGAAAAGTCTTTTTTAAAACCTACATTAGAATAACTGAGTATCTATATAGAGGATGGGATCAGGGGAGACAGGGACAGCCTTGACCTCAACTTTACACTATATGCAAAAATTAATTTAGGTAGAGCATAGACCTAAACGTAAAAGTTAAAACTATAAAGCATAGAATAGAAACATAGGAAAATGTCTTTTGACCTGGAGGTAGTCAACGATTTCTTATCACAGAAATTGAAAACCATTAAAAAAATGATATATCATCAAAATCAAAAATTTCTCACCAAACACAAATTTAAGAAAATAAGCCACAGACTGGAAGAACATAATTGCAAAATGAAGTGATTATAGAAGGCTGGTGTTCATGATATATTAAAAACAATACTTAAACATCAGTAATAAAAAGACCAACAACTAAATTAAAAATTAGATAATAATTTGAACATACACTTTACAAAAGAAGATACACAAATGGGGTGATAAGTGCATGAGTAAATGCTCAACACCAATCGTCAAGGAAATGCAGATTAAAACCATGATGAAATTCCACTCTACACTTAACATTCTTGCTGAAATTAAAAAGACTGACAACACTAAATGTCATCAAGGATATAAAGTTATTGGAAGTCTCATGTATTGATGATAAAGTAAAAATGTTAAAAACAACCTTGGGGAAATGACTAGAATTTCTCATAAACATACACCATCATGAAGAACCACCAATTCTAAGCATTTACCAAAGGGAAATTAAAACATACATTCACAAAGTGACAGTACAAGAATGGTTGTATTAGGTATCTGTTGCTGCATAACTAATTACCACAAACTTAGTGGCTTAAAACAACACATAATTATTATCTAACAGTTTTTGTGGGTCAGGAACCCAAGCACATCTTAACTGGGTCCTCCACTTAGCATTTCACATGACAGCAATCAAAGTGTCAGCTGGGATGCATTTTATCTTGAGGCTCAACTGGGAAAAAATCGTCTTTAAGTCTCATTCAAGTTGTTGGAAGAATTAATTTCCTTGTGGTTGTGGAGTTGAAGGCCCAGTTTCAGTCTTACTCTTTGTTTGAGGTTGCCTTCATCTCCTTGCCATGTGGTCTTCTCACTTTGACTGCTTATTTCTTTCAAGCTGAGTAAGGAGAGAGAGTCCCTAGAAGGAGAATACTAGCAAGACAGGAACTCCTATGACAACAAAATATGGGAGTGACATACCGTCACTGTTTCCATATTCTCTGGGTTGGAATAAAGTCACAGGTATTCCCTACACTCACTGGGAGGGGATTATACAAGCACATGAACACCAACTAGTGAGGACAATGGGAGAAGCCCCTTGAGTCTGTCCACCACAATATTCACAGGAGCTTTATTTATAATAGCAAAAATCTGGAAAGAGCCAATGTGTTGGAAAGGAGAAAAACTGATGAACAAACCATCAGAGTATATGGAGTATATGGAGTATATGGAGTATATGTAGAAACAAATACTAATCAGCAATGATAAGGGACTAACTACTGATACATGCAACAAAGTAAATAAATCTTAAAAACATGTTGATTAGTGAAATAAGCCTTACACAAAAGATTATATATTGTATGATTCCATTTATTTGAAATTCTATAACAGGAAAAACTAATTTATGGTGAGAAAAACCAGAACAGTGGTTGTCCCATGGGATGGGAATGGAATTGATTGGGCAGGGTCATAAGGGAACTTTCTGGAATAAAGTAACGTTCAGTATCACTGTTATAAAGTACCTGATCAAGGAGCTCAATCTACATCACTAAAGTGCTAGGAGTCATACTGTATCATTGACACTAAAAGCTGTAATACTTACTGAGGTCTTTTTTTTTCAGAGTTTATCATTTAGTTTTCAAATAATAAATGTAGAAGGAATGATAGAATTAGAAAAATCATCATTTTGCACCCCCCCAATATAATAATTGATTCAGGAGATGACTGTCAGTAGTTCCTAAAACCATTAGGTGAAAGGAGACTGGATAAAACGACAGTCACAGGTCTCAAAATATCAGCCCAAACACTATATATTGATTGTAAAGGGGGAAAGATACCTTACATTGGAGAAATCTGGCATAGACAATGTTAAACAAGTGATCAAACTTGGCATCTCTAAGAATGAAATGAACTGATAATATGTGCCCTTGATATGATGCAATGGAAAGTATACAACATTGTCTGTGGAATTTCTTGCCAAACATGTTTAACCTGAATCTAATCATGAGGAGACAATCTGATATATATGGCTTGAACTCTAAAAATGCCAATTTTAGGGCTTCCCTGGTGGCGCAGTGGTTGAGAGTCCGCCTGCCGATGCAGGGGACACAGGTTCGTGTCCCGGTCCGGGAGGATCCCACATGCCATGGAGCGGCTGGACCCGTGAGCCATGGCCACTGAACCTGTGCGTCCAGAACCTGTGCTCCGCAACAGGAGAGGCCACAGCAGTGAGAGGCCAGCGTACTGCAAAGAAAAAAAATGCCGATTTTATAAAATCAAAAAAGGCAAGAAGTGCTATTCTAGATCAAAGGAAGCTAAAGAGATATAACAAATCAAATACAATAAGTGACTTTTGAATGGACCCTAGATTTAAAAATAAAAGTCTAAAGAACTTTGGTGAAACAGTAGAAGAAATTTGAATATAGACTCTATTAGATAATACTTCTTTAACAATGTTAAACTTGTTTGATGTGACTCTGATGTTGTGGTTATTTAAGATAATTTCCTTGTTCCCAGGAGATACATGCAGACATATTAAAAAAGAAGTTTTATGCTATCTGAAACTTTATTTCAGATGGTTCAGCAAATAATAGATAATATAGGTGAAAGATAGAAAGATAAATCCATAGAGTAGTTTTGACATGATGATAATGAAGGGAAGCAGAATTTGCCACCCCAAAGTATGTCTCTGAGATATTAATTTTTTTTTTTTTTGCAGTACATGGGCCTCTCACTGTTGTGGCCTCTCCCGTTGCAGAGCACAGGCTCTGGACGAGCAGGCTCAGTGGCCATGGCTCACGGGCCTTGCCGCTCCACGGTATGTGGGATCTTCCCAGACTGGGGCATGAACCTGTGTCCCCTGCATTGGCAGGCGGACTCCCAACCACTGCACCACCAAGGAAGACTGATATATTAATTATTTTAAACTGGCTACTTTTTAAAAAACAGCAGACATGGGAAAAACTCTGCAAACCAAGTAGGAATTACCCTTCTGCGAGAAACATTTACATTTATAAGGAAAATCTCCGTTTGCTGTACCAGGAAGAAGAGGATGACCAAATCTCTAGAAACTCTTATTAATGGAGAAAGCTATGACTTAAGTCTGATCACAATCACACTTGTTTACTGTGTTTTCCCTGGTTACCTCCCACAACTGGCTCTGCCCACCCTCAACAACCTCTTTTGTCTTTAGCTGAAGATGATATTTAAGGTGAAGATTTTGGCCATTTTGGAGAGTTACTCGGCTCTCCCAGGTCTCTCTCATGTATACATGTTATTACATTTTTATTTGATTTTCTCCTGTTAATCTGTCTCATGTCAACTTAATTCTTAGACCAGTCAGAATGACCTAGAAGGGTAGAGAAAAATTTTTTCCTCCCCAACAATAATAATTGGTGAATCTAAGTTAAGGGTATGCATGCCCTTCTTTCAACTTTTATGCAGGTTCAAAATTGTTCAAAATAAAAATTGGTGGGGTAGTTTCACAATTAGCCATGATCGAGTACCTAGTACCAGACTAGCCCTCCCACTGTAAATAACTATAAAACTTGACAACATATATGGAACAATAGTTTTCAGATACTACACTATAGGTGGTACAGGTTCTGATTTGCTGACAAAAGAGGAACACAGGAAGTGAGCCCAATTATTGCCCTGATTTTCTGCCAAGAGGCACTTTCCAGACTGCATTCAGTGAGGTGGAACACAGAGCATGGCAATCTTGCCAACCTGAAGATATAGAGTTCAGAGATAGGTGCTGTGTAGGTGGCTGGAATTTGTGAGGAAAGATAACAGACAAGGAGGAGCTATGCAGAGAAGAAGCTCTAGAAATCCACAGAACAGCCCCAATGAGTCTTTAGCAGAATACTAAGCCACATTTGTGCAATGAAGAAAACAACTATTGAGGATTCATTAACTGAATGGAGATTACAGAATTTTCAAAGTACTAGTAGTCATTCAAATTCTGATTCACCAGATAGAAAAGATATTCCTGAATATCACAGATTCAGATGAGATATACACATAAGATTTAGTTACACACCTAAGGCATAAGGCTACTTCTGAAAGCAGTTCTTTTATCTCTTTCCTGTTTGCCCATTTCTGTTCCCCTGTAACCTTGAAAGAACCTAATTATAGGAATGAGATCACTAGGCAATTTAAACTAACTCCTGACATGCTCTCCAGAATGCACACCATGTTTGTCTAACATGTTAATTCTTTTCCTAGATTAAAAGAAATAAGATTGACTACCTCTCTACCCCCAACAGCCCCCATAGAAATCCTGCAGGCAGATCACGCAGGCAAGATAACATCTGAAGAGAGTGTCAGCCAGTCTGCAAGCAATGGAGAATGATGAAGAACCCAACCTCCTGCCTTGTTGATTCACTGAGATACTTTCCTGCCTTTTTCCTTTTAAAACCTGTCATGACTGAGCAAAAGCTGTGGAGTTGCTATCAGGACACAAGTCCACCTTCTCCCCAGATTCCCAGATTTTCTGATTAAAGCAACTTTCCTTTCTGACACTTGCCTCCTGAATAATTGTCTTTTGAGCGGTAAGCAGCCAAACCTGAGTTCAGTAACATTTCAACTCTAGAACAAGCACTACTCTACATCTGCCAGAATAAAGCTTAAAACATGCCTCAGAAAATCAAGCTGGTACACAAGTAAACTAATTACCTGCTAAACAAAATTTAATATGCCCATAAGTAAAGCATTGAAGAACTGATAAAATATCCAGAAGGAAAGATATGCAATATTTGCTTTAATAATCAGAGAGCTGCTCAGTTTCCAGTGAGGGTCCTAAAATGTTTTCAGTATTGCATAAATTGTTTTACATAGCTCAGCTTGGCTGGTGAATCCTTCTAATATGAATAATTCCCCAGTGAAAATAAAATATAATAGTACAATGATACATACACAATATACTTTTGGTTAGTAAACAACACCTGAAAAGATGGCAACTCAAAATAGAAGAACATGTACTTCTCCACTAAGAATGAATGAAAACTGAAGTTGGAACTCACAAAATGTTTCCAACAATATGTAGAAAATTCCAAGGCACTTTGAACCATGATAATGTTCTAGATAATTTCCATCATGGCCATTGCACCCAATGCTTCCAAAACAATTTCTGATTTTGATTGGTCGAGTGAGACCATCCACCTTACTAACTTTGTTTATGTTCCAAAGTCCTACTTGATTTTAAGCAAAAATAGCAAACATACATCTTGACACCTTGAGGAGGCTGAAACTGGAAGGTGATATACACCATGCCATCAGAGACAAAAATATATTTTAGGATAGCTTCCTAACAATAATTTTGTCTTACACAGCATTTTTAAGGATATGGAACAGCTGTCAATCACCAGCATCTACAAATCTATTTGAAAATTTGTGATGCTCAATTAAAAACCTGGAACTTTCATCCAACACTATAATAAAGATGAAGTACCTCAGTGAGAACTACTTTTTATAGAACCTGCCTCAAATATTTGAAGAATGAAAAGAGCCTGAAGTGGTAAACTCTCTTCTTTCTTCACAGGTCCTACCTGATTTTTGATTTCCATGTTTTCTGCAAGAGCTTAATTGAACCACATTTTTTGACTTTTCACTTTCAATTAACATCTTCTACAAAGTGTGAATTCACAGAGCCTGGTTTGACAGTTTCATACTTAACAAGAAAGTTTCTGCAAGCCTGTTTTGAATTTAAATGAAAATGCTGTAGATATCATGTTACAGCTGAAAGAAATGAGTACCGAACTAGCTTAAGTTTACTCCTATTAGAAAGGGGCACTTGAATTTAATTTGGCTAAAATAATGTCTCTCTGCTATTTAGAAATATGTGTTTTGTATGTAGTGTTTTTATTCTAGGCTACATAAAATAGGGAATGCTCAAAATTACTACACTGCTATATCAAAAATGTCACTAGAAAAATCATTTCAGAGTTCATCCCACCTGGACCTTGGCAGTGCCCCTGGAGCACTCTAGGTCAGCTTTCAGGTTCTGGAGACCTAACGATGGTGTCGTCTCCTGTTCCCTGTGAGCCCCTCAGGTCCCCACTGCAGTGGCGCTTCTGCTAAACCATGGAAGTGATAAGGAGTAACAGACTCTACCAGCCAGGAAATGCCTCCAGTGAACATTTTCTAATAACAACAGACTGAGCAAAAAGGGAGAGAAGCAAAAACAAGAACCTGGAATGAAGTGGCTCCTTGGAGCTAACTCCCATCTTCCCCATCACTCCCAGCCCTTTCTGAGGAGCCTCTGGCACCACTGAACCTACATATAAAAGGCAAGTCTTTGTATCCCTAATCTGTACCTGAAGTTCACTTCTGTTCCTGAGAGGGAGAGCAAATACTGTTGAGGAGCACAGGAGCCATCATTTCTGGCTGAATTAGGACCTCAAGAGGGAACCTCAGAAAAGACAGCACACACAATTTAGAGGGGGCACCGTCAAGATGGCAGAGGAGTAAGACGTGGAGATAACCTTCCTTCCCACAAACACATCAAAACTATACCTACATGTGGTACAACTCCTAGAGAACACCTACTGAATGCTGGCAGAAGACTTCAGACTTCCCAAAAGATGCCCTCAGGCAACCTACATGCAGACGTGGGGCCATCTCCAAAGCTGAACACCAGGAGCTGTGTGAACAAAGAAAGGGAAATTTCTCCCAGCAACCTCAGTAGCAGCTGATTAAAACTCCACAATCAACTTGATGTACCCTGCATCTGTGGAATACCTGAACAGACAAAGAATCATCTCAAAATTGAGGAGGTGGACTTTGGGAGCAGCTATAGACTTGTGTTAGCTTTCTGCATGTAATTTGTTTCTGGTTTTATGTGCATCTAAGTTTAGTAGTTAGAGCTGATTATCATTGGTAGATTTGTTTATTGATTTGGTTGCACTCTTCCTTTTATATATATATATATATATATATATATATATATATATATATATATATTTTCCTTTTTCCCTTTTTGTGAATGTGTATGTGTATCCTTCTTTGTGTGATTTTGTCTGTATATCTTTCTTTTGCCATTTGACCTAGGGTTCTGACTGTCCATTTTTTGTTCTTTTTGTTTGTTTGTTTGTTTTGTTTCATTTTTTAGTATAGTTTTAGCGCTTGTTACCATTAGAAGATTTGTTTTTTGATTTGGTTGCTCTCTTCTTTCTTTCTCTCTTTTTTTATTAACTTTTATTTTTTTAATAATTCTTTTCTGTTTTAAGAACTTTATTTTATTTATTATTACTTTTTCTTGCTTTCTTTCTGTTTTTTCATCCTTTTCTTCTGAGACGTGTGGTTGAGAGGGTCTTGGTGCTCTGGCTGAATGTCAAGCCTGAGCCTCTGAGGTGGGAGAGCCGAGTTCAGGATATTGGTAGACCAGAGGCCTCCCAGCCCCACATAATATCAATGGGCGAAAGCTCTGCCAGAGACCTCCATCTCAACGCTAAGACCCAGCGCCACTCAACAACCGGCAAGCTACAGTGCTGGACACCCTATGGCAAAAAACTAGCAAGACAGAAGCACAAACCAACCCATTAGCAGAGAAGCTGCCTAAAATCATAATAATTTCACAGACACCCTGTAACACACCACAGGACATGGTCCTGCCCACCAGAAAGACAAGATCCAGCCTCATCCACCAGAACACAGGCACCAGTCCCCTCCAGCAGGAAGCCTACACAACCCACTGAACCAACCTCAGCCACTGGGGGCAGACACCAGAAACAACAGGAACTACAGACCTGCAGCCTGCAAAATAGAGACCCAAAACAGAGTAAGTTAAGCAAAATGAGAAGACAGAGAAAAACACAGCAGATGAAGGAGCAGGGCAAAACCCCACCACACTAAAAAAATGAAGAGGAAATAGGCAGTCTACCTGAAAAAGAATTCAGAGTAATGATAGTAAAGATGACACAAAATTTTGGAAACAGAATGGAGAAATTACAAGAAACGTTTAACAAGGACCTACAAGGACTAAAGAGCAAACAAACAATGATGAACAAGACAATAAATGAAATATAAAATTCTCTGGAAGGAATCAATAGCAGAATAATTGAGGCAGAAGAACGGATAAGTGACCTGGAAGATAAAATCAGGGAAATAACTACTGCAGAGCAGAATAAAGAGAAAAGAATGAAAAGAGTTGAGAACAGTCTTAGAGACCTCTGGGACAACATTAAACACACCAACATTCAAATTACAGGTGTCCCAGAAGAAGAAGAGAAAAAGAAAGGGACTGAGAAAATATTTGATGAGATTATAGTTGAAAACTTCCCTGCTATGGGAAAGGAAATAGTCAATCAAGTCCAGGAATTGCAGAGTCCTATACAGGATAAATCCAAGGAGAAACATGCCAAGACACATTAATCAAACTATCAAAAATTAAATACAAAGAAAAAATATTAAAAGCATCAAGGGAAAAGCAACAAATAACATACAAGGGAATCCTCTTAAGGTTAACATCTGCTATTTCAGCAGAAACTCTGCAAGCCAGAAGGGGTTGACAAGACATTTAAAGTAATGAAAGGGAAAAACCTACAACCAAGATGACTCTACCCAGCAAGGATTTCATTCAGATTCAACGGAGAAATTAAAACCTTTACAGACAAGCAGAAGCTAACAGAATTCAGCAGCACCAAACTAGCTTTACAACAAATGCTAAAGGAACTTCTCTAGGTAGGAAACACAAGAGAAGAAAAAGACTTACAACTACAAACCCAAAACAATTAAGGAAATGGTAATAGGAACATACATATTGATAACTACTTTAAATGTAAAAGGATTAAATGCTCCCACCAAAACACATAGACTGGCTGAACGCATAAAAAAAAACAAGACCTGTATATATGCTGTCTACAAGAGAACCACTTCAGACCGAGGGACACATACAGACTGAAAGTGAGGGGATAGAAAACAATATTCCATGCAAATGGAAATCAAAAGAAAGCTAGAATAGCAATTCTCATATCAGACAAAATAGACTTTAAAACATAAACTATTACAAGAGACAAAGAAGGACACTACATAGTGATCAAGGGATCAATCCAAGAAGAAGGTATAACAATTGTAAATATGTATGCAACCAACATAGGAGCACTTCAATACATAAGGCAAATGATAACAGCCATAAAAGCGGAAATTGACAGTAACACAATCATAGTAGGGGACATTAACACCCCACTTTCACTAATGGACAGATTGTCCAAAATGAAAATAAATAACAAATCACAAGCTTTAAATGATACATTAAGCAAGATGGACTGAATTAATATTAATAGGACATTCCATCCAAAAACAACAGAATACACTTTCCTCTCAAGTGCTTATGGAACATTCTCCAGGATAGATCATATCTTGGGTCACAAATCAAGCCTTCATAAATTTAAGAAAATTGAAATTGTATTGAGTATCTTTTCTGACCACAATGGTATGAGACTACATATCAATTACAGGAAAAAAATCTGTAAAAAATACAAACACATGGAGGCTAAACAATACACTACTAAATAACCAAGAGATCACTGAGGAAATCAAAAACTACCTAGAAACAAATGAAAATGAACACATGACAACCCAAAACCTATGGGATGCAGAAAAAGCAGTTCTAAGAGGGAAGTTTATAGCAATACAATCCTACCTCAAGAAACAAGAAACATCCCAAATAAACAACCAAACCTTACACCTGAATCAATTAGAGAAAGAAGAACAAAAAAAACCGAAAGTTAGCAGAAAAAATCATAAAGATAATTCAGAAATAAATGAAAAACAAATGAAGGAAACGATAGCAAAGATCAATAAAACTAAAAGCTAGTTCTTTGAGAAGATAAACAAAACTGATAAACCATTAGCCAGAGTCATCAAGAAAAAAAAAAAAGGTGAAGAGTAAAATCAATAGAATTAGAAATGAAAAAGGAGAAGTAACAACTGACACTGCAGAAATAAAAGGATCATGAGAGATAAAAATAAGCAGCTATATGCCAATAAAATGGACAAACTGGAAGAAATGGGAAAATTCTTAGAAAAGCACAACGTTCTGAGACTGAAACAGGAAGAAATAGAAAATATAAACAGATCAATCAAAAGCATTGATATTGAGACTGTGATTAAAAATATTCCAAAAAACAAAAGCCCAGATGGCTTCACAGGTGTATTCTGTCAAATATTTAGATAAGTGCTAACACCCATCCTTCTCAAACTCTTCCCAATATAGCAGAGGGAGGAACACTCCCAACCTCATTCTACAAGTCCACCATCACCCTAATAACAAAGCCAGACAAAGATGTCACAAAGAAAGAAAATTACAGGCCAATATCACTGATCAACATAGATGCAAAATCCTCAACAATATACTAGCAAACAGAATCCAACAGCACATTAATAGAATCATACACCATGATCATGTGGGGTTTATCCAAGGAATGCAAGCATTCTTCAATATATGCAAATCAATCAATATGATAAATCATATTAACAAATGGAAGGAGTAAAACTATATTATCATCTCAATAGATGCAGAAAAAGCTTTTGACAAAATTCAACACCCATTTATGATAAAACCCTCCAGAAAGTAGGCATAGATCGAACTTACCACAACATTATAAAGTCCATATATGACAAACCCACAGCCAACATCATTCTCAATGGTGAAAAACTGAAAACATTTCCACCAAGATCAGGAGTAACACAAGGTCGCCCACTCTCACCACTATTATTCAACATCATTTTGGAAGTTTTAACTACAGCAATCAGAGTAGAAAATGAAATAAAAGCAATCCAAATCAGAAAAGAAGAAGTAAAGTTGTCACTGTTTGCAGATGACATGATACTATACACAGAGAATCTTAAACATGCTACCAGAACCTACTAGAGCTAATCAATGAATTTGGTAAAGTAGCAGGATACAAAATTAATGCACAGAAATCTCTAGCATTCCTATACACTAATGATGAAAAATCTGAAAGAGAAATTAAAGAAACACCCACATTTACCATTGCAACAAAAAGAATAAAATACTTAAGAATAAACCTATCTAAGGAGACGAAATACCTGTATTCAGAAAACTATAACACACTGATGAAAGAAATTAAAGATGATACAAACAGATGGACAGATATACCATGTTCTTGGATTGGAAGAGTCAACACTCTGAAAATGACTATACTTCCCAAAGCAATCTACAGATTCAATGCAATCCCTATCAATCAACCAATGGCATTTTTCACAGAACTAGAAAACTTTTTTTTCACAATTTGTATGGAAACACAAAAGACTCCGAATAGCCAAAACAATCTGGAGAAAGAAAACCGAGCTGGAGGAATCAGACTCCCTGGCTTCAGACTATACTACAAAGCTACAGTAATCAAGACAGTATGCTAATGGCACTAAAACAGAAATATAGATCAATGGAACAGAATAGAAATCATAGAAATAAACCCCTGCACATATGGTTACTTTATCTTTGATAAAGGAGGAAAGAATATGCAAGGGAGAAAAGACAGCCTCTTCAGTAAGTGGTGCTGGGAAAACTGGATAGCTACATGTAAAATAATGAAGTTATAGCACTATGAACAAAAATAAACTCAAAAATGGGTTAAACACCTAATGTAAGTCCAGACACTATAAAACTCTTAGAGGAAAACAGACAGAACACTCCATGACATAATTCACAGCAGGATCCTTTTTGACCCACCTCCTAGAGAAATGGAAATAAAAACAAAAATAAACAAATGGGACCTAATGAAACTTAAAAGCTTTTGCATGGCAAAGGAAACCATAAACAAGATGAAAAGACAATCCTAAGAATGGGAGAAAATATTTGCAAATGAAGCAACTGACAGAGGATTAATCTCCAAAATATACAAGCAGCTCATGCAGCTCAATATCAAAAAAACAAACAAACTAATCCAAAAATAGGCAGAAGACCTAAATAGACATTTCTCCAAGGAACATACACAGATTGTCTACAAACACATGAAAGGATGCTCAACATCCCTAATCATTAAAGAAATGCAAATCAAAACTACAATGTGGTATTACCTCACACCTTTCAGACTGGCCATCATCAAAAAATCTACAAACAATAAATTCTGGAGAGGATGTGGCAAAAAGGGAACCCTCTTGCACTGTTGGTGGGAATGTAAATTGATACAGCCACTGTGGAGAACAGTATGGAGCTTCCTTACAAAACTAAAAATAGAACTACCCTATGACCCAACAATCCCACTACTGGTCATATACCCTAAGAAAACCATAATTCAAAAAGAGTCATGTACCACAATGTTCATTGCAGCTCTATTTACAATAGCCAGGACATGGAAGCACCTAAGTGTCCATCAACAGATGAATGGATAAAGAAGATGTAGCACATATATACAATGGAATATTACTCAGCCATAAATAGAAATGAAATTAGTTATTTGTAGCAAGCTTTGTGGACCTAGAGACTGTCATACAGAGTGAAGTAAGTCAGAAAGAGAAAGATAAATACCGTATGCTAAAACATATATATGGAATCTAAGAAAAATAATGTCATGAAGAACCTAGGGGTAAGAGAGGAATAAAGACACAGGCCTACTAGAGAATGGACTTGAGGATATGGGGAGGGGGAAGGGTAAGGTGTGACAAAGTGAGAGAGTGGCATGGACATATATACACTACCAAATGTTAAATAGATAGCTAGTGGGAAGCAGCCGCATAGCACAGTGGGATCAGCTCCGTGCTTTGTGTCCACCTAGAGGGGTGGGATAGGGAGGGTGGGAGGGAGACGCAAGAGAGAGGAGATATGGGGATGTATGTATATGTATAGCTGATTCACTTTGTTATACAGCAGAAACTAACACACCATTGTAAATCAATTATACTCCAATAAAGATGTTAAAAAAATCATTTCATTTGTGAAAATATGTACTTATTCCAGCATGGTACCTCCTCTTGTCACATACTTTACACTGTGTCATATACATCAGGAAACTAAGACATTGCTTTTTCTACAAGCAGATTATTATTGGTAAAGATGAGCTTTCTTTAGTTCTGGGAAATGTTCAGTGGAGTGTCTCACCATGCAGCTGTACTTCATAAATAAGAAAAATATTTGATATGGCCATTCAAAAGTTAGAGGATCATAAAGTCCTTCAAAAGCCACTAGTTTTATCTTACAAATGTAAAATAAATAAGTCTGAACCTTGTCATTTACATTTGCCACAATCAAATGCACATAATCACATGGGTCTGAATCCTGACATGAAATCCTGAATCTTTTTTCCTTTTTACTGATGGCAAGAGAATCTATTCCTACAATGATATTCAACTCAGTATATACCTTCCAGTGCTTTAGCAACATTGCTCAAGTTGATCTGAAAGGTAGGTTATATTCTTGAAACATTCTGTAAATTATAAGCAAAGATCATGGTAATTCAAGTCATGCTTCATGTGACCAATACCTCAGAACACTGTAAATGGAGAATAAGTATTTATGATGTCACATGAAAGAATTTATGTAGGTAACCTTTTTCATTTTTTGCATGCCAGTCTTAAAAATTGTGCCTAGTGACATTTAATTGCCTTAAAACCTTCACACTTAAGGAGTCTGTGTTTCTAATGAACTCTTACTTATATCTTGACCCCATTTAAGAAAATACTATTCTCCCTGGAGCTGTATAGGGATAGACTGGTCTCATCAGAATCCAAAACTAAAGAAAAGTTAAAGAATAGTCTTTCAGCAAAGTTGGAAGGAATCATTGTGTATGGATTATTTTTTCCTCTGGGATGAATATATTGATACATACTACCTCCTGTGATACTAATATCTAGGAGCTACAAGACATATAATAAGAAAATAACCCATTTATGGTCAACAAATAAAATTATCAGGTGCCAGTTTGCAAACGGTGAAAAGATAACACATATACACTTATTTTTCATATTCTGCAATTTTACAACTTTATACTCAGCACTTCCCAAAGCCCCAGGGATGGTTCACAACATCGTACTATCAAGATTCAAGAATAAAAATAATTCTTTGGCTCAAAGACATAATACCTCACATAAAGCATTTCCTCAAAAATAACAGACCAAAGGATTGATTTCATCATTTCCTTTTTGGCATTTAAGAAAAGTGTATTCAAACGTTTAAAAAATAAGAGTGAAATTTTTAAGACATAGTGACTGAGTAGTGCCTTTCCACAAAAACGGAATTTAAAGCCATGGAAAGCTAAATTACAAATGAAGAATGGCTGAGAATTGCCACTGGAAGACTTTGAAATAAATGCTGAAGAAAAGAATGAGTTGTGTCAAGGTACTGATCCATGCTGTCTCAGAGAGGCGATAGACTGAAAGGCGTAGGGTCAAGTTTCCAGAAAAAAAATCATCCTAATCTTGCAATCCTCACCCTTCTATGGCCAAAGTTGCTTTGGAAATGACAAGAGGGATTGTGTAATACGAATCCCGGTCAGAGAGCTGTGGCAGTAATATTCTGGGTCAAACCAATGCACTCAAAATTCCTCCTATCAAAATAGCACCCTGGCTATATGGTGCCCAATAAAACTGAGAAGCTGGAGTTGTGATTGTGAGAACACTGCAGATTAATAAATAATTCACTTTGTTCTTTGTATGTCCCTAAGTAAAGTAGAATAGGTCTCAAAGAGCCTAGGCAGCACCGATATCCAGGAACAGTGAGAGGGAAAAAAAATGAAACAGAAAGGACAGAATCAAAAAACAAACCAGAGAGATTCTACCAGAGAGTCAGTGTTAGGACAAGCAGAAAAATATGGTTCATTTCTAGTCTTGCCATCAGCAACAGCAACAATCCACGCTGCCCCCCAAGTTTGTGTTAAACCTTCAAAGCAGGATACTAAATCCTTTCACAAATTTTCTTAAAGCTGTGACAGTGACAACAAAGCAGAGAGCATTTCCTTACAGTTTGAGTAAGGAAATTGAGCAGCCCGATATAGATGAAGAAGTTTTAAAGAATCCACAGTGCTAGAGTATTTCTGTGGGTTTGGAGAATTCACTGCGTGAATGTATATCCTGCAAAAAGAGGGTGAAAAAATTAAGCTTATCTCTTGATCTTGATAATTCAGTGCCACATGATGAGTGAAATGATTCTGGTCTTTTCCTACTAAATGACAAAATGGTGTATGGTAAATATTTGTTAAGATCTTCTCTTTCCACAAACTCTATTAGGACAAATTTCTGCTGCATTTGATTATATTGCTGCTCATAAGCATTCCACAAATCCTGAGTTGTTAGACTCAGAGCAAGTAGCACACTTGTTTTTCATCCTAGAGAAACTGCCCACTTTCCTCATCTCCTTTTGCTGCATTGAGGAAAGTGGTGAATTTGTACAAAAGAACAATGTCTGATTTTTGTCCCTCAATTTTTATGCAATTTTTTGTTCAAAAGTGATGTTCAGAATTTGTTCTCAAGGGATGTCAAATTGTCAAAATTATCCTCCTGAATGCTTTTCTCGCACAGGAGTCTGCTTTGTCTAAGAAGCTCTTTTCAGTGTCAACATAACACTTTTGATGTATGCAGTAGCTGTTTTGCTTTCCTCACTTTGGACCACGAGTACCATGTTAGTTGCTTGTAGTTTTCACACAATTGTGTATAATATTTTGGAAAGATTATTCTGTGCATGTTTCTTTGCACTTTCCCTAGCTCAAATGAACTTATTAACCCATATTGATTTCTACATTTGTGTTTTCTCACACTTTTTCTTAATATGTGCATTATTTATTTTGAGAAGATGGCATATTCTGTTAAATTAGGTGAAGGCAGTCAGGGGATTTGTTTCTGAAAAGTCTCAAAATAAGAGATTAGTGTATTATTCAAGTTTGTTTTTTTTTTGCATTTTGTGCTATACACTCTATTAGAGATAAAAGTATAAATAAGGTAGAGGACCTGCCTGTTGAAGCTCTTGTTCTGGTATAACTATGATAGATAGTAATAGGTGCTATAAGTGGCTATGAAGGATCTAACTCTGCTTGGGGAAGGGGAAATAGAGTGAGTCTTGTGAAAAGAGGAATATCTGAAAGGTAGCAGAATATGCCACCACAAAATTTGCATCTCTGACATAAGAATCATTTTGAGCTGACTACTTTGAGAAACAGCAGACATGGGAGACACCACAAAGAGTAGAAGTTACTCTTTTCTTTTTGACAAACCTTAGAAAATTTATTTTTTTAATTTATTTTATTGAAATATAGTTGATTTACAATGTTGTGTTAGTTTCTGCTGTATGGCAAAGTGATTCGGATATAAATATATATACATATTTTTTCATATTCGTTTCCATTATAGTTTATCACAGGATATTGAGTATAGTTCCCTGTGCTATACAGTAGGACCTGTTGTTTATCCATCCTATATATAATAGTTTGCATCTGCTAGTCCCAAACTCCCAATTCACCCATCCCCCACCCTGCCTCCCCCTTGGCAACCACAAGTCTGTTCTCTATGTCTGTGAGTCTGTTTCTGTTTCATAGAAAACTTTATTTGTTCACATATAAGTGATATATGATATCTGTCTTTGTCTGACTTACTTCACTTAGTATGATAATCTCTAGTTGCATCCATGTTGCTGCAAATGGCATTATTTCATTCGTTTTATGGCTGAGTAGTATTCCATTTTGTGTGTGTGTATGTGTGTGTGTATGTGTACCACATCTTCTTTATCCATTCATCTGTCAACAGACATTTAGTTTGTTTCCATGTCTTGGCTATTGTAAATGTGCTGCTATGAACACTGGGGTGCATGTATCTTTTCAAATTAGAGTTTTCATCTTTTCCAGATATACACCCATGAGTGGGATTGTTGGACCATATGGCAACTCTATTTTTAGTTGTTTGAGGAATCTCCATACTGTTTTCCATAGTGGCTACATCAATTTACATTCCCACCAACAGTGTAAGAGGGTTCCCTTTTCTCTACACCCTCTCCAGCATTTATTGTTTGTGGATTTTTACTGATGGCCATCCTGATTGGTGTGAGGTGATACCTCATTGTAGTGTTGATTTGCATTTCTCTAATAATTAACAATGTTGAGCATCTTTTCATGTGGCCTATTGGCCATCTGTATATAGAAGTTACTCTTTTGAAAGGGAAATTCACAGTTATAAAGGGAATATCCATTTGTAAGTGTGTGTCTGTAATAGGAAGAGGATAACTCTACACTGGAGAGTTTTATCAGTGGAACTGGCTCTGATTTAAATCTGCATAACAAACCTTACCCGTATCTACTAACCTCCCATAACTGTCGTCTTTCCCCACCTCCCACCTTTCTTTTGTCTTTAGCTGGAAACAGTATTTAAACTGGTGGCTTAGGCCACTTCCAGGAGTTACTCTTATATCCCTCAGTATCTCCCATGTATACATGGGTATTCCTGTTAATGAATTTCTGTTTGGTTTTCCCTTGTTAATCTATCTTTTATTACAGGAGTCTCAGCTAGGAATCAGAAGGGTAGAGGAAAAATTATTGTTTCTCCCCTACATGTCTCACAAAAAGATAAAGGAAGCAAAAGAAGTATAGCACAGAGAAACATGACCAGTTCAGATAATAAGTAGTTGAACGTAATCCTACTAAGAAGTTAAAACTTTATACTGTAGGTCAGTAATTCTCCTTGGTGCACAAATAAATAAGCTATAAAGAGTTTAGAAATATCTGTGCCCTGGACACCACCCTCTCAAGATTCTAATTTATTGGTCTCTGATGAGTAAAGAAGGTAATTTGTAAAATCTCCCTGGTGTCGACTGAAATAAAACGTACAACATGATGGTTGTGAGTTCAGTTTTATTTGGGGACTTACTGAGGATTATACCCCAGGAGACAGCCTCTCAGGTACTTCGGAGGAACTGCTCTGAAGAGGTAGCTGGAGAGGTCAGTATATATATGATTTTGGCAAAGGGAGTACATGCAACCAAGCACACATCTCAAAGAATCTAACTATTTGAAGACCTGTTCTGCCAGTTTGCCCAGAGCACAGAGTGCCTCATTCCTAATCTCTGCCCTGAACTCCTTTCAGGGTGCATTAAATCTCAGTACCTGCAGTAGCTAATGATTCCATCCATGTAGAGCTGGATGGTGAGCAACACTCTTTACTTGGCACTGGTTATGTTAATCCACAGCCAGTGGAAAATCAACACTTTACACAATGGGAAGCCATTGAAGGGTTTTAAGCAGGACCATGAATGATGATTTGGGGAAACAAAATAATTTATTTAAATTGAAGAAGTGAAAGATCAAAGGCTGAGATACAATTAGAACAGTAATACCAAGATATCACCCCTCAACTCCTGCAAATCTAAAATAAGGTTTTCACTTGCATCAAGCAAAATGGTACAAAAAAAGGACAAGGTAGTACGTTTCTATAAAGCTATATTTATTCTACATAAACAATTATTTTCTGTGCTGATATTGCATCATCCTTATGTTTTTATTTTAAGATGTTTATTTTATAAAATAATGGTGAATATACATTGTGCTTATTGATATCGATATTTGATGTTTTTACTTGGCAAAATATCAGTTTTGTTTTTCACAATTGGAAGTGCTTACAATTTCCCTGCTCTTTCTTTCGTTTTTACTTCCACAGTTGACATATTAAATGCATACTGTGAGATGTGTAACATATACAAATATAAAGTGTACAAATCAATGAATTTTTACACTGGTGTATACTCCTGTATCCACCACCTACTTTATGACACAGAATTTGTCTAACACACCTGAAAGGTTCCTCATGCCCCATTTTATTCAATTTCCACTCCTCCATCATTGACAACCACTGTTGATTTATTGTATCAGAGATTAGCATTGTCAATTCTTGTACCTAATAAATGGAATCATACAGTATGTACTGTCTGGCTTCTTGCAGTCAACATAATGCTTCTCTGACTCATCCATGTTGTTGTGTAAATTTCAGCATGTTTTTTTTTTCATTTATCTGTAACATTTCAATGTATGATATTAACACAACTTGTTTATCCATTCTCCTGTTGATTGACATTTGGGTCATTACTATTTTTAGTTATTTTGAGTGAGGTTACTATGACCATTCTTTTATGAGTCTTTGTGGACATATGTACTTGTTTCTCTTGGTTATATACATAGGAGTAGAATTTCTTCATCATGAACAAGCAATATAGTTTATCCTGATATGTCTATTGTAATATATTTAGCATATATTAAGAAGATGTGAAACTAAATTTAGTATCAACTAAATTTATTTAGAGTGGCTGCATAAACTTACAATTCCACCACAAATATATGAAATCTACAGTTGTTCTATATGCTTGTCAACTCTTAGTATTATGTCTTTTTAATTTAAGCCATTTTGGTGAGGGTGTAGCGATATATCACTGTGATTTACTTTTGTGTATGTTGGGTCATCTAAAGAAAATTACTGTTTTTCAATACCTGTTTATTTTAGTTGATCAGTTGTACAAGTAAGCAAAACTACACGTTTTTGGTTACTTAAAAAAAAATTGGGCTGTAATTCACATGCCAAAATATTCACCATTTTAAAGTGCCCAATTCAGTGATTTTTAGAATATTCACAAAGTTGTGTGACCAAAAACACTATCTAATTCCAGAACATTCCCACACTGCAAAAAGAAACTCCACACTCATTAGCAGCTACTCTCACTCCCCTCTCTGTTCCCCTGCCACCTCTCATCCCTCAACCTTGGGCAACTATTAATCTACTACTTTCTGTCTCTATGGCTTTGCCTACTTTGAACATTTCATATAAATGGAATCACATAATATGTTGCCTTTCATGTTTGGCTTCTTTAAGTTTGCATAATATTTTCAAGATTCATCCATGTTGTATCATCTTTCAGTACTTCTTTCCTTTTAATGACTGAATAGTATTCCATTGTGTGAATACACCATCTCTTGTGCATCCATCCATCAACTGATGTACTTTTGGGAAGTTTTCACATTTTGACTATTATGAATAATACTGCTATGAACATTTGTGTATGAGTTTTTGTGTAGACATGTTTCCTATACTCTTGGGTATATATCTAGAAGTAGAATTGCTGGATTATATGGTAACTCTGTTTAATTTTTTGAACAAATGTCAAATTATTTTTCAAAGAGGCTGCTTACATCAGCTGACATTCTCACCAGCAGGGTATGAGGATTCCAATTTTTTCACATATCTGCCCAGAGTTGTTATTGTCTGTCCTTTATTATAGTCACCTTAGTGGATGAAAGTGGGTATCTCACTGTGGTTTTGATTTGCATTTCTCTACTGACTAATGATGTTCAGAATCTTTACATGTGGTTATTAATCATTTGTATATCTTCTTCAGAGAAATGTCTATTCAAATCCTTTCTCATCTTTAAATTACATTATTAACTTTTTCTTAATGACCTCTAAAGCTTTATATATATTCTGGTAACAAATCCTAAAAAACAGATATTCTTAATTTAATGAAATCAAATTTATTGTTTTATTTAATCTTTTATGGTTTTATTTTATGGCTATTTTTTTCCCTTTATAAGGAAAAAAACTACTACTCCATAATTACAAAGATATCCTACTATGTTTTCTTCTAGAACAGAGTTTCACAATTTTTTTCTGTGAAGGGCCAGATAGTAAATATATACAGCTTTGTGGACCTTACACTCTTTATCATAATTACTCAACCCCACTACTGTAGCATGAGAAAAGTGATAAAGAATACATAAATGAATAGGTTGGCTGTGTTCCAATAAAACAATTTACAAACAGGGGTAGTGGGCCAGATTTGGTCTATGAGCCATATTTCTAAAAGCTCTATTGTTTCATCTTTCACATTTAGGTCTATTGTCCATCTCAATTTGATGTTTGTGTGTGGTGTAACATAGGATTTAAGGTCCATTTTCGTCCATAAGGATATGAAATTATTTAATACATGGCACCATTTATTAAAAAGGCTTTTCTTTCTCCCACTTAATTACAGTGAGATCTTGGATGTAAGTCAAGTGACTCTATATGTGTGGGCCTATATTTGGATGCCTTATTCTGCTCCATTGGTCTATTTGTCAGTCCTTTCATCAATATCACACTGCCTTAATCATTATAGGTTTATAGTTATTCTTGAAATCTAGTAGTATAAGTCCTCCAACTTTGCTTTTCTTCTTCAGGATGATATTGACTATTCAAAGACCTTTGCATTCTGATACAAGTTTTATAATCAGCTTATCAATTTACACACACACTGCATACATCTTGCAGGAGTTTGACTGGGATTACATTTACTCTATAGATCAGTTTTGGAAGAATTGACATTATAACACTACAGAGCCTTCCAATCAATCCATAAACATAGTATGATTTTCCCTTCATTTGGATCTTTTTCAATGTTTTTCAGAATGTTTTGTAGTTTCAGGTATAATGATTTATCACATCTTTTATTAGATTTATTTCTAAGTATTTGATGCTTTTTATTGTTATTTTCAATGTCGTCTTTTTATTGGCCCCAAAATTTTTGTTAGTTTACAGAAATACAAATAAATTTTGCATCTTGACTTTTTCCAAGTAACTTTGATAAATTCACTAATTAAATCTAATTGTTTCTGAAATTTTGCTTGTCCCTGAAATCCAAAAGTCTTATAACAACTGAAGAGACTACTGAACTAGTATAGAGAAGAGGTAATAAAAGCACAAACTAAAATGGTGGTTATGAGGAAAGATTTAAGAAACCTATAAAAGATAGAATCCATGGAAATTAGAATTTTTATGACAATGTAATGAATATTAGAGTCTATCAGCTTTCTATCTTGGATGGATGAATAGTTAATTTTGCCATTTACCAAGGTAGGAAATACAGGGAGAAGAAAATGCTTAAGAAAAAAATAATGAAGTTAGTTTTTAATAAATTCCCTTGAGTCGTCTATAAGAAATCTAAGGGAAAATTTCCATTAAGGAACTGAAAACAGAAATCTGGACTTCAGGTATTGAAAGATTTTAGGAATATAGGTGATAGTTGAAGCCACAGAGATATAGATGAAAACATAAGAACAATGTGTAAAGTGAAAAGAGAGCTAAAGATTTTAGTACTGGAAAATGCCAATATTAAAGGAGCAGTGAAGTGAGAAAAATCAACAAAGGAGAACAAAAAGAAATGCCCAAGAAAGGACAAACAAGAAAGGTAATCACAGAAACCAATGAAAGAAAGATTTTCGAGAGGTAGAGCATGTTCAGCAATATAAAGTGCTATAAATTGGTCAAGAGAACAAAAATTGAAATCACCCATTTAGAAGTTATTAATTACTTTTTCCAGAGATATTTCAGCACATGATGTTTGAAATGGAAGCCAAATTGAAGTGGATTGAATTGGAGGTGAGGCAATTTTAAAAAAAAACATAAAAAGAAAAACTGAGCAAAACAGTGTTTGTAAAGTCTTTTATGTGAAGAGCAGGAGAAAAGACTCTAGACAAAGATTAATACAGGTTCAAAGGAAGGGGTTTTTTTAATTTTTATTTTTATACAATTTTTTGAGGTTACACTCCATTTACAGTTATTACACAATATTAGCTATATTCCCCATGTTGTACAGTACATCCTTGATGTACTGTACACCAATCTTACACTCAATAGCTTGTACTTCTCACTCCCTCACACCTATAATGTCCTTCCACCCTCCCACTGGTAACCATTAGTTTATTCTCTATATATGTGAATCTGCTTCTTTTTTGTTATATTCACTAGTTTGTTGTATTGTTTTAGATTCCACATATAAGTGATATCATATAGTATTTGTCTTTCAATACCCTCCAAGTCCATCCATGTTGCTGCAAATGGCAAAATTTTGTTCTTTTTTATGGCTGAGTAGTATAAGGAAGGTATCTTTGAGTGACAATATTTGATAATATTTATATCTCTAGTAGAAAGATCCAAAGAGTTTGAGGCTATAGATGGAAGAGAGAATAATAAATGGAACAAGGTCTTGGAATAAATGGAAGGAGAGTGGATCTGATGCATAAACACCACCTGAATTAAACTAAACTATCCCTGCAATGGGATAAATAGAAACATAAATACTTATGTTTATATGGAAGTTAGATATAAGTTAATACCTGCTAGTTTGATCTTCTCCCCTACCTAGGCTCTCACATTCTATTATCTACTTAACATGTTTGAATTACTTCTAAGTTGCCCTCAAATGGGTGAAAAAATATCCCTCCCTTACTTGAACTTCACTTCCTTCACATATAATGAACAGTGCCACAGGAACCTTGTAAGCCTCTAGAAAGGATTTATTCTGTGGTGACAGGCCTTCAATTATGCATGTAAATATCAAGCTACAGATTTAAATAATATGTGATGGTTTTTGTGAAGGTAAGAACGTATAAAGAACAGGCACTCATGCTATCTCTTGCTACATATCCACTTTCACCTCCGTCAAATACAAAATTCCAAATAGAATCAAGTTAACAGTAAAGCTATGTAAGTTCTGAAGATTTTTATTAAAAGCTATTAATTAAGAGGGCATGGAGACTTTTTTTAAAAAGCAGTGTCAATTATTTGCATTGAATACACTGAACATCAACAAAGAAATACATAGATTTTAGTGGAATGTGACAAGTAGTTTATAGTATCAATGAGGATGTTGAGACGTCCGGTAAATGGAGGCTTGTGATTACATTAAGCAAAGAAAACTTTGAAGGCAATAAATTGAAATTGACAGGTTTAAATAATTATAACAGAAAATGAGTGGTCAAGATAATTTTTAAGATACTTCCTCAATACACATGAATATTAATGTAGCTTATATAATTCAGATTTGATTTCTATGGACAAGCAAGTCAATATTTTTAAATGTTTCCCATTGCATTTGCCACAACATGCAAAATACATAAGGGGATGATGGGAAGTTAATAAAAAGATGAGACTGTCAACTCCTAAATTAATTAATTAGTCTAATATTCATGGAATATATTTTCCTTTCAATGCACACACATAATTCATATTAGCATTAGTGGGAGGGTTTCCCTTGCATGGGAAGAATACAGCAATCAACATGCAAAAGTCTAAGAAAACTCTTTGTGAAGAATTTGCTATTTCACTGTTTATTGCAAAAGTCCTGTCTGCATGACACCAAATGAATACATTGAATCATCCAAATGTTTCTTAACAGCTGCATGTTTTACATTGTAGGTGAAAAGTATAAAATATTTTTTGCATTTTATCCATAAAAAGAAAAGGTAACTAAATACCAACCACGTGCCAAGCACTGTGCTAAGTCCCTGACAAGTGTTGTTATTGACACAAAAGTGCTGTGAAATCATCCCAAAACTCAGTGGCTTAAAATAATCGTTTATTCTCATGCATCTGTGGGTCAGTTAAGCATTAGTTGATAGAGACTGGGCTCACCTGGGGAGTTTTTCTGACCTTAAGCTAGACTTGCTCAATGGATTTGGGTGTTGGCTAGCAGTTGTATGATCTATGCTGGGCCCATGTAAGGTAGTTTGTTCTGCTTTGATGTATCTAATCTTCTCCAGGGAGCAGCAGCATAGCCAGTGGCAAAGGAACAAGGCGGCAACCTGAATGGTGTAAGAGCCTTACATATTTTGGTCATGTTATGTCTTACAACCTGCCATTGACCAAATCAAGCCAAATGGCCGAGCTCAGAGTCAAGGGTTGGGGACATATACTCTACATCTTCAGTGGAAGAAACTGCAAAGTAACTGGGCAAAGGGCATGGATACAGGAAACGGTAAAGAACTGGGGCCATTAATGAAATCTGAAATACACACTATTTTATTTAATCCTCAACACATCCCCACATATTATCCTCTTATTATAAGTAGGAAATTAGATAAAAGATAGGTTAAGTGACTTGCCCAAGTCATAGAGGTAATAAGTTGCGGAGCTAATGCCAAAGTTCATGGTCACTGTTGTCATTCCAGTACATAGTTTTCTATGCACATAGTTTAAAAATCTGCAAATGAAATGAGGTCTGCCAATTAACTGATATACAAATGGTATTGGCAGGTAAACAATAAATATATATGTGTGTGTGTTTGTATGTGTGTCTGTGTGTGTATCCATAATCATATAGAATATTGAGTAATAAAAAAAACACTTGATTGAATCAATGGGGTGACATTTAAATCAACCTTTAGTTTTCGATTTCTCATACATGTAAGACCTCTGTCAGAGATTTCTGTGGCAAGACTGCTTTGTCTTCCTAAACCTCTCATCATCTGAACTGTGAAGAAACCACACAATCTGTTCTTCTCTCTTTCTGATTCTGGGCTGAAAGATGGTAAGGGAGTATATTGTGAAAGCAGACTCACCACAGTTGTACACACGTGCAGATATATTTTGCGAGGGAAAGGAACAAGTTGAGGGAACACATATCATGTGGCTTCAGTTTTGTCAATAAGTATATTACTGATATTATCATTTACTCAGAGATAAATAAAAAGATATCAAACTCTTCTCTATCCTTAAATAAATAAATAAGTGGCAGCACATATTTTCCTGCCTTTCCCTCAAATTACTATTGTATTTTTATCTTTCCCTTCAACGCCAGTCTATACTTGCTGCTGCTGCTCCCTGATACCACATTCCCACATTAATGCCTTAGCTTCCTTCCTCACTGGTCTTGCCTTCTCCGATGTTATCTTTCATCTCCCAATCACAAATATTTTTATCAGTCCTCAGCCTTTTTGCCCTCTTTCCAGTATATGCCATTTGCCTACTCTTCTACCACTGGAAACTCTATATTTAGAGGAAATGTAGAGATGTTAGCTATGTGGGTACTGGAGCCAGTCTGCCTGGATTCGAATCCTGACTCTTCCACTTCAGAGTGCTGTGGCCATCAGTAAATTAATGAACCTCTCCTTTCCTCTGTTTCCTCATCTGTAAAAAGAGTGTAGTCATAGCACCATAATGGTTATCATGAGGATTAAATGAGATCATCTATGGTAAATACTCTGAAAACTGCCTGGCACACAGTCAGTACTCAATAAAAACTCTCTCCTTTGATGATACTGCATTGCCCCGTGATCTTCCCACATTTTTTAGCATACTGGAGTTAATTCCTCCTCCCAATCCTTATTTATATATGTTTACTCACAGTTTATTCTCTTTTAAAAATATTTCTTTATTGAAGTATAGTTGATTTACAATGTTGTGTTAGTTTAAAGTATACAGCAAAGTGGTTCAGTTTATATATATATATATATTCTTTTTCAGATTCTTTTCCATTATAAGTTATTACAGGATATTGAGTATAATTCCCTATGCTATACAGTAGGTCTTTGTTGTTTATCTATTTTATATATAGTAGTGTATATACATTAATTCCAAACTCCTAGTTTATCCCTAGCCCCCCTTCCCTTTTGGTAACTGAAAGTTTATTTTCTATGTACTCACAGTTTATTCTTATACTTCTCTCCTATACCCTTTTGTTATTCTTACCTAGTATCAAAATTTTAACTATTAATCTTACCTAGTATCAAAATTTGATGCCCCAAGTTCTCAAATCTATGTCTGGCCTAACCACTCTTCAAATAACACTATTTCAATTTAACACAATTTTCTCATACTCAGTTTTCTACTGACAAACAGAAAAACTGCTCAGTGCTCTCATGAAATAATCCCCTTATATACTTTAAGATCCATCTTTTATGCTTTAACCTTCTTTTTACTAAGCTAAGTAACTCCAGTCCCTTTAAACTTTTCTTGTGAAGCCTGTTTTCCATTCCTCTGAAATTCTTTATTATACATTTCTCTACCTTCCAATACCTCTATGTTCTTCTTACAGTATGAAAATTCACTCTTCATAATATTCAAAAAATGTTTTGACTAATGTTGATTACAATGAAAGCATATTCTAACCTTGGGTGCTAATCCCCTGCTAGGTTCCATTATTCAGCTTGTGGGTAAGAATAGTAATTTTCCTGTTCTTCTTGATTCTAGCCAGGTCTGTTCCAAAGAATAAAAAGGTAAAATTAATATAATATGAACAGCATTATCATGACCTCAATCAAAGTTGTGGGTTTTGTGCATAGCAATTTGCCCTTATTAATTCATATTGTAACTGAATGAAAGGAACTAAACAAAATAGAGTCCAGGATTGGGCACATACATCTAGGCTTATTCCATATCCTAGGAGGTCAGCTAAAGTTCTTGTGAGAATATGCCAAAGATCATTCTACACTAGAGAAATCAAATGCCAGAAGGATAGTGGACTTAGGAATCAGTTTAAATTAATCTAGTGTCTCATTTATGAATTAGGAGTAATCAAGCACAGACAACTCTGAAAATTTTGGATATGTAAACTGCTAAGGTTTTATAAAATAGCTGGTGACATGGATTTGAATTCTAAATGCCTCCACACCAAATTTTCCTGAAAGAATCCCCTTTAAACCACTGTCCCCATTAACACCCTGGCCATTCACAATATGTACTCCACCATCTTTTCTCATTAGGTCTTCTAAGCGCTTCAGGAACTATTTGTGTAGCGATTACAACTATGCTTGAAATGGTCAGACTGTTTATAGATTGACAGTAAAGAACTTATAGGGATCCAAAACACTACAAATCTGCAAACGTCCTTGGGGCTGTAGGGAAGTTTCAAAAGCACTGATAAGAAGCAGGTTTCAGCCACTAAGCAGATATCGAATTGCGTTGAAGGCAGTCACACACGTAACAAACTGTGACTAAGTATTGATCCAAGACCAATATTTACCTTAAGGAACAATGCATCCTTCGTGGACCAAAAACCCCAGTCAATACATGTTTTTTTACATACATTCCATTACCAAAATTAATTGTGACAAAAATTTTGATCTACTTTTATTCTGACATCTGAGGAATATTTATAGGAACTTCAGAAAGTAGGTAGCACTTTCTGTTATATTTCTGTAGTCCATTTATTAAGCTAAAGGAAGAACCAACATAAATGTTATTAACTTCATTATAATCAGTTTTGTGTTTTCTCCTGGAAAGATATGTAATTTACAACAAGTAGGGATAGGGACTAGAGAGGAAAGAACTTTAGAGAGAGAAGACTTCGCTTAAAATTTTGCTCCTACTGTTTATTAAATATTCAGTCCTGGGAAAGTTTTTAACCACTCTGAGCCTCAACTATACAATAGAGGAGAATATTAATGCCTACCTGACTCGTCAGACTGTTATGAGAATCAAATGAGATCAAGTTGTAATCCAGCCATCCCTCTATCCCTCATCACCTCTTTACATCCAAATGTCTTGAAGGAGTTGCCTTAATTCACATTTCACTCTTTGTTATCTTCCCACTCCACTCACCTGTCAACCCACAGCAATCTGTCTTCCATACCTACCACTAAATTAAACATGCTTTTAATTTGTCTCCTACTTCTTCATTGATAAGTCTGATAGGTACTCAGTTCTCATCTTATTTGATTTTATAACAGCATTACTCATGCTTATCCAACTCCTAATTTGAAGATCTCTACCGCTTGACTTCATATCTCTGTGTTCTCTGGATTTCCATTTCTCTATGGCTATTCTTTCCTAGTATCCTTCAAGAGCGCATCTTACCCTCCCCAGCTGTTTCTCATTATATTATACTGAGCCCTCTTCTCTTGCCATTGTGCACATTCTCCCTGTGTGATCTCACTCAGACTTGTGGTGGACCATTACCACGTATGATCTGTTGACTCCAAAATCTATAACTCATTCATTTATTCAAAAACCAAACAGTATATATGTATACAGAGCATTAGTGGAGTACACCTTACTTTAGGTCTTTGTTCAAATGTCAACTTATCAGAGAGGCCTTTCCTGACAACCCTCTAGAAATTAGCAATCTCTACATCCACATTCTGCATACCCACACATACAACTTCATTTTATCCATAGAATGTATCAAGTTTATTGGTTATTATTATCTGTTTACTTTCCATCTCCCTTAGTATATTGTTATTTCCAGGAGACCAAGTATCTTTATTTCATTCACTGATGTGTCCCCAGTGCCCAGGAAAGTGCATAGAGAACATGGTAATACCTCAATAATTGTTGACTGAGCAAAAATGTAAAATACTTGGAGCAGAGTAGGTACTCAATAAATTGTTGTACTATTATTATTATTACTATAGATGAGTAATTAAAATATTTTGAAAAATAAAATACCATATAAATGCTAAACTAGGAAATCACAAGCACAAGATGCTTATTAGTTGATTACAGGTAAATCTGGATGAAAAATCCTGTAGTATCCACCAGAGCTCCTGGACATGTCATATACACACCTCTAGTGTCTATTTCACACAAGCATAGGGCAACAGGGTATCAGGCTGTAGTTGCTGCTGGAAGCTGGAGGATGCAGCAATATTAAAGCTATTCTTTGGTTCTCTATTAGGGTGTCTGTGGAGAAATATCATCATATGGAGGCAACTGTAATGATACTATTAGTAACAACAGAAAGAGGAAGACCTCAGTGCAACCTCATTTTCCAATTTGCTAGATCTAACTAGTGGTTGCCCAGTCCCAAGCTCTTCAGTAGCCCTTGGCCCAGCAGCTCTCATCATACCCACCTCTGAGGTGGTGCCAGTTCCTGACAGTGGCTCAACACATTAACTAATACAAAGCAAACCTTTATTACATTGTAAGGAGTGGCAAAAATTTGATTAATTTCAAACAGAGTTAATTGCCTTGGGAAACTGAGCAACATGCTGCAACAAAAACATTTATATTAAATAAGAAAAATATATATATTTTAGGAAAAACAGTTTAGCTTTCTGATAAACATTAAAAGGACTCTGTAGTTGAAGCTTTCTCTAAGGAAAACAACCATGAGTTATTGTAAATAGTTCAATCAAGTTAACTGTGTGTAGAAGTTGGTTCCCCAAAGGCTTCAAGATAATTGGGGGCTTTAATAAGGGGAAAGGAAATGCTACTACTAGAAGCAATAGATCCCTTTTACACTGGGGATCCAAGACTCAGCTTTGAGTAGTGGACTGTATGTGAAGCTGAGAAGGGGTCACAGTAAAAATGGTTCGAGTGGTGTTTATCTGCTCTGTATGTAGTAGAATCAGAAACTAAATTAGAGTAGTATATATTCTTTTAAACTGTTGAAGTCTACGGGAAGGTAGATACAAGACACAATGGATTTGTCTTTTCAGTGAAATTTAAAATTGGAAGCAGGACTTACATTTTAAAGTATCAACCTCAGGAACTTGTACTGGGGCAGGAGGTAAAGGATATAAATCTAAGAGCCAGACATGAAGTAAACATGGAAGGGAACAAACCTAGGAGATGCTGGGATCTGGACAGATACGTTCCCAGTATTGAAGAGGAAAGCAAGCCTTTAGATAGAACAGAATCTCCCACATTTCATCACTTGGCATTTTATTTAAATCACCTCATTTTTTACTCAAATAAATATATTTATTTTAAAAAGGAGCTCTACTGTAACTTATGGATCATTAACATTTGTTAACGGAAGTGATCAGGCAATTAATACAAAATGGATTAAACAATAATATTAAATTCCAACTGGACACCATTGTTAGTCTTAAACTCTTAGCTTGAAGATCATGTTTGTGTTTCTTTTAAAGGGACAATAGCAACTGTTTGAGAGTTACTAATGACAAACTTACTCCAAACTAAGAATTTCTCATTAATGTAATCAGAAGAAGTGAATGAGCATTGAAAAGAAATTAACTTTCTCATTATGAATCACCTATTACGTGCCTGTGTCCCACCAGTAGTATGTATTACAAACTTAGGGGAAAAATTTTTTTTAACATCTTTATTGGAGTATAACTGCATTACAATGGTGTGTTAATTTCTGCTTTATAACACAGTGAACCAGCTATACATATACATATATCCCCATATCTCCTTCCTCTTGTGTCTCCCTCCCACCCTCCCTATCACACCCCTCTAGGTGGTCACAAAGCACCGAGCTGATCTCCCTGTGTTATGCGGCTGTTTCTCACTAGCCATCTATTTTACATTTGGTAGTATATATAAGTCCAAGCCACTCTCTTACTTTGTCCCAGCTTACCCTTCCCCCTCCCTGTGTCCTCAAGTCAATTCTCTACACCTGTGTCTTTATTCCTGTCCTGCCCTTAAGTTCTTCAGAACCTTTTGTTTTTTTTTTAGATTCCATATATATGTGTTAGCATACAGTATTTGTTTTTCTCTTTCTGACTTACTTCACTCTGTATGACAGACTCTTAGTGGTCCACCTCACTAAAAATAACTCAATTTTGTTTCTTTTTTGGCTGAGTAATATTCCATTGTATATATGCACCACATCTTCTTTATCCATTCATCTGTCGATGAACACTTAGGTTGCTTCCATGTCCTGGCTATTGTAAACAGAGCTGCTGCAATGAACATTGTGATACATGACGCTTTTTGAACTATGGTGTTCTCAGAGTATATGCCCAGTAGTGGGACTGCTGGGTCATATGGTAGTTCAATTTTTATATTTTAAGGCACCTCCATACTGTTCTCCATAGTGGCTGTATCAGTTTAACATCCCACCAATAGTGCAACAGGGTTCCCTTTTCTCCACACACTCTCCAGCATTCATTGTATGTAGATTTTTTGATGATGGCAATTCTGACCAGTGTGAGGTGATACCTCAATGTAGTTTTGATTTGTATTTCTCGAATGATTAGTGATGTTGAGCATCCTTTCGTGTGTTTGTTGGCAATCTGTATATTTTCTTTGGAGAAATGACTATTTAGGTCTCCTGCCCATTTTTGCTTGGGTTGTTTATTTTTTTGATATTGAGGTGCATGAGTTGCTTGCAAATTTTGGAGATTAATCCTTTGTCAGTTGCTTCATTTGCAAATATTTTTTTCCTATTCTGAGGGTTGTCATTTCGTCTTGTTTATGGTTTCCTTTGCTGTGCAAAAGTTTTAAGTTTCATTAGGTCCCATTTGTTTATTTTTGTTTTAATTTCCATTTCTCTAGGAGGTGGGTCAAAAAGCATCTTGCTGTGATTTATGTCATAGAGTGTTCTGCCTATATTTTCCTCAGAGTTTTATAGTGTCTGGCCTTACACTTAGGTCTTTAATCCACTTTGAGTTTATTGTTGTGTATAGTGTTAGCAAATGTTCTAATTTCATTTTTTTACATGTAGCTGTCCAGTTTTCCCAGCACCACTTATTAAAAAGGCTGTCTTCTCTCCATTGTATATTCTTGCCTCCTTTATCAAAGATAAGGTGACCCTATGTGCATGAGTTTATCGCTGGGCTTTCTACTCTGTTCCATTGATCTGTATTTCTCTTTCTGTGCCCACACCATACTGTCTTGATTACTGTAGCTTTGTGCTATAGTTTGAAGACCAGGAGCCTGATTCCTCCAGCTCTGTTTTTCTTTCTCAATATTGCTTTGGCTATTCGGGGTCTTCTGTGCTTCCATACAAATTGTGAAATTTTTTGTTCTACTTCTGTGAAAAATGCCATTGGTAGTTTGATAGGGATTGCATTGCATCTGTAGATTGCTTTGGGTAGTATAGCCATTTTCAAATTGTTGAATCTCCAATCCAAAAACATGGTATATCTCTCCATCTGTTTGTATCATCTTTCATTTCTATCATCAGTGTCTTATAGTTTTCTGTACACAGGTCTTTTGTCTCCTTAAGTAGGTTTATTCCTTGGTATTTTATTCCTTTTATTGCAATGGCAAATGGGAGTGTTTCCTTAATTTCTCTTTCAGATTCTTCTTCATTAGTGTAGAGGAATGCAAGAGATTTCTGTGAATTAATATTGTATCCTGCTACTTTACCAAATTCGTTGATTAGCTCTAGTAGTTTTCTAGTAGCATTTTTAGGATTCTCTATGTATAGTATCATGCCATCTGCAAACAGTGACAGCTAGTCTTTTCTTTTCTGATTTGGATTCCTTTCATTTCTTCTTCTTCTCTGATTGCTGTAGTTAAAACTTCCAAAACTGTGTTGAATAACAGTGGTGAGAGTGGACAACCTTGTTTATTCCTGATCTTAGAGGAAATGGTTTCAGTTTTTCACCATTGAGAATGATGTTGGCTGTGGGTTTGTCATATATGGCCTTTATTATGTTGAGGTAAGTTCCCTCTATGCCTACTTTCTGGAGGGTTCTTATCATAAATAGGAGTTGAATTTTGTCAAAAGGTTTTTTTTGCATCTATTGAAATGATCATATGCTTTTTCACCTTCAATTTGTTAATATGATTTATCACATAGATTGATTTGTATATATTGAAGAATCCTTGCATTCCTGGGATAAACCCCACTTGGTCATAATGTATGATCCTTTTAATGTGCTGTTGGATTCTGTTTGCTAGTGTCTTCTTGAGGAATTTTGCATCTATGTTCATCAGTGATATTGGCTTGTAGTTTTCTTTCTTTGTGACTATTTGTCTGGTTTTGGTATCAGGGTGATGGTGGCCTCATAGAATGAGTTTGGGAGTGTTCCTCCCTCTGCTATATTTTGGACGAGTTTGAGAAGGGTAGGTGTTACCTCTTCTCTAAATGTCTGATAGTATTCACCTGTGAAGCCATCTGGTCTTGGGCTTTTGTTTGTTGTAAGATATGTAATCACAGTCTCAACTTCAGTGCTTGGATTGGTCTGTTTATATTTTCTATTTCTTCCTGCTTCAGTCTCAGAAGGTTGTGCTTTTCTAAGAATTTGTCCATTTCTTCCAGGTTGTCCATTTTATTGGCATATAGTTGCTTGTAGTAATCTCTCATGATGGTTTGTATTTCTGCAGTGTCAGTTTTTACTTCTCCTTTTTGATTTCTAATTCTATTGATTAGAGCCTTCTCTCTTTTTTCTTGATGAGGCTGGCCAATGGTTTATCAGTTTTGTTTATCTTCTCAAAGAACCAGCTTTTGGTTTTATTGATTTTGGTATCGTTTCTGTCATTTGTTTTTTCATTTATTTCTGACCTCATCTTTATGATTTCTTTCCTTCTGCTATCTTTGGGGAGTTTTTTTTTTGTTCTTTCTCTAACTGCTTTAGGTGTAATGTTGGTTGTTCATTTGAGATTTTTCTTGTTTCTTGAGGTAGGATTGTATTGCTATAAGCTTCCCTCTTAGAACTGCTTTTGCTGCATCCCATAGGTTTTGGGTGGTCGTGTTTTCATTGCCATTTGTTTCTAAATATTTTTTGATTTCCTCTTTGATTTCTTCAGTGATCTGTTGATTATAACATAGTGTATTGTTTAGCCTACATGTGTTTGTATTTTTTAAGGATTTTTCCTTTAATTGATATCTAGTCTCATAGCATTGTGTTCAGAAAAGATACTTGATAAATTTTAATTTTCTTAAATTTACCAAGGCTTGATTTGTGACCCAAGATATGATCTATCCTGGAGAATGTTCCATGAGCACTTGAGAAGAAAGTGTATTCTGTTCTTTTTTGATGGAATGTCCTATTAATATCAATTCAGTCCATGTTTTTTAATATATCATTTAAAGCTTGTGTTTCATTATTTATTTTCATTTGGGACATCTGTCCATTAGTGAAAGTGGGGTGTTATTGTCCCCTACTATGATTATGTTGCTGTCAATTTCCCCTTTTACGGCTGTTAGCATTTCCCTTATGTATTGAAGTGCTCCTATGTTGGTTGCATAAATATTTACAATTGTTATATCTTCTTCTTGGAGTGATCCCTTGATCATTATGTAGTGTCCTTCTTTGTCTCTTGTAATAGTCTTTGCTTTAAAGTCTATTTTGTCTGATATGAGAATTACTATTCTAGTTTTCTTTAGATTTCCATTTGCATGGAATATTGTTTTCCATCCCCTCACTTTCAGTCTGTATGTGTCCCTCAGTCTGAAATGGGTCTCTTGTAGACAGCATATATACAGGTCTTGTTTTTTTATCCGTTCAGCCAGTCTATGTGTTTTGGTGAGAGCATTTAATCCTTTGCATTTAAGGTAGTTATCAATATGTATGTCCCTATTACCATTTCCTTAATTGTTTGGGGTTTGTTATTGTAGGTCTTTTTCTTCTTTTGTGTTTCCTGCCTAGAGAAGTTTCTTTAGCATTTGTTGTAAAGCTGGTTTGGTGGTGCTGAATTCTCTTACATTTTTCTTGTCTGTAAAGATTTTAATTTCTCAGTCGAATCTGAATGAGATCCTTGCTGGGTAGAGTAATCTTGATTGTAGGTTTTTCCCTTTCCTCACTTTTAATATATCCTGCTGCTCCCTTCTGGCTTGCAGTGTTTCTGCTGAAAGATCAGCTGTTAACCTTATGGGGATGCCCTTGTATGTTATTTCTTGTTTTTCCTTTGTGGCTTTTAATATTTTTTCTTTGTCTTTAATTTTTGGTAATTTGATTAATATGTGTCTTAGCATGTTTCTCCTTGGATTTTTCCTGTATGGGACTCTCTACCCTTCCTGGACTTGACTGACTATTTCCTTTCCCGTATTAGGGACATTTTCAACTATAATCTCTTCAAATATTGTCTCAGTCACTTTCTTTTTCTCCTCTTCTTCTGGGACCCATATAATTCATATGTTGCTGCATTTAATGTTGTCCCAGTGTTCTCTGAGACTGTCCTCAATTCTTTTCATTTTTTTTTTTTTATTCTGCTCTGCTGTAGTTATTTCCACTATTTTATATTCAGGACACTGATCCGTTCTTCTGCCTCAGTTATTCTGCTACTGATTCCCTCTAGAGAGTTTTAAATTTCATTTATTGTGTTGTTCATCAGTGTTTGTTTGCTCTTTAGTTCTTCTAGGTCCTTTTAAATATTTCTTGTATTTTCTCCATTCTATTTCCAAGAATTTGTATCATCTTTGCTATCATTGCTCTGAATTCTTTTTCAGGTAGACTGCCTATTTCCTCTTCATTTGTTTGGTCTGGTGGGTTTTTACCTTGCTCCTTCATCTGCTGTGTGTTTCTCTGTCTTCTCATTTTGTTTAACTTACTGCATTTGGGGTCTCCTTTTTGTAGGCTGCACATTCATAGTTCCCTTTGTTTCTGGTTTCTGTCTCCAGTGGGTGTTTGGTTTAGTGGGTTGTGTGGGTTTCCTGGAGGAAGGGACTGGGTCCTGTGTTCTGGTGGATGAGGCACTTTCTTCTCTTTCTGGTCAGCAGGACCGCCTCTGGTGATGTGTGTTTGGGTGTCTGTGTACTTATTATGATTTTAGGAAGCCTCTCTCCTAATGGGTGAGAATATATTCCTGTCTTGCTAGTTGTTTGGCATAGGGTGTCCAGCACTATATCTTGCTGGTCTTTGAGTGGAGCTTTGTCTTAGCTTTGAGATGGAGATCTCTGGGAGAGCTTTTGCCATTTGATATTACATGGAGCTGGGAGGTCTCTGGTGGACCAGTGTCCTGAACTCAGCTCTCCCATCACAGAGGCACAGGCCTGAACCTGGCTGGAGCACCAAGACCCTATCAGCCACATGGCTCAGACGGAAAGGGAGAAAAAAAGAAAGAAAAAAGAAAGAAAGAAAGATAAATAGAAAGAAAGAAAGAAAGAAAGAAAGAAAGAAAATGAAATGTAATAAAGTTATTAAAATAAAAAATTATTTAAAATAAAAAGAATTTAAAAGTAATAAAAATAAAGAATAAAGAAAGAGAGAAAGAAGAGAGCATCCAAACCAAAAAACAAATCCACCAATGATAACAAGCACTAAAAAGTATACTAAAAAAACAAAAGGGCTTCCCTGGTGGCACAGTGGTTGAGAGTCTGCCTGCCAATGCAGGGGACGTGGGTTTGTGCCCCGGTCCGGGGGGATCCCATATGCCGCAGAGCAGCTGGTCCCGTGAGCCATGGCTGCTGAGCCTGTGCTCCACAATGGGAGAGGCCACAGCGGTGTGGGGCCCGCGTACTGCAAACAAAACAAAACAAAACAAAACAAAAACAAAAACAAAAAATGGAAAGACAGAACCCTGGGACAAATGTAAAAGCAAAGGTATACAGACAAAATCACCCAAAGAAGCACACACATACACACTCACAAAAAGAGAAAAAGGAAATATATATATATATATATATATATATATATATATATATAGAGAGAGAGAGAGAGAGAGAGAGAGAGAGAGAGTGTGTAACCACATAAATAAACAAATCTACCAATGATAATAAACTCTAAATACTAAACTAAGATAAACATAAAACCAGAAACCAGTCAGTTGCATACAGCAAACCCCAAGTCTACAGTTGCTCCCAAAGTCCACTGCCTCAATTTTGGGATGATTCATTTTCTATTCAGGTATTCCACAGATGCAGGTACATCAAGTGGATTGAGAAGATTTAATCTGCTGCTCCTGAGGCTGCTGGGAGAAATTTCCTTCCTCTTCTTTGTTCACAGAGCTCCTGGGGTTCAGGTTTGGATTGGCCCCGCCTCTGTGTGTAGGTCGCCTGAGGGCTTCTGTTTCCACCCAGACAGGATGGAGTTAAAGTAGCAGCTGATTAGGGGGCTCTGGCTCATTCAGGCCAGGGGGAGGGAGGGGTACAGAATGACGGGCATGCCTGCAGTGGCAGAGGCCAACGTGAGGTTGCAACAGCCTGAGGCACACCATGTGTTCTCCCGGGGAAGTTGTTCCTGGATCACGGGAACCTGGCAGTGGCAGGCTGTACATCCTTCTGGGAGGAGAGGTTTGGTTAGTGACCTGTGCTTGCACACAGGCTTCTTGGTGACTGCAGCAGTAGCCTTAGCGTTTCATGCCCATCTCTGGTGTCACATTGATAGCCCGGCTCACGCCCATCTCTGGAGCTCGTTTAGACTGTGCTCTGAATCCCTTCTCCTTGTGCACCCCAAAACTATGGTCTCTTGCCTCTTAGGCAGTTCCAGACTTTTCCCAGACTCCCTCCCAACTAGCTGTGGTGCACTAGCCCCCTTCAGGCTGTGTTCACACAGCCAACCCCAGTACTCTCCCTGGGATCCGACCTCCAAAGCTGGAGTCTCAGCTCCCACCCACCCAGTGGGTGAGCAGACAAGCCTCTCAGGCTGGTGAGTGATCATTGGCAACAATCCTCTGTGCGGGAATCTCTCCGCTTTGCCCTCTGCACCCCTGTTGCTGTGCTCTCCTCTATGGCTCCAAAGCTTCCCCACCACCACCCCCCATCTCCGCCAGTGAAGGGGTTTCCTAGTGTGTGGAAACTTCTCCTCCTTCACAGTTCCCTCCCCAATGTGCAGGTCCCATCCCTATTCTTTTGTCTGTGTTTTTTTCTTTTGCCCTACACAGGTACGTGGGGAGTTTCTTGCCTTTTGGGAAGTCTGAGGTCTTCTGCCAGCATTTAGTAGGTGTTCTGTAGGAGTTGTTCCACATGTAGATGTATTTCTGATATATTTGTGGGGAGGAAGTTGATCTCCACGTCTTACTCTCCCACCATCTTGAAAGTCTCCCACACTTAGGATAATTTAAGTTAAGCAAATAACAGTTTAGAAGCCATAGTCTAAAAGGAGCTAAATGTGAGAAGGAAGCACAGGCAAGAGTAAAAATTTGAATGAACAATCAGGAAAAGGTATATTTACAGTAACTGATGATATGAGACAGGAACTGGAATGTTCATAGTAACTGAAGATATAGTATATTTACAGTAACTAAAGATATATGTGAAGCTATATCAGTCAGCTTGTGTGAGTTTATACCAAGATTTTTTTTAACAACAACCAATAGATTTTTTCTCCCTCATATTCCCAGTCAGTGACTGTGGGTCATATCTGGCTCTGCAACTTGTGCCTTTTCATTAAGAACAGCCCCTATTTCAGTCTCTTAAGGCTTCAGCTCAGATGTGGCACATAATCATTTCATTCATGGTTCATTGACTAAAGGAAGTCAATGAAAATCAATGAGGCAGGGCATATACTCAAGTTATCTTTTTCATTTTACCTCTTCTACTTTAAAAAAAAATAGGTTATTCAGCAACATATTATAGAGGAGGAAATTATCTCAGAATAAAAGACTGTTACCAAACCAAACTTGTGTTTGTTTGCCTGACACACAGCAAAGCCAATCTATTGACAAGGGGTTGCAGTGCCGGAAAGTACAAAGTTTATTGCAGGGTGCCAAGCAAGGAGACCAAGAAGCTAATGCTCAAAAGACCCAAATTCCCTGATGACTTTCAACAAAGGATTTTTAAAGACAGTGTGAGGGAGAGAGTCACGGGGTACATGGCAAGCTCATGAATAATTCTCTGATTGGTTGATGGTGAGATAACAGGGTGGGATTTCAGGAATTTCAATTATCAGTTTTCCAGCTCCAACTGGTCTAGGGTCTACATACTGGTAGTCAACATGCAGTTAACTTCTTCCACCTGGTGGGAGTTTTAGTATCTGCAAAACAACTCAATGATATGGCTCAGGGTATTATCCATAGCCCTTGACAATGAACTAAAGGTCCTTGACTTTGTTTTATTGCTAAACCATTATTATTTTGTCTTGCTTGATTGCTTTACTTTTCTCACTTCTCTGATTAAATTTGTTCTTTGGAACTCAGGAAAAGCATAGGAGGCTAAATCTTTTCTGCAAACAAAAGTCAGGGGACATAAGGGTCTGTCATTGGGAAGGCCACAAAGGGTCCTGCTTGGTTCTAAGATCATTACATTTAAAAAATTAAACTTTGTTAAAAACTTAATATATTTTACTTATTTTTTTTTCTTTTGCCATGTACCAGTTAAAACAGAAACACAAATAATCAGCAGTCCGGAGACCAGTATCTTGTAGTCATTTTTCTAAGTTTGATACTTCTATTATTGAGACCACAGAAAACTCTCTTTCAACCACTGTAACTTGGTCTCCCTTAGAATTCATTTCACAATGTTACCCTTATAAATTACTTTTTCAGCTTTTGGTTAAAAAAAAAAGAGAGAGAGATTCTGCATTTGCCTTAACAGTATTCATTTTTGATTGCACTTGAGGAGCTAATATGGATTTGATATGGGTCCTACTATTCATAACTTTGTAACTTATTTTGTTCTGGCTTCCAGGAAATGCAGAGCCACCATGGCATTTCAACTACAGAAATTCTATTTATCTTTATGATTAGCATACGTACATCCCCTTTTTCCCTTGGTTTGTAATTTTTTTTCTAGCTTACTATCCTATTATACTTTTCATGTTACAAGCCCTCTCAATTCCTTTCTAGACAGATGTGGGTTCCAAATTAGTATAACTTAACTAGTGGTCATATTATTTCCTATTAATCTCCATATCTTACTGTCTTTATTTGTCACTTTCTTCAGTATGGGATTGATGATTGATTCACCTTTGTACTTTTGATGGTGTTTAACATATAGCAGATACTTAATGCATATTTGTTTAATGGTGGCCTGGCTGGATGGTTGGCTGAATGGATGGCTGAATGGATGGATGGACAGATCAGGCCTTATACTTCTCAGTTGGCTAAATATATCATTTTCTTCCATGCTGAATATTTTAGGAACCATAACAAGTAGGAAAACCTATGTAACAGTTAATGTGGGAAGCCACCAAGTGTTAAAATGTCTGCTTTTATAATAAGGTCCTATTCCCAATTGCTATCCTGGAAAACTATTAATAATATTTTGAAGATAACATCAACATGATTTACAATAACCAAGATATGGAAACAACAAAAATGTCCATTGATGGATGAATGGATAGGAAAATGTGGTATATATAAACAATGACAAGTAATTCAGTCTTAAAAAGCAAGGAAATGTTGCCACATGTGACAACATGGATGAACCTGGAGGACGTTAATGCCAAATAAAATAAACCAGTCACAGAAGGACAAATACTGCGTGATTCTACTTATATGAGGTATCTAAAAGAGCTGAACTCATAGAAGCATGGAGTAGGAAGAATGGTTACCAGGGACTGAGGGGGAGGGGAAAATAAGGAGTTGCTAATCTACAGGTATAAAGTTTCAGTTGTGCAAGATGAATAAATTCTAGAGATCAGAGGATTTCAGTTGTACAACATTGTACCTATAGCTAACAGTGCTGTATTGTGCACTTAAAAAATTTGTTAAGAAGGTAGATCTCACGTTAAGTGTTCTTACCACAATTTAAAAAAATTAAGTACAGAAAAAATAAAGGTAACATCAGCAAATCCACCACATGTGTAACTATGAAGGAATAGTATAAATGATGAACTTAGAGACATCTCTTTCCACACTGAAATGTTGAAAAGATATTTGTAATGTTGCCAGGTTTCATTTTGCTTGATTTATCTGACACTCTGTTGGCTCAACTGGAATATCTGCATTTATCATATATTTCATTCAAGAATGTCATGCTGTTTTCATTCTTACTAGCTCCCTCATCCTTAACCCACTTTCACTCTGCATCCCATATTCTAATAGTGTCCTGTTTTGAGAAGCAAATTCCCCTTCAGGAGGAGTCAGAAGAGTCAGTCTTTTTAAATTTTTTTTATTTCAGATACAGAATGATCATGGGTTTCCAAGTGTGTCTACTAATCACTAAGGTGACCCAAGCAGATGCTACTCTTAATCAAACATTACTTCAGACTGCTAGAGTGTGGATCATCTACCAAACACTCTCCCAACATTCACCCAAGTGCCTACTCTCTGTGTAGCTTTCTGCATCATGGATAAAGTAACTGTGGCCTCTGGGATGAGGTAAACTAAATAAATTCTTCAGCTAGTTTTTGCATTTGAAAAAGGGAAAAGTTTCCATATGAAAACACACGTTAGTTAACATAGAAAGTGAATTGTTTGCATCACAGAAGACAGAACTTGGAATCCATATGTGTCTTAGTCCAGTCAGGCTACTGTAACAGAAAACCATAGACTGAGTGGCTTATAAACAACAGAAATTTATTTCTCACAGTTCTGGAGGCTGGAATTTCAAGATCAAGGCACCAGCAGATTAGGGTTTAGTGAAGACCCACTTCCTGGTTCATAGACAGCCATCTTTTCACTGTACTCTCACATGATAGAAGGCATAAGGGAGCTCTCTGGAGGTCTTTTTTATAAGGGCACTAATCCCAATCATGAGGGCTCCACCTTAAGAACTAATCACTTCTTAGAGGCCCTACCTCCTAATAATATCATATTGGGAATTAGGTTTCAACATATGAATTTGGGGTGGATGCAGACATTCAGTTTTTAGCACCATGTTTGGCTGTTATTGAAGAAGATTCCATCATGTGCTCATATTTTTTGCAGGTACTGGCAAAGAAGGCAAAATCCATCACAATGAAACTCTTTCATAAAAGAAAGGAATGGCTGAAAACAGTTCAATGATGGCATGACATGCTTTGGAAAGGAAGTAACTCTGTATTGAAAAGACATAGCTCAGGTAGCTGTGCTACCCAGAATCCAGACAAACTCATAATGAAGATTAACAACTGAGAAAAAGGGTGTCCACTTCAGGTCAGAAATGATGGTGTTCTTTACATCTATTCAATCTATACTCCAGCTCATCTGACATGAAAATTCAGGCTGTTTTCATTTATTCTTATTATTTTGAGTTGTATATCTTGTCATAACAAATACAGTAAGTTTAAAGAAAATCTCTAGGTGGATTAATTGCTCCCAGAAGTGATTATCTTTTAGTGCCAGAGGACAGAGAAGAATTGAGGGGCAGTGGATAGAGATCAAAATAACACATTGCTGCTTGAAAGATTCAGCTGCATTTACTGGCAGAAGTATTAAGACTTGCCAGCAGTCAGACTTTACATTTGGCCTTTCAAAATGCACTGCAATTGAAGCCAACATGTTGGGGTGCAGCTTATATAATCATATGACTCTGAAGCTGCTCGGAAATAATCTTTTCTTGAACTACGCAGTCACAGAGACAACATAGATAATGTTCTGGAGTTGGATGGGGGAATTATTTCACAACTGGATTACATCTTCCAATTTTTTTTAAATTAACTACACATGTCTATTATGCAAATACAGTGTCAAGTTTTGGAAATGATAAACTTGTATAAGAATACTCACTTCTAACTACATTGTGATCTGCAGGTGCTCAGCAGAAACCCCTGCTATTGTCTTAAGGCAGTGTCTGTCAATCCAATTTAATGATCATAAAGATCTTTCTTTGACTCCAAGGACCAGCAGTTCATTCAAGCAGATATCCTGTAGGGAGGTTTCTTAGTTGGCAGCAGAAAATCTGTGTCTGAGGTCCTTTCATTATACCTATTTAACACTTCTTACTATAAAGCCACAATTCTGCTACCTTTCATGATAGCACAGAGGGATGATTTTTTTAAGTGAATGTCTCAGCTATGTGATTATATCCATAAAGACTGAAAATACTTCTTTAAAATTTAGCCCAATACTAGGCACCCCATGGGCACTCAAGAAATAATAAGATGCTGATGATGATGGCACTTTGGGTTTAAAGATGATGTAAATTCTGTTTCTGTGAGCACTCAAAATTAGTTGAAGAGCTGTGCATTTTGCAAAATGCTTGCCTGAATCTGGTCAAAACTCACTCAGCAACTTTTGGCAAATGCCCCAGAGCCTCTGTAGTCTCTTAAACTACCAATGGGGATGATTACCATAGTTTGCTTCCAAATGAGACTGGAAAGTGTTTCTGCAGTAAAGCTATTCTTTAGATAGGAAAACTAATGTTTGGGTTTTTTAAAGAACTTAATAAAATCACCATCTCCACATCTTCCTTCTTATTTACGCCCAGTGTATTTCCCAGTTTTGTCTCAGAATAATAATTAATAGGAGTTAGGTAATGTCTTATATTATAAAGAGGTCAAGTATGTTACCTAGCAACTTCATTATCTAAGAGGTACTCCAGGAAATGGAAAAGCTAAGTCTGAAAATAACTAGCAATTATTTTATATTGGGTTGGCCAAAAGGTTCGTTCAGTAGTGAATATCTTGTTCACTAAAGTTCTTCATGAAAATGAAAAATGTCTTTATTTTTACTTAAAGCTGAATGAATTTGTGGCCAACCCAATAGGTTATTTGAGAGAATTGACACAATTAAAATGTAAAAATGGGGATATCTTTATAGATCTTGCTAGCCAGGAGGGACAATTCTGGAAATTTTAATGGTTCTCTGGGTAAAAGAATGCTGTTTCACTCAGCACATTAGCAACTATGATATTTTGCCTAAAATAGAACAGTGATTCTCAACAAAGAGAGTTTGGCTTTCCCATGGGGCATCTAGAAATATGTAGGGACATTTTTGTTGTTGTAATGTTTGGAGGGGCCCTACTGACATTTAGTGAACAGAAATCAGGAATGCTAGATACCCTGCGATATGTGACATAATCCTGCACTGAAAAAATTGCTCCTTGACATGAGAGTTGTGGGAATATGTGAATGATTATAATGATACTGAGATTTCAGAAGAGATGAAGTTATTAGTAATGACAAGAACTAGTAAATGACAATGCCTATGGAATTGAGTATTACTGAGAAAGCCAGGTGTTACTTCCAGAACCCAGCTTGATTCCTGATTATGGAGAGTAAAATGTCTAGAGGAAGCATTATCTTAGTCCCAGTATGAGGTTTCACTCTTCAGCCATTGATGGTGTTGAGAACACCTGGAGAAACTGAAAGTTATTCCTATTACTCAGGCCCCTTATTGAACTCTGAGGATGGGATAGAAATCCTTAAAAAGTGTGACCTTAGTTCTAGTGCACAAAGCCCACTATTAATTCCTTTTGGAGGAGGAAAATAATTATTTTTGAAGGTTTGTGTGGCTTCCCCTTGACTCCTGTTTATGGAGTGGGAGATACCTTCTGTGGAAGCCAGGTATTATACCAAATGTGCGGGTCCCCTTTCTATCCCTATTGATGGTGAACTCATCCAGTAACATGGCTTTAAGCACCATCTATATGGCTAAGACTCTCAAGTTTTTAACTTTAGCTCAGACCTCTTTTCTGCATACCATACCTGTATTTCCAATTGCCTATCAACATCTCAGCATAGATATCTAATAGACATTTCAAACTCAACATTTTCAAAACTGAACTCAATATCTCTCTTCTCTCACCCTACAAAAGCTTCAGTCTTTCTCTCCTCAGTAAATGGCAAATTTTACCATCCAGAAGTTCAGGCTAAAAAGTTGGAAATTACTCTTCGTCCCTCTACTTATCTCATAATCCATATCATATCCAGTTCATCAAGAAATCCAGTTGGCTCTTTTAAACTTATCAAAAATCCAACCTCTTCTCACCATCTCTTCTCACCATCTCTAGAGCTAAAACCCTGGTCTATCCACAATCATTTCTTTCCTGTATTACTACAATATCCAACTGGACTCCTTGATTCCACTCTTTCCTCCCTTCCATCCCACACCCCCCCCAGGCTATTCACAACATAGAAACTAACTCAGGTACCATTCTTCTGATCAAAACCCTGCAATGGCTTCCCACCTTACTCAAAATCTGAAGTTCTTAGAGTGGCCTACAAAGCCCCACATGATATGCCCTCTTCCCATTAATTCTCTGGACCTCATGTCCTGTTACTTCCCTCTTCACACATTTGGCTTTAGCTACATTGGCCTCATTGCTGTGCCTTGAAAATACCATGCATGTACCCTCATTAGAGCCCTTGCACTGGCTGTTCCCTCTACCTGGAATGCTTTACACCAGACATCTGCATGGTTAGCTCCCTAAGCTTCTTCCAGATTTTGTGCAGATATCACCTTTTCAATGAAGCCTACCACAACCACTTCTATTTCAAATTCCAACCACCTACCACTCCCTGGCAATTCCAATGCAGTTACCCTGCTTCATTTTTTTCCTCAAGGAACTTACTAACTTATAACATACTATTTAGTTTGTTTACCATGTTTATTGTCTATCTCCTTCCCACCCCACCCCCAACTAGTCTGTAAGCTCCATGAGACCAGAGATGTTTGCCTGCACCATTGTATTCCAAGTACCTAGGACTGTGTCTGGCACATAGTGAGTTCTCAATAAATATTTCCTGGATGACTTTCAAATGTCCTAATACATATTCATGTAGTTGAAAAATCTTTTTATACACTATAATTTGAGGAAATGTTATTCTTTGTTTTATTTGAGACTTAATAAGCATTTATCATCATTTGTGGATATCATGTCAAAAACGGCACTGACAAATATTTGAGTACTTGAGCATTGGGTAGACACAAAGTCAACATTGGTAGCTGTCAAATCACAATGATTTTACCTACAGTTACCAGCATCTGACTATTGTAGTATGTCTTCTGGATAGGTTTTGCCTGTGCATTTGCATATAGAAATACATATTATTTTATTATAAATTACTTTCCTTTCATTTACCCTTCATATTACTGCTAGGACATTATATTGTTATTTTTTTCATTAGTAGTGTGTATCAGTAGGTTATAGTATGTACAAATTTCATTTAAGAATTTTACGTGAATAGGTGATTAAACGTCAGCATTTTCATAGTTTGCCAATCACCCCTACCGTAACAATTTTGTAATTTCAAATTCTTCACAAACACTGTTAAATATAACAGATTATGTTCTGCTTAATTCTTAGCCCAACATAATGACAATGTACCCAAACATATCCTGGTGTCCTTCGGATTTTATCAGACAAAAAAGAGGATCTATGCATTGTAGGAAAATGACTCCCTATACATTGTTCTCCAGAGTAAAATACATGTGTTTCTTGGTGTCAAGATGTGTAGTATATGCTTCCAAGTTTATGAATAATGGTGAATAAAAATACAGCAAACAGCAAAAAAAAAAAAAAGTAGAATTTTAAAGTAGGTTTTAGGAAATACTTACTATAAAGAATGTATTGGATTGAGAATCACAGCAATGTAGTAACTAATGCTTCCAGACTGCATACTTCATGTTTAGATTGTGACTTTCCAGAGATAGACATCTGTGCCCTCTGTGAAAATATGGGGCAGATGGCACAAATCAAATCCACTAATATTTAATGAAAGATTACCTTGTGGAAAGCATTTATCACCTCCACAAACTTTCTTGCCAAGGCTAGGAAGTATAGTTTGCATGTCTATGATGATAAGTAAAATTAACTTCTCTGCCACCATTAGCTACAACAACAAATTGGACAATTTTTCTAGAAAGTCTTTGTTCCTCTCTCCTTCTCAGCACAAGCTTCTAAGAAATTTTTGTCTAAACTCAACAAAATATAAATCCAGGTGTGTATGTGTTTGCCTGTGCCTAGGGTAGAATATGTTCCTAGCTCTATTTCTCCAAATCCCTTTCCTGTCTAGTCTTTCCCAATCTTCCAAAGGTTTCCTCTAGGAGGTATCTTTGAAACATGCTTCCTGACTTTTATCTCTTGGCTATATCAGGCATCTGCCCCTTCGAGGATAAAACCCTTGAGCTATAATTGCATCTATCCCTACCCACCGGATTATTTCCATTCCCATATAACTGTATCAAACTGATATACAGGAATGACTAGCCACTTAATTTTGACAGTTTGAAAGTAAACTAAAATTCTTTTATTCTTGCTCCTAGAGTTCTTCTGCCCTTGTAACCTTGAACTCTATTTGAAGTGCATGTTAACAGGACATTTTGATGCATATAGTTACCACTTCTGTCTTGCAGGGCTATACTGGATCAGTCTAAGATTTGGCAAAGAATCAGTCAGCCCTTTTATTTCCATATATTACAGATGACACTGCTGATGGTGGGGTTGTATATTTGTGCAATTTTGGCTGAAAAGTCTAATGTATGGTCTTTTAGTACCATATAAAGAGCAGTTTTTTTAAAGTTCCTGTCACTAGTCTGAATCCCAAAGCACTTAATCAATAATGAAAGTTTAATTCTTTCACAATGACTGGGTTGAAGAAACTTCGGGTGACTGGCAGGTTGTAAGTTCTTTTATAATGTAACTTCTCTTAAGGAAATCATTGGGGGTATAAGATATCATTACCTATTTGAGCACTTGGCCAAGACAATGAACTGATTACTGATATACATGCACACTCTCCCACAAATAGTATAAGTCATTGTAATGACCTTACGTGTTTATGATTTAGCTTCCAGTTTCTGTAATCTAAAGTGAGGCAAAATTTTCCTTCCCTTTTGGCTTCTGTTCACTTCCTGCCTCCTTTTCTCCTTTCTATCCTCGCCAACCAATCTCTAGTCATGCTCTGAACTGCCTCTAAGTTTTCTCCACCAGAGGAGCAGCTGTCATTGCTAACAGCAAAGAAGGAAAGTGGGAGGGAGGGAGTGGGAAGGAAAAGATGATAGAGCATTATAAAGAAGGAACAGATGAACGAGCTTGTGGCAACTCTGACCCCCTTCCAACCCTCCAGTGCCACGCAGCTCCCAACCCCTATCTCCAGTCAGAGCTGTCACCTGAGGAGCAAGCATCACCTGAAGAGAAGCAACTGCCATCACCTTTACTTTGGAGCTGATTGCAGCATTGAGATAACTGTGTCTCTACCTCTGCTTGAACTAGAAACTATGTAGAAGTTCCTAGAGTGTGTGGTGGTGAAACTTGTCAAAGGTCCTTCTGGAACTGTCCAGAGTGCCAGAAAATTCAGGAAACAGCCAGATTGGCAGGATTTCAGCTGGTCTGCTGATCAAGAACTCTTTGCCTTCTGAGGATCCAAACATCAAGGCACAACAGCAGCAGAATGGCTTCCCACTGATGTTAATGTTTGACCGAGAAGCCAAGAACTATTTTGCAGACTTTAGGCACAGAAACCTACTAGCTTAGCTCTTCCTCACAATGATGGCTGAAATTGTTTGTATAGAGAACCCAGTAAACCAGTGGTCAGGATTCCTTCTTCAGCTGGTAGACAATGTCACAAACTCCAACAGCACAGAGCACATGAAAGAGTCGACATTGGATGCAATTTGTTACATCTGCCAAGATATTCAAACAGAGCAGCTACAAGTTCCATCCAATGAGATTCTGACTGCCATAATCCTGAGAAAGAGGAAAGAAGATCCTTATAGTAATGTGAAGTTAGTGGCTACTAAGGCACTCCTGGAGTATTGGAGTTCATCAAAGCAAGCTTTGACAAAGAACCTGAAAGACAATTTCTTTCCCAGATAGTCTATGAAGCAGCCTGTTATCAAGATAATAAGGTATTAGTGACTACATTACAGAATCTGTTGAAGAAAATGCCCCTGTATTATCAATACGTGGAGACACATATGAGCCCTGCTCTTTTTGTGATCACAGTTGAAGTAACACAGTGACTTTGATGAAATGGCCCTGTAAGGAATAAAGTTCTGGTCCAATGTCTGTGATGACAAAATAGATTTGGCCATTGAAGCTAAAGAGACAGTAGAACAAAGAAGGTCCCAGAGCACATAGCAAGATCTATGCCAAGGAAACACTACAATTGAGGTTCCAATTCTCACACAGACACTAACAAAAGATGATGAAAATGATGATTCTCCTGGCCACCTGATGTGAAGATGACATTGTCCCACCTGTCCTTCTCTCTTGTAAAGAACAGATCAAGAATCCTGATTAGTTCTTGGAACCCTGACATGCTTGTGATGACTTTTGCCTGTATCTTGGAAGAAGAGAAATCCAATAAGCTCAAAATCCTAGTTATACAGGCAATGTCTAGCTTAATATAATTAATCGAAGACCCCTGTGTAAATTGCTTGGTATATAAGTACACAGACTGGGGGCAAATTTTACAAGTTGCTCCATGAAGCTGCCATAAGGGATGCTTGCTCCGTTCCCTTGTTACAATGTCTAAGAGAAAGCCTGAGTACTGAACCCAGAATGGCATCAAATGTTTGTTGAGTTTTTTCCAATCTAGCTGAAGCTTTTTATGAAAGTTTGTAAGTGATGATCAGGAAGAAACAGCTACTTACTGCTTATCCTCATATTTCAGAATCTCCTAGTGATCACAGACAGTCCTGATGGCCACCATAATAACCTGAGAAGTGCTTCATATGAAGCTTTGATGAAAATTGTCAAAAATAGTACCAAGTACTATTCAGTTCAAAAATTGACGCTGGCAACTCTAACTGCAAAAAGTGTATCAATAGAGATACAGTCACATATAAAAGCACTTCTGATACGATCCAATTCAATGACCTTCAGTCTTTACTCCACATAATTCTTCAAAATGTTCTCTGAAAACTGCAGCATCAAGATGAGATGATGGTCTCCCTGTTAAGGATTTTCCAAAGCATAGTTGGATATGGGGGATGAAAGAGGGTGATCCGATAGCAGTTAGCACATCAGAGGAAATGTTGGTTGCTAAATTCCTAAAGTATATAGAGGCCTCTAAGTTCTCCTGAGTATGGGTATTTTATTGAAAACTTATACTGAGTGCAAGGTTTTATTGGAGAATGTAAGATAAGTGGAAGACTTATGTCTCACCTTGAAATCCAGTATCTTACTGTTTGTTGACAGAGAACTTAGGAAATGAGAATGTCGGTAGGTCTGTGAAGCCACAGATTCTGTAAGTGTTTAATGATATTTCCTTTGTTATTGGTGGAGAGTTTAACAAATACCTAGAGGTAGTATTGAGCACAATTCTGCAAACCTACGAATCTCAGGTGAATAAATCAAAGTGTGACATGGTGGATTATCTGAATGAGCTAAGGGAAGACCGCTTGGGAGCCTATTCTGTCGTTGTCAAGGATCAAAGGAACAAGGATCTAAGGGTGATGCATACTCAGATGTACTGCTGATGCAACCAAGACTAGAGTTTATCTTTCTTTGTCCACAATGCTAGACTTGAGAATCATCCAAAGAGTATTAGGTATTGGTGCTGCTGAGCCAATAAGGAACTTATTTATGACATTTGGGAAGAAGGTACTGAGATTAGTAGCAGTTGGCTGATGATTCTTAAAGTGTTAACTAAGGAACAGAGATTCAAGACTAGTAAAACAAAACCCTGTTTGATGGACAGCAAAATAACTGAGGAAACTGAATAACTGAAGAATCAAGGTCGATCTGTAGCCATTGGGATGAAACCCAAGACCATCACTAGAAATCTGCAGTCTTTTGAAAAACCTAGAAGTAAGGGGTGTGCACAGATGCTGAAAACACACCACATTGAAAATCCTACCACAGGAGGAGCAGCTATTAGCAGCAGTACTGTTGGTTAGCTATGTAAACACTGACTTCAGAGAAAACCATTCTAATGTCTACTCCAGGAGCCATTTTGGATAAGAGAAACATAATGCGTTTACTTAATTGGAAGAGGAGGAGGAGGAGGAAGGGGGAAAGAGGAGGGGAAAAGGGAAGGGAAAAGAGAAGGAGAAGAAATGGAAGTTATTTCTTCCCAAGGAATGCTACAATTTGTTTTTTGGTATTTCAGGTGGTGCTGAGTGGAATGACTGGTTTTTCCAGAGGGGAGAGATTGTACTTCATCATAAAAAGCAGCTTGAACCTATGCTACTGATGATGATGATGGTGGAGCCTGGGTTTGTGTACCTTTGTCACCCAGCACAGTATACAATCAGGCTAAAAGGAGGTGAGGAATACTATATAATCTGAGTGTGGCTGAATGAAGCTATATCCACATTCTCAACTTCAAGTCATTAAAGTTTATATTTTTCCTTAAAAAAAAGTGGGATAAGGGTGTGCTAAATATTGCATTTCATAAAACTAACTGAAGTTCTGCCTACTGATGGACCACAGGAGATGGAAAAGAAAAAGAAAAGGAAAAGAAAGACACTTTTTAGCTTTTTGGTTGTTTGTTTTTAGTTATTATCATTATTTTAAGGAAAACACTAACAAATGGTCAGAATAAAAATCTAAACTTCCAAGACAAAAACTAAATAAAACAAAAAAAATTTTTTAAACCCACAACCTAAAGAAACCAAAATGTAAATGGTTGAAAGTGGCAGCACAAGGAGAAAGCTCCCTCTTGACACTTTATATTGGCAGTCCTGATACCCACCCCCTCCATAAAAAATTATGCCAAGGAGTTCACCAAAAAATTTACAATAAAAATACAGCAAACTTTAAGTAACTATTTTGGTCTATAAAATGAGGATAAATTTAATGATTAAACAAAATCTAATAAATTAGCCATTAGAAAATTGACTTTCTATTCTCTTTTATTTGTTTGTCTCCAATGTAGTATTGTTTCCTTGCTATACTTTAAAACCAACTAACCACGAAAACAAACAAAAATATATGCATAAATGATGTGTGTGGGTATAATTACACATCTCATGATGAAAACAACACTTATGAAAGTTTTCATTTTTCCACTGCAGTTAAATATTAATATACTAATCTCAAACCATCCACAGGAAAAACAAATAAATTTCAGGGAAAATACAAAATTATCCATTTCCTAAAGAAGAGGGGGAAAAAGCAGTCTTGTCTCTTTCATGTAGATCTGTGCTAAAATTGAACCTCATCTAACAGTCCTTTATAATTACATTCAGCTAACAATATTGTGTGTTAAAATACTCCCAAACTATATTTGACAGGCCCATGCACCCATTCCAAGCCTGATGATTCCAAACTGATCCATTTTTTCACAAAGCAAAAAGGTGAACAGGTTACTTTAAATCAAACCAAATACTGATAAGCAAATCTCTTGTGATGGGCAGGCCTAAAAAGCTTGTTGAAGGCTGGCTCAACTAAACATTGCTTAAGAGTTTGGATGCTTATCTGATGCTTATCCAAACATCTGAAATTGAACATCTTTCTTCTAAAATAACAAGCCAAAAATCTGACACTGATTTTGATGTTTTGGTTCATAATAGGTTACAAGTATCAAAAGAGCAGTCTAACTAGGAAGTGGAGATATGGCTGGAAATAAAAGTAGAGGGATTAGAAATGAAAACTCTCAGAACTTTGAGAATGTATGGGGACAAGGAGTCTCAGTGAAGTGGGAGAACACATATAAATAGCAGATGAAAGAGTGGTGAAGGACGAAGTTTGGTTTATTAGTTTGAAAACAAAATAGAAATTTGTCTCAGTGTTGTTGTTTATTTTTTAACCATGAGTTAATCTATTTTGAAATTTCATATAACATTGAAAGAGAGTATGAGATTTTTTTGTTCATCAAAAAAGAAAAAAGAAAAAAGAAAAAAATCAGAGAAGACTTCCTCTTCTGGAAAAACAGAGGATATGTATTTTTCCCTATTCTTCCTCCTAAATACAACTAGTAAATCTTAGACATTATGTGTAAAATAAACGTAAGAAGACTCTGAAATGTGGAGAAAAAGAAAGCAGACTGACTAGAAACTTAGGACTCAAGAAAAAAAAAAAAGAAACAGTTGGTCAAGAAACCACTGGTGGGAATGTAAAGTGGTACATCCATTCTGGAATATAGTTTAGCAATTTCTTTAAAAAGTAGGCATGCAACTACCATCCCAGCAATTGCACTACTGGACATTTATCCCAGAGAAATGAAAACTTATGTCTGGACAAAAACCTGTATATCATCATTCATAGCATCTTTATTTGTAATACTTAGCCAAAAACTAGAAGCAATACAGATATGCTTCAAGTGTGAATGGTTAAATGAACTGTGGCACATCCATACCGTGGAATACTACTCAGCCATAAGAAGGAAAAACTATTGATACACACAGTAGCCTGGATGAATCTAAAGGGTATAATGCTGTGTGGGAGAAAAAGAGCCAATCTTGAAAGGTCATATACTTTGCGATTCCATTTATACAATATTCTCAAAATGACAAAATTATAGAGCCAAAAAGCAGATTACTGCTTTTGAGGAGTTAGAAATGATATGGAGGAGGGATAAGTATCACTATAAAGGAGCAGCATGAGGGAGATCTTTGTGGTGACGGGACAATCTTGTATCTTGAGTGTGGTACTGGTTACACAAATCTACATGTCATAAACTGACACAGAACTCTGCACATTGTGATGGTTCATGTGGCAACTTGGGTGGCCACAGAGTGCCCAGATTAAACATTATTTTTGGGTGTGGCTGTGAGGGTGTTTTGGAAGAGATCAACATTTCAATTGTAGACTGCCCTCCCCAATGTGGATGGGTGTCATCCAATCTACTAAACAGGGCCTGAATAGAACAAAAGGCAGAGGAAGGTGGAATTTGCCCCCTTTTTCCTACCTCATTAATTGAGCTGAGACATCTTATAGTCTCTGGCCCTCAAGCTGGGATTTATACCATCAGCTCCCCTGGTTCTTAGGCCTTTGGACTCAGACTGAATTACATCACTGGTTTTCCTGGGTCTCCAGCTTGCCAATGGCAGATCATGGGACTTATCAGCCTCCATAAGTACATAAGCCCATGCCTCATAATAAATATGATTTATTGTGGCTCTATTTTTCTGGAAAACCCTGACTAATACATATATTAAACAAAGTCAATTTTCTGATTTTGAACTCCAGTTACTTAAGATGTAACCATTGGGGGAAACTGGGTGAAGAGTACATGGGACTACTCTGTACTATCTTTGCAACTTCCAGTGAATCTATATTTATTTCAAAATAAAAAGTTAAAAAAAAGAAAAATAATAAGTTTAAAAGTTTGAAAAACGCTGGTAGAGGGGAGCAAAACATAGACAACCACTTAACAGGGTAAGAGATCTTTTGTTAATCTCAATTTTGAGGTTTATACTACATTCTATTTAATAAATCTTCAGTTCAAGATTATACTTTTATTTAAATCCCCGAGTTTCTTCTTTTTAAAGTTTCATGGTGGTGTCATTGGGGGTCATAAAATTGTAGAATAATAAAACAAAGTCTTTCCATTTCTGACCCTGATCAACTGACACTTGTCTAGAGAAATTTTCTCAATAAATATGAAGCCTAAATTCAGAGCATTTTTTCATTTAAATTAAAATGTTTCTAGGGAAAGGAGTGTGGCATTTTCACTGAAAAAGTAAACTCCATCTTCAACAAGGATCCAGTGATATTTAGAATATATTTTCTGCATAGGACCAATATAACCACTACTAGATTGACTGGGCTCACAGAACACATGCTCAGCAAAGTGGGCTGTATCATCTAGAAACAGCATCAGAGACCTAAAGAACAGGAGCTTACAAAAGATTAAAAAAATATTTTTTTTCTAACATAAAAGATGTTCGAAGGTAGGCACTTCAAAGCTAATAATGGCAAATCCCAGGTCACAAGGGATGAATTTTTATGTTTATGATCCTTCATCTTTTGCACTGGCTCAAGATCACCTCATTGTTCATTATGGCTTCTAGGGCTCCAGCCATCATATCTACAGTACTGGCAAGAAGCAGGAGATGGTAAGGGAAAAGAATGCATATACCAAATGCTATCTCTTTCTTAAGGAGAGCCCCTGGAAGTCCCATCCTATCTCTCACTTACATCCTGTAGGCTATCCATGACAAAATTCAGTTCTATTATTAACTAAGTAAGAGAAAATGGATATTAGTTAGGCAGCTAGTAGTCTCTGTCACATATGAAAATAATTTATATATAATTATAGCCAGCATTATGGGTTGAAAATAAGCTCAAAGAATATTCAATCAGGCAAAAAAATGTCTTTGGCAATAAAGAGAACAGGTGCTCATGGGATTAGATTGTAGAAGAACATGTAACCAGTGAAGTTTCGGTCAACAAGAAATTAGAGAATCAGATCAACAAAAACTTTGTGATGTTTGCAGATTGTCAAGTGCAAGACTCAAAGGGAAAATGAAGACTGAAACACAGTGGTTCACAGTGTCTAAACACATATGGCAGTAAAACCTGGACCCACCAACAGTGTCTCACCTAGTGGATTGAACAGTTTTATTGAGAACACCTTACAAGATCTATAATAAGTAACATGATAGTATCACTGACAACAAATATATGGGGGAGATTTTCTCTAAACATGGGGGAAAGCCTGGTCCTTTGTAAATGAGCATTTCACGAACAATAAATGAAGATGCCTTTATTATCAACATTTTACAGACGAAGAAACTGGGGCTCAATGATTAAGACACCAAGCAAATTCACATGGCTAAGTGGCAGAGCCTAGATTCTTTGTAACCAGAACACTGCACTACTGTCTGCTGCACAAATCACTATTACGTAAAAAAATCTTAGTTATATGCTTAATCTAGACATAAAAATCATTTACTGCTCTTTTCTAGGAGCAGATTCTTTTATTTTCCAGCACTTCAGAGAGTTAATATTATTCAAGCTACTGAAAATATGATTTCTGAAAAATACTGTGTAGTTAACTGGGAGAACTGAGCCTGCTAGTCATTGGAGACTTCAGAACCAGCTGAGTCTACCTCCAAGGGATCCATCTTACTCTCCAGAGAGGAAAGGCTCATCTGCATCTCTTCTCCAGCATTTTGTCCAGCTGCTCCAAAGTGCTTTGCTTGCAGGGGCAACCACGCCTGGCTCTTTCTACAAAAGATAAAGGATCCTGATTATGGCAAGTATTCCTGCTGCAAACCATACCTTTTTGCAGTGGTTTGTTTGTTTTATTTAAAACCATTTTGACAGCTCTCTGATTTCTCTGTTTCTATAAATAATCAGCCTTAATGATAAAATATAACCTTCACATTCAAACACACATTTACTTCTGTACATTTCCGTGCCCTGAATAGTCACAGCTACCAAAACATCAATTTTGAACATGAGCATATGGTTCTGAGAACTTCATATTTCAAATTCACAATTCGACTTAAGAATTGAACATAATATTTTCACTAACACTGGTGATATATAAAACTGCTTCTTAAAAAAATTATGAAACCTGGACTTGAGCTGTGAGGTTGGAGCTTTGAAGCTACTTAGGATTGGATTTTTATGTTAAAAAAAATGCTGTCTGACAGCAAGATAAAGCATGCATAAAATACTGTGTAAATTCACAATGCTTCTGTTCAGTCCTTAAAAGAAACTTGTAGGCAGAGTTTCCTCCATGGCCTAACAAGTGACTTCTACTGCAATGCAAGTGTGCTGTCATTGACCTTGGCCCTCACTCTTTCTTGTTTGTCTGGATAGTGTGAATATGTCTCCCTTGCAGGTCACCAGCTTCTCCAACTCCCCCTTTGGCTGCATACATCAGAAAGAGACTGCAGAAAGATACGGGAGTCACACACAATTGCATGTTACTCTGGAGGGACATAGGAGTCTATGGAACACCTGGCACTCAGTGTGCACACAAAGAAGCAAAACCCAGTCATTTAAAAGATCTTTCATTTAAATGTATTTCTGACAAAAGATGCCACATACTCCCTGTCTTACTCACCCCAAATGGAAGCATTCAATTTATCCATTAATGGTGAGCCTAGGGAGCCGCAGTCCAACTTTCTCCCACTGTGTCCAAACTGTTGTTAATAGACCATCTCTTTGAGTAAAGAGAAGAGTTCAGGCATCATGCAGAATACATTCTTGCCTTAATTTAAAAGCATTACAAGAAATGGAAGATCCATGGTGAGACCCTGGAGAACTCCCTGCAGAGACTTCCTCTTCTTGCTGCAGTAAGAAGTAAGTAGCTCATGGAGAAAGGGAAAGAGAAAGCCAAAGGGCAGGTGAAGTAAACTGAATTCCTTGAAATCTGTATCCTCTTCCCTCCCAGAGAGTGGAATCTCTCAGTGGCCGCCACAGACTGCCCTCTCCACTGCCTTCTAGTGATCCCTAGCACTCTGATTTCTTCCCTCAGTTCTCACTCCCGAATTGTTCTTCTGAGTTTCTTGGTGAACAATCATCATATCCATCTGATCCATAATGATGATATATAAAAGAAAGTCCAGTAAAATAAAGTCATTGAAAACAAGTACCTTGACAGAGCTGAAAAATTTATAACTACATAGAAATAAGTATGAGAAATTTCCAAATGCACTTTTGAAAGAGCATTGAAAATTTTAATACTTATGTAACTATAATATATAATATAATATAAGCCTGATATACATATAATATACATTGTAACATATAATACATATATTTTATAAAATAATATATGGTATACATAGTTTATATATATATGGCTATCTTTCTAAGAAAAAAAAATGAGAAGAGCAGATAGTTCTCATTGATAAAGCAGTGAGCTTTTCATTTTGAAGCCTCATCTGAATTTTGAAAGAAAAATAGAGTAAGATTTTAGAGGGGAATTGAAAATTGCTAGTCCAAGGGTTGCATTTTGCCTGGAGATTTCTTATGTTTTGGGAGAGGGGTAGCAGAGAGCTTTGTTTTGTTTCTGGGGTTTGTTACTGGGGTTTTTTTGATTGATAAAATTGAATTTTATTTCAGAATGTGATGCAAACCAATTAGGATAACTAATGTAATATATACTAGTTCACAACATATATGTTTCATTATGTTTTGATCTGAATACTTTTGGTGGGGAACACACTCTCCAATTTTCCTCAAGTAGCACCTCTCTCTATTGCCCTCCACCTGGCTGCATCACACCCCTATCAACAGACAGCCTTTGGGTTTATAGCTCTTCTTGGCCTAGAGAATTTTAAGGCTGAAAAAGACAATAGACATTATCTGGTCTCATTTCCAAAATCGTTTCCTGTAGTCCGACTCTTCCAATGCTATGCAATGTTGCCTGTAATAGAAAAGAAGCACAATTTGAAATGCTCTTTCTCTTACTGCAGTCAGTGCATTTCTGATGTTCCAGGTCATGTCAAGTTCACCAGTTTGACAGCTTATATGTTTTTAGCATGCTTGCTTTCCTGTTGGTGGCAGAACAACCTCTGTGTACTATGATAATCTCCACAAGAACAGATCTTTATTCCAAGTCCAACGGTAGTGTAGCAACTTCATATGCATCCTGCAGACAGAGATGGAACTTATGAATGTGATTTATGGTGAAAGGCTTAAAAGCTGTGTAGAGGGCTTCCCTGGTGGCGCAGTTGTTGCGAGTCCACCTGCCGATGCAGGGGACACGGGTTCATACTCCGGTCCGGGAAGATCCCACATGCCACGGAGCAGCTAGGCCCGTAAGCCATGGCCCCTAAGCCTGTGCGTCCGGAGTCTGTGCTCCACAACAGGAGAGGCAACAGCAGTGAGAGGCCCGCGTACCACAAAAAAAAAAAAAAAAAAAAAAAAAAAATGCTGTGTGGAAACACCTTAGCACAGACACGTAACTGTATTTCTCACTGGTAAAGCTTATTCCTATGCCTGGTTTTACAATGAATTGAGGAAGATCCTTCGGGCTTACTGTTGTTGTTGCTTTTGTATGAGAGTTCAAAATCCATCAGGGTTACAAACAGAGTCTGTTCTATAATGAGTAAAATCCACTGAAAAGCAGAGAAAGCTCATTTCTGTTGCAGGTGTTGGCTTGGATGGCATTTTCCCCTACACATCTGCCTAGAATTTCTTAGCGCTACCAAAGAAAATAAAGGAAAGGCCATTTGGCATAAGAAATGCTTTTCCTTCTGACTTTGCCTGAAACCCCTTCAATTGTGAGGAAAACGGGAGGATGAATATGCTGCCTATACCGTGCACTAGCCTGCTGTGCCATATACAGGAGTGCCGTGGTGTTAGAGATGCCTCCTGAGCATTTGGGAAATAAAGTTGCGGAGCTGGAAACCTCTAGCTCAGCAAATGTGCTGGCAAGTTGGTAACTATTTGTAACATATTTTGGAGAATTGGTTTTTCCTGGGTCAGAGTAAAGTGGATTTCAGAATTCCAAACTGGTTCCCTGCAAAGTCCTCCCCCCACCACCACCCCACTTGTAACCACTAGTTTGTTCTCTTTATCAGCAAAGTCCTTCTTTATATCAGAGGGAGATAAAGTAGGATCCATGCTGGGAATGATCATCAACCTCAACCTTGTTCTCTTGGTTGGTGCAGTGAATGGGATATCATAACTGAATGGAAGAGACCCTTGTCTACTGATACTAAAACTGCCTCCGTGGTGTCATGGAAAAGATAAGAGGTAACAAACGCTGGTGTGGATATGGCGAAAAAGAACCCTTGTGTGGTTGGTAAGACTGTAAACTGGTATAGCCAATATGGAAAACAATGAAATTTCCTCATAAAATTAATAATAGAACTACTATATGATTCAAAATTCCACTTCTGGAAATATATCCATACGAAACAGAAACACTAACTCAAAAAATATTTGCACCCCCCTTGTTCATAGCAGCATTATTTACAGTACCTGAAAACAAACTAAGTGTCCACTGATGGATGAATGGATAAAGAAAATGTGATACATATAGATATATAATGGAGTATTATTTAGCCATTTATTTATTATTTAGCCATAAAAATGAGGAAGTGTTACCATTTGTGACAACATAGATGGCCCTTGAGGGCATTATACTCAGTGAAATAAATCAGACATAGAAAGACAAAAATACTGTATGATCTCCCTTGTAAAATATATGGAATTAAAACACACACATGTAAAACACAAAAACACCAAATTCATAGAAAAAGAGATCAAATTTGTGGTTACCAGAGGTGGGGGTAGGAGCCAGAGGAATTGGTAAAAGGTAGTAAAAAGGTACAAACTTCCAGTTATAAGTAAATAAGTACTAGGGATGTAGTATTCAATACAACATGATAACTATAGTTAACATTGCTGTATGATATATAGGAAACTTGTGGAAAGAGTAGATCCTTACTATTTTCATCACAAAGAGTGTTTTTTTAAATTTCATTTTATTTATTTTTTTATACAACAGGTTCTTATTAGTCATCAATTTTATACACAACAGTGTATACATGTCAATCCCAATCACCCAATTCATCACACCACCAACCCCAACCCCCGGCCGCTTTCCCCCCTTGGCGTCCATATGTCTGTTCTCTACATCTGTGTCTCAATTTCTGCCCTGCAAACCAGTTCATCTGTACCATTTTTCTAGGATCCACATATATGTGTTAATATATGATATTTGTTTTTCTCTTTCTGACTTACTTCACTCTGTATGACAGTCTCTAGATCCATCCATGTCTCAACAAAAGACCCAATTTCGTTCCTTTTATGGCTGAGTAATATTCCATTGTATATATGTACCACACTTCTTTATCCATTCGTTTGTCAATGTGCATTTAGGTTGCTTCCATGACTTGGCTATTGTAAATAGTGCGGCAAGGAACATTGGGGTGCATGTGTCTTTTTGAATTATGGTTTTCTCTGGGTATATGCCCAGTAGTGGGATTGCTGGGTCATATGGTAATTTTAGTTTCAGTTTTTTAAGGAACCTCCATACTGCTCTCTATAGTGGCTGTATCAATTTACATTCCCACCAACAGCGCAAGAGTGTTCCCTTTTCTCCACACCCTCTTCAGCATTTGTTATTTGTAGATTTTCTGAAGATGCCCATTCTAACTGGTGTGAGGTGATACCTCACTGTCGTTTTGATTTACATTTCTCTAATAATTAGTGATGTTGAGCAGCTTTCCATGTACTTCCTGGCCATCTGTATGTCTTCTTTGGAGAAATGTCTATTTAGGTCTTCTGCCCATTTTTGGATTGGGTTCTTTGTTCTTTTAATATTGAGCTGCATGAGCTGTTTATATATTTTGGAGATTAATCCTTTGTCTGTTGATTCATTTGCAAATATTTTCTCCCATTCTGAGGGTTCTCTTTTCATCTTGTTTATGGTTTCCTTTGTTGTGCAAAAGCTTTGAAGTTTGATTAGGTCCCATTTGTTTATTTTTGTTTTTATTTCCATTACTCTAGGAGGTGGATAAAAAAAGATTTTGCTATGATTTATGTCAGAGAATGTTCTTCCTATGTTTTCCTCTAAGAGTTTTATAGTGTCCTGACTTACATTTAGGTCTCTAATCCATTTTGAGTTTATTTTTGTGTATGGTGTTAGGGAGTGTTCTACATTCATTCTTTTCCACGTAGCTATCCAGTTTTCCCAGCACCACTTATTGAACAGACTGTCTTTTCTCCATTGCATTTCCTCGCCTCCTTTGTCATAGATTAGTTGACCATAGGTGCGTGGCTTTATCGCTGGGCTTTGTATCTTGTTCCATTGATCTATGTCTCTGTTTTTGTGACAGTACAATATTGTCTTGATTACTGTAGGTTTATAGTGTAGTCTGAAGTCAGGGAGACAGATTCCTCCAGCTCTGATTTTTTCCCTCAAGACTGCTTGGGCTATTCAGGGTCTTTGTGTCTCCATGCAAATTTTAAGATTTTTTTTTCTAGTTCCATAAAAAATGCCATTGGTAATTTGATAGAGATTGCATTGAATCTGTAGATTGCTTTGGGTAGTATAGTCATTTTCACAATATTGATTCTTCCAATCCAAGACATTGGTATACCCCTCCATCTGATGGTATCATCTTTAATTTCTTTCATCAGTGTCTTATAGTTTTCTGCACACAGGTCTTATATCTCCCTAGGTAGGTTTATTCCTAGGTATTTTATTCTTCTTGATGCAATGATATATGGGAGTGTTTCCTTAATTTCTATTTCAGATTTTTCACCGTTAGTGTATAGGAATACATGAGATTTCTGTGCATTAATTTTGTATCCTGCAACTTTACCAAATTCATTGATTAACTCTACTAGTTTTCTGGTGGCATCTTTAGGATTCTCTATGTATAGTAGCATGTCATCTGCAAACAGTGACAGTTTTACTTCTTCTTTTCCAAATTGTATTCCTTTTATTTCTTTTTCTTCTCTGATTGCCATGGCTAGGACTTCGAAAACTATGGTGAATAATAGCAGCAAGAGTGGACATCCTTGTCTTGCTCCTGATCTTAGAGGAAATGCTTTCAGTATTTCACAATTGAGAATGATGTTTGCTGTGGGTTTGTCATACATGGCCTTTATTATGTTGAGGTAGTTTCCCTTTATGCCCACTTTCTGTAGAGTTTTTATCATAAATCAGGGTTGAATTTTGTTAAAAGCTTTTTCTGCATCTATTGAGATGATCATATGGTTTTCATTCTTCAATTTGTTAATATGGTGTATCACATTGATTGATTTGTGAATATTGAAGAATCCTTGCATTCGTGGGATAAATCCCACTTGGTCATGGTGTATGATCCTTTTAATGTGGTGTTGGATTCTGTTTGCTAGTATTTTGTTGAGGATCTTTGCATCTATATTCATCAGTGATATTGGTCTGTAATTTTCTTTTTTTGTAGTATCTTTGTCTGGTTTTGGTATCAGGGTGATGGTGGCCTCATAGAATGAGTTTCGGAGTGTTCCTCCCTCCACAATTTTTTGGAAGAGTTTGAGAAGGATGGGTGTTATCTCTTCTCTAAATGTTTGATAGAATTCACCTGTGAAGCCATCTGGTCCTGGACTTTTGTTTGTTGGAAGATTTTTAGACAAAGTTTCAATTTCATTACTTGTGATTGGTCTGTTCATATTTTCTCTTTCTTCCTGGTTCAGTCTTGGAAGGTTACACATTTCTAAGAATTTGTCCATTTCTTCCAGGTTGTCCATTTAAATGGCATACAGTTGCTTGTGGTAGTCTCTTAGGAGGCTTTGTATTTCTGCAGTGTCTGTTGTGACTTCTCCTTTTTCATTTCTAATTTTATTGATTTGAGTCTTCTCCCTCTTTTTCGTGATGAGTATGGCTAATGGTTTATCATTTTTGTTTATCTTCTCAAAGAACCAGCTTTTAGTTTTATTGATCTTTGCTATTGTTTTCTTTGTTTCTATTTCACTGATTTCTGCTCTGATCTTTATGATTTCTTTCCTTCTGCTAACGTTGGGTTTTATTTGTTCTTCTTTCTCTAGTTCCTTTAGGTGTATGGTTGGATTGTTTATTTGAGATTTTTCTTGTTTCTTGAGGTAGGATTGTATAGCTATAAACTTCCCTCTTAGAACTGCTTTTGCTGCATCCCATAGGTTTTGGATTGTCATGTTTTCATTGTCATTTGTCTCTAGGTATTTTTTTGATTTCCTCTTTGATTTCTTCAGTGATCTCTTGGTTATTTAATAACATATTGTTTAGCCTCCATGTTTTTCTGGTTTTTACCCTTTTTTCCCTGTAATTCATTTCTAATCTCATAGCGTTGTGGTCAGAAAAGATGCTTGATATGATTTCAATTTTCTTAAACTTACTGAGGCTTGATTTGTGACCCAAGGTGTGATCTATCCTGGAGAACGTTCAGTGTGCACTTGAGAAGAAAGTGTAATCTGCTGTTTTCGGATGGAATGCCCTATAAATATCAGTTAAATCTATCTGGTCTATTGTGCTATTGAAAGCTTCTGTTTCCTTATTTATTTTCATTTTGGATGATCTGTCCATTGGGGTAAGTGAGGTGTTAAAGTCCCCCACTAATATTTTGTTACTGTCGATTTCCTCTTTTATGACTGTTAACAGTTGCCTTATGTATTGAGGTGCTCCTATGTTGGGTGCATATATATTTATAATTGTTGTATCTTCTTTTGAATGTATCCCCTGATCATTATGTAATGTCCTCCCTTGTATCTTGTAACATTCTTTTTTTAAAGTCTATTGTATCTGATATGAGTATTGCTACTCCTGCTTTCTTTTGATTTCCATTTGCATGGAATATCTTTTTCCATCCCCCCATTTTCAGAGTGAATGTATCCCTAGGTCTGAAGTGGATCTCTTGTAGACAGCATATATATGGGTCTTCTTTTTGTATCCATTCAGCAAGCCTGTGTCTTTTGGTTGTAGCATGTAATCCATTCACATTTAGGGTAATTATCGATATGCATGTTCCTATGACCATTTTCTTAATTGTTTTGGGTTTGTTTTTGTAGTTCCTTTCCTTCTCTTGTGTTTCCCACTTAGAGATGTTCCTTTAGCATTTGTTGTAAAGCTGGTTTGGTAGTGCTAAATTCACTTATCTTTTGCTTGTCTGTAAAGCTTTTGATTTCTCCATTGAATATGAATGAGATCCTTGCCAGGTAGAGTAATCTTGGTTGTAGGTTCTTTTCTTTCATCATTTTAAGTATATTATGCCACTCCCTTCTGGCTTGTAGAGTTTCTGCTGAAAAATCAGCCGTTAACCTTATTGGAGTTCCTTAGTATGTTATTTATCATTTTTCCTTTGCTGCTTTTAATAATTTTTCTTTGTCTTTAATGTTTGCCAGTTTGATTACTATGTGTCTCGGCTTGTTTCTCCTTGGGTTTATACTGTATGGGACTCTCTGCACTTCCTGGACTTGGGTAGCTATTTCCTTTCCCATATTAGGGAAGTTTTAGACTATAATCTCTTTAAATATTTTCTCTGGTCCTTTCTCTCTCTCTTCTTCTTCTGGAACCTGTATAATGCAAATGATGTTACATTTAATGTTGTCCCAGAGATCTCTTAGGCTGTCTTCATTTCATTTCATTCTTTTTCATTTATTCTGTTCCACAGCACTGATTTCCACCATTCTGTCTTCCAGGTCACTTATCCGTTCTTCTGCCTCAGTTATTCTGTTACTGATTCCTTCTAATGTAGTTTTCATTTCAGTTATTGCATTGTTCATCTCTGTTTGTTTTTTTCTTTAATTCTTCTAGGTCTTTGTTAAACATTTCTTGCATCTTCTTGACCTTTGCCTCCATTCTTTTTCTGAGGTCCTGGATCATCTTCACTATCATTATTCTGAATTCTTTTTCTGGAAGGTTGTGTATCTCCACTTCATTTATTTGTTTTTCTTGGTTTTTTTCTTGTTCCTTCATCTGGTACATAGCCTTCTGCCTTTTCATCTTGTCTGTCTTTCTGTGAATGTGGTTTTTGACCCACAGGTTGCAGGATTGTAGTTTTTCTTGCTTCTGCTGTCTGCCCCCTGGTGGATGAGGCTATCTAAGAGGCTTGTGTATGTTTCCTGATGGGAGGGACTGGTGGTGGGTAGATCTGACTGTTGCTCTGGTGCGCAGAACTCAGTTAAATTTTATTCTGCTTAACTGCTGATGTGTGGTACTGGGTTCCCTCCCTGTTGGTTGTTTGACCTACAGCAACCCAACATTTGAGCCTACCTGAACTCTTTTTTGGAGCTAATGGCAGACTCTGGGAGGGCTCACACCAAGGAGTACTTCCCAGTATTTCTGCTGCCAGTGTCCTTGTTCCCACGGTTAGCCACAGCCACCCTCCACCTCTGCAAGAGACCCTCCAACACTAGCAGGTAGGTCTGCTTCTGTCTCCCCTGGGGTCACTGCTCCTTCCCCTGAGTCCCAGTGCACACACTACTTTGTGTGTTCCCTCCAAGAGTGGAGTCTCTGTTTCCCCCAGTTCTGTCAAATCTTGCAATCAATTCCCAGTAGGCTTCAAAGTCTGATTCTCTAGGAATTCCTCCTCCCGTTGCCAGACACCCAGGTTGGGAAGCCTGACGTGGGGCTCAGTACCTTCACTCCAGTGGGTGCACCTCTGTGGTATAAGTGTTCTCCAGTCTGTGAGTAACCCACACAGCAGTTACGGGATTTGATTTTACTGTGATTGCGACCCTCCTACTGTCTCACTGTGGCTTCTCCTTTGTCTTTGGATGTGGGGTATCTTTTTTGGTGAGTTCCAGTGTCTTCCTGTCGATCATTGTCCAGCAGTTAGTTGTGATTCTGTTGTTTTCACAAGAGGGAGTGAGAGCACATCCTTCTACACTCTGCCATCTTGGTTCCAATCTCACAAAGAGTTGTGGTTTTTCTTTTTTTTTCTGTTTTTTTTTCTTTTCTTTTTATTGTATCTATATGAGATGAGAGATGTTAACTAAACTTACTGTGGTAATTATTTCAAAATATATGTAAATCAAACCATTATTCTATATACCTTATACTTATACAGTGATGTATGTGAGTTATATCTCAATAACACTGGGGATAAGAACCTCAGAAAGAACCCTGCCTCCATGTAGATTCTCCCCTAGACCATTTTCTGTGTGTGTCCATGTGGGCATGTGTGTATGTGTGTGTGGGTGTGTGTCAGTAGTTAGCCTGAGATACTCTCAATTTCCTGAAAAGTTGTATCAAAATTTAAAGGCAATAGTCACTGTTTAGTGATGGGTTTCCCTCTCCTTTCTTCAAACTCGGATTTGGACATCACAGTGTGAGCATGGAAAGATGAAAAAGAATTACAACAGTTGTTGCTATTGCTCCCAATATAAATGTTGATGTCCATACATAACGTGGCCACAGTGTGACTCAACTTGTTTGCACTTTGGTAGAATGAGCATGCTTAACTTCTTATTGATTAAAAAAAAAAAAAAGACACCTCAGTAATAAGCACTTCTTCCATTTAGGTTTAAAAAGAATTTGTGGTTTTGCTCTCCTTTTCACCTTGCAAGTAAGAAGCAGATACAGAAAGAGTAAGATGCGGAGATCACCTTCCTCCCCACAGATACACCAGAAATACAGTTACACGTGGAACAACTCCTACAGAACAACTACTGAATGCTGGCAGAAGAACTCAGGCCTCCCAAAAGGCAAGAAACTCCCCACGTACCTGTGTAGGGCAAAGCAGAGAGATTCCCGCACAGAGGATCGGTGCCAACGGGCACTCACCAGCCCGAGAGGCTTGTCTGCTCGCCCACTGGGGTGGATGGCACTGGGAGCTGAGGCTCGGGCTTCAGTTGGAGTGCAGGGGGAAAAATGGGGGTGGTGGCGTGAACACAGCCTGAAGGGGCTAATGTGCCACAGCTAGCCAGGAGGGAGTTCGGGAAAAAGTTTGGACTTGCCGAAGAAGCAAAAGACATTTTCTTCCCTCTTTCTTTCCTGGTGCACGAGGAGAGGGTATTAAGAGCGCGGCTTGGAGGAGCTCCAGAGATGGGCACGAGCCACGGCTGAAAGCACGGACACCAGAGACAGGCGTGGGACACTGAGATTGCTGCCGCCGCCGCGAGGCCGGTGTGCGAGCGCAGGTCACTGTCCATGCCCCCCTTCCGGAAAGCCTCTGCAGCCCATCACTGCTGGGGTCCCGGGATCCAGGGACGGCTTCCCTGGGAGAACACATGGTATGCCTCAGGCTGGTGCAACGTCACGCCAGCCTCTGCCGCTGCAGGCTCCACCCACAATCTGTACCCCTCCCTGCCCCCCGGCCTGAGTGAGCCAGAGTTTTTGAAGCAGCTGCTCCTTGAACCTTGTCCTGTCTGGGCAAAGAACAGACAGGCTCCGGCAACATACACGGAGAGGTGGGGCCAAATGCAAAGCTGAGACCCGGGAGCTGTGAGAACAAAGAAGAGAAAGGGAAATCTCTCCCAGCAGCCTCAGAAGCAGCAGATTAAAGCTCCACAATCAACTTGATGTACCCTGCATTTGTGGAATACATGAATAGACAACGAATCATCCCAAATTGAGGAGCCCGGAGTCAGTGCTGTGCCTCTGAGGTGGGAGAGCCAACTTCAGGACACTGGCCCACAAAAGACCTCCCAGCTCCACATAATATCAAATGGCGAAAATCTTCCAGAGATCTCCATCTCAACACCAGCACCCAGCTTCAGTCAACGACCAGCAAGCTACAGTGCTGGACACCCTATGCTAAACAACTAGCAAGACAGGAACACAACACCACCCGTTTAGCAGAGAGGCTGCCTAAAATCATAAAAAGTCCGAAGACACCCCAAAATACACCACCAGACGTGGACCTCTCCACCAGGAAGACAAGATCCAGCCTCATCCACCAGAACACAGGCACTAGGCCCCTCCACAATGAAGCGTACACAACCCACTGAACCAACCTTAGCCACTGGGGACAGACACCAAAAACAACAGGAACTATGAACCTGCAGCCTGAAAAATGGAGACACCAAACACAGTAACATAAGCAAAATGAGAAGACAGGAAAACACACAGCAGGATTAGGAGCAAGATAAAAACCCACCAGACCTAACAAATGAAGAGGAAATAGGCAGGCTACATGAAAAAGAATTCAGAATAATGATAGTAAAGATGATCCAAGATTCTATTTCCAAGATCCAAAATCTTGGAAATAGAATAGACAAAATGCAAGAAACAGTTAACAAGGACCTAGAAGAACTGAAGATGAATCAGGCATCGATTAAAAACACAATAAATGAAATGAAAAATACTCTAGATGGGATCAAGAGCAGAATAACTGAGGCAGAAGAACGGATAAGTGAGGTGGAAGATAAAATCATGGAAATAACTGATGTAGAGCAAAATAAAGAAAAAAGAATGAAAAGAACAGAGGACAGTCTCAGAGACCTCTGGGACAACATTAAACACACCAACATTCGAATTATAGGGGTTTGAAAAGAAGAAGAGAAAAAGAAAGGGACTGAGAAAATATTTGAGGAGATTATAGTTGAAAACTTCCCTAATATAGGAAAGGAAATAGTTAATCAAGTCCAGGAGGCACAGAGAGTCCCATACAGAATAAATCCAAGGAGAAATATCCCAAGACACATATTAATCAAACTGTCAAAAAGTAAACACAAAGAAATCATATTAAAAGTTGCAAGGTAAAAACAACAAATAACACACAAAGGAATCCACATCAGGTTAACAGCTGAACTCTCAGCAAAAACTCTACAAGCCAGAAGGGAGTGGCAGGACATAATTAAAGTGATGAAGGAGAAAAACCTGCATCCAAGACTACTCTACCCAGCAAGGATCTCATTCAGATTTGATGGAGAAATTAAAACGTTTACAGACAAGCAAAAGCTGAGAGAGTTCAGCACCACCAAACCAGCTTTACAACAAATGCTAAAGGAACTTCTCTAGTTGAGAAACACAACAGAAGGAAAATACCTACAGTAACGAACCCAAAACAACTAAGGAAATGGGAAAAGGAACACACATATCAATAACTACCTAAATGTAAATGGACTAAATGCTCCCACCAAAAGACACAGATTGGCTGAATGGATACAAAAACAAGACCCATATATATGCTGTCGACAAGAGACCCACTTCAGACCTAGAGACAAATACAGATTGAAAGTAAGGGGATGGAAAAAGATATTCCATGCAAATGGAAATCAAAAGAAAGCTGGAGTAGCAATTCTTATATCAGATAAAATAGACTTTAAAATAAAGACTATTGGAAGAGACAGAAAAGGACACTACATAATGATCAAGGGATCGATCCAAGAAGAAGATATAACAACTGTAAATATTTATGCACCCAACATAGGAGCACCTCAATAGATAAGGCAAATACTAACAGCCATAAAAGGGGAAATCGACAGTAACACAATCATAGTAGCGGACTTTAACACCCCACTTTCACCAATGGACAGATCATCCAAAATGAATATAAATAAGGAAACACAAGCTTTAAATGATACACGAAACAAGATGGACTTCATTGATATTTATAGGACATTCCAACCAAAAACAACAGAACTCACATTTTTCTCAAGTGCTCACGGAACATTCTCCAGGATAGATCATACCTCGGGTCACAAATCAAGCCTTGGTAAATTTAAGAAAATTGCAATTGTATCACGTATCTTTTCCAACCACAATGCTATGAGACTAGACATCAATTACAGGAGAAGATCGGAAAAAATTACAAACACATGGAGGCTAAACAATACACAACTCAATAATGAAGTGATCACTGAAGAAATCAAAGAGGAAATCAAAAAATACCTAGAAACAAATGACAATGGAGACACGATAACCCAAAACCTATGGGACGCAGCAAAAGCAGTTCTAAGGGGGAAGTTTATAGCAATACAATCCCACCTTAAGAAACAGGAGGGCCTCCCTGGTGGCGCAAGTGGTTGAGAGTCCGCCTGCCGATGCAGGGGATACGGGTTCGTGCCCCGGTCTGGGAGGATCCCATATGCCGCGGAGCGGCTGGGCCCGTGAGCCATGGCCGCTGAGCCTGCGCGTCTGGAGCCTGTGCTCCGCAACGGGGGAGGCCACAACAGTGAGAGGCCCGCATACCGCAAAAAAAAAAAAAAAAAAAAAAAAAAAAGAAACAGGAAACATCTCGAGTAAACAACCTGACCCTGCACCTAAAGCAATTAGAGAAAGAAGAACAAAAAACCCCCAAAGTTAAGAGAAGGAAAGAAATCATAAAGGTCAGATCAGAAATAAATGAAAAAGAAATGAAGGAAATGATAGCAAAGATCAATAAAACTAAAAGCTGGTTCTTTGAGAAGATAAACAAAATTGATAAACCATTAGCCAGACTCATCAAGAAAAAAAGGGAGAAGAATCAAAACAATAGAATTAGAAATGAAAAAGGAGAAGTAACAACTGACACTGCAGAAATACAATAGATCATGAGAGATTACTAGAAGCAACTCTATGCCAATAAAATGGACAACCTGGAAGAAATGGACAAATTCTTAGAAAGGCACAACCTGCCAAGACTGAATCAGAAAGAAATAGAAAATAAGAACAGACCAATCACAAGCACTGAAATTGAAACTGTGATAAAAAATCTTCCAACAAACAAAAGTCCAGGACCAGATGGCTTCACAGGTGAATTCTATCAAGCATTTAACGAAGAGCTAACACCTATCCTTCTCAAACTCTTCCAAAATATAGCAGAGGGAGGAACACTCCCAAACTCATTCTACGAGGCCACCATCACCTTGATACCAAAACCAGGCAAGGATGTCACAAAGAAAGAAAACTACAGGCCAATATCACTGATGAACATAGATGCAAAAATCCTCAACAAAATACTAGCAAACAGAATCCAACAGCACATTAAAAGGATCATACACCATGATCAAGTGGGGTTTATTCCAGGAATGCAAGGATTCTTCAATATATGCAAATCAATGAATGTGATACACCATATTAACAAATTGAAGGAGAAAAACCATATGATCATCTCAATAGATGCAGAGAAAATCTTCGCCAAAATTCAACACCCATTTATGATAAAAACCCTGCAGAATGTAGGCATAGAGGGAACTTTCCTCAACATAATAAAGGCCATATATGACAAACCCACAGCCAACATCATCCTCAATGGTGAAAAACTGAAAGCATTTCCACTAAGATCAGGAACAAGACAAGGCTGCCCACACTCACCACTCTTATTGACCCTAGTTTTAGAAATTTTAGCCACAGCAATCAGAGAAGAAAAGGAAATAAAAGGAAGCCAAATTGGAAAAGAAGAAGTAAAGCTGTCACTGTTTGCAGATGACATGATACTATACATAGAGAATCCTAAAGATGCTACCAGAAAACTACTAGAGCTAATCAATGAATTTGGTAAAGTTGCAGGATACAAAATTAATGCACAGAAATCTCTATCATTCCTATACACTAATGATGAAAAATCTGAAAGTGAAATCAAGAAAACACTCCCATTTACCATTGCAACAAAAAGAATAAAATATCTAGCAATAAACCTACCTAAGGGGACAAAAGACCTGTATGCAGAAAATTATAAGACACTGATGAAAGAAATTAAAGATGATACAAATAGATGGAGAGATATGCCATGCTCCTGGATTGGAAGAATCAATATTGTGAAAATGGCTCTACTACCCAAAGCAATCTACAGATTCAATGCAATCCCTATCAAACTACCACTGGCATTTTTCACAGAACTAGACCAAAAAATTTCAAAATTTGTTTGGAAAAACAAAAGACCCCGAATAGCCAAAGCAATCTTGAGAACGAAAAAAGGAGCTGGAGGAATCAGGCTCCCTGACTTCAGACTATGCTACAAAGCTACAGTAATCAAGGCAGTGTGGTACTGGCACAGAAACAGAAAGATAGATCAATGGAACAGGATAGAAAGCCCTGAGATAAACCCACGCACATATGGTCAACTTATCTTTGATAAAGGAGGCAGGAATGTACAGTGGAGAAAGGACAGCCTCTTCAATAAGTGGTGCTGGGAAAACTGGACAGGGACATGTAAAAGTATGAGATTAGATCATTCCCTGACACCATACACAAAAATAAGCTCAAAATGGATTAAATACCTAAATGTAAGGCCAGAAACTATCAAACTCTTAGAGGAAAATATAGGCAGAACACTCTATGACATAAATGACAGCAAGATTCTTTTGGACCCACCTCCTAGAGAAATGGAAATAAAAACAAAGATAAACAAATGGGACCTAATGAAACTTCAAAGCTTTTGCACAGCAAAGGAAACCATAAACAATACCAAAAGACAACCCTCAGAGTGGGAGAATATATTTGCAAATGAAGCAACTGATAAAGGATTAATCTCCAAAATTTATAAACAGCACATGCAGCTCTATAGCAAGAAAACAAACAACCCAATCCAAAAATGGGCAGAAGTCTTAAATAGGCATTTTTCCAAAGAAGATATACAGACTGCCAACAAACACATGAAAGAATGCTCAACATCATTAATCATTAGAGAAATGCAAATCAAAACTACAATGAGATATCATCTCACACCAGTCAGAATGGCCATCATCAAGAAATCTAGAAACAATAAATGCTGGAGAGGGTGTGGAGAAAAGTAACTACTTACTAGTATGAGTCTGTTAACACTTATCTTAATCTAAAATGTCGATTGAGTGTTTGATGAGCATGTGTCACTCTGACAGACTGCATCTCCATGACAGCAGAGATCACATTGGCCTTTATCATCATGGTATTCCTGCACCCATCACAATACCTCTGTCATAATGGGTATACAATAAATATTTGTTGAATATTGAAAGAACAAATGAGTGATATAAATCAGCTCTAATACAAACATCTCCCACTTTGGCATCGTCTTGGATACTCCCAGGCAAAATTCCCTTTCAATCAAATTAGTAGGCAGATACAATAAACATGCCATACTTGGTAATTGTTGCCATCATTTTTTTGAGCAAAAGTGATAACTGAATGAGCTATACAAACACCTTCCAACTCCATGATTCCATGATCCAATAGAATACTGAATCTTGCAGCTTGTCATAAAGGATTCACGTAGTTTTAAAGGCAGAAAATGTGAATGAAGTTGAAAGATTATATAACTTTCACCCCAAAAGTAGCATTCATTGCCAAGGACCTAGCTGTCAAGTACGCATGATAAATTGCACAATTGTTGCAGCAGTTTTTGTGAGCAATTTACACAAGGGAGAGTATCTCCAAATGAAAACATACAGAATAATAGTTCATCTTGAAACCCGGAAGGTAAGAATGCTGAAGGTAACAGTGTTTCATTGACCTGTAGAGTGTGTTTTAAGTCTGTATTTCTGATTTTGGAGCTCACCAATTACTAGTGTTATAAGTGTAATGTGATCTCTCTGAAGGAGAGGGAGAAAGGTCTTAAGAAATACCTCCCTGTGCCACAGGTAATTAGGGAGGATGAAAGCTCATAGAAAGCATAGAGGAAAAAACAGAAGAGTCAGTGACCAGAATGGTATTTTCTTGACCATGTAAGGGATAGGGTTCACCTCAGGAAAACCTGGGGGAAAATATTTGAAAGGAGGCTTTCCTATATTACTAAGAAGGCTTTAAACTGAAACTATACAGAGAGACAGAGAAAATCTGATGTATGATAGTGCCTAGGACAAAGCAAGAAAAGCACTTGGAAAAGGATCTCAGTAATTCTTTGAACAAATAATAGGAAAGATATTTGGGAGCCATTGTTCAAGCCTCAGATGTCTTATACCAGTGACAAGAGTATGGGCAATAAATGAGAGCAGCTTGAAATTCTCACATGAAGAGGTTAAATAGAATTGACTAAGTGTTACTGAAGCTGGATGGTATGGTACTCAATAAAAGCTGCAATTAAATGTAATAATCTGTCCATAAATAGATTTAACAGGAGAAAAAGCATCAGATGTTGCAAAGATACAGACGGGAAAAGAGTCCTTGAATCTAGAGGCAAAAGCATGTTGAGGAGAAATAAAAAATTAACATAATTGTGGGAATCCCATACAACCTGTTTTACAACATGGAAGATATGGACAATAATTTCTAATAATTATCACACAACTGGCATATGGCCAAAAAAACAAAATAAAACCTTAAGGGAGACTATAATTTCAAGAATATACCTAAAGTTGGAGTGCTCTGAAAGCAAAGCATATGGTAAATTTTTGACTTGCTTAACAACTAACCTCACAGGCACTCAAAGAAGCTATGAAGGAAAGGGCTCTCAGGAGCTAGGACTGTCAAGAACATGCATTACTCACATGTAAAGTATTTTGATTTCAGCAAAAATTATAACAAAAATGCCCCATGATTATTTTATGCATATGATGCTAAAATATGAATCTGGATCATGCCATTCAAGTGGTTTGGGAAAGCACTGGGCAAGACACTAAACAGAAGAGTGTTATATTGATTCAAGGTGACATTTTTTTCTGAGGGACAAAACAGTTATGTTTTAGTAGCTTAAATACCCATAAGTCATGTGATTTTCAGAAACTTAAATACATAAACAAATAAAACATCCTTAGAAAATAAAACTTTCAGTGAGATGGTGACTATTTCAGCTAAGTAGGCCACTCTACAAAATAAACTTCAACCAACTAACTCAAAGCGCAGGAGTATAGAGTTTAGGCAATCAAAATCCAGCAGGAAAGAGCAAGTTAGAAGGCTGTCAGATATGCAGAGAATTTTATGGATGCTCCCTTTGCAACTTCTTATTGGTCAAATAACTTTAAAGCCAAGCAACTAGCCTAACTTCTCAAGGGATCTGGGGATGTGCTCATTCTTTATGTGGTCACTTGAGAAATTATGAACTTTTTATTGACTGAATATAAAGATAATTCTGGTAACTGCCTACCTACACTAGCTACCAGTGGGATACTAACTGTGGAGCAGAGAAGGAGGAGAGTTTGAAGAGAATTTATCAAAATAATTACAGGAGAATACTTTCATTAAAAAATAAATTTGTATAATTAGAATAGAATCATAACTCTTTTGCAAGTGCTTCTGCATATACTCCATCTTTAGTACCTTTAATGATTTGACATTCAGTTAAACTTAAGTGCTTCTTCCACAGTGTAGAAAAATTCTGACTTACTGTTTCACTCATTTCTTAGCTTAATGGAAAATGATGTAGAATTAGTTACTTTTGGCAAGAGATTATCTCTCTTAACCTTGTTGAATTTTATCTGCCCTCTGCAACTAAATAATGCAGAAAAAAATGAGAAGACAGGGAGACTTGTCAGAGTTTAACCAAGAGTGTCTTTACTATAGGACAAAGAAATACTAAAAATTAAAGTGGAAAGAACTGGGTTGGGAGGGTTATAAAAAGTTACTAGGATTTGTGTGTTATAATAAAAAGCAGTATGTTTATAACTCTTTTAAAACCCAAATATTTCTTGATCCTCAAGTACTTTTTCACTAAGACCTTAAAAGGCAACACAGAGATATTTTTTATGTGTGCTTTGGAATCCTTCAAAATAGACTCTCTAAGACCTGATAAGATCTGCATTTTCATAATTGGTGGGTACACGTCCATGTTAAAAGGAAAAGAAAAGAAGCTGTAAGGAGCCATTGTACCCAAAATACCTAAGAACTGGAAGGAGGTATTTCTAAAACACTCTCCTAAGTAGAAGAGTTCAAAACTTCAGCTTTATTCAGATGAATGCATAAAGAAGATGTGACACATATATACAATGGAATATTACTGAGCCATAAAAAGAAACAAAACTGAGTTATTTGTAGTGAGGTGGATGGACCCAGAGTCTGTCATACAGACTGAAGTAAGTCAGAAAGAGAAAAACAAATACCATGTGCTAACACATATATATGGAATCTAAAAATATATGGTTATGAAGAACCTAGGGACAGGACAGGAATAAAGACACAGATGTAGAGAATGGACTTGAGGACACAGGGAGGGGGAAGGGTAAGCTGGGACAAAGTGAGAGAGTGGCATGGACTTAAATTTACTACCAAATGTAAAATAGCTAGTGGGAAGCAGCCACATAGCACGTGGAGATCAGCTCAGTGCTTTGTGACCACCTAGAGGGGTGGGATAGGGAGGGTGGGAGGGAGATGCAAGAGGGAGGAGATATGGGGATATATGTATATGTATAGCCGATTCACTTTGTTATAAAGCAGAAATTAACACACCATTGTAAAGCAATTATACTCCAATAAAGTTGTTAAAAAAAAAAACTTCAGCTTTCCATCCCAATATTTTCAGTGAGGATTTCATGCTGTTGGACAAAGAATTTCTTTTCCCAGAATAATTCCATCTTGTTTGATTTCCCTCTCCTTTGTCCAGATTCCCGAAGTGTATTTCTTTCATATGTCTTTTATACATGAAGTACCAAGCACAAGTAAATTTCTACTATGGATTAAACTTCCTTGGTATTTAAGCCCTCTAAAAATGAATTTTAAAAAATGCAAATCTTTAAAAACAATAAATGAATCCAGATACCAAATATCCTTCAGAACAAAACCCCTAGAATATCAAAATTAATGAAAACCACAAAGTAAATGATAACACTCACATTTAAAATGCTTTACATGTAGTAAGTTATTTGCATTTTCCTCTTCCAATTTTGCTGATAGAGAAGCTGACATGCAGCAGGAAAAGGGTTCTTGCCCAAGATCTTGTGATATATATGCTCTTACCTTCTAAACTTAATTTTCCATTGAGTACAATCCCATCAAGTCTCAGTGACACCTATTTGATTGCATTTAACTTGTTTGTGTTAAAAACTTAAGCTGATTTCCAAAAGAGTTTGTTAGCATGTTTTAAAGAGAATTTTTTTTTCTATTTTTCAATACAAAAATCAATGCAAAGAAACCCTAGCATCAGTGTGTCTCACTCACTCACTTTCTAACCAAACTCTAGGACTATTTTTCTGGCTTCCTCCACCTTGCTTTTCTGAGACTATCTCAAACTTTACCTAAGAAATATATATTTCCAAAGAGACAAGTAGTTCATCATAGCATATATTCTAAGTATCTGCCATGAACCAGAAGGAAGACAACTGACCTTGCTCAAAAATTATTGCCTTGCTCAGTGTCCCCATGCTCATCATGAAATAAACTAGGGTTCAGTGAAGGCAACTTTAAAACCTGATTTTAATGTATTCATATATTAGTCAATATGGATGATAAGCAAAGTAAACAAATATTAGTGTGAATTTAAAGTAAAGGAAAAATGGAAAATTTTTATGTTGCTTTTATCTGAAAAATTGATGTCTGAGGATAAAAATTAGCATAAAACTCATTAATGTATAATATTATTGTTCAAACCAGTAGATATTACACTGCAGTTAATTGTATTAACAATTAAGACAAAGGAAATCCTTTATATCTTGAATAAAAGCTTTAACCTAATCATTTCAAACATGGGAAATGAAATGAATAATTTTGTTTAAAAAGCATTTGTCCTTTGAACTTCAGTCTATTCAACTTCTGAAATGCTTTTTATAACAGAGTTCTCTTCAGCACATTTTAAACTTTACATAATTATACCACCCAGTGTACACTTCTGTAAAGCATCAGTAGCTGACAATACTGTTTCATAAAACATTTATATTAGATTATACAGATGCTCTTACAGTTCAAAAAATAAAAGCAAAACTTTGTTAATGAGGTGACAAACTGAGAGGAGTTACAGGTAACTTGTTCAAGGAGACCAAACCTTCTGAAATGATTTGAAGCATTAGAACTAAGGATGGTAATGCCTTAAACTTGCTAAAGGAAATCAATACATTCTTTGATTGTTATTCTCTTTGCCAGCTGGTTAGGCCCATATCTGATAATGACAAAGTGAGATCCTCCCCTGAGTTGTGTCAGCCCAAAAATGCCACCTGAACAACTATTACTAAATTAAACATTTGTGGGGCCATAAAAGCCTTCCCATCATGAGATAATCCTTCCAAGTCAGATGTTATTAGAAATATACACAAATGTTGAGTTCTATTGTTAAACTCTTCATTAATGCGTACCAACCCTCATTTCACATGGACAAACACAATGGTCTTACACACACACACACCATCTCAAAAGGCAACTGAATTAAAAGGATATAAGGTAAATGGAGGAAAAAAAGTACCTCATAGAGGTTAATATCGTCACTTGGGACTTGCAGTTCCAGATAGTTTTAAAGTTTGTGCAAAGTTCAGAAGTGTTTAGACAATGGAATTAAGGCAAACCCAATGTTATCTATTAAGAGGGGGGATGAAGCATAACATGAGTATATTTTCTACCACATGACTTAGGGCTATACCAAAATGCCCCAGCTGAAAATCAAATTAGTCAATAACTTCATTTTATTAGTATATTAATAAATTAATAATATATTAATATATAATATAATATATATTTTAATTATATATATATATATTAAAAAATGAGTGCCAGTCATATAGAAGTGAATGGGTCAGAACCAATACCTGGTTTCACAGACCTAAAAGAGAAGCATGGAAGACAGTAAAAGGAAACCTAGCAGGGAAGATAGACAATTAAATAACTAAATAAGCATTTGCCATAAAGAGTGGAGAGTTCTATTGTAAGCGATTAGGGGAGGGGATACCTGGGAGTGTTCTTTAAAGAAATGATATGGACTGTGAGATCTGAAGCTTGACTGAGAAATGTACCAGATACAAAGTAAACAAGGCCCTTGTCCCTCACAAGAAATGGTCCAAATCTTCAACATTTCTTAACTGAATTATGCAATAATTTTCTAACTGGGTCCCTTCTTCTAGTCTTCCCCCTAGTCTAACCTCTATGTAGTACCCCAAGTAATTTTTCTTAGAGATCAAAATCCTTCAGTGACACAGTACTGCCTAGTCTAGAGAATGACTTATAGACTTCTTAGCAAGACATTTATGCTTCACATTTTTACCTCGAGTTCTCTTGCCAGCTTCATTTTTCATCACTTCTGGAATGTGATGGCTCCCCCAAATGTTCATGCCCTAACCCCTGTATCCTGTGACTGTGTTGTGGTACATAGTAAAAGACACTTTACATATGTAGATAAGATTATAGACTAAAAACAGTGGGATTATCATGGATTATCTGGGTGAACCCAATCACATAAACCTTTAAAAGCAAAGCACTTTTTCTGGCTGGAGTCAAAGAAATTCAACAGAAGGAAATCTCAGAATAATTTGAAGCATGAGAAGGACTCAGTGCACCATCACCATATTGAAGTTGTAGGGAACACAATGATGAGAGCAGAGAGAGGTTCCCAGCTACACCCAGAAAGGAAACAGGGACCTCAGTCCTGCAACCAAAAGGAACTGTATTCAGCCAGTGTGAATGAGCTTGGAAGCAAATGCTTCCTCAGAATCTTCAGATGTAAGCTCAGGCCAAACAGCCCATTGAATTTGGCCCTGTGAGACTCTGAGCAGAAAACAATGAGGTATTTATCACAGCTCTCTAGTCCCTGTGTACTTCAGCAATCACAGCCTACATGCAGAGAGATTAAAGTTTGCAATAAAATTTGAATGTTGATTGAATTAATGATTCGAGTTGGCTCCATTAAAAACCCATGTAATTAGTATTAAAATAGTCTACCTAAGTGTCCATCAGTGGATAAATGGATAAAGAAAATGTGGTATGTATATATACAATAGAATATTATTCAGCCATGAGAAAAAAGGAGATTCTGCAATTTGTGACAACATGGATGTACACTGAGAACATTATGCTAAGTGAAATAAGTCTGACAGAGGAAGTTAAATACCATATGATATGACTTATATGTGGAAACTAAAAAACAAAACAAACAAAAAATGAACTCAAAAAAAAGAGAGCAGAATGGTGTTTACCAAAGTTTGGGAGATGGGGGACTGGGAGAGACATTGTTTAAGGGTATATACTTGCAACTAGTCTTGGAGGTCTAATACACAGTACAGGGATTACACACAACAAAACTGTGTTATAAACATTAAACTTGCTAAGAGTCTAGATCTTAATTGTTCCCACAGCTAGAAGAAATAATAATTATATAATGTGATAGAGACTTTAGCTAAAGCTACAATGGTGATCATATTGCAATATGTTGTACACCTTAAACTTGCACGATGTTATACGGCAATTATAGCTCAATGTAAAAAAAAAAAGAGTCAAGAGAAAAAGAAGAAATAAGTGTCCATCCTTAAGGATGTTTAATTAGAATATCCCTTTCCTTGTGACTGCTATTTTTGTCAAGAACATGTCTTAAAAAATGAAAACCAAAATTGAGTGCTAAATGTAGTCAGCACTACCCTTATTTCTTTTTTCTTTTTTAATAAATTTATTCATTTGTTTGTTTGTTTTATATTTGGCTGTGTTGAGTCTTCATTGCTGTGCATGGGTTTTCTCTAGTTGCACCGAGTGGGGGCTGCTCTTTGTTGTGGTGTGCAGGCTTCTCGTTGTCGTGGCTTCTCTTGTTGTGGAGCACGGGCTCTAGGCACGCAGGCTTCAGTAGTTGTGGCACGTGGGCTCAGTAGTTGTGGCTGGCGGGCTCTAAAGCACAGGTTCTGTAGTTGTGGCGTCCAGGCTTAGTTGCTGCAGGGCATGAGGAATCTTCCCAGACCAGGGCTCGAACCCATGTCCCCTGTATTGACAGGTGGATTCCCAACCATTGCACCACCAGGGAAGCCCACTACCCTTATTTCTATAGCTATTTCCATCATCTCTACTTTACTTTGTGTGGAAATATTTAAGTGACCAGAACCAAAGGAGTGGCAGGCAGAATTCTAAAGATGCAGTTGCAAGGTTCCTGTCCCCTGACAATCAAAAACTAACCTAGATACTGCTGTGAAGGATTTTGCCAGTGTAATTATAGTTCTAAGTTATTTGAACTTAAGATCTGGAGATTATCTGTGTGGGCCTGATGCAATCATATAATAGTTTCTAAAGTAGAGAGACTTCCTGACTGATGGCAAAAGATGAAGTCATAGGGGGATGGCAGAGATATTCAACACACAAGAAGGAATCAACACAAGGTTGCTGGCTTCGACAATGGAGGAGGCCATGAACCAAGGAACGTAGGCTCTATGAGCTGAGGACAATCCTAGACAACAGCCAGCTGGGAAATGGGGACCTCAGTTATACAACCTTATGGAACTGAATTCTGCCAACAACCTGAATGAGGCTTGAATCAGATTCTACCCCAGAACCTCCTGATAAGATCCCAGGCTTTCTGACACCTTGAATTCAGCCTTGTGAAAACCTAAGCAGAGAACCTAGTTGAGCCTACCTGGACTTCTGACCTACACAAACTGTGAAATAATAAATGACAATCATTATTTTATTTAAGCTGCTATATTTGTGACAATTTGTTATAGCAGCGAATGAAAACTAATATCAAAAGCATTGACATAACTACAAACCTAACACAGTTCCTCCTGTATCTGTCTCCAGTGTCTTCTCCCTTAAGAACATGTGAAAATTATTACTCAGTGTGGTTTTTGGATGTTCTTGTTCAGTCTTGCTTATTTAGTAGGTGTCTCAGATACTCAGTGATATGTCCAAGTTTCTTAAGCTCTCCAGATTTCAAATGTCTAATCTGTAAAATGCAGATGATAAAACAAAATTAGTACCCACATCAAGAGATTAAATGAATTAGTGCTTATGAAATACTTGGAATAGAGCCTGGCATATAATAAATGTTCAAAAAACATATTTCATCACGCTTTTGTCTGTTCTGAAATGACTCTCCTTGGTCATGCCTAAATAACCAAGTTTTGGTGTTCACATGTGCATTTGTTCAAAATGCAGTCTTTATAGATTGGTGGTCATGAAAGACAAATATGGAGGTTCTCTCTCCAACCTGAGAGTTCTAAGTTTCTTTTGCCAGGAACTGCAATGGTATATTTATGGTATCCATATATGGTTTCTTATGTTGGTCTATAGAGACCAAACGCCACTTTGTCTTGAAGAATATTATCGCCTTTGGCAAAGTCTCCACTTGTGTAACATACCTTCATTCTTAGTGTCACATTGTTAACATCTTCAGGCAACCATGGCTAGAGACATTACTAGTTTATCATTTTGGCCCCAAATTATACAAGTTATGCAAACTTTTCATCTGCTTTAATGAAATTGGGACTTAGCTTTTTAAGACATTTTCTTGAATCAGTTTTCAAGGATCATCTATATTTGAGATGAAAGGAATGACTCATCCACCCTACTAAGAAAACAAATTAATTGTGATTATGCCTACAGGAAATGTGCTTCAAGGGATTAAATACATTTCCTGATGCAAAGTTTACACCCTGACCTGTCAGATATAACTAACACTCCAGGTAAGTACCACTGGTTTTCATTCTAGTTGATATGAATGGATTATAAAATTTCTTCCATAAACATATTCTTTCAAGAATAATCCTTAAATCCAAGCTCTAGATTCCATAATACAATTTGAAAAGAAAAAGAAAACATCCAGATCCTCCAAAACAAATTCTCCTTTATAAAGGAGACCTACTAACCCTTCCTTTCTGTTAGCAATTATTCAGCAATTAAGAAAAATATAAATTATAACTTTCTTACTACCTTTTTAGCTTTTATTCATTGAGATAAATTTTATACATGGTAAAATATCCAGATTTAACATGTAAAATTTTATGAATTTGACAAATGTATGTAACCCTGTAATCACAACTACAATCAAAATATAGACATTCCCATCACCTTAAAAAGTTGTTCTGGCTCCCTTTATAGTGAATCTCCTTTTAAGAAGATATTCTTTCCACTCTCTGTCCCAGGCACTGACAAATCTGATATCTATATTCATAAATTAATATTGCCTATTCTGAAATTTCATATAAATTTAATATGAAATTAATCTTTCTTCCCTGGTTGCTTTCTGTCAGCATAATGTTTTTAAGATTCATTAATGTATGCACATTTAGTTTGCTCCGTTTTGTTGCTGAAGAGTATTCCATTTTATAAAAATTACTATATTTTTTTTCATTCTACTTCAAATGGATATTTTAGTTGTTTCCAATTTGAAGCTATTATGAATAAAGCTGCAAAGAACATTACTATAGAAATGTAGTTTTGTTTCTCTTTGGTAAGTATATTGAAGTGGAATTTCAGGTCATTGGGTAATTTTGTATTTGACTTTATAAAAAATAGCTAAATAGTTATCCAATGTGGTTGTAACATGCTACACTCCCACCTGCAATATATGAGAGATCCAATCATTCTACACCTTCACCAACATTTGGTATTTTCTTTTTACATTTTTTAATTTTTATTTTAGCCATTCTACTGTGGTTCTATTGTGAGTGCAATTGTATATCAGATGGTTTGAATCTTTAGGTGGTTTAAATTTGTGTTGCCCTGTTGACTAATGATGTTATGTACATTTCCATGTGCTTACTGGCCTTTGAATAACTTCTTATTTGTGAAGTAACTACTCAACTCTTTTGACATTTTGTTGGGTTGTTTTCCTTTATTGTTAATTTGTAGGCATTAATTATATATTCTGCATATGAGTCCTTTGTCCATTATATGTATTGTTAATATTTTCCCAGTCTCTTGCTGATATTTTCATTTTTATAAGCTTTGAATTGAACTTATGAATTGAATTTATTTTATGATTATTGCTTTTTTGTCCTCTCTTAAATGTTTGCCCATCTCAAAATTGTAAAGATATTTGCCAGTGTTTTCATTTAGAAGCTTCGTAGTTTTAGCTTTATGCCACATCTCTAATCATCTCCAATTAATTTGTGTGTATGCTGTGAGGAAGGGTTTAATGACGATTGTTTTTCATATGTTTATCCAATTGTTGCAGCACAGTTTGTTGAAAGGACGTTTTTCCTCATTGAATTGCCTTGAAAATATTTTCAAAATGCAATTGACCATATACATGTGAGTTTATTCTGGTTTTCCATTGATCAGCTCATCTATACTTATGTCAGTGCTACACTCTCTTGATTACTATAGATTTATAGTAGGGTTGCAGTCAATAATAATCATTTTGGTTCTAATTTTACTTTTATTTTCATAAATTTAGAGTCCATGTGTTAATTTCTATTAAAATGGAATTTTTACTGGGATTGCATTGAGTCTTTAGATCAACTTGGGGATTGTTGACATGTTAACAATATTGAGCCTTCCAATGTTTGAATATGGTATATATCTCAATTTATTTAGGTATGTCATTAGTTTTGAAAAATTCTCAGTCATTATTACTTCAAATGTTTCTTCTGTTCCTCTCTCTCTTTCTTCTTCTTCTGGGGCTCCCACTGTGTGTATGTTACACCTTTTGTAATTGGTTCTTAAATAGTCTGTTTCTTTCCTTTTTTTCTTTTTGTTGTTGTTCTTTTTCCTTTTGGCTTTTCTGTTTGGGAAGTTTCTATTAACATATCTTCCAGCTTACTGATTTTTTTTCCATGGCCTTGTCCTGTCTAATGATGAGCCGATCAAAGACATTCTTCATTTTTGTTACAATGTTTTTGATTTTTAGCATTTCCTTTGATTCTTTCCTTGATTTTCCATCTCTGTGCTTACATTACCCATCTATTCTTGTATGCTGTTCACTTTTTCCATTAAAGATCTAAGCATATTAATCATAGTTATTTTAAATTCTTGTTTTGATAATTCCAAAATCCCTATCATATCTGAGTCTGATTCTGTTGCATGCTTTGTCTTTTCAGATGATGTTTTTTGCATTTTAGCATGCCTTATCTTTTTTTGTTGGTAGTCAGGCATGATGAATTGAAATAAATAGGCCTTTAGTGTGAGATTTATGTTTATCTGGCTAGGAATTAGGCTTAATTCACTGTTGCTGTAGCTGTAGGTGTTAGAGCTAAAATTTTTTCTAGTGTCCTTGATTTTTGTCTCTCCTGTTGTCTTTGGGTTTCTCTAGAGACTCCTTTTTAAATAGAGTCTGAGACTCACAATCCTTTCAGCTGTAATCTTCTGTTATTATATAAGAGTCCAACTGATGTGAGGTTAAGATGGCAGAGAGGAGAGCATGTAGTTCTATGATTAGGTCTCAATCTTTTAGTGAGCCTATGTTCCTGGGCAATGACCTTCATAAGTGCTTTTCTTTTTTTTTATTTTTTTTATTTTTTAACTCTTTATTTATTTTTTTGCTTTATAACAAATTTAATCAGTTATACATATACATATGTTCCCATATCCCCTCCCTTTAGCGTCTCCCTCACACCCTCCCTATCCCACCCCTCCAGGCGGTCACAAAGCACCGAGCTGATCTCCCTGTGCTATGTGGCTGCTTCCCACTAGCTATCTACCTTACGTTTGGTAGTGTATATATGTCCATGCCGCTCTTTCACTTGGTCACAGCTTACCCTTCCCCCTCCCCATATCCTCAAGTCCATTCTCTAGTAGGTCTGTGCCTTTATTCCTGTCTTACCCTATGTTCATCATGACATTTTTTTTTCTTAAATTCCATATATATGTGTCAGCATACAGTATTTGTCTTTCTCTTTCTGACTTACTTCACTCTGTATGACAGACTCTAGGTCTATCCACCTCATTACAAATAGCTCAATTTCGTTTCTTTTTATGGCTAAGTAATATTCCATTGTATATATGTGCCACATCTTCTTTACCCATTCATCCGATGATGGACACTTAGGTTGTTTCCATCTCTGGGCTATTGTAAATAGGGCTGCTATGAACATTTTGGTACACGTCTCTTTTTGAATTATGGTTTTCTAAGGGTATATGCCCAGTAGTGGGATTGCTGGGTCATATGGTAGTTCTATTTGTAGTTTTTTAAGGAACCTCCATACCGTTCTCCATAGCGGCTGTACCAATTCACATTCCCACCAGCAGTGCAAGAGTGTTCCCTTTTCTCCACACCCTCTCCAGCATTTATTGTTTCTAGATTTTTTGATGATGGCCATTCTGACTGCTGTGAGATGATATCTCATTGTAGTTTTGATTTGCATTTCTCTGATGAGTAAAGATGTTGAGCATCCTTTCATGTGTTTGTTGGCAGTCTGTATATCTTCTGTGGAGAAATGTCTATTTAGATCTTCTGCCCAATTTTGGATTGGGTTGTTTGTTTTTTTGTTATTAAGCTGCATGAGCTGCTTATAAATTTTGGAGATTAATCCTTTGTCAGTTGCTTCATTTGCAAATATTTTCTCCCATTCTGAGTGTTGTCTTTTGGTCTTGTTTATGGTTTCCTTTGCTGTGCAAAAGCTTTGAAGTTTCATTAGGTCCAATTTGTTTATCTGTGTTTTTATTTCCATTTCTCCAGGAGGTGGGTCCAAAAGGATCTTGCAGTGATTTATGTCATAGAGTGTTCTGCCTATGTTTTCCTCTAAGAGTTTGATAGTGTCTGGCCTTACATTTAGGTCTTTAATCCATTTTGAGCTTATTTTTGTGTATGGTGTTAGGGAGTGATCTAATCTCATACTTTTACATGTCCCTGTCCAGTTTTCCCAGCACCACTTATTGAAGAGGCTGTCCTTTCTCCACTGTATATTCCTGCCTCCTTTATCAAAGGTAAGGTGACCATATGTGCATGGGTTTATCTCTGGGCTTTCTATCCTGTTCCATTGATCTATATTTCTGTTTTTGTGCCAGTACCATACTGTCTTGATTACTGTAGCTTTGTAGTATAGTCTGAAGTCAGGGAGCCTGATTCCTCCAGCTCCATTTTTCGTTCTCAAGATTGCTTTGGCTATTCGGGGTCTTTTGTGTTTCCATACAAATTGTGAAATTTTTTGTTCTAGTTCTGTGAAAAATGCCAGTGGTAGTTTGATAGGGATTGCATTGAATCTGTAGATTGCTTTGGGTAGTAGAGTCACTTTCACAATGTTGATTCTTCCAATCCAATAACATGGTACATCTCTGCATCTATTTGTATCATCTTTAATTTCTTTCATCAGTGTCTTATAATTTTCTGCATACAGGTCTTTTGTCTCCTTAGGAAGGTTTATTCCTAGATATTTTATTCTTTTTGTTGCAATGGTAAATGGGAGTGTTTCCTTGATTTCACTTTCAGATTTTTCATCATTAGTGTATAGGAATGCCAGAGATTTCTGTGCATTAATTTTGTATCCTGCAACTTTACCAAATTCATTGATTAGCTCTTGTCGTTTTCTGGTAGCATCTTTAGGATTCTCTATGTATAGTATCCTGTCATATGCAAACAGTGACAGCTTTACTTCTTCTTTTCCAAATTGGATTCCTTTTATTTCCTTTTCTTCTCTGATTGCTGTGGCTAAAACTTCCAAAACTATGTTGAATAAGAGTGGTGAGAGTGGGCAACCTTGTCTTCTTCCTGATCTTAGTGGAAATGCTTTCAGTTTTTCACCATTGAGGATGATGCTGGCTGTGGGTTTGTCATATATGGCCTTTATTATGTTGAGGAAAGTTCCCTCTATGCCTACATTCTGCAGGGTTTTTATCATAAATGGGTGTGGAATTTTGTCGAAAGCTTTCTCTGCATCTATTGAGATGATCATATGGTTTTTCTCCTTCAACTTGTTAATATGGTGTATCACATTGATTGATTTGCATATATTGAAGAATCCTTGCATTCCTGGAATAAACCCCACTTGATCATGGTGTATGATCCTTTTAATGTGCTGTTGGATTCTGTTTGCTAGTATTTTGTTGAGGATTTTTGCATCTATGTTCATCAGTGATATTGGCCTGTAGTTTTCTTTCTTTGTGACATCCTTGCCTGGTTTTGGTATCAAGGTGATGGTGGCCTCGTAGAATGAGTTTGGGAGTGTTCCTCCCTCTGCTATATTTTGGAAGAGTTTGAGAAGGATAGGTGTTAGCTCTTCTCTAAATGCTTGATAGAATTCGCCTGTGAAACCATCTGGTCCTGGGCTTTTGTTTGTTGGAAGATTTTTTATCACAGTTTCAATTTCAGTGCTTGTGATTGGTCTGTTCATATTTTCTATTTCTTCCTGATTCAGTCTTGGCAGGTTGTGCATTTCTAAGAATTTGTCCATTTCTTCCAGGTTGTCCATTTTATTGGTATAGAGTTGCTTGTAGTAATCTCTCATGATCTTTTGTATTTCTGCAGTGTCAGTTGTTACTTCTCCTTGTTCATTTCTAATTCTATTGAATTGAGTCTTCTCCCTTTTTTTCTTGATGAGTCTGGCTAATGGTTTATCAATTTTGTTTATCTTCTCAAAGAACCAGCTTTTAGTTTTATTGATCTTTGCTATCGTTTCCTTCATTTCTTTTTCATTTATTTCTGATCTGATTTTTATGATTTCTTTCCTTCTGCTAACTTTGGGATGTTTTTGTTCTTCTTTCTCTAATTGCTTTAGGTGCAAGGTTAGGTTGTTTATTCTAGATGTTTCCTGTTTCTTAAGGTGGGATTGTATTGCTATAACTTCCCTCTTAGAACTGCTTTTGCTGCATCCCATAGGTTTTGGGTCGTCGTGTCTCCATTGTCATTTGTTTCTAGATATTTTTTAATTTCCTCTTTGATTTCTTCAGTGATCACTTCGTTATTAAGTAGTGTATTGTTTAGCCTCCATGTGTTTGTATTTTTTACAGCTCTTTTCCTGTAATTGATATCTAGTCTCATAGCATTGTGTTTGAAAAAGATACTTGATATGATTTCAATTTTCTTAAATTTACCAAGGCTTCATTTGTGACACAAGATATGATCTATCCTGGAGAATGTTCCATGAGTACTTGAGAGAAATGTGTATTCTGTTGTTTTTGGATGGAATGTCCTATAAATATCAATTAAGTCCATCTTGTTTAATGTATCATTTAAAGCTTGTGTTTCCTTATTTATTTCCATTTTGGATGATCTGTCCATTGGTGAAAGTGGGGTGTTAAAGTCCCCTACTATGATTGTGTTACTGTCGATTTCTCCTTTTATGGCTGTTAGTATTTGCCTTATGTATTGAGGTGCTCCTCTGTTGGCTGCATAAATATTTACAATTGTTATATCTTCTTCTTGGATCGATCCCTTGATCATTATGTAGTGTCCTTCTTTGTCTCTTCTAGTAGTCTTTATTTTAAAGTCTATTTTGTCTGATATGAGAATTGCTACTCCAGCTTTCTTTTGGTTTCCATTTGCATGGAGTATCTTTTTCCATCCCCTTACTTTCAGTCTGTATGTGTCTCTAGGTCTGAAGTGGGTCTCTTGTAGACAGCATATATATGGGTCTTGTTTTTGTTTCCACCCAGCCAATCTGTGTCTTTTGGTGGGAGCATTTAGTCCATTTACATTTAAGGTAATTATCGATATGTATGTTCCGATTCCCATTTTCTTAATTGTTTTGTGTTCATTATTGTAGGTCGTTTCCTTCTGTTGTGTTTCTTGCCTAGAGAAGTTCCTTTAGCATTTGTTGTAAAGCTGGTTTGGTGGCGCTGAACTCTCTCAGCTTTTGCTTCTCTGTAAAGGTTTTAATTTCTCCATCAAATCTGAATGAGATCCTTTCTGGGTAGAGTAATCTTGGTTGCAGGTTTTTCTCCTTTATCACTTTAATTATGTCCTGCCACTCCCTTCTGGCTTGTAGAGTTTCCGCTGAGAGATCAGCTGTTATCCTGATGGGGATTCCCTTGTGTGTTATTTGTTGTTTTTGCCTTGCTGCTTTTAATATGATTTCTTTGTGTTTACTTTTTGACAGTTTGATTAATATGTGTCTTGGTGTATTTCCCCTTGGATTTATTCTGTATGGGACTCTCGGTGCCTCCTGGACTTGATTAACTATTTCCTTTCCCATATTAGGGAAGTTTTCAACTATAATCTCTTCAAATATTTTCTCCGTCCCTTTCTTTTTCTCTTCTTCTTCTGGAACCCCTATAATTCGAATGTTTGTGCGTTTAATGTTGTCCCAGAGGTCTCTGAGACTGTCCTCTGTTCTTTTCATTCTTTTTTCTTTATTTTGTTCTGCAGCAGTTATTTCCACTATTTTATCTTCCACCTCACTTATCCGTTCTTCTGCCTCAGTTATTCTGCTATTGATCCCATCTAGAGTATTTTTTATTTCATTTATTGTGTTTTTAATCGATGCTTGATTCATCTTTAGTTCTTCTAGGTCCTTGTTAACTGTTTCTTGCATTTTGTCTATTCTATTTCCAAGATTTTGGATCTTGGAAATAGAATCTTGGATCATCTTTACCATCATTAATCTGAATTCTTTTTCAGGTAGACTGCCTATTACCTCTTCATTTGTTAGGTCTGGTGGGATTTTATCTTGCTCCTTCACCTGCTGTGTTTTTTTTTGTCTTCTCATTTTGCTTATGTTACTGTGTTTGGGGTCTCCTTTTTGCAGGCTGCAGGTTCGTAGTTCCCGTTGTTTTTGGTGTCTGTCCCCAGTGGCTAAGCTTGGTTTAGTGGGTTGTGTAGGCTTCCTGGTGGAGGGGACTAGTGCCTGTGTTCTGGTGGATGTGGCTGGATCTTGCCTTTCTGGTGGGCAGTTCCACGTCTGGTGGTGTGTTGTGGGGTGTCTTCGGACTTTTTATGAGTTTAGGCCACCTCTCTGCTAACGGGTGGCGTTGTGTTCCTTTCTTGCTAGTTGTTTGGCATAGGGTGTCCAGCACTGTAGCTTGCTGGTCGTTGAGTGAAGCTGGGAGCTGGTGTTGAGATGGAGATCTCTGGAAGATTTTCGCCGTTTGATATTATGTGGAGCTGGGAGGTCTCTTGTGGACCAGTGTCCTGAAGTTGGCTCTCCCACCTCAGAGGCACAGCACTGACTCCTGGCTCCTCAATTTGGGATGATGTGTTGTCTATTCATGTATTCCACAGATGCAGGGTACATCAAGTTGATTGTGGAGCTTTAATCCGCTGCTTCTGAGGCTGCTGGGAGAGATTTCCCTTTCTCTTCTTTGTTCTCACAGCTCGCGGGTCTCAGCTTTGGATTTGGCCCCGCCTCTGCGTGTAGGTCGCCGGAGGGCGTCTGTTCTTAGCTCAGACAGGACAGGGTTAAAGGAGCAGCCTCTTCGGGGACTCTGGCTCACTCAGGCCGGGCGGAGGGAGGAGCACAGAGTGCGGGGCGAGCCTGCAGTGGCAGATGTTGGCGTGATGTTGCACCAGCCTGAGGCGCACCGTGTGTTCTCCCAGGGAAGCCGCCCCTGGATCCCGGGACCCCAGCAGTGGCGGGCTGCACAGGCTCCCGGAATGGCAGTGTGGACAGTGACCTGTGCTCGCACACAGGCTTCTTGGCGGCGGCAGCAGCAGCCCCAGCGTCCCACGCCCGTAACTGGGCTCCGCGCCTTCAGCCGCAACTCGCGCCCGTCTGTGGGGCTCCTTTAAGCAGTGCTCTTAATCCCCTCTCCTCATGCACCAGGAAACCAAGAGGGAAGAAAAAGTCTCTTGCCTCTTCGGCAGCTCCAGAGTTTTCCCAGACTCCCTTCCGGTTAGCTGTGGCACATTAGCCCCCTTCAGGCTGAGTTCTCGCCGCCAGCCCCAGTCCTCTCCCTGTGCTCTGACCAAAGCCGGAGCCTCAGCTTCCAGCACCACCCGTCCTGGCGGGCGAGGAGACAAGCCTCTCGGGCTGGAGAGTGCCGCTCGGCACCGATCCTCTGTGCGGGAATCTCTCCGCTTTGCCCTACCCAGGTATGTGGGGAGTTTCTTGCCTTTTGGGAGGTCTGGGGTCTTCTGCCAGCGTTCAGTAGGTGTTCTGTAGGAGTTGTTCCACGTGTAACTGTATTTCTGGTGTATCCGTGGGGAGGAAGGTGATCTCCGCGTCCATAAGTGCTTTTCATCTTGTTTTTCTTCCTTAGGTGAGACAGGAAGACTAGAGGTGTCTGGAGTTGGATATTTCCCCTTCTGCCAGGTCAGTTACACTCCAATAAAACTCAAGCTAATTAGTTTCTGAGAAAATAGTAATCCTTGAGAGCACACTTTTGTTAGGGAGAACGGAATGCTCTGGGTGTTTTCCAAAATGGCTATTTGCCCCCTCCCTCTGACAGGAGCATGAGGGAAATTTTCTCCCATATTCACCCTGCAAACTTAGTGGGGCTCCTAGATAAAACTTTTAAAAATGTGGGGGTATCCCTAAGACTGAGCCATCCATTTTTTAAACTCTCAAGCTCATCCACACTGAGCCTCCAGCAATTTGTCAATCACAGTACTGACTCCAGCAGCGGACTTCTGCTCCTGTTAAGCTGTGATTCTCTGTGTTTGCCTATCTTTACAACTTTCAGGTTCGCAGCTTGCCTTGTGACCTCAGTTCTCTGATGGACCTAATAAGTGTTGTTGATTTTCAGTTTATTCAGCTTTTGCTTGTTGTGATGACTTCTAAACTCTATGTTTTGGACCAGAACCCAAAAGTTTTTTTTTTTTCCATTTGCTTAGAAATGTTTAAATTTATCTTACAATATTTTGAACTTTTCAGTATAGATGTCTTGCACATCTCTTGTTCAGTTTGTTCCTAAATATATTATGTTTTTGCTGTTACTGTAAATTTTTAAAATTTATTTCCAATTGCATAATACTGGTACACTGAAACACAATTATTTTAAAAATTTTGTATCTTGACCTTGTAATTTGGGATCTTGATAAATTTACTTTTTACTTCTAGTAGTTAATTTGTACATTCCTTACAATTTGCTAAATATATAATCATGCCTTCCTTAATTAAAAAGTTTTAATTTTTCCCTTCCAACTTTTAAGTTTTTTGTCTCTTTCTGTTGACTTACTAAACTGACTAGGACATCCAGTACAATATTGAATAAATATGCTGATAGATGACATTTTTGTCTAATTTCTACTCTTAGGGGAAAAGCATCCAATAGTGCATCAGTAACAATAAAGATAGCTATAGGCTTTTTGTAGATCCCTTTTATTGGATTAAGTTCCTTCCCTAATTGCTAAGAATATCTTGTTTTTAAATCATGAAGAAATGTGGAATTTGTCAAATTATTCTTCTGCATCTTTTGAAATGATTTTATGATTTTTCTTTTTATTCCCTTAAAATGGTGAGTTACAATGATTGATTTTGAATGTTAAACCAATTTTACATCATTCATCATGTACAGGAATAAACCCCACTTACTCATCATGTACAGGAAGGCCTCAGAGATATTGCAGGTTCAGTTCCACACCATTGCAATAAAAGAAGTCACATGAATTTTTTGATTTCCCAGTGCACATAAAAATTATGTTTACACGATACTGTAGGCTATTAAGTGTGCAATAACATTAGGTCTAAAAAAGAATATACATACCTTAGTTAAAAAAATGTTGGGTTGGCCAAAAAGTTCATTCAGGCTTTTCTGTAAGATCTTTCTAAAGCCAATACTTTATCACTAAAAGTGTTTATCATCATCTGAACCTTCGGACTTGTAGTAACATCAAAGATCACTGATCACAGATGATGATGTCAAATATAATAATAATGAAAAAGTTTGAAATATTGCAAGAATTACCAAAGTGTGACACAGAGACACGAAATGAGCTAACGCTGTTGGAAAAATGCAGGATTGCCAAAAGCTTCAATTTGTAAAAAACACAATATCTGTGAAGCACAATAAAGAAGCACAATAAAATGAAGTATGCCTCTATTATCTTTATGTATCTATTATCTATCTATCTATCTATCTATCATCTATCTATATTGCTGTATTTAATTTCCTACTATCGTGGTAAGGATTTTTTGGTATTCATGAAGAACACTAGCTTGTTATTTTCTGTTCTTGTAGTGCCTTTGTCAGATTTTGGAAACTGGCTTATTTGTACCTCATAAAGCAAATTAGGAGGGATTTTCCCTTCCTTCATCTTCTAAAAGAGTTTTATGAGATTAATGTTATTTTCTTCTTAAATGTTTTCCAGAATTCATCAACAATAACTTGTGTTTTTTCTTTGTACTTTTATTATACATTCAATTTCTTTCATAAATGTAGTCATTATAATTTTCTATATCTTTTCATGTCAGTTTTGGCAATTTTTGTCATTCAAGGAATTCATCCATATCATCCAATTTGTCAGTTTCATTAGCATAAAGATATTCATAATATTCTTTGGGTATCATTTTGATGTGTGTAGGGTCTGCAATAATATCTCTACTTTCATTCCTGATACTTGTAATTTGTATTTGACCTTTTATTTATTCATTGATCTACAACAGAGTTTATCTATTTTACCAAACATCTCAAAGAACCACATTTTTTTTGTTAAATTTTTCTATTGTTCGTGTTTTCTATTTTATTGATTTTTGCTCTTATCTTTATTATTTTATTTCTCCTACTTTGGGTTTAACTTTCTCTTCTTTTTTAGCTTCATAAGGTAAAAATTAAGATCAATAATTTTGAGCCCTTCTTTTATATAAAGAAGACCTGCTTTTTTTATATATTCAGATTTATACATTTCCTTCTAAGCACTGCTTTAGCTGCTTCCCACACATTTTGCTGTATTGTGTTTTCATTACCTTTCAGGTGGATTTCTTTTCTTTTTTCTTTTTACATGTACCAGTCATCTTTTATTGGATGTTAATTCTCAATTAGGATATGAAAAGATTTATATCATTGTGTTCCTCAAGGAAGGATGCCAATCAAAAAAGGTCATGGTCAGGAATGCAGAGTTGCACTCCACACTGGGCTCTCTTCAGTGGTACTTTCATAACCTCTCATGTTTGAGTTCCTTCTAAGAAAGACAATAGTTGAAAAACATGCAAGTTGCCAGCACCACAGAAACCACAGTGATTCTTCCTTTCTTCCACTGACATACTTGTAATAACCTCTTTGAAATGCTCCAACAATGCCTTTAGGGGTGAAATCCCACATTAATATCCAGCTCCCCTATTTTGACATCCATGAATTTCTTCTCCTTCACTGGTATCACTGACACCATGTTGGTGTCCTGGGTGTCTATTGCCCAGGTGTATTTATTTTATAATCCCCCTTGTAATTTATTCTTTGACTCTAGGGTCATTTACAAGTAGGCTGCTTAATTTTAAACCATTTGAGGATATTTCTAAATACTTTTTTGTTACTAATTCATAATTTAGTTCTATTGTGCTTGGAGAAAATTCTCTGTAATATTTAAATCTTTTGATATTTATTGAGATTTATTTTAAGGCCCAGCATATTATCTATCTTGCTTAAAGTTCCATGTGCACAAGAAAAAAATGAGTTTTCTGCAGTTGTGGGGTGAAGTGTTATAAAATGTTAATAGGGGCAAGTTAGTTGATAGTGTTTTCAGATTGCTAATTTTTTATTTAGTTGTTCTCTCACTTACTGAGAGAGGATGTTACTACATCCAACCAAGATAAATGTCTTTTTTTTGTCAATAATTCCTCTTTTCTTAAATTCTATTTTGTTTGATATTATTATAATCACTTAACTTCAGCTTTCCTATGCTTACAATTTACATTGTATATATTTTATATTCTTTTACTTTTGATATATATACATCTTTATATTTAAGTGTGTCTCTTGAAGGCCACATAAAGTTGTGCCTTGCTTTCTCATCTAGTATAAATTATTGAACTAATCCAAATGGTGACAATAAAGGAGGATCACAGAAACAAAAAATATACATAAGAACTAGCAAGATGGTAGATTTAAACCTAATTGCATCAATATTACATGAAATGTAAATAGACTAAGCAATACCTTCTCATGAAAAGCTTTCCTTTGGGTTAATTCAATAGTTTTTAATTTTTAAAAAAAATTTCTATTAGATTTTTAATTATATCTTCTAGTGCCATTTTAGTAGCTGCACTAAGGATTAGACTACCCATCTTAATCTTATCACAGTACATTTAGAGTAAATATTGTACCCGTTCATGTAAAAAATAAATACCTTGAAAGTTAAAATTTCATATACTCACTACTCTTTGTATTATTATTATCATATGTTTTATATTTACATAAGTTATAAATTCAACAATACAGTGTTTTGGAGAAAGACAATATTTTTAAAATTTACCCTTATATTTACCCTTCTTGATGATTTTCATTTTTCCCTGTAGATCTGAGTTTCCATCCAGTATAATTTCCTCAGTCTTAAGAACTTTCTATAGCATTTCTTGTAGCTTAGATAGTCTGGTAACAGTTTATCTTAAAATATCTTTATATCACCCTCATTTGGAAGAATATTTTCACTGGATATTGAATTCTGGGTTTACAGTTGTTGTTGTTTTTTTTTTTATTTTCAGCACTTTAAAGGTGTGATTCCTTTTTCTTTCGGTTTCAATTGCTTTTGGTGAGAAGTTAGCTGTAACATATCATTTTTACCCTATATGTAATTTGTCTTATTTTCCTGCTGCTTTCAATGTAATATCTTTGGTTTTTCATAATTTGACTATGAAATGCCTAGATGTGGTTTGCTTTAAATTCATCCTACTTTATGTTGGCTAAGCTTCCTGGATCTGTAAATGAATTCTTGTCTTTTGTATATTTAACTAAATTTAGAAATATTTAAATTATTTTTTATTTTTTTATTATTATTTTAACAATATTTTTTACACCCTATTCTCTCCTCCTAGGTGTCTAATTTCATGTATGTTAGATGTTTAATAAAGTCTTGGAAATTACTGATATTCTTTTCATTTTTGTGTTAATCTTTCTTCCTCTTCTTCATATGGATAATTTTGATTGGCATATCTTCAATTTCACTGACCCTTTCTTCTATTATTCTCAATCAACTGTTAAGTGAAATTTTCATTTCTGGTATTTTACTTTTAAATTATCAAATGCCCATTTAGTTTTAAAGTCGATTTTATTTATTCACTGAGATTTCCCAATTGTTCACTCAATTTGACAATCTTTTCTTCTAAGACCCTGTGCATATTTTTTTTTTTTTTTTTTTTTTTTTTTTTTTTGCGGTATGCGGGCCTCTCACTGCTGTGGCCTCCCCCGTCGCGGAGCACAGGCTCCGGACGCGCAGGCTCCGGACGCGCAGGCTCAGCGGCCATGGCTCACGGGCCCAGCCGCTCCGCGGCATATGGGATCCTCCCAGACCGGGGCACGAACCCGTATCCCCTGCATCGGCAGGCGGACTCTCAACCACTTGCGCCACCAGGGAGGCCCGACCCTGTGCATATTTTAATGGCTGCTTTAAAATCTTTTTCTGCTAATTCAATAATCTGGGTCATCTAGAACTCCTTTTCCACTAACTGCTTTTTCTCTTGATTATAGATCAAATTTTCCCATTACTCTGTAGGTTTTATATTTTTTTATTATTTTTACACTGAACATTTTAGATAATTCATTGAATAGTCCCTGGATTCTGTTATGTTCCTCTGAAGTGTATTTGTTGTAAGTTATTTGTTGATCAAATTGAATCTGTGGAGACTTGCTTTTATGCTCAGTTAGTGTTACTGTCCTTCAACATTTTTTCCTTTTGTCCTAAGATGAATGCTTTAATATTGTAACATAACTTTTACCTCTTAGGCATGGTCTTTCTAGGGTTTCAGTGGTAAGGCCCAGGTATTTATGAAGCCCCCCTAAAACTCCATTCTCTGTCTTATTTGCAATGGTTATCTGCTGAAATCTCTATACAGAGTTTTCAGTCTCCTGGCTCTTCTTTTTCCTGGGCTCTTTGAAGTATCCCCCATAAATGCATGGTTCATGGATTATACAAGAATTTGAGGGGAGTTTATATGCAGATTTGAGAACTTTCTCTCTCTCTCTTTGTAACTTCCCTTTGGTCAGAATCTCTTCCTTTAATTTCCCACTGAACTGATATTCTTGAATTCCATTATTTGTCTCCTCAAGCCACGTTTTTCTGCTTGAGTTCTAGCTGCCCCACAGTTTATGTTCTTGGCAGTATTTCAGGATAAAAGCTGCATAAACATAGATTTCATAACTATTGCCTGAGTGAGGGTTAGTTTACAAGGTTCTTCACCATTACTAGAACTGGAAAGCCAGCAAACTAATATTTAATGTGACAACAGTGGGAACTTTATCTTTGCCATTCTTTATTTGTCCAACCACTCAGTCTTGGAAGAAAATGGAGTACAGTGTCATCTGCTTCTCAGTAACTCAAGTTCCTATGGTAACTTTAAGTCCAACTTTATGTGCCAAAACCTATAACCAAAGGTTCATCTTCCTAATTGTTTCTGCTTGATCTTTTCTGAATTTTCTGTTCCTGAGCCCATTACTAGCACTGGTATCACACCTATTTACATATAGGATCTGATTGATGACATATCTGCTAAGTAAGCCAAAAATACTAATAAAATGTGACCTTAATGAGCAATTTGAGAACAACTTACAATGCAGCAGAATACTCTTCCAATTAGTCAGGGGAACAGAGAGGCAGTGCTGCTTATGCTTATGGAATTTTATTGTTTAGCCAAGAAGAAAAAATGCTATCTAGTTTTTATTAAGGGAGTATGACTTCTTACTTCTCTGACCATATTTATTTTAATAACTGTCCTCTTCACCTTCAAAGCTGGAACAATTGCTTCTGGCTTTATTTAACTATTGTCATAGAATTTACCCCCATGTTACACTCCTGCCACTCTTTGTATCTGTCACTGCTCTGACATTTTCAAATGAAAAGAAATTTGAGGGGCATGTATACTCTGATACAACCATAGAAACTCTTTCTGAAAAATGTAGCATGTAATAGCAGTGATAATACTCAGCAAATGACTTTCTCCAAAGCTTAGTGACACACTTAGAATGGATTGTTTACCGTTGGGTCAAGGAGAACTAAGTGCCTGGAAAAATCAGGTAGGAATGTTGGGACAGAATACCAAGAGGCAAATCTTTAAAATCTAATGTCATATGAACTTTTAATTTTCTTCTGGTAACTCCACGAAAATAGGGTATTTAATGTTTCTCTTGAGAAGACATTCAAGAAAGATAAATTTATGCCTTTGAGATAAAGAATAGGGAAGAAAACCATGTGACTTTGCTTCTATCACATACTTGTCTCTTTCTTCCCCATTCAATTGTAAATGCTTTTATCTATAAATAACTCACAGTTGCAAAATGACAAGAGGACAAATTGTTTGAAGTCCTAAATGTTGTATAATTGATACATCTGAAGCTTACTAATGTAGAGATATGTGCCCTTTAATACATTTTTTGTGTACATGTATAAATTACAAGCCATACAGATATTGTTTATCTATATTCAAAAAGGCTGTGACTCAGAAGACCAATGACTTGAAGTTCTTCTTCCCACTTCTGTGACAAGTCATTTGTTTGTGACTATAGCTGATGTTTGTAGAGCCTATCTAAATATATAGGTTCCTTTGTACTTTCTAGAATACTCAAAGATGCTACCCCATTTTTTATTTTTTCACTGTTGGTTGATCTTTCTGCTCCTATATTTACCTGTAGTCCACAGGCAAGCTTCATTATTCAAGACTTACTTTTTCTAGGTCCTTGTAGCAGATCTTAAATCCTTGTTGATTGCATCCCCTCTTCATGTGGCATCTAATATATATATAAATCTTGTTCATTTATCCAAACCAAAAGGATAACCATAATCTATACACTATTATTTGAGGGGCACAAATATTCTCCTTGACTGAATTAACTGTAATTCAAGACATTACAATTCCCTGGTAAAATACAGACGCTTCCTGGAAAGGGCAAAATATAGAACCCTTTCAAAGCATTAACTCCTCAGTTGAATTATTGTATCAGACTAGCCATAAAATAGAATACGACTGAAGAGTGGGATATACAGAATGGGGAAATATTAATGGAAGGGACTGAAAAAAAAAAAAAGATCCAGAGCACTGGGCTGCCTGGTAGAATTGGTTCCCATGATATTTAGCAGTGTCAGGCTCTGAGTACCCAGAAGACATCATAGGGAACTGGGTTTCTAGGAGCAAATAGGCTGGAAAAGTACTAAAGAAAGGCATCATCTATTTCAGAACTTTGCATTGATCTGACCCACATTGCTGTCATCTACTCAGATGTTCTGCTAGCATTGGCCTTGGAGTCAGTTCAGTGTTGGTAGCCTGGCTACAGTCTAGCACTTTATTGTTGTTATTTAATTCTGGATGTTCATTTATAGGTGCTGTTGATCTAAACATACACACACACACACACACACACACACACACACATATTGAAACAGCAAGATATTGCATCTTCAGAGGGTGATATGCTAATAAAGATGAACCTACTGACCTACAATCCTTGATAACTGTTTTTATTTTATGCATAAATTACATAGATGGTTGGGGGAAAATCAATTCACTGCATAATACTTTTGGGTAAAAAAAATTATCTATAACTGGATGGACTATTTACAAATGTATCATAATGCGGTATTCAAAACTGGAATTGCTTTCAGTCCAGATTTGCATCCAATAATGCTCTAGGTATAAAATTCCCTGTATAAGAATCTGGCCCTCTATTAGCAAATGCTTAGTTTCTACATAGGGATTAAATAGGATCCAAAGCCATCCCCAAACTGTGTCACTGTAAATGTCTAATAGTTCGAAGAGGAAAATGTAATTTGATCATCTGGACAAGTTACTAATATGCTCTCTTTTTAGGCTTCCCTGGTCTGCTCTTTACATTGTCCAGACTCTGTGTGGTGATTGAACATTGTCCAAGATGCGCTGTCGTTCAAAACCAGACTCACATTGCGTTTGTGCAATTGGAATGAGCAAGTGTTGGGGAACACAGTTTTCTTATTCATATGACTATGCAGCAAGCACTGGGAGGCCTGAGATGTGAGACAGCCAGTCTGTTAATTGTAGCTTTTTCTTCAACTCTGAAATAAATCTTGAAATAAATCTTTACTTCATGACATTTGTTACATCGAAACTAGATATTTGCCAGATGCAGAATAGCAATAAACAACAACCCCTTCCCCTGTGGCCAGTACCAGAAATAGTCAATTAGAAATAATGCTTCGTGATGACTGTCTCATGCTAAACTGGTTTAATTCAGGAAGAACTCAAAGGTTTGTTTGATTGTGTAAATCTTATAAATGAGCCTTGCAAAAAGCCAAGTCTAAACATTTTTTTTCCAAATAGTTTGAAGCTGTTGCTCTTTCTCTATGTGTCCCTCTTTATGACTTCTTAAAGACAGTGTTATTGAGATATAATTCATGTACCATACAATTCACCCATTTCAAGTGTACAATTCCATGATTTTTCAGTATATTCACAGTCTAACCACAGTCTAATTTTAGAACATTTTTTTGTCACCCTAAAAGAATTTATTAGTAATCACTTCACATTTCCCTCCAAATTTCCAAGCCCTAGGCAACCACTAGTCTACTTCCTGTGTCAACAGCTTCCTTATGAGTTTTAAAATGCTAACTTTAAGAATGATCTCTCTGGATGGCCAAAAAGCACTTGAAAATATGCTCAACATCACTAATTATTAGACAAATGCAAATCAAAATTACAATGAGGTATCACCTCACACCGGTCAGAATGGCCATCATCAAAAAACTCTACAAACAATAAATGCTGGAGAGGGTGTGGAGAAAAGGGAACCCTCTTGCACTGTTGGTGGGAATGTAAACTAGTACAGCCACTATGGAGAACAGTATGGAGGTTCCTTAAAAAACTAAAAATAGAGCTACCATATGATCCAGCAATCCCACTGCTGGGCGTATATCTGGAGAAAACCATAATTCGAAAAGATATGTGCACCTCAAAGTTCATTGCAGCACTCTTTACAATAGCCAGGACATGGAAGAAACCTAAATGTCCAATGACAGAGGAATGGATAAAGAAGACGTGATACATATATACAATGTAATATTTACCATAAAAAGGAATGAAACAATGCCATTTGCAGCAACATGGATGGACCTAGAGACTGTCATATTGAGTGAAGTAAGACAGACAGAGAAAGACAAATATATGATATCACTTATATGTGGAACCACAAAAATGATACAAATGAACTCATTTACAAAACAGAAATAGAGTCACAGATGTAGAAACAATTTTATGGTTACCAGGGGGAAAGGAGGGGAGGGATAAATTGGGAGATTGGGATTGACATATACACACTGCTATATATAAAATAGACAACTAATAAGGACCTACTGAATAACACAGGGAACTCTACTCGTTACTCCATAATGACCTATATGGGAAACTAATCTAAAAAAGAGTGGATATATGTATATGTATAACTGATTCATTTTGTTGTACAGCAGAAACTAACACAACATTATAAATCAACTATACTCCAACAATTTTTTTTAAAAAAAAGGATCTATATACTGATGTACTCCAAGTTTGAAAAAAAAATGATCCCTATGGGTTAATAATAACTACTATTTATTGAAATCACTGTAGAGAGTGTGTTTGGCATGTTGTCCTCAATTCACACAACCATCTTATGAAGTAGGAATTAGTGTCCTCAATTTACAGAAAAAGAAACTAAAGTTGAGATAGACTTTGATACTTTCCTCAAATCACATACTTGGTAGAGCTAGAATTTTCTTCCAGTTCTGTCTGGTCAAAGCACCCATGTTTTGTCCTGTATGCTAAAGTGAGATAGGGTAGAGGAGCTTAACTCTGAGGTTGAACCGTATGAAATCGCCAACATTAAGTCATTTTTCACCTACAAAAACAGTAATTTCATAACATTTAACCGAAATAAATACTTCAATGCCTTCCGTTGGAATGAAACTTAAAAGAATGATTATTACGTCGGTCGGCAAAAAACTTTTAGTGGGGCTTCCCTGGTGGCACAGTGGTTGAGAGTCCACCTGCCAATGCAGGGGACATGGATTCATGCCCCGATCGGGCAAGATCCCACATGCCGCGGAGTGGCTAGGCCCATGAGCCTAAGGCCACTGAGCCTGCGTGTCTGGAGCCTGTGCTCCACAGCAGGAGAGGCCACAACAGTGAGAGGCCCGCGTACGGCCCAAAAAAAAAAAAAGCTTTTAGTGAAGTTGACAGACATTAATGTAGCTCCTCTATACTATCAAAGCTCTTCTTTTCCTTCCTCCTAAAGACACCTTGCATAGCTTTACACCCATGAGGGAATATACCTGGCTCCAAGTTCTCCTTAAACAGTTGTAGTTGTTTTATTTTTTTTTAATGTTGAATTTCTTATAAAAGGGATATAAAACTGTAGGGTCGTTTACAAGCATAAAGGGGGATTATTGGTCCAACATGAGTATGGCAGGAGCCCAGAGTCCATCTCAGAGTTTTACCTTGTTCTTTACCAGCAGCTCTCACAGTGAGGATCTAGGTTGCAATAAAGCTCAGGAATAGAGCTAGGTTCAGGGAAGAGATAAGGATGTCTGTTTTTCACATTATTTGGTAATGGCTACATCAAAGCAAATACATCAAAATATTACGTAGGCTTCAAAATATGAATGACTCTACAGGCATATGACAAAACCTAGGACCCTTCATTTCATTAACATATAGTTCTGCACTTCTATTTTGATTTAGCAAGGAACCACACACTACCAACTATAAGCAGTACCGAATAGGAAAAACATCTCTAACTGAGAGCGGCATGTCTTGTATCTGAAAGAGCTGTCGACCTTATTCTCACTGATTTTAAACACACACACACATAAATAATGGTATGGGTTGGTAGAAGGCAAGGGATTTTTTGCTCTCTCTTTTTTTCTCTCTTTTCAGTTAAGCAGGATTATCATAAATCTTACTTCCTTTGGAGGACCGTTTATGATGCTTTATTTATATTTAGCTGTTTATTCTTTTTAAGAATACCTGATAGATCATCCTTATGTAAAATAGCCAGACCATTAAAAATGGATAACTGCCTAACAAATTATATTCTTGTCTAATTTCTATCAAATGATTCTGTATGGCATTAGCAAATACTATAAATGAGAAACTCAGCAAATGATTTTATTCCCCAATATTAATTTGGCAGCAAATGATTACTCTAGCTGCAATTAGGTTTCATGTTATCTTGTCCAAAATTCTAGATAATAGGAAAGAAAAAGAAAAAGTTTAAATTCAAGAAAGTTCTAAATTACCTTATAGGTCTTGGTTCACTTTTCATCTTCCTCTTAAATCCCCATCATTGTAAGAAAAGTAAATAGCAGGTTGTGTTATGATGGATTAACATTGGCAGATGCACAGCTGGGTATAAGTAAGACAGTTGTTGGAAGCCAAAGTTCCTGTGGATCACCTACATCTGTTGCCCAAGTTGCCTGTTTCTATTGACACTAATGATAATCTTCCTTCTTAACAGGCTTATCATGTAACATGTCTCTGGGGACTTTCTCAAGAGAGGTGCTGCTTTTCTGTTGATTTAGAGATCTACCTGTCCAAACTACAACTGCATCCAAGCTACACAAACTCTTCCTTTGTGTATATGTTGGATAGGACTTGGTATCATTAAAAAAAACTATCAAACGCTTCTCTTTTGTTTGGATATAAATCTGCACAAAAACATTACTGGCAAATTCTTGGCATAATTATTCCCAATTCCTATGCATCATTGTGCATAATTTCTTTTTTTTTTTTTTTTTTTTTTTTTTTGCGGTATGTGGGCCTCGCGCTGTTGTGGCCTCTTCTGTTGCGGAGCACAGGCTCCGGACGCACAGGCTCAATGGCCATGGCTCACGGGCCCAGCCGCTCCGCAGCATGTGGGATCCTCTCAGACCAAGGCACGAACCCGTGTCCCCTGCATCGGCAGATTGACTCTCAACCACTGTGCCACCAGGGAAGCCCCCATTGTGCATAATTTCTGAAGCAAGTCTTCACTGAGGTTTTTTTTTTTTTAATTTTTGAAATTTATTTTATTTACTTTTTTATGCAGTAGGTTCTTATTAGTCATCAGTTTTATACACATCACATCAGTGTATACATGTCAATCCCAATTGCCCACTTCATCACACCACCATTCCCACCCCCCTGCAGCTTTCCCCCCTTGGTGTCCATACGTTTCTTCTCTACATCTGTGTCTCAACTTCTGCCCTGCAAACCGGTTCATCTGTACCATTTTTCTAGTTTCCACATACATGCGTTAATATACAATATTTGTTTTTCTCCTTTTGACTTACTTCACTCTGTATGACAGTCTGTAGATCCATCCACGTCTCAACAAATGACTCAATTTTGTTCCTTTTTATGGCTGAGTAAAACTCCACTGTATATATGTACCATATCTTCTTTATCCATTCATCTGTTGATGGGCATTTAGGTTGCTTCCATGACCTGGCTATTGTATATAGTGTTGCAATGAACATTGGGGTGCATGTGTCTTTTTGAATTATGGTTTTCTCTGAGTATATGCCCAGTAGTAGGATTGCTGGATTATATGGTAATTCTATTTTTAGTTTTTTAAGGAAACTCCATACTGTTCTCCATAGTGGCTGTACCAATTTACATTCCCACCAACAGTGCAAGAGGGTTCCCTTTTTTCCACACCCTCTCCATAATGTGTTGTTTGTAGATTTGCTGATGATGCCGATTCTAACTGGGGTGAGGTGATACCTCATTGTAGTTTTGATTTGCATTTCTCTAATAATTAGTGACATTGAGCAGCTTTTCATGTGCTTCTTGGCCATCTGTATATCTTCTTTGTATAAATGCCTATTTAGGTCTTCTGCCCATTTTTGGATTGGGTTGCTTGTTTTTTTAATATTGAACTCAGTGAGCTATTTATATATTTTGGAGATTAATCCTTAGTCCCTTGATTCATTTTCAAATATTTTCTCCCATTCTGAGGGTTGTCTTTTCATTTTGTTTATGGTTTCCTTTGCTGGGCAAAAGCTTTGTAGTTTCATTAGGTTCCATTTGTTTATTTTGGTTTTTATTTCCATTACTCTAGGAGGTGGATCAAAAAAAATCTTTCTGTGATTTATGTCAAAGAGTGGTCTTCCTATGTTTTCCTCTAAGAGTTTTATGGTGTCCAGTCTTACATTTAGGTCTCCAATTCTTTTTGAGTTTATTTTTGTGTATGGTGTTAGGGAGTGTTCTAATTTCATTCTTTTACATGTAACTGTCTAGTTTTCCCAGCACCACTTATGAAGAGACTGTTTTTTCTCCATTGTATATCCTTGCATCCATTGTCATAGATTATTCGACCATAGGTGCATGTGTTTATCTCTGGGCTTTCTATCTTTTTCCATTGATCTATGTTTCTGTTTTTGTGCAAGTACCATATTGTCTTTATTACTGTAGCTTTGTACTATAGTCTGAAGTCAGGGAGTCTGATTCCTCCAGCTCCATCTATTTCCCTCAAGACTGATTTGGTTATTTGGGGTCTTTTGTGTCTCAATACAAATTTTAAGATTTTTTTCTCTAGTTCCATAAAACATGCCACTGGTACTTTGATAGGGATTGCATTGAATCTGTAGATTGCATTGGGTAGTATACTCATTTTCACAACAGTGAATCTTCCAACCCAAGAACACGGTATATCTCTCCATCTGTTGGTAACATCTTTAATTTCTTTTATCAGTGTCTTATAGTTTTCTGCATACAGGCCTTTTGTCTCCCTAGGTAGGTTTATTCCTAGGTATTTTATTCTTTTAGTTGAAATGGTAAATGGCAGTGTTTCCTTAATTTCTCTTTCAGATTTTTCATCATTAATGTATAGGAATGCAAGAGATTTCTGTGCAAAATTTTGTATCCTGCAACTTTACCCAATTCATTGATTAGCTCTAGTAGTTTCCTGGTGGCATCTTTAGGATTCTCTATGTATAGAATCATGTCATCTGTAAACAGTGACAGTCTTACTTCTTCTTTTCAAATTTGTAACCATTTTATTTCTTTTCCCTCTCTGATTGCCATGGCTGGGACTTTGAAAAGTATGTTGCATAATAGTGGTGAGAGTGGACATCCTTGTCTTGTTCCTGATTTTAGAGGAAATGCTTTCAATTTTTCACCATTGAGAATGATGTTTGCTGTGGATTTGTCATATATAGCCTTTATTATTTTGAGGTGGGTTCCCTCTATGCCCACTTTCTGGAGAGTTTTTTATCATAAATGGATGTTGAATATTGTCAAAAGCTTTTTTCTGCAGCTATTGAGATGATCATACTATTTTTCTTCTTCAATTTGTTAATATGGTGTATCACATTGATTGATTTGCATATATTGAAGAATCTTTGCATCCCTGGGATAAATCCCACTTGATCATGGTGTATGATCCTTTTAATGTGTTGTTGGAACCTGTTTGCTAGTATTTTCTTGAGGATTTGTACATCTATATTAATCAGTGATATTGGTCTGTAATTTTCTTTTTTTGTAGTATCTTTGTCTGATGTTCGTATCAGGGTGATGGTGGCCTCATAGAATGAGTTTCGGAGTGTTCCTTCTTCTGCAAATTTTTGGAAGAGTTTGAGAATGATGGGTGTTAGCTCTTCTCTAAATGTTTGATGGAATTCACCTGTGAAGCCATCTGGTCCTGGACATTTGTTTGTTGGAAGATTTTTAATCACAGTTTCAATTTCATTACTTGTGATTGGTCTGTTCATATTTTCTCTTTCTTCCTGGTTCAGTCTTGGAAGGTTATACCTTTCTAAGAATTTGTCCATTTCTTCCAGGTTGTCCATTTTATTGACATAGAGTTCCTTGTAGTAGTCTCTTGGGATGATTTGTATTCCTGCATTGTCTGTTGTAACTTCTTTTTCATTTCTAATTTTATTGATTTGAGCCCTCTCCCTCTTTTTCTTGATGAGGCTGACTACTGATTTATCAATTTTATTTATCTTCTCAAAGAACCAGCTTTCAATTTTATTGATCTTTGCTATTGTTTTCTTTTATTTCTATTTCATTTATTTCTCCTCTGATCTTTATGATTTCTTTCCTCTGCTAACTTTGGGTTTTGTTTGTTTTTCTTTCTCTAGTTCCTTTAGGTGTAAGGGTAGATTGTTTCCTTGAGATTTTTCTTGTTTCTTCAGGTAGGCTTGTATAGCTATAAACTTCTCTCTTAGAACTGCTTTTGCTGCATCCCATAGGTTTTGGTTCATCATGTTTTCATTGTCATTTTTCTCTAGGTATTTTTTGATTTCTTCAGTGATCTCTTGGTTATTTAGTAACGTATCATTTATCCTCCATGTGTTTGTGTTTTTTACCTTTTTTTCCTTTTAATTGATTACTAATCTCATGGCATTGTGGCCAGAAAAAATGCTTGATATGATTTCAATTTTCTTAAATTTACTGAGGCTTGATTTGTGACCCAAGATGTGATCTATCCTGGAGAATGTTCCATGCGCACTTGAGAAGAAAGTTTAATCTGCCGTTTTTGTACAGAACATGCTATAAATAACAGTCAAATCTATCTGGTCTATTGTGTCATTTAAAGATTCTGTTTCCTTATTTATTTTCATTTTGGATGATCTCTCCTTGGTGTAAGTGAGGCATTAAAGTCCCCCACTATTATTTTGTTACTGTCGATTCCCTCTTTTATAGCTGTTAGCAGATGCCTTATGTATTGAGGTGCTTCTATATTGGGTGCATGTATATTTATAATTCTTATATCTTCTTCTTGGATTGATCACTTGATCATTAAGTAGTGTCCTTCCTTGTCTCTTGTAACATTCTTTATTTTAAAGTCTATTTTATCTGATATGGGCATTGCTACTCCAGCTTTCTTTTGATTTCCATTTGCATAGAATATCTTTTTCCATCCCTTCACTTTCAGTCTGTATGTATTCCTAGGTCTGAAGTGGGCTTCTGGTAGGCAGCATACATATGTGTCTTGTTTTTGTATCCATTCAGCAAGCCTGTGTCTTCTGGTTGTAGCATTTAATCCATTCATGTTTAAGGTAGTTATTGATATGTATGTTCCTATGACCATTTTCTTAATTGTTTTGCATTTGTTTTTGTAGGTCCTTTTCTTCTCTTGTGTTTCCCAATTAGAGAAGTTCCTTTAGCATTCGTTGTAGGTCTGGTTTGGTAGTGCTGAATTCTCTTAGCTTTTGCTTTTTTGTGAAGCTTTTGATTTCTCCTTCGAATCTGCATGAGATCCTTGCTGACTAGAGTAATCTTGGTTTTAGGTTCTTCCCTTTCAGCACTTTAAGTATATCATGCCACTCCCTTCTGCCTTGTAGAGTTTATGCTGAGAAATCAGCTGTTAACCTTATGGGAGTTCCCTGGTGTGTTATTTGTCATTTTTCCCTTGCTGCTTTCAATAATTTTTCTTGGTCTTTAATTTTTGCCAATTTGATTAGTATGTGTCTCAGAGTGTTTCTCCTTGGGACTCACTGTGCTTCCTGGCCTTGGGTGGCTATTTCCTTTCTCATGTTAGGGAAGTTTTCGACTATAATCTCTTCAAATATTTTCTCTGGTCCTTTCTCTCTCTCTCTTCTCCTTCTGGGACACCTATATTGCAAATGGTGCTGCATTTAATGCTGTCCCAGAGGTCTCTTAGGCTGTCTTCATTTCTTTTCATTCTTTTTTCTTTATTCTGTTCCACAGCAGTGAATTCCACTATTCTGTCTTCCAGGTCACTTATCCGTTCTTCTGCCTCAGTTATTCTGCTATAGATTCCTTCTAGTGTAGTTTTCATTTCATTTACTGTATTGTTCATCTCTGTTTGTTTGTTCTTTAATTCTTCTAGGTCTTTGTTAAACATTTCTTGCATCTTCTCCATCTTTGCCTCCATTCTTTTTCTATGTCCTGGATCATCTTCACTATCACTATTCTGAATTGTTTTTCTGGAAGGTTGCCTATCTCCACTTCATTTAGTTGTTTTTCTGGGGTTTTATCTTGTTCCTTCATTTGGTACATAGCCCCTGTCTTTTCATCTTATCTATCTTTCTTTGAATGTGTTTTCTTTTCCACAGGTTGCAGGATTATAGTTTTCTTGCTTCTGCTGTCTGTCCTCTGGTGGATGAGGCTATCTAAAAGGCTTGTGTAAGTTTCCTGATGGGAGGGACTGGTGGTGGGTAGAGCTGACTGTTGCTCTGGTGGGCAGAGCTCAGTAAAACTTTAATCTGCTTGACTGCTGTTGGGTGGGGCTGTGTTCCCTCCCTGTAGGTTGTTTGGCCTGAGGTAACCCAACACTGGAGCCCACCTGGACTCTTTGGTGGGGCTAATGGTGGGCTCTGGGAGTGCTCATGACAAGGAGCACACCCCAGAAACTCCACAGCCAGTGTCCTCGTCCCCACAGTGAGCCACAGCCAGCCTCCACCTCCACAGGTGACCCTCCAACAGTAGCAGTTACATCTGGCTCAGTCTCCCCTGGGGTCACTGCTCCTTCCCTTGGGTCCCGATGCACACACTACTTTGTGTGTTCCCTCCAGGTGTGGAGTCTCTATTTACCCATTCCTGTCAAAGTCCTGCAATCAAACCCCACTATGCTTCAAAGTCTTTTTCTCTAGGAATTCCTCCTCCCGTTGCCAGACCCCCAGGTTGGAAAGCCTGATGTGGGGCTCAAACCTTCACTCCAGTGGGTAGACTTCTGTGGTACAAGTGTTCTCCAGTCTGAGTCACCCAGTGAGCACTTATGGGATTTGATTTTACTGTGATTGTACCCTTCCTACCGTCACATTTTGGCTTCTCCTTTTTCTTTGGATGTTGAGTACCCTTTCTGGTGAGCTCCAATGTCCTCCTGTTGATGATTGTCCAGCAGCTAGCCATGAATCTAGTATTCTCACAATAGGGAGTGAGAGCACGTCCTTCTACTCCGCCATCTTGGTTCCTTCGCACTCTTCACTGAGATTCTTTTAAGGTGCTCAGTACACATTTTTAATTCCCCTTTTAATTATGCCAATTAAAACTGAGTTCATCCTGGGGTCTACCAGAAGGCAATTACACTTCTATCCTTTAGACATCCAGAAGTCTGTGGATTCACCATCACTGTAGTAATCTCTTGCTTTATTCCAGATCCTCCACCTCTAATTTAGATAAATATTAAACTCGTCCTGCAAAAGCTATAAATCTTCTGGTAACTCTTATGGCAACATTATATAGAAGGATTCTTTCCTCCTGGGGGTTTAACTAGCAGATCATAATATATCTAGTACTATTATCATCTTAAAAATTTTTGTCATGTAGAGTTCCATTAGGTTAAAAAAAGTCACATCATTATATTGTACAGAAGTCCTGACTTCTTGCTGAGCTAGCTTTTCATCCAGTTATAAACCATAGCTAGGGAGTGACATTTCAGGATCAACAGTGTGCACATAGAATGAACCTGCTTCTCTAGTCAAAACCCATTATTTCCTTGAGAAACCCTGTTATGTAATTTTTTTTTTTTTTTTTTTTTTTTTTTACTGATCACTTAGATCAGGGCTATATATACCACAGTAACTAGACCATCTCTATGGTCAAATAATATAAAGGATACCTTCCAACCCAGTTTGTAATATGGCATTTCTAACCCTCTCATAATCTCCATTTTGTTTCTATCACTAACACTTGTAGTTACAAATAAGATCAAAGTTGGTGCACGGTGTGAGTGGCGAACTAACACTTTGGAAGTGAGATTGTGATCAGCTAACTACTTTTCTTCACCTGAACGTGTTTCTTGTTCCCTCTTTTTTCCCTTTTTTTGTTCCCTTTTTTCCCCCTTGTTCCCTTTTTTGATTCAAAAAGAAACTTTTGAATCTGCTCTGAACATCCCACAATAGGGCTAAATGTTTAGGTATAAAAATCATTCAAATATTACAGTGTGGAAAGTAAATTTTATATCTACAGTAAACATCATAGCTACTAGAAAGGAAGTGCTGTGCTTACTCATGGCCCCCAAGAGAATGCTTTCTTCAGAAATGAATGGCTTTTTATTTTTAAGGAACGGGAATCCTACAAATAGCAAAGGAAACTGAGATCTGGAACTGAGCTCAGGGGAAGATAGGCTATATGTAAGAAGGACTTTGCCAATCAGAGAAATGTTGGTAGTCACTGAAGAGAGTCATGTTTCATTAGTCACCTTGAGTTTTATGACATCCTGTATAAATTGGAAAAAGACCTTACTTACATGTGCTTTCCTGAGCACAATGAAAGGTGGTGAAGAAAACATCCCTGGGTGGTTAACAATGGTTAAGTTGGTGAAGAGAAACAGGTAGTGGGAGTGGAGAGAGATGTTTAAAATTTTTTTAAGCCTTTATCATTTTAGAGCAGTTTCAGCTTTACAATAAAATGGAGAGGAAATTACAGAGATTTCCCATATACCCTCTGCCCCATCACATACATAGCCTCCCCCATTATCAACATAACTCACCAGAATGGTACATTTTTTGCTAAGGATGAACCTACATTGACATATCATCATCACCCAAAGTCTACAGTTTACCTTAGGGTTCACTCTTGGTGTACTCCATTCTATAGATTTGGACAAATGTATAATGACATGTATAGACCGTTATAGTATCATACAAAGTATTTTCACTGCCCTCAAAATCCTCTGTGTTCTACCTATTCATCTCGTCCCCATCGCCCCCAACAACTATTGATATTTTTATTGTTTCTATAGTTTTACCTTTTCCAGAATATCATATAATTGGAATCAAGCAGTTGTAGCCTTCTCAGCTCAACTTCTTTTACTTAGTAATATGCATTTAAGTTTCTTCCATGTCTTTTCATGGATTGATAGTTCATTTCTTTTTTTCCCCAGTTTTATTGATATAATTGACATATAATATTGTATTAGTTGAAGGTGTACAACATAATGATTAGATATATGTATAAATTGCAAAATGATTACCACGTTAAGTTTAATTAATATCCATCACCTCACATAGTTGCAAATATATTTTTCTTGTGAAAAGTTTTAAGACCTACTGTCTTAGCAACTTTCAAATATACAATACAATATAGTTATTTCTTCACTTCCTTTTAGCACTGAATAATATTGTACTTTCTGGATGTACCACAGCTTATTAATCCATTCATGTACTAAAGAACACTTTGGTTGCTTCCAAGTTTTGACAATTCTGAATAAAGCTACTATAAACAGCCATGTGCAGGTTTTTGTGTGAACATAAGTTTTCAACTCCTTTAGGTAAATACCAAGTAATGCAATTGATGGATCACATGGTAAGAATATGTTTACTTCTGTAAGAAACTGCCAAACTGTCTTCCAAAGTGGCTGTACTATTTTGCATTCCCACCAGCAATGAATGAGAGTTCCTGTTGCCCAACAACCTCACTAACATTTGGTGTTGTCAGTTTTAGATTTTGGGCATTCTAATAGGCATGTAGTAGTGTCTTATTGTTGTTTTATTTGCCATCTGTATATCTTCTTTGGTGAGATGTATGTTAAGGATATCCATGTTTAAGGTCCCTTTTTAAATTAAGTTGATTGTTTTCTTATTATTGAGTTTTAAGAGCTCTTGGCATATTTTGCATAACAGTCCTTCATCTGATGTGTCTTTTGGAAATATTTTCTCCTGGTCAGTGGTTTGTCTTCTAATTCTCAATATTGTCTTTCATAGAGCAGACATTTTTAAGTTTAATGAAGTCCACCTTATCAATTATTTGTTTCATAGATCATGTCTTTGGTGTTGTACCTAAAAAGGCATCACCATATCAAATGTCATCTAGGTTTTCTCCTGTGTTATCATCTCAGAGTCTTACAGTTTAACACTTTGCATTTAGGTCTCTGATCCATTTTGAGTTAACTTTTGTGAAGGGTGTAATGTATGGACCTAGGTTCATTTTTTTGTATGTGGATGTCAATGTTTGAGGTTTTTTTTTTCTTTTTTAATGCATCTCTGTGTTGCTTTTCTTGTTACAACACACATTTATTACCATTATAATTTTAAAATCAAAATGTATTTTTTAGTGGACTTACTTTTACTAAGAAAAATTGGTTAAATCTTTGTTTCCTAAGGCTACTGTAGGTGATAGACTTTTCATTAAACTGTATTTGGGTTAACAAGCGTGGAATGTTCTAGGTTAGAGTGTCACAACCACAGGACTGCAGCTGGGGTTTCAAGGTTGTTTCCATACTTCATACTTCAGTATCACTGAGAAACCAGAAACCACAAAAGTGATTGCCCACACCTCTGGAACAGGTGAAAATATGCTTTGGATATTGCAATATCACATCAGTACACCACTAATATTAAATAGATCCTTTTCCTCCTGGATTGTCTTCTTTCACCAAAGAAAGAGGAATTTTCACATAAAAAGAAAACTGGGTTAGAAAAGAAGCATCTTGTGCAGACCTGCAGATTCTCTCTTCCAGACTAAATCATGAAGAGAATTCCCTCCTCTGAGAAATTCAACTCCCTTATCCCAACATACAAAATTTGAAGTTAGAAGAGGCTTTGAGGATCAATCACCCCAATACAAGTCCCTCCTTTTACAGAAAAGTTAACTGAAACCCATAGGTATTAAGTGATAACCCCAAAGTCACACAGTTACTAAGTAGAATCCCAGACTACTGTTTTTGCTTTCAATTACATCCTCTAAATCCTAACCTTGGAAATCTTGCAGCCACTGGGGGTACAAGAATATGAAACAGAAGTGTCCCTCAATGTTCTTTGTCACAGGGTTGTAAAGCAAAATGGAAAAATGTGATTTTTACAGTTCTTGTTTCATGGAAGTTCTCCACAAAATGGAGAAACAAAATGGTATCTTATAAGGAACATCTATAGCTATAAACAAATGTAGACGTCCCTGAAACATAGTAGAAGTAAACATGTGTTCCTTTTTAGCACTGTAATGTGTGCTAAGTTGTACCTTTATGACAATCATTGGAATCTATTAATACTTATTATAATTGAAGAGAAACTCAAATTTGCAACAGTGTAGTGATGAAATGGGAGTGAGTGCTGTTGGGACTGCTTTGAAATTATCAAAACAATGGAATAATCATCAGCCATGTTTTTGACCTCACATCCAATTTTCATGTTTGTATGGTTTGAGCAGTTTGAGAAATACTATAACATGTCAAACAATGTAAACAGAGAATATTAAAAAGGAAGAAGAGTATGAATTTGAAGCATAGATGTGGCATTAAAATTCTGATATTGTTTGCTTATGACAAAGATTTAATTAGAAGAAAGTGGCACTATTAATTCATTTTCGTGATAAAGTTTATCAGAGGAAAACAAAATAAAACATATGGGTTTGAATCCTTTTCCATGATAATTTTTATACTCTGCATGATAAACAGCACCTTAAAGTTTTAACTTCATCTTAGGAAGAATTGATGTAATTGTTCAATTCATTCCAAATCATTCAGCCTACAGAAAGAATTTTCTGTGGTCAGAGTAGGTAATATATATTACTTCCAAAAACCATGTGGGCTTTTGTGTTGTATTTGTTTTATTTCTTTTATTTCCTTTGTAAATGGTTACCAAATTCACTTGCCTCTGAAATGTATTGAGCATCCAGTCATTTCCCATCATAAACCACATCTTGCCTTTACCTGAAATGTATAATAACCAAAATATATACCACTTATTACATTCCTATTATGAGTTAATGATTAGACTCTTTACATGATACATCATTTACTTCTCACAACAGAACTGTGACACAGCTATAATTTTTCACATTTACTAGATGAAGAAACTGAAGCTGAGAGAAAGTAGCTTGCCCAAATTCATGCATTTAACTGAGCGGCTGAGCCAGGATTTGATCCTCAATCTGTCAAAAGCTGAAGTCAAACTCTATGGCCTTTCTACTATATTACATTTACTCCCTAAGAAAATCATGTCATCTTGGATTTACAATGTGATTTTTTCCCCCAAAATAATCCAAGATTCTTTCTGATTTGGGCCTTACCATAAGAAATCCTTCATTAATGTAACATGCCTACTGAAAGGTCATGCATGATAGGCCTGTATCCAGCTACTTCTACATCTCTCAAAAATGTTACCAAAGAGCCTACTGATTTCGGAAGCATGCAGCAGTGAGCGTGTGCTTGCAGTAAGCAGCAGCTGGAAACAAGACCTTAGTTCCCTGACTGGGAATTGAACCCAGATTGCCTGGATGGAAACCAGGATCTTAAGCACTAGACCACAGGGCCAGTAGCTAGAGTCTCAGTCCCCAGTCCTTTGTCTACCTTGAAAGGATGAATCTGACAAGGTGAGGGAAGATATAGAAGAAAGTAAAGTATTTATTAGAAAAGCAGAGTACATGTGGAAAAATGCACTGGTGAACACAGCAAGAGAGTAGCTAGAATTGTGCTTTTGGGAAGTCTATATCCTTTTTAAGGGGGCAGTCATCCAGGTCTTTGTCTTCTTGGCCAATCGTATTGTTTTGACCCCATGGCTAATTTGTCTCTGGACTCTCCCCTGGGTGCACACACACCCTCAGTCAAGATGGATTTCATTGCAAAGGCGTCTGGGAGGGGCAAAGGCAAGACTTATTATGGTCTGGTTTCCCCTGCCTTTTTGACCCCGTGAAACCTTTTGCACATGTGTAGTGTCTCACTTGCCTCAAAGATGGGAAGTGTATGACCTCTTGATCTTTTAACAGGGTTTAGCCCCTCTCTGTCCCTGCCATAAAAATGTCCAATGTCCAGTTATCTACCTTATTTCTGTTATTGTTTCTTATATGTAAATGCAGATCTCAAAATGTAGACAGGAGTCCAGTCATAAATATATAGTCTGGAGCCCATTGGTCTCTTGCCTCAGGAAATGTAAACAGAGTGCTAGTAGTGAATGTCTGGCCTGAAACCCATCTTTTTCTCACCCCAAGAAGTGTGAACAGGAGGCTTGTTGTAAATGTCTAGCCTGGAGCCCATCTATCTCCTGCCTCATTACCTTATATCTTTCCCCTTTGGCCAGCAGCCCTTTTCTCTACATTCCCAAATGCTTTTGGATTGTCCTAATTATTCCACTCTTTTTTAGAAGAACTTGATTCAACTTCTGTGGAAAAAGCCTACTGCCTACAGAAAAGTTCCAGTGGTGTAAAATGTCTTCTTTTCAGAATCTCTTTTCTATCAAGATTTTTCATTTTCAATTCCATGGCCCAGGCTTTGAGTATCTGTATCTTCTTTACCATATTGGCTTCACCTTCCTTCTGTGAGAAGAAATGTGTACTCACTATGAAGCTCCAGGAGAGCAATTTCTTTTCCTTTTCTCTTCTTACCTTTCTCCATTACTAGTTTTGTTTCCCCTCTCCCTTCTCACAGCACTGTAATTGCTGATGCCCTTCAAAACTGCTTTGTTCTATTGTGAGTCTATTTATGCTTTGTGGCAATCTGGAATAACAAAAGTGTGTTTTCGGCTTACTTTCTCCTTTACCATGGTGGATAAAGTACATTTAATACACATATAGATGATGAATACCTCTGGCAAAAAGGCAAATTCAACAAACTCTCTGCAGGTCAGTAAGATAAGCTCCTTGAGGTTCCAATCTTATTTTAATATAGTTAGGTTCATAAGTAGAACCATAACCCTATGTAATTTCCCTCCGTAGCTGTCTCAGTAACCTGCCAGTTGTACTGAGCTCTGCTCTCTCCGTGCTTTGAGAGTTCTCTTTTGTCATTTGTCTGCCTGTAGTACAAGGACTACTGGGTTGACAGTTGCTGGCTTAAGGTTAGTAGATTTCTGTTGACCATCCTGAGTATCTTAAAGCAGCTGGCAGATTATAATCCACCCAAATAAATAAAGGAAAAAAACCTAGGAGAATTTTAGGTAATACATTTCTCAATTCTGCCTTTTAGCCTTTGTTATAATGTCAAGATCTACCTATTCACTTCCAGATAATTGACTGTTGTTTAAAGAAATTGAAAATAATAGAAAACAATCAGAGTTGAGCTCTGAGATCATGTTTCTAAAATGTGCTGATAGAATAACGCAGCCTTCTATAGAAAAAAAGTGGATGCATCTTAAAATTAAAAAATGATCAGGGCCAGTGTTCCTCATTTTTTGGTACAAGCAACACCTGCATTGGATGAAAGGCAGAATGTAAAGAGTGTCTCTTCAAAACAAATATTTAGAAAAATATAATACTATGATTTTGAAATAAATGGTGCAATTCTAAGTGTCTTAAAATTGTTTTATCTTAACATTGGGCACTTTTTGTTCATCTGTGAAAGCAAAGCTTTGGGGGATTAAATCTGGAATACTAGGGATATCCTGAGAAATAGAAAACGAACCAGTGTAACTGTGTATGTAGACTGATTTTCCCACTGTGATATAGAGGGAGAGAGTGGGGAAAGCACCTTGTCAAGGAAGGGTATTAATTAAGGCTGTTAACCAATACAATTAATAGTGATTTCATATGAGGCCACATTGTCCAGCTCTTGGTTAAGAGCAGTCACTAAGCAGCTGTTGGGTTCCTTTCATGATTTTGATTTGTTTTGAAAATAGCACAGCCCAAGCCATGGATTGCTATCCGTTTAAGAAACACCAGAAGATTATGGACAGTGGTGAGTTTGAATCACCTACCAGGAGTTGCTGAATAGTTTCCTGGAACCTTGAGAACAATACTATTCTGGGTAATTTCACTTTCTCTTCTCTGTTGTTTGCAATTTTGTTTCAGGTATGAAATAGAAATGATCACTGTTACTTCCAAAACATTATTCACCATGGCTCAGAGTCTTCTGTAGAGGACGCTGATTATTTGAGATTGTTAAGCGGTTTTGACATTGTTGATCACAAGAAACCTATTGACCTGAATGGTAGCTCTGTGGCTGATATCAAGCCCAAAAGGACTCTGAGAAGCAGGATGGGCAGCCACTTCTCCCCAATAGTTCCTTCAGCTATAAAATCTGTTGGACATAATTTGATGCCATGACATATTTATCTCCAGCATGCCTATGTCCTCTATCTGCTAGTAGTTCATGTCTTAAATATGAATTTTAAACAAAATTTTGCTTCAACTGTGACCAAAACTATCAAAAAGTCTTATAGAAGAAGAGCTATTGGAAATCCATCAAGATGAAGCTTAAGTTAATTTTGAAAAATGGAAGATGTAGACATGAACTGAACTGCTTCAATGATGAAAGAGTAAATATTTAAAATACAAACGTGGTATTCAAGGCAGGACTAGTAACAATGGAACTTTAAACTAACTTTGGACCTCAGAGGCCTCATTTTATTTCCTAGCAATCCACAGGCCTGTCTCCTTTGATAAAGAGTGAAGGACTTCACAATGGGAATCCTTGGAGATTTTTCATTCATCCTGAATAACTAACTCATTCTATCTGGACCTTACAGAGCTAGCTGGTATAGAATGAAGCAGCATGACTTCTGGAAACCCAGACTACTAATATCCTAGTACACAGGTTTTTATGTTCTATATGATTTAATTATATGATGTTCATTTGATTCTATGCTGTGACGAACAGTCTCAGGAGCTTCAAGGAAGCTCACACTGGGGGAAACAAGGGAGGAAATAGCTCAAGGAGTCTTGACGTGAAAAGGCCTGGAATAAAAAATGAGTATGTGCTTGTAAGAAGATGTGTTTCTTTCAGATCTAACTATTTAAGAAGGTCACTAGACTGGAATTTGTTCAAAGAAGAGCCCATGAAAGCAAAGTGTCCAACTTGGAAACATACCCCTATTGAGGAAAATGGTCCAATTTTGGTCCATCTGTTTGTTTTCCCTTGCCAGTGTACATCCAGTGTGTGTATTAGAGAGTTAAAAACAACCCTGCTAAGCTAGCCCCACTACATTTAACTGGGAGTTAGTGGGTTACCTAAAGACAATCACAAGAGAAGTTGGGCGGGAGTGAGTACCCCTATTCCTGAGCTGATTTTGGCTGTCCAACCAATCCCATCAAATCCTCTATTTTGGGAAATAGGTGAAAAAGAGAAGGCAAATCTTTTGAGCTCAGGACATTATCCTGAATGACACTAAGTTATATTCTGTTTTCTATTTCAAGTGCAATAATAACTACAATAACAGCAGCTATTACTATTACTACTATGACTGTTACTGATGCTGCTGCTATGAAGTAGCTACCAGTTATTGAGACTCTACCAAGGGTCGGGCACCACAATAAGCATTATATATTCATTATCTTGTTTAATCCTCATTCAGCCCTATGAGGTGGATTCTATTTTTATCCACAGTTTAGAGATGATAAATAATCTAGGACACTAAGAGCTTCAGCAACTTCCCAAGGTCACATGGCATGGAAGTGGCAGAACCAGGATTCACACCCAGGCAGATATCGAAGCCTCGGAAATATCAGTAACAAGAGTGACCATGCCCCTCATGAGTGACCTCACTTCCTCATTTTCTCATGGATCCTTTCAATAAACCTCCATCCTTAGGGGTAATCTGGTATGTCTCTTTCTTGCAACTTTAAAGATCTTTTTTAAAAATGTCTTCCATAGATATATAGATGTATAGATATATTTTATTGAAGCATAGTTGATTTACAATGTTGTGTTGGTTTCAGGTATACAGTTAAGTGATTCCTTTATACATATATATGTATTTTATTCCAGATTCTTTTCCCTTATAGATTATTACAAAATACTGAGTAGAGTTCCCTGTGCTATACAGTAGGTCCTTGTTGGTTATCTACTTTATATATAGTAGTGTGTATCTCTTAATCCCAACCTCCTAATTTATCCCCCCTCCACTGCTTTCTCCTTTGGTAGCCATAAGTTTGTTTTCTATGTCTATGGGTCTATTTCTGTTTTGTAAATAAATTCATTTGTATCTTTTTTTTTTCAGTTTTAAAGATCTTAATACCACCTCTTACATCCTTGTTCTTAGTCGCAGTCTATTTTAAATTGGATAAAAATCTCTCCAGTGTGAATCAGGAAGAACTAGTAAAAATAAATATATATTGGATACCTACCTAATTCAAGACATTCTGTGAGGCTGTGTGAAGGATACTATACAAAGAAGCATTATATATGTTCCCTGGCTTCACGGAGTTTACAATCCTGGTAAAATGAACTAGGTATATTGTTGACATAAAGAGAAAACTCACAATACAAGAAGTGTTTAGGAATGCTAATAGCTCAAATTCAATAAGCACATATTATGTACCAGACTCTAGGTGAAGTACTTAATGTCTTTTGTCGTATTTAATCCTTACATGAACACCACCAGTGCTATTGTTATCTCATACTTATAGATGAGGAAACTGAGGGTCAGCAACAGTGAGTACATTGGTCAAAGCTGCCCAGCTAGTAAGCAACAGAACCAGATCAAAAACCTAGGCTGTCTGACTTCAGAGACTAAACTCTTCACCAATAAATGACAGTTGTTCTTATGGCAAATGTCTAAGTAAGTGGCGTGGTCAGTAAATATCTGGGAGTACAGGGGAGGAAGAGAAATTTTCCTCTAGGCTAAAATTGATAAATATATATTGGGTGTGAGTTTTCATTATTATGTAAAGGTTAGTTTTACTTTGGAGCAAGCAAATGGGATATAGTAAAGTGGAAACTTGCCAAATAGTAGCATTGTAATGCAAACATTTGCATTGCAAAGGTTTATTTGTTTCACAAAGAATCATCACAGGTTTCCTTTAAAGACCAGCCTCCCCTATTGTGCTCAGACTATGATTGGATTCCTCACACACACACTGAGGGAAAGAAAGAAGTGAATGTACACAACGTTTCTGTAATATGACTGTTTTATAAAACAGGATACAACTTTACCACATTTCATATGCAAACTCTGAGACTTCCAACAAAGACCAAATAGATAAGAAAAAAAAAAACTATTTACTCATCACCTTGTCTGACTCCCTCATTTTATAGATGAGAAAATGGAAGCTCAAGTGAGATGATTTGGCCAGAGTTAAACAGCAAGTTAGTGGCACTCTCATTAGTGATTTGCAAGACCCATGTCTTTTGTCCTCCAGCCTTGTTTTCTTTAAACTATACCACTTCACTGTTCTTTAATAAGAAGCAAAAATAGCATCAGTAAATTTTAGGTAAAATATTCTTCTCTATTGTTACAGTACATAGACATATGTGATCCTGCATATAAGAGGATAGGGTAGTGATGAAGTAGCCCATATTAACTCCTATCACAACAATTCAAGTTTACTCACTTCTCTCACCCAATTTCTCTCATCTTGTTAAGGGCCCACAGAATGAATGCCATTCATATATCTGAAAGCTAAGAAGGTACTTACTTGGCTCTGTGATACCTTACCTTATCAGTGGAACCTCACATGCTTCCAATGTGAAGTCAAACGTAATACTTGCTTTGCGTAAGCAGTTCAGAGAAGCTTTCTCTACCAATTCACCAGGGCTGAGAGATTTACTATATAACTTCTTGCAGTAATACTTGTAAAAGGTTAAAGGTAAAACCTTTGCTTTCACTCCTGATTTGTTTGAAGAATAATATAAGCAGTAAATAAGTGAGGTCTGCAAATAAGAGATAAAGCCCAAGAAGAATTTTCACGTGGATGATCATAGATGAAATATAAGCATTTACTCTCTTGAATTGTGTGGATCTAATAGCCTTTAGCCTATGTGATCAGAATTTCTATCAAGTCAATACCCGGTCCTCATTCTTAAGAGTGTTTGATTCATACCATTTATATTTTGGTCTGGTTCATTAAACATATAATTTATTGGTTATTAAAATGCCCTGCAGTATTTTTCCATTACAGAAAAATATAAAAAGTGATTTATGCAGGTTGTGTGTAAATTGATACATGTCATAAAGACAAGAGTTGTAATTTGTTTCCGAATAGTACTTCTTTACTCTCAGAACAGGTTACAGCTCTCAAAGCCTCATCACAGCAAAAACTTGATTAAATCTGTTGGTTGTATTGCTTTGGACGCAAAAAGCTCCCTTCAGAGAATCTATTGCTCTAGATAATATGTGCTACTCTTTTAGCCTTTGGTCACCTGTGCAGGTTGACACATAAAAATGGACAAATCAAGAAAAAGAAAGTTGCCTGGCCCACATGAGGTTATGTATTTCATGCTTTATTTCCCCAACAGTCATTTCTAGCAGCAGGGCAGACAAGAGTAAAGACAAATGGTGAATCAAAGGAAGGACAAAATGAAATGAAAATGAAGGACAAACATGATAGGATATTTTCAAGGAACATCTTTTTGATGTTATATCTATTGATCATAAACAAAAACCCAAGCCCAGCGGTTATGGCTCTGGATCATCAAACCTCATCTTGACTTATAGTGGCTGCTTGAACCATTCCTCCCCAAACACCAATGTTTGATTTTTCTAAACAGAATATTTCTCACCATAATACAGACCATTCCCATTTCAGGAAAAGGTCAAGTATGGATGAAAATCTCCTGCAGTACTAATGACTTTTTCAATCATATTTCTCCTTTGAATACATATAGCTTCTTTCCTTCTAGAATGTCCCTTGTTTGCTTTCAGCTCCTCCCTTGCCTGCAATGCTAGAGCTATGCATATGTGATTCTAAGAGAAATGGGGGGCTTGTCATTTCAGAGTCATTAATTTCAGTAAATAAGCATTTGTTGGGTTTTAAGTATTTTATTATTAAATTCACCATGTATTTGGTGCTCTTTTACTCCAAATAATATTTTGTAGGGAATTTTGATATCACTTATACTTCATCATCATAAATGAATGCCAGCAATGTTCTTAAGAGCTGCAAATTCTGCTACTTCACCTTCCACAGCCATAAACTCATTCACCCTACCCATCCTAATGGGGCTGGATTAATGAAGCTTTCAAAAGTGCAACATTTGGTGAAAATTACAGAAGTACCTGAAGGACTGGTTATTTGCAGGTTCACTAGAAAAAGATACTGTGATTTTGGCTGCTGATGAGCATGTATGTAATATCCTGCTGTATTGCCTCCAAGATGCACTGAATTCTACTCTCTGTTATCCACACTAATGAAGAGGAACAATAGAACAGATAATACAAAGCAGCAGGTGACTTGCTGATCTCTTCATTAACCTAGGGAGTAGAGAGCAGGGATATGGGAGCTGCCACAGGAGCGAAGCACACCTTATTTTTTCCTTCTAAGGACAATCATTAAAAAAAATCAAACATGAATAATTTGTCTTTGAAAACTGCCCACCTTGTCCATTACCTGCCCTTCCCAGGAACTAGCTTCACTGCTCATATTCTAGCTGCCCAGGACCCCCACAAAGCTATTTCACCTGTTCTGTCCAAAGAGCCTTATGCCCTGTGTTTCCCTGCTTTCATACCCATCCCAAATAAAAGCATGCCTGCTCCATGTTCCATTTCATTTCATTACTTATTTATGCTTTCCAAGGTGACATAGCACACATGTTGCCATTCTATTCCCAACATGCCCCACAGGAGACTGCATTAATCAGGTATTCCACTTTTTCTTACTAAGCCTGGAGTCAGCCTCAGAGACTTTCTCAATGGTCCAGGCAGCCATTACCACTTCAGTGAAACAAAAAGTATGTGATAAAAATTATATGATTTGAATAGAAAAATACTTTCATAGTTTGATAAAGAGTATAACATAAGTGCTAACAGTGAACCACTTGACACATTTTTAATAAAGTCAGAAGGCAGATACAAGGATTTTTATTATCACTGCAGTTATGTAGCATTAGAAGGGGGATAATGAGAAGTAAAGTATTAAAAATTCTTTGTGTAGTTCAGCTAGAGGATAACAATGTTGACTGATTGTAGAATTTGCTAGGTTAAAATAAGTGTGTTAAAATAGCTAGGTAATCACTGAAAATTTAAAATAAAATTCAGCCCAAAAGATTGCAAGAAAGTAGAAACAAAGGAAATAGAAAAAATAGGACAAATAGAAAGTACATAAGATCATTTAAATAAATGTAAATATCTCAGTAATCACTGCCAATATAAATGGACTAAACTCTTCAGCTAAAAGACAATGATTGTTCTACTGAACTTTTATTTTAAACCCAATTATATACTTTGTAAAAGAATATACAAAAAGATTAAAGTTAAATGATGAAAACATTGTACTACACAACAGTAACCAAAAAAAGTGACTGCAGATACATTAGTACCATACAAAATAGACTTCAATGATTTAAAAAAAAATTTAATTCTGTACTAGAGATAAAGAGGGTCACTACATAATAACAAAGGTCTAATACATCAACATGATAAAGCAATTTCAAATGTGTGTTAACCTAGTAACATAGCTCCCAAAAAGGAAAACAATGGCAGAATTATAGAAAGAAGTTGATAAATCTGTCATCCTCATGAGATATTTCAATATAATTGTCTCTGTAATAGAAAATTTGAGTAGATTTTTAAAAACAAATGGCGATACAGATGATTTGAACTGTAAATTTTGAAATGTGAAAGGATTAGTATCATATAGACCACATTCTTTGACTATAATATAATTAAGTCAAAATCACATATTTTTAAGGATTTATGTTGTCATTTAATTTTTTCCAGCTTTATTGAGGTATGACTGACAAATACAAACAGTATATATTTAAGGTGTACAATAAGATAATTTGATATATGTATACATTGTGAACTGATTACCATAATCAAGTTAATTAACACATTTATCACCTCACATAGTTGTGTGAGGTTTTTTTTGTTTGGATGGTTGCTGAGGTGAGAGGGCTTAATATATACTCTCTTAGAAAATTTCAAGTATTCAATAAAGTATTATTAACTACAGTCACCATGGTATTCATTAGGTTCCCCAAAACTGATTTATTTTATAACAGAAATTTTGTGCCCTTTGATCAACATTTCCCCATTTTCCCTAACCCTTAACCCCTCGTAACCACTGTTCTATTTTCTGGTCCTCTGAGTTCAACTTTTTAAGATTCTTCACACCTGTTAGGATGATTATTATCCAGATACAAGAGATAACAGAGTGGGAAGAAAAGGGAACACTTACATAGTGTTAGTAGCAATGTTAATTGGCAAAACCATTATGGAAAACAGTATGTAGTTTCCTCAAAAAATTAAAAGTAGAACTACTAAGTGATCCAACAATCTCACTAATGGATATATATCCAAAAGAAATAAAATCACACGTTTTTATATATAACAAGAAGTCCATTATTGAAAATTTAAAACAAACAAAATTCCAACTATTTCATACATCAAAGAAAAGTTCATAATAAAAATGTGAAAATACTTAGAACTGAATGATCATGAAAACATTATGCATCCAAACATATGGATGTACCTGAAGTGGTATTTTGAAGAAACTGTATGGCCTTAAATTGGTATATTATGAAAGAAGTAAGGTTGAAAATAATGATTAGACCATAGGAACTTAGAGAAAGAATAGCAAAATAAATCAAAGGAAAGCAGAAGAAAAGAAAAAAATGAAGAATAACATTTAATGAAATAGAAAGCAAACATAAAGAGTATTGACAAAGGTATAAGTTTGTTCTTTGATAAGATGTTTTTTAAAGACAAACTTCTAATGGAATTAAGCAAGGGAAAAAAGAGTGAGAACGGGCACAAATAAATAATATTAAGAATGAGAGAGAAAGGGTACAAATAAAAAATATTAAGACTGAAAAGTAAAATATAACTATAGATGTTGATATAAAACAGATAAGAGGATAGTATATAGAAATTTTGATAATAAATTTGAAAATTAAAATGAATGAGTAAATTTCCAGAAATACAAATTATTGAAACAGACTCAAGAAGAAATAGAAAGTTGAATAACCCTAAATCCGTTAAATAAATTCAATAGACATTAAAAAAAAATTCCAGAAGAAACCAGACTTTAAAATGTTTCCAGAGAAATTCAATGAACAGATGATTTTAGTCTTACTCAAACTCTTTCATAAAATAATAAAAGAAAAACACTCCTAATCTATTTTACAAGGCTGACATATTACTTATATCAGAACCTGAAAACAATAGTTTATAGAAGAACATTTATGCTTTTGGTCAGAGTGTACTTTGTTCCTACCACTTTGCAAATAACAGAATGTTGATTCTCATGGATGAACAATAATATGAATTATCTAAATTATGATATGTGGTAACTTTATTTTGAAAAATAGGAAAAAACTAAAGTTATAAACTTGAAACCAAGTTTCAGTCTGAGTATCCTACAATAATGAACCAAAATAATTGCCTGTGAGTTAACTAAAAAATGGTGATCATTTCCCACTCCCATTCCCTTCAGTGGTTAATTCAAACCTTTAATACTATTTTTTGCAAGCTCCCTTACCTTCCCATAATATAGAGGCTATTGAGTCGAAAGTCTCTCAATATTATTCCCTCCATGTTATAATGGATCTATATTTCAGCATATAAATAGTCTCTCCATTACAGAGAAATCAACTACGAAAATCTCTCCACCTGTGCTGCTTCCATCTCCTCCAGCTCTTTGTTCCATCAATTATTCCCATGTTGTCCTGTATCTTCAACACCTTTCTATTTGTTCTTTTTTATTTTGAATTTTATTTTATTTTATTTTTATACAGCAGCTTCTTATTAGTTATCCATTTAATACATATTAGTGTATACATGTCAATCCTAATCCCCCAGTGGATTGCACCACCAACCCCATCCCACCCCCAGCCACTTTCCCCCCATGGTGTCCATACGTTTGTTCTCTAAATCCGTGTCTCAATTTCTGCCCTGCAAACTGGTTCATCTGTACCATTCTAGGTCCCACATATATGTTAACATACGATATTTGTTTTTCTCTTTCTGACTTACTTCACTCTGTAAAACAGTCTCTAGACCCATGCACATCTCTACAAATGACCCAATTGTGTTCCTTTTTATGGCTGAGTAATATTCCATTGTATATATGTACCACAACTTATTTATCCATTTGTCTGTCGATGGGCATTTAGCTTGTTTCCATGACCTGACTATCGTAAATAGTGCTGCAATGAACATTGGGGTGCATGTGTCGTTTTGAATTATAGTTTTCTCTGGCTATATGCCCAGTAGTGGGATTGCTGGATCATATGGTAATTCTATTTTTAGTTGTTTTTAAGAAACCTCCATACTGTTCTCCATAGTGGCTGTATTATTTACATTCCCACTAACAGTGCAAGAGGCTTCCCTTTTCTCCAAACCCTCTCCAGCCTTTGTTGTTTGTGGTTGTTCTGATGATGCCTATTCTAACTGGTGTGAGGTGATACCTCATTGTAGTTTTGATTTGTATTTCTCTAATAATTAGTGATGTTGAGCATCTTTTCATGTGCCTCTTGGCCATCTGTATGTCTTCTTGGAAAAATGTCTACTTAGGTCTTCTGCCCATTTTCGGATTGGATTACTTGTTTTTTTTTTTAATATTGAGCTGAATGAGCTATTTATATATTTTGGAGCTTAATCCCTTGTCCGTTGATTTGTTTGCAAATATTTTCTCCCATTCTGAGGGTTGTCTTGTCATCTTGTTTATTATTTCCTTTGCTGTGCAAAAGCTTTGAAGTTTCATTAGGTCCCATTTGTTTATTTTTGTTTTTATTTCCATTACTCTAGGAGGTGGATCAAAAAAGATCTTGCTGTGATTTATATCAAAGAGTGTTCTACCTATGTTTTCCTCTAAGAGTTTTATGGTGTCCGGTCTTACATTTACGCCTCTAATCCACTTTGAGTTTATTTTTGTATATGGTGTTAGAGAATGTTCTAATTTCCTTCTTTTCCATGTGGCTGTCCAGTTTTCCCAGCACTACTCATTGAAGAGACTGTCTTTTCTCCATTGTATATCCTTGCCTCCTTTGTCATAGATTAGTTGACCATAGGTGCGTGGGTTTATCTCTGGGCTTTCTATCCTGTTCCATTGATCTATATTTCTGCTTTTGTGCCAGTACCAGATTGCCTTGATTTCTGTAGCTTTGTAGTATAGTCTGAAGTCAGGGAGCCTTATTCCTCCAGCTCCGTTTTTTTCCCCTCAAAACTGCTTTGGCACTTCAGGGTCTTTTGTGTCTCCAAACAAATTTTAAGAATTTTTGTCCTAGTTCTGTAAAACTGCCATTGTTAATTTGATAGGGATTGCATTAAATTTGTAGATTGCTTTGGGTAGTATAGTCATTTTCACAATGCTGATTCATCCAATCCAAGAACATGGTACATTTCTGCATCAGATTGTATCATCTTTAATTTCTTTCATCGGTGTCCTATACTTTTCTGTGTACAGGTCTTCTGTCTCCCTAGGTAGGTTTATTCCTAGGTATTTTATTCTTTTTGTTGCAATGGTAAATGGGAGTGTTTCCTTAATTTCTCTTTCAGATTTTTCATCAGTAGTGTATAGGAATGCAAGAGATTTCTGTGCATTAATTTTGTAACCTGCAAATTTAACAAATTCATTGATTAGCTTTAGTAGTTTTCTGGTGGCATCTTTAGGATTCTCTATGTATAGTATCATGTCATCTGCAAGCAGTGACAGCTATACTTCTTCTTTTCCACTTTGTAACCCTTTTATTTCTTTTTCTTCTCTGATTGCCATGGCTAGGACTTCCAAAATTATGTTGAGTAATAGTGGCCAGAGTGGACATCCTTGTCTTGTTCCTGATCTTAGATGAAATGGTTTCAGTTTTTCACCATTGAAAATGATGCTTGCTGTGGGTTTGTTGTATATGGCCTTTATTATGTTGAGGTAGGGTCCCTCTATGTCCACTTTCTGTAGACTTTTTATCATAAATTGGTGTTGAATTTTGTCAAAAGATTTTTCTGCATCTATTGAGATGATCATGTGGTTTTTCTTCTTCAATTTCTGAATATGGTATATCACATTGATTGATTTGCATATATTGAAGAATCCCAGCATCCCTGGGATAAATCCCACTTGATCATGGTGAATGATCCTTTTAATATGGTGTTGGATTCTGTTTGATAGTATTTTGTTGAGGATTTTTGCACCTATATTCATCAGTGATATTGGTATGAAATATTCTTTTTTTGTAGTATCTGTGTCTGCTTTTGGTATCAGGGTGATGGTGGCCTCAAAGAATGAATTTGAGTGTGTTCCTTCCTCTGCAATTTTTTGGAAGAGTTTGAGAATGATGGGTGTTATCTCTTCTCTAAATGTTTGATAGAATTTACTTGTGAAGCCATCGGGGTCTGGACTTTTGTTTGTTGGAAGATTTTTAATCACCGTTTCAATTTCATTACTTGTGATTGGTCTGTTCACATTTTCTATTTCTTCCTGTTTCAGTCTTGGATGATTATACCTTTCTAAGAATTTGTCCACTTCTTCCAGTTTGTCCATTTTTTTGGCATAGAGTTGCTTGTAGTAGTCTCTTAGGAGGCTTTGTATTTCTGCCTTGTCTGTTGTAACTTCTCCTTTTTCATTTCTAATTTTATTGATTTGAGCCCTCTCCCTGTTTTTCCTGATGAGTCTGGCTAATGGTTTATCAATTTTGTTTGTCTTCTCAAAGAACCAGCTTTTAGTTTTATTGATCTTTGCTGTTGTTTTCTTGGTTTCTATTTCATTTATTTCTGCTCTGATGTTTATGATTTCTTTCCTTCTACTAACTTTGGGTTTTCTTTGTTCTTCTTTCTCTAGTTCCTTTACATGTAAGGTTAGATTGTTTTTTTGAGATTTCTCTTGTTTCTTGAGGTAGGATTGTATTGCTATAAACTCCTCTCTTAGAACTGCTTTTGCTGCATCCCATAGGTTTTGGATCGTCATGTTTTCATTGTCATTTGTCTCTAGGTGTTTTTTGATTTCCTGTTTGATTTCTTCAGTGATCTCTTGGTAATTTAGTAACGTATTGTTTAGCCTCCATGTGTTTTGATTTTTACGTTTTTTTCCCTATAATTGATTTCTAATCTTATAGCAATATGGTCAGAAAAGGTGCTTGATACAATTTCAATTTTCTTAAATTTACCAAGGCTTGATTTGTGACCCAAGATGTGATCTATCCTGGAGAACATTCTGTGTGCACTTGAGAAGAATGTGTAATCTGCTGTTTTTCTATAGAACGTCCTATAATTATCAATTAATCTACCTGGTCTATTGTGTCATTTAAAGATTCTGTTTCCTTATTAATTTTCTGTCTGGATGATCTGTCCATTGGCATAAGTGAGGTGTTAAAATAACCCACTATTATTGTGTTACTGTCAATTTCCTCTTTTATAGCTGTTAGCAGTTGCCTTAGGCTCCTATGTGGGGTTCCTATATATTTATAATTGCTATATCTTCTTGGATTGATTCCTTGATCATTATGTAGTCTTTCCTTGTCTCTTGTAACATTCTTTATTTTAAAGTCTATTTTATCTGATATGAGTATTGCTACTCCAGCTTTGTTTTGATTTCCATTTGCATGGAATATCATTTTCCATCCCCTCACTTTCAGACTGAATGTGTCCCTAGGTCTGAAATGGGTCTCTTGTAGAAAGCATATATATGGGTCTTGTTTGTATCCATTCAGCAAACCTGTGCCTTTTAGTTGGAGTATTTAATCCATTCACGTTTAAGGTAATTTTCAATATGCATGTTCCTTTTACCATTTTCTTAATTGTTTTGGGTTTGTTTTTGTATGTCCTTTTCTTCTCTTGTGTTTCCCACTTAGAGAAGTTCCTTTAGCATTTTCTGTAGATCTGGTTTGGTGGTGCTGAATTCTCTTAACTTTTGCTTGTCTGTGAAGCTTTTGATTTCTCCATCGAATCTGCATGAGATCCTTGCTGGCTAGAGTAATCTTGGTTGTAGGTTCTTCCCGTTCATCCCTTTAAATATGTCATGCCACTCCCTTCTGGCTTGTAGAGTTTCTGCTGAGAAATCAGCTCTTAACCTTATGGGAGTTCCCTTGTATTTTATTTGTCATTTTTCCCTTGTTGCTTTCAATAATATTTCTTTGTCTTTAATTTTTGCCAGCTTGATTACTATGTGTCTTGGCGTGTTTCTCTTTGTGTTTATCCTGTACGGGACTCACTGCACTTCCTGCACTTGGGTGGCTAGTTCCTTCCCCATGTTAGGGAACTATTTGACTCTAATCTCTTCAAATATTTCTCAGGTCCTTTCTCTCTGTCTTCTCCTTCTGAGACCCCTATAATGCAAATGGTCTTCCATTTAATGTTGTCCTAGTGGTCTCTTTGGCTGTCTTCATTTCTTTTCATTCTGTTTCTTTATTCTGTTCCCCAGCAGTGAATTCCACCATTCTGTCTTCCAGGTCACCTATCCGTTCTTCTGCCTCATTTATTCGGTTATTGATTCCTTCTAGTGTGTTTTTCATTTCAGCTATTGTATTGTTTATCTCTATTTGCTTTTTCTTTAATTCTTCTAGGTCTTTGTTAAACATTTCTTGCATCTTCTTGATCTTTGCCTCCGTTCTTTTTCCGAGGTCCTGGATCATCTTCACTGTCATTATTCTGAATTATTTTTCTGAAAAGTTGCTTATCTTCACTTCATTTTGTTGTGTTTCTGGGGTTTTAACTTGTTCCTTCATCTGGTACATAGCCCTCTTTCATTTCATCTTGTCTATATTTTTGTGAATGTGGTTTTTGTTCCACAGGCTGAAGGATTATAGTTCCTCTTTCTTCTGCTGTCTGTCCTCTAGTGGATGAGGCTATCTAAGAGGATTGTGCAAGTTTCCTGTTTGAAGGGACTGGTGGTTGCTAAAGCTGGCTTTTGCCTCTTTCCACTTATTCTTTTACATCCACTAATTTCAGTTCAAAACACCATTATCCATCCACTCATTTAGGCAAATTAAAACCTGGAAGAGGTTCTTGACTCCTCACTGTCCCTTGCTCTCCCCCCAACCACCCAATTCAAATCTACAAAAAAACACAAGTCTTCCTGCCAATTATATTCCCTGAATATTTCTCACGTTTTCTGTTTCTTTCCATTCCCACAGGCACAGTCTTGATTCAGGATTTCATTATTATTCACTTTTAGATTCTTCCAGTGTCACCTGAGTGTATGGTCCAGAAGAACAGCATGGATCTTGGAGTCAGGCTGTGTTCAGATGCCAACAATATATTTTACTGTAATTGTAACTTTTGGCACTTAACCTCTCTAAACCTTATTTTCCTCAGCTCTAAATTGGAGATGATAATGCTTGTTCTTAAGTGTTCTTGTGGTGATTAAGTGATATTATATATAGTAATACTGTGCCTCAGGGACTTCCCTCGTGATCCAGTGGGTAAGACTCTGCACTCCCAATGCACCGGGCCCAGGTTAGATACCTGCTCAGGAAACTAGATCTTGCATGCCACAGCTAAGAATTCTGCATGCTGCAATGAAGATTCCACCTGCTGCAAGTAAGACCTAGCAGAGCCAAAATAAATCAGTAAATTTTTTAAATATTCAAAAACAAAATAAAACTGTGCCTGGCATATAGTAGGCACTCCAGGTATGGTAATTCTCTCTTTCCTTATAGCTTATTCTCCTCCAGTCCCTTTTCCACAGTCTGCTATGAAAGTGACCTTAACACAAATCTGATCATGTCACTTCCTTAATGAAAATTATTTGGAGGTTTTAATTTGCCCACATGTTAAAATCCAAATTCCATTAACTTGAAATATAAGGCTGTTCATCAGTTGACCCTCCACCCCTGTCTTTACTCTGCCTCAAATTCATGAGCTCCTTAAATACACAAAAGGAATTTGTCTGATCCATCTCTAATTCCTTAGGGTCTAACAACAGTGCTAGGTTCAAAATAAATACTGTGAAAATAGAGTAAAATTTCATTCAAATATATGTCTAAATTTTGTATGGAATTCACTTCACAGCTATAAAATAGTTGATATTTGGAAATTCCTTGTGTGGATTTTGGTGGGAGGTATAAGCTGCTATTAAATTAAGAAAAACTAACAGTTCTATTTTGACGTGTTTGTTATTTCATAATCATAGGGATCATCAGTTTTGATTTACTCTGATGTTTCTTAAACTGACAGGACAATATCAAGCGTTAGGAAAATCATGCCTAAATTAATTGTGAAGGGATGGATCAAAGGGAAATCAATGGCATGTAATGCAGGAATCAAACAAAAAAGCATAGAAAACATCCCAAATAGCTTAATTTTATGTGATTATCATTGTTGTTTCCCTTTGTATTTAAAAAGGAATTTCCTTCCACAGATTTCAAAGTATGTTGAATTTGTTACCTTGTTTTTACTAAAAAAGTCCCTGGGAGTTAATGAGAAATTATAGCTTAGGTAAATAAAGCTTGCTTTATTCCATTCACATGTTTTGTTTTAAAATGTCAAATGTTTCTGTTTTTACTATATTCAGACTGCTGAGCAGTTTTGGTGAAAATCATACAACTAGATATATTGTTGCCACTATATTCATCCTCACTATTGATCCCTAAATCACTTTATAATCTCACAGTCTACTCACAGTATATATTTCCATAGCTACTTCAAATCTTTCCCATTGCCCTAAAACCTCTTCGACATATCTCCAAATCTTCCTTCAGTCTCAGCAGATAGCCTTCCCTTTTTCTTTCACACATGCACAAACACACAGAGCTATGAAACCTACAAACTTATCTGCACCTATCCTTCCATTTTCTTTTCTGTAACAAAAGAAGAGGTGTCTCTTCTATTTAAAATCAAACCCTTCACCTTTTCTCTTGTTCCCAACTCTTCTATGATTTTCAGATATTTTTCCACTTCTAATTGTCCCCTCTCCTTTTGCATTTTCATTTTCTCATTTCTTACTGGATCCTTTTCATCTTCATTTATACATGCTCAAGACTTAAAAGTATCTTAACCCCATCTTTCCCTCCTCATATCACCCTCTATCTCTCCTCCTCACATGTTCTTAAAAAGTTTCCTATATCTGTCACAATTTGCCCACCTTCCACTCACTCCTTAACCTACTTCAAATTAGTTTTGCTCGATCATTCCACCAAAAAAAAAAAGAAAAATCCTCACAAGGACACTGACTTCCATGTCACCAAATCCAATGTTCTTTCTGTCCTCATCTTATTTGACCTTTCCATAGTAATTGACAACGTTAAATTAACCACACACTTCTTTTTTTTTTTTTTCTTACCATACACTTCTTGTGGAAACTCTGTCTTCTTTTGCCTCCTGGAATATCAGGGAAACATTTTTCATATCCCCCCCATCTTATCATCATTTTTGCAGGTTAATTCTCCCCTACCTAAACTTGCGTTGCCTGTTTTCAGAGTTGTGGTCTAGACCTTCTTTTCTCCTCTCCTCTTCTCCCTTTTCTCTTTCTTTTCAATCACATTCCCCCAGGTGATTTCATTTAGTTCCATAGCTTTGGTTGCTATCTACATGCCAATGAATCTTAATTAGATGCATCTAAACCAGAGATATTTCCTAACCTGTACATCCAAATACCGACTGATCGTCTGTATTACCATATCTCACTGAAATCTCTAATCAAGGACTCACATCTATGTCGAATTGAACCCATCATCTCTTATACCTTCTCTCCAAAAACTATTTATCCTGTAGTTTTCCCCATTGGAACACATGGCACTATCAATCCATCAAGTTAATCAAACCTGAAATCTGGCAATTGTTCTTCTCTATTTCCTTACATCAGCATTCCCACAAATCAGATTCATCAGCAAATTCTGTCAGCTCTACCTCCAAAGTATGTCTTGAAAAAATCTACTTTTCTCCATCTTCATTGCCACCACTCTAGTCCTGCATCCTCTTTATCCTGGATTACTACAAAAGCCTCCTACCTACATGGACACTCTTCTTCCAATTTTCCTCTCCTACAAACAATTATAGGAGAAAGCTAGTAGCAACAAATGCAGCAACTAGTTGTCTTATTTATTAATCTACTTGTAAATATGCTGGCATATATCTCTAAAAATAAGAATTGTTTTTAAAAACATAACCACCACATCATTTTACAGCTATAAAAATTAATAGTAATTCCTTATCTAGGAATCTCCAAATATCTAGTCACTGTTTAAATTTCCTTAAGAATATTACAATGTTTTATCAAGTTTGTTTTGTTTTGCTTTGTTTGAATCACAGTACAAACAAGATCCTCTCACTACATTTGGTTGAAGTGTCCTTTAAGTCTCCTCCTACTCTACAGGTTTTTCCTTCAGATTTCTATTTCTTTGAGCTTATTTCCTGAATAAATTGAGTCTTTTGTCCTGTGGAGTTCCCAAACGTCTGGATTTCCTTGTTCATATCCCTGTGGTGTCACTGAACCTGGTCTCTCTCCTCCTGCATTTCCTACAGACTTGTAGTGGGACCTAGAGGCTTGATCTGATTAGGTTCAATTTTTGTATAAATATGTCATAGGTGGAGTTGTGCACAAAATACTTAGTGCCTCTTTTTTATGTTAGGTGTCACTGATGATCTTTTCAGAGAGTTATTATTTTGTTAAGGGCTTGAAAATTATATTATTCTAATTATATCAGCAGGATGATCTTGTTAAAAATATACGTATAAACATGTCACTCCCCTTCAATGTCCACCATTGTTGGGATAAAATTCCAATTCCTTAACATGGATCCTTACAAATTTATCAACTGGCAGCTGCCTGTCACTGTAGCCTTATCTTATGCCATTCTCTGCTTCATGATTTAGGCTCCAGACATATTGACTTCATTGCAAAGTCATGAATAGGTCTTACTCCATCCCCAAAATCTAAAACTAGGATACCTCCACCTGCTATTTTCTCTTATTGCAATCTATATTTCTCCCTTCATTACACTCTTGTCTCCTCCACCATCTCTTTTTTCATCAGTGTATTTCCAACATGTGAAGAGTTCCTAACACATTGTAGGTGTTTAGTTATGTACTTGTTGAATGAGTTTATGTCACTACAATTTCAGCTTTTCTTTTTAAATTGATAATGTGTTCATGTTACACTCTTATAAAGCATTTTTTATATAAACTATCACAGTAAATGCCACAACATCCCAATGAAGACAGAAGCAGACTGACTTCATTGTGTTTCTTCTCCTCTGCTTCTGTGAATTATGATGTGAACATTGCCACAGTGACAGTCTTTCATCTTGAATAAATATGGTTGGAGATATTTACTTATTTCTTCTGTTTTGTATCTGAGATTCTAACATCTAAAAGCACTCTCAGACCAAAATTGGGAATGTGAAGGATTTATGTTGTCTACTGCAGCTTAATCATATCTGTTTTAAGTGGCAACCTACTAGTACCCATTCCTTATCTCAAACTCAACCCCTGCAGGAAGACCTGCCTGAGCCTGAGCCCAACAGTGTTAATGATGCCATCATCTGGACTATGCTGCAATTTTGGCCATACTTCTGATATTACAGGTATCATTTTTTGCCTATGTTGTTTACACCTGTTAGATTGTGATTCCCATGAGGACAGATATTAAACTTCACTCATTTCTATATATCAAATGACTAGCACAGTGCCTGGTACACAATAGATGCTCAATTCATAATTGCTGAATCATTGGCATGGATTAACATGCCTCCTTTTCTATAGTTAGTTCTCAAATAATGAAAAATGGTTAGGTAAGTTTGTTGTGGTGGTGGCCGTGCTTGTTACTTTGAAAAATGAATGGAATCAGGACTCCTGGTCAAAATACAACAGTAAGAAAATGAAGTGTTAAAATATGGTATCCCAAGGCAGTCTGGGTTAGATGGTAAACTGTATGCAGGAATCTAATTTTAATCTCCCCATACCTCACTAAAAATGCAGGGAAAAAAAATTAAGACATAAACCCAAAAGGCTGGGAAGAATATTAGAAGAGATAAAAGCAATGCAATTTTTAAAGTGGAACCAGATGGATTAGTGTTAGTTGACTTAGCCTGAGATGGTAGGGACCTCAGCCAGCAATGGAGAATGCTGAGAAATAACCCAATTTATTATCCAGTATCCTCATAAGGTTCAGTAATTGGCAGCACCTGGTACCTTTGGACCTGAGAGTTAAGAGAGAGCTAAAATCAGGAGGTTTGGGTGAAACTATTTGAAAAGCAATTTAATTTAGAAAGATCCTTTCTCTCATTCCACAGAGCTAGATAACTGTCCTTCCCTTACCTCCACAGAAGTCTGGAGGTTTATTCTTCAGCTCTGGATAAAAAAAAAATGAGAGTCACTGAACTGGAAAACACCAGGCACAGTGGCCCTGGATCCTAACAGAAGGGGATTAAGCAACCTTATGCATAATTAATTAAATGCTTCCCTCACTAAGCTTGCAGAACACTGGTATCCAGTCTTCCATCCTCCAGGCAAGAGATTGGAAAAGTCTTCTCTGGAGAACCTGATGAGCCCAAAAAGAAAATCCTAAATATGCAGATGACAAGGGGTTCTGCATTTGAACGGTCCACCCACACAGAGAGTAAACCAGCTACATCCCAGGCTCTGAGTTACAGTCAGCACTCTCAACCATGACCAGACAACCAAAGATTAGTAAACCGTGGAGAAAATATCCAAAGATAGAAACTAAAAAAAAAAAAAAAAAAAACAGAATTTATTTTTTAAAAAGAGAGAAAATGGAAAAAAAGAAAAGGAACTTGCAGGAAATATCAGTAATGATATTACTCAGAAAGATGACATATGCACGAAGCAAGAACAAGATGTTTTAAAAAAGAATATTTGGAGAACAAAGTTTTGGAAACTAAGCAAACAATCGCAGATAGAGGTGTTTCAGGTAATTAATTTCAAGACTACGTTATTTTTCTGGGTTTTGTGATGTTTATGATAGTTGACAGGTTTTTTTTATATTTATAAATTGTCATTTATTCCTTCATTATTAATAAATATTCCTATTTTACCTAATACCTAAATTTGTATGGGTAAATTTGTGTTCATTTTCCTGAGGCAGGCCCCCAGAATTGTTCAGAAACTTCAGGCCCCTCAAAACCTGTGTCTGCCCCAATGGCAAATCATATTTCCAGTTGCTCACATCAAAACTATAGGAGATATTCTCGACTCCCCTTCTTTCTCTAACACCCCGCGTCCAATCTGTCAGGAAATCCTGTTTGCTCTGCCTTCAAAATATATATGTAACCTGACCACTACTACCATCTTGGTCCAAACCACCATCATCATTTGACTGATTTTTGTAAGAGCCACTTAACCTGTCTTCTTGCTTTCACTCAAGCCCCCTTATGGAAAAGGTAGTTCATTCATATGCTTCAAATTTCAAACAGAGCAAAAGGGCATATAGTGAAAAACATTCTTTCTACCCTCTTCTTTTGCTACCCAGCCCCTCTTTTCAGAAGCAGTCAGTGTTATTTCTGGTGTTGTGTTGTGTATTCCCAACACAACAGTCAGAGAACTATCTTCTTAAAACCTCAACCAGATAATACCATCCCTCTGCTCAGAACCTTCCAATGTCTCTCCGTTCACTCAAACTGCCTCCACGTTTCTTCTCAGACCTCCTATGGAGCTATTTTCTCTTTGGCTCACTCTGATCTCTTCATACTGACTCTTTTGCTATTCCTCAAAGATACCAGGCATGGTGTTCTCACTTTAATGCTTTTACACTGACTACTCCCTCTTCTTGGTATCTTCTGGATATCTGCAAGACAATCTCTAATTTCTTTCAAGTCTCTGCTTAGATGTTACTTTCTCAAGGAGGCCTATCTTGATGATCCTATTTAAAATGCCAATCTAATTCATCCCTGCACCATGACCTGGCACTCTCAACCTCCCTTACTCTCCTTTCTTTGTTTAATAACACTTTTCACCTTCTAACACATTACATAATGTACTTCTTATGTTTGTGGTTTATTGTATGTCTACTTCCATTAGGATGATAGCTACATGAGAGTAGGGATTTTGTTTATTCATTGATGTATCACAAGCATTTAAAATAGTGTCTAATGCATAGAAGTGACTCAATAAATATGTGATGAATTTGAATGTAACATGCATATATATGAATATATACATAATATGCATGCTGAGGACATAACTGTACATACACACATATGTAAAAGCATACAATAACTCTGCAATAATACAGAAGAAAGAAATAACACTGACTGCTTCTGAAAAGAGGGGCTCAGTAGCAAGGGAAGAGGGTAGAAAGGTTGTTTTTCACTCTATGCCCTTTTGCACTGTTTGAAATTTGAAGCATATGAATGAACTACATTTTCCATAAGTGAATAACAAAACAGTGTGAGTTGGACTTCATAACATGATTTTCCCTCATAGTAGGATCCTCAAAATATTGTGATTTTCATAAATTCTCAAGTTTTTACTCTTATGTAAATGTTGATGAAATTCTTTAAAACCTGTATAGAATTCAGTAGGCCATGGAGAAGAACAGAGCACAAGGTCCTCAAAGGAAACTTGGCTACAATAAGATAAATATATACTTGAAAATCAGGTGCCCAGAACGCTAAAACAATTCAATATATATTGATAAGTGAAAAAGAAAAAAAAATCACAAAAGTAAACATATAGCATTATCTTCTTTATATTTTAAAACATCTCTGTGTGTGATGTATATGCATGGAAAAAAATCGGGAAAGAAAAAGCTTTCACATTTTATTTTTTTAATTTTTTTGGAAATAATTTTAATCTTAAAGAAAGTTGCAAGAATAACAATACTACAATGAACACCTACATATCCTTTACATAGATTCACACATTAGCATTTCACTCTATTTGCTTTATTTTTGGCTGTTTCTCTTCCATATACATCTAGATCGACATGTATTCACACATACACACACAAATAATATATATACATAACATTTTTCTGAAAAATTCAAGAGTAAGTTACTCGCATAAAGCCCTTCACTGCCAAATACTTCAGTGAGTGTTTCCTCTAAATAATAGTATTCTCCTACATTTACACAGTAGTGTTTTCAACTTCAGGAAATTTAATATTGATACAATATTTTTATCCAAGCAAACAATGATATGCCAATTTTTTAGTTGACCTAATAATTTCCTACTTACAATTAATTCTTCTATTTTTGAATTTTATTTTATTTAACTTTTTATACAGCACATTTTATTAGTTATCCATTTTATACATATTAGTGTATATATGTCAATTCCAACCTCCCAATTCATCACACCACCACCACCACCCTGCCACTTAACCCCCTTGGAGTCCATAGGTTTGTTCTCTACATCTGTGTCTCAATTTCTGCCCTGCAAACCAGTTCATCTGTACAATTTTTCTAGGTTCCACATATATGCATTAATATAGGATACTTGCTTTTCTCTTTCTGACTTACCTCACTCTGTATGACTGTCACTAGATTCATCCACATCTCTACAAATGACCTAATTTCATTTTTTATGGCTGAGTAATATTCCATTGTATATAAGTACCATATCTTCTTTATCCTTTCATCTGTCAATGGGCATTTAGCTTGCTTCCATGACCTGGCTATTGTAAATAGTGCTTCAGTGAACGTTGAGGTGCATGTGTCTTTTTGAATTATGGTCTTCTCTGGGTATATACCCAGTGGTGGGATTGCTGGATCATACGGTAATTCTATTTTTAGTTTTTTAAGGAACCTCCATACTGTTCTCCATAGTGGCTGCATCAATTTACATTCCCACCAACAGTGCAAGAGGCTTCCCTTTTCTCCACACCCTCTCCAGCATTTGTTGTTTGTAGATTTTCTGATGATGCCCATTCTAACTGGTGTGAGGTGATACCTCATTGTAGTTTTGATTTGCATTTCTCTAATAATTAGTGATGTAGAGCAGCATTTCACGTGCTTCTTGGTCATCTGTGTGTCTTCTTTGGAGAAATGTCTACTTAGGTCTTCTGCCCGTTTTTGGATTGGATTGCTTGTTTTTTTTAATATTGAGCTGCATTAGCTGTTTATATATTTTGGGGATTAAACCCTTGTCCGTTGATTCGTTTGCAACTATTTTCTTTCATTCTGAGGATTGTTTTATCATCTTGTTTATTATTTCCTTTGCTGTGAAAAAGCTTTGAAGTTTCATTAGGTCCCATTTGTTTATTTTTGTTTTTATTTCAGTTACTCTAGGAGGTGGATGAAAAAGATCTTGCTGTAATTTATGTCAAAGAGTGTTCTTCCTATGTTTTCCTCTAAGAGTTTTATAGTGTCTGGTCTTACATTTAGGTCTCTAATCCATTTTGAGTTTAGTTTTGTGTATGGTGTTAGGGAGTGTTCCAATTTCATTCTTTTACTTGTAGCTGTCCAGTTTTCCCAGCACCACTTATTGAAGAGACAGTCTTTACTCCATTGTATACCCTTGTGTCCTTTGTCATAGATTAGTTGACCATAGGTGCATGGGTTTATCTCTGGGCTTTCTACCCTGTTCCATTGATCTATATTTCTGTTTTTGTGCCAGTTCCAGACTCTCTTGATTACTGTAGCTTTATAGTACAATCTGAAGTCCAGGAGCCTGATTCCTCCAGCTCCGTTCTTTCCCCTAAAGACAGCTTTGGCTATTGGGGGTCATTTGTGTCTCTGTACAAATTTTAAGATTTTTGCTCTAGTCCTGTAAAAAATGCCATTGGTAATTTGATAGGGATTGCATTGCATCTGCAGATTGCTTTGGGTAGTATAGTCATTTCCACAATATTGATTCTTCCAATCCAAGATCATGGTATTGTCTCCATCTGTTTGTATCATCTTTAATTTCTTTCATCAGTGTCTTATAGTTTTCTGCATACAGGTCTTTTGTCTCCCTAGGTAGGTTTATTCCTAGGCATTTTATTCTTTATGTTGCAATGGTAAATGGGAGTGTTTCTTTAGTTTCTCTGTCAGATTTTTTATCATTAGTGTATAGGAATGCAAGAGATTTCTGTGCATTAAATTTGTATCCTGCAACTTTACCAAATTCATTGATTAGCTCTAGTAGTTTTCTGGTGGCATCTTTAGGATTCTCTATGTATAGTAGCATGTCATCTGCAAACAGTGACAGTTTTACTTCTTATTTTCCAATTTGTAACCCTTTTATTTCTTTTTCTTCTCTGATTGCCATGGCTAAGACTTCCAAAACTATGTTGAATAATAGTGGTGAGAGATGATATCCTTGTCTTGATCCTGATCTTAGAGGAAATCTTTTCAGTTTTTCACACTTGAGAATGACATTTGCTGTGGGTTTGTTGTATATGGCCTTTATTATGTTGAGGTAGGTTCCCTCTATGCCCACTTTCTGGAGAGTTTTTATCATAACTAGGTGTTGAATTTTGTCAAAAGCTGTTTCCACATCTATTGAGATGATCATATGTTTTTTCTTCCTCAGTTTGTTTACATGGTGTATCACATTGGTTGATTTGTGTATATTGAAGAATCCTTGCATCTCTGGCATAAATCTCACTTGACCATGGTGAATGATCCTTTTAATGTGGTGTTGGATTCTGTTTGCTAGTATTTTGTTGAAGATTTTTGCATCTATATTCATCAGTGATATTGGTCTGTAATTTTCTATTTTTGTAGTATCTTTGTCTGCTTTTGGTATCAGGGTGATGGTGGCCTCATAGAATGAGTTTGGGAGTGTTCCTTCCTCTGCAGTTTTTGGAAGACATTGAGAAAGATGGTTGTTAGCTCTTCTCTAAATGTTTGATAGAGTTCACCTGTGAAGCCATCTGGTCCTGGACTTTTGTTTGTTGGAAGATTTTTTTTTTTTTTTTTTTTTTTTTTTTTGTAGTACACAGGCCTCTCACTGCTGTGGCCTCTCCCGTTGCGGAGCACAGGCTCCGGATGTGCAGGCTCAGTGGCCATGGCTCACAGGCCCAGCTGCTCTGTGGCATGTGGGATCCTCCTGGACCAGGGCATGAACCAGTGTCCCCTGCATCGGCAGGCGGACTGTCAACCACTGCACCACCAGGAAGCCCATTGTTGGAAGATTTTAAATCACAGTTTCAATTTCATTACTTGTGATTGGTCTGTTAACATTTTCTATTTATTCCTGTTTCAGTCTTGGGAGATTATATCTTTCTAAGAATTTGTCCATTTCTTCCAGGTTTTCCATTTTATTGACATAGCATTGTTTGTAGTAGTCTCTTAGGATGCTTTGTATTTCTGTGGTGTCTGCTGTAACTTCTCCTTTTTCATTTCTAATTTTATTGATTTGAGTCCTCTCCCTCATTTTCTTGAAGAGTCTAGCTAATGGTTTATCAATTTTGTTTATCTTCTCAAAGAACCAGCTTTTAGTTTTATTGATCTTTGCTGTTGTTTTCTTTGTTTCTATTTCATTTATTTCTGCTCTGATCTTTATGATTTCTTTCCTTCTACTAACTTTGGGTTTTGTTTGTTCTTCTTTCTCTAGTTCCTTTAGGTTTAAGGTTAGATTGTTTATTTGAGATATTTCTTCTTTCTTGGTGTAGGCTTGTATTGCTATAAACTTCCCTCTTCAAACTGCTTTTGCTGCATCCCATAGGTTTTGGATCTTCGTGTTTTCATTGTCATTTGTCTCTAGGTGTTTTTTGATTTCCTCTTTGATTTCTTCAGTGATCTCTTGGTTATTTAGTAACGTATTGTTTAGCCTCCATGTGTTTGTGTTTTTTATGTTTTTTCACCTGTAATTCATTTCTAATCTCATAGCATTTTGGTCAGAAAAGATGCTTGATATGAGTTCAATTTTCTTAAATATACTGTGACTTAGTTTGTGACCCAAGATGTGATCTATCTTGGAGAATGTTCCATGTGCATTGAGAAGTGTAATCTGCTATTTTATGATGGAATGTCCTATAAATATCAATTAAATATATCTGGTCTATTGTGTCATTAAAAGTTTCCTTTTCCTTACTAATTTTCTCTCTGGATGATCTGTCCATTGATGTAAGGGAGGTGTTAAAATCCCCCATTATTATTTTGTTACTGTCAATTTCCTCTTTTATAGCTGTTAGCAGTTGCCTTATTTATTGCAGTGCTCCTTTGTTGGGTGTGTATATATTTATAATTTTTATATCTTCTTCTTGGATTGATCCCTTGATCATTATGTAGTGTTCTTCCTTGTCTCTTGTAACATTCTTTATTCTAAAGTCTATTTTATCTGATATGAGTATTGCTACTCCAGCTTTCTTTTGATATCCATTTCCATAGAATATCTTTTTCCAACCCCTCATTTTCAGTCTGAATGTGTCCCTAGGTGAAGTGGGTTTCTTGTAGACAGCATATATATGGTTCTTGCTTTTGTATCAATTAAGGTAGCCTGTGTCTTTTGGTTGGAGCATTTAATCCATTCACATTTAGGGTAATTATTGATATGTATGTTCCTATGACCATTTTCTTAATTGTTTTGGGGTATTTTTGGTTGGTCCTTTTCTTCTCTTCTGTTTCCTGCCTAGAGAAGTTCCTTTAACATTTGTTGTAATGCTGGTTTGGTGGTGCTAAATTCACTTAGCTTTTGCTTGTTTGTAAAGCTTTTGATTTCTCCATCGAATCTGAATGAGATCCTTGCTGTGTAGAGTAATCTTGGTAGTAGGTTCTTCCCTTTCATTACTTTAAATATATCATGCCACTCCCTTCTTCCTTGTAGAGTTTCTGCTGAGAAATCAGCTTTTAACCTTATGGGAGTTCCCTTGTATGTTATTTGTCATTTTTCCCTTGCTGCTTTCAATAATTTTTCTTTGTCTTTTTTTTTTTTTTTTTTTTTTGCCAATTTGATTACTATGAGTCTTCACCTGTTTCTCCTTGGGTTTATCCTGCTTCTGACTCTCTCTGCTTCCTGGAATTGGGTGGCTCTTTCCTTTTCCATGTTAGGGAACTTTTTGACTCTAATCTCTTCAAATATTTTCTTGGGTCCTTTCTCTCTCTCTTCTTCTTCTGGGTCCCCTATAATGCAAATGTTATTGTGTTTAACATTGTCCCAGAGGTCTCTTATTCTGTCTTCATTTCTTTTCATTCTTTTGTCTTTATTCTGTTCTGCAGCAGTGAATTCCACCATTCTGTCTTTCAGGTCAGTTATCCATTCTTCTGCCTCAGTTATTCACCTATTGATTCCTTCTAGTGTCGTTTTCATTTTAGTTATTGTACTGTTTATCTCTGTTTGTTTGTTCTTTAATTCTTCTAGGTCTTTGTTTAACATTTCTTGCATCTTCTCGATCTTTGCCTCCATTCTTTTTCTGAGGTCCTGGATCATCTTCACTCTCATTATTCTGTATTCTCTTTCTGGAAGGTTGCGTATCTGTACTACCTTTAGTTGTTTTTTGGGGGTTTTATATTGTTCCTTCATCTGGTATATAGCTCTCTGCCTTTTCATCTTGTCTATCTTTCTGTGAATGTGGTTTTTGTTCCCCAGGCTGCAGGATTGTAGTTTTTCTTGCTTCTTCTGTCTGCCCTCTGGTGGATTAGGCTATCTAAGAGGCTTGTGCAAGTCTCCTGTTGGAAGGGACTGGTGGTGGGTAGAGCTGGCTGTTGTTCTTTTAGGCAGAGCTCAGTAAAACTTTAATCTGCTTGTCTGCTGATGGGTGGGGCTGGGTTCCCTCCCTGTTCATTGTTTGGCCTGATGCAACCCAGCACTGGAGCCTACCCTGGTTATTTGGTGGGGCTAATCGCTGACTCTCAGAGGGCTCACATCAAAGAGTACTTCCCAGAACTTCTGCTGCCAGTGTCCTTGTCCTCACAGTGAGACACAGCCAACCCCTGCCCCTGCAGGAGACCCTCCAACACTAGTAGGTAGGTCTGGTTAACTCTGCTATGGGGTCACTGCTCCTTCTCCTGGGTCCCGATGCTCACACTAGTTTGTGTGTGCCCTCCAAGAGTGGAGTCTCTGTTTCCCCCAGTCCTGTTGAAGTTCTGTAATCAAATCCCACTAGCCTTCAAAATCTGATTCTGTAGGAATTTCTCCTCCTGTTGCCCAGACCCCCAGGTTTGGAAGCCTGACATGGGGCTCAGAACCTTCATTCCAGTGGGTGGACCTCTGTGGTATAAGTGTTCTTCAGTTTATGAGTCACCCACACAGCAGTTATGGGATTTGATTTTATTGTGATTGTGCCCCTCTTACCATCTCATTGTGGCTTCTCCTTTGTCTTTGGATGTGGGGTATCTTTTTTGGTGACTTCCTGTCGATGATTCTTCAACAGTTAGTTGTGATTCCGGTGCTCTCACAAGAGGGAGTGAGAGCACGTCATTCTACTCCACCATCTTGAACCAATCTCCTGTAGCATTAATTCTTATGTAGCATTCTGTGTTGTTTTATGGAGAGTATAGATTGTTTCTATAATTTTAAAACAATTTAAATTGTTTTAATTATCTAGGGAGCTAGAAAAGGCAAAATAACATCTCAAGATTTAACTTCTTGAAGCACTTACTTTTCACAGAGTTAGCATACATATATGGGTCTTAGGGAGGACTGCTGTCTTTTCATAGAAAGCTACTAGTCATGTCTAGATATTTCATACTCCTGACTGAATACCAAGATGACAACTGGTACTGAATCCTGAGACAGCCTGACACTTAAAGAGCCATAGACAAGAAAGGTATGATTCCTTTATCAGTACCCTCTGCAATCTCTCAAAGAGCACAGAATCTTCTACTCAGGTCAGGAATGATTCTTCAACATTTTTTTAATCTAATTATCAGAAGCAAGTTCTGTTGTCCTGACATATTAAGTGTGACGTTTCTCCTTTCACAAGAAAAGAACATGAGCACTTAAAGGAGTACCAGAACCCATTCTTTCAAGTCTTTCTTTCAAGTCCTTCTAAGTGAATCTTCCCCATTCTCCTTTAATTCCTGTGCTTCTCATTCTTGTGGTAGAGGCACCTCCACAAGAAAGTTTGAGTAATGAAGTCCATCAGTGTCCCAAACATAATCACTGGAGGCCCTGAGCAAGCTCCTGCAACCAGATAGAGGCAAAGCATTAACACTTAAAACTCCTACCACATAGGCACTTTATTGAACAAACTAATTTTTAAAATTTATTCATAACATCATTAAGAATGTGTTTATTGAGCCATTTGAGGATAATCAGTAAAATCACTAGCCATTTTTACAAAACCTTACATCAGAAAAGTGGAGACTACAGTCACCAAAAAGGCATTATCATCACAGTTTAAAACTCCATATGTTGAGCATATATTAGCTGTTTTCATTAGGAAAATTATCCTATTATTATATAGCATATAATACAGATTAAGACCATTAAGGCAAATTTTATATTATATTGATAGAAAAATAAATTTGAATTTAACCACCTACAAAGTACTCTACTTAGCCATAGCACAGTGGGTATTGAAGTTGGAAAATAATGTCAAAAAAAGACTAAGTACTTATTTCTGTCTTCAGTGGGCAGTGGCAGTATGTACTCTGTTGACTTCCCAGCATTAGCAAGACACCCACAGTAGGGGGTGGGGGTGGGTAATGGATGCAATAAACATTTAACTGCAGTATTCTGTTAGGTACTTTTAAAGACCAAGCACAGGGTGGTGGAGTCAAAATGGCAAACTAGGTGGATGCGGAGTTCACGTCTCCACACAACTAGGGCACGTACCAGGCACTGCAGGGGACCATGGATATCTAAGGGGATGAGAGGAACACCCAAGCAACTGGGTAGGACGTGGGAGGAGGAGAAGTGGAGGTGGGACGAACCGGTGCCCCTCAGAGGTGGCGGGGGGAGGGGAAGGGATCCCACGCCCAGAGAGGAAAATGGGGGTCTGTTGGGAGGACAGAGGATCAGAAGTGAGAGTGGCCAGCATTTCCCCTCCTCATGTGGGCCCCAGAGAGCCTGCTGAGATCCCGGGCCTGATCCTCTGTCCCCCGAAGCCCCCTCCAGCCACATGGGTCCTGAGGGAGTGGGAAGGAGAGAAGGGGGAGCAAAATTAAAAGCCAGACCTATGGGACTGGCACCCCGATGGGCGGCTGGGGGAGGGAAGGGGTTCCCACACCCAGTGATGCTCACCCCAGGTTAGGAGTTCAGTGGCAATGCTGGAGACACTCAGGGGTGTGAAGGAACAGAAGGGAGTACAGCCAGTGCTTTCCCTGCTCACGTAGGCACCAGGGAGCCTGTTGGGCTCCCAGGCCTAATCCCCCACCCTCTGGCATCACAGAGCCTAACCCCCGTCCCTACACCCCCACCCAGGTCCCTAACTCTACACTTTGGCACTCGGAAACACCCCTGAGACCCCTCCAACCCCACTGGGCCTAAACCCTGCCTGCACACCCTCACCCAGGGACTTACTTCCAAGCTCAGGAACTCCACAGTCCCAAGGCCCCCCTCAGGCCATGCTGCATTTCCCCGCAAGTCGTAAGCCTAGTCGCCGCGTCACCCTAAATCCCTCCTCGCCTAAGTTCCACCCCACCACCGAAGCTCCACCCCACACAGCCAAGGACTTTTCTGGCTTTTTATTTTCTTCTTCTTCTAGGGTGTGGTTCTGCTTTACCTTGTTCTTATTGATTCATTTATATTTTTATTTTTTCTAATAAATCTTTTATTTTTCTAATTTTATTTTATTCTTTATACTTTGTTATTGTTCTGCTCCCTTTGGCTTGTTCCCTTCTTTTTTTCTTTTTTCTGTTGTGGTTTTGTTTTACCTTGTTGTAGTTGTATCAAGTATATTCTTATTTTTCCTAATATATTTTTTATCTTTCTAATTGTATTTTATTTTTTATTCTTCATTATTGTACTGCTCTCTTTATTTCTTTTCTTTTGTCATGCCACACTGCATGCAGGATCTTCATTTCCAGGCCAGGTGTTGGGCCTGAGCTCCGGTGGTGGGAGCGCCGAATCCAAACCACAGGACGAAAAGAGAACCTGAGACCCCAGAGAATATTAATCAGAGTGAGGTTACCTGGAAGTCCTCATCTAGTGCCAAGACCCGGCTCTACCCAACAGCCTGCAAACACCAGTGCTGGATGCCTGAGGCCAAACAACCAGTGAGACAGTAATAGAGCCCCAACCATCAAAAAATATGAAGCAAAAAAAAAAAAAAAACATGTTACAGACAAAGTAGCAAGGTAAAAACCTACAAGACCAAATAAGTGAAGAGGAAAAAAGGAAACTGCCTGAAAAAGAATTCAGAGTAATGATAGTAAAGATGATCCAAAATCTTGGAACTAGAATTGGAGAAAATACAAGAAACATCTAACAAGGACCTAGAAGAACTAAAGAGCAAACAAACAGTGAAAAACAACACAGTAACTGAAATTAAAAATACTCTAGAAGGAATCAATAGCAGAATAACTGAGGCAGAAGAGCAAATAAGTGAGCTGGAAGATAGAACAGTGGAAATAACTGCCACGAAGCAGAATAAAGAAAAAGAATGAAAAAAATTGAGGACAGTATTAGAGAACTCTGGGACAACATTAAGTGCACCAACATTCGAATTATAGGGGTCCCAGAAGAAGAAGAGAAAGACAAAGGGACTGAGAAAATATTTGAAGAGATTATAGTTGTAAACTTCCCTAATATGGGAAAGGAAATAGCCACCAAAGTCCATGAACTGCAGAGTCCCATACAGGACAAACCCTAGGAGAAACACACCAAGACACATATTAATCAAACTAACAAAAATTAAATTCAAAGAGAAAATATTAAAAACAATGAGAGAAAAACAACAAATAACATACAAGGGAATCCCCATGAGGTTAACAGCTGATCTTTCAGCAGAAACTCTGCAAGCCAGAAGCGAGTGGCAGGACATATTTAAAGTGATGAAAGGTAAGAAGCTACAATGAAGATTACTCTACTCAGCAAGGATCTCATTCAGATTCAAAGGAGAAATTAAAATCTTTACAGACAAGCAAAAGCTGAGAGAATTCAGCACCACCAAACCAGCTTTACAACAAATGCTAAAGGAACTTCTCTAGGCAGGAAACACAAGAGAAGGAAAAGACCCACAGTGACAAACACAAATCATTTGAGGATGGTAATAGGAGCATCCATATTGATAATCACCTAGAATGTAAATGGATTGAATGCTCCAACCAAGAGACACAGACTGGCTGAATGGAAACAAAAAAAAAAAGACCCATGTATATGCTGTCTGCAGAAGACCCACTTCAGACTTGGGGACACACACAGACTGAAAGTGAAAGGATGGAAAAAGATATTACATGCAAATGGAAATCACAAGAAAGCTGGAGTAGCAATAGTCATATCAGGTAAAATAAAGACTGTTACAATAAATAAGGAAGGACACTACATAATGATCAAGGGATCAGTCCAAGAAGAAAACATAACAATTATAAATGTTTATGCACCCAACATAAGAGCACTTCAATAGATAAGGTAAATGCTGACAGCCATGGAGGGGGAAATAGATGGTAACACAAAAATGGTGGGGGACTGTAACACCCCATTCACACCAATAAACAGATCATCCAGAAAGAAAATAAATAAATAAACACAAGCTTTAAATGACACAATAGCCCAGATAGTCTTTATGGATATTGATAGGACATTCCACCCGAAAGTGGAAGAATACACTTTCTTCTTGAGTGCACATGGAACATTCTCCAGAAAAAATCACATCTTGGGTTACAAATCAAGCCTGGGAGAATTTAAGAATATTGAAATCATATCAAGCATCTTTTCCAACCACAATGCTATGAGATTAGAAGTCAATCACAGGAAAAAAAATACTGTAAAACACACAAACACATGGAGGCTAAACACTGCACGTCTAAATAACCAAGAGATCACTGAAAAAATCAAAGAAAAAATTTTAAAAATGCCTAGAAACAAATATTAACGAAAAAACAATGACCCAAAACTATGGTACACAGCAAAAGCAGTTCTAAGAAGGAAGTTTACAGCAATTCAATCTCACCTCAAGAAACAAGAAAAATCTCAAATAAACAATCTAACATTACACCTAAATCAACTAGAAAAAGAAGAAAAAAGAAAACTCAAAGTTAGTAGAAGGAACGAAATCATAAAGATCAGAGCAGAAATAAGTGAAGTAGAAATGAAGAAAACAATATCATAGATAAATAAAAGTAAAAGTTGGTTCTCTGAGAAGATAAACAAAATTGATAAACCTTTAGGAGACTCATCAAGAAAAAAAAGGGAGAGGACTCAAATCAATAAAATTAGAAATAACAAAGGAGAAGTTACAATGGACACTGCAGAAATACAAAGGATCATAAAAGACTACAATAAGCAACTATATGCCAATAAGATGGTCAACCTGGAAGAAATGGACAAATTCTTGGAAAGGTATAACTTTCCAAAACTGAACTAGGAAGAATTAGAAAATATGAACAGGCCAATCACAGGTAATGATATTGAAACTGTAATTTAAAATCTTCCATCAAACAAAAGTCCAGGACCAGATGGCTTCACAGGCGAATTATATCAAACATTTAAGGAAGAGCTAATATCTATCCTCAAACACTTCCAAAAAATTGAAGAGGGTGGAACACTCCCAAACTCATTCTACAAGGCCACAATCACCCTGATACCACAAAAAAAAAGAAAATTACAGAACAATATCACTGATCAACATAGACACAAAAATCCTCAACAAAATAGTAGCAAACAGAATCCAACAACACATTAAAAATATCATACACCATGATCAAGTGGGATATATCCCAGGGATGCAAGGATTCTTCAGTATATGCAAAACAATCAATGGGATACAGCATATTAACAAATTAAAGAATAAAATCCATGTGATCATCTCAATAGATGCAGAAAAAGCTTTTGACAAAATTCAACACCCATTTATGATAAAGCTCTCCAGAAAGTGGGCATAGAGGGAACCTACCTCAACATAAAAATGGCCATATACAATAAACCCACAGCAAACATCATTCCCAAACATGAAAATCAGAAAACATTTTCTCTAAGATCAGGAACAAGACAAGGATGTCCACTCTGGCCACTATTATTCAGCATAGTATTGGAAGTCCTAGCCACGCCAATCAGAGAAGAAAAAGAAATAAGAGGAATACAAATTGGAAAAGAAGAAGTAGAACTGTCACTATTTGCAGATGACATAATACTATACATAGAAAATCCTAAAGATAACATCAGAAAACTACTAGAACAAATCAGTGAATTTGGTAAGGTTGCAGGATACAAAATTAATGCACAGAAATCTCTTGCATTCATATACACTAACAGCAAAAGATCAGAAAGAGAAATTAAGGAAACAATCCCATTTACCATTGTGACAAAAAGAATAAATACCTAGGAATAAACCTACCTATGGAGGCAAAAGACCTGTACTAAGAAAACTATAAAACACTGATGAAAGAAATCAAAGATGACACAAAAAGATGGAGAAATATACAAATGTTCTGGATTGGAAGAATCAATATTTTGAAAATGACTGTATTACCCAAAGCAATCTACAGGTTCATTGCAATCCCTATCAAATTACCAATGGCATTTTTCACAGAATTAGAAAAAAAATATATTATACAATTTGTATGGAAACACAAAAGACCCCAAATAGCCAAAGCAATCTTGAGAAAGAAAAACGGACTTGGTGGAATTAGGCTCCCCGACTTCAGACTATACTACAAAGCTACAGTAATCCAGACGACATGATACTGGCACAAAAAGAGAAATATAGATCAGTGATACAGGATAGAAAGCCTAGAAATAAATCCACACACCTATGGTCACCTAATATATGGCAAAGGAGGCAAGAATATACAATGGATACAAGAAAGCCTCTTCAATAAATGGTGCTGGGAAAACTGGACAGCTACATGTAAAAGAATGAAATTAGAACACTGCCTAACACCATACATAAAAATAAGCTTAAAATGGATTAAAGAACTAAATGTAAGACCAGACACTATAAAACTCTTTGAGGAAAACATAGGAAAAACACTCTTGACATAAATCACAGCAATATCTTTTATGACTCACTTCCTAGAGTAATGAAAATAAAAACAAAACTATGAAAATGGGACCTAATGAAACTTAAAAGCTTTTGCACAGCAAAGGAAACCATAAATAAGATGAAAAAACAAACCACAGAATGGGAGAAAATATTTGCAAATGAAACAACAGATAAAGGATTAATCTCCAAAACTCCAAAATATACAAACAGTTCATGCAGCTCAATATCAAAAAAAAAAAAAAACGAATCAAAAAATGGGCAGGAGACCTAAATAGACATTTCTACAAAGAAGATATACAGATGATCAAGAGACACATGAAAAGCTGCTCAACACCACTAATTATTAGAGAAATGAAATCAAAACTACAATGAGGTATCACCTCACACCAGTCAGAATGGCCATCATCAGAAAATCTACAAACAGTAAATGCTGGAGACAGTATGGAGAAAAGGGAACCCTCTTGCATGGTTGGTGGCAATGTAAATTGATACAGCCACTTTGGAGAACAGTATGGAGGTTCCTCAAAGAACTAAAAATAGAACTACCATATGACCCAACAATCCCCCAACTGGACATACACCCTGAGAAAACCATAATTCAAAAGGACACATGTAACCCCACGTTCACTGCAGCACTATTTTCAATAGCCAGGACATGGAAACAACCTAAATGTCCATTGACAGATGAGTAGATAAAAAAGAAGTGGTACATATATATATATATAATGGAATATTACTCAGCCATAAAATGAAAATTCATTTGTAGAAATGTGAATGGATCTAGAGTCTGTCATACAGAGTGAAGTAAGTCAGAAAGAGAAAAACAAATATCATACATTAATGCATACATGTGGAATCTAGAAAAATGGTACAGATGAACATATTGCAGGGCAGGAATAGAAAGGCAGATGTAGAGAATGGACGTGTGGACACATGGGGGGAAGGAGAAGGTGGGGTGAATTGGGAGATCAGGTTTGACATAAATACACTACCATGTGTAAAATAGACAGCTAGTGGGAACATGCTGTATAGAACAGGGAGCTCAGCTCAGTGTTCTGTGATGGCCTAGTTGGGTGGGATGGGAGGTGGGGGGAGTCCCAAGAGGGAGGTGATGTGTGTATGCGTATGGCAATTCACTTCTTTGTGCAGCAGAAACTAACACAACACTGTAAAGCAATTATACTACAATAAAAAAAATAAAAGAAATTTTAAAAGACCAAGCACATAAGACCTGGTATATTAATGACTCTTACATTACAACAGCCCTTCAGGTAGAAATAGAGCCTGCTGATGACAGCTGTTCCTCTTCTGGTCTTTCCCCAAGCTTTTCACCAGTGCTTCTTACCTTAATCTCAATCAGGGAGCAGAAGGAAAGGCCATGATGAAGAGGAAGTTAACTGATAGAAGGTTAAAGGTAGAATATTGAATGGTATTCAAAAAAAAGGCCTACTTTGGATTTGATGAAATCTATTATTCCCCTAACAGTGACTGAAATGATGCATGCTAAATCCATGGAGAATATTACAGTAAGATAAGGGTAAGTGCTCAAGTACTGAAAGAGACAGAGACAGAGAGAGCCAAAAAGAACAAGAATACCTAGATGAGTATAAAAACTACACAAAGGGGACTTCCCTGGTGGTGCAGTGGTTAAGAATCCATCTCCCAATGCAGGGGACATGAGTTTGTTCCCTGGTCCGGGAAGATCCCACATGCCGTGGAGCAACTAAGCTGGTGCACCACAACTACTGAGCCTGTACTCTAGAGCCCACGAGACACAACTACTGAGCCCACGTGTCACAACTACTGAAGCCCAGGTGCCTAGAGCCCATGCTCCACAACAGTAGAAGCCACCACAATGAGAAGCCCATGCACTGCAACAAAGAGTAGCCCCCACTCACTGCAACTAGAGAAAGCCCATGCGCAGCAAAGAAGACCCAATGCAACCAAAAATAAATAAATTTATTTAAAAAAATACTACACAGAATTCTACGATATTTTGACTTGTATAATTCCCCTCTTATCACACCAGCCCCCCCACCATCCCATAAATATTTTACCACAGGAAAAGGAGAAGAGCAATTTGCAGCAAATATTTCTCACCATAGCTACTGGAAGGTATTCACAGCAAACCCTTAAGAGTTTGAAGAGGAACAAATTTGCTTTATCATTATATTGTCCTTTTACCTAAGAAATTTTTGTCATGCTATCTATTAGAAGGATATCAGCCACCAAAATCCACAGACACCTGAAATGATTTATATAATTTACACAAGATTATGTATCCAAGCTTCTTTTCTTCAACAAATATTAATATAAATATTTTACCAAATTAAATATCAGTATTCATTTTTAACTTTAAGCATAGGATTTTTTAACAATTGCAACCAGTTTAACAGAACATTAAAAACGGAGCATTTCAAAAAATTAAAACTCAAGAGAATATGTAAACTCTTTCACAAATGAACAATTTAAATATTTGTAGTGCACTCTCAATTGTGCCAATGTCTTCTTGCTTATTTGAAGAATGACTAGAGTAGATTCAAAAGCTTTTCTGAATTTTCTATTTCTAACTAAATTCTCATTTTCAGAATGAATTAAGACAAAAGAAGGGAAAAAATACTTAAAGTTTTATTATCAGTTTACCACTTCACTTCAATAACATCTGAGGACTCCAAATCTACACTTTAACTACATCTAGCTACATGTTGCTATTTAAATTAATTAATTTTTAAAATTTTAAATTCACTTCCTATGGCATGCTAGCCTCGTAATAAGTGCTCAATAGCCACATGTGACTAGTGGCTATCATAACAAACATTTCTAATATCACAGAAATTTCCAATTTCACAGAAAGTTCTACTAGGCATTTCTACTCTAGATGCTTAAGCAAATTTTAAATGATGAGCGATTAAGTGTCCTTTGGTGCCTCATTAAAAAGTATACATTTCTTTAAGGGTTTAATTTTGTCCTAATATTTATTACTGCTGGTTGTAGAGGGATGACTTGAATGCCCATATATTAGAAAACGTGACTAACTACAATGATAAATATAGAGAACACTGGCAAGAAAATGAGCACAAGGTATCATTATATCTATTATAATCCATATTTTTCCTAAGAATATTGCATGGCTATATTATTTCAAAATGTATTAATATTAAATGTCAATTAGCTGAAATGTTCAAGAAATAGAAAATCTTGATTAAAAGAATTTTTATCTGATGTTTAAGGCATAGCTTTTCAATTTCTACACACTTACTGATTATCTTTCAAAAATATATGAGCCCATATCCCTGTCTAGTATTCTCAATATAATTGAATCTTCCTTTGAAGACTCACTATCTTGCAGGTCATCAGGCTCATCAAAATGACCATCAGTGATCCCTGTAGAGGCTACTAGAGGAGTGGCTTCAGTCAGTGTTCACTCCAAGATATATCCCGGAGGTTGGATTTGTGATTAAATGTCTTACATGTAGTTTATTTTTATTATAGCCTGCCTCTTTCACCTAAAAGTTGCATTTCAAAGAATAAAAATAAATGTTTGCACAATATGATGCTTCCGGCAAGTGGGGGCCTGTCCATTTGAAATTTTGTTAAAATTAGAAAGCATAATTGTCATATTGTATTACAAAAATAGCTCTTTGAACTTCTTATCAAAATGCTACGTGATATGTTCTAAGCATTTAATTTTTAATTCCAAGTTAATTTTTTTTTCTCTTTGGTTAAAATATGTTGGGTTTTTCCATATTAGAAGATGAAAGCAAAGAAAATGATATCAGAGAAACAAGGTATAATTATCCCATGAAGTTTGATAAATGAGGTTTATGAGATTATTATCTCAGTTTGAGAATACTTCCCTAGATGGAAAATAAAATGTTGGAAGAGACTGAAAGAAAGCAATAGAAGTAAAAATAAATAAACAAAAGGTATCAATTACTTCATTCTTCTCTTGCGTAGCTCCCCAGTCCTAGCCACTGAGCCAGAAATAGAAACTAAGCAGAAGCCTGAGTGAGTAAACTACCCCTCTGCCATCCTTGCTAACAGAATCAGCTTATGAATGAAACACAATGAAACAAACTCATATTGCAGCTTAAAAAAAGAGGCTTGGCATATACCTTCTTGAATTCAAGGACTTAAATTCCATAACAAGAAAAATATTGGAATGTTCTTTCCACTCTATCTATACACCCAACACTTATTTAAACTGTCACCTTCTAGAAACATTTCATATCCTACCTCTTCCATAAAAAGTTGTTCTGATCTTCTGTATCTTCTGTATCTTCTAGATAATATTTTCCTCCTTTGATATACTAAAGGATTTACTGACTATATGGTTCATTTATTATTTATTAGTTCATTGCCTTCCAACATCTTTTTAAATCAATTTTATTATTGTTCTGCTCATGAAATTAAATGTGCTGTTCTTAAAAATATAGCTTTTAGCAAGTTCTGAAGAATAAAATAAAAATCAGCCATAATCCAACTACCAGGAAATAATTCTTATTAGAACTTAGGTACATTTCCTTTTCATTTTTATACATTTATAAATGTATAAATGTACAACTACATACTAGAATACATTCTGCTCATCTTATTTTTCATTTATCATTACTGCATAAATACTTCCCCATGTTCTAAATAGTTTTCAAAAATGGGTTAATGGGAATTCTGCTTCCAGCATGACTGAACAAACGCTTAAAATTATCCTTTGATAAGTTAAAAGCATGTGGATTTGAGAGAGGAGTCAATGTTTGGAGGAAGCAACTGGCATAGAATAAATTTCATGCTTTCAGGCAAAAGAAAGCTAAGAATGAATCACCAGCACATCCAAAATACACACACAAAAATAGAAATGCCAAAGAAAATTCTCCAGGTGGAAAGAAATGACACCAGAGAGAATCTTAGATCTTTAAGAATAAAAGAAGAGAATCAAAAAAAAATGTAAATATTTGAGTAAAAATAAAAGACTATTTCTCTCTTCATTTCTTTAAAATACATACAGCCACTTAAAGCAAACATAATATTCTCTTGTGGAGTTAAAATGCAGGTGGTTGTAATATATATGGCAAACATTACATAAAAGAAGGTGAGGAGGGGTGGTAAATGGACCTATTTGATTGTAAGGTTGCATTTTATATAATTAGTGAAATATTAATCCTTAGAAGGCTGTGACAACTTCAGAATATATATTGTAATTTCTAGAGCAACCACTAAAAAATTTTAAAAGACATAGTTAAAAAGTGAAGAGATAAATTCAAATAAAATTCTAAAATATATTCAAATAATCTAAAAGAGAGCAGGGTAGAAAAAAATTAAGAGGGATCAAACGAAAACCAAATAGTAAAATAGAAGATCTAAAGACAACCATATCTATAATTACATTAAATGATAATAAAAGGTAGACAGTATCAGAAATGCTAAAAATCCAAATCCCTGTCTTGAATATACATACTTTTAATGTCTATAACATACATACTTTAAATATGACACAGAAGTTTGGAAAGAATAGATTGAAAAGCTATATCATGCAAACAGTAAGCATAAGAAGGCCACAATAGCTATATTGATACCAGTTAAAGAAACTTTAAGAGAAAGAGTATTGTTAAAGGTAAAGAGGCACATTTTACAATGATAATATAATCTGTTTGTCAGAAAAATATTGTAAATATACATGTGTTTAATAACAGAACTTCAAATCCATGAAGCAAGAATCAACAGAACTGAAGAGAGAAAAAGACAATTCCAGTAGGAGGTTTTTACGCTGTTCTTTCAGTAATAGACTATCTAGACAAAAATCAGTTTAAACATAGAGGATCTAAAGAATGATATCAACCAGATAGTCCTAATTGATACTTACAGATTACAACACCCAGTAACTACAGAGTATACATTCCTTTCATATGCACATGGAACATTAACCATACATACATATATTTATGTACGACCATAAAACATATCTCAATATATCTAAAAAGAATTGAAATTATAGTCTCTGGGCACAACAGAATTATATTAGAAACAAATAACAATAAGAATCTAGGAAATTCTCAAATATTTGAACTCACCAAGATACTTCTAAGCAATCCATGAGCTAAAGAAGAAATCATAAAGAAAATGAGAAAACTAAAAATTATTTCTAACTGAATGATAATAAAAATAAAACATGCCAAGATACAGTGCTTAAAAGGAAATTTTTCATTTTAAATGCTTACATTAGAAAATAAGAGAAAACTTATATAAATGACTTAAATTCCCACCTCAAGAAGTTAAAAAAAATAAGAAGAAAATAAACCAAAAGTAAGTAGAAGAAAGGAAATAAAGATAACAGCAGAAATAAACACAACAGAGAATACAGAAAATTAACAAAGCCAAAACTGGTTCTATGAAAAGATCAACAAAATTAATAAAACACTAGCTAAGCTGATTAAGAAAAAAGAAAGAAAATGCAAGTCATTATCAAGAATGAAAAAGAGGCTAGCAAAGCATCTTCTAGAGACATTTAGAACATATTTTAAAATTTTGAGAATGGTTTTTAGAACTTTAATAATTTCAATATCTTACTTTAAATGGCCAAATTCTTGAAATATACAAATTACCATATTTGACAGGATAAAACATATTTTTCAGAGCATAAAGGAGGAGAGAGCTTCTGCTAAATGGTTTTTTGAAGCCAGCATAACGTTGCTATCAAAAACCTAACAAAGATATTACCAAAAAAAAGAATATTAAAGACCAGTATCTCTCATAAATGTATATGCAAAATCCCTTAAAAATATTAGCAAACAAATCCAGTGATATATGGAAAAGATAACTCAATGACTAAATTTGTTTTATCCCAGGCTGCAAGGTTACTTTAACACTCAATAATAAATCAATATAATTCACCACATTACCAGAATCAAGTAGAAAAAACATATGACCATTCAATAGATGTAGAAAAAGGATCTGAGAATCTTCAATAACCATTCATGATTAAAAACAGAAAGAAACAAACTCACAGGAAAGTAGGAATAGAAAAAAATAACCTCCTCAATGTGATTAATCCCATCTATTAAAAAAAGAACTAAACTAACAACACTCTTAATGGTGAAACATTAAATAGTTTCCCCTAAGTGTTATACTGATAGTCTTATCTACTGAAATAAGAAAAGGAAAAGAAATAGAAGACATAAAGATTGGAAAGGAAGAAGTAAAACGGTCTCTATTTCCAGATGACATGATTGTTTACATAGAAAATCCTACAGAATATACAAAACAATTAATAGGACTCACAAATGAATCTAGCAAGGTCACAGGATACAAAGGAAATATCCAGAAATCTATTCCATTTTTGTATACCAGTAAATGAGAGGAAAATAAAATTTAAGAAAATCATTTGCCAATATCCCCTCTCTCCAAACATAAAAAATTGGGGGATAAATCTAACAAGACATGTGAAAGGTCTCCTCACTGAAAACTACAGAACATTTCTGAGAGAAATTAAAGACATATAAATGCAGAGAATCATTGTCATGGACTGGAAAATTCAAAAATTCAATGTTGTTAAGATGTCATTTCTCCCCCAAATTAATCTGTAGATTCAACACAGTCCAAATTCAAATACCAGCAGGGAGTTTTTGTAGAAACTGCCAAGTCGATTCTAAATGTATATGGAAATGCACTTAACCTAGAATTACCAAAACAATTTTTAAAAGGGTGAACAAAATTACAGGACTTATACTACCTGATTTCAAGACTTACTATAAAGTAATACTAATTGAGTGTGATATGGAGGAAAGGATAAACAAACTGATCAAAGGACAAAAAGTAGTCCATAAATAAGCCCATATATTTGGTCAAAATATTTTTCAACAAAAGTATCAAGGCAATTCAATACAGAAAGAAAAGTCTTTAAAACAAATAGTGCTGAAACTGAATGTCTATATGGGAAAAAAAATTAATGTTGACCCTTACTTCAACCCATATTCAAAAATTCACTCAAAATGCATTGTAGACCTCAATATAAAACACTAAAAGCATAAAATTTTAGAAGGAAGCATAAGGGAAAATCTTTGTGATTTTGGTGTAGGCAAATTTTTTCCAAGTCACAGAAATCAATAATCATAAAAGAAAAAAAAATATTAAATTAGACTTCATCAAACTTAAAATCTTTGCTCATCAAAAGAAGCAATACTTAACATCTGAAAAAAGACTTGTATCCAGGTTATATAAGGAGTTCTTACAACTCAATAATAAAAAGAACCTTCTCAAAAAAGTTAAAAATGGGGCTTCCCTGGTGGCGCAGTGGTTGGGAGTCCGCCTGCCGATGCAGGGGACACGGGTTCGTGCCCCGGTCTGGGAAGGTCCCGCGTGCCACAGAGCAGCTGGGCCCGTGAGCCATGGGCACTGAGCCTGCACGTCCGGAGCCTGTGCTCCGCAACGGGAGAGGCCACAGCAGTGAGAGGCCCACATACCGCAAAAAAAGAAAAAAAAAAAAAAGTTAAAAATGGACAAAATATTTGAACAGATACTTCACAAAAGGATATACAAAGATGACCAATAAACATGTGAAGAGATGCCCATCATATCAGTCGTCAGGGAAATGCAAATTAAAACCATAATGGTATACCACTAGAAACATATTAAAATGATTAAAACTTGAAGAAAAAAATCTCCAAGTTTTTGTGAGAATATGGAGTAACTGATATTTTAATACACTGTTGGTGGGAATGAAAAATAGTACAATATTTTGGAAGACAGTGTGATAGTTTCTTAAAAATATATACATATACCTATTATAAAACTCAACCATTTCATTCCTAAGTATTTACCCAAGTGAGATGAAAGCATATATATATACAAAAACCTGTATATAAATGTTAATAGCTGCTTTATTTGTAATAGCCTAAAACTTGAAACAACCCAAATGCCCTTCAAAAAGTAAAAAGATAAAGAAATTGTTCAGTATTCATATAATGGAATAGTACTTAGCAATAAAAAGGAATGAACTATTAATATGCCCAACAAAATGAATTAATCAGAAAATAATAATGCTAAATGAAAGGAGTTAGCCAAAAAGAGTACATACTGTATTATTCTATTTATATGAAACTCTAGAAAATGCAAACTAAGTTAGAGGGACAGAAAGCAGGTCATCAGTTGCCTGGGACATACAGAATAAGGGATGGATTGCAAAGTGGCATGAGGAATCTTTTGTTGGTGATGGAAATGGTATGTATCTTGATTGTGCTAATACTTTCATGGGTGTATATAACTGTCAAAACTCAATACAATTGTACAGTTTTAACAGATGCAATTAACTGTGTGTCAATTATGTCTCAATACAGTTGATTTTAAAAAAACAGAATAATGGCTGTATAATATTTGGGCATTTGTATGTATAACAATTTGTTCAGTCAAAACTCTATTATTGGATATTTGTGGGAACACTTTTAGTGAAAATAAATAATATCAAATATGCAAATTCAAATTAAAAGTCTAAACATTCTATGACTGCAACCCAAAGATGCAACCCAAAGATGGATCAGAAAGAATTGGAAGACTGAGAGATCTACTGCTGGAGAACCACGTGATTTGGCCAAGACGGTGACTGCCAACAAAAAGAGCAAAGTCCCTACTTGCCCAGCAGCAATGAAGAGCATTCTGACAAGTACTCAGCTATTTGTATGTCTCAGGTATAGAAGAACTTAGATAGGTTATTTGTTTGGTGGTTCATATAGTCCTGGGACTGCTAGGATAGCAAATATGGTGCTTGTCAATAGTCCATGAAACAAATTGCCCTGGGAGAATTTATGAAAGACTTCAGAGATTATAGTACTGAATGAGTCCTATTTGGAAGGTGAGAGCTAACATCCTACTTTATAAAACCTGGGATTCAACAAACCTCATTAGCCATGTCCCTGACACCATCTAAACTTCTTGTTAAATGCTCTTCACTATTTCAGATGAATTGGGCAACAAAATGTCTTCCCCCTGAGCTCTTTGGATAAGAGACTATAAATCCAAGGCATTACTGTTCGTTGTTCACAAGAAAAAGACAGATCTACTTACTCTTTCCTGGCACTTTTGGAAACCTTAGTTACCTATAAATTATTCAGTTACATCACAGAGGAACAAATGGACTGAAGAAGAATATCAGGGCTGTGAATGAATGCTCCAAAAGTTCATTTCTGGTGGCCAAATTAGGCACCTGTGACAGTCCTGCCTTTTCCTCACTCTTTTCTCCCTATTCTCCTTCCTTTTGTCCCTGGATAGGTACCTGATACTTTTTCAACATTCCTCCTTTTTTCCTAATAAAGGATTTCAAAATATAGTTCAACTGGTTCCTAATTCCATTTACTTTTTTTTTTTTTTTTTTTTTTTTTTTTTTTTGCGGTACGCGGGCCTCTCACTGTTGTGGCCTCTCCTGTTGTGGAGCACAGGCTCCGGAGGCGCAGGCTCAGCGGCCATGGCTCACAGGCCCAGCTGCTCCACGTCATGTGGGATCTTCCTGGACCGGGGCACGAACCCGTGTCCCCTGCATCGGCAGGCATACTCTCAACCACTGCACCACCAGGAAAGCCCCCATTTACTTTTTAATGGAACTCAGTACATATGGATAAATACTCATCATCTGAGGGTCTCTATCCGTCCTTCATTACAACACTATATTGATGATAGAAAATGATCTGTTGGAAGAAAAGGAAAAAAAAATTTTAACATCTTTATTGGAGTGGAAATTTCTGATTTAATTATTTTTATTTGTTCTATATAGAGATGTGGTCTAAAGTCATGGCAACAAAAATATTCAAGAAAGACACATCTACTATTGTATGATCAGATGAAATTTTCAATTTCTAAATATTTGGATTTGGAGTAATCAAAAGTTGCCTAATTTCAGATACCATTTTTTAAGTGCTTTAGTTCAAGTGCTATTTTCAAATCATCAATTGTTTAACTTTTACAATTAAAGAACAATTTTCTCATGGAATGATAACCATCTTAGTGTGGTGAATTTCCACTCCACTATTTGCTGTTATATTATAATGATGTTAGTATTTAATTTTCAAAATAGTGTTGCAGATATTCAATAGTAATCAAGAAGCTCTTATAGAGTTTGAGAATTTGATTGAAATAGAGATTTTACAATTTTTTGTTTCCACTTAGATACAGAAGCATGAAAGAGTTTTAAAAGTAAAGTCTAACAGTGCTAACAAATCCTTTTGGTTTCACTGCTGATATTATCAGTCTACCCTTGCAGAATGTCAACTGCTAAACATATTCCAACCCTGAACTGGCACAGTACTAAGCAATTGACTTTACCATCTGGCTTTCTAGCATTTTTATCAGGTCTTTTTAATTAGGTTCAAATCTCCACCTTTCCCTGCTTCTACCTTTTTCAGTGCCATTAAGACTGAACTCATTTCCAGTGCACTGCGGTGTGCTCAAGTGGAACTTAAATTGAATAGTATTTTCCCCCAGGTTTTCACGCCTTACATATGCTAGCAAAAGTCATGTCATGCTTGCCCAGTAGTGCATATAATTCAATTTTTGTTTTATTAAGATATGAAGATGACCATTACATTAAAAAGCCAGGCAGCCTTAAGAGACCTAAATGAAAAATGGGGCCATAGTTAGAGAAATTAAAGATCTCTGCAAGGTAAGGAAAAAGGAATGGAGAGCACTGAAATTTTGCTCTTGAATTTAAACTGCTGAAACAATGTATACGATAGAAATATTAAAACCTTTTCAAGTTAAACCTAGCATCACCCTCTCTTACAAAAAAATACTTCCACAGGGTTTGTGAGAAGATGAAAAACTGGTCAAATTTGGTTATGTCAAATCTTTCCTGTTAATTTAAGATGATCTCAATTCAATAAGTCTAACCTCTGCAGCAGAAAGCTGGTCAGGCAATGGGAACTCATTTTTCCCTCTGTCTGTGGCAGTAGAGCTGACTGCAAGTTGTATTACAATTAACCTGATTTTTTTTTTCTTGAGGAGGAAGTGTAGAGCAGTCATTCCAATATAGTAAGCTTACTACCTTCATAATAGTCTCCTCAAAATGGCCTCAGATTCAAATAAAATTGATTTCCAGGGAAACCAGAGTGTTTTTTTAGGATGGAGGCAGAAAGAAGCCTTATCCTTAAGCCTAATCCTTATAGGATGAATGCTCAGTTGTATTTCTAAGAAGTATCTAAAGCATTAAGAATCCTTATTCACTCTTTGTTCAAGTATATATATATATATATATATATATATATATATATATATATATATATATATATATATATATCAAGATGTGTAAAGTAAACTCATAAAGGACCAAAAAGACTGGCTCTTCCTAATTCATTAAGACAGTCCTGGGAAAGGTGAGTCATGGATCTCTTGACTCCCTCCCGTCCCAAACTGCCCAGGACAAATTGAGCAGACCTTTCATTCCCATATAAGCTGACATGCATAAATAGATTAAATTGTAATGTTAAATTCAAACCGATGATTCTGGATTTCAAAGGGGGAGGACTTGAAGTGTTTGTACCCATAGTGATTTTCTACACTACACTGATATTTGGACTCAAAAAAACCTGACCAACAGAGCTACTACTCTGGAATTCTATGCACATTTTTTCGCGAAGTCATTCTAAATAATGCCTAGGTTCCTTCCATATGAACCTTCAAGGCTGAATTTCCCATTCCTCTTTCAAATATCCTACCCACTCACTAGCACAAAGGATACTGGTTTTGAGAACCTGTGAGGCTCAACATGTGTTCAAATAGGCTTGGGAAGTTTGGGAAGGGGGCACCCACATTCAGATTAAAATAGCACAAAGGGGAAGTCCTATGGCCCAAGAAAATAATTTTTCACAGAGTTTTGCTCACCAGTGGGTAACTACCCAGTTTCTGGATATTCTGCTCTCTAAGGACTTTATAAATAAATGTATGCTGCCAGAGCTGCAAACTTTCTAGGTGGGGGGGCGGGGTGTCATTTTGGGGCTAGCTTCAACCTTCATTACTCTAACCAATAGCTACAGTCTTTGCTAGCAGTTTAAGCGACCCTGAAATAATTTATATATTTTTAGAATCCTCTCCTAAGGCAGTCGAGCCAACTACACATTATTAAATTCATTGAGTTTTTCCTTTTTACACATTTTCTTACTGCAGATGTACTAAACTATTCAGCAAAAATGTAGGATACTGCAGAACAAGTAAAGACCTGCAGAGCTGTAATAATTACAGGATAATATAGAACTAAAATAATTCTTCTGAATGTTGAGGTTTAATATTATCTATTCTTTTCCTCTGCATTCCCAGTGGAACAATTGACTCAATTTCTCCAGGCACAAATCTTTCATAACTTCTTCTTAACTTTCTGAGCAATTCTCCTGGCAGGACTATACAGGGTAGCACATGTCTCCCCCTCAACTGCAATAGTCAATCACATTTTAAACCCCCAGTTCTTATTCGTCCATCTCTATTTTACAGCAGTGTTTTTAAGAACCAGACTTAGCCAGTGGGACTAACTTAACAATCTAAGTAACACATTTTGACAGACTTCCCCTTCTCTGAGTCATAAGTTCAAATTCCTTCAGGGTTGATTTCTTAGTAGATGAGTTTAGTGGCACAATGAGTTCAAAGAGGAAAATCTTCAGAAGGGAAGAGGGTATTTCCAAGCCCCTAGAGATCTACATCACCTGCCAAGAAGTTATGCCTCTACACAGCATTTCTAGAGCCTGGCTAACAATCAAAGATCTGAGTCTCTTGTTTCAGACACTAAATATGACAATATAGCCTTAACAAGTAAGGCAAACACTTTCCCATGAGTTTGTTGTTTGTCTCACTTGGCTCACATTGGTACTCATCCCTGGCGAGTAGGTAATTACAAGGCTTTTGTTTCACAGACCAGCTATGGTCTAACAATATTTCAGTACAAGTTTCTGAGTGAAAGAGTCACCTTGTGATTCGTAGTCATGCTAGCCATAAATCTTGGTCATAGGTTAGGAATAGACTCAAAAATGTGTCAGTAATTCATGTTATGCTATGATATCTCATTTAGCTCTAATATGATAAAGTGTGACAGCTGCAGCCTGATGACTAATCATGGCCTCACACTGAAGTCTTCCTTTGTGGAAAGCAAGATTTCTGAGAGTCCATCATATGAAAAGGAGCTGCTCTACCCATAAAACAAAGTTTAGTTGCACATCCAGCTTCTGCTTTTTTGAGAGATGACATAGGTTGCACGGAGGGCTCTATGGTGTCTGAGGTTTTTCTAGTTTCAGATTTCAAATGATTAATCATCATAACGCTCCTGGATCAATATTAGTATTTTCATTTTTCAGGAAATGGAAAACTAAGATAAAGATGCTTTTTAATCCCCCATGGAAAATGCATAGAAGAGGTAAAATGAATATGCATTGGCGTGTATAAATTTTCAGATTATCCACATTTTGATAATTGGAAGTAGCAGGCAGAAAAGCTAGTTCTCATAACCAGAAGCCTGAGGGATATGAGAATTTGACATCTAACCTATCTTGATTGGCTTTCATCTTTTTAAAACCTAATGGATTGTTTCCTGCTATACAGTGTGCCAAAATGCATAAAAATATTTCAAATATCCAGAGGAGCTTCACATCCATTGATCAGGGTTTATATATTGATTTGTGGCTACGAGGGACCCATTCTTTCCACCTCTCTCTGTTGTAATGAAAATGGAATATATACTAACTTGAACTGAAAGAAGATATGTAATGGCAGAGGGTGTTGGGTTTTTTTTTTCCATTTTGGTCTCAGAATGTTGGTTACATTAAATCATACTATTTGTTAATGATCAGAGTAATAGTCCAAGCCAATCCTGATACTCCCTGAAGTTATCATAGAATCAAAAGGTATGCTTTCAGGATCTTTCTTATATATCTCTTCACTGTAGAAGTTTGAGTCTGGATGTCCACCTGAAAGGAAATATAAATATTTTCAGGTTTACAGGAATCATGCACACACACACACTTTGTACACAACCATCATATGTTGCCTTTATAGGGATGTTTACCAGGTTCAATCCAGGATGAAACAAACTTATATTACTTCTGCTGCATAGAAATATACGATTCAAAACAGAATGATGCAAACAGATACTAAGAACATATAGAAAAATTGAAAGAAGAATTAAACAAGTCCAGAAATGGAATATATGAAAACTAAGTTGTGGTGGATTCTTGGAAGAGATGGAATTTGCAGAATTTTTGACTGATGGTAGAGAAACAACTTGTTGAATTAGGGCTAGAATGATATTCCAGACACCTGGCAGAAAAAGGTCTCAAAGTTAAAGGAGAGACTTTAGAAGCTAGAGACAGAAGACTGGCAAAATGGACACTTAATAAAGGTGGCCTTTTAGAAATGTAGGGAACACTCAAGAGGGTAATAAGACAAATTAAATGAAGATGAAAGATATCTAAAGAAGCCAACTGTTCAACCTCTTTGCTTCTGGTAAAGATGGAACCTAAACTATCCCTTAAAAACTACCAAATACCCTAGTATTTCTTCATTTAAGTAGGTAATTTCAATGATCTCCAGGTTTTAATCTTTTCTAATTTGGTTTTTACCAACCTAAATTCTTCTGTTATTATTATCTGAGCTTAGTTTGGAGGAATCATATAGGATAATCCTCCTTATTCTTAGTCTTGAGAAAATACAGCTCCAACTCCTAAAATATAGACTATAAATAAGAATTTTATTTGCTTTCAATTAATGTGAAAACCTCATTTAGATGCAAAATCCAGTGGTCAGATATTACATCTTTCTGTCTTATCACTGCACTGCTAATCTTATTCTTCATTTTCTAAGACGATGCTATTGGACATAAGTACTTTTCTTTTGGTTTGGATGTGACCAAAATTAGTATTGTGAGACCCAAAATCATTTCTTTGTTTTACCCAACTGAAATGTGATCTTGATATATCTGTTGGCCTCATGTAAATCCTGAAAGATGCTGTTCCTTTTTGTAGCTCTGATTTTACTTTTATTATCCAAAGAAAGAACATATTGACCTTTATATTTTGGTTCAAATTGCTTCACCTCAAACATTCATTGAGCACCTGTTATGCACTGGGTACTGTCCTAGCTCTTAGAGATGAAAGAACTCTGGTCCAAGTCATTATTATCTTTCATCTGGACAACTGCAGCAGCTTTCTGAATGGTTTCTCTGCCTTCACAATGGCTTTCTTCCAACCTTGTCTCCAGTGTGCAACCAAAGTGAGCTTTCCAAAAAAAAGTTTAATTGTGCCACTCTGCTGCCTAAAATTCTTCAAATGGCTTCCTTTTGGAGGCTCCAAGATAAAGACTCAATACCTTACCTTGGCTTCCATAGTCCTGCACAATCTCCATCTTCATCCTGTGCCATTTCACACTGAGGTTCCAGACATACCAAATTTCTTTCACTTCCTCAGAAGCTCCACATGGTGTCACTCACTTCAGATATGCTAGCTCCTTTGACTGCTCAATCCTTCCTCATTAGGCTAACTCCTTGTCTTCCTCGGGTCTCAGCTTAAAGGTTATCTTAAGATAGCATCTTTCCAGGTTCACACTATGAATTGTACAATGTACTGTTAGGTTCCCCTGCTTTATGCCTCCATAATAATATACCCCAGTTGTTAATATATTAATCTGCTTGTATCACCATTACAAAATACCACAGACTGGGTAGCTTAAACAACAGAAAAATGTTCTCACAGTTCTGGAGGCTGGAAAGTACAAGAACAAGGTGGCAGCAAAGTAGGTTTCATTCAGAGGCCTCTTTTCTTGCCTTGTAGGTGGCTGCCATTTCACTGGCTACTCACTTGACCTCTTCTGTATGTGGGTACCCACAGAGAGAGAATGCCCTGGGGTTTCTTCCTCTTCTCATAAGGACACTAATTCTATCAAATTAGGTCTCCACCCTATGACCTTATTTAACCCTTACTACCCCTTTAGAAATCCTATCTCCAGATACTGTCATGTTAGGAGTCAGGGCTTCAACGTATGAATTTTGGAAGGACACAATTCAGTCCGTAGCATAAAACATTCATTACCTGTTACAGTTAAGGCATATTTAAGATATGTTTTGCCTCCTGGACTGAAAGCTCTGACATAGTAAGAACTGATTAAGTACTCTTAAATGAGTAAAGAAGAATAAGATATGGTCTCTGCCCTCAAAAAGCAATAAATCTAGCTCATTACTTAGGCAAAAGTAAAACTGGTTATAATATAGCATAGCAAACTTGTTTATAATTGTCTGAACAAAGCAAAATTGGAAAGAATTGTTAATTTATTAATTCTGACCTGGATGAGGGTGAAGATGGGGTGGGAGTCAGAGTCAAGGAAGGTTTCACAAAGGAGGTGATATTTGAGTTGGGCTTTAAGAGGATATGTCTTTACTGCTTTGACTACCACTGTAATTTAGGTGTGCTTCCAAAAAAAAAAAAAAACCAATCTGCAGTAGCTTTTAAATGTGTATTTCCAATGACATCCTTGTGTTGCGTTGCATAAGCTGCTTCCTTGAGCTTATAAATTCACACTGTTGAGCTCAGTAGCCACTAGCCACATGTAGCTATTTAAATTTAAATTAATTAAGATCAAATAAAACTAAACATTCAGTTATTCATTCTAGCAACATTTCAAGTGCTCAATAGTCACATATGGTTACCGTACTGGACAGTGCAAATTAAAGAACATTTTGATCCTTTCAGAAAGCATGCTATAAGCAATGCATTCATTTATCTAATAAATTTCTATCAAGCATCTACTATTTTCCTGGTACTGTGCTGGATGATGGTGTGCACAAAGACAAATATGACAAGGTTCCTGACTTTCCAAAGCTCATTCCAGTGAATAGGTCTTCCTCTATTTCTGCAAATTGGTTTGTGACAAATTGCACTTGTTTATTTTTGTTAACTTCAAGATTACTATCTCTAGGAATGTGTGTGCTGTTGGTAGTCTGTTGAATTGTAAGTGTCTCAGATGTTCACAAATCAGAAAGATAGCTATGAATGGAACTTTGAATTAATCTGCTACTTATTAGATACCCAGCATGTGACCACCCTATGCTGAGTACTATGGAAAATACAAAAGGAATATAAGGCAAAATATCTTCCCTCTATGAGATTATAAATTAAATAAAATATTGAATATAAAACTAATTTATAAACCATGAATATATTTCTATTATTAAAGTTAAATGAATGAGACTGGAGTCACATAAATTTAATGAGAACAAATAAAGAGTATATAATTAAGTGCTGGAGTATATAATATAAACTTATAAATATTATGCAAATTCACAGCTGAGAAAAAATTACATGAAATGAAATGGTCATGGAAAACTTTGGGAAGAAAGTGCTGAGAGTAGTCATGAATTACTATATAACAAGTAACAGAAAACCAACACACACTCCTTCCACAAGAAGGAGGATTTATTGATTTAGGTAAATGGAAAGTTTATGTGTAGACTTCAAATACAAATCCATCTAGAGAATCAAACAGAGTAATCGTCTATCACTCTCATCTCTTCCTCTCCATCTGTCAGCTTTGCTTTCCTCCATATTGGCTCTATTCATATGAAGGCTCTCCCTTCATGGTAGCAAGATGGCTGCCAGAAACTCTAGGCTCACATCCCATTATTTCAGGGACTCCAGTGAGTTTGAGTCATTCTGTCTGTGTCATGTTATTATCTGTGAACCAATCACTGTAGCTAACAGAAGGCAATGCTCTGACTGGTCAAGTCTGGGTTACAACCTCATTGCAGGAGGGGAGGAGGGAGAGTTACGTAGTTGTAATCCCACAAAGAAAATTATGAAAATGTATAAAAGTAAAAACAAACAAAAACAAGGGAATGGAAGTTAGATAAACAGCTAAAGTCTGATTCAAACTAGGCCATAAGGAAAATCTTGAATTTGCGTCTTTCTATGGTTGAAAGGTGAACTGGGTGTCCAAAGTAAGAGAAATAAAATAAAGAAACAAAGACAAGAATGAGTGTATCATCTCCAGAGAATGACTTCAGTTTCATCACATGGGAATTTATCAGATAAGAGATTATCCATTTGGCTTTGATTTACCATCTTTAACATACCCTGGGCAAAGGCTTGTGCAGTCTTGGCTGATCCAGTTAACACAAAATAAAACAAAACAAAACAGAAACAGAACAATAAACAAACAAGCAAACTGATTGGTGAAATTCATATCTGCCCCATCTGTCTCACTGCCTGCTTTTATCTTTGATTTTTTTTTCTGTTTCCTGAAGAAATATGTGTTCCCTGAAGTTCACATAACTAATTAGTGTGAATGTTTCTTACCAATACTGCCACACAGCCCCTACCTTCCTAAATCTCAAAAAAGTTTTATTTTTAAATGTAAGTTCTTCTTGGAACCTTCCTGGCAGCTCAGTGGTTAAGGCTCTGCACTTCCATCACAGGGTCCATGGGTTCGATCCCTGGTCAGGGAACTAAGATCCCACATGCCACATGGTGCAGCAAAAAATAAAATAATAATAATAATGATAATAATAAAATAAAACATTTTTAAAAATTAAAAATAAATAAAAAGGCTTTGGTTGGAACCAAATTCATTAAAAAAAAAGTAAGTTCTTAACATTCAGGGCCAGCCAAACCCCATAGAACTAAAGCATGACGCATGTCACCACAGAATAACTTTAGCATATTGAGAAATTTTTCAGAGTTGCTAATTTTTCTCAGAAGATTCATTAGTCCAGTTTGGTTAATGGCGTTGAATATTTTAGTGAGGCCTATGAAAATCACATAAATATCTCTATGTCTGGATTTTTGTTTATCAGACATCTCACCCATGCTGGAGCAGTGAGAGAAGTCTGCTCCAGACACAGAATACAAGGGAGGTGCGTTGTCTGTAGAAAATTTACAGACAATAATAAAACAGACTAAAAGTCACTCCGCTTTTTATGATCACCATGCACCTGAATTTTAAACAATGTCAGGGATAAAATGATAAAATACTCCTCTGGGAAAAAAAAAATCTTTGATCGGTCTGAGTCAGGGTTTCTCAGCCTGAGAATTGACATTCTGAGCTGGTTAATTCTTGCTGGGTGGTGGGGCCTGTCCTGCGCATTGTAGAATGCAGCCCTTCCCCACTTATGACACCCAAAAATGTCTCTCGACGTTACCAAATGTCCCCGGGGAGGCAGAAATCACTCTTGGTTGAGAATCACTGGGCTAAGTTTGAAACAATTGCAATGATTACTATTGAGATTTAATCATTTATATTTTGTTACTTTTAATAATAATATGTATTTCTATAACTTACCTCATAATAAACATTATATCTGACATGGAAATGAACTTGAAGGACTCTCAGTTATCCATTTGGCCTCTGACGCACACGGATCCCTCTATGTGCATCCATTTCCAGAAAAGGTTCAGAACAGCTTAGAATCATTTGAGCTTGCTTTTGGTAGAGTTCACAGCGCCAACCCTTGTGCTTTTGCATATTCCTGCATTTAAATAGTAGCTTCAAGATAAACAATGATAATGCAATGATGTTAACAGCAAAGAAACTCTACCTGAGCTGCTTCAATATTGCCGTTCTATGTGACTACTGGAATTTTGTTTCTGGATTTGGTGTTCTGGTGTGTTAAGTGTAAATTTTAGTTAATAAATGAAATATTTTACTGAATTCGAATATATTCAAGGTTAAAATGTATCCTTCTATTTTAGCTTCTTATTGAATTGTTTTTTAACTGTTATTAATCTATAACATTATTATTTTATTGTTTATTATTACAACACACCAATATGTAGGTATGTTTTTCCCTTAAAAATACATTAGTATAAGTAAAACTATTACTCTATTATTTTTTCTTTATAAACTTATATCTCATATACTTCCAGTAATAAATAAGCACTAGGGATGTAATGTAGAACATGATGATAGCTGTAACAGTGCTGTGTGGTATATTTGAAATTTGTTAAGCGATTAAATCGTGAGTTCTCATCACAAGGAAAAAGACTTTTTTTCTTCTTTTTTTTGTATCTAAATTAGATGATGGATGTTAACTAAATTTATTGTGGTAATCTTTTCATCATGTATGTAAGTCAAATCATTATGCTGTACACCTTAAGCTTATACAATGCAGTATGTCAATTATATCTTAATAAAACTGGAAAAAAAACTGTTAATCTATTACTTTTTTTCTTTTCCATATTATAATATTTATTCATTTTTAAATATTTTACTAGCATGATTACACATAAAACATTAAACATCTAAATAATAATAACAATAATCAATAAAAGAAAATCCTCACTCTCTTGGCCATTAATTTCACTCCATTATCATTACTGAAAATAACTTTGTCCTATAGAGGAAGGGGATGTTAAAAAATATCTTTTCCAGATATCAAATATGTCAAGTTTGCCACTCTTTGGCAGAAAACAAAGTTTTCTACTGCAGTGTCTTTTGCACTAAAGCAGTGTTTCTCAACCAGGGGAAATTTTGTCCCTCCTCCCCAGGGGACATTTTACAATGTCTAGAGACATTTTTGGTTGTTACAACTAGGGAGGAAGGTACTATAGGCATCTAGTGAGTAGAGGATACAGATGCTACAAAACATCCTACAATGCACCATACAGCCTCATACAACAAAGAATTATCCTGCCCAAATGTCAATTGTACTGAAGCTGAGAAACCCTGACAAAAGCAATGAATTACATAATCACTCAAAGCCCAATAAATATTATTAAGAATGTACAGCCCAGCTAAATTAAATGCTGACCTTTATGTTCCAAAACACTTCTCCATTGTGAATTTCTACCCACCCTGCTAGTTTTGTACCAGTGCCTATACGTTCATCTAACTGATCGTGCATTTCATCCCTGTAATGAGTTTGTTTTCAGGCAGGGTTGAGAAAGGAAGAAGAACATTTTATTATCATCCTTTCCCAAACCTTTTCTAAACATAACAAGTAAAGAGTTAAATTTGGAAACGTGAAGAACACTCCAAAGATCTTGCGAGTATTTGCATAGAAAACCTAAAACCACATGCAATCTCTGTGACAGTTTGAATCTAGAGTAAGGAAAACTGGGAAGTTTTAACAACCCCAAGTAAAAACTGTAATTAGGATTGCAAAAATGCCCCATTACATGATTTTTATAATTCTTCAGTCTTCTACACAGACGAAAAGTAAAATTCTAATTATCTCCTCGTTGAGTCCTTAGATAATTCAGTGACATCTGTAACCCAAAAAGTCTCCATCTGCTTAAAAGAAAAAGAAAAAAGACAAATTAAAAAGAAAAGGAAGATAAAGACAAGGAATAAAAGCTATATCATTTCCTTGGAAAGAGAATATGCTATATTTGAATAGGAACTAACTAGATATAAAATTTCCTTGATCTAGAACTAGGTACCCTGTTGCCTGGATAAACACTCAGGGACCAGTAGTGAAAGCTATTTTATTTTCCCTTTAATTACAATGAATTACCCATTAAATGAAAAAAGTCTCCAATAGATATCAGTCTTATAGTCTAGTTCTCTTTCTGTCAGGGACCAGTTTGTAGCCAACCTGAATTTACACCATCCAAGCCTACTTTATTAGCATATCAGCAGTGCAGGTTATTCAGTCAGCCAGGTGTGTGTCTTCAGTAGATAAAATGACATCATTTCTCCTGCTGTGGAAATTCTATTGCTTCCCATTTTTGTGGAGATAAAAGTAGGTTGGGGGTGGGGGAGTTCCCTGACAGTCTAGTGGTTGGGACTCTGCGCTTTCTCTGCCAAGGGCCCAGGTTCCATCGCTGGTCTGTTTAGGAAACTAGGATCCCTGCAAGCCGCACCTCTGTGGCCAAATGGAAGAAAAACAAGTAGCTGGGGGTGGAGATCATGAAGTTGTATTTTCATCTTGTGACCATATTAATGTTATGAGCTCAGATTCTTGATTTTATATGGGATTTTCTGACAAAGACTGTCTGGACTAAGTTAAATGTAAAGACATATAATAGAGTTACCAAAAATGCATGAGAATTTGAAATGATTTGGATACATGAATAAACTGAACCTAGGACTGCCAAGTATTTTATTACTTTTTCAAGGTTATGTTTACAATAATGACTTTCTTTAATATGTTACAGTTGAACTTTTTACTACAAGTTTCCAATTTAAAGTAAATCAGACTCAAAGAAGTTGTTGCTACAAATTTGATTAACCCTTTTCTGTGCTCAGGATGTTTTTTCAGCAAGAGGTGCAGAAACAAATGGCTAAAAGATAATGAACATTCCCTGGGCTGAAATGTGGCTCCCCTTCAGATCACCTCTAGGAAAAAAAAACAAGATTTAAATACAAGTTCTAGCTAGATGTGATCCCTTCCTCATACATCATTTTAGGTGTCCAACATACACTACTAATTCTACATACAAAGGAATACAGTTTTGATTTGTGCTTCAACTTCACTTACTGTTGATAGCAGCTGTCTAAATTTATAAACTATTAGAGATGCCATCATTAACTGCTGGATGACCTTGACTTCCAATTCCAGAATTGGTTAGAAACTCATGACACTGAGAAAAAATATAGCAAGAACAAAAATAGTTGGAAAACTAAAGATCAAATTTCATGCTTTTTTCCATATTATGATCTTCCCTCAAAGTTGGCATCTTGGCCTTTATAGTTTCTTGGCATCCTTTCATAAATAAACCTTTCCCTTTGGTAGTTTCACCCAGCATTTGCAAGAGTGGATATTTTTAGTGCCCTTTCCAATCACCTAGAGTGATAGGATGGAGAACTGGCCTGGTCTTTGGATAATTTTAAACCATTTTGTATTGGTCAGTGTAAGTTTGGCTATGTCACTAGTTTACTTGCCATTTGTACAAAGCATAAAATGGTTCAGGAAGCTCTACTCCACCCTGTAGCTAGGCCATATGAAACTCGTGACCCCCAAAGTCTTTGCAGTGGTAGTAAATAGGAATAGAGGAAGCATACAAAGTCTTTACTGACTCAGTCCAGAAAACTCATGCTCCCTGTGCATTCACCAAAAACAGGCACATAACTCCAACACAAATGCAAAGGACAGTGGGAAATTGTAGGAAACTCATGGATGTTGGTCAAGTACTATTTCTGCCAGTCATGTTTCTCATATATTCTATTCATAGTCATTTTGTCATTCTACTCATATATCTGGGATGCAAACCTCTGCTATTGAAATGTAACTCCATTTTCCCTGGGTCCAACAGGCATGAAAAAACATTTGTGATCTATTCACCAATATAAAAGACCTAAGCTCATAAGTGAAGTTTGTTTTGAAGTGAGCCAATTGTGGTCAGATGAGACATTTGATCCACTTTAATTCTATGATATGCAACATGAATAGCTTAGACCATGTCTCAAAAATGCTTTGATTCCAATCCAGGAAACCAACACACCTCGCTTGTGATATGAGGCAACCATTTTGAAATTGGCTAAGAGTATTAATCCTTAGGCTGTCACGAATGCCTACAGGCTGTCTTCAGTAACATTGATTTGGCTGTCAAGTTGGGGTAAAGTGTCAACATCTCATACTACCCAGTTAAGGCTTTAGAGACATACTTCTTCTTACAGGGGAACAAAAGGTCTGTCTCTCCTTATGTTTCACGTGACTCAATGTATGCAATGTACAACATCATATTATAGAGATACAAATAAACTGTGGAAGATGATACGCTGGGGCACAGATTCTACCGAAGTAAAGCACACGTACCACTGACATGGCAGAAGCTGCCCTCATTAGTAATGATGTACAAGGACAGTAGTGGCACAATTTTTTTTCCTTTGCAACTTGGTTGTCAGAAAGTAGTATTTCTCAAGTTTTGCATGCGTGACAAAAAAAAATTCTACTTGAAACCCTCGAACCACCTATTATTCTTTGAATTATAAAGAAATTTAAGCATCAACAACAGTCATGGAGAATGACCGCCAAATGGGAAATGGTATGGTCCTCTACTGAGGAGAGCATCTTACTCCCCAGCCCATTTTGCATAGCTTAACAGCCCTTAGTAGAATTGATAGTAATAGGAGAGTTACCCTACACTGTTCTCAATTGAGATCAACCAAGAGAACCTTTAGCTGTTTGCAGTGAACAATGGTTATCATATGGCTTTGGCTGTGTTTGAACCTGTCAGGGATTTTTTTGCATCTTCAGGACTGGTTTGAATTTGAATTTTAAAACACATGAAACTGACTGGTTTTATTGGACAGAAAATTCAATATGAATGAAGGTATATGGTTGCTAGCTATCCCCCAAAATTCCTTTCCCTGCTTCTTACTACACACTTGGCTTCTCAGCTAGAGACAACATTTCAAAGCTTTCATAGCAGACAAATGTGGACATATTATTAAGTTCTTGCCAATGGAATAAGAACATAAAGGATGTGTACAATTTCTGCCTTGCTTGCTTAAAAGGAAATTGTTTGCCCTGGACTCCTTCTTTTCTCTTCTTTCAGTGAGATGGAAACCAGATGTATCAGAAACTCAGTTTTGACCATGATGTCTAGGAAATTCCCTAGTAGATGGCAGAGCATCAAGATGGAAGGAACTTCTGTCCCTGAACAACCTTGTCAAACAGAGAAGCTCCACTATTGTAGACTAGCCAGATTCTACTTAAGAAATTAAACTTTTTATTTAGGCCACTGTGTTTTGGGGATGCTTTGTTGAAACACGTTAAGCTTTACCTTTACTGGAGCATTTGCCTCTGGTGCCCCATGTCACATCTGCTTTGTCCCACCTCTGATTCAGCCTGCAGTGGACAGTGCCATGTGAGCTTAGATCCATCTCATGCTGACCACATCCCCTTAGATGCATGGGGTGCATTTTTCTAATCTTCACATCAGGGCCTTCACCAATGTCTCAGCTGCCCTCTCAGGCCAAATGCTACCTTCAAATAAGGGGAGACAAGAGGCAGTGGGTAAATACTCCACTCTCTTCCTCTAGGTGTTGCAGGAGAAGGGGCCGAGAGAGCATGGTTATGTCCTAGGTCTCAGGCAATTTCCTGGGATGGGCCGCCAAGTGAGGGTCCTTGGTTTCAGGCAGAATTCAAGAATGAGCCATAGTAAAGTGAAAGCAAGTTTATTTAGAGAGATACACATTCCATAGGCAGAATGTGGTTCTTCTCAGAAGGTGACAGTGGTCCCGGGGTATGGGGTTGTTAGTTTTTATGGGCTGGGTAATTTCATATGCTAATGAGTGGGAGGATTATTCCAACTATTTTGAAGAAAGGGTGGGGATTTCCAGGAATTGGGCCACTGCTCACTTTTTGGCCTTTTTATGTTCAGCCTGGGAACTGTCATGGAGCAGGTGGGTGTGTCGTTTAGCATATGCTAATGTATTACAATGAACGTATAATGAGGCTCAAGGTCTACTGGAAGTCGGACCTTCCGCCATCTTGGGCCTAGTAGGTCCTAAACAGTTTTTGTCATATCCTCAAGTGTTGTGACATTCTTTTAACAGTTGTGTCCTGCCCCCTTCTCACCTATCTCACAGGCAGACAGTTCTGTGAGGATAAATTTTTAAGAGAATTGAAAATGTTTAACCCAAATAATTGTTAAATATTTGAAAGGCATATACATAGGTAAATATTTGAAAGGCATGTATCAAAGAATTCAGCTAACTTTCTTCTGTAAGATCCCACATAGGAGAATGAAGACTAAGAGGTAGAAGATGCAGTGAGAAAGATTTCAGTTCACTGTAAGAACTTTTATACATTTAAAATTGTTCAAAGTTTCTAAAATGTATTTTTGAAATATAGTGACAGGTTACTTAAAATCCCCTAATGACTCATACCCTTCTGTCCATGAAGACAAGTTTCTTCAGGATCTCCCTCTCCTGCCTTGGCTTCTCCTGCTCCCCACCTCACCCCACCTATGACAAGCCATGACAGACACCTTACAATTCTTCTAACACGCCAGGGTGGTTCATCTCTCTGCCTTTTAAATATGCTGTTCTTTCTGCCCTTTCCACTATTTGCTCTCCTAGCAAACCTCACTCTTTACAACCCAGATTGGGCATTTCTTCCTCTGGAAAACCTTGTCTGAACCCTGCCCACCCCCACTACAACTACACAAAAGAGTTAACCATTCTCTCCTCTGTACTATGTGTTCCTTTCATATTCTTATTTTTTCTTTTATTGCCCACACTGTAGCACAAGGATCTGCCTGCATGTCTGTCAACTCTACTAAACTGTTTCTTAAAATCAACGACAGTATCTTATTAATCTTTGTGACTGCATCACTTAGGAAGTTGTCTGGTGTGTAATAGGCACTCAATTATTTAAATAAATGAATTTAGGAAAGAAGAAAAGAGAGAAGGAGAGAAGAAAGAAAGGAAGGAAGGAAGGGAGAAAGAAAGAAGGAGGGAAGAAAGGAAGGAAGACAGAGTTTTGGGTGGGATAATACAGAAAGAACTGAATCATCAAGAGTGGTTATTCTGACTTACCCTTAAGTTTTCTTCCAACTCTGAGTATCTGTGATTCTAAAAAAACTTGCCAGCTGCCCAAGGCTAATTAGATTTATTTAAATGAAAATTAAAGTGTCAGTCATCCTACAGTGATGAAACTGTCTCTCAAAGTAAAAAGAAATTTTATGACCTGTTAACATCTTAAGTTGTTGGGTTACTCCAATCCAAAGTTAGTAAATGAAGATTCTTTTTATACCATCTAGTATGAGCTTGGAAATAAATTGTACCTACCCTATAGTCACTGAGAGTTTGAGAAGAGAAGTAAGTGATGCGTGTGTGCTCATGTGTGTGCATGTGCCTACATACCTATCAGTAGTATACCATTGTATCCCCTGAAGTGAAGCAATCAGATAAAGAATCTCAGCTCTATGAAATGAATAAAGTAAAATTGATTGCTTTGTCTTAACCAAATCCTCAGTTACAGAACTGTGAAGCACTCATTTATTAACACAATTACTACATCACGGCTTTCTATCTCAGATCCAATTGGACACTACGATAGTTCCAATCTAATAGATAAACCCAGTTGTTGTACCCTGCTTCTCACTGGCATCTTGTTAAGGTATAGCAGAGCTCTGGAAGATCTTCATTAAGGGCAACTTCCCTGACTCTTTCTTCAGTCAGTTGACATGATGGTCACACCTAACCCAGGGGGTCACAATAACAAGAAGCTACCCTACCCCTTGCCCACATGTCCCACTAAAGTTCTTTTACCAACTCCACTATCTTCTATGGTGGAAGAGAATCCAGAGATGAGGTAGGATTTTATTTTACACACAGCTTCACAGCTCTGTACCTATTCTGAATGTTAAGGCATGTCTGTGTTTTGATATTGATGGTAATTATTAGAACTGGGCCTCTGAATTTGTGAAGTTATGAAAGTTGTGCCTTTAGCAGTCCCCTTTGGAGCACTCTCTTTCTTCCCTTTAAGTTTCTCAGTACTCAGTATCTGTATAATTCTTCTTGGTTGTCCGCAGTCCTCCATGTGGACACTCTCCATTCTCTGGAGTATCACATAATCCCTGTCAACCTCACTCACCTTAAAATTTATCTATACTGAGAATTAGTCTCTTGCCACCTTTCAAAATGACTAGCTAGATAATCTGATCAATTAATTTATTGTGATCAGGTTGATGGATAATACCAACTAGGGTTGAATCATGGCTCCACCACTTCCTTGCTGTGTGCTCTTGGGTAAGTTATTTAACATTCTTTTGCCTGAGTTTCCTCATCTGTAAAATGTGGGTAACAAGTGCACCTACCTTATAGGGCTGTTGTGAGAATTAAACAAATTAATACATATAAAGTGGTTAACACAAAGCCTGGCATGTAGTAAGTGCTCAATAAATGTTAACTATCAATAAATATATTTTACTGGGGAGTTGAATGTTCTGTCAGAACTTCAGACTGGTGAAAAACCCCTTGGGAATGTTTTTGCTGGCCTATATTTTAGCACATATTCTATCTGCTGCATGAGGGAGACCTTAGTGGTTACTCTCTGCACATTTGGACCATATAGAAAGACCAATGAGAGAATAAGAATCTTTTCACACTATCAGAGGTAAAGCTCTTTAATTAACATAAAACCAAAGAATCCTTTTAAGATAGGCAAGTACTGTAACTAAGGATGCTGCTGGGAACTAACCCACTCAGTTTTCTAAAACCCTAGTGTCTTGTGAGAAGTTTTTAAAATATCTTTGCCTGTTCTCCCTAGTTTCTCTCAAGTCGTCTGGGCCTGCGCATTTTGACATACCTTATCAGACAAAACTGTGTTCTGGGCTTGTCCTTATACTTCTTAATGACTGGTATCAAAAATCCCAAGAGCATGTATTATGGCCCAGTGTAATGTGCTGAAAGTCATTTTTCCTTTTCATAGGGATAATTTCAGTTATAGAAAGTGAGCTTTTTAAGTATATTAAAAGAAATTCAGACAAGTTTTAAAATCCTGTTATCTCTGTAATTAGTTTCTAGACAAAATTGGCACCATTTTAAGAGCTTGATTTTTCTTTTTCTTCAGTTCCTTTCTTTTTTCATAAATATGGCCTAGAAGATAAACCTGTTGTATGAAGCCACAGACTGACGGCAAAAACAGAAGACAGGAAGGAGTTTACAGAGTTTCATATGATGAAGCCAAGATAAGAGAGAGATCAAATCACTCCTCTTTGCTGCTGATGTTTAAACTTGCTGCTATAGAAGGTAATCATGCACAGTTCAATCTATCTTCCTAATAACAGCCTCTTTAATGAGACTTTAGTTGTCTGCGTGTGTTGGTCCAATTCTACTCTTTTGTTTTTAAACATTTACAGTTTATTCTTCTCATCTTTTTTTTTACAGCCAGTGTTACACATTCAATATTTTCTATTTAAAAAATTTTTCATTGAAATGTTAGCTTTATATTTCTTCTTCTTCCCTCCCACACCAACCCCTTTGAAGTTTCTTGAGTGACCACATACATATTGCCTGAGCTATTTCTGTCATGAGCTTAAAGTACCGTGCATAAGTCATTCCCTATTTTCTTCCCACTCCCTTTCAATTCAAAGTGTATGCTCTCTTGGCAATACAAAATGATACATTTCAACAGAGCACATTTTATAAAATGTCTGTTAGACCATTCTTGTTTTATAGGGAATCAAATGTTCATGTCTTAAATATTGGCCAATCTTAAATACTTCAAAATGGAGGTTACAAAAGCATGGTCCAAATAATGTCATTGTAATATGTCTTGGAGTTAACTTAATGGTATTATTATCTTCAAATAAATGTTTCCATTCATCCTGTTCCTCAGACCATTTTCAATTATAAACAGTAAAGTAAAATTGAAATTCTCAGGTCCCATCACAAGGGTTGATTAAGCACATCTCAGCTCTTTAAGTCTACTACAGACTGCAATACTGAGAACATGTGTTACCGAACCAAACTTGGGTCTGCTTACTCATGCACAGTAAAGCCAATCTACTGACACCAGGTTGTGGTGAAGGAAAGTGCAGTGTTTACCGCAGGGTGCCAAGCAAAGAATCCAGGGCAACTAGTGATCAAGAAGCCTGAATTCCCCAATGGCATTCAGGGAAGAATTTTTAAAGTCCAGGTGAGGGAGCGGGGTTGCAGGGTATGTGATCAGCTCGTGCACAGTTCTCTGACTGGTTGATGGTGAGGTAACAGGGCAGTGTCACAGGGGTTAACGTTATGAATCCTCAGTCTCCAGTAGGCCTGGGGGGCTATGTGTTCAAGGTCGCCAAGTAATTAACCTCTTCCATTTGGTGGGGGTTTTAGCATCTGTAAAACAACTCGGGAAATGTGCATCAGATACTGTTATCTAGGTACTTCAGAGAAGGGCTAAAGGAGAGGATACAGGGAAGGGGTCTATCCCAAGAAGGCCCCACAGGGTCCTGCTCCATTACACATGTATTTTCTTCCTTGATTTCTCTTCCTGTTATTGCCTTTCCATGTATCTTTGTGATTTATAATCTCAGCTATTGAGCTTCTGATTAAGGCTGCTGAAATAACTATAATGTTCGACTAAATTGAGGGAAAATCAAACTTTTCTTCAAATTGATTTTCTGAAATGAATGGCCAAGGGTGAAATTTGAAACTTAAGCAAAATTCTATGTATTTCTAAACAATTTATTCTTGGCAAGTACAGAATAACTTAATCATTTTAAAACAGAAGTATAAAAAGTAGTCACTGTGTAATAGGCAATATCACTCCTCATTATTTGCAGATTGCACATTTGTGAATTTGTTTCCCTGCTAAAATTTATTTGTAAATCATAACTCAAATTCAACTCATGCTGTGCATTTTCTATCATTTGCGGACTTATGCAGTGAAGAAAAATTTGAGTCGCCAGTGTGCAGGTTCCCCGCTGAAGTCAAACAAGGCCGCACTTGGCTTTCTTATTTCAGCCCTCATACTGTAAACAAGTGTCCTTTGTTCGGTCTATTTGTTGCTACATTTTTTGTGCTTTTTGTTGGTGATTTTCCTGTTTCAAATGGCCCCCAAGCCTAGTGCTGAAGTGCTGTCAAATGTTTCTAGCTCAAAAAGGCTGTAATGTGACTTGCAAAGAAAATACATGTGTTAGGTAAGCATCATTCAGGCATGAGTGCTGTTGGCTATGAGCCTAATGTTAATGAGTTAACAAAATATATTAAATAAGGTGTATTTAAAGAGAAACACACATAAAACAAGGTTATATATTGATAAGTTGATGAAAATGTTATGACCAAAGGCTCACAGGAACCTGACCTTGCATTTCTCCTAGGAGCAATAGTTCGATACTTTATAAAACATAACTACTGCAAATAACAAGAATCAATTGTATTTTAAATCTGGGTTCAGTTAGAACTGCCAAGAAATCAGCTACACAAATAAATTTAAAGTATCTTTCTATGCCAAGATCTCTGGGTCATGGGCCCTTGAACTTTTCCATAAAAGGAGTACTGAAATTAGGTTAATTTATTTTGATGAAGATAATTCCCTATTTTCAGAAATAAAAATGTCTGCTATCAGCAAATGTATCTCTAACAAAACTTAAAAAGCACATTTGAAAATTCTTAGTTGCCTTTTTTTTCCATGGATAATATCTTTATTACATTGTCAGCTTATTTAAATACATTGATACATTGTCAAGCTAGTTTTGCCCCTTCGAATCAGATACCATGATGTTTCAATACTGCTTTAACCACCTCTTGGTGTCTCAGCTAAGAATGCTTGTCTCAGCTCTACCTAGAAATCTACCACAGGTACTTGCTGCTGCTGAGATTGCTTCAGGTATACAACAGACACTCTTGGTTGCTCAGTGTGTCCTTGGTTTGCCTTAGACGTCCACTTCTGGTATGTGGTGACCAGTAGTCCATCCCAGGTATAAGCCATCAGTGGCCCACCCACCCCCCCCATCGAGCCAATGGCCGCCCCTCAGACCAGGGTGTCAGGCATCTCCAGCAGCCACTCAGTTCTCCTTAGTTACCTTATAACACAACAACAGTGAACATGTGTGATTGTGTGATTAGGTTACCAAAATGATTGTTGCCAAGGTATATAACACCATAGAGTGAAACAATTTTTTAAAAACTCAGGCATCAAGGAGATTTTTCTCTTTGTCTAGTTTCCTAAATGCATTTAAGATACTGCGTAAGCTAAATAAGGCCAAATGTAAACATAGCTAGGTGTGATTTTTTTTGTGGTGGTGAGGTGTTTGGTTGTTGGTGGATATCAGTTGAAGCCAATTCTGTTTCTTAGAGTAGAAAATGTCTTAGGTATACTGTGTTGCTAAATAACAGAACCAATATTCTTTTGCTTTGAAACGATTTATTCTACCATCTCAATTTTTACAACACCAGATTTGCAATATATGGAAGTCTACAGTATGTTTGACAAGTGACTTGGTTTACAAGCAAAGTAGAGTTCCATCTGTTTGCAGTTCAGGTGCAGTGATGCACCCTAAAAGTAAGAAGGGCTGTGAGAAGAACAACAGGACTACTTTGATCGTTCTATAGGCAAAGCACAGTAAGTGTTGATTAATGTGTGATTTATTGACAGGTTATGAACCAGGGAGGCAAGAGGGTGGCCAGCTGGTCATTGCCTAATGTTTAAATTGTGGCGTCTGAATGATTTTCACTTTCCTCCAGCACATTTCCTGTATTCTCATTTTAAGTCACTGCAGTAATAGATTTTCTACCAGTAACTTTCACTTACTCTTTAGTCATCGGAAGACCTGATATTTGCCACTAATTCTAGGTATTTTCCCATGTTTTTTTCCTGGCTTTATTTCTTCTCATTATGTCTTTTAAATAATAAATGTAATTAGCGGTTCCATAAGGCCTAATATTTAAAGCACCTTCATAGTTGTTAAAAAGTCAGTCCTTACCACACCCATGAAAGTTAGACCAGGTCTGTTCTGTTGTCTACCCCAAATGCCTTCCTGTCAAAAATAAAAGCTTTATAAGTTCCTTTTAATGAAGGACCACATTTTGTATATTCTCAACAGACCAGGGTGTAAGTCCTGAGGACTTAATCCAATTTTAACAGTAACTGGGACATGTGCTAAGGTACTGTCGAACATATGCTATTTCGAACAAGGGATCACGTCTTATTTTATTAATCTTGTATATAATACATAACACATTTCCATACACACCTGGGCAATCAGAATAAAATTGATGACTATGAGTAAGGTAAGTAAAATATAGTCCCTCCTGGATTCAAAATGATCATCTAATTGAGGCAAATTACCTTATCCAGGATTTGCTTATAATAGAAAATGTAGCTCCTGAAAAGCTTAATGATACTGAATTGGTTCCCCTTTGAACTAAATCACTTCTTTAGAGAGCAAAATGGTCTTCCTGGAAGAGGTAATTTACCTTAAACATAGGAGCACTTTACTTCAAAAAAAAAGTACCAGTTTGCTCTGGAAACTCCATGCTTTAGTTGCCGACCCCCCTACACAAAGAATTGGCCATTGCAAACTATTTGTCTACTACTGTTTAGGTACTTCAAAATATAGCCAGTGTTTTCCTCCTTAAAGTGGCCGTATTGGAATGTTAACTCTCTGAGGACAGGGATCTGCTCTTAGTGGGAAACGTAGACTGTGATAATTAAAATAGTATGCTTGGAAAAGGTTTGACATTTCATGAGGGGAAATTTCTTCATTGCTGTGACTCTCACACAAATGAGGTGGAAATTGCTGATAATCCTTTTTAGGTAAAGCCTGTTTGAGGGAATAGCCCACTCTTTCTAGCTAAATTCACTCTCTGACCCCTTGAAAACCAGCAATAGTCCAGATCCAGATAATCCCTTCAGTCAGTCTTTTATCAAACAGTTCTTATAAATGCTAATGAAGAGCCTCCCTTGAGTTCCCATACTTTGTATTGTAGACCAACCCTCTGCTCCAAGCACTGTTTTAGGCGTGATACCTTTTGTACAAACATTCTCTAATACTCTTATACAGTGGATGTACTATTTGGATTTTATTTTTCTTGCATTTCAATGTTGCCCTCCTGCATATTTTAATGAGCCATCCCTTAATCCTTTTTATTGCTGTGGTTGTTTTTGCTGTTGTTTTTGTTGAGAAGTGGAATTAGCAGGGGCCAGATAGAGGAAGATATTACCTATATTAATTTCCTTACCACTCAATATCTACAAGCATTCTATTCCCATCTATGGTATTCATTGCAAACCTGTCCAGGTTAGGCCTTGGTTTTTGTCTTTCTATCATGTTTCTAAGCTGGCAAATCTTTGTTCTTTGTAGTCATCGTAATTAAAAAAAAAAAAAAAAAACTCGTATCAGCTCTGAATGTAATGTCCCTCGATCTTTAACAAGGCTATTAAATAAAAATATTGTTAATATCAGAAACTATTCTGACATTATCCTATATTTTCAAGCCACCTGATATTGTTCAAGTGAGCTTTCTTCATTTTCTTGGTCACTAACAGAGGAGTCACTAATAATAATTTTTTTTCAGACCTTTACAACCTAGCGTTTACCACAATTCTGGTTTCTTTAGGTTTGCGGGTGTCAAGGCTTCTCTCCTTGTCCACTTCCCTACACACTCAAAAGAGACAGGTCTTCCTCACACAGCCCCCTCCTACTGCTCAGTGGGCTTCAGATCAAAGAGCTGCATTTAATTTACAGATCAATGTGTTTCTGTAACAACGTGTTTCTCATTGTTTCAATGAGCCCGCACATTGTTAACTGTAATTTTTACCGTGGTTAAATGCATGTTTTTATTTTGAGGGTGACGGTTTTGTAATTGTGTTAAACTACTGCCCACACTTACTCCTAAAAACAGAATTGACCTTTTTCTCCTTTTCAACCTCATAAATTTTCAAGAAAGCCTACTAGATAACAAAACCTGATTTCAACCTGATTTCATTGTACAGCAGGCACATCGCCTTCTCCACTGGATTGTATCTTTGAAATGGTAGAGCAATGCAAAAATCTACCACACATGTTTAATTCATTTGCTGACCTTTAAAAACATAGATTTTGTCATTAAACTAAAAGTAACCCCAACCTTTAGATATATAGTACAATAATATATAGACCCATAATATCTCTACACAGGGGTCCATAGTTTAAAAGCATGATTTTATGCTTAAATAAATTGATCTTTCTCTTTTTGCTTCCAAGTTCCACTCTGCTTTTTGTCCATCTCTCACTCCTGAGAGATGAGGCAAATTAACTCCTTAAAGAGAGCAGGAGATTCTAGGAGCAAGGAGCTATTTTTCCAAAACAACATTTATTGATTACAGATCTGAGTCATTAAACTGACTTTGCTGAGGTGGGAATTGTCACAAGTTGTTCCTATAACCCCTCCCTCTTCCACTCACTGCACTGCCCACCCCCCAGTACACACCCAGTCTCTAGACATTGTACAACTTGTCTATCCTGTATTATACAGAGACTAATTCTGGAACTGTGGCCTCCTTGAGAGGTGGGACCGGGTCAATTAAACTTGGTATCCCCAAAGCCTAGTACAATGCCTGGGACATGTGTGGGCTCACTGAATAAATGTCTGGACAGGGATCAGTTAAATAATTAACTGAACTTTAAATTTTCCTGATGCTCTTACAGTTTTCTCCAATCTTAAAACTACAGTTAAGGGTGAACAGAGGGCAAAGCCTCACGATAACACTGACTGAATTCCTTCAACTTTCATTCTGTCAAAACAGAAAAAGACATAATTCTCAGAACGTTAAGAGGCACTGGTCCAGTTAGTCCTATCTTTACTATTCCATTACTATTGAATACACATGCATTAACATTTCCATTAAATTATTTGTGAAACTCCAGACTTCCATTCAATGTACTATGGTCAACAGGTTAAAGAAAAGCATTCACAACTGTTTATTGATACTGGCAGAAAAACAAAGATAAATAGGCATACTAAAATTTATAATCATGCCTTCTTTTATGGGCTCTACATTTATCTGACAGTGTCAATAAATATCCTGCTACAGGTACAATAATATCCAGAGCTCATGAGAAAAAGGCTTTTCAAACATCCTCATATCAACAGGAAATGACAGACACATGTAAGTGAAAACTAACTTTATTAGAAAAATAATTGCACTGAATTCCTATAATTGGATGGCTCTAAAAATTACCACAGTTTCAATTACTCAAGGATTGTGATAGAATTTCACCTCGTGAAAATGCAATAACTGAACCAAATTATTTATTTCTTTTAAATGGTATATAACATGAATAAAAGTATTACTGTTATTTAAATCTAATTTAAAAACATAATGTACATGATGAAAATTGCCCTACTTCTTAATCAGTCACTGTGGTAGAACTGTTTTAATAAAAGTTTATTTTTATATATATAGTTTAGCTTTCCTATTAGAAAATGAATTCTTCTATTTCCAAATTACAAATTGGATCACACTTTTAACCTTTCCTCCGATCCTGAAGCTTGCCTGAGATGAAGTGAAGAGGGTGCCACCTGATAATACCATCGCCTTTGCTTTGCATTTCTGTCCCATACGATTGTCAAACTTGTATTATGCTTGTCCCCGATTTAACATCATTACTACCCAGTGAGAAAGTACCAAAAGAAAGAGATAAATTTCAACGTGTTCCAGGCTGCTACCCTCCCCATAGCTTCCCATTCATCACAAGGCACCCAGCCTCCCTCAGCTTCTTCCAGCAAATGAAATTCCTTTCTCATCACCAAGGAGAAGCCAGGGCAGCATGAAAAAGATATGCAACCTCAAGGAAAAGAAAGGAAATATGCAAACTAAACAGTCTTTTTATAGATATCATTGGATCATATCAATTGTTAATACCGACCCCTGACAGGACGAAATTGTATGGATTAGCAGAATCGAAAATTACAGTTCTAAGACTCATTTTAGGTCATAGGATCAAATGTCTGGGCAGGTACCTTAGAGTCCACTTCCTCCTAACCTTTCATTTTGCCAAAAAGGAAACTGAGACTCAGGGAAGATAAGTGACTTGCCCAAAGTTGCACACCCAGAAATGTCTCACCCTGAACTAGAACCCAAGTCTCTTAACTTCCAACCCAGTACTTTTATCCACATCACCAACCTGGTTCCAATGAATAAAGCCGAGTGCTTCAGTGCAATCATTTCATCAGTGCTTTCGTCATCACCTTCTTCAGGCCCCCAGAATTTCTTTTGCCTATCTGCTCTCCTTTCAATTCACATTTGCCTTTGAATGTATTTTATAATGTATAACTTTTATCCCTGGACTTCCCTGGTGGTGCAGTGGTTAAGAATCTGCCTGCCAATGCAGGGGTCACAGGTTTGAGCCCTGGCCCGGGAAGATTCCACATACCACGGAACAATTAAGCCTGTGTGCCACAACTACTGAGCCTGCACTCTAGAGCCTGTGAGCCACAACTACTGAGCCCGTGTGCAACAGTTATTGAAGCCCGCACTCCACAACGGGAAGCCACCCCAATGAGAAGCCCGTGCACTGTAACAAAGAGTAGCCCCCGCTTGCCACAACTAGAGAAAGCCCACGCACAGCAACAAAGACCCAACACAATCAAAAATAAATAAATAAATAAATTTATTTATTTTAAAAAAAACCTTTATCCTTAAAACTTTTATTACTTTTTGTTTCTGTGACTACCACCAATCTAAATTTTACCAGCATTACAGTCCCTGTTCCCACATGTCACAGTCACCTGACCTATATCAGGCCAGATTGTTTGCCCCACAGGACTGACAGAGCTCTTAAAATTCAATGCCTACTGTCAAAATTCATAGTGACCTCTCCAAGGATATTGCTAAAAGAAATGAAAGATGATGCAGCAATTTAGTTAATTAAAAATACACTTGTAATGAGTTTGAAAGAAAAGTAAGCATTTTCAGACACCAGCATGGTAAAATATAGCTGCTACTGGACTATATGCAAAACTATTTAATCTTATAAATATGTCATTTTAATTCCAGCTAATGGATATGGACACTTTAAAAAAAATGCAACGGAACTGCATGGTAATTGATAAACTTTGTCTCACCAAAGTAGGGCACTGCATATAGAATTCTAGGCACTGTCTTGATTTTCACATATTGCGTTAATGAGTATATAAAAGGCCTATTTAGGTTTTCATTTAGATGCTTTATTAGAATAGAAAATTAGGGACTTCCGGGTAAGATGGCGGAAGAGTAAGACGCGGAGATCACCTTCCTCCCCACGGATACACCAGAAATACAGCTACACGTGGAACAACTCCGACAGAACACCTACTAAATGCTGGCAGAAGACCCCAGACCTCCCAAAAGGCAAGAAACTCCCCACATACCTGGGTAGGGCAAAGCGGAGAGATTCCCGCACAGAGGATCGGTGCTGAGTGGCACTCTCCAGCCCGAGAGGCTTATCTGCTCACCCTCCGGGAAAGGCGGCGCCGGAAGCTGAGTCTCGGGCTTCGGTCAGAGCACAGGGAGAGGACTGGGGCTGGAGGCGAGAACTCAGCCTGAAGGGGGCTAATGTGCCACAGCTAGCCAGGAGGGAGTCCGGGAAAACTCTGGAGCTGCCGAAGAGGCAAGAGACTTTTTCTTCCCTCTTGGTTTCCTGGTCCGCGAGGAGAGGGGATTAAGAGCGCTGCTTAAAGGAGCCCCACAGACGGGCGCGAGTCGCTGCTGAAGGCGCGGAGCCCAGTTTCGGGCGTGGGACGCTGGGGCTGCTGCTGCCGCCGCCAAGAAACCTGTGTGCGAGCGCAGGTCACTGTCCACACCACCATTCCGGGAGCCTGTGCAACCTGCCACTGCCGGGGTCGCGGGATCCAGGGGCGGCTACCTTGGAAGAACGCACAGTGCGCCTTGGGCTGGTGCAACGTCACGCCGGCCTCTGCTGCTCCAGGCTTGCCCCGCACTCCGTGCCCCTCCCTCCCGCCCGGCCTGAGGGAGCCAGAGTCCCCAAAGAGGCTGCTCCTTTAACCCTGTCCTGTCTGAGCGAAGAACAGACGCCCTCCGGCGACCTACACACAGAGGCGGGGCCAAATCTAAAGCTGAGACCCGCGAGCTGTGAGAACAAAGAAGAGAAAGGGAAACCACTCCCAGCAGCCTCAGAAGCAGCGGATTAAAGTTCCACAATGAACTTGATGTACCCTGCATCTGTGGAATACATGAATAGACAACAAATCATCCCAAATTGAGGAGCCAGGAGTCAGTGCTGTGCCTCTGAGGTGGGAGAGCCAACTTCAGGACACTGGTCCACAAGAGACCTCCCAGCTCCACATAATATCAAACGGCAAAAATCTTCCAGAGATCTCCATCTCAACACCAGCACCCAGATTCACTCAACGACCAGCAAGCTACAGTGCTGGACACCCTATGCCAAACAACTAGCAAGACAGGAACACAACGCCACCCGTTAGCAGAGAGGTGGCCTAAACTCATAAAAAGTCCGAAGACACCCCAAAACACACCACCAGACGTGGACCTGCCCACCAGAAAGACAAGATCCAGCCTCATTCACCAGAACACAGGCACTAGTCCCCTCCACCAGGAAGCCTACACAACCCACTAAACCAAACTTAGCCACTAGGGACAGACACCAAAAACAACGGGAACTACGAACCTGCAGCCTGCAAAAAGGAGACCCCAAACACAGTAACATAAGCAAAATGAGAAGACAGAAAAACACACAGCAGGAGAAGGAGCAAGATAAAAACCCACCAGGCCTAACAAATGAAGAGGTAATAGGCAGTCTACCTGAAAAAGAATTCAGATTAATGATGGTAAAGATGATCCAAGATTCTATTTCCAAGATCCAAAATCTTGGAAATAGAATAGACAAAATGCAAGAAACAGTTAACAAGGACCTAGAAGAACTAAAGATGAATCAAGCATCGATTAAAAACACAATAAATGAAATAAAAAATACTCTAGATGGGATCAATAAAAGAATAACTGAGGCAGAAGAACGGATAAGTGAGGTGGAAGATAAAATAGTGGAAATAACTGCTGCAGAACAAAATAAAGAAAAAAGAATGAAAAGAACAGAGGACAGTCTCAGAGACCTCTGGGACAACATTAAATGCACCAACATTCGAATTATAGGGGTTCCAGAAGAAGAAGAGAAAAAGAAAGGGACGGAGAAAATATTTGAAGAGATTATAGTTGAAAACTTCCCTTATATGGGAAAGGAAATAGTTAATCAAGTCCAGGAGGCACAGAGAGTCCCATACAGAATAAATCCAAGGGGAAATACACCAAGACACATATTAATCAAACTGTCAAAAAGTAAACACAAAGAAATCATATTAAAAGCAGCAAGGCAAAATCAACAAATAACACACAAGGGAATCCCCATCAGGATAACAGCTGATCTCTCAGCAGAAACTCTACAAGCCAGAAGGGAGTGGCAGGACATAATTAAAGTGATGAAGGAGAAAAACCTGCAACCAAGATTACTCTACCCAGCAAGGATCTCATTCAGATTTGATGGAGAAATTAAAACGTTTACAGAGAAGCAAAAGCTGAGAGAGTTCAGCGCCACCAAACCAGCTTTACAACAAATGCTAAAGGAACTTCTCTAGGCAAGAAACACAACAGAAGGAATATACCTACAAAAACGAACCCAAAACAATTAAGAAAATAGGAATAGGAACATACATATCGATAATTACCTTAAATGTAAATGGACTAAATGCTCCCACCAAAAGACACAGATTGGCTGGGTGGAAACAAAAACAAGACCCATATATATGCTGTCTACAAGAGACCCACTTCAGACCTAGAGACACATACAGACTGAAAGTAAGGGGATGGAAAAAGATACTCCATGCAAATGGAAACCAAAAGAAAGCTGGAGTAGCAATTCTCATATCAGACAAAATAGACTTTAAAATAAAGACTACTAGAAGAGACAAAGAAGGACACTACATAATGATCAAGGGATCGATCCAAGAAGAAGATATAACAATTGTAAATATTTATGCAGCCAACAGAGGAGCACCTCAATACATAAGGCAAATACTAACAGCCATAAAAGGGGAAATCGACAGTAACACACTCAGAGTAGGGGACTTTAACACCCCACTTTCACCAATGGAGAGATCATCCAAAATGAAAATAAATAAGGAAACACAAGCTTTAAATGATACATTAAACAAGATGGACTTCATTAATATTCATAGGACATTCCATCCAAAAACAACAGAATACACATTTTTCTCAACTGCTCATGGAACATTCTCCAGGATAGATCATATCTTGGGTCACAAATCAAGCCTTGGTAAATTTAAGAAAATTGAAATTGTATCAAGTATCTTTTCCGACCACAATGCTATGAGACTAGATATCAATTACAGGAAAAGAGCTGTAAAAAATACAAACACATGGAGGCCAAACAATGCACTACTTAATAACGAAGTGATCACTGAAGAAATCAAAGAGGAAATTAAAAAATACCTAGAAACAAATGACAATGGAGAAACGACGACCCAAAACATATGGGATGCAGCAAAAGCAGTTCTAAGAGGGAAGTTTATAGCAATACAATCACACCTTAAGAAACAGGAAACAACTCAAATAAAAAACCTAACCTTGCACCTAAAGCAATTAGAGAAAGAAGAACAAAAACATTCCAAAGTTAGCAGAAGGAAAGAAATCATAAAAATCAGATCAGAAATAAATGAAAAAGAAATGAAGGAAACGATAGCAAAGATCAATAAAACTAAAAGCTGGTTCTTTGGGCTTCCCTGGTGGCGCAGTTGTTGAGAGTCCGCCTGCTGATGCAGGGGACACCGGTTCGTGCCCCTATCCTGGAAGATCCCACATGCCGCGGAGCGGCTGGGCCCGCGAGCCATGGCCGCGGAGCCTGGGTGTCCGGAGCCTGTGCTCCGCAACGGGAGTGGCCACAGCAGTGAGAGGCCCGCGTACAGCAAAAAAAAAAAAAAAAAAAAAAAAAAAGCTGGTTCTCTGAGAAGATAAACAAAATTGATAAACCGTTAGCCAGACTCATCAAGAAAAAAAGAGAGAAGACTCAAATCAATAGAATTAGAAATGAAAAAGGAGAAGTAACAACTGACACTGCAGAAATACAAAAGATCATGAGAGATTTCTACAAGCAACTCTATGCCAATAAAATGGACAACCTGGAAGAAATGGACAAATTCTTAGAAAGGCACAACCTGCCAAGACTGAATCAGAAAGAAATAGAAAATAAGAACAGACCAATCACAAGCACTGAAATTGATACTGTGATAAAAAATCTTCCAACAAACAAAAGTCCAGGACCAGATGGCTTCACAGGTGAATTCTATCAAGCATTTAATGAAGAGCTAATACCTATCCTTCTCAAACTCTTCCAAAATACAGCAGAGGGAGTAACACTCCCAAACTCATTCTACGAGCCCACCATCACCTTGATACCAAAACCAGGCAAGGATGTCACAAAGAAAGAAAACTACAGGCCAATATCACTGATGAACATAGATGCAAAAATCCTCAACAAAATACTAGCAAACAGAATCCAACAGCACATTAAAAGGATCATACACCATGATCAAGTGGGGTTTATTCCAGGAATGCAAGGATTCTTCAATATACGCAAATCTATCAATGTGATACACCATATTAACAAGTTGAAGGAGAAAAACCATATGATCATCTCAATAGATGCAGAGAAAGCTTTCGACAAAATTCCACACCCATTTATGATAAAAACCCTGCAGAATGTAGGCATAGAGGGAACTTTCCTCAACATAATAAAGGCCATATATGACAAACCCACAGCCAGCATCGTCCTCAATGGTGAAAAACTGAAAGCATTTCCACTAAGATCAGGAAGAAGACAAGGTTGCCCACTCTCACCACTCTTATTCAACATAGTTTTGGAAGTTTTAGCCACAGCAATCAGAGAAGAAAAGGAAATAAAAGGAATCCAAATTGGAAAAGAAGAAGTAAAGCTGTCACTGTTTGCAGATGACATGATACTATACATAGAGAATCCTAAAGATGCTACCAGAAAACTACTAGAGCTAATCAATGAATTTGGTAAAGTTGCAGGATACAAAATTAATGCACAGAAATCTCTGACATTCCTATACATTAATGATGAAAAATCTGAAAGTGAAATCAAGGAAATACTCCCATTTACCATGGCAACAAAAAGAATAAAATATCTAGGAATAAACCTACCTAAGGAGACAAAAGACCTGTATGCAGAAAATTATAAGACACTGATGAAAGAAATTAAAGATGATACAAATAGATGGAGAGATATACCATGTTCTTGGATTGGAAGAATCAACATTGTGAAAATGACTCTACTACCCAAAGCAATCTACAGATTCAATGCAATCCCTATCAAACTACCACTGGCATTTTTCACAGAACTAGAACAAAAAATTTCACAATTTGTATGGAAACACAAAAGACCCCGAATAGCCAAAGCAATCTTGAGAACGAAAAATGGAGCTGGAGGAATCAGGCTCCCTGACTTCAGACTATACTACAAAGCTACAGTAATCAAGACAGTATGGTACTGGCACAAAAACAGAAATATAGATCAATGGAACAGGATAGAAAGCCCAGAGATAAACCCACGCACATATGGTCACATTATCTTTGATAAAGGAGGCAGGAATGTACAGTGGAGAAAGGACAGCCTCTTCAATAAGTGGTGCTGGGAAAACTGGACAGGGACATGTAAAAGTATGAGATTAGATCACTCCCTAACACCATACACAAAAATAAGCTCAAAATGGATTAAAGACCTAAATGTAAGGCCAGACGCTATCAAACTCTTAGAGGAAAACATAGGCAGAACACTCTATGACATAAATGACAGCAAGATTCTTTTTGACCCACCTCCTAGAGAAATGGAAATAAAAACAAAGATAAACAAATGGGACCTAATGAATCTTAAAAGCTTTTGCACAGCAAAGGAAACCATAAACAAGACCAAAAGACAACCCTCAGACTGGGAGAAAATATTTGCAAATGAAGCGACTGACAAAGGATTAATCTCCAAAATTTATAAGCAGCTCATGCAGCTCAATAGCAAAAAAACAGACAACCCAATCCAAAAATGGGCAGAAGATCTAAATAGACATTTCTCCAAAGAAGATATACAGACTGCCAACAAACACATGAAAGGATGCTCAACATCTTTACTCATTAGAGAAATGCAAATCAAAACTACAATGAGATATCATCTCACACCAGTTACAATGGCCATCATCAAAAAATCTAGAAACAATAAATGCTGGAGAGGGTGTGGAAAAAAGGGAACACTCTTGCACTGCTGGTGGGAATATGAATTGGTACAGCCACTATGGAGAACGGTATGGAGGTTCCTTAAAAAACTACAAATAGAACTACCATATGACCCAGCAATCCCACTACTGGGCATATACCCTGAGAAAACCATAATTCAAAAATAGACATGTACCAAAATGTTCATAGCAGCCCTATTTACAATAGCCCGGAGATGGAAACAACCTAAGTGTCCATCATCGGATGAATGGGTAAACAAGATGTGGCACATATATACAATGGAATATTACTCAGCCATAAAAAGAAACGAAATTGAGCTATTTGTAATGAGGTGGATGGACCTAGAGTCTGTCATACATAGTGAAGTATGTCAGAAAGAGAAAAACAAATACTGTATGCTGACACATATATATGGAATTTAAGGAAAAAAAATGTCATGAAGAACCTAGGGGTAAGACAGGAATAAAGACACAGACCTACTAGAGAATGGACTTGAGGATATGGGGAGGGAGAAGGGTAAGCTGCGACAAAGTGAAAGAGCGGCATGGACATATATACACTACCAAACGTAAGGTAGATAGCTAGTGGGAAGCAGCCGCATAGCACAGGGAGATCAACTCGGTGCTTTGTGACCGCCTGGAGGGGTGGGACAGGGAGGGTGGGAGGGAGACGCAAAAGGGAGGGGATATGGGAACATATGTATATGTATAACTGATTAAATTTGTTATAAAGCAAAAAAATAAAAAATAAAAATAATTATAAAAAAAAGAATAGAAAATTATATTATATGTGTAATAAACTGCTGTTGAATTATTATTACAAATATATCATCACGATGTGAAGTTTTAAAAAGTCATATCAATAAGATAATGTAAGCAGAATAGTAACAATAAATAATACAGCAATGAGAAATAGCAATTGCCCTGAACTGTGTATTATAACAAAACTAAATGACAGATACTTCCTTGGTGACACAGTGGTTAAGAATCTGCCTGCCAATGCAGGGGACATGGCTTCGAGCCCTGGTCCGGGAAGATCCCACATGCCACAGAGCAACTAAGCCCATGTGCCACAGCTACTAGACCTGCACTCCAGAGCCCATGAGCCACAACCACTGAGTCCGCATGCCACAACTACTGAAGCCCGCACACCATAATGAAGCGTAGCCCCACTTGCAACAACTAGAGAAAGCCCGCACGCAGCAATGAAGACCCAATGCAGTCATAAACAAACAAACAAACAAATAAATAAATAAATTTATTTTTTTTAAAAATACCTAAATGACTATATAACACTTAGATGGTTAAATTTCTCCTTTTTTCTTCTTCTTTCTCCTCTATTTCTCTTCCCTCTTTCCTATCCCCTATCTTTAGCTATAATATTCACTTTTTAGTGTATTTGCCAATCTCACAACCCCATTTCCTGCAATCCCCCAGCAGGGGTGGGCCCTAGCTGCTATATACGTACCATGTACTCGATACTGCATCACCCTCTGAGCCCAAGATGACTGGACATGTGGAAACCTTCAACCTAAGCTGGGCTGAGTTTTCTTCTGGGCCCTCCCCTAAGCCATAGCTGATCAGATGAGGGTGAACATTTACCTCTGGTGTGCCAACCAGATTCTTCTCCTAGGAATTTGGACTTGTGATGTAATGATGTGGGTCAGCCTCTGCTATTTGGATAAACCAAGAATATTAGAAATTCAGAAGCTGTAAGGAGGCCATGCTTTTGTATTTGCTGATATTATGAAAGTTGATCTGGAAAAGAGGTGCTTAAAAAAGAGAAGATTCCCAGTTTCTTGACAGTCAGTTTCCAGCTACCCATGAGATGGAAACTACCCTTTCTACCATGGGTTTCCTTGAGACACTGTGTTTCTTACAAAAAGTTCCCCCTTTTCACTTAAGCTAATTTTAGTGGACTTCTGTTACCTACAACCAAATACACTGTAACTAAGACCCTTTTTCTCTTTTCCCTTTTCTTCCTCTTTTTTTTGGGGGGGGGCAAACATGCAAACTGCACACACACATACACACACTTACATATTCACACACATACACCCCTATTTAAATTATAAGCCAAGAATTCTAGAACTCTATATGCTGGGTGACTTTGAGTCCCTATCCTTTGCCACTTTATCTTTATTCATTGCATCAGCTAGAATGTTTCTTAGGTATCTATAAAAACAACAAGAAATAAATGTTGGGGATCACCTGTCCCAAAAGGATTGCAATACATTATATCATTTCCCCTCTCCTCACTAGCCTCTCACTTAATAAGGAATCATACTTCCTAACTCAGTCTTACTGATATTTCTGATTTTTCACAGAGCATATGTACTTATTGAAATGAATAGCATCCAGTTCCAATGTGAGGACAGAATAGATACCTTGAAGCTGCGTGTTCTTAGCTGCCTGTTCTATGAGCAGGGATGTTGCCATCCATCTTGATGCTAACAACATATGGACAAAGTATCTTATGAATGAACTATATGTTTCACTTTTTATTCAGTTACAAAATTACAAAGATTGGAAGTGATATTCTGTGTTACAATTCACATGGCATGTGAACTTGGTAGGGTTGATTTGTTTGTTTTTACTATCTTGAAAATTGACTGATAAATGATAAAATCAATATGTTGCTCAGTTATCAAAGGTAGCTAAAGTACAGGGTAACTATGCTATCATCTGTGAGTGCTATTGTAGGTTTTTTTAGTACAGTAGATTTAACTTTTGCTGCATTCAACCATGTAAAATTTGAGGATACTCACATAATATCATCTCAGAAGACAATTACCTTAATATCCTGGGAAAAAAATAAAGGTTTTACCAAGAAATGCTATATAATATCAATTTTTTTACTTTAAGAATATAAGGCTCTAAAGGAGAGGGGTCGTGTTTGCTTCAGCAACACATATACTAAAATTGGAACGATACAGAGAAGATTGGCATGGCCCTTGTGCAAGGGTGACATGCAAATTCATGAAGCATTCCATATTTCTGAGATTGGGATTGACATATATACACTATTGATACTACATATAAAATAGATAACTAATGAGAGCCTACTGTATAGCTCAGGGAACTCTACTCAGTGCTCTATGGTGACCTAAATGGGAAGGAAATCCAAAAAAGAGGGGATATATGTATACATATAGCTGATTCATTTTGTGGTACAGTAGAAACTAACACAACATGGTAAAGCAACTATACTCCAATAAAAATTAATTTAAAAAAATAACATGTATCTTAACATATAAATACTTTGATATGACTAAACTAGGAGACATAATGAAGGGGTCAGATGTCTACTGTGGCTAAACTCTAGAAAGACATTGAAATTAAACAATGTGAGGAAAATTTGCTAAGTGTCAAATTATTTGTAAAGATAATGAGTGAAACATAAAGCCTAAAAAAGGAAAAGATCCATTCATTCAACAAATTATTATTGCGCCAAGCATTGTGTTCAACTCTGGGGTTGCACCTGAAAGGACCAATAATAATCACATTGGCAGAGAGGAAGATGAATAGCATTCCTAACAGCGTGAACAACAGAAACAAAGGTACAAACAAGGGGATATGTGGAGCATATTTTAGGGACATTAATTAGATTCACTTGTTTTTATAGGGGAATTAGAAAAGTTCTTTAAGTTTAGAAAAGATATAGAAAGCCTTGGAAATCAGGCTAAGGAATTTGGACTTCGCCTTTGAGGGCAGTGACAAGCCACTTGAATGGCAATGGCAAGCAAAATTTTGAGCAAGAAAGACATACTATCACAGAGCTTTAAGAAAATAAATCTGGTAGTGAAGGCATACTTTCAGGGTGTAGATGAAGTTGAGACTCAAGATAGATTAATTAGGGGATCATTGAAATAGTCTAAGTGTCAGATGGTAAAGGCTGGATTAGGAAGTTAGCAGCAGATAGAAATAGGGAGAGGAAAATTTGAAAGGCCTGAATTTGAGAGCTGTGATTGGATGTGAAAGAAAAGAAAGGAGAGAGTCAAAGGTTACAATGAGTTTAAGGCCTAGGTGGCTCAAAAAAATTACTGAGTCAAGACAGGAATCTAGTTTTAAGGAAATTTACGAGTTCAGTGTTAGGCATGTTGAACTGGAGACAATATGGGGCCATCCAAATGGAATTATTGGATGGATTATTTAATGGTGAAAATGATAAGGCTGAGAATATAAATTCTGAATCATATACATAAAGTATCAACTATTGTAGAGTCTGATCCCCATGCTAGGAGACATTGGGGGAAATGAAGAAAGTTAACATAGCTCTGCCCTCAAGAGTTTATAATTCCAATAGTATACTAAATGCTAAACTATGTTGTACAGTATTATAAGAGGTTAGAGAAGAGAGAAATAAATGTGGGGTAAGACAATCACTGAAGGCTTCTTAAAAGATGTGGTACTTATGTCTGAACTAAAGAAGAGCCTGAGGCTTATCTGGTGGCGCAGTGGTTGAGAGTCAACCTGCCGATGCAGGGGACACGGGTTCATGCCCTGGTCCGGGAAGATCCCACATGCTGTGGAGCGTCTAGGCTCGTGAGCCATGGCCGCTGAGCCTGCACACACGGAGCCTGTGCTCCGCAACGGGAGAGGCCACAACAGTGAGAGGCCCACGTATTGCAAAAAAAAAAAAAAAAAAAAAAAAGGAAAGAAGAACCTGTAAGACTTGTAGAATATTTTAATGATAAATATTTTATGATTTAATTTTGATAAATTAAAGAATAATGATAATCTCTTCCCAGCCAAGAAAATGAGTCTTTCTTCATAAGATTAGACCCTGCAGATGTTGGAAAACTAAAAGAATGTGACAAGGAACTTAATGAACATTAGGCACCAGGCTGAGCTACTTGATAGCACTTTTTCTATCACTTTCCTACCTGGTTTACCTTACCTCGTTTCTCAGAAAGCTCTTGGGACATCACTACAGAAAAACGCTTAATTCTCTTAACTTGTGATGCAGGATCAGAAAAAATAAATGTGTTGCCTTAAAGGGTGAAATAAGTGACTGGAAAATAAAATACAATTTTAGCAAACATTTTAGAGTGTTTACTCCTCAGAGCACTAGGCTGGGTTGAAAGGAGGAAACGTAGAGGCATATAAACATGACATATCCCCTGCTCTCAAAGGGGCTTGTGGTCTGGCAGAGATGATCATCTATACATAAGACAAAGTATATAGGATCAGAAGGAAGGCAAACGCAGCTCTGAAAGTTGTGAATCGAAATCCCTATGATATGGTGTGGAAGGAAGGGTCACTTGTGAACCCTGTTCCAGTGACAGAGTTCAGCCAGTACCAATTGGCATGCCATGTAAAATTGCAATGGGCTTATCAGTTAAAGAAAATGATTTACAAGCTGTACTCTGTGTTTTGAACTTAAGCATTTATTTCTAAATCGAGTGCAATTTGAAGAAAAATGTAAATGAAGAGCTTCTTTTATTTTAAAACTTAATTTTGGGTGATGTCATTATGCAAAGCATCAGAAATAGTCTTGAAAACGAAGAAAAAAATTCTTCATAACTCACATTTTACAACTCTAATATTTCAAGCAAAGAGTTGGATGAAAGTAAGAAAGAAAGCAAAATTCAGTAGCTTTTTGGCTGGAAAAGTTTGGCACTCTTCCATGACTTGCTTGCTGCAAGAGCCAGAATTTGATTCAGGGAGGAGCTGAAAGCTTCTCCATGCTGCTCCGGTGGCCCAGAGATTCTGGCTTTGGACAGCACCATCTGGACCAGTGTGAACGACAAAGTCAAACCTCCCACGTGCATTTGCCTGACTGGGCAAATCAACTTCAGAGCAAGGGCACAGGCTGCCTCTCAGGCTCCATCAGCTTTCTTCCTTGGTGGTGTGGATAGCTCCAAGGTGCCACTGCCATCATGAAGAGAGTAAGGCAGCTTTTCCTGTTGCCGTATATTGCAAATCATCCAATTGTGATTTGCTATTTATCCCCTTTTTTGGCAGCTATAGTTACTCAGCTTCCTGTATCATCTTCTCTTCTGTGAATCAAAGAGCTTTCCTCGCATATAAATCCTATCAAGTGTCTTCTTTGGCAATTCCTCATTAGAGGAGGTTTTTCCTGATTGTTTTATAAATGGGTGTGAATGTGGCTGGTGAGGCTGAGCTGAGCCCCACAGAATGTATTGTATCCCAAATCTTGCTTAGGATTTTAGTCTGTCAGTTATTTTAGTCATGCCTGCTTTTCTCTTTCACTACTCTTGACAAAAGTTAAAGTTCTGAGATCACTGCAATAGATTTTGAAACCAAATGAAGAGCTCATAAAGCCTATACAGTAATCTATGCTTCCATGTTCCATGTCTCCAAGAAAATCTAAATACCATCTCTAATGTCACTCTTGTTTTGTTTTGTTTTGATTTGGCCCAAGTGATTTTCCACCTAAAATCAAGCTGAGAGAGGAAGACACTCTATTGATTCTGCTGCCTGTCTAGTGCAATGGATATCTACTGACATTTTCTTTCTTTCTTTCTTTCTTTCTCTCTTTTAAATTGAAGTGTAGTTGATTTATGATGTTGTGTTGCTAATGTTTTCTTGTGCAATACAAATAACATTTTCCCTTTTTAACTAACCCCCATCTTAATAGGCAAAAGAAGATCTATTCCCAAACAAACTTGGTGCTGTTGATCAAAAGTGACAATAACATGCAACCTGCCAATTTGAATCCATTTCCAAAACACCTGTGCAAATTTCTTATACCTTGATATTTCAAATGTAGACTAGTCCAGCTAGTTCACAGGTTCCCCAAATGAGCTATATGTAAGCATTTTGAAGTCCTTGAATTGTCAGCATTTAGGCCAGAGAGAGCTCTAAGAGACTTTCTGCCCTCAGTTTATAAAACTGAATTTTAAAAATAAAACAAAAAGGCTGCCAGCTGGGTTTCTTGCTGAGCTGACTTTGCAAAAATTTGAGATTATATTTTTAACCCTAATGAGCTCTTTGTCCCAGATTGGTCAAGAATGCTCTAGTGAGTACATATGTGGCTTTAGTAAATAATCATGAAAATTTAGGGATAATGTCAGGTAAAATCACTTTATAAGAATGAAGGTAATTGTTAGTCTGAATCAATACACAGGAGAAGGTAACCCACTCTGAGTACAGATTTATAGGTAGGTTACATGCATGGGAATGTCAGAAGTTAAACAATGTCACTAGTCCAGGATATGCCTTCAGGATTAGAATAGAACTAAAGATGGCTATAATCTAATCAACTGCAATGTAATTTCTCTAAAGAATGTATGGTACTTTCCTGTATGGAGTCTATAAAAAGGAGAATTGGATAGAAAAAACTGCTTGAATTTTTTCTATTTCTTGATAGAAAAAAATGCTTGTGTTAACTAACTCTGTCCAGGAAAGACAGGCACAATATATTGCAATAATGATAATGATAATTATAGAATCATAAACATTATCATTTATTGATGTTTAAGCGATGTAATATATGTGAAGCATGTAGAACAGTGCCTGGCACAAGTACCTAAGTGTAAGCTATAATTACTATGAAGCTGTAATAGTACAATAAAACACTCTACAAAGTAATTTACAAACTTTAGTTTAAAATCTGCAGCCAGCCCACAACCCTAAGTGTTTTTACCAACCTTCAACCCTACTCCCTCCACACACCCAAATACCCTTAAAAGCTGGTCTTCCGCCATCCATCTAATTGCACAAGCCAGGACTAGGCACAATCCTGAACACCACCTTCTCCTTCATTCTTCAAATCTCATCCTTCAAGAACGTTTATTGATTTTATTTCATTTTGTTAATATATCTGTCACTAACTTCTTTGTACCTCCAGGGTCACCGCCATGGTCCAAGCCATCATTTTCTCCTTCCTAGACTATTGCAAATAGCTTCCTAACTGGTCTCCTTGTATACCAGGGGTACCAGTTGTGTACCCCTTTCTGCTATTTAAGGAGATTCTCCATAAAGTAGTCAGAGTGATCCCTTCAAAACCCAAATCTGATCACTGACATTCTCTTTACTGGCTTTCTATTGTTCTTACACTATTACTAACCAAATCATCAACTAGCCCTGCAAGGTCATGCTTAGTCTATTCCCTGCTTACCTCTCCAACCAGAAACTGTACCACTACCACTCTTGCTCCATATGCTTCAGCAACATCACTTTCTTCCAGTTCATAAAAATGTGTTTAAAATGAGGACTTGATCTGGAAAGTCGGGGAAGTCCTCCCAGAGAAAATGAGGTTTGAGCTGAGAAGCTGGAGGATAAGTATGTGTTAAGTTAATGGCAGAGCCTGGTCGGGTGGTGGTGTGGGGAAGAGTGAGAAGTAATTTGGAGAAAAGGAGACCATTCCAGGAGAAGAGAACAAGTGGCATGAGCAAAAGACCTGGAGAGGAAATGAGCTTGGTATGTTCTAGAAAAGAGAGTGTCGCTTAAGGGTAATGATCAAGAAGGAAAATAATACGAGTTGAAACCAGACAAGGGGTGGGGGTCAAAGTGTGTTGAGACTGTAGCCTACCGTAAGGAATTTGCAAATGATAATAAACAAATGAGCTAAATGATTAGACCTTCATTTTTGTAAACTACAATTTGGTTCTTACTTCAAATTTTAAAACATGAGTTTCACCCTTGTTTTAGCCAAATATAAGTGTGTGTTCTTCACTAAGTCATCAATGAAGTCTCTTGGACCTGGCTTGGTAGACAGTAGCCAAGAGGTACCAGGGTACAGAGAAAGGAATGCATTGTTGGTGGGGTTTCAGGTGCACTGGCACAACTGTGCAAGACAAGAACCTGGCCCACACTGTATGACACAAGCCAACTCTCTCCCTTTTGGATCCAATAACTATTACTCAACAGTTGAGAGAACAGAACCAACAAACAGCTTGCCTGGATTAACCAGTTGAAAGATGAACTTTTATATTGCTTTTGAAAAATAAAGTCGATTGGGGAACAACTTGGGGGCAAAGAGAAATAAACAAATTACATATTTGCAATTCTACCATGATCTATTTAAACATAGGGGCTGGAGAGGAATAATGTGTGGAAGGAAGGAGAGAAGGAAGAAAGGTGGAAGGGAGGGAGGGAAGGAGGGAGGGAGGAAGAGAAAAGAAAAAAAATAAACCCAAAGCTTTAAGTAAAGAGAAAAGGGCTTAAATAAAAAAGAGCATTTTGATTTGTTGCTTTTCAAGACTTTTCAGTGGAAGAAACAAGGATAAAGGAAAGTATCAAAATATTGTCTGAAAAACATCCCAGCATTTTCCAAAAGGCATTTTTCAACAAAGGCTTGAGACAATTTCCAATTATTCATATATTTTATCATCAAGAAAGGTAGCTTTGTTTTCCAAATTTTAAGAATAGAGAGAAACCAAGGCACTGCATTCTTGTGTAGCATATGCAAGTCACTCTTAACAGAACATGAAATGAAACAGGTTTCTTGGTGTCTCATCTACCTTAGTTCACCATTATCATGGAAAATTCCATGAGGGCAGGGAGGATCTTATCCCATTGCCATTAGTATCTACCACAGAGCATGCTACATAGTACCTGCTCAATAAATATTTGTTAAATGGCTGAGTAAACCATTCCTCCCCAGGCTCAGAAGTACCATTTGCTCTTCATTCATTGTCTGGAGTTTCTACCTATAGAGAGCAATATAGAACTTGCCAATATCAGTGTCTTAGAAACTGAATACATATCAATTTGGCAGGTTGCATTGTCCCACTTATGTTTTAGAAAGTAAGTTTCTTCTTAGACATCTGTTTGCTTAAAACTCTTGGGTTTTCTTAATGGTAGTATTTAAAGACAGTTATTTTTAGTTGACATTTTCCATTTTAACAAGGAATGAGCATAACATGCATGATTGCACTACACTGTCTTTGCACTCATATAAGGGAGGTCATGGGCTCTGGCTTCTGCTGGTGAAGTAGGTGTCTGGATTAATCTGAGTTTAGCTGGTCATGCCCTTCCAAGTGTCCACATTCTACCTACCCTTCACACAGCAGATTAAGAGCCATCTCACTATATTCCATGCTAAATTCTACCTTGTTTGTGTTTGAAGAATAGATTTTTTTAGCTATCAAAGTGGTATACTCTAGCATATATTCTAATTTGTTAATCCTTGTGTGAAATACAGGTTGTTGACCTATCATTCAGATGGTGATTCAGTATATATTAACCTCCCATCAATGTGCTGAAGGCAACGTCAGGCACTTTTATACACTTTGCCTTATTAATCCTCTCAACAACTTTGTGAATAGGTGTTGTTACTCCATTACCACAAATGAGTAAACTGAGTTTCAAGGGAGGTGTATAATTTGCACATAGTCATACAAAGGGGCATTCCAAGCTTCTGGAATTATTGTTGCCTTGGCAACCATATCATTCTTCTCAAATGAAGCTTCTTGTATTCATTTTATACTATGACTAAAACAATGCATATTAATGACAGAAGTATCTTAACATAGAAACAAGAAAAAGGGAAAAGGAAAAATAAGAACAAAAAGCAACCATAATAAAAACTGTTTAGAGACAACTGCTGGAAATGACTTGCTATATGTTTTTCAGGGATTTTTCTATGTATATTTTTAAGGAGTCAGACTTTGGATAGTTTTATAATACTTTTTTTTCAATTAACAATTATGATCGGGGCTTCCCTGGGTGGTCCAGTGGTAAACAATCTGCCTTCCAGTGCAGGAGATGGGGGTTTGATCCCTGATTGGGCAACTAAGCCAACATGCCACAATTAGAGAGAGAAAACCACACCTGCAACTAGAGAGATACCCTTGTGCCACAACGAAGACCTGACACAGCCAAAAAAAAACCAAAAACAAACAAACAAAAAAAAACAATTATGATCATATATTATTCCAATAAAAAAGACTACATCATAATTTTAATGGCTGCCTTATATTCCATCTCATGGATCTGCCATAATTTATTTAATCAATCCTCCTTTTTCTATACTTATAAGCTGTTTCCAATGTTTTACTGTAACAAATCATGCGGCAAAGAAATTCATTACAACTCTGTTTTTACCCACATCTTTATTAATTTATTTGAAATAAATTCCTACAGTGGAATTTCTGGATCAAAAAGCATGCACATTTTGCAGTTTGTTTGCTTGTTTTGATATATATTCACTGTGTCTCTTAATTTGAGCCCAGGACTAAAGCCCAAGCCAGGGGAGACATATTTCAAAGAGGAAGAAATGTTTCCATGTTTCTCTTCTGCTTTCTTATGATTATCCAAGCCTCACCTGAATTGTTATCATTCCCTAGTCATCACTTCTTCCAGTCACTTGCAGTCTCTGCATTCGTACTTTGCCAGTAATTCGCTTAAGACAGCCAAGAGGGCAGAGCTAGAATCTGACTAATGTCTCAGTATTAATGATGACTGGTCACAGGGAGCCACACAACTATGAGGAGGCAGATATATAATTATTAGCATTTGGTAGCTGAATGAATCTTTCTGAAATAGGAACCTCTGAGTCCAATAATTCAACTACTTAAACTTTAATTCTATTTTCTTTCCAGTCCTTTAGATTTTTCTTTCGATTATGATTCTTACTTTCAGTCACTGGTCCCTAATACATTTTTTTAAAAAATCATTAGGGGAGCAGCTGCTGCAGCTGGCAGGTGGGGTGGGGGACGGCCGAGCTGACCACACACAGACCCGGGGCGGCGGCACTGCGTCCCCAGGGCAGCCGGCGCCGGGGACATGCGCTGATTCGATCCCTCCGGAGAAGAAATAAGAGACCTCGGAGGAAGATGGCGGAAGAGTAAGACGCGGAGATCACCTTCCTCCCCACAGATACATCAGAAATTCATCTACACGTGGAACAACTCCTACAGAACACCTACTGAACACTGACAGAAGACCTCAGACCCCCCAAAAGGCAAGAAACTCCCCCACATACCTGGGTAGGGCAAAAGAAAAAAAAGAATAAACAGAGACAATAGCATAGGGACGGGACCTGCACCAGTGGGAGGGAGCCGTGAAGGAGGAAAGGTTTCCACACACTAGAAGACCCTTCGCGGGCGGAGACTGTGGGTGGCGGAGGGGGAAAGCTTCGGAGTAGCAGAGGAGAGCACAGCAACAGGGGTGTGGGGGCCAAAGCGGAGAGATTCCGGCACAGAGGATCGGTGCCCTCAGGCACACACCAGCCCGAGAGGCTTGTCTGCTTGGCCGCCGGGGCGGGAGGGGCTGGGAGCTGAGGCTCGGGTATCGGCTTTCAGTCGGAGCGCAGGGAGAGGACTGGGGCTGGCGGCAGGAAGAGAGCCTGAAGGGGTTAGTGCACCACGGCTAGCCAAGAGGGAGTCCGGGGAAAGGGTCTGGAGCTGCCGAAGAGGCAAGAGACTTTTTTCCCTTTTGTTTCCTGGTGCACGAGGAGAGGGCATTAAGAGGGCTGCTTGGGGAAGCGCCGGAGACAGGCGCGAGCCGCGGCTAAAGGCGCGGACCTCGGAGATGGGCGTGGGACGCTGGGGCTGCTGCTGCCGCCGCCGCCGCAGGACCTTTGTGCGAGCGCGGGTCACTGTCCGCCCCTCCTTCCAGGGGGCCTGTGCACCCCAACACTGCCGGGGCACCGGGACCCGGGGACGGCTTTCCCGGGAAAGCGCACGGAGCACCTTGGGCTGCTGCAACGTCACGCCGGACTCTGCCGCCGCAGGCCTGCCCCACACTGCACGCCCCTCCCTCCCCTCTGCCTGAGTGAGCCAGAGCCCCTGAATCAGCGGCTCCTTTAAACCCGTCCTGTCTGAGCGAAGAACGGACGCCCTCTGGCGACCTACGCGCAGAGGCGGGGCCAGGTCCAAGGCTGAGACCCGGGAGCTGTGAGAGCAGAGACAGGGAAATCTCTCTGTGCAGCCTCGGAGGCAGCGGATTAAAGCTCCATGGTCCATTTGATGTGCCCTGCGTCTGTGGAGTGCATGAATGGACAGCGAATCATCCCAAATTGAGGAAGTGGACTTTGAGGACAAGATTTAAGACTTTCCCCCCTTTTCCTCTTTTTACAACGAATTAACCAAAATTAAGGAGGTGGACTTAGAGAGCAAGATTTCAGACTTCTCGCCCTTTTCCTCTTTTTACAACGAATTATCCCAAATTGAGGAGGTGGACTTGGAGAGCAAGATTTTTGATGTTTCCCCCTGCTCTCTTTTTGTGAATGTGTATGTGTAATCTTCTGTGTAAGATTCTCTCTGTATAGCTTTGCTATATATGTCCCAGGGTTGTATCTGTCCATTTCTTTTTTTTCCAATAATTACTTTTTAATTTTAATAACGCTACTATATTTCATACTTTATTCTATTTTACTTTACCTGCTCTTTCTTTTTTTCCTACCTTCCCTTCCTCCCTCGCTCCGCTCCTCCTTTCCTTCTTTCTTTTTCTTTCCTCCCTCCCTCCCTCCCACCCTTCTTCTTTCCATTTTCTTTTTCTTCCCTTCCTCCCTCCCTCCCTCCTGTCTTTCTTTCTTTCCTTCCTCCCTCCCTCCCTCCCTTATTCCATTCACTCTTCCTTTTGCTTTCATTCCTCCCTCCCTCCCTCCTTTCTTTCTTTCTTTCTTTCCATCCTTCCTCCCTCCCTCCTTTCTTTCTTTCTTCCTTCCTTCCTTCCTTTCTTCCCTTCTTCCTTTCTTTCCCTCTCTCTTTCTTTCTTCTACTAATTCTTTCTTTCTACTTTTTCTCCCTGTTATTCTGAGCCGGGTGGATGAAAGGCTCTTGGTGCTGCAGCCAGGAGTCAGTGCTGTGCCTCTGAAGTGGGAGAGCCAACTTCAGGACACGGGTCCACAAGAGACCTCCCAGCTCCACATAATATCAAGCAGCGAAAATCTCCCAGAGATCTCTATCTCAACACCAGAACCCAGCTTCAGTCAACGACCAGCAAGCTACAGTGCTGGTCACCCTATGACAAGCAACTAGCAAGGCAGGAACACAACCCCACCCATTAGCAGAGAGGCTACCTAAAAACATAATAAGGCCACAGGCACCCCAAAACACACCACCAGACGTGGACCTGTCCACCAGAAAGACAAGATCGAGCCTCAACCACCAGAACACAGGCATTAGTCCCCCCACCAGGAAGCCTACACAACCTACTGAAACAACCTTAGCCACTGGGGACAGACACCAAAAACAACGGGAACTACGAATCTGCAGCCTGCAAAAAGGAGACCCCAAACACAGTAACATAAGCAAAATGAGAAGAAAGAAAAACACACAGCAGGAGAAGGAGCAAGATAAAAACCTACCAGACCTAACAAATGAAGAGGTAATAGGCAGTCTACCTGAAAAAGAATTCAGAATAATGATAGTAAAGCTGATCCAAGATTCTATTTCCAAGATCCAAAATCTTGGAAATAGAATAGACAAAATGCAAGAAACAGTTATCAGGGAACTAGAAGAACTAAAGATGAATCAAGCATCGATTAAAAACACAATAAATGAAATGAAAACTACTCTAGATGGGATCAATAGCAGAATAACTGAGGCAGAAGAACGGATAAGTGAGGTGGAAGATAAAATAGTGGAAATAACTGATGCAGAGCAAAATAAAGAAAAAAGAATGAAAAGAACAGAGGACAGTCTCAGAGACCTCTGGGACAACATTAAACGCACCAACGTTCGAATTATAGGGGTTCCAGAAGAAGAAGAGAAAAAGAAAGGGACTGAGAAAATATTTGAAGAGATTATAGTTGAAAACTTCCCTTATATGGGAAAGGAAATAGTTAATCAAGTCCAGGAGGCACAGAGAGTCCCATACAGAATAAATCCAAGGAGAAATACGCCAAGACACATATTAATCAAACTGTCAAAAATTAAACACAAAGAAATCATATTAAAAGCAGCAAGAGAGAAAAAAAACAAATAACACACAAGGGAATCCCCATCAGGATAACAGCTGATCTCTCAGCAGAAACTCTACAAGCCAGAAGGGAGTGGCAGGACATAATTAAAGTGATGAAGGAGAGAAACCTGCAACCAAGATTACTCTACCCAGCAAGGATCTCATTCAGATTTGATGGAGAAATTAAAACGTTTACAGAGAAGCAAAAGCTGAGAGTTCAGCACCACCGAACCAGCTTTACAACAAATGCTAAAGGAACTTCTCTAGGCAAGAAACACAACAGAAGGAATATACCTACAATAACGAACCCAAAGCAATTAAGGAAATGGGAATAGGAACATACATATCAATAATTACCTTAAATGTAAATGGACTAAATGCTCCCACCAAAAGACACAGAGTGGCTAGATGGAAACAAAAACAAGACCCATATATATGCTGTCTACAAGAGACCCACTTCAGACCTAGAGACACATACAGATTGAAAATAAGGGGATGGAAAAAGATATTCCATGCAAATGGAAATCAAAAGAAAGCTGGAGTAGCAATTCTTATATCAGACAAAATAGACATTAAAATAAAGACTACTAGAAGAGACAAAGAAGGACACTACATAACGATAAAGTGATCGATCCAAGAAGAAGATATAACAATTGTAAATATATATGCACCCAACATAGGAGCACCTCAATACATAAGGCAAATACTAACAGCCATAAAAGGGGAAATCGACAGTAACACAATCATAGTAGGGGACTTTAACACCCCACTTTCACCAATGGACAGATCATCCAAAATGAAAATAAATAAGGAAACAGAAGCTTTAAATGATACATTAAACAAGATGGACTTAGTTGATATTTATAGGACATTCCATCCAAAAACAACAGAATACACATTTTTCTCAAGTGCTCATGGAACATTCTCCAGGATAGATCATATCTTGGGTCACAAATCAAGCCTTGGTAAATTTAAGAAAATTGAAATTGTATCAAGTATCTTTTCCGACCACAATGCTACGAGACTAGACACCAATTACAGGAAAAGATCTGTAAAAAATACAAACACATAGAGGCTAAACAATATACTACTCAATAACGAAGTGATCACTGAAGAAATCAAAGAGGAAATTAAAAAATACCTAGAAACAAATGACAATGGAGACACGACGACCCAAAACCTATGGGACGCAGCAAAAGCAGTTTTAAGGGGGGAGTTTATAGCAGTACAATTCCACCTTAAGAAACAGGAAACATCTCGAGTAAACATCCTGACCCTGCACCTAAAGCAATTAGAGAAAGAAGAACAAAAAAACCCCAAATTTAGCAGAAGGAAAGAAATCATAAAGATCAGATCAGAAATAAATGAAAAAGAAATGAAGGAAACGATAGCAAAGATCAACCAAACTAAAAGCTGGTTCTTTGAGAAGATAAACAAAATTGACAAACCATTAGCCAGACTCATCAAGAAAAGAAGGGAGAAGACTCAATTCAATAGAGTTAGAAATGAAAAAGGAGAAGTAACAACTGACACTGCAGAAATACAAAAGATAATGAGAGATTACTACAAGCAACTCTATGCCAATAAAATGGACAACCTGGAAGAAATGGACAAATTCTTAGAAAGGCACAACCTGCCAAGACTCAATCAGGAAGAAATAGAAAATATGAATAGACCAATCACAAGCACTGAAATTGAAACTGTGATTAAAAATATTCCAAAAAACGAAAGCCGAGGACCAGATGGCTTCACAGACGAATTCTGTCAAACATTTAGAGAAGAGCTAACACCCATCCTTCTCAAACTCTTCCAAACAATATCAGAGGAAGGAACACTCCCAAACTCATTCTACGAGGCCACCATCACCTTGATACCAAAACCAGGCAAGGATGTCACAAAGAAAGAAAACTACAGGCCAATATCACTGATGAACATAGATGCAAAAATCCTCAACAAAATACTAGCAAACAGAATCCAACAGCACATTAAAAGGATCATACACCATGATCAATTGGGGTTTATTCCAGGAATGCAAGGATTCTTCAATATATGCAAATCAATCAACGTGATACACCATATTAACAAGTTGAAGGAGAAAAACCATATGATCATCTCAATAGATGCAGAGAAAGCTTTCGACAAAATTCCACACCCATTTATGATAAAAACCCTGCAGAATGTAGGCATAGAGGGAACTTTCCTCAAAATAATAAAGGCCATATATGACAAACCCACAGCCAACATTGTCCTCAATGGTGAAAAACTGAAACGATTTCCACTAAGATCAGGAACAAGACAAGGCTGCCCACTCTCACCACTCTTATTCAACCTAGTTTTGGAAGTTTTAGCCACAGCAATCAGAGAAGAAAAGGAATCCAAATCGGAAAAGAAGAAGTAAAGCTGTCACTGTTTGCAGATGACATGATACTATACATAGAGAATCCTAAAGATGCTACCAGAAAACTACTAGAACTAATCAATGAATTTGGTAAAGTTGCAGGATACAAAATTAATGCACAGAAATCTCTGGCATTCCTGTACACTAATGATGAAAAATCTGAAAATGAAATCAAGAAAACACTCCCATTTACCATTGCAACAAAAAGAATAAAATATCTAGGAATAAACCTACCTAAGGAGATAAAGACATTTATGCAGAAAATTATAAGACACTGATGAAAGAAATTAAATATGATACAAATAGATGGAGAGATATACCATGCTCTTGGATTGGAAGAATCAATATTGTGAAAATGACTCTACTACACAAAGCAATCTACAGATTCAATGCAATCCCTATCAAACTACCACTGGCATTTTTCACAGAACTAGAACAAAAAATTTCAAAATTTGTTTGGAAAAACAAAAGACCCTGAATAGCCAAAGCAATCTTGAGAACGAAAAACGGAGCTAGAGGAATCAGGCTCCCTGACTTCAGACTATACTACAAAGCTACAGTAATCAAGACAGTGTGGTACTGGCATAAAAACAGCAAGATAGATCAATGGAACAGGATAGAAAGCCCTGAGATAAACCCACGCACATATAGTCAACTTATCTTTGATAAAGGAGGCAGGAATATACAGTGGAGAAAGGACAGCCTCTTCAATAAGTGGTGCTGGGAAAACTGGACAGGGACATGTAAAAGTATGAGATTAGATCATTCCCTAACACCATACACAAAAATAAGCTCAAAATGGATTAAAGACCTAAATGTAAGGCCAGAAACTATCAAACTCTTAGAGGAAAACATAGGCAGAACACTCTATGACATAAATCACAGCAAGATCCTTCTGGACCCACCTCCTAGAGAAATGGAAATAAAAACAAAGATAAACAAATGCGACCTGATGAAACTTCAAAGCTTTTGCACAGCAAAGGAAACCATAAACAAGACCAAAAGACAACCCTCAGAATGGGAGAAAATATTTGCAAATGAAGCAACTGACAAAGGATTAATCTCCAAAATTTATAAGCAGCTCATGCAGCTCAATAGCAAAAAAACAAACAACCCAATCCAAAAATGGGCAGAAGATCTAAATAGGCATTTCTCCAAAGAAGATATACAGACTGCCAACAAACACATGAAAGAATGCTCAACATCATTAATCATTAGAGAAATGCAAATCAAAACTACAATGAGATATCATCTCACACCAGTCAGAATGGCCATCATCAAGAAATCTAGAAACAATAAATGCTGGAGAGGGTGTGGAGAAAAGGGAACACTCTTGCACTGCTGGTGGGAATGTGAATTGGTACAGCCACTATGGAGAATATTATGGAGGTTCCTTTAAAAACTAAAAATAGAACTACCATATGACCCAGCAATCCCACTACTATGCATATACCCTGAGAAAACCATAATTCAAAAAGAGACATGTACCAAAATGTTCATTGCAGCTCTATTCACAATAGCCCAGAGCTGGAAACAACCTAAGTGTCCATCATCGGATGAATGGATAAAGAAGATGTGGCACATATATACAATGGAATATTACTCAGCCATAAAAAGAAACGAAACTGAGCTCTTTGTAATGATGTGGATAGACCTAGAGTCTGTCATACAGAGTGAAGTAAGTCAGAAAGAGAAAGACAAATACCGTATGCTAACACATATATATGGAATTTTTAAAAAATGTCATTAAGAACCTAGGGGTAAAACAGGAATAAAGACACAGACCTACTTGAGAATGGACTTGAGGATATGGGGAGGGGGAAGGGTAAGCTGTGACAAAGCGAAAGAGAGACATGGACATATATACACTACCAAACGTAAGGTAGATAGATAGTGGGAAGCAGCCGCAGAGCACAGGGAGATCAGCTCGGTGCTTTGTGACCCCCTGGAGGGGTGGGATGGGGAGGGTGGGAGGGAGGGAGATGCATGAGGGAAGGGATTTGGGAACAGATGTATATGTATGACTGATTCACTTTGTTATAAAGCCGAAACTAATAAAAAAATCATTAGACTTTTTTTTCTTACATTTTTTTTCTTGGGAGGAAATGTGTTAGCAGAATATCTACAAATACAGTTCAGGTTAAGTGATTTCATCCTCAATGTTGAAATGCAATTAGGACTTAAAATAGCCTGTAAGAAATGCCATATTTCAGTAACTGTGAGTAGAGGAAAACAGCCTATATTTGAAAATGAATTCATTGCTGACACATGAAAGGAGTTTATTTGATGCTTTCACATCTCCATTAAAGGCCTGATTGGAGAACAGTATGGAGGTTCCTTAAAAAACTAAAAATAGAACTACCATGCAACCCAGCAATCCCACTACTGGGCATACACCCTGAGAAAACCATAATTCAAAAAGAGTCATGTACCACAATGTTCATTGCAGTTCTATTTACAATAGCCAGGACATGGAAGCAATCTAAGTATCCGTCGACAGATGAATGGATAAAGAAGATGTGGCACATATATACAATGGAATATTACTCAGCCATAAAAAGAAATGAAATTGAGTTATTTTCAGTGAGATGGATGGACCTAGAGTCTATTATACAGAGTTAAGTAAGTCAAAAAGAGAAATATAAATACTGTATGCAAACACATATATAGAGAATCTTAAAAAAAATGGTTCTGAAGAACCTAGGGGCAGGACAGGAATAAAGACGCAGATGTAGAGAATGGATTTGAGGACACGGGGAGGGGGAAGGGTAAACTGGGACGAAGTGAAAGGGGTGCATGGACTTATGTATACTAACAAATGTAAAATAGATATCTAGTGGGAAGCAGCCACATAGCACAGGGAAATCAGCTCGGTGCTTTGTGACCACCTAGAGGGGTGTGATAGGGAGTGTGGGAGGGAGACGCAAGAGGGAGGAGATATGGGGATATATGTATATGCATAGCTGATTCACTTTGTTATAAAGCAGAAACTAACACACCATTGTAAAGAAATTATACTCCAATAAAGATGTTTTTTTAAAAAAAAGGCCTGATTGACTGGCGTCACAACCCTTTTGGGTCATTTCTTTTGTTAATGGGAAAGTCTCCCCTCTTTAGCACATTAATAAATGAATGATCATAATGAAGGTCTAGACTCTAAAGCACAAACCCAGGAACACCCAGATATATTTTGATTGCTTCAGGGCAATTCTTGTTACAATAAATAATATTAAAATACTGTCTCTATAGAGAGACAAATACAAAGAAGGCCGGACTGCAGTTAAAGCCTCTATCAAGCTGGACTCACCGCTGCTGTGTCTAACACAACAGGATGCTTAGCATCATCTGTTGCAGCAGGATTTCATGTGCATCCAGATTTCCCTGTCAATAGTCTGAATAGCAACTCTTTCTCAATTAAGGTGATATTTTTATTTTATTTTTTTTTTTATTTTTATTTTTTTTTTGCGGTATGCGGGCCTCTCACTGTTGTGGCCTCCCCCGTTGCGGAGCACAGGCTCCGGACGCGCAGGCTCCGGACGCGCAGGTTCAGCGGCCATGGCCCACGGGCCCAGCCACTCCGCGGCATATGGGATCCTCCCAGACCGGGGCACGAACCCGTATCCCCTGCATCGGCAGGCGGACTCTCAACCACTTGCGCCACCAGGGAGGCCCAAGGTGATATTTTTAAACCATGATAGTGTACAAAAAAATAAGCTGTATAGAATATGGAAGCAAGATTTCCAGAAAATGCCCTTTGCAACCCTTTCTCCCTCTCCGTTTCTAGAATCAAATCTTTATTTTGAATTCTGGTCACCTCCCTCCTGGGTAACTACAGTCGTCTAGCAATCCTCCCTACATCCAAATGCATTCCACTACAATAAATCCTGTAACTCAAGCGATGCCATAAATACCTAATCTCTGGTATATTACTGACATACAAAAGTGAGAAATCATAAAGGAAAGTGGAAAATTAAAACAGTCAAGGAAGATGGGAGTTGAATATTGAGGAGGAGGCATGATTTGAATGGGTAAGAGGAAACGAAATTTGTGTCTACCCTAGCACACAACAGTGCCCCATTCTACCCTGACTAGATGGCCCATATGGCCCATGCTGGGAATCTCCCTGAGAAAGATTGAGAGAGAAGGAGAGATTGATTTGACTGCAGTTCCCTGCTAGGTTTCTAAGCCAAGACTTATTTAAGGAACAGCCTGGAGAACATCCACTTTGAAGGAACAGCTTAATACTATGAACTTTCTCCCCACCCCTGGTCCTCTCATCCATGTCTGGGGCTCAACACTTCGGGAGACCTCAGGCAAGTTCCTCCATCTCTCTAGCCAGTGTTCTCCCTTCAAGCTTTGCCACAAGACCATAGTGAGAAAAATTGTTAGCAAAAATTCTGAAAGCAACCTAAATGTAAAGAGCCCAGCAAATTTTCAGTGTCTCAAATGTTAGAAAAGCATGTGCACATTGACCATTCCAGTCTCTCTTTAGAGACTCCTTTCATTCAGAATTAAAGGAGGGAGGAGGAAGGAGACTGGTTGAGGAAGTTAATCTCTGGATTTTCCTTACAGCATTCTCAGCAGTGCTGTGGATGTATCTATGTATGTCTGTGTGTCTGGTTTTGTGTCTTAAGTTGAACACTTTTCTAGAAAACACAGGGTAGCAATTAAGAACCTAGAGTTTTTCATCAGATAGAAATGGGATTGAACCAAAGCTCTTCCATTTAATAGGTATATAGCTTATCAGAAACACTTAACCCCCTAAGCTTTAGTTTTCTCATCTGTGAACTGTAAATAATAGTACCTACCTCATAGAATTACTGTGAAATCTAAATGTTATAACCTACATAGAGTACATATGATAGTGCCTGGGCCCAAAGTCAGCAGTTAATAAATTACTGCTGTTGCTGCTGTGGCTGCTGTTATTATTATTATTCCCGTTCTTATTTTCTTAGTCACTAGACACATAAAATGCCTTTTTCCAGTCCCCTCCCACACAGTGTTGGGAGGGCAGGTAATGAAAGTCTCTGACTTATTAGAGGATATATGTTACAATCAACTATTGAGCTTAGTAGGGTAGCTGATTCATTGTCTCAATATTGTACATTTGGTTATGTTCTATTTTAATTTCCTGGAAACAGCTCATCCCTTGCCCAGAGCACCAGCATCCTAGAACATTCATTCATCAGATGTGTCTTGAGCACCTGGTACATACTGGGCATGTGCTATGCCCTGGAGATACAATTGTAAGCAGGGTGCCCATGGTGCCTATCTTTGAAGAGTTGCCAGTTTGATTTTGTTTATTAAGAGGAAGGGTGGTGTGAATAGAGAGAGAGATGGATATGGTATGTTCTATGACAGAAATTAGCAGCCAATGTTAAGAAAGTAAGAGCATAGCACAGCCTAGGTGACGTGTCAGGGAAGGCTTTCCAGGGTAACTGTCTCTAGACCTATGTCTTAATGTGTATATAGAAATTATATCCAGAGAGATGGGATATAATTTCTGTTATTCCTGACAGATCTAGCAAAATGTGCAAAGATGTATGTTATGAAAGACCAGAGCACATAAAGAAATAGCAAGTAGATCAGTATGATTGAAGAATAGGAAAAGGATGGGGGTGGGGGGCAGGGAAGGACAGTAGGACTTGGGAGGTAAGTAGGGGCCAAATCATGAAGGTCCTTAGGAGCCAGTTTAATGAGTTTGTTTATTATTCTGAAGAAAATAGGAAGTTATGTTGAAGTGGCTTAAGCACCCTGACATCAGGGTGGAAAACGCAGTGTTAGAGGGAAAAAATTATAAACCTGGGCTTCCCTGGTGGCACAGTGGTTGAGAGTCCGCCTGCCAATGCAGGGGACATGGATTCGTGCCCCAGTCTGGGAAGATCCCACATGCCGCAGAGAGGCAGGACCCGTGAGCCATGGCCCCTGAGCCTGTGTGTCCGGAGCCCGTGCTCCGCAAGGGGAGAGGCCACAACAGTGAGAGGCCCGCGTATGGCAAAAAAAAAAAAAAAAAAAAAAAAAAAAAATTATAAACCTGTATACCAGTAAGGAAGCTATTGCAATAACCCAGGAGTGAACAGATGAGGCCTGAAAATAATGGCAGTGGTGTTAGAGAGGAGAGAACACATTGAGTAGAGAGTTAAGAAGTAGAATCAACAGGGTTAGATATGTCACTTCTAACCATAGCTTTGTTTTAGTACAGTTAACAAATCCTTACTGAGCACCTATTCATTCTATTTATACAGAAATGAACAAAGCACCACAGTCTTGCTTCCTGATAGAGGAGATGAGACATACACAACATGCCTAAGGTATGAGAGAAGGGCAGGAGTGGAGCTACAAGCTAAGAGCTGTAGGAGTGGTGAGGAAGGCAGCATCATTTCTACTTGTGATTTGTAACATTAGAGAGAAGCAAGGTGGAGGAGATGTTATCTAACTTAGTTTACACAGACTAATGCATAAACCAGAAAGTCAGGGTTTGAAAAAACAAATTTTTTGGTTATAAAAAATATTCCAGAAGAATTAAACAATGTCTTAGTTTCTCTGATGAAGAAAAATATATTAAGGTAAGCTTTTTATTATTACCAGGAGGTTGCCAAGTGAGTATGGAACCAGAATCGATAGAATTAACTGGATCATCTTATTAGCTGTGGTCTGAATGTTTGCATCTCTCCGAAATTCATGTATTGAAAACCTAATGGCCAAGGTGAAGGTATTAGGAGGTGGGGCCTTTGGGAGGTGGTTAGGTCATGAAGACAAAGCCCTCATGAATATGATTAGTGCTCTTATAAAAGAAGCCCCTTAGAGCTAACTTACCCCTTCCACCATGTGAGGACACAACAAGAAGTCTGTGACCTGGAAGATGATCCTCACAAGAACCCGAGCATGAGGACACCCTGATCTTAGACTTCCAGCCTCCAGAACTGGAGAAATCAATTTCTGTTGTTTATAAGCCACCCAGTCTCTGGTATTTTGTTATAGCATCCAGAACAAACTAAGACAGCTACTATCTTTAAATTTGGGGAAAGCCATCCTGAAGCAGTGAGATCTAGAGGATAAATAAGAATCACCCACACAAAGATGGAGGAAAGAGTGTTCCAGACAGAGGAGACAGCATGACTGAAGGCCATGATGTGAGATATAGTTCAGTGTGAACTGAAAGAAGTCTAACACATGACTGGGGAGGAGAGAGTGATGGGGAGAGCACTGAGAGATGGGACTGAACCTGAGAAGCCTTGTAAGATTTTGGACTTCACCCTCAAGGCAACTGCAATTGGCTGAAGTGTTTTAAGGATGGGTCTGACCGCATCATTTTTTCACTTTAAGATCACTCTGCCTGCAGATTGGAGGTGGATTTGAAAGGAAACAAAACTGGAGGTGGGGAGACCAGACAGGAAGCTCTTGTAGTATTCCAGGCAAGAAGTGACAGTGAGTCGTGACAGAGAATATGGAGAGAAATATTTAGATAGCAGAATAGATAAAAGTTGGCAAGTGACTGAATAAAGGGTGTGGAGTGAATGTATGTTGAATCCCGTGTATTTGGCTTGAGTAACTGGGCGGATGGTGATGCTATTCACTGGTACAGGAGACACCGGAACAGAAACAGACAAACAGGATGGAAAAGATAATGGGTTCTGTTTGGGACAGGTTGCGTTTCAGTTGCTTGTGTGAAATCCAAATGGAAATGCCAAGTTGGCAGTTGAATATGTAGATCGTGGGCTCAGAGTGGAGGGCTAGGCTAACAAGCTCTCTTTCAGAGATGTGGGCACACTAATTACACTTCACTTACTGCTACGGATAGTTAATATCGTCTATTTTGAACTCATCTTAATTATTTTCTCTCATAGAAGATAATCTTATCTAATGCTTATTGACTGGTTTCAGTAATCAGAAAGGCCATCATGGACAAGGTGGCATTTGATCTGGACCTCTGAAAGGAAAAGATGGTGACAAGAAAAGAGGGTATTTGAGGCAAAGAGGAGAGAGACAGAAAAACAACTGTTCAGGGAAGATGAGTCTTCCAAATTGACTATAGCATGAGGATGATATATGCATTCAAGTGACTGTGCCAGAGGAATGTACAGTTGAATAAGGGTTGAGGTCTGCACTCCTTTAAGAAGCCATCCTTCAATCCCCGGGCTGAGTTACAAGCATGTCTTCTGTGCTTCCTGAGTACCCTCTGCTCAGTCTCGTTATTGGACTTAGCCACATTATACTGAAAGTATTTATTTCTTGTGTCAGTCTTCTCCAATATAACAAGAATTCTTCATATTCACCATGTTATCCCCATGCCTAGCACAGGCACTCATCATGGTAAGTACTCAATGAATGTTCATTGGAACGAACTGAACTGCAACCAAGGAGCTTACAGTCTAGTGGGGAAAATGTGGAAGCTAAAGCGGCAAAGAAACATATTTCAGAGAGATCTAAGTGTCAAGAGAAAGTGTTGGGATTATATTGGTAGGCAACAGGGTGTCAAGGAAAGTTTTTTTTTTTTTTTTTTTTTTTTTCCGTACGCGGGCCTCTCACTGTTGTGGCCTCTCCCGTTGCGGAGCACAGGCTCCGGATGCGCAGGCTCAGCGGCCATGGCTCACGGGCCCAGCCGCTCCGCGGCATATGGGATCCTCCCAGACCGGGGCACGAACCCGTATCCCCTGCATCGGCAGGCGGACTCTCAACCACTGCGCCACCAGGGAGGCCCAAGGAAAGTTTTTGAAGCTGATTTTGAAACAATCAAAGTGTGTTTTGAAAATATTGATCTAATAGCCACGTTTAGAATGCATTGGAGGAGGAAAGATTTAAGTCAAAAGGGTACATAGCACAGCCAGCTGACTCATAGTAGGTACTCAGTAAACATTAATGAAAAAATGGATAAAAGTCAGGGACAGAAAATAAGGAATAGATGCAACTATTAACTAAGGAATTGAATGCATGCTCAGATACCCAGTAGCTCTCTGGAGTACTTCTACCACCAACAGCATTATGTATATTTTATAGTGCTGTAGTGTGGACCTGTTATAATAGGGTTTCACTGCAGCAAGCATAAACTTTGTTCCCCACATCTCTTTTCTTAAAAAATTTCTCCCAATGAATTAATTTTAAGGAGATGATGTTATTTTACATGATATTGTTGGGACTCAGGTCATTTAGCTGCATGATTAATACTCTACCAAGAGCCTGCATGCCATCAGGCAACATACCTATACACTGAACGTTTCAATTTGGCAAAACAGAAACATCTTCAATAGTGATTATTGTGTGTGAAAATTTTCAGGGGTGGAAGACTGGCTATTATTGATCAAAATGGGAATCATTCTTCTGTCTTTGCTATTTTGTTTTGGAGACTCCTAGACATTTGCATTTGATTATAGCTGTTACACAGCTGTTCTGTTTTCTCATAACTTGCTCTCTCGTACCAAATATCATAGACAATCAATCAGAACATCAAAGTGTCCTATTTCTAGATTCCTTCAGCCCAGAAGCCCAGTGACAATAAGCTGAGGTTTACCTCTGGATCTAATTAATGTGTGGATCCAACTGTTGTGCTGTATGGGCTCAGTTTTCTTAAGTCAAGCCTGTGGATCTGTATTGCGCCTAGCTGAGTTTTAAAATGCTGCAATCAAATTGGCCAGTCAAACGGAAAGGACAAATTGTATTTAACAAAAACCACTGAAAAAGAAGGGAATGCAATTTTCTCTTTCCTTGGGAAGCCACTGGCTTATGTAACTACTATATTCTGGTAAATGTTGTAAGTTTTCATTTTGAAGATGCTGTATTTATTTGAAATCCAGTTTTAAAAAATCAATGTGTCTATTCCACCTGAAGGTTATTTTATGCTGAAAACAAATAGCATTATTTTGTTAATATTGAAATAAATGCTTCCACTGCTAAAATAAATGATTTATTTCAATAGAAGAAAATTGACATGTGTCTAAAGCAGTTTTATTTCTTATGATTTATTTTATTTCCTTTATATAACTTTATCTCTTACTTTATGAATGAAGTTAAAGTTGGATTTTATTTTTTATTCTGCTTAGTTCTTGTAATTTGGACAATTTCTGTCTCAAACAAGTCTTTGCTGGCTTGTGTACATCTGTACTGAAAACACTAGCCTTAAGTGAGGCCACGATGGAAAGCCACATGGGTGCCTAAGCTCTCTGTAATACGCAGATTAGAATATGCCCATGTGTTCAAGCCCTAAAGGTAAATAAGAAGAGAAGGCCTACTGAAAATCAGGTAGAGAGATTACTTAAGAGAGCATCCAAGTCTTTTAAATAAGTGAGTTTTCACTCTCTGTTCTATGCCCATAAGGTAAAATATACATGAATATGCTAATTTGTGCCAAAAGAAACACAAGAAGGACCAAACATAATATAATGTTATTCATTACCTATAGGCAATATGTGGGAATGGGGTGGGCAGGATGGGGAGAAGGAAACAGAGTAGAAGACATGGGTCAGGGAGTCACTACACTTGAGTATACTTTTTTTTGGAGAGTTCTGATGTTGGAACCATGATAGTATTGCACATAGTCAAAATATAAACAAATGAGAGATGTGTTCAAGATGGCAGAGTAGAAGAACGTGCTCTCACTCCCTCTTGCAAGAACACCAGAATCACAAATAACTGCTGAACAATCATTGACAGGAAAACACTGGAAATCAGCAAAAAAGATACCCCACATCCAAAGACAAAGGAGAAGCCACAGTGAGATGGTAGGAGGGGCGCAATCACAATAAAATCCAATCCCATAACTGCTGGGTAGGTGACTCACAAACTGGAGAACACTTATACCATACAAGTCCACCAACTGCACTGAAGGTTCTGAGCCACACGTCAGGCTTCCTAATCTGGGTGTCCAGCAATGGGAGAGGGAATTCCTAGATAATCAGACTTTGAAGTCTAATGGGATTTGATTGAAGGCCTTTGACAGAACTGGGGGAAACAGAGACTCCACTCTTGAAGGGCACACACACAAAGTAGGGGGCTCATCAGGAACCAGGGGAAGGAGCAGTGACCCCATAGGAGACTGAACCAGACTTACATGCTAGTGTTGGAGGGTCTCCTGCAGAGGCTGGGTGTGGCTGTGTCTCAATGTGAGGACAACGACACTGGCAGCAGAAGTTCTGGGAAGTAGGCCTTGGCATGAGCCTCCCAGAGTCTGTCATTAGCTCCACCAAAGATCCCAGGTAAGCTCCAGTGTTGGGTTGCCTCAAGCCAAACAACCAACAGGGAGGGAACCCAGCCCCAACCATCAACAGTCAAGTGGATTAAAGTTCTACTGAGCACTGCCCACCAGAGCAACAGTCAGCTCTACCCACCACCAGTCCCTCCCATCAAGCCTCTTAGATAGCCTCATCCACCAGCGGGCAGACAGCAGAAGCAAGAAGAACTACAATCCTGCAGCCTGTGGAACCAAAACCACATTCACAGAAAGATAGACAAGATGAAAAGGCAGAGGGCTATATACCAGATGAAGGAACAACATAAAACCACAGAAAAACAACTAAATGAAGTGGAGAGAAGCAACCTTCCAGAAAAATAATTCAGAATAATGATAGTGAAGGTGATCCAGGACCTCAGAAAAAGAATGGAGGCAAAGATGGAGAAGATGCAAGAAATGTTTAACAAAGACCTAGAAGAATTAAAGAACAAAGAAACAGAGATGAACAATATAATAACTGAAATGAAAAATCCACTAGAAGGAATCAATCGCAGAATAACTGAGGCAGACCAATGGATAAATGACCTGGAACACAGAATGGTGGAATTCAATGCTGTGGAACAGAATAAAGAAAAAAGAATGAAAAGAAATGAAGACAGCCTAAGAGACATGTGGGACAACATTAAACTGAACAACATTTGCATTATAGGGGTCCTAGAAGGAGAAGAGAGAGAGAAAGGACCCGAAAAAATATTTGAAGAGATTATAGTCAAAAACTTCCCTAACATGATAAAGGAAACAGCCACCCAATTCCAGGAATTGAAGAGAGCCCCATACAGGATAAACCCAAGGAGAAACACACCAAGACACATAATAATCAAACTGACAAAAATTAAAGACAAAGAAAAATTATTGAAAGCAGCAAGGGAAAAATGACAAATAACATACCAGGGAACTCCCATAAGGTTAACAGCTGATTTCTAAGCAGAAACTCTACAAGCCAGAAGGGAGTGGTGTGATATAATTAAGTGCTGAAAAGGAATAACCTACAACCAAGATAACTCTACCTGGCAAGGATCTCATTCAGATTCAATGGAGAAATCAAAAGCTTTGCAGGCAAGCAAAAGTTAAGAGAATTCAGGACCACCAAACCAACTCTACAACAAATGCTAAAGGAACTTCTCTAAGTAGGAATCACAAGACAAGAAAAGGACACTCTTGCACTGCTGGTGGGAATGTGAATTGGTACAGCCACTATGGAGAACGGTATGGAGGTTCCTTAAAAAACTACAAATAGAACTACCATATGACCCAGCAATCCCACTACTGGGCATATACCCTGAGAAAACCATAATTCAAAAAGAGACATGTACCAAAATGTTCATAGCAGCCCTATTTACAATAGCCCGGAGATGGAAACAACCTAAGTGTCCATCATCGGATGAATGGATAAAGAAGATGTGGCACATATATACAATGGAATATTACTCAGCCATAAAAAGAAATGAAATTGAGCTATTTGTAATGAGGTGGATGGACCTAGAGTCTGTCATACAGAATGAAGTAAGTCAGAAAGAGAAAGACAAATACTGTATGCTGACACATATATATGGAATTTAAGAAAAAAAATGTCATCAAGAACCTAGGAGTAAGATAGGAATAAAGACACAGACCTACTAGAGCATGGACTTGAGGATATGGGGAGGGAGAAGGGTAAGCTGTGACAAAGTGAAAGAGCGGCATGGACATATATACACTACCAAACGTAAGGTAGATAGCTAGTGGGAAGCAGCCGCATAGCACAGGGAGATCAGCTCGGTTCTTTGTGACTGCCTGGAGGGGTGGGACAGGGAGGGTGGGAGGGAGACGCAAAAGGGAGGGGATATGGGAACATATGTATATGTATAACTGATTAAATTTGTAAAATAAAAAAAATACTAATCAACAAAAAAAAAAAAAAAAGAAAAGGACCTACAAAAACAAACCCAAAACAATTAAGAATATGGTCACAGGAACATATGTATCGATAATTACCTTACATGTGAACTGATTAAATGCTCCAACCAAAAGACACAGGCTCACTGAATGGATGCAAAATCGAGACCCATATATATGCAGTCTACAGGAGACCCAATTCAGACCTAGAGACACATACAGACTGAAAGTGAGGGGATGGAAAAAGATATTCCATGCAAATGGAAATCAAAAGAAAGTTGGAGTGCAAATACTCATATCAGAAAAAATAGACTTTAAAATAAAGAATGTTACAAGATTGTTTATTCGAGATGTTTCCTGTTTCTTAAGGTGGGATTGTATTGCTATAATTGCTATAAGTTTATAGCAATACAATCCCACCTAAAGAAACAGGAAACATCTCGAATAAACAACCTAACCTTGCACCTAAAGCAATTAGAGAAAGAAGAACAAAAACATCCCAAAGTTAGCAGAAGGAAAGAAATCATAAAAATCAGATCAGAAATAAATGAAAAAGAAATGAAGGAAACGATAGCAAAGATCAATAAAACTAAAAGCTGGTTCTTTGAGAAGATAAACAAAATTGATAAACCATTAGCCAGACTCATCAAGGAAAAAAGGGAGAAGACTCAAATCAATAGAATTAGAAATGAAAAAGGAGAAGTAACAACTGACACTGCAGAAATACAAAAGATCATGAGAGATTACTATAAGCAACTCTATGCCAATAAAATGGACAACCTGGAAGAAATGGACAAATTCTTAGAAATGCACAACCTGCCAAGACTGAATCAGGAAGCAATAGAAAATATGAACAGACCAATCACAAGCACTGAAATTGAAACTGTGATAAAAAATCTTCCAACAAACAAAAGCCCAGGACCAGATGGCTTCACAGGTGAATTCTATAAAACATTTAGAGAAGAGCTAACACCTATCCTTCTCAAACTCTTCCAAAATATAGCAGAGGGAGGAACACTCCCAAACTCATTCTACGAGGCCACCATCACCTTGATACCAAAACCAGACAAGGATGTCACAAAGAAAGAAAACTACAGGCCAATATCACTGATGAACATAGATGCAAAAATCCTCAACAAAATACTAGCAAACAGAATCCAACAGCACATTAAAAGGATCATACACCATGATCAAGTGGGGTTTATTCCAGGAATGCAAGGATTCTTCAATATATGCAAATCAATCAACGTGATACACCATATTAACAAATTGAAGGAGAAAAACCATATGATCATCTCAATAGATGCAGAGAAAGCTTTTGACAAAATTCAACACCCATTTATGATAAAAACCCTGCAGAAAGTAGGCATAAAGGGAACTTTCCTCAACATAATAAAGGCCATATATGACAAACGCACAGCCAGCATCGTCCTCAATGGTGAAAAACTGAAACGATTTCCACTAAGATCAGGAACAATACAAGGTTGCCCACTCTCACCACTCTTATTCAACATAGTTTTGGAAGTTTTAGCCACAGCAAACAGAGAAGAAAAGGAAATAAAAGGAATCCAAATTGGAAAAGAAGAAGTAAAGCTGTCAATGTTTGCAGACGACATGATACTATACATAGAGAATCCTAAATATGCTACCAGAAAACTACTAGAGTTAATCAATGAATTTGGTAAAGTTGCAGGATACAAAATTAATGCACAGAAATCTCTGGCATTCCTATATACTAATGATGAAAAATCTGAAAGTGAAATCAAGGAAACACTCCCATTTACCATTGCAACAAAAAGAATAAAATATCTAGGAATAAACCTACCTAAGGAGACAAAAGACTTGTATGCAGAAAATTATAAGACACTGATGAAAGAAATTAAATATGATACAAATAGATGGAGAGATGTACCATGTTCTTGGATTGGAAGAATCAACATTGTGAAAATGACTCTACTACCCAAAGCAATCTACAGATTCAATGCAATCCCTATCAAACTACCACTGGCATTTTTCACAGAACTAGAGCAAAAAATTTCAAAATTTGTTTGGAAACACAAAAGACCCCGAATAGCCAAAGCAATCTTGAGAACGAAAAATGGAGCTGGACGAATCAGACTCCCTGACTTCAGACTATACTACAAAGCTACAGTAATCAAGACAGTATGGTACTGGCACAAAAACAGAAAGATAGATCAATGGAACAGGATAGAAAGCCCAGAGTTAAACCCACGGACATATGGTCACCTTATCTTTGATAAAGGAGGCAGGAATGTACAGTGGAGAAAGGACAGTCTCTTCAATAAGTGGTGCTGGGAAAACTGGATAGGGACATGTAAAAGTATGAGATTAGATCACTCCCTAACACCATACACAAAAATAAGCTCAAAATGGATTAAAGACCTAAATGTAAGGCCAGACACTATCAAACTCTTAGAGGAAAACATAGGCAGAACACACTACGACATAAATCACAGCAAGATCCTTTTTGACCCACCTCCTAGAGAAATGGAAATAAAGACAAAAATAAACACATGGGACCTAATGAAACTTAAAAGCTTTTGCACAGCAAAGGAAACCATAAACAAGACCAAAAGACAACCCTCAGAATGGGAGAAAATATTTGCAAATGAAGCGACTGACAAAGGATTAATCTCCAAAATTTATAAGCAGCTCATGCAGCTCAATAACAAAAAAACAAACAACCCAATCCAAAAATGGGCAGAAGACCTAAATAGACATTTCTCCACAGAAGATATACAGACTGCCAACAAACACATGAAAGGATGCTCAACATCTTTACTCATTAGAGAAATGCAAATCAAAACTACAATGAGATATCATCTCACAGCAGTCAGAATGGCCATCATCAAAAAATCTAGAAACAATAAATGCTGGAGAGGGTGTGGAAAAAAGGGAACACTCTTGCACTGCTGGTGGGAATGTGAATTGGTACAGCCGCTATGGAGAACGGTATGGAGGTTCCTTAAAAAACTACAAATAGAACTACCATATGACCCAGCAATCCCACTACTGGGCATATACCCTGAGAAAACCATAGTTCAAAAAGAGACATGTACCAAAATGTTCATAGCAGCCCTATTTACAATAGCCCGGAGATGGAAACAACCTAAGTGTCCATCATCGGATGAATGGATAAAGAAGATGTGGCACATATATACAATGGAATATTACTCAGCCATAAAAAGAAATGAAATTGAGCTATTTGTAATGAGGTGGATAGACCTAGAGTCTGTCATACAGAGTGAAGTAAGTCAGAAAGAGAAAGACAAATACTGTATGTTAACACATATATATGGAATTTAAGAAAAAAAAATGTCATGAAGAACATAGGGGTAAGACAGGAATAAAGACACAGACCTACTAGAGAATGGACTTGAGGATATGGGGAGGGAGAAGGGTAAGCTGTGACAAAGTGAAAGAGCGGCATGGACATATATACACGACCAAACGTAAGGTAGATAGCTAGTGGGAAGCAGCCGCATAGCACAGGGAGATCAGCTCGGTGCTTTGTGACCGCCTGGAGGGGTGGGATAGGGAGTGTGGGAGGGAGACGCAAAAGGGAGGGGATATGGAAACATATGTATATGTATAACTGATTAAATTTGTTATAAGGCAAAAAATTAAAAAATAAATAAATAAATAAATAAATAAAAAAGAATGTTACAAGAGACAAGGAAGGACACTACATAATGATCAGGGAATCAATCCAAGAAGAAGATATAACAATTATAAATATATATGTGCCCAACATAGGAGCACCTCATTACATAAGGCAACTGCTAAAAGCTATAATAGAGGAAATCGACAGTAACACAAAAATAGTGGGGGACTTTCACACCTCACTTACACCAATGGACAGATCATCTAAAATGAAAATAAATAAGGAAACAGAAGCTTTAAATGACACAACAGACCAGGTAAATTTAATTGATATTAATAGGACATTCCATCCAAAAACAGCAGATTACATTTTCTTCTCAAGTGCACGTGGAACATTCTCCAGGATAGATCACATCATGGGTCACAAATCAAATCTCAATAAATTTAAGAAAACTGAAATCATATCAAACATTTTTTCTGACCACGCTATGAGATTAGAAATGAATTACAGGGAGAAAAATGTAAAAAACAAAAACATATGGAGGCTAAATAATACGTTACTAAATAACCAAGAGGTAACTGAAGAAATCAAAGAGGAAATAAAAAAATACCTAGAGACAAATGATGATGAAAACACGATGATCCAAAACCTATGGGATGCAGCAAAAGCAGTTCTAAGAGGGAAGTTTATAGCTATACAAGCCTACCTCAAGAAACAAAGAAAATCTCAAATAAACAATCTAACCTTACACCTAAAGGAAATAGAGAAAGAAGAACAAACAAAACCAAAATTTAGCAGAAGGAAAGAAATCATAAAGATCAGAGCAGAAATCAATGAAATAGACACAAAGAAAACAATAGCAAAATCAATAAAACTAAATGCTGGTTCTTTGGGAAGATAAACAAAATTGATAAACCATTAGCCAGACTCATCAACAAAAAGAGGGAGAGGACTCAAATCAATAAAATTAGAAATGAAAAAGAAGTTACAACAGACAATGCAGAAATACAAAGCATCCTAAGAAACTACTAGAGGCAACTCTATGCCATTAAAATGGACAACCTGGAAAAATTGGACAAATTCTTAGAAAGGTATAACCTTCCAAGACTGAACCAGGAAGAAAGAGAAAATATGAACAGACCAATCACAAGTAATGAAATTGAAACTGTGATTAAAAATCTTCCAACAAACAAAAGTCCAGGACCAGATAGCTTCACAGGTGAATTCTATCAAACATTTAGAGAAGAGCTAAAACCCCTAATTCTCAAACTCTTCCAAAAAATTGCAGAGGAAGGAAGACTCCCAAACTCATTCTATGAGGCCAGCATCACCCTGATACCAAAAGCAGACAAAGATACTGGAAAAAAAGAAAATTACAGACCAATATCATTGATGAATATAGATGCAAAAATCCTCAACAAAATAGTAGCAAACAGAATCCAACACCACATTAAAAGGATCATACACCATGATCAAGTGGGATTTATCCCAGGGATGCAAGGATTCTCCAATATACACAAATTGATCAAAGTGATACACCATATTAACAAATTGAAGAATAAAAAACATATGATCATCTCAATAGATGCAGAAAAAACTTTTGACAAAATTCAACACCTATTTATGATAAAAACGCTCCAGAAAGTAGGCATAGAGGGAACCTACCACAACATAATAAAGACCATATATGACAAACCCACAGCAAACATCATTTTCAATGGTGAAAAACTGAAAGCATTTCCTCTAAGATCAGGAACAAGACAAGGTTGGCCACTCTTGCCACTATAACTCAACATAGTTTTGGAAGTCCTAGCCATGGCAATCAGAGAAGAAAAATAAATAAAAGGAATACAAATTGGAAAAGAAGAAGTAAAACTGTCACTGTTTGTACGACATGATACAATACATAGAGAACCCTAAAGAAGCCAACAGAAAACTACTAGAGTTAATCAATGAACTTGGTAAAGTTGCAGAATACAAATTTAATGCACAGAAATCTCTTGCATTCCTATACACTAATGATGAAAAATCTGAAAGAGAAGTTATGGAAACACTCCCATTTACCATTGCAAGAAAAAGAGTAAAATATCTAAGAATAAATCTACCTAGGGAGACAAAAGACCTGTATACAGAAAACTGTAAGACACTGCTTAAAGAAATTAAAGATGATACAAAGAGATGGAGACATATACCATGTTGTTGGATTGGAAGAATCAACATTGTGAAAATGACTATACTACCCAAAGCAATATACAGATTCAATGCAATCCCTATCAAACTACCAATGGCATTTTTTACAGAACTAGAACAAAACATCTTAAAATTTGTATGGAGACACAAAACACCCTGAATAGCCAAAGCAGTCTTGAGCGAAAAAAACAGAGGTGGAAGAATCAGACTTCCTGACTTCAGACTATACTACAAAGCTACAGTAATAAAGACAATGTGGTACTGGCACAAAAACAGAAACATAGATCAATGGAACAGGATAGAAAGCCCAGAGATAAACCCACGCACCTATGGTCAACTAATCTATGACAAAGGAGGCAAGGATATACAATGGAGAAAAGACAGTCTCTTTATTTATTTATTTATTTATTTTATTATTATTATTTTTTAAGATTCTGAAGAGTTTAATCTACTGGATGAATAAAGGGAATCTCCAACTTGGCTGGGTCCTCTAGAAAAATGAATCATAGACTCACAGCACATTAACTTAATGTAGTCAGATGGTCCAACGTTAGCTTAGAGTAGTCAGATTGTCCCATTGATTCATCTGACACATGAAGAATCTGAGGTCCAAAGAGTCACCTTAAAGCACAATGCAAGGAGTGCTGGCTGACACTCATGGTCATCTCAGTGATCCATGGAGTCTCCTGTTGATCATGTGGTTATGCTTTTCTTTCTGGAAAGAACTGTGTAAATATCATAAACAAAATAATGCTTTGTTGAAAAAGTCAGCTTAAAAAAAATTTATCCTGAGAAAGGTGTGTGTGTATGTGTGTGTGTGTGTGCATGTGCGTGTGTGTGTTGAGAAGCCTGCAAATAAGAAGCAGTGGATGGCCCATGATATATTTTTTTACAACTTTATTGGAGTATAATTGCTTCACAATGGTGTATTAGTTTCTGCTTTATAACAAAGTGAATCAGTTATACATATACATCTGTTCCCATATCCCTTCCCTCTTGCATCTCTCTCCCTCCCACCCTCCCTATCCCACCCCTCCAGGTGGTCACAAAGCACCGAGCTGATCTCCAAGACAGTCTCTTTAATAAGTGGCGCTGGGAAAACTGGACAGCTACAAGTAAAAGAATGAAATTAGAACACTCCCTAACACCAAACACAAAAATAAACTCGAAATGGATTAGAGAACTAAATGTAAGACTGGACACTATAAAACTCTTAGAGGAAAACATAGGAAGAACACTCTTTGACATAAATCACAGCAAGATCTTTTTAGATCCACCTCCTAGAGTAATGGAAATAAAAACAAAAATAATAAATGGGACCTAATGAAACTTCAAAGCTTTTGTAAAGCAAAGGAAACTACAAATAAGACAAAAAGACAACCCTCAGAATGGGAAAAAAATATTTGCAAACAAATCAATGGACAAATGATTAATCTCCAAAATATATAAACAGCTCATGCAGCTCAATATTAGAAAAACAAACATCCCAATAAAAAAATGGACAGAAGACCTAATTAGACATTTCTCCAAAGAGGACATACAGATGGCTGAGAAGCACATGAAAAGCTGATCAACATCACTAATTATTAGAGAAATGCAAATCAAAACTACAATGAGGTATCACCTCACGCCAGTTAGAATGGGCATCATCAGAAAATCTACAAACAACAAATACTGGAGAGGGTGTGGAGAAAAGGGAACTCTCTTGCACTGTTGGTGGGAATGTAAATTGATACAGCCACTATGGAGAACAGTATGGAGGCTCCTTAAAAAACTAAAACTAGAATTACCATATGACCCAGCAATCCCACTACTGGGCATATACCCTGAGAAAACCATAACTCAAAAAGTCACATGCACCCCAATGTTCCTTGCGGCACTGTTTACAATAGCTAGGTCATGGAAGCAACCTAAATGCCCATCGACAGACGAATGGATAAACAAGTTGTGGTATATATATATATATATACAATGGAATAGTACTCAGCCATAAAAAGGAACGGAATTGTGTCATTTGTAGAGACTGTCATACAGAGTGAAGAAAGTCAGAAAGAGAAAAACAAATATCGCATATTAACGCATATATGTGGAACCCAGAAAAATGGTACAGATGAACTGGTTTGCAGGGCAGAAAGTGAGACACAGATGTAGAGAACAAACATACGGACACCAAGGGGAAAAAGGGGTGGGGGGGTGATGGTGTGATGAACTGGAAGATTATGATTCATGTATACACTGATGTGTATAAAATGGATGACTAATAAGAACCTGCTGTATAAAAAATAAATAAAATAAAATGCAAATAAATGAATAAATAAATAAATGAAATCACTAAGAATGAAGGAGATCCCAAAATGGAATACAAACAAAAATAAAGGAACTTAATTTTATTTCAAATGAATAATGTCACCACTCTGAATGGAAAAAGGGCAAAAACAAACAACCCAAGTAACATTTGAATATAGTATTTTAACTGTATATTTTCTGGTAAAAAGTAAAAGAACTGTAAACATGTATTAAACCTAGTTAAGTAGGTTTGTTTCTTCTCAGTTATATAATTCGCAATTTTGGAAACACTTTATGCCTATTCTAGGAATGAGCAAATAAGTAAATATACTGTGGATAATGAGAACCAGGGTCTCACTGTAGAAGGCAGGTACAAATATGGCAAGGTGGGGAGAGCAGAGTGAACTCTGTGGTATTGATTGTAAGTACAGGTATCAGTATATACTCATGGTTTTTAACAGGTAGGTAACATAGGTTAGACAGATGATTGGTAGATAGATAGATGATAGAGAGATAGAAAGGTGATAGGTAGATAGAAAACACACACATACATACATAGATACATGCATGCATACCTACATACATGTATTTCTTAGCTTTGTCTGGTGAGAGACCTTAGAAACAATAGTACCCCATAATAATTAGCAAAATTAGGATCTACTCTTAATTTCTAAGTATCTTTTTCTACCAAAAGGAACCAGAGCCTCTTGGAACTGATTCCAGAGCTGGAGCAGAGAAAGAAGAAAATGAGCCTTGAAACAATTTTTGGCCCAGAAAGTGAGAGTGTTCAAAGAATGAGGAGGTCATGGCCAGAGAACACAGGATCCAGCCTGAGGGGCTCCATTGGCCACATATGGGGCAATGTGAGCATCAAAATAGTGATAACAATGGGTTAACCTATAGAATAAAATGAGAATATATGAGTCAATACTAATATAAAAAAATGTTTGAATAAATAAATAAGGAATAAGAGAAAGCTCTCCCTTGCAGTAAAATTCAAACTAATAAATGTGGTAGGACTGATATGTTGCACTGAAAAGGGCACATCCTCCTTTCTGTGGTATTTTTGGAGAAAAAAAAAAAACCATAACCTGAGTGTCTGAGTCTAATCAAGAAAAAGCAGCAAATAAACACAAATTGAGGAACATTTAAAAAATAAACGGCTTGTTCTCTTCAAAAATGTCAGTTGTGAAAGACGAAGAAGGTCGAAAACTCTTCCTGATTAAAGGACACTAAAGAGACATAATAAGTAAATTCAGTGGGTGATTCTATATCAGATTCTAATACACAAACTTCTTTTTCTGTCACTATAAGAGACATTAATGGGACAATTGACAAAATTTGAATAAGGTTTAGATTAGGTAATAGTATTATATCAGTGTTAGCTTCCTGATTTTGATGGTTGTGCTATGGATATGTAAGAGACTATCCTTATTTTTAAGAAATATATATTGAAGTACTTAGGGGTAAAAGGACCATCATATCTGCAACTTATTCTTAAATCATTCAGAAAAATTAAGTTGATATATTGATACACACACTTGTGTGAAAATCATATATATAGAGAGAGACAAAGACTATGAAGGTGGTAAAAGGTAAACATGTAGGGAATCTGGGCATATGAGTGAAGGGAATATGGGAATTGTTTGTACTATTTTTGCAACTTCTCTGTAAGTCTGAAATTATGTCAGAATCAAAAGTTTAAAACTGTGAAAATAAGATATTTCAAATAAATCTATCCCAGTGCCAAGATGTTTGGGATCTGGGTTAATAGGATTTTTTGCAAATGTAGGGAAGTGAGCCATAAAGAAGTAATTCTCACTGTCAGAATAGTTTGGATTAAATCATTCTGTGGCCTATTTTTTCCCTTTGTTTCTTGTTCAGTGTCAGTAGTATGGGGTCTTTGAAAGGCCCACAGGAAAATGATGCTATATCAGCTCCAATTACAAGAACCAGGCCCAGTCATTGCCCTTTCCCATACTGTCTTGATATTGATTTGACTTTAGCCCACATCATCTTTTCATTTAGGTAGGAAACCTAACTTTCAAAGTAAAAATCAAAATATAAACTTTATGATGTCTCCCATTTTTGAGAAGTCGTCCTGCTAGTGCTATGAACTTTTAGGACTTTTCACTGTTGAGTGCATTCTAATCCATGCATTTGGATCTCTCACATTCTTAAAATAAATTGTGGTGCCTGAAGATTAATGAAACTGAACAGTTCCCTTAGACTAAGCACTAGCAGAACTACAGTCCAGGACTAAACATTTTATCTTTAAGGAAAAAGTATATTTGGAAAGGTAAAATTACTAAAAATATTTTCAAAGTGAAAAAAAAATCTAAAAAGAGAACTAATTCACTTCTTAATTTGGAAATAGCTGGAGGTGGGATGGGAATGAGGTGGAGATAAGAGAATGGAAGTTTAGGTAGAATTATGTTGCTCTGATTTATCCTTGGAACAGGGCAAGCCATAAGATAAATTGTAAACTATGTAAAATGTTCTATTTCCTCAGTCTTCCCTCCTCCCCAGGCATTTAGTGTCCTCTTTCTCTTTTCTTCTATTCCAACTTTTATAACATTCCTCATTCTCACTAAGGAGTAAATGACTGATACAAACTCAGTGAGTTACCCTTCATAGGGTCATTAAGATTTTAACAGATATCAATACCATAAGCCAAAAAGCTAAAACTCCAATGGCAGATTTCAGGCATCTGAAAGCAGATGAAATAGATCATGGGGAAGGAGGGAGATAGTGGTTCTGGGTCTTTCCAATAAACATGGTATCACATACTTCTATGTAGGACTAGCCCTAACTTAGTCAACCAAAATGTCACAATTACTTTGTACCCTAAAGCAAGCTCAATGCTCACTCTACATGTAGGTTACCCAAGTTGGCAGCCTGGCATCTTAGCCCAAAACCACTTTGGCTGTAGACTTTCAGTCAACTTATATTTACACAGCACCTTCCATCTTAGAATGTCTACCTTTTTATTAAGATTGTTTTTAAAAAAAAATAATCCATGGAAAATTGAAACATAATATTTTCTTTTCACAGATGGGTAAAGTGATTCCAAGTAGAGTGCTATTGTCGACTAGCAACCAAAAGTTAGCAACGGAATGAGAAGAGAGGCTCCTGCCTTTGCATCCTTTATCTGAAAAGAAACATTTTTACAACTGGACTTGGACTCTTCCTGGTGCTGTGTCTTCTGTAGAGCTGGTTTAAAACCAAACCACCCAGAGCCTAGGTAACCACATTTTGTTTGAAATGCCATTTGGCTTTGCATCATCTGCCATAATCTCTTTCCCAACTGGCCTGATATTCTTTCTCTCTTACGGATGCTGTAGGGAGGATGGCAATGCTGAGCGGAAGGTTGGACCAGATGGCCTTAAAGGGCCCTTCCAAATACAAGATTCTCCAATTCTCTGATTTAATTTTGATGATGCAGTTTCATGATTTTGGCTATCACCAGATGAAATTATGTAGACATTCTGCCTTCCATCTTCCCTCAGATATATGTCAACTTGTCTGTATCCAAATTCATCACATCAGTCAATGATTAAGCACTCATTTCCATGGAGTATTCTACAAAGTGTGTCCTAAGGGCTCTGACCCACAAATGTGAAGAACAGTTAGGAGCAGCAGGTATAGTAGAGGTGGACACATCAGGTTATCATAGCTTGGGGACACCATGAAGAAGCAACCTTTTTTTTTTTTCTTTTTTTTTGTGGTACGCAGGCCTCTCACTGCTGTGGCCTCTCCTGTTGCGAAGCACAGGCTCTGGACGCGCAGGCTCAGCGGCCATGGCTCATGGGCCCAGCCGCTCCACGGCACGTGGGATCTTCCTGGACCGGGGCATGAACCCGTGTCCCCTGCATCGGCAGGCAGACTCAACCACTGTGCCACCAGGGAAGCCCCATGAAGCAACCTTTTGACTGTAATTTGAGGTTCCTTGTGGACAGACAACAGAATGAGAATGGGCTGATTATCAAATAGCAGTTATCGAACTATTGAGTGCTTACTATGTATGAGGCTAAATACTTTACATGTATCAACTGTCTTTAATTCTCACAGTAACCCTATCAGATAGGGATTAGCATTATAGCCCTTATTTTACGGATGCGGAAATTGAGGTATGCAGAGTTTAAGTAACTTTTCCAAAGTCAGATAGGTAGTAAGTGGTAGCCCTGGGATTCAAATTCAAGCAATCTTACTCCTGGCCCATAAAGTCTATTAAGCCATAGTGCCACTGCCAGTATGCAGGCCACTTGATTGTGCTGCTTCCAAGTAGCTGTGTTCCAGGAGATCCATGCTCTCCATTTTGGGCAGAGAAAATTGCACAGGAAGTCTGCAAAAGAGAAAATCCCACTCTTCATATAAGAAAAGAAACCCCAAGAGTCTTGCAAGGTCTAAAGTATCTAATAACACAAGGGACTGCTCCTGTCCTTGGGGATGACTTACTGTTCCATAGTCGAGGAATGATATAAAATTCTGTAAATAGGACATCAATGTTCATGGTGTGGATTTCTCTCATTAGGATTCAGGAGAACAAGAACTAGAACTAGATAGAGTCACCATTGGCCCTACGGCAACACCAGCTTCACTCTAATAGTTGTTTCTTGAGATATACAGGCAGCTAAGCTCATGTTAAATTAGAACAGCAAGATTCTTTCAGAGCAATGAGTATCCACTGATTGATTTTTGGTCTGAATCCAATTTAATCAATGAACCACAAGTATGTTGAGATTCCCTGCAACTTCTTGGCCTTCTTCCCCCCATCTTTATACTACCTCTTGCTACATCTTTATGCCATCTACCCCTAAGTCCATTCTATAAAACTAATTAACAATCATCCTAGGACTTCCGATTTCTCTTTTCACCCTAAATCCCCCAGTGTTCTTGGATCTTGTTTCCATGCTAACAACTAGCATTTGCTTCTGTGACCTTTATTTCATTTCCTTACCTGTAATTTACCCTGTTACATACTAAAATATGACTTTTACCTCCCTCCTAAACCCCACATACCCCCTCACAGTGGAACTGATCTTCCAAGACCATCAAAGACCTCCATGTTGCAAAACATAGTGGAAGGATTTTTGGTCCCCGTGTCCCAGCAGTATTTGACACTGTTGACCATTTCCTTCTTCTGGAGAAATTCTTTTCCCTCAGCTTCCCTTACATTCGTCTTCTGGGTTTCCTCCTAGTCCTCTGTCTGCACCTTCCCAATCTTTTTACAGGCTCTTTTTCCTGTATGTGTCAACTAGATGTTGGTGTTCATTTGGGCTTTGTCTTGGATTTTCTGCTTATGTCAATGTACACAGTTTTATAACATGGTTACAACTGTCCCTGTTACCTGCAAATGCCAACTATATGGTGGTATCTCTCACATCTCAGTCTCCATCCTTGATCTATTCTCAAAGCATGAGGTAAGTCAACTGAAATGTCAGTTGGGTATGTCCACTTGAATACCCTCCCCCCAAAGAGCTCACACTCATCATGCCAAAAAGTAATTGCTAGCTTCTCATCTACCACCTCCTCCTCCTGTTCTCTGTTTCAGTGAGTTGCACCTCCAAATACCCAATCACAGTTCCGTAATGATCAGACACCTGAAAGTCTTCCTTGATTTCTTTGTCTCCCTCATTGACACCTCCACTCAATCAATCACCAAGGCCTAACAGTGCTGCCTCTGTCCCTCTCTATCTCTATCTGTCTCTCTCTCTCTCACTCCCTCCCTCCCTCCCAATCCCCTCCCTTCTCCCTCTGGCATCTGGCTATTTCTCTCCATCTTCACTGCCAACACCATAGTCCAAGCCACCATCATCAGTTGCATGAATTATCACAGTGACTTCATAACTTGTCTCTTTACCTCTAGTCTTCTCCCACTTAGATCCATTCTTCACATTGCTGCCAGAGTTACCTTGGTAAATTTCAAAACAGTAAACCTTTCAGTGGTTGCCTGTTGTATTAGGGGAAATTCAAAACTCTAATACAGAATCTTGACACTTAGAATCAGGGGGATCTGAGATGGTCTGGGTTCAAACCTTGGATCTGACAATCACTAGCTAGGTAAACTTGGGCTACTGGGTTAACCTCACTGAGCTTCAGTTTCCTTATCTGTGAAATGAGAACAATAATAATAGTAATAGTAAAATAATAATAATAAATGCCTCATAATATTGTAAGGATTTAATTAAATTGCACATGAATAAAACACTTTAGAATGTTTTCTGTCTCATAATTAAATAAATGGCTGCTGTTTTTCTTTTTGTTGCTGTTATTGTTATTATTCAACAATATTTTTGAATTTTTACTATGTGACAGGAACAATAGTAGATAATGGTAATGCTATTTTGAACAAAATAAACAAGGTTGCTGACCTCAGGGGAACTGATTTACAAGCTAGCCACATTTCTTACCTCTCACAAACTTGCACTCTAAATTGTACTACTGTAGTCCCATTATATGCTGTTTTTCTCATGCTGTTTTTCTCTCCTCTGGGCATTTTCCTATGCTCTTTCTGTCTCAGAAAACATTCTCTCCAAGTCCTCCCTCACCTGTTTAACTCTTTATCCTTCAGATTTCAATTTAAAATGTCACTTCCAAGATTTCTCTAACTGGATTAGGGCCCCCTTATTTCTTAATTATTTTCCTACCTTAGCACATTTGTATTTTACCTGTTCATATATGTATACCCCAATACACTCTAAACACAAAAAGATGAAGGAGTCTCTAGGTCTTGTTCATCACTGTTTCCCCAGTTGTCTAACATAGGGTCTGACACACATAGACATTAAAAAAATATTTATGGACGGAAGTAAGGTAATTAGTAGAGGCCACAAAGATCCTTGCCATGATGGTACTTGGAGGGGGAGGGGAGGTACTTACTAGTAAACCTTTGTGTGTTACATTCTATAAGCTAATATATCTTCAGTATCACATGTCATCATCTGGAACATCTGTACACTTGAAAAGCAGAGAGTGGGTAATACATGCAGAAGACATCCTAGCAGCTATTCTTTGAACTCCTAATTGTGCACACTTACTGTCATTCTGATTTGTAATAATGGAAAGACTGTTTTGAATAAAGACTCACAGTAGTAATTACTGCTAGTTGAATTGTTGAAAAACAGCTATCATGTAGTCTGAGAGTTGGTGTCATACCTGAAAGTAGACCCCTAGCTGTACTCCATCTTGTTGAAGAAGTGCTTGCATGGCTTTCTCCTAAAAACAATTCATGTCACAGCTCTACACACCAATGTAAGAAAGGGTAATAGGCTGTACCGCTCAGAAGAATTTCAGAAATGATTAGAAACATTTGTGGGATGTCTGACCAGAATTGGTTGGCCATAGGGAGAGGCATACAAGGCTGGCAGTGACAAGGCTGCCAAAAGTTGACAAGCATTCCCAGCCAAATTCTGGCCCTCATCAAGTTTCCTAGCTGCAAAGATACTTCAATGTTTTGAAAAATGTACCGGCACATTGCAAGCATTTCTGACTATAATATACTCCTGGCTGGTATTACAAGTGAATCGTGTTATGGTTCCCAAACCCCTTTCTTCCAGAAAACTCTTTCCTAGAAGATGAATATATAAAATAGAAAAGGTAGAGCTACTCTCCCTTATTCCCTTCTTATGCCCCCAACCTAATGACCTTTGAGGGAAGGGTAAAAGGATCACTATACTGGAAATCAGAAAGCAGACTCATAGAATTCCAGGGTAGAAACAGAGCATAAAATAATTCAGTCCAACTGTCCACCCTGTGCTTGAATTCCCTTCTACGAGAACCCTCCAAGCTCTATCCCCCATAGTGTTTCTGCTCTTGGACAAATCATTTCCCCTCTGTAGACTTCAGTTTATACACCTGTAGGAAGAAGAGTGGGATAAATACACTCCAAGGTCTTTTAATCATAAAAACATGATTCAATAGTACTAAGAGCATATAAGAATCCTGACCCAGAAAGGAGATCATGAAACTTGTTAAGTTTTGCATTCTATATAACCAGTAGTCCAAAGGAATATGATCTGAGATGTCCTATAGGACTATATAGGTAGTTTCAAAGGTTCTGAAACCCTTCTGAATTTTCATGCAAAACTGGAGCATTCTTCTGGTAATGGAGCCCACTGGGGTTTTTGTTTGTTTTTACTTGTTTTGTTGTTTTATTTTGCATTCATTTATTGCAATATTTTTGCATTTAAAGGGGAAAGCCCAGAGTTTTTAATAAACTTGTGTCTTTTGGGGGTGACATTACTGTCCCAACTTTGGCTGTTCTAGAGTGCTCTTGATCTCCTTTGAGTATTTGAATTTGGAATAGGTTTTCTTTGTCTTTTTTCATTTTTCAAACATCAATCTTTTCTGGCTCTTCCTAATAAAATCCATGTATGTTCAGTACATGGACATCCAAATGGTGCTTAAGAGGTACCATGTTTCCCAAAGTTTCTTTGTCACATAAGGTTTTTTAATTTTTTTCTATTTTATTGTGGTAAGAACACTTAATATTATACCCTCTTAACAGATTTTTAACTGTACAATGCAAATTTTTATTATTATTATTTATTAAAGGACTGGCACACTGGTGACTACATTCCTAATAGGCCTGCCACTTTAATAAAGGAGAGATGAGAGTCCTGATATTGTCCTAACCTAAATAATGATTTAGACCCCAGTCTTTTCTTCCAACCATTTTCAGAGTGCTTGTGAGAGTACCCATACCTGAAATGTGGAATCAAAATCTGCCTGGAACTCTTCTTAGTATATTTGTTTAATGTGTGGACACTGTAGGGAGTCAGGGTTCTCATTGTGGAAGAAAGAATATACAAATAAGGAATGAAGAAAGATGAGATTAGGATTTGAGGTATCCTTCCCACTGAGTAAATATGGCACTATTTGAGCATCAAAATTTAAAAGGTAATGAATAATAATCCATTGAATAAAATAGGTATCCATGAGTCCATAGCTATAAAGTTAATTGATATATTGGGACCCACAAAATGGAGGCTGCCCCAGTGGCCTGGCCCACATCACAAATCTAAACCTTGGTCAGCCTGCACTTACAGGAACCACCTGTCAAGGAAACTTAAAACCAATCACAGTCCTCCAACTCAGCTTTAGTTAGCTTAAATATTTAGCTAGAATAGGACCTGCCTGCCTTATAAGGAAATCCCTAACCTCTAGCGAATCATGCCATTTTCGCATTGCCTCTTCTAGTGCTCTATAAACTCACTCTTTCCCAAAATCCTTCAGAAAGACTCCTCCACTGCTTGTTAGGCACCGTACTCCCCCAATCCATGAATTGTTTTTCCTAGAATAAAGGACAGCAAACTCATTACTAAATTGTTTTAGTTTTGACATTTGACAATAATGATAACAAATAGAAAGAGAGAGACAGACAGAAAGACAGAGAAAGACAGAGAGGGAAACAGAATGTCAACTAACAAGTATGGAGGGAGTGGTGGATTTAGAAAAGCACCATTCTGTAACCATCATAGTAAAGATCAGTTCAGGCAACAACCAGCAATTTATGCTAAATACAAGGTGGGGGGATGGATGACAAACAATATTTGCATGGTTTTAAAATGTCTCCCCACAATTTCTTTATTAGTTGCAAGGGGAAAGTAGTAACTGTACAGTGAATAAAACAGGTGATATGTTGATCAGTGATCAAAATTAACCTCATCAGTGAAGGACAGACAGACAATGTGTGCTTCTGTATGTGCTTCCCTGATATGATATGCTTCCCTACACTGTTGTTGTAGTATGTAGGGAGGTCTCACTTGAATCTAATTATGAGGAAACAGTAGAGAAACTTAAATTGAAGTACATTCTATAAAAAACTGAACTGCATTCTTTAAATTTCCTGAATTTGATAGCTGCATTGTGCTTATGTAAGATAATTTCTTCTTTTGGGGAAAGACACAAAGAATAGTTAAAGCTTATGAGCATATTCTCAAATAGTTTATTTTAAAATGCTTATATAAATGTATAAATCTATAAATATATATAGAGAGAGGAAAAGAGACACACAGAGATAGAGACAAAGAAGACTGACAGAGAGACAATAGTAAAACAAATGTGGCAAAATATTAAATATTAGTGATGAGTGAATCTGGGTAAAGGGCAATCAGAAGTTTTCTATATTGGCCTTCCAACTTTTCTGTAAACTTGACATTACTTCAAACTAAATTTTTTTCAGTTTAAAAAATTGACTGGTGCTGATATTCATTCTAATTTCAAATGATAAATAGTATTTATTTCTTTTAAAATTTTCTTGCCTGGGAAATTAATTTATTGGGAAATACTTTTTACTCAAGTATGTTTGTTTTATTTGCAGTGAAAAGGATGATAATGTGAAACATGTGAAGCACTGAACATATATAACCCACTTAGAAGCAACTTTTAAAAGTAAGGGAAGAAAATTCTTACTCAGTAGAAGGATGTGAAGCACAGCATTTTACTCCTGCACATACATTCAAAAATCTATTTGTATATCAGGTCACTGAACTTTTTTCCCACAGTTAAAGTCACCCCTGGTCAAACTTTATTAAAACTTTCCCTGTAGAACAGCAAATGGAGCAGTGGAGTGGGAGCCAAGAAGTCCTGAGTTCAAGTCCCAGCTTTGTCACTTAACTAGTCACATAGGTGTAACTGTCTAACTTCAGCTTTCCCATCTATACAGTGGGGATAAGGATATCCTGATAGTTTCAGGAGCACACAGACTTTCTGCAAGTACACCTGCAAGTTGGCCTTGTCATGAGGGATAGTGTGAAGCTGGTAGTAAGTGTTGGACTTGCTCATATACTTGTCTTTCTGTTTAATCTGACCATCCTCTAGGGTGGAGCTTGTCTACAGGAGCTATATATTCCTAAATGGAATCTGACAAGTTGCTTTCAAGAGTAGTAAATCCTAGACAATCAGTTGCAATGAATTCACTAGCTTGTGCATACTATGGCCAGTTTGCTTCTTGTGTCTGAATCTTCCAAGTAATCATTGTGTTGGTCCAGAGAGTGACAACACAGGAAACAATTTTTTTTATACCCCAGATCTTTCTTGTGTACCTTTGAGACCTATCACTTACTGACAATTGCACTTTTTTCCTTCTTGTTAGCTCTGCTGAACTAATCTTCCTATGAGAGAGTAGGAACTGAATTGTATTCTGCCTTCAGCAGCAACAATTTCGTCAGTTAGACTGTGACTGCTGAATCTTTATTCCATGGATATGGCAAAATAGGGTGACAGCTTCAAGATTGCTGACTAGCTTTTTTGGGACTTGTAAATTTGTGGCACAACTGACTTGTAAATCAATGCTTGTATAAATGCATCTGATACCCAAACATAAAAACCTACCATTTTATGTGAGTCTTGTTCACATTAAAATCATAATTTTCTCTAATTCTTCATCTTCTCTTCACATTTTATGCCATTCATGAAACAAGCAGGGTTAACTACCAAAGAGAAAGTGAAATGTAGTTGGTAAACATAGGACATACACAGCACTTTGCACTTATAATCTCCCTATATATTTTTTTTTCGAATCTTCACTCTCTTAGGTAATTTTCTCCATCAAAATCTTTGTCCCCGGTAGTTTTCTTTAGTTGTACCTATAGAGTTTTATAGCAGAGGAAAGGATGACTCAGAATATTAAGTAGCAAGCTGGGGAAATGAGTATTGTATTTCTAATTCCTAACATCAGTGCTTCAGTCCAGTCATCTGCAAAATGGGACTAAAGATACACATGATATATAAGTAAAAATTCGTGAGCATGTGTAATGTGATATAAATTCAAAATGATAACACATGTGCTGTCTAAGATTTTTACTAGGAGGAAAACTGCTGGATTCAGAAAGCTCAACGTTCAGCCTGAACAAATTAGTAGATACCAAAGTAATACACCTCAAAATGCACCAAAGTTGGTAAATGATACTTTAACTCCCTGGTGTGAGAATTGGAAGGTGTATTAGTTTTCTACTACTGCTGTAAAAAATTACCATAAACTTCGTGGCTTTAACAATACAAATGTACTATCATACGGTTGTATAGGTCAGAAGTCTGACATGGGTCTCACTGGGCTAAAATCAAGGTGTCAGCAGGACCAAAATCCTTTCTGAAGATTATACTGGATTATCTGGGTGGGCCCAGTATAACCACAAATATCCTTAACACGGGAGCAAACTTGAGAGAAAGAGAGAGGCAGAGAGAGTGAGAGAGAGAGAGAGAAAGAGAGAAAGGGAGAGAAAGAGATATGATGGTGGAAGCAGAGGTTGGAGTGAAGCACTTGAAAAATGAATTATAATCGATTTATAATATATTGATTTCAGATGTACAGTATAGTGATTCAGAATTTTTACAGATTATATTCCATTAAATGTCACTACAGGATAATGGCTACAATTCCCTGTGCTATGCAATATATTCTTGTTGTTTATCTATTTTATACATAGTAGTTTATGTCTCTTAGTCCCATACCCCTGTCTTGCCCCTCCCCCTTCACACTGGGAACCATTGGTTTGTTTTCTGTATCTGTGAGTCTGTTTGGTTTTGCTATAAACATTCATTTTTATTATGTTTTAGATTCCACATATAAGTGATATCATACAGTATTTCTCTTTCTCTGTCTGACTTATTTCACTAAGCATAATATTCTCTAGGTCCATTCACATTGCAGAAAATGGCAGAATTTCATTATTTTTTATGACTGAGTAATATTTCATTGTATTTATATACCACATCTTCTTTTATCCATTCATCTGTTACTGGACACTTTGGTTGTTTCCATGTCTTGGTTATTGTAAATAATGCTGCAATGAACATTGGGGTGCATGTAGCTTTTCAGATTAGTGTTTTTGTTTTTTCTGGATATATGTCCAGGAGTGGAATTGCTAGATCATATGGTAGTTCTATTTTTATTTTTTTGAGGACCCTCCATACTGTTTTCCATAGTGGCTGCACCAATTTACACTCCCACCAACAGTGCACAAGTGTTCCCTTTTCTCCACATTCTCTCCAACACTTGTTATTTGTAGACATTTCTATGATAGTCATTCTGACAGGTGAGGTGATATCTCATTGTGGTTTTGGTTTGCATTTCTCTAATAATTAGTGATGTTGAGCATCTTTTCATCTTTCCATGTTAGCCATCTGTATGTCTTCTTGGGAAAAATCTTCTCTATTCAGGTCTTTTGCCCATTTTTTTGATTGGGTTGTTTGTTTTTTTGATGTTGAGCTGTATGAGCTATTTATATATTTTGGATATCAATCCCTTGTCATTCATATCATTTGCAAATACTTTCACCCATTCAGTAGGTTGTCTTTTCATTTTGTCAGTGGTTACCTTTGCTGTGAAAAAGCTTTTAAGTTTAATTGGGTTCCATTTGTTTATTTTAAGTTTAATTGGGTCCTATTTGTTTATTTCTCCTTTTATTTCTTTTGCCTTAGGAGACAAATCCAAAAAAAATATTGCTACAATTTATGTCAAAGATTGTTCTCCCTATGTTCTCTTCTAGGAGTTTTATGGTTTCAGGTCTCATGTTTGGGTCTTTAATCCATTTTGAGTTTTTGTATATGGTATGAGGAAATGTTCTGATCTCATTGTTTTACATGTAGCTGTCCTGTTTTCCCAGCACCACTTATTGAAGAGACTGTATTTTCTCCATTGTGTATTCTTGCCTCCTTTGTTGTACATTAATTGACTATAGATGCATAGTTTTATTTCCGGGCTCTCTATTCTGTTCCATTGACCTATGTGTCTGTTTTTGTGCCAGTAACATACTGTTTTCATTACTGCAGCTTTGTAGTATAGTCTGAACTCTGGGAGGATAATACCTCCTGCTTTGTTCTTTATTCTCAAGATTGCTTTGGCAATTTAGGGTCTTTTGTGGTTCCATATGAATTTTAGGATTATTTGTTCTAGTTCTGTAAAAAAATGTCATAAGTATTTTGATAGAGACTGCATTAAATCTGTAGATTTTTTTAGGTAGTATAGACATTTTAACAGTAGTGATTTTTTCAATCCATGAACATGAGATATCTTTCCATTTCTTTGCCTCATCTGCGATTTCCTTTATCAATGTTTTTGCTCTCTGAGAAATTCTTTATCTCTCCTTCAATTCTAAATGATAATGTTGCTAGGTAGAGTGTCCTAGGTTGCACGGTATTCCCTTTCAGGACTTTGACTATATCATGCCACACCCTTCTGGCCTGCAAAGTTTCTGCAGTGAAGTCAGCTGATAGCCTTATGGGGGTTCCATTATGTATGACTCTTTGTTTTCCTCTTGCTGCCTTTAGAATTCTATCTTTACCTTTTGCCATTTTAATTATGATATGTCTTGGTGTGGGTCTGTTTGAATTCATTTCTTTGGGATCCTCTGTGCTTCCTGTACCTGGACATCTGTTTCCTTCTTCAGGTTTGGGAAGTTTTCAGTCATAGTTTCCTCAAATACATTTTTGATCCCCTTCTATCTCTCTTCTCCTTCTAGGACCCCTATAATACAAATGTTGTTGGTATGTTTAATGTTATCCCAGAGATCTCTTAAATTGCTTTCATTTTTTTAAATTTGTTTTTCTTTTTTGCTGTTCTGATTGGGTGATTTCCATTATTCTACCTTCCAGGTCACTTTTCTGTTCTTCTATATCACTTAGTCTGCTATTAATTCCTTCTAGTGTGTGTGTGTATGTTTTTTTTTTTTTTTTTAGCTCTTAAATTATTCATTTCTGATTGGGTCTTTCTATATTTTCTAGTTCCTTGTTAAAAATGTTCACTGTTCACATCAATTCTTTTTCCAAATGCAGTTAACATTTTTATCACCAATATTTTGAATTTTTTGTCTGGTAAATTATTTATTTTTGTTTCATTATGTATTTTTCAGGGTTTTTCTCTTGATCTTTCAATTGAGAGTAATTCCTCTGCCTTTTCATTTTGCTTATTTTCCTCTGCCTCTAAGAGTTTAGGTGCAACAGTTACCTACTGTGGCCTTGAAAGGGTGTTCTTATATGGGAGCATCCCTATGCAGACTATGTGTGTCCAATGCCTTTTGTGGCAGAGCTAGATTTGATGTGGATGCAAGTCACATCTTCAGGGTGTGCTGGCAGCTATCACCTTGGTAGGGGGTAGGGCTGGAGATGGAGATGCTAGAACTGGAGCCAGGTGTGAGGCAGGACATTCCCTCCACTCAGTGGCCATCACCACCCTATCAGGGTCAGGGTCTGACTCCAAGTTGCTGAAGCAGAACCCCTGACAGTCAGCCCAAGCTGGCTCTACTCCCTTTAAGTGTGTGATTTTCCCTCTCCCCACTCTGGGACCCTTGCCCCAGAGGAGGGGAGTGCTGAAGCAAGTGGGACCCATGCACACAGAGGTCCAATGTGCTGCCTTGTAGGCGCCTGTGTCTCTGCTCAGACACAGCCTCTGGTGCAAGTCTCCTTTATCCCTCCCAGCTGATCACTGTCCCCAGGCTCTGTTGCCCCTGTCTTGCCAAGGAACTGCCCCCACACGGCTGGCAGGGGCCTGCTTGGACTCTCAGCATGTTTCAGGAGGTGAGCTGTGGTGGAGTGGCCACCATCAGAGATCTGGGCAGCTTCTAAGGCACTGTTTGAGAAAGTGCCAACAAAGGCCACCACCACCCTACCCAGGCTCTATCCCGGGACTGGGTCACCTCTGCATCCCACAGTTGAATATTTTCTTTGGTCATGGCCACCCCAGATCCAGTGCTGTGCTATGGTATGGAGTGAGCAGGGCCAGAGTGTTTGTTCAGCTTGGGCTATGGTGAGCTGCTAAGCATTTGCAGGAAACCCAGCAGCTGCTAGAGCATACCTCTCTCTCCCCTGCCTAGGGGCGCAGCCAGTGTGTGCATGTTCCTAACCAGCAGAGTACAGGCTTCCCACAGCCCCTCTGTCTGTCCCAGTGCTCCTCCAACCAGATAAGGGGGCTTGTCTCCTCCTCATAGGACCCCAGGACTGAGATGTCTAATCTATGGTTTATACCAATGACTCCCTAGTGTGGGCATCCACCTGTATAATCTTCCTTTTCCTCTGAGTCCCCTCCCAGGGACACAGGTCCTGACCCAATCACTTTTCTTCCTTCCTACCAGAGCACATGTGTATCTTTCTTACAGCTTTGGTTGTACAGGAGTCCTTCTGCCAGTTTCCATTCAGTTTTCTGTAAGAATTATTCCACATGTAGATGTATTTTTGATGCATCCATGGGGGAGGTAACCTCTACATCATCTTACTCCACTATCTTGATCTCTCCTCTGCTGTCTCTAGTAGCTTGAAAAGGCAAGGTAATAGATCTTCTCCTAAAGCCTCCAGAAAGAATGCAGCACTGCTAACACCTTGATTTTAGCCTGTAAGTCCTATTTTGGACTTCTGGCTTTCAGAATTGTATGATAATAAAATTGTGTTGCTTTAAGAATTAAGTTTGTGGTAATTTGTTAAAGCAGATAGGAAACTAATATATAGAGAATCCATTTCCTTGTCTTTTCTACATTCTAAAAGCCACCTGCGTTACTTGACTTCTTGTGCTGTCCTCCATCTTCAAAGCCAGCAATGTCAAATCTTTCTCTGACCCTTCTTCCATTATCACATCTCTTTCCTTTATTTTTTTTAAATAAATTTATTTATTTTTGGCTGCATTGGGTCTTCATTGCTGCGCACGGGCTTCCTCTAGTTGCGGCGAGCAAGGGTTACTCTTCGTTGTGATGTGTAGACTTCTCATTGTGGTGGCTTCTCTTGTTGCAGAGCATGGGCTCGAGGCACACGGGCTTCAGTAGGTGTGGCATGTGGGCTTCAGTAGTTGTGGCTTGTGGACTTTAGGGTGCAGCCTCTGTAGTTGTGGTGCCTGGGCTTAGTTGCTCCACAGCATGTGGGATCTCCCCTGACCAGGGCTCAGGCCCGTGTCCCCTGCATTGACAGGCGGATTCTTAACCACTGCACCACTAGGGAAGTCCCTATCACGTCTCATTCTGACTTTAGCTGGGAAAGGTTCTCTGAGTTTAAAAATTCACAGGGTTAGATTGGATAATCCAGAATAACCTCCCCATATCAACATGCTTAGTCATTTTCACATCTGCAAAGTCTCGTTTGACATGGACGTTAATTTATTCACAGGTTTCAGGGATTAGGACATGGACATCTTTGGGGGGTGGAGGCATCATTCTGCCTACTACAGAAGGCTTAAGTTCTATGCCTAGTTCATCAGCTCTCTAAAGATGGTACTTTGGGAAAATGTTATCAAATCTCTAGATCATAGATTTCTTTATCTGTGTAATGATCATAATACCTTGCTATGTCACAGGGTTGCTCTCGGCATTAAATGAGTGAAAGCATGTGAAAACACTTATAAACCACAAAGGTTACATAAATATAAGAGATTATTATTTCAGGAAGGATGGAAGGGCAAAAATAACAGTAATTTAAATAATGGATAATGAAGGAGATATGGGTATCCTACCTGTCCTGCACACCAAGCCTTATCAAGCTATTTATGGGCATACTTAGGGGTATCCCTGTTAACTTACAGAGTCCTCTCATATTCTCTTTTCTGAACACTTTCATTTATCTCATTAATTTGGGTTGCCATACAGCCACTGGAGGGTGGCATCTTATCATGACCTAGTTGCTGCTTGCCACAGTGCCCTCCATGTCCATTCCACATTCTTTTGCTGCTCCCAAAGCTGTATACTGTAGAGGTGTCAAAGAGATGCAATAATTTCTTCAAATGCTCATTGAGCTGAGGCCACAGTATGTCCATATAGGATATCCTTTTCCTCCATTTTTCATCATATTTGGTCACCTGACCACAATGGCTGGGCCATTAAAGACTGGAGACAATGATGACTTCTTAGTCTTCATTCAAAGTTACTTTCACTCTGTGTTTTTACCAAACCAGCAAACAGGATTGGAAGGACTATACACCAGAAGCACAAGAAAATCAGTGGTGAATGCATCCTATGCAGAAATAGAGAACTGCAATGTTAGAGGAGTCAAATACCATGAACTTGCTGCCTGTTAGATGATTTTAGCTGGGAGAAGGCCCACATCAGCACTCAAGGGTCTAACCATTACTAAATTCTCACTATACCACAGTTAAATACTTCTGTGTCCTATTCCTTACTGACTCCTTATGGCTACCTGCAGCCTGACCATGGCATTCCACATCACGTGCCTCACAAGTCCTTTGTAAATACAAGTCTTTCTGCTTGTGCCTGCAATGCCTCTATTCAGAAAGCTCAGAAGTCTTTGGGAATAGATCAGGGGACAGACACTGGGCCAGCCTCCCCACCCCTTCTCCTCCATCACATCTTTGCCAACCAAGTGACCACTTTCAAGACTCTCCCTGACATTTCCTCACTTCCTCCTCATCTCACTCTTTCCACACCTCCTCTCTTTCTTCTCCTAGGCCTCTTCTCCCCAAGTGACAAAACCTATTTAAATGGATCCTGTGGATTATTCCTATCAGCTAACTAGATGCACTCAGGTGTATATGAATGGCAGTTAGGCTTAACTGGGACCACTGCTAAAATTATATTTGTTGTGATACATAACCAATAACAGGTACAGTTATGATCACATAACAGATACAGTTCATGATTCAAATAAAAGACAAATGTCTTAAAGCCAAGAAGCTTGTGGCTCTTTATAGAACCACATCCATTGTAACTTTGGGCAGAACTAATTAACTGAGCTCCTGAGACATGGAAAAATCTGTTCCTGTCACTGGGCAGACAATAGCTAATCAGTTTGACTGAAAGTTGAGGTCAGAATGGTTTAGAAAGGATACTGCAGCCACACATGGAGAAAAAGCTCTATAAAAGAAACATCCACGTCCACAATGATGATTTCATGGTCTGTGGGAAGAATCTGGAGTACATGCACATATATTAATACCTTCCCCACCCACTATGAGATCTGGGGTATACTTAGAGTTTGCACACCCTTCTGATCTGATAGATCAGAATGATGGATTCAGACCAGAGACTATCACCAAACAAGTACACAAGGAAAAGGAAAAGGTAGACATCTGAGTTCCTCTCCCTGAACCACCCACATGGCTGAGCCGAACATTTAATTCTTACACTTCTTATTGTAGTGTTGTCCGAACTGATCCTTCCAAGAGGATCCAGGGTCTGTAGAAGCCAATGAATCAACTCTGGCACTGGAGGTGAGCAAATTATTTCATACACACCAGGGAGTGGTAGAGAATTGCTTGCCATCATAATGCAGCAATCAGGGGTCAAGGGACTTCATATCTGAGTTACAACAAGGGATGTGCTATGGAGGAAGCTTGGTTCGTGCCCAAGTTTGTACTTTAATGCTGAGGTCATTTCACTTGGGAAGAATACAAAAATTCCAAACATTTTGTTTCGTGCAATTTTGTGTCCCAGCAATGCCTGTTTCCACTGATTCCATTCAGTCACTTTGAAGGCTTTGCTTGCACTGCAATGATTAATGAACATTGTATTTTGCTTATAGCAAAAATTGAAAAATTTGGGAGCAGGGCACAATGTGGTAACTCCTCCGGTGTAAGAAATAACATACAGAGGTGTTCATCTTAACTCAGTAGAAGAACCAGGCGTCAGTCAAACTGTAGAGATGGAAATAACTGGTCAATTCAGTCCAACAACTGGTCAGTGACCACTCAATAGCAAGTAGGTAAAGCCTTGGTTCTTTCTAATAAGCTGTGTTATTATAGGTGTTTGAAGGGCAACCTGCCTTCTCAAGATAAATTTCTAATATTTTTCTAACATATAGTGTTTCTAATATACTCTAAATATTCTTGATAGTTCTTGATAGTCTATGCTTTATAAACTCTTCACAAAAAAATATGTTTTTTTCCCATAAACTCATAGATAACAGAAATAGGGTATTCCTTTACTCTGTGATTTCCTCCACTATTTCTACTTTTGTCTAAAATGTGATATAAGCTGGAAAAGAATGGAATACTTTTGAAGTCACAGATGACTTTCTGACCCTTTCAAAACGTATGAAAGTTCTCAATAATTGAAACAAACATGTGAATCAAAATATCAGAAATGTAACCTATAGCACATGTCCCAAATGTCACCTTCCCATACAGGATTCGTAGGTTACAATCTCTTAGTAACAATTGAAAAAAAAATATATATAAAAAAAAAAAAAAAATATATATATATATATATATATATATATATATATATAGCAAATAAACCAACATGCTCCTGATTCAAAACTCTCAACTTAAAAAATGAGGGGAGGCGGTGGCCAGAGTAGTACACAATGAGAGATTATTTATTAGCTGTTTTCTCTTGTAAGAAAAAAAGAAAAATGACAGCAAAGAAATGTCTAAGAAAACTGTTCAAGGCAAGTAGACAATACCTGAATGAAGTCAGAACGTTTGTGTTGGTAGTGCTGCTTCAGCAGCCAGTTAGAGAGATGAACGCTTTTTCCAGAATATGAGTAGCGCTCAGTTTAACCATATATAGTCTGCTGATGTCATGTAATAAATAATAGAATATGTACTGTTAGACAAGATGAAAGAGCATGGATGGTACATCAGGGTTTATGCAAGAAAAACTGGTGTGAGAAAAGACAGCTCGTGTAAAGCCAGAGAGGGAAAATGCTTCATGCTTAGAAACGTAATTTGAAAGTCACAGAAACCAAAAGTGTTATCCCTGGGAATGGAGATACCATTGATAATCAATCATATTGGTTTGACACTTCCCAGGACTCAGAAAAGGAACGATTAGTATATAAAAGTTAGAGAAAAAATGTCTGACTGACTTGCCACAACCTCATCTTCAGTTCTGTCATTAACACTGAATGTAGATTTATGAGGACAGAGAAATTAGACTTAGCAAAGCTACAGTGAATGGATTTGTAGGGAAGCCCTGTACTGGATGACTAAGGTAGAGTTAAGAGGAGGTTGGCTCTATATTTCCTAAAGGAAACTAGAAGTTAGCCACATGGAATTTTCTTTTCTAGAAGTTGCCTTCATTTTGTGACAAAGAATTGTTCTCTGTATTTAATATTTTTGAAAGAGTGGCAGCTTTAGAAATTGAACAGACTATTCCCCAAAGGTTTTTTTGGGTTTTTTTGGGGGGGGTTTTGTTTTGTTTTGTTTTGTTTGCAGTACGCGGGCCTCTCACTGCTGCGGCCTCTCCTGCTGCGGAGCACAGGCTCTGGACACACAGGCTCAGCGGCCATGGACCACGGGCTCAGCCGCTCCGCGGCATGTGGGATCTTCCTGGACCGGGGCACGAACCCGTGTCTCCTGCATCGGCAGGCGGACTCTCAACCACTGCGCCACCAGGGAAGCCCTCCCCAAAGGTTTTTTTAAAGGAGAATGATAGTTCTCTGCCATACTCCAACAACAAATACATTTTAGTCATTCAGTAGAGACCCTGCAATGCTCATGAAACTGCAAGGGAAAACAACAATCCCGCCAAGAAGGAACATAAAGGTAAAATGCCAAGCCTCTCTGCAATTCTTTTTTTTTTTTCCAAGTGCTAGAAGTGTTGGCAGATGTGTATGTAGGGTCCCAATAATAAGCAAATGAACACGTTTAACCTCTGGGCCAGATGAGCTGTATGGATGAGTCATGTCAGATTGTGTCAAGTCTAGGGGAAGCCACATAAGATGTCAGTAAAAACTAGGCTGGTATCCACCAAATATTAGATTCACCAGCTTCTAGGAAATGCATTACCCTCCAATTAAGTGACTTTCTAAAAGGAAAAAGAATAAGATAATTCTCCTTCAGTGAGCTATTGCTTTTGGAAAATGTATTTCATGGAAAGCAAAATTATCAAGTTAGAAAAGATATATAGATATCATTTAGACAAGGTTGTTTAGACCCAGGGAAAGGAAGTGATTTCCTCTAGGAAGTTGCATAGAAAAGCCAAGAACTACCTGCCCAGTGCTGGATCTACATTTGCTGTTAACAAAATATTCCAAACAGCTTTCCTGAATACCCTTCCAGATTTTCCTCCACTGGAGAGTTCCTAATTCTTATTCAAAATACTCCCTGACATTTTCACTCAGGGCATTTCATGAGGAAAGCAGAGTGGATACTGTAGGTAATAGTGATAAATACAAAAGAGGCTAAGGTCAAATCAGAGGTGATTCAAATTTACCTATGACTTAAACCCAAATTGAAGCCATGTGGACCAATATGTTCTTACAATTTGAGCATAGGACTGTGATCATCCCCCTTCTGTCTTGAATAAAGCATATTTTGCTCAGTAGAAATATTCCCCTTTAATAGCCCACATGATGAATTAACAGAGTGCTAAATTAAAGGAATTTCATCTGTAACACTACTAGTTATTTATTCATCACGGAATATGGGTATTCATCACCTGTAGCCTTATTTTAAGCTATGTATTCCATTCTGCTTTCATACTCAAATGCTACTGCACTAAAGGTTGGAAGAGAAATGGCCTTTCTATAGCAAGAAACACCCTTTCTTGCCATAGAAAGAGTACCTCATTCTGTCACTCACTAGCCATACAACTTTGGACCAGATAACTTCTCTGAGTTTTAGATTTTTCATGTATAAAACACAGTTCACAGAAAGAGTTAAGATCAGTATGCAAAAGTGCTTGACATGTAGTAGGTGCTGAATATATATACAATAGTTGAATATGAGTGTTTGGGCAAGCATTATCTTCTGTTACCAACCTGGAATGGGTTCATGGAGAATGAAATAGAATTAAAATAGAAAATGTTCTTTTTCAGGCTCATAAGCAACTTTTAAACAATGGAGGACCATAGTAGTAAAAACATGAAGAAAATAATGTAAACTTGTCTTGTTCCATAGGCCTGGGTTTACCCCTAGATAATTCCTTCTTGCTGTATAAGATTATATGTGAATTAAGTCTTCTAAGCTGGAACGGCCCTGGGTGCTCTATAAATAGCATGAGTATTAGTGGATATTAAAGGCACACATACATACACATAAGTGCAGCACACATATACACACACACACATAGGGGCTTGCCATGAGAACATAGCCTAATGCTATATTTGGTTTAAACTCTGAAGAGTTTCTTGTTTGTGCCTTTTGATTCTCAACTTACACCCTCTATATCAGAGGCTATCCTGTTTCTCAGTCAGCAATTGTGGGCTTCAAAGAACAGGAATGTATTCAGGCAGCTTAAATAGAATGGAATTTAATAAAAGACTGCAACAAACAATCTCATGGAAATCCAAAGGCGTCCAACAAAGCCCAGTCAGGAACCTAGGAACCGGAGATTTACCTGTTAAATCAGAAAACATTGTTCACAGTATCTCAAAAAGCCTCTCTCATCTCTGCTCTTCTGCCTCCTCTCTCTCTCTCTCAGCTCGTTTCCTCTGCTTTCATATGGCACAATTTAGCTAAAGCAGCCATTCAGGTCTATTATCTGCTCATTTGCTAAGTGACTGAAACAATCATTAAAATATGTTGTATATCAAATATTTTATATGAAAAATATTTTATTGAAGTATAATTTTTAAAAAAGTATAATTACAATAATATATTAGTTTCAGGTGTACCACATAGTGATTTGATATTTTTATACATTACAAAATGACCACTGCAAAAGTCTAGTTACCATCTGTCACCATACAAAGTTATTGATGTATTATTGACCATATTCCCTATGCTGTATATTACATCCTCATGAATTATTTATTTTATTATTGGAAGTTTGTATCTCCAGCTCCTTCACCTATTTCACTCATCCTCCTACCACCCTCCCTTCTGGCAAACACCTATTTCTTCTCCATATCTATGACTCTGTTTCTGTTTTGTTACGTTTGTTCATTTGTTTTGTTTTCTATTTATTTATTTTATTTTTTAATTGAAATATAACGGCTGTACAATATTATATGAGTTACAGGTGTACAATATAGTGATTCACAATTTTTAAAGGTTATACTCCATTTATAGTAAATATAGATATTGGCTATATTCCTTGTGTTGTACAGTATATCCTTGTAGCTTATTTATTTTTGCTGAAAAGACAGCTGAGAGTTCTCTTCTACATAACTAGTTGCTTTTCTCTTTCTGCTTTTAAGATTCTCTCTTTAATTTTTGCCATTTTAATTATGTGTCTTGGTGTGAACCTCTTTGGGTTTGTCTAGTTTGGGACTCTGTGTTTCCTTGAACTGGATGTCTCTTTCCTTTCCCAGGTTAGGGAATTTTTTAGCTATTATTTCTTCAAATAAGTTATCTGCCCCTACCTCTCTCTCTTGCCTTCTGATATCACTATAATGCGAATGTTAGTGCACTTGATGTTGTCCCAGAGGTCTCTTACACTGTCTTCACTTTTTAAAATCCTCTTTTCTGTTCAGCTTGGATGATTTCCACTACTGATTCTTTCAGTTTGCTGATCTGTTCCTCTGTATCATCTAACTCAGGGGTCCCCAACCCCCAGGCCGCAGACCAGTACTGGTCCACGGCCTGTTAGGAACCCAGCCACACAGCAGGAGCTGAGCGGCGGGTGAGCAAGTGAAGCTTCACCTGCCACTCCCCATCGCTCCCCATTGCTTGCATTACCGCCTGAACCATCACCCCTATGTCCATGGAAAAACTGTCTTCCACAGAACTGGTCCCTGGTGCCAAAAATGTTGGGGACCACTGATCTAACCTACTTTTGTTCCCTTCTAGTATACTTTTTTACTTCAGTTATTGTATTGTTCAGCTTTACTTGGTTCTTCTTTATATTTCCAAACTCTTTGTTAAACTTCTCACTGTGTTCATCCATTCTTCTCCCAAATTCATTGAGCATCTTTATGATCATTACCTTGAACTCTTTATCAGATAGATTGTTATTCTCCATTTTGCTTAGTTCTTCTTCTGGGATTTGGTCTTATTCCTTCTTTTGGAACATATTCCTCTGTCTCCTCATTTTGCCTAATTCTCTGTGTTTATTTTAAAATATTAGGTAGGTCAGTTACATTTCCTGATTTTGGAGAAATAGTCTTATGTAGGAGACATTCTATGGGGCCCAACAGCATATCACCCCCTGGTCACCTGAGTTATATGCTCTAGTGTTTCCCTTTTGTGGGCTGCATGGGCCCTTTTGCTGCAGCATGGCTGACTACTATGGATGCACTGGTAGGCATGGCTGGCCCCTGGCCCAGCTGGCTGCTAGGCCCTTCTTTATGTGATGGCTACCAACCTGCTGGTGGGGGGCTGGGTCCCAGCATGGCTGGCTGCAGGGGTTGGGGTGTCCTGGGGCTGGTGCTGGCCTGCTGGGGGGCAGAACCAGGTCCAAGGGTGGCTTCTCATCCCAGGAATTCCCAGGCTGGCTGCCCAGCCCAGAGGGTCCCAGGGCTGGTGCCAGCCTGCTGGTGGATGAGTAGGCCTTGGACACTAATAGGCTAAAAAGATACTCCAAAATGGTGTTTGCCAGCACTAGTGTCCTTGTAATAGAATGAGCTCCAAAAAAAATGGCTTCCACCAGCATCTATGTCCTCAAGGAGAGTCCTAATTTCCTCCTGCCTCTCCAGGAGGCTCTCCAAGATCAGCAAATGGGTCTGACCAGGCTCCTTTCAAGTTACTGCCTCTGTGCTGGGTCTTGGAATGTGTGAGCTTTTGTGTATGCACTTTAAGAGCAGAGTCTCTGTTTGCTATAGCCCTCCACCTCTTGCATACATAAGCCTCACTGGTCTTCAAAGCTACATGTTCTGCAGGCTCATCTTCCCAGTGCACGGCCCCTGGGCTTGGAAGCTTGATGTGTGCCTCGGATCCCTCACTCCTCGGGGAGAACCTCTGCAATTGTGATTAACCTCCCATTTGTGGGTTGCCTCCTCCTGGGATGTGAGTCTTGACTATTCCCCATCTCTGCCCCTCCTACCCATCTTGCTGTGGTTCCTTCTTTTTATCTTTCATTTTATCTTTTCTGTGAGTCTTCTCATAAATAGTTGCTCTGTAAATAGTTGTAATTTTGGTGTGTACTTGGGACGAGTTGTGCTCAGGGTCTTCGTACTCCAACACCTTGGCCATACGTTCCAATTTTTTTTTTTTTTGATAACAGGATGATAAGTGGATAGCTTCTTCCTTCTAGGGCCCAGTACATGGATTCCACAATTTTTTTCTACCCTCCGCACTTTTTCTTAAGTATGGTTTGACTTTTGTACTTTTGTACTATCTTACTTATGCAAGCCACATCCATAATTTCCAGTTTGGATTCCTTTAAAGTGGAATTAGAACTAAAAAAGACCTATGAGAGGAAGTGATCTGATATCTGTGATTCACTTCAAAATAATTGTAGCAAAGGATTGGGTGGGTATAGCTAAAATAAGATTGGACATGTATGGATAATTGTTGAAGCTGGGTGATGAGAATATCCTGTTTAATTATACTAGACTCTCTAATTTTAGATATGTTTGAAATTATCCATAAAATAAAGTAAAAAACAAAATATGTGAAGCAATATGAATGTAGAATCTTCTTCATTATAATTTCCCCCATCTTTTACTTTTTTCTTACCCATGCCTAATTTGACAGATTTTTTTAGCATCCTGCATTTACTGAGACTTACAAAGGCATTCAACCTAGATTTCATTGAAGCAACAACTCACTTTGCATTCATATTTCATCAGTTTACATAATATTTAATTAAATCACATAATTGCATTATTATGTACAACTGGCATAAATAGATTTGGAACAAACTCAACTAATTTTCAGGAAACACACAACTCAAACTGTTGAAGCAGAAGTATCTGGGCAAACTAGACTCTTCTAGTCACACTACTTCTAACCACACTACTAACTATAAGCACTTAGCGTACCATGCTTATCAGTCCTGGGTCTCACTGTCAATTAATCCTGCAAGATGATTAAGCAGAAGTTCACTAAGAGAGAATCTACTGTATTTTGTTGTTGTTGTTGTTTATGTATATGTTCTCCTACATTTTTCAAACTTTAATTCTGACTTCAGTTAATCTTCTTTCATGATCTCAAACTCAAGACAGTTGAAGATTTTATGTTTGCCTCAAATGATCTTCTGGTGTGTAATGGAGCCAGTGGGACTAAATTTTTCAGTTACTTATATTTGGCAAGGATGGGGAGGAAGGGTGTTTCACTTCTATATTCTTATTATTGTATTTTTCTTCTTCCTCACAACTCTCTGATTTTCTCGCTTAAAAAGAAACAGAAGTTAGGTTGTTTTATGGACATTGGCTTTGGTGAGAAGCCTGATTATACTTGCTAAGCCTCCTAGTAGCAATATTGAGGAATTAGTTAAAATGCTGAGACGAGAGTACAGACCCAGAGAGACAAAGAATGAGTGTGCTAGTAGTCCCCAGCTCTAAGTTTCTGCAATCATTTGTTGAAATACCTTGAGGAAGTAAGTCAGTTTTTATTTCTCTATGCAGGGTGGCAAAAGGTGATATGACGTACCAATCTTTTTATAATGATAAAACTGTAAGGACCAAAATTCCCTCTTTCTCCTCCTCCCTCCATGATACCTCAAAGCTGCTTCCAGAATGAACTAGTCATACTACCCATTGAGTTTCTTTTACCAAACTCACAGCCATAGATGTTGGAAGGGACTGCTTTCCCTTCGCTTAACCACTTTAGTATGACTAACTCATGAATACACAGAAGCAAGGCAATTTACTCCGCCATTTTTCATCTCGAGTATGCAGCAACAGCATGCATTCTGAGTCACGCAGAGTCCACTCTAAAGAATGTGTGCTGTGAGCTCAGAGGGGCTAATAATCAAATTAGGCTGCTAACAAGTGGCAATTTATAATGCTGAAACTAATGAGAGGTCAAAGAACAAAACTCTGCAAGGAGTTTTAATTATCCTGTCCTTTGTGACTCCACAAGAACATTTTTAAAGGAACACTGTCACCAGTATTCAACTGGTACTTTAAGTTCCATTAAGATTTATATAAGCTATTACATAAATGGGAAATACACACTTTCTTTCCAAGTAGAGTAGGGATCAAAATCCTTCTCTTCAAGGATGGAAAACAAGCATTCTCTTGCTTTGATGTTCAATTTATTGGATACTTTCCTTCCCATAGCACTGATAGAGAAACATGAAGCCTCTCTTCAAGGGAATCTCTAGATTGGATAGCATATAGAAAGAAAAGAACTGTAACAACCAAAACAACTACAACAGTTTTTCTGTCCTTGTGTCCTGTGCCATTTCATTTTCACTTTTTTTTTCTAGTTTGTTTGTGTTTTATTGACTCTGTGATGCTCAGGCCTTGACCACGAACTTTGGCAGTGGGTACAGCTGTTTCTTCTGCTGCTGCTTCTTGGTATTCAACTTCTCCTCATGCTTGTTGAACCTGCAGCATGTGTTTTCTTGGGCTGCAGATCCATAGGCTTGTACTTCTTGCCCTTGTAGAATTTCCTGAGGTTCTCTTTCTGAGTCTTATTAACAACAGTGAGAACTCGGACAATGGATGTATAAACATCTAGGATCTTGGAGAGCTTGGATGTCACACTGCTTGTCACTTTGGTGATTTCCAGCTAAGACAGCTCCACCTTCAAGTCATCCAGCTGTTTCAGCAGCTCCATCTTTTTGCCAGGAAGATCTCAAGCTTTAATCTTGGCCATGACTGCACAAGCTGCGCCACTGCCTGCTCTTGAGGGAAAGAGTTTTTTCACTTCGTATTTTCACTTTCCTCTGTCATATATATATCCACACGCACCACCATAACCACCACACCCAGCATTTCTGCAGGTCAAAATGCCCTTCATCTCTCAGAGCCTAACTTCTTTCTAGGTGTTTAAGATGGGTTTGTCTATTTATCTGTTTGTTTGGAGAAGAGTGGCATAATTAATGAACTGAAGAAAGTGACAATATCAACTGAACATGGAACCTCTCAGGCAAAAATAAAACCAAAAAGCTGCTACCCTTAAAAGCTAGAGAAAAGTGGAGACGTTAGCAGCAACATACTGTAAACACGGCTGGTCTGGAAAGGCTTTTGCTACCAAGAGGGTTAATTGTCCAAAGGTAATGTCTACCCATCAAGCCAATTTAAGGCCAAAGAATGCATCTTGGCAAGTTTTCTTTTATCAATAACTGCATCAGTAAAACAGCACATTCCATTGAACACAAAAAAATCGAGCACATCCATATCATCAGGGCAGCAAGACAAGTAGCCCAGAGCACTGGAGGGCCTGGGTGTTGAACTAGTTGCCCTTATTACCGAAAAAAAACGTTAAAGTATAAAGGCAATTCCAACAAGGAAATTGGGAACAATGCAAATAACAAAACTTTCTTCCTGAAAAGGAAGAAAAAATCTGCAAATTCTTCCGCTAAACTTGTCATCACCACACCTTGCCATGTGACATTTACATTGTTCTTTTAAATAGGTAGCCCATTGTTTTATGAGACAGTGTAGCTTAAGAGCTAAGAGTGTGGGCTCTAGAGTCAAACTAAATCCAGTTTCATCACTTCTTAGCCACATAGTCTTGGGCAGGTTACTTTTTTCTTTCTAAGCCTCAGTATCCTCATGTGTAAAACTGGGATAATAGCAAGGCAGCAAAAGTCCAGGCTTTGGAGTCAAACTGCCTGGTTCCCAGTCCTCTACTCCATCACTTACTGGCAGTGTGACCTTGAGCAAATTGCATAACTTCTCTGTGGCTCAGTTTCCCCTTCAATAAAATGGGCCCGATTGATTGTCAGGACCTCACAGGATCATTTTGAAAATTATATATATTACAGAACACATATAAAGCACTTAGTAAGTGCTCCACAGATATAAGTCATTAGTACCTACCTCAGAAGGTTGTAGTAAGGATGAAATGAGACAATGAATGAAAAGCTTTTAAGCTTGGTATACTCAGTGCTCAATAAATGCTAGCTTTTGTTACGTGCTTGTCTTTTGACTCTCCAACTGGCTTTTAAGCTTCTAGAGGATGAATCTTAATTTTTTTTTCTTCATACTATAATATCTAGCACTCTGTTATATGCAAATAAAAGTAACTCAACTATAGCCAAAGGAAAGAAAGGAACAAATCCTCATGCAGAAAAAGTAGAAACTCAAATATCAGAACCGTGGACTCACATGCCATGAAAAGATTGGGTTTATTAAAAATTAATGGTACAGGTCAAACAACATGTCTGATTTTTGGCAAATCATAAATATTATCAAGAGCAAACAATTTGGCATTTGATTTCTTACTTGTGTAGGGGAGTATAAATATTTTTCCCTCTACCCTTCTAGGTTCTTTGCTGAGACCCCCTGTAATAAAAGACAGATTAACAGGAGAAAAACAATTTTAATTATGTACATACTATGTAGTACCAGAGCCCCACAAAGATATGAGGCTCAAAAGGAAGCCAGACAATAGAGGCTTATATACCATCCCGAGGCAAGGAAAAGAATAGGGGTCTGGGGCTTTAAAGCAGGGGAGGCAAGTCATGGGACGATGAGAAGAGAAAATGTATGGTAAACAAAAGTTGCACTGCCAGGTAGATAAATTTCTCAGGTAAAAAAATGATCTCTGATAAAAGCTCTCTTCCCGCTACCAGCCCCCTTTCTAATGTTAATGCCATTTAAAAATGTAGATTTCCCTTACAAAAGGGCAACTTTGTTTTCAGAGCTTCTCCTATGTCTGTAGTTTCTCAAGATGATTCTTAGGCCAAAGAGACATATTTTGGGGTGGTGCTTCATTTGAAAATATTGATGACTACAATAGATGACTCAGTTAAAAAAAATGGTTAAACTAATGATGTTACATAGACACAGCTTAGGAGGTACTTCTCACACTTGAGACTTCTGTGAATCACCTTTACAAATTTCATTACTTCAGTATACCACCAAAAAAATTCCTTCACAATTTATGCTTTATATACATACTACATTTACTATTATTTTCTTAACAACTTTTTCTTTGAACTAACTTAAATTGTGTTAAAAACAAGACAACAGGCCCAAAATGGAGTCATTTATGCCAAGCCCCATGTCACCAAGATTAAATTATGGTTTTGGACTCTCCCAGAAATGGAATCGAAAACCAGTCAATCAGGAATCACCTCGTTAGCGCTAGTGAGGTCATCTGCCTAACAGACATCTGCCATCCCCTGAAGGAAAGTGACCTTGCCATAAACAATCCACTTTTTGCCCAATTAACTTTTTTTATTCCCACTCTCTTCTACCTATAAAATTCTGTCATTTTGTACAGCTCCTCAGAGCTCCTGTCTATCTGGTAGAAGGGATGTTGTCCAATTCATGAACTATTGAATAAAGCCAATAAGCTCTTTAAAATTTACTCAATTGTACTTAGGGGCCTCTCACTGTTGTGGCCCCTCCCGTTGCGGAGCATAGGCTCTGGACGCGCAGGCTCAGCGGCCATGGCTCACGGGCCCAGCCGCTCTGCGGCATGTGGAATCTTCCCAGACCGGGGCACGAACCCGTGTTCCCTGCATCAGCAGGCGGACTCTCAACCACTGCGCCACAGGGAAGCCCATGTACTTTTAGATTTTTAACAATTGTTTTTACTTATCGATTTGAAAAGCTGAGTTTATATCATTACATAAAATAGAAACCAGTATCATTTATCATAAATAGAAGGTGAGAGTAAAAATAAATATAATGAAAACAAACAGTGTTCTTAAAATCTAGATAAATATTGTTGCCTGGCAGAGGCTCCTGAGTCTGTGGCTTTGAGACCTGCTTTTTCTTTGTTAAAAAGTTTGTTTAGAACACAGCAGAAATGTTTAAGACTAACTTTCACCAAAGTGAAAACTGAAAAAGAATTTAAAAGGGAAAACTTCCCCACTCTATGACTCAGTATTATTTAACGTCTATATACTCTGTGCACCATCTGAAATCATTTTGTGATTTCATGAAACACTGGCCTAGATGATCAACGAAGAATGGTTTCTGGCTCCCCAAATGCCTGTGTTCTCAGGGTGTAGCCCCTGAATTACCTGCATCCGAATCACCTATGGGTGCTTGTTTAAAAAGGGGGGTGGTAACTAAAGAATCACTACTTAATCTGGAGACTGGGACCCGACATATTACATTATTAAGAAACACCCGCAGGTGATTTTGATGCACAATAAAGTCTGAAAACCAGGGCTATATTATAGCAATTATTGAAGAAGGTGGAGCCATCCCTATAACAGCTCTGTAGATACAGAAAAGCTGAAAGGAAAAGTGAACAGAGAATTTAGCTAAAGGAAGTAATCTGCCCCAGACATGAACTGTGAGGCTACAGCCTGCGAGATAAGCACTGCATTTAACTGGAGTATTTTAATACCAGAATGAGGTAGAAAGGAAAAAAAAAAAAAAGAAGAAGAAAGGCATCCGGCAATGAGAGAACAAAAAGATTCAATGAAGAAAGGGATTGATTTACAAGAAAAGATGAAAGGAATTTAAAATGTGGCTTTGCTAAGTGATCACTAAGCAGGGGTGTGATAACAGTTTACAAATGTTTGAATCATATACTAAAAGGAGGAGGAGGAATTTGTTAAGTAAGAACAAGAAGGGATAATTAGACATTAAGAGAATGTAATTGACCAAATTCTCATTCCATATAACTCAGCTTAAGCATTCCTGCTCTGCATGTTGTGTCCAACTTCTGCCCTAAGGGATGTGCTCTGATCTTCTCCCCAAAAGAGGCTTGAGCATCACTCTAGTATCTGTGCCTTTGTTCAAACATACTCCTCTGAAGGGGAGCAGAATATGCCATCCCAAAATATGCCTCTTTGGCGTGAGGATTATTTTGAGCTGATTATTTTTGAGAGGCTGCAGATAGGAGATTCTCTGAAAATAGAGTAGAACTTGCCCTTTCCTGAGGGCAAATTACATTTATGAGGGAAACCTCCATTTGTAAGGGCGCTTCCCTCTCTCTACCAGGAAGAGAAAGTTGGCTCTAAATCACAAGAGAATTCTGTCAATGGAGAAGGCACTGACTGAAATCTGCATAACAAGACTTACCCTTGTTTACTGTGCTTTTCCTGGCCACCTCTCATAACTGACTCCCCCACCTAACTTCCAGGTCACTGTGGCTATCATGACCTCCACACCCCTTCCAAAATTACAGCCTAGACTCTCACTCCACTAGGGCAAAGCCTACAGGTCTAGTGGCCCTAACACCTTAAGAGCATTATAGGGGAGTCTGCACTAGAGCTTGGGAGACCTCCACTTTGAGGACCTGAGAAATTGATTGGCAGTAGGGCCAGACTGGCAAAACCAACCAGTTGTAAAATTTGTCTTCAGCAGCTTTTTTGTGCTACCCCCAGGTCCAGATTCCCAGATATCTTGGAATATATAAGTAAATGTCTCTCTTGTAAGAGGAGAAAGGGATCAAATAAATACCACTAATATATAGAATGTCTTAATATGTATTGGGCTCCACCCCACAGGTCTGCAAGCCCTGTACTTGCCCGACATCAAGACCAAAGAAAGAGCCCAACGTCAGCAATAGAGACATTCGTGGTTTAATGGATGGGGGATCTTACACAGCTGAAGCAACACCGTGTGCAGTGGAAGGCAGGCAGGACACAGCAGCAGTCTTCACTCCTGGGGCGGAGGTTGCTGGGAAACCAGGTGGAAATGTTCTGACCTAGGATTAGGACAATCACTAGCTGGGTCTGGGGGCACGTATGTAGGAAGGTCGGTCATGTGAGTAGGGTGTAGGTGAAGCAGGCACTGGTCCAGCAGGGGATGTACAGAGAGCAAGAGAACAGCCATCTTGAGTGGTCTGACCATATAATATGTTACCTCTGGGAGCAGGAATGGTAATTACTTTAAAAGAGCACTGTGGGGGGGACTTCCCTGGTGGCACTGTGGTTAAGACTCCGCACTCCCAATGCAGGGGGCTGGGGTTCAATCCTTAGTCAGGGAACTAGATCCCACATGCATGCCACAGCTAAGAGTTCACATGCCACAACTAAGGAGCCAGTGAGCCACAACTAAGGAGCCTGTGAACTGCAACTAAGGAGCCGGAAAGCCACAACTAAGACCCAGCACAACCAAATAAATAAATAAAATAAATAAATAAACATTAAAAAAAGAGCACTGTGGAGAAAGGAAGATGTTTAAATCAAATGCAAAAATTCTAAACTTAGAATTTTAGACACTGAGCATCTGAGTGCTGAGCTTTTGAGGGGAAGAGGAACACCATAAATAGACCTCAGTTTACCACATTAATGATTCTGTAGGGGAAGAAAACTAATTTTCCATCTACCCTTTTCGTTCTTGATTGAGACTCCCTAGTAATCAAAGACAGATTACAAGAGAAAAACAAACGGAAGTCTAATAACATGTATACCTCCTGTATACATGGGAGATACTCAGGAAAACCAGCTCCCTGAGATGAGCTGGGCCAAGCCATCACCTTAAATACTATTTCCATCTAAAAACAAAAGAAGTTGGGGGAGGGAGATGCCAGTTATGGGAGGTGACCAGGAGAAGCACAGTAAACAAGGGTAAGGTTGTTATACAGATTTAAGTCATTGCCTTGTCCATTGATATTGTTGCTGGTGAATTTAAGGTTCTTTCTTCATCGCGAAAGAATTCGGAAATGAAGTGATAGGTAAGAAGTGGATTTATATTTATATTTGTGGAGACAAACACACTCCACAGACAGAGTGCAGGCCATCTTGGAAGGCAAGAGGTAAGAGGCCTCGAAATATGGCATGGTTAGTTTGTATGGGCTGGATAATTTCATAGACTAATGAGTGGGAAGATTATTCCAACTATTTTGGGGAAGGGGTGGGAGTTTCCAGGAATTGGGCCACGACACACTTTTTGACCTTGCATGGTTGGTCGCAAAACTGTCATGGCGCTGGTGGGTGTGTCACTTAACTTATGCTAATGTATTACAATGAGCATGTAACGAGGCTCAAGGTCTACTGGAAGTCCAATCTTCCACCATCTTGGACCTAGTTGGTTCTCACTAGTTTTCATCATGTACTATGGCTATGTCTTCCTTTTAAAGGTTGTGCCTTTCCCCCTTCCCTCCTGTTCCAATATGAGTTTCCAGAAATTTACAGTCATCCTTCCCTTCCTGGTAGAGAGAGGGAGACACCCTTACAAATGGAGATCTCCCTTATAAATATAAATTTGCCTCAGGCAAGGGCAACTTCTACTCTGTTTTCAGAGATTCTCCTGTGTCTGCAGCCTCTCAAAAATAAGTAGCCCAAAATAATCCTCAAGCCAAAAATATATATTTTGGGGTGGCATATTCTGCTCCCCTTCACCACATTAGTGACACTAAACTGCTGTCCCCAAATTTCAAACTGATCAGTGACACCTGAAAAAAACCTGGATATTGAAGCTATGCCCTGTACTACCCTCTTCTGTCCCCTGACAGTTCAGAGACATAAACCTATTGAGTGACTTTCAGAGCCCACTTACTGAAGGTCTGACATAGCCACATAGCAGTTTGTAACTTTAGATACACTACCAAATGTAAAATAGATAGCTAGTGGGAAGCAGCCGCATAGCACGGGGAGATCAGCTGGGTGCTTTGTGACCACCTAGAGGGGTGGGATAGGGAGGGTGGGAGGGAGACGCAAGAGGGAGGGGATATGGGGATATATGTATACGTATAGCTGATTCACTTTGTTATACAGCAGCAACCAACACAACACTGTAAAGCAATTATACTCCAATAAAGATGTTAAAAATATATATTTTTCAGATTTACATACGCCTTCACATATACCACCTGTATTTCCCCTCCCAGTCCTTTTATAGTTTCTCAATAGCTCACTTTACTGTGGACTCACATGAGCTTAGAAGGCTGTTCAATCAACCAGCAATTTTCTGACTGAATGATTAAGAAATGTGGCATAAGTGGCATAATTTGAGACTCAAGCTAGACTAGACTGAGAAGCAGAAATACAGAGGAAGGGCTTTAAAATACATAACTTGATGGATAGCCTGAATCATTGCTGGGTCTCTTCCATCTATGTATTTTATATAATAAAGTAGCACTGTACTTGCCAAGGAATTTCACATTACCATAGAAGATTCTCTTTCATTGTATTTTAATTTGGGTTTAATATAGAAAATATTTGAATGTCCTATTCATCAGCTGAATAGTGTTTCTATCAGAAGTAGATAAAGGCTGTGTTGTTTTTGTCTGTTCAGCACTTTTTCCTCCTTCACTTGGGAGTAGAGCTCTCCTTTCCTCTGGGGAAACACAGTTCATTTGGTTTTACTCCTGCCCTGGCCACTGGGGTTGTCTTATGACCCAGAAGTGTTCTCATGACCCAAATTTGGTCAATCAGAATACCCCATGTCTCTTGCCCCAGTGATTGGTCCAGGGATGATCACATGATTCAGGTCAGACTAGCCAAGGTGCTTTGGCTGAAATCACTGCATGCAAGTCTGGGGTCATCCTTCCAAGCCTGTGCTTCTGTAGAGGGGAGCTGTACGAGAATGAAGACAAGCAGAAGTGATGGATGGAGAGAGAGAGAGTTGGAACTCCTAGATGTAGCTGTGTCTGGAGCTCATTGAAACCTCCCTTCGACTTCACACGTACATAAGCCATTACATTCTCCTTTTTTGCTTATTTGGGTTCATATTGGGTTTCTGACACTCGCAACCAAAATATTTCCACATAACACATTTCCAGGTTTTACTTAGGAAAAATGAATTAAACATAGAGGAATACATTGCTTTATGTAATTGGTATCGTTTTCAGAAGTTGAGGTTAAATAAATTTTTGTGAATCAAATCATACGATGGGGGACAGAACATGCCATCCAAAATAGGCCCCTTTGGCATAAGGATTATTCTGAGCTATTTTGAAAAGCTGAAGACACAGGAGAAGCTCTGTAAACAGTGGAAATGATTCTTTTGTAAGGGACATTTACATTAGAAAGGGGGCCTGTAGCAGGAAGCTCACTTTTTCACCTGAGAGATCTGCCTGGCAGGGCAAGCTTTGTTTACCAAACATTTTCTTTTCTCACCTTCCTGTGAATTGCCTTCCCTGCTTTGAAGCCCCAGACCCCTATCCCTTTCCTTAGCTCAGGATGATAAGACTCTATTGCCTGGCAGCTTTTTGAGTTATATCTTTGTGGGGCTCCCGTACATACTTATGTGCTACGTAATTTATTTTTCTTCTGTTCGTCTGTCTTTTTGTTGCTGGGGGTGGGGGTGGGGAGGTTTCAGCCAAGAACATAGAAGAGTAGAGGGAAAATTGTACTTCCTCCCATATACATACTACATCAAAAACAGTACATTGTTAAAAGGAGACTTGTTGGGAATCTTTCATAGTACAGGTTTTTTAGGCGGCTTTCTGTTTGTTTGTTTGTTTTTAAGGAAAGACATTACAAATGTAGAAATGTGCAAGTACCTGTTGGCGATTCTGGGAGAACTACTTGGCTGCTTTCATGATCCCAGAAAGAGAACAATGACTTTATTGATTTCATTATTTCTCGGGTATTAATTCTCATGCTTGTAAGCTTAGAAATTTGATTTAGTTGGTACACTAAGATAGGATCTATCCCTCAGGGAAGGATTCCTAATGAGCAAGCTCACAGAGACTAAAATAGAAAACCAAAATGCCAATTGATTAATGGACAATTACAAAGACAGTCCTCCAATGGACAAGAATCCTTGCGTCAGCAGATCATTGCATTTTGTTTTTGAGGGCATAAGTTTCATCCTGATAATCTTGATTCAGTCACATATGCTTTTCATAGGCCTATAGTATAATACAGGCATACTTCAGAGATACTGGGGGTTGGGTTCACTGAAATAAAGCAAATATTCCAATAAAGTGAGTCACATGATTTTTTTGGTTTCCCAGTGCGTATAAGAGTAAGGTTTACCCTATACTGAAGTCTATTAAGTGTACAATAGCAAAAGCAATATATATACTTTAATTTAAAAATACTTGACTGCTAAAAATGCCCATTTATAATAGTTACATCAAAGATCACTGACACAAATCATAAAAAAATATAATAATGATGAAAAAGTTCTAAATATTGTGAGAATTACCAAAATGTGATACATAGACGTGAAGCGAGCAAATGCTGTTGGAAAAATAGCGCTGATAGACTTCCTCCTTGCAATGTTGTCACACACCTTCAATTTGTAAAAAATGCAGTAACTGTAAAGTGCAATAAACTGCAATAAAATGAGTTATGCCTGTATATAAAATGTTTAGAATTAGATATCAATGTTAACAAATCATGGAACTTCACATAAAAATCTGGATTTACAACTTCTCTTGAAAAATCAAAATACCTACCAACACTAATTTCTCTGATCATGGCAACAATTGCATGGACCTGAGTAGGGCCTGAGCCCTTTATATGAGACATGGACTCTCCTATATACTAGAGTCCCCATCAGGCCCATTGTCTTCATTTATATTCCCTTCCTGGCCTATACAGGTATTTGAATTTCATACATTTAGAAATTAAAGCTACATGTGAAGTCAATAAGCTCTTTCCTTCCCCTTAGCCACAGAGTTTGATTCAAGAGTGGGAATGTGAGTGAAGCCAATGTAATTAGAGTGAATCTCAGGGGTTTTGCTGGGAATGTTAGGGCAAAGATGCTCACTGTTTTTTCTGCTGAAAATGAAAAAGGAGGCATGTATATCTGGGTGTTACGGACAGCCATCCTGGGACTATAAGGGAAGCAAGTCTTATGATGACAAATTAAATCAAAGAAGACAGCAGAAACACCAAAAGAAATAGGATCCTTTGGGACTTGAGTGAGCCGCAGGATCAAGCCTTACCTAAAGCTGCACTGGAATTTTCAGGTACATAGGTGTCATTATTTAAACCAGTTTGAGTTGGGTGTGAGGGGAGCAGAATATGCTGCCCCAAACTATGTCTTTTTAGCGTAAAGATTATTTTGGGCTGATTATTTTTGAGAGCTTGCAGACACAAGAGAATATCTGGAAACAGTAAAAGTTACCCTTGTTAGGGAAATTTATGCTTATAAGGGAAATCGCCACTTGAAAGTGTGGCTGCCTTTCTGTACCAGACTATTTAGATGACTAAATCTCTAGGAACTTTTGAATGGAAAAGGCAACCACTCAAATCTGCATAACAACCATACCCTTGTCTACTGTGCTTTTCCTAATAGCCTTCCATAACTGGCCCCTAAAACCCTCATCTTCTTTGTCTTTAGCTGTATATGGTGTTTAAAGTGATGACTTGGGCCATTTCCAGAAGTTACTCAGTTTTTGTGGGTCTCTCCAATATATATAGGTATTAAACGTGTTTGTTTTTCTCCCGTTAATGTCTTTTATTACAGGGTGTCTCAGCCAAGAACCTAGAAGGGTAAAGGGAAAATATTTTTTCTTCCTCTACAGGTGATTTACCACAAAAAGTATTCTGATATGGGAAAGGTATTTTTTTTTTCTCCAACAGAATGTCTAGCAAAACTATTGTTACTCATGGGAGCATGGCAAATCCCTTAGAAATCCCAAAGCAAAAACAGATTAAGAATTACTACTCTCAACTACAAGATATAATAAAATTAGGGTTCACTTACTGAATTCCAGTTTTAGTCTCACTTTCATGAGGTTGTACTTAATTCACCTGGATTAGACTTTTGGATCTTCCCAGACCCTTTACTCCTCACAGGCAACTTCTTGCTTTACCCACACACGGCTAGTCACATATCTTTTTATAAAGATTTAACGTTTGAGGTCAATTATATTAACCCAATCTCCAAGGTTTGTGTGAGATAATTTAAATACTTACTCATGTACTGTAAATAAGAGGAACATATATGACTGCACAGCATATAATCTACGTATACAGGATATTTTAAAATCCAGGAATATATCTCTTATCGAAAGAATCATTATTTGGCAACTCTAACAATCTGAAATATTGATAAATATCAGGAAGAAACTAAAAGATCTTTCTATGAAGCCCAATTACATATAATGAAATTCTCACAAAAATTAACATTGCTTCAGTCAGAGGACTTGCCCCCACCACCACCACCACCCCACAGACACATACACCCTCAGGACCATAGAGCCATTTATTCTTATTTTGTATAGAATTCAAACTAAACTGATTTCTCAAGTCATAAAAGTTTAGAAGTAATAAATCAGAAGTATGTGTGGAGGTGGCATTGTTGAAGTAGGCACTGGAAAGAAGGGAGGGGGATGGAAGAGAGACAGAGAGACAAAGAGAGAGACTCGAAAACCACAGCATTATTATTGAGCCAGAGAAGCTGAAATACAAGAATTGGTTCTAAAAGAAACACAGTATCATGTACAGGGTAGTGTAATTGCTGGTATTTAATTTGATGAACCTGATTAACCTGAAAGTTAAATTATGTCCAATAACTTTTATTTAAGAAGAAATATAACTATGTTATATATTTTAAAAGTATTTCTTCCCAAAGAATTAAGCTGTAGCTTTTAAAGAAATATACTTCAGTTATAACAAATAACACAGTTCTTGGCATATAGTAGGGAATATGTATATATATATATATATATATATATATATATATATATATATATATATATATATGTCAGGTACTTGTAAATCCATTTTGCTTTCTTGTGGAAACCATGTCTACTAATTGACAATTTGAGTGTGTGTGTGTGTGTTTGTAATTGTTGGGGGAAAAAGAAATCATTTATGTGGAATATTACTTACTTATTAAAAAAAGCTGTGTTAAGCTAACCATATTTTTCAACTATAAATTAAGCCATATAGTCAGAAAATAAAATACTTTTTTCCAATTTGTGAATGTATGTGCAAGTCTTACAAAAGCATAGAAACAAAATAATTCCACTTCATTTCAAAGAATAAAATGAGACGAAATTAGGGCTGTTCACACAAAAATATTTAAATTTGTATGGAAACAAAAAAGACCCAAAATAGCCAAAATAATCTTGAGAAAGAAGAACGGAGCTGGAGGCACCATGCTCCCTGACTTCAGACTATACTACAAAGCTACAGTAATCAAAAGAGTATGTTACTGGCACAAAAATGGATACCGAAATCAATGGACCAGGATAGAAAGCCCAGAAATAAACCCACACACCAATGGTCATTTAATCTATCACAAAGGAGGCAAGAAGATACAGTGGAGAAAAGACAGTCTCTTCAATAACTGGTGCTTGGAAAACTGTACAGCTACATGTAAAAGAATGAAATTAGAACATTCTCTAACAGCATTACAAAAATAAACTCAAAATGGATTAAAGACTAAATATAAGACTGGACACTATAAAACTCCTAGAGGAAAACATAGGCAGAACACTCTTTAACGTAAATCACAACAATATTTTTTGGATCCATCTCCCAGAGTAATGGAAATAAAAACAAAAATGAACAAATGGGACTTAATTAAACTGAAAAGCTTTTGCACAGCAAAGGAAGCCATAAACAAGATGAAAAGACAACCTACAGACTGGGAGAAAATATTTGCAAATGATGCTACCAACAAGGGGTCAATTTCCAAAATATACAAACAGCTCATACAGCTTAATATTAAAAAAACAACCCAAACAAAAAATGGGCAGAAAACCTAAGCAGACATTTCTCCAAAGGAGACATACAGACAACCAACAGGCACATGAAAAGATGCTCAATATCGCTAATTATTAGAGAAATGCAAATTAAAATTACAATGATGTATCACCTCACACTAGTCAGAATGGCCATCATCAAAAAGTCTACAAATAATAGGGCTTCCCTGGTGGCGCAGTGGTTGAGAGTCCGCCTGCCGATGCAGGGGACACGGGTTCATGCCCCAGTCTGGGAAGATCCCACATGCCGTGGAGCAGCTGGGCCCATGAGCCATGGCTACTGAGCCTGCACGTCTGGAGCCTGTGCTCCGCAACGGGAGAGGCCACAACAGTGAGAGGCCCTCGTACCACAAAAAAAAAAAAAAACAAAACAAACAAAGTCTACAAATAATAAATGCTGGAGAGGGTGTGGATTAAAAGGAACCCTCCTACACTCTTGGTGAGAATGTAAATTGGTGCAGCCACTATGGAGAACAGTATGGATGTTCCTTAAAAAACTAAAGATAGAGCTACCATATGATCTTGCAATCCCACTTCTGGGCATATATCTGGAGAAAACTATAATTTGAAAAGATACATGCACCCCAATGTTCATAGTAGCACTGTTACAATAACCAAGACATGGAAGCAACATAAATGTCCATAAACAGATGAATGGATAAAGATGTGGTATATATATACAATGAAATATTACTCAGTCATAAAAAATAATGAAATAATGTCATTTGGCAGCAACATGGATGGAACTAGAGATTATCATGTTCAGTGAAGTCAGACAGAGAAATACAAATATCATCTGATATCACTTATATGTGGAATCTAAAAAAAATGATACAAATAAACTTATTTACAAAACAGAAATAGACTCACAGACATAGAAAACAAATTTATAGATACCAAAGGGGAAAGGGGAGGGGGAGGGATAAACTAGGAGTATGGGATTAACAGGTATACACTACTATATATAAAATAGGTAATCAACAAAAAGACCTACTGTATAACACAGGGAACTATATTCAATACCTTTTAATAACCTATAATGGAACAGAATCTGAAAAAGAATGTATATAAATAAATCACCTTGCTGTACACCTGAAACACAACATTGTAAATTAATTATACATCAATTAAAAAAAAGAAGCATCATGTAGGTATAAAAACTCACCTTACTATTACATCAAAAAAAATTTGAAGAAGATGCAATATTTATAAATCAGTTTCAAATTTAAAAAAAAACAGAAATTTAAAAACTAAACACATTCTCTTTGACTACTGATCATTTTCAGTATTAAATGTCAGTTCAACCTTGGGTATTCTAACCTTGGAGAACTTACCTAGATGGTTTAATGAGAACAAAAATCCCTCTCATTTCTCTTATCAAATATGTATAACATGATTTCCTAGTCAATTATTAATTTTTGAGGGGCATTTAAAAATAGACCTGGAAATATTAACTAGAGTCATGTGGTTAACTGTACAACTCATTATAAAGAAACTGAGAAAGTTGTTAAATATGCCTTAAGCATCTTCATCATGAGCAGAAGCAAAAAATCTTGGTAACTTCATTTGAATATGGTTTATAAAAGCAAGCCAATGCTCAGAAGATTTGAAATAAAGTTGTGATTTTGAAAAAAAAAAATTAGGGCTGTCCAAAAAAAAATATCTGGGATGTGTTCTATGTGGAGTATAATCCCTTACCCACCACAAAATTTCCTTAAGTGAAAGTGTATCCTTCAAGAATTTACTTTGGCATAACTTCTACAGCAACAAGGATTTGGTTCTGTTGAGGATAATTTAAAAGAAGGGAATGACCACTTGAAGGAACACATTGCTATGGTCCCTTCCAGGATTTGGAAGTTGCTCCTGCAAGTGAGGGTCTTGGAGCGTAAGCTTCGTTAGCTTCATGGTAAATTTACCTCTGAGGGAGGTAATCCTTCACATGTCCAGAAAGTAAGTAATGATAGATTTAAATTAACTGTACAGAATCGTTTATTATTAAGTGTATATATCCAGAATTAGCCAAACTCTGAGGATTGAGCGCACAGTCCTTCAGACTGCCTAGTCTTCCCAAGATTTCTGATACCAACTGCAAGGAGTTAGTCTAACTACTGTTAAAAAGAAACAGACCCCAAATGGAGTCACTTGTAAGACCCACCTAAATACTTAACCTAATTGCAGTTTCAGCCTCTCCCAGGAGTGGGATTTTAAACCAATCAGTATGGAACCTCCTTATTAGCATAATAAAACCCCTGCCATTCCCTTCACCCCAAAAGAAGATGAAATGGCCTGAAACAATTCTTTTTTTGCTAATAGCCTTCTCATCCTGCCCAGTTTCTGCCTATAAATACCTTACATTTTGTACTTCTCAGAGTGCCCTCCTGCTTGCTAGGTGAGCTGCTGCATAAAGCCAATTAGAGTTTCAAATTTACTTGGTTGAATTTTCTTTTTTAATACTACAAATTTGGAGAACACCGTCCCCAAGACTACCCTCAGTTTTGACACCAATTGTAAGTTCAGGGGAACTCCCAAAACCTTCCTCAAGTTTGAAAATTCACTACAAAGAATCACAGTACTCCCTGAAGGCTATTATACTCACAGTTACGGTTTATTATGGAAAAGAGGCACAGATCCAAAGGAAGAGACTCATAGGGCAGGGTATGGAGGATTCCAAAGGCAAGGCCTCCGTTGTCTCCAGGATGTATTACCTTCCCAGTGTACATGAGCTTTGTGTTTGGAGATTTTATTGGGGCTTTATTGCATAGGCATGATTGACTGATTGCCCTTGTGGTTGAACTCAATTTCCAGCAACCTCCTCCTGTCCCCAGAGATCAGGCTGATACCACATGGTCTGAGGGGCTCATTATAAGTCACCTCATTAGCATGAACTCTCAGATGTAGTTAAGGGGCCCACCATGAATAACAAAGACACTCCTATTACTCCGGAAGTTTCAAGGGCTTAGACATTACCTCCCAGGAACCAGAGACCAAGGTCAGTCCTCTCTTTGGAGCAGGACAAATTCTTTACTACACAGTGTAAAATACCACTGATGTACTCTTTAGTATACTTCTAATTTTATTTTTATGAATCTAAAACTATTCATGTTTCTATAGGTCACCATGGTTCCCCACCTTTGCTTTTTTTTCTTGCAGGCTTATAAATTCCTCATCTTCTTCATAGTTGCCAGGTAGTTTGAGGGGAGATTATTTTGTCAATGTGATTTAGGTCATCTCTGTAAAATGTGACAATTTACAACTGTGACAAATGTCAAAACTGGTTAAATTGATTTTATTTTTGTATTAACTATTGCAAATGACAGCAACACGTTTAAAAATAAATTTAAGGTAAGAAATGAATTGATTGGCTAGAGTATCTAGAGTAACTAGAGTATCTTGCAAGGAGTATCTTGCTTTAAGAATAGCTGGAATCAGACTTTTAGAAAGTACTATCATGAGTTCTTGAATTTCCATTTTATGTATATATATACATACATATATATATATATATATTTGCTGTTGTTGTTGGGATTCTAACTCTGATCACTCATTAATGCAATTTCTCTTTTAATTCTTTGAATACATTTGTAATAACACCTTTGAAGCCTTGTCCATTATAGTCAGTGTGTAGACCCATTCTGAAGTATTTTCTATTGACTGCATTTTTTTTCCTGAATGTGAGTTACACTCTCCTGTCTCTTCACATATCTATAATTTTTTTAATTGGACATTGCAGATAATACATTATGATGATTCTGGATTATGTTTTATTCTGAGGATTTTATTGCTATAATAGGAAGTTAATTTGCAAGAATTGAAACTGTAAACTCTGTCTCCTCCACGGAATGTAGCCCTGATATATTTGCTCAGTTCTTAAGGTTTCCTGCTACTGCTATTTTTACCTCAGCTTTTCAGGAGTTTCACCTGCACCTGCATATCTTGATGGTCAGCCAAAGATTTGGGCACAGATAGTGGGGTTCTGTCCTCTGATACCTCAAGCCAGTAACACTTCAGATTTCTGCCCACCTGAGCAGATTGGGGAACAGAATCAGATTTTAACAAAAGAGAAGCAGCAAACTCACAAACCTCTTAGTGCACCTAGTGCAGTTGTTTTTCAAGAGTAGAAAAACCTCATTGTTTTCTCAACAGATGCCCTGGTATCTCTCTTGCACATGTGTAGTTTAGCAGTAAACCAGCATTAGCACAGAGTTTATGTTCAGATTTTGTGTCTCACCCATTTTGCAATTCTCTTGCTTCCAGAATTTTCCCCTTAAATTTACAGTTGCTTTTCCAGTTTTGAACTCTTCTCTGCTATCATAATGCTGATTTTTTTTTTTTTTTTGGCTGTCATAAACATGGAGTAGGGAGAAACCCCGGGAAAGAAAGCCACAAACTTGTAATTCTGCCTCCTTGAACTGCAGATTTTCAAGAGTAAATTTTTCTCCTTTTTCTGTCTGCTTCTGGACATCTAATCTTTTAAACTGTTGGGAATATATATATTCTAGATTTTGTAATTATGAACTGCACAAGGTTTTGCATAACCACTTCACTTTGCTGTCATTAATGGAAGTACTTCAATAAAACATTATTTTGAAAAGAATCTAAAAGGAATTTGTGGGCTCAATGTAGTCATTAGGAATTTTGATAGCAAATTGACAATTGGACTTGTTTCTTCATTTTCACTTGTTGGCATCACATGGACAGAATGTCAAGCCTATGTTTGTTTGTTTTTTTCCACATCCACAGAAATAGCCAATTGCTAAACCATTGATTAGATTATCCCATAGACAATCTCATAGGTATTAAGAAGGGAGAAATCCCCTATCTCATGAAAAAGAGTTGATCATATAAAATCAATTAAAATATGATTTGGGGGCTTCCCTGGTGACTCAGTGGTTGAGAGTCCGCCTGCCGATGCAGGCGACACGGGTTCGTGCCCCGGTCTGGGAAGATCCCACACGCTGCGGAGCGGCTGGGCCCGTGAGCCATGGAAGCTGAGCCTGTGCGTCCGGAGCCTGTGCTCCACAACGGGAGAGGCCACAACAGTGAGAGGCCTGTGTATCGCAAAATATATATGTATATATGATTTGGTAAAGTGTGTATACCAAAAAGCAATTGCATGATTCAGCATCTTATTAGCATTTTTGAAAAATATTAACTTGACTGAATTCTTTGGTTAAGATTATAAAGAAAATTCTACCAATTTTTGATCTATAATAGAGAAGATTACATACAAATGTAATATCCTATTTTAGAAAATAGGGTTAAAAAGATGCTTCTCTTAGAAGTTGAGAGTGGTATTTTATATTTTCCTTTCTTGTAAAAATTTGTATTAATTTAGAATGCTAAAATCTAATGCTAAAATCTTTTGAGAAAATATTTTAATTTAGAAGAACAAATTCCCTTAACTGATCCAGATGTATGTATCAAAGTGAAGTTACTCTTAGAACAGACATTAATTTTAATGTTCATATTTTCCAAAACACATACACATGCATGTGCACACACCACACACAGGGCATCTCTTGATGTTCAACAACTCTGGTTTTCAAAAGTCATTGATTCTGGGACTTCCCTGGTGGCACAGTGGTTAAGAATCCACCTGCCAATGCAGGGGACAGGGGTTCGAGCCCTGGTCTGGGAAGATCCCACATGCCACGGAGCAACAAAGCCCATGTGCCACAACTACTGAGCCTGTGCTCTAGAGCCTGCGAGCCACAACTACTGAGCCCATGTGCCACAACTACTGAAGCCCACATGCCTAGAGCTCATGCTCCACAACAAGAGAAACCACTGCAATGAGAACCCCATGCACTGCAATAAAGAGTAGTCCCTGCTCGCCTCAACTAGAGGAAGCCTGCACACAGCAATGAAGACCCATCATAGCCATAAATAAATAAATAAATAAATAAATTTATAGTAAAAAAAAAGTAATTGACTCCACTTGTGTCTAAGAGTACTATGAACTAAATAAATAAGCAAGTGCCACCTCTCCAGGTGGGTAGCAATTCAAAGATCATTCTTTAGCATTGCAGAAACATAATACTGAGCATCTCTTTACAAAGAATGTCTCCCCACTATTGAAATTTAAGTGCAAATTACAAATAGACCAACAGTGAAAAAGCATATAGTTCAATGCCTCAACTACTAATAAGAAAGGCAGCTAGTATTACAAAATCAACTTTGTGTAAGGACCAGAATTGTCATATGTGACCAGACTCCGGGCAGTCAAAAGATCAGACCATATAACCTTCCCGGATCCTAGTGTTTCCTTGGGATTTCTACAAAAAGCACTTTCCTTTTGTGTTGCTTCCTTTTTCAGACTTTTTTCTCCACACAGCCAAAGAATTTTGATAAGAAAGCGATGTAAGGAAAAGTTATAAGGGAAAACAGTAATAGCTAATATTTTTAAATAGAAAAATAATCTAGATTCTATTTTGCTTTATTTTTCAATAAAGCTCAATTCAATAAAGTAAAATACTTTCTCAAGATTTCCTGCAGTTTATATAGAAATAACAAGACCATGTCCATGTGGAGTAATTTTTAAGTAAGCACAAATCATAAGTCACAGTTCCATGATATTTTACAAAGTGAACTTTTGTGCATACCACCCATATACATAAATGGAAAATGCCCAGCTTCACAGAAGTCCCTCATAGCCCCTCCCAATTCCTTCTTCCCTAAAGGTAGCTACTGTTATGAGTTCTATCACTATGGGTAAGTTTTGTTTGTTTTTACTTTTATACAAATGAAGTAATAAAATATGTATTTTTGTCTGACATCTCTTGCTCAATATTTGGTTTTGTGACACATTCATGCTGTCGCATGTATAAGTAATATGTTCATTGCCATTGCTGTATAATATTCCATTTTATGACTATGTCAGAATTTATTGATTTTACTGTTGAATATTTTAGATGCACCTAGTTTTGTCTTTTATGAATGGGTGTTGCTGTCAACATTCTTATACAGGTCTCCTGGTGAACATATGTACTAATCTGTAAGATACATACCTGGGAATAAAAGTGCTGAGTCATAGTGTAGTCTCATGCTTGTCTCTAGTAGATATTGCCATTTGGGGCAATTTTGAATGGTTCTTGATAGGCTTTTAGGGAATGATTTGGGTCTGATAAATACCATAAAAGTCCTTCAGCAAGACAGCTACAAACATTCTCTGAGATTCAGAGAGTGTGAACAGAGTAGTGAATGTGATTCACATTCATTCACTCATTCAACAAGTTTTTGGTAAGCAAGTTAATATGTCAAACACTGTGTTAGGCATTGGCATTACAGCATTAAACAAATCAGTCTCTGTTCTCATCAAGTAACTTTACAATTCCGTCTATTAAAATCATTTGTATTTAGCAGAAAACATAGAAGAAAATCTTTGTGACCTTGTGTTATGAAATAAATTATCCTTCCACCCATCTCCCCCATTCATATGTCAAAGCCCTAATCCCCAGCATCTCAGAATGTGACTATATTTGGAGATAAGGCCTTTAAAGATGTAATTAAGGTAAAATGAGGTCATACAAGTGGGTGCTAATCTAATATGACTAATGTCCTTATAAGAGTAAGAAGAGGAGATTATTATATAGACATGTGTATGCACAGAGGAAAGATCATGTGAGGACACTGAGAAGTTACCATTTGTAAGTCAAGCAGAGAGGCCTCAGAAGAAACCCAGAATGCTGACATGTTGATCCTGGATCTCTAGCCTCCAGAGCTGTGAGAAAATAAATTTCTGTTCTTTAAGCCACACAGTCTGTGATATTTTGTTATGGTAGGCCTAGCAAACTGACACACCTTGGGTTAGGCAAATAATTTTTAGATATGACAGTAAAAGTGTGATGCATAAAAGAAATTCATAAACTAAACTTAATAAAACTTTAAAAAGTTTGTTCTGCAAAACGTTGTTAGAAGAATGGAAAGCAAGCCACATAATGGGAGAAAATATTTGCAAATTGTATCTCTGATGAAGGAATTATATTAAGTATATATAAAGAATTCTTAAAACTTAATAATGAGAAAACTGAATCCCAATAATGATATAGGCAAGTCCTTTGAAGGGACACTTCAGCAAAGAAGATATACAGATAACATAAAAGCTTATATAAAGATGCCTGACATAATTAGTCATTATGGAAATTCAAATTAAAACCACACCTATTAGAATGGCTAACATTCAAATGCTGAGCATACCAAATGTTGGTGAGGATGTGGAGGAACTGAAACCCTCATATGCTGCTGGTGGGAATGCAAAACAGTAGACCCATGTTGGAAAACAGTTTGGCAGTTTTCTTATAAATATGCACTTACCGTACAACTGAGCAATTCCACTCCTGGGCTTATGTCCAAGTGAAATGAAAACCTGTGTCCACATTAAAAAATGTATTAGAATGCTCATAGCAGCTTTATTCATAATTACCCATAACTGGGAACATCCCAAATGTCCTTCACCCAGGGAGAGGGTAACAGACTGTGGTATATCCATACAATGGAACACTACTCAACAATAAAAATGAATGAACTTCTGATACCTGCAATGACATAGGTGTGTCTCAAATTCATTATGCTGAGTGAAACATATATACTGTGTGATTCCATTTACATGTTATTCTAGAAAAGACAAAACTATAAGAATGTAGAACAGATCAGTGGTTGACAGGCAATAAGGGTTTGACTACAAAGATGACAAGAGATTTTCGAGGGAGCAGGGGAGAAGGCAGTGATGGAACTGTTCTGTATCTTGATTGTAGTGGTAGTGGTTACATGACTCAGAATAGTCAACAAACAGTGAATTTTGCTGTATAAATATAAATAAAATATAAATGACAAAAACATTGATGGACTCAGATATTCACATATACACACCATCCTTCCTCCTGAATAAAATCATTTGCCAAGTTTTCTAAAAGTAGAGATAAGTTCAAGGATGGATAAGAGTGAGGCAAAAGATACCATGGTGTGTATGGAGAAATAGAATCAATGTATTATTGTAAAGGAGTGATGCTGGGCTTCCCTGGTGGCACAGTGGTTGAGAGTCTGCCTGCCGATGCAGGGGACACGGGTTCATGCCCCAGTCAGAGAAGATCCCACACGCCACGGAGCGGTTGGGCCCGGGAGCCATGGCCGCTTAGCCTGCGCATCCGGAGCCTGTGCTCCGCAACAGGAGAGGCCACAACAGTGAGAGGCCCGCATACCACAAAAAAAAAATAAATAAATAAAAGAAAGACAGAAAAAAAAGGAGTGATGCTGAAGAAGTTGACAGGAATGAATTTATGGAGGGTCTTGTATATACTGCAAAAGGATTTTGACATTGTGTGGTAGGGATTGGGAGTCATTGAATGATTTTGAGAAAAAGCATGGTATGGTCAACTTTTACATAAATCAGTCTGGCTGTGATAAACAGATAGGATTTGACTTGTAGAAAGACTGAAAGCACGGAGATCAGTTGGAAGGTGTTTGCTGTAGTCCAAGTGAGATATGAAAAAATCCTGCACTCAGGCAGCTGCAATAGGAATATAAAGTAGGGAGAGGTTTCTGAGCCCCATGGAGTGTGTATACATAAGTTCAAGAGAGCTAGAAGAGAAGTAATGACCTAAGAAAAGCATCTCTTAACTTTGGAAGGCTTCAGAGTACCTTCTTCCTACTATCTTTTTTCAGTCATAAGGGAGAGAATCACTACTGCTTGACCCTATCTAATTTCTGTGATATGAACCCACATGAATCCCAGACAATTTTTTCAATTACATGGTCTCACATGTTTTTTAGATGTTTCAGTGAAATCCAGATGGCAACAAAATAACAGTGATTAAATGACCTACAGTTAGGATGACCATATATCCAATTTTGCTAAGAGATAGTCCCTGTTTATTCCTGATCTCCTAGAATAATTATTATAGTGTATTAATAATAGTACCTCCTTTCATTCTCAAAAGCACCCTGGTTTGGATGGTAAAATTTGGTAAAATTTATGATCACCCTAGCCTATAGTAGCTTCCCCATTTGACTATTCTTCAAAGGGAAAAAGGAGGAAACATAAAAATGCCAATACATTCATCTTTTTTTTTTTTTGGCCGCACCGCGCATTATGTGGGATCTTAGTTCCCCAACCAGGGATTGAACCCATGTCCTCTGCATCAGAAGAGCAGAGTCTTAACCACTGGATAGCCAGGGAAGTGCCAATACGTTCATCTTTTGAATATAAACCAAGAGAGATTTTTTTTTTGTCTCCAAAGGCCTATAGAGCAGTAAAACAGAATGGAAAGCTATATAATCTGAACACAAAGGTAATCATTTAACTATATATGTATATATACACCCAATTAACAGACTTGATCCTCAAATAATTATTGAGTTATTCTCACTTACTTTTTCTTCCTGTGTACTAAATTTTGTTTAAAATTAAAAACATTACTATCCCTTGGTACCTAAAAATTTCAACAGATTGCCCCAAGGCCTTGAAGGGAATTAGGAGGTGAGGTCGTGACTGATTATGATACCCCTGACTGTTTTCCTTTCAAAGATTCATCCTTCATTCCGTCTCCTATAATCCTGTGAAAAGCCAAAGCAAGCTTGCTTAGAAGGGTTCCTTTTGAAATATCAAGAATTCTACACTAAATCATCACCTCACTCGTGCTAGGTCCACATAGGGCAGACAGAAGAGAAAAGAAGCATAACAACTTTGCTTCGTGGCACACTGTTCTGTCACATCAAGACTGGTTTTTGATACACCCCAAACCCTGTTTTCACACTCTGACCATAATGGTAAAATATAATTCTGGCCTGTGTAAGCTAATATGAAAGTGACAAACAAATAGAGTACTGAGGCAGACAAGATTGGATTTCTCCCAGAGAAGATTTCAGAGACTGGATTTCTTCCAGAGAAGATTTTAAAATACAAAAAATTGTATTTTATTATTTTATTTACTATTTTATTATTTCTACCCATCCTACTTCCATAAAGGACTTAAAGCAATAAAAACAAATAAGAAGTTGTAATGAATTATAATCATGTTAGCAATAATCAAATGAGGAGTAGTCATTATATTGCCTTTTTTTTTTACTTCTTTTGCTTGATCTTTAGTTTTATAATAAGAGTCCTGAAAAAACTCTTCACAGGTACAACAGCTTGAATAAGATACTAACTCAAAAGATTAATACTTGGTTCTTTTATCTTTGTAACAGTCTGATGCCTTCAAGCTTTCTAAAATGAAATTGAATTTGAATAAGGATAGCACTCCTGAGGTCTGTAAATTGTCAGTTCTCAAAAGGTTCCTTGTCTGTATTCTATATTCTCTTTCTAAAGCCTATAGGACAGATAATACAGACTCAATTCTAAGTAGAAGATGTTACATGCATGTCAAAATTTTTCTTTTTAAAGAAACTGATGTGCTCTTCAAGTCTATTAAATCTGAAAGATATCTGCATAAAATTTATCCACAGAAGATGTTTTGACATGGTCAGCATGGGCTTTTGCAAAGAGGTAAAGAAAAAGGCTCCCTTCATCTTCTCGTAGTCCCAGTAGGGCCCAGAATAGGTACTAAATCAGTTACCACCACCATCTGTTCTATTATTTATTATGTTACACTGTAATTTATCTGTTTCTCTATCTATCTCCCGCACTAGACTCCATGAACTGCTTGAGGGTAAGGGTTGTTTCCCATGCATTTTTATTTCTCTGGCACCTAGCATGAAAGGAATTCAGTAACTTGCTGAATAAATGAATAGGGTCTCATTTTAATTTTGTTAGAGACCATATACTTAACACTGTGCCTCTTGCATAGTAAGTGTTCAATAAATGTTAACTGTTATTTGTTATAATGGGGTCAAATGGAACTGGGAGCTGCACTGGAGCAGATTCCTACTGGCTGTTAAATTTTCAGGAATTCTGCAAGCTGGTTGTTAAGTTATTGGTAGAAATAGCCCATGGAGGGAGAATTCATACCCTGGAAATTAGCAAATGCCACAGTTCCACACACAGACACCACCTCCCCCCCAAGTTGGTAGTTAAACATTTACCAGCACAACACTGAAGTCAGATAACATACTACCCTGGAGCTTGAATCCTTCTAAATGTTATTAATGTTCATATGATAAAGTGTGCATGTGATATGTGTTGAATGTAGGAGAGAGAGGAAAGTGGAACATTGGGGACAGAGAGGTAGTCTGCCAGCAACTGAGTGAAGTTCCAAGTCCAACCTCCCATAATGCTTCACCTCTCTCAGACAATAGCCTTTGCAACAATTTATGATGCAGGGTCTCCTGGTGGGCTTAATTTAGACCAACAAGAAAGAACTGGCTGAAGGTCTTAGTTCAATATCAATCATTATCGTGCTTCAGAAAAACTTCAAATGTTGTGACACCAACAATATAAAGGTTTACTAACCATTGAAGTTCTCCACGATGAAGTAGTTTGCTTTAAAATGTGAGTTTTTTGTGTAAATTAGGAGTGTTCACAGGGAAGCTACATGAAAATCTGCAGAGATACTGCAGAACGACTTCTCACTAGGTGATTCTCTCACACCGTGCTTCTCAAAGTCTCATCTGCAGACTTCTTGGGACCCACCCAAGACCCACTGAATGAGGACCTGCATTTTAATAAGCTCCTCAGGTTATTCATATGGAAATTAAAGTTTGAGAAGGCTTTGCCCTAGATCACCTCTAAGGTCACAGCTAACTCTGGGATTCTATGCCTCTACCGTGACTTGATGAAGACATACAAATCACGCTTATAATATTTGGAAGGAAATAAAATGACAGAATGAAACAATTCGACACTAAACTCCAGATACAAGTTCCAAAATAATCTCGACATACTTAATGATAGGTGGAAATCAGCAAGATGAAATTCAAAAGGCAAAGTATGAAATCTACATTTAGAGAAATTCCTAAAACAAGGGAATCAGGCACATCCACAGGACTAAGTCCTGTCAAAGCATCCGGGTGAGTGACATACAGGCAAATCCTTCTGTCCTAGATTCTGAGTTCTATTCATGTGTTCTCATGGGTTTATATTACTTTGTGAATTTTCTGAAGTCACTGCAGGAATATGCAATGACTTTCTGAACTAGATCATTTAGTAAGACCCTTAGTTACAACATCTGCTTCTTTTGGGCTCTCCCCATCTCCCACTGGACCTGGAACAGAGCTCTTTACCAAGTGAGTGCCCAAACAATGCTACTAACTGATAATAATTATTAGTAGCATTTTACATAGTACCCTTGTTTCTATTCCTTTCCAGTGGCTACAAAATCTTCATAACACAACAAAATATCTCCATGATAGAAATTATTTATATTGTAAGCAGTATATATGATATAAATTTTAACAAATCAATTAAAAAGTGTTAGACTGCTACAATTTCTAAATAATATCCTGCAACTAATATTTTCAGTTTAAACTTTATACTATAAACTTTAAATGTTTCCCCAAAGTGATCAAATCCATTGACCGCTTCTCTGAACCACTGCATTTCTTCCTGATCTCTGTTGGGTAGAACAGAGTTGGCAAATGTGTTGAGAAGCCAGAGCTGTTGTATTAAATGAACAATATGCAGATTGTGACCTGCTGAATGAGGAGACACAAGCCACCACACAGGGATGGCAGGGAGCTCCCTCAGCATCTTACCTTCCACTTTGGGAACCTGAAACCCGTGGGGTCGTTTTGACCGAAGGCGCGGTTTCAATCAATACTCCCACACAAAGGAAATCGAATCACAAGATTTATTATTGCTTACAGATCCGGGGTTGGGGGTTGCTGGTAGCACAGTGAGCCAGGGGAAGGGTAGTCCTTCATCCCAGGTCACAAGCCAGCAGGAGATAGAGAGCAGGGCAGCAAGTACTTATTACCTATAAGGTGGTTGGGACAGAGGTCACTAACTTCGCGGGCTTAGCTTTAACTGTGGTTATTTTAAAAGGTGTCCCAGGGAAAAGCAAAGCAGGAACTTATGGCGGGCATCCTAAACTCAAGTCCTTATCTCAGTGTCCAAACTCTGGGTGTGTACAGGGTTATCATACTGTAAAATGCCTGGACAGCAACTCAGAAAAACAAAGTTGTTTTCCTCAAAAGTTGTTTTTCCCATCACAGCAAACTTTTTGTAAAGGGCCAGACAGTAAATACTTTGGCTTTGTGAGTCAGATAGTCTCTGTTGCAACTACTTTAAAGCAGCCATAAACAATAGGTAAACAAAAGAGAGAATGAGTGCTGCTGTGTTCTATTAAAACTTGACCACAGCAGGCAGGCCACTGTTGGCTGAGCCTGAGTTGGAAGATTCTGTATCACAAGAAGCCAAGGTCCCCTCTTGCACTTACTCCAGGAAAAGATTGATCCAATTCACATGGATTTGCCCTTCTCAACCCAGGAACCCATATAGATCTTGTTTCTTCAGTAGAAACCAATGAGTATGATCCAGATTCATGTCAACCAAATATTGCAAAAAAATGTCTTTTTTCCCAATTTCTCCTTCTTTCTTCTGTCCTTGTGTCAATAGAAGGCTCTATTTTATTCTGTTTATCTTTTGCAAAGTCGTTCTGGAGGAGAATTCACACACAGAAAATTTTTCTTTCGGTTCTAATAATAGAGATAGGCAGGCCCATGAGCCAAGGCTGAGTTAAGTTGCCTAGAGAAATCTAGGCTGAGAGGGCTGGAGACATTTTGTTCTTCATCCCCTCTACCAGTCATGCCAGAGGAGTGACCAGTCAGAGAAAACATCCCTGCCCTCTGGGGGGTGGGAGGTAGGGGGTGGGGGAGGGTGTCATAACTAATTCCCCCTAAATCTGTTTAGTTCCAAGTCCATGATACTCCTTCCCATGACACTACTTCCCACATTGACTTATTTAACCTATTTGAAGAGGATTAAGGGCTCAGTTGACACTTACAAACAAGTTTCATGTGGGTGAATGAAAAACATGTTCTGGCAGCTTTGAGCTGTATGTAGCACAATGAGTTGGAATGTCAGAAAAAGGAATCTGGAAATTGGATCCCATTTTTAATTCAAGAAGATATCAGAAAGGCCTTAAAGTTTCCGTTTTAATTTGCAAATTGAGATTTACCAGAAGACAAGAAAGACAGTCTTCATCAAGGCAGCATTTTTGCAAGTTTAATCCACAGGTTCACAGTTTCTTTGACCCTTGTGGTACTCGAGATTACTTTGCTCCTCCCAGAACACTGTGCAATAAAAGGGAGCTGATCAATGTAGAGAGACCTACATTGCCTGTGAGAAAATAGCCATGGGGGATGATAAAACTGTTTTATTTCATGCTTGAGTATATCTGATATTTTTTTCAATATTTTCAATTCAGAATTTTTACCCTGCTTAAAACAAAACAAGGAGAAAAAAAACCCCAAAACCTTATTTTAACTTTTGAAATGTGTTAGAAACACTGACTTTGGCTTGGCTTCTGAAGAGATTTGGGGGGTTAATTTATTTCTTTGAGAAGAGAGACAGTACAGAATCAGATAAACCAGCTGTTATAATTTTGAAGAAAGCATAAATGTGATTTAGAAGCATATTCACCTTGCTATGTGCCTGCTAGTAAAAGATTGTAGTGAAATCCTCAGTAGAGACACCAATTGCAGTAATCTTAATGAACTGGAGCTTGAAAACCATCAAGAAATAGCCACAACATCTGCAATACAGAGAATAAGCAATGGAGAAAACAATGATAAACAAGGAAAATGTTAATATTCCATTTATTCTTTGCAAGACATGCATCAAATATCCCGCAGCGTCTCTCTTTAAACATAGAAATGAATGTAGGATACTTCCCCTTTCACCAAAATGAATGTTGAAGAGAAGCTTCAATCTCATTGACTAATCCAGCTGTTCCTTTAAATTGAATTTTTAAACATATGGGCACACAAGCCAATCTATATGCAGAACAATTCTTTGAACAGCATACAAACGGTTTGGGATTACATGCTATGTATCACACAAGTGAGTTTTCACAGGACAAAAGAATGAATTTCTTATTGTGACACTTGAGATAACAATGCTAAAGAATTTCAGCTCAACTTTAAATTGCTCCACAACTGCTGTAGTTTTCTTAGTAGGAGTCTAACAGCCTCCTCAGATTCTGGTTTCTCCTACCAAATAATAACTGCTCAACTCTACTAAAGAATGGGTCATTGATCTTCTCATTTATTCAGTCATTCAACAAACATTTCTTGAGCAACTCATGTCTGGTACTCTCTCTTTTTTAAAAATATTTTATTTATTCATTTATTTCCTGGTCATACTTAATTAATTTTAATTAATTAATTAATTTAGTTAGTTATTTTTGGCTGTGTTGGGTCTTCATTGCTGCACGCGGGCTTTCTCTAGTTGCGCGAACAGGGACTACTCTTCGTTGCGGTGTGTGGGCTTCTCGTTGTGGTGGCTTCTCTTGTTGCGGAGCATGGGCTCTAGGCGTGTGGGCTTCAGTAGTTGTGGCATGTGGGTTCAGTAGTTGTGGCTCGCAGGCTCTAGAGCACAGGCTCAGTAGTTGTGGTGCATGGGCTTAGTTGCTCTGTGGCATGTAGGATCTTCCTGGACCAGGGCTTGAACCCCTGTCCTCTGCATTGGTAGGCAGATTCTTAACCACTGTGCCACCAGGGAAGTCCCTAGTACTATCTTTTTTTTTAACGTGTATTTTTTTTATTGACGTGTAGTTGATTTACAATGCGTGAATTTCTGCTATACAGCAAAGTGATTCAGTTATACCTATATATACATTCTTTTTTTATATTCTTTTCCATTATGGTTTATCTCAGAATACTGAATATGTTTCCCTGTGCTATACAGAAGGACCTTGTTGTTTATCCTGGTACTATCTTAAACATTGAGAATAGAGAGATGAATATGGAATAAAACCTCTAAAAACTACATTCCTAATAGGTAGGATAGACTTATATAGAGACAAATTATATGAAAAGGAAGAGAAAGGGAAACATCCCTACTTTGAGATTTTTATTCCAATTCAACAAATCTTTTCATCACCGTATAATATATTGACCTTATGTTTTAACTTATGTGTTTCCCTGGGAAATTCCTCTTGTCAGTCATCTTTCTTGGAAAAGAAATGATTACTTAAACCAGCACCTACTATTGTATGTAGAGCACTGACAACCAGGACAGAGCAGGCTGGAATGTGGAGGCCTGATGGAACCTGTTACCAACGATGTATGAGGATGGAAACAATTCAGCCCTGAGATTTCCACATATTATTGGTACACAGTGAGGATTTCAGCTGCTGATTCTGCCCCAGATCAGTTGCCCATAGTTTTGCTGATAAGGGGAACCGATGAAGGGAAGAGGAGACAGGAAAGGAAAAAATATCTTTAAATATTAAGGTGTTTTTGTGGTCTAAGCAGGGTTGGTATCCAACCTGTATGTACTGGTTAGGCATCTGTTCTTATTGCTCACTATTTTAATATCACCCTGAGTGTAGGTACCAAATTTGCTGCAGAAAGTGCACAGAAAATTGAAAGAAAATGTGGTGTATATATACAACGGAATACATTTAGCCTTTAAAAAGAAGGAAATCCTGCCATATGTGGCAACACGGATGAACCTGGAAGACATTATGCTAAGTGAAATAAGCCAGTCACAAAAAGACAAGTACTACTATATCATTCCACTTCCTTGAGGTAGCTAAGATAGTCAAATTCATAGAAACAGAGTGTAGAATAGTGGTTTCCAGGAGTTGGGGAGAGGGGGAAATGGGGAGATACTGTTCAACAGGTGTAAAGTTTGTTACACAAGATGAATGAGTTCTAGAGCTCTATGGTACATCATGCCTATAGTTAACAATACTGTATTGTGCACTTAAAAGTTTGTCAGAGGGTAGATCTCATGTTAAGTGTTCATACCACAATAAAAAGTGGAAATATAATCTTGAAGAACTGCCAAAAAAGAGAATTTGAGTCTTTGAAGCCATGTCATATTTAAGACTAAATTTGGAAGGAGGTGCCACATGGGATGAGTCTTTAAAGGATAAATAGGAGTTAGGCTAGCAAGGAGAGGACTGGGGACATCTGAGGCAGAGGGAACACACTCATAAATGGGAAACATCATGATGAGTGTAGGTGAAAGTACAAGGATTTTAGCATGGATGAAGAGGAGAGATAGCAGAGCAGAAATGTACACAGGGTACAAATTATAACTAGTCTTATATGGCAGGTTATGGAGTTTGGACTTTATCCTAAGAATCATGGGGAGCCATTTAAAGGCTTAAGTAAAGCAAGTTGGAGGGGAGTCCACCATATGATCAAATTTGCATTTGAAAATGTTACTCAGGCTGCAGTGTGGAGAATAAATGGGATTGGGCAAAGAAAGAGAGTGAGAATAATTTTGAATACCTGAGGGTTGCATTTTTGCTGGGCTGATACAGCAGAAGGGACAGGTTATGTGACTTTGGAGAGGCCAGTAAAGGGCAAATAGACTAGAGGAAATTGGAGTACAGTAGCCAAGGTAGTGAATGTCTCACTTATAGGAGAGAGCAGCTGTAATGGGTTTGGGGAACAAATGAGTTGGAAAACTTGGAGGTTATAACCAGAGAATGGATTCTTGGAGTGTAAGATTTCTTAGGTGGTGTGGTTTAAAGTAATTGTGATATTGTGATGTATAATAAATATTTTGGTCTTTAGTCCACGATTCCTGGCTTACAGCTTCCCCAAACCCTTGGAATTTCCTGAGCTATAAGAGCGATGGGAGCATCTTTTGTCATAATATTTGGCCTCTTGTCCTCAGTTTCTGAAATCCCTTCAGAGCCATAAAGCCGAAACGGGTGTCTTTGAAGCCAAATATGGCCTCTGTACCCTGACACCAAATTAAATCTTGGAGACAGAGTTTTGGATGAAGTAGAAAAGAATAGCTTTATTGCTTTGCCGGGTAAAAGGGGTCACAGCAGGCTAATGCCCTCAAAACTGTGTGTCCCAACCTGGAGGTTGTAGGTAGTGAGAAGTTTTATAGTAATGGTTCAAAGAGGGCGTGATCAGCTTCTGGACATTCTTCTGATTGGTTGATGGTGAGGTAAGCGGTCGTCAGCATCATCAACCTTCCGGTTCCAAACTGTCTGGGGTCTATGTGCTTGTGGGCAGCACACAGTTAAGTTCTCCCACCTGGTAGGGGTTTCAGTGTCTGCAAAACAGCTCAAAGATATTGTTATGTGTATCTCTTGAGGGGAAACCAGGCCCCTGCCCCAAGGCTGCACTATGGTTTCTTGACTGTTCCTCCCTTGTCTCTGCATCCCCTCCCTTCCCTAATTAGCAACTGTTTGAACCTGCCTGTTGGAACTCAGGGAAGGTCATGGAGGCTGAATGAAGCCTGTTTCCTGTAGTCAAGAAATGGGGACACAGGAAGGCTTTTGTGCCCAGGAACCCCGCAGGGTCCTGCTCGGTATCATCGTGTTATTCATAACAAACCCTTTTGTCAACTGAATTGATATTAATGAGCTGACTTTGGAAATCCTCTAAAGATGAGGGGGCTGATTGCCAGGGGAACCAACCAGAATTTAAGGGTTGAAACTTTCAGTCCCATCCCTTGATTTCCAAGGAGGGGGAGAGGGGCTGCAGGTAGAATCAATCACCAATGGTCCATGATTTAATCAGTCATGCCTCTGTAATGAAGCCTCCATAAAAGCACAAAAGGATGAGGTTCAGAGAGCTTTTGGGAGTCCTGTGAGCCACTCTAGCAAATTAATTGAACCCACGGAGGGGGTTGTGGGAACCTCAGATTTATAGCCAGTCAGTCAGTAGCACAGGTAACAACTTGGACTTTGATGGGCATTTGAAGTGAGGGGCAGTCTTGTGGGACTGACCCCTTAATTTGTGGAATCTGATGCTACCTTTGAGTAGATAGCGTCAGAATTCAGTTGAATTGTAGAACACCCAGCTGGAGTCAGAGAATTGCTTGCATGGGAAAAAGCCACACATTGGAATTTGGTACAGAATTGTAGTGTAATGCAAATGTCTACAGTGTAGCCATGATGTTGAACGCAGAGGTAAGAGTAGAAGCAGACAAAACCCAAGGCTGCAAGACAGCTGCAATTCTGATGGTATATCAGAATCATCTGTGGTGGGTTTACAGGTTACAGAATGTAGGGCCCCCATCCTGAGAGATTCTGATATGGTAGGTGGAACTCAGGCATATGCACTTTTTTTTTTTTTTTTTTTTTTTTTTTGCAGTATGTGGGCCTCTCACTGTTGTGGCCTCTCCCATTGTGGAGCACAGGTTCCGGACACGCAGGCTCAACGGCCATGGCTCACGGGCCCAACCGCTCCGTGGCATGTGGGATCTTCCCAGACCGGGGCACGAACCCGTGTCCCCTGCATTGGCAGGCGGACTCTCAACCACTGCGCCACCAGGGAAGCCCGGCATATGCACTTTTTAAAAACTTTTACAGATATTCCTAATGTGCAAGCCAACTTGGGAACCCCTGAACTGAAGTTGGATGGATTGTCCATACAAATCCTAAATCTCCAAATGACAGCAAGTTCGGTCAGGATAGAAAGCAAAGTCTTCACCGAGTGTGAGATAGTGAGCCAGTAGTCAGTTTGTAAGGAAGAGGAAGAGGAACTGATTGTGGCATAGCCAGAGGGTAAAAACTTGAAAGGAGCAGGGATTTTTACTGGAGGGTGAAGGATTTACCTCAGCATCACAGAGCAAAGGATGAAGGTGTAAACCTCACCTCCCAACAGTGACTTCCTTTAAACTAGATCCTACAGGACAAAACTGTTTGTTCATCCCCAGTTCACAACTGGCATTTCCAAACTTCTACTTCACTATTCTGAGTAAAGTGACTTTGGAGATGTTCTCATATTCTGAAGTTCTACTTTCCACTTTTCAAAGCTCATTGCCCTCTTTTAGATATTTCCTTCACTTTTAGATAACCACTATGCTTGGAAGGAAGAAATTTTCTTCTACCCTTCTAAGTTCCTCCAACTGCCTAAGAATTAAATTAGCAAGAGACAGGTTAACAGGAGAAAATCAAACAAATTTGAATAACATGTATACATGGGATAGACCCAGGAAAACTGAATAACTCTCCAAAGTGGCCAAAATCCTCACCTTAAATACCATCTTCAGCTAAAGACAAAAGAAGATGTTGGGGGTAGTGGTTTGGGACTTCAAGTGGGAGGAAGGCAATTCACATGGAGATGGAAAAGCAAATGTCTGGTAAACAAATATTTGCTGGACCATGCAGAAAGGATGGGACACAGAGTGGACTCTGATCTCTAGGTTTTGCTGAGTTTTTCTCTCCACACCTAGCCCATATTCTTTGCAGATATCTGGTGATAGCTCTATTCCAGGAACAGGCCCTTTATCTAAATTCCTGTAGGCAGTTACAGGGGAGGTAAAAAAAAATTCCTTAGTCTTCTGTTTCTTAAAAACAATCAGCCTAAATTAATCTTCATGCCAAAGAGATACATCTTGGAAAATTTTGCTCCTTGACAGTAGCTTCTTGGGGGAATGAAGTGAATCCTGTGGACTTGAATCCAGGTAATTTTAAATGAATTATTTTCTACAAGATTCAGGAGCCCACTTCACTTACTTGGTTTTCAAGATATTTGTGTGAAAGAGGATCAGGTTAGAGTGGGATTAGATAATGTAAATTAGATCATTTTTAGAAAAATGGAACTCTATAGAATACATTATGGAGTATTTAGATTGAAGGAAATTCCAAATGACTGTCTCTAGTAACAGTAGTAGTAGTAAGAGGAGGAGTAGTAGTAGTAATTCAGCACTACAAAGAAATGAAGAGCATCAAGTCTTATTCACCTAGTATATTTTATTCTTTATCTTTTAAAATGCTTTCATTATAAAAGTAATGCAAACCACGATGAAGAGTGGCCCCCGCTTGCCACAACTAGAGAAAGCCCTCGCACAGACACGAAGACCCAACACAGCCAAAAAATTAATTAATTAATTAATTAATTTTTAAAAAAATAATAAATAATAAAAGTAATGCAAGCTCCATATAAAAGTACTGAATAATTCACAGGTATCTAGAGTAAAAGTAAATGTCTTCTTTCCACAACACCACTCCCAACTCCCCTGTCCTAGTGTGCATCTTTTCCAGAACCTTCCCTATGCATTTATAAAATATATACATATACATACATATATAAATATATTATGCATTTTCTGCAACTTCTCTTTCTGTTAACAATATATCACAAATATCTTTCTATACTGATACATATGGATGAACCTCATTCCTTTATCATCTGTATAGCATTTCATAGTATGGGTGCACAATAATATTTTTAAACATACTCTCCTTTTTTGGGTGTTTGTTTCAAATTTCTTTCTTTTATAAAAATAATTCTCTCCAAAAAATTCTTGTACACATATTTTTGTGTGCATGTGCTAATATTTCTCTAGCATATATTCCTAAAAGGAGAATTTCTAGATCAAAAGATATGCATATTTAAATTGTTGTTAGGTTATTGTCCAAGTGTCCTTCAAAAAAATCTTACATTTCCACATATATCAAGCACCCATTTCCCCCACCCTCTTGCCAATTGTGTATACTATAAATCTTTTTCATTTTACAAGTTAGCTTATTGTTTTTATTTACATTTCTTTGATTTCAAGTAAGGTTTCTTTGATTTCAAATAAAGCTGAGAGCATCTTTTCCTATTTTATTGGCAACATCTCTTTTCCTTGAATTTCTTCATATACATCAGGTTTTTCGGTGGGGGGGGCGGTGCCTTCTTAATGATTTGTAGGAGTTCTTTATATATTGTGGATATAAATGCTTTGTCTATTATGTACATTAAAAATAATTCTTGCCAAATCCAATGCCTGTCTTTTAATTTTGTTTAGGATGCTTTTCATAATACAGAAAGAAAATTTTAATTTTCACATACATCATATCTTTACATAAAGCCATCCTTTATGGCTTCTAGCTTTTATGTTATGTTTAAGAAAGACTTTCCCACACAAAATTATTTTCAAGATAAATACTCTTTTACATTTTCTTAGAATGTATTTTTGCAAGTTGAGTTCCACAGTATGCAGAATCTGAAACAAAGTTTAGCCTTTTGGATATTTTTTAGGGAATGATCTTGGAACCAACACCTGTGGAAAATGGAGGGCAAGGAAGCAGAAGTGGTCAGAGGAAGAAGCTGAGCCAATGACCACCTCAACCCCCCTCATGGGTACCTCTGGTGCTCAAATGGTGCTTCAAAATTTTTTTGAGTTGGGCTGAGATAGCCAGGCCTATATATTCCTGCTTTTTCATCAGTCACTGGATATGGGCTGCCCTGGGAAGGGGTGTGACCCTGCATGAGGCAGCTCTTTGCAACTGAAGCAATTACTGAAGAGGCCGGCATCTGAAGACTGTCTCCTGACAGCACTCTCAGCAAATGGAGCAGTAAGTCCTTCACTGAAGAGACGTCTGGGCAGTACTTCACAGTGTCTACCAGGCGTGTGTATGGTTTAGAGTCTTTAACCCATCTGGAATTTATTTTTGTGTATGATATGAGGTAGACAGAGGTTCTGATTTTCCTATTCCAGCAGACAGCCAATTCTTCCAACACTTGCTTGATAGTTCATAATTTCCCATTAATCTTTTTACTCATTTTTTTAAAAAAATTCAGTGAAAACATTTATTAATTTGTAATCTACTTGATTGGTATTTATGACAACTCAGATACAATGTGGGTATTTTCTATTACGTTAGAGAAAAATAATTGTCTTAGTTCAGGCTGCTATAACAAAGTACCATAAGCGGTTTATAACAATGGAACTTTAGTTTTTACAGCTCTGGAGGCTGGAAGTCTGAGATCAGGGTGCCAGCATAGTCAGGTTCTGGTGAGAGCCCTCTTCCGTGCTTCAGACTATCCCTGACTTCTTGCTGTGCCCTCACATGGCCAAAAGTAAAAGGGCTTGCTATCTTCCTCCTCATATAAGGACACTAATCCCAGCCTGAGGCTTCCACCCTCATGACTTAATTACTTCCCAGAGACCCCACCTCCTAATAACATCCTAGTGGGGCTTAGGGTTTCAACATGAATTTTGGAGAGAGACACAAACATGCCGTCCATAACACTAATCATAAAACAGAAGAATGTGTGAAATCATAGGGCTACAGAAAAGAATTTTCTATCACTGAAGGTTTTTTATCATTAGAGTCATAAATCATCAAAACCAGAAGGGAACATAGTACATATTTTCCAGTCTCATTTCCCAGATGAGAAAACTAAGACCTGAAGAGTGGTAGGGGTAGATTAAAAACCAGATCATAAGACTTGATTTCCAGACCAGTGTTACTTCCTCTGTATTGGCAGCTTCTAATATATCATTTTACAGTGTAGGCCTTTGAGGCTTTTTAATACTTTCATTAAAATATTTATTTGTTTACAGTTATTTATACTTCCTAATATGTCCTCTAGTTAAAAATAAGAAAACAGCATTTCATTAAATAATCTTCTTTACTGTAGACTCTTCACAAATCTCAACTGGCCTCTCCTCTCATCCTCTAATTATTTAGAATTAGTGTAAAATTTTTTGTGTTGGCCGCACTCTCCTAGAAACCATGGAGTAATTAGCAAGTAGAAGGCACACCAAAGGCAGATGATACTATATTGGCTTGTAAGGATAATTGTAAGTTTACTGATAAAAATTAATTTTTATCAGCTCACTTATACTTCATAATAAGGCCACCATGGCACTTCCTGCTCAAGGCACATAAGTGAGAGCTAGTGTGTATTTGATTTTAATAAATACTATCTGTGGGAAGCCTGGACAGGAATGAACAGATGTTGGAACCATATGATAATAGTGTGACAGGGTAAAAAACCTGTGCATTTATATGGCACACCTGGTGTTTATAATACTTTTTCAACTTTTATAACTACAGCATCTGGCCCTTTGCTGCTGTTCTTTAATTTTCAAATACCCAGGATCTTATGTCTCTTGCAGTGTAGACATGTCCATCAGAAGAAAAAGAAAGGCCATACACATGTCACAATTCATGCAGAAAGAGACTACTGCCTCCCCACAAGGAACTTATATTAAAATTGTTAGTGAAATTTAAAAATATGAGAAAACGTTTGGATCGGCTTTTCCCAGCTCTTAAGCGGCAAGAAAAATTCACTCAAGGATTGCCACATCATCCATCTGCACTGTAAACTTTCCAATATTTTTAATTTGAAATATAGATAATTTAGAGGAAATAGCTAAAATATATATAGCACTATAGGCTCTAAGTTATGTCAGTTGTATTCTATTTGATCCAAGTGATGTAGGTTGAGTTGGAAAAAGAGAATATAATTTGATGTAACTCAAGTTGATTGAATTTCATGATTTTTCCTCTGAGCTTTAGGGGGTGTTCCATGTGTTAAAGGATACCAAATGTATATACCTGAACCTAACACGATATTGTAAATCAACTGTACTTCAATAAAACTTTTTAAAATAACTTTAACAGGATATCATATGTAAAATAGTTCTTCTAAATTTTCAGTTGTTCTAATGAGTAAATCAGATTAATAGTATAACTCACTCAAGAGATGGTTTTTTAAAACATCACTAGACACACACACATAGCTTTATACTAAAGCTCATTTAGTAACTCTCTAACTCTTCTTGGGTTTTCTGGACTAGAACTTGGAGGAAACTTCAGAATAGTGAATATGATCTGAGTTCTATAGCAAAGCATGCTCCCTGAAGATGACCCCAATTTTGACAAGACAAATTTTTCAAAAAACACATCTTACTTGGGTTTTTGTGATGATGAACCTGCTAGGGTTTGTCAGTAATCAAACTTATATTAATATTTTCATGAATTGATAGATTTCAGTGAGAAAGAAGTCCTTCAGATGGCAAACTGAAACCCCTAAATCAGGGATGGAAAACACTCACTGGTGTAATGGATCATGAATTCTTTCTCATTAAGTACCAGAAACCTTCAACACATGGCCCCAGGAGCCCACTCCCAAGCATTCAGAGTTGGTTTATGGGATAAACCAGGAATGAAAGACAGAGGGCATGAAACAGGGAAAGAAAAGAGAACCAATTCAAGGATGCATTATCAGGTGGCCCACCACTGAGTGCTCAGTCATGTAGGACCATCTAAGTTGCCTCATGAAATGCAACCCAAGACCATCCATGTAAAAGAATGGGAAAAATGTTTAACCATCAGCTCTGTTTCCCCTTGGCTAAAAGTTGCCGTACAGGGTATTAACTTTCCCCACCTCACTTCCAGGTTGCCCCTGCTTGAATGCCAAATGCCTTCTTGGAGCACCCATGGGCAAGGAATCAGAGAAGCCCTGTTCCCAGAAGTGAGAGTCATTTGTGGCTGGCCAGAGACAAAGGACTGTCAATGGCATTGAAGCTGGTCAAGGCCTACTAGGTTGCCCAGGTATGACTGGGTGGGAAATGAAACCAGAGGATTTGAAGTGTTTCACAAGCAATGTTCAATATACCTTATACGGGGCCTTCCAGTGAGAAATTATTGGACTATTCCATACAGTAGTGACAAGCAGAAGAGCAGTTTGTTTTTTACAGCTGTTATTTTTAAATTCTCCCCCATAATTTAAGCCTAAACTGTAAAGTTTGTTCCCCTTTCTATTAGTATTAATGAAATAATGCTACTGAGATTGGTTACTATGATTAGCACCATGGAACTGATGAAAAATTGATTTTTTTATTAGTATTTTATCCTTATTAGTAAGGAAATTCCACAATCATGCCATTACACATAATTTTGAATAAGCAACTTCTCATAATTATGAAATATATAGTTATGGAACCTAATTTAAATAATTCCACTTATTCTCAGGTTTTTAATCACATATTGTGATTTTTTTTGTTTTCGAGACCAAAGATGACAGGTTTACCTTTTGTGAAAGAAGACAATTTACTTGTCAACAAAATCTTATTGTATCATAATTACTAACATGTCTATTTCTCTTTCTGGTATTGATTTTAAATATTTTGAAATAATGAAATTGCTGTAACTTAACTTTGTGGATATGCTTCACAATATTCCTACTTAGCCCGTTTACTAAAATTACCCAAGCATATATCCACGAGTACGGAGAACGGGGTGGAGAGTTGAGGGGGGAGTGGAGGAAGTTCATTTTGGAAGGCAATATTATTAATACCTGCCATTTATTGAACTCTTGAAATGTGCTGTTCACTGTGCTAAGCAAATGCTATTTCTAAATCATGTCATTTAATACTCACCAATAGGTGTTTTTATCTGCATTTCATAGATAAGGAACATGAAGGTCAGGTAGGCTGAGTAATATGTCCATGGTCACATAGTAGTAACCAATTTAGCCAGGATTCAAACGAGTGTCTTTTATTTCAGCATTCAGGCTGTTATTCAGCACAGTTAGCTGCCTATAATTTAGGTGTCTGGAATGACCAGGAGAGGACATATAATTCTTTATATACTGAGTCCATTAGAAATTGGGTCTCTTGCTAAATGTCTGTAACCAAGTGTCTGGAAGTATCTGTCACTGCTCACTCCTTTTGCAGCTTAGAGCCACGGATGCCCTGTCCAGCTTGGCTGCCATGTACTGCCCTTTCCCTGTCAGCTGCAGTCAGACCATATTGCTTGGCTTTCTTTTGGTATATTCTCAAAGTATTCCAAGCAGCACATTATTCCCAAGAAAAGTAATTCATAAAAAACAATCACATCTCTATTCATCAATTTTTCATCAAACTTACAGATGTCCATTTGAGAGTTTTTAATGAAGTCTCTAAATATTACAGCTTCAATTGCACTAACAATTTGAAAATTTTGATGTTGTTTGGGCTTCTCTCACAGGAAAAGTCCACATGGCCTCCCTATTCACTGTAAGTCCATATCACTCCCATTTGTATTTTCAAATGTTGAATTAAACAGTATTCATTAAATTCATTAAACTCATCCATTTTTTTTTAACATGTCCAAATAGGGACATGGGTACTTAATCAAATTGTTATTCTTCATTTCTCATCCAGCAGAAATGACCCAGACTAGGCAAAGTGGGTTAGAGACAATATTTTGGGTTCTTTATTTCTAGAACATGTGTGACTCAACTTGGAGGAAACCACATTATCTCTGCCCCAGTCTCAACAAATGTTTCTTTATAATTTGTAATGCTTGACCAAATTATCCTGTATGTCATGAACCAAGACTACTGAAAACCATGAGCTTAATTAATTGGCAGGTAGAATGTCTTTCTACACATCCTAGTTCCTGTTGGAGCCGTGTGTGTTCAAATGGGTCATCACACCAAGACAGAGGTTAAATCTTTCATCTTGTTTTGCTACAAGTTTCCAATTGACATATACCATTTAGTGGTTATAAGAATGATTAAGGCACTACAGAAAGGGTCTATAGCAATAATTAGCTAACTGTACATCAGAAGGTCAAAAGACACTTAGAAAGTTTGCTTACCTAACTACTAAGCTTTGCTCTGGGAGAGGTCAGAGTTCTTTTGCTTTGGCAGATTAATGTCACTTCCTTGATAGAGCAATGGATATATGATAAGGAGAGTTAAATTACCTACAGAACAACTCCTGAATTGTGAGATCAAGATTCTTTGTGACAGCTCCCAAGTGGGAATAAAAGCTTTTCTGAGATAGTCATCACTGTCTCAAATCCTTACATTGATCTGGGCCCATAAGAGGCTACAATCACCCTATAAGTCAAGGTAGTCTAACTGTTGTAACAAAGAATTCCAGTATCTCAGTGATTACAAAGAATGAAGGTTTAGTTCTCATTCTCCACATAGTCCAATTAGGTGATGAGTGGGAAGCATTCTATAAAGTCATTCAGGACCCCAGACTCCTTCCATGGTGTGGTCTGCCATCCCTAGTGCCTCAGAGTCCTCCACTGGATCCTCTGCTTCTGGCTGGGTGACAAGGGGAGGGAGAGAATATGGAAAAGGTTCACCTGTTTTTAACAGCCTTAGCCAAGCCATGACACCCATGGCCTCCCCTCACATTCCATTGGCAAGAACTAGTCACATGGCCCCACCTAGATGCAGCAAGACTGGGAGATATTGTCTGGTGATATGCCCAAGAAAAGGAAGGAAATGGGTTGCACCTGACACAACCACAACAATAAACACATTCCAAAAGGATGCACTTTAGTAGCACCTTGTTTGTTTACTTTGTAACACATCACGCAGTGCCATTACTTTATTTGTTGATTAATTTGAAGTTTACCCATTGTTTTATTTGTCTGTCTCCACAACAAGAATGTACTGAGGACAGTGACCATGTCTGTATTTTCCACTATTGTATTCCCAGCATCTGGCATAGTGTCTGGTACTTTATAGGCACTTAAAGATTTGTTAAATGAATGGATGCCAGTGCTATGGTAACAAAGATGAGGGAATAACTGTAATAGTTCCTTAATTCTAAGATGTACTATCTAACAGGTAACAGATTTTCAGTGGAGTGGGTAAACACCACCATAACAAATATCCATGTTGATGATAAGATACATTCAGATTCCAGAAATATTAATCATAAAAACATATAAAAATGAATCATATTTCTGCCTGATGGGCTCTGGAAAGATTCACTGAGGACACGTTATTTGAGCTAATGGAAAGATGGCATTGTCAGGTTTTAAAAAGTTGGGAAAAGACATTCTGGACATGGAGGAGAACATGCACAAAGGCAGTGCAGCTTCCTCCTATTGGGAAGTCAGTAATTCGGTATAGTTAACTGGAAGAGTGCTTAAGGGGAGAACTGGAGATGAGTCTGGAAAGGCAGGCTCCAGCAATGGGGTGTCATTGACAACTCTGAAGCAAAGAACTGTCATTGTCAGGCTTGTGTTTTACCAACTTCATTCTGGCAGCAGTAGGAAGGGTATAATTAAGGGGTCTAGAATTGAGCCAAGGAAGCCAGTTATGAGGCTATTGGAAGTGTGGAAGGTACATGGAAGGGTTAGTGTTTTTTTATACGTCAGCTCCACAAAATGCAGTATGAAAACACACAATATAATCCCTTCTTTACCAAATATAATTAACATAAATTTAAGGAGTAGAAACAGCATTTGTTGTATGGGATTATTTATTGCAGACAATTCTTTATTACCACAGCAAATTAGCTTGAACTGCCCAAGAGAAATAGAAATGATTTTGTTAATACAGAACTCTTCTTTATAATGATATTCTTTGTAATGTCCTGTATTGAAACCCAGTTTTTCTTTCTGTCTGTTTTAACAATTAAGAACATTCCATCTCCATCATCTATTAAATTATTGTGTACATGGGGCTGGGATATTTTGCCTTCTTTATTCCCATTTCCAGGCCTATCCTTTCTCCTATGTAAATAAGAATTTATTAGTTACATTTCAATGTTTTATTTACATATTTGAGGCTCTCCTAAAGCACCTCTTATTCTTAATAGCATTGTGATTGTGGAGCTGAGAAATGTAAACCTTCTTCAGACTACACGTTCTACTAAATATATTGCAAGGATGATCTTGTGCTTTCTAGATATATCCCAGTTTAATGGAAAGAACACAGGCTTTACAGTCGGAACAACCTGGACTGAGTTCCAGCCACTTACTAGCTGTGTGACCTTGGGCAGGTCACTTCACCACTGCCCCATGGGCTAGTTGTGAAAAGGAAGAGGAAGTACCTCCCTACTATATGTAAAGGGCCTAGGACATTGACCCAGGGCTCAGCTAACAATAATCTGATCCAGCCTCCAGGGTCCTAGCCAGCCATCTCCCCACCGCCCAGATTCACCCTTTTTCTTTTCACATCAGCACTACATTTTGGCTGGCATTCAAACAGTATTTTTTTCCTTTTGTTATATTATTTATAGAAAATGTTTTTGCATAGCATTCCTTGTCTCTTGTGTTGCATGTAAAGTTGTTTTCTTCCCTAAGTGGCATGGCAGGCAATTCTGCCCATTTCTCCCCATCAGCTTTTATAGAATTTTCTCCTACAAGATTTTGCTTCTTTAAAGTTTGTTTCCTGGGACTTTCCTGGTGGTCCAGTGGTTAAAACTCTGAGCTTCCAATGCAGGGGATATGGGTTTAACCCCTGGTCAGGGAACTAAGATCCCACATGCCACGGAGCCATAAATAAATAGATAGATAGATAGATAGATAGATAGATGAATAAATAAAGGGGCTTAAACTATAAAAATATATATATAAATAAAGTTTGTTTCCCTACAGCAGTAGGATTTGTTATAAAAATTAAATCAACAGCAATTATTCCTTAACTTTTCCCTTTAACATATGCTTTGCCTTGTATGTGTCTCCCAATTAAGTAGTAGCCTGGTGGAGTGTCCATATGATCCCGCTTTTATCTTTAAAAAATTTTGTTGTTGTTTTTTAAAAGTTGGAAACACCACTTCTCTTCCAACCTGCAGACGGTTTCAATGAAATCTCCATTTTCTAATTTCCAGTTGAGTGCACACAACTTTATCTTTTTTAGTAGTTTATATTTTGGATCCAGTCTTCTTGCCTTGAACTTTTACTGAGGCGTCAGCATCGTAAAGTCTTTCTTCCACTCCCACACATCTAGTTATTCTTTGTCCTTAATCATTCCATTTGGGGTCTGTCTCTGTTAGTTTTTACTTAACCTGTGCAAACAAACTTGCTTATTCCTCCTACTCGATTGCTTTGGCTATGTAAACTTGATTACACTAAAACAGATTTTATGCAACTTATGACTTTCTTTCTTGGCGGTGGTGATTGTAGGGAATTCCTTTAACGGTTCTTATTTGTTTTAAGAGACTTTTATTTTGTTTATTATACAAGGTGGACAGGAATCACTGCTTCTGTGCAGTTTTTCCTCTATACATTAAAAGCAACTTAAGACATGTCAGTCTTGAAATCACTTGGAAAGTGGAAAATGTCTCAGTATCCCTATCAGTGATCTGGAGAATCCATATTTTCTGCTAACAGAGTTGAAAGGGACATTACAAATAACACCCCCTGCTTCTAGCCTTTAGCAAAGGACCACCTCCCAAACTACTGAATATACTCAGAGAATTGTTGGGGAGGAGGACATTTTCATCTGCCCTTCTAAGTTCTCTTGGCTGGTCTAAGAATTAAATTAACATGAGACAGATTTACAGAAGAAAATCAAGCAAAAGTTTAATAACATGTATACATGGGAGAGACCAAGGAGAACTGAGTAACTCTCCATAATGGCCAAAATCCTCACCTTGAATATCATCTTCAGATAAAGACAAAAGAAGATATTGGGGAGAATGGTTTGGGACTTCAAAGGGGAGGATGGCTATTCACATGGAGATGAAAAAGCAAATGTTTGGTAAAAAAATGTTTGCTGGGCCATACAGAGACAATGGGACACAAAGAGGAATTTTAACAAGCAGACTTTGCTAGGTTCCTCCCACACCTACTATACTTATATAACTATACATACTATAGTTATCTATGGTGATAACCCCCTTTCTGGAATAGGTCCTCTATCTACATTCTTTTAGAAGTGACCAGAGCAGAAAGCTTTTATACCTTTTAGACAAAGAAATAATACATTTGTGAAGAATTGACAAGACAAACGGGTTTGGGCTTGGGATAGCAAATGGGGAAGAAGTAACTATGTTTGTTTATACAGCCTTCTAGGCCCTAAATTCCCTGTCTCCAGTGGTAAGGGTGTCTATCTTCCTGGTACAGGAAGGGTATCTTTCACATGGGAGATTTTTCTTTTTTTAAATAACCCTTTCTTTTCTTTTTTTTAAATGTATTTTTATTCTAATATTTATTTACTTATTTGGCTGCTTTGTTTCTTAGTTGTGGCATGCGGGATCTTCATTGCAGCATGTGGGATCTTTAGTTGTGGCATGCAAACTCTTAGTTGCGGCATGCATGCGGGATCTAGTTCCCTGACCAGGGATTGAACCCAGGCCCCCTGCACTGGGAGTGCAGAGTCTTACCCACTGGACCACCAGGGAAGTCTTCTCACATGAGAGATTTATCTCTTGCTTTCAGGAGGACAAAAGAAGACCAGAGTGTCCTTCTTGCACCAGCTGTTCCCTAAGTATGTTTAATTCAAAATAATCTGTATGCTGAAGGGGCATATTCTGAGGTGGCATATTCTACTACCCTTCACCAAAATGAAGGCAATGTTTTCCAGTCACATATGCTGGAGCTTTTGTTTTGCAACTACATGAGGAAAGAAGAAGGTTTGCTTGGGAGAAGGTACTGAGGGAGACTAGAGTGAAGGCTCAAGGGGATGGAATGAGATCTATCTACATTGAGTCTTTGGCCTGGATTTGGCACTGTTACAAAGATAGTAGGTCAGAGGGAGAAGCTGAGGAACAAAACACAATCTTGCTACCCAGAGACAAGGTCCTTGATGTAGACAATGGCCTTATCTTTGTAGAGAAGGAAAAATATTTTTTTAATATTTTTTCATGTTTGGGGTGTTATATTTTGCTACCCTTCATCATTATGGTCTATAATAGTGGTGAGGTCCCACCAGGATATTTTAAGGGCAGTGAATACAAACAAATGGGAGCTGGAGAGGAAGAATACAGAAGATCCTACTCATGAAAGTAGCTGACAAGCTGGTTTTTAGGCTCAGGTGAAGCATTCCTCTGGGGACTCTCAGAAATAACTGGGTAACATTTGCAGGTTGTAACGCTGAGACCCTGTTTCTACGCAGTTAGAAGTTAGCAAGTCAATGAACATCTGGGTTACAGTTGGTAATGCTCTCCCATACTAACATGCAAAGGTAGAGAGAGCTACAACTCAACATTGTCATGTTCTGGCCTCAAAAAGAATTTAGGGTACTCACTAACCACATCTCCAGAAATGGAAAACTCTCCAGCTTCTCTGTAAGAAACCCCGATCCACCCCAACACTCATCTCAACATATATGCACACACATCTAACCTTGTTTAATTTAAAATCAGCTCACAAGGCTGTATAGTCAGTTTGCCACCCCTTCATACACACCCACCCCCAATCTGCTCTCCCACCTGAGCACAAAGCACAGTTGCTCTTTTGAAGCATCTGGTTTCTGCTACAAAGTTCGACCTTTTCTTCATGGTCTCCTGCTGCCTGCAGGGAGGAATATCTTTCACCATCCAATTTCTCAGTTTGTTTTTAGCATCCTCCAAAACCCCTATTTCATCCCTTTTCATTACCACCCCCTCTTCATTTGTTGTACTTTCATCTTCTTTCTTTATTTTTAATTAAATAAGTTTTTTTTTGAAGTATAGTTGATTTACAATGTTTCAGGTGTACAGCAAAGTGATTCAGTTATACATATGTGTGTGTATATATATATATATTCTTTTTCAGATTCTTTTCCCTTATAGATATTACAAGATACTGAATATTGTTCCCTGTGCTATACAGTAGGTCCTTGTGGGTTATCTATTTTATATATAGTATTGTGTATATGTCAATCCCAAACTCCCAATTTATCCCTCCTCCCCACCTTTCCCCTTTGGTAACCATAAATTTGTTTTCTATGTCTGTGAGTCTATTTCTGTTTTGTAAATAAGTTCATTTGTATCATTTTTTTAGGTTCCACATATAAGTGATATCATATGATATTTGTCTTTCTCTGTCTGGCTTACCATCTTCTTTCTACACTCCACCCATCTCCCTGCAGGGAAGTGCCTAGTAACCTACATTCCCTAGGAACAAAAGGCTTCTTTGCGCTCAGTCCCCCAGGGGATTGACATTTGAATAAGGGACAATCCTCCAACCAAATGAAATTAACTACACCTGAAGAAATTGGAGACTTCAGTAAAAGGTCCTGAAAAGTTTGTATGGAAAGTGGGGACTTGCTGCAAATCCTACCACTTAACAATTGCATGCTTTAGGGTAGAGTAGGGTCCTTTATTTTGGTATAGCCTTGGGACTTTACCACACACCCCACTCTTCCCCTGCATCTTCTCTTTTTTTTTTTAAATTAATTAATTAATTTATTTATTTTTGGCTGTATTGGATTTTCATTGTGGTGCGCGGGCTTCTCATTGCAGTGGCTTCTCTTGTTGCAGAGCACGGGCTCTAGGCACGCGGGCTTCAGTAGTTGTGGCATGCGGGCTTCAGTAGCTGTGGCTCGTGGGCTCTAGAGCACAGGCTCAGTAGTTGTGGTGCACGGACTTAGTTGCTCCACGGCATGTGGGACCTTCCCAGACCAGGGATCGAGCCTGTGTCCCCTGCACTGGCAGGCAGATTCTTAGCCACTGAGACACCAGGCAAATACCCCCTGCATCTTTTCTTGAATTTCGTTTCCTTACACATCTTTCTCAAGTTTTTCAGGGAGGGAAGCATTTTGTGGCAGCAACAATAAAATCTAGATTCTGCTGATCCTAGTTGTTTTCTAGGCAAAGGGAGTAAAAACATAGGTCATGTAAGATAGAGAGACAACTGATCTTCTTAGCTAGGGAATTTTCCTTGTCACCTTTATGTAGTTACTAATTTATATCTTCGATAGCTATATATTCTAGGGTTCCTTTCCTCTGAAGAGTTTGATATGCCCTTATTGGTCTAAAATTCAAAATAACAATAAAGGTTCTTTTGGTAATTAGTGAAAAACTGTCTTAATATGGTCTTGAAACAAGACTAAAATGGCGGGGAAAAGGCCATCAGTGGGAAAGGGATTGTTCGTGGTCTAGTTTGCAGTAATGAGGACAGGACCTTAGTGGGTGAGCCTAAATTATGCTGTTTTGTTATTCAGAAGCAGTGGGATGGAGACAGAGCCACAGGAATTGTACATTCGTAAATAGAAGTAGGTTAAAGTAATTAATCCTATGTCTTGCAGCTCCAACATTCTTTCCCTTAAGAGAAATAACCCAGGGTCCAAGGCAGCTAACAGCAAGGTGCAATGATAAAGTGGTCGAGTTCTCTCTAATTTGGGACCTGTTATTTGTTTCAGTGTATGTTGTGTGCAAAGCACATGTTTTAGGCAAAAGAGCAAGTATAAATTTGGTGTAACCTCAGATCGTTCCCAGTCACAGATATGGAAAATGCTTTTAGAAACATAAAGTCACATTTTTAAAAGCAAATCACCGGAACTCTTCAAGAAGCAATTAGATGCCATCCTGAGGGGAAGAAAGCTTCAATAAAATGAGTAGGTGATTTCTCTTAGCATTTCTTGTATTTCTAGTTTCATTCTTAATGAAATGGAAGCATGAGAAAGAAGCTCTGCCCATTACTGTTGTTGTTGTTGTTGTTGTTTTCCCCCTGGGGGTAACTTTGAAGTCATTTTTGAAAATTTCACCATTATTTAGGCTCCCAGAAAAATAACTGCATTTAGAAGTCTTACTCCTGCCATGTTAATCCTGGAGCTAAGTGCTTCATCCATTGATACAATAGAAAACACCAAAACAACCTTCAGAAATTCATTTACAGAAAGCCCCCCAAAAAAGATGGATCTGCAATCTTAAAGCTTTTCCAGCACAGTAGTATGCATATTCCTTTAGAGCAAACATAGAGTGCCTATTATGTGCCAGGCATGGCTTAATTGTCATACCTAAGTTAACTCACTAAATACACAAAATCCTCAGACAGAGGAACTGAAACATTCCCATTCCAATTGTAAATATGGGGCAACTAAGGCTCAAAGAGGTTAAGTGGTTTGCCCCATTAAGTGGTGGAGCTGCTCCAAAGTGGGTCCAAAGCCCATGAATCTCCACATATTCATCCCAGTATACAGCTTCCCCTGTACACAGCATGCTTCCAAGGCACATAAGTAAAGACATATGCTAGTCTGCAGGCATTAGTGTTAAAAACTCCTGGTCTGACACTGATTAGAAAGAGCCCCAGGCAGGTGTGGAAGAGCAGAGTTGAAATATACTGTGCCTGGAAAACAGAGTCTCTTGCTGACTCAGCAACAGATCAGAAGCCCAGGGGCTGTTAGTTCTCCTCAAAGCTTTGTCTGAGCACAGATGTGACCTTGATCTCACCAATGAGCCAGGCTGGCCTCAGTTTTCTCATCCATGACTTAGAAATGGAGACAGAATACTTCAAAACATACCCAGGTGACAGGAAATTTCAAGAATCTAGGCTCTCATACTTGAGGTACAATACATAGTTCTGTATGGAGTTAAGTATATGCTCAATGCAGAAACGTGGACAAAAGATTTATTCCCATTTAGGAAAGAAAAAAAGCCATTTACCAAGTTTTCCCTCTGCTAATAAATGTCACCTTGATGGATATGGCTAAATAGAACATTGAAGGAATGGAAAGGCCTGCCATTTTCAGGAATAAACTGTTTGAATATTCTTTGTTTCTATACTTAGTCAAAGTAATACAGTTTTAATAAACATGGAGCTAATAAAATAGTATTATTTTGAGCTTATGAATTGTTAAGCCTATTTATTATAATGATTAATGATGAATCATTTTATAAAGCTTGGGTGATTCATCAACAGAGCAGCATGCCTTTAAAAGAGGTGTTCTGAGAATTTAGAGCCTCTGTAACATAAAGGTGTTTTTTTATTCTCTAATTTGGGAATTTCCAAATTACCTGCAAATAGGAATAGAAACCAGGAAAGTAGGAGATATATACTCTTAGCTCTTCATATTACTTCCATCTTCATGGAATCTTAATAAATTCAGTATAACAAAATGGAAACTACAAGTAGAGTCCAATTTCAAAGGAGATCTAGCTGCATTATCTAAAAAAGACTGTATAGCTTTTGTATGAGTATTTTTTCTTTGAAGTATTTTGTCCCTCCTGTAATCTTAAAGGATTAAAAAAAAAAAAAAAGGGAAGAGTAGCAAAGCTATGTCTGCTCCAGAGCTCAGATATTTTGAAAAATGTGGACAGCTTCCCTGGAATTATTTTTCAGAAGGAAGGGTATAAACTTTATTTTAGATAGAAGATATAAGGTGATGTGACAAAGATCATGGAGGAAAAAAAGAAGCTAATAACTGCTCACTGAATTCCACTCCTCTGAACTCATAAAATCATCATTTGGTGGAAAGATAATGATGATAACTATACTTCTGTCTCATGATATTTTTAGCTTATCTGAAAAGAAAGTCAATATAAATGACCAACAATAAAGAAATGCTTAAATTATAATATACCTCTCAGACAGAATATGCTACAGCCATTATAACAAATGTTTTAAAAGAATATTTATTTATTTTTTTTTACCTTTTATTTATTTTTTTATTAGTTTCTGCTTTATAACAAAGTGAATCAGTCATACATATACATCTGTTCCCACATCCCTTCCCTCTTGCGTCTCCCTCCCTCCCACCCTCCCAATCCCACCCCTCCAGGCGATCACAAAGCACCGAGCTGATCTCCCTGTGCTATGCGGCTGCTTCCCACTATCTATCTACCTTACGTTTGGTAGTGTATACATGTCCATGCCTCTCTTACGCTTTGTCACAGCTTACCCTTCCCCCTCCCCATATCCTCAAGTCCATTCTCAGTAGGTCTGTGTCTTTATTCCCGTTTTACCCCTAGGTTTTTCATGACATTTTTTTTTTCTTAAAATACATATATATGTGTTAGCATACGGTATTTGTCTTTCTCTTTCTGACTTACTTCACTCTGTATGACAGACTCTAGGTCTATCCACCTCATTACAAATAGCTCACTTTCGTTTCTTTTTATGGCTGAGTAATATTCCATTGTATATATGTGCCACATCTTCTTTATCCATTCATCCGATGATGGACACTTAGGTTGTTTCCATCTCTGGGCTATTGTGAATAGAGCTGCAATGAACATTTTGGTACATATCTCTTTTTGAATTATGGTTTTCTCAGGGTATATGCCTAGTAGTGGGATTGCTGGGTCATATGGTAGTTCTATTTTTAGTTTTTTTAAGGAACCTCCATACTGTTATCCATAGCAGCTGTACCAATTCACATTCCCACCAGCAGTGCAAGAGTGTTCCCTTTTCTCCACACCCTCTCCAGCATTTATTGTTTCTAGATTTCTTGATGATAGCCATTCTGACTGGTGTGAGATGATATCTCATTGTAGTTTTGATTTGCATTTCTCTAATGATTAATGATGTTGAGCATTCTTTCATGTGTTTGTTGGCAGTCTGTATATCTTCTTTGGAGAAATGCCTATTTAAGTCTTCTGCCCATTTTTGGATTGGGTTGTTTGTTTTTTTGCTATTGAGCTGCATGAGTTGCTTATAAATTTTGGAGATTAATCCTTTGTCAGTTGCTTCATTTGCAAATATTTTCTCCCATTCTGAGGGTTGTCTTTTGGTCTTGTTTATGGTTTCCTTTGCTGTGCAAAAGCTTTGAAGTTTCATTAGGTCCCATTTGTTTATCATTGTTTTTATTTCCATTTCTCTTGGAGGTGGGTCCAAAAGGATCTTGCTGTGATTTATGTCATAGAGTGTTCTGCCTATGTTTTCCTCTAAGAGTTTGATAGTGTCTGGCCTTACATTTAGGTCTTTAATCCATTTTGAGCTTATTTTTGTGTATGGTGTTAGGGAATTATCTAATCTCATACTTTTACATGTCCCTGTCCAGTTTTCCCAGCACCACTTATTGAAGAGGCTGTCTTTTCTCCACTGTATATTCTTGCCTCCTTTATCAAAGATAAGGTGACCATATGTGCGTGGGTTTATCTCTGGGCTTTCTATCCTGTTCCATTGATCTATCTTTCTGTTTTTGTGCCAGTAGCACACTGTCTTGATTACTGTAGCTTTGTAGTATAGTCTGAAGTCAGGGAGCCTGATTCCTCCAGCTCCGTGTTTTGTTCTCAAGATTGCTTTGGCTATTTGGGGTCTTTTGTTTTTCCAAACAAATTTTGAAATTTTTTGTTCTAGTTCTATGAAAAATTCCAGTGGTAGTAGAATATTTAATAACAGATTGTTTAGAACATAAATGAATAAAAATATCAGAATACAAAACTATAAGAAGAGTATGAATTCAATTTAAAATATATAACTAGAAAAAAAGAAACAATAATGTTAATGAGTATTTCTGGTGGTGGTTTTATTTGATCCTTTATACTTTTCTGTATGTCTCAAGTATCCTACAATTAACATATATTTGTTTTGCTACTAAAAAACAAATATGCATTTTTAGTCTTAAAGTTTAAAACTTGTACTTCTTTTCAGACGAGTAACATATGTTGACTTATTTTTATCATTTATCTTTATTTTTCTAGAAACAAAACAAAAGTTACTGACATAAGGTCAAGAGTGACAGAATTTTACTTTTTAGTCTCTATCTCTCTCTCTCTGTCAAGGTATATGACCCTCATTCTTGAGAGTTCTGTAAACTCAAGCTTGAGAGCTCTCATTTTACATTATGTTTCACTTTCCTCTGTAAAGAAATCCATTGTCTTTATAATTGTCATGTATTAATGTTTGCATAATCATTTGTCCATTCATTGATTCACTCAACATTCTCTTACTGAGGAACATAAGCATAATAATACCTCAATGTGGGGTGATACCTTAGAGAAGAAAATCTAAAAATGGTAGACCAGTTAGACAAGGAAAGATGCATGCCTAAAACAGGCTAGTTAGTATGAGAATGTGAAGGAAGAAAGTCAAAAGATATACTGAGACAGAGAAAGACAAATATCATATGATATCACTTATATGTGGAATCTAAACAAAATGATACAAATGAACTTGTTTACAAAACAGAAATAGACTCACAGACATAGAAAACAAATTTATGGATACCAAAGGGGAAAGGAAGTAGAGGGATAAATTAAGAGTTTGAGATTAACAGATACAAACTACTATATATATATAATAGATAAACAACAATGACCTACAGTATAGCACAGGGAACTATATTCAATATTTTGTAATAACTTATAATGGAAAATAATCTGAAAAAGAATATACATATGTACACCTGAAACATTGTATACCTGCTGTACACCTGAAACATTGTAAATCAACTATACTTCAAAAAAAAAAAGATATCTTGAGAGTATAACGAGAATGTGATGACTTTTCATGTGTAGTTATGCCTAACATGTACCAGATAGTGTGGTAATGTAGACTGTATGACAGTAAACAAAACACCTTCTCCTCATTCCTGAAACCTCCAACCCAGCATCACTCTCTCCCTCTCACTCTCAGATGATGTTCTGGGAAAACAAAGCAATCAGAAGAGAACTTAATTACAATTCCACCTCTAAATCTACAATTCTCTACACCCTATGCCATATAGTCTTCCTTTTCTCCTGCTAAAATGGAAGACTTGTTCACCCCTTGATGTATGTCCTGAGTTGCACCCCCTGTCACCTCCACAAGGACATCACTCTTATAATTGCCCAGCTATTCTACATCCTCAAAATTTCCCCCTCTAATGGATCATTCTAATCAACACACAAATATTCTGTTATTCTCTCATCTTAGACAAATAGTCCCTTGAGCTCAACACTCTCTGCAGCCATCACCCCATTTCTGCTAAAATTAAGACTCTAAAAGCTGGTATGTATTCATATAGTCATATGATTTTGTAAAATTTATTAGGTAAAATACAAATTATTCTGATGTTAAGAAGCAAATTTGAGAAGATGCTTTGGAAACTTTCCATAAAACAAGTGAAAATTTACAGACTCCTTATTTGGCTGAATATGACAGGTACTCTTTTTGTCATCTTTAAATTTATTTATTAAAGCACAGAGAGAAAATTCAGATAAAAAATTAATGAAATGTGAAGCAAAAGTAATAAAGATGAGTGATGAAATCAATAGAAATTATTCTGACATTGAGAAGTGAATTGAAACATTTTTTTCCAGATTATGCCAAAAGCAGTAATTCATTAAGAGGAAGAGATAAATTTTGAATAGAAGTAATGAATAGGCTCTTGGATTGTTTAAGAGTTCAAGTAGTGAAGAGAAGTGAATCATATGAATATATCAGGAAAAGATTTAAATTTCTTGCTGATTTGATACAAAATACTGACATTGCTAAAGATAACATAAAACTCATAATAATGCTACTTACAATGAGCACATTGATGCAAAACTGGTTAATGAATGTCATCAATTCAAATAGTATTTAATATTAGTCACTGTACAAAAAAATTGAAGTACTCTGAAATCTTACAGCTCATAAATTAAATAAACTTGATAGAAGTTTCCCAAATTTGACAAAAAACCTTAATCTCTCTATGATATTACCAATATATGTTGAAGAGGTGAAAGAAAGTGCAAAAGCTATTAATAAAAAAAATTGATCAACCATGATAGAGATGATTGACTTCTTCTCAAAGAGTTTACAGACAAAAACTGTAGGGAAAAAAAGATAGTATAGCCATGTACCAGACAGTTAAATACTATGAGTATTATGTTATTTTCCTGGATTTGTGTCATGTTTGTGGTCTTTGCCAGGTTTTTTTAAAAAAATAGATGACTTATTGTGATATTGTTTCTTGTTTTGTAACAACGGTTACTTTCAATTGCTGCAATAACAAATTAGCCCAAAACTTAGACAATAACAGATATATCATTTCACATCTGTACATCAAGAATTCAAAAGTTCTTAGCTTGGTAGTTGTCATTCAGGGTCTTTTATTAGGCTGCAGTTAAGATGTCAGCTGGCACTGCACTTATGTGAAGGCTTGACTGGTGATGGTGTTGCTAAACTTTCCATTCCTATATAACAAGGATCCCCTTTCCTCCAGTTTCTAACATTTCCCATTTTCCTTTAAGCCCACATCTGAAGCCTCCTCAAAGCCCATCAGGATGTTATGAACAGTCTCATCAATGTTAGGCTTAATATAACACCTCATAAAAATCCTTCTACCCTTTGATTACTACCTAGTTTCAAAGTTTCCCCATATTTTATGTTTTTATTATGGTAACACTCCACTCCTGGCACCAAAATCAGTATTAGGTGTCTTTTCTTACATAACAAATTAGCTCCAAACTTAGTGTCTTAAAATAATAATCATTTATTACCTCACACAGTTTCTGTGGGTCAGGAATTCAGGAATGGCTTCACTGGGTAGTTCTGGCTCAGGATCTTTTATGACATTGCAGTTAAAATATTTCAGGATGCAGTGAAGATCATGGGGGACCATGTTGGAAGCAGACCACAACACATTCAAAATAAATATTTGCCTTCATATATTATTTTTATTTGTAATTTTATATTCATTACATGTATAATTTTCCTTTTCCACAACACGTGTATGTCTGGTAAATCAGACTAAAAGTCTTGACTTCTCTCATTGTCTCAGACCACACAGATGGTCAATTGGTACATCCTGTTAGGTCTACCTTCAAAATATATCCCTAATTCAGTTATATATCACAACCTCCACTGTTACCAAACTTCCTGCAATGATAATCATCACTCACTGAGATTTACTACAATAGTCTTTTCATTGGTCTTCCTGCGTCTATCTTTGTCCTCCTCTCATCTATTGCCAACATGGAAAAGTGATTATTTAAAATAACAGCCATGTCATGTTACCACTTTTCTCAAATCCTCCAATGACTTACTATCTTACTCCAAGCAAAAGCCAACCTCCTTATATGTTCTATAAGACCCTATGTGCCCTGGTCCCTGTCTACCTCTCTGACAGCATAACCACCTCTCTCCTCCTGCTCACTGTGCTCCAACTGGCTTCCATGTTGCTCCTACCTCAAAAACTTTATATTTTCTGTTCTTCTGCCTGCATGCTCTTTCCCCAGATACAACTCTTTTTTTATACTTTTTTGTATATAAACATATTACACAGTTTACACTCTAAAAAATATTTTGTACTGCCTCTTACCCTCCACTAAAATATAAGCTCTCTGAGGACCAGAGCTTTGTTTTGTACATGGTAATATTCCTAGCACATAGAACAAGACCTAACACATGATAGATATTCAATCAATATTTATTGAATGAATGAATAGATGAAGGAATGAATGAATAATTGAATTTTTGGAGAGATCACATTAGAGCTAGAACTGTGCAGTGTTAATATGGTCAAGAGGAAAAAGGATACAGAAAAACAATGATATGATTGTCTCTGTTAAATGCTGTAGAAAGGTAAATGAGACTGGAAATAAGAGAAGGGGGAAAAAAGTCAAATTTAGAAGATTAGAAGATTATTTGATAGAATAGTAATGCAGTTGTGGAAAGAGTAGTCGTTGCCAGAAGTTAATGAGTGAGGTAGGTAGATGCTATGAATATCCTTTTGAGAAAGAGGATAATGAAAAATGGAAAGGAAGGAGAGAAGAAAGGAAGGAGGGGCAAAGGGAGGGAGGAGAGAAGGAGGGAGGGAGGGATATATATATAGAGAGAGATGGAGAGAGAAAGAGGGAATGAAAAAAATAGTACCCAGTGCAGTGGTTAAGATCTTAGGCTTTGGAATCAGACAGATATGTTTTCAAGTCCCAGCTCCACCACTAAATACTTGCATGATTTGGGTCAAGTTGCTTAAACTCAGGAGCCTCAGTTTTCTCTGTCAATTGAGCATAACATTACCTACCTCATAAGGCAGGTGTGAGGATTAAATGAAATAACTCATGTAAAAGTTGAGTTTGATCCACTTTCTCAAACACAGTAAGAGCTTAGTAAGTGCTAGCTTAAGAATACGTACCTTTTGGGGCTTTCCTGGTGGGGCAGTAGTTGAGAGTCCGCCTGCCGATGCAGGGGACATGGGTTCGTGTCCCAGTCCAGGAGGATCCCACATGCCGCAGAGAGGCTGGGCCCGTGAGCCATGGCCGCTGAGCCTGCGCATCTGGAGCCTGTGCTCCGCAGCAGGAGAGGCCCGCGTACTGAAAAAACGAAAAACAAAAACAAAACAAAATACGTACCTTTTAAAAAGTCACAGGGTTGAGCAAGGTAGTTTTGGTGTTTTTTTCAGATATGGGAAGACTTGATTCTGCTTAAAACCCAAAGGGAATAAGTTAGTGGAGGGAACAGATTGAAGATGTAAGAAATGTTCCAGTGAAAGGGAAGTGGACAAGTACTGATAGTTCTGAAAAGAGTGGGACTGAATGAGAAAAGTTTCTTTCTGACATTGAAGTAGGGAAGGACAATTGAGTGGGTGACATGGAGAAATTTAAGAAAAGAGGGAGAGCTAACTTGTATTTAATAAAACAGAAGAAAGCAAGGCATCTGCTGAGAGGATGAAGATATTGGGTTTAAAGCTGTACAATGTTCTAGTTCTGTGAAAAATGCCAGTGGTAGTTTGATAGGGATTGCATTGAATCTGTAGATTGCTTTGGGTAGTAGAGTCATTTTCACAATGTTGATTCTTCCAATCCAAGAACATGGTACATCTCTCCATCTATTTGTATCATCTTTAATTTCTTTCATCAGTGTCTTGTAATTTTCTGCATACAGGTCTTTTGTCTCCTTGGGTAGGTTTATTCCTAGATATTTTATTCTTTTTGTTGCAATGGTAAATGGGAGTGTTTCCTTGATTTCACTTTCAGATTTTTCATCATTAGTATATAGGAATGCCAGAGATTTCTGTGCATTAATTTTGTATCCTGCAACTTTACCAAATTAATTGATTAACTCTAGTAGTTTTCTGGTAGCATCTTTAGGATTCTCTATGTATAGTATCATGTCATCTGCAAACAGTGACAGCTTTACTTCTTCTTTTCCAATTTGGATTCCTTTTATTTCCTTTCCTTCTCTGATTGCTGTGGCTAGAACTTCCAAAACTAGGTTGAATAAGAGTGGTGAGAGTGGGCAGCCTTGTCTTGTTCCTGATCTTAGTGGAAATCGTTTCAGTTTTTCACCATTGAGGACAATGTTGGCTGTGGGTTTGTCATATATGGCCTTTATTATGTTGAGGAAAGTTCCCTCTATGCCTACTTTCTGCAGGGTTTTTATCATAAATTGGTGTTGAATTTTGTCGAAAGCTTTCTCTGCATCTATTGAGATGATCATATGGTTTTTCTACTTCAACTTGTTAATATGGTGTATCACGTTGATTGATTTGCATATATTGAAGAATCCTTGTATTCCTCGAATAAACCCCACTTGATCATGGTGTATGATCCTTTTAATGTGCTGTTGGATTCTGTTTGCTAGTATTTTGTTGAGGATTTTTGCATCTATGTTCATCAGTGATATTGGCCTGTAGTTTTCTTTCTTTGTGACATCCTTGTCTCGTTTTGGTATCAAGGTGATGGTGACCTCATAGAATGAGTTTGGGAGTGTTCCTCCCTCTGCTATATTTTGGAAGAGTTTGAGAAGGATAGGTGTTAGCTCTTCTCTAAATGCTTGATAGAATTCGCCTGTGAAGCCATCTGGGCCTGGGCTTTTGTTTGTTGGAAGATTTTTTATCACAGTTTCAATTTCAGTGCTTGTGATTGGTCTATTCATATTTTCTATTTCTTCCTGATTCAGTCTTGGCAGGTTGTGCATTTCTGAGAATTTGTCCATTTCTTCCAGGTTGTCCATTTTATTGGCATAGAGTTGCTTATAGTAATCTCTCATGATCTTTTGTATTTCTGCAGTGTCAGTTGTTACTTCTCCTTTTTCATTTCTAATTCTATTGATTTGAGTCTTCTCCCTTTTTTTCTTGATGAGTCTGGCTAATGGTTTGTCAATTTTGTTTATCTTCTCAAAGAACCAGCTTTTAGTTTTATTGATCTTTGCTATCATTTCCTTCATTTCTTTTTCATTTATTTCTGATTTGATCTTTATGATTTCTTTCCTTCTGCTAACTTTGAGATGTTTTTGTTCTTCTTTCTCTAATTGCTTTAGGTGCAAGGTTAGGTTGTTTATTCGAGATGTTTCCTGTTTCTTAAGGTGGGATTGTATTGCTATAAACTTCCCTCTTAGAACTGCTTTTGCTGCATCCCATAGGTTTTGGGTCATCGTGTCTCCATTGTCATTTGTTTCTAGGCATTTTTTAATTCCCTCTTTGATTTCTTCAGTGATCACTTCGTTATTAAGTAGTGTCTTGTTTAGCCTCCATGTGTTTGTATTTTTTACAGATCTTTTCCTGTAATTGATGTCTAGTCTCATATCATTGTGGTCAGAAAAGATACTTGATACAATTTCAATTTTCTTAAATTTACCAAGGCTTGATTTGTGACCCAAGATATGATCTATCCTGGAGAATGTTCCATTAGCACTTGAGAAGAAAGTGTATTCTGTTGTTTTGGATGGAATGTCCTATAATCAGTTAAGTCCACCTTGTTTAGTGTATCATTTAAAGCTTGTGTTTCCTTTTTTATTTTCATTTTGGATGATCTGTCCATTGGTGAAAGTGGGGTGTTAAAGTCCCCTACTATGATTGTGTTACTGTTGATTCCCCCTTTTATGGCTGTTAGCATTTGTCATATGTATTGAGATGCTCCTATGTTGGGTGCATAAATATTTACAATTGTTATATCTTCTTATTGGATTTATCCCTTGATCATTATGTAGTGGCCTTTTTTGTCTCCTGTAATATTCTTTGCATTAAAGTCTATTTTGTGCGATATGAGAATTTATACTCTAGCTTTCTTTTGACTTCCATGTGTATGGAATATCTTTTTCCATCCCCTACCTTCCAGTCTGTATGTTTCTCTAGATCTGAAGTGGTTCTCTTGTAGACTGCATATATATGGGCCTTGTTTTTGTATCCATTCAGCTAGTCTATGTCTTTTGGTTGGAGCATTTAATCTGTTTACATTTAAGGTAATTATCAATATCGATGTTCCTATTACCATTTTCTTAATTGTTTTTGTTTGTTATTGTAGGTCTTTTCCTTCTCTTGTGTTTCCTGCTTAGAGAAGTTCCTTTAGCATTTGTTGTAAAGCTGGTTTAGTGGTGCTGAATTCTCTTAGCTTTTGCTTGTCTGTAAAGGTTTTAATTTCTCTGTTGAATATAAATGAGATCCTTGCTGGGTAGAGTAATCTTGGTTGTAGTTTTTTCCATTTCATCACTTTAAATATGTCCTGCCACTCCCTTCTGGCTTGCAGAGTTTCTGCTGAAAGATCAGCTGTTAACCTTATGGGGATTCCCTTGTGTGTTATTTGTTGTTTTTCCCTTGCTGCTTTTAATATTTTTTCTTTGTATTTAATTTTTGATAGTTTGATTAATATGTGTCTTGGCGTGTTTCTCCCTGGATTTATCCTGTATGGGACTGCCTGTTATTCCTGGACTTGATTAACTATTTCATTTCCCCTATTAGGGAAGTTTTCAACTACTATCACTTCAAATATTTTCTCAGTCCCTTTCTTTTCCTCTTCTGCTTCTGGGACCCCTATATTTCGAATGTTGGTGCATTTAACATTGTCCCAGAGGTCTCTGAGACTGACTGCAATACTTTTTAGTCTTTTTTCTTTATTCTACTCTGCAGTAGTTATTTCCACTATTTTATCTTCCAGGTCACTTATCCGTTCTTCTACCTCAGTTATTCTGCTATTGATTCCTTCTAGGGAATTTTTGATTTTATTTATTGTGTTGTTTATCATTGTTTGTTTGCTCTTCAGTTCTTCTAGGTCCTTTTTACACATTTCTTCTATTTTCTCCATTCTATTTCCAAGATTTTGGATCATCTTTACTATCATTATTCTGAATTCTTTTCATGTATACTGCCTCTTTCCTCTTCATTTGTTTGGTCTGGTGGGTTTTTACCTTGCTCCTTCATCTCCTGTGTGTTTCTCTGTCTTCTCATTTTGCTTAACATACTGTGTTTGGGGTCTCCTTTTTGCAGGCTCCTGGTTCGTATTTCCCTTTGTTTTTGTTGTCTGACCCAGTGGCTCAGATTGGTTCAGTGAGTTGTGTAGGCTTTGTTGTGGAGAGGACTAATGCCTGTGTTCTTGTGGATGATGCTGTATCTTGTCTTTCTGGTGGGCATATCCACATTTGGTGATGTGTTTTGTGGTGTCTGTGACTCTGTTTTGATTTTAGGCAGCCTCTCTGCTAATGGGTGGGGTTGTGTTCCTGTCTTGGTAGTTCTTTGACATAGGATATCTAGCACTGTAGCTTGCTTGTTGTTGAGTGGAGCTGGGTCTTGGCATTGAGATGGAGATCCCTGGGTGATTTTCACCATTTGATATTACTTGGAGCTCAGAGGTCTCTGGTGTACCAGTGTCCTGAACTCAGCTCTCCCACTTCAGAGACACAAGCCTAATGCCTGGCTGGAGCACCAAGGCCATGTCAGCAACATGGCTTAGAATAAAAGGGAGAAAAAAAAGAAAGAAAGAAAGAAAAGAAAGAAAGAAAAAAAGTATAAGTAAAGTTATTAAAATAAAAAAATTATTAAAAATTCAAAGAATTTTTAAAAAGTAATAAAAAGAAAGAAAGAAGAGAGCAAACAAACCAATAACAAATCCACCAATTATAACAAGTGCTAAAAAGTATACAAAAAAAAAATAACCCGACAGACAGAACCCTAGGACAAATGGTAAAAGCAAAGCTATAGAGACAAAATCACAGAGAAGCACACACATACACTCTCACAAAAAGAGAAAAAGGGGAAAAAAATATATATATATATCATTGTTCCCAAGGTCCACTGCCTCAATTTGGGATGATATTTCATCTATTCAGGTATTCCACAGATGCAGGGTATATCAAGTTGATTGTGGAGATTTAATCTGCTGCTCCTGAGGCTGCTGGGAGAGATTTTCCTTTCTTTTCTTTGTTCGCATAGCTCCTGGAGTTCAGCTTTGGATTTGGCAGTACATTTGCGTGTAGGTCGCCTGAGGGCATCTGTTCCATGCTCAGACAGGATGAGGTTAAAGGAGCAGACAAGCCTCTCAGGCTGGTGAATGCTGGTCGGCAGTGATCCTCTGTGTGGGGATCTCTCTGCTTTGCCCTCTGCACCCTTGTTGCTGCACTCTCCTCCGTGGCTCTGATGCTTCCCCCTTCCACCACCCGCAGTCTCCGCCAGTGAAGGGGCTTCCTAGTGTGTGGAAACCTTTCCTCCTTCACAGCTCCCTCCCATTGGTGCAGGTCCCATCCCTATTCTTCTGTCTCTGTTTTTTCTTTTTTCTTTTGCCCTACTCAGGTACGTGGGGAGTTTCTTGCCTTTTGGGAAGTCTGAGGTCTTTTGCCAGCGTTCAGTAGGTGTTCTGTAGGGGATGTCCACATGTAGATGTATTTCTGATATATTTGTGGGGAGCAAGGTGATCTCCACAACTTACTCTTCCGCCATCTTGAAGCTCCTCAGATGAACTTTTAAATGTCACAGCTTAGTGTTGGGAGATTTATCAAAAGAAAAAAACACATCAGTTATAAATTACTTGGATGTTTTTTTAAAAGACAGATGGGTTACCTAAACCATTCCCCTCATGTGTCTTCTAAGTTCTAAAAAGCCAAGAAAATATTATTAATTTAATATGGCATATGTATTGTATTTTTTCACACCTTGGATTTAGATAGGATTGTGATAGCTGCATTTTTTTTACATGATAGTTCCTGCTTAATTCATTTTTTAATAGTTTTTAGAAACATACAGTGCAGCAAGTGATAAGGATCACATGCATGTTTTTCAATTTCAAAATCTGTCCCTTGAATCCATACCTTAAAGTTACTTACCAGTCTGAGTGTCTTTTTTTTAGATTCATTGAAATGTTATTATTTCTTTTAAATTTTTTTAAAAAATTGAAGTATCGTTGATTTACAATGTTGTGTTAATTTCTGCTGTACAGCAAAGTAATTCATTTATACATATATAAACTTTTTTTAATATTCTTTTCCATTATAGCCTGTGTCTTGATTGGAATCAGCTGAAAAATCATGACATCCCTGCCCCCATAGGCAGAAAATTTTCAAGTCCTAGAGGAGTACTGGCTTAAAAGCTCAGGTACTTACTTAGAGATTTGCTTTTGAAACCTGTTGCAGAGAGAATCTCAGGTAGAGAAGCATGATGCAGGAAAGAAAGAAAAAAGGCTAGAAGAGAGGTTATGTTCCAAATAAATGGCTTTTTAAAAGGAATGGCACTTCAAGATGTTCCAGGAGGAGACTGTTCTGAAACTTTGAAGAAGCTGCTGGCCTTTCTGAATTTCAACAGAGTGGTGAGAAAGTAAGTACTAATATTAAACTGGAGTCGTAAGAGAACCTTGAGTGGCTTAGAAGCACCCCTGGGCATGCTCTGTATGGTGAAGTGGCCCCAAGGATGTGTATTACAAGAGAACATGAAAATAGAGTATCTGCCTTGTATTTCAGTTTTGCTTCCTTTTTCTTGGCTCTGTATTTTACTGTTGTTTTATTTATTTACTTGGGATGCATGAAGTGAATGATAGAGAACTAGCATAACCAATTCACCAAAAGTTTTAGCAAAGAGAAATATTAGGTAGGAGTAGAAATTTGTACAACCTTTTTAAAGGGGATTCACATTGAATTTCAAGGCCCTTAAAAATATTTGTAGCCTTTGACTCAGTAATACCACTTAAAGAAAGCTTAAGGAAATAATCAAATGTGCATAAGGGTTTTGTTTATTTGTTTTTTTCAAATTTAAGTATTATTTATTTGAATCAAGTTAGTCTTTTTTTATAAGGTTTTACACAATAGATTAATCTATAAGATAAACAATCTTCTCTCTCCTCTCCTCCCTTCCATTATAGATGGTTTAGCAACTACAGAAAAACATCATAATAAAAGTCACCTGTAATTCCAGTACCCAGAGACAATCACTCTAATTACACTTTTCTTGGTGTTATTTTCTTCCAAACTGTGTTGTTAGGTTTCTCTTTGAGGCCACCATAACAAATTATCAAAAACATAGTGGCTTGAAACAACACAAATTTATTATCTTACAATTCTATTAAGTCACAAGTCAGATGCAGGTCTTACTGGGCTAAAAATCAAGGTGTCTGTGGGGCAGCATTCCTTTCTGGAAGCTCTAGGCGAAAATTCATTTTCTTTCCTTTTCAAGCTTCTGGAGGCCACCCACATTCCTTGGCTAATGGCCTCCTTTGTCCATCTTCAAAGCCAGCAATGTTACCTCTCTGTGCCTTTCTTCCATAGACATAGCTCTCTCTCACCACAGCAGGGAAAGATTCTCTGCTTTGAAAGGCCCATGTTATTAGATTGAGCTCATTCAAATAATTCAGGATTATCTCCCCATTTCAAGGCCCTTAAACAGAATCACATGTGCAAAGTTCTTTTTGTAAGGGTGCATACTCACAGGTTTTGGAAATTAGGGCATGTATAGGCATCTTTGGGGCATTCTGTCTACTACACAAATGTTTTCATGTATATTGAAAAATATATATTTTCTAAAATTAGAAACATAAATAATTTTGTATCATGTTTTCCTTCTACTTACACATGGGTAATCAGCTTCCAGATGAAGAAACAGACAATTACCAGCATTCCAGAAGCCCCCCTCATGACACTTTCTAGTCACTACCACCAATGTAAGCACTATTTTGACTTATAACAGCACAGATTAGTTTTGAACGTTTTTGTAGTTATACAGAATGTATGCATTTGTATCTGGTTTCTTTCATGTGACATTATAAGATTCATCTGTATTGTTTTATATAGTTGTAGGTTGTTGTTTCTCCTACTCTATAATAGTCAGTTGTGTGAGCATACCACAATTCATGTAACCATTCTACACTGGGAAGTTTCTGTTTGGGGGCTGGTAAGTGTATGAACACAGTTTTTTAGTTATTAACCTAGGAGAGGAATTGCTGTGTCATAGAGTATGCATATAAGTTAGCATAAGTAGATACTGCCAAGCCATTTTCTGAGGTGATTGTATCCATTTCATTCCCATTAGCAATGAGTGAGAGTTCCACTTGCTGTATACTTTGTCAACACTTGTTATTTTCTATCTTTCTCATTGTAGACATTTTGGTGGGTGGACTCATACATCTTTATATTTATTATCCTCAGTGTAGTTCTATAGTTGCAGCTATGGGTTTTCTTAGTTGATTAAATACAGATTTTCCTCAACTTACCATGGGGTTACATCTCACTAAGCCCATCATAAGTTGAAAATACCATTAAGTCAAAAATGCATTTAAGACACCTAATTTACTGAACATCATAGCTTAACCTAGTCTACCTTCAATGTGCTCAGAACACTTATGTTAGCCTACAGTTGTTCAAAATAATCTAACACAAAGCCTATTTTATAATGAAGTGTTGAATATCTCTGGTAATTTATTCAATACTGTACTGAAAGTGAAAAACAGAATGGTTGTATGGGTTGTAAGTGTATCAGTTGTTTACCCTCATGACCACATGGCTGACTGGGAACTGGGGCTGGCTGCTGCTGGCCAACATCAGGAGAACATAACATACCATATATCGCTAGCCTGGGAGAAGATCAAAATATAAAATTTGAAGTATAGTTTCTACTGAATGTGTATTGTTTTTGCACCACTGTAAAGTCAAAAAATCATAAGTCCAACCATTATAAGTTAAGGATGGTCTCTAGTTATTTAGGAAAGGTTTTTTGGGTTTTTTTGTTTGTTTGTTTGTTTTAAATTATAACTAGTTGTGTCCTTTAAATTGTTGTTAAATTTTAGTTTTAGCACATTGTGATCAAATAAAGTGGTCTTTACTACCTCGGCTTTTTGGAATTTGTTTTCTTTTAGAATCTAATGTGTGATCAGTTTTGTAATTGTAAAGAGGATGGTTTAAAGTAATATATTCTCTGTAGTCTTTTAAGTTTGTTATGACAGCCTGATTAATGTTTAAATCATTTATTGTTCTTTCTACTTAATCTGTCTAAGACAGAAAGGGTGGATTAAAGATTTCCACTTCAGTTATGTTTCTCTCATTTTTCTAGGAGGCAGTACATGTAGTTCAGTGGCTCTCAAATTTTAGCATGCAGAAGAATCAATTGGAGTACATGTTAAAATTCAAATTTCAGAGCTCTAGAATATATCTGAGGTGATGCCTGGAGTTTGTGTTTTTAGTAACTGTTCTAATGCAGGTAATGCAAGGACTAAACTTTCAGATACAGTAAGGTAGTGTCTGAGTGTTTCTCAAGTCATAAAGACCTGGGTCCAAATCCCAGTTATGCCCTTAACAGTGAAAACCTTGAACAAGTCATTGAACCTCTCTGTGCTCAGTTTTTTTGTCTATAAATTGGGAATAATTACCATGTCTACCACATAGTATTGTTCTGAACATTAAATTAGTTAATCCATGTGCAAATGGTAGTGCAGTATCTGTCCACATTGTTCATTACTGTATTAGGCCATTCATTGACCATATACTATTTTATGTAAAGTGACTCTGCCCCATTTATTAAATTCTACTTTGATTACTATTCATCACCACCTCTTCATTTTATTACATTTTTCTATTATATCTTTGCTCATTTAAAAAATATTTTTAACTTCTACGGCACTTTAGATATCTCTCATATGTTGCAAGTAGTTTTGTTTTCCTTTTGTCAGTTCAGTCTGAAACTCTTTTTATTACAGGAGTTAACTCATTTACATTTGCTTTATCTTCAACAAGCTCCCTTGCTTTAGTATTCTCATATTTTTTACACTGTTGGTTTTGTTTTATATACTATATTTTTCTTTATATTTTTGTTTAGATATTTGGAAGGAATTAACTACCTTTTAAATTTACCTTTGTGTTTAAAATTGTACCTATATTTCTCTTGTCAATGTCAGGTATGAAATGGTATTACTTTTTGGGGGGGGATTTTTTTTTTAATTTAAACAGAAAGTGGCAAAAATTGTAATCATCCTCATCAGTTCACTCAGTCCCATGTAAATAATTTTTTTTATCTTGATCTTTTGTTAGCACTTTTATGAATTCAGCAGTTTTGCATTAGAGTTCTGAAAATGCTTATTCATTTAGTTCAGCAGTATAATCAGTTACCGGAAACCTGTACTTGTCAGAGTCTTTTCCATGAATTCCTTGAAGATGAAACCCTTTTATAGGAACATATTTGCAAAAGCATCAGAGTACACCCAGAGCTGTCTGTAAGTGACAAAAGACTTAAAAATGACCACGGTTAAAGATGAAAGTTCATAATAATGCAATTGATAAGGAAATTATGTTATTTCTGATATACATTTTAAAGTAATAACTAGAATTATGACTCATAACATTATACCAGAACATATAAGATTTTTTGAAATTTCATGTAATGTCTGAAACATTTATATTAACATATTTCCATACAAATAACCCAAAGAAAGTTTAGTATTGGTTGTTATTTTTGTTTGTTTTTTTATACCGCACGTTCTTATTAGTCATCAATTTTATACACATCAGTGTATACATGTCAATACCAATTGCCTAATTCAGCACACCACTATCCTTACCCCACCGTGATTTTCCCCCCGTGGTGTCCATATGTTTGTTCTCTACATCTGTGTCTCAACTTCTGCCCTGCAAACCGGTTCATCTGTACCATTTTTCTAGGTTCCATATACATACGTTAATAAACGATATTTGTTTTTCTCTTTCTGACTTACTTCACTCTGTATGACAGTCTGTAGATCCATCCACGTCTCAACATATGACTCAATTTTGTTCCGTTTTATGGCTGAGTAATATTCCACTGTATATATATACCACAACTTCTTTATCCATTCATCTGTCGATAGGCATTTAGGTTATTTCCATGACCTGGCTATTGTAAATAGTGCTGCAATGAACATTGGGGTGCATGTGTCTTTTTGAATTATGGTTTCCTCTGGGGATATGCCCAGTAGTGGGATTGCTGGATCATATGGTAATTCTATTTTTAGTTTTTTAAGGAACCTCCATACTGATCTCCATAGTGGCTGTATCAATTTACATTCCCACCAACAGTGCAGGAGGGTATCCTTTTCTCAACACCCTCTCCAGCATTTGTTGTTTGTAGATTTTCTGATGAAGCCCTTTCTAACTGGTGTGAGATGATACCACATTGTACTTTTGATTTGCATTTCTCTAATAATTAGTGATGTTGAGCAGCTTTCACATGCTTCTTGGCCATCTGTATGTCTTCTTTGGAAAAATGTCTATTTAGGTCTTCTGCCCATTTTTGCATTGGGTTGTTTGTTTCTTTAATATTGAGCTGCATGAGCTGTTTATATATTTTGGAGATTAATCCTTTGTCCATTGATTCATTTGCAAATACTTTCTCCCATTCTGAGGGTTGTCTTTTCGTCTTGTTTATGGTTTCCTTTGCTGTGCAAAAGCTTTGAAGTTTCATTAGGTCCCATTTTTTATTTTTGTTTTTATTTAGATTACTCTAGGAGGTGGATCAAAAAAGATCAGGCTGTGATTTATGTCAAACAGTGTTCTTCCTATGTTTTCCTCTAAGAGTTTTATAGTGTTCGGTCTTACATTTAAGTCTCGAATCCATTTTGAGTTTTTTTTGTGTGTATGGTGTTAGGGAGTGTTCTAATTCCATTCTTTTCCATGTAGCTGTCCAGTTTTCCCATCACCACTTACTGAAGAGACTATCTTTTCTCCATTGTATATCTTTGCTCCTTTGTCATAGATTAGTTGACCATAGGTGCGTGGGTTTATGTATGGACTTTCTTTTTCCATTGATTGATGTTTCTGTTTTTGTGCTAATACTGTATTGTCTTGATTACTGTATCTTTGTACTATAGTCTGAAGTCAGGGAATCTGATTCCTCCAGCTCCGTTTTTGTCCCTCAAGACTGCTTTGGCTATTTGGGGTCTTTTGTGACTCCATACAAATTTTAAGATGATTTCTTCTAGTTCCGTAAAAATTGCCATTGGTAATTTGATAGAGATTGCATTGAATCTGTAGATAGCTTTGGTAGTATAGTCATTTTCACAATATTGATTCTTCCAATACAACAACATGGTATATCTCTCCATCTGTTTGTATCAACTTTAATGTTTTTCAGCAGTGACTTACAGTTTTCTACATACAGGTCTTTTGTCTCCCTAGGTAGGTTTATTCCTAGGTATTTTATTCTTTTTGTTGCAGTGGTAAATGAGAGTGTTTCCATAATTTCTCTTTCAGATTTTTCATCATTAGTGTATAGGAAGGCAAGAGATTTCTGTGCATTAATTTTGTATCCTTCAACCTTACCAAATTCATTTATTAGCTCTAGTAGTTTTCTGGTGACATCTTTAGGATTCTCTATGTATAATATGTCATCTGCAAACAGTGACAGTTTTATTTCTTTTCCAATTTGTATTCTGTTTATTTATTTTTCTTCTCTGATTGCCATGGCTAGGACTTCCAAAACTCTGTTGAATAATAGTGGTAAGAGTGGACATCCTTGTCTCGTTCCTGATCTTAGAAGAAATGCTTTCAGCTTTTCACCATTGAGAATGATGTTTGCTGTGGGTTTGTCATACATGGCCTTTATTATGTTGAGGTAGTTTCTTGCTATGCCCACTTTCTGGAGAGTTTTTATCATAAATGGGTGTTGAATTTTGTCAAAAGCTTTTTCTGCATCTATTGAGATGATCCTATGGTTTTTATTCTTCAATTTTTTAATATGGTGTATCACATTGATTGATTTGCATATATTGAAGAATCCTTGCATCCCTGGGATAAATCCCACTTGATCATGGTGTATGATCCTTTTAATGTGGTTTTGGATTCTGTTTGCTAGTATTTTGTTGAGGCTTTTTGCATCTATATTCATCAGTGATATTGGTCTGTAATTTTCTTTTTTTGTAGTATCTTTGTCTGGTTTTGGTATCAGGGTGATTCTGGCCTCATAGAATGAGTTTGGGAGTGTCCCTTCCTCTGCAATTTTTGGGAAGAGTTTGAGAAGGATGGGTGTTAGCTCTTCTCTAAATGTTTGATAGAATTCACCTGTGAAACCACCTGGTCCTGGACTTTTGTTTGTTGAAAGATTTTTAAACACAGTTTCAATTTCATTACTTGTGATTGGTCTGTTCATATTTTCTCTTTCTTCCTGGTTCAGTCTTGGAAGGTTATACCTTTCTAAGTATTTGTCCATTTCTTCCAGGTTGTCCATTTTATTGGAATAGAGTTGCTTGTAGTAGTCTCTTAGGATGCTTTGTATTTCTGTGTTGTCTGTTGTAACTTCTCCTTTTTCATTTCTAATTTTATTGAGTTGAGTCCTCTCCCCCTTTTTCTTGATGAGTCTGGCTAATGGTTTATCAATTTTGTTTATCTTCTCAAAGATCCAGCTTTTAGTTTTATTGATCTTTGCTATTGTTTTCTTTGCTTCTATTTCATTTATTTCTTCTCTGATCTTCATGATTTCTTTCCTCTGCTAACTTTGGATTTTATTTGTTCTTCTTTCTCTAGTTCCTTTAGGTGTATGGTTGGATTGTTTATTTGAGATTTTTCTTGTTTCTTGAGGTAGGCTTGTATAGCTATAAACTTCCCTCTTAGAACTGCTTTTGCTGCATCCCATAGGTTTTGGATTGTCATGTTTTCATTGTCATTTGTCTCTAAGTAATTTTTGATTTCCTCTTTGACTTCTTCAGTTATCTCTTGGTTATTTAATAACGTATTGTTTAGCCTCCATGTGTTTCTGTTTTTTACACATTTTTCCCTGTAATTCATTTCTAATCTCATAGCATTGTGGTCAGAAAAGATGCTTGATGTGATTTCAGTTTTCTTAAATTTACCGAGGCTTGATTTGTGACCCAAGATGTGATCTATCCTGGAGAATGTTCCGTGCACACTTGAGAAGAAAATGTAATCTGCTGTTTTTGGATGGAATGTCCTATAAATATCAATTAAATCTATCTGGTCTATTGTATCATTTAAAGTTTCTGTTTCCTTATTAATTTTCTGTTTGGATGATCTGTCCATTGGGGTAAATGAGGTGTTAAAGTCCCCCACTATTATTGTGTTACTGTCAATTTCCTGTTTTATAGCTGTTAGCAGTTGCCTTAGGTATTGAGGTGCTCCTATGTTGAGTGCATATATATTTACAATTGTTATATCTTCTTCTTGGATTGATCCCTTGATCATTATGTAGTGTCCTTCCTTGTCTCTTGTAACATTTTTTATTTTAAAGTCTATTTTGTCTGATATGAGAATTGCTATTCTAGCTTTCCTTTGACTTCCATTTGCATGGAATACTGTTTTCCATCTCCTCACTTTCAGTCTTTAGTGTCCCTAGGTCTGAAGTGGGTCTCGTAGACAGCATATATATGGGTCTTGTTTTTGTATCCATTCTGCAAGCCTGTGTCTTTTGGTTGCAGACTATGATCCATTCAAATTTAAGCTAATTATCGATATGTATGTTCCTGTTACCATTTTCTTAATTATTTTGGGTTTGTTTTTGTAGGTCCTTTTCTTGTCTTGTTTTTCCCACTTAGAGAAGTTCCTTTAGCATTTGTTGTAGAGCTGGTTTGGTGGTGCTGAATTCTCTTAGCTTTTGCTTGTCTGTAAAGCTTTTTTTAAATTTTTTTAAAATTTTTTTAATTTTTATTTAATTTTTATTTATTTATTTATTTTTATTTTTTATTTTTTTTATTTTTTTTTACTGTAAAGCTTTTGATTTCTCCATTGAATTGGTATGAGATCCTTGCCAGGTAGAGTAATCTTGGTTGTAGGTTCTTCCCTTTCATCCCTTTAAGCATATCATGCCACTCCCTGCTGGCTTGTAGAGTTTCTGCTGAGAAACTAGCTGTTAACCTTATGGGAGTTCCCTTGTATGTTATTTGTCATTTTTCCCTTGCTGATTTCAATAATTTTTCTTGGTCTTTAATTTTTGCCAAGTTGATTATTATGTGTCTTGGCATGTTTCTCCTTGGGTTTATCCTGTATGGGACTCACTGAGCTTCCTAGACTTGGGTGGCTATTTCCTTTCCCATGTTGGGGAAGTTTTTGACTATAATCTCTTCAAATATTTTCTCTGGTACCTCTCTCTCTCTTTTCCTTCTGGGACCCCTATAATGCGAATGTTGTTGCATTTAATGTTGTCCCAGAGGTCTCTTAGGCTATCTTCATTTCTTTTCATTCTTTTTTCTTTATTCTGTTCCACATCAGTGAATTCCACCATTCTGTCTTCCAGGTCACTTATCTGTTCTTCTTCCTCAGTTATTCTGCTACTGATTCCTTCTAGTGTAGTTTTCATTTCAGTTATTGTATTGTTCACCTCTGTTTGTTTGTTCTTTAATTCTTCTAGGTTTTTTTTTTAACATTCCTTGCATCTTCTCGATCTTGCTTCCTTTCTTTTTTCTATGTCCTGGATCATCTTCACTATCATTATTCTGAATTCTTTTTCTGGAAGGTTGCCTATCTCCACTTCATTTAGTTGTTTTTCTGGGGTTTTATCTTGTTGCTTCATCTGGTGTATAGCCCTCTGCCTTTTCATCTTGTCTATCTTTCATTGAATGTGGTTTTGGTTCCACAAGCTGCAGGATTGTAGTTCTTCTTGCTTCTGCTGTCTGCCCTCTGGTGGATGAGGTTATCTACGAGGCTTGATGGGAGGGACTTGTGATGGATAGAGTTGACTATTGCTCTGGTGGGCAGAGCTTAGTAAAACTTAAATCCACTTGACTGTTGATGGTTGGGGCTGGGTTCCCTCCCTGTTGGTTGTTTGGCCTGAGGCAACCCAACACTGGAGCCTACCTGGACTCTGATGGACCTAATGACAGACTCTGGGAGGGCTCACACCAAGGAGTACTCTCCAGATCTTCTGCTGCCAGTGTCCTTGTCCACACAGTGAAACAGAGCCACCCCCCGCCTCTGCAGGGGGCCGTCCAACACTAGCAGGAAGGTCTGATTCAGTCTCCCCTGGGGTCACTGCTCCTTCCCCTGGGTTCTGATGTGCACACTACTTTGTTTGTGCCCTCAGAGAGTGGAGTCTCTGTTTCCCCCAGTCCTGTTGAAGTCCTACAATCAACTCCCACTTCAAAGTCTGATTCTCTAGGAATTCCTCCTCCCATTGCCAGACCCCCAGGTTGGGAAGCCTGACATGGGGCTCAGATCCTGCACTCCAGTGGGTGGACTTCTGTGGTATAAGTGTTTGCCAGTCTGTGAGTCACCCACTCACCAGTTATGGGATTTGATTTTACTGTGATTGTGCCCCTCCTATCACCTCATTGTGACTTCTCCTTTGTCTTTGGATGCGGGGTATCTTTTGTGGTGAGTTCCAGTGTCTTCCTGTCGAAGATTGTCCAGCAGCTAGTTATGATTCTGGTGTTCTTGCAAGGGGGAGTGAAATGTTATTTCTTGATTCTTTCCCTTCTCCTGACACTATCACTAGTGTAAATACAGTAATGTTTTACATAGCTATTCATAAGTCTTATTGTTAAACTGTGAATTTATCAATTAAAAAATTCAGTCAGGAAATGTCTGATCTTGCTTGCCTCATTTCACTTGTATTATATTGACCCTTTTCAGCTCAAAGTTTTCTTCTAAACTTTTGTTTTTCATTTTATTTAATCTGTTCTTTATGTAATGGGAAAGTTTGGATCTCCTAGATCAGTTCTCCCTATCTTATTACATTTTTTTTTTCATTGTGGACTAAGTTTTGTAAAAGTCTTTTAGGGTTTGACTCTGACCACTAAACAGCATCAACCCCTCCAATATTATTTCCATATCCCCTACTGTACTCAAAAGACATTTTCTCAACCCTCACAAACTATATAACTTATCTCTGATGTGGAATAAAAATAAAATAAAATGGAACTAATTAAACCACAAAAAAGTGACTGAACTATGGTGTTTATAAGAATGAAGTTCTAAATGTCATAAGCCTGCTTTATCTTTCTATTCCTCATTGACTGCCTATTTGGTAGAAGAACTCTTTCTATTTGGACTCCCTGAGCTTAGTGTGTGTTGCCAGCAGAGATAAGGTCCCCAAGACTTTGCCTCTGCCTACTTCTCCAGCTTTATCTTCTTCCATTCCATAGTCTTGTTATGCTGAATTTCTTTCACCCTGTCAAATACTCTCAGTCAGGATACCTTTGACTTTAGGTAGAAAACACTGACTCACACTAGCTCAAGTAATGAGAATATTAACTCAAAACTAGAGGTACAAAGAATGGCATGCTCTAGATAGGATAAAAATCATTTGTTACTCAATTCTTATTATGAAATACTTGAATTTATTTCTGTTTGTGCTAAGCTCTCCAAAGTTTGGTTTCATGTTAAGGCTGGTGTAGCAAGAGGATTGCCAATGGAAATAAGGTTAAAGCTTTTTTTTGATTACATCCAACAGGAAAGAGAGAGGAAAATCTCTCCTTGAAGCATGGATTAGGTCTCTCCCTTTAAGTTTTATTGGGCTGAACAAATAATAGTCGCCAAGGAAATGCCACACACTAATTAGCTTAAAGTAATCAAATTCTCCTGTGTATCCAGAGATGGATTCGGATATCTGAGCAAAATTGAAATCATATTCAGAGTAAGAAAAGGCTAAATGGATGTTGATGTGGCAATAAATAGTGTCTACAATGGATGCTATGTTCTTTCTCAAATCCTGATCTTTGCACACAGCTTTTCCTCTGCCTATGATACTTATTGTCTCCCTCTTTACCTCGCTTACTTTTACTTAGTAAGTAGAAAACTCTCATCTTTTTTCCCCATTTTTATTCAGATATAATTGAGATACAGCACTGTATAAGTTTAAGGTATACTGCATCATGATTTGACTTACATATATTGTAAAATGATTACTACAGTGTTTAGTTAACATCCATCATCTCATATAGATATAAAATTTTTAAAAAGAAAAAAAGGTTTTTTCTTCTTGTGATGAGAACTCTTAGGATTTATTATCTTAAAAACTTTCATAGGGATTCCCTGGTGTCGCAGTGGTTGAGAGTCCACCTGCCGGTGCAGGGGACACAGGTTCGTGCCCCAGTCCGGGAGGATCCCACATGCCACAGAGCGACTGGGCCTGTGAGCCATGGCTGCTGAGCCTGTGCATCCAGAACCTGTGCTCCGCAACAGGAGAGGCCACAACAGTGAGAGGCCCATGTACCACAAAAAACAAAAACAAAAACAAAAACTTTCATATATACCATATAGCAGTGTTAACTATAGTCACCATGCTGTACATCACATTGCCAGGACTTATTTATCTTTTAACTGGAAGTTTGTACCTTTTGACTGCCTTCATCCAATTCCCCTACCCTCCTACCACCCCCATTTCTGATAACCCACAAGTCTGGTCTCTTTTTCTATGAGTTTCCTTATTTTTCTTCCTCTATTTTTTTTTTAAAGATTCCACATATGAGATCATACAGTATTTGTCATTCTCTGACTTATTTCACTTAGCATAATACCCTCAAGTTCCATCCATGTTGTCACAAATGACAAGATTTCTTCTTCTTTTTTTTTTCTTTTTGTGGTACGTGGGCCTCTCACTGTTGTGGCCTCTCCCATTGCGGAGCACAGGCTCCGGACGCACAGGCTCAGTGGCCATGGCTCACAGGCCCAGCCATTCCACGGCATGTGGGATCTTCCTAGACTGGGGCATGAACCCATGTCCCCTGCACCGGTAGGTGGACTCTCAACCACTGCACCACCAGGGAAGCCTGATTTCTTCATTTTTAATGGCTGAGCAATATTGTATTTACCATTCATCCACTGATGAACACTTAGGTTGTTTCTATGTCTTGGATAGTGTAAATAATGCTGTGAGTATGGTGGTGCAGATATCTTTCCACATAGTGTTTTTGTTTCCTTCAGACATACCTAAAGTGGAATTTCTGGATCATACGATTGTTCTATTTTTAATTTTTTGAGGAAACTACATACTGTTTTCCATAGTGGCTGAACCAATTTACTGGGTTGGCCAAAAAGTTCATTCATGTTTTTCTGTAAGATGTTATGGAAAACCCAAACTTTTTGGCCAACCCAATACAATCCCCCCAACAGCGCACAAGTGTTCCTTTTTCTCCACATCTTTGCTAACACTTGTTATTTCTTGTCTTTTTGATAATAGCCATTCTGACAGATGTGAGGTAATATCTCATTGTGGTTTTCGTTTGCATTTCCCTGATGAATAGTGATGTCGATCATCTTTTCATGTGCCTGTGGCCAACTGTATGTCTTATTAGAAAAAAACGTTATTCAGGTCCTCTGCACACTTTTTTAAATATTTATTTATTTATTTATTTTTCCCTGTGTTGGGTCTTCATTCCTGTGCGAGGGCTTTCTCTAGTTGTGGCAAGCGGGGGCCACTCTTCATCGCAGTGCACGGGCCTTTCACTATCGCGGCCTCTCTTGTTGCAGAGCACAGGCTTCAGACGCGCAGGCTCAGTAGTTGTGGCTCACGGGCCTAGTTGCTCTGTGGCATGTGGGATCTTCCCAGACCAGGGCTCGAACCCGTGTCCCCTGCATTAGCAGGCAGATTCTCAACCACTGCGCCACCAGGGAAGCCCCCTCTGCACACTTTTTAATCAGGTTTTTGTTTTGGAAATTGAGTTGTGTGAGTTCTTTATGTATTTTGGATATCAACTCCTTAATGGATATATCATTTGCAAATATCTCCTTCCATTCAGTTGGTTGCCTTTTCATTTTGTTGGTCACTTCTTTTGCTGTATAGAAGATTTTTAGTTTGATATAGTCTCACTTGTTTATTTTCTATTTTGTTGCTTGTGCTTATAGGTATCATGTCCAAAAAATAATTGCCAAGACCTACGTCAAGGAGCTTTTATTCTTATCTTTTTTTTTTAGGAGTTTTGTGTTTTTCAGTCTTATATTTCAGGTTTAATCTATTTGGAGTTAATTTTTGTGAGTGGTGTAAGGTAGGGGTTTTATTCTTTTACATGAGAATATCCAGTTTTCCCAGCACCATTTATTGAAGAGACTATTTTTTTTCCTCCATTAAGTATTCTTGACTCCCTTGTCAAATATTAATTGACTCACCTCTCATCTTAAAACGAATTCTGTGACCCATGCAAACTGCATTATAGAATTTGGGGCTTATGAAGATTTTTGTAGATTAAATGCAATTTTGCAGAGAGAGTGAGGATAACTCAACAATTTCAGAAATTGTTGTTCCTAGAACATTTCTCATGGTAGAGGAAGACTGTACTGTATGTCCTCACAGGCTGTGTGCTGCAATTGAATGACAACCCCCTGACTAATTCCAGGGGGTCCTCAAACTATGGCCAATGGACTAAATCCAGCCATCATCTCATTTTGTAAATAAAGTTTTATTCAAGCACAACCACATTTATTGATATGTAGCCTACAAGATAAAAATATTTAATATGTGTCCCTTTATAGGAAAAAAAGAAAAAAAAAAGCCATCCCCTGCCTTGGAAAACATACAGGCCTTGTCTTTAGGCCTTGTCTTGCTGAGATTTGCTACACATTGGGAATTGACTTGAGATTGACTACCCTCACTCTAAACAATAAGAATGCAACAGAGTTCTTTTGCCCCTTTTACTTGTACTTGGTGAGGACGCAGACCAGTGACCATAGTTTCTATAACAATTGAGGGAAGAGAGTGTGGGTGGGACAGGAGTTCAGAGAAACACGCATGAGATTGACAAAGATGAGTGACTCACACTTGTTAGATTCCTCATACCATGCTGGCATCAGCAGTGGTAAGTCACTGTGGAAAACTGGGATAAATGGCTAGTCTATACATCCATCCAGGTTCTTGCTGCTTTATTTTCTGTTTTATGGTGTAGTCTCTGAATAGATGGGTTTCTATATCTGTTGGCTTTAAACAGACAGCATTTTTAAATTATACATGTGCATCCATCAATCACTGGACTCTAGTGTAAGAGCAGATTGTCAATCTATATTGATGGCTGAGGGACTTATGGGGATGTAAGGTATGAAAGTATTTACTGAGAAAGTTGCACCTGATTACTTTTTCCAAGTGGTGAACTTGTGGAAGACAAGGACCATACTTGTCTTATACTAGTCTTATACTATTTTCACCTAGAAGAGGATTAAGTGCTAGGCTGCTCAATAAATGCTTATGAATGTGGAATAAAAATAACATAGTCTAGCTTGGCAATCAACAAGATTGAAAGTTTTGTTTGATTCACTGTTTTAAGGAGGGAAAAACTCAGAACACTTTCTATTACCTGTATTTTTATGTGTTCTCTTATATAAAAGATGTAAGTGAAATAGTAATAAACCCAAAATAAGTGTAACTAGAATGGTGTATTTGCTGTTAAAAGCACGCATAAGGACTATTATGGTAGACTATATCCCTGATCTGTAGTCATAGCCATATTCATAAAAACTCAGGGACTTAAGCATGCTTGAGCTGCCCCAGACTAACAAGGCAACTCTGTGCTCTATTTCTCGGAAGTGGCATGTAAAAAAACAAAAACAAAAACAGGAGACCTTCAAGATGGTGGAAGAGTAAGATGTGGAGATCACCTTCCTCCCCACAAATACATCAGAAATACATCTACATGTGGAACAACTCCTATAGAACACCTACTGAATGCAAGTAGAAGACCTCAGACTTCCCAAAAGGCAAGAAACTCCCCACATACCTGGGTAGGACAAAAGAAAAAAAGCAAAAACAGAGACAAAAGAATAGGGATTGGACATGCACCACTGGGAGGGAGCTGTGAAGAAGGAACAGTTTCCACACACTAGGAAGCCCCTTCACTAGCAGAGACAGGGTGTGGCGGGGGGAAGCTTTGGAGCCATGGGAAAGAGCACAGCAGTAGGAGTGCAGAGTGCAAAGAAGAGAGATTCCCACACAGAGGATTGGTGCTGACCAGCACTCACCAGTCCCAGAGGCTTGTCTGCTCACCCGCCAGGGTTAGCGGGGGCTGGGAGCTGAGCCTCGGGCTTCGGAGGTCAGCTCCCAGGGAGAGGACTGGGGTTGGCCACGTGAACACAGCCTGAAGGAGGCTAGTGTGCCACGGCTAGCCAGGAGGGAGTCCGGGAAAAAGTCTGGACCTGCCTAAGAGGCAAGAGGCCATTGTGTCAGGGTGAGCAAGGAGAGGGGATTCAGAGCACTGCCTAAACGAGCTCCAGAGACAGGTGTGAGCTGGGGCTATCAGTGTGAACACCAGAGACGGGCATGAAACGCTAAGGCTGCTGCTGCAGGCACCAAGAAGCCTGTGTGCAAGCACAGGTCACAATCCACACCTCCCCTCTCAGGAGCCTGTGCAGCCCGCCAAGGCCAGGGTCCCGTGATCCAGGGACAACTTCCTCGGGAGAATGCATGGCGCACCTCAGGCTATTGCAACGTCACGCCAGCCTCTGACACCACAGGCTCGCCCCAGATTCCATAACCTTCCCTCCTCCCAGCCTGAGCGAGCCAGAGCACCCTAATCAGCTGCTACTTTAACCCTGTCCTGTCTGAGCAAAGAACAGATGCCCTGAGGTGACCTACACCCAAAGGCGGGGCCAAATCCAAAGCTGAACCCCAGGAGCTTTGCAAACAAAGAAGAGAAAGGGAAATATCTTCCAGCAGCCTCAGGAGCAGCAGATCAAATCTCCACAATCAGCTTGATGTACCCTGCATCTGTGGAATACCTGAATAGAAAACAAATCATCCCAAAATTGAGGCAGTGGACTTTGGGAGCAACAATATATATATATATATATATATATATATATATATATATATATTTTTTTTTTTTCCTTTTTCTCCTTTTGTGAGTGTGTATGTGTATGTTTCTTTGTGTAATTTTGTCTCTATAGCTTTGCTTTTACCATTTGTCCTAGGGTTCCGTCTGTCGGCTTTTTTGTTTGTTTCTTTAGTATAGTTTTTAGCACTTATCATTGTTGGATTTGTGCTCTGGTTTGGTTGCTCTCTTCTTATTTATTTATTTATTTATTTATTTTTGCGGTACACGGGCCTCTCATTGTTGTGGCCTCTCCTGCTGTGGAGCACAGGCTCCGGATGCTCAGGTTCAGTGACCATGGCTCATGGGCCCAGCTCCTCTGGGGCATGTGGGATCTTCCCGGACAGGGGCATGAGCCCATGTCCCCTGCATTGGCAGGCAGACTCTCAACCACTGCGCCACCAGGGAAGCCCTCTTTCTTTTTTCTAATTGCTTTAATTTTTAAAAAATTTTTATAATTATTTATTTTAATAACTTTATTTTATTTTCTTCTTTCTTTCTTTCTTTCTTTTTCCTCCCTTTTCTTCTGAGCTGTGTGGCAGACAGGGTCTTGGTGTTCCAGCCAGGTGTCAGGCCTGTGCCTCTGAGGTAGGAGAGCCAAGTTCAGGACATTGGTCCACTAGAGACCTCCCAGCTCCACATAATATCAAATGGCGAAAACACTCCTGGAGATCTCCATCTCAATGCTAGGACCCAGCTCCATTCAACAACCAGCAGGCTACAGTGCTGCACACTCTATGCCAAACAACTAGCAAGACAGAAACACAACCCCACAAACTAGCAGAAACACTGCCTAAAATCATAATAAGGTCCCAGACACTGAAAAACACACCACCGAATGTGGTTCTGCCCACCAGAATGAAAAGATCCAGCCTCATCCACCAGAACACAGGCACCAGTCCCCTCCACAAGGAAGCCTACAAAACCCACTGAATCAACCTTACCCACTGGGGACAGACACCAAAAACAATGGGAACTATGAACCTTCAGCCTGCAAAAAGGAGACCCAAAACACAGTAAGTTAAGCAAAATGAGAAGACAGAGAAACACACAGCAGATGAAGGAGCAAAGTAAAAACCTACCAGACCAAAAAAATTAAGAGGAAATAGGCAGTCTACATGAAAAAGAATTCAGAGTAATAATGGTAAAGGTGATCCAAAATCTTGGAAATAGAATGGAGAAAGTACAAGAAACGTTTAACAAGAACCTAGAAGAGCTAAAGAGCAAACAAACAACGATGAACAACACTATAAATGAAATTAAAAATTCTCCAGAAGGAAGCAATAGCAGAATAACTGAGGCAGAAGAATGGATAAGTGACCTGGAAGACAAAATAATGGAAATAACTACCACAGAACAGAATAAAGAAAAAATAATGGAAAGGATTGGGGACAGTCTCCGAGACCTCTGGGACAACATTAAATGCACCAATATTTGAATTATAGGGGCCCCAGAAAAAAAAAAAAGAGAAAAAGAAAGGGACTGAGAAAATATTTAAAGAGATTATAGTTGAAAACTTACTTAATATGGGAAGGGAAATAGTTAATCAAGTCCAGGATGCTCAGGGAGTCCCATACAGGATAAATCCAAGGATAAACACACCAAGACACATATTAATCAAACTATCAAAAATTAAAAAGAAAGAAAAAATATTAAAAGCAGCAAGGGGAAAACAACAAATAACATACAAAAGAATCCCCATAAGGTTAACAGCTTATCTTTCAGCAGAAACTCTACAAGCCAGAAGGGAGTGGCAGGACATATTTAAAGTGATGAAAGGGAAAAACCTACAACCAAGATTACTCTACCCGGCAAGAATCTCATTTAGATTTGATGGAGAAATTAAAACCTTTACAGACAAGCAAAAGCTAAAGAGAATTCAGCACCACCAAACCAGCTTTACAACAAATGCTAAAGGAACTTCTCTAGGCAGGAAACAAGAGAAGAAAAAGACCTACAATAACAAACCCAAAACAATTAAGAAAATGGTAATAGGAATATACATATCGATAATTACCTTAAATGTAAACAGAGTAAATGCTCCAACCAAAAGACATAGACTAGCTGAATGGATACAAAAACAAGACCCGTATATATGCTGTCTACAAGAGACCCACTTCAGACCTAGGGACACATACAGACTGAAAGTAAGGGGATGGAAAAAGATATTCCATGCAAATGGAAATCAAAAGAAACCTGGAGTAGCAGTACTCATATCAGACAAAATACACTTTAAAATAAAGTCTATTACAAGAGACAAAGAAGGACTCTACATAATGATCAAGGGATCAATCCAAGAAGAAGATGTAACAATTGTAAATATTTATGCACCCAACATAGGAGCACCTCAATACATAAGGCAAATACTAACAGCCATAAAAGGGGAAATTGACAGTAACACAATCATAGTAGGGGACTTTAACACCCCACTTTCACCAATGGACAGATCATCCAAAATGAAAATTAAAAAGGAAACACAAGCTTTAAATGACACATTAAACAAGATGGACTTAACTGATATTTAAAGAGTATTCCATCCAAAAACAACAGAATACACATTCTTCTCAAGTGGTCATGGAACATTTTCCAGAATTGATCGTATCTTGGGTCACAAATCAAGCCTTGGTAAATTTAAGAAAATTGAAATTGTATCGAATATGTTTTCCAAACACAACACTATAAGAATAGATATCAATTACAGGAAAAAATCTGTAAAAAATACAAACACATGGAGGCTAAACAATAAACTACTAAATAGCCAAGAGATCACTGAAGAAATCAAAGAGGAAATCAAAAAGTACCTAGAAACAAATGACAATGAAATCATGATGACACAAAACCTATGGGATGCAGCAAAAGCAGTTCTAAGAGGGAAGTTTACAGCAATACAATCCTACCTCAAGAAACAAGAAACATCTCAAATAAGCAACCTAACCTTACACCTAAAGCAATTTTAAAAAAGAAGAAAAAGAAAACCCCAAAGTTAGCAGAAGGAAAGAAATCATAAAGATCAAATCAGAAATAAATGAAAAACAGGGCCTCCCTGGTGGCGCAAGTGGTTGAGAGTCCGCCTGCCGATTCAGGGGATACGGGTTCGTGCCCCGGTCTGGGAGGATCCCATATGCCGCGGAGCGGCTGGGCCCGTGAGCCATGGCCGCTGGGCCTGCGCGTCCGGAGCCTGTGCTCCGCAACGGGGGAGACCACAACAGTGAGAGGCCCGCATACCGCAAAAAAAAAAAAAAAAAAAAAAAGAAATAAATGAAAAACAAATGAAGGAAATGACAACAAAGATCAGTAAAACTAAAAGCTGGTTCTTTGAGAAGATAAACAAAATTGATAAACCATTAGCCAGACTCATCATGAAAAAAAAAAGGGATAAGACTCAAATCAATAGAATTAGAAATGAAAAAGAAGAAGTAACAAGTGACACTGCAGAAATACAAAGGATAATGAGAGATTACTACAGGCAACTGTATGCCAATATAATGGACAACCTGGAAGAGGTGGACAAATTCTTAGAAAAGTACAACCTTCTGAGACTGAACCAGGAAGAAATAGAAAATATAAACACAAGCACTGACATTGAGACTGTGATTTAAAATCTTCCAACAAACAAAAGCCCAGGAATCTAAATAAATAAATAAATAAATAAATAAATAAATAAATAAGGTTCTGAAGAACTTAGGGGCAGGACAGGAATAAAGACACAGGTGTAGAGAATGGACTTGAGGACACAGGGAGGGGGAAGGGTAAGCTGGGAAAAAGTGAGAGAGTGGCATGGACGAATATATACGACCAAATGTAAAATAGATAGCTAGTGGGAAGCAGCCGCATAGCTCAGGGAGATCAGCCTGGTGCTTTGTGACCACCTAGAGGGGTGTGATAGGGAGGGTGGGAGGGAGACACAAGAGGGAGGAGATATGGGGTTATATGTATATGTATAGCTGGTTCACTGTGTTATACAGAGAAACTAACACACCATTGTAAAGCAATTATACTCCAATAAAGATGTTAAAACAAACAAACAAACAAAAAAGAGCCTGTCAATATCAGAAAGCTCAAAGTCCAATTACTCACAAAGATGAGGCCTTTTGACAAACTCAGAAATGCTTAGAACCAAAGGTGAATTGTGACTTCAGTCTACAAAGTTGATTCATGAAAGGTAGTAAAGGTAGCATAATGCCAACTATATACTGAAATTGAGCCCTAGCTCAGCCTTGGTTCCTGACTCATTTGCAAAAGACATAAGGCCAATAGATTAATTCAGTAATTCTTCCTACCATGTGTCAGACACTGTTCAAAGCAATATAAGCACAATGTTGAATAATACAAGCAAGGTCTCTGCCCTCAGGGAGATTGTATTCTACTGGGAAAAGACATATTAAATAATTAGATTCATTGCAATATAACAATCATATAATAAGTGATGAAGTACTGGGTGCTATGAGAGCACAGGTGAAGAATATTGAAATGGCAGTGAGGGATCAAGCAAGATCTCCCTGAGAAATTACACTAATACCTAATAGATGGGTTGAAGTTGAGTCAGCAGGCAGGGAAGTGGGGAGTTGGTGAAAGTAGTGATGAAGAATATCCCAAGGAAAGGGAATAACAAATGCAAAAGTATCAGGATGGAAGCAGTTGGGAGGAAAAATAAAATTTTAGACAGAATAGATGATTTTTTAGAAAATGTGTATTTACAAAAAATAAGTCGAGAAATAGTCTGACTGACATAAAATTAGGCTTAAGAGTTAGGTAGAGGTGATGTCATAAACAGTTTTGTTGATTGTGCTAAATATTTTGAACCACATTAATAATTTTAGAGGAATAAGATGTCACAAAAGAATTTTGAGCAGGATAATAGCATGATCAGATTTATGTTTTCTTAAAGAATATCACCAATTCCAGGAGTAGAGATAGCATGAAGGCAGGTTGCCCAGTTGGGTTACAATCCACTTCTCTTCTTCACCATGCTTTCATTTGTAGGGAGCATTGTGCAGTGTAATAACTACTACTGATGATAAGTCAGTTAGTGACTTATTTGACCCTTTGTATCAGTCAGGCAAGGCTATTATGCTTCAGTAACAAAAAACCCCCAAACCTCCATGACTTAAAACAACTAAAGTTTGTTTTTTATTTATGATACATGTTCATTTTGAGTCAACTGGTACACTCTGCTCAACGTCATCCTCATTCCAGAACTCAAGCTGACAGAGAAGTCATGATCTAGAGTGTTACTCATTGCTGGGGCATTCACTTGGGGTTACATAAGTCAGCACACTAGCTCCTAGACCTTCCACCTAGAAGTGATGCATATCACTTCTTCTCACATCAAGGAGTTATAGAGAAGTGTAGTCCTATAATATTATTGAAAAGAGGAGAACAAAAGTATTATGATCATAAGACAATCTATAGAATGAGAAAAAATATTTGCAATCACTTATCTGATGAGTCTAGTATCTAGAATATATAAACAACTCTTAAAACTCAACAATAAAAAGACAACCCAGTTCAAAAATGGGCTAAGGACTTCAGTAGACATGTTTCTAAAGAAGACATACAAATGGCTAACAAAAACATGAAAAGATACTCAGTATCATTAGTCACTAATGCAAATCAAAACACAATGAGTTATTACTTCACACCCACTAAAATGGCTAAATTTTTTTAAAATAGAAAATAACTAGTGTTGGCAAAGATGTGGAGAAATTGGAACCTTCATATGTTGCAGGTGGGAATATAAAATGGTTCAGCTACTGTTGCTCCTCAAGAAGTTAAATATAGAAGTACGACATCACTGAGCAATTCCACTCTTACATTTTGTACTCCAAAGAATTGAAAACAGGTGTTCAAATACTGTACACATGTATTCATAGGAGCACAATTCACAGTAGCCAAAATATCCATCAACTGATGGATAAACAAATTCTGGTAAATACATATAATGAAATATTATTGAGCCATAAAATGGAATGAAGTACTGATACATGCTGCAATGTGGATGAATCTTGAAAACATGCTAAGTGAAATAAGCCAGACACAAAAGGTCACGTGTTGTATTATTCTATTTCTATGAAATATCCAGGACAAGTAAATCCATAAGAGATAGAAAGCAGATCGGTTGTTGTCTGGAGCTGGGGGGTAGGTTGGATGGAGAATAATGACTTAATTGGTACGGGATTCCTTTTGAGGTGATTTAAATGTTTTCAAACTAGATAGAGGTCATGGTTGCACAACACCAGAATGTACTAAATGCCGCTGAATTATTCACTTTAAAATGATTAATTTTGTGTTACATGAATTTCCCCTCAATAAAAAAATGTATTTATGACAAGAACTAATGATTACCACACCTCTCTAAAAATCTGTCATGAGGGAGCTTGTAGGATATTTTGAAATATTTATTTAAGGTACAAAAATACATTTTAGAATATAATGTGAATCTTTGGGAATTGTTTTTATTTAACCATAATCCCCATCTTCTTTTGTAGTTCTATGACAATATAAGATATTTTCCTACACATTTACACATTTTAACTTTCTCTCCATGTAGGTCATAATCAGCAAGAAACTTTGACAAAATATCCACTCCCTGAAGATCAGGTGTGGTTGCCACCTGACTATTTGAGTCAAAATTAGCAGAGTATTTGTTATAATTGTTCAAGAGGAACCAGCTTTTAGTAGGGGTCTAAATGATCAGAATCCTCAGATCTGGCTCAAAGTGCTTGTTCTGTGTTTTTTAACGATATATTGGCCAGCCCTGAAAAGAATCCATCAAAGTGGCTAAGAAACAAAGAAGGTTAGGGACGCTTGCTAAGGAAAGGAGAACAGGCACAATTACCACTTCAAGCTGCAGAGTTCATGCTATTCAGACCTTAATATACTTGCTGATTAAGAGCATACTGGTAAAACTCTGATCACTCAAGGTCACTTGGGATTGCACTTTCTGCCCAGAGATGGTTTCGTGGTGTGGTCAAGTCATGAAATTCAAATGTTTTTTACTTGCAAAATAAAATGAAAGGTATTTAAATTGTTAGAGCATGTCAAAATAATTTGTCTAATGGTTCCCCAAACAGTCACTGTCCTTTGTAATCTAAGTTGACACTGCTGACAATGGTGTTTTCTATATCAGACTTCTCTACCTCAGCAAGCAATACACAGAGAATCACTCCAGTGGTATGGCTGGTGCAACACCTGCCCTTTCATCACTGACCAGCCTCATGCACAGCATTATGTATGTTCAAGACCAAGTGGGTCCAAAAGGGTATAGATAAAGCAATAGGTTGTGACTTCTTTTTGGTGCAGAACACTAAAGGCATGAGGATAGCTGGGAACAGGCTATGATGTCAGAAAAGGGGAGGAAGTGAAAAGAGGTAGAAAGGCTAGTCCCAAGAAATTTTTGAAATTTTGAAAATTTTAAAAATGGGGTTAAAAATCTTGTTTCCATTTCTTACTGGCTGTATGACCTTGGTCACTTACTTACCTTTTAGTGCCTCAGATTCTTCATCTATAAAATGGAGATAATAATAGTATCTACCTTATTGGGTTGTCATGGGGAATAAATGAAGTCAATTCACGTGAAATGCTTAAAACAATGATTCTCAGTCTTTTGTGGTCATCTCAATCACCTGGAAGAGCTTGTTAAAACAGAGTGCTGGTTCTCACTCCCTGACTTCCTGATTCAGTAGCTCTGGGATGGGGCTGGAGACGTGCCCTTCTAACAAGTTTCCAGATAATTCTGATGCCACTGGTCTGGGGAACGACACTTTGCAAATCATTGTATTAGAATGATGCCTGGCATGTGGTAAGTTAGGAATTACTGTTTTATAAAATTACAGCTACGATTTATTAAGCATTTACTGTTTGCCAGGCACTGTGGAGATTATTTTATGTGTATTGCCTCACTTAAGCATCACCATAGCTCTCTGGGAAGGTGCTGTTACCAGTAAATGAGTAAGTGGTAAGCGAGGAAGAATGAACACCCAAAGCGGTTGGGGAAATTGACCAAGGCCTCATAGCTTATAAAGGCAGAGAAGCAAATTAGACTGTCTGACTCCAGAGAGTATGCAGGTGACTGCTCGAATCTGGTAGTGCCTTCCAACTCAGTAGTACCTTGACCCTGCCCCAGGTATTTTTGTGTTGTTCTCTTTGGTGGCACCAAGGAACCACTCTCCTTGGCAGGCTGTACTAGACCTTTCGAAATGGGGTTTATTTTTCTCCATCACCTCCACCCTTATCTTCTGCCCCTGTTAACCCCAATTAAGGAACACTTGGCCAGTGATCACAGCTTATATCTGGAATGCCCCCCAACACAAATGTTTCCTATTTTCTATTTTTCACCAATACCTAGCTCAAATGTCATCTTTAGAAACCCTTCCCTGATCACCTCTCTCCCTCTTTCTTCCCTCCCCCCTCTCTTTCTCCTCCGCCCCCTTGCTCTTTCTCTCTCTCTCTCCACCCCTCTTTCTCAACCCAAAAGAATTGATCTCACTCTTCTGAGAATGTAGTATAGTGGATAAGAGCACAGGACTGGATTTGAATTCTAAACCTACCTCTGCCCCTTACTATCTGTCTGACCTTGAGCAAGTTACTTAACCTCTCTGGGCTCAGTCTCTTCATCTCTAAAATGGTCATAATAATGCCTACCTTAGGATTGTTGAGGACTGAATGAGCTTGTCCGTGTAAAATACTTAACGCAGTTTAGATGATATATACTGCAATATACAAAAAAAAAAAAAAAACTCAAGAGTAGCTATGATTTTTTCATGCTACCTTCATAATATAGTCCATACCTAAATTCTATACCCAATGTTATCTCCTTATCACACTGTATTATAAACCGTCTGTTTCCATACTCATGCCCTTTGCTAGGCTAGGAGCTCCCCGAGGAGATTTTTGCCTCTGCAGTCTCTATACCAGTTGTTCTCAAACTGTGGTCCCTGCTTGTAATCCACTGTTTGGGTTTGTGGTCTAGGTCATGAACCTGGGTTCACTGCTCACTGAGGCCACATTCCTTTGACCCTAGGCCCTATACTTTCATCAGCTCTCTCAGAACAGTGTGATTCTCTACAGATGCTGTAAAGGGGAAGTTTTGGATTTTTTTGTTTTTGTTTTTTTTTTAACTAGTGATTCTCAGTGTGGCCCTTGGACCAGCAGCATCAGCATCACCTGAGAACTTGCTAGATCAGAAACTCTAGGAGAGGGACTTCCCTGGTGGCTCAGTGGTTAAGAATCCGCCTGCCAATGTACGGGACACGGGTTCGATCCCTGGTCTGGGAAAATCCCACATGCCATGGAGCAGCTAAGCCTGTGTGCCATAATTACTGAGCCTGAGTTCTAGAGCCCGCGAGCCACAACTACTGAAATCCGCGCACCTAGAGCCCATGCTCTGCAACAAGAGAAGCCACTGTGATGAGAAGCCCGCAGGAAGCCTGCACGTAACAACGAAGACCCAATGCAGCTAAAAATAAAAGAAACTCTAGGAGAGGGGCCCAGCAATCTGTGTTTTCACAAGCCCTGGGCTGAAGTTTGAGAACTGTTCTCCCATGCCCGGCTTAAGAAATGTGTGATTTCCTAAAGGTCTACTCTCTATTTTCTTTCTTTTTTATTCACAAGGCGTAGTGTCTTTGAGATTTTTCCAGGGACATACACTAGTAACATCCCAGTGAACTAGGCTTTACTCGACTTGGAATTCGTATCAAGGTTATGAGGAGAAAAAAATATGGATCTCAATTTTGTATGTAATATTCTTAAACTCACTGTGCTTTGGGCAAGCTGAAATTTTCTAAATCCATGCCATTCCTAGGAGGAAAATATCATTTTTAACCATCCTTATCGCAACTAATAAAGCATCAAAAGACTTAAGGAAAACAAGCCTCTTTCGACAACAACAAAAAACACCCTTCTTTATGCTAAGCTAAGACAATTTCCCATTGATTTCAAGATATCTCTTAATCACATATTTAACTCCTCTATTGAATTGTACTGCTTGTTTATGCATACACGCAATTACTGACAACTGTAGAGAATTTTAACTCCTTGAGAGGGTTCCAGAGGCAAATCCTTAGTGAAAAAACAAAAGTGGCAACTTTATCAATATACTGTAGACTTCATTTCCACACTGCAGTTTATTCAGGACTCTCAATAGTTCCTCAAAATCATTACAACATGCTTTGTTTGCATAGATCTAAGCAAGAGACTGGGCTGGTGAGGCAACAAAATCTCACTTTCTGGGGTACTTCATAGAACACTGAATGGGGAGTTAGGACACCTGGATTGTAGCCCAGGCACTTCTGTACACTAACTATGTGACCTTGAGCAAATCACTCCCCCTTTCAGTTGTATTTCCCTGTCTGTAAAATACAGAGGTATGGACCACGTGATGTTTAAAACATATTGCTTCTCTGAAGTTTCCAGATGGCCTGAAAGTCAAGATTTAAAGTGATAGTAAAAACCTGAGCTCACCTTCTTGTAAATGGAACCGTAGGAGCACGACTCTAAAGGAGTCTTGCTAGGGGCTGTGTAGAAGCCACTGGATATCAGCATAGACTGATGAAGGTGGATGCTTCCCAAGCTTAGCCTACTTCCTGAGTGCAGGTTGAATAAACAGCAGACCCAGGGCCTCCTAGATTCACCCTTTCCATTAAGGACCATCCAGGCTCATGCTGTTTAATTTCTAACCCCCTTCCAATAAATTCTGATCCCCTCTAGGTGTCTAACACTCTTGGACATCTCTTTTTGGTGTTAGTGACTGTGTCATCAGAGGTTCTGAAAGTAGAATGACCCCCCGGGAGGTCCATCTGGTTTTATGTAGGGCTTCCTAAGGAGGCTCTAGGCTTGGCGTACCAACTCTCTCTTCACTCTTCAGGCCATTCTGTTTTAGAGCCTGCTGCCATCTCAGAAGCTTATGTGGTGTGGGGATTCAGCTGTATGTGACATTGAAGCAGGTGCCAGGATGATGTGCTCTTCTTTTTTCATATTTTTTGGTGAACTGAAGAACATTCTTTAGAACCTCTTAGGTGTCTAAGAGTGATCCAGGAAATATCTTTGAATGTGGAAAACTTTTAGTTCATTGGGTATTTAAAGTGAAGCTATATATATATATATATATATATTGTGGTACGCGGGCCTCTCACTGTTGTGGCCTCTCCCATTGCAGAGCACAGGCTCCGGACACGCAGGCTCAGCGGCCATGGCTCACGGGCCCAGCTGCTCTGCAGCATGTGGGATCTTCCCGGACAGGGGCACGAACCCGTGTCCCCTGCATCGGCAGGTGGACTCTCAACCACTGCGCCACCAGGGAAGCCCGAAGCCTTATATTTTTAAGGTTTTAACCTATTTGTCTTCCTTGTAACATCCATTCTTAACAAGTTTTTTTCAGAAACAGTGACCAAAGTAAGAAAGAGCTTCTGATTCACTCCCAAGAAAGGTAGTGATACATTAACCCATTCTCCACAAAACTAAGCATTTAAAATCTTTGTATTGATAGTACTGATAAAGCTATGCTAGAGACATGTCAAAAATTACCATGTGCTGCAACCTTAATTGGCTCACTGTGTAGAATTTTCTATTTCTACCTTAACCTCTAAATGTTTGTTTGGGTCCAGATTTATAAGTTTGATGCCTCCTGATTTTGCCTGCCTGATTTTGGATCATTACCCTTGTTTTACCGTTGGTTTTCATCTTTCAATTCCAAGGATTTTTTTTTAAGTGAGTAAATACTAAAACAGCTTCAAGACGAACATAAGCATCTGAGTGCCCAGGGATCTGGCAGTTAGACAAACAAATACAGTCTAAGCAGATGCTTGAACAGCCAGGGGATGCCTTAGGCAGAACAGAGTACTCATTACTCTGGGGTGATAGAGCCCAGAGACCATCATTTCCTAGCTTGTAAGCAGCCTAATCCCCCAACATTATGCCTCCAGCTTGGGGAGTTTTATTTCAGGCCTCAAAGTACATTCCAGTAGCTTTCCTTCACTTTCCCCAAACCTCTGCCCCATCCCATAGAGACTTAGGCCAAGAAAACCAAATGGGGAAGCACAAACTCGAAGCAACAGAGATGAAATCCCCAAAGTTCTAAAAACACTTCCTTGAATTTTAAAATAGAGTTAACATTTGTAGAGCACTTCTGATTTACCAGCCACCACACCAAGCGCTTTACGGGGATTATCTAATTTAATCTCCCACAATAGTCGAGGAAGGGAGACACTATTATTTCCCCCTATGATAGCAACAAGGAAAAACTTGGGCTGAGGAACGTTAAGGGAGTTGCCCAAGGTCCCAGAGGTAATAAGGGATGGAACTAGAATTTGGAGTCTACAGATCATTTGCCAAATGCACCTAGCAAAAGTCTCATTAAAAAAAAAAAATCCAGGGCTTCCCTGGTGGAGCAGTGGTTGAGAGTCTGCCTGCCGATGCAGGGAACACGGGTTTGTGCCCCAGTCCGGGAAGATCCCACATGCCACAGAGCGGCTGGGCCCGTGAGCCATGGCTGAAGAGCCTGCACGTCCGGAGCCTGTGCTCTGCAGCGGGAGCGGCCACAACAGTGAGAGGCACGCATATGGCAAAAAAAAAAAAAAAAAAAAAAAAAAAAATCCAGCCAACACACCGAGCAGGTGAATAAGTGATTGCTAGCAGGTGCACAAAACCATAAAAAAAAAAATCCTGCTTTTCCTGCACGGTCCCATCCTTGATGGTTGTTCTTGCTGATTCTAGCCTGGCATGCCAAGATTGCTTCAGTGCCTGCTTTTTGAAACACAATTATCCTCCTCAGTGGAGTCTAGAGACTCTGGGCCAGGGAGAGTTCTGCAGGTCACCAGGCTATTCTTCTGGTTAAGGAAGTGATGTAAACAGGAGAGGCTTCCAGAGGCTTGAAGAAAATGCACCAGGAGGGAGGAGTGGGTCCAATGGGAAAATAATGCTACAGAGAACTCAAGGTGATAGTGGCTCCCTAAGAAGGCCCCATGTCTTTTCCTCATGTTCCATATAACACGTTGAACTTTGTCCCACAAGCATTAAAATCTAGTTTACTTTAGTCATGAGCACATGCATTAGTAGTCAGTGGCAAGATGCATATGCATTTTCATCATCCAGGTTGATCCTGTTGTGGCCTCCTGGAGTATTTCCCCACCATCACTCTGCCCCACACCCCTCAGTTTTTACGTCTGGAGAACTTAGGTACCAAAGCTCGAGTTTCTCTCCTGTATTATCCTGGCTCCCTGCCTTGGATGCTAGCTCCATTCTTTCACTCGTTGAGTGCCCACTCCGAGCCAGGCTCTGTAGGAAAGCACCACTAAGGCTACAGAAGATCTTTAGACACAGCCCTGGCCTCAAAGAGGAGAGAGAGCTATAAAGAAATGTTTCCCAAATTTGAATTTTCCCCAGCCTCAGGATCTACAGGTACAGATGAGACCACTTAATGGCAATTACTTGGTTATCCGCAGCTTACTCTCACGTGCTGATGAAGGAACTACAGGCTCTGTGCCAATAATGTTAGCGTTTTCAGCAAAAAGTCGCTTGCAAGTTTTTACTTATAGCCCGGGCCCTGCTCTCCATAGAGCTTAGACAGGAGCTAAATGGGGAGCTGAACCGGGCACTTACTCCAAGCGACACACAGTAGATGTGGGACAGGAGCTCGGGTCTATTTGGTTTCAGGACCTGAAATCAGAATGACTATACTGTTACTGTCTCTATACACTTAGAGTTTTGCTTGTTTGGGAATGTGAACCTTCCAGTGGAAATTCTTCTGTCCTTCCATTTACACATTTCCAACCTGAGTTTGGAGTGTGGGCATAAGGGACACTGAGAAGGCAATAAAAAAGTTGAAAGCCCCAAGCCCCTATAAAGCCAAGTTTACAATCTCTCTCAGCTGTGGAAACTAAGAATTGGGCTTTTTACAAAGCATTTCCCCATTTTGAGGGTAGAGAGTTCCCAGAATTTGCCAACAGAAACATTAGACTGACAAGCCAAGCTATAAGCTGCTGAGTACAAAGTAGCCTACAGCCTGTTCTCCACCTTTATTTTTAGATTCTTTTCTGTGTAATTGTGGTAGCTGAGGCTGTCTGTGATCCCTTCTTGGAATATGTTCTGCCCTATTTTTCTCCCCTAAGACTATGGTTTCAAATTCACCTAATTACTTCCCTGTGCAGCATTAAATCATGGTGGCTTCAAAATGGAGATGACCCAGTGACTTTAATTATTCTCTAATGTGCCTCACTGTGGCAAAGGTGTGTTTACTACATAAATAACAATTCTAGAGGACAGCAAGGGGTTTTGTTTGGTTTTTGTGTTTTGTTTTATAAAGATAGAGTATAAGATTTATCTGGATTTTAAACCTTGAGTGCCATCATTTTCAAGTAATGGTACACTATGACAAAACTGTTCATATTAACTCAGAATCTTTCTCCTTGTCTTTTTGAAAGGAACAGACCAAGTCCGATTTTTAGGGAAATTGCATCAGCTATCACCCCAATGATTCTTTTTTTCCGTGGAAATCACTGATGTAGTAATAAACATTGGTGCTACTTTTCTGGGAGTTAAACAGGAACACAGCAATGCATGTGTTAAAATGACAGCAAGACAAATGAAAGTGTAGGAAAAGAAAGTTTGTTGGCCTTTTATCCTTTAACTCATGTCTATTGGGAACTTGAAGTTTTATTTCTCTTTGGGTCCTTCTCAGTTTCCCTTTAATTTTTTCCTGCTAAAGCAGAATGCAGTATGGCTTTAAAGAGAACATTCTCAATTCTCTCTAAAATTGAGAATGTTCTCAATTCTCTCAATTGAGAACATTCTCAATTCTCTGTATCAGTTAACACCTGATAACTAAGATGGCCATCTCTTGGTTACCAGGTGTTATTTCTACCCCACATTTGGAAATGAATCCACAGATTAAAAGACTTTTTGTTGTTGTTTTTTTGTTTTTGTTAACAAATAGACTTTCTGGAAGGGCTTTGTATACCTGTTTCATGAGAAAGTGGAACCAGGTGCTCTGAGATTTCTTTGAGTCATGATGTAGCACCAGGCTTTAGTACCCATTTTAGTTAGACCCCACTTAACTTCACACTACAAACAGCATGACGAAGAGACTCTAGGGGTCCCCGGAAGGGGGCAGTCAACATTCAAGAAGAATTTTGCTCATTTCATTTTTCATTTATCTAACCTTTCATCCTTGGGAAAACCTATAATCTGCTCATACCAAAATTGAGCAGAGCAAAGGAGTTATGTTGACTTGAATCCATTTAAGACCATGGGCCTCCACTGGGACCAAAGAGAACTGGACTCAGGAGAAGGAAGGGCAGTATACAGTAGACCACGTTCATTTGTGCTGTCCTCTCTGATCCACACATCACAGGGCCTGGCTACCTCTGCCATTTCATGCCTCTTTCACTAAGATGCCAGAATTTCCCATCTCTGACAAAGACAACACAGGGTACACTATGAGACTGGGGGTTCCTACATAGATTAAGAATTTTTACCAGATCAGTTAGAGCCATGGAACAGCATTGTCCTACAAATGGAAATCTGAGTTCTAGGTCAATATTTGTTCATCTCTAACCTGGGAATTTCTGAGCCTCAGCTTCCTCATCCTTAAAATGAGAAGGTTGGATAAAAGATTGTCTCTGTGGTAGCTTTCAGCTCTAGCATTCTGTGATATTTCCCTTCTCCTCCTCCTCTTCCTCTTTTGGTTTAAAGCAAATCACTGAGCCCAGGGACTGTCTGGTTCAATGCCCTTGCCAAAGGACATTTGGGATACATGAGGCACTGGGGCTCTGCACACATGACTAGAGCATACTCATGGCCAGATCCATCTTCATTTCCTAGGCAATAAACCACTATCCTCATCAAAACTCTATGTAAATGTATCTATCCTCTGGTATCCAGGGCTATAAGTCATGTTAGGTCATTCTACCATTTTCCTTTATAATCTCTTCTACTTTTTATTTTTTTTCACTAGGTAACTGTGGTGGTTACACTTCTTTTTTTCATACACCTTCAATTCTACAAATATTAATTAAATACCTGCCTAGTTCCCACTACTGGACTGGAAGTCATGCTGGGTTAAGCATATATATATTATATATAATATATATATGTGGTTTACATTTATATTATTATACACACACACATACACACATTTGGGAGAGATGAGATTACATAGGAAATAGTTGTATAGGAGCCACCATTTGTAAGTGGGATGTTTTGGACTACATCCAAGACAATTAAATGTCATATTATGTAATGGGGTCTGTATGAGCCATGGGCCATCAACAAGGAGAGGGGGTTATAATGATTTACGGAAGACTTCATCAAGGAAATAGGGTTATAATTGACTCTTGAATGATGGATAGGATCTGAATAGGTGAAAAAGTGGGAAGGCCTTACAGGATGGGGTTGCAACCTGAGAAAAGATACTATATTTAAAAAGGTTCTTTTGGTTTCAAGCAACAGAAACCATGTGGAGCTTTGCTACTCAAATGTCACCCCTAAAGTAGTAGCATCGACAGCATCTGGGAAATTATTGGAAACGAAGCATCATGGGCCCCACCACAGACCTACTGAATGAGAATGTGCAGTTTAACGGGATCTTCAGGTGAGTCATGTGCACGTTAAACCTTTCCTAACATTGGAGTAAGGTAACTATTCTCAGCTTTGAATGCCTACTGGTGACCAAAATCCAGAAATAGCTAAATTAAAACCACCAAATCAAAAAATAGTATTTAGTAAGAATTTATTATACATATAAGAATAGTTTATGAACTGGGAGCTTTCAAATTCAAAGGCTGGTATGAAGCTCAGGGGCATGAAGTTACGGGATGGCTCATAAAGTAAAAATGAGGAAGTTGTTTATCCTTTACAATGATTGGTTATTACACTGGAGGTTTCTAGACAGCAGGGGATTTGTTAAAAGTGATTATCTTCTACCATTTTTAAGATGACTTAAGTTTCTTTTATGATTGTCAGGCATTAACAATAAATAACCTAAGTTTCACTTATGTTCATGAAATAAGATAGGTTTAGTTTTGCTTAAGTGGCTTAGATGGTCTGTCAGCTCAGGGAATTCTCAAATCCGGTCTCCATTTTGTATTTAATTTTAATATTAGGATCACCTGGGGAACTTTAAAAACAAAAAATACTGGGTCTCGCTCCCATTGACCTAAAGCTAGCTTAAATAGTGGGCAGTGAAAGGGTGAATTTATTAAAATGTCACTAGAATGTTTCTTGGAATTAGTGAAGAACGAATTCAAGGTGGCCAGGAGCTAAGGTACCTACAGAGAAATATGAGGTGTATTTCATGAGTATTCCTTCTAGAGCAGTGCTTCTCAATTTTAATATCTACCACCAAACCAGTCAGCTTTGGGCAGAAGAAGACAGAATGACTACTTTGTATCCAAGGTCATTTTCAGAGAAGGGAAAATTCTGAATGAGGCATCTGCCTTACAAAGTGTCTGCTATAACCACAAGGGCAAAAATGAGCATGGAACATGCACTCAGACAAAAACACAGAGAAGGAGTTTGTACCTCCTTTCAGTTGAAAGTTTCTTGGCTTAGATAACCCTGATCATATTGATATGTAATTTTATTGCTTCTTTGTTTTGAAGGTGTGGAAAAAATTTTCCTTCTCTTCTAGGTTCTTTGGTTGGTCTAATAATCAAATTAATATAAGACCAATTAACAGAAAAACAAACACATTTTGTATGTATAGGAGCCCCATAAACATGAGACGCAAAGAGCAGCCAGGCAATGGAGGCTTATATAACATCCCGAGCTAAGGACAGGGGTTGGGGTCTGGGGATACAAAGGGGAGTAAAACCATTCACAGGAAGACAGATAAGATGTTCGGGAAACAAAGATTACCCTGTTATGCAGATAAGTTTCTTAGGTAAGAAGAGAACTCTGGTATATGCTCTCTTCCCGGTACAGGCCCCTTTTCCAATGTAAATTTAGGCAGTTGAGGGGGAGGTAAAGAAGCTTTTCCTGAATCTGCTGCATTTTGCTTGCCTTTAGCTCCAAGTAATCCTCAAGCCAAAGAGACATATTTTGGGATAGCAAAATCTGCTCCCCTTCAGTTTCATTTGTTTCCTTTTAGATATTTTGTAAATGGTTAATTTAAAAAAAATCTCTAACAGTACAAAACAGTGTACAATGAAAACTAAGTCTGCCTTCCACCCTAGATTATCTATCCCGCAGTCTTTTCAGGTTCCGTACACAGAGACCACCACAGTTAAGCCTCTCACACTTGTACTTTGCAAAGACCGCAGTTTCTAGCTCTGAGTTTGATGAAATAAGCCAGTGCCGTTGGGAGAGTCTCTATAATCATATTATTACAGAAAGACTTTCCAGGAAATAAATTGTATGTTAACCATTTGAAATGGAAACAAGTAGATCAAATTAACATCCTAATACCACCTTACCCTTGTATCACAAGACTTTAAATTTTACAAAGCACTTTTGTATGCATTATCTCATTTGATCTTTATATTGATCCTGTGAACTTCTGCAGGGCAGGTATTTTCCCCTGATCTAATTAAATGGTTTCTGAGGTTCATAAAGGTTATGATTTGTCCCATAATTACGTTTTTCACCAAAATAAATGGACTTCTGAGGGTGCTTTGCATATTTCATGGGTAAAATTGAAGTATAGTCAAATATTTATTTTCAACACTTCTCTTAGGAGGCCTCTTGCCCCTGACTGCAAAATTCTACACACTAGGGTAGGGTATCTGACCCCTTTCTCCAATTAAAACATTCTCTAGGTTTTTCCCAGGCCCAGCTATTATGATTAACTAACCAAACTCAGGTAATGAATACAATACCTTGCCATTAACTAGAATTTTCCAGTTTACCACACAGCTTCCTATTCAGGCAAGCATCAATTCATTCAACAAATATTCCATCCTACTCTGTGTCAGGCACTGTTATAGACACTGGGGACACCAGACAGGCAAACCCCCTGCCTGGAGATTCCATTGGGGGAAAAGAGACAAAGAAGAAAACAGATGAATACAAATTTTAGACAATCCTGGGTGCTATAAAGAGAAGAAAACAAAATGATGGTGATAATACAGAGAATGACTCATGGAGGGTGCTCACTACTTTAGATTAGAGGAGTCAAGAAGACTGAGGAGGTAACCTTTGAGCTGAGATTTGAATTCTAGGCCTGGAGCTGTGGCATTTGCTAGCTCTGTGAACCTCAGGCATGTTAGTTAACTTCTTTAAGTATTACAGTTGACCCTTGAACAACACAGAGGGTTAATCTGCCTATAACTTAGAGTTGGCCATCCATATCTACCTTTCCTTCACATCTGCAGATTCAACCGACCATGGATCTTGTAGTACTGTAGTATTTACTGTTGAAAAATATCCGAGTATGAGTGGACCCACACAGTTCAAATCCACCTTGTACAAGGGTCAACTGTACTGTATTTCTTTGTAGAAAATGGGTTATATATAGTAGTATAATAATGATATCTACTTCACAGTATCATTTTGAGGATTTAATTGAAGTAATGTATGCAGCAAATTACTCACAAAGTTCACTACATAGGTAAGTGCTCAACAAAGATTAGTGTGTGGTTATCCATGATTTCACTTTGTCCATGTAAAGAGCCCATTAAATTGTGTTAAGGAAATTGAGATTTAGAAAGGTGAAGTGATAATGGGTCACTCAATGTGATGATAACTCGCCCAGGTGGTCTACTTGCAGTTAAACAGAGAGTTCTACCAGCAATGCTATATTTGAGATACTTTGACAGGTTGAAGACCAGGGAGATTTGGAGACAGCTAACCATTTTATGCTGTTCAAATCAGAACAGGGCTTGCTATCCCATTCTGAGACTTCTAGAGGGGTATGAAGCAATCACTTTAATGGTCTCTAGAAAGAAAGCATTATAGGGGATCAGTAATACTAAATACAGTAGGTATAAAGCATCTTCACTAGGTTAGTTGAATGTGTACACCATCACTTGCTCCTGAATAATAAGCAATACTCATTCATTAAAATTAATACTCTCCTGTAAAACTCTAACCTACTTTTTGCTTAGCCCAGTGCATTTTTAATCTAACAGAGTTAGAAAAAAATAATTTGCATGTGCTCAAATCATTACATTTTTATATTCAACAGTGTCTGATATATAGAATCTATAAAACTTGTGTTATTACAAACTGATAGGTTGTGATGGTGCATGATAAAGTTAAACCAACGTTCACAGGAACCATTCACAACCCTAGGATAAAAAGAGCAGACTTCTTAGTGAAATAATCTGCTCTAAAAGGGAATGCTAAACATGACTTCCTAGGCCCACCAGAGAGTCAATCACAACATTCCTATTAGGATCCCTAGAATGTTGAATCCCCTTCAGGGCAGAATCTGGGGTCTATTTTCATCCAGGTCTTTAGCAAAATGAACAGGAAGAGGCCTGACTCCTGTCCCAAGTAAGGTCAGAGGCCAATGGGCAGGTGGCTTTGAATTACACTCAACAACAATGATAATCCCCTTTTGTTGTTCCACTTAGTAGTTAACATACAGTTGTGTTGAGAAGCCAGAGCTGTTGTATTGAATGAAGAATATGCAGATTGTGACCTGCTGAATGGGGAGACACAAGCCACCACACCGGGAAGGCAGGGAGCTCCCTCAGCATCTTACCTCCCACTTTGGGAACCTGAAACCCATGGGGTCGTTTTGATTGAAGGTGCAGTTTCAATCAATACACCCACACACAGGAAATCGAATCACAAGATTTATTATTGCTTACAGATCCGGGGTTGGGGGTGGCTGGCAGTGCAGTGAGCCAGGGGGAGGGTAGTCCTTCATCCCAGGTCACAAGCCAGCAGGAGATAGAGAGCAGGGCAGCAAGTACTTATTACCTATAAGGTGGTTGGGGCAGAGGTTACTAGCGTTTTGCAGGCTTAACTTTATATGGTTATTTTAAAAGGTGTCCCAGGGAAAAGCAAAGCAGGAACTTATGGTGGGCATCCTAAACTCAAGTCCTTATCTTAATGTCCAAACTCTGGGTGTGTACAGGGTTATCATACTGTAAAATGCCTGGGCAGCAAGTCAGAAAAACAAAAGTTGGTTTTTCTCAAAAGTTCTTTTTCTCATCACAACAGTGTTAACTATATGTCAGCCTTCATTTGGGGCATTCTACATGGATTAACTAATTTAATTCTCACAGCACTCTTATAAGGATAAATACTACGTATTACTTTGTTAGGGCTGCCATGACAAAATACCACAGAGTGGGTGGCGTAAACAACAGAAATTAATTTTCTTGAAGTTCTGGAGACTGGAAGTCCAAGTTCAAGGTACTGGCAATGTTGGTTTCCTCTGAGGCTTCTCTCCTAGGCTTATAGATGGCCCCCTTCTTGCTGCCTCTCCTCTGTGCATGTGCATCCCTGGTGATTGCTCTTCTTCTTACAAGGTCATATTGGATTAGAGCCCTATCCTAAAGGCCTCATTTTAATTTAATCACCTCTTTAAATATCTTATCTCCAAATATGGTTACATTCTGAGGTACTGGGGGTTAGGACCTCAGCTTATGAATTTTGAGGGAAGGGAGAGACAATTCAGCCCAAAACATAATATTATTATCTTTGCTCTAAAAATGAGGAAACTGAGGCACTAGGAGATGCCATATCTTGTCCCAGGCAGCACACTTATAAGTGGCAACGCTGAAAATTGAAACCAAGCAATTTGGCTCCTGAGCTAACACGTTTTTACTCACTAACCGAGAGTACCTTGTGTGACAGGAGGGTGGAGTTCCCTGCCCCCTCCTTTAATACCCCTCAGTAGACTGGTTTCTTTGTACAATTTCTCACTATATGTAGGATGTAGGCAAACCTATGACTGTTAGTACTAACTGAATTATTGTTTTGAATTTGGGAGAAGGGGAGGGCAGGATAGCATTTGTTTACCCAAAGAACAGCATATATTGAGTGAGCATTCCCTAGAAGAGTATCTCCCTGAAGGACAGTCCCATATTTCTTATATCATTATACTTCCATCTGGGATGCAACACATTCTGTGAAGAATAGAACCAGGGAACCTTGGTTTCTCTCCCAGGTTCCCAATGTCAAGTTTCCCAAGACCTCTCAGTGACTGGGTATGCTCTGCGTTGGTCTCACTTCCTGTTCTCAATGAGGGAGACGAAGGAAAAAGGTGAGGACCAGCCTTAACAGAGCAGACAGTAAAGCTGGCCTGAACGGCCCGAAAACTCTGCTCTTAAGACGACATCATGGAGATCTGTCTGACTTCTGAACAGGTCACATCCCACCTTGCTTGTTTCGAGTTACTTGAGCTGATGTTGTCAACCATGTTTGCTTTCCTCCTTTCTGAAGAGCTGTTTTCAAGGGAATCTTTTTATTTTCGGAAGCAGGAGTGTGAAGAGCAATATAGTTCCCAGGAAGAAATTTGCATGTGTTGTAACTGTAGAAGCCTGCTTTATGCAGGTACTATTCCAGTGCTGTCGAGTGGTTTTGAGGAATATTTGTCAGTGACTTCTGAGTCACATACTCCCAGGCTTGTGGGATAAATCCATGATCATTAAGTGCTTTGAAAAACAAAGTCCCTTTAGCTTTCTAAATGTCACACCTGAAAAGATTTTTAAATGGCTAAGTTTCTAAACATTGACATTTTTTGGACAAAGTCAATTAAGAAATTACCATTAATAAGCTCTACCTGTTGGTTAACTTCAAAACTGGCTCCTTCTGGATTATGCTTCTCCCTCTGCCATTGACAAGAAACGATCTTGTCAGTCTATTCTTGAATTTTCAAGCTGAAAGAATATCAGAGATTACTTAGCCCAGCTCCTTCACAAAACATGGTGGAATCATTTAATAAGCTTCAGGAGTATGGAGATGGGTTTTCTTTTTCATTGCTCTCTCCAGAGCCTAGCACGATGTTTGGCTTATGATAGGTATGCAACAGGTAGTTTAAAATGGGGAAATGATTAGGGACTTCTATGCCTGAAAAAGACCTTAAGAAAGGCCATATGATTATTAATTTCCCTAGCTTTCTAAAAGCCGTGTTAAATCCTCTATAAAATGCACGTTTATCTTGTTGCTGAAGGCTAACAAAGAAAGAAATTTCACAACCTCTGTGGTAAAATACTCTGTATACCAATGACCTTCGCTGATCAGTAAATCTCTCTCTGATAGATTCTCTGTTCCTCATTTGCACTATTCCCAAGTTGATTGTTTCTTTGAAGACCAACGTTCAGTTGCCCCTCTGTCATCTCTTTCTCTAGCCTGAATAATCTTTACTATTTTGACTTTTTAGTTAACTCCTTAGTTCTCATTTAGTACCTCTAAGCTTTTCTTAAGAACTAAAAGTACTCTGAATGTACAGAGGTCAAGTATGAAAATGATTACAAAAATGTAAATGAGATTTAGATAAAATCTATTTCAAATGCAAATACACACAAAAATGATAAGGATAAGCCTTTTCTCTTTATTTTAATGGTACTTTCCAATGGGAGCTAAGTTTGGCAAGTAGGGAAGAGTCAAGAAGAGAGATTTATTTTTTTAATGTTTTCCTCCATTGTCCCACATGAATTTCTTTCAGTCCCCCTTACAGTCTGTGCTTGATAATTCTCTAGAGGACTGCTATTTCAAATGTATTGTTGTGCCTGTTAGCTAGTTGCAAATTGTCACCTATCTCTCTTGGGAGTTCTACCGCCTAGTAAGACTGAAGAAAAATCAAGAAAATCATTTCTAATTACTGCAGTACTGAAGCTGACCAGAAACAATGCAGATCCAAACTTATTTTTCACTGGAGCTGCAGAGTCTCAAAGTTCCTGGCTGCTTTCCTGTTTAGCAACAGTAGTTGATTTTTAAGAATATGCTATGGTTTCCCAGAACGGGATTGTAGATTGTGGGTATGTTAGAAGAGATGATAAAGGAAGTTTCAGACCTTAATGATAAATTGTCATGGGGTTTTGTTTATTTATACAGCTTGAATGCTTCAGAAAATTGAATTTTTATTATGTTTTTATACCTTTAGTTCCTAAGCCCCATCTCATTCTTATGGGGGAAAAATATTGCATAAAGCACAGCTTGCTAGCTGATGCACACACTGAGAAGGCAGAGTGGACACATAGCCTGTTAGTACCGGGTAGTTTCTTGGCATCCTGCTTCTTTTGAAAACATTATTTCTGATGTTTCCCTAGCTCCAGAGAATAACATCAAGTACAAATGAAAATAGGTGTAGTCCTGTGAAGCTGCACAAATATTGAGAAATTGGTTTTCCACTCTTGTTTTTTTCTTTGTCAGCATTATACATGCATAAAGATTAGAGTCAAATAATGCAACAGAGTTCTGTAATAATAAAATAATTTTATAATATAATATAATTCTATAATATATGAAAAACAGTGGCCCCTTGACCTTCCCTATATCCTATATCTTGCTCCCTGGAGATAACTTTCATTTATTTTAGTGGGTTTTTGTTTGTTTGTTTTGCTGTTTAATGCCATTAATCTAAATCAGCATTGTCCAGTAGAAATATTAGAACCACATATGTCAATTGTAAATGTTCTAGTAGAAACATTTAAAAAGTAAAAAAAAAGTTAAGAATATTTCATTTAACTTAATATGTCCAAAATATTATCTTTGAAGATGTACTCTATATAAAAAGATTAATTAGATATTTTACATTTTTTTCCATACTAAACTTCTGAAATCCAGTATATAGTTTACATTTACAGCACACCTCTATTTGGATGTTAAATTTTCATTAGAAATGTTTGATCTGTGTTTAGATTCCCTATATGTTGAAAAAGGAAATTCACATACCCAAGTTGTTCCAGACACACTTAAAAGCTTTCCAATAACTTAATTGAGTTTAAGATCTTTAAATTTTAATTGTTTAAAATTAAATCAGCTTAAAAATTCAGTTCCTCAATTGGTCTAGCCACACTTCAGGTGCTCCATATCCACATGTGGATGGTGCCTATTTTATTGGACATTGCAGGTCTAAGTGATATGATTAAATTGATTCTTTGTTAGTTTTTAGTTTTTGATGTAATCTACTAGTATCCCACTGTTGAAAATTAGGCTTAGCTCTTTTATCGTCCCCAACCTCACACAGACATAGAAGCATATTCTCTTCCTATCTTCCCATCCTTCCTAATTACATCATTTGATTAAATCAAAATTTATAGTTAGTAGTTGTGTTTGTTTTTTTCCCTTAGATTTCTATATAGGTATTCTTTCCCATGTAAAAATCTTCTTTAATACATTCGGATACATCAAGTATTCTATTAATTTCATCTTCTTGGCAAAAATATCTCCTATAGCTTTTAGAGTGGAGTGTGCTGAGTCTGGCTGTCACCATCATTCTGGGAATTGCCTTTGTCTCTTTTCTAAGTTGGAGTCCATGTGACTTTTATTATCAGCCTTCCTCTTTCTTGGTTTACTCCTCCATTTTGGTAGAAGATATGTCCTAGTTACTTTCCGGAAAAGTTTACATAGGAAAGAGGGGTATTTTTTTGAGAGTTTTCAAGTTTGAAAATGTATTTATTCTACCCACACTTGATTAATGGTTTTGTTGTGTATAGCATTCCAGGTTGAAAATATTTTCCTCATAACATATTGAAAGTTTGTTCTATTGCCATCTAGTTTCCAGTATTGCAACTGAGAAAATGTTTGTCATTCTGAATCCAGTACATTGTCTCTGAAAGCATGTAGGATCTTCTCTTTGTCCCAAGTATCCTGAAATTTCATAGTGATATGCTTTAGTAATGGGCCACTACAATCTGGATTGATGTCTTTTAGAAATGGGAATTTTTCTTGAATTATTGTTTTGATTTTCTTCACTACATTTTCTTTGTTACTTTTCTGGAACTTCTTAATATTCGAATGTTGGACTTCTTATAATGATCCTCTAATTCCATTAACCCTTTCTCTCCCTTTCCTATCATTGTCTTTTTACTCTACATTCTAAAGATTTCCAATGATGTTGTCTTTAAAAGAGTCTACTCTTTTGAGTGTTTTTATTTCTGCTATATTTTTTAAAATTTCTGAGATATCTTTCTTATTCCCTGAATGGGGTATGTGTGTGCAAAACATGTTATTGTTTCATGGATCTTTTTTATATCATATATCTCAACTGCATAGTCTGTTTCTCCCCAGTTTCTTTTGTTCAACTTTTGTATATGCATTTGTTGTTTTGGTCTCTGTCATTCATATGAGACTTTCCTCATATCCCTAGTCATCCTTTGCTCTCTGTTCATGTTGAAGGATGAGAAATTGAAAAGCCAGTTATAAACTTTGAGCTTGCATGTTTCATTGTAGGGTATTCTGGTTGAGTCATTTCTTTAGAGAATCTCTCATTTCAGTATTTTTAGGTCTTTCCTGTTGTGTTGGTTAGATTCACAAAGAAACACTTCAGATTTGCTGCCTCAATAATGACATCATGAGAGATGAGTGGCAAGAGAGCACTGGGGGTCTCAATATTCAACTAATGCTTCTCTTTTCAATACAGTACCCAACCCTCAACTATAACTGTTGCCCCTGCTCGGAGTCTCTATTTTACCCTCTATGGAGTATAAATTCCTAATCTTCTGTCAAGGTATGGGAAGGCTGGTTCCCTAGTTTGTGGAGAAGAAAAGGGGATTTATTAAATCTAATTGTTTCTTAATGTAAAATTTGACAATGTGCATTGAATTGTTTCTCTTTCCCCATTGTCAGTTTAGGATTAGGCTTTCTTGGGATTTCTAGATCAGGTACTACTTACCCATATGCTTTCCAGCTTCCAAAAATTTACTGCTCTGGACAGCTTTCAGGTTTACTTTTTTTTTTTGTTTGTTTTTTTTGCAGTACACAGGCCTCTCACTGTTGTGGCCTCTCCCATTGTGGAGCACAGGTTCTGGACGCACAGGCTCAGTGGCCATGGCTCATGGGCCCAGCCGCTCTGCGGCATGTGGAATCTTCCCAGACTGGGGCACGAACCCATGTCCCCTGCATCAGCAGGTGGACTCTCAACCACTGCACCACCAGGGAATACCCCCATCTTTACTTTTGATTGTAGGTTTATGCCTTTTAAAATATCCCCTTAGTTTTTGGGATAAATCAAAGGCTAGTATTTTTTTAAATCTGCCATCTTTAATTTGAAATCCTATTTGCCATTCTTTTGTGTTTTTTGGAACATCATTGATTTTTCTGGTACAAATAGTGTATGAAACCCCTCCTTCCCTGAATCGCTAACCCATTGTTCTCTTCTGTGAAAAATTTCTACAAATCCCAAGCTGCCATTGTAACATCTGCCATCCCATCCCTGTAGTGGTGGTGCACAGTGAGGCAATAATTCCTGGATAAGAAAAGGTGGCCAAACCCTCTGTGCAATAAATGATACTAGACAGAATTAAGTGATTCTCATACTGCACTGAGTTTTTCTTTCTATAAAAAAGAAAAAACACTTTAGTTTGGGAGAGGGAAAGCAATGACAATTGCTAATGTTGCTCTAATTGTATTCTTTTGAAGTTACTTCAATTTTAATTTATTTTTATCTTAAATAATTTTCAAAACGTTACCAACAAGCTGTACCTTAACAACTCTCAAGTACTGCACCAGCACTTATGTACTATGATGGTGGATCAGACCTTTTCTCTCTTGCTTGCCTACTTTAGACTGTGAAAGGAATAAATCTGTTAAGAGCCCTATATGTCTTTGCATCTTCACCCATTTGTCTTCTATAACTCCAAATCTTTTTGTTTCTAAAGCAGTAGAATTTTTATTTTCTCATTCTACAGTGGTCTATTTGATGCCTTACCCATAAAATCTGCTTGCTGGATCTCCAACCTAGACTATAATACATAAAAATGAGTCCAGTGTATTATTTGCCACTATACCTTGATATTGTGGATGTTAGGCTGATTGCTTCAGTAAAGCGTGTAATTAAACACCACAGTGAGCCCCATCTTCTTACATACAACCTAAAATTCAAGGTGAAAAAGATGAACTAATACTGTCACTATTTGCCTAAAATTATTGGAGTTGTCAAATAGTATCTAGGAGAGAGTGTGGTTCTCATCAAGAGCTCCAGAAATCAACCATATAATGTCCAACAGCTCTTACAACAAGTAGGTGAAGCTTTAACCTCAGGTAGAAGTAAACTATTTTTCATGGAATGTCTAAAAATCATCTGCAGTACTGGTGGTCTATTTTGAAAGAAATCATGAATGCTATGCTAACCACAGGGGTATAATATTGTACTTGTTTCAAAAGAGTTGTTAGTCCATGTAAGACTTGGAGAATTCACAACAATATTTCCAACACAATTCATTGTGCACTTGGTACCCATCGGCTATTCTGTTTAGCTCTTTATGTCAGCGTCAACAATAGGTGTGACTTGGGTGTCATATTCACAGATCTACTAAAGGTGTTGGTTGCCATAAGTGAGCTGATATGTAAGAAATCTTTCAAAAGTTTAGTCTTATGTGCTATTTTATCCCCACATCTAGGTAGTCATACGAAGAGTTGGAGGTTGGGAGGTTGGTAGTGCTGGGGGTTGGTGAGGGGTGCATTTGCTGGAAGTAATTCCAACTAGATTCTTGAACTCTATTGCTTATCTTGTTTTCAGCAATAGCCTACGCTGACATTCAAAGATGGCAATTTATGAGATTGGGACAGGTGGGAACATGTTCTATCTATGATCATTTTTTAAAATAGTTTTTAAAATTTGAATATAACATACCACACAATAATATTTTCTGGTAAAAAAAAAAAAAAAGAACTAAGGTTTCCGAAGGTTGATGAATGAAAAACTGTGGTTCAGGCAGGGAGTTCTGCAGCAATTGCTCAGTTGGATTTCCCAAGGTTCACTTTGCTTTGGTCTGATCACCAGAACCCCAGAGACAGAGAACAGCACCCAGATAACACCTGTCATCCTACTAAGTGATTTTCTCTGCAACTTAAGGATATATTTTCTTTATCACCATAGTATCATCTCTTGCAGAACTACCCATGAAGAACAGATAAATGTCTGGATGGCAAAAGCCGTTGCTTTGTGATGAACTCTCTGTAAAAGGTCCACAGTGTTCAGATCAGTACCAAAACAGATGCACATCACACTATCATGCTGGTCACTATGCTATGCCACAGTGAGAAATGGTCTTTATAACAAACACCACATCAAGAAAGAGGGACATTTTACATCAATTGCCTGTACAAGATACACAAAAAATGGCCCAAAAAAAGAGGGCCAAGAAGTCAAGGCTCCAGAAACGTTCAATTCACCCCAACAGAACTTCCTATGGCCAAATCTAGTGTCCTGAATATGCTACTATATTATACAGTAAAGACTCTGATTCTTCTGACTCACCTTTGGGGAATCTTTATAACAACATCTGCTCTCTGTTATGGAAAGCTGTAGTGAAAGTACACTGCATGAGGTTTGAAACATGAAGAAGGTTGTGCCTGAGAAGGCATTGTGAACAACAGGAAACCTTTGGCTGAGTTCTGTTGTAACAAAGTAGGCAGCACCTAGCATGGAGCCTGGTGGGTACTAATTGCTCAAGAAATAACGGAGAATTGTGGATGGTGATGATGATGATAATGACATTGATGATGGTGATGGTGATGATGATGATTTTAGTCTCACATAAGCCAACCATAAGACTTGGACATATCATGATATAATCAATATAATTTCGTCTACCAATCTATTTTTTCATTCAGAATGCTCTGTTTTATGTATGAAATAGTGACCTTTTAAAAATTCAGTTTTAGAAACATCATTCTGGCCACTCTCCTAACTAAACAGCTAAAAACAAAATCAGAGAACTGTTGTGTAAATCAAGGGACCTGTAGTTTTAATCAAAGCAGTAAAATAGTGTATTAAAGAGATGGAAATACTATCTTATTTTATAAATTCTAACTAATATTTGTGTGTGTGTGTGTGTGTGTATATATATATATATATATAGTTTCTCCCTTCTTTTCCCATTGAGAGAGAGAGAGAGAGAGAGAGAGAGAGAGAATGAATAAATGTTACTGAGGAAATATGGCAAATAGCATTGTGGAGAACACAAGCTGTTGCTCCAAATAACAAGGTGCCTTTCTCTTCTTATTCTTTGGGTAGGTTTAGGGGAAAGAAGCAGGGTCTTTACAAGGTGGAGAGACAGAAGGAACTTATTTCAGATTAGCCAGGCAAGGTGGATTGGCTGCCCACTAAAAGACAAAGTACCTGAGAGAGAAGTACCCTGGTCATTTTGACTTCCATTTTGGCCTCCTGGAAGTTGGGGCCAAATGCATAGGATGGCTTTTTGACTATAATTCAGAATGATATCATAAAATTCAAGGTTAGTAAAACTGACACCAAATTGTACATAGGCATATATTTCTTTGAAAAGAAAAAACTAAAACAAAAGAAAATCTTAAAAGCCAAATTATGTCTTTATGGGTTTAAGCAAAGCTTTTTTTTTTTAACTTATTTTTTCAATAGGTGATGGGAATAGTGTGCTAATCTTTTCCCTAAAGCACATGTTTATAGTTTGTGCCTTATCACTTGGACTATATGGTTGTGCCATACTATCACCACCTGGTGGCAGCATACCTAAATTGAGACTTTGCAAGAGTTTTTTTCTTTTTCATTTTAACAATGTGAGTATTCCCTTGAAGGGCAACACCGCAAAACTAGAAATATGAAGGACAGAAAATATCACCCATACTCATCCAGGTACTTAGAGCCCATTTGTGGGCACTTATTAGTCCACCTCCCTATAGAAATAGACTATTGTGATCCAATTTCTGCCATTTACTTGTACATTTATTTTCTTGGTTGCTAATTTGAGATAATTTAGCCTTGGCACGGGTATTGAGTCCTATTTTTTTCAAGTACAATACAAATTGCTAAGTGTTGGAGATGAGCTTCTGGGCCTTGTGCGTGTGGCTCACGAACGCTTTGATTAACTTGTTAATGAGACAGGTGGAGTCTCATTATGTGAAAGTTTGTCCTGATGAAAAAATTTTAAGTGTATGATAAAGAGGTTGCACAAACAGGATTTGTCGGGGGCAAAATGATGAGATATGTGAAACTATTCTTCAGTACCCTGCCTTCTTCCCCCTTTGTCAGTACCTCAGATCTTTTGCAGCAGCCTTCTCTCTCCAGGGACCTGTTGTAGTTCTCTCCTCCCTGTCCAAAATACAGTTGCTTACCCGCCCCTCACCTAGAGCCTGCCCAGGGCTTTCCTGGCCACATTTCCCTAAGCTCTGCAATCAAATGGAAATTGATCTCTCCTGGATCTTCTCTCAAGCTTTTCAGGATTCTTAATGCAGGGGTTTCCAACCTTCTCTCCACTGCAATGCATGTGTGTGATGACATTCCCATACATACACTACTCCCATCACATACCAGGATTTCTGCAATTCCTTGTGTCCAAACTGTAATTCTTGCCCACTCAAGAAAACATACCCAAATGGGAAGAAGTACAAGTGGTGATGTTATAGGGCTATGCTTGAAAGTGCTCTATTTTTATTTTAGTTTTTAAATAAATATTTTAGTAAACAACAAGGACCTACTGTATAGGACAGAGAGCTATACTCAATATCTTGTAATAACCTATAATGGAAAAGAATCTGAAAAAAATATATGTATGTATATATATATGTATAACTGAATCACTTTGTTGTACACTTCCACACAAAACTGTAAATTAACTATACTTCGATTTAAAAAAATCTTTTAAACTTCAGAAATTTTTATTCCCCATATTACTTATGATATCTCACAACTGACTGTGAGACACCAACCAATATGTCAAGACACTTCAATACACTATTCTGGTCATGGTCTGATACAATATGTCAATCATTTTTTCTGAGAATCAAATATTTACTTAAAAATGTCAAGCTGGCTTCCCTCTATACTTCAAAATAAATATGGTAACATGAGAAGGAAGAGAGTAACATTTTGATAGATTATTGGGAGAGAGATTTGCACCTGATAAGCCCTTTTCCTAGCCTTTTAAATTTTATTTATTTACTTATTTTGAATTTTATTTTATTTTATTTTTATACAGAAGGTTCTTATTAGTTTTCTAATTTATACATAGTAGTGTATACATGTCAATCCCAATCTCCCAATTCATCCCACCACCACCTTACCACCCCTGTGTTCCTGCCTTGGTGTCCATACATTTGTTCTCCATATCTGTGTTTCTGTTTCTGCCTTGCAAACTGGATCATCTGTACCATTTTTCTAGATTCCACATGCATACGTTAATATATTATATCTGTTTTTCTCTTTCTGACTTACTTCACTCTGTATGACAGTCTCTAGGTCCATCCACGTCTCTACAAATGACCCAATTTCATTCCTTTTTATGGCTAAATAATATTCCATTGTATGTATGTACCACATCTTCTTTATCCATTTGTCTGACGATGGGAATTTAGATTGTTTCCATGACCTGTCTATTGTAAATAATGCTGCAATGAACATTGGGGTGTGTCTTATTGAATTATGGTTTGCTCTGAGTGTATGTCCAGTAGTGGGATTGCTGGGTCATATGGTAATTCTATTTTTAGTTTTTTAGGGAACCTCCATACTGTTCTCCATAGTGGCTGTATCAATTTACATTCCCACCAACAGTGAAAGAGGGTTCCCTTTTCTCCACACCCTCTCCATCATTTGTTGTTTATAGATTTTCTGATGATGCCCATTCTAACAGGTATGAGGTAATACCTCATTGTAGTTTTGATTTGCATTTCTCTACTAATTAGTGCTGTTGAGCAGCTTTTCATGTGCCTCTTGGCCATCTGTATGTCTTCTTTAGAGAAATGTCTATTTAGGTCTTCTGCCCATTTTTTGATTGGGTTGTTTATTTTCTTAATATTGAGCTGCATGAGCTGTTTATATACTTTGGAGATTAATCCTTTGTCCATTGATTTGTTTGAAAATATTTTCTCCCATTCTGAGGGTTGTCTTTTTATTTTATTTATAGTTTCCTTTGCTGTGAAAAAGCTTTTAAGTTTCATTAGGTCTCATTTTTTAATTTTTGTTTTTATTTGCATTACTCTAGGAGGTGGGTCAAAAAAGATCTTGCTGTGATTTATGTCAAATAGTGTTCTTCCTATGTTTTCCTCTAAGAGTTTTATAGTGTCCAGTCTTACATTTAGGTGTTTAATCCATTTTGAGTTTATTTTTGTGTATGGTGTTAGGGAGTGTTCTACTTTCATTCTTTTACATGTAGCTGTTCTGTTTTCCCAGCACCACTTATTGAAGAGACTGCCTTTTCTCCACTGTATATCCTTGCCTCCTTTGTCATAGATTAGTTGAACATAGGTGTGTGGGTTTAACTCTCGTCTTTCTATCCTGTTGCATTGATCTCTATTTCTGTTTTTGTACCAATACCATATTGTCTTGATTACTATAGCTTTGTGGTATAGTCTGAAGTCAGAGAGTCTGATTCCCCCAACTCCGTTATTTCCCTGAAGATTGATTTGGCTATTCAGGGTCTTTTCTGTCTCCATACAAATTTTAAGATTTTTTGTTCTAGCTCTGTAAAACTGCCATTGGAAATTTGATAGGGATTGCAATGAATCTGTAGATTGTTTTGGGTAGTATAGTCATTTTCACAACATTGATTCTTCCAGTACAAGAACATGGTATATCTCTCCATCTGTTTGTGTCATCTTTGATTTCTTTCATCAGTGTCTTATAGTTTTCTGAGTACAGGTCTTTTGTCTCCTCAGGTAGGTTTATTCCTAGGTATTTTATTTTTTTGTTGCAATGGTGAATGGGATTGTTTCCTTAATTTCTCTTTCAGATATTTGTTGTTAGTGTATAGGAATGCAAGAGATTTCTGTGCATTAATTTTGTATCCTGCAACCTTACCAAATTCATTGATTAGTTCTAGTAGTTTTCTAGTGGTAGCTTTAGGATTCTCTATATATAGTAGCATGTCATCTGAAAACAGTGACAGTTTTACTTCTTCTTTTCCAATTTGTATTCCTTTTATTTCTTTTTCTTCTCTGGTTGCTGTGGCTAGGACTTCCAAAACTATGTTGATTTATAGTGGCAAGAGTGGACATCCTTGTCTCGTTCCTGATCTTAGAAGAAATGCTTTCAGTTTTTCACCATTGAGAATGATGTTTGCTGTGGGTTTGTCATATATGGTCTTTATTATGTTGTGGTAGGTTCCCTCTATGCCCACTTTCTGGGGAGTTTTGATCATAAATAGGTGTTGAAGTTTGTCAAAAGCTTTTTCTGCATCTATTGAGATGATCATATGGTTTTTCTTCTTGTTTGTTAATATGGTGTATCACATTGATTGATTTTAGTATATTGAAGAATCCTTGCATCCCTGGGATAAATCCCACTTGATCATGGTGTATGATCCTTTTAATGTGGTGTTGGATTCTCTTTGCTAGTATTTTGTTGAGGATTTTTGCATCTATATTCATCAATGATATTGGTCTGTAATTTTCATTTTTTGTAAAATCTTTGTCTGCTTTTGGTATCAGGGTGATGCTGGCCTCATAGAGTAAGTTTGGGAGTCTTCTTTCTTCTGCAATTTTTTGGAAGAGTTTGAGAAGGATGGGTGTTAGCTCTTCTCTAAATGTTTGATAGAATTCACCTGTGAAGCCATCTGGTCCTGGACTTTTGTTTGTTGGAAGATTTTTAATCACAGCTTCAATTTCATTACTTGTGATTGGGCTGTTCATATTTTCTGTTTCTTCCTGGTTCATTCTTGGAAGGTTATACATTTCTAAGAATTTGTCCATTTCTTCCAGGTTGTCCATTTTATTGGCATAGAGTTGCTTGTAGTAGTCTCTTAGGATTCTTTGTATTTCTGCATTATCTGTTGTAACTTCTCCTTTTTCATTTCTAATTATATTGATTTGAGTCCTCTCCCTCTTTTTCTTGATGAGTCTGGCTAAAGGTTTATCAATTTTATTTATTTTCTCATGGAACCAGCCTCTAGTTTTATTGATCTTTGCTATTGTTTTCTTTGCTTCTATTTCATTTACTTCTGTTCTGATCTTTATGATTTCTTTCCCTCTACTAACTTTGGGTTTTATTTGTTCTTCTTTGTCTAGTTCCTTTAGGTGTAAGGTTGGATTGTTTATCTGAGATTTTTCTTCTTTCTCGAGGTAAGATAGTATTGCTATAAACTTCCCTCTTAGAACTACTTTTGCGCATCCCATAGGTTTTGGTTCATCGTGTTTTTGTTGTCATTTGTCTCTAGGTATTTTTTGATTTCCTCTTTGATTTCTTCAGTGATCTCTTGGTTATTTAGTAAGGTATTTTTTAACCTCCATGTGTTTTTGTTTTTTATGTTTTTTCCCCTGTACTTGATATCTAGTCTCATAGCACTGTGGTCGGAAAAGGTGCTTGATATGATTTCAATTTTCTTAAATTTAACATGGCTTGATTTGTGACCCAAGATATGATCCGTCCTGGGGAATGTTCCATGAGCACTTGAGAAGTAAGTGTAATCTGCTATTTTCGGATGGAATGTCCTATAAGTATCAGTTAAATCTGTCTGGCCTATTGTGTCATTTAAAGCTTGTGTTTCCTTATTAGTTTTCTGTTTGGATGATCTGTCCATTAGTGTAAGTGAGGTGTTAAAGTCGCCCACTATTATTGTGTTACTATCGATTTCCCCTTTTATGGCTGTTAGCAGTTGCCTTTTGTATTGAGGTGCTCCTATGTTGGGTGCATATATATTTATAATTGTTGTATCTTCTTCTTGGATTGATCTCTTGATCATTAGGTAGTGTCCTTCCTTGTCTCTTGTAACATTCTTTTTTTTTTTTTTTTAGATGTTGGGGATAGGAGTTTATTAATTAATTTATTTATTTTTGCTGTGTTGGGTCTTCGTTTCTGTGCGAGGGCTTTCTCTAGTTGTGGCAAGCGGGGGCCACTCTTCATTGCGGTGCGCGGGCCTCTCACTATCGCGGCCTCTCTTGCGGAGCTCAGGCTCCAGACTCGCAGGCTCAGTAGTTGTGGCTCATGGGCATAGTTGCTCCGCAGCATGTGGGATCCTCCCAGACCAGGGCTCGAACCCGTGTCCCCTGCATTAGCAGGCAGATTCTCAACCACTGCGCCACCAGGGAAGCCCTCTTGTAACATTCTTTATTCTAAAGTCTATTTTATCTGATATGAGTATTGGTACTCCAGTTTTCTTTTGATTTCCATTTGAATGGAATATCTTTTTCCATCCCCTCACTTTCAGTCTGTATGTGTCCCTAGGTCTGAAGTGGGTCTCTTGTAGACAACATATATATGGGTCTTGTTTTTGTATCCATTCAGCAAGCCTGTGTCTTTTGGTTGGAGCCTTTAATCCATTCAAATTTAAGCTAATTATTGGTATGTATGTTCCTATGACCATTTTCTTAATTGTTTTGGGTTTGTTTTTGTAACAAAACAAAATTTCTCTTGTGTTTCCCACTTAGAGAAATTCCTTAGCATTTTGTTGTAGAGCTGGATTGGTGGTGCTGTATTCTCTTAGCTTTAGCTTGTCTGTAAAGTTTTTGAATTCTCCATCAAATCTGAATGAGATCCTTGCTGGATAGAGTAATCTTGGTTGTAGATTTTTCCCTTTTATCACTTTAAATATATCATGCCACTCCCTTTTGGCTTGTAGAGTTTCTGCTGAGAAATCAGCTGTTACCTTTATGTGAGTTCCCTTGTATGTTTCTGTCATTTTCTCCTTGTTGCTTTTAATAATTTTTATTTGTCTTTAATTTTTGTCAATTTGATTACTATGTGTCTTGGTGTGTTTCTGCTTGGGTTTATCCTGCCTGGGACTCTCTGCATTTCCTGGACTTGGGTGGCTATATCCTTTCCCATGTTGGGGAAGTTTTTGACTATAATCTCTTCAAATATTTTCTTGGTCCTTTCTCTCTCTCTTCTCCTTCTGATACCTCTACAATGTGAATGTTGTTGCATTTAATGTTGTCCCAGAAGTCTCTCATTCTGTCTTCATTTCTTTTCATTCTTTTTTCTTTATTCTGTTCTGTGGCAGTGAATTCCACCATTTTGTCTTCCAGGTCACTTATCCATTCTTCTGCCTCAGTTATTCTGCTCTTGACTCCTTCTAGTGTATTTTTCATTTCACTTATTGTATTGTTCTTCTCTGTTCGCTTGTTCTTTAATTCTTCTAGGTGTTTGTTCTTTAATTCTTCTAGGTCTTTGTTAAACATTTCTTGCATCTTCTCTATCTTTGCCTCCATTCTTTTTCTGAGTTCCTGGATCATCTTTGCTATCATTATTCTGAATTCTTTTTCTGGAAGGTGGCCTATCTCCACTTCATATAGTTGTTTTTCTGTGGTTTATCTTGTTCCTTCATCTGGTACATAGTCCTCTGCCTTTTCATTTTTGTCTATCTTTTTGTGCATGTGGTTTTTGTTCCACAGGCTGCAGGATTATGGTTCTCCTTGCTACTGCTGTCTGCCCTCTGGTGGATGAGGCTATTTACGAGGGTTGTACAAGCTTCCTAATGTGAGGGACTGGTGGTGGGTAGAGCTGGCTGTTGCTCTGGTGGGCCAAACTCAGTAAAAATTTAATCTGCTTGTCTGCTGATGGGTAGGCCTGAATTCCCTCCCTGTTGGTTGTTTGGCCTGAGGCGACCCAGCACTGGAGGTCACAGACTTTTTGCTGGGGTTAATGGCAGACTCTGGGAGGGCTCATGCCAAGGAGTACTTCCCAGAACGTCTGCTGCCAGTGTCCTTGTCCCTGTGGTGAGCCACAGCCAGCCCTCACCTCTGCAGGAGACACTCAAACACTAGCAGGTAGGTCTGATTCAGTCTCCTATGGGGTCACTGCTCCTTCCCCCTGGGTCCTGATGCACACACTACTTTGTGTGTGCCCTCCAAGAGTGGAGTCTCTGTTTCCTCCAGTCCTGTCAAGGTCCTGCAGTCAAATTCCATTAGCCTTCAAAGTCTGATTCTCTAGGAATTCCCCCTCCTGTTGCCGGACCCTGAGGTTGGGAAGCGTGACGTGGGGCTCAGAACCTTCACTCCAGTGGGTGGACTTCTGTGGTATAAGTGTTCTCCAGTTTGTGAGTCACCCACCCAGCCATTATGGGATTTGATTTTGTTGTGATTGCCCCTCTCCTACCATCTCATTGTGGCTTCTCCTTTGTCTTTGGATGTGGGGTACGTTTTTTGGTGAGTTCCAGTGTTTTCCTGTCAATGATTGCTCAGCAGTTAGTTGTGATTCTGGTGCTCTCACAAGAGGGAGTGAGCACACGTCCTTCCACTCCACCATCTTGAACCAATCTCTTACTAGCTTTTTAATAGTATCAGGTAGTCAATTTCTTATGCTACCTGTGCACAACATCAACCCTTTGTACTTTCCTCCATCTTGGCTTAGTGGGCATCTATTAGATCATTTCCCCAGCACACCTTTTTGAAGGATTGAAGCTGTTTGCTCTACATGATTGTAGCTGAAGCTGTCAGAGTTAGACATTGCAACCTCAGCTCCTAGCCAGGCCTGTTATTTACCAACGATGAGCTGAACCAATTTAGATATGGAGATGACAAGGAAACCAGTTTGTTTCTGGGTGACTGGACAAGAACATGGAATCCTGAGCACTGAGGTTGCATTGTTTTCTATGATGTGGATAAAAGCAGCAGCAAAGCCTGGACTGCAGAGCAAAATAGAGAAATCTCACATGACATTTAATTTCTCACTTTAGCTTCTTCTTGAAACCCAGTTACATTTCTGTCCATGCATTCTCTGAAACACTCCTTTATCCTCTTTATAATCTCTCTTTTTTTTCCCTTAAGCTACATTGAGTTGGTATTCCATTAATTTCAAGCAAAGAATTCCTAAGCAAAATATCTAGTAACATAATATTTCATTAAATAAATTTTTAGTCTCTTTGTTCAAAGGGAAGGGTCTTTGGGATGTGATTTTAAGAATGTGATAAGTTCTTTTACTGCTCTTTCTCAATTTTTTTTTTTTACTTGACAAAAGGGAAATTAAAAGTATATTACTTATCTGTTTATATTATATTTAAATATAATCTCTTAGAAGGGAAAGACCATGATTTTTTTTTTTTTTTTTTTTGTATCAAGCCTAAAGTATCTGGCATGGTATCATATACATGACGGAGCCTAATAAATACTTCATCGTGATGTTGCGTTTGATTCCAAAAGGGAAAAACCTCAATTGACCATGGACTTAGAGAAGAACAAGATAGAGGAAAAGTTGTGATCAATGGAGGTTTAGGAGACTGGATTTTCCAAAGATGACTGCAATGCAAGCTCCCAACCCTCATGCTCTCTAGAAAGTTGCCACTCCTCCATCAAGATGTACAGTCTAGTTCCTCTCCCTCTTAAATCTGGCTAGGTTTGTGACTTGCTTGTAACCAGTAATGAGGAAGAAATAGTGCAGTGGAATTTCTGAAGCTAGGTCTTGGAAGGTTTCTTCCTTGTTTTCTGGAACAATCACTTTTTAAAATTATTTTATTTTATTTTTTTAATTGAATGAAAGAGTTTTTAAATTCTATGGTGCTTTACAATTTTCAAAAGTTTCACACACAATTTCATATAATCTCATAATAATGCTTTTATTTTTCTCCTACCCCTATATTGCCCCTCCATCCTTCCCTCTCCCCACTTGTAAGCACTAGTTCTTTTTATCTGTGAGTCTGCTTCTTTTTCTTATGTTCACTAGTTTGTTGTATTTTTTAGATTTCATATATAAGTGACATCATACAGTATTTGTCTTTCTCTGTCTGACTTACTTCACTTAGCATAATGCCCTCCAAGTCCATCCATGTTGCTGCAAATGGCAAAATTTCCTTCTTTTTTATGGCTGAGTAGTATTCCATTGTATATATATACCACATCTTCTTTATCCAGTCATCTGTTGATGGACACTTGGGTTTCTTCCATATCTTGGCCATTGTGAATAATGCTGCTATGAACATTGGGGTGCATGTATCTTTTTGAATTAACATTTCTGGGATTTTTTGCATATATACCCAGGAGTGGAATGCTGAGTCATTAGACACCCTGTAAGCAGTCTAACAGCCCTGAAACTGCCACACTATGAAGAAGCCCAAATTTTCCTAGGCTAGTTCTCCATATGGAGAAGCACTGAAAGTGCAGGAAGAGAGAGAGATGCCTGGCCAGCCTCCTTTGCTCCAGCCCACCACTATCTGGCTCCAGCCACTGTCTGGCTGCAATTACATTGGAGACTCCAAGCCAGAACCTTCCAGATGAACCCTTCCTGACTTCCTGACCCATGGAAGCCATGAGAGGTGATAACATAATTGTTGACATTTTCAGCCTTGACATTTTGAAGTGATTTGTTACAAAACAATAGTAACTAGAACAGGAAGAGTAACTTCAAAATCTGCAGAATGGGAGTTCAAATATAAACTGCACAAGTAATCCTGATGAATAGCAGACGTCTAGAGGAATTCTATTTATCCATCTCTCCAATAAGGTAGTGAGTTAGGAAAGCATAATTAGTAGATTATAGATGGGAAGCCCAGTAGCAAATCCATTCTAACTAGTAGTGGTACTCACAGCCTTCTACAGTCATTTAAGGGTTATTAACAATCAAGCAAAGAAACCACAAAAACATTCGTGGGTCAGGACCTCAAAGCAGAGGGGATAAGAAAATGCATTATTCTTAACTGTATTTTTTCTCTTAAAAATAAATCTAGCCTCTCTTAAAAATAAATAAATCTGTCCTTTCTTTAGAGCAACACCATTTTATTTAGTGTTTTCTATATCCATTGCTCCCATGTGTGAAATGTGGTGGTAATGTAACAGATGATGGATTTGGTGGTGAAATTGTTTTGGTTACTCAATGATTGTCAGTCTGTAGTGATGTATAGTCACAAAAAAATATGCTTATGGACAATTGAAGGGAAGGAAAAGGAAGAAGCGAAAAATCAGTTTAGGAATAATGGCTTATCCTGCTAATTTACTAAGTAAATCAATAGTTACTGTAAGTTCTGATACGCATATGCCACTTACAAAATAATTGACTCAGATAGCAAATTGCCCATACAGGTCATTGCCATCCCTCTTTGTAGGATACCATGTAACATGCTCTATATAACCAGGGGAAGGTGATTGACTGGAGAAACATTGACAATGGAATCTGTGGATGAAACTGTGGCTTTGCTGTAAGTGATGTTGAGCAATACTTAAAAGAATTCCCATGCAACCTTCCAATTTTAGGATGAAAAAAAAGTTTTTTCCTGATACGTTAGCAATTAAAGTGCGTTACCTACCCTAACCTTAACACTCACAGAAAGCTATTTCATCTGTGAATTTCCAGGACAACAATCTAATTTTACCTGTTTGACTCAGCATATCCAAATAGTACATATAAGTTTTACTCAGTATTTTAATTGCTTTTCCCAACTATGTATGAGAAGAACTTTGACAGTCTAGGAAAGTGTATTAATTTTCTCTAGGGTCCGAGAACATGGAAGCTGTAATTTGCCAAATGGCACCCTTGTGGTCTGTAAGTTGATGCAGCTTCTCCAAGTGTCTAACTTTCCCCCGGGGAGGAGTGGAAGCCCTTGGAGAATTTGGCTTTTTAACAATGAAAAGATGTGAGGTTCACTCAACGAATGTGGAGCAGAAGTAAAATATGGCTCTTTTGGGACAGTTCGAGATTTTGTCTCTGACAATCCCTTTTCACAACTCTCTGATAGACTGTTGAATCCGGGGAGAAAACACCGTGTGAGTGAAAGTATGTATGGTAAATATTAATGAATACTGAGTTAGTCCTGCACTGCATGGAAATTTAAAATGCAATGGTTCTAGTTAAAATCAATTTCTTCCAGAAAATAAGGATTGGTTCCATCCAAAATAGTACATGATGGAGAAATACCCTGACTTAACAACTATGTATTTAAGTGATAAATATACTCATCTGCAAAGCCTGATGTTTGTGACCATTTCATTATAACTGTCATTATTTTACTGAATTAGCATAGTTTTAAGAACAATCTGGCTAGAAAACAGATGCCCTGGCTCTGATAATGTAGAGTTACCATATTCCTAAGCTAGCATGATTTCTTCTTGGGTTCATTTATTTCTTTAGAACATCTTTTGAAACAAGTAGCTTAGCCCTGAATGACAGAAATAGGGAAAAACACTGTGTTTGCCCTCCCTATCATCCTCTCACCTGCCAGAGAGCTCCAGGTATTTGTGTTTATTGAGGTGACATTCACATAGCATAAAACTGACCATTTTAAAGTGTAAAATTAAATTGCATTTAGTACATTCACAATGTTGTATTACTATCACTTCTATTTAGTTCCAAAACATTTTCATCACTCTAAAAGGAGATTCAATACCCTTTAAGCAGTAATTCTCCATTCCCCTCTCCCTCTAGCCCATAGCAACCACTAACCTGTGTTCTGACTCTGTGGATTTACCTTTTCTGTATGTTTCATATCAATGGAATCATACAACATTTGGTCTTGTATGTCTGGCTTCTTTCACTTAAGATAATATTTTCAAGGTTCATACACATTGTAGCATGTGTCAATACTTCATTCTTTTTTATGGCTGTATAATCCTCCATTGTATCTTTCTCCATTCATCTGTTGATGGGCATTTGGAATGTTTCCACCTTTTGACTATTGACAACAGTCATGCTATGAACATTTGTGTACAAGTTTTTGTTTTCAGTTCCTTTGGGTATATAGGAGTGTAATAGTTGGGTGATATGGTATTTCCATGTTTAACGTTTTGAGCAACCACTAAACTGTTTTCCAGCATGGCTGAACCATTTTACATTCCTACCAGCAATGTATGAGTGTCCCAATTTCTCCACATCCTCACCAACACTTTTTAATTTTTTTTTTTTATTCTAGCCATTCTGCTGAGTGTGAAATGTTATCTTACTGTGGTTTGAGTTTGCAGTTCCCTAACCACTAATGATGTTGAGCATCTTTTCATGTGTTTATTAGCCACATGCATATCTTCTTTGGAGAAATATCTATTCAAGTCCTTTGTCCATTTTTTAATGAGTTGTTTGTCTTTTTGTTGCTGAGTTGTAAGACCTCTTTATATCTTCTTGATACTAGCCCTTTATTGGATATATGATCTCTAGGTAATTTTGAAATGTACTGTGCTAGCTGTAATATTACACATTCCTAGTGACAGATAGTTGGTAGCAATCTTTCATGGAAATTCCTGGACCTTCCTCAAAAGAAGAATGGGATCTAGACCAATGGCTTGGCCTTATGTACAGAAAGACCCAAGTGAAAAAGATAATTTAGCACTTATGTCTCAGAACCTAATAAATATCTACAGTGGAAGGCAGATTGAATTCCTTGTTTGCCATTTCAGTTCAAAAGCAAATGTCTAACTCTCCTTTTGCCCTGGATACAATGGAATATGTTTGGGGCATGAATTGAATCCTTCTTACCTTGGAAAATTAGTGCAGTGTAACAAGCTAGAGGGAAGGCATTTTCTCATTCATAAGAGAAATGTTTGATGGAACTAGAATTGTCTAGCCTAGAGAGCAAAAAACTGAGGGGATATGGTAGCTGTCTACAAATATTTTAAGGGCTGTCATGTGGAAGAGCAATTAGAATTGTTTTACACATCCCCAAAGGGTAAAACCAAGACCAATGGGTGGAAAAACTTCAGGGAGACAGATTTTCAATTCTATTAAAGGATAAAACATTCTAATAGTCAAGGCAGTCCAAGGCTAGAATGGGCTGCCATGACAGGAAGTGGGCTTCACATCCCTGGATGCATGAATGCATAGCTCTTGAGTCAGACAGATGGGTTAGAACCTCAGCTCTGCATACACACTAGGTTTGTGACCTGGGGCATGGCTTAGTCTCTTCAAGCCTCAATTTTCTCATATATAAAATGGGGCTAAAATGGCTACCTTATAGTAATGCTATGATGACTAACTGTTCAGTCCAAGGCATATTCCCACTGAGTGCAAAGGTAAGTAAAATCAACAGAACTGTTTTCATGGTGTTTTTCTCTCTTTCTCCCTCTCCTTCTCTCTTCTTCCTTTCCCTCACTCTCGCTCTCCCTCCTCACCTCTTTTTTTCCTCTCCTCCATTCTGATATATGTGCTTATAGTTAAATTTGCCTGTGTTAAATATGCATATAGTATAGCTCTTTTCTAATATGATAGTTATGAAGTGTTCAGGCAGTAGTTAAATAACTCCTTGTCAGAGATGCTGTCTAAGGAACTCAATATTGGGTAGTAAATGAGACTAAATAGTTCCATCCCCACATTCAATATAGGTTTTGTCGACTCATATTTAAAAACCAGATCATCTTAACTGTTCAGTTTGTTTGCTTTGGGAAAACAAACAAACCATTCCCATTCCACCTCCCTTCCCTTTCCTTCCTGAACTATTTAGTCCTAAAGTCATTTGAAGGATCCAAGCCAGATAGGCGTCCATACTGTGAGGGACAGGGACAGCTAATGGGCCTAGAGAAGGGTGTCAAAGGCAAAACAGGGTCAGGGAAGCATCCACACATATGGGTGACCAAGTAAGGGGTGCCAGAGCGAAAAAAGAGTGAAGAGGGTGCCTTGTGGAGGGACAGCCCAGAAAGAGGTAGCCTAGGGAGGACTGTCAGAGCCTGAGCGCACATGGGGGATGGCCTGGTAAGGTCTGTGGGAGCACAAGCAGGATTAGGAGGAATCCACATTGTGGACAGTGGCAGCTGTGTAGCATGGCATTCAGAGCCTAAGTAGGACAAAAATATTTGCTCAGGGGAGGACATGGCACCAACAATGGGAAGTTAGTACATGTAAGAGGATTTATCAAATAATCAATGCATTAAGAATAATGGGAGAAAGGTTTCTCACTATCTGAGAAAAGTTAAAATATGGAAATGGAAAAAACTAGAATGAACCCTGTGGTGCTAGATTGGAATTAAAGTTATTGGTGTCAACTCATAGTTATCAGTATACATAATTAGATAAAATTAATAGATGTTAACTTGTGTGTATGTATGTACAATATGTAATACACAGGTCCCCTAGTTCTGTTCATGGAGAGGGCCCGGGAACAGTGACAACAATCATATCTACCATTCAGATCTTGATTCATCAATACCCTTATCCACAAAAAGGAACAATGACTCTTTGCAGAAATGGATGATTTGTGAGCTAGGGCAGGGAGAATACAAAATGATCATAGAATAGCATGTGATAGAAAGTAAGAGGGTACTCAAAGAATAATGAGGACATATCTAAAGGACAGAGGAGCCAGTTTGAATGAGTCTCCCACTAGCCAAATCTGGCACAATGTTAAAAGTAAATACTAAATTTATGGATGACATGATCCTATATGTAAAAAATGCCAATGAACCCAATAAAAAAAAAAAAAAACTTCTAGGGCTAATAAAAGAATTCAACAATATTGCCAAATACAAGATCAACACACAAAAGACAATCGTTTTTCTATATAATAGCAATCAATAATCCAAAAATGAATTTCAGAAAACAATTATATTTACAATAATATCCAAAAGAATAAGCTACCTAGGAATAAATTTAACCAAATAGGAGCAAAAATTGTACATGGAAAACTATACAACATAGTTGAAAAAGATTAAAGAAGACATGAATAAATGGAAATACATTTTGTGTCCATGGGTGGAAAACTTAATATTGTTAAGAAGGCAATATTCCTCAAAGCAATCTACAGATTGAATGAGTTCCCTATCAAATTTCCAAAGGCCTTTCTTTTTCAGAAATGGAAAAGTCTATCTTAAATCTATATGCAATTGCAATAGCCAAAAACACAAAAACAAAAATGTAAAAGGAGACCAAAATGAGAGGACTCATATTTCCCAATTTCAAAACTTACTGCAAACCTACAATTATGAAAATACTGTGGTGCTGGCATTGCGACGGGCATATAGACCAATAGAACAGAATTGAGAGTCCAGCAATAAAACCATACCTTTATGGCCAATTGATTTTCAACAAGGGCACCAAGACCATTCAGTGGGGGAAAGTATACTCTTTTCAAGAAATGATGCTGGGACAATTGGATATCCAAATGCAAAGGAATGAAGTTGAACCCCTACCTCACACCACATACAAATATTAACCCAAAATGGATCAACACTCTAAATAAAAACTAAAACTAGAAAACTCTTTGAAGTAAACATAGGTTTAAATCTTCATGACTTTGTGTTTGATAATGGATTCTTAGATATAAAGAATCCATTAGAATTGGATTGGAATTCATCAAAATTAAAAATTCATCAAATTGAATTTTTAGGTTGGAATTCATCAAAATTAAAAATATTTTTGCATCATAGAACATTATCAAGAAAGTGAAAAGACAACCTACAGAAAAGGGAAAAGTATTTGCAAATCATAATAGCTGTTAAGGGTCTATTATGCAGAATATATAAAGAACTCACACAGAGTTATCTTATAGAAAATATAAAGAACTCAACCTCAAAAAAGACAATCCAGGGCTTCTCTGGTGGCGCAGTGGTTGGGAGTCCGCCTGCAGATGCAGGGGACACGGGTTCGTGCCCCGGTCCGGGAGGATCCCATATGCCGCCGCGGAGCAGCTGGGCCCATGAGCGGAGCTTGCGCATCCGGAGCCTGTGCTCCAAAATGGGAGAGGCCACAACAGTGAGAGGCCCGCATACTGAAAAAAAAAAAAAAAGACAATCCAATTTGAAAACAGGTAAAAGACTTTTTTTTTTTTTTTTTTTTTTTTTTGCGGTATGCGGGCCTCTCACTGTTGTGGCCTCCCCCGTTGCGGAGCACAGGCTCCGGACGCGCAGGCTCCGGACGCGCAGGCTCAGCGGCCATGGCCCACGGGCCCAGCCGCCCCGCGGCATATGGGATCCTCCCAGACCGGGGCACGAACCCGTATCCCCTGCATCGGCAGGCGGACTCTCAACCACTTGCGCCACCAGGGAGGCCCCAGGTAAAAGACTTTAATAGACATTTCTGTAAATAAGATATTCAAATAGTAAACAAGCATAGGCAAAGATGCTCAATATCATTAGTCACTAGGAAACACACATCAAACTCTCAAAGAGATATCACTTTATACCCACAGGGGTAACTAGAATCAAATAACAGAAAATAATCAGTGTTGGTGAGGATGTGGAGAAATCAGAACCCTTATACATTGCTGGTGGGAGAGGAAAATGGTTCAGCTACTGTAGAAAACAGTACAGGGAGACCTTCAAGATGGCTGAGGATTAAGACGAGGAGATCACCTTCCTCCTCACAAATACATCAGAAATACATCTACATGTGGAAGAACTCCTACAGAATACTTACTGAACACAGGCAGAAGACCTCAGACTTAGCAAAATGCAAGAAACTCCCCATGTACCTGGGTAGGGAATAAAAAAGAAGAAAAAAACAGAGACAAAAGAATAGTGACAGGACCTGCACCTCTGGGAGGGAGCTGTGAAGGAGGAAAAGTTTCCACACACTAGGAAGCCCCTTCACTGCTGGAGACGGGGGGTGGTGGGGGGTAAGCTTTGGAGCCATGGAGGACAGTGCAGCAACAGGGATGCAGAGGGCAAAGCAGAGAGATTCCCACACAGAGGATCAGTGCCAACCAGCACTCACCAGCCTGAGAGGCTTCTCTGCTCACCCGCTGGAGCGGGTGGGGCCTGGGAGCTGAGGCTTGGGCTATGGAGTTTAGATCCCAGGGAGAGGACAAGGGTTGGCTGCATGAACACAGCCTGAAGTGGGGTAGTGTGCCACAGCTAGCTGGGAGGGAGTCTGGGAAAATGTCGGGACCTGCCTAAGTGGCAAGAGGCCATTGTTTCAGGGGGCGTGAGGAGAGGGGATTCAGAGCACTGCCTAAACAAGCTCTAGAGATGGGCATGAGCTGTGGCTATCAGCGTGGACACCAGAGACAGGCATGAAATGCTAAGGCTGCTGCTGCAGCCACCAAGAAGCCTGTGTGCAAGCACAGGTCACTATCCACACCTCCCCTCCTGGGAGCCTGTGCAGCCCACCACTGCCAGGGTCCTGTGATCCAAGGACAACTACCCCAGGAGAACACAGGGTGTGTCTCAGGCTGTTGCAACCTCACACCAGCCTCTGCCACCGAAGGTTCACACTGCATTCCATTCCCCTCCCTCCCCCCCGGCCTGAGCAAGCCAGAGCCACCTAATCAGCTGCTACGTTAGCCCTGTCCTGTCTGAGTGAAGAACAGACCCCCTCAGGTGACCTACACATGGAAGCAAGGCCAAATCCAAAGCTGAACCCCAGTAGCTGTGCAAGTAAAGAAGAGAAAGGGAAATTTCTCCCAGCAGCTTCAGGAGCAGTGGATTAAATCTCCACAATCAACTTGATGTACCCTGCATCTCTGGAATACCAAAATAGACAATGAATCATCCCAAAATTGAAGCAGTGGATTTGGGAGCAACTATAGACTTGGGGTTAGCTTTCTGCATCTAATCTGTTTCTGGTTTTATGTTTATCTTAGTTTAGTATTTAGAGTTTATTATCATTGGTAGATTTGTTTACTGATTTCGTTGCTCTCTTCCATTTTTTTATACATATATATATTTTTTTCCCCTTTTTCTCTTTTTGTGAGTGTTTATGTGTATGCTTCCTTGTGTGATTTTGTCTGTATAGGCTTGCCTTTACCATTTGGCCTAGGGTTCTGTCTGTCCATTTTTTTTTTTTTAGTATACTTTTTAGCACTTGTTATCATTGGTGGATTTGTTTTCTGGCTTGGTTGCTCTCCCTTTCATTTTTTAAATTACTTTTCATTTTATAAATTTTTAATATTTTTTTATTTTAATAACTTTATTTTATTTTATTTTTTTCTTTTGTTCTTTCTTATTTTCCTCCCTTTTCTTCTGAGCCGTGTGGCTGACAGGGTCTTGGTGCTCCAGCGGGTGTCAGGCCTGTGCCTCTGAGGTGGGAGAGCTGAGTTCAGGACATTAGTCCATGAGAGACCTCCTGGCTCCAAGTAATATCAACTGGCAAAAGCTCTCCCAGAGATCTCCATCTCAACGCTAAGACCGAGCTCCACTAAATGACCAGCAAGATACAGGGCTGGACACCCTCTGCCAAACAACTAGGAAGAAAGGAACACAACCCCACCCACTAGCAGAAAGGCTGCCTAAAATCATAATAAGGTCACAGACACCACAAAACACACCAATGGACACGGTCTTGCCCACCAAAAAAAGAATATCCAGCCTCATCCACCAGAACACAGGCACCAGTCCCGTCCACCAGGAAGCCTACACAACCCACTGAACCAACCTTAGTCACTGGGGGCAGACACCAAAAACAATGGAAACTACGAACCTGCAGCCTGTGAAATGGAGAACACAAACACAGTAATTTAAGCAAAAGGAGAAGACACAGAAACACACAGCAGATGAAGGAGCAAAGTAAAAACACACCAGACCAAACAAATGAAGAGGAAATAGGCAGTCTACCTGAAAAAGAATTCAGAGTAATGATAGTAAAGATGATCCAAAATCCTGGAAATTGAATGGAGAAAATACAAGAAACGTTTAACAAGGACCTAGAAGAACTAAAGAGCAAATAAAAAATAATGAACAACACAATAAATGGATTGAAAATTCTCTAGAAGGAATCAATAGCAGAATAACTGAGGCAGAAGAATGGAAAAGTGACCTGGAAGATAAAAGAGTGGAAATAACTACTGCAGAGCAGAATAAAGAAAAAAGAATGAAAAGAATTGAGGACACTCTCAGAGACCTCTGGGACAACATTAAACACACCAACATTCAAATTATAGGGGTGCCAGAAGAAGAAAGGAAGAATAAAAAGGGACTGAGAAGATATTTGAAGAGATTATAGTTGAAAACCTCCCTAATATGGGAAAGGACATAGTCATTCAAGTCCAGGAAGCACAGAGAGTCCCATACAGGATAACTCGAAGGAGAAACACGTCAGGACACATATTAGGCAAACTATCAAAAATTAAATACAAAGAAAAAATTTTAAAAGCATCAAGGGGAAAACAACAAATAACATACAAGGGAAACCCCATAGGGTTAACAGCTGAACTTTCAGCAGAAACTCTGCAAACCAGAAGGAAGTGGCAGGACATATTTAAAGTGATGAAAGGGAAAAACATACAAACAACATTACTCTACACAGCAAGGATCTCATTCAGATTTCATGGAGAAATTAAAACCTTTACAGACAAACAAAAGCTAAGAGAATTCAGCACCACCAAACCAGAATTCCAACAAATGCTACAGGAACTTCTCTGGGCAGGAAACACAAGAGAAGGAAAAGACCTACAATAACAAACCCAAAACAATTAAGAAAATGGTAATAGGAACATACATATTGATAACAACCTTAAATGTAAATGGATTGAATGCACCAACCAAAAAATAAAGACTGGCTGAATGGATACAAAAATAAGACCCATATATATGCTGTCTACAAGAGGCCCACTTCAGACCTAGGGACACATTCACACTGAAAGTGAGGGGATGGAAAAAGATAATCCATGCAAATGGAAATCAAAAGAAAGCTGCAGTAGCAATTCTTATATCAGAGAAAAAAGACGTTAAAATAAAGACTATTACAAGAGACAAAGAAAGACACTACATAATGATCAAGGGATCAATCCAAAAAAAAAGATATAACAACTGTAAATATTTATGCACCCAACATAGGAAAACCTCAATACATAAGGCAAATTCTAACAGCCATAAATTGGGAAATAGACAGTAACACAATCATAGTAGGGGGACTTTAACACCCCACTTTCACCAATGGACAGATCATCCAAAATGAAAATAAATAAGGAAACACAAGCTTTAAATGATACATTAAACATGATGGACTTAATTGATATTTCTAGGACATTCCGTCCAAAAACAACAGAATACAGATTCTTCTCAAGTGCTCATGGAACATTCTCTAGGATAGATTATGTCTTCGGTCACAGATCAAGCCTTGGTAAATTTAAGAAAATTGAAATCATATCAGGTACCTTTCTGACCACAACACTATGAGACTAGATATGAATTGCAGGAAAAAATACAAACACATGGAGGCTAAACAATACACTACTAAATAACCAAGAGATCACTGAAGAAATGAAAAAGGAAATAAAAAAATACCTAGAAACAAATGCCAATGAAAACATGACGACCAAAAACCTAAGTGATGCACCAAAAGCAGTTCTAAGAGGGAAGTTTATAGCAATAAAATCCTACCTCAAGAAACAAGAAACATCTCAAACAATCTAAATTTACACCTAAAGCAATTAGAGAAGAAGAACAAAAACATCCAAGTTAGCAGAAGGGAAGAAATCATAAAGATCAGATCAGAAATACATGAAAAAGATATGAAGGAAACAGTAGCAATGATCAATAAAACTAAAAGCTGGTTGTTTGAGAAGATAAACAAAATTGATAAACCATTAGCCAGACTCATCAAGAAAAAAAGGGAGAGGACTCAAATCAGTAGAATTAGAAATGCAAAAGAAAAAGTAACAATGGACACTGCAGAAATACAGAGGATCATGAGAGATTATTACAAGCAGCTATATGCCAATAAATTGGACAACCTGGAAGAAATGGACAAATTCTGAGAAAAGCACAACGTTCTGAGACTGAAACAGGAAGAAACAGAAAATATAAACAGACCAATCCCAAGCAATAAAATTGAGACTGTGATTAAAAATCTTCCAAGAAACAAAAGTCCAGGATCAGATGGCTTCACAGGCGAATTCTATCAAACATTTAGAGAAGAGCTAACACCTATCCTTCTCAAACTCTTCCAAAATATACCAGAGGGTCGAACACTCCCAAACTCATTCTATGAGGCTACCATCACCCTGATACCCAAACCAGACAAAGATGTCACAAAGAAAGAAAACTACAGGCCAATATCACTGATGAACATAAATGCAAAAATACTCAACAAAATACTAGCAAACGGAATCCAACACCACATTAAAAGGATCATACAACATAATCACATGGGGTTTATTCCAGGAATGCAAGGATTCTTCAATATGCACATATCAATCAATGTGATAAACAATATTAACAAACTGAAGGATAAAAACCATATGATCATCTCAATAGATGCAGAAAAAGCTTTTGACAAAATTCAACACTGATATGATAAAAACCCTGCAGAAAGTAGGCATAGAGGGAACTTACCTCAACATAATAAATGCCATATATGAAAAACCCACAGCCAACCTCGTCCTCAATGGTGAAAAAGTGAAACCATTTCCTCTAAGATCAGGAACAAGACGAGGTTGTCCACTCTTACCACTAATATTCAACATAGATTTGGAAGTTTCAGCCACAGCAATCAGAGAAGAAAAAGAAATAAAAGGAATCCCAATCGGAAAAGAGGAAGTAAAGCTGTCACTGTTTGCAGATGACATGGTACTATACATAGAGGATCCTAAAGATGCTATCAGACAACTACTAGAGCTAATCAATGAATTTGGTAAAGTAGCAGGATGCAAAATTAATGCACAGAAATATCTTGCATTCCCATATACTAATGATGAAAAATCTGAAAGAGAACTTAAGGAAACACTCCCATTTCACACTGCAACAAAAAGAATAAAATACCTAGGAATAAACCTACCTAAGGAGACAAAAGACCTGTATGCACAAAACTATAAGACACTGATGAAAGAAAATAGAGATAATACAAACAGATGGTGAGATATACCATGTTCTTGGATTGGAAGAATCAACATTGTGAAAATGACCATACTACCCTAAGCAATCTACAGATTCAATGCAATCCCTATCAAGCTACCACTGGTATTTTTCACAGAACTAGAGCAAAAAATTTCAAAATTTGTATGGAAACACAAAAGACCCCGAATACCCAAAGCAATCTTGAGAATGAAAACAGACCTGGAGGAATCAGGCTCCCTGACTTCAGACTACACTACAAAGCTACGGTAATCAAGACAGTATGGTACTGGCACAAAAACAGAAAGATAGATCAATGGAACAGGATAGCAAGCTCAGAGATAAACCCATGCACATATGGTCACCTTGTCTTTGATAAAGGAGGCAGGAATGTATAGTGGAGAAAGAACAGCCTCTTCAAAAAGTGGTGCTGGGAAAACTGGACAGGTACTTGTGAAAATATGAGATTAGATCACTCCCTAACACCATACACAAAAATAAGCTCAAAATGGATTAAAGGCCTAAATGTAAGGCCACAAACTATCAAACTCTTAGAGGAAAACATAGGCAGAACACTCTATGACATAAATCACAGCAAGATCTTTTTGACCCACCTCCTAGAGAAATGGAAATAAAAACCAAAATAGGGCTTCCCTGGTGGCGCAGTGGTTGAGAGTCCGCCTGCCAATGCAGGGGACATGGGCTCATGCCCCGGTCTGGGAGGATCCCACATGCTGCGGAGCGGCTGGGCCCTTGAGCCATGGCCACTGAGCCTGCATGTCCGGAGCCTGTTCTACGCAGTGGGGGAGGCCCGTGTACGGTAAATAAATAAATAAATAAATAAACAAACAAAAATAAACAAATGGGACCTAATGAAACTTAAAAGCTTTTGCAGAACAAAGGAAATCATAAACAAGATGAGAAGACAACCCTCAGTATGGGAGGATATATTTGCAAAGGAAGCAACAGGCAAAGGATTAATCTCCAAAATTTATAAGCAGCTCATGCAGCTTAATATCAAAAAAACAAACAACCCAATCCAAAAATGGGCAGAAGAGCTAAATAGACATTTCTCCAAAGAAGATATACAGATTGCAAACACACACATGAAAGGATGCTCAGCATCACTAATCATTAGAGAAATGCAAATCAAAGCTATAGTGGGGTACCACCTTACACCGGTCAGAATGGCCATCATCAAAAAATCTACAAACAATAAATGCTTGGAAGGGTGTGGAGAAAAGGGAACCCTCTTGCACTGTTGGTGGGAATGTAAATTGATACAACCACTATGGAGGACAGTATGGAGGTTCCATATAAAACTAAAAATAGGACTACCATATGACCCAGCAATCCCACTACTGGGCATACACCCTGAGGAAACCATAATTCAAAGAGTCATGTACCACAATGTTCATTGCAGTTCTATTTACAATAGCCAGGACATGGAAGCAACCTAAGTGTTCACTGACAGATGAATGGATAAAGAGGATGTGGTACATATATACAATGGAATATTACTCAGCCATAAAATAAATGAATTTGAGTTATTTGTAGTGAGGTGGATGGACCTGGAGTTTGTCATACAGAGTGAAGTAAGTCCGAAAGAGAAAAACAAATACCGTATGCTCACACATGTATATGGAAACTAAAAAAAAAAAAAAAAAAAAAAAAAAAAAGAAAGAAAGAAAATGGTTTTGAGGAACTTAGGGGCAGGGCAGAAATAAAGAGGCAGATGTAGAGAATGGACTTGAGGGCATGTGGATCGGGAAGGGTAAGCTGGGATGAAGTGAGAGAGTGGCATGGACATATATACACTACCAAATGTAAAATAGATAACAGGTGGGAAGCAGCTGCATAGCACAGGGTGGTCAGCTTGGTGTTTTGTGACCACTTAAAGGGGTGGGATAAGGAAGGTGAGAGGGAGACACAAGAGGGAGGGGATGTGGGGATATATGTATATGTATAGCTGATTTGCTTTGTTATACAGCAGAAACTAACACAGTATTGTAAAGCAATTATACTCCAATAAAGATGTTAAAAAAATAAAAGGAGGAGCTATGCCTGATCTATGAAAATGAAAGGAACACATTTCAAGGTATTCCTTAAGAAATTAATTGACATTCAGAAGAAATCAAGGATGATCCCAAATTTTCCCTTTACATCTTGTTTATGACATTTCTTCCATTGGGAATCCCCTGCTTATCTCTAAATAGGTATTTGATAAGCAGTGAATTATTATAGCAAGCACAATTCTTTTTCTAGATTATTGTTTTCATTTTTGTAGCCTTAGCATTATTATAATTTTAATGTAGTCTAAAATTTCCTTTTAAGAATCTCCATTATCCTCTATATTTTACATCTATTTGGGGAGAAATGATATATTAAAATCTGTCGCTATATGAAAAAAAACCCCAGTACAGTATTTTATCTGGGGATTATGGAAATGTTTTGGAAGTACATAAGATAGTGATTACACAACACTGTGAATGTACAAATTGCCACTGAATTGTTGACTTTAAAATAGTCAAATTTATGTTATATGGATTTCACCTCAATAAAAATCAATAAATAGTTATTGATAGTAATATATTATTCTCCATTCAATAAAATAGTAAGTCCTGAGCCTGTGATGATATAAATTTTAAAATTGAATAAATTGAAAGCTTAATGAGGAATGAATACCTACATGGCTTCAATGTACCCACTCATAAAATATTAACATGGTCATTCAAGATGCTTACATTAGGGGAAAGTGGGTGATGGATACATGAGATTTGCCATAATATATATTTGCTATAAATCTAAAATAAATTTAATTTAAAAAAATTTCAAAATATGCTAAAGGAAAAAAAATAAAATTTATAGCAGAGAGACCTGGCAGACATTAAGTTAATCTAGTTATCAAAGTGAACACCACCAATAGAACAAATAGAAATTACATGGCACATGATAAGATGTAGTGAGAAGAATGCAGCATCACTTCTGTAATATTCCTGCCAAATGTCTATAACCTGATTCTCATTAGAATATAACAGAAGACAACCCAGACTGAGGGAGAAATGACAAAGTAACTTGGTCTATAATCTTTGATAGTGTCAAGGTCTAGAAAGTCAAAATCAAACTAAGGTAACTTCCCAGGATCAAGATGGAGAAAGAGTCATGAAAACTAAATGCAACTCCTTATTTTGAACTGGATCCTCTTACTCTAGAAGACATTATTGGGACAACTGGCAAAACTTGAATGGGCTTTTAGGAAGCTGTCAGGGAGAAAGAATTAAATGGACATGAGACAGATTAACAGGAGAAAATCAAAGTGTAATAGCATGCATACATGGGAAAGTCCTAGAAAAACTGAATAACTTCCATGTCTGCTGTTTCTTAGAAAATAACCAGCTTAAAACATTATGCCAAAAAGACATGTTTTAGGGTGGGAAACTATGTTCCCCTACAAAGTGATGGTAGTAATGAACATCCTGGTTTGGGTGGTAATATTGTGGTTATGTGGGAGAATGTACTTGCTTGTAGGAAATATGCACTAAACTAGTATTATGGGGTGATGGGGCATCAACTGACTCTTAAATGGTTCAAGGCAAAAACATTCTTTGTACTGTAATTACAACTTTTCTGTAAGTTTGAGGTTACTAAAAACAAAGAGCAAGAAACCTTAAGCCAGTTTACTAAGGGTGCTATTCTTTGAGCATATGAAATGTCATTCTACACCATCTAACGTGAGAATCAGATTGCAGTGACTGTTTTGGCTGTGGCTTGAAAATACCAGTTCTACCATTTATCCTAATCTTTCTTTTCTTGGGATAAGTTACCGATGACATAGCTCATTACCAAGGTGGAGGGTGATTGAAAGGAGAAGCCGGGAAAGCATGACACTGCCTAAGCAATTGTTACTGAACCAAACTCAGGTCTGCTCACCAACACGTTGTAAAGCCAATCTACTGACACTGGGTTGTGGTGAAGGAAAGTGCAGTGTTTACTGTAAGGTGCCAAGCAAGGAGTCTGGGACAGCTAGTGTTCAAAAAGCCTGAATTCCCCCTGGGTTTCAGCTAAGTATCAATCTATCATCTATCTATCTATCTATCTATCTATTTATTTTTGCAAATAGCCAAAGAACCTCTTTTATATCATCTCTGTGTGATAGCAGGAGAGAGACAAAGAAGACCTAAGCAGGTGGGAGAGGGGGTGAAAGGGGTAAAAGATACACGTGTACTATTTTTTTTTTTGCAGTATGCAGGCCTCTCACTGCTGTGGCCTCTCGCATTGCGGAGCACAGGCTCCGGGCGCGCAGGCTCAGTGGCCATGGCTCACGGGCCCAGCCGCTCCGCAGCATGTGGGATCCTCCCAGACCGGGGCACGAACCCGTGTCCCCTGCATCGGCAGGTGGACTCTCAACCACTGCGCCACCAGGGAAGCCCTACACGTGTACTCTTGATCTCCAGTGGCCTTGGCCCACAGCGACTTGAAGCAGGATTTCAGTTCCCCGGCCAGATATTGAAGTTAGGCCGCAGCAATGAGAGTGCTGAATCTTAGCCACTAGACCACCAGGGACCAGTAGCCAGTGACAAGGCCCTGGCCTGTCGGCTTTGTAGAAATGAATTTCCACAAAGAGATGGAAAGTAGTGAAGCAAGTAAAGTGTTTATTAGGAGAAGAGGACGTGTGAATAGACTCACCCGGGCAGACTCAGAAAAAGAGTTGCACTTTTGTGGTAGTTTGAATCACTTATATGGGGCATTTCTTCTGGGTTTTCTCTGCTAATCATCTCGTATGCCTGGCTCTGAGTCCATATTTGGTTTATCTCAGGGTCCTCCCCTGTGTGCACGTGTATCTCTTAGCCACGATGGATTCTAGCACAGAGGCCTATGGGTAGGTTGACATCACCTACTATGGGGTGGCGCCCCCTCCCTTTTTGGCCCCTGAGGAGGGGGTCGGTCCTGTGTATGTGTAATAGGGAAGGTCTCCTTGACCTTTAGAATGAGAAATATGTGGTCTCTTTATCTCTAATCTGGACAGGGCTCAGCTCCTCCTCGCTCCTGCTATTATCTTCATCTTGGGGTATCTGTCCACAGGGGACAAACTCCAACTGCTCAGCCCGCAGCCCATCTATCTCCTGCCTCACTCTGATGAGGTATATATCACATCAGCAGGATGTCCCCACTGCCAAGTTCCATTGAAACCCAGCTGATATGTTTTCCTGCCGTCTCAGGAAAAGAATGGATTGGCTGATACGCAACCATCTACTACCACTTCTGCTTGAAGGCACTGGGCACTGAGGTAGCAAAAAATACTCTGGACGCCTTGCAGCGCTGGTGGATGCTTCACTGGTCATCACACACCCAAGAGTAGAGGAGTAGTGAGTAGGTTCTTCCTCAGAGTGTTTATGGTTCATCTTTTAGTGTGAGCAGGATCTGCTGGTGTTGGAGGGTCTCCCAGGGAGGTGGGGGGGGTCGCCACCATGGCTCACCCCGGGGTCCTAAAAGCTGATGGCGGACATATCAGGAGGTATGCCCATCCATGCGAACTCTGGCTGGAGGCAGACATCTTGCTTGGGTCCCTGGCACTGAGACGTGGCCCAGCAAAGCATTTTTAAAGGCCAGGTGAGGGAGGGGAGTCTCGGGGTATGTGATCAGCTCGTGCACAATTCTCTGATTGGTTGATGGTGAGCTAACATGGCCAGGTCACAGGGGTTAACATTATCAATCCTCAGGCTCCAGGAGGTCTGGGAGCTATGTGCTCAGGGTTATCAAGTAGTTAATGACTTCCTTTTGGTGGGGATTTTAGCATCTGTAAAACAACTCAGGAAATGTGCATCAGATTCTGTTAGCTAGGTACTTCAGAGAGGAGCTAAAACAGAGAATATGGGGGATGGATCTGTCTCGGGAATGCCCCATAGCGTCCTGCTTGGTTACTGAAGTAGTTACGTTGAAGAGGGTACATTAACTCTCCAATCCCCGTTTTGAAGAGGGGCATGATTTGGAGCTGGTGCTTACCACAGCTACCCTCATTGCCTTCTCCTCCCCCCCGCCAGTGGCTGGATGATTGTCCCACACTTTGAAGACAGCTCTGTTTAACAGCCCTTAATTAATGTGTTGACTCGACTGGAACCTGGCTATCTTATTAGCAAATCCATCCATTTTCGGGGCCCCAAAGCCTGTTCAGAGTAGACACATTCTCTTTTTAGTTGAGAAAGAGGGAGCTTAGTTTTATAGTTAACACTGTCAGAATCTTTATTAGGACATACAGTAAGAGCAGGGGACTTTAACTCAGAAATGTAAGTGAGCCTCATTTCTTAGCATAATGACCAGGGAGCATAAAACAGTCCGGGAGCCACAACATAAAAGTAATGTCTATCAAGTGTGCAGTTAAGCATTACCTAAATATAATATACTGCAGGCAACAGCATCCACCCAGCCACACACGGTCAGATTACTCCCTTATCCTTTTATATTACAGTATGACAAAACCACTTTCAGAGAGAAATTGGGGCTTCTTCACAGCACTTGTGAAGTTATTACAAGCTTAACCCAAGCCACATGGGCTGCATCGACAAACACAGACTCTTTAAAATAAAACTACATTTAAAACTCTCTGCCTTTCTACTTGACAAACAACCCATGCAGTTGATGGTGGCACACATTGGTTCAAGTTCCCCTCATTTTTTGGACCCATATTTTATTTCTCATACTATATTAAGAAGCTTTGGAAAAGGTATCTTGTAAAAAGAGAGAACACAGCACCCACTAAAATCTTTCCCAGTTAAGATGCTGGTCCAGGGTTGTTTCTATGAAAATGGCCCTTTAAGCTTAGGTAATTACACCATCCTAGCACAATCACTCACTGTCATTTAAGCCACTCATATGAGTATGACTTGGGACTTAAAGCACCCTTCTTGTAGTAGAGCAAAGCACTTGCTTCTTAACAGGAGCTTCTGCATCTTAACAAGTAGGCCATTGCAAATCATTGATTGCTTAAAAAAGAAATCAGTTAAAAACAAGATGTCATTGGTCCAGAGAACCAGAAGCCAGGTTTATGGGAATATGGACAATTGACATATTTCCTAGTGAGAACTTTGTCCAAGAAGAAGGGTCTTCAAGCTACAGCCCTCAGGCCAAGAACAGCTTGCTGCTTATTTTTGTATTTTATATATTGGAACACCACCACACCCGTTCTTTTAGTTACTTTCTATGGCTTCTTTTTCACTATAATCATAGAGTTAAATAGTTGCCAGAACAGGCTGTCTGGCCCTCAAAGACTAAAATATTCACCATCTGACACTTTACAGAAAAAGTGGGCTGACCTCTGTCCTAGACAACTCTTGTTTTTTTGTACACTGGCCTCTCACTTTTGTGGCCTTTCCCATTGCAGAGCACAGGCTCCAGACGCACAGGCTCAGCGGCCATGGCTCACGGGCCCAGCCGCTCCATGGCATGTGGGATCTTCCCGGACCGGGGCACGAACCCATGTCCCCTGCATTGGCAGGCATACTCTCAACCACTGCACCACCAGGGAAGCCCCCTAGCACAGCTCTTCTAATGCCACTCTGCATCTCTGGCTTCCCACGTAGTCTAGAGATGTCAGTCATATCTTCCTTGCTTATAAAACTTCTTTAGGGAATCTGATCCAGACACTGGTCGGAAGGGGTTGCTCACATGGCTCTATCTTTTGATCACAGCTAATAGGGCCCAGGCTGGAAACCTGGCCCAACTGCCCCTGAAAATTGGCAAGAGAAACTGGTTTACCTGGTATCTATGAAGTTGAATCCAGAGTTATTATTATGGCCAACCAAACTAATGTGCAAGCTTATGAGAAGAGGGAAAAGGGGCTGTAAACTTTGCAATGAAGCTTCCGTCTGCAGAAAGGAAATTGGGAGCAGACAGGCAGCACATATGAGAGACCCCCAAAGCTGCAAAGAGACAGACAGAAACAGACCATCTATCTCAGCACTTTCTAAGACCCATGTGATCTGGCTGTATTTCCTGTCATTGGGGGCCTGTGGGACCTCCTATATTTCTTAACCTAAATTCCTTTTGCTTAACCTAGTCTGAGTGTATTTGTGGTTCTTGTTTTAAAATAAATAATTGACCTTAGACAAAAATACAGGTAGGTATAATATTTATTGAGTGACTGTTATATTATAAACATTGTTCTAGATGATCCAAATTCAGTTGTGAAAGATACAAACTAAAATTTCTGCCCTCTTAGAGTTCATATTTTAGTGGGGTGTGTATTTGGCTCAATTTTCTTGCCTTTCTTTTGTCATTATTCCCATTTGGAAAAAGGACATAAAATAGTACCCATCTCACTCAGGTTATCAAATGATAAAATGAAAACACTTTAGTAACTAGTTTGATGTCCTTTAATTCAAGGGTAAACAATCCATGGATTTGGGGAATATGGTGCCTCATAAGCAGAGGAGCACTCTTCCCAAGGAATGTGGGGCAAGAGTGAGTTTTCTAGAGCATTAGAAGAGGCCTCCCAGAAACAGGATATGATTGGCTAGGAGGTAGATTTCCTTACAAGGCTGACGGGTCCTATTTTCTAGGGTAAGGTAATCCAGCTAAAGCTGAGTTGAAGGATTGTGATTGGTGTTAAGTTTCCTTGACAGTGAGGGGTTTCCTGTAAGTACAGGCTGACCTAGGTTTAGATTTGTGACATGGGCCGGCCAACTGGGGTGGCCTCCATTTTGTGGGTCCCGATACATAAATTAACTTTATCAGGGTTCGTTTTATGATTAAGTGGAATATGTACATGTAGAGTCCCTAGTTATATATGGTGGTGGTGGTCATTGAAAAGAGAAGCTGAAAAGAAACAAAGTCCACAGCCAGAAGAAGGCTTGTGAAGGAGGGCAAATATAGACAGGTGTTGGTGCAGGGATTGCAGAAGGATAGAATCCTTTGTATCTTTGACTTTTGTAATCCAGAAAGTAATTGTCATTCATCACTATCAGTGTCCCCAGCAACAATCTGCCTTTGGACCCTTCTGACTCATTTATAAGTTTTGCTCTTTCTTACTCTCCCCAGCAGAAAAGCATGGGGAGAGGAAGAGGGAGCTAGGGTCAATAACTTCCCTCAGTTTCTTTCTGACTATGACAGGGGGTAGTTGTTGTGTTTTGGGCTCCAAATATCCCTGGATGATTTCTACCTGCCCAACAGTACAAACGTTATTATAGCCAACCTCATGACTATTTACAGCAAAAAATGCCAAACAGAGGACCAGAACTGGTTCTAAATAAAATATGCTTATTTTGAAAAAACCTACAAAGAGTCTTCCTCTTAAGAATTTTCTTTAAAGTATTAATATTTTGCAGAATGGACCAAAGGTGTAGGCAACCACTTAGACCAAAGTGGTCTGTGGATCAGCTGCATTGGAAACACATGAGGGTCCATTTAGAAAGTAGATGGTTGGGGTCCCCCCAAGTAGATCCATTGAATCAGATTCTCTGTTGATGGGACTTAGGAATCTGTAATGATAGCAAGCTTCCCTGGTGATTGTTAAGCTGGCTAAGCTTGAGAATCACCGACCTGAAATGTCACCATCACAGATTCTTTGGTTTTATGCTTTGGCCTAAATTATGACTGTTTCTAGAAAAGACAATACATTAAGATGTGAATGTAATGAATGTGAGTTAATTTGTATCCAGCTATCTAACATCACAGTCCACAGAAAGCATGACTGGAATGGGGAGAGAATGAGGGATCAGCAAGGTACTGGCTCCTGGTGGGCGTACCACAAGGGGAAGAAGGGGTAGAGAGAGTTTTTCACAAGTCTGTTCTGCCTCCACATAGTAGTTACGCCATATGTGAAAGCTCTTGGATATAAGGTGTCCTTCCATCAGAAGTTGCTCTTGAGCTTGGGTCACACCTACCTGACAGGCAGCCCTGCTACTAAGGATAATTGTAATCTTTGCAGTGTGTATTGTCGGGGAGGAAGACAATTTTCCTCTCCCCTTCTAGGTTCTTCTGGGTAGTTAAGAATTCAATTGACATGAGACAGATTAACAGGAGAAAATCAAATTAATTTTCATACGTACAGGAACCCCACATACATGAGAGGGTCAAAGACATAAAGGGAAAGTGAGGTATACAGGCCATCCTGAGCTGAGGAATGGGATAGGGGTCTGGGGCTTCCAAGAACAGGAGAGATATTTACAGGACGATAAGCAGAAGAGTAGATGTTTGGTAATTAGATGTTTGCCCTGCTGTATAGATGGGGCCACTTAAATAAACTTTATCTCTGGTAATAACTCTTTTTCTCCAATTTAAATTCTTCTAGAAGTTTCTCTTGAGCCCACAAGGTCTCTATTGTCTTTAGCACAAAAGAATCCATGTGCCAAAGTGGCACATCTTGGGGAGGCCTGTTGTGAACCCCTACAGCATGTAAAAGGGGACCTTTCTTGGTAGGGCTGGTCCGGCTTGCTCTTGGCTGTATGAATGGGGAGTGGGCTTGGGGACCTTCCTGCCTTTGCAGGCATTTCTCGGGAGATGGAAGCAGGGATCCACCATGCACAACTCAGAGCTATTCCTTCCCTAGACTGAGTGGTGACCGTTACGGAAAAATCCCTAACCCTATTATTGTCCGTGTCTTTCCTATGGCTGAATTAAAAGAAAAAAAAATCATTAGGTGTGTGGGGAGCAAGCTTCCTTTCCTGTGAAATGCTATAAAGCCAAGCCTTGTGAGCAGCTCTGGCTGATTATCAGGATTTTCAAATTGACTCTTCTACTGTGTAGAAGGAACTTAATTCCGTATCTAATTTTAATCTGCATCCCACGGTCAGAAGTGTTGTGTTAAAGCATTTGTTAACATTTAGAGAGGGGGAGCTGATGATATTGATCCTTCTTGTGTAAATTGGCCAAGGTGATCAATTTTGGGTTGTAAACTTTTGATGTTTAAATGCATTACCTTAATACCATTTAAGCACAGTCAATTGTCAACCCCATGAACACATAGTGAACAGTCTGAACTTGGAATTCAACATTTCCAGAATGGTGATGTGAGGAGGGAAGTTTAGCAATTTGCACACAGAGTAGATCCCCTGTTCCCTTACATGCCATTTCCTGTGTGTGCTGCTGAAACAGGCAATCATGGGGTCATTGGCATAATCAGAGTACTGTTGCCGAGAATCCACTCTTCCTCCCTTATCCCATCCTGACTGCAATCATGAGACAATGAGCAGATTTGTATTAAGTTAGCATTCAGGCAGTTAGCATATAGGTAGGAAAGGATTAATAGTGGCATCTGTTGTTGCAAACCAACAGATAAACACAGAGACAACATATTGTCAGCGTGAAGCTGCTGACTGACACCCAGAAGCTAAGGGCACAATGATTTCCATGGCCCCGGAGATGGTTCTTGGACACAGGGCTGCTTTGACCTGGTGACCAGAAAATTGCCAACAAATAATCCCCTTCCAAAGGGCTTTCTCTGCCCTTTGCCCATGCAATACATTTCCTTCTATAAGGAAAGAACTTAATTAAATGCTGTATCAGTTAGGATTAGGTACAGCTGTGAGTGACAGAAAACCCAAATTAACAGTAGTTTAAACACACAAGATTTAATCCTCTCATTTGAGAAATCTAAAGTTTGACAATCCAGGGCACAGTTGGCAGTTTCATGAAGTTACCAGGACATGGTCTTCTCCCAGCTTTTAGCTCCATCATCTCTAGGCTGTGTCTCTCCTGCTTGTAACCCAAGGTGATTGCTTAAACTCTGGTTATTGTGTCACTTTTACAGACAGCAGAAGGGAAAAAGAGGGCAAAGGACAGTGCACCATTTTTCCTTAAGGACACTCTTCAGAAGCCACACATGAAATTTTCATTTACACACTAATGGTCAGGACTTAGCCACATGACCATACTGAGGTACAAGGGAGGCTGGGGAATATAGTGTTTAGCATGTGTCCTGCTAAAACTCAAAATTCTCTTACAAATGTGGAGAATAGATATTGAAGGTCAACCAGCTATCTCTGTCCCAAGTGTTGTGTATGTTGCAGATGGGGACAGAAAAACTAAATCAAGCTTTTTGATTTTCCCCCTGCCATCATGGACCAACAACTCTCCATTTCCCCTTATCTCGACCAATCTAAAATGTTTACAGCCTCCTAAACAAAATGGAAAAGCATCCAGAAAGATCCAAGAGAAGGGGAAGGGGCATCTGTAACATCAGTATTTCTCCCCCAAGTGATTTCAAAGCATTTTGTTTCACTTGATCATTGTATATGGCACAGTCTGGCCATCAGCTCTGTCTCATTTTTACTCTGATAAACTAGGAATGTGATGGGGGCGTGGGGGCAGTGCATTTGCCACTCTCATTAAAGCACACCAGTGGAACAATTAATCTTTTTGAATAAAGGTAACTCACATGTAATTTTGGATACTCCAGAAGGCACCTACCTACCTACTTATCACACCTACCACGCCAGATGTCCCGGTTGCCTGTGAGAAGTCTCGTGAAAACTTAAAGCCTCAAGGTGTCCCTAAACCATATGCCCAGTGTCCAAGACCCAGTTCTGGGGTCACTAGGTTCTCCTGGGGTGAAACAGTCCTTTTCTTAGGAATCCTTTCTTAGGAACTAAGAATTCTTATTTGTTTGGGGAGGTTTGCTGCACACATTTTCAAAAATGAAGAAATCTCTAATAAGGATGATTCTCAACTTATGGATTAACCATGCTTAATGATTCATTCAAGACAGGCTTTGCACAACTATTACATGCTTCTCGACCGTCTCTGTGACTGCCCATTTACGTGTGCTGACAGAATGCAAATTTAAGTTTAACAGAAGCCTAAGCAAAATATAATTGAGAAGGTAACTTTCCCCGAAATGATATACAAGGTAAAATAGAAATGATTTCAAAATTATCAGTGTCACATTCATTGATGTGGATAATTAAGAAACAACTATACAGAAAAGTATCATTATTTTGGGCCCCAGTAATTGAGAATTTGTGATTAAATTTCTACCCACTTCCTGTTCAAAATACCATTGCACTATCTCTGAATGAATAGTTAGTTCAGCAACGTAACAGTGTAAAGAAGATTGCAAAAGGGCATGTTTCACCTAGGAGGGATTGATCTCTTTTTAAGGACTTTGACACATTAATTATTTACATGCAAATGAGTGCTACTTATTCCAAATGAGTCTTATTTGTCATTAAAACTCTTATAAAACGACCTCACTTGGAAATATTTGTTTACCAGTTAGTTTGTTATTAGGTGTTATTGCAAATAATAAAACTACATCTAATCTTTTAAATATGTAACTTAAACCCTTCACAAATTGAGATTAACCCTCCCTGTATTTGGCCTGTATCACTGAGGTTTCCCTGTATGCATGAAGATATATTTAGCTATCCATAGGCTGAACCTAACCCATTTATAGATCAGCAACTATTTCTGCAAATGGGCCAACTAGCCCTGCTGTGTGCAGAAAACATTCAGGATAATTGAAAATTACCTGAAATATTTATAAGCTTTGAACGAGTTCAGTGAAGGCACTGGTCAGACATTCAGACTTTGATTCTAGTCTAATTACATCAAGTCACAGCCAATGATCTCAAATGATTAGAATGGCACTGAAAGTTTTTCTTTGTTTTGGTAGATCTAACCAGCTCAGTCACAAATCTGAGTAATTAGATATGTTTAATACAACTAAAACCAACAAAATATCATTTATAATACATTTAATATCTATGGCTTTTTGGTAAAGTAGATCATGTAATCCAGCTAGTTGCTTTATTATTAATTAAGTCCCAAGACTTAGTCCCTTGGCTTAGCAAATATGCTCACTAGGGAAGCAGTCTTTCATTTAATTAAGAGCATAAGACAACAGAGTTCAGACTCCAGTTTTTCTCCTTCTACCTTAAGCATTCTATTAGTCAGTCTCCTCACTTATAAAATGGGGACTCCAGTCCCTACCTCAAGAGTAAGGGTTTAGCATAGTGCCTGGAAAATATCATTATTATAGCTGTCATTAGGATTAGTGATAATATTTACTGAATTGACATGGAAAGGTAACAGAACTGAAGAACTTTAAAGGGGACAGACAGTCCCATTGGTGGCTAGTTGCAACAAGCTTAACCAATGAAGCTCCCAGTCATCAGCCATTGGCCATTGCAAAGTGTTTAGACCTCAGTTAACCTTTTTATACATTGATACTACTTGAAAACCCATTATGAACTGTGTGTGAGTGTAGCTGAAAAGGTCACCGTGGGATCAATCGTACCTTCCAAACTAAGCACATGTGAAGTCTGTCCTCTGATTAGTGAGCATGGCCACTATCCAAATTGCCTGCCACCTAGATTCTTCATATGCCACAACATATTGTATACATGTAAGAAATTCCCAGACTCACGGCATTTCAATAATTTTGAAGACATGTTCATAGATCACAATTGCCCAACAGAAAACCTCCATACAGCATCCATTGAATAGAACAAAATAACAAAATGAATGAAAGTCTGTCTAGAGTCAGTCAGCTAAGCATATTGTTTGTGGTCTTTTACTGAATAGCACACCTTTCAAAAAGCAGTGTTTATTCCTCCTCAACATCTTAATCTAAGAACACTGTATAAACTATTCGCCAATCTCTAACCCTTGAAAAGTATTTATCGGTACATTACCCACAGGAGCACCTGTAGGTGCATGTGAGGAATTCAAAGAAAGAAATCAGTCCTTGCTCAGACTCTAGCCATACAAATTAAGAGGTACAATTTGTCAGAGGAGAAAGAGGGGAACTGGAAGCTTCACTAGCTGGTGTGTATGTCTGTGAGTTGTTTGGTGTGTCGCAAGGGATTTGATAAAAATCATATTTAAACTACTGATGTTTGGGTATGATTTAATTGTTTCAAAGAGAGTGAAATCAAATTGATCCTTCTAATGACATAACTTTCATTTACTTACATTCCATTCATGCTGTCTTGAGTAGCAGCTAAATGGGCAGGGTTACACACAGAAAACGGTATTCCATATAACTCTGGGCATATTCAAAGGGAGGTGACTAGACAGCAACAGTCTCTATCCTGTATGTTGCAACTGGGAAAAGAAAGGTGGTTAAACCTCAGCTCAGAGTACCGTCTAAGGCACCTGCTGCCACCAGGCTTTGTCTTGCTCAGAGCTCCTCATTCCATGGTGTTTTTCACCCTCCCTCCTATCACCATCCCAACTCTTTCCTGTCTAGAAACCCGACATCTGGACATTACTCTTAGGTTTTATTTAGTACTAATCAGAGCATAAAAAATATCATTTAAAAAAATTCTTCTTTTCTATCTAGAGCCATGTGTTTTTGGAATGCTCATGGACCCACAATGAGATGTGGACATGAATTCACATTTGCCTGACAGCTGATATCATGTTGAGGTGAGGAAACTTTGGGACAAAAAATATAAAAGTTTATCTTAGGTAAATGGAGAAGCTCAATCACAGACAGATAGGGTGACATCGCCACCTATCCCCCAAGGTCACATTATCACCGTGTAATAATGGGGAAGTCTGGCTATAGGAGTCTAACTTTCTCCACTTTTGAGATGGGTTAGATAACAGTGACCTCCTTTTTTATTGATGGATTCTGAGGGCTATTAAATTAGCACTTCTTAAAGGAAGTTAAATAAATACTAAGCAGTAGTGTAAACAAATTTCACTTAAAACTATGAATAATGGAATCTCAGCTTCATTTATCATTTCTGGCAATGCAAATATATCAGAGGAAACTAGTCATTTCTTCAGCTTTCATGGAAAATTTGCAATTCAGAAATCATTCTTTGGGTTCTTTATGCCTTCCTGCTCAATCTGTCATTGACTGTTGAGATTAGTGCCTGCTTGTTGGTTCTGTTTCTGTTCCCCAGCAATCTGTTAGAAACTAATGGTAAATAAAAGGATACCCTGATGAAACAGTGTGGGCCTGAGGTTGAGAATGCAAGTTAGGCTGGAAAAGGTGAAGGACTGTATGCTGTGAGTTCAGTCTGGAAATGCAATCAGTAGACAGACCCACAATGGGAACTTCTAGGTCTAAATAAATCCCAATTTACTATTATTCCATTATTCAGAATATACACTTGATCTTCCATCTGTGTATGCCTGTTTAAGGCTCTGATACTCATGCACTAATCACAAACCCAACTTACAGCTTTTCCCATTGGGGGATGCTCTATTCCTCATGCTTGAATATTATGGTTGGATGGCTGCATTGCAGGATGAGAAAGCACTCTTAAATGAAGGAGTAGATCAGCATCACAAATTCCTTTTCAAAATACTTTGGCCCACACAGTTTGGGTTGGATCATCCCACATTATGGATGTTACATCCATATGCCCTCTCTAGGTGGCTGGCTTGGGCTTCTTCACAGAATGACAGTCTCAGAGTAGTCAAACTTCTTACGTGTAGGCTAGCTTCCGCCAGGGCAAGTGTTCCAAGAGACAGAAAGTGGAGACTGCTATTTTTTTTAATTTTTTTTAAGAAGATATTGGGGGTAGGAGTTTATTAATTAATTAATTTATTTTTGCTGTGTTGGGTCTTCGTTTCTGTGTGAGGGCTTTCTCTAGTTGTGGCAAGCGGGGACCACTCTTCATCGCAGTGCACAGGCCCCTCACTCTCGTGGCCTCTCTTGTTGCAGAGCACAGGCTCCAGACACGCAGGCTCAGTAGTTGTGGCTCACGGGCCTAGTTGCTCCGTGGCATGTGGGATCCTCCCAGACCAGGGCTCGAACCCGTGTCCCCTGCATTAGCAGGCAGATTCTCAACCACTGTGCCACCAGGGAAGCGCGAGACTGCCATTTTTTTAAAGGCCAAGCCTAGAAAGTGGCACATCTTCTTTTGTTCTATTATATTCTGTTATTCAGAAAAGTCATACAGGCCACTCAATTTCAACGGAAGGAGAAATAGACCCCACCTCATGATGAAAGGAGTTTCAAAGAATTTGAGACTGTTTATGATAGGCCACAGGATCCAAACTTATTTCTTTCCATATGGATAAGCAATTGACCCACTAAAACCTGCATGAGGTCACTACCAACAAAAAACCACTTTAAATTTAATTTTCAGGGGAGATTTTTGCCCCACCATCCAACACCAAGTTTTGAGACAGGCGATTTTCTTTAGAATCCCTTGGTGTGTGAGGAGGAGTATGTTTATTTCCAGTTTACCTTTGTACTGGGCACATAGCTTTTTGGAATCCTAATTTTATAAGAGAGTGGGTGTCTTACAGTAGATGTCCCACCTGGTTGACTCTGGTCTTTTTTTTTTTTTTTTTTTTTTTTTTTGTCTTTCAAAATATTTATGTCAAGTAGAAACTGGGAAGACAACCACACGTAAGACAGTTAAGTAAGAAAAAACCTTGACAAATACACTCATTTGGTCATCAAAATATAAAAATCTGAAAATGATATTGCATTAGATACTTTGATTGAAAACAATGTTATTCTATGTGTATATGTATAACTGATTCACTTCGCTGTACAGCAAAAACCAACACATTTTAAATCAACTATACTCCAATAAATTTTTTTAAAGTGTTATTCTATTCAAGTAATAAGCCCAAAGCAGTCCCAAACTAAGAGTTAAAGCTCTTCTATTCACACAGACAGACCTTAGACAAGAATCATATACATTTTTATCCAGAATGGTCCCCCACAAATCCTTACCTTTTTATTTTTGTTACTCTTATGAAAATTATTCAGTGTTTTGTGTTTTTCATAAATAATTTTTTTTCAAAATGCCACTAAACAACCATATCAACCTTGGACAATATCTAAAATCACTTTTACGAAAGTGGAAATAGCTAAAGAAGAATTCTCAGGTTAAGTGAGAGGCGTGGGTGTGGGTGGGTTATTAATTGACATGGAATAATTTTTCGTTTGATCGGCACAGTGACATTGCTGAACGTGCTTTGAAAGTTGGCCTACCTGATAACAACCCATGTGGACTCAAACCTTTTCTTGGTCCTAGAATTCTTTCTCAAAGGTATAAATGAGGCTCAAAAAATCACCAAGAGAAGGACGAGTAAAAGCTGAGTCCTTGCCAAGAGTGGGGTGCTGGCCAGAGACAGTCAAGTTCTTGTACACCCAGTGGAAACGCAAAGTGTCCTGGCACAGCTGTCCCCAAGGGCTGTCCCCCAGGGCATATGTGAGGTGGGTCTGGTGAAGGAGAGACAGGCTTATTTGGATGAGGGGCACACAGCACCTCTGGAGAGTCAGGGCTGGAGAGCGGACCCTTACCACTGAGGCCACCATGGCCTCCAGGTTGCCGCCCTGGGTTTGTCAGCCTGTCTCTGCCCTTTCCTCCCGGGCCGCCTCCAGCCTTCTGGCACTGAAGGGTTTCTTCCTCTTGCTCCTCATCTGAATCTGACTCATTGCTGCAGAAGTGAATGGTGGCTTGCACAGGGAAACTAGCCAGCACCTTCTCGCACGAACTCTGCAGATACTCTTGACGCTTAGAAATGGGTAAAAAGTCTTAACAGGATGCTGAAACCCAAAGGCCCCCTTCGATTCAAACCTTTGTTGGTCACTCCCGAGCTCAAGCTCACCTCCAGTTCTGGTGGGCTCAGCATCCTGGGGGCGGGGGGTGTCAGGATCCAAGGTCTCCATGGTGTTTGGCTCTTGGGCCGGAGCAGCGTCAGTGGTAGCCGGGGACCATCCCGGTGGCAGTGACCGACGCATCCCTGCGCCTCCCGGGCTCCGGCCGCTAGCTCGGGTCTCATAGTGCCATTGGAGCTCGCGCCCCTCCAGCAGCGCCAGCTATCCGCCACGCCTTTAACTGCTCTGGCGAGGGCGCTCTGACTCTGGTCTTTATCTCTAATCCCCTACACCCCACAAGGTCATAAAAAGCTGAAAGCTCAAATTCACGGTTTTGTTAATGTTCTCCGAGCAAAAGCAAGCTTACTTCTCTGGGTTCCTGTTTTTGTTTTGCTTCCTCTGCATATTCCTTACTTTCTTGACAACTCATTTATGCATTTAATACACACACACACACAAATAACACTGTTGAAAAAAATCAGGAATTAATGAATGCTAGCTTTATGGAAATGAAAAGGGGTGGAGGAGATGAGAGAACAGCCTTGGAAAATCTGTGCTCCAGGAGTGTGGAATTCAGTGGAAGCTGTCATTGCTTCCTTAATCAGTGCAAGACATTGATTTGTTTTGTTTTGTTTTGTTTTGCATTGATAGTGAGATTGCTATAGCTCACCCCAGGGGGACAGGAGATAGAACGTACTCATCCCATCTGGGTAAATAGTAAACCGCAAATAAGTCACTACTATGTTGTTGAATTTGTAAATAGTATTCTCCTAACAAGGAGATACTTCGAGTAACATTTCTTAAACTAAATGTGTTTTCCAATCATCATTACCAGGTAGATGTGAAGATTTGAACCTTGAGAAAGAAAGAAATTGATGAGAATTCATGGCAATTTGAAATGTTGGTATTCCTTTTTTTTTTTTTTTTTTTTTTTTTGCGGTATGCGGGCCTCTCACTGTTGTGGCCTCTCCCGTTGTGAAGCACAGGCTCCGGACGCGCAGGCTCAGCAGCCATGGCTCACGGGCCTAGCCACTCCGCGGCATGTGGTATCTTTCTGGTCCGGGGCACGAACCCGTGTCCCCTGCATTGGCAGGTGGACTCTCAACCACTGCACCACCAGGGAAGCCTGGTGGTATTCCATATTTTTAATTGTTGTTCTGTGTTTGTTTTACTTGGGGACATTGTTATGTGTCCTAAAAAGCAAATCATTAAATTATGTGCTTTAAAGGAAGTTTTATTAGCAAGTAAGCTTTTAAAACAAAACTCTGGGGACTTCCCTGGTGGTGCAGTGGTTATGAATCCACCTGCCAATGCAGGGGACACAGGTTTGATCCCTGGTCCAGGAAGATCCCACAGACTGCGGAACAACTAAGCCCACTCCCCACAGCTACTGAGCCTGCGCTCTAGAGCCTGCGAGCCACAACTACGTAGCCTACGCACTGAAACTACTGAAGCCCATGCACCTAGAGCCCATGCTCTGCAAAAAGAGAAGCCACTGCATTGAGAAGCCTGTGCACTGCAACAAAGAGTAGCCCCTGCTCTCCATGACTAGAGAAAGCCTGCATGCAGCAACGAAGACCCAATGCAGCCAAAAAATAAATTAAAAAAAAAAACTTAAAAAAAAACCTCTGGATCTTCTCCCATGCCTAAACCTGGGATGAGGTGATATAGTATAGCAGTTGCTATGATCTGAATGTGTCACCTCAAAATTCATACATTGAAACCCTAACCCCTGAAGGGTCATAGTATTAGGATGTGAGGCCTTTGGGAGATGGTTGAGTCATGAGGGTCTCATGACCTTTTATAAGGGCATGAGATTAATGCCCCAGAGGCCCCAGAGAGCTCACTTGCCCCTTCCACCATGTAAGGACACAGAGAGAAGGTACTATCTGTGCAAAGGCAGGCCCTCACCAAGCACAAATCTGCTAGCGCCTTGATCTTGGACTTCCCAGCCTCTAGAGCTGTAAGAAATACATTTCTGATGTTTATAAGCTACCCAGTCTCTGTTATTTTGTTATAGAAGCCCAAACAAAGTAAGTAAGTAGTCAAGAACAAGCTCTCCAATGTTACTTTCTAGCTCCGCCATTTCCTAGATAGATCATTTTTGTCAAGTCACTTCATCCCTCAACCTTAGTTACAGCATCTGCAAATGGGGACAAATGAATGTTAAATGAGATAACATGTGCCAAGTATAAGATCAGTCATGACACTTATTTGCCTGGCACTTAAGCACATAAATGTTAGCTGTAGTTGTTGTGGCTCTTATAATAATTATTAACATGAAATGAGCTCTAGGAATGATGGTATATGATCAGGGTATTTGTTATAGGTACTACTTGATGGTTAATAGGAAGACAATTAATTTTTTTTACATATTGGGATGACTATTTGACCTCAGTTAATTTTTTTTTTAATTGGAGTATAGTTGCTTTACAATGTTGGGTTAGTTTCTGCTGTACAGCAAAGTGAATCAGTTATACATGTACATATATCCTCTCTGTTTTAGGTTCCATTCCCATTTAGGTCACCACAGAGCATTGAGTAGAGTTCCCTGTGCTATACAGTAGGTTTTCATTAGTTATCTAATATTTTATACATAGTATATATGTCAATCCCAATCTCCCAATTCATCCCACCCTCCCCCTTCCCCCCTTGGTATCCATAAGTTTGTTTTCTACACCTATGACTCTGACCTAAGTTAGTTTAAAACAATTATACCATCAACTATACTCCAATAAAAATTTTAAAAAATAAAACAATTGCACCAAAATGGCTGTGACAGATTTCCTGCATCTTTCAATAAGGACCCTAATAAGTCCTTTACCTCTCAAAAGGAAATAGTCTAGTCTTCTATGAATAGTGTGTGTCAACAGGAAAAGTTTCAGTTAACCAAGCTCTTCTTACAACAATTACTGTATTTCACCTAAGATTGAACAGCAGTGTTCACTATTGCAGGGCAAGGCAATAGGAATTAAAGAGAATCTAATATGTTTAAGATTGTTGTATTTTTACTTTATCAAGAAAGTGTTGACTGAGATGGCTTCTTCAGTGTGCAGTTGTACTTACAGTTTTATTTATTAATGATCACCAATGGTCTCCATTACTTAGGTGTAATGGTTAAACAATTATCTTTTGCATTTGAACTGAGAAAAGAAGAAAGTCATTTAATTGCTAGTAATTTTTCCTCATTATACAAAAGCCCTGCCTTACTTCTTGGTAACATAATAATAATAGCCAGATAAAACAGTGAATTGGCAAACAATAACTCATTTTGCTCCTTAAAAGCCAAACTATAAATCCCAAATGGCCGCATATAGCATATAAGCCATAGGGCTGAAAAGAGTATATTTTCAAAAATGGATCTTGGTATGAGTTGAGGATAAGGGAGCTCTTTCTCCTATCCCATTGTGTCTTTGTAATAATGTGGTCAACCACAGCAACACAACTCTATGCACTGATTTAGTCCTCCTTTTCTTTTATCATCACCCCACTTTCCAGACTTGTACGTTCATCCCCCCCACCTCATACAGCATCTCCTTACCGTATTCTTGGAAGTGACTTGTTGTGATGACAGATTTGGGTGAATAATTCTGTCTTTCTGCATGAAGGAGAAAAAAATATATATGATATGCATTAGTCTTGTTCTGTGGTTTGACTCCCAGCTGCTCCCAAGCAGCTCACAGAGGACTAACACGGGTTTGATTAGAGAAATATGGGGTATTAGGAAGGTCACACAATTTCTGGCAGCTTTCTTGTAAATTAAATCCAAGTAATTTATTCTTGATGGTATCTATTTCAATTGTGGAGAGAGAGAGTGAAAGAAAACATAGTCTGAACATGACTTGGAAAACAGAAACTCTTGGGCTTTGCTCCCAGCCTTAATGTCAACTACCTCTGTAGCCTGGGTGTGCACCCCAGAAGGGTACTCCAAGGATTAATTAGCTTCTTAAATACTTTGAATGTGGAAATGTACTGAATAAACATATGACAGATTGAATTCACCAGAGGAAAAGAGAGACCTGAGCTGGAGAGGGTGGGGGTGGGAGGAGTGCAGAACAGTTATAGAGTGAGAGATTATTGAATGTTTGTTCATTCTTACTTTGGAACAATAAGAAGAAAATATCCTTAAGGAGTATTTTGCTTTATGTAAGCTGAAGGAGGGGGAAAAGAAGGCTAAAAAATCATCAGAAACTAATAGAATACTGTGATCCATAACCAGTGACTAGAGATGGGAGGCTGAGTGAGGACGAGAGTGAACCATATAATAATGTGGAGCAAGGCTCTGTGGCTAGAAACAAAACAACAACAAAAAAAAGAAAGCTAATCTTTCAAGAAAGGAAATAGGACACTGATCTTAGGAAGCAGGGAGCATTGTGGTACAGAAAGCAAGAGACAAGACTGGATAATTAGATGGACTTGTCCCAGAGGAAATAAGTCAGGACGAAGAGGAGGTGAGTAATATTAATGTTGTAGGTAGATGGACACTATAATATACCACATCAAGCCTGCTAATCTAAAACAAAGGAGTGTTGACGTGATGTAGTCAAAACGGCAGGGAATGATTGAAAATGAGATCGAAAATTTCAGCTGTAAGATAATAAGCTCATCATAAAATACTGCTTATCAGGTCAAAAAAGAAAACCACTGTGAAATGCTGAAGAGGTGGACAGTGAGACAACATAATGTGATCCAAGATGCGGTTTCGGTCAAGTATTAGAACACGAAAGGAGAGAGAAATGGAACAATAACACAAAGAAAGAGAGAGGTACTGAAAATTAGATGATACTGAGGGTGAGGGGCAGAACATTATAGGAAAAGATTTGTAGTGTAATAAGACTGAGTGTGGGTCTTAGACATGCATGCTCTCTAGGATTTCAATAAAGGAGGAGTTCAGAAGCAGGAATAGAACTATTCATATATGTGATTGGCTCATTGAACCCAGTATCTCTTCCCCATAATTACTTAGATGTCCAGTTTGCATTTGCTTCTGCAGAATAAATGTGTACACCTGGCCAAATCACTCTGCTATCATATTAGCCTGTCATCCAAGAAAATAGTCATAACTTGCTTTCCAATTAAGAGGTTCAAATTCCATCATTCCCCATTATTTCCTTTCAGGCAATAATTCCATCCAGCAAGGTTTGCTAGTACTATTACCTGTCCAGACATTTGGGAAATCCACTTCATTGACACCCATCATTTAACTCAAGCTTTACATTTTTGACTGAAATTTTAAAGTTAAAACCTTGTTATGAGCTTTTCTTTGCTTATCTTTATTTTATACAAAGTTGGCCCTTAAAATGCTTACAGAGCATTTCTTAAAATCCAGATTACAAAATTATTGGTGATTTAGCTAGTTACCCCTTCTGAATTGGCTAGATAAAAGCCATAAACCTTAATTACATAATAAAGTTCCCTTCTAAATATCAAAATCCCTAAGAGAACAATCATTTGCAGTATCCAGATCAAGATTTTGTATGCAAGATCACCAAGCATCCCACATGGGTTTTGGGCACAGGCTGTTACTGCTTCATGGTTGCATTGCCAGCTCAGCTTGACTTGCTTAACCCTCTGCCTGCCCTGCTTTATGTCACCTGAGCAAATTGATCCACAAAGGATAGAGGGGCCTTGGTTTGGAATAAAGTTGCCTCTTTAAGTGTTCTTCAAGTGTTTAATCCTAAACAAGGGCAGTTGCCCCACCCATAGGTTACCTCAATTAGCCAGTCAAGAGTGGCCCATCTACTTATTGCAACAACTTGCTTTATACATTTTTTAAAAATTATTATTAATATTATTCCCAATAACACCTTCAATATAAAAGTTAATAAGTGCTCACTGCAAAAAAAATTAAATATATGGAAAACCACAAAGAGAAAAACAGAGGCAAAGACCTTGACTAGATAGTGCTCCAAAGAAGGTAGACAAATAGCCAACAAATACATGAAAATATGCTCAACATCACCGATCATCAGGAAAACATGAATCAAAACTGTAATGAGGGGCTTCCCTGGTCGCGCAGTGGTTGAGAGTCCGCCTGCCGATTCAGGGGACACGGGTTCGTGCCCTGGTCCGGGAAGATCCCACACGCCATGGAGCGGCTGGGCCCGTGAGCCATGGCCGCTGGGCCTGCGCATCCGGAGCCTGTGCTCCGCAATGGGAGAGGCCACAGCAGTAAGAGGCCTGTGTACCGTAAAAAAAAAAAAAAAAAAAAAAAAAAAAAAAAAAGTAATGAGATATCACCTCATGTCTATTAGGGTAACCACTATAAAAAAATTTTAAAAAAAACAGGAAATAATAAGTGTTGGTGAGGATGTGGAGAAATTGGAACCCTTGTGCAGTATTGGTGGGAATGTGAAATGGTGCAGTGTTACGGAAAATAGTATGAAGTTTCCTCAAAAATTAAAAATGGAATTACCATATGATCTAGCAGTACCATTTCTTGGTATTTATCCAAAAGAATTGAAAGCAGGATCTCAAAGAGATTTTTACACACACATGTTCATTGCAACATTATTCACAATAGCCAAGAGTCAGAAGCAACCCAAATGTCCATCAGTGTATGAACAAATAAAGGAAATGTGATATATACATACAACAAACTACTATTCGGCCTTAAAAAAGGAAATCCTGTCCCATGCTACAACATGGATGAATCTTGAGAGCATTATACTAAGTAAAATAATTCAGTGACAAAAAGACAAATACTGTATGATTTCACTTATATGAAGTATCTAAAGTAGTCAAACTCATGGAAACAGAAAAGGGTGGTTACCAGCGGCTAGAAGGAGGGGAAAATGGGGAGTTGTTGTTCAATGGATATAGAGGTTTAGTTTTGCAAAATGAAAAAGTTCTAGAGATCTCTTGCACAAAAAGTTCCAGAGATCTGTGAATGTAGTTGACACTACTGAGCTGTACACATAAAAATGGTCAAGATCATAAATTTTATGGGTTTTTATTACTCACAATTTAAAATATTTAAAGAAAAAAAGAAGCAGCAGCAGCAGCAATAGCTTGAAAAGCACCTGTGCATTAGTACTTATGGACTTGTCAAGCCTGGAACGTTACCAGGATGTGAATGAGCCTGGGCTAGACTACTGGAGGTTACAAGACCACATCTCAGCAGACAGTCAATCAGCCACCAGACAGCTAACCAGTCATCAGCCAACCCAGCAGCCAATAACAGACACATGCATGGGCCACAGCAAAGATCTGCTGAGCCTGACTCAGATCTGCAGAAGCCCCCAGATGAAAACAGCCCAAATTGTTGACCTGTATATTTTTGAGCTAAGTAAATCATTGTTATTTGGGGGAAATTTTTTAATAAAACAGAAATCACTCAAAATTCTTCCACTTAGAGGGAACCCTTGTGAACTAATATAAGTTTTGTGTATGTGTTTATGGTTTATGCATGTAACAGTATTCTGTCAGGTGTTTACACCTTTATTTCTTTAATCCCAATGCATTTAGCTTGTTTTAAAATCTTGTGATATTGAAAATAACACTGAGATGAGCACTTTGTGGATATATTTTGTGTACAACCATGATTATCTTCTTAGGATGAATTCTTAGACATTGGATATCTGGGTGAAAGTTATATAAATTACTCAGGTATCTTAAAAGTATTCACTAAATCCTTTTTAAATGGGGGAGGCAGAGTTTCTTTTCACATCTGTTCACTAAGTTACACTTTTAAAAAATGATCTAGTATTGTTTAACTGTAAAAATAATTTGATTAACTACTTTGGGTGAGCAGACAAAAAAGAAATCTATAGGCAATGAAAACAGATATTAGTGGGTAAATTCTTATGACAGTTGAGAGACACGCAAATGCAATCCAAATAGAAAAAAAAAAAACTTATTGCTGCTGTTCTGATGTCTGCCTGGTCTGTAAAACGTAGCAGATTTTTCAGTGCCTGTGGTGAAATGCAGCACATATTTGAGTGAGAAACCAGACACTAAGAGCTTTATATGTTAATAATGCTGTGAGATCCACTAAATTGTTTGCGTATAAATTTGCCCCAAACACTTAGTTTTATTCACACCCTGGAAGAAGTAATATAAATGTCTATTTATTGTTCATCTTCATCTATTTTAAATGCCAGCCAATGTGTGAATGGTTCATATCAGAAGGCTATTTAGCTGAAGACTATCATTAAAATGGCATAAATCAACATTCTTTTTATTAAGTAAGCCTTCATCCTAGCTAAATATTTTGGATCTCAAGCAAGGGAAACCCTTGTCCTTTTAAACTAGGGAGTAAATAGATGTCTAGTCCCTCTTATTCACTGTAATGCAAGTATGACCTGGTTCTTATATGTGCACGTTGTTGGGGAAAAAGAGCAGTATTTTCTTAGGCAGACAAGAGTGTTTAGCTTATACCCAACATGGTAAGTATAGACTAGGACATTCAGATAATGTTCAACAACTGGTGATTTTCTGGGTGATGTGGATGAGGAATGTCAAAAATGCCTCCTAAACATTGATCAAATCTATGAGGCACTGTTTACAAAGAATGTCACCTGCCATATCAGTAAACAAAGGATGTTGCAGCCATCAAGCCCTCAGATACTGCAGTCACCCCTAACTGTGCACCCAGTGGGGATTCAGGATGAAGAAAAGCAGTATACTGGCCTTTGATAGTTAAAGTACATATGAAAGGATTGATTTCAATGAGCACAGGCTCTTGCATCTTCCCATACATAGAAAAGCGTTAAATTCATTAACTTGAGATGTCTGGTTTTCTTTAATTAATAGTAATCATTTGATGTTCTGACTACCTGGTTTTTGTTGCAAAAACTCCTATATATCCCTTCTTCTCCCTTAGCTCTTTGGAGCAGTCCCTCAGAGCTACCTGAGGGGCTGTCTCTCAGGCTTAAATCCTTATAAAGCCTGCCAGAAAAAACATAATTCTAAACTTTTAGGTTGTGCATTTTTTTCCAGTCAACACTGACTAATATTTGGGGTGCATTCCTATAAGCATAGAAGGTTTAGTTGCCATTCATAATGCATTTAATGGATGTTTCTTGTCAATTCTCTGCACATATTCCTTTGAGAATTAGCAGAACTTTGAATCAGTATGTAGGCAACTAATAATTAGCCCACTTAGTCGATCTCTGGGCCTCAAATCTTACAGGAGATGCTTAGGAAGTAACTATTTCTATAAAGTTAGGGAAGCTTGGTTGTAAATGAGACCATTCTCACACATAATCCTTCTCTTTCTAATTCCCAGAGTGTGTATGTGTGTTGGAGGAGGGTCAGTGTGTGTGACTGGAGAGAAGCTCCAATATTCTAACAGTTGGGGTCAACAGTCCCACTGAACCCCAAGAAAATTGTCTTCACTGCTGCTCCATGAACTTCATTCACAAAGCAAGTGGTGAGAATGAATCTTACCAAATTCTAGCAGTGGAGCCAAGTCAGTGTGAAACTGAGCATTGAGAACAAATTTAAGAAGATGCAGTATTTTGGTAATTGTTAAAATAATTTTATTTCTTTTGGTGGTGGCCATTGGGATTGGGAACGTACTCCCTTCCCCCACCTCCCACCTTGAAATGCAAACAAAGGCTTGTTAAAGTACTGCTATGAGGAGTGGTTTGGTTCTTGAAGAGCAGGAGTGTTTATTTGCTCTCTTTCATTTGCAAAGCATCATATGAGTTTTGCAGATGGCACTTATAAAAGAAATGGTTCAAATACCTATTTGATCTGGCCCTGACACACACACTTACATGCACATACAAGTTCAAGTCAACCTGATTTCCTCCCACTTTAGAAAAATAATTTATAAGAGACATTTATGGTTTTAGCATTTATACCTAAAATATGGTATTTAGCAAGACACAAAAACCTCTCTTGCTAGCGCTCTCTCTGTCTCTGTCTCTGTCTCTCTCTGTCTCTGTCTCTGTCTCTGTCTCTCTCTCTCTCTCTCTCTCACACACACACACACACACACCTTTTGGAAAGAAGAGAAACTTAAGAAGCATAAAACTTTACCTGGTATATAACCTAGAAACGGTACATTTAGGGTATTTTAAATCTAAGGTCTATGATTGAATTCTATCTCCCCCACCTCAAAAATATGAGTTAGGTGCTTTCTTTTTAACCAAAGACTAGACTCTCTTATCTTTGAATTTCTCACTTGAGGAATATAGGGCCTGAATATCCTTGAGATATTTGTAGATACAGAAAATAGAGTGAGGGCTTCCCTGGTGGCGCAGTGGTTGAGAGTCCGCCTGCCGATGCAGGGGACACAGGTTTGTGCCCCGATCCGGGAAGATCCCACATGCCGCGGAGCGTCTGGGCCCGTGAGCCATGGCCGCTGAGCCTGTGCATCCGGAGCCTGTGCTCTACAACGGGAGAGGCCACAACAGTGAGGGGCCCACGTAAAGCAAAAAAAAAAAAGAAAATAGAGTGAGATTGCTGACAAGCAAAGCAAATCTTTCAAGTACGTAAGTGGAAAGTGGAAATAAGATAGCATGGTAATTAACACAGATAAAAATAGTTCATATGCTTCCCTATATTTCTTATGGGTGATAAACTGCCTTAGCTGGAAACTACATTTTCAAGCTGTAAATCTTCATATGACTAATGACTTCTCTATATCTTGCAATGAAATTAGAGAACAAATATTAAGATGTAGTGTTTATTTATCTGTAAAATTATAATACCAGAGCAACAGCATGAACCTGTACATGAAATTATGGCCACAAATTATTACTTGATGGCCATTTTCTCCCATTAAATTATATGGGTAGCAGTAGGTAGATAGAAATGCAAGATAAATAAAGTTCATGGCCTGCATCTTGTCAAGTGGTTAAAAGGTTTCCATTGAAAGGACCAATTCATGTTGGAAATATTTATTTTAATTTGAATCTCTTTCATGTATTACAAACTCAGTTGGCTGAAAAGGAAGATCAGAGCTATCTTGCAAACGTCTTTGAAGAGTGCATTTGCCACACCTTAATTTGTATGTCTATTGTAGAATGTCTCTATAAGTGGATATCTCTGGCTTCCCACATATCACAAGTGCTTCAGCCGATTGTTAAACCAGAGAAAGGTACATCAGAAAAATAATGCTTCTGTTGCCTTTCCTGGGCATCCAGTGTGAGTTGCTTCCTCAGTCTAAAGATTACATGGAAGGTGGTTAAGAATCCACCTTCCAATGCAGGGGATGTGGGTCTGATCCCTGGTCAAGGAACTAACATCCCACGTGGGACAACTAAGCCCACACGCTGCAACTACTGAGCCCACGTGACACAACTAGAGAGCCCGCATGCCACAGCTACAGAGCCCACATGCTCAGGAGCCCCCACGTCACAACTAGAAAGCCCGTGTGCTGCAACTACTGCACCTCTGTGCTCTGGAGCACACACACCACAACTAGAGAGAAGCCCACATGCCACAATGAAAGATCCTGGTGCTGCAACTAAGACCCAACGGAGTCAAAAATATAAATAAATATATATATATTTTTTTAATTTAAAAAAGTAAAGATTACCTGGAGGGATTTAGCTAGGAACTTAGAACCGCCCTCAAACATGTACATGAATTTCTGGGCACCATTCACACTTTTTTTTTTTTTTTTTTTTTTTTTTTTTGCGGTACACAGGCCTCTCACTGTTGTGGCCTCTCCTGTTGAGGAGCACAGTCTCCGGATGTGCAGGCTCAGCAGCCATGGCTCATGGGCCCAGCCGGCTCCATGGCATGTGGGATCTTCCTGGACTGGGGCACGAACCCACATCCCCTGCATCAGCAGGCGGACTCTCAACCACTGCGCCACCAGGGATGCACCATCCTTCACTTTTTTTTAAGCTCTCTGCATAGTCCATGGGTGAGAACTAACCTAATTCCAACAGAGGTGGGAAAAGACTGGTTTTGATTCACAAGTCAGCAGTTGTTAAATCTTGAGTCTAATTACATAAGCCACCTCGTAATGTGGAAGAAGTATTTGGAATCAAAGGATATTGATATATTATAGAAAATATAAAAAGTGTAATGCTTTTAATTCTTGGAGTTTAATCAGAGTCTGAATGCCCACGTATCTGGGATGTTGTGAGGTAGATTTCTATATTGGGTGTATCGTCTGAGGTCCATTCCAACTTTCTGATTCTATGACTTGGAGGTAGAATTACTAAATATGAATATTTGGGGCATAGCCTTATCCTGATGATTTTTATAGTTTTAGTACATAGACACTTGTGCAAATTAGAAGATGCTCCCTTTGGTAAGGTGAGAAGGTGTAGCCCAGAATCTATAATAAAACACCTGGGTAAACAAACTGAGTGTTAAATGTTAATGTCCATCAGTTTGCCCATTTGATCATTGCTTTATTATAATTCTTATGCTATTAAACATCAGTCTGGCGAGTTCTGGTGATGGAAGACTGGCTTATATCAACTAAAACTCCCATACACAACAATTATAAACTCTGGAAAAGAAAACATAAAAATAACTGCTATTTGAAGGAACTGGAGAGTAAGCAAAGCCTTCAGAAATTGTAGGGTTTTTTGACCCTTGAAGAAAGGAAATCATACTGTTTGGGGACCACCTTCATACGTCTTTTCCCTGAGACCAATTCCCAGCCTGAGCATCATGGAGGTGGAGGGGAGTTGATAAGCAGATTTGCAAGCTCAACCCATGTAAGGTTTCCTCTTTTCAAGATTTCCCCCCTCGCTAGTGTGCCACGCCTAGCCGGGAGGGTGTCCGGGAAAAAGTCTGGATCTATGGAAGAAGCAAGAGACTTTTTCTTCCCTATTTGTTTCCTGGTGTGCGAGGAGAGGGGATTAAGACCACTGCTTAAAGGAGCTCCAGAAACGGGCGCAAGCCATGGCTATCAGCGTGAACCCCAGAGACGGGCATGAGATGCTAAGGCTGCTGCTGCCGCCACCAAGCAGCCTGTGTGCGAGCACAGGTCATTATCCACACCTCCCTTCCAGGAGCCTATACAGCCCGCCACTGCCAGGGTCTCGTGATCCAGGGACAACTTCCCCGGGAGAACACACGGCTCGCATCAGGCTGTTGCAATGTCCCACCAGCCTCTGCCGCGGCAGGCTCACCCCACATCTGTACCCCTCCCTCCACCCGGCCTGAGTGAGCCAGAGCCACTGAATCAGCTGCTACTTTAACCCCGTCCTGTCTAAGTGAAGAACAGAGGCCCTCAGGATAGCTACATGCAGAGGCGGGGCCAAATCCAAAGCTGAGCCCCGGGAGCTGTGCGAACAAAGAAGAGAAAGGGAAATCTCTCCCAGCAGCTTCAGGAGCAGCGGATTAAATCTCCACAATCAACTTGATGTACCCTGAATCTGTGGAATACCTGAATAGACAATGAATCATCCCAAACTGAGGAGGTGGACTTTGAGAGCAAGATTTATTATTTTTTTCCCTTTTCCTCTTTTTGTGAGTGTGTATGTGTATGCTTCTGTGTGAGATTTTTTCACTATAGCTTTGCTTTCATCATTTGTCCTAAGGTTCTGCCCATCCGTTCTTTTTCCTTTTTTTTATTTAAAAAAATTTTTTTCATAATAATTATTTTTTATTTTTTATTTTAATACTTTTATTTTATCTTACTTGATTTGATTTGATTTTATTTTATCCCTTTCTTTCTTTCTTTCTTTCTATTTTTTCTCCCTTTTATTCTGAGCCGTGTAGATGAAAGGCTCTTGGTGCTCAAGCCAGGAGTCAGTGTTGTGCCTCTGAGGTGGGACAGACAACTTCAGGACACTGGTCCACAAGAGACCTCCCAGCTCCATGTAATATGAAATGGTGAAAATCTCCCAGAGATCTCCATCTCAACACCAACACTCAGCTTCACTCAACAACCAGCAAGCTACAGTGCTGGACACCCTATGTCAAACAACTAGCAAGACAGGAGCACAGCCCCATCCATTAGCAGAGAGGCTGGCTAAAATCATAATAAGTCCACAAACATCACCAAAACACACCACCAGACATGGACATGCCCACCAGAAAGACAAGATCTGACCACCAGAAAGACAAGATCCACCCTCATCCACCAGAACACAGGCACTAGTCCCCTCCACCAGGAAGCCTACACAACCCACTGAACAAACCTCAGCCAACAGGGACAGACACCAAACACAACGGGAACTACGAACCTGCGGCCTGTGAAAAGGAGACCCAAAACACAGTAAGATAAGCAAAATGAGATGACAGAAAAACACACAGCAGATGAAGGAGCAAGATAAAAACCCACCAGACCCAACAAATGAAGAGGAAATAGGCAGTCTACCTGAAAAAGAATTCAGAATAATGATGTAAAGAAGATCCAAAATCTTGGAAATAGAATAGAGAAAATGCAAGAAAAATTTAACAAGGACCTAGAAGAACTAAAGAGGAAACAAGCAATGATGAATAACACAATAAATGAAATTAAAAATACTCTAGAAGGGATCACTAGCAGAATAACTGAGGCAGAAGAACGGATAAGTGACCTGGAAGATAAAATAGTGGAAAAACCTACTGCAGAGCAGAATAAAGAGAAAAGAATGAAAAGAACTGAGGACAGTCTCAGAGACTTCTGGGACAACATAAAACACACCAACATTCGAATTATAGGGGTTCCAGAAGAAGAAGAGAAAAAGAAAGGGACTGAGAAAATATTTGAAGACATTATATGTGAAAACTTCCCTAATATGGGAAAGGAAATAGTTAATCAAGTCCAGGAAGCACAGAGAGTCCCATACAGGATAAATCCAAGTAGAAATATGCCAAAACACATATTAATCAAACTCTCAAAAATACAAAGAAAACATATTAAAAGCAGCAAGGGAAAAACAACAAATATCACATGAGGGAATCCCCATAAGGTTAACAGCTGATCTTTCAGCAGAAACTCTGCAAGCGAGAAGGGAGTGGCAGGACATATTTAAAATGATGAAGAGAAAAACCTACAACTGAGATTACTCTACCCAGAGAGGATCTCATTCAGATTTGATGGAGAAATTACAACATTTACAGACAAGCAAAAGCTGAGAGAGTTCAGCACCACCAAACCAGCTTTACAATAAATACTAAAGGAACTTCTCTAGGCAAGAAACACAAGAGAAGGAAAAGACCTACAATAACAAACCCAAAACAATTAAGAAAATGGGAATAGGAACATACATATTGATAATTACCTTAAATGTAAATGGATTAAATGCTCCTACCAAAAGACACAGACTGGCTGAATGGATACAAATAAAAGACCCGTATATATGTTGTGTACAAGAGACTGACTTAAGGCCTAGGGACACATACAGACTGAAAGTGAGGGGATGGAAAATGATGTTCCATGCAAATGGAAATCAAAAGAAAGCTGGAGTAGCAATTCTCATATCAGACAAAATAGACATTAAAATAAAGACAATTAAAACAGACAAAGAAGGACACTACATAATGATCAAGGGATCAATACAAGAAGAAGATATAACAATTGTAAATATTTATGCACCCAACGTAAGAGTACCTCAATACATAAGGCAAATGTTAACAGCCATAAAAGGGGAAATCAACAGTACCACAATCATAGTAGGGAACTTTAACACCCCACTTTCACCAATGGACAGATTATCAAAAATGAAAATAAATAAGGAAACACAAGCTTTAAATGATACATTAAACAAGATGGACTTAATTGATATTTATAGGACTTCCCATCCAAAAACAAAAGAATACACATGTTTCTCAAGTGCTCATGGAATATTCTTCAGGATAGATCATATCTTGGGTCACAAATCAAGCCTTGGTAAATTTAAGAAAATTGAAATCGTATCAAGTATCTTTTGCAATCACAATGCTATGAGACTACATATCAATTATAGGAAAAGATCTGTAAAAAATACAAACACATGGAGGCTACACAATACACTACTTAGTAACCAAGAGATCACTGAGGATATCAAAGAAGACATCAAAAAATACATAGAAACAAATGACAATGGAGACATGATGACCCAAAACCTATGGGATGCAGCAAAAGCAGTGCTAAGAGGGAAGTTTAGAGCAAGAAAATCTTAGCTTAAGAAATAGAAAACATCTCAAATAAACAACCTAACCTTGCACGTAAAGCAATTAGAGAAAGAAGAACAAAAAACCCCCAAAGTTAGCAGAAGGAAAGAAATCATAAAGATCAGATCAGAAATAAATGAAAAAGAAATGAAGGAAATGATAGCAAAGATCAATAAAACTAAAAGCTGGTTCTTTGAGAAGATAAACAAAACTGACAAACCATTAGCCAGACTCATCAAGAAAAAATGGGAGAAGACTCAAATCAAGAGAATTAGAAATGAAAAGGAGAAGTAACAACTGACACTGCAGAAATACAAAAGATCATGAGAGATTACTACAAGCAGCTCTATGCCAATAAAATGGACAACCTGGAAGAAATGGACAAATTCTTAGAAGTGCACAACTGCCGAGACTGAACAAGGAAGAAATAGAAAATATGAGCAGACCAATCACAAGCACTGAATTTGAAACTGTCATTCAAAATCTGCTAACAAACAAAAGCCCAGGACCAGATGGCTTCACAGGCGAATTCTATCAAACATTTAGAGAAGCGCTAACACATATCCTTCTTAAACTCTTCCAAAATAAAGCAGAAGGAGGAACACTCCCAAACTCATTCTACGAGGCCACCGTCACCCTGACACCAAAACCAGACAAAGATGTCACAAAGAAAGAAAACTACAGGCCAATATCACTGATGAACATAGATGCAGAAATCCTCAACAAAATATTAGCTAACAGGATCCAACAACACAGTAAAAGGATCATACACCATGATCAAGTGGGTTTTATTCCAGGAATGCAAGGATTCTTCAATATACGCAAATCAATCAACGTGATACACCGTAGTAACAAATTGAAGGAGAAAAACCATATGATCATCTCAATAGATGCAGAGAAAGCTTTTTACAAATTCAACACCCATTTATGATAAAAACCCTGCAGAAAGTAGGCATAGAGGGAACTTTCCTCAACATAATAAAGGCCATATATGACAAACCCACAGCCAACATCGTACTCAATGGTGAAAAGCTGAAACCATTTCCACTAAAATCAGGAACAAGACAAGGTTGCCCACTCTCACCACTCTTATTCAACACAGTTTTGGAAGTTTTAGCCACAGCAATCAGAGAAGAAAAGGAAATAAAAGGAATCCAAATTGGAAAAGAATTAAAGCTGTCACTGTTTGCAGATGACATGATAATATACATAGAGAATCCTAAACATGCTACCAGAAAACTACTAGAGCTAATCAATGAAGTTGGTAAAGTAGCAGGACACAAAATTAATGCACAGAAATCTCTGGCATTCCTATACACTCCTGATGAAAAATCTGAAAGTGAAATTAAAAAAACACTCCCATTTACCATTCCAACAAAAAGAATAAAATATCTAAGAATAAACCTACCTAAGGAGACAAAAGACCTGTATGCAGAAAATTATAAGACACTGATGAAAGAAATTAAAGACTATACAGATAGATGGAGAGATATACCATATTCTTGGATTGGAAGAATCAACACTGTGAAAATGACTCTACTACTCAAAGCAATCTACAGATTCAATGCAATCGCTATCAAACTACCAATGGCATTTTTCACAGAACTAGAACAAAAAATTTCACAATTTGTTTGGAAACAAAAAAGACCCTGAATAGCCAATGCAATCTTGAGAATGAAAAATGGAGCTGGAGGAATCAGGCTCCCTGACTTCAGACTATACTACAAAGCTACAGTTATCAACACAGTATGGCACTGGAACAAAAACAGAAATATAGATCAATGGAACAGGATAGAAATCCCAGAGATAAACCTATGCACATATGGTCACCTTACCTTTGATAAAGGAGGCAAGAATATACAGAGGAGAAAAGACAGCTTCTTCAATAAGTGGTGCTGGGAAAACAGGACAGCTACATGTAAAATTGTGTAATTAGAACACTCCCTAACACCATACACAAAAATAAACTCAAAGTGGATTAGAGACCTAAATATAAGGCCAGACACTATCAAACTCTTAGAGGAAGACATAGGCAGAACACTCTATGACTTAAAGCACAGCAAGATCCTTTTTGACCCACCTCTTGGAGAAATGGAAATAAAAACAAAAATAAACAAATGGGACCTAATGAAACTTAAAAGCTTTTGCACAGCAAAGGAAACCATAAGCAAGACCAAAAGGCAACTCTCAGAATGGGAGAAAATATTTGCATAGGAAGCAACTGACAAAGGATTAATCTCCAAGATTTACAAGCAGCTCATGCAGCTCAATAACAAAAAAAACAAACAACCCAATCCCCAAATGGGCAGAAGACCTAAATAGACATTTCTCCAAAGAAGATATACAGATTGCCAACAAACAGATGAAAGAATGCTGAACATCATTAATCATTAGAGAAATCCAAATCAAAACTACCATGAGATATCATCTCACACCAGTCAGAATGGCCATCATCAAAAAATCTAGAAACAATAAATGCTGGAGAGGGTGAGGAGAAAAGGGAACACTCTTGCACTGTTGGTGGGAATGTAAATTGATACAGCCACTATGGAGAACAGTATGGAGGTTCCTTAAAAAACTAAAAAAAGAAACTACCATCCGACCCAGCAATCCCACTACTGGGCATATACCCTGAGAAAACCATAATTTAAAAAGAGTCATGTACCAAAATGTTCATTGCAGCTCTATTTACCATAGCCAGGACATGGAAGCAACCTAAGTGTCCATCAACAGATGAATGGATAAAGAAGATGTGGCACATATATACAATGGAATATTACTCAGCCATAAAAAGAAACGAAACTGAGTTATTTGTAGTGAGGTGGATAGACCTTGAGTCTGTCATACAGAGTGAAGTAAGTCAGAAAGAGAAAAACAAATACTGTATGCTAACACATATATATGGAATCTAAGGGGAAAAAAAAGCAGTCATGAAGAGCCTAGGGGTAAGATGGGAATAAAGACACAGACCCTACTAGAGAATGGACTTGAGGCTTTGGGGAGGGGGAAGGGTAAGCTGTGACAAAGTGAGAGAGTGGCATGCACATATACACACTACCAAACGTAAAATAGATAGCTAGTGTGAAGCAGCCGCATAGCACAGGGAGATCAGCTCGGTGGTTTGTGAACACCTAGAGGGGTGGGATAGGGAGAGTGGGAGGGAGGGAGACACAAGAGGGAAGAGATATGGGGACATATGTATATGTATAACTGATTCACTTTGTTATAAAGCAGAAACCAACACACCATTGTAAAGCAATTATACTCCAATAAAGATGTTAAATATATATATATATACATATATATATATATATATATATATATATATATATATATATATATATATATTGCCCCCCTCAAATTCCAATCACTATAGCATCCACAAACTCCAACCTTAACACAGGAGACAGGAATGTTTTTGTGTAAAGGATCAGATAGTGCAATAAATAATTATGACTTTATAATACAGTCTCTGTTGCATAATCCCCTTTGTTTTCCTTTTTGCTTTATATAAACTTTTACAAATACAAAAACCATTCTTAGTTCCCATTTTTAGCTAGAGGGCCCTATAAAAACAGGCCATTTTTGTCCAGGAGGCAGTAGTTTGCCTATTCCTGATCGAATACCTCAAGCAAATAAAACTGTGCCATCTAACATACATGTATTTGCATTCCCAGAAGGAGAGGAGAGAGAGAATGGAACAAAAAAAGCATTTGAAGTCAAAATCCTGAAAAATTTCCAAATGTGATGAAAAGCATCAATATACTAATCTAAGAAGCTTAAGAAGCTTAGTGAACCCCCAAGAAATATAAATACATAAAACAAAAAAACCCAAGGCTCTTCATAATCAAATTTCCCAATAACAAGGTACATAGAACATCTTGAAAATTACTCTTTTTATATTATTAACTCTGAGTAGACTTTGAAATATTAAGGATACATATTGTCATTCCTAAAGCACGTACTAAAAATAATACAAAAACTCAAAGGTTAAAGCTATAAGAGGAACTTAAATGGAAAACTTAAAAAAATTAATTAACCCAAAAGATGACAGGAAAGGAGAAATAGAGAAACAAAAAACTCAAATGAGAATGCTAGAAAACAAACTGAAAAGCAAAATAGTAGACTTAAACCCAACCATATCAATAAACTATTCTACATGTAAGTAGGCTAATCTCTCCAACTGAAAGGCCAAAATTTACAGATTGTTTTTTTAAGTGACTTTATCTATGCTATTACAGGCATTGTGTTTTGATATTATGACACAGAGAGATTGAAAATAAAAGTATAGAAAAAGTTATATTGTACAAACAATAAACATAAGAAAGCTTGTATTTCTTTGTGATTATTAAACTAATAAATATAACTTGAGATAAAGAGGGAAATTTCATACTATAAAAGTGTTACTATATAGGAAAGACATGACAACTAAATTTGTTTTTGTAGCTAAAAATATTGCTTCAGCTAAAGCTGACATAACAAAAGGGAGAAATAAACAAATCCATAAAGGGCTGTGTATATGCTCATAAAAGACCTGAGAAAGCCCTCAGCTCTCCCCTCCGTCTGACTTTCAGGTTCTGTACAAACAGGAAGTGAAAGATAAGGCAGAGTTGTAAATTGCCTGGCTGAGTGTTGCTAGCATATTCCGAAACATACACACACCCAGTGCCCATCTGCAAAGACTAGGAGATTTTTTTTTAGTTCTAGCCTTTAAAGAAATTTCTGTACAGTCACTGGTTGACTACTAACCTGAAGGAACAGAGACTTCAGTGGCCATGTACAACAAAGAATACACACTTTACAAAATTAGTTCAGAAAAGTCTCTAACAACCAAACAGACAATTACTACTACAACAAGCAGCACCAACAATCCCTGGGGAGGGAGGAATCTAATTTCTGGAGTTGCCACATTATAATTTTCAAAAAGTCCAGTTTTCAACAACAAAAAATTATGAGGCATGGAAAGAAACAGGAAAGTATAGCCAGTACATAGGGGAAAGGGCAATCAATAGAAACTCTCCTTGAGGAAGCCTAGATATAGGACTTACTACACAAAGACTTTAACTATTTTAAATATGTTTATAGAGCTAAAGGAAATCACATACAAAAAATCTGAAGGAAACTTTGAGAACAATATTTCATGAAATAGAGAATCTCAGTCAAGAGATAGAAATTGTAAAGAGAAACATATAGAAATTCTGGGGTTAAATTGTACAATAACTGAAATGAAAAGTTCACTAGAGGCACTCACTAGAAAATGTAACCTGACATGAGTTCAATTGAGGTTATCTAGTCTGAGGAACCAAAAGAAAAAAAAAATGAAGGAAAATGAAATAAAAGAGCCTAAGACAACTGTAGGACAACACCAACCATACCAACATATGAACATATGCATAATGGGAGGCCCAGAAGGAGAGAAAGAAAGGGGCAGAAAGAATATTTGAAGAAATAATGGCTGAAAACTTCCCCAATTTGATGAAAAACATCAATCTACACATCCAAAAAGGTCAATGAACTCCAAGTAGGATAAACTTAACAATATCCACAGTAAAACACATTATAATAAAACTGTCAAAAGCCAAAACCTAAGAGAGAATTTTGAAAGAAGCAAGAAAAAAACAACTCATCATGTACAAGTGTTTGTGAATGAGATTAACAGGTAAATTCTCATCAGAAACTATTAAGGCCAGAAACAGTGGGATGACATATTCAAAGTGCTGAAAGAAAAAATCACAATTGTTAACTAAGCATTCTCATCCAGTAAAACTATCTTCGTAAAGATAAACCAGAAAACCTAAGCGAGTTTGTCACTAGTAGACATACCCTCAAAGACATGCTAAAGGGACTCATTCAGTCTACAGTAAAAGTACACTAGAGAGTAACTTGAATCTACATGAAGAAATAAAGAACACTGGTAAAGCTAACTACACAGGTTAATATAAAAGTCAGTATTAATAATTTTTAAAATTTTTTATTCCTCCTTTTTCTTATTTAAAAGACAGCCATGTAAAACAGTCATTATAAATCTACACTGATGGACACAGAAGTTTAAAAATGTAATTTGTAATAACAATAAAGGGGAAGAGAGAGCTATATAGGAGCAAAGTTTTTATATCCTATTGAAATCAAGTTGGTAGTAATCCTAACTAGATTATAAATCGTTCACTGTAATTCTCAGAGAAATCACTAAGAAAATAATATTCATAATAGTCAAATGTGTAATCAACCCAAATGGCCATCAGTTGATGAATGAATGAACAAAATGTGGAGTAATCATACAGTGGAATACTGCTCAGCAATAAAAAAGAATGATTAATGCATGGAACAACTTAGTGAATCTCACAAACACTGCGTTGACCAAAAGAAGCCAGAAACAAAAGAGTAAATACTATATGACTTACTTTATGAAGTTCTAGAACTGACAAAACTAATCTATGCTGATAGAAATCAAAACAGCTGTTTTCAAAGTAGAGTAGAAATATGAGTAGAAGGAGGCACAAGAGCACTTTCTGAGATGATGGAAATGCTCTCTCTCTTGATTAGTGGTGGTTACCTGAGTGCATAAATGTATCAAGCATCATTGACTTGTCCGCTTAAGATTTGTTCATTTTGCTGAATACAAATTTTGTGCCAATTAAAAGTATGATATACCTTGTGGTTCATGAAATCAGTCTTTTTAGTACAACACCCAAATCTGTAATGTAGTACTGGGGAGAACATTCTTCATCATTTTGTCAGTGAAGAAACAAAATTTCAAAATACTTTAATCTTGAATTTTAAAAAATGGTTCAGGTCATTGATTCTAGGAGAAAATACTGTTTCTCCTTGCAAACACCACTTCCTCCAATGTGCTAAAAAGCAAAATTTGCCATGTGTATAAATTTCTTTGTAAAGATATATTGTCTTTTTGCAAAGTCCACTCTTCCCTCCCCCCACCAAATAAAACCATGTATTTTGTGCTTTGTAAAATTTTAGGTAATTTTTATGTGGGCACATTCAACCAAGTCTCTGCTAGGTTCACAAAGGGTTCACGTTCTTCATGGAAGTACTGCTACTTAGTAGATGTTCTTTTTTTAAGATAGAAATACAAGTCAAGATACCTTTGCTTCAGTAGCTGCTAAAAGTTTATTTCAGAAGCCTCTGACAGTGTGAACTTCTAACCAAGGGACAGGGGAGGAATTTTGGCTGCTGTGTGTGCTTCCTTGTCTCTAGTTTATACAGAGTTGGATTATTTGTTTGGTAAAGCATGCAATTTGCTCAGCAGAGAACACCTCTTTGCTTTCTCCAGCAGGATCTTCATTATATTACCTAAAAGTGGTAGGTGCATATTTTTGTTGACGTTTTTCATAAAATCTTTTTAAAAGTCTTTCCAATGAAGGGGTTCCCAAAAGGGTCAAGGGTTGTCAAACACTCTTACTCAAATTCCATTCACCAACATCTCCTTAAGTGAAAGGTCTTATTTTAATTTGAGACATCTTAATAAGTAGACATCATTCATTCTATAAATACTTACTGAGCACCAACTGTATGCAGGATCTGAGGTGGGGAGGAGAACAGCCGTGCCTGACCTCAAAATCTCACACTCCAGTAAAGAGATTTCTTAAAAAAATGAGAATCAGTTTGGACCATACAATGTTGCCATTTTTGTAGGTCAAAAATAGTAGATTAACAGTGATTTCATAGGATCAACTTAGTGTAATCTGGGGGAAAAAGTATTCAGTCCAATGCAGTCCAGAAGAAAGGAGTGATCACTTTCAGATGGGGTTTTAAGGGGGTGGGAAAGAAGAGAAACAAGAGAAGTTGCTGCCTTTTTGTGACTCATTTCTTTGTTCCTTTTGTGGTCATCACAAAAATTCATTGACTGCCAATCCAGATTAGATAAATACTTCATTTGTGCTTCAAGGGGGAAGAAATGTAAAAATAAGAGGGATGATATATAAAGAGAATGTTGGTATGGAGCCACTCACAATCTGAGCCTGTGAGTAAGGCATTGTGTGACCCTGAAATGTCTCTAATTAGAGTGCTTATTACCTGGGGCGGGGTGTGGGGTGCTCTGCATCTGAAAATTGGGGGATCTTTGTGGGGGGGCGGGGATGCATAGAGCTCTTAGAACTGTAAACAAAAGTATTTGTGTGTTTGGATTGGGATATTACATGCATTTTTCTGGGGGCGTGGCAGGTGACATGGGAAGAGAGTTTGTAATGTTCATCAGATTCTCAAAAGGTCTGTAACTCAAAATAGGTTAAGTACTGTAAAGGTATGTACACACAGACTTTGAACATGAATTGGTATATTTGGAGGAAGACTGTGATCAGCTTCATGATGTCAAGAGGAGGAAAAAGGTCACTTTCAGTGAGAGGGGTCAGTGAAAGGTTTGGAAGGGAAGTTTGGCATCCAAGGTTAGTAGATTTTTCTACAGTGGATTTGGTGAGACATAATGAGATGTAGAACAATCGCAGTGTCAGGGAGGATGGAGAGGTGAGAGGCAGTGCAAGAGCTACCGAGATAGAATTAGCGAGATTTGGCAGCTGATTAACTGAGGGGCCAAGAGAGATGGAGGATTTGAAGTTGATGCTAAACTTTTAAGCCTGGGTGAATGGGAAGATCAATTTCCCACTCAAAGAAGTCTTGAGGTGTCAAATATTTCTTTATAAAAATCATGCTTCTGTTTTCTTCTCTTTTAAAAAAAAAGCTGGACTGACACTTTAGCTTTTTAACTCTTTATAATGGAAAATTTCAAACATATACAAAGTAGAGATAATAGTATATTGAACTCCCTTGTCCCCATCACCCAACTTCAATAATTATGAATATCAAAAGCCAGGTTTCTGGTTTAGCAACAACATAGCCTAAAATTAAATTCTCCAATAGCTCAGTTCTCCATGGGTAGAGATCCCCTATGATCCCCTAAAAGCGTATATAAAATTGTGTGTGTGTGTGTGTGTGTGTGTTTGAAGATACACACAGAGAAAGGATTCATAGCTTCTGATAGGTTCTATGACATGGCCCCATCCCATGCCTTCCCACCACCCTCCATTTCATAGGAAGTCCTGCTCATATAAAAAGAGAAAATATTTAAGACATGATCTCTGGAAGCTTGGATACAGGTTAAGCATTACTCTTGAAGAGTTACTCTGATTCTTCAAGACTAGAATGTTAAGGAGATAGGACACCAAATGAGTACATTCTCATTTGAGGCCAGGGAGGTCTGGAAGATGGAATTATGCCCACAGAGGATCTGTCCAGATGGGTGTGGACTATGGACCTCCCTGCAAGCACTGGTTGCTTAGGTATGTGCTGAAGTTGTAGCAAGTTGGAGGAGAAAGATTAACAAGGAAATGGGTGTTGATTATATACAGAGTCTTCATTTGTTCACTTAGCAAGTATTTATGGACTGTATATTAGGTACCAGGCACTGTGCTAAGTCCCAGAGGTACAGAAACATTCTTGACATGTGTGAAACTTACACTCTAGCTGGGAATACAGATGTCATCCAAATTATCATAAAAATAAGCACATAACAGTACAATATGATAACTACTAAAAATGAAAGACACAAGGAATAACATGTACAAATGCCCAGTGTTGGGAATGAGCATGAAACTGTATCTACACCCTAAATCATGGCCGCAATTAGCAGGAACTAAAATCTTAAAAGTAGCTGATGCTCATATTGTTAGGAAAATCAGAATGCAGGAGGAAATTTGAGGGAGAGGTAGGCACAGGAACCCTGCGGGGTATTGAAGGCCATAGTAAGGAGTTTTGTCTTTGAAAACTATGGGAAGCTTTTAAAGCACAGGCTCTGGAAGGAGGGAAAGTAAGTTGACATGATCAGCTCTGCATTTAGAAAAGGTAACTCTGCCTGGTATATGACTATCAGATTTTGAGAGGGGACACAAGTGCATAGTGAGTGACCAGTTTAATGGCTATTGTAGTTTAGATGAGAGATGGTGAGAGATGATGGCTTATGTTAGGGTGGTGGTGATGAAGATGAAGTGAATTGGATGCTGTGGGGTATGTTAGTCCACCAAACAATTTTGACACAACCCATTGCCGTGGAAAGTATGAGCCCTCACTCTGAATATAAGTAAAATAGAGTTTCATGGTAGTTCAGGTGTTCAACTAGAGTTAAAACTCTGGGACATACCAAAAGCCACATAGTAAGTGGTCAAGTCAGGCTTTGAGCACAGATACAGGCTCAGGTTGTGTATAGCACAAGATAATAACCACTGATTAATTCTTAAAAAAACAGTTGATCAAGTGGCCCTGTGTAGCCTTAGCTTCAATCAACACAAGATATTGACTATGCACTATGTAGAAAACAGAACTATCCCACAAAAGTAGCCTCTAGTGTACAAAGAAATAAGCACCACCTCAATATGTACGATCCACTCAATGAATACATTCTAAATATTGAATAGATACTATTGAACCTAGCACTTGGCTCTGCAAAATTGCCAAGGGCAATGCACAGTGTGGATATGCGGAGAAGTCTGTTTCATAGGGTGATTTCTAACAATCAGGATGTGGATAGGGGGAAAGTCAGTTGACTTAGGTGTAAGTAAAAGAAGCTTAATGATTCCTTCTCCTAAATCAAAAAAGTAGCAAGTCTGTTGATTTCTCTCTTGTCTCATCTTCTGCAATGGTGTGGTTTTTTTCCCCCTCTCTTTTGGGGCCTATATATGACTGTCATTAATAAAGGGATAGAGGCCCTTTAAGACTAAGCTAGCTGAGTAAGAGAATCCAAAAATGCCATTCTCTAAAGGCCTTTGGTTTCTGGAGGAAGTTTGTGCACAATTGATCTCATGAGCCTCAGTTTACAATAACCCTCCGATTGGTCTGGCTGATCCTGCTCTGCTAATTCTCCAGAATCTCTGGCACCTTGAACGGGCTAGCTGACAGATGGTGCTTACTTCTCAGATCACCACCCAGCTACCTGTCTTCCATCTCCATCCTTTCCTGAATCTTGCCAGCCTCCCATTCACTGTCTGCCATCTTTACCACTGTCCATTTCTGGGTTTACATCATTTCTTAACATGGCCTATTGTCCTTCGTGTGGCATCATTGGCAATCCTTGGAAGAACATTCTCAACCAGTGGTTTTCAGTCCTTAGTCGTGTGTCAGAATCACTTGTCAGATCTTTGAAATGGAGATTCCTTGGTCTGCTTTTGTGTTAGACTCTCTGGACAGTGATTCCCAGTTGTATGCATTTTTAGAAAGCTGTTTTGGAAGCAATGGACCAGTTTTTGGAATCCCTGCAAACTCTTTGACTTCTGTTCTACTTAGAGGTTTCAGATTCCCAGAGGAGGAAAGATGGGTCAGCAAGTTGCCCTTTATGAGCCTCTTAAGAAAGAATTTACAATTTCCTCAAGCATGATACTGAATTAGAATAATAGTACTAACCCCAGTTGATACAGAAAATATATTATTTTCATTCATGATAACAAATCCCACTTATTGAGTTCCTGGCGTGTGTGTGCCACCATGCTAAGTGTTTTTCACAGCTTCTAAAACTTAATCTTTTCTTTAAAATCCCATGAGGATTTACATTAATCAGATGAGAAAAATGGCACTCGGAGGTAAGCAACTTGCCCAGGAGGAAGTGGCCAAGTTAGGATTTGAACCCAGGACTCTCTGATGGCAACATTCATTCTCTTAGTCACATGGCCATCAACTCATAATAAGCAGGTGGCAGAACTGAGAACCCAAATGAAGGTCTCCGTCCTCTTCTGGGTTCTCTGGTGCTCACTATAATGTGTTCCACAATGTGGACCAGATATCCCCTCTGTGGTTGCTGGGGGCGTTAGGGCAGCTAAGACCCGTAAAGAAGGATTTGATCTTATTGGTGAGTCTCATGAAATGGTTGTGATTACAAACCTGAGGCAAAATCATAAGTGTTTTGTACATCCTGGCTGGCTTTAGATTATTTCAGCCGTACAATTCCAGTTAAAGTCTCAGCCACTTCCTCTATTTTGCCGCGATGCTGTTTCCTCGCTGTGAAACCCCCAGCTGACTAGAGATTGCCAATACTGCAGGTGAATCTCCGGGCAGCAGCAGTGGTTCCTTGATGCCACTGTCTTCCTGACCACTATAACTCCCGCGGTCTCTTCCCCCTTGGTAGGCAGGACTCTGTGTTCACTAGCACAGCTGGCTGCTTTTGTTCAGACCTAGAAAGAGTGGAAAAAACACAAAAAGGTACCCTCTCCTTCATCGCTGTTAAACTACTGCAATCAAAGCACAGTGCTCTGCTAGTCACAAGAAGTTGATGGATCTGTGGCAGAGTTCTAAGAAGTGGACAAGAAAGCAAAAGGATTTTGTAACAGATGGGATTCCTGTTGAGTTATTAACATTTGTATCGCAGGTTCTATTTCTGCTACATTCACCAGGGACAAATAACACAGTAGCTCTGATCCTGCTATTCAAAAGGAAGTTATAAGGTGATGTAGTACAAAGGCTGACCATTATAAAAGTCCCATTGAAATGCAGTATACTCTTAATTGTTCTAAAGTTCCTCATAATGAAAATAAACTTACTTTTAAATGCAAAACTGTATTTTAAAAATAACTTGTATATAATGTTGGCACCAAATACTTATAGTAAAATTTGTTTTTTTGCACTTCCTTTCCCATTGTGCATATACTATTGTTACATTTCATCTTAAATTGTGTTACACAGTATTATCATCCCAATAAAGCATATAATGAACACTTAACCAGTCAATAGAAAGGACTTACCCATTTCTGATTATCTATGGAGATCAGATTATAGTATGGTGCTTCCTGAACAATCATATCTTAATGTAAGGGGTAAAAGGCACAACACATACAGACAATGGAGACAGTGATGTCGGATGGACCATTCAGCCATAGAGTGGCCCCATGCAAGGATTAGAGACCTCTCCTTTGCCACCTTCTAAGATGCCTCCTTGATCCAGTTTGTACAAGTAGAGAGATACTGAAATAATTTGACACTGGCAAAGTGTCTGTCAACTGTCTGAGGTGACAAATGAGGCGTGAGTTTTCTTTGTCACATCTTGAGACACTAAAGTGGGAAGGGCAATTTCGGGTTAATCTTTCAGGAGAGTCCAGATACAGAGGTTGATACATTCCAAGCTGCTTCTGTTCACAGGATGGCAGCTGGGAAAGATGGGACTTTATATCTAGTTGCCCCTCTCAAGAAACACAGGTTTCTGATCTCCCACTTCCCGCCATCTGAGTACATAGATGGACGTTACTTTGCAAACCGAGTCCGGCTTTAAAAAATATAGTCCTAGAAAGGCAACACCCTGCAAGCTTGCCTTTTATTTTCTCCAACATCTGAAAAACAGTTGTCTCAAAAATTTTTCTCGTTGTCTTGGGAGTTAACCATGATTCTTCTCATGACCATATCAGGAAAGCTTCTGGAAATGCTAGCTAACCGACTAGAAGTTTCTTCCCTGAGCTCAATTGTATACCCACAAGAAAATAGGCATTTGGGATTTAGGTGGAGGGATCCACTCACTAAACTTGACGGCAGGCTAAATCCAGACTTCTGACAACTTCCGTTAAGGAAGACGTGAGTTCTCAGCACATTATTCAGTTTGAAAAATCTGTATTTTGACTCCTTAGGTTTTTTGGGTTTGCTTTTGTTTTTGCTTTTTTTGGACTCAGAATCTTCGCAGGATATCAGGGCTTCAGAGGTAGAAATGATCTCAGTGTAATGACCACAGAGTAACTTTTCAAGGCCACTTTTTATCTTAAGTAGAAGCTATCAACAGGCATGCCAGCCTCCTGGAGAAGGGTAGACTGTCTACATGCACCTTGGTGTGTATTTAAAACAGAGTCCTCCTGAAGCGAGTTAGTGTTTTCTAGAAGCATTCGCCTAATTAGCTCTTTTAACTTATTCTTCACTGAAGAGAACACCGGATACTTGACAAAACTTATGTTTTGTCGAGTATTAGCATAGGTACCATTCGCAGAATTCTATGACAATTAGTTTCTATTGTTGGTTGTCCAACTATCTGGTCAAACACCAATTCTTCCACCATCTGTTTGGAAATTTCTGACAGGAGAAATTGAACCTGGCAAGGCAAACATTTCCAGCCTGTCTTTGGACAAAAGCATATCTCTTGTGGGGTGGTTTCCTCTTCCTTTGCTCCCCAAGTTTGCATGTAGCACAGTGCTGGTTTGGAGGGTGGAATCCACCAAAAAATCAGCGACTGGGCTAAAGAAGCAGTATTTAGGACACTGCACACATTCCACAAGAAAGAGCTTTAATCGAAGCTAAATGTTACATTATCAGTGGCAATGATATTTGCTCACAAAGCTGGCCTCATCAGTGTTTCCACTCCCAACTATCTTTTTCCTGCCCCCTCCCTTATATTTTTCCCTTCTCTTGGCTCCTTAGAGCTGTGGTAAATCATGTTGTGAAATAAGATGAGTTTGAATAGTGAAAACATTGAGATTTCACATTCTGCAGCATAACAATGAACTGCCTTATGCTAGAATTCAAGCTTGTTATTAAGGCTCACAAATATTAACATCTCCTGCGGTGGCAATTTCCTATCTATCCAGGGAAGTGGTTTTGCTACCAGAGCCAACATCAGCCATGCCTTGTGAGCTGCAGATGGGCTCTCTTTGCCACAGTTCCACATTCTGCACTGCACGACACCCCATTCATACTGGTACACATGGGTGTCATCATCTGTGATGGATTGTACGGTGGTGTCATATTGATCACATGATGGGAAAGGTAGTTCAAAAGTGCCTTTCTTTTTTTTTGGAGAGGCAAAGCCTGTTCCAAAGAAGAGGGCCAGTGCGCAGGCACAAGCCTACCATGGCTGTGGGCTGTGTGGAAAGCATCAATGCTATGTCCAGGTCTGAAAGCGAGGTGGGCAGACAGGCGAGAGGCCTTTCCAGCTAATCGTGACTCTTTCAACAGCCTGCCTATTCAGTAGCCTTGGAGATGCCACTTATCTCTAGTACCTGTGCTCCAGCTCAGCCCAGGGAGTTTGGGGAGAGTGGAGTTGGAGCGTGCATTGTCAATTTCATGGGTAGGAAACACTTGAAAGATGACGGAAAATTCATTCTGAGACTACCAAACAAAGGGATTGCTGTCTTGGAAAGCCATCAATCTCTCCCTCCCTCATCTCCCCTCCACTCTACCTAGAGGGGCTTAGAGTCTTTGAAAAAGCCAGAGAAGAAATATATTATCCCACTTTCTAACAAATAGGGAGGAGCAGGCCAGATGAGGAATTTTTTAAACTGTCCATGCTTGGAGTGAATGGGAAACCATTTTTGTTCCTTTTTTTTTTTTTTTTTTTTTTTTTTTTTTGCAGTACATGGGCCTCTCACTGCTGTGGCCTCTCCTGTTGCGGAGCACAGGCTCCGGACACGCAGGCTCAGTGGCCATGGCTCACGGGCCCAGCCACTCCGTGGCATGTGGGATCTTCCCGGACTGAGGCACGAACCTGTGTCCCCTGCATCGGCAGGCAGACTCTCAACCACTGCACCACCAGGGAAGCCCCTTGTTCCTTTTTTTAATATTAAAGTTCCTAAGATAAAAATGGGTCAGCAGTTCATATACATAGAGAAGGTTAACCCTAAGCAAGGATATTTTTTCAGTTGATTATCAGAATTAAACTCTAAACCTCAGAAAGCCTGGAATTTGGCACTTTTCAAATCTTTATTGAGGGTTAATTGCTATGCTTAGTTAGGATATAGATGAAGAAAGGTGTCAAAATTGACAGAGAGATCAGAGAAGAGATTAATATGCTGATGAGAAACATGTTTGCATTCTCCTAACTCAAAAATAGTTTTCTAATTGGGGTTATGAAAGGGACACTTAACCTCTGCGGGGCTCTGGAATGGAAGTAGATATTTTGCTTTCTAATCATCAAGTCTGGCCTTGAATGTAGGCTGACCATGAATTCCTGCTCTTGGAGGAATGAAACCTAAGGTAATACAGGAATGTAAGGAAAAATGTGTTTTCATTTTTTCCAAAAAACTTGAATACTAACAACAAGAACAATGCTTTTGAATAGTTTATCCTCTCAGAAGGAGAAAGGAGATTGCTAGGAATAGCTCAGTAGCAGCAAGAGTCCTGTCGGGGGGCTCATCTATTCACTCACCACAGGAACTCTGAGAAGGCAAGGAGTATCACCAAAATTGCATCCCTTGGTCCCATGGGAGAGATGACAAAGGCGTTTCAGGACTGAGTGGCTTCTGGGAAATTAAGGACAAAGGCTCGTGAATTTGAAAATGGTTCCAGTCTCTTTTCTTCCTGTGTTGCCCTAGGATTCATTTCCCTGAGAGAAAGAGTTTGCAGTCAATATAAATTCCATGTCATAGTCAATGAGTAAAAAATCCAAATATTGACTTCGACTCCAGGGACACTCAGCAGCAGCAACAGCAAAACCTTTCTCTGACGTCTGTTTACTCCCTTCTCAGCCAAATTCCTCACAAGAGTGGTCTAGTCGAGATTTACTGTTTCTATTGTCCTGTCTCCCAGTTACTTCTCAACCCACTGCATTCTGGTTTTCCTCCAAGCCCCTAAAATCCCACCCCCCAACACAGCCACCCCACTACCATGACTCCCTTGAGTATGTCCTGAGCATGGTAGCCGGTGGCCTGCATGTAATAAAATCCCAAGTGCTCTTTTTAGCCTTGTTCTATCTTGTTTGACCTCCCATGTGCAGTTGACGTTTGACCTTCCTCCTTCAAATTCCCCCTTCTGTTGGTTTCTGTTACACTGCCCTCTACTTGTTTTGTTTCTACTTATCTGACCACTCCTTCTCAGACTTTTTCTAAACTTCTGTTCTTCTGCCAAGTCCTTAAGACAGGTGTTCCTAAAAGCTATCTTCTAGGTCTTATGCTTTTTTACTCTACATGCTCCTTGTGGCCTAGCTCGTATATTCACAAATATAACTTCATTCCTGACATCTCTTTTGTGCTTCAGTTCCCTATATCTATCTAATTGGCATCTCCACTTGCATGTCTTAAAGATACTTCAGGCTCCAAATTCTTAACACCGAAATCATCTTCCTCCCCAAACCAGCTACTTGTCTTGTATTTTCTACCCTGATAAGTGACACTACCACTGACCCCAGTAAGCTACCCAATCCAGAAATCAGGTGCCTGATTCTTTCTTTTCCCTGTTTTCCCATATCTAATTTGAATATATTCTATCTCTCAAATCTGCCCAGTCAGCTCTATCCCCATGCCAGGACCTCAGCTCAGGTCACCAACACCTGTAGCTTGTCCACTGCAACAGTAGCCTCTTAACTCTTTTCCCCTCACCCTTCCTTGCCCTGTTCCAATTAGTTCTGCCACACTATAGTCAGAGTGGTCTTTCCGAAGTGCAACCCTGTTTCTATCCCATACATGGCTTCCTGTTACTGCATGATAAAGTCTAAAGTTTTTATTTTATTTTAAAAATATTTTTATATGATACATCTTATATGTATATAAAGACTTAAGATACACACACATATGATTTTTTTAATTTTTATTTATTTTTTTGTAAATTTATTTATTTAATGTATTTTGGGCTGCGTTGGGTCTTCGTTGCTGCACGTGGGCTTTCTCTATTTGCGGCAAGCGGGGGCTACTCTTCATTGCGGTGCGCGGGTTTCTCATTGTGGTGGCTTCTCTTTGTTGCAGAGTACGGGCTCTAGGCATGTGGGCTTCAGTAGTTGTGGCTCATGGGCTCTAGGGAGCAGGCTCAGTAGTTGTGGCACACGGGCTTAGTTGCTCTGCAGCATGTGGGATCTTCCCAGACCAGGGCCCGAACCCTGGTCCCCTGCATTGGCAGGTGGATTCTTAACCGCTGCGCCACCAGGGAAATCCCTAAAGTTTTCAGAATGTGTTACAAGGCTCCCCATCATATAGATTTTTCCTGTCTACCTGGTCCTATCTCTTACCTCACTTCCCTTTATGTTCTACATTCCAGTTATGCTTAAGTTTTTTTCAGTTTTTTTGTTTTGTTTTGTTTTGTTTTTCAAAACTGTCAGGTTCTTTCTTTCCTCTGGTATTTCATACTTGCCATCTTCTGAGAACAATCTCCGCCCCTACCTCACCTCTTTTCCTCCTATCAAATGCCTTCTTGATTCATCTGAAGTGCCATTTCCCTAGAGAGGTTTGTTAGATTCTAGTGCAAAATCTGCTTTCCCCTGCATAACACTTATTGCACTTTTATGCAATTACTTGCTTGTTCTCCTGCTAAACTGTAAACTCTGTGAGGGTAAGAACCTTATATGTCTCATTCATCACTTTATCCCTAGTACTTAGCACAAGTGCTCAACACACATTTGTTCAATGATTGATTGGTATTGTGTGAGGGAGTTATGGGAAAGGAGGTGGGGGAGGACTACTTACCTGTGCATTATCTTGGGAGAGTGGTTAATGGTCAATGAGAAATGCCAAGTGTTACTCAAATACTTCATGATACTTTCTGGAGGAAATTGCTCTTAATACTTCAAGAATTATAAACCTGAAGGAGTAAGTCTACTTTGGATTGGGGATACAAAATCATTGTAATGATCATTCAGGACATTTGAAAATACTATGTCCATGTAGTAGAAAGGCTCTCCTCCAGAATCAAGGGTAGCAGAACAAGGGTGCAGGCGGTATAAGTAGGTCCTGAGTTGGGGAATAAGGGCCCTGGTGAGTGCTTCTGTAACAGCAGGAGGACACCAGCTGTAACAGTGGCAGAGAAATCAATGATGAGCTCAGTTATCATCTGAACAGGAATTGCAGATGCTAATGTCATTGCAGTAAGCCACTAGGAGCCTTTGGAAAAGGGCTGCTAATTTGAGGGACTCTTTGCATTTCCCTGGAATGAAAATTTTGTTTTTTGTGTCAGGGACATAGTAGGGAATCTTTGCAGTTAGGATCCTTAGTTCCATTCGCCAAACAGAAATAGTGACCACTTCCTCTGAGGAACATGGGCAAGCCCTCCTTGCTTGCCTATTCTCGTTTTTTCATTGAGCTATCACGTGTATGCCAGCTATCACCCACTCCTTTCCCATCCTGTGTTTCCATCTAGAGCTAATACAAGCTTTTCAAAGAGAAATCACCCAGGCCCTTTACCCAGACACAGTGATTCCTTAACTGCTGCTTACTTTCGAAACTCCAAATGGAAAAGAAAACAGGAAAAAAAAAACCCTCCAGGTTGCAAAATAGATGATGAAAATGGTAAAGATACAGAAGAGAAATCAAACTTAACACCTACACGTTTCTGACTGAGCAACATACTTTCCCTTTATCTGAAGATATTTGATTTTGGAGCAACAAAGTTCTAGAGAATTCAAAACAGCATATTGAGCATGTGTAATGCCACATTGTCTTCCGTACCTTTACAAAGACATGTTGAGATGTGTTCCTTTGAATGTTCACACATGTGGTTATTTGAATGTATGATTCAAAAGGAAGAGGAAAAAGAAACAGAAGGGAAAAGACCTTGAGGTGATATTAAACACCATGAAGCAAAATTGATCTCCCTTGACCGAGTTTCTTCTAGGAAGCCGGTGCACTCAACAGCATCACCCAGAGCAGAAGCCAAATCACCTACACTTAATGTTTGGGCTCATCAGCTGCAAAGCGTTTTCCAAAAGTTTCATAAAAGGAAGAAAATGAATTCAAATAATAAAAAAATTTGGGAGGGGGACACATTGTAGTCCTGGAGAATTGTGGTAGCAGCCATTTGAGATTCTACTTTTAGATCCAGTTCAGGAAAAAAGGCTGCCTTACTTTTCAATACTGTATTATGATTCCACCCTTAATTATTAAAAATATTAATGATGTATCTGCCTACTTTTAGAATGATAATCAATATCTTCCCTGAAAAGAGCCATTAGTGCATAGCAAAGGTCATAAAGAATGAGCAAATGAGGTGGGTGATATTTGTTTCCTACACATTCAGATCTAGCATGGCCATGAACTAGGCTTCTGAGAAAGTATATATATATATATATAGTGTGTATATATATATATATATATATATATATATATATATATATATATATATATATATACTTTCTCAGAAGTATATATATATGTGTATAGTATATATATACATGTATATACTTATATATACGTATATATATTTTCTCAGAAGTATATATATATGTATATATATACATATATGTATGGTATATATACCATATATAAAAGTATATATACAGTGTTTTCTTTCACCATGATGTCATGTCAAAACGGCACTGAATATCCTACAGTATGGGTGATTGTAACTATTTTTGTAATATGGATTTGCATCTCCTTCTCTGTGCCTTTTCTGTTTTCTCTGTCTTCTCAGGATCTCTCTTTGTTAGTGTAAATGTGTGTGTGTGTCTGTGTGTGTGCATGTATGTTTCTTTCTCCTCCTTATAGCTGTCTATTTCTGTCTTATTCTAAAAGTTTCTCTTAGACTATGTAACTGTTTGTCTTAGCCTTTCTCTGCCTCTGTTAGTCTCTCATTTGCTAGCCTTGCTAACCTCTGTGCATTTCTACTCACCCTTTGAAGACTGAAGGATAACTCACCTTCTCTGTAAAGCTTTCCATGACCCGTCCTCCCTGCTCCTTTCTGACCCCCTCCTCCCTTTAGTTACCTCTCTTGTAGCCCTTTCACATTGGACTATAATCTGCAGTGGGAAGGAACAGTATGGTTGACCAAGTCTGCCCTCAGAGCCAGTCACACATAATATCTAATGTGGTTGAAGAGTTCTGGAAGGGAAATGACTTCTATTCCAGTTCTTCAATACTCATCATTTTACTGTTGGAGCCTAGGCCTGTTGTTACTAAAATGAGAAGGAAGGTGTGCTTCTCTCTGTCTATGGTCTTGAACAGTGGTTCTAAACCAGTGGCCCATGCAGTGGCATAATATTTTCTCAGGTCACTTGTTGTGTAGAGGCATATACCTTTCCCTGAGTACACCCATCCCCTGCTCCCTGACACTGTACTTATATGCTAGAATGATGTGCCTTAAACTTTGCTGAGCATCAAAATTCCCTGGGGAAGCTTGTTAAAAATACAAATGCCTAGATCCTTCCCAGAATCAAAGTTGGGGCGAGGGATGCTGGGTATTTGTATTTTTAACAAGCTCCCCAGGGCATTCTGATGCTCAGTCAAGGTTGAAAATCAATCATTGAGAAGAATTTCTGTAGGTTAAACATTAACCTCTCCCTGGCCCTCATTTAAAGTAAAAATACTTCTTGAAGAGCAACACAGTAAGAAACAAGTGCCTTGGTATGAATGAGTTTACTGTGAGGGTCTTCGAGGCATGAAGGAAAGCAATAACATGTGTTTAGTGCACACTGTCTCCATACCATATGGCGGTCAGGAGAACCCTCAATTCCTATGGCCTTATGGGTACTGCTTCTTCTACTAGAGCAACACACTCCTAAATTTTCTTCCCACGCTTACTAACTTTCATCCCATGGGTAGGGTTGCCAGATAAAATACAGGATGTCCCATTAAATTTGAATTTCAGATAAACAAATTTGAATTTCAGACAATGTTGGGGGACTAACTATGCCCTAAACACTGTATGGGTCATACTTATACTAAAAGTTATTCATTGTGTATCTGAAATTCAAATTTAACTCTGTGTTCTGTGTTTTCACATGCTAAATCTGGCAATCCTACCCATGGGAGGAGGATTGAATTATCTGAGCAGATCCATTGGCCCATGTTTTGCAATTGGGTAGAACTAGGAGCACATTCTGTGTAAGTTTGTCTGCTCTGCAGACCCAAATTCTCCTTTACGTGAACCATCTCAAGGATTAGAGGTGGAGAGGAGAGAACTACTAAGACCATTTGGCTGCATGTCAAAGTTATATCCTTGAGTTCAGCATTATCAATAATAAAGCTGATATTTTTATCTTCATTTGCCCTAAGCCTGTGTCTTATTTCTCATTTTGCTTTGAAATCAGATATTATTTGTTCCCATGACAACCACAATGGTTATATTATTTACTTTAATCTTAACAGTCTCTCTGTGGGGTAGGTGCTGTAATCCCCATTTTACAGTTACAAAATGATGGGACACTGAACTAGGCAATGGAAGAGGCAAAATTCAGATTTCCCAACACATGATTTAGCCTCAGGCATTTGACTGAGGTAGATATTTTCATCCCATTAAAGTGAAACTGACATCTGAATCTGTGTTCGATTTGGCTATTTATAATATACTAGCCTTAAATCATGAGAAAAGGAAAAAACCCTTCGGTGCTAATAGTGCCTTTATCCAGTTTGACAAACGGAAGAGTGAAGTTTTGTCCTTTAACTTCCATCCTATGCTTTATGAATGCACAAATAATTTTTTTTAATAAACAACAAGGCCACTGACCCAGATAAAAAGCAGCATGCCTAAGGGAAAAAAATCCCCTCCTCGAACATCAATTAGAAACGTTTATTAGTGGTATTCGATTGACAGTTCACATTTATTTCCAAGAAAAGAGAATGAATCCTCTTTAGGCTAGAATGCTTAAAAGACTGCAGGTAAGATGCAGCGCTTCAGAGTAATTGCTAAAGACAAGTGACCTTTGGAATCTAGCATCAGTCAGTTTCGGGAAGAGAAAGAGAATGTAGGCAAAAGACCTGCTCAAAACTCATCTTTAGATTTATTCAATGGCCCTTTATTTTAAGCCATGAATATATGCATAAGCATTAGCTTTCTAAATAAATTAAGGGTAGGTAGGAATAAGTAGTCACTTGAAAAATGATTGCATGTTGACTCTTGAATGTGGATCTGAATATGAGTCTGTAGATCTACATCTGGATCTTTGAGTGAGAATACTGTTGGGTGGGTTTGGATGTTTCTACAGGTACCTGCTATGCTTGGCCTTGTAGCTTGTGTGCTCTCTCTCTCCCCTCAACAATTATGGTACAAATAAAACAGAGACATCGGATGTCAGGCCTCCCCAGCTGGAGTCACTATTGCAAGGGTTCTGCAGGTTCAGCCTGGCCAAGTTATTAAGGTAACCCTGACCAGGGCAGAACATATAGAACAATAGAAAATATTAGAAAGTGTTAGCCATACTCTTTGGTGAGGGCTAAAGTTAGTGTTGTTGCCCTAGTACCATTATCTCTTATACCAGCCACAACTCTTGGACATCTGGGTGCTGTTTCCCTACCCCACCCGTCAGATCAGACCACTGTGCTATCAATTCCTGCTGAACCAAGCCCAAGGTCATTATCCCTCCCTGGATATTCTACATTGGAATTTCAGTTATTGTCTTCAGATGTAAGCTCTATGCCCTCCTCTTCCATATCATTTATTTCTTTATCATCTTGTAGCTATTCTTCATTTTCTGTGTATTGAATTATATCCTAGTTCTTACCAGATGATCAATTCTCAATACTAGGCCTGTTGATGCTCATAGCAGAAAGTTCTCACCCTCTCTGCCCACAATTGTACAAACGTTAATCTGTGAAGTATATGAGATTTTTGCCTCAAATACAGAAAGCTCACTCATCACATTTCTGTTGCTCTAGCTATTACACAAATCCATGTTATGTAGACATTCTGGCTTGCATGGACACTGACATAGTCTTTGCTGCTGTAACAGGGCTTCTTTTGGTCTGCTGTGGTTTTAAGCAGAAATAAGAATATCTTCTTGGCTAGGGAAATTTTTTCTCCATTCTTCAAATAGCCTTTTGTGTGTTCCTTCTAGCCTTTCCATAGGCTTGGGGGACCCAAGCCATCGTTTTTCTTTACCACTACGTATACAATGTATACAACATGAGTCTTGGGCAAATTGTGAAATACCTTTCTGCGGTGCCATCCACCACTTATGCTCAAAAAACCCTGAACTCCTAGAAGGGTTTCAGCAAAGCATTTTTATTTTTTTAAATGTTTTTAAAAATATTTACTTATTTATTTGGCTGCGTTGTGTCTTAGTTGTGGCACGCAAGATCTTCGTTGCAGCATGTGGGATATTTCATTGTGGTATGCTCACTCTGCGCTGCGGCACGTGGGCTTCTCTAGTAACAGTGCGCGGGTTTCTCTCTAGTTGTGGTGCACAGGCTCTCTAGGTGTGGTGCGCAGGCTCAGTAGTTGTGGCGTGCAGGCTCTTTAGTTGTTGTGCACAGGCTTTAGAGTGCACCATCTCAGTAGTTGCAGTGCACAGGCTTAGTTGCCCCGTGGCATGTGGGATCTTAGCTCCCTGACCAGGGATTGAACCTGTGTCCCCTGCATTGGAAGGCAGATTCTTATCCACTGGACCACCAGGGAAGTCCCCAGCAAAGCATTTTTAAAGGCCAGGTGAAGGAAGAGCATCATGTAGTACACGGTCAGCTTGTGAGCGATTCTCTGATTGGTTGATTTTGAGGTAATACGGTGGTTAACATGATCGATCCATAGGTGCTCATGATCATCAAGTAGTTAATTTCTTCCATTTGGTGGTGGTTTTTAGCATCTGAAAAACTCAGGAAATATGCATGAAATACAGCTATCTAGGTACTTCAGAAAGGAGCTAAAGCAGAGGATATGGGGGAGGGGTCTATCCCAGGAAGGCCCCATAGGATCCTGCTCGGCTACATCCCCAGGGCGATCACAGAGCCTAGCATATGGAAGGTCCCGTAAATTTGTTGAATGAACAAATAAAGTAGGTTCTATAATAAACCTCCTGTTTTACAAATGAAGGAAATGAGGCACAGGGAAGTTAAGTGGCTATTCCAATGTCACATAACCAGTAAATGGTAGAGCCAGGACTGTGATAGACCCATCTCACTCCAAAACCTGCATTCATAGCAACTATTTTATACTGTGTCCCTTTTCAGCAAACCTGTTCTCCCCCATTGGGCCCTCAACAGCCCCACGACCTCCACTAGAGAATCCCAATTGGGCTATTCACCCGAAGCAATGCCCATGCTCCCTTTATGACACCAAAAGGATCTGCATCATGAATGCCATCATCCCTGTCACCTCACTTATACTAAGGAGCTCATGGATTAACATTCCTGTTTGAACTTTAGGGTTTCGATCTAGTCATTTAAAGAAGTAAATAGGAGTGGCAATTCCAGTCAATATGGCAAGCCACTGAAGAAATATTTCTAGCCCAGGACATTTCAATAGGAAATTTCAATAGGAAATTGAATCATAACTCATGGGTGTCCTAGTATTTAGGGACATTGTGAGACAATCACTCTTTCACTACATTTAGCACATTAGTATAAAAATGTGGTGAATGAATCCCTTAGTGGTGTGAGTAAGGTAAGAGGTGATGCACTATAGTAAATTATCACATGTGACAGGACACCATGCAGGGTTCTGTCATGGGGTGTGGAGGATCATGGTACAAAGCTGGATCAGGCAAGGTCCCTACCCTTCAGAAGCTTACAATTTAGTTTTAGAACTAAGGCAATTTAAGAGTGAAATCAATTCCATGATACATGAGCTGTCACAAGGCTGTCTGTGATTAACTTCCAAATGAGTAGTCCAGTCAATGAAGGCTGAGCTCAAAGGCATAAGACTTCAGTGTGGACTGGGAAGGCTTAGTTGCCTCCTGGTATCTGGCCCATTATTTTCAAAGCACTTACCATTCAAATGTTATCTTTTCCAAATGGGCTTCAGAATATTTCTATATTAAAAAAAAACTATTTCTTTATTCAAAACATGGCTGTGTCTCTGTGACAGAACAATGGAGTACCCTTCTGCTAATGACTTCCCTGTCTACATTCTATGTCTCTCTATATTAAAATGAGAGTCAAATGCAGCTGTTGCCATACTTGTGGATCAGTTTCACCTACTACAAATACAGATTCCTGGGCCCAGTTCCAAACCCACTGAATCAGAATCCCAGTAATTAGTATTTGAAAGAAAGATCTGTTTTCATTTTGAAATATTTATGGATGAAGTGTGCTTCAAAATAATCCAGGGGTTGGTTGGTTGAGATATAAATGAAATAAGATTGACTATGGGTGGTTAATTGTGGAAGCTTAGTGATGATCATCTGGGAGGTTGTTTTTTTATATTCTCTCTTTTTTATGTGGTTGAAGTTTTCATAATAAAAAGTTTAATAAAACTAAAAGCAAAAGAGTCTATATTTATCACAGGCCTCCTTCCATTTAGATGGAACCATCAAAGGTAGAGGCAGACACATGAAAAAAATATACTGGCTATTATTCTGCATAGAGCTAAAGTCCAGGACAGAAAGGTTTTTTGTTTTGTTTTGTTTTGTTTTGTTTTGGGGGGGCAGTGAAAAATACAAGTCTTTCCAATGAAGGTAACTAATAAGTAAACAGTCAAGAGGCTCCTTTGGAACAGTTAGTAATGGCATCATTCAAATAAGAAACGAAGAGTGATGATGCTAATAGTTTGGAGCATCTTTCTAAATACATCTACATTGGCCATTTGAAGCTCAGACTTCACTCATGAGGTAAAGGGGGAGGCTGGATGAGTTGATTTGGGGGAGGCATTTCCAACATTCACATTCTAGGATTCAGGGGTTATGTTGGCATGGCAGGTTTTATCATTCTCATTTTATAAGTGTGACTACAGAGGTTCAAAGAAGTTGAGTCAAAGTTTCTTTTAAGTTGCTTTGTTTCTTTAGATTAGTTGAAACTACCAGTGTTTTCAAAACCTTAGAACAGGTTTCACCAGTCTGGAAACTTCATAGTATACAAAAACTTTGCTGGGATAGAGGGTTTAGAGTTTGAAAAGTCAGCATCAGACTTTAGATTTCTTTGATTAATATAGGTACAGGTTCTTTGTCCTGGAGTAATAACTGCTAGAAGGTTGAGTATTTGGTTCTATCCCAAGAAGTAAGGGAAATGTTGGCAGTGTCCCCAAGCTTTGGACAGATCTAGCAGAGAGGCAGGTTCATCTAGAAAAGGTACATTTGATAAGGTATGAACAAACAATTGATGGTTAAAGGCTTCTTTTGAAACACTTGAGCAGAAATGTTTCCTGTTTTGAAGGATTATGAGTTAAGTGTTATCTTGGGTGTGGGTTTTCCTCACCAGGGCTTTAGATGACAACATGGAGGTATTCTTCAACTAATTCCTAGGAATGTCATTTTGTCTATCAAATACTTTATACATATCAATCTGGAAATTTACCCATGATCTCACAGAATCATTACCAGCCTTTTCTACACACAAGCCAACATCATAGTGTTGATGCAGTTGATAGCAGCAAGTCTGAAGAAGTACATTATCTCAACTGTGACTTATCTTTTCAATTACTTGAGGACTAAAGCTCTTCTGATAAGGAAGTAAAGTTGATCTTGCAAATACCATTACACAGGGAATGAGGAGACCTCTGTTCTTATTTCAGCCTCTGTTTGATCCACATTGACAGCTGGACTTCAAAAATTTTTTTAAAGTTGATCCATGTGTTAGACACAGTCAAGTTACAAAGAATAGTGACATGCTCAACATATCTCAGTTAATGAATGTTTACTGTAAATAAATGAGCCACACATACCTTCTAAAGAACTTGGCCATCCTTACTCATACAACAGTAAGCTCTCCTCTCACAAGGAGTATTCTATTACTCCAACTTCTACTGCTCTGCTGTGAGGTTAGCTCAGCTATTGTGTCTCTGCTGCTACTTATCCCCTTACTGACCAATGGACTGAGTCTGAGTCTCAAATTGAGACTCCCCATGAGTAAGGATCTGGTTAGGATTCTTAGGCCAGTCCACCTTGGAGGCTGCTGGTCAGCCCATAAATACTGCCTTTGGGTCTAGCATTGCTCCACAGTCCAGTTATCTACAGTAAAGTAGCTAGGTCATGTAGTAACTCATCATCTGATCTCAGTTATCACCTCATTTTTGGAAATTTTTCATGCATGCTTTCAGTGGAGACTGGGAAAAAAGAGTAGGCAGGGAATAATTATATCTAGTGGACACTTTCCAAACTTTTCACAAATGAATTTTTAGCAAACAGGAGATTATTTTGTACAGCAGATGGTTTTATTGAGAAACTTAAAATTACATATGGAACAAAAACTTTGAGTATCACGAAGGAAGGAAATTTTCCAACAGGCTTCCTAATCATAGAGACTAATGGAAATATGTATAGAAGATGGGCTAAGATTACCTGAAAACCAAAGCACTTTGACAGAATATTTCCTTTTTAAATCTTCAAATTAACTTTACTTTTGGTTGGCTTTTATTTCATTTACCCATTTGCCGGTTGGACTAAAAAGGAAAAGTCATAACACACACACACATACTCATTTGAAAAATCATTATATTAAAAATAGCTCTGCAAACCCTGCAGAAAGCTACCCAAATTACTCAGAACCCACAGGTCCTGCCAACAGCATCTCAGATGTTGAAGAATGTCCCTTATTGCATCAGTTAACAGAACAGTTAAAATAGCCACAATTACAAACAAACAAACAAACAATAAAACAAATAGCAGAATATTTGAGCAGATAGAGGAATTGTGAGGCCAATCAGTTTTATGCTCTTTCTGTGGCATGCCTCTTCTCAGATGTACTACAGGGACAGCATGTGATATTAGAATGCTTGGAGAATTATGACCAATTAGAAAATCACTCAAATTGTCCAGTTGCTCTGTAGTTAAGGTTCTCACAGACAGAAGCATTAGCATGTCATACCTCCAGCCAGAGTCATAGGAGTCCATGTAGAGTTTCCCTATGCTGGGTGCTAAGGCAATCTACTAACTCAACCTGAGTTTTAAAAAATCTAGGTCTTCATTTATCCTCTAGCCCAAAGGTTCTGAATCTTTTTGTGTCTATGATTTTACTGGTTGATTCATAAGCTTACAGACAAGGAGTTAATATATTTCAACTCTTGGACCTATTTGAGCTGAAGCTTTCCAAGTTGTTAAGGTAGCTCTTCTGTCCAATGCTGGCTCCACTCTTGTGTGAAATTCAGAACGGCATCTGGTGCTAAGAAATGACACATAACACGCTACACTAGCCATCCATTCTCCATCACCATCATCAGCAATTTCATGTTACTGCTCCCCCTTAATTTCACGTCAAGAATTATAGTTACATGCATACCAGAAAGAGTGGGATAGATAACTTAATTGAAGTACCACTGTTAAGTGTTTAGTGTAGAGGGCATTTGTTGGCTAAAGTGATTGATAGCTAACAAGATTGAAACATGCTGAACTGCAAATGAACAACTTGAACAGGGATTCCATCATTACCTTCCAATGCCTAGGTGGCTTCTAGGACCATGCTATTTAGTGCAGAAGTCAATAGGCAGGGATATTCAGTGCCATGCTTGTTTGGTTCCCTGGCTGAGGGAGCAGGTCTAAAGCTTAAAGATTAAGTGGGTAGGTTTGGAATCCTATTACCTTGATTGGGGTCTTTCCTCTAGGGGAAATTTGAACTCATGTCACTCACACACTCCTACACACAGAGTCGGGATAGTGTTAGATTTGGGAGGAAAGTAGAGAAGTTTGGATTGTTGTGGTCTGCTCTGGAAGAAACAGAAGGGATTCATCCTGTCCATTGACTTAAATATTTATTAAGTGCTTCCTCTATCTGCTAGTCACTATGCTAGATACTGAGGATAGAGTGATAGGCTTTGGGCCCTCAGGGAGCTTGCTGTCTAAAAGATGAGTTGGGCTTTAATCAAACAATTACACAAATGGTAATGCTTGTATAATCACAACGTGAGACAAGTATTCTGAGGAAAAGATACATGATCCTTTGAAAGGATCTAGCAAGGGAAACTAACGCACAGTAGGGAGCTCAGGAGGTTTTCCCTGTGGTAGAGACATTTGAGCCAAGATCCAAAAGATGAGTAGGGTTTAACTAAGCATGTGTTTGTGTGGGTGTGTGGGGTGGGGAGGGTACAATGGGAAGAGCATTCCATATCCATGGATGAGCATATGCACAGGCTCGGTAGCAGGAGGAGATGGGGTCTGGTCATAGAACTGAAAGAAAGCTAACATGTCTGAAGCACAGAGAGTCAGGGGAGAGGGAAGCAAGATGAGGTTGAAGAAATAGGCAGGGCCAGACTATGCAGAGCCTTGTAGACTCTGGTAAAGAGTTTGGTGTCTATCCTAAGAGCAACAGGAAACCATTGAAAGGTTTTATTTAGGCAGGCGATACAACTAGAATTTTATCTTTTAAAGATCATGCAGGCACCTATGTGGAGAATGGACTACTGGGCAGCAAGAGTGCAAGTAGGGAGACCAGGTAAGAGGCTAGGGCAGTAATCCAAGTGAGAGAAAATGGTAGATGAGGTCCTGAATAGCCTAATCAAGGAACTTTCAGTCAATGAATAAATCAGCAAGGAATTACGCGGCACCTATCTAAATATGCATGGCTAGCTCTACTCATCAACTTGAAGGGAGATTCATCTTCAGCCTCCCACGTCTCTTTTTGGCAGCCTGGCTTCTATCCAATGATCAAGAATTCCAATTTAATGGAGCTGAGTTAATAAGGTGTTACTTTATTAAAATTATTAGCATTTAAGGAAATCTGGAGAAAGAATTGATTCAAGTGCCATTAACTAGTGTTTTCACATAGAACACTATTTCTCAATCTGTGATCCAAGAAAAGTTAATGCCACAGAGCCTCCTGGAGGAGTGGGAAAGGGGAGGCTTTATGAACAATCAAATTCCTGGGCCCTACCCCAGACCCACAAAATCAGAATTTTGTTGTGGGGCTCAGGAAAGGACATCCTTAATGGGTTCCCCAAGTACCTCTATGAACGTTAAAGTTTGAGAACTACTGCATATGGAGGCTAACTTGGAGATTGAGTTTGAACAAGGCAAATACCTGTGACAGAAGAAAGAAGGGGGCATTCCAGGTTGAAGGTGGTCCTGAGAAAGTGTCAAGAAGTAGAATCAGCCAGTTGAGCGCAAGGAAAGAAAGTAGCGAGTAGACTGACTGTGCTGGGTTGTGGAAGCTTTGATGGGAGCAATGAGAAATCACCTGTAGTAGGAGAAGGGAGAAGAGGAGGGACAGCATGCCTAAGAGAGCCAAGCCTGAGAGACACTAAATGAAGAGATTTCTGTAATCCCAGAGTCACCAGGTGAGGGGCCTGTGGGACTGCAAACTTGGAATTTCCCTCTCCCATGAAATGGAGGGAATGTTAACACCACTACTGGTCACATAGCAACAATAGCCAACCTTAATGAGTTTGTACTGTGTGCCAGGCATTTGGCAAATTATTTTAAATACATTGCATCATTTAATCCTCACAGTATCACTATGAGGTAGATACTATAATTATCCCCATTCTACAGATGAAGAGACTGAAGCACAGAGAGGGAAAATAACTTGCTTAAGGTCACACATCTGGTAAGTGGTTAAACCAGAATTCTAATCGAAGTCTATCTCTTGAGACTGCATCTTTAGTTACAATGCCGGGTTACTCACATCAATTCTAACTTATGCCCACAAGTGTTCATAGTCCTCTAAATAAGGGTGCCTCTGTTCTTTGGGACATGATGATGATTATGCATGATGGAGGCTTGGCCCTGCAGGTCCAAAGACAATTCAGGCCATACGCAGTCCTGGCTAAGGCCAGGATAAGCACACCATCTCATGCAGAACTCCATTGCAGGTTGATGATGGTCCACAATCAGGTAAGTGTAGCTGTTGAGAGTGAGCATTTGGAAACCTTACAGCAATTTTACAGAGTACTTTTATGTCTGTTTATGCTCATCAAAAAATGGGGGTTTTATTTTGCATGTCTTTTTTTTATTATATTTTTTCTAGAAATTTTTATTATATTTTATAAAAGTATCTACAGATTGAAAATCTGAAACAAATCAAGACAAAAGGCATGGTTCTTCATTCCAGATAGTTTGTGACGCATGGGTTTAGTGGATATAAGAAAACTGTAAACAGCTAACAATACTAAGGTATTTTCATGCTCAGGTATGGGTGGTAGGCTGACCAGTGGAGCTGACCTGAACCTTTATTTTGAAATGGCAGCGTCTTCTACTTTACAGAATCAACCCCCTTGAGAATTATTATGACAGATTACAGTGTGAAACCAGCCCTTTTTTTTAGTAGACATATTCTTAGAGGTCATGTATTCAATTCTGGGCAATTACTGTCAGTTTAAACATTCAAGATGAGAGAAGGAAGTGTATAATTAATCAAGCAGAGGCACATAGCTCCTGAGCAGTAAAGATTCCATGGGATCATAGACAGAATAGAGGGAATAGGGAAGGGAACTCCTGTCATTTTTCATTGACACTATCCCCAGAGTCATATGTTAAAGAGTCTTAAAGACTTCTAATTTGTACTTTTGCTAAAAACAGAGCAAGACGGGAGGGAAATGATACGGTAGCATTGAAGAAGTCCTTTTCTGGCACTGTTTATTTCTTCATTCATTCAACAAATATTTAATGTGTACCTATTACCTCCCTGTCTCTCTGCTTGGCACTTGTGGATACAAAGATACAAAGATTACATAGCTGTCCTCAAGGAGGTCACAGTCTAGTAGAATAACATGGAGACAGTTATAAAAAACTTGATAAGTAATAAAAGAAAAATGATTCTCAAGGGGCTGTATGTTTCAGAATCAAGGTGGGAGAGAAATAGTTTGAAAGGTCATATCAATACTCTATCAATCACCTTAGACGTAGCAGAGAAAAAAATAAGCATATTGGCTTCTTAAGACCGAAAATAAAGATCAGTGAAAGTCTGGCTGTTGGGAGGGATAAGATGATGGCTATCCAAATTAGGAGTCTGGACTCTCACTTGGGTGTGAATGTGTATACCAGTGTCTTTGCGAGGAACAGGGGAGAGGGGAGAAGTGGCAGGACATGTAAGATATTTATCCAAAAGGGGCATAGTTTTAAAAACTCAAGAAATGTTTTTGAATTTAGGTATAAAGAGAGACTATGAGAACTATGGAGGCTAATAAACTACCTGGGGTTGGAGGGAAGGAGACATATAGAAACGATGCATTTTGAGTCATAAACTTTCAGTAAGGAGTCAGAGTGTAAGAAATAAGAAGTGAGTGAGGCAGGGGAAGGTCCCCTTCTGAAGCACATGGCTATCCCCCTAACCTCCTTGGCAGTTAAAGAACAGCATATGCAACCTACAGCAACAGTGGTGCTGAAAGCTGCTGCCTTTGAGGCATCTGGGATGTAGTGCCATTGGCGCTAGAAGCTCTGGCTTTCAAATGCTACTCTTTCACAAACAGGGCATCATAACCTCCATAGACCTCACAGACCTGTTGTGAGGCTCAAAGAAGATGCTAGATGTTAAAGCATTTTGTGAACACTTAGGGAGTATGTGGTTATGTGTTGACTCCCCTGGTCCCCCCAAACCCCCAAGGGTAAGTGAGATCATTGATGTAGAAGGCACTAAGCCCCTCAGAAGGAAGTTAGTATATGGAAACATGAACAGTAATGATCTACATCTGCTTCTTTCTGATAATTCCTTTCTTTTAAGCCTTGACACCAAGAAAGCCCACACACCATGCCCTCTGTTGCTGAAAGTGGGCTGCATTGCCATGTGGTTAGCTGCCAAGCATTCCGTTTCCAATTCAAAAGCAGTGGTGGTTTTTTTCTTGTTTTGTTTTGTTACTTCAATGCTTCCTGCCAAAATCTGGAGACAGAGACTTACATAAACGTCATGTGCATACAATGCTCATCATCTCCTATTGTTTGAGGCCATATATCCGATATCAGATCATGATGAGCTTTTGGTCACATCTGGCAGAGCCCTTTAGGAGACTTTGAGATTGGAATCGCTGGTGGAGCAGAGCTGACTGAAGGCAACAGATGAAGAGTGTAGTTTTTCTAAAAGTGAAATAATGGGATGATAACTCTCAGCCAAATATCTGGGAATGCTCGTGGTCCCTTAAAATGCCCACTTCTCGCCTTGATGGGACTGGCTGGGTCAGGCCTGGTTTTGGTCTTCCTCTTCCCTGTACTTCCTGGAGTGGTGTAGGGGTGAGTCCATTGCAATTGTTAGCGATGGCAGCCAGCAGGACTGTTCTGAACCATAACCATGAAGTAAGCAAAGTTGACCTCTGTGTAACTCATCTACCCTCTCCCCATCCTGAGCCCTGTCCTGGCCTTCCCAGCTGCCCAGGCTTCAACCCATTCCCTCCTCTCCTTCCTATTCCCTTGTCCTGTGTCCTGTGCCTGAGTGCCTTCCCCAATTAAGTTCTGGTCTGGTCAATTTATTAGAGCTAAAAAATGAATAGTCGCTAATGGCTTTGCTTCTGAATATGGGCTTTCTATCTTCAAGCAAAGAAGTAAGTAGAGCAGCAGTTAGGTGTTGGGGGTAGACTGAGGATCTGCTTCTGGATCTCTCCTTGTCTATTGATGGAAAATGTGGGTGATAGGCTGGCATATAGGGCAGAACTTCCACTCTGATTCAGAGGTACAATATAGAGCACAGTGGTATATTTTGCTTCTACCTCAGACCAAGAGAACTGAGAGAGTTAAGACTGTACAATTCAATATACCAAGATTAAAGCAATTATTGTAAATTAGCTTAATCACTCCTCCATATGCCTTCAGAGACAGGGTTTCTTTTTCTTTTTTTATCCTATTGTCACGACCAAATAAATGGAGGCTTGTAAATACAGATAAACTTAACTTTTAAAGGGTTATCTGTGCTCAAATGTTCTGATGCTTTTAATTAAAAATTTCCTCATTATATATAGGAAAGTGTCTGTGTTGAGGCAGTGTGAGACACCAGGAAAGCATGAATGAAATATGGGAAGGAAATGGTGGCGAACACGTAGCTGACTTTTCATTTCACCCACATATATTTTATTCTAAAGACAGCAAGATCTACTCTTAGCGTGGCCTCTGACTGACTCTGGAGCTCCTCAAGGCCAGAGTACAGGGAGCAGCTTAAATGATACCCTCCCTTTCAAGCCATAAGTTTTAGACTTGCGTTTCTGGAACACTCTGCAAGAAATTACTAAGGGAGTACTCCAAAAGATGGAGATCAGTGCTTTTCAAGCTTTAATGTGCGCATGAATCACCTGAGAATGTGTTAAAATGCAGATTCTGATTCAGTAGTCTGGAGTGATGTCTGGGATGCTTCATTTCTAACAAGTTCCCTTGTGATGCTGATGCTGCTTGTCCATGAAGCATATTTTGAATAGCAGGAACATTTGAGATATAGAGGCTAGATACTGAGTCCTCTTTGGCTAGCAGCAGTGCAAGGATGAAGAGGCTTGGTGGAAAAGTAGCACAGTTCTATCTGGATCAAGTGAAGGGCAGAGGAAACAAAAGGGAGGCAGATATGAGACTGAATGCACTCATGCTCCCCAGGGCTTCAAATAGATGGGTTTCGAGAAATACGTACCAGAAAGGCAGTTGCTGTCTCAAGCTAAAACAGGAAATATGCCTCGTGGTGAAGAACATATGTTCTGAAGTCATATTCTCTGGGTTAAAGTACCACCTCTGTCACTTCCTAATGGAGATCTTGATCATGCCACCTTACCTCCCTGAGCCTGAGTTTACTCTTCTGTAAAATTCGAATAATAGAACCCATCTCAGGGTGGATGTGAGGATTAAATGAAATGAGAGAGTGGCATGGACATATACACACTACCAAATGTAAAATAGGTAGCTAGTGGGAAGCAGCCACATAGCACAGGGAGATCAGCTGGGTGCTTGGTGACCACCTAGAGGGGTGGGATAGGGAGGGTGGGAGGGAGGGAGATACAAGAGGGAGGGGACATGGGGATATATGTATATGTATAGCTGATTCACTTTGTTATAAAGCAGAAACTAACACACCATTGTAAAGCAATTACACTCCAATAAAGATGTTAAAAAAAAAAGAACATAAAGCCTGAGAATAGCACCTGCTATAGAGTGATTAGTAAGTGGTAGCTATTGTCACTCTTTCCATCCTTGAGCTGATCGCATTTAAGCACCACTGGGCTTTATTGAAATGTTAGGCCAGCCATGGTAGTGCCATATCTGCTTTTGATGTGACTCTCAAAGCAGCTTTAATTGTTTGAAACTTAAGAAAAGTTGGTGATTTCGGATTTAAATAAATGGGATTCTAGACAAAAGCATGAAAACGGGAAGAAAAACTCCCTGGCAGGAACTATGCTAATTTTGTGCTTTGACCCTTGTCACTGCTTCTGCCTACAACTTCTCTGGCTTGAGAATCACTTGAATAAAGAAAGAATGATTTAAAAATAAAATGGATTAGAGAAACAAACTGTCTTCTGTTTCTGCAAAAAAGGAAATGCAGAATCTGGCTAATTATCATCCAGCCTGGGGCAGGCCAGGCTCAAGGGAAGGGAAGGGAGAAAAGAAGGTTTGAAGAAAGAGATTTCCAAGTCCATCAACTATACACAGAGTATCACTGAGTTGTAGGTACTGTCCTGGGGGTAAATAAGGGCATCAGACAGAACCCCTGGGTTATGGTCTAGTTGGGAAGATATTGGAGTAAAATACACACATGCGTGCATGCACACAGAGATGGATAAACATACATGTCAACCTGTAGCAAAGCTCCAGTGAGGACACCTGTTGGTTAATACAAAGGATGCATCTCTGGGGAGTAAGGATTAGTCTGGTGGGAAGAGTGGGTCTGACTGTGAAGGTCCTTGAATATGAAAGGTATCTTGTGGGCAATTAGAAGTCAATAGTGTTTTGATGTGGGTGGGGTACCCCATGCAAAAGAGCATTTTAGAGAGAGTAATCTGGTAACAGTTTGAGCAATTCATTTTAACAAACGTTTACTGAGTATTATGTACAGCACCAGAGTCCAAAACGCAGAGCTATGCAGCGATACAGGAAAAAAAACCTATATCCTCTGAGAATTAAAAGCCTTGTCAGGGAGACAGATATACTTTGTGTACTAGTGTGGAACGATTTCTAAGACAGAGTATTACGTACAAAGAGGCAAGGTACAGAACAGTATGTTTAAAACATGCTGCCATTTGTTAGGAAAGAATGCAGGGAAGACATGTATGTTTACACATGTATTTGTATACATATAAGATTTATACGAGATGTATACGTATACGATTTGTGCAAGGATACCCAAAAGTCTGATGACGTTGCTTGCCTCCAGGGGAAGAAATTAGGGTGACTAGTTGGTGGAGGTGTCAATTGTATGCATATCCTTTGGCACCCTCTGAGTTTTGAAACAAATGAATATATTACCTACTTGCATTAAAAATATACAATAAAATAATGTGTATGGGAGTATGAGAGGGAAAAGATGAATTCCAGTTGGAAAATCTGGGGAGACTTCTGAGAGCATGTGGGCTATGAAGCTGGGTCTTTGGAAGGAAGCATTTCTACAGGTGATGGTTTGAGTGGGAGGTGTTTCAAGCAGAGGATAGAGCTTGCCTTGAGCCACAGGGTAGGGGCTAGATCGCACTGGTCAATATGGAAGCCACTAGCCACATGTGACTATTGAACACTTGAAATATGGCTAGTGTGTGCGAATTGAGATGTGCTGTAAGTGTAAAATACTCATAGGTTTTTGAAGACATAGTAAGAAAAAAGAATGTAAAGTTTTTCATTAATAATTTTTATGTTGATTACATATTAAAAAGATAATATTTTGGATATATTGGGTTAAGTTAAATATATTAAAATTAATGTCACTTGTTTCTATTTACTTTTTTAAATGTATCTACTAAATCATGTAAAATTACATCTGTGACTTGCATTAGATGTCTGCTGAACAGGGCTCATCTAGGTAATGGAGATTTTCAGAGAGTGTTGAGTTCGGTAGGTATGGCTGCAGCAGGGCGTATATGGATAAAAGTGGGAGGGAAGTTTGGAAAAAGTGTGCCAGGCCAAATTGTGGAGAGCATTGGCTACTCAGCTAAAGAGTTTGGACTTTAATTTTGTATTCACTAGTGAGCCCCTGCAGGGCTTGGAGTGTAGGAATCAGATGATCAAATGGCTGCTTTGGACAGGGGTGAAAGTATGGTCAGGAAGAGCAGTTATGACAGTAACAGGGAGTGAGGTTAGGGTCTGGGCTTGGGTGGTAGCTTTGAAATCAGAAAGAGATCAATGTAAACTATATTATGAAGGGAGAAGTGATAGAACTGAGTGGAGGTATAGATGTCAGAGACAACATGAAGTTTTACATCCCTGGTGATTAGAAGCATGTCAGTGCCAGTAATAAGCATAATGAAGCCTGGAGAGGGAAGTGGATGGGAGCTGCCTGGGAGAGAAAATGATTTTGATTTTTTTTTTTTTTTTTTTTTGCGGTACGCGGGCCTTTCACTGTTGTGGCCTCTCCTGTTGCAGAGCACAGGCTCCGGACGCGCAGACTCAGCGGCCATGGCTCACAGGCCCAGCAGCTCCCGCGGCATGTGGGATCTTCCCAGACCGGGGCACGAACCCGTGTCCCCTGCATCGGCAGGTGGACTCTCAACCACTGCACCACCAGGGAATCCCCAATTTTGATTTTTGATGTGGTGAGCTTGAGGTGGCTGGCTGAAGTGTAGAAGTGAGGGTATGAGAGAAACAGATTTTTGGGTCTTAGTAGAGGTAATCAAATCGGTCAGATAATTATAATAATGATTAGTACTTGTATGGCATTAAAATACACACAGTGCTCTCACATGGATTATTTTACATAATCCCTACAATAATCCGGGGCTCAAAGAGTTTAAGTTTCTTGGCCAAGATCACACAGCTAGTTAGTGGCCACGGTAGCAGGCCCAAACTTGCTTTCTATCACTGCACTTGAAATAAAATGCTATGGGAAAACCTTAGACTCTAGATTATAGAATTTCACTTCCCCCAAGCTGCTGCCTAAATTGAGGGGTGGACCCAACCCTGAGAAAACTATTTTAGCTTCCCCTCAGTTGTTTTAAACATCCTTTTTAGAGATGAGGAATCTGTGGCCCTGGAAGTTAAGTAAAATGTCAGAAATGTCTATTAATGAGAGGGGTAGGTGGAACTCAGACACGTGCTGTGGTACATTGCATGGTTGTTTCCAGGTATTAATATTTCCTCCCGGTTAGAGAGAGGGTCTCTGCCTCCTGCCATGAGCCCTACCAAACTGATGTGGGCTTGGTCATAGAACTTGCTTTGGCCCATGGAATGTGGGATAAAGTGACCTCCGCCACCTAGAATCAGAAGCTTTAACAGCCATGACATGGTTCAGCCTCTTTTGCTCCCTTCCCTCTGTGGTTAGAATGGCATGTCCCAAAGAAGGGTTCCTCCTTCAGTTGAGATCCTGGAATAAGGAAGACATACGAAGCAGAGCCACAGATGACCTGTAGCTACTGCAGGGCCTTTTGCTATGGTGATTGAGTTTGAGAGATTGTTTGCAATTTAGTGCAACCTAGCCTCAGCTGACTGACACACTACCCCATTATATGTGCTTTGTTTCCATTACACTGACTGTTCACAAATGCTCACGTTTCACTTGGTTAACATCTCATCCTTTCGGTCTCCAATTAAATGTCACTTTTTCAGAGAGGCTTTTCTTGACCACAGAGTCTAATTTAGGTCCCCCTCCCCACCATACACTCATACACCATTATTTTCTTTTATAGTATCTGCATTCTTTCCTTCTTAGGCACTTAACGCAGTTGTCATCATATAGACAACGTAGACTTGTTTATCATTGGTATGTTCCTCTTGACTATAAGCTCCTGAAGACCTGGATCACATCTATTTTTGCTTGCTATTATATACCGTGTGTTACACAGTAGTTGCTCTGTGGATATGTGTGGAATAAGTGATGAACAAATGAATAGCTTATTGTTAACCTGGTTGTTGGATCATAAACTGAGAAGGTGGGGGGATGTAGCAATTTCGGGAGATGATAAAGCTCCTAAAGAAGTTCCTGGGTGCAAGGATCAACTACTTTTTTTGTGTTTTGTCCTTCTCTTTCAAGGAAACTTTGAAAGCAGTGGCACTTTTCAAAACCCTTAAAAACAGATTCACTTGCCAACAGGCCCGCAGCCTGGCAGGTTTCCTGCCTAATACCAGGGAGGCCTGCGGAAGACCACAGAGAGACCAGAAGGGCTCCTTTGAAAGAAAAGAGGACCGTTGCCATAGAATGCTTATTTATATAGAGTACAAGAGTCACCTGCCCTTCCCCTTCTGAGTGGTTGTTGCAATTTAGTGAAAAGTGGAAAGGAGGGGGAGAGAAAGAGACAACTGGGAAATAGAAATTATGGGCTGGGTGTAGTGGGTCCTTTTCCGGTCCAAACCAAACAAAAAATCAGGCCTATGCCCCCTCACTTTCACCTGCCAAGAGACCACTTAAGAGGTGGCTCTGGACTGTATGACACCAAGTTGGCAATCAAGAATTTGAAGGCTTTCTGCAAAACTGCCAGCCTCTTCATGACAGGGACATGCACACATGCTCGGGTGGCAGGAGGCAGGAGGAAGCAACAGTTGTGTATTTTATATCATGAAGTCTCTTGTACTGAGAAACCCACTAGGTCCCACAGCTTGAGTATGGAAAGCTGCAGTGAAGCCTGAGGTCAGGGCTACGTGTCAGTGAGTGGAGTCAATGACCCTTTCCTCCAGGGATGCTCATTAATCCTGTGACCCTCCAGAACACACAGCCAGGGCAGGTTCCTTTGGCAGGGCAGGAGAGGGGAAGCTTATGGGGATATACTGCGCTTTTAAAAAGTAAAATAAACGTAATAAAAAGCAGGCAGCGTAATTGCAGTGACTTATATCCCATGACATTTGATAATAACAAGGTTGGTACGCTACAAATAAGTTCCACATTTACAACTCTGCCTTGATATTTACGCTTATTAAATTGTTTAGGGAGGTGGTTCCTGGATGCTGGAGGACCATATGTAAAACATAGTAGCATAATTGGAGTACAGCCAAATCCCTCAGTGTACTTTGCAGATACTTGTTAAAAGCTTGACCTTGGAGGAAAAGCCTTCCTCCTTGCCTTCAATCAGTCATCAGCTCCTGAAAGTGCTCCTCTGAAATCAACTTCCAGTCATCCACAGTTCGGGAGGCTTGTCCTCAACGCTGACCTTAGGCAGGCCCTCAGATCCCAGGACAATGATGAAGGCTGCGTTCTCACCTGGATGAGGAAATTAGCTATGATTTTCCATTACCTGTACCAAACATTCCTTTTCATTTGTTTAATTCACTGAGAGTTGACACTACACATTAATTCATTGAGCAATTGCTTTGTGTAAAGGCACAGAGATGAATGAGACAGTCATGGCCATCAAGAAACTTACACTTTAGTCAAGGACACAGACAACTAACTCTAGTAGAAGGCAGAATGAAATAAGGGCCATAATAGGAGCATGAACAAATTGCTACGGGAGCTTAGATTACACAATTTATTTTAATGAGGAAAGGAGAATTAAGGAAGGCTTCAGAAAGGCAGCACTGGTCCTTGAAGAATTAATAGGAGAAAAAGGGTGAAGTTGGGCAGTGAGGTCATACCAGTCAGAGTAAAGTGCATAAAATAGCATGAATGTATATACGTGTTTGAGGATGTAATCATACGTTTGTTTATCACTGGCAGGCTCAAATGATAAACCCAGTGCAGCATGGCTGGAGGGATGGCAAAGGGGCTTGGAAGTTATGTTTGAGTCTGCTCCTGGAAACTTTGATGCCTGTACTAGTTTTGTTAATTAAGGGGAACAATCAAAATTTTTGATCAAGAATGGCGTTTTAGGAAGCAATCTCTAGCAGTGCGAAGGACAGGTTGAAGAGCTAAAACACTGAAAACAGGGAGACCAACTTCTGTGCCTGACTGGATATTAGGGGAGAAGGAATAATACAAAGATGCTTCTGGTGTTTTTAGCCTTAGAGATTGGGAGAAGTGTAGTGCCCCTAATGACACGGGCAACCTGGAGAGAAGGGTCAGCTTGCTGGAGAAGAACATATTTGGTTGGGAGTATACTGAGTTTAGCGTGTGAGCTATCCTTTACAGAGGGAGGGGGGTTCTGGCGCTCTGGCGAGATCTAAGTTACCTGCTCATGGGAAATTGTCAGAGCCATGGATATGGCTACCACGACCCTGATGGTGGGGACAATACAAACGAACACTGGAGATACTGCCTGTATTTAGGGGTCATGTGACCCCCTACATATGTGAATATTTACATATTAGTAAATATGTGAAAACAACCACTAATAAATGGGAGTGAAGAATTTTCTGAGTGGTGGGAGAAGACAAGGCTAGGTGTATTTTGTGCCAAACTGGCAAAAAGTAAGCAGGATGAGGATAAAGGGGAATTCGTAGGATTTGGCAATTAGGTGATCCGTGGTAGCCCTGAAGGAGAGAAGATTCACGGGAAGGTTGCTGTTGTTGTTTAATCAGATAGAGGAGACTTGAGGATGCTTGTAGACTGAGAGGAAATGAGCTGATGGAATAATGGATGTGAAAAGTGAAAGTCCTTTTGAAAGTACAAAGCACCACACAATACAAGGTCACAGCAAGTCAGATTTTTATCCCAGATGCTCTAGAGTTGAAAGGTCATTGACATCTAACAGATGCTTTGATTTTTATCATTATACTGAGTTCTGCTAAGGAGGCCTTATTCCTGACCTCTTTCATCTCCCTTTCCTCCCTCCTCCAAGCACCACCATAAGTGTTACCAGTCGTTCAGCTGTTCAGCCGTGTAAAATACTCATTACTTGATTTTTGTCAGCAAGTCTAGGTCACTCTGCCATTACATATCACAGGTTTCCAAAAACTGTTTAAAGAGAAAATTCTTAGGATTTGGTTATTTTCAATGTAATTCCCATTGTGATATGCAGGTTTTTGTAGGAAAACAAAGGGACAATAACACAAGGTGTTTGTGGGTAGGGAGGAGATGGAGCAGATTCGTAAACCAGGTCCCCTTCCAAAACAAAAAAAAAAATATTAGCTAAAATAAAGCCATTCAGTGTCACATGTACACAGCAGTTGAACGTACTGAGGAGGGAAGCCTTATATGGTTGTTAGAGTAGAAAGGTATTTAGCATAAAGGGAATAGACCTGAGTAGAGTTTGAAAGTCTGAGAGATTCCTGAGAAAACAGTAAAACAGGAGAATTTGCTGTTATTTTAGAGAGTAATGGTTTTTCAAGAACCTCGTAAATGTATGACTTAAAATATTAACCAAACACTTAAGAAGTCCTAGCTATGAACTAATTAAAGCGTTTCCCACGAATTATGCTTCATCTACATGCCTTTCTTTCCTGTCAGTATGGGACCAAAACTGAATCAGTACATTTTAATGTCCACTCAATCTTTGTCAGTTTTTCCTTTCTTTGAACAGCCATTCAGTGTTTTGACTTTCAGTATTATTGAGAAGAAAACAAAAGAGAAGGGACTGGAAAGGGAAAGAGAAAGGGGAAAAGAAGAAAAGGAAAGAAAAAGAACACAGCCTAGAGACGTTACCCTGGTTCTTATTACCATAATCACTACAGTATCACTAAATATGCTCCTGTGTGGAATCGTTTTCTCCTGCCTGCTCTATGTCTTCATGACTTGATGCTACGTGTACATGAGGTTTGGTTGAGCCATTCAACAACACAGACAGTAGGATCGTATCAAGTGTCAGAGCTGCAGCTGTACACATCCATGTTATCACTGCAATGATGAGCTCTTCTTCTTGTGTTCAATTTTTTCTGTTGAAAGTAGCCCATCAGTCACTCAGGCCTGAAACCTTGGTGTCAGATTTGAATCTTTCCTCTCCCCACACCCTCAACACCTAATTGAGTTGCCAGTTATTTAGATGCTACTTGGATCTGTCCCACTGATGCTATCCTAGTTCAGGCCTTCATTAATTATCAAAAGTATTATTGCAAAAAAAATATTATTGCAATTGCCTCCAACAAAGTTGGCCTTCTGTGACCTCTCCCATCTGTCTTACACAGAGCTTCCATCACCATCTTCCTTAAGTGCTCCATGTCATTTCTTTCCTCAAAATCCCTCAGTATTCCCCAACATTTATAAAATCAAGCCCAAACCACACAACCACTGCTGCCTTTCATGGAATCTTAAGTTCTAGTCCAACCGAATTGCTCCATATTCCTTGCATATGCACATCAAAATTGTACTTCTGCTTATGCCTTCCCTCCCTCCTCAAAAAGACGTTAAGTTCCATAAGAATAGAGCCCACATCTGTCCAGTTCACTGTTATGGTCTCAGAGCCTAGCATTGTGGTTGGCACACAGTAGGTGCTCATTAAATTTTGACTGAATGAATAAAAACTTGACATATCCAAACCTACTTACCCTTTAAATTTCATTTCAAATGCCACCAGTGCCAAAAAATCTATACTGATACCTGCTTTCCACCTCAATACCCACCTCACCTAAGTCAACTGTGTTTTCTGAACTCCCCTAGGCCTTATCTGTACCACTCTTACAACACTGATCATGTGCTTTCCACTTTGAATTACAGTTCTTTTTGTACATGTGCCATCTCCCATTAGACTGTGAGATCCCTGAAGGCAGGAGCTGTGTTTAATTCATAATGGTGTCCTGAAAAGTAATGATGTCCACTGAACGGGCACTCGGTGATTAGAATAGCCACACTGGAGCCTTTAGCGAAGTAGAGAAGTTGAAGGTTTATTATTAATATTTCTAATAATATGATAAGAGCCCTTGTGCTTTGCTCATACACATCAAAAGGTGAACAGATTTTCTGCACCTTAACCAAAATATAGGTAAAAATACTGGCTGAACTTCTATTAGCCAAGATATAAGGTCATCATGGCTAAAGTCTGAACTCTGGCTAATCTCCAAGAACTAGGAACAAAGTTGTGACTTGCACAATTCATGAATTTGCAAGTTGTTTTTCCCTGCAGTGGATACTAACTATAATAATATTTTACTTGTGGCTATTGGGACTCTAGACATTAAATAAATTCAGTCTGTAAATGGGATCTTTGGCTATAGCTTTCTTTTTACTATAAATCAAAACTATACACCCTGTTACATGCATTGCATATATATCAATTTCCAGATTTCCATTTTCCTTTGAGCTCTTGGCATTAAGCTCGAATTCCCGTAGTTGTGGATACTAAGGTTTTCAGACTCCCTACAAAGGAGTTTGCCTACTTGGGTCTTTGGGGGAGAAAAAGACAATTTTTTTTGATTCCTGGAGCAAACCATTCCAAGGGAAACAATGGTCTTGCCAGGTACTTTGGACCATATCACTTATAGACCTGGTTATTACCTTGTCCAACCCTCCATCTTCAAGTCAGCCCACCTATGATGAGAAATTCTTTTGAAAGCCCTCCAGAGAATAAGTATCTAAAATCCTTTATGACTAATTCCAGATTTTTAACCCTCTGAGCATTTGAAGCCCATTTACTTTCATTCTATAATCACGGTAAAAAACCCTTTTCTGTAGAAACAGTTTCTCTGGAGGATGTAAATCACCCTTCTGACTTTTCTGGACTTTTAAGTAAGTAAGTTGTGCAAACATCTCTCCACTACTCTGGCAAGAAGTGCTAAAGACTACTTAAAGAAAATCTTATGATTCCCACAGGTGGGCGTGTCTTTGAATATATCCCATGATATCCACCTGACCAGGTCCTTATAGAAATACTTTTGTACTTCTGTTAAGCTGAAGCTTCTCCTTCTAGAATGTTCTTACATTCCATCTTTATACTTCTTCAGTTTGTGCCTTTTCACCCATCCTTAGTATTAATTATCATAGGCAGCACAACATTTAATGTAACCTTAAAGCATTAATTATCATAGGCAGCACAACATTTAATGTAACCTTAACTTTATTGAATAAGTAAGTATGCATTACAGATAGATTGCAAGTCATTCTTGGTCCTGCAGAGACAGCTGTTTATGCTGAGGCAAAACGAGAACATGAATCCACAGTTCTACCGCTACTGAAATACTTCTGAGTGTCTTGGTATGGGCACAATCTCCCTCAATATCCATTCAAACAGGTTTTGCCGTCACCTCTCCTTTCAGCTGAGGGATTCACAATATCTAAAATAAACTTGAAATGAACGCTTCTGTATCAGAGGTAGTTTTATACCTACATTATTAATCATAGAAAACATTTGGCCAAAGACTCCATAAAAGGGGCAGAGAAGATACACCAGAGCTCAAAGTTGGAACCAATTATTTTTTCAAGCTAATTGGCCACAGTAACAAAATTATCAACTGAATTTTAGAATAGCCTGTTCAGCCATTTAACATCAAAGCATGCAGTAGCCTGTGCATACAATAGCTCTTAGCGACAACCTTGAATTTGGCTTGAGCACCAAGGATGCATTTCAAAATGTGAAAAGTACATTTATGTGCAATGACTAGTGTTGTGAGCTGAAAGGTGGCTCCCCAAAGATACTTCCATGTCCTAATTCTCAGAACCCATGACGTTAACTTAGTTGGGAAAAGGGTCTTCACAGATGTAATTAAGTTAAGGATCTTGAAATGAGGAGATTATCACGGATAAACCGGTGGGCCTCAAATGCCTTCACAAGTGTCTTTATAAGCAGGAGGCAGAGGTAGACTAGACATACAGAGGGCAAGGTGATATGAAGACAGAGCAGAAAGAGATTTGGCCACAAGCTGAGGAATGATGACAGTCACAAGAAACTGGGAGAGGCAAGGAACAGGTTTTCTCTTAGAGCCTCCAGAGGGAGTACAGCCCTGCTAATACCTCAATTTACCACTTCTGGTCTCCAAAACAGTAAGAGAATGAATGCCTGTTGTTTTAAGTGAACGTTTGGAGTACTCTGTTACAGCAACCATAGCAACAAACTACAGATTTTGGTACCAGGAAGTCAGGGACAGCTGTAACAAATACCTAAAAATGTAGAAGTGGCTTTGGAATTAGATCATGTGTAGAGGCTGGAAGAATTTTGACGTATGTGATTGATAGAAAAAGCATGGATTGCCTTAAACAGACTGTCGGGAAGAATAGGAATGTTAAAGGCGCGTCTCGTGAGGGCTCAGAAGGAACTGAGGGACATTTTATTGAAAACTAGAGGAAAGGTGATCCTTGCTATATAGCGGCAAAAAGCTTATCCAAATTGTCTCCAACTGTTGTGGGGAAAGTAGATCTGTAAGTGATGAATTTGGATATTTAGCTGAGGAAATTTGAGAGCAAAGCACTGGCGGTATGGCCTAGTTTTTTCTTGAGCTTAGAGTAAAATATAAGAGGAAAGGGATAAATTGAAGAAAGAACTTAAGCAGAAAGGACCCAGCACTTGATGATTCAGGAAATTCTGGGCCTATTCAGATTGCAAAACGTGCTAAAATGAAGATTCACTGTTAAGATAGTGTGGATAGTTTGCTCTGGAGAAAAGCCAAGGCTGGATAACCTTTGGCTAGTGCTGTAGAGATTAGGCATTGACTCACTCACTGATCCACTCAGTCATCTCAGTAGAAGCCAGGAACAGAGGTGGTGTTATCTGGCAAAGATCTGTGAGGACTCTCTTGTCTCACTAGTAAATCAATATGATATATATGGGGAGCCCACAAAGTTTTTGAGAAAGTTATACCAGCAGAAACAGTTCCAGCTTGGCCTGAAAGGGACAGAGACAGGACAAAATGAGAGAAGGCGGTCAGACTACCAAAACTTTACAGGCAGGAAGTAGGCTGATAAACCTGCAAAGAGGTGATACCCTTCAATAGAAAAGATCAACCCTAGGGCAGAGCTTCAGGTTTAGAGGCAGAAATACAAGCCATGGGCACAGAGGCAGAGACTTGATCCATGGGCCAAGAGGCCAGAGCTGCAGGCCTAAAGGGTGTAGCCCTGAGACATGGAGGATTACTGTCAAGCCTTGAAACCTAAGGGGATTCTGCCTGGCCAAATTCTTAAAATCATCAGGACAGGTGACTCCTTTCTATGTTTGTTCCATTTTCTCCCTTTTGGAATAGGAATGTCTATAACTATTATCATATGCCTGTCCCACCACTGTATTCTGGAAGCAGGGGCCCTGTTGATGTCTTGTTTCACTGATTCACAGACGCAAAGGAATTTTGCCCCAGGGTTTTCACCTATAGCTGATTTAGATGATCTAGGTGAGCTTTGGGACTTTTGAACTGAAGATGTTTGGATGAGATTTTAGACTTAGGGTTGAGACTTTTGGGAATGTTGGGATAGGGTGAATATACTTTGCACATGGGACAGACATAAATTTGGGGGTCCAGAGGGCAGACTGTCATGGGCTAAAGGTCACCTCCAAAAAGATATGTCCACATCCTAATCCCCAGAACCTATGAATGTTACGTTTTTGGGAAAAGGGTCTTACAGATGTAATTAAGTTTAGGGTCTTCACATGAAATTATCCTGGATTATCTAGGTGGACCCTAAATTCCAACAAAAGTATCCTTATAAGAGAGAGGCATAGGGAGATTAAATACACAGAGGAGAAGGTGATGGGAAGACGGGGCAGAGAGAGATGTGGCCGTAACCAAAAGAATGCCAATAGCTACCCGAAGCTGGAAGAGGCAAGGGAAGAGTTTCTTCTAGAGCCTCTGGAGGGAGCATGGCCCTTGATTTTGGACATCTGGCTACCACAACCATGAAAGAATAAATTTCTGATATGTTAGGTCACCAAGTTTGTAGTAATTTGTTACAGCAGCCAAAGGAATCTAGTATAACTAGTAAACATTTTAAAGGGTTTTGCACTTTTAAAAAACATTCTGAAGAAAATCTGCATAAATTGGTGCTTCTCACGTGTGGCAGTAATAAACCCAACAAAAGACTTTAGTATAATTTGGTTCTATACTAAAAATGTCACTATGTACTTTTTTCTGGTGATAATTTTCAATCTAAAACAGAACTGCAAATGGCTAGAGCAGGACCATTATAAATCTGGGAAGCAAACCCTTTGAGTTATCAGAACTTCGTGAAAGACCCTGAACAGTCTCATAATGTTTGTGAAAAGCATGTGGACTTATTCTAAATAGAAATATATAATTTATCAATAATAGTACTTTTTTTCCCCACAAACTAAAAAATAAGGCAAGTTCACATCTGGAAAAGGTGATATGCATCAGTATGTCCACCTTGACCAGCCTGATAATATGGCATGACAAATGCCCCTAAATATTAGTCAGGGTGAATATTTCAAAATATCATTTTCCTACAGTCTGAAAAGCTATCAAAAGACTCAAAGAAGCCATACCATGAAGATTTCAGAAAAGACTTTGTGAAGTTAAAAATACATACATTAAGTATTTACATAAATTAGTAGAACCTAAATCTTTGTTGTTGTTGTTATTGTTAAAAAAACAGTGTGTGAAATTGATATGTCCCTTAAACTTGTTTGTGTGTGTGCATATGTGTGTGTCTTAAGATAGATGATAGGATAAAATTGTAAAATCTCAGATCCTGTTACTGCTTTTGATTTCTGTCTTGTAGCAGCTTCAGAACTTTGTAAAGGATAAGACCCAAGTAAGAATGCACTGGAGGAAAAGGCAGAAGTTTGAATCACTGTACATCTATAAAAAGAAAACTGTGAGCTATTGGTCACTTGGTTACATTATCTCAGGGAGTGACTTGCCAAGCCAGTCACTTGTTCTTTCTGAATGTCTATAATGTGCTTTGGAGGAAGTAGAAATAGGATTTTCTTTATAAGAAATATACATATAAGAAATCTTTTACAATTATCTGCATGGATTAGTCCAGAGAAGTTATACATTATTACAATGCATTTTTAAAAATAATAGACAAGTTAAGTATAACTTTTCCTCCCTCATCTTTTTAAGAAAAATGTAGAGCCTGTTTTTTCCTCCTAGAGTTGTTTCGGCAGCATCATTTGAATTTGTTAATATAAGGTAAATAAGTATGATGATGATTGAGAAGTTCACTTAGTCACTGGGATGTGGAATTATTGTAGCAGGAGATATAAATATATACACATATATACAGATACATACATATAATTTCTTTTTCTTCTTCAGATCACCATGGCGGAACTGGAAAGGGGAGTAGAAAGGCAGATGATAAAACAACTGACCTTTCGGACAGTTTTCTGCTGCCTCCTGTGGAAAGAAATCCTTTTCCCCTCAGGTCTCCTAGAACTCTATTCCCTGCTTTCAAGGGGGTTGTGGGAGAAAGAAGCAATAGAGAGAAGAAATAAACCATGGAGAACAGAGAGCAATATTTACCTTTAAAAATCTGAATAAAGGTAACAGAATTTGCAGGGTCAGCCCTAGCATAAACATTAAAATGTGAGGTTTTCCTCAAAAACAGCCATATAAAGTATTTGTATAAAGTAGATATATGTGCATAATTAGAAAATACCTCTTTAAATAAAGTTTAAATCATTTTCTCTAACTGCTTCTGTTAAACTTTCTGGCTTATTTTTAGCAATGATAAGTGCCTGCAATATCATGCTGAAACTCTAGATTAATGATAAGTTTAATTTCAGCCGAAGCAGATGAATCCATCAACTTTCACTTGAGATAAGATTCTAAGTAACTTGACGGGGGGGGGGGTGAAGCAGTACTTTTTCTGAGTTTCCAAAAATGGCTTCTTTTATAGAGTGTGCAATATCAGTGCCTTTCCAAACCATTAACATACACATTTTCACTGGCCTTTTCCTTTTCTATATAATAGGAATCAGAAGTAGACATTGACTGACTAATTCTTTCTATTCTTTTTTTTCTCTTTTCTTCCTTTTTTTTGGGGGGGTGGTGACTTCAAATTTGAGTTATAATATTATACATTTTTGACAGACTGAATGGTCTTGAAAGTCTTTGGAACTCTTCAATTTCTTACACTTTTCATCATCACAGTCAGGCCACACACAGTAACAAATAATACACATCTTTACACAAAAAGGGAACGCATGTTTTATAATCCTGGTAATTGTGTTCGTATTAGTGTAACTGTGGGAGGAGTCTTGCGATAACTTTACATATGCACACTATTGCATCTAGCTTAGCTTGCTCTTTGCAGAAATGTACTTATTTCCTCTCCATCCCTTGAGTGCATGATGTTTTGTTCTTTCCAAAATGTATGATTTTGTTTACTTTTAAGTATTTTCATATTCTTTGGCATCGGGAATCACTTAGATGAGACAGCTCCATTGTGGCGAGAGCGTGACCTTTCCAAAGGTACTCGTCTGTTATCTGTAAGACAAAGAGAAAAAGAACCAAAAACATGGTGAGCTTTAGATCCCAGCTCTTACGTGATGTCAGGTTGAGAGAGGTTTTCAAACAGTCCTGAAAAATTACTTCAAATGAATATGTAAATAACAAGGAGCCAACATCTGAGGCGTTCATGCTGCAGCTCCCAGGCTGAGTTCAAGAGTTTGCAATCAGCATTAAATGACTTTTCTTGGTAAGTGAAGTCAGAGTGATAAAAGAGATGGAAGAATTCGCTCAAGCACAGTCCCCTTGGAAATAGCAGGCGACAACAAAATTCCTTGGTAAAGATGTTAAATTGAAAGGATCTATGTACAGTGCCTTTTGTTGGAAAGCACTTCAATTCCCCATGAGTTTTCAATCTGTATGTTGGCTATCTCTAGAGCACACCAGCGTGGGCAGAGCAAAGAAGAGTTTTTATTTTTTACAATGATTGCAATATATGGCAATCAAATCAGCTACCAAGTCTTTGCCTGATTATGTGATGTAAACAAATTCAATACATTATATAGTCATTATGGGACTGAATAATGAATACGTCCCATTCCCCTCACCCGTCACGGGAAAAATAATCACTGTAGAGAGAACTGTTGGCACAAAGCTTGGAAAGCAAAGTTTAAAAGCATTGAAAGTTGCTGAAAATAGTTTTAGCTTTAATAGGAAAAAGGTTTACAGCTGTGCATTGTGATGATCACTACTATGTTATTATCACCTCCGTTTTATGCTCAGCTTAAATGCAACTGATGTCGGTGAAAATCCCTTTCTGACAAAAACATAATGCACTTAGATTCTCTATTTAGAATGAGACTAGGTCCCTAGAAATAATGACAACTACCAGCACTTACATAAATGCTAACACTTTACACTCGTTAATTTGCTAATTCACACAACATCCCCGGGAGGTGAGCGCATTTCATTCTATCCTATTATCTCTGCTTTAGTGATGAAGGTTACACAGCAAATCAATGGTATGACAGGGGATTATAATGCAAAGTTAATGCCTAAATGTCAGGCCTGCTTTGTTCAGAGGTAGATGTTGGAGCCTCCCAGGCTCCTACTCATTTCCTCCCTAAGATCATACCCAAGGAGCACATTCTGCCTGTCCCATGGGGAGGATGGACTGTGAGAAATGTTCAGGTTTTGCCATGGGATCTTTCTCATCTGTGCTACTGTTTCTTGAGTGATTCCGGGTAGTCTGTGGTCAGTACACAGAGCAAAAGCTAACTGGCCTCCATAACCTTGGCCTCATTAACACCACAGAATGAGTGCACTGAACCAACCAGCCATAAGCTCAAAGTGCCTTATAATGCAATAATATCACTGAGAGGTGAGAAAGAAAGAGATATTTTCTCTATTCAGAGATATATCTGAGTGATGGATTATTTGGGCATCCTTTTAAAGATACCATTAAAAAATCCATTATTTAGTTTGTGATATGGATCACAATTCAGCTAAAAATGTAAAGATAACATTCCTAGATAAAGGGCTTATTACTTAGATGTCACTGGTTTGCATACAGATTGGTTTGGGACTTCTTAGAAGACATTTACAAATGAGATTATAATATGATGGCTACCATTGCATTGCTAGCATTTAAGTATTCAGTGTTAAAGCTATCAGATATGAGAATGATGGTACCATTTACAGAGGATTGTCCCAGCTCAGAAAAAAGGCTTGTGCCTTGGTGGTCCTACAAACTAAGGTCAGCTGGCATTCACACTCACTCCAGGAATGCTATTGGTACCCCATACCACCACTCACTGACCACTGGATTCAAGAGACGTACCACATACTAAAACCTAGCCTTGCAGCAGTAATGAACTGATGACAGGATTCACATCAACCTGCAACTGTCTTGGTAGCATCTGGTGTGAGAAAATAAACTTTCAAGTTAAAATGAACTGGGGATGGGCCTCCCTGGTGGCGCAAGTGGTTGAGAGTCCGCCTGCCGATGCAGGGGATACGGGTTCGTGCCCCGGTCTGGGAGGATCCCATATGCCGCGGAGCGGCTGGGCCCGTGAGCCATGGCCGCTGAGCCTGCGCGTCCGGAGCCTGCGCGTCCGGAGCCTGTGCTCCGCGACGGGGGAGGCCACAACAGTGAGAGGCCCGCATACGGCAAAAAAAAAAAAAAAAAAAAAAAAAATGAACTGGGGAAAGGACACTGAAGCTTTTGGAAGGCAGGATAAACACTGGTTGATGGCCCAAATCCAGCTCTTGGCATACACAAGAGAGAATTATTCTATATTTCGTCCCTTCCTCTCTCCTTCTCTCCCTCTATCCCTCCCTTCCTTCTCTTTCTGTCTCTCTCTCTTTAAATTTTTTTGGTACCTAATTGGTACCTATGTATATGAGATAATTATAAGTAGAAGCAATCCTGAAGGGCCATCACTTGTATTTTGGAAATGTCAACCTCCAACATTGTTTATGAGAAAATGACACTAGAAAAAATGGCAGCGGGGGACCTTCAAGATAGCGGAGGAGTAAGACGTGGAGATCACCTTCCTCCCCACAAATACATCAAAAATACATCTAGGGGCTTCCCTGGTGGCGCAGTGGTTGAGAGTCCGCCTGCCGATGCAGGGGACATGGGTTCGTGCCCCGGTCTGGGAGGATCCCACATGCTGCAGGGCGGCTGGGCCCGTTGAGCCATGGCCGCTGGGCCTGCGTGTCAGGAGCCTGTGCTCTGCAGCGGGAGAGGCCACAACAGTGAGAGGCCCGCATACCACACACACACAAAAAATACATCTACATTTGGAACAACTCCTACAGAACACCTACTGAATGCTGGCAGAAGACCTCAAACTTCCCCAAAGGCAAGAAACTCCCCCATGTACCTGGGTAGGGCAAAAGAAAAAAGAAAAAACAGAGACAAAAGAATAGGGACAGAACCTGCACCTCTGGGAGGGAGCTGTGAAGGAGGAAAAGTTTCCACACACTAGGAAGCCCCTTCACTGGCAGAGACAGGGAGTGGCAAAGGGGAAGCTTAGGAACCACGGAAGAGAGCGCAGCAACAGGGGTACAGAGGGCAAAATGGAGAGATTCCCACACAGAGGATCACTGCCAATGATCACTCACCTGCCTGACAGGCTTGTCAGTTCACCCACCAGGGAGGGTGGGGGCTGGGAGCTGAGGCTCGGGCTTCGGAGGTCAGATCCCAGGGAGAGGACTGGGGTTGGCTGCGTGAACACAGCCTGAAGGGGGCTAGCGCACCACAGCTAACTGGGAGGGAATCCGGGAAAAAGTCTGGAACTGCCTAAGAGGCAAGAGAGGAGATCCAGAACACCACCTAAATGAGCTTCAAAGACAGGCGTGAGCCGTGGCGGCGCAGCTATCAGCGCGGACACCAGAGATGGGCATGAATGCTAAGGCTGCTGCTGCTGCCACCAAGAATCCTGTGTGCAAGCACAGGTCACTATCCACACACACCTACCCGAGGAGCCTGGGCAACCCGCCAATGTCAGGGCTCTGTGATCCAGGGACAACGTCCCTGGAAGAACACACGGCACACCTCAGGCTTTTGCAAAGTCACGGCAGCCTCTGTCGCTGCAGGCTGGCCCCGCATTCCAATTATGACTACTGTACCCCTCCCTCTCCATGGTCTGAATGAGCAAGAGCACTCTAATCAGCTGCTGCTTTAACCCCCTCCTGTATGGGTAGGGAACAGATGCCTGAGGGCGACGTACACGCAGAGATGGGGCCAAAACCAAAGCTGAACACCAGGAGCTATGCAAACAAAGAAGAGAAAGGGAAATTTTTCCTGGCAGTCTCAGAGGCATCAGATTAAATCCCCATAATCAACTTGATGTACTTGCATATGTGGAATACCTGAACAGACAATGAATTGTCCCAAAATTGAGGCGGTGGACTTCAGGAGCAACTGTAGACTTGGGGTTTGCAGTCTGTAACTGATTTGTTTCTGATTTTTATGTTTATCTTAGTTTAGTTTTTAGTGCTTGTTATCATTGGTGGATTTGTTTATTGGTTTGGTTGTTCTCTTCATTTTATTTTTTATTTTAATAATTAAAAGAATTTTTAAATTATTTTTAATTTTTCTTTCTTTTCTTTCTTTTTTTTTCCTTTTTCTTCTGAGCTGTGTGGCTGACAGGGTCTTGGTGCTCTGGCCTGGTGTCAGGCCAGAGCCTCTGAGGTAGGGGAGCCGAGTTCAGGACACGGGACACCAGAAACCTCCTGGCCTCCCATAATATCAATCAGCGAGAGCTCTCCCAGAGATCTCTGCCTCAACGCTAAGACCCAGCTCCACCCCATGGCCAGCAAGCTCCAGTGCTGGATGTCCCATGCCAAACAACTAGCAAGACAGGAACACAAACCCACCCATTAGCAGAGAGGCTGCCTAAAATCATACTAAGCTCACAAACACCCCAAAACACACCATGGGATGCGGCCCTGCCCACCAGAAACACAAGATCCAGCCCCACCCACCAGAACACAGGCACCAGTCCCCTCCACCAGGAAGCCTAAACAACCCACTGAACCAACCTCACCCATTAGGGGCAGACACCAAAAACAATGGGAACTATGAACCTGCAGCCTGTGCAAAGGAAACCCCAAACACAGTAAGTTAAACAAAATGAGAAGACAGAGAAAAACACAGCAGATGAAGGAAAAAGGTAAAAACCCACCAGACCAAACAAATGAAGAGGAAATAGGCAGTCTACCTGAAAAAGAATTCATAGCAAGCGTAGTAAAGATGATCCAAAATCTTGGAAATAGAATGGAGAAAAATAAAAGAAACGTTTAACAAGGACTTAGAAGAACTAAAGACCAAACAAACAATGATGAACAACACAATAAATGAATTTAAAATTCTCTAGAAGAAATGAATATCAGAATGAATGAGGCAGAAGAATGGATAAGTGACCTGGAAGATAAAATAGTGGAAATACCACAGAGCAGAATAAAGAAAAAAGCATGAAAAGATTGAGGACGGGTCCCAGAGACCTCTGGGACAACATTAAATGTACCAACATTCAACTTAAAGCGGTCTCAGAAGAAGAGAGAAAAAGAGACAGAAAATATTTGAAGAGATTATAGTTGAAAACCTCCCTAACATGGGAAAGGAAATAATCAATCAAGCCCAGGAAACACAGAGAGTCCCATACAGGATAAATCCAAGTAGAAACAGGTCAAAGCACATATTAATCAAACTGTCAAAAATTAAATACAAAGAAAAAATATTAAAAGCAGCAGGGGAAGAGCAAGAAATAACATACAAGAGAATCCCCACAAGGTTAAGAGCTGACCTTTCAGCTCAAACTCTGCAAGCCAGAAGGGAGTGGCAGGACGTATTAAAAGTGATGAAGAGAAAAAATTACAACCAAGGTTACTCTATTCAGCAAGGATCTCATTCAGGTATTTTTTTTTTTTTTTTTTTTTTTTTTTGTGGTACGCAGGCCTCTCACTATTGTGGCCTCTCCTGTTGCGGAGCACAGGCTCTGGACGTGCAGGCTCAGCGGCCATGGCTCACAGGCCTAGCTGATCCACGGCATGTGGGATCTTCCGGGACCGGGGCACGAACCCGTGTCCCCTGCATCAGCAGGCGGACTCTCAACCACTGCACCACCAGGGAAGCCCTCATTCAGGTGTGATGGAGAAATTACTAACTTTACAGACATGCAAAAGTTAAGAGAATTCAGCACCACCAAACCAGCTTTACAACAAATGCTAAAGGAACTTTTCTAAGCAGAAAACACGAGGAGGAAAAGGCCTACAAAAACAAACCCAAAACAATGAAGAAAATGGTAATAGGAACATACATATTGATAACTACCTTAAATGTAAATGGATTAAGTGCTCCAACCAAAAGACATAGATTGGCATAATGGATACAAAAACAAGACCCGTATATATGCTGTCTACAAGAGACCCACTTCAGACCTAGGGACACATACAGACTGAAAGTGAGGGGATGGAGAAAGGTATTCCATGCAAATGGAAATCAAAGAAAGCTGGAGTAGCAATTCACATATCAGACAAAATAGACTTTAAAATAAAGACTATTACAAGAGACAAAGAAGGACACTATATAATGATCAAGGGATCAATCCAAGAAGAAGATACAACAATTGTAAACATTTATGCACCCAACACAGGAGCACCACAATACATAAGGCAAATGCTAACAGCCATAAAAGGGGAAATCGACAGTAACACAATCATAGTAGGGGACTTTAACACCCCACTTCCACCAATGGACAGATCATCCAAAATGAAAAAAATAAGGAAACACAAGCTTTAAATGCCACATTAAACAAGATGGACTGCATTGATATTTATAGGACATTCCATCCAAAAACAACAGAATACACTTTCTTCTCAAGTACTCATGGAACATTCTTCAGGATAGATCATATCCTGGGTCACAGATCAAGCCTTGGTAAATTTAAGAAAACTGAAATCATATCAAGTACCTTTTCCGACCACAATGCTATGAGACTAGATATCAATTACAGGAAAAGATCTGTAAAAAATACAAACACATGGAGGCTAAACAATATGCTACTAAATAACCAAGAGATCACTGAAGAAATCAAAGAGGAAATCAAAAAATACCTAGAGACAAATGCCAATGAAAACATGATGACCCAAAAGCTATGGGATGCAGCAAAATCAGTTCTAAGAGGGACGTTTATAGCAATACAATCTTGCCTCAAGAAACAAGAAACATCTCAAATAAGCAACCTAAACTTACACCTGAAGCAATTAGAGAAAGAACAAAAAACCCGGCAAAGTTAGCAGAAGGAAAGAAATCATAAAGATCCCATCAGAAATACATGAAAAAGAAATGAAAGAAACAAAGGTAAAGACCAATAAAACTAAAAGCTGGTTCTTTGAGAAGTAAACAAAATTGATCAACCATTAGCCAGACTCATCAAGAAGAAAAGGGAGAAGACTCAAATCAACAGAATTTGAAATGAAAAAGGAGAAGTAACAACTGACACTGCAGAAATACAAAAGATCATGAGAGATTACTACAAGCAACTCTATGCCAATAAAATGGACATCCTGGAAGAAATGGATGAATTCTTATAATAGCACAACCTTCTGAGACTGAACCAGGAAGAAATAGAAAATATAAGCAGACCAGTCACAAGCACTGAAATTGAAACTGTCATTAAGAAGCTTCCAACAAACAAAAGCCCAGTATCAGATGGCTTCACAGGCAAATTCTATCAAACATTTAGAGAAGAGCTAACACCAATCCTTCTCAAACTCTTCCAAAATATAGCAGAGGAAGGAACACTCCCAAACTCATTCTTTGAGGCCACCATCACCTTGATACCAAAACCAGACAAGGATGTCACAAAAAAATAAAACTGCAGGCCAATATTACTGATGAACATAGGTGCAAAAATCCTCAACAAAATACAAGCAAACAGAATCCAACAGCACATTAAAAGTATCATACACCATAATCAAGTGGGGTTTATCCCAGGAATGAAAGGATTCTTCAGTATATGCAAATCAATCAATGTGATACATCATATTAACAAACTGAAGGATGAAAACCATATGATCATCTCAATAGATGCAGAAAAAGCTTTGACAATATTCAACACACATTTATGATAAAAACTCTCCAGAAAGTCAGCATAGAGGGAAACTTCCTCAACATAATAAAGGCCATATATGACAAACCCACAGCCAACATCATTCTCAACAGTGAAAAACTGAAACCATTTTCTCTGAGATCAGGAACAAGGCAAGGTTGCCCAATCTCACCACTGTTATTCAACATAGTTTTGGAAATTTTAGCCATGGCAATCAGAGAAGAAAAAGAAATAAAAGGAATCCAAATCGGAAAAGAAGAAGTAAAACTGTCACTGTTTGCAGGTGATGATACTATACATAGAGAATCCTAAAGATGCTACCAGAAAACTCCTAGAGCTAATCAATGAATTTGGTAAAGTAGAGTGATACAAAATTAATGCACAGAAATCTTAGGCATTCCTATAAACTAATGACGAAAAATCTGAAAGAGAAATTAAGGAAACACTCCCATTTACCATTGCAACAAAAAGAATGAAATACTTAAGGATAAACCTACCTAGGGAGACAAAAGACGTGTATGCACAAAACTATAAGACACTGATGAAAGAAATTAAAGATGATACAAATGGATGGAGAGCTATACCATGTTCTTGGATTTAAAGAATCAACATTTTGAAAATATACTACCCAAAGCAATGTACAGATTCAATTCAATCTCTATCAAGCTACCAATGGCATTTTTCACAGAACTAGAACAAAAATTTCACAATTTGTATGGAAACACAAAAGACCCCGAATAGTCAAAGCAATGTTGAGAAAGAAAAATGGAGCTGGAGGAATCAGGCTTCCTGACTTCAGACTATACTACAAAGCTACAGTAATCAAGACAATATGGTAGTGGCACAGAAACAGAAATATAGATCAATGGAACACAATAGAAAGCCCAGAGATAAAACCACGCACATATGGTCACCTTATTTTTGATAAAGGAAGCAAGAATATACAATGGAGAAAAGACAGCCTCTTCGATAAGTGGTGCTGGGAAAACTGGACAGCTACATGGAAAAGAATGAAGTTAGAACACTCCTGAGCACCATATACAAAACTAAACTGAAAATGGATTAAAGACCTAAATGTAAGGCCAGACACTATCAAACTCTTAGAGGAAAACATCAGCAGAACACTCTCTGTCATAAATCACAGCAAGATCCTTTTTGACCCACCTCCTAGAGAAATGGAAATAAAAACAAAAATAAACAAATGGGACCTAATGAAACTTAAAAGCTTTTGCACATCAAAGAAAACCATAAACAAGACCAAAAGACAACCCTCAGAATGGGAGAAAATATTTGCAAATGAAGCAACTGACAAAGGATTATTCTCCATAATATACAAGCAGCTCATGCATCTTAATATCAAAAAAACAAACAACCCAATCCAAAAATGGGCAGAAGACCAAATAGACATTTCTCCTAAGAAGATATACAAGTTGCCAACAAACACATGAAAGGATGCTCAATATCACTAATCATTAGAGAAATGCAAATCAAAACCACAGTGAGGTATCACCTCACACTGGTCAGAATGTCCATCATCAAAAAATCTACAAACAATAAATGCTGGAGAGGATGTGGATGAGATGGAACACTCTTACACTGTTGGTGGGAATGTAAATGATACAGCCACTATGGAGAACAGTATGGAGGTTCCTTAAAAAACTAAAAATACGACTACCATATGACCCAGCAATCCCACTACTGGGTATATACCCTGAGAAAACCATAGTTCAAAAAGAGTCATGTACCACAATGTTCATTACAGCTTTATTTACAATAGCCAGGACACGGAAGCAACCTAAGTGTCAATTGACAGATGAATGGATAAAGAAGATATGGCACATATATACAATGGAATATTACTCAGCCATAAAATGAAATGAAATTGAGTTATTTGTAGTGAGGTAGATGGACCTAGAGTCTGTCATACAGAGTGAAGTAAGTCAGAAGCAAATACCATATGCTAACACATATATATGGAATCTAAAAAAAAATGGTTCTCATGAACCTAGGGGCAGGACAGGATTAAAGATGCAGACGTAAAGAATGGACTTGAGGACACGGGGAGGGGGAAGGGTAAGCTGGGACGAAGTGAGAGAGTAGCACTGACATATATACACTACTAAATGTAAAATAGATAGCTAGTGTGAAGCAGCTACATCACACGGGGAGATTAGCTTGGTGCTTTGTGACCACCTAGAGGGGTGGGATGGGGGGGAGATGCAAGAGGGAGGGCATATGGGGATATATGTATACATATAACTGATTCGCTTTGTTATACAGCAGAAACTAACACAACATTGTAAAGCAATTATACTCCAATAAAGATGTTAAAAAGAAGAAAAAGGAAACAATGACAGCAAGACTGCTCTGGGTTTCTATGATTTATTTACGATTCTCTGTATGTATGTTAAAACTATTTTAGGTACAAAATATATTTATACTCTAGAGCTGTATGGATCAGGTAGAAGTGCAATTTGGACGATAATATGTTATATGTATATATAATATAGATATATATGAATATAAATATTCATCTCTTCTCACAGTCTAATAGCTCGAAATCTAATGATAGCAATTTTCATACTTGGATTCATGCCTTCTTTGAGGCAGAGATTGAGAATTGCTGAATATTTAAAAATACAACTTCTATATTTATAGTATTAAATTCTAATGGGTAAAAAATCAGTGGTTTGACCCTCATAAGGTCAGGACACATGGTTGGCATTAAATTTATGAGAAAAGAGCAAATGCTAGTTATTATTGCTGTCGGGGTGATGGAGTAATTTGGGTGATTGTGAGAGTGACTGCACTTCCTATTTGGAAACATAGGTGAAGGAGGCAGGTGCCCATGTGATATGATTTGAGAGCTCCAGGAGTCCCAGACTGAACCAAATCCACTTTTCTACCCAGTCTTATTCTCCCAACACTACTGATACTAGAATAGTTTAGAGGGAAAAAAATAGGAGTCTCTCCTCCAAAAAGTCAATAGTATAAAAAATATGTATTTACCTGAGGTGATGCGGAGGGCTTTGTTAATAAGTAGTGGCTTCCCTTTCCAATTTGCCTTGTTGTGTTTCTGGAAATGAAAGAGAGGAAGATGGGGGGAGGCATCAGGCTATGTGTGTATACTTGTTGGGTATATTGTGCAATGAGATACAGGAAAATACATTTCATCAGAGGTTGAGGGAACACGATTTGTCATAATGTTCCTCTCTTTCCATTTTCTGAATGTATGAGGTAACACAGTGAATAAGAAAGCCTAGAGAGTCCAATGTATCCTCATGGTCTAAGGATTCACTAAGGGATTCTATTGTTTGTAAACACAAGGATTAATACAACAGTAGAGCCTGAGATGTCCATCCCAAAATGTACGCTCTAAGTCCACCATAGTTGGGCATACATACCCTATCAGATTATTTTTGGTCACCAAAGGCTTGATGCCCTATGTGAAGGTGAAAAGATTCTGATATTACAGACAGTAACCTGGTCATAGTGTGAAATTGAAGAGAGGGGAATAGTTATATGGAAATGTGCAGTCCATGGAGGAGGGGTGACCAAAGCTAAAACAATAAGCCAATCTGTCACAAAAAGAGAATATAAATACATGTTCCAGCTTTGACATGATTCTGCACATTGTGAATATCAGGTTAACCAGTTCAAACCACTTTCAAGCCTTTCTCCACTGTCATAAGAGCAGGAAGCTCTATGCTTTTTCTGAGCATAAATTGATTTGGCATTCATCTCAAAACCTTCCCAATAGAGTCCTGAGTGAATAGATTAAACCTGTTATTGTATTGCTCTAAAATTCATTCATGCAATCATTTATTCAACAACTATGTACAAAGCACATCATCCATGAAATACCTGAATGTCACAAAATTTCAGATCATACCTAAATCTACTCTGCTAATTTCCTTCCTACTGAAAACTTTGTCAAAGTGAGATAACTGAGGAATAAGCATATGATAGATAAAGCTTAAACAAAATGTGGTGTGAGATAGACCAAAGGACTCAAGCCTGTGGAATGTAACCTGGGAACGTTTAATTACTCCTCTAATAAAGTGAGTGTATGCCAAAGGTACAGGGCTGTGTGTTGGATATTGCATGAGTAGGTCAAGTTGAGATTGAAAACATGTGATAAAAAGACCATGTCCATTATTCATTTCTCCCCAGGCTAGGCATCCATCTGTTGTCTGTAGAAGAACTGTTTCCTTCCTGGTGCTTCATAGGCACGTTAGATGTATCAACGTTGACCTAACACAATGCAACTATACTCTCCCAATAGGGTAACATAAAATAAGTGTGCCTGGCATATACTGCACATTGTGCTACAAAACATCCCGTTTTAATGATAATTAGTTGGCTAGAAAACAAAGGAAAAGAAAGCCTCTGCAATTTACTGTGAGCTTTCTTTTCTCCAAAGCTCTTCAAAAATGATGGTGTGGCAGATTGACCATTAATGGACAGGCATTGTTCCCAGCAAAAAGAGCAAACAGAGGATGGGATTTGCGCAGCTCAGGCTAAGAAAACCAAGAAAACTTTAGGTTGCTTTGGGAAATGTCTATTGAGTATCTATTTGCATGCCAAACACTGATGAAAGATAATTATTTTAGACTGTTATAGTGAAATCATATCATATGAACTTACATCTTTTTTCCCTTCTGTCCCATGATTCCAAAACAGTTTATGTTTTTTTCTGTGCTTTTGGAGATCCTGACTTGATACAGTTTCTCACTCACTAGAAACGACTGGAAGGAAAGTGGCAACAGAATTAGGCTTGGGTCTAACCTCTTGGTGGAGGACAGCCAGTTTGTTGACTAGATTCATTCTCTTCACTTACCAGAATAATGTCTTTAAAAAACAAAAAAAACGTTGAGCTCGAACTATATATTCAAATTGGTGTTCTACTTTTTCATTTAACATTTTATTGTAGAAATTTTCCATGTCTTTAAACTTCTGAAACATGATATTGAAAACATGATTTTTAATGGCCACATACTCTTCTTTTTATATAAATATGTCACAATTTGGTTAACCATTTCTCTACTGTTGGACATGTAGGTTGCTTCCAAGTTTTTGCTATTATACAAAGCCTTGCAATGAATATCCTTATAGTTTATATCTTGTAATATACATCATGTGTAGAAGTGGCATTGTTAAGTATGCAAAATTAAGTCCAAATTGTATTCCAGAATACTTGTATTAATTTAAATCCAATCGGCAGTAAGTAAATGAATTTGTCTGCCTTATTGTTGGGTATTAATTTTTTTAAAATGTGCTAATATGAAAAGTGACTAATGGCATCTGATTCTTTTGGCCCTTCTTCAAATCTTAGTAAAGTGGAATTTTTCATATGTTATTATCCATTTATATTTCTTCCTTTAAATGTTGGTCATATCCCTTGCCCAATAAGTTGATCGATCTTTTACACTGTGATCCATTCCTTTATTGTTAACCTTAGGAAGTCCTTCTCTAGCCAGAGACATTTGATGAACATTCAACTATATCTCTTCTTCTTCTTTTTTTAAAATTTATTTATTTATTTATTTAATTTATTTTGCCTGTGTTGGGTCTTCATTGCTGTGCATGTGGGCTTTTTCTAGTTGTGGTGAGTGGGGGTTACTCTTTGTTGTGGTGCACGGGCTTCTCATTGCGGTGGCGTCTCTTTGCTGCAGAGCATGGGCTCTAGGTGTGCGGGCTTCAGTAGTTGTGGCACGCGGGCTCAGTAGTTGTGGCTTGCAGGCTTTAGAGTGCAGGCTCTGTAGTTGTAGCACATGGGCTTAGTTGCTCCACGGCATGTGGGATCCTCCGGGACCAGGGCTCGAACCTGTGTCCCCTGCATTGGCAGGCAGATTCTTAACCACTGTGCCACCAGGGAAGTCCTGATATCTCTTCTCCTTTAAGGTTTGATTTTTTCTAACACTTATTTAAATGATCTAGAATTTATTTTGTTGTACAATGTCAGGTAAGTTTCCACATTGCTTGCTTGCTTTTTTCCTTGCAAAGAGGAAATGGGTTGTCCCAGCATCATCTGTTGAATAATCATGAATTTCTACATTGATTCATGATTTTTTTTTAAGATTTGTGTGTATGTGTGTTTTAATACAATTTATTTATTTAATTTATTTATTTTTGGCTGTGTTGAGTCTTTGTTGCTGCACGTGGGCTTTCTCTAGTTGTGGCGAGTGGGGGGCTACTCCTCATTGTGGTGCATGGGCTTCTCATTGTGGTGGCTTCTCTTGTTGCGGAGCACAGGCTCTAGGAGCGTGGGCTCAGTAGTTGTGGCACACGGGCTTAGTTGCTCCATGGCATGTGGGATCATCCCAGACCAGGGCTTGAACCTGTGTCCCCTGCGTTGGCAGGCTGATTCTTAACCACTGCACTACCAGGGAAGCCCCATGATATTTCATTTTTATATATTAAATTATCTATATTAGGGTACATTTCTGTTCCATTGCCTTAAGTATTTTTCTAACTATTTTTGTGCCAATGACTTCTGATTTCATTATGTGTCTCATAATACGTTTTAATGCCTAGTGGAGATAATCCTCTATAATTTATATTTTCATTTCAAACATGTATTTTTAGGGTACATTTTAGAACTCTACATCATGCTCTAATCACAAAACAACTTGAAAACAATACAGTTTGACAGACAAACCCAATAGGTACTAACTAGGCTATCCTAGTAAGGCTAGGCAGATGTCTATTTCCTGAGTGCCAATGAGTCAAGTGACTCTAAAGTCCCTAACGATGTTTTTAAGAGTTCTCCTCAGGTTCTTCATTTTCTTAAAGACTTAATAAGCCTCTTCCCCTGTCTTCTGATCACTTTTTTTTTCTTTCCTGCTGGCTAACCACTTTTCTTCTGAAAATACAGCACAAGCCAGCACTAAGGAAAAGAGCATCACCAATTCTACTTAGAGATTTTATAATACACTTATTCTCATTATTTTTGCTTTGTCAAAATTTTGAATAATTGGAATTAAATGTATAGTTTTGTTGTTGATAAAGTCTAGTGCCTCTAGTTTGTAAACCTTATTTTTTTCATATATTTTATATGTTTTACAAATTTGGTTTCCACTAGATACCACAGGTGATAAAATATATTAAATTATTTTATTCCAACTGAATTGTATACACAGGGTGCTGTGCAAAAATGCATGCCTAGAAGCCAACCAATTACCTCTACTTAAATAGTTCTAACCCTATTCTAATCTCAGTGACATCGTAATGTTTTCAAAACTAGAAACAGGCCATGTTATGTAATCTATATCCTTCATTACATGCAAATAAATCCACGCAAAGAAAACAGAAACCCAGATTACCATGGTAGTTCAGGTCAGCAGAAGAGATGAAAGTTATTTCAACGAGGATGGTAATGGAAAGCAATAATGTTAAAGTAGTTCAGAGGCTACTGTGATTATAGACACACAACTCCCATTAACTGTAATTGGAGTTAAGCACATGTAATGATAACAGAATAGACCCCTAAATATCTTTCCAATTGGAAAATAAGCAGATGTGTTCCAGGAAACAGCATGCCTTTGTGTAGAAAATACAGTATTCTAATTGAGATGCACAAATTATTTTCACATTGATATTGCTCAGGGTATGATGGCATTTTTCCTATGCTTGGGGATGTAGATCTGCTCTAGGTAACATCTGTACAAAGAATGCCTTTCCTTTTCTTTTTTTTTTTTTTTTTGCGGTATGCGGGCCTCTCACTGTTGTGGCCTCCCCCGTTGCGGAGCACAGGCTCCGGACGCGCAGGCTCCGGACACGCAGGCTCAGCGGCCATGGCTCACGGGCCCAGCCGCTCCGCAGCTTATGGGATCCTCCCAGACCGGGGCACGAACCCGTATCCCCTGCATCGGCAGGCGGACTCTCAACCACTTGCGCCACCAGGGAGGCCCGCCTTTCCTTTTCTTAATGCTCAGCATTCGTTATGTTATTAAAGGAAAAGTCTCAATAGTTGCAATGGATTTATTATTATTAATTCAGTAGCTTGTTATCAGCATGAAACTCTGCTGTGCTGGGGAAAAACTAATTATATTTTACAAAACTGCAGTAGTGAGATTAAATCACTTTTCTATATTTCACTTTCTTCTTATCCTCCCTGCCAGGTAGTAACTTGACTATCTCTATTATGAACCTCGTATTTTGCAAACTATCAAGTCTTGTAGTAATATAAAGGTACGTTATCAAATAAACTCAATTATAGCAACTTTAGGAAGATTGAAATACGTGATAAAAGTAAAACCACATAGTACAATAATATTATTTCAAGGCATTAAAAACTTAATCCATGTTAAGTTACAAAGGTAGAAAATATGCAATGCTTACTTTTATCTGTCATAACCATGATATTTTCATAACATGTACAACCAACCTCTTGGGATTTTAAATGACTAGTATTTACCTAATTGATAACTTGAGTATTTCAAGGGATTTTGGAAAAGTATGGCACAGAAAATATAAAATCAGTATATTCAGTATTTCAACTTCCACAGACCTTGCCATCGATTATCTTTGGACTCAATGTCAAAGCTAATGAATAGGATTTTTAAAAATGTCCTTGGTTTTATTTATTGGCCATGCATTATGTTCGCTTCTTCACTAGGAAATGCAATTGGGCCCTAAGACAAATTTTCTACGAGGTTGAAAGTCCAATGACGATGCCAGCCTATCTGGAAAATATGGGAAAGGGCGACAAATAAAAATGTGAATAATGTTAGAAAATAGTTGGAAAAGCTCCCAAGTATATTAGATATGTGAAACTTATGTTAAAGAGCAAACCAGCAGAAACTACACAAACTGTAACAGAACTGCTCAGGTGTCTATCACAGTGGGTTACACACAGTGGTTTCTCAAAAACTGTCTGTTGATTAAGCAATAATCCAATCATTAGCAATGAATCAGGAACTGGTCCTGCAAATTCACCTTCCACTATACTGCTTACACACAGGGAATATAATTTGCCATTAATATAGGCAAAGGTAAGAAAACGCTCCCTTCCTCCCTTTCATCCACCCACAAATTTTTACTGAATAAAATATCTGCAGAGTACCATAATAAGCACCCTTATAAATTATTAGGAAGGAAAGGATAAATGTACAAACAACTATAACATGAAACTAACTACATGTCTCTTATAACATCTCTTACAGTCTACGTACAATGGAGGTTAAGAGAAGAGAAAAATCATATCCTTTGAGTGTAGAAGTTGGGGGGTCAGGGAAAACTTCATCCCAATTAGCCCTTAACAGATAGGTGGGATTTCAACAAGAGGAAATAGAAGTGTAGCTGTTAATTTTTGATTAGAAAAAGTGAGTTATGGTTCCTTATATTGCTGACTATTTTAATTACCAATTTTTTCCTATTTGGAGGGCATGAAAAGCAATTAAAGGGAGAATCAGGATTTCTCTACATGTTTAACCATTTTTTTCTAGGACATGGAGGAAAATAATGATAGGGAATGCACCAAACTGGTCAGATTTGTAGTGTTTCCGTAAACACATGATTTTAGTTTTAATGGTATTTAAAAAAAATCCTGAATGATTTACAGAGAAGACAGCAGTTTTGTTTCAAAACAAACAAACAAGCAACCCAGAAAAAGCCCACAACAAAACCACCCAGCAGAAATGAGGTCCTCTGGCATTATCTGGTTAGGTTCTGTTGTTGAAGCCTAGCTAGCATTATTAAGAGTGGCAGCAGAAGAGCTGATCAAGACAAACATAGATTGCAGTGACCTGGGCCAAGAGTACTTGGCAAGATGAGAGCTTGAGCAACCATTTGGGTTGATGCAGATAAACTAGCTGTTAAATGACAATGTGGATACAGGGTCATTCATTCCTACCACCTGTCATCTCTGTGTCTTTCTATTCCACGTGTGACAGAGATCCCTGTGACTAAGAACATTAGGCATCAGCCATTTCTCTAACTTTGATCATATGATGGACAATCCTCTGTCATGTTCTGTGGCAGTTATTTGTGATCTGCCTGAGCTTTGTTTCTGATATGCTGACCTAGAATATATTTACCTGTCATCTGCTTTTGTTTCTAAATCATTCTAAGACTATATATCTACTCTTTTAGTTTTTAACGTGTGCAACCTATCTCTTGGGTCTGGGCTACCTGATTCTTGCTGATGATGAAAGTTTGAGAGTAATCAGCCCAACTCCCCAGCTTCAGTAGCCCTGGGTACTCTGGGGTTATGTAAGCTCGCTGGCTTCTACAGCAAGGCAGAAATGGGAGGCTTTCCCCTGCATACTTCCATTTCCCAAAGGACAGGATCACAGAACTATCCCACTGGCTATGATTTTGAGGAGAGAAGATATTAAGCTACAACTTACAATCCGTGAGACTATAAACAGGTGCTTCCTATTAGTAGTGTTCCCCACGCTAGCCTGTGCTTAATTACTTAACCAGTTGTATGGACAAAGGCAAACTGTATGGGTAATATCACAGACACTTTAGCAGCTGCCAGTGCCATTGTTTTAAAATATAAGCTGTCCCTTAAGGTAGAAGCCAGTCAGCAGTTGTTTTAAAAATGAGCAATTAGGACAGAGTTAAAACACAGCTTCTCAATGTCATATTCATAACTGACAGAAGTGCCTTTGTAATTGTAGTTTCTAAGGCAATCTATTTACAACCCAAGTTCAGGCTGAGCCTTTAGATGATGAAAAATGGTTACTGACTAGCAACTTATCCCTCATACAAAAAGTGTCAAAGAACCCTTTCTGATGTTTAAGTCTACTGGAATAAAGCCAGTCCTCACATTATCAGACAAATATATATATATGGATGGCTGTACATCAATGTTCTTTGCAACACTGTTTACACTAGTGGAAATCATAAAAAGTCTATCTGTCCATCATGGGGTTCGATAAATAAAGGATGGGACCCACATACACTATGTTACAATGCAGCCATTTCTAAATTATCATATAGATCTACACGTACTTGACAGAAAGAGGCCCACACTATAAACTGAAAAGGCAAGTTACAGAAGAGTATATCATATTCTTAGTCCGAAAAAAATATAATTTTTAGAAGTTGGAAGGCTATCTACCAATGAAAACAGTGGTTATCTCTGAATGGTGAGATTATGTTTTCTTTTTTATATTTTTCCATGTCTGAGTTTTTGGCATTGAGCATGATTAACTTGGTAAATTAGGGAAGCAACCTAGGTAGGACGTAAAATTTTTAGCCTTCAGAGCAAAAGCACATACTGTTCTCAACTTAAAGGGCAGTTTAGGATTCAATAATCTGCATGAATTCTCTGTTGATAACACCATCACTAAGTACACTATAATGGGGGAAAAAAAAAAGACCAGTCAGGTACTATTTCCTGCTTTGTTTAAAAAAGGGCCACAGAATGTTCCCTGGTCAGAAAGTAATGACTTACAAGTAGGCTGGTTTTAGGGCACAAATAAATTTGTCTTCATATACTGCTGTCATTTATAAAAGGATATTATGAATCTTAGATTCTAAATTCTAAAAGTTGGAGTCTTAAGAAGTGAGTGTAGACATTGCCTATCCAAAAGGATAGGTATAAATTCAGAAGGATGAGGAGGTATGTCATGGCATCATCTGGAGAGTTTTATTCCAATGGTAAAATCAAATGAGACTTAAAAATTCCTTTCAGCAATATGTTACCGGTAAATGACAAATTAAAAATAAAGTCTGTCCTTTGATGGGGGACAATACTGACCCATTTTCAATAAGACATACATACTGGGTTTTTCTTCCTGGTTAATGCAGGCGGTGTGAGGTTGGAGAGGGGAGTCTTGGCACAAAGCATTACTATACTCTTTCTTACTACCTTTGTACTAGAGCAACAAATGATGATGGGATAAAGTAAAGCTAACTGGTATATGTAGTCTTTGAACTTATTAATGTAGATTACTAGACTCAGTGTTCTAATGAAATGGGCTACCCTCATATTTATGCATCTGCAAAAATGATTCTTCCTAAACATGTCTCCTAATCTGCAAATAATAATAGTACATACATTGTAGGGTGTTAACAGAATGAGATAATCTAGTACTTGGCCCATATTAACCTTTTGATAGATGTGAAACACACACACACACATACACACACAGACACACACGAATCAGTCAACAATCCTCAAGCAAAAAGTGGTTTCTACCTTTAACAGTTATTTATAATGTTGTATTACAAAGTCCTCAGTGTATGACCATATGGGTTCAAATCTTTCTTCCATTGTTTAATAGCAATGTTTTCTTAAACTTATTTTCCCATTTGTGAACATGAAAATAATATTTAAATACCTACCTAAGAGGATAGTTACAAGAACTAAATGAGGCAATAACGTAAAAGGACCAGAATGGTACCTGACACAGTAAAAGCTTAACATTTTCATATTTGATATTGTAAGAGGCACATTCTACAGATTTCAGCACGAAGATCTTATTATACTTTTTAAAGTCTAGACAGCCTCATTATGGAGACTATGACATATTTTAGCCAGTTCTGGGACAATGGATAAGATGCAAACATATGTTTATAAAAGTGTTTTTCAGATTAGCATATAAAAACAAAGACTAACAAAGATCAGTTAGGAAATCAGAATTTATCAAGGTTCTGACTTTTTTATTTATTTCACAAGTCGTCATGAGCGAGGGTATTTCTTATGTCCTTTGGAAGCAATGAAAATCTTTTATAGCAATTTATTTATTTTTCTTATTGTCATCCCATGAGTAGAGAAATGTTGCCAGGCTTTCTACTACTTCTCTGCTTTAGGCTTCCAGTTGTCTGGACAGAGTTGTCCCCTGGGGTAGGAAGAGATAATTTCTAGAGATTCTAGGCTGGCTTGAACGATGCATCTAGTAAAACCAGTCACTCGTTTTTTTTCCCCCAGGACAGCAGATTTTTTCTTTTTTTTTCTTTTTTTTTTTTTTTTTTTGCGGTACGCGGGCCTCTCACTGTTGTGGCCTCTTCCGTTGCGGCACAGGCTCCGGACGCACAGGCACAGCGGCCATGGCTCACAGGCCCAGCTGCTCCGTGGCATGTGGAATCTTGCCAGACCGGGGCACGAACCCGTGTCCCCTGCATTGGCAGGAGGACCCTCAACCACTGCCCCACCAGGGAAGCCCAGATTTTTTTTTTAACATCTTTATTGGAGCAAAATTGCTTTACAATGGTGTGTTAGTTTCTGCTTTATAACAAAGTGAATCACTTATACATATACATATGTCCCCATATCTCTTCCCTCTTGCGTCTCCCTCCCTCTCACCATCCCTATCCCACCCCACTAGGTGGTCACAAACCACTGAGCTGATCACCCTGTGCTATGTGGCTGCTACCCACTAGCTATCTATTTTACGTTTGGTAGTGTATATATGTCCATGCCACTCTCTCACTTTGTCACAGCTTCCCCTTCCCCTTCCCGGTATCCTCAAGTCCATTCTCTACTAGGTCTGTGTCTTTATTACCATCTTGCCCCTGGGTTCTTTATGACCATTTTTTTTTTAGATTCCCTATATATGTGTTACCATACAGTATTTGTTTCTCTCTTTCTGAATTACTTCACTCTGTATGACACACTCTAGGTCCATCCACCTCTCTACAAATAACTCAAGTTCATTTCTTTTATGGCTGAGTAACATTCCATTGTATATATGTGCCACATCTTCTTTATCCATTCACCTGTGGATGGACACTTAGGTTGTTTCCATGTCCTGGCTAGTGTAAATAGAGCTGCAATGAACATTTTGGTACATGACTCTTTTTGAATTATGGTTTTCTCAGAGTATATGCCCATAGTGGGATTGCTGGGTCATATGGTAATTCTATTTTTAGTTTTTCTAGGAACCTCCATACTGTTCTCCATAGTGGCTGTATCAATTTACATTCACACCAACAGTGCAAGAGTGTTCCCTTTTCTCCACACCCTCTCCAGCATTTATTGTTTCTAGATTTTTTGAAGATGGCCATTCTGACCAGTGTGAGATGATATCTCATTGTAGTTTTGATTTGCATTTCTCTAATGATTAATGACGTTGAGCATTCTTTCATCTATTTGTTGGCAATCTGTATATCTTCTTTGGAGAAATGTCTGTTTAGGTCTTCTGCCCATTTTTGGATTGGATTGTTTGTTTTTTTGTTATTGAGCTGCATGAACTGTTTGTAAATTTTGGAGATTAATCCTTTGTCAGTTGCTTCATTTGCAAATATTTTCTCCCATTCTGAGGGCTGTCTTTTGGCCTTCTTTATGGTGTCCTTTGCTGTGCAAAAGCTTTTAAGTTTCATTAGGTCCCATTTGTTTATTTTTGTTTTTATTTCCATTTCTCTAGGAGGTGAGTCAAAAAGGATCTTGCTGTGATTTACGTCATAGAGTGTTCTGCCTATGTTTTCCTCTAAGAGTTTGATAGTGTCTGGCCTTACATTTAGGTCTTTAATCCATTTTGAGCTTATTTTTGTGTATGGTGTTAGGGAGTGTTCTAATTTCATACTTTTACATGTCCCTGTCCAGTTTCCCCAGCACCACTTATTGAAGAGGCTGTCTTTTCTCCACTGTATATTCTTGCCTCCTTTATCAAAGATAAGGTGAGCATATGTGCATGGGTTAATCTCTGGGCTTTCTATCCTGTTCCATTGATCTATATTTCTGTTTTCGTGCCAGTACCATATTGCCTTGATCACTGTAGCTTTGTAGTATAGTCTGAAGTCAGGGAGCCTGATTCCTCCAGCTCCATTTTTCGTTCTCAAGATTGCTTTGGCTATTCGGGGTCTTTTGTGTTTCCATACAAATTGTGAAATTTTTTGTTCTAGTTCTGTGAAAAATGCCAGTGGTAGTTTCATAGGGATTGAATTGAATCTGTAGATTGCTTTGGGTAGTAGAGTCATTTTCACAATGTTGATTCTTCCAATCCAAGAACATGGTATATCTCTCCATCTATTTGTATCATCTTTAATTTCTTTCATCAGTGTCTTATAATTTTCTGCATACAGGTCTTTTGTCTCCTTAGGTAGGTTTATTCCTAGATATTTTATTCTTCTTGTTGCAATGGTAAATGGGAGTGTTTTCTTGATTTCACTTTCAGATTTTTCATCATTAGTGTATAGTAATGCAAGAGATTTCTGTGCATTAATTTTGTATCCTGCTACTTTACCAAATTCATTGATTAACTCTAGTAGTTTTCTAGTAGCATTTTTAGGATTCTCTATGTATAGTATATCATCTTCAGTGACAGCTTTACTTCTTCTTTTTCAATTTGGATTCCTTTTATTTCTTTTCCTTCTCTGATTGCTGAGGCTAAAACTTCAAAAACTATGTTGAATAACAGTGGTGAGAATGGGCAACCTTGTCTTGTTCCTGATCTTAGTGGAAATGGTTTCAGTTTTTCACCATTGAGGATGATGTTGGCTGTGGGTTTGTCATATATGGCCTTTATTATGTTGAGGAAAGTTCCCTCTATGCCTACTCTCTGGAGGGTTTTTATCATAAATGGGTGTTGAGTTTTCTCGAAAGCTTTCTCTGCACCTATTGAGATGACCATATGGTTTTTCTCCTTCAATTTGTTAATATGGTGTATCACATTGATTGATTTGCATATATTGAAGAATCCTTGCATTCCTCGAATAAACCTCACTTGATCATGATGTACAATACTTTTTATGTGCTGTTGGCTTCTGTTTGCTAGTATTTTGTTGAGGATTTATGCATCTATGTTCATCTGTGATATTGGCCTGTAGTTTTCTTTCTTTGTGACATCTTTGTCTGGTTTTGGTATCAGGGTGATGGTGGCCTCATAGAATGAGTTTGCGAGTGTTCCTCCCTCTGCTATATTTTGGAAGAGCTTGAAAAGGATAAGTGTTAGCTCTTCTCTAAATGTTTGATAGAATTTGCCTGTGAAGCCATCTGGTCCTGGGCTTTTGTTTCTTGGAAGATTTTTAATCACAGTTTCAATTTCAGTGCTTGTGATTGGTCTGTTCATATTTTCTATTTCTTCCTGGTTCAGTCTCGGCAGGTTGTGCATTTCTGAGAATTTGTCCATTTCTTCCAGGTTGTCCATTTTATTGGCATAGAGTTGCTTGTAGTAATCTCTCATGATCCTTTGTATTTCTGCAGTGTCAGTTGTTACTTCTCCTTTTTCATTTCTAGTTCTGTTGATTTGAGTCTTCACCCTTTTTTTCTTGATGAGTCTGGCTAATGATTTATCAATTTAGTTTATCTTCTTAAAGAACCAGCTTTTAGATTTATTGATCTTTGCTATTGTTTCCTTCATGTCTTTTTCATTTATTTCTGATCTGATCTTTATGATTTCTTTCCTTCTGTTAACTTTGGGGTTTTGTTGTTCTTATTTCTCTAATTGCTTTAGGTGCAAGGTTAGGTTTTTTATTTGAGATGTTTCCTGTTTCTTAAGGTAGGATTGTATTGTTATAAATTTCCCTCTGAGAACTGTTTTTGCTGCATCCCATAGGTTTTGGGTTGTCATGTTTTCATTGTCATTTGTTTCTAGGTATTTTTTGATTTCCTCTTTGATTTCTTCAGTGATCACTTCATTATTAAGTGGTGTATTTTTTAGTCTCCATGTGTTTGTATTTTTTACAGATCTGTGCCTGTAATTGATATCTAGTCTCATAGCATTGTGGTTGGAAAAGATACTTGATACGATTTCAATTTTCTTAACTTTACCAAGGCTTGATTTGTGTCCCAAGATATGATCGATCCTGGAGAATGTTCCATGAGCACTTGAGAAAAATCTGTATTCTGTTGTTTTTGGATGGAATGTGCTATAAATGTCAATTAAGTCCATCTTGTTTAATGTATCATTTAAAGCTTGTGTTTCCTTATTTATTTTAATTTTGGATGATCTGTAGGACAGCAGATTTACCAGGCAACCTGCTGACCTTTTATTTGTTTTCACTGGAAAGAGGGAGTCTTGCCGTCATAACCTGGGTCGGTTCCCATGTCAGGTATATTTCCTTATGTACAAAAACTGGCCTGCAATTTATTTTAGCGTTCCTTTCTCGAACACTGGCCACGTGCCTGTCATAGTGTCAGAGAGAAATGAGCCAGCCTCTTCTTTCCAGGCAGGTATTAGGTAGTGATTGCGGCCTTTGGTTTAAAAATTAGTCTAGTGAGATGTGTTAGGGCTTCCGTAATCTGCTACACAGTTCTCAGTGAGTAAAGTTTAGAGCCTGAATTACATTATATCCCCTGATACAAAACGAAAAGTCTCAGAGCTTTCCATCAAGATATTCTCACTGAAGTGAGGGTAGCTTATAAAGATAATGAGAATACAGTTACCCTGAGTATTATGATTAGGGGTATACTCTTCTGGAGCACAGAAAAGGAACACTTAGCCAAGCCTTAGAGGGAAGCATCTGTGGGAAGGCTTTCTAGAGACGGCAATGTTCTAGCTGATTCTTAAAAGATGAGAATGAATTAGCTTGGAGGAAAAATATATTCCAGGTAAAGGAGACACTGTGAGAAAAGTGAGAAAAGACATGAGAAAAAATGTGTCTGTGTGACTACAAGTAAATCTGTGTTGATTAAAAGAAGGGGACTCTGGGCTCTGAAGCTAGAGAAGTAACATCCAGATTAAAGGCTCTTGGACTTTAGATGTGCAATGGGGAGTGAAATTGTTAAGATCAATCCATTTTGTTATCGTGTAGTGGAGAGGCTTAAAGGGGACAAGACAAGAATTAGGGAGTAACTGGACATGGAGGATAGAGAAAGAGTTAAAGATAACTCTAAAATTTCTAGCTTATACATTTGAAAAAAATGGTGTTTCCATTGACTAAAACAGGTATATGAGCAGAAGTTGCATTCAAGGAGAAGATTATGAGTTCAGTTTGGGATTTTTCAGGTTGAAGGTGTCTTTAAGACATCCAGATGGAGCTGTCCAGCAGGAAGTTAAATATTACAAGACTGAGGTTCAGGGGAGAGGTCAGGAAAGGGTGTGAGAGACTTGGGATACTTATCATAGATGGTAGTTGAAGCCATCACTCACGAAAGTATGTAGAGTGAGAAAAGCAGTTGCCTGATGATCAACTGCTGGGAAACACTGATATTTAAGAGATGGGCATAGGAAGAGGAGTCCTTGAAGAAAAGAGAAAGCAAATAATCAGAGAGGGACAGAATGAGACATTGGGGCACATATTATGGAATCCAAGGGAGTAGATATTTTGAAAAATGGAATAAGTAATAATATGAAATGTTGTAGAAAGATGCAGTAAAATAAAGACAGAAAACTATCAGCCTTAGAAATATGAATGTCATTAGACACTTTAATGAGAACAATTTCAGTAAAATAAGGGGAGCAGAAACCATATTGCAGAAGGCTGAGGAGTAAGTGGAAGCAATGAATATAACTTATACTTGCATTTCCCATGATCCTGAATGCGGTGTGTTCATAGAGCAAAACAGTTATCTCAGGCCACTGTGCCTGACATGCCCAGCACCACTTCTAGCTGAAACTGTCCTGCTCATAGTTTTTTACTTAGGGGAGCAGCACTGAATAGGCTTCCCCCCCACCAACACTGGCCTTCAGTGAATGGACCACGATGGACACTTGGCCCCCTCAAGGGCAGCCAATTCATAGGCTGGCTAGTAACACATGGCATACTTTGTGATGAAGGGTACTACTCAGTAGGGTAATAAATCAGTCAAAAGAGAAATAACATACCTTGTGATGAAGGGTACTACTCAGTAGGGTAATAAATCAGTCGAAAGAGAAATAAAACAGAATGAACAGACACACAGAAGGAAGTGAAACCCATTTTGTTTCATAGATGTCCAGAGTAAGTTTCTGTTCTAAAAGAGCCTAATACAACAGAAATGGATTACATGATGCAATTCCTAATATTGGGGCCAACTGCATTTAAAAAATAGTCAGCGAAGCTCACTAGGCCATTGTTTCTTAAAGCAAGGTATATTGAATGTTTTGTTTTGTTTTTTCATTTTTATGTAAAAAATATTGACATATGCATATTCGGTATCACCTTATAAGAAACTAGTGTATAGCTCATGGATATATACATTTGTTTCTTTGTGTATTATACAAAAGCCAAGCAACATCATGATGTCCTGAACTAAGGAAACTTTCACAATAATATGACTAAAGAAAAATTTTCAGAGTCGAGTCATCCCAGAGGGTGATACTATTAAACACCACAGCTTAGGAAAGTTGGACATATGAGGTCCTGTGACAAAGAAGTCAGTACTATCTTCACGGTGTAAGCAGATGTACTTTGAGAATGTAGTTTTTATGAACCAACTTGCAACTGTTAATTAGCAATAAACAGGGGGTAAATATGCACTGAATAATTTTTTCTGTTCCTGGTTCCAGCAATAAATGGATTAGATAGCCATATTATGAAGATTTCACTCCCAGCCTTACTTTCTTGTAAGCAAGACAACTTTACAAAATTATCGAGTTGACACCCTATTAAAACTGGAATTTGAGAGTTGCTCAATACCAGAGTTTTCACTCAGTGTGGAGTCCAATGATCCTGAGTTAGATGACAAAGCCTTGATTAATACCATTTTGTTCAGTCTACTTTTACAACAGATTCTCTGCATTCGTTTCAATGAGGTCAAAATATATAACTGGATTCAAAGCTGAATCTTTCAACTATTAAATCTAGAATCAGTAGACACATTAATGTTAATTTTATTTTTATCTGCTTTATAGTTTTATTCAAATTGTTAAAGCATAAGGACTTTATGCCTATTTTTATATTTGTCCATATTTAAGTAACAACATATTAAAAATAGTTTTAGGTCAATTACCGGAGATCCAAAAGAATTAGATTTCCATTAAAATGAATCTACAGATACCTTTTACTATGACTAAAATTTGAGAAACAAGGTACTAGCTAAACTAATCACTACACCCAGGTTGTCATCCATTCAAGTCATCCTCCATCCCCCCTTTCTGAGCAGTCTTCCCAAAGACACCGTACTCCCCAGCTCAAAAGGCTGCTGTGGATTTAAAACAAGACTAACCTGGCTCAACTCTAATTTGAAGTGGTGAAAAAAAGAAAAAAAAAGACAAACCAGCAATAAAAATTATAACAGGTTAACTTCCAAAAGAACTTTGGGGGGCTGATAGATTGAAATTCACTGCAAGATAAGGCATCTGAAGATAAACGTGAACAGTAGCTCAGGGAAGTTAGACTATATGTGTAATAAATTTGGCTCTAAAATTTGTGGCAGCTAAAAAGGAGAAATTTATGGATTACATACTTGGTTTTCATGTTCCTTTTTTTTTTTTTTACACAGACCCCACTCTATCCAATCAGATTTTCCCTTATTCTCTGTTACGTACCCTTAAATCTAATTCAGTTGGCTTCTAACTATTCCGTGAACACACCTATACATAGTCCAAATTTTTGCTTGGGTGCCCACCTTCACCTTCTCCCTCCCCTCTTTGAAAGCCTACCTATCCTTCAGAGCCCAATTCAAATCCCACCTCCCTAACCTCTCTAGCCTTCCTCTCCTCTGGACTCTAAGAGCATGGACTTTGTACCACACAATTCAGCTTTTAATTTTAGACAGTCTCACAGTTTTCACTATCAGTTCATGTATTGCCTTTCCAAGATGATAGTTCCATGATAGCCGAGAATGCGTCTCTTCAGTCTCTTTATTAGCCTCCTCAATACTACATGGCCATTTAATATATTCCTGTTCTTTCTCGGAACAAAACTTTTATGAGGATTTATAGACACAAATATGCCATTTGTTCCCACATACACACATGTGTAGGGATGAGAAATAGTTTACAAACTCTACCTTTTCTATACTTTCTTTAACTGTGGGTCTAATTGTGAATGTTTGAAATTGGTTCTGAAGAGGGCTTCGTGTTTTGAGGGGAATTGAGAGAAAAGGATAGTATGTATGGTTAGATTGTGAAGTAGTACATAAAATGGCATTAACAGCTCTGAGAGCTCCAATGTTGACCACATACAAACAGGCAACGACTTGAAGGGAAGGATATTTCCTTAAAAGACTTTCTTCTAACCAACTGCATTACAATCTCATTCTGAGAGGCTCTATTTTATCCTCTTCTGAGCACTAGTCACAAAATACAATAACCATAAATATCAGAATTTCAAGACCAAGGCAGAATTGCTTGTATTGCTTCTAAAAGAGTCTGATCTGTCAGGATTATTTAACTACCTTTTGAAAGATACTTCAATAGTGAAAACTTTCTTATACATTAACTAGATCATGTAGAAAGATACAATTTCTATAAGTATAAAATGTTACACTGTATAAATAAATTCATCCTTTTCTCTAGTAATACAAATAGAGTGAAATTCTATTGAAAATACAGGGCATGTACCATGATGACCATATTTATGAATAGGCCTATTCTGAATAATTATCATATTCCTGCCTTAAAGCTTAGAAATTTTCTTTCAATTTTTATTTTCCTTGACCTCTCTGTAGCATTTGATACTGTTGACAATTATTCCTTCCATGAAAATCTCTCCTTTCTTGGCTTTTGTATTACCATTCTTTCTTAATTTTCAAATTACCTCTTTGCCTGATGCTTCCCTGTATCTTTTAAAGCTACCATTCTTTTCCTTGTCCCTTATACGTTAGTAATTTTCAGGGTTTTACTCTTTGCCCTTTCTCATACTACTCTATATACATTCCATGAGCTACCCTCCATGGGTATATTCATCCACTTGCAAAACTTCAACTACTCTACTCTATCTCTTTTAGGCTAATGGATCTCAATTCTACATTTCCTAGGCTCCAGTTTCAGTCACCTTCTAAGCATTTCTCCTGATTGTTCAGAAGATACCTCACAGTATCCAAACTGAACTGATTTCCTTTCCTTTGATCCTATTCTCTCCTTTCATGTTTCTTTATTTTGGTGAATGGGGCCATGATATGTGTTGAATTGGGTCCCCCCTCCAAATTCTTATGTTGAAGCCCTAAACCCCATTACCTCAGAACATGGCCTTATTTGGAGATAGGGTCTTTACAGAGGTAATTAACTTAAAAGGAAGTCATTAGAATGGGTTCTAATCTAATACAATTAGTGTCCTTATTAAAAAGGAGAAATTTAGAGACAGACACAAATTTAGAGACAGAAAATGCCATGTGAAGTTGAAGGTAGAGATCAGAGTGACGCTTCTGCAAGCCAAAGAATGCCAAAGATTGTCAGCAAACCACCAGGAACTAAGAGAGAGGCCAGGAACAGAGCCCTCCTTAGCACCTTCAGAGGGAGCATGGCCCTGCTGACACCCTGACTTTGGGCTTCCAGCCTCCATAACTATGAGACAATAAATTTCTTTTGTTTAAGCCACTCAGTCTATATGGTTCTTGGTTATAGCAGGCCTGGAAAACTAATATAGCCACCATACATTAAGTCATAAAAACAAAAACAAAAACACAAAAAACCAACAATTGCCCTAGGCTCCTTCCTTTTTTCCACCTTCATGTCCAATTGCTCAACAAGTTCAGTCACTTCTAACTCCTGAATCACTCTTGGATCTATTCCTTTCTCTTCATCATCTCCACTGCCACTGCTCTAGTGTAGGCCTTCGTCCATTGCCTATGCTCTTATAATAGACTCCCATTGAATCTCTCCTGCCTCTAGCCTCACCCCGACTCAATCAACCTTCCACATTGCTAGGAGATTCTGGAAAAGAAGGTAGAAATGACTCCTCATCACCCATGCAATAAAAAATCAAGTTCCTTTAGTATCCAAGGCCTCTCATGACAGTTCATTTTCCTAGCTTCTCATACCTATACTTTAGCAACGTTGAACTACTTGCTCTTCCTTGAGTATATTGTGCTCTCCTATTGCCTCTGTAAATGCTGTTCCTTTTCTTGAGACATGTTTCTCTTCCTTTTTCTTCTCCTGCCTGAGAAACTCCTATGCAGTTGTTAAGATTCAGCTCAAGCTTTCTTTTTTTAAAAAATAATTTTATTTATTTATTTTTAAAATTATTTATTTATTTATTTGGTTGCGCCAGCTCTTACTTGCAGCTCGCTGGCTCCCTTGGTTGCGGCACGTGGGTTCCTTAGTTGTGGCAAGCGGGCTCCTTAGTTGTGGCATGCATGTGGGATCTAGTTCCCTGACCAGGGATCGAACCCGGGATCCCTGCATTGGGAGCACAGAGTCTTAACCACTGTGCCACCAGGGAAGTCCTCCTCAGCTCAAGTTTTCTACTGTGACTATCCCTGTGTCAACTGTCTGTCTCCCCCACTTTACTGGGAGCTCTGGAAAGGCAGGAACTGCCATTTGCATCTGTTTCCTTGGCACCTGAAAAATAACAGGCACTTAAGAAGTGATTTTTTTTTAATAAATACACAGATGAGTAGTTCTTTTGTTTATCCACAAAGAACGTGAAAATATTAGAGCATAATGTTCATGAGTAAGTTTGTGTGTGTGTATATTAAAACTATTCTTTAGGTAAGTTAATTCAGGTTTGATGGCCTTTTCTGGTAAAGAGGACTGGCCATATATTTTTCATAGTTGTTCAGGATATACTGCAAATCTTTTAATTTCCCTGTATGCTCTGAAGCCTCCAATGAGAGAGTTCTATTGAATATCTGTTAGTTCAACAGTCATTATAGGACAGAATTAAATTCATCTTTCCACTCTTTAGATCTTAAATTTTTTTTTTAGGTCTGTCAGCTCTCCTTAGCTATCTTGTAGGAGAATCAAAAGCAGTCAATTTGCTGCTACAGTCATATAGTGACTTAGGAGAAATGAAAGAGTGCATTACTAAAAAATGCCTAATTGCTCCTTTCTACTTCAATAACCAAAATCATGCTTGACAGCATTTTACTTTATGAAGGGAAAGAGTTAAGTGATCCTCATTTCTACCAGGTTACATCCGTTATTTAACAAAACTCTCCCCACTCCACCCCATCCAGTGAGTTCAATCATCTCATATTCTTGCCTCCAGGTGGCAAATGCTTGAGGGCACTTTTATTGTCTTTCGCTGGTGAGAAAACCATTCCCGGTTATACATATCTCCCTCTTCTCCCTCCCTAAGTAGGGACAGGGCAGAGACATACACACTCAGAGCTTCGTTAACACATAACAAAAAATGTATTGCCAAAAATATTCAGCGCCTTCTTGTGAAAACAGTAGCAAGTCCCTTTGGACCACAGCATGGAAAGTGTTCCACTAAACCTTTAATGTGAATTTGCTCAATGGGACTGTGAGTACAGGTGTAGAACAATTATTAGATTTGATATCTGAATGAGCCCAGGTTCCCATTAGAGCCTGACTGCTTCAGTGACCCCATTATTTTGCTTCCACTGCTCCCAGAACTGATCAACTTAATTATTCTGACTAACGAAACATTTAGGACATGAATTTCTGATTTGTTTTAAACCATATGGGACATCTAAAAGTGCTTCACTTAAAAAAATCACAATACAGAAGAAATGACGATAAGGATGTGTAAGATGCCTGGAAGTAGGGCAGGGCCAGGTTCTATGCTGGGACACAGACACCTTCTTTCCTGGAAGGCCCCTCTGTCTAGATTACTCCTTGGGACCAGTTACATCTTAGCAATTTTGCTCTTCCCTGGAATTTCACTCAAAACAGAAAGCATGAATTTGGCAATGGGGGTAGGGGCATGGGAGTGGCTGAGGTTAAACCCTGCACTTCCTGCTGTAAAACATTCAGTTCCTTAAAACAATTAATGTTCAGAAGCGCAAACAACAACAAAAACAAACAAACAACACCCCCCCCCCCCACTTTGCAGAGCAAGCCTATTACAGTGATTCTTTGTCAAGGAGAATAAAGAACAAGAAATGTCAGAAAACTGGACTAATTTTAGAGTTGATGTGTAAGGAATACGACCTTTTATATATGGAAAGTTAAGGTCAAATTATATTTGTTAATAAAAAACGTATCACCTTTGAAATACTGGATTTTGACATTAACGTTAACCACAGTGGTACATTACTAGTAGTACGTACCTAGGAAAGAAAAGGATATACTATTTTGATACAGAAATATACTGATTCTGATAAGTCATAGCTGCTTCATAACTGGAATCTTTAAAAGCAAGTCCAACATCACCCATTCTTTCAGTTCATATTAATGACTATTAAAAAGTTATATGTTTACTTACAGGAAAGGGAGGCATAAAAGTATTACCAGTCTCTAAAATTTTACAGATGCCAGTTTATTTCCCATCAGTGAGTGCATCTGTGCTTAAAAAGAATGAAAGTGACATCAAAATGGTTCCCTTTGCCCCTTGCCTCCTTTCACTAATGATATGTAACGGCTGCTGAGCCTGCAATAAATGTGTTTGTGTCCAGTCATATTCCCATCATTTTACAATCCAATCTGATTACTTAAAAAAAAAAAGGAAAGAAAAAGAAGCAAAGAAAGCAAGTCACAGGAGATGAGCCCAAGTTCCTGCTTCAAGGCACTGCCTGATATCAGCCTTCACTTCGTACTTCTGCTCGAAGTGCCTGATTTGACAAAGCACACAAAGTCAGCAGACAAGTCGCTTCACCTCCTCTCCAAAACTGTCTGAGAGGAGTCAATAATGATCCTTTCACACAGCTATAATCTAACAATTTTAGATGAAAGTCTGAGGGGAAACTTTCTAGCTATTCCTTACAATATTTATTAAAGAGGGGTGTAGAAATGCATTTGCCTCAGTGGGGCTATTCTCTTCTGGTTCAACTTAATCCATTTTAACAGTTGGCAGTTTCAATAACAGAAGTTACAGGCTGCCATGCACAGACGCTTTGCATGCGACATGAAAGGAAAGGATTCAGAGATGGAAGCAAAAACGGAAAGAAAAAAAAAAAGCAGCCTCTCTTCTATAAAAGAATTTCTTTAATAACAGCAGCTGGGAAAAATTTCTCTGAGCTTGTGTCCTTCTCCTACTGCTTTATATAAAGTAGCTACCATACTTTTCTTCCTAAGCTACATCTACTGACAGACTGTCAAAAGCAAACAACTTTCCCCCTTATATTGCAATAATCATCTTCTGTATTTTTAATGCAGTCAAAACAAATTTTCTTATTATAACAACACAGTGACAATCCCCCCTGTATTCCCAATGTAAAATGATATATTTTAAACATGAAAATCATAAAAGCAGCCTATCCATAATTACTATTTTCAGGTTAAATAAAATATCAACATTTTTTATTCATGTTTAGGCTAACATTTGCAATTCAGCTTTTTGCAATATTTAAATGGAATTGAATAACTATGGGAATTTTATTTTTAAAGAACAAAAATTAAAACTGCTTCTTTCTTTGCTGGGTTGTCATCCTCACTGCCCACCCACGACCTTCATCATATAATGTTAAAGAAGACCTTGAAGTTCACCAGATGAGCCCATTATTAACTGTTAGCTATGTCTCTGTGCCCACCAACTGTGACTTACTCAATTTTGAACTTGTACTTAATGATTATTTAGAAAGAAAGTATGTCTATTTTTTACACAATGCGCTGTGATTACTGATTAATAGATACAACATAATTCACAAGCTTCTGACACATTGAGATTGTAAATTGGTTAGTGTGGAGGAAGGGGAGGGATCAGGTTCTGTCCCTGCATCTTGATACATATAAACTAACTACGTATAAACTTGTGCATACAAACTAACTTTGGGTGCAATGATGATGTCTATATCTTTAAATGCCAATTTCCTATAGCTAGGTCTGAGGGTTTTCTCTTAGGGGAAACAGCTCAGAAAAATAAGTAATTAACAAATATATAAGTAAATACATAAAATGCCTGCATGTGGAATTAGGAGAAACAGCTCCAATCTTGTTTTACACCCTCCTCCTCTTTTTAAAACTCCCTGGCTTTAAATTGCTCTAGAGGGGAGGTTACCTGATATTTTATAATAAATGGTTACCTTCCCTAAGCATCTCCAGCTTCTACAACATGTTGTGGAGCACCATTAAGTTATCTACTCCGGGATTTGGTACAGTTTGCTCCTTCTTAGTCTATCCTTTACCAAGAGAGTGAAAACTGGTCACTCTTTCATCATAAACCTAAAGACTGATTATCCCTGTGCCTTGTCTTAGGCTAAACATTTCCAAACACATGTATGAATCCCTCATCACAGATTCAAGAAAAGAGGAGTTGTTGATATCACTTCAGTTCTCAATTCATGCGGGTCAATAAAGTGTTTTTAAAAAGATAGTTATTTTTAAAAGAGCCTCATGAATTTGTATAATAGTTTGGAGATAATGGAACATAGAATTTTAGAACTGGGAAGGAATTTATTGATTATTTTAGTTCAGTCTAACCCTTCATTTTAGAGATGATGATACTGACCTCCAGAGAAGAGAGTCAACTTGTCATAAATACCCTGCAATAAAGATACAAAACTGAGAGGCTTAAAGCAGGGAATGGGATGTAAGGTAATGACCCATGTAATCATAATTGTTCTTTCATTTATTGGATAATAGATGATTATGCTTTTAGAAAATAGATATTCATGAAGGAAGACAGCAATAAAATGATAGAACACGATCTTCTGATGGCCCTGTATAATAAACACTCGAAAGAAGTAATTAGGAAGTAACAATAAGTTTAAAGTTCCTGTAATATTATAATACAACATTCAGTGATCCAGCTCTTTGGTAAGAAAAAGTTCATTGGATCCTATATATAAATCCTATAATATATGTATATATTATATATATATATATATATATATATATATATATATATATATATAAATACAGATTATAGGATATATATATACACACAGATGTATGTGTGTGTGTATAAATATATACATATATATATACATATATATATATATATATATATATATATATATATATGGCATTAGACTTCTACATAATTAGGATCAAAAAGTTAAAAGCTGTTCAAGCTGTGAATGTAAGTTAGAAAAGTCACTGCATCGCTCTCTCTGGTGATTCTATCATGCTCCCCATTGTTGACAGAACAGGCTCAAAGCTGCTGGTATCACGTCAATGTTCAGTGTCATTGCTTTTGTTAATCTTTGTCCTGACCTCCATGTTACTGACATACAGTATGTGTTTTAGTATTCAAGACACTGTTTTCAGGGTTTTGCTATGAGTTGGGTATTTTAATTTAGGTTGACTGGTAATAAAATATAATTCAAAGCCAACTCAGGTGAACAAGTTAAACTAGTGCTCGGTTTCATAAAGTCTCTGTTCCTAATTAGTCTCTGGAATCTGAATGAGCTGTACGTCGTCAATAGAAGTATTTAGAACTTGAGTAGAAAGCAATACCTGTTTTGCATGCATTCTGTATGCTACTTACTATTGGGTATCTGTTTTAAATGCTAGAAAATGCTGTTTCTTTCACTGACTTCAACTCAAATTCTTTTTCTGAACAATGACCTCTTCATCTTACTCCTGTGAGCCACAAACATGGCGTGACTAGAGCAAAAGGAAATGAATTTTTGTGTATACATGGCTTATGTATATGGATCTCATTATATTAAAGCCACATATCCTATTTCTAAAATATTTACCTTTCCACCCAAACTCTCCTTTTCTTCTGTTAAACAGGATAGTTTTTCAATTCATCTTTCTACATGATTCATACCAGCAACTCCTCCTGCCCCCACCTTAAAATATTGGTGATCATCTGGTATACATTTCCAATCTCACTAGTATTCCAGCAGTCACATAGAAGCTATCATTATACATCCCAATGCAGTCTTAATAATGTTATATGATGAGTGAGAAAACGTTCTTATAGTTAATATACTTTATTGTACCAATCACCCCTTGATGCTTCCATTTAGTCCTTCTGGTTTGTTTATGATTTTCTATGGCTTACTTCAAAATTTTCCTTGTTTGCATTATGTGTTGTATTATGTAATGCTACATTAATTTCCTGTTGTAACTGGTCAGCATGCCAACATCATGCACCTCTTTAAATACAGCTTCAAAATTTTTTATCAGCTCATAAGTTTTATTTAATTGAAATCATTAATGTAGTAGAGAATCTTGCTGCATGCTTGGATTCCACTTAAATTGCTGGTATAATTTTGAATTGCTTTGTATCAAGTTTTGAAATGCCCTTATAAAGAAATTTTATAGCAACTATATACATTTTTTTTAAGTGAGGAAAAGCAGCACACTTCTCTTTTTCTTTGTTTTTAGGAAGATCTTTCTTAAAAATATGCTGCTTTCTAAAAATCTATGTGATACGGGTTCGTGCCCCGGTCCGGGAAGATCCCACATGCCGCGGAACGGCTAGGCCCATGAGCCATGGCCGCTGAGCCTGGGTATCCAGAGCCTGTGCTCCACAAAGGGAGAGGCCACAACAGTGAGAGGCCTGCGTACCACAAAAAATAAAAATAAAAATTAAAAAAATAAATAAAAATCTATGTGATATATTTAAAACTATACTATAAGCCATAACACACAGTGTACCTTCTTTTTGTTGAAAGCTAGCCACTTCAGAGGTACCATGGCAGAAAAGAAAGAGCACTGTCCTAGGCTCTGAAGAGAACTGCATACTGAACTGATGCCTAGAATAGGGATAATGTTTCAGACCTCAGATGGTTACTACCAAGATCAAGTGAGATCTCACAGATATAGAGAACAAACTAGTGGTTACCAATGGGGATGCGGGGGAGGAGCACCATAGGGGTGGGCAGGGGTAGGAGGTACAAACCACTGGGTGTAAGATAGACTCAAGGATGCATTGCACAACATGGGGAATATAGCCAATATTTTGAAATAACTGTAAATGGATTGTAACCTTGAAAAATTGTATAAAAAATAAAATAAATTAAAAAAAAAAGATCAAGTGAGATCTTCTCTGTAGAGTGCCAGGCAACAACGTTTGGCACATAGTAGGCATTCAGTTCATTCAGTGTGTTAGTTGCATATAAATCTGAACCTTAGCTATGTGTGCTTAATAAACACATCTCAATGTATCAACCTTGAGGAGGGAAACACAACTATCAACTAACAGGTAGAGGTCAAGAATGAGCTACTGGGGACTTCCCTGGTGGCGCAGTGGTTAAACATCCGTCTGCCAATGCAGTGGACACGGGTTCGATACCTGGTCTGGGGAGATCCCACTTGCTGCAGAGCAACTAAGCCCGTGTGCCACAACTACTGAGCCTGCACTTTAGAGTCCACAAGCCACAACTACTGAGCCCGCATGCTACAACTACTGAAGCCCATACACCCTAGAGCCCGCGTGCTGCAACTACTGAGCCCACGCACTGCAACTACTGAAGCCTGCATGCCTAGAGCCTGTGCTCTGCAACAGGAGAAGCCAACGCAATAAGAAGCCCGCGCACCGCAATGAAGAGTAGCCCCCGATCGCCGCAACTAGAGAAAGCCCGCAGCAACGGAGACCCAACGCAGCCAAAAAAAAAAAAAAAAAAAAAAAAATGAGCTACTGAGTATTGAGAGGATGGTAGCAAGAATCAGCAATAGCAAGCTTATACTTTCTGTATTTATTTTAGGGGAAAGAACTCATGGTGAGGAAGGATTTAAAACGCAGATTGTCAGGATTTATGTGGAGAAGATCTCCTCTTTCCTCATTACTATAATAAACAGTGATCAAAAAATGCCTCATCAGACTTATGGCAGATAAAGAAAGGAAGTACAACTTTAATTACATCCTTGATTTATAGATAATGTTGCAACATCTCAAACAATGAACATCAAATTTTACCACAATCTATTTGCAAAGATTTGTGTATGTGTATGTGTTTTAGGGGTGTGATGGGAAATCATTTTTCATTCCATTCTTTTTAAATTAGAATGCACTTAAATAACTGTTCCAGAAAGAAAATGCAAATGAACATTAAACTACTTACACTCCTTTAAATTCTTTTCCAGTATGTGTCAACATACACACATTATTATAGATATAATCAGTGTTTATATACTCTCTTGGGATCTAATTCTTTCACTTTACATTGTTTCATGTACACATTTCTATGAGTTGTCGTGCAATGGCACCACCATCAGACTGTACCTGTTTCCCTACAGTTCCTCCCTCACCTCACTTTGTGCTTAGACATTCTAATAGATACATGTTGCTACCTTACTGTTATTTTAATTAGAATTTCTTGCTGGTGAAATTTGTGTTTTTCCATGTGATGATTTATCATGTATTTCTTTTTACATGTAAACTTTCTCTCTCTACCTTTTATTTTCCTGTATGAACTGCCTTGGGAACCACGTCTAGAGGACCCTTATGCATTTATTCCAATGTCAATGTAACCAAATTTGTTGATTACTCCACTAAACTTATACAACTACATGGGATAGCTATATACCTAATCATCGCCCATCTTCCTATGCTTCGAAACCCAATACCCAAATGGTCTCCAAATCCTCTAATAAATCTCTAAATTATTTCCCAATCTATTATTCTCTCTCTGAGACTACTTGCATCTCCTCACAGTTATTTTTAGAAATCGACTTAGAAAGGTAACTAAAATACAAACCCGATTGCATAACGCAGTCTCCAGTTAATAAATCTTTTATTGCTTACAGGATAAAAATAAACTTTTTGAGCATAGCCTAGAAGGCCTTTGCAATGTAGCCTAATTTCATTTACAGCCCAGCCTCATTTCCCCATTGTTTGCATAAATTCTACATTACATCTAACTGTTACATCTAAATATGCTATTCATTGTTCCTGAATATCCTACTTGCTTTTCTTCAACCATCCCTTTGCTCATGTCATTTTGCCCCCCTATTAGGCTCAGGTCCCCTTACTCCCTATTCTACTCCAAATGCCTATGAATATCTTACACATCCTTTAAGTTTCATCTCAAATATGACTGACCACCTGAAGGCTTTTCTGATATTTCTCAACTGGATATGGCTTCTCCTGTCTGTGAATCCTCAGAGCAGTTTATAGCTTGTTTATTTTCCCAGGTAAGAACTATTTGTATATTTGTTTTATCCCCTTGGAATAGCTTATAAGCTGTTAAGAACAGGGGCTCAACTCACATCTTTCTCCCCGCAAATGCTGTGCACATAGTAGGTGTTCTATACATTTTTCTTGAATTGAATATTCTCCAAGGTCTGAAAATCCCTATAACAGCAAGAACTTTGCCACCTACATGGTTGGATCATCCCAACACTCAACATAAATATGGAATGAATAAAAATTAAAAACATGAATGCTTTCAAAGTCATATAATTGGGTAAAAATTAAGAACATGTTTATTCTTACCCTCCTAAATCCAAGGCACGCCTCCCCCTCCCAGTTATGTCTCAGAAAAAAGGAAGCTGTCCTATATTTAAGTCCTTATAAATTCTTTAATTATAAGAAGCTTTATCTAAATTACTGTATTTTTTAATATTAAAGTACTCTTTGGAGAACACACATTAGTCTGGGACAAACTCGATTTGAGCTTTAGGTGATTATGGAGGTAAATTTACAGAATTGGGGGGAGGGTTTGGAAACCACAAAATGTAACAAGACCTAAGAATTATTTACAGGGTATGTTCTCAGAGTAAAGTGTTGGATATGATGGTTAAAAAACAAAAAACAAAAGTCTTTGAAAGATCACCTAAAATTGCAATTTAGTAGATACCTAAAGATGATTAAAAAATATACATATTTAGAATGAATGGAACAATCAACTGACCTAGTGTTATGCAAAGGGATGTGTGGCTTGGGATAAAAGTGACAGGGATGCTATCATACACCGATTAAAGTGCTGTATCTCTATCTAACAACTTGGACATAAATGTGATGTGTTCCAGAAAACCGTTAGGTGACTCAAAAATTGGTTACCGTGCTTATAGAAACACTGATGTCAGAGATATGTGTGAAGAATTTGAACAACACTGTTTTACAAGATGGGATAGTGGGGGGGGGAAGCAATTTTTCTACATGAAGATACTATATTACACCATATGCAAGTTGAATACATCTGTACAATTAAATGAATTTAATATCATAATTAGATATTTTACTATTTCATCTACATTTTTGAGAGGCTATCTATATTCAAAATGGTCAAAAACTTTAAAAAAAATTCTATTAGGAAAATGGGGGCACACCTTAGCCATCATATTTGTTACATGCTTTTGAATCCAGGGCGGTACACATGGCTCATTTCAGCCACGATAATAGTAAGAGCTGCCACTTAGCATTTGCTGGGTGTCATGAACTTTAAGTGACTTGCACATGTTATATGTCAATGATTCTTCAAACAATACTACAGGGTAGGTATTAGGAAGCCATTTTACAAATGAGGAGAGTATGCCTCCAAGAAATTAAAACGCTTGCTCAAGATCATGCAGTGAATAACTAGTGGATATCCCTGGAGTTTCAAAGTCCATAACCTGAAGTGCCACATCGTACGGCCCCCATAAACACTGAGCCTGAATTTCTAGGTCCATGACTTTGACAGGATGGTGCTTTATATGAACAACGGTGAAATCAAAAGTAGGACAAGAACAAGAATTTTTGCAATCCATAAATGCATTACCATCTTCAATACTAACCCTTTTAATACATTTTTTATTTTGAATACATTTTTCAACTAGAAACCTGAAGAATACCACACTCATGATCTGTTTTGCCACATGATTCTATTTCTGGTGAGCTTCACCAAGGGCTGCTCTATAGAAAGAAATGGTTTGTCCTCCTTTGCTTCCCACCTTCTCTCTGCTAACCACGTGTCTACACAATTCATTGATGAATTGACCCAAATCACTTTACTTTTCAAAATATGCTAGTTCTCTATACTCAATATATTGTAATAATCTATAAGGGAAAAGAATCTGAAAAAGAATAGATATATATATGTATAACTGAATCACTTTACTGTACACCCGAAACTAACACAACACTGTAAATCAACTATACTTCAATAAAATAAATAAATACGCTAGTTCTCACAACTTCTGGGGTAACTTGTTCCACGAGTCATGTATAGTACTACCCCTTCCCCATTGTTTACTTCTGTAATGTTTCAAGGATATTCCTTAGTTCCAATATTCTCGGCTTTGGTAAACAGGTTTGCACATATCCTACCCAAAGATTTTTATGATTTCATTTGATGGACTCTGAGCATAGCCTCACGGAACCACTATATTTTCCAACAGAAGAGTCCTAAATATTTTTTAGCCTTTCATAACAGGGAATTCTCACTATTTGCCAGTTCATTACAAATGCCTTCTCTGGCCTGATGCAGCAGCAGCAGTATTTTTTTTTAAAAAAAAGAAGCAGCCATCAGAATTACCTGCAATATTTCATCAAGTCTGGAGGACCTTAATCGTGTACAAAGGAAGCAGAATGTCTTCTGTTTGGATGCCAATCTTTTTCCAGATGCAGACCAGCAGAAATGTTGACCTTTGTGGCTATGGCAAGTTCCCGAGCTCATTTTTTCAGGGGACAGCTACCAGTCACTCCTAGATCCCTTTGCAAGATGGGAACAGAGAAGCCGGAAGCCTGCCAGCCTGTGAATGCAGCCTGGCTTATTTTACTTTCGTTTTTTTTTTTTTTTTTTCCTAAATACATTTACCCACACAGAAGCTCATCTGCCACTTCTCAGCCCACTTGTGAACCTCAGGAGAGCTTCCTGCAGTTTACCCCTGGCAGCTTGGCATTTCACTTTCAGTGAACTCAGAACAGCTGAGTGTCAACTGCAAACTCTTTCTTCAGTTTCCTTAACTTTTTGACAGAATCAACTACTTCCTTGAAGTAATTAAAGTGATAATGTTTGAAATTGAAGGAGAAATACTAAGTGTAAAATTATCCTCCAATTAAACAAAAATGCTCCACACAGTGATAGTTTTTTTTTTTTTTAATTTCACCGTTCTTCACAGTGATGATGAAAAGTAGACTGTAACAGAAGCCTAGATTTAAGCCATGATACTGGCCTCGTATCTCTGAGGGCATAACAACAAAGGATTAATCTGCCAAATATCCTAAAATGCATTTACTTTCATTGTCATCAATCCTTCCAATTGGTCCCCGCCAGGTTGCCTTGTAATTCTATATGCCTCTTACATATGTAAGGAGCTTACTGTTTATCATTACTTCATTTTTAAAACTTTTATTTCCTTCTCTAGGAAGCCTTATTAATTTTTATAAGACTCCCTTTTCAGATTGTAAAATAAATAAAATAGATTTTAGTCTTCTCAGATATGCCTCAATGGTATGAAGGCTACTATGGATTTTAAAAAATCAATTAGCAGAATTCTAATTTTCCCAGAGACATTTTAACAGAAAATAATGAAGACAAGATTTTAAAATTCTGTTGTAGCTAATTTAGTATGTGAAGAAATAGATTGTGTAATTGCCTTAATATCTACCTTAGTTTTAAGTTCTGACCTGAACACGGGTTGCTGTGTCATTTAAAGTTCCTGAATGATCCACACAAATCTCACGTTAGAAGTAGACTCAGCATGATATAGTGGAAGGCACACAGAATTTGGACTCAGAGGTCCTAGGCTTACATTTTGCTCAGCCTCATTCAAGCCAGGAAACCAGTCATGAGTCTATCTTTCTAATCCTCAGTCTCTTCACCTGCAAAGTGAGGAGGTCAATTTATCTTACTATGTTCACATGTTTCTTGTGAGGCTCAAATAAGGTATTGTACAATTTTTTTCAAGCAGTTAATAAACAATAAATTTTATTAAAATTGGCTTTATTAACTGCAAGGCTTATCTAAAAATAAACCCTCTTGCAAATGGGCTACTTTGTATCTTTTCTACTGTTGGCTCTCTATTTTATACTACGATCCCTTGAAAAATAATCATGGCTTTATGGCTGTGCTCATAATTAAAAAAAAAAAATCTAAGTATTTCTCCATGCCATCTGAACAAGCACAGAAAAAAGAGCCTTGTTGTTTTCATTTTACCATTTTCTTTTTAGTTCAGGTTCTTCAGCACAAGCCACTCTGATGATGTTTAAAACCAAGATATCAAATGACACTGTCATGATGTGGAAATGTCTGCAAAGTCCAATGGGAAGTCTTGGCAAATGTCAGAGTACCTCTAAGGCAAGGCAGATCCTCAGGATGGATAATGATTCAAGAGTTTAGTACTAAAGATACAGCAGGGTGCCAGGGAAAGGCCTGCTTGAGGCTCAAAGGTCAAGCAGCACAAGTTTAATGCGAGTAAAGTAAAAGGTCACTTAGCATTGTGATTAGTGATGCTGAATGGGTACAGGGTGATGTAACAGATACAGTCAACTAACACTTCCATTTTGGGAGGTGTCAGAATGGATATTTTCATCCATTCCCCTTCCTTTCTGACAAATAATTACTTAGAAAAGCCAACGACTGAAAACACATCCTAGGCAGCAGTCAACTGTTTGGTAGTTAGTAGTCTACTGTGGTTGAGTTGCAGTTAAAAGGCATTATAGAGGATGATAACTTACAGACTTTAAGGGAAGAGAAATTACCTCTACACATCTGTTAAGAATGGTCCTGGTGTGTCTGTCACTGGCAATTCAATTGTTGATTTTCTTTTACAGCAAAACAAACACACGCATCAAGACAAACAGAAACCTGGAAGGGGAACTGATCCAAGTGGATGATACTAAAACAAAGGATACACATCATCAAATATGATAGATGCATAGCGATAATCACTAAAAGAAGGTGACAAAAATCCCCCCAATAGGGCTTCCCTGGTGGCGCAGTGGTTGAGAGTCCGCCTGCCGATGCAGGGGACACAGGTTCATTTCCCGGTCTGGGAAGATCCCACATGCCGCGGAGCGGCTAGGCCCGTGAGCCATGGCTGCTGAGCCTGCACGTCCAGAGCCTGTGCTCCGCAGTGGGAGAGGCCACAACAGTGAGAGGCCTGCATACCACACACACAAAAAAAATCCCCTCAATAACAATATCCCAATACCACCACCACCACCACCACCAAAATATTCCCAGAAATAAAAAAAATAAAGGTTCCCCACCATCCGCTTTAAATAAGTATAAGAAATGCTGAGATATATGGTAATGTGTGAAAGTGAACCCCACACATTCATAATACAAAGGACTTGTGATGGTTAACATAATAAAATCCTTGTAGGGTGATGGCCCATCCTAGGATATGAAGTATGGATGTAATTGGAGTGGAACCTAAGGGTTTTTCATGTGGCATCCACAGGGTCCCAAGAAGAAAGTGAAATCAAAATGACACATTTGAAAAGGAGAATATATATTTTAATCTCATTTTTGATCTAGTCAGAGCATTGAAGGATTTATCCTCACAGCTAACTGGCTATGCATATGTATACTGTAGCCCTCTAGGTTTTATACAGGTTAGAACTGTAAGCTACTCAAGGATTTTTTTCTACATCTTTGTATCTTTAACACCTAACATGGGACCTGCCACAAAGCTTGTGGCAAATAAAAGTATGTTGAATTAGGGCTTCCCTGGTGGCTCAGTGGTTGAGAGTCCGCCTGCCGATGCAGGGGACGCGGGTTCATGCCCCAGTCCGGGAGGATCCCACATGCTGTGGAGCAGCTGCGCCCGTGAGCCATGGCTGCTGGGCCTGCGCGTCCGGAGCCTGTGCTCTCCAACGGGAGAGGCCACAACGGTGAGAGGCCCGCGTACCGCAAAAAAAAAAAAAAAAAAAAAGTATGTTGAATTAAACTTACAGAAACTTTGCTCTTATGGGCCTTAGAGTCTTGTATATAGATGGGCAAAATAATTAAAAAACAAGCGAGTGAAAACGGATGCTAGGAATTATAATGAGAGCTATTCTTTTTCTCTTTTTTTTTTTGTTTTTTGAGCTACTCTTTTTCATGTCTGTATCTCTGGCATCTAGTGCTGTTCCTGGCATGTGGGCAACCCTTAGGAAATATTGAGCTACCAGTGTGTCACATAGAGAAGGTGAAATGTGATGTGGATCTTGAGAGGTGGGTAGGATTCGAAGATGTTTATTCCCAACCCTTCTTAGCAGCAGTTTCTAATGGAACTGGAGAGGGACATCTCTCCCCTAACCCCATACAAATTTACATGAGTCTCTTCTTTCTTAAAGAAGGACCTCTTTTTGATCTTCTTGGGATAGATATGACGTGATATCTATCCCAGTTTTCTGGTAGGTCAGGATTGTATAAATCAGAGTTGGAAGTTGGACCAGAGGACAAATACCAGTGAATATCTGTCTTGCTGTAGAAGAGAGTTACTTTTTTTTTTTAACATCTTTATTGGAGTATAATTGCTTTACAATGTTGTGTTAGTTTCTGCTGTATAACAAAGTGAATCAGCTATATGCATACGTATATCCCCATATCCTCTCTCTCTCTTGCAAGAGAGCTACTTTTGATTTTAAATCCTTGTGGTTTCATGCTATTTAAGTATGCATTTTGTTGGTGAAAGTTTTACTTTGTTCTTGGTGATATTAATTCACCAGATATTTACTGTGTCTACCATGCATGTGGAAACAAAAAGTTAATTCATAAAATAGAGATGTAACACTATAGGTTGAATTGAATTTTTTTAATTTAATTTAATTTAATTTAATTAATTTATTTATTTATTTGCAGTTCACGGGCCTCTAACTGTTGTGGCCTCTCCCGTTATGGAGCACAGGCTCCGGATGCGCAGGCTCAGCGGCCATGGCTCACGGGCCCAGCCACTCTGCGGCATGTGGGATCTTCCCGGACTGGGTCATGAACCCGTGTCCCCTGCATCGGCAGGCAGACTCTCAACCACTGCGCCACCAGGGAGGCCCTATTTTTTAACTTAATTTAATTTTTACTGAAGTATAGTTGATTTACAATGTTGTGTTATATATATTCTTTTTCAGATTTTTTTCCCTTATAGGCTATTACAAAACATTGAGTATAGTTCCCTGTGCTATACAGTAGGTCCTTGTTGGTTATCTATTTTATATATAGTAGTGTATATATGTTAATCCCAAACTCCTCCTTTATCCCCCAACATGATTTTTAAATTTTGAAAAAGTTTTGAATGTTCTATTTATGGTAAATTATTTGAGCCATTGTGACTGTTTTTAGGGTTTCTTTTCCCCCCAGTATCTGTCCTTTTTTATATTTCTAGATCAGTTCAACTGAAGAATACCCTGACATGGCAAGGAGAGTTGTTTAAAACATTATTTACAGCAACTTATTACTGCAAACCAGAATTGGCTCAATATGGTACAGTAATAAATCAGATGTAATTTTGATGCTGAATCTGATGTAACACAGAAGCTGTAATGTATAATCCCCAATTTTACACTTTTTAGTTTGAAGCTGTCTTTTTTCACCACCCCCTAGTAAATAAATGTTCTACCTTTGAACACACATGTTTATTCTAATAAAATACCACTCTTATCTTGGTTAGCTAGAAGATTTTATTTGGAAAAGTTTTCTCTGCATAAAAGAAAAAGTGTTTGAAAACCACTGCTCTAGTCTCTTACTCCAAATGGCTCCCAGAGGTCACTTTCTAAAACCCCAAATTTGATCATGGCTCTCTTCTGCTTAAAACATGTCAGTGGATCATACACCATATAAAAGTTCGAACTCCTTTGTATCAGAACCCTTCTTGGCTGCTGTCCAACTCCCCAGCCTCATCTCTCACCTTGCCTCTTCACATCTGTACCTCAAGCCATATACTTTTTCCCCCCCAAACCATACACTTTTCAGTTTTTGCAGTTCTAGGACCATGGCAAAGCCTCCATTTCTCTCAGCTTTTTAAAGAGCTGTGCCCCAAACCTCAGATACTGACTACCCATTCTGGTCTCCTTGTCTACTAGGAAAACCACTTTTTATCCTTCAAAGTTCAACCTAAATATAAAGCCTTCCCTGATCTCCTGCTTCCCTTCTCCCACTAAGAGTTGAGTCTTTTCTTCCATTGCATTCACCCAGCAACCCGTATACACCATTATCCAACTCAACAGATTTTAACGTGATTATTTGTTTCCACCTTAGTCTCTCCCACTAGACTGTCAGTTATATGAGGATAGTGATGTGCCCTGTCATATCTTTGAATCCTTGCTACTTAGGACAGAATCTGGTTCACAGATGTTATGTAATACAATACTTACTTAAATAAATAAAAAGTGACTAACTCAGAATTCTTAAGTTTCCCAGGGACTAGGGTTGACGTTTACTTTTGTTAAGCAAACTCCTTCCCCATAGATAATCTAAAATTAATAGTATAAATAAGATTATAAGGAGAATATTTAAAATGCTTAAGAGAACAAACTTTTCAAATCCCCTCAAGTACTTTACAAGCATCAATTTACATACAATTGATATGCTAATTACAATTTAGCCCTATTTGTTCATTAAAACTGGGTCCTTAAGGACCTCACTAATGTTTGAATGACTGAATCTTGTTAACTTAGCTGAAGCTCCTGAACATACTAGATGTAAATAAACATACATTTCCTTAAAATTATTGCATAATTCCAATAATTTTCACTAAATCAAAATGGCCTTTCTCATTTTGCAAGATACTTTATTAACTACTGTTTCACTTCATTTTATGATACTACTTAAGTCCATTCATTGTTACTTTAAGGATTAAAAAAATATCCAGAATGGTATTGGTAGAGGCTTTCTATTATATATTAGAAAGCCAAACTCTTTGGCATGAAATAGAGCCCTTTACCATCTACCACCTGTTCATTCTCTCCTATGTAGCCCAACCGTGTATCCTACCATTCCCTACAACTAACCCTACAGCCCAGTTACATCTCCTTGGCTTTCTTGAAGGATGCTGGGTCTTTTCATGACATCATCTTTTTATACATATTGTTGCTTTTTTCTGTAATGACCTTTGCATACTCATGACCATGAATTCACTTATTAACTCCAATATCCTCTTTCCCATGCCTCAAAAGACAGCTCCATAAGAAAGCTTTTTGGTCACCTAAGACAACGTTAGTCGCCCATTTCTCTGTGTTCCCAGAGCATTTTGTTGAGACGTATATTATTTATGACAATATATTATATATTTATGTCTACCTCCATTTGAATGAAGTCTTTGAGTGCAGAGACTGCATGCTATTCATCTTTCCATCCCCATCATCCAGCACTGTATCTGGCACAAAGAAGGCACTGTTGTGAGTTGAATTGTGTCCTCCAAAAAGATATGTTGTAGTCCTAACCTGCGGTACCTGCGAATGTGACCTTACTTGGAAATAAGTTCTTTGCAGATGGAATCAAATTAAGATGAGGTCATACTGGATTAGGGTGGGCTTTACATCCAATGACTGGCATCCTTATTAGGAGAAAGAGATTTGGCAACACAAAGACTCAGAGGACACACAAAGGGAAGAAGGCCATGTGACAACAAAGGCAGAAATTAGAGTGATGCAGCTGCAAGCCAAGGAATGCAAAGGATTGCTGGCAACCACCAGATGCTAGCAGTGAGATATGTAGCAGATTCTTCCCTCAGAGCCCCCCAAAGGAACCAGCCCTGTTGATACCTTGATTTTGTATTTCTAGCCTCTAGAACTGTGAGAGAATAAACCTCTAGTTTTGCCACCCAGTTTGTGGCAATACATTATGGTAGCCCTGGGAAACTAATATAGCACCCAATATATTTTTATTGAATAAATAAATAAGTGGATGATGAATGACTTAACAGAGGCGATCCTTTTACTCGGTAGAGGATCTATGCCCAGTGAATTCTCCAAAGCGTCTATTCTTCTCTGCCAGCTAAGAGTCTCAGTAAGCATATGGAGAGTCCCTTTACAACTTCCATACATGTTTAATTCCAAGATGATTCTGGCTAGAAGGAAGGGAACAGACATAAAACCCATGGAAAATTGACTGCTTCTCTCTACCATCATATCCACTGGGAATAGAGCAGAGATCTCAAAGCCACAGCTGAAATATTTAGGATCATGATTCACCTAATGAAACTGCTTCTCTGTTGTACGATATTCCCTTTGAAGTTTTGGTTGGTGTTCTGTGCTCTAAAATGGGATATATAGTGCTGGAATGCTCATGTGAAAGTTCCTGAGTCCATAGTAGAACGGTAGAGTCATGAGGATGGTTGCTATTACTGTTGTTGTTCACAAAACCTATTTTAGGGGAAGTTTACAACAAAAATTACAGTAATGCACACAGTAGATCTACATATAAAACCAGGTAAAATGTTACTTCTCTAGCCATTTCATTAACACGGCCTTTGCTATACAAGAATAACCATCTTCTACAGTCATAGAAAGCTTTATTATTTATGAAATGCTTTGACAGTCTTATTTAAAATAAAAATAAAATCACCTTTTATTCATTTTTTCAGTAAAAAATTCCTTTTCTACCTTACAGTCTTTTTCCTACACTAACACTGATTGCCAGGTTTTTTACCTGAAGTCCTTTTCTTCATCGCTGTTTCTCATTTTCTTAATAAGGTTTTCTCCCACTCACCCTACTTACAACTATAGTCAATCACATTGACTATAATGATGTCTCTGTAAAAATATTTCAACTTCCACCTTGTAGCTAGCTCTCTCTTCTTACCTCTCTCACTTAAAAACCATACAGTGAAATAAAACATGAAATGGAAGGTAAAGGAAGATTGCATTTCATAAAGGTTGCCATATAACTGCTTTTCTGAAGATCTGGTTTGCAGCCAACGGACATGCAACTGTTTCTTTGTTGGTGCTAGAGCTATCATCATACAGAAGTATTAGAACTCAATGAGATCCATATTCTTCCTCTCTTCCAGGGACCAGTTTAAGTCAAAACAGACACAGATGAGTAATGACAGAGTGCAAGCCCAGAAAAGAGACACACACTAATGATGCAGTCACTAGAAACACAGACTGTAAAGCATCAGAGAAACACATACCAAATGTCCCACCAGCCTGTTTCTTTAAGCCTCTTCAGGAAGGCCTTGGCTGAGAACAACTTATACTCTTCTGTCTGACGAACCCCAACACAAATGCTGAGAGATATACAGCTGCCTTGTTGGGAGAGCTCTACTAGACTTATAGTGGCTCTTGGTCTGGAAGACCTGTGTGGAACAGACTAGTTTTGGGGCCACTGTTTTAAGTAGCTAGGAGGTGTCAACCACTATTTGATTTTACTTATGTCGCATATACTTAAGGTAAGTGCTATCACTTACTTTGTGCCAGGAACTATTTTAAGCATGTTACAAATACACATTTACTTAACTTCAGAACTCTATAAAGTAGATAATCTGATTATCTCCAGATTATAGAGGAGGAAAATGTGGCACAGAGAAGTCAAACAACTCACCCAAGTTGTACAACTATTGAGCTGCAGAGCTAGGATTTGAATCCAGGGAGCCTTTTCTCTGTAGTCCAAGCAGTAACCACTATCCTTCCTGCCGTTCACTCATTTCTTGAGCCTTCTAGACTACTGTGGTTCCAGAGGAGGGAACCTCTTTAGCCTTTCTCAGTTTCTTGGATTATGGGTTAGTTTCAGGATCCCATTGGACTTCATGATTTACTCAGTGTTTAAGGTGTGAGAAAGCTTCTAGCAGGTATCTCTGGATTGTATGAGAGAGGGGTGTAGTCTTTGTCTTCTGAGAGCTCAAAAATGAGTTAATCATAAAGGCCACATGTAGACCAAAGAAAAACTTAAGGACCTTTACAAAGCTTTCTATGCATCAAGAGATTGCTCAGGGACTGAGAGGCATGGAAGCAAGGGATTTGGATTCTGTGCCACAATTCTCCTCTAGGCTAGAGGTAGTGTCTGAGGCAATCACTAGGCATCCTGCTATGGATCCTATGTCTGATTACAGAAAGATGTACCATTTGAGACTGATTTCACCAGCTGACTATGTCTCTGCTAGCTTCCACCGTGAGAGGAGGAGCTCTATAATTGTAACTGAGCCTGTAATTGAGCTACATACACCCTAGTAGTATACCAAAGGGAAGGTGGCAAATGTGAAGATGCATTCTAATATTTATGTATTCACATACATAATATGAATAATATATGTGTGTGTGTGTATATATATATATATATATATATATATACAAGTATACATATACAAAGGCACATATACATATATACACATACACCAATATATAACTAGAAATTGTTGAGAATTTACTCTATGCCAGGCTCTGTACTGAATGTTTCATGTGAATTATTCTGTTCTTCATCACATCAAGCCTGTAATATAGGTATCATTATTTATCCACTTTGACAGATGAGAAAACGGAGGTACAAAGAAGTAAAGGCAGTTAGTAAGTAGGAATTGTCAGGATACAAATCCAGGCTGCTGGCACCACAGCCATATAATCTATTGCATATAATTTGAGTTAGGCCTTATGCTTTATCATACTTTCTTAAAACTCTTTTACTTTTACATTTTCCCAACCATTTTTTTTAGCCTACTCATTACATAAAGTCTTTTAAAGTCAGCCAGAGAATACAGTTGCAGATTCAGTAAAATGTCAAAAGTTGCAGTATTGTGTTTCAGCACTGGGCCACACTGGACTTGAATATTTTCCCTCTTAATTTTTCTATTTCAGGTTTAAACAACTGCTGCATATATAATATCCCTTGTAAAAAATGTCCATTGTGTTTGTAATTAAGGGAGTCTTAGAAGTTGAAGGCAACAAAATTTATTGTTGCCATGGGGAAAAAAAATCCTTATCAACACAGAGTATGGTAAAAATGCCTGGTTTATTGGCTGATCTGTGATATGTGAACAACATCCAATTCTCTGTTATGTTTAACAAGGAAAAAAATCAAATGCTATGAAAATGTTGTGAATATATAATTATCTTAATTAGGATGTATTTTGAAGCAGTAAATTTCACATCCTTGGCACATGGTGATAAGCTGATACATGTGCAAGGCAATTATATAATCAAAATTAAAATATATTCAGTGCACAAAACAGTATTAAGAATAACATAAATCCAGGTCCATTATTTTGGAAAGAAACATAGTATTATGAGCTGAATTGTGTCCCTCCAAATTCCTTTGTTGAAGCCCTAACCCCTAGTACCCCAGAATGTGACTATATTTGGAGAGTGGGCCTTTAAAGAAGTAATTAAATTAAAATGGGGCTGTCAGGGTGGGCCGTAATCCAGTATGACTGGTGTCCTTATAAGAAAAGGAAATTAGGACAGAGGCAACACAAAGTAATGACCATGTGAGGACACAGCAAGCTGGAAGCCATCTGCAAGCCAAGGAGAGAGGCCTCAGAAGAAACCAAACCTGCCAACACCTTGATCTTGGACTTCTAACCTCCAGAACTGTGAGGAAGTAAATTTCCATTGTTTAAGCTGTGGTATTTGTTACAGAAACCCTAGTAAATGAATACACATAGCAATGATTAAGAAGTCAACAACTATTACTAGTTCTTCGAAATTCCATGATTTAGAAGTTCTAATTTAGGGGGGGTTCTTCGGATAGGAACACATATATTACTTTTCCATATGGAGTTGTATTATCATTAAAAGAAAAAACTCTAGCCATCTTGAGATTTTCTTTTTACTTTATCTTATGGGAAAGAAATTTATACTTTCAAAAAGAAAACTGTGAAGAGTGAAATGGATTAGATGCTACATTTTAAGGTGATGGTTCCAGAGCATAAAAACCTATTCATTAAGAGTAGGTATTCTCAAATATAATTTAGCCCCGAATGTTATGATTCCATCCACTGGAAGTCCACTATTTAACTGGGGCTGTATTAATTGCTGATTCTATTTATTATCTATCTATTTATTTACAGTGTTGACTTGCTGATTTTTCATGTAAACTTTTCACATTCTCTTCTCTAGATATGTACAAACAAAATAACTTAGTAAGGTTAAGATGTCTGGCTTTTTCATTCCCATGGAATGCCGTATATAGTAGAAGCTCAATAAATTTGCATCCATAAATGAATGAAATTTTTCCTCCTTAAGTGATTTTGTAAGTTCCTACACTCAAAATTATTGAGTTCATAGCTTGGGAGAAAATGCAAAGATCATCTAGTCCAACAACCTCATTTCATGCAAGGGGAGACTGCCGATGCCTAGACAGCCTTAGTGACCAGATCAAGGTCACACAGTTATGGACTAAAATTAGACTTCTGTAAGTCTTAGTAAGTCTAAGTCTATACACTTGCCATGATTACTAGCTGAGTCAGTGCTACTTTCACAAATCCTAAGTCAGAAATGTTTCATACATAGCTGTGGACCATTTGCCTCATTTTCCAATGAGGAAATGACTTCATGCTATAATTTTTTGGCTTTTACCTTCACAACACCATTTCTAGAGAATGGAGAGATGGAAAATAGGGATTAAAAAAAATGTCTTAGGAAGGAAGTTATATGTAGAATAGGCAGTATGGGAGACTCTATGCTTTGGGAATAACCAGAGTGAGAAATCCACCTAGGGACTTCTGAAAATAGCCACTGGATTAAACAAATTATAAAGAAAAAAATTAAAAAAAAAAAACCTACCATGACACACATGTTTTACTGAATCATAACAATGCAAATATTAGTTTCAAAATTCATACAATTAGACAATAACCAGGAAGTGTTACTGATCTAGTTTATCATCATTTGCAGATGTGACAAACTTGAAACCAGGCATCGGCTGCATAGATTGGTGTTACCAGGCAAAATTGCAAAGTAGGTGGCCTTCTACCTATTTTTAGGCACTCCTTCCCTGCCTTTTAGTGCATGTACAGGGCCCTCTTGCTACTTATAATTCCCTAGTATAGGGGCCCAAAGAGCCACTCTCACCTCTAACCCTAACCCTTTCACCAAATAACCCTTGCCCTACATTACTTCTCCCATTCTCCCTGCTCCACAACAAAATATTCTATTCACTTACAAACCAGAAAGTAGTCAGAATGGAGTAATTAATATGGAGGTATAAAATATTGATAGTGATAGATATTCTTACTTGTGTTTTATAGGAAGATCTTATTTAACTAAATGCAGCCTGAATTGGTAGAGGACCTGTGGGAGGTCTTTTTGGGGAGATGAGTCTTCCCAATTGCCCATACCTATCCCTCCTTAGAGGAAAGATTCGTAAGAACTTCATATGCCATTTATAACTCTTTTCTAGACTTTTGGGCTCAGAGTTAGGTGGTGGTGTTATATGCATGGTAGTGGGAGATGGCTATGAGGAAGAATGTAAGAAACAAAAGTACTCAACAAGCAGGAAAATGTTCTTAGTTTAAAATCCCATGGAAGAAATATTGCTCAACTCAGAATGAACAAGCAATTGTCTGAAATCTCTATATGAAAGATAGATTTTCCTTAACTTGTTATATAATACTTCTTTTTGAAATGGCCATTCTATGTTTAAATTAAAATTTGAGAGTTTGAGTGTTTTTCTTTGACATTCAAAAATAGGTCTTTAGGGCTTCCCTGGTGGTGCAGTGGATGGGAGTCCGCCTGCCAATGCAGGGGACATGGGTTCGTGCCCTGGCCTGGGAAGATCCCACATGCCGTGGAGCGGCTGGGCCCATGAGCCATGGCCACTAAGCCTGTGCATCCAGAGCCTGTGCCTCACAACGGGAGAGGCCACAACAGTGAGAGGCCCGTGTACCACAAAAAAAAAAAAAAAAATAGGTCTTTATTTGAAAACATACTTAGGTATTATTTTGAGTTTTTCTTTTTCTTAGAGGAAATTAAAAAGGAAAAAAATGCATCTGTACTCTACTAGAGATGTGCCATAACTTTAAAAAGTATGATATTTCTGAAGAGTACAGGTAAATTAGTTTGTAGAATGTGGATTTGTTTGACATTTCCTCATGGTTAGAGCCAAGTAATGCATTTTGGGCATGGGAAATGTTCTAGATTAAAGGGGATTAAAAAGACATTATAGAGATTTGAGAAGATGTTGGAAGAGTAAGACGTGGAAATCACCTTCCTCCCCACAGATATATCAGAAATACATCTACATGTGGAACAGCTCCTACAGAACACCCACTGAACGCTGGCAGAAGACCTCAGACCTCCCAAAAAGCAAGAAATCCCCCAAGTACCTGGGTAGGGCAAAAGAAAAAAGAAAAAAAGAGAGACAAAAGAATAGGGACGGGACCTGCACTAGTGGAAGGGAGCTGTGAAGGAGGAAAGGTTTCCACACACTAGGAAGCCCCTTCATGGGCTGAGACTGTGGGTGGTGGAGGGGGGGAAGCTTCGGAGCTGCGGAGGAGAGCACAGCAACAGGGGTGCGGAGGGCAAAGCGGAGAGATTCCCGCACAGAGGATCAGTGCCGACCAGCACTCACCAGCCTGAGAGGCTTGCCTGCTAACCCGCCGGGGCGGGCAGGGCTGCGAGCTGAGGCTCGGGCTTCGGTCGGATTGAGGGAGTCCAGGAAAAGGTCTGGAGCCGCCGAAGAGGCAAGAGACTTTTTCTTCCCTCTTTGTTTCCTGGTGCGCGAGGAGAGGGGATTAAGAGCGCTGCTTAAAGGAGCTCCGGAGAAGGGCGCGAGCCGCGGCTATCAGTGCGGACCCCAGAGATGGGAATGAGACGCTAAGGTTGCTGCTGCAGCCACCAAGAAGCCTGTGTGCGAGCACAGGTCACTATCCACACCTCCCCTCCTGGGAACCTGTGCAGCCCGCCACTGCCAGGGTCCTGTGACCCAGGGACAACTTCCCTGGGAGAACACACGGCACGCCTCAGGCTGGTGCAATGTCACGCCGGCCTCTGCTGCCGCAGGCTCCCCCCGCATCCATACCCCACCCTCCCCCCAGCCTGAGTGATCCAGAGCCCCCTAATCAGCTGCTCCTATAACCCGGTCCTGTCTGACCAAAGAACAGACGCTCTCAGGCGACCTACAAGCAGAGGCGGGGCCAAATCAAAAGCTGAACCACAGGAGCTGTGTGAAAAAGAAGAGAAAGGGAAATTTCTCCCACAGGAGCAGCGAATTAAATCTCCACAATCGACTAGATGTACCCTGCATCTGTGGAATACCTGAATAGACAACGAATCATCACAAATTGAGGAGGTGGACTTAGGGAGCAAGATATATAATTTTTTCCCCTTTTCCTCTTTTTGTAAGTGTGTATGTGTATGCTTCTGTGTGAGATTTTGTATGTATAGCTTTGTTTTCACCATGTGTCCTAGGGTTCTGTCCGTCAGTTTTTGTTTACTTTAAAAAATTTTTTTCTTAATAATAATTTTTTTATTTTTTATTTTAATAACTTTATTTTATTTTATCTTATTTGATTTGATTTGATTTGATTTGATCCCCTTTCTTTCTTTCTTTCTTTCTTTCTATTTATTCTCCCTTTTATTCTGAGCCGTGTGGATGAAAGGCTCTTGGTGCTGCAGCCAGGATTCAGTGCCATGCCTCTGAGGTGGGAGAGCCAATTTCAGGACACAGGTCCACAAGAGACCTCCCAGCTCCACATAATATCAAGTGGCAAAAACCTCCCAGAGATCTCCATCTCAACACCAAGACCCAGCTTCACTCAAAGACCAGCAAGTTACTGTGCTGGAAACCCTATGACAAACTACTAGCAAGACAGGAACACAGCCCCATCCATTACCAGAAAGGCTACCTGAAATCAAAATAAGGCCAGAGACACCCCAAAACACACCACCAGATGAGGACCTGCCCACCAGAAAGACAAGATACACCATCATCCACCAGAACACAGACACTATTCCCCTCCACCAGGAAGCCTACACAACTCACTAACCAACCTTAGCCACTGGAAACAGACACAAAAAACAATGGGAACTACGAACCTGCACCCTGCAAAAAAGAGATCCCAAACACAGTAAGATAAGCAAAGTGAGAAAACACAAAAACACACAGCAGATGAAGGAGCAAGGTAAAAACCCACCAGACCTAACAAATGAAGATGAAATAGGCAGTCTACCTGAAAAAGAATTCAGAAAAATGAAAGTAAAGATGATCCAAAATCTTGGAAATAGAATAGAGAAGATGTAAGAAACATTTAACAAGGACCTAGAAGAACTAAAGAGGAAACAAGCAATGATGAACAATACAATAAATGAAATTAAAAATACTCTAGAAGGGATCAATAGCAGAATAACTGAGGCAGAAGAAAGGATAAGTGACCTGGAAGATAAAATAGTGGAAATAACTACTGCAGAGCAGAAGAAAGAAAAAAGAATGAAAAGAACTGACAACAGTCTCAGAGACCTCTGGGACAACATTAAATGCACCAACATTCAAATTATAGGGGTCCAACATGAAGACGAGAAAAAGAAAGGGACTGAGAAAATAGTTGAAGAGATTATAGTTGAAAACTTCCCTAATATGGGAAAGGAAATAGTTAATCAAGTCCAGGAAGCACCGAGAGTCCCATACAGGATAAATCCAAGGAGAAACATGCCAAGACACATATTAATCAAACTGTCAAAAATTAAATACAAAGAAAACATATTAAAGCAGCAAGGGAAAAACAACAAATAACACCAAAGGAATCTCCATAAGGTCAACAGCTGATCTTTCAGCAGAAACTCTGCAAGCCAAAAGGGAGTGGCAGGACATATTTAAAGTGATGAAGGAGAAAAACCTACAATCAAGATTACTCTACCCAGAAAGGATCTCATTCAGATTTGATGGAGAAATTAAAACGTTTACAGACAAGCAAAAGCTGAGAGAGTTCAGCACCACCAAACCAGATTTACAACAAAGATTAAAGGAACTTCTCTAGGAAAGAAACACAACAGAAGGAAAACACCTATATAATAACAAACCCAAAACAATTAAGAAAATGGTAATAGGAACATACATATCAATAATTACCTTAACTGTAAATGGATTAAATACTCCCACCAAAAGACACAGACTGGCTGAATGGATACAATAACAAGACCCGTATATATGCTATCGAAAAAGACCCACTTCAGACTTAGGGACACATACAGACTGAAAGTGAGGGGATGGAAAAAGATATTCCATGCATATGGAAATCAAAAGAAAGCTGGAGTAGCAATTCTCATATCAGAAAAAATAGATTTTAAAATAAAGAATATTACAAGAGACAAAGAAGGACAGTACATAATGATCGAGGGATTGACCCAAGAAGAAGATATAACAATTGTAAATATTTATGCATCCAACATAGGAGCACCTCAATACATAAGGCAAATACTAACAGCCATATAAGGGGAAATCAACAGTAACACAATCATAGTAGGGGATTTTAACACCCCACTTTCACCAATGGACAGATCATCCAAAAAGAAAATAAATAAGGAAACACAAGCCTTAAATGATACATTAAACCAGATCAACTTAATTTATATTTATAGGAGATTCCATGCAAAAACAACAGAATACACATTTTTCTCAAGTGCTCATGGAACATTCTCCAGGATAGATCATATCTTGGGACACAAACCAAGCCTTGGTAAAGTTAAGAAAATTGAAATCGTATCAAGTATCTTTTGCGACCACAATGCTATGAGACTAGATATCAGTTACAGGAACAGATCTGTAAAAAAATATAAACACATGGAGGCTAAACAGTACAATACTTAATAATGAAGTGATCACTGAAGAAGTCAAAGAGGAAATCAAAAAATAACTAGAAACAAATGACAATGAAAACATGATGACCCAAAACCTATGGGATGCAGCAAAAGCACTTCTCAGAGCGAAATTTATAACAATACAATCCTACCTTAAGAAACAGGAAACATCTCAAATAAAAAACCTAATCTTGCACCTAAAGCAATTAGAGAAATAAGAACAACAAAACCCCAAAGTTAGCAGAAGGAAAGAAATCATAAAGATCAGATCAGAAATAAATGAAAAAGACATGAAGGAAACAATAGCAAAGATCAATAAATCTAAAACCTGGTTCTTTAAGAAGATAAACTAAATTGATAAACCATTAGCCAGACTCATCAAGAAAAAAAGGGAGAAGATTCAAATCAATAGAATTAGAAATGAAAAAAGAGAAGTAACAACTGGCACTGCAGAAATACAAAAGATCATGAGAGATTACTACAAGCAACTCTATGCCAATAAAATGGACAACCTGGAAGAAATGGACAAATTCTCAGAAATGCACAACCTGCTGAGACTGAACCAGGAAGAAATAGAAAATATGAACAGACCAATCACAAGCACTGAAATTGAAACTGTCATTAAGAAGCTTCCAAGAAACAAAAGCCCAGGACCAGATGGCTTCACAGGCGAATTCTATCAAACATTTAGAGAAGAGCTAACACCTATCCTTTTCAAGCTCTTCCAAAATATAGCAGAGGGAGGAACACTCCCAAACTCATTCTACGAGGCCACCATCACCCTGATACCAAAACCAGACAAAGATGTCACAAAGAAAGAAAACTACAGGCCAATATCACTGATGAACATAGATGCAAAAATCCTCAACAAAATACTAGCAAACAGAAGCCAACAGCACATAAAAAGTATTATACACCATGATCAAGTGAGGTTTATTTGAGGAATGCAAGGATTCTTCAATATATGCAAATCAATCAATGTGATACACCATATTAACAAATTGAAGGAGAAAAACCATATGGTCATCTCAATAGATGCAGAGAAAGCTTTCAACAAAATTCAACACCCATTTATGATAAAAACCCTCCAGAAACTAGACATAGAGGGAACTTTCCTCAACATAATAAAGGCCATATATGACAAACCCACAGCCAACATCATTGTCAATGGTGAAAAACTGAAAGCATTTCCACTAAGATCAGGAACGAGACAAGGTTGCCCACTCCCACCACTGTTATTCAGCATAGTTTTTGAAGTTTTAGCCACAGCAATCAGAGAAGAAAAGGAAATGAAAGAATCCAACTTGGAAAAGAAGAAGTAAAGCTGTCACTGTTTGCAGATGACATGATACTATACATAGAGAATCCTAAAGATGCTACCAGAAAACTACTAGAGGTAATCAATGAATTTGGTAAAGTAGCAGGACACAAAATTACTGCTCAGAAATCTCTGGTATTCCTATACACTAATGATGAAAAATCTGAAAGTGAAATTAAGAAAACACTGCTATTTACCATTGCAACAAGAAGAATAAAATATCTAGGAATAAACCTACCTAAGGAGACAAAACACCTGTATGCAGAAAATTATAAGACACTGATGAAAGAAATCAAAGATGATACAAATAGATGGAGAGATATAGCATGTGCTTGGATTGGAAGAATCAACTTTGTGAAAATGACTCTACTACCCAAAGCAATCTACAGATTCAATGCAATCCCTATCGAACTACCACTGGCATTTTTCACAGAACTAGAACAAAAAATTTCACAATTTGTATGGAAACACAAAAGACCCTGAATAGCCAAAGCAATCTTGAGAACGAGAAAAGGAACTGGAGGAATCAGGCTCCCTAACTGCAGACTATACTACAAAGCTACAGTAATCAAGACAGTATGGTACTGGCACAAAAACAGAAATATAGATCAATGGAACAGGATAGAAAGCCCAGAGATAACCCCACGCACATATGGACACCTTATCTTTGATAAAGGAGTCAGGAATGTACAGTGGAGAAAGGACAGCCTCTTCAATAAATGGTGCTGGGAAAACTGGACAGGGACATGTAAAAGTATGAGATTAGAACACTCCCTAACACCATACACAAAAATAAGCTCAAAATGGATTAAAGACCTAAATGTAAGGCCAGACACTATCAAAATCTTAGAGGAAAACATAGGCAGAACATTGTATGACATAAATCACAGCAAGATCCTTTTTGACTCACCTCCTAGAGAAATGGAAATAAAAACAAAAATAAACAAATGGGACCTAATGAAACTTAAAAGCTTTTGCACAACAAAGGAAACCATAAACAAGACCAAAAGACAACCCTCAGAATGGGAGAAAATATTTGCAAATGAAGCAACTGACAAAGGATTAATCTCCAAAATTTACAAGCAGCTCATGCAGCTCAATAACAAAAAAAGAACAATCCAATCCAAAAATGGGAAGAAGACCTAAATAGACATTTCTAAAAAGAAGATATACAGACTGCCAACAAACACATGAAAGAATGCTGAACATCATTAATCATTAGAGAAATGAAAATCAAACTATAATGAGATATCCTCTCACGGCATTCAGAATGGCCATCATCAAAAAATCTAGAAACAATAAATGCTGGAGAAGGTGTGGAGAAAAGGGAACACGCTTGGCACTCTTGGTGGGAATGTGAATTGATACAGCCACTATGGAAAACAGAATGGAGGTTCCTCAGAAGACTGCAGATAGAACTAACATACGACCCAGCAATCTCACTACTGGGCATATACCCTGAGAAAACCACAATTCAGAAAGAGTCATGTACCAAAATGTTCATTGCAGCTCTATTTACACTAGCCAGGACATGAAGCCACCTAAGTGTCCATCATCGGATGAATGGATAAAGAAGATATGGCACATATATACAATGGAATATTACTCAGCCCTAAAAAGACATGAAATTGAGTTATTTGTAGAGAGGTGGATGGACATAGAATCTGTCATACAGAGTGAAGTAGGTCAGAAAGAGAAAAACAAATACCTTATGCTAACATATATATATGGAATCTAAGAAAAAAAAAAAGAAGGTCATGAAGAACCTAGGGGTAAGACGGGAATAAAGACACAGACCTACTAGAGAATGGACTTGAGGATACGGGGAGGGGGAAGGGTAAGCTGAGACAAAGTGAGAGAGTGGCATGGACATATATACACTACCGAACGTAAAACAGATAGCTAGTGGGAAGCAGCCGCATAGCACAGGGAGATCAGCTCGGTGCTTTGTGACCACCTAGAGGGGTGGGATAGGGAGGGTGCGAGGGGGAGACGCAAGAGGGAAGAGATATGTGAATATAAGTATATGTATAGCTGATTCACTCTGTTATAAAGCAGAATGTAACACAGCATTGTGAAGAAATTATACTCCAAGAAAGATGTTAAAAAAAAAAAAGTGCACAGAAGAAAAAGACATTATAACTAAATGCAATGTGTGATCTTGCATTTTTTTATCTTGCTATAAAATATATTAGTGAGAAAATTGACAAAATTTGAATAAAGTCTATCAATTAGATAGGATTTTATCAATTTGAACTTACTGATGCTGTTAAATGTACTGTTACATTAAAGAATGTTTTCATTTTATACTTAAATACATTTAAGTACTTAGAGGTAAAGGAACATCATATTACAATTTACTCCCAAACATTCAGAAAAAACAATGCATGTGTGTATGTCTGTATCTAAAAAGAGAACGAATGATGAAGCAGATGTGATGAAATATTAATATTTGGGAATCTGGGTGAAGGGCATATGAACATCTTTGGACTAGTTTTGTATTTTTTGTGACTTTCCTGTAAGCCTAAAATTATTTCAAAATTAAAAACATTTTTAAGAGCTATAGAATATTTTGAATGTGTTTATGCACATTAGGTTATTTCCATATTTCCGTATACATTTAGGCAAGAAGACCTGAAAGGCAAGTTTTAACCTGAAACTTTAATTTCTAAGATCCACTTTACAGTAAGTTAAAACCAAATACTGAAGCCATTTAGCAAGTCAGCCTATCTACAAATTGGATCATAGGTGAATAAAATCAAACAAATCAAATAAAAAGCAAGTTAAATTCACAAAAAATGTTAAAGTGTTTTCAAATTAGTTTCTTTTCTTCTTCTTTTAAAATTTAGATAAAATATTTTCCCAGCACTTGGGAAAATCTCTACCTGTCATTTTATAAATGGGCAGATTTCTTGATGTGGGCTTTCATGTACAAATAACTCAGCAAAATTCCAAAATACATTCTTTTGAATAACAAACATGAATTAACTTATTTCAGTTGCAGGTAATTTAGTGAGCTGCTTGGACATCTTTCAAGTTCTTATTGTGACAAGAAAAAACCTTCAAAGCAACATAAAGGTTTAGAGTCAACTTGGTCAATTAATTAAATCAAACCGTTAGCCAGAAGACCAAGTTACATTAATCTTTTTATAGATATTTTTTTCATTTCAAGGTGTCATCTTGCACAGAGCATACAAGGAAAATTATGTACGGCATATGCAAAAAACCATTCACAAGAAATGAGCAAAATACTACACATTGCTTTAAAGGAATTGTCAGCTTTGGATAGAAGTGGGCTTGTATTTAATCCCCAATACCCTATCATTGTACACTCAATTAGATTAGAAAACTAAGGCATATCATTGAATAGTGGTGCCTTTTCATGATTAAGAAAAGCAACATGGCTTACAGAGCCATCCTGACATGCCATTCTTTCCCGCCAAAGGCCACCCCTGCTCTTTAGAGCATATTCAAAAAGGAGGCACAGAAATGAGAACTCATAACAAGGGCTCTCAAGGAGAGTCACAGAGAGTGAGTCATACTGTTGTGGGCAGGTTGTAGGGCCAAGTAATTAGAAAAGAAGAGAGGAACAAATTCTCCAGATTAAAAATGATATAAAATTGTGTGTCCATCAAAAATTGTGTGTGTGGGGCTTCCCTGGTGGCACAGTGGTTGAGAGTCCGCCTGCCAATGCAGGGGATGTGGGTTCGTGCCCCGGTCCGGGAAGATCCCACATGCCATGGAGCGGCTGGTCCCGTGAGCCATCGCCGCTGAGCCTGCACGTCCGGAGCCTGTGCTCCACAACGGGAGAGGCCACAACAGTGAGAGGCCCACATACCGCAAAACAAAACAAAACAAAACAAAAAAAATTTGTGTGTGTGGGGGGGGGCTAGTGATAGAGAGAATATGAATAAATGAATGACTGGGGAGTTTGGCTTTGTATTGCACAAAGCGTTCTGGCCTCCTCAGTTCTGCTCCTTTCCCTAGAAGAGAGTGGTTTCTGTTGGCAGACGTTGGAGCATGGGTTTGAACTTGGATCTGGAGGCCACTGGAGAATTTCCATCAGCAATGTCGAACCCAGACCAGCTCAAAAGAACTGATGCTAAACTTACTGCAACTTAGTTCCAATAGGATAGATATAAGTGAAGGGCAAATATAAATAAGATTCCTAGCAGCCGCATAGCACAGGAAGATCAGCTCAGTGTTTTGTGACCACCTAAAGGGGTGGGGTAGGGAGGGTGGGAGGGAGACGCAAGAGGGAGGAGATATGGGGATATATGTATATGTATAGTTGATTCGCTTCGTTATACAGCAGAAACTAACACACCATTGTAAAGCAACGATACTCCAATAAAGATGCTACAAAAAAAATCTATATCTATCTATATCTATATTTATCTATATCTATAACTAATCTATATCTATCCATCTATATCTATCTATCTATCTATCTATCTATCTATATATATATATATATATATATATAAGATTCCTAAATAGGGAGGCGACATGGAACAACATGAAGACCAAAGGATTCCGAATCAGGCAGATCTGGTATCAATTCTAACTATCATTTAGCCATTGTATGGCCTTTGGCAGCTTCCTTAACTTCTCTGGGCCTCAGGTGCTTCATCTATAAAATGAGGATAATGATATCTATCCTGTAAAGATTCTTTGAGGATTAGATGAGTGATAGCTCTTGCCCCAGATTGGTACCAAAAATGTTAGTTGTGTGGGAGCAAAGGTTGGAATGCTGGAAACTGAAATGAGGCATGGAAAACCTGAAGCCACCTCAAAGGAGATGCTGGAGTTAGAGTGACTTCTAAGAAGAAGGGTTATCAAGCATCTAATCTGAGGCTGATTTTAAAAGCACAGGCTTGGATAGAAATTCAAAGAACAGCACCTATGCAAAGTAAGAGGCATGCTGGTCATGTTTCAACATCTTTTGAAGCAAAAGCTTAGGGGTTTGCTGATAATGCTCAATTATCCACAGGTGATTATAGATTTTGGCCTTCATCCCCTGGCTTCTTTCTACTTCTGGTTATACTCATCTTGTTCTGCTTGTTGACATTTATACTTTTCTTGCTCTAGGACTGCAAAAGCTAGAAGAGTAGGTCTGGTCAACTTAACCAGAGAGAACCTTCCATGCCCCAAGCAGAGTTTGAGCTAGAAAAGTAATGTATCTGAGCGAGACAGAAGACAATTTCTTGTAAAGTTTTACCATCGGTCTGATAGGTGATACCACTGATCCCTAGCAAGAGCAGGGGAGGCAGTGAGAAAGGATGAGGTGTCCACAGGCATTCAGCTCTTTCTGATTGGGGTCCCCACAGTTTGACCTCATTCTTTCATGTAAAGTATAATGACTGTCATGAACGTGAACCACATCTATATTCAAATGCTCAGTATAGGATTGGAGTTGCAAACAGAAATAATTTGGAGTTGTGTCTGCTAACATTTCCTCTTAACTATATGAAAAATGTTAACTTTGAGCAAACTGCTGCCTGGTTAAAAAAAAGTGGAAGTGAGGGACACACATGAGGTCATACTACACAGATAGAAATACACTCTCCACCTTATTGCTTCACTGAGAAAGTGATTGTAATTCTGCACTGCCTAGCAGATGGACATATTCTATCAGCAGTCTTATGACAGCTAAATGTACTGCTGGATGGTACATGATGCAACTTGGGTTAGAAAAAAAGAGTGATTGGAGGCGAAAGAAACCCCCACAACATTTTAAGCCTATTTATCAATGTCTCTCAACCTTTTGTAATTTTAATGAACTTTTAATCTGAGGTCATGTACAGATGTGTAGCTGAAACTAAAAATTAAGAGCTATATTTTATTAGCTTGATGTAAGTTAACATCTCTGCATATATAGGGCAGTTTGGTTTTAGGAACTGAGTTGTGATTTCAATGTGTTAGTATCAGTATGTGACAACAAAATTCCTTTGCAGGGAGGGAGGAGAGGAATGCTTTTGTTTGTAGAATAAACACTATTTAAATCTCATGCAAATCAATTTCTGTGTTATTGTACTGAATTTTCCTTTGATTTCCAGAGGATCACCTTTCAGAGTTAGCTATATGGATTGTCCATAAATTAAGGCTCACTGGAATTTGAGAAACCTCTCAAAGTGAATGAAAATAGACTCCTCCCTCCCCACACTGAGAAAGAACTATACCCTTCCATTCTAACTCATTTAAAAAGGGGAGGAAATATTAAAAAGGAAGAAACAGGTTCTGAATTCAATTGATTCTTTTTTTCCTATTAAGGCTAAGTTGAAAATTGGTTATCCAATTTACCACGGAGACGGTATTCAAATATTTCTGCTCAATCCCTCATTGCTTCTAAATTCACTCAAAGGCAAGATTATTAATTACTCCTGACAGAAAATCAAGATTTAAAGAGCAGCTGACAGCCCTTAGGAATTACTGGGGAAATTTAACACGATAGTTCTGACTAAATAATGTGCTTTTACATATGTGAGAAACACATTATGCAGAGTAATGAACATACAGTAATGTTAGTTTCACAGTTAAATTTTGGCCAAGTGATTCATTTTACAGGAGTATATATTTTTTATCAAACTTCCAAGAAAAAAAGCTACCTCATCTCCTACACTGTCACAGGGACTATACATTTTGGCAGATGGTCACAAAATTTTCTTGCGTTCACTTTTAATTCAACTAAATAGCTATTTTGCCTCTAAGTGCTAGGTACTGGAGGAGATAGAGCTAAACAGTGTCTCTGCTTTCAGTACTCCACATCTAATGGGTGGTGGAGATAGGATAAAGAGACAACTATAACACAAAGAATTAAGTGCAATGACAGAGGGACAAGGGGAAACAGCGTTGGATTTGGGGGCGAGTGCGTGGCAGTGATGTGTGTGTTTTCAGGCAGCAAGTCTTCATGAAGGAATTTGCATTTGAAATGGGCCTTGAAGCGTGGATATGGGGGAAAGGGTGGGGAAAGCCATAGAGGTTGGAAAGGTAAGGTATAGTCAGAGAAAAGGGAATCATTCAGTTAGGCTGGAGTAGAGGGTAGGTGATGGGGGAAGTAGTGAAAAAACAGGCAGAAAAGGTCTCTTGAAGACTATACCATGGAAAGTCTTGAATACCAAGTTGAGTCCATAATTAAGTGTTCAGTTTGTCTCGCCAACTGGATTCTAAGTACCTCAAGCACAGAGACTGTTTGAATTTGTCTCCGCTATTTCCATAGCAGCCAGGGACAGCAAGCTTGGATGCAGAGTAGGTCTGCAATACATACTCAAGAAACTGAATGGGTTGTAAAATTATTTTTCAGTGGATCTTTTTCTTTTACTATTTCTTAAGCCTTCTTTTTTAAACCTCCTTTAAAAGTAAAGTTTAACTTGCCTTTCTAAGATGAAAATATGAATAGAATGTTAGCCCAATGATTCAGACAAGCACTAGAGTCCCAACTAAAAGAATGTGCCACTGCTGGAGCTCAGGTAGTCTGTAGAGCCTGGTGCCCCTTGAACCAAAACTGTTAAAGTAATATCTTGTGGTATATTTTATAGGAAAGCTGACTTCTAGTCAGTAAAAATGGCATGGCCTAAGTGATTTTTATATAGGATTTTAGCTTTCAGATAGCCTCCAGAGGGAAATAACATCAAAACTAAAACTGAGGTGGAAAAATGGAGATGCAGAAACACTGCATCTCGTGCATTGATTTTATTTCTGGTTCCCTCTCTCCTCAGAGGAATACTCTACAACAAACTGAAAAGAAGCTAGTGACAATCCATTTATAAATTTCACTTTGTTGCTGTAATGACAACTGAATCACTTTGGTTTTAGACACTCTACATAATGGTTAACTATCACATTAAATAATATTCATTTAAGTATGTATATTATTGATTTAATATTCTATTAGCTTTCATTTCTTGGGAAGAGGATGTCTTATATGCTTGGAATTCAATTTAAATAAACCTTACTAGTTTTCCCCTTCCCTTCCAACTACAATTTCATGTGATGTGATACTATTTGAATCTCTGGGACAGTAGAATGGTGACAATTGAAGGAGTTTGATAGGGAAGGGTACTTCTTGTGTTTTTGATGAATAAATATATGAATTAATCTTTTTTCTATCAAAGGTCAGTAATGCATTTACAAAGAAAGTTCAACAATTATTATAATAAAGCAGCAAAGAATCATTTTACATCTCAGGCTGCTGATAGATTTGAGAGTGACAGATCAATCATAGTGCCTGACACCAATTGGTATTCAATGCTTTATGAGTGAATAAAATGTAAATATTTCTCAGTACTATTATCTTTCAATGGATTCAAGAATAATATATGTTGAGACATTTAAAACATGTTAAATGGAGGCTCTTCAAGGAGTACTTTAAAATGGCGGATATTAAAAATGATTCCACTTAAGAATACACTAGACTTGGCCATGATTTTTTTTTCACAGTCCTTTAAATTCTATCATAGATTAAATATGAACACGTATTACATGCAGCTTCTCCCATCTAGAGGTAGAATCTATTTCCCCCACCCCTTCACTCTGGACTGGCTTTGTGACTTGCTTTGGCTAATAGAATGCAGCATAAGTGACACTGTGTGACTTCTGACCCAGGCCCCCTGAGACTGTGTAGATTCCATTCTTGACCTCTTGAAACACTGCACAGGCCATATAAGAAGTCTGCACTTCCTTCTGGAGAGGCTATGAGATTGGAAATGCTGGGCTGACATTTCCAACTAACCACCAGGCATGTGAGCGAGTCCACCCTGGACCATCCAGACCCAGCAGAGCCTCCATATAACTGTAGCCGTATGAGTGACCTTAGGTGAGCCTAACAGAGGAACTGCCCAGTTGAGGCCTGCTCAAATTGCAGCATCATGAATTATTGGTTTAAGCCATTAAATTTGGGGTGGTTTGTTATACAGCAATTGATAATGGATATACCTTCTGATATTAATACTTATCCTCTCTTGAGCCCTTTATTCTTTCTACTCTTGCTTGCTTTTTCCACTTTTCACCTTTATCTCAGACTATTCATTCAGTATATTTCTTGGCTTTTAAAGAATGTCTCCTCCAAAAAAAAAAAAGTCCTCTCCTGGTCATTTTCTCTACCATATATTGGTTATGTTTTTGCTGCTGAGTTTAGCATGTATGTTTAAGACCAATAAGCAGAATCGTGTGTTCCAGGATATAGAATGATGCAACCACCACCCAGAGCCCTGGCAGGAAAGGGGATTATGTCTCCCTTGACTGCAGTGTCATGGCTTTGCAAGAATGCATGAAAGGGGAACAGGTTAAACTGTCAGTTTTGAATCTAAAACACCATCAAGAAAGATCCACTGAGAAGTCCCGTTTCTTCACATTTAGCAGGTAGTAATGAATCATCATTTTCGGAGCTGATACCCAGAAAGAATTGCCTTTGATAGACCCAAATCAGAATATGAGATTCAATGATCAAACCCATATCTGTATTTACTTACATATAATACAAATAATATATCCATAATATATTTGAGTTTTCCAAACCAACAATTCAGCCTGGTATTCTGGGCCTCTAGCACCCATTATTAGTTACATTCTCATATAAACCTCAGCTAGAGTCTTGTCTTACCCCTACCCATCCCTCTACTTGAAGCCTGAAACACTTACTGAGGGCCTTCTGACTGGGAGGCTGGCATAACTGGTTACCATATGACTATATGAAAAATTAATCATGCCGTGGCAGCAGCTCCAAGATGCCCAGCAAACTGCTTAATCTCATGCCTATCAGAAAGAAGAACCCATTTTGAATCAGCTCTCATCTGATTCCGCTGAAGTTGTTTTAGACCCACATTGTGCTTCCAAGTAGGCTTATGTGCCAAAACCACCAGAAAACTGATCAGCCACTGTCTTTTCAATGCATTCTAGGAGATCTCACTATCTCCCTTTGCAACACTCTTTCACAATCCTTAAAGAACAAAACAATGCTTTTAAAGTCCATGATCCTAGTTGGTAATTTAAACATGATACTTTTTATTTCTCCTAAGAGGAAAAGAAAAACACCTCCTCTTTAGAATTCTAGAACCACATTTATTTTTGTGATTTTTATTTTTGTGATGTTTTTGTGATTATGCTGCCCATCTGCCCTCTTGTCCAGGGCATATAATGGAAAGGAAATTCCAGAATGCAATCAGTGAAGCCAAATTTATTTTGGCATGTGCACTCAGGTGTGCACACACACACACACGCACACACACACACAGGCATGTATGAACACCGGAAAAAAGAACTGTCACTCTGAGTTTGTCCTTCCCTTGCTAGCTCAAGTGTATCATGGCATAGCAATGTAGAAATATTTGCATTCCCTTCGGATATGGCAGGAATGGATAGAGTCACAAAAGACTTATTTTAGGTCATGATATCTTCCTATTGAGTACTTCAGTAATTGCCCCCCCCCTTTCATTGCATGTGATATACAGGCAATATTGACCAGAAAGATGACTTGAGAGAAGGAAAATTTGCTTTCCTCTGTGAGATGAACTTACCTACCCTCCCCCCTGCTTTGGTTACGATATTCAGTACTTCTTGGCAACCTCATAATGATTCCTCTAGTACCTATAAAAATCATTTCATCCCAATTTAAAAAATGCTAAATGCAAATGCCACAGTGAAAAAATGCTGAGTACCCTAGTAAGGATCTAAGTGGATTGGGACCCTTGCGAAATATAATTAACTCTCTTCTCTTCTCCTTATCCTCTTGACTTGAATTTTCTTTAATTTCCTTTGCTTCAGAAACAGAAATCTAGTTTGGCTTTTAATATCTGGGAGGAAATGTCAGGGTGAATTGGGGAGTTAGGTTACCCATGAGGAATGGGCAATTTTTACCACGCCTATAAGTAGTAAGTAGTAGGTAGTTTACTTTTCTTATCTCCCTGCTTGTGCCCCCTCTTTCTCACTTTCCCTCTCTCTCCTTCTCTCTCCTTCCTGAGAGCTCAAGAGAGATATATGCATATATCGTGTCTAGAAAATTCAACGTCACTGTATGAACAGTTACTAGAAAGTTATAGAATTATTATAAATATAAAATTTTAAGTGTCTATAACTGATGACTAGCAAAGGAACTGAAGGTCACACATCTTCCCTTCTAAAGAAAGTTTCCAACAAGGATGCTAAACCACTGTTTGGCTTCTAGACTATCTTTACAGGTAATTGTTATTGGTCAAGCACTTGCCTTCACAGCTTAAAATTCTGCAGCACCTACCATTTTATACATGATGGATTCGTATATTTATATCTTCTAATCAGTTGCCTATTGATGATCAATTCTCTGATAATAACTTGGTGATATTAAGTTATTTAGGACTTTCTTTGCATTTTTAATTTACAACCTTATTTTAAAAAACATGCAAAACAATGTCATATGACTTGAAGTCCATTAAACCATTCTAAAGTTAAGTATTGCTTCACTTAGTCTCAGCAAGATGCTAATTACCAGAAAATTCTACTGTAGGTTTTGCAAATCAATGAAAAAAACATCTGGTTTGCATTTTGTGCACAGGGGTAAATTATATAATATTTTATCTTTATCTCCACTCCTGTGAAAGTGTCCATTTCTAGTTGGCATTTCCCACTTGCAGAACTCTTCTTTTTCTCATTAAACACACACATGCCCTTGGGGAGGGAGTGTGAAACAAGACAAAGATAAACAAAACAATAGAAAGTTATGTCCATTCATCTAAGCCTTTAAAAAAATGTAAAGATTTTTCACTCAGATCTTATCAATGACTCATTGCAGTTCATATATTTCTCTCTTCTGGATCCTGAGTTGAGCCATTTTGGGCAAATATTTGCTAATGCCAACAGCATACTGAGTATGAAAAAGATAGAAGGCAAGCATTGTCTTTAGGGATCTTTCACTGCTAGAGCAGATGGATAATCATAGGCCAATCGCTTAAATTAATGCCTTTGGAAAGGAAAATACTTTGTATCCAGTAGCATTTCTTTGCTCATATTTCTCATCAGTAAATTCAACATAATCCTAGATAATCTATAATGGAGTAAACATGTAATCCGCTTCCTAATGAATGGGTATTACATGCTTACGATATGGTGGGGATAGCATATGAGGTATAAATTTATATATATCTTTCTCTATTTTTTTTCTCATTCTCTATGGTACTACCCAGTAGGATAGGGTCTCAAGGTAGAATTAAGTTCAATTACAAAAAATAAAGTTACATTTCTTATGTACCCAAATTTGTGGATTTCAGACTTATGCCCATTATATATATATGTGTATATCAAAAGTCTAATATTTCTGAACTCTTTTAAAATTGAGGACCAAAATTAAAGGAATAGATAAATAAAATGATATATCAAAATAAGTTATCATATACATCTGTCCATACGAAGGGAGTCTTTTGTTTTTCTTTTTTAAAGATTTTTTTTTTTTTGATGTGGACCATTTTTAAAGTCTTTATTGAATTTGTTACAATATTGGTTCTGTTTTGGTTTTCTGGCCGCAAGGCACATGGGATCTTAGCTCCCAGACCAGGGATCAAACCCACACCCCCTGTATTCAAAGGCAAAGTCTTAACCACTGGACCTCCAGGGAAGTCCCCCAAGGGAGTCTTAAATGCAATTGCCAGGTCATCTGTTTCTCCTTCATAGGCTATTGCTTTGAATCTAAATTATTTTGCTTTCAGAAAATAACACATACTGGTGTCTGGCTCAAACCTAATGAAACTCAAGTGAGTTACAATTCTGAACCTGCAAATTCTTCTAGGATTTGGCTTTTAAAAACACCAATACATTTGAAGGTCAGTATCAAGAGAGGAGAGGAAGGACTATATTGTTTTAAGTCAGATTTTAGTCACCCCTTTTACCCTTTAGAGAACCTTAGACCTTGTGAAGAGACCTCTCTGGAAGATCTACTCTAATTATAATTGAAAATCTATGTTTTTTCAGGCTACAATGCCTCACTGCCATAATTATAGCTAAGGCACCATAGAGAGTGGGAAGGACCAGATTCATTCTAACTGCTGACAAATATTTTTGTCCATGGACAGAATTTTGGGTAACCTTTTAGTATCCAGCTATTTAATCCTTTTGATTGGGTTACAAAACCACTGTTGTAATGCAGTGAGCAAGGTGTTATTAGTTTTTTCCTCTTCTTTCTAAGTATATTTAGCATTCAGAAAATGAAAATGGTCAACGGGTTATAAATGCAAACAAAACTAAAAGCAAAAACTAAAGACAGACTGATTAAATATAGTTCAAAGTAATCTTGAGAACTAAGGCATAGTGCAGAGTCTTAGTGGAAGCTTGAATCTATGCATAGGTGCAAGTTTCTTCATTCAGTGTTTTAGAGACAGATCTCCTTAGATAGAAATCAACCACAAAGGAAAGTCAATTTAGTTTATCTTCCCTCTTGACTTTATTTGCGAGGGAGTTTCTGGCTAACACAGCACCCTTTTCAATTTGTTTCTGTATAATGTGCAGCAGATACACTTGATTAATGAACTGATTAGCAACTTCTTTAATTATTTTCCAGTAGGTTTTTATCCCCCCCATTATCAAAGTGGCAACAAATCCTCAAAGTTACTGTCCTCTAACTACGGTACTCCAAAAACTTTAAAAACAAATTTGTTTTCCTAAAAAGAATAAACAGAAAATATGAGAAGTGTCTAATTTCAAAATAGGTGCCTAGGGGCTTCCCTGGTGGCACAGTGGTTAAGAATCCGCCTGTCAATGCAGGGGACACGGGTTCGATCCCTGGTCCGGGAAGATCCCACATGCCGCAGAGCAACTAAGTCTGTGTGCCACAACTACTGAGCCTGTGCTCTAGAGCCTGTGAGCCACAACTACTGAGCCTGCGTGCCACAGCTACTGAAGCCCGTACACCTAGAGCCCGTGCTCCACAACGAGGGAAGCCACCGTAATGAGAAGCCTGCACACTACAATGAAGAGTAGCCCCCGCTAGCCACAACTAGAGAAAGCCCACACACAGCAACGAAGACCCAACGCAGCCAAAAATAAATAAAATAAATAAATTTATTTTAAAAACGACAACAACAAAAAACACAAAATAGGTTCCTAAGACCTCTCTTACATATAAATCCTGTGTCTTTCATTTCTCTAAAAGCTTTACTTATTTTTTTTAGAGGTTATTTCGATGTGGACCATTTTTAAAGTCTTTATTGAATTTGTTACAATACTGCTTCCGGTTTTTCATGTTTTGGTTTTTTGGCCACGAGGCATGTGGGATCTTAGCTCCCTGACCAGGGATTGAACCCACACTCCCTGCACTGGAAGGCAAAGGCTTAACCACTGGACCTCCAGGGAAGTCCCTCCAACAGCTTTAAATGTCAAGGGATCACAAAGATATTTTTGAATGAGCACTTTACACACAGCGCAAACAACTAGAAGTATTACCTGGGGGGAAATACTTCTACAACAAATATAATAGTTAAGATTATACAAAGAAATATGGAGAATATTCTGGATGTTATTAATAATCTAGTAATTTTCAAGCCATATTATGTACAGAAATGACAAAGATGAAATATTTGATAATCTAGCACAAAGACAAGACAGGCTAGATATTGAATTTGACCTACTATATGCATTAGTTACCTACTGCTGCCTAACAAATTACCCCCAAATTCAGTGGCTAAAAAATAAACAGTTATGATCTCACAGTTTCTATATGTTAAGAATCTGGATTTAGTTTGGGTGGTGCCAGTGGCACAAGGTCTTTTCTGTGGTTGCAGTCAAGCCATTGGCCAGGGCTTCAATTTTATCTGAAGGCTCAACCAGGGCAGGATAGTCTTCCAAGCTCAATCACATGGTTGCTGCTAGCCATTGACTCCTGAACATGTGAGCCACTCCTCAGACTGCCTAAGTGTCTTCACAACGTGGCAGCTGGTGATCCATGAGAGGGACAGAGAGAGAGCACACAAAATGGAAGCTAGGTCTTTTTGTAACCTAATCTCAGAAATGACATCCCATCAGTTTTTCCATATTCTATTATTAGAAGGACATGAATACCTGGAGGTTGGGATCATGAGAAACCATCTCAGAGGCTGTTTACCACACATTCTAAGCTGTTAAAATTAAGCTAACTAATTGACTTTCATAAACTTGAGCTTATCATTGCATGACCTAAATGATCTCTGTCCCTTCCTTCTATCCTTCATGTGACTGTCCAATAGATCATTCAAACATCAGGTGTGATCTTGAAATTCTATTGCCCAAGAACATTTAATGGTTTCCCCATTGCATGCAAAATGCTGTTCAAACTCCCATGTCATCTATTTGACCTCCTGTGATCTGATTTCTTACTCTAGTCACACTGGACTACTTGTAAACACTGTACCCATTTCCACCTTCAGCCTTCCTCTGTCTGAAATGCTTCCATCCCACGCTTACTTCCCCTTCTCCTATTCCACTTTTACCTGTGAAAGTTTAACCCATTAATTTAGGACCCGGTTCAAATACTTTTCCTGCCATGAATGCTTCCAAGAGGTCCTTAGTAAAAGCTAATCCTTCCTTCCTCCATATTTCCGTATAGTTTAGTTTTTACCTCTATTATAGAATTATGTACATGTACCATATTAAAATTATTTCCCTCTGTACTTGTGTCCTCCAATGAACTGTACGCTCCTTGAAGATAGGGATTATGGTTTATTCAGCTTTAATATTCAGACTGGACAGCACCTAGCACTTTGCCTTGCTTATAATTCAGCAGTAAGTAAATATATTTTAGACTCAATCACTTGTGTATAATTTTGTGTAATTTTTGTATAATGCAGGTCTCTATTGGATCTCACTCAATCTGATGACATATTCTTTGGCAATAGTATTTTATGAGGCCACAGGATATATGCTTCTAAATCCAATATATATATATTTTTTTTTGGCGGTACGTGGGCCTCTCACTGCTGCGGCCTCTCCCGTTGCGGAGCACAGGCTCCAGACGTGCAGGCCCAGCGGCCATGGCCCACAGGCCCAGCTGCTCCGCCGCATGTGGGACCCTCCCGGACCAGGGCACGAACCCGTGTCCCCTGCACCGGCAGGCGGACTCTCAACCACTGCGCCATCAGGGAAGCCCTCAATCCAATATTTAAACATACTTGAAAAGAGTGCAACTGGGCTGCTGGATTTATGGAGGCAGAAGGTGTGAAGACAAAATGCCATTGAAAGAAGAGGTAAATGATCCAGTGTACCTATTCTACAAATAGGTATTTCTAGTGTGGGGTATTTGAAGGCCTTGGTAATTTAATATACTCTGGTATAAATACGAAATGGCTATTTGTCTTTTAGGATAGTTGTCATACCTCCAAAATATTCTGTTTAAAAATAGCTGATCCAAATGTTGAGGATAATTTTCATGTAGCTATAATGTGTTAAGATCAGACCAATAGAAATTCTTTGAAAGTTCAAAAGCTGACTCATACAATATTTTCATTCTAAAGAGCCAGAAGTGCTCATGTGACTTCATACACTCAATAATACAGCCGAGTAATTTGCTAACTGGGGTTCTTATTCACAGCAAAATTTACACTGAGTATTCAAGGTCAAAAATGGTATTAAGTTTTCAAAGGGATTTATTTTGCCTTAGTCCATAAAATGCCACATATTGTAAGAGCTGCGCACGAGTTTCCATTGATACATTTTAAAACTTATACTCTTTATGATTCACTCATCTGTATTTTCCTCTAATTCTTCATTTAGTAAAGTCCTTGAAATTCTTAGAATTCCCTGGTATTACAAGTGTTTTAGTTGTATGGCATCTCCATGAAGTGTAAAGCAATTATCTCATTTAGATAGTGCTTTCCCTAAGGATGCATAAAAGATTGGAATCAACACTCTATTCTCTGTTGTTGTATAAATTATGTTCACCTATATTACCATGTACAGGGACCACAGTCTTTTAATCATTTTCTACTATTTTCATGTTTTCTGCAACATATAGTACTTGAAATACTGATTAATAATAATCAGGGGCTTCCCTGGTGGTGCAGTGGTTGAGAGTCTGCCTGCCGATGCAGGGGACACGGGTTCATGCCCCAGTCTGGGAAGATCCCACATGCCGTGGAGAGGCTGGGCCCGTGAGCCATGGCCACTGAGCCTGTGCGTCTGGAGCCTGTGCTCCGCAACGGGAGAGGCCACAACAGTGAGAGGCCCGTGTACAGCAAAAAAAAAAAAAAAAAAAAAAAAAATCAGTATATCAGTAAATATCAAATTATATTTGAATACTTTGTTCTTAAAACAAAAACTAGATTATAGTGATCTTGGGCATTATCTATTCTTTATCAAGTATAAAAAAATTATGGTATTTTTTATTTTCAGGAACTTCCTGATTTTAGAATTTCTAACTTTACATCTCATATCAAATATAATATTCCTAAGGCACTTAATTTTTTAATAAATTATTTTAAAATAATTTTAGACTTATAGAAAAATTATAAAGATAGTACAGAGTTCTCATATACATCATGCCCACTTTCCTCTATTATTATTATCTTACATTAGTGTGGTACATTTGTCACAACTAATGAACCAACACTGATACATTATCATTAGGTAAAGTTCATACTTTACTCTGATTTCCTTATTTTTTACTTAATGTCCTTTTTCTGTCCCAGGATCTCATCCAGGATATCACATCACATTTAGTTATCATATCTCTTTGGGCTCCTCTAGGCTGTGACAGTTTCTCAGACTTTCCTTGTTTTTGATGTCCTTGACAGTTTTTAGGAGTAATGGTCAAATATTTTGCAGGATGTCCCTCGATTTGGGTTTGCCTGGTATTTTCCTCTTGATTAGACTGAGCTTATATGTTTCGGGAAGGAAAACCACAAAGGTAAAATGCCATGTTTATCACATGAAGGGAACATATTATCTACATGTCTTATCACTAATGATGTTGACCTTCATCATCTGGCTGAGGTAGCCAATGAACCTAATTTCCATAATTTTTGTTTATCCAAAATGTATCAGAGACTTAAGGAAGTGACTAGAAAGTTGTCAGGTAAATGATTTTTTTCACCTACTTCAATTTACATATATATATATATATACACTAAGCAGTTAGGGTTCATGAGGATGTTGAATTTTTTTTCATTGAAACACTAAAATTGTTGGCTATTTATGGAGGATGCTAAATAGAAAAGATGAATTTTTTAATTAAAAAATTTATATTAAAATATTAAAATTAGGGTTGTTATACAGGACAGAAGTTGACTTTTGTGCAGTTAACTAAATATATAAAACATTAGTTAGCAACTCTGATACAAACATTTTATAATATTGATATAATGCAACTTTAATCTCTTTCATCGTGATGCCTGAAAAGTCTCATCTCCAACTTTAGAAAATGGCTGAGAAAACCAAATTGAAAAATTTAAGTACTCCCAACCACAAAGGATTTAGGTAATGTGGAAGGGCAGAAGGAAGGAAGAATAGAAATATATAAATTAGATGAAACATGAATAAATGGATGAGGTGATAATTTGTTAAAGACACAGAAAATCAAAGGCTGAAAAGTTTGAAAGTACATAAACAAATTCTAAAAAAATAAGGTCGTTGGAAACTACAGAATTCTGCCATTAAATCAATTAAAAATACTTTCATTTTTTCAAGAAGCACTGAAATCATGTTTATATATACCTAGTGTATTGTTTTAGCAGAGTTTACTGTATAACTTGTTGGAGAGCATTTATACATTTATCTTGATTCTAGAGCAAAAATCATTTGATTTTAATTACTGCTCATTTTGAGTTACATTGAATAGACTACTCTGATTCCAGAGAGAACAATTTCTTTATTAGAACATTGTGGAAGGAAATCAACTGGATTCTTCTGAAAATTACCAGAATAAATTATTGGATTTTCTTCCCCTGCTCCCAAAGAAATTAACACAAGATGACTCGCAACCATTGTGGTAAAGATTGGTTCAGGCAAGAATCATCAATAGTTGTTAAATCTATGGGGGAAGTTTGATGCAGAGCAATATATTTACACAGTCTTAAAGTGTCTCCCCACAGATTGCTTATTATTTTGAACAGGAAAAATAATACCTATTAAGTGGAGACACCAGGCAACACATCGACCAGGTGATCAAAATGACAATCACCAACGAGGGACAGAAAGACATGGTGTGCCTCTAGATGGGAAATCCTAAGGAGGACATACTTGGCTCATGTAATATTCCAAATGGAAGTGCATAACTTGAACCTAATCATCAGAAAAATCGAAACTGAGGAATGTTCTATAAAATAACCGACCAGCATTCTTCATATTTAACAAGGTGATGCAATGTCACAAGGGGCTACAGTAAAGGAGACTAAAAAGACAAGACAACTAAATGCAGTATAGGCCCCTGAAATGGATCCTATATTGGAGGGGAAAATGCTATAAAAGAAATCATCGGGACGATTGACACAACTGGAATACAGACTATGGACTGTTGATTAGATGAAAGTATTATATTATGATAAATTTCCTGAATTTGATAATTATACTATGGTTCCCTAAGAAAATAATCTTCTTCTTAGGAAACAGTCACTGAAATATTAAGGAGTAAAGGGGTATAACGAAACAAAGGTGGCCAAGTGTTTAAAATGGTGAATCTGAGTAAAGGGTATACAGGAATTTTCAATAGTATTCTTGCAACTTTTCTGTGAATTTGAAATTATTGCAAATAAAAATTAGTAAAAAAAGGATGACTTTGGGGACACAAGCCAGATGGCTTGTCCACTAAGATAAAAATTGACTAATTACTCTACATATTAAATACAGCAGACGAAACCAAACTTTTCTGTCACTCGCAAGTCACTGGGCTAGCTAGCTCACTCTGCTGTTAGTCAAATACCATGTCCTCAGGGCAGTTACACAGTCTATGGAGAGGTTCTTCCTCCTGATTAGAGGGAACAAATGTCTTAAGATGGATTTTTAAAGAAACTTTATTGAAGTATAGTTGATTTACAATGTTGTGTTAACTTCTTCTGTACAGCAGAGTGATTCAGATATACATAGATATTCTTTTTTATATTCTTTTCCATAATGTTTTATCATATGATATGGAATATATAGTTCCCTGTGCTATACAGTAGGACCTTGCTGTTTATCCATCCAATATATAATAGTTGGCCTCTGCTAATCCCTAACTCCCATTCCTTCCTTCCCCTAACCAACCCCAACTCCGGCAACCACAAGTCTGTTCTCTATATTAAGATAGATTTTAATTTTATGTTAAGTGAGGGGAAGGAATGTTTAGCAGTTTTTTTCTACAGTATGCTAGTGATTTTTACTTAGAATCAACTGATACATTTCTTCAAACAGGATCACAAGAGAAAAAGAATGCAGAGTTAAAGCTGCCTGTACTTTTGGATTTGGGATTTACTTTTTGGATTTTGTTAACCTATTTCTGACTCTTAGCCATTCTTAATATTTACCTGCTGACAGAGCTATGTCCTTTGTTTCAAACTGCCCACTTACCCAGTGTGGGGGAAAAAGCCTCTTTCTGGGGATGATACTGGGTGGCAATTCAAGATGGAATCAGATTTAGTGACACTTAAGATTTGGCCTAGACTAGAATGCAAAATGAAATGTAGAAGTTTTACAGCTCACCAAATTGCCTCTGCATTCACCCAGAAAAAAATGTTCCAAAGTATTCAAGCTAGCTTTTCAGAAATATTACAGTTGTAAAATCTGTGACACCAGTAATAGTTGTGCCAAGCATGGGTTTTATTTTCTTAAGTTGTTTACCTATGCCAATGTTTAAGTGTACTTCTGTGCAAAAAGATGTGGATAATAGTTCTCTTTATAGAAAAATCAATGCACCCAAATAGCCATAAAATATACCAGTGTGTACATGTACATGCATTATGCAAGTACAAATAGATCTACATTGGGCCAGATGTGATCTAATCATTCTGGAAGTTCTGTTTAGGTATATGATATTAAAAAATGCTGAAAGGGCTTTTTTCCTCAGAGGGAAGCCATACATTTCACGTTACTCCTAGCAAATGATATTTGACATGTAATTTTAAAATGAAGTTACTCTAATCTAAAGTAATAGTGCAACAACAGGGATAAGCACTGAAGCTTTTCATAAGACAAAATGGATTTTAAAATTCTAGAAAGTTTTAGTTATAAGTAATTAGAAATGCAATTTAGAACACTTAAAAATGTATTTCTTTCAATAGTTAATTACATTAGAACAGCTATTGTTCCAAATGGTGATGGACTAATAAATTGTAATAATCACCTCTCTAAAAATTGGATTGCAATGTTTTAAAAAGTAGTCTGTATGACTAGAGAAGCCTATTTTTCCACCTCTGGAAATTTACTTCAGTAAATTACATATATGGATGCAAATAGATATGTGCACATGACAGATAAATAGTATGTGTATATATGAATATACACATTTAATTATAGTCTTGTAAAACATATGGGACTCTAAAAAGCATTTTAATTGTAATGTATGCTATGCCTGTAAAAATTCAGATAGTAGAGTAGATTGTACTAGAATACACATCACTTTTAAAAATCATCTCAGATTTATGATGGCATGGCTTGGGTCTAAGTAGGTCTCTTTGTATACAGGCTCCATTCTCTTAATCTACAAAAGTTATCACTCTTTCCATTATTAGAAACAAAGGAAGGAAAGAAAGGAAACAGAAAGAAAGAAATGGAAAGGAGGAGAAAGGAGAAGCAAGGGAAAGAAAAGGGTACAAGACAGAAGTGGAAAAGGAAGCAGACATGGAAATGTGCAGGGGGTGGGACAGGGCAAGGAGGGAAATCTCCACGTTCTTGAACGTGTAAAAACTCACTTCCACCAGTACACTGACCACAGGAAGCACAATCACTAGGAAAAGGCACAACCTAAGGCTTTGGTCACACCCAATTTTGCCACCCTACAAATAATGTGAATTATTTTATGTCAAAAGCAAATAGATGATGATGAGAACATGATCATGAATTTGTTAGGATTTTTAATGAAATCTTAATGAACATTTATTATATATTTTTGGAGATTATTTTTCTACTCATACGGTCAGTACTGCACACCCCCTCCGTGGGGCACTTTTTATTCCCTGTGCCCCGCACAACACACCACACACACATACACAGATGTTTCAATCATTGACTCCATACATCTCATTTAAGACAGTAATTCAAACTAATTCAACTAACTCCACCCCAGAAATGAAAATAACTTCATGCATCCTTTTCTCTGATGGCAAACTCCTATGTTTCCAGCTCTTTCACATAGTGATTCCTTCTATACCCTTTCTTCCATTTAAAAGGCATTCCTTATTTCTGGACCCCTCTACTTTGTTTTTAGCTGTATGTCCCTTCCTGTCCTAACTTCCTTCCACCTTCAGCCTAGAGCCCATAGTATATCTGTTGTTTTGTTGCAGATAACAGCGGTTAGCTAAACCAACAACCATTGCCAATTACACTGTCCCCCACCTTGATAGGTAAGTAAACTAAATAGCCACTTTACCAGCATCTTTTGCAGTGACAAATGTAACAGAGTTCTGGCCAGTGAAATGATAGTGAAAGTTTTCCTGATAAAAGAAAATGACAGAATTGGCATTTCCCCCTTTCCCCATTCTGCCTGCCTTGAATGCAGATAGAATGCTCGAAGTTGTGAGATTTATCTTGTGACCATGAAGGAAAGGTGAAAAGAATGAGATTCTAGCTCTAACACACTCGAGCCACTGAATCAACCAACGGGAGGAGCCACCTACTTCCACACTTGTTATGTGAGAATAAGTGCATACTTGTTTAAACCACTATAAGTTGGGTTAGCTGTTAGTACTTCCAACCAAAAGCATTCTTATCTTCTCTCTCACTAATTCCTCAATTCCCCTGGCCCACTGTACTTCTCTCAAACTTTGCTGATGAAACTCCAACTATGAATCAACCTAATAGTCCAACCGATCCCTAGATTTCTACCCAAGTTGATGAGTATTACTAGAGAAAATTACAGAGCCATATAGATTGATGTCACTATAAACTCATGGACCACAACTTTAACTAAGTCCATCATGCTATCTATGTTTACACAGTCACCTTCCCTACTCACTTCAAATCTATGACCTTATCATCACCATGGCTTCTATATCCATCACTCCACTGAAACTGTTTGCATCCAAAGTCACCAACAAGCTACTTATAAAATCCAAAGGACTTCTCAATACTTACCCTCTTTGTTACAACATCCAAAGGATGTCTTGGCAGCATGAGTCACTATCAACTATTCCCTCCTTCCTGAAACAGTCTTCACTAATGTTAATGACACTCTTTTACCTCTTTGACTATTCTTTAATTGTTTAAAGTGGATTCCAGTTCCCTGGTGAAATTCTCCACAGTGTCATCTATTTTCTTGAACATGATAACATAGTAACTTTTTTAATCAGAGTGATTTAAAAGTCTATGAGAGTGTCAATATCTAGATCATTTGTAGGTCTATATCTATTGTCCGATTTTTCCCTTGGTCCAGTTTCTTCCTGTGACTATTAATGTTTGATTGAATGCAGGCATTTTGTATGAAAAAACCCATAGAGGCTCTGAACGGTATCTTCCTTCAGAGAGGATTCACCCTATCATCTGTAGGCAGCTAGAGTAGAGGCAGATCACCTTAATCTAATCAAGGAGTAAAATAACTAGAAGTTGAGTTGCAGGTTCAGTCTACCTCTAGTTCACCCCCATTCCCAGAGGGCAGGTTCTTCAGGGGTCCCAACTGATGTCCTGAGGTGTTTCTTGGGGTCACTCCTCCTTGGACGGTCATGAACATTAATTGCTATTTCTTCAGTAGCTGTGAGACTGGGAAAAACTCTACTCTGTTTTACAGCCATTTTCTGCTCAACTAGTAAGGCTCTCGCGCCATGCATAGCTTACAAATTTGGCACGTGCCTAGAGGGAAAAACTACTGAGTGCCAAGCTCACTTCTCTGCTCATCCCTTCTCTTCAAGATTTTGGCCTCTCAAGAGCTGACTGATTGACAGCTCCCCAGCTTTCTTCTCTCCCCATCCCTCCAAGATAGCTGAGATCTCTGGTGACTACTTTGTATCACGCAATCAAGAATTGGCAAATGCCCCAAGGGGAAATCCATATGGCTAACTTCTTTATAGTTTTCCTTCCCTAAGATTTTAACTTAAGCCCTGGCTGCCTTGATAGCTTTCCCGTGCCTTCAAATAGAATTTTTGTTTTTTACCTGGCATTTATAGAGGTTTTTAGTAGATCCCAATTGAGGCTCAGGTTACTACATCATTGTCAGAAGTGGAAATCCTTCTTTGGCAATTTTTTTTTTTCAGTCCCCACCCAGGTCCTCGCCATGTGATTCAGTCTTGAATATGATTTCTTCTGCTAGGAACATTTGCCACTCATCTTTTCTTTTCCTGCTTCACTCCTATCCATCTTTTAGGTATCAGCTTAGAATGCTCTAGGAAGTGATTGGTAATTGCCAAAGTCTGAGTTAGATGACCTTTCTATATATGCCCTTAACACTCCATAGTACTTCCACATTAGCACTTAACACAATTCATTATGATTTCCTATTTAATTCCTACTTCTCTCTACCTGCTCTCTATGTGAGGGCAGAGACAATATCATGCTTACCATTATATCCCCAGTACTTTTTTTTTTTTTTTTTTTTTTTTTGCGGTACATGGGCCCCTCACTGCTGTGGCCTCTCCCATCGTGGAGCACAGGCTCCGGACGCACAGGCCCAGCAGCCATGGCCCACGGGCCCAGCCGCTCTGCTGCATGTGGGATCCTCCCGAACCAGGGCACGAACCCGTGTCCCCTGCATCAGCAGGAGGACTCTCAACCACTGCGCCACCAGGGAAGCCCTCCCCAGTACTTTTTCCCACTGCATCTCCAAGCACTTAGCACAGTAAATATTTGTTGAATGAATATCTGGTAATTACCTGGTGAGCAGCATAGAGAACTATGTGGCTCAAGGTCCTTCCTCGATCACCTTTCTTCTCTTTCTTCAGGGTAATCATGCTATGAGGAGTTCCTCATCTCCTCATCCTTACTGACAGCTCATTTCATCCCATTTTGGGAAATTATCACACCTGTATAACTTGAGCAAAGCCAAGCTACCCCACGGTTCCCTACTGGCATGGAGCTGTACGCAAGTAAAAATCAATCTGAATAAAACATGATTGAAAAACAATGTAAATAGATACTGAATTCTCTCCAAGGACACCCAAAGGAGGATTCCATTTATAATGTGCAACAAAACTGAAAAAAAGTTTTTTTCTATACCTTTCTCTGACTCAACCTTTCACAACTCAAAGCACCACATTCCCAATTCTTCCTGTTCCATCCTAAGATCTATCCTACACAACTGAAAAAAAAGCCAATAAATAGTTTTCTCCCTACCTCAGCTCATGCAAGCTCTGCAGTTCACTCTTCCCTCCCTGTATATTATAGCTCAACTTAGGCTCTCTAACATATTTCAACTTTTCTGTCTATTTACATATATATAAAAAATGGCCGGAGAATTGACTAAATAAGCAAGAATTCATTTTCCTTTGGATGGTAGTGCTTGTGGATGGCTAAAGCATATACGTTATTTATATTTTTTAATCCTTCATATTTGTATATGTCTCCTCTTTCCAAAATTTTCCTCTGGCACCATATTTTCACCCTCCCCCCCCTTTAACTGATGTCCACTGTAGTACAGTAGTCCCACTATAAAAACCCCTATAACTGAAAAAACAAAAAAAAAGGAAGCAAGAGTTCACAAGTTTTAAAATCCAATTAGGCTTGATGAAGAACACGTGTTGTCATTTAAAGTCTTTAAAAATGCTCATGAATCCTATTCTGAGATTTTACACAGTTTCGATCTACTTCTTCATCCTCTTATAATTAGAACTGTTTTTTCTCAAGTACCACCATTCCAGCTAAAAATATAAAATTCTCTTATTCAGTGGTAGTGCTTTTGTTTAAGACTGTATCACAAAAGTGTTTGCTACTGTTCACTGAAAATGTATAGGATTTTGTTGACATTATTGGTATCCTGGGGGGGGGGGCCCAACCACCATTTATAACATTGCTTCTGTGGGAAAATGCTTTCTGGATTCCAAACAGCTGACATCCAAGCAAAGTTTTCCCACTTGAGTAATCAGGATTCAAACAATTATATGCCCTACATCTGTCTACAAGCCATTTTTAAAAAGGGGACTGCCTTTATTTGAAAAACACATGTTGGTATGTTGCTCTTAATCAGGGAAAAAAAATATTAGGATGATGAGGTTTCACGCCTGAATTTTTCTTCCCAGTTTTCAATTACATTCCTCCCTTTTATCAGATTAGACTCATGTAAATCCTAAAGAAAATTCTATCAGGACAACAGATGCTCTATTTTTAATCTTTTGAGAATAATTTTCAACACACAAAACACCAGTTAAGCACGCAGGTTACAGAAACCTCTCAATAATTACAGAAATCAGTTTTTCAGAACCAAGGAGATATATTGGGACAGATGTTTTGCTTTCAAATTTTTATCTAACGAATTGAAAATTTTTCTTTCACTAACAATGAACCCAATCAACATACTACTGCTGAATGGCGTTGCCTACCAGCATGAATTAGCCTGGGGGGCAACAGAGGAGGAACCGGGTCAATGGCTATTTCTAGGGTTAGGGGTTGTAAAGCCAAAAGCAACTGAAGAACTGGGTAATGAGTAAATTAGGAGTATTCTTGAGTACAGTGCTAAAATGGCTGTTGGTTCATGGTTGGGTAGGGACAAAAATGAGACCAAGAGGGAATGAGACAATGGCTTGTAGAACACCAAATGGAAAAGCACAAGTACAGTGGGTGTGATGGACCAGGAAAGATGGAAGAAGAAGTGGCTGTGTTCAAATAAGAGAATTTTAGAGTACCTAAGGTACAACAGTTTCAAGTGATAGAATCTCTATTGGTGATCACTGAATCTAGGGAATCAATGAGAGGCTTGAGTCAAAGTTGACTCCAAGGGTTTGAACCTAGGTGCCTGGGCAAAAGTAGAAAGAGTAACATGCTTTGGAGGGAAATGAAACTCAGCACTGTGCTGGGATAGATACTAACTAAAGATGGTACAAAATTCAATGCCTGTTCTTAGCTTTTTGTTAAAAAGTGACAAATGGATAGGATGGCATTGGTTTTTATTTTTCATTCCTTCTTCTCAAGTGGCCTGATCACAAAACTTTCCATTCCTATGGATTCAATAAGAGGAGATTCTATTTTAAGACCTCAAAAGCAGTGGCATTTTACCCTTCTGTTTGATGGGTCACTTTAGGACAGCCATTCAAATCCCTCATGTTCAGTGTCACAATCATCTGTATAAAGCAACCTCTGCATGACTGCTTCAGACATTTGTGGAGGCTACAATCTGCTCAGAGTACGAAAAGTTTTCTCAGAGAAAACTACACACTCCTGCTTGAGGTCATTTTTGTTAGGAAACAGGTCTGAGAAGGCTCCACTGACACTAACTCAACCTGCCATGCCAGGGTACAGTTATCTAAAGATGACAAGGAATTTCTCTGGACAGTCAAAATTGTGAAGTGATTGCCAGAGGCCTGGTTTGCTGACATTGATCAAGGTCAGATTTATGTATTTGAAGTAGGAACAAAGAAGCATTTTTCATTTATAGCAGTCATGCAAATTAGGTCTACAGTCAAGGGGCTTACATGGAGCCAAGCCATGGGCAAAAGAATTTGTCAAAACATTCCAAAGCTCTAGCAGTTTATCGAGGACAATATACTTTCTGTAACATCAGTGTCAAAAAGGCCAAGTTGGATGAAATGGCAGTGGAACATAGGACTGCATGGGGGCTGGTAGATTACAGCCCTTTCATGTTTTTATTTTTCCTTTCCTTTTTTTTTTAAATTGAAGTACAGTTGATTTACAATGTTGTGCTAGTTTCAGGCGTACAGCAAAGCGATTCAGTTATACATATACATATACATATATCCACTCTTTATTAGATTCTTTCCCATATAGGTCATTACAGAGTATTGAGTAGAGTTCCCTGTGCTATACAGTAGTTATCTATTTTATATAGGTATCTATTTAAATAGATTATTAGTTCTCTATTTATATATAGTTATCTTATTAGTTATCTATTTTATGTATAGTAGTGTGTATATGTTAATCCCAAACTTCTAATTATTTTTCCTAATCAATTTATAAGATTGATAGCTAAAGGAGAAAGAATATAATTTTATATTCTTTTATACCCTAATATCATACCTCAAAGCCACCCTCTGCTGGCTTGTTTGTTCTTTTGTTCATTCATCTATTCATTTATTCAAACATCTCAGAAGGGCCAATTAAGTTGCAAGTGACATGCTTAATGCTGGATCTACACACATGAATAAGACACCATGCCCCCAGAGAGCTCACGGTCTAATAGGAGAGGCAGGCAGGCAAAGAAACCAGCACAGAGTGGTGTGGGAGTTTGGCAAGGGCAACGTGCTGAAAGCATCAGGGGAGGGCTGAGGAGATATAGGCAGCCCTCCTGATCATAGGGCCAAACTGAGTTTGAAAGGATGAGCAATAATAAATCAGGTGAAAAAAATAAGGGAGGGTGGTCGAGGCAGAGGGACACAGTGAGCAAAGTTACAAAAGGATGGTGGACAAGACCAGAAGCTGGAATACCATTTTGAAGATTGCTGCACTAAGTCTCGGCAAAGCGTGGTGAGAGATGGAAACTGGGCAGTGGACGTTAGGATGGCACAGGGGTGACACATTCCAGAAATATACAGGAGTGGAAATAGGATGTGGAGATTGTGAGATGTGGAGACTTATCATAGAAAAGGAGTCAAGGGTCACCCCCAGTCCCTAGCCAGAGTGACGGGCTGGGTGGTGGGGCTCCCTACGAAGAATCAAACAAATGAAGAGATTTTAGAGGAAAAAGCAGAGTGAAGATTCTGACATGTTGAATTGAGGGTGCCTGTGGGGCATCCAGGTAGAAGTGTTCAGTAGATATTTGGCTATGTAAGTCTGGGAAACATCTGTATGACAGATACGTAAAAACATGAGGGTGGGAAAAGTCACACTGACAGAGTCTCACATAGAGCAAGGGCTGAGGGTGGAACCTTGGTCAACAAGAGCATTTAATGTGTAGGGAGAAAAGGAAACATCAACCGAAGGAGAAATAGAAAGGTGTCAGAATAGTGGCATCACAGACACAACACTGAAATACAGTTTTGTGGAGAAATTCACAAACAGCTATGGAGATGGCGGAGATTATAAATTTTTTTTGTGTCTCTCTTTCGGGGCTAGTGTCTGGCTCGCTGTTTTTAATGAATATTTATTGAATGACTGAATGAATGAATGTCTGTTAATGTGCAGACTGTATATGTTGTTTGTTTTTGTAAGTGTATATTTTTAAGTAAAGTATAAAGGTATATAGATGTGGAAAATATATGTCTATAAATATTTGCCAGACACTGTTCTAGGTACTGTGGAGTCTTTGCATGACTAGAAGACTCAAAACTTTTTTCTCTCATGGAGTTCACATGTTGGTAGGGGAGGAAGACAGAGACAATGAACAAATAACTAGATGGTAGGTGGTGATATACATGGAACAAAGCCATGAGCAAAAGTTTCTGTCAAAATATTCCAGAGCTCTGGAGAAGAAGTAGTAGGGTAAGGAGAGCTAAGAGAGGGTTACTGGCTTTACATTAAAATCTAGTTATTTCTTATTTCTAACACGAGGGTGATTAGAAACTTTATGAAAAACAATATGGAAAATAAATGTAAGAACCAAATAATTTGGGGGAAATTCTACTACAAGCCATAGTTTAAAATCTTTTTAAGTAACTTAGAAAATAGAAATGAAATAGGTCATAAAAAGCTGCAAAAAGGAAGCAACAGCTGCTATCTATTTCAAGTAATATGTTTAATGGGCAAATCTGGTTTTGAAACTGCTCCAAATTTTCTTGAATGAGTTCTCCCCCCAGATCTTTTTTTTCCCAAATATTGCCCAAAAGGGGAGGGCAGGGGTGGACAAGAGAAATTATGTCAAGACAGATACTACAAAGTGAACCCTGGGAGCTGTAGAAACAGAAGAAATAATTTCCCTTGGCAGGCTGTATTATTATCAGCACTGGCATCCGGTGGTTACTTGGAATTCCAAAGGACAAGGATAACCACTTAAATAAAATAGGATTATGAACTGGAGTTGATATGAATGAGATGTTCAGTCCTTTTAATCTTGGTTATTATTTCAGACTTGCATCTGAGGTTAGTTTGAATTCTTTCGAATGAATTTCTATACATATTAGGAAGGGAGAGCATTCTGGATAGAACTTAGGGACAAAGGAATCCCCCATCAAACTTTCTGCCTCTATCTGGTCTCAAAAATATGGGGGTGAGGGTATGGAGGTGCAGAGGGACACAGAGAGGAAAACATTCAAATTTTCCATTAATTTGCTTTGAAAGTTTATACGTAATAAGAACAAAAGTCTTATGACATCCTCTTTGCCTCTGGGATGAAATAAATTGCCATTGTTTGTGAAAGTCCTGTGAGACTGAGGTTTTACTCAACTAGCTTCCCTTTTTCTGGGATCTCCCAAGGCATGAAAGGGTATGGCACCACCGTAAATAACAAAGCAAAACAGCTCTGCCTGAATCAGTTATGTAAAGGGTTAAAAATGCCTTCCATTCTCTGCTGGTGATCACCAGCTTCACTTTCTTGCACTGCACGCTCAGTTCAGGACTGCTGCTGGGGAACAGACAGGCGTCGAGGAAGGCCCTCAAGGAGTGAACATCAAAATCTTCATCTAGACCCTTAAAAAGAGAAGGGTGTAATCATGGGCAGGAGGGAAACAGATTTACTGTTTGTGGTAATGTGGTGATGATGCTCCTTTTCCTAGTAAAAACAAGAGCACACAGAATATTGATAATGAACATAAGGACAAAAAGTCAGGGCTCCATCTGCCTAAAAGGAATCTTGTACCTCAATTATCAGTTAAACCCAGTTCCCAGTTTTGCCTCTCTGAAATACAGAATTAGGCCAATTAAAGTGCTAATGAGAGCAGTCATGACTTTTAACCAAATGGACCTCAAATTAAAAACTATATAGTTCAGAAGTATTTGTTGACGGAATGTATGGATCAAAGACTCATTCATCTGTTAGATAAACAATTTCATTATGAACGTTAAAAACTGAGAATCGGGCTTCCCTGGTGGCGCAGTGGTTGAGAGTCCGCCTGCCGATGCAGGGGACATGGGTTCGTGCCCCAATCCGGGAAGATCCCACATGCTGTGGAGCGGCTGGTCCCATGAGCCATGGCCGCTGAGCTTGTGCGTCCGGAGCCTGTGCTCCACAACGGGAGAGGCCACAACAGTGAGAGGCCCGCCTACCGCAAAACAAAAACAAAAACAACAACAACAAAAACAAAAAACGAAAACAAAATAAAACTGAGAATCTACATGATAATCAGGAATACACGTTCTATATAGAAAGGGAAAAGATTATATGAGGCTCAGGTTTGTGACATGTGGGGATGCCACAGCAATTTGAATGCATACCTAATCCTGTGATTCTATGTTGAATAGTCATCAGAGGGCGTGAGTTCTAGTGTCCACTTTTCTACTCATGAGGTATGTGAGCCTGCTGCACAAGTCCTTAAACTTTATGTAAAAGGAATGAGTTGGTAAATGTACTTTAAGATCATGTCCATCTTTAAATTTCTATGATTCTAGGACATAGATGCAAATAACTTCCACTGGTAAGATAGGTAAATAGTTATTAATCACAAACTCCTGCTATAAGGTCTGTTTGGTTAAATATTTCTAGGGTTAACATTTCCTGTCCATTTGAAATTGTTTATAATTTGAAAAGAGGGAGAGGCACAAAGTTGGTACTTGACACATGCATGCAAGTAAACTTATGATTTCATAACTTAGAAATAAATGATTTTTTTCTGGTCCCAGAACTATCACCAGTCACATACTTTTGGGGGTGAGGAAAGGCAAGGAAGGGATGTATATGGGGAAAGGGGAATGAGGAGAGGGAAGAGGACTTATTTCAGAATAAATGTTGTTTCCTATAACATCTTGCAAAGGTATTCCACAAATGCAATGATATTTAATTGTGCTTCATAAGTGAACACAATCAAAGGAAATAAGGAAGTGGCTTGTTGATGAAGCAAATGACCATGAAGAATATTTTGGTACTATCTCTATTTTAGAGGAGATTTTGTATCGTCTCTCTCTCTAGTTGGTATCTCAAACTGCTATTGAAGACAATGTTGTTCTTTGTCTATCATTTTAAACTGTCTTTGTTTTCATAATGAGAGCCATAAAATACATCAGGTTTTTCTTTCTGGCTTGGCTTCTAGGAAGCTCGAAGCTAAATTTAATGCTCAATAATAATAACCATTCTTTTTTTTTTTTTTTTTTTTTTTTTTTTTTTTTTGCGGTACGCAGGCCTCTCACTGTTGTGGCCTCTCCCTCTGCGGAGCACAGGCTCCGGACGCGCAGGCTCAGCGGCCATGGCTCACAGGCCCAGCCGCTCCGCGGCATGTGGGATCTTCTCGGACTGGGGCACGAACCCGTGTCCCCTTCATCGGCAGGTGGACTCTTAACCACTGTGCCACCAGGGAAGCCCTAATAACCATTCTTAATTTAGGTATCTGTAGTAACTGCCTAAAATTTTCCCTCTAATTTTTAATCTTATTTTAATGGCCTTTTGTTGTGAGCTATCTGAAATCATTCTGGGAAGTAGATGAGGGATAAATACATGAATGCATACAGAAAAGAAAGGAAAGAGGAAGGAAGGAAGGAAGGAAGGAAGGAAGGAAGGCCTGCCGGCCAATTTAGATGGAAAGAGGAAGGTTGAATAACCAGCCCTTCCATATTTAAATTCGGGATAATAACTTGGCGAAATGGACCAAAGATACCTATCTGGTTAGGATGCAATCAACATGTATCCATGTTCTATCTAGAGGGGGAAAACATTTCTATACACGGAAAATAGAGTATACTTTAAAATCATGGTCTGACAAAAATTCATTAGAAATAAATCAGCTCTGAGTAATTAATTCCATGAAAGCACTGTTATTTGTGGGAAAAGGTATAACTGTTAACTAGACGTGGAACCCTGCAACCAATCTAGAATGTAAAATTCAGCGCCTTCAGGCATCACTGGGACTACACAGAGCAACAGGAAGTATAAGGAAAAACAAGATGAAACAATTTTGAAAATGCAACATTTGGAAATCCTTTGAAGTTGTACAATTTTAACAGTTTCCCTACAAAAATAGAGTCTCTACATACATCAAAAATCCTTTTTATTTCAATTGGAAAAGACTAAGAAGAAAAGAAGGTCTAAGGATAGCTAAGATTAAAGTAAAAACTAAATAACATTCTTGTTATCCAGACTGAGGAGGTGAATTTCTTGATTCACTTTTAGAATGGAACATTGGGAAAAGGGGGAGGACGGATGTGGGGAAAGAAGAAAAACAATCTAAGGGGCTGCAGAAAAATGAATAACAAATAAGCTATTTGACAAAGATTGACAAATGGATATCTGGGCCACCATTGAGATAGTAACCTCTGTTGAAAATTACTGGCATCCTTATCAATCACACTCACAAGTATACTTCATCTTCTTAGGTTCATGGAGGGCTATGCACGGACTACTATTTCTTTAAACATTTACAAATCGTTGTAAAGGCATCTAAGCATATTTAAAGAAAAGACAGAACATCTAGCTGGTGAGTGATATGTGGCAATAACTATCTTCTAACCTGTTCTTGCAGATGCAGGTGACTTATGATGTATTTGTGGCAGGAAAGTTATTCATAAATTTGATTTTTTTCTTTAAAACAGAGATGTTTTAAATGCCATCAGGGAAATGCCTAAAGAAGTAACCCTACAGTGAATCTCTTTCTAAGTTAAGAGATCCATGAAGGGAAAAAAAAAATCACCTTAGCTTATCATTTTTGTAAAATACTATTTTTTCTTTTATTGAGTGTGCTTAAATAGAGGCACATCTGTATACCACTGTGAGCAAAAATGAAGTAGCCCAGCCTGTCTTTGTGCATCTGAAATTGCAGCCATTAAAATGTACTGTTCAGAATGTTCAATTCTTTTTATAGGTATCAGGTAATATACAGCCAACTCTCAATTATCTAGGCTAATGGAGAGGAACAGTGGCATGGCTAATTTAAACTAGCAAATAATCCAGAAATTATTTATGTAGATTTGGAAAGCCATTTTCAATCCAAAATTACCTTTGAGGGATGAGTCACTATTCAGGAAGATTAGAAACCAAGCTGGCATCGGGAATCCTGAGGGGGCTGAGCAAACTTTCTTGATGGATTCTCGAGGCTTTAAAATTCCAGCTTCTAGAAGTGGAGGCAATAGAAGGTCTGCATCTATTATGTTCAGCTAGAGAGAAAGGTTTAAGAATAGGAAGGGCAGGGAGGGTCCTGGAGGATGACAGCCAAAAAGTTTCTTGGAAAATCCCGTATTTTCTCATTTCGGAGTGTCCTAGTTCATTTAAGGACTGAAGCTGCACTCACTGATGCCCTAATACACAGATTCTAATTCATGGCTTGAGAAACCACCCAGATTAAGTGGACACTACTGAGAGAAAACTAGAAAAAAAAGACATATATATTTTTAATATATCCTTATATATAAGGACTTTAAAATAATTGGAAGGAATTTTTTAAAAAGTTTGCAACATGTTTTCCAGCAGGGATTAATAAAATGTCAAGCTGTTCTGGGAAGTCTTCCCCATTCTGACTTTTCAAACATAGTCCTATGCTCTTCCGTTATCTCTTCAAATTTTAGAACTACATGTAAAGAAACTACTGACTTTAGATCTCTAGTAAATATCAACATCGAGAACTCACTGTTTACGTAGGTTTATCGCATACTTCCAGTTCTGCCTACCCCAAATATGGTAGAATAGAATGAAACAAAATAAAATTGCCTCCTGGGCACTTAGAACCCATGCCAGGTTCCATGGCAGTGAGCAGTCTTCATGTCCATTTAAAGTTTAGATAGAGCTTCATAGCTTTCTGGCCCCAAGACTTCTGCTCGTTTGATTTGCCATGAAAGATTACATTCCTAGTGCCAGGGCCAGCAGGAATTGGCCCAAGAGTAGAGTGTCATTCATTTTCAGAGCAACCTGATTTTGCAGGTGAGCTGTTCTACCTCCACAGAGTTCTACCTCTGTGGCTAACAGACACCTATTCTGGGGTCTGATGAGTATCAGCATTGGGTGTCTTAACTCAGCATTTGGCTCTATATAACATCATTTTGTTTGTTCTGACATCCGCCATATGTGCAATCTTAGAAAAATTACATTTTTGCCTGTAGGGTTTCCTTTAATAAAAACAGGGCTAGAGAAATGTGGAGATGATGCATGTAAATAGATTTTTAAAAAATCATAAAAGCTATAGGTTTCTGAAAAACTAAGAATATGTCTGACCAAAGCTTCAGCTGCTTATATTTTTATTAGCAATATATTTTAATAACAACTTATAAAAATGCTATTGTTCCCCCCCAAAATATAGCCTTGCATATAATTTTTTTTTTTTTAGAAAAGCTGGGGAAAACTATCATCACTTTATGTAGAAAGATGCCTTTTCTCCCCCTCCCTTTTTGTCCTGTCAATGAATCTCAGCCTTACAGATGAAAGATACATAAATTATACATCATTGCCCTGCTTTGTGAGAATTGTGAGAGAGATGGTTTGAATTGCTCATTTTTATTGTTTCATTGATAAGAAGAAAACAAGAATCAAGACAGACTGTTGAGGGCTTTCAAGTAATTATTTTTTTCTTCAAACCATGGAACGAATGTTTATAAAATGAGAACAGAATTAGACTTGCTGCCTGACCACAATGAATGGGTTCAAATGCTGAGTTTACTGAGTTCAAATGCTCTGTAATTATTTATTCCGTGTTACTGTGAACTAGCACAGTGAAATGTGTTTGAATGGGGACTCTGATAGAAGCAGGGTTGAAACAACCTAAAAATTAATTCAGAAGATGTGGAATTGCTTCCAATTCTGGGTTATTATGAACGAGTGGAAAGGAAGACAAAAGAAAAAAAAATCAAGTAGTAAAAAATTCAAAGGGAAACAGCAGAAGTTTCATTAGAAAAAATTATCTGAAAAGAGATAATGCAATATTTCTAACATTAACAAACTTCCCTGCCTCCTCTGTGAAGCCTTCTTGGAATATTTCAAACTGCAGTAATCTTGTCCCTCCCTGAGGTCCTATTACCATAGAGGCATGTTTTTTTTTTTTTTTTGCAGTAACAATGTGAACACATGATGTGATACTGAATTGAGACTATTTTGGAAAAACTAGGATATACCAGAACCTATAGAACAACATTTTAGTACGTTTATTGTTGTGCATAATTGTTTGATTTTGGTAAGTCTGATTCCCCAAGGAAAGGGACCATGCTTTCTACTTTTATACTTCCCACAAATACTAAGCTCATGATATTTCTTCAATAAATACTATTGGTTGAATATCTTCATGGCCTGATGAGTTATTTTATATGCGTGAGTATGATCCTTCAGAAGTAGAGTTCAACGATCTAGTACCTTTCCAGAATGAGAAGTCCCTTCTCTGTTTTGCTACATAAGGGCAACAGTTAGATTTAAATGGGTATCCTGAAAGACTGCTTTGCCCAGAGACAAGTCCTGTGTCAAAACTGGATTTAACAAATGTTGCTTTTCTATCATTACCCAGTATTCTAGCCCCCTTCAAAGGGCAGTTTAAGCTCTGTAAATTATAAACTCTGCTGGGTAGGAGCTATCTGCATTTAGAGAACAAATCCATGGTTTCCTGTGTTTGTTACTTCATAATGTAATGACTCCAGATGTATTAACCATAGATATGAGAGGACGACGGGGTGGGCTGGCGGTGGGGAGCAGTAGGTGCAATTAAAGAGACAGCACACGCAGGTTTGCTGGCATAACTCTCCACTTTACAGAATTCCTAACAATGCTAATTAGGCAGGTCTATTAAAAATTTTATCCATTCTCTATGCTAGATATTTAATCTCATTAGTCTTGACAAAGGTCAAGAAACTGAAAGTAAATCAGTACATACAGTAGTATGCTTCAATTTCCTTCATTTATAATTAAGCGTCTCCATTACTTCATTTTAAACTCTCATTTTGTCAGCTATAAATCTATGCAAGGAATGAGGAATGAGCAGTTCCTTAAAAAAGCAAAGTATTTAGATTCACAGTAGTGCAGTGTCTAAGGGAAAGTGTGCAGGATACTGGGAGTAAGGGCTGTGCAGATGAAAGGGCCAATGGAAATAAAGATTTAAAGAAAAGGTCATGTGATTTTTCTTTTTAGATCAGTACCTCGTCTACTTCTAATTTTGAATGTTAAAAGACAAAGGAGAGTATAGGAAATTACTTGGTGGTAGTGATGGTTTGGGTGGGGATAGGAGGGTGTTACAGCAGATAACTGATTAGGTGGGACACTTTGCCATTTAGGGGTTGGAAAAGGCAATTACATAGTCCTCTTTACCATCACCATAATCTGCCGGCTCTACCCTTACCATAATCCCACCCTTTCCATTTCCTGCGCCCTTTCACTGGCCCCTTCCTCCCTTCCACTCTCCCCTCATCACCCTTCAACTCATCTTCAGCATCCAATCATCAGCTTCTAAGGGCTGTACGCTCTGTTGGAGAATCAGTGGCATCTATGGCCTGACTTTGTAAAAAGCTGCCATAATATTAGCCAACTCTGAGTCTCAAGCAAAAGGTTGTCTTTTGTTATGGAGGAAAATGTTATGTTATGGAGTAAAATGCTTTCATCTGAATTCCCATTCTCCAACACTATGAACTTGGAGAATTCAAGGATGGAGACTCCCTGGAAGACAAACTCATTGTTTTAACTGTCACGTATACAAAATGATCTCTTGTGAAACATCTACCATTTTAGAAAGCTTTCAGAATCAAATATAATTATGATTATCTCTCATAAGGAGGCTCCATAATCAAGACCTCATCAGGAATAAAAGTTACACTAAGATAGGAGACCATTTTATTAAGTACCAGAATAAAAATTCTTTGACAAGTAAGTAGTGTTTCAGTTTTTTTAATCTAAAAACTCCAGGAAAAGAGTCTTAATATAAAGGTTAAAAAAATACATTTAATCACATTATATAGAATGTTTGTCTATATTATGTGATATTGGAGGACAGATTCCATGTATGCCTCAGTCATTCACTTCACAAATATTCATTGAGTATGTATTATATGTAAGTAGTGTGAAGTTAACAAAGATGGGTTCCTATTCCATGTAAAATAGACCTATAAATAGAATTTAGTTTCCTTGAAAGTAGGAATTTTTGGTCTGTTTTGTTCATTGTTGTGTCCCTAACATCTAGAACAAGGGCTAGCAATCTTTTCCTTCTAAAGGGTCAGAAAGTAAATATTTAAGGTTTTGCTGTTCACATATGGTGTCTATTGCTTATTCTTCTTTGTTTGTTTTTACGACCCTTTGAAAATGGAAGATTGTATAAGCAATGGAGAAATAACAAAGACAGTATGGTTGATCCCCTCTAAGAGCTAATGGATAAGGAAAGGAGACAACTGGACAGAAGTATATATAGAAATAATGATAGGGTATGAAGATTCAGAGAAGGAAACTTGGAATGAACAAGGAATATGACATTTGAGCTGATCTTGGACAGGACTTTTAGTGAAAAAGTGTTCAAATAAGTTTAGTTCTGATGACTTGAATTAGGGGAGCAATTTTGCAGCTCATGGATGAATCTATGTAATTATTTCTGCACCTCTCAGAATGGATAAACCAAAATTATGGCACATCCTCCTAGTTTAGCATATGCAGAAAAATGCCAGTGGATATCCAGAAATGTTATGCTGAAATCTTTTCTTTGAATGAGGATGATGAATTCAATGGTCTACTTTTGGCAACATACAAATGCCATTGCTATGAGGTGAACCAAGCATAATAGGCAAGACAAATCTTTCCAAGCTGGCTGTTAACTATAATCAAAGCAGTATATTCTATAAAAAGAGAGACGATTAGCAGATATACAGAGCCATACCAACTCAACAATCCATTTAGAGTCTGATAAATAAGAAGAACAGGGACAATCCAGAGACCTTGTTAGTGAAACTGCACATCGGTATTTATATACAAATCATTTGACATTTTCAATTTGTTAGTACAGGTGTGGAGTTGGCTTTAAACTGCTGTTCATTTAGTTATAACAGATGCCTGAGATTTTTTTTAAAGCCCACAACTTCCTGAAAAGATAAGTTCGAATGTTCTAGGATTGATGAGTTAAAAACAAAACCAAAAAAACCTACCTCATTTGCTGCATTATGCTTCAGTGATCACTACAGCGGAATTGACCTTTCTTTATTAAGTACTGCATATGTTCATTCTTTACATGGCATCCAAAGGATTCAAAAGGCAGTGAGGCTATTTGCTCCATTCTGCACACTCCAGGATGCTCATTTACACAAAGGAGGTCGTTCAATTCTTATTTTCCTTCAATCCAGGGCTAATCTATACAATCTACGATGTTTGTAATCCTACTCAAATGGTTCCTTGCATCCAGCTGTCTTTGCTAACGTTGCTTCTGAATCTTGGGTTTTTCTCCTTAAATTACATGATGATGGATGCCCTTTCCCTGGGATGTTACAGGGATGTTACTTCTCCCTGTTGAAAATCACCGTTGTCAGCAGCATGGCCTAACATGACTAGTGTCATACCCCATAATGATGATGATTCCAAAGCAGACATGACACAGAAAAGAAAAAGCAGCATCAGCCACAGAAGAGGAAGCCTGTTCTGCAATGTAGGCATCACAACCTCCTTAATTGTAAAACATGATAAGGACTTTTAAAGACATAATTGTACATCGATGTTTGCACTGAGAATGTTGACCATTTTGTACCTGATCCTCTAGATTTCCCATTAGGAAAGACAATATATGAAAATAGTTTCCTGGCTTTTGATTAAGTGAATCACAATTCTGACCTATGTTTATTACAGCCACGTGATACGTTTTATACTATGTCAGTGTGGCTATTAGCAACTCACTCTTAGAGACCCACATAACAATCTGGTTTAGGTTGTAAGAAAGACTGTGGCAATCTCAAAATCATCCTTTGGGAACACTAATCCTTGAAAAACTTCAAATTAGTGTATTTTTTCTCTTAGGAAATCTTTCTGGGTTTCAACAGAAATGCTATGAATTTGGATTTCTCCTCTATATTTTACCTGGCATCACTCCCTACACAGAAACTGACCAAGTAATAGTCAATTAGGTTGACTGTTGTCATTGCACATGTGAAAGAAACAGTAAGTGCAGGACCTGCTTCATAAACGCAGCTCCAGTGAGCAATGACTTATTTATCACGGATATTCATATGGATGTTAGAAAAGGGATCCAGGATGCTTGCCTGACAGCTGACTTACATGAAAAGGACATTTGAGAGCCAATGAAAACAGTATAACCTTCCTTTACTACAATACCAAAAGACTTGTAAGGTAGCAGAAGGTAAAATAATCTATTTACCCAACATGTACTTTCAAAACATCATTGGGATGAGATGGGCAACAATTGGGCAGGGCAGGTTAACATTGTGACAGGCTATGTATTCCACTTTTCATCAGATAAGGATCAAGGAAAGTAAGAAATTAAAACAACAAAACAAAAAAACAACTAAGGAAACATCTGGAAAGACAAGTAGGACAACATAGCGTCGTTCTCCTTCCAGTAAAATATCTACTCTGTGGCTTAGCTATGTTATGAGGTGCTATGGTGAACTTAAGATGCTTTCATAGATAATTACCAGTGATATTATCATAAACATATTCCCCATTTTCTAAGAAGTTGAATATAAAATACGGTTTAAAATGAAAGTAGGCTGAACATAATAGAATTTTTTTTTGATGGTTCAAAAGGTACTTTGGGGCATTACACTGCCTCAGGGTCATCATTATGCATATCAGTCATCACTACTCAGCAGCTGTACAAATGTGCCGGGTAACAGAGTTCTGCAGTTTAATGCGTGGGTACCTAACAGAGCTGACTCTATTTATTTTGAAAAAGAAAAATGTTGAAGCAAACTGAATGCATAAAACTAGACCCATGGCATTTTAGCCTGTTTTTCCATAAAAATAAGTGCTAATGAATAATTATTTCAGTCCTCTTTTCTTTGTAATTTTTTTTCTTTTTTTTTCATTCTTGCCATTGGGTGTCTCTGAATTCTCTCTCTGGTCTTTATTTGCTCCCTCCTTCCTTTTAACCATTTTTTCACCTTGTCTTCCAATTTCTTTACTGACCTCATGAGCATTCTATCCAGGGCCTTTTTTCCTCATTTGGGGAATTTCCTTTTTCCACAGACTTCTTGTGTCACTGTCTTTATCATTAAAGGGGAGGATGGGGAGAGAGCTTAAAGAAAAAGGTTTGTCAGTGTGGAGGTTCCTTAGAAAACTAAAAATAGAGTTATCATATGATCCAGCAATCCCACTCCTGGGCATATATCTGGAAAAGATGAAAACTCTAATTCGAAAAAAAACACATGAACCCCAATGTTCATAGCAGCACTATTTACAATAGCCAAGATGTGGAAGCAACCTAAATGTCCATCGACAGATGAATGGATAAAGATGTGGTACATATGTATACAACAGAATATTACTGAGCCATAAAAAAGAACGAGATAATGCCATCTGCAGCAACATGGATGGACCTAGAGATTATCATACTAAGTGAAGTAAGACAGATAGAGAAAGACAAATATCATATGATATCACTTATATGCGGAATCTTAAAAAATGATTCAAATGAGCTTATTTAAAAAAAAGAAACAGACTCACAGACATAGGAAACAAACTTACGGTTACCACAGGGGAAATGGATGGGGGTAATTATGAGTTTGGGATTAAAAGATACACACTACTGTATATAAAATAGATAAACAAGGTCCTACTGTATAGCACAGGTAGCCATATTCATAACCTATAATGGCAAAGAATCTGAAAAAGAATATAAATATATATATATTTATCTACTGAATCACTTTGCTGTACAACTGAAACATTGTAAATCAACTATACTCCAATAAAAAAAAAGAAAGAAAGAAAAAAAGAGAAAAAGATTTGTGTTTGTCTCCTCCAGAAAGACTGGACTGAGAATTAAGAGAGCTGAGTTCTAGTCCCCACTGTCATGAATTCACTGTGTGACCTGGATTAAATTACTTTACCCTCTCTGGGCCTAGTTTTCCTCTTCTGGGAAATGAGAGATTTGGACTAGGTGGTCTCTAAGAGTACCTCCAGCTCTATAATTTCCCATCTACAATTTTGTCAGCAATCACAGAGGATGACAGTTATTCAGGGTAGTTCAAATACATGTAGACTTTGCCTGGATACCACAATCTTTGAGTAGATCTGTCTGTAATATGTCAATTCACTGTGAATTCCTTCAACGGTTGGCCCTTTGGAGTGTTTCTACTCAGTGTTTATACACTGTTCTTATATCAAGAAATTATTTTCTTGAGGAAAGGAACCATCCTTTCAGTGTCCCCAGTACTTAGAACAGTGCAGGGTACTTAGTAGCAGTTAATAAAATGGTCCTTCTACTTTGTGTTTCCTCATATCACAGCATTTTTTGTCCATAAATGTTTATGTTATAAAAGTTTATCACATTTAACTTAAACTATTCAATATCTATGGTTTCTGCCTACTTAGTTACCAATAATATCCTGGTTTTGGAATAGAATATTCTCCTATAAAATGGCAGCACTAATGGGAACAACACTATTTTAAGAAAGAGACCAGAAATGGACTGACTCATAAGGGAATCAATGTTTCACCTCCTAAATAACTCACTAAAACTTACTACTAGGACTCTGCACTGGTGTATACTACTTGTGTTACTAGAATTTCAGTTCCCATGTGAAACTGTGACTTTCATAGTAAAAGGCTTAAATTGAAAATCCATGACTTTTGGAAACACATTTGAAAAGGCAGCTACAGATAAAATAAAAAAATTTAATAACATGTTTCTGTTTCTCAGATTCCAGAAGTAAGCCTACAGTAGTATAATAAAAATTACTGTCACGACTTACACTTAACATCAATAATGGATTTTAGAGAGGGAATGCTATTAAGAGAAGTTCTCAGATTCATACACTGATCTTGTAAAAACAGGAAAAGAAAATCTGTAGACCAGTCATAGATCTCAAATTAAAATACTGGTATCTGTTTGGACCACTTTGTATAAAAAGTATGCTCTCTTTGCATCTTAAATTTTACATTTATAACATTTAACAATGATTAATCGTAAAGGACACATGTAAGACTATAATGCAGCCAAATGATGCATTTGTAATTCATGTGAAACAACATAATTAGTTCTCCAAGGATTCATCAATATATTATTCTACTAAACAGAATACTTGAAAGTCCCACTTGAGTTTTAAATGCAATATGAAGCCTTTATTTTAAGCATGGCTTCCTCTGTGTAATATTTTCATAATTATTTTCCAGCAACAAGAAATATTAGGTTGATTATTTTTATTCTAGCTGTTAGCCCCTCATGCTGCGAAGAAAGCAACTTCATGAATTCATTTATTTCAATACAAAACTGACATATTTGGGCAGCTATGTTTAAAAGAAGAAAAAGAAGAAAAGATCTAAGTTCAAAAATCTTAAAAGAGGAGAAAAGTTGAACTGAAATAATTCTTTTAAAAGCCATATTTATTAAAAGCCAGAAAATATTTCTATCACTGCCCCACCAAAAAACAAAAACCTTTCTATCACAACCATATATAAACAAGTAGAGGTCAGCTTTAATTATAAAATTTAATTTATGGAAATAAATTATCATCCTGCAATACATAGTAACATTTTCATACATACTAAGAAGAAAAACAAAAAGCCATCTTCTTCATTTTGATACATGTCTCTGTGTACAAGACAAACTCCTTAACACAAACTTTTCTTTTAAGAATAATATCAGTATATGTTGGCTAAACTTTTAGGTATGAGTTAATGCTAGTCATACAGCTTACACATCTCATGAAAGTTCTTTTTCTTGCAACTACTGTCTGCTAATTGTCTCCAGAAACTCTAAAACTTGAAAAATACATAGTACTTTTGAAAAGAAGCTGGATGAGGTCATTCAAAGCCTTTTCCTTCTAAACTTCCAGGTAATCTGGTTTTCAGCCACTGTTCTCAGTTTATTTAGAAAATCTACAACCCCAAAGAAGAGTATTCGTCTTTGTACAGTGGCCTGTCAATGTGCCTTGCTCTATAGAAGGAGAACACAAATTAGCAGGCATGAAGCCATGGGAAGCATTTGCTTAAGTACTGCCAAAAGGTCTAATGAGACTTTTATTCCTGATGCTAGATTTGGGGAGGAGGCTCAGTGGGGAGTATGTGCTAAATTAGTTTCAGACAAGAGCAGCCTGCTGCATTTCCTGCGAGTTAGCTGAGGGGTGGAAAATAGAAGACTGGAATAAAAACCAAAGGAAAGGAAGAAATAGAAGAATAGATGCAAGAAGACCCAGCACATGTGCAGGAGTGGAAGAGGAAGATTGAAGAACACATGTTCCAGGCTCCCAAGAAGGCACCTATAATGACGAAGACTTACCTCCATCACCAAAGGACCAATGCTGGTCATTTAAGTCACTTGGAGTGTATTATGCTAAGTGAAATAAGTCAGACAGTAAAAGACAAAGTGGATGATATCACTTATATGTGGAATCGAAACAAATACAACAAACTAGTGAATATAACAAATTTAGAGGACAAACTAGTGGTTACCAGTGGGGAGAAGGAAGGGGGAGGGGTAATATACGGGTAGGGAGTAAGAGGTACAAACTATTAGGTATAAGATAAGCTACATGGATATATTGTACAACGTGGGGAATATAGCCAATATTGTATAATAACTATAAACGGAGTATAACCTTTAAAAATTGCGAATCGCTATATTATATACTGATATACCTGTAACATATAATATTGTATATCAATTATACTTCAATTTAAAAAAAAAAAAAGGAGCATTTACCTGTTTGGAAGTGGGGTTGGAAATTGGGCAGAGATGAAAACAGGTATGAGAGGGAGACTTTTTACTTTATACATATTTTTCAAATTTATTTTATTGAAGTATAGTTGATTTATGTTATATTAGTTTATGGTATACAGCAAAGTGATTCAGTTATACATACATATAAGAGTTTGCATTTGCTAATCCCAAACTCCCAATCCGTCTCCCACTCCGCCTTGGCAGCCATAAGTCTGTTCTCTATGTCTGTGAGTCTGTTTCTGTTTTGTAGATAAGTTCATTTGTGTCATATTTTAGATCCCACATATAAGTGATATCATATGGTATTTGCCTTTTTCTGTCTTACTTCACTTAGTATGATAATCTCTAGGTCCATCCATGTTGCTGCAAGTGGCATTATTTCATTCTTTTTAATAGCTGAGTAATATTCCATTGTATATATGTACCACATCTTCTTTATCCATTCCTCTGTAGATGGACATTTAGGTTGCTTCCATGCCTTGGCTATTGTCAATTCACTTTATACATTTTTATACTTAATTTTTGCCTCATGTGAGTGATTATTTTAAAAAATGTTCAATAAACAATTCTGTGATTGTTTAAAATAGTCACTTGGAAACTGTTCAATACAGTTAACCCTTGAACAACATGTGGAGGTTAATCCTAATATAACTTACTGTCAGCCCGCAGATTCAACCAACCATGGACTGTATAGTACTATAGTTTTTACTATTGAAAAGTACCTGCTTATAAGTGGACCTGCACAGTTCAAACCCGCCTTGTTCAACAGTCAACTGTACTTCATCCTATTCTGCCCCCCAAAATATCACTGAATGGCCTCTGTAGAATCCAAGTGTATTTATAGACATTGTTACCCTAGTCTCCAATATGTACAACAAATGGTACTGAAATAATAGATAGAAAGGTACTGTGTATGAGAGAGCTTTTTATCATTAAAGCTAAGCTCTTTCTTAGGATATATAAAGTTCAGCCTATCAGGCTAGCCCTTCCAGTGTGCTCTAAGGACAATATGAACACTTGAATGCCTTCTTCCAGAGCATAACTGAGAGTTTAGTTTAGGCTCAGAAACCAAAGTGCTCCCCTTATTGAAATTCTCCTTGTGAAATGTCTAGGGCAGTGACACACGTAACTAGGTACTTTGCTATCATCCTGAGCCATCTTGCTCTGGTTCATAGTTTAAAAGGAGTCCCCTTGGGGTTGGGCTGGGACCACAGTAGTTTTGAAGTGTGTAGGAAAAGATTAGTTATCTTAGGCGTTGAGGTCTCAGAAGGTGAAAGGGCCCCAAGAGACCAACCTGAAAATCATAGTAGCTGTGAAAATAATCCTATGATAGCTGTGGAACCTACAAGTAGTACCCAGAGGTTCAGCAAGAGAGAGTTCTCAGAACCCTTTATTTTACCCAACGTTATTTTATCCAGCATTTTTACCCAACCCTTTTTTGCACAAGACATATAGCAATGTCTGATAAAACAAATGTTGAGTAGCAACACATTGGGAAATGTGGTACTAACCAACAGCTGTCTTACATCTCATAGCTACAGACCTGGAGTAAACCTATCCCTGAATGCTGGGACCATCGCCTGGGACCTCTCTCCTCAGATAACTGCCCAGTTGGCATGAGAGCCAAGAGGAGTCTGGTAAGGACTTTCTTCCATGCCAATCACATTAATGTGGGACTTTGCTCTACTAACTCAGTAGAGACTCAAAGAGAGCCATGTTGATTCATAATTATGATTAAAGCTATGTTACCTTCCTAATAACAAAAAAGGTGTCAACAGCTAGAGATTATTCATTAACGTATCACAATCGTAAGCTTAACTCTCCCTGGCCATGCTATTTTAGGCACCTTATAGACAAAATACAGCATTTGTTTTATTAAATGACCTTACTTCCAGAGATGTAGTTAATGTACAAGTAATAAACAAAGAGGTGTTTTAGAAGACAAAAGAAATAACTGAATTAAGTATAAGTGGAGATTTAACACAAACAGACATCCCTGATCTACCCATGTCATTTAAAACAATATGGGAATGTACTCCTCTCTCCCCTTGGGTCCACCTTCTGATATTTGTCAGATCCCTGACCCAAACCACACTCTGGATCAGTGACTGGCCTCCTCCTTACTTGCAGACAGATACCAGCTATCTATCCTCCAGACACTACCTTCTAGTTTCTCAGATTTGTAACCTAACCCCCAGCCTTTAGCATTTACCCCACTCTATGCGTCAGGGGGCTCACTCAACACACTTTGATCCCATGATGATCTCAGATACATGACAGACACCATGTTTCACCATAACGTCTTTGAGACTGGGATACATCTAATAACCAATGGTGTGCTGTGGTTTAATTGGCAACATTTCTTTCTTTCTTAATGGTATACATAAAGTAATGTATATCTTACAATTGATATCATCTTAGATTCAATGATATACGGTAACAGTAAACATTAGTACCTCAAGTCCCTTGATGTGATGGCTCAATACACAAAATATTCTGGGCATGATGCTTCTAGGTTGCACTTCCCTCTTCTGAGATAACTTAGAGTGTTCTTCCAAAGAGGTACCTTCTATATAGGCCACAATGCTTGGTATAATATGATCCCCATCACAGTAGATTAGATAATGAGTAAGTGCTCCAGGAAAATATCCATAGGCTACCAGGAGAGCTCCTTCCTGCAGGGACCCTCTGCTCTGAACCAAACCAACCAAACCTTTCTGGGGGGAATTTAATGAGACATATGCAGAAAGGGATACAAATGGTAGGCAGCAGCAGAAGCTACGAGAGATGTTAAGCAAAAGCAACATGGTGGTAGAAGCCATGAATATGCAGACCCCTTGATGTAAAAGGAGAACAGAGAGTTACCTTCATTGTTAGGGAGTACAAAGAAGAATTAGATAGACAGAAAAAAACCCAAATGGAGTAGCCGAGTGAGTTACCACAACAGCAGAGCATGAGAGTGGACAGATGAGTAAGCACAAGTGGAAGGAAGACTCCCAGCAGAGTGGTCACTGTGTCACCAGAGCTGCTGTCAGCCTGCCAGAGCTGCTGTTGTAATTGAGACATTCTAGTTTTGATGAGGCATGGCTGGGCAACTACTGTTATTTTTTCCCCAGGTTTCCTTAACACTCTGCCAGGCCTCTGTTCCCTGCAATTGAAAAACCCCTTGATACACTATTAAACAACTGCAAGAAAGCAAAAGATAAAGTACGGAGACAATGTGGTAAGGAATGTGGTAAGAGTTACAAAGTGGTTGAGCCAGAGAAAGGAAGAGGAGGTTAGCAGAGAGGAGCTCAAAAACTTGAGGTGGGGAAGGGACAGGACAGAGGTAGAGGTGGGGGAGGGGCAGGACAGAGGTAGAGGGCCAACTCCATTCTCTCTCTTCCTTTTATCTTCTGAAGGAGCATTAGCATATATCCCAGTGTCTTCTCAGTGATAGTATTTTATTGGGTCCTGGACAAATCCTAAAATTTGGCTTTCATTCTGCACCCCCAGCAATAACAGCTCACCTCTTTTCCTCAAATCACCTTGGACTAATGAAACTCGGACTTTTTTCCAGCCAACAGATCTAACAATATTCCCACGATGATTTAAATGAATTTGGTTAGGTCAAAATTTATTAGGGCCTTGTTTTCCTGTCCAACAGTCCTTTGAGGGGCCCGAGTTCTTCGACTGAGGACTGAAAGAAACTCCCAACTCAAAGGTGTATCCTTTTGTTTTGTTTTGTTTTTGTTTTTTGCGGTACACGGGCCTCTCACTGTTGTGGCCTCTCCCGTTGCGGAGCACGGGCTCCGGACACACAGGCTCCGCAGCCATGGCTCACGGGCCCAGCCGTTCCGCGGCATGTGGGATCTTCCCGGACCGGGGCACGAACCCGTGTCCCCTGCATCGGCAGGCGGACTGTCAACCACTGCACCACCAGGGAAGCCCCAAAGGTGTATCCTTTATTTTGGATTTTTTTAATCGGAAAAAGTACTGGTTTTAAAATTTAATTTAGGGAATATAAAATTATGAGAATTCTTTTTCTCTCTAAGAGAAAACTATCAAAAGCTTCTCCTAATTCAGTGTCACAAGGGACTACTTACCCGTGGAATGTACCAATCTGTATAAGGGTGTTTAAGAGAACTGTTTTCATTCATTGTATTACCTCCTGTGAAGATTGCAAACTAAAACGTGGTTATGCTCTCTTTTCTTTTTAACATTTGCACGAACTTAAGACTCGAAATGGTAGTAATTCAAATCCAATTTGTTACTCTTAATCTTTGTAAAGGTGCAATTCTATTACAGTCTTTAGTATCTGAATTCTAGCAATAACCTTCTGGGATAGTTTCTGCCCCTTAATAAATTCAGTGCTTTTCTTGCACTTCTTTGGCTTTGAAAAGACTAGAGCTTGTTTCATTTGGATATCTTTGCTGCTTTTTCTAAGGTTTGACCATACGGGGTGAGCTGTTAATTCTCTTCCATTTTGGCTACCAAATAGGCAATGATTTCCTAACATAACAGAATGACACTCTCCAGGACTGGTCATCACTATGGATTTTACTGTGTAAGGGAAGGGATAAAATGAAACAGAACAGTCATCTTGGCTCTGATATACATTTATCACCAGGACAAGAAAGAGTTCAAACTGTATATTTAATATGTGACAGCATTCCTTTGAAAACATGCTTTCAAAGACTTTTATCACCTTTCTCTTTCTTTCCTTTCATCATCTTGAATACACTTTTAGTCACCTTCTAAGATCTCATTTTCCATCAAATTCATGAATAAAACTTAATTGTGGGAATTCCTGTCTCTTATCCTTTAGACTGGTGGCCTGTGGGGAGTGTTTGGTTTTATATTAGGCCCCAAACAGCCTGCAGGGACCCTGTCAGTTACCTGAGCACCACACTGAAACCCTTTTTTGCTTTAACAGTGCCAGAGTGGAGGGGGGATTCCAGATGGCCTTTTGTAATTTAGTCATTCAAGGGGAAATGCGCACATCAACCTGCATTAAATTGTATTACTCACCTAAGTAAAGGAAACTGCCCATTTAAACAACAGTCTGTTGTTTCTGAGGGGAAAAAAAAGTGACTGTCAACTGACACCAGAGTATCTGAGTAGGCCAGGCTACAAGGTATGTGGATATATATCACTAGAACTGTAAACTCAAGCTCTGCAAATAATTTCCAGGCAATGCTTAGAATGGCCACAAGTAATGTCTCACAAAAAGGCTAGGAAGTTTTCCCCTGGCATGATTCATTTTATAAGTCAGTTGCAACATATATACTGTTTAGGTAAGCTGTAGGTTGAGTTTGGCTTCATTTTTTATAGCTCTCTCATTTTTTCTAGCTCTAGAGTACAAAAAGGACCCAGAGAACACTGGTGCAAGGAAGGACATATTCAAACCACATGCTACTTTCTTGGTCTTGAGCTACCGCAGAGGATACAGTTTTAGGCAACTAAAACTAAAGCTGTACTGTAAGTTCTATAATTGGTCTCAAAAGCTATTTTTCAATAGTCAAAACTACTTATTTGCTTAAGTTAAAGGGTATATAACATTGCAGCAAAATAACTGTCAAAGACATAGCCATTTCCATCAACTTTTTATTTTAAATTACTCAGACTATCTCGTGTATATCTTTTTTTAGAAAAGAAGCACAAATTAGATGCAGTTTATTTTTCTTGAGAAGGAATGCTGACCTCTATCCAGAGCCTGCTAATAGCATTATTTCTCCTCCTCTGTCTGTACATGCAGAGCAAGGGAGGGGAGGGGTATTGGGGGAAGGGAGTGTTATAAAGACCTTTCTGTAGAAGTGGTTTTTTGCACTTTCAATTACCTCATGGCAGGTGCAATGACCACTTTGTGTTCTCTTGAGGACAAACGTGGCAATTTGTACTTACAAATACATAACCATATCAGTAAAAATGAGGTCATGCTGAAAATCTGCCCCGAGATGTTTAAAGGACACTGAGTTTTGGCTCAAATTTACATATAAGTCAATGCCAAACGACAAATTTCAAGCTTCACAAGTTCAGACATTGATCAGGGAATTGGAGCTTCAAAGCCATAAAGCTGAAAGCTTTTGGACCAAGGAATATTCAACAAAAGTTGTATAAAAATGCATCAATGAAATCTGGTCACCTCAAGCAAAAATCAGCAAGGCACAACAAGGATTTGATGAATGAAGAATTCTAATTTCATCAATTCTTTGGACTTCTCTGGAAAATGAGAATGCAATCACTGTCAAAAGTTGATAACTACATTTTCCAAATGGACTTTCAGTCCATTTGAAAAGGCATGAAGTAATACCTTACATTTATATAGAACTTAACAGTTTACAAATGGTTCCTACATATATTACCATATTTCCTTCTCACTTCAAGGCTCTGAGGTAGGGCAAATATGATTTATCCTCATTTTATACAAGGAGGCGTTAGGGGTAATAGGTTTGTCTGAGGTAACAGAGTATTATGGACTGTATGCTTGTGTCCCCCCATAAATTCATATGCTGAAGCCTAATCCCCAATGGGATGATTTTTGGAGGTGGGGCCTTTGGGAGGTAACTAGGTAATAAGGGTAGAGCCCTCATGAAAGGGATTAATATCCTTATAAGAAGAAACATGAGAGAGATGATCTCTCTCCTTGTCTCTCTGTCTCTGTCTGTCTCTCTCTCTGTCTCTCTTTGTCAGTCATGTGAGAACATGGTGAGAAGGCTGGCTGTCTACAAACCAGGAAGTGAGCCCTTACCAGACACGGGATCTTGGGCACCTTGATCTTGGACTTCCCAGCCCCCAGAATTGTGAGAAATAAATGTTTGTTGTTTAAGCAACCAAGTCTATGTTATTTATTTATTTATTTATTTATTTATTCATTTATTTATTCATTCATTCATTCATTTTTATAGCAGCCTGAACTAAGATACAGAGCTAGGAAGCACTGGCATTAGATATGAAAAAATATCCAGTGATCTTTTCTCCATTCCATGCTATGAAGATAAAGACTCTCCCTGTTTAGACATGATAATATTTGACTATCTTTGGGTGTGAGATGGGTGGTGCTGCTGGTGTCTACAGTATCACATTAACATCCTAGGCGTTTTTTCCCCCCTCACTCAATAAATTTAGTACCTTAATGCTCTTTAATTATACATTCATAATGAATAAGATGTATAACCAGTTGCCTACATACAATTAATATTAATAAGGATATTCTACTCTGAGAATAAGCATGTACCATTATTGTAGTCTAAGATAGTTTTGTTTCCCTATTGGGTAACATGAACTGATGGGTATGACTAATCTTATTAACTCTTTGAGACATGAAAAAGGTACAGTAATATAACTTAAATGGGAAAAGAATTTGAAAAAGAACAGATACATGTATAACTAAATCACTTTGCTGTACACCTGAAACTAACACAGCATTGTTAATCAACTATGCACCAATATAAAATAAAAATTAGAAAAAAAAAGAAACTTGGTCAGATAAAGGAACTCTTTAAAAATAAAAGAGACGTTTATTCTTTCATTTAGGACATAATGTGAATCCAATGTCATTTATTTAAAAACGTGTTAATTTGGTTAAGAAAAATGCCTTCTACACTGAACAGAATCCATGAATGAGTATAATTGGAGAGAATTAAAATCAGTGATTGTGGCAGAATACTGATTTAGAACACAGCTACTGGATCAAGTGGGATCAAGGGGCCACACAGTCCCTTAGACTCATAGGAGTCCTCTGAAACCTGCTGCTCTTTCCCACATAATAAACTTGAGTGATTATAAAGGGAAGGCACTGGTTACTGGAGGATCCTATAGCTTAAAGGAGAACCAGTCCTGACTCCTTCAGGATGATTTATGTGCTTTTTTGTTTCTTCGGTTGGTTCATTGATTTTAATCTATAGCAAAAGAATCATTTTGTTTGTGGATAAATATCATATCAAGCAACATGAGGTCAGCCATACCACAACGAATGAGCTTAAATACTAATTTAATATAATAAACTAGATCTGAAGCAGACACATGGTTGAAAATTGTCACCTTTGTTATTTTTCCCAAATGCTTTAGTAAATTGCCAAAATCCCATGAAAAGTAAATGAATAATAAACTCATGATCTGAATGTAGATCTTCTGGAACCTAATCTAGACCTCTAAGTAAGTAAAACTTGGAATACACTGTTACAACTGCTTTGTTAAAACATTTATGGTATAGATTTTGATGATGAACAATATTTAACACTTGCAAAGAATAACAAAATTAATATAAAAAGTAAAGTTTTAAAATAGTTGAGTAGGTTACTTGACCTAACCAAGTCTCAGTTGCCCTCCTACTAAAATGGGGTGGAAAGAAACGGAGTTATGTGTGTTACAGCATCTGTTATGATAGCTGGCACAGAGCAGATCACCAATAAAGCTATATTCCCCTCCCTGCCTTTTCCTGTTCTCTCTTCCTTGATCTTTGTATTTCATTCTCATTTCCCCTTTCTTCCTTTTCTTTCATTTCCTTTGCCAACCTTTATGTTTCTTGCTCTCTTTTTCATGAATTATTGTTTACTTTCAAAGACAATGTGTAGTTTAATACTGTAGGAAAAAAAGGTACTGTACGGGCTAATATAATATTGAAGTAGAACCTTATATTTACTTCAAAGGCAAAATGAACAACCCATAGGAAAGAATCTATTTCTAAATCATAAAAGATAAACAATATCAACAATATGGACTATATATTGGTATTATAATCACCAACTACTATGTTAAGTGTTTTATAGTAATTATCATATTTGATCCTCAGAACAACCTTATTAGGTAATAAGCATTGTTATGTACACATGATGGGTGAGGAAACTGGGTTTTAGAGAGCCTAGGGAATTTACCAAGGTTCACACAGCTAGTAATGGTGAAAAATGGATCAGAATCCAGTTTATCTGATTAAACACTGCTCTTTAACCATTATGTCTCTAGTGTTCAAATTTCAGTAGTACACACAAGAATGATTTGGGGCACATGTTAAAATGTGATTCCTGTGCACCATATACTGGGATTCAGTAGATCTGGGGTGGGGTCCGAGAATCTAAATTTTAATAAGCTCCCCAGGTAACTCTCATGCTGATTTTTTTTTTTTACAGACTTTGAGAAATACCACCATCCATTATACTGACATAGCTAACATTGCTTTCTCCGTATGAATTTCTATGAGTCTTTTTAAAACAAGTCATATATTTGAGATTGCTTTCCCTTTTCTAAAAGTTATGATGCTCACTGTCTCACTGTAATTGAGAAACTTACCAGGAGAACAGAAATTGTGATGTGATGTGAAGTGAATGTATTGATATTTGCATAATGACTGCATATGTACGAAACAGGGTTAGTATGATTCAATGAGGCCAGACAACAACAAGCTTTCTCTGTAGGTTTAAGTAAAGGCAGGTAGATAGGGAATTCAGAGAAGAGGGAAAGGAGAAAGGAAGGCAGAAGAAAAGAGAGGACAGAAAAGACAGAACGGGAACACAGTAAAGGAGTAAGCTACTTTTGAACATAAATAACTACATTTCTCTCAAAAGACAAACAGGTTCTGATTAAAATTTGTGTTTTGACAGCTGTGTCTTTTATTTGGTTTTGTTTAGGTCCTCAAATTGATGACAGGGCACACAATCCAATTGGCAGTTGTGATTAAGAGGTCAGGCAGTGAATTCAGTACTTGAAAAAAATCTCGCTCTCTTTCTAGTCTCCCCTTCAACTGGCACTTTAGTCTCCTAACTTATTCATATCAGCAGGAAGCAGTGGCCGAATACCGCCCTCCACACACAAATCTAAGGACAGGCTTCATTATTGCCTTTTGCTTCATGGAAATAAATTCAGTGACGTTTAGATAATCCAGGCACATATATAGCTTTTCAGTCTCAATTATTGTTTTCTTTTTCTCCTTCTGAACTATTAATCTAGTATGAAAAGCTTAAAAAATTAAAAGGCCTTTTAGAAAAGGAATCACTTTTGTCCCCATACAAAAGAACAGCAAAAAAGGCACTCCCAAGGACAGAGTCTGTTAAAAATCAGATTATTTCCACCATGCTCCCCTATTATTCACCTGTCAGTAAAATATTTCCCCTCATTGTCTTGGTTTGAATGCCTATTTTTATCTGACTGGAGCTATATGGTCATTTTTTGTATTTATTACTAAGTTCTTTAGGTTTCCTCCCCATTCTACTCTCCCCACCCCAAAGCGTGTTTTTCTGTTCTTAAAAACTGGGCCACATGCCTCTGAGGAGAAAGTAGTGCATTATTTCATTCCCACCTTTTCTTCTTTTTTGGCATCTCTGAGGCCTGCTATGCCCAGAAGTGCTTCCACTCAAGCTGGACCATCAAATCAATTATCACAGCAGTCTGCTTTCTAAATATGAATGGCAGTGAATGACAACAGGCCAGGCAAACTTTCAGCTTTGATTTGTCATTGGTAATGTAAATTTTTTTTCCTTGCCCCCTCCCCTCCTCCTTTTCCATCTCTCTCAATTTCTCCCAGTCAGTCTCTCCCTTTCCATCTCTCCCTCTCTCACAGATGTTTGAGAGGGTCCAGCCTTTCGGCCAAATTCTTCCCGCTGCTGTCTGCAGCTGCATTGTATCAAATCTTCAAATAAAAGCTTCACCTTTGTGAGTCAGTCACAAGAGAAAAATGGTACTGGGAGCCATTATTGCTATAAAATCTCTTCCTGCTAACCTCTAAGCCTGATTATGACTACATCTGAAGAAACAAGACAATGTTGCATCCTTATTCATTTGGGCTGTTTAAAATTCTTGCCTGCTCCAGTGTTTGAAGCTTCAATTGTTTTGTGCTTAATGTTGCTCATTTCATATCAAGTTTTTGGTTATGGGAAATACTTTAATTTTTAAAGTGTTATTATATCCTAGCTGTTTAAAAAGATTGAGGATGCCATAAAGAGAGAGACTGGTTTAAGCAAACTATAACTAGCTTTCCTAATGCTCTATGTGATCATGAATCCATCACTTTGGTGGGGAGGCCTGCAATTTCTAGTAGACTACAGTGCTTTAGTTTCTTTTCTGAAACTAGAAGCAATTCCTTTCATTGGTCAATGATGCCATACTTTTACCAATTATATTATAAATATTGCTTTTAAAAATGACTTCAGAGCAATAATGTAACTTGAAAATAACAGGCAAGAGAATTAATTATGCCAACCACTATTAACTAGAAATTCTGTACCAGAGTCTTAGAAGACAGATTGTCTTGATTTAGTCAAATAATGATGTGTAAGGCTATGCCTCAAATCAGTTAATTGCTGAATTAAGTTGTTGATTCTGTCATAATTAGCCCACCATAATTGAAAAATACTTATCACAACCTATTTTATGACATGCATATACTGCTCTTTGTGTACTGAAGGTGCAGGATAGGGATACAAGAGTATGAATTATAATCCCTATCCTCTAGAACATCTAATTGAAGAGGTAAGTCACACAGATATTAAAAAAAAAAAAACTATAACAAAGGATACTACTTGCTAAGTGCCAAGGGAATTACATAGAAAGCATAAATTATGTAATTGTGGGAAGCAGATTATTTCAAAATAGGGTGGTTGATGATGCCTTCAGAAGAGATCTGAGCTGTACAGAGTGGAAGCATGGATGAGGTTTTCATAGGTAGAGAGTAGGAAAGAGGTTATTCCACATGGGCAAGTAAACAGCTTAAATTGATTTATTCATTGTTCATTCTTTAAAAAAGTATTTCTGGGGCCTCCCTGGTGGCGCAAGTGGTTGAGAGTCCGCCTGCCGATGCAGGGGATACGGGTTCGTGCCCCGGTCTGGGAGGATCCCATATGCCGCGGAGCGGCTGGGCCCGTGAGCCATGGCCGCTGAGCCTGCGCGTCCGGAGCCTGCGCGTCCGGAGCCTGTGCTCCGCGACGGGGGAGGCCACAACAGTGAGAGGCCCGCATACCGCAAAAAAAAAAAAAAAAAAAAAAAAAAAAGTATTTCTGAGCTCAAAGATCCTTAGTATCTAACTGCATAAATGGTTAACTAAAAATGGACAAAGAAAACCTGCATAAAGTAGAAAAAGGTATATCAATAAGTGGATGAGAACTCTACAGCACAGTCTTTCTGCTTCTTACCCTTAGGCTTGTGGGTATGAAATCCTGGGTCAAAGGTGGCTTTCAAGGGACCAGTACTAGCTATAAGAAATAGGATTCTAGTTCAGGCTGATTAGAGCTTTTAGATGATAGTTCCTGATCTTTTAAGGAATTCTGAGTTGCCCCCAAAGATATCTTTTTTTTTTTTTTTTTGCGGTACGCGGGCCTCTCACCGTTGTGGCCCCTCCCGCCGCGGAGCACAGGCTCCGGACGCGCAAGCCCAGCGGCCATGGCTCACGGGCCCAGCCGCTCCGCGACACGTGGGATCCTCCCGGACAGGGGCACGAACCCGCGTGCCCTGCATCGGCAGGCGGACTCTCAACCACTGCGCCACCAGGGAAGCCCTAAAGATATCTTAATGGTCAATTTCCATCTAGATTTATAATGACGTCCTAGGATGAGGGTGGATGTCCTACAGTGGTCTGGAGCTGTATCCCTTGGGGACTCTTCCTAGACTAGTGTCCAAACCTTCTATATTAGTTTCCTAGGGCTGTTGCAATGAATTATCACAAACCGAGTGGCTTAAAACAACAGAAATGTTTTCTCTCCTGGCTCTGGAGGGTAGAAGTATGAAATAAGGTGCTGGCAAGGTTGGTTCTTTCTGGGGGCTCTGAGGGATAATCTATTCCAGAGCTCTCTCCTAGCTTCTGCTGGTGGCCATCAATCCTTGGCATCCCTTAGCTTGTAGCTCCATCCTTCCAATCTCTGCTTCCATCATCACATGGCATTCTCCCTGTGGGTCTCTGTGTCCATACATGGCCTTCTTATGAGGACAACAGTCATTGGATTTAGGCTCACACTAATTCAGTACAACCTCATCTTAACTTTATTACATCTACAATGACCCTATTTTCAAATAAGATCATGTTTACAGGTACAGGGGAGGTTAGGTCATCAACATATCTTTTTGGGGGGATGCAATTCAATCAACAACACTTTTGGAGCCAGTTATTAAAGTATTATTCCTCTAAATAGGATTACATGATCCCAACCCAATGACTCATTTACCACAATTTTTTTTTCTTTTGAAACATGCAAGTTTGTATGACATCTACACCTAATAAATAACCTGACTTTCAAATAAAATGGAATGTCTAATTTCTAAACTAGTTTAGTACTTATTACAGTTGTCTTTAAAATCTATTCTCTATTTCACATAGTGGGAGCAAGGTAGTGAACTCAAAGCTACATTAGGCCCTGTGGGGAGATAAAAAAATGATAAAAAAAAATTGGCTCCTACTCTCATATAGTTTACAGCCTTGAGGTTTCACTGCATAGAATGTTGGCAATGTAAGGGATCGTAAAGATCATCTATTCTACACCACTCATTTTAAAGATGAGGACTTTGAGGCCCAGAGAGGTTAACTAACTTGCCCAGGGCTCAAAAAGTTAATTGGGGAAATAGAACATGCAAAAGAAACAAATGAAGGGCACAATTTTAAAGAAACCCCACAACGGCTAGTATTCAGTTTTCATATACGAGGTATACACTGAATGGTGATGATGTGCCATAGAAAGACTTGATCGAAGTTTAGCAGTTGCATGCAATTCTGAAGCAGATGCCAAGGCTCTTCCTCCTCTCCTTTGTGCCGATCTCTGAAGCCTCCCAGAAAACAAAGTGATTCCCTGACCTTTCTTTTCCTGGGGCACAGGTGTAGGTCAAGTTTCAGTTGTCTGGGGAAGCAACACCTTTACAGTAGAAAGGTAAGACAGGCTTTCATGACCGTGTTATTCTGTCTGGTGTAATTCTCTGATGACCACAAACGAATCAGGGAGAAGTAGCCCCCAAGGAGGGCGGAGGCTGGGAGGAAGGACTTAGGAATTATAGATCTATCACAGATAAGAGAACTGTCATACGGGGTTCACTCTTTCTTGTTTCCAAAAGGAAATATGCAGTATTATTAACTGATTCTAAAGGAAAAAACAAAAGGTGCATTGCCTACTTCAGATATAACTAACTGCTGGAATGCTTGCAAGGCACTGTCAGTCACAGCTCTTCTTTTCCTTTCTCCTTTTACGGAAAAGTTTGATATTTAAAAAGTGACTACCAAGAACGGAATTAAAATAACCAATCACTAGCGTTAAAGAACAGTGAGGTCCCATGGCATTCTTATCACAACCTAACTGAAGATTTAGCAAGCCAAGAAAAAAATCTGGAAAAAAATAAGAAAAATTTATAGGAAGGAAGCAAGAATTTGTTTATCTTATCTTTTAACCAGCATTAAATCATCATCAAATGAGCCTAGTTTCCCTGAATTAATGGAGCTAGCATTTCATCTGACTTGCCTAATATAGGCACAAGCTTGTTTCTTGCCCATAAAATGTACAGGACTAAAATTAAAGTAGAAAAGCACCACTTTCCAAGCTTACTATTTTGGGATGTATTGAAAAATTAACTATGTTTCCACTAATTTATTCAATATTTCATTCAAAATATCCTTTACATAATTACATTTCTTAGAGCTAACTCTAAGAACTGCAATTTCAAATTAGGTGATTTCCAGTACACCTATATGCCTAGATGGGAATTAACACAAATTTTAGCATCATCAGCTTGAAAACAGAGCTGCAATGAAACCAAATAATGTGTTATAGATTAACATAAATGAATTTACATACTCAGAGATTCGAAGACATAGTAGAATGCCACATTTTCTTTGGGATTTTGAAAAAATAATAAAATTTGACAGTTACCACCTCCATGAGTGTATAACTGTGGAATAGAATTTTTGACTTTACTAGCAACAAGCCTCACAAATTGAATGCTGTAAGTGTATGCACGTCATGATTCTTTGGGGATAGTTACACACTCACGACAATACCAAAAGATGAATTCTCATGAAATGTTTTCACCTGATAGGAAAGTTACGATGTACGCTAACTTTGGAAAACTCCACAAATGATTGACTAACTAGAAGAGTCACTCTTCCACTTATCAGTGACTTATGCCTGGAGAGCTGAGTTTTTGGTCATTTATGATGTAGCTGAGGTGAGGAGCTTTTAAGTATTTTTTTTCATTAGAAATCTCATGAAGATCTGTAATTGGAAAAAGTACTGAGTACCTTGGCATTAAATCTAAATTCTATAATAGTCCCTACACTGTACTTCAGTGGTCAAACACACACGCAGAAATCAATGCGAGATTTCAATAAGACATTGATAGGAAAATATAATTTCACATGACAGTTGAAATTGAAATGTACTTCAATTTGTAATTATTTAATTCACCTTCTGAACACTATAGAGATGATTCACTTGCATAACTTTTTCTTTCTAACACAATGGATTAACCTGAAAAGGATATATATATATATATATATATATATATATATATATATATATATATATATATATATATATATATATATATGTTTTAACATCTTTATTGGATTATAATTGCTTTACAATGGTGTGTTAGTCTCTGCTGTATAACAAAGTGAATCAGCTATACGTATACATATATCCCCATATCCTCTGCCTCTTGCGTCTCCCTCGCACCCTCCCTATCCCACCCCTCTAGGTGGTCACAAAGCACCGAGTTGATCTCCCTGTGCCATGCGGCTGCTTCCCACTAGCTATCTGTTTTACATTTGGTAGTGTATATATGTCCATGCCACTGTCTCACTTTGTCCCAGCTTACCCTTCCCCCTCCCCGGGTCCTCAAGTCCATTCTCTACATCTGCGTCTTTATTCCTGTCCTGCCCCTAAGTTCTTCAGAACCGTTTTTTTTTTTTTTTTTTTTTTTTAGATTCCATATATATGTGTTAGCATACGGTATTTGTTTTTCTCTTTCTGACTTACTTCACTCTGTAAGAAAGACTCTAGGTCCATCCACCTCACTACAAGTAACTCAGTTTCATTTCTGTTTATGGCTGAGTAATATTCCATTGTATATATGCGCCACATCTTCTTTATCCATTCATCTGTCAATGGATACTTAGGCTGCTTCCATATCCTGGCTATTGTAAATAGAGCTGCAATGAACATTGTGGTACATGACTCTTTTTGAATTATGGTTTTCTCAGGGTATATGCCCAGTAGTGGGATTGCTGGGTCATATGGTAGTTCTATTTTTAGTTTCTTATAAAGTACTACAAATTCAATCAAAATAAATTAATTCTACAGCCCAGGTTTTTTTGAAGTCATATCTCACAGTACAAGTTCTGTACAAAAGCACCTTTTAAGCTCTTAAATATTGGTTGAATTTCAGAATTTCAGTCCTCAGACCCAGGAGACATATAATTTAATTAAGATTAGGCAAGATGCAGGCATCGGCTGTACACAATGGCGACAGAGAGGAACTTTAGCTTAGAGTGTTTACACGCTCACTATTACATTTCTATCACAAGCCCAAGCTGAACTTTGCCAGTTTATGCAAATCTTTAGCTCAGGGGAGTGGCTGATGTGTAAATTTACACTTCCACAACACTAACGTGTTAAACCACTACTCCTCTTGACTCCGTGTGAAAAGTACAGCTATAGTTTTGAACTAAATCAAAACACCATAGTAAATTCTGGGTATTTATATAGTTCATGACTTAACCCAAAATTCGAACATGACTTTCTCCATCTTTATGTTAATGTGTTGTGACTTATCTCCAGGTAGACTGAAATCAATGAGAAAATATGAACATTTCACTTAGAATGACAGACTTAGGAACTTCCCTGGTGGCGCAATGGTTAGGAATCCGCCTGCCAATGCAGGGGACACGGGTTCGAGCCCTGGTCCGGGAAGATCCCACATGCCATGGAGCAACTAAGCCTGTGAGCCACAACTAATGAGCCTGCGCTCTAGAGCCTGCGAGCCACAACTACTGAAGTCTGTGTGCCTGGAGCCCGTGCTCCACAACAAGAGTAGCCACCACAATGAGAAGCCTGTGCACCACAGTGAGGAGTAGCCCCTGCTCGCCGCAACTAGAGAAAGCCCACACGCAGCAACAAAGACCCAACGTGGCCATAAATAAATAAATAAATAAATAAATAAATAAATAAATAAAAATTAAAAGAAAAAGAAAGAAAGACTTAGATGACAGGAAATTTCTCAAGTATTTATGTACTGGGTTCTAACAACACAAAGTAAAGCTGCAATCGACTGAATTTTACATGGAATATGGTGCACGTAGGTGGATTTCTAACGTCTTCCTGATGACTCATGTACAGTGCTCTATTGTTTTAAATGGGTCATGTTGTTCACTCTGGAATACTAATGGTATTTTGTGATCAATTCAGGAAGCCCTACAACCTTTCCCTAAATTACTGGGAGATGCAGCTTGACAACTGTATTTACTTAGCTAGCACAATAATTAGAATCTAAAACTTTCATTTCAAGATGGCATATCACCTAACTATATAGCTCTGTCAATAAGCCATTTTCTTGGCAAAGAACTGATTGATGGTTCATTCTTAACATGCTTGGAGAAACACATCAATAAGATAACCCATGCCTTTTTTCACTCTTTAATATCTACAGATAATCTCTATTTCAGATGACTCTAAGTAGCTAAACACGAATAAAAACGAACACCTTTCTGGCTCATTAAGGCAAGTGCTCAAGCTGTCATTAGCATTACCTCTCTGCAAATGCAGTATGGGATATGCAGTAGGCCTTGTCTGCTGCAGAAACTAATGGCACAAAGTTACCTTTTGACAGCAGGACTAAATTTACATACTTTACATATTCAGTGAGTAAAGAATAATTTACATTAATCAAATAGGCTATGTTTGGGGGACTTCCCCCTTCCCCATTTGAAATATACCTATGCACATCGCAGGCCTAGTCACCCAGGACTGCATACTAAACGAATTAATTGTGCCAAAGCCAAAGGGGGCCTTTTCTCCTTATTTAATCCTACTCATTTTCTAGAGTGCAACTGTAAACTATGCCTCCAAAACAAGTCAGGCCTGAAAAGCTGAGATGCTCTGGTTTTCATCCTCAGACCTACTAGGCTGACTACCTGTCAGATAAGGTTGAAGGCAGGATTATGCCTTGAAATGCTGACAAACCACAGATTTTTATCACTAAATCAAACCTGCTGGGTTTAAACTCTGTGAACTTTAATGATTTCATATTTAATTAAAAGAACGAGATTAAACCCAAAGTGGAGGGGTGAGGGTTCTGGCAAAAGAGAATCAGGGAGTTGTTGGGGATGAGACTTCATTTTCACAAATCAAATTTCTCACTTGTAGTAAAGCAAGGTTTCCATATAGAGGAGATTCCAGGAATCACTGGGCTGCACAATACTGGAGGTTATTTAGTCTATCCCAGAATGATAATCATCTACCCTGTTCTTAAAAATCTCCACAGGAAGAGGTTCTGCATGTGTTTAGAAGGTTTCCAGCTGCTAGGGGCACAATGTCAGTTTACTGGAGATGGAGAAAATAAAAATTGTACTTCAGGGCCTCCCTGGTGGCGCAAGTGGTTGAGAGTCCGCCTGCCGATGCAGGGGATAGGGGTTCGTGCCCCGGTCTGGGAGGATCCCATATGCCGCGGAGCGGCTGGGCCCGTGAGCCATGGCCGCTGAGCCTGCGCGTCCGGAGCCTGCGCGTCCGGAGCCTGTGCTCCGCAACGGGGGAGGCCACAACAGTGAGAGGCCCGCATACCGCAAAAAAAAAAAAAAAAAAAAAAAAAAAAAAAAAAATTGTACTTCAGCAAGTAAAAGGCAAGAATGATCTGTGCTTCAAAGGTTGCTTTTATTGTTTTGTTTTTCTTTAATGTAAGGTAAGACAACATAATTACCAGTCCTTTCAGAGTATCTTGTTTCATAATGGAAGAGTCATAAGATATTGAATTATTTAACCAGTAAGTACTCACTGATGGTCTACTCCAGCACTTGGCACACTTTCTCTGTAAAGGGCCAGGTAGGAAGTACTTTAGGTTTTGTGGGCCATAGGGTCTCTGTCACAACTGTTCATCTCTAGTGTTGTAGCCCCAAAGCAGCCATAGACAATAGATAAATGAATGAACATGGCTATAGCTCAGAAAACTTTATTCTTCTTCTTGTTATTGTTTTCAACCATTTACAAATGTAAAACTCATTCTTAGATTTGGGGCCAGATTTGCCCTGTAGGCCAAAGTCTGTCAACTCCTGGTCTAGTCTATATTTAAATCATTATGTAGGGGAGAGAAAATAGTGTCAAACAGGGCCACTTTTCATAATGGTTGGAGAAACAAGGATAAAAATCTTAAAAGACTGGCTAATAATACAGTAAAGGGCTAAAGCATGTAGGACAGCCCATGTGGGCTAAAAGAACAGGGGTGAGGGGGACATGACTCTGTGACAGTAGAACAGTCAGAACGGGACTCATGTATCGACTAATTGTACCAGAAAGAACTAGCTGGATTAATATAGATGGAGAAGAGAAGAAAAGATAACTCCAGGTGAGAGAAATAATATGAACCAAGATAGAGGAACATGAATTAGCAGGATTCATTTATGGAGAAGTAGAAGAAAGGCCTAATGAAGTAGTATCAATTGGAGAAATTCATTGGCTCATTCAATAGATAATTTTTGATCACTTCTGTGCCAAGCATTTTACTAATACTAGAGATACTGTGACAATTTTAAAACTTACGTCAATCCTCAACATCTCATTCATTTACATTTAAGGTAGAGATCTGTGATTTAAACCATAAAGGGAATCCAAATGCAAAATAAAAATCTCTTTGTGACCCACCCAAGGCCTGATCAGTTAAGTGTTCACACCTAACTTCCTCTCCTAGAGAAATGGCAAAATCACGGAAACTTCCTATGAGTAACTTCCAGGGACCCTTTGAAGATTATAATTTTCAAAGGGATTATTATTTTATTGGCTTAATTCACTGGAACTGGACATAGTGTCATTAGCCCTAACAATGGAAGCCTTTTCAGCAGTGAAGTAAATTACTATGGAAAAGCCTGAAGTATTTTTCACCAGAGATCTTTAAGAAAAGGATTTATATCTACCTGCATGAGATGACTCAGGATCACTAATGCCTAGAGCACAGCATGAATTTTCAACTCTATGATTTGAAAACTCTTAAAAGTATTCCAATGACTATTTCCACAAATTAATTACTCAATTCTTTAAAAATGTAATGGTGTTACTAGCCTTATTTGAGGCCAGAGCTAAAAATTCGGCTACAAGTGTTCCTAGGAGTATGATGGAAGAAAATCTGAACGATCTCATAAACCTTTTGCATGAGCCCTCAAGTGAAAGGCAACGTTGCAAGGAAATAGCAGAGTGTGTGGTTTGGAATTAGACAAACAACTAGACAAACTAGGCAAATTAGAACTGGTGTTCAGATTCTGATTCAACTGCTCACTAGCTGTGACCTTGGCCAAGCTACTTCTCTAATCCTCTATTCCTTCTCCTGTAAACTTGAGAAAATAAAAGCTAACATTCCAGAATATTGTGAAGATGTAGTGAGATGGTTACTAATACAGTGCCTTTGCAGAAAGAAAAGGGAACTGGGTAGAATGAACAGCTTGTTTTGCCATTTGATTATCTTGAAAAGTCACGTTGTACAATCATCCCATCTTGTTTAAAACAGCTCTTAGGCCAGTAGCCGATCTTGGATTAGCCCTTGTTGTGCAAGGATGATTTACCATTGTAGAAAAGAAGAAATAAACAAAAAGTCTTTGAAATATGCAAAAAAAAGAGAGATAAGTGTTATACTGTTCCTGGAACACTGAATAAGACAAAATGATGAACAGTACATTTATAATACAGGCTCAGGATAAAAATGAGATTATAGATTAGACACAAATCACATTTTTATTTCATTGGTTATTATGCAGTTCATGATGAATGTGTTACACAAAAAAGGAACAAACTGGTTATTGCCAGCATTCCATCCCAAGCTGCATTCTTGCTTCTTTCTTTGGAAAGTAGTAAGTTAATGAATAGATGCTATTTTCTATGATACGGATGTCCTTCACTATTACAATCTATTGAATTCAGCAATGAATGCATATTCATGAATGTGCACTCTTCTCAAAACAGGGATTTAGACAGTCTACTTCATTAAACATAAGTTTATTTTTCTTCCAGGTGTCAGCCAGGGAATCAACATTTTGGTCAGTGGCCTTTTCTTGATGTTTGTCCTAATGGATGCCACCTGGAAATAAAATCAACTTATGTTTAATGGAATAGATTTTCTAACTCTCCGTTCTGAGAAGGCCATTATTTCAGGAAGAAGTAATTAATTCTAAATATCAGAATTAAAACATAGATTCATAAACATAACTAGCTTAATTTGGTGTTGATTAAAACAAGAGTTAAACAAAAACTACATAATTTGCATTTTATTATTTATTCACATTATATTGATGATGCTAATAATTACAGCCTGCATGCCATCATCCACTTGTCATTTTCTTAGGTGAACTGTTTATTTTGCTAATCCTACTGGGGTTTCTTGCATATTTGATGAGGCCAACTGTGTCACCCATCAGTCTGTTCGAGTTACAACAGGTATACACAACACATTACCTTTGTGTTGATCTAGCGATCAAAGCTCCTGATCACCTAAATGGTTAATAAATATTAGCTAATGTGTTAGTGTTAAATAAAATGTGTACATAAAACCTAACAAACTGCATATTCAAACTGCATATTCTTGGTTTCCTTTACAAGTAATGATTCAGTTTTAAAAAGCCCTTTGAAGTGTTATATTCATGCTCAAGCAATAGATATACCAAAGTCAAACATAAATAATACAGGCTTGCTAAATAGAAAAAAATACACCTTGACGATACGGCTGAAACACAAGAAATAATTTTGTTAAATTTTGTTAGACCAAAAGGAATGGGGAATGGGGTGGTAAAGACCATATATATGCTAGATTCACACAGTAGTTTCTGTTTTGGGTGTTCAGTTAAGACCAATCAACATCTGAGCACCTTCTGTGTTTCCATTGCTGTGGTAAGATACTGGGGCTACTCTATTCACTCTAGGTGACGATGATGATTACAAAGAGGACAGTGGCAGCCATGCTCATAAGTGACTGTGGCCAGAGGCTGACATTTGGAACATTATAATGACCTAAAAAAAAAAAAATGTCTACTCCCTGGTATGGACAATGTGACAGCCGTAGGGATACAATGTGGAAAAATCCTAAGTGGGAAATTTTTGCTTCTATTTTTTTTTTAAAGTATTCTCCTGCCAGCTTGATCTGACTGACAGCTCTTACAGACTGACCTAATGAACCTTCAGCCTGGGAGCCTTTGCATATTCCCTGATAAGCAGTGAACTCAGGTTTTACTGTAGGCATCATATCCTAAGCCCCACTGATCTGACTAAAGTGGCACGGCCTCCAAATACCACCACAAATAGTTAGTGAAGGCCAATCCCAGCAGAAATGTTGTCAAACTGATTTTTCAGCTTTTCTAGTCCCTCTGCAAATCAGCTCAAATCACATTGTTCCAGGTTTAGATGAAGCATCTAATTGTATATCCCCATAGAAAATACATGGTCTCTGCTAGAATTTTCCAAAGGGGTAAATTATGGCATATGAAAACACCAGAGAGACACAAGGATATATGCAAAGTATCTGCTTATTCCCCTATAGACTGTGAAATATATTTTAAAGTTTAAAAAACGCTACCATTTATCTTATAGTTATTTTATTTTTCTGTTTCTTCCTTAGCTATTAGAGCCAGCTTATAAATGTACAACAGGTAAGATGAGTCATAAGGCCAGGACAGGAATGAGTCAGGACTGCAATTAACACCAAAAATGTGTCCTGTACAAAGGGAGTCCCTGGGTCACCTTTAGAAGGAGTCTTCTACACTGCATATCTTAGGTATTAAAGGCTAATTCCACCAGTAAAGTGTGCAAACCAGTATACTACTCTATTAGACAGAAGGAAGACAGTGCATTGGTTTCAGATCTTTGTGCAACAGCAACAAAAAGGAATTAGTCTAACTATTAGTAGTTTCCTAGAAATAACGAGTGACTTACCTTGGAATTAAATGAGGATCATGGGACTTTACGGTATGGAAGCTGTGATTAACATTTCAAACTTCAGAAACCACTTTTATGTTGGACTTTTCCTATGAGTTATTCTTAAATTAAGTAAATTGATTGCTCTAAATCTTAGATAAAGGGCGTGCTCATGGGATTATATTTAGATAGAATTCTAATTGTAGCTTTAGAATGGTCTTTCACTCCTCTTAGAATGACTAATCTAGACACTCATTTAAAAAAGAGGGAAATGGGGGCTTCCCTGGTGGCGCAGTGGTTGAGAATCCGCCTGCCGATGCAGGGGACACGGGTTCGTGCCCCGGTCCGGGAAGATCCCACATGCCGCGGAGCGGCTAGGGCTATGGCCGCTGAGCCTGCGCGTCCGGAGCCTGTGCTCCGCAACGGGAGAGGCCACAACAGTGAGAGGCTGGCATACCGCAAAAAAAAAAAAAAAAAAAAGAGGGAAATGAAGACATTTTAATCTATAGGAAAAGAGAAAAAATATATACAACACTTTTCTCAAATCACTTTTCACATACAGCATATTTAACCCAATGATTTTGCATTTGTCTGCAGAAATACATACAAACATATCTACACACGCACACACACACATTTAAGCTACACAGCTGTCATGAAAAGACAGTGTCTAAGCACCAAAATGAAACCAGGTCCATCTATTTTGCTGAATTTCAACTACCCCATCTGGAGCTTCTGCCTGTATTTGCAGCACTGATTGTGTTTAACTATGGCAAAACAACAACAAAAACAACAACAACACACAAGAATTAGTTAAACTGTCTGGTTCAGGAGGAGATCCATGGCAAGGTGTTCTTTTCCTTCTTCTCAAAGCTCTAAATTCATCTACTTAATTTCTTGTGTGTACAAAGCACTTTAATCTATATTTTTTCTATGTGGGCATAAGAAAAAGTATACTGATCATGGGTCAGAGTAGCTGACCAAATTATTTTAAGTCTCATAACTGGCTAACTACGGACTGAACTGGGCATTTGTATTTTGTATACTTTCTTATAATTTTGATACTATAAGTCATGTGAATGATTTTTTAAATAACCTCCATGTGTTGGTAAATGAGATCTATCTTCATTAACGTAGTTACTTTGGGAATTACAGAATCAAGTAATGATGGTGTGAAACATTTGTGAAGTGCCTCTTTGGGATATATTTAGAGTCAGCCTCACATTCTTCCGACTAGTCTCAGTGACAGCAAATCTTTGATCTTTTGTAGTGGGTTTGAGTTTTGGAAAACAGATGAGTATTTCAGAGCCAAATAGAATAAATAAGCTGGGTAATTAAGCCGTGTAATACTAATGTTTGGTTAAAAGCTAGGTGCGACTATAAAGAAATGATACTGAATTTCTTCTTTAGCTCAAATCATGGTACTTTGAAGAACATTTATTGGGATAAATTAATTCTTGTTGGTTTGGTAATAAAAGCAATATATTCATTAAGATATAATAAACGCATAAATATATAGGTACATGTGCGTGTGCATGCAAGTGGCAGAATTCTAAAGCTAGACAGGATCATTTATCTTACAGATAAGGAAATGGAGGCCCAGCATTTTCTATTCTCCTAGTGAAGTAGCCAGCATATAGTAAAGTGCTTATTAAGTGGTAAAATATTATCTACGCAGCCAAAACAATGATCTATGGAGAAATACACAGTATGTTTGAAAACAGCATTAGTGCTAGGATGATGGGTATAGAAAACAGACCATTTGCCTGCCCTTTCTATACTTGAAGAATCTGCTCTTCCAAACAGTCAGTGCAAGAGGCAACCATCCTATGGACCCTGTGATCTTATCCCTCCCTGGTTGATTGTACACAGGTTGGACACCCGACTCAAGGGGAATAAATCCATAGGCTAGGCTGGGCCAGTTAGATTCTGTCACAAGAATCTGCACTCAAAGGGACCAATGTCACATAAAGATAGGGACTTGAAGAAAGGGTCACGCTGTATCACAGCTGTGGCAGTCATGTTCAAACAAAGGAAACCAATGAAGAAAAAGAGGAGACAGAGATGAGTGAGACCATGGAAGGTCAGAGAAAGCAACTTATATTTCTAACTTGCCAGTTTTGGTTCCAGCCCAAGGCACACTGTGGTCTAACTGTTGTTTCCTGTCCTTGGATGCCCAAAAGGTCACCTATCATATCCTTGGAGAAATCCCCCTTCACTCAAGCTAGCTTGACTAGATTTCTCTTCCTTTTAACTAAGCAAGCCCAGAGACAATGTGTTATTGGGCTACTATTCCCTCTTTTAGCTTTTTAATAAAAAAAATTAGGAAAACAATTTTTAAACTGTTCAGGGAATGGCTGAATGCCCAGAAAGATTAAAGTGATTCCCTCCAAGTCATTCACATAGCAACAAGTTAGAAACCAGATCTCCAAACTCACCATACAGTACCTATCAGTAGAGTATGCCATTTCAGAGCATAGACCTGGGAGCTACATGACCTTGGGAATCTTACCTAACCTCTCCTTGCCTCAGTTTCCCCCTCTATAAAAGGGGGTATAATAATAGTACTTAATAAATAGGGTTGATGTGAGAAATTAGTTATCATATGACACAAGTAGTAATAGCTGATTGAACCTGTGTAGGAACCTGACCTAAAGGGCAGTCATCCTAGGCTCTGGTACAGAAAATATAGGAGGGGCTAGGTGCACCAAATAACATTCATCACACAGGAATATGGAATTGGGACCCAAGAGTCTTTGTCAGGGGGTAGAAGGGGAAGTTAGATTGGGATAAGTAAAGTCTCCCTCCAAGCACAGGATAAGCAAAGTACTCCACTCCCCCCCCCCAAAAAAGCCCATGAACTCATGCTGTGGAGGACCTGAGAACTACTTGGAATATAAAACAAAGATCCCACTTCTGGGGATCTGGCTCTAGATGTACAACATTTCTTGTCCTCAATTCCCTTGAGCCTCTCTGTATCTCTTCAATAAATACTCAGTTTAAATAGTTTTTTGTTTCTTGAAATCAAAAGAGACAAAATTAAGTAAAATACTTATTAATATTAGCTTACCTTTTAGTATGAACATTAAAAGTAATGACATACACAGGGCATAGGCAGTCAGGGATGGCCCATATGCTTTCCATCTCAAACATGTTTTTCCAGTGTTCTTGCACTCTTTTCCTGCATTGTCAACACAATACCCGCATTTCTCTCTTTCTGGGTAAAAGTGCTTTATCACCACCTTATCACCAGGAACTAAATGGCACAGGTCTTAAGAATGAGTAATTAATTATTCTATATCCATTTAGAGTCATTGGATTCATTTTGTTTAACATGATAGAGAATAGTTTAAGCCTACATTCTTCCAATTAAAATGTGAAAATGTTCCTTACTGAGACCAAACTCTAGCGTATGTTCTATAATTAGCACCCTGAAAATAATTTTTAAAACAGCAAACCAGCAACCTGAGCACAAACCAGAAGAAAAACAAGATGACTGCAAATTGTAAACAACTTCAGATGATTTATAGGGAGAGAATTCTACAAAGCTTCCTTAATGTCAGGATATAAACAGTTTTTAGTGCTATTTAGTTAAATGATAATTATAGAACTCATTGAACTGAATGAGAATCAGGATCGTCAGACAAATGCTTGTAAGGGGTTAATTAATTCATATGAACCGCACAGCTCAGCTGAAAATGGGCTCATTATTCTAAACCACAAACTTTGTTTCTTAGTACTGTCCTTTCTCTATCAGATTCACCCTGTTACAACCCCATCCCCAGTAGCATATGTCAGGAGATAGAAATATTTAAAAGGAAATGTGAGCTAAAGGCACTTTACAAGGGTACATCGGGGGGTACAAAGATGTCTGCTGGAACACTGAAATGGAAAGATCATTTATTAGTACACCATGGTTCATAACATCCCAAAGGGTTCAATATTTTCATTAAACACACAAACAGATCCCCCTCCTCCTTTTCAAACGCCTCATTACAGCTAAGCCTGGAGCTCTTTTCTTAAAAAGTTTTCCTCTGAAATTATTAATAATTTGAAGTTCCCTACAGGCCAAGAGTATTATTACAGTCAAAATGCATCAATATGTATATATACTTATATATTCTCTTTTATGCTATTTTAAATAACAAAGTATTTAGTGGGAACAGTAAAGAATTTATAAGCTATATACAGAAAAGCCTAGAGGAAGATGGCAATATCCCAGGCTCTAAGGCAACGGCTCTTGAAGCTTATTAGGTGGCTATAGGAGACTGTAATAGGATTATGAGTTTTGGTTTAGCCTGTCCATCATTTCAAAATCCCCGTAACTAAAGGGAATATCTTCATAGGGGTCTCAGTTTAATATTGAAGCTGCCTTTTTTAATTCTTCCTATTTTATAATGCTGAGTGCTAATTAGTTCCATCCACTTTCTTCAGGCTTGTCAATAAGGCAACTTGGAAGCCAAGAACCTGCTGAATTATGGATTAACCAGTTCTGTAACAGCATGTTCAAGCAACCTAGTTAGCTACTCCAAAGCATAATGTTATCATGGGTACAGGAGAGCACAAAACACTCTTTTGTTATTCTCTGCTTAAAAGCAGAAAAATAACTCCCTAGAAGTAAACTGTTTATTTTGGATGTGTTAATGAACATTTTGGATACGTGAACTAAAATAAATAACATTTATTTTCATGTGCGTCTGACATTGCCTATCACATTCACAACATCCACAATGTCTGCTACAGAAAATGACAAACTAGTCTTAAAATTCTTTTTTGCACATACCATGCGAACAAATTTTAAAGGCAGCAAAGATTGGGAGATTGAATCTGACTAGCATGAGTTCCCTCGTTTACCCTCACTTTTATTGAACCTTCACGCTAACCTCCCTGAGCCTTCCCATCACTTTCCTACTTTTGGCATTTCAATCAACTCCTTTACTCTGCAGCTAGACTCTAGAATCAGTCCCTTAGTATCATAAATTCTACAGTGAGAAGGGATGTTAGAGATAAACTGATGTAGCTCTCTCATTTCACAAGGGAATTAACTGAGATCCAAAGGTCAAGTGACCTATTTGAGGGTCATACAAGCTAGGTGATTGTAGAGGTGAAAAATGAACCAAAGTCTCCTGATTCCCTGTTCAATGCTCCTTCACTTCTACATCATAACCATCCCACTCTGGCCTCACTAGGCTACTGAGCTACTCCTCCAATAACCTGGGATCACCCTCCCCAGACATTCCTTTCCTTAGGCTCCAGGAATCGAGCTATGTTAGAGTAAGGACAAAACTCCACTTGGCTGTATCTACTCTGTGCTCCCTGGCTTACTCGCCAAGTGTGTCCAAACTCCCCTTGTGTCCACAGGCTTCCAACTCTGCCTTCCTTTCCTCATTCCTAAAGGATGATCTTGATTTCTACCTTCTTGTCTGAATGAGTCTGTCTCCCAAAAGTTTCACCATCTGCTTTTGCCTAGACATCAATTACCTTCTCTACTGTCCGTCTTGGTGGTAGAAACAGCTCTCCTTTTCTTGCCTCCTAAAGGTTAACGCTCCTACACTTATTTCCTTCCTCCTGAGCACCTTCCATCTCTCCTTCTTAACTGCTGCCATTTCTTTAAACCCAAACTAATATAAATAATTGATAATAATGAATAGTGCAGTAATAGCAACTAGCTAGTATATACAAAGTGCTTATTATGTACTAGGCATCATTTTAGGTACTTTGCAAGTATTAATTCTTTTAATCCTCATAATAACCTATGAGGTAGGTATTACTATCATGCTCATTTTATAGATAACGAAACTGAAATATAGAGTGCTTAAGTAACTTGACCAAGATACACAACTAGGAAGCAGCAATGCTAGGATCGGAACCCAGATAGCTCAGCTCCAGATTCTGTGCTCCGAATCATCACACTGCCTCTTTAGTATGTATCTCATCTATACCATCACTTATTACCTCCATTACGTTGGGCAACTTACTGAACTTCTTGGAGACACAGTTTCCTTATATGTAAAATGAGAATAATATTGCTAATCTTGTAGGATTGATATGAGGATTAAGTGAACCAGAGAATATATGTAATCCACCATGCCTGGCATATACGAAGTATTCAGTAAATAACAGTTAATTTAATAGTGATGACATTAATAGTAATAAGAACCAAGCCTCGATTTTACTAAAAAAAAAATTAGATATTTCTCCCAGAGGGAGACAAGCTTTATTATGTGTTTAAGAACTGCTTACCAAGGACTATTCTAAGCACTTGACCAGTGTTAACTCATTTAGTCCTCAAAACAACCATCAGGTGAATCCTACTATCATTTCCATTTTGTATATGAGAAAACTGAGACACAGAAGCAATGAACTTCTCCAAGGTCACAAAGCTAGAAAGGGGCAGAACCAAGATTTGGACCCAAGCAGTCTAACTCCAGAGTCTATGATAGACAGATTTCAATGTAACAGTTTGTTGCAGGAGGGCAAACTTGAGATACCCATGTCCTGGTAGAATAGCATAGACACATACAGCCACAGTAAGTATGTAAAGGTACCATCTAGTGTAGTTCCCCAAACTTGTCAACTCAAGAGAATTACCTGGAGATTAAAAAAAAAAAAAAAAAAAAAACAGAATCATGGACCCCATTCCATACCTACTAAGTCAGACTCTGGGCATGGTGACCAGTAGAAGTTAATAGAGGAGCAAATCAGAATCACTTAGGAAGCTTTTTCAAAATCCCCATGCCTAGGACCCACCCCTGGAGATTCTGCTTCAGCATATTCATGGTGGTTCCCAGACCTCACTTGTTACCTTTGGGGGATGCTAGGGAGCCAACAAACCATTCTGAAAACAAACCATTTGTAAATAAAGGGAAAAACAAGCATTTATCCTGCCTTCTCTGTACAAAATATACTTCGATGTAACCAAATGGCTGATGAGAGGACATTGCTCTTTATCGAAGTATTCCAAATAATAAAAAAGGAGGGAAAGATAGAATATCACTCTTTTGAATTCATGGATCTAGGCAATGACTGTCAATAGCTGCCAATATAAGAAGAGCCAACAAGCCATCATGTGCTCCATTATAAAATGACACACCTATAACTACAAGGAGGTCTTGCCCAAAATATGGAACCTGAATCTGATCAAGCTTTTATATCTAAGTTTATAGGAAATGTATGGAGTGGGTGGGGTGGGGGGCAGGCAAGGATATATGTAAATGACACCACTGGGATGCAATAAGCAAACTACAAATTCTATCAGATAAATGACCTGGTTGCTTCAGCAAAAACAATTTTGAGAATTATAGTTAAAAAACTTATAATTAAAGTATAATTATACAAATTATAATTAAATTAAAATTTTAATTTTAAAAAAGAGAGAGAAAGAGAGATGTAGTAGCCAGCCTCCAAGACGACTGTCCAATTATCCTCACCCTTTGGTGTTCATGTTCTAGTGTATTTCTCTCCCACATTGTTTCTGGGTTGGTCTGTATGACTAATAGAATATGCCAGAAGGGCTGTTATATCATTTCCAAGGTTAGGATATAGAAAGTACTGTGGCTTCCTCTTTGCTCTCGCTTAGATCACTCACTCTTGGGGAAGCCAGCTGCCATGTTGTGAAGAGACTCAAGATGCCCTACAGAGAGGACCACACGGTGAAGATGTGAGCTTGAAAGCCCATTCTCCAGCCTCAGTCAAGCCCACAGACTATTGCAGCTATGGCGAACATCCTGACTGTCACTTCATGAGAGACAATGAGACAGACTAAGCTGCTCTCAAGTTCCTGACACAGAAACTTTGAGATAATAAATATTTGCTATTTTAAGCTGCTAAGTTTTGAGGATAATTTATGTAGCAACTGATAACTAATACAAGGGGGATCTCACAGTTTTTTTTAAAAAAATAATTTATTTTTTTTATACAGTAGGTTCTTATTAGTTATCTATTTTATACATATTAGTGTATATGGGATGAATTGGGGAGAATCTCACAGTTTAAAAGAACAATAATAATAAATAGAACTTATTTAGTTCCTGATTCAAACAGGAAAGGGGGAGAGTAGTAGACAATCAACAAAATGTGAAAACTAGATATTTGTTATTAAGGAACCTTTTTTTTTTTTTGGATACATGCACCCCAATGTTCACAGCAGCACTATTTACAATAGCCAAGACATGGAAGCAACCTAAGAGTCCATCGACAGATGAATGGATAAAGATGTAGTGTATATGTGTGTGTGTATACACATACACACACACACAATGGAATATTACTCAGTCATAAAAAAGAATGAAATAATGACATTTGCAGCAACATGGATGGACCTAGACATGATCATACTAAGTGAAGTAAGTCAGACAGAGAAAGACAAATACCATATGATATCACTTATATGTGGAATCTAAAATATGGTACAAATGAACTTATTTACAAAACAGAAACAGACTTGGACATAGACAACAAACTTATGGTTACCAAAGGGGAAAGGGAGGGGGGAGAGATAAAACAGGAGTTTGGGATTAGCAGATATGACTACTATATATAAAATAGATAAACAACAAAGACATATTGTATAGCACAGGGAATTATATTAAACATCTTTTAATAAACCATAACAGAAAGGAATCTGAAAAGAATATATATATGTATATGTATATATATGTTTTTCTCTCTCTCTATATATATATATATAGAGAGAGAGAGAGACACACACACACACACACACACACACACATATATATATATATATATATCTGAATCACTTTGCTGTATACCAGAAATTAATACAACATTGTAAATCAACTATACTTCAATTTAAAAAAATTAAAGAACACTTTTTTGGGCGATAAGACATGATAATATTATTTGGTTATGTTAAAAATAATCCTTATATTTTGTGGATAGATATGGAAATGTTTACAAATAAAAATTAAGAAGTAATGTCTAGGATTTGCTTGAGAATATCCAAGAGTGGGAGTATAGATGGAACAAGATTCATGAGGAGCTGATCATTGTTGAAGCTGGGTGCTGAGTTCATTATATTGTTCTATTTGGTACGTATTTGAAAATTTCAAAATAAAGAGTAAGGGGGGAAAAAAGGACTGGCTGGCCACCAAGGCGCGATATCAGATGAAGCAATTCCAGCTAAACCACCCAATATGGAGAGGCAATTTCCCAATCCATACCTTGTACATTCATACGGATATATATATATGTGGATGAGGTAAGAGCGGTGAGATGAAGAGCATAATGTGGGCCTTAGGAAGGGGGACTGAGGGAAAATGAGGGAACTTGGAAGATTAGGTCATTTACTAAGATTGACAGGTGTGAGTTTCAGTTTGCAGGATTGGGGAGAGTATAGAAAATCTGAAAAAGGCACCAATGCATGTGGCTCAGTGAATAATGAATAAGGAGATTGCTAAGCAATAATGAAGACTCAATTAATGCTACAAGCATACTGCATACATAAAAAATGAAGATAATATTTGAGATTCTTCCACGGGGGCCATGAATTCATTTTTAGTATTTATTTTGTTTTGTTGTTGTTGTTTGATTTTTATCTTTAGGAGGAGAGGATTGAGTAGCAACTGTGCTTCAATTGTAACACGACTAGCAGAGAGATATGATTCTAAATACTATATTCTGTATGTTGTATATGTTTTTCCCAGGAAATTTTCCAAATATCTTGAATAATTTATGGTTTGATTTGAATACTTTGCAATAGTTTGGAAATATGTAAATATTTCGTCTCTTACTTTGTGAAAGTCTGAAAAAGCAAGGGTCAACCAGCAAAGACAAAAATCAAACAGTAAAAACCTCATATTTGAGAAAAGAAGATATGTTTCAACATCTAACTGGGCCATTTACAAAAGAATAAAGACAATCACTGCAACATTTGTTCCCATGGCCATCTGAGAATAATCCCTCAATAAATAACTATGGACACTTAGGAAAAGAAGCTTAGATATAATAATACTGCATAATTTAATAGGACAAATCGCTGCAGAGCAATTTCATTTTAAAATAGAAAAGAACTAAAATGATATCTCAGCTATCCAGAAACTTCAGAAAATGCATTGGTCTGGATAGCTGAGGGTTTATAAATTTTAAATAACAACGTTTTTTTAGCTTAGCTATTTTGTATAGAAATGTTTTGAAGATGTATTATACACTTTGCTGCCTTCATAAAGGGAATCTACTAAAAATACATCTTTGCTGATTCACATAATTATCATGAACATCAAAGACTGTGCTGCGCTCTAAATCCACCAAGGTCCTCAGGGCATACCTGAGGTACGTCTATTTGTTTCTTTAAATACACCAGAACTACTCTGTGTTTAAAGTTCTTTTTCATCTTAAAAATTTCATGTTTAAATTATTATTTTATTAAATCCAATGATATAATCAGCACATGGTCACGACAGAATATTTTGAAAAGTAGAAAGTAAAAATCACCCATAATACCATGACATAGCCACAAAGCCTGTTAATATTTTGACATATTTCATTCTGATTTCTTTTTAGAAACTATATACATATATTTTACTTAGCCGAGATCAATTATAACCAGTTTTGTATCCTGTGCTTTTGCTTTGCGAATTAGTTCATCTCCTCTACTGGAGTCAGCATATTAGCTATCATTTATTATTGCTGCCAGTGGGTCTTAACATAACCGTCCCTCTCCCCATCCTACTACGCTGTTTCCCAATTGCTGGGGGATGAAAAACCAGAAAACCCAATTTCACAGAACTGTGTCTAACAGAAGAATAAATAGATTTGAGCAAGGGACTGGGAAAGCTGTCTTCAGATGAAAGTCCATGTGCTATTGTTTAGGGACTTGATCACATTCCTTTTGCCTATTCAGAAATCTTTTTGTTTTTGTTTACTTTTAGGCTTATGGCCATGTTTTGAAGAGACAAATGCCATTTCCAGGTAGGCATGATTGCTGGAATAGCTGAATTTCAGAGAAGTGAAGTGTTACTGTACTGCAATGCCAATTAATACCATATTTGAATGCATGAGTCTGATCTACCATCTTTCTGGTACACAGACAAGAAAGGACCCACTCCAATTCATTCTTGCTGAATAAGCAGCAACAATGTACATCATCTCTCTTCAGAAGAATGAATTGCTTACACATCTGTGTTCCTACACCACCATGTATTCACTTCAATATTAAATCATATTGTATTACACTAGGTGGAAGAAAGTAAAATGAACATTGTTTTGTAGATCAAAAATTGACAATTCATATGGCTCAACCTAATGGTTAATTTCATGTGTCTCTCTTGTCCACACTAGATAGTAAGTAGCCTTGGGGGAAGGTCCATCTTGGTGCCCTAAAGGTCTGGCTATAATAAATATTGAAAATATTTCTTTAAAGAATGTGAAAAATAGGTAGATTGATCTAGATTTGGATATCTAGATCTATCTATCTATCTATCTATCTATCTATCTATCTAAAAACCAGCAGTTACAGGTTTTATGCTGACTTGACCCAGGTAAATGATGCTTTGTACCTGGTAAGTAATAAAGAATTCTCATTTCACTTCGTTTATTATTTTTAAGATAATGCAGTGGATCAACTTTATTCCCCCTTCTAATTGCTTTTTTTTTTTTTTTTTGGTCTATAGCTTGGAGATGTTCTTCTCATAAGCCTTCTTTTTTCCCCCCAGCTTTACTGAGATATAATCAACCTATAACATAACGTATGCTTCAGGTGTACAACACGATGATTTGATATACATATATATTGTGAAATGATCCATCACCTCACGTAGTTACAATTTTGTTGATGTTGTTGACATTTAGGATTTATTCCTTTAGCAACTCTCAAGTATACAATCCAGTATTGTTAACTGTAGTCACCATGCTGCACATTAGATCCCCAGAACTTATTTCACCTTCTAACTGAAAGTTTATACTCTTTGACCAACATCTCATTTCCCACACTCCCCAGCCCCTGGCAACCACTAATCTACACTTTTTTTCTACGAGTTCGCCTTTTTAATATTCCACATGCAAGTGAGATCATACAGTATTTGTCATTCTCTGCCTGACTTATCTCACTTAGCATAGTGTCCTCCATTTGGTCTGTAGTGTTATTCAAGTCCACTATTTCCTTAATGATTTTCTGTCTAGATGATCTATCCAATGTTGGAAGTGGGTATTGAAGTTCCCTAACATTACTGCATTGCTGTTTATTTCTCCCTTTAGTTGTTAATATTTGCTTTAAGTATTTAGGTGCTCCAACGTTGGGTGCGTATATATTCATAATTGTTATATTCTCTTGATGAATTGACACCTTTGTCACTATATAGTGACCTCCTTCATTGCTTGTGACCAATTTGTTTACTTGTTTATCTGTATTCTCTTGAATTTCATTAAATTTCTTTAAAATAATTATTCTGAATTTTTTGTCAGGCAATCCATGGATCTCCGTTTCTTTGAGATCAGTTACTGGAGCTTTAATTAGTTTCCTCTGGTGATGTCATATTTGCCTGATTCTTCATGATCCATGTAGCCTTGCATTGGTGTCTGAACATTTGAAGGAGCAAACATTCCTTCTAGTTTTTTTTTTTTTTTTTTTTTTTTTTGCGGTACGCGGGCCTCTCACTGTTGTGGCCTCTCCCGTTGCGGAGCCCAGGATCCAGACACGCAGGCTCAGTGGCCATGGCTCATGGGCCCAGCCGCTCCGTGGCATGTGGGATCTTCCCGGACCGGGGCACGGACCCGCGTCCCCTGCATCGGCAGGCGGACTCTCAACCACTGCGCCACCAGGGAAGCCCTCCTTCTAGTTTTTACAGACGGGTTTCAGGAGGTAAATACCTTTTCCTGTTGGTTCTCCAGACTAAGTGGATTGTCTCTGGAATTGCAGTCCTGACGTGTTGGAGCTGGATCACAAGGCTATCACTGCGTCTGCAGTTGGCAGGTGGGTGTGGATATTGTGTGATCCCTGGGTGGATGGGATGGCCTCTAGGAACTTGCTCAGTAGGGTGGTGCTGGGACAAGGGTCTGCTTCAGGATCCACAATTGGGTCCTCAGACAGTGTGTCTGTCACCAGGTGTATGGATGGGTATGACTCCCACTAGGTCCCTGAGAGGGTTCCTGCCGGGTCACTGGGTGGGTCCCTAGGCAGGCAGGACTGGCTATGGACTAGGGTTGAGAAGTGTTAAAACCAAGTCCCAGGGCAGCTTAAGGGTCCACTGCCAGGACTAAGGTTTGTAGAACTGACTCTGGAGGCTTGGATGGGTGTTTCTTCTGCCAGGTGCCTGGGTCGGCTGGACTGCTCCCTGACCCCAGCAGGGAGGGGCTGGAGCCAGGTACAGGGTGATTTCAGGATCTCAAGAGGTGCAGATGGGAGTGTCTCTAACTGGGTTCCTGGACTGGCAGGACCGCTCACAAACTGCAGCTATGAGGGGTTGGAGCCCAGTTACAGGGCTGTTTCACAATTTCTAGTTGGACCGAGTTTGGCAGCCTTATCTCCAGGGGCTTCAGGACCACAGCTGAGAGAGGCTGGAGCTGGTTCACTGGCCACTTCCAGATAAAATAGATAATACATCTATTTAGATAACTTATTCATTCCACAGACCTTTACTGAGGACATATAATATGCCAAGATCATAAACAATCTTAGCCATTATTTATTATATGGGTGACAGAATACTTCAGAAGTCCATTTCCATTGTGTTTTGCATTTTATCTTTTTGAAAAAGAAACCAAACCATATATTATTTTAGTCAGATGGTCCTAGAATACTAGCAAGGGGGCACTGACCAATTTGTAATTCTATAAGTGATGTCCTTCTTCATGTGGTATGGTTCCTTTTCACAGTCACATTATTTACCATCAAAATCAAATATAATAAGAGCACAAGAACCTCTAGAGAATAAGAGTTTTAAATAAGAATTATATTTGAGGGGACTTCCCTAGTGGCACAGAGGTTGAGAATCTGCCTGCCAATGCAGGGGACATGGGTTCCATCCCTGGTCCTGGAAGATCCTACATGATGCAGAGCAACTAAGTCCGCATGCCACAACTACTGAGCCTGCGCTGTAGAGCCGGCAAACCACAACTACTGAGCCTGCGCACCTAGAGCCAGTGTTCCACAACAAGAGAAGCCACCACAATGAGAAGCTTGCGCACCTCAACGAAGAGCAGCCCCTGCTTGCTGCAAATAGAGAAAGCCCGCACGCAGCAACGAAGACCCAATGCAGCCAAAAATAAAATAAAAAATTTAAAAGAAAAAGAATTATATTTGAGAATAAGAATGCACCCACAGTCATTTCTCAGGATGGCCAAATTCTGGATGACCTCAGCAGGAAATCCTAGTATCACTTTTTACAGCATGCTGAATTTGTCATTTGAAGCCAACCTCTAGACACTGATAGCTTCTGTTCATAGGTTTCATGAAAGCAAGTGGAAAGCTAAAATATTAATATCAATAGTACGTTTCTGCTTCTGACAGAGCTGTGATGGCTATGGCTCCTCTGATCATAAGACTTAAATATACATTTGTCTCCAGGAAGGGACACTTAAATCAGAATAACAATATGAAAATCTTTATGGTGATATTATTATGTATAAACAAGTGATATCTCTTAGATGCATATTTGACTATATCAGCTTCTTTTTTTAGAAAGATATATTACTTTTGTAGTCCAGTTCTAACTAAAATGTTTGAATATTCAGTGTATCAAAGCAAAATATTTAAAAAAAAATTCTAGATTGAAAAATAATCAGGGGAAAAAATGACTATTTTAACTCCTGGAGTTGCTTGTCCTTGATCCAAAATAATTTTTCTTTCAAAAATTTTACTGCGCTCGAATAGGTTAGCCAGGAAAATAAAACAGTTTCTATATTATAGATGTAGCCACAGAAATATAAGTCTAAGGTTGAACTATGAAGGCCAGGGTACAGGCAATATTTCCATTGCTTTGTAAAGTTATAATAGTAGTAACATTAGATATCACTACAATTATTTAGAACCTGGAGTATGGAGAGGTGGATACTTTAAAATAAGGTTCGTTCTAATTGTTCCATTTAGAAAATATCAGACTTACCCTATATTGAAAGTCTGACAAGCAGTGTAACTGGAAGTTCAATATACTATATTTACTGTGATTAATTAAATACCTCATAAATTCCAGCTTACATTTTATTTGTTCATTACCTTAATCAATTAAAGATATAAATGAAACCAATAACATTTTACCTATTTTCATAAGAATGACCAAACAATCGTAATAATCTGGTATCACAGTTTCTTAACCATCAAATGACTACTCAAGTATTACCAAAAGCTCCAGTTTCAGGGATGAATACTGGAAGATCTCTTCACCCAAAACAATGCTCCTCTTTTTAATATGATAACAGTTTTGTAGCTGAGTGCTCTATGTCCTCCCAGCCTTGAACTATTCAAGAAGAGGCAGGTAATGTAGGTACAAGTCAGATCATACAGAGCCTTTCCAGCCACTGTAAAAATTTTGAATTTTCCTAAGAGTAATGAGAAGCCACTGACATAAATGGTATTGATTTAATATAGTAATGATAGCAACCTTTAAACACTGTAAAGCTTTGTTCAAGCTTTAAATAAATTTACTTTAAAAGTTTCAAAAAATTTCACAACTACCATCTCACTTTAACTTTTTAGTAATTTCTATTTGCTTAACTATTTTTAAAAATTTAAGTATAGTTGATTTACAAGGTTGTGTTAGTTTCAGGTATACAGCAAAGTGATTCAGTTATACATACATATATATATATATATATATATATATATATATATATATATATATATATAAATATATGTATTCTTTTTCAGATTCTTTCCCCTTATAGGTTATTACAAAACATTGAGTATAGTTCTCTGTGCTATATAGTAGGTGCTTGTTGGTTATCTATTTTATATATAGTAGTGTGTACATGTTAATCCCAACCCCCTAATTTACCCCCCCCTTCCCCTTTGGTAACCATAAGTTTGTTTTGTATGTCTGCTCGTCACTTTATCTTCATAGTCACTGTAGGAAATAAGCAAAGTATCCTCACTTGTGATTAACTTATGGATTAATTTATTAAAGTATGGAAAATGTGCTATCATTATGAAGATTCCCCAAGTTTCAATGTCAAAACTTCCTCTTTTATTGAGGGAGAGGGTGTTGAGTGGACTAGCCATGGTAGATTTTCTGAGAGGTTTTAACTTTTTTTTTTAATTACAAATTTTCCCTTCCTTCACACACAAAAAAAAAGTAGACCATTTTAAAGGCGGCTTATCCTGTGACTTAAGGCTGTCACTCGAATGGGCAGTACATCTTAATGAATGGTGCTAATCGCATTAATATTCTATACTACCACATAAAAGCATAGCACAGAGATATGTTAATAAGAGATACAGGCTGTAGTTATAGCACTTCAGTAAACTGTGGGACATAAGAGTTCCCAGATGGAAAGAGAAGAAAGGAGACAATGTGGTTGAGGGATCAAGGCAGAACCTGTGGGGAGGCAGAGGCTGCAGAATGAGAAAGTCTCAGACTTGAAATAGCCCAAGGAGAGAGTGGAAAACATGATAGAATGGCACCTAGTTCTTACTAGACACCAAAGGAGTTACATATGTACATGCAGACATACAACATAGCTTGTTTTACCAAGTATGATTTTCAAAGAGGCTTTTATAATTAAAACCCATCCTCCCCAGACCCACATACTTTAAAAGAAACTAACCAAGCTGCTTATCATTCTGAAGGTATTTTTTCAAGGGTGTTATAGGTTAAAAAATTGTACACGTATTAATTCATGGTACGCACAGACATCCCTTAGTTTTGAACCATTGTAAAAACTGAACTATGTAACATGATTTTATAATATCTTTGAGGATTTTTACCTTTTGATACCCATGTGCAAATAAATTCCACTAACATTAAGGTGCAGATGTATATGTGCTCACCAATGGATGTATATATCTAAGTTTTATTGAAATAAAAGGGTCCTACAGCCACTATTTATTTCCAGGCAATGTAGAATTTGAAGAATAGCATAAAAGTCTTTTTTTTAAAGCCTAATGTTTATTTACTACCCTTCATCTAGATGCCACAGCACTCAAGAAACTTGAACTGATGTTCGCACAATACATAATAATCACTTGATCCACAAAAAAAAAAAAAAAAAAAAAAAAGCAGCTGCTTTGTAGGCTTAACCATGCTACATAATGCTGAGGACAGAACATGATAAATACCATAGCCAATTGAAATTGTATAAGCAATTTTAGTAAGTAGAATGTAAGACATACAGCACCATTCAATGCCGAGTATTTTCACAAGCAATGGTGAGAGGTTCTAACCCAGGGCATAATGGGTCCCTCTAAAGGGCACCATGGGGGGAGGAGGGGCTCATTCAGATACTGGTCCCCTTATCCTTTGTTCCTGACTACAGCTCTCACTCCTTGCTTGTCATCTGAGTGGGGATTTAGGCAGATGAAATTCTCTAGGATTATAATAGGAATTGTTTTGTTAAAAGCCTGGTAACCAATTGAAAATCCTACCTTCTCCCACCCCTCCCCAACAATCTTGCTTTGGAATGACCATCAGTTGTTTCACAAGATAAAATACATTTATATTGTGTCAAGTTGTTTACCTGCTAGTTAGCCAGGAAATATTATTTAGTTTTATTACGTTAATTACAAAATCATAAAATAAAATACATATGCAATAAAAACAGATTATGCAACAAATACCTGTTTTCAGATTGCCTTGGGACTGCTTATGGAGTGGTTTGGCCCAACGCAATGACTAAAACCAGATTTGAATGCTATTTTAAACAGGCATAGGCTTTCCTTACATAACCCATATTTATATTTATCAATAAAAGCTGAGACTTAAGGCTTGCTGTAATAACTTTGTGGAGAAAGCAGGGCAAATTTATTATCTGTGATCCCTTCTTTATCTCCCCCTCTTTACATCTGGGACAACTCTGTAGTACTTAGGTGATATGACTAAATCTTATTAGTGGAGTGCTTTTCTATTTTAAGCACAAATCTGGCATTTAAAACTCCCAATGTAAAACATTTACATAGAAAATGTCAGGAAATTAAGCAAATTAAAAGATACTGTCAATAGCATGCAGTACTGTCAAAGGACTAATAACCCCAGTTAAATAGTATCAGGAATGGGTAGTAGATTTTTAAAAAGTAGATACCAAGGCAAGAGAGACATTTAATGTCAAAGCATAAAAGATATCTAGAGCACAATAGCTATTATACTGACCATCAGTCCTTTGATTATTATTTTATCATTTGTACAGTTGACACATAGGGTTACAAAGAGCAGTAAAAATCTGAGGTTTGTAAATTACCAGCTTGCACCAGTGCTAACCATGAGTCATACGTAACCAGTGCTAGAATAAGGAAGATTCTTTTCCAGCTTCACATATTTACATGTTTCAAAACTACCTTATTTAAGAAAATATAAACTACCAAAAGTGTTAATATCATCTTTTCAAAGCAGGCTTATTTCTTTTTATTCCACAACTTGATTTTTCCTTCCATGAATGTTTAAGCAGCAGGCAGTCAGTAATATAAATTACCCATGTGAATTCTGTTTCAATTAGCCTAAGAAGAATCATAAATGTGAGAAAAAAGAATTTTTAAGTTTGTTAGTTAAGAAAGAAAAAAACATTTTAACCATAACAAAATATTAATTCCCTTGCTCTTCTGATGCAGAATCTTGACATTAGTAAAGGAGTTAGAAGAGTAGAACACTTTAGAGTACTTATTGAATTTCTCACTTTAATAATGAAGATATGGTTCCATGTAATCTACAATTAATTTAAAGGTAGTGAAAAATAAGTAATATTCTACTATCTCTGTTTTGTTCTCTCCCATTCAAATTTAACAAGTGGTAGGAGCTTTCAGAACAGCATGCACAAAAGATTCAAATGAGATGTCAAAGTTGAATGTCAAGTTTGCCTCCTTCTATTATTTGAGTGGGATTTAACTAATTTGTTTGATAACCTATTTTTTTTAATTTTTTTAAGAAAATTATCATCTTCTCAATAAAACTTAAATCTCTGGAAAGTGAACTTCAAAAGCAGTGACCATGTCATAAATAGTATGATATTCACATTGAAAACAAATAAAATGACAAGTGGGTGGGAAAGTGGAGGAATCACATAAAAGAAATGCTTTGGAGGAAGGGGAATAAACAAGGCAACCGTAGCAAAGTTCTCTCATTCTCTGCCCCAAATGCAAGTCAAATGGGACCTTTTCACTTGGCAGCAATGTTGTCCTATGACTGAAGCACCGTGAAAATGTACCAGGGGGTTGTTTTCATTTTAGCTGCATTTCTGACGTTTTATGGGCTGTGGAGATGTTCCCCGTATCACATACACAGGGAATGCACTGTGTGTCATCTCTAAAGATCGTGTTATTATGACTGTGTTCAGAGGGCTCTTGCTTTGGGTTATTTCTCTAATAGAAAAGATGGATTTATAAGTATTCATTCAGACCCTCTTACCCATAAACCCATATGTCCCCATAATTCCTACAAGCTGCATGGTCAACTGATGTGAAATAAGTTGACAAAGAAACAATGTGCTTTAAAAACGCGACTGAGGCTTTCACATCATTTAGAAGAGGAAAATTCCAGGAATAAAAGAGCGTGGGTCTACCTTAAAGCAGGGATTTACCTGCAGAGAGAAACAGAAAGAAACGAAGGCACGTAATGCCACTGCAGCTGCAATATTTCTTAAGTAGGACACTCAGAAAAGGGCACAAGCTCTTCACATTTCCAGAAACATTACGTTTATTTCCTCTGCGAAAGATTTAGCAGCTTAGTGGAAAGAAGCAGCACACGGGGGGTGGGGACCGCCCTGAAAAAGAGTCAGCACTGCAAGGAAATTTGCTTAAACTACTATTAGAAAGAAAATATTTCAGAAATGGTTGCCTCTAATAATCTCATACCTTAATGCTAGAATAAAAGGTCATAGCTAATTGGTACAAAAGCACCTTTGGATACACAGTTAGGAAGTGAAATTCTGTGATGAATTCTACCCAATCACTACCCTTTTTACCTTCAATTATGCCAGGACATGTACCACATGTTATAGAGCTCAGAAAAGCCAAAAGAAGGGATACTTCAAAATGGAGCTTCTTTTCCATTAAAAAAAAAATTGCCACATTTAACTTCTGTAGCCAAATCAACGAGGGTACCAAAACTTATTTAATGGTCAAGAATAGAAGTTAAGTAGTGGTTGGATAAATTATGCATAATGCATAACAAAAATGTTTTTGCATGATTTGATGAAAACAATCACAATTGATAAGCGGTGCTACTTTCCAAGGGCCACACTTGGGTTTAGGTAAACAGATAAGCACACACACTGTACAGTCTTTCTTTTACTGGAGTTAGTCTTCAAGTTAAGGAAAAAAGTAAATGAATGGAGGCGTATGTTTTCAAGATATTAGAGAAAAATTTAACATATTAGCTTATAAGAAAAGTGCTATTTTAAGAAAGTTTTGTTTTATGTGCCTTAATAATAAAGAACTCTCCTTAGAGTAGAACTTAATTATGACCTGTTCCAGGAAAATCTAATATTTTATTTGAATGAATGTAGAGAGACAAAAATAAAAAAATACTAAACCTGCTAAACTACTCATTGAAATCCTGAACATCTTCCTTTTCATTGAAGACATTCATACCTGTCAAGCTGTAAATAACAGTGCATTGTGATTTGAGGAATTTTTATGAAAAGGTATTTTTGGTTTTCTTTTTAAGAGTGTATACTTTTTGAGAGCAAAAAATCATGTAGTCATTTCACAACTGTCTATACTAATTGATGAAATAATTTATGTATTATGTAATTTATTAAGGTTTATTGTCTACTTGATGCTTTCCTCACTATCAGGAGTACTTATAAATTTCAGCAGCAATGACATCATAATTCCAAAAAGGTTGGGAGCCAAGAGTCCATCCAGGAACGTTTCCCTGTCCCTTTGAAATGTCCTTCGTTGCCCCCCTCCCTGCCACCAAGATCAGGAACAATTTGGCATAAAGTAAGAGGATTTATTTGGAACAATAAGTATTGCCAGTGGTCTTTGTTTTCATAAAAGAGACAATGTTGAGATTTAAGAGAAATAAAATAGACTTCAAACAATACTGATATAATTATATTCCCCCATTTCCTCCCCCTAGTTTTTCTTTTCCACGGCTAGCATGTGGAAAATCAGATTGGGACAATGGAGGTGGGAAACAGTGTTGTGAGGGAGATAAGTTGATAAAACAGGATTCTTCTGAAGCTGCAGAAGGGAAGTGAGGAAAGTGGTGTACAAAAGGCCCCAGGACCGCAAAGCATGGTAAGTGGGAAAAAAGTTAAGAAACTGGAAGCATAAGGATAATTAATAATGCAAAGAATCTGTGTGGACACCATTCAACTTGACCATAATCCTTTTTCAGTGCTTTGCATCTTCCTCTGCCAGGAAGTTTCAGTTCTAAATGAGCCATGCAAACTAATCAATACTATTTATGGCAACTGGAAAAAATATTTAAATTGCTAGATGTGATACTTTTCTTCCCATTTGCCCTTCCCAATCTGCTACCACCCTGAATTCAACATTTTAAATATCCTCTAATAACTTCCTAGAAGTTCATTATGTTGGAACTTCATTTCTAAATTTATTTTCTATCTTGGACCATTACCCCAGTCACTACGGAAGGCACTTGGTGCCTTCATGGTGTGCATTTTTAGGATTATTAACTGAACTTGTTTTAATGTTCTCTACATGTGCACGAGAGTTCAATTTGGACCTTAAAATGAAATCTACGTACTAGAAAAGTTTTTTAAAGAGTCCTTTTTCTTTTCAATTCAAAAATGTTTATGTTTGATTCCAATTATCTGTTGATATGATAATAAAATAAAATCTACAAATATTATGCACAAAGCACAGTCATCTCTCATGATCTCTGTCACATAAAATAATACTGATATAGATGACTGAGATGAAGTCACAAACATAACTAAAATAAACACTGGCCTATCCACACAAAGCCATACTTCTTATCCCTCCTGGTACAAATTTCCCTTCACAGGTTAACTCCAAATATTTGAAGATAATCTATCAGTTTATTAGGAAACACAATAAACATGTACACTTTTGATTAATAGCTATAAGGCTGCTAAAAGTCTAACAGGAATTCTAACTGTGCAAGAAAGATGAAATCCATGTACAACAGTGTTAACTTTCCAAACAACAAGATGAAAATCATATCCCGTTTTTGTGTTTTTTCGTTTCTTTGTGTCCAGGATATGCACTGGCTTTCTGAAACCACTGCAGAGTGGTGAATAATGTATGACATGAAAAAAAAAATCCCTGTTCATTGTCCAGAGAGTACTGTACTGCTTGCTGTATACTACATCTATGCAAGACAAACAATAGAACAGACCAGTAACCCCAGAAATCTCAAGCTAAAACCTTCCCAAGTGGAAAGGGAAAATATCATCCTGGATTCTAGAAAGTCTCTGAAACAAACAGTTCAAATCCCTAGAATACCCCTACGTAATAGATAAAACCCCTTAAATTTCAGAAAGATTGGTCATCCTGAGTAAATCTGTGAGAAAACTGGAAAAACAATTACTATTTAATGTTATTCTAAAGAGATTCACTAACTCCCGTCCACCTCCCCTGTCTTATAGGACATATTTGCAAAGACTGATGAGAAGATATGTAAAACTTAAAAGGTTGTTGTCAATCTACTTTCCCTGTATTTTCTCTAGTAGTACTTAGGAATTTTGCCCTCTAAGTCATAGGAATAGAACAAACCACGATTTGAGTTGAGAATGACAAAGAGGCAGCAGTCAAATGCAAGTACAGTGGATGTAAGAATAAGAGTAACGGCATATAGTTATATTTCGTTTTTTATAAAAACTCAGTATTGGGCTTCCCTGGTGGTGCAGTGGTTGAGAGTCCACCTGCCGATGCAGGGGACACGGGTTCGTGCCCCGGTCCGGGAGGATCCCACATGCCACGGAGCAGCTGGGCCCGTGAGCCATGGCCGCTGAGCCTGCACGTCCAGAGCCTGTGCTCCACAACGGGAGAGGCCACAACAGGGAGAGGCCCGCGTACCGCAAAAAAAAACCAAAACAACAACAACAAAAACTCAGCATTTTTCTTCACTTGTCAAGCCTAAAAACATTACTGAGTAGAAAAGGTCATGTGAAGGTAACATACCTAGGACATTCGAGCTTGCCCATAAAATAAACTCAGATTTAATGGAATTCCATTTACATTGATGTAGAATGGAATTTCTATTTCCTTCATCCTTCAAATTTCAAACTTGAGAGATAGCTTTAGGTACAATATATTGAAAAGGCTTTCATGTAGATTCAATTTTCTTTTTTCTGATAATTGTGAAGTGTTCAACAAGCAGTTGTCAAGAGTATACACTATACTGAGGTATGTGCTAGGTAATAAAAATATATCACAATCTTTTAATAGTGAAATATAGTTATAAACCTTGCCGTATTTTATTTTATTTTTTATTTTTTTTTTTTTATTTTTTTTTTTTTTTTGCTGTACGCGGGCCTCTCACTGCTGTGGCCTCTCCCGTTGCGGAGCACAGGCTCCGGACACACAGGCTCCGCGGCCATGGCTCGCGGGCCCAGCCGCTCCGCGGCATATGGGATCTTCCGGGATCGGGGCACGAACCCGTGTCCCCTGCATCGGCAGGCGGACTCTCAACCACTGCGCCACCAGGGAAGCCCACCTTGCCGTATTTTAACACTTTGTATCATCAGTATCTTTAAGAGAGTTGACACTGAGCATAACCTTAAAAGGCTTCCTGGAATAGGTGAAGCACAATATTAGGTTCAAGGTATCTGGGCTCATCCTTTTGCAAATGCAAAAAATACCAATGAATAATGGAAGAACCTGAATCTCAGAAGGGTATTATAGAGCCTTAGGTACGCACTGCCCTCTTCCTTCCTTCTCCTTCGGCTCCTCTCATTTTAATGGACACAAGGAAAGAAACTACTAGGAGTAAGGTTCAAATCATAATACACAGGAGAGGTATTTCCAAAAGTTTCATTAAAACTGGGAGATGGGTAGGGAGTACATTCATTTGCAGGTGAATCTAGCTGCCTTTGGCCATTGGGGCAGCAGATGGAATTCAGCTGGACAGGAAGCAGAGTTTATCATTTCTTATCCCCGTTTAGGAAAATTTTCAATAATATACTACCGAGTCTATATGAGAGAAATAAGCCTATCATTACAACCACCAATTAGAACAATTATTTCCTTTTAGTTTTGAAAGCAATTAGTTTTCTAGAAAATTTAAGATACTTATGACAGTCTGATAAATACCTTGTCATTTAATATAGTTATAGATGCACAGAGTGTCTGCTCATGTTAGAGCGGTATCACGCACCTGACATATAGGGTCCCAACGATTTACTCCTGAATTGAAGGTTTGTAAATAAGCAGGTGGCTATGGGAGCTCAGCTAATAACATTAGCATGTCTGCAAATTCTTGACATGGAATTAAAACTACCAAGAGAAATTTACTGCTGCATAATAATTGCTTGTCCTAACTTATCCCATATTCCAATATCTAAAGGAAGCCTGTTAAATTCATATTCTCATAAAAATCAACTGAAATTGACCTTATCTCCTACTAGCTTGCAGAGATCACCAGTGAAGAAATCTGTAGCAGAGCTGATTATATTGTGTAGGAGAACAGACAAGCAAAGTGATTGAAATTTCTATAGAGAACATCATCAGTGCTTGCTTAGAACAATTTTGCATATAAATAGGGCATAAATGGTCTGTGTTCAATTTGTTCTCTAGTTGTCAAAGAATAATCAAGGATAGACTACATAGCAATCTTCTGTTTCTAGCCTCCCTAATGCAAACCTAGGTCTTACTAATCAATACATGTATGTGTCTGTCCTGAAAGTAAAATTTAATTTCCGTAAAGAAAAAGATAAAAAACAAAAATTAAGTAACTAATACAGGTACACACTTCATCATAAGATTCACAAGAAGCGATGAAAAAAAAAAGACACTAAATTAAGTGGCCTTAAAAACGAATAGCATTTTAGAACTCAAGGCATCTGCCTCACTCTCACCCCCGTCCAAACACACTCTTCTAAAACTGTTTTTGCTAAGGTCACCAATGAATTCCTAACAGTTAAATCCACTGGATTCTTTCCAATCCTTATTTTATTGGTCCTCCTGGTTACATCTGATGCTATTCAGCACTTACTCTTTGAAAAGCTCTATTCCTTTGGCCTCAGCGATACCACACTAGCTTTTTTCTCCCCACTCCTCCAGAACAAACCCCTTCATGCTGTCTTTTATGTGCTTCAGTTTCCAAGCTAGTCCCATAAATTGGTGGTTGTCAACTTTTGTGACACATTAAAATCGCCCGAGTAACTTTTTTTTTTTAATTGAAGTACAGTTGATTTACAATGTTGTGTTGGTTTGAGATGTACAGCAAAGTGATTCAGTTACACATGTATTTCTTCTTTTTCAGATTATTTTCCATTATAGGCTATTATGAGATATTGAATACGGTGCCCTGTGCTATACAGTAGGTGTTTGTTGTTTATCTATTTAATATATAGTAGTGTATACCTGAATTACTTTTAAAATATACTATTGCTCAGACTCTGACTCCATAGATTTGGATTTGATTGTTTCAGAGAGGAACTGGACATGGGTATTTTTTAGAAGTACCTCAAAGTGATTCCAGTGTGTAGCCAGGGCTAAGAACCAGTGTCACAAATGTTTGTTTTCTCCAGGGTTTTCCCTTTGCCCGCTGCTCTACTCATTTTCCCCAGATTATTTTACCTGCTCTCGTATTTTTAACTGTCACCTAAATGTTGATAGACTTCACCAAGATCCTAGAATTCACCCTCTAGTTATTGCCAAGAGGTAACCGAGCTAATGCTCCTGAGAACACTGAATGGCTGGCCTGAGGATTATTTGATCCTTTTTGTCTCCTTCCCCACCTCCACCCCCACCAGCTAAACTCTCTGTATGAGCCACAAATGTCCTTCATTTTAACTTATGCAAACAGAACTCTGCATTATTAGATGGCTATGAATCACATACACACAACAGATGAGAAAGTGCTTTGTTAACTGTAAAACACCAAGCATGCTAAAGTATTTTAAGTACATCGCATAGTATATGCTCAATAAATACAGTTGAATTAAGAGGGAAAAGTGTCCTATATTTGGAAGTAAAACCAGGCATAATTTATGATTGGCAATGCCATTCAAGACCCTTAAAAGCATCTAGAGTTTCCTGTCAGAATCTCTAGAAGAGATACAATTTATCTTTTCATTCTCTAACTCCCTTTCTTTCCTTCAAGCGCCAGCACTTAAGGAACAAAAGATATTCTTCATTCTTTAATCCATTAAATCCTCCCTCTTGGCCCTCACCATTCTACTGAAACTGCTCGGGAAAAGGACAGCTGTTACCTGCCAGTTGACAAACCCACTGGTCTATTTTCAGTCATCATTCTACTTACTTAATTTTCTGCAGGATGTGACCTTGCTGACTTTCTCCATTCTGAAATTCTCTCTAACCTCGGTCTTCCAGGCATCACTTTTTGCTGTTTATCTTCTTCCCTTTCTGACTATTTGTTTTTTCTCAGTGCCCTTTGTTGATTCCTCTATTTTCCGCCTAAATATTGTAATTCCCAAAGGCACTAGTCTTGGCCTTTACCTCTCATTGGACATACTCTTCCTGGGTGATCCCAAGGTTTCTATATTCATATACATGCAGATGTTCTCCAAATTGGTTATCTCCAGTCTCAACCCCGCTTGCTTTTGTGTGTGTGTGTGTGTGTGTGTGTGTGTGTGTTGGCTTTTTGTTGCAACAAACTTTTCATCATTACCACTGTTCCCTTCCATGTCTCCATTGCATGTATTTGGCACCATTCCCCCTGCCCTCCAGACAAACTACTGTTCATCCTTCAAAACAGTTCAAATGCCACTTTCATCATGAAAACTTTCTTGAATTCTCCAGGCAGTTTATTCCTCTTTTAGGACTTTGTACATACTTATATCATAGCATTTACATTATGTATAATTCTGTCTTTCCCATGAGCCACTGAGTTCTTGAGGGCAAGACCCATGCTTTATCCATCTTTGCCCTCCAGGTCCTAGCACTGTTGCCTGGTCCCTACTATTTGATCAATAAATAGGGGCTTCCCTGGTGGCACAGTGGTTGAAAGTCTGCCTGCTGATGCAGGGGACATGGGTTTGTACCCCAGTCCGGGAAGATCCCACATGCTGCGGAGTGGCTGGGCCCGTGAGCCATGGCCACTGAGCCTGCGTGTCTGGAGCCTGTGCTCCGCAATGGGAGAGGCCACAGTGGTGAGAGGCCCGCGTACCGCAAAAAAAATAATAAATAAAATAAAATAAATAAAAATAAATAAATAGTTGGATGAATGCTGTGTGTTTATTTGTTTGCATAATGTCATTTTTTACTAAATTTGAACTGCACATTCCAATCTAATAACTGTACTATTGACAAAATGGGGTTTAGTTGGCTAATCTAAGATTCTAACACTTAGAAACAGAGACTGAGGAGGCTCAAGGGAAAGAACTCTTCCACAGGGAGAAAGAAGTAAACAGCTTAGAATGGATGACCAGCTTGACCTAGTAAAAATAATAAAAGAAAAACAAACGCAAAACCCCAACAGACCCTGGTCATCAAAAAAGGAGGAGGATACTGAGTACTACATGGGCTTGTCTTTGGGCCTTGCTGTATGGGGCCAAATCCTACGGAGATGAAGAGGGCTGTAACTTAAATCTGATAGCTGTTTTTCTAAAAATGTCTGTAAGACCTTGATGCTTAAGTAGTATATTATCTTGGTACATTGGTGGAGTGTCACACTCAAGGAAAAGAGAGGCATTTCTTCCCTCTTTGCCACTGACCTCTCACAGGCTCTGGCATCATGAAGGCAGGAGAGTGCCGGTTGCTATAGCAAACAGCAGGCAGGGAAATGCATGGTATTATAGGCAAAAGTGAAGAAACTGGTTACTGTGAGGTAGAGAGGCCCAAGAAAATGTGGGTTTTGTTTTGCTACGAAAATACTTCTCCTAATACTTAGAGTTTGTTTTTTTCCTCTGTTGAATATCATTGTTTCTTGTCTCCTCTCTATTCTCAAATGGTAAATTATACCTTCTCATTCAGACTTTTATCTTGCTGATCCATAGAAGTAGGATCATGCGTCTCCAGAGTTTCTTCTGTTTTTTTTCAAATTTAGTTTTCTTGGTTGCCCTGAGTGGTTCTAAAACCAAAGTATATTTCTTTTGTTTCCTGCTTTCATTTCTTCATAATGCTTTTCTTGTGTGTGTGTGTTTTAATGTCTAGAACTATATATCAAAATCTAGTCAGAGCCAAAATAGCTAAGTTAGATATCTATCTATTGTCGAGAAGCCTGTTTATACTTATAGTGGGCAAAGAAGGAAGAGGTGGAGTTGGTTCAAAGAGAAGAAGCATGTTCTAAGTATCTGTAGCTATTCAGAAAGAAAACAGATGTGGCATTGTGTATTAATATTTTAAGTGTGGTTTTTACTCCTGCAAGGTTTTTCGTCATGTGTTTCTTTTTCCTCCAAAGCTTGCCTTTGATCTTATAATGACAAAGTCGGGAATACTGATGGGCAATTCTTTACAAAGTAGATTGTAAACATATGGGACTTATTACTTTAAGTGCTAACACAGACTGTAACAAAGAGGGTCCAGAAAGATTTGGCCAAATTTATAGATGATAAATCCATCCTAGATAATTAAGGAAAACTGAGATGCTCCTTTCGCAAACCAAACTTCTAGAAAGTGTAGTCCATATTCTAGGGAATATAAAGACGAGAGGGGAGGGGATGCAGGGAGTTACTCTATGTCCTGTGCTGCACAAGCACATGATTCCTACCTCATTATGGCACATATAAGATTGCATTGCATTTTTTAATTAATTTTTTTTAATTGAAGTATAGTTGATTTGAAATGTTAGGTTAGTTTCTTGCACTACACTTGTATCACGTGGATTATATTCATGTTTCCCAAATGGTACGTGAGCTCCTTGAGGCAAGAGTCCTGTTTGGTGTTGCATCCTCAGTACCTAATCCAGCACGTGACGCCCAGGGGGCATCCAATAGAATTGTTTCATTGTTGAATGAATACTATCTACCCCTAGAGCCTCACCATCTACTCACTGCTGAGTCCCTGCATTCTGGCTCCCAATTCCATTCCAATATTGAAAAGATGCTCTTAAAATGTCACCAGAAAGCTCCCAAATGGCAAATCATTGGTCTTTATCCTTTTTGATTCCACTGTAGCATATGCCATTATTGAAAATGCCCACCTTTTCTGCCTTCCTTTGCTTCTAGAATAATAATGTCTTGATTGGCCTCCTACATACCCAACTGCTCGTGGTCTATCTTCTCTGCTAGTTCTACTTTTAGCCCCAAAGGGGAGGCATTTTCAAGGTTCTGGTTTTGGATCTCTTTTTGCTTAATAATCTCTCTAATAATCTCTTCCATTTCCCAAGTATAACCAGAAATCTCACAAACTCAACCTCTTGTGATGAAATCTACATTCATATTTCCAAGAAAGTTCTGGACATCTTGACCTCAGTGCTCTGCTACCACTTTCAGTTTCACTTGCCCAAAACAGAATTTGTCTTCTATCACTATTCCTTTTTCCTGATCTTAATAGTTTTCTCTCATAACCCAACTGTCCTCCCAGCTAATCAAAGTCAAAACCCTAGGATTATCCTTGACTCCTGGCTACTCCCCTTCCCCTAAATTATCTCCTTTTGACTAAGAATTAGTCATATGACTAAGAATATGACTAATTCATCACCTACATTCCTATAGATTAAATGTCCTAATATAGAGCTTTGATCATATTCTTCCACTGCTAAAAACAATATACTCCCATTGCCTAAAGAATGATATGCGAACACCTTAGTCTCTTATTCAAGCACTGTATGATAGGGTAACAACCCACTTTTACAGAATTATCTCCATACTTTTACACTTTATATAACCTATTTTCTTACTAGCTGTACCATTGGCCATTCTCCCAAAATGCTTTGCACTTTCTAAACTCTTAATGATGTTTCATTTGACTCAAATGCCCACTATCCCCACCTCCAACTCCTACTGCTGAAATCCATACTCATCCTTCAAAGCCTTTTTCTCCATGATTTTTTTTTCTGATATATCAATATGGTACAATATTTCCCTCCTCAGAACTCACACAGTATGTTATTAACATCTGGTGTATAATGCCCCTTATCATCTGCCTTATCCTGTAGTCCTTCTGTCTTTTTTTTATCTTTCCTATAAGACACAAGGGTCTTATAACAAAGGAAATCTTATCTTAATTATTTCTGCATCTGCCATCATGTCCAGCATAGTACCTTTCACAGAACAGAGGTCCAATGCATGAATAAATGTTTAGGGGCTCATTTCCTAAGCTCTAAGTTTGACACCAACACAGCCATAATCTGGGTAATACAGCCAGTAGCAGCCATAGTGGCTACTTATAGCCTGTGCACGTTCTGATTGGCTGGGGCCCACGCTATATCAGTTATTTATATTTTCAATATCACTGCTGATATGATCGTCTCCCTTAAAATGGTTTTGGTGCCCTTAACTGAAACAACACACTCAGCTGAATGGGCTGGAGGCAATATTTGGGAGCTCCTTCTGAGTTAACTAATATGAGTTCTTCTTGGGGAGGGGAACATTGGCTCACTGTGGAAGATTTGCAATGTCGGTAACTAATCATACCATTTATTAACATTCTGATTTTCTAATGAAGAATACAGACTCTCACCTGATTTTGTTTAAATATGCAATTGAAAACACTGCAATTAGAAGCACAATTGTAGGGCTCTGTATTTTACATGCCAGGGTGTCCATCTGTAAGCAATGATAATGGGGTTGGCAAGTGGAGCAGTACCTCTTTGCTGTCTGTGTTGACTCTGATTCCAGATTTTTTGGCTATTTCCTCTGATACGACTTTACTTGGAGAAAACAGCCTTCTTTATAATTTGATTTTTCTGCTTTTATCTCATCATGGTGAAGTAGAGGTTTCTGGACAGGAGCAAGGATGCTGGGGTTAAACAGGGAAAATGTAGCAATAGAAAGTCAATGGGATCTTGGAAAGGAACCAAATAAGGTACCTAGGAAAGTGAAAACAAAAGGAGGCCAGCAGGAAAAGATGATCTTAGCTAAGAGAGGCAGAAACAGAGAGGAAATCTGGAAAAGCCCCCCCAGTTCTGTCGCTTTTAGAAAGAGGGAAGCAGACGGGAGAGTTTTTGGCAGACTTGCTAACTCTGTGCCTGCCTTTCCCTCCCCATCCCTTCAAGCACTTCTACTGATGTCCCAGATGCTTTACCAATCACTGCCACTGTCTGCCTTCTAGTTTCTTCTTACCGCTAGATATTTTCATTGGCTGCTGCCACTTGGAATGACTGCCAGGGCTAACTGGGCTGATATTTTTGACCCTACGTGTTCATGGAGGCCATCCAACTACAAAGCAAAAGAGGTCCCAATTTAGGTTACTTGGAATCAGTACTAAAAAATTATGCAGTTTGTGAATATATTCTTGGTGTTTCACAGTTGACAACACTATATTCCCTTGAGTACCCAACTCACAGAAACCCCATGGAATGATCTCTTTCTCTCAGTACAGTTGTTCTAGAGTCAGTATGAGGTGTGAGACTAGTCAGACAGGGGCCTTAGCAAATGTATTTTAAAAATAAACAGCCTAGAAAGATGATGGCAGTTCTTTTATGGCACAGAATAACATGCTTTTATTTATCAGCTGCTTAACAGAGAACAGAATTGATAGAAAAATTATTTCAGTTTGCTTCCACTGCCTATTAATGCTCTGATTGTTCAAGAAAGAGCAGGGAAGGTTTCTATTTTCCTTAAAAGGTGGAAGGGGCCTCTGGTAGCATGATAGAATATTCTCATTTTACAGGTAAAGATTGAGGACAGATTAGTAGTGCTCCTAACATTCTGCTATGCAGCATTACTGTAAAAAATATGGACATATAAATATAGATGTTAAGTTTCTTTCCTGCAGTCTTCCACTCTTTCTGTAGGCCATCTACAATGTCTTCATCCACATAAAGCGGTCTTACACTCCAACCAAAACACTCTTGTCCTCTCAACCAAATCTAACCTTCAGGCTAATGTACCCATCGGGATTCACTCAAATGTGAAAAAGATGAAATATAACTTATATTGTCTTCCACCATGAATTTCACCATTGCCAAAAGCTTTTCTGGACCATTCTTCTCTGGGCTCCATTTCTTTCACTGGTTTGTTGGAGTACAATGGTTTTGAGAGGTACCCATTTCCATTTTAATAAAATGTGATCGTTTCTGGTCTAAACACAGAATATTTTTGAATTGTAGGCTATTCACAGCAAATCTTACTAATCTAAATTAAGTAGAGTTTCCATGTTTACTATTAATTTTCCTTTTTTCATTTATGTCTCTGTATAGCTCTACAGCCCATGAAGAGAGCTTTTACAGTCAACACACCTAGTTTCTCCCTCTACTTCAAGAAAGATAAGGACTAAAAATATAAAAATTTCCTTAGAGGAGATGGATAGCTCAGCCTACTTGGATTATTCTGAGAGGAGCTATTATTTACTTCAGTCATAGGGTATGAAGAGGAAAGGCAGACAACTTTCTGGGTCCACTTGAGTGAGGCAGGTTGTTCTGCTTCTTTTATGTTTTTTCTTCCTCCAATATCAATTTTTCATAGTGCAGCTTTGTTACTAATCAAACAAACACAAAAGGGGGGTTCCAACATTTTGGGACTTTTGGGGATCTTGGATCATCTGTGCCTGTCCTCTCTTTAGTAACATGGAGAATGGAGAATGGACTGCAAAGCCAAAATGGCCTCTGGAAAGGAGCATTATCTCAGTTTCCTTACCCGTAAATAGCTAAAGTGACATCATTAGGACTAATTACTTGGAATGATTTAATTACATTTATGGTTTTAAACCATCTTCTACTCAAACCACATGTTCATAAAATCACAATTAAAAATATTTAATATGAAACACAGCAGGAATCCTTGCTTCTAAATTTTTTTTGCAAAGCCTACAGTTATTTGAAGATGCTTTTACCAAGTTGAAACTTGTGATCACGTAGATATAGAAGCCTGCTGAGATTTCACACATGAACTGAGATCAACTGTTTAAAAACATTTTTTTCATGAGAAAGGTTGTTTTTGTATTTTGGGTTATTTTTGGTACTTGGCTCTGAGCACTTACATTCTATAATATCATGTGAGCTGGAATAGCCCTTACCTGGATTCCTTGGAATCCTCTTTCTGCGGTCTCGGAATGCTGCACCTGATTGCAGGGCTTCTAGAAGATTATCCATCACGCCCGTCTCATCACCCTCTGGAGGAAGGGAGAAATTGGAATTAATCTTGGAGCAATTAAAGTTAAACTACAGGAAAATAAAGGGGAAAACTCCTGTCAGATTTACATAATACCCCTAAATTAAAGACATATATCTGTTTTAACATAATGGATCCTGTCAGTTTCTGGCACCACAGACTACTTTCCTTATTATGCACCATTAAGCAAAATTCATGCCAATCCCACTGTTCTTTCAACTTAAAGACCTTGTCTTTTGTATTATTGATGACATGCTCAGTATGCAAATAAACAGTAGCTGATCAGCTACTGCTGCCTTCCTGTTCAGATTCTTATAAGATATTCCTAAGCAAGAAACCACTGACCCGGCTTAATGCAATCAACGGGCAGGGCGTGATTTGATGAAGCAGAGTTACACAAGGTTAAATACTGATTGTATTAATACCTTAAGCATTCAACCATCGTCTGCAGTTATCTTAAAAGACACTATTTGCAAAACACACTTGCATTCAGTTCCTATCTAATCCATATCCTTTACCCATTTTGAAATGCTGACATTGCAGAAGGCAAAGGTGACCACATCATCTGAAAGTCCACATTTTACATTTGAGAGACATTAGCCAGAGTCTCATCACCCCTTTTAGAATGCTGCTGTGTTTCTGAACTTTTCCTATGAGCAGGGTACTCAGAGATGTTCATGGAAATTCCTAACGTAAACGTATATAAAACATTTCACCCTACTCTTATCTTTGACAATTCTGGCTGTCAAAAATACTTTTAAGATTTGCTAGGGCAAGGTGCCCATTGCCAGAAACTCTCTGCGAAGCTGTGGATGATCCACAGTGAGCTGAGGACGCTCTTCTCAACAGGCCTCACTGATGAAAAGGACCCTCTCCAGGTGGTTAATTTGAGTGGTAGCTAAGTGTGTGGGTCTGGGGTAGAGGACACTTGTAGGCAGGAGGGTTAAGAGAAGAAAAGGGGGGCAGTGAGGGAGAAGAAATTATTTCTGATGTTACTCCAAAGTTAAATTTAAATCCTACTTTGTTTAAAGAATTGACTGTGGGGTGTCAGATCACAGGAAAAAAAATATTTTCTTATGGGGCATGAATAAGCTCAAATCTCTTTTGATTATGCTCTTCATTTGACTTGAGATTTCCTCAATGTTACAATCATTTATTCTTTGAAAAATGAATTCTTTAGGACAGGATATTGAGTGAAAAAATAAAAGGAAACACAGAGGTTCTCAGGTATAATATTTGGTGAAAACAGGAAAAATAAAGGGAAAATAGAACCCCAGTGACTAAACAGGGAAAGAGGATTGTGCACTTTTAGGAATATTAAGGATGCAGACACATCTGAACCATGACCTGCTCTTTACAATGGAAAGAAAAGAGGAAATGAAGGAAGTCTGGCGTGGCTGGAATATATCTTGGAGAATTAAGTTTTATGCAGTACGCACTTCACACTGGTTATATCTTTTTTTTTGTTTTTTTTGTTTTTTTTGGCTGCACTACGTGGCTTGTGGGACCTTAGTTCCTCGACCAGAGATTGTACCCAGGCCTACAGCAGTGAAAGCGCTGAGTCTTAACCACTGGACCGCCAGGGAATTCCCATATTGGTTATATCTTATAATCCTCCCAACAACATATTGAAGCAGGAAATATCTCTGTTTTCCAGCTGGGTATACTGAAACTTAGAGAGTTTAAGCATCTTGCTCCAGATGGAACAGCTGGCATGTGGAGGGGCCCAGGTATGCACCCAGGTCAATCTTTGCATGACAGCTAGAAGAAGATGAAATGAACTAGGCAAGTGATGGCCAGATGATGAAACATCATAATTCTGTTGTTAAAAAAGAGACAACAGGCACAAAATGGAGTCACTTGTGCTAAGACTCACATCAACAACCAGAGACTTGATACTTAACCTAACTGCAGTTTCAGTCTTTCCTAGGAATGTAATCTTAACCACTCAATCTGGAATTTCCTGGTCAATACTAGTAAGGAAATCTACCTGATAGACCCCCCACTGTCCCACAAAGGAAGGTAACCTTGTCTGAACAATCCACTCTTTGCTAGAAGAACTTCCTTGTCTTGCTTCCTTCTTCCTATAAAAGTCTTCCATTTTGTACACCTCTTTGGAGCTCCTTTCTATTTACTAGATGAGATGTTGCCCAATTTATGATTCATTGAATAAATCCAATTAGCTCTTTAAAATTTAATCAGTTGAATTTGATTTTTTAACATGATGATACGGGTGTGAGCACTATCTTATAAGCCAGCACTTTCCAACAGATATATAATGCAGGTCACAAATGTGAGCCGCCTAAATAATTTTAAGTTTTCTAGTAGCCATATTTAAAAAATAAAAAAGAAAGAGGTGAAATGCATTTTAATGTATTAATATTTAACTCAATATATACAAAAATTATATATTTTACATTCTTTTTATTAGAGCAAGTTTCAGAAACCTAACATGTTTTTATTTCATCCTTCACTTCAGATTAGCTACATTTCAAGCACTCAACAGCTATATGTGGCTCGTGGCTGCTGTATTGGGCAGTGCAGCCATAAGCAATATAGGAAGTGACTTGATCAGATTTATACTTTAGAAAGACTTGTCAGACAGCACTATGGAGGATGACTCTGGGGATGGCATGACAGAAGGCAGGGAGATGTTTAGGAGTATAGTGCAATTGTCTAAGTAAGAGATAAAGAACTGAACTAAAGGGCTAGCAGAGTGAATAGAGAGGAGGGATATTTTAAAGGTATTAGTACATTCATTAGGACCTGGCTGGAAGGGTGAGATCAACGGGGAGAAAAAGCGTCTAGAGGACAAGGGATAAACAGGTTTGAAAAAAAAAATTTTTTTTGAGGAATATCTAAGTAGAGAAATCCAGTAAGAAGTTGGAAATATGGGGAATTCCCTGGCGGTTCAGTGGTTAGGACTCTGTGCTTCCACTGCCAGAGGCATGGGCTTGATCCCTGGTCCAGGAACTAAGATGGAAATATGAATCTGGAACCCAGGAGTGAAGTCTGGGCTGGAGCTAAAGATGAGAGTGCTGTTGGAAGATGGGTGAGATGACCCTGAGATGTATGAGAAGGAGGGGCATAGGATGCAATTCCTGAGGATCTCAGTTTTTAATAGGCAGTCAGGAGAAGCAGAACTGCAAAGAAGATACAGAAGGAATTTTTAGACACAGAAGTACAACCGGAAGAGAACTGCGGTACAACAGAATCTCAAGCATCCTCATAAAAACAGTCATTATGAAGACTATGTAGAAAGATGAATATCTGTATATGAGTGACGAGAACAGAATACCAAAGAGTATTTATGAGTTTACATAAATAATATGCAAACATGAAAAAATCTACAACAACATTATGGATGTCATTTCATTAAAATTCTTTAAAGCTATTAAATTGTTTACGGACTAAAAAGATGAAAAGAACAAATATGACATAAAGTAGAGAGGAATTACAAATAAATCCCTTTGCTTAATTTAGTGGTTGCCATCTGAAAACACTTAAAAAATGTTATGCCAGATCAGTTTCTCAACTTTTTTCTTCCATTATCGTTCCCTCCTCCCTTAACAGAACCTTGTTAGATATCTTTTTCCTAATCCCCTCCACATTAATATTTACAGATATAACTATATATCTGCTTATGTATTGTGGTCCTTTGGAAGGTCACAAACCATTGTAATATCTAAGATTTTTTTCCTCCCACCTCTCCAAGAACCAATATTGATTCCCTTGGGGGTGATATTGCTCCTGCTGAGAAGGCATATGCTAGATGGTTCTGTTAAAAAAAAAATCCAGGTCTTTGTAAACATCAGTAATGCCTTTAAGGAAAGAAATATAAGTTTTAGTCCACCAGTCCACCATTACTTTTTCATTGGCTTCATGATAACTTTCAAAGGAACTGAGAAATTTTCATGAAATGTTTAACCTTAAGGAATAAAGCTTTTATGAATATATTATAGATTTATATTTCAGTTAGTCTTCCTAAAACAAAATGAAAGTAAACATGATCATTTGAAAGTTATCCTTCATTTCAAATAAGTTTCATTGCAATTTGGTCAGTGATTGAATTGTGTGAGGTTGACAGTTCACTTAGAATTTCCAAGTTCACAGAACCATTAATTCTTACTTAGATGTGATTAGTAGTGAGTAGTTGTTTGGATTTTTTTTTCTTTTCTTTTTTTTTTTTTTTTGGTCTATGAGATCAAACTCAGGGAAAAAAAAATCTTTTAAGTGCTTTATGTTTCATTGAAAAAGAGAATAACCTTACTGAGTTACACAGAAAAATGCATTTTCTTAAAACTTACAATACATATTTTACTGAGTGAAAGAATATCAGGGAGAAATCGGTAATGTTTTTTAGCCACTAAAACAGTAACATATGGGCATGTCTGAGAAATAACAATTCAGAGGCAACTTTCTAATCTTTCATCCTGAAATTAGATCACAGACAGTATTAAGGAGCTAGAAGGGTTACAGGCAGTCCAGTGGGCTCTGTGTGAGCTACTTATCTTTGGGTATAATGAAAGGCATGGCTTGTATCTTCTATTTCATATTTCCAACAGTGTTGGTCATTCAGTGGATCCTGAATGCCCATTGATTTCACCTTTCAGCATCAGTGCATACCTGGGTTGTGTCGACTTAATTTCTCCAGAAGAGTTTGGAGATGCCACAGATTAAAATTAGCACTAGGTAAATTAATGATCTCTACGACAATTTTATGCAAGACTATTCACCGATAGCTAGCAAAAACTTATTTAGAGGGAATTCCCTATGGGTTTCTCACATTTCTGTACATTTTGTGGGCACAGGCGTTGATGACCTTTGTTCTGGACTATCTTTTGAAGAATTTTTTAGAGTCAATGGCCTTGAAGGCACAGTGTCTCCCTCCAGAGCAGAGGGTAGGTTTACTTTGAAAACAGATTATATCTCCCTCTAGGGCAGATGTCAGACAGGTTTGCTTTCAGTCCATTATAAAAGATTTTGGTTCTTTAAGCGTGGGATCCTCATACATAACACAAACCTACTCTGTGCCTAGCATCCACCTGGGCCCACCTTGGCATCACCCTGTGGGAGTTGGAGTGCAAGGGAAAGCAATTCGAACATGAAGCTCACACTGCTTGCTGTGCTGTGGATAACAGTTCTTTGTCTCTGAACCAGGAATCTTGTGTCTTCTGCCGGCATCCCTGAAACTGTGGCAGCTGACCTGCTGGCATGCAAGAAGAGTAAAATCTCTGACCCTTTACAATTTTTGAAAATACTCTGAGCTCTTCTTCCTTTTTAAGCAAACATTATTAATTAAATACCCTTTATTCCTCTAGGAACCTAAACATCTAGTGCCTTGGACTTTTCCATTAACTAACACCCAACTCTAGCTCATTATTCCTCAAAAATGACTAAAGTAAAACCAATACCATAAAAATCATTCCCTAAGATCCTTACAACCTGGTCATAATGGCTTCATTATTCACTACAATTGCCTCCTTGAATTCTCAATTATATAATTAAGGCTTTCTGGAAAAGTTGAGCCACTCAAAGTTGAAGAAGTTGCCATCAACCAATAAAAATGGCCCAAAAGTAAATAAAGGGAACCAAAAGAAGCAAAAGGCTTCTTAGTGAGGGCAGGATCCTACCACACAAAATACTACTTAGGTAGATTAAATAATTAAAAAAATAAAACTATGTTCTCCATGGGTTCAAACAGTAGGGGAGGGACTTCCCTGGTGGTGCAGTGGTTAAGAATCTGCCTGCCAATGCAGAGGACATGGGTTCAATCCCTGGTCAGGGAAGATCCCACATGCTGCGGAGCAACTAAGCCCGGGCACCACAACTACTGAGCCTGCGCTCTAGAGCCCGTGAGCCACAACTACTGAAGCCTGCACACCCTAGAGCCTGTGCGCCCCAACTACTGAAGCCTGCGCACTCTAGGTCCCGCATGCCACAACTACTGAGCCCGCGTTCTGCAACTACTGAAGCCTGTGCACCTACAGCCCGTGCTCTGCAACAAGAGAATCCACCTCAATGAGAAGCCCATGCACCACAACAAAGACCCAATGCAGCCAAAAATAAATAAATATAAAATAATTTTAAAAAAGCATAGCCAAAAAAAAAGAGTAGGGAAGGCTCGTGGAAGAATTAGGGCTTAAGTTAAGCCCCTGAAAAAAATTAACATTTAAAACGTTGAAAAGTGACCAGTTTAAAGAGAGTAAAATCCAGATTTTTTTTAAAAAATTAAAAAACAATTTAATTTATTTAACCATAAGTTTGCTTTCTATGTCTGTGAGTCTACTTCTGTTTTGTAAATAAGTTCACTTGTATCATTTTTTTTTAGATTCTACATATAATCAATATCATATGATATTTGTCTTTCTCTGTCTGGCTTACTTCACTTAGTATGATAATCGCTAGGTCCATCCATGTTGTTGCAAATGGCATTATTTCATTCTTTTTTATGGCTGACTCTTGGCTATTGTAAATAGTGCTGCAACGAACACTGGGGTGCATGTATCTTTTAGAGTTTTCTCCAGATATATGCCCAGTAGTGGGATTGCTGGGTCATATAGTAATTCTATTTTTAGTTTTTTAAGGAACCTCCATATTGTTCTCTATAATGGCTGCACCAATTTACATTCCCACCAACAGTGCAGTAGGGTTCCCTTTTCTCCACACCCTCTCCAGCATTTATTATCTGTAGACTTTTTGATGATGGCCATTCTGACCAGTGTGAGGTGGTACCTCACTGCAGTTTCGTAAAGCCTAGATTTAATAACTCCTCGTGTATATGCATATGCTTACTTGCTCACTTTCTCTGTGTGTGTGCATGTGTCTGTGTACAAATTTACAAATATTGTAATGCACAGATCTTGCGTACAGCTTGATGAATTCTGACAAGTACCTAAACCCATGTAACCACCACCACGATGAAGGTACTGAATGTTTCCATCATCCTCAGAAAGTTCCCTCTTGCCTCCACCACTCAAAGGCAAACACTGTTCTGATTTCTATCACCGTATATTAGTTTTGCCTGTTCATATCATGTAATGTTAAGAGGGTAAAATGTGTTGAGGTGGTTTTGAATCAGCGTGGCCACCTGAAATCAAATATGCACGGAGTACATGAGAAACCATGAGGAGAGCATCAGAGCAAAGTTCTAAAGGGCCTTGGGTATCAAAGTAAGAAGTTTGAATGTGATGAAACGGCCTCTAAAGAGCCATTGGTAGATCTTCAGCAAGGTAATGACATGATAAAAGTGACATTTAAGATCAGCCTCACAGTATTATGCAAAATAGACCAGAGTGGGTGGGAAATTCTGCAAAGAATACAATTGAATTTGCAGTGACAAATATTTTTCTGTATATAACCCTGGGCAAAGTACGATAGTCAATTTTGGCATTATTGGTAAAAGACTGAATAGAACAGTAAAACTGGTTTTGTGAGCAAGGTCATAAGCAGTGGTAAATGGAAGCTGACAGCATAAGAAGGCAGTGACAAGTGGAGGGCAAGAAAAATCAGTGTTAGATTCAATCCTTTTCACGCTATCTATTATGGGCCAGATTAAGACCCTGCTGCAAGATGTATGGATTTGTAGATGACACAAAATTAGAAGACTGCTCACTTATCGAAAAAGAGGGAAACAAAATTACTTCTCTGGGGTCTGAAAAAAATGAAGGCCTGGGGCTGACAAATAGCTCTTATAATTCAACACAATAAGAGGTAAGACATGACAAAAACCTGAACAACTTCTACTGCAGTCCACAAACATCTAGAAAGCTTCTACCTGATGGGAGGTTTTTGTTAGTTTGCAGTTTAATTGGAAGTGAGTGAAGAATGGAGATAATGGTGACTTGACAAACCAACAGATGGTAACTAAGATAATAGTCTATGAAGTAATTTAGGGCCACGAAAAGTGTTTAAAAAATCAAGATATTATTCCATAGAGATTAAAAGAGGGCATAAATAGAATGTATAAACTTCTAAGGGAAATAATGAAGGCAGATGTTCCTGTTCAAAAGAAGAAAACTTTCAAGAGGGAAAAGAGGACAGAGGAGCTTAGAAGAAATTACCAGAAACCACAGGATGAGCTAGGGGCAGACTAGCAATTACATTATGCAGCAGTTGAAGATTTGCAAAACAAAACAGAAAAACATTATGCTCCCAGGTTGAGGCCTTGCACAGTGGTATGCACCAAAAAGCAAAATTAATCTCAGAGCAATTAAAGTTAAAACTATAGAGGAAAATGTTGGTTAGAGAGTTCATTCATTCTGTTATCGCATCTCCTTGCCAGAACAGATAATGAACAGTTTCCTATAGTGAAGGGAATTATCAGATTCAGATAAACTTCATAGTGAATACTACTCTTCCTTACCACTTTTAATTGAAGGTTAATGTTATAGGTACATTTTGTCATGAAATAAATATTGTACTAGAGGGTCACAAGCTAATGGATATTCCACTCCAGAGTGATGAATGGTAAAGGATAAAGTGATTTCTCCCCAAATATCTACATGGTAGGTGTCACCTCAAAGTCTGTCACAGTAGCTAAATTGGTGAGTTAACTTTCCTTAATGTATTTGCACTTTAAAGAGTTGCCTGTTGGGCTTCCCAGGTGGCGCAGTGGTTGAGAGTCCGCCTGCCGATGCAGGGGACATGGGTTCGTGCCCCAGTCCGGGAAGATCCCACATGCCGCGGAGCGGCTGGGCCCGTGAGCCATGGCCGCTGGGCCTGCGCTTCCGGAACCTGTGCTCCTCAACGGGAGAGGTCACAACAGTGAGAGACCCACGTACTGCAAAAAAAAAAAAAAAAAAAAAAGAGTTGCCTGTTAACACACTTGAATGGATTTCTACTGGTGGTCTCAGTGAAGGAAATTTTATGGCCAGAGGCACCTTTTGGGCAGTCCACCTGCGGTAAGACAGCTTGATAGTAAATGGTAGTTAAAAAGTAATGTTTATGCGTATTCATTTTTTCCCCAGTTACCTACATGCTAGAAGATTGGGAGAAGAAAATTACACTCTATAAATAAGCCTGAATAAACCTGAATGTTAACGCTTACCAGAACCAATGTTGATGCCTCTGGTAAAATATCTCACGTTCGATATTTTAAATAATTAATATTTCAAAGATACCTTTGAAATACTGTGTGTCTTATCAGAATCAATCATTTACTAAGGGCATGGAACACTTGTGAAGGGAGAACTAAGCAAAAACAAACTTGGAAAAAGAATAAATTCAAAATCATCTGCCAAAGTAAATCTCAGTGACTTTCTGAAAAGATAAAGCAAAGATGTTTTGGGACATAGGAATAGTAATAATGTCTGTCATTTATTGAGAGCTTACTATATGTCAGGCCCTGTTCTAAGGGATGTTGGATCCCTACGCCAACCTATTTTTCAGGTAACGAAACTGAGGCATATTTGGGTAAAGTAACTCACTCAAGTTCGCAAGGTTGGGAAGTGACAGAACCAGCCTTAGACCCTCAGGAGTATGTCTCTAGAGCAGGGGTTGGCAAATTATAGCCCCAGTGGTCAAATCCAGCCTAAAACCTGTGTTTGTACAGCCCACATCATAAGAATGTTTTTCACATATTAAATGCTTTTTTTTAAAACTAAAAGAAGAATAATCTTTCATGCCTCATGAAAATTTCCCCAAATTCAAATTTCAGTACCTGACTTTTATTGTAACATAGCCATACTCATTCATGATGTATTGGCCTATGGCTGCTTTCAAGCTACAACAGCAGAGTTGAGTAGTTGTAACGGAGATTTTTGGCCTTCGAGGCCTAAAATATTTACTATCTGGCCCTTTACAGAGAAAGTTTGCTCACCCCTGCTCTAGAGCACACACTGTCAACATCAGCATCACGCTACATACAGACACCTGTGGAACTCACAATCTGTCTCTGAGGTGCCGAAGGAGCTTGGCAACCTCCGTGTCAGTGAAACGGGCTCACCATGGGTGGAAGGTGGGAAAGAACGTGCAAAGTCGATGTCGGCCTACTTGAAATTGAAATGCTTCATTTTAGAGGGCCAAAGCCAAGAATGAGACAGAATCATTCATGAAGCAACAATTATACATACACTTCTATGTGGATTTACATTTAAGAATCCTTGAAGTTAGTTCCAAAAGAACAATTACAAAAAGAGAAGAGAGGTTTTTTTTTCAAAGGCCAGTGGGAGACCTGCTTTCCAAGTTTTGATTTCCTGTCTGAGAACCAGCCTCTGACTGACGGAGAGTAAATTCAGCTCCGTTACAGAAGACCTAGCTCCTTACCTCTGGACTTCAACTGGATGGCCATATCAGAACATAATACCATGCAATGAACCTAACCATCATCATAAGAAATATGAACACAGCCCTAGTCATGGAGAGTTTGAGCTTACAGAGCACCATCATGAGGTCAAATGTATACTTTTATGTTCCTTGGTGCCTAGCATAGGCACCAGGTAAGGGAGGGATGGAAGTAACTTTTGAAGAACGGCTGTCATGAGAGTCCTGTCAGGTAGTTTTAACAAACGTCACACACCACAGCTACAGTGGCAGCCTACCACCAGGTATAAAAATGTATGAGAGGGAATTGGTACTCTTAGTTGCTGATGGTTGGAGTACAGGAAACAAGTGGACAATTCATCTGTTGCTAGGCCATCTTTTGAATTCTTCTTCCTCTCTCCAGTCAGAAAGGCAATGACAACTTCACTCCACTTTTGCACAGGAACTTAACTGTTGGTTATACATTTTTAAAGTGCAAGGAGTCATGTGTGTACGTGTGTGTGTGCATGTGTGTGTGTGTGTGTCTTTCTGATCAAGTCATTTTTCTGAATGCCCCAAGAGTGAATATTGCTGCAAACTGATTTGTTCTTATTATAACTACCACTTTCAAATTGAGGAGCACATATCTTGTTTTAACATGATATTATACACTTTTACTTTTTTCAAAAAGCAAAAAGCAGTATGAAAAAAGGCATGTATGACCAACTAGTTTTTTGAACAGTCTCAACTCAGTGAAGGAACAAACATAAAATTGGTTTTCATTTTTTCAGCATTGTTCCTAGACATATAATGTCAAGTCTCACTTTCATGTCCCTTAATGACATCTTGGGAAGATTCTACAACTTTCTGGTTGTAATTTAAATATTGATTGTATGTTTGCTTCAAGGTGTTTCCTTCCCCCTTGTTGGTTAGTCTTTTGGACCCAAGGGCCTGAAGGGGAGAATGGGTGGCATAAGCTGTTTGCCCGCTCACTCCCCCAGCCTCTCTCATGGAAAAATTTGACCCCCAGTAGGCTGGGGTGGGGAGGAAGAAAAAGGAGGACAGGGAATGTTATAATCCTCTTGATGAACGTGTTAGATGGGCTTACAAGAGACAAAGGTGGGGATTTAGTGTAAGGATGTATGCAGAAGTAGAAGGAATAGGAAACAGGCTTCAGCAGCTACGTGGTCAGGTGTGACTCACAAAGAAGTGAAACACCATTCAAGATACAACCTTAGGGCTTCCCTGGTGGTGCAGTGGTTGAGAGTCCACCTGCCAGTGCAGGGGACACGGGTTCATGCCTTGGTCCGGGAAGATCCCACAAGCCGTGGAGCGGCTGGGCCCGTGAGCCATGGCCGCTGAGCCTGTGTGTCCGGAGCCTGTGCTCCGCAATGGGAGAGGCCACAACAGTGAGAGGCCCGTATACCACAAAAAAAAAAAAAAAAAAAAAAGATACAACCTTAAAGGGAAGGCGTGTGGGGGAGGGAAGGATTGGGAGTTTGGGATTAGCAGATGCAAACTATTATATATAGGATGAATAAATAACAAGGTCCTATTGTATAGCACAGGGAACTATATTCAATACCTTGTAATAACCTATATTGGAAAAGAATCTGAAAAAGAATATATATATATATATATATATATATGTATAACTGAGTCACTTTTCTGTACAGCAGAAATTAACACAACATTGTAAATCAACTATACTTCAATAAAATTAAAAAAATATGTAACTTTGACTCTAATCCTCCAGCTACAACAATAGCCCTAGTCATCAATTAATGTTATTACTTCAGTACTTTGATGTCCATTCTCACCTACCATGTGAACCTACTCTTAGTATTTGTTATTATTTTCTTTTCTGCTATTTCTGAACTATCTCTCCATCTCTGTGTCTTTGAGTCCAAACTCCCCAAGAAAAAGAATCAAACTGATTCAACCAGGACAGACCATCCTTTGGAGGAAGAGTGTTCATGACAGGCTATTTCTTAGGAAATAGAAAAGCCTACAGATGGCTGTCCTTGGGTCAAGAATCCATCTCTGGCCCATTTTGAAGGTAGGGGAGGAATGCGTGGCACAAAGCATGGTCAGCATTGCTTAAGAAGCTGCCGATTGCCACATGCCTCAGAAAAGGAGCTGAAGGTATGCACTTCTGATATGCATTATCATAACTCAATAGTGTAATTTACATTGATGTTTCAAAATGGGAGAGGGAAGGATTTACCTTTAAGCCTTGATCTGAATCCCTCAATAATTCCTTAAGAGGAGTTTAATAATCTGCTCCAGGAGAGAGCCAGTCTGACTCTGAGCATGGCTGGCTTCTTTCTCGATCAACTAGAATGTATATTTGTACTTCTAGCAATCTCACTCCTGTCTCCTGGTGGAATTGAAACAAGTTGCTGAAAAATAATTATTTAGAAAACAGAATGAAGTGTCACTGGACAGTCTGTGGCCTTTCTTTCTTGGGCTCTGGGAAGTGATCTCAGTTTCAAGGCTTCTAGTTCTCTTCTATGATGGAGATGCCTTAATTCACAACCTCACTATTTACCTGCATTCCCATTTCAAGGACAAACCATTAGCTATGCCCAAACAATGTTATTTATAAAATTTCCTATCATTTCAGACTCATCTCAGACAGATGGAATCACCCACAGATTTCCCCACCTAATCACACCCCTAATGACTTCTTATCCCAATTTTCTCATTTTTGATTATCCTCCAGGCTTAGAACCATTGAATGGTCTCTAGTATTTTTTCTTCATTTCCAAAGTCAAATAGTGACTAAGCTATAGCACATCTTCACAGGCAATACAGAGTCTCCTCCCCTAGTGTAACACTTATCCCTTAACCTGGATAACCTATATGAATCAACTTGCTGAATTTTGTTTCTAGTCTCTCCTATCACTAAACTATAACTTTAATTACATTATCCTCTTTTCCAAGATTCAATGCTCATCTGATCCAATCCAAATTCCAAAGGTCTCACTAATTATTTCCAGATTTTTCTTTGGCTCCTCCAACCACACCAACCAAGCTACCTCTCCTTACCATTTTCTACAGATCCTAAGTATTCACACCTATATGTCTTCCCCCATGTTCCTAATTTAAGAAACAAAAGACTAATGTAAATTCTAAAGAAAAAAGCAAACAACAACAAAAAAGATAGATACTTTATACTTTCAAGTTTAAATGGATATAGCTTTTAGGAAGATTATTAAAGTGAATACACTTCAGCTCACCAGACCTATTCCAGGGGTCAAGTTCCTAGAGTGAGTGCTTTGGAAACGTAAATGGCCTAAATTCAGGTAATTTAGGCAATTTATACAGATACACATTAACAATATCCTGTTCTATTAAATAATTAAAATTTAGATAGACCTTAATTATATGCTTTACTAAATAAAAGTTGGTCTCCAATAGAAAAAATTTAATTTCAAAATAAATAAATAAATAACTCCCTGAGGCAGATACTCATGGTAAATTCAACATACTGCTACTACCATTTAATTGAATTCAACCTTTAAATTAAAAAGAAGACATATTAAAAGTAATATGGTAATTGTATATTAGGTGGTATTGCCTTTTGGTGTTTCAAACAATCAAGGCAACAGTGATTAAACTCTTCGTTACTTTATAATGTTCATCAGGGAAAAAAATTCCCCTCCAAGTTCAAATTTTCTAAAATTGAAACCCACAGAGCTCCTAAGAACACAGGGCAATAAAGCATAGGGTGCTTCATTAGAGGAAGTCTATAATTACAGATTACTGAGTAAATAATATGGATGCCATTGAATTACACGGGGGTCGATCAGTTAGTAGAAAATGGCATAAAATTACAAAATTAGGCACCAATACCTCAGAGATATAATTATGTCAATTTCTGAACATTATGTTGTTCTTTTAAAATAAAGTCATAAGGACTTCCCTGGTGGTGCAGTGGTTAAGAATCTGCTTGCCACTGCAGAGCACACGGGTTCCAGCTCTGGTCTGGGAAGATCCCACATGCCACAGAGCAACTAAGCCCGCACACCACAACTACTGAGCCTGCATGCCACAGCTACTGAAGCCCATGCGCCTAGAGCCCGTGCTCCACAACAAGAGAAGCCACCTTAATGAGAAGCCTTCACACCTCATGGAAGAGTAGCCCCCGCTTGTCGCAACTAGAGAAAGCCCACCCACAGAAATGAAGACCCAACACAGCCAAAAATAAATAAATTTATTTTAAAAAAAGGCATAGATGATAATTATGCTTAACTTAAATAACCCACTGCAAGCTGGTAAAACCAGAGAAGACACTGGCATTTAAACATTGTCATTCCTTGGAGCTTAACTTCATAAGCACTTTAGTTTGACATGTCTACTTGATTTTTACTTTTACACACAAAAACTTCCATGGTTTATATTATACTATTTTATGAAGTAACTATATCACTATCTAGCTACTGTTGGGTGACTACCGTTTGTAAATATTGTTATATTTTTATTAAAATGTATAGAGCTCTGTTCAGAGACAGGACTTGCAAACAGGCGCTAAATTTCTTACTTGGGATTAAGTAGAAAAGGTTTACAATTTCATTGTTTCAGCCATCTCTCTTCTTGGGATAGTAGGCTCCCAAGAAGAAAGCAGGGAGGACTTAGACACAGTATGCTTCACTCATACCCCCAGCACATTTCTTATTTAGCATTTAATTCACTCTTTCAAGCTATCAACACATGACCACTGGACACTTAGTAGTGGATAGCACTGTACAAAACAGGGAACTGTAATGCATCCTCCTAAGATGCATTTCTGCAAAGAGGTCAATTATGTATTTCTTCTACTATGTAGTCTAATTTGTAAATGAAGAGAATTTTTGGCTAATAAAGAGCCTTGCAAATCAAACTGAATACAAATGAAATACTCTGAAAATCTCTACTTGTTTAACATATATCTGAAGAACAGAAAGAAAAATACTGTAGATTTTTTGGCTCTTAGAACATTAATTTAATAGGACACCCTAATTTTTACATTATAATTTGGGCATGGCTCAAATGTTTGCAGAAGCCAAGACTCTACCATTTAGAAAAGCAAGTTATTTTTGTATAGTCCGTGTATTGATAAATTACCTCAGATAAATACACTATAAAGGGAAGAACTGCTGATTTTATTAAATAAAGGATATTAAAATGACTGTTTATTTTCCCTGTCCACTGAACAGTAAATTTTTTAATATTCTTAATTATTTTCCCTCTCTTAGATAAGTAAAAAAAAATCAAAACCAAATATCTGTTACTCTTCAAAAATGGGGTTAAAAAGTGGTATCTGCCCAAAGGGTAGAGAGTGAGGAAGTCACTAAACACTCCTTGGCAAAGATTTAGGACCAGGTACTATTTTGTTCTTTTTATGATTTGCTCACCTAAACTTATCAGTGAAATCTTTGCATACTATATGATTTCATTCGACTGTTTATTTCCTATTTATAGCCTATATCAAGGGGGAAAATTGCAGTCCACAAAGAAATGATAAGGACTATCTTTTACTCAGCACTTCCGTGGCAGCTGGTGATTTTTTAGTATAAGGGAAATTTATCCTCATCCTTTAGAAGGAATGTACAACGTATGCTCTTATGACGTATGGAATCCTGGGTCTTAGAGAAGACTAAGATTTTCCACTTCAGGAAAAGGAAGGAAAAAAATGCACCATCATTTCTTTAAAGCAATTACCTGCCTTGTGAGGCTTTAAAAATGTTGTTACATTTGTTTTAGTAACTAAGCATTCACATTAGCACTGTCTTGAACAAAGAAGTATACTTAGAGAATATATTCAGTGCTGAAATCTTATTTCTATCCAGTCTAGAGGAAGCTATTTTAAGGTACATCCTGAACTGGGGAGTAAAGTGAGGAAGAGGTCACTTCCACCTCAGAGTCAAATTGGGAGAAGTCAACATGTGCTGGATGGATTAATCATCCTCATGTAAGAGGTGATATGGAAATAGGTGGCCAAGGAAACCTTGTCAACATCCAGCTCCATCCAAGAAATGACAATGTCTCTTAATCTCATTAGAATGACAGAGTTTGAGTTTCATACACAACAAAAAGTGGCTAAGTCACCATTGTAAAGCAATTATACTCCAATAAAGATGTTAAAAAGAAAAAAAAAGAGTGGTTAAGTAATAGGAGAATATTACCTTTCTGTTTGGGGAATTGTGTGTTTTTCATTAGTTTGAACCATGTGAGGCTCCCATTTTTATAGGCCAAAAAGTAGTTAAAGAGCAACAGTTTCATATGGTTCAAAGTGTTATTTAGGGATACAGAGAAGTCATTTGAATTATTACCAACTCTCTGAAAAAAAATATTTCAAAACAGAAGAGGGAAGATTGTACAATGCAGAAGGCTATGACAATGATGATATGCATTTTAAAATATTTTCTAAAATGCAGAACTTGAAAAGCACAGTCTTTCCAATAGTCCCTATTTTCCATAACTCCAAATTCCATGTTCTAACTCTGTATGAGTCATCAATACAAAATCAAGACAAGCCCGTGCTCAGCACACAGTCAACACGTCCTCTGAGCTATTATGTTCATGATGGCGACGCTGCTGACTTTTCACTGAGGTCAATCATTTGCACTTCTTTCCCTAAAGCTTAGGATGGTTTTGCAAAATCTCCCAGAACTCTGTCCCTTGCCCCTACTACAGCATTGGGATGCAAGGCAGCTTATCTTGTCATTTTCATGAAACATCTTTGAGGTTTGATTTCACTAGGGAGAGATTTAGAAATCAAAGCTTAAGTAGGGCTGTGAAAGTAAGTTATCCAGTACTGAGCAAAACACAATCTCTAGAACTCATTTTTTCCCGTGGCAAGCATTAATGAATGTCAAGCCTTTATAGATTAGTTAATATACTTAGAGATAGAGAATGCATGTTTGTTTTTCCACAACCTTGATACAGCCAGTACCTCACTGAGAACTGAATAAATAAATCCACTTGTTATAGTATTTTTCAAGGAAAAGTTCACCAGTATTTGCAAAAAAAGTCAAATTTATTTTTTTCTATTGCAATCACATGAAATAATGATAACTGCCTCAATATTATGTAGAATACCAATATGTCTGCTACATTTGCACTTTCTTATTAATTGTAATTTTATTTTTGTGTATTAGAATTTGTCAGATAGGAAAACCAACCAACCAGTGCAGTTCAACCAAACATCTAATTACATTTTTCATGCTCTTTGTCATTTTAGTGAGTTTCTTGTAAGAGAACGCCAGCATGACTTTTATTAATGTCAGAAAATGCATTTTTTTCCTTTTGATAAAAGAAGAAAGGACCTTTCACATTCAAAATTCAATTTTTTCTCCTAACATTTCCAATATGACATAAACATATGGTAAATAAAATTATTCTAATAAATATTAGAGCCAGTGGACCAGTGAGAGAAACTCTGAGCATGCTGTGAATATACTGAATACTAAAAAGCATTTGAAATATAAAAATCATTGAACTTTTAAGAAAAACTGAATAATTCAATAGTTTTTCATTAAAAAAGAAAGAAACACACATAACAATAATGATTAACCAGGATATGTCTACATATCAGAAAGGGCTGACAAATGGACAAATGTGATGACAAAGTTTTCAAGAGTTTTACATGGTGGAATATATTGGTTAGAAGAGTCTGCTTTCCTCCACGAGAATATAATTAAGGTTAGTTTTCAAAATGAAGCACTTTGCCTAAAGTAAGGGTATAAGACACATCAAATAATTTCAATAAAAAGAAAAGAATAATGATTGCTTTCAAGAACAATGGAACTTGTGAGGAATATAAGTGCATTGGTGTTCCCCAGACATCCCTCACTATATAAGGATTATTGGTGCTACTACAATTTCCTTCTCCTGGGACATTTAGAAACATGCTGTCTAACCATTTGTCTTACAGAGCTACATACGGATATACCTTGAGGCAGGGAACTGGCCTGGATAATCTAGAGAGCATCTTCATGTTTTATGAAAACCAAATCACAGAAAACAAATTCAAAGGATGGATATTACTCTAAATGAAGTCAACATCAAGTGCAAACAGACCCAAAGACAACGCTGCAGAATGAAATCCTATGTCTTATTACGTTACTTATACAGAAATGTGGTGTAAACTATCTGTAGATAGGATACCTTAAGCCACTGGGGATTTAAAATAAGAAATAGGAATCTCTTCAGAAAAATATGTGAGAAATTTGAAGCTGTTTACTCAGAGTATATAAAGTATTCATCAGAGGAAAATGTTCAAACCTACTTTAAGACAGATGAAAACTATTCCTTAATATATCAGAAGAGGGCCGAAGAAGAATGTTTCTTGACGGGAGTTCTCATGGGAAAAGCTCCCTATTTCATTTGCTACAGAGATCATGCTGGAATTGATGGGAAAAGAAGAGACATTTTGAAATAAATAAAAGAGGTCGCTTTCAGGAAAAGACTTTTTTTAAAAAAGGGGATTCTTGTTAAGAGATTCCCACTTTTATTCAAGTTAAAATGTTCATTTTGTTCCATGAACAAAGGCATGTGGATTTTACTTCTTTCATTCACTGTACACTTAGGCAAAACACAGGGGCTTCCTGGGTATGTGACCCGTGCAGTCGCACAGGGTCTTGGGCTCAGAAGGGCCCCATACTTGCTTTAATGCTCTGCTGCTGCCATCTTGAAATTCTTAACAATCTTTGAACAAGAGGCACAGATTTTCATCTTGCAGTCGACCTCACAAATTATGTATCCAATGCTGGCAAAAATAAAACCCATCTGTAACGTAATAAACAATTTTGATTGTCCATTTTTCATAAATTTCTTATTAGTATTTGAAAAAGATTACAAGGTCTTCAGAATGATGTAGTACTGACTACTCCTGATAATTTCTTCATGCTATTTTCTTTTTCTTTATTTATTTATCTGTCTAGTTATTTATTTTTTCTTTTTAAAAATTTATTTATTTATTTATTTGTTTGTTTGTTTGTTTGTTTGTTTATTTCTGTGTTGGGTCTACGTTGCTGTGCGCAGGCTTTCTCTAGTTGTGGCGAGCCGGGGCTGCTCTTCACTGCGGTGCACAGGCTTCTCCTTGCAGTGGCTTCTCTTGTTGAGGAGCAGGGCCTCTAGGTGCATGGGCTGCACTGGTTGTAGCACTTGGGCTCAGCAGTTGTGACTCACAGGCTTAGTTGCTCCGCAGCATGTGGGTTCTTCCCGGGCCAGGGCTCGAACCTGTGTCTCCTGCATTGGCAGGTCGACTCTTAACCACTGTGCCACCAGGGAAGTCCCCATGCTATTTTCTTTAACATTCATAAAATCATATCAAAGAAAAATTTCCCGGTGGTTGAGTCACTTCCTTTAGAGGCTACACTAACTTTTTCAATCCACTCAAGTGTGATTTAGTAAGAAAGTGGTCTCAATGCTCTAATTATCATTGAAAAGAAATGTTTGGCTGTTGAAAATAAAATCGAAAGCAGAAAAGATTGAAACAGTAGCTTTGTATTTCCTTTCCTCTAAGTTCATATCCATGAGGGTATATGGGGCAAAGATGTCAACCCAAGACAAATGGAAACTCACACGTTTATTTGCTATCTGAATCCATCCATCAAGAGCAAACAAAAGGCTTTAAATTATGTACAAATAATGATAATTATACAACAAATATACTAATACTCAATTAATAAGTAATATAAAGTAAACTTGCTTTTCAATAGATGTGCTCCTAGTTATGTAATTCATTATCTACCTCCTCCCCATGACCAAGAAACTCTATTTTAACATATCAGGGACATTGATACTTAAGAATTTCTTTGGTAATTCACTTTACAAATCAAGTACACACATACATATATGCATACATATATATATGTATATACGTATACATATATACACACACAATGTAAATGATCATTCCTTAGTAAATCAGTTGCTTGAGTTCATTTTGGAATGTTATAGTTGGAAAAACCTGGCACTATCCATCCATCAAAGCCATATTGGACAACACAAATACTCTGCTGAGTTCCCTGTAAACTTCCAATGCCAAGGATATCCTCCCACCTTGTCACTGAAAACTACTTGATTCTGACTGATCCTGTCACTTGTCAGAAGGTTCAAAAATGATAGGAATGTAAAGCTTGGAGGACAAGTCTCTCATTTTTACATGTACAATAATCAATCATGACTACATTTAAACAATTTAAAACAATTTAAAGGACTAGCACTGTGGAGTAGTACAGCAGAAGGAGCAGTGGATGAGGCAGGCTCTACTCCTGGCTCTCCTATTTAGCACTAAACTAGCTTTATGACCTTGAGCGGTGTGCTGAGTGAGGGACCACACTTTGAGAACCACTGGCCTAGGAGAATGCCAAGAATCTGAAGGGCACGATCTGAACCCACCCACTGTGGGAGAGTTCCTGAGGCACCTGCCAAAGTGTCACAAGATATCAACAGATGATGGCAGTGTTCTTTCGAAGGAAGAAACTCAAGCTGAAAGATGGCACTGCATTAGCCTGCCAATTAGCAACAGGAGCAGGGTTGGGGGGAAGGGGGTGGGTGAGCCAGGAGGAAATCAGGAAGTTGTAACCTGAAACTGAGACTAATAAGACTACACAAAGCCCTAAATCAGGAAATAAAGCCAGGTTGAGCCCAAAGTTGGATGAAATATTTTGGCTTGTTGTAAACTAAGGGATGGGAGAAAATGACTGAAACTAATGAGTCAGGACACAGGAGGAACACTTTTGGTGAGACAGAACTACAGGAAGGAAAACTCTTGTGAGATTAATAAGGAGGCCAAAGGTCCTAAGCTTTGGGGGTAGGGTGGGACAAGGGTTGGGTCTCTCTTGGCCCAGAAAGTTCCTAAAGAGTCTTGGCCCAAACAGTTTGCCATCTTCACTCAAAGGAAATTCTAAAAGATGTATTGCAGGCAGAAAGAGTAATTCCAGGTGTATGGTCTGAAATATAAAAAGGAATGAAGAGCAATATGTGGGTAGTACAAATGAACACTAACTGTTTGAAAATAATTATCATACCATCTTGCTCTAAGGTGGGTAATGCAAGACCCTGACATCAATACCATATGCCTTTCTGTTTCTTTAAAAAAAAAATTCTTTTTTTGAAGTCTAGTTGATTTACAATGATGTGTTAGATTCAGGTGTACAGCAAAGTGATTCAGTTATATATATAGTCTTTTTCAGATTATTTTCCAATATAGGTTATTACAAGATAATGAATATAGTTCCCTGTGCTATACAGTAGGACCTTGTTGTTTATCTATTTTATTTACATTAGTGTATATCTGTTAATCCCAAACTCCTAATTTATCCCCCCCTTCCCCTTTGGTAACCATAGTTTGTTTTCTGCCTGTACATCTGTTTCTGTTTTGTAAATCAGTTCATTTGTATAATTGTTTTAGATTCCACGTATAAGTGATATCATATGATATTTTTCTTTCTCTTTCTGACTTACTTCTCTTTCTGACTTACTTTACTTGATATGATAATCTTTAGGTCCATCCATGTTGCTGCAACTGTATGCCTTTCTAATTAGCTTTAAATACTTCAGTGGAACTTGAAAAATAAGTTGTGATAGTCAATTCTATTATTACATAGACACATACAAATAGCCACTTATTTGTGAGAGTCCATGTAATAATGTGCATGTATGTATATATGTATGTATGTATGTATACACACATTGTATATACTGTAACCTTTGTTATACTTAAAAAGTATCTTTGCTAAGGAGTTCATCCAGTAAAACCACATCCATATTCACTTTTGAACATATTAAAGTTTTATTGATCTCACACATATTTTCTTGCTTACCAAAGCCCACAAAACACCTATGTACATGTAATGTCTACAGTCAAGAAGGTCGAAGTTTGATAATTCACTCTTATCACTCTTTCTAGATAAACACTCCTTTAATATCAGCAAAAATAAAAACATACTGATTGAAGAAGCATCTGTAGTTCCTGAGATGCTCCTAGAAAATGAGTAGTTATTAGCTATTGCTGAATGATACATTCTAGTGTGATAAAAATGTATATGGTAGGAGAGGTCTATTATAACACATGGGGTAGTACATTTCCAAGGAGATTTTGAGTCAACCAAATGTTTTTTGAAATGGAGTGAAAGTGAAAAGAGGCCCTCCTATAGTGCCTAATATAATTGTGAAAACACGATGTAGGGGGAAATGTAAGAAAACAGAAAGAGACTGCTTAATTCCTTTAAAACAGAAACTGAATTGCTGAGGCAGTTCTTACCACCTTATTTATATATTGGATTGCTTGAAAATCATGATGTCACCCACCAGGAAGCAATGCATCAGGAAGAGTGTGACAGTGTCACAATCCCCAAGAAGGCGAGAGAGGTGCAGCTGAATGACAAAAAGGCACCATCAACTCAAAAAATGCAAAAGGTTTTATGGATAAATATTGTATAAAAGCATCACATGGGAGTCAGAAACTAGTTTCAGAAACTGCCTAGAGGCCCCCCCCCAAAAAAGATGCTTATAACAAAGGACTCGCATTTTGTGAACTGAAACTTGGTATTTCTTGAATACCAGAGATTTAGAGATGGCCAACTACCATAGTTGTGAGATGATCAACTAGCTTCTTATCCTCCTCGCCCCCGAAGAAGCAAGCAGAACGAAACAAAACCTGGCCCTGTTTTCTATTTAAAGGATACATTTTTTTCTTTAACACATACTACTGTCTGTGGAAAAGTTTGTGAGGGAATACAGACTTCCAGTTTTATTTTGGAATGTAACTTCCAATCAGTCCTTAGTTAACTGTTGTCTTTAAAGAGCCTTCTCCTGCAGAAGAAGCATTAACTACTGAAGTCCAAAGCACACAGTAGCTTTTCCTAAGGTTATAATTACCTATGATTTTAAAAGAAAGAACCTGTATATTTCTTTTTTTTTAAAATTTAATCAATCAATATTCTTTTATTGAAGTATAGTTGATTTACAATATACATTTCATTATAAAAATGCTTATTTTTCTGGGGTCTTAAAATGGGAGAGGGGACAGGAAGAAGGGCTGGGAACTGTACTGCAAACCCCTCACGGCCACCTCCTTTTCCACCCTTGAGGAGAGAGGTACCTTTAGGGGGTTTCATTTACTGTCATGGTTACTCAGGTGAAAAGGGCTAGTTTTCAACATGCCTGGGTCACAGGAGCTTACATGAGATTACTGAAAAGTCCAGGCTGTATGTACTGTGGGGATGGAGCGTGGGTACACTTAAAGCTTAATGTAGCCATAGTTCACCTCTATAGCTCAATCTCCATTTCCCCTCAAAATATGATCAGATAGCCCTTCGAACAAAGCTGCATTCACTCTTTGAGATGCAAAGAACAGTATAACAAGGCCTAACAACATAATGGATTGCAGTTATGCCAGAAAGAACTCTGACTCAGAACCAGTTGCCTCAAACAAGTAAAGCATCTTTTTAAAACACTGGGGAAAGACACAGGGGAGGCAGTTTCATATACCATACTGAAGTGCAGTAGAACAAGGTCGGTTAAGCACTCTATCCTGAGACACACACCTTTCATTTTCAATTGTTTTCAAATAAAAAGAGAGAAATTCCCTTTTCAAGTTGGATTGTTTAAATGCACCTACAGCTACTCTTGTCTAGCAAAGGCTAGGCAAGCTCTCCCTACTGATGCATTTCAAAAAAGGTTCAATTGGCAAAAAAAAAAGGAAGTGCAAAGCGTTTTTGACAAAAGAGGACTAGAGGGAACACATTTTCCTTTCACAGAAATACTGTTCTAGAAAATCAGATGAGGTAGCAACTCAAACCAGGAATGTGTACATATTGGTGAGACAAACAGGGAATTTGGAAAACTTCAACTTCAGACATTCAACTACATAAAATGATTAGCTTAAAAATTGAGGTGGGGGGCATAAATTTGGAGTTTGGGATTAACAGATACACACTACTATATATTAAATAGATAAACAAGGACCTACTGTATAGCACAGGGAACTACATAGTCAATATCTTGTAATAACCTATAATGGAAAAGAATCTGAAAAAGAACACATATATATGTGTAACTGAATCTCTTTGCTGTACACCTGAAACTAACACAACATTGTAAATCAACTATACTTCAATTAAAAAGTTAAAAAATAAATTGGGGTGGGAGTTACGTTATAAAAATGGGAGACTAAACGCTTAAACAAAACAAGGTATTCTGATTTTCAGATTACAGTACAGCCTAACTCAGTATGCAGTTCTTCTACCACAGAACCTACAGGTCTGTAAAGAACCCCTGGGACACTGTCCCACCCTCAGCAGGGCTGTGCCTGCAACTCCCTAGACCTATAGCCATACATCCTGTTTAGCGATGCTCTAAGTAATTCCTAGGCAGCCCTCTCCAGGGCTCAGCAAATGTAAAAGACTAAATCAAAATCAGGACCTCTAAAATATCTCCTCTGATGAAGAGATAATTATATATATATATATATATATAATGTACATTTAGAGTAGATTCCAATACTGGTTCAAACAAATAAAAACATTATGGCATCCATAGTTAATTGCACATTTAAAAGGATAATTATTTTTTCCTTCCCAAATGAATCATGCCATCATCTTCTGAGCTACTATGAAATAGTATATAAAGCCAATTGTTGATTTAGATGACAATCAGGTATTCTAAGTTTAGGTTATAATGTGTTTCTAATACCATTATAACAAAGGCATAACTGCTTTCTTAAACTAAGATCTTTTTTCCCATTTTTTTCTAACTAGTCAAGATATCATATACTATATAGATTGTTCATGTGTGAAGGGAGTGACTGAGGACTGAGGCTTGACTAGACATAAAGAAGAAAAATAGAATTTTTCATATATTAAAATATGTGGAAAAAATGAAATATATATGCTATATGCTGCATATGGCATGGTCCTGTGTGAGTGGATACACACACACACACACACACACACATACATACATATGCAGCAAGAGCCATTATTTCTTACAGAAAAGACACACACAGAGGCAGAGAGGCTGACGGTTAGTAACCCCTTAAGTAGGCTAATGGTGCTGAGTTAACAGACAACAATACTATGATTAGGGTGTGTCACCCTGCTCAGCACACTGTGGGCACTCAGTAAACACTTGCAGAATTAAATTAAAAATCACTGAAAGGTTTTCATCCATAATAAGCCTTTCACACGTTTAGCATAACAATAGATTTTGCCCTGATTCTGAAGCAGCCCGGGGGCTCAGGGATTCAATGTGGGTGGAACAAATATAATATTCAAAGAAAAAGAAGTCCTTAGAGACTCAGCTGGGTCCAGTGCAGCTTATTGGTTCTATGAAGCTGTTAGGTGTAATTACCGATGTGAATCTAAATGCATTTGACTGAGAACACAGCCAAGTTAATTGCAATGTTGGTATATAACAGCTGTTATTCATTTGACACTTCTGTAATAAGAATTAGAATATTGAAATATGGAACGGAAGCATGTTTCTAATAAATGATTAGGCCATCTACAATGTGTTTTGGTCATTTCTTATGTAGTCAATTTGATTGTTTTCATCCACCTGCTCCAATATTTTCATGGTTTTCTGGCTAGTGAAGTTACATAAGGCATACATGGCAACAAGCACATACTGTAGAGAAAAGCCAAATTTGTAACTGCCAGCAGTACTCATCTTCTACATAAAAACTGATGAAATCTTGTTAAATGCTCAACACACTGAAGACAGTTCTTAGAGTTTTTGCAAATCAGAGTTTCTGCATTTAGAATGTAAGAACCCTTAATGAGATCTAAAGTGCATTACCTATCTTCTTTCGCATATTTATTTTTGTGTCCTATTTAAAAGAATATTTTTAGTTGGTGTAGAAATTTGCTTTACTGCTAAGGCAGACAGAATCAGAGTTTAGCACTTATTTCCAGTGAACTGATGCCAGAAATGTAATTATTCTAGCATGAGGTCAGAAAAAAATTACTAGTGATAAGTGGCTCAAATAGACTACTGGAAAAATAGCTAGAACTTTCGATTAATCTAGAGTGTATTCTGGAATTAGAACAGATGAAGCCCACTCTCCAACACTTGTTTGCAATGATCACTCATGCTCTGAATACAGGTCCAGAGACAATAACAAAGTTCTATTGATTTACCAGTGATCTATATATTGTGGGCTGACTGTATGTACAAACCTATATTTAAACACTATACGTGGCACATTTTCACCTGTGTAAAATGTGAAGCCAAAAATACTGGGGGAAGGTATTTGGGTGAGTCAGAGGAGGGTTGTGCACTGAGTTCAGAAAGATTATGAATGATAAAGACTGATACCCAAATGGCTTTCTTATAATTGCAAAATCAGATTAATCAAAACACCTCTTCCCCTAGGCATTCTAGTCAACTAAGATTTTATTGTAGTGATTATTGCTATTAATTGTTTTCCATGATATGTTCACTGAAATAACTATTATTATTAAGGGGATAACAACATTTAACACTTATTAAGTGCTAACCGTGTACCAAGCAACTGCTAAGAGGTTTGTACGTATTGTCTCATTTCATTCTTATGAAAATCCTGGGAGGTGGATGCCATTCTTTCCTCTGTTTTATAGGCAAGGAAGCTGAGGATCAGAAGGGTTAGGTGAATTGCTCAACACACACACACTCACACACCACATATTTCCACTGAAAAAAACAAACCTAGAGAACAAAGAGAAAAAGTTCTGATTTTGAATAAACAGGTTTCTTGAAATGTTTGCTGATATAGGGAGCAAGACAATTTAAATAAATGGAATATCAGATATTATTTTTTTCTTCATAAATAAGGCTTATTAGGTCAATATTTAGTTTTGCATTAGCATCTATGAGCTGCTCACTATCATTTGTAAAATACGCCAGAATGGTGGTACCCATTTTGTCTCAGGAATTTATATAGGGGTAGACAAAAAGTTCGGTCGGGTTTTTCCATAACATCTTACGGAAAAACATGACTGAACTTTTTGGCCAACCCGATATTATCGGGGGTGCTTTAATACTACTTGGGATCAATTCCATTATTTAGGGGTATTCTAATCTATACTACTGGTTACTATAATTTAATGCCTGGGGTATGACATTAGGAAACATAATTTTGATCTATTCAGATGAAAATAATGTAATGTGAAATGAATTAATTCACTTATAAGATGTAATTATTTTAAAACTTGGAAAACAGAAAAATAAAATTGCTATTCACCACTAATGATAGAGCTTAAATGTTTAGGTTTATTGGTTAAAGTTTGCTTATTCACTCTCAGAAGACTGATTTATCATGATATCTGACTCGGGTAGCTATCTTTATCATCATACTAGAAGTAAATAGGCAATTCTAATTTCCATATAATCTTATATAAGGAGGAGCAAAACTGTTCCTGATTAAATGATATTTGCATAAGAATCACATTTGGAGTTTCCAATTTCAAAACACCCTTTTTTAAATGCACTTCTTTTTATTGCTTCCTCCAAGTCCTTGCAATTAATTTGCTGACTTCCAGAAACATGAAAAGAGATTTATTCACCAATATTACAAATATTCAGTAAGCTTTCTTACTTTACCTACAGAATTAATTAATTTATTTTCCGTGATCCCTAAGTTAATTATCATATATTAATATAATCAAAGGTTGGAGAACATAGATTATGCCAAGTACTTTGCACAGTTTACATACTATTACACACATTTTAGAGTACATTTATTGATTTAGCATATTTTTGCTGCATTTAAATTAGCTTTCTCAATTTTACATTTAAATAAATGGTGTATTACTGTGCATGCTTTAATTATAATTATTTGGGAAATGGTGCAATAAATGTCGGTTGGATGAATGAAATAACCTAATATGTCAAAAAACATTAATACATAGTTATATATTGATGAAACCTTGCTGTTCTTAAGAAAAGTCTAGGCCATCAGTAAATCCACTGCTTCCAACTCTCACTGCCTTTTTTTCCATCTCTTTTATGACATTTTTCTTTCCTGTTACCACCTTCTTAAACTGCCACAGGTTGAAACTCCTTTGAAGAGAGCATCAGCTATGAGCTAACTCCTTTATTTTTTTTTTCCTTTTTTCACCTTTCACTGTTCTCTTCCAGCTACATCCACCTTGTGTTCACCTTTCCTTTCTTGTATTCTGGCTCACTACCTGGGTGATCCCTGAACAAATTCCTATAATCAATTTGGCTCTCCTACCTCATCGCATCACAACCTCCCATCTGACTTGGAAGGCTCTTCACAGTCTTTCCAACAGTCTTCCTACTTTTCCAACAGTTTCCCAGTTCAAACCCTCCTCTGCCAACGACGACAACGAGGACAATGACAACATGAGAAAATATTTACTGAACATTGAACTATTCATCAGAGACCAATGACATCAACATGTAATGGATAGGCTAGAGTATTAGTAACACCAGTCTCTGTGGGTTACCTCATCTAACCCTCACAATAACAAGGGAACGTTTTACTATTCCATTTCATAGAGCAGGAACTTACGGCACAGAGAGATGAAATACCTTGGCAGAGATTATATGGCTACTCAGTTGTAGATCTGAGACCTGAACTTAGGACCTGTCCTTGTCATCATTTTGATGTACTTCCCTGTGGGCCACTGAACAGATCCTCTGTGAGGCCTGTTGCCTTCCGTGCTGACGTGCACCACTGCTGACGTTAGTCCCATTTACTTGAATAGTCTCGCCCCTGCTTTAGCTAAATATTACCCATCCTTCAGCATCTAGTTCAACAGATACATTCAGAGACCATATTTAGCCTTCTCCACGAAGCCTTACATCATTTTACCAGATCTCATTGATCTCCCCTTTTAGATAGTTCGAAATGATCTCTATTATTTATCGGTACACTGTTTGCTGGCGTTCAGCTTTATTACATCTGAAGAGTAGCAGAATATGTCACCCAAAGATATGCCACTTTGGCATAAGGATTATTTCGAGTTGAAGGTAAGTGAGAAGAAGCAGATACCAGAAAACCTCTCGGCCCTCTAGCTATTTCCTTAAAAGCAGGATATAAATTTGTAAAGGTGTCCCTCTATTACTCTTTACCAGGAATAACAGAAGTTATTCACCAGAGACTACTCTAGATAGACTCTTATCCGTCCAGAAATGGCACCAGAGGAACCTACATAACAATTTACTAATTAGCCCTTATCTTCCATTAGTTCCCCCATATATTTACCTTCCCACAATTTGCCACACTAGAAACTCAAAGTCCTCTTCCTTTGTCTCATCTAAAAACTTCTCAAAATGGGGCTTCCCTGGTGGCGCAGTGGTTGAGAGTCTGCCTGCCGATACAGGGGACACGGGTTTGTGCCCCAGTCCGGGAGGATCCCACATGCCACGGAGCGGCTGGGCCTGTGAGCCATGGCCGCTGAGCCTGCGCGTTGGGAGCCTGTGCTCCGCAATGGGAGAGGCCACAGCAGTGAGAGGCCCACGTACAGCAAAAAAAAAAAAAAAAAAAAACAAACAAAAAAAAAACTTCTCAAAATGTATTATCCTTTTGCTAAGATGCTATATAAGCCCACATTCTAACCAGCCCTCTGAGTTACTCATCACCAAATGCTGCCAGGTGTATTTTCTCCTGCTAACCTGTCTTTTGTCAGTGTAGTTTACAGGGCCCCAGCCAATGAACAGTTTCTCCTCCCCTACACATCTCTATGACAAAATTGTCAACTAGAAAGGATGGGTTCTATGTCTTGAACTGTCTTGAACTTTTTTCTGATTCTCCAGTGAGCACAAAATGACTCTTTCATCATCAGCAGTGGCAAGAATATTCTAGGCCCCTTGTTATATACTGTACTTAATTATCTCATTTAACCTTCACTAAAATGATAGGAGGTAAATGTCATTATCCTCCATTACAGATGAGGTAACTGAGGCATGAAGAGATGAAGGAACAGAACAAGGTCATAAAGCGAGCAGGTGGCAGAGCTAGGACTGATCTCCACTTTTTTAATGTACAGACTTTAATAACTTTTTAGGCATTCCACTTAATGTTTGCAAATGATGGTCTCTTTAATATATAACCATGTCTTTTTTCCCTTTTACAATTAAAAAAAATACTATTTATTATCATGGCCTTTGACTTTGGATCTCTAATTCTTTCAAAATGGAGCCTTGAAACATGGCTTTTTTTTTTTTTTTTGAAACATGGCATTTTTAATGGATTTAACTGAAAAGGTATGATTCTCTGGCTGCTTGGTTTCCATGATATCTTTACTTAATTCTGAGCTCAGCTGATCACATCTAGATTATAGAAATAATCTTTTGTGGTTGCTTTATCCTATTATTCTTCTGAATAATTAGATTCCAGAATATTTCCTCATGATGAATGCATATAATTTTGCATGCCAGATAAATATATATTGTTGTTGTTACTTATTAGCTATATGGGATCACAGGAGATTTTTTAAAAGGGAGAGGTTGGCAATTTTGCTAAGTTGATATGAAATACAAACGTTACAGAAAGAGTATTTGTGTTTTCAAAGTTGTTTGTAATTTTCAAGTGGCTTTCTTTACCCAAGAGACTCTTTACTTGACGACCTTTGTTATAGGTCAGATCCCCGTGTTCCAATGGTATGTATCTCTAGTCACATGTGCATGAACTATCTCTACAGTTTAAATTATACGTATCTCACAATGGCAATCAAATGTTCTATATCAGTTCTCTTTCAGTGGAAAGTGGATAACACCATTCTAGTTGGACACATTTAAAAGTTCTCTATGGCACCTCATTCTCATTTCTAACATGGATTCACCTTTTACGTAGCTCCATCATGCCTCTTCCCAGGCTCTCAGAATATCTGCAACTGACTTCCACCTAGTTAACAACAGCATCTTTTATAAGATACTAAGAAACTCACTGACACTGAGCTCCATCTTGACACCCAATTACCCAACTCTGTTCTTATTCTTTCTTTTCTGCATCTTTTCATCTTCTTAAGACTATACAATTTCAATGGAAGGATCTCTTTTTAAAACATATTTATAAGTACTAACAAACATATACTCTTAAGTGTAAAATAATATTACAATAAATAACAATAATAATAATAAGTACTTGCCACATATGGGCCACAAATCAAGAATCTAATGGTGAAGTTTATTATTTAATTGATCTGTAAATAGAGATATGGTAAGAATATACAAAAGATTAATCCTATTTTAAAGTGTGTCTTTCGCATTCAGATCACTCAGCTCAGCATTTGCATAAAAAACTTATTTGGATCTATATACTATGCCTTCAATGATGTTTGAAGAGGTCATCAATCAAATCTTGGCAAATGAAAATATATACATATTATAGACACAATCAAAATAGATTCTTTCTTTTTTTCTTTCTATTGTAGGTATGTTTTTAAGGAAGTAGTGAAAGCTTGATACATACTTGGGGTGGAGGTCAGGGAGGGGGGCAGTGTGATGTGGGAACAAGATTATGTTCTTGGCACAAAACTGGACAGACTCTGCCTTGACTCCCTCTTTTCACTATTCACCCCGGAGAGTCTCAAAAGTGTAATCTGGGAACTTGTGGAGACCTCTGAGATCATTTCAGATCTGCAAGGTTGAAACTATCTTCATAAGAATACTGACACATTTTTGCCTTTTTCTCTCTCATTCTTTCATGAGTGTATAGTGCTTTCTAGAAGCTACATGAAGAACAATATCTCATTAGAACGAATGTAGAATCAGGTATGAGAATCAAGCTGTCTTTCATTAAGCCAGATTTTGAAAAGATTTACAACACTATTTTTTTCTCTTCTTACTAAGTTTTTTGAAGGGGAGATTTTGGAAGATAAAGCTACATTTCATTAAAAAATGTTATTTAACACATAATAGTTTATTTTAATAGAATTAATAAATAATTACTTTTAAAATTATTTCTTAAATAATTTTATTTATTATGTCTTCACTTAAATTCTAATATAATAAATGTCAATACATATAACCCAAATAAGTAAAAGGTATTGGAGGTCCTCAGTAATTTTTAAGAGTGTAAATGGGTTCTGAGACCAAATACTTTCAGAAATTCTGATTTATACTTTACCCTGTGATCTCATTCAAACTCATATGTTATAAGTTGTGTAATTAATTAAGGTGAATTTAAACTAGACTAGGTTGGACCCTTAATCCAACATGACTGGTGTCCTAACAAAAAGAACACCATGTGAAGAGACAGACGTGCACACAGGGAGAATGCCACGCGACCATCGAAGTTATGCTGCCACAAGCCAAGGAACTAACAGAAGGTAGGAGAGAGGCCTGGAATGGGTCCTTCCCTAGTGTCTTCAGAAAGAGCAGGACACTGCCTACACCTTGATTTCAGGCGTCTGTCCTCCAGAACTGTGAGACAATAAATTCCTGTTGTCCTAAACCATCCAGTTTGCGGTACTTTGTTACAGAAGCCCTAGCAAACTAATATACCCTAACTTTAATCCTCAAAAATCAATGATCCCCAAGTCTGTCTGTCTAGTCTAAACCTCCTTCCTGAGTTTCATACACGCACACACACAATGGCTTCTTAGACATTTCCCATCTTTACAAGGTTTCTGAAAATGAAACAGTTTCAAAATGTCACTAATCATTGTAACCCTCCTGATAAAGTCTGCTCTATTCTTGAACTGTTTTTTCTTTATGAAGGGTACCACCTTCTTTAATGCTTCCTTCCCTTAATTCCCACATCTAAAATCATCAGGGTCAGTCAGTTCTACCTTTTAACAACCCTCTGGTGATGGTTAATTTTATGTGTCAGCTTGGCTGGGCCACGGTGTCCAGATATTTGTTTAAACATTACTCCGGATGTTTTTCTGAGGGTGCTTTTGGATGAGATAAACATTTAAATCAGTGGATTTTGAGTAAAGCAGATTGCCCTCTGTAATGTAGGTGGACCTCATCTAATCAGCTGAAGGCCTGAATAGATCAAAAATCTGATCTCCCCAGAGCAAGAGGGAATTTTACCAGCAGACTGCCCTTGGACTTGAACTGCAACACTGGTTCTTCCCTGGGTCTCCAGGCTGCCATTCTACCCTGCAGATTTTGGACTTGCCAGCTTCCATAATCACGCAAGCCAGTTCCTTAAAATAGATCTGTCTCTGCATATCCACAACCTAGAGAATCTAATACACCTCTTACTGGTGACTTCTGTAACCTCACTACCACTGCATTAGTTCAGGCCACCATCATCTCTTGTCAGGACAATGATAACCTCTTAACCTCTGTTGTCTCAGGCTGTTCCCTTTCCAGTCCATTCTCTATGCTTCTGTCAAAATGATCTTTCTAAGATAAAAGCATATCACTTTCCCATTTAGAAACATTCATAGGTTTCCCACAGCTCTCAGGGTAAGACCCTTAGCATAGCCAAGTGAATGCACAGTCTGTCCTGTACCTCTTCCAGCCTCTTCTCTCAGTACTTCTTCATGCACGTAAGGGAACTAACATTCAGCACAGTTCTACTGACTCCATCACCTATTAAGTGATAACTTCCTACAAATACTGTGCTCTAGCACTTTTCCTAATTGAGTGAGACATGTCCCACCCAATCCAAGGAGACAGAAAATAATCAAGTTCAGGGAAAGACCTCGCCTTTAACATGGATTTTATGGAGTGGGCATGAATCAGCAAAGAAACACTGGAGTGAAAAACACGTCAATCTCCACACCTTCAGTATTACAGGTGGGTACCTTGAAGTGTGTGTGTATGTGAGTGTATGTGTGAGTGTGTGTGTGTTTGTATTTGCAAGACCCAAATGTTGCACTGAGATTCTGCCTCACTTATAAAACTGGGGATGTCAGCACATCTGTGTAGTGGCTTACAAGTACTGTTGTGCTCCATTTCCCCCCGAGTAAATCATAGTCATTTATTAAAATATATATATATATATATATATATATATATATATATATATATATATAATTTTTCATATTCATTTCTATTATGGTTTTTAATAGGCTACTGAATATAGTTCCCTGTGCTATACAGTAGGACCTTGTTGTATCCCTTCTATATACTTTTCTCATCTTTTAAAATTATGTTATATTTATTTCCTGGATAAAAATATAAACTGCAGTCAATTCCTGAAAAATTTTATGTATTTTAGAGATATGAAGAAAAAAGGTATAGATATTATTTCAGAAGATTCGCCATTAAGGGACATTACTACAGAGTGACTGACAATGATTAAAAATATGTAATAATAATTAATAATTAACTTTGGCCACAGAATGCCTAGGCTCAGATCTTGGTTCTACCTCTTACTATCTTTGTCAACTTGGGCAACTCACTTAATTTCTCTGTGCCTGTTTCCTCATTTAAAAATGAGATAGTAGCACCCTCCTACTAGGGTTTTATGAGGATTAAATATGTTCAAATGCATAAAATTCCTAGAACAGTTTTTGGTACATAGTAAGTACTATATGCTAGCTGTTGCTGTTGTTGTTATCGTTATTATTATTTGACAATGGCATTTATAAGTGCAAAGATTCTATCGCCAGACTACTTAGATTCTAATCTTGCTGCTAATACTTCTATTTGTGTGACCTTGGCAAGTTCCTTAATTTCTATGAGCTTCAGTTTCCTCATCTGTAAAATGAGATAATAATAGTACCTACCTCACAGAGATGTTATGAAGATTAACTTACTTAAAATATGGCACACAGTCAACATTATACAGTGCTTGCAATTTTTAATATCATTATACTTAGAAATAGGTGGTCCATATTAATCATATTATCTTGCATCTTGTTCAGATTTTGTTTTGTTTTTCAATTCTCTAACCCTCAGTGGCAAAGGCTATGTTTTTGCATTCTTAAGTTGCAGCTACCTGGTGCTGATCACTTTCATTCCTTACCCTTTCTTCTTTAAAAAGAAAACCAAACCAAACCAAACCAAACCAAAAAGATCTACCTTTAATATACAGTCATTCTTGCTAACCAAGAAAACAACTTACTGTATACTATGTGGATATATCAGTGTTCTGTTTGTAGGCTCACAGCTGGACAAGGTGCTTCTCCTTATTTTTTTTGCAACTTATAACAGTGCTATCAATATCATTATGACTTGAAATGTTCAAGCCCCCAAGAGAGGGTGTTAATTATTACTGTACTGTCAACAGACATGTGTCAACAAAATAAAATTAGAGCCATAAGGCTCATCTCCCCAGACCAGTGTTTCTCTTTTCATCTCACTCTCTTCTTCTCTTACCACTGCCTCATCCAGAACATAATATGATTTGGTAAAATAAATGAAGAAAAAAAGAGTGTTGCAACAACATATTACCTTGGATTGGTTATCTAAAAGCCTGTGTTCAGTGCAGGATGAAAAGAAATACAGATAATAACATGAAAGACATTTGATAAAAGTAACTAATAATATTGTGAATTTTCTACCAAAACCATTATTCACTTTATAATTCAAAATTATCAATAATTAAGTGCAATTATTTTGCACTTCATACCTCTTTCTTAAAAAACAGAAGCACTTCATACCTTTGTTTATATCAATGAGTTGTTTCTTTTTCTTCTGGCGTTCTAACTTTTCTTGTTCAGCTTTCTCTTTTGCAAGCTTTGCCCTCCTAGTCTTCTCTTCCATTTCTTTTCTCTTGTTGTTTTCTTTCACTGCTTCCTGTACAAATAAACAAAGTTAAACAAAAATTCTTCCATTACGTATATATTGGAGGAGTTGTGCAACATTAAAATTCTATACACACAAGCGTGGGTGCTCAGAGATGGAAAAGTATTACAGCAGCTTTGAGGTACATTCATATACTTTTTTTTTTTTTTTTTTGTGGTACGCGGGCCTCACACTGTTGTGGCCTCTCCCATTGCGGAACACAGGCTCCGGACGCGCAGGCCCAGAGGCCATGGCTCACAGGCCCAGCCACTCCGCGGCACGCGGGATCCTCCCAGACTGGGGCACGAACCCACGTCCCCTGCATTGGCAGGTGGACTCCCAACCACTGTGCCACCAGGGAAGCCCCCATATACTTTTGAGAGAAAGAAATAATCGTAAGATAATTCTTCTTGAAAAAAAATTATATGTAACTCAGGCTTTAACTGCTATTACCTGGGGTGCTAGAAAATTCGAAACATGAATGTTCACAGATTTTTTAACAATAAATATATTGTCTCTGTGGTTGAAATATGAAATAGTTTTGATACATAAGAAAAAGTTTAAGAGGGAAATATGGCTTAGCAGGTATTGTACCACTCTATTTTACATTTTCCCCTTATCTGAAAAATGTTCTTTTTTAAACTACGTGATAAGATTTTTGTAAGAAAAATGAGATACATTTATAAAATACTTAGAACACTTTGTCTACAACAATGATAGTGGTGGGTGGGTGTGGCAGAGGTAGTCACCATTCCATCTATATTATTACAGGAAGGAAACACCTGCACGTTTAATAGCTTTTTACATGCCAAGGTCTTTAAGAGTGATGAAGCATATTTCAAGCTATTGTCTATTTTATTTTGGATAGATTATCTGTGGAACTCAAGGTAATCAGTACATTCCAGTAGACTGTATGGGAGAACGCTGGAGTAAAGTGTTCTGCTGGACTAATAGTATTTTAGAGAATAGTCATTTAAGAGAAATCACTAATGCAGAGATACACCGACTGCAAGTTCCTTCCATCAAGTTGTTCTGGGTTTTTTTCCTCTTATGATTCATCAGACATACTTCACAGCATGTACCAACTATCTCACAAAAGCTATTTTGTTCCAGAAACCCTAAAGAAAAGGACTCAATAACAAGAATACATCTACAAGCCTTGGCCTGGAGGTGTCTACATTGAAATATTTTTTCTTTGTATTAAAAGGTAATAATAGTTTTTAGAAGCCTTGAAAACACTTTCAAAAAAATTCTCTTGATTTGCAAGAATTATTGGTACCTCCCCCTTCTCCTGCCCCTGTAACACTAGTACATCTAACATTAAGCTAAGAGCACAAAATAATCTGGCTCCTGTAGACAAACTCAAAGACTACCACTTAAAATAAATTTGAATAATAGAGTCATAATTTTAGAACAGGGTTTCTTAGCTTCAGCACTATTGTCATTTGGGGCAAGACAATTTTTTGTTGTGGGAGCACCCTGTGTCTTGTAAGATATTTAGCAGCACTCCTGACCTCTACTGACTAGATGCCAGTAGCACCCCTCCCCGGTACTGACAACCAAAATTGTCTCCAGAGATTGCCAAATGTTACCCAGGTTGAGAACCACTAACGTAGGGGGTTTCATAGAGATTAATTTATTCACCCAAAATTGCAAATTGTCTGCCTGCTGAATCCAGCTTCTTTTTGCAGATGTGGAAACTGGGTTATGAATGAGTTTAAATATTTGCCTAAGGTCACACATTTATGTAATTGCAAAGTTGGGAAAATAACTCATGTCTCTCTTCTCAGGGTTTAGTGTTTGTTTTATTCTTCATGGAAGAAAGACAATGTGGCTGACACCAAAAGCACAAACAACCAAAGGGAAAAAATAGACAAATAAGACTTCATCAAAACCAAAAACTTTTATCCATCAAAGGACACTGCCAAGGGAATTCCCTGGGGGTCGAGTGGTTAGGACTCAGCACTCTCACCGTCAGAGCCCAGGTTTGATCTCTGGTTGGGGAACTAAGGTCCGGCAATCTGTGCGGGGCGGCCAAAAGGGAGGGAAAAAAAAAAGAACACTGTCAAGAGAGCGAAGAGATAACCCACAGAATGGGAGAAAATATCTGCAAATCATATATCTGATAAGAATATATAAAAACTCTTACTACTCAACAATAAAATGACAAATAACCCAACTAAAAATGGGCAAAGGATTTAAACAGATATTTCTGCAAAGAAGATAAAGAGCCAATAAGTATTTGAAAAGATGTTCAACATCATTAATCACTAGGGAACTGCAAATCAAAACCACAATGAGGCACCACTTCATGAACACTAGGATGGCTATAATAAAAAACAACAAAACAGATAATAATAAATGAAGAATTGGAGAAATTAGAATGCTTTGTATTGCTTGTGTGAATGTAAAATAATGAGTCATCCTGGAAAGCTGTCTGAGTTCCTCAAAATGCTAAACATAGAGTTATAATATGACACAACAATTCCACTCCTAGGTATATATCCAAGACAAAAGAAAACACGTGTTCACACAAAAACTTGCACAAGAATGTTCATTAGCAGCATCATTTCTAATAGCCAATAAGTGGAAACCCAAATGTCCACCAATTGATAAATGGATAAACAAAATGTGGTACATATATATCCATATGATGGAATATTATTCAAGTATAAAAAGAATAAAGTACTGATACATGCCACAACATGGATGAACCTTAAAATATTATGCTCAGTGAAAGAAGACACAAAAGGCCACATATGGTTATGATTCCATTTATATATAATGTCCAGAATAGGTAAATCCATGGAGACAAAGTAGATTAGTGGTTGCCAGGGGAAGGAGGAGGGGGGAATGCAGAGTGACTGCTAATGAGAATGGGGTTTCTTTCTGGACATGATGAAAATGTTCTGGAATTATGTACTGGTGATGGTTGCAGAACCTTGTGAACATATGAAAAAACACTGAATTGTATACTGCAAAATGGTGAATTTTATGATATGTAAATTATATCTCAATAAAAATTAATACAATTTTTAAAAGTAGATGTTTGAAAAAGGCAGGATTGAAATAAAATTATAACAGAATAAAAAGACAATGTGCAAAGGCAACATACATTCAGGCTCTGATATTAACAAGTTGCATGATCTTTGGTAAGTAATATGAGAGAAGGTGAGTAGAAGAGGAGAGAAGGGAGGTTAATGCTTGTGTACATTTTATTATCAGTCAAATCTCTGATCTGGTAAACAATCAACCAACATCTGGGTGTGAGGCAGGAGGTAGATGGGCCACCCCCTGCAACCCAGGGAAAGCAACTGGAGATTCGCTCTCTGTGGACCGATACTCCGAGATGAGAATAGCAGGACAATTGAGAGAGGAGGCTGGGCCCTGCCCAGCTAGAAGATAGGAGACCACATTTTTCTCATTCTTGAAGTCAAGGAAACCTTCCCAACTAGAAAGCTCCTTGGAGGTCAAAAAGGGAGGGGGCGCCACCCCATAGTAAGTGGTGCCAACTACCCACAGGCCTCTTCGTTAGAATCCATCTTGGCTGAGAGACGCGTGCACACACAGGGGAGGATCCTGAGCCAAATAGGGACTCTGAACCAAGCAAATCAAAAGGACTGGCCAAAGGAAACCCGACCTCAATCTCTGGCCAGGAACTGAAAGCCTGCTTCAAGCCGCTGGAGGCCAAGGCCACCTGAGATCAGGTGGACTCTTCCATTATCAATCTAATTGGCTATTTAGCTGCTGAGTGCTGTCATTTATTATGAAGATGGAAAAAACTGGTAACTTGCTTTTGTATTTCTTCCTTGTTCTGATAATAACAGCTACTGTTTAATGGAAATTTATTATGTGCCAGGTGTTTTAAGTAAATAACTTCAAATATTTATAGAAAACCTAGTATTTGTTCTCATTTTACAGATGCTGAAACTTAGGTTGAGGTAGGTTAAGTGAGATGCCCAAGGCTACACAGCTACTTAAGTACCAGAAGCACATATGTTCACTCACATTACCATGATGCCTTCCAAGTAGAGTTGTCAGATAAAAGACAGGACACTCAGTTAAACTTGAATTTAGATAAACCATGAATCATTTTTTTTAGTGTAAGTATATCCTATTCAATACTTGGCATATACTTATACTAAAAAATTTCATGCGGTATCTAGGACATATTGATACTAAAATTATTCATTATCCATACAATACTTGGGATATATTTATGTTAAAAAATCATGTAATATTTAGGACACATTGCTAAAAAAAGATTTTTTCATGGTTTACTTAAATTCATTAACTGGGCATTCAGTATTTTTATGTGATAAATTTGGCAATCCTATTCCCAAGACTGTTGATTTTTTATAAGCATCCTTTTATAGACTAAGATTATGTAATGAAGACAGTAGAATAATTATAAAAACACAAGAAAGCCCAAGTCTAAACTATATTTTGAGAACAGAAATGTTGATATAGATCACTGATAGGCATTATGTGATTCATTGACTTGAATCATACTATTTTGTAGCATTCTTCACATTTCATTCCTTTTTCTTTCTTAAAAATAGAGTAAAACTAAAAAAATAGTTTATATAAAAATCTGAACTAATGCAATTTGGGGTAGAAGAAAATCAGTCAACAATATCACTGAATCGCCAGTAGAGAAATTTGGCGTATGTGAATAGGTTAAATTTCTATATGAAAGGTAGACTTGCAACTGGCACTACTAAAACACCATGAATGTAAATCTATAAACAATGAAACAGACCAAGTAATAGGTTCATCAGTTCACACCTTAAATGTTTTAGGAATAAATTTAACTACAAAACAATCACACAATTTGAAATGGCATGTGCAATCCCAAAGAGACCGAAACAGAAGAGGAAAATAATTTCTGTGGTTTGGCATTAATAGAAATGAATGAACGCATCTACAAAGGCATATATTTTTCAAGCAACACAGACTGTGGAGTAAGATTCAGTTCTGATATTACCAATTCTGTCTTCATGAAGAGGCCTCATGAAGGCCTAAAACGAACATCCTATTCGTCTTGGTGGTTTCACTCTTTGACTCTGGCTTTAGGAAATTAGGGATGGGAAACACGTGCCTGTTTACTTCTCTCTCCTTAAGAAATAAATTTAAAAAGAGAAAGGGAAATCTTAACTATGGTTTCATATCAACAACCTTTAGTTTTACTAGAGAGCAAGATAGGAAATTTCAAGACTTTGTTTAACTCTCTAAAAAATTTGAAAGCTGATGGGGAGAGAACCCTTTTGAGGGATGGGATGTATTCTTTTCACCCTAATTCCTATAAAACAAAACCCAAATGATTAAAAGAATAAAAGCAACAGGAACAAATTTAAGCTCAGAATTTTTTTTGAAAAAACCTTTAAATAATTGACTGTGGTTGACAACACTGTATATTTGTTAAGCCTCACTAAACATTTTAAAATGCTAACTCCTATACTTCAACATGATTCTCAAGTAAGCGTCAATCATTATTTCTTAGGGTTGGGAATGCCAGCTGATCAGATTCTGTCAATGTACAGAACTGTGTTCTGCTAAAAGGATGCTGCTAATTGAGAAAGTTTTTTGGTAGTAACCTCATACAAGATAAGAAATGTTTACAGAAAAAAAAGTCTCAGTTTTACTGGCATATCTATTTTTCAAGAGTCAGGAAAAAGCACAGAAGGAGCAAAATGTAACAAAAATTGTCTCTAGGATTTACTGCAAAATGTATTCACTAACCTCATTTTAAGTCTCTCACTGATTGTAAGACTCTATTGCCTTACTGAAAAGTATGAATAAATTACAAATCTTATTTCCCTTGTTGTGCATAATTAACAAATGAGACCTATGGACTAAAAATGTCATATGCAAAAAAAAAAAGCTCATGTAAATGCTAAGACCTCTCATATATTCTAATTAAGCTTTATGAAATGGATGAAACTGGCTTCGAAAATTCCAAGGGGCTCAGATGCCAGCTTCTTTCATGTCAGGTCTGCACAAACCCAGCATCCAACCTCGTGATATTTAAAAACAAAAACCACCTCCCACCAAAACCCTTTCCTTACTCCCATTGCCTTCAATGGCTTTTTATCCCAGTGCTGACTTCAGAAGCACTTTGCGAGCACTGTGATCTCACTGGAAGACAGTTTATTTGAGGGATGGAGAAGTGCAGCAATTAGGAAGAAAAATATATCTTGGAGTCACCTTAACCTGGTTTCATATCTAAATTTCCATCACTTATCCTAAAAGCTGTGTGACCTTGAACAAGTTAGTTACTTCATTTCTCTGAGCTTTACTTACCACATCTGTAGAATGGAGACAATACTACTGAAATCGCTTGGTTGTTAAATAGATTAAGGGAAGTAATGTTTATATAAAACACTGAAGACGATGCCTCGTACAGAGAAATGCTCAATACATGATGGCAGTGATTATTATGTGTAAAAGAAACATCTGAACATTTAAACAGTAAGCACACATTACCTCATACGTTTTCAATAGTTTATTCTGCACAACCCCCTCCCTCTTTTTTGGAAGACATGAGGATGTGACCCAGGACTAGAAATGTAGCATCTTGACACCATCTACCCTCATAAGCATACTGAACATAATTTATAACTGTACCATATTATTAGCACCTAAGGTAATTTTAAAAATCCATATATATCACCATCACTTGGCACTCATGAAAAAAAAAACCTAGAAATTTATTCTTTTCTGAGTTTTGGATCATCCTGGGTACCTGTGTGAATACACTTGTCAAGATTGTGATTCATTTCAGTATCGGAAGCTGTGTTAGAGGAGAGTCACATAACCTTAAAAGAATGTATTGGAAATGTCCTGGTGAACAAATTGGCAATATTGGTGCCAGAGGCACACTGTGATCATGCCCCTGAGTGTTTCTTCATACATCAGGGATATTAGAAGGATTTGCAGATGATACTGAGTCAAGTCATTTAGCAACAATATAAAGAAACCTGGTACATATTATATTGAAAGTCTTTTTATACACTAAATGTAAGTCACTGAGAGATTATTCTTTAATGAAAACTCAATGAAATAGGTGAAATTCTCTCCACACCTTTTATCTTGAACTGTCCTAGGACCTGATCCTCTTTTAACTTTAATTCAAACGGTGCTTTTGGAGTTTTTTCTTTTTCCTTCTTTCTGTTTTATGCTAACCTCTTTAGAATTTGAAATTGTTTCTTTTAATCACCTCTTTTAAAGTAACATAGAACACTTAAAATTTAAATCAAAGAAGTGCTGACCTGGATACTGTACATTTCTATCTTTCTTAGATAGGTATGATGATTCTAAGGCTCCATTTTTTAATGCATCTTGTTGCTAAGATTTCTAAAGTTTCCTGACCCAGAAATTTTATTCCCAGAGTAAAAATAATGGGAAAGAGGCCTATTTATTTTGTTCCTCTCAAATCAGGACCCATAATCCAAACACTCTGAGTAGAGCAGCATACCCTTGTGAACACAGGATGGCCTTTAGGAGCTGAGAGATCTGGTTTAAATCCTAGCTGCCTAGTGATCATCATGCTTTATCACTTTGGGTCACTTACTTAACTGTGTTAAGCCTGCTCTGCTGATCTACGAAATAACTGTACTTCACAGTGTTGGTTTGTGATTTAATGTGATATTGCATCGAAAGCAATTAAGCACATTGCCTGGCACATAGAAGAAGTATGCAGTAAATGGGCTGGTTATTATTATTATATAATTCCACAGTTGGGCAGTACCATTTCAGGATCTGTACTCCATTTCCTCTAGCCCAGGGGCAGGCTCACATATGCTCATGTGCACTGGGGAGAAGGAAGACTCCTTTTTGATATGGAAATCTTGCAATATCAGTTAAAACTATGAAGAAATGAAACACACAATCTCTCTCAGACCCCAAACCTTTGAACAGATGACAGAAGTTGCCTTCTTGAGCCATGAGAAAAAAGATACAGATAAAATGAACGATAAGTTTTGGGGGAAAATTCTGGGGTTTATATACTGTATTTGACAAATCTAAGAAACAAAAACATCATAGAACATTTTGCTATGTAGACTAATAATGAAATGCACACATCGTCTTACTTAAGGTTCAACACAACTTATGAGATTGTGGCAAAAACAGAGGGATGAAGTTTCCTGGGGGAAGGCAGTGGATTTTTTTTTTTATTTTGCTGTTATTGTTTGTTGTTTAACATCTGGAGTTAGTTCTGTCATCTCCCTGAGAAAATGAAGCACATACTCTAATGCCATTTGATGTGGAAATAAGAACTTTGCTTTTCTTCCTTTTGTGAGTATTTATCTCAGAATGTCACATTCACTTGGTCTGCTTAAAGGAGAATTAGTCTACACTCAGTCTTCTACCCCAGGCCTCGTGAAACTTTCTTAAACTTTCCCCACCTGACCCATAGGAGGCTGTTGGTCCTGCTGGAAAACCATCGACTGGAGGATTTCAAAGAGAAGAGAAGATGAACATTATAACCTTTTTGCTGGTTGGGGTTCTCATTTAATTCCAGGCATAACAGGAGGCAAAAAAGGTAGAGATGGAAAGGTGGTCCAGACCAGTGAACTAGGGTTAGAGTAGCAATGTCCTTTCCTTGTCTCAGAGATGTGCTGAGCATGACGATGAAAAGGAAAGTCAATTCTATGTATGATGCCTTTTCATTATTTTCCAAAAAAATTTTCTTTAACAAAATTCTCCTTCCTTCCCATTTACTCTGCTTCATATAGGTAGATACCTACCACATTCTCTGCTTGAATTGTTCTGGCTGCTAGACATTTCTGAAATTTGCTGCACTTGCCTGTAACCAAGGGTAAGGGCTACTGGGAAACACAGATCCCAATATATGTTACGACTACTGATGTGTAACTTGGGCTGAGGTCCCTATTCGTTAGTACAAGTGGGTGAAAATCCTAAAGAATACCAAAGGTCATAGTAAATCTGGATGCATCTACTCTTCCAGGTCTTTGTCAGTCCCAATTTAAGAATGGTCATGGGGTTTCGCTGGTGGCGCAGTGGTTGAGAGTCTGCCTGCCGATGCAGGGGACACGGGTTCGTGCCCCAGTCTGGGAGGATCCCACATGCCGCGGAGCAGCTGGGCCCGTGAGCCATGGCCGTTGAGCCTGCGCGTCCGGAGCCTGTGCTCCACAACGGGAGAGGCCACAACAGTGAGAGGCCCGCGTAATGCAAAAAAAAAAAAAAAAAAAAAAAAAGAATGGTCATGGCAGGTTACAAATGGGAGGAGACAATGTGAGCCGAGATGAATTTTTCAGTATTTGAACAAAGAATTGAACTACCAGATGATTAGAGAAAAACCTACATAAGATGCTAGCAGTGATTTGGGCACAAATTTTATGGCTTTCCATTTAAAACAAGGAAAGAATTCTACTTTTTTTTTTCTTTTTTTGCGGTACGCGGGCCTCTCACTGTTGTGGCCTCTCCCATTGCGGAGCACAGGCTCCAGACGTGCAGGCTCAGCAGCCATGGTTCACGGGACCAGCTGCTCCGTGGCATGTGGGATCTTCCCGCACCAGGGCACGAGCCCGTGTCCCCTGCATCGGCAGGTGGATTCTCAACCACTGCGCCACCAGGGAAGCCCCTACTCTTTAATTAACATCAAACAACTTTAGATGTTCCTTTTCTCTAGTTTCACTGTGTTTAGAGGGCATGTTGGATTGAAGGAGTCATGACAAATGCTCAGGGCAAAGAATTTTCAGCTGCAGCAACCACACTGAGAGTCAGTACCTTTGAAGACTCTATCAGCACCGTAATACTGCTAAACTTTTTTCTTTCCCAGATATTTCCACTTATTATGGTGCAAGCGACCTATAAAATTCCTCTTATGGAAGATCTCATGAATACTGCATCAACCAGTCAACTGTGATTGTAACTGAGAAGTCTAACTTTCTCACTGGGGTAATTGAAACCTTGATTAGCTTGCTCGAGTGCTTAGGTGTCTCAGTAATAGACACCAAACATATGTACTGATACTGTAGTTAGATGGAGATTTAAGTTGTGCTCACTAACCTAAGTAACTATGGTATGAGTCACAGAGGTATAGGCTACATAACCAAATCAAACAAAATAGATATTTTCTGCCCTCTTAGATTCCAGAGATACTATGTTCCTTCCTTCCTCGACTACACTGCCCTCTCCCACCCTTAATTTTTACCTTCCCCTAAAGCTCTGTCCTCAGCTCATTCCCCTTCCTTCCTTCCTCCTCCTTTCTCTCAGTCTGTTTGTCAGAGAATCCATCTATTCCTACTCAGAGTTGAAGAAAAAAAGCCCTTCCAACAGCCTACAAGGCCTGACATGATCTGGTCCCCCCACTACTTGTTCTGGGTCATTCTGTTCTATCCCCGCTGGTCAACTTCCCTCAGAGACTTTCCACTTGTGTTCTCTCTGCTCTCAGACAGGGCTACCGAGTCTCTGCTTCAATGTCTCCTAATCAGTGAGGACTTCCCTGACCACCTTACATAAAATAATCCCTAATGAACTTCCTAACTCCATTCTTCCCTATTGTAGTCTTCCTAACATAAAAGGTCAAAACCTAGTTAAACTTCAGATACGCTTCTCATTTTCTAAGAACTGGAAGCTGGAGTTTGTCGATTTACATAATAATAGTTTTCAGCCTGGGAATTCTCAAAACATGAAATTACCAAGAACCTCTCTATACATAATTCCCTACACATCTCATATTTCTTTATTGTGGAAAATCTGAGTGGCCTTGAAATAAGCATCATCCACCTTCGAATGGTGGGTTTCTTTCGTAATCATCCAAAGGTTGTGGTTCACTGACCTCTACATTTATTTTCTTAAAAATGCCAATGCTTAGTGTTTCTGAGGGCTGAAATCCATGACATTTGTCACAGGGACATAGCGCCACACTCTGCAGCGAAAGTTCACTTGTGTAGAGATGAGTGTTTACATAGAACCTCCAAGGTTAAAAGAAAAGATGTTTTCTAACTTTGAAAAGGAGATCTTTGTTTTGAATGAGATATTTGCATGATCCACACACGTTCATAACACACAGCTTTGCCAGTGATCTTTTGGTTTAAGACCAAACCGTCTCAGGTTCGGGAGGAAAGTTTAGATGAAAAGTTCCTTGAGTTTATTTGTATAAATGACTCCCTCTTGGCAGAGGAGAGACATAGAAGAAACTGATCTGCTGCAGGAGAGGAAGCCAGTTAAGTGAATTCCAGTACACGTTCACTAAAGCAGTCCTCTCTTGTATTCAGCACAACCAGCTAACTGCTCAGCCTCCTTAGGAAACAAGTAAAAAATTAATGCATCTTTCACATGCTGTACATATTAGGAGGTTTGACAGACAAACAGATCTTTGCACACTAGTGTGGTCGTGAAGAGAATCTCAAAGGTAAATTATTCAAAATGAGAAGAAGGAAGAAAAGAAGACTGTTATGTGCAAATCTCCTTGTATATTAAACTTGCAGTTGGTTACAAAGCGGTCATGCACCGATAATGAAGGCTGGATGTAATCCCCAAGGCCTTCTTTTAAAATTTGCCTTACAACTGCAAAAACATGGGATCTGAAGTTGGAGGAAAAATTGCCTCTCCCGTCACAGTCCATTAGAAAGCTGAACTCTGATTAGCTAGAAGTTAATCAACAATCTGGAGCATGGAAGAGGTTTTCAAATGCTGCAAGTTTCTTCAGACATATTTTTCTTAGTAGGTATTGGAGTATCCCTCTTTCCATCTGGGAAAGAAAAACAATTGAGTTTGACATGCCTCTATGGACCTCGACTTGATTAAAATCTACGAAGCACTTTGGGCACCTATAGGAAGTTAATCTATAACTTAAAAAAAAATTATATTTTGAACCAAAGGAACAAAATAAAATTCTGAAGTGACTGATAAGATATTTTAATGGGAAAGCATCTTGAGGAGGAGTGGGTGGGGAGGAAAGGGCAAAACAAGTGGTATGTTACAGCTCTGAGAGCTGAGTTTACAGCCTTATTACTGTCACCATCTTAGAAGATGCAAGAGGCAGCACAATCAATTTGGTTTTTGATGAGACCAATTTGGGTGGGTTGAAAAGCACCTTGGAGACTTGGAAAAGAATATCAGATTACCTTGACAAGTAGAAATATACACTCAGAACATGAAAGACCCTCAAGAAATGCGCTCCAGTTCTCTGCCTGTGAATAGGGTTCCATGAACTCCTGCAGGAACCTATGCTGATACTTAATCACTTCTAAGAGGAAATACTTACTGATGTCTAATTAAAAGTTGCTAGTTTCTTAAGTCCATATCTTGTCTACTAGCTGCTGAGAAATAGAAACCTGGTCAATATCTTCCTTAAAAAATTCCTCACGGAGGTATAACGTGTCCCCAGGAAGCACTGTGGTGCCTGAGTCCCACAAAAGTAAAGCTGATCCTCAAATGCAATGTGGGGGAATTTCTGACTTTGTAGGGTAAATGCTAGGAGGAGGGATGGGGTAAGAGAGGACCTTAGGAAAATTAGTCTGGACTCCAAATTAAGCCGCTCAACATCATTTTCTAAAATAACAAGTCTCGGGCTTCCCCTGGTGGCGCAGTGGTTGAGAATCTGCCTGCCAATGCAGGGGACACGGGTTTGAGCCCTGGTCTGGGAAGATCTCACATGCCGCGGAGCAACTAGGCCTGTGAGCCACAACTACTTAGCCTGCGCATCTGGAGCTTGTGCTCTGCAACAAGAGAGGCTGCAACAGTGAGAGGCCCACGCACCGTGATGAAGAGTGGCCCCCGCTGGCCTCAACTCGAGAAAGCCCTCGCACAGAAACGAAGACCCAACACAGCCAAAAGTAAATAAATAAATAAGTAAATTAAATTAAAAATTAAAAAAAAATAAAATAACAAGTCTCTCATACAGAGTCCTCGCTATAAATTTAATAATGTTTAGGTTTTCCCTTGGGTCTTCTCTCCTTGTTGGACATTATTTTTTAAATTATAGGTTTCTCCATCCTCATATGTATGTCTCTCCCACCCCCGAAAATGAACCAAGCTGGGAAAAAAATACCCTAAAAGATGGGCTAACCAATATCTAGAGTAAGGCTATTCCCAGTTTTCCACGCTCTAATTCTCACAACACATCATAGCATTTGTTTTGTAACATTTTAAGGTGCAACTGTAAACTTGTAAGATTGGTTCCAATATATCTGTTGAAACCAGGAATCCCATCCTTCAAATGGCCACCTTGGGAAGCCATAAACTTATTTTGGTGAGGACCATTACTCTGTGATTGAAACTCCTCTTTCAGAATTGAGCTCTGAATCAAATAAAATCAGTCTCATTATTTTAGATCCGCAATATTTTTGACCAGAGATTTTGTTACCCAGTTCGATCATACACCTTATTCATAAAACTTGGCTCATTATCACTTTTGGCTGAGTTCAAAAATCAAATCTACCTTCAAATTGCAAAGATTTAGTACCCCTGAAAAGATCTAAAGCACAGGCCACATAACCCTTCGGACAAATCTAAAACAGTCATTTACAAAATATTTTGGGAAATGTCATTATCTTTCTTTTTTTTTTAAATAAATTTATTTATTTATTTGTTTTTATTTTTGGCTGTGTTGGGTCCTCGTTGCTGTGTGCGGGCTTTCTCTAGTTGCGGCGAGCGGGGGCTACTCTTCATTGCGGTGCATGGGTTTCTCATTGTCGTGGCTTCTCTTGTTGCGGAGCGTGGGCTCTAGGCATGCGGGCTTCAGTAGTTATGGCACGTGGGCTCAGCAGTTGTGGCTCACAGGCTCTAGAGTGCAGGTTCAGTAGTCGTGGCGCACGGGCTTAGTTGCTCCGTGGCATGTGGGATCTTCCCAGGCCAGAGATGGAACCCGTGTCCCCTGCATTGGCGGGCGGATTCTTAAGCACTGCGCCACCAGGGAAGCCCTGTCATTATCTTTCAATTAAGATAACAATGGGGGTAAAATTCCTTTGACTCTACACATTTCTGGTTTGTCTTTAAAAAATAGTCATACCTCATATACTGCTGATTCACGATTAGTACTCTAAGAATCAAAAACCTTTTCCTAGTGAATTTATGCATGTTCTTGTGTCTATGCTGTCTGCTTGATGCCCTTAATTATTTTCTATTTGACTAATTCCTAACTGAACTTATTTCTGAGGGAAGATACACATCAAAAAAATGTTCATATATATTAAATTTGCACATACATATTAAAATTTATATATATATATATATATATATATATAAATTTTAATGAAGTGTTCGAAATTCCTCTGGACTTATTGCCATTGATAATTTTTCTGTCCTTTTGGTGATGGGAAAGACAGGGAAAGGAAGAAAAGGCCCAGGAAGCACAAAAGCTAAGGCAAATGGAGCCTTATTTGCACCCAGTGACTTGTACCTTCTCTGAGAAGCAGGAAACTTTCATTGAGTAACTACCATGTAGGGGGATCAGCGAAAGTATTACAGACAAGGCTCTTGTGCTTCTGGCACTTAGGGGTCATCCAAAGAAGCACTAGAGTATTAGTCCTCTTTCAGTCAATCTCCTAGACTATCAGTTGAAATAGTATTCTAGAGTCTAGATCCTATTTTTTTGTTTCAATCATCATTGAGAATAAATGTCACGTGGGAGGGAATCAAATTCTTTGTGAATAAAGATTCTGTCTTGGACTAACAAGGCACCAATTCTTTCACAGAATTAAACGAAAATGGTTTTGCTCAATTTGCTTTTCACAAAGCCATCTTGATTGCCAGTCAGAACTCTGTGCTCTTCTAAGAAGAAAGTGATTATTTGATGAGTTGTTGTCCCACTTTCCAGGATATTGAGAGAAAGATGTCCTTCCGGTAATTATGGAGTAGCACCTTTCGCTTTATTGATGTCTGAACAATCAGGGTACTTTTCATACATAGAGAAACATATATAACACTAAACAATGACTGGAAGCCAAGCAACACAAATAAAAAAAGGAAAGCTGATGAGGCACAGTAAAGCATGGCAAGACGGCCCCTAGATGTCACAGCGGTCCTGCAGTGAAACTGACACTTCCATGCTTTATTGTTGGTAAGGGAAATGTCATTTTCATTAAGTAGAAGATAGAGAGCATACTTCTAAACCTCTCTTCCCTCAGATTAAATTGGAGACCCCAAGGACTGCTTCCCTAACCATCACATCAAGATACGCTCATCCTTTTTCATATATGTTAAATATGTAACATGGATTCAGATAACCAAAGATTTCCTTTATGTACGTTTGCTTCAGTCTTGGTTTAGTTTAACAGCATCTGAAAGGGCAGGCGCTGTGTTGGTTTAGTTTGCTTCACGTATGATATATTCAGATAAGCACTCAAGTATAAGCCGAACAGAGCATCTAATACAAAGGCGGCATGTAATAAGTATTTCTTAATTAATGAAGACAGTGATGATTAAGTTAGTGTAAATACTAGCTTAGCATGTGTGATAACAACATTCTGACTTAGGTTTATCTCTTTTGACAGTTTGGCCTTTTTTAAAGAGCCGTGCTTAATTTATGGGAGGAACAACTCTAAGGGAAGAGGCAGGCAGATTCACCATGAAGCTAAATGAAGCAAGAGCATCAGTACCCCTCACTTGCATGGTGTCGGGGAGGGGCGCTGGCAATGTATTCACCTGCCCATGTGTTTTTGTGAAGCTTGCAAAAGAAAAATATTTTCATATTCTTTTTCCTAAATGGATCATCCCAATTTATATAAACTCAGGCCTCACAAATCTGGATCTTCCTTTGTTTAAGGGATATATAAAAACCTGAGGAGAACTCTAATGAAGAATAAGGGAAGTGCTGAAAGTTTGGGAAATGCCAAACCAGGAACCAAAAAAAGATGGATAACTAAGCCCAGGGAAGACAGGATTAAGGGATATAACTCTATCCATGGAAGTGGATATTTATTTAAACGACAAAGCTTATCTGATATCTTCCAGATTTTCAGAAGCAGAATAACAGTGCCTGCGTTTGAACTCTAAGAAGAGAAACTGTTTGAGAATTAAAAAGAATTTTATAGTAAGAATGGCAAAGCAGGGGAACCAAGTCAAGTTATGAACATGCTTTCTCTAAAAACCTATTTGAAGAATAGCTATTTAGCTGCTAAAAGGCTCTGGAAAACATGCCAGGAGCCTGAGTTACGAGATAAACCTATGGGGAATTCCTCACTTTCTATTCTAGGATATTTTGGCTCTAGAAGTGTGTATGTCTGAGTCAGTAGTTCATAAAACAGGAAAAATTACATGAATATCTTGTTATTCAACCCCTTGAATTTGGGGTTGGTATAGCCAGAAAGAGTTGATCTGTAAAAATACCTGAAAATAAAATTAGAGTGTGGATCACTTCACAATTGGGTTTAGATAGGATAGAGGGCAGGACCAGGGTATCCTGCTTTAAGATCCTCTTTTCAAAACTAGAAATAATAAGGACATTGTTATACGGTGGTGATTGTTTTCTGGGAAGCAAGCCATTCCATCTGTATATGCGCATTGCAGCTACATTCCACAATGTAAAACCCATCCCATTTGTGATTATATCCTTGATCATGACCTAGATTTGGCCAAATATCACTGCTTCCTTACTGATGGAAATATCCTTGTCTTACTATGCTAATGATCTACTGCCCTCTCTTTTACCTCCTCCCTCCCTGGATACTATGCCATTATTTATAGAGGGGTTTTCTGGCTTCATCATGAATCTTCTGCTTAAGTTGCCTTATTTATTGGTATAGAGGGATTTTGCCATTAGGCCTGACATGTTGGACAAATAACTTACTAGGGGATTTAGGGAGTTTACAGACACACTGGATTTTATTTCCTGTACAAAACTTTGCAATAATAAACGTTGTGTTTTAGATTTGACTTTTCAGTGTGAACTTCTGTATAACGCCTTTCTGACTCACTGATACTCTACTATAATGAAATCTCAATGTTACTTTCTACATACTGTGCATGTTTATGCTTAAGTACTATAAAGGTAAAATACAACACTATGATATACTTAAGAAATTTAATATGACTAAATTTTATCCTGTAAAACTTAACGACTATTTTTCTTCTTTGAAAATGCAGCAACTCCCCTAAATAAAAGTTTTATTCCCTTCAAAGGGTTTTTGAAGATGACAAGACTTAGAGAAGGTAGAAAGATCAGGTGTATGTTTGAAGAATAGTCCTTCTGTAATGATTTTTACCATAAAGAGAAAAACATCCTAGAGACATAAGCAGGCGAGTAGTTGGCCATGGATAAATAATGAAGATTTAAGGGGACATAGTCAGTCATAAGGGAACAGTAAATCACAATGTAATGCTGACAAATGAGAGGCTGGATACTAGAATGTACAAATAAAACAGTAAACATGAGGTACTTCCTGTGCCTTTGGATAGCTCACTCAAGAGTTATATGTACGTGGAAAATATAGGTCACTTTGGGATTTCACAATGATGAGTGATGGGGTGAATGTAGATAAGTTTAAGTACTTCAGTCAAATATTTGCTGAATCAATGTTGATGAAGAGTCAAAAGAATCATTAAAATAATGAAAGGTTTTGGAAAAACTGGCCGAGGAAGGCCAGGGGAAGCAGAAGGAGACAGCTAGAGGACTTTGAAGCATTTAATACAAAAGACATTTATTATTGGGTGTCTAGCACAGAAGGAGCACGATCACCAGTTACAAATATGGTTACGGATCAATAAATATCTGCTGGTAATTAAGTGCCACACACTCTGCTGTGTGACAAAAATTCACAGACAGGTGAGATACATTTATTCCAGAGGAACTCACAGCATAAAGGAGAAAGCAGGTCTGCACACCACCAATTATAATGAGCGCAGTGTGACATCACACTAACCACATGATGGAAACATACAAACTAGGGAGTGATGAATTCTCCTTGGAGTTGAGGAAGAGAGATTAGGAAAGATGTAATGGAGAAAGTCACCACTGAACAGAGTCTTGAAGGAAGAAAACGATTTCACCAGGTGAAAGGACGATGGTGCACATGATGGCATTCTGAGCAGAGGAAAAGAAGAGTGGTTGGGGGCAAATTAGACTGCCAAGGGTTTCCAAATGATAGTTTAGACTTTACTGTCACCCGTGGGTGGCCATTAAAGGTCTGAGAAAATGGGTCTCCCAGTGAGACCTAGGCTTTATTATTATTTTTTAAATTTTTAAAATTGAAGTATAGTTGATTTACAGTGTTGTGTTAATTACTGCTGTACAGCAAAGTGACTCAGTGAAACATATATATACATTCTTTTTCATATTCTTTTCCATTATGGTTTATCACAGGACATTGAATATAGTTCCCTGTGCTATACAGTAGGACCTTGTTGTTTATCCATTCTGTATATACCAGTTTGCATCTGCTAATCCCAAACTCCCACTCCATCCCTCTCCCACCCGCCTCCCCCTTGGCAACCACCAGTCTTTTCTCTATGTCCCTGATTGTGTTTCTGTTTCGTAGACAGGTTCATTTGTGTCATATTTTAGATTCCACATATAAGTGATATCATATGGCGTTTGTCTTTCTCTTTCTGACTTACTTCACTTAGTATGATCATCTCTAATTGCATCCATGTCACTGCAAATGGGAGACCTAGGTTTTAGAAAGAAATATCTTCCAGTGGTATAAAGATGGTTTGGAGGGTACTAAGTCTGAAGTCAGGATGATTGAAAAGATTACTGCAGGGGAGAGACAACAAATACCAAAACTAGGGCAGTTGAAGTGACTGTGATTCAGACAGAATCAACATGAACTTGGGGTTGAATAGATGTGAATGGGGGCGGAGAAGAAGATATCAAGTCGTATAATTAACCAAAAGAGAGAATATGTTTATTTAATTAACAGAAGCAGAGAATCTGCTTATTTAATTAACCAAAACAGAGAATATGTTCATTAATTAGTTATATAATTAACCAAAACAGGAAATTGGGAATAGATGTAATGAGTTCCATTCTGAATATGCTGAGTTGGAGACAGTTGTGGGAAATCTAGTTGGAGACATCCAACAGACAGTAAACTTGAGGCTAGAGCTGAAGAATAAGATCACAACTCAAGAAAGAGTAGAAACCATGAGAATAGATATGAACTGCTCAGGAAAAATTATGTAGGACAAAGGGTAGACCCTTGGTAATGCTCACATTTAAGATTGAAGGACGGGGATCCAAAGGAATAGACTGTGGAGATATTCCTCCTGAAAGTCAAAACCAAGAAATTCTGCCCACGTTATGACAAAGGATTGTTCTACTGATTGGGATACGTGTGTATCATAGTATAAGGCAGAGTAGGGGGAAAATAAGGAGTATAAAGCATATATTGTATATCTAATATACTATAGGCACTAAAATGACATAGAAGTACAGTATCTTTTGCCTCCAGGGATACAGAAGTAAGTTCAGGACTATTGGCTAAGAAAGACTTGGGTCTCACTAAGGCTTGGGTCACTCCCAGCAGTATCCTGCTGAGCATGCAAGATGAGGGCAGCAGTTCTGTCTCAGGGGCAATATATAAAGACATGAATGTCACCTGGAAAGGAAAGGGGAAATCAACAGTCCAGCTGATGCCACATCTCTTCTAGTGAAACTCCTAATTCCCATCTTCTCTAAAAGCTAACCCCTCTTAAGGAGGGACTTCATTGAAAATTAAAACACAAGAGACTGTATCTGTTTTCTGTGATTTTCCTATCAGAATCTCACCTCCACCCCCTTGTTTGCATGTGCTATATTAAGGGTCAGCAAGCTTTTTCTGTAAAGGGCCATATGGTAAATATTTTCAGTCTTGTGGGTCATATGGACCCTGTCTCAAAGACTCAGCACCACCATTGCCATCATAGAGTGAAGGCAGCCACAGACAATACAGAAACAAAGGAGCTTGGCTGTGAGCCAACACAACTTTATTTACAAAAGCAGAGGGCAGGCTGGATTTGGCCCCTGGGTCATAGACTGGTGATCCCTGATCTATATCACGGGGGAAGCCAACACCAGAGGATGCCAATCTGAAAAACACAGATCATAGAGCTGGATTATGAGACCAAAACAGACAAGTTGAGTTGTGGAATGTCCTTGATGGGGAGAAAAAAATCTTAGACCTAGAAAGATTAGGCAGCCACTTACATGATGTTCTTTCAGAGTTACAAGAAAGGCTGCCTTTCTCCCCAACATTTCCTCTATCAGCTAGCCATGCTGCAAGAAGTTCTTGACAGCAGAATTGCTCTGCCAGATTAAGGCACTATCCTGAATTTAAAGGGCATGCATGTAGTGGAGAATTGAGTGACACAGTACTGCATTAGTTTATCAGATCAATTAGCTGACAGCTGGCAGAGAACAAGGACCAGTGCGAAAAGAATCCAAGATGAACTCAATGTCTTTGTAAGTTCCTTAGAATTTTTCACTTTTTTGGCACTAAAAATATGCTTTTACTGTACTACATGCTTTGCTATACATCCCATCTTTTGTCAGAGCTCCTGTCTGCTTCTAGGTAAAGATCTCTGTTTGCATAGACTCCATATTTCAGATGACAAGGTTATAATTATTTAATTGAAATGATAAAGCCCTTGGGAAGACTCTCTCTCAATGGGGGCAGAATTCATTTTTATTTCTCCTATACCACATAAGGATACACAACTTATGAAATAGTTAGGGTTTGTATAAAAAAAATCATCTAATTGTAACTAGTGAAGTCTTCTAAACAAGAAAACTCAGTGATTCCTATACTTACAGAAAAAGTTATAGTGCTAAAATCTAAGTCTTAATTTAAAATACTGATTGTACAAGGAACTTTATCTTTTTTTTTTTGCAGTACGTGGGCCTCTCACTGTTGTGGCCTCTCCCGTTGTGGAGCACAGGCTCCGGACGCGCAGGCTCAGCGGCCATGGCTCACGGGCCTAGCCGCTCCACGGCATTTGGGATCTTCCCAGACCCGGGCACGAACCCGTGTCCCCTGCATCGGCAGGCGGACTCTCAACCACTGCGCCACCAGGGAAGCCCTGTCCAAGGAACTTTAATGCTGAAACCTGTCAGCCATTGCCATGTGGCTTTCCCATTTGGCACATTTTTTTTTTCTTTCCATTGCGTTTATTATGTTGTAACACATAATTTTCCTAATAATAATGTTTATAGTTTATTATCTCATTTTCCCCATTACAAGTCAAATTTCATGAGGGCAGAAATTTTAGTAAACTAAAAAGTGCCAGTAGCTAGAACACTATCTTTAATTCAGTGGGAACTCAGTAAATATTTGCTGAATGAATGAATGAGAAAAAGCAAGCAAGCAAGCTGGAAAAGCAGAGCTGTCTTGTATCAGCATATTCCAGCTAAAGACAGAAAACAAACAAAGAAGGGTACCTTGGAAATAAACAAATAATCTTTTCTATTTAAAGTTCTATTCCCCAAGATTGTTTTTTAAACTATTTAAATGAACCCAAGTGTGCATTTCACAAAAAACATCTCCTTCATTTGTATTTTGTGAATTTGGAACTTTTGGCAATTCAAACAATGTTGAGCAGCAATGTACTTTTGGGTTGTCTATTTTATAGATACTTTCCAGGCACTTACAAAAATATTTGAGCAACAATATCTACATACGTAAGCAGTTATAGTTACAGTAATAGTTATAAATTAATTTGCCCTATGCATTAAAGCCTGTTGCCTAAAGGATTATCTAAAACATATTTGGCCTAAATAATGCTCAAATGTAATAAAAATGTATTTCTATGAAAATATTATATGCTTTAGACTTTTAATACAGTATGAAAGAACAACCACATAATTATGATGTATTAAAGAAGCTTAATCTTAAATTGATTTTTTATTTATAAATCTTGTATTTTAAACTAAGGAGCAAGTATTTGGGCAAATACTTTCTTAGAGATGTCATCTGATGAAGGAGAATGGCTTATAACACTAAAAATAATTAATCTTCAAAATAAAGTTTCCAGGTTGTAAGGGACATCAACCCATATCTCCCATCTGGAGATTACAATTGGTCATTACAGTTATATTTATTATTTCATCCACATTTTAGTTGATCATCTGTCTTGCTCTTCCAAATCACTGTTGCTTTATTTGTCTCTAATGCACATGAAGCTTGTTTCTTTTTCTTCTAGATCAAAGACAACTGAGCAAAAACAAATTATACACTATTCCAAACTATACTGTCCCCATATAAACAAGTTTGGCTCTTTTATGCACTATTAGTGAAATCTGAAAAAAATAAATGACTTCAACTAAACCATCATAATGAATAATCCACGAATTTGAACACAGAATTTATAAGATCTTGAAGAATAATAGACTTTGAACATCTTCCAATTCAAAATGCCAGGATTTAAACGAACGACTGGTCTATTTCCTGGCTTTTCGGGAATACCATACAATCTCTGATTTGCCTAAAAGTCCTATCAAGAAAATCAGGACATTCTGATTATTGTGAGGCCAAACACTTGTAGAAAATAAAATCAAAACAGTTATATGAGCAAAAATAGAAACTGTTTCATCATCAGGATTATAACATGTTTTAGATCTAAAAAAAAAAAGGGCTTCAAAGACTGTATTCTATGATTTAGAAATTTGATTCAAGGAGAGAATGAGAGGAAACAAAAGGAAAAAAATATATATATATTTATTTAATATATAAATATATTTATATAAATGTATTTATATAAATATAGATGGATATATTTAGAAGGATATTTGGTCTGACTTCAAATCATACTATTATTTTTGTGAAAGGTTTTTGTGATTTAACAGTTTGCATTTGTTAACTAAAAGACAGCCTAGCTGAGGTAAATAATGGTTCTTAAATCAAAATGTACAGCAGAGACAAGTAGCAGAAGGCTTATGAAGCACTAGCGTGAATGGGCCCAACTAGCAATTCACCAATTACCAATTGCCACAGGCAAGTTTAATGAGGGTATTATGTAAAAACAAAAAGAGAAAGCAAGATTACACTGGTCTATTTACAGGTAACTTCCAATAGTCAATGATGGCTAGCATGGCACCAAAGACCAGGTATTTTGGAAAAGGCATCATGAAATCAGCTAATTAATATTTTAAATCACAACTGAAGGGATAACCAATGGCACTATACACTAAATGCTGATGGTCATATACATACAGGCATAAGCTGCTAGGAAGTACAAGTAAATATACACTTAGGGCTTAAACTTTCACAAGACTTTTTATTATTATTATTTTAAGAAAAATACATTCATAATTTAAATACATATGTACTTGCACAGACAAATGTCTGGAAGAATATATGGCAAGCTATTAATATTGTCTCTGGGTAGTAGGATTTCAGTTATTTTTTTTTCTTTTTTGCCTATGGTTTCTAGTTTTCCTACAATTTACATGCATGATTTAAAAATTATACAAGTCATATGAACCAGAACAGCTTTCAATGATACAGAAAATATCAGTAATTAAAACAATACTTTACAGTGATTGCATCAATAATTGAAATTATTGTTAATATATTTAATTGATGTGACAAATAGACACATTATTAATTTATCTAGTACAAATTCTGCTTATTAATTTGAGTCACCTCACATTGTCTTCCAAATGAAAATTAAAAAAAAAAATCTTTAGCAGCTAACCCTAAAGCTGGGTTTCTCAATCTTGGCAAGGATTATTTCTTTGTTGTGAGGGACGGTCCTGTACATTGTAGGATATTTAGTGGCATCTCAGGTTTCATCCACTAGATGCTAGCAGCACTTCCTCCTTGTTTGTAACAACCAAAAATGTCTCTAGACCTTGCCAAATGTCTCCTGGGAGGCAAGATCATCCCTGGATAAGACCCACTGCCTCAAAGTAACACCAGACAAGTCAATCTTTAAGTAACTGATTTTGCCCTAGATAATCTGCCTTGATTAGCCTATTGCTCAGGATGGCTGTCAGTCATAAGAAGTAATTGAAGCTTGGTTACTGCTGTCCAACCATATGATAGATAACCTTTAGATCATAATAATTACCTGAAAGCTGCTTCCCTGGAAATGAAGTAGCTGTCTTTCCACTTTGAACTCCGAACGGAAAACTAGGAAATATACATGTTTACCACTATACATAAACACCAAACCAGTTGGGGAAACAAAAAAAAGGAAGGACTTCTTTAAATGTGAAAGGCTGCAGTACACGTCTCTTCTTTGAAGCCTTCCTTAAATCAGACAGAACAAATGCCTCTCTCCTCTTCTCTCTCACAAGCCCTTCGTATATATGTATCATTTTATTATTAGAATTTGTTCCTTTGATGGCCTTTTCCACTAGAATGTGAGCTCTGGACAGCCAAAATTTTGATTTTCTTCATCTTTGGTTGTTTGGTTCATTCACTGTTATATTAATTCATTGAGTTAATATAACTCAATGAGTATATGTGTGTGTGTGTGTGTGTGTGCATGTATGTGTGTGTGTGTGGGGGGTGTATACACACACACACACACATATCCTTAGTGATTAGCCTACCCATGGTAGGCTAATTATAGTGCTGGTCACCGAGGATATGGAGATGAACACATTACAGGGTAAAATATGCTAGGATGGAGGTACGAAAGCACCCAGAAGGGATATCTAGGCTAAAGCTGGAGCTGTAGAGAGGGTTTCTTAGATGAAGGGTTTCTTGATTAAGTTGTTAAAGCAACTGGAGAGGAAGTGGGGGGAGGAGAAGAAGAGGGAGGAGACATTGGGCAAAAGGAGCTCCATGGGCAGGGTTCCAGGGAAAGTCCTGCCTCCTACTGCCTCCTACAGGGACTAGGGCATGTTTTCTGATAAACAAATGAGGATGAAGCAGAATGAAGAAAAACAGCAAGCTGAGAGGGTGACACCAGGAGCATTAACCTCTGGAATCTTCCTGCTCAGGTTTTAACCGGCAGGCTTTGATAACAATCAATAGGTTTGGCCAATCTCAGGGCCACTGGAAAAGGTCAGCTCATATATTTTCCTGCTTATCTTATAACTTTCCAGCTAGTGAAACCGAGCGGGACTCTATGGGGTTCCTGGGCATGAAAGCCTTTCTGTGTCCCGTTTCCTGTTTGTAGTGAATAAACTCCAGCCTCTGTGACCTTCTCTGAGTTCCAAAGGGCAGATTCAAACAGTTACTAATGAGGGAAGGGAGGGGATGCAAAGACAAGGGAGGGGCAGCCAAGAAACAATAGTGCAGCCTTGGGGCACGGTCCTGGTTCCACCTCAAGGCATACACATAACAATATCTTTGAGCTCTTCTGCAGAACTAAAACTCCCAACAAATGGAAGATGAACTGCTTGATGAAGCATTCTTCATTCCAGAGAGGTCATAGTTTGATAACCTCAAGAACCACAGCTCATCACGAGACCACGGGAGGCCAGATTCAAGGAATGCAGACCCTGCACATACCCTGATACTTACTAGCAACGCTGCCCTTGAACCATTGCTATTAAACTCCTCACCAAACTCCTCTGGGTTGGGACACACAGTTTTGAGGGGCATGAGCCTGCTGTGTCCTCCTTTGCCTGGCAAAGCAATAAAGCTATTCTTCTCTACTTCACCCAAAACTCTGTCTCCAAAATTCGATCCGGCACCAGTGCACAGAGGCTGAGTTTCAGCATCACTTCCTGGTGCTTGGACATAATTCAATAATAACTTATTTATGGGGAACACTTCCTTGAAAAATTCTATGTGAGGTGTTATTGCTAGAACTAAAGATATTGCATTTGTGTGTGTGTGTGTGTGTGTGTGTGTGTGTGTGTGGTATGCGGGCCTCTCACTGCTGTGGCCTCTCCCGTTGTGGAGCACAGGCTCCGGACGCGCAGGCCCAGCGGCCATGGCCCACGGGTCCAGCCACTCCACGGCATGCGGGATCCTCCCGGACCGGGGCACGAACCCGCGTCCGCCGCATTGGCAGGTGGACTCTCAACCACTGCGCCACTAGGGAAGCCCGAGATGTTGCATTTTGTTTCCTGGTTCTAGTTATTACTAGACTTTAATGAGAAAAGTAGGCATTGAACTGATTTTGTTAATATTTTCAGTGTGAGGTATTATGTTGTCTTAGATTTCTAAAGGGCAATATCCAGCTTGCCATAAACAATTCTGACAACTTTGAGAAATATCTTTAGAAACATTTATGATATCCTAAATTGTTATAATATTAATCTAAAATGTGTACCCATTTAAAAACCATTTATACCAGTAGGCATTTTTCTCATGTTGGGGAATGTGGGTTTTCTTTAAATCATGGATGCAATTATTACATATTCCTTTAGCTCCTTATGATATAATATTTAGCTTTTTTATACAAGGAACAATCATATCAGAAAAATAGGGCATCTACTTCTGGCCCAAAGTAAACAGTCAAACAGAATACAACAGTTGATAGGTGACATCATTTTCTAAAGAAGAATTCAATGATGTCTGTATAATACAGTAAATTCTGCTCTCCGGCACAGCTGGGGAATGAAGTATTCTGGTCAAATATTCTGCTTAATAGAGTTACCATGTATTTTACATGGATTGCCTATTTTCAAAGAGTTGCAATAGCTCAGAATAAACCTAAGGCTATGTAGCCAGGGTGGTCCCATCTGAGCTCAAAGGGAATTATCTGGGTGTGTGTGATTAAATAGGGGGAGCTGGTGGGCCCTTAGGGCTCTATCTGCATGAAGGGATTTATGCTGGTACTTCATTTATCCCTGGCTTCTAGGAAAAGGAAGATACCTGCCTAGGTGCCTGAACAAAAGGGAGGAAGAAGGGCAATGGAGGGGATTATGGTTTGAGGATCCCCTTTAGGTCTCTAGGACTTCAAAAAAAAAACCTTTTAAGCCTACAAGGAGAAAGGGATCAGAAGAGATGAGAAATAAACTTTTTAAGAAGGGTCTCGGGAAGCGTGGCTACGTCTGCACTGAGCATAACCCCACACTCAAGTACTGCAAGGATTGATGGCAAAATTGGAGCAGCAGGAGACTGCAACCTTGGCCCGGATGTGGCCATTATCATTGAGGGCAACTCAAGCAGCTTTGCCAGCAAAAGGCATTCAGCAGAGGGGAGCGGGAGCTGCAGGAGGACAGGAAGGGTAGGACTTTGTCTATTTTGTTTAATGCTATATTCTCATCACCCTAGAATAGGAGGCACTCAAATATGTGTGGGCAAATGTCAAGCGGTGACTATAGATGACACATGTTTGAGCCCATATGAGATGACTCCAGATGTACTTGTGGGAGTGGAGACTTTGCAGAGAGTTTGAGTCCTGCCAGTGGGGGTAGAGAAGAGATAATCTGGGATATCTGGATTATTGTTACTAGTGTAAACATCTGAATTCACAGGTGATGAGACAGTTAGCTTACAAATAAAACTATATTATTTCAAGAGGCACATCAGGGTCTTTGCTGTTTCTCAAGGGCATCTTCATAATATTAATTACCGTTTTATTGGCAAAGCAAATAGGCATCAACTTTTGAGGCATCTAATAGAGATTTTGGATGACGGAATTCTAGATAATAGAGCTTATATTACTGATTAAGACTTCTTTGCTCAAGAACATATTTGGTTTCTAACATAAGTCCACCATTTTTACAATACTGTACTAAAGTTTCCTTTAAATGTCAAGTGCTTTGTGAATTGAAGCCTTAAAAATGTTTCAAAATAACTTAGTGTTCTTGGATCAGGAATTATATACACAGTCTTTTTATGCAAAAATTCATCCTCATTTCTTTAAAGGCAAATTGCCTTTAATGAATGAATAAAATGTTCTATATATTATCAATTTAGCCTTTGAGTGCAGATGCAGATGCTCACCTTGCTTTCCAATTATAGCTTAGATTTAGACATGATTGAGTCCTTGTGAAGAGGAAGATGGCTTGAGGAAAATGAGAGCTTCTCAAAATTAAGTATCTCCATAAGCCAAAATGGCTACAAGGAGCTTTCGGATAAGGTTAGATTTTAAAAGAACAATTACTTAAGACAGAAGGAAGAACATCCCTAACTGAGAATTAGGATAAGAGTGACCTTGGTTGTCATAACTCTCGATGCTGCACTAGCTAGGGAGCAATTAACACACGATGACAATCACACATTTGCCTCCGATACTTTGCTCTCTGTTGTAAGAGGCTCAGGTTCTCTTAGGCACTTCCTGCTGTTTTGTTCCGCTGCCTCCACTGTCAATACTTGACTTTTCCCAGTCTGGAAGGAGAGTTCAAGTGATTATGGCTTATTCAGCCAACCTTAGGATGGTCTGGGCTTTAAGTAATCCTAGTTCTTTTGATTTTGTAAACCACATTAATTTTCAACAGGTTAGGTTTTATCCTGAAGACACAGTCATTAAAGAATCATAAGTCAGGAAAGTAACATTATCTTGTTTGTTTGGTTTTCTAAGTTTTACTCTGACTATAATGTGGGGAATGGATTAGAAGTTAGAAATGGTAGGAGAAGTAGGCAGAGAGACCAGTCAGGACATCATTGTAATTAATAGTCCAGCTGAGAGATGGCAGGGGCCCAGAACTAATGTAGCGTCAGTGGGCTTGGAGAGAAATGAGTGAAGTCCAAAAATATTTAGGAGGTAGAAGCAACAAGACTGAACAATGGCATAAAACTCCATGATTTATAGATATCACTTAGCCTCCTAACACAGCTATTTTAACGCTCATCTAAGAGCTGTTGAAAAATCGTTAAAGTCTTGATTTTTAAAAATATTTTTAAAGTTTAGTTATCAAATGAACAGTAGCAAACACTTATTTTGTTGAGGGGAAATCTGCTAGCCTGATTAAGAGTAATGGTAACATTTTCTTCTTAAGTTAGGCCAATGGATCTAGTAATCCTATAAAGCCTTGTTCCTCTATTTCTAGTATATAAGATATAGAATGAGGACGTTCACACAACAAATATTTATTGAGTGCCTGGGTAACAGATTGTTCTTTAAAAAACAAAACAAAAACACACAGAAGCAGCAGAAAACTGACAGATTTAAAAGAGAAAAGAAATATTTTCTATAATTTATTTGGAGCTATGAAAGTTATTGAAGTATAATACTTGCCTCAAACACTTTCCCAACAGCTGAAATTAATTTTTATGCCTAAGCAAGATGCTGCATGGTGGTGAAACACACAAGGTTCACTGATTTTGAACATTCTATTCCAAATATCTCGAAAGAAAAAAGACTGTGCAGTCAACTATTTGAACTAGTCGAATGACTGAAGCATAAAGGAGAATAAGCAAAAGAGATGCTTTGATATTATGTAAATCTGGAATTTTTCTTCTACAAAATATTCAACTTAAATTTAGGGATTATTAATTAACCTTGCCTATATTATAAGCAGTTTTTAAAACTCTCTTGCTCTCAGAGAAACTAACTAGAAAGAGAGTCTTAATTCTGAATTTAGAAACGTTTCCAATTACATATATCTTCATGACAATATATAGGACATTCAACTGAACATCTTCAATATCCTTATTAGTTGAGTAATATGTAATATGAATGATATGAATAATTTATAGAGCAGCATCTCATAGAGATTGCCCAATTTTGCTTTCATTCATTTGAATGTGATTATTTTGAAAAAGGTCTTAATCCATAATGTCAACCCTTTTTGTTTATTTCCATATGCCCCACCTTTTAGAGGTTTTCTCTTTTAGGAAGATTTTTTTCGTATCTGTATTTTGTTTATGCTACACATGCCAAATAGATCTCCCAAGATGAAACTCTGAGCTCATTTGGAAGTAATTTTACGTAGCACATGAATCAGAACCCTTATTTTCTTCTCAGCACTACTGATATTTTATTGCTTCCATCTATAGTCCAATATGCTTTTAAGCGCCAAGAACCCTGAGGCCAAACACACAAAGCACTAAGAAAATGGGAACTTGTGGTGATGACAACTTTTGTCTCTCTTTCAAGGCTCTTCCCCCCCACCCCGGGAGAGTGAAATCACTTTAAGTTCACTATGAAACAGGGACATGGTGAGCATAGATGATTGACTGAAGTTGGTGATGTTGATTTAGGAGTCTTCGGCTTATAGGTCAGGTGTAAAACCCTTAAACCTACTTGTCAAAATCAGCTTGTCAAAGTCCTATGGATTTTTCCAGACTGTCTAAATGTCACTTTCCCTATGAAGGCTTCTCTGGCCAGCTCAGGCAGGGTTAGGCAGCCCCTCTTTTATATTACTATAGCACCCTGACATATTTCTATGGCAGCACTTATCAAACTATATTGCATTTGTCCGTCGCCCTCCACTCACGGATAGAAACCATTCTCTTCCTTTTGTCTCTGGACTAAAGCATTACCAAAATCAAGTTGGTTCTCAATAAGTAATAATTGAATGGACAGGGATAGAATGGCTAATAATACTCTCCATCTGCACAGCATAGGTTATGAAGTGTTTTCACATTGTGGTGAGGAAGCCATGGCAGGAATTATCACTCATATTTTAAAAATGAGGAAACTGATGCCCAGAGAGGTTATGTGACCAACTCAAGTTCAAAACAGCTAAAAAGTTGCACACTACTTCTCATGACAGCAAGTCTAAAAGGATTGGTAAATAGAAGTGGTAGCAGTAGTATTCTGTAGGACAGGTGGCAATGGCTGGCCAAGACACAGTGTAGGAGCTGGTCACCTGTTTTGAAAGCTCCCAAACTCTTAGCAGGTTCGCAAGAAGTTAACTTAAATGCACACACAACCGGGCTTCAGAATGTCAACTTATTTACAATGAGAATGATTTGTGACAAATAATTTCCCTGTACTCAAGATACACCCACAGTGAAGCCAGTAGACAAAAAGATATATCCTGTTTATGTATGGAATACAAATGACTCTCTGAAATTCCCACCATGACTCATAGACTCTAAAGAGAAAGAAGTTCTTTGAGATCAGCAGTGTAATCCCACCATTTCCTAACTAACTAACTAGCTAACTAGCTAGAAAGATAAATGACTTACTTAATCACATAGGTTGTTTGTGAGAGCACCAGGACATAGAATCAGTTCTTCTTAACAATAATATCCTTACCTTTTTAAAACTAAGCTAGGACTGAGAAATAATACAAGTATAGTTCTTGGCAAGGCTTCTAAGCATCTGGCTAATAGGACTAAACATAGGCTGTCACACAGGAATTATAATTAAACAAATGCTACAATGTGAGCGAAGTACAGCAAATTCTACTCTATGTCCACGTATTGGGGAGGTAGGGGGCACATAATATGACAGGCAGTGTTTTAGGATCCTATTTATGTTAAAAACAAGGTCCTTTTTCATAGAGATTGACAATATTAATTATATTTATTTATCTTTATTAACCCATAGACATTGATGCTACCAAAAAAGAGAATTATTGGATTTATCTTTTCCGTGTCAACTGAAGTGTATTTTCTAGTCCCCGTCCCTTTTCAACATACATTTTTTTTTTCTTTTTGAAAATTATCCAAGTAAGTATAACCTGGGTGTGTTCCTAATGTCTAAGTTTTGAAAAAGCCACTCATTGCCCGTAGAATATATTTTGCTACTTATTGACCAGCTAAAAAGTTAAATATGTGTGTCTATTAAGAGGCAAAGACCTAAAGCAAAAATCATCTAATATTCTCAGCAAAAAATAAGACAAATGATCATATTTATGAAAGTTTCTGGTTTAGCTTCTATTATCAAAGCCGGGGTGTACTCTCGGTTGTCTGTCCTAAATCAGTAGATGAAAGCAAGTGCTTTCCACAAGTATATTTGTATTTCATAGACTGTGCAAATCACACCAAAATCAAATGATTTCATGGAGCAACACCATCAATTAAGAGAGAGAGTCTTATTTAGCGAAGGATTGCTTTGGGGATAGAAACATACCTCTAACTACAATGAATTGTTTGTTGATTGATCTTCCTACTGGGGATAATTGCTAGAATTCCTTCTTTAACATAAAGGGACTTTTACCTGTTTGATATCAACTATTGTGCATATCTTTCTGTTACTATCATAATCGGAGACTGTGCTCTTCTATGTCTTCACTGGATGCAGAGAAATATTCCCACAGCATTTATACAACAAAGCTTTTGCTTCCCTCTAGCATCATAACGGGCACCCTGATGATCGACCTCCGATTAATGCTAACGTTTACCATTATCCCCAAGTTACAGTTTGAAAAAGGAGAGCTCACATTCTGAAAGAAACTTTAGGTATTTCAGGTCATTTATTGATACAGAGTCCAATTTAGAATCAGTTTCTCATCTAGACTATGAAAGAAACTTATTCATCAGTCACAGCATTTTAATGTATTGAGTAAAAGATGATTTTAGATGTTAATTTTTAAGCTAGGTCAAATTATAATACGCTGTATAAAAAATCAGGGTCATTTGAGTACCAATTCATTCATTTTCTATAAAATTTCAGCAGTAAAATTACCATGTGTACCTAAAGTTGAAGATAATTCATTTAGGTTCCCATTATACATTAAGCCAGCCAACAATTTTTAATCCATGTCACAGGTATAAAATATCTGTTAATTCCTGTTAAAGGGCTATAACATGAAATCAATATGGTCAGTAGGTACGTAAAATAAAATGACTATGGAAGAAATTATATAAAAACAAAAGCAACAGGCCTTGCAAGGCTTTAAGGCATATTACTTACCAGGAACAAAGTTTGGAAGTTGCTGAGATCACCGAAAAATTCTTCTATGCTCACTCTCTTAGCATCAAAAATAAAGTATTCTCCAAGATTCTCATAGAGCTTTATCATGTTGTTGTGCATGGTGAGTAGTTTTTCATACTGTTCTCTGGCACCCTTTGTAAAGCTGTAGCTTTCTGTTAAGGAAACTGATCCAATAGTACCTCAAAGGCAATCACTAGGTGTTAGGACTGAATTATAACATTATTTCTGTAAACACTTCTGCATTACTTTGCTCGGGTTGCCATGACAAAATACCACAGATCAGGTAACTTAAATAACGGAAATTTATTTTCTCACAATTTTGCAGGCTAGCAGTACAATATCGAGGTGTCAGCAAATTTGCTTTCTTCTGTGGCCTCTTTCCTTGGCTTGAAGATGGCTGCCTTCTCCCTGTATCCTTACCTGGTGGTCCCTCTGTACATGTTGTCTGTGTCCTAATCTCCGCTTCCTAAGAAGACACTGGTTATATTGGATTAGGGCCCACCCTAAGGACCTCATTTTAACTTACTTACCTCTGTAAATGTTCTATCTCCAAATACAGTCACATTTTGGAAGTTTTGAGGGTTAGGGCTTCAACACATGAATTAGAGGGGTACAATTCAGCCCATAACAACTTGCTGGAGTCATTATATTGGTCAGTGAGCTTTGAAAATCTATAAATGAGGCAGAACTATTTAATGTATAACCATGAAGAACATATTTGCTAAAACATGTTTGCTAAATGAAAACACAGAAGTATAAACACCAGAAAACTGCCTCATATCTTTTTAGGAGGGAGATAGGGTAGAAACAAACAGCAATGAAAAACTTAGGGAAAAAAGTATATATTTTCTTTTTTTAAAAATACATATTCTATATAGATGGAGAGGTTACAGTGAATTCTATATATAGGTTATGTATCTATATGTGTGTATATATACCTATACACATATATCCCATATGAGGAGGAGAAAAAGAGGGAGAGAGAAAAAGAAGGGACGAGAGGAAGAGCTTTGGAGAGGGAAGGATGGAGAGGGGAGAGAGAGGGGGAGAGAGATTCTGCTGTAGCTCTAGAACCTTAATCGCCCAAAGGGCTTGTTCAAACCCGAATGCTGTTTGCTGAGCCTGAGCCCAGGGGCCTGAGGATTATAATTTCTAACAAGTTCCCAGATGATACTGAGGCTGCCAGTCCGGTGTAACACAGCAGGACCCAATGAGGCCTTCCCATGACAGACCCCTCCTCCATATCCTCTCCTTTAACTCCTTTCTAAGTGCTTAGATAACAGTATCTGATGCACATTTCCTCAGTAGTTTTACAGATGCTAAAACCCCCACCAAATGGAAGAGGTTAACCACTTGGTGACCTTGAGCACATAGTCCTGCAGGCCTACTGGAGCCTGAGGATTGACAGTGTTAACCCCTGTGACACCACCCTGTTACCTCACCACCAACTAATCAGAGAAATGTGCACAAGTTGATCACATACCCTGCAACCCCCCTCCCTCACCTGGTCTTTAATAATGCTTCCCTGAAACCCTCTGGGAGTTTGGAGCTTTTGAGCACAAGCCACCCACACGCACTCTCCTTGTCTGGCGCCTATAATAAATGCTGCACTTTCCTTCACCACAACCTGGTGCCAGTAGATTGGCTTTACTGTGCGTGGCCAGAGGACCCAAGTTTAGTTTGGTAACACCAGGACTACACTTTCAGCAGTATACTCCAGAAAAGTATTTACCCCAAAATTAATTACATCACTGTTTTAAAATTTTTATCAAAAAAGTGATAACAACTACCACTACTACCAAACATAAAATGAACCAGGTATGTAAATGTGTCTGACTAAATGTATCTCATTATGTGTAAATTTATAGAAATAAATTATCGACTTTATTCCTGATTATAGAAGATACAGATATAGAAAATTATCTCTTTAGGTGACTTAGAAATATAAAAACGTAAGTAAACTAAAATTTCCAGCAACTCAGTGTTGTGAACTTTTTGGGACATTTCTTTCTGGTCTTTCTTCTATGGCTGAAGGCTTTTGAATGTTAATTGATAAGAATGCTTCAGAAAAAGGGGTTCCCTGGTGGCGCAGTGGTTGAGAGTTCGCCTGCTGATGCAGGGGATATGGGTTCGTTCCCCGGTCCGGGGAGATCCCACATGCCGCGGAGCGGCTGGGCCCGTGAGTCATGGTCGCTGAGTCTGCGCGTCCGGAGCCTGTGCTCCGCAACGGGAGAGGCCAGAACAGTGAGAGGCCTGCGTACCGCAAAAAAAAAGAATGCTTCAGAAAAAAGTAAGTAGACTAACCATGAAGAATATAAAGGAAAGCAAATCTACCTTTTACAATTAAGTCTATTAAAAATCAATAATGATCACAGAAGTAAAATGTCTTTAAATGTAAAGGTACTAGACTTGGACTTGTTAAAAAAAAGAATAATAGCACAGTTTGGGGTGTGCTATTTTAAGATCTACTACAGTGTGTTCACATTTTGTGATAGTATTATTTTAACAGGTACTGATAACTGTGTCTTGAAATGCTGGATTTTATAAAATTTTCTGAACTCTTCAGTGTGTTTTATCATAACCTGGGGTCAAATTTATTTTCCATGGAAACACAGCTCTAGTTTCACAATGGAAGTCAGTGGGGAAATCAGACCATTTCTGGAAAATTACTTTACAGCTGACACTTACAGGATACAGCAGGATTTTAAAAGTGAGATTCTCCCCTTACCAGGTTCCTTCTTATGCTACTTAAGTATTAGCATTCATATTAGCCACACAACAACCTCTTCCTTGCTAAGGAGTGACATTAAATCTTTCAACCCTCAAGTCCATTTTGCTGTCAATAGACCAGAAAGAATTAATGCATTTCTGACTTATTCTACTTGCTTTTTACAAACAAAAGGGTTGTATGTAATGCTACCTACATATTCTGATTTTACCTCTGAGAATATCAACATATATTTGTTTGATTTTTTTAAATTAATTAATTAATTAATTTATTTTTGGCTGCATTGGGTCTTTGCTGTTATGCGTGGGCTTTCTCTAGTTGTGGCTAGCGGGGGCTACTTTTCGTTACAGTGTGCGGGATTCTCATTGTGGTGGCTTCTCTTGTTGCGGAGCACGGGCTCTAGGCACATGGGCTTCAGTAGGTGAGGCTCGCAGGCTCTAGAGCGCAGGTTCAGTAGTTGTGGCACATGGGCTTAGTTGCTCTGTGGCACGTGGGATCTTCCTGGACCAGGGCTTGAACCCGTGTCCCCTGTATTGGAAGGCGGATTCTTAACCACCTGCCACCAAGGAAGTCCCTATTTGTTTGATTTTTAAGAGAGTGTTGAACATCCTGTTTGAGAGCTGCAGAAATAAGACAATTTTCTTTATTTCTCAGCACAGAATGAAAGTTAGATTTTTGTTTTCTAGTCTCTCTTGCCTAAATAAAACAGACTCATGCCAGACTTGCTAAGAATACACGCTTTGCAAAGGTCACTTACTTATATTCTATTTGCAGCAAGGTACTAAACTGTATATTTCGGAAGGCTCGACACCTGTACAACACACAGAAAAAGCCAAAGATAAAAAAAAGGCAAAAAAAACTGGATATTTACCATTTATCATAACACAATTTTTCACCAGCTAAAATATGCCCATGTGGTGATACACAATTTCATAAATTTGCTCTCCTAGAAGAAAAACTGATTTCGGAAATTCTGTCTGTATACCAAAGTGAGAAAATCTGAAAACCTCTGGGAATGGTTTCGCTTAGAAATAACAAATGGAAAGCAGCCCAGTCTCCAAGTCCTTTACTTCTCTTCACAGTGATTACTTTGTAAAAGGGATGCAGGGCATGACTCAGCACTGAAATCTTTCACAAGAGAAACCCTGTCACTAAATCCTACTTGGGATTCTGCAGGTGAAAAATAACTGGACACCATCATTCCTTTCCACCTCTTTATTTCATTTAAGACATTTTTTATTTTCTTTTTTTGAGCAACCACTAAACACAAGATACTGGTTAGTATTATGCTAAGCATTGTGCTTGATACAATGATCATTAAAGCCTAATCCAGACCCTGAAGCAGTTTATAATCTAATATTACAAATAATTCTACTTATTAATTTGCATTTGTACAGGACTTTACCATTTTCAATATACTTTTCCTTCCACTATGCTCCATATCCTTCATAACAACCTTGCCAAAAAGGCAAATACCACTATTCCATTTTTAGAGCTGTGGAAACTAGATAAAAGGCACTCATTTTATCAATAAAACTGTAAACATAATAAATTACATTCTCCCCCCCCCCAAAAAAAAAAAACAAAGGCACTCATCCATCTAAGGTTAGAATGTAGTGAAGGTGAGCAGATGTGCCACACCAAAATATGCCTCTTTGGCATAGATTATTTTGAGCTGATTGAAAAATAGCAGACATAGGAAAAGCTCTGAAAAGAGTAAAAGTTACCCATTTGAAAGGGAAATTTCCATTTATAAAGGAAATCTCCATTTGTAAGGGTGTCTTCCTCTCTGTACCAGGAAGAGAAGGACGACACCAGAGAATCAAGGGTATCAGGTGCATCACTGATGAAGTTGCAGATTTAATCCTGCAGAACAAACCTTATCCTTGTGTATGGTGCTTTTCCCTGTAACCCCCTCCCCCATTATGGGTGTCCTCACATCTTTCATTTGTCTTTAGCTGAAGATGGTATTTAAGCTGGTGACTTAGGCTACTTTGGGGAGTTACTCATTTTTTTCCGAGTATCTCCCAGGTACACATGAGGTATTCAAGTTTATTAACTTCTCTCTGGTTTTCTCTTGTTATTCTGTCTTGTATTACGGGGAAGCGGTGGCGGGGGGTGGTCCTCAGCCAATTACTCAGTAGGGTAGAGAAACAATTATTTTTCCTCCCCTATAGTAGACATCATGATAGACCCCTGCATGATACTAGTCTAACATTCTTTTCACATGGTAGAAGTGTACTATTTATAATGACAATGACCTTCACGCTGCCAAATCCAACATTCACCCCTCTGTCCTCCTTTTGATGTCTCAGCTACATCTGACACATTTAGCCACTCTTCTTAGTTTCTATGACACACACCCTCATGCTTAAAGTGTTTTTCCTCTTACCTCCTCTCCTTCTCTGGCAACTTCTATAAAATGTTAGAGTACCCTGAGGGCTTGGTCCTGACTCCTCCGTCTATAGTCTAACTGACCAGAGCAATTCACATGACTTTAAATACCATCTATATTGATGACTCCCAAATTACTTGTAGCTCCAGTCTCTCCCCTGAGATACTTTTATAATCAACTGCCTGCTTGTCATCTCTACTTAATTTTTTTTGTTGTTCATGGCATCTATTGGTATCTCAAATGTAAATCCTCTCCTTCAAATCCTCTGGTAGTTTCCCACAACACTTGGAATAAAATCCAATTTTCTTCTCAGTATTTATGAGGCTCTACATGATCTGGCCTTTACCCACCACTGCAACCTAATCTCACCCCATTCTCCCTCTTAAGCACTATGCTGAGACTCATTAACCTTCTTTCTCTTCCTTGTGCCTAGCAAGCTCTCATACCCAATTCAGGGCCCTTGCACTTGCTCTTCTTTCTGCCTAGAATGTTTCTTTTTTACCAGGTCATTCAACCTCAGCTCAACTGCCACCTCCCCAGAGAGGCTTTTCCCCAACCATCCAGTCTAAAAGGTCCACTCCCATCACTATTACTCTGGCCTATTTTATTTCATTCTGAGAACTTATCACTATCTGACATTATCTCTTTTATTTATTTACCTGTTCATTGCCTATCTTTCCTCACTTAAAAATATAGCCCAGGAGAATAGACCTTGCCTGTCTTGTTGACCACTGACTCACTGAAAGCATCTCTTTTGCCCCTAAGGTCCTGTTTGCCCATTTCTGTTCCCCTCTAACCTTAAAAGAACCTAATTATAAGAATGAGATCACTAGGTAATTTAACCTAACTCCTAACTTATGCTCTCCTGAATGCACACCACACCTTGCCTAACCTGTTGGTTCTTTTCCTAGATAAAAAGCAGTAAGAATGAAGAATTAAGTAGTTAAAGAATGACTAGCTCTCTAACCCCAAGGGCCCCCTTAGCAATTCTGCAGGCAGATCACACAGGCAAGATACCATCTGAAGAGAGAGTCAGCCTCTCTGCACACAATGGAGAATGATGCAGAATCCAACCTCCTGCCTTGATGATTCACTGAGATTCTTCCTCCTTTTCCCCTTTAAAAACTGTCATGGCTGAGCAGAATCTTGGGAGTTGGTCATGGGACATGAGTCCATCTTTTCCCCAGATTGCCAGCTTTTCTGATTAAAGCACCTTTCCTTTCTACTGACACTTGCCTCTTGATCATTGACTTTAGAGTGGTGAGCAGCCGAACCTGAGTTCAGTAACATCATCAGCCCCTAAAACATGTAGCAGAAATAGTAGCAGTGAAAAAATAACTAAAATCAACAATAATAATAATGATCATTATACCTAATCTTTTATTTATTTTTTTGTTTTAATTTACACTGTGGGAGTCATTGTGAACGCTTCCCATGGATTAATGCAATTAATCCTCACAACTGTTTTCTGAGGTAAGAATTTACCCAAGGTCAGACAGCTGGTAAGTCACAGTAATGGGAACAAACTGAGAATGGGTCCAGAACTCATATTCTTAACAACTATGCTATAGTTTCTCAAGAAATATTTAGTAAAAGAGAAAAGTCTCATTATAACATCACATTGGAAGATGAGCCATGGCTTTGACTTGGATACTTGGGAAACTAAAACCCTTCTTATACATCTTAAGATAAACCAATTTCACAACAAACCTTATTGATAGAGAATATTTTAATAGTGATTTTCTGAATACTTGAGAAAAATTTTCAATCCCCTCATATTTTCATCAATCTTGACATTTTAAATTCATTTTTAAAGGTAGACTTCAATCATTGATTTTATTTTAAAACTATATATGCAATAGAATATATTTATCAGTAGAATGATGGTCTGTTTAAGTTGTTTGTGTAATTAGACCTAGATGTGGCCCTAGTAGACACTTTAGTAGATAACATTTTAAATTGGGCATTTTATTTATCTCCCATATTAGAGACCTGAAATTGAGAATACATTTTAAAGGAAATAAGTCTTAAAGTTATCTTCTGGGATGCCTGGTAAAGAAATAATTTATTAGAAAATGTATTTTATGAAAGGGTATTTTGTGGCTCATGGGTAGTTTTCATCCTAGAGGCCAAAAGCCACTTTCTTGTCATAGAGATACAAGGCATCCTTATAGCTACCTATAGAATTCTGTTCTATTTATAATGTAAAGTGCATATAACGGGATTGTGCCTACAGAGAAGACGGAGAAAGTAGAGATTTGAACTGAGCTGCTGCTTCCTATTTGGGAGTATTTAAAGCTTCATTATAAGAGAGACTTTAGAAAATATGTTGTAGACTCTTGTGATGGACTTCTCTGGGCCAGGCAGCCTGCCCTTAGCTGGGTTGTGAGAGCATGGAATGAGAAGCCAGTGGCCATGTTTAGGGTGAAATAGGAAGGACAGTTACGGGCACACTGTGTAACTAATGCTAGAAGCTCTTCTGATGCCTTTCCCTGAAGAACTATTGAAGAAAATGGTGAGAGCAGCAGGAAAAGGCCATTTGCTCCTGGATGCCCAGATTTCTTGGCCTTTGGTGCCACAGGAGATGGTGACAATGGCTGTATTGGTATCAAAGAATAAGGTATTTTGTGGAAGATGATTAGACTATTCTGGGACCAAAATGTAGACTGACCTCTTCCCACCTGCTTAAGCAACCATGGGAGTCCTTGAAATATTGAGAGAGAAGAACCCTGGAAAAACAATGATCTTTCCAAGATGAAGTTCAGAGATAGGGGTAATTCATAGTAATTTATATACTAAAAGAAATAGAAGCTTAAAGTGGTAAAGTGGGCATATCAAATGCATGTAAAGTTATCAGTTGTAAGGGGAAAAAAGCAATTGAGAGCAATTTTCCTTTTATTAGTTGACTTTCAGATTCCTTTTTCTACAAAGACAAGCATTTCTGATTTGTCCAGCTTAGAAATTTTTGAAGATAACTGTGAACTATTGTAAAATTACATCATCTTCTCTCTAAGAGAAGTGTTTGTTGCAGGGTTTATAAGCTAAAATGTGGTCAGCATTTTGAAAAGCTAGGAGGTAAATTGTTAACCTTCAAAAAGTATTATTAATTTTAAACCATTTGATATCAATCATGAATTTGGAAACAATTTATAAAACATACATCGTAAGTCCCACAAAGCATTTTTATATTAACTCATTTGAAAATCTGACATAGGGAAGCAGTCTTCACACAATTACTTTGGTATTTACACACTACACAGAATTGTCTAAAGCTTTTATCATCTATGCTTTCGTGTGACTATATACATATTTATAGATTATATTCCTTACTAATATAATAATAGTATGGACTTGAAATTCAACCTGAAATAGCTATAATTCACCCATAGGCATATATTCAAATAGGAAATATTTTTAATACTTTTATATTATTTTATACTTTTATAGTGTATATTTATATACATTATATATAGTTTTAAACTATCTTCAGTAGCTAAATTAGCTGTCTATAAGTTGATTGAAGGTAGGTATTATAACCCTTGCCCTCTAACTGGCACAATAGCTGATGGGGTTCATAACACATTACCCCAAAATATGGCACAGTGGCATACTGAATACTTTAAGCTGAAGGAATTTGAGAAAATGGAAGAAGTAGGAAGATCAGTGCTCTTCTCCCCTGAAACAGGTCAGAAAATGCCGACGTGAGAGGTAGCTTCCCTATACCCCAAAGAAAGGAACAACCTTATCTCCAAGATGGAGGAGGGGCACCAAGAAGTATCTGAATGAACAGGCCTTTCTTAGTCTGCCCCCCCCCACCAGTTTACTACACTTCATACTATTTGCCCATTCATATATTTCTATGACTCTCCACTATTTATCAAACCTAGCATAAAACCACTCAGGTTTGACCATTTCTTTGGGTCTTCATTTCCTAATGAAGGCTTCCATGCCACATAAAACTTATATTCAATAAATGTGTATGCTTTTCTCCCATTAATCTGTCTTTGTCAATCTTAATTTTCAGATGCAGCCAGGGACCTTATGAGGACCGGGAAAAACTTTTCGTTGCCCTACAGTAGCATTGCTGCATCAAATACTAGGCAGAGTACTACTAACACTACTGTTTGTCATTTTACTTAATTTTGATGTGGAGAATAATTGTTAATACAGAAAACTTGTTCCATTAGAACTGGAATAAGCATTAGCAGAGCACTGGGGATGAAGGAGTTTATGTACCTCACAGCTAATTGAGTCAAATCCGTTCTTACAAGTTCTCATATTAATAGGCAGTACATTAGTTATGATTTTAATAAAAAACTTGAAATTCGAAATATTACTGCTGGATTGTTGAGAACATGGAAAAATCAACTTGAGATCCACTTAACCTTCACACAAGATTTAGTTAGGAACATGGCATAATTATCCATTTAAATAAAAGGAAGTCACAAATATAAAATCTATTACAGAATACAGACAGTATTTCCTCTTTCCATAACCTGTCAGAAAAGATGTCTCTAAATGCTAAAAACCAAATATTAATTTTTTTTCATTTAATTTGAATACATAATTTTTAGTAAAAAATGATTACTATTTTAAAGAAATTTATCTTAAAAAACTAATACTAAGGCATATTAAAGCAGCTGGAATTTACTTAGAGACCACACATTATGTGATAAATACACACTGGTGAATATTTTAAAATGTGAAACATTAATAAGAACAATATAGAATATATATATTAACCTGCAATTGGGTTCAACATAATAGTTTAAAATGGTTCAGGATTTAGACTACAAAATTCTTTTAACAATCAGATTACAAAACTTAGGCATAGGACATTTAAATGACATAACAAAGATAGCATAGCCAACGATAGGAATTCTGAACCAGTCTCGTTTTTAACATATAGGAGGCAATTATGTTTCCAGAGAGATGAACCAATTTTGTAATGAGCCCACTTTTTCACAGATGGCCTGAGTCGGCTGGGTATAAAGAAAATGCTTTTAAATCAGTTTCCAGTTAAAGCCACAAATGTGATGATCATTATAGAGGTAAGAGGTGAGTAAGAGGTACACTCAAGCCCTCCTACTTTTCTCTACTCCATTCATTTCATTACTCACTCACTGTGCCTTTTGTGTACATTTCTTTTTACTCTTCCTTTGAAGACAGACTCTAGCTTTGCATTCTGAGACACCTAACAGAGTGATTTTTCATTTAGTCAAAGATATTTATTAAGTGCCTACTCTGAGCCAGGTATCTTCTAGGTTCTGAAGATATAGTAGTTAATATTGATACAAAGTCACTGGTCACTCCTTTTATGGAGATTACAGATTCATGGTAAAGCATACATTAAACAAGTAGAAAAAAATTTAAATTACAAATTGAAAACTGTGATTGCAAAGCACAGGTTGTTAAAGAGTGCATATTTGGGAGACCTAACTCAGACTTGTGGGAGTACGGGTGGGCCAGGAGTCTGGTAATGCCACTTGAGGGGTGAAATATTAAAACTCAGACTTGAAGGGGCAGAGCCAGGAGGAGCACTGGAGTAGGGTGAGTGAAGGCTCTGAAGGATATTAAATACTGTAGGAACATAAAGGAGAGAGAAAAGTCCTGGACTATTAGAGCCTATGGAGGAAGTGGGAGATAGGAGGGAGATGGGTCCTGACGTCCGTAGGGGCCAGATTCTATAGGTCTCTTAAGCATTTTGAAATTTTTCCTGAGACAGATGTAAGTCATTGAAGGGTTTTAAACAGGGAACTGATACCATCCGATCTTTTTTGCTCAAAGGCATAAAAAAAGCTAGCTAAATGAACACATACACGTACACTAACAACAATAAGAAAAAACCCTAGGACTAATGCAACACAGAATACTGTCCAAATGATAGTAAGTCTACTAGCTAGTTCCTAACTACTGATAAGAAGAGTATATATTATGTAAACATCCAATTAAAGTGTATCTGATAAATTATTGAGAATTTACACAGTATCAAAGGCAGTTTAAAAATAGCAGGTGTTAGGCAATGCATAACTATTGCGACTGGCATATAAATAGTTGCATTTAGAGTAACATAAGAGTTATGATTAGAAAATTTTGAGATTGATGTGTATATTTTGGAATGTCAGTATTATTGAATATTCATAGTCTGCACACACAGGTGTTAATTAGATCAAGTACTACCTCCAGCCCTACCTCATGTTCAGCTCTCAGCATCATTTATCATGTGGCAACAATGTATAAGAAACTGGGAGATTAAGTAGAGAAAAAGGAAGTAACTAAAGTGATCAGACATGGCTCCTAATCCTCACTGAATTTACAAACTAGTGTTGGGAGACAGATAAATAATAGCAGAGCAACAGTAGCAGGAACTAATGTTTAGTGAACTCTTACAATGAACCAGGCACTGAGCTAAATGCTTTACAAGCGTTGTCTTATTTAATCCTCCCAACGGCCCTCTGATGCATATATGCTATCAGTAACTCCATTTTACACATGATGAAATTTGCCTCAGGGAGGCCTACTGACCTTCTCAGTGCCATCTCCGCAGTAAGTCGTGGTTTCAGGATTTGAACCTGGGTACCCTTACCCCCATAGCTCCCCCATAACATAAAAGTATGAATTTAACCAGCATACCATACTGCTTCTCTTGTTTAAAATAAATAAGTAAATAAATAAAAGTGCATGGTAAAATAAACTAAGCTCCACAAAGGAATTCCAGAAAATTATAGAAACACATAGAAAGAAGTGATTCTGAGATTATTAGGTAAGGTTTCAGAAGGAAGTAACTTTCGACTTCCATCTTGAGGTATGGAAAAGATTTTTCTATCCAAAGAGAAGACACCACAGGCAAGGAGAATAGCATGACCAGAGGTATAACTGTATCTGGAGTTATCAAGAAACTTGGACTATTCCAAGATAACATAGATTGGGAACATAGGGAGCTGTAGGGGAGGACAGCCTGTGATGGGTGGCAGAATAAGTCACCCTAAAATATGCCCATTAGACATAAGAATTATTTTGAGTTGAAGGCACTTGGGAAAAGAGCAAATGCAGGGAGAGGCTTTCTCTGAACTCCCCTTATCTGCATAAAGACAGATACTCCAAAAATAACTCAACTGTCATAAACCTCTTCCCTGGGAGTTTCATCAACCAGAGAAGAATGACTCTTACCAAAGGAGAGGAGACTAGAAGTTGACACCACACCCAGACAAACTTTGCCTCATACTATCATATCTTCCATCTATCCTCCTGAGGTTCCACTCATCTTTCCTAAAAATCCTTTACTCTCCTCTAAGTGGCCTACATCCCATCTCCCCTTACCCTATTAAGATGTTGTATAAGCTCTCAAATATCACCACTTGTTGGGTGTTCACTTTTTTTCTCCCTGTTATGTCATAATATTAAATCTTAATAAATTTGTGTACCTTATCTTCAGGCTAACCTGTCTAGTGTCAGTTTGTTTCATAGACTCAGCTGTTGAACCCAGGAACATGGAGGGCAAGTCTTTCCTTCCCTACACGTGGAAAGGTATTGAATGTATGTTAAGGTTTTCAAGTTTTCTTTGGAGGTAATGGCTAATCAATGTCTTTTATACAGAGGAGCAATACGGTCTTATGGTTTGTAGGAATCTCACTCTGGCAACCATGGAAAGGATGGTTTGGAGAGATGAGACATTGAACCCTGGGACATGGTGACTAGACTAGATGTTAGTGGTTAGAGAGAGGGAAGTATTGAGGATACTTGAGTTTTCTTGCCCTAGTAACTCAAAGTGTGTTTTCTGTATACTTGTTTTTTAATACAACTTGGGAGACAAGAAAGGGAACATTATTTAGTGTGGGTGGAGCAGGGAGAGAGGGAGAGTAATAAATAGTTTTGAACACACTGAGTTTGAGATAGCTAGGAAACACTGGGATGGTAATATCTAACAGGCAGGTGGAAATAGTGGCCTCCTTGATAACTTGGAGATCAGCTTATATGGCGACAGTGAGAACTGCAAAGCCAAGGCAAATGGAGCAAAGATTTCCCCTTATCTATTCAGATCTAGATCAGGACAGTACCTCAAGCCTGTTCCCCAACACTCTTGTGGGTTCAATGAACATGCCCTTAGTCTGAATATGTTTGGCCCTGATATGTTCTCCCTAAATAGAAACTATCCTGGGATTATAATAACTTCAGCTAAAAGAGCAAAATATCAGATCCCGCAGTCTCTGCTAACAGTTTCCAATGATCTTAAAAGATCATTTTACTACAAATGTCAATGAAGCAAAATATGTAGTCAGTGTGAATTTTGACAAAGGGTATGTCCCTGGGGAATTGAGTTTTATTGTTTTGGGTAGTGACAGAGTCAGGGTGTAAAGGACTTTGAGACATATTACTACAGACTCAACAATAACTGTACACAGTTACAAAATTAGTTATAAATGGTGATGCCAAGTATCTGAGAATTCTTATGTTTCTCATCATTACTGTGCACCCTTTTGTTTTTTATTTTTTAATTTTTACTATACCAGGTAATTCTGTCATGTCTGCTGCTCTGAAATGAATGTCTAGGTGCTTGGGATTGATCGTTTACTGTAAAATAATTCTGTGAATTCTTTGAGCATTTATTTTTTTCTATTTTTCCTACATTTGTTTCCAAGGGCCCCCGTTTCAAGTTTGGGGATTAGTATACTGAATTGTAGACAGTTTTCAACCATGCATTTTCAATTCGAGTGGTAGCTTCAAATTCAACAGATAATGATTTATCATTTTTTGCTTATCTTTCCTTAATTAAAATCACCAACGAGGTAAAGAAGTGGTAACGAAAAGGAAAAAGTCTTCTTAAGCAAGTTTACTCATAAAGATAAAAGGCAACTCTGTGCTTTTGAAAGACCTATGAACTGAGGTAAGAGATTTAATCCCTTTTTTGCATGGACAGGGTCATCTGTAGGATTTACTTCCCTCAATTGCAAAATAGAGCAACAAGAATAGAAATTCTGTGAAGTTCTTTCCAGCTGTAAAATGCTTGATTCCATAAATATTCAGTAAAAACGGAAGCACTTTAGAAAAAGTGAATACTTCGATTTCTTTAATGGAAATACTTGAATATATTATTTAAGCTAGTTGCTTAATTTTATATTGTTTTCCGATTCTAGATTGAAGGCAGTTGGTGGTAAAAATATATTTTGCACATCTTTTTTATGTCCTATAATCTCTAAAACAGGGTAAGAACCTTCTAAGTGCAGAGCAATCTCATCCTGAATTTAATCCACAATAAACTACCTCAAAGACTGACATGTTACTCTAAAATAAAATAATGGCATTTAAACACAACTTTGTATTTCTAACCCAATTGCTTATTGATGGCTCTTGTTTCTTTTCAATCTGGGCTGTTTGTCATCCCTGACATTAAACTTCCAACTCCTAGTTGTCTAAGCTTTGAAGATCTATGTTCACTTATCAGAATCTATTCACACCATCACCTTATATAAAATTTTTTTAGATGATCATGTAACCCCAACCCTAAGCCTAATCTCTTCCTCATTTACTAAAATTTTTTGCAAGGTTGAAAACAAGTTCATTTCAGGATATAAAGCCCATTAATCTAATACCTCCGTCATGGCACCTAAACATTTCAGAATGTTTCCCTGCATTTATTCAATATGGTCGGTTATTCTGGACCAACCCTGGGCCAGACATTCCACTAGGAAAATGTTATTCTTGCTACAATAGAATTTTCTCAGACAAATCTGTGTTTTTTGCACCACATTTCTTATGCTTTTCAGCAACTCTTCATCCATTTTTTAAGGTTCCCTAAATATGTATGTATGTGTATGCGCATGTATGGACCTATGTATGTTCATGTATATATACATATATAACAATTGATTAATTTTACTGCATCACTAATGGATGCTGTGTTTTCTCTAGTATCAATGTAATGTATGTCTTAAATATGAAATTGTATTATTTAATTCTGAAAGACAGTTTTAGATGCTTTCTGTGGAAGAAGCTATTCAAATACAGTGGTATTACTTCCAAACAACACATTCCTTCTCTTTTCTCTCCTTTGTTGGAAAGATAAAAATGTGCCTGTGAAAGTTTTCTGCTTTAGGAAAACAATAACAAAATAGCTTCAGTAGCATTGTATTTGTGACATGGATATAAACTAGGACTATGAATCTATCTTTCACTGTGTTTGCTGTGTCTAGGTGTCTCTGACATCTCAAAAAATTACATGATCTTAGGAATCATATATATTTCAATGTCAATGTGTTATTCAAAGTCAGCACTTGAACTTAAAAAAAAGAAAAAAGGAAGCATTTCAAAGAGATATTTGCATTCCCATGTTCATTACAGCATCACTCACAATAGCCAAGAGGTGGAAACAATCTAAATGTCTCAGGGCAGATGAATGAATAAAGAAAATGTGGTATATACATACAATGGAATATTATTCACCATAAAAGAGAAGGAAGTCTGTCATATGCTACAACAGGGATGTACCTGGAGGATATTATGCTAAGTGAAATAAGCCAGACACAGAAGGACAAATACTGCATGATACCATTTATATGAGGTGTCTAATAAAGTAATCAAACTCATAGAAACAGAAAGTATACGGTGGTTGCCAGCGGCTGAGGGGAGAGGAAAACGGGGAGTTGCCATACAATAGGTATAGAATTTCAGTCCTGCAAGATGAAAAATTTCGAGAGGTTGTAAGCAGCTCTTTGAAGGAAACAACCCTCAGTGGGAAGCCCCTTTCCTTGTCATTTCAGCAAAGCTATATGGTAACTAACTTTTAACCGGAAACACCCATGCTCTACTCATCTCCAGCCCAAGCACACCTTTCAGATCTTTTAATCACACAATACCTTGCTTAACTCAGTTCTTTTCATAGATCAAAGAAGTAGGAATAAAAAATAAATAGATGACCAGATCTCTTCCCTAGCTTCCCGTTCGGTAATCTCGAGAACAAGCTGTGTGACCAAACTGTGTGAACAAGATAAAGTCTAGAGGAAGATCACAAGGAGTCAACAAGGCTGCACACAAGCCTGCACACAGTGGGGGATGGCGATGACTCTGACCCCCTATCTAAATGATTCACTGAGATTACTTCCCCCCTTTCCTAAACTTTCATGGCTGAGCAGAATCTTTGGCGGTGGTTCTTTGGGGACACTGAGTCCATCATCTCCCCAGATTGCCGGCATTCTGATTAAAGACAACTTTCCCCTCTACAAAAGCTTTATGAGTTTGATTTTGTAAGTGGCGAGCAGCAGGGCCTAATTCAATTGGTAACAAGATGTACCACACAACGTTGTACTTAAAGTTAAGAATACTGTATTGCACACTTAAAATGTTGTTAAGAGGGTAGATCTCATTTTATGTATTTTTTACCACAATTTTAAAAAGGGCAAACTTCTACTGAGGTCATTAACTGTACACACACATGCACACACACACACACACACACACACACATACCCAAACACATACATACACATAAAATGAATCTGAAATTTTACTTGTACGTCTGAGTAGTCTCACGGTTCTGTGCAAGCTCAAGGTAGAGGGGCCAGTGGCTTTCTCCACCCCTCCACCCACTGCCCCGTCAATTTAGTATACAGACTTTGCTTAGGAGCCCAGAGGATGTGTGTGTGTGTGTGTGTGTGTGTGTGTGTGTGTGTGTGTCTTGGAAGGAAGAGAGGGCAGAAAGAATGCCAGCGGATGTGCCTAGATAAATTTTGAGACTCACATTTTAGAGCTACTTTGTGACAATGCCAAGAGAAGGCTTCTAAGTATTAGGCAGAGTTACCCAGGGAACAGCAAAGAACAATAGAAACAGCCTCTCATTCTATGATTAAGCTGACTCTAAAAGTAGAGAACCTGGCTGGCTCCCTCTGGTGTGCCCTCCCCTTTATAACACCTGGGTGCCCTGGAAGACCTATTGCTGCCTGAAAATATTGGAAGTAGTCATTGGCTGGTCTAAGGAAATTCAGATACTTCTACAAAAGCTCTGCATAAGCTCTAAACAAGTGATAGAATAGGTTATGTATACCAGTGCCCAGTTTAGTGAAAGTCTCGAAAACAAAACAAAAATACTGATTGTTCATGTATGCTTCTTTTGTATATTAATACTTAAATCACTCTCATACATAAGATTTTGTGTTTGTTTGTTTTAAAGTGGGTACTTTCCTTTTAGCATCTCAGTGTATTCTCATTTTAGTGAGGGGAGTAGCTGGGAGTGATTTTCACTCATCTCTATGTACAAACAAAAATATATCTCTTTTACCCACAAATGCCCAGGCTTTGTCAAGACATAAGAGCGAAGTGTGCCAAAATGTTAGGCTGTTAGTATTTTGCATAAAACACACATTTAAACATGTATTAACTGAACAGCAGATGGCAGAGAAAAGAAAATCAGATAGATTGCAGTGTGGGTGAAACAGACCCAGCAAGTTCTGTAAAGATGGAAACCTGGGCATAAAAGACACCATATTGAGTAAGCAAATGGAATGTCTAATCTGATTCTTTCATCTTTACTGCTTTTGATTTATCCTGTCTCTATAAATACATTATCATTTTTATCATAATGCCTTAAAGCTACTTTTTGATGGAAAGGGAGAGGGTGGAAATAATATATTTATATAGTAATACTTCTTGGGAAATACTTAGTCTAGGAATAAAGACTTTTAATGGTGTACAATGCTTCCTAATATTCATTAGTGGATGAAAATTAATTTAGATAAAAATACTCATGTACTAGCAAAAAAAAATGATGAATATGGCTATATAGTCTAACACAGCGGGTCCCCAAACTTTTTGGCGCCAGGGACCGGTTTTGTGGAAGACAATTTTTCCACAGATGGGGCGGGGGGGAAGGGGTGATGGTGCAGGCGGTAATGCGAGTGACGGGGATTGGGGATCAATGGGGAGCGGCAGATGAAGATTTGCTTGCTGGTCCCACTTCTCACCTCCTACTGTGCAGCTCAGTTCCTGACAGGCCGTGGACTAGTACCAATCCGTGGCCTGGGGGTTGGGGACCCCTTGTCTAACATATACGAGAAGCCCCTTGAGCTCATTTTATGAATCAAATTAACAGAATATTTATATATTTTAATATTATTTAGCTTATAAATTACTTTTTTCCCAGTCAAAATAAAACAAAAGTAGAAAATGAGGATAAATATCTCAAAAGAACATGTAGAAAAGAAAGAAAATATTTACACCTTCACTACTGATTTAGAACATTCAGCTAATAAAAATGGCATTTTGTTAAAACTGGATTGAAACTTAGGTGCATATAAGCTAAACAAGAGCAATGACAGATTCTAGATCTAGGAAAAAACAATAAGATAACCTAATACTTAAGGAGCTAATAATATGTATTTTAGACCAAAATAATTATATGATGAAACTAGACGCCCCAATACTATATACCTATATGTTTTGATATTACAAAACAAAAAAACACATGCCCCAAGCTAACAACAACAGGGAAGAAAAGTGATTGCTTATGGAGGAGCAATTAATTAATTAAGAAGGAATTAATTAAATGGATTATAGGGAAGGGTATGAAAAATGCTATTTAAAAAGGCAATGAAGGGACTACCCTGGCAGTCCAGTGGTTAAGACTTTGCCCTCCAATGCAGGGCATGTGGGTTCAATCCCTGGTCAGGGAGCTGAGATCCCACATGCCTCGGGGCCAAAAAAACAAAACATAAAACAGAAGCAATATTGTAACAAATTCAATGAAGAATGAAGTCTTTTTAAAAAAATTAAAAGGCAACGTAAGTATTAGGGAAATGTCAACTTTGAAAAAGGATTAAATGCATAACAAAGAAATTCCCTAAGCCTGCAGATACTTGCCCATAAAAATAAAACCTGGTGAACATTCTTATATTTCAGAATGCAAGCATAGAAATTATACTATAACTGTTCCGTTTGTAAGTGGTGGGGATTCTTTCTCAACAAGATTTCAAACTGTCTAATCAAACAACCTCCTCCTGTTTACTTTGTTACTGTTTCCCTCTTCTAGAAATGACCGAGTGAAAATAGCACAGAGACCCCTTCTATGAAAACACAAAAGCACTACATACATTGCTCTCCCAGGACAGGTGGGCATCAATTACCACGGCAGGCCGTGAGTGAGTCTTTGCTATTGTGATGCTGAGCTTAATATATGCACATTTGCCAAGCAGGAGGATATTAATCAATCACGGAGAGTCATTGAGTGCAGCTCAGCACAACTGTGGACCCCATCTTGCTTTCCTTTGATGCCACTTGGCTGAAACCTTAACTCAAGCAGCAATGTGTCCTTCTGAGACTAGGTTTTGTACCATTCTGGACAAGCTGAAAATGGCATTGTCACAGCCCATTATAATTTTCATAGCAGCCATCTCACAGCCCTAGGAAGCAAGTCTGTTTTGTATGCATAAAAGAAAGTCCCAAGTCTCAGGCAGGTGGGTAGGTGGTTATTTCTGGCTGCAATTTTGCTAAGTTTTTAGATCAGTCCTGCTTTAATTAGGAGCTTTTCTTCTGAGTTATTTTGATGTTAATAATATATGGCTGTCGCATTCCTTGTACATTTTCCCAAACAGTGATACAAACATTATTAAATCTAGTCAGTGTTTATGGAGTATTCCATATGCTACCCACTGTGAATCTTTTAAAATGTCATTTTATTGGATAATGCATAAAGAAAGGTTGGTATTTACAATGACATGCTTTTGTTCCTGCAGACAGTGATTTTTATGAAAAATTTTCTACAGATGGTAGTTGCTTTCAGTTTGTATTTGACCATCTTTAAAAAAAGAATCTTTTATTTATTAGACTTCTATATAATGTATATTTAAATTCACAGACTTTCAACTCCAAAGAGTACAATCATTAACTTTCCCTTCACTAAATTAAAGAACAGAAACAATGCTGCAAATGATGTAGATCAAATAAAGAAGATCCTGTTAAAATGAGGTTCCTCAGAAGTATGCATTAAGAAATATTTAGCAAGAATTGAAAACCAGGCACCATGCCTAAAATACCTAAAGTAACATTAGGAAGAAAACCTAAGCAATGCAAAACTTACTTTTGCCTAAGACATCTACGTGACTGCCCAGACTGGACTGCTGCTGTGCATTCCAATATAATGTCCTTCCTGCTCACGGTATCAACGATGAACGACTAATATTCAATGTGTCCACTAAAAGTAATTCTAACCAGATGGTCCTATATTTCTGAAGATGTCTATATGTAGTTTCTCTCTTTGAGCAAGGCTATCAAATACATTATGTCTCTAAGAAGCAGGGCTGCAGATGCACACTCTGTACTAAAAAGACACCTTGTCAACCACAGAAGAGCCAGCTCACCACTCACATGCGTGAAGTGGATGCTGTAGCTTGTTCACCTATCTCTTCTATAGCCATGTACACAAATAGCAATCATCACTAGAGTCACTGTCTTTAAACTCTAAGATGAGTGATATATGTTTAAGAAAAACAATTTGCTTCTATAGCTTTCTAGCACTCTTGGTATAGATGGTTTAAGTCATCACTGCCTAAAGAGAGAGCACTGAAAGAGCTGATGAGTGGTGTTTTCCTCTGGACATCAATACATTCTTAAGTCTTAAGCTGCACAGGACTTTTATACTGCACTATTTGTAGGTTCCTCTTGATCTCTCAAACCTTTGTGTTTGAATATAGACTATCAAAATATGTCTGTTAGGTTAGACAGAAAAACAGGAACAAAAATGGAGATGCCATCATTAAAAAATACAAGAGATGAAAAGCAAAAAAAAATTGTAAAAGACAGATTTTAAAAATTTATTATTTGACTAGTTGATTATATCCACTGTGAATGTGGGGTTGACTGTTTTGTCATTTTACTGATCTTATCATGCTTTCCTATCACTATGGCATTCTTTTCTAAGATGTTATTTAATGCTAGCAAACTATAAAGGAGTTTTTGCTTTTTTTTCTCTCTTTTTGCAAATCTGTTCTAAAAAGCACTAGAAGTATGTGACTTCTCTACTGTTTACTTTCATAGTTAAAAGAAGGACATTCAAAGCCTGGCAGGCAGGTACAGTATTTTATAGTTAATGAAAGGCATTTTACATGAAATGACAGTACAGTTGCCACCTGAAAATATTAAGTGGTATATCTGACTTTTAGAACATGAGGTATTTATTTGCTCCTTTGATTACAGCTTTCTATATAGTGGTAAACAATGCACGCCTTTTCATAAGCCCTCACCAACCCCTGCTGGAGACTTGCCAGAACCATTAGAGAAAGCGGCTTCCCAAGTGGGAATATCATGGAAGTCTTTCAATTACCAGCAAAACACTCGTTTTCTTGAAATATGTTTTATGAAATGCAGAATCATCTTTAGACACCAAAGAGTAATTGTTTCCCTTAAAGTTGGTTATCAGTAGAGTCAAATTAGAGCACTGAGATATTGAATACACAAATGAGGGATGAATTTTAGAATTAGGTCCAATTAAGTTATTTGAAAAAGCATCTCTTTTCTGTGCCTGCTTTTTAAGGAATGGGGAAAAAATTAAGAGAAAATGTTAAAAGATTTCTATTTGCAAAGGTATATTATAGTTTACAGTAAATCCTAGAGTAGTAAATGACCTTTTGCTATTAACAACCTACTTTTTAGTCAGGAAGAAAATCTCAAAGCGCCATCTCTAACAAATTTTGAGGGATAGGTTTTCAATTGAAAATGTGTTTTCTTCTTCTTCTTCTTGAAAAACTAATCAAAATCAGTAGATTCAGCTGGACTCCCAAACCTCTCCAAAACTGTACATATTAAACCAATGGCTAAGAGTCAGCAATAGTTTCTGGTGTGTTTTCTTTCCATATGCCTTCAGGCACACACATGTAATTTTGTGCTTCAAGGAGTTAGCACTTCATAAAAACAGAGATGAACAGTTATAAAGCATATACGAGCACCCTTTGGAAGTAATTAAAAATATGGCCTTTCCCTGTGCTCATTTCCTTTCCTTTTGACATTGCCCCTTCTATAACCTATGTGCAGCTTCCCCTCTAACTCACAAAATACATTTTATTTATTTTTTGCTCTCCCCAAAGAATCGTATGCTTAAACTTACAGAAATGTGCCATGAATAATATTATTAGGCTTCTAAATACATTTTTAATTGCATTAAAACTAATAAGAATAAACTCAGGGGAACACTGGCTCCAATCCACAAACTATGTAGACTATTCTCTGTCTTGAAAGTACACCTTTACTATCTTCAAAGGGGCCTCCAAAGTGAGAAATACAAACAATGTATTTTCATTAAATACAGTGGGACATATATTTGATGCATACATTAAAATTTACTTGTAATTAAATGCTCAACTCTACTGCTGTGGGCTTTTGCATTTGGCACTACCATTTGTTAATCCAAATACTTTAATAAAATTGTGTCTTTCTAAAGTATACCACATGCAAATATCTTTCAAGAGGTATAAATTAGCATGTCATTTGTTTGAACATGCATAAAATCAAAACAATTTCCAATCTGGTTCTCAACCAAGATTTGAAGGTAACTTTAAAGATCTGGTGGGCTTCCCTGGTGGCTCAGTGGTTGAGAGTCCACCTGCCGATGCAGGGGACGCGGGCTTGTGCCCCAGTCTGGGAAGATCCCACATGCCGCGGAGCAGCTAGGCCCTTGAGCCATGGCTGCTGAGCCTGCGCGTCCAGAGCCTGCACATCCGGAGCCTGTGCTCCACAAAGGGAGAGGCCACAACAGTGAGAGGCCCGCGTAAGGCAAAAAAAAAAAAAAAAAAAGATCTGGCAAGTGACCATTTAAAACACACTTATATATCAGTGTATGTGAATAGGACTATAATTATACATAAGTTCATTTAAGTTGTAGTACTTATTATGCAATGACAATATTCTAAAAGGAAACATAACTTAGGAGAAGAAACAGTATACTAATGACAGTTAAACACATTTTGTTGCGTGCTCAGGGCTGTGATAATGTCTAGATATCATATGCTATGTTCATTATTTCAGATTTTAACTACACAGTAATGCTATCTTTCACATGACATACTCTGATCTCTGACATATATGAGACAGGTTATGAAGTTCCACTAGACGCTTTATCCTTAAATTTGTTTCCACACCACTGTAAATGTAACCCTAATTTCCTAGTATGTAATGTGATTCAGAGGTTAATTCTCTACCTAGCCCTCTCTCTTCCAATCTCCAGCTATTGAAGAACCGCTTAATACTATTCTAAATAGTTCAGCTTAGAAAACGTGCTCCTATTCAGTCATCTTATAAATGATGTCATAAAGGATAACTGAAAATCATAGTGGACTCATAAATATTAATTGAATTAGTAATAAAATCTCTACTAATACCACTTGAAATTAAAGATCTAGTTTTTAATGAAAATAATTTTTATACTCTTCTTTTTACTCTTTCTATGATGAATATAATGTTATATATTTCAAGTAAAAGGGAGGATCCTTCGTTGGACTCTCAGGTTTTAAGGTAAAAAATTATCCAAAAGCTCAGATTGACCTACATACAATGTAACCTCAACTTGAGAAATAATTTTGAGGGTGGACAGTTTGTTCCAGTTTTCCTGGGACTTCCCCAGTTTTAGCACCAAGAGTAACACTCAAACATACGGTCCCTTAGGCTGTTTAAATATTTATGGTCTGAATATTCCACAAAAACAAATAAATAGGCTTTATTGTTGTTGTTGTTGTTAGAAAGTAATGCATTGCTTAGCAGAAACAATAACTTTTAAAGAATATATTTAAATGTGTATCGTCGGGAACACTGATGATGTCTTGAATGCCTACTAAGTCCCAAGTGCTATACTAGGCACTAATTCTTTTTTGAAACCATTTTATGAAAATTTTATGTTCGAGATACTTGAAGGTTCTGATGACGTATAAAAGAGCTAAATCTTTCCAATTAGAGTAGGAAAAATGATGTTTTACCAACCTTGATTTATTACTGCCTTTTGTGTGAATACACCCTAAAATCTCTACATTGCCACGGAGGGGGCAAGGAACATAGATTAAAACTTACTTATTGAAGAAGTGGGATAGCAAACATTCAGGATAGCTGGAAAGACAAGCAAATACCTTATTGAGTTCTGTACAACTTTTTTTTTTCTTACTGTAAAACCTGTTTACTCATCAATTTTAGAAAATTCTCAAGATTATGAATGGAAAACAGTCATGCTCAACATTCTAGATTGAAAGAATTATGAAAAAAAAAGAGTGCTTCGAGAAGGGTATCAAAAGGCAAGATTTTTAATCTGATCTTTTCCTCAGAAGGGAAAAAAATACAGCTCCTGTTTTTTTTTTTAATAATTGTTTTCCTGTCCTTTTCCTGGAATGTCTATTAGTTTTCTTTTCTTTTTTTAAATTTATTTATTTTATTTATTTATTTTTGGCTGCATTGGGTATTTGTTGCTGCACTCAGGCTTTCTCTAGTTGCGGTGAGCGGGGGCTACTCTTCATTGTGGTGTGCAGGCTTCTCACTGTGGTGGCTTCTCTTTGTTGCAGAGCATGGGCTCTAGGCATGTGGGCTCAGTAGTTGTGGCTCACGGGCTCTAGACTGCAGGGTCAGTAGTTGTGGTTCACGGGCTTAGTTGCTCCGTGGCATTTGGGATCTTCCTGGACCAGGGCTCGAACCTGCATCCCCTGCATTGGCAGGCAGATTCTAAACCACAGTGCCACCATGGAAGCCCACAGCTACTGTTGCTTCTTGAAGATCCTTTTGTGTTTGAGTCCTTATGAGAAAGCATTCTATATTTCTGACTCTTAACAATACAACTGAGAAGCCTTATCTGAGTTGAATGTTTCTGTAGTTTTACCACTATCCTTTCTCCAATGATGGGTGATGTTTAAGACATTGGTGATGATGTGACATGTTAAAAACTGTAATCAGTTACAGTGGAATGATTACAATCACTGACAAGGTCAGGATACACTGGTTCTTAAAGTGGAAAGGGGTGCAGGTAATTACCATTGCCTTCAGTCACATTTATGCATATGAACAGTAGTACCAGAATCTCATTCTTTTGCAAATGCAAAGTGTAATATTCCCCAGTTCTACTAATTTCCCTCTGGTATTATTAGGCAAAAATATATGTTTACAAAGGTTCAACGTGGTTTGGTGTTAATACCAATATTTCTCCCATCAAATTGATGAACACGTTTTAACATCTGGCTGATTTAACTTGAATTATCACCAGGTAATAGGAAGTACAAGAGTAATGTCTGTTTATAAACAACTAAAAAATGAACAATCACCCCTAAGAGTGGAAAATGATATTCAAGTCTGAATCTTGCCTTGTGTTCCCTAGGCAAGTGAAGGTGAGGCATTAAAAAAATGCCCTTGAACCTTTTATTTTAAAGCATTCTTAATACGTTATTTGAGTTTAAAGAAGTTAATCATAAGAACTACTGACAAACAATGGATACAACTGAAAAACTCACTTTGTAATCAGAAAACTGGTGGTTGGGCTGTAAAACAAATGATGACATTTTAACATTTTCAGTGTTCACCTGTTTTAGTTCATTTCTTACAGATCACACCCAGAATGGACACACAATCCTTCTGGTTCAAGCTCAACATAAAGCCATCCTGAATTTTCAGAAAATAATAGGAACATCACAAGAGTCATCATGCAATTCATATTCAAGGCAATTTGCTTTCTCATCTTGCCTAGACACCCTGCACTGGTTTCTATTACCTTTCTGTTTCAATTCGTGCTGTTTCCATTATGGAAGCTAGTGCACATCTGACTTTTTCATTTGGCATGGACTCCAATACGTGAACACATTTGCCCCACGTACACACAACTGTTGCAGATTTTGCTTGAGGCAAATGGAAACCCAGAGGGAGTCTTGTCAACTTGTCAAAACATATTTTTTCCTCTTAATGTGTAAATAAAGTTTATCTAAATAGGGCTTGAGGTCCAGAAAAAAAGAATTGGACTCTCTTGCCTTCATCAAATTGCCTATGCTCCCTACCCCTAGTCTCCTTGTTTTTTTGGTCTTTATAAATCAGGGGGTTTGAAGGCAAGAAAGTGAGAAAAGAAGGAACAGAGGGGAAGGGGAAAAAGAGGAAAGGAAACAGGAGAAGGACCATCTAGGCTTCTCTATGCATCTATATACAATTTATATATTGTGGTATATTTAGGAAATGATAATATTTGCCTGGCACTCTGGGGGAAATGGATGAGGCTGCTCATGTACTGAGGCAACAGGCTCCAGGGCATGGGCTACCCCAAAGGCTAAGGGGTCTCATATCTCATCATAGTGAGGCTAAAATTTGGCAATTCTCTGCTCCAGAGCTCCAAATTCTACACAATTAGAAAGACAAAAGATAAACACAACAGAATCAAATGTAATCGAAATGCTTATATGTTCTGTGGGAATCAGAAACAAATACAAGTAGATAGTTAAATGGATGCCAGCTATGGTTATTTAGGCAAAACCACACGAAGAAACTTAGAATAGACATGAAATCAACAACCATCAGCATAAGAAATATGTGAAGCTGCTTTTTCCAAGTTTTTAAAATAAGACCCATGATATCAAAATAGTTGAATAGAATCCACATTCTTCTAATTCAATAGGAATGTTTGGTCAGCCACTGCAACAGGTGCTGTCTACAAGTCACTCATTTGATCTTGACAATTGAGAGACTTCTGTAGAGGGCTTATGGTGATGGATGATGTAAGCATCATCTAAGGGTAGAACTGAAATTTTAACCTAGAATTCTCTTATATCAACCCAAATATCATGTTCTTTCTACTAAAGTTGTGGCTTAAAAAAATTGTTTTAATCAAAAGAATGCTTTCATTTCACAAAGCCTTACTTTTACAAAAAGATGAAAGAGATAAAAATGGAGCTGTTCTGTGTGAGCATGTGTGTAGGGGGATGAGGGTGGAGGGTGGTAAGGTTCCCATCTCATCAACAGTCTCCGATGCATCTTGAGGGAAATCCCTAGGATACCTTGGTGCACACTTTGAGAAACAATTGCATTGAATCATGAAATCACATACATATATGTGATGTATAATTCACATCTACTCACATGCTAATTTCCAGTAAAAATAGGATTTAACCTATAAAAGTATCTGTTACAACCACATCATGTCATGTTTCTTGTTTTATTTGTGTTCTTGTTTTATCTCCCTTACTGGGTCTTGAAGGGCAGAGGAAAGAAGGATAAGAATTTAATAAAAAGAAGGAGAATGATAAATAAAACTAGTCAACAGCCATATATTAAAGGTAGGTTTCTATACTAAGGGTAGAATATTGCTTCTCATCATCCTTTTCTAAGGGAGGAAAATGTTTAAAATGTGGACCAATTTGCTGCTAAGGATTCTTCAACTGAAACATTTCCCAGTGACAAAACCAAGCCTGCCTTCCAACGACTTGGGGCACTACTTATGTTAATACACAACGTGTTATCTTGAAAATAGTAGCTTGAACAAACAGCTTTTATGGTTTCTAAATTTGGACACACTGTATGATGCATATAAGTATTCCTCTAAATTCTCTAACACTTTTTCAGTCCAATTCTATTTTTCCCCTTATAAATTCAAATGCAGAAGAAGAAATCAGTCCCCATAATAGACAAAGATATGTATCACAGAGACTACTAGTCAGGCAAAAAGATAACGTCAGGCCACGTGATAGACCCTTACCTTTAACTCGTCCTAGACAACTAGTGGGACTCCTTTAAAAAGTATATTATCAGCATTCTTGACAAATAGCTATCAATGGTTGCTAATTTCTGACTTAAATGTAACTCAGCAGTACACATTTTCCACAAAGTTATATTTTGCTGTGATGAACACGCCTCATATCTTTAATGTACCGAAAGAAAATACATGGTCAAGTATTTTACTTTCACTTTTATGGATGTATACAGTATTGCTGGCAAGGCCATTCAAGTCAGGATGCAAAGTTTGTTCAACTTGGGCTTGTGTGTATCTACCTTCATTGCTTCCTGAAAGCAGACTTAGAAGATGGTAAAACCCTACTCTAGCCTGACTCCAAAGTCCTAATTTCCACACTTGATCACAGAACATAAAGACAAGCCTTCCAAATTGTATGTACCAACATACACTTAGCCTAGCTGAATCTTAACTGATTTAGAGTGACAGGAAGTCGTGAAAGAATAAAATAAAACAGGAAGAAAATGAGCTGGGACAATGAAAGTTGAAAGAGGTGGTATGAGTGTAAGCAAATATTGAAATCACATATTTTAAACCACATTATATAAAAGATACAAGTAACGCTCTATCCTTCTAACATGAAGATGACCATGCTGATCCAATATCAATCAGTATAACAGGAAACCTTGATTACTTTTGCCATCAGTGGGCACAGATCTACAACGAACATGCACCTTATTATCTAGTGTCCACTTGTGACCACTGGTATACAGCAACAAAATATTTGGTGGAAACTAAACTAATTCAGTGTCTAGGAACAGAAAGCTAACTAGCTCCAGCAGGTATCAAACTAACAGCCTTGGGCTCCCCATCATCTCAATTAATGGCAACTCTATTCTTACCAATTACTAAGGTCAAAAGCCTTGGCATTTTTCCTTGACTCCTCTCCTATCTCATATGTTCATTCTGTCATTCTAGTAAAATTCTTTCCATACTACCTTCAAGATTAGAAAGAACAATATTAGAAGTCATAGACTTTATTGATCAAAAATGTTACATATTGGCAATTTCATATGGTTCAGACTGATATATCAAGGTATTTGACCACTTTTCACGACCTCTACTAACACTACCCTGGTCAAAGCCACCATTATCTCCAGCCTATATTACTGCAATAACTTCCTATCTTGTCTCCCTACTTCCAACCTGCCACACTGATCACTCTGTTCTTAACACAGTAGTCAGAGTGATTTTTATCAATATCTAAGTGGCAGTGCGTCTTTTTTTCTGTTCAAAACCTTTCAATGGCTTCTCATCTTTCTTTTAATAAAAGCTCAGGTCCTTATTAATGACACATGAGGCCCTACCTCACTTGGGTGTACAACTCCCTCCCTTCCTCAGGACTTATCTGACCTTATCTTCTATTCCTCTTCCCCTCATTTAGTTTACTCCAGGCATGCTGAACTCACTACTTTTCCTGGATCACACCAGGATTTCCCAGTATACTTTTGCCTTAGGGCCTTTGCACTTGCACTTGCTCTTGCCTCATACCTGGAATGCTCTTTCTCCATATGTCTGCATGACTTACTTCATTTAGAGCCTTATTTCGAACTCACCACGTCAAGGAAGCTTTCCTTGGCTACCCTATCTCAAATACCAATATACCCTCAACTCCTTTCTTACTTTCTTTTTCCTATGGCACTTATCATCTTCTGACATATCCTGTAATTTTAAAAAAAATGTTTGTTTCTCCTTACTAGTATATCAGTTCTAGAAACACAGAGATTTAGCAGGCACTCGATAACTTTTTGCTGAATGAATGAATGAATGGGTCTTAAAAATTAAGCTCATCAGTCAGTTAATTTACCTTTTACTCTATTCTATTCTTCAAAACCCATTCATACTGATTCTTTGCAGGCAATTTTGTCCCTTTGCAAATTCAGAGTAAGGAAATCTCATTTGACTCATGAATCACTGTGTTATTCTAGGAGGGGACCAGGTAAAGCAGTATAGGGAGGATTTCTCTAAAGTTCTCTCTGGCATTCTTTAGGAACAGAACACCAGTCTAGCTTTTTCTTTTCTTTTCTTTTCCTTTCCTTTCCCTTTTCCACTCCAGGAAGGTCACGATAGCTTGCCCAGCAACTTTGGTTATTATGTCAAGATGAGAACTGGCAGGGAAGAAATAGGCCTGTGAATTCACCATGCCTTGGGCCCTAAAACTGTTTCCTGCTTTTCTTCACCCAAATGGCTCTATCTCTCAAGGACTCAAAGAGATCCTTCAGAAGAGGACATGAAATCTTAGATAGCTTATCCACAGTCTTGTATAATTGATACTTAAAGCCGTCATCTATGAAAATGGTTGAAAACTGACCAGGATCTACACATAGCATTCTTGGGAGACATAAGAAAAGTTGCCGGGAAACATTCTGGCAGCTATAATGAAATTCACAGAAATATTGTTCTCGAAATGTTATTTATAAGGCATTTTCTATAGCAACACTAGTAAAACAAACTATTTAAAAAGTGTGGCTACAATTCCTTCAGTTTCTTCTATGACAAAGTTACCTTATTGCTAAAGCCCATGTGGCATTAGAAAACATTACCTTTGGCAGGCATTTCATTATTATTTTAGTCTTGAGAACGCATCACTGAAAACTGGCGCTAAAAAAAGTAAAATTGAGCAAGCCACTGATAAAATGTTGAATCAAAACCTACTAGCACAGGTTTTTTAACACATAAAACCTGTAGGTGGTACAGAAGTGAGGGCAAAGTGGAGGATAGCAAGCAAAGCAAAGGGGCAGGGTCTGAGGATTAGAGTAGCCCTGCCACTTCAGATATGAGGGGCCTTAATAAACATAGTGTGAGAAGACTTCTGACCCAGAAGTGAGTCAAGGTCTGTCTGTAAGATCAGAGTCAGTTAAGCAGTAATGAAATCCTGTTTCATTTAATTAGGAAGGTACGTGATTTAGGCCTAGGTCATTCTATTTCTTTTCAAACTTGCCTCAGTCTTTTTTAATTTTATTTTATTATTTTTTATCATTGCTAATATGCATGTCTAACTAACTAGTGTTTAGACAGTAGTGACACTGTTTGAAAATGATTCCTTTTAATATCAAAAACTTATTGAAAAGTAAATGATAATATTATCTCTGAGACTCATAAGGCTAAGTTTGGAGAATCTATATGATCTGCCTTTTAAGCCACCTGGTTCACAAATACTACCCTAGTGCAGGTCGCTGAATGGCAGGTATAAAATTACTAGGTAGAAACAGCCAATCTCTAAATGAGATTTAGTCATGCCAATCTAGTCTTTGGTAATACTTTCTTACAGCTAATAGCCCTATGTGCTAATAAAATTTATACAGCTAATGCTTTTTCTATTCTCTGTTCAGACTGAATCTGAAATCTATAAAAGCTTAGTAAATATTAAGAAAAAATAAAAAGAAAACCTTTACATGGCTTCATAAACTTTTTAGGCAAAGTCGATTGCTTATAAATCACATTTAATTATAGTCTTCTTCCAATCAACTGATCATTCAATTCTCATAAAAGATTACTATCATTCTTTCACCAAAAAGATTTCCTTCCTGACAAAGGGCAAGGCTGTTTCTGACTAGGGCCAAAGATGGTTTGCCAAGTAAGACAGAAGGATTAAAGCTGAAAGGCAGGCAAATACTACTAGCTTTTGCACAAATGTTATTTTCACTTTTTTTCTCTCTATAGTCAGCTATGACTATTTCTTTTTTTTTAAATTGAAGTATAGTTGATTAACAATGTTGTGTTAGTTTCAGGTGTACAGCAAAGTGATTCAGTTATACATACATATATACATATTCTTTTTCAGATTCTTTCCCATTATAGGCTATTACAAAATATTGTATATAGTTCTCTGTGCTATACAGTAGGTCCTTGTTGGTTATCTATTTTATATATAGTAGTTTGTATCTGTTAATCTCAAACTGTTAATTTATCCCTCATCCCTTTCCCCTTTGGTAACCATGAGTTTGTTTTCTATGTCTGTGGGTCTATTTCTGTTTTGTATATAAGTTCCTTTGAATCATTTATTATTTTTTTTAGATTCCACATATAAGTGATAGCATATGATATTTGTCTTTCTCTGTCTTTCACTTAGATTTCTATCTTAAAGGAATAAACTTCTAGCTTCCCAATGCAAGGAGTCTGTAACTGGCAAGATCATTTTGATGCTTCAGTACTGGCCTTTTCTTCATGTCTGCCTCCTCACAGTAGGCTCTACTCAAAAATCTGACTTACACATTTAATAAAAGCTTCTTCCTTAGGCACTCAAGACTCTGAGGGGGCTAGCCTCAATGGACGTTTCCAACCTTATTTTGTACTATATCTCATGCACAATTCATTATCTACCCAATCATCCAATTAAATATAACAGTCCACTGTTCCTTAACTGTTAGAGTTTCCCACTTCTCAGCCTTTGTTAACTGTCCCTTTGGTAGGGAAAGTCTTTCTTATCCTCATTCCTACTTGAGATACATAGCTGAAAGTCAATCTCATTGTGGTAGAGGATAAAGTTCCAAAGCAAGTGTTGATGTATCAGAAGTGCTTCCAGGAAGCTATGTTGATAAACACAAAAGTATCATTGAGGAAACAGATTTGTGACTAAGGTCCTCCAAAAATCGAGGCAGGGCTTCCCTGGTGGCACAGTGGTTGAGAGTTCGCCTGCCGATGCAGGGGACGTGGGTTCGTGCCCCGGTCCAGGAGGATCCCACATGCCACGGAGCGGCTGGGCCCGTGAGCCATGGCCACTGAGCCTGCGCGTCCGGAGCCTGTGCTCCGCAATGGGAGAGGCCACAACAGTGAGAGGCCCGCGTGCCGCAAAAAAACAAAACCAAAAAAACCCAAAAAACGAGGCAGTATCCTAACCCTCCAGATGAAAGGACATTAGAGAGTGTACGCGCATGTGGAGCGGGGATGGGAGTGGTAAACTGACGGCAGGAAGTGGAGAAAGATACTGTTCCAGGATACCTGGCCTTGACTCTTTTGTCCTCCCTTCAGATGGAGCCCACGGCCTCGGTAATTCTGAATTTGGTTCAGGGATGAGGAAAGCCCAGTGTTTGTACACATTCCTTTAAATGAGAATGTAGACATTCTAGAAATACTACACGAATGGTGATGATAGGTGTGTATGAAAAAGAGCAGTGGTACAGCAAAAGTTGAACTTTCCCGATCTGGCGACAGCTGACAGTAAGGGGACAAGTAAGCCTATCACTCCCGACCACTACCTCCCCCCACCGCCAATGGCGCCATCCCCTCATGCAACTCGGAACCAAAGGAGCTATAGGCCGAATTCTGCTGTCTGTACTTCTGCCCTTACCTCCTATAGCATGGTGCATCCTTGGCTAACTAAGTTGAGAACTTTTTCTAACCTGAGAAAGAAAGAGAGTGGGAAAGAGAGAGAAGGAGACGGAAGCACAGGAGGAACCAGTCTGTACCTGATTAGAGATGCTTTCAATGGACTAGCACACTGTAAATTAATTACACCAGGTTTCTTGAAACTTCTTTTTTATATACGTTCTATTCAACCTTGTTCAATTTATTTTACAGACAGACCTTTCTGGGGCCAGACATCAATTTAAAAATGTCACTAGGCATGAGGTCGTTAAAAGCATCTCCAGGTGAGAAAAACACTACCCAGCACAACTGGCTGACCTGCCCTAGTGACAGCTCCCTGCCTCCTTGCCTCCCATTCTTTGACTATTTTCTCAGCCTGGGATCTCTCAGCTCCGAGTCTTGACTATGGCATTAGACACTGCCTCAGTTCAGCTTAGGAGAAATGATGCTTATTGACTTTGGATGTTCTCCTCCTGGGACTCTTGCATTGTGGTCAATCTGATGTGCTCTCCCTTACTGCATGCTCATTTCCCCTGGTCTTCGAGTTGTTCTTCTATCAAAGTATGTTCAGCCACACAGTATTGCCTACTTTGCTATTTCTCCTTAAAAGTGTACACTATTTAAAAACAAATACAAAATAAAAATAATGCTAGGTCCTTTCTTATAACGTAACAACAAAACACACTAATCGATCCATTAAAAAAATATAATCCTGCTCCGTTGGTAGCAAAATACTCACTTTACAACGTGGCAATGACTAGTGCAGCATACAGAATGTAATTTCTGAAAAGACAGCTTCCTGTCAGTCTTTATACGCAACAGCATCCTTTATTAAAAAGGAAACAGCTATAATAAACACAAATCATAGTGACAGCAGGAATCATGCTAGCAACAAACCCATCAAAATGGAATCAAACATCATGAGACGAATGCCATCAGGGAGATATGTACAAGTGCTTTTCCCATATGGGAGTCTCTGCAACTTCCATTTGAAACTACAGAACTAGGGCAACTGTTTCTGGCAATATATCTACGTGGGTTTTTCTCAGTGTTACTCTGTTCTCAGTAATGGTTCACAGAGGGTTTTATGCTGTAACAGGAGAGTTTTTCATGATCACAGCTTCACTGCAGTCCCATATTTTTCATATTGCTGTTATAGGTATTCACGTTCAGCCACTGTGACTTATTTTCATTTCAACTAAAGATATTGTTAAACACCCGGAGAATGTTTTAAGTAACTCACACAGGAAATAATATGTTTACAAACTGATAATCCTTGGACGGGGTTATGGCATGTTGGTGTAAATGGATCACATGTTCTGAAAGCAACATCTTTCTAATTACTGATAATCAGGCTTGCATTCATGTGTAGCTTTATAACGTTCTAAAGTCCTAGATATAATATAATCCATATTGTTTAGATAGTAGCTAAAGTATTCTATTCTTTCTTATATCCAACAACAGGGGTATTGCCAATGCATTTTTTAAAGTGATCCTATTTGATTTTTTTCTCCCTCCTCCTGAACATTTCAAGGCGAATTTCCTATAATCAGGAAGCTTTGCCAGTAAGGTCTGCAGCCATTTAAGGTATGGTGTGTAATGAAATTTAAACCATTTTCTCCTGGTCCATTTCACTTACATTTTAGGCATACAAGAATAAATAGCTAGACCACTTTTCCCAAACCGTGCACCACGCTTGAGATGTTAAAAGGTATTACACACACACACACACACACAGATGCACACATGGCTAAATAAGTTGGGAAACATTTCATATCATAGCTCCTCTTAGAAATTTACAACAAAAGTAGCACATTAAGTCAGGAGCAATTCTGCAGTAAATAGACTTGTTGATCTTTGTTTAACCCAGCATATCCACAACTTATTGGCCACAGACAATTTCCCTGACTACCCTCAACCAACCTTTTCTTTTTAATTTTATTTTCACATCCTATGGAATAATATTCTGTAGAACAGTTTGGGAACACTCAATTCAATAAATAAATAATTTCCCCCATGTATAATTTAACATAATTTCAATATCTCAAAATAACAACCTATCACAACCTTCTTTCTTCTTTCTTCTTGAGAATGTTAGTTTATCAAGACTGGTATGTACCATTTTCTGAGTGTTATGGGACTAAGAAGCAGAGGACAACATAGGGAATTTGCAACCTTCTCTGTATATCTTACAATATATGTAAGCTATAGTTGGGTGTCTCCTGTTGGTAACAGAAACTAGATCTAGCCTTCCGGTGTCCATATGGATTTGAAAAGCAAAAGCAATGGCAAAACAGACTATAATCCATTAGAGGCTAAAGCAAATTACTTCTCATTACTGATCAAAGACACTAAATAACAAAAATTCAAACCAATAAGGGCATAAACCTTTTATCTATACCAAAGTTAAAAAAAAGAGACATGCAAATCTGAAAGCAAAAAGTTAGGTCAAGTACTAAGAGTGTCAAGAGCAGCAAAACAAAATAGAACCGAGATCTTTTCTTTTTTTTTTTTTTTTTTGCGGTACACGGGCCTCTCACTGTTGTGGCCTCTCCCGTTGAGGAGCACAGGCTCCGGACGTGCAGGCTCAGCGGTAATGGCTCACGGGTCTAGCCGCTCCGCGGCAGCATGTGGAATCTTCCTGGACCGGGGCACGAACCCGGGTCCCCTGCATTGGCAGGCAGACTCCCAACCACTGCGCCACCAGGGAAGCCCCGGAACTGGGATCTTAATCAAGCAAGTCTTCCTCGCATCATTGGGATAGGCAAGGTATAGGGGACAGCTAGTTGTATGAGACAATGTGCAACTCCCCAGGATCATGTTCATTGCAGCTCTATTTACAATAGCCAGGTCATGGAAGCAACCTAAGTGTCTATCAACAGATGACTGGATAAAGAAGATGGCGCACATATATACAATGGGATATTACTCAGCCATGAAAAGAAACGAAATTGAGTTATTTGTAGTGAGGTGGATGGATCTAGAGTCTGTCATACAGAATGAAGTAAGTCAGAAACAGAAAAACAAATACCGTATGCTAACACATATATATGGAATCTAAAACAAAACAAAAAAATGGTTCTGAAGAACCTAGGGGCAGGACAGGAATAAAGACGCAGATGTAGAGAATGGACTTGAGGATACGGGAAGGGGGAAGGGTAAGCTGGGACGAAATGAGAGAGTGGCATGGACTTATACACACTACCAAATGTAAAATAGATAGCCAGTGGGAAGCAGCCGCATAACACAGGGAGATCAGCTCAGTGCTTTGTGACCACCTAGAGGGGTGGGATAGGGAGGGTGGGAGGGAGGGAGACTCAAGAGGGAAGAGATATGGGAACATATGTATATGTATAACTGATTCACTTTGTTATACAGCAGAAACTAACACACCATTGTAAAGCAATTACACTCCAATAAAGATGTTAAAAAGAAAAAATAGCAGGTTTCAAGGTGAGCGTATGCCTTAGAAATAAGAGCTGCACGTAAGGGAAATTCTGCCATTTTTAAAAGTCTTTTGGGTATCAGAAAACCTCCAAAACCAACTCATCTGCAATTCCTAAGAATAGCAAAATATGATATCTCTGCAAACAGCACAGAATTGTAAATTAGCTATTCAATATTAATCCAATGTTTGTCAGTCTTACAGCACACAATTGGGAAAAGAATTCTTGTTAATCACTTATATCTATAGTTAAGCTTTCCTATTCTATTACCAAGCATAATTCTCAAGCTTCTATTGTTCTAAAAGAGGTGCAATAAACAAATCTCAACTAGTATTTGAACATAAAGCAAACTGACATGGCTTTTTCAGTTGGAGCATAAATTAGCCTTGATATTTGATTTTGAATGTATTATAAATGTACAACATAGAGAATAAAGTAACTATAAATGGCATTTATTATGCAGCTTTGATGAAAATGCCTTAATTTAAAATTTGAAAGTCTGTTTACTTTGGTCACTATGGTTACATCATCTCCAATGTATATGCATAATTCTTGATTCTCTAACTGAAATTAAAAATATAAAAATATTTTGCTTTAGAGTGACATTTGGCAATCCCTTTATAATATCCATTCTGGACATTGTTTAAATGAAAAGAGTACTAGGCTATCTTCATGTCAGGTGTCTGAGGTACAAGAGCTTGTTTTGCCACCAACAAATGGTGTGACCTTGGGCAAATCACCCAAACCTCGCAACATTTCAAAAATGGTAGGGGTTGCACTCAGCAATGTTTAAAGCTCCTGAAATTCAAATCTATGATATTGGTCTTCCTAAAGTATTTTTCCATTAGTTCATTTTTATAAGGTAAAGTTCAAGCTATATAGTCTGTAACTCAGGATCCTCTGACTTTTCCTTCTAGCCTTTTCTACCAGCACTCTCCAAAATGTAACACTTTATCCAGATGGGTTGATGGTAGTCCTCACTGGGAACTTCATCATATTTAAGCCTGAATTATGTTTTCATGTGTATCTCTTGTCACCTCAAAATATAATAGTATTAATAATACTAATATCAACGTTAGTATTATTAATGCTAATGATAATTTAAGGCCCCCAGCATTATTTAGGTCAAGGCCTTATCAGTGATAATAACAACTATTATTACTATTAATTATAGGACACTATATGCCACATCTATGCTAGGCCCTTTTTATCTGTCTCATTTAGTCTTCACAGCTAGCTCTGGTTACTTTCCCTTTTTATAGCTCCTTTTCTATTCTACCTCAAAAATGTGGCAAACCTCTCAAGAGAGGCAGGCCAACAAATTAACATTCTTTGTAGTCTGTGTGACAGGTACAAACCCAGAAAGGGGGAAGAAAAGAATTGAGAGTTCCCTAATAGTAAATGTGAAAATAACATACATCAGACCTATAATTTCATAGATTGTTTAATAACAAATTCTACATCCTGGGCTGTCTAATGATGAATTTCTACATTTCTGATTTATTCAAATGAGTTTTGCAAACATGATTTCTTAAATCTTATCATTTCATTTTCTTTTAAATGTAAATAAAGTTAAACTATGTTGTATTTATCATATAATAGATTTGTTTCCATATTGAAAAAAATAAGGAAACCATAATAAAACTCTGCTGACTCTTGTTATCAACAATGTCAGGTATCACGTTCAATCCATGTGTCTATTTTATCAGTTAAATAAAATTCATTTATATCATCTTCATTATTTATTCAAATTTCAACTACCTACTAAGTTCTAAATGCCTAGCATCATGGTATGAGGATAAAATTAATTCAGTTATGATAACAACCAGAAAGCATAAAGTCAAATATTAAATTATTGTGTTAATATTTAATACAAATCATACTAGGAAGTATACCATATTGAAATTGGAAGCATCTTGATGCAAACATTACATTAATATATGCAGTTATCATGATGGGATGATATTGTAAACCATGGGGCAGTTGTTAAGAAAGCTCTCCAGTGAAATTCTGACTTTATGTAAATGCATGCTTATTTAGAGGTACATAAAATTTTATCAAGTCATAGGAATATTCTTTCTGATATAGCAAATAAACAAAAAAGAAAAGTAATGAAATGGGTAATTTAGAATCTACAGCTAAAAATATCAATTGTTTTTTTAAACGTCTTTATTTGAGTATAATTGCTTTACAATGGTGTGTTAGTTTTACAGCATTAGTTATAATAAGAAACATGTCTTATGTGCTCAAAACCATAAACAGAATTATATACTGCTTATGATTTTGGATTTAACACATGCTCTTGACCCCTGAGACGACTATGGCTGTGCAAATGTGTTCTATTTTTGTTTGCCCAGAAAATTCACTGATAAACGTGTTAATTCTCACATCAAACTCAATACCTTCGTGTCCCTGTATTACGGGGCAGAGGGGAACTGTGGTGTACAAATAAAGAATTTTCCCAAAGTCATGAAATTCACAAGAGAATCAGAAACAGTCCTCAGTTTTCACAATAAAAACTTGATCAAATTTCACCCCATATTTTGTAAGGTGGAAACAAAATAGTAGTAACAGTAATAGCAATGATTATCTTTAGGGGAAAAAGTCACTCCAATGGTAATACTTGGTACCTGTCCATTTATCAAAACCACTACAACCAACCCATAGCCATTTTCACTCATACTCTGCTTTGGTCCAACACCACCGAAAAAAAAAAAAAACCCAAAACACAAAAAAACCGGGGCACTATAAATCACCGAAATAAACTGGCAGAGTAGTTTAGGGAAATGTGCAGGATACTTTGACTCACTAGCTCATGTTTGCCAGTAGTGCTATTTTCATGAATAAAAATCTACAGGAAAATTGATGAAAACATATTACTGACAGGTGGTTAGAGTCCCTGTTTCTATATAAATCTATATTACACAGGAAAGAAAATAGTAAGTCAGGACAACTTGCTTGCTTTCAATCTCTACTGCTATTTTATATTGTTTTTCACTCTTAAAACAAGCAACTCTGTGGGATCAAGAATTTCATATAAGCTGCTAAATGCAGGTCTCAATTTGGATATGCTCTTTAAGAAAATTATTTCCCCAAAGGCCATATTTTAGTTCTGTTTTCTCTTATGATTTGTCACTTGTGTAATTTCTACATGTCAGAGTTGGTTAGCTCATGGTGCTAATGAGGCCAAGGTCATGAGTCTGATTCCTATAGGAGCCAGTTAGTTTTCTAAAAGGAAAAAACAAAAAAAAAGGCTCTGTAGCCAGTACCTATAACTGCAGCCAGCCAGGATGCAAATTCACATCTTTGGTAAAAACAAGAACCAGAGAAGGTATAGATGAGCACATGTCCTAATGGAAGCGAGTCAAGGGTTTCTTCTTCATATTCAAATCCTGTAAGGTTCACATAAACATTGGGGAATTAATGCTGTAAAACCACCATCATGCCAATTACACATTGGAAACATTTTCAAAAGAAATCAACACCACATGTTTACATGTGAGAGCATTTTAAAGGTCTCAGAGGGAAAATAAGTAATACAGATGATGGCTATTACATGATCTAGAGGTATACATACATAGGATGATGTATAATATGGATAATTACAAAATCCCATATATAAAAAAAGAAATTACATGTGAGAACATTTTAAAGGGAAAGGAAATTATAAAGATGAAGTTTCTCATATCCAAAGGAAAGATTCACTATGCTAATGGCATAAAATAAAATATACATGTAATGTCATATACTTAGAACTCCATAAACATTAGCTGAAATTTTCTTAACTTATAAATATCTACTCTCAATTTTATAATCGAGTGCTATGACCTACACATTTTCCAGAGAAAATAATATAATGATGATAGTACATAACAAATCGTTTCAAGGTTCAATAGAGTATGATATATCTAAATTGTTATGTTAATTACTATTAATTTTTTTCTTGTGGTTGCTCTACATTACTATAATTATCTACACAAAATAAGAAAAACTAGTGTCCCTTCTGTAACTATTATACACATACACAACTCAAATAACTCAAAGGAAAATATAATTTCTTTAAAAACTCTACAAAACTCTATAGAAATCGTCTCTGTCTTCAGATTCCAATAAAAATGTTACAAAATGTTATTCAATGCAAACGTAAGTCACCTCTTCTAAGTCTCAGTTTACTCATCCATAAATTAAGACCAATAGACTAGAATATTTCTAAATTACTTTCCATTCCTAATAAGTAAAGATATAATCTTTATAAAAACCTTTCACTGGGTAGTGAAAGTAAACAAGAGGATGGCCAGGTGACCATCAGATAATCTATGAGTGACAGTCAGGGACTGTCTGGGACTCGAGAGGTGAACTACAGGGTAGAGAGCAAGGGCTGGTTTGTGACTATGAGTCTACCCAGGATAAGAAGGCAAATAATCCATTTAGGTACAGTTATGACTAGTGGACTAACAGATCGTATCCAGCCAGTAAATTCTTCTAAATAGCTTCCTTCAAGCTATTTTTATGGAATCTCTTTTGTACACAGAGAAGCTTGCTTTCCACTTGGTCTCAGATGCTAAAATTTTACCTTAGATACTTTTAACATACTATTATCATAAAAGTAATAAGGTAGTTTTTGAAATTCAAGTATTATCTCTTGCAGTAGCCACTCTGAACTGGAATCATTATTTGTGTACAAATTAGAAACAAACTAAAAAAGACAAGAGAATCAAGAAAATGTGAAACCAAAGCTATTAAAAGGATGTTGTTTTTCCCTGGGATGTAATTAAACCTGACTGCTTAAATTACAACAAAGAAACAGACACTTAAAACAATCCAAGCATAGAGTCTATAAAAATAATCAAATATTTATAAAACATACATTTCAAAAATTTAGTTGTTATATCTACTGTGAAAGACTAGACCTTCCAACATCTAAATCTCTAGCCATGATACAAACAAAATAATTAACAATAAAGAAATGTCAAAGAAAGAGAGAGCAAAAATAAAAATTATATGGCCTGAGCATGAGAGACTATAAAAAATTGAGAGATGATGGGTAGGACACAGAAGTGCTGGAATTTATAGTGACATTATACAATCTCTGGAGTAGAAGATTGGTTGGCCTAAGTCATTTGCAGGTTCACACATGCTTTTTAACTTGCCTGTTATAACTCAATCTTATCTTTTATTTAATTAGTGGATGCTTATCTGACTTGTCAGCTACTTCCTGCTTTAACCAGCTTGAATGGGTAAGTCCCCCATACTATTGCTCAGCCACTTAGACATTCCTTTGTGCTTCTTCTTATTCTTTTGCACAAATTTCCAAATGGTTATTATTTCATTTCTAAGGTAAGGATTTATATCCTGAATGCTTCCAAATGTATTTGAAGTAACATAAAATGTAATATGAGAAAATTGAATATAATGTGAAAATAGCATTGTCAAGGATAGAAACAGTAGACACCATCTAGAGCGAGTCAAGGGATTGGATGAGCTAATTTTGAAAATTGGGTGCTGAGTTTGAATATAAGTTCCCTGACAGCCAGGTTAAAGAGTGGTGCATGGAACATTTTTTTAATGTCTGAGTAAAAGAAAACAGACATCTTGGTACCAAAAAATCTTGCTGGCATTCAACTAAAAAATCCATCATGTGGATATTTGTATGTACAAGGAGCTTTGAAAACACTGTGGACAATGTCTTTAACTACAATTTAGTGCAATTCACCAAAAAGTGCAAACGGACAAAAAGATGCTTTAAAAATTGCTTTCATTAAATAGTTCTTAATAATAAAACTAGTAATACGAGTAGAGTAGAAATATCAGTAGTGCAATGTCAAAAGGGCTGCTTCAAATCCCTTATACATCATCCACTAGCCACATAATTGTTGGCAAGTCACTTAACTATTTCTTTATCTATAAACCAAGGATAACAATATATACCTTGCCTGACAATCAGGTGGTTGAAGGATCAAATGACAATAGTGTACATGAAAGTGTTTAAGTGCTATACTAATGGAAGCTATTACTAGTACCATCACTACTATTACCAACATAAGAGTTAAAAATCACAGAAAAAATATGGAGATAGACACACCAGTTTTCATAAAAGCCACTGGTAGTACCTGGTGTCTCAGCTCAACAATCCATTTGTCTGCCTAGCGATCAGAGCAATCTTTATAATGAGCCTTAAGTCACTCCCTTGCCTAAACCTTTCCTGTCTCCCACTACCTCCAGAATTTAACTAAAGTCAGGGCCAGCTCTGAGGGAAGGGACTTGGGCAGTAACGCAGGGCCCCATACTTAAAAGGGTTCTGTGCTTGGTTTAATGTTCTTCTGCCGCCATCTTAAAATTCTTAATGATTTATGAACAGGGGCTCCACATTGTCACTTTGCACTGACCCCACAAATTATGTATTTGGTCCTAATCAAACCCCTTGAAATGAGATACAAAGTCCTTCAGAATACAGCTCAGGGCCTCCCTGGTGGCGCAGTGGTTGAGAGTCCGCCTGCCGGTGCAGGGGATACGGGTTCGTGCCCCGGTCTGGGAGGATCCCATATGCCGCGGAGCAGCTGGGCCCGTGAGCCATGGCCGCTGGGCCTGCGCATCCGGAGCCTGTGCTCCGCAACGGGAGAGGCCACAACAGTGAGAGGCCCGCGTACGGCAAAAAAAAAAAAAAAAAAAAAAAAAAAAGAATACAGCTCATACTTACCTCTCCAGCTATTCTGAGGCTCCTTCACACTAAACAACCATTAGCTCCCCCAGTGTCTCATCCTCTTTCAAACTCCTTTGTCTCTGCTCAGAGTCTCCTGGCCCTTCTCCCTTTGTATCACAATAACGTGAGTGTAGAGCAAATGGATCTCCTTTAAAATCTTCAAATGCAATCTTACTTCTGGAATCCTGTTGCATTTTGCAATAGTAAATTTGAGGCAGGTGGAGAAATAGTAAGCTCTGATAACCCATGAATGTGATGGTTTTTAATCACATTAAAAAAAAAACTACTGCCAAATGAAGAAAAATAAAAGTGGAAGGGATGAGGTAAAGAACTGGACTGTTGTTGTTTTAACTGCCTCAACCTCACACCGAGCAGAGTGTTCTGAGTGGCACTGGTCAAAGAATAGGAATTATCACCATGGTTCTCGGGGCTACAACTCCCAGAGGTTCTGATTTAATTAGTCTGGGATGGTGCCCAGGCATCAGTATTTTTTAAGACTTCCCTAGATAATTCTAATGTGTATCCAGGGCTAAGAACCACTGAGTTACAAGAACTTTAAAGAGCAATAAGTTAAATGAGATGTAGCAGCTCAAGGTGTTGAGGTATAAATAAGCCAAATAATTACCAGAGCTGACTGCTGGGGAAGCCTATTACATGGACAGTGTAAATGAAGACATACCAGACCACTGTTTAAAGCAAATCAAATTGAAAAGATTAGAGACATTACCACATATGTTGTACTTGTGATTTATCTTGAATATTTCTGAGCTCCTGAACGAATTAACAACATCCATATATGTTGAAACATATATGTGGTGTGAAACTACCATTTCAACACCTGATAAGATTATAGACAAATATCACATAATTATGGACATGTCACATTTTAGCATCAACTTAGAAAGCAAGATTTTACATCATGCTAAACACTCATATTTTTCTCTCAACAATCCTGTATTTGGCTGACAGAGTCCACAATTCGTTTGAGCGAAACATAATATGTTTACCTACAAAATAACCATGACAGCAGCAGTACCCTGGACAAAAAAAATTGGTATGCTCAGAAAATATCTGAGAAGAATTCTCCAATATAAAAACATTAGTTAACCAAAAAGATGAAATGATAAAGTTGTTACAAGAGAAGGAATACTGCTCCCAATTGACCTGGAACAAAGAAGAGGAGATGAACCAGTTTCAACTGGTTGGCTTTCCAATGTTACAGAGAAGTGCTCCTAGAGTGAAAGATGTTTTTAAAAAGAGACAATAATGGCTTATATGAGAAGAGTATGGTGTAGTGGAAAGAACATAGGCTTTGAAGTCACACAGATCTGGGTTCAAGTTCTGGCTTAGTCACTTGTGAAATAGCCATGGAATCTTGGGCAAAGTGCTTAAACTGTATGAATCTCAGGTTTTTTTCACCTGAAATAGGGATTAATTGGTAAAATAGTAATAATTGTTGAAGCTGAATGACAGGTACACTGGGGCTCATCATGTCATTTTCTCTACTTTTGTATATACTTATTATTTTCCATAATAAACAAGATAAAAATAATATGTATTTTGATGAGTTAGGGTACAAATTAGTAATAAATATGAAGAACCCAATCCACTGTAGACACAAAATGAAGGAAGTGGTTTCCTTTTCCTAATACTGCTTTCATTTTCTTACCTTTCCACTCTAATCCTTGTTTCTTATAGGCATGCTGTTCAACTATACCACCACCCCACTACTGTTCCATTGACAAAATTTACAAAAAATTCAACCATGCTTATGAGGTCTTTGGTGCCTGGCTCACAGACTCATCCTCTACAGTAAATCCTACCAAAAACATTGTGCATCACTTCACTAGCTCTCCTCTCTCTCACTGCCACATACTGGTACTTTGTCATTGCCTGGAGGACAAATGAATGCTTATTCCACCTCTGAAATCTTAAACTCAAAATCCCCCTCTATGACAGCAGTCTCAAGACCTTCTACCCTCACATACTCTCACTCTCTACAACATCCATTCTTTCACAGAGAAGTTTTCTCATTCACTTCATGTATGTGATGTGACTACCCAGAACTGCACTGCTCTTGAAATCTCCAAGTAAAACATCCCATTTTGTGATCCACTGTGATCGCAGCCTTTAAGTCTTCTCATTTCCTGCTCTTCACGTGCAGAAATCCTTTTATGTAAGCCATCTATTAGTTGACTCTTGGCCTCCTTCCTTCACCACCCAGTATGGCTCCATGGCTTATCACTTAAACTGTAATCCCTAGCCCTATCAATTTCCTTCTACCATTTTGCTTCATCATCTGCCAAGGAAAGCTCCAACTCTGGACCAATACTACAAGTACTATCTCTACTCTTATACTGGAGTGACTGCATGATACTGAAGAAAATCACGTAACTACAAAATAGCAACAATAAAAATCCATAAATCCAACCACAGCCAAGCCCTCAGCATCATCTATGAGCTTTTTTGTTTGAATGTGGTTAGTGTTTCCTGCTACTCTGCACAGCTAATATCCCAGATCCACCACGTTTCTAACGTCCCACAACTAGACTCTTTCAGTCACACAGAAAATTTAGATCTTTAAGTCTTCCTCTCTAAAGACAAGAAGATGTGCATCTTTCTGAAGGTATAATTGGCTTTCTTAAACTTCTTTTTACAGAAGTCAGATATCAACTTCAAAACAGAGGAAAGCTTATTCTGCAATCTAAGAATTGTGTTATCTACACCCTGATTGTGGTAATCTGCATGTTTCTGGTGGCAAATAAAAGCACCAGACACCACAAAGTATAGAAATGCCTTTTACAGTCTCATAGAGCCTACTGAAGCATCCCAGGTGTGAAAATAACAACAAAAACACACTTAATGTGTAACTAGATTGGACTCCCATCTAGTGATGTGCCAATGTCAGATAAGCATTCGATAGAAAAATGTCTGTAGGCAGACTCCCATATGCAGAACTTTCAGAACTATAAAAGGTTAGCAGAGTGGAGGAGGACAGGATTCATAAAGAGACTCTTTGGAGAAAGCTGTTGTCATGATGTGAGACATCTGCCAAGGGTGTGTATGTATACGGAGATACTACATCCTTCAATTCAAGCTTAGAGAAGGGGGCTTCCATCAGACTATTCAGAGCATGAATGTGTTCTATGACTTTGGGGGACACAGAAGAGGGGTACCTGACTTATTCCTGAAGAAGCTAAAGTGGCCTGGTCCAGGGGCATAGACACAGCTGGGCTTCGATCCCTACAGAGTTTTTCAGGACAAAGACCTGCATGAGTGTTTTCCATGGACTAGAAGTGAGCCTGGTGGGGAAGAGAGATGATCTGGAGCCTTAATTTAAGTCCTATACAAGAGGAACATCTGAGAGGGGGAGGGTACACTGACAGAGAATCTGTGTTATAATGCGTGTGGCATGGAGCCCTGAGAAAAGTGGGACAAGGGGGAAGTGGCAAGCTGGAGGAAATGCCATCAGCCCACATCAAGGGAGTGGCAGGGGAGGCTCCCTGCACTATTGCAATAGCCTAGCTTGGGAAGCAGAAATGCTTTTACTTTCAACTTGAAACCTGTGAGTTTAGATTGCCAGTATCACTAGCACGCTAGAGGCCAGCACTCTGATTTCTGGATTGAGACTGTGTTCACAATTTAAAGAGACTTCAGAGATCTGAAAGCCATGGGGGACTGTCTGTGTTTCTCTCTATGTGCAGGGCAAGATAATCCCCACGGAATAAACATAAAATAGGTAACAGGAGACACAGAATTGCATTCTGACTATTTCCTATGGGATTTGCTTGCTCAACATATGGGTTACGAGTACAAGTTGTAAGATGATAACAATAACCAAGTTTGTAGGATCTAACCCTGACATCTTTTTTTTTTTTTTTTTTTTTTTTTGCGGTACGCGGGCCTCTCACTGCTGTGGCCTCTCCCGTTGCGGAGCACAGGCTCCGGATGCGCAGGCCCAGCGGCCATGGCTCACGGGCCCAGCCGCTCCGTGGCATGTTATCCCTGACATCTTGATGTAGTATTAAAAATGGTGCAACACAGCCTTTGAAGAGATCATATGGAATATCAGCCTGACCATAAGTGAATCTTACAAGCCTTCAGGGAAGCATAATTTGAAAGATTCATGTCATGATGCACGAAATACAAGAAAGGGGGAAGGGGGAATCATTAATTTAAATAACTGAGGTTGTTTTCAGGTTTTTTTCACTGTCAATCTGACTGTTATAAACACTTGGCCAGTTGGCTTCACACTTGGTGCATTGAGGACATTGTACTTTTTTTTGTTTTATAGATGAAGAAGTAAACTTACAGCTAGGTTAATGACTCTGGCAAGATTAGGGAGCTTATTTCTTTAACTTATGCCTCTTGATTACCAATAGAGTGGTATTTTATTAGTGGGGTTCAATGCTTTTATTTGTTCAGTAACTCTTGAGCCCCTGCTCTGTGCCAAGTACTGTACTAGGCAGTAGAGACAGAGATGAGTAAGATACATCCCTTGCCCTCTCTGTAGCCATAGTCTATGGAGACAAGAGAAAGATACACAAGTAAGATATGGCTCACTGGACACACACTCTCTCTCTTTCCATTGCTGTAACTCCAAATAGTCACAGTTTGAGGATTTCGTGGGGGCTGGTGAGAGGAAGAATGGGGCTGGTGCATGCAGTCGGCCTTACTACAAAGGGTCACAGCATGTTCATTCACCTGTCAGGAATCGTGTCACTCTTATGTGTTGAACACAGAAACACCAGTAAGAGATATCCTTATGAATGTGACAACCACCACTGTCAATTAGCTTGTCCTGTTGAACACTGTACTGGGCCGATATTCAGCCATTATACATCGGAATGGCCATGCTGGTTATTAAAATGTTTAAAATACTACCATGCGACCCAGCAATTCCATTCCTGGGTATATATCTGAAAAACAAACAAAAACACGAATTCAAAAAGATATATGCATCCCAATGTTCAGGGCAGCATTTTTTACAATAGCTAAGATATGGAAACAACCTAAGTGTCCATCAACAGATGAATGGATAAAGAAGATGTGATACACACATGCACACGCACACACCCCCCCCCCACACACACACACTGGAATACTACTCAGCCATAAAAAAGAACAAAATTTTGCCATTTCCAGCAACGTGGATAGACATGGAGGGCATTATGCTAAGGGAAATAAGTCAGACAGAGAAAGACAAATACTGCATGATATCACTTATATGTGGAATCTAAAAAATACAACAAACTAGTGAATAAAACAGAAAAGCAGACTCAGATAAACAGAACAAGCTAGTGGTTACCAGTGGGAGAGGGAGGGGCAATACAGGTGTGGAAGAGTGAGGGGTACAAACTGTTGGGTGTAAGATAGCCTCAAGGATGTACAGGTGTGTATCATACAGCAGGGACAATATGCTATATAAATCGTGACACAAGTCATGATTTTTTTGTTCTATAATACTGAAAAGAACATTTTTGGTAAGGCAGAAAAAAACAACAAGCATAAATTAATTCAGAGAGCCACTACTATCATGTTAGAACTGTTTCTAACCTCATTTTAGTTACACCATGCCTCTGGTTGAAATTGTTAAAAAGCAAAAATACAAAGTGTATCTATTGAGAGGACAATAAAAGGAAAGGATTAAGGATGAATTCAGTTAAAGAATGTGCTTTTCTTAATTCAATTGGTCTGTTATTTGGATACATTCTTTTAAAAATGCACTGAAAATGGCTACTGGGAATTGCAATTTAGCACTTCTGGGTGTGATTCAGTTGCAGCTGTGACGGCAAAGGCACATTAAGACAAAATACAGGTGCCTTTTTCTATACAAAAGCCCATGAGACTTCATCTAGTTTATTGTTGAACTCCAAGGGCCTATTTTTTTTTTTTTTTTTTTTTTTTTTTTTGCGGTATGCAGACCTCTCACTGCTGTGGCCTCTCCCGTTGCGGAGCACAGGCTTCGGACGCACAGGCCCAGCGGCCATGGCTCATGGGCCCAGCCGCTCTGCGGCATATGGGATCTTCCTGGACCAGGGCACAAACCTGTGTCCCCTGCATCGGCAGGCGGACTCTCAAGCACTGCGCCACCAGGGAAGCCCTCCAAGGGCCTAATTTGACAAATTAGTTTTCCCACTCCCCAAACTTAACCGACACAACTGAGTTCTTAATCAGTAAGTAAAAATTTCATTTTTTTTCCTTAAAAGCAACTACTCATGTGGGTTTTCAATTAAAAAACTCCCCCTTTTCTCAGACTTAACATTAGAAAAGGCTAGTCTTTTCAAATAAGTGTTTATTGGGTGTCAAAATTGCTTAGTATATTTAATATTAATGCAATCTTTACATTTTGTGGTCTTCTATATCAAGCTAATGAGTCTTCCATTACACATTTTTTTCCAGTGACTTCAATGAACTTTGTTGCAAATGTATATGCAATGAATTGCTTTACCTTAACCTTTTTCATAGGTCTTCTATTTAATATGTAAAAGGTATCAGGAGCTTTAAATGATCTCCCCATGAATTTTGGTAAGTTTCAAGAAATCTTTGCAAAGGGACCAGAGAGATCTGTTCAATCATAAATAGCTACAAATATAGTAAATAGTAAGGATGTTAATCTATTAAAATCAAATTCTGAAGAAGAACTTGTTCCACATGGATTATGCTATTCCAGTGATGTGTTTATACATAAATATATATCACTTTTCTAAGAAATACTTTTTCTGCATGTTTTGTCCCTTGTGAGTATCAACAGCACTATTAAATATAAAACAATCCTCAAGGAGCATAGAGTTTTACTCTCGTATTTGAGTTTAAAGAAAACGTATCATGATACAGAAAGTAGAAAATCTTTCAATGTAAGAGCAACTTAAACACATTTTTACATTTAACTTCCTTTACTTTGGAAACTACTGAAGGTATACCTGTAAAACAGTCATTTCTCGGTTGAAATTAGCGATAGCTGAAAGCTACACAAAAAGAACTGGTGGTTTTAATTTTATTCATCACATCTCTACCTCAGGGACCTGGGGAAATGCAGAGAAGTGTACTGCATATTGATAAGGCCTCTGGGACCCTAACAGGCTTCCAAATGCTTTGTTTGTTGCAATCTGCTTGTCAAACTATTAAAGAAGTAAAATCCACACTTTATCCCCTATTGTATATGCAGAACTTTCTCTGTTAATTAAATCAAACTCTATGATTCCAAGAATGAGAACTGATGTAACATCTAGCTTATCAACACCTTTTCTAGGTAACCTGAAGACGTAACACTTCTAGTAACCAGACTTTCATTTAGAAAAAAAAATTCATCAACTATCATGTTCAACAAATATTTTAACCCTGATTACTCAAAATGTTCACTGAAACTTCAGATTTCACAGATCTGTTATTAGAAAGGTCTCTACTCTAGCCCTTAATTATAGCTACTGTAATATAATTCTAATCTGGTGTAGATCTATTTACCCCTCAGTTCAAAGAGGCTAAACACGAAAAAGGACCGAGACTAAGAAAGCTTGTGAAAATTAAGGAAAAAGAAAACTCCAGGATTTTAAAAGATTAGAAAAGGAGGGAGAAAAAAATCCATATCTATCTACATCTACCTTTCTCTCAATGTATTTATGATGTAGAAAATGGGCAATTTTGGTATCCACTTGAACTGCAACCAAGTCAGCGGAAAGGCTAACTCATTCACCTATCTACTTGATAATGAACTTGGTCACAGGTGGTTACAGCATTACAAGGTTATAAGTGTAGTGGCCTGACTGGGAACAGTGAAGAGACACCCCAGGAAGAATATTCTTTCACTTATTTTCACCCGTTACATTTTGCAATGCTATTATGGGTATAAATAAATATTCACTATCCTTTTAAATCTGCTATGATAAGTGGGAACAACCCATCAGTGGTGAAAATGTTATAAAAAGCATTTACCTCCGGGACACTATAGAATTACATGTTTTAGAAATAGAAGCCTGGATGCACATTTTCAATGTAGTCAAAGCTCAGATAAAGAGAAAAGATTCTGTTCCTTTCAATCTCTATTTCTTATTTTTCCCCCAATTTATGTAATCAGTGGCTGTTAAAAAAGCCACTGATTACGTAAAAGATAGGTTCCTACATGAAAAATTAGGAAGCACAGGGTGAAATGAGGGAAAAAATGCTAGACCAACTGTAGAGACTAAATTTCTAGTCCAAGCAGTGCCAATAATTTGTTGTATTAGCTCATTGAGATCAGTTAGTTTCCTTGTGCTTTGTTTTCTCACCTTTAAAAAACTAGAGGATGAGACCAGATTATCACATTTCAGAATTTAAAGGACGCTTAGAGTTCATCTTGCACCTACCTTATTTTCCACATCAGGAAACCAAAGTCCAGAGAGGAGAACTGCACCGTTTAAGGCATTCAATAAGCTACAGAACACAGCCGTAAGCTGCAGATACCTGAAAATCTGTCTTGCATCTTTCTCCTACACGTTGTTATGTCCAGCAAACCAGTGCTGCAGGTCCCTTCCTTATCTCAGTGGCTGGGATTCTATGGTTGTGACAACAGAATATGCTGCACTGATAAACTGCAACTTGTGCCAGGGGCAAAGCTGAATACGGACATGCCTTGGAACTATTTTCAAAACCCGTGGCTATTTTTAAGCATCCAGACAATGGAATATTATTTAACAATAAAAAGAAATGAGTCACCAAGCCTTGAAAAGCCATGGACAAATCTTAAATACATATTACTAAGTGTAAGAAGCCAGTGTGAAAAATCTACATACTGCATGATTCCAACTGTATGAGATTCTGGAAAAGGCAAAACTATGGAGATGGAGACAATAAAAAGATCAATGGTTGCTAGAGGTTCTGGAGGAGGGAGGGAAGGAAGGAGGGAGGGATGAATACGGGAAGCACAGGGAATGCTTAGGGCAGTGAAACCATTCTGTATGATATGGTAATGGTGGATACAAGTCATTATACATTTTTCAGAAACTATAGATGTGCAACACAAAGAATGAACCCTAATGTAAACTATGGACTTTAATAACAGTATGTCAATACTTGTTCATCAATTGCAACAAAAGTACGGCACTGATGCAAGATGTTAATTACAGAGGAAACTGTGAGGGGTGAAGAGGGTATATGAGAACTCTGTACTATCTGCTTAGTTTTTCCATAAACCTAAAACTGCTCTAAAACATATATTAATTTAAAAAAAAAGCAAGCTTAAAAAAGTTCTTCTTTTCAAGGATTTAGAATGAGGGATGCTAACAATAGAGCAGCATGGCCCTAAATCCATATTTTTGGAGTGGAGTTGTTCAATGCACTATAGTCATTTCTACAAATTGTTCTCAATTGGGGTAATAGCATGGATTTGATCAAAGTCCCCTGACAATGAACACTCAAACCGAGGAGTAGGGTTGGGAGTAGGGAAAGGTAGCTCCAAAATCTAGTGGGAGGGGTGCTAGGAGAGGACACTGGTGGACTTATGCTTGTAACTCAGCTGGGGTCTTTGGGGCATACATATGGACCTTCCTTATCCTGTCTAAAGCCACTCTATCCACTCAAACTTCTCCTGATACTCCCTTCCAAAGGTGATCTTTCTCACCTCTGACAGATTCTTCCAGCATTTCACCTAATATTGGAAAGGCACCCATTTGGCCATGCAGTGTCATCCTTTTATATAAAGCACTTAGCTTCTCTTCTGTGCTATATAGGCCACTTCGGGCTTGGATTTTATAGTATGTGATATATATAGCAGGTGCTCAATGGTATTTCTTGGCTGAATGGATTTTCTTTACTATGTTGAACATGCTAAAGGTTTTTGGTTGGATGACAAACAAGTATCTCAATGAAGACACTACCCCTATGTTTAACTGCATCATTTATTCATTTCTGTGAATGGCTTTGTTTTACTTTACAAGTTTTCTTTAATGGGCTTTAATTCATGCAAGATTCATGGGAATTTCCAAACTGAAAGAGGAAACAATGTTTAGATCCCCTGTACAACAGTGGGAGCAGACTCAACCTTCAGAGCTAGAAAAAACTATAAAAATCATCTAGTTCAACTTCTTCACTTGCACAGATGAGGAAACTGATAACCAGAGGGATGAACTGATTTTCAAACAAATTCACAGCTGTTTTGTTTTGTTTCTTTTTTTTTTTGCAGGATCAGGATTTGAATCCATATCTGCTAATTCAGTACTCTAATATCCCACATGCCTTTTTAGTTATAGCAGTTTCTTCCCTAGAATATTTTTAACGAATCACATAAGACATCTAACATTGACCAGCAGAAATAGTCAATGGTCAATCATAGATTATGTCATTTAGACATTTCAGTTTCACTTCAACTGTTTTTGTTTTTTTAACTTCAACACCTTAAACATCTAGCCACCTAAATTGCTCTTCTTCTATGGAGTGAACAGAGTACAACTGTATATATTTCAGGCACAATTCTCATATAAATGCTATTTACTATATCTCAATTAATGTATTTATGTCCAAACTACTTAATGTCACACTGAGTCATGACTATAGACGTTCCCCATTCATGAGAAGACATTAAATGGTAAACTCTAGAGGAGATAACAGTGTATATTTCAGCTTACCTGACAACTCGAAGCAACTGGTAAAGACTGCCTGGGATGCTGCACTTGAGAAGGATTTTGAGGTCATTTCTGATAGTGGAAATCTAGAAAGGCTAGAAATCTGGATTGTTTTGCTGGTTCTGCCTGGGGAAGGAAGCTCATTTGAAGTACTCCATCTCTCAGAAGTAAAAAATGAGATGAGGCTGGAATTTTGTAGCTAATGAACAGGTGCCTGGCTTCGTTATGGTAGGAACGCACTGTAGTGGATTAGCAAGGGAAGGCCTGACTTTGTCTCCAACTTTCCCACCACATATAGTCTTAGGATTAAAGACCAAGAAAAGATAACCCTTTTCAAAATGATAAAATCTTTTAAAAACTTGGGCTGAAAAGATGACAGGAGAAAAATACTGCCCTTTATATACTGACATGATTCTACTTATCTTTACCAACAAGATACATGACTTTGTTATATTTCTTGTAGCCAAAATGGGTTCTAATTATCCAGTCTTCTTGGTTCTTAGAAATGTGTTCCTGATGAGCTAATGAACTCAAAGATGTGTGTTCAGTACCTGTTTAGTTCATGTAGTTTAGATACAGAGAAAATCTAAATTGTTTCCAGGTTCTCTCTCTAAACACACACACACATACACACTGATCACTAGTTTTACTTGCTGCGAAAGTTTCAAGTCATTAATTAGAAGGAGGCTGATGATGGCCACTTCTACTTCTTGCTGGTAATGATGTCAAGGCTAAGAGTAAATATGTGGAATTATTGGCATAGCGGAAAAGTTTCCTAAGGCCCAAGTATTCATTAAAATGACCAATGTCAAATTACATGTGAAACAGGGTATTGACTCAGTGGAAACCTAAAATAACTATTATCCTGGTGGCCCCAGGTGGCCTAATTAGTCAAACAGACTTCTGGGGCCATTTTAAATGTAATAATTCCCCCTTGAACATAAGCTTAATGGAAAATACCTGAGCATCACTAAATAGTATGTCATTTAGCTGATGGTAAATGTTTCCAAACCTGCTTTACACACACACACACACACACACACACACACACACACACACACACACACATTTATGCAATCTTTCATATTATTATAGGAAGCAGCATAGAAAGATCTGAGTTCAAACCCAACTCTACCATTAAATGGGTACAAGATCTTGGGAATTTTCATAATGTCTCTGAGCCTATAAAGTGTGACAAGCTGAAAAAAACTAATTATGTATTTAAAGTGCCTAAATACAGTGATTGGCTAATAGTTTACATTCAATAAATGTTAGCTTCTTTACAAGTTCTGCCATTCAGATAATATAATTATTATTATTATTATTTTTGGTGGTATGCAGGCCTCTCACTGTTGTGGCCTCTCCTGTTGCGGAGCACAGGCTCCGGACGCACAGGCTCAGCAGACAAAGCTAAATTACTTATATGTGGAAATATATTCAGAGCCCCAATCACAAACAATAGCTGTTGCTTCCTTGTTGACAATGATATTTATTTATTTTGTTCGCTTACCTATTTTGTATACCCCTTGAATGCAGTGGATATTGCCTTTTATTTGCTGGTGTAGGGGATGACATGTGGCCAATGGAATTCCTGTTACATTTCTGTATCTTATAAATTCTCTGGTCTATTTGAATTATTTCCCTGTCTTCATTGGTATTTTCTGCATCTATTAATTTATTACCCATGAACTTAAAATGTTGTTTACTTGTACTCCTTACAGATCATTAATGAAAATGTTAATTAATTACAGGCCTAGCACTATCAGAATCTTTAACAATAATAAAAGAACCTCTCCCATTCTATTATATCTTAGGTCTTATCCTAGAGTTATTCCACAGAGGTCCTGTACAATAAATGTTGACTTATTCTTAAAATGATTTTTAAAAATTATGCTACATTAAATTTCTCAGTTAATTATCAGTATGGTAACACTAATAAAGGCATGATATTAAGGTTATGCCAAGTGAGACAGCAGAAAGGATAATAATTTGTTCACAAACAGGCGCCTGAAGTTTTTAACATGGGCATGAATCATTGTATTACTTACAGTACCCTGCCACTCATACAACTTTTCACAGACTACAGAATGGAAAAAAAAAAAAGAGGGCTTCCCTGGTGGCACAGTGGTTGAGAGTCTGCCTGCCGATGCAGGGGACACGGGTACGTGCCCCGGTCCAGGAAGATCCCACATGCCATGGAGTGGCTGGGCCCGTGAGCCATGGCCGCTGAGCCTGCACGTCTGGAGCCTGTGCTCCGCAACAGGAGAGGCCACAGCAGTGAGAGGCCCGTGTACCGCAAAAAAAAAATAAAGATATATAGATATAGATATATAGATATATCCATAGACAGCCCGTCCTCCTTAAAAAGCAGAGCAAACAATAATGTACTGGGGTTAAAATCTCATCTGAACTTGACTGCTTGACTGTGTGATGCACTATACAAATGCCAACTGAATGATCAGAGTACAGATTCCATGTTTTTGCTGCATTTTCCACTATGATAACAATATTAGCCAGGAAAATAGGCTCCAAAGGAACACTCCACGGTGGTAACCTAGAAAATGACTCTACTGGGCTTACGTGGTGGCAGAGAACTTCTCAGATAATAACAGTGAATCTTTTCAAAGAGAGTTGAGCACTAATCAATACTGTTAAAGTCCTATACTTCTGGCTGCTGAATCGCCTTGTTGTCTTTCAAACATTTTACTGAGACATTTCTCCTGGGGAAATTTGTTTCTTTAGTGCTATTATTTAACTTGGCAAAATAACAATTTTAAAGAAATCCAAACGGCAAAGTAAAACTGGCTTCCTTATTGTTATTACCACATGTGAATTTCATAAGAATAATTATCTGAAGCACAGCATTAATAAATACTGTATTTCTCTCACTCATTCACTCACTCACTCACTCACTCACTCATTCATTCATTCAAAAACATTTATTGTTCGTTTGCTCCACACAAGGCCTGGCGCTAGGAGCTGTGGGGAATACAAGGCTGGATTAGCGGTCTCTGCCCACAGGTTTGTAATCCGGTGGGGTAATTAAGGCATGCATACAAGTGCACCTAGGAAGCCACCACTTATTTCAAACCTTACTTCAATTAGTGCAGACAATAGGTCTATTCCTCAGTTTGTATCTTATATGATAATTACAACATCTTGGGTAGGAACTGAATAGCTCAGTGCAGAGAACTTACTTTGCTATTCAGTCTCTCTCCAGTTGGTAGCACCTGGTACAACATTTTGCACATAGTAGAAACTCTATAAATAAGTGCTCAGTTAAATAATGGAACTTGCGAATTACTCCCAAATACCATTTTCTTTTTAGATCCTGTTGCCCAGCAAATGGAAAAGACAGTGCAGAATTCAAGCAGGAGGCATGGGACATGTTTTCTGATAGTTCAACAGTCATCATGTGGAAAGAGGTGTAGAATTAATCTGTGTGATGTCAGAATGCAGACACGGAATCAGTGAGTGGAGGTTATAGGAATAGCAGAGTTTGGCTCAAATTCAGAACTCTTTAGTAATAACAGCTGTCCAGAAATGTAGCTAGCTATTTCAACAGGTAGTTATTAGCACCTTGTCATTTCTCTAGGTCCTCAAATAGAGATCAAAATGGCCACATCAGGATGCCATAGAAGGGAGTCTAGCACTGGATTCAAGCATAGATGTCAACTTCTGTGTCAGTGGGTGATGGGGAAGCACTATAGCAAACCTAGTTAAGGGTGCCACCTCTAGAGCCTGACTCTCAGGTTCAAAATCAACCCCGCCAGTTAGTAGCCCTGTAACCTAGGGCAACTTAGCCCCTCTGTACCAATTTTCTCATAATGTAAAATGAAGTTAATAGCATCTACCTCACTGTGGTTATCAATAGGATCAAACGAGTTACCATTGTAAAACATTTAGAACAGTGTCTTGCATATAGCAAATACTACACAAATGTCTGTTAAAACAATCAGTGACACTGACGGTAAGATTGTGTCTTAGTATCTACAAAGAGTTTTTGAATTTTCCACACCTATCTTGTTTTATCCTCATTTTTCACCTATTCCCCAGTCCCCTGGTCAGAGGTCACTGCTTCCACTTCCTGCCAGCTATGGCACATTTGTATATATCACTTGTGCCACCGATTCCATCAGGAATTTATCACACTTGCTGAGTGCTTGGCTTTTCCCCCACCATACTGTGGACTCTTTAATATAGGGACCCTGCCTCGCCATCTCTCTCCTCTGTTTGTCTAAACAATGCCTGAGTACACGGGAGGAGGTGCTTGATCATTTCAATCAACTGACAGTTACTCTACCTGGTGTTAACAATGGGAGAAATATAGGACTTAAACACTTTATCTGCAACTGACATTTACTGCATTGATTATTCTAACCTTGTAAAGTTTGGAGAGAGATGCAAAAAGCACTACTTTTAAAACTGAGTAGGGACTTCCTTGGTGGTCCAGTGGTAAAGAATCCGCCGTCCACTGCAGGGAACACGGGCTCGATCCCTGGTCAGGGGACTAAGATCCCACATGCTGCGGGGCAACTAAGCCCATGCGCCACAACTACTGAGCTCATGCGCCTCAACAAGAGAGCCTGTGTGCTGCAAATTACAGAGCCCATGTGCCCTGGAGCCCATGCACCACAACTAGAGAGAAGGCCATGTACCACAATTGGAGAGAAGTCCATGAGCCACAACTAGAGAGAAGCCTGCACACCACAACAAAAGATCCCACATGCCACAACTAAGACCCGACGCAGCCAAAAAAGATAAAGAAAATTAATAAATTAAACAAAAATTGCGTAAATTCGAGCAAGAATTGGCAAGTGACTTTCCCAAGGTCACATATTTGGAAGAACTAGGCACATAACTCTAACCTAAGTTTTATATTATTTCCCAATAGGCCATACCACCTGAAAAGAAGTGAGAGTAAACCCTAGGCAAGACATTTTGTTAATACAGTCATTTATAGGTGACCAGAGAAATGCTATAAGAATCAACATATCACAGTAGCCCAGTAAATGTGAAATACCGTTGGATGACATATCTTCTTCAGGATAGGCCTTGGAAAAACACTCAGTTGTGGGCTTCACTGGTGGCGCAGTAGTTGAGAGTCCGCCTGCCGATGCAGGGGACACGGGTTCGTGTCCCGGTCTGGGAAGATCCCACATGCCGCGGAGCGGCTAGGCCCGTGAGCCATGGCCACTGAGCCTGCGCATCCGGAGCCTGTGCTCCACAAAGGGAGAGGCCACAACAGTGAGAGGCTCGCGTACCGCACACACACAAAAAACAACAAACAACAACAACAACAACAACAAAAATACTCAGTTGATTGGAATTAGAAAGATTTAAAAATAAGCCAGTACACATTGTTCTGGAAGTAGGTAGAGTGTAAATAATAAATAAATGAAGTTCTTTGTAAATGAAATGAAGTTACTCAAGCATGTATAATAGCACAATTCAAGGGTCAGTAATTTGTTTCATTTTACAAATTAAGAACAAGAGGAGGACTAGAACAGTAGGCGACACAAAATAACCCAGGGAGCTGCCAAGAGCAGCATTGCACAAACACAAATTGGCTAGAAATCAGAACCAGCATATTTTCTGCTGGAACTCTCTGATTATGGTAAATTGCCAGACTTAACAGTGCTTAACTTATTCAGGCCACGATGGTTCATCTGGTAAATGGCTCTAAATGACTTGCAAGTTCCTTTCATTTAGTGGCCTGAGAGCAGCAAGGCAAGGGGGTACAAAGAGCTCCCTTTCTCATTAGAGGGAGGAGAGCCCGTTGAACCAGACCCTCCCAGATGAGTGAACTATTTGGGGGGGGGTCAAAGTTGGACAGTGTAGCTGTACGTTAAGTCTTTTAAGTCACATGGGTACTATTTCACACACTGAGGTCACAAGGAAATCAATGGGGTCTAGGTGCCCTAAAAGAGTTATGTATGTAAACTGCCTAATTTATACCCCAGGGAGTATCTTATTCACTAAGCAGGAACTGACATGCTGTGACATGAGTTTTCCATTCCACTTAGTGAAAGCAAATCCTAAGTTCATTCAATCATGGCTCCTGAGAACAAGCAGTTTCAGAAGCAATATCTCATGGCCAAATGTAGTTCTTGTCTGAGGAGTTAAGAAGTTAATGTGACTTACTACTTGTTAGCAGTGCACCTGGGAGCTTGGCATGTTCTATTTCTAGGGATTGTCATTCTTCATCTTAATGAGGGCACCAAGACAAAAAAAGTTAAAAAAAAAAACAAAAAAAACCCTTAGGATACTGGAAAGGTCAGTGGTCAGAGACTACCTCAAAGGGTTTTTTTTATTTGTTTTTTTTTTTTTGCTATAACCGAAGTAGGTTAATTTTTTAAAAGAAAAAAAGACACATTTTAATGGATTAAAATATTATGCAAAAAGAATAGGTGACAGATGGTAATGCTGAGCAACATTTACTACAATATCTCACTCGGATCCAGCTGACACACCCCATTACATTTCATACATAGCATTCTTATTATTGATAACTCGGAACCTCTTTGCAGAGCTTTAATGTGTCCAAGTCAGATGGAACAATCGATAATTGGAGAGTTAATTTATATTACAAATCAACTCTATGCACAGTCCAAGTGGCAGCATCCTGTGTAAGAAAATCATTTCTTTTATGCACGCATGTTTCTGGTGCAACACATCATTTCTTGGTTTGATGGCAGATATTAGGAAGCTTATTCTTGTAGATTAGCTATACTTTGCAATCTCAAAATAAGCAATTTGTTCTATGCCATGGGAATCTTAACCACAGCAAAGGAGGTTTCGAAAAACAAGTTGTGCTACACTTCAGAAAAGCAACAAAAATCACATTTCACATACACTGTTTGACTCAAAGAATTAGCCTGTCATTTTTGACAAATACAGCAAAATGCAGTGATTTTTCTTTAAAGGTAAAGCCAAAATAGATTTGGCAATTAAAAGCATGCACGGATCAGAAAAATTCCTACCAAGTGTAAAAAAGTAAAAACTATAATCATATTTTTTTGTTTGATACTTTACTGAAACAACACAGATTAAGATGTGACATGCTTTACCAGGACAAAGGCTTGATGTGCTATGTTTTTTTCTAAATTTTCACTTTTTCTCCCGCTCCACTTTACAAATTAGATTATAGCAGAGAAGTACATAAGGGGAGAAGTTATAAGATATCCAACCACCAATGAATCATTTGTTTGGAGGTAGAAGGCATAACTGCTTTATATTAAACATGGTGCCAGATGTCCTGGCAGTGTTCCAGTAAGGATGATGATAGCCATTGCACTAATTCTAAGGCACTGCACATAAAAATAATACTGTCCAAACTTAGAATGAATGAAACTCACAATTTCAAGTCCATCATCAAAATAAATGCTTATGGGACAAAATAATTTGTTTAAAGCAAAAAGAAAATAGCCAATATTGGTTCTTCCAAAGTTGTGGGCACAATTCAAAAGAATCTTATTTTTTTAAATCAAAAGAATATATTATTTATACTGTAAACTCCTTTGGCAGCAAGTACTATGACATTCTCCATGAGCTCTCTAGCACTGAGCTAGGATTCATCCTAAACACTAACTCATTTGGAGAACTGGCTAGTTAAAACTCAACTCAATAGCAATAATAATATTACCCAACACCTAGATTGGTTCAGTTATGTTCAAACTCCTCATCCTGGCGAACAAGGACTGACATGATCTATTTCCTACCTGTTTCTCAGCTTTCATCTTACATTAATTTCCCCTTCGTTAACCACACACCAACCAAATTGACCTTCTTTCTATTCCTTGAATATATTAAACTCATTTCCATTTTCATAATTTTCAACAAGTTCTTCTCCCAACCCCAAATGCTTTTACCCAGATTTTTGTCTTGGTTCAAATGTCACCGTGACGAAAAGGCCATTTCTGCCCTCCCAACCGAAAGTAGCACCTCAGCCACTATCACATAACTATTTCATTTCATGGCACTGCATCCCCAACGCAACCCAACTAAGATTTAAGCTCATGAGAACAGGGACCTTGTCTGTCTCATTAAGCCCTCTACCTGAAAGGCCCAGAATAGTGCCTGGCACATAGGAAATATTTGATTTTCTTAACTCATACTCTTTTCAGTCTCAACCATTTCTTCGTCATTGTGCATGCCACTGGCAGATGGAGATTATTAAATACCACTCCTCTCTAGGCCCCAGCTTTCTACCAAGAGAGAAGAGCATGTTTTGAGTGCCTCTCATCTCCACTACTGTCAGTGGCCTCCAGCTTTGATATTCTTACTCTGTACTGATCTGGACTGATGAGGTACTGGAACAAAAATAATGGTAGAATAACTGTTGCAGAAATGAAGAGCCGTAACACAGGTAGTACACACTGACGACAGAGAGTAAAGTCAGTTCTAAAGAGACAGAAGATAGACCACCCCTGAATTCCTAGAGGGTAGAAGGTGAAGAGGACCAACAGAAATATAGCCCTGGAAGCCATGGAACTTCTCCAAAATGTATGTGTGCATTTTGACCGAACAGACTGCCCTGATGGCATCAAAGGCATGGGCATATGTGTGTGCATGTATGCATGTGCACAGGCGGGAAATGAAGAGCCAATTTTGCTTCAACACACTGCCCTTAAACAATGCATGGCATGTTCTCTGTGTGTATATGAGTGTGTCTGTGCATAAGTATTTCTGTGAGAAACACATGCATGTAGAGAGACTGAGAAAGAGAAAGATGAGAAAGATATAGACATATATTCACACATTCATGCATGTATTCACACACAAGGGGGCAATCATCTGGGCCCCAAGAACACAAAGGTGATATTTTTAAAGCAAGAAATGAAATAGAGTTTCAGACCTAAGGTCGGATGGACAGATATAATACTGCATCACCAGGACAAATATTTCTAGAGCGCTTCACAGGAATTGAGAATCCAAGATCATATGAATAAGGTTAAGTTATAGTTGGAACATTGTTTAGGAAGGCAGATAAGAGTACAGTTACTGTGCCTAATGAGATGCCTAGTGCTCTATATAATAATGAACTTCAGAGGCTATTCCCTAAAAACCAAAACCCAACCAAAACAACAATAACAAACCTCAAAACAAACAAACAAAAAGGTATAATTCTAGCATTTTACAAAGGGATATATGCTACTGAAATTACAAAATAATTGAGATTTCACTGAAAACTTGTTCAAAGCATTTGATAGCATTTAATGCAGAGGATTCTAAAAACATGAAATGAATGGCTTATGGCAATTATTTGTGACTTAACTGACAACTTAATGGGGACATTTTGATTGATCTGGAAATATAGAGTCAGGTACAATAGAAGAAAAAAAAATCTAACATAACTCTGTGTGTGCTATCTGGACAAATAGAGAAAAGAAGAAATGCATGATATGAGTCTACATTTTGTCAATAAAATACTGAGAGGTTCTGAAGTCACTAGCTCCTCTCTGCTGTCTGAGCTCAATGCCTTACACGTATTACTGGTCGAGAGTTTAACTAAACTAGTGCGTGATGTTGCTGCCTCAGCATCCATTAAATATAGCCAAGTGGCCTGCAGGGTCCTTGAACTGACACTAGTGAAACCGAGTCCCCCTAAAACCTAGTTTTCCTGTTGAGTTAATGATTAACCTCTCTATCCAAAACTTTATTCTCTTTCTTGTCCTGCCCCCTGGTCCCCTCAGGATAGAGGAGTATCAAAGAAAAGGGGGAACTGAAACCGAGCAGGACCCGCTGGAACCCTCCCAGGTAAAAAGCCCCTCTGTGTCCCTGGTTTCTTGTTTGTAGAAAGACTTTGGTCTCCTAGAATTTCCCTGAGTTCCAAAGAGCAGACTCAAACAGTTACTAATTAGGGAAGTGAGGGATGCAGAAGCAAAGGAAAAGCAGTCAAGAAATAACAGTTCAGTGGTAAAACAGAGTCCTAGTTCCTCCTCAAGGGATATATGCAACTATCTGACACATATCTTTGCCTTGTTCTGCAGGAACTAAGACCCCCAGCCAGGTGGAGGATGGTGACTACATGCTGACCACAAGCCCACAGACCCCAGACTTGTTGGAACCAGAAGGTTGATGATTAAGATTCCTGAAACACTACCCTGTTACCTCACCACCAACCAATCAGAAGAAAGTCATGCCCCTGGCAACCCTACCCCAAATGTTGCTTTAAATATGCTTCCCTGAAAACCATCTGGTAATTTGCGTTTTCTGAGCAAGAGCCACTTGTACTCCTTGCTTGCTGCCTGCAATAAACACTGTACTTTCCTTCACCACAACCTTATGTCAGTAAATTGGCTTTGCTGCATGGTGGACGAGCAGACACAAATGCGGTTTGGTAACACTAGTCCTTCCTGAGTAACAGCCCACAGAGTCACAAGCAAATATAAGTTCCTGATGTTATGTCCCCAGCAGCCCACATGAGCAAGTCTCCCCCACCTCCCAGGGCCTTCCCCTAGTGTATCAGTAGATAAGACCCCTGAAGAGCTTGACAACCTCCCCTCCACATGCTCTTTTTGGTTTGAATTGACCAATCTGGCCTTAGCCCAGGAACCCCAAAGCAGTCCACCCATGGACCCTAACAAAGGCATGTGCCCCAGGTCTTGCCCTCTCCCTCTGCCTGCACCCAGCCTTAACCTCCCCATGGGGCCCCTGGAGGCCTGCTTTGTACTTCCTCCAGATCTTGAGGGTAAGAAACTTCCCTTTTGCTGAACTGGCCTGGGGCTCTACTTAACAAATGTTAATTTAACGAAGCCACAGCAATACCTTTTAAATCAATGCATAGAATAGATGGGTCCAGTCAAATGGATCCTTCTTCAAACATTTTTGTTACTTGGCTTCCAGGCCAGTACAATTTTCTGGTTTCCTCCTACCACACTAGCTGTATCTTTTATTTCTACAGTTCTTTTGTTAAAATTCTTCTCATCTTCTTAACTTCTCAATGGTGGAGTAGCCCAGACCTTAGTTCTTGTACCTCTCTTCTCTGTCTGTACTCTCTAGGTAATCTTATATAGTCTAATGGCTTTAAATACCATCTATGTGCTGATGGTTCCTAAATTTTTATCTCCAGTCTGGATCTTTCCCTAGAGTCTAGGCTCAATTATTCAAACGTTCTAGGCTTTGAATCTCCACTTGGATGCCTAATAGTGTCTCAGACTGAACATCTTGAAGCCAAACTTTTGATTCACCACTGCTACAACCTCCCTTCTACCTCATCCAGTCTTCCTCATCTCTGTAACCATCATTCTTCCTCTTTTCAATCCTCAAATGGCTTTCCATCATACATCAAGGTCTTCCATGATTTTACCTTCACTACCCTTTCTCCTTCTTCCTTTCTCCCTCCCTCATTGCAAAACAGCCACACTAGCCTTCTTGCTATTCCTTGTGGAGGGAAGAAAGTTTTGTCACCCCAAAATATCTCTCTGACATCTGGATTATTTTGAGATGAAAACAATCAAGACCCAAAAGACTCAGGAAGAACCTTTGACCTTCCCCCTAACTGCCTTTAGAATGTAGATAGAGGATGTGTCCAGGCAGGGAGCTATCACCATAGATAACTATAGTATGAAGTAGGTGTGTAGACAGGGAGGAACCTAGCAGAGTCTGTTTGTTAAAATTCCTCTCTGTGTCCCACTGTCTGCATAGACCAGCAAAGATTTGTTTACCAAACATTTGCTTTTCCATCTCTAGGTCAATTGCCTTCTTCCCCTTTGAAGTCCTAAACCACTACCCTCAACATCCTCTTTTGTCTTTAGCTGAAGATGGTATTTAAGGGTGAGGGTCTCAGACATTTTGGAGAGTTACTCAAGTTTTCCTGGGTCTCTCCCATGAATACATGTTACTAGACTTTTGATTGATTTTCTCCTGTTAATCTGTCTCATGTTAACTTAATTCCTAGGCCAGCCAGAATAAACTAGCAGGGTAGAAGAAAATGTCCTCAGCCTGACACATGCTTCAAGCACACTCATGTTCTCACTTCAGAGCCTTAGAACACTAGTTGTCCCCTCTACATGGAAAGCTCTTCCCTCAGTTATTCACACAGATCATCTCCTCACTTGATTCAAATCTCTGTTTAAATGTCACTCCCTCAAGAGGGGTCCTTCCTGACGAATTTATCTTTTTAAAAAAGCAACACTATCATTCTTTTTTTTTTTTCTTTTTGCGGTATGCGGGCCTCTCACTGTTGTGGCCTCTCCCGTTGCGGAGCACAGGCTCCGGATGCGCAGGCTCCGGATGCGCAGGCCCAGCGGCCATGGCTCACGGGCCCAGCCGCTCCGCGGCACATGGGATCCTCCCAGACCGGGGCACGAACCCGTATCCCCTGCATCAGCAGGCGGACTCTCAACCACTGCGCCACCAGGGAGGCCCAACACTATCATTCTTAATCCTTTTGCCCATCTTATTTTTCTTATCACTTATTACTGTCTGGTATTATACTATGAATTTGTTTTTTGACCATCTACTGCACCAGATTATATGCTCAAAGATTGATCTATCTATCTATCTATCTATATATCTATATCTATATATATATATATATATATATTTAAGTTTCTCATCACTGAAAACAACAGAGCTTGGCATATAGTAGGTATTTGATACATATTTGCTGAATGAACAGATGAATTTGTTATCAGTAAAAACAATGTTATAGCATTATACTATGAATACTTGTAAAATGAATCAGGGAGCAAATTAATTCAACATTTATGCATTTAATGTTTGAGTGGAACAGGATGGATATACTACACTGGATTGAGAATATAAGAACATTTTAGAGCTGAAAGGGACATTCGAGATTACCTAATACAATCCCTTTGTACTTAAAATGTACTTAATTGCATAACTTGGAATTATCATTTCATTTCCCTGGTTTTCTGGGTTCAGGCTAATTTATTGAAAGGTGATACTTTTATTTCCTCTAAATAAAATGAGGATTAAAACACTTTATTTTAAAAAATATTAAGATTTAAATGCAAAGCAATGATTTACAGAAGAGGAAAATAGGTAAAAATCATTCATAAGTCCAAAGAGTTTCGGATCAATATTAGTATTATTAACCTCAGCACATCTTGGCATTTTAAGTTATGAAAAAGATAAATAACAACATATAAAATATGTGCAGAAAAACAAATAGTGAGGCAATATGTCTCATTTGTAGTGTGACAATGTGTATTTGAGTTAACATAATCTTCTTTTAATTAACATATCAATAATGTTAATCTCATTACTCTTTTGGTATTTCACACACAGGTGCATGCACACACATATGCATGCACGTGCACATACACCAGACACAAATCAAAAGAATTGCCAGGTTTTTATAAACTTGTAATTAAAAGATATGACTTTACAATCCAAACTAGATCTTTTGGTATTTAATAAAACATCATTTTAACACCTAAACTTCCTGTAGGCAGCAGGGTTTCTTCTGTAAGACTAACCCATGGCAGCTGCATTTCATTTTTATTTGAAAAGACTGATCCAGTGTTTTTATAGCTCTCAATTAAGCTGTTTAAATAAAAAAAGTAAATGTTGAAAATGGAAACCACTGTAGTTAAGCTCTATGTAAACAAGTAATGGGAAAATCTCTGGTGGTCTGAAAGTTCGGTTTGGATAAATATCTAAATCTGTTGGAATCTCTTTAGCTAAAAAATTCCAGCTCCCACAAGGTTAGTAGAGCTTTAGGTTTTCCACTGAATCTGACATAGCTTTTCAAAAATGCTTTTCAAAAATACTCACATTCAATCCTTAACCAATAGTAAAAGCAACTTTGGGGGAAAAAAGTTAAAAGATCTTAAAACATAAAATGTCTTCAGTATTTGGTTCCACTTGATAGATTTCTAACTCTCCAACTTTAAAACTCCACTAGAAGTGCAAATCCAGTAAGACCACGGACAAGAAAATAGATGAATTAGAATTTCAATGAACCAAATCATCATCAAGCTACCAAACTGTCAAATATTTTTAACACCTATAGATAAACAGGCAGAAGTAAAGATTCATCTTCACCTCTTCCCTGACTTCTTATCCATCCTTCACATCTCAGCTGAAGCATCACCTTCTCAAGAGAGATCTCCCTAACTAGGTTGCTGGCTGGTATGGCATTATAAATCTCTTCCATGTCACCTGCCACGGTTGCTTGTGGAGTTGTTTAATGTCCATCTCTTCCATCAGACTAAAACCTCCCTGAAGCTATGTCATGTCTTTTTTGCTCACCACTGTATTCCAAGTATCTAACACAATGCCTGGCACATAGCGAGAATCACTAGGTAAATATTTGTGGAATGAATAACTCCTCATAAACATCGACTAGGTGCAAGACTTAATATAACAGTTTTCATTATGGAACATTTCAGAGGAGACAGGGGAAGATAAAAGAGCTTTTTAAACTGTAAAATACTATACAAATATAAGTTGTTATTGCTGTATTACAAATCCAAGCTACAGGACAGTTAAATTGAAGGTAAAAAAAAAATCCATCTGCCCCATCAGACACACACAAATACAATCTTTCTAATACTGGAAACAATTCTGATTTTAGTCCTTACTTGGATCAGTAATTGGCAGGTAGCAAGTAGCACCTCATTCAAGCAAATGCCATGTGGTGGTTGGAAACAGGGAAAGGAGAAGTAAAGTTATGTGCCTTTCAGCCCTTTACAACCCACCAAATACTGTTCAACCTCTTCAGACCACTCTTCTTGATCTTTTGGGATTTGATTTTTTATTCATTTTCCTAGTTGTAACTCTCACTACTTTGAGCCAATCATGTGTATTTGATATTCTTTCAACACACTTTTGATCTTTACAGATTGAGTCTTTGCTTGTGTCTGGTCTGTAACTCTCCATAAAACCTTCCCCTAAGTTTTCAGTCAGAAGTGATCTGAAATCAGAAGTGGTCTGAATTACTAAGATGATGTATGTGAACACTCTACACAGATTGGAAACCTCTATGAATGTACTAGGATTTATTATTTTATAGAGCAATTTCCCCACTTTATATTGCATTTATCATACCCACATTGTCTTACAACTGTTTGGGTATATTGTTGATTCTGTTCTGAAATGAAAGGTCCACGTTTTACTCATTTTTATATACCTCACAGACCTAATGCATTGTTCACAAGGCATATTCGGGCATTAAAGGAATGACAATACACGTGTGGGGAAAAGGGAGATACAATCTTTTGTGTACAAAAGGGAGAGCAGAGGGCAAACTCTCTGGGTCAATTTTGTATTGATAGCTGAATTTTTAGACAGATATGTTAAATAACCTAAAACATATGCTCATCATATGGTATCTCAATTCCTATAACTAATTATTTTTAACATGAAATATGAATTTAAGCTATTTAATTCTATAATATAGGAATCACTGAACAAAATAAAGTTTAGTAATAAAAAATCCTGTTTGTAAATACAATACGGCCTATAATGTTTAGTTGATCACTTCAAATCTTAAATTCTGACTCTCCTTCCATCCAATCCTAGAATATCTGCATACAGTCCAGTATGGGTGAGTTCTTGAAATGCAAAATCATTTTCATATTTATCGAATCAGACATAGTTAATGAGGGGCTTTCGGGGGGTTTGTTTGAATAGACATTAAATTAATTTCAAAGTCAAACAGAATTACATCTTGGATGACCTATGAGAGGATCTAACAAAATATTTTTAACTACTACCTCTACAAATACTCCAACATCCTTGAAATGTCAGCAGAGAGTAAATCATGCATTCACTCACTCCCCAGACATGTATTGAGCCCTACTGTGTGCCAGGCACTGGGAGTACAAAAGATGATCAACACAAAACCAACACAGTAAACTTCCTGCACACGGAGAGCTAATGTTGTAGCAGGAGTTGAGTCTTATCTCCTCTATGAAGCTGCTCCAAACCCCACAACCTTCCCTACTTGGTGAATTTTTAATGCACTTAAAACCAATATTGTGACCAAGCAGGACCCTATGGGGCCTTCCTGGGACAGGACTCCCCCCCCCTCACTGGCAATGTCCTCTGCCTGCCTCTTGTTCCTAGAAAAGCTATAAGTTTCCCAGGCCTCCCCTCAGTCACAAAAGCCTGGCTCAAGAATGAATGATTGGGGTGGGGGGGCAGTGGTGTTGTGATGAATTGGGGGATTGGGATTGACATATATACACAAATATGTATAAAATAGATAACTAATAAGAACCTGCTGTATAAAAAATAAATTAAATTAAATTAAAAGAAAAAAAGGAATGAATGATTGAAAGGATGTGACCATGCAGCAACAAAAACAGCAATTGAGCCAGGAGAACTGGTAAGAATTTAAACAGTGAATCAGTCATATGGCAGTCACAGACACTTTAGTTCCTCCCTGAAATATATAGATAACAGTATCTGATGTACATTTCCTGAGTTGTTTTACAGATGTAAAAACCGTCATCAAATGGAAATGGTTAACTACTTGATGACCATGAGCACACAGCCCCCAGACCTACTGGAGCCTGAGGATTGATAATGTTAACCCCTGTGACACCACCCTGTTACCTCACCACCAACCAATAAGAGAACTGTGCATGAGCTGATCACAAACCCTGCAACTCCCCTCCCTCACCTTGCCTTTAAAAATGCTTTCTTGAAACCCATTGAGGAGTTTGGGTTTTTTGAGCATTAGCTGCCCCAACTCCTTGTCTGTTCCTTTACCACAACCCAGGGTCAGTAGATTGGCTTTATTGCATGTGGGCAAGCGGACCCAAGTTGGGTTCAGTAACAATGTCACACAATTAAACTTTATGAAACACCATCATTTGAGTGCCTTATTTCTCATACACATGCTCTTAAGTAAATGTTAAGCTTCTTTAGAGCAGAGAATATTTTGTACTTCATTTTTATGCTTCAGCCCCATGGTACTTAGTATGGTGCTAGGTTCTGCAGTAGCTGCTTAATGAGTAGATGTTGATTGACTGATAAAAACATGGGAAGAAACTTATTTTTGAACTTAGAGAAATTGTTGGTACAGTCAGTTCTTAATTATCTGCGTTGAGGGAAATAGTTGATGCAAAACAAAGACTAATATACAAGTCATTTCCATTTGGCTTTGGAATGCATTTCCATAATTAACTTTTCATTTGGGTCTATTGCTTGGCTAGAGAATACATTTCCAACAAAATAATAAAGTTGCCACGTTAATTTCCAACTGTGGTCAAAGCTGGAATGCTGTCTCACTATAGACGAAAGAGGGGAAGAAATATTGAAAAGGCCTATTGCATTTTTAGTCTGCACTATACTCATTTACTATGAAATGAGCTTGGATTATTTGTTGCTATCTTCTCTCTATCACTTTTATCTCCCTGACTACATGCCTTCTTGAAAGCAGGAAACATACCTGCATCTTACTTTATAGGTGCCCTAACATTTAGAATATCACCTTTCATGGAGTATACAAGTATCTTCAAATTCTATTAGTTGCTTCTTTCTCTTGTATACCTAGGTGAAAAACGTAGGGACTTGTTTAATCCCAAACATCTGGATACTCCTAGACTAATGAAGTACAAGCCTCCTGCTTCTTCCCCAGGCACTTACTACATGAATGTATATTTTTTCTTTCAGTCTTAAAAAAAAAATGAAAACAACAACAACAAAAAAACAACTTAGATAAAATGAAGTTGGACAAAAGCAGACTGTGGTTGTTTACAAAGAATATTTTCCTTGGGGGAAATAATTTATCTCCCATTTGTGAGGTTTAGAGCAGAATGACCAATGACACCTTGTATGTTATTTCTTCATTTTACAAAGCATGTTCAAAGTCATTACTATACCTAGTCCTAATAAAAACATATGTGAGGTGGGCAAGGCAAGTATTTTCGTTACAGTTTTACAAATGAGGAAACAGAGTGTCTTTCCTAGGTTTGCAAAGACCAAGGCTAACACTTAGGTCTATTGATACTCATCCACATGTCTTTTCATTCAAATGGATTAATAAAAATGCTTTGCATTTGTACAGAACATTAAAGTTCAAAAGTACTTATATATATATATGGGGCAAATAAAGTGGACAGAGTACTTCTCAACAGTGTGCAAAATGAAATTGGATCTCTTTAGGTTTTGAGTCAGGACCATAATACAGAAATCTGGAGATGAGTAATCAGTGTTGCCATGCACAAAGTTGATAATGCCTTAGCTGTTATAAAAAAGCCACTTACTAAATGTTTGCTTTTGATAAGGTAAAGAGGAGTTGGTACCTTCATCCCCTTGGAACCATTTTCAACTCAGTTACTCATGATTTTTCTTACCCAGACAACATCAATTGGTGACTAGGTCATATTCTCCTTTTCACTAATGATCTTGGGAAAGCTTTTCTATAGTTTCTTTTTAAATTTTTCATTCATTTTCAATTCTCACCACTGGTGAGTGCCTAAGCTTTAAATGAGTAGATGAGATGTAATCCTCTCAAGTTGATTGTAATTTTAAATGTTTGTCTTATGAGGTATGTGTGTATGTGTATGTGTATGGATATATAAATATCCATCATTAAGATTCAACTGAAAAATTTCAGTGATGTTTTTTATGTATTTCTTTCCATTTCTAACTTCAGTAATGAATTGGGACAATGTAGTAGGTAATTATCCTATTTTACCTTTGCAACACAAAGGACAGTATCATTACATGTTTATTAAACATATTGACTTGCTTTCTTGCATTTTTTTGTTTTCACTTCCCATACCTCAAAGTTTAAAACCAGAAGAAAGGAACAGGGAACGTTCAATGAAAAGCTAAGTTTACTTGCTATAATTTTCAAAAGTTATATCTCAGAGAGCCTAACTAGAAATAATTGAACAGACATCTAATATAGAAAAAGACACTTATGTATTTACCTACATTTCTCAAATAATACCTGATTGATATTTTGCTGCAAGAGTATATTTACTGACTAGTTATACTAACATCACCATCACTGCCTATAAACTGTGTGTATTTAACATACTATGTGTGCCTTCAATAATTGAAAATAAAAGAAGTTTAGTAAATTTGAAATCAAAGCAAAAGGAAACAAACTCATATTCATTGCTACGATATCCAATTTAAGCTCTTGTGAACACCAGAATGGCTTTAAATCATATCTCTATCTATGTATAGATACATGTATATGCTACATGTTTTCTAGTATACATGCATACACAAAACCATAACCACATTGGGTCATTTAGTTTTTCAAACTTCTTTTTTTATATCATTTCTACTCAGTATGAATAAATCCCATAGAAAGGTTTTTAGTCTCTTAAAACTTAGCTTCTGGTAGGAATGAGAATTTGTAAGGTTGAGGGTACATTAACTCTTTCAGATGACTTATGTCCCATTTTATGTTCTGAAAAAGATGATTTCTCAGATGAGTCTCTAGTGGCCTGAAAGGGTTTATGTACCCTTTAACCAAGCAGTATGTTCTTCTCTCACCATTAGCATCATGCACCAAATGTCCATCAATTCCCTAAACAAAGTTTGAAAAATGGAGCTCATGGTAATTTCAGGCTGAAGTTCAAACAAGCAAGACTCTTCAAATAAAAAATTTTTGAACTGACTGATCTGAAAAACCATATGCTCCATTGAGACAGTTTCTTAGAATGTGATTTCTAAGAGCTAAAGAGATAATTCTTAATACCTGTATTTAAAATCAAAACATATAAAGGAATAACAGTGGAAACATGTTATACCCCTTTCTCTTGTCAAATTGAAGTTATGCCAGGATCACAAGCTAATGTTTTCTGTTTACTTGCCAGAATGTTGTTTAACATTAATCATTTTGCAATGACCTCTAACATATTAAATAAACATTTATTACGACAACTTTCTATAAAGCATTGTGCTAGGCTTGTTGTACTCAAAGATGAATAAGGATCTCTATCTCAAAAGATTTTATAACCCAGTGTTCAAAACACACATGCACATAAGCAGAGTACAGGCAAGTCAGTGAGCACAATAATCAAAATATTAAAATGTTATGAGAACACAGGGGACAAGGAAATTAATTTTGATTGCTATGATTAAGGAAGACTTTGTGGAAGACACGAGCAGCTAATTTTTAAATTAGTTTACAAACCTTTCAAAAAGAAATGCTTTTTCTTCTGAAGCAACACATTATTTCACAGTGAACAAATGTGGAATTCATCTCAGATTTACAAAGCTTTCTGACCCTAGAGGCAGCACAATACCATGGTTACAAGCACAAGGCTTGGAGTCTGAAGGACCAAGACTTACTTGAATCCTGGCCCTCATTAACCAGACTTGTAACATACATGATCTCACACACGTGTTTGAATCTTTGAACCCCTATAGCCTCAATTCTCACATATTTGAAATGGGGTTAATCATAGTACTTCCCCTATAGTATTGCATTAGAGATCACTTAAGTTTATACAGACACCTATATATTCTTAGCACTGTGACGGGCACATGACATTCACTAAACAGTTGCTATTATTACTATTTTATCATTTTTATTTTTATTATTATAGATGATCATGCCTTCTACTGCAAATCAATGCACAAATAATGGAAGTTAAAAAAAAAAAGAAAACTTGCTTTCACTGCAGAGGGCCTGGGTTCAATCCCTAGTTGGGGAACTAAGATCCTACAAAGCATGCACAGTGGACAAAAAACAAACAAAACAAAACAAAACAAAACAAAAAACTTCCAATACCATTATGAAGAGTGTATATTTCAAAGAATGCTAACAATCTTCCTTTTTTAAAAACGCAATATTTTCCCCCATGTGATTTTCTAAAACAATTTGCTTTTCAATGTATGCATTTTCTCTATTACTGCTCCCATATGCTCACTGTCTCTTTTCTTCCTTCCCTTTCCTTTCCTTTCCTTCTTTGTCCTCCCTCCCTCCCTTCCTTCCTTCAATCCTGGACCCTCTCTCCCTGAGCAGTCTCATTTAAAAATGTTTTGCTTTGAACTTCCTAATTTTCTGAGTTTGAGACCAGCAGGCAATTAAAGGTAATGAGAGAGAGTCCGAGCCACTAAACTTCCCTCCAGTCTAACCTAAACCTCTCGACTTTTCGGCAGCTAGAAAACAGCCTGGATTAGTACATTCATACCAGAGAGGAAAAAAAAAAAAAAAAAAAAAAAAACCTTGCTCTTGAGGTTTCCGTTTTGCTTTTGTTTTGTCTATTTTTTATATGACATGTTCTCAAATGTGATTAATATTACTGAGGTTGAACACTAACCCTGTTAATTTTTCATCTTTTCAAAAATTATTCACTTAATAAAGAATAGTGGGAGAAAAATCAACGTAATTGAAGTGCAGTAGAGACCCCGAATCTGTTCTGAATTGTCTGGTCAGGGCAATGTGCTTCCTCCGGAACTTGATTTTTAACCACTTCAAATGACTCTCCCTCCTACTATGAGAAACTCCCAGGTGTTGATAGTTAGCTACAGGGTGTTAATGTCATTAACTTTCTGTCAGCTCCTTTTGTCAATGTGTTAATGGGGCCCCTGCTGCTCAGTCCTCCCTGCCCTCCAGTTGGTGAGATGATTTAGCCAGCAGTCAATCAAAAAGCTAAGCTGATTTGGGGCAATAGACAGCTCTGCCATTGACAAAAATCTATGTAAGTAAATGTAAGAAATTTGTCAACAGGATATAAGCAGTAAGGTCAACACGGTGGATAACGTGTTTTTTAGACAGTGTAAGATGTTAAGAATGGACCACAACGCATATTCTAAAGTCTAAGAAGCCCTCTTTTAAGAATGGTTTTTCCCGTTGGAAAAAGCAAGGAGCAGTAAGTAAAAGTGATGCTTAGATTTAAAATAAATAAAGAAAAACTGTTTCATAGTCACATGATTGGTCAAAAGACAAAAGCTGAAAAAATCAAAATCCTCATATAATGTCAAGTCCATGAGAACAAGCCTCAGGGAATTCTCTGGTGGTCCAGTGGTTAGGACTCCTCATTTTTCACTGCCTAGGGCCCAGGTTCAATTCCTGGTCAAGGAACTAGGATCCCAGAAGCCGCATGGTGTGGCCAAAACAAAACAAAACAAAAAACAAAACAAAACAAAAAACCCAAGAATGAGCCTCAGGATTGGCACAGAGACCACTCACAGTGCTCCCTCTCACCCCTCCTTAACATGGGTTATTTTTCAAAACTTTGAAACCGGATGTGCTTCTGAACCTCACCCTACCAATTTTTGCAATAGGTGCCAAACACAGACAGAGACTACAGAATTCCTGGTAACCTTAAAAGATAAAAAGAGATGACCCTTCGAAATTAATGAATTTAAAACCATGGGGCTATGACAAATAACTTTATGGGTTGCTATCCTGAGACAATTTGAGTTCACTACAATGACAAAGGGACAACAGTGATCAATTTCATCACCAGATATGGAAAATACCCTTCATTTAATGAATACGACCATTTTTTAAAAGCTCAAGTATGTAAAATTAGGCAGTGTCTGCTACATAGTAAACATTCAATTAATGAGTGAATATTATCATCATTTTTATAACTTACCCAAAAAGGAATATAGATTCTATTTGAATTCACTGTACAAACAATTGAACTTAAAACTTCTCCAATATTATTATGATGAGCATACTGGCATGAAGAATACAAAGAAATTTGCTTTTTAAAAAAATCAGAATAATAGCAAATTCTCACACATGGTATCCAGATTTTTGAACCATGTGTGTTTCAATATATATGGTGCTATTGTATCCATTATAGACCATCCCCTTTCATCCTAGAAACTCTCTCCTATGATTTATGAGAGAATTTTCTCCATTTCTCCCTGTTTTGTAGTCTTACAAAATTAATATTGCTTATTTTACTCCTTCCATTTTTTTTTTGAGTTGGAACAAGCAACCAATTTGGGGTAGAGAAAGGGAAGCAGAGTTGACAAGCTTCATTCAAAAGCCAATGACTATTGCTTAGGAGGCAGGAAATAGCCTGGGCCACTCCATTCATAGGAGAGGTATCATTCTCTTTTTTTTTTTTTGGTTAATTTTTTTGACATTTACTTTTAAAAGGTGTGGATTATCTTTTCTAAAACTGATTACACTTTACATGCTCTGAAAAGGTGATTCAATGTGACTCAAGTTCCTGTGAAAATTTATATGAAGAAAAGTTTTATAACTACAAGCACAGCCTACTACTCTTTCAACAATATCCCCTTTGATGTGTTAAGTCAAAGTAGGATCTTGGACCAGATGATCTCCATTGTCTCTATAGCTATAATATTCTGTGATTCAATATTCATTTACTGAGTGCCTTCATGTTGCTAGGTGCTATGCATTGGGATGAGCATATAGAAATTAACACACTAGACCTGATCTTGGCCACTGGGCCAGCAAGACAGAGAAGCAGGTAAATGCCAGACTGTCAGCAACTTGTGGTCAAATCTTCTATCTCGTGCACTGTTGTATTTCCATGGCCTGTCAATTCTGAGTATGTTATGAGTTCAATCAATACTGTGAAAGAGTAAGGGTGAACATAGGATGCTATGGTACTTAGCCCAACCTGGAGATTTGGTGAAGATTCAACCTGCATACTCACTTGCCCTTGGCCATCATGCCACTGCTGCTAACTATAGCACTGATGCCCTTCTGAAAGCCCAGAGGAGTGGCACTGCTATTCAGTTTTTGAATTCAGTTTTTGAACTCCTTATTGAGAGATTACTGTTTAAGTAGGTAAGGTTATTTTCAAGGGGAAACTACCCCCATACTTGTGCCCATAGTTATTCAATTTAAAAGGCCAGTGTCTGAAGCAAAAGAATTTATTGGCAGGGGACAGAAACATTGGAAAGATCATCCAGTACAAAGAATCCTATACTAGAAATAGGATCATGGCTCTAATTTTAAAACAGAATCAAGTACCCCACAAGAAAATATCCCTCTCTTTTGGAATTGCCAGAAGAGTAGAAAAAATATTAAGAAGGCACCAGAATTCATATATCATATATACATATGATGATTAAACATTTTGTTTGCCATTTTCTAGAAGATACAAACTCTCACTGGGTGTCCAAAGAGTCTCCCGAAGCAAGAATAATCTGAGCTACAGTTCTATCATTGTAATTTATTAATTTGGAGTTTTTAGACAACTCAACACAATAGTCTAACTTTTTCTCTAAAATAAATTGCTGTGTATTTTATTTTGCTTTTTAAAATATGATATGCAAAGTAACAGCCCAATACATTTTAATACAGTTTTCAATTCCCTAGTGGACAAACAGTCACACTATAGTGTCACTTAAATGAAGAATAACCATTCATCTGTAACATACAGATACAGAACGCTCTGGATTTTCATTTTAAAGCACTTAATTACCTGCATAAAGAGAGAATTAAAATAGAGTCCAGGCCAAGTTCATGAGCGTTTGAAATTACTTTTCTTTTTCTAAATGAGCAACGAAGACCCCTCAATGTTGTATGCTGTCGTGTGGCCACAAGCCAACTATAGAAGAAAATGTTAAAAAGAACAAGGGAATCAGGAATTAAATTCAAATATGTGAGGCAAGAATCAAAATCAAAAGTTGAAAAATGTAGGTGGTGCTTCCAGCCACAGGACAATATAACAAATCTGAAAGAAAAATCTAATCAGCAACAAAGTTAAATTTTCACATTAAATATCCTGATGTGGACAGTTATGTAATCCAAGGATATTTTTGAGGATTTCCTGCCACCATTCACCCACAAACTTATGTTCCCAGTATTCCTATTTATATAACTACTCACGATCACTAAAGGACCACACAAAATACAGTATTAATTCATGAACCAAAAGAGTGAATATAAAAATTTTTTTTCACATAAACCTAAATTGCCATTCTCAAGTAATTCAAGTTCAGGACCATAACTTCCAAGTTGGGCAGGAAAGAAAGCATATCAGAGAAGAAAAAGGCAATAGATTTAACCTTGAAACAAGGTGACTGCCGTATAGTTGTTGAAGGAATTTACTTATTATCAGATAAAGAATTTACAGTATTTATTCCCTCTTGAGATATAACATGGTGAATCAATCTGCAGTTCAAGATATTTATTTAAACCCAGAAGAGTAGGATATGGCTTTAACTTTTAAAAACCAAAAGAGAAAAAAAAAATCAGCTCTAATGTAGTTTATCTTTAGACAACAGATTTAACATTAAACAATTCAAGCTAAATATCATTTCTCAAGTTTTCCTTTCATATATTTCTGTAATTTATATGAATACACTATATGTAAAATAGGGATTTAAAAACATTTAGGTAGCAGGCAATGCCTAACGTTATACAGATAGCTATTACAATTTACTTAAATACATAATCTACTGATTAATTAATCTATCTGTCCATGCATGCATCCATTTTATTCTTCGGTAACCTTTCAGTCTACTGATACCAGTTATCCTCTGATTGCCCTTGAAAATGCACATATCACCTCAGGAAATACCTGCACACACACATAAAAAGAAAAAAAGAAAAAAAACCTCTGAGCAAAAAAATTATTCTGTTGATCATTTCCTTTAAACAATAAGGAGATTCTTTGTTTTGTTTTAGGTCACATCAAGCCTCAAAAGACTTACCTTGCATATCTTGTGGGCCTTGAAATGAAATTCGTCTTTGAGAAATGGCATTTTTTCTTATATAATTGTTCCCTTGCCTACTCTAGGATTCAAAACGTCATGAACTAAAATTTATGCTGGTAATATAAAAACAGCCTATATACAAATTCATCCAAACTGTGAATAGAATGGTAAGTTTAGAACTAACCACAAGGTAAATAGGTATATGGACAGACACACACACACACACACAGAAACTAACAAATAAACAAAGTGCTTAAATAAATAAAGGATATCGTCAGCTTTTCCACAAACTTATCACGTTGATTTTCTGTTTTAGGGAATTGCTTGATGTCACGTTCCAGATGAAGAATTTGTTGTTCCATTGCTGCAAGGTTGCTCTTGAGAATTTGAGCTGAAACTAAAGAACAATGTGCAAAGTGTTTAGAACATTTCTTTTACAACTAAAAGAAAACGGTATCAGTTCAAGTATTTTTTTAATGTGGAGAATAGTTCCATGAAATCAACTCACATTTTTCTGAATTACTACTCATAAAAATTCTACTCTCCATGAAATAAGTGAAAATGTGTAATATAATATACCAAATCATCATGTTTAATATGGCAACGTCATCATTTTATTCAGCCATTAGCTCAAATGAATCCATTTCTATTTAAATTTATTGATGGAATTCCTAATATTTCATTCTTTAAAATCTAATTTGAAGATTAAAGAGAAACTAAGGTTCAAAGAGATCCTATCTTATTAGTACGTGTTCTTGGCTATATAAATGATTTAAAGTTAAATTACATAAAAGGATCAAATATTTTTCTCTTGTTGAAAGATCCTGATTTTTATAAACCAATATCTATGGTAAAAGTTCCTGACTTTAGTACTTTTCATACTCATAGAGAAATGATAAATAACTGTTGATACAGAGAATTTAGAGCAAACCAGAGCAAACATGTGTGTGCATACACACCCACAAAGCTTCAGTGAGCCCTCAAATACTATCGTTAGTTGCTTTAATTACCCCTAACATTCTCTGCACTTTTCTTTTTCTCTCCTCATTGACAACCAATAATCTTAAGTATTGTATTCCAACTACTCTTAAATACGTGCACACTTTCCAGATCTCTCACAATGCTTTCTTTTCACAGAGGTACTTTTTTTATTAAGCTTACACTAGTTTATAGATACCTTATTACTCTATGACCGCCAATTATGTATGAAGACACTTCTATCAATATCAATGGCATTTGTCAGGGTTCTAGTTGAAAAGGCCAGGTAACTATTAGAATTTGATAGGTAGCCTGTGACATTGATTTTTTTTTTTTTTTTTTTTGCGATACGCAGGCCTCTCATTGTTGTGGCCTCTCCCGTTGCAGAGCACAGGCTCCGGACACGCAGGCTCAGCGGCCATGGCTCATGGGCCCAGTCGCTCCACGGCATGTGGGATCTTCCCGGACCGGGGCACGAACCCATGTCCCCTGCATCGGCAGGCGGACTCTCAACCACTGCGCCGCCAGGGAAGACCCCGTGACATTGATTTTTAAATCCAGGTCTCTGAAACAGTTCTTTTCATTAAAGGACCATGAAGCAGAAATAGAATAATATTACAATTCTTTTTTTTTTAAGTAAATTTCAGCCTCATTCAGAGGCATATCAGTATTACAATGAAAAATTCAAGAGACTGACAAAAATCAACCCCCTGGCAAATTTCAGCCAAAGTCTTCTGATACAAATTCATCATGCTGACATGTACACCTTTATAACTCAATGAGGAGAAATTGCTTAAATATACCTGGAAGTTCAAGAGACTGAAAATCAAACACCAACACTAAAGACAAATTATTTTTTTTCCTATTACTCTGTCAGTTCAAGTAGCTATGTCCAATTTAGTTCCATTTGTTTAGATCTGACAAGCTTGGAAATTATTCTTTATTGGAGAAGTCGAAGAGAGTTTTGTCCTGCCATAAATGTGCTAATGGCTCAGCAATCATTGCTTGCTTTATTTAAAAGATGAGTTTGCTGTGGAGGTAACCATTTTCTCTGACTTTAAATCTGAACTTTTTCACTTGGGTTTTTTCAGGAGATTCTTGCTAATTATTCGAAGGGTTTCTCCTTTCCCACTTGATTGACTGAAAAACTGAAGATATGAAGTTGACAAGTTGTTTATGTCATATAGGCTACACAGAAGAAATAAACTCATGACAACTTTCTGCAATAAACAAAATGTGCCCATAGGCGAGGTTTAAGTCACAATAGTAATCCTCCTGCTAAAAGCAATAGTAATTCCAGTAGTAAAAAAGGCGGTGATCATGAGGATTCTTCTGATTGTTCAACAGAGTAACAGCCTAATCAAGTTGCTATGCACACAAAAGTCTAGGTAACTCACATAACGAGACATTCTTTTTAATCCACTAAAATTGCTTTTACCCTAAAGTTGAATTTTGAATAAAACAATGTTTTCTAGACATCTGTCCTCCTCAGTTCTACCTATCAAATCCTTAGTCCTCTGTAAATCCCTCTAGAGCTCTAGTCCAAATTCTCTACCATTTATAGACACTTCTATTTGTTTAAGTGATCTTCCACACACCACCTTCTGCTTTAAGTGAGAATTTTTTTTTCGTTTTTTGTATATAGAGTCTCTGCTATAAAACCTCATGCTACTTAATGGTAAGATCCCTACCTAGTACTTGGCTTTTCCCTCAGTACTTACCACACATGGTACTCAATAAAGGTTTGTTGAATGAATATGTATATTTCAAGAAATTTTGATTCAGATTTAAATGTTTTCCCACTTCTGCAACTGGATGTGCATGTAGAAGTTAGATATAACCAAAGTGACTGGAAGTTAGCATATCAATTATTATGTGAGTATGAAAGGAAGCAGAAAGTTGAAGGAGATGCTTAGACAAAGGGAAAAGTGAGAAACAGAGATAAGGAAGAGAAGTAAGGGACACTTTTTTTCAGCTTCTCTATTCTCCCTCTCTAATAATTTATTAACATTATGAATGAACGAAGGAAAATAAAGTACTGGAGATGTAAGAATCCAAGGATGTTAGCCCACATGCAAACTTATGGCTGCATTAAAAGTGCCCTGCACTTTGTTTAACGCTTTGTTGTCACCATTTTGAAAGTCTTAGTAATTTTTTAAATGGGGCTCTGCAATTTCATTTTGCACTAGGTCCCCCTAAACATGTAGTCAGTCCTGGTCTCCATGTAAGACAAATAAAGCAACTCCAACTTGGAAGAGTTGGTTAAAGGGGCTGGGAATTTCACCTGCTGGCTCCTTCTCATTTCTTATTCTCTCCTTGGTGGAATTCTATTTCAAGGGGTGTTAATCTATGGTGTTGCATAAACTAGACCCACAACAGGGGTTTCACTCTACCCCTAAGTGGCTTACTTCGTTTTTGACAGTTGATATAATTAGAAAAATTTTATTTGCTTATAATCAAAACCAGCCTACTTGAACTCTTTTTACCCATTATTCCTCATTTTGCCTTAAATCAACACTGCTCAAGTCTACTCCCTATTTTACAGGAAAGGTGTCACTTGCATCTTCTTAATCTGCCCAGCTTACAAACACCCGGTTCCTTCAACTAGACCTCCTACGGTATAAGGGTTAGTCATTACTTATGCTCCTAAGTAATAACTAACATTTACTGAGTACTTACTATGTGCTAGATATTATTTTAAGTAGTTTTATGTATTAACTCTCACAAAAACTCTATGAGGTATATACTACTCTCAAGAAGGGGTATAGTATGAGCTAAATGATGTCTTGTCAGGAAATTGCAAATGTAAAGCAGTGTCTCTAGTTCTGGAAGGCCAACAACTTGAAATAAAATCTGGGAAAGGGGGTGGGGGGATAGATAAATTAGGAGGTTGGGATTAACATATACACACTACTATATATAAAATAGATCACCAACAAGGACCTATTGTACAGCACAGGGAACTATACTCAGTATCTTGTAATAACCTATAAGGGAAAAGAACCTGAAAAAGTATATATATATATATATATATATATATATATATATATATACATACATATATATGTGTGTGTGTGTGTATAACTGAATCGCTATGCTCTACACCTGAAACTAACACGATATTGTAAATCAACTATACTTCAATTAAAAAAAAATTTAAAAAATCTGTACCCATTGGCACAAGGGTATGTCACCTATACTTGGGGACAGGAGTCAGGGTCGACCTAGATTCTAACCTCTACCATATCCACTAATAGTTGGGTTACTTTGAGCCAGTCGCTTAGCCTCTCTGGGTCTTCATTTCCCAATGCGCAAAATAAAGATAATAATACTTTCCTTAAGTGGTAGCCATTCAAGTTAAATAATTTGATTAATATAAAGTTTCTATCATTATAACAAGTACATAATAGGTAATCTATAAATATTCATTTCATATTCTACTATCCTTCCCACCATATTCTACCAACAGACAAATTCCTACTGTAAACATGCCACCAAAAACTAAACAACAATTTAGATGTAATCCGAACCAAAAAGCAGTCATTCCCTACCTGCTACCTCACTATGGCCTGATTTAATATTGGTCTTCTTTCTAATCAAGAGCACTAAACTTAGATTGGGTTCTCTTTTTGTAGGTTTTACAGGGTACGTGGAATTTTACGTCTGGGAGGCAGTGACAGTTATACTAATGAACAGCCAATTTATTAGAGATACGAGCAAGTTCCAAATTTAAAGAATATTTCTGGAAATTAAAATCTGTGCAGTATTATTTCTCTGGAGACATTTACAAGTTAGTTACTTTGCTTTTCTAGACATGTCTAAATCATAAGAGATTTTTTGTAAGTGTTATAAAGAATTAACATATGTTTACCTGCCTGATTATTTGCCTTGAATACATTTGTTTTAATCTTAAGAGTTAGGAGACAATTTGATTATGTAACTAGTTAGATACTAGCCTACATTTCTTCTAATATATCTTCAGGGTGTGTGTGTGTGCATGCGTGCGTGTGTGTGTGTGTGTGAAAGAGGGAGAGAAAGACAGAAATATATATATATATATATATATATATATATATATATATATATATATTTTTTACTGGAGGTGGTAGGGAGATGTAAGGCAGCTGGTGTTCCAGGAACATTTAAGTACCAGAGTGGGTTAGAAATGCTTGTCTACTGCATAGCCCCCACCTCAGGGTTTATTGTTGTGCCTGTCATTATATTAGTTCACTAATATAAATTAAGGAGTCTTTAGTGACAGGGCAAACATTTTCTATCTGAGTAAATTTCCACTACAAGCATTTTCAATGACTGATTAGTCAGTCTGGTGGCACTTTAACTTTTTTCACTAATTTCATTTTTTACATCTGCTACTGAATCACTGAATCTGAATTATAACACTAAAAAATTAAATTATAGCTATCAGGTTCTTTATTATGGCTTTCTTCCTTATACTCCATAAATAACCTTTTAAGCTTAGTACACTTTCTTGAGTTATACGTAGGTAGAAACCTTCCCCACGAATCTAATTTATCTGCTTACTTCAGTTGAAAAATATACATATAGTACTTCATTGCTGGCTTCAAGCAAATATATGAGAGTGGCCTGATCTTTATTCAAAACATTTGAAATGACAGACTTGCTCCAATTCATAATTTGAAGAAAAGTAAAGTGTAAGAAAAATATTTTAAGTGAGATTTTTATATGGAAAGACTCTTCAATTACATAGTACCTAAGAGAACTGATATGCATTTAAGGAAAAAAAAAGTCACAGTACTCTGGTGACATTCTCCAGACCATGTGCAGAATGTGTAATTTTATGTAAATATAAAAGCTTTTCCAGCAACTTGAGGAATTTTTTCCTCTGAATTAAAATTTTCTATTAATTTTACCCATTGACAAAGTAACCCAGCACTTCTTGACATCTTTGCTCTAAGAAAGGCCAGGTAACAATTGACTCTTGCAAGTCTGTATGTGAATAGGCCCCAACCTGATTATAAGCAACCTGTAATTTTCTTTAACTGAATATATTTAGTTGAAGAATTACTATCAGCCGAGCAGCATAACATTAAAGTGACTCATCCAGAAAGCACATGTATAAAAGAAAAGGACATTACAAGCAGCCCAAACAATAGGCACAGTTGTATTCTTTCTCAAGTATATTTATAAGTTAATAGTTTCATTTTATATGACTGTGATACACAAAAATGAAACAAATGTGTTTATACAATAAAAATAGCAAAGGTTCAGTCAGCACTGTGGGCTTCTCAGGCCTTTAAAGAAAATAAGTGATAAATGGCACCCAAATAAGAAATTCCTCTAATTAAAAAAAAAAATCTGTTAGAGAATGACTCATTCTTAGGAGAAAAAAAAATTGTTAAAAAGTCACCTTGGGCTTCCCTGGTGGCGCAGTGGTTGAGAGTCCACCTGCCAATGCAGGGCACCCGGGTTCGCGCCCCGGTCCGGGAAGATCCCACATGCCGCAGAGCGGCTGGGTCCGTGAGCCATGGCTGCTGAGCCTGCGCGTCCGGAGCCTGTGCTCCGCAACGGGAGAGGCCACAGCAGTGAGAGGCCCGCATACTGCAAAAAAAAAAAAAAAAAAAAAAAAAAAAGTCACCTTAACAGAAAACACAACTTAACTAGAGTCCTTACTAAATGAAATTTTAAAACGTATGTCCTCAATGTGTGTTCACAAGAGCCATCCATCACTTGCCCCTGGAACATGTGCGTTTGGGTATAAGGTGCAGTTTTTCTCAATCGGATCCATAATACGGCCTGAACTGATGCTGAGAGCAGAGGAACATCCATAACAAAACATGAAAACTACTTTATAAACCATATACATGTTTAACTCGAAAAGCTTCACTAAGTATATTTCACTGTCTGGGTTCATACATTTGTACGAGATCTCAGCCTGTAAACCTCAGTCTGAATGTATTTTTTTTAAAGAAAGAAGTGGAGCCTTCTAACGAAAAGAAAAGACAAAACAAACAAACAACCTTGCTAATAACTATGGAAGGTATGGTGAAAGGATAGCCGGGGTAAAGGAGGAGAGAAGAAAAGTTTAAAACCCTCTGAATCATGATTTGCAACCCAAAATTCTGTAGCCTGACCACCGACCCACTAGCACTGGACAGCCAAGTTGCCTGTGAAGCATCGAGTTCTTTCACCTGCTGTCTCTTCTCCAACTGTTATTCTGCCTGCAGCAAACACTATGTGTGAATTTTTAAATCAAAGACTAAAAAACAAACTAAAATCTCTTACTCTTGTTGACAGTCTTAGCTCAAGGCCAGGATTGGGAAGAACAGGTGCAAGCTGAAGCTTCTATAAAGCAATGCTAGATGTAGTCTTGTTGGAATAGTTTGTTCTCATTATGAAGAATCTTTTTTAAAGCTCATTTGTTTTTCTTATAGTAAAAGATCTCTCACTCACCCACATCACAAACTGGAATAATTTTAATGGGTCAAGTCATGTCTTTATTTTTTATTTATTTTATTTTTTTGTGGTATGTGGGCCTCTCACTGTGGTGGCCTCTCCCGTTGTGGAGCACAGGCTCCGGACGCGCAGGCTCAGCGGCCATGGCTCATGGGGCCAGTCGTTCTGCAGCATGTGGGATCTTCCCGGACCGGGGCATGAACCCGTGTCCCCTGCATCGGCAGGCGGACTCTCAACCACTGCGCCACTAGGGAAGTCCCCAAGTCATGTCTTTATTGAGTTGAGGCTTGGCTATACTGACTTGTCCTCCCTTGGAGATTTTATGTAAGTGGCTGGAATGGTATTCTCCTTAGCAAAAAAACTTGCTAGAACCTTCAGATATTGATAAATCCTTTATGGCAATCCTATATTAAAGTCTTCACTTGTCAGGTCTATGTAATGCATTTTTCTTTTGCTTGTAATCAGAACACAAGTGGTAAAAAGGACCCTTATGAAAGGAGGCTACTTAATATTACCTATAACAGGAGGCCTCAAAACTAAATTAGTGAAATTATGGAAAAATATGTAAAATGTAGACTTGTTGACTAAAGACTAGAAAGGACAAAGATCTTACAAAATCTGAAATTACATCTTTGTAAATTTTGGAATTTTGAGTCTATGTTTATGTATGCATTTAGTTTTGAGCTATAATAATTACTGAAAAAAATCACACAGAAAAAACATGTGAAAAACAACTATATTCAATGTTGCCAAAGTTCTGATAAACCAGCTGTGAGAAATGAGCACTGTTTTTTTTTTTTTTCACATCAAAACAACTACGGCTTCTTGAAAAAGCATTCACAAATGTTCTCATCCGAGGAACCATTTAATGGCAACTTTACTAACCCCCCTACTCCTGGTATATTATATCCTTAATAAGGTACAGAAAGATTATATTGATTGATAAACCATTTGAATACTTTCTTCCACGTGTTATTTGGCAAGAATTAAATACATGTAGGTAGTGTCATCATAAAGGTATAATGCGGGACTTCCCTGGTGGTCCAGTGGGTAAGACTCCATGCTCCCAATGCGGGGGGCCCAGGTTCGATCCCTTGTCGGGGAACTAGCTCTCACATGCATGCCGCAACTAAATAGCCCACATGCTGGGTTTCCCTGGTGGCGCAGTGGTTAAGAATCCGCCTGCCAATGCAGGGGACATGGGCTCGAGTCCTGGGCTGGGAAGATCCAACATTCCATGGAGCAACTAAGCCTAGGCGCCACAACTACTGAACCTGCACTCTAGAGCCCATAAGCCACAACTACTGAGCCCACTCGCCACAGCTACTGAAGCCTGCATGCCTAGAGCCCGTGCTCTGCAACAAGAGAAGCCACCGCAATGAGAAGCCTGCGCACCACAACAAAGAGTACCCCCCGCTCACCGCAAGTAGAGAAAGCCTGTGCACAGCAATGAAGACCCAATGCAGCCAAAAATAAATAAATAAAAATAGATTTAAAAAATTTAAAAAAATAAATAAAGCTATAATTCTATATTAAAAGACTGTTAGCCTTCTTGAGTGTAACTTTTGTGACTATGGCCAAATTATCCAAGAAATGTATTTCTGAACTCACTCATCAGGGAAATCACTGGAACTGTACGATTTTGCAAGGTTATTCTTGCACTTGCCTGGGTTTTCCCGGAACAAGTCTAATGAGTGAAGTCCACAGATATGTACTTACATAAAGCCATCGACTTTCACCCAAACTGAATGCAGGTTGTCATGAGGTCAGTGTCAGTGCTGAGGTCATAATGCTGGAGTCATCAGAGTCCCTTCCACATTAGTGCTGCTTGAATTGGCAGTTCTGCTTGGCAGTAGGGTTACAGGTCAGATAAAAGAGGCTTGGGAAGGGTACAGTAAGGTTTGAGTTACATTTTCCTTCTTCATTAACTGACTGTGGATACTAAAAGGATTACTATATGCCCCCAGATAAGAGATTGGCAGTGCAAACTAAACAAATTAGAGGATATAACTGTAATGATTTTCTAAGTTCCTCACCACTGAAATCAGTCCATAAATAAACTGGGGCTTTATCTGGGTGTTATCATCTCATAAATCTACTATACCTTAAGTGTTTTTGCCTAATAACCTAACAATGGATTCAAAGAGGAAATGAGGTTTGAGGGTAGGTGGGGCCTTTTAGGCCATGATAAGGACTTTAGGTTTCACCCTAAGAGTAATGGGAATGCACTGAAGGGCTTTAAGCAGGGGAGGCTGATGAAAATTACACTTTTAAAAAGATTGAACTCTGGCAGCTATGTGGAAAATGGAGGGAGGGGGTCAAGAATAGAAAAGGGGAGAAGAGTTAAGAAACAATGATTATGGTCTAGACAGGAGGTGATGGTGGCTTGGATTAGGGTGACCAAAGATGGCTGTGGTATGTAATTTAGACACAGAGCTGACTGGGCTTGGGGTGAATAAAATGTGAGTGGTAAGGAAGAAGGGATTGTTAAGAATGATTCCTGGGTTTCCGGCATGAACAAAGGAAACGGAGACATCAGGAGGGAGATTTTGGGGGAATATTCGTGGGTTTATTCAGCTTTGGACTAACTAAGTTTCAATTGTATGAAGCATCCAAGTTGAGATTGAAAATAGGAGGTTGGATATATGGATCTGGAGGTCAGAAGAGAGTTCTGAGCTGGATACAGGAAATAGGGAGGCATTTGTATACAGATCCAACTTCAGTTACATTGTTTCATTATATAATTTAGTACAGTTAGTTTTCTGGCTGTATAAGTCTAGGTAATAATTCCTCATCCTTGACTCATTCCAAGTACAGACATTTCTAGATGTTGGGTAAGGTCATTCTCCTCCAGGCTATGCTTGTAATTTATTCCTATTTTTCCTCTTTCCTCTACTTTGCTGTGAGTTACTCTGAACTTTCATAGGTACCAGGGATATTCCTATTGTCCCCCTGAAAAAAGTCTTGCTGTTATACTTCTCTTGAAACAAATATTGCTAACAACAACCACACAGCTAATTGCATTTGGAGGTGGGGGGAGTACACAAAATCTAAAAGCTGCAGGCCTTTAAAGCACAGAGTCAAGAAAATATCTGCCTAAATTTCCTTAAAAGAAGGAGAAATCTGAAAGACTCGATTGTTTTTCCTTCACAGTGTACATAATTGATACATTAACACTGGTACAAGTGGAAGGGTTAAGGGTGGTTTAGCCAATATAAGACAAAGTAGGTTTCATCCTTCTTTGGTCCCTCTTTCCCACCAGCTCCACTTGAGGTATTCATGGCAAGCATGTCTTCTTCCTGTTTGTAGCTCTACAAACTTATTTTAGGGTATACACATTTCTAGCTTTCACTGTTGCTTGTTTTTCTTTGAATGGTCATTGAAATTAATTGCAGAGCTTCTTATCAGTGAACTTTTTTTTTTAAGGCTGACAGCAGTGATTACCTGTATTTTAATCAGAGTGGAACAATATAGTTACCACTCCTGAGTGTACTGAGTAGAAAGGGATGCTGCACACATCTGCTTTAGTTCCCAAGTCAGTAACCCTGCTGCTGCCCTGGACGTGATAAAGTCCTTCTCTCCTTTATTTTTTTTAAAGGATCTATTTATTTATCCCTTTATTTTTACTTCTAAATTTTTTAAATTAATTTCACCTTCCATCAATTTCAAAAGATCCATCACTGTCCCTCCAGTTAGTCGGCGAGTTACATTTGCCACTGTAATCTCTATCCTTCAGTATTTGAAAATAAATGTTTAACAATTATGGTCCTTTTACCGAAATTATTTTGCCAATTTATAAAGGATTTGGAGGTCTTCTATGGAGCCAGTAATGGATAAGAAAACTCAAATAAGAATTCCACCCAAATGGTCATTACTTTCAACCTCAGTCAACTAGAAATTAATATTCATTATGTAGGTCTATCAATTTCCCACCAAAATCAAAACCACTATTTCAGTATTAAATATGGTTGGCTGCTAAAAGTTGCAGAATAACATTTTTTAACCTGTGATCACAGGAAATTCTAACCATGACACACAACCAGATGTCATGCTGGTAATACTTGCTGACAAACGAGATTTAGCCCTGAACATCATACATGTTCTTCCAAAACAGTTTTTCTAGTAGCTCAAAGTAGCCAAACGTTATAAAACATGTTTCAGCATTAAAATACTGTATTCAACCACAATTAACGCTAATTTACAGAATGTGGTAAAACACACGTAGCGGAGTGCCCAGCACTACGAGGTGCTGACTAGTGTCAGTAGAATTGGGATTGGAATCCGAATGAACAATACATCTGACGAAGTAGTCCTCCTAGAATAGAAACACACTTCCAAATTAGTCAACAATGGCGTCATAAAATCTGGTTCCACACTATGCCAGACTTATTCTTTAAAAACTAAAACCTGATTTTGCCACCACAATACTTAAAATCTTTCAGTATCCAATGGTGTGCTATGCTATGGTGGAGAAAAAAAGCATGGCCTTTGGAGTCAGACACACCTATTTCAAATTCTTTATCCACTACTTATTATGCGATTCTGGGCAAGTTACTTCAACTTTATGAACCTTCGTTTCTTCATCAGTGAAATGGGGAAAACAATTCCAACCTTATAAGGTTGTCATAGTGATAAAGTGAAATGATGTAGACAGAGCTCTTATCATATAAACTAGTACCTTATAGAATTAGAAAGATGTTATTTCTTTTTGTGCTCCCCTCACATACAGGATCAATATGTATAAGGCCTTTAAATAGATGACTTCCATCTCCTTATCTCTCATTTTCATTTAAGGTCATTCTTCCACACTTAATGCTCCTGAACTGCCATCCTCAGCTTCTCTTTCATGTCTCCCTCCCTTGGTTCACATTTCTCTGCCTGGAATATCTTTCTGCTACCCTGGACTAATGAACTCCCATTCTTCTTCTTCTTTTTAAAGAATAAGCAACTTTTAATTATTTCTTTGTGGAAGTTTTAAGCACAGTTTTTGTTTTTACGAAAGTTATAAATGTACATAATTTATAGAGTCAAATCATTCTATAAAACTGGTTACGAAAATAGCACCTGCTGTCTCCTGCCCCCTATTTCCCACTCCCCAGAGGCACTTGCTTCCTTTTACTTGATTAAAAAAAAAATTTTGCCCTCCATAATGGGGGGATAAAAGCAAATGTTACTACTTCTTATTTTATTGTATGTTTTTGTTTTTCCTTCTCAGCTTTATTGAAATATAATTGACCCATAGGATTATGTAAGTTTAAGTATACTGATGTGTTGATTTGACACATTTATGTACTGCAAAATTATCACCACCATAGCTTTAGTTAACACCTCCATCCTGTCACATAATTATCATTTCTTTTTTTGTGGTGAGAACATTTAAAATCTACTCTCTTAGCAACATTCAAGTATCTGATACAATATTATTAGTTATAGTCACTATGCTGTATAATAGATCCCCAGAACTGCTTAATCTAATAACTAGAAGTTTGTACCCTTTGACTAATATCTCCCAATTTATCCCACGCCACCCTGGTAACCATCACTCTACTCTCTTTTTCTGGAATTCCCATTCTGTTCAAGGTCAACTTGTCTATGTTTTTCATGACATCTCTAGATGTAGTAACCCCATTCTCAGTGCTTCCATAGTACTTTTGATTCTTTTAAGGTTTTTTCATTGCATTCTAATAGTTTATACGGCTATTTCTCTCAAAAGAATTTTAGTTCCTTGAAAGCACAGTGAGGCTATCAAAAATATTTTCCTATTCTCAGCTTTTAACACTGTACCTGCCATACAGTGAGTGCTTAATACATTTTGTCTGAACTGAGACACCATGTTTCTTTTACCCAATTAGTAAACATGATTTTTAAAGTGTAGACTACTTTGTACTGCTGAGGGTACAGTTACAGAAACTCTTGTACAATGTAAACCGAAAAAAAAAATCATAACTTTCCAAGAAAAGAATTAGAGTTAAGTGGCTTATAAATATTCTAACATTTGACACAGTAATACTAGTTGTTGTTAACTATCTTCAAAAAAAAAAAAAAAGCCTGAAAGAGAAGCCAGGCTTTTAGCCAAAGAAAATCATATGATCTTATATAAAATGACAATCTAGATGATTAGAGTTAAGGGAATAATTAAGTAAAAACTTTAGTACAATGATATGAATGATAATTATATAGCCAATAATGAGAAATTCACAAAAACTTTGTAATACATGTGATTTCTTTCATATTAATTGAAAAAAATCATCTTATGAAAGTTTATGTACAGTAGGATCTTAACTGTTTAATGCATTTTGTTTTAATAATCTCTTTGTAAAAGAAAAGACACTCCCTAACTTTGAATGGTACCCCCATATCACTCATGTTCATTCTGAATTTTATAGGAGATACAATATTGGGACATAGGGTGAATCTGATAGTTAACAAAGAAGGGAAAGAACCTTTTTAAGTGTATAAGGAGATTCTATGAAGCAACACCTACCCACCAAAAATCACTGGATATGTCTCAGGTCCTGAAGAAATGAACTACCTTAGAGGCACAAAGGATGTTTTAAATCTGTCATCTTCCATAAGACCCCCCCCAAAATATCTGAACTTTGTCATGAAGAATTTTCAATCCATTCAAATATGTTCCTGAAAAGTCCCTCCACCCCTGCAAAAAGGGACTCATCAAATATACAAGGGAGGGCTACAGAAACCTTTGGGTAATTTAAATAGGAACTAGTTTTGAAAGCCATGTAAAGAAAAGCTGTCGAAAACCTTCATTCATCTACACAGATGGGAAAACATTCGGCAAAGTAAAGGTGAATAAAGAGCTCAGAGACTTTGAAGTATTCTGGAAAAAATACCTACAAGCACATACACACATAATCTGGTCAAAGGCCCTTCGGATTTTTCAAATGCCTCATGATCAGTTACGAAATCAGGGAAAGGAAAGTGAAAATAATTGTGAATACAAGCACCACAAGGTAATACCTTACGTATTGTATGTCCTCAAATATATAAATACATGTATAAATTGTTATTCCAGATCAAGAGTTGGCAAACTACTTGCACATAGGCCAAATCTGGCTCACTGCCTGTTTTTATATGGCCTGCAAGCTAAGAATGCTTTTTACATTTATAAGTGGTTGCAAAAAAATGAAAAAATAAAATTTGTGACACATGAAAATTGTATGAAATTCAAATTTGTGTCTATACGTAAAGTTTTATAGGAACACGGCCATTGACACATTGCCTATGGCTGCAGAGCTGAGTCCTTGTGACATGGATGTTGTGTGGTCAGCAAAGCCCAAAATATTTAACTTCTGACTCTTGATGGGAAATGTCTGCTGACCTGTGTTCTATTTTTTTTTAATTGAGATATAATTGACATATATCTTTGTATTAGTTTTAGGTGTACAATGCACTGATTGGATGTTTGTATATATTGTGAAATGATGACCACAATAATTTAGTAACATCCATCACATCACACAGTTACAAAATTTTTGTGTGTGTGATGAGAAATTTTAAGATCTAGTCTCTTAGCAACTCTCAAATATATAACACAGCATCATAACTACAGTCACTTGCTATCCATTACATACCTCCCTAGAACTTGATTATCTTATAACTGGAAGTCTGTACCTTTCAACCACCTTCACCCATTTTGCTCACTCCTCACCCCTCACCTCTAGCAAACACCGTGAGCTCTAGATGAATAAAAGTACAATCTTGGGAGGGGCAATAGCAATTTCCTAGCCCAGATCGCTCATGAGGATATGGAGAAAGAGAGGAATCAAAAGTGACTGTCGACTTCCGGGTAAAATGGCGGAAGAGTAAGACGCGGAGATCACCTTCCTCCCCACGAATACACCAGAAATACAGCTACACGTGGAACAACTCCTACAGAACACCTACTGAACGCTGGCAGAAGACCCCAGACCTCCCAAAAGGCAAGAAACCCCCCACATACCTGGGTAGGGCAAAGCGGAGAGATCCCCACACAGAGGATCAGTGCCGAGTGGCACTCACCAGCCTGAGAGGCTTGTCTGCTCGCCCGCCGGGGCGCGCAGTGCTTGAAGCTGAGGCTCGGGCTGCGGTCAGAGCGCAGGGAGAGGACTGGGGCTGGCGGCGAGAACTCAGCCTGAAGGGGGCTAATGTGCCACAGCTAGCCGGGAGGGAGTCTGGGAAAACTCCGGAGCTGCCGAAGAGGCAAGAGACTTTTTCTTCCCTCTTGGTTTCCTGGTGCGCGAGGAGAGGGGATTAAGAGCGCTGCTTAAAGGGGCTCCACAGACGGGCGCGAGTCGCGACTGAAAGTGCGGAGCCCAGTGAAGGGCGTGGGACGCTGGGGCTGCTGCTGCCACCGCCAAGAAGCCTGTGTGCGAGCGCAAGTCACTGCCCACACCGCCCTTCCGGGAGCCTGTGCAGCCCGCCACTGCCGGGGTCCCGGGATCCAGGGGCGGCTTCCCAGGGAGAACACACGGCGCGCCTCGGGCTGGTGAAACGTCACGCCGACCTTTGCCGCTGCAGGCTCGCCCCGCACTCCGTGCCGCTCCCTCCCGCCCGGCCTGAGTGAGCCAGAGTCACCGAAGAGGCTGCTCCTTTAACCCTGTCCTGTCTGAGCGAAGAACAGACGCCCTCCGGCGACCTACACGCAGAGGCGGGGCCAAATCCAAAGCTGAGACCCAGGAGCTGTGAGAACAAAGAAGAGAAAGGGAAACCTCTCCCAGCAGCCTCAGAAGCAGCGGATTAAAGCTCCACAATCAACTTGATGTACCCTGCATCTGTGGAATACATGAATAGACAACACATCATCCCAAATTGAGGAGCCCGGAGTCAGTGCTGTGCCTCTGAGGTGGGAGAGCCAACTTCAGGACACTGGTCCACAAGAGACCTCCCAGCTCCACATAATATCAAACGGCAAAAATCTTCCAGAGATCTCCATCTCAACACCAGCACCCAGCTTCACTCAACGACCAGCAAGCTACAGTGCTGGACACCCTATGCCAAACAACTAGCAAGACAGGAACACAACGCCACCCATTAGCAGAGAGGTGGCCTAAACTCATAAAATGTCCGCAGACAACCCAAAACACACCACCAGACGTGGACCTGCCCACCAGAAAGACAAGATCCAGCCTCACCCACCAGAACACAGGCACTAGTCCCCTCCACCAGGAAGCCTACACAACCCACTAAACCAACCTCAGCCACTGGGGACAGACACCAAAAACAACGGGAACTACGAACCTGCAGCCTGCAAAAAGGAGACCCCAAACACAGTAACATAAGCAAAATGAGAAGACAGAAAAACACACAACAGGAGAAGTAGCAAGATAAAAACCCACCAGATCTAACAAATGAAGAGGTAATAGGCAGTCTACCTGAAAAAGAATTCAGAATAATGATGGTAAAGATGATCCAAGATTCTATTTCCCAGATCCAAAATCTTGGAAATAGAATAGACAAAATGCAAGAAACAGTTAACAAGGAACTAGAAGAACTAAAGATGAATCAAGCATCGATTAAAAACACAATACATGAAATAAAAAATACTCTAGATGGGATCAATAGCAGAATAACTGAGGCAGAAGAACGGATAAGTGAGGTGGAAGATAAAATACTGGAAATAACTGCTGCAGAGCAAAATAAAGAAAAAAGAATGAAAAGACCAGAGGACAGTCTCAGAGACCTCTGGGACAACATTAAATGCACCAACATTCGAATTATAGGGATTCCAGAAGAAGAAGAGAAAAAGAAAGGGACTGAGAAAATATTTGAAGAGATTATAGTTGAAAACTTCCCTAATATGGGAAAGGAAATAGTTAATCAAGTCCAGGATGCACAGAGAGTCCCATACAGAATAAATCCAAGGAGAAATACGCCAAGAAACATATTAATCAAACTGTCAAAAATTAAACACAAAGAAATCATATTAAAAGCAGCAAGGGAAAAACAACAAATAACACACAAGGGAATCCCCATCAGGATAACAGCTGATCTCTCAGCAGAAACTCTACAAGCCAGAAGGGAGTGGCAGGACATAATTAAAGTGATGAAGGAGAAAAACCTGCAACCAAGATTACTCTACCCAGCAAGGATCTCATTCAGATTTGATGGAGAAATTAAAACCTTTACAGACAAGCAAAAGCTGAGAGAGTTCAGCACCACCAAACCAGCTTTACAACAAATGCTAAAGGAACTTCTCTAGGCAAGAAACACAACAGAAGGAAAAGACCTACAATAACGAACCCAAAACAATTAAGAAAATGGGAATAGGAACATACATATCAATAATTACCTTAAATGTAAATGGACTAAATGCTCCCACCAAAAGACACAGATTGGCTGAATGGATACAAAAACAAGACCCATATATATGCTGTCTACAAGAGACCCACTTCAGACCTAGAGACACATACAGACTGAGAGTAAGGGGATGGAAAAAGATATTCCATGCAAATGGAAATCAAAAGAAAGCTGGAGTAGCAATTCTCATATCACAACAAAATAGACTTTAAAATAAAGACTACTAGAAGAGACAAAGAAGGACACTACATAATGATCAAGGGATCGATCCAAGAAGAAGATATAACAATTGTAAATATTTATGCACCCAACATAGGAGCACCTCAATACATAAGGCAAATACTAACAGCCATAAAAGGAGAAATCGACAGTAACACACTCATAGTAGGTGACATTAACACCCCACTTTCACCAATGGACAGATCATCCAAAATATAAATAAGGAAACACAAGCTTTAAATGATACATTAAAGATGGACTTAATTGATATTTATAGGACATTCCATCCAAAAACAACAGAATACACATTTTTCTCAAGTGCTCATGGAACATTCTCCAGGATAGATCATATCTTGGGTCACAAATCAAGCCTTGGTAAATTTAAGAAAATTGAAATTGTATCAAGTATCTTTTCCGACCACAATGCTATGAGACTAGATATCAATTACAGGAAAAGATCTGTAAAAAATACAAACACATGGAGGCTAAACAATACACGACTTACTAACGAAGTGATCACTGAAGAAATCAAAGAGGAAATTAAAAAATACCTAGAAACAAATGACAATGGAGACACGACGACCCAAAACCTATGGGATGCAGCAAAAGCAGTTCTAAGCGGGAAGTTTATGGCAATACAATCCCACCTTAAGAAACAGGAAACATCTCGAATAAACAACCTAACCTTGCACCTAAAGCAATTAGAGAAAGAAGATCAAAAACATCCCAAAGTTAGCAGAAGGAAAGAAATCATAAAGATCAGATCAGAAATAAATGAAAAAGAAATGAAGGGAACAATAGCAAAGATCAATAAAACTAAAAACTGGTTCTTTGAGAAGATAAACAAAATTGATAAACCATTAGCCAGACTCATCAAGAAAAAAAGGGAGAAGACTCAAATCAATAGAATTAGAAATGAAAAAGGAGAAGTAACAACTGACACTGCAGAAATACAAAAGATCATGAGAGATTACTATAAGCAACTCTATGCCAATAAAATGGACAACCTGGAATAAATGGACAAATTCTTAGAAATGCACAACCTGCCAAGACTGAATCAGGAAGAAACAGAAAATATGAACAGACCAATCACAAGCACTGAAATTGAAACTGTGATTAAAAATCTTCCAACAAACAAAAGCCCAGGACCAGATGGCTTCACAGGCGAATTCTATCAAGCATTTAGAGAAGAGCTAACACCTATCCTTCTGAAACTCTTCCAAAATATAGCAGAGGGAGGAATACTCCCAAACTCATTCTACGAGGCCACCATCACCTTGATACCAAAACCAGACAAGGATGTCACAAAGAAAGAAAACTACAGGCCAATATCACTGATGAACATAGATGCAAAAATCCTCAACAAAATACTAGCAAACAGAATCCAACAGCACATTAAAAGGATCATACACCATGATCAAGTGGGGTTTATTCCAGGAATGCAAGGATTCTTCAATATACGCAAATCAATCAATGTGATACACCATATTAACAAGTTGAAGGAGAAAAACCATATGATCATCTCAATAGATGCAGAGAAAGCTTTCGACAAAATTCAACACGCATTTATGATAAAAACACTGCAGAAAGTAGGCATAGAGGGAACTTTCCTCAACATAATAAAGGCCATATATGACAAACCCACAGCCAGCATCGTCCTCAATGGTGAAAAACTGAAACCATTTCCACTAAGATCAGGAACAAGACAAGGTTGCCCACTCTCACCACTCTTATTCAACCTAGTTTTGGAAGTTTTAGCCACAGCAATCAGAGAAGAAAAGGAAATAAAAGGAATCCAAATTGGAAAAGAAGAAGTAAAGCTGTCACTGTTTCCAGATGACATGATACTATACATAGAGAATCCTAAAGATGCTACCAGAAAACTACTAGAGTTAATCAATGAATTTGGTAAAGTTGCAGGATACAAAATTAATGCACAGAAATCTCTGGCATTCCTATATACTAATGATGAAAAATCTGAAAGTGAAATCAAGGAAACACTCCCATTTACCACTGCAACAAAAAGAATAAAATATCTAGGAATAAACCTACCTAAGGAGACAAAAGACCTGCATGCCGAAAATTATAAGACACTGATGAAAGAAATCAAAGATGATACAAATAGATGGAGAGATATACCACGTGCTTGGATTGGAAGAATCAATTTTGTGAAAATGACTCTACTACCCAAAGCAATCTACGGATTCAATGCAATCCCTATCGAACTACCACTGGCATTTTTCACAGAACTAGAACAAAAAATTTCACAATTTGTATGGAAACACAAAAGACCCTGAATAGCCAAAGCAATCTTGAAAACGAGAAAAGGAACTGGAGGAATCATGTTCCCTGACTGCAGACTATACTACAAAGCTACAGTAATCAAGACAGTATGGTACTGGCACAAAAACAGATAGATAGATCAATGGAACAGGATAGAAAGCCCAGAGTTAAACCCACGGACATATGGTCACCTTATCTTTGATAAAGGTGGCAGGAATGTACAGTGGAGAAAGGACAGTCTCTTCAATAAGTGGTGCTGGGAAAAGTGGACAGGGACATGTAAAAGTATGAGATTAGATCACTCCCTAACACCATACACAAAAATAAGCTCAAAATGGATTAAAGACCTAAATGTAAGGCCAGACACTATCAAACTCTTAGAGGAAAACATAGGCAGAACACTCTATGACATAAATCACAGCAAGATCCTTTTTGACCCACCTCCTAGAGAAATGGAAATAAAGACAAAAATAAACACATGGGACCTAATGAAACTTAAAAGCATTTGCATAGCAAAGGAAACCATAAACAAGACCAAAAGACAACCCTCAGAATGGGAGAAAATATTTGCAAATGAAGCAACTGACAAAGGATTAATCTCCAAAATTTATAAGCAGCTCATGCAGCTCAATAACAAAAAAACAAACAACCCAATCCAAAAATGGGCAGAAGACCTAAATAGACATTTCTCCACAGAAGATATACAGACTGCCAACAAACACATGAAAGGATGCTCAACATCTTTACTCTTTAGAGAAATGCAAATCAAAACTACAATGAGATATCATCTCACACCAGTCAGAATGGCCATCATCAAAAAATCTAGAAACAATAAATGCTGGAGAGGTTGTGGAAAAAAGGGAACACTCTTGCACTGCTGGTGGGAATGTGAATTGGTACAGCCGCTATGGAGAACGGTATGGAGGTTCCTTAAAAAACTACAAATAGAACTACCATATGACCCAGCAATCCCACTACTGGGCATATACCCTGAGAAAACCATAATTCAAAAAGAGACATGTACCAAAATGTTCATAGCAGCCCTATTTACAATAGCCTGGAGATGGAAACAACCTAAGTGTCCATCATCAGATGAATGGATAAAGATGTGCCACATATATACAATGGAATATTACTCAGCCATAAAAAGAAATGAAATTGAGCTATTTGTAATGAGGTGGATAGACCTAGAGTCTGTCATACAGAGTGAAGTAAGTCAGAAAGAGAAAGACAAGTACTGTATGCTAACACATATATATGGAATTTAAGAAAAAAAATGTCATGAAGAACATAGGGGTAAGACAGGAATAAAGACACAGACCTACTAGAGAATGGACTTGAGGATATGGGGAAGGGGAAGGGTAAGCTGTGACAAAGTGAAAGAGAGGCATGGACATATATACACTACCAAACGTAAGGTAGATAGCTAGTGGGAAGCAGCCGCATAGCACAGGGAGATCAGCTCGATGCTTTGTGACCGCCTGGAGGGGTGGGATAAGGAGGGTGGGAGGGAGACGCAAAAGGGAGGGGATATGGAAACATATGTATATGTATAACTGATTAAATTTGTTATAAGGCAAAAAATTTAAAAAATAAATAAATAAAATATATATTAAAAAAAAAAAGTGATTGTCCATGTATATACAGCCAGGTCTCTGGATTTCTGGTTCCTCTTCCAATCACAATGCACCTGAGTCTCTTTACAACAACTATTTCCATCCTTCTGAGGATAAATGCATACTGTGAATTCCACAAGGTGCAGCTGATTATATAAGCTTATTCTGCCAAATGCATCAACAGAATAATTATTTAACAGCTAAAAAAAGCATTTTTTATATAGCTAGCATAATACCACAGGCAGATAGGATCAAGGCACCTCTGGCAAAATTTGAAAAATCTTCAAATTAAGTAAAATATAACAGCAATAGGTGCATGCAGAAACTCAAAGCCAGGTCGTGTAAGCCAGCCAATATAAGAGGAAAAATCAGCCATTATAAAGTAATATGATATGTAATCTCAATGGCCAAATGATCACTTGTCAAAGTAACACAGAGGGATGCAAATCAAATTCTCCAGTATTGTATCTCTACCTTATATTTCCTTTCAGACTTTTCTAAAGATCTAATAAATAATTGACCAAGAAGTATACTATATAACTGATCTATTTGTAGTTAACTTGGGCTTTAAAATGATAATCCAATACATTTTAGGAAGTTGACAAGTTACACATCCCAGTGTTACACACACATGTGTGCACGCACACACACACACACACACACACACTCATTTTATTCTCATAACTACTCTGGGAGATATATCCTGTTATTATCCCTATTTACATATGAGGAATCTGAGGCAAAGGGAGACTAAATAATTTCCTCAAGGTTATATACATAGTAAGTGGCAGAACTAGTATGTGAAGTTATGTAGTCTAGTCTGTGCTTTTAACCAATATGCTCTACTGGCTCTTAGGAATAAGGAAAGGCAAGTTTTAGTTAAGCAGCATTTCCAAGTATGAGAAGTACAAGCGGAGCTTGGTACATGAAGTTCTTTTATGTCCCTAATTTAACACATGGTTATTTAGTGTCTGCTAATGGCACAACACTGTAATATCAAAGGACAAGGACCTGAAAGAGGAGTAAAGCACAGTCCTGCTATGCTCAGAGCTTGTAATTTTGTAAAGAGGTTAAAACAAGTACATACAAGGATGGATACATTGATGAGAGGTACCAGTCAGATTATAAGCGTTAAAGAGTATGTAGGCACAGACATAGCAAACAAACTTATGGTTACCAAAGGGGAAAGAGGGGAAGGGATAAATTGGGAGTTTGGGATTAACAGATACACCCTACTATAGATAAAACAGATAAACAACAAGGACCTATTGTATAGCACAGGGAACTATACTAAATATCTTGTAATAACCTATAATGGGAAACAATCTGAAAAATAATATATGTATATATATATATATATATATATATATACACATATGTATAAATGAATCACTTTTCTGTACACTTGCAACTAACACAATATTGTAAATTAATTATACTTCAATAAAAAAAGTGAGCAGGAAGTAAGAAACTTTGGAAAGAGATGGAGGATGATGTATTCCTTTAGACATGTAACTGTAAATGAAAGGGGTAGTTTCCATCTTCTCAGTCAAGAAGGAGAAAAGGTGATCTTCTAGGCATACAGAGGATGGACTTGGGGGCTTGAGGAGAACAAACACAGTTTGGAATTGCTGCTGTGGGAGAACAAGAGAGGATTTGAGTTAAACGGAAATCGGTCGCTACTCCATTAGGAGCTCAATGTTAGAAATCATGGGATAGAAGATCCCATCAGGTGGACTGTATGACTTTTGTTATCTATGCAGGACTTGGAATTGGAACAGAGCAATAGGAATAGCCGGGTATGAATGACAGAAGACAAAAGGAGGGGGGCTTGAGGAAAAGTGTGAGATTCCAACGTGCTGGCAGTGTGTGCTAGAAATGTACAGGTCAGGTGATGTGGTGAGTGCAGCGAGAAGGGAACTGATAGACTGGAAGAAAAGAGAGAGGGTAAGGAAGGGTAAAGGTGAAGTCATAATGAGGCCAACAGACAGGCTCAAGAGGCGAGGGCTGTGTGAGGATGGTTGTGGGAATGAAAGGCACATTTCAAAGTATGGAATCCTGGAGGCAGCCATATTCTATGACAAAGGCTATTGTTTCCATGCTTTTGGGGGAGCTGAAGTGGAGAGAAAAATTCATGGGGATGGAATCCAGGCCAAGGAACTTTGAGGCCAAGTGGTAGAATGGGATTCATTTTCAATGGCAGAGTCATCAACGTTCATTTCTTATTTTCTACTAAAGAGACATATTCATTTTCTTGGTTTTTATACTGCTTTTGTAGTTCTGTAATTTTCTTTCTTGGAGGATGTTTTTGTTTTGTTTCTTGTTTTGATGGAGTGTTATAGTTAGAAGGGAGTAGGAGAAGAAGTCTGAGGAAGAGGATATGATTAGCATAAGGTGAAAATCAGATTTTAGCAGAGCAATATTTGATTATCTCTCCAGGGGAATGCAGATTAACAAAAACTGTGTTTTGGTTCATGGAATGACATGCACACAAACATCTTGAACAATCTTGTTTCCCATATTTTCAAAGCAGATAATATAAAAATAATTGGTAATTCTCTCAAAATGAGAATGGAGTGCTGCTGTAAAAATGTTTTTTAGTTATTTAAATTACACTGAATTCATAGTTACATAGATACACTGGGATATTTTTAACATGGTGCTATAAACTTGAGGGCTTTTTCTTTTTTTAACATTTTTATAATGTGTATAGAGCTACAGTGAATTATTCTTAATTATATACATACTGTTTACTTGCCATAGTTTTTTTAAATGGCCATAGTTTTCAGACATGAATACATAATAGTAAAAAAAAAATAAAACAGTACATCCAGATGTTAAGAGATGAGTGAACTATTCCCTGAGTGCAATCCACATATGTCTTGTAAACCAATTAACTCATCTGGGCCTCTGGAGGGTACCAATAAGAACCCTTTCAAGAGTAATTTACTCAAGAAGCTTGAAGGAATTAATATGCCTCAAAATGTGTCCCCAAAAGCCCAGTAAACAGTCACTTTTGACCTCTGACCTAATGTATGGCAAACTGCCTAAATGGATTTTTACTCAGTAAAACAGAAAGTAAATTCATAATGTACCTTTAGGATCCACTTTGATGAAATTCTAGTCTCACTTACAGTGGTCTTCAGGGAAGGTATAATAAATGTGGGGCAGCAGGATAACAATAAAAAGAAAACTGGTCTTAGAAGACCCGAGTCCCACTTTCTATATGACTGCATAAGACACATAAACCGCTTTGAGTCTTTGTTTTCTCACCTGTAAAACACGAATGATACCACCTGCCTTGCTGGCCTCATAGGGTGGTTATAAAGTTACAAATGAGTTGTGAAAACTCTTTGTAAACTGTGCTTGTGTCATAAAAAAACTTGAGTTGATGGTGTTAGAGATGTTGATACAGGGAAATTGTAGTTGGCAGAAGGATGGGGCCAAAACAGCCCCCTAACTCTCTTTTCTATGTATAAAGGTAATATTTAGAAAGCAAGGCACAGTACATGAGATATATTTTTCATAGGAAACATTTCAGGAATATCTCTATTCTATGGCACAGATACTTGTATTCATTAGAATTCTATCAACTCATAAAATGGTTACTTTTAGGCCCAAAGTATAGGATATGAAATTTCTAGGTACCTGGAAAAATTATTTGAGGCCAATATTATCATGCTGATTCAACTCCAAATACAAATTCTCTTTCATTCTATAGAGCAATATGACTCTTCTTTCTAACTGTTTCATTTGCTGCCTTCTATGCTTCTCCCTACCATGTAAATGGAAGTATTCCCAAGACCCTCTGCTCTTTTCTCTAAAAACTCTTCATCTTAAGGCATTGCTTTCCAATCAAGGCTTTCATTATTGTATATAAGCTGAGGATTCCCAAATCTCTATATTCAAGCTCCTACCTCTTATTTGAAGAACAGTCTTCTCTTCTCACTTACCAACTAAACACATCCCATTGGGTGGTCCATGTCCTGGTAAGCAACATATCCAAACCTGGGCAACCACTTTCTGCCAGAAACCAAAATCTATTTCCAATTATCCTGTTTGCCACAATGGTACCACCATTCTTTCAGCTGTCATTTCTTAAAACCAGTGAGTTAGATTTTACTCTTTATCCTTTTTATTAACCACACCTAGCCAATTCTCGTCAATTGTTATTTTTCAATATGCATTTTAGCATCCATCTTTGCCTTTCCATGGCAACTGCCACTTTTCTGAGACTCACATCACCCAAAGATTAGACTACTGCAACTGGTCTCCACACTTTCAATCCATCTCACAAATGCCTCCAGGGGAAAATGTGTTCTTAGAACACTGATGTCACCATCACTCCTTGATTCTATGAGTTAAAATGAAAACTTTCAATTACATTTGAAGTCTCAAAAGCTACCAGAGGTTACCAAATGCAATTAGAAACTAATGAATATGACTAATATCCTGAACACAAATCAAGAGGTTTTTAGGATAGAAGGCATTAAAGTAACACAAATTAATAGAAGATTACCGTGCTATCTCAGAGATAAACAATAGTCACAATATCCATGGTGGACATAAAATGAAACAGCTTCTGTAAACTTCATACACCAGCCTTATTGCCTCTGAGAATTAAAAATGCACTAGTGTCCTGACAAACACATGGACTCTGCTACACATAGACGGACAATGGTGCATCCATGTTATGTTGCTTTTCTCTCTGTGGCGTGGGTTACAAGCTATGGTTTAAATCAATTCTTTAAATATGCAAATCACATTTCATGCAGAGATCCCTCACTGATCTTGCAAAGACCAGCTCTCAGCTGCATTTTTAGCATGATGTACAGAGAGAAATCTCAATTTTGCCAAGATAATCTTGTTTTATTGCATTTATACAGTTTGCTCTTTGCAAATTGTTACTAGTGTCACTCTTTAATGAGTAGCGAGGTACAGGGATTCTAATTTTATTTGAGACTTTATTCATTTAGGGAGGAAATGTTCTATTACTTTTCAGAAATAGAAAAACTATGCCTTATTTACATAATTGTAAACCGCTCATTTTCTTTTCTCCATTAGCAGAATATTGCTGCCTAATAAAGGGTATGATCTTAGAAAGAAAATAGTGATCATACACTAATGAGTAGTACTAGAACAACAAGGAAAGTTGGAAAACACTTTCTTTTTTTCGCTTGTAAGACACTTCTTTTTGTCTTACTATACATCAACAGACTTCATTTTCTACATGAACTCTTTCCTCGTAAAAAAGAGTATTTTCAAATTTTCCACCATAAACACAGAATCCAGCATGTGACCCCAATCATTTTAGGACTCATGTCCTCATATTATTTGTAGTCAAAAGTTCAAAATATTAGGCAGCAAAACTATCATTTTCCCCCTAAGATTTGCTTCAGGTACTTGCTGAATTTTCTAATATAAATTCGGGGGAGGGCAAGATTTAAGAATATAAATAGTTTAAGGTTTTAAAGATTTGCCTAGGAATGACTTGGATATTAAAAAACTGGATCTCAGTTTTGCAGTTAGTTTTATTTAACTATGCCTTATATTCACTAACATGAACGTAGCAAATGGGTTTGACTTTTTGATTATTGCCTCTACTTACGGGATCTAAAGAAGACTCTTGGTTTCCTTCAGTATTCACTATTGCATGTAAGTTTGACTTTGCAAGAGTTGGAATAAACTAAGAACTGTTTGAAATGTCTTTTAAAAATTTATCTTAATCAATCTGCTTAAATTCTTTGCAATCATTTTATCAGGGAAATTATATTCTGGTCACATTCTTGAAGGTCAGAGGTAGTTTTTGCTCTTCTCACAGGGCCTAACACAGTGCATCACACATAGTACGACTGAATAAATATTGGGTAAAATGAAAAAAAAACATGTTACTAACCAATAGTATAATCATTAGTCAACTAAGAACAAACTACATCAAGTCCTAAATAATAAACGGGTAGAATGGGGAAATACCCTTATGTTATTTATGTATCATGTTGAAGCACACTGCTTCAATGATTTTGTAAGTCTTATACTGTGTCCAGAACACTTCAGTGCCATGAATAGCTCAGGTATTTTGTTAATGCTGATCAAATTAAGTGAATGAATAAATGTGGTATATATTTTAATGTTACTATATTTTCTATATTGCTATATAGCATTCTTATACATATTAAATGTGCCTACTGGAAATACGTGTGCATATATATATGTAGATATATGCATTTCTACTGATTAATGTCCCCATGGGAATTTTGAATATAAATGTAATGGTTGAACCAGATGAAACTGCCATTTGTAGGACAGTATCTCCATGCCAAGGTTTAGATGATGCAACAAGTTCTAATTCCATCCTAAGAAGCAGAATTCTTTTGACTTCATTGACCACCTGAACATTTGCATTACATGCTTTTAAACAAATATTCATTCTTCACCCTTCAGAAATAAGTCTTGTCATGTTTTAAATTATATTAGGTAATTCCTAATATAGTATTTATTTTTGTAGTCTTACGTTTTATAAATTATTCTCCAATTTACAATGGAAAGGATGTTCCATTGATAACACCCAGACTTCCAAGTCTTCCTGAGCCATTCTCTGATTCAATCATTAGAGATGGGTAAACATTCTAGGATTGGTAACATAATTATACTTTTTACTATCTTTCTCTTAGCTCCTAGAAAATTTATAATCTGCCCTTTACCATCTAGGCATTTCAGTATCTTATACGGCTCTCTAAGTATTTCTTATCTGTAAATCTTATCTCTTCAAAAAGGTTGTAAGTTCCTCTAGAGCAGAGGCATCACATTTTTCTTACAGGATGTACCATGGTCAGGCCCCACAAGAAGCCCTCCCTATTTATCTCTGATCTTAGCATTAAGATTGCCAACAAAATTATTCTCTGGCCACCATGAGACTCTCCTCCTCAGATGGTCTGTATACTATTGGTAACATATTCACACAGGTAATAATATTCACAAGAGAGAGAAAAAAGATGCCTTCAGCTTGTTTGTATGATTTTTAATACCTTAACTGGGTAAAATGACAAAAGCCTATAGAAATGGAGTTTGTCTTGGGGGAAGAAATAAAATCTTCAAGGTATAAACACACATGGCCCATTTTTACACTGCAGAAAGGAGAGAAAAGGATGAACTTAGAATATGAAGTTAACACTTCTAGTGAATATGAGTGAGCAGCAATATAGTTTTTAATACACTAGACATGACTAGAAAGACAATTAGAAAATCAGGCAGGGTCAGTTAATCAAAGAGTTCAGTTAAAGTAGGTGTTCATAAAACATGACATACATCTTAAATATTTTAACAGAAAAAGTATAAATAATATTCATTTGCCAATCTTTTTGATGTAGAACTAAGGTATTCTATTTGAGTTAGGGTCCTCTGATTGGCTCCGTGCCAAGACTTGCTTGCATATAAACTACACACAAAATATACCCTCTCAACCAGTTTCTAGATTGGTTTCTAGATTTAAGTTGCTAGAACTTAAATACAATCATGGAACAATCTGAGTACAGAAGGCTTTTGGAATTGGTTCCTATCTTTTAAGTTTTCTTACCCACCCTGATTAGACAGCAAACTTAAAATGACTTTATCAAGCATAAAGCATTTTGCAAAGCATTCAACATAGTTTTCATAAAAATGACATTTTTTTTTTTTTTTTTTTTTTTTTGCGGTACGCGGGCCTCTCACTGTTGTGGCCTCTCCCGTTGAGGAGCACAGGCTCCAGACGTGCAGGCCCAGCAGCCATGGTTCACGGGCCCAGCCGCTCCGTGGCATGTGGGATCCTCCCAGACCGGGGCACGAACCCGTGTCCTCTGCATCTGCAGGCAGACTCAACCACTGCGCCACCAGGGAAGCCCCAAAAAATGACATATTTTTGAAACACTATTTCTTCGTTCACATAATATTTAATTGAAAGACATAACTGAGGTGGTGGGATGAATTGGGAGACTGGGATTGACATATATACACTAATATGTATAAAACAGATAACTAATAAGAACCTGCTGTATAAAAAATAAATAAGTAAGAAAACAAAAAGAAAGAAACTTCTGTATAGTGCAGGGAACTCTACTCAATACTCTGTAATGACCTATATGGGAATAGAATCTAAAAAAGAGTAGATATATGTGTATGTATAACTGATTCACTTTGCTGTACAGCAGAAACTAACACAATATTATAAATCAACTATACTCCAATAAAAATTAATTTAAAAAATAAAAAAAAGAAAGACATAATTGAACTAACAAGTACAACTGACACATACAGGAGGTTTGGAGAATAAGCACAATAGACTTGTGGCACGCCACGATCTCAACCGTTAAAAGTACAAGTGCCAGGATGTACTTGAGAACAGCCTACTAGCTGCAAGGGCATCAGTCAACACCTTACATCCAGCGAAGTGTGAGCATTGATTTCTCAGGCAACTTGGTTACAAGGAGGTGGGTTAAGAGAATTTCTACCATAAAGGTGAGAGAATGACAGAGAGCCCAATATGAGACGCCTCCTTTATGAACCCCTCGCTGAGATCATTTTCAATTCTTAGAACATTCAAGTATTTTGAATTGGAAATTGTATAAGACAGTTATCTGTCTAAAATTAATGACTCATGTAAAGATTAAGATGCCACTGATTTTGGAGCTTATCTAATCTTAGAAAATCTATTCCTCTGTCAAATCTATGCTGAAAAACTGAGAAAGAACACAGCACACTTCCCTTAAAAGACATACCAGTTCACCTAGAAATAATTTATTGCTTTCATAAACAGGTACCAAAAGTCAAGGAAGTATAAAAGCAACACATACTCAAAGAATTTCTGTTAAGCCATCGTCCCCTCAAGAATGAAAGAAGGTAATGAGTTTGTTGTTAGATTTGCACACAATTAGAAGTAGGATCATTAGAGGCAGAAAGTAGTTTATTGATGGGACTCATTGTTCTCAGTCCATAAATGAGACCATTTTACTCCTATGACCATAACCCCCTCCTTAATCTTGACAGTGTTAAATTACAGTTGGATATCTAATGATCTCAATCTTTCCCTTAGTTTATTAAAGCATAAAAAGATTAAGCAGATACTAAGTGACCTGACGATAGCTAAAAAAAAGACCATATCGTAATTTTACTGACTAAACTCTAGTGATTAGCAAGACTGGCGTTTGTCACTACGGTCTAATTGAAAATCTTGAAATGTTGAAAACTGCTATTTTCAGAAACTGAAAACTAACCACTGAGGTAACACTACAACCCAAATAAATTAAGCACCATCATGTTTTTATAGTTAATAAGAGTCTAATTTGGTCCGGAAACAGTGGCTTTACATGAGTACATGCAATTCCACTTGATAGTCAAGACTAATCTAGTCTTGTGTTTTTCATTTGATTTTAAACTGAAAAGGATAACAGTTATAAATAATAATTTACTTTAAAGCTAGACCCACCATCTGTTTTTTGAACAATGACCAAAAAAAAAACTAACAAGACCCCCCCAAATTTCAGAAATAGATAACCATTGTTTCCTGAATTCCTAATGTTGAAATTCTCCGATCCACGCATCTTTGACCCTACAGATCAAATTCCTAAACTACAAGGAGTTGAGTGCTTGCTTAAAGTTGTTGCTCATAAATACGAGGACACCACTAATTAAAAAAAAATTATTGAAGTATAATTGGTTTACAATATCATATAAGTTTCAGGTATCGAGCACAGTGATTATATATATATATATATATATAATTTTTCAGATTCTTTTACCTTATAGGTTATTACATAATATTGAGTATAGTTTTCTGTGCTATACAGTAGGTCCTTGTTGCTAGGACACTACTAATTTATTTCAGTTGAAATATTGGTTTTACTACATATTAGGGAAAGTTTATTAAATGTCAATTACCCTACACGTTTTAGTAATCAGAAAATACACAGTAAAAAATGGAGAAAGGCAGTACAAGAGTTATCAAAAATGACATTTGTAACTTGACCTATATAAAATATTTGTAGAAACGTACAAATAAATGAAAACATATCAGAAAATAAATGAGGAATTAACAGTGTTTGAACTTAAAATAATCAAGCCATGGTGACTATAAAGATATGGTACAATCTACCATTTTCTACCCCAAAGGTAGTGGGGTAAACATTTACAAAATGGCAAAAACAAACAAACAAAAAAATACACAAGCTCATATAAGTCAACTGGAATCACTCCTATTTGAGAAAATAAGAAAAACACTATTCGTGGGCTAAAATTTAGGGAAGGAGAGTTGGAAACCATCTATAACCAGTAAGAGCACAGTAAAATAAACTATCTGAAAATTAGAGTAAAAAACTAAACCATATATATAATAAGAAAATTTCTTCATTTAAAATAGTAAACATTACATAAGAAGAAAAAATCACTTTGGGCTGAGAAATAAGAAAAACTCAAGGACAAGAGCAAAACCAAGATACTTTTTCCACTTTTAACAAAACTAAAACCACAAAACAAAGCATAATCTCCAAGCAATTCTCTCTCAGAATTCAGGGGTCACATTATACTAGCACTGTGCTTTAATTCAAGCTTGTGAATGAATGAAGTCTAATATTACGACCTTCAGACCTTCCTTTAAATTTTTTCCACAATATCATGTTACAGTGAATTTAAGAGAAATCCAAGAGATGATTCATTTATAACATGCATTCTTACCATTAAAATCTATTTTAATTTCTGTATATGGGTTAACCTACTTTGGTTGGAAATATTTTATCATTCATGAACACTTGTTTTTCCTATTTAATAAACTAGACTTTCCCTTTTTTCTTCAAATACCAAAATAAACAACAAAAGGAAGGAACAAGCCTGGATGTGACTGAGACACTTCTCAAAAATTATATACGCAGGGCTTCCCTGGTGGCGCAGTGGTTGAGAGTCCGCCTGTCGATGCAGGGGACACGGGTTCGTGCCCCGGTCCGGGAAGATCCCACAAGCTGTGGAGCAGCTGGGCCCATGAGCCATGGCCGCTGGGCCTGCACGTCCGGAGCCTGTGCTCCGCAACGGGAGAGGCCACAACAGTGAGAGGCCCGTGTACCGCAAAAAAAAAAAAAGATACATGCTACAGTGTAATTAATACTATGAGGTTTGCTACAGACATGTAATTAACACTTCAATACTGTAATAACTTCATCCGAATACAAAACCCAGTTCAACTTTCATCCCAGTTCAAAAAACTAAGCACTTTCAGACTAAAGAGACAGATATTTAATCATCTGTGCACTTTATAGTTCATTCTAATCTAAAACCTGTCTCGAAAGAAAAAAATAGGGAGCAAAATCATTTTGTTAAATTGTGGGAGAAGTTTAATGCTATTATTTTGGACACAATTTTGAACAAGAAATTCCAGTGACCACCATAAGAATTAATTAATTTATTTAATTTTATTTATTTATTTATTTTTTTGCGGTATGCGGGCCTCTCACTGTTGTGGCCTCTCCCGTTGCGGAGCACAGGCTCCAGACGTGAAGGCTCAGCGGCCATGGCTCACAGGCCCAGCCACTCCGTGGCATGTGGGATCTTCCCGGACCAGGGCACGAACCCGTGTCCCCTGCATCGGCAGGCGGACTCTCAACCACTGTGCCACCAGGGAAGCCCCAATTCATTTATTTTTAAACACATTATTTAGCTGCCTCTCTGTTGCAATGAATATATTTATATATAACAGAGTTACGTTTGAGTAGATGTATTAGCAAAAGAAGCTTTGGTTAATAAAATATATTATCAACCAACCTTCTCAGAGCACTTTTATGAAGACAAATCTCAATACCTGGGCAAACTATTTTTAATTGAGCTAGACACTCTGAAGGTTTGTAAAATTACATATCACCTTTATTTAGCTGCAAGATGAAACATACATATACATGGTCTATAAATTATTTATTTTACTCAAACTCAACATAAAGAATAAAAAAAATGTACAGATCAGGATGAACCATACCAAATTGCTATTTGTAGTTCAAAAATGGTTAAATATCAGCAATTACATGTGGTTTGACCTAATACAATATATTTTTTCTTCAACTCTGCCATATGGGTGAAAACTTCAAATTAATGCACTATGTATATCCTCTAAGGACATTTTAGGCACTGGAAATGGCGGTAACATTTGCAATGAATGCATTTTTGCAGAAATATGAGACTGTAGTCAAGGATCTATTTCTACTTAAATTAGGCCATTTCCTTTTATTTTTTGAAAGGAAACCAGAATTTCAACCAAAGATGAGACAAGCAAATGCTCACGAGTCCTACAACTGAAGGGAAAAAGAGGAAAAAAAAGTCCATCGAACTGTTTTTAACAATATTTGCTCCTGCTATACAAATAGATTGTATCGCAAAGCTATTTATAATCACACACACACACACACACACACACACGTGTGTGTGTGTGCGTGTGTGTGTGTGTGTGTGATTATTAGGAGACCAAGCACAGTGCACACTTTTTTCCTACATATCAGTAGATTAATTATAACACATATAAGGGTTATTATGGGCTTATATGAAATCATCTGTGTGAAACTTTTGAAAATTGTAAAGCACTATAGAATTTAAAGAATTTTTCAGTTAAAAAATAGCATTTAGACAGTGTATGGAAAAGAATGTTTTTTATAGGAACTGTTTGCAAAAGGGGAAGCTATATGGTGATAACAAATGAGTAAAGTTTGAGGCCACAAGCCACAAAGTGGAATTCTTGAAACACTCAGTGATGGACACAGCTTGTCAGCACACTTACCGCTTCCCAGCTACCATCTGCTCGGTACCACCTCCCCCATTCTAACCTCATCCCCATTGTACCACGCCCCATCCTGCTCCTTGCTGTTCTGCCATTCCACTGTCAGTCTGCTACTAGATGGAGGAACAGAATGTTTACCAGTAAACCTTCATCTTCAGGCTGTTGCTCTATTTGCTCTCCTGAAGACCCAAGTTAAATAATGACATTAAAGGTCATCTTAGATTTCTTTTTTTTTTTCCTTCCTTCTAAAATTTGTAATCGCTGATAAGGTCATCCTGAAAAAGAGGACTTGTCAGAATGAAACGTGTACATTCAGGTTTTTAAAAACAAAACTTTTACTTCTCTAGCTGGGGAGTACAAAAGTGGCAGAATCCAGGGAATAAGGCCTGAGAGGAACTACTTTCAACAAAAGATAGCAAAAGAAATAACGTTTTGACAGAAGGTGAGGAACATCTGGGGAGGAGGAAAATGCATTATATAACAAATGTGGATCGACAATAAATACAGGTGTAATTTTCTACTTGCAGCGTTTATTCTGCAAACAATCGCAAACTATAAACTGTCCCCCTTTCCTACCATGAAAGGAAAATATCCCTGAGAATTTACTGAATCACTGCTATGATTCTGCATGCCTGGTGAGAGACCTATTTTCAGTTTTAACTTGTCCTTGCCAATCTTCTAACTGGTCTATAATTCTCAACAATGAGTATCTTGCAGACGGTAAATCTAATCATTCTGACATCTATAAAAGATATTCACTTGGTGAGTGAGATGAAAAATGATGGTGCAGAAATATGAAAAGTCTATCTTGGGATAACAGTAGGCTACAACTATGGGTAAGCATATACCTTCATCAAGGTAGTTTCTCTTTAGAGCTCTATTTCCATTTCGGTATTATTGATATTCCTGCAAAACAATCACACATAAAACCCGTATAGATATGTTTGGTCATACTTATTTAGTGGATTTCATTATACAGCTGTGAATCCCTAAGAATAAAAATATGGCTCTAAAATGTGATTTAAAAAATAATAACAACAACAGTTACTTATAAGACCTACTGGATTATGGGTACATTTTTCCTTTTTTCATCTTTACATTTCAAACTTGGTGAAGTATCATGGAAGAAAATCTGTTTGCCTTCTTTTACTTCTGTTTTTCCCCAGACTTAATGACAACTAAAAACATCCCAAATTTTATTTCAAAGAATCAATAATCAAATTATTTACATGTAATATTCCCATTTGGTATCCTATAAGACAAGATAGTTAAATAATATATTATTATTATTGCCTATGATAATTACCTATCATGGAAAACACTAAAATATTAAAAACTATAGCATAGGAACATATGTATATGTATAACTGATTCACTTTGTTATAAAGCAGAAACTAACACACCATTGTAAAGCAATTATACTCCAATAAAGATGTAAAAAAATCAAATTAAATGGTAGAATCATAACACACTGGAAAAAAAACACTATAGCACAGAGTTTTAAATTTTACTATTGAAATAATTATACACCTTTCTCTATGACTTGCTTTCAGAAGAACCTGCTAAACATAGGAAACAATATTTTTCAGGTACAGCTTAACCTACACCAGACTGCTAATTCCATACGTGCAGAACATATTCACTGTATACTCATTATATGAAAGTTTAATAATTTCTCTGAAGACTGCCTACAAGAAGTCTATTTGAAAGAAGCAGAAGATATCCTATTCTGACTTTAATAAATAACATTGTTTTAAGTATGAGTTACAGTAACCCATAGATAAGAAAATTTATTAGAATATATATTGGGCGTGATTTCTTTTTTCTTGCATTGGAAGGCAGTATTTAATTTGTCCTCCTTGGTCACAAAGCTAAAGTTGATAAAGCCAATGGAATAAAATACATATACACATGAGATATTTCAATAACTGAGATCATTAGTCTAATTTATTACATGTGCTTTTCATATCATTATTGAAAAGCTCAAATGTCAAACTCACATGAAAAGCTTGCCTTAACTTCTCAAAACATAAATTAAGAGTGCTAGCCTTTGTATTCCTAGTGCATGCCTCAGCTCTAATTTTTGGGAAATCCTAAATTTCTTTTTGCAAAAGTCAAGTGTGCACCATTGAATTAACAACAACAAAGAAGTATGAATTAAACACCCATGTCAAATTATGAGCAAATACTTGATTAGTTAAGGGAAAGCATGAAATGGTGGGAAAACATCTCCTTCACTGTGGGTGGGGAGAGAACAGTGGCTTTCAGGAAAGTGGGTGGGGGATGAGTGTGGTGACAGTGGTGCCTGAGTCAGCGGACACAGAGCAGAACATGGCAGCTGCAAACAGAACAACTTTGGGGTGTGACCATGAGGGTGGCAGCGTAAGTACCCATGAGAAACCCAGGAACAGAGGTGTATTTCCTGCCTTCCAAAGCAGGGGGCCAAAGGAATTAAGTAGTAGCTAGAGTTTGTATGAGAGTGACTTAGACTATTTATCTCTTCCGTGTGGCTTGAGGAAACAAGAATTTGAAGTGAGATGACATGACACCATAGTTTTTAATGTGGTCTTGATCCTCTGTACTGATAAGCGTGAGTGATATAGAGAAGGAGATGGGCACGGCCCTGGTGCTTTGTATGGGAGCTTGGAAGGCCTGCATCAAATACATTTCTTTCTATTTGATTTTTGTCCTCAGCCTCTTGGACTTTAACCCATACTATAGTCTACATTTTCTTGTGTTAAACTGATTAATATTAAACTCAATTCCACACATTCTCATTAAGTGTTTATTATGTGAGGGAAATATTGTGTTAGGTATGGCAGAAGTCTTTGTCTCACGTGTTCCCACTCCCCCCTTTCTGACTTTAGATTCTAATAGCTGAGAGCAGGTAATCAAAATACCCTTCAAGGCAGAAAATCATGAGTTCTATAAAAGAATTACAAGAAAAGTGTTTGTTCAAAGGAAGACACCATTGCCTCCAGAGCAGGTATTGCCACTGACGAGAAAGCTTTTGAGATGAAGCTCAAAGCATAGTATATTTTATTTGTAACATGGAATTCTTCTCTCAGGGTCATACAGACATCACAACCTGATTCTTCTTTCTTACCTACCCCACTTGTTCTCTTAACCAACATTTGTCGCTTTCTTGAGAAATGTGTTGCATGAGCTAACAATTTTATCTCTAACCCACGTGACAGGCCTCTGTATAATTACAAAATATTTTTAACATAGTCAACATCATTTTGAAAGGTGTTTGCTAGAGAGTAGAAAGGTGGTTACCAGGGGCAAGGGGGCGGGGGAATTGGGGAGATGTTGGACAAAGAGTACAAATACCCACATAGAGAAGATGAATAAGTTCCGGGGATTTAATGCACAGCCTTGTGATTATAAGTAACAATACTGCGTTGTATGCTTGAAAATTGCTAAAAGGCTAGATATTAAAGGTTCTCACCACACACAAACATAAAATGGTAATTATGTGATGTGTTGGAGGTGTTAGTTAACATCTATGGTGGTAATCATATTGCAGTATATAAGTGGATCAAATCAACACATTGTATACGTTAAACTAACACAAATATATGTTAATTATATCTCAATAAAGCTGGAAAAAATAAAAAGTAAAAAAAAAAGATCGAGATTTCCCACAGAAGAGTCATTAATTGAGGGCTTATAGTATCTGCATTGGTATAATGACATTCCTGGCTAAGAAACACTAAATATAACGTTTCACAAGTAAATCCACCAGTTCTTGGGCTGATCCAAATGTTAGTTAAAAATTCCTTCAATAGATGAGTCCAGTGAGTAAGTCTCTAATATTATGAGAAAGGGGTTAATCACTACACAATAATACAAAATAGGACAACTTTGGTCTCAAGATTTGATTGTTGAACCTATTAGATCAATTTCATACTTGTATCTTTAGGAACAAAATATTTTAAGCATGTGAACTACAAATGAAAATAAACTACAATTTTTCCTCACTGTCAATAAGATATATGTGTTCTATATAAATGTATGAGCCATATGTACATATGCATATGTGTCTATATAGGTAAATATATATATTTTTTCCCATTATGGAAATCTAACTTAGTCAGCAGAAGGTAGCAGCTGTTTAATAGCACAAACAAGCAGATAAACCCGCATTATATATCTAACAGACTTTAATATAAAATATGGGTTTCACACATCACCTTGCAGTCCCTTAATGTATAATCTCATGGCTAAAAAGGCACACGAAGGCCTACTGAATGAATGACAGAACACCTAGTGGAGGAGTTCTCTCTTTAGCCTTCTTCATCTTCAATGATTATATAGCTGATGGTAAGCTAAGAACTTGATTCCCCTTTCTCTTTTCCACAGGCAGTGATATGATTCACTTCACAGAGCTACCCACAGTTAGAACTAGAAATTAACAGGTTTTTTAACAACTGGAACCTATTTCCCTCTTAGTATACATGAATGACTCATATCACTGTTAATAACAGTTGAATTCTTGCATGACTAGAAAGAAAAATCTCCTCAAGGTGGAATGTTGACCCAACTCAGTAAAAGGCTTTTAAACCAATCAACTGCTGAAATTCAATGAAACAAAACCACCTAATATCCAAGAAAACTATATTACAAGAATCCTAAGAGGAAGACCAGTAGGCCCCTGTCTATCAGCAGACAGATTTGAGAGATCACTAAATTTCCTTTATGCAAGTTGTTATTAAAAACAAAAAACACCTAGGGACTTCCCTGGTGGTGCAGTGGTTAAGAATCTGTCTGCCAATGCAGGGGACATGGGTTCGAGCCCTGGTCCAGGAAGATCCCATATGCCCTGGAGCAACTAAGCCCATGCGCCACAACTACTGAGCCCGCGTGCCACAACTACTGAAGCCCGCGTGCCTAGAGCCCGTGCTCCACAACAAGAGAAGCCATCGCAATGAGAAGCCCACGCACCGCCACAAAGAATAGCCCCCGCTCATCGCAACTAGAGAAAGCCCATGCAGTAACGAAGACCCAACGCAGCCAAAAATAAATAAATAAATAAAAATTAAAAAAAACAAAACCTAAACCTATTCATCTAGATTGCATGCTATATGGAAGTTGCATATCAGAGATTTGTTTTTAAGCAGATTATAATAGGCTAAACCAACTCTGTCATTTTCGTGACCAAAAATTTGACCAGCTTAATCATGTCTTATCTAAATTGTCCTTGTTATTATAGAAAGAAACTTGAATAACCCAAGAAAAACAGAAACCCAATACCCAAGTTTATAATAGGCATAAAAATTTAGGATTTTTTTTAAGAAAGCCGTTTCTAGGAAAATCATAAATATGAAGACATTACAATTTTTAACACCATGCACACACAATAAATACTTTTTGTTCTCACTTTTCAGTGAAAACATGCTATATTCAAATTCTACGATTAATATGGTTTGGCCTGTGGAATGTCAGAATAGAAGATTGGCCTTTTAGTTATCAAGTATTGAATAGCATACATTTCATTCTATGCTCCTACAATTAGCTACTCCTTAGTCTATGGATATTAGATCCTTTCATGACCCCATTTCTCTGCACGTGCAATTCTATGCTCTTATACTCCTTCCTTTTTATGGAGCAATCTCGCACTTGTTCTCTGAGATCAAGACCAAAAGCCAGTTGCTCAGTAAAGCTTTCTTGGACTCCAACAGACAGTTGCTTGTTATGTCTACTGTACTCCAAAGCACAGAGGTTGATATTAGTACAATATATGTTAACAGGCTGTACTGTAATTTACATGCTTAGATTATCTGTTTTTTTTTACAGTGTGGGACTCTGGATGGCAGATGTTACACTGTATTTATCTTTGTATCCTCACAGTTTCTGATATATAGATATTTAATAACTGTTTATTGAATGAATTAGTGAAAATGAAAATATAACCACTTTAACAAAATGCTTCTCTACAGTAAATCAAGAGTGCATTTGCATATTGTCCAAGTAGTACATTCAGCCCTTCACTAATATTTAATACAGTTAAGAGTTACTGGAAACATTTTTTTTTTTTTTTTTTTTGCGGTACAGGGGCCTCTCACTGTTGTGGCCTCTCCCGTTGCTGAGCACAGGCTCCCGAGGCGCAGGCTCAGCGGCCATGGCTCACGGGCTCAGCTGCTCCACGGCATGTGGGATCCTCCCTGACCAGGGCACGAACCCGTGTCCCCTGCATCGGCAAGCGGACTCTCAACCACTGCGCCACCAGGGAAGGCCTACTGGAAACATTTTTAAAGATACAAACCAATATTTGCTGCATCCTAACACCTGATAATGCAAAGCAAAATTCTAAAACATATCATGTAGTAGTATTTAGATGGCTTTGGTAACTGACAGCAATTTGATAGGAAATGAGAGAACTGACGTAGAGGTTAGTCTTTTTTTTTTTTTTGCAGTACGCAGGCCTCTCACTGCTGTGGCCTCTCCCATTGCGGAGCACAGGCTCTGGACGCGCAGGCTCAGCGGCCATGGCTCACAGGCCTAGCCGCTCCACGGCATGTGGGATCCTCCAGGACCGGGGCAAGAACCCGTGTCCCCTGAATCGGCAGGCGGACTCTCAACCACTGCGCCACCAGGGAAGCCCGAGGTTAGTCTTAATGATATTAAAACCATAATGCACACAGTGTGCATATTTTAACATTTCAACGAAAATGCTTTTCTTAATCTTGCGAACAAGTGAAAACAGAAGCAGTCTTAAGAGAATATGATGAGTAGCATAGAAAGGAGGGAAAAACAGAAGAAAAAACAATCTTTTCTCCTTTGGTTTGGAGAAATCCAAACGTGATCTGTTTTCAACTGAAGTTAGAGCCTGATATACGTCTATTATTTCATTATTTTAATACATTTTCATCTCATATCTTAGTAAATAGTCTCAGGTTGCCTTCTTAAAGTTCATACACTCCAACAAGAAAAACATGTGCAATCTCTTTCTTGATAATGAAGGTAATTTCTATAGAGAAAATAACATTGACCTATTATCAAAATTTCATGTGAATTGCAAGTTTTTAAAATTTCTTAACATCAACAACCCAAACTGCATTTGCTACACATTTCAACCATTCCTTTACAGCATACAGACAAACTTAACCATAATAATGGTTGTATGATGATGAAAATACCCAAGCCTACCTTTCAACTATTTAACCAATGACTTTTTACAAATTTGAAAATTTATAAAAGGTAATAAATCACAGATGCTCCTGGGTATGCAGTGAACAAAGCACTTTTTATGTAGATTATCTCACTTAATTTTAGCAACACCCTCAAAGAAGCAAATATGACAATTATACTTATTTTACTAGGGAAATCTAGTGATGGAAGAAGTTACAAGCATGCCTAATACCACACAACTAGTCACTTGCAGAGCAAGTACTCTAACTCAGGTTACATGACTCTAAATCCCGTGGATTCACCCACCTACCAAACGCTGCTTTCCTCTTTAATAACCCCAATTAAAAACAAAAACAAAGGGACTTCCCTGGTGGTCTAGTGGTTAAGACTCCATGCTCCCAATGCAGGGGACTCAGGTTCCATCTCTGGTCAGGGAACTAGATCCCGCATGCCGCAACTAAAAGATCCCACATGCTGCAACTAAAGACCCTGCACACCGCAATGAAGATCCCACACGCCACAATGAAGATCCCATGTGCTACAACTAAGACCCGGCACATCCAAATAAATGAATAAATATTAAAAAAAATCAAAACAGAATTCCTATTATTTAATACCACACTGTTTATTTTATTTTGAGAAAGAGGAAAACAGGATCTTGATTGAGGCTACCTTAAAATTAATACAATTTTAAAAATCTAGACTATTTAAATAAGATGATACCAAAATTAGGCCTCCTTAGCCATGCATCTGATGATTTAAGCAAAAACCCAAACCAAAGGTTCTAACATACTTTTTCTTGAATAACCTACAAAATAGTGAGTCAAGATCATTATCTTTAAATGCCCTAAAATGCAAACTGATAACTTCCATTAAATATTTGTCATACTCTCCACTCATCTTCTGACAATTTTACCTACTCCTAACTAGAGTTCACAATGTTAATTCAAGTGGCATTTCTGAGGCTAATAAGGGATATTTTTTTACTCAGTAGAAGACAGAATAAATATGGGTATACCATATTACTTCAGGTCACATGAATAATGTTTATGGATTTTAGAACTAAAATTCATCATTCCATGGAATGGTAGAATCCCAAGATACTATTAAAGTACGTATTGAAATGGTCCCAGATTTTCTTTTCTTGCCCTTTTACCAAACATGGAGGTTGACTGATAATCCTTTAGGCCAGTTGTTCTATGAATTTATGGGTCTCTGGTTTGCTACTTTTTCAAGTTAAAGTTATCGTTTTATACTAAAAGACCGCTGCTATCCCTATACACAAGGGCAAGTTTTCCAAATTTCAAATTGATTAGGTAGCAAACTGACACGGTTTACAGAGTGAAAACCCAAGACACTTTAGGCAACAGTGCACAATATGCTAGATGACACTACTTACTTACAAAATGTTAGATGGCAGAGCAGCTCTCTAATATGCTGCGTAAAGACTCAGAGGAAAGCCTGAAGAGCAGAGTTCTACAAATTCTGGCGTTGGGTCAGGGAAAAGGTACACAGGGGTGGAATTCATGTTATGAGGGTGCCGTATGGCAGTGGCTGGGTGGTGGGATGTAAGAATCAGGAAAGAAAAATCAGCTGCTAGATGGTGACCCCAACCCTAAGGAAGCATTCACAACTTGTCCTCCAATGGCCAGCATGATCCAGGGCTGGCCAACATCTTCATTCCTTGCTCACAAAGTGTTTTCAATTTAGTCTACGGAAGGATTCACCTCCTTTTTCTGTCTCTCATTCATACCAACCAATGACCATGCCCCTGACTCTACAATGGAATAGAAGGGGGAAATATAATTGTTACAAAGTTGTTTTGTTTTGTCTTATCTGTTCCTAAGATAAGAAAAACAACCATTGAGATAGCCCTTTTACTGAAAATGGATAGAATAAAACCCTTACCCTCAACTCACCTTGCATAACTCAAGAAATGAGAACATTACTTTTTAAATGAAGCTGGGGAAGAGGAGGACTGTCAGTATGTTGTTTAATTAAGTAGATATGTTCTGTTTGTCCAAATAAGGCAAAATGTGATTGAAGCAAAATAGAATAATGCCCAATAATACATAAATTTATAGTCACTCTTTATGCTGATCTGCTTTATGTGTGATTTTAATCTCTCTCTCCCACGGGTCTATTTTAGCAAAACAATATTTCAGATTGTCAAAGATAAAGTGCACTGTGCATTGATTTCACTGTCTTGTCCATTTCCTTTGCCAAGAGGGACAGAACAAAATTTTAAGATAACAAGTGCAGCCCAAAGTAGCTCCTGGCCTCATCAGAGTTTAATGAGACATTCAATCTAAGAAATAAATTAAATGACATTTTGGGATCATGCTTAATGAAGCGGGTACCTACAGAAGCTCTAGACCACAATAGTCTTCTCATAATCTGTGGAGAATAGGGCAGGAAAATGTCATCAATCATTTGGGACAAAATGGCACTCTGTGGAATAGAAACTCTTGAACCTCGGTAGCTCCTGGTCTCAATCATGGCCCGGAACTGGTTTCTTGTTATGTCAGTACCATAAAATAGTTTGTACGTGTCTATGTTAATTCCATAAGTCAGTGTCTCATCATTGTCATAACCACATAAAGCAGACAGTGTCTGTGAAACTCCAAAATGAACAAAGCCAGGACAAATACAATGCTGGAAAGGTAAAGTAGAAAATAGTACAATTTTCCTATAACAGAAATGAAAGTGAGTTAGGTATAGCATGTCTAAATGAAATACTAAAGAGCCATCCTAGTTAAGAAGAGATTTTTGTCCAAATCATATTGAAAGGAAGATAATAAGTGGTCCTAACAAAAGGATGCACTTAGCCTATAATAGCAGTTGTGATAGACCCACAAACTCATTTGGCATCTATGATTCCAAATCAACAAGATATTTCACTTAAAAATTAAGTGAACATAATTTTAAAGTATCTTAGTATTTACAAATACAAATATACTAAGTCATAGTTACAATTCTTGATAAGATTTTTGAAAATTATAATCATATAATGATAATTAGAGAATGAGGAAACATTTAGAATGAATACATGTTATGTAAAGAATTCATAGAAAATAAAGAGCGAAATACTTGACCTCAGTCAATAAATGGACAAAGCAGAAAAGAAGTGATAAAGTTAATTTTAAAGATGGGAAAATACTCTCTTTCATTCACAGCCATAGGCATTTAAATTACAACAAAAGAGATTATGACTGTATATTTATTGGCACAATTCTTAAAAAGTTTCATTTTTATTTTTACACTTTTATTGAATTTATTTCTTTTCACAGCTGTCTCAATCTCTCTTTGAAAATAGGAGTAATATAAACAAAATAGATAAAAATTACTGTTTTTGAGGCTGTGGTGAAACTCATATTTATTTATTCCTGATGGTTGATATAACCTTCCTGGAAGATAATTTTTCCAGAAAATTCCAGACCAGAAAAATGTTTACAGATCTTGGCACAATTAAAGGAAACAATCAAATCAAGGAAAGGCATGTATAGTTAAAGAGAGAAATTATACAGCTATTTTTAATAGTGAAAACTTAGAAGTCTTTGTGTCTCATAGCATGATACTGATTTAATGAAGTTAAGCACATCAGTTTGAGTCAAGATTACATAATAAAAATAATTATAAGGAAAATGTAGCAACAAAGAAAGAATATTGTGCTTTAAAAATATTAAGTATAATAAATGCAAATAAAGACCATATAATTCTATAGACATTGTCTATGAACAAAGACTCGGGGGGGTGGGACTTAAAAATAGAGACAACAAGAACTGATCAATGTCTTAGATTCTTGAGAGAGGGGATATTAAAAACATCCTTTCGTTTCCTTAATGCTGTTTAAAAAATAAATAAGATCGAAATTAAAATAATGCAAAGGCTTACATAATATTCCACTTAATTCTGGGCCAACAGAATGAGAATCCTACTCAAAGATATTTTTTGTAAGAACATTTGTTAGAATATTTTATTATCTTTAAACACTCAGAGATGCCACACATTCCTCTCTAAATATATATTTCCACAGAAAATAGACTATTCTGCATATTAAATTGATATAGAATTGTGTTAAACATTCCTCTTTGGCTGAAGTAGCTAACAGAGAAAAGCAACCCTTATCTAATAGTAACTAATGCATTAATTAGACCCAAACTAATCTGAAAACAGACTGAAGCAAATTAAGCAAATTAAATTCAATTTTGAAGCAAAATTTATTCTTACAATCTGAATCACAGAACTGGTCGACTCCTTGAAAGTTAATCTGCCTTCAGGAAGGTGAATATATAATCATCAAAGATAAATGGGTTTCTATTCTCTTCTTGAGTTTGATTAAGTTTTTTGAAAACAGGACCCATGTCTTGTTTACTATTATTTTCCTATCACCTATGACAGTGTTGGTCGCACAATAAGCTCTGGATGGATGGATGGATAGAAAGAATATTTCTAGTGAAAGACATCAGAATTCTTTTCATTTCCCTGATGATTCACGCTGGTGGCAGAGTTCTTCCTTTCAAAAAGTAAAACAAGAATTTCAGTAGGAGCAATCACAGCTGCATATGGTTTTGTCTACTAAATATATGGGTAGTGACTGGTAAGCAACACTTACTGAAAGTATTATCTTTGTGTAGCTCCTTGAAGTTTATTAATCAGATACTAAGCAGAAAGTAAGACAACTCTTACTATCTCAATTTGATGAATGAAAAAAATAGGGGTCAAGTTCTGGCTCTTACACTTCCTAGCTTTATAACTTTGGGCATGTTACTGCTCAGTTTTCTCACCCATAAAATGGGACGGTAATGGTTCTAACTTCATAAGGTTGGTGTAAGGATTAAATAAATTCATGTAAAATACTTAGAACAGCTCTGACATATGCTAAAAACTCAATAAATGTGAGCTGTTACCACCATCATTGTTATTACATTGTATCATTATGATCGTTACAAACTTGTCCTAGACAATCTTAAAAGATGTCCATAAGTGCTTGAGGAAAGAGTAGCTTTCACCCTAACTTGGGTTTATATTCTGTTCACAGTATTAAAGAATTTCAAATGAACCCCGTAGACATTTGTTATATGGCATCTATACTATACAACTGGTAACATTTTTGTACTATATGGATATTTTCTTTATGTGATTAAACATGCAAATATCCAGTTCACCTATTAATTTGATAAGAAACAGCAACAGAGATACTGCTAGCATGATAAAGGATTGGTTAGGAGCAGTGCCAAAACCCAATAAAATGACAGTAGGTTTGTTTCATGCTCCAAGAGATTGGCAGTGGCAAACATCAGGAGGCAATGAGGAGATCATTGGAGGTTGCTATGAGACACTGAGAATAGAATGAGGGAGATGCCAAAATCCAAAATCCAGAGCAAATTTATAAAACATAGTCAAGGTAATTGGTAACAAAGACATAGAAACAGGGTCACAGGCCATTAAAATAACTCTGCCAAATGATATCATTCCTGCCAAGGATGCTTTTAGTGTGTCACGAGTATACATCACACTGAGTGTGCCTGATCCGTAGCATCTTAAAAGCACTGCCTGACCCTTGACAGGTATGACTGCCTTGACTTTTTTTTGGTCAAACATAACTACTTTAAACTCGCCAATTTTTGAAAATTGATTTTAGTATAAGCTCACCTGAGCTTAAAATGAGTCAAATACTAAATATTCATGTTTAATTATTGTTCAGTATCACAGGAGAGATAATGACATACGAATATCATAAATTGACCGTTTGAATACATGCATTGCACATGCCTTTATATGTTTTTTTGCTTGTTTGTTTGTTTGTTTGCAGTACGCGGGCCTCTCACTGTTGCGGCCCCTCCCGTTGCGGAGCACAGGCTCCGAACGCGCAGGCTCAGCGGCCATGGCTCACGGGCCCAGCCGTTCCACGGCATGTGGGATCCTCCCGGACCGGGGCATGAACCCGTGTCCCCTGCATCGGGAGGCGGACTCTCAACCACTGAGCCACCAGGGAAGCCCTATATGTTTTTTAATGTATGATCCAAGTCTTTCAATGTGCCTGTTTGGGAAAGATTTTATGACACAAGTATTCATTTTCCCTATTAAACTCCACAGTGAGTATGAAACAGCATTTTAGGACCCCATAATCACTCCACCATTTAAATAGGTTGGTCTTGTTATAACGTGTCATTTCCAGAAGTAGTCCAGATGAGGCAGAGTTGAAGAATGCTGTTAAAAAGGTATATATTTTATTATACTTGGTCTAGCTCTTTTAAAAGTAGGTAACCTTTAACAAGTACTTAAGTCCAGAAAAGAAATATAAGAGACCATATATTCAGATTTCTTTATGACTGAAAAAGTTTCAAATAATTCAATTCCATAGAAATAGGAGTAAAAGCCAAAGCATTAAGTTGCTATTGATATCAACTTGGTGTAAGGAAGCCTCCTTTCTTTACCACCCTCCCCCCAGTCCTGGTTCAAATCAGACCTGAAAACAGCTGTTGGTATGTAAAGGTCCCAGCTTCAATGCTGAGAAGAGTAACATTTCAGAAGAACTAGAACATTCTGGGAAATAAATAAAAAAGAAGAAGAAGAAAAAAAGGCACTGCTTCAAAAAAGGGGCAAGGAGCGTGATGTGAAGGAAAAAATGTCCCTAGAGTAAGCTTTCTATAAATGTTTGCTTGGGAGTCTGGAATGCATAATTATGCCACTCCATATCTTAGTATATAATATAAATACACATCTATATACATAGACACATGAGTATGTATATATACATATATTCCATGTGCATATATGGAATAAAAGCAATTTAAATATATCATGAAAAAGCAAGTTATTCTTATAACCCTCATATTATCAGTTTTTGTGCTGTGATTATATATATATATATATATATATATATATAATATCTGTATCTATAGATATAAAATCAGCAAAAAACAACCCTATGGGGTGATTGTTGGGATCTAGTGTGGCTGATTATTGAAAGGGGAGATTGCAAAAATGGGAGGAAAAAGCTCAGTGAGCACCACCTTCCCATGGAAACGTGCTGATGGCTAGGCTCCCTTCCTCCCACCAGCTACCAACCGGACTCCCCCTTCCCAAGCCACCTTATTCTCTGCTTGTTAATTCTTCTTTCTACATTTACTTCCCCTCACCTTTAATAAAGTTTGACCACAGCCCACATGCCAACCTAATATATTTGAAATACAAAGTATATCTCCTGCTTTCCTTTCTTAACAGAGTATAATGCTGTCAAAGTATGAGAGGGATTTGTGGGCTGTCAGGGATGGAAATATCAAAGGAATGTGTCGGGAAATCACTGCAACTTTACGATAAAGGAAGGCCACATTGCTTAAACTATGCAGGTGAAGGTCAATATATGTGATTCAACCTATCAAGTGCTTACTTGTCTATACTCAGCATTGCACTAACAGATAGAAATGTGGTAGCTGGTATGGACTGTTTGCCTGAAGTTTCATGGAATAAAAGATCAAAAGAAACAATATACTTAGGGTATTGTTGATGGTTCCATAAGCTTGTAATAACATGCACATAAGGATATTATATAATTGTGTAATTACATAAAGATATTGATTATAAATGCAAATATATTAAATACAAAGTCAAATATATTTGTGCCTATATATATGCATAACATACATATTCAAATTAAATATGTTCTAGTTTCATACCCTTAACTTTCTATGGGAAACACTTTTGTGACCTTACACAATATTGGACAATTTTAGCTTAAAAGGGATAGTAAAATATTATATTTCATATATATAGATTACATTCCTTATATATATATTCATTATATTATATTCCATATATATATATATGTATGTGTGTGTATGTATATATAATATTTTCTTTTCTTTTCTCCCTTCACTGATCTGACCAGCATGTTTTAGGTAGAGCATAGCATCCTTAGGTTTCTTATATAGCTCTCTAGAGCCATCCAATGAGGTTTTTTTTTCCTTTAACATGAGATGAGCTTCTCAACATTCATGACACATGCACCAGAATCATTCATTCCCATTGCCTTTAGAAAGAAACAAATGGTATTCAGCTGACTGTCATGAATCTGCCAGTCTCTCTGCTTGAGTCCTATAAAGCCCTCTAAGTGATGCACACATAACCAGCTTGCTTTGGAATACTGAATAGTCGTTTCTTTTCTATTTATTTTTATTCAACTAGAAACACATAAGGCATGGGAAATACAAAAAAGAATTAAAATAACTTGTTTTGAAACAACAATCTGGTGAAATGGCATTAGCAAATATCTAAGTCCTTGACAGTCAACTTGGCTGTGGTCAAGATCATAAAATGACCTGAATACCTCAAACTTAACCAAGGGGAAAGGCCGAGCAGTAGCCATCATTAAGGGGAAGCTACTAATTCTGTAACATGTATGTAAATATCACTCTCCCCTGCCTCTGGTAAACAAAATGACTGGAACAAATGTCATCAATAGTAGGTGAGGTATTTTAAAAGCATTTTTAAAATGCAGATGTAGCTCATTTTCTACTGTAGAATTCTCTTCCCCAAAAGTAAGCTCATTCAATTTCTTATGTATTGATTCATTCGTTAGATACCTGAAGGAAGTTTATAAGTATAACTTACACTGTAACCTTATAAGAGATGAGTAACCACCCAAATGTTTCTCCTTTTTATGGACCTAGACTGTTCTAATTAGAAGTATTCTTAAAATTAGGCATATATATAAATTGAAACACGTAACATTTGACGACTACTTTGAGGAAATATATTAAAAAAACAATAATGTGTAATTGGAGAAGGAAAATGAAATGGAAGGAAAAGAGGAGGTGACTTCCTGTGCTGCTGCTACTTGGCTGTTTTACTTACCATACCCACCTGCTACTTCTATTTCCACTCATGTGTCAGAAGAAAAATTGCTTTATACCTAATTCATAAGTGTGTAGTGAGGAGAAATTATATTCCACATGTGATGTGTTCTGAGTTAATAGAAGGTTATCTGCATACATATACATAGGCCTATACAATATAGATCAAATCATAAATTAGAGAGTATACTTGATAACTGTTATGTGTAATAACACACACCCTAGAATGTTTCACAGATCCTGATAAATCCATCCACCTGCCTCAGAAATGAAGAATGGAAATAATGGAGTTGATTCACTATATTCAATGGCAGGGGTCAAATCTTTTATTACAAACCTTTTCTCATTTGCATTTTCTGAATGAAAATCATATGTGCATCAGCTTCAAAAACATATTCTCAACATAGAAATCTCCTTTTAAATAACTATACAGTGGTATCTGGCCTATTATCTATATTTTTATCTTGAAAGAAGTTGTTAGTAAAGGGAATAGTGAACATTTTTCCTCTTTCTGTAAGAAACTTCCAGTACTAGCTCATAACTGAAGCATTTCATGTTCTTTCTTTCTTGGTATCTTTACCAATTCTATGTTTATTAACATTTGATGAAAAATCCCTCGTTAGTTTTGTGAATTTCACACCACTAGAATCATATTCTCTTTCAACAAATTTCTGTTAGCATTTGATGATTTCCTAAAGCCTACAATCTTCTGTTATGTCTGGCTTAGCTTCGAAACATGTAACATGGAACTGAATGAAAGAAGGCAAAATATAATATATAATATAATATAAATATAATATTGAAAATCCCCTTTTTTTTATTGTTCTTTCTCCATGCACTGCAATATAACAAAACTACACCCACACATGTGTGAGTGCAGATTTTTCCATGTCTGCGACTATAACTCCAAGTCTGAGTTCCAGATCCAGTGATAAGCTATCAACATCTCCTATCCTGTGCTATTGTCACTGTATGTTTCAGGCGACTGATGGTTTCCTAAGAGATCAGGGGTATGCTCTTTCATATGTTTTTAATTACAAGTAATCAAATCTTTCCAGGATTGCTTTATTTTATTTTGAAAAACAATGACACCATGTCATTGTGTTTTATTTGCATGTGCCGTTTTTATTTGCCTATAATTTAACTATCCAGTTACAGATATAAGCTCTTCTGCTTATAAACGTACAATATCACTTCCCCATGGATGCCTAGTCCTTTTTTAAAAAAAAATAATATAGTGTATTAGCTTCCCTTCTGTTTCATTAACATGTAGAACATATTTCAACACCAAAAATTTGCAAAATGGTAGGCTGGTGTGAGCTATCCTAGGGTTTGTACTACTTTCTATTTACCAACAACCTATACGCTTTTAATCATTTCCAGTTTTGCCAATGGCAATTTCTTATAACACACTACAAGGGACTTTGCTGCATTTAAGTTGCATTTTAAAAGTAAAGTACAAATTTATCCTGATACCTGTAATTTCTAAACTGTTATACAATATATCTGGGTGTTACATATGTTTCAACTATTTCTCAGAGTATATCATTTGCCTTTTAATTTTGTTCATACCTTGTTTTTTTTGCATTACAGAGTTTACTCTTTGATACGTATCTAGTAAACTGTACCTGTGTTTTTTCCCCAAGCTTTCATGCTTAGCAAGCCCTACTCTATCCTAAGATCAGACAATAGTCACCTACATTTTATTTTCTTTCTTCTATTGATTTATTTTATTAACTTTTGCTTTTTTAATCTAGATGGAAGAAATTTATTTTAGGATATAGTGTGAGGTTAGGACCTATACCCTGCATCCAGATAGTTTAACCAATTATCACAGAACTACTGATTAAGTAATCCATCCTTGAGGAAGACAGTTATAGAATTTGAGGCGTGATTTTGATGGATCTACAATAAAAATGGACCTTTAGAACCTGAATGTGGACTCTTTCACTTGCTAACATAATTAATATGCTTCTGTATAGTGTTAGGCTATAAAATGGTTCATTTAATCAAGTTTATGATTTTATACTTAATTCAGGTTTAAACTCTAGAACAATACTATTTATTCTTTTCCCTCCCTTCTCATCATGGTGTTTGAAGTAACTTACCCCAGAAGGTAGAACCACTAAAACAAATTAAACAATTTGAAAACATTTCCAGGATATTAAAATGAGAATGGGATGTTTGATTAAGAATGGTGTCACTCTCAGAGAGGGAAGGAGGAAGACATATTTTAAGAACAATATGCCAAGAGAAGCACTAGCATGGATCTGAAATACAGAACAAATGCAAGACTTGTAGTCATGTGACCTGAGGTTCCAGTCCTGACTCTGCCATTTACTGGCTAGTTGTGTAATTTGGGGCACATTGCTTAGATATTTGAGCTTCGGTTTTGTCATCTATAAAATGGGAATAACAGCACCGATGTCCTCCCAGCATTACTGAGAAAAAGTCTGACAATGTACATAAAAAAATGCACTGAAAACCAAAATAAATATTTTTATATTATGTAAAGTTTTGTACAAATATAAATTATTATGATAATAACAAACTTATTTATAGGCCTGGAATTAGAACCCATCATATATGGATTTAAATTTTCCACCTGGCTTCATATCCTAATTCCAGCAGAGAAAACAAACTGACTAGGCATTTTCTTGGGACAGATAATAATTTGTAAGGATGCTAAAATCCTGCTTGGTAAACAGCAAAATAAAATAAATGAATGTAACATGTTATTAAATGCATCATACCAGTACCCATTCCATTCAACTCATCAGCATAAACTTCACCAGAAAATGAAATAGCTTTTCCAGCACCAGGAGGCAGCCAAGTAAAATGCTATCAATGCCTTTCTCAAATGATACCAATGGGGTGACAGCTTAGTCCTAGTACAAGGACAATGAAAGGCCTTGAATTTTTGACAAATGTACCTTTAATTCACTTTGATAAAATAAGAAACAAGTCAATAATGAAAAAGTGCTTGACAAACTAACAACTGCATAATGAAGGTAACCAAATGCAGCACTGGCATATCAAAATATAGGAGACATGAATCTGGTAAAAGAAGAAAAGTAAAAGGGACAAAGTTTAGGTTAATTTAAACATATAAATGCGTTATTTAGGAAAGAGAAAAGGTAATTGATTGCTTGATTCAGAGCTCTGGACTAGGAATATGGATGCTTAGATTCTAGTTTCAATTCCATGATTTCCTGGCAATGAATTATGGGAAACTCTCTTGACTTCTCTAGGCCTTACTTTTCTCAACTGTGGAATAAGGAGATTAAACTAGATCAGCTGTTCCCAGGTGTAAGGATTCCAGAGAGCATGCCCCCAAAAGGGGGGAGACTACCTTTCTATATTGCCAAATTAGGCCATTATTTTTAAAGGAAAACTACCATTTATCACCACTACTATCTCATAAAAGTAAGACATTGATCATGAAAAGTAGTGGAAAGAAAATAATCTCAGAACAAAGGAGAAGTTCTTTATATTGAATATGTTTAGCTTAACTTTCTGAGTGTATGTATGTGTGTGTTTATGCGTGTGTATGTTTGCATGTGCATTTACATTATCATTTAACTACAGGCTGGTGAAACATTACAGACTGACACTGGTCCGTGGACCAGTGTTTTATGACCAAAGAAGACTAAGGGTACCACCTCAAGCTTTTATATTCCGTGGCTCTACTCTCCTTTTCCCACACTTTTTAGTTTATAAAATCGGTATGTGTATGTACATGTATAAAAAACATGTATTAGGCGTCCTTCTAGTTGCTGGATGGGATGCTGGCCCATTCATGAATCACTGAATAAAGCCAACTGCATCTTTAAAAAAAGAGAACAAAAACATGTATTAGTGTTGGGTGTTAGGGGTGGGGATGGAGAGGACTTCTATTTTTTTTTTTAAAGTACTCATTTTTCATTGGGCCAAGGCAACATGTCTGGTCAGGTATACATTCTTTTTTGCATGTGGCCATTCTCATATTAGATTCATTGAACATACTAATTATTAGTGTTTCATTCCTTCTTTTGAGATGTCTAAAGTAGACTCATATTGATCTTTTTAGCACTGATTTGGAGGGCAACTAAGATTTTCCTCTTCTTTACCTTGATCAACCTAAGATTTAACTATAAATTGATGATATTATGGACTCGAAAGTTGAAAGGCCTTAAATATGAAAAGTGTCCTGTTTGTTTTACACTTGGAATCATAAGCATAGAATACTAATGAATGAATAGTAGGTTTCTTAAGGGGTATTCTCCATACTTAGCAAGGTAATTGAACTATTGTGCTAATTCAAATATAGAAATAGAGTTACACTTTGAGCAGCCCATAGCATACACCCTTTTTAAAAATTTTATTTTATTGTAGTAAGAACACAACATGAGATCTACCCTCTTGACAAAACATTTAACTGTATATAATACATTGTTGACTATAGATACAAAGTTGCACAGTAGATCTCTAGAGCTTACTCATCTTGCTTAACCAAAACTCTATGCCCATTTATTAGTAACTCCTCATATTCCCCCACCCCCCACAATCCCACGTTTTGATTCTATGACTATTATGGTATATCAAATAAGTGAAATCATGCAGTATTTGGCTTTCTATGACTATATGATCCAGCAATCCAACTTCTGAGTATTTATTCAAAGTAACTGAAATCAGGATCTCAAAGAGATATCTACACTCCCATGTTCACTGAAGTTCTAGTCACAATAGTCAAGTTATGGAAACAACCTTTGACTGTCTCTCTTGCTATGGAGCAAGATGGGACAGCATCCCCAGTGAGGCTCACCCCCATGTCACTCATCTGAAGCTGCTTAGATGTGTAATTTGAAAAGTTTCTAAAAGTTACACAAGATGAAGTTTAAACACTACTGGTAGTATTGAGAGTGCTTGGTTTTGAATTCCCACCATTCTCTTGAAACAAAAGTAGGCCCACAGAAAAACCTTTAAGCCTTTAAAACCTTTTTCCAATCAGCACTAGCACAACATTCTAGAATCCCAAATCTCCCCAATTACCCTTGTGATGACCGACGCAGCTATAACTGAAAACCTGTATCCCTCAAGATATGAGTGGTCTGATGACCAGGACATTAGACTGACACAAAGAACAGGCTACAAATACAAATGCACATGGAATGTGGTTGAAAACCAGAGCACACCACTGGTAGCTAAGCAAGTGACTAGAAACCAAGATTAAACTTGAAATCTGTTTCTGCTACTTCTTTGTTATTTAAGATTGGTAAAGCCATTTTTATACTGCCTATGTGAAACAGGCGTTTTCCAACAGCACTGGAGTTTTTGTCCTGAGCCAAAACACCTGTACACATAGCACACAACTAAACAAGCCAACAAAAAGTGCCCAGAGTTGCAGTAGGCAGCCTTTACTGCCCACGTGGTGACAATCTCCGCCTCTGCTTTTACCCTAAGAACTCTGCGATCATCATACCTGCATAGTTAAGCACCTCTCAAGGGCCTTGCCCTACAAAGGGAGGCAACACACACTGCCTGCTAGCTTTAAAGGTTACATTTTCTAACAATAAATCCTACTCACTTTTTGTTTTCTTTTTCTGTTTGGCTAGGCAAAGGGCAGGGTTATTTTATTTTATTTTTTTTTAGTTGCTTTCACTTATTTATTTTTATTCTTTTAGTTGAGACTTTACTATTGTACTTTGGGCCATTTGAGGCTGATAATTTTTAATGAACCAAATTATTTTCTTTGGTAATAGGTGGTTTTAAGTATCATTTATAATTCACTATCTGTATTCCTGAGATACATCTGGGGATGTAGTGTTTAGCCATTCCTTAGCATTGAAGGAAGGAAAGAATGAACAAAAGAAGGGAGAGAGGAAGGAATCCTGAGGACAGTAAGGCAAATTTTCAGAGGCCAATCTCTTTTGTATCTTTTCTCAGAGCCTTCTCTCTGGTTAACATGACCCATGGGGCCACATTTTTCTTCTATTCTTCCAAATACTACTGCTGCTAGACCTCTAGTCAACCCTAGTTATTGATTATTCTGGGTTCACGTATGGCTTTTTGTTAGTCAACATTTCTCCTGACTTTCTTTCCTCAACGGCCAGAATAATGTTTTCATTCATCTCTTGAACTTGCTTATATACCTGAATTATTTGCCCAGCTTTTCTCTTTCTATATCTACTTAATTTTAAATTACTGCACACCCTTTCCCTCTTTTTTTCAGCTACAATAGCTGTCTTGGCACAGGGAAGAAAAGGTAATTTTACCAACTCTTCTGGCTGTTATTTACCTTTTTCATTTCTTAGCTTTTTACTGGCACCCTGGCTGGCACGTGCTCATATATACCTATGGAATTCAAAACTGGATCACTAGGGAATGTAAATGATGGTGGCAGTTTCAAAGCAAGAACCATGGAAATGCAAAAGTTACAATCATTTTGCACCAGTCTCCAGACAGAAGGCTTTCTATGTTACATGATGTGGCATAAATGTGCTTCTATTACCATAAAAAAAGTTTTTAAATTATTTTTTAAAGTACACACATATGAATGTAATTAAAATGCTCTATAGCATTATAAGTCCAAAGTAATTTAGAGAACAACCTTTGTTGCTTTTACTGGAAAACTAACATCTGTCTGTTATTGCAGTCACGCAGAGTAAAGAACTCAATTTCATTCCTGTGGTGGTTAACCTATGTACTCATTATTGAACAGTCTGAAGTTAAAATCAATTAAAACAGTAGAGCAAACTTCCAGTAATTTTTCAACAAATAAGTTATACTTCCCTTTCCCTTTCATTCACAAAACTACTGGATAAACAGGAAGAAGTAACAGTAAAGCCATTTTCTTACTGTCACAGCCAATTATATTTATAATGGATATATTGCTCATGCTTCCTCCACTCCTGGTCATATTACATAAGGGCTTCCAATCTGCCCTTAACATTCTCCTGAACCTATTCTGTGGAAGGCCTCCGATAACTATGTCATCACCAAATATGAACGCCTGACATTAGCTTACACTTCTCTACTTCTTTGGGGAAGTTGATGATGCTGTTTTACTCCCTAATGTCCTTAAACAAACAAACAAACAAAAAATGCTTTCTCTCTTTGGCTCCTGAGATGCAGTATCAGTTTTGTTTATCTTCCCTCTTTCTTAACACTCTCTTGGAAAATTCTTTCCAACCCCCATCCTAAATGTAGGCATTATTCTCCACGATTTTATCTGTAAGCCCTTCCTCTTCTGCTCCAAAGACTCTTCTTTGAATTCACCTATTATCTTCTTGGCAACAATCCCCAAGTATCTCTCTAGGTAGGAACTTCTAACTGTATGCTTAAAATCACCCAGAGTATGCTAGCATCATTAAAAATCCATCATGATTTTCTTCCTGCTCTCTTCCTCCAGTAGACATCATTCCCAACTGCCTTGTTCCCGGAAAGAGTATCCCTTTTATTCAACCATCTTGGCTCAAAGGCTTCACTTATTATCTGACTCTTTTTCTCCCTTGTCTCATATTTTATCTATTTCCCAATTCTACTGCTGGACTGTCTATCCACTCCCACTGCTACAAAGTAGTTAAGGTACTCATCACATCTCACATAGAAGACAATAATAGCTACTTAACTGGTCTTTAATCCCTATTCCTTCCTAATTTTCCACATTTCTGCCTGATTAGGTGGCAGTTTATGACCATACTCCCCGGTATTGCAGGATGGTAATCTCCGCCATATGAATGCCAAGGTCATCATGTTACTACTATATAAGTTACTATTTTATTGAATGTATATGGGGAAAAGTCATAAAAATGTAGGTAGAGTGGAATCTCACAGAGAGGATGAGGTCATTCCTAGTAAAAATCATGTAGAGATAAAGCATCCCTTTCATTCTAGAAATAGGAATTGAGAGAGTGGGCAGATGTGGATGCAGACCAAATTAAGGGGTCAAAGTAAAGCCTCTCTTTTCCATAGGTCTCCATGTGGAATGGGTCAGGCCCTGTAGGTCACATTAGCTAGAGGGGGATTCAAATTCTATACATTGCAAACCATTTTTTTTTTTAAGATTTCTTATACCTTCCCTGCTTCTCCCTTAGCAAAGTCTTGGTTAAAGTATCAGTGTTTCTCAGTTGTGTTAAAGAAAATAAAGCAGCCCTAACCCTGCCCCATGTGGGTTTACAAAACAAAAGGTTTTCATGAGCTTACAAAACATGTTGAAAATCAAGATGAAAATCAAGAAGTAGCATGGATTATGTAAAATAACTGATGCCAAGTTACTGACAAGTCTTTCTTAGAGAGAAAAAGCAACTGAAAGGCAAAAACAGATAATATTTTTATTTCATGATGACTCTGGGCAAATTCTCTCCATACCATTGTTAGAAAGGCATATAAGTACCTACAGGATAACAGTACAGGGGGGTAGATTTTAATTTGGTTGAAAAATTAAATTCAAAGCCTATTAATTATTAGATTGATGTCAACCCAGTAGGAGGTTTCTGATAGTTAGTTCCAGGCATTTCTTCTTATTCCTGTCTTTTTCAATATATCAATGGCATAGAAGATGTTTGAAGGTATACTTGTTAAATTTGCAAATGATGCAATGCCTGAAGAGATTTTAATAAGATAGATGATAGAATCAGGATTCAAAGTTTTTGTAAAAGGAAGCAGTGCTGAACTAAAACTGAATAAAATTAAACTTAACAAGGATAAACACAAATCTTACAGATTGTTAAAAAAAACAAAACAAAACAAAATCAATGGCATAGGTCCAGGATTTGGGATAATCTAATTTGACTGTGGTTTGTACTTTTTTAAGAAATGAAGATTTCAGTTGCCCACAGAGTCAACATGTATCCACTGCAAGATGCAATTACTATAAAAGCTAAATATCTTGGTCTGTCATTGATAATCTAAGATGGGAACCTACACCCTACGGATTTGATCTTTAAATGTATAATGTGTAAGACATCGTTCAATAGTATTCTGCAAAGATCAGGCTCTATTTAGAGTGCTGGGTTAAATAATCTGTGACATTTTAGGAGAGGCATTGACAAATTATAATAAATGAGAAGGGGAGCAACCAACATTCTGGAGAGGACAATGATCAAGGGACGGGTGATAAAACTATGCATATAGACCATAGAAAAGTTCTTTGGAAAAGTGAACAAAATGGAAAAGAACTTCAAATATTTGAATAGCTATTATGAGGAAGAGGTAAGTCTTGGATCCTATATTGTCCCTCAGGGCAGAACTAAGTGAGAGCTTACAGGAAGACAGATCACAATTCAGTACGAAGAATATATTTTTAGTGGAAAAGGAGCCCACAGAAAGTAAGGTATTCCATGTCATTGGACATTTCTCTCTCAGGTGTGTTAACAGAAACTACTGCTGTGCTGGAAAAAGAGAACAAATTAGATGATCCTCTAAGGTTCCTTCCAACAAACCAGATTTCATTATTCTATGAAACAAGTGTTACTCCAAATCATAGGAGAATCACAACCTCAAAGTTTTCTACCATTTTTCAATCTGCTACTCATTCAGAGTATTACACTTTGGATGCTGTGCAAACAGAATTCCCGACTGCCCTAACATTACTAAGATGGTGTTTTGAGTCCATTTGCCAATCATAATGATTGGTCTCACTGAGCCATACATGCTTTAACCCAATCTCCCAAGTTCTAGAGGCATATCTGTAAAATAGCTAGCTGGATTTTGAATTTCAGCTTGTGACTGTGGAGTAGAGATTTTTCTCATGTGAAGCTAAGGGATAAAACCTGCCTCATTGGACTATGAGCTAAACAGTTAAACTTTCTGCCTTTCTGCTTTACAACCTGTCTCTCACTACTCTGTAATATGAATTTATACATGTATTTATATATGCATGGGTATACGTACATTGTGCATGCCTGTACGTGTAATGTATATGGAATGTATGTATGTGTAAATGACATGACACAGTAATAATAGAAAGAAGGTGAAGAAAAAGAAGAGAAAAGTGACAACAAAGCCATATGAGATTAAAACACTGTTTGCAACTAAGACGAGCCACTAGCAAGTTTCCAAATTGTAAACTAGAGGAAAGCCCTTGTTTGCCAATGGCGGGGAAAAGGCAAGAAGAGCAGAAGGGGAAAGAGGAAAATAAAAGCTCATGTCCCTGGTGGCAGACAACTCAATCAAGAAATTATAATTGGATCTCCATGAAAGTATGATTTGCTCCAACATAATATATTTTCATGATAATCATATCTTATTATTTGGCCACAATAAGAAATATTGGTCAAATAAAAATCTCTCAAAATGGGTAGTTTCACCTGGTATGGGGTTATAGTGCTACAAATCAACAGAAGCTAGTCAGAAGTGAATTGTGCATCATCAAATTACATTTTGCTGCTCATTAGCATTTGAAGAATAGCACATTCAGTTCCATATCAGAGAACCTACAAAATACAAATAATGTCCATTCTCTTTCTCATTTTTTGTTGTTCATGCAGCACATATTTATCTTAGTGAGTACATGGCTTTTTAAAAGATAGCTGTAAAACAAAATAGCACTATTTGCATTTCAAAGTAATCAGTAATATCCAGCTTGAATTTTGTCCAGAACTAAAACGGTGCTAAAGAGAATCTGTCTCATGCTGATCAGTTCAAAATCTGAAATTAGAGCTTTAAAAATCTGCTACAAAATGATAAAAATGCTTCTTGCATGTAATATTAAAATGTATAATAGGCCCAGCTTAACGCTATGAAAGCAAAAATAAGCAATGTTCACCTTCTGAAAAGACTGCAATCTACACAAACTTGACTTCACTTCATTAATACCCAGGACCTGCTTAACCCCTTCCATCTGATCCCTATCCTTTCCACTCCTGAAATTGTCCTGACAGCATCAGCACTCTGACCAAGGCCAACAAATTCAACAACTTTTTCATCCTCAACCCACGTATTTTCTCTTGATAATTTTGTATTGTTGATTAACCCTTTCTTCCTGAAATTTTCTCCTCCATAGGCTTTCTAACACTGCTTTCACATGATTCCCCCACCCAGCTCCTCTAACTTTTCCTTCTCTAGCAACTCTCATTTCTTTACTCAAATGAGGTGTTCATCAAAGTCCTCTCCTTGGCCTTCTTCCTTTCTTACACTCTTCCCTAACAACCTCTTTTAATTTCATAATTGCAATTATTTCCTTTGTGGGGATACCTGCAAAAATAGGTAATTATTTATACCCCTGCAAACACCATATGTACATCTCCCTATTAGGCAACTCTAGCTATATACTCAATCTATACTTCAAATCAGAGAAGTTCAAAAACCATTTGTCCCCAAACAGGATCCTTTCTCTGAAATGATAACTCTCTCACTTAAAAAAACGGCATCCCTTTTCAGCAAGTTATTCCGGCTCAGAATTGTCTTTGATTTCTAACCTGTCCCCATAAAAAAAGTCAAGTACTGTTGAGCTATTCTTCCAAATGTCAGTTGCATCAATTCTGGTTTGGGTTCTTCTTGCTCGGACTATTGCACTTATCTAATAGTAGTTCCTCCTTCTTCAGTTTTTCCTCTTCCATTTTATTCTTATCTCTCAGATCAATCTTCTCAAAACCACCTCTGATAATATTCCTCTGCTACTTAAAATTCTTCAACGGTTCCCCTACTGCCTTATAAACAAAATCTAAATTCCTTAAAAATGGCATTCAAGGCTATTCTTGATAGGGTCTCAAACTTCCTTTTCAGTGGAATTTCTCTCAATACCATACACATATCTTATGATTCAGCAAGATGGAGCACTCACTGCTTCTCAAATTTACTCTGTACTTTCTTCATCTTTTATCTTGGTATAATTTGTTCTTTCTACCTTAAATTCCAACCTCTTCTCTTCCCCCTACCTTGCCTAGTCCGCACAGGCTATACCAAGATCTCAACCTACGGGAATCCCAACAAGGAATTCCACCACTTCTATGAAGCCAGGCCCCTAGCCAGAAGTTGCCCGTACCTTCTCTGAAGTCCCAAATTATTTTATGTAGCATATTTCAGGGTCCATTTTTTATCGTTAAGGATACTAACAAATGATAGCAAAGAGTGACAGGCAAAGTAAATGGTTAATCGATGGCTCACATCCTTAAAAGAGTGTTTATAAAATTTTCACAATCCTACAGTTTATTACATATTAACATACCATGATCTTTTTATAAAAGCTAAATGTATAGCACATTATTGGTAGCAATTTATATATTACATAAAATGATAAAATAGTTACCTACTTATAAATCTTGTAATCTCATAAAAGACTACCATTGTCACGTTAATTAAAACTAGGATTGGGATAAGGATATGGCATGGAAGCCTTTGTTAAAAAGATAGACTCAGAGCTTGGGATCACCAAAAAATTAGAGCCTCCCATTCAACCAACACACATTTAACACATACACATAAGTAACCCCACCTCCACCACTAACACCACTTGACTAGGTGTTTGGTAGAGGTTGGGATAATTTAAAGCATAGGGTAGTACAATAAGTGCAAAGAGCAATATAACGCTGTCACAGGGTTTTTAAATCATTGTCCTGAAAAGCTATGGATATACTAGTTTTTAAAAATTAATAAAATAACCACCAATACCAAAACAATCACCTTTCTTTTCCATACCTTAAAACACAGCAATACCATCATATATTTTCTATGCACCATTCTCAGAGAAAGCCCTAAACATATCCAGATCTTTAAATTAAATTTGGTTGATAACTCCTCAGCACAGAGAAAAACCACTTTATGGGTAGAAAACTGGAGCACAGAGCATTTATACCATAGGTCAAGGTAAGAAAAAACATCAGGGTTTTATTATTCCCAATCTAGTGTCTTATTCAGCTTATTCAGTAGACCAGGAAGAAAAAACAGTTAGCAGGGTGATTGTGTGTGTGTGTGTGTGTGTGTGTGTGTGTGTTTCTTTAAGTAAGCTTTTCAGAGGTTTAATGAAAAAGTGATGCAGAAAAAAGAAACAAACAGGAAATTCCAAAGGAAAATTATAGATACTTCTATGGTTTCTGAAATGCAGTAATGAAGGAGAAAGGAAGATCTTATAGGGTGGGAGGTTGGAAGAAAGGGAGGAAAAAAGGAAACAGAAATGGGGCACAACTAAAAACTTTCTTATCAGTGTTCTGCTCTGAGTATGAATTCTGAAGTCAGGTAAGTCACAGAGTTTGGTGAGGAACCTGAAGCCAGCGAAGTATAAAGATATTCAGATGTACACAGTCAAGCCAGTTGGGAGGGAACACTACCAAGTGAACAGAATACTGGAATGCCATGAGATCTAGGTTCTAACCCTACCCGAGCCATTTAATTGCTAGGTGATATTTGACAAGTTGTTGAAACCCTAAGGGGTCAGGTTTCTCATTTGGAAAATAAGGTTGGACAGAACAGCATCTCAAGCCTGTTCCGAACTAACATGAGAAGACACAGGATTCCAAAAGGCAGAATCACATCCAGCTTTGAGAAGGAAGACAGGAAATTGCTCAAAGCCTACAAAGATAGCTGGATTTGGCAGGCTCTCAGATATCAAGGAAGAGATGGAATCTGGAATCTAAATTCACTTGTATTCAACTAATCAAATTTAACACAATAATCACTAAGAAGAGACATTTCTAGAGTATACTGTATGCTAAGAAAAAGGAGGGTGGAAGAGAAAGACTGAAGATAAAGGAGGAGAAAGAATGAGAAAGGAACGTTAAAAAGAAAAAAAAAGACAATAAAGTAGTTATCATGGGTCCATGTTGTCTGGAGCTAAGGCACTTGACAGCCATTCTTAAGAACAACGTGTTTGGAGTAAGAAAAGAGCTTCTTTGTTGATGCTGAATGGTAGTAGTAGCTAGAGAAAGAACCCCTCATTTTTATGGTCACTTTCCAACCCAGATCTTTCCAATTTTACCGTGAAACTCCCTAAGTCTTGGGGCACAGGAAATTCATAGAGCCACAAAACAACATACAGAAAGTTGTGAGCACTCCATTTGGTGACATCTTCTGAAAACACCTGCGAAAGATAACTCCACCAATTGTTCTATAAAGTAGACAAATGAATCACAAATAAACACCAAAGAAGATACGTTGTCAGTTAATTTGCATAGTCATCATATACCTGTAAAGTAACTGAGTTTTTATACATCTTTTGTCTTGTAAAAATATTTTTGTTAAGCTGGCACTCACCATTGCAGTCTTGTCAAATGCTTAAAATGAATTTACCAGAGCAAGTAGCATCTGGCTAAACTAATCATAGGCAGTTGTCAGCTATTTTGCTGAAAATCAGCAGTAGAAATGGCCAAACTGGGGGTGGGGGGAGTTTTAAAAGGCAGCGATTCCAACCCAACCAGTAGTTTAATACAAATAGCTTAATCTCCACACAGGCTGACGTCAGTGCTACAAATAATACTGCTTGCCATTCAGACCCCAGCGTACTGCTGCTCTGGCTACCAGAAGAATCAAGAAGGCAGTCAAGGTATTTTACTAACAGAGAATGAAAGAATGTGGTCCTTTGAAAAATTTTTAGTTATTCGTGAATTTCCTAAAAGCAGGGCTCAGAAAACCTTTTTATATTTTTTCTCATCTTTTGATTTCACTGGTCAAATAACACTTTATATTTTCCTATAATGCCAATCAATATAGAGCTATGGCACCACCTATTGTGACATTACTTAAATGCTGATATCAAATGACAACCTATTAAATACTGGAAGACTAGAACAAGACATTTAGTATTCAAGGAAATGTAAATGATTATTTTCTCCAATAGCTCCTTCTGAGACCATAATGATATAAAAGGTGGCTGTGAAATAGATGCCTCAAACCTGTTATAACTTGTTTTTAATCTAGTAGAAATAGGTTCATAATGCAGTGTGTGCACACAACTATCTTGAGTAGCAGTAGGACTGTAGGTATTAACAACATTCTTTCATCCAAGTGGCCAAAAGCTGGGATAATGGTTACTATAATCTCCTGGCTAGATATCTCTTTCAGAGTATTCAAAATGAATTCCTTTCCTCCCTCCCTCCCTCCTTCCCTTCCTTCCAGAAATACATGCTAGTATAACCGTGTATCCTCACTGATAGAGTCCCCTCTAAGTCACTATTCTCTAAGGAAAGTGTATGGCTGGGGGCAATCCTAAGTTAGCGTATGCACGTGTCAGGTCAAAGTGGTTCAGGTACCTCTCCTTAAAAAATGTTTTAAGAGGTTGTTCTAATTTAGAATCTAGAAGGCAGGATCAGTCAAAAATAATTAAAATGACAACGAAATCAAGTATGTGTAGTTTTACTGACAGCTCTTTTAAACAGACACATACTCTTAGAAACTTAACTCCAGGAATTAGGTTTCTAAAGAATCCCACTTTGGGGTAATTCATTATTTAAAATGTTAACATTTCATAGGAAAACAGCTTTAAAGGCATAAAGGGATCAAATTAGTGCATGAAAGCTTTTATAAATACATTTTTCCCCATTAATATTTAAGACCACTAGAGATATATTAATTTAACCTTTTTCCATTGGTTAGGAGCTCTTTTCCATTACAAAGTCATAATGCATACACATCAATACTTCTTACTCACAGTAGTGACCTCCTTCCTAACATACATGGGATGACAATCTTAAAACCCAGGTAAAATTTCTCTTGTTTTCCTTTCTGGATCCTAAGACTCCATTTCAAGACGTTATACTCTGTCTGTGACTATATGTGGGAACTTATGCAGGTCTCCCCAAGTCCCACTTTCTTCATTAGTAAAATAGGGAAAATAATAGCATCTTACCTCATGGACTGTAATGTATAAAGGAGATAATGCATATGAACAACTTATAATGTACCATATAATAAATGCTTAATAAGTGCTACTATCATTCTACTCCTCACCACTGCTATTTAAGCTACTATTCTACTAAGCTTCTTTTCTCACTTCTTAAAAATACTCATAAGAGGAATACTTAGGATTTATGAATACTCAATCCAAAACTCTTATGGTTGCCAAAAAGGTACATAAATATAAATCTACATATGCTAGAGATTTTCAAAAGGAAAACTTACACTTGTGGATTATCTACTGTATACGTCACACATTATAATAGTGTAACAGAGCAGATCAAGATCCCACACAGTCAGAACTATGTTCCAGCACAGGGGTAGCCTCTGGGGATACAGAAATAAATTAAAGTTCAATGGAAGAGCCTGTACTTTTAGTTGTGGTATTCAGGGAGGCCTACTTGGAGGAGGTGGCAGCTTAACTGAACCTAAAATGATGGATAAGATTACATTTTCAAAGTCCTGGATATCGGAAATCTAGGTGGAGAGAATATCATACAGACAAGAGTAAAAAAGTGCAATTGTGAGTGGTGAATAGAAAGTAAATTCAGTTCACTTGGAGTACACAGTCCTGAGTGGGAAGTTTAAGGAGACAATTTGAACTAGGGGGTTTGATCTTCAAATCACAGTGTTTATAGATTTTGACTGTTAAATAGCAGTAATGGTAAGTTCTATGCATATGTAATAAAAAAGAGTCCCCATCAGGCACATCTCTTAAACTCTTCACTTGAACCCTCTTTTCATCATCTAAAATAATAATTTTTAAAAAGCTTTATTTTCCCCCTGATTTTTCGGACAATGCATTCTTACTGGGAAATAGTCAGAGGCTATATAAAAATGAAAAGAATATTTTATCTTACTTATTAATGCTTTAGTAAATACAATGTTTGAAAAGGAAGGCAAGAGATACAGACGTTTCTGTGAGCAGTAATAATATCCAAGCTATTTGGCCTTTTGAAAATCTAAACTGAGAAACTATTCCTGTCAACTGAGTTACTAAGCAACATCAACATCAGGTAAAACACCATCTCCATGGTCCCTTTTGCTGGAAATCACAACAGAAGCTTCAAGAAAATAATTTGATTGACTTACACATTCCTCAAGATAGTAAACAAACTGGAAAACTATAGAGTTCAAGTAGTTCAAGGTCAAGAAAGAGAAAATACGTGTTTTGTCTTCAGAAAATTGAATACTCTCCAAATTGATTTAAAAATATTTTTAAATTCTAGAAATCTATTTCACACCATGTATTCTGTAAACTATCAGTATAACGAGAATGAAAGTTCCTCACCTATAACACAGGCATATATATAAACATATCCAAATGGGGCTGTGTTGGATTCTGGAATGCATAGAAAGTTTATATTTGCACCTATAAGATAATGTGGTATAACAAATATCATGTGACTTATAATTCAGTGAAACATGGAAAATTTCTGATTTAAAAATTGCTATAAATATAAACAACTGTTGAAGATCCCATCCAGATCTTTCTACGGATGGGACCACTTCCTGCCCCCCTCTCTACTACCCTCTGCTGCAACTCTTCCTATATCCTCTCTTTGTATGACGTGGTTTCCAGACCTACCAGCATCAGAGTATTTCACTTTTGGACATGTTCCAGTGGACTAACTGTCTAAACAGTTAAGAGTATGTCAGTGAAAGCCCATTTTTACATATTCATATGTTCAATGCAGCGTTCTTCTAAAAGATAATGTTGAAAACTGGAAATAACCTAAATGTCTTAAGATAAAGAGTTTCTTTAACAAAACACAAAGAGTTTAAGCCATAAAGGGAATAAATAATAAAAATGATTATATTAAATATTTTAAAAATTCTGTTCATTAAAAGGCATGGTTTTAAAAAGTAAAAATAGAAGTCTTAACTGTGATAAGATATTTGCATCACATATAAATGACAATGGATTAGTATCTGTAATATTTAAAGAATTCGTTAATGGAATTAGGAAGAAGATAGCCCAAAAGAAAATGGGAAAAAGACCTAACAGTTTTTTTGAATAGCCAGTAAAAATCTTGAGCCTCATTAGTGATCACAGAAATGCAATTTAAAACCACAGCAAGACACCATTTTACACTCACTAGATTGACTAAAATTTAAAAGCTTGACAATACTTAAAGTTGGCCAGAAGGTGTAGCAAAGCAAATACTAATATCCTTCTACTGAAAGTATAAATTGGTACAACTGCTTTGGAAAAAATATTTGGTATTATCTAGTAAATTTAAAGAGACATATGCCATCACTTGATAATTCAAATCCTAGATCTATACTGGAGCAGTAGTTCTCAATGTGTGGTCCAGGGACACCACGGGTCTCTGAGGCCTCTTCAGCAAGTCTCTGAGGGGAAAACTACTTTCATAATAATACTAAGACATTATTTGCCTTTTCACTCTCATTTCACAAGAGTGTGCAGTGGAGTTTTCTAGAGTCTAGATGATGTGTAACATCATCATTGCTTTGATAGTTAATGCAATGTAAGCTTGTGTATTCTTCTGTTGTAAAACTACCTCACTATTAATTTCTAATATAACAAATATTGATACATTTAACCCACATAAGCAAAAGCTTTTAGAGTCCTCAATTCTTAAGAATGTAAAAGGGTTCTGAGATTTAGAAGTTTGAAAATAGTTGCCCTAGAGGAAAATCACTGCACACTTGCATCATTGTTCACATGTACACTGACAGTAGAATAGATAAGTAAATTGTGTAGTATTCCTCCAATGGCATGCTATATGACAGGGGAACTGAAATTCAAGTATATATACCAACACTGGTAAATGTCAGAAACATTATGTTTAGTGAAAAAAATAATTGCATTAGAATAAAGCAAATTTTATGATTCCATTTATAGAATGGCTTAAAACTGAGCAAAAGTAGATGCCATACTGTTTAGGGATATCTCATGGTAAAACTATAAGGAAAAACAAAGGGATGATAGACACGTAACTGAGGACAGTGGTTACCTTTGGAGTGGAAGAAAGAGGATGGGACCTAAGAGGAGCACACAGGAGGCACTACAAGGGTGTCAACAAAGTTACGATTGGTAAGTTGGATGGTAAGTTCATGAAATTAAAATTTTTTTCTCCTTTATATTTTACATGGCATGTAAATGTGTGTGTTTTTCTATAACCATAAAATATTCTGTAATGGTTTTGAAAATGTCTTTACTAACATTTAAAAAATATGAAAGACAACTGTTTGCATAGATGTTGTTTTCTAGTCTTTTAGAAGGAAGGGAGTGGGTCAGACCCTATTCAATAGCCCATGTAGCCTGTGTGTGTTTATACTTTTATTTTCATTTGTTCATTTCTGTATTATATTCTAACTTAATTTCAAAAAGTAGATATACTCATCTCTCAGTCTTTCTTTTCTTTTTTTTTTTTTTGCGGTACGCAGGCCTCTAGCTGTTGTGGCTTCTCCCGTTGCAGAGCACAGGCTCTGGACGTGCAGGCTCAGTGGCCATGGCTCACGGGCCTAGCCGCTCCACGGCATGTGGGATCTTCCCAGACCGGGACACGAACCCGTGTCCCCTGCATCGGCAGGCGGACTCTCAACCACTGCGCCACCAGGAAAGCCCTCTCAGTCTTTCTTAAACATTTATTTATTGCATCATCTTTAATGCATCAGAATGTTTTCAATCATAATTGACCATTTTATTGACATTATTGTATAAAACAGAATGATATTCAAGGCATTAATAAGCAGTAGGATACATTACACCAAAGGCTCTTTTTTTCCCATAAAACAACATTTGGCATTGATGTCTTACCTTTTTCCCATATTATAAAATTACTCAGTATACAATACCTAAGGCAATAGTCAATTAATACAAATTAAATAGGAATTTTGTTAACTGCATAGTTTTATAAAAAAAAACAACAAATAAAATATTTAGAATTCAATGAAGAATACTGTTAACATATATTTGGTTATCCTTAAATAACTCATAGTATTAACATCTCTCTTAAAATGTAAGGAGTGATAGTCAAGCAGTATGCAAACAGATTTAATATTCCTAAAGACAGGACAGAGAGAGAGGGGAGAGGTAGGAGGGAAGGAGAAGGGGAGGGGGAGGGGAGGGGAGGGGGAGGAGGGAGGAGGGAGGTTTTATGAGGAGCTGAAGTTTTAATCATGCAGAATACCTTGTACTTGCTGCCTATACTTGTTTGTTCTGAAATTGTATCGCTGTATGAAGAATGGATATAAATTGAAATATTCAGAAACAAGCACAATCCACAGGTTAAGATGTAAAGAATCTTATTCTGATGATGCTTCTTTGGAAACAATTTTATGCCTCCCATGAAACACTAACCCTGCCAACAGAAAAGACTGCAATCTCTTTCTAAGCCTTTAGATCACCATCTAAGTGGCCACTCTTCAGAGAAGCCATCTCTAAGCATACTATCAAAAGTAGCCCTCCTGCTGCACCCACCCCACGGTATTACTGTCCATTTTTGCACCCGGTATGTTTCTTTCCTAACATATATCAAAGTCAAATAGTTATGTAATTGTTATTGTCTGTCTCTCCTATGAGACTCTAAGCACCAAGAAGGCAGTGACCACATCTGGCTTGATCACCAATGTATCACCAGTGCCTAGTATAATCCCTGGTATATATTCAGCATTCAATAAATGTTTGTTGAAAGAACGAATGTTCTTCAATGTGTCCTCCTCCTGCTTTACTATTTACCTCGAATATTTCTCTCTTGGTCCTCTGTTGCAGTTTCCATTTTGTTTTTATGATGCCCTGAGGTATCATGAGAACAGATAATACCATGGGGGACCATATAACAAACCCCATGATGTACATATACATATCTTTTATATCAATCACTGTAGAAAATCATTACCCATCATTCATGTTCAGACAACTTGTAAAACACTATTAGATGGAGGGATAAAGAAGAGAATTTAAATTTATTCTTAAATACCAAAAAGAGTAACAAAATAACAAAGACTTCTAAGAAGCAATTGCCAAGAATGCAAAACAATTATTTAGCACAAGAAAGCTGGTAACAGGCACACATCTAAGAAGTTAAAAGTCACATGTGTTAAAATAGTAAAGCCAATGTGTATGAAGACATACTTTTCTAAATTTGATGCACTGCTCAGAGTTGAACATTTCACTGTATCTATGGCAACTCGGTCTCTCCTTTTTGATTAAAAAAAAAAGAGTAGTGTTCACTCAGAACCATAAGCCTGCCTCACTTTTGCTGACAGACAATAAAGGTTGGGGGTAGGGGCATTTTTAAAAATTTCTTCTTGGAAAGTAGGAAAGATAGGCGTGCCTTGGGCATGTATAAGTACAGTTGTGTAACCTGCCAGTTTAAGGTACTCCATCCCAAATGACTCTGACCTAGAGGAATATGGAACAGTTGCTTTGCACTTTTACTTAGTCCTTTTCATTATACTTTATTTATTTCTTACTTCCAACTAGACTGTAAGTACCTTAAAGATTGACAACATCTTTGAAATGGAACTAATATAGTAATGACCTTAAAAATGTATTAAAGTAGATTCTCAATAAACTCTTTTTTTTTTTTTTTTTTTTTTTGCCTCTCACTGCTGTGGCCTCTCCCGTTGCGGAGCACAGGCTCCGGACGTGCAGGCTCAGCAGCCATGGCTCACAGGTCCAGCCGCTCCGCAGCATGTGCGATCCTCCTGGACAGGGGCACAAACCCGTGTCCCCTGCATCGTCAGGCGGACTCTCAACCACTGCTCCACCAGGGAAGCCCTAAACTCTTGATTTTAGTGAATCCTGCTTACTTATCTGAAATCAGAGATCTTAGATATCATGACACACACACAAAAAAGGTAATTATGTGAGGGGATGGAGGTGTTAAATACCCTTATTGTAGTAATTATTTTGTAACATATATATGTATCAAATCATCCCACTGTATACCTTAAACTTACATGTTATGTATCAATAATATCTCAATAAAGCTAGAAAAGGGGGCTTATGAATCAGTTAATGCATACATTGAGCTACTTTACTCATTAAAGAAATATAACTTTGGTAAATTTACGCTGTCATTCTTTTTGTGTGTGTGTGTGTGTGTGTGTTATGCGGGCCTCTCACTGTCGTGGCCTCTCCTGTTGCGGAGCACAGGCTCCGGACGCACAGGCTCAGCAGCCATGGCTCGCGGGCCCAGCCGCTCCGCAGCATGTGGGATCTTCCCAGACCAGGGCACGAACCCGTGTCCCCTGCATTGGCAGGCGGACTGTCAACCACTGTGCCACCAGGGAAGCCCTACATTGTCATTCTTGACAATATTCCACCAAACAAAATGGTAGCATAAGCTAATATGAAAGGCTACTACTGCTATTCAAGTTATTCTATATAATATTTAAGGAAAAAACCCAGGTTCAAAATTACAATTGTCAAATTCCCAGGGGCTAGAAACAAAAAAGAAAAAAAATCAAAGCCAGAGCTCCAATAAGAAGCTAAAGGATAGACCAAGAGGAAAATGGAACTAAATATAAGCATAAAGACTAGGGATTTAATATCTGCATATGGAAGCAAATTTATGTCACAAGCTTCTTGAACATGAGGAGCAGGAACTGAGCTCTCTGAGTAAGAATAGGAGCCTGAAATGGTGGTCCTTTCTGGAAAACCAGGTCTGGAAAACCTTCAACCGCTTGCTGAGGAGTGTGACAGGAAAACAAACTAACCATGTCAAGCTATGGGTAGAAAAGTGGGATACCGTGCCTTACCAACATGTGTGGGAACCCTGTACTAAAAAGCAATATAAAAACTGGTAAAACTTCGCAGAGGCAGAAAAACAGAAACCGTTCCATATGGTACCTCCACAACCCAGAGTATCTGGAACTTTCGAAGAAAACAATTTCTGCTGAAGGTGAGCTCCCAAGTAAAGAAATTACAAATCTTATGAACAAACCAACCACTAGGAGATAGTCAGCAGAAATAACAAAATGTGAAATTCATACCTTAAGAACTACAGATATCAGAATAATCAGAAAGAAATTTTAAAATAACTATGGTCAATAATCCAAGATACGGAGAAAAGAATGGACAACATAAAACAAGGAGACAAAAGCATGGATAGATTAGAAAAAAGAAACAATCTGTATATGTAGCTAACTCCCATACTAGATTGTCTTTGGAGGGCAGGGACCCAATCTCACTCATCTTTTTGTCACCTTGCAGTATCTAGCACAGAGTATTATGCACAGTAGACAAGGTTTATTTAACCGAACTGTATTCTGTGCCCATATTTTAATGTTTCCAATGTTAAGAAGAAATAAATGTTCATCAGGAAACCATTTTTTTAAACCTCCAGCTAGATTGATTAGGAAAAAGTAAACACAAATTAAGAATGAGAGAGGAGACCTCACTACAGATTCTATAAATATTAAAAGGATAATAAGGGGATATTATAAACAATTTTATGTCAATAAATTCCATAACTTAGATGATATGGACAATTTCCTTGAAAGACTCAAACTACTAAAGCTCAGTCAAGAAGAAATAGATAACTTGAATAGCCCTATATTTACTAAAGAAATTAAATTTGTATAGCTAAAAAATCTTCTCACAAAGAAAACCCCAGGAAACCATTCTTAATGGCAGTCTATTGTATTAAAACATGATCAATGATGTTAAAGATATGGAGGATTTAGTCAAAATAAAACAATGATTTGTGTGCATTGTAAGAATGAATGCTTTTTCTTGCCCACCTCCATAATATTGGACAAAAGTACACATGACAGTGAAGGGTGGTAGAATATGTCACCCCAGAATATGCCACCTTGACATAAGCGTTATTTTGAGCTGAAGGCAATTAAAAAGGAGACCTGAGAAAAACTCTCTGCTCCCCGCTCTCCCCTCCCCCCTCCAACACACATACACACAAGGAAAGGCAGGGTGACTTTTAATCACTGGAGACAATTCTAGACTCTCATCAGCCCATAAACAGCAACTGAAGAATCAACATAGCAAACCTCACTAACTCACTTTTACCTTCCATTAATTTTCCCCATTCATTTATTTACCTTCTCACAATTTGCTGTGCCTAGAAGCTCAAAGTCCCTTTCCTTTGTCATGTCACTTCTCTACAAAAGGTATTGTTCTTTTGTTAGCATGCTATTAAATTAAACCTCAAGTTCTAACCACCCTTTTGAATTACTCACCACTGAATACTCCCCTGTGTATGCCATTTGCACATGTTTATAAACTTGTTTGTTTTCCTCTTGTTAATCTGTCTTTTGTCAGTCTACTTCACAGGGCCCCATCCAGAGAACTTAGGAGGGTGGAGAAAATAAAATTCTTCCTCCCCTACAACAGGTACATTTAATAAAAAGAATTTGGCAGGGAGACTCTGAAATGCCAAACGTTATTAACCAATTTGTAAAAGATTCTTCATACTAGAAAAAATAAATCCACTAGAACAATATTTAAAGAAAACTTTAACAATTAGAAAAATATGTACTCATTATTTTTTAAATATAAATAATGGCTGCATATTAAACAAAAGGTACTGAGAATAATGCTTGGAAATAATACTTAAAACTTGTGAAGCAACTATTTAAGTAAAGTCAAACAAAGTTGATACATTAGGATTAATTACTGCTAGTAGTAAAAGCATTCATATCTACACACACAGAATGTACGCCCAAAATATGTGCTTGAACTACAGGCCCATGAACTTCTTGTCTGTGCTTCTGTTATAAGAAACACAGAAATTGTTAGTCTGTGACTCAACTTTTCACTAACACCAGTGCTATTTCTGTTATAATCTTGTTAAATTTTTGCCCCTTTCTCTCCCTTAATACCAAGACATCTGAGGCATGAATTCTGCTGGTTACTTTAATAGACCTATTTTTACTGGCATAAGTCTCTACAAGGTTTATTTATTAGTTCCATGGAGACTAGGTAACCTTTCGGGTAGAAAGATTTAGTTTTAAAGATTCACCATCCTGAGAAATTTTTACGTGAGTCTCACTGTTTTATTGACCTCTCAGTGATTTGCAGTATTCGTATTACAAATTCTAATCACGAGCTACAGATGAATCAGAAAAAGAAGAAAAGGTGAATCCTGGTAGAGGAAAATACCCATGATGGGCTGCTGAGAGGGAAGTATGGCAGAATGAAAAAGCCAAGAAAACCTGAGCAGCACAAATAGGCAGATTATCTATATGCTTGTGGGTAAATGAGATGGTAAGAAGGGGAGAGGTAAGAAGGAAAGGGGCTAAAGGAAAGAAAAAGAGGCACCTAACAAAAATCAGAAGTGAGGCTGACCTCAGTTAAAGATCATGATGATGATAATCCATATTGGAGAGGAAACGTGTATATATCTAAAAAAAGCCAACATCACTTGACCACAAAAAGCCCTTGGCTCAGACCTCTTCACTTCTAAAGGCCAAAAGAAAGGAAACATGCATATTCATCGAGCACCTCCTCTCTGCCAGGCATGCTGCTGGGTACTCTGTTCTACTCTGACCTAGCCCTTGTGTACCTTTCCAGCCTCATCTTATGCCACTCTCCCCTTTCAACACTATTTTCTAGCCACACTTGCTTATCAGGTCCTAGAACATGTTAAACTCTTTCTGCCTTGGGCTCACTATCCTTGTTATTTCCTCTACCTAGAAATCCTAAATGCCACATCTTCAGAGAATATTAATCGAGTCATCTGACCTAAAATAGGAAAACCTGTCATTTCTTTTCCTAGCACTTACCACAATTCATAAGTATATATTTATGTATCTGTTTGTCCTCTGTATCTCCCACTAGACTGTAAGTTTCATGAGGGCAGGGATTATATCTGTCTAGTTCACTATCACATCCCTAAGCACATAACCTGAAGTATATAGTAAATGCTCAATAAATATTAGTTGAATATTAGTTGAATGCTACAAGAAATCTACTAGAGCTAATCAATGAATTTGGTAAAGTTTGCAGGATACAAAATTAATGCACAGAAACCTCTTGCATTCCTATACACTAATGATGAAAAATCTGAAAAAGAATTTAAGGAAACACTCCCATTTACCATTGCAACAAAAAGAATAAAATACCTAGGAATAAACCTACCTAGAGAGAAAAAAGACCTGTATGCAGAAAACTATAAGGCACTGATGAAAGAAATTAAAGATGATACCAACAGATGGGGAGATACACCATGTTCTTGGATTGGAAGAATCAATATTGTGAAAAGGACTACACTACCCAAAGCAATGTACAGATTCAATGCAATCCCTATCAAATTACCAATGGCATTTTTTACAGAACTAGAAGAAAAAATCTTAAAATTTGTATGGAGACACAAAAGACCCCGAATAGCCAAAGCAGTGTTGAGGGAAAAAAACGGAGCTGGAGGAATCAGACTCTCTGACTTCAGACTATACTACAAAGCTACAGTAATCAAGAGATTATGGTACTGGCACAAAAACAGAAATATAGATCAATGGAACAGGACAGAAAGCCCAGAGGTAAACCCACACACCTATGGTCAACTAATCTATGACAAAGGGGGCAAAGATATACAAGGAGTAAAGACAGTCTCTTCAATAAGTGGTGCTGGGAAAACTGGACAGCTACATGTAAAAGGATGAAATTAGGACACTCCCTAACACCATACACAAAAATAAACTCAAAATGGATTAAAGACCTAAATATAAGACCAGACACTATAAAACTCTTAGAGGAAAACATAGGAAGAACACTTTCTGACATAAATCACAGCAAGATCTTTTTTGATCCACCTCCTAGAGTAATGGAAATAAAAACAAAAATAAACAAATAGGACCTAATGAAACTTCAAAGCTTTTGCACAGCAAAGGAAACCATAAACAAGAGAAAAAGACAACCCTCAGAATGGGAGAAAATATTCACAAATGAATCAACAGACAAAGGATTAATCTCCAAAATATATAAACAGCTCATGCAGCTCAATATAAAAGAAACAAACAACCCAAACCAAAAATAGGCAGAAGACCTAAATAGACATTTCTCCAAAGAAGACATACAGATGGCCGAGAAGCACATGAAAAGCTGCTCAACATCACTAATTATTAGAGAAATGCAAATCAAAACTACAATGAGGTGTCACTTCACACTAGTTAGAGTGGGCATCATCAGAAAATCTACGAACAACAAATGCTGGAGAGGGTGCGGAGAAAAGGGAACCCTCTTGCACTGTTGGTGGGAATGTAAATGATACAGCCACTATGGAGAATAGTATGGAGGTTCCTTAAAAAACTAAAAATAGAATTACCATATGATCCAGCAATCCCACTACTGGGCATGTACCCTGAGAAAACCATAATTCAAAAAGACACATGCACCCCAATGTTCATTGCAGTACTATTTACAATAGCCAGGTCATGGAAGCAACCTAAATGCCCATCAACAGATGAATGGATAAAGAAGATGTGGTACATATATACAATGGAATATTACTCAGCCATAAAAAGGAACAAAACTGAGTCATTTGTTGAGACGTGGGTGGATCCAGAGACTGTCACATAGAGTGAAGTAAGTCAGAAAGAGAAAAACAAATATTGTATATTAATGCATGTATGGGGAACCTAGAAAAATGGTACAGATGAACCAGTTTGCAGGGCAGAAGTTGAGACACAGATGTAGAGAACAAACATATGGACACCAAGGTGGGAAAACTGTGGTGGGGTGGGGATGGTGGTGTGCTGAATTGGGCAATTGGCATTGACATGTATACACTGATGTGCATAAAATTGATGACTAATAAGAACCTGCAGTATAAAAGAACAAACAAGCAAACAAACAAAACAACTAATACTAAACTTTCTTTAGGTTATTTGTATGGAAATCTGTTAATATATATGTTTCAGACATAACATGAAATTTCTAAAAATCTTATACGTTCTGGTATAATGTTATAAGTCATAATTCTAGTTATTACTTTAAAATGTATATCTCAGAAATAACTAAATTTCCTTGTCAATTGCATTATTATTATTATTTTTTTTTTTGCGGTACGCAGGCCTCTCACTGTTGTGGCCTCTCCCGTTGTGGAGCAGAGGCTCCGGACGCGCAGGCTCAGCAGCCATGGCTCACGGGCCCAGCCGCTCTGTGGCATATGGGACCTTCCCAGACCGGGGCACGAACCCGTGTCCCCTGCATCGGCAGGCGGACTCTCAACCACTGCACCACCAGGGAAGCCCATCAATTGCATTATTATGAACATTTATCAAATCTTTAACTGTGGTCATTTTAAGTCTTTTGTCATTTACAGACAGTTTTGGGTGTGGTCTGATGCTTTTGTAAATATGTTCCTATAAAAGGCTTTCATCTTCAAGGAATTCTTGGAAAATACTCTGACAAGTACAGGTTTCTGGTAACTGACTATACTGCTGAACTGAATGAATAAGCATTTCCAGAACTCTAATGGAAAACTGATGAATTCATAAAAGTTCTAACAAAAGATCAAGATGAAAACAAAATTAATTACATGGGACTGAGTGAACTGAGGAGGATGATTATAAGTTTTGTAACTTTCTGTTTGAATTAAAAAAAAATCCCACAAGGACTCAGTGGAAAAAAATATACAAATCAATTTTCACTGAAAAGTAAAGGAGCTGTTACAGTGGAGTATTACTGGACTGAATGTCAATATTATAACATAGTATGGGTGTGTTTCGTGTTTGGTAATTGCAATCATTGTTGCTTTTGTTGTGGTCATCCATTTACAATGCTTGGTGTCAGTCTATTTATCTCTTGTAAAAATAAAATACAGTGTGTGTGTGGAAAAAAATTGCATAATAACCCATTTAATGTTTACAACAACACAGCGAGGTAAGTATGATCTACATCTTAAGGACGAGAAAATAAGACTCAGAACAGTGGCATACCTTACTTAAAATCACATATAACCAGAAAGCAGACTTGAGATTCAAACTCAGGTCTTTCTGATCACAGAACTCTTTATATTAAATAATATCCTATTCTTATGGCCAATGCCTGCCCCCTCAAAAAACAAACAAACAAAACCCTTAAAGGGAGAAATGTTATCTGTAACAAAATTTCCTCCTTAATCCACTCCTCAAGTTAATAAGAATTCAAAGGAAATGATCATTCCACTGGTTGCAAATTTATTTATTTTTATAATTCTTTTCCATTTATACTATAATCATCAATAGCAACCATACCAATAGAATTTAAGTATTTGGTAATCATCTCAACGTAATCAATAAATAACAAATTCTTTATTTTAAATACATTTTCCAATCAACAATTATGAATTGTTAGCATTTGAGGATGCAGTAACTAGGGTACTATGAAAATATCTAAAAGTGTACAAGATTCTGACCAAACTCTAGTTGTTAAAAGGTTTCAATAGATTTTAACTCTAAAGTAAGATTAAATCATTAAACAGATTTCAAAATCTGCCACTATAGGTGCTAAGTTAAATGTCACTCACCCATATAGTGGAATACTGTGCAGCTAGGAAAATTATGCATTAGAAAAAATTTTAATGACAAGTTTGTGTTCTCCTACATAGGAAAAAAATCATACTGTGATTCAGCTTATGATACCAATTTTACAATATATGTACTTGTGTGTACACATAATATAAAGATTTGAAGGACGTGCACCAACATGTAACCAGTGGTTATCCCTGGTGTGAGAGATTAAGGGTTCGTATTCTTTATTCTTTTTATGTCTTTAATTTTTCTATATTTACTAACTCTTCTGTAATATTTTAGTTTTCCTAAGCAGTGAATTTTATAGCCAGAAAAATGAGATTAATTCAAAAGAAATACATTTCCATTTTCTATAAATCTGTTCAGTGTCTGCATATGTGGCTATGGATATATACAAAATCTCAAACTGTCAATTTAACGTTTCAATCACCATGCTTCTCACTGACCTTTGAACAGAATCAACCAGTTGCTTGGCTGTAGTGTTGATACATTATGGAGTGCTTTCAGAAGCCATTACTCAATTGGTAACAGGAAGTATTTTGGCTCACGGCTCCGAGACAAGTTCAGAGTTTCTTGGCTACAAGGACTAAATTAGATTGAGAAAAGTTTTCTTTAACTCTGTTAATCAGTTATACTGACAGGGCTAATATTTGTCAGACAGTTTCTATAATTAAGGAGCCACAATATATGATTCCATTAAAATATTTCATAGCATAAAAAGTAGTATATGTTCATTTTAATGTTTACTACATATTTAATCACACTCATACCCATCACTACTACTACAAGTTAGAAATGCATATGCCAACCTTCAGCCCAGGGTGACTTCTAAAGCTGAGTTATGAACCCCAACTGGAAATGCTGACAACCTTAACTATAGTGGCGTGAACAACGCTGACTATAATAAAATTCTTGTTCAGATATAACTCACATAAAAAGTAAAAGCCAAGGGCTGTGAGTAGCTCAGTACATTTAAGCTATTTTTCAACACATTCGAGATCCATATAATTCTGCATTACTTTCAAAGCAATACCTGATGGTTTTTCAGACTTCTGTGTTTTGTTTCTAAAAATCTGTGTACAGTAATATCTCATACGACTCCCGATGAAACATTCTTCCCTTTTATCTTCAGCTAGTGAGAGTGCTAATGAAACTTTTATGAAATAAATGTTATTTCTGTCTTGTCTTGCTTTGCATGTTCAATATTGCAGGGAATGGACCTGTTCGGTGAACTCAGAGATAAAAAGCGCCCAAGAAATTCTGATTTGCAAAGCCTGTTAAAGTGACTCTGCACTAAAATTGTCAGTGTAAAACTGAAGAGGATATTGTTCCACAACAGTTTAATTAGCACTTCACTTTTCTTCCCCCTGAATGTAAAAGGAGGGACTACTTTTTTCTTTCATGCAAATAATAATAATGATAATAATAATAACAATAATAATAGCAGAGGAAATCAAGTACATGAGTCCAAACCTCTGGCAAAAGCAGCAGTGACAGTCACTGTTTATTTTTTATTTATTTTTTAATTGGGGTATAGTTATTTTACAATGTTGTGTTAGTTTCTACTGTACAGCGAAGTGAAGTAGAGTTCCCTGTGCTATACAGCAGGTTCTCATTAGTTATCTATTTTATACATATTAGTGTATATATGTCAATCCCAGTCTCCCAATTCATCCCACCCTCCCCTTTCCCCTCTTGGTGTCAATACGTTTGTTCTCTACATCTGTGTCTCTGGTTCTGCCTTGCAAACTGGTTCATGTGTACCATTTTTCTAGATTCCACATATATGCGTTAATATACAATATTTGTTTTTCTCTTTCTGACTTACTTCACTCTGTATGATAGTCTCCAGGTGCTACAGTGCTCTGAACACTCATAGCTGCAAGTACCGCACACATGTGGATAGCTGGCTGTGAGCACTGTTGAAGGGAACAATGCTGATTAGCCACAGAGTTGCTATAGATACTCCCTCAAGTCCAGTTGGCACAAACTTAGAATTTAACGATCTGGAGAATTATGTAGAATTGATTTAGTGTATATTAACTATTTCTAGAAGAATCTGAAAATTCCTTATGGGAGATAGAGCTCTTTGTTTCCTCCAATCTCAGATATTTGCTTATAATTTAAACATTATAGCATTTCAACATGAATATGGTCCTAAACATCATCTTGCAAGTAGCCTTATTAATTACAATCATTTCCCATTGTAACGCTATGGAAGACCAGGGTAAGGCACAGAATGAAGATGATCAAATGATTATGGTTGGTAGAGAGGCAAGAAAAAAAGCCTGTTTATAGATATACATTTCTTTTCATATATAATAAATCATGAATGTGATTGACTTCATACAAGATTGTATTTAGAGGCAATTCCGCCATGACTAATATCCATGGAAAGTTAAATTTTATTTTGCAAACTATTTGAACTTCACAAGCCTTTAACATCACTGTAAGGCTCAGCATATACTTTTATGTACTAACTACTTTAAATGACAGTAACTCTTAGAGAAATAATTAGTTTTGAGAATGGAAATACAGCTAAAACACAAAATACAAATATGCTAATTGTTTGACCCTGCTATACACTTGTTTTGGAATTTGATCAGACAGACTAAATACTTCTTTTCTTTATACTTCCTTCCAAAGTTAATTGATGATACTAAATCATCAATTCTAGAACTTTTATTTAACTTTGAAGTGTTAGGGATACGACACTGCTGATGCTAGAAGTAAAATCCATTCAGGGAACTGTGTGTTTTGAAAACCAGATACCGGTGATTTCAAATTCTTGCATACATTTTTTGGGTGCAATATCTGCACACAAATATTATTTCCACTGTTTTTGCAAACTGTCTCCCCATTGGTGGTTTCCTCACACCGCATCCCAAATCCAATAGATTTTTAAGTCCTGCATTTTTTCCAAAATCTCTCCTTTCCTTTCTAGTCTCACTGCTATGACTCCTCAGCTACTAAAAAGTAAGATTCCAGATCATGGAGGACTTGATATTATAATAAAATAAGATTTGACTAAATAATGAAAGAGTTCAAATTGTGTTTGTAAATCATTTTAAAAAATCCTCAAGTCTAAGAAATATGTTTCTTTCTGGGTGTTAATTCCATGTCTATTAGTTTACTTATTAAAGATTTGACAATGTGGAAAATTCTGTAGCCTATATTGCTGCTTTTGTAAAACAGTCATTAAGACAGAAAAACTGAAATGTCAGTGATCACTTTTGTACAATTTTCTCTAGGAGAAGACAACATAAACAGGATAATAACTTCTAGTGCTAGACCAAAGTCAAGATTAGGTGGTTATCTATCACGCAGATGGAGTTTACTAGGTGCATACCTGAATTTCATTTTTCTAGGCTTTATTTTGGTAAATAGTATTTCTCAAGTAAAGCAATTAGTTGGGCTGATGTTGGCTTACTGTTTTCAGGAAAAACAGTTGCCTAACTTCATTATTAGCAATGAAAAACCTTTGAAAAAGTGTTGCTCAGTGCCACATGGCAATGGTGTCAGGCCTTGGAAGACACTACTCTAATCATTACCACAAAACCCTTGCTTACTGGCTACTTGTCTACCTATGTTTAAACTGCATCCTCCTGTGATAAACCATAATGGAAAAGAATATGAAAAAAGGATATGTATATATATATGTATAACTGAATCACTTTGCAGTATAGTAGAAATTAACACAACATTGTAAATCAAATATACTTCAATAAAATAAATTAAAAATAAAAAATAAGCTGCATGCATTTCCTGAAATTACCTGCCTGTCAATTCCCCAAATGATTATATTTTAGTGCATGAAAATATAATAAATATGTAGACATACACATCAGTCTTCTATTTAATAAAACGTTGCTGGTGGGACTTCCCTGGTGGTCCAGTGGTTAAGAATCTGCCTTCCAATGCAGGGGATGTGGGTTCGATCCCTGGCCGGGGAACTATGATTCACAACAACTAAGCCTGCACACCGCAACTACTGAGCCCCTGCACTCTGGAGCCCGTGCACCACAACTAGAGAAGCCCGCACGCCGCAACGAAGATCCCACGTGCCTCAACTAAGACCCAATGCAGCCAAATCAATCAATCAATCAATCAATATTAAAAAAAATGTTGCTGGCTACAAGTAGGTATTTTGAGTAGGTGTTGAAGGGATTTTTAATGTTTAAAAATATGGTGAGGAGTTGAAACCATAAAACTCTTAGAAGAAAAGATGGGGGAGAGCTCCTTGACATTTGGTCTTGGTGATGAATTTTTGGATTTGATACCAAAAGCACAAGCAAAAAAATCAAAAATAAACAAGCAGAATTACATCAAACTAAAATGCTTCTGTACAGGAGAGGAAACAATCAACAAAATGAAAAGACAACTTACAAAATAGGAAAAAATATTTGGAAATATATTTGATAAGGGGTTAGTATCTAAAATATACAAGGAACACATGCATATAAATCAATAGCAAAAAACAAACAAACAAACAACCCAATTAGAAAATGGGCAAAGGGCATGAAAATGTATTTTTCCAAAGAAGACGTACAAGTGACCAACGGGTATATGAAAAGGTGATCAACAGCCCTAATCATCAGGGAATACAAATCAAAACCACAATGAGATTATCACTGTACACCTGTTAGGATGACTATTATAAAAAAGTCAAAAGACAGGAGGCATTGGTGAGGATGTGAAGAAAAGGAAACCCCTATACACTGTTGGTGGGAACATAAATTGGTACAGCTACTATGGAAAAAGAGTATGGAGGTTCTTCAAAAAATTAAAAATAGAACTTCTATATGATCCAGTAATCCCACTTCTGGGTATATATCCAAATGACAAGAAATCAATATTTTATAGAGATATCTGCACCCCCATATTCATTACAGCATTATTCATAGTAGGCAAGGCATGGAAAGAAACTAAGTGTCCATTGACAGATGAATGTATAAGGAAAATTTTATATATAAATTACACACACACACACACACACACACACACACACACAGTCCCTGGTGCCATGAGTTCAATTTTTTTTTCCATTTCACACATAATTGAGATCATGCAATATTTATCTTTCTGTGTCTGGCTTTTTCATTGAGCGTAATGTCCTCCAGGTTCATCTATATTGTTACAAATGGCAGGATTTCCTTCTCTTTTAAGGCTGAATAATATTCTATTTCACTTATATGTGAAATGAAAAAAAAAAATTGAACTCATAGTACCAGAGAGTAGACTGATGGCTACCAGAGGCTGAGGGGTGAGCAGTGGGTGGGGGAAAAGGGGAGATTTTGAACAAAGGGTACAAACTTTCAGTTATAAGATGAATAAGCTCTGGAAACCTAATATACAGCATGGTGACTACAGTTAATAATAATGTATTGTATACTGAAAATTGCTAAGACAGCAATCTCAAATATTCTCACCACACATACATGTGCATGCACGTGCGTGCATGTGCACTCACACACACACACATACACAGAGGGTAACTCTGTGAGATGATGAATTGTTAATTAGCTTGTTTTTGGTATTCATTTCACAATACATAAATTTATGTAAACATCACATTGTACAACATAAATATACACCTTTTAAACTTGTCAATCATACCTCAATAAAAAAATACAGTGAGGAATACATATGGTAGAGTCTTAAGGCCACCAAAATGGTGTCCATTTTCCTCAATGCTTTTTTCATAAGAATTTCAATATGCTCAGAGTTCTGATTAGAAGATTCTGTAACCAAAGATTTATAAAATAAATAAAAGCAGTCATACATATTAAAAAATAAAAGACTTTCTTGGTGATAAATCTTTGTGCACTTGCAGATCCTCTCAACCCCAGAACACTGTATACTATTTCATGTGTGTTCATCTCTACATAACTATCTACAGTCCTCCCTTGGTATACATGGGATTGGTTCCAGGATCCCCCATGGTTACCAAAATCCGTGGAAGTTCTTATATAAAATGGCATGGTACAGTCAGTTTTCCATATCCATAGGCTCTGCATCTGTGGATTCAACCAACGGGGGACGGAAATTTGTTGAATCTGTGGATGCAGAACCCGTGGATTTGGAGGACCAATTGCATGGAGTTTTGTGATGATCAAGAGTTTATCAGGGCTCATACATATCTACGTGTGTTTGCACGCATGTGTGTGTGCACGTGCGTGTGATTTTCTGCATGTATGTGTTCATGACTACATTAGTATTTTTTTCTTTAAAACAAAGGCTCCTTCATAGGTAATACAAATGATACATTATGTGCAGAACAACATCTGGTGCACTGGTTTAACAGAGCATATCTAAACATTGTACTTATCATTATTCTTTACAGTTTCAATCAAATTAAATTCTTCTCCATGCTGGAAGGTCCAGAGGCATTTTTATGCCCTCTCAAATGGGTGTCCTCCTAATTCACTCAAAAGTACCCTATCAGTTACCTGGATCCCTGGTCTCAGGGGTTGGTATTTCAGCCACTTCTCTTGACTATCCACTCTCACTCTCTTGGTGATCGTATCCACTCACACAGATTTAACTACTATCTATGTCCTCGTCACTTTCAAATGTCTATCTATCTCTAGCCCCAATATCTCCATGAACTCCAGAATCCCATATCCAACTGCCTACCTGATGTCTCCATTTTGATATCTAATAGGTATCGAAACCTTACTATGACCAAAACTGAACTCCAGATATTCCCAACTCCCAAACCCAGTCCTTCCACAGTCTTCTCCACTTCGACTGATGGCAAAACCATCTTATTTCGGTTGCTCTATTCACAGCCTTTGGAGTCATTGTTGAAGAATCATACTGTCATACTCCTCTTCCTATTCATAAGCAAATTCAGGTGGCTTAATCTTTAGAAAAATAGTAAGTCTACATTTCTCATAAGCTCCACCACTGTCACCCTAATTGACACTAACATCTTTCCTCACTTGATCAACTTCAGTGGTCTCCTGATCTCCCACTACTCTTGCCATATTGCAATCCATTTCTCCACTTGGCAGTCTGAATGATTCTTTTAAATATAAGTCAGATCTCATTACTCCCATACTCTCAACCTGCTAATTGTTTCCTATCAGACTCTGAATAAAATCCAAAGTCCATTCCAGAGCCTACAATGTCATACATGCTCTTGCCTGTGGCTACACCTCCAACCTCTTTTCCTATCACTCTCCCCGACCACTCACTGGCTCCCTTATTCTCCTTGAACTACAATATGCACTTAGAAGACTCAGCGAATTTTGCATTTGCTGTTTCCATTGCTTGAAGTATCCTTGACTGAGATATGAATGTGGCATGTTACTTCAGTTTAATCAAGTTTCTGGACAAAGGTCACCTACAGAAAGAGGCCTCCCTGACCACTATATGTAGTACTACAGTACCCTCTGCCATTCTCTATTCTCTTACCTTGCTTTATTTTTCTTCATAATACTCATGACTGAAGGCAATTATATTTTTGTCTGTTTCTCCCATGAAAATGAGAACTTTGTTTTATTCATAACTATAGCCCAAGGGTCCAGAATATGATTGGTGCTCAATAATTACTTGTTCAGGAAATGAGTGAATGAATGAATGAACTGTATGATGAGTTATATCTTAAAAGTATTTCATGATTATAAATATAAATACATAGTCGATCCTCATTATTCATGGATTCCATATTTGTGAATTTGCCTACTTGCTGAAATTTATCTGTAACCCCAATCAATACTTGCAGTGATTTTGTGGTCATTCAGAGACATGCGCACGTGCAGAGTGGTGATAAAATTTGAGTTGTCTTCGGTGCATGTTTCCAACTGAGGTTGAACAAGGGGACACTGTGCCTTCTTGTTTCAGCTCTCACACTGTAAACAAGTGTCCTTTTGCAACCTATTTAGTACCATATTTTTCTCATTTTTGTGCTTTTTTGGGTGGTTTTGCTTCTTTAAAATGACCCCCAAGCACAGTGCTGAAGTGCTGTCTGGTGTTCCTAAGTGCAGGAAGGCTGTAATGTGCCTTACAGAGAATATACTTATGTTAAGTAGGTTTCATTCGGGAGTGAGTTATAGTGCTGTTGGCTATAAGTTCAATGTTAATGAATCAATCATATATATTAAATATGGTATCTTTAAACAGAAACACACATAAACAAGGTTATGTATCGATTGCTCGATGAAAATTGTATGACCAGAGGCTCGCAGGAACCTAACTCTGTATTTCCCGTAGAAGCAATGGTTCAATATTCCCTAATTCAATGTTTACGATGACTTTATAGAACATAACTACTATAAGTAACAATAATCAATTGTATATACCACACAGAAGACACAGAAAATACAAAAATACTACTGACAACAAATATTACTGTTACGTATATTATGATTAATAAAATTTGGATCTTATTGTCTATTATTTGTATTCACCATGTCATTAAAGTTCATTGAAGGCTTCATTTTATTCAAAATATATTACATTATATGTATGTTCTATGATTCATTTTATTATTTTTCTTAATTCTTAGCTCTTTTGGATATTTCCAAATATTTACAAATAACGTTACAAATGAATTTTTTTTTTTTTTTTTTTGCGGTACACGGGCCTCTCACTGTTGTGGCCTCTCCCGTTGCAGAGCACAGGCTCCAGACGCGCAGGCTCAGCGGCCATGGCTCACGGGTCCAGCCGCTCCGTGGCATGTGGGATCTTCCCGGACCGGGGCACAAACCCGTGTCCCCTGCATTGGCAGGCGGACTCTCAACCACTGCGCCACCGGGGAAGCCCACAAATGAAATTTTTGTGCATAAATCTTGGTACCCATTTCTGATCATCTTCTTAGGACAAATTAAATGTTTGCAATTAGTTTGAGGCTCTTGATACATTTTCCTTTCCGAAAAATTGAGATCATCTTGAACTTGGACCATTAATGCATATGTATCTCCCTTATACCACCTGTGTCAGTACTGAGTATGTGACGGTTTGTTTTTAAACTTTGTCACTTCAATAGCTGAAAAATTGTATATTATTGTTTTATGTGTATTTCTTCCTTTACTGATGAAGTTGAATATTTTTGGTATGTTTGTCTTCTGAGAACATTCTGTCCATGTGCCATTTGTCCACATGGATGGCACATGTATTAGAATTGTTTCTAATTATTTTCTAAGTTGGGATATCAACTGAAATAATTAATAGAAGTGTAAGATATAACTCATTTTCCTTTGAAGAACTCCTATTCAGTGTGATTTCTAGGAGTAAAAGATACATGAGTAAACGCCCAAATTAATTTACAGCATGCCCCACACTTCCATGGAATAGATAGCTGAAGAAAAAGTGATATATTTAAAACAAGGGATACAAATGTGCAACTCAGGGACTATAAGTCCTTATACTATTAGAATTAAATAAACAAGTGTTTAGTTGGTGACCATATCCCTCAAGAAGGGTGAGAAATAGAGATAATCTTTGTTCATCACCACAGGGTGTGTTACTACTCTCTGTGAAAATGTAGAAGGAAAAATGAATTGAATGAAAGCCTAAATCCTGACAATACCATTTTATATATTTATCAGTTTACTGTAGTTTTAAAGTAAAACAATAAGTGTTTGTATTTATACGATTTCATTGGGTGTTTCTAATGGTAATAATTAATTTCCCATTAAAATCCAGAATTTATCAAGGTTTATATTGCCTTCTCAGTTTATCTTAAATTTATGAGTAAAAATTTCATTTTTCATATCTTCTTCAACTATGTTTTTGATATTACTCTCAGTGTTGTTATAATGAAAAGAATAAGTGATATAGAAGTAGCCAAAATCTTAGCTCTTATTAATTGTGCGACCTTGAGCACTTTATTTAATGTTTCTGAGACTCAGCTCCTTTTCTCTAAAACCAGGCTTACTGCAGTGCCAGGCACTTAGTAAGCCCTTTATAAATGGTAGTGGTTAATATTATCATTAGTATTAGAAAAAAATGCATAATTAAGTGAAGAAGCAATAGCTAGCATAAATATTAGCCTTGGGTTTTGTGCTACAAATGCAAGAAGAATCCATTTCTTAAAAATGCACGTAAAAGAAATGTTTTATTATCATTGGTATTAGTTATTATAATAACATTTTAAATTCACACTTTTTTATGTTCCCCTAAACATTTACTATTATTTAGAACATTCAATTAAAACTATACATTTTTTCTTTTCTTCCATGTTTACACATACTAAGGACAAAGATATCCTATCAGAATAGGATATTGGAAATTTTATGGTCAACTCTTAAATGTGGAATCATAATTCTTCCATCAGAGCTTGGAGATGTCATTCAAATGAGATGAGCCTATGTGATCACGTTTTTAGAGTCTAATTTCAAAAAGACTAAGAGATGGAAAAAAGTAAAAGAACATGTAAAGAAAAGAAAATTAACGACATCATATGTTATTTCAGAGTGCTTTATGATTTAACAAGTGAATTTTGACCTTCATTTTTTAAATGGGACCAAACAAACATAAAAAACCTGATCAAAATCATCTGGAATTAATATCTTTATGCTAGCTTGAATAATAAATCATTATTTATATATAACACTTTTCTCTTAAGGCATATCCACACTGAATATCTAATTTTATTATCATAATCACCTGAGGGATAAATATGACCATCTATATTTTTCAAATTAAGAAATGTTATGATACAATGAGGAAAAAGGCACTGAGAGGTTAAGTGGCAAAACTATGATCCAGCAAGTAGGTAGTAACAAAGTTGAAATTAGAATATATATGTTATGATTCTCATCCTTGGCCATATTATTTCTAGCATGCGTCTCTTTCAGATATGACCCTATCAGAATTCTTTGCCACAGAGCTATTAGCTTCCAGTAGGAGTCAGGGTTTTTTTCCCTCACTATTTCAATGACTCTTCTAATAGAAATGCCAGCTCCATTCTGACTGTTTTATGTGGAAATACTCTAAAGGAGTTTGGGTCATATAAAATTAGCAAAAGTCAATATTACATTTGCTATTTACTATAATTTACCTCATCAACTTGTAGAATCCCAATTCCAGAAAAAGACCCAGTTAAATTCAAGAAATCACCCCAGCCATGTAGTCCCCTGTGTTCAAGCCACGTTTGAAACGTGTAAAAAATGGAGAATGGGGGCAGCTTATTAGGTAGATCTGATACTGTTCTTTCTTCTTCCAAAATCACCAACCCTAATATCCCTAAACCAGATTCATCCTTATTGATGAATCCATCAAAAGAACTGGTAGTGGTAAAAACTGCAGTGACAGTAACCAAGTTGATTACCAGATTCTACCAATTTCCCCTGGTGGTACAAGGGAATCTCCACTCAGGACAGGAGCCACCTCTTCCTATGATTCTGCCGTGGTGGCAGAGAGCTGGTTTTTTCTTCATTTCTTTCACTCTTCCCTCTTCCCTTACTCTCCCCTCTCTACCTTGACATTACTACTTAACATCAGTCCCTAAACCTCTTGCATCAAATATGTCTCCGTGTTTTACTTCAGGAGTCAATCACATTTTAACATTTGCTCTATGAATATTCATTTTTCACCTAACAAGACTGTATCCACAAGGAGATTAAACAAGCAATATTCCCACATATCCTCTTTCCTGACATTGAAGCAAAGACACAATGATAACAATGACAGCAGTGACAGGCTCTTGGTGAAAATTTTACCTCAGGATGTGCTGAGGACATGTTAGGACTCAATGATATACAAGACAGCATAATATTGACAACAGCTATGGAAAAGAAACATTCACCCTGAATGTTTACATGGCATATAATGTGCTTGGTGATTTTTTTAACTTTTTTTTTTCCTTTTTAATACGAGAGTGTACCCATCCACTCTCAGACTAAAAGACACTTTGACAAAATCTTTAAGTGACATACAACTTGTTGAAAAACAGTAATTATTTACAATAACATCAGATCAACTCTGACAGCAGTTATTTATACAACACATGTGATCATTATAACTAAGCACAAGTAAAAACACAAGGACCTTTTGAATTAAAATGTAATACCTTTCTCACTTTTCATCATTCATTACACATTTAAAAAATACAAATGAACACCTATTAAAAAATGCTTCGTTGGGCTTCCCTGGTGGTGCAGTGGTTGAGAGTCTGCCTGCCAATGCAGGGGACACGGGTTCGTGCCCCGGTCCGGGAAGATCCCACATGTCGTGGAGCAGCTGGGCCCGTGAGCCACGGCTGCTGAGCCTGCACATCCGGAGCCTGTGCTCCGCAACGGGAGAGGCCACAACACTGAGAGGCCCATGTACCAAAAAAAAAAAAAAAAAAAAAAAGCTTTGTTGAAGCATATATCCCTGGTGCACACAGGTGACTAGCTGAATTTTCACAAACTGAACACACCCATGTCACCAGGATCCAGATCAAGAAACAGAATGTGACCAGCACCCCAGAGGCCTTCACATGTTCCCTTCCAGCCATTAACCCACTCCAAAACTAACCATTTATAATGATTTCTAACATCCTATTGACAGATTAGTTTTGCCTTAAACAGCTACTTTTAAAGAAAACATTTTGAAGACCTGGGCTCAATGTGTAAGAAGTTGAAATTAAGTAACTGCAGATATATTTTAGCTATTTTAAGTACCCAGAAAGTTTCACTGGGGTTAAATAAAGATGGCAGCTAAGATCAGGTGGAGGTTTCAAAATCATTCACTGAGCTGAATTTACTATGCCAATACTGTGTTAGATTCTCCCTTGAGAAAGCAAACTATGATAACATACATTATTTCAGAAAGCATCATGCCAGGATGCCATGATGCAAAAGAGTGTAGGGTATTGTAATGCAAAAGAGTATAGGATCAAGCACGAAACTAAGAAGCTCAACTAAGTACTATGGTAGAAGAGGGGAAGTGAGAGACGCCTGAAAGCCAAAGCAGTTGGGGAAGGCTTCATAGAGGGCCATCAAAAGATACATATATTAGGTTCAAAAGGGCTGAGAGAAGAGGGGGGAATTTCAGTTTAGAAAAACACAGAAGCCTAGGCTCTGAGACAGGCTGGGCCATGGAGTGGGTGTGGGACAGATGAGCTATGCATACAGTTCTCTCGCAGAAAGAGATTCTGGGATGCAAAAGCTAAGGTACCCTAACAAATGCCTATACGTCTATAAAAAATAGCTGATTTATATTGAAGCATTTTACTCAAGTACAAATGGCCATGGTCTCTGCTTCCTTTCACTGTTCCCTGAAGATATGAATGTTTTCAATAGTTTCCTGTAGAAATGAAAATTAATTACAGGATTTATATGTTATGAATTAAAAACACTGGTTGGTAATGACTAGATTACTGACCGGTAAGAAAACATGACTCTCTCTCCTAAGTCCTTTTGACATTTCAGGTTGAAAACATATTTTCTATGCATGTGTTGGACCTCTTGTGGTTTGTACTATTTTAAACAAATTCACTTTGTTTAAAAAAAAAATTGGACCTAAGTGTCCATTGACAGATGAATGAATAAAGAAGATGTGGCACATATATACATGGAATATTACTCAGCCATAAAAAGGAACAAAATTGAGTTATTTGTAGTGAGGTGGATGGACTGAGAGTCTGTCATATAGAGTGAAGTAAGTCAGAAAGAGAAAAACAAATAACATATGTTAACACATATATATGGAACCTAAAAAAAAAAAAAAGGTTCTGAAGAACCTAGGGGCAGGACAGGAATAAAGACACAGACGTAGAGAATGGATTTGAGGACACGGGGAGGGGGAAGGGTAAGCTGGGATGAAGTGAGAGAGTAGCATTGACATATATACACTACCAAATGTAAAATAGATATTTAGTGGGAAGCAGCCACATAGCACAGAGAGATCAACTCGGTGCTGTGTGACCACCTGGAGGGGTGGGATAGAGATGGTGAGAGGGAGGGAGACACAAGAGGAAGAGGATATGGGGATATAGGTATACATATAGCTGATTCACTTTGTTATACAGCAGAAACTAACACACCATTGTAAAGCAATTATACTCCAATAAAGATGTTAAAAAAAGGAATAATAATAGTATCTGATGAAAATATAGCAAATATTTGAAAAACCATACTGAAAAAGAAACCTCATTTTCATTACTGGAAATGGCTATATCACCAACCCATTACTTTAAAAACTGACAAATAAAGGGAATAAGTTGAGCATTTAGCCTAACTTTCCTGTATGAGCTATATTTCAGCAAAGCCAATAGTTGCTGAGGAAAGTCTTTTACACAACATTTCTAGCCAATAAATGCAGAAAGTATAGTAAAATTAGAAAGTCACCATTCTGCAACCTCTAATAAAATAATGGATCAGGGCAATAATCATCGTAGGTGCTAAGACCACGAGGTGAAATTTGATAAGGAACTTTATAAGGAAGAAATCAGGCTGACACCATCTGAAAGTGGAACATCCAATATTACGTCTCCTCATATGATGCAACAAAAAGTACAAAGCACTTGCTTCAAAAAAAAATGAAAGAAAGAAAGAAAAGAAGAATAAAACAAAGAAACCCAGATCTAATCAAGCCCCCAGTTGTAATTTCTCATGTACAAGAAATAAGGAGGCTAGCAAAAAACTTAAACACCAGAAGAAACCAATAAGCCACATTCAGAATCCAGCACATTCTTCACGATAATTAACTTGGTTTATACAATAAACAACAGCATTTTTTAACAAAAAAGGAGAGACAATTATAAATTAAAAGTTAAAAATATAAAAACCAAATGTGATGTGCACATTTTGTTTGCACCCTGATTCAAATAAACTAACTCTAAAAAACACTTTTGAAATAATCAAGGAAACTTGGACTGGGTATTAGATAATGATAAGAAACTGTTCATTATGTTAGGTATGGTAATGGCATTGATTTGTGTTTTAAAAAATATGCCCTTATATGTCAGATATATATTATGCATATAATGTGCATAATAAAATAGTAAGTCTAGTTAGATAATAGATTGGGATTTTCTTTAAAGGCTGAAATATACCTGCAAAAACACTATCACTGTCACCAGTAGTAGTAGTAGTAGTAGTAGTAGTAGTAGGGATGGGGAAATAAGACTAACAAAATGTTTTATAATATGGACACTGAATACTAGGTACACTAGGGTTCATTATATTTTTCCCTGTAATTCTGTATAGGTTTGAAAATTTCCATAATAAAAATAATTTAAGACAAAAACAAGATGGTGGAAGAGTAAGACACGGAGATCACCTTCCTCCCTACAGATACACCAGAAAGACAGCTACACGTGGAACAACTCCTACAGAACACCTACTGAACGCTGGCAGAAGACCTCAGACCTCCCAAAAGGCAAGAAACTCCCCACGTACCTGGGTAGGGCAAAGCGGAGAGATTCCCGCACAGAGGATCGGTGCCAACCGGCACTCACCAGCCCGAGAGGCTTGTCTGCTCACCCACCGGGGCAGGCAGGGCTGAGAGCTGAGGCTCGGGCTTCGGTCAGAGCGCAGGGAGAGGACTGGCGCTGGCGGCGTGAACACAGCCTGAAGGGGCTAATGCGCCACAGCTAGCCGGGAGGGAGTCTGGGAAAAAGTCTGGACCTGCCGTAGAGGCAAGAGACTTTTTCTTCCCTCTTTGTTTCCTGGTGTGCGAGGAGAGGGGATTAAGAGCGCTGCTTAAAGGAGCTCCAGAGACGGGAGCGAGCCGCGGCTGAAAGCGCGGACGCCAGAGACAGGCGTGGGACGCTGGGGCTGCTGCCGCCGCCACAAGGCCTGTGTGCGAGCGCAGGTCACTGTCCATGCCCCCCTTCCAGGAGCCTGTTCAGCCCGTCACTGCTTGGGTCCTGGGATCCAGGGACGGCTTCCCCTGGAGAACGCATGACACGCCTCAGGCTGGTGCAACGTCATGCTGGCCTCTGCTGCCGCAGGCTCGCACTGCACTCGGTGCCCTTCCCTCCCTCCCGGCCTGAGTGAGCCAGAGTCCCCGAAGCGACTGCTCGTTTAACCCTGTCCTGTCTGAGCAAAGAACAGATGCCCTTCAGCGACCTACATGGAGAGGCGGGACCAAATCCAAAGCTGAGACCCGCGAGCTGTGAGAACAAAGAAGAGAAAGGGAAATCTCTCCCAGCAGCCTCAGAAGCAGCGGATTAAAGCTCCACAATCAACTTGATGTACCCTGCATCTGTGGAATACATGAATAGACAACAAATCATCCCAAATTGAGGAGCCAGGAGTCAGTGCTGTGCCTCTGAGGTGGGAGAGCCAACTTCAGGACACTGGTCCACAAGAGACCTCCCAGCTCCACATACTATCAAACAGCGAAAATCTTCCAGAGATCTCCATCTCAACACCAGCACCCAGCTTCACTCAACGACCAGAAAGCTACAGTGCTGGACACCCTATGCCAAACAACTAGCAAGACAGGAACACAATGCCACCCATTAGCAGAGAGGCTGCCTAAGATCATAAAAAGTCCACAGACACCCAAAAACAAACCACCAGACGTGGACCTGTCCACCAGAAAGACAAGATCCAGCCTCATCCACCAGAACACAGGCACTAGTCCCCTCCACCAGGAAGCCTACACAACCCACTGAACCAACCTTAGCCACTGGGAACAGACACCAAAAACAACGGGAACTACGAATCTTCAGCCTGCAAAAAGGAGACCCCAAACACAGTAAGATAAGAAAAATGAGAAGACAGAAAAACACATAGCAGGAGAAGAAGCAAGATAAAAACCCACCAGACCTAACCAATGAAGAGGAAATAGGCAGTCTACCTGAAAAAGAATTCACAAAAATGATAGTAAAGATGATCCAAAATCTTGGAAATAGAATAGACAAAATGCAAGAAACAGTTAACAAGGACCAAGAAGAAATAAAGATGAATCAAGCAATGATTAAAAACACAATAAATGAAATGAAAAATACTCTAGATGGGAACAATAGCAGAATAACTGAGGCAGAAGAACGGATAAGTGACGTGGAAGATAAAATAGTGGAAATAACTGCTGCAGAGCAGAAGAAAGAAAAAAGAATGAAAAGAACTGAAGACAGTCTCAGAGACCTCTGGGACAACATTAAACACACCAACATTAGAATTATAGGGGTTCCAGAAGAAGAAGAGAAAAAGAAAGGGACTGAGAAAATATTTGAAGAGATTATAGTTGAAAACTTCCCTAATATGGGAAAGGAAATAGTTAGTCAAGTCCAGGAGGCACAGAGAGTCCCATACAGGATAAATCCAAGGAGAAATACACCAAGACACACATTAATCAAACTGTCAAAAATTAAATACAAAGAAAACATATTAAAAAGAAGCAAGGGAAAAACAACAAATAACACACAAGGGAATCCCCATAAGGTTAACAGCTGATCTTTCAGCAGAAACTCTGCAAGCCAGAAGGGACTGGCAGGACATATTTAAAGTGATGAAGGAGAAAAACCTGCAACCAAGATTACTCTACCCAGCCAGGATCTCATTCAGATTTGATGGAGAAATTAAAAGGTTTACAGACAAGCAAAAGCTGAGAGAGTTCAGCACCACCAAACCAGCTTTACAACAAATGCTAAAGGAACTTCTCTAGGCAAGAAACACAACAGAAGGAAAAGACTTACAATAACAAACCCGAAACAATAAGAAAATGGGAATAGGAACATACATATCGATAATTACCTTAAATGTAAATAGACTAAATGCTCCCACCAAAAGACACAGATTGGCTGAATGGATACAAAAACAAGACCCATATATATGCTGTCTACAAGAGACCCACTTCAGACCTAGAGACACATACAGACTGAAAGTAAGGGGATGGAAAAAGATATTCCATGCAAATGGAAATCAAAAGAAAGCTGGAGTAGCAATTCTCATATCAGACAAAATAGACTTTAAAATAAAGACTACTAGAAGAGACAAAGAAGGACACTACATAATGACCAAGGGATCGATCCAAGAAGAAGATATAACAATTGTAAATATTTATGCACCCAACATAGGAGCACCTCAATACATAAGGCAAATACTAACAGTCATAAAAGGGGAAATTGACAGTAACACATTCATAGTAGGGGACTTTAACACCCCACTTTCACCAATGGACAGATCATCCAAAATGAAAATAAATAAGGAAACACAAGCTTTAAATGATACATTAAACAAGATGGATTTAATTCATATTTATCGGACACTCCATCCAAAAACAACAGAATACACATTTTTCTCAAGTGCTCATGGAACATTCTCCAGGATAGATCATATCTTGGAACACAAATCAAGCCTTGGTAAATTTAAGAAAATTGAAATTGTATCAGGTATCTTTTCTGACCACAATGCTATGAGACTAGATATCAATTACAGGAAAAGATCTGTAAAAAATACAAACACATGGAGGCTAAACAATACACTACTTAATAACGAAGTGATCACTGAAGAAATCAAAGAGGAAATTAAAAAATACCTAGAAACAAATGACAATGGAGACACGACGACCCAAAACCTACGGGATGCAGCAAAAGCAGTTCTAAGAGGGAAAAGAAGGAAAGAAATCATAAAAATCAGATAAGAAATAAATGAAAAAGAAATTAAGGAAACAATAGCAAAGATCAATAAAACTAAAAGCTGGTACTTTGAGAAGATAAACAACATTGACAAACCATTAGGCAGACTCATCAAGAAAAAAAGGGAGAAGACTCAAATCAATAGAATTAGAAATGAAAAAGGAGAAGTAATAACTGACACTGAAGAAATACAAAAGATCATGCGAGATTACTACAAGCAACGCTATGCCAATAAAATGGACAACCTGGAAGAAATGGACAAATTCTTAGAAATGCACAACCTGCCAAGACTGAATCAGGAAGAAACAGAAAATATGAACAGACCAATCACAAGTACTGTAATTGAAACTGTCATTCAAAATCTGCTAACAAACAAAATCCCAGGACCAGATGGCTTCACAGGCGAATTCTCTCAAACATTTAGAGAAGAGCTAACACCTATCTGTCTCAAACTCTTCCAAAATATAGCAGAGGGAGGAGCACTCCCAAACTCATTCTATGAGGCCACCATCACCTTGATACCAAAACCAGACAAGGATGTCACAAAGAAAGAAAACTACAGGCCAATATCACTGATGAACATAGATGCAAAAATCCTCAACAAAATACTAGTAAACAGAATCCAACAGCACATTAAAAGGACCATACATCATGATCAAGTGGGGTTTATTCCAGGAATGCAAGGATTCTTCAATATATGCAAATCAATCAACGTGATACACCATATTAACAAATTGAAGGAGAAAAACCATATGATCATCTCAATTGATGCAGAGAAAACTTTTGACAAAATTCAACACCCATTTATGATAAAAACCCTGCAGAAAGTAGGCATAGAGAGAACTTTCCTCAACATAATAAAGGCCATATATGACAAACCCACAGCCAACATCGTCCTCAATGGTGAAAAACTGAAACCATTTCCAGTAAGATCAGGAACAAGACAAGGTTGCCCACTCTCACCACTCTTATTCAACACCGTTTTGGAAGTTTTAGCCACAGCAATCAGAGAAGAAAAGGAAATAAAAGGAATCCAAATCAGAAAAGAAATAAAGCTGTCACTGTTTGCAGATGACATGATACTATACATAGAGAATCCTAAAGATGCTACCAGAAAACTACTAGAGCTAATCAATGAATCTGGTAAAGTAGCCGGATACAAAATTAATGCACAGAAATCTCTGGCATCCCTATATACTAATGATGAAAAATCTAAACGTGAAATCAAGAAAACACTCCCGTTTACGATTGCAGCAAAAAGAATAAACTATCTGGGAATAAACCTACCTAAGGAGACAAAAGACCTGTATGCAGAAAATTATAAGACACTGATGAAAGAAATTAAAGATGATACAAATAGATGGAGAGATATACCATGCTCCTGGATTGGAAGAATCAATATTGTGAAAACGACTCTACTACCCAAAGCAATCTACAGATTCAATGCAATCCCTATCAAACTACCACTGGCATTTTTCACAGAACTAGAACAAAAAATTTCACAATTTGTATGGAAGCACAAAAGACCCCGAATAGCCAAAGCAATCTTGAGAACGAAAAATGGAGCTGGAGGAATCAGGCTCCCTGACTTCAGACTATATTACAAAGCTACAGTAATCAAGACAGTATGGTACTGGCACAAAAACAGAAAGATAGATCAATGGACCAGGATAGAAAGCCCAGAGATAAACCCACACACATATGGTCACCTTACCTTTGATAAAGGAGGCAGGAATGTACAGTGGAGAAAGGACAGTCTCTTCAATAAGTGGTGCTGGGAAAACTGGACAGGGACATGTAAAAGTATGAGATTAGATCACTCCCTAACACCATACACAAAAATAAGCTCAAAATGGATTAAAGACCTAAAAGTAAGGCCACAAACTATCAAACTCTTAGAGGAAAACACAGGCAGAACACTGTATGACATAAATCACAGCAAGATCCTTTTTGACCCACCTCCTAGAGAAATGGAAATAAAGACAAAAATAAACATATGGGACCTAATGAAACTTAAAAGCTTTTGCACAGCAAAGGAAACCATAAACAAGACCAAAAGACAACCCTCTGAATGGGAGAAAATATTTGCAAATGAAGCAACTGACAAAGGATTAATCTCCAAAATTTATAAGCAGCTCATGCAGCTCAATAACAAAAAAACAAACAACCTGATCCAAAAATGGGCAGAAGACCTAAATAGACATTTCTCCACAGAAGATATACAGACTGCCAACAAACACATGAAAAAATGTTCAACATCATTAATCATTAGAGAAATGCAAATCAAAACTACAATGAGATATCATCTCACACCAGTTAGAATGGCCATCATCAAAAAATCTAGAAACAATAAATGCTGGAGAGGGTGTGGAAGAAAGGGAACACTCTTGCACTGCTGGTGGGAATGTCAATTGATACAGCCACTGTGGAGAACAGTATGGTGGTTCCTTGGAAGACTACAGATAGGGCTGCCATGTGACCCAGCGGTCCCAGTGCTGGGCATGTACACTGAGAGAACCATGGTTCAGGGGGAGTTATGTACCAGAATGTTCATGGCAGCCCTATTTACAGTGGTCCGGAGATGGAGGCACCCTAGGTGTCCATCATTGGATGAGTGGATGGAGAGGATGTGGCATATGTATACAATGGAGTATTGCTCAGCCATGGGGAGAAACGAGATTGAGCTCTTTGTGGTGAGGTGGATGGACCTGGAGTCTGTCGTGCAGAGTGAGGTAAGTCAGAAGGAGAAAGACAGGTGCTGTGTGCTGACACATATGTATGGAATTTAAGAAAAAAAATGTCATGAGGAGCATAGGGGCAGGACAGGTATAAAGACACCAACCTACTAGAGAATGGACTTGGGGATATGGAGACGGGGAAGGGTAATCTGTGACAGAGCGGGGGAGTGGTGTGTACATATATACACTACCGGGCGTGGGGTAGATGGCTGGTGGGAGGCAGCCGCGTGGCGCGGGGAGATCAGCTCAGTGCTTTGTGGCCGCCTGGAGGGGAGGGGTGGGGTGGGGTGGGGAGGGTGGGGGGGAGGCACAGGAGGGAGGGGATATGGAAAAAAAAATTAAGGCTCTCCAGCCTTCTCTGGTGGCGCAGTGGTTGAGAATCTGCCTGCCAATGCAGGGGACATGGGTTCGAGCCCTGGTCTGGGACGATCCCGCATGCTACGGAGCAACTAGGCCCGTGAGCCATGGCCGCTGAGCCTGCGCGTCTGGAGCCTGTGCTCTGCAACAAGAGAGGCTGCGATAGTGAGAGGCCTATGCACCGCGATGAAGAATGGCCCCCGCTAGCCGCAACTAGAGAAAGCCCTCGAACAGAAACGAAGACCCAACACAGCCAAAATAAATAAATTAATTAATAAAAAAAAAATAATAATTTAAGCCTCAAAAAAAAAGTTGGGGTGACCTGTTGAGAGTAAGGAAGAAAGTATATCAAACTGGAAAATGTATGAATTAGACTCCCTAAAACTTAATATTCCTCTCAATTTTTATAAGATTTTTATGGTGTCAATATGATAGAATGTAATTCATTCAGCAAAATTATTTATTTGAAATAGTGTAGGAAAGGTCCAAAAAAAGCTAAACAAACAATTTAACTTTTTTATTAAAATGATATAGTGGTACAATATATACTCAGTTTTATTCAGACTGCTAACATCTAAGTAAGGTCAATTCCACTGACATTCTGTTAACATTGGTTTATTATCATTCTGTGCTTCTAAAAAGTTAGACCAAAACAAAAGTTTTTTTTTTTTTTTTTAATTTTTATTACAGTATAGTTGCTTTACAATGCTGTGTTAGTTTGTACTGTACAGCAAGGTGAATCAGCTATATGTATACATATATCTCCTCTTTTTTGGATTTCCTTCCCCTTTAGGTCACCTCAGAGCACTGAGTAGAGTTCTCTGTACTTTACAGTAGGTTCTCAAAAGTTATCTATTTTATACATAGTATCAATAGTGTATATATGTCAATCCCAATTCATCCCATCCCCCCCTTCCACCTTGGTATCCATGCATTTGTTCTCTATGTCTGTACCTCTATTTCTGCTTTGCAAATAAGATCATCTATACCATTTTTTTTAGATTCCACATAATATGCATTAATATACGATATTTGTTTTTCTCTTTCTGACTTACTTCACTCTGTATGACAGTCTTTAGGTCCATCCACGTCTCTACAAATGACCCAATTTTGTTCCTTTTTATGGCCGAGTAATATTCCATTGTGTATATATGTACCACATCTTCTTTGTCCATTCCTCTGTTGATGGACATTTAAGTTGTTCCATGTCCTGGCTGTCGTAAGTAGTGCTGCAATGAAGACTGGAGTGCATGCATCCTTTTGAATTATGGTTTTCTCTGGGATTGCTGTATCCCAGTAGTGGGATTGCTGGGTCATATGGTAGTTCTATTTTTAGTTTTTTAAGGAACCTCCATACTGTTCTCCATAGTGGCTGTACCAATTTACCTTCCCACCAACAGTGCAAGAGGATTCCCTTTTTTCCAAACCTTCTTCAGCATTTATTGTTCCAAAACACAAAGTTGAAATCTGCTAGGACATCCTATGGTTTCATACTTTCTCACATCTTGGGTCCTATGAGTTACTGTGCATTGAATGCTCTAAAAACAGTAGGATTTTGTCCCATAACTCAAAAGATTTTTCAATAAAACAGTAGACAGCATAAAAGTAATTTTTTTTTGTTCAGTCATTAGAATAAAAGATGTTTTAGCAGTTAGATATTACGTTAAGACAGTTGGCTGCCATTAGTTCCTATGAGACTTTTATATTTATATTTATTTATTTTTGTGGTACATGGGACTCTCACTGTTGTGGCCTCTCCCATTGTGGAGCACAGGCTCCGGATGCGCAGGCTCAGCGGCCATGGCTCACGGGCCTAGCCACTCCACAGCATGTGGGATCTTCCCGGACCGGGGCATGAACCCATGTGCCCTGCATCGGCAGGCAGACTCTTAACCACTGCACCACCAGAGAAGCCCTCCTATGAGACTTTTAATCCTTACTGTTCACCATAAACCTTTATGGTTTGGCAGTCTCCGCAAGTTTAGATATTATCCACTAAGGGCTTGATTGTTTCCAATTTTAACTTTCTCCATGAAAGAAGTAAAACATGGACCAGGAAATATTGTTAAGTCATGGTGTCTTCTTTATTCTAACTTATCTTGTTTCTCCTCTGGTATTTACAGTAAACAGTAATTTTCAGGTTACTATTCTCAACTTGTCAACTTCCCATAATGCCTTATTTTGAAATACGCCTGCTGTACTAAAAGGATATGCAATGATTCAATGTAATAAACATTTACTGTGCATTTACTTCTCTCTGAGATGCTGGGCTAGCACTGAGTCTGTTGGGACAAATGGGGCATATTCCTTGCCACTGAGGTACTCAACCTAGGAGGTACAGAGAGAAACATACAATGAAATAAAAAAATGCAAATGTGGCAGGTGCTGTATTACTAATAAAGCTAAAGTACTGCTGTGACTCAGAGAAAGGAAAGGGTATTTCTGTCAAAATGGGGATAGAGAGACTGGAGTACTATATAGAGGAAGTGGCATTCATACTCCAGTAAATCTTTTATTTGGTCAGCGTTGATTTTCTACGTTTTCCAATATATGAGCATGAATCTCTGTTGTATATTTTAGACCACAAAGGAAAGAAAAGTGGAGCTGAAATGTATGTAATAAAACAATAGACAAAGGTCTGCAAACCTTCATTGACTGTGTGATCGTGGGCAATTCCTTCATCATTCTGAGCCTCAGTTTCTTCAACTGTAAAATGATGAATTTGGACTAAATGCCATCATGGGTCTCTTTTAGCAGGGACGAGATGATCTCTAAAGCTTCTGCCAGCTCTGGAGTTTCAGAAAATGTTGTTTTGGTTTTTTGCATTACCTCAACTTTTTTAAAACTCTGCTATGATTTTACTTTTTTCTTTTCCTTTATCTCATAGATTTTCCCCTACAATATTTCCTCTAATCTAAACTTTCATCATGATTAAACCTGTGAAAAAGTCAGAGTGGGTAAATAGCTAATCAGAGTTACTAATATAGCATGGAAAGATGGCAGATTATCAAAAGGTATGGTTGGTCATTAAAATTTATAATAGTTGATTTAAATCATAAGAAATTAACACTGCTTATAGAAAACTTAACCAACTTTTATTTTGTAGGATGGCAGTAATTTAACTGAAGTGAGACCCATTTTGGAGGTATGCAAAACCTTAGGATTAATAGTACCTTCAAATACATTAATATAATTTTCTCCTGCTAAATGGAATAGTTTTAATTAAACTTTACTAACCCTTTTGGTTTAATTCCTGGAGCTGTCCTATAAAACACTAGAGGTTTTACATCAAACTGTAAAAATCCTCAAAGCCGAAAGTTAAAGTGATAGCCACAGGGTGGGGAAAAACAATGAAGGATTTACAAACTAGGTCTCGTAAACCAGCAATGCTTTATACAATACAGATCTATATATCTATTATATATAATTATATATACATATATAATCTTTAAAATTATTCATTGGGGAAAAGGTAATGGTGGTTTATCAAATATATTTTCAATATTTTAACGGCATTAGATTCTCTATAGCAACCAATTTTTTTCTCTCTACAGACTCATTGGTATGTCAAACAGGAATGAGAGGACCTGCAGATTTATAATTTAACTTCGAAGAAAATGACGAGAGAAATATTATTTTATGAATTCCACTGGTAATAAAATTCCATTGTACTGTTTGATTCTGAACTTCATAGGAGCGGCTTGCCTCCTGCATTCCCTGCAATAATAACTAAATAGATAAATAAATAAGTGAAACCAAAGCAAAACCAAACCACTCTCCAATTCTTTAGGCAATGCTTCATAAACATTTCCCACCCAAGAACCCCTAAGGGAAGAGAAAATTGAACACACTCCCCAAGGGATCTGCGGCAAGTGTGAAATTTCTTTGAAGTCATCTGTTTTATTTTAAAAATTCATGTGAATTTTGCATTCCACTCCATAATATATATCTGTGTTAATGTAAAATGATGTGTTTTCTCCCAATATCTTTGAGTTACTGAGCTCTAGGAAAATATGCTAAGTTTATACCATAGCTTTGCATCGTCCAAGACGCACACAATTTTAGAAGGTTAGCTTAACAAGGAATGAAGGCAATTTATAAAATACGTTTTTCCATGAATCCCACATATTTCTTACTTTCAGTTTTGTTTTCACTTCAAGGTAATTTTTTTTTCTTTGTCAGTTAACTTGAGGTCTATAACTTTAGCACTGAGCTGAAATACATTTATTTGCTAGAGCAGACAGAAAAGATCCTTATTCTATCAAAATAGGTACTTGGGTTTTAATAATCAAAAAACACAGAAGGGGGAGGGATAGAAGAGGAGTATGGGATTAATAGATACACACTATTATATATACAATACATAGGCAACAAGGATTTACTATATAGCACAGGGAACTATATTCAATAGCTTGTAATAACCTATAATGGAAAAGAACCTGAAAAAAGATATAGATATATATAACTGAATCACTTTGCTGTACACCTGAAACTAACACAATATTGTTAATCAACTGTACTTCAAAAAAAATTAAAAAATAAAGAGAGAATTTTCAAAAGTATAAGAAAAAACAAAAACGAAGATATTAGTAATCATACAATTATTCTTGAAATGAGTTATATAACTCAATTATTAACTGAATTAGTTTCACACCAGTTTAAAAAGACAGGTACTTTTTTTCTTTTTGTAGGCAATCATTTCACAAGGAGATAGTCCAAAATCATGGAAAATGAATTAATATATAGTGTTGATCTATTTTTATTTTTGTGGTTGGTTGTGAATATAGATATGCTTGCTATAAACACAGTACTGGAGGTGACAGAATGTGATTCAAACAGGACTGAAATCTGTATTAAGCAAAAAAGACAAGTTAGACACCAAGGAAAAGTATTTAACTATAAATAAGAAGTTAAGTGGCTTGATCTTTCACACCACATTCTGTTTTTTCTTGCAAACTAAATTCACAAGTATTTTGTTCTAAGGCTTTAGTAGTAAAACATTAAAAAAATTAAGGAAATGGATTCTGAACAGTGATTTGACAAATAATAGTCAGTTGTCTTAGAGGAGAGGGCAGGTGAGATTTCCAGGCATATGATGCAGCATGAAATCATACACAGAGACAGGATTATTAGAAAGGAATAAAAATGGCTCAAAAGAAAATATTTCTGGACACATGAGAACTAGAAGGAAATGAAAGGGGGATGCAAGCAGGCAGAATGTACTTAAAAACTTGTTGAGTTGCAAACTCTGAGTCTAAATTTCATAGGGAAAGAAAAAGAATTAGTCAAAATAACTTGAGAATGGGGATTGCCGCAGTCCAAACAGAAAGATAGGAAGAGGACTTCTGGCAAGTCTTTCGAATACAATGTCAGGAAGACTACACGAAAGCAGAAATAAGCAAAATACAACAGAGAGGTGTTGCTCTTGAAATGGATAGGAAGAAAGAAGTTGGTGATATCGTAAAAGAAAAATATGAAAGGATTTACCAAAAGCCCAGACGTAGGAAACAAACAAATAGAACTGAGTATAATACATACTTGGCTGAGACTAGAGGAGCTATAGGTACCCTTATGATTGTTCTCTTCCAACAAGACAACAGCAACAACTGTAATATTCATTATATTAAAGGAATTAAAGAAATTTCATTAACTTCATTAAATTCAAGAAATATGTTGAGGATGTGATCAACAATACCAGACCGGCAGAGATGACCACTGAACAATATTACACAAACGACTTTCTGGGTTTTGTAGACACACTTTTTTTCTCCTTCAACGGACACTAATGGTTTATATGATTTGTAATAAACTTGGGAAACGTATATGCTTTTGAGTCCTTACTGAAAGTCCTCGGAGTTATAGAGAAGCAGAATTACTATAGTGCAGTTTCAAATATAAGATTTATGGCCTACTCTTCTTATCCAAGAGGAAAAATGTACTTCTCCACATACGTCAACCTCACTTTCAAAAAAGTTTACTTGACCCTTCCTCCTTTCTTTCACTTTTCAACTTCTTCTAAAAGTAGACAATAGTTACTAACCAACAAAGCTAATCCGTTCGAATTAAAGTCTTGGAGACATTTTTGTTCCTCCTCTCCTGTTCTTCACTGGTGCCAGGTTCTGCCCATTCTAGTCCTTCAATGATGCCCTGCCACCTACCTCATCAAGATCAGACTGCTTAGCATGACACTGAAGTCTCTGAAATGGCTACCTTACTACTTCAGCCTGATAGTCAATGACTCTTTCACCATCCTAACACATTCCGCCACTGTGCCTTCTCATATTGTCTGCTCTCTGGACAGCATACCCCTTTTCCATGTCAGTAAAAATCCTATTCTCATGCTTCACCCTGTTGGCCTCCTCTTATCTATCCATTCAAAGGTTCTTCCTCTCTCATCTAAACCACAGTCCGTTATCTTTTCCTGTAGCACTTCTCATATTCATCTTTGTTTTATAGAGTATTTGTGTATATGTCTTTCCTTCCCTTCTAGATTTTAAACACATTCAAGCAAGAACTATCTCACGATCATTTTGATATCACCAACAGCCCCAGAGTATGATTCCTTTGCAAATAATATACACGTAAGTATTTATGAAATGAACAAATATACTATTTGATCAGAGATATGAAAGCTTCAATAACCTAGAGCGTTAAAAAATAAAGGTGGTCAAAAGCAGGTCATTAAAACACACTATGCTGTCAAATATAAGCTAATGGAAACTATCTTCCTGCTTTTCTTATATCAGTAACCAAATAAAAATTACGATTAATGCTTATAGATTATTTAATCCTACCGTTTAAAATATTTACTTAGACAAGATGTAGTCTTAAAGTGGTTACAAATCAATTACCTTTGCTTGCACTTTCCACATGTTCCAGTTCTTCAGGAAATTTTAGGATATCCCGGTATTTTTCCTCACAAATTTCAGCAATAAAATGCAAGAGGGTTGTCTTTTGATCTGCTGATTTAGTATCTCGGATCTGGAATGGAATAACAACATTTTTAGTGTTTTTTTTTTTTTGTGGTACACGGGCCTCTCACTGTCATGGCCTCTCCTGTTGCGGAGCACAGGCTCCGGATGTGCAGGCCCAGCGGCCATGGCTCACGGGCCCAGCCGCTCCGCGGCATGTGGGATCTTCCCGGACTGGGGCACGAACCCGTGTCCCCTACATTGGCAGGCGGACTCCCAACCACTGCGCCACCAGGGAGGCCCTTTTAGTATTTTTAAATAATATATATATAGAGATTTTTTCTTTTTTAAAAATTATTATTACTTATTTATTTATTTTTGGCTGAGTTGGTTCTCTTCATTGCTGCACGCGGGCTTTCTCTAGTTCTGGCGAGCAGTTCTGCAGTTCTTCCCTGCAGTGCATGGGCCCCTCATTGCGGTGGCCTCTCCCATTGGGGAGCATGGGCTCTGGGCGCATGGGCCTCAGCAGCCGTGGCCCATGGGCTCCAGAGCGCAGGCTCAGTAGTTGTGGCGCACGGGCCCAGTTGCTCCACTGGCATGTGGGATCCTCCCGGACCAGGGATTGAACCAATGTCCCCTGCATTGGCAGGTGGATTCCTAACTGCTGCGCCACCAGGGAAGCCCGAGAGACTTTTTCTTAATCAAGATAAATAAATGAATAAATGAACTCAATTCATTGTAACTAATTAAAATTTTTTTTAAATGTCTGGGGTAGTTCCTACCAGGGTCTAGTGACAATGCTCTGGATTTTAAAATGAACTCCGCATTTTAAAAGAGAGAAAGATGACCCAAAAAAGTAAAAAATTAAACATTAATCCGTATTTCTTAAAATGTCTAGATTATTATGGCAAAATGAACTATTCTTTTCATGAGAAAAGAACATTCACTTAAGTATTGATAATAATAGTCCAAGTGAATGTGTGTTTATGTTATCAGCATTCTGTTCTTTGCTTTATCACAGAAATATATTCTTGAAAGCTGGATTCGCCTGTGAGGTTATATTTATTTCTGGCCATTGCTGATGCAAATTAATGTAAAAGAGCAAGCACATTTTACCCTCGTTTACTTGCATGGGCCATCAAAAAAGAATAACTGAAGGCTTTTTATGCTGATTTATAAACAGAATCTGACCACACAATCGTGATAATATGTCAAATTTTATTTGTCTGCCTACACATTGTATCTTCTTTTCAGAGACACTAGAAAAGGGATGCTGCGGTTAGAATGATAAAAGTCTTTAAAGTATAGGACCAAAAAAAATCTATGATGAGAATCTAAGTGTTTTCTTTAATATAACTCTCATACTAGACTAAGCTGCAAATGAAATCAAGGATTTACTTCAAAACAAAGGATAAATACAGTATAAAGTATCAACTTTTCTCATTCTATTGGATGTTTTAATTCTATAATCCTTAGATGATGGATTTGTCCACTGATGTTCATACTGATTTGGGGTTTTCAGCTTTAAGGATTACTGTTTAGAATAAATGAATATTCTTTGCAAATAGGTTTATGTAAAGGCTGTGGAGGATATTTAGGTAATTACAGAGTAATTTAATCCTTATTGTTTTAGTGTCTAAGGAAAAAAAATCATATTTAATCAATCAGTCCCATACTTTTTGTGCTACAGCTTTCTAACAACTGTTATGTTCTAATGATATGAACAACTTAAAAGAAATGTTAGTCTTCAGGCTCAAAACAAATAGCCACAGGAAGTATGATGCTGATAACTTAAGTGGCCACAATGATTTCTTTAAGAATTTCTGGGATTACTATTTATCCCATGTAGGTAAAATATTTAAAATTTTGCATTATTATGCTGATCCACCAAACACTTTTAAGTACTACAAGGTTGAAATGACACAATTCAAGAACAAGCTATAAGAACAAAAACCTCAAGGGCAACTTGTCTTAAGTAAGGCTTGCAGCTGTAGAAGAATCAACGGGAGGTTCACTTTCCTAAAGAGAGGCCTTTACCGGAGATTGCAGTGTTATATGATAACAAAGTGCATCCCCTTCAGAGTATGCTGAATATTCCAAGTAATAAGGAAATAAACATTTTCTTTTTTCTTACAGATTAATTGAATCCCTAAATCCTAAAATCCTAAAAACATTAGGAGCTTAGGGAAACTGAAGGCATATCTTCCTAAAGGAAAGGCAATTGATCTATATTTTGTGAATTCTATAGAAACAAATTATTTACACATACACATACACATACATCAGCAACAAAAAACCCACGCAATTTTTTAGGACACTAAATTGTACAAGTATATCATAATTTTTTTAAATGCACATGGTGAATACAAGAAAGGAAAACACAAAAATAGAAAAATAGCACTGTGCTCATATGGCAATCTTCTGGGTGATTTAAAAATTTCCTTTTTGACATGCATGCTTATAAGTGCTTAATTTTCAAAAACTGTATTTGATAAATATTTATCCAGAAGGAGGGCCATACATTTAATTCCTGTTAAAAAATTTAGTAGAGTCAATGGTTACATTTTTAAAAGATAAACAATGCATAACATTTGTATCATTAACTATTAAATATCTTTGTCGAAATCAGAAAGAGTGGTAGACAGAGTATGCATGTATTTTTTTAGAATTGTAACATTCCTTTCAAAGCAGGGACAAAGATGGCCAAGTGCCTATCCTGTCAAGCTGAGAAATATCTTGGTATGGTAGACAAACTGCTAAATTTGTATTGCAATATTTATTTTTTACATAACCTTACACCAGGAGTCCATCTTAAGGTTTCAAACTGGCAGGGAATATGTGGTCTTTTAAATTTTTCTTTATGTGCATGACACTTAGACCAATCATTTAAAAATGAATATATATATATTTAATATATATATAAAGGGAATTCACTGGCAGTCCAGCAGTTAGGACTCGACACTTTCACTGCTGTGGGCCTGGGTTTGAACCCTGGTTGGGGAACTAAGGTTCTGCAAGCCGTACGGCATGGTCAAAAACAAATGAATATATAATATTAAAATATAAAGGCAAAGCATTTTTACTTATTAAAGTATATTTACTTTGTATTATCATGTCTTCAGTCTCTCTTACCACATCTACACGATCCACACATTAGCCATCATCTCTCTCAGGACCTATTGTGTGGTTCGATGTCAAGTACAGAAGGCAGTTAAGAACATTCACCTTCATAGCTTCTAATGGCTAATGGCATTTATGCAATAATTTGCCCTTCCAAGTGTACTAGCTGTATATAGACATCTCTTGGGTTAGTACAAAGGTAATCTAATCTGAGTATGTTCAAAATCACTTCCAAAGTGTTTGGGTTAGTTTATTAAGAAATAAAATTGTCTTCCCTTCGATATTGGGTTAACTCAAAATTATGTTATTTTTACATTAACATCAAATATTCCAATAATACTTGTCCAGATTGCCAGAGTCTCACTGGTAGCTATTCCATAAGCATTTCAAGGTTCACTCCAGCCAGGAGCCAAGTGCCATCTTGCATCCTAGACTGTGCTTCCCCTCTCACCAGCAACAGTTAGGCAGGGGTATGAGACAGATATAGGACTGCTCTTTATAACATGCAAAAGGATGAACAAAATGGTCACCCTATAATCCTCTGTCTTGTATATATTTTCAAACAATAAAAACACAAACAGTAGTTCCAGAAATTGGAATTATTTGAAAAAACTAACATTTTATAATATCTTAATAAGGTGAGTTATCAACAAATGATAACAAAAAAAAGAGTAATTCACTATATTCATTGATAAAGTGCCATCAGTTAATAAACCATATAGTGATTTTAATTATAATCCTCTGACCAATAAATGTTACACATAAAGATTAATAACTGAGTTTATACTAACTGTATCTACCTAATCTTTAATAACTTTCTGAAATGGTACATGAATACAAAATACCTTTAACAGATTAACACCTATTTCTCTAGCAAATTCTGATCATTTCTTTTTTCTAATAAACAGGAGTGCTATATTATGAAAGATAATATTTATATGTGATGTGTTCAAATACATTTCCAAAACTACAGTTAGGCAGATAGCAAAATATCTGAATAACTAATTGCCTTGTAAAAGATTTTTTCATTTTGAATACTCTCATTCAAGCCTGAAAACCTGCAGTCTCTGCCTTGTTTTTGAAATCAGGTGGTTTGAACACACAGAAGCCAGCACACAGCCAGAGAGCCTGAGCAAACAACATTTTAATCATCTATGTCAGTCACACACAATCTTTCTGCAAAGGACCCCTTCTATAGGTAATTTTCCCTTCTACTGAGATCTTAAGCCTATTTCTTCTTGCTCTGTCGACAGTGGAAACTGAAAATAACTGGTTGCTATTCTCTGTATAACCACCTCTCAGAGAGTGAAAGCTCCCTTCTCAGGTGTCCTGTTCTCTTAAACCAAACAATTTCAGTTCATTTAACCTCGCCACACAGATGTTAGTTTTCAAATGTTTAATTTTGTTAGGATGATTAGAACCCATTCAAAGTTTCCATTGCAAAGTCTCCCTTCAGCTACTAGAAAAGCACACAAACTCCTTGGTTTTACATTTAAGGCCCTTTTCGAGCTGGCCCTTGCCTACCTTTCTAATGTGTCCCCTGCTGCTTCCTGGTGCCTACCCTTAACTTCAGTCTGACTACAACTGCTTGAAAATACCATGCAATGTCATACCACTGTGCTTTTGTACATCTTGCTCTCTCTTTGACCCTCCTCTTTTTTTTTCTATCTGCCAAGTGAATACCTACTCAAATTTCAAGACTACTCAACTACCCCCTCCTTTCTGAAGACTCCTCTAAGGAGTAACTGATGACTTCCTTTGCCATATTCCTTCACTATAAACATTTCAACACAGTAGTTTCTTCCAGTCAGTATGAGCTCTTTCAAGGGAAGAGACCCTGTTTTACTAATTTTTATTATCCACGGTACCTAGGAGCATGCTAGGACATACTAGGGAGGCAATCAATGTTTTCTGAATTAAGATTTCTCTCCACTTGGGTGGGCTACAGAGCAATACTTCTAAATTCAACTCTACTCTTGTTAAGTGTGTGTGTGTACATACATATACATATACATATATACATACATATATATATACATACAGAAAGACTGACCCCAAAGCCCAGACTCTTCTAGGACACCATATTTATTGAGAGTTATGTGAGAGTGAATGCCAGAATAAAGTTACAACGTTCCCCTTGGGAAATGAAGCACTGTACATTTATAAGGGGAGACAGGAGCAAAGCAATTATGAATGTAGAAGTACATTTGATGATCCACTGTGGGCTGGACACTAGGGATCAGAGATAAACAATGCATGGTACTTTCAAAGCCTCAGGGAACCCAGAATTTAGGAGACAACACAAAATTATACAGAAAGGAGATGACGTAGGAGAGTAATTTGGTGGTAAATGTCAAGGACTGATATAGTTAAAATGATAACTATGGTACATGTAAACAAAGGCAGAGAAAGGACAAATTCAAGACACATTGTGAAGACAAACAGGATTAAGTCACTGAAAATAAATACTTGGGATGAGGGAAAGGGAAAAATCAAAGACTCCAAAAGTTTTTAGTTCTGGTGATTAAAAGAATGGTTGTATTGTGTCAATGATAAGGAAGCAATAACTCTAGAGTAAGCTGGCTTTGGGAAGGAGGTGGCAGTTCATTTTTTAAACATAAGTAGTAGGTAGCTATGTGGAGCTAATCTATGAGAAGGTGGTCATGGCCATTCCATCCTCTCTGCTTCATTTTATCCTATATGATTTCACCTAATAATGCTTCTTAAACATCCATATGATCACATCACTCTCTTCCTTCAAAAAATCCAATGGTTCTCTACAACTCATATAATAAAGTTCACATTTCTAATCAGAACAGTTACTGAGCACAGACTTTGGATTCAAACAGAACTGGGTTTGAACCCTGACTCTACCATTCACTAGTTGTGTGACGTTGGGCAAGTGAACCCTAAACAATCTATGTCTCAGCTTTCTCATCCATAAAATGGGCATTAGATAACACTTGTAGAATTGAATAAGATAATGTATTATCATGACCATGATCATCATCCAGATTAGAAGTGATGAGAGGCTACTTTAGCTTCCCATCTTCACACAGAGTAAGTCATTATCATAACCTAAAAGTCCCTCTGTTATCTGGTCCCCCATTACCACTGAGATCTTATCTCTAGCTATTATCCCTCAGCAGCCCCCTTCAACCATGCTGGCCTTCATTCTGCTGCTCCTTGAATTCACCAGGCATGTGTCTTACTCAGAGTCTGTGCGTGTGCTTTTTCTCTGCCTGGAAGGTTTCGCTTTTATTCGCTTGCATGCCCAGTTCCTTCCCATCTTTCAAGATCTATACTCAAAAGTCACTTTCTCATTATGGTCTTTCCTAGCTACTCTATCTAAAATTGCAGTCCATTCTCAAAACACTTCTTACCTCTTTCCCTCTTTTATTTTTCCCTATAGCAATTATCACAAATATACTATGTACCCTATTTATTTATTTATTGTCTGTCTCTCTCTGCTACAATGTCAGCTACACAAGTACAGGGTATTTTTTTCTTTTGTCTGCTTTGTTCACTTTCATACACTCAGCAACTAGAACAATGGCTGGCACATAACAGGCACTTAATACATATTTACTGAATGCACGGATGGATGAAGGTTTCCACCCATTTTCTTATGCTCTTCCTGACCTTAAATGCCTTCTTCCTTCATCAGGTGGTAGTAGCCTGTACCTCCTTTAAGGCGGAGGAGGACGAATATTTTTAACCCATCTGTCATGTGCTTATTGGCCAGAAACTTTGATAAGTGTTTTATATGGGTCACCTTTTTAAAAAAATCCTCAAAAGAATTCAGTTACTCAGTTATTAACAAGCCCATTTTATAGGTAAGGGACCAGGTTTAGAGTGAGTAAGTAACTTGACCTAGGTAAACAGATAATAAGAGCTGGTGCCAGAACACAACATGGTTAACTTATGTACACTGGGTGTCTAATGCATAGTGGACTGAATTAAGTGTCATGGATGATGAAGGTGATGGGAGTTGGGGGGTCAGGTCATTCAGGGAGAGCGGTGCTAATGATCCTCTCTTAACTTTCCTGAACAGAATTAATAAATTCTGTTTTTGTTTTCCCATAGCGCCTTATATATACTCTAGTTACAGGGTTTATTCCACAAAATATAATTTTGTTTATGCAAGGAGTCTCACCTGCCAAATTGTGAACTCCTTAAGAAAGAGGAATACATCAATTTTGTTCAGTAAATGTTTGTTGAATGAATAAATGCTACAGAGAGGCCAAATATAATGAGGACTGACTTGATGACTAGAGAAATCTTCGGTAACCTTCAAGCAGTTTCAATACAGTGCCAGGTGTGCAGACTTAAAAACAATGGACAGCCAGAAAGAGGAGGTAACATGTAAGGTAATTTATTCAAAATATTGATTATGGATAACAAATAACTAGATAATAAAGGGGGCAGCAGAGCTGGCAGCTAGAAAATGGTGAGGCTAGTAAGGAAGGTTATTATAATTATTTGTACCAAATACATTGAGCATAATTAGGCCTGTGGGGATCAGGCAATGGAAGAAATAAGCATTAAAAATCATGAGAAAGGAAAATGGATGGACACTGACTATTTCACTGGTTCTCAAACCGTGGTCCCTGAACCAGCATTATCAGTATCACCTGTGAACCTGACAGAAATGCAAATTTGGGGGCCACACACCAAACTGACCAAATTAGAAACTCTGAGGGCAGAGTCCATCAATATGTGATTTAATATACTGGCCAAAAAATTGATAGCACCTCCAGGTGATTCTGAGTCATGCTAAAGTTTGAGAACCACTAGACTTTTTTGAAGGAAATTTCCAGGCAAGAAGATGCTTGGCAATTGTCCACAGCTTGCTTGGGCCCTCTCATAATTACTTTCACATATAAAAAGTTGAAGTGCCGATATGATTTCAAAGCTTAGTGTCAATTCAAAACTAGAGAGGAGCAGACTAGCAATCTGTGCCATCTGAAGGACAGAATCTCTCTGAATGTTCTTAATTTACATTAAAAATGAGACTGATTTGTATCATAATTTACCATCTACTTATCTAAGAGTAGATGACCCAAACAGTATGTCCCATGCTGTGAAGATTCTAAATACATTGTTCATAAGTCTTTTAAACTGTCCCTCATCCTTCACCCAAAACTGTATTGAAAATACACTCACATGATGTTGCAGCATGTCTTGTCTACTCTGTATTATCAGAGTGATGGACTAGGTAACCCAGGAGATCGTTTACCCCTTCAACTCTAACTGAAGCTGCACACTCACTTCTTACTGGCAAATCTGAATTAGTGTTTAAATATTTACTCAAGAATTTTTGAATCAGAATAACAAATGTCAGTTGCAGACCTCAGGTTTCAATGTTTTCCCTAAAAAGTCTTGCCTTGCAAATGTATTTCACCAGTCCTAATTTCCGGGCTAATGTGTACTGGCTCTAAGTAGACAAACACCGTGACCCATATGTGAAACAGTTTCTTCGTATGAACCTACAGAGATCGGACAACAGCGGGTGAATGTAAAGAGAAAGAGGGCAAAAGGGGGGAAGCATCATCCCTGTCCATGACACAGGCACATTCTGATGCTGCCTCTCCAATGTCGGCAACAGCATTTGTGGTGGAAGGCCAAGAGTGAGAACGTGTTCCTCCGTTACCACACGTTATGTAGGAACAAAGTTGTGGACCGTATGCCCCCAGCTAAAGAAATCTTACACCCAACTTGCAGAGTGGCCCAGAGAATTCTCAGAATGACTAAACAAGCAAATATTCAGCCAGCTGCCAGAGAATATTCTCTTCCAGAAGAAGCAAGAATGTGCAGGATAAACACCAGGTTTTCTTGCATGAATTGCTGTAGAATGAATATTTATCAGAGAAGGAACTGATTTTCATGTAAAGATTGTAAGAAATGCCATGGTAAGGCAGAGTGGACGTTACTTAAGGAAAATTTTCAGGACACGTTTAAGCAGGTCTAAGAGTATTAAAACTTCAATGTGATATAATCTAAAATCTACAACAAAGTAGTGAATGTAACAAAAAAGAAGTAGACTCAGATTTAGAGAATAAACTAGTGGTTATCAGTGGGGAGAGGGAAGGGGGAGGAGGGGCAATATAGGAGTAGGGGATTAAGAGGTACAAATTGTTACGTATCAAATAAGCTACAAGGATATATTGTACAACACGGAGAATATAGCCAATATTTTATAATAACTATAATGGAGTATGACCATTAAATTTTTTTAAAAATTGTGACTCACTATATTGTACACCTGTAACTTACATAATATTGTACAGCAACTATACTTCAATAAAAATAGCAAAAACTTCAATGTGAGATAAAAGTCCATGTCTCTAGACTGTATCAGAAGGAATGCCTTTCTAGATACATCTTGTCCTTTTTCCCCTGGTGTTTATACAAATGGCCACATGAAATTCAGCAAACTTATCAACAGGTCCTTTACTCAGGAAAACCCAGAATTGCCTAATCCCTCTGTGTCAAGAAAAGGGTTCTGACAGATAGCAATGCCACATGATCCACATTTACATCGAACTGTCCTTAGAAGTAAAGGAGATAGTGAAATGCAGTGAAGGAATCTGGTTGAATCATTGGAATAAACCCACCTAGATTACCAAGACGATCAGATCATTCAACTTCAGTTATTTTTGCAAAAATTTTCCCTAATCATGGCTCCTTTTTTCCCTATTATATTTGTATATTCATGGAACAGTTAATATTTAAGCAATCAGGAATGCTCCAGTGCATATACCAAAACAACTACTACTGCATGCCAGTCGTGGTACAGCACATGAATTCTAATGTTTGTCTCCTTTATTTAAACAAAATTAAGTTCTGTGCTCTCTGCCAAGGGTTGTTTACAAATTATTGCTTTCTTCAACACCACCACACGCTGCAATAACATTGAGAAAGATAATGTATTTTTAAGGATTGCAATTACCATAAAGACATTAGCTTTGTAGCAGAGACCAGACAGGTTTCATACATGCTTTCCTGGCTTTATTTCTAACTCTCACCCAAAATGCTTTTCTGGGTACTACATGACCAGGGCTGACGCTAATTCAGCCAAATGTAATCTAGAGTAGAAAGATGTCTTAATTCTTTATGTAGGCCTGACTGTCCCGTTTTTATGCTCTTGATTTGGGTATTAAGTGGCATTTCTTATAAAAAGGGAAAAGATGATATCAACTGTGTAAAAATCAAGCAATATAAGAGTTTTACACTTGTTAGCATAATTTATGGCAGCAATCTGTGAAAAGAGAGCTTAAACTTGAAACCATGACAACATGAAAATGGCATAAGGATTCATCTCAATTGCCACCTCCAGGCTCAGCAGGACAGTGGTGATGTGAGTTTCCCAGAGAAGACAAATTTTGCTTTCCTATTCTTCCTGCTTCACCTCTCACCATCTCCCCTTCTAGCCCTACTTATGCATTCAAGGAGAATACCCTGCATATGCATTAGCCTGAAGTAGCCAGCACCAGTGGCAAATCAACAACCATTTTATCCTTATTTGAGGAAAGGCCAGAAAGAATTAATGAATTATGTCTATACTTTAAAAAGAAAAGCTGGTCTGGCACTTTCAACGGCTCTTAGTTAATCAACCTGCCTATAGGAGGCTTACCAAATAGAAGTTCTTCTGAGAATGGTTTCAACAAAATCAAGTTATTCTAAATTGGTATAGAAATAGTTTACAAGCATGAACATCCCTAAGGTCTTCAGTGGTTTCTCTCAGAAATGGTTTAAGCATTTAACTAAAACTTGTGACTTTTATTGTCATGAGGATTTTACTTAACAAAACTGTTTTATATGCATGAGGTTTGAGAGTGGGTGGAAGAGTTTTGGGTTTTTTTTTTTCTGTACATAGCTTTAAAGATTATCACCACCACCAACTGAGTGTATAGAATTGATCTTGCTATCTATATACAGTGTAAATAAATGACATTTGGTGGTGCAACACTAGTGTTTTTAGCTATTTAAGAACAACCTTTAAGGCCCAAGATATGTAATGTTGCTAAAGTATAATTAGAATCTGGCATAATTAGAATCTGAGGAGTGGCTATTTGGGGTGAGTTACATAATTAGCTATGTCCATTCATTTGTTTTCATGACTGTATATTATTCCACCACATGAAAACAATTAATTTTAGTTACAGTCCCGTGTTGACCATTTCCATTATCTAGTTTCCTTTTTTTGGTGGGTGGGGGAGTCATTATTACTGATATTCTTATAGATAATGGTGCTGTGAACATTATTTTATTATAGTAAAATACACATAAAATAAAACTTACCATTTTAAGCATTTTTAAGTATACAGTAAAGTGGTGTTAAGTACATTCAACACTGTTGTGCAACCATCACCACTGTCCATCTCCAGAAATTTTTCCCATACTGAAATTCTGTACCCATTAAACAGTAATTCCCCATCCCCCTCTCCCCTCCCCACCCCCCAGCAACCACTATTCTACTTTCTGTCTCTATTAAGTTGTCTATTCTAGGTACCTCAATTAGGTGGAATTATCAATATTTGTCCTAATGTGTCTGGCTTATTACACTTAGCATAATGTCTTCAAGGTTCATCCATGCTGTAGGATATACCAGAATTTCCTTCTTTTTAAAGGCTGAATAATATCCCTTTGTATGTATATACCACATTTTGCTTATCCATTCATCTGTCAGTGGACACTTAGGCTGCTCACACCTTTGGCTATTGTGAATATAATGCTGCCATGAATAATGGTATACAAATATGTGTTCAAGTCTCTGCTTTCAATTCTTTTATGTGTACATCCAGAAGTGGAATGCTGCATCATACGGTAATTCCATGTTTAATTTTTTTTTTTTTCCTGTATGCGGGCCTCTCACTGTTGTGGCCTCTCCTGTTGCGGAGCACAGGCTCCAGACACGCAGGCTCAGCGGCCATGGCTCACGGGCCCAGCTGCTCCGCGGCATGTGGGATCTTCCCAGACTGGGGCACGAACCCGTGTCCCCTGCATCGGCAGGCGGACTCTCAACCACTGCGCTGCCAGGGAAGCCCCATGTTTAATTTTTTGAGTAACTACCATACTATTTTCCACAGGGGTTGGACCATTTTACATTCACACAAGCCAATCCACAAGGGTTCCAATTTCTCCATTTCCTCTCTAACACTTTTGTTTTCTGGTTTTTTTAGATAGTAGCCATCCTAATGGATATAAAGTGGTATCTCATTGTGGATTTGATTCACATTTCCCTAATGATTAGTGACGTTGAGCATATTTTCATGTGCTCATTGGCCATCTTCTTTAGAAAAATGTCTTAAAATCTTTTGCTCATTTTTGAATTAGGTTGCTTGTGTTTTGTTGCTGTTGTTGTTCAGTCATAGGAGTTCTTTATGTATTTTGGATATTAATCACTTATCAGATATGTGATTTACAAATACTTTCTCCCATTCTGTGGGTTGTCTTTTTACTCTATTGATAGTGATTATTTCTTTACATGTCTACAGAGTGATTATTCTTGTACATGTCTCCAGAGTCCTTATGTAAGCTCTTATCTAGAGAATATACTAGGAGTTGCATTTCTGGTTATTGTAACTTCAGTATTTCTAAATCTTACCAAATTGTTTTCAAAAATAGAGGTACCAAGTTACATTCTCACCAGTAGTTCCCCTTGACACATATTCTTTTTTTTATTATTAGTTTCTGCTTTATAACAAAGTGAATCAGTCATACATATACATCTGTTCCCACATCCCTTCCCTCTTGCAACTCCCTCCCTCCCACCCTCCCTATCCCACCCCTCCAGGCGGTCACAAAGCACAGAGCTGATCTCCCTGCTGACACATATTCTTAGTCATACTTGATATTAGCAGAATTTTAAAAATTTTGCCCATCTCACAGGTATGAAATGATATGTCCTTGTGGTTTAATTGTAGGTGTGAATACAAAATGGTACAAGCATTTTGGAAAGCAGTATCTTTTAAAATTAAACCTTACTTTCCATAAGACACAGCACTCCCAGTCCTAGGTATTTACCCAAGATAAAAGAAATTTATGTATTGTACATGAATATTAAGAGCAGCATTATTTGTAATAGAAACAAAGTAGAAACAACCCAAATGTCCATCAGGTGATGAATAAAAATGTGGTATATGCATACAGTGGAATATTATTCAGTAATAAAAATGAACTACTGATATATGCCACAATATTATGCTGAGTGAAATCCACACCAAATACAAAGTAACACAAAAGACTACATTATTGGATGATCTCATTCATATGAAATTCTAGAAAAAGGTAAAACTATAGTGACTGAAAGCAAATAAGAGGTTGCCTGGAGCTGGGAGTAGGGATTGACTGCAAAGGGGCATGAAGAAACTACAGGTTGATAGAACCATTTCGTGCCTTGATTGCAGTATATACAAATAACAAATTTCATCAGACTGTATACTTAAAAATGAGTCAATTTGATTGTATGTCAATTATATTTTAGTTGTTACTTTAAAAAATTACAGGTTAAGTTCAAATCTCTCTTGATTGTGAACATATTTTACTTCTGAAATAATTAATACAACAACAAACAAAAGTCCTACGGAGATGCTTCCAGAAATTGACAAGTACCCAGGCATTTCTCTATATTTCTCATATATTTCATGAAAGCTGAAACTTGTAAACATAAAAAGATTTGAATGAACCAGGCTGTGGCTGATGAAAAATCATTGGAATCGTACATCAGCATCTCTCCCCACATCTTTCAATAGCTTACAATGCTTTTCAACTTCCTTCAGCACAGGTTTCCAAAGTAAAATATTCTGTTTTGATATAAGTATCTAATAAGGAGTTTGGGATTAACATATACACACTACTATATATAAAATAGACAACGGACAAGGACCTACTGTGTGGCAGGGGTCCCCAACCCCCGGGCCACAAACTGGTACCGGTCTTTGGCCTGTTAGGAACCGGGCCACACAGCAGGAGATGAGCAGTGGGCCGGCCAGTGAGCAAAGCTTCATCTGCCGCTCCCCAGGGCTCCCTGTCGCTTGCATTACTGCCTGAACCATCCCCCTCACCCCGACCCTGGTCCGTGGAAAAACTGCCTTCCACGAAACCTGTCCCTGGTGCCAAAAAGTTTGGGGCTGGTGCTGTATAGCACAGCGAACTATACTCAATATTCTGTAATAATATATATGGGAAAAGAATCTGAAAAAGAATATATAAACATATATGTATAACGGAATCACTCTTCTGTACACCTGAAACTAATACAACATTGTAAATCAACTATATTTCAATAAAAATTAAAGAAAGTATCTAGTTATTTGCTTGTATTTTAAGATTCAGTTCCTTTTTCTAAATAGTCAACTTCTGAAATAGCTTATATTTCCTCATACTAAGTTGCTTGGATTCCAAAGAGTGATTCCTCACACAGAGCATTAAACAGTGACTTTCTTCATTCTTACTTAATATATCTGAAAAATCTCAGGACATTCTCTTGTTAAAAGAAATATTACTTGATTTTTTTTTGTCCAATTAGCGAATAAGGAAGGGTACAGACACATAACAGTCATACAATGGTACCATTATATTAATGTTTTTGAACAGGTACTGATTAATTTTGTCCAAAATTTTAAAAATAATAAGAACTAATTATAGAAAGCAGGTAGAAACTTATGAAAAGCAGTTTTAAAGATACTCTTATTGTACCATAAAAGGCAAGAGAGTATTCTGAGAATGCAGATTAAAAAAAAAAGATGAAAAAAAATGAATGGCAAGTCTTGTGTGCTCGTCCCCATGACAGAAGTCAGGAAAAGCAAAATCTAAGCTTTGGTTTGTAGGAGAGAAGTAAAGCACATGTTGTAAATAAGGCTGGTATTGTGCTTTTCCTTTCTAAAGAAGAGGGGGGCAGCTTTATAGTATGGGCTATCATATAAATAACAGAGTACTTTGTTATTTTGTAGTTAGTTAACCAGTATTTATAGCAACATAGACTATTTTTCATGTGTGCTATTATATAAAAGCCATCACCCCCCTGCTCTCCATCCCATTTTTCCCTATTTTTCCTCCCTGTCCCTTGCTTTAGTATTACAATGTTCTGTATTTGGCAACTAGCTCATCAGGCCCTCAAGGACTAGAGACATATGTTTTATTTCTCTTTATTCCTGCAAAGCATCTAGCACAGGGCTCCACAGAAAATAATCAATAAATGTGGCCAACTTGCTGCCCCAATACTATCTAAAATGTACTTATATGTATATAAATACTTCTTAGATTCCCTAAAATTATCATAGGGATAATTGGATGTTCAGAGTTTTATTTGAATATTAACTGCTTATAAACCCCCTTCCATGGTCATCAGCCCTCCTTCTTAAAGTTCTGCCATGCCTTCATTAGTATGGTTTCATTGGACAGGAAAATCAGTTTGTAAGATAATCACTCACATTCAGTCACAGTAGCCACAATTTTTTGAACAACAGTCTCATACAGGGTCGAAATCCCCTTTGAACAAAGCTTTTATAGAGTAAAAAGGCATTTGTCTTCAAGCTTCCTAATTATATTCACTAAATGCTGTTCATGTTGTCAACTTTCCCCCACTGTGAGAATTACAAAATCAGTCATAAGATTAAACTCAGAAAATGACTACAGCAATTCACAGAATACTAAGCCAGCTGGGTTCATTTAAATCCTCTATGGAAACAGTCTTTGTGGTGAACCTAGCAAGACCTACAGCTAGTCCCATAAATCATCATTTTTTTGGTCTGCTCCAGTGCTGAAATTATTTATTGACACTCCTGATATATGGGAGACTCATCAAGAACCAAAAAAAAAGCTTTTTTATAAACTAGAGAATTATTCATCTCTGCCAGCCATACTACCCAATAGAACAGTTAACTATATTCATTATTGTTTAGTCACAATGACTTCAATGAGCATCTTTATGGCACAGTATTAAGTTGACTGCGTTTTTCATATCAATGTAAGAAGATAAAGTTTTAAAAATGAAAGAAAATACAGATATATTCGTTGTTTTTGTTTCCTTGAAATGAGTCTGTATTTAATGAGTCATAAACAAAGCCATATATGAGTCCCCTACTGGAAACAAATTATACCCCTCACTATAGTTCTCTATACAAATATATATTGTTGGCTTTTTAAATAATTATTATTGGCAGAAGATAAGGAGCATAATTTGGCAACTCATACTTTGCATTTTTAAAAGCTCTTTACAAGTTTGTCAATTTACATGTAAGAAGTATTTAACTCAATCTTATTTCTCTCTGATCATCCAATTCTGAAAATCATTGCTGAAACTTTCTCACTCCTTCATCCTCTCTCTCTTATTTTGTCTCTCAATCTCTCTCTCCCACTCTCGTTCTCTCCACACACACACACACACACACACACACACACACACACACACACACACACTTTTTGATTGGGACTGGCTTTTAATTCCTTTTTCTCAATCCTTCCCCTAAAATAAAGCTTTCAAAAATTGGAATCTCTTCCATATCAAAAAGATCATGTGTTTGCGTAGGGAAGTGCAGTAACTAGGCATAACTAGTCCACAAGGCAAGTGTGTACGTATGTACAATATATATTCATGTTACCCCTCATATCAAGTTATCTAGACTAATGGAAGGCAGATTTAACTGTAACACAGAGAAGTTAAAACCAGGGCTAGCAGCATAGGCATCACAATATTAAGAATTACAGTTAAGAGTCTTGGGTGTGTGTGTGTATGTGTGTGTTTAGAGGACAGAACATCTTCACATATATAAGTAAAATAGGAAAAAATATTGAGAGGGAAAAAAATGTTTCCAAAGCAGCCTGTATTGACAAGGAATACTAATCAAGTCTGTATCAGACAAATTACATTTATAGACTACTGTTCTCCAGAGAATTTAATAAACTGAAAATTGGGGGAATATAATGAAGTTTTCACACAACCTATAGTGTTGTAAATGTGATAATATCTAAACAGATGCAATCAAATTTTGAGAAAACAAACAAGTGTTACATTTAAAGTATTAGCTGACTAATTTGCAGCAATGGAGGTAAATTAATGAATATTTCAACTTAGAGAAAAATCTTTAAATAAGCTCATGGAAATTCTGTATTTTTAGAGGGAAGTAGGAAAATAAATGTGTGAGTCTGTTTCTTTTCATCAGAGCTCAAGATTTCAAAAAAGGTATTCTCATAGACATACTCTTTCATAACTACACCAATTTGAAGTACATCTACAAAATAGGTTAATCCCTGTGCCTAACATGATCATATAGTTTTACCCCTGCTGATACAGCAGTCTTTTCTCCCATCTCAATTCTGTAACGTAGGCCACAGAGAATAAGAAAGATACAATGCGTCTCCACATTAACATAAATCTGGGAAATGTTGTGACCATTTGGAATAATTGAGATATCTATCTTAGAAGAAATCACCTCTAAAGACAGAAACACACACTACCTTCATCAAGTTTTCTTTCTACTTAAGGAGTCAATCTGTATGTGCAGAACACTATAGTATAGGGATATAAAGAGACTAGGTACCTTACATCTTAGAAGTGGAAAAAAAGCTGATTTTCAAACTGAAGGACAATCTTCAAAGCATTTGGTAGCGTATTCACGGGATTACAAAATTAGGGAGACGGGCTCATATGTTCCCAACTCTTAGAGGGCTGTATTTTTAAAAAGAGAACCTCAGAAGTAGCCTGTGTTTTCCTCAGATTTTTAAATGGCATGAAGGACACTGGAGGTGAGGACTCTGGATTGGATTTCTGAGCTGGTATCCACACATCTTGATTACTGGAGAAATGAGATGACTGAAGCAATCTTTCAGTATTACCATTTGCCCATGTGCACAAGTCCACATGCACTGATTAATAATATGTGCTTGAGGATATATAATGAACAACATCTGGGAATTAAAAGAACTTATGGAGAATTGTTTCTTTAAACAAATAAATTTAGAGTTCTTTAAATTTAAACATTTCTGCATTTACTGACTTAAGTAATATTAATGCTTGCTCTTTGAAAATCACAACTTTGGGTATACTGATTTTTGTGAAGAACTACGGGAAACAAAACCCTTGACACAGTTATAAAAACTGAATATAAAATGTCACCACTGACATAGTCACACAAGAGTTGAACATTCATCTTTTCAACACTGAATGCTTCTCAATGATGAGAACCCATTAAGCACAATACAATACAACACAAAGGATTTAAATAAAGTTCGACCATCAAATAAGCTGAACAAAGAAAACCATTTAACATTAAGAATGATATCCTGTCCTTATGTCATTCTATGGTGCTTAGTTATTTCAAAGTCAACAATGGTGAATGTTCTTGCTTCAACGTAATATAATGAGACACAGACAAACCCTTAACTTGAGATGTTTGTGTCTATTGGTCATGAATAATGAACGAATGATATGGTGTATCACTATTTAATGTGGTGACATTTTAAAATGCAAAGTAACATGAGTGAGCACCTCTGTATTTTGCTGTAGCTTTGGATCTTATATCACTGATTATAACAGGTGAATCATAGAGATCACCAGCTGAAAACTCTGCTGCAAAGAGTCCACAGGAAGGAAGGCTAAAAGGACCCACAGGGAAAAAAAGGAAAGCTTGGTAAGAGGACCTAACATTCCATCCAACCCTGTTCTTGACAGAGAATCTAATCTTCCCTTACACAGAATTGTTCCAGGACAAATTGTCTCCCTCAAAGCAATTTTCTTCTCAGCAAATTATCAATCACATCTCCCCCAAATCCAAATAATGCCATACACTGTCTTATAGGAGAAAGCATATTTGAGTGATGCAAAAGAGGTCATCAAATTCTAAAAACTACCTTGAGCCACTGAAATAATTTGAGTCCCAGGAAATGTGGGATTCTAACTTTGCCTCCAATACTGAGTGATCCTGGGTAAGCCATCTCTCTGGAGAACAGATGTTCATTTGTAGAAAATATGTATTGAGAAGAGCAGCCAACCCTGCCTCCACAAAACTGATATGGTCTGAGAGCCTGTACATACAAAGCAAGTGATTGCTCTATAATTATGTAGATTATTAGGTGTTATTTTATTACAAATATATAGGTTCCACTACCTGGATACATTAAAATCTATTAGAGGAAGACAAACTTTCTATTAATATTCCTCTAATGACTTCTATTTCAATTTGAATAATAAAAAAGAGAGATTCCTCATTTTACAAGCCACTGGAGAGTCAAGAAAGTCCACCTGTGATTTTCCCCATTTTCAGTACCCTGTAAGGGACAGAGTTGGTTCTGTAATGCTTCCTTGAAATGAGCCACATATGACTAAACCTTCTGTTAAAATTTAGCGAGAGGCAGTGTGTTGCAAGGTTTTGGACACAGAAAACCTAGATTTAGGCCCAAATGTGGACATTTAATAGCTTTCTGATCTTGAAAAAAATTGCATAACCTCACTGGGTTTTAGTTTTCTAATTTGCAAAATGGGGTTAATAATAATAAACCTCTCTGAATCACAAGGGATACATCTAAACTGTAAAAGCATAGGCAACCAAGTGTGTAGACTAGTGACCAGGATTTATTGACCTTTGCTAAGGTGCCTTTCAGTATATTTTACAGTGGTTATTTTCAACAATATCTTTGGTTTTAAATTAATAGTCCCATATTTATTTATTAACCCATATTTAAGGGTGAATTTTTGGTTTATATTGATAGCAAACAATACATTTTTTATGTTTTTACAACTAAACCATAGCATAGTGTTACATTTACATATTTAATAGTTTCGCTGGTAAAAATACACTCTTTATATCTGTGAGACACTAAATTCTCTCACTTAAAAAAATGCTAATACTTATTTTGAACACTCACAACAAATCCTTTGTTTTTTTTTTTTTTTTTTTTTTGCCGCACGCGGGCCTCTCACTGTCGTGGCCTCTCCCGTTGCGGAGCACAGGCTCCGGATGCGCAGGCTCAGTGGCCATGGCTCACGGGCCCAGCCGCTCCGCGGCATATGGGATCCTCCCAGACCGGGGCACGAACCCGTATCCCCTGCATCGGCAGGCGGACTCTCAACCACTGCGCCACCAGGGAGGCCCAACAAATCCTTTTATTTAATCAAATTGCCTACCTTTCATTCAGTAGTAATCTATTGAGGGCTTCCTATACAATAGACACTGTGGATAAAATGTAGAATAAAATAATAACCACCCTCCATGAGTTCTGAGTCTTTAGAGAGAAAGAGAGATAGAATAATTATAGTGCAGTGTGAACAGTCCTATAATAATTATACTCACAGTGTGTAGTGGTAACCAGAGAAGAAGAGCTAAAGGGTAAAAACCAGATGAAGAAGAGTAGCAAAGGACATTATAAAAATGTGAAAGGCAAGCTGTTCCAGTTACATGTTTTTTAAAAAAGGGTGAGAGAGAGAAAGATAGAAAGCATAATCAGGAGGCCAAGACTCTACCTCTAGTTTCATAACTAAAGTGACCAACTGTCCCAGCTTGCCTAGGACTGTCCCAATTTTAGTAGTGCATGTCCTGAATCCCAGGAAAGCTCTTAGTCCTGGGTAAACCAAAACAGTTGGTCGCTATATCCAGCTTTATGAACCTGACTGTCACCTAGTAAGAAGGTGGCTGTCTGCAGTTCAGAAAGAGAGCCCTCACCATATACCAACCAGGCTAGCATCTTGATCTTGAACTTCCAATCTCCAAAACTGTGAGAAAATAAATTTCTGTGTTTTTTTGTTTTTTTATTATTTTATGACTTATTTTTTTAACATCTTTATTGGAGTATAATTGCTTTACAATTGTGTGTTAGTAAATTTCTATTGTTTAAGCCACCAAGCCTACGGTATTCTTTTATGGCAGCACGAGCTGACCAACACACCAACCAAAGTATTTCACTTCTCTAATGGTCAGTTTTCTCATCTGCAGGCTGAAGGGGCTAGATTAGATACTTTCTAATGTTAAGGTTCTAAGTTTAGATAGAGATAATCCACATCATTTCAGCTAAAAACGATTAGATACTGTAAAGTTTTTACAATACTTAGATGTAACTTTTTGCTTAGATCTTTTATATATTTTCTCTTGAATTACAAATTTCTAAATTGTGCTTCCATAGACAGCGGTCATTTTCCTTACAAATCACATTTTCTGGTACATTATATTTTGCACTGAAACTGAACCTAATTCACTCTCCATCTTACAACTTCTCTAGGGGAGATAGATGCCTTCTTTTGTATACTTGGGGAGATATCTGTAATACTCTGTCACTAATACCATGAGATGACCTCTAGGAAATGAGGCCTTTATGTTACATACACTTTATATAAATGATGAATCTTAGAAAAAAGTAGCATAATTGCATTACTTTATTAACCCTACTAAATTAAAGTTAGATATCTAAAATTTTCTCCACAGTAAAACTAAATGTTTTCTTCAGGTTCTTTGTATGCCATATTTCACATCTGTACAAAAACACATCATTATACCATATCATAATTTGTTATGTCTCTCTGTCCAGCTACAATGACTGGAAAGTCACAGTATGGGTGAAGGAGATATTAACTCAAGGCAGAAAAACAAAGGTTTTTGGCCTTCATAAGTTATAAAATGGGCTGTGAGTGATTTAAAAAAAAAAAAAAAAAACAGTTACAGAGGCAAGATACTGAAGCTAGGGCCTCCCTGGTGGCGCAAGTGGTTGAGAGTCCACCTGCCGATGCAGGGGATACGGGTTCGTGCCCCGGTCTGGGAGGATCCCATATGCCGCGGAGCGGCTGGGCCCGTGAGCCATGGCCGCTGAGCCTGCACGTCCGGAGACTGCGCGTCCGGAGCCTGTGCTCCGCAGCGGGGGAGGCCACAACAGTGAGAGGCCCGCATACCGCAAAAAAAAAAAAAAAAAAAAGATACTGAAGCTAGTATATAAATTACTCAAAATCTTCTCACAACCTGCCAACCAATGTTATTTGTTTCCAACATACACCCAATATTCAAGGCAGTGTAGTTTTCAATTCAGCTTCAAACACATCATGATTATTCCTAGTCATATACCATCATTAAAAAGAACTACTACCATTTTTTAACATTATAATTCTTCAAAGTACTGTGACAAAGATCGTTTTATTTGACCCTGAAAACAACCCTATGAAAATACACAAGGGGCATGGTATACTTCCTCATGTATAGATGAGGAAACAGGTTTGGAGAGCGTAAGTGACTTGGCCATGAACATTTAGCTAGTGATGGGCAAAATGGAAGCTAAAATCTAAGTTCTAAGGCCAGTGTTCTCCCATCTTATAAGGTTATGGCTTCTTCCCTTTGTATAACTTAATTATACCTATTCTTCAAGATCCTTCTGTTCTAATTTATGAGTACCACTCACCGCCACACCCATCACCAAAAAATTCCTCCCTCCTGAAGTCCTGCTAATCTGAAAGTAATCTCAATGGCCATTAATTTTTATATTCATTGCTAGAAGTATATTGTGACATTATGTAATATTCTGTATGTATATTTCCTGGCTACTCAACTGTATCACAAGCTCCCTGAGCTTTCTATGTGTCTTCTGTAATGTTTGTATTCCCTGGTATACCGACCATCTGTTTTGTTTTGCCTTTGTTTGTTCAGGCCTGGCTTTTATCCCTTCATCTGCCCCTAACCTTCGGTATCCTCATCCTTGGTAACAGCCTCCTTTAGGGCATGACCAATCATCCATCACAGTAGTCTTGGTAGCACTGTCACTCAAGGTTCTTTGCCCTCCCTAGGACAAAGGGTATTCTGATAATCTACGCCAGGCCAATTGGTCTCTCTTTCTAATTAGAATTTGAATCAAATACAAGGAAAGGAGGAAGAAAATGGAATATACCCCAGAGGCAACTTCCTGGAAAGATTTTCCATTCATTCCTGCTCTCTGCATTCTCAAAGCTGCCATAGTTGCTGCTCTTTTAAAGGCCAAGTTCTTCAGCCTTTCCTCAGTTTCTGGCTGAGCTCCTCCTTATAAATTCTATTTTTTGCTTAACTCAGGCAGAGGCACTTTCTGTTGCTTGCAAACAAAGATCCTTATCTGATATACCCACAAAGCTTAGTGCCTAGGGAGTGCTAAGTATTTTTAAATGTTTCATTCTTATGTAGATTATATGTTATTACACACTGAAAACACAAACAACAAATGGCCCTGAAGTACAACACTGCTATTGGTTAGAATTTTAATAACCAGCAGGCGAGCAGGGGCCAAGCTAACATTGGAGACTCATCTGCATAGAAATGATTTTTATTACAGTTCAGCACCCTGGATTGGAGACTCACAAAGTGATACTACACTGTTGCAAATGAACAAAGTATTTTGTGGTGAGGGTAGTACTTATAGTAATGGTACCATTTAGTGATATTTGACATTTAAGTTAACCCGTCTGTTTTCCTTTTTGTCCCAAATATTATAGGAGCCAAATGTGACCATCTGAATTTTTAATATTACTTTACTACAAGAAACATCTGATAAGTTTAACTGCTTATGTTGTGGTTCCTTTTTAACTAGGTGAATATTTTAACATAATCTATAGCTTCATGTGAAAAGCAGTAGATTACAGTTTTAAATTCACTGAGAAAAGAAATTATCATTGAATATTAATTAGGTAAATGGTATCATTTTAAAAGCATAATCAGTGCCCTGCAAAGCAGTTTCCCTCTGCTATTTTTTAACAACAACAACAACAAACAAACACTGAGAGAAATCAACCAAGTAATCTTTTACAATATAACACAATATAACTGGAATTTAACACCAATTCTAGCTAATCATACATCAGTAGTTAACTCAGTTTCAAACAGTTTATAAACCTAAGCTAACTAACTATTTCTATGTACTTCAGTAAATTTCTGTCATTTTAGACATTTACATCTACTCAGAATCCTTTGTATTCCAGGAGAATCCTTTTAATCCTAGATATTGTGGGAATATCATACATGCATATGATATTTCTTTCTTAATGACAAGTATTTCCCTGAAGATAAAAATCCTACTGAAAAGTGGGAGAGGGCAGAAGATTTTTAAACATTCACTTCTTTCTCTTTTAGAACATCTATTACTACATGCTAGTATTTCCCATAAGATTATTTTTTATTTTATTTGAAGTTGGCGAAAATCTTTGTGCAGAATCCTTTGAGCATACCTCTAGTGATAGATGTCAGACCAGCGCTGTGTGGAAGAACTTTTATTTGACAGGTAGATGACAGGAAGAAGCCTTTCTCCAAAATACAAGATGCAACTGTACAATCCTTCTGTGAGATTAATATAATCTTTTGTTCCTACGTATAAATGACTTATTCATTCTTGCCTCAAAAATATTAGTTCATGTAATTAATTTGAAATTAAGACACTTTAAAAAGGTACATATTTGTTCAAATTAGAATAGTTTGTTTTAAATGTTTTTTTTATATGAATTAAATGTGAAACAGGTAACAATACAAATTTCCAATGATATTTTCTTTTAATTTATAATATTTTTGCAATCGCCAACCAAGAACACTTTAAGATTCACTCACTGTGCCTATAGTGTATACTCTAAACAAGTAGCATCTTGATAAAATATGCTTTTACTAGTGTTGAGTATATGATGTGCAATAAAATGAAAAAGTCTTAAATATTTAGTTTATTCTATAAATCAGGGTGTGAGTTATTCTAATTTATTACAAGCATAGCCTTATTCTTGTTGGTATTATCAAATAATTGCACATGTCCCCTAATATCATAAGAAGAGGGACCAAAAATATTTTTTTGACAAAAATCTAGCATGCCAGACCATCTTTCCTATCTTTCTTGCTTTCTTTCCTTACACCCCTCAAAAATAAATCGGGGATAAACAGATATAATTTCATTATTCATCCTACTATCTACAAATGTTATTCTTTATGTCTATCCAGGTGAGAACTACCAGGAGCAAATCATTTTTGATACATATTAAAATGCTAGTCCATGTATATGTAATGCACATCTATTTAATGCATGAATAGAAAAGAAATTTATATCCATTCCTAGATTGGGGATTCTTGTAATAATATACTTCAAGAACTAACCAAAGTTCTGTAATGTTTTCAGATGTGAAAGAAAAAAAAAGTGAAACAATGGTGAGATGTGAAAGATACATCGCTTGTTTTCAGACTTATTTTTGTCTCCAGCTTTCTTACAGGCCTTCCCCTTAGAGTCTGTTCAGTTTTCTTGTGTAACAGACAGATCTTTTCCTTTAATAAGGTGGTTTGCGCTAACCTAGAAATGGACATATACCATCACTTTTGCACTTGTCTGTTTCTTTGTTTACTTTTCACAAGAATGAAAGCGTAATCAAAACAATAAAATGATTATCACTTGATTTTTAAAAAAACTTTTAGTTAATGCACTAGATACCTAGTATAAGTTTAATAACACAACGCTATTCAACAATAAAGAGTATTATTTTCTTGGAGGAGAAAAAGCAAAGCATATTCAGAAGGCAATTTCTGGCTATCACCTCATTGAATTTAGCTCCTCAAATACTTTTTGGAGTGACATAAAATAAGTTTGAAGGGACTGAAATACAAGATTGCATCTACTTTATAAAAGCAATTTTATTTGGACCTAAAAACTCCAGAAAGATTTGATCAGCAAGAGCTGAGTACTATACTACAAAAGAATATGCAGTCTTTGAGATTTTACTACAGTAAGGTTTTTAAAAATAATTTATCTGTTTTAATTTAGATACAATTCACGTGCCATAAAATTCATCCTTTTAAAGGATACTTTTTTGGGCTTATGTACTATTGCTATTTAAAGTGACCCCTCTCGTAGATGAGATTATTGTTGTAAATTGGCATTATAAAGTGTTATCTTACCTTAGAGAGAAAGTTGATCTTAAAACCCAAAGACTGGGCATTTCTTGAGCCTGAGTTCATGTAGTTTCCAACCAAAAGAACTAACTCTAAAAGTCTGTTAAAACTTTCACTTTTCTTCAGTTCTTCACAGGCCAGGGTTACTGCTATGATGCTTGGTTTGATGTTGTTTACATGTTCTTCAAACGTGAGCTTGAAAAGAATGCTATTGAGACGAGGACGCAACATTTTCACTGAGCTCATCTGTAAGATAAGGAATGCTGTATAAGAATATATATATATAAAGCCTGCTATTTTTCTCTCTAGTAGGGATCATTTTATAGACAATACTGTAAAACTTCTGAATAAAATGAATTCTCTCTGGGTTTTAACAAATATTATTCTACTTTGTTTTAGACATTTCAAAGGAATATTTTTTTTCAAAGTTTAAAGAAATAGCTGTTCAGTTTTAAAGGAATAAATGAAATCATCCTTACCGCATTAAGAAAATATTATTGAAGCTAAACAGTTGCTGTATGTTAACTGCATAATCATTAGTCACCAATAGCATTTAAACTGCCAAAAATCTGTCCCTGCGGCAAAGTACGAAAATGTACAAACATGACATTGAGTTGAGTGAATAGTTGGGCCACATATAAAAAATGTACACGATGACAGAAAATGTAAGTGCAACCACATTTCCTAAAAAAAAATTACATATCAGTATGCTGTCTGAAACCAGAAGACTATCTCTGATTGAGCATTTAATAATTTTAAACCTATGATTTTATTAATAAAATGTATTAAATATTTATATATGCTCTAAAGAATTTCACCTACTTGACAGAATGTTGATGTTAAATAATTAAGTTATAGTAAAATCACATGAACTTACTTTTAAGTACATTATTCAAGAAATCTATATTGGTTTTCTTCAAAACAGTTCAACTTAGGTTTTAATTAATTGTTTCATAGTATTGGTGCACATTCTCTATTCCCTTTGGTATAGCTCCTACGATAATAATTTCTTTTAGTCTTTAATTCCCCAAAACTCCAAGTCATTTCACTAGTTTTTATTCACCAAAGGAATTCTGGGAGAGAGGTGGGGGGAGGGTAGACACATAAGAACATAAGCACACACACAATGAAATTATTAACAATCCTAATTACATTTATTCTTTTTACACATATAGCTTAGTTTTCTTTTTAAATACAAATGCCAGGCATAGTGTAGGCATGAGATATCTGTAGACAACATGAAAAGAACTTGACAGCATAAACAAGAGTCCTTAAGCCACAAAGAACCCTTCAAAAGCAGCAAAATGAGCTGCTGAATAGACCCTACCTGCTCTAATACAAAAGCAAGCATAATTTATCATTTTAACTCTTTGAAATGAATTTTCACATTAACCATGGGTGTCTGCCTGTCCAAAAATTAACCTTTGCCATCTGCTAATCCCCCATACGCTTTCATGCTTTTTATAGGCAGATTATAAAAGTATGCTGGGAATATCCGCCTGTTACTATATCTACATAAGTCAGATCACTTATCAATAGCTTTTTTTTAATAGGATCAGGGTAGTATTCAAAGCATCCTACTGGGACTTCCCTGGCGGCGCAGTGGATAAGACTCTGCACTCCCAATGCAGGGGCCCAGGTTCAATCCCTGGTTAGGCAACTAGATCCCACACGCATGTCGCAACTAAGAGTTCGCATGCCACAACTAAGGAGCTCTGGAGCCGCAACTAAGGAGTCCACCTGCCGCAACTAAGACCCGGTACAACCACATAAATAAATAAATAAATAAAATCTTAAAGAAAGAAAAAGCATCCTACTGTTTCTTCAGTACTCGCATGGTAACTATAAGACATACCATCTACTCACAAAAAGTGTCCAATATACCTCAAAACTCATAACACAATCACTTGAAAACTATACCTAGCGATAGAACCAGCCCATGATTCTAAATGGGTAAACAGAAATTAAGTGCTGGAGATGTTCACTGAAAGAAGAGAAAACTTTAAACTCTATGACTACAGTGTATAATGAAGGCTACACAGTAGAGGGGATACAAATGGATAAATAGATAAAAATTAAACAAGTAGAGAGAGAGAGAGAGAGAAAGCGAGCAAACACAAACGGGGACCAAAAGGAAGTTGTGAAAAAAGGTTTATAGGTTAGGAATATATGAGGTATATACCTAGGGGCAGAATTTAGATCAAAGTACCTTAAGATTCCATGTAAAGGCTATAAAATTGGAAGCTAACCACACCAAAGTCTATGTCTCCATGAATGTGCAAATCTCCATGTGTATGTTTGTGGGGGAATCTAAGTTTCTATGTCATTTTCTGCCTTCATTTATGCCTCTACCACTGTCTCCAAATCCTTTCCCACTTAATTTTTCCTTTCTTTTCACTGTTAACTGGCTATCATTAGCACAGAAGTATGTTTCCTATCATTTTATATGTTTAGGAAGTAGTGGTTTTTCAGTCTCCCTGATGGTTAAAAAAGCCATAGAACTACTTTGACCAGGTGCTAGTCACCAAATACCTGTCCTTCTGCCCATGCTCTGTAGGATTTGTAGGAACCCTGCTCACCAGGGTGGCCTTGGTCTGAGATCCACAAGGAATTTAAACCCTAGGCTCACATAGATGTTCTTTTAGTCTTGCTTCAGTTCTAATACCTCTTGTTTTCATTCATATTTGTATCCTTTCTGGACTTTGTATTTCAATCCTTGGCCTATAAACCCAAAGAGCAGGGATTTGATTTTTTTATTAATACCAGCTCCAACTAAAATAATGGACCAAAAGCGAACTTTAGTAATTATAATAATAATAATGGCAAATGACATTTATTGAGTACTCTGTGCCAGACATTTTTCTACAGATGTGTTATATACATATATGCAGATTTGATTCTCAAAACAACCCTAGGAAAAGGTTATTAGCCCTAGTCTCATTCTAAAGATGAGGAAAATGAGACACAGAAATACTAAGGAACTAGCAGAGAGTCAAATTGTATGTTGAAGATCTGGAGATTTGAACTCAGGCATTCTGGCTACAGAATCCAGACTCTCAACCACTACACCACGCCGTCTCTTGAGTCATACTGAGAGCAGTATGTATGAGTGGCTGAAGGAGAGATTAGGGGCAGGGATACCATTAGTTAAGTCTTCAAATGGTCTTAGAAACAGGTAATGACCTAGGATGTTGACAGTAGGAAAGGAAAGGAAGCAATAGATACAAAAGGCAGAATTAAGGAAGAAGCAGTGGGACTTAGTAAATGACCAGTTATGGGAGGAGAAAGTCAAAGATGGCTCCAAGGTGTAAAGTCCTTTGTGAGGTAAAATGTTGTTGGCATTAATGAAGGCCAAAGGAGATGCTGATTTGATGCAGTTTACTGTTTGTTTTTTTTTGTTTCAGAGAATGAGGATAGATGAATTTGCTTCCCCTGATCTTCTGCCTACACTTCAGTAAGCTAACCAGGGACTAAGGCAGTGGGGGCCGGTAGGGTACAGCTTAGTAGCAAATGCAACCAAAGGACTGAATCTAGAAACTTTTGAATAGTTAGACTGTGTGAAACTAATCCACCTAATTTTTCTGATTCAGTTTCCTCATTTGTAAAGTAGGGGAAAGTCCTGTCAAGCAGTCTTGTTTTGATAATTAGGTAGGAGCCAAATAAATGATCCATATATATTCTTTCTTTCTTTTTTAGTCTCTGCCTCTAGAGTTATGGAAAAGGTGAGGTAAACAGTGTGAGATTTAGAAGTGAAAAATATTACTTGGATGTTACCAAGACATTTTTATTAGCATTTAAGTGAACTTGGTTCACCATCCTCTCAGACACCAGTGTATTTTATTATTAACAAAGACACTATTAGATCCCCACTATGAAGACTCCAAATCTTGGAGTCATATTCAAATTCTGGTAAAGACAATGTAAGTTAATACCATTCCTTGACTATATTTTAACCTGAAGAATTTCTTAGAATTGGTTCTTATTTTCAATTCTCACCATTCAAGCTTAAAATTTATGTATTTCAAGGTTGAATTACTAAAATAGACTATTTAAATATGTTCCCTGATCCCTCCAGCCTTCCCCCTCCAAATTCTCACATGAATAGTAAAATGACACCTCTATAATAGGGAAATAATATTGGTTTCTTGGCATTTTGAGTTTTAGGTATTGTTATGATATCTGATAGCATTTGGAGATTCAGTCCTTGAGTTTAGGAGGAGATAAGTATCAGAGTTGGCAGATTTGGGAGTGACTGGAATAGATGTTGTGAAAGGCAGGTTGTTGATGAGGAGAGTGTATAGAGAGAAGAATCAGACTGCACCTTGTGTAGCACCTAGCACGGGTCCTTGCATTTATTAGACATTCAAATATTTGCTGACTGATTTTAAAAGCACTCCTTAGATGACTAACCATTTTCCAGATCTTCTCCCAAGGAGGACAGACAGGTTGTCTATTGAACAAAATTAACAGCCGACAGTAATGTTTTACTGTCCCCAAAATAATGTCTTCAGCTAAGATGTCAAACCAGAAATGCTAGGGAATTAACTTTGTTGAACTGCTGTTACTGGATACAATCTATTGTCAGTCAACCTGATTTGGGGAAGAGGTTGTGCGTCATAAGAGGATCAGAGTTGACCTCTGACTTGGCAAATTTTCTTCCATCAATTACTCACTAGAGTAAAGTTTAGTGCAGAGCAGGTGATAAACATCATAGGTGATTTGAAAAAAAAAAATCCTTGTAAAACAAATGGATGGATGGATGTATTCATTCATACAAACAGAAACTCCAGTATCAGCAAAGTGCTGGATTGGGAAGCAGATGCATAGTGTGAAGAGGTATCACAGTAGGCTGATGTGAGGCAGGAGGAGGGTACCCTACTCCCTATGTAAAGTCATTAGCTACCAAATGTGTCATCCCAATGGTATTGCCCAGGCTCAATCTTAGCCCGGATTCAGAGCCCCGTATAACTATTTTGAAGGGTAGGTTAGAGAGAATTTTCCCCTTAATCCTCAGAGAGGGAGAGAAACTATTCTCTGCATTCTCTAGACCTATAGGGTACATTGTAGTCGAAGAAACAGGGACTTTTGAGTTATACAGACCTGGACTTGAACTATACTTCTGTTACTTTATAGTTATGATCTAATCCAAGTTACTGAATGTTTCTGAGACTTTATGTCCCTATCAGTAAAATGTATTTCTTTTTTTTTTTTTTTTTTTTTTTTTTGCGGTATGCGGGCCTCTCACTGTTGTGGCCTCCCCCGTTGCGGAGCACAGGCTCCGGACGCGCAGGCTCAGCGGCCATGGCTCACGGGCCCAGCCACTCCGCGGCATATGGGATCCTCCCAGACCGGGGCACGAACCCGTATCCCCTGCATCGGCAGGCGGACTCTCAACCACTTGCGCCACCAGGGAGGCCCAAAATGTATTTCTTAAGTCACTCATGCAAGTTGCAGTAAGACTTAAATGAGATCCTATGTGTAACATTACTGTCATGGTAGCTGACACAATGGAAGCACTCTAAAACAATAGCTCTTGTTGTTATTACCCTCTTTACTCATCCTCAGAAATTCCTAAGAAGGTACCATGGTCCCTGACTGTTCTCCCAAACCTGAGATAAAGTTTCTCTCATCCGCAATTAAGGATTGTGTGTTACCAGGGCTTGGTGAAGAATGGCCCTCATTATCTATTTCACACTTTGTAAATATCGTGCAGTGCTCCCTTCAGTCTGTTTCAATGCATAATATACATTTACTATTAGAAATGTTAGCACTGAAAATGTGTTACTGTAAAAATCAAGAGGATTATGGAGGAGGTGAAACTATATGGATGTATCTCTTTAAAGGAGCCACAAAACAGTATGCTTTGATCATACTAATAGACTTTGCTGCAATCAGAAGTGTGAATTTTTATGATCAGACCAGGGTAGACTGATAGACAATAGTTGAATCTCCATTAGAGGATTTGAGTGTGTAAGTGAATGTCTTGGATAACTAAGCTTAGAAATCAAAGGAAGCACTGAGCGACATCCCCAGGCACAGATACAATTATTAAAAGGCGCATGTCTCGTAAAGGCATTTGAATGCACCTAAGTGATATAAGGAAATATAACAAAAGCTTGGCTGAAATGTATGTTTGTTTTTCCTTGTGGTTCCTCGCAGCATTTTAGATGACTGGCATCCTTTGTTTTATAATTCATTCCTTGAAGTGCTGTGGGCTGGTGACCAAGGTGTTGTATTATGTAGGGGATTTTTGTGTGTTACAAGATACTTGTCTGTCAAATCACATCAAGCAGCTATCATTTCTTTAGCTGATCTGCACTATATTAAAAAGAAAAAAATGTATCCTGATGGCTTTAGTGAGAGCAGCTACAAGTGGGTTATTTCCCCAAAGAGTTAGACACAGTTTTGTTTATATAATTTGAATTTTATACACTTCACTACCTATGCAGCTGGTGAATATTGATGTTCTGCCATACTACCATAAGAATCCAGAGAGAAAGAGAAAAGGCCCAAGTGTAACAATCATGTGCAAAGAAGGAGGTAGCCACATGCCACTCCTGCAGTCACATGTCACTCACCTTTAAGGGGATTTCTGTTACCTTTCATTTTGCATTGCTAAGAAACACACCTTCAACTGCCATCATATGTGAACATAACTGATCTTCTAGTGTCTTCAAAATATAATGTTAAAAATTCATTTGAATTAACAGATATATTTGTAAGAAATATACATTTGTTACAAGATGTCCCCTCCATACCTAAACACTATTGGGACCCAATGTATGGATACATTGAATATACAGAATAATTTTGTATAAGTGACTATAATTAAGGTGGTGATAACAAAGTGACAATAAAGAAGAGTGGATTTAAGTTAGAAAGCAGGCAGAACTGCCTATAAAAGTTGTGAGATCCAGACTCCATGACTGAGCAAAAGTCTGCCTGGAAGTATGGAAATAAAGCAAGGACATCTGTAATTCTCTGTTAAATAAATCATTTTACTATCCTATTTAGACATAACCCCCTCCAGACTAGGCTCTCTACTGCTCACTGCTGTACTTTCTGCAGTACACCTAGTACTTGGACTGCACAAAATCATAAATACAGGTACATCTGCTGTATGGAGCCAATGGCAAATGTTTGTGTACTAGATATCAGGAGAGATAAGAGCCATGGTTGATCTGTAAAATAAGGCTTTGAAAAAATGGAGTGTTGAAAACTGACTGTACCCCAGAAAAGCAATGATATGTTGATAGAGAATATTTTCCCCAAATAGAATGATATGTGGAAATTATGCATCAACAAACATTTACTCATCTACAGTCTGGAACAGAAAATGGTAACAATGTCGGCCCCAAGAGACACTGGAAACTCAGAACTACACTGAGAATTAGAGCAAGAATTTCAAAACATCCTTCTGAAAACAACTGTCTGAAGCCAAGAACGGCCATCAGAACATCTGTAATGGTAATGCTATGCTGCTATCTTATGGATTACTGATATATGGAGAAAGAAAAGGGGTTAATTTTTTATTTAAAAAAATTAATGAAAAGCAATCAACAGCAAAATTGATTGACATCCCCAGACTTAATCTGAATATTCAGTTTTCAGGTGGTTTTATTTTACCTCATTTTATTGCAAAAGCTGATGGAAATAAGCAATCTTGTCACAAAATGGACTATTATGAGAAGTTAATGAAATGAACAAGAATCTGAATACATGGATTTGAGAACGAGTCATGGCGAGTTTCCTTTTACTTGATCTCACAATTATTAGACCAGCTTTTTTTCAGATAAAATGAATGCACATCTGGAAGTAAGAGCTAGCATTCATATTTACAGAAGGAATGAAAATAGAAACAATCAAGGCATTACATATCAAAACACTGAACACTTTGAATGAAAGCAGATAAAGAAAAATGCAATTTTCCAAATGAATATGCAAACCTGAATAATTTAATATTAATGGAACAGAAGAGCTACAATTTTCCATCCAAACTAATTGCCTTTGATGATATGTAGGAGAAAAAAAAAAGCTTTTAAGAATTTCCTTTTCACCTGGTTAAGCTATCTTGAATAGAGCTCATAAGCTCTTAGGGGACTTTAAAAAAACTAAAAAGCACACTGACTTTATAGTTGTACTTCCAACAATAGGCATAAATCCACTCCTCCTGCCTTCACATATTTATGTAGAGAAAGAAAAAAATTAAATGTGCTTTCAGCAGTATCACATAATCTTTGCTTTTCATTATAAATGTTTTTATGCACAAGGCTATCTCAACATCTTTTTATTAGATTATAACTTTAGAATGTTTTTAATTGAAAAATATGGGTAATTTTTGAGGTGAGAAAAACAAAGTACCGATTACCAAGAGAACTAATAATTGCCTTCTTTTTCTCAGAAGATGTGTTAGTTTAATAGATACACATAGTATGGGTCTCCATCCTCAGTGCAAGACAAGTGGGAGTTTCCGACGCTCTGAGGTTTAAGAACAGCTGAGCTGCAAAAAAAACTCAGAAGAATCTAAAAGCTCCTGCTGGGGGGTCTAACTGGCAGAGCTTTCAAAGATCTGTGCTTTATTCCCAGTAAAGGTACCGCACATAATTACAACAATGTACCAAATTCAATTCTGTGTGAGGCAGGGTGGAGGACAAGTCAGTGGGAAGCTATGCAGCCAATATACCCCCCCTAAAGAAAAGGATTATTGATCATAAAAGGTGTGGGAACTAGCATACCCCTCTTCCCAGGAGGTCTGCTTGGGAAGACCTCCTGGGAAGAGGGATATGCTAGTTTTTTTTAAATTTGTTTCTTTTCTCTCTCTCTCTCTTGCTCTCACTCTTTTTTTTTTTTTTTGGTTTATTTTAAACTTATTATTTTAAACCCAATGATGCTGCTTTAAAAAAAAAAAAAACAAAGAAAACAAAACACCCAAAACGTTTAGAGAAAGCTTAGCAGCCCAGTCACTGTCTCAGGTAAGTTTATTTCTTTCAAAAAGTCAAGGCCAGATTTTTCCCTAGTCTTGCCAATTTTATTCTTTTTTGTTTGATGATGATTTTAATGAACCTTGCAGGAGTAATCACACTTCTGCCATATGTCTATCCCTAACTGATGAGATTTTGTTTTTATCATCCAGGAAGTTATGTACTAATGGAAACTCTACAGGACACTGGCAAGGGTAATAGGTGTAAAACTAGGAAAGAGTATTTATCGCTAGAGAAGGCAAAGAAAGAAAAGGACTCAGTAAGGAATCTAAATTCTTCAATGTTATCAAGTGCCATATGGATACAGAATTAGACAGGACTGAAAAGAGCCCACTTGATTTTGCATTCAAGCTAATACATTCAACAAACATTTGGCAAGTATATGTCATGTGAATTAAATCAATATGATACATATACTTAAATAAGTTGCAATCTAGCAGGGGTTATAGATATTCAATAAATAACTTCACAATTAAATATTTAATTAAAAACCATGAGAAAGGAAAAGAAAAAAGGTGCTCTGAGAGAGTTTAATAGGGAGACCTAATTTTGATTGATAGGTAAGTGAAGGCATCATGGAGAGAATGAAATTTAAGCAGAAACTCGAAGAATAAGCAGGAGAGAGGCAGGCAGCGAGTGGGAGTAAGAGGGAGCAATGTGTGTAACGGTCCAAAGGCAGGAAAGAGCATGGTAAATTCAGAAAACAATGCACTGATGCTTTAAGCAGGTAGATAAATAACGATGCAACACAAATGTACTCTAGAAATGTCACATCGAGGGCTGTGCCAAGGCTGATTTGGAAAATGGCAGAAGTATAAGTGGAAAAAACAGGCTAAAAGTATATTATAATGGTTAAGGCAAAGATGATGCTGGCTTGGGCTAAAGTGGTGACGGCACGGAAAAAGAGAAGTGAGTAGAACCGATGTATATTTTAGATACAATTAGGAGGTAATTAATGATCTCTTCTAGATCAGTTTCAATGCATTGTTTAAGGCAGAATTCTGATTGCTGTTTGTTAAATAGTAACTAGAGGCAAGGAAGTAGAGAACAAATACACTAATCTTTGAAAAAACTGATGCTAGGTAATGAAGAGAGGGCAGTAGCTATCATGGACCTCAGGGCCAGTGAAGGATTTTTATTCATCCATCCATCCATCCATCCAGCTATCCATTCATACTGACGAACTGAAGAGGCAATAGAATAACAGAACAAGAGTAGGCAGGGGATAATAATGCCTTAAACAGAGATAAGTAAATTAGTATGTAGTAGACTATCTCACACATACGTGGACGTACACACCAGCTCAGTACAGTGGTTAAAATCACAATCCATGATGTCAGATTGCCTGGGATTGAATTCTGTACCTACTACTTACTATGTAACCTTGGACAAGGTCCCCAGCCTTCTTTGACCTTAGTTTTTTCATCTGTAACATGAAGCTAATAATAGTGCCAATCTCATAGGGCCGTGAGGAATTCATAAGATGGTACATGTAAAAACGCTTAGCATAGAATCAGACACAGTAACACCTCAATACATTCTTATTTCTATCACTAATCATGACAACAATAGTATTAGTGATAATAAAGTATCCCTTTTTCTAAGGTTTGACAGAAAGGAAGCTAATAAAAGATATAGGTAGAGATAATTGTAGGTAGGAGAGATGTTGGAAGTTCTGAAGCTTAGGTGCTTTCCCTTTTCCCTGGTAAGAGATTAGGTTGTTTGTAGTAAGTGAAAAGAATGGGGAGGGGAGGGAGTGAAGACTTGTGGAAAGCAGGTAAGATACAGTATAGGGTACAGCCGCTATGGAAAAATGAAAGACCACTGGATAGGAACAAGTAAAATAACTGCTGAAATGGCAAAGAAAGTCCCGCCGAGGTAAAAGCTAAAATGTCATAAAGACACCAATTTGCTCAGTTCACCAAAGAGAACAGGGAGGCATAAAGCCAGAGAGTTAGAGGCAGAATGAGAATGCAAAGGAGCTCAGGTTTGTAAACTCTGGAAGACACTGAAGGGTTTTAATACAGAAATCATAAGGTTAATATAGATTTTAAGATGACTACACTAATACTTTTGATGGGGGAAGAAAGCAGAAGTAAGACAACCAGTTTGGAGCCTTTCTCATTAGGGCAGATGATTCTATGCATTTCCAAAGTTGTCCTAAATGTAGGCTGTCAATATATTTTGAGGATTGAAAAGTATTTGGGCGTTTCCAGACAGAAGTGAATTTAATTTCAGCATAGACCTGGAGAAATATATTTGAACATAATTTTTACTTTTAGAGATCTAAACTATGCTATTTTTAATATCAGGCTGATACTTGGTTTGAATAATTGTCCTATAATTCAATTCAAAAAACACTTATCTACTATCTATTATATACAAGATATACATGCTTACATACATAGTTAAAAGACTGAGTCATATCTTTATCTTAAGAATCTTTTTGCTAGATATATGAGATGGCCTAAACTTTATTTGGCACATCCTGATTGATACTGCCTTAGGTAATTTACATAGCATAAACTACTTTGTAATGTCCTTGACTATTTCGCCTACAGACATGTAGCTAAGGATGGGGAGAGTAAATAAGAGGACCAGGTGACTTCATGTTCACAGCCCCAGAATTATTTATGGTTATGTGCACAAACAAGAAATCCCTTTCATTTTCTACTTTGCTTTGAGTTCAGAAGTTATATTGCTTTTTATGTCCCCAAACTTCATTTCCTCAGTGTGGTACCAAGGATATTCCTCTTGAAGGATTTGCTTGGCAAACTAATACATCTTCCAAGATAAACTGCATTCAGAAAAAAAATGGCTTCAGAGAAATTGTGTAGTGTACCTACTGTAAAACTCATAACCACCATGGCACAGCTGAATTCTCAGATGGTATATAGCCTTGCTTCAATTATAATATGAATTCAAGTAGCTTAAGTTTCAAGTGTGGACTTCGGTCTAGAAAATTTTACTATTTAATATTGTGTTAAAGTGCTGCTACTTAGTAAATAATATTTGGTCAGTTTAGTTGATTAATTTGCCTAATTAAAAAATGAGAGATATCTCTTCCTCAGGTACCTTTACATGCTCTATCTCACCCTAAAAATACATTCCTGATTTGCTTTTCAAGGATTTGACAGAATCCTCCTACATCAGCATATGCAATGCCATATCTGAAAATTAATAAACTCTAAATATGATCAAGCAGTTATTGCATATGTTCAAAAGGAACGCACTCTGTTCCATCTATCACATTTTGATTTTAAACAGGATTTTTAAATTGCAAGGTACCAAATCAGATCAATTCAAATACATTACTATTAAAGAGATTAAACCCGAACGAACTTTTTGGCCAGCCCAATATTTCAGATGAAGTAGACAGTGTTTGATTATTTGGTCTGGTGGTAATTTTAAGAAGTCTTAGTATGCCGATGGAAAATGGTCAGAGAGCCCGGGTAAAACTAAAAGCTGTAATAGAACTGTTTGTTCACATGGCAAACAAACTTGTATGGAACACCTAAGTCAAAAATAGCTTTTCTCGGGCTTCCCTGGTGGCGCAGTGGTTGAGAGTCCACCTGCCGATGCAGGGGACACGGGTTCGTGCCCCGGTCCGGGAAGATCCCACATGCTGCGGAGTGGCTAGGCCCGTGAACCATGGCCACTGAGCCTGAGCGTCCGGAGCCTGTGCTCCGCAAAGGGAGAAGCCACAACAGTGAGAGGCCCGTGTACCGCAAAAAAAAAAAAAAAAGCTTTTCTCTAAGAAAGTAAATAAATCATCATGCCCTCTTTCCCACCATCTTTTTTTTATTTTTCCCTATTATCTGAATAGAGGTTTTGGGGAAAGCTAAAAACATATATATATATATGTATACATATATATAGGTATATGTATATATATATACGTATATATATATATTTTAATACATATTTATACCTCATCATCTTTTGTACCCCTTAAAATGAAGAGGAGATAAGAAAACATAATTCATTCCAATAATTATTTAACCATGGTAAAGCATGATGTGTATTTATGAAATTTTCTTTCTAGTTGAAGCAGTGTATGTAAAGCTTTCAATCAATTAATGACACTCTATGGGATATCTGAAAATTCTTGTGCTTTTTCTAATACAATATATACCACAGAAAACAGTCTCCAGAACATTACTAATTATCTAGTTTCCACCCTTATTCTTAGCCTAACTCTTTTAGGGCTAAATTCTAGCATCAAGATCTAAATAGAAGAAAAAACAGTCAATACAATAATATGTATTATTTTTCATATATTAATATCAGCACTGATATAGAGGAAGGTCCATGAGATGTCTAGAGGTATTTCATAATGTAAATCTTAATTTCTTTAGTTTTCAATAATATTATAAATAATAAACAAGGATTTTTTTCCTGACAGCTAATGTTATATTAAGTTATATAGTTATTATACAGTAGAAAAAATATCAGCGATTGAAATGTCTTTTTTTTTCACTGTTTCTGATAAGTGTTACCTCCAAGCTGAGTTTGTGGGCCCTTAGGCTAGATACATACCACAACTCCAAACTGTTCAGGCTCACAAAGGTCATTATATTCATTCTTCAGCTGTGCTAATTCATTGAGTACCTTCTGCTCAGGAAGATGTTTTATAAGGTTCTAAAAAGAAATAAAAGCATAAAAGTTTAGTATTTCATGATTAGGATTATTAATCATGCATTAACAACTCTAAAAGTGATTAACTAGAAAAGTGGATAAGTTTCTGATTGTGGTTCTGCCATAGTACCAGTGTATCTTCCCCTTCTCCCCAAAAACTTAACCAAAAAATGAACAATTTAATGTGAATAAATACATAAACATGTTTGGTGTCTATGCACTACAGTACATAAATGTTAAATTAAAAAATCATATGACAATAAATAACAATCCAAAACTGACTAACTTTCTGGGCCTTAAACACATAGCAAAATTTTTAAGTTTTATTTCCTGTCCTGGTAATTAGTCAATCTATATAAAAAACTGAAAAATACTATGTAGAATTAACTCATGGGCAATAATAATAATAATAATCAACTTTACTCTTCATAATTGGCAAAATTGGGGATCATCTTCAATCTTATAAACTGCACCAAGCCTGTAAAAATTAATCTCCCATTATTTACAAAATCTGCATTTTTTTTTCTATTCTGTTCTTCTACGTGATTCCTAATTTCCAATACAATTATCAAGAAACAAGCCTAGTCTTGGCCCCTAGAGTCCATACATCATTTTCCCAGCTATTTCAGCTTTACCACCTCACAGCTGGCCACATAAGAGTCCAACACTGAGTCTGAGGGACAAGTGTGCAACCCAACTAAAATATTCAAGCCCATTAAAACTGCCTCTCAGAACAACTTGAATATATATACAATATCTGTATTTAAATACATAATACATTCCAACTTTAATGGAGAACCAAGAAAAAGTGATGATGTCTGATGCATGTTCAAGTTTGATGCCTAAGAGAATCAAAATTAATGAATTCTTCCCAACCTAGCTTATCTTGGACTTTGGTACAGTTCTAACTATCATCACATTAACCTGCAACCAATGTTTTGGGGATCTGTATGGAATTTAAAAAGGCATATCAAAGGGAAAAAAGCAGGAAACAAAGATTTAAGAAAGTAGAGTTGATGAAAAATGGCAGAGAAGGAAGCTCCAGAGATTGATTCCTCCATCAAAGCAGCCACTGAGCTGGAAAGAGTGATTTAATAAACTATTTAAGAACTGTAGAACCTGACTGGATAATTACAACAAGAGAAGTGTTTGATAAAGAGAGACTCTGGTAAGAGAATGACATGCATAAAACAGATACCATATACTATTCCTCAGCACCACTGTTAAGATAGTGCCTGAGTTGCAAAAGCAGATGGCTGATGCCAGGGTGAGCAGTGGGGACCTTGTTCTCCGAAATTTGGAGATCTGAGTTTTGGTTGGTTTGGCAGATGCTTGCCTTGGTTTCAACATTCTCTGCTTGCAGCAGCTTTCCCTGATAGCATCTATTGGAAGATTTAAACAGATAGAAACACCTCTCCTGCTTTTTGGAACCAGATATTTAAGGAAATATTTGTCAGGTCACTGGCTGACAGAAGAGATAATGAAACCCAAACTACCATGACCACACACAAGGAATACACACTACCACTCTCAGCAAACAAAAATCAGCAGTCTGTAAGGAGTGGCAGAATCAGATTCCCAGAGTTATAGTATATTCAAATGTCCAGTTCTCAAAAAAAAAATTACAAAGCATGTGAAGAAACAGGAAACAGGGCCTGTAAAGGGGGAAAAAAAAGAATTTGACAGAAAATATCCCTAAAGAAGCTCAGACTTTAAAGTTATTAGTCAAAAATATTAAATCAACTGTCTTAAACATGCTTAATGAGCTAAAGGAAACTATGGACAAATAACTAAAGGAAATCAGGAGGATGATGTTATGAACAGAATGAGAATATCAATAAAGATATAGAAATTACAAAAAGGAATCCAAAAGAAATTCTGGAAGTGTAAAGTACAATAACTGAAATGAAAAATTTACTAGAGGGGTTCCACAGAAGATGTGAGCAGGCAGAAGAAAGGATTGATGAACTTGAAGATAAGGAAATTGAAATGATTCAGTCTGAGGAAAAGAAAGATAAAAGAATGAAGAAAAATAAACAGAGCCTGAGGGATCTGTGGGACACCAAGCACACCAACATGTACATCACAGGATTCCCAGAAGAGAAAGGGGCAGAAAAAATATATGAAGAAATAATGGTTGAAAACTTCCTAACTCTGATGAAATACATAAATATTCACATCCAAAAAGCTCATTAACTCCAAGAAGGACATCAAAGAGGTCCACTCTGAGACACTTCCTACTTAAACTGTCAAAATGTAGAAAAAGAATTTTTAAAGCAGCAATAGGGAAGTGAATTGTCACATTTAATAGATCCTCAATAGGATTAATATATGATTTCTCCCACAGGAGTCAAAAGGTAGTGAGATAACATATTTAAAGTGCTGAAATAAATGACTATCAATAAGAATTTTATATCCACCAAACCATCCTCCTCCAAGAATGAAAAACTAAGACACTCCCAAAGTAACAATAACAACAACAAAAGAGACAATTTATTGCTAGCAAACCTGTCCTGCCAGAAATACTAAAGGAGGTCCTACAAGCAGAAATGAAATGACACCAAAAAGTAACTCAAAGATATAAGAAGAAATAAAGAGCAAGGTAACTACATAGATAAATATAAAAGTCAATGTTATTGTACTTTGGTATGTAACTCCTCTTTTTTTTTCTATATGATTTAAAAGGAAAGTGCATAAAAAATAATTATAAATGTTTGTTAATGGGCATATAATGTATAAACATGTAATCTATGACAACAGCAATACAGAGGGAGAAAAACATACAGGAACACAGTGTTTATATATAATTGAAATTAAGTTCTTATTATTAAGACTAGGTTATTATAAGTTTAAGATGTTAATTTTAATCTCTAAGGTAATTACTAAGAAAATAACTAAAAATTACACAGAATAAAGAGAAGAATCAAAATAGTAGGCTACCAAAAAAAAAAAACACAACTAACTACAAAAATAGATAATAATAGAGAAATTAAGGAATAAAAACATGTAAGACATACAGAAAACAGCTAAATGGCAGAAAAAAATCCCTTCCTTATGAATAATTAATTTAAATGTAAATGAATTAAACTCTCCAATTAAAAGAAAGTGTTTTGCAGAACAGATTTAAAAACAAACAAATATTATGTACTCTTGGTGGGCATGTAAATTTGTACAGGCACTATGGAAAACAGTAAGGAGGTTCCTCAAAAATTTTTAAAAAGAACTATCATATAATCCAGCAATTCCACTTCTGGGTATCAAAGAGATATCAGTATGCCCATGTTCAATGCACTATTATTTACAATTGCCAACATATGAAAACAACCTGTGTCCATTAATGGATGAATGAATAAAGAAGATGATACAACACACACACACACACACGCGCGCGCATGCACATGCGCGCATGCATGCCACAATGGAATACTATTCAGCCCTAAAAAAAGAATGAAATCTTGCCATTTGCAACAACACAGACGGACCTTGAGGGCATTATACTAAGTGAAATAAGTCAGACAGAGAAAGACAACTACCATATGATCTGATTTACACGTGGACTCTAAAAAAACAAAAACAAAACAACAACCAAAAACCAAGTCGATAGATGCAGAGAACAGACTGGTGGTTGCTGGAGTGGGGGGGTGGGGAGCAAAATAGGTGAAGCGGGGTCAAAAGGGACAAACTTCCAGCTATAAAACAAGACATGGGGATGTAACATACAGCATGGTGACTATAGTTATTAATACTGTATTGTATATTTGAGAGTTCTAAGACAGTAGATCTTAAAAGTTCTCATTATAAGAAAAAAAAGAAGACAATTTCTATATGTATGGTGACATATTGTGGTGATCATGTTACAATTATACAAATACTGAATCATTATGTTGTACACCTGAAACTGATATGCTATGTGTCAATTATACCTCAATAAAACAAGTAAATAAATAAATAAATAAAAAGACATATCTTCTATATGCAGTCTACATGAGACTCACTTTCAATAAAAAGAGAAAAAGTTGTTGAAAAGGATGGAAAAAGATATTGCATATAAACAGTAACCAAAAAAAAAAAGCTGAGGTGTCTATATTATTGTCAAACTAAATAGACTCTAAATCACAAAATGATAACCAAGATATTATATATTAAAAAAAGTTTCAACCCATCAAGAAGATATAATTATAAACATATTCACATCTAAGAACAGAGCTGCAAAATATATGAAGTAAAAATTGACAGAATTGAAGGAAGAGACAGTTGTAAAACAATAGTTGGAATGCAGGGGTGATTCAACATACAAAAACCAATCAATATAATATACCACATTAATAGAACAAAGGGAAAAAAAACCTCACATGATCATTTCAACTAATGCATGAAAAGCATTTGACAAAATCCAACACACATTTGTGAGAAAAAAATATTCTTTAAACTAGGAGTAAAAGGAAGCTTTCTCAATATGATAAAGGTCGTATATGAAAAAGTCACAGTTAACATCATACTCAATGGTGAAAGACTGAAAGCATATCCGTTAAGAACAAGAACAAGGCAAGGATGCCTACTTACACCATGTCTATCCATCATAGTACTGGAAGTTCTAACCAGAGAAATTAGGCAAGAAAGAGAAATAAAAGGCATCCAAATTGTAAAAGAAAAAAAAAACTGTCTCTGTTTACAGATGGCATGATTTTATATGCAGAAAACACTAAATAATCCACCAAAAATACTGTTAAAGCTAATAAATGAATTCAGCAAAGTTTCAAGATACATAATCAGCACACAAAAATCAGTTGTATTTCTATGTACCATCAATGAACAATCTGGAAGGAAATTAAGAAAACAATTCCATTTATAATAACATTTTTTAAAGCACCCAAAATGAGATACCATTTATGCACACTAGAATAGCTATTGCCAAAAAAATGGGAAATAACAAGTGTTGGTGAGGATGTGTTAAAATAGGAACCCTCATGCATTGCTGGTTGGAATGTAAAATGGCACCAGCACTGTGGAAAACAGTTTGGTGGTTTCTTAGAAATTAAACATAGAACTACCGTATGACCCCACACAATTCCACTCCTAGGTATGTATCAAAAAGAACTGAAAACAGTGTTTCAGACAGATACCTGTACACAAATGTCCATGGCATCATTATTCAATAGCCAGCAGGTAGAAACAACCTACTTGTCCATCAACAGATGCATTGATAAATGTGGTATGTACATACAACAGAATATTATTCAGCCAAAAAAGGAAGTTTTGATCCATGCTTAAACATGGATGAATCTTGAAAATATTTCGCTTAGTGAAATAAGATAGACAAAAAAGGACAAATAATGTATGAACCCACTTATGTGTGGTATCTAGAACAGAAAAATTCTTAGAGACAGTAGAACAGTGGTTACCAGGGGCTAGGGGCAGAAGGGAATGGGGAGTTACTGCTTAAAAGGTATAGAGTTTCTTTTAGGATGATGAAAAAGTTCTGAAAATAGTGGTGATGTTTGAACAACACTGTAAATATACTTAACACCACTTAAATTGTACAATTAAAATAGGTTAAATGGTATACTGTATATTATTGATGTTTCCAGATCAAAAAAAAAAAAAAAGTAGACAACATATAGCCTCATAAGTTCCACAGGAAACAAGTGTATCATGTCTACTTTAAGTCCTCTTTTGTTCTCTCCATTTACCTTTTCTCTCCTCCAACTAATTCTGCATTTCCACTAAGCTCTACACCTGCAATGGCACCCATTGTGTAACTGATGAGACCGAAGATTTAAAATATCAAGTCCTTTGACTTAAAAGAAATATCGATGTTGCTATAACAATATAAACATATAATCAAATGAAATTAAGAACATCTACTATTTTGCTTCATTAATATCATTTTCTTTTATAGAATGAAAAGGTAAGTAAATACCAAGGTGTTATTTCTATTTTTCTAGAATATTTCTGATGTATATAAATTGTTTTTAATTTTTTTTCTCTGTTAATGGGACTTTTTGTGAAGTATGTTATTAAGAAAAACAAAGAATCAGATTGGTAACTTGTATAATTTTCCCGACAGGGAAACTCAATTAGAAAGATTAAGAACATTAATATAAATATTAAAAATATCAATTCTGCATATTTCAAACTCTCCATCTCAATTTAAAGTTTTAACTGTGAAAATAACTATCACAGAATAAATCAAGCCTAAAATAGAATTTTAGCTCTGAATGTGAAACTTGTTATTTTGCTTCTCTTCCAGCTGTAGATAACCTGTTAAGTCATCTTTACAACACAGGCTCCACTGTAGGTGACATATCTTTTCTTTCTCTGTATAGCTATACGAAATATTGAACACATTCGGTGGGCTTAGATGTATTCTGATTCTGGATATGGTCTTCTGACTGAGTTACAAGCTTATATAACTGCCAGTGCTTAATGGGTTCTACTTGCAAATAAGGCTTAGAGTAACACTCTCTCAATGCGTGGCAGATGCAGACTACTTTATAGGACTTATTGCTTAATGAGCCCACTACCTCTAGAACCCCATGTTGCAAGTGGCCATCATAGCCAATACATAAAGATACCTGACTTTTTTCCCATACATACTAGACTTTATAGACAAAATGGTGTATAAGATCAGACATTAATAATGTTTTCATGCCCATCAATTCCTGAATAGAAGAGAAAGGAGGATTAGAAGACAGAGGAGAGAGAGACATAGTGGTACTCATTTGCCTCTATCCCCTTCACCTGCTCAATAGCATGTCAAGAGAGAAAACAGATGTTCAAGGCACAGTTTGAGACTAATGTGGACAGTCCTTGGAGTCAGTTGGAAGTCTATTTGTAAGGCCTCCTGGAAGAGAAATGTCCCACCTAACAGAAGGGAAGTGTGTATCATGTAGTCAGGCTGGGCCCAGTAAGAAAGCCTACATTTTGGAAAGGATCAGGGTGATTCTGAGCACAGTACATTTGTTTCTTGAATGTGTATCCAGGCCTGGCCTACCCACCCCCAACAGAGTCATATGTCTGAGTGCTGTGGAGAGGGGAGCTGTGTGATGAGCATGGCTTGGGTATCCCCCAGATCAAGGATGTTAAAAAAGGAGACAAGGGAAGAAACACATTTCTGTATTTTGCCACAGGACACTCCACACCCTTGGCATCGAGAGGGCTTCAGTGCATACCAGCTGTGCCCTGTGAGAAACTCCTCCCCTCTCCCCACATACAGTGGTCCTTAGAAAAGGATTCAAAGCAGGAAATGAAGAAAATCACCCACAGCAGCTACATGGAAGCTGACAAAATTAGTTCATGAGATGTGGAAGATATTCCCTGAGAGCCATAGAAACATCTAATGTAGGTAGTTTTTAAAAACAATTAAGGTTCTGCAACAGCAGCTAGGAACAAGAGGAAGCAAAACACATGTGAACAGATGTGGACTGGGCTAGTGTTTAAAAATCATATTGCCCAAGGACTCTGTACTTAAACAATTGTAAATAGCTTTTGACTTTAGCTGCCCTATTGACAGTATCAGTACTTATGATCGGTAAATGAATTGCAAAGATGAGTTCAGACACTCTCTATACTGTAAGGGAAAAGCTGTTCATAATAGCAGAAGCTAGAAATTATACATTTTTAAGTACAACTTAGATTCTGGCAAACTGTGAGTTAATAGGCAAATATCCTGTAAAGTTTCAACCCGTCTAGTTTTCCCTCCTGCTGCTCCTGCTTACTACCGACCATCTTCTTTCAAATATTGTACGATTTGTGTTTAAAAGATCAATTCTAGGTCAGTATGAAAATTTCATCCTAGAAAATGTCAATGAGCTGAAGTTCACAAAGAAAACAACAAAGGGGAAAGTGTAATCATGCCACCAAATGAGATTTTTCTTCCTCTTTTATGCATCACAAATTCACTTTCTGATGACTGTCACAGTTATCTGAAGGGATTTCTCCTAACAGACTATAGGCTTTTAACTACTTTTTACATTTCTGCAATTACTCTATAATACTTTCAAAACTTTATTTCCTTTAAATGTTAATTGCATACTTAAAGGTTAGTTAAGTGAAGGTATTGAACCATAATGCCCTTTCCTTCTTGCCAAAACATAACCTTTCTTTTTTATCTTATATCTCATTAAGTCTTTTTAGTAGTAGGAAAGTCAAGTTAGGTTCACTGTGATTAAGTCTATCATTCCCCACGTAAATGGACTGGAGCCAAAATTTCTTTTAAAAAATTTATTATTTATTCCTTTTAAAATTATACTATTACAGAGCATGTATAAATATATGTTTATTTATATTTATACACAGGATTATATTTATATATAGGAGATTATATACATATATATAAGTGTTATTTTAACTTATGTCATCAAATACTTTATTTTGTAGAAAAACCCAGATAAGAAACGTTTCTCCGAAGTCTTGGATAAATCTCTGTGATCTTAACGTAACCCTCCTCCTATTTTGCCTGGTCAAAAAACTCAATCCCTTAACTACTGTAATTTATTGTATGTTTTTCAACACTTTCTCATGGCATGTCTTAAATTGTGTGTGTATTTTCATGTTCTGAAATCACATTCATGTGTTCTTGTTCTTTGGTTTGAGCTAAATGGCACATACTTTGATGCCGGGCCTAGTTCTGTATTTATTTTGTAATTTATTCATCATTCAGCTAATATATACTGGCTGCCGACTATGTGCTTACCACCACATTAACCACTAGAGATTCTGCCCTGACGAAGATTACAGGTCCAGAAGGACTGTGTATACTCCTCCCTACACAGTGAAACCATAATCAACATATGAGTGACAGTAATTTGTTGCATTGGATCCTAAATACATTTCTTGTCAGGTGGTCATGCTACAATTCTCTCCTTTTGATTTGAAATTCTTAACATTTCTGTAACCCCTAAAACAGACTCTAAGAGTCTGCTAAAGTATGTTAAAATGCTGATTAAATGGCCTCAAGCATTCAGTGGGAAATTTTCTAGCCTTTTTCATGGAGCCACTCCTTTAAAAAAATATTAGTTGAGGGACTTCCCTGGTGGCGCAGTGGTTGAGAGTCCGCCTGCCGATGCAGGGGACACGGGTTCGTGCCCCGGTCTGGGGAGATCCCACATGCCGCGGAGCGGCTGGGCCCGTGAGCCATGGCCACTGAGCCTGCATGTCCGGAGCCTGTGCTCCACAACAGGAGAGGCCACAACAGTGAGAGGCCCACATACCGCCAAAAAAAAAAAAATTAGTTGATTAAAAAAAAAAATACAAGCATTGAAAACATGATAAGAAAATTCCTGACCTTGGAGTATGACATTTATATCTTACAAAGAGGCAGTCTTTTACAGGTTTCCTACCTATTTGATCTTCAACTTGGCCCAGGTAGGAAAATTTTCAGTAACACCTCAGCGCTAATAACACCAAATGAACAGCTCCAGCCCTCACTACTCCTGCCCATCTCTAAGTTCCATGTTCCTAACCGACAGTCTGTCCCATCCAGATGTCCCATCATTAACTCAAATTCAACAAATCTAAAGGAGAATCCATCCTCACTCTGACCCCTCATCCCTACCTCTTATCAGCTTCTCTTAAAGGCCCCATTCTACCAACAGGACTGGTATCCTCTCCACCTTCTAAGCCTTCAAACTGGCATTTGTCACTCAGTCACAAGTTCTGATGGTTCTTTCTGTCAAAATCTCTTTTGGGTTCAACCCTTCTTTTACATTGTACAGCCAAAAATCTGGGCTATGGAAATCATCTGTATCTAAACTTTCCTAATTTAACTTCAATTAAATTCCTCAAAGAGTTCTCATTTTGTACTAGATTAATGGAGATCACAGATATATTTATAACTTCTATAATTATAAAAAGAAAAATTGTGACTACTTTGTATATAAAAATTTCAACTCCCACTAATGTCATGATCCTATTTGCAGACAAAATGTATTGCCTTCTAAAATAATTAACATGATTTACAATTAATCTGAAAGATTATTACTAAAAGCATTCATTCTTTTGATGCTAATTTTCTTCTATTTTGTTTATGTCCCACTCTGTACTCAAAAATAAAACTTCGAAATCATATTAAACCTAAAAGGTGATTTTAAGAATTAAACAAAATATAGAACCTACAGAATGAATGACTATGAATATTGAATAGCATATGAGGTGGGTATGGCTGTGTCTAAATGTAATATATTCTGCCTAAGTATAATACAAACAATATCCACATTATTAACATTCCTTTATAAATTATATAGCCCTCATATATTTTAAATTAACATTTCAAATTAAACATAAAATATCTTCTCATTATAAGAAGACAAACTGATATTCTCAGATATTTAACAGAAGATTTGTATTAGCTAAAATAGGTGACAGGTATACAATATCCTGTTTACACTACATTCTGCTTTCATTAGATATCCCCTTATCATGGCCATGACAAACAAATGCAAGGATGTATTACTATAAAATATTACATATAGATGTCAACCAAAGCTGAATCCTACCATAACAGTCAAGACACCTATCTACGATTAACTATAGAGTTTGAAGGGTGCTAACATTTCACAGGTCTTGAAATGAGAACAGTGCAAAGTACTTTATGTGAAATATCCCAAAGGACAACCTGGAAATTTCACTCAAATATACAGGTGTATGCTAATGCAATATCCAATCATTTCACATTAAGAACTCTGTTTCTCCTCCACAATTTTTGTTTGGGCACATGGAACAATGTAAGCCTACGCAGACTATGAAAACTAGCACACTAACAGAATGGCCATATCATTAAATGAAACAGGCCACATCAGAATGCCACCACTCCTATGCAAATCCAAAGGTAGTAACACTTCACTGTCTAGGAAGACAATCCACACACAAACACAAGGTTGCTTCTATTTCCAAGATCATGATAATACCAGTAAATCATTCCAATTAGTTCAGAAGGAGTTGTAATAGAAACATACATGACAAGCTATTGTTAAGTATTTATTTCCCAGTTTTCATATAAGTACTGGTTATAGACACCTGCATCCAAAATAAATGTAGAAGTATATAGTTATGCCTTAGATTAAAGAACCAGACAGTCAATGTGAAGCATTTAATACTCTGGACATTTTTTGACACATCAAGCATCCATGTCAAGCTGAAAAAATGTTTTGTTTTGTTTTTTAATTTATTGATTTATTTATTTATTTTTGGCTGCATTGGGTCTTCATTGCTATGTGCGGGCTTTCCCTAGTTGTGGGGAGCGGGGGCTACTCTTTGTTGCAGTGTGCAGGCTTCTTATTGTGGTGGCTTCTCTTTTTGTGGAGCACAGGCTCTAGGTGTGCGGGCTTCAGTAGTTGTGGCTCATGGGCTCTAAAGCGCAGGCTCAGTAGTTGTGGTGCACAGGCTTAGTTGGTCTGCGGTACATGGGCTCTTCCTGGACCAGGGATCGAACCTGCGTCCCCTGCATTGGCAGGCGGATTCTTAACCACTGTGCCACCAGGGAAGTACATGTTTTTTAACTAAGCAGAAACAACATTTGGCATCTGTGGAACTTAAAACACACTGACCTGAACATAGTGGCAGATTAGCACTATCTAATATGTTTCTCTAAACTTCCCAATAAAAGAGGTGTCGAGATATTTTAGAAAAGACTTCTGTTTCTTGTCGGTTAGTTACCCTAGTCAATTGGGTAGTCAAATTGCCTAGGGACTGTCAATTTACAGAACACCTAAAATTCTTAAAAATACCTTTAGATGAAAAGCTAAGCTATGCAAGAAATTAAGAAATACCTCCCTCCACCTCCCCTCAAAGAAAGAAAACTAAAGGAAAGCATTAATGCAGAGACATAACCAAACACTGAAGGCCAAGACTGCCCTAGGAATATGTACCAGTTTCCAGTGCTCTAGAGTTTTTAGATTTAATGGGCCTCAAACATAAGATGGTACACAAAGCCTAGAGCTTTCACAAGATATAGGCAGACTCAGTTCATGATGGAAATCTAAAACCCCAAAAGATAATCTCCACAGTGAAGGGCTTACTGTAAAGAAAACAAAAACAAAAACAAAAAGCCCACCCACAGAGTAAAAGAGTACAGGATCTTGTCTGTTTTTGCCTTGACTGTGGGTTTAGGAGTAAGACGTTACTCCCTGTAAACCTCTAACCACAAGACAGCACCCATGCAGGTTTTTGGTCAGAATTTAAAATACCTAGTTGTCAAAAAAAATATGCTGAGAATTTAAATTTAACGTGATTACATTTTGGCAGTGCTCCCAAATAACTGGCAGTCATTCATGCAAATTTCCAAGGAGCAAAGTACCTTTAAACTTCAGTTTCAAAATATTTCCACAGATTAAGGCTCAGCAGTCATTAGTTCACAACAAAAATACAGATGATACAGAAAGAAGTAAACAAACATTAGTAAGAGCAAAAACAAACAACAGAATTAGACCTATAAAGACATAAGACAGAATATTCGATAAACAGAGAATCTCTAGATATAAGAAATATAATAAGTGACATTAGAAACTCATTGGATAGGTAAAACAGGTGATTAGGCTCAAATCACAAAAGAATTAGTAAACTGGAAGATAGGCCTGAAAGAAATATTCTGGAGTACAGTATGTAAAGATAAAATATGAAAGAGATGTAAAAATAAGCAATCAAAAAATCCCCAAACAGAGTGAGAATGTTCAAAATGTGCTTAACTGGAGTTACAGAAGGCAAGAATAGAGAGCATGGGAAAAGGATAATATTCTAAATGAAAATGGCTAATAACTTTCCAGAATTGATGGAGCAGAACAATGTTTAAATTCAAGAAGTCCAATGAATCAAGATAAACAGAAGGATGAAAAAAAGAAATCCACACCAAGACACATCTTAATAAAACTACAGAACACCAAAAACAAAAAGAAGATCAAAAAATAGAATAGAGAGTTTACCTCCAAGGAATGTCAATTTAGACTACAGCTTGCTTAACAATAATCGAAGCCAGAATATGGTGCAATAACTTGTTCATACTGCTGAGAAAAAAAAATTTGCAAGCTAGAATTACATACCCACTGAATATATCTTTTGATAACAAAGGTGAAATAAATACAATATCAAACAAATAAAAACTGTTTACTATGTCTAGAATCTCACTAAAGGTACTTTAAAAAGATGTGCTTCAGTAAGAAAGTGACCCTAGGAGGAAGTTATGTCACACGAAAAAGAAGGTAATTCATGTAAGTTAAATATGTGAGTAAATCTAAGCAAACCTGCAAGAGTCAGCAAAAATAATGTCTAACCTGTTAAATTTTAAACATAACCAAAATATGAAACGACAACAGATAAATTAGGAAGGTGTGAAGAAAGGTTTTTGAAAGTCATGAATAAGTAAATAAATAGACACACATGCCATGTTCCAGAATAGGAAGAATCACATGTCATATGGGTCTCAATATACCCAAATTTGACCAGAGACTTTATGTAACTCCAGTAAAATACCCAAACAGAGTTTGTGTTGTTGCTGGAGCTTGACAAGCTGATTATAAAATTTATGTGGCAGAATGAAGAGAGAATAATCAATACATTCTTGGAAAACAACAAGAATATGGGTTGACTTCCCCCATCACGTATCAAATGTTATTACAATTATACAATTAAAGAGTGTGTGATATTAGTACAGGGACAGATGTATGGGTCAATGGATCAGAACTCCAAAACTGAAACCCCAGAAACAGAGCCATACATACTTGGAAACATGATATATAACAGAAGCAACATTACAAAAATAGGGGAAAGATGGATTATTTAATAAATTATGCTGGCACAAGAGTTATTCATATGTAAAAAATGAAATTAAATCTGTTCTTTACAGTATACACAAAAATCAATTTCAGGTAGATTAAAGATTTAAGGCAAATGACAATCTTCTTAAAACTTTTAGAAGAAAATAGAAGGAGAATACCTACATGACCTTAGATAAGTAAGGAATTTCTTAAATAAGACACAAAAACTAAAAGAAAAGTCTGATGAATTAAACTACATTAAAATTAGCAACAGATGTTCATGAAAAGATACCGTGAAGAAAATGGAAAGAGAAGAAAATGGGAAAATACTTGCAATACGTAAGCAACAAAAAAATTACTATTCCAAATATATCAAGAACTCAGATGAAACAAATAAAAAAAGATAAGCAGCACAATAGGATTTTAAAAATGGACAAAAGACTGAATCAAGCATTTTAAAGAAGAGGAAACACAAATGGCCCATAAGTGGTCCACAAATGGCCCCAAAGGGGCTCAACTTCACTCATACTCAAGAAAAAAAAATTTGAATGCAAGAAATGAGATTCTTTATTCACATCTTCCAAGCTGGCAAAAGTACAAAATTCCTACAATATCAAGTGTTCCCCAGGGTGTAGAACACTGGTTTTCAATACCATCTTCACATAAAAATAAACCTGGAAGCTTTAAAAGATGGTGTGCGCAAAATGGCCAAAGCAACATGGAGAAAAATAAATAAAGGTGGAATCATCTCACTTCTTGATTTCAAAATATATTACAAAGCTATAATAAGTAAAGCAGCATGGTACTGACATAAAGACAGACATATGGAAAAAAATTGAAAGCCCATAAATAAATCCATGCAACTGATCTTTGGCAAGAGTTGAAGAATACATGATGGAGAAATTTTAGTGCTGAGAAAACTGGGTATCTACATAACAACAACAACAACAACAAAGAAATTGGAATTCTATTTTACACTTTACAGAAAAATCAACTCAAAGTAGATTAAACACTTAAACATAAGACCTGAAAACATAGAGGAATTGTTGTATCATTTTGGTCTTGGCAATAATTTCATGAATATGACACCAAAAGCAGGGGCAAAAAAAGCAAAAAGAAACAAACAGGACTACATCAAACTAAAGAGCTTCTCTGAAGAGCAAAGAAAATAATCAACAAAAAAGGCAACCAAGGGGGAGAAAATATTTGCAAACCATAGGTCTGATAAAGAGTTAATTTCTAAAATATACAAGGAATTTCTACAATATAATAGCAAGAAACTAAATAACCCTGTTAAAAAAAAAAAAGGACAACGGACTTAAACAGACATTTCTCCAAAGACATACAAATCAGGGAAACACAAATCAAAATTACAGTTAGATATCACCTCACACCTGTTAGAATGGTGATTACAAAAAACAAAAGATAACAAGTGTTGGTAAGGGTTGGGGAAAACTGCAAACTTTGTACCCGTTGGTAGAAATACAAAACAGTGCAGCCACTATGGGAAAAAGTATGGAAGTCCTTCAAAATACTAAAAATAAAATTACCATATGATCCAGCAATCTCACTTCTGGGTATATATCCAAAAGAATTGAAATAAGGATCTTGAGGAGATATCTGCACACCCATGTTAACTGCAGCATTATTCACAGTAGCCAAGATACAGAAAAAACTCAACTGTCCACTGACAGATAAATGGATAAAAAGTGATATGTGTGTGTGTGTATGTGTGTGTATACATACTTAAATACACACACTGGAATATTATGCAGCCTTAAAAAAGAAGGAAACCCTACCATTTGAGACAACATGGATGGAGCCAGAAGACATTATGCTAAGTGAAATAAGTTAGTCACAGAAGGACAAACACTGCATTCCTCCATTTAAATGAAGTATGTAAAATAGGCAAACTTATAGACACATAAAACAGAATCGTGATTGTCAGGGATGAGAGGAGGGTGAAATGAGGCACTGTTAAATGGTTATAAAGTTACAGTTATACACGATGAGTAAGTTCTAGAGATCTACTCTACAACACTGTGCCTATAACTAACAACATGGTATCATGCACTTAAAAATTTGTTAAGAAGGTAGAGCTCATGTTATGTGTTCATACCACAAAAACAAAAACAAAAAATTAAATGGACACAGGGAAACTTTTGTAGGTAAAGGACATGTTTATTACTTTGACATGGTGATGGTATCATGGGTATATGCATATGTCTAAACTCATCAAATTATATACACTAAATAAGTACAGTTTTTGGAATATCAATTATATCTAAATAAAGCTAAGGAGAAAATGATACCTGGGTCCCATCCCCCGAAATTATGATTGAATTGATCTGGTCAAGGCAATGGTATTTTTCTAACTTTCCCTAATGATACTAATGCACAGCTGAGTTTGAGAATTATTCATTTAAAGCAATGAGAATTCTCATACAGTGTTAGTAGGATAAATTAATACAAGCACTCCAGAAATTAATTTGGCATTACTTGGTAAAGCTGAAGAAGCATACACGCCATAACCCAGTAATTATAAGACTAGAATCAAGGCTTCCCTGGTGGCACAGTGGTTAAGAATCCGCCTGCCAATGCAGGGGAAATGGGTTTGATCCCTGGTCCGGGAAGACCCCACATGCCGTGGAGCAATTAGGCCCGTGCACCACAACTATTAAGCCTGCACTCTAGATCCTGTGAGTCACAACTACTGAGCCCACATGCCACAACTACTGAAGCCCAAGTGCCTAGAGCCCATGCTCCGCAACAAGAGAAGCCACCGCAATGAGAAGCCCACGCACTGCAACGAAGAGTAGCCCCCACTCACTGCAACTAGAGAAAGCCCGTGCACAACAACGAAGACCCAATGCAGCCCAAAATACAATAAATAAATAAAAGTAAAAAAAGGACTAGAATCAGTCTCAAACTACAGAATCACATGGAGGGCTAGTTAAACAAAGATTTCTGGGCCCCAAACTTTTTGGTTTGATTCAGCAGGTCTGGGTTAGGGGTGGAGATTATCCTTTCCTAACCTGTATGCAGATGATGTTGAAACAATCACACTTTGAGAACTACTGATCTGGAGGAGCTCTTTAAGATTGGCACTGAGAGAGGTATATAAGAATATTCATGGCAATATTATTTGTACAGGCAGTCTTAATGATAATGATAACAATAACAACAACAGTAATAAAACAAAAACCTAGGAACAATCCAAATGTTCACTGACAGGATAATGGGGAAATGAATCATGGCATATTCATACTATGGAACACTATAGCATGGCAAAAATGAAAAAAAAATAGCTACATACATCAAAATGGATGAATCTCAAAAAAAAGTGAAAAATCTAACAGTATAACATGTATGCAGAATGAGTCTACTCATCCAAAGTTTTAAAAAAGGCAAAAACTAAACATATATTTTAGGGCTATATATCCATATGTAATAAAAGCATAAAGAAATGCATGAGATGATGAGCCCAAGATTCAGAATAATGGCTTCTTTGGGAGTGAAGGGATAAATAATGGGCTTCACAGATATTGGTGATGTGGGCACATAGGGATACATTTTATTAATGCTATGCTTTGAAGTGCATACATACAGCCAAATATCAGAAAAGTAATCCCAAATGATTTTTTGTAAAACTTACTTCAATCTTCTGTCCTCAGGTATTCTTGATCATTCTGAGAGAGTTCACATTGTTGCCTTAATACTTTACAGTTTGGGACTTAAGCTTCTATTCATCTGATTCAATTCAATATTGATTTCTTCTGTTGAGCCAGTCAGGGACATTTTTCAGCCACTCATCATTATCTAGATAATGACTCTTCACATTTGCAAAGTCTAGACTTACTCCTCAGTTTACTTTTCCTCTATGGGCTAAGTAATGATCCCCAAGGCTTTAACTCATCTTGTTCAAACTTTTGATTTTTATTTAAGGAAAAATAATTGTTAGCTTTTGGCTGACTCTTTTCAAATATCCCATACATTTTCACATGGAGAACTGTCAATTGAGTTTAAAAAGAATGAGATAAGAGATAATGAGATGATCCTGAACAACTCTTATCCTTAGGCATTCATTTGTACCATAAACTGAGGGGAGCTAATCAAACAAAAATTGAAGAAATCCTATAACAAATCACAAATCTAGTTTTGTTTGAAATATTTCCCCCTTGAAGCAATATTCAAAGTATCTATTGAAAATAACCCATACAGTATTTTTGGTCTGCAGCACTGAGTTTGTAAACCAATAACAGTCTTCACTGTGATCCTCAAAAATTGATTGTTTTCCCAACTAGTGACATGTGTTAAAAGTTTATTTATAAACATTCATTGAACCAAGTTTACCCCTACTCTGCCATCAAATGCAAAGCAATGGATTAGACTATACGTAGAGAGGATCTGGAATATATGCCAATGCCAAATTCCACAAAAATAAAATGATTACTCATCACAAATAAGACAATATATCAATATAGGGTGACCAAACACGTTTGTTATCCCATGCCTGGCTTTTTGCTGGTGAGGCAGAGTTTATCACTTTGGGGAATCTTGGCTTCGCTTCAGATGTAGTCCTACTCTAAGCAGTCACTCCTATGTGGCTGCTCACTCCATCATCAACTAATTACTCATCCTCTGAAGGTCTGCCCTCTTTATGACACATGACCTATTAGAATCAACATTGTGAAAATGACTATACTACCCAAAGCAATCTACAGATTCAATGCAATCCCTATCAAATTACCAATGGCATTTTTTACAGAACTAGAACAAAAAATCTTAAAATTTGTATGGAAACACAAAAGACCACAAATAGCCAAAGCAGTCTTGAGGGAAAAAAATGGAGCTGGAGGAATCAGACTCCATGACTTCAGACTATACTACAAAGCTACAGTAATCAAGACTATATGGTACTGGCACAAAAACAGAAACATAGATCAATGGAACAAGATAGAAAGCCTAGAGATAAACCCACGCACCTATGGTCAACTAATCTATGACAAAGGAGGCAAGGTTATACAATGGAGAAAAGACAGTCTCTTCAGTAAGTGGTGCTGGAGAAACTCAATAGCTACATGTGAAAGAATAAAATTAGAACAGTTCCTAGCACCATACACAAAAATAAACTCAAAATGGATTCGAGACCTAAATGAAAGGCCGGACACTATGAAACTCTTAATGGAAAACATAGGAAGAACACTCTCTGACATAAATCACAGCAAGATCTTTTTTGATCCACCTCCTAGAGTAATGGAAATAAAAACAAAAATAAATAAATGGGGCCTAATGAAACTTCAAAGCTTTTTCACAGCAAAGGAAACCATAAACAAGACCAAAAGACAACCCTCAGAATGGGAGAAAATATTTGCAAATGAAGCAACTGACAAAGGATTAATCTCCAAAATTTACAGGCAGCTCATGCAGCTCAATATTAAAAAAACAAACAACCCAATCCAAAAATGGGCAGAAGACCTAAATAGACATTTCTCCAAAGAAGACATACAGATGGCCAAGAAGCACATGGAAAGCTGCTCAACATCACTAATTATCAGAGAAATGCAAATCAAAACTACAATGAGGTATCACCTCACACCAGTTAGAATGGGCATCATCAGAAAATCTACAAACAATAAATGCTGGAGAGGGTGTGGAGGAAAGGGAACCCTCTTGCACTGTTGGTGGGAATGTAAATTGATACAGCCACTATGGAGAACAGTATGGAGGTTCCTTAAAAAACTAAAAATAGAGCTACCATATGATCCAGCAATCCCGCTACTGGGCATATACCCAGAGAAAACCATAATTCAAAAATACACATGCACCCCAATGTTCACTGCAGCACTATTTACAATAGCCAGGTCATGGAAGCAACCTAAATGAACATCGACAGATGAATGGATAAAGAAGATGTGGTACATATATACAGTGGAATGTTACTCAGCCATAAAAAGGAATGAAATTGGGTCATTTGTTGAGACATGGATGGATCCAGAGACTGTCATACAGAGTGAAGTAAGTCAGAAAGAGAAAAACAAATATCATATATGAACGCATATATGTGGAACGTAGAAAAATTGTACAGATGAACCAGTTTGCAGGGCAGAAATTGAGACACAGATGTAGAGAAAAAACGTATGGACACCAAGGGGGGAAAGCGGCAGGGTGGTGGTGGTGGTGGTGTGCTGAATTGGGCGATTGGGACTAAAATGTATACACTGATGTGTATAAAACTGATGACTAGTAAGAAACTGCTGTATAAAAAAATAAATAAAACAAAATTCAAACAAACCAAAAAATATTATATACATCATGGAACTTACATAAACTGAAACTAGTGGTTGCTCCCTTTGGATCTAATGTGCCAAAAACGCTGTTTGCCGTGTTTAGATTAATGGAGACCACCAATATCCCTTTGGCTGAATGACACTCCCTCCAAATAGCCAGTTGGGGCCCAGGGAAACTGCACAGACTAGGATAGTTTTCACCGTTCAGTGCAAAAGAACTTTCAGAGCAGAGTCATCTATGACAGAAATGTGTAGAAACACCTACAACTAATCATGACTCTATATAAGTATTGCTTGACACTGTATGGAATCCTTATGCTTATTTTGATAAAGACCTTTGGTTCATCAAAGGAGGTTGGGATGGTTCTTATAATTCTCATAAATACCTGAGAGACAACACAGACCTAAACATTCAAGAAGGGGAAATCTGTAAATCTGACACCAATCTTAGCATGGACTGCTCACCCCCTCAATATGGCCCTGCACAGAGGGTCAGTCTAACATTTTGACAATCTCTAATTTAAAATGCCACCAAATGACATGATAACAGAATGTTTATCATATAAACAGAGCACAATACCATGTATCTGATTGGTTCTAAAAGAACTAAAAAAAATTACTAAAACGGAGAATGCTTATGACATAGTTCAGAATGTCAGCATCACATGCAAAGATCATTTTCAAAGACCATTACAAAAAACTATGAATACCATAGTACAAATATGCAGGCGAAGAATAAAAAAAATATTCAGTTTGCTATAGAAAGTAGGGAGTATTTCTAGGATACGGTGAGTTTTAAGTCATGTTTTGAAAGATATGAAAGATACCTAAAGGATGCAAAGGCATGGAGAAAAGCAAAGACAAGTCATGTACAGATTATTCAAAATCAAGACTGAGAAATTCAACAAATCTTTGAAATTAACTAGAGATCCCCTACAGTATTTAAAACAAGCAAGCAAGCAAAAACAGATGGCAATCACTGCTATTGCTTCTTAAGGAAGAAAATGAATTGGTGGAGGAAAAACAAAATCGAGTTGAATCAAGTTAAGATGCACTGGATTGGAGGCAGCCTAGAGACAAAAAGATTAGCTAGGAAACAAAAGCAATAAAATGACTGAAGTGATGAGAGATAAGCCTAGTCCTGTGGGAATGGGAGGTAAGAGTGGCTCTAATGAATCTTCAGTCAAAGGATCAGTAAGAATGCATGATGAGCTGGGATGAGTCTCAGGCAGAGTCAAAGAAGAGAGAAGGGATGAAAAGAATTCCAGGAGATAAGGAAAGGAGGTCTTTAGTTGGGGTATAGAACAAGAAGATGAGTTCTTTTGGGGAATGCTCTTTCAAGGGATGGTTGAACGTTTAAGTCAAGAGTTAATTATCTTTACTAAATGGCTAGAAAAGGTGAAAGAGTAGGGCTAAGTAGACATCCAAGGGACTTGTCCATATTTGTGTTCTATTTGTTTAGTGTTTTACCAGTTTGCACATACACTTATATTGAATTGTTATAATAACCCAGTTTTGGAAGTACACATATCCCCCCTTGTATATGCAAGAAATTTAAGGTTAAAAGAAGATAAGTGACTTGCCCAGGGTTGCAAAGGGTTTAAGTGACTAAAACCCAACATAATGCTTTTTTTTCCCCACTATACTGAGAGTGGTATTTTAAGAATAAACCACTGAAGAGTAGAAAGTCCGAGGAGATGATGTAGCAATTAGTCACAGCACTCAAGGAAAATAAGGAGACACTTTATTTACTTTTCCTGAGAAGCAAGTAATTTTTCAACTCTATCAACTATATATATTTAAGAAAAATTATAAAATGAAGGCCAAAATATTTACTCTTATTTATCTCAGAGAGTTGAAAGACTTCATCTCATTAAAAGGGGCCATCACTTTGAATCCTTCATATGGGATAAAATAAATGATGGTCTTATTAGTATTTGAACTACACTTTCATTTTATTAAAATGCTGCTTATTAATGCGGAAATGAAATCCTATGCCCCTTATATTGCATTAAGTAAAATTAAGTCTTTATTTCTTGGCACCTAATTATACATTTCACAACACAAACAATAATGAATGTCAATGAAGACATTTATAATGTCTTCTAATACTGGAAGAAAATATTTTCAACAATAATTTAATTTCTACTCTGACTTTTGATGATAGATATTGCATGAACTCTTTAATTAGTAAACTTTTGTGGCTACTTTTTATTCCTGTCCAACCTCCTCACTCATCTGCATATCACAACAGGGAAAAACACAGACCAAACAACAGGAGAAAAAATAAATAAATAAATGAACTGGGCATCACATGAACTGAGTTGTGATCCCAGATTGGCTGTGTGATATAAACTTCTTTGAGCCTCAGTTTCTCCTTCCATGAAATAAGGGAAATGAATAAGAGAATTTATAAAGTTAATTTTAGCCTTAACTTTTGATGGTCTCTAATTCCATGACTGAGACACAAAGGCAAAATTAAATTTAAGTACAATGTGTACAGTCTGGAAGACAATGAGGTATTCTAGCAAATACCTCATAGAAGACAGGTTCCACAGTTGGAAGAGAAGGAAAAATAAGATCTGTTAAACATTCCATCATGTAGAATTCTCTGTATCATATCTGCTCTCACTCATGCTTTCTTACCATTCCTAGGAGGTTATCTTACTTGCAAACTTTCACGTAAGGCCACAACTCAGCAGGTTACACTCATCTAACAAGTCTCCCCTTTCCTTGCTGTCATAAAGCAATCCCACCTTCCTATTTCTGGCCAACCCAAAACACTCTTGAGGCCATGCACTGTCATTAGCACTGTCTGTTAGCACTGTCATCTAAGCTTATTTAGCCCCTAAACTTTTAATGTCTTTTGTGATTCTTTATTAGAACAAATACTCAAAGTAGCTATTAAATTATAAGCAATTATTTGGAATGCATCACAACATTTCTGATTAACTCTTTAATATGACAAATTCTTCTACCACCAAAACTTTAGAACAAGGTCATGTTCTCAATTTCAGGTACTTTGATTTTTATAAAATATTGTTTACTAATATTCAAACTAAAATATACAATTTCATTCACAATAGATATTGGTAATTTCATAAAGCCATGATTTCATATATGTTGGCATATATTTTAAGTGATTCTAAGTATAAAATATATGATTCTAATACTACCCAACATACTAAAATAAAATACTCCTAAACAAATAAAACACAAATATAAAAATGCCAGGCATTTATCTAAAACATTTTCAGATCATTTGCCCTAAGGACCTCAAATTATGATAGCCTTATCTCATGCTTAATGATAGTACAAACATTGAAAGCTAAATTTTATGACATGAAGACATGAATAACTTATAATAATATAAATTCAACAACAGTAAAAACTGTGGGAAACAATTGGTGGATAAAATTTTGTTTCATTAATTCAAGTGGAATATTAAAAATCTACAAAACACTTTAAAAAGGTTAAAAGGTTTTGATAACATCTGAGGGTCCCCAGTCTCACATCTGCGAGTCCCCCAGTCGGCTCCATCAATGAATTCTATCTTAATTCAAGTATATTTGTCTACTTTAAAGTCTACATTTACCTTTGCAGCATGTAAATGAACAGAACTACAGAATAAGGAATATGATATAAAGAGGTTGAAGTGAGGCTTCTGAAATATCCTCTCAAAAATGGTAGACTATTCCTGGAGATTTCCTTTGTCCCTATTTGATGTCTCTGTTTCTGAGATTACAGACAGTGCATAGTAAGCAAGACGCCCCAGGAGAATTATCACCCTGCTGAGATTCTTTCTATTAACATAGAAAACTGAGCACTGACTATTCAACTAAACGTTTTGCAGGAGGATGTTTGGAAAAAAAAGGAAATCTAACTGAACTGATCTCACTCACTTCAAAAGTCATTTGTTGTATCCTTACCTTGTAACCAGCACTGTGCTAAGGGGATTTTCATGTATGTTTAACTTAATCCTCATAACAGACTCATCACCTCTTTAGAGGATAAAGACAAGGTGCCCAGAGAGGCTAGGTAACTTTCTCAGGTTCACATGGCTGGCAAGTGGCAGTGTTGGGATTCAGACCCAGCTTTTTGACTCCAAACTGAAAGTTGTAATCACTATACTATTTGCCTTACTTTTATGACATATTTTTTTTAAATAAACATAAGGTTTTTTAAATGGTGTAAAGTGAACTGTTCAACACTACTGAGTTGTTAATGTAAAACAACAACAACCAAAAAACCCATCTAGTACATTATAAAGGAAAAAAAATCAAATCACACTAATAGAATTGTCTGTATTCACCACTGAAAAATAATTAAGGCCTATATTTTAAACAATGCTTGATATTTGCAATTTAATGAGAATGTATTCTATCAGAATTTGAATTTAACATGAACACTTTACATTCCTGGGAAAGAGATTTTTTTAAACACATGGAATCAAGCTTTGGTTTTGCCTATAATAATCAAATGTCCAAAACCTCTGTCATGAGGGTTTCCAATGAACATAGAAAATAAAAGCAAATGATTGGAAGCTTATTATATTCTGAAACTTTACTACCTGTATTTCAGAAATAAAAATAATTCTTCAGACAGTTCTAACCAGGGACAATTTTGCCCACTCGGGGACATGGGTCAATGTCTGAGGCATTTTTGGTTGTCACAACTGGTGGGCTGCAACTAGTAGGCAGAGGTTAAGGGTACTGCTCAACATCCTACAATTTACAGGACAGCACTCCACAAAAAAGAATTAAGTCCTGCCTTAAGCATACGCTTTCAGCACTTGTCAAATAATTTAAAATTTATTTATTGTGTAATATTTAAGACATACAAAAATATATACATAATATAATGACTCTATGTGCCTACCACTGAGCTTAAGAAATAAAGAGCATTCAGTCTCTCTCTTGTGTATTCCTTCCTGACTGCCTCTCAAAAATATTTTGTAAAGAGATTAAAATACCCATCATGTTATATATATATTACACTGTATTAAAGTATGCCATAGCATGTTAACTACACTCTATTATGTTAAATTATACTGTAACTATCATATGACTTTCCTAGACTTGAAGACTAGGTACCATTCTTCTTTACACAGGAGATCTAGAATTATAATAGAGCATTGAAAAAAACAATATGGTAAGTAAATATTTATCCCCTGTATACAGAAAAGAATGTTTTGATTACCTACTGAATGCACAAAAGAGGAAATGGGTTTTATAGATATAATCAATTACAAAGGTGTTATACTTCATTAAATATATGACTGGCCAACCAACAATCTTTGGATTCAAAGAAAATTAATATAGTAAAAAACGACTAGGAAGATAGTAGGAAAAAACAGTGTAATTGTTCTCCATCTCTGTTAGTTTAATTGAGGGCATTGGCAACTGGACACTCTGCCCTCCAATTATTTTGGGCTGAGAGACTTCGGCTTTTTGTCCAGAGGTAGCCTTATAGCTACAAGTTAGAGTAGCGGGGGTTGGGTCTAACCTTGCTTCTCATTTCCTAATTCAGTGTTCTGGAAGTCTAAGGAAAATAAGGGCACTTTCCAAGTTCTACAATTGCAAGGGAATTCCTAGTCAACCCCAAATATCATCTCACATCAATAGACTCAGTGGATCTGTAGTATGAAAGGGTCAGTATTTTAATGAAGTTCTACCATGGCTTAAAGTCTACAAGGCTGCATAAAATATGATCTCTGAGGCCACATCTTACTCAACTATTAATAAGACCTATGCTTTGTTCAAAGTATAAATAGACTAATATTTTTTTGCCTTTTTAATGTATGGTTTACAGTCTGACTAGTACAAGAAAAATTAATGAATTGTTTAAAGCTACCTCTTCTTTCTTTGTGAAACAGTCTGGTATCAATTGTGGAAAACAGCACAACCAGTAAAGTTGACAATTGAAATACCGGTATTAATCAACAATAGACATAGAGGGGATGAAAATAAATAGTCATCACATTTCCTTGGAATAGGTGTGATTTTACCAACAGACTGAAAGTAGCAAACAAGGGCCAAAGAAAGCTTCAGTGAAGGAAGGGTAAAGAAAAAAAAAATTACTCAACTAACCAGTTAGAAGCAAAAGATGAAAAAGAACAGCAGCTCACAGATACAAGTATTTTAAGATTACAATAGCATGACATAAAGTAACTATTTATTCCTCCATGATGAGAAATGGGAAAGAAATGTTTTGTGATTGTTGTCGTCATTGCTAATGTTTCATTTTCCCTAAAGAACTATGAAAATGAACATGGTGAATACAAGTTGTTATTTCAGACAAAAATGTTTTCAAATTCTACAATACTAATGCCATTATAGCCTTAATTGATATACTTGTAGTCTTCTAAAGTCATCAACCCTTGTAAAGTGCATGTACACAGGCAGAATCACAAGCCTGCATAAAATACAGATGGTCGATAACCACGTAAATAGATCAATGATTACAAAGATGGATTGAGGAGACAAAAACGAGCTCTACTATTACACATGCATGAATTTCCTGACTATAAGAATAATTATACTCTAGAACTGGTTAATTGAGGGAAGTTGAAGAATCTTTTTCCCCTGCAGAATCGATAGATACCCATCTATCTTTGATGGCTTAGGAGGAGCATTGCCTGGAATCAGGGGAATGGATTGTATGACCTTTGCTCCACTCTCATCATTTTGTCAGGACCCAGCAATAAGTTCTATAAATCATAAAATCTGTTTTGAGACATAAAATAACATTTGAAAACATAATCATGTGGTTACCTGTAGACCCATACACACTGGGTTCAGAGTTGGACACTTGAATGGGTTTCAGAAAAGTAACAGAGCCAGCATAAATGGAAACTATCTGGGGAAGAAAAAGCCAGCTGGAATATTCCCGTGCATGTGAATGCAGCTCTTTTGTCCCTTTCCTGTTTGTCCATTTCTGTTCCCCTCTAACCTTAAAAGAACCCAATTATAGGAATGAGATCACTAAAGTATTGAAACTAACTCCTGACATACGCTCTCCTGAATGCACACCATGCCTTGTCTAACCTGTTGATTCCTTTCCTAAAGAGGAGTAAGAATGTAGAATTAAGCAGATAAAAATGGCTAGCTCTCTACCCCCTACAGCTCCCGTAGCAATCCTGCAGGCAGATCACACAGGTAAAATAACATCTGAAGAGAGTCAGCCAGTCTGCATACAATGGAGAATGATGCAGAAACCAACCTCCTGCCTCGATGATTCACTGAGATTCTCCCCCACTGCCATTTCTCCCTTTAAAAACTGTCATGGCTTAGCAGAATCTTCAGAGTTGGTCTCTGGATACAAGTCCACCTTATCCCCAGATTGACAGCTTTTCTGATCAAAGCACCCTTCCTTTCTACCAACACTTGCCTCTCGAATTATTGGCTTATGAGCGGCGGCAGCTAAACCTGAGCTCAGTAACACAGGTATCACAGAAAGACATCTATGGAGGTATTTCTGTAGTTTCCAGGTAAGTAGGAGATACCCTAGAGCTATATTTCACCAAGGGAGAATTATTTAGAATGGTTAGGACCCTTTACACAAAAAAAGAATTTATTTAAATGAAAGAAAAGAAGAAAGGAAAGGAGGGTGGAAGAAGGAAAGAAAGAAGGGGGGAAGTGAGACAGAGTAGGAAAAAGGGAGGGAGGGAGGAAAGGAAGGAAAATTCAGAGAAAACAAAGCAGGTGGAAGGGGAGCAGAAAATATTATACTGGACAGTTGCATGCCCAACAGGAATGCATCTGTCCCTTAAAAATAAGGGCAACAGAGACCAAAAGGCAATAAATAGAACATTTGCTTAAGGAATACAGGTGTCTAGTAAATAGTGTGGATTGTTTGAAGAAAGAACTGCAAGAAAATAACTACTTTAAGTATGACACTTCATTTCAGGATATCAAGAGAGGTATCCTTTCCCCTGATATCATTCTCTTATTCATCACTCCTCAAAACTCTCTCCTGTGCTAGCTTTTGCGATGCACCAAAGAACCTGGCACTCCCTCTGATATGCTGGCTCCCTTTGTTCTTATTTCTCTAACAACATCCATCCCCTCAACCTGTGTGGTCTCCAGAAATGTGGACCTTAACGTTCAAATGGTCACTTTTTTCACTAGCAACCTCAAGAATTTCTCTGGTCTTTAAACTAGAACAATCATTTCTTTGCAAATGATTCCCCAAATCCTTAATTTCAGTCATCATCTCTATTCTGACTTCCAACACATATTCTAATGTAGTGTATCCAGAAAAATTTTCTCCTCTACCCTGGAAGTATTTTCTCTCCCACATGATTTGCCCCATTTTGTTAGTAGTACAACCATTCTCTCTATCACCAAGACTTTTCGATGAATCTTTTCTTTGTAACTTCTTATTTATCCACCTTTCCTCTTTTTTTCTCTACCCACAATGTATTTCAGGGCTTCATTGTACCTTATACTTGTTTTTCTGTTTTTGTTTTTGTTTTTTTTCAGCCATGCCACATGGCTTTGCGGGATCTTAGTTCCCTGACCAGGGATTGCACCCAGGCCCTCAGCAGTGAAAGCATGGAGTCCTAACCACTGGACTGCCAGGGAATTCCCCTATACCTTATACTTGAAATTACAATTACCTCCCTATCTGTAATCTCTTTTCACAAAGCCATCTGGCATACTGCAGCTACAGAAATCTTCCTAAACACACATGTAAACATGTCCAAATCCAATAGCTTGGCATTCAAATTATCTACCAGGGGTCAAAAAGCCTGATGCTTATAGGGACTAGGAATAAATCAGAGTGGGTAAAATGTAGTAGGGGTGGTAGGGCCTGTAGCAAATGGGACAGTATGTAACACTCAAATTCTACCATTTAAGCACTACAAAGGCCAAAGAAAACATATTGTGGGTCACTAATTTGTGATCTCTATGCCTCAAGAGTATGACCCCAAAAAATCTTTTACATGCTCTTTCTCATTGCCACCCTACATGACTTCTGAGGCATAGCAGAATATAAATATTTTCCTTTAGATGCTCAAGCCTTTACCCACTATTCCCTTTTCCTAGCCCTCTCTAACTGAGCCCTAATAATGTTGCAAAGTCCAATTTAAGTTACACTTCTCCCCAAAAAAACACTGTAACCACAGGCCACCCAAACCTAGAGCTCCCCTTCTGTGAGCCTCTGTACTAGTTTCTTTCTTTTTTTATTAGATTTTATTTTTTAGAGCAGTTTTAGTTTTACAGCAAAACTGAGCAGCAAAATACAGAGAATTCCCATGTATTTCCTGCCCTTACACACGTATAGCCTCACCAACTATAAACACCCTCCCCACTAAAATGCTACATTTGTAACAACTGATGAACCTACACTGACACATCAATATTGCCTAAAGTCCGCAGTTTACATTAGGGTTCACTCTTCCTTTTGTACATTCTATGGGATTTTAACAAATGTATGACATGTATCCACAATTATATTACCACACAGAATAGTTAGTTTCACTGTCCTAAAAATCCTCTGTGCTCTGTGTATTCATCCCTCCCTCCCCACTAATGCCTGGTAACCACTGATCGTTTTACTGTCTTGCAGTATTTTTAAGGGGAACTTCTAAGTCATGTAACTGGGAAACTTTTTCTTTTTAAAATGTTTTTTCCAGTTTTATTCTTTTTTTTTTTTTTTTTTTTTTTTTTTTTTTTTTTTTTTTTTCCGGTACGCAGGCCTCTTCCTGCGTTGTGGCCTCTTCCATTGCGGAGCACAGGCTCCAGACGCGCAGGCTCAGTGGCCATGGCTCACGGGCCCAGCCGCTCTGCGGCATGTGGGATCTTCCCAGACTGGGGCACGAACCCGTGTCCCCTGCATCGGCAGGTGGACTCTCAACCACTGCGCCACCAGGGAAGCCCTCCAGTTTTATTAAGATATATAACATTGTGAAAGTTTAAGATGTAAAATGTGATTATTTGATATATGCATATACTGCAAAATGATTATCAGAATAAGGTTCCTTTAAACATCCATCACATATACAATGGAATATTACTCAGCCATAAAAAGAAATGAAATTGGGTTATTTGTAGTGAGGTGGATGGACCTACAGTCTGTCATACAGAGTGAAGTAAGTCAGAAAGAGAAAAACAAATACAGTATGCTAACACATATATATGGAATCTAAAAAAAAAAAAGGTTATGAAGAACCTAGGGGCAGGAAGGGAATAAAGATGCAGACCTACTAGAGAATGGACTTGAGGACATGGGGAGGGGGAAGGGTAAGCTGGGACAAAGTGAGAGAGTGGCATGGACATATATAGTAAAATTGATAGCTAGTGGGAAGCAGCTGCATAGCACAGGGAGATCAGCTTGGTGCTCTGTGACCACCTAGAGGGGTGGGATAGGGAGGGTGGGAGGGAGGGAGACACAATAGGGAAGAGATATGGGGATATATATATGTGTATAGCTGATTCACTTTGTTATAAAGCAGAAACCAATACACCATTGTAAAGCAATTATACTCCAATAAAGATGTTAAAAAAAAAAACACCCATCACAACACATAGTCATAATTTTTCTTTATTCTGGCAAGGACTTTTAAGACTTGCTCTCTTAGCAACTTTCAAATATACAGTACAGTACTGTTAACTATAGTCACCATGGTGTACATTACATCCCCAGAATTTATTCATTTTATAGCTGGGATTTTGTACCCGTGAGCCAGTTTCATCCATTCTCCCCTTCCCTCCACCCTTGGCAAACAAACAACAACCTACTCTGTTCCTATGAGTCTGGTTTGTCTTAATTCCACATATAAGTGATACCCCACAGTATTTGTCTTTGCCTGACATATTTCACTTAGCATAATGTCCTCAAAGTCCATCCATGTTGTCACATATCGCAGGATTTCCTTCTTTTTAAAATCTGAATAATATTCCTGTGTGTGTGTGTGTGTGTATGTATACATACATACATAACATCACAACTTTATCCACATATCCGTCAATGGACACCTAGGTTGTTTGCATGCTTTGGTTATTGTAAAAAAAAAAAAAATTCTGCAATGAACATGGACATTTGGATCTCTCTCTGATATGGTGATTTTATTTCCTTCAAATATATACACAGAAGTGAGATTTCTGGATCATATAGTAGCTCTATTTTAATTTTTTAAGGAATCTCTGTACCTTTTTCCATAGTGGCTGTACCAACTTACATTCCCTCCAACAGTGCACAAGAGTTCCCTTTTTTTCATATCCTCACCAGCATTATCTGTCTTTTTGATAACAGCCATTCTAACAGGTGCAAGGTGATATCTCATTGTAGTTTTGATTTGCATTTCCCTGATGATTAGTGATACTGAGCACCTTTTCATGTACATGTTGGCCATTGGAATATCTTCTTTGGAAAATGTCTACTCAAGTCCTTTGCCCAATTTTTCTTGTAGTGTCCTTATCTGGCTTTAGTATCAGGGTAACGCTGGCCTCAAAAAATGAGCTTGTGAGTATTCCTTCCTCTTCAATTTTTTTGGAAGTGTTACAAAAGGATCGATGTTAATTCTTTTTTAAAGGTTTGGTAGAATTCACCAGTGAAACAGCCTGATCCCAGACTTCTCTTTGAGAGGTTTTTAAATACTGTTTCAATCTCCTTAGTCATTACTGATGTGTTCATATTTTCTATTTCTTCATGATTCATTCTTGGTAAGTTGTATGTCACTAGGAATTTATTCATTTCTTCAATTAGTTGGTATCTAACTGTTTATGGTAGTCTCTTATGATCTGTTGTATTTCTTTAACATAGGTTGCAATGTCTCCTCTTTCATTATGATTGTATTTACCTGAGTCTTCTCTCTTGTTTTCTTAGTCTAGCTAATGGTTTGTCAAATTTACCTTTTCAAAAAATTACCTCTTAGTTTCATTATCTTTTCTATTGTCTTGTACTCTCATTTATTTCTGCTCTAGTCTTTATTATTTCCTCCCTTCTACTAACTTTGGGATTAGTATTTGCTTATTTTTCTATTTCCTTGAGGAGTAAAGTTAGGTTGTTTGAGATCTTTCTTTCTTCTTGATGTGTTTATCCCTATAAACTTGCCAGTTAGAATTGCTTATTTTTCCTCATCCAATAAGTTCTGGTATGTTGTGTTTCCATTTTGATTTGTCTCAAGGTATTTCTTTATTTCTTCTTTTTTCCTTCTTTGATCCATTAGCTGTTCAGGAGTGTTATGTTTAATTTTCATGTTTCTATGCATTTTCCACCTTTCCTCCTGTTATTGATTTCTAGTTCTATGTCACTGTGGTCAGAAAATATATGTGATACAATTTCAATCTTCTTAAATTTGCTATCTATTAACTATCATATGATCTATCTTGGAGAATGTTTCATGTGTACTTGAAAAGAATATGTAGTCTGCCGCTGTTGGATGAAATGTTCTGTATATGTCTGTTAGGTTCATTAAGTCGTAGTGTTGTTCAAATCCACTGTTTACTTATTGATTCTCTGTATGGATGGTGTATCCATTGTTTAAAGTGGGGCACTAAAGTCCCCATCTATTACTTTATTGTTGTTTATTTCTCCTTTTAGCCCTTGTTTTAGTTCTATTAGTATTTACTTTATATATTTAGATGTTCCAATGTTGGATGCATAAATATTTACAATTGTTATATCTTCTTGATGAACTGACCACTCTGTCATTACATAATGACTGTCTTTGTCTGTTTTGACCATTTTTTTGCTTAATGTCTATTTTGTCTGTTATAAGTATCACAACCCTTGCTTTCTTTTGGTTACTATTTGCTTGAAGTATCTTTTTCCATCCCTTCAATCTCAAGCTATGTGTGTACTTAAAGCTAAAGTGAGTCTCTTATAGACAGCATATCTCTTAATCTTGTTTTTATACATTCAGGCTATTCTATGTCTTCTGATTGGAGATTTTAATACTTGTATCTTTTAAAGTAATTTTTGATAGGTAGGAACTTGCTTTTGCCTTTTGTTAATTGTTTTCTGAATGTTTTGTTCCTTGCTTCTTCTAATGTTCTCATCCTTTGTGATTTGAGTACTTTTTGTGGCAGTATGTTTTGACTCCTTTATCATAATCTTTTGTGTATCTACTATAGGCTTTTCCTTTGTGGTTACCATGAGGCTTACATAAAATATATTTATAACATCCTAATTTAAACTGATAACAACTTAATTTCAATAGCATACTAAACTTTATAATTTTACTTCTTGCCAACCCTCAGAGTTTACATTATTTTAGGTTACAATTTACACTTTTTATAATGTGTACCTAATAACAGATTATTGAAGTTATGATTATTTTTAATACATTTGTTTTTTTTTAACTGTTAAACGAGTTGTAAGTGAATAATGCAACACATTATAATATTAGAGAATCTGACTTTGGCTACATATTTACCATCACCAGTGAGTTTTACACATTCATATGTTTTTACAGTTTAAATTAGCATCTTTTCATGTTAGCATGAAAAACACAATTTAGTATTTCTAGTGATGATGAACTCCTTCAGCTTTGTTTGTTTGAGAAAATATTTATCTTTTCTTCATTTCTAAAGGAGAGCTTTTCTGGGTAGAGTGGTCTTGGTTGACAGGTGTTTTTTCTTTTTTTTTTCTTTCAATATTTTGAATATATCATTCCACATTTTCCTGGCCTGTAATATTTCTTTTGAGAAATTCACTGATAGTCCTGTAGGCTTTCTTCATTCTTTTTCATTCTTTTTCCTTTTTCCTCCTATGACTGGATAATTTCAAATGGCCTACCTTCCAGGTCACTTGTCTCTCTTCTGCTTGATCAAGTGTGATATTGAATCTCTCTATTGAATTTTTCAGTTCAGTCATTGTATTACTCAGCTCTAGGATTTCTGTTTGTTTGTGTGTTTTTTTGATGGTCACTTTTCCTTTGTTCAACTTCTCATTTTGTTTATGCATTGTTTTCCCAATTTTGTTTAGTTGTCTTTCTGTGTACTCCTATAGTTCACTGAACTTCTTTAAGAGGATTATTCTTAATTATTTTTCAGAAAGTTCATAGATCTCCATTTCTTTAGGGTCAGTTATTGGAGTCCTATTAGTTTCCTTTGGTGGTATCATTTTTACCTGATTCTTTGTGATTCTTGACTCCTTGCATTAGTATCTGTTTGCTATCACAGGGTAAGACCTTCACTCATCAGCCCAACCTGGGGTACTAGATGAGTCAGCTGGTAGCATTTTTTGGTAATTGGGGCTTGTTATTGGAGTCCCTAGTTGGATGACGCTATTGCTCAGTATCTGAAGTCAGAGGTGGTGCCACTGGTTGAGCTCCACTGTTGGCTGGAACCGCTGGCTGAGCTCCACATTCAAGCAGGGCTACTGCGTGGATGATCAGATTGAGTGGGGCTACTGACTGTGCTCTGTGGTCAAGTGGGGCCACTAACTGGGTTCTGTAATCACCTCTGGTCAGGCGAGGTGACAGGCTGTGTTCCCTGGTAGGGTGGTGCTACTGGTTGGCAAGTGGGCAGGGCTATGAATGGGCTTTGCAATTGCTCCTGGTCAGCTGAGCTCTCAGGCTGTGTTCCTTGAGTGAATGGCACTGCTGGCTGGACTATGTTCAGTTGGAGCTGCAGGCTGTGCTCTGTCATCAAGTAGGGCTTCAGGCTGTGCCCTAATGTTGCACAGGGCTGCAGGCTGGGCCTCACGACCTGGTAGGCTACTGGCTATGCTCTGACCAGGCTCTCTGGTGGTGAGGGACTTCCAACTGTATCCTGCAGTTGGGTGGGGCTAGGGACTGTGCTCTGTGGCCGGGCACGGTCACTGTCTATGGTCCCTTTTCAGGTGAGGCAACAGGCTATGCTCCACAATTGGGCAGGGTAACTGGCTGGGTTCCCTGCTTGGGTGAGGCTGCAGGCCTGGACAAGGCTAGATGTTCAACAATCGGGCAGGGTCATAGATTGTACTCTGCTTTTGGGTGAGGTTATAGTCTGGACTCCGTGGCTTAGTGTTACTGTAGATTAGGCTCTGAGACTATCCAGGGTCACTGTTCAAGCTTCCTGGTTACGTGGATCCAAAGAGTATGCTTAACAGTTGGGCAAGGCTGCTTGCTTGGCTCTCTGACCAAGCAGGGCTATAGCATGGGCTCCACAGTGGCCTGGGTTCTTAGGCTAGGCTACTTGGACAGGTAAGACTAGAGGCTGTGCTCAGCAGTTTCACAGGGCTGCAAATCTGCTTTCCAGCCCAGGGAGGACAGCACAACAAGCTCCATGGCTAGCACAGCCCATTGACCAGGCACCCAAATCAGGCAGAACTGTCCACCAAACTCTCTAGCCAGATGGGGCCACCAGTTTGGCTCCGAAGATGGGCAGAGCCACTGGCTGGGATCTCTGCTTGGGCACTGCTACAAGCAGAAATATAGTCTGCCAAGATCTAAGTGTTGTTGCTGTAAGCCCCACCTCAACTCCTCCACCTCTATCTGATCTCCAGTGGTTGAGCCCCACAGATTCCCCCAGTTATCTCTATGCAGTGTGGCCCAAATGGTCCTTCTGGGAAGCGTCCTACAATGCTGGGGGAGCTAGATGTCCACCTAGGGCTCTCTTTTTCCAGTGGAGAAACTATAGGCCCAGGGGGCCCTCTTGGTGCAGTGCTGTGCCAGTCTGGGGAGGGGCAATGTGGTCAGAATGCAGCTGATCCTCTCACCCTTCTAATGTGGTACTTCTTAGTCTGCCATCTCGATTGGCAAACTTTTCTGTACTAGTTTCTATCCTCTTTGTTTTTGCCATGAACTCTGTAACACCAGCTTACGGATCCCTTCTCAGAATAAAGTAAAATACATAAAAATGCAAAAGAAACCAATTACATTGAAATAGTTATCAAGATATTTAAGAAAATAAATTGTGATATAATAATAGATGTGCTGCTTGATTAAAGCATTAAAAAATAATATCTAGTGGCAGCTTTAATAACTAGTGTAATTTTGAAGTAGTAATGACTGTAAACAATATTTCAAGATATCTGCCACAAATTTAATATGATAGGAAAACATTTATTATTTCTATTAGTGACAAAGTTAGAGGTACTGTTAATACTACTTTGGTCTGTTGCCTATATTGTTAATCAGATGAAATACTAAATATTAGTTAGCAGGTAAAGAAAATAAAGAGGCAGTATTTTTCACATCTAAGTTCAGGAGCCCCTGAATTCTCTCCATTGGTCTCCCAGGGGCCTTTGGACTCCTGGTTAAAAAACCCTGCTTTATACATATCTTTGTAATTATTCTGCAGCAATTTTATACTGCCTTCTATGTTAATCATCTTTTTTCTGCTTAGGCTTTGTGAATATGACCGTAATCTCCCTACCAACGTGAATTTCCTCAGCATTTAAGAATCATTTGCATGCACTGATGTTCTGAAATAGAATATACTGTTATTTTCCCTTCAGCACTTGAATCACTTTTTTAAAACTGCTAATTTCTTTTTTTTTTTGGTCAATGTTCTATATTTAAATGTGCCTACAAATATTTCATTTTTACCACTGATGCCCTAAAAACACTGGTCTTAGAGTTTTCTCTCAATAGATCAAATTAAATTACACTAAAGCAGATTTTCAGAGCTGAAATAATAACTCGAAGAATCACCTAAATTTAGTACACATTATTTGGAACTCATAGTTGCATATATTAGAAGCTCCTCAACAATCTCAGGATATGGTGTACTTTTTAAGTGTTTCTATGTGTTCTTGTAAGTATTTTAGGACTTTTCAACTTCTTCCATATAGTGAACTTGGTTTCTAGCTTCAATTTAGATATTGTGAAATAAAGGAGACATTAATATTTTTATTAATAACCTTAAATTTGGGGCTCTCTTTTGCTGATTAAATTAACATTTGGGGGTTTGTTTTCATTTTGTTTTGTTTTGTTTTGTTAGTAAAGGATTTATCCTGCCAAATAACTAAAATCTATCAGTTGTCTGGCAGGAAAGAGCTTATTGACCCATACTAGGAGAGATAATACTGGTGTTAATTCAAGTCTCTGGGAAGCAATGTGTCCTTAATTGTTTTTTGTTGTTTTTGTTGTTATGAGGAGACAACCATGCCACATGAGCAACAAACTATGATTATGCATGGATGGAGTTTAGCACTGTAATCAAATAGAACTTAAAACAAAGTTAATCTGATGATACATATTTAATGCTATGCATTATCAATGTGCTACATGGTAATTAGTCATAAATGGTAAACAGCTCCTTTGAATGGCAAATTGATGTTACTTTTGCATCACTGAAGCAAGCCCTTTCTAGGATGGGAGGGAGAAAGGCAGTGGTGACCTAGTCTTTTCTCTGGCCTGAGGGAAGCAGTCTCCTTTGGGTACTTGAAAATCAAATGACTGTTTCTACCCAGGACCTTCCTCCTTACTAGAAGATACTCAGACATTGGATTTGTCTGCATAAACGCAATATTAACTTTCATAACTCAGATGAGTTATTCACAATCTGTGCCTCGTACCCAAGCAGCACAATTCCAATCATGCATACTATTAAATTACATGTTAAATTGTTTTCTCCTACAAGCAGAAGTAAGAAAATGAGTTTTGATTGAGCAGGGTAAGGAATGAGAAGAAAGTTTAGAGTATCTGGCATCGAGGAGGAAGGCAAGCCAGCTTGGAAGAAAGTCTTCAGTGGCCCGTTTTAAACAAAAGGAAAGCACAAAATTGTTGGGGCAATGGATGCAAGTGATAAAACACACAGAGATGTGAAAAAGAGAAAGATACAGGCTTAGAAAAGGGAATGGGTGTCTAGAAAAGAGGAAGAGATGAGACAGAAAAAGGTTAACCCATCCCCAGCAAACAGGAAATGCACAGAAGCAATGGGTATAACACTTGCAGAAGGAACCTGGCAGGATCTACACTTTGTGGTTCTCCTTCACTCACCTTCTGAGATTTAGCATAATAATGTGATTTCACAAGCAGTCCTTTTGACTGCATAGTGGATATGATTAAACCAGCTGAATTTAATAATTTAGACATAATTGACTGCCTTCTCCAAATTGAAAGCAATTCCTTCCTCCCAACTGGACCAGGCAATTTAAAGAGAGAAACAAATATGTATCGTTTATGCTACAAAATCAAGTGAAACAGAAAAAAAAAATCCCACGTAATACATTTCTATACATACATTTTTTTTTTTTTTTTTTTTTTTTTTTTTTTTTTTTTTTTTTTTGCGGTATGCGGGCCTCTCACTGTTGTGGCCTCCCCCGTTGCGGAGCACAGGCTCCGGACGCGCAGGCTCAGCAGCCATGGCTCACGGGCCCAGCCGCTCCGCGGCATATGGGATCCTCCCAGACCGGGGCACGAACCCGTATCCCCTGCATCGGCAGGCGGACTCCCAACCACTTGCGCCACCAGGGAGGCCCTCTATACATACATTTTTAAAGCTTGTTGCATATTAGAGGGACATTCATAAGTGAGACTCCTTCTGTTTCTTACATTCCATAAAGAGCTGAAAACATGACTTAAAAATAATAAATGTTTTTAATGTTACTGGTAAATAAATATCACAGTAGCATTCTGCATATTTACATTCTTTTTTATTTACTAAGGCACGTGAAGGAAAAGCTACAGTCTTAATGGGCAAAATAAATGCCTACGTTGATTAATTCTTCAAAATATGGTTCTCTTTTACTAAAATTTGATTATACAGAAAACACTAGAAAGCTTCAACTACTGAATAGGAGTCAGATGTTTGTTTGCCTTTTTGTACTTTAAAATGAAACTGTCCAACTGGATAAAAAGAGGGAGAACTAAGTCACATTTAGGCTTCTTAACTTGCTCATTCTGACTATTGTGCAAAGAATCATGGGACTAAGCCGGGCAGGACAAATGTGATCAGCTCTCCATTTCAACTCAGAGAACTGGCTAGCTGGACAAAGAAAACACATTTTCCAAGAAACATTTCCACAAGGGAATTTCTTAGCACAGTGTAACTTTTGTTGAGGTTAATAAAGTTGTGTCATGATAATAAAGAGCCTACATAAACTCATTAACCCTTAGTCTTACAGGGTAAACTGTAATGCAAGCCTACACTACGCAATGGAGAAACTTCTATATAGACACAGCCTGCTCAAATGGCAGACACTGGTGCTCTGAGATTTAGAGACAGTCTAAGGGAGGTATAACAAAATTGTTACAGCATAAACTACTCAATCTTCTTAAAATCAAAGCAAGCCACGTGGCTCAAAAACAAACAACAAAAAACCTGCAATGACTATGCCCATCCATGAAATATCTTGCAGTTCTTCCTTCCAAAAATTAAGCCAGACAGGGTCAAACATATGAAGAATTCTAAGAATTAGATCTAATAGAGTGCTTTATTCTACCAAGCAGTTTATTTGGTGTAATCCTCACAGTGACCTAGTAATGTCAGATGAGAAGATAGGGCTTTAGCAAACTGACATAGTTTGCCCATAGGAGGCAGAATAATAGAATAAAAAGAGCAATGGCTTTAGAGTCTTGATAGGCTTTGTTCTGAGTCACAGCTCTACTACTCTGCCACTTACCAGCTAGGTGACAGTGGGCAATCTCTCTAAGCCTCAGTTTCCTGATGTGTAAATGAGGATAATAGTACTTATCTCATAGGATTGTTGCAAGATTCAATGAGATAAAATATATAAAGAGCACAATCCCCAGCACGTTAAGTGCTTAACAAGGGATAACTTTACCATTCACTCATTGATCCTGAGGAAGCTATTTTAACCTCTTGGCCTGTACACTTTTACGTCCATACAATGGTAATAACAATATCTACTTAAAAGTGTCATTGTAATGATGAAATAGATGCAATTTTATGTACAGAGGATGATGCGTCTACATGTGCACAGACTTAAATTTAAAAGGACACATATCTAATAAATGACAGACACATACCTAGAACCTAGATTGTCTAAGTCCTCTTACTGTCCACACAGCTAGATATTCCTAATTCTATTATCCAAACACAGAAGAACATTTTCACACAACTCCATTGAAAGGACAGCAATCTAGAAATATCTGTGAAAATGAAATTCAAAAGCAAAATATGCAAGTTACCTGAATTAAGGCCTCACTCAACATGTCTTCATTAACCTCCAGAATGATGTTTTTTATATCTTCATATGGCATACGATACGATCCTAGGAAGATAGCTAAAATAAAAATTGATTTTATTAAAAAGAGAGCAGCATCACAATTTTAAAGTCCTAATAAATACCTGATTCCCACTTCATAGACTCAAAATATGAAATTCTTGTCACTAATATTACTCTACAGAATTATGAATAAACAAAAGTAGCTTCCATTTGATGGACTATACTACTCATCTAGGCAAAATGGCCTATTAGTTCAGGGTCTAATGTTTACAGTTCATGCGTATTTATATACAAGATAAAACTACTAACAGCACTGATGACTACATGCTTATGCATTTTAGATGAAGCTAATACAAAATAACCCATGAAAAGTTAGAAATTTTATCTCAAGTAAGACTTTTAATTCAACATAGAATTTACCGTGGAGATTGTCAGATGCATCCAATACAGCACTTCTCGAGAATGACAGTAAAGTAACCCGATACTAAGAAAACCATATCAATCTACTTTGCAGTTCTCCCACATAACAAAAAAATAAAGTGTCTGAATCCTCGATGTTCTCTGTATCCCTGATGACATTCATGAGGTATGCTATTAGTTGCTTTTATGTTGAATCAACGATTTCCCTTGTCAACTTTTTCTTAAATGGATATGTATTATGCCATATGGGAATAATTCAACAAATTATACCTAGAAAAGCTCACACTGACTCAGAAAGCATTGTTCAACAATACATTCCACTTTAACCTCCATTGAACATACTTTTTAAAGAACATACATGTGTTCTTATCACCAGAACATAAATATATTCCTAAGAATTTTTTTTTTTTTCATGGAGAGGTCTATATGCCTTCACTGGTACCTAAAGAAAAAGCATCCTCCCCTGTCCAGGCAAACATAAACACCAAATGAGACCTCCATAATCCAAATAAATAATGTTGACAGATATCAACTAGCAATTAAGATCATACTATGTTGTTGTTTTTTTTTAAAGTACTGAACATCCACTTTATAAAAAAAAAAGGACTGTCGGGTAAGCAATGTACACAGGCAAAACAGCTATTAGGAGACTGCCTTTCTGACAGCAACATTCCTACTGACACAAGAATGAGATTGACGAGTTGTTTATTTTAATCTGATTCTCTATAGCACACTCCTTCACAAAATAAACTCCCAAGATATTTCTCTGCATATTTAGAAATGCTTGATATGCTGAAATTTTTCATACATAGTGTTTTAGTATCCTCAGAATATAAACACAGCATACTGTGGTGACACACACACACACAGACACACACACACACACATGTTGAATTTAATACAGAGTGGAGACTATGTCAAGAAAAACTTAGGACCTGTGTAAATGAAGATGGGTTTAACTGTCCAGCTACTTTAGGAAAAGCGTATTTAATGGTTGACTGCTTTGTTAAAGGCTTTAAGGCTCACTAACCAGTTTTAAAGTACAGTGGTTAACAACTAGCTCACATCACAATTCCTTCAAATATAAAGCAAATAGTAGTAAAAGGATTTGCCCAATGTGACTAGTGAATACTCTAAAACTATCACTCCCAGGCCTAGGCAGAAGGAAGAAAAATATAACACTCTTTTCAACTCTGCCTTTCCTCTCACTGTGGCCTCTAACAATGTTAAATGATCAGTACTTTCCAAAGCTTTATTATTCATAAATTTCACCTGGCCTAGCCAAGGCTAAATTATGGTAGTCTCTATTATGGCTGAATGCCAAAAGGCAGCCTAAATCATGTTTACACAGAATTTTGTTCCTAGTAGGCGCTAAATATACCTGTTCAAAGAAGTTATAACTTTGTTTTAAATACATCCAACAACCCCTCACCACCACCATCACCACCACTCCCTACTGAGAAAATAATCACATACAAAGATTCTGAGCTGTTTTGGGATCCAAAATTCTCAACTCTTTCACTTTCTTCTTTGTAGGCAGCGTCTTCTTTTCTTCAAAAGCTTCTGCATTCTTTTGAACTGAAAGAAAAATGTTGATTCATAAATAATAACAGTGCTAATCCAAATACACAGAATCACATTAGTAAGGCATAGTAACTACATTAATAAAGCTCATGCCCAAATCAATAAACGGGTTTATTTCATTAGTTCAAGGAAGAGGATAAACATAAAAATATAGACCTGTTTAGAGGCTTCCCTACAAATTAAATATCAGCACTTAAGCAGAAAAGATAAGCCAAATAGAACCAAAAATCAATTGCTGCTTCTTACCTAATGTGCAGCATTAATTACTCCTTAACCACGTTCCTACAGCAGTAATAGAATTAAATATATAGTAAAATCTCCCTAATTTGGACTAATTGAGGAAAAAGGCAGATGTGCATTTATCCTAAAATATACAGGTCTTTAATTCAGTGAAATTGCTTTAAAGATATCTAAGGTAACTTTAACTGCTAAACAGGTTGCCATATAAAACTCCTGCTGAGACTGTTTTGAAGAATAGACATGAAAAATTGGCAAGTTAGACAACAGTTAGCACCTATTTGCATACCCATAATTAATAAACCTCAAAGACATGGTCTTTTCAGTAAGTTCCCTTTGTCTCCCTCACCATTTTTCAGTGCTCTTTGCTTTCTTTGAACGAATGATTTATTTATGCTATATTCAGAAGGTAACCCTTGAGTTCCAAACAGTTAAAATGTCCTGAAACCGTGAGAAGTGACAGTGTCAAGGAGGGGCTTTAGACCCCCATCACTTCCACCAGCCCTCCCTCCAAACAAGCCATCCCCCAAACCAAAGTGAAAAACAACATCCTGTCTGCTAAGAAAATGAAGATTTATGTCAAATCCCTAAACCCCTCCTACAAAGAAATTCTACAGCTACCACTATATTCCTGTGTTGGCAGTTTACCTCTTCTAATATAAAAACAAGGTTGCAGGTAATGGGAAAAAATATGAGAAAAGTAAAGCCAACATTTTTCAGTCAAGTAGAATGATATGCTCTTGGCCCCAAACTCTTGCTGCTAAATTTCATCACTAAATCACATGGCCATCATCATGCTGTTTGTTTATTACTTTTAAAAAATATAATGTCATTTTGAGGCAATCAATATTTATCTGATCTTTGTTAAGGAGATCACAAATGAGTTACTGATCTTCTTGAGAGGAAAAGTAACCCACGACCACAGTAGATTTTTTTGCTAAGCTATGTGTTCACAGATGTGAGCATCTGGAAAACTTTCTAGAAGGCATCAAAATATTGTGGGTCCATTAAGACACCCCCCCTTTGTTTTACTGGTGCAAAATATATGAAAATTAAATGAACTTACTATAAGAATCACAGGAAAAAATAATTACCTGAATAACTAAATTCCTAACAGTGCTAAGCTCTACAAGTATGACCAATCTAAAGTGATGGAGAGTCCAATCAGGCTAGGTAATTACACTTGACAATCACGATAATATGGGAGTGCCAAGTAGTTTGCCATGTTTACACAAGATAAGAGAGTTATTGGTCAACTGGAAGAAAAATGACTTTTAAGATATTCTTTTAAAACCATCACAAGTGTTCCCCGAAAGGATCTAAGACTACAGTGTCTCTCCTATAAAATAATCAGCATTTTAATTTATCCTAATTTTCAAGCCACTCCCAGCTTAACACAACTCTATATAAAGAAATAACAGTCCAAGAGTCAGTCCTTTTGTCAATAAAAATTTATCTGAATTTTACTGAAATTACTTCTAGTATCATTCAGAAATGTGTCCTAGTCAAACAGATTAGTCAAGAAAACTGTCGTAATCTTTCAATATGCCTTAAATCCCACTATGGGAGACTAATTAACAAAGTACATATACAATGAAAATGCTATAGTATGAAAGACATATTAAGATTATCCTGCAAACTAACAGATTCCTGACTAACCCAGGCATATATAATGCTCATTATGTATGACTTCATATTTTTGCTTTTTTTAAAAAGTATATTTCAACCTCTCCCCTTTTCACATGAACAGACTGTTTAAAATTAAGATTAGATCTCTTAAATATCTTGAGTTCACAGTTTTGTTTTTTTGAATCCTAGCATATTTTCCTTGTATTATACAATTTGGTTTTATCTTGGGTTCAAGGAATGGTAAGAATTCCATGAGTGGGCACTGCTGTTCTGAGAATCATTAGAGCAAAGGTAGTTTAAAATAACTCCTTAACTAGACAGGCTTTCAGAAACAATAATGTTTTCACCAGGATCAGTAGATATTGACCAGTGGCTATTATCACCTTTGGCTTTCTTGTCTTCAAAAGCATTCCTTAGCTATCACAACCACAGGCTCAGATAAATATAGAATTTGAAGAGACGCAATGATGTATGAAACTTAACTATATAGTATTGAAGCTTTCTTATATTAAAAAGTTCCTGCTTTCATAATGACTAGAAAATGCCACTTGTCCTAAGATGCTTTTATTTCATATATGTTTCTAATACTTACAAAACTTAAATATTCCATAACTTAATTTAAAAAATGGATAATCCCATAACTCAATTAAAACTCAAATAGATATCTCTCCAAGGAAGACATATGGAATGGCCAACAGGCTTATGAAAAGATGTTCAACATTGCTAATCACAAAGGAAATGCAAATCAAAACCATAATGAGATATCACCTCACACCTGTTAAGATGGCTATTATTTAAAAAAAAAAGATAAGTGCTGGTGAGAAAATTGAGAAATTGTACACTATTTGTAGGAATGTAAAATGGTACAGCAACTAGGGCCAGTAGGAAAAACAGTATGGAGATTCCTCAAATAATTAAAATAGAACTACCATACAATCCATCAATCCCACTTCTGGGTATATATCCAAAAGAATTGAAATTCAATTCTTGAAGAGTTATCTGTGTGCCTATGTTTACTGCAGCATTATTCACAATAGCCAAGATATGGAAACAATCTAAATGTCCATCAAAGGATGAATGAATAAAGAAAGTGTGGTATATACATATAATGGAATATTATTTAGCTTTCAAAAAGAAGGAAATCCTCTGAATAGCCAAAGCAATCTTGAGAAAGAAAAACGGAGCTGGAGGAATCAGGCTTCCAGACTTCAGATTATACTACAAAGCTACAGTAATCAAGACTGTATGGTACTGCCACAAAAACAGAAATATAGACCAATGGAACAGGGTAGAAAGCCCAGAGATAAACCCACACACCTATGGCCACCTAGTCTATGACAAAGGAGGCAAGAATATGCAATGGAAAAAAGACAGCCTCTTCAATAAATGGTGTTGGGAACACTGGATAGCTACATGTAAAAGAATGAAATTAGAACACTCCCTAACACCATACACAAAAATAAACTCAAAATGGATTAAAGAGCTAAATGTAAGGCCAGACACCATCAAACTCTTAGAGGAAAACATAGGCAGAACACTCTTTGACATAAATTGCAGCAAGATCTTTTTTGGCCCACCTCCTAGAGTAATGAAAATAAAAACAAAAATAAACAAATGGGACCTAATGAAACTTAAAAGCTTTTGAACAGCAAAGGAAACCATAAACAAGAAAAAAGACAACCCTCAGAATGGGAGAAAATATTTTCAAACGAAGTAATGGACAAAGGATTAATCTCCAAAATATACAAGCAGCTCACGTAGCTCAATATCAAAAAAGCAAACAGCCCAATCAAAAAAATTTGTGGAAGACCTAAATAGACATTTCTCCAAAGAAGACATACAGATGGCCAGCAAACAGATGAAAAGATGCTCAACATCACTAATTATTAGAGAAATACAAATCAAAACTACGAGGTATCACTTCACACTGGTCAGAATGGCCATCATCAAAAAAAAATCTACAAACAATAAATGCTGGAGAAGTTGTGGAGAAAAGAGAACCATCTTGCACTGTTGGTGGGAATGTAAATTGATACAGCCACTGTGGATAACAGTATGGAGGTTCCTTGAAAACCTGAAAATAGAACTACCATATGACCCAGCAACCCCACAGCTGGGCATATACCCAGAGAAAACCATAATTCAAAAAGATACATGCACTCCAATGTTCACTGCAGCACTATGTACAATAGCCAAGACATGGAAGCAACTTAAATGTCCATCAACAGAGGAATAGATAAAGAAGATGTGGTACATATATACAATGGAATGTAACTCAGCTATAAAAAGGAACGAAATTGAGTCATTTGTAGAGATGTGGATGGACCTGGAGACTGTCATACAGAGTGAAGTAAGTCAGAAAGAGAAAAACAAATATCGTATATTAATGCATATATGTGCAACTAGAAAAATGGTATAGATGATCTTATTTGAAAAGAAAAAATAGAGACACAGATGTAGAGAACAAACATAGAGAACAAATGTATGGATACCAAAGGGGAAGGAGAGCGGGATGAATTGGGAGATTGGGACTGACATATATACACTACTTTTTTTCATTGGCTGCATTGCATCTTAGTTGTGCAACATGGGATCTTTCTTTGTAGTACATAGGCTCTTCATTGCAGTGCGTGGGCTTCAGAGCATGCAGGGTCAGTAGTTGTGGCGTGTGGGCTCTCCAGTTGTGGGGCACGGGTTCCGGAGTGTGTGGGCTCTGTGGTTGTGGTGTGTGGGCTCCAGAGCATGTGGGCTCTGTAGCTGTGGCACAAGGGCTCTCTAGTTGTGGCACACAGGCTTAGTAGTTGCAGCATGTGGGCTTTGTTGCCCCGTGGCATGTGGGATCCTAGTTCCCCTACCATGGATCGAACCCACATCCCCCACATTGGGAGGTGGATTCTTAACCACTGGACCACCACGGAAGTCCCTGACATATATACACTATTGATACTATGTATAAAATAGATAACTAATGAGAACCTACTATATAGCTCAGAGAACTCTACTCAATGCTCTGTGGTGACCTAAATGGGAAGGAAATCCAAAAAAGAGGGGATATATGTATACATATAGCTGATTCACTTTGCTGTACAGTAGAAGCTAACACAACATTGTAAAGCAACTATACTCCAATAAAAATTAGTTTAAAAAAAAGAAAGAAAATCACCATCCTAGAGTACACAGAAAAATAAAGAAAGAAAGAAAGAAGGAAATCCTGCCATATGCAACAACATGGATGAACCTGGAGAACATTATGCTAAGTGAAATAAGCAATTCACAAAAGGGCAAATACTGCAATGATTACACTTATATGAGGCATCTAAAATGTCACACTCATAGAAACAGTGTAGAATCGTGGCTGCCAGGAGCTGGAGGGAGAGGGATATGGGGCATTACTGTTCAGTGTGTTATACAAGTTAAATAAGTTCTACAGATTTATGGTAAAACACTGAGCCTTACAGTTAACAATACTGTATTGTGCACTTAAAAATTTGTTAAGGGGGTATCTCTCATGTTAAATGTGTTTATAACAACAAAAAAATAAAACTTAAATTTATTTTAAAACAAAGTAAATTATAGTGATTCAATAATCATTTCAAATTACTTGAATGAGACTAGAGATGTTTTTTAATTCTCAATACAAAAACTTCAAAAATTGATTTTAGCATCAACGGCCCTATGGTCCTCAGGTTCACAATGAGGCCTCCAGTCATATGTGATCTCTCCCTGTACAAATGAAAACCCATACAGCCACTGGGCTTAAAACCGATGGATTAAATTGTGTGCTTAAACTGGCAATGCTAATCGACTGAATAATGATGAAACATTATAAAATACTGTCTGTAGGAAGATAATGATGTAATAATAAAGACATTTGTATTATTATTAAAGATATGTTAACATCAAGATACTAATTATCTAAGATAAAATGCCCACTGAGTATTCTTATATTTCCTGTAATACATGGATTTTTACATGCAGTTGTACTATAAATTTATTCCTTTACAGCTGAGGGATGATCATCAGCATAAGTAAAGTAAACATGGTTACATTCTTTCCCCAATCTAATTTAGGCAATGTTCAGGAATCCCCTATTAATTTCCACTATCCCTGTGGATACACAGAACATGTGTCAAGATGTTCGTAGTTTGTAGCAAATATTAAGATAATATAAATGGGTAACACTGAATGATTTACATGGTGATAACTGCCATAAATCATAATAAAATTTTTATAACTAATTTATCTCAAAATTCCTGTGAGAAAGACTGATTCCTAAAGTCGGCATCAATACTATTCATTCATTTACTCATTCATCCAGCAAATACTTGTTGAACACCTACTATGCGTTAGCCTAGCATGAATATATAATGGTACACAAGACTTAAATGTCTACTCACATGTCTTTAGTAAGTGGTCATAGGAAAATTACTAATTGTGGAAGTATCTCCAAAAGGTATATAACAATTATAATTTCCTTATCCATAATAATATAGCTTGAACGAATACCTGCATAGCACTCAGCAAATCTCCCTTTTGTTATTGGAAGGCATAGCTCCATATTAGATAATATTGTTATCTTCAAATCAGCATCAACTGATGTGTTACATCATAGAATAAGGAATATATGAGAACTTCCCTGGTGGTCCAATGGTAAAGAATCTGCCTTCCAATGAAGGGGACACAGGTTCAATCCTGGTCGGGGAACTAAAATCCCACATGCCACGGGGCAACTAAGGCCATGTGCCGCAACTACAGAGCTCCAGCGCCTCAACCAGAGAGGCTGCGTGCCTCAAACTACAGATCCCATGCACCCTGGAGCCTGTGCACCACAACTAGAGAGAGAAAACCCACACGCTACAACTAGAGAGAAGCCTGCATGCCAGAACGAAAAAAAAATGACCCTGCACGCCTCAACGAAGATCCCATGTGCTGCAACTAAGACCCAACGCAGCCAAAAAAATAAATAAAATAAAATAAAATAAATATTTTTTAAAAGAAGGAATATATGGAAAAGTAAAATATGACACTTCCTATTAAGTGCACTATATACAAAGCCAGGGTAAATAAAGCTAATAATAGTAGTGTTCCAAGCCACACTGAAAATTTGTATAGCTTCATACATACATATATGCACATATATTCAACAAGTAATGCCCAACTGTCATTTCAGGTATATCATACAAATAAAATAATTGTGATCTCCTGACATATGTACATATTTTGTTCACCTGCATACAATTCCAGAAGTGATTCTAACTATATGGAAATAACTTTTCATGTATTAGTTGAAACAGCTGTTATTTTAGCTTCAATTAACAATTGGTAAAATGAGTGCAACTATGACAATGGTAGGAAGGGAAAATCTACTATGATTTCTGTATGATAGCTGCAGCGATTTTTTCATTTAATTGTTATCTTCCACTCTCTTCAAATCATCTTTATCTTTGCATTTCTGGAAATATTAAACAAACACAACTGAAAAATGCACAAAGGCTTATACACGTATATATACATATATATACACACACGTATATATACATGTATATGTATCTGCATACACACTAAAGAGGTAAGTGTACTAATGATAATAACTAAAACAATAATAATAGTGGTAGTAGTACTAGAAGTAGTAGTAACTACAACCACAAACATCACAACCCCCACCAAAATCAACTTTTATTAAATATCTGCTCTGTGTCTGGAACTAACTAATTTAATTTTTATATCACCTTATATGATAGGTATTACCATTGTCATTTTACAAAGGAGGAAACTAAGGAAGAGAAAAATTGAGTCATTTGCCCAAGGTCGTATAGCAAGTAATAAAAGGATGATCAACCTCATCAGTAAATCAGGGAAATGCAAATGAAAACAACCAAGGAAACACCATTTCACACTCATCAAATCGGAAATCACAAAAAAAGTCTCACAATACCAAGTATGGATGAGAAGGTGGAGAAATAAGGATTTGATTGTGCCAACAGCAATAAAAATCAGGACAACCTTAAAATAAGCATTTATTAATGCTAAATATATTTAAGGTCTGCTTACCCTGAGTATACCCCAATCCTTCCACTTACACATCAAACGATCAAGGAGACAAGGATGTTCACTGTAGATATGTATATAACAGTACAAAAATTGGAAACAACCCACATGCCAGGGGTTATGAAATGGGTAAATAAATTGTGGTATATTAATATAATGGAATACAACCCAGCATTTACAGTGACAGTGCTACAACTAAATATTTCAACAAGAAGAGATCCCAAATACAAGGCTGAATGGAAAAATAAAAGTGGTGGAAAATGGTGAATGCAGTATATTAGCATTCATCTAAATTAAAAATAAAACACAGACTAATCTGTATTATTTGTAGATGAGTATACACACACACACACACACACACACACACACATATATATATATATATATACAGAAAAATTATAAAAACATAGAATAGATACTCAGGAGAATAATGACGGTGTCTGTCTTGGAGGAGGAAAGTGATACTAGAATAAGTAGAACCCTTAAAACCTCAACTTTATCTCTAATGTTTTATTTCTTACAAAGCAAAGATCTGTAGTAAATAAGACTAAATGTTATTAGCATTTGTTCATTCTGGGAGGCTGCTGCATGGATGTTTGCTATATCAGCCTGTGCAAAGTACCTTTTTTTTCAACATAAAAATAAAAATATGGCTAGATTGATACTTAAATATGTCCATCCTTTTTTACAGTTCACAGACTGTTAGTTAGCCTCAGCAATCCCAAGTACCAAGTGTAAGCAGGAATCAGAAACAATAGAGGAGAGAATGATTTAAAAAAAAAAATACTGGTCAAGATTAGTCAGTTTGGAAAGCAAGCACGATTTTGTTTTCAATTGTCTGTGAATCCATTTTGTGAGGAATAACACATTTGTTTACAAAACCTTGGGAGGAAAGGCTGATGCAATATGTACTGGGAAATTGCTTCTGTCTCCTCTTACAAGAGCCGCATATTGCAGCTGTGAAGCTTCCCCTCTCCACATTGCCTACAGCTGTGCACTGACTACAGCATCCCACAGAAAGGTAGATTTCATCCTGACACCTGCACAGTACCTGAAGCCATAGGAATGGCATTACCAGGAGTGTTCTCGAAGTTTAGAGCACATTGCACAAGACTAATGGTTCTAATGGTGGGAATCACACACACATACTCTGTAATGATTTCCTAATTAAGGAGCAAATCTTACTGGTTGTATTTTAGACAAGAACCCCCCAAATCAGGCAGCACATGTTACTGCAAATTAACATCTGCATAACTAATATACTTGTACACCTGTTCATTAAACCAATTCCTGAACACTGCTAAATGTCACCAGAACACTATGTTTAACAACGTGCATAGCTAATGTTGTATATCTTCAATTGGGCCTCAATAGCTAAGCAGGTAATGGATATTTTCGGAAGGACAAATAAAGTTAGCTTAGAGGTTTTAGGGAGAGTTTCCCTCATTTGAAATGATCATTTAAATGCCAAAACTCAAGTATGGTTTTTACCTCAACCTCATACTTGACAAATGAGGTGGTGGGAGTTCTTCCTGTTAACCTTTACTCTCTGTGAGTACCTGACTCAAGCTCTAGTTAATCCCTTTACCTGCAGCTTGGCTCTGGCTTTGCTACGTAGGGACTAATGTTTTTCTGGCCATCCCATACACTCAGAGGACCTCCTGTTCTGTCAAATTTCCTAATTTCTTGTCACAAATCAATAAGTCCAGCAAGAAACCCCAAACAAAGAGGAGTATTGAGAAAACATCAGGGTTGGAATTATGATGCTAAAACCCTGTGCCACTGGGCTAATAGGGCATTTCTTGTTGAGAATACAGTTTGGGCATTCATCATATCCAGGTTTTTCTTTCTTGATGTGGTCCATCTCAGACTGGTACAAGTCCTGCACACAATTCAGTTTAATGCAGAAGGTAATTAACCTTGTTGAGCAAAAGTGAGTAAAATAACACCCTGAGAGAGTTGGAGCCAGGGCCTCAACTTGACAATGTAGGATTTTTCAGTCTGGGTTTCAAGTGTACCTGAGCATGTCTAGAAGAACGTCAGTGTTCTAGATCCCACCAGGGACTTATTCAAATGACAGAAACTGGGAGACTATGTATCCTAAAAAGAAACTTCTAATCTCCTGGATATTTCCACTTGGTTGCCCAATAATTGTCTCTAATTTAGCACATCCCAAACCAAACTCCTTGTCTGACTCCCAAACCTGCTTTAGTCTTTTTCTCGACAAATGGCAACTTAATTCCAATTGTTCAAGCAAAAAAAAAAAGTTGGAATCATCACTGACTCTTTTCTTTCACAGGCCACATCCCACTCTTCAGCAAATCCAGCATTTGATCACTTCTGATCACCTCCACTTCCTACCCAAGGGTTTCAAGCCACCGTAACTTCTAGCCTAGGTTATTGCAGTAAACTGATTAGCTGTCTCCATCCTATCTTTGCCCTTCTTCACTATATCCTGTCAATTCATTTTATTCCACTGTTCAGAAACCCCCTATGGTTTTCTGTCTCATTCAGAGTAAAAACCAGAGTCTTTACAGTAGTCTAGAATGCCTTGCTTTGTTTTTTATTAAATTTAATGTTTTTATTTTATATTGGAATATAGTTGATTTACAATGTTGTGTTAGTATCAGGTGTACAGCAAAGTGATTCAGTTAAACATATACACAGATCCATTCTTTTTCAGCTTCTTTTCCCACATAATTTAATACAGAATTTTTTTTTTTTTTTTTTTTTTTTTTTTGCGGTACACGGGCCTCTCACTGTTGTGGCCTCTCCCGTTGCGGAGCACAGGCTCCAGACCCACAGGCTCAGCAGCCATGGCTCATGGGCCCAGCCGCTCCGCGGCATGTGGGATCTTCCCGGACCGGGGCACGAACCTGTGTCCCCTGCATCGGCAGGCGGACTCTCAATCACTGCGCCACCAGGGAAGCCCTATTACAGAATATTGAGTAGAGTTCCCTGTGCTATACAGTAGGTCTTGTTGATTATCTATTTTATATATAGTAGTGTCTATATGTTAATCCCAAATTCTTACTTTATCCCCCACCCCACATTTCCCCTTAGGTAACCATAAGCTAGAAGGCCTTACTTACTTACTTACTTTATTTATTTATTTATTTTTGCAGTACACGGGCCTCTCACTGTTGTGGCCTCTCCCATTGCGGAGCACAGGCTCCGGACGCGCAGGCTCAGCGGCCATGGCTCATGGGCCCAGCCACTCCACGGCATGTGGGATCTTCCCAGACCGGGGCACGAACCCGTGTCCCCTGCATCGGCAGGCGGACTCTCAACCACTGCGCCACCAGGGAAGCCCAGAAGGCCTTACTTTATATTCCATGTCCTCTCCGTAGCTACTGTGACCTCAGCTCCTACTACTTTCCTCTCATTCTTTCTCCTCCAGCCACACCATCTTCCTTGCTGTTTTTCAAATATACCAGACCAACTCCCACAGCAGAGCCTTTGCACTCAAGGTTATATCATCCCCAGATCTTCCCCCACTTCTTTCAGATCTTTGGTCAATGTCACTTTCTCATAGAGATCTTTCCTGATGATGTGCTTCAAAATCATAACTCCTCCCTCTTGGTACTCCTTTCCCCCTTTGCCTGCTTCATTTTTCTCCATAGCAGTTATCACCAACTGACATAATACATGTCTTCTTTATTTATTGTCTGCTCCTTCCACTTTGATGTCAGCTCCATTTAAGAAAGGTATCTGTGACTGTTTTGTGCACTGTTACATGCTAGCACCTAAATCTGTGCCTGGAAAAGAACAGGCCCTCCAATTATTTCGCAATTTATCCATATATATATTTTTTGGAATAATCCATATATATTCACATTTGTGCACAATGATTTATGTCTAAGATTATGTATTCCAGTATTGTTACTAGCAAAAGATTACAAATGTTCATCAATTGGAGACAGATTCAATAAACTATGGTACACTGGGCATTGTTTGGGGTTTTTTGTTTTGTTTTGTTTTGTTTTTTTGGCCGCACCACGCAGCATGTGGGATCCTAGTTCCTGGACCGGGGATCGAACCTATGCCCCCTGCAGTGGAAGCACGGATTCCTAACCACTGGACCGCCGGGGAAATCACTGGGCATTGTTTTTAATAGCAAAAGGTTTGAAATGACCCAAAAGCTCGTCAGTAGAAGACTGCCTGATTAAACCATCGTGTGTTACACTCAACGGACTACTCTGCTGCTATATCCATGACCAAGGAAGCTCTTTGTGGAATTATCTTCACAAATATCATTAAATGAAACAAACAAGGTATACAAGACTGTACAGCACATGCTACCATTTATGGGGAAAACAGAGGAACGAATATTGATATGTATTTGCCGGAATATACGTAAATGTTTCCGGGAAGATTTACAAGACATTTATTACATTAGTTACTTCTAGGGAAGCAACTTAGGTAGCTGGAGGAACTGATTTCTGTGTAACTTATGAAGAACTAGAGTGAGAGGCTTAGAGATTATATCAGGGACCCAAGGACTCAGAGAAGTCACCAGATTTTTTTAAAAATGGTTGTGCGGACTGGAGGAATATACTCATAAGAGGCATAGGCTTGATGAGGAAGCCCAAACCAAAGAACATTAGCTGATGAAGTGTGATCACCGCCACCCCCACAGACTCCTGGAATGAACCAAGTGAACCTTTGAAAAGCAGTTGAGGCAAATTCTAGGAGTTGTGTAAGTGGCAGTCCCGGATAGGGCTAGATAGTAAATATTTCAGGCTTTGCAGGTCATACAGTTTTTGTTGCAATTCTATTCAACTCTCCCATTGTCTCCTAAAGGCAGCCATAGACAGTGAGTAACAAACAAGCATGGTGGCTTTCAAATAACACCTATGTGTTTACAAAACTAGGTGGCAGTCCGGATTTGCCTTCTGTAGTTTACCAACCCTTGACATAATAAGTGCTCAGTAAGTATCTAGTCCCTCATCCCCTTCCTTTTGTAACTGAGGTCAACTTATTCTTGCTTCAACTTTTGAAAATGTGAGTAAATGTTCAACTTCTTCTCTGCAAAATAGCACCTAGAAGTGCCTTACTGTAACTGTTGATTGATAATTCTGTTTCTTAAATAGCGTTCACGTAATCAAACACATTTATACTCCTGATGTTTTCTTAAATGTGTCAACTCTATGGGAATCAACGATTTAATCCCAGACCATAACTGTCTCTTATTTATTCTCTGTATATTCTCATATGATTTCATCATATGTCTACAAGTAAAATGACCATAAAAACAAATCAGCCTTAATAAAATTATGAAATTAGCTTCTACCATCCCATCAATATCTGGGTAGAATGAGAGCTCATAAGGAGCTAAAATGTTTGGTAATGTTTCACCTGGGATACACTGGTTTATGAAAAGATGAAAATCCGAGTTCTATAAAAAAACACACATAAATCAGAACTTTGAATTTCATATAATACAGTTCTCTTACTTTATGTACATAAAAATATTACTAAGTATCTCAATTTGGTTTGTTACTGGCTGAGCTCAATGGGAAACAACCACAGTTACATTGTCTCTGTTTTCCCCTTTCGGATTCCAACTGGTTTCAATTTTATCTTTCAGCAGTAATTTTCTTTAGTTCAGAAACCACATCAGTGTATTTTGTTGAAGGCAATCGAAGCATTAGAAAAATTTTGAGAGGGTAGGAGAGGGGGTATCTGAACTTTTCATTTCTTTTCTTTTTAAGTCAAGTTTGGTTTGTTGGTGACTTTCTATTTCAAAGTAGTAAGCAATATGTTAGATTACTCTGGAAATGTTGGAAAGACATGTTCAGAACAAAATTTGAATAAGCTTAGAGTTATCCTATTCTTAAGACAAACAGATTCATAACCCTCTTCTATCCCTACCTATCATCCTGTTATACTATCAAGAATGTCGAATGCTTGACCCCACCTTCTTGTCCTTCCCTACTCTCTCAGCTACTTATAATCTGGATTGGAACACACCCATAACTACAGAATCAAAATGCCAAGATCTCTGTACATAGGGCCTCAGGACCTGTATCTCTTAACGACTCCCCAGGTAATTCTGGACATCAACAAGGTTTGGAATAACTGCTCTCTGGCATATAATACAACACTCTGTAATAGCTCAATAATCCCCAAATTGAAAACTGCAAATATCATCAACGGTAATCTATGGAAGTCCTGTTTGTAATTTCTTCTACAGCTCAGAATCTAACACTGAAGGCAACACTTGCTCAACAGCTGGGTACACAGTAGTGACAACTGAGGAGATTTTAAAAGAAAGCTAATGATTCTCATGGAACACTCTTTACTTTTATTTTTATTTTTTTCAGCCATGCCACGCAGCATGTGGGATCTTAGTTCCCCAACCAGGGATAGAACCCGCACCCCTGTACTGAAAGCATGGAGTCTTAACCACTGGACTGCCAGGGAAGTCCCTAGTTTTAAATCAATTATCAACTAGATATATTCCCTGAGAGCAAGGATCTTGCCACATGTTCCTTGCTATAATCTATCACTCTAAGTACATAGAAGTACATAGAAGTTTTAAGAGTAAATAAGAATGCATTTCGGGCTTCCCTGGTGGCGCAGTGGTTGAGAGTCTGCCTGCCGATGCAGGGGACACGGGTTCGTGCCCCAGTTTGGTAAGATCCCACATGCTGTGGAGCGGCTGGCCCATGAGCCATGGCCACTCAGCCTGTGCGTCCGGAGCCGGTGCTCTGCAACGGGAGAGGACACAACAGTGAGAGGCCCGCGTACCGCAAAAAAAAAAAAAAAAAAAAAAAAAGAATGCATTTTGTACATTAATTTAAAATGTGTATATACATAATACATTAATAGATGATACTGAAATTAATATTAGATACCAGGGCCTCCCTTCCCTTTTATAGATGCAGTTATCACCATGCTAGAAGAGAAAGGAAAAAACAATGATTTGTTGTTGAAAGGAAAGTGGAAGATAGTTGAAGACAGATTCATCGTTGTTTGATGTAAACATGCTCCTTTTTTATCACATCACCGAGAACAACCAGAGCAGGTAAGGCTTGGAATATGCAAAATGGGGAAACTTAAAATATTTTATTCCATGAAAACTAGAGTTTTCAAGAAAGGGAAAATTCAGTCTAACCAAAATCCACAGTTGAGCTCAACAAAATGATACTGAAGCAAGCACACTGGAGCTTGGTTTCATTGCTTTTGCACACCAGGTAGCCATTTTAAAGATTGTATGCCTTAGACCAATAGATCTCAAGAACCAAACTCTAGTGAAAATACATAATCCCTAAAGAAAATGCTCTACTTTATGCCAAGGTCAACTTCAGTTATGTTCCTAGCTAGTAGCATGTTGGTATCACCTATAAACAATGAGAATAATGATAACCTGAGTTCAGCATGTAAGCTATTCATCAAAATAAATTAAATCAACTTCTATGAAATCTAGTCCATAGATGCACTCAGTTTAATACTGAGGCATTGATAGCCATAACTGGCGTCTATGTGTGAGTGTGCACATCACTAAATAGATCATAGTTAGGTGACTTCTGTTTAACAATGAGCTTCCATGAGGTACTTTATTCTACTAAATGCCAGAAACAGTTTGGGTTGTAAGCTTTTAAGAACTTAAAAAAAGTTGTTGGATAAGGGTCCAGCTATAAGAAACTCTGTCTCCTGTGACAACTATGTTTTAATAATACAATATTCAGTGCTGTAGAGCATTTTTTTTTTTTTTTTGCGGTATGCGGGCCTCTCACTGTTGTGGCCTCTCCCGTTGCGGAGCACAGGCTCCGGATGCGCAGGCCCAGCGGCCATGGCTCACGGGCCCAGGCGCTCCGCGGCATGTGGGATCCTCCCAGACCGGGGCACGAACCCGTATCCCCTGCATAGGCAGGCGGACTCTTAACCACTGCGCCACCAGGGAGGCCCTGTAGAGCATTTTTAACATAACTATAAAAGATACAGTATAAAACAAGAACATAAGCCTAATAGTTTATTGTAGAATAATTGGTAATTGCCTTCTGTGTAACTTTTATTAGTTTTTGAGCCTAAGAGGTAGATAATAGAGGTTCCTGTATTGTTTATAGAGGCATATATAAGATAAAAACAATGTTTAAGATTAAATACTAAATCTCCGAGCAAAGCAAAACTCAGTGTATCAATACATTGCATCCTCACTGCACTCCTTCCCAAATTCTCTGAAATCTGTAGAATTCAGATACAGCTATCACCATATAAAGTCAAACACATCTCATAAAGATTAGAATGAAATCTACATTGTGTAAAAAAAAAAACCTCAGAAATCCCTTGAATTGAAGGTTTTACCTGAAATGTAAAAGAAGGTAATAACCCAGGTAAGAAGCAGCTCCTAATAGTCACAGACAGCAAATAAATTTGACTGCATGAGGACAGCAACCTGCTGACTCTTTTTCCTAGCAAACTATTTCAAACCTGCTGTGCTCGCCATTAGGCTGGCCTTTACTTCACCCCAGCCACTTCAGTCTCATCACTGCGGGGGCTCATTGTGGCATTACTCATGCTGCCACCAAAGTGTGCCTCTGCTTTCAGCCTGGGATACTTTGAATGTGAACTTAAGCACTGGTCATAACTACAGAGAGGGAGCAGGAAGTCAATACATAAAATTTGGAACAGAGGTGTCATAAAGAAATATAATCAGTGACTTCCCTGATCATGCAGTGGTAAAGAATCCACCTGCTGATGTAGGGGACACGGGTTCGAGCCCTGGTCCGGGAAGATCCCACATGCCGCAGAGCAACTAAGCCCATGTGCCACAGCTATTGAGCCTGTGCTCTAGAGCCTGCAAGCCACAATTACTGAGCCTGCATGCTGCAACTACTGAGCCCACGTGCCACAACTACTGAAGCCCACACACCTAAAGCCCGGGCTCTGCAACAAGAGAAGCCACCGCAATGAGAAGCCTGTGCATCACAACGAGGAGTAGCCCCTGCTCACCACAGCTAGAGAAAGCCCGCTTGCAGCAACGAAGACCCAATGCAGCCAAAAATAAATAAAATTAATTAATTTTAAAAAATTTTAAGAAAAGAAATATAATCAAATTAAAAGCTTCAAATTGGCTAGTAAGAAATGATAAGACTCTTATTTCTTCCGGGAAAATGGTTCTAAAATATCAGGTGAAAAACACATGAACTCCAAAGTTGGGTGTGACAATCCATGAAGAGGAATGAAAGAAGCACTAATATACCTAGCTTTCCACTCAGAGCTCATGGAGATAAATCTGAAAAGACACTTAAAATGTCAGAGATTACATCTGATATCTGGTGTAGTATATTTAAAAGCCAAGGCATACAAGATACAATAGGAGTAAGTAAATGTAGAAAGCTAAACAGTTATACTTCTTTAAAATTACCCTTGAAGTTCTGCCTCTAATACATATGTATTTTAAATATATTATGGGTATGACATGAGTTATTGTGCATACGGTTATTCTGGGTGTCTAATATAGATGAAAAGATTACAGGTTCCAATTTTAAGCAATTTTTTGTGTATTGTCTACCTAGGACAAGTCTACCTAAAGTCAGAAGAATATGACAGGACTCCCAAAGGATTGCAAAATAATTTGAGCTCACCTCCCTTCACATCTGTGCTGTCAAACCTATATCTATCCATTAATACCCAAATAAAGTGTCACTTTCTCTATGAAACCTCCAATTACCATTACATGGTTTGCCTCCTACATCACTGATAATGTACTTCCATATGTTGTCCTACTTAACTAAGGCTAATGTATGCATCTTTTTGCCTTCCCTAAGTTACAAACTCACAACTTTGTGAGGGAAGACAACAGGTTTGGTACAAATTTGTCTCCCACATCCATTCCACCTCCCATGGTATCTAGAAAATGATACTCAAGAAATACTATGTGAATAAAACATGTGAAATATGAGAGTGTTAAATGATGAGGGTGCAGGAAGAGAAATGCGAATTTGATGATCTTCTGTCTTCAAGATATAACTGAAGCCTAAGCGGAGATTGAACAGTCAGTGAGAAAGAATCCGAGACAGAAGATTAGACCCTGGGGATGATGCCTGAAGTCGTGGACATGGAGGAGAACGTCCAATTAAGAGGACAAAAAGAACAATCAAAAAGGTGTGAGAAACAGGAGACCACATTGTCCCCACAGTGAGAAAGGAAAATGTTTCAATAAGAAAAAGTAATCAACAGTGTCAAACATAGCAAGAAGGTCAAGCATAGACTAAGTCCCGAAAAAAAAGACCAGAAGAATATAGGCCATTTCAGACCATATAGAGCAATTTCAAGAGAGCAATGACAACAGAAGCCGTATTACAGGATGCAGGGAAGAAGTGAAGGGAAATGGCATAAAGACCACTCACTTGAGAAGTTAGGAGAAATAACCATCTATAGTATGAAGGAGACAGAAACAAAATGACTAAATCCCAGCTTGGCATAAGTTTGCCAATTACAAGAAGGTACCTGATTGTCAAACTCAAGAACAGCTTTTATGCCCCCCAAAATTTCAGAACAAACCCAGCATACAATGATTTACTGGACAAGATCAATAGAAACTGTACAAAAGAGATTATACTGTTCAGTGATCCATGTTGCATCAATATCTATAATGGAATGAAACAAAGTGATACAATGGCCCAAAGCTTCCTGGAATTGCTCATTAATGAAATCAAGCAGGAAAAGAAAGTCCACATAGACAGTAAACAAGTACCCCACCCTCTTTTTTTTTTTTTTTTTTTTTTTTTTGCGGTACGCGGGCCTCTCACTGCCGCGGCCTCTCCCGCCACGGAGCACAGGCTCCGGACGCGCAGGCCCAGCAGCCACGGCTCACCGGCCCAGCCGCTCCGCGGCATACAGGATCCTCCCGGACTGGGGCACGAACCCGCATCCCCTGCATCGGCAGGCGGACTCTCAACCACTGCGCCACCAGGGAGGCCCCCCACCCTCTTTTTACTGATGATGAAAGAGCATTTTCCAGGGTCATAGTAAGAGAAAAGTAGTATTTAGCAGTACCACCAGAACTAGATTGGAAATTATTGTTTAGAGAACTAAATGTTTATACAGCAAAGGCCCATAAGGTCCTGTCAACATCTACGGCAAAGAAATACAACAACTCCATCTATCTGGGTCAACAAATGAACAAAATTGGTATGTTAAAATGGTAAATTCTCCAGAAGCTGCAGCCTCTGACATTTTTATTGAAATACAAAGTTTCTGGGTCACAAAGTGCTGATGAAGATTAGAACACTGTAATTCTGTCATATCAGGGCTAAACTAAAATATGAAGTGTTTATCTACAACATTAGCTGAAGGAAATAAACTGGCTATCACCCAGTTACCCACGGTGTCCTGAAGGTGTGAAATCTGACAATATGCAGACCTAATGGTAGTTTTTAAAGCTGCCCTCTACACCGAGTCCAGGTGGACCAGCTAGGTAGCCTACCAACAAGACAGCAGGTGGCTTTCTCAACTTACTGACTGCATGTATAGTCATATTAACAGAAAATATTCAAATGAAAGAATAAAATTTGCTGGGCCAATTTAGTTACAAAATCACGCTACCTCAAACAATTTCAGTGTGATACAATTAAAGAAATAGTTAAGTTCCTAGTAGGGGGCAAGATGTTACGCTAGGAAGGGAAAGAGTTCCATGAAACAGTCACTGACTTTAATAAACCTACGATATCCAACATGCTTGCCAAATTAACATTTTAAAGTTTTATTTAAAAAGTGACTGCCTATACCTTCCCATGTCTCTGTATGCCATGCATGAATTATTTAATTCATGACAGAATTCAAATCAAACATTTAATTTCCTTTCTAATATCCGTTATTATTAATGATATTGATTATTCTATTATTTCCTATCTAATGAGTGCCTTAGGTTATAGATCTCCATCTCTTAAATCATAATAACTCTTCAAGGTAAATATTCTGTTTTTACTATAAAAAAACCTAGGCTCAGAGCAGTGAAGTAACTTTGTCCATCCAACAAGTAATAAATCTGGATTTCAAACCCACATCAGTAGAGCGTTCCAGTTCATATTCCTTCCACCACAGCAAGGTGCCTCCCTTAGCGTGTGAACTAACATATGTAAAACATGAAGCAGAGTGACTGGCTCTTAATAGGAACCTTCTTAAATGCTAATTTCCATTCAATGGCCTCCACCAATCACTCTCAAATACTGCACTACATGTTATCTAACCCAGTGAGCTACAGAAAGAAAAGGGCTTCAGTAAAGTTACAAGTAAGCATACCAGACATCCCAAATTCCATCTCTAAAGATGATAAAGGAAAAACCTGGTTTAACAAAAAGAACAGAAATGAATCCATGAGTCTATCCACTGATATATTTAATGGTGATTGAAGCATGACACAATGACTTAACTGTTTCCTAAAGACAAGGATGATTATTTGCTGGCAGTTTTCTGGGCTTGCCGTCCAGTGCATATGGTCATTATCAGTTTGAAAATACAGAATCTCGGTATGAATTTTGCTTAAGTAACTCCAGTAATTTATAATCCACAGTAAAAATGAACACTCAAAAGATAATATAAAACCTAGCCTTCTATACAAAGTGGAATGAAATTTCCCTGGCATAAAATACCTTTGGGAATGAGTTACCTCTTGGCAAAATAAAGAGTATCAAAATAATAACAAAAAACCTGTCAAATACAATAAGGGAGAAGACACTGCATTTTCAGCAGTTATTAAATGCTGGAGTTTACCACCACATAAAGACTCATACAGCTACATCGTCAATACTTGGCCACATTAAAACCTTTTAAAGCATGTAATCAATGAAACTGAAATGCATAAACACACATAAAAAAAAACTACTTCAAGCTGATCACTTGAAAAATGAGAGAACCATTCTATTAAATGAGACATAAACCAAGAAGTGTCTGTTCTTTTTTTTCTTCACTCCTTCCTGGAAATTGTCTTATTGCTTTAAGGTATGAAATTACATAACACCAGATATGGGTGATCTCACTATCCTCCAAGTCTATATTAATATATGTGTGTTGCATATATATCCATAATATCATATGCATCAATACAGGAAGCTACTGAATTACTCCTTATTACTAAAACAGTTCTGGAAACTTTCTCTTCAAGACCAAAGACTTCCCTGATAATCAAACCTATGCTTCTGACCAGCCTTTGATTTTCCACACTGTATTCTCTACCTACTCCTTAAATATTAGTGATCCATGCTTCCAGCTTTTTTTTTTTTTTTTTTTTTTTTTGAGGTACGCGGGCCTCTCACTGTTGTGGCCTCTCCCATTGCAGAGCACAGGCTCCGGACGCACAGGCTCAGCGGCCATGGCTCACGGGCCTAGCCGTTCTGTGGCATGTGGGATCTTCCCGGACCGGGGCACGAACCCGTGTCCCCTGCGTCGGCAGGCGGACTCTCAACCACTGCGCCACCAGGGAAGCCCCAGCTTTTTATTTTATATTTTCACCCTGTGTGATCTGCTCCCCTGACTTTGATCATTAATCTATGTGCTTATGTTTCTTGCATCTTTATCTCCAGCCCAGGACTTTCCCCTGAGCTACAGACTCATAAATCCAATTTCTTACTTCTTCCACAGGATGTACAAATAAAGATGCTTCAACATGAACTCAAATCCAGTAAAGTGAAAAGTGGTTTGCCTGTTCCCTACATGTGTTAAAGGTATCATAACCCAATTATCATACAAGTAAGAAACCATCAAGTCATCTTTGACCTTTCTCTTCCTAAGCCTATGCCACACCCTGTAAAATTCTGCTTCCCTTTCTACTGTCTTGTTTACAGCCTTCCACAATTATTGCTTAGATCATTCATTCATTAATCTATTTATTCTACAGCTATGCACTATGGTAGGCAATATGAATGCAAAAACGATTAAAGGACAGCCTCTGTCTTAGGAAAGAACAAATGAGTAACTCCAAAAATGTAATGTGTATGAAAGAGCTATGAATTTAAAGTAGTCTCCTGGATTTTCGTTTTGAATTTTTTTCATTCTACTCTGTTTTTTTCTACACATTCATTACTGTGGTTACCTTTGAAAAATATTATGATCCTACTACTTATACATGATTTTTTTCACTACCTTATAGGATAAAGCTTAAGTAATAAGCATGGCATTCAGGGCCTTTCAAAACCTCACTGGTAAGTAAAGTAATAGCCCCCAGATAGCCCAATGATCCAGCGATACCAGAGTACTCACCATTCCTGGAAAAAGTCAGTAAATTCCAAGCCTATATGTCTTAGCTGAAAGCTCTTTATGTCCCATTCCTTCTGAGCCTGAAAACATTTGGCTGGGCTAAAATTTCATCTCCTCCAGGATGTCTTCCTGAACTCTTCCAAGCAGAATTAATTACTCCCTCCTCTGGACCTCTACAGCTTTTTGTTCCTAGCATAGATATAGCACTTAATATACTGCCTTATCATTAGTTTAGATAGCCAGCTCCCTAATTAAATGTGAGCTTCTTAAAGCCATCAGCCATATCTTGACCATATTTGTATCACTGGAAACTAGTACTAACTTGGTACATAACAGGCATTTTTAAAACATGCTTGCAGAATTGGATGAAAGTACTACATGGTCAAACCATAAAATTCCTTAAAATTCTATGGATTAGAAATGAAAACATATTCTAATTTAACAAATTAAAAGCCAGCCTTTCCAGAGTTATTGGACATCAACCCTTATATCCATAATTAAATTACTTTTAAGGTGACACAGCTATTCATTGCTGCATATTGCATTTAATAATGGTGATTCGATGGTTGATTTGTTTTCTGTTTCCATCACTAGCATGAAACTTAACAGCTGGCATATGTGTTTCCCTGGTAAAACCCATTACTGGTGGCAGATAACAACTAAGATGGATTTTCCCATGGCAAAATCCTAGTGTCAAGTCACTCTACCTGATAAGCAGAGCCTCTGTGAGTGCTTCTAGAGCCTGAAGCAACTGCATGCAGGCAGCTTTCACTGAATGCCCTCCAATCCTGAGCTGAAAATGCAGAAACCACACACATATACACAGAAGCACACATGCATTCATTAAGGGCCTGTTAGTACGATACTGTTCTATGTAGACTGAATTGATTTTTTTCTTGGTCTCCTCCCCACCTTTTTAAAAAAATTCTTTTGTGAAAGAGGAGGGGGATAATTTTTCTGTGAAAGTGGGACTAGAAACTATACCTGTTGACAAAACATAGCCCTTGGAATCACCTCTTAAATCACTGTGATTCTTCAATAGCTCGTTACAATTTTTTTTCCTGTTCTAAAAATGAACATTAAAATGTAACTAAGTTGGATCAGAAAAAGACTGGACACCACAATTTCTGTATTCAAGTATGAATGTCTCATGTTTAGGAAACTACAAAATAAGAATAAAGTCATTTTGAGGTGTCACGTGTCCACAAAAAATGGGTCACCTGAACTTCTGTTTCTGAAAGTATGGCAGAATATATACTCTGATTTACGCCCCACTGAAAGAACTAAATGTGATGAATCTTTTAAAAATAATCTTAAAAGCATAATCTGGCCAGAAAGTAAGGAATACCTGGAAGCCAAAAACTAAGTGAAAGAACTCAGAGAGGTAAACATCATTAGACCTTGAGTGAATTTGCTAAAGCCAGATGAACTTGAGCTTGTTTCCAAGGCATCAAGTATGGGGGAATGGGAACCAAGCCCAGGGCCTGATCAAAGCTGAAAGAGTAATAATAGAACATGGTCCTAAAAGCCCCAGAAGACTACAACTCAGTTTAACAGTAAATTAGAAATGAACTTGCTCATCTCCCAAGGGGCCTAAGAAGAAAACTGCCCACATCAAACCCTGGTGCTAAATGGAGAAGGTAAAAATCTTCTCTGAGAATTCCTAGTCAAAAGCCAGTCCTCATACAGCCTGAATTCACACTTCCTCCAGTCTTAACTTAAGCCAAAATTTTAACATGATTCTAGGTTGGTAGTAACCTGGCAAAAGAAATATGAATCTCCTCTGAAGGATATTAACTCTCACATGAGGCCTTAAAATATTCCCACAGATACATGTACAAGAAATAACATATTTAATATGTTTAAAGAAATAAGAGGGATTAAAATTATTAATAAAGAGCAAGATGCTATTAAAATACTAATACCAATACTCAGCAGATCTGCAAAAGAACCAAATGAAATTTCTTAAAACTAAAAAAAAAAAAAAAAAAGTAACAATTAAAATTTTAAAACTCAAGAAGGGGGCTTCCCTGGTGGAGCAGTGGTTGAGAGTCCGCCTGCTGATGCAGGGGACACGGGTTCGTGCCCGGTCCGGGAAGATCCCACATGCCGCAGAGCGGCTACGCCCGTGAGCCATGGCCGCTGAGCCTGTGCGTCCGGAGCCTGTGCTGTGCAACGGGAAAGGCCACAACAGTGAGAGGCCCGGGTACCTCAAGAAAAAAAAAAAAAAAACTCAAGAGGGTTGGTTTACCAGCAGATGAAACAAAGATTAAGAGAGATTCATGAAGTGGAAGATACAGCTGAAGGAATGTTCTAGAATGTATCACTTAAGCAATAAATACATAGAAAATTTGAGAGGTTAAGTGAAATGCAGCATAGAGTGACAAGGTATAATTTTTATAATTCAATTTTCAGAAGGTCAGAAAAGGGTGAATGGGACAGAGGCAATATTTGAGGAGATAATGGTTGATAATTTTCCAATATTCCAGAAAGACACAAATACACAGATTCAGGAAGCTCAAAAAACTCCCAAGTAGGATAAATAAAAAGAAATCAACACCTAAGCATAGTGATGTAAACTCTAATACCAAAGATAAACACATGATCTTAAGATCAAATACACAGAAAAGACATTACCTTAAAGGTAACAAACATAGAATGAGAGCTAACCTATCAATAACAACAGAAGCCAAAATTGGGGGACTGATCTCTTCAATGTGCTGAGAGAAAATAATAACCCAGAATATCTAGACAAAATATTTTTCAAAATAAGATATTAAAAAGGCATTTTCAAAAAAGCAAAACCTAGAACTCTGCCACCAATAGACCCTCACTAAAAGAAATTATAAAGGACATACTTTAAGGAAGGAAAATGACTCTAGAAGGAAGGTGGAAAATATATGAAGCCATGTGGAGCAAAGAAAGGGGTAAACATGTGGGCAAATCTAAACAAATAATGATGTCATGAAACAACTGCAACAACAATACCAGTTTTGTAGATGATGGTGTGTATATCCCACGACCCAGCAATTTCACTCCCAGGAATATACTTTAAAAGAATTTCCACCCAAGACTAGACTGGCATTTCTAAGCCTACTGGATAGTTCCTCCTGGATGCTGAGAACTAGCAACTCAATCTCATGGTTTCCAAGACCCATTCATCATCTTCCTCTGAGCCTGTTCTTCCTCTCTCTTTCCCTCCCCTAGTTACGTTAAAAGTATCGTCATTTTCCCAGTCACATAGTCTTAAAATTCCAGACTCACCTTTAACTCTTACCTATACCCTACTACACAACAATAATAAGTTCTCTAGCCCGAGAGATTCTAATTTAAAGTGACAATTCTTATTCAGGCCCTCAGGCCCTTTCACCTTAGCAACTCCACTAAATGTCTTTAAAAACAGCCTGGCTCAGGTCAGTCTTCTAAGATCCCTTAATGCTTCCAAATTTCTTATCAGTTAAAATCAGGATTTCTTAGTCTAGCAATTAAAGGCCCTCATAATCCAGTTCAAACATATCTTTCTAACACCAGTTTCTGCCATTTCCTCTAAAGTGTCCCCCTCCTTCCATCTCTAACATGAACTCTACAGTCTAGCCACATGTTAACACACCTGCTGTTGCCTGGGGAAAAGAACATTATAAGCTCCAGGTTTTTCAACATAAAATTTGTTCCGCTGAAATTTTTTTTTTCCTTCTCAGCCACATTACTTAAATACCTGAATCTCACTCATCCTTAAAGGCCCAGCTAGCTTACCTCCACTTTCATGACACTGTCCACTATCTCCCCTTCCCTCATTCCCTTAAAACCAGCACCACTTCATCTCAATCTCACCTACACGACTTTGCTATGTTTGGTATATTCTTATTAGCTGTGTGAATGTCTCATTCATGAAAATTAAGCTCCTAGATGTAAGGGTCCAAGTCTAACTTAATCATCTTGGTAGATCTCACAATGCTTAGCAAAGTAGCTTTCATGTAGCTCAATAAATATTGTTTGAACTGATCAATAAATTGGCCTTAAAAGCACATATTCAGTAATCACTAAATTGATGACCTATAAACTGAATCATGAGCATCCCAAATCCCTGTTCTTTGTCAATGTTTATTTTTAACCAAAGCAGCTAATGAGGTAAAAGATAAAAAATCAGGTTGGCCCAAGTTCTTTACAGGCTATCTCATCTCAGATGAAATGGGGAAAATGGTTCTTCTTTAGCCTAGGTAGGTGATTTACTATAGAAATGAGCCATGGAAATGAAGCTGGCTGTGGTTTTCATTTTCTTTCTTGTAGGTAAACTTTTGAGCTAATTATAGAAATCCCACATTATTCTTGAAAATATATTCAACTACTTAACAGAAATGTCCATCTAATTCAAAGGTTTTGGTAGATATATCCCCTAAGCTTCCTTTGGGGGGCAGGGGCCAAAAAAAAACCAGGGAACAAAGCAAGACAGTTTTATACCAGCAAGATCACAAAGAAATAGATATTATGAAGTGTTAAACTAGAGAACAGATATCTGTGTCTCTTTCTATATATTTGAGAGTACTTCAAACTCCAAATTCTGCAAACATCTGCTAAACATACCCCCCAAACCCACCAAGCCAGCAGCTGTGTGATCTATTCATATTCCCACTACCACCTGGAAAAATGCAAATTGTATAGCCTTGTTCATAAAAGAAAATAAATAAATGTCTCTGCTGAATTTCTATACTCCCTGTATCATCAAAGTTAACAGCCCTGCCAAGGGAGATTATACAATTAAGAATTAAAATCTTAATGACTTAAATATTCTAATCAGTCTTTGATATCACCTTAATTATATGATAGATGGCCAGAAAGGGAGAAATGTGATGTCCTGTAGAAATTTAAAGTCTCTTTAAATCAATAATAAGAATGAGAGTGAAAGTATATTTAACATTTATATTATCCTAGATCTACCATAGGACCAGACACTAAATATAGTGTTTTAAGAATTTATGTAAACTGATACTTTAAAAAATCATTCTGTAAACCTACAAACCATGTTACCTCCTTCCTGCCACATGACTGTTAATTCAAGATACAATATTCCACATAATTTGCTTTAAATTTAGCAAGTAACATTACTGAGAGTAATGAATGCATAGATAATCATTGAGACAGTATGAAAAATAAAATAGAAGTAAGTGCCAAGTTTTCCAAAGACGAGACAAATCAAAGGAGAAAGGACTACAAAAAAATTATAAATCAGATGGACATATTAAATAGGATCCTGAGGCAATGATCTAGTTTAATGTAACACTCAAAGAGCATAACAAAGTTCTTCTGTTCCCTTAAGCTAAGCGAACATCTTTGTATGGTTTCACAAAATTGACACATTTAAATAAAGTCCAAAGATGACTCCAGTTTCAATGTTAGTATTCCCTTTCCAGAGAGGGAAAAAAAACAAACAAACATGGCTCAATTATTTGTAAGTTGTTGATGTCTCATATAGATTGGGTCAATCTAAAAGAAATTCTTTAAATATACTATCATAATTATGCTACTACTACTTAATGAACCAAGTGAGAATACATAATTATGCATAAAGCAAGAGGCGATAAAAGGAAAAGATGAATCAAAAAGAAGCACTGGGCCTCCCTGGTGGCGCAAGTGGTTGAGAGTCCGCCTGCCGATGCAGGGGATACGGGTTCGTGCCCCGGTCTGGGAGGATCCCATATGCCGCGGAGCGGCTGGGCCCGTGAGCCATGGCCGCTGAGCCTGCGCGTCCGGAGCCTGTGCTCCGCAACGGGGGAGGCCACAACAGTGAGAGGCCCGCATACCGCAAAAAAAAAAAAAAAAAAAAGAAGCACTGGTTAAAGAAAAAATACCTCATTTGTACATGTCAGGAAAATGTTTCAAAAAGCAAGCACTTGAATTGTCACTGTCATGTCAAAGGGGGAAATGGCACACCATCAATTCCAAAATATGTTTTAGAGAAAACTTAATAGCTAAAAATATAAGATTTTAGGAAGAAATATATTTGGAGAGAAGAGAGATAAAAAGTATTATCTGTTTTCACTACCAGATATGGCACTGGTAATGAACAGAGAGGGAAAACTTCAAATGTCATTATGTTATAAACTTCAAGCTCTGACCTTATGCCTTAGCAACCTAACAAGTAATGTATCTTACAAGGTGGTCTAATGTGGTTTGGTAGGGAGGGACCATACTCTATTATCAGCTTCACTGGAAACACCAGTAATTCAAACAACTTTTAAAGAAATAGAGCTCCCTGCACAATGCCTTGAATACAGTAAGTGCTCACTTAATGTCTTGAGCATAAAAGAACATATCTAAGTGTGTTAACTAGGTTTCTGTTGCTGTAGCTCCATGTATGCTGATTTCTAGAAAGGTCAATTATCAAGTGATGCAAGAGTGAAGAGAAAAATGTAAATGCTTAGGAGGAAGAAAGGAATTCAAATAAACAGGGTGATTTCAGAAAATAAAGTAGAACACGGAATGCAGGAGTTTTGAATTGAATTTTGAATTTAATTATTAATTTTATTGAATAGGTAGGAGTTTGTTTCATCAACTGTTATTTCCCAACTACCATAAAGATATGTTCAGAAAAATCAAAGAACTATTTATACACAGAACAAACTCTATGAAACTCCATAACCTGAGAGATATTTTTATGTTGAAAATATAAATTCAAGAAGAGTTTTGTTCATCTGTAGTACTCCATAGTGGATTATTAAAGTTACTGTTTAACTGAAACTTTCTGAGGTGGAAACAGATTCTGTTTTCTCACTAAAATCCCTTGTCTAATTCTGTTTGATATTTTAATTTCTCATTTTATTAACTATGTTATCAAAGCAACTCAAATAGAGTACTAATATACGGCCATTACACAAGTTGGCAGTATTTTCTTTATGTTAGGTCAGGTAAGTACTTGCTACTTCCTCACCTTACATACTAATTATTATTTTTTAAATTAAACTTATTAATTATAACTAGGCTACCACATATGGGTTTGAGGTTTCATACCTCTGTCACACCAATGGGACATTCGAAAAGTGAAACCCAATGATTTGGGTAAAAATGTCATATCCTAACTACATTTTTAATGCTTTGCGCTCTGTTGATTTAAATTGTTTTTATTTTCCTTCATTCCAGTAACAATGACCACATACCTAGTATCTAGGTATTGCTCTGTCATACGATTCTCCACTAAAAGGAATCAGATTCCTCAGAGAAATAGCTATGCCATGGCTATAGAAGAGTAGGCACAAGATGAAACTAAAATATCTTTATATCAGCAAGTAAGGTAGTGCTAAAAGTGTAGGGAGGAGGTAGGTATGTCACAAGGATAGCTTAAGGGGGTTCCCTCTGACCAAATCTGGGAAAAGTTGAGCACCAAAATCATTCAGTAATGCATTATGAACCACTGCAAAAGAGGATTTTATAAGTCCGTAGTGATAACAAATCAATCATTAAGTAGATACATCAATATACTGATCGATTGATAGATGAGAAAGGAGAGGTCTTGCTTACAACAGAATGCTGATTACCAAATGTGTGGAGGGAGGTTGGAAAATCATCATTTTACAACCATTATGGAAAATATCGGATAACCGAAGGGAACATTTTGATGACAAGCAGGAGATCTGCATGGTCTTCAAATGTCTCTCTACACGCTGCTTACTAGTTTCGAAGGAAAAATAGTAATTACACACTGGAGAAATCATATAATACCTCGACCAAGTGATCAAAATGAATGCTATCTATGAGGGACAGACAGAGATTGTGTGCCTCTAGATGTGATACTTGAAACAGCATGACCTCTGTATAATTCTGACCAAGAATGCATATCCTAAATCTAATCATGAGGAAACATTAGATATATTCAAGATGAAAAAACATCCTGTTAAAGAAAAGGAGATACATATTGCTCAAAAATGTCAATGTTTTAAAAGACAAAGAATGGCTGTGGAAATGTTCCCAGATTCGAGGAGGCTGAAGAAGAAACGGAGCCAAAGATGATGATGGGGTTGATGGGAGAGGAGTGAGATAGAAAAAGATGGGAGGGCGGAATGAGGTCAACAGTAGGTGAATCTGGGTAAAACATATATTCGAGTGTTCTTTGAAATATTCTCACAATTTCTGTCAGTATGAAATGATTTCCAAATAAAAACTTAAAATATAACTCATCTTTCCTTAGTGTTTCTTAGTTTACTATGTTATGCTATTTTCCTGGTCTTATTTTAAAGATATGCCTATTTAATGATATTTATGATGATATATATTTAATGATGCCATTTAAATGATATTACAGAATAAGAGGAAAACCTGAAGCATTAAATCACACCATCACTAACAGCTTGGAATCCTGTATCAAGGGGGTACAAATATACATAGCATATATTTATATTTGTCTACACTAAAAGCTAAGATACAAGTTTCATAGAAATGTCTCAAATTTATTTTCATAGAATCATAAAACAGAATCAGAGGATCCCTTAAAAATCTTTTTTTTCTACAACTTTATTGGAGTATAATTACTTTACAGTGGTTTGTTTCTGCTTTATAACAAAGTGAATCAGTTATACATATACATCTTTTCCCTTACCCCTTCCCTCTTGCGTCTCCCTCTTTCCCACCCTCCCTATCCCACCCCTCCAGGCAGTCACAAAGGACTGATCTAATCTCCCTGTGCTATGCGGCAGCTTCACGCTAGCTATCTACCTTACGTTTGGTAGTGTATATATGTCCATGCCTCTGTTTCACTTTGTCACAGATTACCCTTCCCCCTCCACATATCCTCAAATCCATTCTCAAGTAGGTCTGTGTCTTAATTCCTGTTTTACCCCTAGGTTCTTCATGACATTTTTTTTAAATTCCATATATATGTGTTAGCATACGGTATTTCTCTTTCTCTTTCTGACTTACTTCACTCTGTATGACAGACTCTAGGTCTATCCACCTCATTACAAATAGCTCAATTTCGTTTCTTTCTATGACTGAGTAATATTCCATTGTATATATGTGCCAAATCTTCTTTATCCATTCATCCGATGATGGATACTTAGGTTGTTTCCATCTCTGGGCTATTGTAAATAGAGCTGCAATGAACATTTTGGTACATGACTCTTTTTGAATTATGGTTTTCTCAGGGTATATGCTCAGTAGTGGGATTGCTGGGTCATATGGTAGTTCTATTTGTTTTTTTTTTTTAAGGAACCACCATACTGTTCTCCATAGTGGCTGTACCAATTCACATTCCCACCAGCAGTGCAAGAGTATTCCCTTTTCTCCACACCCTCTCCAGCATTTATTGTTTCTAGATTTTTTAATGATGGCCATTCTGATTGGTGTGAGATGATATCTCATTGTAGTTTTGATTTGCATTTCTCTAATGATTAAAGATGTTGAGCATTCTTTCATGTGTTTGTTGGCAATCTGTATATCTTCTTTGGAGAAATGTCTGTTTGGGACTTCAGCCCAATTTTGGATTGGGTTGTTTGTTTTTTTGTTATTGAGCTGCATGAGCTGCTTATAAATATTGGAGATAAATCCTTTGTCAGTTGCTTCATTTGAAAAAATTTTCTCCCTTCCTAAGGATTGACTTTTGGACTCATTTACAGTTTCCTTTGCTGTGCAAGGCTTTTAAGTTTCATTAGGTACCATGTGTTTATTTTTGTCTTTATTTCCATTTCTCTAGGAGGTGGGTCAAAAAGGATCTTGCTGTGATTTATGTCATAGAGTGTTCTGCCTGTTTTCCTCTAAGAGTTTGATAGTCTGTGGCCTTACATTTAGGTCTTTAATCCATTTTGAGCTTATTTTTGTGTATGGTGTTAGGGAGTGATCTAATCTCATAAATTTACATGTCCCTGTCCAGTTTTCCCAGCACCATTATTGAAGAGGCTGTCCTTTCTCCACTGTACATTCCTGCCTCCTTTATCAACGATAAGGTGACCATATGTGTGTGGGTTTATCTCTGGGCTTTCTATCCAGTTCCATTGATCTATCTTGCTGTTTTTGTGCCAGTACCATACTGTCTTGATTACTGTAGCTTTGTAGTATAGTCTGAAGTCAGGGAGCCTGATTCCTCCAGCTCCATTTTTCGTTCTCAAGATTGCTTTGGCTATTCTGAGTCTTTTGTTTTTCCAAACAAATTGTGAAATTTTTTCTCCTAGTTCTGTGAAAAATGCCAGTGGTAGTTTGATAGGGATTGCATTGAATCTGTAGATTGCTTTGGGTAGTAGAGTCATTTTCACAATGTTGAATCTTCCAATCCAAGAACATGGTATATCTCTCCATCTGTTTGTATCACCTTTAATTTCATTCATCAGTGTCTTATAATTTTCTACATACAGGTCTTTTGTCTCCTTAGGTAGGTTTATTCCTAGATAGTTTTTTCCTTTTGTTGCAATCGTAAATGCCAGTGTTTTCTTGATTTCACTTTCAGATTTTTCGTCATTAGTATATAGGAACGACAGAGATTTCTGTGCATTAATTTTGTATCCTGCTACTTTACCAAATTCATTGATTACCTCTAGTAGTTTTCTGGTGGCACCTTTAGGATTACCTATGTATAGTGTTATGTCACCTGCAAACACTGACAGCTTTACTTCTTCTTTTCTGATTTGGATTCCTTTTATTTCCTTTTCTTCTCTGATTGCTGTGGCTAAAACTTCCAAAACTATGTTGAATAAGAGTGGTGAGAGTGGGCAACCTTGTCTTATTCCTGATCTTAGTGGAAATGCTTTCAGTTTTTCACCACTGAGGATGATGTTGGCTGTGGGTTTGTCATATATGGCCTTTATTATATTGAGAAAAGTTCACTTTAAGCCTACTATCTGCAGGGTTTTTATCAAAAATGGGTGTTGAATTTTGTCAAAAGCTTTCTCTGCATCTATTGAGATGATCATATGGTATTTCCCCTTCAATTTGTTAATATGGTGTTTCACGTTGATTGATTTGCGTATATTGAAGAATCCTTGCATTCCTGGAATAAACCCCACTTGATCATGGTTTATGATCCTTTTAATGTGCTGTTGGATTCTGTTTGCTAGGATTTTGTTGAGGATTTTTGCATCTATGTTCATCAATGATATTGGCCTGTAGCTTTCTTTCTTTGTGACATCCTTGTCTGGTTTTGGTATCAAGGTGATGGTGGCCTCATAGAATGAGTTTGGGAGTGTTCCTCCCTCTGCTACATTTTGGAAGAGTTTGAGACAGATAGGTGTTAGCTCTTCTCTAAAAGTTTCAGAGAATTCGCCTGTGAAGCCATCTGGTCCTGGGCTTTTGCTTGTTAGCAGATTTTGAATGACAATTTCAATTACAGTACTTGTGATTGGTCTGTTCATATTTTCTATTTCTTCGTGATTCAGTCTTGGCAGGTTCTGCATTTCTAAGAATTTGTCCATTTCGTCCAGGTAGTCCATATTATTGGCATAGAGTTGCTTGTAGTAATCTCTCATGATCTTTTGTATTTCTGCAGTGTCAGTTGATACTTCTCCTTTTTCAATTCTCATTCTATTCATTTGAGTCTTCTCCCTTTTCTTCTTGATGAGTCTGGCTAATGGTTTATCAATTTTGTTTATCTTCTCAAAGAACCAGCTCTTAGTTTTATAGATCTTTGCTATTGTTTCCTTCATTTCTTTTTCATTTATTTCTGATCTGATTTTTATGATTTCTTTCCTTCTGCTAACTTTGGGGGTTTTTTTGTTCTTCTTTCTCTAATTGCTTTAGGTGCAAGGTTAGGTTGTTTATTTGAGATGTTTCCTGTTTCTTAAGGTGGGATTGTATTGCTATAAACTTCTCTCTTAGAACTGCTTTTGCCGCATCCTATAGGTTTTGGGTCATCTTGTCTCCATTGTCATTTGTTTCTAGGAATTTTTTTTATTTCCTCTTTGATTTCTTCAGTGATCACTTCGTTATTTTGTAGTGTATTGTTTAGCCTCCATGTGTTTGTATTTTTTACAGATCTTTTCCTGTAATTGATATCTAGTCTCATAATGTTGTGGTCGGAAAAGATACCTGATACAATTTCAATTTTCTTAAATTTACCAAGGCTTGATTTGTGTCCCAAGATATGATCTATCCTGGAGAATGTTCCATGAGCACTTGAGAAGAATGTGTATTCTGTTGTTTTTGGATGGAATGTCCTATAAATATCAATTAAGTCCATCTTGTTTAATGTACCATTGAAAGCTTGTGTTTCTTTATTTATTTTCATTTTGGATTATTTGTCCATTGGTGAAAGTGGGGTGTTAAAGTCCCCTACGATGAATGTGTTACTGTCGATTTCCCCTTTTATGGCTGTTAGCATTTGCCTTATGTATTGAGGTGCTCCTATGTTGGGTGCATAAATATTTACAATTGTTATATCTTCTTCTTGGATCGATCCCTTTGTCATTATGTAGTGTCCTTCTTTGTCTGTTCTAATAGTCTTTATTTTAAAGCCTATTTTTTTCTGATATGAGAATTGCTACTCCAGCTTTCTTTTGGCTTCCATTTTCATGGAATATCTTTTTCCATCCCCTTACTTTCAGTCTGTATGTGTCCCTAGGTCTGAAGTGGGTCTCTTGTAGACAGCATATATATGGGTCTTGTTTTTGTATCCATTCAGCCAATCTGTGTCTTTTGGTGGGAGCATTTAGTCCATTTACATTTAAGGTAATTATCGATATGTATGTTCCTATTCCCATTTTCTTAATTGTTTTGGGTTCGTTATTGTAGGTCTTTTCCTTCTGTTGTGTTTCTTGCCTAGAGAAGTTCCTTTAGCATTTGTTGTAAAGCTGGTTTGGTGGTGCTGAACTCTCTCAGCTTTTGCTTGTCTGTAAACATTTTAATTTCTCCATCAGATCTGAATGAGATCCTTGCTGGTTAGAGTAATCTTTGATGCAGGTTTTTCCCCTTCATCACTTTAAATATGTCCTGCCAGTCCCTTCTGGCTTGCAGAGTTTCTGCTGAAAGATCAGCTGTTAACCTTATGGAGATTCCCTTGTGTGTTATTTGTTATTTTTCCCTTGCTGCTTTTAATATGTTTTCTTTGTATTTAATTTTTGATAGTTTGATTAATATGTGTCTTGGCGTATTTCTCCTTGGATTTATCCTGTATGGGACTCTCTGTGCCTCCTGGACTTGATTAACTATTTCCTTTCCCATATTAGGAAAGTTTTCAACTATAATCTCTTCAAATATTTTCTCAGTCCCTTTCTTTTTCTCTCCTTTTTCTGGAACCCCTATAATTCGAATGTTGGTGCATTTAATGTTGTCCCAGAGGTCTCTGAGACTGTCCTCTGTTCTTTTCATTCTTTTTTCTTTCTTTGCTCTGCAGTCGTTATTTCCACTATTTTATCTTCCACATCACTCATCCATTCTTCTGCCTCAGTTATTCTGCTATTGATCCCATGTAGAGTATTTTCAATTTCATTTATTGTGTTGTTCATCATTGCTTGTTTCATCTTTAGTTCTTCTATGTCCTTGTTAAATGTTTCTTGCATTTTGTCTATTCTATTTCCAAGATTTTGGATCAGCTTTACTATCATTATTGTGAATTCTTTTTCAGGTAGACTGCCTATTTCTTCTTCATTGGTTAGGTCTGGTGGGTTTTTATCTTGCTCCTTCTCCTGCTGTGTGTTTTTCTGTCTTCTCATTTTGCTAACCTTACTGTGTTTGGGTCTCCTTTTTGCAGGCTGTAGGTTCGTAGTTCCCGTTTTTTTCTGGTGTCTGTCCCCAGTGGCTAAGGTTGGTTCAGTGGGTCGTGTAGGCTTCCTGGTGGAGGGGACTAGTGCCTTTGTTCTGGTGGATGAGGCTGGATCTTGTCTTTCTGGTGGGCAGGTCTGGTGGTGTGTTTTGGGGTGTCTGTGGACTTATTATCATTTTAGGTAGCATCTCTGCTAATGGGTGGCATTGTGTTCCTGTGTTGCTAGTTGTTTGGCATACCGTGTCCAACACTGTAGCTTGCTGGTCATTGACTGAAGCTGGGTTCTGGTGTTGGGATGGAGATCTCTGGAAGATTTTCGCCGTTTGATATTATGGGGAGCAGGGAGGTCTCTTGTGGACCAGTGTCCTGAAGTTGGCTCTCCCAGCTCAGAGGCTGAGCACTGACTCCTGGCTGCAGCAACAAGAGCCTTTCATCCACACGGCTCCTCAATTTGGGACGATTTGTTGTCTATTCATGTATTCCACAGATGCAGGGTACATCACGTTGATTGTGTAGCTTTAATCTGCTGCTTCTGAGGCTGCTGGGAGGGAGAGATTTCCCTTTCTCTTCTTTGTTCTCACAGCCCCAGGGTCTCAGCTTTGGATTTGGCCCCTCCTCTGTGTGTAGGTCACCGGAGGGCGTCTGTTCTTTGCTCAGACAGGACGGGGTTAAGGGAGCAGCCACTTCGGGGACTCTGTCTCACTCAGGCCAGGGGGGAGGAAGGGGCATGGAGTGTGGGGCAAGCCTGCGGCGGCAGAGGCCAGCGTGACATTACACCAGCACAAGGCATACCGTGCGCTCTCCCGGGGAAGTCGTCCCTGGGTCCCAGGACCCCAGCAGTGGCAGGCTGCACAGGCTCCCCGGAAGGGGGGGTGGACAGTGACCTGCGCTCGCTCACAGGCCTTTTGGCAGTGGCAGCAGCAGCCCCAGCATCCCATGCCCGTCTCTGGGGTCCGCACTTTCAGCCGCGGCTTGCGCCCGTCTCTGGAGCTCCTTTAAAAGCAGCGCTCTTAATCCCCTCTCCTCGCGCACCAGGAAACAAAGAGGGAAGAAAAAGTCTCTTGCCTCTTTGGCAGGTCCAGACATTTTCCCGGACTCCCTCCCGGCTAGCCGTGGCACACGAATCCCCTTCAGGCTGTGTTCACACCGTCAGCCCCAGTCCTCTCCCTGCGCTCCGACTGAAGCCCGAGCCTCGTCTCCCAGCCCCGCCCACCCCGGTGGGCGAGCAGACAAGCCTCTCGGGCTGGTGAGTGCCAGTGGGCACCGATACTCTGTGCGGGAATCTCACTGCTTTGCCTTCCGCACCCCTGTTGCTGCGCTCTTCTCCGTGACTCGGAAGCTTTCCCCCTCCACCACCCACAGTCTCCGCCCACAAAGGGGCTTCCTAGTGTGTGGAAACCTTTCCTCCTTCACGGCTCCTTCCCACTGGTGCAGGTCCCGTCCCTATCCTTTTGTCTCTGTTTATTCTTTTTTCTTTTGCCCTACCCAGGTACGTGGGGAGTTTCTTGCCTTTTGGGAGGTCTGAGGTCTTCTGCCAGCGTTCAGTAGGTGTTCTGTAGGAGTTGTTCCACGTGTAGATGTATTTCTGGTGTATCTGTGGGGAGGAAGATGATCTCCGCATCTTACTCTTCCGCCATCTTCCCCGGAAGTCCTTAAAAATATCTTAACACAGCCTCCCCATGTTTCTGTGTATGAAACTGAGGTCACACAGTCACAGAGAACCAAGACTAAAACACTAGGACTCCCTTTGAGCCTTGTTACCTCCCAATATATAATCTTGGCTAACCTGACCAATCTAAACTGTTTCAAGTAAGTCCCTTACAGACCATTCCTATGAAACAGAGTAGAAAGCACATTTCATCTCTGAAATCATGACTGTCATGTTATTTTAAAATCATTTTTTCTTAAAGAGGAGTATGTAAACCTAACTGATCAATCTAAGCTTGACAAATTGATTATAATCATAGCTAGCCATCATTGTCATTCCACTTAAACTGTCCTCATTAAATGTACCATCCAAACTAGATAAACACAATGGAATCCATTTTCATTGGGCTACCTCTAACAGTGCATGAGTTATCTTCATTCAGTCATCAGTTTATAAGGTAATTCGTTTGCCAATGTTTAATTTTCATATTACCCTTGTGAGGTAAATAGGTAGTAGCTAGCATAATCCAGCTACACCATTTTTTTCCATTATCTTCAGATCTCTTGGTCACTCCCCTTCATTTACTGAGGACTTGACCAACTGAGTTTATCTTTTTGTCCACTTTAAATTCTTTTGTTTTCAATGACTTTATCAGCCACATCGCAAACCTATCTAGTCTCTCAATTTCCTGTGCTTCTTTAAATCTCTGTTGTACTGAATTCAACTAAAGCCATTCAATCCCATGGCTACACCATGGTCACCAAAAATAACTCAACCACCTAAATCCCAATTCAATCACAATATCTGATGATCTTTTCTCCCATAGTTCCTGCTTAATTGATTAAGTAACCCTGCTGAATCAATCTCTAAGTGTCATTGAAACCACCAGTCCTTTGACCCACCATCCATCATTCCTCTCCTGTCCTCAGTTTTCTCCCCCTCTAGTTTAAATTCCAAGGCCAAATAAGTATTACTAGGCATTAGTAATCATTTTCTAACATACCATACTCAACGCACTTTCCTATTAATGCTTCTACTCTATTTCCTAGGCCTGCATTTTCACAGCTGAGTATTTCTGAAAAAAAAAATGACATAACTGGGAAGAGTCATATCACTCTAAAGTAATAATCATCAATTTCAAATGAATACTCAATATTGCCCAGCAATGGTGGCAACTCTATACCAACAATTATTTCAGTTTTTTCATATGATCTACTCCTCATCAAATCATACTGTTGCTAAACTGTTAGGTGATAACCCTGATGACTAACCCATGAGAAAACAGAAATCACTAATCAAATGGAAACATTCTAATCATGCCACTAGCAAATAAACCTGCATTTACACCACCTCCCTCTTTCCTATTATAAAGGAGAAAAGGATTCTCCTATCAAAGGTAAGTTCTTCTACATATGGATCTAGTATTCTTCTCTTTTCAGTTTTTTTTAATCACTCTTCTATATCTTCAACCTTTCTTTCTCAACTCTATTATTCCCAACAGCATTCAAAGATGCTTTAGCATTTCCCATCTGAACAAAAATCTTAAATCCCCTACTAACATACACCCTGCAGATACCACCCTCTCTGTGCTCTTCCAGAACCAAGCCTCTCAAGAGTTATCTAGCCACAGTGCATACACCTTCTCACCTCCTATTTCACTCTTCAACTCACTCCAACATGGCATCTAGGTCAAACTCTATTCTGAAACTTCCTAAGGGCATCAATGACCCCAATGTTGCCAGCTCAACTGATATTTCACAGTCCTTCTCCCTAATCTGTCAGATCATATCTTCCTTCTTGGAACATTTTCTTATCTTGGTTCTCTGACACCATATTATTCCACTTTTTTCTGGCCATACTCTGCTCGATTTCCTTTGCTGAATCTTCCTCCCTTCTCCAATCTCTAACTGATAGAATACACCAGGGCTTGGTCCCATACTTCCTTTCCTTCTACACATACACATTATCAAAAAGTGATTTCATGCAGACACATTATTTTAATATGATCTGTGTGACAATGATCTTAAATTGATATCTTTAGCTATAATTAATCTTTGGAATTCCAGACTCAAATCCAACTACTTACCTGACATCTTCACTATGATCTCTTCCTAGAAGGTATCTCAAACATAACGTGGCCAAAGCAAAATTCTTCATTCCTAACCCTGACCCTACCACTAGCCAAGTCTTCCCTTTCTCAATAAATGGCACCATCATCCAGTTGCTTGGGCCAAACAATTAGGAGTCTTTCTTGATTCTTTTTTGTCTTTTATCCCACACATCCAGTTCATCATCAAGTCTTGTTGACTCCAGCCCCAAGACATATCTCAAAAGCAACTAAAACTGAACAATACAAACTGAGAAAGAGTGGGCTGGAGAAGAAGGAAACCCAGAGAGTATGGAGTCATGTATAAATGTCCTCTATGAGAGCTGGAGTGATCAGCTATATCAAATGGTGCTGAGAGGTTAAAACAATAATTACAAAGCAAACATTGAAGGTCACTGGTGATCTTGACAAGAGTAGACTCTGGAGTGATGGGGATGAAAGTTTAGTTGGAGGGGACTGAAGAAAGAGAGTAAGATGAGAATGCAAAGTCAGCAACTAACATAGAAATCTTTCAAGGGGTTTTGCTCTCTGGAAAGCATAGAGATTAGTAACAGCTGCAGAGGGTGATGAGGTCAAGAGTGGTTCTTTTTTTTTCAAGAGAGGAGATACTAAGGCATGTTAGTATGTGGCTGAAAATGATCCATTTGTGATAAAAAAAAATAAATATAGCATGGGGAAAGGAGATAAATCACTGAGGAGTGGGAACCACTGCACAAGTGGACAGGCTATTTTTCCACAGGTGGAGGGATTCTTTTGATCCACAGTCATAGGAAAAGGTACACTTATAGATGCAGGGCAATTTGGTAGATTTCACAGGGGGAGATGAAGGAACTCTTAATTGAGTGCTTCTAGATTTGTCAAAGAATTGTGAGGCGGGTAATCAGAGTGTGCGTGTATATCTGTTTGTCTGTATGTGTCTGTGTGGTGTGTGCTTTGGGTATTGAGAACTTGGTCATGAAAGAGGTTAAAGAAAAGGTATAAATTAGCTATGTTAAAGAGAAGATACTAGGCAATTTATTAACACAAGGCAGAACTGAGTGTCTATTTGGTCATGTATAAGGTTTTCTAAAACGTTTTTTTTAATTGAAGTATAGTTGACTTACAATGTGCTAATTTCTGCTGTATAGCAAAGTGACTCAGTTATACACATATATACATTCTTTTTTATATTCTTTTCCATTATGGTTTATCCCAGGAGACTGGATATAGTTCCTTGTGCTATACAGTAGGACCTTGTTGATTATGCATTCTATATGTAATAGTTTGCATTTACTAACCCCAAACTCCCAGTCTATCCCTTTCCCTCCCCACTGACCTTGGCAACCACAAGTCTGTTCTCCACGTGTGTGAGTCTGTTTCTGTTTTGTAGACAGGTTCATTTGTGCCATATTTTAGAGTCCACATATAAGTGATATCATATGGTATTTGTCTTGTGTAAGATTTAACAAAAAATTTTATATAAATATAAAATATATGTCTATATAGTGGATTTTCTTTTACTGCCAAATTAGAATTTCTTATTATACAGCAAAGTATTTTTGAAAGATAAAACATCACATATTTCCATTGTTGTATGCCCAGACAGAAACTCTGTTATAATAGTTCACAAATGAAATGACATTCTTGTAGACAAAAAAGTTATTCATTTTCCTTTATACAAGTCTATCTCTGTATAGAGATGTCATGAATTAATTTGAAGATACAGAAGCATACAATTAATATTGCACCGTGGTAAAACTATACTCATTTCAAACATGTTTCTATTATTCTGTGGTTTACCATTACATGATCAGAAAGCATTATGTCTTAATGTCAAGAGTATTTATTTAAAATTATATCAAGTAAGCAAGTTGTATTTACAATACCAGCAGCACTGGCTGCAACTGTTTGCCTTCCTTTTAGCATTTTAATTTAGAGCTTTCTAAATGCAAATTAGGCAAAGAAAGTCTCTGTTCACTAGATGGTAAGTAGTTTTTTTTTTTAATATCTCACCTGTATTAGCTGTGTTATTTTATTGGGAGTATACGTACAGACAGCCTTCATGCATGGCCCTCAAAATAATTTATAAATATTAAAAGCACACCTACAATTCCCTCCTCCAAAATCTCTGCAATGTACCATTAAAATTATCCTCCAGAAAAGGCAAAATATCACTATGTTTACCTAAAGAAGTAAGCTGTTGATTACTTTTTTCTTATTGAAACATTCTCCTTTCTCACTGGGGGGACAATGTGGTTTCCTGTTTCTCACTCCTTTTTGATTGTTCTTTTCATCCTCTTAATTGGCTGTTTGTTCTTCTCTGTGTCCATGACTTTGGCCTTTCAAGTCTCTGCTCCATTTTTATTACAGGGAACTAAAACACTGGGGCTAAGTAGCAGAGGGAGTTTTCAAAAAGTCATCAAATCCTCTCCCTCTGTCAAGCAAAGATAGCAAAGAATTCAAGAGATAAAGCCTTTTGTGAAAAATGACTCATCTTAAGTTCTCCAAAATTGAAATGCTAAAACTGGTGAAGCTTGTCCACATTCACAAAAAGGAATTCACTCATTTGAAAAAATACCAACAGGGAAAACAGTCTAATCCCAGTAACATTTGCAGCCATAAATATATGAACTTTATTATCAAAAAACAATGTCCACTTGATTTTGCCAGCTTTCACTCTAGATAACACAAAAGAAATCTCATTTTAAACATCTAAATAAGTAAATTTGCACTATCAAAACTAATGTCCATGCATTTTAATCTATAGATACTGTCAGACAAGTGTGGTTTAAAAATCCAAACTTTGGGCCTCCCTGGTGGCGCAGGTGGTTGAGAGTCCGCCTGCCGATGCAGGGGATGCGGGTTCGTGCCCCGGTCTGGGAGGATCCCATATGCCGCGGAGCGGCTGGGCCCGTGAGCCATGGCCGCTGAGCCTGCGCGTCCGGAGCCTGCGCGTCCGGAGCCTGTGCTCCGCAACGGGGGAGGCCACAACAGTGAGAGGCCCGCGTACAGCAAAAAAAAAATAAATAAATAAATAAAAATCCAAACTTTAAGGTTGTTTAAAAAATAAAAGCATCTTCATGTGGCACATATATACAATGGAATATTACTCAGCCATAAAAAGAAATGAAGTTGAGTTATTTGTAGTGAGGTGGATGGACCAAGAATCTGTCATACAGAGTGAAGTAAGTCAGAAAGAGAAAAACAAATACTGTATGCTAACATGTATATATGGAATCTAAAAAAAAAATGGTTCTGAAGAACCTAGGGGCAAGATGGGAATAAAGATGCAGGTGTAGAGAATGGACTTGAGGACATGGGGAGGGGGAAGGGTCAGCTGGGACGAAGTGAGAGAGTGGCATGGACATATATACACTACCAAATGTAAAACAGATAGCTAGTGGGAAGCAACCACATAGCACAGGGAGATCAGCTCAGTGCTTTGTGACCACCTAGAGGGGTGGGACAGGGAGGGTGGGAGGGAGATGCAAGAGGGAGGAGATATGGGGATATATGTATATGTATAGCTGATTCACTTTGTTATACAGCAGCAACCAATACAACACTGTAAAAGCAATTATACTCCAATAAAGATGTTAAAAAAATTAAAAAAATAAAAGCATCTTCAATGGAATTTATAGCTACTTAAAAACAGCTGGTTGAAAAACTGATTTATTTTGACCAGTTACGGTGAGTTCCAAATTTTAGCAGTGGTTTTCAGCATAAACTCAATTAAATTTTTCCTCAGTGCCAAGTAGCAAACAAAATAAACAAGATGATAATAAGCAATAGTTTCTCCAGTTTCGTGATAATTGTTTCATTTCTTTTATTCTTATGGGACTGTCAAAGTTGAACTGACCTCACAAAACAAAAATAAGCACAAATAGGATTTCAGTCCTTTAGGTTAACACACACAGACAATAAAGGTTGCTATTATTATAGTAAAACTCAAAGGTCAAGCATTCTTATTTTAAAATGTAATATAGTTAAAAGAATTTTGACTAGACTTTATTTTCAATGACTGACTCAACTATTTTCTGGATTTTATCTTATGACATTAGAAATGGTCCAATAGTCACTCAATGAAAACATAAATCAGAAGCCTGAGAGGGAGAAAATAAAGTACTAGCTTCCCGATTTACATAGAAAGAGGACTGTAGTTCTATACTGAATAGGAAATTTTCCCAAAGCACAGCCATTAGCTATGAAAAGAAAGCTCTCTCATGTTCAGTAAATTCATGTAAGAAACATTAGAAATGTATTCATGGATCAAGAAGAAGTCCAATTTGGTCTATGACAATATTACAGTCATTATTATAACAACAAATTACTAGTGACTAATGGCAATGTTTTCCATGTACATTATTCTATTTAATCACACTAACAACCATATGAGAAAGGTATTATTATCATGACTCAGAAGAAACTGAGATTTAGAGAAGGTAAAATATTTTCTCTTGGTTGCATAGCAGCTAAGATTTAAACTCAGATTTCCTAACTTCAAATCATATGTTCTCAATTAAACTCTTGCTGGAACAATAACAACTAACCTCTGCAAGAGCAATAGTCAGCAGATTATGTAAGAATTTACCAAGAAATTATGCTAACGCCTAGCCTGGAGGCATCATGGCCAGCTAGTCAATGTATAATCTTACAACTAAAAAGAAAAAAGAATGATAGAACTAGAAAAGAAAATAAATTAACTCAAATAAGTCTATATTTATACTCCTCATTTCTGCTGATATTTACTTACTTATTATTTATTTATTTATTTGGAATGCTTTGTTCCACTAAAAAAAATTGATCCACCCATTCAGGGAATGTAAATATTAGAATTCTTTTTTACTAACTGATAGACTTATTGCAGAAAATTTACAAGGGGAAATTCATTAAGTGAAGTCAAAATTTCCCATTAACTTACACTTCCCCAGAAGCAAGGAATAATTAGTTTCAAGGAAAAATACTGCTTTTTCTAATGCCTCCACTAACTTCTAATAAGGAAGACATGAAGAAATGTCCATCACAAACAGGAAAATGCCCAGAACGGCCACCAATTAAAACAGCCCCCATACATCATTTCCTTGCAAATAAATGTCTGAAATATAATTGGAACAGGCCACCCCTGTGGAACTTAGGGAAACACTTCACAAGCAGAAATCTAAAGTCAGTAATCAGTTATTATACCATTTGGTCAGCAAAGGGTTTTCCCTTTTAAAGCCTTTTGTCACACATTACCTCATTTCATCACTGAGGTGCATAGGTTGGTGACTTCCTGCAGAGTCTCTCGGAGTGTCTTAACACTCAATAAACAAATTTTATTTATTGAGCACTCAATAAATAGTTACTGGAGAAAGGTACAGTCTAAATTAATGAATGAATAACCTAAAGAAGTGACTACACCATCATCAAAGGATGAGCCAAATATCAGTACACATATACAGGACATTATGTATTTGTCAAAACCTATAGAATGTACATCACAAAGAGTGAACTCTGATGTAAACTATAAACTTTAGTTAATAATAATGTATCAAAACTGGTTCACCAGGCTTCCCTGGTGGCACAGTGGTTGAGAGTCCGCCTGCCGATGCAGGGGACACGGGTTCGTGCCCCGGTCCGGGAAGATCCCACATGCCGCGGAGCGGCTGGGCCTGTGAGCCATGGCCGCTGAGCCTGCGCGTCCGGAGTCTGTGCTCCGCAACGGGAGAGGCCACAACAGTGAGAGGCCCACGTATCGCAAAAAAAAACAAAAAACAAAAAACAAAAAAAAACTGGTTCACCAATTGTGACCAATGTACCACATTAATGATAAGGGAAATTCTGTGGGGGGAGGGAAGGGGCATATGAGAACTCTGAACTTTCTGCTTAAATTTCCTGTAAGCCTAAAACTGCTCCAAAAAGAAAGTCTATTAAAAAAAAATGAACAGTATATTTTCAAATTAAGAAATGCCAGACCTGTCTGAAAAGCTAACTTATTATTATTATTTTGAAAACAGGAAAAAGAACAAAAAGCAAGAAAAATTTAAAAAAAAGATCTGTTACTAATACTTCCCATGAAAGGTTACAGTCATCAAAAGAAAGACAACCAAAAGAAAAACAATGAACACCATATGTATTACTTAGATTTTTAAAATCTAGCACTGCAAAAGCGCCTCCAACAATGTGTATAAAAATGTGTCAATCTACATATTAAAATGAAAACCCTCAAAAAAACCCAAACACAGACTAATAAAGCTGATATACATGAAATTCAAAGTACATTCAATGCAACCACAAGTCTCAAATCGCTGGGAAAGATAAACCACCCAGAGGCAGGCTTGCTCAAAGCCCTGACATCTGATGATGTGAGCTACAGTCCTGTCAGGTCAGGAGGGAATAATATATTTCATCTGAGGCCCCAACAAATTTCCAGCCTATAACAATTCCAAGCTGGGAAATGATGGCTATCCCAAACTGCTGTGAGACCTGTGAATTAAGTAGTACTCACACTGACTGAGATATGTTTGTTAAGTTATGTAAACTGTGAAAAACAGTTACTTTTGTCTCCCTATGTTAACAAACACATAAGTGTGTTTAATGAATGCTTTTCATAATAGCGCCATAGACAGAACACCACCACAGACACCACATTCTGGAAAAACCCTCAAATGGCTAGGTTATTTGCCAAGTCTCATAGAGTTTTTGACAAGAATCATGCACTATAGTAGCCTAGCTTCTATTAGATCAAGAAAATATTATACTCCCATATATTATGAGTACAAAGTAAAAGTGTAATGGGATCAATACCAATAAAGTCTCTACAACATAGTGTGGCTGTCCAGGACTCAAGCAAGTTCACTTTTTCCAGTGAAGTCTGCATGCCTGAGAAAGAAAACAAAAGCAGTGTCTCTGGGTTTGACTCATCTGCACAGTGAGATTTTCAGACTTAAGGTCGCTTTCAGATTGAATATGGTTTGGTTTGATGACATAGCTATGACCCACTTGAGTCTTAGGAAACTTGAATGTTCTACACACATGCATATATTGTTCTGCCAATACAAGAGCTCCAAGCCAATATGTGTACAGTGACAGGGAACTCCTCCCAGAGAGCAGGAGAAGCTGGCTCAGCTCCAACCACAAATAGAAATGATAGAAGTGGATTGAAATCCTGCCAAGAGACTGTCACAGATGGAGACTCAGGAAGGAGAATATGAAAATAACAAAGCTTAGCTCCCTCTGAATGGAAGCCAGGGATAATGAATAGCACTACTTGTATAATTTCTCTTGAGTCTATATTACAATTATTATACTCTCCCCTGTGTCCCTGGAGTAACTAAAGTAAAATTTTTCTACCTATACGGGAAATTCTGGTTTAAATGGTTCCACCAGCTTTCCACGAAAACAAACAAAAACACTTTTTTTTGTGAACAAAAAAAAGTTCAACACAAAATTAAAATGCAAATGAAAACTCTGGGGAAAAAACTGCAAACTGTGATAAAGGTGACAAAGGGTTACTATAAACATACAACAAGATCTTTAAAGAAATAAGAAAAATACTATCCCTGTAATATAAAGTTGAGTAAAAAATCTGAACAAATAACGGACAAAGAAATACAAGTGGTCAATATGTATTAAACCTGTTTAACATAATTAGTAAGCAAATAAAACAAATGAAAACAATGAGATACAGTTTTTCAGTCATCAATGACAAATTATTTTTTAATTATGATACTCAGCATTGGTGATGGTTCTAAATGATTGCCACTCATTTACGGCTGGTAGGAATCTAAATTTGAGCAGGGTTTTAGAAACAAATTAGCAATACATAACAAGAGTTGAAGATAACTCATACCTTTCCGTTAGTAATTTCAATAAGAGATTTACAAAAAGATTAATGTATACAAGACTAGTCCATGTGGCATAAGACCAAGTAACTGGAAATGATCTAAATATTGAACAACAGGGGAATTACTAAATAAATCAGGGTATATCCTTATGAAGGAGTTTTATATAGCCGTTAATATCATGTATTTGCAAAATATTACTGTTTATGTCACAAGAAGATATTAGGCTCAAAAAGCAGAATATAGTATATACTATATATACAGTAAGATACTATTTTATTAAAAAAAAGATACAAACATAGATTGAAAAAAAAGAACACAGAAACTATCACTGAAATAATTCATAACAAAATGGCAAGAGTGGCTATCACAATTAGGTGATATAAATTCAAGAGATCTTTTTAAAAATAAATCTCTTCTATGCTTTCTAAATGGTATAAATGAACATACATACTAGAAATGGACATGAAAGGGAACCATGAAAACATCCCCCAAGGTAACCCTTAGGGGAAAGAGACACTATGTGTAGCAGCTACAGTGTCAAGACAAAGAGGCCAAATTACAAGCATTTGCAAGAGCAAAAGGTATGTGGAAGAAGTAGAAGGGAATACATACATGCCTGAGATCTCAGCAGCAGAAAGCTTAGGATGATTTTCTAACAGCAATATTTCAGTACAGTACACAAAAGATGGAATGAGGTCATCTATTGAGCAGCTAAATCAAAAAGTTGATTCAAGAGAAATTTTCATTCATCTCAATGCTTAATTATATAATTCAATTGTATTGAAGTGGATTCGACGATTGAATTCTGGATTTACATTTAAAATTTGTATGACTTCAAGCAAAATGCTCATCTTTATAAATTTGTTTCTTCAACTGCAATTTTGAGATTAAAAAAATAGTTCCTTTAACTCACAAGGGATCTGCTAGCATTAAATGAAGAGTCTTAGGTAAACTCATCTAGCACATCATGTAGCACAATCAAAATGATCAACACTCAGCAAGTATCCTCTGCTATTTTGATGACTGTCATATATCTACTGCACATCCCTAAGTTAACATCCCTAAAGTTAAGTATGTTCGCATAAAATAAAGAGCAGTTTAGTCTGACTCATGACCCACTTGTTGTCAGCCAACTCTCTCCTCAACAGTGTCCTGACAGTGAAACGAAAAACACCATGTGCTTTTTGACTTGTTCAAAGCTGGGACAGATAGAATGATAATTATTTCTAAATTTATTACTATTCCTATTCTATTTTCATCACCAAAATAGGTATAACCCCCTGCTCCAGTTATACTCAATGAGTGCATATAAAGGTATGAGTTAGTATTGTGGACAACCATGAGAGCACTGGACATGGTAAGCGCCATACAGAGCCTGCTTTTCTGCTAAATGGTACATAGCACTATGATCCTACATACAAATAATCTGTTTCTTAGAAGAATTCTATAAAATAAATATATGGATTATTTTAGCTGTTTTTGTTCTAATTTCACATCTCAAAACACTGACTTTTTTCAAGAATATCGTCTTTGTAGTGGTTTCTAAGATGTTTGCATACAGAAAGCACATGAAAAATGTTACTGAGGTCAGATATAAAATAAAAAAATATTAACATTAATTGTGTATTTTACATAAAATCTAGCCATACATTTAAATGAGGAATCTAATGCCGAACTGTTTTGAAGGGGGTGGGAGTGGTAAAAAATAATTCCTCAAATTTAGAGTCTTTAACAGTTATCAAAAGTAGTTTTAAATTCTAGGTGTCCTTATGCTAAATTATAAACCTTAAACTAAGAACAAAATATTGTTTAAATTGAATGAAATGTCTAATTTTCAGACAGATCTTATACTCCTGGATTTTTTTCAACTGGAGTTAAATCTGTTTTTGAATATTATTCCTCCTACCACTTCTTTGGTTCCCCTTCCCATAAGCCTTAAACTTAAAACAAATTAATTTCATTCTCTCTCTAAATCTTTCCTCAAAATTGATGATTTCTTTGGTAAAGACATCTTATAGACCCCAAAGAACTGAATCCAAGATTTTCAACACTCTGGCTAGAGGTAAATATTCTGGAATATAATGTGCCCAGATCACCTTATTTAAAATATCAAAGCGATAGTATCTAGTGCATCTCTATCAAACTACTCATAATCAACTTAATTGGTTCTATGAAGAATAGCTACTGTTTCCCACCTTGTGTATTTGAGACTTTGAAGAAAATAGGTCAATTTCACTTGATCATACTATTTCATGATATGCAATTTCTTTTTTGTGTGTGCTCCAGAAATTGAGACTATGCAGAATCAAAAAGTTAAAATACTATTTTAAAATTCTTTATACAGCATAATGCCTGAATTTCTCTTCATTAACTTGGCACAAAAATCATTCCCAATAATGAAGGAGTCCCATAGATCAAGACTACTTATATGAATGTATTCATATTTCATGATAATTAGTCCCTGTACACGTAGTATCTTCCCCTGCTGTGTCCAGTACATGTGTCTCTGTCCTAGATTGCTCATTAAGTCTGCTATAGTTCATTTGAGCACTGCATCACTGTGACTGGGTTAGACATTGCAGAATCCAAGACCTATGATTCCTTTCTCCTGTGTATTTCTTACAAAATCTTACAAGCAATGCTCTGGTAGTGTTGTAGAAATGATGCATACAGTAGTCGATATATTCTGTAAGTCTATAAACAAGGTTATCACAAAGGTAGACTGCTACCTTCAATGCCTCCATTGTGAATGCAGGTAATATGCCCAGTATCTGACAAGGTTTGAGAAGTAGCAATCCTTATTCTTTTTAATGGGGACCTCTGAGACCAACAATGTCTAGAAAAATACCAGGCTCACTGTTACACAGAGACTTTTCCTAGATTACTGGATATCCAGGCCACACACACACACATACACACACGCCCTTTTTAAAAATTAGGTAGCAGAGAGTGTTCAGTAGTTACAATGGTAATATATTCCTGCCTGAACTATAATGTTCTGAATCCAGTTCTTTATAAGTGACAGAAGGAAGTTATGTTAAAATGACACAGTGGTGCAGGGGTCTCAGGTATGGATTAATTTTTAAATCGTTACATGGTGGTAGCTTGATTTCTATCTTTTTTGCAGTCCTATGTTATGAAAGAACATTGCTGGAGGATGAAGTTTCTGACTTTTCTTTCAGAACCAGTTCTGCACAATCCCAAGGTAAGATATTTTGCAGACTTGACAACTCCAGATTGATTTTCACTTTCCTATTTTTTTGGAACCTTAGGCTAACAACACTGAAAAAAAAAAATCTGTCCTGTATATACCATACAGATTGTTTTAAAGACCAATTTATATCATGTATGTGTTTCTACTCAGAATATATTTGAAACTGTTAATTATCTACACGTCAATAATACAAGTAGACTGCAATGCTTATTGAAATAACTATTTTCTCTTTTTCGTTGACTTTTTAAAATCTAATTTCTATATACAAACGATTCTGACCAAATGCTATCTGGCAATACCTGTACCCTTTTATTTTTCATTTCTAGCAGTAATAAAAGTATTTGCCATTAAGATTAATTCACAAAACAGTATCACGGTCTCAGAAATATATCCACTAAAAATGCTTACTCTTCAAAAAGTAACAAAATTAATAAATTCAGATTTGTGTAATTTAAATTTGAAATCCCTGTTAAATTATCAATAACCTTCAATAGAAAGTTTAAGAAATTAACTTAATAAGTCAGAAAGAGAAAAACAAATACCATATGCTAAGGCACATATATGGAATCTAAAAAAAAAAAATGGTTCTGAAGAACCTAGGGGCAGGACAGGAATAAAGATGCAGACATAGAGAATGGACTTGAGGACACGGGGAGGGGGAAGGGTAAACTGGGACGAAGTGAGAGAGTGGCATGGACTTATATATACTACCAATGTAAAATAGATAGCTAGTGGGAAGCAACCACATAGCACAGGGAGATCAGCTAGGTGCTTTGTGACCACCCAGAGGTGTGGGGTATGGAGGGTGGGAGGGAGACACAAGAGGGAGGAGATATGGGATATATGTATATATATAGCTGATTCTCTTCGTTCTACAGCAGAAATTAACAACATTGTAAAGCAATTATATTCCAATACAGATATTAAAAAAAAGAAATTGACTTAAGACATTCCCAGCTGAAAGACAGTTCCAACTGGTAGACCAGTTGCCTTCATGCTAATTACAACTTATATACAAATATAAAGAGTTGTCATCAAAAGAACAAGTTAGGTTCTGAAGAACCTAGGGGCAGGACAGGAATAAAGATGCAGACGAAGAGAATGGACTTGAGGACATGGGGAGGGGGAAGGGTAAGCTGGGACGAAGTGAGAGAGAGGCATAGACATATATACACTACCAAATGTAAAATAGATAGCTAGTGGGAAGCAACTACATAGCACAAGGAGATCAGCTAGGTGCTCTGTGACCACCTAGAGGGGTGGGATAGGGCTGGTGGGAGGGAGACACAAGAGGGAAGAGATATGGGGATATATGTATATGTATAGCTGATTCACTTTGTTATAAAGCAGAAACTAACACACCATTGTAAAACAATTATACTCCAATAAGATGTTAAAAAAAGAAGAGTAAGTTAAATCACTTTTACCCTTTATATCTATGTATATTTTCTTTTGGGGGCCCTTGTGTTTAATACCTACTTGTAACGTCATAATCATCAAAATATGGGTTTACACAATATTTATAGTTTATTTTTAAGAGTTTGAAAAGTTACCTTGATCCACTGACTTTTTAAAATTTATTCTTATGTATCACAAAATATCTGACCCTGAGTGAATTTGCTAATCCTTGTGATAGTGACTTTTGTTTTCCAGTTCTTCTCTTTGAAGAAAGTATGTGTGTACTTATGTTGTTACACTACTTAAACATTCTCTATTACTTTATTTTGCTTAAATATAGAGGCTTTAAATAATTCATAAAGTTCTCTATTTAGTTAAAAGTAAGTTATGGTACACCAGCGATCATTTTAAAAAGAAAAGAAGAGAGAGAAGTAGAGGAAAAAAACCTCAAGGACAGCAACAGAGGAACTAATGGAGATGACCTTTCAAAATGACATTTATTAGCACTCTAATGCAACTGACTCAGTTTATTAGATCTGGAATCTTTCTGCTCTCCAGTGCTATTATCTTACTTCGGAAAATAAGCACATTTCGAATGTGAGGATTCTAAATATTTAACGTTCCTAACTGGTTTTAAATGTTTTCTGATTTTACTCCTAAAAATCTAACATTTTCATTCCTTGACATAGAATGGATATCTGATCTGGAGGCATCTAGGCATACCTAACTATATCTGAAGATCAAATATTTTCAACAAAATTTTTAATAGCCTACTAGGAATTGTTTTTTTATAGTAGAAAAAGAAGAAAAGTTGTTGTGGATGGGTGCAATGGACTTGAGACTTTCAGAATACAGAATACAGAACCTTTGGGGAGGCTACCATACAATGGTTTACATGTGTTCCCTAAGAGCATCATGGTGTCTTATTACATGGGTATTACAACCCTTCAAATAGAGTAGCCCTTCAGCAAATGACTGTGTGAGATAAACAATTAATCATCCCAACAGAGATGCCAACAATGGAAATTAAATTATTTTGACCAAAAATAGGTTTACTGCATTATCTGAGAAAAACATAAAACTGCCAACGTAGTTAGTTATACAAATCAGACTCTCTTAAATAAAGAGGCTCCATCCCTTTAGGCAAAACTTAAAGGGTACAAATAAAGTTTTTATAATATATTCTTAATAAAATGTTCCAGGAAATATTATACAAGTCTTCAGGTAATTGGGGTAATCTCTTTCAAATTCTTTTTTTTACCCTAAAATTTGTGGACTTGAGTGCTTTTTAAAGTGGAATATGCCCGTAATAGGAGATATAAAGGGGGACAAGAGTGAGAGAGATGCTACACCAGCCCCCAAGAGCTTAAAAGTTAGAGAAATAAATAAGACCGGTAAAAATCCTACACATAATAGCTACTGTTAGCTATCTAGTGGCATAAAATTGAGATTAGTTCAAAGATTTGGGCACTAAATTGCCCAATCACCACTCAAAATCCCAATCAAGATGACAGGGATAACCACAGGAAACAGAACTATAATTTAGTAAATTGAGTAATATAATATAATAGCCCTTATCATGTTCTAGGAATTAAATTTTATACTTTCTACATCTACAGAATTTGTACCAGCCTTTATTCCCACTACTTTCGTTTGGACGTGTGCAATGTCTTGCTTAGATTTCTATTGCAATAAGCTCCAGACAGGTCTCTCTTCCTCAAGTCCAAATGTCCCCTCCATACCTGCAACCATGTCCCAATCACCTCTCCTACCATAATCAGAGTGATCTAATGTTTTAATGTGAAAATGTCAATTCTGTGCTTAAAATTCATATTCCATGTTGCCTTTAGGAAAAAAACATCCAAATTCCTAAATACTGCAGAATAGGCCATTAATGAATTGACCCCTACTTGCTTCTATACACTTATTTCTTACCACTTTCTCTAGAATTACACTACCCATTTGCTATACCAAACAACTTAAGAGTTTTCTGAATACACCTTGATTCCTCATACCATAACACAGGCCTCAATTTGTACTCCCACTCTGTCTAGAATTCCTTGCTACTGTGATCTCCTTTTTCCATTGACTAATCTTTATTAAGATTTTGAAACTCACAACTGGCATCAACATCCACTCTGAATTCTTGCTTACTTCCCTTCAACTGAATTCAGTGGTCCTCCAGTACCCTACTTAACCTCTCTTCTGGTGTTTATCACATGTTATGATAATAATCTATTTGCCTATCTTCCCCACTATACTTGAATTGCCTGTGGACATAGAGTCTTACTTCTGTCTCCCCAGCATTCAGCACAGTGCCTAGAAAAAAGTGGGCACTTAATAAATGTGTATTGACTGAAGAAAACAGAAAGATGCAACTAGCATTTGCAGCTAAACTGCTATTAACAAGATTGGATACAGGTAGGCAACTCCTATAAGGAAAGATGCTGGGACAAAAATATGGGAATACATTATGTCATAAGGTTTATTGAATTATGGGTTTTTTCCATTATTTCTCTAACATTCTGTATAGTGTTATCAGAATTTTGGCTTTCTTCTCTCCCTTAGGTTCTAATGAAAACATCATAAGGTCATTCCTCAAAATTTTATCATAGAGCATTCTGGTGAAAATTACTTATGGAGACCTCTTGTGGGGCTCCAGAATCCAGTAGCCTCCATAACTAAATGGCTCCCCTGAGGTAACCTGTAGACATCAGCTTCAGCAAGTACTTAACGTCTCCCTACATAGCCTGATTCCAACTCACATACTAGAGCTGAGAAATACTGCAAACGATGGTTAATCAGTGGGCCTTGGGAAGCCAGAACAAGTCAAGATGGATGTATAAAGAGGGTAGAAGAAGTAACACCTCTGAGCTGAACAAATATCTTAAAGTCTTGAATAAAGCAATTAGTTAAACTAAATAGGAAATAAAATCAGTGCTCAAAAATATGGCAGAAAAGGCAAGAGGTCTATAAAAGACTTTCTTATATTAAAATTATGTCTCTACTCACTAAAATTTAAGCCATGAGTTACTTTAGAATCAGTAGCTATACCATCATGGTACAAATGACACTACTATATTTTCACAGAGCCATGAAGAAACACTTCACTAAAATTCTAAAGGGGTTAATATAATTTTCTCTTTAAAAATGAAATCAGTGATATTATTTATATACTACGTTATATCTGATTCAGGTGTAGCAAAATTGAATAAGGTGGAAACACATATAGAAAACATGAGGGAAAACACTAAAGTCATTCTGAAATAAGAGTGTGAAAATATGAGTTCTTTATTCCTGTGATTTGTATATTTCCCCTTGTTGCCAGATAGAGTTTATACATTATGGGTATGCAAGGTACATATAGGTATAACATTGTAATATTAAATTATCAATACTAAGAAGTATAACAAACCATCAAAAATATTTGCCTCATGCTTTAGCACTTTCAACTAAAACGAGATTTTATCATCTTGCTCTCAGATATAACTATCTGATTGGTGGAAGAAAAAGGAGGAAGTGGTGGCAATTATGATGTTTGCTAATATATAGCAAAATGACTTGTTTTTTGGTTCTCTCTCAAGTGTTCAATTATTTCTCTAACAGTAATAATCTTGTTCACCCTACCTTTAAAGGAATTCTCAAAAACTTCTCTCTATCCCTGCTACCTCCTCTCTGACTCGCTTCAGGCCTGAGATATATTAATTGGTCAATTTAAATTATCAAATTTAATTTTAAATTCAATTAAATTATTAAATTATTGAATTATTATTGAATTATTTGTCTTACTTCTCCATCTTCTACTCCTCAGACCATAGAGCATTATTAAGTAGGTAGGATTTGGGAATATTTTTCTAAGTAAAGAAAATAGGATTATATAAAACCATCAAAGGATGTGATAATGGTAGGTATTTGGTGTGATGGGGGCCAGTGAAGAATGTTAAGGAAAAGCTGAAGAAAACAGTGGTCACACACTGGTGGGAAGAAAACCTGATCATCATAAGAAAGCAGAAGGATAAGACAGTATGTATCAAAAAAAAAAAAGGAAAAAAGGAGGACTCACACTTTCCAGTTAAAAACTTACTACAAAGCTATAGTAATCAAGACAGTATGGTACTGACACAAAGATCTAGATCAATGGAATAGAACGGGGAGTCCAGGAATAACTCCTTCTATTTATGGTCAATGGATTTTAGACAATGGTGCCAAGAAAATTATGGGAAAGAAAAGTCTCAACAAATTGTGTTGGGACAATGGGATATCTATGTGCAAAAGAATGTAATTATCTAAAATAATAAAACTCTTAGAAGGAAACATAAGTGCATATCTTTGTGACCTTGGATCAGGCAATGGTTTCTTAAATATGAAATCAAAAGCACAATCAACAAAAGAAACAGTAAATAAATCAGGCTTAATCAAAGTTAAAAACTTTTGTTTCAAAAGACAACTATCAAGAAAATGAAAAGACAGCCCACAGAAGATATTTATAAAAATTCAACCATAAAAAGACAAATAATCCAACTAAAAATGGGCAAAGGATCTGAATAATTACCTGTAAAGAAGATATACAGATAGCTAATAAATACATGTAAAGCTGCCCAACATCAGTAGCCACTGGGAAAATGCAAATCAAAACCACAATCGTGGGCTTCCCTGGTGGCGCAGTGGTTGAGAGTCCGCCTGCCGATGCAGGGGACACGGGTTCGTGCCCCAGTCAGGGAAGATCCCACATGCCGCGGAGCGGCTGGGCCCGTGAGCTATGACCGCTGAGCCTGCGCGTCTGGAGCCTGTGCTCCGCAGCGGGAGAGGCCACAACAGTGAGAGGCCTGCGTACCGCAAAAAACAAACAAACAAACAAAAACCCCCAAAACCACAATCATGTACCACTTCATACCCTTTATGATGGCTACTATCAAAAGACAAATAATAACAAATGTTAGAGAGGATATGGAGAAACTGGAACTCTCCTACATTACTGGTTGGAATGTAAAATGGTACAACCACTTTGGAAACAAGTTTGGCAGTTCCGCAAAATATTAAACACAGAATCACCGTATGGCTCAGTAATTCCCATTCCGAGGTACAGAGGCCCCAAAATTGAAAGCAGGAATTCAAACAAATACTTGTACATGAATATCAATAGAAGCACTATTCACAATAGCCAAAAGGTGGAAACAACCTTTGTTTATCTAATGTCTATCACCTGAGGAATAAATACATAATCTGTGGTAAATCATACAATAGAATATTATTCAGCCATTAAAAGGAATGAATTACTGATATATACTAAGACATGGATGGATCTTGAAAACATACACTAAGTGAAAGAAGTCAGAAGACACAACAGGCCAAAAATGATATAATTCAATTTTTATGAAATGTCCAGAATAACAAAGTTCATAGAAAGTATCAATAGATTAGTGCTTATAAGTGGCATAGGATTAAGGATAGGAAATGAGGAGAGACTTCTAAGGGGCTGGGGTTTCTTGTTCGATGATGAAAACGTTCTAAAATCAGATTGTGGCGATGGCTGCACAACTCTGTAAATATACTAAAACCACTGCTTTGTTTAAAAAAGCAAAAGCAAGAGGGAGAGTATGTATCGAGAAGATCCTGTGAAGCATAATATAAAGATGCAGAATGATAAGAAATAGCTAACAGAAAAGGTTGGGAGGTAGTAGCTAGAAGCCAGAGAGAAGGTAGTTTTAATAGAATAGCAAACTTGGGCATCATACTGCCAGGAGTCAATGAAATTGCAGGGAAGCAGGAGAGGCGCCGAATATGGACATCTTTACTGAAGATGATTAGCCATAAAGGAATACAAAAAATATCATTTAGATGCTAGAACAGTAAGCACATTGAAAACAGTTCCATGAACATTTTTCAAATATATTCTATGGAATATTTTGGCAACATTGTTTCTATAATGCAATTAATTTTCTAATACCTTAAGAAGATTAAAGTAATATTTATGCAAATGATCAAGCTTATATATGACATTGCCACAGCTTTTGACACAATACAGCTTTTGAAAGTCAAAATTACAGTTAAAACTTTTTCCATTCTTGTTCTGCATCAATTATTTTTTTCCCCTCAAAATAAAGACCTGGATGTAATTCCATGAAAAGTAAAAAGGAAATATAGGCAGACTCAGTGTTGACAAGCGCCCCTGCTTGGGGGAAGCACTGATGTCTTTTGGCGTCATTGGAATGCTCCTCTTTATGTAGGTCCATTGTGCAGTGATGAATGAAATGGCTACTGATGCTCTCTAAATAAAAGACTCACTCTCCCTCAACAGAAGCAGGTGCTATCGAACAGCTACTGTTTGCACAGTGACTTTCCAGACAAAAACTTTACACAAAAGGAACATACAAATAATTCCTGGGAGGCCTCCTCTGTGAATCTCCTAGACAATAGCCCAGCTGCAGTAATGCCACATGTGTCATTCTTAAGGTCAGTTTGGTATGGGTGCCTTTTTTTTTATAGCACTACTACAAGCATATTTATAAGGCATTCTCATCACATAGAATTCGACATTGGGGGTTATATTTCATTAGTTAATGAATGTCTCAGTATAAGGCCTTTATTGCAAACAATCTTTTGGCCGTTGATGCTTACAGCGTTAACATAATTAAGTATTGGCAAGAAATATCTTTATAGCACTTTCTCTATCAGCCATCATAGTTTAGATTAATCTATCATTACCTTAAAAAGTAACAGTTACATATACTTGACTTACGTGAGAAAAGGAAGAATTAGATTTGCAGCATGTAAAAATGTAAAGTGATATTATGATTCATGATAACTCAACAATCCACACTAAGGGCTATGTTATTTCTAATCTACTCTGCACATAATTTGCATAAATGTTTGTATCTCCACACCTTCACGGTCCCAGGCAATTTCATTAAAATAAACATTTGAATGAATAAAGGGACAGATGAGACTTAGATTTCCACCTGGAGTTGTACCAATAGGTTTTCATATCCAGTTATTTGGGTACTTCTAAAAACCCTTAGTACCAGATGAGTCCAAAATAAGTTATGGGATAAAATAGCAACACTACTCTGAAAATGAGAAGAAGAAATATGAATAGAATCATCTTTTTTTAAAATAATGCTAGAATACTGGTATACTTTGCAGAAGCATTATCAATACTATAACTGGTATTTAGAAAATCTTCATACAAGACATGCAAAGGAAGACCAGAAGCATTCTAAAGAAAGGCTAAGCAATATGTTTTTAAAAATCAATCTTCTACATGTGAGAAAACAAAGCTATGTTGCTTAAAATCCAATAATAAGACAATTATCAGAAGTTTCAAGAGGAGGTCTGATAATCTGAGTGAAAATGTTTTTCCAAGCAGTTAGAGGACAGGAAGAAGGTAGAGCAACAGTTCTTAACCTAAACGTAGAACTGAAAGATCAAGAGAGCCACCTGCAGTTTAAAGTCCAGAAATATGAAAACTCCCCTGACTTCCCATTTAAAAGCATTGCTTCTGGGGATGATACTCCCTGAGTTCCTAATTAAGTTAGACTTGGTGAGGAAAGCACATCATGATATAACCCAGATATACTATAAAAGTAAATTCATGTTTTAAGTTCCAAGATGCTTTCAATATGAATCATTTTTTTAAAAACAATTTGATATTAATGCATTAAAACAATCACTTGAAACATATTTATTGAGCACCTACTACACTGTTTACTTATTTCCTAACCAAATGGCAGCTGGACAAGTATTATAAATGATATTTTCCTATCTATGTTAACATATTAGTCCTCATAAGAAGAATCGTCAACTTTTGGGGACATTATCAAAAATATAACATTATACTGTTTTTAAAGTGACGTTTCCATTTTCAAGTTTGGATTATAATAATTCTCAAATGCTTTTATTCCCTCTACCCCTAGTTGGGTATCATAATGTCCTCATGGCCTGTATCAAATATGCCCTTAATAAATAAATGTACCCCAGTTAACATATAAAATTGTCAGGCAAGAGCTCAGTCTATTATGAACCATGAATCTGTTGGGGTACTAAAAGATAATACTCTACTTGATGTTGGCATGTAAGTCTCTGCTGGATCCTATCAACATTCAACCAGGGGAATAGACTATTTCCCATCTTCAGTTTTCACAATGGAGGAGAATCTCCTTCACCTGAGATTTAGGAGAAAGTTGACTGAAATGGTTTATAAGTCTGTTTACTACTTATAAAAATTACCACATGACTTCTAGACTGTTGAAGATGGAATATTGGTTTAGAGATTACTGCATTCTTAATTGACCTCTGGGTAAGTAACTCCTAAGTCTAGAGCTGAATCTATCAGTAGCACATAAAACCTAACATGATAGAACTGTTGCCACCACAAGCAAATGTCCCCCAGATAGCCAGATGCCAGCTTTCTCAGAAGGAACACCACCCCCAATCTAGGATATTAGAAAAATATAGGGAATCAGGTCTAATCAACAGGAGCCTGTTGGCTTTTTAAAGAAGGAGCGGTCAGAGTTGATGAGCTAGCCCATCTTTAGTAGATTAGGTCATTCCCAACTAAGAAATAATTCAGCTGTTTTGAGCTAGAAATCAAGAGAAATCGGCTCTTATCCAGAGAGCAATAAACCAGCTTTCATCCTGCTCTGGCTAGTTGCTTTGTTTCCTTAAGTCTTCTCATCAGATCAGATTCAGGAAAAATAAGTGGAAATATAAGTGAAACTGTTCAAACCTGCTACTAGAACAAAGCTCTGGTAAATTTACATTTGAACATAACCCCAGCCAAGCACCAACAGGGTTAAGGGAGAGGAGACAAGGCCTTCATTTGGGTGGAGGAGTGAAAATGGCTGACACACAAAGAGAGCTATTCTTGCCTCTCTAGCCTACACAGACCAAAGCATGCCTTTCTCTGGTGTGGGAACAACCTAAACATGCATCTCTTTCAGAGACACTCGCTCTGGTAATATGCGTAGATATGAATACTACTCCTGGGTGTTCGTTTGAAGGTATCGCCAAAGATTTTCCAGACACTCAGGGATCTTACAAACCTCTCCATTTCAAAGAGTTTGACAACATTAACTGAAAACATTAAAGGCAATATCATATTTTTAGCACAATCTATGCACAAAGTAGACTTTTTTTTTTCTGGGTACAATAGCCTAAAGGTAAGAGTGTAAAGATTTCTAATCCACTTTGATTAGTCCCTAAGATCTAAAGAAACAATGTCTATCTTCTCATGTGAATTGATACATAAGAAAACTCCCAGTATCTCATTGTATTGCAGATGGCTACTATTTCTTCCTAGACTAGTACCTATAAATTTTTAGACAGACTATAACTTGCAAGAATGACTAGTGTATATGTATGTGTCTTTGTGTGCTTGTGAGTGTGTATAAATTTTGTTTTCAAATGCCTGCTTATTGATTGGTACTCATTCCAACTGAAATCTGACTTTGGTAACACTGGAGTAGATTTGTCATCTTTAGCTATGTTTTCGTGGAAAGTCTTTTACGTGTAGTGTTGCTGCCAAGATAATGAGCTTAAACTGTTCATTTACATGGGTAAAAAGTAAATTGCAAATAAAATACTGAATCTAAAAATCTTACCTATACCAACACGGCATAACTTTTTTTTCTCTTAATGATTACATTCTTAATGCTATAGGCATGAATCCAAATCTGCTTCCAATAAGTCACCCTCAAAAATATTTAATATTATAAAGGTTAAAATGCATAGACATGTTTGTCATGTAATATCAATAGAAAATAGAAAGTGAAATGCCTGCTTTGGTAAATCTTTTCACTTGATAAAATGTCCTAGAAGTCAAGAGGAGCAGTATAATGAAGGAATTGAGTATGAGCCATGGAGCCAGACTGCCTGGGTTCAGACTCCATCTCTCTCACTTACTAGCTGTGTGACCTTGAGTAATTAATCTGTGCTTCACTTTTCCCATTTATAAAATGAGGATATTATCAGCTTTCATTGGGTTATTGTGAGAATTAAATGAGTCAATACGTGTAAATCACCTAGAACAACGCCAGGCACATAAGGAAGCACTAGATATTTGTTGGCTGTTAGAGCCTTTAGAATAATCTGAATCAATTAACAGGCACACAGAAAGATACAACAACTATGAAATTTTCAATAAAATTAAACGGAAGGGAACTATTAGAAATAAGGAAAGAATAAGAAAAATAGCAAGTCTTATAGCACAGGGAACTATATTGAATATCCTGTGATAAACCATAATGGAAAAGAATATGAAAAAGAATATATATAACTAAGTCACTTTGCTGTACAGCAGAAATTAACACAACATTGTAAATTAACTATACTTCAATAATTTTTTTTAAAAAAAAGAAAAATAGCAAGTCTAATATCTAACATAAAGCAATTAAAATTGGAAAATAAAATCTGCATCATTCCCAATGGCAATACAGTATCATGGATGATTTCAAACTACTAATAAGTGTGAAATCAGAAACTCAAATTATATAATAATAAAAAATCAAATATTGTAATATGCTGAATAGGAATGAAATTTGTGATTGCCAAAAAGCTAACACATCCATATATCATACATATACATATGTAACATTTTAAGGAACATGTATCTATCTGAAAAGATGGATTTTGAGATTATTATATAAAAGTTAAAAATCATTATGTTGAGCTGCCAGAATTCCAGATGACAGTAATTTTTTATTTATATACTATTGTTTCCAAATTTGCCAATGATTTCTCCAGATTTTCCATAATAAACATTAATTTTAGCATAAAATCACTTTACTAGAAATGAATTGCACTTCCACAGTCTTAAGAACATTATTTTCTGAGAAAAAGCTAACTTAATGTAAACAACTTTGCATTAAAACAAAATTCACATATCTGTACAGACATCTGCCTAGAGAACAGAGGTTTTCTTCTGCCAAAACTCACTAAAGTCACCTTATTGAACCTTTCCTATTCTACTTCAGAAGGAAAATAATATCACACCGTACTCCAAACAAAGGTGTTCAGGATGGACATCACACACTGTCAACACTAGAAACAATGTATGTGAACATGTATATAGCATTTTATAGGAGAACCATTTTCCCAGTTTCTCATCGCCCTCAAAATAATCCTAAAACTAGTTTCAGTTACTTTTAATACTAAAACCTAGTACTGTTATTGTACTTTACACTGGAGGAAACGGGTTCAGAGAAGTAAGCTGACTCACTTGAGGTCAGGGCTAGAAAGTTACAGAGCTGGGACCTTAAGCTAGATCCTCTCATTCCCAGACCAGTAATAGATCCTATTCTTTATTACATTCCATGTAATCACCGGCCTTTAATAATCTAATTGCAAACCCTTACTTCTAGTCAGGCCAACTTAAGTTTTCTTTTCCAGTTTTTCCCATTGCTCTTACTCTTTTTTTTTTTTTTTTTTTTTTGCGGTATGCGGGCCTCTCACTGTTGTGGCCTCTCCCGTTGCGGAGCACAGGCTCCGGATGCGCAGGCCCAGCGGCCATGGCTCACGGGCCCAGCCGCTCCGCGGCATATGGGATCCTCCCAGACCGGGGCACGAACCCGTATCCCCTGCATCGGCAGGCGGACTCTCAACCACTGCGCCACCAGGGAGGCCCATTGCTCTTACTCTTAGTGCATGCTTTCATTAGAACAACTATCTTACCATACCATAACTGTTTCTTTACAAGCTGCTCTCCCCACTACATGATAAGCTCCCTGATAAGAGTACTCCGCACAAAGGAAATACTCGGTCAATATTCTCTGAATGACTATTCTGTACTTTAAATGCGTACAATATATTCTACTTGTCCAGCCTCAGAGTATGTTTCTTTATCAAATGTACTGATATAGTAACAACTAATTACTAGTAACGATTTCCTTAATTCAGAATCTACTTATTCCTTATATTTCAATATCACTGACCATCATTAATTTCTAGACTTTAACACTGTTTGAATTATATTCTTTGCTCTTTGAGAAATTCCTATGTAACATTTACTCTAAATAAATTGCTCAAGCCTCTCAATATCCATTCATATAACAATAATTTTAAAGACTTTCTCTGCACAAGTCCCTAAGGACATTAGAGGAATAGAAGATGGCCCCCACCCATGAAGATCTCACCTTCTGGGATGAAGAAAGACTATTTGCTCGTCAAAGAGTTAAGGACAGCATCGGAAAGGAAGAGTTATATTCATCTTACCTGAAACTTCCCTTTTGATGGCTCAAATAATCTTCACTGTGTGTAATAACATTTTTTAGGGAGTGATAATGAGTACAATCACAGAATCACTTTGCTACTACAAATACATGTGCAAAAGTTGCCTGTTGTTAATTAGAAGGAAGCCCCCTAAGATATAATTACACACACACATACATGTTTAGAGAGCTCTAAGTAAATTAGGAATTGTGTTCTGGAGTCAGGTCACACAAAGGTTTATTTAAAGTACGCTTCAGGTAGATTCTCACTAGAAAGTGTTTCATATAATAACATTAACCATCCCTTGTTAAAATGTATTGATACTGAAGTGCGTGTTAACTTGATTACCTGAACAGAGAAGTGAATGGGTCAACCACAGCACCACATGGCTGAGAGCTTCCCTTTCCCTCATTCTTTAGGACTTCTTTTAATCCAGTTGATGTTTCAGTTGAACTGACATTATTCCCATTAGCTTTAGGGTGCAGGTAGATTTAAAATACAGGAGTCTTGGCATTAACAATTTGACATATTCCCCCAAGGATCTGCTTCCCATATTGATGTGACAATCCTAGTCTTTCCTGATTTTTATAACTTCACTAACAGCCTTAGTTCTTTAGCAGAAGACTCTTTCTTTTTATGTCACCAGTGGAATATATATCATAAATACTTAGAACAGCGTTGAAATGGATAAAATTAATAACAGTTCAAGTAAAAATCTATTAAGGCCTATTGCATATTCGGAGGGTCAAAACTGTTCAGAATCATTTGTTTGGTTATTCTTGAGAAGTATGGCCTAAATAACTGATTAACTTTTAAACAATCAAAACACATAGTGAACCATTTTAAAATCAAACTTAAAGAGTACTGGCCTTGGTTTGGGGGAAGCACAGGACGGACTGGTAAAGAGAGGCAAGGAGTTAAGCAAAAGGTTATTGTCAAGGTCCTAGATTTTGTTTTGGGTGATGAAGTCAAAGGAACTGAGTATATTATCAAAAATAGCTAATTAAACAACTTAATAAATAAACAGTGAGTCACCCACAAATCAATTATAACAGTGGGTTCTGAATTAAGGGGGTGCGATTAGTCCAATTCTGTGCACCTGAAGTCCAAAAAAAAAAAAGGAAGGATAAAACAGCGCCAGCCATACAAAACTAAATATATGATCTAGCAATCAGGCTCCGTGGTATTACACAAATGAGTTGAAAACTTACATTGGCACACAAATGTTTATAGCACATTTATCCATAATTGTTAAAACATGGAAGCAACCAAGATGTCCTTCAGTAGGTGAATAGGTAAACTACAAGGGGATATTATTCAGTGATAAGAAGAAATGAGCTATCAGGCCATGAAAAGACATGGAGCAACCTTAAATACATATTGCTCAGTGAAAAAAGTCAGTCTGAAAAGGTTAGGCAAAACTATGGAGACAGTAAAATGATCAATGGGTGTCAGGGGTTTTGGGCGGGGGTCAAGGAGGGAAGAATGAATAGACAGAGAACAGAGGATTTTTTAGGGTAGTGAAACTATTCTGTATAATACTATAATGGCAGATACATGTCACTAAACATTTGTCAAAACCCATAGACTGTACAAAATAGAGTGAACCCTAATGAAAAGTAAGGATTTTAGCTAAAAATAATGTATCAATATTGGTTCACCAATTGTAACAAATGTACCACAATAATGAAAGATGCTAGTAATAGGAGAAACTGGGAGCAGGGTGAGGGCATACATGGGAACACTGTACTTTCCACTCAAATTTTTTGTAAACCTGAAGCTGCTCTAAAAATAGTCTGTTAATTAAAACAACAAAAACTAAAATAGCATCAGCCACTTACGATTGCCTAATTAACCACATGGGTTTATAGTATATTATAAACTAATTTCTTTCTATTAAAGCCAATGTATGGTAAGCATGATGCAAAAGTATAATGTATAAAATATGTTGGTATTTTGGTACTGTTGTCATGATAGCAGCAATGCTATTGTAGTACTTCTCATAAAAATTAAAACCTAAAAACCAATAATAACAAAATAATGTTTTACCACCTTACTTTGCAATGACAGAAGGATATATTTTTTAAAATCACCCCAAAGCTTCATAAACTAAACATGTACATACAAACTTTCGTACTAAATTTCTATGATGCTAGCCTCTCTTGTTTCACATATGAATAGGCAAACACAATTAGAGGCTTGTTAACATGACAAGACAGCTATACTTTATTTTATTTTATTATTTTTAATTGAAGTATAGATGATTTACAATGTTGTGTTAGTTTTAGGTATACAGCAAAGTGATTCAGTTATATATACATATAAATCCTATTTCAGATTCTTTTCCATTATAGGTTATTACAAGATATTGAATATAGTTCCCTGTGCTATACAGTAGGTCTTTGCTGTTTATCTATTTTATATATAGTAGTACATATCTGTTAATCCTAAACTCCTAACTTACCCCCTCTTCCACTTTGGTAACCATAAGTTTATTTTCTATGTGTCTATTTCTGTTTTGTAAAGAAGTTCATTTGTATCATTGTTTTTTAGATTCCACATATAAGTGATATGATACTTGTCTTTCTATGTCTGACTTACTTCACTTAGTATGATAATCTCTAGGTCCAGCCATGTTGCTGCAAATGGCATTATTTCATCCGTTTTTATGGCCGAGTAGTATTCCATTGTATATAAATACCACATCTTCTTTATCCATTCATCTGTCGATGGACATTTAGGTGGCTTCCATGTCTTGGCTATTGTAAATAGTGCTGCTATGAACACTGGGGTGCATGTAACTTCTCCAATTAGAGTTTTCTCATCTTTTCCATATATATGCCCAGGAGTGGGATTGCTGGATCATATGGCAGCTCCATTTTTAGTTTTTTAAGGAACCTCCATACTGTTCCCCATAGTGGCTGCACCAATTTACAACTATATTTTAAATGATCACTCAATCAACTAAAAATATATGAACATATGATGTTGATGGTAAGGGAAACTTCTTCTAGATCTGGTCTTCTGTTTAAAACACATAAATATATCATAAATGCATTAAGGCAGATTAATAAATGCAAATGCTAAAACATTTTATGCTAATAGCTTCAAACAGGTTTTGCACACAGTAATTTCCTTGCTCACCTAGGCAACTAAGATTCTGCTACATTCATGTGCTTCTCCCAGGTCCTGGCTCTCCACCATGCTATCTTGGCATAATGTACTAAGGTACAATTAATTTACAGCAGGACAGTTCCACTCACATAGCTTTTCCTCCTTCTATTATTTGGGTTTCGTGAAGACTGTACCAGTAATCTAGAGAAGAGGCAATCCTGTATTTTTTTTTTTTGAGTCACACCATGGTAACGTTTTTAATCTCACCATCACTGAAACATTTGAAAAGTGCTAAAGAAACTCATTACTAGGAACTACTTGCACCTCCAGCTACCATTAAGCTGCACCATAAGCTCACAGGTGGGGTTAAAAAAATAAATTACATAAAATTGGAGGGTCATGTTATCAAATTAATTAAAAACCAAAATACTAATTTGAAAAGATAGGTGCACCCCAATGTTCATAGTAGCATTATTTACAGTTGCGAAGATATGGAAGCAACCTAAGTGTCTATCAACATGGAAATGGATAAAGAAGATACACACACATGCACACACACACACACACATAATGGAATAATACTCAGACATAAAAAAGAATGGAATTTTGCCATTTGCACCAACATGGATAGACTTGAAGGGCATTATGCTAAGTGAAATAAGTCAGACAGAAAAATACAAATACTGTATGATATCACTTATATGTGGAATCTAAAAAATACAAAAAATTAGTAAATATAACAAGAAAGAAGCAGACTCACAAATATAGAGAACAAACTAGTGGTTACGGTGGGGTGCAATATAGAGGTGGGAGGTACAAACTACTGGATGTAAGATAGGCACAAGGGTGTATTGTACAACACAGGGAATACAGCCAATATTTTGTAGTAACTATAAATGGAAAGTAACCCCTTTAAGAATTGCATGAATTTTTTAAAATTAAAAAATAATTTTTTAATAAAACCATATATTTCAATACATCTGTGCTGTCTCAAAAAAACACAAAAACAAATCTCCAGTGAAACTTACCTTGAACATATATGACTATAAAATGAACTAAGGGGTTTCCCTGGTGGCACAGTGGTTGAGAGTCCGCCTGCCGATGCAGGGGAAACAGGTTCGTGCCCTGGCCCGGGAAGATCCCACATGCCGTGGAGCGGCTGGGCCCGTGAGCCATGGCCACGGAGCCTGTGCTCCGCAACGGGAGAGGCCACAACAGTGAGAGGCCTGTGTACCGCAAAAAAAAAAAAAAAAAAAAAAAAAAAGAACTAAGAAGATCCCAAATTACCCTGAGGGAGACACTTCCTATCTCTTCTTACCCCATTTGAATTATATCCAAATTTGTGTTATTATACAGTGCTTTATCAAAGTTTTACTGTATTTATTACCTTTGACTTAATATGCAATTTATAATCTTTGAAAAATGAGCTTTCTCCCCTCACCACCATTGACCAAAGGAAAAAAAGGGTAAAAACTCTAAAATACTGATGTCCAAAAAGTAAAATTCATATAGGGAACTGAAAAGACTAGTGGTAACTATTTATAATCCTTTCCTCAAAGGGTCATATTAGGAAGATTCAGTGATTAGCAAGTTAGTATTAAGAGACACACTTTAAGGGTAAAGTTTTCTGGTAGTTATGTTTGGCAAATACTAAATTAAGCATGTTCCAATAAATGTACCTAAAAAGTTCCTGCAATTCACCTCAGGCAGCTCCAAGAAAAGTGTTCAAAGCAGAAGTGGTACGCAACTCCATCCCAGCTTCACTATGGGAACTGGTGACTCCCAGTTTTGCCAAGGACAAAAATCAGTCATATCTAACATTAACCAGTAAAAGTAGATCACCAACAGGTTTCTGCTAGAATCTGATATATTATCTCCTGCTCACTACACAACCCTGAAGAACTATAGTGTGAGCTAAGGCGACTACAGACAAAGTAGATGGACACAATGATTTAAGGAATACTACAGTTTAGGAGAGTAAAACAAATTACGTTGTGATGGACAGCTTGGAAACTACAGAAGCAGTGACAACAGATAAATATGCAGCACCTAAGAACTGGGTGGCGCCTTTTGAACAACTTTTTTGGGAAGAGACGGAAGCTACTTGTCAAAGGTATCCTTAGCACCCATTCTATAAGTAGTGGCTTTAGCCTCAAACTATTAAGAAAAAAGGACTTCTATACCCCGATCTTTAAGAATAAACTAGCTTAGAGACAGCATAAACTCCATCAGTATGACCAATTCCTTACACACAAAAAGTAACCCACAATAAAAAGCACATTTACGGTTAAAAAGAAAGCTGATTATCTATGTCTCTTCATTTTATCTGATTTTTTTCTTTTTCTTTTTTATGATTTTTTTCATAAAGACATTCTGATGACACTAAAATTACCATTCCAAAATAAAAGGTCAAGAATGAGTTAATTTTAATACTTCAAAATATGTTTTCACTTTTTGCCAAATTTTATAAACTCATAGGCTAAGTGAAATGTTCTCTACAACAAATGAGAACAACTTAACCTTAAGAAAAGCCAAGCTTCAATTTTTCATGAATTAGCCACTGGTGGGTTTACATTTCATGAAAAGAAAGATTAAATGTCGATTCCACACTTGGTGAACTGCCCCACCTACTGATTCAAATGAAAATAGAAGAAATTCATCACAACATATTGACAGCTTGTGATTTGTTTCAAGACATGCCTTTTTACCAGTATTCTAGTCTGAGGATAATAGATTCTTACGATATGAAGTTAATAGTAGTTCCCAACATAATCATTTTACGTATTTCTAACAAAAAGGTCGAGTACCTTTTTAAGACGTTCCTAGCAACAGAAGCATTTAAACATAATAGCTTTTTAAGACATTCCTAGCAACAGAACCATTTAAACATAATTTGCTCAGAAATAAAGCATACAGGAATTGATCAATATACAGTTTCAGTGTATAAATATGAAGTTAGATCACTCCAGGTGCAGCTATTAATTTTCTCTTACACAGATCATCTGTTGCCTGCTAGATGAAGAAGCTTTTTTAAAAGAGATTTTTGAGGTACTGTTTGCTCTAATTGAGGAAGGTATGTTACAAAGCCACCCTGCATAAAAAATGCCATGTTAACATGAACATAGATACATATTTGCATGTGAGTCGTGAAGCACAGATTAACGAATTTTTAAATAGAAAGAAAAAAGTAAACTGGACATAAGGTCAGCAGATTGGATGATATTTGTTACTATATGAAGCTTGGAAGCATTGCCAGAAGCTGGGTCACTTCAAGAACAAAGAGTGAATGGACGTAGGCAAGACAGTATGGTAGTTATTGAATTCATTCATTGTTTTATTGTGGATTCATGAAAATCAAAATGAGACCTTTCCTAAAATGAAACACTAGAGGATTTAGGAGGGCAGAGCATTTACACAATAAAAAATAGCATTATCATCAGAGTGCCATTTAAAAAATAATGTTCATTAAAAATGCTTATTGGTTCACTTATAAAAGTTGGTATTAAAGAATATTTGAAGCTAAATATGGTAAATTTTGGTGTCTCAAAGACACTATACATAGCCGAATTTCTTTTCTGTATAACTGTCATGTTATTTTTATTTTTTAGATAAATAGAAGTGCTACTTTTCCCCATTCTTCCTGAAATACGTTTTTAAATGTGAATACTATCCCATTGAGATACTATCCCAAAGAGACTGAATTAGCATCTTATTTTAAAAATAAAATCAATTACATTGTGGATAAATTTCTCCAATATACAAAAAATCAAATCAAATCAAGTATAAAAGTGGGATATATTACTTCAAGTCTGTATAACAATAAATCAAAATAACAACAAGAAGAAAATATTGGCACCCAACACTCATAACATTTACTATGGGTCAGACCACTATTCTAAACCTCGTAATCCTTTGAACCCTCATGAAGACCCTACGAGGTAATATCATACCTCCTATTTTACAGATGAGTAAGTTGAGATGTAAGAGGTTAGGTAACCTGCTGAAGGTCACTCAGGTAGTTAAGTGGCACTCTGCCTTAAGAGTTCATTCCCTGTAAGCACTCACTATGCTGGAGTTGCAGAATCTCCACCCAGTGTGAGAAAGCTGATGGTATCTCGGAAGTAGTTTTGAACTGGCAAAAGTCTGTAACTAGTTCTCATAGGAGTAGAAGCTGTGGAATTGATCCGGTTCAAGTTGAAAATGTGGATGCTCAGGATTTATGACAAGACTAGAAAAAAATAAGTTAAAATGATGATGTTTCAGGAGGGATGGTAGAATATAAGTGTGGGGAGAAATAGAGGCAAAGAAAAGTACACAACAAAAGTGATAAGTCTGGGAATCTGAAACAATAAGAGAAGGGAATTTTATCAAAAGAAAATAAAATTAAGAAGGAAAGCCATACTCCATCTTTAAACCCTAACAACCTGGTTTGCAGATACACCACTTGACTGAAACTGCTAGTTTTGCCCATAAATTTCCCCTGAATTCTTTTTCATTCTTTTTCTTCCTGAATGATTGTCTAACCTTAACTGCTAGCACCATCCCCACTTTTCTACCTCTTTTTCTTCCTTTGACATTAACCATGGCTACTTCCCCTGGTTCAATGCTAAATTTCTAGTTCCTCTCCTGAGTGGCAGTCTTAAAAAGCTCACCTTTCAACATCTATATTTTTGGTTGCCGAAAACTCACCTCTAATTATGCATCCCACTGCCTCATGAAAGTAAACACAGTGAAAGCGTGAATAGTTTACCACATTACAAAAAGGCTCTTTCCTATTTCTCCATCAACAGGGCCATTCTCTATTTCCTTAGGCTTATCAGCCAATTGATCCTTGGGCTCCATAGTCGATGCTCACAGATCCTTTAAGACGTGCCTCTTTCTTGCTATATCCACTCCTATTAGCACAGTTTCTCAGCTTTCAGTACTTTCCCCCCTTGGTTGCTAAAACAGTCCCATACCTCATGCCTCTGCCCAAACCTTCTCCTCCTCCAGTGTCCACGTCCAGTTGCCAGATCACTTCGTCTCAAACATCACCCTGCAAGATCCACCAAGGCTCCCTAATACCAGTTGGATACAACCTAACCTCCAAAATTTCTTTTTAAAAAATGATTTAAACAGTTCTCCCATCCTCATTTCACTTGCCAGCTCTTTAAATGCACTTCTCCCTATTCCTCAATGTGCTAATCCAGTCAAACCGACTAAGTTGTACAATCTCATCCAATATACTTTTTGCAAACTCCCTACCCTGTGCTTTCAAAGGTAGACATCTTAAAATATCAAGACCTTGGATATTTTGAATAACTAACCGCACCTACTTCTTTATGGAGATGTGGGACTTCAGAAAACTTCACATTCCTTGAATGTCTACCCTAGGGAAGGAACAGTGCTAGGTTAGTCTTCATCACAATAGTGCAAAGTAGGTATTATTATTATTTTTTTATTGTTTTTTTTTGCAGTACGCGGGCCCCTCACCGCTGCGGCCTCTCCCGCCGCAGAGCACAGGCTCCGGACGCGCTGGCCCAGCGGCCATGGCTCACGGGCCCAGCCGCTCCGCGGCACGTGGGATCCTCCCGGACCGGGGCACGAACCCGCGTCCCCTGCATCGGCAGGCGGACCCCCAACCACTGCGCCACCAGGGAAGCCCCAAAGTAGGTATTATTAAACAATTTTCTACCTAAGAACAAGAAGTGATGTTAAACCACTTGTCCAAGTTCACACAGCAGAATCGAAATCCAAAGTTGATGCTGATGACCTTTCCTATTCTTTTCCTCTGCACTTTCTATCTTGGAGCCCGACTGGAAGCCACAGGTACTCTTGCTGCCCCTCTGAACTTAGCCAAGTCTCTTCCTTGCTGGTGCCACTGTTTCCCTGCTGATATTGGAGGCTTCTGACAGCCAGGCTAATTTTGTGACATATTATAGAAAAAAAAGGTGTTGCAGCCTTTAATTTCTTTAATGCCAGCACTTGGGCCCTGACTACTGAGGTACGGCAGGCGCACTGACAGTTCCACAAAGTGACAGCTGACAGTGAAAGAGAAAAAAAAAATACCTATAAAAAGCAGATACGAAAACTATTAAATGACAGCAGGCTAGGACCATGAGCCTCTCCTGGTATTCGCTCTGTGCATTCCTCTCCCACTGAAAACTGACAAGCAAGAACAGAACAGCTGTCCACCCCCTTTTCTCCATGACTATTTTCTGTTCAATGAACACATGAAGAAAAAGGAGGGTATCTCTCCAGTCCCTTCAGTTTTCTCTGTGTTTATTCCACAACTGCCTCCTTTTCCTTGTAATGATGCCCACATATCAGACCAAGGCAATGCTCAGCTCTCAGCAGGTCTGCTAACAAATTTCACGTGCTTTCCTAAGGAGGCTTCTCAAGGCATCATCTTGTTCTTTCAAATTACTTTTCTGCAGTGAACTCTGAACTCATTCTTCAAGGCCCAGTGCTACTTCTTCTCTGATGCTTTCCCTCAGCACCCCGGGAATGTGTATAAGGAAATGCATGGTCACCCCCGTGAAGCTGGTGGTCTTATCCCTGTTTTATAGTTGAAGCAACAATGATACCACATTTCCAAGGTCCCAGATCTAATAAGTTTTGTGTAACTTCAAAGGCCATGTGCTCTGCATTGCCATGTAAGTGCTTGACAATTAGCTTTTTTGACTGTCATGTAAGTGCCTGACATTAAGGTTTTGATTGCTGAGGCATCCACTTCAAAGACACCCATCTTGACTAGATGAAGAGCCAGGCCGCACCTCTCATGAATTTCCCTCTTCTTAGAGAGATCTGGTTGACTTAGATAACTGACCATTTGTCCTCTTGCCTTTCCTTCCCAGAGCTTTAATTCCCACTCTTGTGTTTTAAATTCACCAGTAAAGAATGAACCTGTGAAACCCTATCTATCTATGACCTCCCTGTGTGGCCCCAGGCATCCCATGTACCCTCCAGGGCCTATGAGTCACAAACTTTGTTTTTTTCAAAGTTCCCTGATGTTTGTTGCTGAGGTGCATCTTAACAATCATAGTAAGAATCACAAGGGCCAGTCCGGCAACAGCACTGGCTCCACAGGGGTAATGTCCCTGGGGGGCTCATCTTGGGCCCAGGGGAGTGTCCCCAGGCATTTCTAGCCAATAACATCACTTTCCATAGGTGGAGACCGGCACAAAACACCAAGGACACAGAATTTTCTCAAAGGAATTCTATTTGTTATTATTTGAAGATGGTAGATTCAAAAGTCACATAGTGCTTTCTACAGCCTCATTGGTTTATCTTATTAATTATTCGTAATAGCCCTATAAGGCAGTTATTGAGTTTAAACTCGATTTAGAATCCTGAACATCAAAAAAGCTAGACAATTTGTTTAAAGTTATATAGGTAGTAACAAAAATAGGGATTGAACCTATATCTTTTGCACTAAATCTGGTGGTTTCCTCACAATTAGAGAGCTGCTTCCAGAACCTTAAAAATATCTCCAGCATAGGATATATCATTTTACTCTATAACTATTTATGAGTTGAACTGCACAACTCCTTGAGTACGAAATTCTCAAGGAGAGAGGATGTGTCATATTTAATATTTATATTTTTCATTTCCACTGTAATATATGAGATGGCTCATTGCATGGAATGTATGTGTTAAAAAAGGATCTAGAGTCAGATTGACTGGGCTTAAACCCCAGTTCTGCCATTTCCATAAGACTTATTTAGGGGACTTATTTAACCACTTGGAGCTTCACCTTTAGAAAAAAAAATTCGGCTTCAATAATATTCAGTAGTATCAACTTCAGAGAGTTGTGAGGGTTAAATGAGAGAACACATGTGATGTACTTGGCACAGTGGCTAGCACAGAGCAACCTTTCGATAAATGTTGGTGGATATTATTCTTGTTATTGTTGAGGTCATTTGCCTCAGGAACTACTTCTTTCAGTACTAGAGTTGTCTGCCCTATAAAGCTTTCCCAGTCAAGGCACAGTTAGGAATATCTTCCCATGTTCCTGCTGCATCTTAACCCATACTATTACTAAACAAAATGGCTGGCGGTTATCTGGTTTAATGTCTATCTCCCACTCTGTAAGAAACATTCCTTCTGGGCAGGAATCATTTTATTCAATCTTGTAACATCATCATCTACAGTGCCTTACATGCATGCAAAAATCTCTTTGCCTGGTAATATCCTTTACTATCTTCTCTACCTGGAAAATCCCTACTTATTCTTCAGAAACAATTCTTACTTTTAATGTGAGTCCTTCTCAACTGTCTCAGGACAAATTCCAATTCCCAGACCAGTTTTTTCACACCTTGACTATAGTATTTAGCACACTATAGTATAATTTATTTATTCACCTACACGCCCGTCTCTCTAACTAAACTGTGAACTCTTCCATGTCAAGAATCCCATTTTATTCCTTGGCTAGGCCCAGCCCAAGCAGAATATAACATATGACAGATAATAACTAGTTATTTTGATGAATACCTGATGAACATATGAAGCAAGCAGGAATAAACAATACCTAATACAACTTGTTAAACGGAATTTGAAGTATTATGAAGTAACTAGGCCCCATATCACCATTTATGAACTGTTGCAACAGCTATAATTATTGTAGAGAAGGGTACTTTGAGAGGGATTCACATCTTCACAGGTTATTTCACTTTGAAGGAATTACAGGAAAGTGTATGTGTAGGTAGAGACTTGGAGTTAAAGGCAAGTAAGATTTTGCTTCTTGACTTGAGTTGTTTAGAAAGCAGAACCATTTGACAATTTCAGCATAATCATAAATAATACTCCATGGGGTAGATTTTTTAAGAGATAAAGGGTTAGATCATTTCATCCTTGAGTACAGGTTGTAGTATACGTTTGTGCAGGAAAGAGCAGAGAAAAGAGAGAAGATAGGAAGAAGGCTGGAAATGGGGAAAGGAAAATGCAGAAACAGAGGTAAACACAGAAAGGGGTGTGGTTTGTATCCGAAAACTAGAATTGGAAAGATCTATAGGTCATCTTAAGTTTGGACTACAAAGTTGCCTGGCTTTAATCTAAGACTGCTCAGCCTGACCATTTTCACAAGTACTAGATGTATTTTATAACAATGAAAATAACATCTTATAATATCTTCCTTTGAGAAAAATCACTCTCTGCTATTTCCCACTTCCATTTCTTGGTGATTTGGCAGCAAATAAAATGAGAATTAGATATGCTAAGAAAACTTACAACATAATTTATTTTTATCCCATCTCATAATTAATTATATATTAAAAAGTGATCAGTTTAATACAGTGAGTTAAAACAATAAGGAAAAGGGGAGGATATTGAGATCTTGAACTAACAATTAAGGGTCAAAATCTTCTATGGAATTAATGCAGCAATGCTTTAGGAAAATATCAATGTTATCTGCTGGCTTTATTCACATTAAGAGTTACAAAAAGTTTACATGAAATTGCAGCTTTGCATTCAGATATTTTGATCATCCTTGCTGCAGTCTGCACAGGGATGGGCCACAGGACACTGTACATATATGCAATACAAGTTATCACTTTTTTCCATTGGAAAGTAAAGATAATGGATAAAACTTTTAATAATGTACTCAAGCTTAGATATATAAAAACATGCAATGCTTAAATACACAGAGTTAAGCCAGTGTGCAAATGAGCAGTTAAGACTATAGATATATGGATTAGATTTGACCTACTGAGTGACAACAGACTCTCAGCCAGTGAGACTAATACACATTCATGGATTAACGATTTGAATTATCAAGACAGTATCTGTTCATCAGCCTTTCTTTTTACAGAAAAGCTCATTATACCTACGATATTTTTTTCTCTCTCTGATCTTGGAATGTTCATTCTGATTTCAAGAAAAAAGCTAAAGTTACATAAAATCTTGTACCAAATTTAGAAAATCAACATTCTTCCAAATGTGGAGCTACTTAAACACATGGCCAAATAAGACTACCTTTGCCAAGCAAACTGGAAAAAAAAATCGAGGCTACAGGTACAATCTTCAGTGTCTAACATTTCTAGGGCCTGCTCCCATCTTCAGGGTTAAAAAAATAAAGAATAGGCAAAAAAGAAAAAGACAGTTCAACATTGATATGCTCCATACTAATAAGGAATACATTTGGCTTGGGGTTTTAAAGATATCATAAATCTCCCCAACTCCTGCATTTGCCTACTTTTCTATTATGTAAGCTAATTTAAAATAAATCTGTATACCCTGAGCATTTCCCCACTGTGGTAGTCAGGAAAGAGCTTGAACTAAACACCCAATGGTGTTGTGAAGGGAACGAAACAAATAGATGACCTGTTTCCTACCCTCAGGAAGCTAGAAACAGGTTGAGGACACCAAAGAGAACATTTAAAAGTAGCTCAAGAGCATTTAGAAAGCAAAATGCACACCTTAATAGCATGCATATTAAGAAAATGAAAAGCTCCACGCAGGCATGCTTAGCTTCCCTCAGTATTCTCAAAGCTGGTATCAGGAATAATTAGAAGAAGCAAACAAGATTGGGAAGGAGGTAAGTGCTGTGACTAGTTGAGTCAGAGGCATCAGGCATTTCATTTCGGGAAGTGTCTTTGACAGGGATATGAGCAGACTGTGTCACTCATATGCACAAGTGAGCACAACAAGATTGGCCTGAACGAAGCAAAAGTATGGTTCAAACACACAAAACACTGAGTTTGAAAGCAGTGAGGGTTGGACAAGGAACTGGTAGATAATAATGGCAGATGACAACAAGAACACAGGAGGGATTATTCATTTTTACTGTATTAATCAATAGTGCTATAGGTATTTTTCATTTAAAACAGATATTATAATGTACAAAATTCATAAAATAGGCATATATTTTAAATGTTTTCTAGAAACTCATGTTTATGGAAACCTGAACCTCTAAACTAAGAAGTGAGAAAGAAGAATCAATATTATTGAGCTAAAAGCTGCAAGATTGAATGAATCTTGAAACTTTCAGCAATCTCTGTTTACTGAAGATGGAGGAATTTTCCATTCCTTGGTTGTCAGACCTTTACTTTAAACGTGAACAATTTGGGGGCTTCCCTGGTGGCGCAGTGGTTGAGAGTCTGCCTGCCAATGCAGGGGACACAGGTTCGTGCCCCGATCCAGGAAGATCCCACATGCCGTGGAGTGGCTGGACCCGTGAGCCATGGCCACTGAGCCTGCGTGTCCGGAGCCTGTGCTCCACAACGGGAGAGGCCGCAACAGTGAGAGGCCCGTGTACCGCAAAAAAAAAAAAAAGTAAACAATTTGGAAATATTACATACTACCTTTATTTTGAAAGTGGGCAATTTGGAAATATTATACTCCTATCACTGATTTTTTTTCAAGCCTATGTCTTCTACTCATAATGGTCAAAGCCAATCTCTGAGTCTTATTTGTCTTTTATTTGTCACTAATTATATTGCCCTCCATTCTCAAGTCTAAACTTTTATCACATGTTAGGTACACTTATACACAGTTTCATGATAGGCATCAACAGAAAGATAATCCCATAAACTGCATTTCAGAGTTCACTTTTTTCCTTGATTAAAGCCAAAACAACCACACCTATACTAACAGTTCATACATTTCACACATGGTGCTTAGACTGAAGGAATTCATTATTCAAAAATGAAGAAAAAGACATGGCCGAACTTAAACCATAAAAAAACTAGCATCAAAGAAGCCATCAGAATAGCTATACTCAAAATCAGACTCTTGGGAATTCCCTGGTGGTGCACTGGTTAAGAATCCACCTGCCAAGGCAGGGGACATGGGTTCGATCTCTGGTCCAGGAAGATCCCACATGCTGCGGAGCAACTAAGCCCGTGTGCCACAACTATTGAGCCCACACACAACTACTGAAGCCTGCGTGCCCTAGAGCCCACGCACCCGCAACTACTGAGCCCACGTGCCACAACTACTGAAGCCTGCGCACTCTGGGACCCGTGTGCCACAATTACTGAGCCTGCATGCTGCAACTACTGAAGCCCACACACCTAGAGCCTGTGCTCCACAACAAGAGAAGCCACCACAATGAGAAGACTGTGCACTGCAACAAAGAGTAGCCCCCACTCACCACAACTAGAGAAAGCCTGCATGTAGCAAAGAAGACCCAACACAGCCAAAAAAAAAAGAAATCAAAATCATATACTTCTGGCCCACAGTTTCTTTTTCTACAAAAGAAGATTGCTGTCTATACCAAGTACTAGCCAGATCACAGACTCTCCAAGGAAGTTGAACAGGTAATAGTGGTGTCAAAGGTCTTGACCATATTCTCTGCAAACAGATGACAAAGAATTGACTACACTCCTGGACCAAAAAATACATGCTGCTATAATAAGCGAACATTACTGGTAGAGATAAAAATGATCACAAGAACTACCTTATCTAGTACATGACGAGCACTATTTCAAACGTACATTGACTCAATTGTCACAATAAACCTAAGGGGTAGATACTATTATTATCTCCATTTTATAGATGAAGAGATTGAGATAGTAAGTATTACCCAAGATCACACCAATTACAGAGTGGTACGAGTGAGTTTTGAAGCTGGCTCTAAAGCCTGCTTTCCTAATTCTGCTTCTCTGACCAACTGTTAGTGGGGCTTTGTTTCTCTTTTTACCATGACCCCCCACTGATGAGCATAAAGTACAAAAAAAGCATGTGAAGTTCACTAATTTTTATTCTATCATAAAGGACTACCTTTAATGGAAAAATGCATGTAAATCAATGTTCCATTTTTATCATCAAAGACAATTAGAAAATTAATATATGAGTTTGGCTTCACTTAACAACAATAAAAACTATTACTAATATTAAAGGAATCCAGTTTTTCAAACTCAAAATGATTAACGTATCCCCCATAAACTGAGCATTTGTATTTCTTCCCTCATTTGGGGAGGGGGGTAAAATCATTAAAATGAGATGATTTTTTCTAATACAACTGTCATTTTTTCCCCCAATCAAAAATCTACTCAGTAAGTTATGGCAAAAAACATGTGAGTAAAATAGATTTTAGGGTTTTTTTTTTCCTCCTTGTTTTGTGATAAATGACAGAATATATTCACATATTCTAAACAGAAATGTCACAGAGGTTAAAGGCTAATATATATTAATTACTATATAGGTACAGCATAAAAATTTCTTCAGAGTATAACTATCTTTACTGACTGGAAAAATACCCAACTTAAATCACGGAAATTAAAAGCTAAGGATGTCCTTTAAGGAAAAAGCATTTGCTTCCTCTGTAAAATGCTGTCATTTAACTATGAATACAGCCTCCCACAATTAATCTGATAAAAACTAAGCCAGTCTTAGTGGACAATGACATTTTATAATAAAAGCATGAATTACACAAATGATAGTTGGTTGCCTACCTCAGACAATTTGCACTAAATTCACCATTTTACCTTTAATGTTTATGCTATCTATTGAAATACCTTTTCAAAGCAGGAATATTAAAAGCATGACATTTAATATAATCAAAATGATCGCAACCATCAGATGAAATGAGAAAATCCAACGAAGTACATTAGACATTGAAGATTGTTAAGAAAATAGAAATGATATCAGGATGGGGGTAGGAATACAGCCCTGCCTAGAAAAAGGGCAATGATGGCTCAAGGTCATCTGAAGGCCCATGAAACTCACAAACTCTCAGAAAATGAAGAATAGCTATGTCCAGAGATTTGAGATTCTTAGACACATCTATAATCATTAGTAACCAAAAGAGTGTCATGATTCCTATATGGAATACAAAGTTAAATAGGATTGAATACTTCAATGAAGATCTTGAAGGGAAAAAAAAAAAACCCCAAGGTACTAGAGAGCCATAGAGTGTACATCCATTTGCTAAATGTGATTCAAAAATCCAAGTTAAAAGGTCATTTATAACAACAAGGTCCTACTGTATAGTACAGGGAACTATATTCAATATCCTCTGATAAACCATAATGGAAAAGAATATGAAAAATAATGTATATATATATGTGTAACTGAATCACTTTACTGTACAGCAGAAATTAACACATTTACTTCAATAAAATTAAAAAAGAATCCTCAAGTGTCCCATTTAGAATCCCTTCACCAAAGATGACATGTATCAAGTCAATTAACAAGTGAGAAGGTAACTTCATCCTCAGTTTGTTTACATTAAACACTGACATTTCCTTGAAAAAAAAAAAAAAAAGGTCATCTGTATCATGGGACACCAGGTATGGGGGAATATGAGGCCGTATATACCATCAAAGCCTCTCTCACACACTGAGGTCAAATAATTCTGAGGGATAATTTCACAATACTTACATAATTTCCCAGCTACCACAACCATAGCATCTCCAAGGATGCATGAGTTTAAAATATTTGTCCACATACAGATGGTCCCAAGTTACCATGGTTAACTTACAATCTTTTGACTTTACAATGCAAAAGCAATACATGTTCAGAAAAACTGTACTTCAAATTGTGAATTTTGATCTTTCCCTGAGCTAGTGATATGCAGTACAATACTCTCTCGTGATGCTGGGCAGTGGCAGTGACTCACAGCTCCCAGTCAGCCCCATAGTCATGAGGGGAAATAACCAATATACACTTACAACCATTCTGTACCCATACAACCATTCTGCTTTCCACTTTCAGTACACTATTCAATAGATTACATGACTTTATTATAAAATAGGCTTTGTGTTAGTTGATTCTACCCAACTGTAGGCTAATGTAAGTGTTCTGAGCCAGTTTAAGATAGGCTAGACTAAGCAATCATGTTGTGTAGGTAGGTGTACTAAATGTATTTTTGGTTTATGATATTTTCAACTTATGACAGGTTTATCAGGATGTATCCTCAACATAAGAGGAAGAAGATCTGTACTACATCAATAGAACATATATGTGAATACACCTAAGTATGGATAAACACACATCCACAGAGAGAGAGAAAGGGATCTTACTATACAAGTACTCACTGACCTCATTAAAAGAGGTAATCCTGAGATCTGTTGACATTATGCTTATATATCCATAGAAGGGTAGCAGAGTATGCCACCCCAGATACGCCTCATTGACATAAAGATTATTTTCAATTGATTATTTTTGAGAAGCAGCAGATACAAGAGAAGCTCTGAAACCAGAGTAGAAGTTACCCTTCCATAAGAGAAATTTACCTTTATAAAGGAAATCTCTATTTATAAGGGCATCTCCCTCTCTGTACCAGGAAGAGAAGGGTGACTAAATCACAGGAGGATCTTGTCAATGGAGAAGGCACTGACTGAAATCTGCATAAAAAGCCTTACTCTTGTTTATTGTGCTTTTCCTGGTCACCTCCCATAACTGGCCTCTTCCCCACCCAACATCTTTCTTTGTGTCTTTAGCTGAAGATGGTATTTAAGATGGTGGCTTGGACCATGGTTGGGGGTGGTAATCTCCCCAGGTAGATATGAGGTACATATGTTAATAAACTTCTGTTTGTTTTTCTCTTGTTAATCTGTCCTTTATTACAGGAGGTCTCAATCAGGAACCTAGAAATGGTAAAGGGAAAATTATTTTTCCTTGTCTATACCATATACTCATTATATTTCAATATTAGGCCTTCAGAACTATTGTGTTTATTATAACCATCTCCTTAAAGAAAACCAGGGTTGGGGGAAAAAAACATAGCTATGTAAAAACAGAAACTCTTGTTTAGGAGGTAGGTAACAAACTGGTTCACAAAATACACACTGCACTGACTAGGTGATGGGCAAGTTTTGAATAAGAAAATAAGACAATATTCCAGCTTTTCCTTATTGTTTTTGTTCTGTGACTTTACTAGTTTAGAGAGTGACTTTGCAGATCAAATTGCGGATGTCTAAATTCAATATTGATATCAAAAATACATTAAGGTCAGCACAATTACCAATGCACTTGGAATATCCACACAATTACATCTCATCCAAATGCACGCCATATACACATAGTCATTGAGAATGACACAACTGTAACATTTAAACTAAATGTATATTAAATGAGAATTGAGACTGTGACCGCTAAGTTTTGACACTTAACACACACTCTAATTAAGGCAATATTTAATGAATTAGTGGTTGTTACTAAGAAAAATAATGAGCAAAATCTGGCCTTATCATTAGACAATTTCTTTAAAAATGTGACAGTATTGTCAGTGAGAATTCAACCACCTAGTTAATTTCTGTCAATATTTTACTGAAAAAAATGCCCTAATAGAATCCTTGACCTTCAATAAAGAGTTTAAATGTATCAAGCACAAATCATCAACTATTTTTCAAAAGCATACAACAGCAATTTTGACATTTTACAAGATCATTTTTCAGAAGCATAAATAGATAAAGGTTTCATTCTGTAAAATCACTAACATAACTTTTATTAAATTATATAAAATTAAAATTAATAAGGTCAATCATATTCCATGTTTTCTTTACTAGTATCAAAAACTATGTGACAAAAATAATTTAAATCAAAAATCATCATTTCCACATTTCTGACTGAACCACTCCATTGTGAATGAAATAGTCTGTGGGGGGAACTTTTACTAGAGAATTTACTTCCAAAGTAACTATTTAAATTTCAGAGATTCTCAGCTATTTGCCTGACAGTATTTTTATCTTTAACTGAACAGTAGAGATAAATAAGCAGATAACTTAGGATGGCACTTCATAAAAATCTAGAGTATAAGTATAGTAGAAACAAATCAGTGATCTATATTCTTAAGTCTTTCCCTTTTTTCAAGGCTAGCTACTTAAATGGGACTATCTGCTTTGATTAGGTTCGGATTTTAAAAAGATGCTTGATTTTAACAAATTTTTTCATTAACTAAGATCCTAGATTCAAAAAATATACTCTTTAGGTATTAACTGCCTTGACCAATGTAAGAGTGTATTCAAATAATTAGTCTTTAGAGAAGGCTAAGCTAACCCATTTCATTTGTCAATTGTCTCCTTTGCAAACTGTGATGTACATGTGTATAACTGTGATGAATTTTACATTAACAAAAAATGTCAATTTTCCATAATAAATTAGTCCCAATTTTATGTCAAATGTGGCTGGGAGTATCCAGTGAGGCTTCAACTACTGAATAACCTCCCCAATCCTTATCTCCAGGTCAGATTGCTCTTGTGAGTTCCAGATCATACACTTTTCTAGCTACTGAACATCTCCAGATGAGTATCATACTTAACAGGATCCACAGTTCATTCTGTATTTCTCCTACCAAACTCATACTCCTTCTGTACTATCACAATGACTGGCACCCCAGATACCTCCAATGGTCCTAAACTCCAAAGAATTCCAACCTGGCTTCCATTCATACCAACCCTTAGAAAATATTTATGTTAAGATCACTAATGTTCGCCATACTGCCATAGCTAAATGTTTTTTGTTGCCCTCATCTGACTTAAATTCTCAGCAATATTCTACCTGATTAAACCAGCCCTTTCTTGCTTCCTGAAATATTTTCCTCTCTTGGCTTCTATGATGACACATTTTCTTCATTTTGCTACTTCTTTTGCTGGCATTTCATTTGCCGGCTCTCCTCTTCCACTGGCCCTTGAAATGTTGGTGTTCCTCAGGGATTCACGTTGGGCCCTCTTTTTTCTGTCTCTATAATACTTCTTTAGGTAATCTCATCCATTCTCCTAATATTAAATTCCATGTACATGTAGATAAACTCCCAATCTCTCTCTCAAACCCAAATATTCTTCTGAGCTCCAATTTTCTACATATAACTGCCTAGAGGACACATCCACTAAACTATCTTATATCTCAAACTTAGAATGTCAGACACCTAACTTTTGTTTTTTCCACTCTTCCTCACCTCATTAAGTAGCACCGTCACCCACCACATGGAAATCATATTAGAGGTCTCTTTCCTCCTTCTTCCCTGTCTCTCACCTCCCCAAGTTTAATGCTATTAATAACTGTTAATTTCACTTTCTAACATTTAGTTCCCTCTTTATATCCCCACTTCCACTGCCTCAGTTCAAGTCATTAAAATCTCTCAATTAGATTATTAAAAAGCCTGCTAAATGCCTTCCCATCAATCTTTCACTTTCCTACTGAAAGTGACCATTCTAAAATGCAATCTGATCATACATCGCTAACCCCTAATTAAAAATGCATTAAAGGTTAACCATAGGTCATAGTAAAAAGGTCCTTTACTAGTTGACTTCAACCTTCAATCTCCCTCCTGTCTTTCACACCACATTCTCCAACCAAACATTTTACGTCTCACTCCCAACGTGTGATGCTTTATCGTATCTGCCCTTGTTCATGTAGTTTCATCTGCCCTGAATAGCCTTCTCTTTTTTGGGGAAAAAAACAAAAACCAAAAAAAAACTACATAAACTTCAAGTCCCAATTCAAATGTTTTTTTCCTCTGAAAACCTCTGAATTCATCTTTAATTATTCTTCAATAATAAGGATAGTATTCTTTCATGGTTCTGTATAGCAGTTATCACATTTTAGTACAGCAATTACTTTATGTATAACAGATACTTTATGTATCTCCTTCTCTTTTGAAAAATAATGAGCTCTTTGAGGAGCCAAGCCCTTTCTTCTTCATCTTAACTGCCAAGACCATGGTGGCCTGAAATGTAATATTCTCTCCCAAAGAGCCAAGATATTGGTCTATTGCCCTTCTTTACCAATAAACCCACACTAGGAGGTGCTTCTCCCACTGGATTAGCACAAAACGCCCTCTAGCGGACAACAATCACAGTGTCTTGTCACACTGGTGTGATACCAATTCCGAGGTAAAAGGCAGAGGTTTTTTTGTGTTTTTTTTTTTTCCCAGAGTTTTTATTTTCATAAATACTTTACGAAAGTGTGAATCAGTCATGTTAAAAAAATAGATTCCGTGTTTCCTCTGTAATAAAGTCATTCTAACTTGCTCTCATTCCATCATGTCTTTTGAGAGAGAAAGAATACAGTAAAGTTGCTGCTAGCACAGGAATAACTGCACAACACCTTGTATGCGACCTTGGAAGCAGTCATGATAGGAACATCGTTCATTACCCGAATTTTGGCAGGCAATGTTCTGCTCGAGATCTTCTTCCCAACATCTTTTCAACTAGGAGTACATTTCTAGACCTCTTTTCTGATCTCCCAGTTAGAGACAGTCCCAGTGTTCTTCCTTTGTACTACCTTCCACATAAATCTTCCTCATTAATTCTGCTTGTGGGCATTGGTCATATCACACTACGCAATCCCATTCCCTGAGCTATAACCATTTGTGGCCATCACACGTGGATTACTATGGCTATACAAAATGCAAAGCAAAATCAGATTGCCAAATAACACAAAAATACTAATAAAACCTTAAATAAAAGGAAAAAGAAAACTACTATTTGGGGAAGTGGCAGGAAAAAGATGGGCAGGTCATTCTGTTCCCTGCCTGTGGCGTAAAAGAGAAAGAAACATGGTGGTCTGAGATATAATATGTTTACTGTTATAAAATGTCATCCAGTAGCAGAATTTCATCAGGAAACTTCTGCTCTAGATCTCCTTCTGCAAATACTTTCAGTTTGGAGCAAGTACCAAAGTATCAAAAGGAATATGGTAGACAACATAGCTTGTGTTAAAAAGAGAAAGAATAAATCCTTATCTACTATATGCTTTTATTATGTTGGTTATCACTGCTCTTTATCCAGTCACCTTTTGACAGTTCGATTGAGGTTTAATGCCAACTAACCAGTTGAAATACCATCATAAATAATCTTCTTGTTTAATAGGTCCAAATGGATCCAATCTCCCTATACTCATCATATTAACATTTCAGGCTAAACAGTGGTCTAGCAGCATGCACATCAAGGAAATCCCTCTATAGTTGTGAAACATGTATCTATGAACTTTCAATTATTATCACAAACCTCAGGCATTACAAAAATTTAGTTAGGGTGTAGGTCTTCATGTGCTTGACCACCTGGAGAGAAAAATATATATATTGCAGGGGAAAAAGATGATGAGGGCAACTCTTTGAAAAGATGTTACAGACCAATATGTTCATTACTTCTTTGTTATACTGTAGGTATTTTGGAGTATTTCTTCTTTCTAAAGAAACGTTGATAAGTTGAGGCACAGTAACCGCACTTAAGGCACACTGAAGTTTACACCATTAGCTTAGAGACAGAGAAAACAAACTGTTGGTTATATATGTGTTCACATATATACAATAAGCTGGTTCTTCCAGTCATCCATTATGGAAATGGTGCTTTTATAATATACTAACTTCTCAAAACACTATATTGATTAAACAGAAAACCTCTGATAGCTACTGATACGATGCTACTATATCCCCTGTGAATAGCAAGAAAAAATAAGTGATGATTTATTGCACAGCTTGATGAAATGTTAAAGGGAAAACGATATCAAGGCAATTAGCAAATTCATAAATTATAGCATTAAAAAATGCCATGAAACAGAATGCTTAGGTTTGAATCATCATCCCCTCATTTATTAGTATCTGTGTTACCTTGAGCAAGTTATGTAACTTTTCTGTTCCTTATTTTCTTCATATATAAAATGGGACTAATAATAGTAAAGTCAAGGTGTTTATTGAGAAGATATAATGAGTTAATGCATGTAAGACAATTATAACAATGCTCAGCACAGAGGAAAAGCTATGGAAGTGTGAGCCGTTATTATTATCATTTCCTTCCCAGCCTCCATTTGTGAGTTTATTTAAATTGGATTTTCTTTTTAATGCACAAGACTTCAATCATTCACCCAGAGGTCAGGAAGTATGAAAATTGCAATTAAGGATGCTGCATTTTTAAGTAAGAGGGTGCTGAGAAAAGAGAGAAAATGCTGAGATACATTCCAGATGCCAGTGATATTGACATAATAATTATAGCAAATATAACTCTCCAGGTCAACATTTGCCTTATTCCCAACAAAGACAAATAATTAAGCACCTTTAGTGGAATTAGTTTCCTGCTAGCAATGGAAAAGTAAAGAGGAGGAGAGAATGAAGCAGCACAGGGCAGGAAGCATGGCAGGAAACACTCCAAGGGGAGCATGAGGACTGAAGGTCAGTAGTCATGCTCAGTGCTGCCTGGCGTATGAGCAGCATGCGCTGGGCTGCCTCTGGAGGGCTACAACACTCCTGCGCAAATCAAAGAAGCTGGATGCAGACCTGCGGATACACAACTTGGCAAGTAGAGCTTGCACCAAACTGCTGCCCTAGTCAGACCTGCAGTAGGGCATCCCTGTGCAATAAACAACCATAACAGAAGTCCTGGCCCTACGGTACCAAGCGCCTAGAAAGAGCCTTTCTGGAATATCGAAATGGAAAGACTGGGGTTTTCCAAGCCTGGCACAAATCACTTTTTCTACTGCTTAGCTTTCTACCATCTCTAGGTTGAAGCTGGCCTTTTCCCTTTGTTAAAGTCCCAGTATGAGGGAAGAATTCCTGAGCAGGCCAGAATCCACTTTCGTCTAGGGCATGCACAAATGACTGAGCTTTTATGTAGAAATGTAGACAAGTTATATAAATTTAAAGATAGGCTTATGTGTGCAACTTATATAAGACACTAATATATGTTGGTTACTCTTCTACATACATATGCACATGCATGACTACACACGTTCTAAAATCCCCATTGTGATAACATTTTTAGAAGACAAAAAACCGGTGACTAGAATTGTGTGATCCCTTTTATACATTACTATTTCAAAATGTCAACTGATAAATAAACACTGGAAACAGAAGAGAGACCAATAACCTAAAAGAGTTGCTTTGAAACTTTCTTATATACCTTCCAGAGGCCTTCCAAAAAATTTTCTCTGGAGTTCACTAATCAAATAAACTAAGCTATATTAGATGCAGGTTAGCATACCTCAAATTCAATATGCTTTCCACATGTGCTAGAATGCCATTTGAAAAGATTATCATACAGAGAATTTGCATTATCTTCCTGAGTACAATTCTCCCATGCTTTCACAAACGTAACTGTCATACTGGTGCTAAAACACCTCTCTGCTTATATGAAATGAAGTAAAATATCACAAATGATATATATCAATGGTCATGAATAAAGTTGGAAAGCTCAACCAACCCACTGAAGATTAAGATTCGGTGCTAAGTTTTCTGGGTTATAAAGACAAGGAAATAATTAACAATCACAGTTGCTTTACTAATTCTGCTCATTCTGTAGGACTAAGTTATCAGAGAGAGAGCTGCTTAAGCACGAAGCACCAAGAAATGAGTGAGAAGGCCCTTTAGTATCTATCATAAATAATACAACCACAGGAAGAACACTTTAAAAGTTAACATGAACATTTTTGTCACATATGTATAATCCATTTTGGTAATTTCTCAATAATTAATAAACGATAAATTTACTCTCAACTTGTAGAACAAGATGATGCAAAACCTTTTAAAATTTCCTAGATAGAGGGTGTTATTTCTATATGGAAAGTGGACTTTGGAATCTGGTGCTTCAGGCCATTTAGTAAAAGATCTGAAAGAAATGACCTATCTTTCTGAACTCGACAATAGGGTTTTTATCAGTACACTTTCGGTGCCTCTCAGGCACACAAAGAAAGTAAAGATCCTCCTTAGATCACAGATTTAGTTGGAATGAGAATAAAATTCTCTTTTCACGAGAGCAAAACTGTTCATTTCGTACTTAATTCATACTTAGTGCACAATGTGACCTCAGCCTAGCGTAAATCAAAAGAAACACTTAAAAGTGCAATGTTCATTTGACCAAATAGTTAAACACAGAGGAAAAAGTAAAGGTTGTCTTTACAGTCAAATCAAAAGAGGCACAAACCCCTAGAGTTGAAGCAAAGGTTAATGCCAAAGAGATACATCTTATTTCCATGCATCAACACTGAACTAATTCAAACTGCACTGTATTTCCTACCTTTGGAAATACTAGCATAGTACATCCAAAGATGGTTTTCTCTTGATTATTACATTGTTTTAATCCTCTGACCACTTTTTCTGTCAACACCATCCCTCTCAGCCTTTTCTGATTCTAGTGTGGCTAGAATAGGATATTTATTGTACAATACTTTATTTGGCTCAAGCCCCCAACCTCTGAGTAATCAGATTCCTTGTGTTTTCCTTACCCCCCGGTACCCAACCCATCAACAAATCCTGTTGGCTTCTGCATCTGAAGATATGTGTTTTAAATTCCCCAATTTGGGCTTCCCTGGTGGTGCAGTGGTTGAGAGTCCGCCTGCCGATGCAGGGGACACGGGTTCGTGCCCCAGTCTGGGAAGATCCCACATGCCGCGGAGCGGCTGGGCCCGTGAGCCATGGCCGCTGAGCCTGCGCGTCCGGAGCCTGTGCTCTGCAACGGGAGAGGCCACAACAGTGAGAGGCCCGCGTATCGCTAAAAAAATAAAAAATAAAAATATTCCCCAATTTATATGCTTTTAAAATGACTTCCCTTAATTAACCGCCACACTTAATTGCCCACCTAAGGAATTCTCTATCACATCACTATATTATAACATCTTTGGGATACCTAATACCAACTGAAATTCATATTAATTTAATGACATGTTTATTATTATATTGTTTCTGTTAGACTGTAAGTTCTAACACAATCAAGATCACATCTACTTTAATTACAGCTATATCCCCTCCCCCCCATCCAAGGATAGCATTTGGTACAGAGTAGATGCTCAATAATTTTATTTGTTAATATAAGACTGTATAGGGCTTCCCTGGTGGCAAAGTGGTTGAGAGTCCGCCTGCCGATGCAGGGGACACGGGTTCATGCCCTGGTCCGGGAAGATCCCACATGCCGCGGAGCGGCTGGGCCCGTGAGCCATGGCCGCTGAGCCTGCGCGTCCGGAGCCTGTGCTCTGCAACGGGAGAGGCCGCAACAGTGAGAGGCCCACGTACCACAAAAAGAAAAAAAAAAAAAAAAAAGACTGTATAGAAAAATAAACTTACTGATAACTATTAAGGGACTCAGAATTTCTAGAAAGATTGTTTACTATATACTTCTTGAAAATAAAAAACACATTTCTGAGAAAATATAAGCAGTTCCCTCAAAAAAAGAAAATCATATTACTGTATTAATTCTGTAAAACAAATGCCATAGTGAGGTGACAAGCAAATCATACCACCCCTAACAGCCTTCATCATTAATTTAGTTTTCCTTTTATTGCATATTCTAACTGCTGTAGTTTTCACTCCCATTTCCAAACCTCAAAATATAGGTTGACCCCAAAGTCCACTGGAACATTTTGGTCGTATTGTGTTTTAGGAAGCAATGAGAGGACTCTGATAAAAATAGGGCAATGAGAATAACTAAGCAGAAACTTTCTGGAAAATACTGTCTGTCATTGAATACAGTGGTTCAATTAACATGTAACAGGTTAAGTATGTCGAACCAACAACAATGAAATAATTTAGATCCTAGAAAATTCTTGAAGGTAGTAGAAATAGTTATCTTGACTTTAAGTAAGCAAGCAAGGCTGAAAGTACAGAAATACAGGGATTCTGTCATGACAAAACAAGATAAACAAAATCCTTTTTCACCACTGGGAATTCAGTTACTCATTCTGTGGGTCACAGGACTAATGGAGCAATAAACATTCTGAGAAAACTAGTAGTGTATAGCATATAATAGAAATTCAATACATATTTGTTGAATGTGCAAATAAGACAAGGAAGACGCAGCCTCAATGGCAGCTTGGAGGAATTGCTAGAATAATGCTGTTAACTCATTTCTACAGTAAATTAGTCTCCATGTAGGCCATCATTACTTATTAATACCTACACACGGAAATATAGCTCCCAAGCATCAGTGGATCAGTGGATCCAAGATTTGTGAAACGTAAATTTGTCACTAGGTTGATTATGCAGGTATCTGGGCCCACTGGGAGAGGGGAGATGTGCGCGTCTGAGGGAAATAGGTGAAAAGAGGACTATTTTACAAAGTTTAGTTATACTGAATTTAGACACATTATTATATGCACAGTTTATAAAAAACTATTTCATCTTTCACTAAAATTTAGTCTCAAAAAAAATCTTCAATCACTGCTCAGTAATGGAGATTAGCAGAGAATATCTCTTGGGAAATGTATTGTCCACAGCCAGCAAATTCTGTACAGTGGTTAGTATATTAATATATTAAGCCTATTAGATGGTATATTTAACTCATAGCTAGTGCCTTCACTAACAGTTATTAGTATATCAAAATATTGTCTATTCTGACTGGCAAAGAGCTGTCTAATATTACATGTGCCCCAGTTGCCCACCTCTATATGGTAAAGGAAATAGGTTGCTTTAATTCTATAGATTTCAGGGTACACATCCTAAAGAGTGAAGGCATTATTAAAATATTAATTGCTTAGGTAGAAATAGAGACACAAATGTAGAGAACAAGCGTATGGACACCAAGGGGGGAAAGCAGCGGGGGGGTGGGGGTGTGTGGGATGAATTGGGAGATTGGGATTGACATATATACAAATATACAAATATGTGTAAAATAGATAACTAATAAGAACCTGCTGTATAAAAAATTAAATTAAATTTAATTTAAAAAACATTAATTGCTTAAGTTTTGTATTTCTATTATTCAGATATACATAATATAAATAATAAAGTAGGGCATACTTTCCTTTCCTCTCCAAAGATCACAATGATGAATTTTAATATGATAAGTAAAATACTGATGTTCTATAAGCAGCCATTCCACAGGCTCCAATGTCCTGGCAACTCTGTTAGTTTCTGCATGGAAAGTTGCTTGGTTCCAAGGTGAATTTCCTTAATGGCAATGTTCAGGCTAAAATTTGTTCAGAAATTCTCAAAGCAACCTTATTCTAGGTAAACTGATAGGTTTCATTATTCATAATGTCCAACTATTGATATGTTACAAATGCACATATTAATATCACTAACATATCAAATCCCATTTATATAACCTCTTTTGCTGATTCAAATTTCAAATATTTTCTGTAAACTCTCTAATCCGACCTTAATTCAAAATTGGAAAGGGCAGAAAATTTGAAGGCAATGCCCATTGGACACCAAACATTTTAGCAAGCCAGTACTGATGTGCATTCAATAGATTATTCTTATAAATGATCAGGTGCTTTTCATACAAAAAATAAAAATGACATAGCATGATTTCAATTTAATAACTAATTTGACAAAAACTGTTATAAAATTAAACTTTCCACAATCTTTCAAATGGTTTACACATTTTCAGTAACTTGGCTAAAGCAATCTATTTGAAACAGTATAAAAAATGTTTGTTGATAAGTTGAAATATTGATTCCTTTCGGTCAAAGAAATATGTCATGCCTGCAACTGCTACACACAGTCACCTCCTAGGAGACATTTGGAAATGACCTTGAAACTCAAAACCCCAAACTTCAAAAGACTATTAGGAAAGCATTAATATTTACATTATACATGTGAAATGTAATTTAGGTACCTATATTACAGTGTTTCTAGGAGTTAGATGAACTGGAGGCCTCCAGGAAGAGAGAACATTACTGACAGACTCTAACCCCCTCCTTTTTAGTAAGGGTAGATAGTAGGGGATAATGATCAATATATAAATACTATATCAAATATAAGACATAGTGATATCTGTTAAGAATTCTTTTAAGAGAACAGTGAAATAAACTTGAAAAACATTTTGCAGTAATTCCTAATAAAGGAATTCTGAAACCCTTCCTACAGAGCAGTTACAGTAGGAGAGACTTTTTGGTAAGAATTAATACACAGTTGGAGGGCTTAAAACAACAGCAGCAACTGCTGTTAAGAGTTTTTCATGTCCTTCTCAAGTTGCAAATGCCACTTCAAGATTTGATTCTAAAACAAGGACACTTAGATGCCAAGAATGAATAATATTGTTCAGACACAGAAGCAACTCAGAAATGTGGATAGTCTGGAAATTCTCCCGCAGCTAGCGTCTATCACTGAACCAGACTAACTCTCTTCCCTGCTGTCACACCCACCCATTCCGGCTTCCAGATAAACCCCAGACCTGCGTAGGCATGCATCGGGCCAGTGGAAGTGGAATGTGGTTTCGATGATATATACTTCATAAATGAATAAAAGGAACCTAGATTACCGGTTATATGACTGACTGAACCACTTACATAAATGAACTGGAACCTGGCAGTTTGTAGCATAAGTAAGGGCACTGGGTTCAAACTCAACTTTGCTATCTTCTACCCTTGTCACCTTTGGGCAAGTCACTTAATCTTCCTGTGACTCAGTTATTTCATCTATAGAACTGGAGATAAGAACATCACCTCATAGGTTTTCTTTCCTGAGGATTAATAAAATGATTTCATACATATAAAAAGTTCAGAAGAATGTATGGTATGTAACAAACACGTTTTGAATCAACTCTTCTCTGTCACTATATCCATATTCTCCCATTAGATAAACACTGAAGTTCTAGTTCATATGTATGTTCCTGGTTGTCTACTGCTGAGTGGCTAAGAAATACAGAGTACCCTTGGTAACCAGCCAACAGAACACTCACAGACCAAACTGAATCTACCACAGTTCACGAATGAATCCGTTTTACATGTATTTATTGCAATTCTAACCATATCAATCCTGAGGTGTTTGTTGGACCCTTACCAACAATATCACTGTTGCTACAAGAGACAAAAAATGGAGATGGGGGAATTAAGACAATCTACAGAAAGAGAGTCTTACAACTTAAAATAGCACCCCAAACAGGACAAATCCATTGCAATCCTCATGACCATAAAGAAATTCAATAGTAGATACACAGTTTTCTGTAATGTGCACAGTAGAAGAAACTTAAGGTATGAGACAGGACCAATATGGGTTTTCCAAAGGCCAAGAGCACATTTTTCTCTCTGCTAACAAGGGTTTAAAAATTATCTTTGAAAAGTCTTTAAACAAGCCCTAGTAGATCTTGCCAAAGGACAGTTGTTTTCACAGCTTCTTTTGTTTCTTACTCCTAATCCAAAAAAACACAAATAGGCCTGAGCTAAAGATACTGAAATGCAAGAAAAAGACCACTATAAAAACATTTAATTGCCTTTACCTTCCAGTTATACCCCCAACAGTTCCATACATTCATTCTACTTTATTAAAGCAGATAACTGAGAGTTGTCACATACATCTCATAAATACTAACTTATAAAAAGAAAAGATTAGCCATTTGTAGTCACTTGTAATATTCATAAAAATCAGAGCAAACTCTTAAGACTACTACTTTATTAGATCCTAACTAAGGTCTAGTCTAATTTAATAAACTTATTTATTGGTAATAACTCCCAAGCAAATATTATGCAATACATAAACGTCAAGGCACAAATATAATCTGCCCACCAAGGAAACTGATAATGGTATTTTGAAAAAATTATTAAATTTAAGAGAATGATAATAATAGCTGATAACAATAAAGAATTGCCTCGATGTCTGAAGGTATGAAGAAACGTAGACTATCACTGAAACAAAGTGAAAATGATACCATAATATTAAGATAATGATGAAAAGGCTTTGTACAAGTTACTATCTCTCTCAAAAAAAGCTTAGTTAAAATATATTCAGTTATGTCCCTGAAAATAGCAAAATTAAGAATTAATTGGCTTGCCTCTTTTTTCTACAAGATTAATAATATATGGTTATATCCTTATCTGGTAAGGTACTAAATTTAAAAAGCACTTTTGTAAGTCTTCAATATTAAACAATTCAAGAACCCTACAGTATGAAGCTGTTGTCACGCACTGCTACTGCAGAAAGCAAACACTATCAAGTTCATATCTACTATAGAAAAAGCTGTTTAAAATAGTTGACAGTTACCTTTGTCATCATATTGTTTAAATTGGTTATAACACCACACCAAGATCATGAGTTCAAGGCTTACTGAGTCAGTTACCTGGTTTGTGCACCATGGACACAAACTCTACCCCTAACCCACTGTCATCATAAATGAGTATCACTGGTCATGAGAAACATTAGGCAAAAATAGGTGAAATGATCAGTTTAAAAACATTCTTACCACTGGAAATCAAAATAGTACCATGCCCTATTAATTATGGTAGTTAGCATAATCTTTTTATACGGATGACAGACAACATTAGTAAACCAAATAACAAGCAGAAAATAATATGAAAAATCTCACTGCTTTCATAGGTTATATATAAGTGAACCTAACAAACACTATGGCTAATTAGAAGTCATCTCAGGAAACGATAAAAAGTTTCAAATTTTTAAGGAATTTTAAATTCTAAAGGAATCCCTTAGCTAAACTATATCTCTGTTGGAAATAATTTTAAAAGGGCTAGATGTGTCCCCAAATCCTGCTTCAAATCTATGAAATTAATTTCCTATTATTTCACCTTTATATGTGGTCAGATTATGCCCTAAAATGGATTAAGAAGCTGTGTAATGCCAAATGATAATATTATTTATACAATGAATGTCTATAAAACTATGATACAAGGATTTTAGAACCATATTCTGATCCATCATACAGATATATTAACATTTGATAATACAATAAATTATTAAAATACTTAAATTGTCAGCATTGGGAAAACAAAAGCATGTGAAATAGAATAGAAATGCCAATAATTAACAAGAATGTGATCTGAATGGTACTGAAAGAGCAAATAGTAAGTAAAACCTAGGAGAGGAGTGATAGCATCTTTATTATTGCTGTTAATGGAACAAAAGGTACCTAATCACACTAGCTTCGCTTTTCAAAGACAACTACAAACATCCTAATAGCATCACATGTCAAAGAGTAGTTACTTTTGCTGCCTTCTATTAAAAGCAATTACATGCTAGGAAACAACACATTGCTCACACATTGCCAGGAGCATGTTATCAGTCTATTCTTATCACGTGAAGCCAGACACAGTCAACTCTCAGTAAGCCATTCGCATGGAGGGAACACTGACAATTCACAAGAGTTATATCTGCCATTTGAATGCATCACACAGTTTGTTTAGGTTCCTATAAAATTAATTTAAATTAAAAATATGATCCTTAAGCCAGTGTCAACACATGACAAAGAGCATGAGGTAATGGTGCTGGGGAGGCAGGGAAACATCAGACTAGTATTAGTACTGGGCCACTGGATAAACTAAAGGCACACCACACATATGTGGAGAGCTTAGCCAAGAGTGGCTAGGAACTTCAATATATTGTCACTCTTTCTAGATTGGTTTTATATTGGGAGCTATGTTTTTCAACACACCATATGTACCTTTTGTTTGTTTGTTTGTTTAGTGGGCAAATTGATTCATTCAGTTCTGTCACTTTATGAGTATAATTTTACTGGGTCATATTAATAGAAATACATTAATACTCTACATAAGCTAGGTAGCATTGAGTACACAAGAATAAAGTACTTAAAAGGGCAAGGTCACATAAATAGCCTATCCTTGTCCTATGGGACAGACAAGGGGATACTGAATTGAGGTTTTTGTTAATAGAGCTTTAATCGGCACAATCATACTACAGAGAGATGCAGTGATGTTGAAAAGCACAGGCTGTGGATTCAGTCTTGCTCTAATGAACCCTATCTCCATGACTTTGCCCACAGAGTAAGCAAAGCAAAGTGGTGAAGTACATGGGCTGTGTAATCATCCTGCTTGAGCTTGATTTCTACCTCCACTTTGTTCATCTGTAAAATGGCTACAATCATAGTACCTACAGCATAGGACAGATGAAAAAATTAAATGAAATAATCCACGGAAAACACTTAACAAAGAATCTGGCATATAGTAAGTGCACAACAGATATTAACATTTGTAATTGTTAAAATTGTCAGTTTTGTTGAGTCTGTGATATGTATTTATCTTCATTCTCACAAGGCTACGATTGATGGTTTTTCTATTTTACTGATCATTATTCTACTTTATTGTTGTTTAGAGACAATAAGAAGCTAAGTAGTTTGCTTAGAATCAAACAACAAATCATGAAATAGACATTCACTTTAGCACACTAAACTTCTGTTTATTTAAGTGGGCCAACCATAAATTTAAAAAAATTATTGACTAAATCAACCACAGGCCACTATGAAAATAATCTGGCTTTCATTTTTGAAAATTTCAACAAAAATCTGTGGTAGTATACACACACACACACACACACACACACACACACACACACACACCCCTAAATGAAGTGAATTACTAAATCATAGGAACTTAAATGGCAAAATAACATTAACAAACTACCACAGCCAGATTCAATTATGTAGATCTCCGGTATTTAATCAGTTATAAGAAGGATTTTCAAAAAACAGGTTCTATTATATATATCACCAAATGAATCATTAAATACACACACACTTCTTACTATGTGCCTAAATTTTGGGTTAGCACCCATACTTTATTTTATTTGCTTGGTACTATGAAACTAAGTACACATAACTGTAATTCTCTTGTGTATTCATCAAACACACTTATACTTGCCAGAAGCTATACTACATACTGGGAAAAAACAGTAAATAAAATGGAAACACTTCTTCCTGCCTGCAACAAGTTCAGTGTCTGATGGGGAGCCAATGAATGAAGACAATTATAATATATTATGAAGACTGCATTCTGACAGAAGTGTCATATAAACAGAAGCTAAATGAAGAATTGGTGAAGGTTCAGAGAGAAGTTGCAAAGCCTTGTAAGTGTCTCTGTTCCAGGAACAAAAGAGTCCAGCCTGAGGATGTTTTAGGGGGAGTGAAGAGGCAAATGACCTTGAAATGCGTGAGTTTAGGTTCCCTAGGAGACAATGGGTGGTCAGTGAAATGTTCCAAGCATAGGAGTGCCAGGATAATTTATACTTTAGAAAGACAATTCTGATTAGGTTGTAGAAAACTGATCACAAGGAAAGAGGACGGAAGGCAGAGAGACCAGACTACTTAGGATTCTGTTGAAGTCATCAAGAGAGATGCCATAGCATTTGTAATTACTGAAAAATCAAATTGTATATATCCATATGGTAGGCAGCTTCTGAAATGGTTCCAAATGCTTCCTGCCTCCTGGTATTCATGCCCTTGAGTAAATTTCCTCCCCGTGTGTGAAGCCTGGACCTAGTTAATTGCTTCCAATGATTAAATCGGGCTACAAAAGACTGTGACTTCCCTTTTGCTTCTATTCTCTATTCACTTCTTCTGGGTGTGTACAATTTGATGAAGCAAACTGCCTTTTGTCAGCTGCATTACTGAGAGGCCCATGAGGCAAGGAACTGAGGGCAGCCTCTGGATAAAAGCAAGCAAAGACGAATGGTGGCCCTCAGTCCAACAGTCCTGGAGGAACGGAATGCTGTCAAAAATCATATGGGTGGACAAAAATCATCCTCCACTCAAGCCTTCAGATTAGATCACAACCCTGACAACACCTCACATGCAGCCTTGTGACAGACCTTGAGACAGAGGACTCAGCTGAGCTCTGCCACGATTCCAGAAACTGTAAGAAAATAAATGTGTGTTCATTTAAGTTGCTAAATTTCAGGATAATTCGTTATGTATCAATAGCTATAGGCAACTAACATTATCCACAACAATAAAATAAAAAGTTAAAATTCTTCCAACTTCCACAAAAATGTGAAGCCATTTTCAAGTGGAACTGTATTCCTAGGAACTTGTGTTAAAATGGAACTGATATTTTTAAGTTATAATTTTTAATTTCTTGAGTCATCTCCCGTACAGTATATGGAGGGCACTAAATAACAAAATTAAGCTCACTCAATCAACACACCTACAAGATGTTAAACGTTGTTTTAAAATAATGATATGCTCATAGAAACAGAGATGAGAATTGTAGTTGCCAGAGGCAGGGGATAGGGGGTAGGGGAATTGGGTGAAGATGGACAAAAGGTACAAATTTCCAGTTATAAAATAAATAAGTTTTGGTGATGTAATGTACAGCATGGTGACTATAGTGAATGATATACTGTATTGTATATTTGAGAGTTGCTAAGAGTGAATCTTAAAAGTTCCCATCAGGGCTTCCCTGTTTGCGCAGTTGTTGAGAGTCCGCCTGCCGATGCAGGGGACACAGGTTCGTGCCCCAGTCAGGGAGGATCCCACATGCCGCGGAGCGGCTGGGCCCGTGAGCCATGGCCGCTGAGCCTGCGCGTCCAGAGCCTGTGCTCCGCAACGGGAGAGGCCGCAACAGTGAGAGGCCCACGTACCGCAAAAAAAAAAAAAAAAAAAAAAAGTTCCCATCACAAGGAAAAAAAGTTTCTAACTATGTGAGTTAAGGGATGTTAACTAAACTTATTGTGGTAATCATTTTGCAATATATACATATATCAAATCATTATGTGGTACACCCTAAACTTACCCAATGTTATATGTCAATTATGTTGCAATAAAACTGGAAAAAATAAAAACATAAGCAAATCAAAAAACAATGATATGAATGAAAATTATAATAATGGTCCCAAAAAACACAGTTTAAAATTAGTGAAAACAAGATAACACCCAGATATTACTGAATAACCTATTAAAAATAAAGAATTAAATTTACTCTTACCCACAAGGACTAATTGGCCAAAGGATTACTTATATATAATGCCTCAGAAAAGCTACAAGATTTGCATATCCCTAAATTAAATATATTTCTCTTAAACAAATTAGAGAAACCTCTTGCCCTTACTTCTTATATCATGTAAAATATATAGTCTGGAACTGGTATAAATGCCATCAATATACAGTTGGACCAAAACACACCCCATTATATTTTATATAGCTGTGTGAAAAAATTCCATGGGATTTCAATGTAAATAATTTCTATTTGTCAAAATAAAACTAATTTAGCTAGAACAATAATTCTAAATGAGAATGATTATCTGTGTGAATTGTAAATGCTATCAACTGAACACCTGTTATTGTGCCTAATCCATACAATGTATATAAGCAAAAATTACTGAAATGGGGAGAGACAGTTTCACTAACTCATAGCTAAAAAGTGTCATATTAAAATAACACAAGGTGTCTATAATGTTATAAAGCTAATCTCAAAGGAGCCCCATGAAAAACTGATTTCATTACTTTATGTACTCCATGTATATTAATATATCCTTACCAAATGTCTAATGACATGAAGACCGCATTCCTTCATTCATTATTAGAAGAGACAGACCTTAAGTCATAGCAATGCTTTACAACTGATAGATTCCATTCAAAAAATGCCTTAAAAATTTTAGTCATAGAAAAAAAATAACCTTATTCCCTTCCAAATATACAACTTCCTAGCTTTGGTTTAAGTTCTAAAGAACTATCTTCAGTGCCAGAATAATAGGATTACACATTTCACAAGATAATATATGTGAAACTATAGCTTTAAAAAGGGATCAGTTGGGGCTTCTCTGGTGGAGCAGTGGTTGAGAGTCCGCCTGCCGATGCAGGGGACACGGGTTTGTGCCCCGGTCCGGGAATATCCCATATGCCGCGGAGCGGCTGGGCCCGTGAGCCATGGCCGCTGAGCCTGCGCGTACGGAGCCTGTGCTCCGCAACGGGAGAGGCCACGACAGTGAGAGGCCCGCCTACCACAGAAAAAAAAAAAAAAAAGGATCAGTTAACTATGCAACAAAACGCACAAATTACTAAGGGCATAAAAGCCATTGTTACAACATGGGGAAGTGATTAAGAACAAACCTGGGTTCAAACCTCAGCTTTGCCACTTACTAGCTATGTAAACAAGACATAATTCTTAATTCCCATAGCCTCAGTTTCCTCATCTATAAAACAATAATATAGGTTATCTAGGGCTGGTGTGAGGACTAAATGAGATATGAATTTAAAATGCTTATCACATCTCTTGGGACATAGTAAATGCTTAATATATGTGCTATTACTGCTATTATTGTTATTATTATGATTGCTATTATTATTGTTATTAGTAGTGATGGTGTAGGTAGTAGTACAGTCACCATACCATCACCAATATGTAAAGAAAGAGCTATTTTGAAGCCTACTCATTCAGAAGGCTAAAGATACACTGCCTCAATTTCTCTTTACAATTAGTGACTCTTATAATTAAGTAATGGCATGGACCTCTGGCTCATGAATTCTTTGTTTCCTCTTCCACAAGCCAACTGGAAATGAAAACATGAGTCATCATTAAGTTAAAACACTTAAAATGTTCATAATGAAAAAATCTTTGATAAGGTGATAATATATATATTCAAAGAATTTAGATATAATAAGAATGATTAAATTATATATGGTTTTTAGCTGGCTGCCTGAAAAAATTAAAGCCTTCTCGGTTTGTTCCCTTACATATTAACGCTTACACTAAGAAGCATGTATATTATGTCATTAAGCTGACAAATTATTTGTTAAGACACCAGGTCTCTCAGGACACTTTAGCACCATTTATAAGGAGTGTGTGCTGAGACTGACATCTCATTATTTTGAAGTCAATTCCAAGACTTCCTATATTATAAAGACAGAGATAAATTAGATTTTAACACTTTTTTGGTCTTTTTTTCATTGATTTGCTAAATATATAAGACTGTGTTAAGCAACCAAACAAGGGTGGGTATCTTCAAAAGCAACCAGCTGATTTTAAGACTAAGAAACATAATTTAAAATATGATCCTAGAGGAAAAGTGCTTTTACATAAATATATCTTCAGACTCAGTTCCACCATAATTTTGAAGCTAGCCCAATATTTCAAGCATTGCAAAATGATCTTTATATGCATTTGAAATATTTATAACACCTCAATTTTCTGTTATTAAAGCTAAATTACACTACAGAAATATATTATTGAAGAAGCTAAAGTTTATTAGCCTTCTATGTTTATTTCTTAAATTTCCTCCAAGCAACATTAAAACCAAAGAAATTGCTTACAATTTCCACACACACTATCTTTGTTCTTCCTGAAGCCTTTAGAGAACTCTAGAAATTCTAATTAGAATTAGCAGTTATAACCTACATATTTTATTATTTATTTCAAGTTTAGTTAATATTAACCATCATTACTTTAATTCTTATATAATATCACTATTATCTATAATTACCATAGATTTTTAAGGAAAATGACATTATTATTATAGCCTTGTTGTTCATATGTCCCCAAATATCATCAATTTGAATAATAAAACTAGAACACATATGCAAATTCCAACAGTTACATGTATGATATACAGTCCAAAGTATCGGGTGTGTTTGGGTTTTCCATAAGATCTTACGGACAACAAACTTTTTGGCCAACCCAATACTAAGTCTTTTCCAACTGCCTCTAATATATACACTTTTTGTCATTAATCCAGAGAGCATTTTGAGATCTAGTTTGTCATACAGCATCATTATGGCTTGTAAGAAGACCCTAAATATTATAAGCATGAGGACACAGGATTTGGGAACTAGAAGAAACTATAGAGATTAAGAACTCCTACTGATCAGGATATCATCACATCTTGTCTAGCCTACTGGTATTGATTCACAATCAATGGTCCATCATCTATCTGTGAATTCCCATTACCTATCTGTCCTCCAAAGGCCCACTCAATGGCTAATCATCAAATTATTGGGGCCCTAGGCTTAAAGAACAAAACCCCATTTCCTCAGTGTGAAATTCACCTCACCACCTTCACTCCAAGTCCCAACCCAACAGGCTGTGCTTTCAACACAGCGTGCACTTCACCCTCTCCATATTTTGCTAATGGTGTTCTCTGCCTAGAATGTCTTCTTTCCTTCTCACCCTATTGAAATTTTGCTTAAATTTCAAGGCCCAGAACAAATTATACTGCCTCTGGGATCTCCATTTGCCCTAGTCAAAATTAACTGTTTCTCTTTTGTGCTCCTTTGGCTTCTTAAAAATATCTAGGCTAACATTTAATAAAAATTGACTAAGTGGAGTATACCTCTTTCTTTCTCCCTGACTAGATGAGTTCCCTGGTTCAAAGGCAAGACCTTATTCGTTTATATCCCTCCTATTTAGTATAAGACCTTGCACATAGTGGGTACCCAACAAATACAAATTTAATGAAATGAGAGATCCATTCTCTCCTAAGATGGAAACATTTTGGATTATAATAGGAAATTTAGAATAATTTTCTCTACAACTCTAGGAATAAGTGATTCAAATAGAAAGTATAATTTGATGGTACTTTCCTATATTAAACATTTACACACTTAAATATTATAGGTATCAGAACTAGCCTATTTTAAAACTTCTTTCTATTTAGCAATCTGAAGCAACTATAAACTCCTAAGTGAAACATTTTCTTGAAACACAGACCAGTAATGCTTCACAATGCATTTAGGGAGAAGAGAGACATAAGCTTTCCAAACCCCTTGCAGAAGGAGGAAATTCTCAGAGGTTTTGGAACACTGGGTCTAAGAGCTTTGGAAATAGGTCTTAGAAACAACGAGTATGTTGCTCCATCCAGAACACAGCAGCGTGAGTGGCAAACAGCAGCAGAATAGGGAAAAAAGTGGTGCCCTGAAGCTAGGAAAGCCAGGGCAGTGTGGTTTGAGTTGCCTGGAGCCAGAGCCTCCAGCTGATTTCTTACTGATCCTGCCACCTATTGACCAAATTATGAATCAAGGCACTGCAAGTGACAAGGAACTTCAGCTGTTAGAGTTAAGATCAATCAATACTTATCAAAACAAATGGAAGTTTGTATCATTCAAATTTGTTTTGGCTATGTTATGGAATATGCTATGATGCTTAACTGTTCCTTTAAATGTCCCTTCAGAAATAAACCTTAGTAAAAGTAATGGTACTGAAAGGTGCTCCTGACCTAATTTGGACTCAAATATTCAAAATTAGGAAAGTAGAAGGGGTAGTAGTATCACATAGAAAATTCAGAGAATCAGAGTTAAGAGGAATGGAAATGCAGAATTCTCAGTAGTGAGTACGTGAGAGCCTTTACATGACTTTGGTTTTACTTTGCTTTGATTATGTTTCAGCAGCCAGAGTAAGAATGGCTTCTACTCTAACTGACTAGCTTTGCCAAGTGCTGCTCAGAAGAGCATGGAAGTCTCTTGCTGAATTAACAGTTGTAAGAAGTGTCAATAGCTAAAACAAAACACACACAAACACACACACAGCATCATGTTAAATGAAAGGGAAAGGGGAATTGATATTTATTGAGTGCCTGCTATATCAAGCACCATGCTGGGTGCTTTAAATATATAACCTTATTTAATTCTCACACTTCTAGTTAAACATTAGTCTTTCTCATTTTACAGATGAGAAAATTCAGTCGCAGAGCTTACTAGTATCACAGCTGAAATACAAGAATGTATGACTCCATTTCCTCTGGGCTTTTCCCACTATACCACACTACCTTGAGAAACTCTAATAGATTTTATAATAACCTCCATGTTTCAAACTCCACTTTCTTCATTTGTAAAATAGAGTTTGGATTAATCACTTCTAAGGTCCAGACAGACTCTGAAATTTTATGAAACCTATAATTCTTATGGGACTCAATACAAATACATCAATAAGTAAAAGAACAAATGCTCAACACAAAATGTGCAAATAACTAGAGGAAGCTGTTCACAGAAAAAGAGGTTAAAATTGCCTTTGAATAGAAGGAAAGCTACTCAACTTCACTCCTAATATAAGGAGTAAAAGTTATAACATGGATGATTTACCATTTCACCTCTGAGATAGGCAAAGTTTGTAGGGAAACAGATACTCATATGTATTTTAGATGTAACACTATAAGTGGACACAAACTCTTTGGAAGGAAATTTGGTAATATCTATCAAAATTATAAATGCAGACAGCATTTTATCCAGGAATTTCACTTCTAAAATTTATCCTACAGATAGATCCTATGTGCACAAACATATATGTAGATACACGTTTGCCACAGCATTGCTTGAAATAGCAAAAGGCTGGAAATAATCTAAATATCCATCAATAGGAGACAGGTTAAATAAATTCAGATAGGCCCATACCACAGAATACCATGCAACGTGTAAAAAGAACAAAGTAGATAAACATAAACTACTATGGAATAATATCCAAGTATATAAAGTGAAAACAGAAAGAAGTAAAAAACAAAAAATGATATATACACATATGCTTCTAGAGGCATAGACTATTTCTAGGAGGCAATGTGGGAAATCAGTAAGAGTGGTTTCTCTTGGGAAGAAGCTGTAAGTCTGCGATTGAAGGGATATGCTTACCACACATCTTTTTATTATTATTATTATTATTATTAATACCTTGATGTGTAAGCATGTTTTACTTTTTCAATTTAAAAAGGTGATTATAATAAATAGTCATCTCTGGAGTCCTTGAAGAATCCTTGAAATGTGAAGTCTAGTAGAGCAAATAAGGGAAGCAAAAGACTTGAATGGCAGGAATTTTCTTAAATGTCAAAATTCTTCAGAATACTCTAATCACCCCAGATTTCTGTATGTGTGTGCACTTCAATCTACAAGGAACAACAAATACAGTACAAGTACCTCCAGTGTGCAAGATAAGCTAGAAGGGCTGAAAAGGAATAATTTTCACCTCTCTCTCTCTCCCTCTCTCTCTCTCTGAATCTTCCAAAATTCACATTCTCACATTCTAAGGCATGTTGTGACAAATCAGACAAATGAATAGTAAAGGAGCTAATTCCAAGGGCATGGCCATGTGGAATATATCAATTTCTTAGTTGTAAAGACTCACTCAGGCTGAAAAAACTCCTATGCTTAAGTAAGCTATCAATTCTGTGATAATTAGTAAAATAGTAATGTTAAAATGAAATACCAAAAATTCACAAACCACAATGATTAATTATGAGATTGAGAAGTTATCTATATAGTACCAAAATTATGTGTGAAATTCATAAGTGGTTAAGAATCTAATCATAAAGAAGGCACTCAATTATCAAATCAGTAAAATACACTTATTAGGTACCAGATTTTGATATTATTCCAGACAATCTGCTTATAGAAAAAAACTTATCAAATTTCCAAAAAAAACAAAATGGATTAGTACAAATGTAAGACTACATAAGCACGATGGCACCAAACTTACTCCAATTACATTATTTTCTCTTACATTGTGAATCAACAGATTCATCCCCTCTGCTTCTCAGTAAAAATGACAACTTTACAATAGAGGAGTATAAGTTACATATTAAACAATAAAAATAAAACCCATATTTTCAGATGAATAATAACATTTATGCAAAATAAATTTAATAGGAAAAAAGCTATCCTTCTTTCGTTGTTAGGTAAAATACAGTTAATATGTCAATCTAATTATGTTTGACTCTGCCCAAAAAATTATACATGTACACATTACTAGAAATTTTTAGCAAAGCACTGAATTCAATATATCAGAACAAGAACTCTATATTAAAAAATAAAATATACCTTTTATCTGGGTAGCGAAATTCAGTGCCAATTTTGCAAAGAGATCTGGATTTTCAAACTTCTCTTCCTTAACTTTCAACCAGAAACAGTTCTCAGACAATTCTTTGGGTTCAATCTGAAACAAAAATAACAAAGGTAAGGTTCTAAATTATTACTTCATATTTAATTTTTCAAAGAATTCACTTTCACCAAGGTTGAATGATATCACCTTTATTCATCTACCTACTAAATCAATTTTAGGATCTATCAAAACAACACTTTTTAAGTAAACACTCAGTGGGAAAGTCATAGACTTCTACTAGTGTACAGAAAAACACACAACAGCAACAGGCCATGTAGCAAATTACATTTTAAAAAATCTTCTACTGGAAGGAATCTTAAAAATAATTTAGTAAATCCCTCCCCCCAACTTACATACCTTCTTCTTGCTCCTGGATTTTTAACAATGGGGAAACTGAGATTCAGAAAAGTAAATTTCCCATGGTTGCAGAAAATAACCATAATAGCTGACACTTACATACCTCCTAAAATGTGTGAGGTACTCCTTTAAGTGATTTCACACATTAATTCATCTCATCTGATCCTCACAATAATCCTTTGAAGTAGGACCTGTTATTATCTCCATGTTAAAGATGAGGAAACTGAGCCCCAGGAAGTCTGAGTGGCTGCCCAAGCTAGTAAATAGTGAAGATGGCTTTCAAACCCAGGAAGTGTAGCTCCACAGAATTGTGCTCTCAGCCACTACACTGAAACCCAATATTAGAACTGTGCATTTTCCAGTACATATCATGATGCTTTGTGATATGTAAGTGCCATTACACTATATGCTTAATTGCTAAATTAACATATCATTACATTTACACACACAGATAACTGGGCCAGCAGCTTCTGGGTCCTATAGTTTGGTCCATCATGCCTAACAAAAAATAACTACATTCCAAAAACATTTATACCTCATTTATTCTTATGAGCAAAGCATAAGTTTATGCTTAATTTTAAAAATGATTTAACCATTATTCTGGTCAAACCAATTTAATATGTATATACTGTCAGATATCACTGTAACTATGTTCTTGGAATAGACATTTCCCCAAATGGTGGCCTGGTTAATTGTATTTTCATTAGATTCGTTCCCAGTGAATGCGGACTGTGTCAATCTTGATAATAAGCTTTTTATAAGACATGTTATTTGATAATAATAAAGCAAAATAACATTCAAAAGAAAAATCTTTCACACATCATATAAAAAAAGTTTATGTCTCTACTGAATACTGCCAGCGATTCCACACTATCTGAAAGTTTAAAACTAAAAAAAAACTAATAATTTTCTAAGAAAAACATAACTAAAAAGGCCCATTAATACAAAGATTATATTTAAGAATGTTATAGCAATTAAAGTTAACACTGGTAAAAGAATCAAAATTATTTTTCATATACTATTCTCTAAAACCACTTTCACTTTGATTTTCCTTTTGTCTTCTATGTTAATTTCAAGTTGTCTGTGGAGTTTCCAATTCTCCAGCTATGAAAGATGAACATAAGACGGTGAACTCACAAGCGAAAGCAAAAGAATCAGTGGTCATGTTCTCAATTATTCTATCATACTTATAAGTAGCAATACGTCATTCACACATTAATGAGCAACTATGACTAGGCAAAGCCATAAAGCTATAGTCATAGTATTACCTTTGACCAATTGATCCTCTTCATGGACACCTCAGGTTTATATATTTTTTTATGCTTCATTCCATATGGCAGATCAACTGTTCCCGGAGGAGGAGGAGGAACTCCTCCAAGGGGAGGTGGTGGAGGAGGTCCCCCAAACAAAGGCAGTGGTGATGCTATTCCATGTACCCCGGGTAAAGGAGGTGGAGGAGGAGGGGGACCTCCTCCGGGTAGAGGTGGTGCTGGTGGAGGTGGGGGCGGGGGTGGCCCAGCACCTGGCAATGGAGGTGGTAGAGGAGGGCCTGGAATTCCTGATGAACCTGAGAGTCCATGTCCCTGAAATATAAAATAACCCAATGCTTATTTAAATGCTTACAGTAAAGTATAGTAGCAAAGAAAACTTATCAGTAGACATTTGTGGTTGGGTTGTTTAAGATTTATTTAATTTAGCAACATCTAAGGGCTTAAGAATAGATGAAAAAGACTTGCATAGATTTTTGGTAAGCATTCTAAACCCTGGATAATGACTAACTCTGCTAATATACTAAGGCTAGGAAAGTTGGCACGCTCAAAGATTTTGTGAAACACTCCTCCAAAATAATGAAACTTACCTTTCATTATAAATATATGCAAAGAAGAAGTACTGTATATGGCTTGGGCCTGTTAAGACTAGTTGGTATGAATACGGGATGATTAATACAAAATAACTGATTTAATTCCCTTGGAGACGATTAGCTTTACACGAAGAGTCTGTCTCATAGCACCAGTAACTTAGCTATCTTCTAATACCAAGAATTAATGCTAAGTAACATCCATTGCATAATAATACAGGTTTATCAATGTTTTTACATCTATTATTTCTTTTCATCCTTATTATAACCCTATAATGTAGGTTGGGTATTTTTATCTCACTGCTTATAGATGAGGAAACTGTAACTGCAAAGAGGTTCAATGACTAACCAAAGGTCACACAGTCTGAAATATGATTAAGATTTACATGTGATTCTTCTCATATCTAAGGCAGTCCTCTTTCCACTACAACAGACTAGCTCCTAATGAATGGGTGTCAGTTGCCTTGAGTGGAATTAATTACAGCTTGCAGTATGAGCAGATTATAACTTATTTCTCCCATCAGAAAAAAAACTTCAAGCTCATTCTCTAATAATGATGGATGACAGCTGACGGAGATCACTGCATTCCATATTGCCCACTTTTTGATTATTAATCTGGACCTGTTTCTTTAAACCATTACTGATGACAATGGTTTACTTTCCGAAATGAAAATGAATATAAAAGTGAGTTTGTTAATTATAAACATTCCTAAGAAAGTCCTACAAATGAACACGCATCTTCTGTAATTGAGATATGACATTAGACTAACTGAATGGAAAGTTTAAAACTATTAACATGTCTTGGTATAGTGTTATTTTAATTTGGGGAGAAACTCTTCTAATCTTTACTAATACGAATTTCCTCCACAGACTACTTAATTGAACTAAACAAACTTAGTATTATCTTTACATAATAAATAAGTGGAAGCCTATTTTTGAAACAATCAACTTAAAGGATTGACCCATTTACAAGAATGTTAAAAATTAACAATCACAGGTAAACAGCATCACAGAAATGTTTCTCCTAATATTCAGTGCACACTGTCCACAAATATTTTATTCACACATATGAATGTTTATGTGTGTATATACATATATACAACTAAAGTGTTTATACACTTAAATGACAATCCTCTCCTGGAATGCAATCCCCTCCTGAGATTAGGAAGAAGGATAGGAATAAAATATGCAAATTCTTTCTATTTTATTTTTAATGCAGCAAAACTATAGAAAGCAGTCTGATTTTTCCAATCTTGATTGAAATAGCAAAGAAATTCTGAGGAAAATTAAAATAATTTTTCTGAAAAGTTAAATAAATTAGTAATTTACCCTATAAATTTTGTATATAAATGGACTTGTTTAATAATTTGAAAGGTAAAATGTATATCCCATATTTTGTATTAATTGACAGCAAAATGAAAGTAATGCTTGTTTATAAACATAAAATTTTGCCTCTATGAGATCATGTTTATGATATAAAACTTGTGTAACCACAAAAATGCTATTACTTTAAAATATGACTTTTTACTCAAGTTAATTAGATATTTTACAAATTGAATAAAAGTCTCAAATGCCACCAGCCTTAAAATCAAATCATATCAGCCCTTTTCTTCCCTCCTATGAACTATTAGGAATGGAACAATTAAATGAGACCACAATAGAGTATTGAGAATTGAATACGGCAAATGGACCATTTACTATTTGACACAATTTGGGGTGCACTAGAAAGTACTGTGTGACTCTGCACTTTTCCAGATCCGTTGATAATAAATAAGCAACTACACAATTAAATGGTAAGGCCCTGTGCTAGGTGCAGTAGGGACTTTAATAAGAGTAAGCACAGGAAGTAAAGACATTGTCCTCAAAGTGTTTATGCTGCAGGGGAAGGGATAAAGCAGGCACACCACCAAATATGATAGGAGTGGTCTACAAAAGTGATATAAAAGTTCAAAGAAATTCCCAGAGTTTTGGGTGACGCTTTCCAAAGGATGTTATACTGAGCTGATCCTTAAAGGAGATGTTTCATTGGCACAGAGGAGCAAGGGAGGGCATTTCTGAGAGAGAATAATTTGTCAGCATTTCTCAACTAAGTTCCATGAACAAACTCTTCTGCAGGAGATATTAATAGGTGGTCTGAGATAAAGGGTTCTGTGGCTAAATGAGTTTGAGAAAGCTATAGGAAAAATAGTTCGACAGGTTTCTTTAATGTAGGCCATCTCAGACCCTTTAGTATGCTAATGAGAATGATGAATCTCTAAGAGGAGAATTTCAAGCGTACCAAATTTATTGGACTATGGAATGCTTTCCTCATGAAAAACCTATTAGCATCTCTGTAACTAATGTCTGGGAAATGCTGGCCAAAGGAAAAGTGTGGAGACAGTAAATTCTACATGTGAAGGGAGGAGGAAAGGTGACTTAGCTGCAACAGAGGCTGGAGTTAGGGGAGCAGAGACGAGGCTGCAAAGGGGAGATAAGGGAGCCCTGGATAGAAGGCCTTCAAATTCCCGAGAAGGAGATTTTTTTCTTTAATCCTGAATGCAACAGGCAACCATTGAACATATTAAAGCCTGGAGTGACAATAATCAGGGCAGTGTTTTAAGAAGATTAATTTGAAACTGACATAAAGCATGAATCTGAAGAGGAAGAGACTATAGGCATGGAGGAAAGTTTGGAAACTATTGTAATATTCCAGGCAGGATGGAATGAGAGAGTGGCCCTGGGGGGTTCAGGGTTTTGATGCAAAGCGTAAAAAAGAGAAAGAACTGACATAAAACAGTGACCAATTTAATAATCTGTCAGGAGGCAGGGCGGGGAAAAGGCCAGGACAACTCAGCTTCACAATAAAAAAAAAATTGGTGGTAAAATTTAAACAGATAAGAATGGAGACCAAGCTGGTTTGAGGACAGAGAAGTGACCACAAATAATGGGTTTGATTTCAACATGCAGCAGGACCTGCCCACGCAGAGATCTAATCAAGAGCTGGAAATAGATGACAAATCCAGGGGACTTGACACCTACTAAAAGGTGATATTTGAATTTATGATATTGGATGGGATATTAGTGCAAGGACATACAGAGAAAAAAGAGCAGAGGACAGAACACTGGGGAATGTCATCATTTGGAGGATGAAAACAAAGAGAAACTGAGTTCTGAGACATGTAGAAAACGAAGTCAGATGACACAAAAAGGAGAGATTGAGTGAAAAGAAATTATCAAATATTACAGATAAGTGAAAGAGGCTAAGGGTAGGAAAAGGCCACTGCATTGGGTAATGTGGAGTTCACTGTTGACTTCTGAAGTCACTTTTCAGTGGATTGACAGAAACAGACCTAGTCAATCAACAAACACCCTACTGGGCATCTATGAGGCTAAGAACTAATCTTATGTTTCTTTATATTCATTTAAAAAATATGTTGTGTTGAGAGTATGTAATCAGCTCTAAAATTTAGACACCATAATTAAGATTTTAAGTGTATATGGGGGGTTTTCATCATAGGGAATGTTGGTGGAAATATAAAGTTTATAGATTTTGAAATTATGGTAGTTGAGATTTAAAGAGATCTCAAAAAGCTTTAATGAGCATTTCCACATTCCTTTTGAAAGAAAATACTATGCATCCAATTTTTCAAATCATCATGAAAATTTCATCTCAAGAAAGAGTTTTGCTTGTGTAATACATTCCTTTAAAAAATATTCAGGGCAGTTTATGCAATGAATGCCATATTTTTATCCAAACATTAAAATGATTTATTGTCCTGGAAAATCAAATCTGTAGTTATTTCAAGTAAAATGGGAAACTACCAGAAAGTCTGCTTCTGGTCACCTTTTTCCCTTCATCTAACAAGACAGTTTTCTACCTTCGAACTCAATGTGACATGACACAAAGTCTGTATCTTGTTTCATTACCTGGGTTCGAAGTTGTTGGATTTCTGTTTCAAGCTCTTTGATTTTTTCTTCTCTTTTTTGAAGCTCAGCTTGAGCTTCCTGTCGAGCTGTGAATTCTTCATCGAACTGCAATGATCACCACCATAAATGTACACTTAATAATACAGTTTTGAGAAAGCTTTAAACAACAATATGTATTAAATAAGTGGAGTGTCTTTTGCTACTTAAATTTCCCAGGCCACTCAGAAAATCAGAGCTCTTGATTATTTTATGGCAATTGAGCACCTCCATGGGGATGGGGTGGTAGTAAAGAAGAACTATGTCCCCAGCCCAAGGTAAAAAAACCCATTTTCACTTCTGAAAAAAACATACTAAACAAAATTTTAAAAGGGTGGAGTAAGAAGGCTCTCTTCATATATAATGGACATTTTTGTGTTTTGTTATTGAAAGTTAGGTTTTAGAATTAATCATTTTTTTAATGTTTCATCCCATACTTTTAAGTTTATTTAATTAGAAAATGAAACCTAAAAATTAGGAATCAAGCAGTTCAACTCTTTAAAACTATATTTAATCTTGATAAGAGACTGTACTTTTAGAACGCTCAAACGGATGTACATTAATACAAATCAGACTATTTTTATTATAATCTTAATTGTCTAGCATTCAAAAAGTGATGCTCCACAAAATCTGACAGTAGAATGATATATGCTCTAATGGCATTCTCATTCAGATGTTTAACCAAAACACTTGTATAAAATGTCATAAGAGGGAAGATGAGAGGTTAAATTACAGCGTGCTAAGCCAAAGAGACCATCAGAATGGTGACTATCCATTTACTGCATCCTGCCCAGCACTTACCTCAGTCAGGTGAATACTGCTCATGTCCAGCTATAGAACATTTCCCCTTTATTGTCACTGTCACTTCAAGTTATTTTAGAAGTCTATACATTATTCCAAAAATGTTATTTATGTTTTTAAAAGTGATATATCTTACTGCCAAAAACTGCCTTTAGAGTTTGTGGAAGAAGGAAAAAGTGTGTTTACTGTTAATAAATATTCCTCCTCATAGTAGACTTGACCTTTGGAAATTATAAAATGCCATTCAGATCCAGTCTGAAGAAAGAGTGGGTGAGCAAAGTGGATAATAGTGTTTGAGTCAAACCTGCAATACTACTTAATTAATTATTTTATTCATCTTTACTTGAGTCCTGGGAAAATGTCCCACAGAGGTTGGTCCAAATCGTTTCTAATCTCTTTACATTTCAAACTTACCCTGATCCTTCAGTATCAGCAAATGACCTTGTTTCCTAGGTCACTGAGAAGATGGAGCTTTTTTGACTTCACTAGTATCCATGTTAAGATTGATCTGATTCTGGGACTTCCCTGGTGGCACAGTGGTTAAGACCCCATGCTCCCAATTCAGGGGGCCTGGGTTCGATCCCTGGTCAGGTAACTAGATCCCACACACATGTCGCAACTAAGAGTTCGCATGCCACAACTAAGGAGCCCATGAGCCGCAATTAAGGAGCCTGCCTGCCGCAACAAAGAAGCCCCCCTGCCACAACTAAGGAGCCCACCTACAGCAACTAAGATCCAGAGCAACCAAATAAATAAATAAATATTAAAAAAAATTTTGATCTGATTCTATACTCCCAGCCTCCTTGCCAGTGTTATCTTCTCCTGTGTGCTTCTCAAGCATGCTGTCCACACAAGCACACAATTTTGCTCTACAAATGGTTTATTAGTACACTTGCGGAGAGGCACACAAGGCTTCTTCTTGTAATTTAAAATGATCTTAATCTGTAAACCTGCCGAGAAGCCTGAGATATGTGAGCTGGAAGACTTCTTACAAGTCCACTAACCTTATTCTCTCCTTTTAAGGATGAAAAAAATTAAGATCCAAGGAGAGTAAATGGCTTAAAGTCACAGCTAACTAGCAGAAACACTGAGACCAGATCTTACAACTACCGCTTCTCATTCTAGCTGACCCCCTTCATTTTTCTTTTCTTTTCTTTCTTTCTTTTTTTTTTTACTACTTTATACTGCCTCTTAAAATCACCCAGAATAAGAGAAGGTACATAGATAAACACTGGGAGACCATACATGTTTTCATTCTAAATGTTGGTGAGGAGAATAAAGCATCAAACACTGAAATTTCTTTTTTATTATTTCAGGACTCCTTTTCCAATAATAGATGCTTACAGAAATTTTTACCACATAGATCATCACAATTTGCTCCAGCCTTGTGGTATCTAATCACAGTGCCAGAGAAAAAGAGATCCTAAGATTTTCAAAGGGAATTTTAAATGTGCTACTTAAAACAAGAACATTAGAAATATAAAGGTCTACTAATCGAAAAATGTACAGTTTCTTTCACCAATAAAAATGACGGCTTCACACAAACATTTTATGCTCAAGCTCTTAAAATCTATTCTAGTAACTGAAAGAGCAAAAATATTTCTTCAGATGCCCTGAAGTAACTTCAGTAATACTCTATAATTTCTAGAGTGATAGCAAAAGTGATTATTTAATCTCCAAGGTAAGTCATAACTTTGAAGAGACAGCAATATGTAAGCACTTTATCTTGCTGTCAAAAGACTCAAAACTGTAGAGCTTTTAGACTTGGGCTTCAATCCTTCTCCTTCCACCAACAGGAGAGAAATACTATACTAATGCTTTATAGGGTCTAAAACCAAACAATGCAACTTTCCGTAGAAGTTCATAAAATTGTAGCTATGCTTTCATGAAATAAGGAAAAGACCATCTGAGATCTAAATAAAATTCAGATATTCATAAAGTTGGCATTCACATGAGGCATTACACAAAGAAAGGGGAACCTCAAATTCCACTAAGACTACATACATGGAGTAGCAGCATCACTTTAAAAATGGTAATTACAAAATTCAAAGAAGATAAGTCTAAGCAGAGAGAGACAAAGAGAAAGAAAATATTGCATCATTCTGTTTCTATCAATAGCACTGATTTAAAGAACATAACAGATAAGACTAGCTAAACATCTCCACAGTTCTCCAAGGAGCTAACTACTGTTAAGTGAGAGCTGCAGGAAAGCAATGGGGGAATGTGTTTTGGTTGACCATTTCAAACTATATGCTTCCAGCAATCTAATTTTATTTCATTTATCAGTTTAGTAGAATATGGTTAGTGTTATTCTTCCATAATGGATTAAAGGTGATGAGCAGGGAACAGTAGCAACCTTATGCTACTGGGAAAGAAATCAATATTCTGTCGTGGTGTCTGAATCCAGAAACATAAAGAACTATATAACTGAAACAACATTTATAAGGCCTCGCATAAGGAAACAAGGTAGAATATGTATTGTGATTACATTTTACATTTCATAATTACAGCTAATATTTGATATGTCTTACCTTCTTTGAAAATTCTGCTGCTTTTTGTTCACTTTCTTCAACTTTTGCCTTGTTCACACAAGAATCTATTAAGATTGATGAAAAATGATTAGAAATTATTGCATTGGATCACTAGGCAAATAATGGCTACCAGCCTATAATTCTACTATGTAAACTATCATTTTTATGTCAATTGCTGTTAGATGGAAATTGACCTATACTGCACATAAAACATAAACTACCAGGTTTCTTTTGTATACTAACTGAATTCAATGATAGTATTTTTGAGGCACAAAACCTAGCATCCAAGAATATATTTGACTCAATCATCATCATTTTAAAGGTATTCCATTATTTACCAACTTTAACAATTATAGAACTCTTTAAAAATTTTTTTGTAGTTTATTATGGGTGGAGAAGTACCAAAGAATCTATGCTATGCTTAAGATTATTAAAGATCAGGAACTTCCCTGGTGGTCCAGTGGTAAAGATTCCACCTTACAAAGCAGGGGACTCGGGTCCAATCCCTCATCAGGGAATTAAGATCCCACATGCTGCAGGGCAACTAAGCCCGCACACCACAACTACTGAGCTCCTGCGCCTCACCTAGAGCCTGCGTGCTGCAAACGACAGAGCCCACATGCTCTGGAACCCATGCGCCACAACTAAAGAGCCAACGCGCCCTGGAGTCTACACACCACAACGAGAGAAAAGAAAACCTGCACGCCACAACTCAAGAGAAGCCCACGCGATGCAACGAAGAGCCCGCACCACAACAAAGAGCCTGTGCCATAACGAAAGATCCCGCACACCTCAACGAAGATCCCGCATGCCACAACAAAGACCCGATGGAGCCAAAAATTTTAAAAAATAAAATAATTTTTTAAAAAAATCAACAAGCTCATCTTAAAATATCATATTAAAAAAAGATTATTAAGGCTCAAAATGGCCTTAAAATAAGGCTACAGGGGAGGATACAATAACATTCATTAATTCAGGCTTCCTGAAGAAAGATTTCACTTGAACAACTTCTGAACAGGGGCAGAATATAGTATTACGTAAATAAGAAAACAAACATCAAACTTCTCAGGTCTAATCAAACACTCCAAAATATAAATAAGTGAAGAACCTCTTTTGGGAAATATTCTCAATACTGTATACACAGTTTATTCTGTATACCTATACTTAGCCATCCTATACCTATTTATTTACCTAAAAGAAATGAAAGCATATGTCTATACCCTGAATTGTATGTGAATGCTCATAGCAGCTTTATTTATAATAGCTAAAACTAAGAAATAATCCAAATGTCCATCAACAAGTAAATGTATAAACAAATTGTGCTATATCGATATACCGTGAAAGTACTCAGTTATGAAAACAAATGATACATGCCAATACCACAACACAAATGAACCGCAAAATAATTATGCTGAATGAAAAAAGCCAGCAAAGACAGTACACGCTGTATGTTTCCATTTACATAAAATTTTAGAAAACTAGTCTATACCAAGAGAAGATCAGTGATTGTCTCACGATGGAGAGAAGGGGGAAACATGGGAAGAGGACTACGAATGAGAATACAGAAATTTTAGGGGGTGACAGAGATGCTTATTATCGTATTCTTTTTAATTTTATATTCTTATACAGCAGGTACTTAACAGTTATCAATTTTATACATATTAGTGTATACATGTCAATCCCAATCTCCCAATTCATCACCCCACCACCACCACCCCACCACCACTTTCCCCACCTGGAGTCCATACGTTTGTTCTCTTCATCTGTGTCTCAATTTCTGCCCTGCAAACTGGTTCATCTATACCATTTTTCTAGGTTCCACATATATATGTTAATATACGATATTTGTTTTTCTCTTTCTGACTTACTTCACTCTGTATGACAGTCTCTAGATCCATCCACGTCTCTACAAATGACCCAATTTCATTCCTTTTCATGGCCGAGTAACATTTCATTGTATATATACATATACCACATTTCTTTATCCATTCGTCTGTCAACGGGCATTTAGGTTGCTTCCATGACCTGGCTATTGTAAATAGGGCTTCAGCAAACACTGGGGTGCATGTGTATTTTTGAATTATGGTTTTCTCTGGGTATATGCCCAGTAGTGGCATCGCCAGGTCATATGGTAATTCTATTTTTAGATTTTTAAAGAACCTCCATACTGTTCTCCAAAGTGGCTGAATTAATTTACATTCCCACCAACAGTGCAAGAGGGTTCCCTTTTCTCCAGACCCTCTCCAGCATTTGTTGTTTCTACATTTTCTGATGATGCCCATTCTAACTGGTGTGAGGTGACACCTCATTGCAGTTTTGATTTGCATTTCTCTAATAATTAGTGATGTTGAGAAGTTTTCATGGGCTTCTTGGCCATCTGTATGTCTTCTTTGGAGAAATGTGTATTTAAGTCCTCTGTCTATTTTTTGATTGGCTTGTTTGTTTTTTTAATATTGAGCTGCATTAGCTGTATATATATCTTGGAGATTACTCTGTTGTCCATTGATTTGTTTGCAAATATTTTCTCGCATTCTGAGGGTTGACTTTTCATCTTGTTTGTAGTTTCTATTGCTTTGCAAAAGCTTTTAAGTCTCATTAGGTCCCATTTGTTTATTTTTCTTTTTATTTCCATTATACTAGGAAGTGGATCAAAAAAAGATCTTGCTGTGATTGAAGTCAAAGAGTGCTCTTCCTATGTTTTCCTCTAAGAGTTTTATAGTGTCCAGTCTTATATTTTGGTCTTTAACCGATTTTGAGTTTATTTCTGTGTATGGTGTAATGGAGTGTTCTAATTTCATTCTTTTACATGTAGCTGTCCAGTTTTCCCAGAACCACTTATTGAAGATAATATGTTTTCCCCATTGTATATCCTTGCCTCCTTTGTCATAGATCAGTTGACCATAGGTGTGAGGGTTTTTCTCTGGGCTTTCTATCCTGTGCCATTGGACACAAGTGGATCATTCAACGTGATACACCATATTAACAAACTGGATAAAAAGCATATGATAGTCTCAACAGATGAAGAAAAAGTTTTTGAGAAAATTCAACATGAATTTATGATAAAAACTCTCCAGAAAGTAAGCATAGAGGGAACCTATTTCAACATAATAAAGGCCATATATGACATACTCACAGCTAACATCATTCTCAATGGTGAAAAACTGAAACCATTCCCTCTAAGATCAGGAACAAGACGAGGTTTCCCACACTCACCACTATTATTCAACATAGTTTTGGAAGTTTTAGCCACAGCAATCAGAGAAGAAAAAGAAGTAAAAGGAATCCAAATTGGAAAAGAAGAAGTAAAACTGTCACTGTTTGCAAGTGAGATGCTACTAAACATAGAGAATCCTAAAGATGCTACAAGAAAACTACTAGAGGTAATCCATGAATTTGGTAAAGTAGCAGGATACAAAATTAATGCACAGAAATCTCTTGCATTCTTATACACTAATGATGAAAAATCTGAAAGAGAAATTAAGGAAACACTCCCATTTACCACAGCAACAAAAAGAATAACACACCTAGGAATAAACCTACCTAAGGAGACAAAAGACCTGTAGGCAGAAAACTATAAGACACTGATGAAAGAAATTAAAGAGAATACAAACAGATGGAGAGATACACCATGATCTTGGATTGGAAGAATCAACATTGTGGAAATGACTCTACTACCCAAAGCAATCCAGCGATTCAATGTAATCCCTATCAAACTACCAATGGCATTTTTCACAGAACCAGAACCAGAAATTTCACAATTTTTATGGAAACACAAAAGACCCTGAATAGCCTAAGGAATCTTGAGAAAGAAAAATGGAGCTGGAGAAATTAGGCTCCCTGACTTCAGACTATACTCCAAAGCTACAGTAATCAAGGCAGTATGATATTGGCACAAAAAGAGAAATATAGCTCAATGGAACAGAATAGAAAGCCCAGAGATAAACCAACACATATATGATCACTTTATCGTTGATGAAGGAGGCAAGAATGTACAATAGAGAAAAGACAGCCGCTTCAATAAGTGGTGCTGGGAAAACTGGACAGCTACATGTAAAAGAATGATACTAGAACACTCCCTAACACCATACAGAAAAATAAACTCAAAATGGATTAAAGCCCTAAATGTAAGGCCAGACACTATACGACTCTTAGAGGAAAACATAAGCAGAACACTCTATGACATAAATCACAGGAAGACCCTTTTTGACTCACCTCCTAGAGAAATGGAAATAAAAACAAATGGGACCTAATGAAACTTCAAAGCTTTTTCACAGCAAAGGAAACCATAAACAAGACCACAAGACAACCCTCAGAGTGGGAGAAAATATTTGCAAATGAAGCAACTGACAAAGGATTAATCTCCAAAATATACAAGCAGCTCACACAGCTCAATATCAAAAAAACAAACAATCCAATCCAAAAATGGGCAGAAGACCTAAATAGACATTTATCCAAAGAAGATATACAGATTGCCAACAAACACATGAAAGGATGCTCAACATCGCTAATCATTAGAGAAATGCAAATCAAAACTACAATGAGGTATCACCTCATACCAGTCAGAATGGCCATCCTCAAAAAATCTACAAACAATAAACGCTGGAGAGGGTGTGGAGAAAAGGGAACCATCTTGCACTGTTGGTGGAAATGTAAATTTATATAGTCACTATGGAGAAGAGTATGGAGGTTCCTTAAATAACAAAAAATAAAACTACCATATAACCCAGTAATCCCACTACTTGGTATATGCCCTGAGAAAACCATAATTCAAATGGAGTCATGTACCACAATGTTCATTGCAGCACTATTTACAATAGCCAGGTCATGGAAGCAACCTAAGTGTCCATCGACAGATGAATGGATAAAGAAGATGTGAAACATATATACAATGGAATATTACTCAGCCATAAAAAGAAATGAAATTGAGTTATTTGTAGTGAGGTGGATGGACCCAGAGTTTGTCATACAGAGTGAAGTAAGTCAGAAAGAGAAAAATAAATACCATACGCTAACACATATATATGGAATCTAAAAAAAAAAAAAAAAGGTTCTGACAAACCTAGGGGCAGGATAGGAATAAAGACCCAGAGGTAGAGAATCAGTTGAGGACATGGGGAGTGGGAAGGGTAAGCTGGGACGAAGTGAGAGAGTGGCATTGACATATACACACTACCAAATGTAAAATAGATAGTGGGAATCAGCCGCATCACACAGGGAGATCAGCTCGGTGCTTTGTCACCACCTAGAGGGGTGGGATAGGCAGCGTGGGAGGGAGGCGCAAGAGGGAGAGGATATGGGGATATATGTATACATATAGCTGATTCACTTTGTTATACAGCAGAAACTAACACAACATTGTAAAGTAATTACACTCCAATAAAAATGTTAAAAAAATAAAAATCTCAATGGGAAGGCGTTGAAGAAATTTAGGTCAGGATATGATCTGATTTATAAAAAAAAAAGTACTAGACTCACAGACCTGTGAAATCAGAAGAGACCTTATGCTCCTCAAGTCCAGATGATCTTTATTTTAAGAGATCCATTGATTTCCTAGAAGCTCTTCAAGCACCAGCTAATATCTGTGTCTGTGTGTGTGTGTGTGTGTGTGTGTGTGTGTGTGTTCTAATGAAAGGTGCATAGCCTTCATCAGCTACTCAAGACATCTGAGCATAAAACATTAAGGACCACACATATATATGACTTATCTGAATTTAGAGCTGAGGAAACTGAAGCCTAGTCAAGTTAAATGATTTGTTCACAATCACAGAGATGATACGTGGATGAGGTCATAATGGGTTTTTGATACTGACTACCCTCTCTCACTTGATTCCTTCATGTCTTCCCACCCCAGTGCTCTTGATTAATGGTACACAATCCTAAGTACCTGGCACACAGTACCCAAAACAAATATCCACTGAACACTGAATGAGTTAGCCAAAATCAACAGTAGCGTATATGCACCAACTATGGTCCATAATAGATTGTAAGCCAATACAAGTATTTGGAAACAGTCCCTTATAACTCTCAACAAATATGAAATAAGCTACTGAGTCCATTAAGCCCAAGGAAAAATATGCAGTGAGGCCAACATTCACATTAATTGCAGGGGCAGGGTACGTTGGCACAGGCTTTCTGAGAAGCATTTGGCCTTTCAAAGTTCACACCCTCAGGGGAATCAATCCTAAGGAAATATTGAGAAGAATCCAAATATTTATATAAAGGATGTTCACAGTAAATTCATTTATAATTATAAAAACCTGAAAACAATCTGTATGTACAATAAGGAAGGACTGGTCAAGATGATTATGACATTGTATAAAATGGAATATTATATAGACATACAAAGTCACACTTTGCAGGTTAATATTGAAAAATTCTAATAACATAATGCTCCATGAAAAATCAGCATATAGATATATAGAAGAGGAATAGAGGAGGGAGGGAGATAGAGTGAGAGTAAGAGAGAGAGAGGGAGAGAGATGAAGATGGAGATAACAAGATGTGCTGAGCTGAACAGTGAGTAATGGTGAAATGTACTGAGCTTGAAAAGTGTAATTGGTGGTTTATTTTGTCACTTACATAAGTCTCCAGATTGCCTATGATAAGTGAGCATTAGTTTCACAATCAGATGAGAATAATACATGATAAATAACAAGGAATTCATCTTTGAATATTACTGTGAGTCTTCCCTGGGCTATGGAGTGAAGAATAACATATAACTGGCATTCAACAGCTGTTGTTTCCTACCTTTAAAGACAAAGACAAATGAGTTCATGCTTGAATCGTAGCAGTAGTGATTTCGACTAGGTATAAATAAAACTGCTTAACTATAAGGTCATATGGCATAGTATATTTCACAAAAGAGGTTTCACATCATCCTTCAGAGATTATTCCAGAAACTGTAGCTAGTTACCAGTCTCAGATAATATAAGGTCATTTCCACAACAATCCAAGTAGATGAACATGATCATCTCAAATTCTTTCCTAGCTCTAAGCTCTATGAAAATATAAAATGATCTACTTTAATAGAATTAAAAGGTCTTAAGTTACTGAAACCAACCTGTATTTCCTTTCTCAGACCTGAACACTAATAACATAGCATTACTAATTAGACCCTGTTGTTCACAACAAAACCATAAATGTACCAGCATAAATTGAATCAATGCATTTCAGAGTCATGTTTCTAAAAAGCAAGGCATTCACCCCTAATATAATGTTTTTGGTGCGGCATTGACTTTAAACTGAATTCAAGAGTGTTGAAACTTAACAAATAGATTAGTATCTCCAATTACAGAGGCAGAACTCTCATGAGCATCATAATTAATAGTTATAGCAAATGAGTACCCACAGACACAATGACTTACCAGGTATTAATAGAGGAAGTTTAGTGAGAGAGCTACACTTAAAAAGTGTCTATTAGACAGAAGAGAGTAAAACACAATCAAATGACATTGAGGATTATATCACATACCTATCAGATGAGTGAAATCAATGTCTAGTCTTTGTCTGTACTTGAAATCTGGGTCCATACCACTGCAGTGCAGCACTATCTGTGAAACACACTCCTCAACTATTTTGTAATACTGTGGCCTGCAAAAAAGAAGAAGTAATCTTGAATACCTTTTCCACCTATACAAATCAATTTTCTTAAGAAGTGATTCTGCATGATAAAGAAAACTAGGTCATTTTCTAGCAGGCTAAAAAACTCTTTTCTAGCCATTACACTCACTCAGGAGGAATATGCCTAAGCTTAAAGATGGGTTGGATGTTATAGTGCAAAACCCGTTGTAATATAATCAGCTGTGAACACTTAGTGACTTAATACTCTAGTTTGCAGGGATTCATGCTTGTGTTCAAAGATACTTATCAACCTTATCTACTAAATTAAGCTATTGTTCCTAAAGTTAATAAAAACAAATGACTCTTTAGTTCTACATCTATGGATACAGAAATGGTTCTAGGCCTCTCCAAGTTCTCAATTTCAATAAGGAATGAGTACCTTGGCATTACATGGCAAACAATGTATTGAATTTACTGCCACACTTTTACTCAAGATAGCTATAACAGCTTTTACAAAACTGGACTCAGCCACTTATGTTACAGACTACTCCAAAGATCTATTTATACACATATTTTAAAAGATCCATTTTATAGAAGCATACACACTAAATATGCATGGTGATAGCTTCAATTTGTTCAGTGTCAAAGGTTTGAAACATTTCCTAATTCTGTAATCTATCAAGGTAATTCTGGCCTTAAAAATGACCACTTACATACTTCAAAAATTTTAAAAAGGCACTTTTTGCATTAAAATTCGGGGAAAATTTAGTATTTATCAGCAGCTAATAAGTTCAATAGAGAAAAAATCAGAAAGAAATACTACTATGGACAAACTATGACATAAACATCCCTAAAATTAGTGTGCTGATAACTAGCCAACCTACTAAAAGTTTGCAAATAAAGCCAAACATATTCTAATTGCTCTTATATGTCTTTTGTCATGGGGCTGATCTCAAGGATAAGAATAAATAGCAATATGTATTACACATCTGAGGCTTTTTCAAGTCATCATCAGATCTAGGGTAAACAATATTGGATTATAATCAATCTAGTCAATGACTCTGGGTAAACAGGGAAAACACAATGGTTCTCTTTCAGGACAAATTAATTATCCATAAGTAGAATAAAAGTGCTAGTCGCACATCTACCTCACATGGATGTTCTCAGGATGAAAAGGACGTCATGTTAGAACAACTTCTCGTTTATTCAAAGTTACTGAGAAATGGACGGTTTCACACAAATTATTTCCCCAGGTAACTGTGTACCCATGGGCACAGTACCCCTTTAGTTGTCAGCACTTATTTGAGAAAACAACAATCATTTTGGTTGGATTACTGTCTTTCCTGCTTAAAAAAAAACAGCATATTTTAAACATTTTTCTATGTCTCTGTAACATCATGATGCCCATCAGTTATTGCAACTGGCCTGAACTATAAAGAAAACTATAATAGTTCTCTATGGACTTTAGTATTGTCATTTTTGTTGTGACTGTACCCGACCCCATGGTAGCCTTCCTTTGCCCTTTAATCAAGCAAGGTTTGAGAAATCAGAGAACCTAGGTTGCTAGAATATCATGCATATTAGAGTATGAAGAACAACTAAGAGTCTCTTAAACAGTTAAATATAAGATCATGGTCACCAACTTATGGATAATTTCAGTCATTCAGAAACCCTTCTCTAATTTTCTGGTTTTCAGATATATTCCCAGAACTACACTCTGAAATTTCTGACTTTATGGATTATTATTATATTCGTTTATTTAGAAGAATTACATTGCTGTGTATAAAGCTGAAATATTAGTATTATTATTTTCTTAGATAAGATCACACCTATTTCTAGATAATACAAGAGGAATAACAATAGTCTTATTAAAATATACAAGGACTTAAAATGCTTACTAAATAGCAAATTTTATCATTGCTGTTTTTATTATTATTAAATTTCTGAAAGAGGGCTTCCTTCAGCTACCAGGTTCAAAAAAATATCCACATCCACACACCCTGTGCACACTAAAACTAAAGCACTTTTACCACATTACAATATAGTGATACTATCTCTATATTCTATTGTTCCTACCACCACATTATATAAATTCATGGGAAGTGTGGCAGATACTGCTAGATGTCCTATGATGTCCACGCTTCTCTTTTCCCTTTACTATTTGAACTTTATGTTTACCTGTGTATATTGCTTGCCAGAATAATATTTCCCATTTCCTTTCACTTATTGCTTCATAAAATCATCTCAGAACTTAGTGGTTCAAAACAATAACATAACCTTATTATCCCTCACATTTTTGTGGGTAAGAAATTCAGGAGGCGCCAATCAAGTCCATTGGCTCAGATCTTACACACGGCTTCAGCCAGCTAGAGAGAGACCTAGAAGAATAGGGTGGACTGAACATAAAAAAAAAAAAAAGGGCTTCCCTGGTGGCGCAGTGGTTGAGAGTCCGCCTGCCGATGCAGGGGACACGGGTTCGTGCCCCGGTTTGGGAAGATCCCACATGCCGCAGAGCGGCTGGGTCCGTGCGCCGTGGCCGCTGAGCCCGCGCATCCGGAGCCTGTGCTCCGCAACGGGAGAGGCCACAACAGTGAGAAGCCCGCGTAACACAAAAAAAAAAAAAAAAAAAAAAAAAGTACGAGGACTTAAAAGTTCTACCATAGACTCTTCAGAGCTTACTCTGTGCCACAAAAAAAATTCATCATAGGGTCAGTAAAATCTGTTGGGTTCATTGCTACTGAAATGGCATACCCCGTTTTTATAAGTATATTCTTCTGGCTCAATTAAAAATAGATTTAAAAAAAATGTTATCTAGAGTCATCAAACTCTTATACTCCATGTATATATATATATATATATATATATATATATATGCATATACTGTCTAGACACCACTACATTGTTAATTTTCCTTTAAAATCCAATTCAAATTATACAAATTGTACTCTCATAACAGCTTCTTACCTGATATAATAATCATTTCTGATGAGCAAAAAATGTTGTAGAATGGATAATAAGTAATTTTCAGCAGCAGTGTCCTTCAACATATTATACAGAAGATGGTACACTTCATTCATATCAGTGGAAAGTAAGTAAAGGAAAAAAATCAAGGATTCTTGATAACAGTTTCATTCATAACAAAAGCAGCTTCAGTTTTGAAAACACTGATATATCATTTTGCTTGCATTACTGTTTCTAAACCTTCAACTCCATGTTCCGGTATTTAAAACATTTCCATAAAGAAATTTAATCTATGGATCACTTTAATCTTTTAACAAGTGAAAGAGACTTAGAGTATTTCCAAGACCATTTAACCATTAAACGTTTAAATTATCAGCTGTTCATTATATTTTAAAATTCCAGCTTATAGTTGGTACCATTGGAACAGCAATGCCATTAATGAAAATGTTTTTTCTTGACCTTCCTGTGGTTGTGATGGAAACCTATATTAATGTATGCAAGCCAATACTCCTGTCTTTTCACTGCCCACATAAGATAGTAATGCAAATAAGCATTGTGTGGGCTGCTAAAAGTTCATTAAAACCAGTTTTATTTTATACAGATGAAATACTTACCACATATGAAATCATTACTGTTTGCATTTATTTGTATGTCATTATTTGATAAGGAACTTGAAACATATTTTTCTTAGGATATAAAAAGAGTGGTAGAAGTTTAAATGCTTTTAGTAAACTAGAAAACAGATTTAAAAAATGGATTCACTTTTATAAGAAAAGCGAGGACCTAGAAAAATCGATGTAAAAGAAAAGGAGAAGAGGAGATGTAATCCAGCATCTTAAAAATAACCTGAAATGTCAACGTTTTCTCTGAAATAGAATTAAGTATATGATGGATTACTTCTTAGACCCCATGTAAGAGTGTTGTGTTAAAGTTTCATAAGGTCCTTTTGATGGCTATGGAATAGATCCAAAAATAGCTTTCTGATGAAGAGAAATTTATATAAAGCAAGATATTTATTAATTGATATAAAAATCATTTAATTTTATGGAGACCACTGTAGACTAGAGTCACTGATGAAGAATAAGAAATTACTAGAAATTATCTCTCATAATAACAAAACTGTTATTCATTGCACTTATCCAGTACTCATGTGTAAGATGCTTTGATAGGAACATTGGAGGAAAAAGTTGAAACACTTGTGCCCTCCATCTCATAGGCACAAAGAAGTGTGTATAAATAAGGCAGATGCAAGCAAAGCACTGTAGAGTGAGGAGGAAGGTGGAAGAAGACGTTATAGAGAAAAAGTCAAGCTCAAAGGTCATTTTGGTTCCGAAGTATTTCCCAATTTCCTCAGAACCCATAAGTAAGAAGTTTAATGGGTGTGAAACAAATGGCCATCAATGCTATGACAACCATCTTTCAGATCTAAAATCATTTTGTATAAAATCATTGCCATAGGAAGATTATATGCTAGTTGTATTTGACTCAAATGCTTCTACTCTAGCATAATTGTTATAGTCAGACCCTATCACATCTAAACATTTTCCCCCCGCTAAAGAACCAAAATATTTGGATTGAGAATAAGACATCTATTTGAATTGAATGATATCTCTAAGTCACTGGAGTACCATTTAATAAACTGAAAAAGTATATTACCTATAGTCACATATGAACTCACTGACCTTTTCCCCAAAAAAATCCTTATCCATGAGGAATACTGCCTTAGGCTCTTGTCTATTCAAGACCATTGAGCAGAGTATACCTATAATGCAGCAAGCCATTGTGCAGATTTCAATACAGTCTGTGTAAATCATCAGGACAGTCTGACAATTCTGCAACATGAATCTCAAGGACAGCATCATCGTGAAGTTCTAATATAAATAAATGGATATAAATTGGGCTGGCAGACAAGAATTCTAATAATGGTTCACAAAATCACCCACAAATCCCTTTTTCACAGTACATGCAAAATGATTTCTGTGGTTCGTCAAAAGGATATTCCATTTCTGCTCGAATGTCATTGAGACGGTGTGATAATTCAGTTAGGTCGTCCTCTTTGTTCTCATCAAATACTTTCAACTGAATATCAAGCTCGTCATTCTCTTTTTCTTTCAGATCCTAATATATAAACAGAAAAATTAACAGACGAATAACAGTTTAACAACATCATACTTTGGCAATAAAGGCCTGACACTATTATTCATCTACATACACAGAAGCAATTTCAAATATTGACCCAGGCACTTGGTTTCCTGAAAGAAAGTAAATGTACTCTGTTTTTCTATTTTAAAATGAAAGAACCTCATTGCATTCACCGCATTTCTTTTCATGCTCCAGATTTTGACGATTCACATTAAAAAATTAATGATCACTTTCGCAACGGAAAAAAACTAATTGCTACAAACCCAAATTAAATGCTGTCGTTTTGACTAAACACACTAATCAAAGATCGCAAAAGAACTCATGCAGTTAGAATATTCACATATGCCTCTGGCAAAAAAATGCGAATATAGATCAATTGTATTAATGAAGAACAAATGCAAGGATATATTCAAGCACAACAGTCCCAAGTATGGCGTGGAAAGTTGTAAAAACAAATTTACTTTAAATGACATTTTGTGATTTTTAAAGCAAAAAGGCGTCAGGACTTTTTTAATCAAGATGCAAAATTAGCCTCCTCCCCCACCTTTTATTTTTGCTTAGCCGAATCACAAAATACCAACTTGGGCATCAAAGACCTGTTTTTGTAATACATTATAAGCACATGCATTACAAACCTCTGATAATTTTCAAAATCATAGTATAAACAAAATCTTTGGAAGCATGCCACACTAGAGATTGTTGGGCTTAATATATATCACCTGGAATATCTTTTAATATGTGTCCATTAAGTTGCCGCTTTCAAAACCCAAATCGATAATCACAACTGTGGATGCTCAAGGGTGATACCGAAAGAGGGACTAGGATGTTCAGAGCTGAGCTTGAACTCTAAAAGGAAATGCAAGCACGGTGTACTTCAAATTAGGTCGATAAAACAAACTCGGATCCATTTTCTTGTTTCTATTTTTATTCAATAGGACGACTTTAAATGGAGATGCAATGCGTATTACTGAAGCCAAACACAAATTTATGCAATTTCTAGGTGTTCTTTTTCTAACGTTCACATACATAATAATTTACCTACAGAGCATATGAAAATATTAATATGTTTCTATATAATTGCATATAAAATACATAACAAATACATGTATTTAAACTTAGTTTCCTCTTGAGTAATAATTTGTTTTAGGTCTAACTTTCCACTTTGAAAGGGAATGAAGAAATTTATTGGAATTAAAGTTATCTAACATTGGTGAGTTATATTATCAGGTGATTTCTGAACTCAATTCAGAAAAGAGCAGGAGCCAGACACACTCAATATGCTGGTCATTGCAGAAAAAAACCTTTAATATGTGGGATAGGGAGGGTGGGAGGGAGGAAGATGCAAGAGGGAAGAGATATGGGAACATATGTATATGTATAACTGATTCACTTTGTTATAAAGCAGAAACTAACACACCATTGTAAAGCAATTATACTCCAATAAAGATGTAAAAAAAAATAAAAACTTCATGTGTAATGTAAGGAGCTGATAAGAATATACTTTCATTCTCTCTCAAAAAAAAAAACCTTTATAATATGGAATTTTTCCTTATTCTTATGTCACAAGATATTCTTTCTTAGATGTTCACTATCAGACTTTAACACATCCAAATATGTTTGGAAAATAGAAAAAACAAGTTAATTAAATACTGTCATTTAATCAGCATCAGAACTTTACAAAACATGGACTCAACCTTCATGATTAAAATATTTTCAGGGAAAATAACTGGTTAAATATTTATTTCAGTTTTTAATTAGGACAACACATTAGTTATATAAGATATATAGTATATGAACATGTACAGTACAATATAAAAATATAGATATGTATAAATGAAATATCTCATAAATAGTGTTCATTAATAATGCTCTGTAAAAATATATATGCATATCTACATACACACACATATATAAAAATCTTCCTTTCATTCAAATGTCAAACCTTGAAAGGTATATTCAAAAATTCTTGATAAAATAAACATTTAATGAATTAATAAAAGTTTCATATAGCACAAATGTGACAGATACCCCATTGAAAAAAGGGAAATGCATCACTGAAGTTTATATTTTAAATGAGAATGGCATAAAATTACTGAATTACACTACTAATAATTACGTGAAATACTGTAAATATGTTTCAGTTATTTTTTAAACAGATTTGCGGTACACATACAGAATATTTTCAGCAGATTCTCTAAAACATATAAATAAGTCTCTATAATATGGTGTACTTCAAAGGAAATCAAAGTCCATTACCAGTACATGACTGATTACCAGTCAAGCAATCAAAATTGAGTCTTCAAAAGAGTAAGAAAGGGTTTGTCGGTCTTTTAAAAGAGGTTAGGAATGCCTGCTGCCTACAGACACAATTTATTACTATCTTGTTCCTTCACATATCTGACTTATCTAATATTTTCTTAATTTATTTAACTAACTAAAAGGCAGATGGAGAAAACTTCACAAGAAATCAATGTAAGTTAACTACAGAGAAAATACTATTTTAAAAATCACTATATACTGTTTAATAACTCATTTGTCCCAAATTACTAAAGCAAATTTATGAAAAGTAAATTTTCCATGTAAGTGAAATATAAACTCTCTTTAAACATCATAATTTATCTATAGAGACAGGGCAAATTTTGAAAATAAATTTCTACAGAATGTAATTAAAATAACTGTCCTTGTCTTGAGGATTCTAATTATTATATGAAACAAAAGTTTCACTCTACTACAATGATGGTCTCAGGGATTACTGAAATACTAAGAACTATTAAGAACTATTCTTCCCCAACACCTAATGATTCCAGATATTTATAATTTTTGATCCATGTACCAACAATTTATATTAGCCCTAGCCACGTCTAATTTGCTGCTTTGAATATGATATATTCCAGAAAATTAGCAAGCTCCTCCTGTTAGAACAGTGTATAAAATAAGAGTAAATAGGATAAAAGCCAGGATATTAAAGACTCATTATGAATATATTATTAGGCTTCCATGCGTGTGTAAAAGATGTTTGATATTACTATAAATTCTAGTGGTTGAAATTTAAATATTTAGTAAATTAGATAGCTAGACAGCAGTTGACATGTTAGGTACATCTAGTATACATTAAAGCGTGACCATTCTGACTTTTGCTCCAAATTATGATAATAAAACTTCAAGGACAACAACAACAGTAGTGAAATGTATGGTATTAAGGGAAGGACCTCTAATCTCAGGGTTTATCTGCCTAGATCCTGATTCTCATATTGTATATCAGAAATACCTGGGGAGGGGCCTCCCTGGTGGCGCAGTGGTTGAGAGTCCGCCTGCCGATGCAGGGGATACGGGTTCGTGCCCCGGTCTGGGAGGATCCCATATGCCGCGGAGCGGCTGGGCCCGTGAGCCATGGCCGCTGAGCCTGCGCATCCGGAGCCTGTGCTCCGCAACGGGAGAGGCCACAACAGTGAGAGGCCCGCATACCGCAAAAAGAAAAAAAAAAAAAAAAAAAAAAAAAAAGAAATACCTGGGGAGGATTATTTTCTTTCAAACCAAACATCTCTGCCCTACCCCCAATAAGATTTTGATAGACTCTCTTTAGGGGGACATGCCCAACTTCTTGAGAACCAGAGCCCTATTTAGCCATATTTCACTCCATTGTCACAGGAAGAAAAAGAAATTGAGAATCCTTGTAGGTTCTATTCCAAAACTTTAAGAGGCAGAAACATGACACTTCTCACTTTCCTCTTGCTGAAGGATCCCTGAGATCTAAGAATCAGGGCATACTGAAGGGATGTGATAGTTAAAGAAAAATCTAACTGGAAGCATAAGTTAAGAGGTACAGGGTACCACAAGGGGCTTTATATACAGCTACAGGGCCAATGCGAAAGTGTAGCTAAGAAACACTGATGCAAAATCTTAGCTGTCAATGTAACCAAAGGAAAAATACCATGAGACCACTGAACCCAGCAGAAATGAGCACACCCTGGCAAACGTGCAAAAGGTAAGGACAAGAGCTACTGTGCCTACCCTTTCTGAAAAGATGAGGACTTAAATAAATTGAGAGTCACAGTTTTCTTGACCAGCCATTCAGTAGCATAAGGTAAAAAATGAATGTTTAATTATAAATAGACACAGGGAAATGAAAGCTGGAGCAGACAGCAACAACTAAGGCAGAAAAACATGGCATATTAGTAAATGAGTAGAGGATCTTCAGGAGCCCCTGAGGCCAACAAGTGTCCAAAGACATGATTACTCTCCCAGAAACAGAGGACCAGTTCCGAGAGGACAAGGATGGAAACACTGAGTAGGCAACTCAAAAGCACACTAGAATGAGGACTGTAATATTACCTCTAGCTACATAAGACCACAGAGTTTTCATGAGGAGAGATTTGTGACAAAAAAAGAATAAGTGTGTTACATACACTATAACTAGTGAATGTGCCTAAGTTAACTGCATATTGAACCTCTATTCGGGTCACTTACGATGATGCCTTGATTCACTGCAACCAATTCCTTGCTTCTTAAAGTCATGGATGAAAGAACCATCCAAAGTGGAATTGACATAGAAATTTCTAAAACCGCACAGATCCAATCATATATCTTATTAAAATGGGTTTCAATAGACCCAATTGTATATTTTATGATGATGAGTTTCAACTACTTTCAGTTAAGACTATCAGAAGACAAGTTACAGATGCATGCTACACACTAGTCCCTCACCAGGAAATATCCCTGATTTTGGTATTTCTAATACCCTAGGAATACCTTATATATACGCTCATTGACATTTGTTTTATTTTGTTTTTTCTTTCCTCAGTCCTTTTATTCCCCACCCCTACATTTACTTCTTGTTTATCAGGTATGGTCTAAGTAGCTTAAATAAAGAAACTAGTGAGATTTTACTTGTCTCCTTTAAAAATGCCACAGTCTTGAACAAAATCCTTCTTTAGTTAACATACTAAGTATAAAGTCATGGTAGTTGTATTTCTATTTATAGAATAAGTGTGCTCATTTATCTTAGAACAAGCCTATAAAGTTATTTCAAAAATGTTTTTAACAGTATCACAATTAGCACAGATATCCACACTCAACTTAAGAAATAAAATTTTTCTTTAGAAAAGTTGCTATGGATTTATAACAAGAATACCTTATGTTATGTGTCTAGAATATACTAATCAAAATTTTATGCATACTTATGCTGAATATAAAGGAAATCAATCTAAGTTAACAAAGAAGAAAGCAAAAAATTTTAATGAAAAATTGAAATGGCAAAAAAAAATAGCAGTCTCTTATGTTCTCAGTATTCAGAGTCAAAGAAAAGTTCCCTTCGACTTCAAGAAGACCAAAAAAGCCATCACTTCTAGACATACCATTAGCTGAATTCCAAATCATCAGTTGTATGTAGAGACTAACGCTACTGCAACATCAAAAAGCTTACAAAATGTCCAGTGCTTTACAAAAGGAAACGGCAAGGCACATTTATTTACTTTGCTGAAAGTACTTTTGTCTATAGAGAGAAAAACATTAAAGTTCATAAGCATAATAAACGTGCACATTCCACTTACTGGTAACATTGTTTTTAGTCCTGAACGAAGGAATTCATTCCTTAAATGTATTCGAAAATCAAGCTCATAAGGAGATGTGACAAGGGCATTTATAAACTGCATGCAGGCCACCTGCAATTAGAAAGTAAACTTTGTTAAAAAAAAGTTTTTTTTAATTAAAGAAATACTTAATACATTCAGATAATTTTTTTTCCATTTACTAAAGGAATACATACATATATTATGAAATACATCAAGAAATGCAAATGTTTATATAAGTATAATGATTATGACTTTACAGTAGAAACAAAAACATTAACAATAGAGTTTCTAATGTCCAGAGAAATTCTAACGAAGATATGATGGTTGGTCAAGTACTGCTATGCTTTGCTAAACAATATGAAGGAATATTAAACTTTCTCTGAGAAACTCCAAGTTCCAACAGTGTGGATATGGATCCCTTTAAAAAGATCATGAAATGTATCTTTCATATCCAGCTGTCCTCAGAGGGTGCTTGGCCTCAATTCTATATGGTAATAAACACTTTTCTAAAATAAATCAAACAAAGCTATAAAAGTACCCTGATGTTAAACAGGGAACAGCGATAACTTAGAGGTATTATTACACTGAGTTACACTCTCTCCATTCTATTATTGGATAGATTTGCACAAAATATAGAGTATTAAACTATATGAATAAGATGAATTAATTTACTATATAAAAAAATGAATGCAAGTGAATTAAGATAAACTAGAAGGCACTATGACACAAATACTAATGTGCATTGCATGATAAAGTAAATATAAGAGCTTGTTTTCAAGTAAAGGTGATTCATTACTTAGACTGACGCTGGAAAATGGGTTTTGGTTTTCTTCTGTTATTGAGGTTCCCTTTTATAAAAGAGGAGGGAGTTATTTTCCATTAATTGCAAGCTAGGAGAGTGTCAACCAAATGCTAACTGCCAAGTGTTCCAAAGATTATTCCTCATTTTTGGAAAATGCTGCTCACGTATAAGGCAATTGGCTAATAGTTTAAGTGAAGGGCTGCACATTGAAATTTATTATTTCTAAAGTACGCAATGAGTCTTGTGTTCAAAGAGCTGACTGCAAGGGGACCACTGGAAAATACCAGATTTAGTAAATATGTTAAGTATATATAGAAAGGAGCACAAATAAATCAATAGTTAGTATGGAAAAACACATCAGCAAAAGAAAAATATTTCAAATGTATTTTGACTTGACTTCATCCAGACCTGTTATTATGATAGTGATTTTTTTCAAGTAGAGACAAATATTAAAAGCTATATTACATTTATTGTTATACCTTTATCTTATGCATTTAAGCTGTTTTGGAGGAGATTAGCCTATCTAGCTCACATCCAGGTTCAAAAATCAAAAGTTGCATGCATTAAAAGGGATTATCGAGGTTGTCTCTAACATTACTAGCTATCTAAATGATAATAGAACAATTCAGTCCAATTCTTATGAATGCTCAAATGTCAAGCTAAATCACTTAGACATCTGACTAAATATTTGCCATTGATTTGGCATTACCTCAAAAGTCATATCAGATAAGTTATTATGATGCTTGTGCCTTAATGGGTTACTTAACCTTCCTGTTTACAGTAAGAAAATGTTTAAGTCTTCATATAGTTTCAGTAGGCTGGAATATAAGTTTGCACAGCGTATGAGTCCATAGGTATATTATGACTGTATTTGCATGAATGATTCTTGTTATGTTACAACTCTGACCTGACAGAACAAGCCAAAATACATGTCCAATCCAAAATTAATAGAGAGAAAAGTTGCCATCTGCTAGGATTGTTCTTGCCAGAAGAAATTCTAGCTTAATGGCTTGTATTAATACCCTACAAGCAAAGAGAACATTTCCATAAGAAACAAGTTAATGAGTCTTGGAATTGTACCTTTATACAATAAAAGTATTTGGATCAGGAAATTATAAAAATAGTAAAAGCCAAAAAAATTAATGAATGTATCAAAATAATTTTACATTTAATAATATAAATGTTGCAATGCTTTTAAATACTCACTTAACACACAATGTATGAATATATAACTAAATGCTAAAAAAAGAAGTTACATCCATTGACTATAGTAAAAAATACCACACACTTTGAAGTCAGTAGTTTAAACAGGTAATAGCACTGGTTTATCAATGTACTATTTATTGTTTATCAAATTCTAAAAGATATTTAACTACTTACAAATAGCATAAGATGAATATTCATACTATCATGTCATTTTTCAACATAATCTGCTAAAGCAATGCTCTTTAATAGGAATATTTACATTGTATGAATGTGGAGAACAAAAAGAATCATCTTAATTATCTCCATTCCTTTATACTGCTACACAATTACTGCCCTTTTCAGAGGATAGGAACAAAATCAATCCAATTGTCACTATTTACAAAGTTAAATTTTTAAAATGCAATTAGTTTATAGGGCAGAGTATATTATTATTTAATTAAAATATGAAATACACATTGTGTGGATTCTGAATTCATAGCTAAATACAAACCTCCAAACTATTATCATCATTAATGTGTTGTATTAGTTTTTGTTACCAGACAATTTAGGAGCTTTACATAATTCACCATCTAATCTCACCCTCACAAAAACCATGAGATAAGTGTTACTATTATCCTTATTTCACAGATGATGAAGCTGAGGCTCAAAGCAGATAAATAACTTATACAAGGTGACACAGCAAGGAGGAAATTCATGATTCTAAACATATCACTTTACTCCAAATACAGTATAATTTTCAGCACATTCCAGATGCCTCATAAACTCCATTCCTAGATTAACACAACAAAATATTTTAAGGATGAGTAAGATAATAAAATTTAATTCATGTTTAAAATATTGGGAATACCTAACTTTGAAACTATAGGTTAATTAGAAAAACATATAATTATTTTAATATGCTGTCTAGTATATAAAATGGTTATCTTATGGTTATCAAGTATACCTCAATAAAAATAATGTGGTTATCATAATACATAATGGAATGTGAAAGGAAGGAAGGAAGGAAGGAAGGAAAGAAGAAAGAAACAAAGAAACAAAGAAAGATAGAAAAGGAAGAGAGAGGAAGGGTAGGGGGAAGGGAGGAAGGGAGATAGAAAATGGTTTCTGGAATGTGTTACATCCCACTTTATATATATCCTGAACAGTGACCTATGGACAGCATCCCATCATCCAAAACACTCTCCTTTACTTCCTGCCACCCTACTCCCTCCACTCCCTATTCAGCATAGATGTGCATGCAAATACACACATCACATACACACACACACACACACACACGAGCATGCTGTTCAATACATACAGAGTCACTGACTACAATTTAAATTTAGCTTAATTATAATTAAATAAAATTTAAAATGCTGTTTCTCAGTTTCATTAGTTACAGTTCAAGTGTTCAACAGCCACATGTGGCTAGTGGCTCCCATATTGGACAGCACGGATATAGGAGACTGCAGAAAGTTTGACTGAATAGCACTGCACTGGACACTTTAAAAAGGATTCTGGCCTAATATCTAAAACCTAAGCTCCAAAGCAGTATAAAACTCATTTCTGAATAATGGAACTTTCAAAATTGGCATTGTTTGACTTCCAAGTATATAAATCTTTAAGAGCATCACTGAACGATATTGTCCTCTTACAATGAAAAATCAATCTACTTTCAAAAAACGAAACTCTAACTCCAGAGATAGAAAATAAAGAATTACGGGATTTGAAAACTAGAAAGAACATAAAATACTCCGGTCCAATATCCTCATTTAAAGATAAGGAAACTGAAAACCTAGGAAGATTAGATGATTTGCCCAAGACTGTATAGCTAATAATAAAACACAAAGATTGGATTTGAACTCAGGCCTCATGACTTTTAGTCTTTTAGGTAGAATCTTTTAGGTAGACTCTTTCTACCACACTATAATGCACAAGTCAGGCATTGCTGAATAGCATTTTTCCCTGTACTGGAAAGAAAACAAGTGCCTTTAAATAGAAATCAGAGTCCACTAGCCAGATTTCATCTGTTGCTTAGTTTCTTTAAAATGTATCTAAGGTTCAAAATGGTCTGCCATATTTATTTGATTTAAATTCAGCTTCCATGAGAACTAAAATTCAAAAATAATAGGAAGTCTGAATTTTCTCCATTATTGATAAACATACTATGCTAGAACCATGACTATGATTTCTAACCAGTAAAAAAAAGTTTCTGTATTTGCAATGTTATTAAATGATCTCCCTATATCATATGGAAATTTTTACATTGATATCTATATAACCCATTTAACAAATGCATAAAAATGTAGATAAAAGCATACAATGAGAAAGCATCCAATAATTTCTGCCATGCATAATTACAATAAACTGAATTACTATCAATTTTTCTATAACATTATGATCCTTCTTTTACCATAATAGTATACATTCTTTGTACAATAATCACCTATTCTTTATAATCACCCATTCTTTAGTCACAGGGTGCTATTGTCTTCATCCTGGGGTGTGGCATGTGGTATAGAGAGTGAAATATCACAAAATAAATTTCAAGCTTCCTAAAGATATGGCTCTGTATTTGTTTAGGGTTTTCTTTGTAACCCCTAACTGCCGCCAATAAAATGTTTAAAATATAATGGGTGAATAGTCATTAAATGTTTCAAATTTTAGTGACGAGATATATTACTACAAAAAGAAATTGCATTCATTTTCTTAAGTGATAGAGAGGGAAAATATTTAAACATAAAATATATTCACAAAATTCCTGGGAAAATGCTAGAACCTTTTATTTACTGTAACTCACCAGCTTTGAAAACTACAAACATCTATTTGTTTGATCACAATTCACAGAGCTATATAGTACAATAATTGCCAACTCTAGGACATTCTCAGACAGATTATCCATATTGCCATTAGCTGTGACAAGTTGTGCTTTTAAAATGTTATTGACATTGTCACACATTGACCTTATTAAGTACTTTCTTGACACTAACAAGGTCTTTCTTTATCCAGCCCAGCAGGAGTTAGGAAAAAAGATGGTTTGAGTCAAAATAAGTACCAACGAAGAAAGATACAAACGTACAGAGAAAGTTATTAAGTCATAAAATGGAGGATTCCAGGCACAGCATTGCCAAGTACAAAGGTATGGAGGCAGAGAGACAAAATAGCATAAAATGTTCAGGGAACTGGGTACAGTATAACTGGATCAAAAACTATATGCAGAAGAATGACGGAATATGAGGTTAGAGACAAAGCCACAGTTAGATGATGAAGTATTGATATTTTTTGTGGACTAGCATTAGACTTTACTCTTAGTGGCTGTTGGAAGATGCAACAGGATTTTAAGCAGTGATATAACAAGAATGGCATTTCAGAAGTATAACTTTGTGGAAAATGATTTAAAAGGGGGTGAAATGAAGGGTAGAAGATATTTAAGAGTCCAGGGAAATTATAAAACGTTGAGATGTGACAATGCCCTGAAACAAAAAAGTGGCGGGGGCGGGGGTAGATACTGTTATACTAAGGAAGGAAAGTACAGCACTAAGGCAGTAGAATTGGTAGGATTTGGTGACTGAGGGAATGGTGGATGGAGAAAGAGTATATTCGAAAATGACTTATGTTTCTCGTTTATGCTACTTGGTGGACAATGCTAAGGTTAACCAGGAATGGGCAAACAAGAGAAAGGCAGGCCTGGAAAACCATCAAGATGGCAGAGGAGTAAGACGCGGAGATCACCTTCTTCCCACAAATACATCAGAAATACATCTACATGTGGAACAACTCCTACAGAACACCTACTGAACGCTGACAGAAGACCTCAGACCTCCCAAAAGGCAAGAAACTCCCCACGTACCTAGGTAGGGCAAAAGAAAACAGAATAAACAGAGACAAAAGAATAGGGACGGGACCTGCACCAGTGGGAGGGAGCCGTGAAGGAGGAAAAGTTTCCACACACTAGGAAGGCCCTTTGCGGGAGGAGACTGTGGGTGGCGGAGGGGGAAGCTTCGGAGCCGCAGAGGAGAGCACAGCAACAGGGATGCAGAGGGCAAAGCGGAGAGATTCCCGCACAGAGGATCGGTGCCGACCGGCACTCCCCAGCCAGAGAGGCTTGTCTGTTCCCACCACGGGGCAGGCAGGGTCTGGGAGCTGAGGCTCAGGCTTTGGAGCTTAGATCTCAGGGAGAGGACAGGGGTTGGCTGTGTGAACACAGCCTAAAGGGGGCTAGTGCACCACAGCTAGCCGGGAGGGAGTCCGGGAAATGTCTGGACCTGCCGAAGAGGCAAGAGACCATTGTTTCGGGGTGCACAAGGAGAGGTGATACAGAGCAGCGCCTAAACGACCTCCAGAAATGGGTGTGAGCTGCGGCTATCAGCACAGACCCCACAGACGGACATGAAGTGCTAAGGCTGCTGCTGTAGCCACCAAGAAGCCTGTGTGCAAGCACAGGTCACTATCCACACCTCCCCTCCCGGGAGCCTGTGCAGCCCGCCACTGCCAGGGTCCCGTGATCCAGGGACAACTTTCCCGGGAGAACACATGGCATGCCTCAGACTGGTGCAACGTCATGGGGGCCTCTGCCGCCACAGGCTTGCCCTGCATTCTGTACCCCTCCATCCCACTGGCCTGAGTGAGCAAGAGCCCCCTAATCGGCTGCTACTTTAACCCCTTCCTGTCTGGGTGGGGAACAGATGCCCTCAGGCGGCCTACACACAGAGGCGGGGCCAAATCCAAAGCTGAACTCCAGGAGCTGTGCAAACAAAGAAGAGAAAGGGAAATCTCTCCATGCAGCCTCAGGAGCAGTGGATTAAATCCCCACAATCAACTTCATATACCCATCATCTCTGGAATACCTGAATAGACAATGAAACATCCCAAAATTGAGGCGGTGGACTTTGGGAGCAACTGTAGACTTGGGGTTTGCTTCCTGCATCTAACTTATTCCTGGCTTTATGTTTATCTTAGTTTAGTATTTACAGTTTATTATTACTGGTAGATTTGTTTATTGATTTTGTTACTCTCTTCCTTTTTCTTTTTTTTTATATATAGATTTTTCTTTCCTTTTTCTCTTTTTGTGACTGTGTATGTGTATACTTCTTTCTGTAATTTTGTCTGTAAAGCTCTGCTTTTACCATTTGTGCTAGGGTTCTGTCTGTCGGTTATTTTTTTTTCCTACAGTTTTTAGTGCTTGATATCATTGGTGGATTTGTTTGTTGGTTTGGTTGCTCTCTTCTTTCCTTCTTTTTTTTTCAATTTTTATATTTTTAATAATGTTTTTTTAATTTCTTAAGTTTATTTTATTTAATTAATTAATTTATTTCATGCTTTGTTTGTCCCTTTTCTTCTGAGCTGCGGGGCTGACAGGGTCTTTGTGCCCTGGCCAGGTGTCAGGCCTGTGCCTCTGAGGTGGGAGAGCTGAGTTCAGACACTGGTCCACCAGAGACCTCCTGGCTCCACGTAATATCAAATGGTGATAGCGCTCCCAGAGATCTCCATCTCAACACTAAGACCCAGCTCCACTCAATGACCACCAACTACATATCTGGATATCCTATGCCAAACAACTAGCAAGACAGGAACACAACCACATCCATTAGCAGATTGGCTGCCTAAAATCATTATAAGGTCAGAGACACCCCCAAAACACACCACTGGACACAGTCCTGCAGAGCAGAAAGACAAGATCCAGCCTCATCCACAAGAACACAGGCATCAGTCCTCTCCACCAGGAAGCCTACAAAATCCACTGAACCAAACTTACCCACTGGGGGCAGATACCAAAAACAACGGGAACTACGAACCTGCAGCCTGTGAAAAGGTGACCACAAACATAGTAAGTTAAGCAAAATGAGAAGACAGAGAAACACACAGCAGATGAAGGAACAAGGTAAAAACCCACCATACCAAACAAATGAAGAGGACATAGGCAGTCCACCTGAAAAAGAATTCAGAGTAATGATAGTAAAGATGATCCAAAATCGTGGAAATAGAAACGAGAAAATACAAGAAACATTTAACAAGGATCTAGAAGAACGGAAGAGCAAACAAACAATGAACAACAAAATAAATAAAATTAAAAATTCTGTAGAAGGAATCAATAGCAGAATAACTGAGGCAGAAGAACGGATAAGTGACCTGGAAGATAAAATAGTGGAAATAACTACCTCAGAGCAGAATAAAGAAAAAAGAATGAAAAGAATTGAGGACAGTCTCAGAGACCTCTGGGATAACATTAAACACACCAACATTCGAATTATAGGGGTCCCAGTAAAAGAAGAGAAAAAGAAAGGGACTGAGAAAATATTTGAAGAGATTATGGTTGAAAACTTCCCTAATATGGGAAAGGAAATAGTCAATCAAGTGCAGGAAGCACAGAGAGTCCCATACAGGATAAATACAAGGAGAAACATGCCAACACATATTAATCAAACTAACAAAAATTAAATACCAAGAAAAAATATTAAAAGCAGCAAGGGAAAATCAACAAATAACATACAAGGGAATCCCCATAAGGTTAAGAGCTGACTTTTCAGCAGAAACTCTGCAAGCCAGAAGGGAGTGGCATGACATATTAAAAGTGATGAAAGGGAAAAACCTACAACCAAGATTACGCTACACAGTAAGGATCTCATTCACATTCAATGGAGAAAGTAAAACCTTGACAGACAAGCAAAAGAAAAGAGAATTCAGCACCACCAAACCAGCTTTACAACAAATGCAAGTTCTCTAGTCAGGAAACGCAAAAGAAGGAAAAGACCTACAATAACAAACCCAAAACAGTTAAGAAAATGGTAATAGGAACATACATATTGATAACTACCTTAAATGTAAATGGATTAAATACTCCAACCAAAAGACACAGAATGGCTGAATGGATACAAAAACGAGACCCATATATATGCCGTCTACAGGAGATGCACTTCAGACCTAGGGACACATACAGACTGAAAGTGAGGGGATGGAAAAAGATATTCCATGCAAATGGAAATCAAAAGAAAGCTGGAGTAGCAATTCTCATATCAGACAAAATAGACTTTAAAATAAAGACTACTAGAAGAGACAAAGAAGGACACTACATAATGATCAAGGGATCGATCCAAGAAAAAATATAACAGTTGTAAATATTTATACACCCAACATAGGAGCACCTCAATACATAAGGCAAATGCTAACAGCCATAAAAGGGGAAATTGACAGTAACACAATCATAGTAGGGGACTTTAACACCCCACTTTCACTGATGGAGAGATAATCCAAAATGAAAATAAATAAGGAAACAAAAGCTTTAAATGACACATTAAACAAGATGGACTTAATTGATATTTATAGGACATTCCAACCAAAAAAAACCAGAATATACTTTCTTCTCAAGTGCTCATGGAACATTCTCCAGGGTAGATCATATCTTGGGTCACAAATGAAGCCTTGGTAAATTTAAGAAAATTGAAATTGTATCAAGTATCTTTTCTGACCACAACATTATAAGACTAGATATAAATTACAAGAAAAAAACTGTAAAAAATACAAACACTTGGAGGCTAAACAATATGTTACTAAATAACCAAGAGGTCACTGAAGAAATCCAAGAGGAAATCAAAAAATACCTAGAAACAAATGACAATGAAACACAATGACCCAAAACCTATGAGATGCAGCAAAAGCAGTTCTAAGAGGTAAATTTATAGCAATACAATCCTACCTCAAGAAAAAAGAAACATCTCAAATAAACAACCTAACCTTACACCAAAAGAAATTAGAGAAAGAAGAACAAAAAAACCCCAAAGTTAGCAGAAGGAAAGAAATCATGAAGGTCAGATCAGAAATAAATGAAAAAGAAATGAAGGAAACAATAGCAAAGATGAATAAAAGTAAAAGCTGGTTCTTTGAGAAGATAAACAAAATTGATAAACCATTAGCAAGACTCATCACGAAAAAAGGGAGAAGACTCAAATCAACAGAATTAGAAATGAAAAAGGAGAAGTAACAGCTGACACTGCAGAAATACAAAGGATCATGAGATTACTACAAAAAACTATATGCCAATAAAATGGAAAACTTGGAAGAAATGGACAAATTCTTAGAAAAGCACAACCTTCTGAGACTGAAGCAGGAAGAAATAGAAATTATAAACAGACCAATCACAACCACTGAAATTGAAAGTCTGATTAAAAATCTTCCCACAAACAGAAGCCGAGGACCAGATGGCTTCACAGGTAAATTCTATCAAACATTTACAGAAGAGCTAACACCTACTGTTCTCAAACTCTTCCAAAATATAGCAGAGGGAGGAACACACATTCTACAGGGCCATCATCACCGTGATACCAAAACCAGACAAAGATGTCACAAAGAAAGAGAACTATAGGCCAATATCAGTGATGAACACAGATGCAAAAATCCTCAACAAAATACTAGCAAACAGAATCAGACAGCACATTAAAAGGATCACACACCATGATCAAGTGGGGTTTATCCCAGGAATGCAAGGATTCTTCAATATATGCAAATCCATCAATATGACACACCATATTAACAAATTAAAGGAGAAAACCCATATGATCATCTCAATAGATGCAGAAAAAGCTTTCAACAAAATTCAACAAAATTTTTATGATAAAAACCCTCCAGAAAGTAGGCATAGAGGGAACTTACCTCAACATAATAAAGGCCATATATGACAAACCCACAGCCAACATCATTCTCAATGGTGAAAAACTGAAACCATTTCCACTATGATCAGGAACAAGACAGGGTTGTCTACTCTCACCACTATTATTGAACATAGTTTTGGAAGTTTTAGCCACAGCAATCAAGGAAGAAAAAGAAATAAAAGGAATCTAAATTGGAAAACAAGAAGTAAAACTTTCACTGTTTGCATATGATGCTATACATAGAGAATCCTAAAGATGTCACCAGAAAACTACTAGAGCTAATCAATGAATATGGTAAAGTAGCAGGATACAAAATTAATGCACAGAAACCTGTTGCATTCCTATACACTAACAACGAAAGAATATCTCTTTGAAAAAAAATAGTTCTGAAAAACCTAGGGTTGGGACAGGAATAAAGATGCAGCTGTAGAGAATGGACTTGAGGACACAGGGAGGGGGAAGTGTAAGCTGGGAGGAAGTGAGAGAGTGGCATGGACATATATACACTACCAAATATAAAATAGATAGCAAGTGCGAAGCAGCCACATAGCACAGGGAGATCAGCTGGGTGCTTTGTGACCACCTAGAGCAGTGGGATAGGGAGGGTGGGGGGGATACACAAGAGGAAGGAGATATGGGGATACATGTATATGTATATGTATAGGTGATTCACTTTGTTGTAAAGCAGAAAGTAACACACCATTGTAAAGCAATTATACTCCAGTAAAGTTGTAAAAAAAGAGAGAAAGGCAGGTGAAGGTTGGAGAGTGGATTGGAGTAGGAAGGAGAGGATGAAGATAAGGAAGAAAAGTACAGTTAAGGACAATACTGAATTTGAAGTCCAGTCAGAAGGCAGCTGAATATATGGAATCTGTGAGTCAGTATGTATTTGGAATGGAAGAGTTCAGAGAGATTCATCACATAGAAGTGCTGGTGGAAGTCATAAGGATGGATAATGCTGCCAAGGACAATGTACAGAATGAGCAAAGGACCAGAGCAAAGGATCAAAGGACTATGGATCAACCTCTAGGAATAAGTATATTTTAAGGCCAAGCATAGAGACAGGAGATTTTACATGTAACAAAGAGGTAGAAGAAGAATGAGGAGAGCTTAGTATCATAGAAGTTGAGGGAGGAGACAGCTTTGTTCAAGCATGACCTATAGCATTGAATGGTGCTGTAGAAACCAATATGATGACTTCCAAACTATCTGTTGCTTTTTATATTACAGAGGTCACTAGTGATTCCCCGTTACCAAAAATGGTCGATTTGGCAATTATTCAACTTTGAAACAGGTTTAAAATAGAAGACATCCTTCTTTAACTCCAAAGTTATTTTTGTACTTGAAACATGACTACATGTTGTAAATATTTCTATACAACCCCCCATTGTACTAATTCTAGTTTTAAAATGTTAGTAGTATAAAATTGCCAATCAATAGTTATTTAGCTTCCTAAGTATATCAGACATTCCTTCAACACAATATTTAACACACTCATTTACTTTTCCACAAATTTCCTCCTTATTCATAGCTTCAGTGCCTTGTTTTATTATAAATGTACCTCTACTGACAAATAATAAATGATTTATCCAAAGCTACTTTCTCATATGTGATGGTATGAGTGCACTAATAGCTAATTTATAAGTATGCTTAGAGTAAAATCTCAACACTTGAGAACCACTGTGGAAAGAATTGAGCTACAGAGAATCAGTCCATATGTGTGAGGGTTTGTCTATTTAAGCATGAATATCTGTTTTTGCATGGAACTCTTTCTGAAGAGAATTCCAGAATTCCCACATTCTTAAAATATCCTAGGTATAATTTGTTATTTTATTTTTTTGCTGACTCAGGGGCATGATTAAATATGTGAGTTAGTGAGAGATAATGGAACACATAGATGCCCTCAGGAGCTATTGAGAGACACAGGGCTATATGCTCTGATGCCAAATAAACCAAATGTTATAATTTTTGAATTCCAGTTCCACTCTTTTATTATGTTTCTATCTCCTTCTCCCTTGCTTTCATTGTGTCAGTTGTTGCTTCTTCATCATCTCAGTGTACGAGTCTGGAATAAATCATCTACCAACCTCCCAACTCATGCTTCCTGTCTGCTATGGATGGAAAACAGAAAATCAGGCCCATTAAGATAACATAGGAAGAAAGAGTTAATAGGCTCTGATTAAAGGCCAAAAGGTCTTTGTCATCATGAGGCTTACTTGATGGATTTGGTGACATTTTGTAGGCTACTCAGATTATTTTCTTTTTTTTTTCTTTTTTTTTTTTTTGGTTCTGAGTTATATTCCAAAATGATAAATCTCTCAAATAGATGAGGTCAGGATAAGTGGACCAACTGTATATTTACTTCTATGTTTTTGTGTACCATATCTAATTATAACATGCACAATTTTTTTATTATTTTCAGCATGTTAGACAACATTTTTTAGATGTATTAAATCATGCTAAAATAAAAACACTTCTGCACACAGCTCCTGAAATACTTTAAGACATTGCACCTTTCAGACTAATAGAAGTCTGTGAAGACTGGGGATGGTTTTTATAATACATCATTGGAGGTTAATTCTATGACCTTCTCTTTCCAAAAACAACTATTATTGGGAGGGACAAATTAGGAGTTTGGGATTAACATATACATACTACTATATATAAAATAGATCACCAACAAAGACCTACTGTTATAGCACAGGGAGCTATACTCAATATCTTGTAATAACCTATAATGGAAGAGAATGTAAAATATATATACACACACATTCATAGGTATACAATCATACATATATACGTATATGTATAGCTGAATCACTTTGCTGTACACCTGAAACTAACACAACACTGTAAATCAACCATACTTCAATTAAAAAAAAATTTTTAATAATAAAAATAAAAGTTAAAGGGGAAAAAAAACAACTGTTACTAATGCTCAGTGTACCCTAGCTTTTCCTGCTGGGCTACATAGAAATCAGTTTCAACTATATGTTGTTATTACCTCACTCTGTCTTTTGTGAAGAGACTGGCAGACTACTCTGGCCCCTATTTTTTTTTTTTTTTTTTTTTTTTTGTGGTACACGGGCCTCTCACTGTTGTGGCCTCTCCCGTTGTGGAGCACAGGCTCTGGATGCACAGGCCCAATGGCTATGGCTCACGGGCCCCGCCGCTCCACGGCATGTGGGATCCTCCCGGACCGGGGCATGAACCCGTGTCCCCTGCATCGGCAGGCGGACTCTCAACCTCTGTGCCACCAGAGAAGCCCTCTGGCCTCTATTTTTACCTACTGGAAGCCGTTCTGCCTCTCACCCTACCAGAGTACTGGTTTTCTATCAGTAAAGATAATTTTCTGGAAAATTCCTATTGATCCTTCAAGACCCAGTTAAAGCATCACCTCATCACTGAAGCCTTCCTTGACTTATGCAGGACATACATAAATTTGCCTTCCCTTTGTGTCCTCATTAAATCTTACCAAGAGGAAAGGGACATGGCTGGGGAAGCGTTGCTATTCCAAGCAAAGTGTTCTGCATGATAAAATGTTTGAGAGCATTTAAAAGGCTACAGCATATTTGGGAAACACCAGGTTTAGTATAGCTAAAACATATGGTACATTTGGGAGTGTGACGGGCTGTAAGGCCAGAATGTTAGGTTGGGACCACATTGAGAAAGGTCATTCATCATGTTTAGGCTTTTCACTTTTATCAAGCAATGGGTCATGAGCATAGATAGGTTTCTAGGAATGCTACTATGTTAGAATCAGATTTATTTTTTAAGGATAACCAACAGTAGTACAAAACATTTGTCTGTTTTTGGGAAGAGTGTATCAGTTTGGGGTACTAATTAGGAAATTGTTGGAATTATATTGCTGGGAGAAGATAAAGACAGTGGAGGTAGACAGACTGGGATAGATTCATAGTCTTTTGTAAGACTTGATGATTAATTGGATGCAGGGAACAAAGAAGAATGAAGTCTTGAGGAAAACCAAAGATCAGGAAGAAAATGATACCTCTCTATTATCTAAAATGAAAGGCAGGAAGAAGAGTAGACTTCTTTTAGGGGGGAAATCATGCTAAGGGAAAGAGAAAATGAGCTCATTTTACTAAGAGGAGGTACCATATAGTGGTTAAGAGCAAGTACTCTGAAGCCAGATACTCTAGGGTCTAAAGTGAGCTTTACTTCCTATTTACTATGTGACCCTAGAAAAGTTATCTAAGCTCTGTGAGCCTCAGCTTACTCATCTATAAAATGGGGATACTACTACTATCTCTAGCAGAGAATTGCTGTGAGTTTTAAAATGAGGTGACATATTGGGCTTCCCTGGTGGCACAGTGGTTGAGAGTCCACCTGCCGATGTAAGGGACACGGGTTCGTGCCCTGGTCCGGGAAGATCCCACATGCCGTGGAGCGGCAGGGCCCATGAGCCATGGCTGCTGAGCTTGTGCGTCCGGAGCCTGCGCTCCACAACGGGAGAGGCCACAACAGTGAGAGCCCTGCATACCACAAAAAAAAAGACGTAACATATTAAAGTATTTAGAACATTGGCACATGGCTTATAAATGCTATATTTAATTTTGAATTTTTATGATGCTTCTAAAACATGCAGTTAGTTATTTGGACAGGTAGGATTGAATACCGATATGAGCCAGACTTAAAACCTGGGGAATCACTAGAACATAGTTGGACGTTAAAGCTAGAGAAGCAATTGAGAGCATTCACATATGTGTGTATCAATACATATAAATGTATATGTATATGAGCTTATATACGTGTGTATATGTGTATCCATATGTATGTATAAACAAAAATGATGACAGAATAGGACCAAGAAAAGAACATAAAGAATAAAATAGCCAAGAAATAAGAAGAAACACACGAAGAAGATAGAGAAAGAACAGTTAGAGGTAGTCAGCAAGCAAGGAGAGGACGGTGCCTAGAAAGCCAAAGGCAGGAAAATTTTCAAGGAGGGAGTGACCAATAGAGCCAAGCAATCAGGATTGGAAAGAAGCCACTGGACTTTGAAATTCAAAGATTCAACCTTTTGAAGAACTGTGAAAAAGTTGAGTTGTGAAAGGTAATTTAGGAAACAGAGAAAACAAGTGTGGATGATTCTTTTAGAGACTTAGACTATAAAATGAAAAAAGTAAGATGAGAAGCTACTTCGAAGGATAAGTAGGATCAAAAGAAGGCACTGTAGTATGGGGGAGACTTGAGAAGGCTACTCAGCTGAAGGAAAGTCGATGAACAGAGAACATATGAAGATATATGATTTATTGTCTATTTCTTGAACTACTGAAGATAATAAAACTCCTATCATAGGTACAAAATTTCACTTTAAATATGAGCTAGAAAACCTCTGTGAGAACTTAATAACCTCTTTTGGAATCCAGAAAGCAGGGGGGTGGGGGTGGGAGGTATGTAGTTATTATTTAAAAATATAATTAGTCCTGTATTTTAACAGAATTACTTCCTGAGACTGTAATAACCTTTTGAGAAGTCTCAGGATACTACAGAAATAGAAAAGTAATTCTGTTAAAATACAGCACTCATTTCATTCTTTAAACAACAGATTTTAAACTTTTGTTTTTCATTCTGTATTCTGAATATAGTTTTGAACTTTTAGATATTTTTTTCATCTACGTGAAATAATCCAAATAAACAGACCCACTTCACAATTCTTCTGAGAGTACCAGGCTTTGTATGTAACAAATCACTAACTTTTGTACCTCATAAAAATAGGAAATTTCAAATTGTGATTTGCATATGTTTGCATTTATAATCAGTATTCAACAATTTCTTGAATACCTAGCAAGACGTCTATGATTCTTCCATGTTACTTGTTAAAAACTTGACACTTTTATCATTCCATTCAGTCCAGCTTTGTGAAGGCTAGAAAATGTCATTCCCACCTCATTGTGTGGGCTGAACTATTCTATTGCAGGGGTGTCATTTAAAGGTCAGACAATACAGTATACAAATGTTGGCATCACGTAGACCTGGCTTCAAATCATAGCTCTACCTCTCAACAGCTGTGTGATTTTGAGTGAGTGAGTTATCTGAGTGAGGAATGAAAACTTTGAATATAGATAAAACACTTAATTCCTCCTAAGCAAACTTTGCAAGTGCAAACTCCTACATACAGCTGAAAGTCAATGAGATTTAGTTAGGTAAGCCCAAGCACAGGAACAAGAATAAAGATTTCAAGACGTCATCTTAAAAAAGACAGTTTCCAAACCTTTCAGTAGATATGTTAAATTTTATTGAAATAAATTGTATAATAAGAAGTATATTTAAAAAAGGAAAGCACTGAAAGGAAATCCCCCAAGCATTAAAAAATGTAGTACACTGGCCATAAAAGGCACACCATAAAAGTCTATCTGAAATGCTCATCATAGCTGGAGTAGAAGTAACAATTAACAAATTTCTTCAAGTATTTGGAAAGGGATTATAGTTTTGTAACACTACAGTATTTTCTTTGGACAAGCCAAATTATCTACCTACTATAGTTTGAAACTCTGGTGAAAACAGGTAACTACACTTAGCAATAAAATTAAAAAGGGGAAAAGAAACTCTTTGTTTTTATATCAGATAAGAAATTTTAATATTTAAACACTCACTACTAAGTAATTTCATAAAATAAACGTGGACCCATGTTCTCTTTGTTGAATGACACTACAAGGGTTTAAAAAATATTTCAGAAAATGTTTCCCATGGTACATTAAATGCTAAACACTGTCTAAAAGAAAGAGATGGGCACCACAGACTAACAAACCTGGCAGCGAATTTGACTCTCCCACTTACAAGCTGTGGCACCTTAGACAAATTATTTAATCTCAGCCTATTTGTCTCATAAGCAAAATGGAGATAATAATAGTACCTACATAGCCGAATTGTGAGAATTAAACTAGATAGTATATGTAAATTCAAATGTTTAGTCCAGAATCTCACACGATAAGTACGGTCAATAAATAAGAGTTCTCATCACTAAAGAACAATGTTATCTTTCACAAAATGGCTCATTTCCTGAAACCATCTAAGAAAAGATAGCAAATTTTGTCATTTTCTAAAGAAGAAATGTAGGCTGGGTCTACACAGGGCTATGAGACAGACCATGACCTAAGTGTTGCAATTCAATCCTCCCTATTCTGGGCAGTGAAACTTCTGAATGCTGCGTGAATGGCACAAAAAAAGAGATTTGTTTAGTATTCTTAAATTTCTACAACGAGCCCACACAGACTTCATTAACCCTCAGGATAATGGCACTGGCTGAACTATTTGCCCTCCTGCCCTGATTATTGCTAAGGATTTAATTTCCATGGCTTATTACAATAATTACTAAATTTCTACCCAAATATTTATGATAATCATGATCATCATATTTATAATAATTCAAAGTACTTTTCCTAATTTTAAACAAATTGTCATTTTCACAGACAAAACCTTAGCTTCTATGAATGACCAAGCAAAAGGAAGAATTTCATTTTTATGTTCCCTTCTATTTAAATGCTAGCTAAAATGGAGTTGGTGTCATACAAAACCAATACTCTAAATATAACCCCGGAAACTAACTCACCTGTAATTGCAAAGCTTCATGGTTTTCTAATCCTTCCACAATTGGTGAAAATCGTTCTCTGTTATTTCGTTCTGCTGCTGTAGTTATAGCCCCTAAAAGTTTATCTAGACTATAGAAAAAAAAATAGAAATGAGAAATACATCTTACACATACTATATGAATATGGGTTATCCCTTATACAGTCTTCCCTGTTTTCTTTCCAGTGCTTGATGTTTTCACATAGACCACTACAATTTAAGATTTGTGTTCTTGTCCACATATTTCTACAAGTCAAATGTTGATAGAGTTAAATAACTTTAGGGCACCAAAATGAAAATTCGATTTGAAAGTCTTGAGGAAAATAATTTTTCTGGGTGACATTTAAAAAAAAAAAACTTAATTGATAAACATTAAAATTTTAAGTTTCAGGTTTTGATATTTCATGTGTTAACATAGATATTAATGTCACTTAAACATGATATGGCATTTACAATTATTCAAAGTTTATTCAAGTGTAAATGGACTGCAATTTTATAATAAAGTGCTGAAAAGCGTAAATTTTTTTTTTTTTTTTTTTTTTTTTTGCGGTACGCGGGCCTCTCACTGCTGTGGCCCCTCCCGCCGCGGAGCACAGGCTCCGGACGCGCAGGCCCATCGGCCATGGCTCACGGGCCCAGCCGCTCTGCGGCATGTGGGATCTTCCTGGACCGGGGCACGAACCCATGTCCCCTGCATCGGCAGGCAGACCCTCAACCACTGCGCCACCAGGGAAGCCCGTAAATATTTTTTAAAGAACTTAAAAAAAAACCCAGGATTCTTTGAAAATGGAACAAGGAAAAAAACCTAAAAGAGAAAGCACAGTAAATTAGAGAAGCATCTATAATTACCGAGCACAAGAAACTTATTCACCTGAACAAAAATATTGGAAACTATCTCTGTACAGTGTCTGAGTCAAATTAACCTCTATGTAGTATACAACTATTATCAAACTAGATCTGAAATTATAATTAACTCATAAAATATACCAGGGTAGGGTGCATTATATGAATTAAGTACTGAAAACCTAACAGACTAGAAAAATATTTCTTACTTGTGTATAAACTGATTTTTCTATAAAACCTACGGAAGGAAGCCTATCTGCATAAGCTATCTCATGCTCAGTTTGTTCTCACTGAGATAAGATTTAATGTTGTGTGATAATATTTTTGTTCAGTGTTTGTTTTTTGGTTTCAAAGGATGAACCAGCACTAAGCAACATCTCATTTTATTCCAAGAGGTATGAGAAGTCAAGATATTAGAAGAATCTTAAATCTTTGCCTGTCCCATTCTAATTCAAACTGAAATGATTACTGCCACACAGAGTGTTCAGAAGAAATATTTTAGTTCATGTCCATAGCAGGTATTACAATCTTTATCACAATGGTTTCTTACCAACTGGATATCAAATCTGTAATTTTGCTTCTAACTCAATATTATTTCCATAAGAAGAAATGATCCAATGCATAGTCAGCAACAACTTGCTGAAATTGGCACTTATGTGCACTCTGAGTAGTTACCAACAGCCTTTTGTTCTTTCCAACCAGTTAATTTCATTCCATTAATATTGCTTCATCTTTTCACTTACCATAGGCAGAAAGGATGCTCAACATCACTAATCATTAGAGAAATGCAAATCAAAACTACAATGAGGTATCACCTCACACCAGTCAGAATGGCCATCATCAAAAAATCTAGAAACAATAAATGCTGGAGAGGGTGTGGAGAAAAGGGAATCCTCTTGCACTGTTGGTGGGGATGTAAATTGATACAGCCACTATGGAGAACAGTATGGGGATTCCTTAAAAAACTAAAAATAGAACTACCATATGAACCAGCAATCCCACTACTGGGCATATACCCTGAGAAAACCATAATTCAAAAAGAGTCATGTACCACAATGTTCATTGCAGCACTATTTACAATAGCCAGGACATGGAAGCAACCTAAGTGTCCGTTGACAGATGAATGTATAAAGAAGATGTGGCACATATATACAATGGAATATTACTCAGCCATAAAAAGAAATGAAAATGAGTTATTTGTACTGAGGTGGATGGACCTAGAGTCTGTCATACAGAGTGAAGTAAGACAGAAAGAGAAAATCAAATACTGTATGCTAACACATACATATGGAATCTAAAAAAAAAAAAAATTGGTTCTGAAGAACCTAGGGGCAGGACAGGAATAAAGATGCAGACATAGAGAATGGACTTGAGGACACAGGGAGGGGAAGGGTAAGCTGGGACGAAGTGAGAGAGTGGCATGGACTTATATATACTATGAAATGTAAAATAGATAGCTAGTGGGAAGCAGCCACATAGCACAGGGAGATCAGCTCGGTGCTTTGTGACCACCTAGAGGGGTGGGATAAGGAGGGTGGGAGGGAGACACAAGAGGGAGGAGATATGGGGATATATGTATATGTATGGCTGATTCACTTTGTTATACAGCAGAAACTAACAGAACATTGTAAAGCAATTATACTCCGATAAAGATGTTAAAAAAATAAAATAAAATTATAGTACAAAATAAAGCATCTAGTTAATTCAGTAAAGGAAGTCAAATTTTGTGATGTGCATGTGTGAGGGTGTATGTTGTGTAGGGTATGTATATGTGTGTGCCTGTGTGTGTGCTTAGCCAAAATTACTCCTTAACTGACCTTTTCCCACTTTTCTAATAATTGCTTTACCTTCAACTAGACAAAATTCTATTCATTCACTTTGAATATCCAACTTTGAAGAACCCCCCATTAGGATTCTATTTTTTAAACCTATTTTTCAAAGAATGAAAAAAACCTAATATCCAAATAGATAAGGTAAAAATACCAGTATTTTTTTTCTAAAATTTAATACTATTTTCATGCAAGTTATCAAAAGAAACAGCACAAAAGTAGGACTTGTTAATTTCTCAATTGTCATTTTCTATGCAGTTAATATAATAATAGAGCAATACGTACATGTTCTCTTCTCCAACAATACAAATAGCAGAAAGTATTTTTACTATTTCAGTCATCATGTTGGGTTGTTTGGGGTCAACTGCTCTTGCCAACAGTAAAAGGCTTCTTTCATCCCCTAGAATCCTTTGCAATCCAAACTGAAAAAAATTTTTAAAAATCAACTTTCATTCAAAATGTTTTTCAAACACATCTTTAATTTAAAAAGCAACTAAACAATGTTTTCTAAAAACCAATACTTCCACAGTGAGGTTCTACTTAATTAGATGAATGTTCTTCAAATGCAGTTGTTTGTTTTCTATTTGAAATGACTGCATCTTGGAGTTTTGGTCCTTTGGTCAGATATGATCTCCATTAGCCTGCCTAAAACTTCCATAAAAATTTGGAAGAAATATGGGAACAATCAATATTTTCTCAACAAAGAAGAATATGTAAAGCACATACTGATATGATTTTCTAAAGCAGTTCTACTTATGTCACTGGGTCTCCCTGGAGATGTCTGGAACTCATGGTTAAATTCTCCAGTATGTTTGTATGGAAAACTAAGTTGAACAAAAAGGGTAAAACGTTGAAAAGCTCTTTTGTATACTACATGCCAGTTAAAGAAGCAGTAGACCTCTGTATGGATTTTCCCGTACCTTCTCTCTCTTAGCCTCCCTCTTTCAAGCAGTTGTGCTGCATTACAAAAGTTATGAACAGAAAGAAATGGAGCCTGAGTTTTACTAAATGTCACAGTCAACTAGGCAGAGAAGCCAGATACCATTTTCATTTATTTTCTAGGCTTGAATATATGCATGCAAATGTGCATCATAAGAATGACTAGGTAAAAAAATGTTGAAGAAAGCCCAAAACTCAGGTTTTAACTACATGAGGAATGTAATATTTTCTTTGATCTTTGTCCCACAAAGTATTTCTCAGATTTCTTATGAAATATGTTTGCTTCTTTTTACAGTTTAACAGTGAAATCCGACAACATTTCATTGGAGCAAAATTGCCATTTCAAGCTATCCTTTAGTTAAACACCACACATTTGAATATTTTCATGGCTCCTAGTTTATCTTCTAAAAGAATTCAGGGCTAAAAAAAACATAGCTAAAGCTCTTAAATATGACTTTACTCGAGGTCATAATAAATAAGGAAATTTACAGAGACAAGACAAAAAAAGGAAGTGGAAGAGATGAGATTAAAAAGAAGCAAAGAAAAATAGAAGGACTACGTAAGTATAAAGGTAGCTGGTAAATAATAAATAGTAAGGAAAATAAGTGATGTGTAAAACTGAGAGAGATGGTTACCATGCAATTACCAAACTTAAAGTAACTTTAAAAATCAGTTAGACTGAGAGTGAAATCATTTAATTTTTCAAATTTCCATTTTATTATTAAAAGTAGTTTGTAATGTGTAGGGACATACTCAAAATAAAAATGAAGATATGAGAAATGATGGAAAACCATCAATCTAAACATCAGAGCAATATTACAGCGATGGAAGTTAAGGGACAATGGGTTGCTTTTTATGATCCTATTATTACATGCATTGTATAGTCCAAATCATGGACTATATTTCCTGATTTCTAGTACTGTGTTGTTTTTCCTTTATTTCTTTGTTTCCCTCAATTGAAAAAAGAAATTCATCTTGAGCTGTGGAGAAGCAATGTTCATTAACTGCTTTCTTGTTAGGTATCAGATTCTGCATAACTTTGTCACCAAAGACTAAGAGCTCAGAAGTTCAGAAATTCTGTACTAGTACTGATGGAAATCTTTCTGGAAGAAACTTCCAAGAACAGCACAATTAGTATATTCTATATGGGAGACTCATGTCAATTGGCAAGCATCCATCTGTTCCACATGCCAAAAAATGCTGATACATGTGTGTATAATATACACACACTTATATATAATCCCACACACTTAAGAAAGATTGCAGATTACTTAAGTAGATAATCTTACTGCATTGGCTATTAATAGCTATATTTCACTTCTGGCAAGTTTTGGTTTATTGTTATAATTAGTTATTTTTAATAAATATTTTGGGATTATTAAAACACCATCTAAAGGGAATTATTCAATTAGTGAATTAGTCAGTGGTATTTTACCTATAGGAATATAGCACAAATCATGTCTAAGATACTAACAAAACAAGTTTATAGAAAAAATGACTTTAACTTCATAACCTGAGCAAAGGCTACCTTTAGAAGAAAAACCCTTGTCTGGCATTCCTAGAGCCCCTCATAATGCAACTGGTATCACACAGGTACAAAAAGAAAACCTGGTATGTGCCAGAAATGTCTTTTATGTATGTTAACTCAGTGACATTAATTGAACATAAAAAGAAAGAAAAATCTTAACCTTATAATGTTCTCAGCAAAAAAAAAAAAAAAAAAATCAAATCATAGCTTTGAATTGTCCTTTACATTAGAATAAAAACTCTCTGTAAGGAAATGGTATTCAACCTATCCCATTTAAATTTTCCTACTACCATGCAAAAAAAAGAGTATTATCTGATTTGGGAACAAGACTTGCAGGTTTGCATGATTGCAAAAACCTGCCAATAAATATTTTGTGAAGCAAAGTATATTTTAAATAATATTTAAATGAAACTCATGATGATTTGCATTATAAAGACCCTTTTGAAAACTGAGTAAGCATCCACTATTTTGCCTGTTTCATAGTGTCTGTCGGGCAAGTTCTCACCTTTTGCGACAGAGGCAGAAATAAATACTACTTACCTTATTGTTCATAAATGCTTTGAGGCACTGAATAAGTTTATACTGATTCTTCTTGTCAATATTTTCTTGCCTGAATAAAAGGAAAAAACATATTATGTTGTGCTTAAAAATGTCCCCTGTGGTGATTTTTTTTCATGTTTATTCTTACTGTTTCTTGTCCAGAAGCTTTTCCAGCACATCCAACAAGAGTCCAAGACCTTCATGGCCAAAATTGTTAACCCAGCTGTTAAATAAACAAGAAAAAAAAAGTATAAGTTTATATAATTAAAACATTAAATATCCCAAATTAAATTTTGATTTTCAGATCTGTTAATCCTGTCTTTATATTGCTTGTCCTTCTTTTTTCCTCTCCCATTGCTTTGAGTATTGACTCTGTGGGGATGACTCAGAGATCTTTACCTCAATCCCAGACTTCTCTTCACATTTTAGATTGCCCATTCTACAGCACTGCCTTGGTTGTTTCACCTGCGTCGAATAATTAAGCCTGAATTTACAAAGCCAAATTTCTCTTCTCCTATGTCTCTGTTCTCCTAAATCAACTCCTCTTCCCCTCTTCCATATTCTGATAATAATACTACTATCCCTTGCATCCTTCAGACTTTAAATACTGGCATAATTTCTTGATCCGCCACCTCTTTCACCTTTGCATTTATTCTGTTCATTCATTTAACAAATATTTATTGAGTTCCCACTAAGTACCAGGCATGTTCTAGGTGACAGAGATATAACTGGCAACAAACTAAGCCCCTACCCTCATGCAGCTTACCATCTACTAAAAGGGAGACAGAAGATAAATAAATAACTATAGAATAAAATGTCAATGCTTTGGTACTATGAAGAGAAATAAACCTTGGCAAATGGAATAAGGAGAGCCAGGATGTTATTTTTTAATGTGTAGTCGGAGAAAGATTATTTGATAAGGTGATATTTGAGCAGAGCCTTGAAGGAAATAAGGACTTTCCTAATAGAGGGAATAAAAGCAAATAGGGTGTTGAGGTGGTAGCTAGTGTGCTTGGAATGTTCCAGGATCTGTGAGGAGACCTGTGTGGTCACAGCTGAACAAGCAGGCTTAGAAGCAAGAATGGCAGGAGATGAAGTCCCATGTGTGACAAAAGACTTGAAGACTGATCACGGAGAACTTGATTTGACTTATTGTCATGACCCTACTCTACTACTACTCTACTTCTAGAATGACCCCCTTTCATTGTCTACCGTTCTAATTTAGCCCTAGTTACCTTTCCTTTAATATGGCAGAAGCCTCCCAACTAGCGTCTCTGCAGCATCATTCTTTTCTTTTATTCATTTTATAAAATGCCAGATTACCACAGTCTTCTGTCCAAAAATTTTCTGTGGACTATTTAACACATTTCAAGTCCTGATTCTGATCAAGCCTCAACCTACCTTTCTAGCCTCAGGCCTTAGACCACATGTTCCAATAAAAATCAGACATATTCTCTTTCCTGGAGTCTCCCCTGCATTTCCCTGCTTGACCTCATTTTTCATTCTTTCTTCCCAGAAGGTAACTCCAACTCCATCTCTCTCAACCCATCAAGGCTCAACTTGACTGTCAATTCCTCCATTAATGTTTTTTTCCTGTAAGTCCTCCATCCAAATGCATTATTTTCCCTTTGAATGCCCGTGCATTCAAATGCCTGTGCATCTCTTACTACTTGACATTATGATTCATACCACAAGTGTCTTTACCCACCTATCTGGATTATAAATTCTCTGAAGACTGTTATATGATCTCATTCATCTTTCTGCCTCCCATAATGCTTAGCAGAATGGATTACATATAGTCAACACTAAATATTTTCTAATTAAAATTTAATTAAATTTACTGACTTGTGTGGTTAAGAGAATCAGCAGAATCATATTGCCCAAGAACTTTACAAATGTAAATTAACATACAGCAGGATGCCTGTGAAGCAATAATTAAAATGTATACTCTACATATTTAAACATGATTATAGTTCAATTCCACAGTTTTTAAATCACATTTCATATCTACCTAAGGTAAAGCTTATCGACAAAGAAGATACCTAAATTTCTAAGAGACTATCAGTAAAAATAACAGATCACTGAAGAAAATACATTTTAAAAATAGCTCAAATATTCGGAACCAATCACATCCACAATATATATGGAAATTCATTTTAAACAAATTCTGCTTTAATTTCCACAGCAGAAATGAGAAAAAATCAATATGGCATTGTAATGATAATTGGCAGCAAGCTACTATTCAATTGAGGCATGTAATCAACCAGTACAATGAGCTATTTTCTCTAAAGACTCGATAATCAGTGGGGTGGTGGGAGAAGGAGAATAGGACATCAGCTCTCTAAACATAAAATACTGTATTTAATCTATCACAGAGAGAAATCAGCAGATATCCTAACAGCAGAAAATACCCTACAGCAACTTTAAAATAACAGAAATTCTGAACAAATTTATATATACAGCCCTCAGTATCTGCTTTGGCATCTGGAAAGATGAAATAATCTACCTTAAATTTAACACTCACAAATTCTTTAAAGATTCTAAATTCTACCCGTTTCTTTTTATACCTAGTGCTATTAAAGTTATTAGGATTATTTGCTTCTTGGTCTAGGGAAGTATTTGATACAAGACCATGATTTCTATTTGTTCACTTGAAATCAGTCACCCACACATCCCAGGCTGTTTCAATTTGGGCAGCTGATGGTACTTTGGTTTCATTCAGTGAAAATTATTATCGGTCTGAAAAAAAAAAATTGGATACAATCATGAAACCTAAGTGTGAGGAGGCTGGGCCTATTTATTACAAAGTAGGCAGTGAAAAGTCTTAACTGAGAATATGTTAGGGCAATGCACAGAGGAGGACTGGTAAGAGTCCTCAGAGCTTTTAAAGTAGAGAGAATGGGAGTACAAAAGGAGCCTGTAGCTAGGGGAATAAAATAATTACAGTATAGTAGGATGACACTCAAGAGGTGAAGAGGAAGGGGTACAGCTAGACATACCTTTTTTTCCTTTGTCTTGCCATTTCTCTGTCTTTAAGCATCAAATACTCTGTAGCCTCTAGCCAAATGCTTACTGTCTGTCTGTCTCTCTATATATACATATATATGTATATATATATATATATATATATATAGAGAGAGAGAGAGAGAGAGAGAGAGAGAGAGAGAGAGAGAGTCTATATATAAATATACATATATTTAGGTTTTACCCAATACAAAAGTTGCCATGAAATGATTAAGTGGTTTATAAACAAAATGTTGGCTACTGTATGTAGGTAGGAATTTTGATACTGCAACACCAGAGTAAGTATAAATCGGTGGTTCTCAAGGTGTGTGCCCCAAACCAGGGGCATCAACAGCATTTGGAAATTTGTTAGAAATACAAAATTCTTGGGTCCCACCCCAGGCCTACTGACTCAGTAACTCTGTGGGTGCAGCCCAGAAATGTGTTTTAATTACTCCTCCAGGTGATTCTGATGTTCACTCAAGTTTGAGAACCCCTGGCATAGAACAATGGTTTGCTGAGAAGTGGAGGAAGCCTTTCTCAAGCAGGACCCCAGGTTCAAAATTCAAGATTGCTCTAAATACCCTCCCAACCATAATGTACACTCCCACTGCCACAGAACAGAGATGAGGAATCCAGTCAAAGCAAGTATATTTGGTATATTTTACAGAGTCTGCCAATTCCAGCTCTGAGTTATGCAGTACTAACTGGAATATCTAGAAGTATAAAAATACAGTTGATCACTCCGTTTAAAATCTGACTCAGATTGCAGAAGAAGATGAAGCCATCAATTTTCTGTAGTATCTCAGCTTTGAAATGAGAAATTGCAATTTATCATGGACCCCAAAGTTATGAGACACAGAAGCAACAGAGGAAATGAAGAACCAAGCAGCAGAAAAAATGGGCGAGGAAGATGATCTCTTATAATTTCCATAACCACTCTGAACACAAGTTTTTTTCCCTTTCTTTTTATTGGGATATGATTTACATACAGTAAAATTCATCATTTTGACAAAATATAGTCATGCAACCTCTAACACAAGCAAGATTTAGAACATTTCCACCACACCAAAATATTCCCTCATTCCCCTTTTGTAGTCAATCCCTTTTCCTTACTCCCAGTTGCCTGGCAACCACTTACCTGGTTTGTGTCCCTATAGTTTTGCTTTTTCCAGAATGTCATTAGAAATGGAATCATGCTGTATACAGCTTTCAGTGTCTGGTTCCTTTCATTTAACATAAATATTATGATATTCAACTATGTTATTGCATGTATCAGTAGTCCATTCCTTTTTATCGTATGGATATAACACAATTTGTTTATCCATTCATCAGTTGATGAATATCTGGGTTGTTTCCAGGTTTTGATGATTATGAATAGAGCTGCTATAAACATTCACATGTAAGTATTTGTGTAAGCATATATTTTCATTTCTCTTTGGAAAATAACTAGGGGTAGAATTACTGGGTCTTATTATAAGTGCATGTTTAAATTTTTAAAAACTGCTTTCCAAAGTGGCTATACCATTTGGGACTCCTTCAGCAAAGTGTAACAGCTCTAATTGCTCCAGATCCTTCAAACACTTCATATTGTCAATCTTTTTGACTTTAGCCATTCCCAAAAGTGTTTTCACATAAAGAAACTGAGAAGCAAAGTGGCTAAGTAACTTGCAAAACATCATTCAACAAGTATCAGTTCTAGGACTCACACCCACACACCTAGGTCTGACTCCAAAGCCCATGTTTATTTCAATCATACCATTAGAAATTACTAACAGGACCAGTACATAGTTTCCTGTAACATCTGGTTCATGGCTCCAACAATAGCTCATTGAAGAAGAATTAGTGGTTGTTCCAGAACTATATTGGGCTTAAACCTACATATCTATGTCTAGACACAGAATTACATGTTTTGTATTATTTAACAGCTTACTTCATTCATTTAGGTGTGATAGGTACTTTTCAACCCACGTTTTTATTGTCTTTCAAAGTCCTAAGCTTCATAAGAAATCTACCAAATACTGTTAAAGAAAGATATCTGGTGACTCCAACTAAAACTTCCAATCAAATTTAGGTATGGCAGCTTATTGGAAAGAACAGAGCCAGATGTAGCTTATACTTTTTTTTTTTTTAAGATGGGCTATAGCCCGTAATCTCATTTCTTGGTATTAACATATTGGTGATTCCATAATCTCATTTCTTGGTATTAACATATTGGTGATTTTATGTTATCAAGTTACCTACGTTAAAGAGTTGTCTTCACATGCTACAAATACATGGTGATATTTGTAACCATGACTTGACAGGGACCAGGTGGAACAAATGAACCACCCAAACAAAAACAATAGAAAGATAAGTGAGGACAGTTAACATATGAGTGAGCAAGAGTCCAAGATTAGAACTGAACACTGAAAAAGAAGCCAGGAAAATTTTCTAGGGAAGAAGAGGACTGACCCAAAATGAGACAGTATTTTCTGACCTTAGGTATAAAAGGTGTGGCTATCTATAAGGCAGTCCAACACCCCTATATTGCTCAAGAAGTTAAAAATTAGAGATCTTTTCCCAAGTTTACTCAAAGGTCAGAAAAATAAGCCTCCATTCATCAATGGAATATCTCTGTGAGATCACAGAGTGACATGGTTAAGTGCATAAGCTTTAGAAGAAGATAGATTTAGGTTCCAATCCCATCTCTGTCATATTCTAGCTGTGTTATTTTTGATCAATTACTTAAAACCTCTAAGCTTTAAAATAGGGATGAGAATAGTACCTGTACCCCAGAAGGCCTTTGTGACTATTAAATGAAATCGTGCACAGTGAACTTGTATTAAGATATTTCTGAAAGTATTAAAAATCAAAATCTTGAATGCTCTTTAAATCTTCTTGTCCAAAATACAGTATGATTTTAGGCATAAATTAAAGACTCCTTTTCAAAACTATTAACACGTAATAACATTTCATCCATTCATTTATTGAAAATTATTTTAATTGTATGAAATATGCAGAAGAATCTAAATAGACACTAAATTTCTTCTACTGATTGATTTTTTGGAAAAGATTTCATAACTTAAATATTTGGCACTCATATCACATCATGTGCTTTCTTTAACTTATTGCTATTATTCAACTTTGTGTATATTCATTACTATATTAATGCTGGCCAATTCACATTGAAATAGAGATAGAAGTTACGATGGTGGGGGAAGGGGGATGTGGAGAGAGAGGTCTACTTATAGTTCATGCATAATTCTGACAGAAAGATATCAAAATATATCAAGGTTTTAAAACAGAAATCTACCCCAGGCTTTCAGAACTTCTGAGGTCATTATTTTTAAAGGGCCCACTTACACTGATTGGCATGATCAAAGGAAAGAAAATCTTATATTTAATGAAAGTATCACAGGATTCATTGAACCCTAAGTCCATGAGAAAGCAAGATTCTCCCCTCTCTAGCTCTCCAGGGCAAAACAAAGTGAGGAAAACTCTATAAATGTGCCTATTTTACGAGGAAATGATGTTCTGCTCCCTCACACATAAATGTAAAGGAAAATCCTTCACAGTTTCCAAAAACTTCAATCTTTTATCCGTAAGTTGGACATTCAGACTCTGAATTATTTAATTACAGTTCATGTAAATATAACTTAAAATCAGATTAGTGGACAGATGAGTTCAGTATACTATACGCAATACAGACATAACAGGAAGCAGTGACTGCATGCACATTTATAATTAGACTGTCCAGATTCATGTCTTTCTTTCAAAAGGCTTAAAGCTAAAATTAGGAAGTTCTATCTTGAGTCCCATAAGCAGTAAAGGCAATTGGTCTCATGTGCCGAAGTCCAATATTAGTCATGTCATCCCTTTATCACTGTTTGTACAGTGATAAAGGCTAGTATAGAGGGTTATGTGTTCTGTACAAAGAATTTTATTCCTCTCTAATGGTGTTCTATTCCCATGTGTAATCTCATACTACAACCCAAATCACTGGAACATCAAATAAAATGAAGGATAGTCCAGAGTTTCTTGGGGCAATTGAGAAAATTGGTAAAATTATAAGACACGATACAACTAATTCAAAGGGTTGAGGAGACTTTAAAGATAATTGCAAATGGTGTTTACATATTTTACTACCAGGGAAACATCTCATTTTAATACCAATGTTGCCAATGTAATGTTTTCAGTGAAATTAAAACCAAACCTTAGTTATACGTCCTTATGGAAAGAAAAAGGGTGCTGGGTGATTAAAACCAATGCACAGCCCAATGCAAACAGTATCACACCCTCAGTCTACAGATCAATATCTCCAAACAGTAGCCAAGAAAAAACTAGTATTTTCAACCTTTTTAAAGGATAATTTGTTCAGCCAAATCAACTTCATAGATAATTCCACTATCAATAACATATATCTGTGAAAAAGTTAAATGTTAACAATGAAAACAACATGGATTTGTATATGCTATGACTGCCTTGGTCTTAACCAGATTAAAAAATATATATATATCCACTCAGGTTTGTCTACATGAAAGTAAATACAATACCCTTGGGCATTTCAATGTCCTTTGAAACTATTCATCATGGTAGATTAGTACATGAACCATTTCTGACCAATTTAGAATATCTATTATTTGTAACACTACCATTTCCAGATATTTGTACAAATCCCTTTGAAGCATGATATTCACTGACCACTTATTTCACCTGATTCATAAAAAGGTTGAATATGTCAATTTTCCAGCTCTCAGTGGTTTTGAGTTCAGTATTGAAACAGATTACAATTTCCTTTGAAAACACCAAAGAAGACACTCCATCTTTCCCTATATCCTCTGTTTTTTTCCTTAAGAGGGTTTTACCTGGCTGCATTTATTCTCCCCATCAGGTCTCACTGGAAAAATCCTGCTCTGTTTCATGCTACTCACACATTTTTTTAAGAGTTGCTCACAACAAATTGTAAATGCCTGAGTTACATATAAAAATCTCCTGAAGGCAATAGTTTAAGTAAAATTCTCCCTCAAAGGATAAAAGTTTCTTATTTATTAAAATCAATTTCTTAAGCTCTCAAAATTATCAATACTTTGGAGATAGTCGTAATGGCTTAAGTCCAAATCTGTTAAAATGCCCAAAAGGCTATCGAACAAAGAATATTTTCCTCTCCACCCTCCTTTAAAAAGTATTCTTAGAAAAATATAAGAGATGGTCTTAGCCTAATGTAATGATGAAAACAAAATGTACCAAAAATGTGAATGAAATTAAAAATAGAGTCTTTATAGTAAATAGAGGGGAAGCAGGGAGAAAGAGCATTCCAAATATTCAAGCAAAAGCCAGTCATATTTTAAATTTTCTTCATATGTTTGAAATTGTGAATATAATTATGTTAGCATACTTAAGTCATCTTCTTAGTGATATAACCAGTCAAACTTATAATAAAATGTTAACTTCCACAAGAAAAATGTATTGGTTTATTTTCCTAAGCTAAGTAATAAAGTTAAAATTCTATCACACACTCCACAGGACGTCCAATTTCTTTTAGTAGTGGAATTTTGTTAAAATGAACTTACTCCAGGAAATCACATTCCTAATTTATAAACCCTGGAAATGAAAGAGAGTGGACACCAAGTTTATCTATTGTGAATAAGGTAAGAAGTTCTTTGAATGCAAGGAGGAAAACAGAGATGTATTAGCACGTACCGCCACACATTTCCTTTTTTCCTACACCAATCTGCATGTTATACTAACTAGTTCTGGTGGGCAGCAGAGAAGGTCAATGAATGCTCTTTCATGGTAACAGGGGTAAGGAGAGTTGAAAGATAATTGCTATTTGATGACTGAACAACAGAAATGCAACAGTCCTTCTCACCTACCAGGTGCAGTTCCAAAAACATATAATTAAAGACTCATTATAGAGTGTGATAGCTATGTAGACAAAGATCAAAGAAATTTTATGTTCCTGAATATTTTTAGCACAGGATAACTGCAACCAAACCACAAGGAACCATTTCTTTGGGTCCTCATGGTGGATGTCAAAAAATCTCAGCAAGTTCAAATGTTTTATTGTCTCAGAATGTGATCTGTAATGGTAAATTTCTGGTCTTTTCTAGTTTATCTTTATATAATATTTTAAAAGCCCCTTCCCCTAAAACTGAGAAAGATACTATGGAAATTATGGGTGTACCTGTATGTACATATGTGCACTCTTAAATATAGTTAAACATCTTAATACATCCAAATTTAATATTTTTTTTCAAAACATAATCATTGAACAATGAACAGTCAAAATCTTTAATAACCCCACATTAAACACCGTGAAAATTGTTAAGGCTTATCTAACACAAATTAAACCAAAAAAGTCACTATTTTTCTCTTCCACAGTGATATAAATCATCTAAAGCAATGACAACAAAACAATAATAATAAACTGTATATTACATACAGATAAAACCTTTATAGGATTACAATGCAGTATAAAGTCCCTAAGAAAGAAATATTAGCCTTCTACTATATTCAACCTGCCTTGCACTCACTTTCAGAAAAATCTAGAAACATAGCTACTCCTAAAGTTACATATTTGATAAGTCTTTCAAAACATATGAATGCTTTTTAAAGAAAGCATAATGCTTTAACTGCTTAAGTAACTTTGACCTCCTTCAAAAATGCAAGGACTTTCTTTTCAATTGGAACAGTTAAAAACCGAAACAAACACAACTTAAATTAACAACAAGGTTTTATCTTCATTTATAAACGAACCTCTATGAAAGAATATGCACTCAGAAGAGTAGCTTTACTGGTTGTGAAATTAAACTAAGTTACTCCATATTGGCTCCTTCATTTTACAGATGAAGAAAATAAAGAGTTTTATTGACTTGTTTTAGATCACAGAGCTTGTTAATGGCAAAACCATGATTGGAATCAATCATTCCTCAGTCCTTACATACCTCCCATTCAACTATATTATCAACAATTAACAAATATATCACCAATTAGTGGTTACAAGTTTTTTGGTTATTTTCCTTTCATGAAGGAATATTGGATAAAAGTTAAACTATATTCAAATATCATCAATGTGTATATTTAGATGTGAAAGCAATACCAGTGAGGGATTTTTTAAAATTATTTATTACGGATTCTATCAAGAAGCAAGGGAAACTTTAGATAATAAACACATCAGGGATATACAAACATATACTTTCTTTCTTCTTCCCATATACCAATAAATAAAACAGTTAACTTGCTCAGCACAGATGCAGAGCCCTGCCATATTGCAATTCATTATTATAGATTGTAGACATACCAGTGAAGCACAGATCTGTAAACATCCACATCAAAAAATGTAGCAATTGTTAGTTGATATTTGGCCTGACACAATAATCAAGTATTAGGAAGCACCTGGAAAAAATGGAGCCATTCAACTTTAATTTGGGAATAATAGTTCTTGGTTAGCCTTACTTGCTTCCTTACCTAGCACTAATGAAGTGGTCAGCCATCTTAAGATTGCTTCCAATGGAGTTCAGAACACAATGCCCCAAAATATGGCACCCTGGCATAATGAATATCTTAAGCTGAAGGAGTCTGAGCAAAGGGCAGAACCAAGAAGGTCACTCTGACCTCACTGCTCCCCATCCCAGCCCCTTCTTCCATGAAAGCAGGAGATAAATCTCCCATGTAAAAGTCACCCATCCTGCCTGTATGTACCACATGAAGGAAATGCATTCTTATCATCCGAGGCAGGGAATTGAGGGTGCAAAAGGCTGTATAAATAAACTTCGTTAACCTAACCCTTATCATCTTATTTACTTCTTCACCATTTACTACCCCTAGCCCAAATCCCTTTGTCTTGGCAACTTCTCACAAATTTGTTGCTTCTTTGTCTAAAAGGTATAAAAGCTTCTGGCTTTGTTCAGTTCTTTGGGTCTTCATCTTCTTGTGAAGGCTCCTATGTATATGTAAAAATTCAGTAAAATTTGTATGCTTTTCTCCTGTTAATCTTTGTCAGTTTAATTTTCAGACACAGCCAGGGACCCTAAGAGGGTCGAGTAAAACTTTTTCCTCCCCTACACTTCCTGCTAACCTCCTTAACTTCTCTATCCCTCTGTGCTTTGCCTTGCTCACTTTGGCTATAACAAACAAACCCAGTGAACAGTGAATTCTTTGCTGGACAATCAGTTCCTCTGTCAATTCCTGTCTGCAAATGGAATGAGACCTGAACTAAAGTATTGACAATGGAAACGTAAAAAATAGGCAAGAGATATTGAAAATAAGAAAATGGGCAAGTGTCATGAACAAGGAGTCTCAAAGATGATCCCAAATCATACACACAGGGCTCAGAGCCAAATCCTTGAATAGATGGACGAGTGCTCTAAGTCCAGAATCATGCTTACCTAAGCTCCACAGTATGTGTTCAGCATGGTACTTGTATCTCCACAGTACTATTTGATAATTCATATTTATCTAGCATCCCTCCTATCAATATGTTTCAGAAATTTCCAGCCACATATTTGAAAAATCCATATGCATGTATAATTTGCTCTTGCCCCTCAAAATTAACTCCTCTATAGCTGTCTCTTCTTAACTTTTATTACTCCAATTTTCCAAGATCATTTGAAAGAGTTGAGAAATGCATGAAGGTGAATGCTTGCATCAAACTACTGTCATCAGCAAACACATGATTCCAACATGTAAAATCAGTTCTGTCATGTATAAACAATACTAAATAATAGCAGAAACCAAAATTAATGAAAAGCTCACATGGTAACACAGCACAGCGTATCCTGCATTCTATTCCTGGGAGAAAGTAATGATGAGGAAATAAACTGACAGAAGTTTTTTTCAAGATACAAAACATGTCATAAGGTCAGAGAATATCCCTAGGGCAATGTCCCATACCACTTACAATTAAAATATTTTGCCATTTTAATTGATGCTTATAATGTTGACCAAGCATTTTCTATATCAAAGAAAAATGCTTAATATAGTTTTAGTGCTGGATTCATTTCAGGGTATTCTTATTCTTTGACAAATGCTAATTCACACATGGAAATTTATGATAACTCAATTTTTTTAAATCCATTTAACACTCCAGCTTAGCACTTAGTCTTTAATACTTTTTGATGAATGAATGTTGAATGCACCAATTTAAGAAACGATATCCAGGTAACTCTCTTGGAAGCTGGTATCAAGGGTAGTATGGTACCATAGCCTTGCCCTAAAAAAAACCTATAGCAATACTCAGTACTCAGGCAGCACCCTCCAAAATAGAATTAGACCAAATCTACGTATTTTCAGTAATGCTGGGTGCTGCAGAACAGACCTAACAAATAGGAGTGGGTTGATTCTGAGCGTATGAAGGTTTGAGATTCACATTCATATGGCAGACTACTAAGCTAGCTATCTCACTTGAAGCAGATTTACTTTTTCAAAGTACACTACAATGTTATACTGCCTTCTATGTTCTCCCTTCAAGGATTCCATCTCAACAGAAGATTTTCAGGTTTAAACTGCCTGATGTGAGAGGACATACACCTACAGCTTTATTGACCAGGTGGGAAATCTCCCTAAACTAGCTGCCCATTATCTAACACCAATCAAACAGCTGGGGTCATAAAGCAAACACTGTTATCTAGTGCACATGGATCTTCTTTCAATCGACTACACAGAATACCTGTGCTCCAGGTGCTAGCTGTCATCTTAATTGTGAATTGTCAGCTATCTAGCTCCTATCAAAAGTCCAGCAGAGATGATAGATATTCCAGAGGGAGAGCCTCAGGGACATTACTCAAGTACACCTTGGTAGCAGCTTGGATTATGGGGAAGCTGTATACCAGTACTATTACTCTGGGTCTTTGTAGAAATATCATGTCTTTGTGGGTTTTTTTTTTTTTAAACTCAAGGCCCCATGGAGGAAATGGACATTCACAGAAATCCTCTGTACTTTATGGAAAACTATCAAAGACTCACTCTACTGTGTTGTTCAATACCCCTCGTTTAAAGAAACACAAAATAAAATGCTCTGAGTTTAGAATCAGAAAGAATGTCCTTCCCTGAAAAATAAATGCACTGTCATTCATCAGATAACAGCTATGTCTGTCAATACTCTGCCTTTTTTTTCCCCTTGGCTATGGGGAAAATTGGAACTATTTTATACTCAAATCACTACCTGACATTGTCCTAGACTTTTTGAAAACTACCACGTTCCCGCCTTACTTGGAGCTTGTATTTTTACCCTCATCTTAATGGTATTGGGATATCTGCATCTCTTATTGAAAGCTGCAATTGCTTTAGTAATAGTCCCATAATAATAAGTATATAAAACTCTAGTATGTGTCTAAGACCTTTACTTAAATTAATTCATATAAACCAAAATAAAAATATCTCAAACAACACATATTTATAAGCATTTTCTTCCCAAGACTAGTTTTGAATATACAGAAAATACAATAAAATGCATATAAGATATTTTTAAATGGAAAGAAATTCACCTTCTATTTAGAAATCCATTTAACTATTGTGCCTAGACTCTGCTGCTAGATTTTATATACCTTTATAATTACATGTCCAGTTACAAGTTTCTAATTATTTTAGACAATTATTATATATACATATTGGTTTTCAAATTTAAAACACATCATTTAAATGAGAAAATGTATTGCCTTGGTGGAGCTTCTTATGTCATATAATAATAAAATAAATACCAACATAGGAGCCATCATTTATTCTACTTTAATGTCTCTAACATTTTCTCCAACTGAAACAATACTTCAGAAACCCGAGTCAGTATTTGCTGTTCCTATGTTTTTCTTTTTGAAAATAATATAGGACACATAGATCTAGTTTGGTTCTATTATGAGATATAATATTGGATATGCATTAAGTTAAAATTCTGTTTTGAAGCTAATATTATATAATTAAAATTCAATGCCACTGAATATTTATGGGACCAACTTAGCTAAATGAGCCAACATGGTTGCTGTTAATACAAATTGTTGACCAAGATTTTAAAAGAAAGCATACAATTTGACATAACTACTCTGAATTTACTATTTTCTAGTCTATGTAAAAATGTACTAGGGTCTTCTAAAATGATTTATGCATTTGAAAGTTAAAGTGAACAAATTTAAAATACAACCCTGCTTTCACAATACTGCACATAATGCTGCCTTATGAGATGTGCTCACAATTTTAAGTCCTCTTCCCATTTCTGCACCATAAAAAATTGTCCTCATTATTCTGCTTTCCATAAGTAGTCCAGTGCAAAATGTTCTGAGAGTATTGATCTGCATCTAACGTTATATTAACTTTCTAAGTAGTGTCAGCTGCTTTGCCAAGCTTTTAATGCATTTAATATAGGCTGTTCAAATAGTTATTAACACCCATAATTCAGAAAGTACTTTCTATTCCTAATTTGTATTACTGACAAGAGTCAGCTATTTTCATTATGATGATTATGTTAAAATGCATATTAATGTGCTAGAAAAATATGTTTAAATCTAAAGTGAAGTTTGAAAATATCAAGTAAAAACAAATATGCCAGAGGTAATGCAAATAACTACACCTACAGAAACTCTAAAAGATATTTTATCTGTTTTCATCTGCTTGAAAAGATTGGCTGAGGAAGCTATCATCACAGAAAGGGAATATACACACTATGCTATGAATTTGGCAGATAACTAAGATTCCAAGCAAAACAGAAAAAAACAGTTACCTAGTGGGGTAACATACCCTTCAAGCCATAAGGCAATTTCAGCAACAACTCTGAAAGAATTCTACACAATCACAACTCTCACACTATTCTTCAAACCAGTATTTCCTGTTTTTGTCATGTGTTGAGAAAGCTTAGTGACAATGATTTATTGCTACACATTTCTTTGGATCTTCATAAAATGTACTGCCAAATACCTATGCATCCTGTAATGGGTTGGCTGGGAATAAAATTGTCCAAACTCATTGGTCATTTCTCAGCAGGCACTGCTTCCTTTCATAAACTTTAGTAGAGGAATATGAACAAAAATCTGTAAATAACATAGTTGTTCATTCTGAAACACACACACCATGGTATGTGCAAAGTCTAATACGATTTGTGGTGGCAGATTGGGATTTATTTTATAGTCAAAACTCATGGATTTTTAGGGTGTTAAATAGAGTTGTAAACATTCAGTTTCATTAACTCACCATGCAACCATAAAAAGACCATCGTGGAAAGCATGCTATGTTGTCTGTAGCTGATGAATATGGTTCAAATCAAACCAATAGGTTTCACTCTTGTATGGAGGAAGTTTGCTTCATTCTTTTTCTCCGATTACATCTTAAAATGCATGGCCACAAAATAGAGCCAGATTAATGCAAATTCATTCTCATGGCTGTAGAAGCATAGGTTTTTACTGATGGTGGGTCAACATCTACATCAAATCACACATTATTGTATATAAATTACACCGTACCTGTCATCATGAAACAAATAAGAGGGCAAGAGGTTCCCTTCCCCAGAGGAGTCTAAAATCGAAATGAGAAAAGCAGACATACATGCATGAAATTATTATACAGCATAAGCAGGTACAGGTGAATGTGTACAGTACAAAATAAATGTTGAAGGAATGTACAATAATGGAGTGATTTGGGATATGGCCAGTTAATGATGGCTTATAAAAGGAATTTTTAAATATTTGCTATTAGCAGAAAATAATATAAAGAAATTACTTTCTTAGAGCCTTTATCATCTAAGTGATTAAATACTATATGAATTTGAATATCATGACTCTGTTTAATATTCTGAAATGACTGTGCTTTGAAAATGTTTAGTAAAGCTATTAGTGTGTGTATGAGTGTCTATATATTTATTATTTTACTAGGGGCTGAACAAAAAGAAATCAGTTAAAACTGTGGTACAGAAGCAAATGAGCCATGAAGAGGGCAAATGCCCAGATTCCAATGAATATCAGCTTTGGAAAATAGTTATGTAACAGAGACACAGACACTGCTTCCTTCAATATTTTAAAGGAAACTAAATACCTTTAAAAAAAATAAAACTAAATACCTGTCCAGAGTTGGTTAAATATATTTACAAATGCAAGAAACTAACAGAATGCTAGGAAATCATTTAGTCTTAATAGAGGAATATTTTTCTCACTCTTCAAAATCATTTCTTAACAATAATCTAGTTCCTATAGCAAAAGTAAGAGGATTGGAATTAAGCAAAAGAGAACACAGAACATAGAAATTTAGAGCTGGAAGGCTCCAATCTCATTTACATATGGAAAAACTGAGGCCCAAAGAGTTCACTGATTGGACTAATGTCATAGAGAGCGAGAAATCAAGGCCTGGAAATCAGATATCATGACTGGCATTCTAGTGGTACTCTATCATATAACATGCTCTCTCTCATAATTTAGTATCCAGAAAAATTTTCTTTATAAAGAGAACAAGGCTAACAAAATTTAATTTCATTAATGATAGTTCTGTGTAAGGAAGAATAATATTAAATGATTCCTGTTGAATTTCAAGGATTCTTTTACTGTTATATAACAAATAAGACATGATGCATTCAAGGTGGTTTTTCCCTCTACACGCCATTTTTTCTTTGTTTTCTATATAATTTACTTATTATTATACAAATTATTCTTTCTTGGGTTTATTCTTACATTGATTTCCTCCTTTTTTTTTTTCTTTTTTTTTTTTTTTTTGCAGTATGCGGGCCTCTCACTGTTGTGGCCTCTCCCGTTGTGGAGCACAGGCTCCGGACACGCAGGCTCAGCGCCCATGGCTCATGGGCCCAGCCGCTCCACGGCATGTGGGATCCTCCCGGACGGAGGCATGAACCCGTGTCCCCTGCATTGGCAGGCGGACTCTCAACCACTGCGCCACCAGGGAAGCCCCTCCTCCTTTTCTTAGGGCAACACTCTCCAGAGACACATTCTGAGATGGACAAATTCTGGACATCACCTTGCCTTCCTTTCCCTTCCCAAGGACACGACTGACTCGATTAGGGGTGGTCACCTGACCAGAGGTGTGGCCAGCATATAGGTGGGCCTGTAGGCTGAGGTGGCCTGGCATGAAAAGCTTTGCCAGAGCAGAAACAAATGGGGACCAGCATCTCCCCATTAAGAATTCTAAATGAGGAATACAGCGAAGGCCAGGTAGTTAATATCAGGAAAAGAAGCAGACTCATATAGAGTCCATGTTCACAATGAATAAATCAGGGAGAGGCACCATGAATTTCTGCTGCGGAGTTGAAAACTCATGACAAAAATAATCAGGCTCTAGGACTACCTTGGGATGTCAAGTGACCTTCCATATCGGCCTCCACGAAGCACAGCTATACGGCTGTCTCTAGAATTCCTGTGAAATTTCTAGCTCCTTCACTGCAACATGTTACATGGTCTCCCTGCTTCTACCCAGAGTTATCCTTTAAAAACCTAGGTCAGGTCAGGCCATTACTCTCCTCAAAACCCTCTTACAGCTTCCCAGCTCACTCAGAGTAAAAGCCAAAGTCCTACCAATGGCTCACAATTCTCTGCCTCCAGCCACACTGGCCTCTTTGACATTCCTGGAACAGGCCAAGCATTTGCTGCTGCTGCTGCTGCTGCTGCTGCTGCTTCCTGTTTCTAACAATGTTCTTCCTCCAGTGGACAACACAGCTCACTCTCACACTTCCTTTAGATCTCTGCTCACATGTCACTAAAGTCAGGGAGGCCTTCACTGACCATGTGATATGAAATAGCAACATTCTGTCCCCAGGAAAGATCACAACCTGACATTTTATGTATGTATGTATGTATGTATGTATGTATGTATGTATGTATGTATGTGTGTGTGTATATATAAATATATATATATTTTTTAATTGTCTGACTTCTCTTACTAGAATGTAAGCTCCCTATGCAGGCCCCATATGGACAAGGGGGATTTGTTATTCCTTTCTGGGATATCCAACTGCTATATAAAAACAAACTACATAATATTAAGTGTTATTCATTGAACTGCTCCAACCTAAGGTATTACCAAAAAACAAACAAAAAAATAGCAACTCTCAATAGTAAAATTAAAAAGCTTTCTTGATTTATCATATAATGGTAAATAGGAATAATATCATATGGATGGCATTTGAATTACTAGAGGTATTATCCATAACGTATAGAGCAAAGGAGTCCCAAATTTCTCTACAAAGAGCCATGAGGTCATACGAAGAAGACTTTTCAATGTAATGATATATATTCTTAAGATAGTACACTTCAAAAAATAAATGCATTGGTTTATAGAAGATGTAGACTTTCAGATGATTTTTTAATCAGTGAAAATGCAGGCTCAAAGGATGTTATAGTGCCATTAAACATTAATGAGTTATATGGCTAAGTTCTCTACAACTAGAGTAAAAATAAATTTTGTTTCTTAAACTGGTAATGAATACAGAGGTGTTTTTATATTCTCTATACTTGTTGCTGAAATATTTCAGAGTGTTTTTTTAAAAATTCAAGTCAGGCAAATTTTAATGAAAGGAATAAAGTCAAAATATTTAGTATGTGACAAGAATGAAAGGAGGATATTTTAAAAGACTTTCCTTATTGTGAGGTAGTACAAAGAAGTGGATAAGGACACAGGATTGGAACCTTAGCTCTGACACTTACTAGCCATGTAACATTAAAATGGAGCAAATTACTTAACCTTTCTTAGCCTCAAGTTCCTCATCTATAAAATGAGAACAATATTAATACTAATCATAATGATTCCCTGGTTGTATGTGTGTATTTCAAGTTCTTAGAACATTTCCTGGGGGATAAAAAGTGGTATATATGTTAAGCGTTCCTTGCTATTATTTTTTAATGTTTTAAAGATGCCTGTAGGGCATCTGAGAAGACATTTGGAGATGGGGTCTGAACTTCAAGAGAAAGGTCTAAGCTGGAAATATAAATCGAGGTACAGGGACCTTGATTATAAATCACAGGGACACACACATACACATTCTCTCTCTCTCTCTCTCTTAGAACAGTGCCTAGCAGATAATAAGTACTATATAAATGTTAAAATATTAACTATTATTATTTTTGATAAGCATCTCATAAGTCAATTAAATTTAAGCTTATTAAAATTAAAGTTAACTCCTATTGCATATAGTAGGTGCTCACTAACGGTTTAATGACTAAAGAATTCTCAGTGGTTACCTTTTTTCATTCATCATTATGTGAATGGAAATTGTAAAAATACAATGTATAAGTTACTCAAAATATAAATCTAAATTTAGTAGGTAAAATAAAACAAGTACTAACAATTGTGATGACAGTATTAGCTTTGACTTGATAACATTTTCAAATTTATTTATTCCATTCATTTAGAATCAAGTTCAATATAAATGCATACATTTCTTATGCCTATGAACCATAGAAAAACAACCCCCAGTGGCTTATAATTATCAATTATCAGGTTCCTCAGAGTTAAATGTCCCTGCTGAAAATAGTCAATGGTATTTCCCCAGGATTTCTATCTTATCCTCATAGATTTGGCTCACATACAGGGCAGAACTGGAGAGGAAGGGGAGCACTGGCCAAGTTTATTCACTGTCTAAACAAAATTTAAAAAGAAGTCTGCATACCAAGTGGATGGTTTAAAATGAATTTGAAAAATCTGGTACCCCTAACATGCACTAAATATGCATGTATGGCAATCTAGCAATTGTTTCTGCCTCAAAATGTTTGATTTTCATTCGCATTATAGCTAGACCTACTTAGTATTCTTCCATTGCAGTCCCTTACCTGCAGCAGAAACCCAGTAAAACACAAGAAGAATGGGGGGGGGGGCGGTGCTAGGGTAAGTAACAAAGCTAAAAAGTACCCCAAGTCACAAAGATAGAGGACAGTCCCCCTCAAAGGATGAGGCAGGAAGTGGGGGTGGTCCCTGGCCTTAAATTCGGGTATACATATAGCGTCAGTTCCCAGGCACAAAGGCAGCCACAAAAAGCTTCTTTGGCTCTAGGAATATTCCTAGAGTGAGGGGAAAGGTGACTACCCAGCCAACCGCCAATTGAATCAACTTGACAATTAGGAAAGTGACCTACGAAGTCATATCAGATTTTAATCTCAGGCTTCCAGCATTTGTATAAGTAATACCACAAAAGAATATTATGTCTCTTAGACTATTTCTTTCCACACTGACATCTTGAGGAAGAAATATGCCCTCATCTGTCTCTCCTTCAGTATGATTTTCCCCAGGGCAGGCAACCTTTTCGACAAAGAGTAGTTCAGAATTTCTTATATTTATGAAGACTAGAATTTGGAAAGATGTCTGATAATTTAAATAACAAACACATTTATAGTATGTTAACCATTTGTGGTTTTCAAAAGAATGTCATTTATGACTTCTTTGCTTTTGAAGGGAAGAAAAGTTAAATTTATGCCTCAGGAAGCTTAAGCAAGAACTGTTGATAAGTATTCCTAAGAACTGGCAAAAAGAGGCCACATTCTAACAGTATGGATTGTTGGCTTTTAAGAGATTTTCTGTTTTTGCACCTTCTTTTTGTGATTGAGACAAGTAATGCTTTTCTCTTCTACCTATCTGAATGTATATATTTTTTCTTTCCACTAATGTAACAGAGCTAGTAACTTGAAAGATACCATCTTCAGTGTATGTACAACTGAGTGCTTAGTGTGTTCAATTATTTAAAAGCCTCACATAAGTCATATAACCTATACTAAAATGTATTATTACAAATAGGATGTATGTTATTGATATCATATAGAGAAGAGAAAAAATTATTCTGGATAATTACAATATTAATCTTCAAAAACAAAACTATAGGCTTTTCAAATGAATTTAGAAAAAAATCACACAGGGAGGTAAAGATTTGCAAAAATGCTTTAATAAAACGTTTAAATAAATTTTGGTTAAACTTGCAAAGTTTAATAAAATTCCTATTACTTTTTGTTTGTCTACCCTACAAGAATAAAACCTTCTTATACATAAAACAAAGCATTTAGTACTATAAATAATACATCAGAACATGAAACTTACATAAAGTCTGGTATCTGTGTACTATGCAACTACAAGAGATTGTAATTTAATCCAAATATCTCCATATTGTATTTGAAACAATCATTAATCATATTTTAAGAAAAAAAGTCAAAGCTGACCCTCCCATTTAAACATAGTATAATCTTATCTTTTAAAAAACATAAACCTACAGTGTAAGAGCAAATCACTAAATGAACATTTGAACTGAGTGCCTGAATTCATAAACTGCTATCTTTAGCACATCTGAATTAATCAACTACTATATTTAGCAAGAGATACTAATATGACTATAATATGCTAAATCCAAACACAGAAAATAAGTCTAATGTAAAAACAACAGAATATTTTTTTGTCTCTTAACTGGCTCCTTGACTGCATCTACTTTCTCCTAATATGTAGGTATTTCAGAAGAAGAAGCTCCCATGCAACTAATAATTTTCAACTTTTTCTATACCTTTTCTCCCCCAAAATCATCTGTCCAAGAGTGTTTTAATTTGCTTGCTGGTAAACTCTACAAAAAGGCCAATTTATCCATCGCCATCTCCCTCTGAGCTTCAAATATAGTTAGAAAAATAGAAAAGTTCAAAGCAGTTGGAAAAGCAGTGAAGTTCCAAAAGGATGCCAGTTCCAATCTTTTGTTTAAAGAAATCTACTTCCTAAAAGTCAAACAGTCAAACTCAGTCACAACTGGAGGCAGGGTGTTCAGAAAATGAAAAAAAGTTTTCAGTGCTTCAATCAGCAGATTTAAAATGCTCCCCATCCACAGTGGAGTAGATGTGGCCCTCGACGGTCAGGTACTCAATGGCTTGATTGATGGTCCCGATGCTCAGGTTGCTAAGCTCGGTCTGGAGCTCACGAACGCTCTTGCCTTCCTGTCGAGGACACTCGTGAATCAAATGCAGCACCTCCTTCCGGATGAAGTCGGGGTGGTACTCGCTGTGCATCTGGGCCTCATCCATTTCTGAGGGAACAACAGGGACACTTTGCCCAGAGGCGGCTTTATCCAGCATCATGTGCGCTTTAACCGTTTCTAGAATATGTGTGGTGAACTCGTTCATGTCCTCCAGGACACGGATTTTCAACACCTCAAGGCTCTTCACCTCCGCAGAACATTTGAGGATACCTAACACTTTGGCGTATACTCCCACTGGAAGGAGAGTTATCCCTTGCTTTGCTCTATCTCTGCCGACCCACTGGCGGACACTGATAGGCTTGGTGGTCATATCATCAATCTTGTAAAGAACGGAATTTGCAGCCGTCTCTGCCTGCCTGATTATCCCCACGATAGAGACTAGGGAAACCTTGATTCCCCTAATCGTGAAGACATTATCAATCACAGTGGAGGTGAGCAGCTGGTTTACACAACAAGGTATAATATCCTGGATTCGGGACCTGTATCGTATGGACTTAAAAGCAAGACCTACCCTGCCCTGAGACGGTGGGTCATTGCTTCCGACGGCTCCGCCTGAAGCAGAGAGGTCGCCACAGCTCCCAAACCCATTCTTATTCATTTTAAGGGCAGCTCCGGCAGACGAGGAGGTGGTGTTTGGCTCCCGTCAGCAAGTTCCGCGAGTTCCACAGGCAGGCTACAACGGCTACAACGGCTACAACGGCATGCTGGGATTGTGACGACAAAAGCAGCCCCATGCAACTGTGGAGCCAATCACCTGCCAGGATGCAGCTGTCTCTAACCAATCAAGACCTGCCATCTTCTCACTTCGCCCCACAATTCTTTGGAGTTGTCGGGTGGCTGCTCCCCTACATCTTAAAGGACCCGCATGTAATTTCAAACCTTTCCCGCTATCTTTATAAAAATGCATTTTTACTAGGTTCCCCCCAACCCCGGCTTCATTCCTAAATGTAACGACTTCTGTAGTCACTTCTGAAAGACTCATTTATTCAACTCACTCAACCACTCAACAGCGATTTTCAGAGAAATAAGCTCAGTACAGTTTTTGTGTGGAGGCGGCAGAGGCTGAAGCAGGGGAGGGGGGGAGGGGGGACGACACACCGCGTTTACTGTCCACCAGTAAACTTTTTCAAATCATTAAAACCAGAAGCATTCTGGAAAAAATGGCAAGACAGCCACCTCTGAATAATTATCGTATTCAAACGCAAGTCATATCTTACCATTACCTTTTTATATTTTTTATTGTAGAATTATGCTTTTCCAGTTATTCTGCCAAATGCATTATCAGTAAAAATAAATAGTATATTTCAATTTATACATAAATTCAAATGAAACAACTGAATTATTTTCAAGGCTCTGTGGATAGGTTGGGGAAGTACAAATCCCATCATATATTAGGAAAAACAAGAATAAAATCAAAATATGGTTTCTATATACTCTTATCCAGTCATTTCTGAACTTAATATTTTAGTAATTGTGTAAGTAGATCCCAGAATATTTTCATATTACACTGAAAATCTATTTTTCCCTATAAAAACATTTTATTTGGGGTGTAATTAACTGAAAGGCTTTTTATAGTTAATAAAAGAACATCAGTTATTGGAATCCACCATTGGCAAGAACTTCTTCCTTAAAAATCCTCTGTACCTAGGTAATAGCCTAAATGTGTAGATTTTTGAGGAGTTTATTAATATTTTCTTACTTACTTTATTGGTTAAAATTAACTAATTTTGCTATCCCAAATTACAGAAATGTGTGAATGACATATCTAAAACTTGTAGAATACAAAACTATATTTACTTACCACGTTAAAAAGGAAAAATATCATAGAGCCAATGTACTTAATTTATTTTATAAATAAATAGATAATAATTGTTATCCGAGTACAGATTTTCATATAAATGTGGATGTTTAACTTCTGGATCCATATTTTACATAATAAAAGAGGACCTAACCATCCAACTAATATTTGTATTCTTAAAATTGCATGTTATTAGAGATCAGATTAGCTATATATTTTTAAATGTTTACAAACTCATAATTAGACATTGTTGTTTTATTAACTAACATCAGACTTCTGGTCAGAAAAATGTGAGGTTTACATGACGTGAGTGATTATATTCCCAACAATTATATACAGTACAAATTGTATGAATCATACCAAAACAAAAAAGCACCTACCTGACAGGATTGCTGGTTAAAGAAACCCTCAGAGATTCTAGGCAATTAAGAAGTTTCTCATCTGAAATACCAGATCGTAATTCATGAACATATTCTTGTGAAGACAGAGTGCATTCATGTTTGCTGTTTTTCAGCCCTCCCTATTAAAAAAAAAGATATTATTTTAGACAAACAACAGGTTTTTTCTAACATTTAAAATACAATAATGCATAGAATATGCAAATATTTTACCGTATAAAAACATGTACAGAGTGCCAGGTGCTTAAAAACTTTTGGTCATAAAACTCATGTGGTAAAATCATGTTGTATATATCTCAACACTCTCCTCAGCCTCATTTAAAGGAAAATTACACTGATGGTACTCATAACCTGAACAGAATATGGACTTCAGTAGCATAAAGTATCACAGACAGGGATGCTAAAATTTACAATCCAGGCATTAGGATTAACATTAGCTGGTCCTCCTTAACCCACAGGATGAGCACTTAGAAGTCATCTTATTAATTTTCCTAGTTATTTATATTCTATTCTACAAAATACAGTGAACAAAATTTAATGCAAAACATTAGACATAACCCAAATCTACTGAAATATGTCAGAATATCACCCTATCTGAAAACCAAGTGAAAATGTTTATTAAAATGCAAAACAATATAGTCTCCAATTAGCAGGTTAGTTAACAAATTAGTGTAAAGCATTCACCAATTCCTAACTATTCTTTCCTAACTATGTTAATCCCATGCCATAGTAATCTTAAAAAGCCATTAAATGAATTTATCTGATAGCAACTAGTTTTTAGCTTAATTTCCAATATTCATGGGGTTATTACTAGAACTCATTATCTCATCACAGCTCCTTAGCTTCATCACCTTGCCATAACTATGTAAGTAGTTTGGAGAAAAGGCTGGGAGGAAAACATCATCAACACATTCATTGTACTAATAACTCATAGTTTCACATTCCAGATCTACATAATCATAACTTCCCCTTTCCTGTATTACAAATGTATCCCCCTGAATTAAAACCCTAGCTTGAGTCCCATTTTGTAAGTTCATATGAATTACACTCAGTTTCTGCTAAGTATCTAAGCTAGAAGAAGGAAAGCAATTTTTTTTCCAATTTGACAGAAGTTATATCATTAGAGGATACAGAGTTTAAAAAAAACCCAATATGTTAATAATGAGAAATAGATTCCCTAGGGTTTCATACTATTTGGCTTTTTATTGAGAATGCCTCCTGCTATAGAAATTGTCAATCATTCTTAATGTCTGAACTTGTAAAAATTCCATTAAACAGTAAATGTTTAAAGTCTGATAAAGTCTTCTGTACAGGAACTCTATTCCCTTGTACCACTGTGACACTATCACTACTATAGCACTTAAGACATTGGGGCAAAGGTCATTATGTGTGTCTCTTTCTCTTCCAGACTGGGAACTCCATGTATGCCAAGTATCTAACACAGTGATGGGGTTTAGTGAGCCTCCACAAAAGTGTGCTGTTATTGAATCTGTCCATAACAATTACAGAATAAGGAATACAATTTCATACTTTTTGCTCCCATATATTGTGTAATGGCCACAGACTTGATTTTTCTTGGTTTAGTAGGATATACAGTAGATGTTCAGAAAGTCTACTGAATGAATCACCACACAGATGGCACAGTAAGTAAAACCATCATCGTGAAATCATTTCCACATTTCTATAACTTATTTACCCATCTCTTAAGGCTACAGATCCAAAAGGAATAAAAAACATTTATAGTATAAAATTTTGCAGATCTGCTGTCACTTTCACTTTCATATGATCCTCAAACTTATTTTCTTAATTAATGGATGACAAGGCCATACTGACTCCCCTGGAGGCTTATATATAGGGCTTATTCCGGTAGAATGACCTTTGTATTTGCTGTTTTCTCTGCCTGGAAGACTCTTACCTCTGACCTCTCCATTGCTGGTTCTCATCATTTAAGTCTCGGCCCAACAGTCTTATATAAGTTTATGACGTTTAGCACTTTACTTGTTTACTGTGTCCTCCTCATTAAAACATAGGTTCCACAAATCAGGAAACTTGCCTATTTTGTTCACTACTGTATCTCCAGATCTTAACACAGTACCTGGCATACAGTTAAGTACTCAGTATATATTTCTTGAATGAATGGTGGATCTATGAATGGTGAATAACCAAACAGGTGAATGAATGATGAGCTTCAATATGCCAAAGCTTTCAAATTCAGTTTAGTTTCACTTCAGAATATTACAGTCCTGAGACATTCCATTATAATATATTCAGATATGCTTGTATAGAACAGGTAAACTTAGACAGTATATGGTATGCTGGCGATGGCTCAAACTGCCACTGGGTATGAATCATGGCCCTTCACCTACCTTCTAGGTAATCTTTGATCAGACGACTGAATGGATCTCTATAAATTTGTTTGCTCATCTGTGACAAAGGGGTAATAAACACTGACCCTTCATATTTGTTATGAGGCTTAAGTAAAACAATGCATACCAAGTGCCAAAAACAGGCATTTCATATGTGTTGGCTCATAGACAGAGTAAGGTGCTCAGAAAATGTTAGATCCTTTCTTCTACATGGTTGTGCGTGAGATATTCTTTATGGAACAATTGGGCCAGCCTATCACCTTGGGACTCACCCCTCCTCCAAGCCTTAGAAACTGCTTTAAATTATATGGTTGAGGATACTCTACAGTTATAAGGAATGGAATCAAACAATGTAATGGAGCAAGACAGAAGACATATAACTTTAGAGAACAAATGCCTTTTATCAAGCTTAGGAGGACTCTGTGGTTTTAACATAACCTCATATTTGAAAATTATGAAAACATGATAGCATGGAAAGGCTGGACTGGCCCTAAAAGACCAGCTGTTCTAATGCTCTCATTACATAAATAGAGAATCAAGTTGATTTCCCAAGTTCATGTAATTAGTGAGGTTGCAAGAATAAAACACTAACATTCTGGTCCTTGGGTTACTTCTTTTTTTTTTTTTACTGTATGTCACCTTTTCTCAATATTGAGTAAAAAATTAAAGCAACAAGTATTTAATTCTGAACTCTCTATTACAAAATGTCAAAGTATCTTCAGCAAAATCAATATGGTGCAGCATAATATTAAAGAAATCATCTAAAAACAAAACAGTGCAATAGATTAAACTAATTCTCACTGTATTTAATAGGGCTGTAATACAACAATGGCTTATTATTAACATCCTGTTCTGATACTGAACAAAGGAAACAACTAGATAATGGATGGATAATAATGGAAATTTTAATTAGCTGCTCTGTATGAGATTAATGAAAATTACCACTGTGCCCATTTGATCTTTAAAAAAAATGCAGACAAAGTTAGCAATTAGCATACATCATGCTCTTGCAAAGCTAGGTGAACAAAGAGCTTTCATAATCTGAAATGATTCCTTAATTTGAAAATCATTAGAATGGAGATACTTGCCAGGGTGACTGTGTTTGTACTATTCTAAAACACTACACAAAGAACCAAAAGAAACTTTGGTCAGTTTAATAATCACAACCACCCTACTCTGATACAAAATGTTAGTATCAAAACCAAACATGCTCGAGGTTGGTTCAAGATGGTGGAGTAGAAGGACGTGCTTTCACTCCCTCTTGCAAGAGCAACAGAATCACAAATAACTGCTGAACGATCATCGACAGGAAGACAGTGCAACTCACCAAAAAAGATAACCCACACCGAAAGACAAAGGAGAAGCCAAAATGAGACGGTAGGAGGGGCGCAGTCACAATAAAATCAAACCCCATAACTACTGGGTGGGTGACTCACAAACTGGAGAACACTTATACCACAGAAGTCCACCCACTGGAGTGAAGGTTCTGAGGCCAACGTCAGGCTTCCCAACCTGGGGGTCCCGCAACAGGAGGAGGAATTCCTAGAGAATCAGACTTTGAAGGCTAGCGGAATTTGAAGGCAGGACTTCAACAAGATTGGGGGAAACAGAGACTTCACTCTTGGAGGGCACACAAAAAGTAGTGTATGCATCAGAACCCAGGGGAAGGAGCAGTGGCCACATAGCAGACTGAACAAGACTTACCTGCTAGTGTTGGAGGGTCTCCTGCAGAGGTGGGGGGTGGCTGTAGCTCACCGTGAGGACAAGGAAACTGGCAGCAGAAATTCTGGAAAGTACTCCTTGGCGTGAGCCCTCCCAGAGTCCACCATTAGCCCCAACAAAAGAGCCCGGGTAGGCTCCAGTGTTGGGTCACCTCAGGCCAAACAACCAACAGGGTGGGAACCCAGCCCCACCCATCAGCAGACAAGTGGATTAAAGTTTTACTGAGCTCTTCCCACCAGAGCAACAGCCAGCTCTACCCTCCACCAGTCCCTCCCATCAGTAAACTTGCTCAAGCCTCTTAGATAGCCTCATCCACCAGAGGGCAGACAGCAGAAACAAGAAGAACTACAATCTTGCAGCCTGTGGAAAAAAACCCACATTCACAGAAAGACTGACAAGATGAAAAGGCAAAGGGCTACGTACCAAATGAACAAACAAGATAAAACCCCAGAAAAACAACTAAATGAAATGCAGATAGGCAGAATTCAGAATAATGATAGTGAAGACGATCCAGGCTGGCGGAAAAAGAATGGAGGCAAAGATCGAGAACATGCAAGAAATGTTTAACAAAGACCTAGAAGAATTAAAGAACAAACAAACAGAGATGAATAATATAATAACTGACACGAAAAATAAAATAGAAGGAATCAATAGCAGAATAACTGAGGCAGAAGAACAGATAAGTGACCTGAAAGACAGAATGATAGAACTCACTGCTGTGGAAAAGAATAAAGAAAAAAGAATGAAAAGAAATGAAGACAGCCTAAGCGACCTCTGGGACAACATTAAACATAACAACATTCAAATTATAGGGGTCCCAGAAGGAGAAGAGAGAGAGAAACGACCAGAGAAAATATTTGAAGAGATTATAGTCGAAAACTTCCCTAACATGGGAAAGGAAAGAGCCACCCAAGTCCACGAAGCGCAAAGAGTCCCACACGGGATAAACCCAAGGAAAAACACACCAAGACACATAGTAATCAAATTGGCAAAAATTAAAGACAAAGAAAAATTATTGAAAGCAGCAAGTAAAAAACAACAAATAACATACAAGGGAATTCCCATAAGGTTAACAGCTGATTTCTCAGCAGAAACTCTACAAGCCAGAAGGGAGTGGCATGACATATTTAAAGTGATGAAAGGGAAGAACCTACAACCAAGATTACTCTACCTGGCAAGGATCTCATTCAGATTCGATGGAGAAATCAAAAGCTTTACAGACAAGAAAAAGCTAAGGGAATTCAGCACCACCAAACCAGCTTTACAACAAATGCTTAAGGAACTTCTCTAAGTGGGAAACACAAGAGAAGAAAAGGACCTAGAAAAACCCAAAACAATTAAGAAAATGGTAACAGAAACTTGCATATCGATAATTACCTTAAATGTGAATGGATTAAATGCTCCAACCAAAAGACACAGGCTTGCTGAATGGATACAAAAACAAGACCCATATATATGCTGTCTACAAGAGACCCACTTCAGACCTAGGAACAACATACACACTGAAAGTGAGGTGATGGAAAAAGATATTACATGCAAATATAAATCAAAAGAAAGCTGTAGTAGTAATACTCATATCAGATGAAATAGACTTTAAAATAAAGGATGTTACAAGAGACAAGGAAGGACACTACATAATAATCAAGGGATCAATCCAAGAAGAAGATATAACAATTATAAATATATATCCTCCCAACATAGGAGCACCTCAATACATAAGGCAACTGCAAACAGCTATAAAAGAGGAAATCGACAGTAACACAACAATAGTGGGGGACTTTAACACCTCACTTACACCAATGGACAGATCATCCAAACAGAAAATTAATAAGGAAACACAAGCTATAAATAACACAATAGATCAGAGAGATTTAATTGATATTTATAGGACATTCCATCCAAAAACAGTAGATCACACTTTCTTCACAAGTGCGCATGGAACATTCTCCAGGATAGATCACATCATGGTCACAAATCAAGCCTCAGTAAATTTAAGAAAAATGAAATCACATCAAGCATCTTTTCTGACCACAACGCTATGAGATTAGAAATCAATTACATGGAAAAAAACGTCAAAACCACAACACATGGAGGCCAAACAATATGTTACTAAATAACCAAGAGATCACTGAAGAAATCAAAGAGGAAATAAAAAAATACCTAGAAACAAGTGACAATGAAAACACGACGATCCAAAACTTATGGGGACTCAGCAAAAGCAGTTGTAAGAGGGAAGTTTATAGCCATACAAGCCTACCTCAAGAAACAAGAAAAATCTCAAATAAACAATTTAAACCTACATGTAAAGGAACTAGAGAAAGAAGAACAAAGAAAACCCAAAGTTAGTAGAAGGAAAGAAATCATAAATATCAGAACAGAAATAAATGAAATAGAAACAAAGAAAACAATAGCAAAGATCATTTAAACTAAAAGCTGGTTCTTTGAGAAGATAAACAAAATTGATAAACCATTAGCAAGACTCATCAAGAAAAAGAGACAGAGGGCTTCCCTGGTGGCGCAGTGGTGGAGAGTCTGCCTGCTGATGCAGGGGACATGGGTTCATGCCCCGGTCCGAGAAGATCCCACATGCCGTGGAGCGGCTAGGCCCATGAGCCATGGCTGCTGAGCCTGCGTGTCCAGAGCCTGTGCTCTGCAATGGGAGAGGCCACAACAGTGAGAGGCCCACATACTGCAAAAAAGAAAAAGAAAAAGAGGGAGAGGACTCAAATCAACAGAATTAGAAATGAAAAAGGAGAAGTTACATTAGGCACTGCAGAAATACAAAGCATACTAAGAGACTACTACAGGCACCTCTATGCCAATAAAATGGACAACCTGGAAGAAAGGGACAAATTCTTAGAAAGGTATAACCTTCCAAGACTGAACCGGGAAGAACTAGAAAATATAAACAGAACAATCACAAGTAATGAAATTAAAACTGTGATTAAAAATCTTCCAACAAACAAAAGTCCAGGACCAGATGGCTTCACAGGTGAATTCTACCAAACATTTAGAAAAGAGCTAACACCCATCCTTCTCAAACTCTTCCAAAAAGTTGCAGAGGAAGGAACACTCCCAAACTCATTCTACGAGGCCACCATCACCCTGATACCAAAACCAAAGACACTACAAAAAAATAAAACTACAGGCTAATATCACTGATGAATATACATGCAAAAATCCACAACAAAATACTAGCAAACAGAATCCAACCACACATTAAAAGGATCATACACCATGATCAAGTGGGATTTACGCCAGGGATGCAAGGATTCTTCAATATACACAAATCAATCAATGTGATACACCATACTAACAAATTGAAGAAGAAAAACCATATGATCATCTCAATAGATGCAGAAAAAGCTTTCGACAAAATTCAACACCCATTTATGATAAAAACTCTCCAGAAAGGGGGCGTAGAGGGAACCCACCTCAACATAATAAAGGCCATATACGACAAACCCACAGCAAACATCATTCTCAATGGTGAAAAACTGAAAGCATTTCCTCTAAGATCAGGAACAAGACAAGGATGTCCACTTTCACCACTATTATTCAACAGTTTTGGAAGTCCTAGCCACGGCAATCAGAGAAGAAAAAGAAATAAAAGTAATACAAATTGGAAAAGAAGAAGTAAAACTGTCACTGTTTGCAGAAGACATGATACTATACATAGAGAATCCTAAAGATGCCACCAGAAAACTACTAGACCTAATCAATGAATCTGGTAAAGTTGCGGGATACAAAATTAATGCACAGGAATCTCTTGCATTCCTATACACTAAGGATGAAACATCTGAAAGAGAAATTAAGGATACACTCCCATTTACCACTGCAACAAAAAGAATAAAATACCTAGGAATAAACCTACCTAGGGAGACAAAAGACCTGCATATAGAAAGCTATAAGATACTGATGAAAGAAATTAAAGATGATACAAACAGATGGAGAGATATACCATATTCTTGGATTGGAAGAATCAATATTGTGAAAATGACTATACTACACAAAGCAATCTACAGATTCAATGCAATCCCTATCAAATTACCAATAGCATTTTTTACAGAATTAGGAGAAGAAATCTTAAAATTTGAATGTAGACAAAAAAGACCCCAAATAGCCAAAGCAGTCTTGAGGGAAAACAACGGAGCCAGTTGAATCAGTCTCCCTGACTTCAGACTATACTACAAAGCTACAGTAATCAACACAATATGGTACTGGTACAAAAACAGAGATACAGATCAATGTAACAGGATATAAAGCCCAGAGAAAACCCACACACCTATGGTCAACTAATCTACAACAAAGGAGGCAAGGATATTCAATGGAGAAAAGACAGTCTCTTCAATAAGTGGTGCTGGGAAAACTGGACAGCTACATGTAAAAGAATGAAATTAGAAAACTCCCTAACACCATACACAAAAATACACTCAAAATGGATTTGAGACCTAAATGTAAGAACGGGCATTATAAAACTCTTAGACAAAAACATAGGAAGAACACCCTTTGACATAAATCATAGCAAGATCTTTTTTGATCCAACTCCCAGAGTAATGGAAGTCAAAAGAAAAATAAACAAATGGGACCTAATGAAACTTAAAAGCTTTTGCAAAGCAAAGGACATTACAAACAAGATGAACAGATAACCCTCAGAATGGGAGAAGATATTTGGAAATGAATCAACAGACAAAGGATTAATCTCCAAAATATATAAACAGCTCATGCAGCTCAATATTAAAAAAACAAACCACCCAATCCAAAAATGAGCAGGAGACCTAAATAGACATTTCTCCAAAGAAGACATACAAATGGTCAAGAAGCACATGAAAAGGTGCTCAACATCATTAATTATTAGAGAAATGCAAATCAAAACTATAATTAGGTATTACCTCACTCCAGTCAGAATGGGCATCATCAGAAAATCTGCAAACAACAAATGCTGGGAAGGGTGTGGAGAAAAGGGAACCCTCTTGCACTGTTGGTGAGAATGTAAATTGATACAACCACTATGGAGAACAGTATGGAGGTTCCTTAAAAAAACTAAAAATTGGGCTTCCCTGGTGGCACAGTGGTTGAGAGTCCACCTGCCGATGCAGGGGACATGGGTTTGTGCCCGGGTCTGGGAAGATCCCACATACCACGGAGCGGCTGGGCCCATGAGCCATGGCCGCTGAGCCTGCGCATCCAGAGTCTGTGCTCCACAACGGGAGAGGCCACAGCAGTGAGAGGCCCACGTACTGTTAAAATAAATAAATAAATAAAAATAAAAATAGAATTACCATATGACCCAGCAATCCCTCTACTGGGCATATATCTAGAGAAGACCATAATCCAAAAAGACACAGGCACCTCAGTGTTCACTGCAACACTATTTACAGTAACTAGGTCATGGAAGCAACCTAAATGTCCATCAACAGACGAATGGATAAGGAAGATGTGGTACATATATAGAGAATGGAATATTACTCAGCCATAAAAAGGATCGATATTGGGTCATTTGTAGAGACGTGGATGAATCTAGAGACTGTCATACAGAGTGAATTAAGTCAGAAAGAGAAAAACAAATATCGTATATTAACGCTTATATGTGGAACCTAGAAAAATGGTACAGATGAACCAGTTTGCAGGGCAGAAATTGAGACACAGATGTAGAGAACAGACGTATGGACACCAGGAAGCAAAAGTGGCAGAGGGTGGTGGTGGTGCTGTGATGAATTGGGAGATTGGGATTGACATATACACACTAATATGTATAGAATGGATAACAAATAAAACCCGCTGTACAAAAAAATAAATAAAATGAAATTCAAAAAAGTATATTAGTGTCAATAAAAAAATTGTTAGTATGGTAAAGGGAAAAGAACAAAGATCTCAAATCAGCAACCTACGTTTACAACTAAGGAAATAGAAAAAAATATAGATAGTTAAACCTACAGCAAGCAGAATAAAGTAAGTAATAAAGATTAGAAAGGAGAGAATCAAAATAGAAAATAGAATTATCTATTCTTTTCATAGAGATTATCAATGAAATCAAAAGTTGGTTCTTAGAAAAGATCAAAATTAACAAACTTTTAGCTAGAATTACTAAGAAAAAAAAGAGAGAAGACTTAAACAACTGAAATCAGAAATGGAAGTGGGGACATAAAGACTGACCTTACATGAGTAAAAAAGATTGTAAGAGAATACTTGGAATAACTGCATGCCAACAAATGGGATAACCTAGATGAAATGGAAAACTCCTAGAAACATACAAATTACCAAAACTGGCTTAAGAGGAAATAGAAAATCTCAGCAGACCATCAACAAGTAAAAAGATTGCATCAGTAATTTAAAAAAATTTCCAGTAAAGAAAAGTCCCGAACAAGATGGTTTCAATAGTGAATTCTGGGCTTCCCTGGTGGCACAGTGATTGAGAGTCCACCTGCCGATGCAGGGGACACGGGTTTGTGCCCCGGTCCAGGAAGATCCCACATGCCTCGGAGCAGCTAGGCCCGTGAGCCATGGCCGCTGAGCCCGTGTGTCCAGAGCCTGTGCTCCACAACGGGAGAGGCCACAACAGTGAGAGGCCCGCGTACCACAAAAAAAAAAAAAAAAAAAGTAGTGAATTCTATGAAACTCTAAAGAAGAATTAATACCAATTCTTCTCAAACTCTTCCAAGAAACAGAAGAGGAGGGAACCCTTCCTTACTCATTCTACAGAGCCAGTATTACCTTGATGCCAAATCCAGACAAAGACACCACAGAAAAGAAAACTATAGACCAGTATATAAATATAGATATAAAAACTCTCAACAAAATAGTAGCAAACTGAATTCAACAGCATATTTAATAAGGACTGTACACCATAACTAAGTGGGAATTGGCTTTTTTCACTCAGCATAGTTCCTTGGAGATTCATCCCAGTTGTCAAATTGATGACTCTTTCCTTTTTATTGCTGAGTAGTATTCTGTGGCATCAACATACCACTGTTTGTTTAACCATTTATCCATTGAATGACAGTTGTTTCTAATTTTTTTAGTTATTATGAACAAAGTTGTTATCAATATTCATGTTCAGTTTTTGTATGTCTTCAAGTCTCTTGGATAAGTGCCCAAGATTGCAATTCCTGAGTCAAAAAACAAAAAAACAAAAAACACCAAACATGCAATATTCTAAAAAGAATATTTTAAGTTTGCAGTGGAGATACCACTTCTGATTTTAAATTGACTTGGTCTGTGTATGACCCGGTCTGAGTATGACCTGTCATTCTTTAATGTAAATACAGATTTATTTATAAATTGAGGAAAGGCTTCACAGTTCTAGGCTGTAAAGGTGTCTTGCTGCAGACACTGGGAAAAACTATTGATTGTACACAGGTCTTTTCAACTACAGTGTGAACAAAATAACGATTACTATCAGTGGTATGATCTTCAAATAGGAAGGACAATATTATTGTCATGAAAAGAGTAATGCCATTACTGTTATAGACCATGATTTATAAACCCTAATGTAGTCTGGTTTCTTTGGCTACTTTAATCAAGTGAGTGTGTTATTGTTCACTACAGTTTTCTGAAAAAGCAATGCTATATAAATGGAATCTAAAAAAATGGTACTGATGAACCCAGTGGCAGGGCAGGAATAAAGAGGCAGATGTAGCGAACGGACTTGAGGACACAGTGGGGAAGGGGAAGCTGGGACGAAGTGAGAGGGTAGCGCTGACATATATACACTACCAGATGTAAAATGGATGGCTAGTTGGAAGCTGCTGCATAGCACAGGGAGATCAGCTCCATGCTTTGTGATGACTTAGAGGGGTGGGATAAGGAGGGTGGGAGGGAGGCTCAAGAGGGAGGGGATATGGGGATATATGTATAACATATATATATATATATATATATATATATATATATATATGTTATACATATATACATTCACTGTGTTTTACAGCAGAAACTAACACAACATTGTAAAGCAATTATACTCCAATAAAGATTTTTTTAAAAAAGCAATGTTATAGATTTACAAATTTGGAATTATATCTACAAAGGTTCACAGTGTGCTTTTGAGAGGCTCTTATAAGTTTAAAAGCATAAGAAATCGAAAAGTCAATTTCTCATCGTAAGTCCCATGAATTCCAGTAGAAAAAGGAAATGAAAAACAAGTGCCTGACAGAAGTTGATCTACCTATTTTTTCTAAGAATGATGTATTTGGTGGGTTATACAAAGCTGAATATATTGCTAAACCTTTAGATGGCTTCTCTAGTATTATATAAGGAAAACACCTTGTAAAGGGAAGTTATTAGAGGTAAGTAATTAATTTCTCCAAAATATGAAAGGTACTTTAAAATAAATATATTAATTATAACAACGTTTCAAATAATTTTATATGCAATTTACACTGAAAATTGATTTTAATTGCATGAAAAATATAGTATAAACTATATTAATATTATCAAATCAAGGTCTGTAAGATAAAAACTTATACAAAACAGTAGTATCATGAGATAAATTCATATATTGTCATTTCCCATTGCAGGACACATAGTTTATAATTAAGACCTTTTTCAGGGACCAAAAGTAATACTCAGAATAAGAGAACATATCCTAACATCAAGTGGAATAACATTCATATTACAGAGGTCCCAGAAGAAGAAACAAGGGGCCAGAAAAATTATTTGAGGAAATAATGGCTGAAAACTTCCGGAATCTGTGGAAGGAAACAGATATCCAGGTCCAGGAAGCCCAGAGAATTCCAAATAATATGAACGCAAAGAGAAAACACACTGAGATGCATTATAATTAAAGTGGTAAAAGTAAAGGATAAAGAGAGAATCTTAAAAGGAGAAAGAGAAAAGCAATTTATTGCATGCAAAGGAAATTCCATAATGCTATCAGCAGATTTTTTGCAGAAACTTACAGGCCAAAAGGGAGTGGCAAGATATATTAATAATGTTGAAAGAAAAAAACTGCCAACCAAGAATTCTCTACACAACAAGGTAATCATTCACAATTGAAGGAGAAGTTAAGAGGTTTCCAGATAAGCAAAAGCAAAAGGAATTCATCACCACTAAACCAGCATTACAAGAAATGTTAAAGGGACTTCGGTAAGCTAAAAAGGAAAGGAACTAATTAATAATAATAAAACATAAATAGGTAAAAATCTCACTGGAAAACATGAATAAATAATAAGGGTAGTGGAGCAATCACTTATAAAGCAAGTATGAAGGGTAAAAGACAAAAGAAGTAAAACTATTTGAAAAACCAGTAATTAGTTAAGGGATGTATGAAATAAAAAGATGTAAATTGTGTCAGTAAAAACATAAAATATGAGGGGGGTAAAAATATAAAGTTTTGGAATGTGTTCCAAATTAAGTTACTATTAACTTAAAAGACTATGTTATACACTTAGGATGTCATATGTGAACCTCACAGTAACCACACACACAAAAAAATTATAATAAATACAAAAAAGAAAATGAGAAAGAATCTAAACATAATCAAACCACAAGGGAAGAGAGAGAGAAGAAGAAACAGAGAACTACAAAATCTGCCAGAAAACAACTAACAAAATTACAATAATTATATAGCTATCAATAATTACTCTAAATGGAATAAATGCTCTAATCAAAAGACAAAGTATAGCTAAATAGATTTTTTTTAAAGACCTTTCTATATGCTACCTACAAGAGACTCACATTAAGCCTAAAGAAACTCACAGACTAAAAATGAGGGGATAGTAAAAGATATACAATGCAAATGGAAATAAAAAGGTAGCTTGGGTAGCAATACTTATATCAGACAAAATAGAGTTTAAAACAAAGACTGTAACAAAAGTCAAAGAAGGCATTACACAATAATAAAATAGTCAATCCAACAAGAAGATATCACATTTATAAACATTTATGCACCAGACAAAGAAGTACCTAAATATACAAAGCAAATATTAACAAAGATAAGGGAAGAAAGAGACAACAATACAATAAGAGTGCAGGACTTTAATACCCCTACCCTCCTTATATCAATGGATAGATCATCCAGATAGAAAATCAGTAAGGAAACATTAGCCTTAAACAACACATTAGACAAGATGAACTTAATATATATACAGAGCACTGCATCTAAAAACAGCAGAATACACATTGTTTTCAAGTGCACATGGAACATTCTCCAGTTTAGATCATATGTAAGGTAACAAAACAAGTCTCAATAAATTTAAGAAGACTGAAATCATATCAAGCATCTTTTGCGACCACAAGTGTATAAAATTAGAAATCAATAGTAAGCAAAAAAACTGGAATAAAAACACAAATGTGTGGAGACTAAACAACTTGCTACTAAACAACCAATGGGTCAATGAAGAAATCAAAGAAGAAAGCAAAAAATAACTTGAAACAAATAAAAATGCAAACAGAACATTCCAAAATCTTCGGGACACAGGAAAAGCAGTTCTAAGAGTAAAACTCATAGAAATACAGGCCTATCCCAAGAAACAAACAAACAAATCTAACTTTACATTTAAAGGAGCTAGAAAAATAAGAAGAAAATAAACCTAAAGTTGGTAGAAGGAAGGAAATACTAAAGATCAAAGAGGAAATAAATAGAAACTAAAATTTTAAAAAGATCAATAAAACAAAGAGCTGGTTTTCTGAAAACATAAACAAAATTGACACACCTTTAGTCAGACTCAGCAAGAAAAAAACAGGGGGCCCAAATAAAATCAGAAATGAAAGAGAAGGTACAAGTAACACCACAAAAATACAAAGGATCATAAGAGATTACTATGAACAATTATATGCCAACAAATTAAACAAAACAAATGGATAAATTCCTAGAAACACACAACCTTCCCAGACTCAATCATGAAGAAAGAGAAAATCTGAATAGATGGATTACTAGTATAAATGGAATATTACTCAGCTATAAAAAGAATGAACTCTTGCCACTGCCACAAAATGGTTGGTCCTATAGGATATTATGCTAAGTGAAACAAGTCAGAGAAAGAAAAATACTGTATGAGTTCACTTGTATGTGGAATCTAAAAAACAAAGCAAACAAACATACAAAACAAAATAGAAATAGACTCATGGATACAAAAAGCTAAGTGGTGGTTGTCAAGTGGGGGTGGGTAGGAGATGGGCAAAATAGGTGAAGGGGATTAAGAGGTACAATGTGAAAGCATCATCATTCTTCAGACTATACATACCATTTGTCTCAAAAGAATTTGACTAAGTTTATTTAAGTATAATTAGCTAAAATGTTTTAAGTGTAAGGTTTTCTATGAGAAAACATTTATTGTTTACTTATTGAAGCTTCGATATATTAAATACCAGATTAAGCTCTTCACCCCCAAATTATAGAATCTAAAACCATCACAGAATGAATACTTAAATCATTCTTTCAGCACACATACTATTAGAAATGTGAAGTACACAAGGAAACCCGAAACACATATTTAAATTCTGTGGCCTTATTGTTATTTCTTTTGTTGTGAAACACATAATTTATGGAGTATGGAAGAAAATACTTCATAATAACACCAAATAATTACTCAGTTAAACACACAATAAATTTTAATTTTTATCATTGACTGAAACAAAAGGGTGATATTTTAATAAGTAGAATGTTGATCCCTAAACACTAAACTTCATTTCTTGTAAAACAACAGCCTTATCTGATCTAGACACTCTTAGAGACATTAACAATGAGAAGCTAAACCACCATTAAATGATTTCCTAGAGAAAGCTTATTAAAATATTTAATGATATTCAAAATTAGTCAATCTGTATAATTAGCAATCAGTCTGACATGTTTCTTTTTCATATCAAACACAATAAACATGTGGTCTACTCCATACTTAAAATCTATCCAGGGACTTCCCTTGTGGCACTGTGGTCAAGAATCCACCTGCCAATGCAGGGGACACAGGTTCGATCCCTAGTCCGGGAAGATCCCACATGCCGCAGAGCAACTAAGCCCGTGCGCCACAACTACTGACCCTGTGCTCTAGAGCCCACAAGCCACAACTACTGAGCCTGTGTGCCACAACTACTGAAGACCACACACCTTAGAGCCCACGTGCACAACTACTGAGCCCATGCCCCGCAACTACTGAAGTCCACACTCTGCAACAAGAGAAGTCACTGCACTGAGAAGCCCACGCACTGCAACAAAGAGTAGCCCCTGCTCTCCACAACTAGAGAAAGCCCACACACAGCAACGAAGACCCAACACAGCCAAAAGAAAAAAATTAAAAATCTATCCATATTTGCCTTTTAAAACTAGTATTTAGCAATTATAATGAACAACGTGCATGTGAGTGAATGGACACCCAATAAATCTTTAAAACTGTAAAGTGTGTGCCTACTAGCATTTTTTATGAGACCTTATCACCACCCACTGTACTTGATTAAGAGAAAGCTTAAGCATTATGTTTATTTTTTATTTGACAGAGGCCCTAGAGAAATATCAGATAATGAAATGTAAACAGATAGAAAGTAACCCAGGGGCTTCTTAACCCTGGGTCCCAATTCAGGGAGTATGCAAACTTGGAAGGGGAAAAATGACATCTTTATTTTCAGTAACTGCTGACTTGAATTTAGCATCTCTTTCAATTAGGAATGTAGGCAACAGACCACAGTGTATAAGCAGCACCTACCACTTGGTCACTGTGACTAACAGAAGTCACAGATATTTTCCTATCACACCACACACCACATCTGTGGTGGTATATTAAAATATCAGGGGCTTCCCTGGTGGAGCAGTTGTTAAGAATCCGCCTGCCAATGCAGGGGACACGGGTTCAAGCCCTGATCCGGGAAGATCCCACATGCCGCGCGGAGCAACTAAGCCTGGGCACCACAACTACTGAGCTTGCACTCTAGAGCCCTTGAGCCACAACTACGAAGCCCGCGTGCCACAACTACTGAAGCCCACGCACCTAGAACCTGTGCTCCACCACAAGAGAAGCCACTGCAATGAGAAGTCCTCGCACCGCAACGAAGAGTAGCCCCTGCTCACCGCAACTAGAGAAAGCCAGCAACAAAGATCCAACACAGCGAAAAATAAATAAATTAATATTTTTTTTAAAAGTAAAATATCATCATTTCTTAAAAATTCCACTAGTTATACGAGCTGCCACTTTGTCTTGTTATTTTAAAAATCTTGTAAAGGGGCTTCCCTGGTGGCACAGTGGTTGGGAGTCCACCTGCCGATGCAGGGGACGCGGGTTTGTGCCCCGGTCCGGGACGATCCCGCATGCCGCAGAGCGGCTGGGCCCGTGAGCCATGGCCGCTGAGCCTGCGCGTCCGGAGCCTGTGCTCCACAATGGGAGGGGCCACGATGGTAAGAGGCCCGCGTACCACCAAAAAAAATAAAAAAATCTTGTAAAGAAGCCCATTACTGTCTCGATTTTTTAATTAAACTTTCTATTTTGAGATAATTGTAAATATGCACCCAGTTATAAGAGAAATGCAGAGAAACCCTTGTTTTCCCCCAGTGGTAACGTCTTGCAAAACTATATTACAATATCACAACTGGGATACTGACACTGAGAAAACCCACCTATCCTAATGAGAGTTCCTTAGTTTTACTTGCACTTATTTGTGTGTGTGTGTGTGTGTATCTAAGTTCTTTGCAATTTGATCACCTGTAGATTCTTGTATCCAACCACCAAAATCAAGATACAGAACACTCCCACCGCCACAAGGATGCTTCACGTTACCTTTCACAACCACACTCAAGTCCCTTCCACAACCCTCCACCCCCGGCAACCACTAATCTATTCTCCATTTCTACAATTTTGTCAATGTCATATAAAGGCAATCATACAATAGTAATCTTTTGGCATGGGCTTTTTCACTCAGCATAATGCCCTGGAGATTCATACAAATAATTGCACATATCAATAGTTTGTTCCTGTTTATTGACGAGTAGTAGCCCATGGTATGGATATACTACAATTATTTAGCCATTCACCCATTGAGGACATTTGGGTTGATTCCAGTTTTTGTCAATTATGAACAAACTGCTATAAACATTCGTCCTCAGGTTTCTGTGCAAACATAAGTTTCTATTTCTCTGGAATGTGTCATAAGTTTAAAAAATAGTTCGATAAGTATATTTTAATATAATTAGTTTCCTTGTTAATCCTATGTAGCTTGTGCTTTACGTTTAAAAACATGATTCTGAGGAGGTGCCCATAGGTTCACCAGACTGCCAAAGGGGCTCACGGTACAAAACAAGCTAAGAACCCTTACAGGTGTCTGTTTTCTCTATTTTGTACTGGCACTATATTCACTCTATCCTCTGCCCCATGAAGGGAGAAAAAATATGCTACCCTTTCAAATAGAGAAAGCTCACCTATGCAAAAGACAACAAGAAAGTGGACAGAATTTCACCAATGATAATGTCCAATAGGATAACCAGTTTCTTCATGTACCATTTAAAGATAAGAACAATAGGGAAAGCTTCATCAGCATTTGTTATGTTGGGCAAAGACCATAAGGATATTTAAGAATAAGATATTTAGATATTTAAGATATTCAGAAAACAAATTTATGGTTACCAAAGAGGAAGGGGGGAAGGGATAAATTGGCAATTTGGGATTAACAGATACACATTACTATATATAAAATAGATAAACAACAAGGACCTACTACTGTATAGCACAGGGAACTGTATTTGATATCTTATAACATAATGGAAAAGAATCTGAAAAAGGAGATAGATAGATAGATAGAACTGGATCACTTTGGTGTATACCTGAAACACTGTAAATCAACTATACTTCAATTAAAATTTTTTTAATTTAAAAAAAGATATTTAAGTATAATGTTTTCCCTCCCTGCTTTACCATTTTTAGACCTAATTCTAAGAGTAACTTTAGACACTGTAACAAAGAGAGTTTAATAATACTTTTGCAGATTATAAATGTTTTCTATAGCCCAGATAGAAACTACATCTTAAGGAGGTAATGAAGCTATAAATCGTAAATGAAATAAAGAAAAATTCCTTCCACAAAACAAAAAATTTCCCTATTATTTTTAGACCCCTAGCCTTGTAAACATTTTACTAAGTGCTATCAGCCAAAATGAACACACTGAATTTTATTTAGTTCCTTGCCTACCTTTATCAATGGTGCATCAATAGTAAAATATCCAAAGCATAGAAAAACAAAGTAAAAGATCTATGACTGATTGACATGTAAATAAATGGATGTGTGTCATCGGCACTGAATGAGATTCATAGATTTAGACATCAAAAAGGCCTTATATTTCTATAACACAAACAGCTTTCAGAACTTTTCCTATATACTCTTGCATCTGAATCTAACACCAGGGGAAGATACTGCTAAAACCATTTTTCTTTTCTGCAGCTGTGAAAATTGAGCCATGGAGAAGTCATGACTTGCCTGAGACTGTCTAACTAGCAAATTATTGTCAGAAACCGGCTAGAATCTAAAATAGAGAGTTGCTTTCGGAAGACAGGGCAGAACTATTTTCAGGGGGTACAATTTGCTTTCGATGTCGGATTATAACAAAAAGAGGAAAGGTGGGCAAAAGTTTCAGAAATACTCCTTACCCTCAAAAGCTGTGTGAATTTAGTCAAGTTATTACTTGACCTCCTGGGCCTCAGGTTCCTTATCTGCAAAATGGGAATAATATTGTATCTACCTTCAGAGTTGTTATAAGGATGAAATAAGAATCCATGTAAAATACAATAATGTCTGGTATATAATAAGTACTCAATTAATGTTTGCTGCCATTATATATTATTTTATCCTTAATCTAATGAGAAATGTCTTTTAAAATTGCCTAATGCAAGAAATACTGGTAGTATGAAATTAGTAGTTTCTGGTCACCTTGTTCAGGTGATGCTGAGTTGGGCTGCTTATCTTTCTGAAATGCTCAGGAAAAGATTTCTACCTTAGGCAGATAAGGTGATTATTTTCAAACTGTATTCTAAGGGCCCACAGATTTCCTTAAGTTGTTTTCGGGGCTGCTTTGGGGGCTGAAGAGGGGATGCGTACAGAGGAAGGCTCATCGGGGGAGTGTCCATATCTTCTCTCCCCCAAGAATAAGGACATTTGCACATTTATCTGCTTTATATATTCCTATTCCACATTTGATTTCTTATGGATAAGCTGCTTTGATGTTAAATAAAGTTTAAACCCACTGAGCTGGATGATCTTGAAGGTCCTGCCCTTTTGAATCTATGACTCAGAATATGCCTCCATTTGTGTACTAAAGCAGAAGCTTTTCTTTTTTAAATATAAAATTTTAATTGACTGCCATATTCTCTGCACACACACGATTAGTCAGGTTTTCAGTTTCTTCACAAAATAATCTATCTCTTTTGCATACGGTGTCTTTTTCATATTAGAATAGTCCCACTCAACATTTATTGAGTTCTCATGAGGTTCCAGGAACTGGGAGTACAGATACAAGCCAAGACATACACTTGCCATCAAAGAGCTTACACTCTGGGTAAGGGTGAGGGGCAATAAGCAGACTTATTAAACAATGTGATAAGTGCCGTGAGAGAAGTAGATATGGGGAGGTACGGGAATTTGAAGGATAGATGGTCTGATTTTATTTGGGGGAAGATGGTCAGGCAAGCTGTAAAAGGTAAGTGCATGTTCACCCAAGGCAGATCAAGTTATTTTAGTAAGAAGTCAGAATAAACACTGAGGCACAATGTTTGCCAACTTGCTAGTAGATAAATAAAACTGGAGCTCAGAGGTAACATTTCTCAAACTGGGATCCTCAAACATATTCCTAATGGCCTCTGACTTGTGTAAGATAACTTAAAATTCTGCAGTTTCATTTCGTCAGATAATGTGATAAAACTCTGCATTAACTGGATTATCGGGATAACCATGTTACCCCCACCTAATCTCAGCATCCACATTTGCATTTAGGATCACACTGTTACTGGGAAGGATGACTTTCATTATCTCAGACTAATGAGAACAGAGACGGTCTCAGTATCAAAACAATGTATTTGCACCAAATAAAAAGCAAATGACACTGCAGCTTGCTAGACTAGTCAAAATTTAACCACAGATGTAGTAAACGGATGGTACAATTGGGTCATCTTATGGCACTCTAGTCACAGAGAATGAAAAAAATGCCTTCCTGTACTGTAGTATCTTCACATTGTAAATAGCAATTTAGGTTCAGAACATCATTTATCACTTAAAATAATGTTGATTTAAATTTTATTGGTTTTTGTATTTTTCTTTAACACGTATATTTTTTTATAAAGTGTGTAAGACTTATGGGCAGAGTGTAAATCTTATTCTGTATTGGCACACATTTAAACAGTTTAATTAAAATATTTTAACACTGGGGTCTTTGAGAAGGCTTTTCCTTTAAAAGGGGGCTATATCTTGGTCAAATCCGAGAAATTGCCATAGGTGAGAGAAAAGCACTGGAAGGATTTAGGCTGTGGAATGACAAATATATCTGTATTGTAAATGATGGCTTGGGCTGGGCAGTGTGTAGAAAAGCAGTTGGGGGAGAGAATGGAGCAGTAGATTTGTTTAGGGAAGAATATGATGAAGCGATAGCTATAAACATTGCAGTTAAAAAGACAAGACTGGATTAGAGGATTGTTTAGGACCTAGACTTACTTCATCTAGCTAAGTGAATGGGGATGCCGGGCCAAGTAAGATGGGCGAATTAACATGCTTCCCAGATTTAGGCAGCCCCTCTGAGCTAAGTGATAATGTTATCTGCATTTTTACAAATCAAGAAACTTAGGTTTCAGGAACTTGGACAAGGTCACATTACTAGTAAGAACCTGAATTTGACCCCAAATCCTGACTCTGAGGCCTGTGTGCTTAAACATGGAACAACACTGCCTCCATATTAGTAGTGATAAAGTTTGGTTCAAGATTCCCACAGAAAATATAGAAAGTGAGAAAACAAGGTCAAGTAAGAAAATCTGATTAGTGCTTACATTTAGAAACATACAGCAACAAGTACAGAATAGAATTTTTTATAAATCGACAAGAATATGTGAAAGGGAGGGGACATTTGAATTTGTACATATGCAACTGAATACTCAATTTTCCCTTTTTGTGATCTGGTCTCTAAAAAAATGATTGCAACATTGAAAATGATAATTTATTTACAATAAAATCAGCTACTCCATAAATGTTCAGTATAATTAAAGAAACTGTCTTTGGGATCAAATAGTATTTTAGGAGGACAGTCTTCTGGTTAGTGTTTAAAAGAGGAAAGATTTGTTCAGGTTTGTATATGTAAACTCTAAGAATACCTGGAAGCTGATCTTTTTTGGTTTCATTTCAAAAGACTGATTTTACCTAACAAAGTTAAACATTCGTTTGTATTTTCTACAGTAGTGATGGATTTACAAGTTATTCAAGACATTTGGTGATAAATAATTCATCTCTGCAGCATGAGAACCAATTCTAGTTCTCAAATCATATACAATGAATATCACAAAACACTGTTTGTTCAAAGCCCTAGCCTAACTTGAAAGAACACCCTGATAAGAATACCGAGCTAGTACTAGAGAATGCAGTCTTCGTAGAGTTTTTTATAAAAGCACAAACAAGGTTCTGGCTCATAAGTGCTACATAATATATCATGTTACAGTTTGAGGTTATGCCAATAGAAGCAGCAGGATCAAATTACCCAATATTATGGCATTACTTTCATAGATTACCAACCATCTGTTTCAGCTGGTAGCATTCTTACCTCTAAAGACCTAAGTTGAGAATTTGATTATAAGAGAACCCACATTCCTGTTTCATCAAAATAATTATTCTAAAAATAACATTTCTTCACAGTCTACCTACAATGGTTTATTATTTTAGTGTGTCATTTACTTCTCAGAGAGAAAATGAATATAATCTAACAACCCAACATATACACACATCTTGAAAAGTCTTCATTTCCTTCTCCTACCCAAAGTGAAACATTGATGTTAAATCTCTTCAATAGTTTAGACAATCAGTAATGTCTTTCTAAACTTCACAAAATGAATGAGCCTTTCAACTTCTCAAATATATTCAGTGAGGGTTTTGTACATCAAAGAATAAAAAGTACACCACGTGATTTTTTAAAGCGCATGTTTACTCTCCAAACACAGCAATTTACACTACCCAAATCTGACACCAGTCTGAGGGCTCTGCCGCCAATTCTGCATTCCTTTAAACAAAACAAGAGGAGGTAAAACAACCCAAAAAGTCAGCCATATGGAGCTCAGTAGGTTAATGCACTATTCTGACACTTCCATCTAGTACAATTGAGGGCAAAACATTTTCAAAAGAAGAGGCTGGGGCTTCCCTGGTGGCGCAGTGGTTGAGAGTCTGCCTGCCGATGCAGGGGACACAGGTTCGTGCCCCGGTCCGGTAAGATCCCACATGCCGCGGAGTGGCTGGGCCCGTGAGCCATGGCTGCTGAGCCTGAGCATCCCGGAGCCTGTGCTCCGCAACGGGAGAGGCCACAACATTGAGAGGCCCGTGTACCGCAAAAAAAAAAAAAGAAGAAGAAGAGGCTGCTATATGATATATGTCTTTGAGAAAAAATAAGAAATCTTGCAAAAACAAAAAACCTGAAGACTCCTTAGGTTTCTTCAAAAGTTGTGGCATGTTGTTGGCAAGTATTCATATTGTTATGCAGATCCACTTAGTTAAAAAACACAGTGAGAGTATTTCTAGAAGGAACAAGACATTATCCTAAGCACTGAGAGGAATGTCAACTGGTATTCCTGCGGGGCAAAAGGTATTCATGTAACATCAGAGATTAATTTCATCTCTAAAAGCATGTATACAGTCACAAAGTGCATTTAAATACAAAACCAACCAACACATTATAATTGCTTTACTCCCTTAATATAGTGGGAGGAAACTGACTTTGGAATCATGGAGATTTGATTTTGAATCCAATATCTGCTACTTAGGAATGTTTAACTGTGTGTAACCATTTTCTGAGTTTCACTATATATTACAGAATTGTTTTGAAAATTTAAATATAAATAAATGTAAGGTATCCAGCACTATGCCTAACACATAGTTAGGTATGCAATGGATATTTATTGCTTAGCATTATCATCAACATCCAACGTCTTGAGTGTACTATGCTCCAGTCACTGTATTAACTCACTTAATATTTATTATCCTAATCCTTGTAAACAATCCTGAAGAGGAATAATTATCCCCAATTCACAAATGAGAAAACTGAGGCTCACAGAAGTTACAAAACTTATCTGAAGTCACACACACAGTTCGTAAGTAGTAGAGATACAAACTCTGGTCCATTTGAACTCCTTGCTGAGGTCCACAAAGCCCTGTGTAATTTTGCCCCTACCTGTCTCTACAACTTCATCTGATTCCATCCCATCCTTATCCACTACTTCCCAGCCACAGTGGTCTGTTATCTGGCACTCAAACACCTCAAGCCCATTCCCACACTAGAGCCTCTACACATGTTCTTCCCTCAGCTTGGAAAGCCCTTTTCCTGAATATGTGCATGGTTGTCTTCTTCCCATTATTCAAATACCACCTCCTCACACAGGCTTTCTCTGGCCATCCTACATGACATAGCCCACCCTCAAAATAGCAACCTAAAAAACTCACATCACTCTTTTAGGGGCTCTTATTACTACTTGGTATATTCTTTGTTTATTACTATTTGACATGTTCTTTGTTTATTCATCTGTTGATTACCTGTCCGTCTTCACTGAAATATAAATCCCATGGCAGCAAGGGCTTTGTTTCTCTTCTTTTGGGCTGTATCCCCAGTCCATAGCATAGTGCTCAGAACACAGGAGATAATGGATGGATGGATACACAACAAGAGCTTTCAACTACGCTGCTTTAATACACAAAAATATACATACACGTAAACACAGACGTACACCAGATTTGGAAAGTAGATGAGTTACAGGTGATTTTTCATGAGACACAAATTTGATAGAATTTGTGGTATGTTTTCCTAAAATACTGCCTAGTATATATATATATATATCCGATACTCTCATTAACCTGCAATGGGAACAAACTTCTCACCTTCAGTCAGACTCCCTTACTTTTAGAAAGCTATATCTTCTGTGACTCCTGGAAACAAATCTCTAGATTCCTGATCTTATGCAAACCTCCTTTGTGTAAGGATCACAAAGATCAACTCTCCTTTTTCATCACACTGGAATCTATAAATCAGTCCATTTGATCTGACCAGTTGACAACCCACATGTGTCATTTTAGATGAGCAGAATGTGGTACGAGAGACTGTGCTAGTCTAAGTTGCCAATTAAAACACAACACCAATAATACTAAGGAGGCAGTATGCTAAAGAGGGCAACTTACTGGAGTGGAAGTCATGACACTTAGATTTTAAGTCTGGCTCAGCCATCGTTTGCTTTGTGCCATGAAACATACAAAGATTCTCCGGGCCAATCTGTTTCTTCCTCTTATGAAAATGAGGGGCTAGAAGATGATCTCTAATGTCATGTGCAGCCTGAACATTCCACAGTTCTGGGACAAAATAAGGATTAAAGATATTGCCTGGGCCCTGTGAGAGTGGCCATTATCAAGACCAAATATGGGGTAGAAGCACACACACCCCTGAGAGCATAAGTCTCTCCCCAAAAGTGATATTCCATTGAGATCCTGAGTCCCATATGACTTCCCAAATTTTTAATTTATTCTCTGTCCAGAGGTAAACATATTACTTACTCCCGAGTTTACGTACTGCCCCATTATTATTCTCAATAATTCTTTGCTTCATCCACCAGCCACTATAAGTTTTACTTATTCAGCAGATTTCCCCAAGGGCAGTGACTTTTTTTGTAATGGTTAATGTAATTCTTCAGGAATATATCTATCATTCAATGTGTGATATATATTTTACATTACTAGAACTCTACAAAATCCTAGGGTTGAGGGAGGAGGCTTCTTTCCTCCACTATATTTTTTCATTTATTGAAGCACACAAACCTGCATGCAGGGTGGAGGGAAGCATTTTTATGAGAAATATCATATACACTAATAAATGTATTGATGTAGATATCACAACTAATTTGTGACAATTCACAAAAATGGTATGTGCCATTACCACTAAATATGGCCCCCCAAATTAAAACCAGTTTGAAACATTACCGACATTCCAAAGCATTCAAAAACAGAGTTTCCCTTGGAATACTGAAAATTGCTACAGACTCACTATCAAACTGGCTAAGTCCCTGAAAGCAAAACTAAAACAAGTATTGAAGAGCAAAAGTGCTACTCTTCTCCCAGATAATAATAACTTGTATGGCTTTACACAAAGTATGAGCTCTTGGTGGTCAAAATAGAACCAGTCTGAAATATCCTCACCCAGCATAGTTTCCACATTAGAAATGTGAATTTTAAAGAGTGGTAAATGCTTTGAATTCTAGAAAAGTGTGGTACATGTGTGGAATGTTATTTTTATCTAAGATATTATTTCAAAGAACATTTTAGCTCCTACTGCATATTATTTTTCTTGGAAGCAGATGACGTTTATGCATTACTTTTATATCTTATCTCAACCCGCAGATTAATTTCCTCATTAAACATTTACTAAGTACCACTATGTGCTAGGCACTGGCTATACAAAGATGTCTAAGGCAACATCCCCTGTCCTCAAGGAGCTCTAAGTCAGGTTGAATAGCATTTTCTTTACCAGGCGAGTTTTTAATGAAAATTTCTAAATGAGGCTTATGGATTATTCAAATTTGTCACCTAACTCTTCTACTCATCCCAAGGTTTCTACTATTTTTAGAAAATACTTATTCTAGATTAGAAAAAGGGAGATCAATTTATAGACAGAACTTTGCCAAATTCAGAAAAAAACACTGACTCAAGCAATGAGGATAAAGAAATTCTTTTTCATGTCACTGTTTCACAGACCTTTTCTTAAATAAAAATATCATAAACTAGTAAAGCAAAATACTTGTCTTCTGTTGTTAGACTCGCCATATTAACTCATGGTGGTTTTTTTTAAAGAATTGATTCTCCTTCTTTCATTTTAATGTAATATATGATAAATACAGAAGAACATATGTGAAATGATGTAAGTTTTAAAGTAGAAACTCATTGTTCATAAACCCAGTATCACTTTTTACCACATTTGGGGAAATACTGCAGTCAATCTATACTTTGTATAAGTAACCAATAAAGGCTTTAAGTTAACAAACTAAACTAGGGATATAAAAGTTTGAAAGTATAAAAATTAATTTCTACTTTCAAATTTTACATTGACCTTAGTTTTTGATCTCTAATGTTAGAATTCTCTTTGAAGAACACAAATGTATTAGAAAAAAAAATATTGCATTAATCCCTCTAGCAGCCCTGTAAAGTGAGACGTATTATCCCTGTTTTACAGATTGGGCAAGTTCTTTCATCAAATTTGTCCATGATACACAATGAAAAATGGAACTGGGAATAGAGCCTAGGGCATCTGATTTCTAGTCCAGTGTTCTATCCATTAGTCTTTCTCTCTTATGCCTTGGCACTTCTCATTGTCCTAAAATACTGTCCAGGATCACTGACTCTTCAAAGTCCTGGCTCAGTTGTCAAAGCCACAAAGATACTGAACTTAGAAAAAAAATTAATTGCTTTAGTTTGGGATTTAACAGAGTAGTGCAATATCACAGAGTAATAACTCAGCACAAAAAAAGATTCCAAGTGTAGAAAAAATATAACAGGTGACTGCTGCCTTCACAATACATTGTGTAAGATTCAAATGTGTTCATAAAATAACATACTGTGTTTAATGGATTCACTTGATAATTCAGTACACACAGCTATACAGAAATTATGCACTTATTGACACAGAATACAATTAAAGCAACTAAAAAGCCAGTCCATCTCCCCTCCCCCAAAAAAGCCCTGCCCATGGGGTAAGATAGAAATTCTTTCACAATGCTGATAGCAAGATTAAGGCTTGGCATAATCTTCCTAGAAAGCCATCTGGTAAGAAGAACCAAGAGCCTCAAAAAAAAGTATGCATTCTCTTTGACCTAGTAATGCTACTTCTAGGGATCTAGCATCAGAAATAATCTGAATTGTAGACCAAGCTTTATGCTTTAAGATATTCAAGACATCATTTTTTGGAAAATGAAACTTGTAAACACTTTAAGAGATCAAATGTAGGGAAATGAGGAGGTAAACTATGACATCTACTTAAAATGGGAATATTATGCAGCCATTAGAATGTTTTCATGATGGGGAAATATATCTTTGAGTCACTGTTATGTGAAATGAGAAACAAAACTCTTTGTACAGTATGATTTCAATTATGTAAAAATGTTTCTATCATTCAAATGGTAATCTATGGAAATGTTAATGGTAATTATCCCTAAGTAATAGAATTTTAGATGTATATTTTCCTCTTCAAAACTTGTTGCACTTCCAGATTTTCTAAATTTAAAATGATTACTTTTGTAATTAAAATATATTAAATATTTTTAAAAGAAAGCTCTACCATCTGCTTTGGTTGAATTTACTCATATACATAGGTATAAGGCTTGAGTAAACAAAAGGTGAGAGTAAAAGAGAAAGGGATGAAATAATTAAAACAATAATAATAAAGGAGAGATACAAAACAATACAGAAGAAAAAAGAGAAAGGAATAAAGAAACTTGAGGACACAAAAGAAAACCCTTCCCTCATAACAAAGCAGGAAAACTCTCTCTTGCTTCAAACAAAGGTTTGTACACTTTCAACCTCAATCACTAAGAGGATGTTTATTCAAATATGTATCACCTTCTGTTTGTTAAAACAGGCCTCAAGACGCATCTCTATAGGCAGACATTTATAAGTAAGACACATTGATGAGGGGAGGAAGAGGTGAAGGAATATGGATTACATGTCACCTGAAGTTCTATGATCAAGCAAAAAAGAAAGAAAAAAGAACCTTCCCCATAAAGGGTTTCCCACACCTATTTCCTTCAGTTAAAAATTCTTTCTCAAATCCTAATACGCTCTCATTGATTACACAGTGAATGATTAGGACAAGCCCTGGACTTTGCCTTAAAAGTTACAGAGCAACCCAGGATCCCTTGCAAGATCAACACAAAAACAGCCACAGTAAAACAAATCAACAGCCTAACAATGAGAAGAGAATTTTGACTATTTGTAGGGTGAGGGCATCATTTTAATGGTCACTAAGTAGTATAAATGAATATGAAACCAGTCTTCTACCTTTAAATACTGTATGTTGACATGACATGCATACAGGCACACATACATAAATATACAGAGAAATCTAGCTAAAGTTCAAATTCCGGACATGGTCAAGATCAACTAATTAACACTAGCATTAGTTGGAACTTTCTAAATAGTGTTCAATCTTGGGAACTCAAGGTAATTATCCACTGAGTGTCTACCATGTATAAGTCACTATGTTAGGTACCATAGGTAAAACAGAGACAAATGAGACAGTCTTTGCCTTCAAGGAACTTAAAGAGGGGAAGAATGCTTATTAACCTCAGTGAGGTGTCACCATTACAATGATTCATTCATTCAAATGCTGAGTCATTCATTCATTTCAAACCATTATTGAAGATGTACTGTGTATGGCATTTGTGCTTGGTGTTAACAAACGGATGATTAAGAAGACGGTGCTCAAATTGAAAGTTGAAAATACAAATCTTAAGGAGTTTACAATATTCACTGTAGGTCAAAACCAGAGAAACTCATTCAATGGATACATATTGAGCAGCTCCTACGGGCCCAATCTGCTGAAACTGAGGATCTGGGAGTAAACCAAGTAGACAATGAGCGCTACACGGGTGGTCCTTATTTTCTAGTAATATGAATAGAAAGGGTGTAGCATACGGTTGGATGAGAACACAGAAGGATCAGATCCAGATGTCCAGAAAGGCTTCATGGAGAAAAGAATGTCTAAGATGAAACCTGAAGGATAAGCAGGAATTGGAGAACATAGGAAAAAGCTTGAGTGAGGTTTGACAGGTGAGGGAGAGACTGTAAGACTCAGTGATGGGAAAAGATAAAATGTGTTTTACAGAGATAATCAATTTATTTGCTGGGGAGCAGATGCTGGTGAAGTAATTATAGACTAAGGCCTGAAGTCCCTTGAAAGCCCCTTTAAAAGGTTTAGACTTTATTTAGCAAAGTGAAATCACTGAGGAGTTTTAAGCTGCAATGTTTAGATTTGTGTGGAAAATGGAAGAAAAAGAAACAAGGACAGAAGAAAAGAGATCAGTTAGGAGGCTGGTGGTGAAAGCTTGGTAAATAGGATGGTGACCTAAACTGGGAAACTGACACTGCGAGTGGGAAGGAAAGGATGAGCTTAGGAAATATCTGAGCAGTTAAAATCAAGAGAACTTGATATCAGAATGGAAGTTGAGAATGAGGAAGTGCAAGGAATGAAGGACAAGGAAGGCCAAGTTTCTGGCTCAGGCATCCGGATATATGGTGATGCCCATTTCCAGAGGTGGAGAATACAGAAAGAGGAACACATGTGTGTTTGTTGCTGTTTTGGTTTGTTACCATTAAGTCAAGTTCTGTTTCCTTAACATTTTTACATTGTTGATAATAGTTGTTTTTGTTTTGTTTTACCGCAATGGAAGCAAAGATGACTATTCTAATTGTGCTTTTCTGTCACAGCCCTTCAATGATTTGGAGAAAAGTATACCCCGCCAAAACCTTCTCTCTTTCAGCTTTCTCTCATTTCAGAATGAGAGAATGCATGCAAAACACTTAAAACACTTAAAGTGGTTCCTGGTCCACAGAACATGATCAATACAAATTGTCGAGCAGCACGCTTTAGCATTCCCAATGTTATTCTTAGAAGTCTGTGCCATTTTTATTTTCTCTACACCCCCTTAAAAATAAGTTTGGCCAGGAGAATGTAAAAAAAAAAAAATCATTAAAAATCCCACCATACCAGACGCCAGTTTTTACACTGTCATCCAATCTTTGATCATAGGCTTACTAAAATGTAATAGTTGAAAGCATACATCACACCACTCATGTAATTTCTTTTAACCATTGTATCAGATGAATGCTTTCATTTTCCCACACAGCCTATATAAGTCATTTTAGTGCCTAGATAATATTCTCGTAAGGGTCTGGCCCATAATTTAGGCATTCCCTTCTTCTTGGAATTAAGGTTTCCACCCACCTTGATTTTTCATTAGTATGAACAATCCTGCAAGGAATCTCTTTTTCCTTTTTTTGAATAATTTCCTCAGGATAAATTCTCTGAAGTATACTATATAACAGGGGTCAAAGGGTATAAGCATTTTGTATATTCTGTCCAATTGCTTTTCAAACAGATTTAATTCTACCAGCACAATACAGTAAGGTACAAATTTCACTGTAGTAGGTAATGTCAATCTTATTGCTCCAATTGAATAGATGGAAAATGATACCTCATTTTCAAAATGTGCATTTCTCAGTTGGTACGTTAAAATTTTCCCCATTTTCCTGATTTTATTTCCACTTATGTGAATTATCTATTTCTTTTACAGATTTATCTATCCAAAACTAAATGTCTCCATCACGCTCTATGCAGTACTTAGATACTAACAACATTGATCCCTTGTGTGATAAACTTATAAATATTTCTTCAGTGTTATATTTTTTATATTTTCCATACAATTTAGCTTTTATTTATTCAAAGGAGTAAACCTTTTCTTTTGTAACTTCAATTACTTCAAAGCTTACAAAGTTTTCACTTTGCTGTTTACTTTTAATCTATGATTTTGGTATACAATATGACTTATGGACCTATTTTTCCCCCGAAACTTATAGGCAGATTAATGAATGGTGTTGGGATGCCTATCTCCTCTCCTTATATTATACACTTACAAAACACTTTCTCTTCCTTTCTCTCTCCCTCTCTCTCTCTTTCTTCTCCCCTACCACCAAAATATTGTCCCTGGTTCTCAAAATGGTATTTTACATTCTTGCTGGTTTCCTTTTCCATATATATAACACTCTTGTCAGATTCAATTCAGTTAAAATGTCTGTTTTTATTTCATTATAATTATGTTAAATGTATAAATTTAAAAAGAGAAATTTATCTTTATGGTCTTTATTCATCCCATCTAGAATTGTATTGTCTTTACATGTATTCTCATCTTTTTCTATAGCTCTCCAAGTGATGTAGATTTATTTATGTAGATTATATACATCTATTAATTTCATTCAAGTCATCTTATACTTTATTACTATTTTGAATGAGTTTTTTCCATTGTGTTCTTTTTTTAAAATTGTGGTTAAATACACATAACAAAAAATTTACCATCTTAACCATTTCATTGTGTTCTTTAACTGGTTATTATTTTCATAAAGAAATGCTATTGAAGCAAATCACTTTACTAAATATCAAACTGAGAATTTAATATTTAATTTAGGTACATAGTCAGCAAATTACTCTCTTGCTCCTCCTGACCCTCAAAATTCTAGCCTTCAGGTGCTTCCCTGGTGGCGCAGTGGTTGAGAGTCCACCTGCCGATGCGGGAGACACGGGTTCGTGCCCTGGTCGGGGAAGATCCCACATGCTGCGGAGCGGCTAGGCCCGTGAGCCATGGCCGCTGGGCCTGGGCGTCCGGAGCCTGTGCTCCGCAACGGGAGAGACCACAACGGTGAGAGGCCCGCATACCGCAAAAAAAAAAAAAAAAAAAAAAAAAAAAAATTCTAGCCTTCAGCTGGAAGATGAGACAAAAACAACACCTGTGACTCTAGCCTCTTTGATTTCTAGTCCAGGGTTCTATTGTCTTTAGGGGTATTTTTCAACTTTTTATTGGTTATATCAATCAATACCCTTATAAGTCAACAAAAGCAGAGAGAATTAAACATATCTGTAATGTTGCAGATGCATGTTTCATGGTGCTAGTGTGTTCTATCAGATTTATATTGGCTACTTCCAGGCACTGACTCCTTCAATCTGCAGGCTCGCTTATGACCAAGGAAACTCGAAATATTTAAGATCCTCATCACTGCCTATAAGTGGTGTCGAGATTTACCTTTGCTGTCCTGAGTCTAAAGCCCAATATACTTAGGGTAAACATCCCCTGCTGGGATAGGAACTTGCCTTGAACCCTAGCTAACTTGGCATCATGCTAACCTTTTCCCCTAGGAATCGAAGACAGCACCCTACATTATGAACCCGAAAATTTGGCAAGTGTTTTTCCTCCGAACCACTGACCACCTGGACCCACAATGCTGCCAAAGGTCTGTCTAGAAGATCAAGTAGCTGCATCCTAACTACCACATCAGAAGACTCCTTGGATATTGTCAATGCGCCAGATCAAATGCCACTTTCCCACATCTTTTTGAACCTTGATTTCATCTATATCCACCCCACATGGAATTCAACCAAGTTCCAAAACTTCGACTCATGGTTGTCAATTTACTCCCTTTTCACCATGGGCCATTACATCGGTGGTCACAGTAGCCTCAAGGCTGAAATGGGCCAATACATAGCAGAAATAACTTGTATACACTGTGAATCACTTTCTCTAGTAGCCTGGAATACAAAATTAAAGCTATCTATATATGTGCTTCAAAAGAATCAAATGAACATTGTCAATTTACTTCACATACTACTAAATACCTTTGTATCCATCAAAGATTTTATCATTGGTATATCAGCAAAAAAGAATTCTTATAGGTATATACTTTGTTTCAAACATTTACTGTGACATAATAATAAATCATTTTAACAGGAAGAGAAATTCAGATTTGTTTTTTTATAGCACGCATAGGGTTAACTTCCTCTACTGGATAAAAACACTTATAGCTTAGCTTCCTTATAGTAAGTGTACTTGACATTACATAGCAAGTTATAACTTACAAACATTTTCACATATATTATGCCATTTAATCCTCATAACAACCACGTGTGATATTCAGGGCAGATAAGAACAGAACAAAGAAAACAGTGTCCAAGCAAGCTGAGTGTGATGCTGAACTCACACAACTTATCCCAGGAAACAACAGATCCCAACTGTTTTGGCTACTCTTGGTCAGTGTTTTCTTCTACATCATGTAGAAAAGCCTTTTTAAAGAAAAATTGGGATGTCTGAATGGGAAGAAATGCCTAACTACAAAATAAAATCAGTATAAGTTTCAATAACTATGTGAAACACAATTAAGATTACTTGGTGTGGTACCTTTAAAAGATGGATTTTTCTATGGGCATTTAACAACATTGCAGGAAAATTTTTAGAAATCTGTATTTAAGTGGATTTTAAGTGTTTCCTTGAGATATGGACAGTAGCTTTAGAAACAGGAGTTTGGAACTTTCACTGCTATGATAAATCTTTCTGTTAAAGTAAAAATTTGCAATTTCTGAACGTTTTTTAAAATAGGTAATTATTATTCTTGAGTGTATTTTTCACTCTTTCCTATACAAATGGAAAGAATGCACACCTGCAGATGATGTAAATAAATTTGCAGAAAGTTCCAACAAGTGCTGTAACATGTATACTCAAAGAGCATTCACATTATATTCATGTAAAACACATCAGAAATGAAATACTAAGGTATTTTCAATCTCTCCCTAACATCAAAACAAAACAAAACAAAACCAACCCTGAATTCAGAAGGATACTTGTTGTTTCCATCTCATGGTCTGATGAGAATGTGCATATCTTTCATTTCACTGGTTATATTGAAAACTCCTCAAGGGCAAAGATCATGTTTTTTTCTTTCTTAAGGCTATCCCTTCAACACCATACACCAGAAACATTCAATAAATACTTGCTGAAAGAGTGAATGAGTTGGTACAGGCAGCTTTGAATTATCAGAAAGTTTGTGTTTTCCCCTCTCTGCCTCTGAACAAGTTTTTTTTTTCTCCTTTCTTAAAAAATCTTAGAACAAATAAACATTCAACTCTTCTGAAGCATACAAAACTAACTAATTAGGACGTGCTACTGAAAAACAACACAAACTTGAAAGACAGTGTCACCACAGTAAGAGTGCATCACACACACACACAAACTTGGATTCTATTTTTAAATCTTAACTCACTTGGCAGCCATACAACTTATTTAACTTTGTGAGAACTGGGGCGTCTGAAGGCAGCTAATAAGACACCTTTTATCACCCAGGGGCCCAAGCATACAGTTACCTAGAACAGAAACTTTAGAATTTGTTGTTGGATGAAAATTATCTAGCAAACACTTCAATTATGAGTTACTTGGGTCAAAAGGTCAGACACCCAGTCGTGGGTAGTTTGCTTATTAAATGACATGGAGAATTCGATATCACACAGGCTTCTTATAAGCGTCTTTCATGTTTGAAACTATCCTCCCCCTCCATTCCACACACACATATGTTAATGGATTAGTTTTTGTTAAGTGTTTGTTTTTCTACATTTTGTTCCTTTTTTTTTCACATCTTTATTAGAGTATAATTGCTTTACAGCGGTGTGTCAGTTTCTGCTCCGAAGCTTCCCCCCTCCGCCACCCGCAGTCTCCACCCGCGAAGGGGCTTCCTAGTGTGTGGAAACCTTTCCTCTTTCAGAGCTCCCTCCCACTGGTACAGGTCCCATCCCTGTTCTTTTGTCTCTGTTTATTCTGTTTTCTTTTGCCCTACCCAGGTACGTGGGGAGTTTCTTGCCTTTTGGGAGGTCTGAGGTCTTCTGCCAGCGTTCAGTAGGTGTTCTGTAGGAGTTGTTCCACATGTAGATGTATTTCTGATGTATTTGTGGGAAGGAAGGTGATCTCCGAGTCTTACTCTTCCGCCATCTTGAAGCTCCTCCCCACATTTTGTTCTTAATCGAAGCAGCCACTGAGGGACTTCCCTGGTGGTCCAGTGGTTAAGAATCCGGCTTCCAGGGCTTCCCTGGTGGTGCAGTGGCTGAGAGTCCACCTGCCGATGCAGGGGACATGGTTTCGTGCCCCGGTCCGCCAAGATCCCACATGCCGCGGAGCAGCTGGGCCCGTGAGCCATGGCCGCTGGGCCTGCGCGTCCGGAGCCTGTGCTCCGCAACGGGAGAGGCCACAACAGTGAGAGGCCCGCGTACCGCAAAAAAAAAAAAAAAAAAAAAAAAAAAAGAATCTGGCTTCCAATGCAGGGGACGCGGGATAGATCGTGGGTCAGGGAACTAAGACCCTACACGCCGCGGGGCAACTAACCCCACGTGCCACAACGAGCCTGCACACCACAACTACTGAGCCCAACCACTCTGGAGCCTGTGCAGCACACCTACAGAAGCCCCCACGCGGCAACAAAGAAGAACCCACGCGCCACAATGAAGACCCAGCAGAGTCAAAAAAAAAAAAAAAAAAAAGTAGCCATTGACATTTGGCTGGCTGCTATATTTCCTTCCTAATACTCCAGTTACAGGCAGTTGAACCAAAGTGTGGCCTTCATTCAAAATAAAATCTAGATTCAGTAAGATTAATCGTCAGCAAGGTTCTAACATTAGCATATTTTGTTATTTCCATGCTGTTCTAGAGCTCACAATGTTTAAACAGCTTAAATTTTTAGCTTTAATTATCCTCCATCCCTGATTCTATTTATATATATATATTTTTTTAAATATTAGACTTTAACTTGCCCACGATGAAAAAATGTTCTTACCTTCTTTGATTGTCTAATCCTTATTCATCATTAAAGATTCAGCTTAAATACCAATTCCTCAGGGAAGCTTTCCCTGTGTTCCCAAACTAGTTCCTTTAATCTCCTGGATGTCTCCTTTGAGCACCTAGGATAATTAAAATGAATGCTGGTTTTATATCTGTCTCCCCTGTCTTCATGAGGATAGAGACTATGCTGTACTTATCTACTGCTGCATCTGCTTGCACAGTATTCAATGGAAAAATGTATATTTAATAAATGAATATACAACAAAACATATTCCTTTCTCAATATGGATCATATTTATTTATAAACCAGAAGGCTACATAAACCTTGCTTTCATAAGCTACATACATAATAAACCCAGTCCTAATTTGAAGGGTATTACAGTAAGGGTTAGAAATGTTTGGGGTTTTAATGCCAAAGCTAGAACCTCAGATCTCAGTTCTAATTTGGGTAAAATACATTTAAACATGAATTTAATCATACTATAGTGTCTCTAATTGATTAAATGAAGAAAAACTATCTGACTGTAACAACAGTTCAGAGAAATTCTGAGTAGGTATAAATTACTAATTACCTTAGAGAGATATTCTAAACAAAGAGGGACTAATCATAAAATATAAAATTGAAATTTAAGAAATTTAAAGTGTAGAACATAGCACAAATTAGATTAAGAATTTTAGAGCTAAGAAGGAAGCTTAGATTTAAAAAAACAATAGCTGCTATAAAATATTCACTCAATACCTCAATTTTCAATTCAGATGCCTCTGAGACATACCTAAAATACAAAGATTTTGTTTTGAGCCTGCCACTTGGTTAGTACTTCTGATTTTTTGTTTTTTTAACTAATGGCATTTCATTTCAAAGTATGTTCATATAAAACCCATAATAGAACAAGCTATGCTCAGCAAGGAAAATAAGGTTTGCATGTTTTTTATCCTGCATGTCACTACTTTGCATTTTCGTTTGTCTCCTTTAACTGCTGCAAAGATAAACGAGGCCATTTGTATTTTTGTTAGTTTTGATATAAATTTTTGTACACTATTATTAGACTCTCTCATTGTGATGTAAAGGACATATCTAGTACCAGTAGAAAGACTTAGCTTTGGATTAAATCGAATAAGATATACAGGGGGGAGGGCTTCCCAGGTGGCGCAGTGGTTGGGAGTCCGCCTGCCGATGCAGGGGATATGGGTTCGTGCCCCGGTCCGGGAAGATCCCGCATGCCACGGAGCGGCTGGGCCCATGAGCCATGGCCGCTGAGCCTGAGTGTCCGGAGCCGGTGCTCCGCAACGGGAGAGGCCACCACAGTGAGAGGCCCGCGTACCGCAAAAAAAAAAAAAAAAAAAAAAAAAAAAAAAGATATACAGGGGGAAAAGAAATTTCACCAATACCATAGTACGTAATATTTTCATACATCATATAAGGTGACACCAGTAATGTATTAGTGCTGGTACACTATGATACAAACTGAAGCTACCCACAATAATTTTAAAAGCACGATTCTTCAATTTCAAAAATAAATCTAGAGCTAGTATATAGATCTTCTTTACCTAGTTGTCAAAAGCAAGCACTAAACATTTAAATCTAGTATATACACATCACGTGACTGACTTATCCTCCATTAAACTAGGAAACATAAAGCAGCTTTCAAAAAATAAAACCAATAAAATGCTATAGTCTTGAAGTGCAATTAACCCATTTTAGAAGCTATAACTAATGACATATATAGTAAATAGTGTTTTAAGATGGGTTCAGAAATATTTTCATAATGCTTAAGAAAGTTTTACAGCTATTTCTGAAAAGTAAAGTCCTAAAATAGGGAACAGTAAGACACAGTGACGAATCTATTTAGCAGTATAGGTATCTTTGAAGTGAATGTATTTGAATATATTAATGGGAAATGGGAATTTCTCTTTAATGTGAGAACCAACAGAACCTCTTTCTGTCTTAAGATAAATAGGAGTCTTAAACCGGAAAATGCTGTGTGATCCTGCCAAGTCTGAAAACTTGAAAAGGGCATCTAGAATAGGGCTGTGAGCTAGTAAAATCCACGGATTAGCACTTAGTATTATCTAATGCTGTCATATACAAAAATAACATTCTACTAATATTGTTTAAACTAATAGTATACAAGTTAATTTGTGTCTATAAAAATAAATGTTTAAAACTTCCTGGAATAATTCCTTATAAGACAGATTTACTAAGCACAAGTATACAGAAATGTGTCATCAATTAAGCAAACTGTAGTACTCTTTCACCCCTCATCCTCCATTACCCCAACCCCCAGCCTCAGAAATCTAAAATTAAAATTATCTATACAAAGTATGTGTCTTCAGAATGGCTTAAAGGAAAAACACTAACTGGCCTTATAAGTCACAACACCAGAATCAAGTCCCGATGCCTCCATTTTCATTGCCTTTTGAGGGCAAATCACTCAGCCTCTCTGAACCTTCAAGTATTAAGTAGGGATAGTAAATAAGGATAATAATCCTTGCACTCCTCAGTGGGTTGTTTTGAGATTCAGATTTATTTAAGGCAATTTTTGACCTGAAACTTGCTATTGGTAGTATCATTATCTTCCATTTGCATTTGGGATCCCTTTGACAGCAGGGGCTCTAGATAAATCACAGAAAAGCCTATTTGCTAAATGTCAATTCCCAGAAAGATCAATTAGCAGAATTTACAAGGTGTATTGGAAATGTTTTTCTCAATTATTTTTAAAGTTTCAAATGAGTCACATTGGATTGGCAGAACAAAAGAAAACTGGGGAGTCAGAGCTCTAGGTTTTGGAGACCTCAGACTCTTTAACTCTTCCACCTGAGACAGAAGGGGAAGGGACAGGACACAAACACTAGATGATGAAGAAGGGGCTCAGCTACTGTGATCCATTAAGACTGGCTAGAAACAGCTGAAACCAAGGTGGCTTTGAGAATAGTCCGGTCACTGGCCTTTAGTTCATTATACCTTCACTGTAATACGAAAAATCACTACCGCTTACGCCATGACAATTTCCAGGAGGACCATAAAAGGCCAAAAAGTGGGCAGCGGCCCAATTCCTGGGAAATCCCACCCTTCCCCAAAATAGCAAGAATATTCCTCCCACTCGTTAGCCTATGAAATTACTTAGCCCATAAAAACCATCGACCCCACGACCTGGCGCTGCTCTCGCCTTCTGAGAAGGACAGAATTCTGCCTGTGGAATGTGTATCTCTAAATAAACTTGCTTTCCCTTTACTCTGGCTCGCTCTTGAATTCTTTTCTGTGAGGAGCCAAGGACTCTCACTTGGTGGTCTGTCCTAAGGACTCCTGCAGGTCCCAGGACAAGACATCTCCCTCTCTTGCAACACACCCAATCTCCTCCCTCACTCTGGTCCTCAGACTCCATGTTCTTAAGTATTACCAATCCAGGCCCATATGTCAACTTGCCTTTGTATCTTTCCCTCTGCAGAGAGTCCCCCTCGGCACCCCAGTTCCCTCTAGTTCTAGCAGCAAGGAGCTGCGTAGAAACAAATATTCCTCAAAATGCTGTTACAGACAACATGAAAATGAGACAAGTAAAATCTCCGAGAACTATGAACACCCACCAAAAAGCACTGCATTCACTTTAAGTGCTGTTAAACTGGACATGAATACATTCAACAGAAGAACACAGTCATTTAATAATTTTAAGAAGAATGTTCCTTAAAACTAAGTTTTGGTAAACTGGATCAATTTGACCAACAAGATACTTGAAAAAGCTTACAAGCACGGGAACCATTTCCTAATGGTCTTTGAAATGTTCAGTGCTTAGCACATTCAAAAGATGTTTGGCTGAATTGGAATGAAATAAAAGAGAAATTTGATGTCTATTTTATTTCAACCTGTTAAATTTTAATTAAAATCAATTACCACTTCAGGTTTAAAATATGAAATGGACTAAGATAGTTGACATTCTAAAATAAGAAGAGGTTTTACAGATAGGTAATATATATTTTGCACTCCTACTTATTTTGAACTAAGTAGGAATCTGAATTAAAAAGCTTTAACTACCATACCAAACAAAATATCATCATCAATATGCCCTGTGACTCAACTACAGTGGAATTCGTATGGCACATGTACAATTACTTCTCTTTCAAAATCCAAATATTGATTAACCGGAATGACTGTTTGGTATGGATGATGCTATGTTGTAGTAAATTTAACTTTCACTTTAAACTTTTCATGACTGCACTACCTTTTTTGGTTATTGTTATTTAAACCCATGATGATTAAAATACTTCTGAAAAAGACGTATCCACATTCCTGCTTCAAAAAGTATATTCTAGGGAGCAAAGATATTGATGCCTTCTCAGGGTTATCATTATGAATAGTAATTATCACTGTACCTCACCGTAGAATGGGGGTGGGGAGATAAGATCTAGGCAAAATCTTTGCTCATCTTATTACCTAATCTCAGAACTGAGATACCATGCAAACCAAACATTATTTGCTTTATTAATTTCTATTTCAATTGCTATTTAAACCAGCATTTATAAGTGTAGAAAATCAATATGTTTGAAAATAACTTCAAGTGCTGCATGCCTCAGAGAATGAAGCAATTACCATGATTAAAATCATAAGACAGAATAATAGTTTTTACTGACTTCAGACAGTTCATACAGAGGCAGACACTAGGGATGGAATAAACAGGTGAAAATGAAGAGCTTCTACTTTTCCCCTTTCTATGTTTTCTCCATTAATGAAGGCCAATTGAAAATGAAATAGGGAAAAAAGCAGGAAGCATGGTAGCCTCTTAAAGTATCTACCAGCTGCATAACATAATAGTTAAGAAAATAGATCCTTGAGTCAAATTACCTGTGTGGATTCACTTAACTAGCTACTATTCTTGGGAAAGTTACTTAACCTCTCCGTGCCTCAGTTTAGGCCTCTATAAAATGGAATAAAAATATTACTTACTTCATTGGGATGTGGTGATAAAACTAAGCAGGACCCTGTGGGGCCCTCCTGGGCACAAATCCTTTCCGTGTCCCCCATGTTCCCCATTTCTTGTTTGTAGGAAATAGGCTTCATTCAGCCTCCTAGATTCAAACAGTTGCTAATCTAGGAAGGGAGGGGATGCAGAGACAAGGGAGGATCAGTCAAGAAACAATAGTGCAGGGTTTCCCTGGTGGCGTAGTGATTGAGGGTCTGCCTGCTGATGCAGGGGACACGGGTTCGTGCCCCGGTCTGCGAGGATCCCACAAGCCACGAAGCGGCCGGGCCCGTGAGCCATGGCCACTGAGCCTACGTGTCCGCAGAGGCCCACATACCGCAAAAAAAAAAAAAAAAGAAACAATAGTGCAGCGAAGGGTCAGGGTACCGGTTCCTCCACAAGGAATATACATGACAAAGTACCTTTGAGTTATTCTGCAGAAACTAAGGCCCCCTGGCCCCCGCCCAGGTGGAGGAGGTAACTTCAGGCTGAGCATAAGATTCCTGGAGCACCACCCTGTTATCTCACCACCAACCAATCAGAAGAAAGCCACACCCCCTGCAGCCCTCACCCCCAATTTTGCCTGTTAAAAACTTCTCCCCCCAAACCATCAAGGAGTTCAGGGTTTTTGAGCACAAACCACCCGTTCTCCTTGCATGGCCCTGCAATAAACCTTTATCTGCACCAAACTCTGACCTTTTGGTTTGTTTGGCCTCTTTGTGGGTGGGGCACACAACAATGTTTGGCACACAGTAAGGATTACATATTGTTATTATTATTATTATCTCACCAGGCAGTCTCTCTCTGGATTGTGTCTATACTTAACAAGAAATACTTTTTTTTAGATATGAGCTCAATTTGATGCCAATTAACCACGTTATATTATGACCGTTAACACTATAAGGATCTGATCCAATGGAGTTTAGTATTTACTGTACCAGGAGTACCTTGTTGAAATAACTGAACCCTAAGGACAGAAATATCACAAGGTGTCGAGGAATAATTTTTCCCAGGTTTTTTACTAGAAGAACAGAAGTAGAAATGATGGGAAAGCACCAAGTGTGAGTCCCTTTAGTGCTACAATAAAAAAACAATAGAAGCTTTTTTGATTATTCTGCCACACTTTAAGGAATTATTCTGCATTTGTAGAGGCACTAAAAGGTTACTGAGCTATTAAGCAATAAAAAAGTTACTGCATTCTTCTGAACAACTGTTTTACATATGTGCTAAGTGAATAGAAAATGTATTGGTTCATTATTCATTCACAGATAGTTTTTGCAATATTTTACCGTGTAATTATTTTCAATCCAAAAGTATTCCAAATTTCTGATAACTTCATCATTCATGACGAAAGATTTTTATCAGGTATCACCGCCTGACAAATGACAGTTGAGAAAAAGGAGCCAATGTTTAAACCGGATTAGGTAACAAAAAATATCTTTAATAGAAATCAGGAAAAAACAGTATCATTAATTCTTGGCCCTATGCAAACAATGGGCATCCCTGGGGAAAGAAGCACCTCAAAGTGAGGCAAACTTTGAAAACAATGTTCATGCTTTACATACTAGATTCAAATAAATTTAAAAAAAAAAGCCTGGGCTTCCCTGGTGGCACAGTGGTTGAGAGTCCACCTGCTGATGCAGGGGACACGGGTTCGTGCCCTGGTCTGGGATGATCCCACATGCCACGGAGAGGCTGGGCCCGTGAACCATGGCCACTGAGCCTGTGCGTCCGGAGCCTGTGTTCTGCAACGGGAGAGGCCACAGCAGTGAGAGGCCCGCATACCGCAAAAAAAAAAAAAAAAAAAAAAAGCCTGAAAAGTACATAACATAAAATCAGAAACCCATTATCCCAATGCTACTGTCATAAATTGATAATGTTCTAGATAATAATTCTGATGACCAAAGAAAAGACAAGTGACAGTTTTGTTGGCATTTAATGAAGTTAAGGTTTAGGATATAATTCTCTCTTACCTTGATCCCCAAAACTCTTATGGAAAAAATCATGACTACTCCTGTCACTATCATTTATCACTTAACAACCTCCCAGCGAAGAGGCTTGTACTTGTACTTTTTTTTTTCTTTTTAGTTTATTAATTTATTTATTTATTTTTGGCTGCGTTGGGTCTTCATTTCTGTGCGTGGGCTTTCTCTAGTTCAGGCAAGCGGGGGCCACTCTTCATCGCGGTGTGTGGGCCTCTCACTATCGCGGCCTCTTTTGTTGTGGAGCACAGGCTCCAGACCCGCAGGCTCAGTAGTTGTGGCTCATGGGCATAGTTGCTCCGCAGCATGTGGAATCCTCCCAGACCAGGGCTCAAACCCGTGTCCCCTGCATTAGCAGGCAGATTCTCAACCACTGCACCACCAGGGAAGCCCCGAGGCTTGTACCTTTTAAGATTCTCTTCAAAAAGTCAGACTAAAAGTGAATGCATTGCATTTTACCACGATTCTCCTCAATTTCCTACTTTTTCCCAAAAATATTATCAGCAACGCAGACATGAAAATTACTTTAAGAATTTAATGTTGACTGATTTTGAGCAAATGGTCAATTTACTTACAACAGGCTGAAATGCATGAAATTGCCAAAAAGCTCAACCTCTGTATCCACGTATTCAACAAAAACATTGACCATTGCTTGCTGTGGAACACGCACATTGTTGGGCATGGCAGAAATAAAGACTTGGGGGGAATTCCCTGGTGGTCCAGAGGTTAGGAATCCATGCTTCCATTACAGGGGACACAGGTTCGATCCCTGGTCAGGCAACTAATATCCCACATGCTGCGATGCAGTCAAAAAAAATGTTTTTTAATTTAAAAAAAAAAGAAAGACTTGGAGTATGCTCTGAAGGTCTACATGAACTATAGCTCCAGATTAGATTAGTGGGGGAAGAATAAAAAAAAGAGTAGTGGTTGACATAGCCATAAAAAAACATCATCATCAGAATAAAATGTTCCTGACTGACAACATACATTTTCACTTAAAATGCTGGGGGGAGTGGGGTGGGTCTGGAGAGCAAGGCATAATCCTGTTTTCTCTCCATTAACTACTAACCCAGTTACTATACCATAGAGAGAGAAGGGTAGTGCTCAGTACCAGGCAACCACATATCTTTAAAAGTGATATAAGATCATATCAGCAAGGTAGATGGGACAACACAAATGATCAAATTTATTTCACTACCTTGTGCAATTCTTCAATATCATTTTTAAAGAGTAACCTTGGATCACTCCTAAAATGAATAAAACAGTAACAACAGCAACTACCATTCATTGAGTACCTATTACATGCCAGGCACAATGCTAAGGAGCTTTACACACACCATCTCTTAACCTTTATGTCAACCTGCAAGGTAAGTCCCATCTCCCACATTAGAGATAAAGAAACTAAGGTTCTGTCATTCAGTGACTTGCTTATGGCCACACAGCTGTTAAGATGTAGAGCCAAAATTGGAATACAGATCTGTCTGATTGCAAAGCTCACACCTTCTTTCCATTATCGTTCACTGCCTTGTCAACAGTGCATTCAGTATCCCTTAAGGCAGACATTCCATATCTGGGCATCTTGAGCTATCAATCACTTAGTTCTTTTATTAATGTGAAACATGCCTCACGGTAACGTATTCCTTTGTTCTACTTATTCCTTTTGAGCCTACAGAGCACAAGTCTGCTGCTGCTTCTACACCACACTTCTTTAGATACTGGAAATTGCTATAAGGCCCTGCTACAAGTTTCTTCTTATATTTTGTCTTTTCACCCACAGAGGCAGCAGCAAAGGATGAGGGCCATAGGGATGGGAATGGGAACAAAGGAGTGGTAGCAACTAAAACGACAACAAGTCAGTAATAAAAGGCAATGCATATATAAGGAATGTATCTAAGCCAGGATATCCTCTCTCAAGAAACACTTATTAACATAGTTACTGATTCCACTAGGCCTGAATGGTCCAGCAGTTGCAGTGGCTATACCATTAAAATAGGTACAATGTAGAACTCAAGTTAGGCATTCCAAAAGCAATTGAGATATCAGACAGAATTCCTACTGTACTTTGAAACATGGGACCAAAATCTCTGCCAGATTCTATTAAAAAAAAAAACCAAACAAACCTATCTTTTACATAACACTTTAGACTTTACAAAAATATTATTAAAGAACACTAAATATATAATTAGAAAAATATTTGCACTATTGATTCATTCAGCCAGAAGATTCTGCAGTTTCAAATGCAAATTATAATACTCAAGATATGCATATTTTAACTTTCCTTGCTTTGTTAAATGTGTTAAATTAGAAGCTGGACTCGATGAATATGAATATAATTGGATACATTTATACATTTGCTTTAGTTCAAAGTTTAACTCCGTTAAATTGCAGGTTTCACAATTGAGGGAACTCAAATAAACATATATAAAATATAGTGCTATCATGGAGATCCAAAGAAATGCACTGCTTGAAGTAAATCCTTTTTCTTTCTACCACTGCCAGGACTTTTCACACTCAACTGTAAATGGTGCTTTTGCTTTAACTTATACTTTATATTAGGTGAAATTAGAAAAACTAAAGGTGAAATACAAAAATATTCTTGCTATATGCAAATCTGTGTCAAGGGCTTCACTGAATAAAATTCATCCTAAATAATAATTGTAAATGCACAGTTTCCCTGCTTGCCTTCATGGGATAATTATTTGTTAATCTGGCTTAACAGAAACAGAAACAGGGAAAATTATTAATCATCTCATTAAAGAAAAGAGTAACACATCCCTGTCTTTTGAACATGGAAATGGTGCCTCATCAATAAATCGACTTCTACATACTTAAAGGGAGAGCCCATCAAGATGGTAATGTTCTTTAATTTATTGATGGCTTGTTCTTTTCCCCAGCAGTTAGCCTTGGCTTTGGCTAATAGGATTAATGTCATTTTAATCAGGTAGTCATCCTTGTGTCTGTGTGAAAAGTAGTCAGTTGAAGGGGAGCAGAATCTCCACCCCAAAATATGTCACTTTGGCATGAGGATCATTTTGAGATAAAGGCAATCAAAACCCAGAAGATTCAGGAAAAGCTCTTTACCTCTCCCCCTCCCCCTCAACTGCCTAAATTTACATTGGAAGGAAGGCCTGTACCTAGAAGAGAGCTTTGACCAGAGATACCTTTTTACCTAAGAAGCTTATCTGCATAGCAAGACAACCTTTAGTTTTCCAAACATCTCCTCTCTTCTTCCTGTGAATGGCCTTCCTCTCCTTTTTATCCCCCAGACCCCTATCTATCCCTTTCCTTAGCTCAGGATGTTATATAGATCTCAATTACCTGACTGCCTTTGGGTCTCACATTTATGGGACTCCCATACATCCAAAATTAAATTTGTTTTTCGCTTGTTCATCTGTCTTATGTCCATGTGATTATTAGACCAATTGAAGAACCTAGAAGGGTAGAAGGAAATTTTCCCCTCCCGTACACAGTGTATATTTGCAAAGGGTTGAATACCTATCTCTGAATAACTATCTCTGAAGAGACCAGTCATCAACTAGTAAACAACATGCCACTTACAAACAAGAACAGGCGATATTAGACAGCTATCATTTTAATTTGGCAGAAAAATTGCAATGCTTCCTTAAGATATTTACAGCATTTTCTAACTTAAAAATCTGGGAAGAAAAATGAGAAATTTATGACAGGAAGACAAAAATCTTTTTATAAGGAGAGGTTTTTGCCACTAAAAATGTTTAATGATTAACTGCCTCCAGGATAAGTGGGACCAGCCCATACATAAAGTCAGGATTAATGATGGGGTAAGAAGAAATGTGTTTTCCTTACCAAAGTGTCTTTAAATAAATCTTAAAATATTATTTTTCATATTTCATAACCACAACTGAATTATAAGGAGACTGTTAAAGCTTGCTAGATTTTAAGAGTTCTGGCTTGAGTAATGAATGGTGTGATCAGTGTTTTCAATGAATGGGGGTTCAGAGAGGGTTAGTATATTGATGTAAAATAGCACTTCCTCTACAATGTGTTAAATATCCCTGAAAAATCTGTGTGTCCACATAAATCTCCTAGACTCACTGGGGTCACTGTTATCCACAAAATCATATGACACAGAGCTATCACCGTGTACTATGGTGGGTTAGGAAGTTTGATTATCAAAAACAATTTAGCATTTAGATCTTCAGAGTTTATATATAAATCAATGACAATTTTACTATTGACATTAAAAGGATGGGATTTATTTTATGTTATCTTCTTTCGGCTGAAGCCGAAAGAAAAAAATTTGACTTTCCAAAAAGTAAAGGAAAAGTGAAATAAACGACTGAGTGAAAAATACTAATATGATTTAAAAGGTGTGACAGAGTGACTATTACCTTCAAATTGTGCATTTAAGCATGTTTAATGAAAAATAAGCCACTTCACCTATGTAAAGCTTATGCATAACTGAAAAGAAGGAATTGACTGATGGCAGTTTAAATGGTTACAATATGTTTTCATTTAGCATATGTAGTCAAGAATTATGAATGTAGATTTTAGATGCCTATTGATAGAGCAATTTTGAAATTCATCTTTGTACTACTTATGAAATATATTTGCTAATAAAATTAATGGAGTAACAGAGTACAGAAAGAATACTGAAATTAGTTATTGGCATATTTGAAAGGACGTGTGCTTGGGGGAGCTGGAAAAATATATATTTGAATGTTAATCCACCATTTACTCACTTTGTAATTTAAGCAAGTGCTTTAACCTCTTCAAACCTCAATTTACAAATCTCGGGTTACCTATCTCATAGGGCTGTATGAGGACTGCATAAATTATGCCACTCGACTAATAGCATTGCTACTTTTCTACCTCTTCCCAAAATACTTCTAAAGCCCCTACTTATTGACAAATAATTGATATGCTAATTAATAAAAGCTTTTATACATTCAGTAAATCATGTTTCCTAAGGTCCTCTACTGGACAATGCTGTTAACCTACTCCCAATCATTATATTTCTTTCAAAGAAAAATTCTGTAATTCAAACTTTTTACTAATTTAGAAGAATCCTTCTACAGCCATCTTTTACTAACTTATATTTCACATAAGTACATTACCAATAATAACCCTTCCAAAGTTTAGTATACATCAACATAGGGAAACAGGAACATAAGCAACTTAATTAAACTAGTGCACCTTGGGTAAGAGTTATCAGGTCGAAATGCCTGCACCATAATACTCATCATGCTTGACTCAGTTGATCTAGTTAGCCAAGATTGTTACCTCCTACCACCTCCAAAGTTGCTTTCTTTACCCTAAGTCTGTATTTTCAAATATAAGGAGGCAACCTTCAGTCACACCTGGATTCAGGGCCTAGCTCTGCCATTTACTGGGTGCATGATTTGGGTAACTGGTTGACTTCATTTAGCTTCAGTTTCCTCATCTTTAAAATGGGGAAACTCGGGGTTTCCCTGGTGGCACAGTGGTTGAGAGTCCACCTGCTGATGTGGGGGACACGGGTTCATGCCCCGGTCCAGGAAGATCCCACATGCCATTGAGCGGCTGGGCCCATGAGCCATGGCTGCTGAGCCTGCACGTCCGGAGCCTGTGCTCCGCAATGGGAGAGGCCACAGTGGTGAGAGGCCCGCGTACCGCAAAAAAAAAAAAAAAAAAAAAAATGGGGAAACTCTACCAACCACACAGGGTTATTGCCAATACTAAATGAAATTATATGTATAAAGCACCTACTAGGCATTTAATACATGTCAGTTTCCTCCCCATATGGAACTGCTCAGTTAGGACTCCAAAAGGAGTTCTAATGGATTTTAAAAGCTGTAAACAACATAAAACTCCACAAATATTTACTACATCACTACTATATTCTACGTCGGTGCTGGGATTGCAGATATAAATTAAAAATACCTAGCATAGGGCCTGGAACCTAGATGCTCAATAAATGCCAGTTGTGTTTCTTTCCAGCCCAAGGAGTTTACTATGAAACAAAAGAGACATAAAACTCCCATACAATATTAAAAGCAAGAAAACTGCGAAAAGAAATGTGTTATGAGAGTGCCAAAAAAAAGAATAATTCCAATGGATGGGAGGGACATTATGGAAAACAGTGACCTTTACAGTGGCTTGAAGGAGGAGGGCATTCTGTGAATGAGGAATATCATGAACAGAGGCAAGAATGTTTGCAATGCACTGGGAAATATAAACAGAGTTAGGCCAGAGTGCTGAATGTTCAGGTTTGTGGGGGATGGAGAGTGGGGAGGAAGGGAATGACAGGCAGTGTGGATGGAAAGCCAGGCAGCTAAGAAGACTGCCTGTCACACTGAGCTGGACCATTGCTAGACAACAAGGAACAACATGATTCAATTTATTTTTTGAATAATAATTCTGGAGGCACTTTCAAGGGATAAGAGCATACAACCTGGGAGGCTCTCCTAAAACTCCTGGCCTATAAACATGGAAGTGGAGAGGGAATAAAAAGAAGAAGGCGATTATTTCAAGAGACAGTTCATTGGAGAGAGTGTGGAACACGGATGAATGGAACACAGTGAGCCAGCTTCATCTACTTCCTGAGTTCTTCTTGTGTTTGTCCTCCGTTTCTCAATTCTAAATTTCTCAATTCCCAGTAAGCCATCACATGATGGGCTTTGTGTGACCTTATTTGGTAAGAGGGTACCACCAGCATGAAGGTGAAGGGAAGAGGAGACCCTACAAATGCTTAGAAGAGCCCAAAGAACCATGCAAATGGGTAACTCATTTCCCTCTGATAAAGAAGAAAGTATGGAGAGTGCAAGCCCATCTACACACATAGGACAATCCTACCAGATGGCACACAAAGCAGAGTAAAGAATAAAGAAAAAGGGGTTGCACAAAGAATAATGATTAAGTATGAGTCTGGAGTCTGATTCCCTGAATGTGACCCACCAACCTCACCCCTCAGTGGTTGTATGAATTTGAGCAAGTCATTTCAACTCTCTGAGCTTCAATTTCTTCACTTCAAAAAAAAGAGAGAACAAGAGAAGCTACCTTCTTTGGTTGTTATAAAGATTATGTTTTAAAAAAAATAAAAGTTAATTTTTTTTTTAAAAAAAGATTATGTGAGATGATTCAGGCAAAGGGCTTAGAAGAACACTAAGCACATGATCAGTAACTGTTATCTTGGTGGTAGTAGTGTAGTAGAAAGACACTTTCAAAAGGAACAAAAAGACACTACCAGTTAATAACTGGGAGGAGAGATGTTTTTCAAAGCAGAGAATAGATTGGCAATTTATTTTCAAAATGCTAAGCAATTAGTTCTGATTTGTTGAATCTACAACAGGGTGTGACTTAAATAACAGGTAGAGATTCAAAGAGAATAGAGGCAATGGACATTTAAAAAGAAAAATAGCATCCGGAGAACCATCATTAGTGAAATGTGATGTCTCCATTCCATTAGATATCCACATTGGAGCAGAAGGAAAACAGATTTATGCCAAAAAATGAACAAACTAACATGGGGAAAGGCAACCGCAGGATAGAAAGAAATCTGAGACTGCCAACCTTATCCCAGGACATAGGCCCTGGAATGAATCTGGACCTCATTTCCTCATGGGTAAGATAAGGAGATCAAGTAAGATCAATGATTCTCAGTGGAGAAGGTGGCTCCCCTACTTCAGGTGGGATACTCATCAGATCATGTGAAATGCACTGCCCCTCCCCCCAAAAAAATACAGAAGACAGCTTCTGTCACCCGGATTTTCTTATAATGCCTTACAAGGGAGGTATGTCCTACTTGGTAAGCCATTAGCACTATTCTCATATGCCATATCATCAGGGACATTTGGATGGAAAAAAAATTGACACTCCAGATCTGCACTGTCCAATACAGTAGCCAGAAGTCATGTGTGGCAACCGATCACTTGAAATGTGGTTAGGTGGAATTGAAATGTGCTTTACATGTAAAATACACACCAGTTTGAAGAGTTTGTACCCCCAAAATGTAATATATGTCATTAATAACTTTTTATTGATTGCATATTAAAATGATAATGTTCTGAATATGTTGGATCAAATAAAACAGATTATTAAAATGAATTTCACCTGTTTCTTTTACTTTTTAAATGTGGCTACTAGAATATTTTAAATTACATGTGTGTCTCACATTATATTTCTTCGAGACAGCTCTGCTCTAGTTGAAATTTTTACATGCCTTCTGGTGCAATAATTCTATGCTATCATGACTCCACTGTTAAAAGGGTAAAATAAAGTATAACTAGTTCTTGCATCTTTGTGGGGAATAACACAAAAAAATGTTTTAAAAGTTCCAAACATAAAAGACTGACACTAAATACCACTATGTACAAAAGAACATTATAAGCACCAACATTAATTTTAAGAAAATGAAATTTAAGTTTATTGCTTAAAAGCATTCACACACTGACAGTAGGAAAAGAAAAGTTCATGCCCAAGGTAAAATATTCTTTTGTTTCAATTAAACTCTTAAATTAATGTTGAACATAATTTGACAAAAATTAGATATTTAATTGTTTTAGGAACGTAATTGTTTTAGAAGCCGCTCATTGGTGTAGGAAAAACATTGTCTCTTAAAATTAAAAATGACACCATACCATTTTTCTAAGAAGTAATTAAATCATGGTTGGCAATTTAACATAGTCAAAAATATTCTCTACAATATTTTATTTCCTGAATACAGGCAGGAACTTTGAGTTGTAGAAAGTAAGAACATTAAACTTTATTATACATGATAACGGAAAGATGAGTACTACAGAGGAAAAGGACATGGGCAAAAAAGATCTATGCAACGAGGGGAGCAGTGTAAGCACTTAGGGAATGACATTTTTAAACTTCTCTGACCGTGAATAAAAGCTTTGGTTTGGGAGTCAGACAGACTTGGCTTAAATCTACTCTACCTAACTCCAAATCCCAATGTCTTAAGCATTTCATGTATCTTCGTGTGTGTGTGTGTGTGTGTGTGTGTGTGTGTGTGTGTGTGTATATATATATATATATATATGTGTGTATATATATATATATATATATATATGATTATATGATATATATATATGATTATGATTCTGAATTTGTATATAAACACAGCACCTGCTCTTCACCCCTTGGCCAAACTTCCTGAATAAATAATTGACAACTGCTTCCTTACAAAATACTCCTCAGCACATATTTGCCAAGATGTATTTATCCACAACATTTTGGCCTACTAACATTTTTTCCTTATAAATCCTTTCATTATAATTTCTCTAAAATACTTCTCTTAGCTGCGTACATCCTATAAAATCTGACACTCTACGTGATGTAGATGTGGTATTGGGTTTCAGTTTTTCCCCTGTAATTAACAAATGAGAATTATATGCAGCTATGAAGATTCAAATATATGACTCAAAATTTGATGATAAACATTAGAATCCAAATTTTCTGGCAGGAGAAGTACCTTCTCTGGTAGCACATTTAAATACTGACTTAGGGAAATTCATTACAATTCTGTATAGGCTTAGTTCCAATATTAGAAATATGCCTCTAGGCTCATTTGTACAAGAATTTCTTATTCAGCATCTCAGCTGCACAGATTTCCACACAGAAATGAGCAGGTAAAAATGGTTGGAGCTTCATAATGAGTTAACATTAACATAATTACTTTCCACTTCATCTATTATGGTACACTGCTTGACTCTCTCATTTCTTTTCATTTCAATCATTCCTTTAGAACACCCACAAGGCCCTGTTAAAGAAATGAGACTTTAGAGGCTCTGCTATAGAAACTGAGGTGAACTAAACACTTTTGAAATTTTCCCTTAGAAATGATCAAATGTTCCACACTACCATAAATGATATAATTTTGTACTCTAATATAATATTTCTTTACATCTCTTAAAACAATGTATACAATTAGATAATGGCATGAAAATGATTTACTTTGGCATCACAAAGTGTGACTATAAAATACCTATCCTGTTTCGTTTTATAACAAACAGAACTTAATCTTCCAAATGTGAAATGCCTATCACAGTTATCTCAGGGGCTAGATACACACTATAATTATGCTGCCACTGCTGAAAACATCTCTGAACGTCCTTTCTGGATGAAGGAATTACCTTCAGGGACAGTTTACCCCCCAAACAATAAAACATGTCTCATTGCTTTATATTTTAAGGCTAGGATTTGATTAATTTTGTCACCCATCTTATTCATCAAATTTAAGGCATAAAATGTCGGATGTTTCTAAAGATTACTTCCACTCTCAGAAGAAGAAGATTTACTACCAGCAAGGATGGATATTCAAGAGAAAAAGCACTTGAGTTCAAATAAAAGCCCCGGTGCTTACTATCAAGCAAATGATTGGGCAGCTTGCTGAAATTCTGAGTCAGAATATGTGGTAAATAAGATGACATCTGTAAAAGTACCAGCATGGTGCCTAATAAGAAGTAAGGGATCAATAGGTGAACACACTGTATTTACACTGTGGGAAATAAATTCTAGAAGCCACACATGAAAAACCTTAGTAAAATAGTTCTGATGTGTTGCCTGCTCTATTTTAATTACAGAATTATCCTATTTGATACCATACACACGTCCCTGAAGGTAGCATAAATATTTTTATAACCAAAATCCAAGTCTCCTTTTTACTTACAAAAATGCAATCAAAACTTTTGACCACCTACTATTTCTAGGCACTATTCTAGGCACCAAAGGAGAAAAAGAAAACACAGTGCCCTTAAAAAGTAAAATTGACTAGTTACTTTACTTTGACTTGATCAATCGGGGAGGCTACACTACCTCACCCTGAAGGTCATTTGCTGCTCCCACAGCTACACATACACATACACACACACACACACACACACTCTTACACAGTAAGCTGCTAGTAAGATGTAAACATGTTCATCCATGAAGCTATTTATACAGTTGCTTTGGGAACTGGTCATTACCTAATGTGACATATATTTCAGATTTTTATATCCATACTTCGCAAAACACCCTTACCTAATATATAATAACTGATATCTAAAATACGAGTGCTGGGCTTCCCTGGTGGCGCAGTGGTTGGGAGTCCGCCTGCCGATGCGGGGGACGCGGGTTCGTGCCCCGGTCCGGGAGGATCCCGCGTGCCGCGGAGCAGCTGGGCCCGTGGGCCATGGCCTCTGGGCCTGCGTGTCTGGAGCCTGTGCTCTGCAACAGGAGAGGCCACAGCAGTGAGAGGCCCACATACAGCAAAAAAAAATAAAAATAAAAAAAATAAATAAATAAATAAAATACGAGTGCTTGGCTTCCCAGTGACATCATTTTTCTTTAAAGCACAAAAGAAAAGGAATACATTGCATGTGAATTTTATTTACCACTCTTTAGGCTAGAATGTCTCTATTCCTTATATTAAGTGTACCTGTACTGCTGTAAAATGAAATTAATCAAGTGCCTTAAGATTGGAAGTTGAGAAATATAGTCATCATGCAAAATAATATTTTGCAGCTATTTTTTTTCTATTCTGTAATGAGTATAAATAATTGGTCTAGGTCAGCCTGATTACTTAGCCTATCAGAGGAAAGAAGAATAGTTAGTCATTAATTATATCATTAAATTATGCAAAATCCTAGACTGTTTTGCTAATAAACTAGAGTATAACTAGCTATTTAATTATATGGAAATCAATATGCCTTTGAGAACAGTCATTTATCATGAGAAAAATTCATTCCATAACCAGACAGCCTTTTATGAGTACCTTAAACTCTGGACAACAAAAGTTCTCTAAATCATTTAGATTATATAATCCTATAAGGCAAGGACTCTGGGTACAAAGTCTTGTCTAGCTTTCAAGGCCCTGAACACCACTGTAGTTAAGACTCCATGCTCAACCACAGTGGTGCAATTGTAAAAACAAGGCCAATGTCAAATGTGACACTCAGACACTACCCTCACAGTAGAGAAGAACTTACTGTATTAGAGTTAAGTAGATAACTGTATTTATAACTAAATAACATTCTTTTGGATAAAAGCAAGTACCTTAAATTTTTTAAATCTTTTAAACATAAAATCTAAAACAAAACCTGATAAGACAATATACTTCCAAAGCAATGAATATTTAAAATCTTAAAAAAATTAACTTTAATTTAGTAATTAAATAAAATATATTTAATTTTAATAAAATATAGAAATATCTTCCTTCTATTTTGGCATTAGCCCCGGTGGGGTAGGAGAGGGTGAAAGGTGATTAGAAAAGTCTTTGGTCCCCTTCTCTTTTAGAAAAGTCTTTCGAATCACCAAACATGGGTGGTGATTGGGTTTTCCATGTAACCCAAGAATTTTTAGGTGGTTTTACTGCCCCTCTGGGGTCAGCTCAGGTGGCCATGGGGGAAGGGAGAGATCTCTTTCACCTCTATTTGGAAGGGGGCAGGTAGAGGATAGAAGGCAGGGCCCATGCTCTGTCTACATAGTAACAATAGAAACTGAGGAACCTTGTTAGAGCTTGCCCTTGCCCTTCCTCTCTCTCAATTCTCAGAGGCTTTTTAACATTCAGTGGATTCACTACACTGGCTACATTGGCTTGGTTTTACCACTCTGTACTAATTTACACAGAGGCAGCACAGCATAAAGATTAGATAGAGTATGATCTCCAAAGCGAGACTACCGTAGGCTTCAAACACTGGTTCCACCACTTACTACATGTGGAACTCTGAGCAAGCAAGCTCTCTGGACCTCAGTTTCCCCACTTATAAAATGGGAATAATAACTGTACCTACCTCATGTTGCTGTGATGGTGAAATTATTTCATGTAGTAAAAGCACTCAGAACAATGCTCAACACATAGTAAGTGTCCAATTAATATTAGCTATATTTATTGTTGCTGTTGTCATTATTATTATTATATTATTTCCTTACTTCCTAGCACACACCTTCTTTTTGGATTGAACCAGCTTCCTCCTTACCATTTTTAAAATTCCATTTTTTTATTCCCCTCCCAGTAACATCCTTTAAAATCCAATTCAACTGTCATCTACTCCACAAAGTCTTTCCTGCTATGGAAGAGACAATTTAACATAGTAATAAAAATGCCTCTGGAATCACAAGGCTCTCTCTCAGTTCTGCCCTGACCAGCTATAATTCCTTGGACAAATTATTTAACCTCTCTCAGAAGATCAAACAAGAAAAATTTAACTTCCTTGAAATCAAGGTATTTTATACTTTCTTCCTATATTCTCCATACTTAATTATAGTGTTGAGTAAATAATAGGAACTCAGTAAACAACAGTTAATTGAACAGTAGGCCTGTCTTCTCTGTTTCTTTCCAGCATGCTCTACAATAGAGTATGGAAGAAAAGTTGACTATTTATGACCTAACATGTTTTCATTTCCATTAAGAATTATTTTTTTGAAAATATGATCAAAAGATAAAAGTAATATTTACCAAATATGCTTGGTTTTCCTAATGTAGCATACTACTAAAATTTAAATGAGGGTTTCCATCTGTATCAGATATAGAAAGAATCTGCAAGCTTGAATATTACATGTTCCTGTATTTTACCATATTGCTTTTAATATCCATTTTGAATACCATATCTGGTCATTTTCTTAAATGTATTAATTATGCATGCATAACTACTAAAGGGAAAGCTTAGAGTTACTAGAAATTTAAGGAAAGGAAGCACATGACACCTACTTCAAAATACTTCTTCAAGATGTATCTCAAACTGTTGAGCAGAATACTAGTCTAACTAGTTGATACAGATCACCAGCCAAGAAGTACATGGTGAATGTTGCAATCTAAATGCAGCAGATTTAAAGAAACAATATTTACATTGAAACATTCCTTGACAGACTAGATTCTCAGTAATGTTGAGGAAATCTTGTTGTCTTCAATATGATCATGTAAGAGTATAAAGCACATAAAGTACTGCTTTCAAGCATATCGCTGGATGGTAATAAATCCCTTTGAAAAGTCAACCAGTTGAGTAAGTGAAAGACCTACAGACACATCTGAGTTTTCTGGACTCACTCTTATATAGTGAGATATATATTAATACCTGAATCTAACCCTTTAAATTTTTTGACCAGTCTTGGAGAGGACTGTGTTTGCCTTCCTATGTCAAATGTAAGTACTACACTACTCATTTTAACACAAGGCTATGAAAACAGAACCAAAATACATATTTAAAATATATACTTAATCATAATTTTTGACCTTAACTATAGCTTTAAATACTAATTAAAATAAAAATATAACACCAGTTTTACAAACACATTACAAAGAGCAATTAAAGATAATAGAAAATCTTCCTTCAAATACCCTCACAGTGTTTTCTCTATATAAATCTCTTATGACACTCTGCATATTATTCATTAATTTTTTAATTTCAAAAGTCCTTCAATTTATCACTATATCTACTTTACAAGCTAAATTCATGCCTCCATACAGAACTTCCATGATTTGTGTCTCCCCCTCAAAAGTATGCATTTCCAAAAAATGTCCCTAAAAAGGTAAACAACAAGGGAAATAATTAGGCATATAATCTACACAAGTCGTTACAAATTACAAAAAATCTAAACAGAAGTGATTTTTACCTGAAATCAATGCTTCCTCGATTGTCTGCAAATCATACACAGGTGTATCTTTTCATGTCTTACTTTTTAAGAAGTATGAAAGTTAGGAATTTTCAAGCTGGGAAAAGCCCTGGAATGATTGCTGACAGCAATTTTAAGAGATCAGAAATATATCACCTCCCTGTGTCATGTTTCTAACCAAGTGCAAAGTGATATAAAAATCTTTTTGTGGTCTGCCCCTGCTTCCCTGGTTCATACCTACCCAGAAGACTAGTAAGCTTGGAAATTTTACCATGCAAACTCCCTCCACCAGATAGTTTATAGAACTTTAGTACTGCCGCTGGTCCTTAAAGAACCCATTCTATACTTCTCTATGCAGAAAATCATCTATTTATTCTTTTTTTTCCTTGTTACTAAATCAGTTTCCTTCTCCGTGAGATGTAAAATATGGCATCTCATATTGACTCAATTTTAATAACATTTGCCATGGCACATTTTCAAAGTATAGATGAGGGGAAGCTGAGAGACAATTTTTTTAGTCATGAAAGTAACACATGTGCACACGGAAAAATATATCGAACAGTACATAAAGGTGTGATGTGAAAAGTAAATATCCCACTTCCCAGAGCAGACCACTGTTAAGAGTTTTTTGTGGATTATTCCACACATTTTTATAATATAAATCCAAGAACTTTACACACACACACACACACACACACATCTTTGAAAAAATAGGCTCTTACCATACCTGCTCTTTTGTCCCTTTTTTCTCAATTATATTCCCATTACTAATGACTGCTCACAGATATTTCAAGTTCTCCTCTTTAGAGTAAAATAATAGGACTGTACTTTCCTATCCCTTGAAGTTAGATGTGACTATCTGACTTATTTTGGTTGATGCAGTGTAAGTAGAGTGAAGGATGGTACATCTTCTACTTCCTTTTGTAATACGGCAGAGCCAGAATCCTGAGTAAGAATAACATGGGACAGAGACCCTCAGTGACACGTGATGGACATGGAGCATGAGTAAGAAATAAGCCTTTGCTGTTTAAGGACTGAGGTTAAATTCTGAAGTTAACATCTCAGTGTAACTAGCCTATCCTCACTAACATCACATCTTGAAGTCCATTCATATATAAACACACAGATCTACCTCATTCACTGAAATGGTTTCATAATATTCTTTTTTTATGATTCTTTTTTAAAATTCTTTTAAAATTGAAGTATTATTAACTTACAATGTTTCAGGTATATTATAATATTATTTTGCATGAATGAATGATAATTTAATTCACTTGATCAACAAGTATTTTGTGAGTATCTGCCATGTCTCAAATATTGCTTGAAATGTTAAAGTTCATTTCATTCTCACAGCAAGTCTATGAGGTAGATTCTATCCTCGCCCACAGTTTTGCAAGTGACGAAAGTGAAATACATCAAGATTAAGTTAAAATTGCCCACAGATAGTAAATGGTAGAGCCAGAATTTAAACCCAGCTGTGGCTCCAGAGTCAATGCTTTCAATCAACAAGTTATATACTGCCTTTCCCTATTCTGGGGAAACAGATAATACTGAAATACGCAAGAAAATATCAAATACTAATAGCTACTACGATGAAAATAATACGTAGTAATATGATGAGGAGAAGGAGTGACTTTATGGTAGGTAGTTAGGAAAGGCTTCTTTGAAGAGTGATAATTAAACGGAGACCTAATTGACAAGAAAGAGTAGGTCATGTAAAAAATCTGGGGAAAAAGCTTTCAAAGTGGAGGGACTAGCTAATGCAAAGGCCCTGAAGTGGAAATGCCTGCCTGTATTCAAGAAACAGCAAGGCAAGTGTGGTTGGAGTGCACCGAGCCAGCGAAAGAGTGATGGCAGATTATTTTACCAATCCTCCCCTGATAGACAAGTTGCCTCCAATATTCTTACACCTGCATCTTTTTATGTCTATATGGGATTAAGTGTAGGATAAATCCCAACTGGAATTTCTGGGACAAATTTTGATAGACATCATGAAATTTCACTTCTAAAAGATGACAGGGAAAAGACTGGTGCCAAGAGTAGAAGAAAGTGCTTGGTCACCATACAAGCTCTTACACTACTGTCATATTATCAGACGCTTTAACCCTTGCTAATTTAATTTGCTACATTTTTTAAATGTTATGCCACTGCTAGTTTAATCTACATTTATTTAATTCTGTTTAAAGTACCTTTTATATATTTATTGGTTATTTATATTTCTTTAGCTGTAAACTGCCCACTTAAGGGTTTTGCCATTTTAAAAAAATATTTATTTATTTATTTGGCTACGTGGGGTCTTAGTTTTGTGGCATGCAGGATCTTTAGTTGTGGCATGCAGGCTCTTAGTTGTGGCATGTGGGATCTAGTTCCCTGACCAGGGATCAAACCCAGGTCCCCTGCACTGGGAGCGCAGAGTCTTAATCACTGGACCACCAGCGAAGTCCCGGGTTTTGCCATTTTTAAATTGGGATTTTAGTTTGCTTGTACTTATTTTGTAAAGTCTTTGTATATTAAGAGCATGAGGCGTTTGTCACACGTGTTGCAAATATACTTTTTCACATTTTAATGTGAAAGAGCAGAGGAGGGGAAGCTAACATGGGTAATAGGAAAACTGACAGAGTCTATATTAGGTATATTAAGTATAAGGTGCCAGTGGAACACTGAAGTATAGCATAAACTAATCATCATTACGGGCCAGCTAATACAACATGTTCTCTTGTAACAAGAAAAGCAAACTGATAAAAGAAATTTGATCTAAGAGAATAGTATAGTTATCTAGATTTCTGGTAAACCTGCTTACATAGCAAGAAATAGCTCTTGTTTCTAGTTTTGTGATTTAGCATAATTTTCTACCCACATAAACACAGCCAATAAAAAAACTCCACTTAAAAATCTCCATGAAGATATAACTGACAATAGTCTTTTTTTCCCTCTCCATTCATATTGTTTTATTTTTTATTTATTGTTTTTTTCTTTTCTACCATGGTTTATTACAGGATATTGAATATAGTTCCCTATGCTATACAGTAGGACCTTGTTGTTTATCCATCCTATATATACTAGTTTGCGTCTGCTAGCCCCAAACTCCCAATCCAACCCTCCCCCTCCCCCTCCCCCTTGGCGACCACAAGTCTGTTCGCTATATAACAGACAATATTCTTTAGCAAAATAGTGTTTTTTTAAATGAAAGAAAGAAAATAAATGTAGTAATCAAACAATTTACATCATAATTTTGAAGTTTTTCAAAATGAAAGCTTTATCTGATTAGAAAAGTATTTAATACTTGTGAGGGAGAGAAAAGCTTATTCAGTTACATATAAATGACCACTTACCAAAGGATTAAAGGTCTCACTTTAAGAGATATGCCTAAGCAAAGCGATTGTCTTTGCTAATATGCATTTGCTAATATGCAGCATAGGTTTTTAATATGTGGTATATGTTCAATTTAAACCTTTACATAAATAATCAGGGGATAAAATCATATGGTCCATGGACCCAATTGTTTGCATATGCAAGTTAACTGACATTTTCTTAAATAGCTCATGAGATTGGTCTTTCGAGAACATCAAAAACACTTTGAGGGAAAAGCATCCTGATGAACATCTGTAGGTAAATTAAACTAGTATATTTGTCCCTTACAGTGATGCACAATGTTATCATCTCTTTCTGAATACCTTATCTAAAACTGAAATTGCGAAGCATTTATTTGTTTGTTTTTCAAGAGCTTATTGCCATGAGTGTGGACCGTGGGACTCTTATTTGTAATACAGACAGCACATGCGAAGATGTTACCAACTATCAGACATGTTTTTATTTTACTGTTCACATCTGTACCAGAGCATTTCAGTCCCAATAAGTTGATAATTTAAGGACATACAATTTCCCCCATGTGTGCTCTTCAATTCTGGATGTCTGGTGCTCAGTTAAATTTCATCTGTTTGCAATTTTTTCCCTTACAAGGCATTATTTTTAGCTTCCCAGTCTATTAACAAAACAAAAAACTTGGTTACAAATCTATTTCTAAATGTTAACTCCCATTAAATCCATTGTCATTATAGTCTCACCAAATATAAAACCCCCTAAATGTGGTCAAAATAAATTACTAATATGATGCCTTGTCTAAAGGTAAAATCCAGATATGATCAGAAGGTCAGGGTTTGGAAGGAAAGGTGGAGATGTTTACGTATCTGTTTTCTTGTTTTTCCTTAGATCAACAGGACATATGACACATTTGTCTTTTTTAATATCTAAAAGAAATGGTAGGCAAAAGAATTGCTGTGGGTTCCTTCATCCTCTGCCCTCACATCATGAAAAAAATCAGAAAATATATTTTCATCCTTTATAAATAAAATGGAATTTAAATAATATTTCTTCTTGCTAAACTCTGAGTTGATAAACAAGGCAGATACAAAGAGTTTATTAATTCTATCAATGAATGCTACACTGTGAACACTGAGAATAAAAATAATGTAACCCAACTTCTTCTTGATCATTTTTTCCTTTTGTTTCATTCCAAAACTAACACAGACTCGTTGGAAATTTGGAAAATAAAGTTAACATAAAAGAAGAAAATAAAAATCACCACCATTTCTCATTTAGTGAGAACTGCTATTAACATTTTAGCACATAGGTTTTTTTTTTTCCTGTGTACAATATAGTGTTAAACAAAACTGAGGTCATACTATATGTTGTATATACATTTCATATCCTGCTTTTACCACTTAATATATCATGGATATCTTTTCATATAATTAAATATATAGAAGATTAGTTTTAATTACCATGTAATAATTACTTAACAAACTCTTATTACTGGGCATCTATGCTCTAAATTTTCACTATTAGAAATAATGCTGAAGTGAACCTCCATATACAGATATCTTCTTTATACACCTGCTTCATTAGGACATTCCATCCAGAATTAGAACTGCTGGATGTCATTATAAACATTTGTATTACTTATGTTTCATTCTGCTAAACTGCCTTCCAGGAGGTCTGTACTATTTTATAAATCAACCATCAAGAAATGAGATTACATGCTTCTCAGCACCCTCACTGATCAGATAATTATTTTATCTTTTTTATTAAATTGCACAATTATTTTAATAGGCATTTCTTTTACCACTAGTAAGGCTGAACATATACAGACCCAATGCACAGCCATACATGCCCATACACACCCACATTAAGCCCACCCGTACATAACATACATACCACGTATATTATATATGTAACTTATGCTATGTCAATATCATGTTCATTACCTTTGATCATGTTTCTATTAAGATATTTATTTTTCTTTTTGCTGAGTAAGAACACATATAGAAAAGTATTAATCCATTATCAAAATTTTATAAAGTTGTTCTAAATTCATTATTTGCATTTTAATAATGCATACTGTGTTCTTGACTTACAAAAGTTCCTAATTTGTCTACAGTCAAAAATATTTTTTCTTTTATGTCTTCTATATCATTACACCTAATTCTTTAGGTGTTCTGAATTTTATTTTGATGTATGGTGTGAGGTAGGAGATCAATTTATATTTTCCCTTCAATAATTTGTCAGTTACTCTAGCAACACTTTCCCCTTCTGATTTGGAGCATCTAACGTAACTTCTCAAACTAGAAAAGGATTCTTGCCATAACTCTTCCTCTATCTGTCACATTCCATTCTTAGAAATATACCAGTAGCAACAATTGTGAATACTAGCTACCTAACTATCTGATTAACATTTTAAATAATAAGTGCTCAAGGGTATAAAAACCACCCTTGATTTAACAGTATCCTTTTCATTCAAACAATACTAGGGGACCATTCATGTATTCAAGCTCCCTTTAGTTTCATGCACAATCCAACAGCAAGCCAGTGGGTACTGGGAAGGTAGGGAAGAGAGGAACACAATATTCAGGAAACCAAACACAATATTCCTTTGTTTTAAAGTTGTATCATTATATAATAATTTTTTTCATATTCATGAAATAAATTGACAATACAAGGAAGTAGAGTTTAATGTGAATTTGACAGTTTCTTATACTCAGAAGGTCTAAAAGACCATTGTTCATGAGATTTAACTGCACTTTATAATATATATGTAACCTAGGAAAGAGTATAGAAACTTTCAAAAAGTCGAGACAAAAAAAAACCACAACGTAGCAAGAATGACTTTTGATGTTTTAAAAGCAGCCCAAACAATGTATTCTACAGGAAAATCTAAGGCAGACGTATATAATTTTGCCTGTTGCGAGCCTTGTATTTGGGAAACTTGTGTTACTATGTCTTATGTAAATGGATTATACAGCTTTAGAAAAAAAGCTCAATGCATCTTTAAAGTGTTTCCAAAGTGAAAATAACTTTCTTAAGAGCTAAAAGTAAGACTCAATACCTGTATTAGTGACAGCAAACTATCAGAGTTACATTCAGTCTCTTACTTTCAAAGGCAATAAAAGCTATATAATAGAGCCCAATAAAAACCCCAGTCTTAAAATTATGGGAGGGTGATTGACATTAGATTTAAGATTGAAAACTTGCACTTTGGCCAAAAGGTAACTTAAAAGAACAAAAAATACTATTTTAAAAGCTGTTGATATATTCTTTAGAGAATTGACTTTAATTCCAATTTTTTTTCACAAGTTCAAAATTGTTAAATGTTTGATGCATTCACCTGGGAGATGTAGACATGACCATCATTGATCACCTACCCATCCAGCAATTCAAAAGCTCTCTTCTCCTGCCTTCATTTCCCCAGCTCAAGGGCTGTCACAGCTCCCTCTATGTGCACATATGCAAGGAAGTCAATGATTGAAATCTAGAGTAAAGCAAAAAGTCAATGGGTTCTGCTGTTTAGCCAAAAGGAGAAAACAGCCAAGGAGAATATAAAACAAATAAGTTAAAATGAAAGACTGGAACATGAGTTTGCCTGTGTTGACTAAGTGAAGCCTAAATTATTATGACTTCCTTCTGTCTTATAAGCAGCTGGAAAGTTCTCGGGGCTACTCAGGAAGTGGTTTTATTTTAAAGATAGAAAGCTGTTTCACTCAGTTGGTATACATAAACAACTATACTTGATCTGGCCCCTGCCTCACTGTGTGCTCTCTTCCCATATCCCTTGGCCCTCACACTACTTCACAGCCAAACTGACTTTCTTCCTGTTTTTCCACCATGCCGAGTTTTCCAACATTAAGGTTTTTGTATTAGCTGCTCCCTTAGCATGGAAGGGCATTTGGCTTGATGGTCCCATGGCTGGTTTCTTCATATCATTCAGGATTCAGAATACAAATCACTACTTTAGAAAAGCCTTCTTTCAAAATGAGAACTATAGCCCAGGAGACAGCATTTCAGATAGCTCTGAGAAAGTGCTCCAAAGAGGTGGTGGGGGGTGGAGGGGGAGGTCAGTATATGAGATTTTGGTGAAGGGGGAGTACGTGTAATCAAGCACACAGCTTTTGCAGAAGGTCTTGTGAGGGTTACGAGTCACAAGGAGCAGACATCACCATGAAGAAATTTAGTGCTTTCCTAGATATGAGGAGATGCAAGAATTGGGCTCATAAAAAAAAAAAAAAGAAGAAGAAAGAAAAGAAAAGAAAGAAAAGCCTTCTTTGAATATCAAGTTAAAAGATTCACTCTGGGAGTTCAGGGGTTTTTGAGCACAAGCTACCCGTTCTCTTTCTTTGGCCCTGCAATAAACCTTTCTCTGCTCCAAAAAAAAAAAAAAAAAAAAAAAGTCACTCTGTCATTATCATACCTCTCCACTTTGTCTCCATATCATTTATGATTGTCTTGTTTTCTTAATCAATTATTTGTTCACTTGGTCACTAATCTTCACTGCAAGCTCCATGAGGGCAGGGATTTTTGTTTCTTTTATTCAATGCTCTATCTGCAGCACCTAGAACACTGATACATGCTACGTGTCCAATGGATATTTTTTCAGCAAATACATTTAACTGGTTTGCATTTTTATTTTTAAAACCAATCACCTGTGAATGATCCTGATTACCTCTAAGAATAGATTAGATCTCAAAGGGTATGTCTTCATCTATGTCTTAGTTGAAACATAAACCCCCTCCCAGAATATTTTAGGATCAACTAACTATATTTCTAATCAGCTCACTCTTGCCCATATTCCTCAATACAATGAGGTTGAACAAGAGTCCATGCCTCTGCCTCCAGTTGGATCTGGCCTATTTGTCTCTTTTATTGCCACAGCAAACAAGGCCATGGTTCTCAACTAGAAAATGAAGCAACTTTGGTGTATGTGAGGAGAAGGCACAAAGAGACAATCTTTCCCATTAATCATCTCAATAATTAAGAGTTTACTGAACTGGCATTGAAGTTTAGTCTCAATAAAATGTAAGTTCTTTGAGGGAAGGAACTTTTTGTCTCTTTGGTTCACTGCTGTTTCTCCAGCACCTAGAAGAGAGCTCAGTGCATAGCAGGCATCCACTAAATGTTTCTTGAATGAATCAATGAATGAAAGAGTAAATGAATGATTATACAGTAAGTTTCAAATACTGATTTAGAAACAAACATACTTAATTGCACAGGTTTGTTCTGCTTCTGAAGCCATATGGAGAAACACAGACTACAGTTAGATTTTGTATTCCTACTTCTAAGGAATTCTATACCATGTGCTATTGATCATAAGGTAATTGAGCAAGAAAGAGCTTACAGACAGTTTAGAAAACTTATCATTGATACTAGAAATGCCTCTAATGGTAAAATGACTCAAATATCAAATGCCCTAGAAAAATGGGCAGCCTAGGATATTGATCACTTACATGAATTTTGTAAAAAAATTTGAACAGTTATAAATCACTAATGTTTACTTATAATTTGCTTTGTTCTTACGGAATTTGAAGTGTCTTGCAAGATTATTGTTAACAGCTAAAAACAGCTGTTATTATTGTTAAACAGCTAAAAATAGAAAACAGGAATAGGAAAAAATGTAAATCAGAACAGGTCGAGATTAAGAAAAATGTTACAAAAAAGATTTAACTGTATTTTCTGGTGGCCAAATCAAAAAAAGAAAGAAAGAAAGAAAGAAAATACAGTTAGTTACTTTTCAAGGAAGCAAAGGTTTTTCTAGCATTTACACTTGAAAAATATGGTTCATGTGGGTTTTCATAAAATGGACCCAATGATATAGTGAACCATATCCACAATAGCATTGCTATATTAAAAGTAGTAACAGATTTTTAGACGAGTAGTTCTTGTAACATTCCTCAGGGTAATCTAAAAACAAACAACAAATCAGTAAAAAACAATTCTTCTGGGACACGGGATAAGCAAGAAAATGGATCCAAGTATATAACTCATTTATGGGTACGGATTGATCCACGGTTATACATAGGATATGGAAAATTGATTTCATCTTGCATACCAAATTGGGTTGATTTGTAGTCAGTGTCTTTCATGGTAAATTGCCTGTAGTACCGTGTTAAAAATAATACTCATAATCATAAATATTTTAGGCTTTACAAGGCATACAGTCTCTGTAGCAACTAAACTCTGTCACTGTAGCATGAAAACCGTCATAGAAAATATGTAAAGAAACGGACATAGTTAGGGTCAAATAAAATTTTATTTAGAAAAGCAGGTGGCAGGCCAGATTTGGCCCACAGTCCACAATTTGCTGATCCTTGATTTAGAAGGATGGATGGACTACTATTCCTTCAAATAGGCTCCCAGAAAGATAGTATTTCTTGATAGGGCTTTTAATAAAATTTGGATACTTGGCAGATTAAAATTACATCCTCTTTCCAGAGCCCATAGTTCATATTTTCTAGTCTGTTCATTAAGGGCAAATACATTTTTGAAAGGATAAACAAGCAAATAGCAAGACTGACATTTTAAATTACTCATAAGTATCAAAACTGAATAAGTTTAATTTATACTAGCACTATACACTAGAAATTTCTATGATGATAAAAAAAGTTTTATTCTATATGTTTCCTGTCTGATAACAGTAGTCTCTAGTCACTTGTGGCTACCAGTACTTGAAATGTGGCTAATGTGACTGAGGAACTAAATATCTAACTTTATTTAATTTAAATTAATTTAAATTTAAATAACCATATGTGACCCAGGGCTATTTTATATTTAAACATACCATTCAGCATTTACCTAGCTGTAGACAATAAAAAAGGAGTGCCTTGATTCAAAATGTTAGTGGTTATTATTCCCTTTATCCCAAAAGGAGTTCCTTGATAACACAGGTTTGAGAAATACTGGTTTTTTAAAAAGTTAAATAACAGACTTTTTACAGCTTTTAATATACTAGCACACTTCACTAATTTTCAAGAAGAGAATACGGTATTCAACTTTCCTTTGTTACAAAAATAGCCCCCAATATGTCAAAAGCTAATGTCTTTGTTTGCATTTAAATATGGTATATTTATCTGATGATTTGGAAATTTACAAAAATAAATCATAAAAGCACCATTATTCTCCATCTTCAATTAATTTCTTATCACTTCACACACTGATAAAAAAGACAACCATATAAGGGAACAATGTCAGCAATATGGTAAACTATGAAGCCTCAAACTCCTCTTCCTCCCACAGAGACACTGATTCAACAACAATACCTGGACCAATTTTCTTGGTCAGAAATCCAGAAACCAGTTAAGAGGCTTCACACTCCAGGTAAGTACCATAGACACACACACACCCATCCTCCACACAGAGCTATGCAGTTTGGAGGAAATGCCCGGCTCCTGGCTTCTCCCTGGGGAGGGTAAGAGAAGACTGGGCCATATATCCAATGTTCTGAATTTTTGGGTGAGGCTGCCCAAGAGAGTGGGGCCTGACTTGGAGAACTGATGAGACGTGGCATACTCTAGGTAGCTGGGGGCCATTGAGAACAAAAAAAAGAGCTGAGCAACATGCTGCTGCTTCACAGAACCCACGGAACAGCAGACAGATATCAGAGGGCGCAAGAGATTACAAGTTCCTGAAAAAAAAAATGGAAATGTCCCTCAATTAAAAATCTACACACACAAGTCCAGAAAATACATGTCTAGAAAAAAGGTTTGAGAGGTTGCCAGAATCTCTAGCAAGGCTGATTGGTGAAGGCCTTTCCCAGTTTCTAAAGACTTGGAGACTTGGTTCTTTTTTCAAATACACAGATAACAACACAAAGTTCAATGAAAACACACACATACACACAAACCAAGGAAAAAATGGCCCAAAGGAACAAAAATCTACAGAAGCTGACTCTAAAAAGAAAGTGGTATATGAATTTACTGACAAAGAATTCAAAATAGCTATCAAAAATATGCTCAACGAGCTCAGAAACATGACCAAATTAAGAATTTCAACAAAGAAATAGAAAATATAAAAAAGAACCAAACAGAAATTTGGGACCTGAAGAATGCAACCGTTGAACTAAAAATTCATTACAGGTGTTTAACAACAGAGTTGATCAAGCAAAAGAAAGAATAGCATATTCGAAGACAAGTCATTTGAAATTACCCAATCAAAGGAACAAAAAGAAAAAAGAATAAAAAAGGGTGAAGAAAGCCTAAGGGACCTAAGGGATATAAATGAGAAGACTAATAAATGTATTAAACCAGTCCCAAGGGGTAAGAGAGAGAAAAAAGGGCAGAAACTTACTTAAAGAAATAATGGGCCCTTCCCACCAGCACACTTCCCTCTCGTCACCCAAGTATTTGCAAATGATATATCCAATAAGGGGTTAATATCCAAAATACATAAACAGCTCATACAACTCAACATCAAAAAAGCAAAAAACCTGATTTAAAAATGGGCAGAAGAATTGAATAGACATTGGTCCAAAGAAGAAATGCAAATGGCCAACAGGCACATGAAAAGATGCTCGACATCACTAATCATCTGGAAAAGGCAAATCAAAACCACAATGAGGGAGAGACAGAGACAGAGAGAGAGATGGAGATCTTGTTTACATCAAATACCCAAAGGACACCACGGAATATCAGGAAACATCATTTGTGTCTGGGTGTCCAAAAACTTAATAATTTACTCTTTTATTTGATATAACAATCAATGAAATATGCAATAAGCAATTAATAACATCTTTACCAAGCATATCTTTAAATACTTTTAAAACACATAAATACATATACTGTTCAAGGTAGTCTAAGAAGCCACTTTTAAGTGATGAAAGAGGATAAAGTGAAGATCCCTGGCATTGTGTAATTTAAAACAATCATCAATAGAAGAAAATTTAAGAGAAAATGGTAAGATATCTTTAAATGGTGATATCCTTAAAAAGTCACAAAATCAAACTGTAGACTAATCTTATAGTCCAATGGTAACGATCATTTTTTGGTGTTATTTGGATTTCCGTTAAAGAATTTTTTCCTCAGTGTGGTATTTCAAATGTATTTCTATGGACATTCCTGCCACAGTAGTAGTTGAAAAACATCTACACTAATGCTTGCTGTGCCAGCCCTCCTCTGTTGAATAAATGGCTTAATAAAAGTAGGAAACCGTTCATGTTGAAAATGTGAAATGTCTTATTTAATGGACAATTAGGCATTACCGTGTGTATGTGAAACACATACATTTTTTTACTGTAAACTTTTAAACAAGATTTAAACCAGCCTTGCACATACATTCAAAATAGGAGGTGCAGGGACTTCCCTGGTGGCACAGTGGTTAAGAGGCCGCCTGCCAATGCAGGGGGCATGTTTTTGAGCCCTGGTCCGGGAAGATCCCACATACCACAGAGCAACTACGCTGGTGAGCCACAACTACTGAGCCTGCACTCTAGAGCCCGCAAGCCACAACTACTGAGCCTGCACGCCTAAAGCCCATGCTCCGTAACAAGAGCAGCCACCGCAATGAGAAGCCTGCGCACCACAACGAAGAGTAGCCCCCTGCTCGCCGCAACTAGAGAAAGCCCGTGTGTAGCAACGAAGACCCAATGCAGCCAAAGAGAAATAAAGCAAGAAAGCAAGCAAGAAAGAAAATATTAAAAAAAAATAGGAGGTGGTATGAGGAAAGAATGCACATTCATTTTTTTTTTCTTTTGCCTAATAGAAAATCTTTTGTCACTATAAATGCAGAACAATGATTAGTCTTTAGAGTAATACAGGTACTGGTGCAATTGATGGCATTTTGTAAATTTTATAATTCTATTCTTTATTCCATATCCACACCTCCTTTGAGTTACCAATCAATGCTGGTGAGATTTTTGCCTATCTACTGAGTATTTATTAAATCAGCCCCATTGTGAAGATAGGAGAGAGTGGGAAGGATGGCATCTTTATTAAAGTATCTAGGAATGAGAGTGATATGTAATACAAAAGGTCAAGAAACTAAATCTTCCCAATTAAGGGTGGGCAAAAAACTATACAATTTTTAAACTGATTGTGCTTTGAGATACCTTATTTTTAATGTATATGAAACATGGACCTCATAAAGGGCTCACATATTTTTTAAGGTCCACAAGGAGAGTTTGTTGTTTGTCTGCAACACTAAATCTCATCTGTGGTGGACAGTAGATGTAGGAGCGGGCTCCTTCCCAATCTGAGCTTCGTGGACCAGAGTCCCTCTAAGTGTACTTTCTGCGCTGATATGCTTCTCAGCAGAAAAGCTAATGGTCTATAAAACCTTTAGCTCCATATCAAGTTTTATGAATTCCTGGTATCCTCTTTCCTTTGCCGAGCATCTCTGACATCTATTTAGGACTTTTTTCTTAGCACAGATGCTGTTCCTGGGTCCCAGACTCTGGTTCTCAATTTCCTAGACTATCAATGATTCCTCTTCAACACTGAAACCTAGGTGCCTAAACCAATGACATTTACCTATACTCCCTGCCTTACTTAAAGTTGTCCACTGGCCCAGCTGGATTATTATTGACCTGGTTCCTTCACTAATGAGTCCAGGATGTCAATACCTCTCCTTCCTTGTTGCGAGAGTTAAACATATACAATCAGCTAAAGAAACATATGATATTTAACATTTAATGTTAAAGTGGCAATTCCAGTTTAACAGAAACCAGAAGCCAGGAAACTAAGCAAAGGTACATTGGATCATACATAGTTAGAACCTATAAAACGTAATAGCTAACCCTTAATTTTTCAAATTACAAGCCCTGTGTGTTCTCACTTTAATATGAGTGATACGTTGCCATATTGGAAAACTGAAGATTTATCTATAAAACTACATAAAAGTAGAAGGAAAATTCCCCAAACAGATTCTAGAATTCTGAATACTGAGTTGGAAAGTCAGGATACAACTATTAGGTTTCTGTGTAGAATAATCACCAAACATACGGGAAAACAACACCCCTATTTATTCCAATGATACTTAGCAGTAACATAACAAACTAAGAGCCATCTATTCAGGGTTCACTTTCTAGATATTCCAGGTTTCTCAATTACAGTGATGGTGAATAACGGGGAGAGTCAGCAACCAGAGTAGATGCTACATAACTGGAATAGGTAATTTCCTATGCTGTGTGATTTGAGGACTACTTTTAGGTCTTATCTGCCTTCACCTTTACCAGAAATTCAGCATTATTTCACTCAGCAGATAATAACATCGGAAGAATTATTTCCAAAAAATCACTGTTACAATGGCTTCACATTACGTAGGCGTTTCCAATAAACTTTCTGGCATTCCTTCTCATTGGATATTTAGATTAGAAAATCTGCACTCCACAAGAACCAGGTTCAGGGTCTGAGGTGATGTTCCAATCTAAGTCAATTTCATCAGGTGAGGAAACATTACAGTGACATACCTACCCTCAGTGACGACTGTGGGCAGCATGGAACCCCAGAGAGCACGCCGACAGTAAAACAAAAGTCCAGGCAGACCACTTCCCCAGAGTAAACTACGTTTTCCCTAGCATGGTTCCCTTATGTTATCAAAGGCAGAAAATGTCACTGTATCACGTTTTACTTCAGTTTTGATCTACTAACTAATTTAGGCACTGAATCCTTTCAGGAATGAAGTGAGAAGTAAATTAAAAACCTACTAAATAAACACTGTATCAGGTGTTTGTTTTGCTCACTCCCTTACCTTGTTCCCATCTTCACTCAAATATCACAACAATGCCTATCCTGACCATCCTACTTCAAATTGTAAACCTCACCCTTGGTACTCTCTACTCTGGTCTATTTCCATTCTTTACACCACAGCATTTACACCTGGGATTTTATCTATCTATTTGTCTATCATCTATATGTGTGTGTACATATATGCATGTGTATGTACATGAACATACATGTGTGTATTTTTTTTCTTTGTCCTTATAAGCTGCTACAATAATGCCTGCATCATAGTAGGCACCCAAATATATGTTATTTTACCTATGTTAGTTTACCAGCAAATTCACCTAAGTACCCTACATGTTGGCAGTATATCAAGGATATTAAAGAATTTCAGTGACTCTCCCCATTCCCTATGAGATTAAGGGCTTCCACATTTGGAAATGACACTCTGATTAATTATATGCTTTTCTCAAAAGTTTTAAACTCCATTTAGATTCAGAGAATATTAGTGCCTCACTGGAAAGACATGCTTTTTCTTAACCACCTAGAAGCAATCCCTTTTTTAAGATGATAGTTATCACTTATTTATGCTGAATAAATTATTTTTAAATTTTAGCATATATTTATAACTTTATTTTTGGAACACTAGAGAGAACTGAACTATGATCATTGTTCAATTAGAATGATCTAGCACTACTCTTATACTATTTTCCAAAATTAACTTGCCTAACTACCCCAAACTATGGCTGTAAAATGAGTTATATTTGGTGAACAAATATCCAAGTTAACAGTACTTCATATCATTTTGAATACAGTTATACATTTCTTTCCTAATACGAGTTTTATCAAATGTGCCATTCCTTCCCTTTCCTTTCATTTAACCAAATAAGAAATTGTTCTATTCCTTCCTAGTTATCAAAGCTTAATAAAACACTTCCATCTACTTTGTGTTTGTTAAATGGAGTAAAGAGGAGGTTGGGACTTTGAGGGGAAGGAGAAAAGAGAAAATAAATGGTGAATATTATGAGTTTCACTTTAGATATTTAAATTTGAGAAGATGAGGTGAAATAATCATATCTTCTAGGTATCTGGAAATATAAGATCAGAAGGCAGGTGAGAAGTCTGGATCAAAGATGTAAATTTAAGGGCATACACATCGGGCTTCCCAGGTGGCGCAGTGGTTAAGAATACACCTGACGATGCAGGGGACATGGGTTCGAGCCCTGGTCTGGGAAGATCCCACCTGCCGTGGAGCAACTAAGCCAGTGGGCCACAACTACTGAGACTGGGCTCTACAACCCATGCACCACAACTACTGAAGCCCGCATGCCTAGAGCCCGTGCTCCGCAACAAGAGAAGACACTGCAATGAGAAGCCCACGAACTCCAACGCAGAGTAACCCCTGCTCGCTGCAACTAGAGAAAGCCCACGCACAGCAACGAACACCCAACACAGCCAAAAATAAATAAATAAATTTTAAAAAAGAGCATACACGTGAGCCACGGCCGCTGAGCCTGCGTGTCTGGAGCCTGTGCTCCGCAACAGGAGAGGCCACAACAGCGAGAGGCCCGTGTACCGCAAAAAAACAAAACAAACAAAAAAGAGCATACACATAAGGATGATAATATGAACTCATCACAGCAGGCAAATTTCAGCAGGAGAATAAAGGCCTTGAACAAAAACTCAGGAACTAGGCAAAATTATTGAGGCAGGAAAATGGGAAGCTAGGAAATAGAAACAGGGTACAGATAGGTAGAAAGCACCAGAGGGTCAAGAAAGAATGGATAGTAGTTGATACCAAATGCCAAAAAAGAATTTCAAGAAGATGACATTTGAGAAAAGGACTTTGGATTTGGACTCTAAGTTAAAGGTCATAGATAACCTCGGAAAAGGCTATTAATAGAGTACATGTGCAGAAATTATGTTATCTAGGATTGAAGTATTCTCCTTTGTTCTGCATGGCCACCCTAATGCTACCATGAGATATTTGTTGAGAATAAAAGTCAGTTCAATCAGTTCAATGCATAATTTACACAATGTATGCTGTGTCACTCCTTTAACATATGAGGATTAAGGAAAATAAGTGGTTAAATGAGAGGCCAACATATTATACAAAATCTTCTATATGGACTTTTGTGATTAGATAATATAAGTTGATATATGGAGTCTCTAATGTTTTAATTTTTTAATGAAAATATCATCATGCATTATGTATAACTTAATTTAGTAAGGAAAATATCTCTTAAAAAGACTGACAATAACAACTGATGATGAGTGTAACTACCGGTAGGAGTGTAAATTAATCTATCACTTTGGAAAACCATTTGACATTACTATTGATGTTGAATCTAGGTATGTAACCTTTGAGGAGGCAACTCTATATACCAAACAGAAATGCATGCACATGTATACAAAAACACATGTATGACAGTATTCATTGCCAAAACACAAAGGTGTGTCAATATTTGAATGGGTAAGTTACTTTTGATATATTTATATAATGGAATACTGTACAGCAGGGGTTGGCAAACTATGGCCCATGGGCCAAATCAGGCCTGCAGCCTATTTTTGTAAATAAAGTTTTATTGGAATACAACCACATTCATTTGTATATTGTCTATGGCTACTTTTGTATTACAACAGTCAAACTGAGCAGTTGTGACAGGGACTACAATGATACACAAAGTCTAAAATATTTACCATCTTGCCCTTTAAAGAAAATGTTTGCCAACCTGGGCAAAAAATGACAAACCACAGTTACATTCAAGACTGTGAATGAGTCTCACAAACAAGGGGTTGAGTGAAAGAACCCAGAATCAGAAAAGGAGATACTCTATGATTCAATTCATATAAAGTTCAAAAATAGGCAGTACTAGGGACCTCCCTGGTGGTCCAGTGGTTAAGACTGCACGCTTGCACTACAGGGATTGTGGGTTCGATCGCCGGTCAGGGAACTAAGATCCCACAGGCCATGCAGCAGCCAAAAAACAAAAGAGGCAGTATTAAACTTTAGTGCTTCTAGTCAAATTAGTAGTTATCTTTGGGGAGGAGGAAGGCAACAGGAATTGGGAAGAACTGGCAATGTTCTACTTCTTGAATTGGGTGTTGGTTATGAGGGTGAATTGACTTTGAGATAATTCATTGAACTGCTTGCTTATAATTTGTGCACTTTTATGTGTTTTCCTTCAATAAATGAGTTTTTTTAAAGATATGCAGAAGGATTATACACCAAATTATTAACAGTAGTTACCCCTAGAGTATAGGATGGGAAGAATGAGAGATTTTATTTTTAATGGGTATACTTCCATATTTTTTAACTTTTTAAATAAGCCTATTGTTTTAGAAAAATTAAAATGAAGTAATAAAATGACATATATTATTACATATCTTCATCATGATGTAGTTTTATATTTTTATCGACAAGACAATGCATTGTGGGCACTCACAAGTGACAACAGGAGGTCAGAAACTGAATGTTTAAATCACTCAACATCTCTAAGTTTTGTGAACCAACAATAGAAAATACATCTTAAACCTGTTACTCTTTATGTTTTATCTAAAAGTTTCATAAACTTATGAAACCATCTCACATGTTTTTAAAATACTATCTTAATTATCTTTGTCAGAGTATAGCTGTTATACACCCCCTATCTTTAGTAATATTGTGCATTAACATGATGGTCTTAACCAACCCCATAAGCTAAATCTGTTCCTTTTCAGAGATAAAAGACTTCAGGAATTGAAAGTGACATTTAAAAAATGGTGCTGGCAACTACCAATTGTTGCTTAAAGTAAAGATTTAAGAAAGAAATATTTCTGCATGATTTAATGATTGCTCGCTGTAGCAAAGTTCTTTTGTCTGGTCTCTAATATAACTCCCTAGAGTGTCTTGTTCAGTATGCAACAAAACAATGATGTAGAGATTTTGACAAAGAGCCCATCTCCCTATTGAGGTGTCATTACAGGATAATAGCTGCCTAAGCTATATAATTCAATGAGATATATTTTAGTATTAAAATATCTGTTAATCAGTTTTTAAAGCTGTGATGTTAAAAACTCAGAACAATATGTAAAACATTCTTTTACCAAAGGGAATGACTAATCTTCTGTACAGCTTTGATAAGTTACAAGAAATAGGTTTATCTCAGAAGACTGGTTATGATTAATATGCAGTTCATAAAGCTCCTTAGCTCTGTATGGTCTCTCTCTAACTGAATCTAATAAAGATAGGTCGCGCATTTTTCATATTCCTTTTTCACCCATGACAGATCTCTAATAGGATTTATATGCATTTGATATTAATTGTATCGGAGACTGCACCAACTGCAATAATCCTTCATTTCTTTGCCTTTTTAAAGCTATACATAAATTACAAAGTTTCCATTTTTGTTTGACTGCAGCTCTCACTGACGATCAACCACGTTAATGATACAGAGGTAGAAAAAGATTAAGAACCACCTCACCTAGTTCACTGAAATACCAAATGATACTGAAGGCTATAAACCCAGGTTTGAGAGCTGTTTTCGCTCCCCTCTCCTTTGTGTCAGAAGAACTCAAGCATATAACCTCAGTGAAAATCTTGCACTCTGAATTGGAGAGGAAAGGACATGCTTTTAATAACCATCTCACAGAGGGGTGCTGGCAGGAACCCATCGTTTTGATGAAGTATTGCTTTTCTAACCATCTACAGAGACAACACAGGAAATGTAAAAATGAGATAGTGCTGCCTAGAATGAAAAAACGAGTGTCCTAGGGACTCAATCGAAAACAGTCCTTAATTTTAGCTCTGAACTCAAAAGAGGCTTCACTTATGTCTGGGGAAAAAGAAATGTATCTTGTGAGACTATTCAAACTGTAATTGCAGTTAAGAGAAGTGGACAATTATTTTTTCATATTCTATTTTCTGTACTATGAGATAAATAGTGAAAAATTTCATTCTGCAAGAGAACATAGCAAGGGATTTGAGAAACAAGTAAAATGTTGCTTTACGCTCTATCAAAACACTTGGCTGTTAGTGAATAAAATACAATGGAAAAAAGTAGGTCACAATTGTAATAACTTTCTTTAGTTGAAACAGACTACATACAAATTCAGCATATAAATGTCTCTCATACATACAGGAATTCTAAAAACAACCCACAAACAAGTCTGTATGACTAATTAAACTTAGACAGCTACCTCATGGTTTTATCTAGATATTTATGTATATAAAATTTTGCCCTTGAATTAAGAAAGGTTACTTTTTAAATGCAACACCCAAGAAAAAAATGAACACAAATTCAAAAGTCTATTAACTAAAGAAAGGCAACCAAATACCCCTCATCCATCTATAAAAGCTATATTAGGGAATTCTTTTGCTTCTGGCCATAAAGGAGTAACTGGTACTAGACTAGCCCTCCATCTGTAAACAACTAGGGAACTATACAAAATATATGAAACAACTGTTTTCAGACATTGGACAACAGGCAGCACAGGGCTGTGATCCCTGAGACAAAGAAAACAAAGTGAGCCCTACAGTCATACCAGTTTTGTGTGTGGAGGCACATTCCCCATTAAAGTTCAGGGAGGGGGAAGTTATGCAGAGTACTGTAGTCTTACAGAGCTGAAGAGAGAGAGATGCAAGATCACGGAGGCTGAGGCAGTTTGGATTTATGGGGTACAGTATCAGAGAAGAGAAAGCCCCACAGAAAAATAGTTCCAGACATCCACAGTGGAGTCTCCTTGAGTTTTTGGCTGAATACTAATCTGAACAAGGGTAAGGGAGACTTGATGAGGATGGGCAGAGAACACTACTGTACTAGAGAAGGAATGACTACCAAAAAACAATAAACTTAACACCTGCTGGAGATCACACAGGGCTGGGAGACATTCTGATCATCCAGAGTGGAAAGACTTCATTGAGTATTCAGAGACCAGAAAAAGTCCACACTTTAGAAGTAGAGCCAAACTAGCCCTATAGAAAATGCTACTTTAGATACATACAAAGTTTAAGAGCAAGTCTTGAACTGATCAAGCTGATCTACATATAAATTAACAGCCAGAACAAAGCCTAACATGCTTTAAGACAACCAAATTACAATATTCAACAATGTCACATTCTAATATCTAGAATCCAGTCAAAAATTCTCAGATAATCAAAAAAGCAGGGAAATATGACTCAAAGACACAAGGAAAATCACCCAATAGAAACAAATATAGAAGTGACAGAGATGGCAGAAAAAGCTGGCAAAGATTTTAAAACATATTATTAGTATATTCAATATTTAAAGAAGACATGAACACAACGAGAATAGAAATGGAACTATAAAAAAAGAACCAAATAGGACTCTAGAGCTGAAAACTACAATATCTGAAATGAAAATTTCACTGTATGGGCTAACAGCAGATTAGACACTGAAATAAAAAAAAAAAAGATGAGTGAAATAGAAATAATGTCAATAAGAACTACCAATCTGAAGCACAGAAAGGAAAAAAATGGTTAAAAAATTATCAGAGAGCTTCAATGACATATGGGACAATATAATGTGATATAATACAGAAGAAACTCCCAAAATGGTGAAGCAATAAATCAAAAGAAATATGTGAATGAATGAAGACCCACAATTTTCCAAACTTGATGAAAAATATCAATTTACAAATGTAAGAATCTCAACGAACCCCAAACAAAATAAACATAAAATAACCACAAGGTACATTATAATCATATTGTTGAAAACCAATGATAAAGGAAAAAAAAAACCTTAATAGCCAGAGAGAAAAGCATGTTACATAGAGGGGATCAGAGTTTAAAATGATTGCTGACTTCTCATCAGAAACAGTTCAAGCCATATGAGAAGAGATGACATCTTTAAAGTGCTAAAAAAAAAAAGAAAACCAAAGGGGGGGGACCTATCATCTTAGAATTCTATATCCCATGAAAATATCCTTCAAAAATGAAGGTAAGGGCCTCCCTGGTGGCGCAGTGGTTAAGAGTCCTCCTGCCGATGCAGGGGATACGGGTTCGTGCCCCGGTATGGGAGGATCCCATATGCCGCGGAGCGGCTGGGCCCGTGAGCCATGGCCGCTGGGCCTGCGCATCCGGAGCCTGTGCTCCGCAACGGGAGAGGCCACAACAGTGAGAGGCCCACATACCGCAAAAAAAAGAAAAAAAAAATGAAGGTAAAATAAAGATGTTACTAGACAAACATAATCTGAAAGAATCAAGTTGAAGAGAACCTGCACTACAAGAAATATTTAAAGGAAGTTCTTTAGGTTAAAGGAAATCAATACCAGATAGAAACTCAGATCTACATAAAGGAATGAAGAGTGCCAGAACTGCCTGTGAAATAGAGAATGAGAATAGATAAGACATTGTTTCTAGTTTGTTTTTCTTAAAGTATAATTGATTATTTGAAGAAAAAAATAATACAATGTAAGGTCAGATCTATAACATATGTAGAAGTAAAATGTATGACAACAATGAAACAAAAGATGAGAGGGAAGAATGTAAGTATGATATTGTAAGGTTCTTACATTATACAGGAATATATACAATATCATTTTAAGCTAGACTGTCACAAGTTAAAGATGCATACTGTAAACCCTATAGCAACCACTGAAAACTAAAATAAAGAAGTTTATCTAATAAGCTAATACATGAGATAAAATGGAATTATAAAAAAATAAATACTTAATCCAAAGGAAGGCAGGAAAAGAGAATAAAAGAACAAAGGACAGATGAAACAGAAAACAAATAAGACTACAGACATAAACACAGCTATATTAATAATTATATTAAGTGTAAATGTATTGACCATAGAGATTAATAGGCAGAGATTATCAGACAGCATAAAAAATATATATACCCAAATATATGCTTTCTACCAGGAACACACTTTAAATATAAAGATACAGATGGGTTAAATGTAAAAGGATAGAAAATGATATATCATGCAAATAGTAATCATACGAAAGCTGGAGTAGCTAAATAAATATCACACAAGGTAGACTTTAGGACAAGGATTATCACCAAAGATAAAGAAAGATAGTCCATTATTATGAAATGGTCAATTAATAGAGAAGACAATCCTAAATGTGTATATAATTAATAATAGAGTTCCAAAATACATGAAGCAAAAACTGACATAACTAAAGAAGAAATGGACAAATCCATAATTAGAGTTGTTGATTTCAGCATGCCTCTTTCAGTAACTGATAAAATAAGTCGACAGAAAATCATTAAGAATATAGAAGACTCGAACAACACTATTAACTGACTTGATCTAAATGATGTTTATAGAACACTTTAACCAACCTCAGAATATATCTTCTCTTTCAAGTGTACCAGGAACATTCAATAAAATAGACTATATGCCAGGTCATAAAACTAGCCTTAATAAATTTAAAAGTAATGCAATAAAGCCATAATCACTCTTCTCTCTAGTTTTCAATTATTGACGTGGTAATGAAATAACCTGCCATGTATCAGGAACTACTAGAAGACCAGAACAAACAGCATGGAAGTTAGGCTTAGTTTCAGTACAAATACTACTGCTCTAAACCTCTGTTGAAATGGTAAGTTGAATGGTGGCCCCAAAAAAGGTATGTCCACATTCTAACCCTAAGAACCTGTGAATGTGACCTTATTTGGAAAAAGCATTCTTATAAATATAACTAAGTTAAGGATCTTGATATGAGATCATTCTGGATTATCCAGGTGGGTACTCAATCCAATGAAAAGTATCCTTATAAAAGACACACAGAGGAGAGTCACACTGGGAAAAGGAGAAGATTATGTGAAGTCAGAAGAAGAGACTGGAGGAATGCAGCCACAAGCCAAAGAATATATGGAGCTATCTGAAGCAGAAGAGGCAAGGAAGAAACCTCCCCTAGAGCTTTTGTAGAGAGTATGGCCCTGCCAACACCTTGATTTCACATTTCTGGCCTCCAGAACTGTGAGACAGTAAGTTTCTGTTGTTTTAAGCCATGAAAGTTGTGGTAATTTGTTATGGAAGCCCTAGGAAGTTAATACAATCACATAGGTGAGAGTTTCTCTAGTGTCTATATATTAAAGGATAATTTTTTATGTCATAGGATATATAATACTTATCTTCAACTTGAATTGATGCTGCCAATTTACACGCTAACATGACTGTACCTATTTACAACACCTATGAGCAGAAAATGAGAGTTTCCAGTACCTGATATTATCAAAATATTGGTGGTGGCGGGGGTGGCAATTTAATGAGTGTGAAATGGTATTTGGTTATTTTAGTGTTCCAAGTAGATTTGAACTAGTTTGGGAAACTCGACCACTTGACTTCTAAAGTCCCTGTCCACTCAAAAGTCTATTTCCATGATTTTTCATTTATCCATTGATAAATGAGTATTATTCATTGAGTACCTACTTTGTGTATATAGGCACTGTGATCAGCACTAAGGAGACACATATGAACAACATATTGTCTCTGTCTTTCTACCTCAACAGCTTTCCTCTACTCTATATCCCCACGACGCTTAAATATTGACTGTATACTATACTATATTTAACATATTGTCTTATATTATTTAAGTTCTTATGAAAATAATACACACACACACACACATATATATATATATATATATCTACGCATGTATATTTTTTCTCTGAACTAGACTGTAAGTTTGATGTGAATGAGATTCCATTCTATCATACTACTCTTGCAGTGGCTAGTCCAGTGTTTTGCACATGAAAGTTCAATACGTCCTTTCTGAAATTAGCCCAGTGCACAAAATCACCCCACAAATTATTTTTTTTTAACCTCAAGCCATATTCCCCTAATCAGGTGATAGGATGTTTTTTTATGCTCTGCATTATCTCCTTTCTTATATATATATCTTTCTGACAAAGAAGATAACTTATTGTATGACTGGAAAAGACTGATGTTTCTGGTCAAAGAACAGTGATGATCTCAATAAGATATTAAATGGTTCATGTCAGGAACAGGGTGGAGGTAGAGAAAAACAAAATCCAGGGACATTCATTTCAATTACTATCATGTCCTCAGTCCCAATAACCCATTCTTTAGCAAAGCTCAGCTTGATGATTAGGGAAATGTGAAAGAAGAATAAAAAAGATGCATCTTGACACAGTGGAAAGACCAGGAACTTTGGTATCAGACCTGGATTTGACTCCTGATTCTATTCCACAAATTTCGTGACTTTAGGCAAGTTACTTTATCACTCTAAGCTTCAGTTTCTTCATCTCTAAGAGAACAAGAATTCCATCTACCTCACAGAATTGTGAGGATTAAATGAGATAAAAGTAAATGCTTAGTGCACAGTAAGTACTCAAATACTAAAGTTCTTTCCTAACCTCCCTAATAAAAATGGAACAAAAAAGATATGTGAGGGTTGGCAATTTAGTAACAACTATCAAAAGTCTCCAAATAGGAGTATTCCCTGACCCAGAAATTCTACTTCTTGTATCTAAAGACAAAAAAATTAAATAATTCTTCAAGGTTGCATAAATAAGGATGATCACTTTAGAATTATCACGGTTAAAAACTGAAAATAATCCAAATGTCTTTCAACAGTGGAATGGTATGAGATATGTTTCCAAAGAGAGAAGGAGACTTTCACTCTGCTCTCTGGAAGGGAACAGCACTAGGAAGAAGACTTAGAATACTCCTGTCCAAGCCCTAACTTCCTTCTTCCCCTGGAAGGACAGATTTATCTAATTAATGCAATTGCTGGGACTCTCACTCATTAAACTTCCATTCTCCATGGACAGAGTTATTCAGTTAGAGTTCACTGCTTATGCACCGACCCATACCTTGTTTCTTTCTCCTCTTGACTTGGACCCACATGCCCTCTGTAACTCTATGTTTCCACCTCTGCTTTATTTCCCCCAGGTAAGCCCAAGAGCATCTCCCTCCACCCCAAATGGTCTGCTGTTTGTTGGAGGATGGGGAATCCACCAAATCTCTGACATAAAAGAATACCATGGAGCCATTCAAAATTATGTAGCTTTATATATTTTGACATGGAAAGATAACCATACTATCTTGTTAAGTAAAACTAAAAAATAAAACAAACACTAACACTGCTTTGCTCAGGATAGTAAAATTAAGGTGCATTGTGGGTGGGGATGGGAGTCTGGTTTCTTGACTAACTTTTCTACAAGATAGTTGTACTATTTGTATAAAATTATTTTTTTAAGTGTGGAAATAGAATACAAAGAAAAGAGTACAATAAGAAAGATCAGTAATAAAGTACACAATAGGGAGTGAAATCAAAATAGATAAGCTAGAGTGATCTCTTTCATCATTCTCCAATGGTTATATAAGATTCTGGAACCAGCTTCCAAGTATGTGTTCCTCAAGCAAAAGTTCTAATATGGTAGAACCTACACTCCAATATCCCAAAATAGCAGACCTTTTAATATGTTAAAGTCCTACTGCTCCTGAAACTATCACTGTATATAGTAAAATCATGATATAGCAAAATTAGTCCTCATTAACAGGTAGTGTACCCTGTAACGGCAGCATTACAAAGAGAGTTTACTGCAGTTTCATTATGTGTATTCATTGACAAGTATAGTTTTTTCCAAAGCACCAAACTCATTACTACTAATTTAACTAACACCTCCTTGGAGCTCATTTTAAAGTAACTTTCATTTCCAAATGTAATGATATTGAAATACAAAAAACATTACCAGGCCTACACAAACAAACCTATTTTAAAACATCTAAAATTTAAATAAATTAACATTGAAATGAACAAAGCAACTCTGTCTCCAAAGTTACATTAAATTTACATACTATTGAAATTATGCTTTTATAGCAACTGAAGTGTTAAACTAACTGCAGCATACACAATTTCCTATATATCACAGGATTCAAACTGGAATATTCAATCTAATCTGATAGAAAAACTATCCCCAACCCTATCTGTGTTATAGAAGCAGTCCCAATTTACAAGTGGGTTGTATTCTAAAGATAGTGTACAAATCATTTGGCAAAAAATGCTGGGACATATTTAATAAGAAAAACAAGTTTAAATAAAATGCTCAAGTTCCAAGGCTATCCTGAAAAACACAGTCAACACATAAAATAATGTGTTATTGTAATAACAGAAGTTCTAAGCCCTGAACTCCCTTGCAACGAGGGATGGGGTCCAGAGGAAGCCCTGAAAACTGGTGGGGAGGAAAAGAGCACTGCCTTAATTTTTTTTTTTTTTTTCACCTTGCCACCCGGCTTACAGGATCTTAGTTTAGCATCAGGCATAACCAACCTTCAGTGGGTTAGTCGTCTCTGAATCAGCCTCTTCCTAAACTGGAGATAAAAATAATGACCACCCCATAGGGTTATAGAGGATTAAATGAGGTTATCCATGAAAACCATTTATCACAGTGCCTGGTCCACATGGCAAGTGGTCAGTAAATGTTACTGTATAGAAAGTTACCTAGCAGAGATGCTGGGGCTGTGGTGGACCTTTATATAACCAACTGGCATAAGTCCTCTCCCAGTTGATAAGTAAAACTGCCAGCCTGCCAAAGAACTGCTTACCTGAAGTTTAAAAAGTGGGAAGATTTTTCCTCCCCATGAGATGGCACGAGGGTTCAAGTATCTTTTATCCTATTTCTAGGCTTAATTGTCTTCCCTCTCCCCACCAAGTTTAAGACTTCTTTGCCTCATCGAGAACAGGAAACATCTTTGAAAAATAATATATTTTACTTGTGACCAATTGTTTTCTTTGAATATCAATCTCAGAAATATTAATGTGAGGCAAGGAAGAAAACATGCAAAATGCATTCCACATTTTACCAGGTATTTTTGGATATTTCCCTCTTGCACTTGGTGTGTTGCTTCTGTAGTTATATCCATAACCTTTTTAATTATATTACTGAATAAGGCACAGATATGCATTTATCCCATGAGCTTTTCATAAGAAGAACAAAATACGAGTCCTTTATCCAGCAGTCAGTGATCTATGAATGTGTGCTGTATAGGTACTTGAAAGATATCTCTTTAAGTATAACAGCTAAGGGGGGGGGATGGGAGGAAGCTAACCATTCCTGATGGAAACTTGCTGAAAATATATTATGCCTAGACTGCACTGATGAAGAATACATTCAATCTCCCCTTGATGACTCCTCATCAAGATCAATTTCTATTCTGTGCAATAATACAGAGTTGCCCTCTGAAACCACTGAAGAGCAGCGGGCTGTTTTTCTCTCTGTGAAATAACCAAAGACTGCTATATTTTTATAGTTCCTCTTTCTGCTGTTAGCTGTCACATCTCACTGTCAATAGCACCTTTCATTTTTTTTTCTTTTCAAAACACAAGATTAACTGGGTGAGAACCTGTGTTGACACCACAATTCTCTAAGACACACAAGAGTCTTTTTTTTTCCTCTTAATTTGCAGAAATGCAGGCCATACTGCAAATAGTTGAGATCAGCCAGAATACTGAGTTTCTGATCAGGCTACCTCTGCTGAATACAAAACTGCCATAATTGTATTCCAAAAAGCAGGAAGGTAAAGCCCAATTGATGGAAACCTTTAAAATCAGAAAACATGTTATCACAGAAAACTACATAAAGCAGTAATCAAAGGTGATTTTCTATCAATCACCATGGAGATGCCATCTATCAGGGATTCATCTAAACAGCTCAGAAATTAAGCTTTGAACATTTTAGGACGTGATACTACAACAATATGCCCAGATTTTCTGGAATCCTCACTTTTTCCTTTGTTTTATTGCTTTCTTAGCTCCTATCCTATGAATACCCCAACCCACCAACCAAAATAAAGAAAATTAAACACTCAGAATAGAAGCTGTTATACTATTATGTGGGTTTATAACAACTATCTGTAACCAGGAATCAACAGAGAGTATGGCCTAGTTGACTGTATTTGCAAGAGGACATGGAGTATAAGCAATTGTACTTGTAGCAAGCTCTGTTGTGGGGATGGGGAAGACAGGTATGTCTGGTACATTCATAAAGCTCCAGAAGGGAATTTAGTAACAACCCAAGCTGATGAACAGGCATTTAAACCACCAAGGTATTAAAGGCACCCCTAATAAAGAACAGAAACCTTAATCTCCCTAATGAATTAAGCATAAGACGATTATGAAGTAATAAAAAGAAATGCCATCCAGGTTCCTTCTCCTACCCAAAGTGGTATTCATACAAATCCACGCCATGTAGAAAAGCATTAACATAGCAGGTCTAAGATCAAGGCTTGCTAGCAAGGTTTACCTTTGGCTGGTGTCTGGGAACTTGGTTTTGTGGCGAGTTCCCACTGCTCCTTAACTGGTAAGGACAGTTTACTGTGCCTGCTTGTACAAATAATGTGGATTATACTGAGTGCTTGCTTTACTTTAGGGCATCTGGAATTTTGGTACATGCTAAACATAGCGCCTGCATGACTAGCCCCCAGTAAAAATCTTGGGCTCTGACTCCCTAATGGGCTTCCCTGGGTGGAAATATTGCAGATATATTGTTTCATTTTCACTGTTGAGGGAAGAGAACACTGTATGTGACCCCTTATGAGAGAGAGAGAGAGAGAGAGAGAGAGAGAGAGAGAGAGAGAGAGAGAGAGCATAAGGAAGCCTGCCCATGGATTCCTCCAGAATTCACCTGTACTTCTCCCCTTATGATCTGGTGGTGTATCCTCACTATGTCACTATGGTAAATCTTAGCTGTCAGTAGAACCATATTCTGAGTCCTGTGAGTCCTTCTAGTGTATCTCTGAATGTGGGAGTGGTCTTGGGAATCTCCAACTATACATGTGGAACTGTTTTGAATGTGGGACAGAGGAGAATTTAAAAATGACTAATACTTGGGTCCCACCTTCAAACTGCTTATCATCTAGTGGGAGAGTTGGGAGGGTATGCTGGCAGTAAACCAGGAAACCCTGATCATTCATTCAAAATTTTAATGAGCATCATCAATTGCATCACTGGCAATGTTAGGTAATAGGCTTAATAGGAATACAAAAATTAAACACAACCTTTGTGTAAAGGACACAGTCACAAACAGTCCTCTTGAAAATGACACTGCCTGAAATATTAGAAACAAAAAGATGTTAACTACTCCATCATAGGCATTCCAATTTTCTCTGACCCATAATTTGACTTGCACAAGTTATATGCTTCCTTGGGTAATACTAGGGCCGTTAGTTAATTTTCCTCAAAATATTTTGAAAAGGCAGGGTCGTGGGCCCCTAAGTTTCGCCAGACCTTTAAATGTTAGTTGTCAGCACCTTCTTAGAGTTTATCAGCTATCAACTAAGTATCAAGCACTATGCAAGATTTGTTGCAATAGAAACATAAACATGTCCCAACCCTCCAGGATCCCATAATCTCCTGAAAGAGAGAGAAGTAAACAAATTATTAGAATTCCAGGTTAGAGGTCTACGAAGTTTGCAGGAAGTGATGTAGCAGTGTCAACGAAGAACAAACTTATGATCTCTACCATTACACACCATTATTGTTAGAAAACAAATGTGTGAAAAGGAGCTAACAATTATAACACCTGAGTGGCAGAGTCTGAAAATTAACTGAGTCTTACTACTAACTACACTTTAAAATAGTTCTAAATTTTCCTTCGAGTTCTAAAATTAGAAAAACATTTTATCAAGATATCGTTTTGCCTGATAACAAAATTTAGTATAAAATATCCCTTAAGAGTGATCACACCATCCTCATCAACAATGGTATTGGTGAATAAATGACATCAGGCCCTGTGCCGGTCCTCACCAACAAACAATTTTGCCTTCCTCCCACTAAAAAAAGTTCCCAGTGTTGAATGGTATGTTCCATCCTATTTGGCATTATGTTGAAAAGGATCCTAATTTTTTAACCAATTTCCTTTAAGCCACGAAAAACAATTTTTATAAAGGGCAAATAAATCTTGAAATTACTTTTAATCACTTCATTAAATTTAAACCTCTTGGGACTTCCCTGGTGGTGCAGTGGTTGGGAATGCCCCTGCCAATGCAGGGGACACAGGTGTGAGCCCTGGTCTGGGAAGATCCCACATGCCACAGAGCAACTATGCCCGTGCACCACAACTACTGAGCCTGCGCTCTAGAGCCCACGAGACACAACTACTGAGCCTGCGAGCCACAACTACTGAGCCCACGCACCTAGAGCCCATGCTCTGCAACAAGAGAAGCCACCACAATGAGGAGCCCACACACCGCAACGAAGAATAGCCCCTGCTCGCCGCAGCTAGAGAAAGCCCGCGTGCAGCAACGAAGACCCAACACAGCCAAAAATAAATAAACTACTTTTTAAAAAAATTTAAACCTCTTTACCTTAAAAAAATCACCAACTTATTTTTCTTTACACAGAATATTACGATCTCCTATCTTTGAAGACTTCAAAAATATATTAGCTCAAAATCCATTTCTTGGCTCCCACTGAGATTTAAATTACCTGAAACTAATAGCCTCACTGCAAGAGTTCTATTCCATGATTTGTAAGTTAAATTCACCAGCATGACATCTATGTTTTATATATGTAAATTCCACAGGTTTACTGTAAATTCATGACATCAACAACACTGGTTGCTGAAAAGATTGGTACTATGACTGAAGCAGATATATAAAATGAGACAGGAAGTAGCCATAGTTTTTCCTGCTCGCCTATTTTGTTACTGTAACCATAGAAAAAAATGGAGATAGTCTAGAACACAAAAACTAAGATAGCAGCTGAAAGCAATGTAAACTATAAGAATAAGAAATATTTGCATATAAATCAAAGCAAGCAATAAGGTTTACATCACAGTACATAATATACAATTATTTTCTTACAGAAGCTACTGCTTGCATACTAGGTTCAATTATTACATTTTCTAAAATTTGGAACACGCTATACTAAAAGAAAATTTACTAGCAATACCATACACGGTATTGACCAGGACTATCCTTTACCTTCTGAATTCTTCCTAATACTGTAGTGAGTCTAGTCCACAAAACAAAACATTAAATTGTTACTGAAGTAAAGTAAAAGGATGAGTGTTGTCATCACTGGAAGTCAAGCAGGATGAGATGCTTCAGTTTGAGGCTCTCTCCTTTATTTCCTGTAAGTATTTCTTCCCACTGTTAAATAGCTATGCAAGTAACATTGTCAGTGCTCATCAAACTGGAATCAATAGTTTGTACTTCTTTTTTTAAACACAAACAGAAACTGATCTAAATACATCTGTTATCTTTTCTGTATTAGGAATGACATTTTGAATAACTAAATTGTAGAGTGGCCCTCTGTATCTGCAGGCTCCATATCCGCAGATTCAACCAACAGTAGAGCCAAAATATTCAGGAAAAACAAGAATTTCAGAAACTTCCAAAAAGCAAAACTTGAATTTGCCAGGCACCAGCAACTACTTACATAGCATTTACATTGTAGTAGGTATTTTAAGTAACTTAGAGATGATTTAAAGTATACAGGAGGTTGTGCATAGGTTATACACAAATATTACACCAATTTATATAAGGGACTTGAGCATTCTCTGGATTTTGGTACCCACAGCCGGAGTGGGGTGGGGGGAGGGGGAGGGAGAGGGAGAGTAGATTGTCCCAGAACCAATCCCCAGTGGACATGAAGGGATGACGATATTTGTTACCATACTTAATACTCTCCTCAAACCTGCTTACAATCCCAGCTACTCACAACAGACCTGACTAATTCCAGGTTCTAATTACCTGAAGCCCCGTTCTCCACAGCACCTTAATTACTCCCTGGTAATCAGGTGAGCGCTTACAGTAGGCTACTGACTTCTTCAGAGGTTATCAAGGGGCTGTTTATTTCATTTGGGCTGCCAAATTCTTGATTAGTACTGCACTAAATTTTATACTACACAATGGTGTAAAGTTTCACCAACGGTGACAGGGGACTTATAGTACCTTTCTGTGGAAAAGGGCCTGTGGGTACAATCATATTTTGGATTAACTCCCTTGGTTTCTTCAAACATAAACAGGTTTCCTCCGCCTTGTGAAAATCTCACTTGACTTCACTCACCTCCCTGCTAATGTCTATTCCTCAAAGACATCCTCCTCTGCTCTTGTATTTGTGCCATTAGCTCCAGCTCATCCTTCTGCTCAGTAAACATGAGCACTTCTTGAATACACTTTTTGTCCCCCAACTCTTTTCTGTCCACTCTCTCCCGCTCAGGGAGCCCATGTTTTCTAAGGTTTGGACTATGGCTCCTATATGAAGACCCACAGAGTAACAACTCTTGCTCTCCCCCTCTACCTAATTTCTATTCAGCTTCTCCAGCAGCTAATCAGATACTTCCACTTATATTTGACTACTTCTACAAGCCTAATTCATTTTTTCTGTCCAAAACCATATCCATTTCACTCCCCTAGTAATGACAACCATCACAGTGGCTAACATTTAATTCTCACAACATAGCTTGGAAGTAGATGCTATTTTTTGTCATCACCATTTTACGGATGAGAAAACCAAGATTACACAGCCTGCCAGGATTCAAACTTAGGCAGACTGACTCCAGGGGCTGCCTTTGTAACCACTGTTGCTCACCATATCTTTGATTATCTGACTATGATTTAGCCAACCTTCCAGAAATGGCTATTTTCCAAATTGCATTCAAAGTCCAGCCAACATTTCTAAGGTCTCCATTCTGTATTGATGATTTCCTCCACAATAACCCAATATCTAGACAGTTCAAATAGACTCCACTGAAGTCCAGCTTTATCATCCAGGCCCTGATGCTACTCACTGCCCTCTAAACTCATGGACCACATACCATCACATCTTCCTGTCTCTAATTAAGCAAGTCCTCTACATAGTGCAGGGATATGTAACCACCTCCACACTAATTTTTTCAAACTTCACACCTTTTATAAACCCTGATAGTCAAACTGATGATTTTAATTACACTCATTTAATTGTGGATGCTTATATTTACACTACTGTTTTTACATATACTTGAGATGGGTTTTAGTGTATGGAGGAGCCTCCTCCTAATATACCAAAGTTAGAAGGAATGGATTATATTTCAATCAATATTGCCAGTCCCATACATGTATAACTATAAGAAATCAAAAGCCAGAATACGTTTCTTGATTCAAACCAATGGACAATGAAAGAAATCAAATGAAGTCTGAATATGGATCTTAATATTTTAATAAAAATAAATGGCTTATTCGTTAAGATGATACACACACTCATTCTATTCCAGTATTATTTTTAGCCATATGAGAGAATTCTGTACCTGTAATTATGTAATCTGGCTGTGTCATTATTCACAAAGAAAGCCAGTGCACCTATGTGGAATATTAAAATCCCAAATAGCTGGAAAGTGGATCAATAAAGCAAAATGCCTCCTGACCTACAATCAGTAGGGAATGAGACATTCTAGGAAAATATATTCCAGGGAAATGAAAGTTTCCATTCCAATGCATCTATTTTAAGTTTTTTGGTTGAAATTTGTCTCTATTGACATTGACTATACTTCCCAGTGATCCGAACACATTACAATATACTACCGATAAAACTGGGATATTCAGATGCAGATGGATGGTACCTTGGGCCAAAAGACTGATCAGTGTGTGTCATGGGTTCCACATTCACACAATACCTTTCAGAGTTATTAAGGTACCAGCAGATTTTTTTTGGACAGACATAAAACACAGAATAGAGAAGTGATTCCCACAGGGGGAAGGGAGGGAACTTTTTCTAGTTGCATGTGTCCGTTCTCAGAATCAAGGGTAGGAGGAGGGAGAGTAGTTCTCAAACTGCTGACATTCCTCATCTATAGTTGAGAATTACCACAGAGGCCATTCCTTGTGACTTAGTCTAAAAGCCTCTTTGCTCCTTGACCTGCTGCTATACAGAGCTCTTCTACACGTGTCTTTATTACGTCTCTCACCAGCCAGCTACCTCAATCACTCCTTCTAAAGTCCACTGGAAAATTGTTACCACCATCTCTAGTTTGCATCTGTCTCAGTGACTTGCGGATGTTAACATCCACAAGCCACTAAATGCTGATGTTATTGCTGATCGCCTCCACTCTCTCTCACTTTTTAGTTTCTCTTTTTAGCTTCTGTGCAAGAAGGCTAGGCTTTTCTAGTCAGTTACCAGGCAAACAGAACATGCCATTTTCTCTTGCCATCAAACCAAGGACTTAATGTGTAAAATGTAATCCCTAAGTCTTCTTTGGCTGTAGCTCTGGTCCTGCCTGGTGCACTCTTGTGTTTCTCTCTTTCTCTCTGTCTCTTTCTCTCTCCCCACCACCTCCCATTTTAGTCATAATTCAGATATTCTGGGCTTTTCTCCCCTCCATGGTAGATCCCCACCCCACCCCTTACTTGTAGAGTGTTATTTGTTCTGATTGTTTCACGAGTATCAAAAGATCTAGCCTTCGCTTACTACTAAGATTTCAGTGTGGTCTGATTTAATGCGCTCGATGGTTAATGCTAAATAAGACCTTGTGGGGAAAGAAAATACTTTATGAGAGGCTAATAGCAACTGTGTTTTATAAAATAAAATGATCAATTTACACACTAGAAAATGTGACCTCTGCTCCCCTTACAGTGAAGACATTGAGACTTACCCAAAAAACATATTGTTTCAGTGATCTACTCTAACACTAGCCCAACTAGACTTTAAGTTCTAAAGAACTTTCTTCCTGTATTGTTTTTCGTCCCTCAGTACCTAGAAAAATACCTGGTACATTCAATAAATATTCAATAAATATTTTATAAATAAATAAGAAATATTGAGGACAAAAAGTAGGGCTTATATAACAGTAAATAGCAGGATAAAAGTCATAATATAGATTTCACACCTTTGAATTTAAAAGCACTATAGGATCATTTTTACACCTCTGTTTTCAATAGTATGAATTTTATCTCTGAAAATTGACATCTGTAAATAAGATAAGGTACTTAAATTTATAAATATATGTGTTTTAATATATTTTAGTGTTAGTTCATTCTCTCACTATTTACACGTAACACTTATCTGGGTATAACGTCTTACCTAAGCTATTCTCCAGGCATTATAAAGTTATATAAACAGGATTTTAAAGAATTAATTTATTAACAGCTGTTCCTTACATAAGGAAATTACCCCATACTCTACCTTCATCCATAAAATGCTTATGTATATTTATGTAGTCTCTTCTTATTTATAGGACATAATATTTCTAGGAAAATAATTTTGAGTGTAGAACCGAAGGATAATTTTGACAATTAGGAATATGTTTTTTTCCCTAACCAGACAGCAAGTAATGCTTATATAATGAAATTTCACAAATCACTTATCCTGTTACCAAAGGGGAAAGGGGGTGGGGGAGGGATAAATTAGGAGTTTGGGAGTAGTATATAAAAGAGAGGAACAACAAGCTCCTACTGTATAACACATGTAACTATATTCAATATCCTGTAGTAAACCATAATGGAAAAGAATATATATACAAAAAACTGAATCAGTTTGCTGTACACCAGAAATTAACACAACATTGTAAATCAACTATACTTCAATAAAATAATAAATTTTTTTAAAAAGAAGTCACTTACCCTAATTACTCAAAGAGACTAATTGGAAGGGCAGAAATCAAGATACAGATATAAACTGGACAGTAGAATATGGTAGAGGTAATAAGGAGAACCTGGAAATAGATTGTGAAGGGCCACAAAACTTTTGGCTAAACTTTACCTTGATCTTATGGACAATACAAACTCCAGTGTCAGCTCTGAAATACAGTAATGCCATGAGATTGCTGCCCCTCTCATAGTTCCTTGACCATTTTGCCACAATCTGTTTTTCAGCCACACAGATTTACAGGTAAGTGTGACTGCTGCTTTTCACAACCCCTCGATCCAGACCACTAAAAGGATTCTTGTTTTTACTTAAGAGCAGCACAAATTCCTAATTTTCACCCTTTATTTTATTAGGATCAAGGAGAGCTAATTTTAAAGTCCTGATTCAATGTTCCATGAAAGGAAATACACTTAAAATTCATACAAACACATGTACTTTAAATAATGGGTCTCCTAAATTTACATATTCAAATGAATATTTTCTCTAGGACTGGTAGTTTACAAACTTCTTTGCAAAGACTAACCTTTTTTCCATGTATATTAAAATAGTATTCCATTAGTGGGAATTGATAGGTCAATCAAGAAGAACAATGTGACTATTTGGATAAACAGAAACATCTAACATCAGGTGTTTTATAAAAGAGCTATAGTTCTATTAAGCAAAGCATATAGATCATTTACACATTTCATTTTAGTTGTATTATATGAAGAAAACCCACATTTTCACAAATAAATATCTATACATATTAAGAGTTTTAAAACAGCATCTCTTGCAATCTTAGAACATTTTATCATTGAAGATGCCAAAAGATGGGACTTCCCTGGTGGCGCAGTGGTTAAGAATCCACCTGCCAATAAAAGAGACATGGGTTCAAGCCCTGGTCTGAGAAGACCCCCCATGCTGCAGAGCAACTAAGCCTGTGTGCCACAACTACTGAGCCTGTGCTCTAGAGCCCGTGAGGCACAACTGCTGAGCCCACGTGCCACAACTACTGAAGCCCACGTGCCTAGAGCCTATGCTCTGCAACAAGAGAAGCCACTGCGATAAAAAGCCCGTGCACAGCAGTGAAGATCCAATGCAGCCAAAAGGAAATAAATAAATAAACAAATTAAAGATGCTAAGAGAAGCTACATTCTGAAGTGTACACAAAAATGAATGCATCTGGCCTTATAAATTACTTATCTGGATATATTTGAACATGGGTGTTATTTTTGTAACCTTTTAAAATAAGTAAACCTCTCTTTTTACATGGAACTGGGGAAAAAACCTGCAGAAATCATGAAGCACCTCTACCAAAGCCTCGGGTGGAGAGCATGCAAGGAGACAGTTTGAAAAGCATTGCTCTGGATGATCAAACATTATGGCAACCCACATTCCTATATGCAAATGCTTTTATTTTTCCAGAAAACACATTTGTGGGTGTTTATAGATTCATCCTTGATAACAGCTAAAGGTAAACTCTCATGACTTTGTAAAGACACTGGAACTCTGAAAATAAAGATGTCTAAAGGCATTCTGATTCAAATAGCAATCTGATATAAGCTTTCTTATGTCTGATAAGATACAAAAGTAGATTTTAATGTTTAGAATATTCAGAAGGAATATGCAGCAATGAAACTAAGTAAGGCCCAAATATAGCAATTGCAGTGAATAAATGGATCATGTCAGACATTTCATTACTTCAGATTCCACTATACCTAATGTTTTCTTCTGGAATGCTGGGGTGAGGGGAACAGAACTGCTCCTGGATGAGAGTTAATAAACTAGTATGTGTATAATTATCTCATAAAGTTCAAACAAAACAGATAATAACTGCTTATTTTTATTTGTTATTTTCAGTAAGTAATTAAAAGGTTTTAACAGAGTTTTTACCAATAAGCTAAGGCAGCAAGCAGAATTTAAATAATGAATCCATTATTCCATAATAATATTTCTTTAAAAATTAAAAGGGGAAGGGGAAATAAGGGAAAGTTCTACTTTAAAGAAGAATGCTAAAAAAAACAGGGTACAAATGAACTTATTTACAAAACAGAAGTGGAATCACGAATGTAGAAAACAAACTTATGGTCACCAGGGGATGGGGGGCAGGGAGAGATAAGTTGGGAGATTGAGACAGACATATACACACTACTACATATAAAATAGATAACTAATAAGAACCTGCTGTATAGCACAGGGAACTCTACTCAATACTCTGTAATGGCCTATATGGGGAAAGAATCTAAAAAAAAAAGAAGAGTGGATATATGTATATGTATAACTAATTCACTTTTCTGTACCCCTGAAACTAACACAACACTGTAAATAAACTACACTCCAATATTTTTTTTTAAAAAAATAGAAGAATGCTAGATGATAAATGTAGAAGGAATGATAAAATTAGAAATCACCATTTTGTAAAAACCCCAGTTATAAATTGATTCAGACAAGAATCATCAACCAACGTTAAAACTATGTGAAATGACGCTGGGGAACAGGTTATTTAAGTGATCTCAAAGTATAACCCCACATATCATTTGTTAATTGCAAAGAAAAATATGGAAGATACCTTCTCGACCAAACTACCACCCTTAACATCACCAATAATGGGGCAAATTGATATCCACGTGCCCTAGGAAGTGATACACAGAGGAAAAACAACACCCACGTAGCATGCTTGAAAAAAATGTTTACCCTGAATCTAATTATAGGGAAACAGTTAGACAAATGCAAATTGAGAAACATAAGGTAAAACTGGTTTGCCCTCATCAAAACACTAATGAAATGAAATAAAATTTTAAAGTCTAGGAACTGTTCTTGGTTAAAGAAGACTAGAAAGATATGACAAATAAGTATAACATGTGATCTCTGATTGGATTCTAAAGAAAAGAAGTTATAAAAGACATTCCCAAAGGGATAGTTCGGGAAACATGAATATGGGCTGTATATTAGGTAACAGTACTGTATCAGTGATAAATTCTCTGTGTTTTAAAATTACACTATGCTTATACAGGAGAAGGTCCTTGTTCTTAAGAGATACACACAGAAGAGAACAACCTTCAAGATGGTGGAGGAGTAAGACATGGAGATCACCTTCCTTCCCACAAATACATCAGAAATACATCTACATGTGGAACAACTCCTACAGAACACCTACTCAATGCTGGCAGAAGACCTCAGACCTCCCAAAAGGCAAGAAACTCCCCACGTGTCTGGGTAAGGCAAAAGAAAAAAGAAAAAACAGAGACAAAAGAATAGGGACAGGACCTGCACCAGTGGGAGGGAGCCGTGGAAGAGGAAAGGTATCCACACACTAGGAAGCCCCTTCACGGGTGGAGATGGCAGGTGGTGGGGGCGAAGCTTCAGAGCCATGGAGGAGAGTGGAGCAACAGGGGTACGGAGGGAAAAGCAGAGAGATTCCCTCACAGAGGATCACTGCCGACCAGCACTCACCAGCCCGAGAGGCTTGTATGCTCACCCGCCGGGGCAGGCAGGGGCTGGGTGCTGAGGCTTGGGCTTTGGAGGTCAGATCCCAGGGAGAAGCCTGGGGTTGGCTGCATGAACACAGCCTGAAGGGAGATAGTGCACCACAGCTAGCCGGGAGGGAGTCCGGGCAAAAGTCTGGACCTGCCTAAGGAGCAAGAGACCATTGTTTTGGGGTACGCAAGGAGAGGAGATTCAGAGCACCACCTAAACAAGCTCAAAAGATGGGCGTGAGCCACAGGTATCAGTGTGGACACGAGAGATGGGCATGAAACACTAACGCTGCTGCTGCAGTGACCAAGAATCCTGTGTGCAAGCACAGGTCACTATCCACACCTCCCCTCCCAGAAGCCTGTGCAGCCCGCCACTGCCAGGGTCTCGTGATCCAGGGACAACTTCTCCGGAAAAACACACAGCGTGCCCCAGGCTGTTGCAACATCACACTGGGCTCTGCCGCCGCAGGCTAGCCCGACATGCCATACCCCTCCCTCTCACTGGCCTGAGTGAGCCAGAACCCCCTAATCAGCCGCTCCTCTAACCCCCTCCTGTCTGGGCAAAGAACAGGTGCCAGAGGGCAACCTACATGCAGAGGCAGGGCCAAATCCAAAGCTGAACCCCAGGAGCTGTGCGAACAAAGAAGAGAAAGGGAAATTTCTCTGTGCAGCCTCAGGAGCAGCAGATTAAATCTCCACAATCAACTTGATGTACCCTGCATCTGTGGAATACATGACTAGACAAAGAATCATCCCAAAACGTACGTGGTGGACTTTAGGAGCAACTGTAGACTTGGGGTTTGCCATACGTGACTGACTAGTTTCTGACTTATATATTTATCTTAGTTTAGTTTTTAGTGCTTCTTATCATTGGTGGATTTGTTTACTGGTTTCATTGCACTCTTCTTTTTCTTTATATTACTTTTTTATTTTTTATTTTAATAATACTTAAAATTTTTTTTTTCATTTTAATTATTTTATTTTTGCCTTTCTTTCTTCTATTTCTCCCTTTTTTTCTAAGCCATGTGACAGACAGGGTCTTGGTGCTCCGACCAGTGTCAGGCCTGAGCCTCAGAGGTGGTAGAGCTGAGCTCAGGACACTGGAAAACCAGAGACCTCCTGGCCCCAGCTAATATCAATCAGCAAGGCCTCTCCCAGAGACCTCCATCTTGACGCTAAGACCCAGCTCCACTCAACGATGAGCAAGCTCCAAAGCTGCACACCCCATGCCAAACAACTAGCAAGACAGGAACAAAACCCCACCCATTAGGGGATAGGCTGCCTAAAATCATAATAAGTTCACAGAAATACCAAAACACACCACTGGACATGGTCCTGCACACCAGAAAGACAATACCTAGCCTCACCCACCAGAACACAGGAACAAGTCCTCTCCACCAGGAAGCCTACACAACCCATTGAACTACCCATACCCATTGTGGGCAGACACCAAAAACAATGGGAACTACGAACCTGCAGCCTGCGAAAAGGAGACCCCAAACACATTAAGTTAAGCAAAATGAAAGAAAGAGAAATACGCAGCAGATGATGGAGCAAGGAAAAAACCTACCATACCAAACAAATGAAGAGGAAATAAGCAGTCGACCTGAAAAACAATTCAGAGTAATGATAGTAAAGATGATCCAAAATCCTGGAAATACAATAGAGAAAATAAAAGAAAAGTTTAACAAGGATCTAGAAGAACTAAAGAGCAAATAAACAATGATGACCAACACAATAAATGAATTTAAAATTTTTCTAGAAGGAAACACAAGAGAAGGAAAACAACTACAATAACAAACCCAAAACAATTAAGAAAATGGTAACAGGAACATACATATAGATAACTACCTTAAATGTAAATGGATTAAATGTTCCAACCAAAAGTCACAGACTGACTGAATAGATAAAAAAAAAAAAAAAACAAGACCTGTATATATGCTGTCTACAAGAGACCCACTTCAGACCTAGGGACACATACAGGCTGAAAGTGAGGAGATGGAAAAAGATATTCCATGCAAATGGAAATCAAAAGAAAGCTGGAATGGCAATTCTCATATCGGACAATATAGAATTTAAAGACTATTACAAGAGACAAAGAAGCACACTACAAAATAATCAAGGGAACAATGCAGAAAGAAGAGATAAGAATTGTAATTTATGCACCCAAAATAGAAGCACCTCAATAAGTAAACTGCTAACAGCCATAAAAGGGGAAATTGATAGTAACACAATAATAGTAGGGGACTTTAATATCCCACTCTCAACAATGGACAGATCATCCAAAATGAAAATAAATAAGAAAACACAAGCTTTAAATGATACATTAAACAAGATGGACTTAATTGATATTTATAGGACATTCAATCCCAAAACAACAGAATACACTTTCTTCTCAAGTGCTCATGGAACATTCTCCAGGAGAGATCATAACTTGGGTCACAAATGAAGCCTTGGTAAATTTAAGAAAACTGAAGTTGTATCAAGTATCTTTTCTGACCACAATGCTATGAGACTAGATATCAATTACAGGAAAAAAAACTGTAAAAAATACAAACACTTGGAGGCTAAACAATACATGACTAAATAGCCAAGAGATCACTGAAGAAATCAGAGTGGCAATAAAAAAATACCTAGAAACAAATGACAGTGAAAACACGATGGCCCAAAACTTCTGGGATGCAGCAGAAGCAATTCTAAGAGGAAAGTTTATAGCAATACAATCCTACCTCAAAAAACAAGAAAAATCTCAAATAAACAACCTAACCTTACACCTAAAGCAATTAGAGAAAGAAGAAAAAAAAAAAAGAAAAAAAAAGTTAGCAGAAGGAAAGAAATCATAAATATACGATCAGAAATACATGAAAAAGAAATGAAGGAACCAGTAGCAAACATCAGTAAAACGAAAAGCTGGTTCTTTGAGAAGATAAACAAAATTGATAAACCATTAGCCAGACACATAAGAAAAAAAGGGAGAAGACTCAAATCAACAGAATTAGAAATGAAAAAGGAGAAGTAACAACTGACACTGCAGAAATACAAAGGATCATGAGAGATTACTACAAGCAGCCATATGCCAATAAATTGGACAACCTGGAAGAAATGGACAAATTCCTAGAAAAGCACAACCTTCTGAGACTGAACCAGGAAGAAATAGAAAATATAAACAGGCCAATCACAAGCTCTGAAATTGACACTGCAATTAAAAATCTTCCAACAAATAAAAGCCCAGGACCCGAAGGCTTCACAGGCAAATTCTACCAAACATTTAGAGAAGAACTAACACCTATCCTTCTCAAACTCTTCGAAAATATAGCAGAGGGAGGAACACTCCCAAACTCATTCTATGAGGCCACCATCACCCTGATACCAAAACCAGACAAAGATGTCACACAAAAAAAGAAAACTGTAGGCCAATTATCACTGATCAACATAGATGCAATAATCCTCAACAAAACACTAGCAAACAGAATCCAGCAGCACAATAAAAGGATCATATAACATGATCAAGTGTGGTTTATCCCAGGAATGCAAGGATTTTTTAATATATGCAAATCAATCAATGTGATATACCATATTAACAAACTGAAGGATAAAAAAATATGATCGTCTCAACAGATGCAGAAAAAGCTTTTCACAAAATTCAACACACATTTATGACAAAAGCTCTCCAGAAAGTAGGCATAGAGGGAACTTCCCTCAACATAATAAAGACCATATATGACAAACCCACAGCCAACATCGTTCTCAAAGGTGAAATATTGAAACCATTTCTACTAAGATCAGGAAAAAGACAACGTTGCCCACTCTCACCACTCTTATTCAACATAGTTTTGGAAGTCCAAGCCACAGCAATCAGAGATGAAAAAGAAATACAAGGAACCCAAATCGGAAAAGAAGAAGTAAAACTGTCACTGTTTGTAGATGACATGATATTATAGATAGAAAATCCTAAAGCCTCTACTAGAAAACTACTAGAGCTAATCAATGAATTTGGTAAAGTAGCTGGATACAAAATTAATGCACAGAAATCCCTTGCATTCCTGTACATGAATGATGAAAAATCTGAAAGAGAAATTAAGGAAACACTCCTATTTACCACTGCAACAAAAATAATAATATACCTAGGAATAAACCTACCTAAGGACACAAAAGATCTGTATGCAGAAAACTATAAGATGCTGATGAAAGAAATTAAAGATGATACAAACAGATGGAGAGATATACCATGTTCTTGGTCTGGAAAAATCAACATTGTGAAAATGACTCTACTACCCAAAGCAGTCTACAGATTCAATGCAATCCCTATCAAACTACCACTGGCATTTTTCACAGAACTAGAACAAAAAATTTCACAATTTGTATGGATACACAAAAGCCCCTGAATAGCCTAAGGAATCTTTAGAAAGAAAAACGGAGCTGAAGGAATCAGGCTCCCTGACTTCAAAGTATACGACAAAGCTACAGTAATCAAGACAGTGTGGTACTGGCACAAAAACAGAAAGATAGATCAACAGAACAGGATAGAAAGCCCAGAGACAAACCCACACACATATGGTCATCTTATCTTTGATATAGGAGACAAGAACACACAATGGAGAAAAGACAGCCTCTTCAATAAGTGGTGCTGGGAAAACTGGACAGCTACATGTAGAAGACTGAAATTAGAACACTCCCTAACACCATACACAAAAATAAACTCAAAATGGATTAAAGACCTAAATGTAAGGCCAGTAACTATAAAACTCTTAGAGGAAAACATAGCAGAACACTCCGACATAAATCACAGCAAGATCCTTTTGACCCATCTCCTAGAGAAATGGAAAAAAAAGAAAATAAACAAATGGGACCTAATGGAACTTAAAACCTTTTGCACAGAAAAGGAAACAATAAACGAGATGAAAAGACAACTCTCAGAATGGGAGAAAACATTTGCAAATGAAGCAATGGACAAAGGCTTAATCTCCAAAATATATAAGCAGCTCATGCAGCTCAATATTAAAAAAAACAAACAGCCCAATCCAAAAATGAGCAGAATACCTAAATAGGCATTTCTCCAAAGAAGATATACAGATTGCCAACAAACACATGAGAGGATGGTCAACATCACTAATAATTAGAGAAATGCAAATCAAAACTACAATGAGGTATCACCTCACATCTTTCAGAATGGCCATCATCAAATATCTATAAACAATAAACGCTGGAGAGGGTGTAGAGAAAAGGGAACCCTGTTGTACTGTTGGTGGGAATGTAAATTGATACAGTCACTATGGAGAACAGTATGGAGATTCCCTAAAAAACTAAAACTAGAACTAACATATGACCCAGCAATCCCACTACGGGCATATACCCTGAGAAAGCCATAATTCAAAAAGAGTCATGTACCAAAATGTTCATTGCAGCTCTATTCACAATAGCCCAGAGCTGGAAACAACCTAAGTGTCCACCATCAGATGAATGGATAAAGAAGATGTGGCACATATATACAATGGAATATTACTCAGTCATAAAAAGAAACGAAACTGAGCTATTTGTAATGAGGTGGATAGACCTAGAGTCTGTCATACAGAGTGAAGTAAGTCAGAAAGAGAAAGACAAATACCGTAGGCTAACACATATATATGGAATTTTTTAAAAAATGTCATGAAGAACCTAGGGGTAAAACGGGAATAAAGACACAGACCTACTTGAGAATGGACTTGAGGATATGGGGAGGGGGAAGGGTAAGCTGTGACAAAGCGAAAGAGAGGCATGGACATATATACACTACCAAACGTAAGGTAGATAGATAGTGGGAAGCAGCCGCAGAGCACAGGGAGATCAGCTCGGTGCTTTGTGACCGCCTGGAGGGGTGGGATGGGGAGGGTGGGAGGGAGGGAGTTGCATGAGGGAAGGTATGTGGGAACAGATGTATATGTATGACTGATTCACTTTGTTATAAAGCAGAAACTAATAAATAAATAAATAAATAAATAAAAAAGAGTCATGTACCACAATGTTCACTGCAGCACTATTTACAATAGCTGGGACATGGAAGCAACCTAAGTGTCCATCAACAGATGAATCAATAAAGAAGATGTGGCCCATATGTACAATGGAATATTACTCAGCCATAAAAATAAATGAAATTGAGTTATTTATAGTGAGGTGGATGGATCTAGAGTCTGTCATACTGAGTGAAGTAAGTCAGAAAGAGAAAAATACTGTATGCTAACACATATATATGGAATCTAAAAAAAAAATGTTTCTGAAGAATCTAGGGGCAGGACAGAAATAAAGATGCAGTCGTAGAGAATGGACTTGAGGACATGGGGAGGGGGAAGGGTAAGCTGGGAAGAAGTGAGAGAGTGGCATGGACATACACTACCAAATGTAAAATAGATAGCTAATGGGAAGCAGCCGCATAGCACAGGGAGATCAGCTCAGTGCTTGGTGACCACCTAGTTGGGTGGGATAGGGAGGGTGGGAGGGAGACTCAAGAGGGAGGGTATAAGAGGATATATGTATACGTATAGCTGATTGGCTTTGTTATACAGAAGAAACTAACACAACAATGTAAAGCAATTATACTCCAATAAAGATGTTCAAAAAAGAGAGAGAGATACATGCTGAAGTATTTAGGGGTAAAGAGTTATATATCAGCAACTAAGACTCAGAAAAGAATAAAAAGGAGAAGTAGAAAAATAAAAAGAGAATGTAGCAAATATGACAATGTGAAAAAATTAGAGAATCATGGTGACGGGTGTGAATATTCACTGTAATATTCTTTAATGATTCTGCAGATTTGAAACTTTTCAAAATAAGAAATTAAAGCAAATTATAAAATGTGGTAGTGAATACCTTGCTACAAAGGACAAAATAGGTAACTATAAAATAATTGATCTGTTCCTTTAATAAAGGTACTGACTGCCAAACTTTCAATCTTGCTTTAACTCAGTGGCAATGGTTAATTTGTTATATAGAAAAAGCTTATCAAATATTTTGGGTGATTTTAATCAATTTCTTAAAATGTGACAACTCAGAAATAAAATTAAAATTATGCACTTGTATACTCACACAAAATCTGATGTGACATTGTATAATTGGACTACATTAAAAACAAAAGCATGAAATCATTTTTGCAGCTACTTCAGCCTAGTCATCTGTTTAATACAAGTAATCTTTCCAAATGGTCTTGCTTCATTTGCAACAGTAATTCAACCGCACCCCCCAAAAGTAATGAATATAGAGGTTTACACAATTTCATGAGAGTCACTGATACACTTTTCTGCTACTTAATATCCACTCAACACCTCTAGATTCTTCTCTAAATTATTCATATCTCATAAATAAGAAAAATATATTATAAATAGTTACCTGAGAAAATTGAGATTTAGTGTTGTTTCATATCTTGACGGCAATCTGTATATTATGTTCATCCAATAATGGAATAGATAGATCATGGACATTTTTTCATTAGGTTTTTTTAAGCAACCCAGGAAAACACGTAAAAATGGCCTATTACTGTCCACATACTCAAACATTACTAAATATAAAATCATGCCATAACTATACAAGGCATCAAATGCCTCTAGATACTGTGTTTACAGTAACCAGAATGTAATTAAATGAAGTGAGAGTGCCGGGATTGGTTAAAATACGACTTTGATATCAGAAGGTACAATTTACCAAAAATCATCTGTATCAGTTTACCTCATCATAAAATAGAGATGCATTTCTGAAGAAGTATAGCTACAAAGAGTGATAGAAATCATGTTAAAAATAAAACTACACAGCAGAGAAATGACTGGCTATCAGTACCAAATTACTAACTGTGGTTTATGTTAGGGTTATGAGGGTATGGTCTTTTTTTTTTTTTCTTTTTTAATTCCCCCTCCTTAACTCCATTATCCAATTTTCTGAAACATATTGTATTACTCTTAGAATGAGAATAACAAACTTGAAAAGTATTTGCTTTCAGTCATACATTTGGTTTAAAACATATTTAAAGGTAACATGGCCTTTTGTACGTAAACATTTGGCATTACTTAAAAAAAGAAAAAAGCCCAAATTCTTAAGTACTACTACAATATCAAAATACTACTCCAGAAACTTTCCCACCTCTGAGTTCATGTGACTTTAGTTTAGAAGTTGCTGAATCCCTAATTTGTAGAGTATATACAATATTCAGCTGAAGAAAAGAGTTCAAATGAAATGAGAAAATGAGACCATGGCCGTGCAGTTTCAAATGCAGACATTTTAATATTTAGATGGAAGACTGGGGATAATTCTCATGGTTCCTTGTGCCTTTTCATTAAAAGGGTGGCTTTTAAATGTAGTCTGTGGTCCGGGGAGCCTTCTTAGAAGACCTGAGCTTTTACAACAATTATAACTACAACTGGTTTCGAAACTGATCCTGAGGAATGAAGGAATGAATGCCTGCGTGCATGTGTCACTGTAAGCAGTAGTTGTGCTTTAGCGCTTTCTTCCAAAAAATGTGTATTAGGAACTACCGTGAGAATCATTTCTTTCATGAGTACCATAATAATGATTTCTATGTGCAGTGTGTTTTGCAGTTTACCAAGTACTTCATAATTCTATTAGGATGGCAGGAGAGCTACAGATAAAGAGACCTGGGCTCAGAAAAGGTTGAGTGCTTCACCCCAAATCACTTAGCCATTAAGAGACAGAGCCATGAGCCAAACACCAGGTCTTCTGAGTCCAAATGCAGTAATTTCTACTATGTTATAATTTACGCTCTAAGTATCCATTTTGTGTGGTGGCTTACGGATGGGTATGATTTACTTTGTACACCAAGCTGTGAGCAAGCAATTCGAGAAAGACTCCAGGTGAAACATCCAGGATGTTTCTAGTTCATGTGATGAGGAGCTATTTTTGGAGTTTCCTACATAATGAGAAAAGAATGGGGTGGGGGACGGTTCTCAGTCTTTAATTTTAGTCACATCTGTACATAAAAATCACAATCGCTATCAACAGTGTCACTGCTAAAACTAAGAAACTACACACACTGAGTAAAATGAGAATGAGAGCATTTAAAATGGGTGTATTATCAAGTTGCACTTACAGTTCTGAAGCCCTAAACTGTACAGTCCAAAAGCAATTAAAAAGAAGGCAGCACGATATGGAAAAGTTAAAGCAAGTGGGAGAAGAGGAAACTGAGGGGCCACTTAAATCTACAAGGTCCTAGGAGAGGTTGTCTGGGTGATGATGAACAACTGTCCCCAGTGGAAGTAGGAAACGTATCAAGAGGAAAGGGGCCTGAACTGCAATAGGATAAATTTAGTTTGTTCTTGAAAAAAATAAGATTTTAAGATGCTGGACTGCATTTCCAGTGGAAGAGGACTTCTGTTCTTGAAAAGCATTATGAAAGCACCTTTCTTATTTCAGTTTTTATACAGTTCAGTGTCAGAGGCATTGTGAATATGCAGAGATTGAACAAAAGGATGTTTAATTATTTTATTGCTGTTATAGCCTAGTGTATTTTAAAATGTCTAAGGAGTATTAAGACACAGTCCTTGCCCTTTGGGAGCTTATAAGCATTTTAATTACACAATCTTAATTAAACAAAACTAATGTTTAATTGAAATTAATTATAAAAGGCAATAATGCATAAGAAAGGTGAACACTGATGATATAAAACTTGAAGAAGCACAATGTCTAATCTAATTTAGACACAGGGAAAAGGGCTTTAAGAAATTAAAGGTAATACCTAATAATGGGATTATTTCTAATATTTATGTTTGGTTTACAAAGCAGCAGTATCTCTTTCCTCACATTTATGTTGCTCAGTACATTCTGTTCATCTGAGGTAACGTTACTTGTTTATTAATATCTGCCATGAAAGCACAAAGACCATGTCTACTCAGTCATTTTTGGCCCATAGAGCAACATTTGCATAGAGGCACTTAATTCTCTGTGATAGGCAGGGCTCTCTCTGTGCTGTTGGTGTGATTAGAAGCATTCTCCAGCTGGTGGAAGATAATCCCCTATTAGCAATCCGTGAAGGACTAAATAAAAATGTTAGAAATAAAAAATACTGGAGAGGGTGTGGAGAAAAGGGGAACCTCCTACACTGTTGGTGGGAATGTAAATTGGTACAGCCACTATGGAGAAGAGTATGGAGGTTCCTTAAAAAACTGAAAATAGAACTACCATATGACCCAGCAATCCCACTCCTGGGCATATATCCAGACAAAACTATAACTCGAAAAGATACATGCACCCCAATGTTCCATAGCACCACTATTACAATAGCCAAGATGTGGAAATAACCTAGATGCACATCAACAGAAGAATGGATAAAGAAGATGTGAGATAGATAGATAGATATAGATATAGATGATATAGATATAGATATACGCACAATAGAATACTACTCAGCCACAAAAAAGAATGAAATTTTGCCATTTGCAACAACATGGACAGACTTGGAGCACATTATGCTAGGTGATATAAGTCAGACAGAGAGAAACAAGTACTGTATTATATCATTTATATGGGGAATCTAAAAAATACAACAAACTAGTTCTTTTCTTGACCTAAATGGTGATTAAGAGTGTTTGTCCTACTTCAAAAAATTAGAACTAGAACTACCATATGATCCAGCAATTCCACTTCTGGATATTTATCTGAAGGAAACAAACAAACAAACAAAAAACTAACAGTAAAAGGTCTATGCACCATGATGTTCACTGCAGCATTATTTGCAATAGCTGAGACATGAAAGCAACCTAAGTGTTCATCAATGGATGAATGGATAAAGAAAATGTGGTACATATGCATAGTGTGAAATATTATTCAACCATATAGAAGAAGGAAATCCTGCTATTTGTGACAACATGGATGGACTTTGAGGGCATTATGCTAAGTAAGTTAAGACAGACAGAGAAAGACAAATACTGAAATATCTCAATTATATGTGGAATTTAATAAACAAAAACAAAAAGCCAAACTCAGAGATACAGAGAAGACATTAGCGGTTGCCAGAGGTAGGCCGGGGCAGGGAGGGGTGGGGTGCAAAAATGGGTGAAGGGGTTCAAAAGGGACAAACTTCCAGTTATAAAATAAATAAGTCCTGGGGATGTAATATACAGCATGGTGACTTTAGTTAATAACACTGTATTGTATATTTGAAAGTTGTTTAGAGTAGATGAAAAATGTGTAACTATGTGGGGTGATGGATGTTAACTAGACTTATTGTGGTGATCATTTTACAATATATACATAAATCGAATCATTATGTTGTATACCTGAAACTAATAGAATGTTATATGTCAATTATATCTCAATTAAAATATTTGTTGAGTATTTTTTTAAAGTGTTTGTCCTAAACTATAAATCAAAAAGATACATGTACCTCTATGTTCATAGCAGCACTATTTATAATAACCAAGACATGGAAGCAACCTAAATGTCCATCAACAGATGAATGGATCAAGAAGATGTGGTATACATATACAATGGAATACTACTCAACCATAAAAAAAATGAAATAATGCCATTTGCAGCAACATGGATGGACCTAGAGATTATCATACTAAGTGAAGTAAGTCAGACAGAGAAAGACAAATATATGATATCACTTATATGTGGAATCTTAAATATGACACAAATGAACATATTTATGAAACAGAAACAGACTCACAGACATAGAGAACAGACTTGTGGTTGCCAAGGGGGAGAGGGATGAGGGAGGGATAGACTGTGAGTTTGGGATTAGCAGATACAAACTATTATATATAGAATGGATAAACAACAAAGTCCTACTGTATAGCACCGAGAACTATATTCAGTATCCTGTGATAAACCATAATAGAAAAGAATACGAAAAAGAATATATATGCATAACTGACTCACTTTGCTGTGCAGCAGAAATTAACACAACATTGTAAATCAACTATACTTCAATAAAATAAATTTTAAAAATAATAATAATGTTAGCGAAAGTAAGCACCCATGGTGATGACCATTATCCATAACTGCCTGGAATCTACCAAATTCTTACTCAGGTTTTGGTTAAGAGGCCAAGCTCTGGACTCAGTCTGACTGGATTCAAGTCCTAGTTATCTTACCTACTTGCTGTACAACCCCAGATAATGTACTTGCTTTCCTAAGCTTCACTTTCCTCCTCCAAACAATGGGGGTGATAATTGTTATGAAGATTAAATTGGTTTTTACATGAAACTTACTTAGCGTAGTTCCTGGCACTCAGTGCCCTCTAAAGGTTAGCTATTATTACGTGTTGAATATAACAGAATGAATATTATATACTGTATTAGTTTGCTAGGGCCGTCATAACAAAAAAAAAAAAAGAAGAAGAAGAAGATGATGAGAAAAGCAAAACTACAGAGCAGGTGGCTTAAACAACCAAAATTTATTTCCTCACAGTGTGTGGCTAGAATTCCAAGATCAGGGTTTCAGCAGGGTTGGTTTCCTCTGAGGCCTCTCTCCTTGGCTGACATACGGCCACCTTCTCTCTGTGTCCTCACATGGTGTTTCCTCTGTGCATTCCTCTGGTGTTTCTTTGTCCAAATTTCCTCTTATAAGGACACCAGTTAGATTGGATTAGGGTATACCCTAACAGCCTCATTTTAATTTAATAAACTCTTTAAAGGCCCTATCTCCAAATAGTCACATTCTCAGGTACTGGGGGTTAGGGCTTCAACATAGGACTTTTGGGAGACACAATTCAGCCCATAACATATACTTACCTCACTGTACGCAAAAACATTCCACACAATAAGAAAAACTGAAATAATTCTGAGGAAAAGTCTCAGTTCTCATAACTTCTCAGCTTTCGAACATAGAGAGAACCTATGTGACCTCATTTAACTCTGAGAGGATAGACAGATAGATGGATATACAGATACACAGACTCATATGCACACACACTCTCTATCTACCTAGTATACAGGTGCCAATCACACTTTGTAAAACAGCTCTCTGGATGCAAACCACTCTGCCAAAAAAGCATCATCATCAATGAAAATAAATGATTCACCTAAAGTATACAAAGTAGTTACTATACTCAAAGCACAAGAATTACACTGCATGAGCAATTATGTTCTCCTTAGATCACAAATTCATTGAAGAAAGGAGCCATGACAGGTTAGTAAAAATTTACGAACAGATCAGCATAAAAAATGAACTTGGAAAGTTTTTTGTACCTTTGATTGACGCTCTTAAAATTCATTTTTGTTTTCAATATTGTTTTGATAGGCAATTGTGGTCACAATTAGAATAGCACATGCAATGAATGCAGTAATCCAGTATCTGAATTATGGTGACCACAATAAAAAAAATTACCTTAAATGTTACTAGTCACATGACCATTATTTAGCGATGCAGGCCCACAAAGCATTAGGCTCAAAAAGCATTTCATACAAGCATATAAACTGGATACTAATTCACGTTATGAATATCTGTTGACCACCGACAAAATACCCTGGACAGTATATACCACTCAAAAAAACTCCATGGAAAATGGCCAGACCCCAGGAATCTGGGGATGGAGGCAATGTCTTCCTGAAAAAATGATGCACAGACCTACAGAAATACATATAGCATGTAGCTCAAATGAGAAAATGTGTGAAAGGGCTTTAAAAACTCCAAAACACTTTATAAGTCTAAGGTGGCATTTTTAAGATGATCTTATTCTGCCCTTACCCCATTCAAAGGAGCTAATTATGATTCAACCAGTCTTTTCCTAACAAATAAGCAAGAACAAGAAATCTGATTAACTGAAATGGGAAATCAAACATGTGAGAAAAAGACCAAAATTTGATATACAGTAAGTTAAGGTAACTCTTTAATATTGATCATCATCTTAGAGTGTCTAATTTTTCCCCTGCTGACAACCCTACCTGGATCAAGAAAGCATTTTCTCGTAAGAAATATCCCTGTGTCATGCCACTTGTTTTATAATGGTAACAGTAAATTTTACACAGAGCTTTTAAAGGATATGTGGTATAGAGACCATACTATTTAACAACCAAAACAAACATTAAAAAACACTTCTCGATAGGGAGGGAGACGCAAGAGGGAAGGGATGGGGGAACAGATGTATATGTATGACAGATTCACTTTGTTATAAAGCAGAAACTAAAAAAAAAAAAAAAAAAAAAACACTTCTCATGTAATTATCTCATGCTCTATGGCTGATCAAAATTGTTGCCATAATTGAAAAAAAAATTTAAATAATAAACTTAAAAAATTGTTGCCATAAAAGAAAAATTTAAAAAATTAAAAATAAATGAAAATTTAATAAATATGAAATAATAACTACATGAGTGTTAAATGTCTTATACCATGCATCAGATTTTAAATGTATTCTTTTTACCTGATGATATACACAGAGAAAGAAGCTCAATCGAAAATTTTAACATGATCACAAGCAAAATACACAGAAAATAAACTTGCAGTGCAGAATTCTACATGAAAAGGATATCTTTTTGTTTCTAATATCAGGATACACTATAAAACATAACTACTCCATACTCATAAATATTAATGCATCAATTTACAAAATATATGTCTAAATGAAAGTCAATATTCATACTGTCTTTTCGATGTTTCCAAATGCCCAAGGTAAGATGACTTGCTAATATTTTATAATTGACATTATCTTAGCATTCCTTAAACAATGAATTTAATCTGGCATGATAAAATAATGTAATTTATGACAATGCACTGGAAGGGAAGGGACTGATAAGAAATTGTTCTAAAAATGAATGGAGGTTTAAATAACAAAACTTTTCAAAACATATGCAGATATTCCTATCCAAAACAAGTATAATACACAAGCCAGCTTGAAGTATCAAAACATAAGGAAATGGGAAGGAAGCTACTCATTGCACATAATGAATATGAAATTAGGAAAGACCTAAAGTGGAATGTTAATATTGCTTGTGCTATTTTTAAAGATCACTTATAAAATATACCCTCATTAAACAGTCTTAGGTCTTATTTTCACCTGATTACCCAATGAGATTTTCTACTTTATATATACTAGTTAAAAATAATTGCACTGATTATTTTTATTCTGATTGAATTTAGATTTTTAACAAATTGTCACCACCATAAAACTAAATATTTTTCAGTAGCAACTATCCTACAATTTCTAAACCTATAACAAGAGAAAGAGGAACAAAAAACAATCAAATTGGCGTACAAAAAAGCCATGTTTTATCAGGAAGCAGCTACTTCAAACTCCAATAATCAATGTTTTGTCTCCCCCTTCTGGACCATACAATTATTTTTTTAAAAAAGAAACAGCAAAGTAAGATTTGATCTTTTTTTCACAGGATATATTCAAATAATTGGTCTGACACAAGTGTAACGTTACATGAAGTAATCATGACAATACTATTAGATCAGTAAACTAATAAAACTTCAATTTAATAATGCAATAGCAGCTTAACAGCCCACAAATACATACTGCCACGCTTAGTGGTATTTTATGGCTATTATAATTAGTAGGTAGCTTGTAGTAAGAAACACATCAATAGCATTTTGAATTTATTACTTTGAGCCTGGCTATAAGTTTACTGTTAACAGGAACTTTCTTTCAGCATGAACTTCTTCAACAGCCTAGGGAAACAAATTCATCTGACTCTATTTTGAGAAAAAGGTCCTATAATATTCACTCAATCGTGCCCAAAATTGCCGTGCCCTAATTAGGGCAAAGAAACATACATGTGTACCTACCCTTCACCTATGATGGGGCTGTCCTTTTGACTCAGATTATTTAGAAACACTGCAAAACGTACAAATGTGACATCCTAATTACATAAAATGGCTTATCTAGTAAGCAATACTACAGGCCAACAAAATGATTAGCTCTTTTCTATCCGGGTCCACTGAGTCAACAAGAAACACACATGACCTTCATTCCCTAGTACAGGTAATGAGGCTGTGGTTTATAAACAGGTATATGTCATTAGAATGATAAACAACATATGTTCAGCAGCATGTGCAGAGAATATATTTACAATAGTTAAAGTAGGTGCTTGAAACAGAAAACCTAATTATAAAATTCTACTCTATGCTACGAGTGCCAAAGAAATGGTCTTCCGTGGCAATAACTTTATTCTTGTTTCTGTGATTTTACTAATTTCTCCTTGATTAACATGTCTAAACTGAACTCATCCTGTTTTACTCCAAACGTAGTCTTGCTCCTGACTTCTCCATGAAGGCTCAAGTCACCATCACTTCAGTCACCCATGCTTGCAAATTCACTCATTATTGATTCACACATCTCCTCTGCCCTTTTCCATCATTTGCTGAGGCTGATATATTCTACTTCTGCAATCTCTCTCTCTCATCTATCACCTCCATTTAGTTTTCACTAACCACTCTCCATTCCAGGGTCTTATTACTTCAAGTACAGCAACAATTCCCAGCTTGATCTCCCTGCCCCAGTCTCTAACCTCTCTAATTTCCACTGCTCCATTAATCTTCCCCAAATGTAACTCAGATTTTGTCATTCCATTGCTCAAAACCTTCCAGGATTCCTCACTGACTATTAAAGTACCATCTCCTTGGCATACCCCTCCTAAAATGACCTTAACCTACCTTTCCACATTTACAACCCCCTGATATACTTAACCTATGTTTTTAGTCACCTTAACAAAAACACCCCCGTACTTCCCCTTGGTTCACTCCACTCCATCCACAGTGGCCTCTTTGCAATTCTTCAAATACTCAAGGCACACTCCTGCCTCAAAGCCAGAGCACTTGATGCTCTCTCTGCCTGTAAAGCTCTTCCCTAGATATTTGCATTGGCTCTCTCCAGTTTCACTCATGTCTCTGTTCAAATGTCATTTGCTCAGAGAGCTCACCTATCTAAAGCAGCACATCCCTGATCACACTCGGCTTTCTCATCTTACTTTTTTGCCTTCATAGCTCTTACCACTACCTGCCGTTATATTTGATATGCGTCTTACTGTCTGCCTCCCCAAGTAGAAATATAAGCTCCATGAGGAATTTATCTGTAATGGTTCATCATCCAAGCACCTAGAATAGTGTCTGGCACATAATAGGTGGGCAGTAAATTTTTATCCAAAAAAGAAAAGAATCTGTGGCTAGAGAGATTAACCAGACCTAGAGAATGAATGAGTGCTGAATCAGGATTTAAATTCAGGTTTTTATGATGCCAAAATAAACACTATCCCAAAAGAGAACCCTACTGCTTGTCCTAGGTGCTCAACTATTTCTGTCATTAAGTTACTTTATATTTAACATTGTTAGGTCTGGTCATTATAATTCTATTTTCCAATTATCATGTAATCATGTCAATTTTTACCCTTTTTTCCCACAGAAGAATGGTTCTTCTTCCTCCTGTGGATACATTATTCCTGGTTTGCAGTGAAATCAAATTAGTCATTTTAGCTGATTCCCAAACCTGTTTCATGCAATGTGTTACTAAATAATAAAAACAATTTATTTTCTTTCTAAAAGTTTACAACACTTACCTATAACTAGAAGCCAATGAAAAAGTCACTCAGTTCTTTCTATCTATCCTACTCTAAGTTCTCTTTTGCTATTTTAAGATATTGATAAGAAGATATTCTACCCTTTCTTAGATAGTATCTATAACAAATCTTCAACTATCTTATTAAATCTTTAAAATAACCTTGTTATATTATCTTGAGACCATATATGAATTTTTTCAAAGCCTAGCAATAATCTATACCACATAACACATAGCTTCCAATAAACAGGCAAAACATTCTCTTTCTTCCACCCAGCCAAATCCCTCCCAACATTCTTGACCCAGAATAAATCACTCTATTAAATAGCACACATCTTGAATACTTAGCAAAAAAAAAAAAAAAAAAAAAAAAAAAAGAGGCAGCTCAAAGTCTCATCTTGTTTTACCATGTTATCTTCATGTTTTATGTCTGTCATACCAAGCATTTCATAAAATTTAATACATTTAACCAAAAAATGTAATTTAGACCTGCTATTTGCAAGGTTCTTAATATGTTAAATATATTAAATATAAACAATAAACTTCAAAACCATCCTGAATTGAGTATTATTATCCTCATTGTGTTAATAGGGAGACTGAGGTTCAGAGACATTAAGTAAATTATTTAAGGTCACACAGTTAGTATGTAGCAGAGTTGGAATCTGAGCTCAGGTCTATTTGCCTCTGAATCCATGACCTCTACTAAAATTTGTATCCCTTCATAGGGTCTATATTGTGGACATAAAAAGACAGACCTGCACGGTAACAGAAAGTATTATTCAAGGACATACATTATTATAAACTAAAGTAATATAGGTGTATTATTAAAAAGGCCCTTGAAGAATACATAATGTAATAGAAACTATAAAATAGAGTAGAAAGTGATTCCAAAAGAATTTAAAAATAAAGTGCTATAGAAGTTCAGAGAAATTATTAGGAGGAAATCAGGAGGTGGGGGAATGGGGGGAAGGTCATTGGGATAGACTTCATGGAAGAGCTGAGGATGGGGAGAATGTTGACACAGGAAGGAAAATATTTGAAGCAAAAAAAAAAAAAAAGATCCAATGAGCCAAGTCAGAAGCAAGACTGCTTGAGGCTGAGTGGGTGGTTATGTTCAGGTACAGCCTGATTTGTAAAGTAAATTTCTGAAAGAGAATAGTGAAAACTAAGGCTAATGGTAGTCTGAGATCAGGAGGACCTCAAATGCCTCCAATCCTGCTTCTAATCAACACTGGAGAGATAAAAGGAAGACAGGGTCATGAAGACCTGGTTCATTACATATTCCATCTTTCCAGTTTCAGTCTGACTTCTACATCACTCATTTTTTGACGAACATATGTAGTCTTTAGGCAACCAGAATACTTAAAGTGTTATTCTAGGATTTCTTCTCTGTTGAACACTTCTTATGAAATTCTTATCTGTCCATTTTATCAACAAACACTTCCCATCTTTTGTAGATTAGTGAGACCACGAAAAATAAGCCCTTTTGTACCTGACTTTCAACTAGTAATTTTAAATATTTTTCTTCACTCCTCTCTCTAGTCTCAACAAACAACAAAAAACCTTCCTCCTGAAGGCACCCTTCCCAGCTAAACTCTAGAATTAATTCCCTCATCACTTCCTCTAGAAGCTGGTCGATCCCTAGAGTGTCCTCCCCTTAGTTCAGGATTTGCAAACTCCAACATAAGAAACAGCTCACAGATAAAACAATGGGTATGAAATCATTTCTACTGTAGATCAATCATAACATCTTTCTCATTATAGTGTCTTTCAAAACACTCTCAGACAAGATGAAACTGTTCACTAAACCATAAGCAGCCACTTTGCAACCCTTCCTATATTACATCTTCAGGCCCTATCTTATATTCTGTTTTCCTGTCCACCTTCCCCATTAGACCTAGTATTTTGAGGGCACCAGCTATGTTCATTGGGGAAGAAAAACATATAACTTATGATAATAAAATGTGCTAAATACTATAATTGAGCTATATACACGGTGCTATGGAAAGGAAGGTGTTATCTAAGACAGCTTCTCCTTCAAAGACTGACATGAAGCTTAATTTTGATGGATATTTAGGAGCTTGCTGGGCACACTCAAGAAGAAAAGGGCATTCTGGCTCAAAGAAACAGAATGTGCTTGATTTAGAGGGATTAAAGAATAGGATGTTAAGGAATTGCCAAGTGTTCCTGTACAGACGGAGGACAGGCACATGTAAGAATGCAGCTGGAGGTGAAATTAGAAAAGGAAGTGGGGATAAGATCACAAAAGGAATAGGGAGTCATTTGAAAGTTTTGATGGGGTAGAAGCAGCATCTCTTGTAACCATGTAGAGCATGTGTGGGTGGGGTGTGAGAGCCAAGACTAGGAGAGTATTGAGGAGACTGGGGCAGTCACAGGTGTGTTAAATGATGGGTCTGAGATTAGGGGAGAGAGCTGAGAGTTATTTAGGAGAAACAACTTGGTAACTGGATGTGGAGAAATCAGTAATCTTTCAGTAGCTTCTGGCATAGGCCATTGGATTGCTTATGGTACCAAGACCAGAAATATAGGCTGGCTCTGGTCCACATTAAAATGAGCTCCAGATTCCTTCATTACCCCAAACTCTGTTATTTAACCCCACCCTTATACACCTAAGCCTCCAGTTTAATGCAGGTCCTCAGTGACTCACACATGTCTCCTAGGTAGCACCCCAAACAAATCTCTCTCTATCCTAATCCAGTATTTCTCAAAGTCAGCTCTTGAGCCTACCTTATCAGAATCTCCTGTGGTGCTTGATAAAAAGGCAGAGTTCTTGGCCCTATCCCAAACCCCATGAAGGACAAAATCTGCATTTTGATAACTTTCAACTTTAGGAACCACTAGCCTGATCCAGCCTACCTACTACTATCAAATTTATTTTTCTTAAGCCCTGCTTCCCTCATGTCACTTGCTTGTCCCAACCAATTTCTAATCTTCTACCTGGACTTCAAGATCCTCTTTCAACTTGATTTTTGAATCTTTCCAATTTACATTTTTGTTCTTTGTTCCAACAAAGTCAACCTCATCCCTCATTTCCCTCTTCTCCCCCCACCCCCTCCCAAACACAGTTTGGTTCTTTCTCCAAGCCTTTGCATTCAATATTACTTCCACAATCTGCGAGCTTCTCCATCATCTTTCCTCCCCTGTCAAATCTCAGCCAACAGATCCTGAAAGTCTAGAAATTTGCATGGAGTTTCTCTAGTTACTCTAACCCTACTTCTCTCTCCTGCTCATGTATTCCTATTACACTTACAATCAGCCGGCACAATTTAAGGTTTGATTATTTCAACATATATTATTGAAACTATAAGGTCTTATCTCATTCTTATTTGCCAGTCATCAGTGTGCCTAGCACAGTTCTTGGCACATAATAAGCACTGAAGAAATATTTGTTGATTTTTGAAATCACCCCAAAAGATGAATGGCTTTGTTTTCCCCTAAATGTCACGTGAATTCAAAAAGAAAAAAAAAAAAAAGAGGACTTCAATTTTTAAAAGCAAAACAAATGTAAATATATTTACTATTCTAGATACCATGGTACCTGATAATGCTAAACATAATGTTTCCTGGCCTGTTTTCAAAATGCAGACTGCTTAATCATGAAGGCAAGATAATTACAAATAGCTCTTAATTACAATACACGCCACTTTTGGTGTATTGATATAATAGTGTATCATGTAATTGTGGCACTGAAATGCAGTGTCTGTAGTAAAAGAACCTTTAGAAGACAGCAACAGAAAGAACCTTAAAAGATAATGCAAGCCAATCACTTCAATTTACCCACTTAATAACTGAACCTCAGAGAAACTACATGACTTGCTCAAAGTCACAGAGCTGATGAGTAGCACCCAACAAAGACAAGCACACGGGTCTCCTGACTGAACATCAAAGGTTGCTCTCATTACACTATGTGCTCAGGGATACTAAAGTCAAAGTCAGATACTTCAATAAGAATTCCTGTTAGCATAAACCAACCTTTTAGGAGTCTCTGCCTGCCGTCCTGAAAAACTGAGGTAAAACACACAGTTTTATCAGAATCATAAAGACTGACACGGGTACAATTACGAAAAAAAAAAGAAAAAAAAATTTAAAAAGAAGTAAAACTTTCTAAGACAGAGTATACAAGCATATTCTACTTCTAAAGCATTTCCCAAAGCCACAGGAAAGATACTTACCATAGCTAAATTCTATTCAACTGATCTTAATATTCACCTCACTGTTTTGGTAAAATATACACCAAAAGAAGAACCCAACATATAAAATACTATAAGCAAAAATCACTCAATCCCCAAAAGCACAAATTCACTTCTAAGGGTAAAACACATCTTTTGTACTCACCATAACTTTACTTCCAACTATCTGCATGCAGTGGTCAACGGAGAGTGGTTATGGTGTAAAAAAAAACAAACAGCAACAGTATTAGTAATCAGAAGCTTTTCACAGAAGTTAAGTGTTTAGTAAATTAGTAAATAGCTACCCCCATGTATACTTTTAATACTTTAGATCTAGAGGCTAACACAAATATATCAGTATTGATTTCTACCATATTTCAAAAATGTGTAAAGTCTGCAGAATAAAGATTCCACATAAAAGATTTTTACAACTTCAGGATTTTTTTTTCTGTAATGGGCTTCTCAGCTAGTGCAGTGTAAACATCAAGTAACGCAAGATTAAGTGTAATCAGGCATCAGATATTTTATCAGCCCACAACCCCTCAAAAAAATTACTACAAGAAAATCAAATTTTTTTCCAAATATTGCTTTTTTTTCTCTTTCCTTATTTTAACAGGTATACTATTAAGGTTGAAATTGTGTATTTTAGAATATAAATGTTGCATTTAAAGTCATGCATTAAGTTAATAAATAAACTTTAGGTTGAAAACTGGAATATTTTATATTGTTATGAATTTAAGGTTTAAAATATTGTTTTATATTATACTTGAAAATTACAAAGCAGATAGATTGCTTATGATTCTAGTTTTCTAGGTCATCCTAGAATTTCTATTATAAGAGCACAGTTTTGTATATAATGCGAAGACAAAGAAGTAGTTTGTATTTAAACATAGTTATTCATAAGGAGGAAACAGTTCAAGAATTACAACCTCGACTGAGCTTTTCTAATGGTTAAGAGAAAAGAGAATTTCTGAGAATTTGTGTTTAAGAAAGCAAGAAGTAAAATCATAGCCCTGGGCTTCCCTGGTGGTGCAGTGGTTGAGAGTCCACCTGCCGATGCAGGGGACACCGGTTCGTGCCCCGGTCCGGGAAGATCCCTCATGCCGCAGAGCGGCTGGGCCTGTGAGCCATGGCCGCTGAGCCTGCACGTCTGGAGCCCGTGCTCCACAACGGGAGAGGCCACAACAGTGAGAGGCCCGCGTACCGCAAAAAAAATAAAATAAAATAAATCATAGTCCTAAAACATAATTTTATACTAAAATCCAATCTAAATCATTGTTATCAGTTTCCTACACTTGAATATCAAGCAATGTTCAAAAAAGACCTAATCCAAAATTGAAAACCATTAATCTGATAGCAGTTTTATTATCACTATGTGCTCTGTTTTTCAACTAGTACTTTAAAAATAAAAATCAAATATAATTGAAATCCCAATAAGAATTCTAAGTTTAACAGGATACTGCAAGATACAAAAAGATAATGACAGTTTCCCAGTAAATTATTTCAGAGGAATCCATGAATCTCCAAATAGAGAAGTAGCTTTCTTAAATATTCATTCAACAGACTATTTACAGGCAGTGATTATCTAGTTGAATAAAAGCTCCTGTGGTGCCATTAACCACCTTCTGAATTGAAAGGTATGCTACTGACCTAAATTATTTCCTCTCACCAAAAAGACGGAGATCTTATTTGTCCCTTGTTTATTTAGCACAGACATGAAGCTAAAAAAATGAATGCAAGCCCTCTTAACAATTAAGGCAGGTCTATACTCAGTGAAACGACCAGAATATGGCCCATTTAATGATTCATTCCGATTGCAAAATGATTGCATTTAGCTAAAGCACATACAGCAAAGAGATTAGATGAGACAAGGAAAGCTAAAAGAAACTGGTTTGGTCATGTTTGGGTTCAATTGTTCACCATATCTAGGTGATGCCTCGAAAAGACCTGAGAAAGAAAATATCTGATAATGGCAAAGGCAAAACCATTAATATATGTATACAGACATACAAATATACTACAGCTCTCAAATGCTTATTATATGGGTCAATCTAAAAAAATTTAGAGATGTATTTGGTATCACTATTTTGAATTATTTCCTATTGAGAGTTTTTTAAGTCAATGATACCTTTCAATGTATCTTCATGAAAATATAATTTTACATATTTTTAAATCTCAACTTCAAAGACTGCGATTTAAGTTAGAAATAAGCTAGTTTCTTAATATTCTCATAAGGACATTGACATCTGGCAAACTAATGTTAGGATTTCAGTGACTAATTTTTCCTCATAAACATCTATATATGCTGTTAAAAAATAACATGCAACATTCCCTCTAAATCACTTATGTCTTGTGCCTCTCAGGATTATAAATTGATATGACAGTGTTGCAATATTAACAAAGCTTGGTTTTCCATTTCTGAAAACATATGTTGGTGTTTTGAAAACAAAGCCTCTTCCAGATTATCTGTGGCCAAATTATCTACACATACTAACTACCCTAGATCAGGTCCATAACTGCACTTGCTACAATGAGCAAATGAGTACAGCTCCAGCAGAGAAGAGGCTCTTTTCCACTCCCTTAAAGTCGATTCATCACTGACAGAGTTACTCAAGGTACTTTTTCCTTCGCATTCACACAACTCAACATTCTCTACTAAGGAACTTGAAAAGGAAAAAAAAAAAAAAACTAAGCAATAGTTTTCATCATTATCTTTCAATTTCCTTTATATATTATCTTATTCCAGGCTAATTTTGGCATAGTCAATTACACAATAAAAGACTCTCCTTTGCTTTAGAAACAGGTTTTGAGCCCAAACCTGTGTATTAGTTTCATGTTGCTTTACGGTACTTACCCACAAACCCAGGAGAATGACCCACGTCTCTTATTGAGCTCATATTTTATTTGTTTTTCAACTCCATACAAAATGACTAATGCAGGTGTTAAAGGTGGAAATGTACAATTTGTGTTTAAATTTAACTATAATTTTCACACATTTTACATATGACTACAAGACTTTTCCACCACGGACTGTAGTCCTTAACTTTGTTTTTACTTCAAGATGAAAGTTTTGGCTACTTGTAAAGCATTTTCATAAAGAAGTGGTTACAATCATATCTACTTTAAATGTGGAAACATTTTTAATCAGTGTATCAATATAATGAAAAAGTAAGCATAAAAAAGTATGACAAGCAAAGCATATCTAAAGCCTAATAAAAGACAGCAGGATGGAAACGTTGGTTACACATAGGTAAATGGGCATAGGTTAGGTTATAATTTATGCAAATTTTATTATCATGATCACGAAGAGGTCAAAAGATGAGAGGATGGTTTGTCACTGAATGGCATCCCTATCACCTTCAAAAGGAAATCACATATGCAATTTCCTTTGTTTTCGCCACAGAAAACACAGCACTAATGAATGTCTCCCCAAAGTGAGAAAGCTTTAAAGCATGCTTATCAACAGGCTTTCTTTCATCATAATATTTGGTCCATGAAAAATATTTGCAAATAAAATGTATAACCTTAGAGCTCTAATGAAATTTCTGTACACACATCAGGTGCTCCTATGTGTGCTAAAGGAAACAAATAAGGATCACATACTAAATAGTTATAGTACTGATTTTGAGCCTAACACCTTAAATATAGTATTTTCATGTCTTTTGAGAAACATTCAATTTCCATGTTTCAAATAAAGCAATTGTAGAGAGCTCATCCAATGCTTACCCAAAGTTTAGCATTTTAATCTTAAAAATGAGTCTATAAATTAAAAGTGTGCATCTCTCTGGTCAGTTGAAGAGGAAACAATACGATAAGTGAAAACAAGCTCTACATAGAGTCGATATCAAAAGGTTAAGGAGTAAGAGCTGCATACAATCTTGATTATATTTAGTCCCACTTACACAAACAAAAACAACAACAGAGCCAGAAACACTAACAAAATCTTATCATTAAAAACACCACACAATTATTCATGTATTATTATCTGTACTTTGCACTCAGATTTAGCTATATAGATTTACTAGTGTATTTGCCTTTAGGTATTTGAAAAATAACATTGAATGTACACCCTGCACTTCCTAAAGCATTTTACTGTGAACAATAAGCTGACTACAAAAATGAGGAGATTCATCAGAATTTCAAAGCAAAACCTATGCCTCACCTAATTCTATTGAAAACGATGCTCATGGCAAATTTCACTTATCACTTGAAACATATTTCTGCCCTTGGATACCAGAAGCAAATTAAAAAACATGCTGTTGCTCTGCTCTGGCAGAGCTGCAATGCGTTATGTTTAAATAGTTCAGCATTCAGATTTAGTTTGCTTGAGGTACAATATGCAATCAATACAACTGTAGAATTCAGGGCAAAATGCATCAGTAATTGCCACTGCAATTACTGTACTGAAATAGCATTAATAGGATAGCCAAATAACTTTAGAACATATTTTTCCACTGAAGAGCTATTTTATTCACTGGTCAAGTTTTTAAATTTAAAATATGTATGTCTTAAATGTAAATGTGTGTGTGTGTGTGTGATATACATATTACACAAACATAAAATCACTGTGTGTGATACATACATATATACATACACACATGTATATAATATATACAAATATAGTGATGTTATGAACTCTAAATGTGAAAAGCTTCTTCTTTACAGAAATGTAAAAGATATATTTCACCATTTCAAAAAATACATTTTTTCTTACAAAAATAAATCAAACCTGAAGACTATTTTTGGAAGCACCTTAGGAAATGAACAAAGCAACACATTCCATTAAAACACGAAGATTTTCCTGCTGAAGACAAGTCTTTTCAATGAACCCTACTTTCAAGTCTTTTGAGACTCGCACAGAGTTCATTAAAGCTCCTATTAAACACCCTTCTTTGTGTTAAATTTAGCTGTACAATAACAATTATGAGGTAGTTTACATAGTTAGCATCACAGAAAATAATGAAAAAAAAACAAAACTTCTTATTAAAAACATTGCTAAAAATTTCATGCAAGCAGATACTGGACATATAGCTTTAACGTAAACTTAGTTAAATCTTGTGACTAGGCTATGTTTGTATCTTCTCCCTCAAAATCTGAAATGTTCATGTAACAAACTGTGTATTAAGTGGAATACCTGCAAATTGCTGTCATTTGTTAGTAAGTGCACAAAAACTCAGCCCCAAAACTTACTGGATTAACTCAGAGCCCTCTATCCTTAGTGTGTCTTGTTTATAAGAATGGAAGGCTCTTTAATTAAGAACAGTTTTGAAATATATACAAAATGTATTAAAGTACATGTATATGCTTCCTTTACAAGTCTATATAAGTACATTGAGGTAAGAACTTGGAGAGCCAAGATTTGTTTCTTTTTAAGCAGATAACGCTAAGCTCATTATGTGGGTGCCGGGAGATTCTCACTACTTACAGATTTGGCAGTAGCAGAAATATACTGGACGACCATCTCACGCTTGGTGGTAAAATCTTTGTTTCTTAAAGGAGCTTTTCGTTCTTCATTAAGGTTCATATCCTCCTGTTAAAAAGAACATTTATTGTGAGCATTATCAAATTTCTGCTTACGAGTTTCAAAAGTGATTAATAAATATTAAACAACAAGGTCCTACCGTATAGCACAGGGAACTATACTCAATATCCTATAATAAACCATAATGGAAAAGAATATGAAAAAGTATATGTATATATATATATATATGTATGACTGAATCACTTTGTTGTACAGCACAAATTAACACACCATTATAAATCAACTATACCTCAATAAAATAAATTTTTAAAAAAGAAAAAGAAAACAATATTTTTTGTCTTAAAATAGAAAGTCATGCTATGACTAACAACAACCATCATTTTTCTGGCTCCTTCACTATTATTTTTCACTCTATATACCATAATCTTATATAAACTTTACCATATAATAATGTTTCATATCCCTACCTACTCAATAAATGAGCAGAAAGAAAAAAAAAAAACTTTTAACTATTCCATAGAACAAACTGTCAGTTTATAGCATAGATATACATCATACCTTAGCAAAGCTATTTATTTACACTGATAGCAAAAATAAACAGAAAAACAAACACTTTACTATTTGGTATATGTTCTCGTAAGATAATTATTAACTAGAAGAGCAAATATGATTTGTAAATTAACAGGAAATATACAGCTACAATATGTCACTGAAGAAAGATTCATGAGAAGTTGCTGAATTTGGAAAAAAAAAAAATCAGAAACATAGTTACCTGTATAGGGATAACAAAAACTACTCACTGTAGAGAAAAATATCATGACAACACATTGTTTTGAGGTTCAATAAGCTTTAATTTGGTTGGAAATCTTCCTTTATATTGTGATACACACACATGTATAATATTTTCACTAGAAAAAATATTTTTCTTCATTTTGAAACTCATGTTAACCCCTGCAACACATTAAGACAGGGGCCCCCAAACCCCCAGGCCATGGCCTGTTAGGAACTGGGCCACACAGTAGGAGGTGAGTGGCAGGTGAGCAAAGCTTCATCTGCGGCTTCCCATCGCTCCCCATCGCTCTCATTACGGCCTGAACCATCCCCCACTTCCCTGTCCTTGGAAAAAATGTCTTTCACAAAACCAGTCCCTGGTGCCAAAAAGGTTGGGGACTGCTACATTAAGACACACTTGAAGGGTCACGAAATCAAGTTGGAAAGGACTATGCTTCAAAAAGTAACATCAAATGAAAAGACAACCTACAAAATGGGTGAAAATGTTCACAAGTCATATGTCTGATAAGGGGCTTGTATATAAATTATAAAAAGAAGCCTTACAAGTCAACAATAAAAAGACAAATAACCCAAATACAAGTGGGCAAAGGATTTGAATAGACATTTCTCTAAAGAAGATATACAAATGGCCAATAAACACATGATGTTCAACATCATTATTCATCAGGGAAATGCAAATCAAAATCACAGTGAGATAACATTTCACTCCCACCAGGATGGCTATGACAAAAAAAGTAATAACAATTGTTGGTGAGGATGTGGAGAAATTGGAACCCTCACACACTGCTGGTGAGAATGTGAAATGATGCAGCCACTTTGGAAAACAGTCTAGCAGTTCCTCAAAAAGTTATACTTAGAGTTACCACATGACTCAGCTTATACCCAAGAGAAATGAAAACATCTGTTCACACAAAAACTTGTACATGGGGACTTCCCTGGCAGTCCAGCGGTTAAGACTTCGCCTTCCAATGCAGGGAGTACAGGTTTGATCCCTGGTCAGGGAGCTAAGATCCCACATGCCTCAGGGCCAGAAAAACAAAAAATCATAAAACAGAAGCAATATCATAACAAATTCAATAAAGACTTTAAAAATGGTCCACATCAAAAAATCTTTAAAAAAAATAGAAACTTGTACATGAATGTTCATAGCAGCAGCAGCAGCAGAGTGGAAACAATCCAAATATCCATCAAGTGATGAATGGATAAACAAATGTCATATGTCCATGCAAATGAATATTATTCAGCCACAAAGAGGAATAAAGTACTGATACATGCTACAGCATGGATGAACCTTGAAATCACATTATGCTAAATGAAAGAAGCCAGTCACAAAAGGCCATATATTATAAGATCCCATTTATATTAAATATCCAGAACAGGCAAATCTATAAAGACAGAAAGTGGATTAGAGGTTGTCAGGTGCAGGGTAAGGGGGGGACGGGAGAATTGGGGTGTGACTGCCAACAGATATGGTGTTTCTTTTGGGGGTGATAAAAATGTTCTGAAAGTGATTGTTGTGATGGTTGCACAGCTCTTTGAATATATGAAAAAAACACATTGAACTGTATACTTTAATAGGATAAACTTTATGGCATCTGAATGGTACCTCAATTTTTTAAAAACAGAAAAAGAAATCAGTATTTTTATCCCTTTACTTGCTTAGTAATTCTAACCATTACTATTTTTTTAATCAAGTAAACTAATAGGCCAACAAAGAAAAATACTAAAATTATTTTAAAGATTCATATGTGAGAATGTGGGGGAAAAAACAAAGAATACATAAAAAGTAATCAAACTGCATCAATTGAATAGTAACTTCAGTGACAGCAAGAATCTCATGATCTATAGTTGCACCCACTGCAGTGACTCCTATGATGATGAATTCACAACCAATACTTATAAATTTCATGTATATATACCTATCCCCTTTCCCAATCACCTCTATCACTGTCTCTACTTCTCTACCTTTCCTGTCTTATCTCCTTATTTCTCATTTGTATATCCCACTTGTTAATGACTTACTTGAAGGCAGGCTCTCTTTCTCTGACTAGACCTAGCGTTTTTGAATCAAAGTAGAATCACAGAAACGAGACTGGATGGCACTTTATAAAGTCCACAGACACTCATCTATGTTCTGTGTCAACTTCAGCTAACAGGGTACTCACTACCTCTACAGGCAGCCCATCCCATTATAGGGCAGTTTAATTTTTGCCAAGTTTTTCCTTGGAGGACTGGATCTAAAATACATACAACAAAATATTAATATCATATTAAGGTGGAAAGACTGTGTCATTATTTTTTCTCTTCTACTTTCTAAATATTTGATCACTTATTTACTGAACACATACCATGCACCATGCACTATGCTAGACTGGGTAGGGAATGCAAATTTGAAAGAGTGCTTGAGCCTACAAATTAAATGTTATTATTTGTGAAATACTTAGAACAATGCCTGATACTTAGTAAATGCTATATTTGTCTGTTAAAGAAATAAAAATAAATGATTCATGGTCTAGTATGGAAGACAGACATTCAAACAAATCATTATAACAGAGGCATGTAGAGGACGTTTTGGGAACACAGAGGATAGATGGGAAGGTCAGCAAAGAAGTCTTCATCAGCATTTGGGTCTTGAGAAAAATCTGAGTGAAGGTCAAGAGACTAGCTACCAGACCACAGTGGGCTTCTGTCATGGTTGGTTGCCCAATAGCACTTGAACATGCCCTCTACATTTTAAACACTCACCCAGTATCAGCCCCATCAAGGAAGAATCCATAAAAACCACATTTGTCAGTCTCCCTTATAACCAGAGTACAGGTAAGGTAGCTTAGTTTCCACCCATGAAATTCATGCATAGGAGATGTAGATTCAGAAGTATGTAAGGGAACAAGCCATGAGTAAGCCACCTGTTTCGTTGGTACGGGTGGCAACAGAGATGACGTGGTTATGGAATTGATGGCAGCAGACGTGTCTTTTTTATCACAACAGTTTGACAAAATGGTTCTGGGGTGGCAACAGTTCCTTCATCAGATATTTCAGTTGTGTGGTTCTGGAAGTTATTCCTATAATAATGTTACCTGGAGCCTGTTTTGCAACCCTCCTGATTCGAACCTCTTAATATGTGTGTGTGTGTGTGTGTGTGTGTGTGTGTCTATATATATATATATATATATATATATATATATATATATATATATATATATATATATATATATATATATATATATATATTCTATTTAAAGTAGCCAGAATGAATTCTCTTATGTTTAATAATTTGGGCTATTGAAGTAATTCAAGTAACTAGTGATAAGAGTCCGAACTAAGAGAAATCATAATCAGATTGGACAGGGGAATAAACTAAAGGAACATGTAAATGTTACATGAAGGCAACATTCCCTCCTTCAGGCTAAGGTATACCTACCAGTTTCAACCTATCTTCGTGTGACATGGCTCAGCGTCTCTCTCAAATACTCTGTGGTCTGATAAATCCAAGGAAGGAAAGGACTTCCACGTCCTTCATCTTGAAATACTATACCTCTATTAATTCAGCTTCAGATTTTATGGCTTTATTGGCAAGTACATCATTCTGCTGACTCATATATTGTGTTTGTTTCCATCAAAACGCCCTAAATACTGCTCATGTACGCTGGACTACGTCCCTACCATCTCATAACGTTCGGGTTAAATTATAGTCTCCTGCAAATGTAGTTAGCATGAATCTGCATCCCCAAGTAGAATCGACTCTGGAACAGTGACAAGATTGTATTTGTACACGTCACAGCCAGGCTCAAGAGTGTGGTAATGTCACCTTTGGCAGCCTCTAGGTAGAGAGTTTGCTCTCCTTCCAGTGACATTTCTCTGTTACCATGAACCTCTAATCCAATTTTCAATGGCACACACTGCTAAGATCATGCTATCAGACTAGAATCATGGAGGCAGGCAGGACACTAAGGGGAATATGGAGAATACAGACCTCAGAGGAATGTCAAGATTAATTGTGATCATGAACCCAAGCCTCGTGTATATTAACTAGCCATCAAAGAATGCTAGCTATTAGTGTTATTATCACTTCCCTGGTCTCATTTCTTTTCTTTTTTTTTTTTTCCTGTAAATGGCCTAGGCCCTTCTTTTTTTTGTTTTATTTTTATTGGAGTATAGTTGATTTACGATATTGTATTAGCCTCAGGTTTACAGCAAAGTTAATCAGTTATACATATACATATATGCACTCTTTTTTTCTTTTTTTTAAGATTCTTTTCCCATATATGCCATTACAGAGTATTGAGTAGAGTTCCCAGTGCTATATAGCAGGTTCTTATTAGTTATCTATTTTATATATAGTAGTGAGTATATGTCAATCCCAATCTCCCAATTTATCCCTCCCCACACCCATATCCCCTGGTAACCATAAGCCTGTCTTCCGCATCCATGACTCTACTTAAGTTTTGTAAATAAGTTCATTTGTACCCTTTTTCTCTTTTTTTTACCACTTTTCATCTTACCCCTTAGGTTTGAATGATGCAAGCTTGTTTGCAGTTTTTCTACATACACTATGCTATTACACACTTCCATTACTTTGTTCATGATGCTGTTCTCTCTGCCTAGAATGCTGTCAACTTCAGCACCCTCTTCATCTATTAACCCCCATCTTATCCCACCTCACCGTACTCCACCACACCCAAATCCATATTGGGCTAACTCATGTACTTCTGCTAATTCTTCAGATTTCCCTCAAAGCACCTCATTTAGAAATGACTATCTTCATTCTATTCTTCCATATTAATTTCCTATATTGTATCAATATAAGCTAACTGAGGGAAGAAACTGGGTTCTTTTTTTCTTTGTATTTCCAAGCAAAGAGTATGCATTCCTGGAATGTACCAGGCATTTAATAAATATCTGTTGAACCAATGTGATATTTAGGAGCTTTTCTCTAAATATTTTAATTTGCTTTACCACAAACACAAAATCCACAAAATCCATTAATTTATAATTTTAAATCCATTAATTTATAATCTTAAAATAATCAAAGATAACTATAATTGCTGTTCATGCTAGGGTATATTTTTAGGTACTAGGGTATCATTAGTTTATTCTCTTCAGGGGTACAGGTCCCCTTGAGATAGAAGTTAAAGAATACTTGAATAATTATTATTGAGAAGCAGCAGGAAGAGGACAAGCATTTGATGGTGAAGTCAAGTTCAGATTTACAAACAGGGAGTGGAAAATCCAGCCTTAAACTGGGATCAGTGCATGTTGCAGAAACAGAAACAGTTACTTTATAGAAAATATATAGACATTTTTAGCAACTGTATAGAAAGAAGGAGCAAGTATTACTTCTTATAGAGGAGGAAAAGATGTAAAAACATAAAGGGTTGACATTTACCTTTCATAAAACAAGTGAGGAATGCTTTCATTAGAATTTTAAAAAGAAATGTCCTGTCCTTTCTAGTTCTAGTAGAGGAATTATCTATAGAGCAAAGCCACAAACATTTTTTATGCCTATAAATCTGCTGCATAGGTTGATTGGGACTAGGTACCATTTACATGAACAGAGGAGACCATAATGACTCATCTTATTTTTACAGAAAGAAGCAGCATACTACTAATTAGGCAGCTAATACTTCCAAATCATTAATTCCAGCTTTACAATACAATCATAAAACTAAATAGAGCAATACTCATAATTCAATATCAATTCTAAAAAAAGTAATTGAATATGGAATTACTTCTAAACACACTGAGTTTTTTTTTAATTGAAATATAGTTGATTTACAATGCTAAGTTTCAGGTGTACAGTAAAATGATTCAGTTATATATATATGTATATATACATATATACACACACATAAATATTCTTTTTCAGATTCTTTTCCATTATAGGTTATTATAAGATATTGAGTAGAGCTCCCTGTGCTATACAGTACGTCCTTATTGGTCATCTATTTTATATATAGTAGTGTTAAACACACTGAGTTCTTATAGTACTCAAAACACAAAAGCAAGCTTTTAGTGTATTTAACATTTAGTTAGTACTTCCACAATACATGAGAAGAATGTGGTATTTTGTAATTTAAGAAATACTGAAGTAAATAACTGACCACTTATAATATTTGTATTATATTTGTATCAAGCCATATTTGTAAACACTAAACCATTTTTTCTCCTACCACTTATGTCATGATGCAATTTTCCCATTATACACAAAACTCCTTCATTTCTTCAGCAAATACACATTGTATTCTTAAAGTTATAACTGAGGAGCCGTATAAGAATAGAGTCAAATGAGAAGGTTAAAAGTAGAACCAGCTGCCTATTCATTCATTTGTACTCTCTTTCATTCATTCATTCTCATTCTCTCTCTCTTTCTCCCTCTCACCCCCGAGTGAATCTTTAAACAGGTGACAGTATAATTTTTTAAACTTTCTCGTGTCCTAACATCATTTTCTATTTTCCTAACCCTTCCACTGTTTTCCTCACTTGTTTTATGAAAGGTAAATGTCAACCCTTTATGTTTTTACATCTTTTCCTCCTCTATAAGAAGTAATACTTGCTCCTTCTTTCTATACAGTTGCTAAAAATGTCTATATATTTTCTATAAAGTAACTGTTTCTGTTTCTGCAACATGCACTGATCCCAGTTTAAGGCTGGATTTTCCACTCGCTGTTTGTAAATCTGAACTTGACTTCACCATCAAATGCTTGCCCTCTTCCTTCTGCTTCTCAATAATAATTATTCAAGTATTCTTTAACTTCTATCTCGAGGGGAACTGTACCCCTGAAGAGAATAAACTAATGATACCTTAGTACCTAAAAATATACCCTAGCATGAACAGCAATTATAGTTATCTTTGATTATTTTAAGATTATAAATTAATGGATTTTTACATTTATTTCTTTATTCTCTTCTAAAGAAACGTTCATATAAAGATATGCTCCATAGATAATTCCTCTACTAGAACTAGAAAGGGCAGAACATTTCTTTTTAAAATTCCAATAAAAGCATCAGGAATTTTCTACATAAATAAATAAACAGCCAATTGTACCTGGTATTAATTAACTACCTCATGTCTTCAAATGATCCAGTTAAGTTTACTTGTATAGAATGTAGTGGCATAACATATAGAAGTTAACATGGAAAACAAAGTTAAAGGGGAAAAAAATTGTCCAAATACATTATCTCTACAAATGGTATGAAGCCAAAAGCCGGGGCAAGCAAGCATGAAATTAAGTGAATGTTACTGAGTACTACACAAAAAGTCTTCAGCTATTTCTACTTTCAGGGCCTATTGGAGGAAACTACAACTATGAACACCATCAAGAAGGTAAACTCAGAACATCTATTTAGCTATTAGGAAACCCAAATATTATTTTCACTCTCCCATAATCCTTAATCCTGAGCTCAACATGGAACCAGTGTCCAGAGTCCAAAGATTACATAAAGGATCAACTGTGGTTTGTGAAATATTGATGTTTCTTCAAAATACAAGAAAATAAGCTTCAATATTTAACATGAGATTAACACTGAAGCCCTCACTGGATCCATAGGTCCAAATGGTACATGAGGTATCTCAAGGGAAGAGTGGGGTATTCACAATGCATATTTTTTTACTGTCAGTGTACTGCAACGTACTGCAGTTTACAAGTACCTGGTTAAGTGGACTTACAGGCTATTTTACCTAGTTTTAACCAAGTCTAGCCTCAAAACAACAACAACAAAATAGAAAAGTAGCTTTAAAAGATTCTTGCAAAGACAACAGATTGAGGATAATAAGATAATACCAATAATGCAAGTAGGGGGAACAAGAAAATACTAGACTGTTATATCTCCTACTCATAGGTCTGAGACTTTCATCAATCATATCATAAGATAAAAGTAATAAAAATATAAGGCTGATAAGAAGCTGGTCCCACAAGATTAAAAATTAGTAAGGTAACTATCTGAAATATGCATGTATATCAATCATCGCTGATGACTCTCATTTTATGTGCATACTGCACCTTAAAAATATTAGCTAATGATAGTATACAGCTACCTCAAACTTGCAGACCATTTAAAATCCAAATATCTAGACCATGAGGAAAGCTTTTTCGATTTTCTCAGCAATAATTAGAATCATGTGATACGCAATCCAGTACTTAGTGAAATTTTGTAAACTTAATGATACATGTTTAGAAGACTCTTTTGCATGTTTTATTTCTTTAATAGCAAAAGACACAAGTTCCCATGACACTGGGGGAACACTTGGTAGAAGCAGCTGAAATAATACATGCAAAACAACATGGCAGTAAATGAAAACACATTCCTTTGTCAGCAAATACTGTCAGAAGACACATAGAAATCATTGCTGAAAATTTGCTAAAACAAGTATTAGAAAAATTACTCAGTGCGGGAGGTTTATCATACAGCTGAATGAAAATACAGCTGTTTTTTTTTCTTTTAAACAACTCAGCTTATATTATTTGCTAGATTGTTCCAATAATGAAATATAAAAACTACTTTTCTTTGAGTTGCTAATGGAACAATGTAACAGAGAAAACATACTGTCAAAATAAATGATTTATTTAATAAAAGGATGTTTTATGAAAAAAACTGTAAGTGGGAAGCATTCCTGAGTGAGGAAGGTTAGCCCACATATAAAATTCAAACCATTGCAAGAAAGAAGTTGAAATCAAAATACACACAGTGGTATGCAGAGTCAAGAATGTAGGTGTTTTTTGTTGTTGTTTATAAAAGCAAGATATTTCAAATACTGTAAATATTTACAATATTTTAAAATGATACAGGAAGTGAGTATGAAAACATGTATCTTACAGATAGATCTCCAGCTATCTCATGACAACGTATTTTAAAACTTCTGAAATTTCACATGACTTGGGCATTTTTCATTCACAAAAGGACGAGTAATCCCTTAAGAGTTAACAACTGGTGAGAAAGTAACTGCTTTTCAAATGAACTTCATTGAAAAAGCCACACACTGGCAGACCCAACTGCCAGGTGGGTCTCCTTCACTCTTGCATGACTCACCTCTTCTTTCTTCTTCCGGGTATTAGGTACAATGTCTGCAGTGGATATGAGTAGACAAACATGGGGGCGAGGGTCTACACATTAAGTATGTGGAAGGAAAAATGCAAAAAGCCCATGTCCCTGATGACATCTAGTGAAGCCCGTTTTTTAAAGCCCATTTTGAACCAATTTATTCACAAATATAAAAACGCAACACCAGATTAGTTCCAAGAACAACTGACCGTCATCAAGGGAGATGGAAATTTACTAGCCGTGGCTCAGCAGGAAACTTTTGCTTGATTCATGGATTGGACTGAGCAAAGTTAATACTATGATTTAATAAGTGTTGCTAATGATGTTCTCATTCCACTTGGACCCATGCATCGTTGTCAGATTTATGTTTCAACTATAACAGACATTAAACCAAATATCAAAATAAAATGGACTCGGAACGAAACCTTCTAATTAGTCTCTTTTTTAAAACAAGACATAAAAAATAATGACACACTGACATTGCTCTCACTAAAAAGTTATTAATCGCGACAGCAAAGGCTTTTGCGTCATTAATAAATAAACTCATTTTAAATCATTTTAAAATCTTGTTCATTGCATGTTTTTCTCATTCTTTTCTATGTCTGCATTTTATACATAGTATTAGTACATACATATATGTATATATTTTATAAATAAAACATATTGGTGTTACTTGCTGAAATATATATATATTTTTTTTTTTCTAACGGGATAGGAAATCAGAAAGTTTAGAGACGACTACACTAGTCCAGAGGTTGACACTTTTACTGTAAAGGGCCAGACACTAAACGTTTTAGGCTTTGCAGATCACAGGGTCTTTGTCACAACTACCCAACTCTGCAGTTACAGTGTAAAATGAGCCATCAACAATATGTAAACAAATGGCTGTGGCTGCATTCAACAAAATTGCATTTATGAACACTGAATTTCAGATTTTCATGTGCCCTGAAACAGTCTTCTTTTGATTTTCTGCAACCATTTAAAAATATAAAAGCTATTCTTACCTTGGGAGTCATACAAAATAAAAACCTAGAGGCAGGGATAGTGTCTTTGTCATCTTTATGCTCCCCTGCACCTAACAAAGTATCTGGCATTCAGTAGAGAGTTGTCAAATAAACTTCTCCATGACACAGAAATATGTCTTTGCTTTTCTTTTTTTTTTCCCACAATTACACCTTACGTTCTGCTATATCACCTCTATCCTTGACAGCAGGGATTTTCCTTGAGTTGCTCTCTCTCTCTCTCTCTCTCTCTCTCTCTCCTCAGAACTTAGAACAGTACCTGGCATATAGAAGGCACTGGACCTTGATGAACTAAGTCATTCAAACTTTGAGAACACTTTAATGTCAAAAAAATAAAGACTGAAAATTCAGAAGTGACACTGGGTTTCGTAGTATATTCAGATCTTCTCTGTTTCCTCCCTGAGCCCCTGTGCTGGCTTAAGTACTCACAGTAGCCTATTCACAGCTGTCCTACTACTATGGAAATCCTGTGTTTACTTGCTTACCTCCCTGACTAAATTCTGAGCTCTCTGGGGGCAAGTGAGGAACTGGATTTATCTGTGTACCTGCAGCATGTAGCACATGACCTGGCACACTGCACATAACAATACACAGTCGTGAAAATGCCTTCATGGCATAAAACACTAGTGAAACTTTTCAAACAGAAAAAATACCTTAGGAAACATTTCTATGTACAAATCAAGAACAGAATCAGTGAATTGTGAAGTTTATCAGCTACAATCAGAGTAAATTTCCAAACCTAGTTCCCGTAATTCCTCTTCCTGGGACTTCTATCTTACTACTCCCTCATTTGTGAACTTTTGGTGAGAATTATATTTGGGAAGGAAATTTAAAAGTGACCCAGACTTAGCTAACTTTGAGACCTGTTTACAGGGTAAGTTTTGCTCCTCCTTTATATGCTTTACTTGGGCGTGTGTGTAAGAAAATAAAATGACTAGAAATGATGCCGGTGTTCTCTCAGTCCAATGATACAGAGTAAGGATATTGGAAATATAAATGTAAAAAATGGAAAGTAGGCTATCTAGATAATTTCTAAGGATCTAGACATTCCTGAAAATTATTTCCATGCCTTATTATAGATTTTAAGACCTATGTTACCAATAACTTATTTTACAGTAACTTAACCTTTAATTAAAAGTACTTATGCTGAGAGCACTAAAAGGTTCTCATCCAAGCTAACCAACTCCTAAAAGACTGATGTTGGGTGAGAAAGAAACCCATGACAGCAGTCAGGGGAAAACAAGGACAGCACCTGGGGTTCAAAGTCAAACAGGCTCTCAAAACTGATGAAAGGCAAAAGTGAGAGAACAAAATGAAAAGCTTTGGGATTATTTATGAGTTCTACCAGATGGAATATGGGGAAGATAATTTAATATTTATTGCATATGACTGTACAATCATTAAATTATGCCCAAAATGCAAAATATATTAATGTAAATTGCTGAACAGAAACAAAGTATAAAACGTCACATTTGCATGTGGAATCATATATTAAACATTGCCTTTAATAACGGAAGTTGAAATGAGGTGTGCCTAGAAATTAACCATAAATCATAAATCATTAATCATCACTAGCTTCATCTTTTGTATACAATCAAACTATTTAATTACCTATATTAAAACACAGTCCTTATTGACATATCTGTAGGACTCTAATGTGACCAACACCAGCTGGATTTCCACTCAATAGATCCTGTACTAGGTAAAAGAAATTAAATTCCAACTTGAACTTCCAAGACATCTCTGTATGTTTATTTTTTTAAGCTTAAAATGGAAATCCCCTATCCCCTAAGCAAAAAAAAAAAAAAAAAAACAGTTTTAGAACAGTTGCATACAAAAGGGAAATAATATTCAAAAGGAAATGGACAGTGTCCAGACACATTTCTCTCCTTGCTCTAATTGCATTATTCAAAAATGAGCTATCACTATTAAACATTTAATAGTCCTTAAGCAGTATTCTCAATGTACAAAGACCAGTTCAGTTATTCTCAGTAAGCTCAAAGGCTATGATACCTTAACAGGTTGAATAGTTATTCAATTGCAGCATTATTAATTTCCTTATATTTAAAGTGTAAGGGAGAAGATATTTCACCAGTCTTAATTAGAGACAATACAAAATGTCTCTGATTAACATGAAAAAGATGATAAATATGAACCTCATTCAAATTTGAATTTGGGGTTAAAGACGATATGTAATATTACGATAGTTCAGTCATCTTTTAAAGTTACCCTCCCCAAAATGTGGTAGCAGTATTGTTGTCTTGGTCCTACTACCTTTACCCACTTGTGGAAGATTTGAAAACACGACTGAGCAGAAAAGGGGAACAGGAATCTTAAAGAGCAAGTATAGTTTACCCCCATGCAGGTAATTATAAAAATCATATAAAAACGAGTGAGGGTATTTTTTTCCACTCCTGAAAGTTTTAATAAAATAACCACTTTCTAATTTTCAATTAATAGGCAATGACTACACTCCAAGTACAAAATCCAGTTTTACAAACTACTGAAGACACACTGATAATAAATAGCGTGCACTCCATGAAAAAAGCAATCATCTAAAAGTTTCAAATTTAGAACTTTACATCTGTCAGCAATAGCCATGGATACCGTTACTCAGAAGATCTGTCTATACTTGTTTCCTTGAGCAGCCACAATATGAAAAGTGGCATATCAATGCGTAGAACAGATGTCAGTGTCAATGGAACGTTAGTAATCTACTAACTCACTAGTAAAGTAAAACCTAACCATTCAGATCTTTCAGTTAACTGGACTCATCCCAGGATTTTACTTGGCTATAAAGTGTCAAGTGATGTTTAAAATGAGCTATTAGTAGTTAAAGTTACAGTAATCAAATAAAAGAATTAATACTTTTTAAAAAGTCTGTAGTAATTTCAGATTGAGCCCAACATTGCCCTATTATCTACATCTACAAACCTGTACAGGGAGAACTTCTGTTGACAAATATGATCCTCAGACATAACAAGAGTTTCAATTATCAGAGTAATAGAGGATTTATTTGAATATTGCCTTTCATTACTTAAGCTTTCACCAAAAGTTTCACCAAAATATATCAGCCCCCAGAAATTCCAAATAATAAATTATATTAGCAATTTTAACGTAATATGTTTCTTGTCAAGCGTCTCATACCCTGTTACTGTCTATAATGTTGTGCTATTTTATGTAATTATTTTAAATGCTTCACTCCTCAAGGTATGCTATCTTAAAACACATACAAGGTGTTTACGCCCAATGGTCTAAACATTTGTAGTACTCTAAAGTGTAAAAAGTCTGAAAACAGGAATAGCACAATGAAGGATGAGAATCAAGAGAGACAAGATTGTCATAATAGCCATCAAGTAGGACAAGTACATCTATTACATTATTTGTACATGGAAGGACACCTACAAAGAATGAAATAAAAAAGGGAAATTTCATATCTGGAAATCAACTTCTGATGACTTAAGTGTCTTCTCCCAATCAACTATGAAGATGGCATTTGAACAGTTTTCCAAAACTAAATTGTGGGCCTCTTTCTTTTCAATCCATGCTCTGTAAAAAGCAATAACTTGGAAAAAGACAACCTTCTGTCATCAATAGGAAACAATCCATCCATCTCGCTTTACCTGCGAGACAATGTACCTCAGAGTTGCCTTCTACTTCCACTCAGTATGAGTGCAAAAAATGTGTATTAATTTTACATTTAGCTTAAATGAAATATTATTAAAGATAGAGATTACCAAAATGCCAATTTTTTAGATTTTATGTACCTAAATTTAAGTTTGAGCTCAGCCCCTTATTAGCTAAGGCAAGTTACAGAACCAATTTCTTTAGCCTCTCTCTAAGCTTTAATTTCCTTATCTGAAAAATGGAGTATAACTATGTTGCCTACTTTGCAGCACTGTCACAAAGATCAGCTGAAATAATACATGTAAACTGTTCAGTTACATGCTGGGCCCAAGGGTGCACAGTAAATGAAAGCTGTGAAAATTCGTAAAATAACTTGTTCACTTAACCTGATTACAGACAAACTAAAGATAATAAAGAAAATTCAAAATGTTCAATGTACAAGTAGACTTCTCTCAAAGAAGAGATACAACCCTTAAAAAGTTTTTTATTGATCTTTTGTTGTTACTTTTAAGCAAATCATAATTGTCTGATTTCCTTTTCCAACATTCCCATGGAAGGAAAAATTCTCATTAGGGAAAATGTGGCACCAAGTTGTACCTTTCTTTAAGTCACATTTATGAATCCACAAGCAAATCTTTTTAAAAACATAACACATTTAAAGAGGAAAGTGGTAATTTGTTGAGGAAACATTAGAATTAAAATTGAAACCACAAAACGGAAACATTGTAAAAGGTTTGAAAATATAGTAAATGCTGTACACAAATTGAAAAAAAATTATAAGTGCCAGGAATCATTTTTGCTTACAGCTATCATCATGTAAAAGTCATGTGTGTGTCACTGAAGCTAATGAAGAGGATAGTAGAGGAAGATATCAAAGAGGTAAAGTGGGGATCAGATCATACAGGGCCTTACAGGCTCTTATAAGGATACTGGCTTTTGTACCCTGAGGGAAATAAGAAGCCATAGTAGAGATTTGAGAACCCAAGTGACATGACATTGTTCAGGTTTTTTTTTTTTTTTTTTTTTTTTTTTTGTGGTACGTGGGCCTCTCACTGTTGTGGCCTCTTCCCGTTGCGGAGCACAGGCTCCGGACGCGCAGGCCCAGTGGCCATGGCTCACGGGCCCAGCCTCTCCGCGGCATGTGGGATCTTCCCAGACCGGGGCATGAACCCGTGTCCCCTGCATCGGCAGGCAGACTCTCAACCACTGCGCCACCAGGGAAGCCTGTTCAGGTTTTAAAAGGGTAATGTTTCTGTGTTGAGAATATACTGCAGAGGGTCATGGTGGAAGCAGGGAGACCAATGAGGAACTGTGTTAGTCCTAATAGTCCTACCACTATTGTAGCAGCCTGGGTGAGGCTTCAACCAGTGTGGGACCAGTGAAGGCGGGAAGAAATGGTCAGCTCTTGTAAGTACCGTACTTTGAAGGAAGAGTGCATGGGTTTCCTAGTCAATTGAATGTAGAATGTGAGAAAGAGAGAGTAGACAAAGACAATTCCAAAGTTTTAGGCCTGACTAACTGGACAGACGGATATACCATCAACTGAGAAGGGGGAGATACTGGGAGGAGCAGGTTTGGAGGGGAATATCAACAGTTTGGTTTTGGATATGTTACTTTTGAGAAGTCTACCGACCAATCAGAGAGAGATGTAAATTATGAAGTTTGATTATGAGAGTCTAGAGTTCAGACACGAGCACTAAGCTGTAGATAAATTTGAGAATTGTGAGCATACCAGTGGAATGTGAAGCCACAGTGCTGGTTGCAATCACAAAAGAAGATAGTGTAGCTAGAGAAGAGAACATGTCCAAGGATGGATCCCTGGGCCTCTCCAACATTTAAAGGTTGAGGACATGAAAAGGAATCAGCAAAGAAGACTAAAAAGCAGCAGCCAAAGAGATAGGAGGAAAAACATATAAAGGGGGAGCAGGGGGCAGTTTATGACCAAATGCATCACCTGCTGCTGATAGGTCAGTTAAGATGAGAACTGAAAACTGAACATGGGACTCAGCAGCATAAAGATCTCTGGTGACACTGATAAGAGCCATTTTGATGGAATGGTGGGATGGAAGCCTAGCTAGAGTGAGTTTTAAGACAGAAAGTTAAGACAAGAGAAATCAGAAGCAGTGAATATAAACAAAATTATTAGGAGGTGTCTTCCTTCAAAGGAGAGTAAAAATACAGTGGTAGCAGGCAAGGGAGATAAGGTCATGACAAACTTGTAAAGTGAGATAGCACATTTGTATGCTGCTGAGAAGGGCAGAAGAGAGAGGAGAAAATGATTGGAGCAATGTCCTTGAGTAAGTAGGTCTAAAGGAATGGAACCTTGTACACAAATGGAAGGACTGGAAGATGAAAACTTCATCTATAGTGGTGATAGGTAGCAAGACTGCAGATACTCAAACTTAGGTAGATGTGGTGGTGAGAGTCTGTGGAAGTTCTCTTCTGATCACTTCAGTTTACTCAGTAAATTACACAGTAAGCTCATCAGCAGAGCACAGAGATGGGTAAGAGTTCTGAGGATTGAGCAGCAAAGTAAAGGTGTGAAATAGTCATCTAGAAGCACAGTGGAGGGAATGGAGTAGGGAAATAGAAGATGACTGTGTGAAAACAGAAGGGCCTACTTGGGGCTTTGGAAAAGGAATCTGTTTCAGAATCATGAATAGACCACCACTGGATTAGAAGAGGCAAAACTTAGAGGACAGGAGGAAGACCAGATAGGAGGCTACTTTCGTAGCCCACGAGAAAAAGCCAGAGAGGGCTACTGCCTAAAGCAGGGCAAGAGCATCTGGAGGGCAACTGAGGAAACAGATGTAAAAGTCATTGCAAAAGCAGAACCAGAGCTTCCCTGGTGGTGCAGTGGTTGAGAGTCCGCCTGCCGATGCAGGGGACACAGGTTCATGCCCTGGTCCGGGAAGATCCCACATGCCGCGAAGCGGCTGGGCCCGTGAGCCATGGCCGCTGAGCCTACGCGTCCGGAGCCTGTGCTCCGCAACGGGAGAGGCCACAGCAGTGAGAGGCCCGCATACTGCAAAAACAAAAAAAAAAGAGCAGAACCAATGGGATTTGGAAAGCAATTAGAAGTGACTGAGAAAATGAATGGCGTGGAAGAAGGCCCGTAAGTGTTGAGCTAAAGTGAACTGGAGGGTGGCAATACCACTGATACACTAAAAGAACTATTTCACTACTGCAAAAATTAGTAACCGATTGGTCAGCTGATTAAAGGAGTAATTATCATTTGAGTGAAGTTTGAGTAAAGAGAAGAAGAGTTTAAAATAAGATTTAAAAGTTTGATTAATGTCGAAGAATGTTTGCTTCTGTCGTTGTTGGTTTGGGGTGATTAAGATAAGACAACCAAGTTGCAAATTGAGGGGCAACTGAAGAAAGAACAGAGCTTTATTTGCTAAAGGAAGGAAATGCAACAAACATTTATAAAATTATTTTTACAGAAAGTTTTATGCCAGGCACATTCTAGGAATATCATCTCCTCTAATCCTAAAAATAACCATATGAGGTAGACCCTCTTATGCCTTTGTTACAGTTATGGAAAATAAAGTGTAGAGGGGATGTATCACCTTCACAGGGTAATGTGATTAATGGCAGAGCCAGAACTCAGCCTCAAGGCTGAATGACCCCAAAGTCCAAGCTCTTAACCAGTACACAAACATGCCCTGTAAAATTAAGGGCCTGGAAAAGGTAATATAGGTTGTTTAGCTTCCGAGAAGAGTTTCAGAGCTAAAGATCTCAGAGGTGGAATCATTCCAAAGAGTGACACAGTCCAAGGTGTAGTTATGTCTATAATTAGCTACATACATGGATGCAAAGGTCAGAGTTCAGGAAACCAAGGAACTAAGGGCAACAATGTGATGGCAAGGTTATCAATGTAATAGCTGAAATCACCAAAACGAATAGCAAGGGAAGGGTCAAAAGGATAGCCAGATGCTATCATCATCATGGCTGGTCAGCAGATAATAGAGTTTACAAGAGAAAGGGTTGTTGAAAGATGGTTCAAAGAATTTGTCATAGAAGGAGCAGCAGGAAAGAGGGTATACCATAGGACTAGGAGGAAAGGCTGAAGAGAGTGGGAATGTCAGGACTTGTGACAAGGGAAAAGCTGGATGTCAGCTCTGGCTAGACAGAAGGAACATTAAAGGAAAAGTTTAAAGATAAAGGGAATTTGTATTCACTCAACGACTTTCAATTACTAGTGGGGTTGGGGGCAGGGTGGTAACAAGATGTTCCATAATGGGCAGAGTAGAAGGGTCTAGATTTCCAGTATTCTTAACCTCTTCTTTTGGTATGGGTAAGGAGACCTTTGAAACTCTTGTGGACCTTAACTCAAAATGAATAGAGATTCACACACACAAAAAAATCTGCCATGATAAGTGGGACAGAATTAGAAATTAATGAATCATGAATCAGGATCTCCACTTCTCTGATCAAGCAAACCAATCCAAGATGGTCCAATGCCTCATCTCTCCCCTCTCTTGGTATAAACTGCTGAATAATCAAAGTGTTATATTTATTATCTAATATAAGAAATAGTCTAGATCACAAGCTATAAAATATAAGAAGTGTGCTAGAAAATATAGATGGTATGACTGTTGATAATAGAACAAACTTGGAGGAATTCATTCTTCTCTCCCCTCTACTGTTTTGTTTTGTTTTGTTTTGTTTACACTCTGTCCTTCCAACTCTATTTCATATACCTAACAAGATACCTTATATTGTTTTCAGAAAAGTGGACTTAGGCCTGTTTTGCTTTATAGAAACAGATACACAAGTTAGGTAGTTAAAAAATTGATTCAGTGTGCCACAGACCACTGAATACTAGAGAATAAAAATAAATAAGACAGCCCCCGCTTTTAGGAGCTCATAGTGGAAGAGACAGACATATTATAGCTCAAAAAGACAGATGCTTTCGAAAACAGTTCTGTTGTATCAACAAATTTCTGGTCTCCCCTTTATGTGATATAAACACAGTCCATACAAACAGCCCTACTTAGAACCCAGTGCTATTCTTGGTTCATACATTTTAAAATTACAAGAAAATCAGGGGGTCTAACTTACCATCATTTTTTCAAAGAGATCCAGTACTTCCTTTTCGGACAAATTCAAAGATCGTTCATCATATAATGGCTGAGCCGCTGGAAACTCACTCATCGCAACTTGAGAATCAATAGGATGTTGGATAAGAGGTTTTTCTTTTTTGACAGTAGATTTTCTAAAACTCGTAATTCGGTCACGCTGCAAACAGAAAAAAACAAGAAGCCCTAAGGGAGAGATCAAGAATCACGAACGAACATGAAGAACTGAAACATCAAAATAGCACTTAGGATAATATATATCATTATTGTCTTTTGACAAAATGATATTTTAAGCAGCAAGCTCCAGTTAGAGATTGTACTATTTTGAAACCTTGAAGTAGCTCTGCAGCCACAGAAATCTAGGCAGTGAAAAGTATTCCTCAAAAGTAAAACTTAGTCCCTTGTCATTTCTGTTCTGCACAGTAACTAGGTCAGAAAAGTCCGGCCTCAAAGTCGTGTGGTGGTTTGAGAGAGAACGTGTCTTTGGCGGCAACTTTCAAACTATGAGAAAAAAAAACAAAGAAAAGAAAAGAATATCCAATTCTAAGGGGGAAATTATAGTAATGTTTCTCTTCTTCAAAGCGCCAAAATATTTGTGACAAGTATTTATGAATACTTTGGCAGTGTAGTAGTAGAATATAATGGTTAAGAGCATGGACTCTGGAGCCAGACTACCTAGATTTGAATCTGCAATTTACTAGGTCAGTTACCCTGTGCAAATTACTTGGTCTCTCTATGACTGTTTCCTCATCTCTAAAATAGGGATAACAAGTTAATGTATGTAGGAGGAAGGAAGGAGGGAAGGAGGAAGGGGAGACAGAGAAAGCAAGAAAGAAACAGTTATTGTGGGATTTAAATAAGTTATGTGTTTTGTGTACTTAGCTACTATTTATTACTATTGTTGTTGTTACTATTACTATTATTATTATTACACACACCTTTTTCTTCCCTAAAAAGTGGGACCAACAAGGAAGCACAACAAAATTAAAAACATTACCTTTTTGCCCTGGAAATATAACATAAACAGAAATATCTTATTCCTACAAATACTACTATGAAGAACTTGCTACTTTATGGATATTGACTTGGAACCATTGATTCCGCGTACAATCTCTAATAATTAGCTTGCGATTTCACATAAAGTGAGTTAACGACTCCACTTGCATGTAAATAGGCCATTCTGTTTTAAACCACAGAACACTGGACATCAAAAATTAGTAATGACCATAAAACTGAATACAACTCAGTTTTATTCTGGTTTCTGTTAGGAAGCACATGCATGCATACTGTCAGCTCACATTAAACAAGCAGATATGTTAGATATCAGGACAGTGCCTCGTCACTGCCACATTACCAAGTCCTTATAAATCACTTCAACAGTACAAAAAGCATCACAGAAGTTCTTACCACAATTATGTCGACTTCTGTTGAACCCCATTAAAAGAACATACTTTTTATTGTGATTCAAAGAACACTTTTTTTCTAAAAGGTGTACTTTGAAAGAAATATGAGCAGTTTTAAGCAGCTTATTTAGGATTCCAAAAATGATCTTAGTACATGGTTGCTTACAAAGAGATTATGTAAATCATAATATTTTAGAGCTGGGAAGAAACTTGAAAAATCATCTAGGCCGACTCTCTTGTTTCACAGAAAAAGTGACTCGCTAAATTCACGAGTCCCTGGTTCCTAGACCAGTGTTCACATAAAGATTCATTTCTTCGTATCACCTTCTATATTTTCATATTTTCTTTTAAATTTGAATGTCTTTGAGGAAAATGAAGTTAGATTAGATATGTGATATAACTCAAACAACTCAAGAAAAAACATTAAGCAATCCCAAATAAGCTGAGTATATAACCAAGAGTCAAATTCCACTAAAAGATATGGTGGACACAAAAGCATTTAAATATGCAATCGACCATTAAATCAACATATCTCTGTTCCTTTCCCTTCATATCACTTAATATTTACTTTTGCAGTGCTGGCTTTTTTACTGAGTAGCATTATTTACATATATATTTGATCTTCCACTGTGCCCTTCACTTCGATCTAGAAAATTGGCTTTTGCTTTCAGCTATATCTTGATAAGAAAATAAAGTTAAGCCACATACTTTCACTTCCTTAAATCATGAACGATATTCTACATTATTTGTAGACAGGTAATTTCACAAAGAAAAAATACTTAAAATACCCCATTTTAAAAGTTTAGCTATAAAAGGGCACATTTAAATTTTAAGCCCATAACTTTTAATAAGTTTTACTATGATAGACTCAGATCAAAAATATTTGAGGATTTTAAATGTAATACCACATTTCTAACATAATGAACTTAACTTCCTTTCCATTTTAAATTAATATCCTTTACTGTTAATATTAATGCTTAACATATTCAGAGTCAATTTATATGTCTATGGAGAAAGGAAGCATTTGTGTTTCCCAGAGTTAGAGTTATACAGATTTTTAAAAATTGGCTAAGGTATATGTCAGGATGGTAATATCAAAATTATTTTGAGAACACATACAATTGATTATGTTTACATCAAGAAAAAGAAAAGCCACTCTATTGATCATTCTTCCCTCTACTGTACTTTGTAAACATCTAGACTTTTTATATCTTTACATATATCAATGCTTTAATGTCCACCCACTTTAATAAAAAGGCAACATGCATAAGTAAGGTAATAACATGCTACTAAGTCCACCTTACCACATCATCTGCCAAAGTTTTTATTTGAATGTTCTATTAAAACCAAAAAGGAAAAAAAATACCTGTCAGATAAGAGAAATTCATAGATCAAACAAGAAAATAATTGAATGATTCTCATTTTTTATTTTATCAACTATAACTCTTCAAAGAGAATTAGAAACTTTAAATCTATAAACACATTCTTTACAAAAGAAAAAAACAACATATTAAGGATTAAAAATGAAGGTTTGGTGAAGGGGGTGTCTCTTCATTTTTGAAGATGACTCCCAAGTTCCCAAAGTCAGATTTGGAACAGACATCACTACCACAGTGCTCAAATGTGAGAACAGATATAAAAATGTCATAAGCCCTTTCAAGATTTTTCAAAGTTTTAGAATGAATAATCATATTTTTGAGATACATAAAACTTTTAAAAACATGAACAACAGGAAAAATGTCACATTTAATAGTAATGACATATAATGAAACAGCTCAGTCTAGAACTCAGTTGCATCTGATAGATAATTTAATGAACACCTTTATAAATATTCTAGATAACATTGAACTTACTGAATCTGTTAATATATGCCCATTTCTCAAAAACCCCAACACTTTCTTTTTTTTTTTGCATGTGGTTTTCTACTTCTGATGTTGAGAATCATTGGAAATGGTATACTCTAGTTAATAAAATACAGTGGTTAATAAAAACTACCACATAGAGTACAAACAATACTGGAATAATAAATCAATATTAAAGTAAGAAAGTAACAGCTAACAATTTAGTAATCTTCCAGGATTCAGAAGATGCTTCAAGATCTTACAATAACATACAATCAGCACGAAAGCAGTTATTATTATATTATAAATATGCTGAAATATGTTGTAGTGCTAGTTAAGAGATGTGATTAGGAAAGAACCATATTTTTTTAAATAGCCTGTTAGGAACTGAAATTAACCCTTCTGCCACAACCTGTATATTTATTTCCTACAACAAACAGAAGCTGAATGATGTACATGATGCATGCTCACATCCCTTTTAACTAAGAAAAATATGGTCGTATCACTGGTGGGGAGAATTCCATTAAGAGTTTTAAGTGAGAATTATTTCGTCACAGGATCTCATAAAACTGTCTTCAAATATCACCAACTAAATGCTGTTAAAGATCATCCATCCTCCCCTCCATCAGTTGGGACAAATATATTATTATAAGTGTACTTCTTTTTCTACTTTTAATCCATCTATTCCCTCAGGGATCTACACTTCTACATCTTTGTACTATGTCTTCATCACATCCTGCTGACACAAACCCCAATCAATCTTTACTGTCTACAAGAAAGAAAAGAAGGGGGATTACTTATATCAGAACTGAAGCCTTTTTAAGAGAGATCAGTCCACCCTAGGACTATCTCTATCTGGTATTTTCTCTTTAATTTTCCCAGTGGGGTACAGAAAACTGTTCTATGCACAGTGACAAGCTTCATGATTTCCTGTCATGTAAAATCAGAGTGAGAAATGTCAAAGTCTCAAAAGTGCCTCAACTACCCTGCTACCATCCAGATATGTACCTGTCCACCTGTGTTATTTATTAGACAGATTATACAGTTCTTCAAGCAACCCCTGCTTTTTTCTTCCCATCCTTTGAGGTTATAAACTCAAGATTGGAAACATATAAATCTTCAAAGTGAATATGTAAATTCAGGGAAAATAAGATTTTAGTCAAATTCTCTAAGTTAAGGTACACATTTGTCTTGAATGCCTTAAGTCTGTATCTCAATTGAATATATGTTGATAGTTTAATCATGGGGGACAGAAACAACAACAACAAAAAAGCATTGCTAGCAATAGTTCCACCTTGTCTTATGGGAAGAGACTTGAGTTTTCTCCTCTTCTCCCACCTCCACTCTCTCTCTTTTTTTGAAATTAACATATTTTTGTCCATATTAAATCCCACAGTATGGAGTTAGACACTATTAAATTGGATGAAATTTGAGATAATATGGTCAAAACCTCTCAATTTACAAATGGTGAAACTGAAGTTTGAAGAGGCTAAGTGACTCACCCATGGACCACAGATCTGGTTGTCACTAGATACTAACTCTTAGTCAACATATGGCCCCTTCAGGTGGTATAAGTAAGCTGTAGGATATTAGGGTTGAACTACTGAATTGAAACAGTTCATGGTAACATCAAATTCACAGATATGCCCCAAGCCCCATCAGTTTCATTTTCCTTTGGGTAACTGCCTTTTGCCATCATTACCAGGGGGTCAAGCATCATCCTGAAGAGCATTCCCCTGGCAACCAAAGTCCTTCCCTAACACGTCTTATGTGTCACCTACTAAATTCATTCTGACCAATATACACTAATATTCTTCCAGCAGCTGATTATTCTTCATATACAAGCTATACACAAATTTAGATTCTTTGGTCTTTCATAATTCTTCATTCCTAATTATATCTTACTACTGCCACAATTGTAAGAATCAGAGCTGTTCTCTCAACTCTGTAGGTGGGTAATAGGAGGGACAATGGAGTAGGAAAAAGTGGGTATATAATTAATAACCCAGTGGAAACACTACATGAGCACCAAGGGTTATCACAGAGTGTTAAGACAGACTTTCAAAAAAACAGGGTCATGTTTATGGTAATGGTTACCATCCAATTTTAAGACTTCCATGTCACCTTGGTCTCCTCCCTCTCTTCATTCCCTACAGCCAAAACAGTTGTCAAGTTCCACGGTGATCTTTCTGCAGTTTCTTCTTCATTCCCGCACAAACCATCCCAGTTTAGAGTCTAATCACTGGCAGTAGCCTCCTAATAATTACCTCTGCCACCATTCTCTCCTCATTGCCAAAGTCATCTTCTTCAAGCAAAGATCTGGTTCAAGTCACCATCACATCACCTCTTCCCTAGATTTCTGTAAGAACCTCCTAACCTATCTCTCTTTTTCCACCTTTACCCTGCTATAGTTTATTCTGAACACATTGAGGTAGTGACAGTTTTAAAACCCAAGTCAGTTTGCAGCCAATTAAACCAACCATGCTCTTTTCCCCGTGGGGGCCAGGTGTGCAATGGCTGCAAACAGCAGCCTCCTCAGTAGTGTATGCAGCCTGTTGCCTGTATGCGTTGCCCTAAGGGACCCTGGAGACAGCCCTTTCCAGTGGACATTCGTGACTAGCAATGCTGCCCCCAATCTAGGCTCCAGACAGGTATACGCGGTGCCTTTGGAAAGCCCTAGGGCACAGTGGCCAGGGTCCACATTGGCCACGTCATAATGTCCATCCGCACCAAGCTGCAGGGTGAGGAGCATGTGTTTGAGGCCCTGTGCAGGGCCAAGTTCAAGTTCCCTGGCTGCCGGAAGATCCACATCTCCAAGAAGTGGGGATTTACTAAGTTTAATGCAGATGAATTTGAAAACATGGTGGCAGATAAGCGGCTCCTCCCAGATGGCTGTGGGGTCAAATACATCCCTAATCGTGGCCCCCTGGACACATGGCAGGCCCTGCACTCATGAGAGCCTTGAGGCTGTCCCTTCCTTACTCACGTGCACCAATAAATACCACTTTCCTGTCAAAAAAAGAAAAGAAAAAGCTAAAGAAATCTGAATAAACCATGGACTTTAGTCCAGAAAAAAAAAAAAAAAAAACAAGTCAGAAGATCATGTCACTCCTCTGCTCAAAACTTTTCAATGGTGCCCTATTTTCACTCCCAGTGAAAGTCAAAATCGTTAGAATAGCCTGCAAGGCCCTATGGAGCTGCATACTCTTCATATTCCTCTGACCTCATCTCCTACTACAGTTCCTTTCATTCACTCAGCTCTAGTCACAGCAACCACCTCACTGTTCCCCATAAGGCAATAAGCCACATATACTGTCTCTTCCCTGTGCCTGGAATGCTCTTTTCCATTTTCCATATGCTTTCCTCCATCACTCCTCCCCCTTTCAAGTTCTTGCTCAGGGAGACCTACTCTGTCCATCCTATTTAAATGGAAACATCCACCTCCTCCACACTTTCCTGACCTGCTTTAGCATGCTCTGCTTTCCTTTTTTCAATAAAACTTACCACATTCTCACAGAGTCTATAATTTATTTTTGTCTGTTTCTCCCACGAAAACTGTGAGCTCCATGAGAACCAAGGTTTTCATCTGTTTGTTTCAGGGATGTACCCTTAATTCCTAGATCAGTGTTTGGCACACAGAACTCAATAAAAAATTATAAATGACTATTACTTGCCCATCTGTATTCAATGGCTCCTGATGACTTACAGAATAAAGACTAATACCCTTAATATGGCATTCAAAGCCCTGTATTATTCAGCCCTAGGCTACCTTTTACGTCTTCCCTCAATGATCTGTGTGCTATGGAAAAATGGAAATCCTTTTCCCACCGCATGCCTCATTATATCCTGTTTGTGCACATTCCCTCTACTGGGATGTCAATCCGGCTAGGTACCTTTCTATTTCTAGAGCTTCCCTTGAGTTTAAAGTTTGGTTATTAATAAACCAAATGTGGACCCGTGGTCAAAAATGGAGAACTATGCTTTGTTTAGTGTCTTCTTAAAGACTATTTTTTCCTAAAAGGCATCCTTAAGAATGATAGAGGGCTTCCCTGGTGGCGCAGTGGTTGAGAGTCCGCCTGCCGATGCAGGAGACACGGGTTCGTACCCCGGTCTGGGAAGATCCCACATGCCGCGGAGCCTGCGCGTCCAGAGCCTGCACGTCCAGAGCCTGTGCTCCGCAACGGGAGATGCCACAGCAGTGAGAGGCCCGCGTACCGCAGCAAAAAAAAAAAAAAAAAAAAAAATGATAGAGCACCTTAAGACAAAGAGGAAATTATATTCATGTAAAAAATTATCCCAATTACTTGTAATAGAGAACCATAAAGAAAAACACTCTGCTTATGATTTCTTGATTTACAAGTTTCATTCAACTACAGACTGGATATCCTATATAACTATGCACACTTGACTGATATGGATGCTTTTCTCATAGATTTCCCTCATGTAAAACTCTGCTGTCATAAATATCTTCTTGAGACCATTACTTAGAACTCTACAACTATTCAGAAAAGAGAGACAAATGTGGTCTATTGAAAATAAAAATATTTAAGGGTATTTGTAGAGTTTGAGTTTAGGAGGGGGCCATTTTTGGCCACTGCACATTGAAATTATTGTATAAATTACACTTAAATTATCTGCAATAGGAAATAAATTATTTCTGCCGCACAACTGTTTTTATACATTAGTCAAAAAAAGAGAAAGTTACAAAAGGAGAACAATAACAAAAACACCACCAACATGTAAAAAGTTCAGAGAGCTGTAAAGAGCTATCTCTTTGACAAGATTCAATCGCAGTCATTTTTATGTGAATTGACCTGTAAAACATTTTTAAATGGTTGTATTAAGATACAGTCTCATTTATAATGATGTTCTACAGGGACAAGCTCTCAAATTTTATCTGAATGTAATTTATATAGGTGCATGCACCTCTCTCTCTCACACCACTTGCAAGCAGACATTATGGATTTTACTCCTGTGTACAAACTATACAGCTACTATGGAGTTAAAACAACAACAAAAAATGACCAAAAAATGTTTATTAGAGTCACACCCCTGAATTAAAAGCACTGATTAAAGTCATTTTAGTAAGTTTTTATTGCAAATCTAATGATAACGGTCATTAGGATGAGGGCATATTACACCAATAAGTATAGTGACCATATATTTTCATTAAAATCAACTCTAGGGCTTCCCTTGTGGCACAGTGGTTGCGAGTCCGCCTGCCGATGCAGGGGACACGGGTTTGTGCTCCGGTCCGGGAAGATCCCACATGCCGTGGAGTGGCTGGGCCCGTGAGCCTTGGCCGCTGAGCCTGCATGTCCAGAGCCTGTGCTCCGCAACGGGAGAGGCCACAACAGTGAGAGGCCTGCATACCGCAAAAAAAAAAAAAAAAAAAAAAAAAAAAAAATCTACTCTTGAAAAGCAATACGCTTGTGAATTAGTCAAGCAATTAGAGTTTATTAAACTTCATTTATGATCAGTTATATTAAATATAACTTACTACAGTACTCTATGAGTACTGCATAATTATAAAAGTTTCACTCCAGAGTCTCAACCCCTTAAGAATAAGAGAAATGGATGATTTACTTATAAACTCTAATGCTGAAGTTCTGATTGAAATGTAGGAGCCATTATTGCAAGAAAATTAAGTTTTAATTTTCTCGATCAGGCAGAAATTAACAAAAACAGCAGGATGTAAAGATTCGACTCTCTTATGGCTAATGTTACATGGTAATACAATGTTTTATAAACATCTTGAAATTACTCCAGTACCACAGAAATTGGACAACTGAATTGCATACATTCAAAAGTCTCACCACCAACTCAAAAACTTAGCCACACTTCTTTGACTTTGACTATTTTCTTCTCTTTTAGAGAAAGTAAGTTGGCCATCACAATAAAGATGAAGGGTCAATTATTTACCCAGCTTAAGTTTCTTAATCTCTAATTAGGGCAGGGCAATATAATATAGAAAAGCATGTTCAATTCAATTGAACAAATATTTGAGCATCTACTATGCATCTGTTCAGTGCTGGGCACTAGGAATACAATCATAAACAAGATAAGCATGCACCTTACGGAAGTTGTAGTCTAGTCAAAGATCAGATGAATGAAAGAACAATCACAACAGAGAAATTCTGAGAGCACTGTTCGGGTGGTACTCTATCATAACCTCCATACACTTTCCAAGTAAGAAGGGCCTTTAAGAAAGGCCATCCATCTCAACCAATGATCCAGGGTTTGAAATCTCTAGATGACATCCCTGACCAATACTGATTCAGATCAGCAGCAGTCACAGAAGGAAGTAATTATTCTTCAAAGTGCTGCCTTTCAACTTTTCAGATCCTGGATTCACCCTGAACTTTACAAATCAGCAAGACCAATCAAGACAATTCAAGGCTATTTAACCATCTGGCAACCAAGCTGAACATTCTGTTCAGCCATTCAAATCCCTTTACTATGAAGATTGTTTTAGTTGAGTATCTCTCCATTGTGTTTCACCAACAAAGGTATATATAATATGATTTTTAGAACTGAGATCATCGTAGATAGGGGTTTGATTATAAGAAGACAGGAGGAAAAAAAATTGGCTTTCAAAACCATTGAACTATTACTTCTTGTATTTAAAATTACTCTAAAACATTCTTTCATCTCCTTTCTAACACTAAGGGGCATTTTCAGACATCCACATGTCCTCTTAGGCACTGCATTCTTCCATCACCATTAGCACTTCCGAATAGATGATAGATCAGCTGGCAGTGTGCGAAGCATGGGATTTAAAGAGACATGTTCAGCTTAAGGACTAGGGGTGAAGCGCTCAAGAAACATATGTTTTAGAAAACAAATTTATGGTTACCAAAGGGGAAAGGTATGGGGTTGGGGAGATAAATTAGGAGTTTGGGGTTAACAAATACAAACTACTATACATAAAATAGACAAGCAGCAAGGACCTACTGTACAGCAGAGGGAACCATATTCACTATCTTGTAATAATCTATGCAGGAAAAGAATCTGGAAAAGAATACATATATGTATGTATGTATAACTGAATCAGCACAACATTGTAAAGCAACTATACTCCAATAAAAATTAATTAAAAAGAGAGGAAAGAAAACTGAATCACTTTGCTGTACACCAGAAACTAATGCAACACTGTAAATCAACTATACCTCAATCAAAAGAAATTAATAGAGAAAAATAAAATTTTTAAAGAAATGTATGTTTGCCACTTAGGTCTTAAAAAACGTTCATGCTAATGAATTAGAGGAAGTCACTTAGTACCTGAATTAATCAAAAACAATTGCATGAATAATCCATGTTTTTCAAGTAGTAACTTCTTCTGTAGGTACTAAACCATTTCAAATGGGAAAACTGTTGGGATGTGAAAGTTTTTTATAATTCTACGAATAAAAAGCAACAGAAATGAAAAGAAAGCCAGCTTTGCCCAACACAGTACTTTGTACATAATAGATACTCTTAGATCAATGGGTTAGCCAAGTGGAGCTCAATATTTAATAAATAAATTTTTACCTTCTCTGTTTTAAAAAGAAGACAGATGTCTCCACCAAACATTAATGTTTCAGAACTCATCATAGGCTGAGCACTTTGTGGCAAAGAGAAGTTTAAGACGTGATTCTGCCCTTAAGGCGTTTACAATCTAACCAGGGAGTGAAAACTAACCACAGAGGAGATTCTGAGGTATGTTCCTGCTCTTCCTCCCTGGGCACTATCACATGTCCTGTCTTACTATTTTCATAGCAGAACCACTACCTGAAATTATCTGTTCACTTACCTATTTACTTACTTATGTTCTAGCTTCTAGAAAACAAGTTCCCTAATAGCAGAGCCCTTAATTTTCCTCTCTTAATCACTTTTGGATCTCTAACATTTAGAGCAGTAGCTGGCACATCATACCTGCCCAAATATTTGGTGAATAAATTAAGTACAATAGGAATTCAGAGAAGAAATAAATATAGCTTCATTAAGAAACTATAAAGAATTGTGCCCTAATTGCTGGGTAGGATTTGAATAGACAGAAAGAGAGGAAGAAAAGGAAATGAGACAGGGAGCAGTGTTAACATTTTACTTTTACTTAGGGAAGCAGCCTTAGGAAACAAAGGGTTCAAGTTAGAGGGTATTAAATTTCGAACATGTAGGGTTGTGGGGATGAAAAATGTCACCTGCCACATCAGTAAACAAAGGATGTTGCAGCCATCAAACCCTCAGCCACTGCAGCCACCCCTAACTGTGCATCCTGATGGGATTCAGGATGGAGAAAAGCAGGTACTGGCCCTAGATTGTTAAGGTGCATATCGAAGGAATGATTTCAATGAGCCCACACTCTTGCATCTTCCTATACCTAGAGGAGTGCTAAATTCATTAACTTGAGATGTCTGGTTTTCTTTAATTCACAGTAATCTTTTGATGTTCTGACTACCTGTTTTTTTGCAAAAACTCCTATGTATCCTGGCTCCTCCCTTACCTCTTTGGAGCACTCCCTCAGAGCGATCTGAGAGGCTGTCTTCTGGGCTTAAGTCCTTAGAAATTTCTGCCCAATAGAACATAATTCTCAACTTTTAGGTTGTACATTTTTTTCAGTTGACAGTGGGGACAGATTAGAGACAGTCTTGAAAACCACAAGGAGTAGTCTAGACTGTCTGACAACCATCGAGGGTCCTTATGAGTTCCTGATTCAGAGACAGACATGGAGAAGGTGGAATTTTAGAAAGATGACTTTGGGTGGTACAGGTCCACAATCTCTTATCTGAAACCCTTGAAGCCAGATGTGTTTGGGAATTCAGAGTGCTTCACATTTTAGAAAGGAATATGGTATGTGTACCATATATTACAAAACACACCCAGCGCGAGCTGGGCTGGCACCCTAAATCAAATGCATTCAAGGTTAGCAGGGAAACATGAATACTCCACAAGACAGGATAAGTAAAGATTATATACAGCCTCAAGCCAGGCTGGGTTTCGGGGCCAAATGATAAAATTCTGTTTTCAGAACTTTCAGATTTTAGCATTTCAGAGAAGGGTTGTAGGTTGTAATATTCAGGATAGACTGAGGAAGGAATCAAAGGCTAAAAAGGCAGCTTGCAGAGATCAGCAAGTTGGATCTATTCTACCTAAATACTAGCTACCATTTACTGAGCATTTATTATATGCCGGGAACTATGCTAAGAGCTTTACATGCATTGCCTCATTTAAATACTCACAGCAATCCTATGATATAGGAATTTATTGTCCTATTTGGCAGATCAGGAAATCAAGGTTTGCAGCCATTAAGTTACTTGCCTAAATGCACAAAGATAATAAATTATTCAGTTGGAATTAGCATTTAGGTCTGAGTAGAACCCAAGCTCTAAAACCTCTATCTATATTCTGAAATCTGTCTTCATCTTATATATATATATAAGATGATGAAGTGTCTTCATCATATATAACAATACTGGTTAGAGTGCAAGTTCTTTTTCAATCTTGGCCTTTCCGTGTAGACTTTGCTTCAGGCGCTCACCCCTCACCCCCTCTTTCTTCATCTGCCCATCTCCTACTCACCCTTTCTGGTCTCAGTTGAGCTGAAGTTGGTCCTGTTATCATCTCCCATGGTTCCTGACTTCTCCTTTTAGAACACACCCCAATTATCAAATTATAATTCCCTATCAATGCCGGTCTTCTGGCTATACTGTAAACTCAATGTAGTAAGGACTAGGTCTCTCTTGGTCCCCACTGTGTCCTCAGTTTTTTGCACTCTTTCTAGCACAGAGCTGCACTGAAACCTGTCATGATTTACTGAATTGGAGATGCAAACAGAGAAGAGGGAGAGAGAGAGAGATCCAGGTGTGAGGTGATAAGAGCTTAGACTATGATAGTAGCAATAGGAATAGAGACAAGGCAGTTACTATATATAATTTTGTTTAAAATTATGCATGTTATTGAGGCAACTATACCCAGACATATGATTGCTGCTTGTATTAAATGGAGTAATTTGATATCTGTTGTTGTGATTACTATCTTTATAACACACAAATAACCTCTAAATGGCTATGATTATCACTCTGGAGATATTTCACCTCACAATGACTTGCCATTTATCTACTTCAAGTAGCTTTTATAAATAACCACATCATTTAGTTTTCTGATGTAGCTGCAAAATTAATCTGACAAAACAAAATAATTCACTCCTCTATAAAGATTCAAGAGTATGAACTGCCTAAAACTGAAAATTATACCTGAGCTGTGAATAAGGTATTATTACAACATACTTCTTGTATGCTGTAATAATACATATAATAACATAATATCTTAACATGACATCGTCATAATAATAACATAATAATAACATACATATCTTTAGGAAAAGATAACTAAAGTCAACCAATGATTTAATTTCACAATTAGTACTTTTAACTAATATTCTTGAATTTGCAAACAATTCCCAATTCAGGAACAGGTTGTGGTCTAAAAGTTCAATTGTGTGGCAGTTGTTTAGCTCCTGGAACACATGTTTCCAAAGGTGCAACTAGTAAAAATGGCTTCCAAAGTGAAAGTGGACAACCTTCTCCCCACAGAAAACAAAACAGTTTATTTGCAGTCATACAGGAAAGATGTTTAAAATAACTAATTATAACAAATATTGAACACTTAAACATTAAGCAAAACATAATTATATGATAGACAAAAATGATTTAAAATTTCAGAAAACTTCAAAAGGATCTTTCGAAGAATTTAGGATTAGCAAAAAATTATCAAATTTGGTAAACTTCAATTTTTTCCCCATTGGCTTAAGATTCTATGCTGATTACTGATAACTCCCTTTAAAACTTCTGTCCTATATAGTTCCATAAATGGTTTTTTACTTAGTTTCCATTTAGATGAGGAATTCCATCTGAAGATAGTGACAGAAATTCTGTCAAAATAACACATTGCAGAAAAATTTCATTTATGTCACTGTTTTACAAATAGTATCATAACAAACTAACAGGTAGTTTTAAATTCTTGACTGTTTTTGTGATTTTAGGCAAAGCATCAATTGTATTAATGTTTATTCTGATAAACCTCAAATTTCTTCCACTCTAACAGTGTTTTTCACAATGGACTCTTCACGTTTTGAATTAACTGAGGTGGAGTTAGGAACCACAACTATTAAACAACAAGGTCCCACTGTATAGCACAAGGAACTATATTCAATATCCTGTGATAAACCATAATGTAAAAGAAATATATATATATACATATATATATATATAGTAAGTCCCCTACATACAAACCTTCAAGTTGTGAACTTTCAAAGATGCAAACATGTGTTTGCATGTCTAATCACATAAGTTAGACCATGTGTCTGACGTACACTGTCACATGTGTGCATCCTCTACAAGTGGCTGTGCTTTTGTGTACTTTACTGTACAGTACTGTATAGATACAGTAGTATGGTGTCTTTATTTCAAGCCCAGGATGTCTGGAAGCAAGTGTAAAAGCAGCGGTATATGCCCAATTGTGTTAGTTGGGTACGTAGGCTAACTTTGTTGGACTTACAAACAAATTGGACTTACAAACGCTCTCCTAGAACGGAGCTTGTTTGTATGTAGGGGACTTATATAAGTTTAGTTTTATAGTTGTAGTTTTTTTTAAATTTTATTGACGTATAGTTGATTTACAGTGTGCTGTTAATTTCTGCTGTACAGCAAAGTGACTCAGATATATATATATATATTTTTAAAAAAAGAGCTACAACTATAAAACTAAACTAAACCAGCAACTATATGTAGCCTCTGAAGCTTTATATGTAATGTTTAACCAATTACCAATTACAACATGAAATAATGATTAACTGTATGTCCCTTTGCATGAAAAAGTATAGGCAACTCAAGAACTACCATAATGGCCCTTACACATGAACAGGTCAAAGCAGATGATTCAAACTTTCTTTTTTTTTTAATTGGGATTTTTTTTTTAATTTTTGAATTTTATTTTATTTATTATTTTATACAGCAGGTTCTTATTAGTCATCCATTTTATACACATCAGTGTAAACACGTCAATCCCAATTGCCCAATTCATCATACCACCATCCCCACCCCCCCGCAGCTTTCCCCCCTTGGTGTCCATACGTTGCTTCTCTACATCTGTGTCTCAAATTCTACCCTGCAAACCGGTTCATCTATACCATTTTTCTAGGTTCCACATACATGCGTTAATATACGATATTTCTTTCTCTCTTTCTGACTTACTTCACTCTGTATGACAGTCTCTAGTTCCATCCATGTCTCAACAAATCACCCAATTTCATTCCTTTTTATGGCTGAGTAATATTCCATTCTATATATGTACCACTTCTTCTTTATCCGTGCATCTGTCGATGGGCATTTAGGTTGCTTCCATGACCTGGCTATTGTAAATAGTGTTGCAATGAACACTGGGGTCTGTGTGTCTTTTTGAATTATGGTTTTCTCTGGGTATATGCCCAGTAGTGGGATTGCTAGATCATATGGTAATTCTATTTTTAGTTTTTTAAGGAAACTCCATACTGTTCTCCATAGTGGCTGTATCAATTTACATTCCCACCAACAGTGGAAGAGGGTTCCCTCTTCTCCACACCCTCCCGAGCAATTGTTGTTTGTAGATTTTCTTTTCTTTCTTTTTCTTCTTTTTTTTTTCTTTTTTTTGCGGTACGCAGGCCTCTCACTGTTGTGACTCTCCCGTTGCGGAGCACAGGCTCCGGACGCGCAGGTTCAGTGGCCATGGCTCACTGGCCCAGCTGCTCCGCAGCATGTGGGATCTTCCCAGACTGGGGCACGAACCCGTGTCCCCTGCACTGGCAGGCGGACTCTCAACCACTGTGCCACCAGGGAAGCCCTGTTTGTAGATTTTCTGATGATGCCCATTCTAACTGGTGTGAGGTGATACCTCATTGTAGTTTTGATTTGCATTTCTCTAATAATTAGTGACGTTGAGCACCTTTTCATGTGCTTCTTGGCCATCTGTATGTCTTCTTTGGATAAATGTCTATTTAGGTCTTCTGCTCATTTTTGGATTGGGTTGCTTGTTTCTTTAATATTGAGCTTCATGAGCTGTTTATATATTTTGGAGATTAATCCTTTGTCCACTGATTCCTTTGCAAATATTTTCTCCCATTCTGAGGGTTGTCTTTTCGTCTTGTTTATGGTTTCCTTTGCTGGCCAAAAGCTTTCAAGCTTCATTAGGTCCCATCTGTTTATTTTTGTTTTTATTTCCATTACTCTAGGAGGTGGATCAAAAAAGATCTTGCTGTGATTTATGTCAAAGAGTGTTCCTCCTACGTTTTCCTCTAAGAGTTTGATAGTGTCCGGTCTTACATTTAGGTCTCAAATCTATTTTGAGTTTATTTTTGTGTATGGTGTTAGGGAGTGTCCTAATTTCATTCTTTTACATGTAGCTGTCCAGTTTTCCCAGCACCACTTGCTGAAGAGACTATCTTTTCTCCATTGTATAACCTTGCCTCCTTTATCATAGGCTGACCATGGGTGCATGAGTTTATCTCTGGGCTTTCTATCTTCGTCCATTGATCTATGTTTCTGTTTTTGTGCCAGTACCATATTGTCTTGATTACTGTAGCTTTGTAGTATAGTCTGAAGTCAGGGATTCTGATTCCTCCAACTCCATTTTTTTCCCTCAAGACTGCTTTGGCTATTCGGGGTCTTTTGTGTCTCCATACAAATTTTAAGATTTCTTGTTCTAGTTCCGTAAAAAATGCCATTGGTAATTTGATAGGGATTTCATTGAATCTGTAGATTGCTTTGGGTAGTATAGTCATTTTCACAATATTGATTCTTCCAGTCCAAGAACATGGTATATCACTCCATCTGTTTGTATCATCTTTAATTTCTTTCCTGAGTGTCTTATAGTTTTCTGCAAACAGGTCTTTTGTCTCCCTAGGTAGGTGTATTCCTAGGTATTTTATTCTTTTTGTTGCAATGGTAAATGGGAGTGTTTCCTTAATTTCTCTTTCAGATGTTTCATCATTAGTGTATAGGAATGCAAGAGATTTCTGTGCATTAATTTTGTATCCTGCAACTTTAGCAAATTCATTGATTAGCTCTAGTAGTTTTCTAGTCGCATTTTTAGGATTCTCTATGTATAGTATCATGTCATCTGCAAACAGTGACAGTTTTACTTCTTCTTTTCCAATTTGTATTCCTTTTATTTCTTTTTCTTCTCTGATTGCCAAGGCTAGGAATTCCACAACTTGGTTGAATAATAGTGGTGAGAGTAGACACCCTTGTCTTGTTCCTGATCTTAGAAGTAATGGTTTCAGTTTTTCACCACTGAGAATGATGTTTGCTGTGGGTTTGTCATATATGGCCTTTAATATGTTGAGGTAGGTTCCCTCTATGCCCACTTTCTGGAGAGTTTTTATCATAAATGGGTGTGGAATTTTGTGAAAAGCTTTTTCTGCATCTATTGAGATGATCATATAGTTTTTCTTCTTCAATTTGGTAATATGGTGTATCACATTGATTGATTTGCATATATTGAAGAATCCTTGCGTCCCTGGGATAAATCCCACTTGATCATGGTGTATGATCCTTTAAGTGTGTTGCTGGATTCTGTTTGCTCATATTTTGTTGCGGATTTTTGCATCTATATCCATCAGTGATATTGGTCTGGAATATTCTTTTTTTTGCTGTATCTTTGTCTGGTTTTCGTATCAGGGTGATGGTGGCCTCATAGAATGAGTTTGGGAGTGTTCCTTCCTCTGAACTTTTTTGGAAGAGTTTGAGAAGGATGGGTGTTGGCTCTTCCCTAAATGTTTTATAGAATTTACGTGTGAAGCCAGCTGGTCCTGGCCTTTTGTTTGTTGGAAGATTTTCAATCACAGTTTCAATTTCATTACTTGTGATTGGTCTGTTCATATTTTCTATTTCTTCCTGGTTCAGTCTTGGAAGGTTATACCTTTCTAAGAATTTGTCCATTTCTTCCAGGTTGTCTACTTTATTGGCATAGAATTGCTTGTAGTAGTATCTTTGGATACTTTGTATTTCTATGTTGTCTGTTGTAATTTCTCCTTTTTCATCTCTAATTTTATTGATTTGAGTCTTCTCCCTCTTTTTCTTGATGAGTCTGGCTAATGGTTTATCAATTTTGTTTATCTTCTCAAAGAACCACCTTTTAGTTTTATTGATCTTTGCTATTGTTTTCTTTGTTTCTATTTCATTTATTTCTGCTCTTTATGATTTATTTCCTTCTGCTAACTTTGGGTTTTGTTTGTTCTTCTTTCTCTAGTTCCTTTAGGCATAAGGTTAGATTGTTTATTTGAGATTTTTCTTGTTTCTTGAGGTAGGCTTCGATAGCTATAAACTTCCCTCTTAGAACTGCTTTTACTGCATCCCATAGGTTTTGGATCATCCTGTTTTTATTGTCATTTGTCTCTAGGTATTTTTTGATTTCCTCTTTGATTTCTTCAGTGATCTCTTGGTTATTTAGTAAGGTATTGTTTAGCCACCATGTGTTTGTGTTCTTTACATTTTTTTCCATGTAACTGATTTCTAACCTCATAGTGTTGTGGTCAGCAAAGATGCTTGATATGATTTCAATTTTCTTAAATTTACTGAGGCTTGATTTGTGACCCAAGATGTGATTTATCCTGAAGAATGTTCCACGCACACTTGAGAAGAAAGTATAATCTGCCATTTTTGGATGGGATGTCCTATAAATATCAATTAACTCTATCTGGTCTATTGTGTCATTTAATGCTTCTGTTTCCTTATTTATTTTCATTTTGGATGATCTGTCTGTTGGTGTAAGTGAGGTGTTAGAGTCCCCCACTATAATTGTGTTACTGTCGATTTCCTCTTTTATAACCGTTAGTAGTTGCCATATTTATCAAGGTGTTCCTATGTTGGGTGCATATATATTTATAATTGTTATATCTTCTTCTTGGATTGACCCCTTCAACATTAGGTAGTGTCCTTCCTTGTCTCTTGTAACATTCTTTATTTTAAAGTCTATTTTATCGGATATGAGAATGTCTACTCCAGCTTTCCTTTGATTTCCATTTGCATGGAATATCTTTTTCCATCCCCTCACTTTCAATCTGTATGTGTCCCTAGGTCTGAAGTGGGTCTCCTGTAGACAGCATATATATGGGTCTTGTTTTTGTATCCATTCAGCAAGCCTGTGCCTTTTGGTTGGAGCATTTAATCCATTCATGTTTAAGGTAATTATTGATATGTATGTTCCTATGACCATCTTCTTAATTGTTTTGGGTTTGTTTATGTAGGTCCTTTTCTTCTCTTGTGTTTCCCACTTAGAGAAGTTCCTTTAGCATCTGTTGTAGAGCTGGTTTGGTGGTGCTGAATTCTCTTAGCTTTTGCTTGTCTGTAAAGTTTTTGATTTCTCCATCGAATCTGAATGAGATTCTTGCCAGGTAGAGTAATCTTGGTTGTAGGTTCTTCCCTTTCATCATCACTTTAAGTATATCATGCCACTCCCTTCTGGTTTGTAGAATTTCTGCTGAGAAATCAACTGTTAACCTTATTGGAGTTCCCTTGTATGTTATTTGTCATTTTTCCCTTGTTGCTTTCAATAATTTTTCTTTGTCTTTATTTTTTGCCAATTTGATTACTATGTGTCTCGGTGTGTTTCTCCTTGGGTTTTTCCTGTATGGGACTCGCTGTACTTCCTGGACCTGGGTGGCTATTTCCTTTCCCATGTTAGGGACGTTTTTGACTATAATCTCTTCAAATATCTTCTCTGGTCCTTTCTCTCTCTTCTTCTTCTTCTGGGACCCCCACAATGCAAATGTTTTTGCATTTAATGTTGTCCCAGAGGTCTCTTAAGTTGTCTTCATTTCCTTTCATTCTTTTTTTCTTTATTCTATTCCACAGCAGTGAATTCCACCATTCTGTCTTCCAGGTTACTTATCCATTCTTCTGCCTCAGTTATTCTGCTATTGATTCCTTCTAGTGTAGTTTTCATTTCAGTTATTGTATTGTTCATCTATGTTTGCTTGTTCTTTCATTCTTCTGGGTCTTTGTTAAACATTTCTTGCATCTTCTCGATCTTTGCCTCCATTCTTTTTCCGCCATCCTGGATCATCTTCACTATCATTATTCTGAATTCTTTTTCTGGAAGGTTGCCTATCTCCACTTCATTTAGTTGTTTTTCTGCAGTTTTATCTTGTTCCTTCATCTGGTTCATAGCCCTTTGCCTTTTCATCTTGTCTGTCTTTCGGTCAATGTGGTTTTTGATCCACAGGCTACTTCTGCTGTCTGCCCTCTGGTCAATGAGGCTATCTAAGAGGCTTCTGTAGGTTTCCTGATGGGAGGGACTGGTGGTGGGTAAAGCTGACTGTTGCTGTGTTGGGCAGAGCTAAGTAAAACTTTAATCCGCTTGACTGCTGATGGGTGGGGCTGGGTTCCCTCCCTATTGGTTGTTTGGCCTGAGGCAACCCAACACTGGAGCCTAACTGAGCTCTTTGGTGGGGTTAATGACAGACTCTGTGAGGGCTCAAGCCAAGGAGAACTTCCCAGAACTTCTGCTGCCAGTGTCCTTGTACTCACGGTGAGCCACAGCCACCCCCCACCTCTGCAGGAGACTCTCCAACACTAGCAGGTAGGTCTGGTTCAGTCTCCCCTGGGGTCACTGCTCCTTCTCCTGGGTCCCGATGAGCACACTACTTTGTGTGTGCCCTCCAAGAGTGGAGTCTCTGTTTTCCCCAGTCCTGTTGAAATCCTGCAATCAAATCCCACTAGGCTTCAAAGTCTGATTCTCTAGGAATTCTCCCTCCCCTTGCCAGATCCCCAGGTTGGGAAGCCTGACGTGCGGCTCAGAACCTTCACTCCAGTGGGTGGACTTCTGTGGTATAAGTGTTCTTCAGTCTGTGAGTCACCCACCCAGCAGTTATGGGATTTGATATTACTGTGATTGCACCCCTCCTACTGTCTCACTGTGGCTTCTCCTTTGTCTTTGGATGTGGGGCATTTTTTTTGGTGAGTTCCAGTGTCTTCCTGTCGATGACTGTCCAGCAGCTAGTTGTGAGTCTGGTGTGCTCACAAGAGGGAGTCTTTTTTTTTTTTAATATTGCAAAATCACAGACACTTTTCAGTCAAACAATTTTGATGTTAAAAACCATTCTTGGGGGGCTTCGCTGGTGGTGCAGTGGTTAAGAATCTGCCTGCTAGTGAAGGGGACACGGGTTCAAGCCCTGGCCAGGGAAGATCCCACATGCTGTGGAGCAACTAAGCTCGTGAGCCACAACTACTGAGCCCGTGCCCAGCAACAAAAGAAGCCACCACAATGAGAAGCCCGCACACTGCAACGAACAGTAGCCCCTGCTCGCCACAACTAGAGGAAAGCTCGTGTGCAGTAACAAAGACCCAATGGAGGCAAAACTAAAAATAAATAAATTAAAAAAAAAATAAAAAGGTTCTTAGGGTTTCCCTGGTGGCGCAGTGGTTAAGAATCCACCTGCCAGGCTTCCCTGGTGGCGCAGTGGTTGGGAGTCCGCCTGCCGATGCAGGGGACACGGGTTCGTGCCCCTATCCCGGAAGATCCCACATGCCGCGGAGCGGCTGGGCCCGCGAGCCATGGCCACGGAGCCTGTGTGTCCGGAGCCTGTGCTCCGCAACGGGAGAGGCCACAGTAGTGAGAGGCCCGCGTACAGCAAAAAAAAAAAAAAAAAAAAGAATCCACCTGCCAGTGCAGGGGACACGGGTTCGAGCCCTGGTCCAGTAAGATCCCACATGCCATGGAGCATCTAAGCCCATGAGCCACAACTACTGAAGCCTGTGCGCCTAGAGCCCATGCTCTGCAACAAGAGAAGCCACTGCAATGAGAAGCCCACACCTCGCAGCGAAGAGTAGCACCCACTCACCACAACTAGAGGAAGCCCGCGAGCAGCAACGAAGATCCAATGCAGCCAAAAATAAATAAATAAAATAAATTTATTTTAAAAAAAGAACTCTTTTTTTCCCTTTTCACCTAGACTTTAAGACAATAGTGGTGTCTCCTATCCATCAATATATAGATCACTTGTTACACAAAGCTGGAAAATATGATGGACCTATTAACCTCTTCTGCAGTTGTTTGACCAACAAAGGCTGCTGACCAGCAGAATCAAGTTCTTCCCTGGGGGTGCCTAAAAACCAGTAAGAGATACATATACATCTCTGTTCATAATACTCCAGCCATGTTAAACTTGCCAATAACACTCAGATATCAATGAGAGGTGCTCTTTGATAAAACAGAGAAAGTCTAAGTTATAAAGGGTAATTTGAGAAGTTCTGAACTTATTTTAATAACATTTGTTCAAATTTCTATTTTCCTCACTGCTGAGTAATTTGGCTTTATAACAGGTTAGTCAATTAGAGATTGGGAAGTTTGAAAAACGTTGCTATGCAACTGATGGAAAGATTTATAATCAGTAGATCACTGAAGTACAAATACAGGTGTGTTTCAAGATTTATAGAATTTCTCTTACTGTATTGTCATGAGGTCTAGCCCCAAATTAATGAGCCAGCATCAAAACCATAGCCAGGATTTTTACAAAATTCCTTGAGTTCTCTTCAAGTATCATTCTATTTGCTAACAATGTTATACTTATTTTTAACAAAATTACTTATTTAACCGCCATGTCATCAATAATATTGAAGTTTTGGACACACATGGGCCCTTTATAGCCCTGAAGCAACATATAGACTCAGTTCTGCTACTATATTTTGCTACAGAGACAAAGTTCAATGATGGTTGAATTCCCAGCTCAGTTTACAAACTCTTATTTCATCTATAATACACTTTTCAGATTAGCACTAGTAGTAGTGTTCCAACTGCATCCTCTTTGAAACACTTTCTGTAGAAAATATACATTCTAACCCAGGATGTGAAAAACTTGGTTTTCCCTTTCTGCAGGCAGGGCTAGCTACCCTAGCAATGGTACTTAAGGGGATAGAAGAGAGACAACTGGCAACTTACTTCAGTATAAGGGTTTAGAGAGTAACACAGGAGGGGTTCAAGCTCCTGGAGTATCTTAACTGGGAAACTGAGGGCAATATACACCCCTTCCATTAAAAAAGAAAAAAAAATTGTCCTGGGACCTAACTATCTTCATAAAGGCTGCCTCTAGAGTACTCACAGTGCATCTGTTCAAGTACAAACTTGACCTACCAAGTTGAAAAGTCTCTCCATTTTCAGATATCCACTGACTTCTTAATATCTCAAATTTCACAAACTATGCACAAGTGCCTTCCTAGGTGAGTTTTTAAACAGTAACCATTTATTTTAGGAAGGTACTAGAATGACCTCCTCCCTTTCTAGTAATAACATAATATAATGTGCTAAGAGAGGCATTTTCTTCAACATGAAATGCAGAAATGAAACTTTATGTAGGCCCAAAGCTACAGTGACTAAACATGAACATGTAAGCCATAGACATTAAAAGGGAGGCAGAGTTGTAAAACTCAAAAGTCAGTGAAGCATGGTGTCTGCCAATGATGTTGAGTGCTTGCATCGGCGAGCGTATGCTTTAAAGAACCTGGAAACATCACAAAAGTGGCATCTTTTTTTTTTTTTTAATTCCTAGAGGGTATCATTCTCAATGTCACTCCCAAGGTCTTAGTTCAAACCTTGATTATAGCATTTTATCAAAGTATGTAATTTCCCACTAGAGAGTAGGAATTTCTTGAGGTAGGGACTGGCTCTTAAATAGTTTGGGGTATGTGATATAAATGGGTAAAAGATGGCCTCTGTATATTGGCCCTATGTTGTCTACCTCTTTATAGCAGCTAAGACCCATTAAAAGTCCACAGGTACCAAATGCAAATTTCTACACATCCAATTGTTTTAAATATCACCCCAATATGCAGATTTTTCAGCCATTAGAAGCTGCCTGGTTTGCATACACTGTGAAACTACACCCAACATCTGCTGGCCAAAGATAAAATAATCCCTGTAGCTATTAAAAAAAAAAAAAAAAAACGCAATCACTGCTGTCCTCTGGAGCTCTCTGACCCAAAGATTCCCCATTGTGCTGCTGAGGGACATCATCTAGACACATATGCTCCCTCTCTGATCCTCCTCACCCCAAGGTGTTCCCTTGCCCTCCTCCCCTTCTGGGTAGTGAGTGACTCCCTGCTGTTGTCTCTGGAAGGTCTCAGGCTATGAGGGGGCTTCCCCCACTGTAAATCTGCCAAAGCATCACCCAAATAAAGCTCACTGTGTACTACTGTCATCTTGTGGTCATATCTATTTTCTTTGATCAGCCCCCAAATCCTTCAAATTCACTATACAATACCTAGCTAATGGCCCTTGGAGCAGCTACACATTTCTTAAATGAATTACTGGAAGCTGGTAATTTCTCAATTTAAATAGGATCTCTCTCAGGTTTGATAATAGCTCTTCCCACCACTGGAACCGTCCATCACATAAAGAACCTCTGAGACAGAACACTGGTTGTCACAAAGCTGAAATGGTAAGAGAGGAGAAGGGATAGGAAGCTATAATATGGATGCCAACAATAAAAGCATAACTATAATTATCATTTATTGAGGGGTAACTATGATCTAAGTACCATACTAAGCATTTTTACATATATTTGAAGATTTAATTTATGCAACAACCCTTAACGTACATTCCATTATTTATCCCCATTTTACAAATGGGCAACCCAAGGCTTATAGATATAATTTAACTTAATCATGGCTTGAAGATGTTAAAAGATGGAAGCAAGATAATCCAGATTTGTTATTCTCCAAAGTCAATGCTCTAAACAATACATCAGAGAAATCACATATTTCTCTGATCACATATCAGAGAAATAAGAGCACCTAAGAACTCAATGACAGCTAAAGAAATATCAGTAGCCAAAGAAGAAAGAGGGCCGACCTTAGAAAAGAGAACATATAATAGGCATTTAGGGCCACCACAGCCAACTCAGCTAGAGGGCAAGAGGGTGGGGGGTTAGGAAGTTAGTAATGAAAGAGAACAATATAAAAGAATTTTAAAACCAAGAAAATAAATCTACAGAGAAAAATCCAGATGAGCAAAGAATTACCAGCATCCTAAAAAACATGAAATTAACAGCTAACCTTCAAAACATAGTCATAACATTCACTTAAACACATCTTAAGAAATATCTGTAATCTCTATGGTTTCCACTGACCAACCAGATTAGTTGATTAAGTTTACCCACATCCCTACCTATGAGGCCAAGAAAAAGTGTGTGTGTGTTGATCGGCGAGGGGATCATTCAGGAAGGAATTATTATATATACACAGCTCTGGAAGTTACATATTCAGAAACCCTGGGGGGGGTGGTTGTTGGAAAGTGACCTTCCCCCTCACCCTAGTTACCTGATTGCTTGTTAGGTGGGGGAATAAAATAACAAGAAACAAATAGGAAGTTTATTTTAAAAATCAGTGTTCAAATACATTGCAAAATTTAATCTGAATTTTATAAAAACATAAATTAGAAACCAAAGAAAGGGACATCTGGGTCTCTTTTCCTCTTCTGGATATATGGCTTCAAATTCTATCTTCTAATCAAACTGCTACAGCTCAAAGTGCAATATTTACATCCTGAGTCTATTACTACTGCTTCAGCTAGACAGCAACAAGTCCAAGAAATGCAATGGAGGGAAGCAGGGAGGGAGAGAAAGTGGGAAGGAGGGGGAAGAAATGAGAAGGAGAGGGAGGGGCAGGGAGAGGGAGGAAAGGATAGAAATGAATGAGACTCTGTTTAACTGCCAAATTGTAGAGGTGACCATTTAACAAGGAATGGTATTAATTAATCATGTGTATACAAAAAGAAAGAAAAGCTAGACCTAAAGAGAGACCATCACTACTCTTAGTGCTACTAATTAAGATTCACTGAGAACCTACTATGTGCCAGGCACTATTCTCAGTGCTTTGGTTTAATTAATTAATCCCCATAACAAACCTGTAATGTAGATATTAGTATTATCCCCATTTTACTGATTAGAAACCCGAGGGACACAGAACTTAAAACCATTTTATAATATTCTCTGACCTGTATGCAGTACTGTCACGCCAGCTAACAATATACCTTCACAAAGTAATTAGCAAACATAGAACTAGGGATGGTGTGATCCATCACAGAACAGATGGCAGCATCTTACCATCTTTGATAGCTGAAAACCAAGGGAAGTTTTTAAACTGACATCTTAGGTCATTTACAGAGTTTACTTTCAGAATTCAAGCAGAGAGCTATGGAGCACAAAGGTCACATGCTTCCCTGATCACTCACATGAACTCAGCCGGTATGACTCAGCTTGTGTATAAAAGCTATTGAATTTATTTTCTGACACCAATAACACACAGACCTTTTCAGGTGTTCATTAGTCAGCACTTGACTAACCAACTGTAAAATACAAAATAGTCAGTATGTGACAAAAATGCACTGATGAACACATATGAGAAGATCTTCCCATGGTGTTTGCATTTAAAAAATACAGAAGGAAAACTTCACGAAATAAATGTTAATGATCTCTATAAAATGAATTCTCAGTTTGGATTTGCATTAAAAATGTTTACTCTCTTTATTTAAATTACGTAGAAAAAGAATTAGGTACTCCCATCTAACATAATAAGCCCTACAACAGAGATTAAAAACCTTCCCAGTTTCTGCTTTCATCTCCCTAAATTTAGTTTCAGCAACATACAAGATGAGTATTTTAACTTAATCCCTCAAGGACTTGACAATTGGAATATAAATTTAAGAGATGGTCAACAGTGAATAATTCATTCCCTTTGACCTAGCTTTGTCAAACAGAAGCTTCCCTTGAATTCCAGAAAGAAGGTAGAACCACAAACTTAACAGTCTTACTAAATGGAAACAGGAGGGGGAAAACCAGTACAAAATGAGATCATGTATTTAATATGCTACTAGTCTCTACATCCAATATGTTTTAAATAAATCATTATACGGTACAGTTTCAAGGGAGTGGGAAAAACCTGGAACTGAAAATGAATTAGAAAGGATTACTTCAGAAATATCCATTTATAACTGAGTGGTTTGTTGCAAGCCATCTAGAAGTACATTTATCACGAATAAAATCTGTCAAATTGATGGGAAATTTTCTGCCAAAATCCATGTTGATGTGATCACGCAGGACAAATGTAACATTTGTTCTTAGTGAACAGTGACTTTGATTTTCTTCCACCTTGTCTTCTCCCTGTCAACAGGACCAATGAGAATGTTCCAGCTTAAAGAATATGTGAGGTTATACTAATAAAATAATCCCTAAATTATATTATGTATTTAAAGCATTCTAAAAAGGTTATATCTGAATGTTTACAATAATCAAGGATGGTGACTTCCCTGGTGGTCCAGTGGCTAAGACTCCACACTCCCAGTGCAGGGGGCCCAGGTTTGATCCCTGGTCAGGGAACTAGATCCCACATGCCGCAACTAAGACCCGATGCAGCCAAATAAATAAATAAATAAATATTTTTTTAAAAAAATCAAGGACGAAAATATCTTAAATATTGTGTGACAAGGCAAAACATCAACGGCAGCTTAGTAGAAAGACTGAGAAGTACACTCTCAATCTCCTTACGTATAAGTGATAAACTGCAAGGTTCTCCTTAGCACTAAAATTCTGTTTCTGTTTTAAGTTTCTAGTAAAAATATGATACATGCTTCAGCTGGAGACTTTGATATGTGAGCCCAGAAGGATAAAATTTTGACCAAGGCTGGAAAGGTTGTTGTAATAAACAACCAGAAAGGAACAGATGTATCACATGACCAAGAAGAGAACAGTTAGGAGGAAAAAATTTGGAAACAGGGACAAGCTTTATGTATGCAATTTCTCTGAACTAACCCAGCTCAGTAAAGGAAGGAATTGCCAAACAACTATTGACCATAATAAAAGGAGACTGCCAGATTGAGGTAAAGTAATTGTTAGGTAGGCAGTTTTGACCTAAATCCAAGAGATTATACCTGGAGACGAAGTAAAAAAGTTGCAAGGGGTTGGCTAACATTCAGCCAAGACTGACCAGGTGCTGGGGTGGGGCAAGAGGTAGCGAAAAAGAGAAACATAGAAATCTCGATCAGTTTAATTAGCTATGTCAAACCGGTTTGGTTTTTTTCAATGTGTCTAGGACTTCCAGTTCTGCCTAGACTTACCATCCTGCCTGAAACAACCAAAAAATAAAAGAGAGACATAAATATTTCAAACAATGGTTTTCAAGACACTAGACATCAGGCAAGAAGGTCCAGTGATCCCTCAAAGACAGTAAAAAAAATGAGGCAAGCCCTACAACTGCCCCCACATACTGCCTTGAGAGAGTGGGCAGGTCGTGGCTCAGGAAAGGGACCCAGGCAAAGCTCTACAGACCAACCACCTGAGTTGAGGAACTGAGAATCCAGGGATACTAGACTGCTGGAGTTCACAAGGCAGTGTGTCAGAAAGGAGAAGGCTACACAGAGACAAAACTTAGCCTACCTGTGGAGGTCCACCCCACATGTTCAGCAGAGTGCTGAATGGTGCATGTATGTAAGAAAACCACCTGAGGATGGGAAAAGAAAGAACCTTCTAAGAAGCTCAGAGAGAGGACATTGCCTGGCACTCACACAGAGCCAGGAAGAAAACCTGTTTCTACCAGCCAGACTGGAAAAACTCATAATTAATGAGGCATTGCATAGAGCTCTCAGAAGGCTCTTGTTCAGTAGCAAGAGAATAATTAGCCCTAGACTAAACCTTGCTCTGGTCTTGCCAAACAAATCTTAAAAGCAGGACCCAAAAGGATCAACCTGTTTCCAAGTAACTTAACTGCATCCCAGAACAACACTCTAGAATAATTACAGCAATACAAGAATATCCACAATCCAACAAGGTAAAATTCACAAAATCTGGCATCCAATCAAATACTTCCAGGCAGGCAAAAAAGCAGGAATATATGACCTATAATGAAGAAAAAAAGAAAACTGACCCAGAACTGACACAGCTGTTAAAATTAACATATAAGGACACTAAAAGTTATTTTTTAACTTGTATTCCATATGTTTTAAAAGTTAAGTAGAGATATGGCAGATATAAAAAAGACCCAAATTGAACGTGTTGAGATGAAGATTGCAATGTCTGAGCAGAAAAATTCACTGGATAGGATTAATGGCAAATTAGACATTGCAGTAGGAAAGATCAGTGCACTTGAAGACATATGCTGTAGAAATGAAACATATGCTATCCAAAATGAAAAACATAGAAAAGAAAAACAAAACAAATAAAAATGAAAAGAGCATCAGTAGCATGAGGGACAATTTCAAGTAATCAAATATATGTGTAATTGAAATCCCAAAGGAAAAGAGGGTGGGTGAATAACAAATATTTAAAGATATAATGGCTAAAAATGTTACAGATATGTTTTTAAAAAAACTATAAACCCACTGATCCAAAGAGCCCAATGAACCCCAGCACGAGAAACATGAAGAAAACTACACCAAGGCACATCTTAATCAAATTACTGAAAACTAGTGATAAAGAGAAAATATTAAAAGCAGCTAAGGGGAGGAAGGAAAGACATGTTACATAAAAGGATGGAAGAAGATAAACCATGCTAACACAAGTCAAAAGAAGGCTAGAGTAACTATATTTTAATATCAAAGTGGAATTCACAGCAAAAAAAAATATTACCAGGGATAAAAAGGTCATTTCATAATGATAAAGGGGTCAATGAATCAGAAGGATATAACAATTCAAATGTTTATGCCTGTAATAACAGAACTTCAAAATACATGAAGTAGAAACTGATAGAACTGTGAGGAGAAACAGACAAATCTAGAATTCTAGTCAGAGATTTCAATATCCCTCTCTCAATAATTAGTAGAACAAGTTGACAGAAAATCAGCAAGAATATGGAGGAGTTGAACAACACTATCAATCAACATGATCAGATTGACATTTTTAGAACATTCCACCCAACAACAGAATACACATTCTTCTCAAGTACACATGGTACATTTACCACAAAGGCTCAATAAACTTGAAAGTATTCAAGTCATACAAAGTATATTCTCTGACCACAGTCCAATTACATTAGAAATCAAAACCAAAGATTTCTGGAAATTCTCCAAATATTTGGAATGAAATGCACTTCTAAATAACAGATGAGTCAAAGAAGAAAGCAAAAGAGTAATTAGAAAGTATTTTGAACTAAAGGAAAAGAAAATCACAAGCATATCAGAATTTGTGGGATGCTACAAAAGCAAGAACTAGGGGGAAATCTATAACAAAGAAAATATTTATATTAGAAAATAAGAGAGTTCTCAAATCAATGACCTTAGCTGCTGCTTTAAACGAATAGAAAAAGAAGAGCAACTGAAACCCAAAGCAAGCAGAAGAAAGGAAATCATAAAAGTCAAAATGGACATCAATAAAGTAGAAAAACAATATAGAAAAATCAATAAAACCAAAAGTTGTTTAAGAAGATCCATAAAACTGATTTTTAAAAAAAGAGAGAGAAGACCCACTGCACTATGGCTTCACTGGTGTATTCTAACAAAATCAATTATACAGAAATGCTTTCAGAAAACTGAAAGAAAATGCAAACCGATTCTTGGTTTGGGACGAAGGGGAAAGGGAGGGACTCACAAAGGGCATAACCCCTTTGTGGGAAGGGGTAGATACATGCTCACTATCTTTTTTTTTTTTTTTTTTTGAAAGGTTGAGGTTCTTTTTTTTTTTTTTTTTTTTTGCAGTACGCGGGCCTCTCCCGCTGCGGAGCACAGGCTCCAGACGCGCAGGCTCAGCGGCCATGGCTCACGGGCCCAGCCTCTCCGCGGCACGTGGGATCTTCCTGGACCAGGGCACGAACCCATGTCCCCTGCATTGGCAGGCGGACTCTCAACCACTGTGCCACCAGGGAAGCCCGAGGTTCTTTTTATTATTATTATTATTATTATATTTTATTTTGGGCTGTGTTGGGTCTTTGTTGCTGCACACAGGCTTTCTCTAGCTGCAGAGAGCGGGGTCTAATCTTCTCATTGCAGTAGCTTCTCTTGTTGGGGAGCACGGGCTCTAGGCACGCGGGCTTCAGTAGTTGTGGCTCGTGGGCTCTAGAGTGCACGCTCAGTAGTTGTGGTGCATGGGCTTAGCTGCTCTGCAGCATGTGGGATCTTCCCAGACCAGGGATCAAACCCGTGTCCCCTGTGTTGGCAGGCAGATTCTTAACCACTGCGCCACCAGGGAAGTCCCACATTTTCACTATCTTGATTGAGGTGATGGCTCCACAGTGTGCACATATGCAAAACTTGGCAAGCTGTACACTAAATATGTCTGGTTTGTTGTATGTCAATTACACTTCAATAAAGCTATTTAAATAGATTGATAGAATAGACAGATAGATAAATGACTATAAGTAACCAACTTACGTCCATTTACAAGGTATGAAAAAAATAACAGGACTGAGTTTATTCTTTAATATACTAGAATGTACATATTCAAATCACCTGTTCCCTTTCAAATATCGTAAAAGCTGATTACCAATGCAGGCACTCAAATATACGCCAGACTCAAAGCAAAATGTGACCTTGAATGTGGCTTTCTATGTGTCTTATAAACTGGTTCTGAATATAGTTCACAAACATTCCGAAAGGCATTCTGAGAAAATGGTAGCAGCATCATTACAATATAAAAACAAAACCCCTATCACCCAGGGTGACCATACTGAAGGACAACAATTGAACGTATTTACAAGGATTTGTGGACTTTATTATAGCCTTAGTTTATCATCTGTAATCTGAGATTTTTTTAACACTTTGACAGAACAGGTTTTACACCCTAACCAGATGACTGAAAGAGTTTTATGGTTGACCCAGTTCAAAAGAAAGGTACCCAAAATACATAAATGGGTCTAGGTTGTGCCTTTTGTTTTGCAGCTATGTCAGAAGACATTTAAAAAAAAAAAGAAAAAAGATAGTCCAAAAGTAAAGGAGACAATGGAGGAACGTTATGTTTATGAAGTAATTTCTGTGACAAGATTCCTACTTTTGGCTATGTTTAAATATACACTGAGTAGCAGTCACTCCCTCAAACCCTCATCTTTTCTCATCAATAGTCAAACATGAAGACACTCATTTTAATTATGTATCAAACTTCTCGAAAAATACTCTGGCTTAGGTCATGGAAGCTTAAAATAGAAATAAACATGTGGCAAAGCATCACATTACATCGTATACATGTCCCACTTCCTCTTAACTATGACTGCTTAATTCCAATGATGACAGAGAATCAATCTTCACTGTTTAATCGATATTGCCATGAGGAAGCATATATAATCCAGACAAAACAAGTGAAGTTTTGCAATCAGTGTCCCTAGAGTGTGACTTTCAATGAGATTTGGCTCCATTAATAGCTTGCATCGTTATTCAATAATTGTTGCCCTGAATTGAAAATCTTTGTTCTGAAATTCACTTTCAACTGCAAGGATATTGTGGTGCACAAAAGTGAATGATTCAAATGGATGCTTTGCTCCATAGATATTAAAATATAATTAAAATATAATATTATAAATATAATCAAATGATTATCAAAAATAAACCACATACAAGTCTTAAGATTTAAATTATATGTATTTTTTATTGTGCAGTATACATTTATCCTGTAAGAATGCAAGCTGTTTTATTTTTTTAATATGTATTTATTTATTTGGACTGCACCAGGTCTTAGTTGTGGCATGCAGGACCTTCGTTGCGGCATGTTTACTTGTGGCCTGTGGACTTCTTAGTTGCAGCATTGTGTACTCTTAGTTGCGGCATGCAAACTCTTAGTTGTGGCATGCATGTGGAATCTAGTTCCCTGACCAGGGATTGAACCCGGGGCCCCTGCGTTGGGAGTGCGGAGTCTTACCCACTGGATCACCAGGGAAGTCCCAAGAATGCAAGCAAAGTTTTAATATAGTGATTTTTATAAAACACACAGAACTTTCCACTTCATGATTTAACCATTCATGGCACTCAAGAGAAGTCAGGAATTCTCTCTTGTTTAATAATGACACACTTCTCCAAAAGAATTACCTAATGGGCTTCCCTGGTGGCGCAGTGGTTGAGAGTCCGCCTGCTGATGCAGGGAACACGGGTTCGTGCCCCGGTCCAGGAAGATCCCACATGCCGCGGAGCAGCTGGGCCCGTGAGCCATGGTCGCTGAGCCTGCGCGCCCGGAGCCTGTGCTCCGCAACGGGAGAGGCCACAGCAGTGAGAGGCCCACGTACCGTAAAAAAAAAAAAAAAAAAAAAAAAAAGAATTTTTTTCTTTGCTTGGTCAACAGCCATCACAAATTGATTAATTCACTTGAAAACATGCTATTTTTAGTGCTTAAAAATACACATACACAAGTATCTGTACCTATGTGTGGATAAACACAGAGACACAAACTTTGGGGTTTAGAGAACTTTTGTGGCTCATCTTTTCTGACCTGAAGTTTCAAATGGTTTTGCCTATTTTTTCTGCAGTCTTCTAGGTAAAATTCTTCAAGCAAAATAAACTTGCCAAATTAAAACATAATTATCAATCATCATGGAAAAAGAACATTGATGCAATTTATTTATTTACTCATTCATTCATTCATTCATTCAATATATACTTAAGAAATATTTGCTAAAATGCCAGACACTGTGCTAGGTGCTAAAGATAAATTGGTGAGCAAACAATCAAACAGGATCCATGCTTCCATACAGCTTACAAACTTGTGGGAAAGACAGACATTAAAGAATCACATGCACAAACTTCCAATATGATAAGTGCTACAAAGGAGAGATACATGTGCTATGACAGCATGCAATGGGAAGAAATTACTGAGTCAATGAGGTGATAAGAGAGAACTGAGCTGAGGTCTTAAGGAAGAATAGAGGTTTAACTAGAAAATAAGTGGGGGCTGTAGGAACAGCCCATGCAAAATTCTTGATACAGCCACTTTAGAAGACAGTTTGGCAGTTTCTTATAAAACTAAACATAGCTAAACATACTCTTACCACTCCTTGGTATTAACCCAAAGGAGTTGACACTTACATCCAAACAAAAACCCACACACAGATGTTTTTAGTAGCTTTATTCACAATTGCCAAAACTTGGAAGCAACCACAACATCCCTAAGTAAGTGAATGGATAAACAAACTCTGGTACATCCAGACAATGGAATATTATTTAGCATTAAAAAGAAATGAGCTATCAAGCCATGAGAAGACATGGAGGAAATGTAAATGCATATTACTTAGTGAAAGAAGCCAATCAGAAAAGTCGGCATGCTGTATGATTCCAACTACATGACACTGTGGTAAAGGCAAAACTATGGAGACCGTAAAAAGATCAGTGGTTGCCAGGCGTTAGGGTGGAGGGAGGGATGAATGGGCAGAGCACAGAGAATTTTTAGGGCGGTGAAACTATTCTGTATGACACTATAATGGTCGATACATGTCATTATATATTTGTCAAAACCCATGGAATGTACAGCACCAAGAGTGAAGCTAATGTAAACTATGGACTTTGGGTGATAAAGATGTGTCAATATAGGTTTCTCATTTGTAATAAATATACCACCCTGGTGCTGGAGGTTGATAGAAGGGGAGGCTGTACATGTGTGGAAGTAGAGGGTATATGGGAACTCTCCATACTTTCTGCTCAATTTTGCTGTGAATCTAAATCTGGTTTAAAAAATAATAATAAAGTCTATTTTAAAATCAAATAAACACGCAATATCCTTGAGGCAGGAATGAGCCTGACACTGCTGCCAAGACCACTGATTGCAAAAACTAAGAAGGACATGCTCTCAGAGTAAAGGAAATAAAAACAAAATTAGGAGAGAATGTGTGCATTGAAACAAACTCAAGTTCAGGCTGTGAATTACTCCAGCTCGTCTTTATTATCTTTTCTGACATGCATGAACTTTGAAATATGTACTGGGGTGTGCACGTGCACACACACAAGCATGTGAACAGGAACATACACACACACCCATACCACTCTTCATGGTAAGCAGCCAAACCAATTCAAGTATAAATGATCAGAAAGGGACCAAAAGAGAATCTATGCATAAAAGTTGCAAAAAATCTAGATGGACTTTAAATGTTGTTCTTCATTGGTCTCAAATAAATCACATGTGATCATGTAAAAAGAGATCAAAGAAGGTATACTCTTAAACCAGAAGAACTAAAAACAGTGATAGCAGTATTGTGATGATAAGCATGGAATGGTGAGGGGTGCAATGAGCTCAATCCTCTTCTATCATACCAAGAAGTCAATAGATAGTATCTAAGATAGATAAGGTAAGACACAGCAGTATAAGCATACTACTTGGAGATAAGGAGCAAACTACCAGACAAAACAGTTAAAAGGGGTTGCCACTGGTGAACACTAGGGATGGAAAGAGATGGGGCATGAGAGGTTACTATTTATTACAAGCCTTTCTGTACCACTGACCTTAATTATATACATATACTGTTTTGATAAAACTAAAATCCTTTTAAGAAAAATAATTTTTAAGAAAATAAAATCCTTTTAAGAAAAAAAATGATGAAAGAGAAGGAGGAAGTAAAAACCATGCTGGGAGAGTTCTAGAAAGAAAAGATGAAAAATCATAAACAAAATCCACAAAGGAGGCAACAACAATAAAGAGGATAAGACATTTGAAACACAAAGTTAGGAACAAGGTTGATAGGCTTAAGGAAGGAACAAAATTGCAACAAACTATATCGTGATTGTAGAGAAGATGACAGATATGGAAAACAAAGGAGAGCCAGAATACTGAAGTAATGTGGCCAAAGTCACAGAAGAGTCAAGGTTGTTACCCTCACAGCAGCTTTGTAATAAAACCGCTTATTTAGCAGAGTTCAAAATTCTAAGAATTCAATACCTAGCCAGATAATCACTTCTGTTTGTCAAGAATGCTGTCCATTTAGAAGTTTGGGGGTTTTAATTTTGTTTTTACTATAGACTTGTTTTCTATAAAAAGCCCACCTTGATTATATGCAAGAACAGAAAATGCTAGCAAATATTATGATATTTGAGTAGACTGCTGCATCTAAAACTGACTTAGATAAACACAGCAGTAGTAAACTAAAAGAAAAAATTCTTTCTGAAAAGGAAAAAAACGAGAATTTTTTTAAAAAACTGAGACCCATTCTTCTCTACGTCATATAATTTCTCTGATATTTCACCCATTTAAGTATCCAGCTAGCACAGTAACACATAAGCATTCAATCATTTTGAATCAACAAAATATTTACCATATACACAAACTATAAAACTACTTTCCCAACCAGTGGCTAATTTTCTCTCTTATCCTACAGCGGGGAAGTTGAGGAGAGGAATCATGGGGTGTTATATGTTATCCAAAGATTCACTAGCACTAGCCCTTCAAATCCAGGGCACTAATCCACACAAAGGAACAAGAGAAAAATGGAAATTTCTTTTTTGCTCATCAAAAGCAATCAATTCAAATTTTTAAATATCAGGAAGAATATGGCAGACAGGACAGTGAAGGAGCAATTTGCAGTAAAGATTGTGATATGGTATACTCCTCTGCATATGATTTCTAACCACTTGACTATTATACATTCTAACATTAAAAAGACATAAAGGATCCTTGGTTAAGTATGTTATTTTCTCAATACAGTAGGGACAAAAGTCCAGCAAACTCCTTGGGACAAATTGCTTTATTCATCCTACCTTGAAGGCTGAGTCCGATCAGAGTAAGCCTAGGTAGTTGAATGACTGAAAAGACCCGTTAGGATATGGGAAAGGTTCCAGAGTCCCCCTATCAGACCTCACTCATAAATGATACTTAGCAACCTCCCTACTAAAAATCCTACCAAAAATGCAGAATACTGTGATAAATGTCAACATACAAATATATAGAATCCCTTAAGACTACCTAAGAAGACCACAAAAGTTCCAGGAAGTCTACCCCTGGATAAATTCTTGAAAAAATTCTGTAATTAGACAAGAACTCAATCACTATATATTAAAATCACTGCCTACTTTTTCATTTCCACAAAATAAAATTTCCACATTCAATAAATTCCTTCATCTCTCATGGAAAGGAAGTTATAATAAATTAATTTGTGATCAGTCAATTTTGAAAAATGAGAATACAATCTGCTTGACTACCATGGTCATTCAATAAGCAATTTGAAGGCATGTTGGTCCCTCACTATGCCCAGAAATGACAAAGAAGTGACATGCTAACTAGAATTTCATTTCAGAGCATGGAAAATGAGCCTTTACTGTATAGTATTGTACAGACATGATAAGGTCCAGTGGGTGGTTACTTTTTAAAAGTTGATTAAAGTGAGGAATCATTAAAAGTAAAAATTATCTTCAACGTTTTATTGTAACTTACAACGTGAAATATACCTCATTCATTAATCTTCTGATGTAGAACGAAGGCCTTTTCTTTTAATATAGGCTCCTTAGCGAGAGTTCAGAGCAGTTTTCCTTTCATAAACCACACCCTCAATGCATTCCCTACTATTTGCATTTTCTTTAGAAGAGAGAACTTAAAGATACCTGCAAAGCCATAGGAATCCTTTTAGATTTTTTTTTAATTTTTCCCTAGACTTTCAGTTGCCTCTGAAAGTAGACTTTCTGTGTTTAATACAATGGGCGATCTTTTCAGCTGCTTTATTAACTCATGCAAAACACTTCTACTTAATTTTCATAGGAGTATCTCTTTTTTCTCACACTCACAGTTCATCAATTTCATGATGTTTAAGTAAAGCATATAATTAAAATAGCAATTACAGCTGGCAGTATAGGTTTGCGAACAAAGCGACTCTTTGGTAAGCATACAACTCAACAGATAAGAACAGAAGGTAGTTTATAAATTATTAGAAACCAATGCTTTTAATACTATCCATCATTTGCCTCAATAGTCAAATTGTCTGAGCTTAGAAATTGCATTTCACCATTTGTGGGTAAGAAATATGAAACGATTTTTTATTAGTTAATTGCTGCTTATATTAAGCCATCTTGGAATATACCCTTCACTCAAAAGGTCGTATAAGCAGTCTCAAACTTAGAAGAGTCACTCTTCTGGCCCTGTTTACCTACCCTCAACTCCACAAGCCTCTCTGCTTCTCTTATGGAAGCAGTCATGAATACAGAGAAGCTCTGAGAGAGATAGGCTCATAAGTGAAGAGGCAAGACTTCCTCTTTCTCAAAAGGAGAAAGAGCTTAGAGGCAATTATTCCCAAGTGAAAATATTAAATCAGGGCTGCTGATATAACGAACCACTCCCCTAAAACATTCTTTCATTATCTAACTTTATTCACTTTCCTGTGCTACCTGCTGGATATTTTACCGAGCAATTAATTTTTGTTAACAACCGTCTTTTAAAAATAACAATAACATTGCACCAGCAGAAATGATTTTAGCATAACTTAGTTCGTTCTGATACTTAGGAGAGAGAAGCTATACGACAGAAATGAGGAGTTTAGCAAGAAGAGGTAATGAATTTTGGAATACTAAGGAACATGGAAGATCTGGGAGGGGGGATCACAGAAGGAGGGGTGTCATCTGAAGGGAGGGGCACCATTGTATAGAAAAGGGGTACACAAAGGGATTTGGGGAATCCCAAAGATAAAATTCACTAATTTCAAAATATTGCCAAGGGTCAGGCCGGTACCTAGAAAAGAGACAGGAAGGATCATTGTTCCTACACTATATGGTACATGACTGCTCCCAGAGTCCAGACTCATACTATTAATAAAACAGGTCATGTGAAATGTACATTAAGTCAGATTTGAAAAGGGGGAGCTACCCTGGGAACCTAACCTCCCTACATAACATGTTCCCAAAGAAACAATGTTTTCAGAGGTATAAAAAAAGAAAAATGTCTTACAAACACTTTTTGGAATACAGCGTGTTCCTAGTGTCCACAGTACTAACGAATACTCACAAAGCAAAACTAAAAATGTAGAAGAGATCAAGGAAAGTTACCATTTGCAAGAAAGCAGTGGTTGTCACTAAATCACTGTGTCATCTTGATCTTGATATGCTACAGCAATGTGTCAACCTTTGCTAACCCTTGATGCTTTAGATAAAAATCTCTCACACTCAAGGGACTTGGATACACCTCTGCCAAGGGATTCTTTGTTCAGTGCCTCCTCCGGGGTTAGGTTAAGGTGACGATTTGCTATTTTCTGTCTATTCCCGCTAGTCACAATTTTGTAGATTTTTTTTTTCAGCTTGCATTAGGAAAGCAGGCAGATTTTTTAATATGCTTTTTCAATCAAAACACATAGATCCAGGACATTTTTATATGCTCCTCTCGGAGTCATCCTCTCCTCTAACACAGTAGGGAGGGTCTCTGCTCCCTAACAAGCTATACCTCAGTACCTAGCAACGATGGCCCACAATCACCTAAAGTAACTGTGTCCAAAACCAAACTCATCTTCCCACCTACTTCCCTCTCTCCCTACTCCACCATGCCTGTTCTTCCTTTTCCCTTCCAGATCCTACCACAATTCAGTCAGTCACCAAGGTTGGCAGCTTCTACATAACTAAACTTCCTCCTTTTCTCCACCAGTCTTACCCCTGTCCTAGTTCAGCAGTTCATTTCTTATCTCTACTACTGTAATAAATCCTCTGGTCTCCCAGCCTCCAATCTCACCTCTTTCCAAACATTTTTCCTCACTAATTTTTAACTTTTGGATTCAGAGTCAAAAACTCAAAAGCATACGGATTCTAAGCAGGGGATATAACTGGGTGATGCAGCTCAACCGTAGGAAAGTAAATGTCACCTAACACTAGACCCCAGGATGAAATGTGGTAAGGGTGGACTGTGGTTAATCTCAGAATACCTGGCCCATTCAAATGGGTACAGTGGACTGCTGACAGTCACATGGGAACATGGGTTCAGTATTACAAAATTACACTGATGTTTCAAGGGAAGCCAGAAATTTGGATTTAAATGTGTAAAATCCCAATTTTTAAGAGCTGGCAAAGAAATCAAATTTTCAAAACCATACTGCCAAGACTGCAAGCCAAACTAAACAAATCTGTGGGCCGGATGTGACTTGCAGGGCTGCCATTTTGCAAACTGTGCATGAGATTATTGGTTCTCCAACTTTAGGGTACAGAATCATCTGGGCAGCTTATCAGTGCAGATTCGCAGGGCCCACACCAAAAGGATTCTCATTCGGTTGGTTCACTGGGGCTCCAGAATCTATGTTTTTTAGCAAGCTTTTCTGGTGGCCTTCAGGCAAGTGGTCCTAAAATCACTTTTTTCACAAATCTATATGAAAGGGAATCTACAGGATTAGAGGGAATGAGAAAAATAGAAAAATGGAAACTGTATTTCTAATGCATTTAAAATACCTTAAATATTCTCATTTGCTGTCCCAGGGAAATACAACTTAGCATCATACCTGTTTCAACTTTGAACAATAGTGTTCGTTCATAAACACATTTTCAAGTAACATGTGAAACCAGTTAGACTTATCAAGAAATTACTTATTTCAATGTACTGGGCATCTCTCATTAATAGTATGGCAATGGTTATAATTAGCATTAAAATATAAAGTGGTCTTCTAAAAATATCAGGAACATTTTGTTTACTAAAAAAAATCAACTTTAATAGTTTTATTTGGTTTTTATTATAACTTTTTTTTTTTTTTGCTGCACCACGTGGCATGCGGGATCTGTTTTGAATTCTGAATGCATTTTCCCCATGAGGAATGAGGGGGGAGGGAGGAAGGAGTACCTAGTGAGTCAGTTCCTAGTGTATTTCAACCCAAATTATTAATCTTTCCTGTCTCTAAATCCCAGTCATTCATATGGCACTAATCAAATACTGACATGTATACAAGTTATATTCTCCTTATAATATTGTAAGACCCTTGATAACAAGCACCTCTATTTCACAACTCTATGTCTTTCAGCATTAAATAGAATATTAGGAAACTGAACTGCACTACGATATTTATCAAATAAGGGAATAATGTCTAAGGGAAAATACCTCCCCCACTATTAGGCAAGGAGTGGGGAAGGGCAAGTAGCAAAGGAAAAAGTTCAGGCCTCTCATCAGCCCCTACATTTAGGCAATAAAGTCAGATGGTAGGGCGAGTGGGAGAGAGACTTGAGAAGTAAATTGTTTCCAGCACCACCACATTTATGGAGGTCACTGAGAAAGAAAGAAAACAGAGACTTAATTCCTACTCAGGATTGGGTCACCAAGTCCCAAGGCAACATCACTGGGAAGGGGAGGCAAAAAGCCAGGCAATATTTTTGGCTCTCACGTACCAGGGGAGCCCCTGCTCAAGCGCCTTTCATACGGCCATGTATTTATAACTCAGAGAATTCTTGTCCTCAGCTTTGGTAGTAATACTCTTCGCACTTCGAGGCTCAAAAGGGATTCTGCAAGAACCACAAATCTCTCTTGAGAAAGTTGTCTAGCAAAGGATGATTCATGTCCTACAGACCGATGTCTTTTTAGAATAATTTTGTAATGCAACAAGGAGCTTGAAAAATTTCCCAGCCTATACCTTGCAAAATAATGTTCTGTTTCTATAGCTACAAACCACTGCACAAAAAATAATCACTTGCTTTCAGTAAAACAAATGCTAGGTAACATCTCTAAACTCAAGAAAGAGAAAATAACCACAAAACATTCCATTTTGGCCTAAGTATCGATAGCTTTACCCTCAACTAAATGAAAACACTGAATAACAGTTATGTATATAACAGAAAGAGAGTTTACTTTTACTTTTAAGGGAGCAGCTAAACCTCAAAACCCTATACATATTGTTAAAATTGTATGTTCAAATCAACATAACAATTAATAAAAACAATGATAATAGATACTATTTCAGTCACATGTTACAAAACAAGGTTTGTGCAAAAACTAGATTTGAACACAGATTAACACATACTTTGATATCCTGGGTATGTGAAATCCTTTGCATATAGACAAATTTCCATTCCTCTGGCTCTTATCTCAAATTTAGTTGGGCCTCTGTAGTAATAAAAGCTTTAAAAGCTGTAGTAATAAAACTAAGTTGACAGTGTCTTTGAATACAAAGCTCACCTGTTTAAGTGAATTATCCTAAGTAGGGGACTTGAGTTCAAATTATAGCCCTTAGATGACTTTGCCATAGTTGGGAGCAACACATCTCTTCTTACACTGTCCTAGGAGATTCATAAGTGAAAATAGAAATAAACAACCAAATCATGACAAGACTTCAGTGAGGGTAATTTTACCTAGTTTTGTGCATCATAAATCTTGCATCTTCTGTGGGATTATTCTGGGGACTGTAATTCAGCCCGGAACAGAACACATCAGTCTGACAGCAGCAGCATTATATGTAAGTTACCTGACCTTTACAGCAGTATCAATTTGCAAAAAACAAAACAAAAACAAACAAAAACAAAAAAGCAAACAAAAACAAAACACTGCATACTTAGGGGCACTGATCTACAGAAGAAGGTGGGAGCGAGGGCCAATTAGGTTGCTACAAAACAGTAAGTTATCAAAGTGCCCTATTTATGGTACATGTTTAATTTCACTAGTTCAAAGCTGTCAAATAAAAGCATGCCAAAAGGTATCAGAATTAATAGATGCCTTTCTATTTATACTACAAACAGGCCAATTACCACGGAGTCTTGACAAAAGATTTTAGACTTCATGATACTTTGAATTATAAAAAGTCTAAAGGAAGGTCTGATTGTAAGGCCTATCACCTCACTCCCCTGCTTAGATACTCTTCCAGGGTTACAGAATGGGGTTCAAACTGTTTAGAGAAGCATCTGGCCTCACTGTGATGGAGCGGCTCTCTCCCTGCCCACCACTCTCACTTGTACAACTGGGTCTCCCTGGCCTAAAACTCTTAAGGCCTCAAACTTGCCCAAACTCCTTAGCTTCCTGGCAGTGGTACGTACTGTTCTCACTACAGGGAATGCCCCCACTTCACTTTCCACCATTGTTTGTTTAAGAAGGACTCCCTGTACTTTAAGACTCTCTTCTATTGCCAACCTTTCCATGAAGTCGGCAGTACATTCTCAGCGCGTTTTGCCTGTGCAGTAGCAGTTACCACATCCCCCACCCCAACCCCGCCACCCTAGGTCTGTGTTCCTAGCAGGCCATGACTATTGATTTTAGTACCTTAATAAAGCTTAGCACAGTCCTGGGGTGGGTTTCTCCAAAACACTTATTAAATTAGATTAAGCCTTGAACAAGAATTTCAGAGCTAGAACTTTTCCACCTGAGTAGCCTGCCCAAATCCTCAGTGGTAAAACAAACCATATTCAGCTCTAAATTAGATGTCTGTGGACAACTCCCAGCCAGGTCCTCAAGCTCTATTCTTTCTCAGCTAATTTAGTCTAACAATGAAGAAATGTGTTAAGATACATTTATTAGACTCTTAGTAAGGTTTGTGATAGGAGGAAAAATAAAATATAAAAATACAAAATATGAAGTTGATTTTCATAAAGTAGAAAAATATTATAGTTCATTTCTAAATTTTAAATACAATCTGTTACTTCTGAGAAGGCAGCATGCTATCATAAAAGAGCGTGCATTTTGGAATCAGAATTAACCTCTGAGACTCATTTCCCTTCTTTGTAAAATGTGGGAAATAACTATACTTCCCATATATATTTAGGATAAAAATTAAGTCAGGTGGTAATGTAAAGCTCCCAAAACAATGCCTGGAACGCTGTAGGTGCTCAGTGAATGTTAGTTCCCTCTCTCCACCTCACTTACGAGTTGGTGAAAAAATGCGTCATATGATCATCCATATTGGGTTACAAAGCAAGTTGTCACAGCCTTCCTTCCCTCCCAGATCTTAACATTTTCAAATCAATGACTCTTAAAAATAAAAAAAAAATAACTGCTTTTCCATAACTCTAAACATCTGTACATGATGATCCCTCTATTGAGAATGTCCTCCCTTTTAAACTTACCAAACTATTCTTAATTCTCCAGGACTCAGATTCCAGTATGGCCTCTGCAAAGTCTCTCCCTTCCCTGCCAGGCTCAGTATGTGACATTCCCAAGAGCACTATGCCCACACCTGTGTATCATAGGACTTACTACTTGAGACTCACTTGTCCCTCTTTTCTCGCTAGGCCACAAGCTCCTCAAGAGTAAGACCTATGTGTAGTTGTGTTTATCCCCTCAGTATGGTGCCTCATACATAATGAAGATTTGATGTGTGGAATGGTCATACACCGTAACATCCATTTATAATGAGCACAACCGTGAACACGGCCACGCGTGTTGCAGAAAGAACTGGTTCTCTATGGGAAAATGCAAGTTGAAGGGGAAGAAGTTGACCATAACACTTTCAATCAGGCAATTAAGATTTTAAGAATTTATGAAAAAAATGGAAGGAAAGTACGTAGATTCACTGTGAAGAGAAAAAAAAAAAGGATAAGAGGTCATCTCAGGCAGATGGACCAACAGAGCTAATGGCTTCACTTAAATAAATGTGCAAACATAAAAAGGAAGATAAGAAGATAAAACTAGGTAACTTAACAGTAACCCTAAATATGAACATAAGCCTGGTCCTGATGAGTTGGGTGAGAAGTAGTCACTGACTTTCACTGGTGAAACAGGGAAGTTAGCCTTGATCGCAAATGGAACAGAAACCGTAAAGGTCAGTCAGTGACTAATATTATAGTAATACAGTCTGGTGGTAAGTGAGGCAAGAGTAAACTTCATTGTGAGTAAGTAAGTAAGCTTAATAAATACCGTGTGTGTGTGTGTGTGTGTGTCTGTCTGTCTGTCTGTTAAAGGGGTAGGGGTGTCAAGTTAATTTTTATTTTCCCTGCAAAGAGGAAGAATATTAAAACCACTGCCATAAAGTATTTCAGGTTTCAGATGGGTCTCAGATAAATGAATCAACAATTATATGCTGTTTTTAGTAGCAGCGTACCATAGTTAGGAGACGTCTTCCAGCACACAACGACCTAGTATTGAACTGAGAGTCAGAGTAGCTAGAAAGGCTTGGCATCAACTGCATTCAGGTAGCACTGGAAGAGGCATATGATTGCCTGCAACTGGACGTGGAAAACAGCAGAAAATTTTTTGAGGTGGGAGGCAAGGAAAGCTGTTACTTTTGGCAGTCAACCGATTCAGAGGCAGAAGCTGCCAGAGAAGACTGGACCGTGGAATCTAAAATCCGTATAGATGATGACTTAAAAGTGACCAGTGTCAAAAGTTGTTGAGGTATCAAGGAATCAGCAGATGGAAAAACAGCCTTTTAAATGCATTGGGATGAGAATGAGTATTTTTCTTAGAGGTTAGAAATGAGATAAGTGATAAGAGGCATCGTTTACAGCTATGAAGTTATAAACACTCCAGCCCAGCAGATATCCAGTAATGGAAAGGAAAGAAATGAAAATAAAATTGGTGGGAGTCAATGAAATAAACGATGCTTCCTTGAAGACATCTTCCTTGAAGATCTGGCCCCGTGTCTCAATACAGAGGAAAGGACAGAACAAAGCGTAAAGAATGGCTAAGGAGCCACAAGCATTTTTCAGGCTAGGTAAACAAAAAGTCATAGGTTCCACAGCAGGGTTTCTCATCCTTGGCACTATTGACATTTTGGGTGGGATAATTCTTTGTCATGGGGGGCTGTCTTGCACACTATAGAATGTTCAGCAGCATCCCTGGCCTCTATTCACTAGATACCAGCAGCATCCTCCTCCCCTATTTGTGACAGTCAAAAATGTCTGGACATTTGACAATCAAAAATTACCAAGTGTCCCCTGGGAGGTAAAACTGTACCTCACTGAGAACCACCGGTGTAAAGAAAAAGAACCTACTTTGGGGGACAGAGGAATGCTACATCCTTCCTTAAATATTCGTCCAAAACACAAAGCTCTTTGTGTTAGATGAGGTCAAAAACCAAAAAAGGACATCAGCAACCACTACCATATTTGGAGGAAACAAGAATTTGTAAGAAGAGATAGGAGGGATATTTGAAAAACAAAATTTGTTTAAATACTCAGTCTGCTTAATTATCTGCTGCCCCAGTTATGTTTATGTCATCATGTGAGCTTAAGACAGCCTTTACCTCCTAGTTCGTACATAGTTGTATGAAAAGAATGGTACATAGTTCTATGGTACATACTGATGGTACATAGTTCCATGAAAAGAACCAACCTAGAAATTTCAGCTCATTAAGATTAGTGATCATAAGTGTGAAATAGCCTGATTCCAGGCATATACTGGTGTATTCATGATCTATTTTACTAATCACATTTTGTTTGAAGGTTCCCTTTTCCTTTGGGGAGGAATGATGGTTAAGGCTGAGGAACTAGACCACAAATCACATTATGAACTTCCATATCACTTGTCACCTAAGCCCATAGTTTAGGACTCTATTACTTGTCAACATGTTAACGCAAAAATAGTTTGTCACAACAGTTTGAGCAGCCTAATTAAAAAAGATAGCACTTGGCTGAATATGCCACACTTTTTTAGCAGCCAATCTTTAGGCAAAGCAGGAAGGAGAAGGAAGCAGCAGGAGAAGGTAGGTGGTTCTTGGCACTCCCCTCAACAAGAAACAATGCATGTCGTGTACTTGTATAATAGAAGATAGCATTAGCTTTTCCAAAGCAGTTTTACTTCACACAGAATTTCACAAACAGAAGGAGAGTGGGGAGGGAAGGAGAGATAGAAACTACAAGATGAAGCAGGCAGGATGGCTTGTAAAGTAACCAGTTCAGAAACTACTCTCTTCATGGCTAACAAAAAAAAAGACCAAAAAAAAAAAAAAAGAGAGAAAGATAGAGAGAGAATCATATGGAATATTCAACAGTAATAAAGTACAGTAGGCCTTATGTTGAACATGACATTATTTGATAGAAGCCAGACTGGTATTTTTAAGAATTACATCCATGCATCCTTAAAATCCACAGCCTCATCACTTTCATCCTCACAGCTCTTTCCTAATAAGTGGTCACATATCTGACCCACTATTTCATGGCAGTGATTCAAAGAATCTTAACTTTTGATTATCAGTTGCACTAAAATGGATGGCCCCTGAACTCTCCCTTCTAAATTAGACATAAGCATAGTGCAAATCTAGAGCAGGTCCAACGATCACCAGTCTAGAAAACCATTAGGTCTTCAGGTCAATTTAGAGCTACTCTGAACTTTACGGTCTTAGGCAATATATGCAAAATCTTGGTTAAAAACATGGATTTTTATAGGCACACTGGTCTTGAATTCCAAATTCACCACTACATATCCTCAGGCAAGTTACTGATTGGCTCTGAGCCTTTTCTCCACACCTACAAAATAACTGTTGTGAGGATCAAATGAATTACTGTTGATGGGGGGAGGATATCTGCCATCAATACCCAAGCATCGCTGCACATTCTTGCTGGGTTTGCCAAGGCTGAAAGGCCCGACAACACTTCAGCCAGGCCATTTCCCAAGGTTGTGTTTGTAGCAAGTGACCGAGATGATGAGGTACTAATATCAATCCTCCCCAGACAAAGAGCAGGCTTGCTTCTGCTTACCATAAAAGTGGGAAGTCAGGCTTCCCTGGTGGTGCAGTGGTTTAGAGTCCGCCTGCCGATGCAGAGGACATGGGTTCGTGCCCCGGTCTGGGAGGATCCCACATGACGTGGAGCCGCTGGGCCTGTGAGCCATGGCCACTGAGCCTGCACGTCCGGAGCCTGTGCTCCGCAATGGTAGAGGCCACAACAGTGAGAGGTCCACGTACCGAAAAAAAAAAAAAAGTGGGAAGTCCACCAAGCTCAGTGTTCCTCTCCTGTAATGCAACTGACTGCCTGGGTAGGCATCCGTCCTGGGCTACCTCATGGGACTTAGGACTGTAGTGAACCAGCATGTCATGCTGACATTCTGGTTACTGGTTTTGTAATGAATAAAAAAACATCTTTTGTCGCTGACCCGGGAGTCTTGAGTCCTCTGTAATCATCCGGAAAATTGCAACAGATGGGTAAGCAGGATAAAACCCCAGACCCTGCACGGTTCTTGACAATTATTGGGTTGGCCAAAAGGTTCATTCGGTTTTTCCTATAAGATGGCACTTAGTTGTCTTTAACTTCATTCAAAATAATTGTTAGATTGTACATGACAGCTGTCATATCAGCATGCATTTTAAAAAAATATTTAATAAAATTGGTGAATTTTTGTGTAGCCATTTTAGTATTAAAGATGGAAGAAAAAAAGCAACATTTTCAGCATATTATGCTTTATTATTTCAAGAAAGATAAAAACACAACCGAAATGCAAAAAAACATTTATGCAGTGTATGGAGAAGGTGCTGTGAATGATCGAACATGTCAAAAGTGGTTTGCGAAGTTTCGTTCTGGAGATTTCTCACTGGACAATGCTCCATGGTCAGGTAGACCAGTTGAAGTTGATAGTGATCAAATCGAGACATTGAGAACAATCAACGTTATACCACGCGGGAGATAGCCATCATACTCAAAATATCCAAATCAGGCACTGAAAATCATTTGCACCAGCTTGGTTATGTGAATAGCTTTGATGTTTGGGTTCCACAGAAGTTAAGGAAAAAAAACCTCCTTGACCGTATTTCCTCATGCAATTCTCTACTTAAACGTAATGAAAACGTTCTGTTTTTAAAACAAATTGTGACGGGCGATGGAAAGTGGAGACTGTACAATAACGTGGAATGGAAGAGATCATGGGGCAAGCGAAATGAACCACCACCAACCACACCAAAGGCCGGTCTTCATCCAAAGAAGGTGACGTGTATATGGTGGGATTGGAAGGGAGTCCTCAATTAATGAGCTCCTTCCAGAAAACCAAACAATTAATTAGAACAAGTACTGCTCCCAATTAGACCAACTGAAAGCAGCACTTGACGAAAAGCGTCCAGAATTAGTCAAAAGAAAACGCATAATCGTCCATCAGAAAACGCATAATCGTCCATCAGGGTAACGCCAGACCGCATGTTTCTTTGATGACCAGGCAAAAACTGTTACAGCTTGGCTGGGAAGTTCTGATTCATCCGCCTTATTCACCAGACGTTGTACCTTCGGATTTCCATTTATTTCATTCTTTACAGAATTCTCTTAAGGGAAAAAAATTTCAGTTCCCTGGAAGACTGTAAAAGGTGCCTGGGGGCTTCCCTGGTGGCGCAGTGGTTGAGAGTCTGCCTGCCGAAGCAGGGGACACGGGTTCGTGCCCCGGTCCGGGAAGATCCCACATGCCGTGGAGCAGCTAGGCCCGTGAGCCATGGCTGCTGAGCCTGCAAGTCCGGAGCCTGACCACAAAAAAAAAAAAAAAAAAAAAAAAAAAAAGCGCCTGGAACAGTTCTCTGCTCAAAAAGATAAAAAGTTTGGGGAAGATGGAATTATGAAGTTGCCTGAAAAATGGCAGAAAGTAGTGGAACAAAAGCATGAATATGTTGTTCAATAAAGTTCTTGGTAAAAATGAAAAATGTGTCTTTTATTTTTACTTAAAAACTGAAGGCACTTTTTAGCCAACCCAATACATGCAAGGTACTTAGGGTAACAACTGGCACGTATGATCTTACTGGTTACTGAGAATCAGCTCTGGGCAGGCTTGAGTACTGCACTTGGTCAGTGAACCAAGGCTACCACCCAAGGATGAGGATGACCCAGAGGAGAGCCAGCAGGGCCCTGCACACAATGCATGGTTAAAACCATGTTGACGTTACCTTCACTGAACTAGGCTAACTTAGACTCCAGAAACAGGACAGTAAAGTTAACTTGTATTTTCACCCTTAGCATTCAGCCTTAAACAGTCATCTTTCATGACTGCCAACTTTTCGTCTAACTAGAACCCAGATGTCATGTATTTATGTTAGGGCAGATTCATTACAGCTCTCAACAACCTTTGACTCCCAGAATGTCAGAACTGAATAGAACCTTGAAGACTTTATTTCAACTCCCTTATTTTACAGAATAAACTGACACCCAGAGAGAAAAGAGATAAATGACTTGCCCAGCGTTACATTTTAAGAAGTAGTTAGCTTACTCTCTATATAAACTTTTTAAATTGCCAGAAACTCTTAAAAAAATACAACTTAATAGGATCAGTTAGATTTCCTATTTAGCTTATTTCAACTCTGTATAGCATGATTCTATAAAATAAGATGCACCTTGAAAACACGAAGTGGTGGTACTAAGATCAAAATGAAGTTTCTACTAGTTTATGGCAACATGGTTGATGACAGGTGTAGATAGGAAATGCTTTTAAATAAATCTTTCACATTCAGTCATTGATTTCCTATCCATTGGCCACCCTTCTGTATGTTACTGCTAATTTTGTAATGCCATAGGATACACCATTAATAATATTTGCAGAAACAAGTGAAAATGATGGTGATGATCTTCAGGGTTGGAAACATGCAAGTGATAATAGATTACTTAAAGGGAGGGTTGAAAGCAGGGGTTTGTAATGTAACATTTTGATCCACAATTAGCTACAACAGAGCTGGTAGAAAGAGCATGGAGCCCTGCACAATTCCTACTTTAAGGTATAGCTAATGCCTCAATTCCATTTTATACAGAGATATGGCCACTTAAAGCTTCGTATTTGGTCTCAGACCTACTCGGCTTATATAAAAATGGAGGATTTGGATCTCTCAGAAATTCACAAGACCATCTGAAAACGGTCTGATGAAGCAAGCATAGGATATATGCAGCAAGCCTGAGAATTTAGAGATCAGAGAACATGAGTTAGCCCTGCTTTAGTAAAACAAATACATGAAAAGCCAAACCACCAGCATGGATAAAATCCAGGACACTTTTATTTTTTTGCATTGTAAAATTATTCTTCCCTTTAATAGCTTGTTTAAAGACCATTAGCTACTCAACCAAAGGGGGGAGGGAAATGCAAGCTAATGCACTGCCAATGAAAAACAAGCTGTGAGGTCAGCCCAAGAAAAGATTATTTCTACTCACAAACGTTCTGTGTACACACTGACTCTTCTGGAACACATTGATTTTGTAATACAAGGTATTAGACTGCAGAGCATATTATTAGAGGAAATGCTTCTGCCAAATTTATTTTAACCCATCTTAACTTTCCATAAGTTCTTGCCTTGAATCGTGGGCAATATAAGTGAAGAGAAATTGGAGTTATGACACAAACTTCAAAAAAATGCAGTCTTACCTGTACAATCTGTAACCATGTGAAGCACTGCGGGACAAGAAAGTCAAGAAAATGACTAGGAGGAGGGCAGAAAGGGAGGAGCCTTAGGTCAGAGAAAGTAATCAACGTATTGAACCTGTAGCCTAGATCGTCAAAGACACAGCCCTCTACATTTGAGGGCTGCAATCATTCACAAGCAGGTTTAGGACAACGTAGTACATACATGGACAGCTTATACTGTTTTTTCCGAATCAATGACAAATGGAAAACACCTATGGTAAATGAGACATAAGTTCTGTGCCTTGCTGAATTTCTCATCTGGTGTGAGAATAAAATCCAACTGGTCTTAACTGCAGTAGCTAGCCCATATGACACCTCTGTGTGAACTAGGAAAAGTGGTCCCCGGAAGTCACAGTCCTGTGGCTAGGCGAATGATTTGATAAGTGATGTGACCTCTATGGTCTCACACCCATGAGCGGGGCCCAACCATACACAGCGGCCCTGGTCTCGATTACACGTTTAAGTTCAAAATGTCAGTGTGCAGTCTACACAAGGTCTTGCTTTCTCCACATAGAATCTTCCTTAAGCAGCTTCAGCCAGCATAATATGCTATTAAGCCTTTGAGATTTTATCAGTGATTGATCTCGAAGCACATAAAACACCACCTCCAGAGTTGTCCCTCCCTCGACCAAAACGAAAGATGAAAAACACCACCTGTCCAGCCCCAACAACGATCACTCATCTCCTGTTTTGAGGAAAAATCTCCCACCTGATTGGGTCAGTAAATGGTTAGCTTAGAAGTTGCAGGGTGGAGATGGGTTGCCAGCCTAAAGCTACCTGAGTCCGCAAAGCTCAAGAAATTATATGCCTACTGCCGCGCAGCACAATAACAGCACTAAATTGCTGTCCGGAAAGTAGTGGTTACACAATTTCTTTAGTAAATCTGTGTGGAGTGTAGGCCTTTTGCCCAGGTCGATTTCTCACACTTACCCACTCTACCCATCCCCAGCTCTATCACCTCATTAGTGTAGCCTGGTTTTTCAGTTTTAACCCCACAAATGTCTAAATAAGGAAACTTAATAGTTCAGACTTCTTTGTAAAGCTTTGCTCACCCAATTATCCACATGCGGCAACTTAGAGTGTATTAAAAAGGCTAAAAAAACAAAGACACTTCAAGTACCAAATTGGCCTGTGTATGGAAATTGAAACTAGAGCTAGTAACATAAACTTAGTTATATGTGTGTGTGTATCAGAGTTACATGAACCCTTTATTGACAGAGCTCAAGAAGACGGTCCTTTGCCCAACTGTCTACAATTTCCCTGGGAGGGAAATTCTTGCATATAACCCCACTCCACAAATTGCAAAATGAAGAATGAGTGATTACCCAATTAGTGAGTGGAGCCAAAAGTCTTAATTTGGTCTCTTTTCTCAACACATAGTAGCTGTTCTAAGGAGCCTCTCCACACTTGTACAGTCAAACTTTCCAGATAGTTCTACAGAATTAAAGACACAAGTGAACTTAACTGGAGCTGATACTTTATGATAGCACTTTATGTGGAGCAACTTTGAACGACATTTTACCAGTAATTTAAAGCTGTATTTGTTTAAAGAGCTCGATGACATGTACATTAATTAGGCACACATGAGATTAAAAATCTGTTTTTTGAGGCAACGGGGTTTATTTGATTATGAACTGAGCGTTAGATGATACCAAGGAATATGTTAATTTTTAAAGATGTGACAAAGTCAGTAATTTTTATAGAGATGCACACTGAAGTATGCAGGAGTAAAATGACGATATCTGGGATTTGCATTAAAGTACTTTAGCACGGAAAAAAATAAAGGATGGATGAAGCAAATGTTGAAAATCAAAATAACTACTATACATAGTTAATGGTATAATACCCAATGGTGGTTCATTATACTATCCTCTCTACTTTTTAGTATGTTGAAATTTTTCATACCTTTTATTTAAAAAGCCTTATTAACTAGCCCATATTATAACTAAAGTGAAAACTCTATTTTAGCTCTTTTATTGATACTTTTAGCTAGGGGAAAGACCAACAAATTAAAGGTAGAGAAAAATTCCTCATGATTTTGAGCAGATCTTTACAAAAGCATGTGGATATCTGTCACAGAAGAACAAATAGAGTTTTTTTTTTTAAGGATTTTACCCAAAATCTTTTCTCCCTTGGATGAATACCAGAATTGCCAGGTGATTGAATCAATAGCGTTTGTGAAATCATTCATTCCTAATGAAGTCGTAGATTCCTACCTAGGCCTGCCTGAATAGCCAGCTGAGAAACTTCTCACTTGCACTAGGCACCATGACATAGAGCCCTAGCAGATGGAGAGACTGGAGGCCGATTTGCTGTTCTGTATCTGGTAGCAATGTAGCTGACTCTCGCTAAAGCAATACAGCAAAACCTTCATTAAACCAAAGCCTGTGTAAGTGGTGATTACACTGTGTAATCTTACTGTGTAAGTAAGAGTTTGCTTTCTACATTATTTCATGAGAAAGGCACCAATACCCTTTTTCCCAGGCCACCTCACATAAAGCAAGCAAGGATCAGGATTCAGCTGAATGTCTGTTCAAGCTACAGCCCAAGTAAATCATTTAGACTGAAACGGATTCAGCCTGATCAGGTAAACAAGTTTTAAATTAGTGTGAATTGATTTCTTTCTACTACATTCATAATAAATAGCTACGTGAAAATGTATCTCAGCCTCCCTTTACATGCATCATTTTTGAGCTGTCTTCCACTTGAGTATCTTCTACAAGATGCCCACTTGGATATCAAGTATATAACTGTATTTCAAGTCATCTGTCCATCATCTTAGTTTCTTCAGTCATGAGACAAAAGAAAATATCAAACAGCCAAAATCTGACAGAAGGAATTGGTCTCTTCTGCATGGCAGATGGAATATAGGACCAGGAGAAAGTTGGGTCTTCAATAATCATCCCTATGGTGCTACTGATATCCAGTGCTATTTAGTCAAATGTGCTGATTCATGTAAATTAGCATATATTATGTATGTACTATTTTCAGAGCATCCTGTTATTTACAGTGTTCTTTGAGACCAGGTTGGAAAAGGATATAATTTTACTTCAATGACATGTTGCTACTGCCAGAGCTCTTGACACTCAGAGTGAAATCTAGGTGGATTACAATGATAATTGTTCCAAAAAGGAACAAAAAAAGAGATTGAATAATTTTTCACTTTCAGAGTGCCTGAAGCATAATGACTCAGTGCTATAGCTAACTTTGACAAGAGAACTGAGAACTTTTAAACTTATCTCTAGGTCAGACTCCTTAACACATCAGTGACTCAGTTTTCTTATTTGTACAACAGCAGTAAGCTGCCTGACAAGACAGAATTGTCATAGGTATCTAGTGAAGCTTTCTTAACAGAAATTTTAAATGCCTCAAATTGATACATGGAAAGAAAAGGATAGCCTGATTCTTTTTTTAAAAAATTAGAGTGAAAAATAAAAGTTAAACTCACATCTTGTATTCATTAAACAGAAAGAATTATTAGCAGAAGGACAGAATGTATAATCTTTCAAATGGACAAATGGAATTGGAGAGAGAATAAGCAATCAATCACCACACAGCCATATTATGGCACTTCGTACAATAATAATCTTAGAACTATCAAATTGCAAGAAAGCCATTAAACTATCCAACCACAATACATTTGATTCAGGTAATGTAAGGGGTTAACAATAATGCTCTATATTTGCATAGCAATATAGAATTTCCTATATGCTTTCTCATTCATTACTGTGTTTTATCTAAACCACCTTGTAAAGCAAATCAGGAAAGCATTTATCGCTGACTGGCAGATGTTAATCAAGGGCTCAAACCTCTGGTACTAAACGGCTCATCAGAGATCACAAGCAACTAAAAGATAGAATAAATACTGGAACGCAGGTCCTTTGGTCCTCCATTCAGTATTCTTTAGCCAATAATCTGATATCTCCTATTAATACCAATAAAATGTTACTTCGGTCATCATCAGTTGTTTTTTTTTTTAATTTTTATGGGAGTATAGTTGATTTACAAGGTTGTGTTAGTTTCTGCTGTACAGCAAAGTGAATCAGTTATACATATACATATATCCACTCTTTTTAAAATTCTTGTCCCATATAGGTCATTACAGAGTATTGAGAAGAGTTCCCTGTGCTATACAGTAGGTTCTTATTAGTTATCTATTTTATATATAATACTCTGTATATGTCAATCTTTATCTCCCAATTTATCCCACCTTCCCACACTTCCCCCTTTCTCCCATGGTAACCATAAGTTTGTTTTCTACATCTCTGACTCTATTTCTGTTTTGTAAATACGTTCATTTGTACCATTTTTTTTTTTTTTTTTGATACTGGTTCCTCACATGGAAGTTCAGGCTGTGACATCACAAGAACCCAACCAAACAAACGAGGCAGTAAGGGATGAGATCGTCCAGCCAAGAAGTTTCTCAACTTTCAAAATTAGAGAAAGGACACAGAAGAATGTACAGAGAGGTTCATTTGATGGAGCATATATTCTAAGAGAAAAAATGGCACATTTCTTTTTCAAAAAGCCTCTTTTCAACAATTTACACTCTCAAAATTTCTGGCCTATAGGGAAAGAATTCCCAGCTAATAATCATTTGTTGAGTAGCTCTGCACACCAGCACTGGTCTGCAAGGTTTTCAAGAATAGGCATAAAGCAGGACCCTTGCCCAGAAGCACTTTAAAATCTTTTGGAGGTATGAGATCAGCATATAACATTCAGACCCATGATAGGAATTCAGAATAAGGAAGAGCCTTCAGTAAGCTGAAGTTTGATGGAAGAATGAGAGAATTATGAGGCACCAGCTGGACTGTGAGAGGCGGGTTAGATTTATAAAGGAGAAATATGGTGGACATTTCCCAACTTGGTGAAGATGTTCAAGGTGGGTAGCAGGAAGGAGAGGCAACAAATCAGCAGGAGGAAACTGAGATGTAGAGAAATATGCCAAGTAAATGGATGAGCTAGGAAATGGATGAGTGGATGAACTGCAATTAGAATCCAGGTCTCTAACCCTAAACATCAAACTCTTATGCCATTCTGCTCCTCCTAACTGGTCTTCCTGCCTCCATTCTGGCATCCCTGCCCAAGAAATTCTCCACCGTATTAAGTTTCTTTCTGAAACACAATTCTGATCAGCTCAGTCTCCTCCTTAACATTTCTTCAATGACTTAGTATGGCTTTCAGAAAGAAGCTGAAACTCTAACGTGGCATACAAATACCCATCATGACCTGGACTCAGTCTCTTTTCTAACAGGTCTACCATATGGAACCTTTGTTTCAGCCACTACCATCTATCCACAGTTTCTTTACGGGACATGCTACCATGTCTCTCTACCTTTGTATTCATTGTTCTTTCACCCTTAAGTGCCTTTCCCTCCCCTTCTTCAATTAATGCCTTATTCTTCAAGCCTTGGTGCAAATGTCACCTACTGTGGTAAGCCTTTCCTTACCACACTCAAGCATCCAATTAGATTCAGATGCCTCTCCACATTTCTATTATCACCCTGCTAATACATATTCCCATTGTTCCTTATCACACCACTCTATAGTCATTAATTAACTTCCCTGTCTCCCTCACTAGACAATGGCACTTTGTATCACCAATCTTCGGAATAATGCCTAGAACGTAGTATGTGCTCAGTAAGTGTTTGTGTCATACAGGAACACACTGTGCTCAGCCTTTATCAATTAAAATCAAAACATGATTTATCCAACTAAAAAGAAATAACCAAATACTCAGGAATTTATGTAAGAACCAGAACATCAACTTCTGTTATTTCAAGTTACTAACGTGACTCTACTATCTAAACAACCAAAGGCTTCAGGAATTATACAGGAACACAAAGTCAAAATGCAAAAACATCAAAGAATGTTAAGCCACTCTACACCATGGTATGTGTGTGAGGACTGCTGGTTCTACCTTAACACTAGCCTCTCTAATGGTTAAGTCACTGCCTTAAAAACGTGGGATTTAGGATGTCCCCTTCATGACACTTCTAGAGCTCTCTGTACTACTTGAGTTGACAAAATACATTCCATGGTTGACATCAAATTACTAATTAAGATTCATGCTGTTTGATGACATGCTACAATCTGGGCCTAACCAGATAGTTACATAAAATACAAAGCTCTACTACTAAGGCATTATCCAAACTGTAATGAGTCCAAAACAAGGTTGCCTTCATTAAAAAGAACCAAAATAAAAGGGTCATTATGAGGATGCACAGATGAAGAAAATGGAAGTAAGCTTTGTCAAATTGATTTAATTAATCTCAAGCAGAAGTCGTTAAGAGTCCTGAAATGTCGCTCTGAAAAAATTCTAATACCCATCAAAAGGTTGAGGATATAAATGAAAGTAGTTCCTCTCTATAGAAAACATGCCTTCCTTCTCCAGTTTCCCAGAACAATGAGAAACTAAATGAAAACAACTGAATCACAAGCCTTATACTGTACACATCCACTATACCACAGCTATCAATTTAAATTTTCTATGCAGTAAAAACTTTCATTTTAGCTAATACTATATAGTTGTGTGTAATTAACCGCTTACTCCCAGACGCAGTATCTTCAATATCTACCACTCATGTGGTCAGTGTTATTGCCCTTCTCCCTTGTCGCTGACCTCCTCCTCTCCCCAGTCTCTTCAAGTGGAATCAACTGGCATTTCCTTTACTCTCTCTCTGGTAACCCAAAAGCTCTTATTCTTCTATAGGAGACATATGCCTTTGAGAAACTGATGAAAACTATGAGGCCCAGAAAACTGAAGGTACCTACATACACTCAAATTTTTTCATATGATTTCAGTTTAAGAGCCCTTATCCCCCATAATCACCTACACAAATAATTTCTACTACCATATGGCTCTCTTTTACAATCCCCCACAACACCTTTACACACACACACACACACACACACACACAAACACAATTAAGGACTACTACAGTGGTTAACAACATAATACTCAAAATAATAAAATTTAGTCTAGGTAAAGCTTTATTTTACCAGTAGTATTTTAAGAATCCCAGATGAACTCCTCTCTACATGGCCTTAGAACATGTTGAGCACTTCAATAAGATAACTCAAAATAAGGAGTAAGGCACTTCCTTTAAAAGTTTTCCAAGTCTTATTATTTGGTCAACTTTCTTGCCTTAAAATGTGCTGAAATGTCTTCCTAAATTTATGTTTATAAACTCTGACATATCTGCTTGTAAAATCATGTAAGGCTCAAAAATTATTTTGAGTACAAAAGCAAGTTCCCATTGATACTCACAAACTCTTGGATTCAAATACTTGTTCTACTATATCAAGCTATACTCAACACCAAATAGTGTTAGCTAGGAACTGAAAGTGATACCATCTCATAACTATCTAGTTACCTTGTCAAAGCATAAAAGATGAAGCAGGACAAATGACCAAAAGGATGGGAAGAATAGAATCAAGGTGTTGTTACTAACAGACAGAGATAAGTGCTTTTCCTTGAGCTCACACATCCTAAAAGTGGAAGGCTCTTGCTAGATGTACCAAACTCTTTGCGGAAACTATCAGTTCGCTTTTACTCTTGCTTAAACTTTTAATCACTGTTTAAACCAGTTTTGTACTGGATCCAAAAAGAAAAAAGAAAGAAAGAAAGAAAGAAACATGATCACTCTTTTACCGCAAACTGATAAAATTTCAACATCAGGATTTTTAAATACATTAAACTTTGGTAATACACTCACAAAACTTTTCTAAGTTTTATAATAGGGGCACCCATTAATCCCATTAACCCCCTGCCAGTATAGACAATTCACAAAGAGCTTGTGACTCAGTTCCTTCACTTGTAAATACCTGGGGGGGGGGATAAGAGGACACATCAAGTAATTCTTAATTTGCCTCAAGTTAGGGTGGAATTAATGAGAATTTAGACTGGTTGTTTTATTCTACCCCACTATGTCCCTTTCCACATAATGGAAGGCTATTACATATTTCCTGTAACGATAACACTTTGGTCACTGTTTTCCAATCTGGACAGTTCATAATTGAAAGGCAAACAGCAGGCAAGGGAGAGAAGCACAACAGGTACATACCAAATGGCCAGATACCCTAAGAAAAGGCTATAGTTATACGTCACTGCCTCCTTCCTTATTATAACCAAGTTGCTGGTTAAAACAGAAAACTAGATATGCAACATGGGACTTGTGCTCCAGACCTAAACGAAGAACCTTCAGACAGAAGGAGTATTTGCTGAATTTGTGCTGGAAAACCATATCCCCTCTGCCACCCAAATTAGAAAGCTTATTGATAAACGTCTGCCTAATATTTGCCAGGGTTGGCAAAAATAGTCTGGCCAATATACGGTAAGAATTTGACCTGTTTTTAAGTTTCACTATTATTAAACCATTTTCCTATAAGCTGAAGGCGGAAAAAAAAAAAAAAAAGAGGAACCGTTTTAACTGATGAGTTGAAGACACTCCAGTATTTCTCAATCTAATACCAGGCCCCATAGATTTCATTCCTCTGCACATGAAGTCAGGGGCAGGAAATGGACTGCTCCCCACGGGGGCACACACTCTCAGGACGGGGAGATTTGTGCGGTCTGCCTACTGCTTTTGAGCGTTCTTAATCAACTAACTGGAAGTACTGGACGACTCTGACGATTACACACACGACAGTTGGTGGTACCTCACCCAGCCTCTAACTCCCACGCTCCCCCCACTCTTCCAAAGAAATGTTTCTTGGAAGAGCACATGGAGAGGCAAGGGGAAAACAATCATGTAGGCGCCTCTTCCTTAGATATCTGGTCAAGTAGAAAGACTGGGGGCCTACGTTGTGTGTTTTTTGTTGTTGTTTTGGGGATTTTTTGTTCGGTTGGTTAACTGGTAGTTTGGGGGGGTGGTTTGTAAGTCTGTGGGTGGGCTCCCAAGTAGTGGGACTGAAAAAAAGAGCTAGGTTCCCCTGCCCGAACCCTAAGCTTTAAGAGGCAAAAACCCAGCAATTGACAAGGGTGGGAGGGGAATGGAATCGCGCAAAGAAGGTTCGCGCCCACAAGTTAGACAAACAACAGCCCCTACCCGGTACTCGGGGTCTCCCCAAGTTGGGGTGGGGCCTTTCTCCTTCCCGCACCGCCTCCCGGGCTGCCAAGAGGGAGAAAGGGGTTAAGTGGAGAAGGGGGTGCTCTTCCGCCCCCACGCCGTCTCCGCGCCTCGGCGTGGCCGCTGCTTTAGCGGCTCCCGGAGTTGCACAGCGAGGTCGCGGTCACCCTTGGGAGGGGGCCCCGGGTCCCCCCGTGTTCAACGGCAGGAGGATCCCGGGGCTCTCGCTGTCCCCAAGGCCGGCGGGGGCTGCGGGAGCACTCACCAATTTAGGTTTGTTTTTCGTTTCCTCTTCGTTGGCGGCCCGGTTCCCCGCGCTCCGCTTGTTGCTTCGGCCCCCACCGGGTTCCTCGCCGCAGCCTCCGGAGCCCGACGCCGCCGCCGCCCCGGGCTGCTCCATCTTTCTCCGGCCCTGTCACCTGTGCCCTGGAACCCCACCTCTTCTCCACCGAGGAAGCCCCTCGGGGCGGTCCCGCTGCCCCGCGTGGATTCGGCAGCACCTCCTCCTGCGAGGGGGAGAGAGTGGGTCTGCCGAGTTCACGTCCCCGGGGCTCCCGACACGACAAGCCGTTGCCACTACTCTGCGCTGGGGCAAGCCCTGCCCCCGAGCGGCTGCAATTACCACGGTCGCCGCCGCCGCCGCCCTCAGGGTGGTGTTTAGGGTGGAGGGAAAGTAGGTGCCTATCTCTTTAAGAGGGCCTCCGCACACGTGATTCATCAAAGTGCCCGCAGTCCGCCGCCCGGGCGCGGAAAGCTGCTTCCTACTCCTGCTGCCGAGCCGGCCGGGCTACTGAGCATGCCCGGCGCGGCGACAGCTGCCAAACTAAAGGACTTTAAGCTGCGGTTAAGCACCGATTTCCCTTCCTAGGGGCCTAGCGTGAAATGGGAGGGAACTAGCCAAGAGAGAGGAGGTGTAGCCCATTTTAGAGATGGGGACAGTGAGGCCCGGCAGGATTCACGTGTGAGTTTCACCTGAGTCTCCGCTTCCACTCGTGTAGGCCAGAGCACCTTTCCTGGCTGGCCGAGGCCTCGCCGGGGGTGTGGTTGTGCTCCACTCCGTGGGAGGGGTTGACTGGCAAGGCAACTAGCATCCTGTAGGAAAACCGCCACGGGGAGCGCTGATTAATTGCCTAGACAGGCTGTACGGGTGAAACTGGAAGGAGTGGGTGCTTCCTGTTGCCATGATTGCGTTGCCACCAAAGAAATACAGTAGTTCCTTTATTCCCAGGCTGCCAGGTAGTAGAAGCAGCAGGCGCCCACTGCTTAATCCCGAGGGGGTGTAAGGCTCTTTAGCCAAAGCACCTATGGAGAGCTAACAATTGGATTGAGGGCTATTTTCAGTTTCCTGAGCTACTTTAGGTTTATAGTTGTTGTGGGGAGCGAATAAGATCATGTGTGTCAAAGCTTTGTTAAAAATGTAAATCTCTAGACAAATGCTAGGTGATTTGGTGCAGCAGCAGCAACAGGGCACCACTGGAATTCGTAATCTTTCCTCCTGCAGTTGTCAGGAAGAGGCCCACGCCGCTTTAAAAATAAAGTTCACATTGAGAACATTAGCGGGGCCGGGCAGAACTTGAATGAACCACCATCCTACAATCTAGAGAAGCTACCTGAAGTGTACATTTAGATCCCAGGTCTATAAACATGCTCATGTGCCTGTTATTCAGATATCTTCAGGCTATGACCCTTTTGCCCTTCTCCCCTTCAACCTAAATTCTGCTATGCTGAAGCTAATATGTTTATGAACATATTTTTTGAGAGTGCATTAGGATAAATTTGACCATGCTGTAGGTGTGACTGTGATGAGGCAATTAACTTGGAAAGTAGAATAAAAAGAATGTTAGACATCTGAAAGCGGTCCTAATCCTGGCTTTGCCATTGTCATTAACTTTCTTTTTAATCGTGCAGGTGGTAAACTACCCAAGGACAGCAGAGAAGAGGGAATACATGCTCCCAGACAGGGTGGGCAAGGAGCCCTAAGGTAACTTTGCTTTGTTGAAGTTCCTGTTTGACTTAAAATTTGATGTATATTCTGAATTTAACTCACCACACACACACACACACACACACACACACACACACACACACACACTCACGTGTGATTTGAATTACTTAAATGCCCCCCCCTCCTGAAAAATGGCATAGAAGTGGTCGCTGCAGTAAGATGTGACCTGGTTATCCACTGCTTTCACGTAATTCCTGTTTGAGAGATGTGGATGTGCGCCATAGCTGAGTATCCCCCAAGCTCAAATGTTGCTTAATAATCTGCCCAGTAGATCTTTATTGAGATCCTTAGAGTATGCCAGGTGATATCCAGAGTGCTGTGGGTTAAGAGGATGAAGCTCACAGTCCTGCCCTTTAGAACCTCCTAGTCTACTGGGAGAGGCCAGTTGTTAATGACTGCACTTCACTGCAACACATAGGAACAGGGAGCCCACGGAGCACATGAAGGGGGTCACCACTGGAGTGCCAGAGACTCTAGGACACCTTACCAAAGAGGATGATGTTTGAGCTGAGTCTTAAGGGTCTGACTGAAGACACTAAGTATTTGTTGACAGCCTACTAAGTGTTAGATACCCTGCTAGGCATTGAGGGTCCAGTGGTGAACCAGACGGATGTGGCTTGCTCTTGTGGAACTTTCTGCCTATCGGGAAGGATATTAAACAAAAAAGTATTGAGCAATTACAAGGCAAAAAAGGAGAGTGAAGAGCATCCCAGGCAAAGGAAATGACCATAGCATGTGCAGAGACTCTGTGGTTAAGAAATCGGAGGTGACGGATAGGGGCTGCTCTTGGCAAGAGAAGCAGAACAGATGAGCAGCTTCCAGATCATGAAGGTCCCCACTTGTAGATCTCATTGGTCTGGTTTTAAAAGCGGTGAAGGCGTTGTAATACAAGTGACTTCTGTTTTGAGTGTGTGAATATTTGAAAATGGATCAACATTGTTTTGAGTGTAAGGCTGGGTTTCACCATCCTCAGGCCAGGTGAAGCTACATTTGAAGTCAAATGAGAGGTACATGTAAAAGATGCATAATCTGTACTGCAAAAAGTGAGAAAGTTTGTCCCTGAGATGGCTTACATTTGACTTTATTGTGGTTATCTCAGCCCCATCTTAATTCTGGCTGTTTTCTTTTCAGCATTTTGTTCCAGTTAATGTAAACAGTCATTACAAACCAACCAACCAACCTCCTTCCTTCAAATATCAGGGCCTCTCTTGGAAGCTAACACACAAAAGGAGCCACTGGTTCCCTGCAAGGACACTTTGTCCACTGATTATGAACCAGGCACCTCACCAAGTGCAGTCCTAGGGCTGATCCCACTACATTTCTTTATCTTTACCTTCCTGGGACACACAAATAGGCAGGTGGATGGAGAGACATCTTTTCTCTGATGCTGCAGAAAGAAGAAGGCTACTACCATCAGTTGGGACTTCAAAAGTGTGTGTTAGACCCGCTGACCTTGTAGTCTCTCCCTCTGGCCTCTCATGAGCTTAGCACCCGGTTAACATTAAAAGCCAGCCCTGGGAAAAAAGAAAGATAAAAGGCTGCTAGGCTCTCTCTTCAAACTGATTTAGAGCCATCCATTACCCCAGAGGTTTCTTTTTATTTTTTCAATTGGGGTATAGTTGTTTTACTATGTTGTGCTAGTTTCTACTGTACAGCTAAGTGAAGCAGAGTTCCCTGTGCTATACAGCAGGTTCTCATTATTTATCTATTTTATACATATTAGTATGTATATGTTAGTCACAATCTCCCAATTCATCCTGATGATCCTTACTAGTATCACTCTGGCTTTCTGTGTCTCCCTTCTGTTATGTGTTCTCATCTAAACAATCTGGGCCATTAATAGAGAAATTAAAGCCAACATGGATTAGACAAAAGTAAGAAATAACCACCTCCAAGGTTATGGAAAAATATTTATGAATTAAAGGTTGCCTGAGAATAAACAAGTATTTATTAAGCACATACTACATGGGCAACACCAAACTAGATGTTGTGTGAATAAAAAAGTACCAGATGTTCTGCTCTAAAGGCATATATGTCTTCCTGAAGAATCTCCTGTTCTGCAAAATTGCACACTAAAGATAACAGGGCTTCTGGGGAAACGTGGTTAGGGAAGGTCACTTAAACCCAATGCAAATTTGTAATCAGAGCACTAATGTAAACAATAACCATCCTAATAAAAACACTCAGGAGGTTGAATCTCCACTGGCATCTGCACCCAGCATCACAGCCATCAATGCTTGGTAGACTTCACCCTTCCTCTTTCCCCAATGTGAATCCTCAAGGGCATTTACTTTCAATAGATGCCATTTTCATCAGAATTAAAAATGTAATTGAGGAGTAACCAACTTTTTAGAATCACATGGTAAAAGGTCTTCACAGCTTCATTATCAGTACTCACAGCTTCACCAGCTAGTTTAATGTGATGGGAAATTTAGAGGTTGTTGAAATCACTAAACCAGTCACAAAAAAAGGGGCAGTTCTGTGCAGGATTCTTCTTTTTTTCTGAAAGTCTTCATATTGTGAGGGCTTCTCTTTAATTGTGAAAAAGCTGCTCCTGATCACGTCAAAACTTAAAGTGCTAAAACACTTCACACGTGAACCAGCTGGCCTTCCACCTAATTTTAATGACCCCATTCTCCTATTTACCAATCACTAATGTGCTATTTGTGGTACACAAACGCTTGTAATGGAACAGAGTGTAAAATATAAATTCTTTGCCATCAAAGGTATAAAATCTGCTTGAGAAAACAAACAAGGAAACGAATGTGTGGAACAGTAAGAGCAAATTGGCTGCCTAATTCGGAGGTCCTGACCCGAAATTCAGGATAATGTGGAGAAGGGGTGAGATTTGTCAGGCCTAGAATAGAAGAAGAAGTTTTCAAGGAGAACTTGAACTGCCAAGGGCTGAAGCAGAAATCACACTTGAATAGCCAAAGCAAAGAAAGGAAGTAAGGAAAAGACAACATATGGAATGGCCTGGAAACAATACTGACCAATAATGTAGAGGAGCCAGTGGGGCTTGAGTAGAATGGTGAGAACATAGATGTTGAATAATAGTAGGAAACATGGTTCTCCCCATACCGTTTGCCCAGTATGTAAACAGATTTAAATATAAGACATAATAGTAGTGACTGATAAGGATATTTAGCAGGAATGTTATAAAATAAAGGAATATTTTAAGGAGCTGGTCTGGCAGTGGTATGCAGAATAACTGGACACTGATTCTCCAACTTATTTTTCTCTCAGTGCAGAATTTCTTTTCCCCCAAACAAAACCTTTACAGAAGCTCAGTATGTACAACAACAGATACAAATCTAGCTGGCCTTGTTTGAAGTTACTGTGGGAATGGAGATTGCAGTCCTCATGACCGCTTGGCTTCTCTCTTATCCTCTGAGGCGACCCTTTGAGGCACTAGTGCTGAACTCTAGCTAAAACTAGATAGAGTCCTGCTGGATAAAGTCGTGAGGATGGGAACTAGAGTAGCCCAGAGGAACTAAAGAGAAAGGAACGAATCCAAGAGATGTTTAAAGGAACACACTGTTCCTCTCCGCAGATTACATACAGGAAACAAAGGGAATGAAAAAGTAAACAAGAATTACTAAGGCGTTGGCCCAAGGCAATAAAAACCTAGTAGTAAACTGGGAGATAGTATCTTAACAGGTACTTGTTGTTGGCAGGCAGAGCCAGACCAAGGAGCCTGATACCCAGACACTAAAGAGACTCATTAGGGCAGGACAGGAAAGCTAACAAGGTTCCTGTAGTCACCAACAGAAAGAGTCTGGAAAGGCTGGTAAAGCAGAAGGGTTGTGTAACAGTAGGCAGGAAGGCAGACAGCTAAACTCAGGAAGTCTAACGATGGATGTCCTGTCAGGCAGGCAGAGAATAGAATCCACTCTGGTGGCAGGCACTAGGCAGAGAATGAAGCAAGCAGTACGTAGTAGGAATCCAGTCACGGGGTTTGGGATTAAGAAACAAATGAACAATCCCTTAAGAGGTCTGGCAAAACAGTGCTAAACAAGGTAGTGCACCAAGCCTAAATGAATCGGCATGTCAGGTGAAGTCCACGAGAAAAGGCAGAGACAGGCGAATAAAAATGGCACCCAAGGGCTTCCCTGGTGGCTCAGTGGTTGAGAGTCTGCCTGCCGATGCAGGGGACACGGGTTCGTGCCCTGGTCCGGGAAGATCCCACATGCCGTGGAGCGGCTGGGCCCGTGAGCCATGGCCGTTGAGCCTGCGCATCTGGAGCCTGTGCTCCACAGCGGGAGAGGCCACAACAGTGAGAGGCCCACATTCCGAAAAAAAAAAAAAAAAATAGCACCCAAGAGACCCAGTAACTTCAACTGGTCTGTGAGATCCAAGAAGGACCGGAAGCAATAGGCCCACTGGATGCTAAGCCACCAAACTACTGAAATACTGCTCCTTAAATCCTCTCTGAGTAGAAGCAGAATTGGTCCCAGTAGAAGAAAAGTGGACAACAAGAAAAGGCCTGGAAACAGTAATGACCAATAGTGGTCACTTACCTGGATGTAAAGGTTAATGTGTTGAGTTGTGATGATTACAGGGTTTGGTGCAGCTAAGATATAGCCCCACAAAAATTAGTCCAAGAGATAATAGTGCCCATGTCTCCTTTTGGGGAAAATGTTGAGACTGCTGGAAACTGAGAATTCCCAGATTCGTGCTATCTATGGTTTTATACAGTATGCTGAAAAGCAACCCTTTGAATTTTATCTGGAAAATATGCTTCTAACAAAGAACAGACTTCCTGTTCTACATTAACCAAAGCCCCCAGAGTGCTTTTCAAGAGTGGCTTAACAGATCATAAATGGCAATTGTCCAATCTATAAGTTACTAGGACATAAATGTAGTAATAAACAGTGAGAGAAAAACGTTCAGTTTGCTTGCTAAATTATGTGGATCACAGAAGCACACATTGGTGGTTATAGGGATGCTATCTATTTAATGAAATTGAGTTATTTTTTTAAAAAATCAGTATAAACAGTCTCTTGAAGATGAGTATAGTTCAAAATTGAGACTACAATTATGCAATTAAAATTGATTGTCTCTTTTACTTTGTGGTTTGTGTTTATTTTCTGACATTTTCAAAATATAATTAACTACATGAAAATTAAGGAATACCTGTTTGACATCTGTAAACAATAAAAACATTTTCATATCTGGGCATCAGTAGTTAGGCAAGTCTTCGAAATAGGTTTATTTTTGTTTTACATATTCTCCCACATAAATTTTAACAGCTTTATTGAGATATAATTCACATAACATACAATTCACCTTTTTAAATGTATAATTCAGTGGTTTTTAGTATATTCCCAGAATTGTACAACCATCACTGCAATCAATTTTAGAATTCTTTCATTGCACCAAAAAGGATCCCTTCCTTAGCCATCTTCCCTCCCCAGTTCTCCCAAACCACTCCTCAGACCCCCTCCCCTCAACCCCCAGCCCAGGCAACCACTAATTTACTTTATGTCTCTGTAGATTTGCCTATTCTGGACATTTCACATAAATATAGTCATACAATATATGGCGTTTTGTGACTGGCTTCTTTCTCTGAGAATAATACTTTCAAGGTTCAAGCATCCCACATCAGTTTTTATTTGTTCATTATTACTTATTTTTTCCTTGGATGCAAATACAGATCAGTTATTTAAGCCACCTCCCCTGTTATACACACAGTGACGTATACCTACTTAAAATTCCAAAGAGTTGACATTTTCACACAAACACCAACCTTGCCCCTCCTTTCCTGGCAAAACCAGGAGATCTGGGGTTTGCTTTTCCTATACAGTGATATAACAGAAGAATTTATTTCTGACCCAGGGCCTAGTGTTTTATGGAAATGACCACAAACAGCATACTTAATCAAGTATACATTATGTGCCAGAATAACTCTTAGAAGTTTACATAAATGAATTCAACAGAGAAACCCAGAAACCAATTACATTAAATTGTGTTTTACCTAATACAGTAGCAGAGAATCTATAGGCCTTTACTTTCAAGTGTTCCATTATAACATTTTAGAAGCTAAAATGTACATCAGATTCATTCAGGAGGTCTTCTTTGAGATTTGCACATGAATTTTTATGAAAATTTTTGGGAAAGACTTTTCATCGTTGGATGATTAATTGAAAACTAGATTCTAGGATATCTATTTTGCTGCTACTTTTATTGTATTTATTTATTTTCTCAAGTAGCCCTGTATCATTGGCTTTCTGCTGCCTTCAAAACAGAAAGGCTAATGTGAGCTGCCATCTCATCAGTACTAGCAGCTTCACCTCACACCCTGAAATTATACAAGGGCAGACCTGCCTCTAAACTCTATGAACCAACCCTGATTTGCATCAGAATTTCCATCCTTTAATCCCTCACCATGTTGTTGCTTTACACCATCAAAATGCCTTAAAGCCTTGGCTTTGATAGTGGCCAAATTCAAAGACACACAGGGCCAAGCTTGATCCTAAATCTACAGAATAAATCTTTTCCATCACAGGCACAGCCCTGTGATAATATATAACTGTTATTAAAAGATTGCTTTTTTCCCTTTTACACTATTTTCGATTATTAAAACTGTAAAGTAATTAGATTTTATTTTAGCTAGTATATTAGAACTTATACATATAATTTTAATTAAATAATATATTAACACATATTGAGTAGTAACTATATCTAGGGCATGGTGCTAAGGATAAGTGACATACACTATGAATGATCTCAACGGGCTTAGGATGTAGTCAAGGCAACTGACGAGTAAGTATACATTTAACTGCAAGAGAATGTTACAGAAGCATATAGGAGGAAGAGAATAGGGGAGGTTTCATGGAAAAGCTGGACCTTTAAGTAGTATCCCAAAAGCTGAAAATTAGAGAAAAGGGCATTTGAGAAAGAGGGAACAGCATGACCTACAGCATAGAGAAAGGAAAATGTGGGCTGAGTTTGGAAACTGACTAGTCATCTAATGGGGCTGGAGGGTAGGTTTTGTAATGGTATAGTGGGAGATAAAGCTGGGAAAGCACAATGAGACCAAGGTGGGAAGTCTTGAAATGCCATCCTGAACTCTGAATTTATTATTTAAGCTGTGGAGAATCATGAGAGATATATGAACAGGAAAAACACATGATTAGCCCTATGTTTTAGGGAAATGCTCTGGCATTGGTATGTAGGATGGTTGTAAGATGAGAAACTAGAGGTGGGGGATATATTAGGATACCACTTTCAAAAGCCATTCTCTCATTGGGGAATAAGTATGTTAGCTCAACCTGAGTGCCAGCAATAGAAACCTGACATCATGTAGGTATCCAAGATAGTCCAGAGAAGGAGGAGCTAGAAGGAGGAGCCAAGGCAAAATCTGCTAAGAATAACCAATGAGTCAAAAATAAATAGGGAATTCCTTGGTGGCCTAGTGGTTAGGATTCCGGGCTTTCACTGCTGTGGCCCAGGTTCTATCCCTGGTCGGGGAACTTAGATCTCACAAGCCAGGTGGTGCGGCAATCAATCAGTCAATTAATTAATGTAAAAATGCACAGGACTGGGACTTCCCTGGTGGCACACTGGTTAAGAATCCACCTGCCAATGCAGGGGACACTGGTTCAATCCCTGTTCCGGGAAGATCCCACATGCTGTAGAGCAACTAAGTCCGTGCTTCACAACTACTGAGCCTGCACTCTAGAGCCCACGAGCCACAACTACTGAGCCTGTGTGCCACAACTACTGAAGCCTGTGCACCCTAGAGCCTGTGTGCCACAACTACTGAGCCCAAGTGCCACAACTACTGAAGCCCACGCGCCTAGAGCCCGTACTCTGCAACAAGAGAAGCCAACGCAATAAGAAGCCTGTGCACTACAATGAAGAGTAGCCCCCCACTCACCACAACTAGAGAAAGCCCGCATGCAGCAACAAAGACCCAGCAGAACCAAAAATAAAAAATATAATAAAATAAAATTTAAAAAATTAAAAAAAAATGCACAGGACTAAAGTCTCCATTGGACTTGGCTTGTAGACCCAAGAGTTTGTAAGGTAAAGTCAGGATCGTAGGGAGAAGGTGTCTTAAGAAACAAAAGAGAATCAGTAGTAAACAGCCGGGAGGCATCCATAGCTTAACTTTATTGCTTGGTGGATATGAGATGCATGGTTGTGTTGGGCTGGTTCAAGGGACCAGGGGAAGTTAGTTAGATATTTCGATGATAGTCTCATGATAATAAGACCATGACTTGGGGCAGTAGAAAAGAGAATGGAAAGATGGGAACAGATTTCACAGGTAATAGTCCCAGGATTTGATGACCTGTTATAGGCAATGGGAGAATGGGAAAAGTAGAAGAAATTCTGAGGTTTCAATACTGAATAACAGGGAGAGTGATAATATTGCAATGCAGATTAGGAATCTAGGAGGAGAAGTACACTTGGAAAATATAATACTGAGTTATGTATGAAAGAAGCCACATTTCAGGTGCCTGCAGAAGGAAATGGCATTAGACATTAGGTCTGGTGTTTTTGAGAAGGTTTGGAGACAGACATGAAGATTTACAGTCATTTACATAACTATTAGGTGAAGATGTGGCAGTAGGTAAGATAACCAGGGAAGAGAGTATAGAGGGTTATGGGAAGCAAAGAAAGAAGTTTGTTGAAAGCTCATTTTTAAGTGTGGACAGAGGGAAAGAGATCATCCAAGGATATCACTTAACAAAGTTTACTACTCCTGGTAGGTTCTCTTTGATTTCAGTACTGAGTGACAGGGAGGGTCGTGATAGCAGGATACTAGAATGCAGATTGGGAATCTGGGAAAAGAAACATTTTTGATATTGGATGGTGGGATGCTAAAAAAACATTCGGACAGGTAGGATGGGATCCAGGAAAGTACAATGACACAGAGGTCAGACATTAAAGATATGGTAGCCAGCAGAAAAGTCAGAAAGGATGAAGCCTTTGGTGATAATAAATACAGAAATTGGGAAACTGGTGAGCAATTTCTTCTTGGAAACAATACCCACTTGGAAGACTATACTCACATTAAAATAAAGCTAACGTTGCTCAGAACTCCACCCTTGAGATGGCTTTCAGAGACAGTTCATCAACCAAACAATAAAAACAGTCTAGTTTCTTCAGAGAATACTCACTCTTGACATACACATGTGTCTCTGTTGGCTTCTTTCTCTCTTTAATTCCTCTCTTTTCTCCCTTCCCTCCTTTCTCTCCGTTATTCAGCTTAGTTCATTATCTTCCCCCTCCTGCCAGATGTAGTAGTTCTAACCCCCTCGCTGCTCCATGAAAGTCTCTGCTGGAGTCGGCTTGTGACCAGACACAGGGTACAGGGACTATGTAAGGTGGAGGCTAGGTTCAAGGAGTCAAGTTGAAGCTAATAGCCAGGGGGAGCAGTACTCAGAATGTATCAGAAAGGAGACTGCCTGCCATATTTTATTTGTGTGCTGGAAGCCTGCTCTAAGTGCTAGAGGTTTATATCATGTAAATTACATTAACTTAAAAAAATGCCTAGATGTATCTTTATATATTAAAAAACATACAGAAAGCACACAAATAGATAGACACATAGGTAATCCTTAATTTGTCCTGTTAATTTATACACATACAAACATATCCAAATTAATAATGACAGAGAGAATGAGTATGAATATGAGAGACCACATTCATTTAGGTTATTCAGGAGTAGGTTGCACCTCATTTTCTAAATTTATTCTTCCTCTCAGTTACTTCTAGATAGCTGAACTAGCTTAATTTGGACAGCAAGCTACATTTTAGAAATACGTTTCAAAAGCTTTATCACATAAATCTTACATCTTGATTCTGAGTTCTTACCTCTAGAGAGCACAGTGAGTTTCTACCTTTAGAGTAACCCAAGATCAGGGGCTCTGATTTAGACTTGCCTCTGGGTGATGGTGGCACATCCAGAGAGCTTACCATGTGGGCCTCAGAGGTCAGGATTCTTAGCCACACCTGCCAGCTGTGCACATCAAGGCAGTTCACAAGAAAGGACCTAGTAGACAAGCCCTAGAGATAGAACGGTGATCTGTATGAACAGTGTTGATCTAGAACAGTGGTTCTCAAAGTATAGTCCCCAGAGCAACAGCATCAGCATCACCTGGAAGCTTGTTAGAACTAAAAATTCTAGAGCACCAACCCAGACCTACTGGATCAGAAGCTATATGGTGTAATCCAGCAATTCGTGTTTAACGAGCCCTCCAGGTGATTCCGATGCATGCTCAAGTTTGAGAACCACTGGGGTAAAAGAAAACAAATCATGAGGCAGAGGGTTGTAGGACACAGGAGAGAGAACAACAAGGTACCAGCAAGGGAGATGGAACTGAATGAAGGAGGGGGAATCCTGAATTGTACCTCTCCGAATGCCATCCCAAGAACAACACTTCCATTCAGATGTTTTCAAAGTGCTAAACTGCATGTTTAAAATATAGCAATAAATGGAATGGAATGAGAGACCAAATGTTGAACGAAGGGTGAGAACAGAGTCAGGAGTAAATGGTAGAAGAAAAGGATCAAATCCAACCCAGCAGGAGCTGTCAGGAGTAGAGCAAAGCACAGCAGTGGTAGATGAGCAAAAGAGGCAAATTGGTTGCTTCTGATACTTAAGGAAAACGCTGATGCCCCTGACACTCAATATTGTACTACCAGAGAGAACAAGCAGCTCCAGGGGTGGCAATGGGATCAAGGAGATGGGATATATTTATATTCAAAAATTATCTGAGTTCACACATGAAGGAAACAAGACATTACTGTAATCCAGGCCCTTGATATTTCAGCATGGAGTATGGCTTGTGAAACCATCTTATTCCACATTAACAGCTCTCAGCTGTGCATGGAATTTCTAAAGTGAACAGAAATCAATGGATCTATAAGAAAGGAGATACATTTAAATCTGAGTAAGATGGTTTGTTACCTAGTCTTTGTCATAACGTGGATATACTCTGCTAGGAGGCTTTATGGTTATCAGTAACACAAGTCTGTAAGGAAAGGAAACTAACTAGGAGTGGTAGAGACCCAGGTATTTAAGGTCAAGGATCTGGGAGAACCAATTTATCTGTACAGTGTGGCTTGGGGGTGGTGTGGAAGGGCAAGGAGGCAGTCAGTCAGGTAGTAAGGCTTGGCAGGCTCCACTGCAATGCAAGCTGTAGTCAGTACCTGAGTATATACTCAGACAGGTGGACCAAAGCAGTCAGGGATCCACACAACAAACGACTGTGTTCAGCATCAGGCAAAGAGTGACCTGTCTGATCAGGCAAGTATCGGATCCATCTGCATGTTGGTCCACAGGTCCAACTTCTTAACAGAATAGTTCTCAACCTATTTTATCCTGGGACTCACCTGATGGATGAAGGTCCTTCGTTCAAATCTCCGCTCCTCCACTACTTACTATATAATTTGGAGCATGTTGCTTCGTTCCACTGTGCCAGTTTCCTCCTCTGTAAATCAGTAGCAACTTCATAGTGCTGATGAGGTGGAAATGAGATAGTGCATGTCAAATGATTGACTCAGGGTCTGCTACATAAGGTGCTGAATACATTTCAGCTACCATCATGAGACGAAGTACACATTATGGTTTGTTCCACATTTTATGAGACATTATGACCTTGGCCAAGTAATTTAACTTTACTATGCCTTAGTTTCCTCATAAATAAAACGGGGTTAAGAATAATACTTCCATCATAGGTTGCTTTCAGCATGAGATTAATTAATGCATAGAAAATGCTTAGTGCAGTACTTGGCACATAGTAAGTACTCATTAACTGTTAACTACAATTATTACTTATCGCAGTTATGTGCATTCCCTGAACGCTTTATTGAGGTGTAATTGACAGACAACAAACTACACATATTAAAGTGTATGACAGCACGCAGCTCCGCCTCCCATGGGGACACAGCCTGAGGAGCAGGGGCGGGAGCTTCGAGACTAGGGTGGCGCGAAAGCCGTGTGGATGAAAGGCTCTTAGTGCTGCATCCAGGGGTCAGTGCTGTGCCTCTGAGGTGGGAGAGCCAACTTCAGGACACTGGTCCACAAGAGACTTCCCAGCTCCACATAATATCAAACCACAAATATCTCCCAGAGATCTCCATCTCAACACAGTACCCAGCTTCACTCAACGACCAGAAAGCTAGAGTGCTGGACACCCTATGCCAAACAACTAGCAACAGGAACACAACCCCACCCATTAGCAGAGAGGCTGCCTGAAATCATAATAAGGCCACAGACACCCCAAAACACAAAACCAGATGTGGACCAGTCCACCAGAAAGACAAGATCGAGCCTCATCCACAAGAACACAGACACCGGTCCCCTCCAACAGGAAGTCTACACAACCCACTGAAACAACCTTAGCCACTGGGGACAGACACCAAAAACAACGGGAACTATGAACCTGCAGCCTGCAAAAAGGAGACCCCAAACACAATAAGATAAGCAAAATGAGAAGACAGAAAAACACACAGCAGGTGAAGGAGCAAGATAAAAACCCACCAGACCTAACAAATGAAGAGGAAATAGGCAGTATACCTGAAAAGGAATCCAGAATAATGGTAGTAAAGATGATCTAAAATCTCGGAAAGAGAATAGACAAAATGCAAGAAACAGTTAACAAGGACCAAGAAGAACTAAAGATGAATCAAGCAATGATTAAAAACACAATAAATGAAATTAAAAATACTCTAGATGGGATCAATAGCAAAATAACTGAGGCAGAAGAACGGATAAGTGATGTGGAAGATAAAATAGTGGAAATAACTGCTGCAGAGCAGGGTAAAGAAAAAAGAATGAAAAGAACTGAGGACAGTCTCAGAGACCTCTGGGACAACATTAAACACACCAACATTCGAATTATAGGGGTTCCAGAAGAAGAAGAGAAAAAGAAAGGGACTGAGAAAATATTTGAAGAGATTATAGTAAACTACCCTAATATGGGAAAGGAAATAGTTAATAAAGTCCAGGAGGCACAGAGAGTCCCATACAGAATAAATCCAAGGAGAAATATGCCAAGACACATATTAATCAAACTTTCAAAAATTAAACACAAAGAAAACACACTAAAAGCAGCAAGGGAAAAACAACAAATAACACACAAGGGAATCCCCATCAGGTTAACAGCTGATCTTTCAGCAGAAACTCTACAAGTCAGAAGGCAGTGGCAGGACATATTTAAGGTGATGAAGGAGAAAAACCTGCAACCAAGATTACTCTATCCAGCAAGGATCTCATTCAGATTTGATGGAGAAATTAAAAGGTTTACAGACAAGCAAAAGCTGAGAGAGTTCAGCACCACCAAACCAGCTTTACAACAAATGCTAAAGGAACTTCTCTAGGCAAGAAACACAACAGAAGGAAAATACCTACAATAACAAACCCAAAACAATTAAGAACATAGGAATGGGAACATACATATCGATAATTACCTTAAATGTAAATGGACTAAATGCTCCCACGAAAAGACACAGATTGGCTGAATGGATACAAAAACAAGACCCATATATATGCTGTCTACCAGAGACCCACTTCAGACCTAGAGACATATACAGACTGAAAGTAAGAGGATGGAAAAAGATATTCCATGCAAATGGAAATAAAAAGAAAGTTGGAATAGCAATTCTCATATCAGAAAAAATAGACTTTTAAATAAAGACTATTAGAAGAGACAAAGAAGGACACTACATAATGATCAAGGGATTGATCCAAGAAGAATATATAACAATTGTAAATATTTATGCACCAAACAAAGGAGCACCTCAATACATAAGGCAAATACTAACAGCCATAAAAGGGGAAATTGTCAGTAACATACTCATAGTAGGGGACTTCAACACCCCACTTTCACCAATGGACAGATCATCCAAAATGAAAATAAATAAGGAAACACAAGCTTTAAATGATACATTAAACAAGATGGACTTAATTGATATTTATAGGACATTCCATCCAAAAACAACAGAATACACATTTTTCTCAAGTGCTCATGGAACATTCTCCAGGATAGATCATATCTTGGGTCACAAATCAAGCCCTGGTAAATTTAAGAAAATTGAAATCGTATCAAGTATCTTTTCTAACCACAATGCTATGAGATTAAATATCAATTACAGGAAAATATCTGTAAAAAATACAAAAACATGGAGGCTAAACAATACAATACTTAATAACGAAGTGATCACTGAAGAAATCAAACAGGAAAAAAAAATACCTATAAAAAAATGACAATGGAGACATGATGACCCAAAAGCTATGAGATGCAGCAAAAGCAGTTCTAAGAGGGAAGTTTATAGCAATACAATCCCAACTTAAGAAACAGGAAACATCTCGAGTAAACAACCTGACATTGCTCCTAAACCAATTACAGAAAGAAGAACACAAAACCACAAAGTTAGCAGAAGGAAAGAAATCATACAGATCAGATCAGAAATAAATGAAAAAGAAATGAAGGAGATGATAGCAAAGATCAATAAAACTAAAAGCCGGTTCTTTGAGAAGATAAACAAAATTGATAAACCATTAGCCAGACTCATCAAGAAAAAAGGGAGAAGACTCAAATCAATAGAATTAGAAATGAAAAAGGAGAAGTAACAACTGGCACTGCAGAAATACAAAAGATCATGAGAGATTACCACAAGTAACTCTATGCCAATAAAATGGACAACCTGGAAGAAATGGACAAATTCTTAGAAATGCACAACCTGCTGAGAGGGAACCAGGAAGAAATAGAAAATATAAACAGACCAAACACAAGCACTGAAATTGAAACTGTGATTAAAAATCTTCCAACAAACAAAAGGCCAGGACCAGATGGCTTCACAGGCAAGTCTATCAAACATTTAGAGAAGACCTAACACCTATCCTTCTCAAACTCTTCCAAAATGTAGAAGAGGGAGGAACACTCACAAACTCATTCTACGAGGCCACCACCACCTTCATACCAAAACCAGACGAGGATGTCACAAAGAAAGAAAACTACAGGCCAATATCATTGATGAACATAGATGCAAAAATCCTCAACAAAATACTAGCAAACAGAATCCAACAACACACTAAAAGGATCATACACCATGATCAAGTGGGGTTTATCCCAGGAATGCAAGGATTCTTCAATATACGCAGATTAATCAACGTGATACACCATATTAACAAATTGAAGGAGGAAAAACATATGATTATCTCAATAGATGCAGAGAAAGCTTTCGACAAAAATTCAACAATCATATCTGATAAAAACCCTGCAGAAAGTAAGCATAGAGGAAACTTTCCTCAACATAATAAAGGCCATATATGACAAACCCACAGCCAACATAGTCCTCAATGGTGAAAAACTGAAACCATTTCCACTAACATCAGGAACAAGACAAGGCTGCCCACTCTCACCACTCTTATTCAACATAGTTTTGGAAGTTTTAGCCACAGCAATCAGAGAAGAAAAGGAACTAAAAGGAATCCAAATCCAAAAGAAGAAGTACAGCTGTCACTGTTTGCAAAAGACATGATACTATACATAGAGAATCCTAAAGATGCTACCAGAAAACTACTAAAGCCAATCAATGAATTTGGTAATGTAGCAAGATACAAAATTAATTCACAGAAATCACTGTCATTCCTGTACACTAATGATGAAAAATCTGAAAGTGAAATCAAGAAAACACTCCCATTTACCTTTGCAACTAAAAGAATAAAATATCTAGGAATAAACCTACCTAAGGAGACAAAAGACCTCTATGCAGAAAATTATAAGACACTGATGAAAGTAATTAAAGATGATACAAATAGATGGACAGATATACCATGTTCCTGGATTGGAAGAATCAATATTGTGAAAATGTCTCTAATACCCAAAGCAATCTACAAATTCAATGCAATCCCTATCAAACTACCACTGGCATTTTTCACAGAACTAGAGCAAAAAATTTCAAAATTTGTATGGAAACACAAAACACCCCGAATAGCCAAAGCAATCTTGAGAATGAAAACGGACCTGGAGGAATCAGACACCCTGATTTCAGACTATACTACAAAGCTACAGTAATCAAGACAGTATGGTACTGGCACAAAAACAGAAAGATAGATCAATGGAACAGGATAGAAAGCCCAGAGATAAACCCACGCACATATGGTCACTTTGTCTTTGATAAAGGAGGCAGGAATGTACAGTGGAGAATGGAGAGCCTCTTCAAAAAGTAGTGCTGGGAAAACTGGACAGGTACTTGTGAAAGTATGAGATTAGATCACTCCCTAACACCATACACAAAAATAAGCTCAAAATGGATTAAAGACCTAAATGTAAGGCCACAAACTATCAAACTCTTAGAGGAAAACATAGGCAGAACACTCTATGACATAAATCACAACAAGATCCTTTTTGACCCACCTCCTAGAGAAATGGAAATAAAAACAAAAATAAACAAATGGAACCTAATGAAACTTCAAAGCTTTTGCACAGCAAAGGAAACCATAAACAAGACCAAAAGACAACCCTCTGAATGGGAGAAAATATTTGCAAATGAAGCAACTGACAAAGGATTCATCTCCAATCTTTATAAGCAGCTCATGCAGCTCAATAGCAAAAAAACAAACAACCCGATCCAAAAATGGGCAGAAGACCTAAATAGACATTTCTCCAAAGAAGATATACAGACTGCCAACAAACACATGCAAGAATGCTCAACATCATTAATCATTAGAGAAATGCAAATCAAAACTACAGTGAGATATCATCTCACACCAGTCAGAATGGCCATCATGAAAAAATCTAGAAACAATCAATGCTGGAGAGAGTGTGGAGAAAAGGGAACCCTCTTGCACTGCTGGTGGGAATGTGAATTGGTACAGCCACTATGGAGTACAGTATGGAGGTTCCTTATAAATCTACAAATAGAACTACTGTATGACCCAGCAATCCCACTACTGGACATATACCCTGATAAAACCATAATTCAAAAAAAGACATGTACCAAAATGTTCATTGCAGCTCTATTTACAATAGCCCAAAGATGGAAACAACCTAAGTGTCCATCATTAGATGAATGGATAAAGAACATGTGGCACATATATACAATGGAATATTACTCAGCCATAAAAAGAAACGAAATTGAGCTATTTATAATGAGTTGGATAGACCTAGAGTCTGTCATACAGAGGGAAGTAAGTCAGAAAGAGAAAGACAAATACCGTATACTAATACATATATGTGGAATTTAAGGGGAAAAAATGTCATGAAGAACCTAGGGGTAAGACAGGAATAAAGACACAGACCTACTTGAGAATGGACTTGAGGATATGGGGAGGGGGAAGGGTAAGTTGTGACAAGGCGAGAGAGAGGCATGGACATATATATACTACCAAACGTAAGGTAGATAGCTAGTGGGAAGCAGCCGTATAGCACAGGGAGATCAGCTCGGTGCTTTGTGACTACCTGGAAGGGTGGGATAGGGAGGGTGGGAGGGAGGGCGATCCAAGAGGGAAAGGATATGGGAACAGATGTATATGTATAACTGATTCACTTTATTATAAAGCAGAAACTAATAAACCATTGTGAAGCAATTATACTCCAATTATACTCCAAAGTTGTAAAAAAATAAAAATAAAATAAAGTGTATGAGTTGATAAAATTTGTATCCAAAATATTCAAATTCATAGACATGAAGAATAGAATGGTGGTTGCCAGGCATTAGGGCAGGGAGGAAAAGGGGAATTGCTAATCAACAGATATAATTCAGTTATACAAGATGAATAGGCTCTAAAGATCTGCTGTACAAAGTCATGCCTATAGATAATACTGTATTGTACACTTGAAAATCTGTTAAGAGGGTATATCTCCTGTTAAATGTTCTTACCACAATAAAATACCTTTAAAAAGACATATGTTTATAACCTTGTGAAACTATCAGCTCAGTCAAGAACATGAACATATCCATCGACCCAAAAGGGTTTCCTCCTGCCCCTGTGTAGCTCCTCCTTCACACTCCAATCTTGTCTCCAGGCAAACGATGATCTGCTTTCTGTCACTGTAGATTAGTGACAGAAAAAAACCCTGCATTTTTATACAGTTTCATATAAATGCAATCATTATAGTATTTACTCATTTTTCCTCTGGCTTATTTCACTGAGCATCTTTATTTTGAGATTCAGCCAAGATGTTGGATTCTTATTGCTGAGTAGTATTCCATTGTATGGATATACCACAGTTTGTGTATTCAAGTATGTCTTCATATATACATAGGCTTTCATTTCTTTCAAGAAAATACCTAGGCGTGGAATTGGCTAGGTCATATGGTAGCTGTATATCTAACTTGTTAAAAAACTGCCATGATTAGGGTGCATCCATACAGCAGAATGACTGAGCAATAAGAGGATGAACAATTGAAATGGAAAAAAATAGATGTCTCAAAATAATTATACCAAGTGAAAAAGAAAATAGTGCATAGTATATGATTCCATTTTCATTACACAGTATTCTTGGGAATGTAAAATAATATATAATGACAGAAATTAATCAATGGTTGCCTGTGCATCAGGGGAGGGAGACTGTAGGGGCAAGAGGGACAGATTAGAGAGGGATTTAGGAATCTTCTGGGACTGAGGTATGTGTTAATAATCTTGATCATGGTGGTGATTTCATGAGGATATGAATATGTCAGAGGTATCAAATTGTACTTTTAGATATAGACAATTTATTTTACATCAGTGATGCCTCAATAAAGCTGTTAAAATGTGTCACAAATAAAATTATTTTTTAGATATCCAAAGAAGATGTACAACATGATTAATATAATTAACACTGCTGTATGTTATATACAAAAGTTAAGAGAATAAATCCTAAGAGTTTGCATCACAAGGAAAAGACACTTTTTTCTTTTTCTTTTATATCTGTACGAGATGATGGATGATCATTAAACTTACAGTGGTAATGATTTCATTATGTATGTAAGTCAAGTCATTATGCTATATACCATGAATTTATACAGCACTATATGTCAATTATATCTCAATAAAACTGGATTTAAAAAAAAGAAAAATGAAACTGCCAAAGTGTTTCCAAGGAAATGGTATAATTTTACATTCCCAATAGCAATGAATAAGAGTTTCAGTTGTCCTATGTCCTTGGCATTACTTGTTAATGCCATTGTCTTTTAATTTAGCCATTCTGATAGATGCATGGTGGTATCTCGTGGTTTTAATTTGTATTTCTCTCATGACTAGTAATATTGAGCATCCTTTCACTGTTTATTTCCTATCTAAATGTCTGAAGTATCTGCTCCAATATTTATTTTTAATTGGGTTGACGGTTTTCTCAGTTTTGAGTTTTGACATTCTCAACGGAAGTCTTATATCAGATGTATGCTTTGCAAATATTTTCTCCCAGATCTGTGGCTTGTCTTCTCATTCTATTAACAGTGTCCTTTGAAAAGCAGAGGTTTTAATTTTGATGAAATTACAATTTACTGATTTTTATTTTATTGACTGTACACTGGGTATGATATCTAAAAAATCTTTGGCTAACCCAAGTTCACGAAATTTTTCTCCTATGTTTTCTTCTAGATATTTTATAGTTTTAGGTGTTACATTTAGGTCTATGATCCCTCCTCTGAGTTAAATTTTGTAATGGTGTCAGGGATTGAAATTCTGGTTTTATTTTTGTTTTTGTACATGGACATCCAATTGTTCCACTACCATTTGTTGAAAAACCATCTTCTATCCACCTTGCACTTTTCTCACACCTTTGTAAAAGATCAGTTGTCTCTATATGTGTGGGTTTATTTCTGGACTGTTTATATTCTATTCATCTATTTGTCTATCTTAGGTCAATACCACATTGTTTTGATTGCTGTAGTTCTATAATATGTTTTGAAATTAGATAGCATTACCCTTCTAACTTTGCTCTTCTCTTTCAAAGTTGCTTGCATTTCTGTATGAATTTTAGAATCAGCTTGTAAATTTCTTTTTTTAAAAAAGCCTTCTGGGTCTTTGTAGGAATGCATTGATTCTACAGATATATTGGGGAAGAATTGGCATCCTTACAAAATTTAGTCCTTCAATCCATGAAAAAGGTATCTCTCTCCATTTATTTAGGTCTTTTCTAATTTCTCTCAGTAATGGTTTCTGTTTTCAGTTTAAAGGTTTCACTTCTTTTGTCAGATCTGTTCCTAAATGTTTTATAGTTTTTGGTCTACTATAAATGGTACTTTTAAATATCTTAGCTTCCTATAGGTCATTGCAAGTATATAAAAATACAATTGATTTCTATATACTGGTCTTATATCTTGCAACTTGGCTAAACTCACTTATGAATTCTAGTAGCTTTTTGGTAAATTCTATTGAATTTTCAATATAAACAATCATGTCTTCTGCATATAAAGACAGTTTTACTTAATCCTTTGCAATCTGGATGTATTTAATTTCTCTTTCATGCTGGGTAGCACACTAGTAATAATGTTGAATAGAAGTGTTTAGACAGGGAATTCCCTGGCAGTCCAGCGGTTAGGACTCTGCATTTTCACTGCCAAGCATGGGGGTTCAATCGCTGGTAGAGGAACTAAAATCCCACAAGCCCCATGGTTCAGCCAAAAAAAAAAAAAGTGGCTAGACAGTGTTGGATTTTGTCAACTTCCTGATTGCAAAATTTATTACAAAGCTATAGTATTCAAGACTGTGTAGTACTCTTATAAAAATAAATCACAAATAAACCAATCACTTATGGTTAATTGATTTTTTTGGGGGGGCGGCCATGCTGCAAGGCTTGCAGGATCTTAGTTCCCTGACCAGGGATCGAACCTGGTCCCCCCAGCAGTGAAAGCACTGATTCCCAACCACTGGACTGCCAGGGAATTCCCTGGTCAATTGATTTTCTTCCTTCCTTCCTTTCTTTCTTTCTTTCTTTCTTTCTTTCTTTCTTTCTTTCTTTCTTTCTTTCCTTCTTTCTTTCTTTCTTTCAACATCTTTATTGGAGGATAATTGTTTTACAATGGTGTGTTAGTTTCTGCTTTATAACAAAGTGAATCAGTTATACATATGCTCCCATATCTCTTCCCTCTTGGCATCTCCCTCCCTCCCACCCTCCATATCCCACCCCTCTAGGTGGTCACAAACCACTGAGCTGATCTCCCTGTGCTATGCAGCTGCTTTGCACTAGCTATCTATTTTACGTTTGGTAGTGTATATATGTCCATGCCACTCTCTCACTTTGGCACAGCTTACCATTCCCCCTCCCCATATCCTCAAGTCCATTCTCTAGTAGGTCTGTGTCTTTATTCCCATCTTACCCCTAGGTTCTTCATGACATTTTTTTCCCCTTAGATGCCATATATATGTGTTAGCATACGGTATTTGTTTTTCTCTTTCTGACTTACTTCACTCTGTATGACAGACTCTAGGTCCATCCACCTCACTACAAAAAACCCAATTTCGTTTCTTTTTATGGCTGACTAATATTCCACTGTATATATGTGCCGCATTTTCTTTATGCATTTATCTGTTGAGGAAAATTAGGTTGCTTCCATGTCCTGTCTATTGTAAATAGAGCTGCAATGAACATTTTGGTACATGACTTTTTTTGAATTATGGTTTTCTCAGGGTATATGCCCAGTAGTGGGATTGCTGGGTCGTATGGTAGTTCTATTTTTAGTTTTTTAATGAACCTTCATACTGTTCTCCATAGTGGCTATATCAATTTACATTCCCACCAGCAGTGCAAGATTGTTCCCTTTTCTCCACACCCTCTCCAGCATTGATTGTTTCTAGATTTTTTTCATGATGGCCATTCTGACTGGTGTGAGATGATATCTCACTGTAGTTTTGATTTGCATTTCTCTAATGATTAATGATGTTGAGCATTCTTGCATGTGTTTGTTGGCAGTCTGTATATCTTCTTTGGAGAAATGTCTATTTAGGTCTTCTGCCCATTTTTGGATCGGGTTGTTTGTGTTTTTGCTATTGAGCTGCATGAGCTGCTTATAAATTTTGGAGATGAATCCTTTGTCAGTTGCTTCATTTGCAAATATTTTCTCCCATTCTGAGGGTTGTCTTTTGGTCTTGTTTATGGTTTCCTTTGCTGTGCAAAAGCTTTGAAGTTTCATTAGGTTCCATTTGTTTATTTTTGTTTTTATTTCCATTTCTCTAGGAGGTGGGTCAAAAAGGATCTTGTTGTGATTTATGTCATAGAGTGTTCTGCCTATGTTTTCCTCTAAGAGTTTGATAGTTTGTGGCCTTACATTTAGGTCTTTAATCCATTTTGAGCTTATTTTTGTGTATGGTGTTAGGGAGTGATCTAATCTCATACTTTCACAAGTACCTGTCCAATTTTCCCAGCACCACTTTTTGAAGAGGCTGTCCTTTCTCCACTATACATTCCTCCCTCCTTTATCAAAGACAAGGTGACCATATGTGCGTGGGTTTATCTCTGGGCTTTCTATTCTGTTCCATTGATCTATCTTTCTGTTTTTGTGCCAGTACCATACTGTCTTGATTACTGTAGCTTTGTAGTATAGTCTGAAATCAGGGTGTCTGATTCCTCCAGGTCCGTTTTCATTCTCAAGATTGCTTTGGGTATTCGGGGTCTTTTGTTTTTCCATACAAATTTTGAAATTTTTTGCTCTAGTTCTGTGAAAAATGCCAGTGGTAGTTTGATAGGGATTGCATTGAATTTGTAGATTGCTTTGGGTAGTAGAGTCATTTTCCAATTATTGATTCTTCCAATCCAGGAACATGGTATATCTGTCCATCTATTTGTACCATCTTTAATTACTTTCATCAGTGTCTTATAATTTTCTGCATAGAGGTCTTTTGTCTCCTTAGGTAGGTTTATTCCTAGATAATTTATTCTTTTAGTTGCAATGGTAAATGGGAGTGTTTTCTTGATTTCACTTTCAGATTTTTCATCATTAGTGTACAGGAATGCCAGAGATTTCTGTTCATTAATTTTGTATCCTGCTACGTTACCAAATTCATTGATTGGCTTTAGTAGTTTTCTGGTAGCATCCTTAGGATTCTCTATGTATAGTATCATGTCTTCTGCAAAGAGTGACAGCTTTACTTCTTCTTTTGCGATTTGGATTCCTTTTATTTCTTTTTCTTCTCTGATTGCTGTGGCTAAAACTTCCAAAACTATGTAGAATAAGAGTGGTGAGAGTGGGCAACCTTATCTTGTTCCTGATCTTAGTGGAAATGGTTTCAGTTTTTTACCATTGAGGATGATGTTGGCTGTGGGTTTGTCATACATGGCCTTTAATATGTTGAGGAAAGCTCCCTCTTTGCCTAGTTTCTGCAGGGTTTTTTCTCATAAATGGGTGTTGAATTTTGTTGAAAGCTTTCTCTGCATCTATTGAGGTGATCATATGTTTTTCTCCTTCAATTTGTTAATATGGTGTATAACGTTGATTGATTTGTGTATATTGAAGAATCCTTGCATTCCTGGAATAAACCCCACTTGATCATGGTGTATGATCCTTTTAGTGTGTTGTTGGATTCTGTTTGCTAGTATTTTGTTGAGGATTTTGCATCTATGTTCATCAGTGACATTGGCCTGTATTTTTCTTTCCTTGTGACATCTTTGTCTGGTTTTGGTATCAGGGTGATTGTGGTCTTGTAGAATGAGTTTAGGAGTGTTCCTCCCTCTGCTATATTTTGGAAGAGTTTGAAAAGGATAGGTGTTAGGTCTTCTCTAAATGTTTGATAGAATTGCATGTGAAGCCATCTGGTCCTGGCCTTTTGTTTGTTGGAAGATTTTTAATCACAGTTTCAATTTCAGTGCTTGTGTTTGGTCTGTTTATATTTTCTATTTCTTCCTGGTTCCCTCTCAGCAGGTTGTGCATTTCTAAGAATTTGTCCATTTCTTCCAGGTTGTCCATTTTATTGCCATAGAGTTGTTTGTAGTAATCTCTCATGATCCTTTGTATTTCTGCAGTGTCAGTTTTTACTTCTCCTTTTCATTTCTAATTCCATTGATTAGAGTCTTCTCCCTATTTTTCATAATGAGTCTGGCTAATGGTTTATCAATTTTGTTTATCTTCTCAAAGAACCAGCTTTTAGTTTTATTGATCTTTGCTATCATTTCCTTCATTTCTTTTTCATTTATTTCTGATCTGATCTGTATAATTTCTTTCCATCTGCTAACTTTCGGGTTTTTTTGTTCTTCTTTCTCTAATTGCTTTAGCTGCAAGGTTAGGTTTTTTATTTGAGACGTTTCCTGTTTCTTAGGATGGGATTGTATTGCTATAAACTTCCCTCTTAGAACTGCTTTTCCTGCATCCCATAGGTTTTGGGTTGTCGTGTGTCCATTGTCATTTGTTTTTAGGTATTTTTTGATTTCCACTTTGATTTCTTCAGTGATCACTTCGTTATTAAGTAGTGTATTGTTTAGCCTCCATGTGTTTGTATTTTTTACACATCTTTTCCTGTAATTGATGTCTAGTCTCATAGCATTGTGTTTGGAAAAGATACTTGATACGATTTCAATTTTCTTAAATTTACCAAGGCTTGATTTGTGACCCAAGATATGATCTATCCTGGAGAATGTTCCATGAGCACTTGAGAAAATGTGTATTCTGTTGTTTTTGGATGGAATGTCCTATAAATATCAATTAAGTCCATCTTGTTTAATGTATCATTTAAAGCTTGTGTTTCCTTATTTATTTTCATTTTGGATGATCTGTCCATTGGTGAAAGTGGGGTGTTAAAGTCCCCTACTATGATTGTGTTACTGTCAATTTCCCCTTTTATGGCTGTTAGTATTTGCCTTATGTATTGAGGTGCTCCTATGTTGGGTGCATAAATATTTACAATTGTTATATTTTCTCCTTGGTGGTCAACTGATTTTTGACAAAGGAACTTTTCAATGGAAAATAGTCATTTTTTCAACAAACAGCACTGAGTCAACTGGGTATACACATGAAAAAGAAAGAAGTTGGATCCCCACTTCACATCATACACAACAATTAATTCAAAATAGACCGAATACCTAAGTGGAGAAGCTAAATCTATAAAACTCTTAGAAGAAAACATGGGCCCTGGAGGAAGATGGGGGAAGAGTAAGACGCAGAGATCACCTTCCTCCCCAGAGATACATCAGAAATTCATCTACACGTGGAACAACTCCTACAGAACACCTACTGAACGCTGACAGAAGACCTCAGACCCCCCAAAAGTCAAGAAACTCCCCACATACCTGGGTAGGGCAAAAGAAAAAAAGAATAAACAGAGACAATAGGATGGGGACGGGACCTGCACCAGTGGGAGGGAGCCGTGAAGGAGGGAAGGTTTCTACACACTGCAAGCCCCTTCGTGGGCGGAGACTGCAGGTGGCGGAGGGGGAAAGCTTTGGAGTAGCGGAGGAGAGCACAGCAACAGGGGTGCGGAGGGCAAAGCGGAGAGATTCTGGCACAGAGGATCAGTGCCCTCAGGCACACACCAGCCCGAGAGGCTTGTCTGCTCGGCCGCCGGGGCGGGCGGGGCTGGGAGCTGAGGCTCGGGTATCGGCTTTCAGTCAGAGCGCAGGGAGAGGACTGGGGCTGGCGGCAGGAAGAGAGCCTGAAGGGGTTAGTGCACCAAGGCTAGCCCAGAGGGAGTCCGTGGAAAGGGTCTGGAGCTGCCGAAGAGGCAAGAGACTTTTTTCCCTTTTGTTTCCTGGTGCGCGAGGAGAGGACATTAAGAGGGCTGCTTGGGGAAGCGCTGGAGACAGGCGCGAGCTGCGGGTAAGGCGCGGACCTCGGAGACGGGCGTGGGATGCTGGGGCTGCTGCTGCCACCGCCGCCACAGGGCCTGTGTGCGAGCTCGGGTCACCGTCCGCCCCGACTTCCAGGGGGCCTGTGCACCCCGCCACTGCCGGGGTCCCGGGACCCGGGGACGGCTTTCCCGGGAAAGCGCACGGAGCGCCACGGGCTGCTGCAATGTCACGTCAGCCTCCGCCGCCGCAGGCCCGCCCCACACTGCGTGCCCCTCCCTCCCCTCTGCCTGAGTGAGCCAGAGCCCCCGAATCAGCGGCTCCTTTAAACCCATCCTGTCTGAGCGAAGAACGGACGCCCTCCGGCGACCTACGCACAGAGGCGGGGCCAGGTCCAAGGCTGAGACCCAGGATCTGTGAGAGCAGAGACAAGGAAATCTCTCTGTGCAGCCTCGGAGGCAGCGGATTAAAGCTCCACGGTGCATTTGATGTGCCCTCCGTCTGTGGAGTGCATGAATGGACAGCGAATCATCCCAAATTGAGGAAGTGGACTTGGAGGACAAGATTTAAGACTTCCCCCCCTTTTCGTCTTTTTACAACGAATTATTCCAAAGTAAGGAGGTGGACTTAGAGAGCAAGATTTCAGACTTCTTGCCCTTTTCCTCTTTTTACAATGAATTATCCCAAATTGAGGAGGTGGGCTTGGAGAGCAAGATTTTTGATTTTTCCCCCTGCTCTCTTTTTGTGAATGTGTATGTGTAATCTTCTGTGTAAGATTCTCTCTGTATAGCTTTGCTTCCACCATATGTCCCAGGGTTCTATCTGTCCGTTTTTTTTTTTCTTTTTTCAATAATTACTTTCTAATTTTAATAATGCTACTATATTTCATACTTTATTCTATTTTACTTTACCTGCTCTTTCTATTTTTCCTACCTTCCCTTCCTCCCTCCCTCCCTCCGCTCTTCCTTTCCTTCTTTCTTTTTCTTTCCTCCCTCCCTCCCACCCTTCTTCTTTCCACTTTCTTTTTCTTTCCTTCCTCCCTCCCTCCCTCCAGTCTTTCTTTCTTTCTTTCCTTCCTCCCTCCCTCCCTCCCTTCTTCCATTCACTCTTCCTTTTGCTTTCATTGCTCCCTCCCTCCCTCCTTTCTTTCCTTCTTTCTTTCCATCCTTCCTCACTCCCTCCCTCCTTTCTTTCTTTCTTCCTTCCTTCCTTCCTTGCTTCCCTTCTTCCTTTCTTTCCCTCTCTCTTTCTTTCTTCTACTAATTCTTTCTTTCTGCTTTTTCTCCCTGTTATTCTGAGCCGGGTGGATGAAAGGCTCTTGGTGCTGCAGCCAGGAGCCAGTGCTGTGCCTCTGAAGTGGAAGAGCCAACTTCAGGACACGGGTCCACAAGAGACCTCCCAGCTCCACATAATATCAAGCAGCGAAAATCTCCCAGAGATCTCCATCCCAACACCAGCACCCAGCTTCAGTCAACGACCAGCAAGCTACAGTGCTGGTCACCCTATGCCAAGCAACTAGCAGGGCAGGAACACAACCCCACCCATTAGCAGAGAGGCTACCTAAAAACATAATAAGGCCATAGGCACCCCAAAACACACCACCAGACGTGGACCTGTCCACCAGAAAGACAAGATCGAGCCTCACCCACCAGAACACAGGCATTAGTCCCCCCCACCAGGAAGCCTACACAACCTACTGAAACAACCTTAGCCACTGGGGACAGACACCAAAAACAACGGGAACTACGAATCTGCAGGCTGCAAAAAGGAGACCCCAAACACAGTAACATAAGCAAAATGAGAAGACAGAAAAACACACAGCAGGTGAAGGAGCAAGATAAAAACCTACCAGACCTAACAAATGAAGAGGTAATAGGCAGCCTACCTGAAAAAGAATTCAGAATAATGATAGTAAAGCTGATCCAAGATTCTATTTCCAAGATCCATAATCTTGGAAATAGAATAGACAAAATGCAAGAAACAGTTAACAAGGGCCTAGAAGAACTAAAGATGAATCAAGCATCAATTAAAAACACAATAAATGAAATGAAAAATACTCTAGATGGGATCAATAGCAGAATAACTGAGGCAGAAGAATGGATAAGTGAGGTGGAAGATAAAATAGTGGAAATAACTGATGCAGAGCAAAATAAAGAAAAAGGAATGAAAAGAACAGAGGACAGTCTCAGAGACCTCTGGGACAACATTAAACACACCAGCATTCCAATTATAGGGGTTCCAGAAGAAGAAGAGAAAAAGAAAGGGACTGAGAAAATATTTGAAGAGATTATAGTTGAAAACTTCCCTAATATGGGAAAGGAAATAGTTAATCAAGTCCAGGAGGCAAAGAGAGTCCCATACAGAATAAATCCAAGGAGAAACACAGCAAGCCACATATTAATCAAACTGTCACAAATTAAACACAAAGAAATCATATTAAAAGCAGCAAGGGAAAAACAACAAATAACACACAAGGGAATCCCCATCAGGTTAACACCTGATCTCTCAGCAGAAACTCTACAAGCCAGAAGGGAGTGGCAGGACATAATTAAAGTGATGAAGGAGAGAAACCTGTAACCAAGACTACTCTACCCAGCAAGGATCTCATTCAGATTTGATGGAGAAATTAAAACGTTTACAGACAAGCAAAAGCTGAGAGAGTTCAGCACCACCAAACCAGCTTTACAACAAATGCTAAAGGAACTTCTCTAGGCAAGAAACACAACAGAAGGAATATACCTATAATAACGAACCCAAAGCAATTAAGGAAATGGGAATAGGAACATACATATCAATAATTACCTTAAATGTAAATGGACTAAATGCTCCCACCAAAAGACACAGAGTGGCTGAATGGATACAAAAACAAGACCCATATATATGCTGTCTACCAGAGACCCACTTCAGACCTAGAGACACATACAGATTGAAAGTAAGGGGATGGAAAAAGATATTCCATGCAAATGGAAATCAAAAGAAAGCTGGAGTAGCAATTCTCATATCAGACAAAATAGACTTCAAAATAAAGACTATTAGAAGAGACAAAGAAGGACACTACATAACGATAAGGGGATCGATCCAAGAAGAAGATATAACAATTGTAAATATTTATGCACCCAACATAGGAGCACCTCAATACATAAGGCAAATAATAACAGCCATAAAAGGGGACAGCGACAGTAATGCAATCATAGTAGGGGACTTTAACACCCCACTTTCACCAATGGACAGATCATCCAAAATGAAAATAAATAAGGAAACACAAGCTTTAAATGATACATTAAACAAGATGAACTTAGTTGATATTTTTAGGACATTCCATCCAAAAACAACAGAATACACATTTTTCTCAAGTGCTCATGGAACATTCTCCAGGATAGATCATATCTCGGGTCACAAATCAAGCCTTGGTAAATTTAAGAAAATTGAAATTGTATCAAGTATCTTTTCTGACCACAATGCTATGAGACTAGACATCAATTACAGGAAAAGATCTGTAAAAAATACAAACACATGGAGGCTAAACAATACACTACTTAATAACGAAGTGATCACTGAAGAGATCAAAGAGGAAATAAAAAGATACCTAGAAACAAATGACAATGGAGACACGACGACCCAAAACCTATGGGACACAGCAAAAGCACCTCTAAGGGGGAAGTTTATAGTAATACAATCCCACCTTAAGAAACCGGAAACATTTCGAGTAAACAACCTGACCCTTCACCTAAAGCAATTAGAGAAAGAAGAACAAAAAAACCCCAAATTTAGCAGAAGGAAAGAAATCATAAAGATCAGATCAGAAATAAATGAAAAAGAAATGAAGGAAACGATAGCAAAGATCAACCAAACTAAAAGCTGGTTCTTTGAGAAGATAAACAAAATTGACAAACCATTGGCCAGACTCATCAAGAAAAGAAGGGAGAAGACTCAAATCAATAGAATTAGAAATGAAAAAGGAGAAGTAACAACTGGCACTGCAGAAATACAAAAGATCATGAGAGATTACTATAAGCAACTCTATGCCAATAAAATGGACAACCTGGAAGAAATGGACAAATTCTTAGAAATGCACAACCTGCCAAGACTGACTCAGGAAGAAATAGAAAATATGAATAGACCAATCACAAGCACTGAAATTGAAAGTGTGATTAAAAGTCTTCCATCAAACAAAAGCCCAAAACGAGATGGCTTCACAGGCGAACTCTATCAAACATTTAGAGAAGACCTAACACCCATCCTTCTCAAACTCTTCCAAACAATATCAGAGGAAGGAACACTCCCAAACTCATTCTATGAGGCCACCATCACCTTGATACCAAAACCAGGCAAGGATGTCACAAAGAAAGAAAACTACAGGCCAATATCACTGATGAACATAGATGCAAAAATCCTCAACAAAATACTAGCAAATAGAATCCAACAGCACATTAAAAGGATCATATACCATGATCAAGTGGGGTTTATTCCAGGAATGCAAGGATTCTTCAATATACACAAATCAATCAATGTGATACACCATATTAACAAGTTGAAGGAGAAAAACCATATGATCATCTCAATAGATGCAGAGAAAGCTTTCGACAAAATTCAACACCCATTTATGATAAAAACCCTGCAGAAAGTAGGCATAGAGGGAACTTTCCTCAACATAATAAAGGCCATATATGACAAACCCACAGCCAACATAGTCCTCAGTGGTGAAAAACTGAAACCATTTCCACTAACATCAGGAACAAGACAAGGTTGCCCACTCTCACCACTCTTATTCAACCTAGTTTTGGAAGTTTTAGCCACAGCAATCAGAGAAGAAAAGGAAATAAAAGGAATCCAAATTGGAAAAGAAGAAGTAAAGCTGTCACTGTTTGCACATGACATGATACTATACATAGGGAATCCTAAAGATGCTACCGAAAAACTACTAGAGCTAATCAATGAATTTGGTAAAGTAGCAGGATACAAAATTAATGTACAGAAATCTCTGGCATTCCTGTACACTAATGATGAAAAATCTGAAAATGAAATCAAGAAAACACTCCCATTTACCATTGCAACAAAAAGAATAAAATATCTAGGAATAAACCTACCTAAGGAGACAAAAGACCTGTATGCAGAAAATTATAAGACACTGATGAAAGAAATTAAAGATGATACAAATAGATGGAGAGTTGTACCATGTTCTTGGATTGGAAGAATCAACATTGTGAAAATGACTCTACTACCCAAACCAATCTACAGATTCAATGCAATCCCTATCAAACTACCACTGGCATTTTTCACAGAACTAGAGCAAAAAATTTCAAAATTTGTATGGAAAAACAAAAGACCCCGAATATCCAAAGCAATCTTGAGAATGAAAATGGACCTGGAGGAATCAGGCTCCTTGATTTCAGACCATACTACAAAGCTACAGTAATCAAGACAGTATGGTACTGGCACAACAACAGAAAGATAGATCAATGGAACAGGATAGAAAGCCCAGAGATAAACCCACGCACATATGGTCACCTTGTCTTTGATAAAGGAGGGAGGAATGTATAGTGGAGAAAGGACAGCCTCTTCAAAAATTGGTGCTGGGAAAACTGGACAGGTACTTGTGAAAGTATGAGATTAGATCACTCCCTAACACCATACACAAAAATAAGCTCAAAATGGATTAAAGACCTAAATGTAAGGCCACAAACTATCAAACTCTTAGAGGAAAACATAGGCAGAACACTCTATGACATAAATCACAGCAAGATCCTTTTTGACCCACCTCCTAGAGAAATGGAAATAAAAACAAAGATAAACAAATGGGACCTAATGAAACTTCAAAGCTTTTGCACAGCAAAGGAAACCATAAACAAGACCAAAATACAACCCTCAGAATGGGAGAAAATATTTGCAAATGAAGCAACTGACAAACGATTCATCTCCAAAATTTATAAGCAGCTCATGCAGCTCAATAGCAAAAAAACAAACAACCCAATCCAAAAATGGGCAGAAGACTTTAATAGGCATTTCTTCAAAGAAGATATACAGACTGCCAACAAACACATGAAAGAATGCTCAACATCATTAATCATTAGAGAAATGCAAATCAAAACTACAATGAGATATCATCTCACACCAGTCAGAATGGCCATCATCAAGAAATCTAGAAACAATCAATGCTGGAGAGGGTGTGGAGAAAAGGGAACACTCTTGCACTGCTGGTGGTAATGTGAATTGGTACAGCCACTATGGAGAACAGTATGGAGGTTCCTTAAAAAAAAAACAAATAGAACTACCATATGACCCAGCAATCCCACTACTAGGCATATACCCTGAGAAAACCATAATTCAAAAAGAGACATGTACCAAAATGTTCATTGCAGCTCTATTCGCAATAGCCCAGAGCTGGAAACAACCTAAGTGTCCATCATCAGATGAATGGATAAAGAAGATGTGGCACATATATACAATGGAATATTACTCAGCCATAAAAAGAAACGAAACTGAGCTATTTGTAATGAGGTGGATAGACCTAGAGTCTGTCATACAGAGTGAAGTAAGTCAGAAAGAGAAAGACAAATACCGTATGCTAACACATATATATGGAATTAAAAAAAAGGTCATGAAGAACCAGGGGTAAAACGGGAATAAAGACACAGACCTACTTGAGAATGGACTTGAGGATATGGGGAGGGGGAAGGGTAAGCTGTGACAAAGTGAAAGAGAGGCATGGACATATATACACTACCAAACCTAAGGTAGATAGATAGTGGGAAGCAGCCGCAGAGCACAGGGAGATCAGCTCGGTGCTTTGTGACCGCCTGGAGGGGTGGGATGGGGAGGGTGGGAGGGAGGGAGATGCATGAGGGAAGGGATGTGGGAACAGATGTATATGTATGACTGATTCACTTTGTTATAAAGCAGAAACTAATAAAAAAAAAGAAAAAAGAAGAAGAAAACATAGGTGTAAATATTTCTGACTTTGGTTCCTTATGTATAATAAAACGAAACAAAACAAAAAACAGAACTTCATTGAAATTAAACACTTCTGTGCTTTAGAGGACACCATCAAGAAAGTATTTGCAAATCATATATCTGATAAGGATCTAGTATCTAGAATATATATAAAGTGATACAACTCAACAATAAAAGACAAACAATCCAATGTAAAAAAGGGCAAAGTGTTCAAATAAACATTTCTCAGAAGAAGATATGAAAATGGCCAGTAAGCACATGAAAAGATGCTCAATATCATTAGCCATTAAGGAAATGCAAATAATAACCACTATGAGATAACACTTCACACTCACTATGATGCCTATAATCAAGAAGACAGAAAATAACAAGTGTTGTCAAGGATGTGGCAAAATTGGAACCCTCATACATAGCTGGTAGGAATATAAAATGGTACAGCTGCTTTGGAAAACGGTTTGGCAGTTTCTAAAAGAGTTGAACATAGAGTTGCCGTGTGACACTACAATTTCACTCTTAGTTGTATACTCAAGACAGTTAAAAATATATGTCCTCACAAAAACTTGTACATGAATATTTGTGCCACTATTATTCATAATAGTCAAAAGATGGAAACAATCCAAATACCCATCAGCTTACAAGTGATGTAAGCTATAACAAAATGTGTTATATTCATGCAATAGGTATTATTTAGCCATAAAAAATGAAGAGCTGTTTCATGTTATAACATGTATAAACCTTGAAGATATTATGCTAAGTGAAAGAAGCCTGTCACAAAATGTTACATATTGTATGATTCCATTTATATGAAGTGTGCAGAATAGGCACATCCAGAGACAAAAGTACATTGGTGGTTGGGGGAGGGGTATGGGGAGTGACTGGTTGTACAACTTTGTGAATATACCCATAACCACTGAATTGTACACTTTGAAGGGTTATGGTATGTGAATTATATCTCAATTTTTTTAAAAAGAATTTTTGTGTAGTGAATAGCCATGGAAAAGTGATAGTATTTTCCTCCTGAGATGACTACCCATTATAAGGTGACAAATTCAGCATTCCTCTCTTAAGATACACCCTATTGCATGGGCAGGTATCTTTCCAGCCCTCTCTGCATCACCCTCTGGGAAATCGTGCTCAAGAACCTGGTACAAGTGCAGACACTCTAGCAAATGCTATTGTTGGTGTTAATAAACTGTCCTTTGTCTCTGACCCCAGCGTCTTTTGCCAGCATCTATGAAACTGTGCCAAACTTGTTAACTTGTACATAGGGTAGAATCTCAGACTCTTCAAAGTTCTTGACAAGGACCATAAAATTAATTTAGTTCAACTTTCTCATTTTACATATTTCAAAGCTAAATCACATAACTATGTATTTTATTTCAAGAAAGCCAAGGAAGAAGAAATCAATAGGAAGAAAAAATTGGTTTCTTTATGGAATGGGTTTATCAGCCCTTGACAACTTCATCCTTAATTTGTTAGCATTTGTCATGCCATATTTCTTTTTATTTGTATAACGAAGATTCACTGGTATATGTAGAGATCTGTGATCAACTTATCCTTGGTTATCAGGAAAATGGTGGTATTATGAAAAATAATTTAGACACCATTGGATGGTTCTTGAAGTGTATCATAACTTCAGGATAACTTTTATAAAATAGGTATCTGCTAAGTGATACAGTGCTTGATAATATATAGGGTTATTTCACTACTTCTGTACCCTGGTGCTTTTTTTTTATAACTATTTTATTTTTATTTTTGGCTGTGTTGGGTCTTCGTTGCTGCATGGGCTTTCTCTAGTTGCAGCGAGTGGGGGCTACTCTTTGTTGCAGTGAGCGGAGTTCTCATTGTGGTGGCTTCTCTGGTTGTGGAGAACAGGCTCTAGGTACGTGGACTTCAGTAGCTGTGGCTCATGGGCTCTAGAGCACAGGCTCAGTAGTTGTGGTGCATGGGCTTATTTGCTCTGCAGCATGTGGGATCTTCCCAGACCAGGGCTCGAACTCGTGTCCCCTGCCTTGGCAGGCGGATTCTTAACCACTGCGCCACCAGGGAAGCCCCTGTACCCTGGTTCTTATATATTATTAGGGATTGTTCTAGTTCTTGGCAACAATTCATGTATAGTTTGTTTATTTTTAAAAAACTGTCCTTGAATTTCAGAGTTCTTACATATATCCTTGTGTTCAATGGTGGCTTAGCTTATAATATCTTATCAAAATAGATTTTTAATTTGTGTAACACACTCTGCAAGGTCATGATCATCATATTATGACAAAAAATGAACATATTTCTGCTGAATTTTTGCTACAAATATAAACAGCACTTTACAAAGTTTTTATTAAAAAGAATATCTACATGGAATGGGTCTTAAGACTTTAGGCAAAAATTAAATAGATGAATAAATTTTCTTGAAAATAATAAGCTCTAATACTTTATGCAATAGTATTAATTAGGCAGTATTCTAGAGCTTAATATATTCCTTTATCTTGGTTGGGTCACCATGGGTCTAGCTGAATTTGCTCCTTCAACATTGCAACTCCTCTGTAATAATATTTAGCACATTTTATTGTACTTCCTTGTTTATATTGATTCCCCTCCTCCAGACTGCAAACTCCTCAAGAAATGTGTTTGTCTTTCCAGCTCTAGGACCTATGCCAGTGCCTGGAACAGAGTAGGCATCCAGAAATGAACATTGATCCCCCAGGCAGATTATACCTTTAGAAAGGTAACTCACAGTCAACTAGATTGTGCAAAAAATCCAATTTTTAAATTTATATTAGATGATATATATTTACAGGGACCTTTCTTTGTATTAATATGTGTGGAAACCTGAAATAATAACTGTTAATGGGCTGAATTGCTTATCCTCCCAAAATTCATATGTTGAAGTCTTTTTTTTTTAATTGAAGTATAGTTGATTTATAATTGTGTGTTAGTTTCTGGTGTACAGCAAAGTGATTCAGTTATACATATATATACATATTCTTTTTCATATTATTTTCCAGTATAGTTTTTTTATAGGATATTGAATATAGTTCCCTGTGCTATACAGTAGGACCTTGTTGTTTATCTATTTTATATATAGTAGTTTGTATCTGCTAATTCCGACCTTCTAATTTATCCCTCTCCCACTCCCTTTCCCCTTTGGTAACCATAAATTTGTCTTCTATGTCTGTGAGTCTGTTTCTGTTTCGTAAATAAGTTCATTTGTGTCATCATATATTGAAGTCTTAACCCCTGGTATCTCAGACTATAACTGTATTTGAAGATAGAGTCTTTAAAAAGGTAGATAAAATGAAATGAAGTCATTAGGGTGGGCCCTAATCCAATATGACCCATGCTCTTATAAAAAGAGATTAGGACAGAGAGACACACAGAGGGAAGATCATGTGAACACAGAGAGAAGACGGCTATATTCCAACTGAGGAGAGGCCTGAGAAGAAACTGACCTTACCGATGCTTTGATCTCAGATTTCTAGCCTCCAGAATTGTGAGAAAATAAATTTCTTTTTAATCCACCAGTCAGTGGCACTTGGTTAAGGCAGCCCTAGCAACTAATACAATAGCTAGCAAACTAATGCAGTAACTAAAAGATTGGTTTGGTAAGTATGGAATTTAAAAAAAGAAAGAAATCTCATGGTTCTCTGGGAATATTTTATATACACTACATTAGAGCTTCTTCTCCTCTACAGAACTTATACCTTTATAGTAACCCAGTATTTATTTATTTTCTCTAGTATCTTTCTTTTATATAAATTTATGCACACACACTGACAATTCCTTATTCTCTCTCTAGGTTTCATGGTTCTTTTCTTTAACAACATAATCCCTCAGTTCCTGGGTGGAATCACAGTAGAAGTAACAGTTTATTTCCTCATCACACATCTTATATTCTGTAAAGCATCTTCTAACTTCTGTGTAACCAGGGGCTATCATCTGCTACTCCTGCCTTACTGACTTACTAGCACAGTATGTGAGCCAGGAAATGTATCTTAGAAAACTATGAATGATAAATGGAATTAGTGGATCAACAAAGAGAAAAGTTAGTTATCTTATGAAATCTTATTATTCTTCAGGTTTAATTTCAGAACCAGAATTGACTTAATTTTATCACAGGAAAGGACCTTGTATAGTAGTCTTTTCAAAGGAGGCAGTTGTTTTATGATGTGATTTGTTTCCTAGAAAAATTACAAGGAATGAATAGAAATAGTTACAGCTTTCCTCAAAACAAAGTAATATGTTACAATCTTTTGAAGTTAAAGTGCATTTCCGGCAAGATATACCCAACTCTGGAGACCCATATAGATAGCTGCTCTGACAAAATACAAAATCTATTAGCCAATTTCTCAGAAGAATAATATTTCTAGCCATAGCAGAATATTCATAGGCCATCAAATTTAGTTTGAGAGTACATCCCCGGGATTCCATAAGGACACAAATTAATTCTCAAGAGTAATCAATTTCACAATGAACTTCAAATTGTGTGTTTCCAAACATATAGTTATCTTTTTTATGGAGACATAGATAGAAATATTTTCTGATTGAACAGTAGACAATGGATCGATTTGAGATTTCCTCTTTTCAGGATAAAAATTATGGGAAACATGGACATTTTTATCCCTGAAATTACTGATCAAATGAAAAACTAAACATTCAGTGACTTCAGGTAAGAGGAATTCACTAGGAAGAGTTGAGTATAAAGTGCCAGGTAACCAATAAAATGTGAAAACAAAATCAGGGGGATTCATGAGTGTGCTGTTTTTGTTGGCTGTTGTTATTGTGTTGAGGACCACATTCAATCAACCAAATCAACTGTTGACTTCTTTTTCATCAGGGTGCCTGTATTTGACATAGTTCCAGCTCAGAGGAAAACTGCTTTCCTCTTAGTCTTATCTGGCTCATTTTTCCTTTCTAATGACGGAAAACAGATGGTGTCATTATACTTTTGCAAAATCTCCCTATTCCCCATTTTCCCACTAGGCCTTCCTGCTAAAACTGGCAAGAAGAGAGTAGCAACTTGAAGATCACAATTCTTTGATTTCATCATCTCCAAAGCCTTTTCTCTCCATTCCACTTTAGCCAAATGTTCCCATAGTCACACCCTAGTTTGTACAAAATTTAGCACGCAAACCATCTACTTCAGCATCACTTATAGAGAACTTGTTTAAAATGCGGATTCCTCATGCACCCCACCCGAATGATTCTGATTCAGTAGGTCTAAGGTGGAACCCAATAATATTCAATTTGATAAAGCCCCTCTGTGATTCTTATGCAAGTGAATTGTTGACCACACTTAGAGGAACACAACTCTAGACAGGTGTGTATCATAGTGGGAGATAGTTGAGAGAACTCTCATTTGAAGTCCTCTGTTTTCCTTGTAAAATAGGTGTTTGTCTTCTTTCCTGATACTCATCCCATTAGAACACTTCTATACATCCATCAATATCCAAACCAAAGTAAAACCTTTTTAACTTCTCCCTACCCAGTTTATCAATCTTATTTTGAGTCACTAGGGTATCTCATGCGTATGTTTATTATGGTTCTTCTCATACATGGTAACAACTGCTTCTGTCTCCTTAAATCTTAGTGTTCCTTAGGGTTTTGTTGTTTGTCTTCCTCTTTCCTTACTCTTCATACATTCCTTGGGCAATATCATCTGTGCCCATGGATTCAACTATCACCCCTTAAACTAATGACTTTCAAATCAGTAACTCTAGCTCATGTATCTCTCTGAATCTCCAGATCCATACTTCCATTGGTCTACTGGGCATCTTTACATGATTGTTTATAGATATCCCATGTCTCAGTATCAAAAACTGAATTAGTTTTCTTCCTGTGTCCCCAACCTCTTCCCCAAACCTGTTCCTCCTCTTCTATTCTTCTGAATGGCACCACCATGTACTTAGTTGTTGAAGGCAGAAATTAAGCAATCATTAATTTCAGGAAGCAGTCATTCTTCCCCCCCTCATTCCCTCATTTAATACTGTCGACCTTTTTCTGAGATATATCTCGAATCTCTATTCTCCACTCCCTCACTGCTACTACATTGGGTAAAAGATAGTTTATTATAGTATATGGTAGTTTATGGTAGAGCCAAGAGTAAATAAAGATGTTACTTGGTAAAAAGCAAGTATGTATATATATATATATATATGGATTCTTCAAAAAAAATCTTCTGTATTTATTCCATTCCTAAAGATGTTGAAAAGATAATTAGAAAGAGGGAAGTACAGAGGTACAGAGTAATATGTTAGCCAAATCCTCATCTTTCATAGCATGGAGTAGATAAATAGTGTCTAAGATCGATAAATTAGGAAATGGCAGAGCAATATGTTAAAAATAGCACAGGAATACAATGAGCCAAGTCCAGAATGTGGGATATTCCTTAGCACAAGTGACCTGGATTATTAAGAAAAAATAAATGGCATGGGAAAATGAGATAAGGGAACTATTATAGATTATTAGAGACTTAAGAAACATACCAACATAATGCAATATGCTGATTTTGTTTAGATACTAACTTAAATAAACAAAAAGATATTTTAGGGATAGTTGGGAAAATTTGAACACAGATTGGGTACTGGATGTTATTAAGTAATTATGATAAAGGTATTGGGATTATGTTTTTAAAAATTCTCCTCGGGCTTCCCTGGTGGTGCAGTGGTTGGGAGTCTGCCTGCCGATGCAGGGGACACGGGTTTGTGCCCCGGTCTGGGAAGATCCCACATTCCGTGGAGTGGCTGGGCCCGTGAGCCATGGCCACTGAACCTGCCTGTCCGGAGCCTGTGCTCCACAACGGGAGAGGCCACAGTGGTGAGAGACCCATGTACCACACACACACACACACACACACACAAAATTCTCCTCAATCTTGTATAGATACATACCAAAGTGTATGGGTGAAAAGATACAACGTCAAATATTTGCTTTAAAATACTCCAGGTCAAACCGTATACAAAAATTAACTCAAAATGGATCATAGACCTAAATGTGAAAGTCTAAAACTATAAAAATGCTAGAAGAAAACATAGGAAAAATATTTTAAATCTTGGCTTTGGCAAAGATTTCTTAGCTATGATGCCCAAAACACAATACATAAAACAACAAACTGACAAATTGGACTTCATCAACATTAAAACTTCATGCTATTCAAATGATACTGTTAGGAGGATAAAAGGACAAACCAAGCACTGGGAGAAAATCTTTGCAAAGCATATATTTGATAAACGATTGTATACAGAATATATAAAGAACTCCTAAAATTCAATAATAAGTAAACAACCTGATAATAAAATGGGTGTGAGAAAAGAGTTAGCATAGCAGGTCTTATTACTCACTCCTCACATATCTCCAGGAGAACTTGGAGCCATTACTGAATATTGGACACCCTTTGCAAATGTGGTATCTGGATGGTTCTTTATGTTAACGATTAAGGATTTTATTGTGTATACCTGAAACAGTGGACCATGTTATACTGTCTTGTCCGGATTGCTTTGCACAAACATCAAGTTGATTACATACACCTGACTTCATTGTTTGGTCCTGAGTTCTGGTTGCCATAGCTGGTTGCATAGCAGGATGTGTCCATGTACCCAGCCGTCAATAAAAGCCTTGGACTCTGAGACTTCAACTCTGAGGCTTTCCTACACAGATGTCCCTATAGTTCACAGCCAGAGAAAAAAGTATGTCCTCTGGGACTCCAGATGAGAAAGAACTTGGAAAGCCTGTGCCTAACCACTCTGAACTCCACCCAGTAGATATCTTGTTCCTATTGCTCGTGCTCTATAAACTTGTTCTGTAACAGATGTTAGCCATGAGTAAAACCTGTTGCTGAGTCTTGTGAGTCCTTCTAGTAAATTAGCAAATGTGATGGTGGTCTTGAGACACTTGAGACGATGGGAAAATAATTTGAACAGAAGCTTCACCATAGAAGATCTGAGTGGCTAAGTACGTTCAGAGCTGCATAATAATATTAGTCATCTGGAAAATGCAAAATAAACCACAATGAGATATTGTTTTATACCTTTTGGAATGATTAAAACTAAAAAGATTGATAATAATAAGTGCAAGGAGGTAGAGGAATTGAAACTCTCATACACTGAATGTATAAATATGAAATGGTACAACCATTTTGGGAAAACAGTTTGGCAGTTTCTTGAAGTTCTGCACATGGCTACCACACAATTCAGCCATCCCACTCCCATATATTTACCCAAGGGAAAAGAAAGCATGTGTTTGTACAAAGGATTATACATGTTCATAACAGTTTTATTTGTAATATGTCAAAACTGCAAACAATCCAAATGTCCTTCTAGAAGTGAATGGATAAACTAATTGTTGTATATTCATCTATCAATGGATAACTACTCAGCAACCAAAATAAAAGAACTATGGATCCACACAATGTGGATAAATCTCAAAATAATTATACTTAGTGAAAGAAGCCAGACAAAAAGAGTACATATCGTATGATTCCATTTATTTAGAACTCTAGAAAATATCAACTATAGTGTCAAAAGCAGATCAGTGGTTTCCAGATTGAGGAAGGGGTGTGGGGAGAGGCAGAGGATATGAGAAAACATTTTGGGATAAGGGATGTGTTCCTTACTTTGTGGCGATGGTTTCATGGCTGTATACATATGTAGGAAGTTGTGAAATTGTACACTTTTTTTTTTTCAGAATCATGGTGGGTGTAATGTAGCTTTATTTATTTATTTATTTATTTATTTATTTGGCTGCATTGGGTCTTAGTTGAGGCATGGGGGAATTTTCGTTGCAGCATGCGGGATCTTTTTGTTGCGGTGCACGGGCTCTTCATTGCAGTGCGCGGGCTTCTCTCTAGTTGTGGCACGTGGGCTCCGGGGTGCGCGGGCTCAGTAGTTGCAGAGCACAGGCTTAGTTGCCCCATGGCATGTGGGATCTTATTTCCCCGACCAGGGATGGAACCAGAGTCCGTTGCATTGGTAGGTGGAAGTCCCTGTACATGTTTAAATATGTGCAACTCATTGTATGTCAATTATATAAAAAACAAAACTAACAAATGCCATTTAGGAAAAAGGTAGCCCCGTGTTACAAATTCCACCTTATCTCCTGTGTTCCCAGCAACCTAAATTGTTTCATTTGCAAACAACAGAACAAAGGAATAGTGTTTCCAGGCATTGAGCAAGGAAGAGAGGAGCTGAATATTGGAATTAAAAGTTACACTTGACCCCTGCCCCAAGGACTGTTTAGCTAAGGGGATAAACCTGAAACTCTAAGAAGCTCTAGGAAAAAAAAAAAAGAAAGAAGGGTCTAGATGAAGCAATATTGGCAAAATGTTCATAATTTCTGTAGCTGAATGATGGGTATATGGCATTTTTAAAATAGAAAATGTGTTACTAGCTTTAGCATATGAGTTAACAGAAGAACTGAAACCCAAAACATTAAAAAATGGTTGTCTATCAGTAATGGAACTGTGGGAAAAGGGGCAGCCATTCTTTACTGATTAAATTTGTACCTACTTTGTATATTGCTTTGTTAAAAATAAAAACAGTTTTGCAAAAAGTCAACATCAGACCTGTGTAAAAAAAGTATTCTTCTTCCCTTATGCGAAGTCACTAATTTGTTTAACTCAGTTAATGATTCATAAAGTAAATTTAGCCATTTTGATGATCACTTGATTTTTGAAAGCTGAAGATTTTTAAAAGTTCTGATTTATTCTTATTTGTACAGTTTGGGTAGAAGAAAAGGATTCTAAAATTGGAGGTTATAAGTACTCAGACATTTGAAAGCCGTTAGGTTTTATTTAAGAATATATAATTTTGGTAAGGCTTTATGAGATGAAAAGAATTATTGACATGCTGCTTATACATATATATCAAATATCTTGTACTTCCAGTTGAGAGGTATTTTTATTATATTCTACATCACTATTATCCTTCATTGCATAATGGAAAGAAAAATTTCAGGAACAGGGGAGAATTCAAGAAAGGAAAAAGAATATCTTTATGCTTCCTCCCCTCATCACTTTGTGGGAATCTTTGACCACGATAAAGGAAAATTTTGAAAAATATGTATTTTTTACATATTTTATAATATGTTAAAAAGTCTATAAATTTGAGAAATTTGGGGTTCTGAGGATTCATAAAAATGGTTCTGAATTCATAGTGAATTTGAAACAACTGCTCCTAATGGTATCCTAACTGACTAAAGGAATTAGTTGCTGGTAAACCTAAGAAAGTAAGAACACAGGAAATGCCTTATTGGATCAAATCAGTGACTTTCTCCAAGATACCAAGGGATATTTTGGTGGAAGTACCCTGTGCTTTCATTACAAAGCAATAACCTCAAAATGTTTTTCAAAACACCCTGAATATCCTAAAATGTGCTTTCATATCTCATTAGGGATCTACAATCAGTGAATTTCCTAAACCTTCCTTAGACCTATTTGTAGTAGAGTCTGTGCAGCCGAGTTAAGTGTAGAAACTGCAGTCAAACAAACCTGGGTTGGAATCTTAGACCTTGGACAAGTAATTTCTCTGAGCCTCATTCTCCTCATCTGTATAATGCAGATAACTAAAGCAGCTACTTGACAAGTTTTTTGGGAGTACTCAATGAGAAAATTCATGTAAATCATTGAGCATAGGGCCTGACAATTAGTACATAGTAAGTCCTTGTTATTTTGTATTTTCAGCCTGTACATTTTCTTGGTGTTAGTTATCAGGTCCATTCTACTAATTGAAGTGAAAACCTTTTTTACAATAAAGGTTGGGCTTTAAAAAAGGTGAAATAGTCAGTCATCTACATGGTTTGATTTTAAGAGTATCAAGAAGATTCCAACCCCTTCATATCCCCTCCCCCCACATAAATACAGCATACTCTACTACTCACTTTCATTCCATCAATAAAGCTCCATTTCCTTATTGACTTTGATCAAAATTTAAGTCAAAATTCAGATGTCACCAGGGTAGGTACTTCTGACTCAAGCCATAGATTGAAGACAGGTGAAATTATAAAAAGTAAAAAAAAAAAAAAAATAGATGTCCACTAAAAAAAAAAAGATTGAATGAAGAATCTAAAGGGGGGGGGTCTTTCAATTCTCTGGGGAGAGACTAGGACAGGCACTGAGTTGGGGAGAGTGGAGCAAGGGGTGCTAGGAGCTACCAGGGAAATGGAACTCTCCTCGACCTTATGCCTAGGGAAGCTATTTAGTGGAGTGCACTTTTTCCCAAAATAAGAATCACCTGGGTCATTCATTAGACAAACGGACTCACAGGCCCTTGCTCTGGAATTTGGTAAATGTAGGGTGGGGTTAAGGAATCTGAAGGGTTAATGACCACTCAGGGGATTCTTAAAACCTGACAAGTTTGAAAAAAACTAGAGCGCTTAAGAGCCCAGGCTTTGGAATCAGACAACACCTGGGTTCAAATCCTAGCTCTCCTCCTTAAGGATGACTGATCATGAAGTTAATTAACCACCCTCAACCTTGGTTTCCATCTCCATAAAATGTTTGGGGATTAAATAAATTAATGTGTACAAGACATTTGTCTCACATTAGACACTGAAAAAAAGAATTGGCATTATTTTTATCAAGTGTCTTTCGTTTCAATTCTTTCATACTTATATATGAATCCTTAGAGTCTCCTGGGCAAGGTGCCAAAGAGGCCAATGATTTTCTAGAACTTTTTGTTTGCTTTCTGACATGTCCTTATCTTTGAAGCCAGAGTTAGAGAAATTAGCACTGTTATTATGATTAGCTGTTGTGGGCCACCTTTTATATCTTAATGCCTTATCATGTAAATTAGGCATTCAGAATGTCTGAGGATTTCTATTCAGACCCTTTCCCATAGGCCCTGATGTCACCTGTCCCTGAAAAGTTGATTTGCCTCGGAGTTACAGGGTTTTCAGACTTTAGTCTTCCGTCTGAGTTCCAACTTTAAAGACCCAATAACACTCGACTTTGAGTTACAGTTTAAGCGAGGCTTTGAAAACGCTTTAGAGATTGACTTCCAGGTTAGAAGGGGGCAGGGTGTCAGAGAAACAGAAATGAACAGACAGAGGAAGACAATGCAGGGAAAAGTTAAAGACACATCAACAGTAAAAAGGAAATGACCATGAAAAAAGAGACAGAAAGGCAGGTTGACAGTGCCAGATAGAGGAAGGGAAAGGGTGAGGAGACACAGAGAGAGACAAAGATAGAGAAAGCAGCAGAGACGGAGCTAGACTTGAGGACAGAGACAGACAAGCACAGACACAGAAAGAGATCAAGGCATGGGCTGGAAGGAAAGCTTCTCTATTATTAATAAAAGTAGGTTTCTACAGAAATCTCCCTAGAAGTTGAAAAAGGGGAAATTCATTCATTTAACACAATTTTAAAGTAATTACTATGGGAAAGGTACTGCTCGGAATTGTGGTGGAAATACAAGCATTTCATCCCCTAGGTGGGGGAAGGGTGTGTAAGGCAGAAGGTGATGAGCAGCATTAAGAAATAAAGTGTTTCTTAGTTCAGAGAAGGGAAAAATGCATTCAATTGGAGGCCGGAGGAGGTAGCCTTTGAGCTGGACCCTGAAGAATGAATAAGGGTTTTAACAGATGGAGGGGGGAAGAAATTTTCAAACAATGGGAAGGGCACTGGTAAACAAGAGATGTGTTCAGGAAAAGAGGAATGGTATGATTTGGCTAAAGTTCAAATTACAAGTAGAGGAGTAGTGGGAGAAAGCTAAAAAATCATTTTCTATGCAGGAAGAGGGGTTGAAGGTAAGGCTGGGGAGAAACTGAGGGTTTGTGGACAGGGGAGTAACAAGTCTGTGAGTGGGAAGCATTAGGAGGACAGAAACCGGAAGCCAGAAGCCGGGTAGTGAAGATGTGAAGGATACTATTGCTATTGTGCGTTCCAAGAGGTGAGTCCTATCAGCTATCTCCTAAACATCCCTTCCTCTCTGTTTTGCAGTGTCCTAGTCATTACTGCTTGGATCAGTAACAGTCCAAAGTCTTGACTGAAGGTAGAGGATAAAGTCAAGGGAGAAACTGAAGACAACCTGTACGTTTCTAATTGGAAGGATGGTAATGTCATTACCAGAAATTGTTTGGAAGAGATAGGTTTAGTTTTTGATATGCAGTGTTAGTGTGGATGAAAAATGTCACCTGCCATATCAGTAAACAAAGGATGTTGCAGCCATTAAGCCCTCAGACACTGCAGCTGTCCCAGCTGTGCACCCAGAGGGTATTATGATGAAGAAAAGCAGGATACTGGCCCTAGACAGTTAAGGTGCATATCAAAGGAATGATTTCAATGAGCCCAGACTCTTGCATCTTCCCATACATACATAGAAAAGTGCTAAATTCATTAACTTGAGATGTTTGTTTTTCTTTAATTCACAGTAATCTTTTGATGTTCCAACTACCTGCTTTGTTGCAAAACTCCTATGTATCCTGGCCCCCCCTTACCTCTTTGGAGCACTCCCTCAGAGCGATCTGAGAGGCTATCTTCTGGGCTTAAGTCCTCAGAAACTCTGCTAAATAAAACATAATTCTCAAGTTTTAGGTTCTGCATTTTTTTCAGTCGACATTAGAGATGCTAGTGCAACATTTAGATGATATCCAGGAGGTGATTGGATTATGGATCTAGACATTTGGAAAGAGTTTGGTGCTCTAAAGCCTGGAGGTAGACTATGATGTGTTCCAGGAGATGGACTGAAATAGGCTCTGTGGGAAGAGTTCTTATATGCTTCCTTTTAACCCTGAGTTCCTTTTCAGTTAGACCCTGGAACCCTGTGTTAAGGGATCATGACTCTCAGTAGTAGATTTAAATCAGTTTCGCTCTTCTACTTGATTGTCACCTCTACTCCTAAGACATCCTTGCAGACCCAGAGGAAAAAGAGAGTGGGAATTAATAGACAGTCATAAGCTATAGGCAGTGGGATGGGATGAAGTGTTCTCTTTTTCCAGCTGAGCACAGCGCCTACCAGCTAGATGGGTTACTGATGAGCACAGAGTAACAGCAGATGGTATGAGAATACAGGTGGCAAAATGAGATGGCTCTGTGTCTATTCATGCTGTCCTACTTTCCTCCTCCAGCTAGGGAGAGGGTATTCTGCTGATTTTTACAGAACTGATAGGACTAGCTCAAATGGCTGAGGACAGAACCCTACTATCTCCACGTGGGTGCTTGCTTCTTCTTTAAGGACTCAGCCCTCAGCCCTTCATGATGCAGAGTGGGAGGGTGATTTGCTGTGAATAAAAAGGGGGTGAGGCCAGATGAAGAAACACTTGGCTATCCCAGGACCTGTCATCACCTACCTCTCACTGTACCACTTTTAATTCCCTCCTTTCTTCCATAGTATTGCAAACCTTTGCTTCCCTCCATCTCCAAACCCTGCAGTGCTTACTCCAGCCACATTCAGTGTAAAGTATCCCTTCAGCACTTAAATGTGTGTAGCTTTGTCCTTTAAAACAAGTATATTCCAATAATGAGGAACGGGTGCCTTGGCCTTCTGTAAGTAACCTCTTTCACTCTGCCAGCTGCTGGACACCTTGAAGCAATTGATCTAGTGCAGTGGATCTCAACTGATAAAATACATCTGAATAACCTAGGGGAGCCCTTTAAACATACAGATGTCCAAGCCCATCTTGTGATTATAACTCCTTTGGTCCTGGAAATAGGACCCAGAACTATGTATGTTTAACAAGCTTCCTGAGTGATCCTCATTCACATGAAATGTGTTATCAGCAAATTGAATTAGTTCCATCTTGGCCATTGACTACAGTAGTTGGGTCTTACAGGCTTTAGGTCCTATTCCCTAGTTGTATTAGCATCCTCAATTTAGTGAGCATGAGTTTCACAAAGGGGAACATGTGAAAAAGCATATGCTCAGTCCCCATTCCATAGCTACTTGATCAGAATCTCTGAGAAGAGGGTGCTGGAATCGGCATTTTTACAAACACCATAGTTAGTTATAGTGCACTAGTCTGCAAACCACACTTTGAAAAATACTGAACTAAGTCTGGGAAGTGAAAGTTTGCAGGAGCGATGCAGTTTGGGGCACAGTAGAAAGAAGAGGTAGATCAGATGAGCTGTTGAGTCACTGCAGCTCAGTAGACCAAAAAGGTCATGGTTGGAGTCTCCGCTTCAGTAATGTACTGGCCTGTGGTTACAGCCTAGGTAAATGAGGCCAGATGACAGCTAGAGAAGACCGCTAACTAATTAAACTTAGTCTAAGGTCAGGCCACAAATTGGCAGACACAACTTCTTTTTTAAGTTGGAGAATAGGGATGAGAAGTATAGGAGGGATCTGAAATATAAGAACTTTTCCTTTGACTTCTCAAACCCATTTTCTTGTTTATTTCTCTCAGGGCTTAACTAGTTTCCTCTGTAACAGTATCAGCATTGACTCATAAATTATTATTCATTGTTAAATTATGTTAGGAATGCATTCGAAATGCAAGAACAAGGTGTACAATGTAGACACTATTTGACAAGGCACTTAGACTTTTTTTCTTAAGTGAGGGAGGAATATTTTTTCTGTGATATTTGAAAAATGAAGGAAATGTTTGTATTTGTCATACAGTATATTTTGTGAAATCATCTGATTTCCTATTAAGTGTCCTTCTTCTATGAAAAGCCATGTAAGGTAGGGCTGGTTGCTTTTCTGTTCATGGGGGGCACAGAGGGTATAACTCCTACTGGCAGTTAAACTGAGTTTGAAATTTCACATATACTGTGATTTTCTGTTGTGATTTAAGCTTTTGACTGTTAACATAGTACTCAGACTTCTGTCTCCTCTTCCAGTCAACTAGATGGTAAGCTTCCTGAAGTCAGGCATCTTGTCTCAGACTTCTTTATAGTCCTCTGTCTAGCACAGGACCATGCTCGTAGCAGTCTCTCAATAAAGGGTGAACATTTTTAATGGCTAAGTAGTATTCTAGTGTGTGTGTGTGTGTGTGTGTGTGTGTGTGTGTGTGTGTGTATCACATCTTTATCCATTCATCTGTTGATGGACATTTAGGCTGTTGCTGACATTTGCAGCAACATGGATGGACTTGGAAGACATTATGCTAAATGAAATTATTCAGAGAGAGAAAGACAAATACTGTATGATATCACTTACATGTGGAATCTAAAAAATACAACAAACTAGTGAATATAACCAAAAAAGAAGCAGACTCACAGATATAGAGAACAAACTAGTTTTTACCAGTGGACGGTGTGGTGAAGGGGCAATATAGGGGTAGGGGATTAAGAGTATTATATATTAGGTATAAAATAAGCTACAAGGATATATTGTACAACATGGGGAATATAGCCAATATTTTATAATAACTATAAATGGAGTATAACCTTTAAAAATTGTGAATCACATTATTGTATACCTGTAGCTTATATAATATTTTCCATCAACTATACTTCAATAAAAAACAATTGAACTTGCATGAGAGTACTGAGATGGGAATGACAGGATTGTACACGTCCACTCCACTTGTGCTAAGTTGTAGTTCTAAGACACAGAGCAGCATGAGATAAGGGATGGTACGATTTTGGCAAATCTGCCCCAGCACTTGCTATTTATATTATGCACCCTTAAGCTGTGATAGTTAGAGTTGATGATAGCTGAACCATTTTTAGCAAAATGGGTAGAAGACTAAGAAAATTAGCAGGTCTCATTCACAAGAGTTGAAGAGAAGGACTCATCCTTCTGCTTTGTTATAATGAAACTAGTGACTATAGGCCCTAATGTATGAGCCATAGAAACTTGAATGAATCTGCCCACTTCCACAATATTTGTGCAGACATGAATTATCTGCTACTTATCTCTATACATATTATTTCAGGTGAATCTGTGTATAAGTACACTAGGAGTAAGGAGGAATTGTCCCCTATGTAGACAACTGGGCATAGAGGCAGAATCATTCTTTGTAAAGGAGAGGATTCAACTTTACATATAGTGATATTTCATAAAAAGCAGATATGCTAAGGGTTTTTTTTGCCTTCTTCCTGACACCTCCACTTAACTAAGAATTGCCATGAGAAAACAAGATAACTCTGTTGTGAAAAACACTAAACTTACAGTGTCCTGCAGCTACAACCATAAATCTGAAATAGAAAGGTTGATGGTAACCACCACTTATATGAAAAAGAAAAATGCAGTTGTTGACTTCCTAAGACTTAAAAAAAAAATTTTATTGGAGTATAGTTGCTTTACAATGTTGTGTTAGTTTCTGCTGTACAGCAAAGTGAATCAGTTATACACATACATATGTCCACTCTTTTTTAGATTCTTTTCCCATACAGGTCATTACAGAGTATTGAGTAGAGTTCCCTGTGCTATACCGTAGGTCCTTATTAGTTATTTATTTTATATATAGTAGTGTGTATATGTCAATCCCAATCTCCCAGTTCATCTCACCCCCCTTCCCCCCTTGGAAACCATGTTTATTTTCTACATCTGTGACTCTATTTCTGCTTTGCAAATAAGTTCATCTGTACCATTTTTCTAGATTCCACATATAAGCAATATTCCTAAGACTTTTAAGAAACAGAAAACATTATGCAAATTAGTTGAGACAATTAAGTATTTAATAAAGAGTTCGGTTTCATTCAACTATGTGAATATTTCTCAGAATTCTTATCAAATATCTGCTTCCCTTTTTGATTCCAGGTCTTCTCTGATAAAGTGCTTCTTAGGTGAACCCAGCCCCACTACAAGTGTCAGAACCAGCCTTTGGTTGAACTGACAGAATGAGCCAGAGAGGGGAAGGATGGGGCTGAGAACCTAGATAGACTTACAGGTGTCAAGCAGCCAGAGAGGCAGGCAATCTGGAAAGTTCTAAGCAGCAGTCATTAGGAAAAGGTCCAGACAGTTAAACAGAGCCCAGATGATATGTTGAGATCCAGACAGGCCAACAATTGGTATAAGAGAGGTCTTGTAACAGATGGCAAGGAACAAGTCATGAAGATAAGGTTTAATGCAGATAGAACCTAATCACAAAGACAAATTTTGGACATGAATTCTAGGTTAGGAATGAAGCTAAGATTGGTTATGATAAGGTAGGATGTCAGAATGAGATCTAAAATGAAGGTGGCAGTATTGATCATTGAGATTATGGTTCCAGAATTAGAGATGAAGTTGATCCCATGGGCAGAAATAGAATGGCTTCAGCTACTGGGATTAGTTAGCTGTTGGGGTTCTAAGCTAGATACTAAGATTAGTATATTCCTGTGATAACTTTATTTAGATAGATGCCTGCTGCCATTTCCCAACACAGAGGAAAACTTAATCTTTATATCCTTCTGAGTAGTGCAACTTGCTTATAAAATCTCATCTTAAAATGTCTTCTGTTACATATTCATTCCACAAACATTTATTAAATTACTGTATTTCAGATACTGTGGAATACTGAGGTGAATAAAACACAGCCATTGGCCTTAGAAAATGATAGGTTCATGAAGGAGCAAGCATCTAAAGTAATGATTACAATATGGCATGCTAAAAGCACAAGGAATAGATGTAACTTTCATGAAGTCATTCAATCAACCAAATGTATGGAGTGCCTTCTATTTTACAGGCACTAGTCTGGGAACACAGGATAACACTGAGTCCAAACTTGTGGTGTCATAAAAACCTTCCAAGAGAAGGTGAAACTTGATCCAAATTTTGTAAGAGGTAGCCAGGTAAAAGGATGTGGCAGACATTATCCATTCTCCCCTTCCTGCATACAAATAGAACCCTGATTTTTTGAGGCAGCATTGTGTCTAGTTAAAAACTGCCTACCCATTCATAACCCATTCTAGGTATGAGTGACCATGTAAGTGAAAGCCTCTTGGACGGGGCTTTGTTGAAAATCATTTCTTCCCAATGAAAATGAACTTAACTGATAGGTTCTTCACTCTTCCTTTTCTTCATGCTTGGAATGCAGATATGAAACCTAGAGATGGAATCATCATCTCACAACCATGAGTACAAGAGCCTCCTTATAATAATGGTAAAATAAAAAGATAATAGTAGTCTTGGTCCCTGATGATACCACACAACTTCTATTTCCTTTGGGTTTTTGTTTAAGCCATTGTAGCCACTTCTCTATTATGTACTGTTAAACACAATTCTAAGTAATAAGAATAGTACTGGAGTTTGGTAGTAGAGAGTTCAAGAGAAATTTGCCAAGCATAGGAAACAATGGCACATACAAAGGTGTGGAGTGAGAAGCTTCCAGAATGAAGAAACTGTAAGGAAGCCAAACTAGTTGGTTTTATGAAGGGAAGGAGACCAGAGATGAAGTTGGAGAGGTAAATAAAGACCAGTTCCTTGTAACCCATATTAAGGAGTGTGGGCTTCGTTGTAAAAGCAATAGAGAATCTCTTATGGATTTTTTAATGACTTAACCATTGCATTTTAGAGAGAACATTTTATTAGAATATTTAGGAACATTTGGAAGAGGAGAGACTGATGGCAGGCAGACTAGATAGGAGATTTATAATCATCCAGGTGATTAAAAACCAAAGCTAAGGTAGTAGAAATGGAAATTGATAGACCAGATTGAAGTTATTAATTATAGGTCTCTAGAAGAGACTTGAAATATATCAAGGAGGTAGAATCAATATAGATTGGATGTATGAATTTGAAATGGAGAACATCTCAAGGATGATTCTCAGGTTTCTGTCTTGGGTGACCAGATGGTTCACCAAGATTGGCACTACAGGAGGAGATGGTTAAGTAATGATCCAAACTCTGATATCTCTGATAACCAGAGAGAATTTAAGTATGTTTTTCCAATTGTAAAACTATCTCTCAGGAGCAGTGATAATACAGCCTTAACTTTTAAAGATGACATTTATATAAACTTTGTGTTTTCAGAAAATTCCTAAGTATTGAGATAGTATTCCTAAGATTGAGATAGAGATAATCTATCGAGCTGAATCTGTTGGTCGAGCTGAAGGGCAGAGTAGGTTGGCACTTGTTATCAGCCCATTTAGCCATCTCACAGTGAAAATAGTGATGTCCAAAGTCTAGTAACCATGACTAGAAAGGGTTGGTTGTGCCTAAACTTCTGTACTTGTTTGCATAAACCAAGAGCTCATATTTGGACAAAAGTAACGAGAGAACTGTAATCATTCATTTCATCTTAGTAGGATTTGGTTTATTGCTACTGCCTTCTGAATTAAATGGATTTAAAGGGGCACTTAAAAGACTTAGAAAAACTACTCTTGCTACAGATGTTCTGCTGCTTTGTTTATTTGTTTGTATTTGGCCGCACCTCGAGGCTTGCGGGATCTCAGTTCCCCGACCAGGGATTGAACCCAGGCCAGGGTAGTGAAAGTGCCAAATCCTAACCACTGGACCACCAGGGAGTTCCCCCTGCTGCTATTCTTAAACAGTTGAAGACTGCTTCTAATACAAGAGAGGATATTTGTGTGATGGGAGAAAACCAGATATTGTGGAATAACTAGGTTCTCACGAGCTAGAAATATGGATTAGGAAGTTGTTGACTATGGTCACTTGAGCTTTATTGGCATGTCAAAGGAAAAACTGAAAAAGAAAGGGTTACTTTATAAAATGTATTTTTGGGGGTACCATGCTCATAAGCAAGTTTGGGAACCACTCCTTGGAGTAGTCAGACTCTAGGATAGTATTTGCTAAATTATCATTTCAAGGCCTAGATACCTAGGCATCAAGTGTATTTTTAGTTATATATTTAATTCACATCTTTCTGACACAGTGCCCAATAGTGAGGGGAAGGTTAAATCCCACACTCTGGGATTGGATAATAAAACACTCCAAGGGGAATTTTTTTCCTGATCCCACTTTACATTCATCTCATACTCAGAAGGACAAAGGCTCATTTCACTTTTAACTTTTCTTTTTCCCTGCCACAACCTCATCACAGATGGTTTTCATACAAACGTGTGAATTTTTTTTGATTTACTTCAATTACTGTTTCTACCTTTCATTTCCTAGAGTACTTTGCAGAATCCCAAACTATTTTAATTCCAAAGCAGATTAGTTTTATATCAGTACAAAATCCAAGGCTCACCAATCAGAAAGCTAGGAATGAAATAGGTGTCTGTCTGTGATGGCATTATAGTGATTTGGGGCCGGACCAGGTGGTGAGGTAGTGACAGAAGATCTTCACTGTTGCCACTTTGCTTGGAAGCAGGAAGTTACAGGAAGAAGCAATAATGCCTTAAGAGGAGTATAACAGAAAGGAAAAGAAGAAGAAATAAAGCTGAACACATAGAAATAGCTTCTACTTTACTTTTCATTATATCTAAAGGCTCTAGAGTGCCATCTGACATTTCTACCAGGAGAAACAGTCAATAAAAGGTATGAATAATTTTCATTTATATATACATTTTATACACCAAATGTGGAAATCAGCCCATCTGAGAATGAGCATTCCTAACTTCACCATCAATTAGTTCAAAATCAACTATGAGCATTCCTAACTGCACCATCAATGAGTTCAAAATCAACTGGACTATGACTGTCAAACCCCTTTGAAACAGTGTATTTGTTTCAAAGTCATGTTATTTGCCCTTGTAAGAAGCAAAATAAACAGAGTAGTTTAAAAGAAAGTTGGGAGATAGTTGGGCTTTAAGAATTTGACAAGTTCGAGAAAAAAAAGAGAGAACTCAACTTTTCTTTTATATGGTGGGGGGCTGTTTATCCTATTTTTAAAAAATCAGAATCAATAACTAATTTATTCAACAAACAATTATTGAACACCTTCTATGTGTCATTTGGTGATGAGCAACATACTAGATGTGTTAAAAATGAGAAGCAGGCAGGATACATTTCAATCCAGGAGAGGAGAAGGTGATTCTATGACAGGATAGCAGGTGAGATTTTAGGTCAAATGTAGCCGTTAAGCATCTCTCATATTCTACCAGGTAGGTGACTACCTACATAAAGACCAGCCCTACCCCACTCAGTAGGAAATAAATAGAGGCCCTGAAATGTATTCCCATTTTTTCCTCCCATTCCTACATAATGAAGACAATAAAAACATCATTTTAATTGAGAAGTTGATGGGTATGAGTAAAAGCTTGCACGCTTTTAAAAATTTCTGCAGTTCTCAACCTTTCTGTATTCTTATGATAAAGCCCAGAGTGGCTACTTCCTTAGTGTATCCCCCCAGGAACCATTAGCTTTTACTTTACTTTTTTTAATAGGCTTTATTTTTTAGAGCAGTTTTAGGTTCACAGCAAAACTCAGGAGAAAGTATAGGGAGTTCCCATATACCCGCTACCCACCCCCCGACACACAGCCTCCCCTTCTATCAACATTGTTCACCAGGGTGGTATATTTATTAAAAATGAGGAGCCTACATCAACACATCATTTTCACCCAAAGCCCATAGTTTACATTAGCTTCACTCTTGGTGTTGTACATTCCATGGGTTTTGACAAATGTATAATGACATGTATCGACCATTATAGTGTCATACAGAATAGTTTCCCCACCCTAAAAATTCTCTGTGCTCTGCCCATTCATCCCTCCCTCCACTCTAACACCTGGCAACCACTGATCTTTTTATGGTCTCCATAGTTTTGTCTTTTCCAGAATGTCAGAGTTGGAATCAAATGGTTTGTAGTCTTTTCAGATTGACTTCTTTTTACTTAGTAATATACATTTAAGATTCGTCCAGTCTTTTCATGGCTTAATAGCTCATTTCTTCCTAGCACTAAATAACATGTTTTAATAGCAAACGATGATACCCACCAGAATAACTAAAATTAAAAAAAAAAACTTTCAAAATTAAGTGTTGGCTGGGATGTGGAGCAGCAGGAATTCTTATACACTGCTGATAGAAGAGTACATTGGTACAACCACTTTGGAAAACTGCTTCCCTGTCTTCATTAAAGCTGAATATGCACTTAACTTATGACCCAGGAATTCCACACTCAACATAAATACATACATAGATTCACCAGTAGCATGTACAAGAAATTTCACAGCAGCATCATATGACAGCCAGGAAATAAATGTTTATCAACAGGAGAATGGACACATAAACTAAGGTATATTCAGATAATTCAATGCTATGAAAACAAACAAACAACTACCACTGACAGCAATGTGGAGGAATATCACAAAAAATGTTGAGTGAAAGCTGTCAGACACAAAAGACTACATAGTCTTTGATTACAATCATATGAAGTTCAAAAACACAAACCTAATCTATGATAATAAATAGTGATTCACTTTGGATAGGAGGGGGATGATGAGTGGGAAGGGGAATGAAGGAGACTGAGTTTGATAATGTTCTATTTGAGTTGGGTGATGGTTACACAGGTCTTTTTTTCTTTTCTGGCCGCACTGCACGGCTTACGGGATCTCAGTTCCCTGACCAGGGATTGAACCCCGGCCACAGCAGTGAAAGTGTTGAATGTTATTCCCTAGAGCACCAGGGAACTCCCACACAGGTCTTTTCATTATGTGAAAATTCATCCAGCTGTATGCTTGTGGTTTGTATACTTTTTGGAATGCATATTGTTATCTTTCAGTAAAAACATTTATTAAAGAAATGTATAAGCAGTTCAGTTGGACCTACTGAGATCTAGAAAAGCTATCAGAATATCTATGACAGGAAGTCTGCATTTTTTTCAAACACTCACTTATTGGGAATTAGTAAACTACACAGTGGTTTAATCTCATGTGCTAAGGATTGCCATTTTATAGATGCAGTGGGATTGGAACTTTGTTGTGTCTGATTTCAAAGCCTATGCTGTCACTATCCCATACTACCTTCTATTATGATTACACACTCTCTTCCAGACATACTTAATGCTAAACATTTGTGGTTCTGTATATTTTATTTTATTTGATGACACCAAGGCATAGTGAAATGCTAAGTATATCCTTAATTATGTTTCATGACACCAAAATAAAATTGAAAGATATTTGTTTGCTCTAAACAAGGCCAAATAACTACTGTATGTACATATATATTATTTTGTGAATGTTGTGCTCACAAACCTTAGGTATATGTATGTGGTGTATCATTATATCTTTTGACTAATTCTTCATTTGTTTCAAAATGCTTTAATATTTTGCTTAGCATTTGACCACAGCTGAACACTGAGCAGGCAATCTCACTGAATTGTCTGTGTTGGACATTTAAGGGTTTTCCACCCCTTTTAGGATGTATGAACTAATTCAGAATCGTTCAGGGTACGCAAGCCAGCTTAATTTTTTCCAATGTGCATTGACTTGTGTGCAGAGATATTAAATTGTATCTCTCAGTGTTCATCTGTTGCCCAATGATAACATTTGCTTAGTTCCCCAGGAGTGTTTTGTAATTCCGCCCCCCCCCCTTCTTGACTAACTCTAATATTCATTCTTCTCTGGTTCTTAATAAATTGGTGAAACTGCAACCCCACCAGTCATACATAGGACTGTAGCACCTCCCTATTAACCTTTTATACACACTGATATTTGGTCATTCATTCTTACTCTTAGCCTTCCACGTCTTAAACACTTTATAATCCATAGCTAAAGTAACACATGCTCACCCTTTATTTACTGAATTTAAAATGTAAGCACGAAAGGATGTGAGGATACTACTGTTTTCATAGAAGCACTTTTTTCCTAGAAGTTAGCCATTTAGTTTATCTATTGACTATCGTAGATGATACTTCTCTGACGTTTTTCATTAATAATAGTTTGTCCAGTATTCTAGCTTTCCTCCTGTATTCATTATGGTTGCTTTAACTAAATGCAACTGATATCTTTGAAAGCATATATTCATAAGACACTTTATGGTATAAATTTTCAACTCATATTTTTATGAAACAGTAGTTTCAAAAATGACATCACGGGCTTCCCTGGTGGCGCAGTGGTTGAGAGTCCGCCTGCCGATGCAGGGGACACGGGTTCGTGCCCTGGTCTGGGAAGATCCCACATGCCGTGGAGCGGCTGGGCCCGTGAGCCATGGCCTGCGCATCCGGAGCCTGTGCTCCGCACCTGGAGAGGTCACAACAGTGAGAGGCCCGCGTACCACAAAAAAAAAAAAAAAAAAAAGAAATGACATCAGAATTTAATGTACACATCTTTGTTTGTGATATAATCTATCAATTTTCTTCACTTAATTTTTCAGAGACTGTACTACAGAATTCCTAAAAGGGCAAAAACAAATAAAGCATTATTTCCCAAAGTAAGGCTTGCAAAATTAATAATTAACATGACAAGGTAGTTAAATTTTTGACGTCCTTAACATTGTAATGCATAGGGCTAGTCCAGAAGACCATTAAGTAATCATTATCTAAATTATGGAGAAGAGTAGATCCTCATTCCATCAGGTAGATGCAACAAACTAAGAAATCTTTCTTTCTTTTTTAAAAATTTTATTGAAGTATAGTTGATTTACAATGTTGTGTTAATTTCTGCTGTACAGCAAAGTGATTCAGTTATACATGTATATGTTCTTTTTCATATTCTTTTCCATTATGGGTTATCACAGGGTATTGAATATACTTCCCTGTGCTATACAGTAAGACCTTGTTGTTTGTCAAACCTTTCTTTATTAAAGAGTCTAGGTACTAATTATAGAACAGCTACCGAAGTTTGAACTTGTTCAGAGTTAAAAACAATGGTACACCCACATGCTCTTTCAGCCACCTTTCAGTAACCTGCCTGTTTCAAAACTTGGAAGCTTCAGCTCAGATTATTAGCTTTTACCATTTTTTTTTCTTTTCTTTTTTTTTGCAAGATACATGGAAAGGTGAAATAAGATAGAAAGTCATTACAATTCAATGGTATTCCGGTATTGCCTGTAGACTTAATATTCTGACTTGTTTTTCTCATAGACACTTGGTTATAAATCCAAATGAATATTTTTTTTTAATCAGTCTTGGAAGAGAAATATGTCATCACAACCTGTTAAGCTTTATTTGTGAGAATGTAATGAAAAGTTTAAGAAAGGAGGAAGAAACTTACAATACCAAGATTTTCATGAAAATTAATCTAATCTATTGCTAAACTCAAATTCCAAGTCTGAGTTTTGTTTTATTTATTTATTTTTTTTTTTGCGGTACGTGGGCCTCTCACTGTTGTGGCCTCTCCCGTTACGGAGCACAGGCTCCAGATGCGCAGGCTCAGCGGCCATGGCTCACGGGCCCCGCCGCTCCGCGGCACGTGGGATCTTCCCGGACCGGGGCACGAACCCGTGTCCCCTGCATCGGCAGGTGAACTCTCAACCACTGCGCCACCTGGGAAGCCCCCAAGTCTGAGTTTTGAAACAAACTTTCCATGGCATTCTAACTAATCTGCGATGACTGTTACATAAATAGCTTTTTTTGCTCTACACCAAATACAAAATGCTCTCATTTCCAAATCTCTGAAAAGCTGTTTGTGATGACATTGAATAAACAAGAATCCTTTTAAAAGAATAGGCCATTGCTACATTCAAGTCAATTTCAGCATTCCTTTCCCAGAGCTATTTTGCATATTGGGTCATACAACAGTTTTAGTCCTAGTAACTCTCTATTTTGGGAGCTCACCTACAATCTGGTGACATTATGGAAAAAGTATGAAATTAGAACTGCAATATGAATGAAAAAAGGCAAACATCCAGAGTTTAAAAGATTATATTAGTACTTAGCTACTTTTCATGTAGAAAGGTGCTTTTCAAGCACTAATTAATCTGCTTAAAACCCCTGTGAACATGGCTGGGCTAGAAGAAAATCAGAGTTTTGAAGAGAGAAAAGTGAAAAGTTTCTAGTGGAGCTATATTTTTCCATAACTCATCTCCAGGCAGAATCTCCTAAATAGGTGTCAATTAAATTCTGCCTATCTGAATAGTCTGGCTGTTCAGTAGATTAAGAAATTCAGTTTTGCCTGAAACCCTTAGGGATAACCCAAAGCCTTATCTCATAGTCAAACAAAATCTCAGATTGAGAAATCAAGGAAGCCCAGAAGTATTCTGGATATTTGTACATATTCAGGGTCAGTGATGGACTAATATAAACCTAAATACACTGGTTCTAACTAGAATTGGACATATTGCTAGGAAAATAACCAGTTAACTCACCGGGTCTAATTCCTTACAGGTCAATAAGTCATTTCTGACTATGGCAGTTTCATTCAAACTTTTGGGGTGAAGGAATGCATTATGGGTGTCACTGAATGCCACTGGCAGGCCTGAGGCATAAACAAGAGAGAAGACCAAATAGAAGGGAAGAAGTGGTTGTGGTAGAAGATCACCAACAAGTTCTTAAGATGTCAGCCATAATTTCTACTAATGGCCTGGAGGGCAGGGAGATAAATGCATTACCTGTTAAAGTAATGGAATGAGTAAAAGTAAATTCAAGGAACAGGTCATGCTGGAAAGTGCAGGAAGATCACCACATATAATAGCCAATTCATGTGAGAACCACATCACAAGCCAGGATATTGCACGTAGATAGAATCTATGATCTATCCAAAACACAACCCAAGAAACATGTCAAATTCAAATACAACACTGTGGCAAGGAGCAGCAGTACAACTACCCGCACACATGGTACTTATACACACATGAGTTATCACTTCCTAACATACCTCACAATTGACTTATCATGTTCCCCTCCCACCCTCCCCCTACAGAATGGAAACTATTAAGGTAGAAAGTTTTGTACATTTTGTTTACTGATGAATGCATATACAACAGTGTCTGGAATACAATAGGCTCTCAATAACTATTTGCTGACTAAGTGAAGTTTAAGAAATGAGTATGGGATGTTTCAGAGTGGATGAGTGAGGGGTACAAAGCACACTGAGCTCATTACAGTGGATTGTTTATCGACCACTATTTCTATAGCCATGTGGACTCTATCTTAAAGTACAAGTTCGCTATGGCTGCTGCTTTTTAGACAAATAGAATGGAGACCATTGAAGTGAACTGAGAAAAGGAGAGAGCAACAGGAGAGGGGTCCAGAGAATACTGAAGGGTGAAGGGGTGATATATTCTGTAGGGTCCTGTTGTCCATTGTAAGGATTTTGGCTTTGACACAAAGTGAGGTGGGATGCCATTGGAAAGTTTTGAGGAGAGGAGTGACTTGATCTGACATAGATTTTAAAAGAATCTCTTGGGATGCTGTGTGAAGAATAAACTGTAGGAGTAAAAAGGCCAAAGCAGGGAGACCAGTTAAGACACTACTACAGTAATCCAAAACACACATGATGGTCGTTTGGACCTGAGTGATTGCAGTGGAGGCTTTGAGAACTGATCAGACTGAGGGTATGTTTTGAAGGTAGAGCCAATGAGATTTCTTGATGGATAGGACATGGCACGTGGGAGAAGGAGAATGAATCAAGGATGATGACAGTGTTTTTGCCCTGAGCAAAGGGAAAGATGGAGATATTTACTGAGATGGAAAAGGCTTGGTAGTTGAAAGATTGGGGATGTTAGAAAAAAAAATAGGTTGGAGATTTCAATACATTTTCAGATAATATGTTTCTTCCTTGACAAGGGGGCAGGATGGCAATGGTGGTGGATACTAATCATTTCATTGTTGCTTGTTTAAGTCAACAAAACTGTGAGTGGGGATTTGGGGGGTTGTTTTTTGATTTTACTTCTGAGATTGAATATGATGCAGTACAAAGAATCTTCAGAATATCTATCAAGGACAGAATAGATTTTATTATAGTAGATTAATGAGCACATTAAGATAAACTCAGTTAGTGTTTTACTGTGATAATTCACTAAGAAATTAAATATTTTTGGTGCCTATTGGTCCTCTTAAATTGATTGATACCAGTAAACTGTAAATTAAATATACATATGTGTACAAGGTGGAAACCACTAGCAAAAACAAGATCAGAGTGACAACCAGCCACACCATATTAAACTAAAAGGGCTACACACACACACAACTCAGAAGTTACACTACTTTCTAAAAGTTAAATCTTAAGGAGTGTATTACTGATTTCATTCTTGTAAAAAATCTGTACAAACTCAGTATGGCTAATATTATGGCATTTGTTAAGCAAACAAATATTTGGAGACACACCCATAACCTTTGATCCAGAATTCCACTTCTACTAATTTCTCTTGAGGTAATATTAAGGATGTGCACAAAGGTTTACATCCCAGAATGTTTCTCAGGGCTTTTGTTATAATAAAAATTGGAGACTGTTTAAATAGACAAATATAGAGGATTTTAAAAATTTATGCACATTCACTCAATGGAATACTATTCAGCCAATTCAGAGAATATTGTTGAAGTGTACATATGAGTACAGTAAAACCTGCCTGACATATGAGTGAAAAAAACAAGTTAGAAAACAATATTACATATGACCCCACTTGAAGAGGTGTGGGGTTAATCTATTTATTTTTATTTTTTTTTATTTTTGCGGTATGCAGGCCTCTCACTGTTGTGGCCTCTCCCGTTGTGGAGCACAGGCTCCGGACGCGCAGGCTCAGCGGCCATGGCTCACAGGCCCAGCCGCTCCGCGGCATGCGGAATCTTCCCAGACCAGGGCATGAACCCGTGTCCCCTGCATCGGCAGGCGGACTCTCAACCACTGCGCCACCAGGGAAGCCCTAATCTATTTTTGATAAGAAAAGTTCTGCAAGTGTATACCACAAAATGATAACTGGTTTCAAAGGTGGGATTATAGACAGTTTCTATGGTTATCTCTATTTTCTAAAATAAACTTGTACTACTTTTATAATAAAAATGTTCAAATGCATAGAACAACAAAGATTACAAGAGACTAAAGTATTTCATGCTTTAGAAAGATAAACAAGTCTTGTTTTCCCTGGAGACACACCCTTGTTCATGCATCATAGGATAAACCTTTAACAGCATATTATTACTGGCACTCCCTAGCTACAGTATTTCTGATTGAGTTAGTATGAGTTGCCAAGTTAAGTATTTAAAACATTCACAAAAAGCCCTTCCAATGTGAGAAATGTGGCTAAATACCCACATGTTCATAAGATGACTTTCAAGGTTTTACCAATTACAGTAATAATTTAAACAAATAACAATTAGTATGCATTCTCGCAGAACCTTGTGTGCTTTTGCATTAGCTATACAAAAAAGGGACTAGGGAGAAAACTCTCAATAGAAATGAGAGAACAAATAGCCAGTATCTTTAATTTTCTCATTAAAGATCCACTTTTTTCTCCATCTGGCCAGGAAAATAATGTAGAGATGGCCAACTCTAGATTATGCAGGGTCATAAGGGGCAGAAGCAACGTGGATAATTGAAATCCACTGATAATCCGGAAACCTAATTTTACCTAATAGTTGCAACCACCTCCTGTACAGAACCCTCAGTAGAGCTGCTAATGAGAAGCATAATTGAGTGGTTTGAGTTCATCTGCTTTCAGTTATCCTTTGCAGGTGCTAATGAACAGTGACGTGGTCAAAAGGCTGTCAGCCAAAGGAAGTGGTAGGAGAAAAAGCAGGGCATGGATAACCCCAGAAACTGGATAACCAGCCTTGAAATTGTTGAGTTGACTAGAGTGAGGATCAGCTATTAATTATCTGCTTAACTAAATTCCACAAGGATATATATCATGAAACCAGATCTTCATATTAAGGGTGTTCATGTATACAGAGTCTATCTTGGTTAACATGAATTATGGTATAGTCTTAGAAATTCTCTATACTGCAGGGATTTTCCTGGTCAGCAATGATAGGATATTTATTGTCAGAGCACAGCTAATCAACTACAGGCTCCACGGCTAAATATGGCCAACAGGCTGCATATGAGTCAGGACTCTGGCAGACAGCCCTTCTTTTAGACCAATGGGAATGTGATTGACTCACTTCCATGCCTTTCTGGGAGAGAATATAAGCATTGCTGGTATCCAAATCGTTTTTTTTTTTTTTTTTTTTTTTTACTATTGCTCCAAATTCATGTTTTAGTAAACAGCTTTTTGAAAGTATTGTTATGGTGAACATTTTGTGGTTTATGTTAAGCATTTGGTTTTCAAGAATTGTTGAAAATAAATGCTTTTAGAGTGCAGTTATTTTCAAGTATTACACAATAAACTCTAATATTTGTAACTAAAACTGTATCTATGTTTGATTAGTAATTAAGCTCTCAAATGGTTATGAAAGTAATTTCCTTTTATAAGGCTGTACTTTAGGATGAATTGCTTGATACATTCACTAATATTCAGAGCTTCAGCTATTTCTACATATGATTATGAATTCAGCTCTCTATAGTGGTAGTAAAACTGTTTTCCATTTATGACAGTAGTTTAAAACAAAGTACAGTGTAAGCTATCTGATATTTGTAAATAAAACTGTATCTGCACATGAATATTAATTATGTTTTCTATAGCAATTGTGAAAGTAATCTCCATTTATAGCACTCATTTTGAGTAAATGAGAATTTTAATCATTTTAATATCAACTGTTATTTCTTGATCTTGTCCTATGATAGTGTGTCCCTTTGCCCATATTGTGAGCAAAAGGGCAAACAAACTGGTTTTATAAAAGGGGATTGTTTAAGCCACTTGAATATTCTAGATTACTCCTTAACTTTTGCTTAAAACTAAATAATTTTCATTTCAATTACAGATAACATTTACCAAATTCTACCTAACTGAAAAACCAAGTCCCCAAATTCCCACTTTAGTGAAAATTTGGGTAAACTCTAGCCCAATTTACTTCCATGAAAAACAATGGCATGAGTAGATGAATTGTAAAGTTTATTCATGTTGCTTTATATGTATTGACTCATGTAATACTTGGGGGAGATGGTACTATGACATCTCTAATTTATTATAGATGAGAAATTAAGATTAAGTAATTTGTCAAAATTCACCTAGAGCTCCTAAGTGGCAGGGCTCAGATTTAAACCCAAACAGTTGACCTCTGGAGTCAAGCTTTGTAATTCTCCATGATGTATAGTTTCATTTAGATTTCTGTTGCCTAACATATGCAGCCTGCGTATGACTACTTTTAGGTACTCCCGGCCCATCTTCCAACTTTTATCTCTGTTCATTTGGCAAGTGTCTACTACGTTCCAGTAGGGCCACAGAAATTCTATTTATACATAGATTTTGAATTAATTTTCATGTGTTTGTCAATTTGATTTCTCCCACAGTGAATCAGTTCTGTCTTTTATTTTATTTTTTAAACCTTTGCTATTTGATGCCTTCACTTCCAGCATGGACATGGATTTCTATTAAACAAATAAACAATAAGGAACTAATTATAACACACTGCATTTGCAAAGCACTTTCACAGGCTTGCTCTCATTTGGTTCTCACAAGTTCATTTATTATTTTTTAATTATAAAACTACTCAAGTATAGCAGGAGTCTTTGAGTGAGAGGCTAGGTTGTAGAAGTACTCACTGTGGATGGAAACATGTCCAGGCATATCTAGATGCCCAGGAAGACAGACCCATCAGGGGTTTACTTAAATGAGGGTTTAAGGACTCTGATATGAGTTATAATAACTGGGTAAGTTGAAATTAACATCTGCCCCAAACAATAATACCCCTCCCTGAGTTTTGGGAGAATAAGAGCCCTCCTTTGAATAAGAATTCAGTTTAATAGATGGGAAAGAACAGCTTTGAAGGAAGTTATTATTGAGGAAAAAATGGTCTGTGTTAGAGAGGAAGGGGTGGTTGAGTAGAACACGCGTGGGGCTGTGCTGTGCTGAAGGCTCCGTGTCGGGGGTGGTTCTGGCTCTGATAGATAACTGTTCAAATAAAAGAGCTCTAGCATTAGAGTCATCCTAAGAACTTGAAAGCACAAGGCAGTGCTATTTGTGGCTTAGTAATACACTGATGTACAAGTAAGGGCAGAAATGACTGTCGGAATGGAATGGAAAAACAACTAAGGCTACAGCATCGTGGCTGACATCCAGAGGTATGACAGAAGCAGTAGTTTCTGTTAGGGCACAGGTCTGGAGCAGCAGAGGCAGAGATGACAAATGCCATAAGGAGGAGAAAAACCATCACTAGCCATTCATGAACCATGTGAACCACATTCCTTGATTCTGCTCCACCCCGTTGAATTGGAAGGGAGAATGGATCCCAGGGATGCAACAATTGGAGGGTGAGAGATTGATTGGATTATACTATGATTGGACCCTGCCCTCCCTAGCTTCATTAGAAGAGTCTAAAGAAACGATTAAGGTCACACACAGATTATAGATATTTACAATTATTTTACTATCACAACCAAAACCAACCAATCTAGACACATCCTCATTCAATTGATCACATCTCAATTTTATGTAAACACAATTCTTAAAGAGTCATCTTTTCCCCCTTTTTTGATTCTCTTTTTTTCTCATAGTTTGTTTTATTATTTCCTTCTTTATTTTACATTATTGAGTGCCTGCACATGTAAAGTACTCAACTAGGCCAGGTGGGGATTACAAAAGTGGGTAAGACACAGGTGCTTTCAGCCTAGTGAAGGAGCCAAACATACCCACAAAATATAAAATAGCATCCAAAAGATGGAGAAGTTCAGGAATAGTACTGACTAATAGCTGAAACTGAAATTTCTCATAGGTCCCAAGTTGGTGGAGGGGCCAGATATTTCATATAGGGAGCCAAGTCAAAGGAGCAGGGAAGAGAGGTAAGGAAGCAAGAGTTAAGCAGTGTGACTGCAATCAGAAGGCTGCCAAGGTAGAGCAAGCATGCTGAGAAGCAAGATGAGGAAAAGTCTCTAGGAAATATCACCTCTCTGTGTTAGCATTTAGAGGCAGTGACCTTTGTGGGGCATATATGACCTTACCTGTGGGTGGGAAAGGAGTTACTAAAGCACCAAGCCTGATCAGGTTCAATCTATGTTACTGCTATTTCCTGCAATTTGGCCAACTGACTTTTCAAAAATGTATTTTATTGAACTATAGTTGATTTACAGTGTTGTGTTAATTTCTGTTGTACAGCAAAGTGGTTCAGTTATATTCTTTTTCATATTCTTTTTCATTATGGTTATCACAGGATATTGACTATAGCTCCCTGTGCTATACAGTAGGACTTGTTGTTTATCCATTCTATATATAATAGCTTGCATTCCCAATCCCAAACTCCCAATCCATCCCTCCCCACCCCTTGGCAACCACAAGACTGTTCTCTATGCCTGTGAGTCTGTTTCTGTTTTGTAGATAGGTTCATTTGTGTCATATTTTAGATTCCACATGTAAGTGATATCATATGGTATTTGTCTTCCTCTTTCTGACTTACTTCACTTAGAATGATAACCTCTAGGTCCATCCATGTTGCTGCAAATGACATTATTTCATTCCTTTTGATGGCTCAGTAATATTCCATGGTATATATGTACCACATCTTCTTTATCCATTCATCTGTCGATGGACACTTAGGTTGTTTCCATGTCTTGGCTATTGTGAATAGTGCTGCTATGAACATAGGGGTGCATGTATCTTTTTGAATTATATTTTTCTCTGGATATATGCCCAGGAGTGGGATTGCTAGAGCCAACTGATTTTAAAACTTTTATTTTGGCTCATTTAAATAATAAGAGGTGGTATGTCTACTCCTTACAGCCTTCCTTTGAGAATGGGTCTGTTTTACTGGTCTAACCCTCCCTTTCAACTTCAGGGAGACAGGCTCATGAAGGATGAGAATTCTGATACTGAATAAAGGGACAGCCCACTCAACCATGTGTTGTTTATGAGAGAGACTCCCAAAACTTAGCCATCTAGAAATGCCAAAAAGAAATGTGTGATTGAATGTATGTATGACAGTCACATCCAAAAAGAAAACTGCTGTCAATATTGGTATTGGATAAAATATAATTTAAGAAAAAACATTTAGCTTATATTCATTTAAAAAATCCAAAATGGGGACTTCCCTAGTGGTCCAGGGGCTGACTCCGTGCTCCCAGTGCAGGGGGTCCGGGTTTGATCCTGGTCGGGGAACTAGATCCCCCATGCTGCAACTAAGGGTTCATATGCCACAGCTAAAGATCCCACACATGGCAACGAAGATTCCACATGCTGCAACAAAGACCTGGTGCAGCCAAATAAATAAATATATAAAAGTATCCAAAATGAAGGTATTTTAGTCCTGAATTTTGTGCTAAAAAGTAATATCAAAATTCATTAAGCACTTGATGCTGATGTTAAAAATAAGTGGAGAAATGAACAGAAACAGGATTACAAAAGCTTAACATATCATCATTAGCCTCTAACTATCAAATAGATTAAAAATATGAAAATATGGGGTACAAGAATATTCATTGCATTATAATATGTAATAACAAGAAATTGGAAACCTAAATATCCATCAAGAGACTACTGGCTAAGTACATTATGCTAATCCTTACAATGGACCATCACAAAGCCCTTAAAAAATGTGGTGTCTCTCTATATAATGGTATGGAAATATGACCTGGTTATCGATGTTATTAAGTAAAAAGAAATCAAGTAATATGTTTAGGATAACACTTTTTGTAAAGACAAAACTACATGTAATCTATGTATATACACATTCTCTATGTAAATGCATAGAGAAATGGCTGCCAGAAGTTGTTATCTCAGGGAGAAGAAAAGAGAAACTCACTTTTTTACTCTCTGTATTACCTAAATTGTTTGCATTTTACATGCATGTGCTTGTGTTTTATTTTTGTACATTTAAAAAATAATTTTTAAAAATTATATACAACTTGAGAAGAGCAATAACTGTAGATAAACCTAAAACATAACTGCAGGCATACCTTGTTTTATTGTGCTTTGCTTTATTACTCTTTGCAGATACAGCACTTTTTTACAAGTTGAAGGTTTGTGGCAAACCCTGCATTGAGCAAGTCTACTGGCACTATTTTTCCAAGAAGAGTTGCTCATTTCATGTCTCTGTGTGAGAATTTTGGTAATTCTCACAATATTTCAAACTTTTTTACCATTATTTTATTTGTTATGGTGATCTATGATCAGTGATCTTTGATGTTACTATTGTAATGGTTTTGGGGCACCACTAACTGCAGCCATATAAGATGGTGAACTTTAACCAATAAACATTGTGTGTGCTCTGACTGCTCTACCAACTGGCCTTTCCCCTGTCTCTCTCCATCTCCTTGGGTCTCCCTATTCCCTAAGACACAACAATGTTGAAATTAGACCAATGAATAATCCTACAATGGCGTCTATAAGTGTCATGTGAAAGGAAGAGTCGAAAATCTCTCACTTTAAATCAAAAGCTAGAAATGATTAAGCTAAGTGAGGAAGACATGTTGAAAGCCGAGGTAGACCAAAGGCTAGGTCTCTTGCACACAAAAGTTAGCCAGGTTGTGAATGCAAAGGAAAAGTTCCTGAAGGAAATTAAAGCTATTTGTGCTTATCACATGAATGATAAGAAAGTGAAACAGCCTTATTGCTGAAATGGAGAAAATTTTAATTGTCTATACAGAAGATCAAGCCACAATATTCCCTTAAGCCAAAGCCTAATATAGAGTAAGGCCTTAACTCCCTTCAATTCTATAAAGGCTGACAGAGGTGGGGAAGTTGCAGAAGAAAAGTTTGAGGCTAGCAGATGTTGGTTCATGAGGTTGAAGGAAAGAAGCCATCTCCTTAACATCAAAGTGCAAAGTGAAGCAGTAAGTGCTGATGTAGAAGCTGCAGCAAGTTATCCAGAAGATATATAAGATAACTCATGAAGGTGGCTACACTAAAAAACAGATTTTCAGTGTAGACAAAACATCCTTATATTGGAAGAAGACGCCATCTAGGACTTTCATAGCTAGAGAGGAGAAGTCAATGTCTGGCCTCAAAGCTTCAAAGGACAGGCTGACTCTCTTGTTAGGGGCTAATGCAGCTGGTGACTTTAGTTGAAGCCAGTGTTCATTTACCACTCTGAAAATATTAGGGTCCTCAAGAAATGCTAAATCTACTCTGTCTGTATTCTATAAATGGAACAAAAAGGTCTGGATGACAGCACATCTGTTTACCACATTGTTTACTGAATATTTTAAGCCCACTGTTGAGACCTACTGCTCAGAAAAAAAGATTCCTTTCAGAATATTACTGCTCGTTGACAGTGCACCTCATCACCCAAGAGCTCTGGTGAAGGTGTACAATGAGATCAATGTTTTTTTCATGCTTCGAACACAACATCCATTCTGCAGCCCATGGATCAAGAAGTAATTTCAACTTTCAAGTCTTATTGTTTACAAAATATATTTTGTGGTACTTCCCTGGTGGCACAGTGGTTAAGAATCCGCCTGCCAATGCAGGGGACATGAGTTCGAGCCCTGGTCCAGGAAGATCCCACATGCCACGGAGCAACTAAGCCCGTGCACCACAACTACTGAGCCTGCGCTCTAGAACACATGAGCCACAACTACTGAAGCCTTCATGCCACAACTACTGAAGCCCGTGTGCCTAGAGCCCGTGCTCCACAAGAGAATCCACCACAATGAGAAGCCCACGCACCGCAACAAAGAGTAGCCCCCGCTTGCTGCAAGCAGAGAAAAGCCCGTGGGCAGCAACGAAGACCCGATGCAGCCAAAAATAAATAAATAGATAGATAGATAGGTAGATAGATGATAGATAGATAGATAGATTACAAAAAAAGAAAAAAAGAAATACATTTCGTAAAGCTATAGCTGCCATAGATAGTGATTCCTTTGATGGATCTGGGCAAAGTAAATTGAAAACCTTCTGGAAAGGATTCACCATCCTAGATGCCATTAAGAACATTCATGATTCATGGGAAGAGGTCAGAATATCAATGTTCACAGGAGTTTGGAAGAAGCTGATTCCAACTCTCATGGATGACTTTGAGGGGTTCAAGACTTCAGTGGAGGAAGTAACTGCAGATGTGGAAATAGAAAGAGAACTAGAATAGAAGTGGAGCCTGAAGATGTGACTGAATTGCTGCAATCTCATGATAAAACTAGCAGGTGAGGAGTTGCTTTTTACAGATGAGCAAAGAAAGTGGTTTCTTGAGATGGAACCTACTCCTGGTGAGGATGCCGTGAATTTGGTTGAAATGACAACAAAGGATTTAGAATACAACATAAACTTAGTTGATAAAGCTGTAGGAGGGTTTGAGAGGATTGAAAGAAGTTCTACTGTGGGTAAAATGCTATAAAATATCACTGCATGTTACAGAGAATAATTCGTGAAAGGAAGAATCAATCCATGTGGCAAACTTCATTGTTGTCTTATTTTAAGTAATTGCCGCAGCCACCCCAGCCTTCAGCAAACACCACCCTGATCAGTCAGCAGCCATCAACATCGAGGCAAGACCCTCCACCAGCAAAAATACTACAGCTCACTGAAGGCTTGGATGATGTTTAGCATTTCTTAGCAATAAAGTATAACATCAACAGATTAAAATAAATTAGTATTTCCATATATGCCTTAGGTAAAATGTAATACCCACTCCATCAATTCAAGTATAATTAATAATTAAGTACCTACTAGGTATCAGGTACTGACACAGGTGCTCTGTTATATAGATGAATAAGACATAATCACCTACCTCATGGAGGCTATGGTCAAATTAAAAGAAAGACGAATGAATATAATTAAGACATAATGTTAAGTGCTTTGGTAGAGGTTTGCACACATTATTGACTCTTAGCACAGTCAAAGGTTCAAGAAAGTCTTCTTTTATTTTTAATTTAATTTAATTTAATTTTTTTCCCTCAGTATATTTTATTTTATTTTTTATTGAAATATAGTTGATTTACAATGTGTTAATTTCTGCTGTACAGCAAAGTGATTCAGTTATACATATATACATTCTTTTTTATATTCTTCTCTGTTATGGTTGATCACAGGATGTTGATTCTAGTTCCCTGTGCTATACATAGGACGTTGCTGTTTATCCAAGAAAGGCTTCTTGATGTATCTTGAGAGGTTGGTTTTACAAAAGAGATGAGGTACATTGTTTCTTGACACTAGAAAGGATGAGTGAAAACTAGATGAAGATGTGTGTGGGGAGAGGGGATAGAAGAGCAAATTGGATTGCCTAAGAATTGCTCTTCTCCTTTTATTTTCTCTCCATGGCTAACACTGTAATCTAAACCACTATCATCTCTGGTCTAGACTTGTGCAATAGTTGCTTAACTATTCTTTCTCTTTGTACTTTTTCTCTTTGCCAATTTATTCTCTGCATAGCTAAAACAAATGAGCTTTAAGAACATAAATCAAATCATGCTGTTCCATACCTAAAACTCTTCGGTGGCTCTCGCTCTTGGAATAAAATAAGATCTTGTCTCATTTGGCCTCTCCCCTCCTCTACAGCCTCATTCATAACATTTTCCCTGTTCCTCACTAGGCTCAGTGATCATGCTTTTCTTTTTGTCCTTGAACACACTACACCCTTTCCTGCCTTTGGTCCTTTGGATTGCTGTCCCCCCTGACCCCGACCCCAACTTTTCCCTAACCCCAGAGCTCCTCTCCACTGCCTATATGCTTTACCCATTTGTCTCATGTTCATCTTTCAGGTCTTACCTCAAATGTCATTTCCTTGGAAAGATCTCAGCTTACCATTTTCTCCCGTATACTCTTTGTCAACCAGTTTATTTTCACTATCATACAGCTACAGTCTGTACATCTGTTGTTTACTTACTTTCCTGCTTCTTTATTAGAATGTAAGCACCCTGACTGCAAGGACCTTGTCTGTCTTTATCGTCACTATATCCCTATAACTCAAACTAGTGGTTGGCACATAGTAGGGGTTCAATAAATATTTGTTGAATGGATTAATATCTGCATAGCAAGAAAAAATCTTTGTAAATAATGCTAAAATACCAATATCAAACTAGAAAAAAATATGTTCAATATATAGGTAATGTATAACATCTCAAGTGTTAATATCTGTACACATATAGAGCTACTACAAATCACTAAGTAAAAGAATAACAAATCAAATATGCACAAAGGATATAAACTGACAATTCATGGAAGAAGTACAAATAACTCCTATACATATGAAAATATCTTCAACATGTTAATCATAAGAATAGAATTTTTAAAAATTAGATTTTTAAATCTAATTTAGACCTATTAGATTGACAAATATTGATATGATTGTTAATAACTAGTACTGACAATCTCATATACACTTATAAAAGTATAGATTGGTAAATCTTTCTGAAAGTCAATTTGATATTATCTTTTAAATTTAAATAGTACATACGCTTTGATCCAGATTTTCTCCTTTCAGGAATTTTCCTACAGAAATAAACAAATAAGTGCTGTTCAAAACATTGTTTTTCTTTAATTGTGTGCATCAATAAGAGACTGGTTTTAAAAAATTATATTTATCAAATAAAAATTTTCCTATATAAAAATGAAGAGACTGGTTCACTATATTATGATAATTTACACAGTATAATAATATGTTAATATTATGAAGCATTTCTATATGTAGTGGTCTGTAAGGATGCAGAATATGACCTTGAACTTCATCCTTGTACTGTTTCTTCCTTTCTTTCACTTCCTCAACTTCCTGGCCCTTTCCCTTAGTCACCTGTATGGCTTGGAAGTAAATTAGCATAGTTATAGCAAGAGTTAAAAGGGGAAAATTTAATATATATTCTTTGCTGTTTTATCTTATTTTGTTTTTAACTTCTAAACTGTCTGTAAAGAAACAAAAAGAAAGGCCCTCTGGAAAGCAGAACATAGAGTTGGTGATAGTACAAAGCTTACAAAGCAAATAGAAGAAGAAAGGACGCTGTTTACCCACTCCTCCCCAGTCCTGGGAGGAGATTAGATTAGAATAGGAGGGAGTGTGTTTGTGAGGGTAAACAAAAAGTCCTTGGAAGTTATCATAATCTAGAGACAAAAACCGGGACCTTGGGGGACATGGATGATAGCAGGGACTGAGGGCCACCAAGTATTCTGTTAGTAGTCACTGTCAGGGAGCCAAATAAAAGCTGAATCAGTACCAGCAAACATACATCACTAGTCAAGAGAGTATATAACTCTGCCAAGGAATCATGTCACCTCTTAAATGTGAACTAGAACTTCCCTTTAATATCTGCCTGTGGTCCTCACTGCTGCTCATGCAGCAGAAGTAGACCCTGAGCTTTTCTGGGTCCCATCCAAACTGTGTCTTGTGGATGCTTCTTTTTGACAATAGCCCAAGACTCTGGTAAGTCTTCCAAAACAGAGAGGTGATGGTGTTATAGCAGGAAAAGTCCTGCCCATGATTCTTCAGTGGGATTGGACAGTGGTAGAGAAATCTACTTTTGTGATATGGAGATATAGATATGTACACCAAACTGTTAACAGTGAATGAGATAGAGTGGAGAGATTTTATTTTTACTCTGTTTTGTATATTTCTGAATTGCTTGGATTTTTAAATAATAAAGCATACATTACTCATATAATAAAAAGGCCACTCTTGAGAAGAATGGAGAAATCTACTAGATAATGCAAATGCTGCATTTTATCTGACTTGTTGATAAGAAGAATAAATTAGTCATTCCTTCAGAAGCACTTGATGTCTACAGCAATTATTTATTAATGTCAGTGTGTATGGCATGTCCAATTACTTGGGGTCAGGACACCTTTAAAACCAACCAGGGTTCATTGGGAAACAATCTACTCCAAAAGATGTTTACCAAATATATGTCAGCACAACTGTCTCATCCTCCCATCCTTAAGACCCTTTTGTCTATGGCTATATTTTTCTTACATTTTTACAGTGGGCACTTTGCGAACTTCTGCTTCCACCCATATCTCTTGTGGGACTTGCCTCCCTGCAATAAACAACTAGAAAGATGCACAAAATATATGAAAGAACTGTCTTCAGACCTTGGACAGTAGACTGTGCAGTATTTTAGTCCCTGAGAGGAGGGAAATAAATGGGGTGAGCACTACAACCATCTTGACTTTCTGGTGGAGACACTTTCCAGACAGTAGCACAAGGAAACAATTTCACTGAGTGGAGGACATCAGAATTTAGGGAGGCCAATGCAACTAGAATTTATGAGGTTGATTACTGGAGTGAGAGCTACAGAAAGAAATGGCTCCACAAATCTACACAGGAGTCTCCTTAAGTCTTTGGCTAAAGCAGTCTGTGCATATGTAGGGTGAAACTCCACCAGGTTGGGCAAAGAAAAATTGTTAGGAAAAGAAGAATTACCAGGAAGCTGTGAGCCAAACAGTTTCAAGAGTTCACACAGGGCTGGAAATCATTTTGGTTCCAACTGGCCAGAAAGGAAGGCATTGCTGAATACTCAGGGCATTTACTAGTGATCTCAGAAGATCATACCTTAGTAGTGGAGCTAAAAGAAGCTTAAAAACAAGCCTCAAAAGCATTAAAATGATCTTCATGTTACATAACTGTCTGCTAGAATAAAGTTCTACACTCTTTAAATGACTAGTATAAAATCTAATCCTCAACAACATAAAATTAACAATGCCTGGCATTCAGTAAAATAATTACTAGACATATGAAGAAGCATGAAAATGTGACTGATAAGCAGAAGGAAAACATAGATGCTGAAATGAGAGATGATAGAATTTGCAAATTAGGATATGTAAACATGTTTAATATATAGGTTCCATATGTTTAAGGAGGAAAACTTACTATAATGAGAAGAGAAATGGAAGAGGTAAAAAAGACCAAATGGAGCTTCTACAGATGAAAAATACAGTATCTGAAATGAAAATTTCATTGGATGGAATTAACAGCATTAGATATTGCAGAAGAAAAGATCAGTGAGCTTGAAAACGTAGTTATAGGAACTATGCAAACTGAAGCACAAAGAGAAAGAAAAAGACTTAAAAAAGCCAAAGGGAGCTCAGTGACCATATCAAGCAGTGACAATACCAAACAGTCTAACATACTTGTAATTGGAGTCCAAAGAGGGTGATGGGGGAGAAAAAAATGTTTAAAGATATAATGGCCAAATGTTTTCCAAACTTGATGAAAACTATAAATTTACACATCCAAGAAGCTTAAAAAACTCAAAGCAGGATAAATAAAGTGACCATTTGTGTTTACTTGTTTTATGGTTTCCTGAATACTGGTTTATGAACTGGATTTTATTCTGATTTTTAGCTCTAATTTTCCTTATTTCTGGCTTCCTGATATGGTATCTTTCCTGATTTCTCAAAACTGATTGCCATCTGGACCAGGGAAATGATAATGTCCATGTTGACAAAGGGGAGGAGATGTTTATTACTACAATCCCCCTTTGTACATGTTGAAACTCTTCACTCAGGTAAAAGGTCTCTGTAATCTCTACCTGTCACCATGAATCCCTTGGGCCTTATCAATGACTTTGTGTTGTTAGGTTTCTTTTATAGTTGCCTAAGATTACAATTCTAATTCTATTGGAATGTTTTAAATAATAAGTACTGTATCTTACAATTACTTCTATTCCTCAAGTGTCTATTTAGCACCTTGTACATAAGCCAATCAATAGATATTGGCTTATTTATTGATTAGTTCAGTGGTCTTCCAACTGTAGCATGCATCAGAATCACATGGAGAGTTGATAAATTACAGATTGCTGGGTCCTATCACTAGAGTTCACAGTTCATTACATCTGGGGTGGGGCTTGATAATTTGTATTTCTAACAATTTCTAACAATTTTCTAACTGGATTAGACTATATTTCTGAAAATCAACTGTTGAGAGATTACATATATTTCAAGTCTCTCTTTAAATCCTACCTCTTCCATTTGGCAAGTCCTTCTCCCTCAGAATAATAGCTCCTCTTTCTAACATGTATTTCATAACCACTCTACATCTCTTACAATACTTATCATAGTGTTTCTTCTTTATAAGTTGTTTATATAATGTGTTTATCTTGAATACTAAATTGGTTGCAGAACTAGATCTTCAAACGGTAGACAGAATAATTAACAAACTGACATTTTTCCAAATATGTATCATTATGTGTATGTATTTCTATATGCAAAAGAAATTATTTAATGATTTCATTAGAAACAACTAGGTGATGAAAATGAAGATAGAACTTAAAAATTTCAATTCCTGCTTCTTTATATGTACCATGTCAATGAAGTGTTAGATAGGATTTGTGTCCCTGAATTAAGAAGAGTAACTCCAACAAGAAGCGTGTAATTATTCTTCACTTTTAGTCCTAATTATTTTTAGTAGCATGCTCTAACTGCTGGGAAAGATTGAATATTCCCCCCCAACAACACGATCTTCTAGAAGGAACAACTCTAACGAGGGTAAAGGACACATAATTTGAGTTTTGGGTGCTGGAAAAAAATGAAGTAAACCTGTCAGGTGTGCTCACACGTGAAAGGTGTGGTAAGATGAGACATCTCCATTTCAGGACTCCCCTCCCCCACCATTCCTTTTTATGTAAAGCCAAGTGAGCATAAGATTAGGGTCTGGAGCACAGAAGACTGTTTAAGCAAGCTCAACTTTAGGTTTTTGGAAGAAGATTTTCTCTTTATCAGTCTTCTCACTATCAGAGTGTAAGACCTGAGGGTGGAGAAAAGGGAGGGGTCAAGATCAGTCACTCTTCTTAATTCTAGTCTGGGCTCTAGGCTAGAATGGAGGTTAGGTAGATAAGGAGTCATCTTCATTTACATATGGTCCAGCCCAGTTTAACCTGAGACCATATAAAGATTTGAGGCCATAGCTCTAGATAGAATGAAGTGTGTGTTTGTCCAGTGTCTCCTATGTGTTTTTATATACTCCTCAGGAAACTCACAGAGGAGCAGGCATCATGATGGAATCTGAAGATTTTTTTTTAATTTAATTTTTTAAAATTTATTCAATTTTTAAAAGTTGCTTTCCATTTACAGTTATCACAAACTATTGGCGATATTCCCCGAGTTGTACAATACATGCTTGAGCCTATCTTACACCCAATAGTTTGTACCTCCCAATTCCCACCACTATATTGCTCCTCCCCCATTCTCCCCACTGGTAACCACTAGTTTCTTCTCTATATCTGTGTCTGCTTCTCTTTTATATTCACTAGTTTGTTGTATTTTTTAGATTCCACATATGAGTGATATCATACAGTATTTGTCTTTCTCTGTCTGACGTTTCACTTAGCATGATTTGGGACCCCAGCCATCTCTCTTCCCATCAGTGCTTATGACTAACATATGTGATCTATTATGTATCCAGTTATGTAGGGATGAAGCCTGTTTCAGTCAAAGTATCTGATTATAACATCTCAGTAGATGAATCCTCTGTGAAAATGAAATAATACCATTATTTTAACTGAATCAGTAAGTTGTAGGATTCTTTTTATCTTTTAAAAGAAAATTTGCATACTATTTCTGTAAAGCCTGAGTTTTGCAATAGATATAAATATCATCATAAAAAGCTGGATTGTTTTCACTAGAATAGGTTCCTCATTACTTTATTCTTCTCTTCATTTCTATAAGTTCTCTACTAGTCAACACATTGGTATTATGAAGAGTTAATTTATCATTGGCACCAGCCTATCAATAAAACCATTTTCATGGTCAAGTCTAAATGATCCTATATTATTCCAAAAGAGCACAGTTGGAATAAATTATAATTACATTTCTTTTATGCTGAAATGAAAGGTCATTTCCTCAGGTCTTTACTCACACTGAACTATTAAACATGTATTCTAATAAGCTACATTCAACTTTTTTATACACCATCTTTATTGCTTGCTTTCTATCCTCCATTTCATTTACTGATCTGCATTTCTGTTTATGCCAGCATCCTCTAATAATGCCATGACTTGCTCAGCAAAATCCTACCACTTCTGGCGACTGACCAAGCTTATACAATGTGCTTTCACATAAAAGCTTCCTCATTGCAGACTGCTATGTGAACTATTTTGGTAGGGATTTTATAATGCTGCTTTGTAATTAAATGAATGAAACTTAAGGATCCAATTTCAAATTAGCTTGTACAAAGTCATTATCTATCATTCTGACCAGAAAAGCAGGAAGCCTATAACATTTGAATAATATGCTAGTGAGAAAGGCATGTCACTTATCCTAAGTCTTAACATCATATTCAAATTTGGACACAGTCTAATTATATTTGATAAAATGTAGGCATATATAAAAAGCACAAATCACTTATCAAGATTTATGTCTTAAAGTATGGTAGCATCTAAAAGTTGCCATGTAATTTACTAAATAAAAAATGCTACAGTAATTTAACTTAAAGCATCTGGAATTAGCTCATCATCATGTGTTTTGAGGGAAAAATATTCCTAAAGATTTAAATATATTTAGTGATTAACTTGAAGTTTTTTTTTTTTTTTTTTTTTTACGGTACGCAGGCCTCTCACTGTTGTGGCCTCTCCCGTTGCGGAGCACAGGCTCCAGACGCGCAGGCTCAACAGCCATGGCTCAAGGGCCCAGCTGCTCCACGGCATGTGGGATCTTCCCGGACCGGGGCACGAACTCGTGTCCCCTGCATCGGCAGGTGGACTCTCAACCACTGTGCCACCAGGGAAGCCCAACTTGAAGTTTTTAAGTTGTGAAAATTCAAGTGTACTTATGTTTTATCATTCTTTCCAATAAAAATACTGAAAAGCGATTAGTCTCTCATAGGTATAAATATAAAAGTGAATCATTTTCCTAAAATAGACACCCACTGTGAACAGAGATCCATAAAACATACTCCCCGATAACGTCCATGAAATAATATAGTACCTTCTTTTGTATAGTGTTTGCTAAGCATAAATTAAAAGTAGCTGAGTGACAAGCACAGTGTTAGAAAAATTTCCCAAATGTTGATTTTTAAAATCCGTGAATATATGCAATAAATATTATATAGTATTTATTTTTTCCCTGCCCAAATAAGCAGGACCTGCAATAGCATTGGGTCATAAATCCAGAAATGCATCTTTTTTCAATCATTGCATGTGCATGAACACACACACACACACACACACACACACACACACACACACAAAGAGAGAAAACTTCTTGACAACTGAAAGGAATTCACCAGTGATCAGTCTCTGGTGTTAGAGTAAGAAGTAGTTAAGGGAGTGCTGGTAAATCCCACCTCCTATGCACACTTTTCTGACAAGTGGAATGTGATCCCAGTAGAATGAAAAAGAAGCAAATGTGTCAACTGTAATGATAGTAAAATTCATGCTTAAGGAGTAGCTGAGCCTTTCTGTCACCTGGCTCTGCTGATCGTGTCGTTGCTCCATTTCTATTGACAATTAGTATCTCTATCCACATTTCATATCTCAGAAGTTGAGTAAGCGTTCAAAAGTGGAGCAATTCTGGATGATGATCGGCTCCAATATGTAGCTATGGGAGTGAGTGGTTAAAGGCAAACATTCAAATCTCCTTAATTTCCTGTGTTAATGTACTTTTGTAATAAATATTATTGGGGTATGTGGTAGGCAGAATTCCAAGATGATCCCAACGACTCTTTTACAATCTCCTCCCCTTAAGTCTGTGTGGAACCTGTGAATGTGTGAGACATCACTCCTGTGATTATGTCATCTTTTATAGCAAAAGCGATTTTGCAGGTGTAATTGAATACTCACAGGAACCCTTAAAAGGAACTGGACCATTCCTAATAAAAGCGATTTGAAACATGACAGGGATTTGATGCAAGAGACATTCATTCATCACTGGATTTAAAGATGGAGGGTTCCATGCAGCAAATGACATGAGCTCTAGATTAGAGCATCCCCGGACTTACAGCAGGCAAGGAAACTGGGACTTGGGCCATACAGTCACAAGGAACCAAATGATGCCACAACCCTGCAAACTTAGAAGAGGATCCTGAGACCCACATGAGCACACAGCCCAGCTGACACCTTGATTTTAGCCTGAGGAGAATCTGTGCAGAGAACTCACTTAGTATGGTACCCAGATTTATGATCTACAGAATTGTGAGCTAATAAATGAGTGTTGTTTTAAGCCACTAGATTTGGGATAATGTTATGCAGCATTCGAAGACTAATACAAGATATACTTTACATACAATAAATTACATCCATTTTAAGTTTATAGTTTGATGAGTGTGAAAAATGAACACAGCACCACAATTAAGATATGGGACATTAATGCCCCAAATTCACTATGCTCCTTTGTCATCAATTCATCCCCTAGCAGCAGGCACCCACTTGTCTGATTTCTGTCACTTTGTCTGATTTCTGTGGCTGTATGTGTTGAATCTTGACTTGCTCCTTCTCTTTCTCTCTCTCTCTCTCATCATATGAGGGCAATTATCATTTTTATACACTTCTATACAAACCAAAAAAATTTTAAATCACCATTCTGAGTACATAGAACAGCCTGTCTAAATACTTTTTAGTTTATTAATTCAAAAAATATTTGCTGCATACTGGCTCTGTGCCAGGCTCTGTTCCAGGCACTGAGATATACTAATAAGTGAAGTTAAGCCTATCCCTTATGTAGCATATACTCCAAAGATTCTGGGAGGTTGGTTTTTTTCTTTCTTTCTTTCTTTTTTTTATGATATGATTGGCTCCCTGGCTGCGAGTCCTCTAAACTTCACTGCTGGGGCCATATAACTCCTATTTACATTAGCCTCACCTCAGACATTAGGATAAAGCTAAGTAGACCAAGCCTCAAGGTCTCAGAATTAAGAATCAAGTTTGTCTTGCTGTATAGTTCCATGAATTTGTGTATGAGGTGAATTAACTCTGTACCTTCCATCTTTGTCTAGCATTCAGTTCTCCTGGGTCTGAGGTCCAACTGTATCCTTCTAAGAACATCATTCTCAACTCTGGCCAAACCCTAGAATCACTGGGAAAGACATGAAAAAGTACTGATGCCCATTCCTACTCCACTTAGCTTAGGCCTAAGCGATGACATTTATTAAAAGCTCCAATGTGTTTAATAATTCTAATTTGCAGCCAAGGTATGAAAACACTCCTCTAGTTTTTTCATGGAGTAGTGTCCTGCTCTTTGAACCTGTATCTATGGTGGGGTTCCTACTTTCTGTTGCCCAGCAGTGGTGCCATCTCTATCCTATCTTTTCCCCTCTGTGGTAACCACTGAAGCCATGCATTGAAAATAACTTGTAAGATGGAAGGAGCCTAGGTCCTTGAGTCACTGAAGGCAAGGTCACCCACTGAATATTGCATTAGACTGTTGTAGAGATTGCTAGTTTCTGCCAAGGATGTCAATGTGTCAAGATAAAAACGTATATCCTGTTCTTCTTTAAAGATGGGATTGCTATAAGCAGATATATAAACAGAAGTAGTCAGGACTTCTTGGAAGTCTCCTTTAAAGAGTTTGCTGTGTTCTTCCCTACTTTGTCTTGTCTTCCTATATGAAGGCAGATGTAATGGCTGGAGTTTCAGCAGCCATTATGTAACCATGAGGATAAGGGTCACACATCCTAGGGATGACAAATGAAGACAGTAATGGAAAGTGGTTCTCTGATGACATTGGAAGCTGCCATACAAGTCCTGGTATAAAAATCTCCAGATTTTTAATTACATGAAAGGAAAAAGTCTCATGTAAACCAGTATTTTTTAGGTGTCTAGTACTAATAGCAGCATATAATTCCTAATTCATACATTCCTAATGTCATACTTCCTGTGCTTTTAAGGATCTTATCTATTATCACCCACTGGCTCTTCCTGACACCACCTGTCCATCTCTCTGCACTACCTTCTGTGGCTTGCTGTTTGGATCTCTGTTATTTCCTCATGAATCAGTCTTGTTTCTTGATCTTTGGTCATCCCCAGTTTGGTCTGTCTTTCCTTCAGTGGAAACCTGTTACATTCGATCAAGAATGCATATATAACAATCACTTAAGGAAATTCTAAAATGCTTCCCAGCTAATGTGAATGCAACAACTTGATTCTCTCAGTGTGTTTTCTATGTCCACTTTTCTCAATACCAAATTCAGATGGTCTTGCCAGCTCCATTTTCAGGTGAAAGTGAAAGAAATAGTAGTATATAGATAATATGATGGACAACACCCTGTGAAATCCATCATTCAAGGAACAGAGGAGATTGGATTGTGTGGCCTATGATTTATAGGTGGGAAGACACCACTTGTCATCTCTAGGAAGATCTGTTACTCCTACTGACTTTGTTCATGCTGTGTAGTATGTTGTTTTCCAGGTCAGGTAAATCTCACACCCTTATTAAAGTTGTTTATTTCCTTTGTTGATCCGTGAAAGTAGGAAAATAATAAAAGATGCACACAAGATAACTCATGAACCAGTAACTTTTGTTCTCAGTCTGGGAGGCTGAAAGTGAAAATGTGAACTTGTGGTGCACAGCATGGTCTGGTTGTTTGAAGAACATCACGTGATGAAAGAAGTGATGATGGGAGAAGATACACAGACGGTAGGAAAGCCACATCCATGGGTGGCTTTGTGGCTTCCAATTTGCCCATTAGCACCTTGAGAAAACCAGTTGAAATGGGTAACTTTGTGTATTTAATTCAAACCATAAAAAGAAAATGGTAGCATCAGCTACTGAAATTCACATCAAGAAAAATGACTATGTTTTTTCTAAGGTAGACATGTTTCCCCCAGAGTTCTGAAGTTCCTGTGCCTGGAAGATCTTGCATTTTTGGTGTGACTTCATAAAATCTAGTTCTTAAGGTTGAGTTGGTAAAATGAACTAGTTTTTGCAATGAGGTCCTTTTTTTTTGGCCACATCACACACATGGGATCGTAGTTCCCTGACCAGGGATCGAACCTAGGCCCTTGGCAGTGAAAGCATGGAGTCCTGACCATGAGGACCACCAGGGAATTCCCAAGTTCCCTGTGTTTAAAATCCAATTAATAATTAAATATTTTCACTTGACTCTTCTTTTTATTTCCTGTCAGTAGTCTTTTATGCTAACGTGACTGCTAGTTCCCCAAAAGTCTTAAGTTAGAGTTACTCAAACTCTCTTAGAAAAATAGAATAGTTTATTTAGAGATAATTTGTAATCATTTGTGTTTACAAAAGAAAACAGTCATGGACAAATGAAAAACACAAACTTTGCCCTCAAACCATTTTAATCATTAGCTTGACCTCCTTAATCATCAAGTTGTTTGTTCTTTAAAAAACTGCCAATAAATAGTTAAACTGACTATTATTATATTCTTTAATCTGCACATCATTTCCCAGCCATTTCTTGGAGCTTTGGGGGCAAACACACACTTAGTGTGTTGAGATGTTCTGAATCCCCTACAGCAATTCTGCACAATTTTGATCATTAAGCAGGAGGTGGTAGTGAGTAAAGAGAAAAAGAGGAACGCCGTGTTATCCGATTCCGAGTTCCAACACCAAGGCCAGGCTCATATTCATCAATACTTGGAAAGTACCTAGGTTAATCACTCATTAATTGTAGATAAAAAAAGAAATCATAGTCAAGGTATCACTTATGGACCAGAGGTAGGAATTCAGCCAGGAGACTAGAGTTGAGGAAGGTTGAGGTCTGGTAGAAATGAGGTATAAGGGAAGTCACACATTCTGGGAGGTGAAGGTAAAGGAGGAGGCTCAAAACCTCAGTTTGTTCTGCACGAAGTTAAAGGGAGCTGAAGTAAAGCTGGAGACTTTTACAGTCAGCTTTAAGGTTGACACATCCATACCTGCAGTGGAAATTTTAGGATTTAAAGCAAAATTACCTTAACAGTTAGACAAAGTGTCCTTAAGTTTTAGGGAATTTCATCTGATAGTATCCTAACCTTCGTGGCTTCCACCATTAAGTTTGTTGATCCCTTTCTTTGTCGCTCAGTGGAAAAAAAAGAGAAATGGGAATGGATGGGTCCAGGATCGGGGGAGTAGCCAAGCTCTAGTACAGAAAATGGCTATCAACGCCAATGCCAATGTCAGTGTCCAAAGGATTGGAGATGACTCAGACTTACTTGGTGTGGCAACAGCTGAGTAATAACCCTTCCACTTCTAGGAACTTATCCTATGGAAGTAGTCAAGAGTGTGCTCCAAAGTATAACTTTTATGTTCTTCTCAATATTATTTACAATAGAGAAAAGCTAAATGATCAACAATAAGGGAATAGTTATATAGGTATGCTACATACACCCATATGAGGGAATGTATATGCAAACATAAAATTAGTGTTTTAGAACAATATTTATTAACAAAGGTAAAGTTAATTTTAAATAGATCACATAGAAGTACAATGCGTAAAAGTAGCATGTTCTGTTGTAACTGAACTTATTTACAAAAGAGAAACAGACTCACAGACAGAGAAAACAAACTTATGGTTACCAAAGGCTGATACCAGGAAGGTGGGGGGGGAGATAAATTAGGAGTTTGGGGTTAACATATACATACTACTATATATAAAATAAACAACAAGGACCTACTGTATAGCACAGGAAACTATATTCAATATCTTGTAATAACCTATAATTGAAAACGATCTGAAAAAGAATATATATGTATGTATAACTGAGTCACTTTGCTGTATGCTTGAAACTAACATAACATTGTAAGTTAACTATACTTCAATTTAAAAAAAGAAGGGCTTCCCTGGTGGCGCAGTGGTTGAGAGTCCGCCTGCCGATGCAGGGGACTAGGGTTCGTGCCACGATCCCGGAAGATCCCACATGCCGTGGAGCGGCTGGGCCCGCGAGCCATGGCCGCGGAGCCTGTGTGTCCGGAGCCTGTGTTCCGCAACGGGAGAGGCCACAGCAGTGAGAGGCCCGCGTACAGCAAAAAAAAAAAAAAAAAAAAAAAAAAAAAATAAATAAATAAAAATAAAAAAAGAAAAAAAGAACAAATAAAGTTACTCCTCAGTCTCTTCAAAAAAAATTAGCATTTTCCCCACACTCTATCCCCAATTTCCTGCATTATTCTCGCTAATAGTACTTATCACCATGACATACTTTGTATTTACTTGTTTATTTTTATTATCCGTAGCCTTTCCCCCCATTAGAATGTAAGCACTATGAGGGCCGGGACTTTGTTTTGTTCACTATTGAATCCCCCATTCCTAATACAATGCCTGGTATACAATGGGTGCTTAATAAATACCTGTTGAATGAATGGCTGAATAATTCTAGTGTATGTTATAGGTCAGCACAAAGTATAGAAGCATAGAAGAATGGCTCAAACACAGTATGGATGATGATCAGGGAAGACTTCCTGGAGGAGGCAATCCCTGAATCTATATTAAAGCATGGTAAAGAGAAAGATTTCTGGAGGTGTCCTGTTATCTACAGACTGTCCAGAGCCATAATAGGACCACATTCTCAACTTGCAATACAACTTGTCACCTAGATTCTTATTGCTGTGACCCCTTCCTTAGTTGGACTTCCTCAGAATTGTCTGCCTGTGGATACTGCAGTGAACTGCCCGGCTCTCCTGAGAGGACCAGCCTCATAATTGAGTTCTTTTCTCATTTTGTCCTTAATTAGTTTCCTCTCTTCCACCACCGAAGGCTTGGCTTGGTTCTCCTCTAAGCCTATCCATATTATGATTTACCCTCTTTTAGTTTACTTCATGCTCCAAAAATCTTGTAACTAATATATAGGAAGCTCAGAATCCTTAGATATTATTATATGATGAAATATTTCACTGTGACACAGGAGTAAAACTAGACAGAATTATTTTCTAGTAAAGTTACTCTCCTTTCCCATATCAGGCATCTTAAACTCAATAATAATATCAATGACAGTAATGAGAACAGCAATATTTGCACAGTATTTTAACTATATATGTTCAAAGCCCTTGTGTATATCATTAGAACCTCACAAAAACTCTATGAGGTACGCGAGGAAAGGATAATTATCACCATTTTACTGATGAGAAAAGCAGGTAAAATATGGATTGTGACTTCTCCAGTTTCACAAAACATCTTAAACATTGGTCTTATGACTTAAAGGCCTGAGACATAAAAAAAAAAAAAAAAAAAAAAAAAAAAAAAAAAAAAAAAAATTCTGGGCCTCCCTGGTGGCGCAGTGGTTGAGAGTCCACCTGCCGATGCAGGGGACACGGGTTCGTGCCCCGGTCTGGGAGGATCCCATATGCCGCGGAGCGGCTGGGCCCGTGAGCCATGGCCGCTGGGCCTGCGCATCCGGAGCCTGTGCTCCGCAACGGGAGAGGCCACAACAGTGAGAGGCCCGCATACCGCAAAAAAAAAAGAAAAAAAAAAAAAAAAAAAAAAAGAAAAAAAAAAAAAAAAAATTCTGAAGTGATAACTTGCTTCTAAAAGAAAAAAAAACTACACACATTATATTAATGTTCTATAAAGGGGAATGGAGGGTGGACACAAAGAATTTGTGTCAAAATATAGGAAATGATTTTTTTGGTCATTATTTTCTGCTCTGATGGAGAAAGTTGTATAGATTTTGTTTAGTTTACAAATTACATAAACAGAAATAGATTGAGTTCATGTAGTTTCCAGTAATTTGAATTGCAGAAAATGTTGTAATAAACTAAACCTGTCCAATTAAAGGATTATTTTAAAATATGACAAAATATTTGAGTGCTGCTAAAACAAACAGGGAATATAAGATAAACATATTAAGAAATGAAAACAAAACTCCATTTCAAAGAGGTCATTGCTTATCATATTAGACAACAAAGAAAACAAAATGAAAATGTTTAATTTTGGCTATCAGATTAAGATAAAATAAGATCTATAGTAATAGAATGGATTTCTCCATGAATTAAAATATAAAAATTTAATCTTGAGTTTCAAATATTGTATCTCAAAAATTAAACCCTGCTCATAAACTAATCAATGTATGGCCCCATCTTCATTAAGGTGCTAGATTTACAAATGTTGTATTATATTGAACACTTTATTATTCAATATAGTGTCACAAAATGAAACACTTAGAATGTAGGCTAAATGCATTTACATTCCAAGTATCGCATTGCCAATATTAAACTTGCAGGATCAAGTTAAAATTTTGTTATCAGTATGAAAATTAGTCATAGCCCATTTAATTATTTAAAAGAATTATAATATCATCAAGGATAATCAGATAGGTGGGAAAATCAATTATATAGGACCCATGTAAAGTTTTTAAACAAAAAGAGCAGTTGGTGTAGATCCAGTATGAATGTACCTAGTTCTTAGCCAAGACAAAAGCACCAAGGTAATTCCTGCCAAGATTTATGTAAAATAAAATTACATGACATCTAGCTGTATTATAGTAATGTTGACATAACAAAGAAAGTTTAATCTTTTGCAATAAACAACATATTTAAAAGCTTGTAGCATCTTATGTGAGGGCATCTTACAAAGTACAATATGAAAATAATCAGACTGAAAAGCTGATGGAAGAGATTCTCCAAGTGGATAGTCTTTATTCCCACATTCTACATCCAGCAAAGCAAAAAGTTCTGCTTTTGTTGACATACTTTGCATTTGAGTGAAAATATTGTACTAGAGCGATAATAATTATATATGACAAAATTATAAACCCTCTGAGTTGAAGGAGACTTCACCTAGCATCTGATTGAACGCCTTAGTTTGCTGAGGCAGAGCAAGAGCTCCGTGTAACTTTCCCAAAGCCACAAGGTAGAGGTGGAACTAGAATCTAGAGTTTTCTTCTCTTTGTCCAGAACTCATTCCTCTGTAACATACTGCTTTACATCTGAGACAAAAGTGCAATTTTACAAAGCACTCCAGATTCTTAGAAGTCAAGTTCAACATAAGGATGACAATTTCCAGAATACCAAACACATAAATGCTGCCCGTACACTGATGGGAAAGGAGGCATGGTTATAAAAAATCTATACTTCAGAAGACCATTGCACCAGTTCACCTTTATTCCCCCAAATCAAGCAAAGCAAACCATTTCCTTATTTTGATCTGGATGATCTGATGGGAAACAGAAGAGATGTTCAAAAAAACCCTTTCTATTTCAGTAAATGGAATTCTTTGCCAGCTTTAAAAAAGCAATTGCTTTAACCCTTTTAAAGAACAATATTTGGATCAATTCACCTGCATCCAAATCCATTGTGAAGATGACTGAAATGATTGGAACCACTACGCTTTGATTTTTTTACTGGGAGTACATAATCATGGCTGAAGCTTAATCTTGTCCTATGTGCATAAATTCCTTGATATTCCTCTGAAGTCCACCTATTCCCAAATTCATGAACATATTTTCATGTTTTTACAGTCCTCTGCATTTCTCTTGAAATATATTTTCATTTCTTTGACATATCCTCACATACAAGCTTTTCAAAATTCACTAAAATCTTATCCTAGTTGGTAGGCATCCCTCCTTATCCTCCTTCTCCAATGCACAAAACATTCTTAAGAGTAGAAAACAACAAAGCCTATTAAGATACACATGTGTGTAGATAGCTAGATACCATCACAAGTGAAGTAACTCACTCTACTATTTGCATTTTACGGTTATTTGAGAATAGTCAGAACATCCTAACATGTTAATTCAGTAAATGTCAAGTATTTTCCTCTATATGCAGTAATAAAAAAGCACTCCAGGGAGTGGCTATGCCCAGAAGCCTTAAAGAAAAATCACTCAGGAGACTTCTCTGGTGGTGCAGTGGTTAAGAATTTGCCTGCCAGTGCAGGGGACACAGGTTCGATCCCTGGTCCGGGAAGGTCCCACATGCCATAGAGCAACTAAGCCTGTGCACCACAACTACTGAGCCTGAGCTCTGGAGCCCACAAGCCACAACTACTGTACCCGCACGCCTAGAGCTGGTGCTCCGCAACAAAGAGAAGCCACCGCAATAAGAAGCCCGTGCACCTCAATGAAGAGTAGCCCCTGCTCACTGCAACTAGAGAAAGCCCCCGCGCAGCAACGAAGATCCAATGCAGCCAAAAACAAACAAACAAACAAACAAATAATAATTAATTTATTTTTTTAAAAAAGAGAAGAAAAATCACTCAGAAGTTGCTGTTATGGGTTGAATTATGTCCCCCCCCAATAATTCACGTGTTAAAGTCTTAACCTCCAGGACCTCAGAACATGACCTTATTTGGAAATAGGGTTATTACAATTGGAATTAGTTAAGATGAGGTCATTAGGGTGGGCCCTAACCCAATATGACTGGTGTTTTTATAAAAGGGGGAAAGTTGGACACAGAGACAGACACACACAGAGGGAAGATGATGTGAAGAGACACAGGAGAAGATGGTCATCTAAGAGCCAAGGAGAGAGGCCTGAAAAAAATCCTTACTCATAGCTCTCAGAAGAAAGCAACCATGCTGCCACCTTGCTCTTGAATTTCTAGCCTCCAGAACTGTGACACAATAAATCAATAAATTTCTGTTGTTCAAGCCACTCAGTTTGTGGCACTTTGTTGTGGCAGCCCTACTAAATTAATACAGTTGCCTATCTGAAATTTCAGACAAAAATAAACACTTTAAAAAGTCGCTTAGATTTTACATTGATTAATCAAATATCATAAAACAGAGTCTACAGAAGTGACACCTGATAAGGACTTTAGTGTATATGGTAGTTTTTTTGTTGTTGTTGTTTTTTGTTTGTTTTTTAATCAAGAGAAATCTCTGAACTGATTGGGAAATTAATTATTTAAACAAAACCTCACTTTCTTAACTAATCTGGTTTTATAATTCAAAATAGATTTGAGGATCCCCTAAAAACCACACACTAGGGATAGAGTGGTAAACATAAATCAGCTGTTATCTGCTCTCATGAAGCTTATAGTCATGTGGAATATAATTGTGTGTGTGTGTGTTGATTTTTAACACACATTGAAGAGGCCAAGGCATGCAAAAGAATAGGAATAGAACTCAAATTTAAGTACTTCCACACATTATTTAATTTTCACAACAATTCTGTAAGATATGTATTATTATTATCTACATTTTAGAGATGAAGAAGCTGAGGGACAGAAAAAATAAACTGAGAAGTAGTAGAACTGAGATTCTAACCCAGATCTAACTGCAAAATTCTGTTTGTTCCACTCATCTACTTTTCAGAAAGAAAGGGAGAAAGAGATAAGGAGAGTGACACTGTTGGTGGGAGTGTAAATTGGTACAGCCACTATGGAAAGCTGTATGGAGATTCCTTAAAAATTGAAAATAGAGTTGCCATATGATCCAGCAATCCCACTTCTGGGCCTGTACCAGAAAAAATGGAAACTTTAATTTGAAAAGATACATGCACCCCAATGTTCATAGCAGCACTATTTACAATAGTCAGGACATGGAAGCAAACTAAGTGTCCATAAACAGATGAATGGATAAAGAAGATGTGATATATTACACACACACACACACACACACACACACACACACACAAACACACACACACACACACAGAGGAATACTACTCAGCCATAAAAAATGAAATAATGTCATTTGCAGCAACATGGATTGACCTAGAGATTATCATACTAAGTAAGTCAGACAGAAAAGACAAATATTAATATGATATCACTTATATGGGAACATATATGGGGAATCTAAAAAAAATGCAAATGAACTTATTTACAAAAGAGAAACAGACTCACAGACATAGAAAACAAACTTACAATTACCAAAGGGGAAGGGGGGGAGGGATAAATTGGGAGTATGGGATTAACAGATGCACACTATCATATATAAGATAGATAAACAAAAAGGACCTGTGGTATAACACAGGGAACTACATTCAATATCTTGTAATAACCTATAATGGAAAAGAATCTGAAAATGAATATATATATATATATATATATATATATATATATATATATATGAATCATTTTTCTCTATACCTGGAACTAACAAAATATTGTAAATCAACTATACTTCAATTTAAAAAAAAGAGAAAGAGTGTATGCACCTACATAATCCATATAGTGCTACATATGTATATTTGTGATTGCACTGTCAGAACATGTATATCTGAGATAGATTAGATATGAGGCAAAATACTACATCTGGTCATTGGATTTAGCCCAAAGACACATTAATACCTGAACAGTGATTTTTTTTTAACTTTCCATCTAAAACCATTCCCGCTTTTTAGCACCACATTTCTATCAATGGCAAACAAAGATTCTATTACTTACCCAGACTTCTCAGGTAGACCATATACCCATTACTGAGTTATTGATTATGTACATCTCTTCCCCTTCAAGTGTGAATAAAAGGCACTGTCCAAGGTTGGTGTTGGAAAATTGACAGGGTAGCCTCAGAAACTTGATTTGTCTATACCTTGAGATTAGCTCTGTGGTCCAAAGATGAACTCATATTGACTAAATTCACAAGCAGTAATCCAGAATGCCAAAAAATTGATTGACAACAAAAAATATACAACTCTCATAGTGGATGGAATGCTAACGTTGGAATGACCAAAGTATTCTCTCTTCATAGGAAGCCCTACCAAACAGGAGGACTGTTTGAGGAGCAAGCAAGGAGTAATAGTGGGATGAAATTAATAAGTACTGACAATTAGTTCTGAAGGATCAATTGGTCCATTTCTGGAATAGGCCTATACCTGCAAAAGGGCCTAAAGAACCCTATGGCCTTGACACTGTCCCCTGAGCAGTGCCAGGATGAGTATTGCCAAGGCTATTGCCATTCTCTTCCTATACTCCTGTCTGACAGCCTGCTTTCTCATGGACCCATTCTTTCCTTAAACATTTTCATGTATTTTGTTAGTTTTGCTTTAATCTGGGTGCCATTCTTTCTTTAGCTTCTCTTTGCCTGTCTATGACCTGGTCCATTAGGACTTGACTTTATAGTTTTAACTCTTAGAGGGTTAGACAATTTTCAGTTTGCTAGAAGGTATCTTACTCCCCTCTTTCTTGCAGGTACTTTCTACAGTCTGCAAAAATCTTACCTCCTTAGTTTTCAGACACAATTCTCTCTTTTGTAATTTTTGCCTTTTGGGTCTTTGTGAAAACTCCCTGGCTATTTTTTAGAGTAATATTATTGTCACTTTAATAGAAATTTTAAAGTCCTTTAATGCTAGGAGCTTCATCATATTTTTCTAATGTGCATTCTTATTTAGGTGAGAGAGGAAGAGAAAGAGATTTTCCTATGGGAAATGATTTCAAGTTCAGAGTGATACTTGATTAGTAAAGAGCAAAAATAAATATTAGTTATGAGATCTTTAAATTTTCCACCTTTTTCTCATATGTATATACATATTTTTATAAATATACATGTATATTCAAGTTCAATATCATAAGGATTCTTTGCTTTGCTTTGTAAAATAGATGAATTCCAAGGAAGTTCATCATAAAATGTAGTGCAAAGAGCCCTAGAAATGAAGTCAACAGTCCTGCGGTCTCTACTTTCTTCAGGTGCAGTTTGGCTGTGTGGCCTTGGCAAATACTTGAACACCTAGTGCCCTGGTCCTTCCACTTATAAAATGAGTGTCATGCTAGGACATGGGTGACAGCATGGCAAAGGTCTTTAGGTTTGACTGGGATCAAGAGTCCGCCAAAGGACAAAGGTGCTGGGATTACCAGGAAGTTCTTATAAAGGGGATAATACTTGACTCATGTAACTCAAAGAGCACTAGTGAAGAGGGCCACAGGAAACTAGGTAAGAGGAAGTACTTTGAAAAGAATTAGTTGAAACATTTTTAGAAAGGAAAAGGTAAGATAATGACTTTGCTTCTGACACTGTACATGCCATGATACCAACAATGCTAAACCTACTGGAAACTCTAGCCTTATCTAAAATTTCATTTTGTTTCCTTTGAAAACCTTTCCAGATTTTCTTCATATACACAAGTTTATTAGCTATCACTTCTATGTAGAGAGCCCTCATATATATCCCAACCATAACTTTTATCTTGAGCTACAGAATGGCATTCTCCCCTGCCTGTGGATTATCTCCACTTAGACACCTATATGCACCACACACTCAGCATCGTTAAAGAAGGCGTCATCTTCTACATCAAACTTTCAACTACAAACAGTTTCTTCTCTTAATACCTCAAATATGTAACTGCAGGTTTAGTGTAGACTTTTTTATCCTGTGCCCAGTGATTTGTCGAATTCTGTATGATCAAATACTACATCTCTTACTCTCACTTTCATTCCCCCCCCTTTCCATTCCTCTAACCATCTTATTTCGGTCCCTCATTGCATATTATCTGGATTACAGTAAGTCTCCTCTCTGTTCACCCTCTTTCACCTGTCTCTAATCCATCTTCCACAACCCTTGAGATTAACCTGAAACATACATCTGATCACAAAACTCCTCTGGTAAATCCCCTTCGGTGGGTTCCTATTGCCTACTAGAAAAGAATATAGCACAACAAGGCTTTTCATGATCTGGTTCCAATCAGCCTCACATTTCACTACTTTGCCACAAAAATGTTTCAGCCACAATAAACTACTTATAGTTCCTATAATCTGTCATGCTGGCTTTTACTCACCTATGTTGTTCCCTCTGTTTGGACCAGTCTTCCTGCCTTCTCACTTAACCATTTTCTCTGCCTTGCTAACTCCTACCTGGCCTTTAAAACTCAGCTTAAATATCACCTCTTCCAGGAGGCCTTCCTTTATATCCCCCATCATGTTTGAATGGCTCCCTTGGCATGATACTTTTCTAACACATTCTAGTACAATTGTTGATTAACTTCTCTGTATCCTTCCCTAGACTTTAAGCTCCTTGAAGACAAGGATTTTGTCTCATTCATCTTTGTATTGCCAAAGCTAAGAGAGGGTGCTTTGCACTGATAAATACCTGTTTGTTAAATAAACAAATGAATATAAACTTTATCATTAAGATTCTGACCAGCATACCACAGGGCAGAAATTGGAACATATGTCACCCAGAGACTGAGGTTTAGGTTAGGGAAGCAAAGTAATTCACTAGAATCCAAGTATCAGGCAAGACAGAGCAGAACAAAGTGATCATACTTAAGGCCCAGGAGATGGGATGAATATACTAGGGAAATAGAACAAATGCCAAGGTCATAAACCAGAGGAAAAATTTAATCTGAACAAGGTTAAGATTGTGAGTACCAAACACAGAGACCATGCAAGGGTGTTGTTGTTGACGAATCAGTCAAAGCCCTCAGGCTTTGGTGAGAAGATTTAGACCAGCTCTTGAGTGGGAATGTCCAAAAGATGTATTATATCTGGCTTCTGGGCCTCATGTATGACAAGTATTGCATCAGACAGAAAATCTTAGTGAGTCTGAGTTAGATCTAGAGACCTGGCAGATGAAGATGTATGCTACACTGGCTTAACCATATTTGCATTCAGCATTGCTATCTAAGGAGCAGACCAAAGTGCTCCTATTTGTGAAAGGTGAGCTTAATGCAACACGTGGTTACAAAAATCAAAATTGTCATATTAAATTGTCCTTTAAAAGTTTCTTTTTAATGGTTATTTTCATGGTTAATAAAACCATTAAGTACCCAAAAGGAGTGACCTTATCATATACTTTACATTTGAGCTTTAATGTACAAATCAATATACAATTGATTTAATTAAGGAAGCTGCAGCTAGTTCTTTCACAACATGACTCACTTTACATTTGTAAATATTTCAACTGCCAAGAATTTTGCTATAAGAAGTGAGGCTTTTATGAATCTTAAATGATTTTTTGAATAACTGTGGACTAATTCTATATTAAGTATAGATCAGAACATATTGGAATGAGTTTCTTAGGTCTGAGACTTTTTCATTTTACTCTGTCTTACATTTCTTCCACTAGATGTGCTTTTTAGGCAATCTAAGCCTAATTAACTCTCTGTTGCTCCAAAAGGCTGTTTTCTTCTTTAGCAAAGACAACAGCTCTTCTACTCTGAGGAGATATAGTGACAATAAAATGTGTAAATAGTTACCTGAGTAATTTTTGAAAGACACATTTGACAGCTTTTGGAAAACACCAATATAGTCTGACAAATTGCGGTAAGATTGGACACATCCATTGGACTATTTAATTCTTCATGTTTTACACTCTACCTTGAAGGCAGGGGTTTCATTTGATTCATCCTGTGGGTCACAATTCTTGGCACATAGTTGGTACTCAATAAATATTGGCTAAGTGAATGTGACTTTACATGACAATTTTGTTGCTGTAACGAAGACTGGCAATTCTCTAATTTAACATTCTTCATATTCCACCTCTGCAATATTTATAACCTATTCTCCTTCCTCTAACTCTTTAATCATTAATGGCCAAATGAAAATTTATATGACCTAAGGCTAAATCCATCAAATTTGGATTAAATCTTAGTTACCCATTACAGTGAATATTTTTCTTAAAATCTTTATTTTAGACAGTCTGTTTTTACCGAGCATGAAAATATATAATTAGTCTATATGATATAATTTGAAGTATCAATTATGTTTAAACAAAATATTATGCTTCCCTTTTAGAACTTTTTTATTAGAGGCATGGAGCTTATACCTGGGGAAAACTGGGTTGCCTGGTGAATTCATGAGCTTGAAAATGAAAAAAACCTTGAGGAATTATCCAGGACATTACTTGGACAACCATCACAATCTCTTCAAAGAGTTCAGACTAATTTCTATTAATATTATTTTTAGAGATTCCCCAGCTGAGCAAGTCCCTTTGGTAACCCAGTTGAAAGTTTACCAGAGGGTCTTCTTTATGTGTCAACTAAAACCTTTCTGGTAAAATGCCAATTTGTTTCCTATTTTCCATATTCAGTGAAGATACCAAAGGAACTGTCCTGGAACTATTTTTAAAAACATTTTTGGCTTAACACATGCACGCTACTATGTATAAAATAGATAACCAACAACATCCTACTGTGTAGCACAGAGAACTATATTCGATGTCTTGTAATAACCTATAATGGAAAAGAATCTGAAAAGGAATATATATATATGAACATAGAGGGAGAGACCTTCAAGATGACAGAGGAATAAGACGTGGAGATCACCTTTCTCCCCACAAACACATCAGAAATACATCTACATTTGAAACAACTCCTACAGAACACCTGCTGAACGCTGGCAGAAGACCTCAGACCTCCCAAAAGGCAAGAAACTCCCCACGTACCTGGCTAGGGTAAAGAAAAAAGAAAAAAACACAGACAAAAGAATAGCCAGGTAAAGAAAAAAGAAAAAAACACAGACAAAAGAATAGGGACGGGACCTGCAGCAGTGGGAGGGAGCTGTGAAGGAGGAAAGGTTTCCACACACGAGACGCCCCTTTATGGGGGAGATGGGGGGGGGAGTTGGCAGGGGGGAAGCTTCGGAGCCATGGAGGAGAGTGCAGCAACAGGGGTGCAAAGGGCAAAGTGGAGAGATTCCCACACAGAGGATCAGTGCCGACCAGCACTCACTAGCCTGATAGGCTTGTCTGCTCACCTGCCGGGACGGGTTGGGGCTGGGAGCTGAGGCTCAGGCTTTGGAGGTCAGATCCCAGGGAGAGGACTAGGGTTGGCTGTGTGAGCACAGCCTGAAGGGGGCTAGTGTGCCCCAGCTAGCCAGGAGGGAGTCCGGGCAAAGGTCTGGACCTGCCTAAGAGGCAAGAGACCATTGTTTCAGGGTGCGTGAGGAGGGGGGATTCAGAGCACCACCTAAACGAGTTCCAGTGATGGGCGTGAGTCGTGGCTATCAGCATGGACCCCACAGACGGGCATGAAACGCTAAGGCTGCTGCTGCTGCCACCAAGAAGCCTGTGTGCAAGCACAGGTCACTATCCACACCTCTCCTCCTGGGAACCTGTGCAGCCTGCCCCTGCCAGGGTCCCCTGATCCAGGGACAACTTTCCCGGGAGAACACACAGCACACTTCAGGCTGTTGCAACATCATGCTGGCCTCTGCCGCTGCAGGCTCGCCCCACATTCTGTACCCCTCCCTCACCCGAGTTTGAGAGAGCCAGAGACCCCTAATCAGCTGCTACTTTAACCCCGTCCTGTCTGAGCGAAGAACAGATGCCCTCAGGCGACCTATACACAGGGGCAGTGCCAAATCCAAAGATGAACCCCAGGAGCTGTGTGGACAAAGAAGAGAAAGGGAAATCTCTCCCAGCAGCCTCAGGAGCAGCGGATTAAAGCTCCACAATCAACTGGATGTACCCTGCATATCTGGAATACCTGAATAGACAATGAATCATCCCAAAATTGAGGCCGTGAACTTTGTGTGATTTTGTCTGTATAGCTTTGTTTTTACCATTTCTCCTAGGGTTCAGTCTGTCCGTTTTTGTTGTTGTTGTTGTTATTTTAGTATAGACTTTAGCACTTGTTATCATTGGTGGATTTCTTTTTTGGTTTGGTTGCTCTCTTCTTTCTTTTTTTTAAAATTAATTTTAATATTTTAATTTTTAATAATAAAAATTTTTTCTTAATAACTTCATTTTATTTTATTTTTCTTTCATTCTTTCTATTTTTCTCCCCTTTCTTCTGAGCCATGTGGCTGACAGGGTTTGGTGCTCTGGCCGGGTGTCAGGCTTGCACCTCTGAGGTGGGAGAGCTGAGTTCAGGACACTGGTCCACCAGAGACCTCCTGGTTCCAAGTACTATCAAATGGCGAAAGCTTTCCCAGAGATCTCCATCTCAATGCTAAGACCCAGCTCCACTCAACGATAAGCAAGCTACAGTGCTGGACACCCTATGCCAAACAACTAGCAAGACAGGAACACACCCCACCCATTAGCAGAGAGGCTGCCTAAAATCATAATAAGGTCACAGACACCACAAATCACACCACCAGACGCAGTCCTGCCCACCAGAAAGACAATATCCAGGCTCATCCACCAGAACACAGGCACCAGTCCCTTCTACTAGGAAGCCTACACAACCCACTGAACCAACCTTACCCCCTGGGGGCAGACACCAAAAACAACAGGAACTACGAACCTGCAGACTGTGAAAAGGAGACCCCAAACACAGTAAGTTAAGCAAAGTGAGAAAACACACAGCAGATGAAGGAGCAAGGTAAAAACCAACCATACCAAACAAATGAAGAGGAAATAGGCAGTCTACCTGAAAAAGAATTCAGAGTAATGATAGTAAATATGACCCGACATCTTGGAAATAGAATGGAGAAAATACAAGAAACGTTAAACAAGGACCTAGAAGAAGTAAAGAGCAAACAGTGATGAACAACACAATAAATTAATTAAAAATTCTCTAGGAAGAATCAATAGCAGAATAATGGAGGCAGAAGAACTGATAAGTGACCTGGAAGATAAAATAGTGGAAATAACTACTGCAGAGCAGAATAAAGAAAAAAAAATGAAAAGAATTGAGGACAGTCCCAGAGACCTCTGGGACAACATTAAACTCACAAACATTCAAATGATAGTGGTCCCAGAAGAAAAAGAGAAAAAGAAAAGGACTGAGAAAGTATTTGAAGAGATTATAGTAGAAAACTACCCTAATATGGGAAAGGAAATAGTCAATCAAGTCCAGGAAGCACAGAGAGTCCCATACAGGATAAATCCAACGAGAAACACACCAAGACACATATTAATCAAACTATCAAAAATTAAACACAAAGAAAAAATATTAAAAGCCACAAGGGAAAAACAGCAAATAACACACAAGGGAATCCCATAAGGTTAACAGCTGAACTTTAGGCAGAAAATCTGCAAGCCAGCAGAGAGTGGCAGGACATATTTAAACTGATGAAAGGGAAAAACCTACAACCAAGATTACTCTACCCAGCATGGATCTCATTAAGATTCGACAGAGAAATTAAAACATCTACAGACAAGCTAAGAGAGTCAGCACCACCAAACCAGCTTTACAACAAATGCTAAAGGAACTTCTCCAGGCAGAAAATACAAGAGAAGGAAAAGACCTACAATAACAAACCCAAAACAATTAAGAAAATGGAAATAGGAGCATGCATATCGATAACTACCTTAAATGTAAATGGATTAAATGCTCCAACCAAAAGAGCTAGACTGGCTGAATGGATACAAAAACAAGACCCATATATATGCTGTCTACGAGAGACCCACTTCAGACCTAGGGACACATACAGACTGAAAGTGAGGAGATGGAAAAAGATATTCCATGAAAATGGAAATCAAAAGAAAGCTGGAGTCGCAATTCTCATATCAGACAAAATAAACTTTAAAATAAAGACTATAAGAGACAAAGAGGGACACTACATAATGATCAAGGGATCAATCCAAGAAGATGATATACCAATTGTAAATATTTATGCACCCAAACATAGGAGCACCTCAATACATAAGGCAAATGCTAACAGCCATAAAAGGGGAAATTGACAGTAATACGATCAGAGTAGGGGACATGAACACCCCACTTTCACCAATGGACAGATCATCCAAAATGAAAAAAATAAGGAAACACAAGCTTTAAATGCTATATTAAATCAATGGACTTCATTGATATTTGTAGGATATTCCATCCAAAAATAACAGAATACACTTTCTTTTCAAATGCACATGGAACATTCTCCAGGATAGATCATATCTTGGGTCACAAATCAAGCCTTGGTAAATTTAACAGAATTGAAATCATATCAAGTATCTTTTCCAGCCACAATGCTATGAGAGTAGATATCAATTACAGGGAAGCGACCTTTAAAAAATACAGACACATGGAGGCTAAACAATACACTACTAAATAACCAAGAGATCACTGAAGAAATCAAAGAGGAAATCAAAAAATACTAGAAACAAATGACAATGAAAACACAATGACACAAGACCTATGGGATGAAGCAAAAGCAGTTCTAAGAGGGAAGCTTTTAGCAATACAATCTTACCTCAAGAAACAAGAAAAATCTCAAATAAACAACCTAACCTTACACGTAAAGCAATTAGAGAAAGAAGAACAAAAAAACCCCCAAAGTTAGCAGAAGGAAGAAATCATAAAGATCAGAAAGAAATAAATGAAAAAGAAATGAAGGGAACAATAGCAAATATCAATAAAACTAAAAGCTGGTTCTTTGAGAAAATAAACAAAATTTATAAACCATTAGCCAGATTCATCAAGAAAAGAGAGGAGACTCAAATCAATAGAATTACAAATGAAAAAGGAGAAGTAACAACTGACACTGCAGAAATACAAAGGATCATGAGAGATTACTACAAGCAACTATATGCCAATAACATGGACAACCTGGAAGAAACGGACAAATTCTTAGAAAAGCACAACCTTCTGAGACTGAACCAGGAAGAAATAGACAATATAAACAGACCAATCACAAGCACTGAAATTGAGACTGTGATTTAAAATCTTCCAACAAACAAAAGCCCAGGACTAGGTGGCTTCACAGGCGAATTCTATCAAACATTTAGAGAAGAGCTAACACCTCTCCTTCTCAAACTCTTCGAAAATATAGCAGAGGGAGGAACACTACCAAATTCATTCTACAAGGCCACCATCACCCAGATACCAAAACCAGGCAAAGATGTCAGAAGGAAGGAAAACTACAGGACAATATCACTGATGAACATAGATGCACAAATCCTCCACAAAATACTAGCAAAGAGAATCCAACATCACATTAAAAGGATCATACACCATGATCAAGTGGGGTTTATCCCAATAGTTCAAGGATTCTTCAATATATGGAAATCAATCAGTGTGTTAAACCATATTAACAAATTGAAGGAGAAAAACCGTATGATTGTCTCAATGGATACAGAGAAAGTTTTCGACAAAATTCAACACCCATATATGAAAAAAACCCTCCAGAATGTAGGCATAGAGGGAACTTTCCTCAACATAATAAAGGCCATATTTGACAAACCCACAGCCAACATCGTTCTCAATAGTGAAATACTGAAACCCTTTCCTCTAAGATCAGGAACAAGACAAGGTTGTCCACTCTCACCACTATTATTCAACACAGTTTTGGAAGTTTTAGCCACAGCAGAGAAGAAAAAGAAATAAAAGGAATCCAAGTTGGAAAAGAAGACGTAAAGCTGTCACCGTTTGCAGATGACGATACTATACATAGAGAATCCTAAAGATGCTACCAGAAAACTACTAGATCTAATCAGTGAATTTGGTAAAGCAGCCGGATACAAAACTAATGCACAGAAAACTCTGGCATTCCTGTACACTAATGATGAAAAATCTGAAAGAGAAATTAAGGAAACACTCCCATTTACCATTGCAACAAAAAGAATAAAATACCTAGGAATAAACCTACCTAAGGAGACAAAAGACCTGTATGCAGAAAACTATAAGACAGTGATGAAAGAAATTAAAGGTGACAAACAGATGGAGAGATATACCATGTTCTTGGATTGGAAGAATCAGTATTGTTAAAATGACTATACTACCCAAAGCAATCTACAAATTCAATGCAATCCCTATCAAACTACCAATGGCATTCTTCACAGAACTAGAACAAAAAATTTCACAATTTGTATGGAAACACAAAAGACCCTGAATAGCCAAAGCAATCTTGAGAAAGAAAAACGGAGCTGAAGGAATCAGGCTCCTAGACGTCAGACTATACTACAAAGCTACAGTAATCAAGACAGTATGATACTGGCACAAAAACAGAATTATAGATCAATGGAACAGGATAGAAAGCCCAGAGATAAACCCACACACATATGGTCACTTTATTTTTGGTAAAGGAGGAAAGAATATACAATGGACAAAAGATAGCCTGTTCAATAACTGTTGCTGGGAAAACTGGACAGCTACATGTAAAAGAATGAAATTAGAACACTCCCTAACACCATACAAAAAAATAAACTCAAAATGGATTAAAGACCTAAATGTAAGGCTAGACAGTATAAAACTCTTAGAGGAAATCATAGGCAGAACACTCTATGACATAAATCACAGCAAGATCCTTTTGGACCCACCTCCTTGAGAAATGGAAATAAAGACAAAAATAAAGAAATTGGACCTAATGAAACTTAAAAGCTTTTGCACAGCAAAGGAAACCATAAACCAGACTAAAAGACAACCCTCAGAATGGGAGAAAATATTTGCAAATGAAGCAACTGACAAAGGATTAATCTCCAAAATTTACAAGCAGCTCATGCAGCTCAATAGCAAAAAAACAAAGAACCCAATCCAGTAATGGACAGAAGACCTAAACAGACATTTCTCCAGAGAAGATATACAGATTGCCAACAAACACATGCAAGGATGCTCAACATCACTAATCATTAGAGAAATGCAGATCAAAACTACAATGAGGTATCACCTCACTCCAGTCAGAATGGCCATCATCAAGAAATCTATGAACAATAAATGCTGGAGATGGTGTGGAGAAAAGGGAACCCTCTTGCACTGTTGGTGGGAATGTAAATTGATACAGCCGCTATGGAGAACAGTATGGAGTTTCCTTAAAAAACTAAAAATAGAACTACCATACAACCCAGCAATTCCACTACTGAGCATATATCCTGAGAAAACATAATTCATAAAGAGTCATGTACCAGAATATTCATTGCAGCTGTATTTACAATAGCCAGAAGATGGAAACAACCTAAGTGTCCATCATCAGATGAATGGATAAAGAAGATGTGGCACATATATACAATGGAATATTACTCAGCCATAACAAGAAACAAAATTGAATTGTTTGACATTAGATGGATGGACCTAGAGTCTGTCACACAGAGTGGAGTAAGTCAGAAAGAGAAAAACAAATACCGTATGCTAACACATATATATTGAATCTAAAAAAAAGCACGACAAAACAAATGGTTTTGAAGAACCTATGGGCAGGACAGGAATAAAGGTGCAGATGTAGAGAATGTACTTGAGGACACGGGGAGGGGGAATGGTAAGCTGAGACGAAGTGAGAAAGTGGCATGGACTAATATATACTACCAAATGTAAAATAGATAGCTAGTGGGAAGCAGCCACATAGCACAAGGAGATCAGCTTGGTGCTTTGTGACCACCTAGAGGGGTGGGATTGGGAGAGTGGGAGGGAGATGCAAGAGGAAGGAGATATGGGAATATATGTATATGTATATCTGATTCACTCTGTTATAAAGCAGAAACTCACACACCAGTGTAAAGCAATTATACTCCAATAAAGATGTTTGAAAAAATAAAGAATAATATATATACACACACACATATATGTGTATAAAGCTGAATCACTTTGCTGTACACCAGAAGGTAACACAACATTGTACGTTAACTATACTTCAATTATAAAAAATGGTTATAAAAAGAATTTGAACAAACAACTCCCCCCGAAACCCAATGAGGCAGTAGTACAAAACAAACAAACAAACAAACAAAAAAACCCGAAAAATCAAAACAAAGCAAACAAAAAAAAACCACTTTGTATCATTGATGGTAGTGTTGGAATTCTCAGTCTTCTTAGCTTTTGTTGATTTATCTTCACTTGTGTTCCTAACTCTAGTTTTTCTGTCCCCACTATCTGGAATACTTTCTTCTACACTTCCAGTTTATTATTCACCATTATTTTCCATTCATTTCAAAAGTGGTTTCTGGAACTTGGAGTCACTGCTTGTAATGAAAAAAAAAAAAAAAAAAAAAAAAGGTAAGCTCCAGGTCTCTTCCTGAGGAAGAATTTGCTATCTAATATGACAAAATGAACTGATAATATAAGGCAGGGTTTGGCAAACTAAAGTCCACAGACCAAATCCAGCCTGTGTCCATTGTAATAAAGTTTTATTGAATCGTAGACAAGCTCATTCATTTGCAGATTGTCTAGGGCTAATTTTGCCCAAGTTGTACCGTTGTGACTGAAACTGCATGGCCTGTAAAGCCGAAGATATAGTATTTGACTCTTTATGGAAAAAGTTTGCTGACCTTTGATTTAAGGCAGTCAACGATTAAGGGTTAACGGAGTGGTCAACATTTATTAGGTACCTGTAGGAAGTGATTCTCAATCTGTGTAAGAAAGAGGTAGGGTTTTTTTTTTTCTCCAATTTATCATGGACTTTAAAAAATACAATAAAAATAAATCATTAGAAACATGAAACAAAAACATACAAAATACAAGCCCAAAGTTTTTAGTATTAAATTCAACCAATATAAAATCACTTTGTCAAATTGCTGTAAGTTTCTAATTGCTACTCTTAGTTTGGTACTTATCTCATCATGGAGCCATAACAAACAGTTCATATAAGGGCACCAGCTCAAGCACCATACTTTGAGTATCACTTGTCTAAAAAATGTCTGACTGAACCAACCTCCCTTGCTCGACACACTAGATTTTTTTTAAGTTACTTTTCTTTTTTTATATTTATTTTATTTACTTATTTGCTTGCACTGGGTCTTAGTTGTGTCAGGCGTGCTCCCAAGTTGTGGCTCGTGGGCTCCTTAGTTGAGGCACATGGGCTCCTCAGTTGTGGCATGCAAACTCTCAGTTGCAGCATGCATGTGGGATCCAGTTCCCTGACCAGGGATCGAACCCAGTCCCCCTGTATTGGGAGCATGGAGTCTTTACCACTGTGCCACCAGGGAAGTCCCTCGAGACACCAGATTAATACAAAATCTGCAATCAGGTTATGGTCAACAAGACTTCCGGCCTGTGAAATATTCTGTCTCTTTAAGGTAACTTTTTGTCCTTCTGATCTGATACGTTGTGTTGATATAATTTAGGCCCTAGAGGACAATTTTCTTTCTCTTATTTTTAGGAATTAGGACATTGCAAATGGACTCATTCTAGGCAAGCTAACACTACAGCATTTTTTTTTTTTTACTGAAAAATAATTGTTTCAGGCACATCTTTAGGAACAGTGCACTTTCCTCCTTGTCGACAAACTTAAATAAGAAGTAAAGTCATCTATATCTAGATTGTGGTGGTGGTTATACATCCATTTGCATTTGTCAAAACTCATAGAGCTCTACCCCTAAAAGGAGTGATTTTTACAGTATGTAAATTATCCTGAAATAAAGCTGACTTTAAAAAAAATGCAGATTATAGGGCACTTTCCACTGAAGTTTCTCTTTTAGTAGGTAGGAAATGCTGGCACCAGTGGGGTTAGAAATATGTCAAGTCTATTGGCTGAATGTTCCTGTACCCTCTCCCCATGAAGGATGTCTTACCTTAAGGAATAAAAATATTCAAGTCCAGGGCCCAAGCCTCCCTCTCCCCAGGAAGGTGCTATTTGGACAAAGCTCTAGCTTTTGAGATTTGTTATCCATTTAGTGATCGACCCTTGCTTTCCTTAGAGATATAAACTTATTCAGTTAGGATGCAGTCACGTGTTGGAGGTCTGTGAGTCATTCTGACCATAATAGGGGACTTTGCGTGTTTCTGTTCTGATTTATTTTGTAAATTTTCCTCATTCATGACCAAGTTCTTGTGGTAGAGGTGGAAGTTAGCAAGAGATAGCAGACTGTAGACTGCAGATAAGTAGTCAGAGTATTCAGTGAAGGAAGAAGGCATAAAGTGCTGTAGCCATGAAGGTTTCATGGAAGAGATGGGATTAACATGGAGATGGTCAGGATTTGTACAGAAAAGTATTCCAGATGAGAAATTTGAGGCATACTGCTAAGGCATTCTAGCTGGACCAGAGGATTACCATTGGGGTGTAGTGTGTGGGACAAGGTAAGAAAAACAGATTTATCCTCTTGGCAATAAGAAGCCATGACAAGTTTTTTACGAGGGATGTGTAATCCTTGTTAAAAATCTAGCTAAAATCCCACTTGCTCAAGCCTATACTTAAAGTTCATATTGTAAAAGACTTGATAGCATCCTATTTTCTGTGTTTGCACTTTGTTTTTATTCTAGAACATGAGCTCTTATGGGCAGGAAATCTCTTACTTTTGGTTGACCTGGAGTGAGCAGTTCTTGCTGAATTAGTTCAAAAGCATTCTTTATTCCTTTAACCCACTGGAGTCTTATAGGCTGGTCTTTTAGTCAGTATCAGATTTTCTATCGCTCTCTTGAATATTCAGTGTGAATCTTGTAAGATTGTGGTCTATAGTTGGAAACTTACCTAATAGTTCCTACTCTAGTTAATACAAGCCATTGCCATGCCCCCCACCCCACTCCGCTTTTCTTCAAAATAGCTATGCAATGTTGACTTATGTTTATCTCGAGTTCATACAATCTTAAATCCTTGGCAGGGGATTTAGATATTTGTTGTCCAACACAATCTTTGGAAACTTACCATAAAATGCTCTCTGAAAGTGGAAATTATGTTTTGAAAGGCTGGCACCCTGCAAAATAAAGTAGATTCCATGCAAGGTTGACAGCAGGATTTATAGTTGTTTCCCAACTTGTCCTGACAAGCAACCCTGTCGTGTCTCATCATGGTTACTCTTGGTTGCCAAGCTTGAGTGGTAATCAGAAAATCTGGTGGTAACATAAATTGTGGTGTGTCACTTTTAGCCTTGGAAAGGAATAAATAATCTACCAAGGACTTTGTCTCCTTTAATGACGACAGGGGATGGGAAGAAAGTTGTCATTAGAGTTTTTCATATCAAAAGTGCCCCACTCTTCCACCCTTCCCTCCCCAATCCCGTGTTGACTGAGCCTCCTCTGTATGCTCAGAGCACCCCGCAATTATTCTTTCAAAGTGCTTACCACATCGTATTCACATTGCTGGCGTATATGTCTATTTGTTCCACATTGTGTCAGTGTTTTCAATGATGGGGACTGATTCTTCATCATCTGTGTGTCACCAATGGCTAATGGAGTGTCTGACACGTGGTGGCTAGTTAATGAATATTTGTTGAACTTAACTAAGACTAATAATAATAATAGCTAACATTGAGTGTAATTACTTTGTACCAGCCACTGCTTTGAGGACTTCACAAGTATTAATCCATTTAACCCTCTCTACAATCTTATTCAAATTATACACATCAGAAAAATAACAATGAAGTTAAGTAAGTATCAGGTAAATTCGAAATTATAAAGCTGATGAGTGGTAGAAATATGTGTGTTTTGTGTGTATGCATGTATGCTTTACATAAGCATGTATGTATTCCATGATGTACTATGTTTGTTTAACAATGGATGGAAATATGTTCTTTATCCATTCCCCTATTGATGGATATTTAGGTTATTTCCTTTTTTTTTTTCTCTATATAGAGAATACCATAGGACATGTTTGAGTATGGATATTTCTCCAGAGTTGATGAAAAGGAATTCGTGGGTTATAGGATGGGTGCATTTTTCCTGTGATAGACATGGCCAAACTGTTGTCCCAAATGTCCATGAGAGTGATGCTAGTAGTTTCTCCACACAAAAGATAACTGGAATAAGTGGAGAGATATGCCATGTCCCTAGATGGAAAGTCTCAATTTTCTAAAGAAGGCAGTCCTCATCAAATTAATCTGTAAATCCTATGGAGTTCCAATTAAAGCCCAAGATAATTTTTTAAATAAGTTTGACAGGCTGATTCTAACTTTTAAGAGGTAGAGAAAATAAGCAAGAAAATTTGAGAAATTTTGAAAAAATAACAAAGAAGGAGTGGTAATGTTACCATGAAGAAAGGTTTGGGAGGGAAGGAGAAGAGATGGGGGAAGTTGAGAAATAAAGAAAGGCTACCAACTAGAACAATTTCCATGATATATTATAAATGAAGCTTGTAGAATATAATTTCTACCTTTAATACTACTGCAAATATGTGAAATTTGAAAATGCATATAAACAAGGACTGGAAGAAAACCTGGCTAAAGGAAAACATTGACCCAGTTAGGTGATGGGATTGTGGACTATTTTTGTTTTGGAATGCAGACTTTTTAATATATTTTTTCAATAATGTGCATAAATATAAACATGATCAGAGCATTAAGGAAAATCTTATTTTCTTAATTTTTAATATTGTCCCATCTTCTTCCTTCACAGTGTTGCCTATGACAATTGAGATATCATTGATGTCATTGATTCAGGTGTCATTAATTATTGCTCCTTTAGGGCAATGTTTTACTCTCTGGAAACTAAGAGGTTTTGGGGTTTGTTTTTTCTTTTTATTCTAGAATTTCACCACAGTGTGTCTAGGTGTGGTTATTTATCCATACATCCTGCTTAAATGGAGCAGGGCCCTATGGTCCTTCCCCCCACCACCATGTCCTCCACCTGCCTTTTGGCTGTGGAAAAACTTTAACCAAATAATAAGTTTAATCAGAGAAGTGAGAAAATGCAGAAACAAAGGAAAAAAGTCCAACAAGACTAAATAATAATAGTTTAGTCATTAAACATAGTTAAGGACATTTAGTTCCTTTTCAAGTACTATAGATAATATTCTGAGCCATATCCTTTGAACTTATACTGAAACCCCTACCAGGTGGAAAAAGTTAACTACATGATGACCAGACTGTAGCCATGACATAAGCTGCCACAATTCTGAGAACTGGCCTCAAGGAAATGGGAACAAACCGACCCTGGAACTGAAGATTAACTATACCTAAAACAATCAAGATGATGCTGGTCAGACCACTGCAGGACCAATTTCAAGATGACTCTCAAGACGGGAATTTCCCAGCAGTCCATTGGTTAGGACTCTGCGCTCTCACTGCCAAGGGCTGGGGTTCAATCCCTGGTTGGGGAACTAGGATCCCACAAGCCGCGCAGCATGGCCAAAAAAAGAAAAAAAGACAAAAGAAAGAAAAAAGACAAAAGAAAAAAAAAAGACTGTCAGAGCTGACCGTGCTGTTTCTCCATGTACCCCCCTCCATTCACCTATAAAAGCTCTTGCCTACTGATTGGGGCAGGGGGAGGAGTTGGCCTTTGGACAGGAGTCCGCCCCTCCCCACCAGTTGCTGGCATCTGAAATAAAGCAAACTTTCCTTTCCATCAACCTTGCCTCTTTATTGGCTTTTGAGTGGCGAGCAGTTGGACCTCCACTTTTGGTAATGCTGCTTGACAACTGATGGGCCTCTTAAATCTGAGAACGCATGTCTTTCTTATAGTTATGAGAAATTTTCTTTTATTATTGTTTTGTCTCTTCTCCTTCCTATCTACTTTTTGCAAATCTCTTCTGGGACTTCCCTGGGTGTCCAGTGGTTAAGACTTCGCCTTCCAATGCAGGGGATGCGGGTTCGATCTCTGGTTGGGGAAGTAAGATCCGGCATGTTTCACAGCCAAAAAAACAAAACATAAAATAAAAAGCCCAAAAAACAAACAGAAACAATATTGTAACAAATTCAATAAAGACTTTACAAATGGTTCACATCAAAAAAATAAATACATAAAAAAATAAAAATATCTTCTTTTTCTCTTGGCACTGATTGTAGACAAATGCTGGAACATCTGGATATATACTCTGTGTCTCCTAACTTTTCTTTCTTGTTCTGCACTACATTCTGAGAGACACTTGTTTTATTGAAGGGGCGCTAGTGACTAGAAGAGAGCAGTCTAAGGAAGGTTTCTGGGGTATGACTGAAGTTTTCTTTCTCTTTTATTTTAATTTTTTAATTTAATTTAATTTATTTTTTAAACAGCATGTTCTTATTAGTTATCTATTTTATACATATTAGTGTATATATGTCAATCCCAATCTCCCAATTCATCCCACCCCACCCCTCACTTCCTCCCCTTGGTGTCCATATATTTGTTCTCTAAATCTGTGTCTCAATTTCTGTACATGGGTTTAGCCTCCATGTGTTTGTGTTTTTTACGTTTTTTTTCCCTGTAACTGATTTCTAATCTCATAGTGCTGTGGTTGGAAAAGACGCTTGATATGATTTCAGTTTGCTTAAGTTTACCGAGACTTGATTTGTGAACCAAGATGTGATCTATCCTGGAGAATGTTCCATGAGCACTTGAGAAGAAAGTGTATTCTGCTGTTTTTGGATGGAATGTCCTATAAATACAATTAAGTCTATCTGATCTATTGTGTCATTTAAAGCTTGTGTTTCCTTATTAATTTTCTGTCTGGATGATCTGTCCATTGATGTAAGTGAGGTGTTAAAGTCTACTACTATTATTGTGTACTGTCGATTTCCTCTTTTATGGCTGTTAGCAGTTGCCTTATATATTTAGGTTCTCCTATGTTGGGTGCATATATATTTATAACTGTTATATCTTCTTCTTGGATTGATCCCTTGATCATTATGTAGTGTCCTCCCTTGTCTCCTGTAACATTCTTTATTTTAAAGTCTATTTTATCTGATATGAGTATTGCTACTCCAGCTTTCTTTTGATTTCCATTTGCATGGAATATATGTTTTCATCCCCTCACTTTCAGTCTGTATGTGTCCCTAGGTCTGAAGTGGGTCTCTTGTAGACAGCATATATATGGGTCTTGTTTTTGTATGCATTCAGCGAGCCTGTGTCTTTTGGTTGGAGCATTTAATCCATTCACATTTAAGGTAATTAGCAATATGTATGTTCCTATTACCATTTTCCTAATTGTTATGGGTTTGTTTTTGTAGGTCCTTGTCTTCTCTTGTGTTTCCCACTTAGAGAAGTTCCCTTAGCATTTGTTGTAGAGCTGGTTTGGTGGTGCTGAATTCTCTTAGCTTTTGCTTGTCTGTAAAGCTTTTGATTTCTCCCTTGAATCTGAATGAGATCCTTGCCGGGTAGAGTAATCTTGGTTGTAGGTTCTTCCCTTTCATCACATTAAATATATCATGCCATTCCCTTCTGGCTTGTAGAATTTCTGTTGAGAAATCAGCTGTTAACTTTATGGGAGTTCCCTTGTATGTTATTTGTCATTTTTCACTTGTTGCTTTCAGTAATTTCTCTTTGTCTTTAATTTTTGTCAATTTGGTTATGATGTATCTTGGTGTGTTTCTCTTTGGGTTTATCCTGCCTGGGACTCTCTGCACTTTCTGGACTTGGGTGGCTATTTCCTTTCCAATGTTAGGGAAGTTTTCGACTATAATCTCTTCAAATATTTTCTCGGGTCCTTTGTCTCTCTCTTCTTCTTCTGGGATCCCTATAATGCAAATGTTGTTGCATTTAATGTTGTCCCAGAGGTCTCTTAGGCTGTCTTCATTTCTTTTCATTCTTCTTTCTTTATTCTGTTCTGCAGCTGTGAATTCCACCCTTCTGTCTTCCAGTTCACTTAGCTGTCCGTCTGCCTCAGTTATTCTGCTATTGATTCATTCTAGTGTATTTTTCATTTCAGTTATTGTATTGTTCATCTCTGTTTGTTTGTTCTTCAATTCTTCTAGGTCTTTGTTCTTTAATTCTTCTAGGTCTTTGTTAAACATTTCTTGCATCTTCTTGATCTTTGCCTCCATTCTTTTTCCGAGGTCCTGCATCATCTTCACTATCATTATTCTGAATTCTTTTTCTGGAAGGTTGCCTATCTCCACTTCATTTAGTTGTTTTTCTGCGGTTTTATCTTGTTCCTTCATCTGGTTCATAGCCCTCTGCCTTTTCATCTTGTCTATCTTTCTGTGAATGTGGTTTTTTATCCATAGGCTGCTTCTGCTGTCTGCCCTCTGGTGGATGAGTCTATCTAGGAGGCTTGTGCCAGCTTCCTGATGGGAGGGACTGGTGGTTGGTAGAGCTAGGTGTTGCTCTGGTGGGCAGAGTGCAGTACAACTTTAATCCACTTATTTACTGATGGGTGAGGCAGGGTTCCCTCCCTGTTGGTTGTTTGGCTTGAGATGACCCAGCACTGGAGCCTACCCAGCTCTTTGGTGGGGCTAAAGGTGGACACTAGGAGGGCTCACGCCAAGGAATACTTCCCAGAACTTCTGTTGCCAGTGTCCTTGTCCCTGCAGTGAGCCACAGCCACCCCCTGCCTCTGCAGGAGACCCTCCAACACTAGCAGGTAGGTCTGGTTCAGTCTCCTGTGGGGTCACTGCTCCTTCCCCTGGGTTCTGATGCACACACTACTTTGTGTATGCCCTCCAAGAGTGGAGAGTCTCTGTTTCCCCCGAGTCCTGTTGAAGTCCTGCAATCAAATACCACTAGGCTTCAAAGTCTGATTCTCTAGGAATTCCTCTTCCCGTTGCCAGACCCCCAGGTTGGGAAGCCTGATGTGGGGCTCAGAACCTTCACTCCCGTGGGTGAACTTCTGTGGTATAAGTGTTCTCCAGTTTGTGAGTCACCCACCCACCAGTTATGGGATTTGATTTTATTGTGATTGTGCCCCTCTTACCGTCTCACTGTGGCTTCCGCTTTGTCTTTGGATGTGGGGTATCTTTTTTGGTGAGTTCCAGTGTCTTCCTGTCGATGATTGTTCAGCAGTTAGTTGTTATTCCAGTTCTCTCGCAAGAGGGAGTGAGCACACATCCTTCTACTCCACCATCTTGAGCCAATCTCCTCCCTTTCCTTCCTTCTTTCTCTCTCTCTTCCTTTCTTTCTCTTTCTTTCTCTCTTTCTCTTTCTCACTTTCTCTCTCTTTCTTTCTCTTTTCCTCTCTTTCTTTCTCTTTCTTTCTCTCTCTCTCTCTCTCTCTCTCTCTCTCTTTCTCTCTTTCTTTTCTTTCTTTCTTTCCCACACAGCTTTCAGGATCTCAGTTCCCTGATCAGGGTTTGAACTCAGGTCATGACAGTGAAAGCCCAGAATCCTAACCTCTAGGCCACTCAGGGAACTCTCGGTTCTGTTTCTTGATCTCAGGTTGGTTACATACAATTGCTTGATTTGTGAAAATTCTTAAACGTTAGATGGCTAATAAATACACTTATTTCTTTTCTTTTTTTAAATTTAATTTGTTTATTTACTTTTGACTGCATTGGGTCTTTATTGTTGTGTGTGGGCTTCCTGTAGTTGCAGCGAGTGGGGACTACTGTTCATTGCAGTGTGCAGGCTTCTCATTGTGGTGGCTTCTCTTGTTGCGGAGCATGGGCTCTAGGTGCACGGGTTTCAGTAGTTGTGGCATACAGGCTCAGTAGTTGTGGCTCACGGGCTCTAGAGTGCAGGCTCAGTAAGTTGCGGTGCATGGGCTTAGTTGCTCCACAGCATGTGGGATCTTCCCGGACCAGGGCTCGAACCTGCGTCCCCTGTATTGGCAGGCAGATTCTTAACCAATGTGCCACCGGGGAAGCCCATAAATACACTTATTTCAATAAAGAATTTTTAAAAAAATAATTTCAACGTTTTTATTGGCCTGAACAACTGGAAAGATGAAATTGCCATTCACTGAGATGAAGAAGGCTGCAGGTAGAGTAGCTTTGGGGAGAAGCCCAGGAGTTGAAGTTTGAATATCTTGAGTTTGAACTGTCTCTCAGATATGGAGGAAGATATGTCAATTATTGTGTTTAATTTTCCTGATAAATTCTCTTAGTCTATTTGGGCTGCCATAACAAAATACCACAGATTAGCAGTCTTATAAACAACAGAAATTTATTTCTCAAAGTTCTAGAGGTTGGAAGTCCAAGATCAAGGTGCCAGCATGGTTGCGTGAGGGCCCTCTTCCGGGTCTCAGACTGCCAACTTCTTGCCGTGTCCTCACGTGGTGGAAGGGTCTAGGGGAGCTCTGCAGGGCCTCTTTTATAAGGACACTAATTCCATTCATGGGGGTTTCACCCTCATGACATAAGCACTTCCCAGAAGCCCCAACTCCTAATATCATCACATTGGGCATTAGGATTTCAACATATGGATTTGGGGGACACAAACATACAGACCATACCACAAGTCAAGTAAGTCTTTCTTCCTTTCTTTCTTCTTTCTTTTTCTTCCTTCCTTCCTTTCCTTCCTTCCTTCCTTCCTCCTTCCTTCCTCCCTCCCTCCTTCCCTCCCTCTTCCTTCCTTCCTTCCTTTCTTTCTTTCTTTCTCCTTCCTTCCTTCTTCCACTTCCTCCCTCCCTCCCTCTTTTCTTCCTTCCTTCCCTCCTTGCTTTCTTTCTCTCCCTCCCTTCTTCCCTTCCTTTTTTTAATTTGATCCCACCTGATTTCTATCTTTTGGGCATTTCTTTTTCCAGGCCTCAAGGGCACCTGTTCTTATTTTTCAGTGTGTCACACCGATTCAAATTCTTTGCTTCACTTTTTGAAATCTTAGTTTCCTTACCTATAAAATGTGTCAAAGAATAGCTGCTTAGCTCATGAATTTATCAGCTATGGGTCGAATGAGATTATAGAAAGGAAAGTGCTTGGTAAATTGTATACTCTATAAAATGTTAAATTTCTGTTAGCTCTTACTTTTTCAAGAGTGATTGATTTCATAATTTGATATATGGACTCTGTTTTCTTTCTAATTGTGATTGTTTTCAGTGAGTTTAGATGGCCCATATTTTAGTGGTGACCTACTTGAAATCTCCAGTTGTGGTTAGCAGGATTATGGGAAGTGGGACCAAGGATATTTAGACCCATTAGATCCCAAGTTTTTTTCTGCCACATGACATGTTGAGTTGAAAACAATGGAACTCCTCATTACTCCTTTTATAAATGTTTACAGCACTCTTCGTCCACTCACTCCCCTAAGGGCAAGGATTAAGCTTTACTCATTGTGGTAGACTCAGTGCCTGGCATAGCATGTCACGTAGTAGGCAGTCATTTCATGTTTTTTTTTTAACAATTGATTGGACTTTAGCAACAATTTTTGTCTGGACTGACTCGAGGGATATTATTAGTGTGATAAAAATTTTTTGCTTAAAAATATTTCAACAAGGTTTTACTGGCATGTTCATAGTGCCAATGGTGTGGGTATTTGTTTTAGGCAGAAAAATTGCCTTATTAGGACTAAATTCAGCATGGTTGTCCACAATTGAAACACTAATTATAACTTAAAAAACTGAAAAAGCTATACTTATTGAGAGCTGCTATTTATTTAAATTGTCTCTAATGTCACAGTAACCCTGAAAGTCTCACTTTTGTTAAGATGCAGAACTGGAATGCATATCCTGGTCTGACTCCAAAGCCAGTGTAACCAAGCAGGACCCTATGGGACCTTCCTGGGACAGACTGCTCCCCACAGCCTCTGCTTTAGCTCTTCTCCTTACTGTTATACCTAGATAACAGTATCTGATGCACATTTCCTGGGTTATTTTACAGATGCTAAACCCCCCACCAAATGGAAGAGGCTAACTACACAGTGACCTTGAGCACATAGCCCCCCAGCCCTACTGGAGCCTAAGGATTGATAATTTTAACCCCATGACACCGTCCTGTTACCTCACCATCATCCAATCAGAGAATCGTGCACGAACTGATCACACATCCTGAGACTCCCCTCTTTCACCTGGCCTTTAAAAATGTTTTCCTGAAATCCATTGGGGAGTTTGGGCTTTTTGAGCACTAGCTGGACTCCTTGCTTGGTGCCCTGCAGTAAATGCTGCACTTTCCTTCATCACAACCCAGTGTCAGTAGATTGGCTTTACTGTGCATGGGTAAGCAGACCCAAGTTTGGTTCTGTGACACCAACTCATTTAACTCTCCTGCCTCTAATTTGTTTCAAGCCAAGTAGGTAAGGAATATCAGCTGGCAGCAGCCTTATACAATTTCAGTTTTCTGTTGTTGGGGTACACTATTTACCCTATTTTTGCTCCATTTATTCACTTTTTTATAGTGATAAAAGTAGTTTCTGATCCTCTTATTCTGTGTCGTGCTGACTTGCTTTTTTTCTTTTTCGTTCTTTTTTCTTTTTTTGTTATTCGAACTCACACTGAGACTCTGAAAGATCTCACCAGTTTTAGTCCTTAATTTTCCAAAGGAAGAAGAGAAATGGCTTTTCTTCACAGAACTGTATCTAATTTTAGCATTGTTTATGTAATGACTTTGAAAGTATGTTTTCAAATTGTTGTTAGTCTATTTGTGTAGCCCTTGTGGCCTAAGCAACAATTGAGGTTAAATGTTATTACATTTAGAGAGAGAAAAGGGCCTGATCTAGAAAAATGCAACAGATATTTATTGAGTGCCTACTATGTGTCAGTGTAATTACATGCCCTGGGGAAACCCAGCAGTGAAAAATGCATACAAAAATGTAGAGACAAAAAAGTATATATTTATACTAAAAACTGATCCAATGGCAATGAAACATGCATTTTAAAATTCCTCTATAGGTGATGTAATTTTTCCTTGAAGCAGGTTATATATATTTGTGGGTTTAATATCTGCAGTATAATGATATTATTGTAAATAAGTAAAACCAAAGAGTAATATTACTTGCCCATTTTTTTGTTTTCCTCTTTTGGATGCCTCAAACCATTTGCTAAGTATAAATTTGTATCTTAGCCTTTTGGTAGTAACCATTAATTTAAAGCAATTTGGGGCACTGAATGCTTCTACTTCAATGAGGACTTCTGCTCAAAGCTTACTCTACATTTTTCTGGAGTTACGTGCTGTTTGACATAAAAAGGAGACTATAATATTTATCATATGTTAGTGAGATGGAAGATCTTAAAGTGGAGGAAACTGCTTTTTAATGCTTTGGCAGGAATTTTAATAATTTCACAGTAAGAGAAAATACAGTTTATTTGGGGGGCAAGGATATAAAATTCCTCAGCAAATTTTAACTTTCATCAACTTTCTATATGTACCCTGTGACAAAGGTGACTACAGAGTGCCTTTTTACTCCTGGTATGTTGGTGGTGACACATGACCTTGTCAAAGAATGACTCTGCAGAGACCTGTCTTGTAGCTTTGGAGCATAAGAGATGCTTCTCTACTCTGCTCTATCCAATTCCAATTTCTCTTCCCAGTCAATGCCCTGCCACCATTGAACATTTGATTATAAATTCATTCTGATAGTACTTGTTAACTGCCACTTGTATGCTGACCTCACATCAATTTCAAAGCTCCTGGCAACAGGGTCAGTGTCTTCAAATTTAAAGCCCTTTAATTTTTTTAAAATTATTTTATTGAAGTATAGTTGATTTACAATGTGTCAGTTTATGGTGCATAGCAAAGTGATTCATATATATATATATATATATATATATATATATATATATATATATATATATATATTCTTTTCCATATTCTTTTCCAATATGGTTTATTACAGGATATTGAATATAGTTCCCTGAGCTATATAGTAGGACCTTGTTGTTTATCCATTCTCTAGATAATAGTTTGCTTCTGCTAATCCTAAACTCCCAATCCGTCCCTCCCACACCTCCCCTCCCCCTTGGCAACCACAAGTCTGTTCTCTATGTGTGTGAGTCTGTTTCTGTTTCATAGATAAATTTATTTGTGTCATATTTTAGATTCCTCATATAAATGATATCATATGGTGTTTGTCTTTCTCTTTTTGACTTACTTCACTTAGTATGATAATCTCCGGGTCTATCCGTGTTGCTGCAAATGGCATTATTTCATTCTTTCTTATGACTGAGTAGTATTCCATTATATATATATGTGTGTGTATATATATATATATATACACACACACACACACACACACACATACCACATCTTCTTTATCCATTCATCTGTCCATGGACATATACGTTGGTAAAAGCCTTTTTTTTTTTTTTTTTTTTTTGCCGTATGCAGGCCTCTCACTGCTGTGGCCTCTCCTGTTGCGGAGCACAGGCTCCAGCCACGCAGGCTCAGCGGCCATGGCTCACGGGCCCAGCCACTCCGCGGCATGTGGGATCTTGCTGGACTGGGACACAAACCCGTGTCCCCTGCATCAGCAGGCGGACTCTCAACCACTGTGCCACCAGGGAAGCCCCAAGCCTTTAAAAAAATTTTTTTTGTTGTTGTTGGTTTTTTTAAAATTTTATTTGGAGTGTAGTTGATTTAAAATGCTATATTAGTTTCAGGTGTACAGCAAAGTGAATCAGTTGTACATATACATATATCCACTCTTTTTTAGATTCTTTTCCCATATAGGCCATTACAGAATATTGAGTAGAGTTCCCTATGCTATACAGTAAGTCCTCATTTGTTATCTATTTTATATGTAGTAGTGTGTATATGTCAATTCCAATCTCCCAATTTATCCCTACACCCCTTACCCCCTGGTAACCATGATTTTGTTTTCTACATCTGCGACTCTACTTCTGTTTTGTAAATAAGTTCATTTGTACCCTTTTTTTTATTTTTTATTTTTTTGTGGTACGCGGGCTTCCCACTGCTGTGGCCTCTCCCGTTGCGGAGCACAGGCTCTGGACGCGCAGGCCCAGCGGCCATGGCGCACGGACCCAGCCGGTCCGCGGCATGTGGGATCCCCCCAAACCGGGGCACGAACCCGTGTCCCCTGCACCGGCAGGCGGACTCCCAACCACTGCGCCACCAGGGAAGCCCCCTGTACCCTTTTTTTAGATTCCACATATAAGCGATATAATATGCTATTTGTCTTTCTCTGTCTGACTTACTTTACTTAGTATGACAATCTCTAGGTCCATCCATGTTGCTGCAAATGGCATTATTTTGTTCCTTTTTTATGGCTGAGTAATATTCCATTGTATATATATGCCACATCTTCTTTATCCATTCATCTGTTGGTGGACATTTAAGTTGCTTCCATGTCTTAGCTATTGTAAATAATGCTGCAATGAACATTGGGTGAAAGTATCTTTTTGAGTTATGGTTTTCTCAGGGTATATGCCCAGTAGTGGGATTGCTGGGTCATATGGTAGGTCTGTTTTTAGATTTTTAAGGGACCTCCATACTGTTCTCCATAGTGGCTGTATCAATTTACATTCCCACCAACAGTGCAAGAGGGTTCCCTTTTCTCCACACCCTCTCCAGCATTTATTGTTTGTAGATTTTTTGATGATGGCCATTCTGACCAGCATGAGGTGATACCTCATTGCAGTTTAGATTTGCATTTCTTTAATTATTAGTGATGTTGAGCATCTTTTCATGTGCATCATGGCCATCTGTATGTCTTCTTTGGAGAAATGTCTATCTAGATCTTCCACCCATTCTTTGACTGGGTTGTTTGTTTTTTTTTTTTGATATTGAGCTGCCTGAGCTGCTTGTATATTTTGGAGATTAATCCCTTGTTGGTTGCTTCATTTGCAAAGATTTTCTCCCATTCCAAGGGTAAAACCCTTTTCTTTTAAACTTTAGCTTCCCCTTCAACACATACCATATAGTAAGAGCTCAAAATTTACTTTTGGATTCATTCATTTAGTCAAGGTGTAGGGATTAGTATCAGCAGTGTGGTGCCATGGAATGAGCACTCTACCATTTACCAGCTGTAGGACCTTAAGCTTTTCACAATCTCTCTGCGTTGGGGTTTCTTCTTTAAAACAAAGGTGCCTAAACTAATTTTTTTTCAAATTCCTTTCAATTCTATGATCCAGTGATCCAAAGGAGTGAATAAGAATCCTCTATATTTCCAATTTCCCACCCATGTCTTATAGTTAGTGAATGTTCTCCCATCCTCTGGGATTTATATTTATGACTCCTCTTGACGGTATATAACAAAATGATTTAGAAGAAAGAGAAGAGCTTGAATACAGTGTAGTATGTTCAGTAGAAAATTAGTAAATAAAGAATAAAAAGGCAGATATTTTCACAGTCTATTGTTTTTCCAGGCACAGTTACCAATGGTTTCAAAACATATTCTTCAAAGAATAACAAGCCCTTTTCTCTTTAAAGCTTTCCCTTACATATTTGCTTTATTTTTAGCTGACTAGAGGATCTGTTATACACCAAATTTCCTCAAGCTGGCCTTCTTTTAACATATGCAATTTTTCTAATCACAGTTATTTGTGAGAGCAAGACTGCACATGCTGATAGGAAAGACAGCAGTGTCAGCTAATTTTAGGAATAATTAGACCAGTCATGGCGATAAAGGATTGGTCTATGTGCGTAGGGCCTTAGAAGAAATCGGTCTGGAATAAATATGTATATAAATCTTAGTATGAATAAAATTCTTAATCTAATTAGAAAAAAAATCCTAATGGGAAATGATATATAATCTATCTCACCTTCCTACCTCATAGAGCTGTTGCAAGGACTTAATAAGACTCAACACATTGATATCAGTTGACCATGAATAACACCATAGACCTCTCTCCTCAGCACTGATGCCCACTCTGGGGTAAGGAGAAGGGCACACTCTTCAGTGCCTTTTTGAGACCTTAAATTGCCATTGGTGAAGACTTCCAAATCTGCATTCCAACCTTGTTTCCTACCTTAATTTCCAATTTGATATTTCCAACTGTCTATCAGGAATCACACATATGATAGTGAATCCCACCATCATTACCAAGTCAATAGAATCATAGTCAAATTGATCACCTTTCTCCTACCTCAATTGTTTTTCTTCCTGAACTTCCTAATTTTTCTCTGAGCCAGTTTTTCCCAGTGCAAACCAGAAAAGGAAAGATGTCTTAGGCTTTGCCTAAAGTGATCTAAACCTCCAAGTTGGAACAGCATCTAGAAAGAAAATAACTAACTAGGGTCTGGGAAGTTGGAGAGGTGAGGCAGGAAAGGAGCTGGAGACAGAAAGGTTTGGAAACTGAAGGATTCTAAAGCAAGGAAAAGCACAACGGAATTAAAGGTCAGTTCAGGAACTAATTACACAAATTTGGTTCATCTGTTTCCCCCTCCTTCTTATGTGGCTCAAGCAACTTCTGGGGGCTGGAATCTTATTTTTAAAGGGACCAGAAGGTATAGTAAAGTTTCTATTAACTATAAACACTTGTTTTTGAAATCTCAAAGGCTTGAAGCCATTCTGGAATCTTTAGTCCCCCAAATATTCTACCAACTAAACAGTACTCAACAAATGCTTGTTAGAATGAATGGACGAAAGCCCTATTGATGCTTCCTTCCCTAGGCCTTTTGTACTCACCCTTCCTACCCAATTCCCATGGTTAGCCAAGCCCCAAATCTCCCCTTTAGTATTTGAGTCCCTCCAAAATTTATTTCCAACTTATCTTTCCCTACTGCTCATCAAGATCTTCCCACTTATGTTAATCAGTCTCCATTCACTGTTTCCTGGTCATGTTCATTCTTTTGTTTCTTTACTCTTCCTTGTGCATACCCTCTCCCCTCATTTCAACTTAATCCAATATCCTTTAAGACCCAGTCCTATCACCTCTATGAAACCTTCTACATGCACTTCAGTGAAGATGAATCTCACCTTTCTTTAAATTTCTATTGTAATTCCTGCTGTATTGGCACTTAATCTTTATTTTTTCTCCTTAACGGTGTATGCGTCTTGACTTCCTAGAAGATGTGTGTGCCTTTGAGGGTAAAGACTATACATTACACTTCTTTTGTGTTACCCACAGTGTTTAGCAAAAAAGGTTATTGAATGAATGATTCATATTAAGTACAGAAATAGAAAAAAAGGGGATGATAATGAAATAATATAAGCCTGTTTCACTTTTTTATTCAAGAGATGAGCAAAGTACCTTAAAGACTGACAATATCCTTGACATCCCAAGTTTATAATAATAACACAGTGTATACAAAGATGATACACAAATATATACAAAGATTACTATATATATCATCTTTACAATATGTAATTGTATATAAAAGACAGAGGAGGGAATTTTCTAAAATAAGGATTTAATAGTTGAAACCAATTTGACATAAAAAAACCTTTTTTCTTACAAACATATTTGAGAATTTGGAAAGGGATTTATGCTTTTTGGAGTTTAGAATGAATCTATTAGGCTTCTAATAAAAGATAAAATGGCCCCTGAAACAAGTGTTTTTTTTGATAAAGTTCTATCCAATGAACTTCTAATAAGATAACTATTGTTTTACTTCTTTCAAAACTTGAAATAAAATCACTGCCACTGAATGCAGATTTTGAGGGTAGTGATCTAATTATCCTCACGTATCCCAAGGAACAATTTAAAACTTTGATAACTAAAGTCTTGGAAGAAACAAGCCACTGAAGGCAAGAAATATTTTGAGGCTATTACTTGTAAGCAAGGTAAATTAGATGAAACTTGTAATTGTTACAAATATTATTCTTCACATAGGTAAACTTTAAATTAGAAAAATGTTATATGAACATTTCTGAAGTAAAGACTGGTCTATTGGTCTGAGGATTATAAAATAATAATAAAATTAGTTTATTCTGAATAAAATGCTAATCTTGAACCACTTCATGAAACTGACATGCATGCATTTAATAGCTCATTTTCCTTTTTTTTTTCTCCTTAACATTTCCTAAATGTCATAATACACATTAAGAATCATGATGCCTCCACTGTATTTCTGAAATCATTATCTTGGATATTACCGAACAATTTCAAACATTTGAAATGCTGACATTGATTGATAAAGTTATTCATAATACATGCATTTTGCTGATTTAATTACTTTGGGGTTAAATGAAGAAGCATTTTAAATGGTGTGCTCTGATATAGTTCAATTATTGAAAACAAAACAAACAATAAATATGTTTCAAAAAAGAAAGATGATAAAAGGACATTATTTCTGTGAAAAAGTTTATTTTTAAATACAGAATGTTTATAAATTAATGGCACACAGAAACAATGAATTCCTTGTCCTTTCTCTTTAAATATCAGCATCATCAAATATTAAGTGTCTGTAAATATCTACTGTAATTGATCTCATGCTTTTCCTTGACCTTGATACATAGTTGCATGTTTCCCTAAAGAGCTAAATACCTGTTCAGTCCTGCTGCTTTGCTGGTTAACTGATTTCTTCCTGTTACTAAATCACTTGTTCCCCAAACTCTTTCCCCTCTAGGATTTAACCTCTCTTCTCAAAAGTTCCTGTATATGCCATAGCCTATCATACTAATGCTGTCTGCAAGACTTGTCAGTAAAACATGCCTGCAGCTCTCAATGCAGATCCAAACTGCATAATAGTCAGTTCACGTCGGGGGATGATGTAAGATGAAGTTTCAGGGCTGTGACAAAGAGGTCTTCAAATCTAAATAGCTTCTGCAAGGCAAATGGTTCTGTGTTTCTCAGGTAATTGTAATCCCTGAAATCAAAACACCTCTCAAGGTGTGCAATGACATGGTTATAAATTATAATGTTTTAAATTATTATTATTTAAATTATTATTAAATTATAAATGTTTTAAATTATTTCTTGAGCATCCGAGCTGAGGAGAATGGCAGGTTTAGATTTGTTCAAAATTCATAATATTTGTCATTCAGCCTCTGAACCAGCTTGTTTCCATCATTTGGAATGGGGCTATACAGATGGCAACCCACTGGAATGCCTTTTTCTTTTCCCAGAGAGAGACTGCTGTCCTAGAGTTATAGCAGCATATTAAAGAAAAAAATTACACCCTTTAAAAATAAATTTCCCAGCTCCCATGGGAGGTTATCTTGGGAAGACTTGATACTTTATTAAAAACACAAAAAGAGCTCATACACAACAATATCTCACATCAGTTAAGTGCTTAGAGCAGAAGTTTCCTTTGGTGAATCTTATATGTTTCTAGTGGGAATTTTAAGTTTATTTTGCTTAAATATTTCAAGTAAGATTAAATTATGTAATTAATAAGAGCAATTCTAAGATGTTTTTCCAAACATAAACAGATATTTTGATTTTGAGGACTACAATGCCGAAAATATGGACCTGCCCTTAGTGCTTGTTCACCATTAGTGAGAAATATAACAAATTGAACTTAGGAGCTAATGTCTTTTTAAAAAGTTTAAAAAGTTGCCTTGGATGACTATCTGCTTCATTCTTTAATGTTGGTGCTTAATCTATTGTAATAAATATTTCTGTTTTTTTTAACTGTAAAACGGATAATGGAGTATAAAGCATGCTAATTTCTTTCTCAGTTACCCACACATATGGGGAACACAACTGTTCAAGTCAAAAGAGCTGGATCAGTACTGATGACAGGGTGGCAGCATCTCCTAATCACAGGCAGAGAACATTAGAAATGATTAGAAATGCATGGGAGCCTTTCCTCTTTTGTGCTTTTTTTTCTGCATGGCACTAACTGTGCTATTTTGTAGTTGTTGGTTTATGGGCATGCCTCTTGCATAGACTGTGTGCTTCTTGAAGGTAAGGACCCTGCTTTTCTTTTTTCCTTTTTTTTTTTTAAATTGAAGTATAATTGATTTGCAATGTTATACATATATATATATATATATTTTTTTCTTGCGGTACGCAGGCCTCTCACTGTTGTGGCCTCTCCCATTGCGAAGCACAGGCTCCGGACACTCAGTGGCCATGGCTTATGGACCCAGCCACTCTGCGGCATGTGGGATCCTCCCGGACCAGGGCACGAACCCGTGTCCCCTGCATCGGCAGGTGGGCTCTCAACCACTGCGCCACCAGGGAAGCCCTGGAATGTTATATTTAACATTGGTTTTCATCTTCATTAACCCCCTCACTTAGCACAGTGACTACCATAATATTAGGGGCTGAAATAGGTCCGCCGATTGAACACCTTGTGTTATAAAGACCCATGAGAACAGTGACTCTGTTGATTTCATTTTTATCTCTTGAGCATCTAGTATACTTCCTGGCTAAATGAATGTGAAATAGGTGAAACCAAACCTTTATATTTTGTGAATAACTTGTATATACATCAGCTTATTTCAGCCTTTCATAAGCTTCATGGACTAGTAGATAGTGTAGTTTATTATTATCCGCATTTTCTAGATGGGGAGACAAAGATCCAGAGAGATGAATTAACTTACTAAAATTAACTTAACTTACTAAAACTTATAACTATTTAGTGAAAACGGGGTAAGGGAGCTCATCTATTGTGAGTAATTGCCCTTAAGAATAGGTCTTGAGCTCACAGACATAGAAAACAAACTTATGGTTACCAAAGGGGAAAGGGGAGGGGAGGGGAGGGAAGGATAAATTGGAATTTGGGATTAACAGACACACACTACTATATATAAAATAGATAAACAGGTCCTACTGTATAGCGCAGGGAACTATATTCAATATCTTGTAATAACCTATTATGGAAAAGAATCTGAAAAAGAATATATATATGTATATCTGAATCACTTTGCTGTACACCTGAAGCTAACACAAAATTGTAAATCAACTATACTTCCATTTAAAAAAAGAGAAAAATAAGAAAAAAATAGGTCTTGAGGTAGTCTGCTCCCACTTCTAAACAGGGAAAAGAATGTTGCTGTGATTGCACATGGGTATTGGCAAGTACTTATTCCTCAGAGAGATTTGAGTGTGTGTGTATGTGTGTGTTTGGTGACATTCTTTCAACTCCTTCAAAGATGAGAAGACTGATTATTTATATGTCATCTAATGTTTAACAATTTCTTTTACACAATCTTTGTAACATGCTAACTAATATAAATAAGGCCTCTCTTCCCTTAAGGTGGCAAAATATTTCCCACAGCTTTTCCAATCTAACTTTTGGTGCAATGCTCAACAGCAGACAATCTAAATGGCAGTGTGGGGACTTCCCTAGTGGTCCAGTGGTTAAGACTCTGTGCTCTCAATGCAGGGGGCCTGGGTTTGATCCCTGGTCAGGGAACTAGATCCCACATGCCACAACTAAAGATCCTGCATGCTGCAACTAAAAGATCCCACACAGAGCAACGAAGATCCCACGTGCCGCAACTAAGACCTGACACAGCTAAATAAATAATATTAAGAAAAAGATAAAATAAATGGCAGTGTGATCATGGAACTGGCATGGAAATGGATCATGGAAATGGCAGTGTGATCATGATACTCTAGGGTTGCAAAACTATCCCAATGTTTGATTAAAAAAATTAGTGTCAGAACATTCTGGAAAAATATTTTATTTTGTTTTTTGTTTTTTCTTTTTGCGGTATGCGGGCCTCTCACTGTTGTGGCCTCTCCCGTTGCGGAGCACAGGCTCCGGATGCGCAGGCCCAGCGGCCATGGCTCACGGGCCCAGCCGCTCCGCGGCATATGGGATCCTCCCAGACCGGGGCACGAACCCGTATCCCCTGCATCGGCAGGCGGACTCTTAACCACTGCGCCACCAGGGAGGCCCTGGAAAAATATTTTAATTCATGTTAAAGAGGACCGCAACTGAGTATTTTCAGAAAAGCAAAGCTTTGGGAAGATAATATAAAATAACTTTTTTACACATTGCTAAAGGACTCTAGAGTATACTCTCCCTAAAGTAGTCCGTGTTCTACTTCATCCTAACTTGTAATGGTTTTCCAATAATACAGTAGCTTGATGTTGTCATTTTAAGTGGAAATCCACTCTGATCAAATCTTAAGTTTCTGCTCCAGTGCTTGATGAACTCCAGACATTTGTGCCTGCTGCTCTTTTTTCATTGATTAAAAACCTCCTGGCAGGTCACACGATCTTATCCTATTCAGCAATCAAAAAGCATCTGGGTCACTGCCAACATGCGGGAGGAAAGAGAAACGGGTGTGATGACCTGTTAAAATTAGTGAGCTTTATATCTAGAGGGCCTAGTGGATGGAAATATTTTGCTACCTTCTGAGTTCTTCCTTTGAATAAATTTTAAATGTGTTACATGAGAATTATTAAAGATGCTCTTTATTTCAGAGTCTTCCTAAGATCTTCCTCACATTGAGTACAGCTCCTGGAGTATTAAACCTATTTTGCTTTTCTAGGAATCAATCTTTTTCTGGGGGATGGGAGGTGGAAGGGTAAGTAAAATTAACAGCTGTTTCCTTCTTCCTTCCCTTCATCCATCCATCCAGCCATCTATCTTTCCTTCCCTCCTTTCTTTCCTTCCTTCCTTCTTTTCTTTCTTTATTAGGAGCAGCCCTAGCAGGAAAACACACAAACCAAAACCACTCCAAGAAAACCCAAACAATAACACCTGTCCAGGTCTTTGTTGGTAAAGTCTTGAGTTGCCCTACAGGGCAAGGGTGGATAGAAGTTTATACTTGCTGTCAATTTGGTGAGTGGTTATTGCTGGATAGGAAGAGGTTCCTTAAGACTGTGGTCAGGGAGGTGGCAATACTACTGTTGGTGGGAGGTATATGCTGGGGACTGATCAAAAAATATCCTCGGTCTTGCCTTGAGAGGACAGTGAGGATCCCCTGGGGTAAATCGTAGAGTCAGTGGAGGCATGGAGAAACCATGGCTTAAAGGCAGGTCTGTCTTCTTGCTTCCTGCCATATACTCTACAGAGCACTGGCACCTGGCAGATGGCAGAGAATCAGAATTCAATGGCATCATTGGGTAGCAGAATCATCAGTAATGATGGTATCCACCAGATATTAAGGATTAGCCATTCTCTCTCATTTTCTTGTGACTTAGTAAGCTCTGAGATTCCTATAAAAGCTGATAGGGGTGGAAGCTCCAAGAATGACTGATGGTGAGTGAGTGCCCTGTCAACTAGGAATATGAGAGCTCAGAACTAAGTTGGACTTAATTTAAAAAACAAAACCAAAAAATGTGCTATTTCTTGTACCAAAGCAATCAGGAACAAATTCATGCCTATCACAAGCACATTTAAAAAATGGAAGGATGCATCTAACCTCTGGGAAGTGGGATGGGGTTCAGAGGAGCTTTCACTTTTTACTTAAAATGTATGTGTGTGTGTGTGTGTATGTATCTGGGGGAAAGGATAATAATACTTTCCTTTCAAAACAAAAACAAAAGTCAATTTGGTTTGAGAAGAGGATCTGGAGATGCATAGATATCTTCAAAGTCATCTGGATCAGCCCTAAGCCTGATGCATATTCCTAGGCTGACTTAGAGCCTGGAAGCCCTAAATTCAGACATAGCTTTGAAGGGGATAAACTAGGAGAAAAGCAAAAACATATGATCTCTTCTACTCATTTTCCAATTCCACAAAGAACGTTTGCAAGGATGAATATTTTATACTGTTTCATAAACTGCAACTATATCACCAATTAAATACCACTTATTAATTTATTCAACATTTAGCAAATGTTTCTTGGTAGCCTATTATGTGCCAGGCACTTTTCTAGGCACTTAGGATACATAGCATAATAAAAATAAATTAATTAATTCTGCTCCTTCTGCCCATTTTAATTAGCTATTTTTTGTGTGCCTCCACACTGTTGGTATGGGACATACCATTCTACTATACTGTTTATCACATTTTATTAAAGTAATCAGTTTATGCAATTTGGGTTGAAAACGGCTTTTGTAGCATAAAGGCAGAAAATGTGAAAAGATGAGAATAATGGATTTGACTGCATAAAAAAAACTGCACAGAAAAAAATAAAATGTCATGGAAAATGATAAGGTAGGAGAAATATTTGCAACATAAATGACACACAGGTTTCTATCTGTAATATATAAAGAGTTCTTCCAGGACACTAAGCAACAAATCAATAACCAGTTGAAAAATCTCCAAAGGGCACAAACAGAAAACATATTAAAGAAGAAATACATAGCTAATAAATATATTTAAACATTTTAAACATTTATGCTCACTAGTAACCAAGGAAATGTAAATCTAAGCAGCAAGATACTATCTCTAGCTATCAAATTGGCAAAGACTAAAATTTTAAAAGCTCCAGTTCTAATTCTTTAACAGTTTCCCAACCTTCATACTGTTGACATTTGGGGCAGGATCATTCTTTGTTGTGGAGGGCTGTCCTGTGCATTGTAAGATGTTTAGCAGCATCCCTGCCCTCTACCCACTAGATGCCAGTAACACCCCCTTCCTGTTGTGACAGCCAAAAATGTCTCCAGGAATTACCAAATGTCTTCTGGGAGGCAAGATTGCCCTGAGTTGAGAACCACTGCTCTAAACTTATGGAGGTACTTGGCCTTCTTCCCACTCACGGTCACCTCTCTTACTTTCAGACCTGTGTACATTTTTTTTTTTTTCTTCTGCAAAAGGCGTTATTGTTTCCATTTGGTCCAAGGCTTGGGAGAGGGGTCCAGGGCGGTTACAAAGCTGCCTAGTGGCTGCAGAGCGGGGCTTCAGGCAGAAGCTCTGACACCAGAGGGGCTCCTCAGAGGCTGCTGGACTTCAGAGACTCCTGTTTGTGCTCGAGGGTGAGCCTTTCAAAGAGATACTCGCCCAGCACCGCCTGCGGACCAGCCAGCCTGCAGAGGTTGGTCAGGTGGTCGCCCATCTTCTTGATGAGTTTCACCTGCTCCTGCAGGAAGCGGCTCTCCAGGAAGTCACAGAGCTGTGGGTCTGCGCGGGCAGAACCCAGGGCATGCAGGTCCAAAAGCACCTGGTTCAGGTTCTTCTCCACAAGCAGGATGACTTCCATAGCGTCCTGGGTTTTACTCCGCTCATTTCGGGAGGCTTCTGCACGTCTTGGAGGAAGGCACGGCCGCCGTGCTGGTTTTGCATTTTCAAGAGATGCTGGGCACCCTTGAGCTTCTCCTCGGCCAATTCATGGAAAAAGTGGTCTCCAGAGCCACATCGTCCTGGTGGAAATAGGAGCCCAGAGAGAGGTAAGTGCAGGAGGCACACAGATGCATGTTGGTTAGGCAGTCGATTGCGGCCTCCACCTCAACGGAATAATTCTGATGAATCTGGGAGCTCATGGTTGAAGGGTAATAAGGAGTTAAGTTCAAAAAATAATGTTGGCTTGTCCTCGAGGCTGAGGATAGCTGAGTTGCTGGTTCTGAAGGTTACCACTGGAAAAAAGGTTGGAGGGTGATCGGAGGCTGGAGGAAGGGGCTGTCCCTGCCTCTGTTCCATCCAAACACTGTTGAAGCAAGAGACAGATCCCCAGGAGTGCAGAGCACACTGTTCAGATCTATGCATATTCTTGCTCCTGTGCATTTCCTTTCCTACTCTTATCATCTTTCATGTTTCTGTTGAGGCTTTTGAGAAACTTTCCATGACCTCTCAAGATGGGTTCCCATCGTGCCCTGCATTTACCCTGATCTCAGCACTTTTTACAGTCTTCTACTTTATGTAATTATTAACCATTCTCTTTTAATAGAACGTAAACTCTCCATAGGCCCATCCTAGCAAATTTTGCCTTTGTGGGCCTCTTTCTCCATAACAAATATTAAAATTATATTTTATGACTGCATTAGTATAAAGACTAATACAATCCAGCCAGGATTATATTCATTTTTTTCCTTCTCATCCTAAAGTAAATTAAAATATTTTGTAGATCCCTAAAAATTATTGTGGGTCCTAGGCACTGTGTTCACCATGCCTAATGGATAAGCTGGCCCTGGCTTCAAAAAGATGGACAGTGCCTGTCTTGGTCACTACTGTACACCCAATGCCTAGTACTAAGTAGCTGTTTAGTAAACAGTTCTCAAATGAATAAAATGATTAAAATTTTACTAAACAGGAAGTATTTCTAAATACTTGAACTACAAAAGACTTCCAATAAATTTAACAAAGTCAAGATATACTCATTTCATTAGATTTTGTTCCTAAATTCATTTGTGCTCTAGTTTTGACCTACTCGAAAAATGTTCTGCATTCTCTCATCATATTTATTATTAAAATATTTCTGATATGATTTTAAAAAAATTTAAACAGATCCTTGATCATCTAGCTTTCTACTTCATTCTGATCAAATACCTGTGGTTAAACTGAAAATATAGGCCCATGGTATATATCAGATTACTTTATGTGGATTCTTCCATAATTTTTCTACTGGCTTTCTTTTATTTTGAAAAATATGGCTATAATATTTAAATTTGCAAGTCTGGTAGGATGTGTAAGAGTTAACTGACAAGAGTCCATTTTGCTTTGCTGGTACTTAGAATTGTGGGTTTTGACAGTTTTGTGAATTTGCAATTTTGTCAGTTTACCTAAGGGGTCATCAAGCACTGCCATATTGATCTATGCTAACCAGCATATAGTCCCTGCCCTCAAGGAGTTCAAAGATTAGTGCTGTTCTTCAAACAGTTTCCTTTCTGGGATTAAAATGCATGCTTACAGTTAGCCCTCCTTATCCACAGTTTCCAAATCTGTGGATTCAACCAAAAGTGGATGAAAAATATTCAGAGAAAAACATTCCAGAAAGTTCCAAAAAGCAAAACTTGAATTTGCTATACACTGGCAAGTATTTACATAGATTTTACATTGTATTTACAACTATTTACATAGCATTTACATTGTATTAGCTATTATAAGTAATCTAGAGATGATTTAAAGTGTACAGGAGAATGTGCATAGGTTATATGCAAATACCATGCTATTTTTTAAAATAAATTTGTTTATTTTATTTATTTATTTTTGGCTGCATTGGGTCTTCATTGCTGCGCAGGCTTCTCATTATGGTGGCTTCTCTTGTGGAGCACAGGCTCTAGGTGTTTGGGCTTCAGTAGTTGTGGCACACAGGCTCAGTAGTTGTGGCTCACGGGCTCTAGAGCGCAGGCTCGGTAGTTGTGGCACATGGGCTTAGTTGCTCCATGGCATGTGGGAACTTCCCAGACCAGCGATCGAACCCGTGTCCCCTGCATTGGCAGGTGGATTCTTAACCACTGTGCCACCAGGAAAGTCCCACTATGCTATTTTATATAAAGGACTTGAGCATCCTCTGATTTTGGTAACCGTGGGGTGGGGGTGGGGGTCCCCAATCCCCTGTGGATACTGAGGGACAACTGTACATTAGTAATCAAAGGCCTACTAGGTATTTGTGGAATAAGAGCAAAATAATTGACAGTCTTGGGAGAAGAGTGCATCACAGGCATGTTTAAGCCAAGCAAACTACTCCTGTTCTACTCTACAGAATATCTTTCTAGCGATAGAATATTTATGTCCTCCTGCTCTGTTAGCCGCTGTTCAAAATGTCTTTCTACAACTAAGAGTCATGACGTTGTCCTTCTTGAATTAAATATACTTTTTTAAGACGTTGCAGTTCCCATGAGGACAGATATTATTCAGTGATAGCATTTTAGGTTGTGTGATTTGTGATGACATGGCTGAAAACTCTTTTGTTTCATTAATAACATTTCTCCCTTTGTAGGATAATCTTTAAACAGGTTTCCCACCATGTATTAAATCCAGCTAAAGAATGTGGTTTTAAGTTTGATTCCACAAAGGATGTGGCTTAATTTGGTTTCTATGAATCAGTCTCACCTCAATTAAGCCTCCCCTAATCCTGTTGGTCAGAATCAATTGCTTTGGGACTTCCCTGGTGGCACAGTGGTTAAGAATCTGCCTGCCAATGCAGGGGACACGGGTTCGATTCCTGGTCTGGGAAGATCCTACCTGCCGCAGAGCAACTAAGCCCGTGTGCCACAACTACTGAGCCTATGCTCTAGAGCCCAGAAGCCACAACTACTGAGCCCGTGAGCCACAACTACTGAAGTCTGTGAGCCTAGAACTCTTGCTCTGCAACAAGAGAAGCTACCACAATGAGAAGCCCGTGCACCGCAATGAAGAGAAGCCCCTGCTTGCTGCAACTAGCGAAAGGCCGCACGCAGCAACAAAGACCCAACGCAGCCAAAAATAAATAAATAAGTTAGTTAATTAATTAATTTAAAAACGAAGAATCAATTGCTTCTTTCCCTGAGCTCTCCCAGTGGGGTATTTGTATCTCTAGTATTTAGTTATTTGCCTAATTGTCTTATCTGTTACTAGAAGGAAGCAGGGACTCTCTTATTCCTCTCTATGCTCCCCTAAGCACCTAGCATATGCCTTGTACATAGTAGGTCTCAAAACATTTTTGCTGGATTAAAAATAATTTCGTAGAAGAAATAGAATTTGTAATACCCATGATATCCTGAGACCTTAATGCACTTTAATAGTATGGGTACGTGAGTGTATTTGGTGGAACTCCTGTGTGAAATCTACTTAGATTTTTTTTTTTCAAACAGGATTTTCATCAGCCAGGCAGCTTTTAGTGTTCGAAACCTTATCACTATGGGCAGTAAATATCTTTGAAAATGCCAAGTGAGGGTCATTGGGCTAATGGATTTATTCACTATGATATTCTAGGAAATTATGCCATCCAACTTGCCAGAAGTTGTTTCAAGGTCAAATACTGAAATATCTAAGTAGACTACAGGGGGGCCTGGAAGATTCTTTTTTGATAGTCTCGCCGATTTCTACATCTCTATTACCAACTCTGATTACATGTTTCTATCATCCAGTGTTCAGATGTACTTTCTTTACCACTCTTTCTATTTATAATTAGGATCCAGCACTTATTTGAATTTTCAGGTCACTGGATATTTCAGAAAATTTTACCCTTTGAGCAGCACTTCTTTGGCTCTAAAAACCAAGGAATAAAACCAGGAGGATGAAATAGTAACACTTCATTTGGAAATGGCTTCCTCTAGAGCAAGTGAACTCTGATTGGGAATTAGAATATGATCACACAGGTGCACTGAACGGGCTGAACAAACTCTCTTCTTACTGACAGATGTGTACTGATTGGCAAGTATTAAGACAATGGAAAATACAGCTTCCCCTCAGTCAGATCCTCTGAAAACATTATCCCTCCCTGGACACTTCCTGTCCAGTTATTCACTCAAGACAGGTCTTCAATCACCTGGCCAATTATAAAACACACCACTAGCTACCTGGTTACTCTCTGGCTTCCTATTTACTTTGACAGATCTCTGATCATTGGGTTCATTAAAGGAAAAAACACCATCATGGAAAGACATTAAGTGTATAACAAAGGCCCCAGCTTAAGCGTAAGTGGTGCTCAAGTATGTTTCAAAATGCCCCAATAGACTGTATATATATTCTGTGAAGGCAGAGACCATCTCTCTTATATTTTCTGAGCTACACCTCTGTCTTCATTGTCACTTTTGGGCTTATTGGTTTGACATTTCTCCTGTTTGTTTGTTTTTTTCTTGGTGCAACATTTTATTATTTTTTTAATTAAAAAATTTTTAAATTGAAGCATAGTTGATTTACAGTATTATATTAGCTTCAGATATACAACATGGTGATTCGAAAGTTTTATAGGTTATACTCAAGTTAAAGTTATTATAAAATATTGGCTATATTCCTTGTGCTGTACAATACATCCCTGTATTTATTTTATTTATTTTATACATAGTAGTTTGTATCTCTTAATCACCTACCTTTGTCCCTCCCCGCTTCCCTCCCTCAGCTGGTAACCACTAGTTTTCTATATCTGTGAGTCTGTTTCTGTTTTGCTACATACATTCATTTATTTCTCCAGTTTAATTCCATACCTCGTTTTGGCTTCGTTTGATTCCACATGACTTCCTTGAACTCCATACTCCATGTGTTAGTGGCACTTCGGTGAATCAAGGAGGAAGAGTGCTAGATGGGGCAGGGGGGATGGAGGGCCACAAAGTAGGGGAGATAAGAGGTCAACAGCTTTCAGACATATGATGATAAGGGGATCGAGAATCAGTGAGGGATGTATTTGGGGATGAGATTTCACATCTGCAGCCACAAACCCCCACCCCAGGAATCCTTGGATTTTAGGGAGGGTGCCAGAGTTTTCATTGTATATGTAATGGTGATTTTCATCATTTTATAATTGGATATTACATGAAAAGAGTGGCTTCAGAAGATTGGAGAACTTGGCAGCATTTGGGTATTCGAGAAGTTGTTTTTTTAAAATTGTTATTCAAGTTAAGAATTCTGTTGTCTTCTAGCAATTGTGTTTTATATACAGCTGTGTTTGTTAAAAATCCTGGGTTGGATTTTAACCTGGTTGAAGAGGAAAATCAAAGAGGGAGGCAGAGAAGCCTTTCTTTACCTCTGTGCCAAGGGAGTATATGAGAATTTTAACACAAGATGTAGTCCTGGATTTGATTCGGGAAAATACCAGAGAAGGCTATAACTGAGTTCCTATAAAGAAATAAGTTCTTTAATTCAATGTCATCTTTTACTTACCAAGAAGACCATGCCATCACAGTGTGCCAGAAAAGTAGAATTTTGTTATGTTTACCTTGAAGTGCTGGGTGTAATGAAGTCATTGGCAAGTGCTATTTATTTTTTAAAGGCAAGCAAGAGAAAAATAATAAAACTCAAACCTCTACATTTCTATTGATCACAGGATGCAGATCTTATTCACTGTCTCTTTATCTGTCAAGAAATGGGAGCATATAGTTTTAAAAAATGTTAAAACTTTGATCTCGTTTTCTTCTCTGCATCTCCAGTAAATTCTCTGGGTATTTGAAAAGGTGGAAAGATTAGAGAAAACTTTTCTTTTGATGTCTAGACACTATTTGGTTAGAATCATAGCAAACATGTTTTGTTTTTGAAGAAGCAGTGCAGGATACGGTGTCAATGCTGGGATAAATTATACAATGGGAATACAGAAGTGTTACATAGCATCTTCAGTCACTGACACTTGGAGTTTGTAATAAATTTGGGGAAAACACATTTATTAAGTTAAGCAATAAATCGTAAAAACTAGACTTAACTGTGGTCTGTAACATGTTCAACCAAACAATAAATATGCTTGTAAAGTGAAATGGTTTAATTCTATATGTTAATTCTCAATATGTTAGTTATATGGATTTCTGTGCAGGAAGAAGTACTAGACCAAAATATAATCTAGTAGTAAACTAAATATGAGAAATCATAAAGTTTTTATATCTATTGATTATTTTCAAAGTGGAAGGGATATTGTGTCTGCTATTAGGTAATGTTTGGTCCTTGTTTCTTGTTTTACATGTCGGGGGTTGGTCATCACAAAGGCTTGCTTTGGGGTCTGGAGGAAACAGAGATGCCTGAGTTTATACTGTTCAGCCATTGTGTTTCACAGTGGCTTCAGGGAGAAAATAATAATTCCTGTGATGACCTGGTAGTTTCTTGTCTATGCAAGTCTAAGAAATTTGGACGGGGCTACTATGTGTCAGTCACTATTTTGTGTTTAAGCGATTCAGTGATGATCAAGCACCTATATATTCAAGGGAAAAGAGCAGAGGCATGGACTCAATTATTGAAGCCCAGTCCTCCATGTGCTGAAAATCAAAGGCCCACATAGAATTAGAGATATAATTTTTCCTCTTTTCATAGGAAAGGGAAATGTGAGGCAATTTATTAAAATAAACTGTAAAATGTCCTCAAGCAATTGAGGGTGGTCGTTAGCTTTTTTGACAGGAAAATTCTTTTTCTATCTATATTATGGTGTGAAGGTTATCTTTTATCTGGGAGATTTTGTAATTTTGCATTGATCGAGAGACTGTTACTTATTTTCAAAACTAGTGTATGCAAATTATGATTAAATTCCTGAGGATTTAATCTTTTGAATACCATTTTAAAAATAGGAATGATGGCACACTGAGATGATAATTAACTCATTATGAATAATTTATTTTATACCTTGAAACTCTGCACAGAACAAAGTTGTTGTTATCTGAATTTTCAAGCAGATTCTAGTCAAGATAGGAGTAAGTTCAAGTCCTATGTGTAGTACTGCATATTAAGTGAGAAATCTCATTACAGGAGTCCTGCATTTAATGTTTCTTAATTTATAATATTCATGCTAAGAATTCCCAGCTTGGGACCCTGAAAGAATTATAATGTCCAAAAAGTGTTTTTATAGTAAATATATTTTAATTATTTTAGCTTTCCTGAAAAAAATAACCAAATCTACTTTGACTTTGGTAGCTTTTATATTTTAAAAGTTTACAGCAATTATAATTATTCTTTTTTAAGCTGGTGAGTGACTATAACTGTCTTCTGATTACAAAATTCAAATAATCAAAGCCATTAGACATCATAGGATTCACCAGGATCAAACTGCATGTCATTTGTGGATTATATTAAATTCTGATGTCAAGGAGGAATGCCTTGATCCACTGTTTGTCTATTTATTTTATCCTTATGCATTTTGTTTAACTATTTAGCACTTACTATGTGCCCGACAATAATCCAAGGATTTATAATGACCCTATGAGGCAAGCACTATTATGATCCTCGTTTTATTGAGGAGGAGTGTGGTTTAGTAAAAATAGTATGAATTTTAGCATGAAATGGACTTAGATTAAATCCTGAATCCAGCACCTACTAACAATGTGGCCATGGGTATTTAATGTGTACTTAAGTCTCTAAGCCTCAATTTCCTTTACACAAAATAAGGGAAGATAGTCATACCTTCCAGGGTTATTGTGAACATTAAATAAGAATATTGAAAAGCACCTAGCACAGTTTCTGGCATATCATAACTTCTCAATACAGGTTAATTTTCTTCCCATTCACTTTAGCCTTGTGTTAGTCAGAACTCTTAGTTACAAGTGATGGAAATCCACATCAAACAGCCTTAAAAAAAAGGGGGATATGTTCATTCATTTAACTGGGAAATTCAAGTGGTTCCACCAATATCATTAGAATGTCTTTCTTTCTCTTGGCACTGCTCTCCACTGTTTTGGCTTATTTTCTGGCAGACTATCAATCCTTTTAAAATCTTAATTGGCTTTTTGGCAGTTTACATCTGGTCGGTTTCATGGTCTGGTAACCAAAGGCACATTTCTCTTAGAGTCATAGACCTTGAATCTGGGCCTGAGAATTTCTGCCTTTACACAACAAACCAAGATGCTATGCTCATTGACACAGCCCTTAGTTAAATGGCATCTTGTTCTTTCTTGGAACAAGTTATAGTAGGTTAGGGTATGATGGGGATGCAGTTAATCTGCTCCTTGTCCAAGGCAGAATCCTAATAGACTGTTCTTTAAAATGCAGATAATTGTGTTCTCTGTCACACAGGGAACTCACAGGATAAGGTCTCTAGTAGGGAACTAGGGGATCAGTACTGATCTTATCTCCTGCTATATCTGCTATTCCCCAAAACTTGTTCACACTACGTTTAGCTTGGAGCAGAGTATATATACGGTACTTCCAACCTGGTAAGATTCATAGTTATCTATCTGTCAGCCATTTTGTATTTCAGGTCATAAGCTGAAAGTATCTCTATTTTCTCCCCTGTCCTCTTTCAGACATACCAGCTTGGACCATACATTTTACCCTCTTTGAATAGGCACTTATTCAAGGACAAAGGCAGTAGGCAATGAAATCCAATATCTTGAAGTATTTATATCAAGCCCCTAAACTTGGGTAAGCCCAAGGTCTGAGTCCTAAGATGCAACAGGGGCAGTTTAATAAACTACTGCAAAATAAGAGTTTGCCAGTTTCATGGCTGGAGACAGGAGAATCGAGTGTTCCACGTTTCAGTTGCAATCAACCACTTCCATGTTTGGGATCTGTTACTTTCCAGTATCACTCTTATAAATGTCAATATCAATTTTTTGAAATATCCCTTTGGACCATGACAGAGGTTTGGTTGCTATTGGTCCCTTTAGCACAAATATCAGCACGGTAATTTCCCTTAGTTTCCAGAGAGTCAAGTATAGAATGCCCCCAAATCTTAAAAAAAAAGCTAAAGCTGCAGGTAAAATATTGCATTCAATAATTCCCAAATATAGGGGCCATTTTAAATTTTATTTCCTCTGGAAGTAAGGAAGCCAATGTTGTTTCCACAACATTCCAAAACCACGGGCTACTCCAAAAACATATCTGCTATCAGTGTAAATATTGGCAATTTTGTCCTTGACTAAAACACAAGGCCATGTAAGAGCTTATAATTAAGCCTGCTGTGCCAGAGTAATCATAGGTAAAGATGTTGCCTCAACAACTTCAAAATGATTTGTAATACCACACCTAGCCCAATATTTGCCATTGTCACCATTTAAATAAGAATCATCAGCGAACCATGAGAAGTCAACATTACCCAGTGGAATTTCCTGTGGATCCTTACAAGGAGTCAGGAGGTGGTCTGTCAGCCTTAAGCTGTCCTAAGGGACTTCGCTGGTGACAGAGAGAAGAGCATCCGGGTTAAGGTTATTACAACATAAAAGAGTTATGTGAGGAGCAGTTAAGAAAAGGCCTTCATAAGAGGTGAGGCAGCTGACTGAGAAATGTTGAGTGTGATGAGAAATCAGGAGAGCTCCTACTACATGAGGTACAAAAATGGTTAAAGGGGGCCTCCCTGGTGGCGCAGTGGTTAAGAGTCCGCCTGCTGATGCAGGGGATACGGGTTCGTGCCCCGGTCTGGGAGGATCCCATATGCCGCGGAGCGGCTGGGCCCGTGAGCCATGGCCGCTGGGCCTGCGCATCCAGAGCCTGTGCTCCGCAACGGGAGAAGCCACAACAGTGAGAGGCCCACATACCGCAGAGAGAAAAAAAAAAAAATGGTTAAAGGGGATCCCACAATAATTTTTTCAGTGGCCTTAACTGAAAGGACAGGGGCCGTAATGACTCTAATGCAAGGGGGGTATCCCTGTACCACAGGGCCCAGTTTCTGGCTATAATACTCTATGGGTCAGTGGTGGTCCTCATGTTTTTGGGTGAGTACCCCAAGTGCATTCCCTTCCCTTTCATATACAAAAAGGAAAAAGGGAATCTGATCATTGGGATGTCCAAGGGCAGGTGGGTTTTTCAAACTCTCCTTTAAGGCGTTGAAGGCTATGTCATCTGGTTTTTCCCCATAAAATTGGGTTACGATTTTAACTGTTTAGTAAAACATATAAAGGTTTGGCCATAAGAGAGAAATTTGAAATCCAATTTTGGCAATAACCAACTAAGCTGAGAAAACCTTGCAATTGGTGCTTAGTTTTGGGAAACTTAAGAAACTCTCTGGATCAAGCTGTAGCCCTTATCCTGATATCCTAAATAACAAACGTGGGTTTGGGAAAACTGCAGTTTTCTTTGGTGACTCTATGTCCCTTCAGGCTAAAAGCTTTAGCATGTGGATGTGTCCTCCTGTAAGGAGCCTTGAGAAAGAGAGCAAAGAAGCAAATCATCCACATATCACAACAAAGCAGAACCCCTAGGGAACTTTATATCATTCAGATCAGCCTTCAGGATTTTCGAGAAATAAGGACTTTTGGTACAACCCTGAGGCATTACTGTCTAGGTGAATTGTTTCTCTTCCCAAGTGAAGGCAAGAAAGGTATATTGGCTAGCTTCATTAACTGGAATACTAAAGAATGCACTGCATAAATCAATTACAGTAAAGAATTTGCTTCCAGTGGGAGTGGATGTTAGTAGCCTATGAAAGTTAGAAACAACAGGATGTGGAAGGATAACAATGTTGTTTATTGCTTAGAGGTCCTGGACAAACCTCTACCCTCAGCCGGTAGGTTTTCTCACCAGTAAATAGGGGTATTACAGGGACTAGTACAAGGAATAACGAGGCATTGAGCCTTGTAATCTTCTGTTATGGGCTTTATGCCTTGAGGGCGTTTTACTTATAGGGTATTGATGAATTCTGGGAAGAGGTTTTGAGGGGTCTAATGGGAGGTATGCAGTGAATTTTGTCAACATCAGTTGGAGATTTTGCCCATAAGGAAAGTGGTAGCTGATTCAATCGGGACAAATGATCAGTGTTTCCAGAATCAGCTCTCGTGCTATCAGAGAGGAACAAATAAAAGATGCCAAAGGGTCATTTAATTCATCTGGTGGGTTACTTTGATGACTCCTGTCAATTTCTAAAATGATTTCCCCCTTTTTGGAGAAATAAATTCTGGCATGATTCTTCTCTAAGAAGTCTGCCTAACTAAATGGACAGGGGTGGAGGAACTAAGGAGAAAAGGGTGTATATCTTTCAAAGGGCCTAAACAAAATGGAATGGGTTCAGAGACAGGAACTTCTGGAGATTTAAAGCAGCAGTGGCTGCTTTACAGTAGAGGTTTTGAGCACTGAGCGTATGGCTCTAGTATCAGTTAGGACTGGAAGAGATTCATCCCCAGTACAGAAGAATGTTTTTCCAAGCAGATTAAGAGGGAAGATTAGGCAGAGCCCTTGTAGTTCCCTGGAGAATTGGGAGGACATTGCAAAGGCTGGTTAGAGGCCTGAAGGGGCCTAAAACTCTTAAATTTGTTAACAATCTCTTTTCCAATGTCCTGGCTCTTTACAATAATAGCAGTATCTAGGAGTGTTTTGATTTCTTTTAGGAGCCCAAGTTGAAGATAAGAATTTTGGTGGCAGTAGAAGGGAAGGAGGTGAAATCTGAAACAAAGAAGCCAAGGAAGAAGAGCCTGAGGCTTCGGGAGCCATTTTATCTTTCTGTAATCATCTGTTTGCCTCAGCTAATCTTAAAATCTTATTTTGCAGAGAGGCAATTTTAGTCTCAAAATACCAGTTGAAATAAGCATTCCACTCAGTTCTGGGAAGTTTGGAGCTATCATAGTGCACTTTGGTTTTAGGGAAATTAAGTCTGGGGATTTGAGAAGTTCCCCATAGTGGCCATTGATATTCTAAATTGCCTTTGGTCAGGTTGGTCCATTTACTTAGAAATATGCATGAGGAAGGACCCATGTTTTTAAACATAAAATTGCTTGAGGTCCCTGTAGGGAGGCGCCCTCAAAATACTTAGATAACTATGATCCCATTTCCTAGAGATTTTTCCCTAAGAAACAATTTTCAAACAGCTTAAATGGCTTACAGAAACAAAGGGTTCAATTCAAATAGTTTGCAAGCCAATCCCAGCCAGGCTTAAGGAGATAGCTTGGTCCCAGAGCCAGGCCAAAGGCTTTAAAAAAAAAAATTTTTTTTTTAAAGCCAGTATCCAAATGACTAGGCCAAAGACTGAAAAACCGAACACGAGCACTATTTCAGAGAAACAACCCCTGTTCCTGAGAGGGTCAAAGACTGGCCAGCTTTAGTCAAACAGTCTGATCCCAAATCAGACTGAAGTGCCAAGCAAGTTCTTGCATACAGAGCAAGGCCCTAACCAGAAAGACAAAAATGGATCCCGAGTAAAGGCCAGGGAGCTTCAAATGCAAAGGGGGCATAAGCTCAGATCTAGGAGAAAGATGTACCTTCAGACTTAAGGGTTGGCAAGAAAAGCAGTGAGCGACAAGGGGCTCAATTGTGGGTACCATATGTGTTTGCTCACCTGCTCTGGAGCCATAGGGAGTCTGCTCTGGTGCCTGTAAAGGGCACCAAAATGTTGACCAGAAACAAATAGACTGCCAGATATCTTTCCAGCAAAGATAAGATCAGCAGAAAATTGCCATTCAGGGTCTGCAACCATGGAAAGCCACGTGCAAGTCCCCACAGGGCAAAGAAGGAGAACCTTTTTTTATTATAGAGAGGAAAAGGAAATTGGGAGGGCTGTAGTAAACAAAGAGTCCACGTCTTTTCATTGGGTGAGCCCTTGCCAGGAAAGAAGGAGAGTCTTTCCTCTTCCTGTTGTGCTTTGGTATCATCACAGGGTATGAGAGCTCCCCCTTCTGATCTCCCAATTCTAATTGAGGTTTCTGCTTATTAATTCTTTATAGTTCATGTATAATTCACTTGTACAGACATATACCATCAGTGTATATTCATTTGCAGAGAGATACAGATTTATACACATGACTGAAGCAAAGTATCACTTAATGAATTCTTGAAACACTAAAATCTGGTGTTAACTCACTGAGTCATCCAGTAGATCGATTGCCGGTCTTGTGCTGGGTGCATGTTCCTTGAAGCCCCACCAAGTCTTTGAAATAAAAATTTTCACAGAAGTTGGTGGTTTTTATAATAGGCAGGACTTTAAAAATACAATCTTTAGTCTACTAATAGGAGATGCCTCCTAAGCTGAAATGCTAAATTTTGTTTTGATGATTTTTTTTTTTTTTGCTGCAATCTTCCCAACTTTTATTTAAATGTATTTCCTTTAATCCTAAAGGATGATGTCAAAACTCATTTGGAAGTGTCTTCAGAATTCTCATTAGCAACATGAGGACAATTTTCATTGATTTGATTGAAGGGAAAGATAAGCACTTCCATATCTATTCTTGAAAGGGAAGATAAAAGCCTGCTCTCCAACTGAAGAAGGCAGATTATTGAGTTTCACTGATTTTTTTTGTTCCCTAAAAGAGTTGCTTCACTTTCCCTCACTTTGCTTCCCTCTACCAAATAGTAACAATGACTTACTCTCTGGTTGAGAACTATACAGCCAGGCCTTGACCTGAGCATAAGGGGAGAAGGACTTCAGATGTAATTCTAGCTGTTACTTACAGCGTGGCTTTTTGCTTGAGTTTCTTTGTGACAGATAAATAAATGATACCATCTAGAGAAAGCTTTCAGAATGTCCCTGAGGGCTGCCTTAGAAAAAGCCAAATCTCTGCTGAATTCAAGAAAGAAAGCAATTTCTGTCCATGCAAAAGACAGGGTAGAACAGTTGGTTGACCACTGTGGGGATTTTAAGAGTATCTGGGGAAAATCTGTTTCCCTGGGGTACGATCTGAGTTTTATTTCATGGATGATATCTATTGATGCAGTTCTGTCTTTTGTAAATAAGCAAACTTACTATTGCCTAGTGAATCTCAAGAAAAAAGGCAGGGAAAATATAAAGCAGCAATTGCTTTCTACCTGTCAAGTTAACATGGATTTGATGTCAAAATGAAGATAACATTTGTCTTGGGAATCACTTTGAATAATTCAGAAATAATATTAAATGATTAATACCTCATATGTTCTGTCATTCTTGTTCCTACCCGTTCTCATATGATATAACATTATTATACATTGTGCTTCATCCCAAAGAATACCAAAGTGGTTTACAATCACAGTATACTTTTAAATCAGTCCAGGTCTCCTGGTTGAACAATGTATTTGGAATGACAGAATTATAACTTTCTTGGAAGACCCATGCATAATTCACTAGGAGTATCTACAGTACCAAAGAAATTCAGTTTATATATAATTCTTAATAACGGAAAAATCACCCCCTTAGTTGTATGCATGTCAAACTGAGGGAGAGGGTGAAATAGCAATGCTAAGATCATCAGTCTTGTGTAAAACTAAAGGGTAAACATCACCATTCTGCTCCCATCACGGATGGGTTTGTAAAGGAGTGTGTAAGGGGACTGATGCACATAATAAATTATATAGTTGATGTATCTGCATACATCAATAAGTTATAATACATTGCCATCTGTTCTAGAACTCTAGCTGGATGAAAGGGATTCCTGGACATACAATAACCAGTCTTCTTCTTTTTTTTAAATTTTAATCTTAATTTATTTTATTGAAGTCTAGTTGATTTACAATGTTGTGTTAGTTTCAGGTGTACAACAAAGTGATTCAGTTATCTTCAGTTTTATATATATATATATATATACTTTTTCAGATTCTTTTCCATTATAGGTTATTACAAAATATTGAGTATAATTCCCTGTGCTATACAGTAGGTCCTTGTTGTTTATCTATTTTATATGTAGTAGTGTGTATCTGTTAATCCATACTCCTAATTTATTCCTCTCCCTCCATTTCCCCTTTGGTTTGCTATGTCTGTGAGTCCAATAATCACTCTCCTTAAGTGAGCTGTACCAAGCACATGAAGCCTATACTATGTACCCTGCCTGCTCACTTGCCACTCCCCAAATTTAAACTCTGTATTAATTTAGGTGTTACCACCCATTTTCCTCCATTTTATTGAGATATTAAGGAAAAAAGGAAAGCAGATGAAACTGAACAAAATCAGCTGTGGGTGAGAGCTTTTAAGCCTATGTGCTAATAAAATATCACTTATACTTTAAATTTTCTAATAATTTGTGCTCAGCATAATTTTTAATTGAGGAAAAATTTCCAAAGTTCCTCCACTTACAACTTTAAGGTTTAACTACAGATTAAGGGGAATTAGAATTCAGTAGTGTATATAACCATGGTATCAATACTTAAGGCATGTGAAAGAAATCACTTCTTGGTCTGAAACTGAAGGCCAATATTTATGATACACTGTTATATAATGTAGTTGACTATGGTCAAGTTTTCATGAGTATTTTACATGATATGTACTATCATTTGTATCTTAATTTCTTATTGAAGTGTCTAAAGGTAGAAAACATGTATTTTGAAAAATACTTAAAAATTTGGTCTTTTTACCATACCAGATGGCTTTTTTTTCTAGTTATTACAATGTAGTGAAATTTTAACATTTATGTACCCATAGGTTCACAGACCCTTTTATGGAAGATAGGATTTGTGTATATGGTGTTCAAAAGTGCTTAATTCTAAGAACAATATCCAACATTACATAAATGGCTTTATACAGTATAAAGTATGAAAAAGGAAGAACATTGTTGTAATAAAAGTAAAGAAACTGTGGCTCAGCTCTGTACTGCCTCTGTTGAAAGGGATGGAGACAAGCATAGTAAAATGCCAGTATTTTCTGGGGCATTCCCTGGAATGTGATGAGCTAGTCCTGGAAAATGTGAGGAAATTAAGATTGTCATGGGATAAGGTTGTATTGGATGTTTTAATCATCAGTCAGTAAGGAGCTCATAATTGGCTGGTGATCATCCCCTAAACTAGAAGAGAGGAAAAAGGGCTAAGTTAAACACCTCTCTTTTTTTTGGTTTCTAAACATTTACAGTTGTTCAGAAAGTAACAGTACATCCCCCAAATCCTTAAAGTAAGCTAGTTCTCACCCCCACTTCCTTTACGTTGACTCAACTTTAAAAGTATGGGATCTTATGTGGTATATAAATACAATGCAGTATTACTCAGCCATAAACAAGAATGAAATAAAGCCATTTGCAGCAACATGGATGGACCTAGAGATTGTCATACTGAGTGAAGTAAGTCAGAAAGAGAAAGACAAATACCATGTGATATCACTTATATGTGGAATCTAAAATATGGCACAAATGAACCTATCTACGAAACAGAAATAGACTCACGTAGAGAACAGACATGTGGTTGCCGTGGGGGAGGGAAGGACTGGGGGTTTGGGATTAGCAGATGCAAACTATTATATATAGGATGGATAAACAACAAGGTCCTACTGTATAGCACAGGGAGCTATATTCCATATCCTGTGATAAAGCATAATGGAAAAGAACATGAAAAATAATGTATATATATATATGTATGACTGAATCACTTTGCTGTACAGCAGTAATTAACACAACATTGTAAATCAACTATACTTCAGGGATCTTAATAGTTTATTTTGTAGCTAATTGGATGGGAGGTGCTATTTATTTTACATCTATATCAGTTATCTATTAGTGCCTAACAAATTACCTCAAATCTCAGAGCCTTACAACAACAGACACATATTATCTCAGTTTCTGTGGGTCAGGAGTCTGTGTGCAGCTCACTTGAGTCTCTGGCTCAATGTCTCTTATAAGGCTGCCATCACAGTGTCTGCTTGGGATGCCATCATCTCAAGGCTCAACTGGGAAAGAGTCCATTTCCAAGCTCACTCACATGGCTGTTGGCAGGCTTCAGGGTCATTGCCTCGTTGGCCTCTCCACAGCACAACTCACAAAGCTGGCTTCCCTTAGAGCAGAAGAGTGAAAGAAGGAGCCCACGATGGAAGCCATAGTCTTTTTGTGACTTAGAAGTGACATCCCATAACTTCTGACATATTTTATTTGTTGAAAGATAGTGAGTAAATTCAGCTTACACCCAAGGGGAAGGAACTACAGTAGTTGTGAATATCAAGAGGTGGAGATCACTGGGGGCCATCTTAGAAGCTGCCTGTCACACGTGCACTTTTAGTAACTCTTGAAGCATAGTCCAAAGTGGCCAGTCTGGAGAATGAATTTCTCTGAAATCTATTGTTGCATCTTTAAAATTGCTTTGTACATGTCTATCTTTGGAACCTTTGTAAGGATTGAAGGAACCTCATTTTACTAATATATATTTGTCACAAAGAAAGGCAAAGCGAGGTGGCTTTCCTTCCTTTTGCCCATTGACCACCCCCCCCCCTTTTTTTTTTTTTTTTTTTTGCAGTACGTGGGCCTCTCACTGCTGTGGCCTCTCCTGTTGCGGAGCACAGGCTCTGGACGCGCAGGCGCTCACGGGCCCAGCGGCTCCATGGCATGCGGGATCCTCCCGGCCCGGGGCATGAACCCATGTCCCCTGCATCGGCAGGTGGACTCCCAACCACTGTGCCACCAGGGAAGCCCCCCTCTTTTTTTTTTAATAAAGGGGATATTCTTTGTCCTAAGAGCGAGTTACTTGCCAAACATATTGGTAGGGGCGTCAGAGATTATTTCAGCTAGGAGTTAGGCAGTAAAGTGTAAAAAAATACAGGGCAATCAAATCTGATCTATTGTATGGTTGGGTTAGTCACTATTACACAGAAAGCTGGAAATAGCCTTGTTTAGATTTCTGCTCTCTCAAGGGCCTGAAAGGAGTTGGCAGAGGTGACTTTTCTTCTTTTCTTCCTTTCCTTCTTCCTTTCCTTCTTTCTTTCCTTCCTTCCTTCCTTCCTTCTTTCTTTCTTTCTTTCTTTCTTTCTTTCTTTCTTTCTTTCTTTCTTTCTTTCTTTCTTTCTTTCAGCAGGGATTTCTATACCTTTATCACAGTGTAAAGAAAGTGAAAATGATATGAAGAAGCAAATATTTTTTGGTGACAGCTTTATTGAGCTATGATTCAGATATAATACAACTCACCTATTTTAAGTGTTACAGAATTCTGCAACCATCACCACAATCAATTTTCGAACATTTTTTGTTACCCCAAAAAGAAACCACTCCCTTTGCCATAACCAACTTCTAGTTAAGTCTCAGTGACCAGATCTCGGTCATATAGCCATTCCCAGAGACTGGAAAGGCAAGCATATAGTTTCTCTAGCATCTCTAGTATTTGTGGGTAAGAGGCAAGGGAGAACAAAGCAGGAGATGGCTGTTGAGTTAGCTAACTGTAGTGGTTAATTTTATGTGTCATTTTGACTGGGCCACAGTGCCCAGATATGTAGTCAAACATTCTGGATGTTTCTGTGAGGGTGTTTTTAGATGAGATTAACATTTAAATCAATGGATTTAAGGGTAAGGCAGGTTACCCTCCATAATGAGTGGGCCTTATCCAATCAGTTGAAGGCCTGAATAGAAGATACAATCACACTCATCTCCCCTGAGCTAGAGGGAGTTCTGCAGCAGATGACCATTAGACTTGAACTGTAACCCTGGCTCTTTTCTGGGTCTTCAGCCTATTGGCCTTTGGACTTGAACTGCAGCATTAGCTCTTCACTGAGTCTCCAACCTACCTGCCCACTCTGGAGATTTTGGACTTGGCAACCTTCATAATCACATGAGCTAATTCCTTTAAATTAGGTCAAGCAGGTAATGTAAATTCAAACCACAAACTCATTGTTTAAAGGCAGGCCTGTGGTTAGGAATTCTTAAAGGAGATTCCCTGCCTACCCCTCTCCCCACAAAGCAAGCAAGACAATACAGACAACTGTCTTTGTTTTCTCCTTGTACCAGTTGTTTACATTTTTCTACTTCTTCCTTTCATTCAAATTGTAGCCATTGGAGACCCATTCTCTGTGAGGAATTTCTCAGTTTCAACTCCACACTTCATGTATACTCTAGGTTTGATGTCCTATCCCTACTTGGACTTTAAAATCCAAACTTCTAAATTGTGACCAGCAACTTTCCTCAACACGCCTGCAGTATCAGCTCAGAAACTTATTTCTCTGGCTTTCAGCTTCCTCCTCATTCTTTGCCACTGGTGATTTCCTTTCCTTTCATTAGAGCACAGCTATGCTTTTAAAAGGATGTCAGTTAAATCTTATTATTCCAGCATTTCTAGCTGTTTTGTGGTTGGGGAATTTGCAGGTTATCTAGTCTGCCACAGTTGTAGAAATGTAAGTTGGACCTTAAATTTTTCAAAATACATATTTTTTATAATAGGTTATTCAGGTTTTCTCTTCCTTTTGACAACAATAAGGACTTTAAAGTGCATTTTTGCTATTGTTGTATCAAGTTTTTTTCTAAAACTTAAAGACAGTTGATATTTCTTTTTTATAATATAAAATTAATTTGTTTTACTGACAACCTCTTTGTTTAGCTTTGTTTTTTTTCTATCTAATGCTTTCCTTCTGGATTCTATTTTTCTCTTTCTTTATTTATTTTTTCCTTCCTTCCTTCCTTCCTTCCTTCCTTCCTTCCTTCCTTCCTTCCTTCCTTTCTCTCTCTCTTTCTTTCTTCCTTTCTTCCTTTCTGACTTCTTTTTTTCTCCCTCCTTCCCTCTTTGTCTCCTTTCCTTCCTTCCTCCTTTTCTTCCCTCCTTTGCTATCACTCTTGAATGGTAGCTTAAGGGGGAATAACACTACTCTTAACACATTGAAAATATTACTTTATTTTTTCCTAGTACTTAATATTGCTAAAAAAAAGAAGCTGCTCAGTCTAATTTTTCCTCCCATTTAAGATAATCTGTCTTTTTTACTGGTAAGTTTTATGATCTTATTTTTATATTTGGTGTTATGCTGTTTTTTTATTACTATGTGTCTGGATGCAGATTTATTTATACTTATCTTACTCAGTAGTCAGAGTACACTTTAGATCTAAAGCTTTGTGTCTTTAGATTTTGGAAAAACCTTAATCATAAGTTCTACAAATATTGATTCTATATCATTCTCTCCTTTACCTTTTTTTTTTTTTTTCTGAAACTTCCATTAAAGGGATGCTGTTGTCTTCCAATCTATTCTCTATATCTTGGCCACAATTTTCTTCTTTTTGTGTCTTTGTGTCTCATTCCAGGTAAAATTTTCAGTATCACTTTCCAATTCACTAATTATCCAACTGTTTATCCTACTTATCAGGTTTCTTTTGTTCTTAAAGTTTAGATGTTTCATTTCTAGAATTTCTGGTTGGTTCTTTTCCACATCTGCCTATTCATGTTTCAGTTCCACTTGCTTTTTTCCATAATTTGCTGGGTTTTTTTTTTAATCAATATGAAATCTTGATGATGATGATGATGATGATTTTTAGTATTCTGAACATCCTCAAAATATTTATCAAACTCATCTCTAAAATTACTTGGTAAAAAGAAAAAGTCTTTTGGCTAGACAAATATTCAGCCATATTTCCTCTGCACCTCACTAGACTTGCAGCTTCTTTTGAGCTCTATCTGCAGGCAGTTTATTTTTTCTAGCCTTCTTTCTAGATCATGATAAATCCATCCTATATCCCGGATTTAAACAATAAACCTTACTCACTTCCTTTCTTATTTCTATAGCACTTTTAGCCCATGTTACCCCACTGGAGGTAAACTCTTAGCCATCCCTACTTTGCTTCTAAGACCTAGGACCAGCAGGCCAGTGGCTCCAGGGCTTCCTATCACTTTTCATTTCTATGTAATTTCTGGTCCACAGAGATGGTTTTTGTTTATTTGTTTGTTTTTGCTTTTAAGCTTAGTTGTGTCTTAGTTTTATTTTTCTGTATTTTATCTAGAATTGCAGTGTGTTTGGAGCATTGGAGATACATCAAATTGTGACCTGTGCCACTTCACCTAAAGTCTTAAAAATTTTTTTTGACTATTTGTAATTTTACTTTTACTTATTTTTTTCAAAATAAATTATTACAATTATTTAGGGTATAAAAGAAAACTTCCTGGACTTTGGATAACCACTGTAAAATTGTTTACTCTTGAAATAGCTTAAAATAAGTTTATATTTGGAGAACCTTTTGAACTGTGTCATATTTTCCAACAACAAACATTACAGTGTCATATTCATATTATCATATTACTTTTAAATAAAATATAAGGTACTCAATATTTTAAAGACTTATTATAGAAATCTTCAGATAGAAAAGTTAGAGCTATTAGTATAATGAATCCTCATGTATCCATCACCTAACTTCAATTGTTATCACTATTCTGATATGCTTGATTTATCGATCCCTTCTCCACCAACATTTCATTCTGCTTGTTTGTGTTGGAGCATGTCAAAACAAATTTCAGCTATGATATCATTTCAACCATATATGCTTCATAATATATCTTTTTTTTTTTTTTTTTTTGCGGTACACAGGCCTCTCACTATTGTGGCCTCTCCCGTTGCGGAGCACAGGCTCCGGACGCGCAGGCTCAGCGGCCATGGCTCACGGGCCCAGCTGCTTCACGGCATGTGGGATCTTCCCGGACCGGGGATGAACCGACATCCCCTGCATCGGCAGGCGGACTCTCAACCACTGCGCCACCAGGGGAGCCCCCTTTATAATATATCTTTAACAGACAAGACTTTAAAAACTATAATCACAACATCATTATCATCCCAAGAAAAGTAACAATAATTTGTTAATATCATCTAATATGTTCGTGTTTACTTTTCCCCAATGACCTCAAACATGTCTTTTACCATTGGTTTGTTTGAATCAGGATCCAATAAAGGACACATTGAAGTTGTTGATATGTCTCTTTGATCTATTTTAATCAATAAATTTTTCCCCTCACCCTTTTCTCCCCCATGCCATTTATTTGTTGAAAAATCTGAGTCGATTACAGGACATAGCAATTTTATTTGCAAAGTTAGTTAGAAACAATTACATTTTCTGGAAAATGGGCTTACTGTCTTTCAATGTGTAGACAGGTTGTGAAAGACCTGGGAAGGAACACTCTGAAAAATAATTTTTAACCTGTCATTTAATATTAAAGTAGACTATGCTGTATTAGTTATTTATTATTGTGCATCAGTCTAAAACTTATCAGGTGAAAACAACAAGGATGTTATCTCATACAGTTTCGGGGGTTCAGGAATTTGGAAGCAGCTCAGTTGGGTGCTTGCTCAGGATCTCTCAGGAGGTTGCAGTCAAATCGTTGGCCATGGCTGCAGCTTCTGAAGACTTGACTAGGGCTATAGGATTCTCTTCCAAGATGGCTCAGTCACATGGCTGTTGGCAGAATGTTACAGTTCCTTGCCACCCGGATGTATCCATGGCTTCCCCAGCATGAGTGCTCTGAGGAGGAAGTGGCTAAGACAAAAGTTATAGTCTTTTGTAACCTGATCTTAAAGCTATATACCATTACTTCTGCGATATACTATTGGTCATACAGAACAACACTGGTACAATCTGGGAAGAGAGTGTGAATACCAGAAGGTAAGAAACAGTGGGGACCACCTTGGTGGCTGGCTATATAAATGGGCAGTAAAGAAGAAATAAATTGACTTATCATTCTATCACTGATCTTAGAAGTAATGCAATTTATTTCCTTGCAGTAGGCACCAGGGTAGGGTACTGATATGACAGTATTAATGGATAACCTTTGTTTTCAAATTCCATTCACATTTTATATATGGTAGGAAAGTACTTTTTGTCATATGAGCATTTCTGACACTGTACTTAGTGAAAGGATGCAGCTGTCTTCAATATAAGAAACAATAACCTCTAAGGACCCTTCCAACTCTACAAGCCTGCTTTTCTAAGATGTAGTCCCAGGAATAATAATCTTTTTTTTTAAACAAATTATTTTATTGAAGTGTAATTGATTTACAGTGTTTTGTTAATCTTTGCTGTACAGCAAAGTGATTCAGTTATACATGCAAATACATTTTTTTCATACTTTTCCATTATGGTTTATTACAGGATATTGAATATAGTTCCCTGTGCTACAGAATAGGACCTTGTTGTTTATCCATTCTATATATAATAGTTTGCATCTGCAAATCCAAAACTCTCAGTCCATCCCTCCCCTACCACCATCCCCCTTGGCAGCCACAAGTCTGTTCTCTATGTCTGTGAGTCTGTTTCTGTTTCGTTGATAAGTTCATTTGTGCCATATTTTAGATTCCACACATAAGTGATATCATATGGTATTTGTCTTTTACTTTATGACTTACTTTACTTAGTATGATAATCTTTAGGTCCATCCATGTTGTTGCAAATGGCATTATTTCATTCTTTTTTATGACTGAGTAATATTCCATTGTATGTATGTACCTCATCTTCTTTTTTTTTTTTTTTTTTTTTTTTTCTCTGTGGTGCATGTATAATTTTATTTTTTTATTATTATTATTATTTTTTTTAAATTTTATTTTACAAATTAAATCAGTTATACATATACATATGTTCCCATATCCCCTCCCTTTTGCGTCTCCCTCCCACCCTCCCTATCCCACCCCTCCAGGCGGTCACAAAGAACCGAGCTGATCTCCCTGTGCTATGCGGCTGCTTCCCACTAGCTATCTACCTTATGTTTGGTAGTGTATATATGTCCATGCCGCTCTTTCACTTTGTCACAGCTTACCCTTCCCCCTCCCCATATCCTCAAGTCCATGCTCTAGTAGGTCTGTGTCTTTATTCCTGTCTTACCCCTATGTTCTTGATGACATTTTTTTCTTAAATTCCATATATATGTGTCAGCATACAGTATTTGTCTTTCTCTTTCTGACTTACTTCACTCTGTATGACAGACTCTAGGTCCATCCACCTCATTACAAATAGCTCAATTTCATTTCTTTTTATGGCTGAGTAATATTCCATTGTATATATGTGCCACATCTTCTTTATCCATTCATCTGTTGATGGACACTTAGGTTGCTTCCATGTCCTGGCTATTGTAAATAGAGCTGCAATGAACATTTTGGTACATGACTCTTTTTGAATTATGGTTTTCTCAGGGTATATGCCCAGTAGTGGGATTGCTGGGTCATATGGTAGTTCTATTTGTAGTTTTTTAAGGAACCTCCATACTGTTCTCCATAGTGGCTGTACCAATTCACATTCCCACCAGCAGTGCAAGAGTGTTCCCTTTTTTCCACACCCTCTCCAGCATTTATTGTTTCTAGATTTTTTGATGATGGCCATTCTGACTGGTGTGAGATGATATCTCATTGTAGTTTTGATTTGCATTTCTCTAATGAGTAAAGATGTTGAGCATCGTTTCATGTGTTTGTTGGCAGTCTGTATATCTTCTGTGGAGAAATATCTATTTAGGTCTTCTGCCCATTTTTGGATTGGGTTGTTTGTTGTTTTGCTATTGAGCTGCATGAGCTGCTTATACATTTTGGAGATTAATCCTTTGTCAGTTGCTTCATTTGCAAATATTTTCTCCCATTCTGAGGGTTGTCTTTTCGTCTTGTTTATGGTTTCCTTTGCTGTGCAAAAGCTTTGGAGTTTCATTAGGTCCCATGTGTTTATTTTTGTCTTTATTTCCATTTCTCTAGGAGGTGGGGTCAAAAAGGATCTTGCTGTGATTTATGTCATAGAGTGTTCTGCCTATGTTTTCCTCTAGGAGTTTGATAGTGTCTGGCCTTACATTTAGGTCTTTAATCCATTTTGAGCTTATTTTTGTGTATGGTGTTAGGGAGTGATCTAATCTCATACTTTTACATGTCCCTGTCCAGTTTTCCCAGCACCACTTATTGAAGAGACTGTCCTTTCTCCACTGTACATTCCTGCGTCCTTTATCAAAGATAAGGTGACCATATGTCCGTGGGTTTATCTCTGGGCTTTCTATCCTGTTCCATTGATCTATCTTTCTGTTTTTGTGCCAGTACCATACTGTCTTGATTACTGTAGCTTTGTAGTATAGTCTGAAGTCAGGGAGCCTGATTCCTCCAGCTCCGTTTTTCGTTCTCAAGATTGCTTTGGCTATTCGGGGTCTTTTGTGTTTCCATACAAATTGTGAAATTTTTTGTTCTAGTTCTGTGAAAAATGCCATTGGTAGTTTGATAGGGATTGCATTGAATCTGTAGATTGCTTTGGGTAGTAGAGTCATTTTCACAATGTTGATTCTTCCAATCCAAGAACATGGTACATCTCTCCATCTATTTGTATCATCTTTAATTTCTTTCATCAGTGTCTTATAATTTTCTGCATACAGGTCTTTTGTCTCCTTAGGTAGGTTTATTCCTAGATATTTTATTCTTTTTGTTGCAATGGTAAATGGGAGTGTTTCCTTGATTTCACTTTCAGATTTTTCATCATTAGTATATAGGAATGCCAGAGATTTCTGTGCATTAATTTTGTATCCTGCAACTTTACCAAATTCATTGATTAGCTCTAGTAGTTTTCTGGTAGCATCTTTAGGATTCTCTATGTATAGTATCATGTCACCTGCAAACAGTGACAGCTTTACTTCTTCTTTTCCCATTTGGATTCCTTTTATTTCCTTTTCTTCTCTGATTGCTGTGGCTAAAACTTCCAAAACTATGTTGAATAAGAGTGGTGAGAGTGGGCAACCTTGTCTTGTTCCTGATCTTAGTGGAAATGGTTTCAGTTTTTCACCATTGAGAATGATGCTGGCTGTGGGTTTGTCATATATGGCCTTTATTATGTTGAGGAAAGTTCCCTCTATGCCTACTTTCTGCAGGGTTTTTATCATAAATGGGTGTTGAATTTTGTCAAAAGCTTTCTCTGCATCTATTGAGATGATCATATGGTTTTTCTCCTTCAGTTTGTTAATATGGTGTATCACGTTGATTGATTTGCGTATATTGAAGAATCCTTGCATTCCTGGAATAAACCCCACTTGATCATGGTGTATGATCCTTTTAATGTGCTGTTGGATTCTGTTTGCTAGTATTTTGTTGAGGATTTTTGCATCTATGTTCATCAGTGATATTGGCCTGTAGTTTTCTTTCTTTGTGACATCCTTGTCTGGTTTTGGTATCAAGGTGATGGTGGCCTCGTAGAATGAGTTTGGGAGTGTTCCTCCCTCTGCTATATTTTGGAAGAGTTTGAGAAGGATAGGTGTTAGCTCTTCTCTAAATGCTTGATAGAATTCCCCTGTGAAGCCATCTGGTCCTGGGCTTTTGTTTGTTGGAAGATTTTTAATCACAGTTTCAATTTCAGTGCTTGTGATTGGTCTGTTCATATTTTCTATTTCTTCCTGATTCAGTCTTGGCAGGTTGTGCATTTCTAAGAATTTGTCCATTTCTTCCAGGTTGTCCATTTTATTGGCATAGAGTTGCTTATAGTAATCTCTCATGATCTTTTGTATTTCTGCAGTGTCAGTTGTTACTTCTCCTTTTTCATTTCTAATTCTATTGATTTGAGTCTTCTCCCTTTTTTTCTTGATGAGTCTGGCTAATGGTTTATCAATTTTGTTTATCTTCTCAAAGAACCAGCTTTTAGTTTTATTGATCTTTGCTATCATTTCCTTCATTTCTTTTTCATTTATTTCTGATCTGATTTTTATGATTTCTTTCCTTCTGCTAACTTTGGGATGTTTTTGTTCTTCTTTCTCTAATTGCTTTAGGTGCAAGGTTAGGTTGTTTATTCGAGATATTTCCTGTTTCTTAAGGTGGGATTGTATTGCCATAAACTTCCCTCTTAGAACTGCTTTTGCTGCATCCCATAGGTTTTGGGTCGTCGTGTCTCCATTGTCATTTGTTTCTAGGTATTTTTTAATTTCCTCTTTGATTTCTTCAGTGATCACTTCGTTATTAAGTAGTGTATTGTTTAGCCTCCATGTGTTTGTATGTTTTACAGCTTTTTTCCTGTAATTGATATCTAGTCTCATAGCATTGTGGTCGGAAAAGATACTTGATACAATTTCAATTTTCTTAAATTTACCAAGGCTTGATTTGTGACCCAAGATATGATCTATCCTGGAGAATGTTCCATGAGCACTTGAGAAAAATGTGTATTCTGATGTTTTTGGATGGAATGTCCTATAAATATCAATTAAGTCCATCTTGTTTAATGTATCATTTAAAGCTTTTGTTTCCTTATTTATTTTCATTTTGGATGACCTGTCCATTGGTGAAAGTGGGGTGTTAAAGTCCCCTACTATGATTGTGTTACTGTCGATTTCTCCTTTTATGGCTGTTAATATTTCCCTTATGTATTGAGGTGCTCCTATGTTTGGTGCATAAATATTTACAATTGTTATATCTTCTTCTTGGATTGATCCCTTGATCATTATGTAGTGTCCTTCTTTGTCTCTTCTAGTAGTCTTTATTTTAAAGTCTATTTTGTCTGATATGAGAATTGCTACTCCAGCTTTCTTTTGGTTTCCATTTGCATGGAATATCTTTTTCCATCCCCTTACTTTCAGGCTGTATGTGTCTCTAGGTCTGAAGTGGGTCTCTTGTAGACAGCATATATATGGGTCTTGTTTTTGTATCCATTCAGCCAGTCTGTTTCTTTTGGTGGGAGCATTTAGTCCATTTACATTTAAGGTAATTATTGATATGTATGTTCCTATTCCCATTTCCTTAATTGCTTTGGGTTCGTTATTGTAGGTATATTCCTTCTGTTGTGTTTTATTGCCTAGAGAAGTTCCTTTAGCATTTGTTGTAAAGCTGGTTTGGTGGTGCTGAACTCTCTCAGCTTTTGCTTGTCTGTAAACGTTTTAATTTCTCCATCAAATCTGAATGAGATCCTTGCTGGGTAGAGTAATCTTGGTTGCAGGTTTTTCTCCTTCATCACTTTAATTATGTCCTGCCACTCCCTTCTGGCTTGTAGAGTTTCTGCTGAGAGATCAGCTGTTATCCTGATGGGGATTCCCTTGTGTGTTATTTGTTGTTTTTGCCTTGCTGCTTTTAATATGATTTCTTTGTGTTTAATTTTTGATAGTTTGATTAATATGTGTCTTGGTGTATTTCTCCTTGGATTTATTCTGTATGGGACTCTCTGTGCCTCCTGGACTTGATTAACTATTTCCTTTCCCATATTAGGGAAGTTTTCAACTATAATCTCTTCAAATATTTTCTCAGTCCCTTTCTTTTTCTCTTCTTCTTCTGGAACCCCTATAATTCGAATGTTGGTGCGTTTAATGTTGTCCCAGAGGTCTCTGAGACTGTCCTCTGTTCTTTTCATTCTTTTTTCTTTATTTTGCTGTGCAGCAGTTATTTCCACTATTTTATCTTCCACCTCACTTATCCGTTCTTCTGCCTCAGTTATTCTGCTATTGATCCCATCTAGAGTAATTTTTATTTCATTTATTGTGCTTTTAATCGATGCTTGATTCGTCTTTAGTTCTTCTAGGTCCTTGTTAACTGTTTCTTGCATTTTGTCTATTCTATTTCCAAGATTTTGGATCATCTTTACTATCATTATTCTGAATTCTTTTTCAGATAGACTGCCTATTACCTCTTCATTTGTTAGGTCTGGTGGGTTTTTATCTTGCTCCTTCTCCTGCTGTGTGTTTTTCTGTCTTCTCATTTTGCTTATGTTACTGTGTTTGGGGTCTCCTTTTTGCAGGCTGCAGGTTCGTAGTTCCCGTTGTTTTTGGTGTCTGTCCCCAGTGGCTAAGGTTGGTTTAGTGGGTTGTGTAGGCTTCTTGGTGGAGGGGACTACTGCCTGTGTTCTGGTGGATGAGGCTGGATCTTGTCTTTCTGGTGGGCAGGTCCACGTCTGGTGGTGTGTTTTGGGGTGTTTGCGGACTTTTTATGATTTGAGGCAGCCTCTCTGCTAATGGGTGGCGTTGTGTTCCTGTCTTGCTAGTTGTTTGGCATAGGGTGTCCAGCACTGTAGCTTGCTGGTCGTTGAGTGAAGCTGGGTGCTGGTGTTGAGATGGAGATACCTGGAAGATTTTCGCCGTTTGATATTATGTGGAGCTGGGAGGTCTCTTGTGGACCAGTGTCCTGAAGTTCGCTCTCCCACCTCAGAGGCACAGCACTGACTCCTGGCTCCTCAATTTGGGATGATTTGTTGTCTATTCATGTATTCCACAGATGCAGGGTACATGAAGTTGATTGTGGAGCTTTAATCCGCTGCTTCTGAGGCTGCTGGGAGAGGTTTCCCTTTCTCTTTGTTCTCACAGCTCCTGGGTCTCAGCTTTGGATTTGGCCCCGCCTCTGCGTGTAGGTCGCCGGAGGGCGTCTGTTCCTCGCTCAGACAGGACAGGGTTAAAGGAGCAGCCTCTTCGGGGACTCTGGCTCACTCAGGCCGGGCGGGAGGGAGGGGCACGGAGTGCGGGGCGAGCCTGCAGCGGCAGAGGTAGGCGTGACGTTGCACCAGCCTGAGGCGCGCCGTGCGTTCTCCCAGGGAAGCCGCCCCTGGATCTCGGGACCCCGGCAGTGGCAGGCTGCACAGGCTCCCGGAAGGGCAGTGTGGACAGTGACCTGCGCTCGCACGCAGGCTTCTTGGCGGCGGCAGCAGCAGCCCCAGCGTCCCACGCCCGTCTCTGGGCTCCGCGCTTTCAGCCGCGACTCGCGCCCGTCTCTGGAGCTCCTTTACGCGGCGCTCTTAATCCCCTCTCCTCGCGCACCAGGAAACCAAGAGGGAAGAAAAAGTCTCCTGCCTCTTCGGCAGCTCCAGAGTTTTCCCGGACTCCCTCCCGGCTAGCTGTGGCACATTAGCCCCCTTCAGGCTGAGTTCTCGCCGCCAGCCCCAGTCCTCTCCCTGCGCTCTGACCGAAGCCCGAGCCTCAGCTCCAGCGCCGCCCGCCCCGGCGGGGGAGCAGACAAGCCTCTCGGGCTGGTGAGTGCCGCTCGGCACCGCTCTTCTGTGCGGGAATCTCTCTGCTTTGCCCTACCCAGGTATGTGGGGAGTTTCTTGCCTTTTGGGAGGTCTGGGGTCTTCTGCCAGTGTTCAGTAGGTGTTCTGTAGGAGTTGTTCCACGTGTAGCTGTATTTCTGGTGTATCTGTGGGGAGGAAGGTGATCTCCGCGTCTTACTCTTCCGCCATCTTACCCGGAAGTCCCTCATCTTCTTTATCCATTCATCTGTCGATGGACATTTAGGTTGTTTCCATGTCTTGGCTATTGTGAATAGTGCTGCTGTGAACATAGGGGTGTATGTATCCTTTTTGAATTATAGTTTTCTCTGGATATAGGCTCAGGATTGGGATTGCTGGATCATATGGCAACTCTATTTTTAGTTTTTTGAGGAAACTTCATACTGTTTTCCATAGTGGTTGCACCAATTTACATTCCCACCAGTAGTGTAGGAAGGTTCCCTTTTCTCCACATCCTGTCCATTATTTGTGGATTTTTTTTTTCTGTTAACCACTTTACTTAGATTTCATGGTAACCATATGCAGTAGCTACTATTGCAGTTTCCATTTTACAGATGGGGATACTGAGGATTGATGACATCAAACAGAAAGTGGGGAGGGGGCAGGGATTGCGAGGAGTCGTCCAATATACCTGGTTCAATCTCTGTGAATTCTGATTTCTGTCCCTTGCCTCTTCTTTTCACTTTTTAAAAAAAATATCTTTATTGGAGTATAATTGCTTTACAATGTTGTGTTAGTTTCTGCTGTACAACAAAGTGAATCAGCTATATGTATACATATATCCCCATATCCCCTCCCACTTGAGCCTCCCTCCCACCCTCCCTATGCCACCCCTCTAGGTCATCACAATGCATCCAGCTGATCTCCCTGTGCTATGCAGCACCTTCCCACTAGCCATCCATTTTACATTTGGTAGTGTATATATGTCAACACTACTCTCTTACTTTGTCCCAGTTTCCATGTTCCCCCCGTGTCCTCAAGTCTGTTCTCTATGTGTGCGTCTTTATTCCTGCCCTGCCACTAGGTTCATCAGTACTGTTTTTTTAGATTTCATGTACGTGTGTTAGCATACGGTATTTTTTTCTTTCTGACTTACTTCATTCTGTATGATAGACTCTAGGTCCATCCACACCTCTGCATATGGCACAATTTTGTTCCTTCTTATGGATGAGTAATATTCTGTTGTATATATGTACCACATCTTCTTTATCCATTCTTCTGTTGATGGACATTTAGGTTGCTTCCATGTCCTGGCTATTGTAAATAGTGCTGCAGTGAACATTGTGGTACATGACACTTTTTGAATTATGGTTTTCTCAGAGTATATTCCCAGTAGTGGGATTGTTGGGTCATATGGTAGTTCTATTTGTGGATTTTTTAATGATGGCCATTCTGACTGGTGTGAGGTGGTACCTCATTGTAGTTCTGATTTGCATTTCTCTAATAATTAGCGATGTTGAGCATCTTTTCATGTGCTGTTGGCTATCTGTATGTCTTCTTTGGAGAAGTGCCTATTTAGATCTTCTGCCCATTTTTTGATTGGGTTGTTGCTTTTTTGCTGTTGAGTTGTATGAGCTATTTGCATATTTTGGAAATTAAGCCCTGTTGGTCACATCATTTGCAGATATTTTCTCCTAGTCCATAGGTTGTCTTTTCCTTTTGTTTATTGTAGGTGTGATAATCTTATACGTAGGAGTCAAACCATTAGGATCCCGTGGCATTTCAAAAATGATCTCAGCAACAAAAGTGAATGAACTACTCAGAAAACACAATCATGAGTTATTTGTTAGCATTTTTTAAGCCGTTAAACTTTTCATTAGCACAACATAGTTAATATTCTAGGCATGTATTATTAATGTTATTTTGTCATTATGGAAACAGGAAAAAAGAGTACTTGTAGTAATACCATGGATTTCAAAAATGTCATCAGAACAAGAATTATACATGCATGAATGAGATGTTCGTTTTTTATTGCTTCTTATTTTCACTATATTAATATGCACACTTAGTCATATAAATTTAAGGCATGGCCAAAGGTGGAATACTATAGATACAATAAAGGTATAATGAACATATTTTATCAGTAAGTATTCACGAGCTATTTTTTCATAATTCAAATAATAAGACATTAGAACTGGTTGAGACCTTAAAATGCATATCATTTTATCCCTTAATTTTAAGACTCAGGTAAAGTGATTTACCACAAATCAAAAGGCAAATTTGTAGCTGAACCTTAACTAGAACTGGGAACAAGACTCCTAAGTCTTATTCCTGAGATCATTCTAATACACTGTACCACTACTCAAATCACTAAAAACAAGATTTTCAGTACCAGCTATAAAGTTTTATTAAATTCAGTGTAGTTTATAAGGCAAACTACTATAACATCAGCATGAAAACAAAACCAAAATTAATCTAAATTCCAATTTTATTTGAAGCAGTCAAAGAAACATATTACATAAGGGATGAAGGGCCTATTTTGTCTCTTTTTGACCACTGATATACTGAAGAAATCAGCTGTTGGGCAAGCACCCAAATACTGATAATCCAAAACAAATTTTCTTTGGTAACTTTCGACTCATATAAGGACCTTGAAGAAATAAAAACAGCATTAAATTCCATTTTAATGATCAGGAACCACAAAACAAAATGATAGAATTTCTACAGAGAAATTACTATTATTATTATTTTTTACTCTACTTGTTTGCAAGGAATGTAAAGCAGCCTGTTGAGGAGCACATACAATAAAGTAATGAGAAAATGTAAATAGGAACTATCAGGAACAAAATAAAATCATGAACAGAAAGCCAAGATTGGGGAAAATCAGGCCATGAGAATTTGCATAACTCCTGAAGTTGAGCTTCAAATTTAGGCCTGAGATTCCTGGAAATCAAAAGGAAAAAAGAAACATAGTCATTTTCATGATCCTCAAAAAAGTTTTTAAAGTACCAGTTGGATTCTAAACAAAATTCCACAGACATGGAGGTTTCTGTTAGGAATACTGAGAGATACAGTGGACAACCATTTCCATCTACAGCAAAATTTGTAGTGAAATTCTTATTGTTTCTTGTGTTCTTTGAAAATTACCCTGATGTTAACACATATTTGACTTGGTCAAGTTTATTTCTGAAGGGCTAAGGTAGCAAAGGCCTTAGACATACCATCCTGATAGCCTAGCTTAATCTAAGAGCAGAATTCAAAATATCCAGAAAAGTGAGGGAACTGAATATTATTTGAATCATTCCCCATGAATATCATAAAATGTGGTTATGAGTGCTTTAATTAGAAAACCACATATCTACTATATAAATAATAAATAATTATTATTGGTGTGGTTATAAAATGACCGTAATTTCAAATAACTACTAAAGGATAAATTATATAATAAAAAAGATTGAATAATCTCAGTTCAAGAGATCAGATTATTTTAATAAAACATGAGTGTTGGTGGGGATTGGTGGTGACAGAATAAACACATATTAAGACATCCTATATAGAGGAGATCAATTCAAACTTTTTTTTGTGTGTGTGGTATGCGGGCCTCCCACTGTTGTGGCCTCTCCTGTTGTGGAGCACAGGCTCCGGACGCACAGGCTCAATGGCCATGGCTCACGGGCCCAGCCGCTCCATGGCATGTGGGATCTTCCCGGACCAGGGCATGAACCCATGTCTCCTGCATCGGCAGTTGGACTCTCAACCACTGCACCACCAGGGAAGCCCCACACATATTTTTGATGTTTGTGGAGATATAGATGTCAACTTTTAACATGTAAATATAAGCACTTGTAACATAAATTCAGTAGTGGGCTGGAGCTATCTCTGCATTCAGTTACATCATGTTGGTGACTTGAAATTGGCCATAGTGGGAGTATTTACACAATCAAAATCAGCAATTGGCAAATACTACAGAAACACAAATCACGGCTTTTTGAGGAGACCAGTTTGGGGAGAGCAGAATAGAACATCACATAATAATACTACCATATACAACTTCCATATCACTAGATAAAAAAGAGAAAGAAAACAAGCACCAGGAAAACTGGAGAAATGAGGAAACAAATTTAAAAAGCAATGACTATATTAAATCTGGACATATTAAACACTGAAAGCATCAAATAGCATGCCAAAATTAAGATGAAATATATCACTTATCATGATAAGTGTGAATGGATTAAACCACCTTAATACAAGACCAATATTCTAAGAACAGATCAGAGAAAGGTTAAAAATAAAGTGAAGAGCAAAACTATACCAGGCAAATGAAAATGAGAGAGAAAAGAAAGATTCGCAACTTCAACACCAGGCAAAGTAGAATTAAAAGCAAAGAGGATAAAACTACATTGAGAAAACCAATTTTTATGGATAAAGCAATGCTTAAGTATTAAATAAGACAACATCAAAATATATATAATGCAAAAGTTGTTGACTATAAGGGAAAGTTGACAAAAGCACAACCATCAGGAGAGATTTTAGCATGTCTCTCATAATATTTGACAAATTAAAGGATCTTACTACTTTCCCCAAATTGGAAATTATCTAAATCATTCTTTGAAAAAAATGCGTAAAACCAGATATTAATAGCAGAGTTATAAATTGAAAAAATCAAACCATTAAGCAACTAAAAATCACTCTCCTATAACTATTGGACCTACGAGAAAATCAAGCTTAGCTTAAATCACCATTCAGAAAATATTGCCAGTGAAAACAATACTATCAAAATTTCTGAAGCCAAATCTGTATTCAGAGGAAACTTACTGGTTTTAAATGCATTTATTATTAAACAGGACAGAATGAAAATAACGTTCATCTCAAGAGGTTGGAAAAAAGAGCAATTTCCCTTACCCTCAAAAAGAACAGAAAGAAAAGGAAAACTGAGAAAAATTGGATAAATGAATTAAAAATAAAATTCTATTAAATAAAAAATATATAGTTTTATTGATGAACAATTACAGAGCTATTTTCTTCAAATACAGCAATAAAATGGACAAACTTTTAGCAAGGCCAAACAAGAAAAAAAAAGAAAGCATAAATATGCAATAGTAGAAAGTAAGTATGTGATATAACTACAGGTAGAAATACACTTTTAAAAAAAGTATTAAAAAATCTGAAAATCTCAACATATGCATGAATATTTAGGGCAATAGTAATTATTAAAATCAACCCCAAGTAGAGGTAGAAAGCTTGATTAAAATTGAGACTTGTCACAGAAAACCCCTTGTAGAAAGCCACCTGCCAAGACAATTTCATAGTAAGTTATTTCAAACTTCCAAATAAAAGGTCATAGAGAAAGAAAGGAAGGTTCCACAAATTATTCTACAAAGCTAGTATAAATCTGGTGCCAAAATTTGACAGCACAAAAATAGCAAATAACTGTCCAATACCAACTGTAGCTATTGGTGCAAAAATCCTAAATGACAAAGCAAATTGAATCCTGTGATATATTCAAAGACTAATATTTGCTGATTAAGTAAATGCTATACCATTAATTCATAGGTGGCTCAATTTAAGAAACTAATAATAATTCAAAATAAATCAAAGGAGAAAAATATTTCAACAGATGCTTAAATATCTTTTGAGGGGAGGAATTTGACAGACATTCCTAAAGAAAACCCCTGGTAAAACAGAAATAGAAAGAGAATTTCTTCACATGATAAAAAACTAAGGTAAGTCAAACTAGCATCATACATAATGAGGAAATACCAGAAGCATTCCTATTAAAATTCAAAACGAATAGGATTATTCATCACTATCTCTATTATTTAACATAATATGGACATGTTTGTCAATGAGTTTCTAAAATATAAATATACAAATCAAATATAAATAAAAAAAATAGAAAAATTTTATTATTCAAAAGTGGTGTAATTCTCTATATGCAAACTCCAGGAAAATGAAGTACAAAACTATGACATTAATATACTAAAATCAATATTTTTAAATATTTTAACAATAATCCATTTGACAATAAAATGAAGGAAAAAATCACAATACTAACCAAAAAAATGTCTCCCAATAATAAAGCTAACAAAAACATGTGCACACCTGCCTGCCAAGATGGCGGAAGAGTAAGACGCGGAGATCACCTTCCTCCCCACAGATACACCAGAAATACAGCTACATGTGGAACAACTCCTACAGAACACCTACTGAACGCTGGCAGAAGACCCCAGACCGCCCAAAAGGCAAGAAACTCCCCACATACCTGGGTAGGGCAAAGCGGAGAGATTCCCGCACAGAGGAGCGGTGCCGAGCGGCACTCACCAGCCCGAGAGGCTTGTCTGCTCCCCCGCCGTGGAGGGCGGCACTGGAGCTGAGGCTCGGGCTTCGGTCAGAGCGCAGCGAGAGAACTGGGGCTGGCGGCGAGAACACAGCCTGAAGGGGGCTAATGTGCCACAGCTAGCCGGGAGGGAGTCCGGGAAAACTCTGGAGCTGCCAAAGAGGCAGGAGACTTTTTCTTCCCTCTTGGTTTCCTGGTGCGCGAGGAGAGGGGATTAAGAGCGCCGCGTAAAGGAGCTCCAGAGACGGGCGCGAGTCGCGGCTGAAAGCGCCGAGCCCAGAGACGGGCGTGGGACGCTGGGGCTGCTGCTGCCGCCGCCAAGAAGCCAGTGTGCGAGCGCAGGTCACTGTCCACACCGCCCTTCCGGGAGCCTGTGCAGCCTGCCACTGCCGGGGTCCCGGGATCCAGGGGCAGCTTCCCTGAGAGAACGCACGACGCGCCTCGGGCTGGTGCAACGTCACGCCGAACTCTGCCGCTGCAGGCTCGCCCCGCACTCCGTGCCCCTCCCTCCCGCCCGGCCTGAGTGAGCCAGAGCCCCCGAAGAGGCTGCTCCTTTAACCCTGTCCTGTCTGAGCGAGGAACAGACGCCCTCCGGCGACCTACACGCAGAGGCGGGGCCAAATCCAAAGCTGAGACCCAGGAGCTGTGAGAACAAAGAAGAGAAAGGGAAACCTCTCCCAGCAGCCTCAGAAGCAGCGGATTAAAGCTCCACAATCAACTTGATGTACCCTGCAGCTGTGGAATACATGAATAGACAACAAATCATCCCAAATTGAGGAGCCAGGAGTCAGTGCTGTGCCTCTGAGGTGGGAGAGCCAACTTCAGGACACTGGTCCACAAGAGACCTCCCAGCTCCACATAATATCAAACGGCAAAAATCTTCCAGAGATCTCCATCTCAACACCAGCACCCAGCTTCACTCAACGACCAGCAAGCTACAGTGCTGGACACCCTATTGACAAACAACTAGCAAGACAGGAACACAATGCCACCCATTAGCAGAGAGGTGGCCTAAAATCATAAAAAGTCCGCAGACACCCCAAAACACACCACCAGACGTGGACCTGCCCACCAGAAAGACAAGATCCAGCCTCATCCACCAGAACACAGGCAGTAGTCCCCTCCACCAAGAAGCCTACACAACCCACTAAACCAACCTTAGCCACTGGGGACAGACACCAAAAACAACGGGAACTACGAACCTGCAGCCTGCAAAAAGGAGACCCCAAACACAGTAACATAAGCAAAATGAGAAGACAGAAAAACACACAGCAGGAGAAGGAGCAAGATAAAAACCCACCAGACCTAACAAATGAAGAGGTAATAGGCAGTCTACCTGAAAAAGAATTCAGAATAATGATGGTAAAGATGATCCAAAATCTTGGAAATAGAATAGACAAAATGCAAGAAACAGTTAACAAGGACCTAGAAGAACTAAAGATGAATCAAGCATCGATTAAAAACACAATAAATGAAATAAAAAATACTCTAGATGGGATCAATAGCAGAATAACTGAGGCAGAAGAACGGATAAGTGAGGTGGAAGATAAAATAGTGGAAATAACTGCTGCACAGCAAAATAAAGAAAAAAGAATGAAAAGAACAGAGGACAGTCTCAGAGACCTCTGGGACAACATTAAACGCACCAACAGTCCAATTACAGGGGTTCCAGAAGAAGAAGAGAAAAAGAAAGGGACTGAGAAAATATTTGAAGAGATTATAGTTGAAAACTTCCCTAATATGGGAAAGGAAATAGTTAATCAAGTCCAGGAGGCACAGAGAGTCCCATACAGAATAAATCCAAGGAGAAATACACCAAGACACATATTAATCAAACTGTCAAAAATTAAACACAAAGAAATCATATTAAAAGCAGCAAGGCAAAAACAACAAATAACACACAAGGGAATCCCCATCAGGATAACAGCCGATCTCTCAGCAGAAACTCTACAAGCCAGAAGGGAGTGGCAGGACATAATTAAAGTGATGAAGGAGAAAAACCTGCAACCAAGATTACTCTACTCAGCAAGGATCTCATTCGGATTTGATGGAGAAATTAAAACGTTTACAGACAAGCAAAAGCTGAGAGAGTTCAGCACCACCAAACCAGCTTTACAACAAATGCTAAAGGAACTTCTCTAGGCAAGAAACACAACAGAAGGAAAAGAACTACAATAACGAACCCAAAACAATTAAGAAAATGGGAATAGGAACATACATATCAATAATTACCTTAAATGTAAATGGACTAAATGCTCCCACCAAAAGACACAGACTGGCTGAATGGATACAAAAACAAGACCCATATATATGCTGTCTACCAGAGACCCACTTCAGACCTAGAGACACATACAGACTGAAAGTAAGGGGATGGAATAAGATATTCCATGCAAATGGAAACCAAAAGAAAGCTGGAGTAGCAATTCTCATATCAGACAAAATAGACTTTAAAATAAAGACTACTAGAAGAGACAAAGAAGGACACTACATAATGATCAAGGGATCAATCCAAGAAGAAGATATAACAATTGTAAATATTTATGCACCAAACATAGGAGCACCCCAATACATAAGGGAAATATTAACAGCCATAAAAGGAGAAATCGACAGTAACACAATCATAGTAGGGGACTTTAACACCCCACTTTCACCAATGGACAGATCATCCAAAATGAAAATAAATAAGGAAACACAAGCTTTAAATGATACATTAAACAAGATGGACTTAATTGATATTTATAGGACATTCCATCCAAAAACAACAGAATGCACATTTTTCTCAAGTGCTCATGGAACATTCTCCAGGATAGATCATATCTTGGGTCACAAATCAAGACTTGGTAAATTTAAGAAAATTGAAATCGTATCAAGTATCTTTTCCGACCACAATGCTATGAGACTAGATATCAATTACAGGAAAAGAGCTGTAAAACATACAAACACATGGAGGCTAAACAATACACTACTTAATAACGAAGTGATCACTGAAGAAATCAAAGAGGAAATTAAAAAATACCTAGAAACAAATGACAATGGAGACACGACGACCCAAAACCTATGGGATGCAGCAAAAGCAGTTCTAAGAGGGAAGTTTATGGCAATACAATCCCACCTTAAGAAACAGGAAACATCTCGAATAAACAACCTAACCTTGCACCTAATGCAATTAGAGAAAGAAGAACAAAAACATCCCAAAGTTAGCAGAAGGAAAGAAATCATAAAAATCAGATCAGAAATAAATGATAAAGAAATGAAGGAAACGATAGCAAAGATCAATAAAACTAAAAGCTGGTTCTTTGAGAAGATAAACAAAATTGATAAACCATTAGCCAGACTCATCAAGAAAAAAAGGGAGAAGACTCAAATCAATAGAATTAGAAATGAAAAAGGAGAAGTAACAACTGACACTGCAGAAATACAAAAGATCATGAGAGATTACTATAAGCAACTCTATGCCAATAAAATGGACAACCTGGAAGAAATGGACAAATTCTTAGAAATGCACAACCTGCCAAGACTGAATCAGGAAGAAATAGAAAATATGAACAGACCAATCACAAGCACTGAAATTGAAACTGTGATAAAAAATCTTCCAACAAACAAAAGCCCAGGACCAGATGGCTTCACAGGCAAATTCTATCAAGCATTTAGAGAAGAGCTAACACCTATCCTTCTGAAACTCTTCCAAAATATAGCAGAGGGAGGAACACTCCCAAACTCATTCTATGAGGCCACCATCACCTTGATACCAAAACCAGACAAGGATGTCACAAAGAAAGAAAACTACAGGCCAATATCACTGATGAACATAGATGCAAATATCCTCAACAAAATATAGCAAACAGAATCCAACAGCACATTAAAAGGATCATACACCATGATCAAGTGGGGTTTATTCCAGGAATGCAAGGATTCTTCAATATATGCAAATCAATCAAGGTGATACACCATATTAACAAACTGAAGGAGAAAAACCATATGATCATCTCAATAGATGCAGAGAAAGCTTTTGACAAAATTCAACACCCATTTATGATAAAAACCCTGCAGAAAGTAGGCATAGAGGGAACTTTCCTCAACATAATAAAGGCCATATATGACAAACCCACAGCCAGCATCGTCCTCAATGGTGAAAAACTGAAACCATTTCCACTAAGATCAGGAACAAGACAAGGTTGCCCACTCTCACCACTCTTATTCAACATAGTTTTGGAAGTTTTAGCCACAGCAATCAGAGAAGAAAAGGAAATAAAAGGAATCCAAATCCAAAAGAAGAAGTACAGCTGTCACTGTTTGCAAAAGACATGATACTATACATAGAGAATCCTAAAGATGCTACCAGAAAACTACTAGAGCTAATCAATGAATTTGGTAAAGTTGCAGGATACAAAATTAATGCACAGAAATCTCTGGCATTCCTATATACTAATGATGAAAAATCTGAAAGTGAAATCAAGGAAACACTCCCATTTACCATTGCAAAAAAAAAGAATAAAATATCTAGGAATAAACCTACCTAAGGAGACAAAAGACCTGTATGCAGAAAATTATAAGACACTGATGAAAGAAATTAAAGATGATACAAATAGATGGAGAGATGTACCATGTTCTTGGATTGGAAAAATCAACATTGTGAAAATGACTCTACTACCCAAAGCAATCTACAGATTCAATGCAATCCCTATCAAACTACCACTGGCATTTTTCACAGAACTAGAACAAAAAATTTCACAATTTGTATGGAAACACAAAAGACCCCGAATAGCCAAAGCAATCTTGAGAACGAAAAATGGAGCTGGAGGAATCAGGCTCCCTGACTTTAGACTATACTACAAAGCTACAGTAATCAAGACAGTATGGTACTGGCACAAAAACAGAAATATAGATCAATGGAACAGGATAGAAAGCCCAGAGATAAACCCACGGACATATGGTCACCTTATCTTTGATAAAGGAGGCAGGAATGTACAGTGGAGAAAGGACAGTCTCTTCAATAAGTGGTGCTGGGAAAACTGGACAGGGACATATAAAAGTCTGAGATTAGATCACTCCCTAACACCATACACAAAAATAAGCTCAAAATGGATTAAAGACCTAAATGTAAGGCCAGACACTATCAAACTCCTAGAGGAAAACATAGGCAGAACACTGTATGACATAAATCACAGCAAGATCTTTTTTGACCCACCTCCTAGAGAGATGGAAATAAAGACAAAAATAAACACATGGGACCTAATGAAACTTAAAAGCTTTTGCACAGCAAAGGAAACCATAAACAAGACGAAAAGACAACCCTTAGAATGGGAGAAAATATTTGCAAATGAAGCAACTGACAAAGGATTAATCTCCAAAATGTATAAGCAGCTCATGCAGCTCAATAGCAAAAAAACAAACAACCCAATCCAAAAATGGGCAGAAGACCTAAATAGATATTTCTCCACAGAAGATATACAGACTGCCAACAAACACATGAAAGGATGCTCAACATCTTTACTCATTAGAGAAATGCAAATCAAAACTACAATGAGATATCATCTCACACCAGTCAGAATAGCCATCATCAAAAAATCTAGAAACAATAAATGCTGGAGAGGGTGTGGAAAAAAGGGAACACTCTTGCACTGCTGGTGGGAATGTGAATTGGTACAGCCACTATGGAGAACGGTATGGAGGTTCCTTAAAAAACTACAAATAGAACTACCATATGACCCAGCCATCCCACTACTGGGCATATACCCTGAGAAAACCATAATTCAAAAAGAGACATGTACCAAAATGTTCATAGCAGCCCTATTTACAATAGCCCGGAGATGGAAACAACCTAAGTGTCCATCATCGGATGAATGGTAAAGAAGATGTGGCACATATATACAATGGAATATTACTCAGCCATAAAAAGAAATGAAATTGAGCTATTTTTAATGAGGTGGATGGACCTAGAGTCTGTCATACAGAGTGAAGTAAGTCAGAAAGAGAAAGACAAATACTGTATGCTGACACATATATATGGAATTTAAGAAAAAAAAATGTCATGAAGAACATAGGGGTAAGAGAGGAATAAAGACACAGACCTACTAGAGCATGGACTTGAGGATATGGGGAGGGGGAAGGGTAAGCTGTGACAAAGTGAAAGAGCGGCATGGACATATATACACTACCAAACGTAAGGTATATAGCTAGTGGGAAGCAGCCGCATAGCACAGGGACATCAGCTCGGTTCTTTGTGACCGCCTGGAGGGGTGGGATAGGGAGGGTGTGAGGGAGATGCAAAAGGGAGGGGATATGGGAACATATGTATATGTATAACTGATTAAATTTGTAAAATAAAATTAAAAAAAAAAACAAAAAAAAAAACATGTGCACCACCAAATTAAGACAACTACAAAACTCTACTAAAGACATAAAAGAACACTTTAGTAAATGGAGGAACATATTATAGAAAGTATATCTTTATGGAGAGATCCATCTATTCATGTAACACACTCTCAATCAAAACCACTTCACTGTTTTTATTATTTATTTAGTATCTATGTGTATGGGGAGAGAGATGTGATGTGACCGGAGCATCTGAGAGTTCATCTGAAAGAATAAACATGAGAAGATATCCAATTAAATTCTGATAAAGAAGAATAAAAAAATGGGAGGAGATGATTTGTCTACCAGATATAAAAACATATTATAGAGCTGCAAAAATTGAAATGGGGTTATGCTAGTGCCAAAGTTGAAAGATGAATGGAACAAACAAACACAGCATTTCAAATCAGTGGGGAAGGCATTATTATTCAATAAATAATTCTAAACACCTGAATAACCATTTGTACAAGAGTAAATTCAAGATAAATAGAAGAATAAAATTTAGCAAGTAATAAACCCTAAAGTATATGAAAAGATAATATATAACAAAAATGTTATTTCAAATTCAGTGGGGAAAGGATGAAATATTTGATAAATGGGTCTGGGACAACTAGAAAATAATGTTAGACTCCTTTCTCAAATCATATTAAAAAAACACCAGAAGAACAGATAGATGAGTTAAATACTATGTATAAACAAATAAAAATAAAAATCATGGAAGAAAAATAAAGAGACTATGTTTACAGCTTAGAAATCAAAGGACATTGGCAAGGCAGGAGAACCCAAAGTTATATTTTAAAAAAGCAATGTTTTTGACTATATAAAAATGAAAATATTTGGCATGAGAAAAAATCCAATAAGTCAAAAGACAAATTATAGATTTGGGAAAATTCTGGTACTGATGATCACTAAGAATTAATATCTATCATATATATAAGAACTATTAAAAAAATGATAAGAAAAAAAATACCCCAATAGAAAAATGAAGGATATAAAAAAGCGAATAACAGAAGACTAAATCCTCCCCACAAAATGTAAATACGCTAAGCTCAGTGGCAGTCAGGGAAAATTTCTTTTTAATCAAAATAATGGGTTACCATATCCCATTAGTTCAAAACACATTTTTTCTCTCAGTCTTTCATTTCTAAAATTGGGATGTGCCTTAGAATTGATGACATTCTATAGTTGCTGTGGCATAGGTAATAGTCATGCTATAGTTACCCCCACTGCACTGGCACACATATGTTGTTGCTCCCGATACCATGGCTGGAAAACTATTACAATCCCTCAATGTTTCACTCAAGCAAATAATTGGAGAAAAGAATGAGTCCTGACTGTTTTTTGTTTTTGTTTTGGCTGTGCTGCGCAGCTTATAGGATCTTAGTTCCTGACCAGGGATCATATCCGGACCCTTGGCAGTGAAAGCGCAGAGTCCTAACCACTGGACCACCAGGGAATTCCCCTACTTTTTGAAAAGCTTGTATTGACACTTTCTGATCTGATCAAGAAGACTCCAGCATCAAGAATTGCAGAATGGGTGTACATGGCTTCAAATAAAATCCCGGTGATGATAGTAAAGCCCTTTTTAAAGAAATGCCTCACCACCAATGTTCTGGATGACATAGAAAAAATGTGTGCAAATCCATGGGTGATGATAACTCTGACTTGAGAGTGTGCAGAAGAATTGGACTCATGTGGGAAAGTTTTTTGTTTTTTTTTTTTAGGGAATACTGTAACCAATTTAGTTCTTTTATAGTTTTTTTAAAACATATGCACAAGAATAATATACGATAAAATTTTATGTATAAATATGTCTCGAAGAACTCTTTCAATAAGAATGAAGACTCTAAATAATAAGAAAACATTGTGTCATATTTAACTGGTAACACTTTTTCTTTCTTAGTAGGGCATAAAGTAATAACGCATCTTTCAATCAAATGCATTTTAAGACTTACTGAAATATATTAATTATTATGTCTCATATATCAGGAAAACAAGATCCTCCTTCCAAAAGGATTTGTATATTACAATACCATTTTTGTAAAACAAATGATGACCCCAAACTCTTGTATATAATGGCAGTTAATATTTATACTACACATACAATGTGCCAGAAATCTTATAAGGAATTTACATGTATGTATTTAGGTGGTTATTACTATGATGCCTGTTTTACCAATGAGGAAACTGAGGTATAGAGAGGTAAAGTCACTTGTCCAAGTTCACACAACTAGTAAATATGATTTCAACATGGACATTTTGGCTCTAATGTTCATGGTCCCAACAATTCTCCTCCCTCTCCCCTTCCTCTCTCCTCTCTCCCTCTCCTTTCTTCTTCTTTCTCTCTTACACACACACACACACACACACACACACACACACTTTGTCTTTTTCTGTCTCTCTCTTATGGTGATTGATTATATAAGCATGGAGAAAACTCTGGAAGGATACATGCTAAGTTATTAACATAGGCTATGGGGGTGAAGGTGATATAGGTGTATGTAAAGCAAAATGAGAAAGAAGAAAAAAGGAAAACTTCATTAAAGCTACAGCTGCGTATGATATGGTTTTGTTTATAACATATAAACTTGAATATGTGTGTATACATATAAAACATAATAAATAAATGAAAGGTGATCTAAAGTTATTAAAAGATAGTCCATAAAATAGGTACAAAGAGTCAATGCATATATTTGAATTTGACTAGTCATCAAAAAATCAAATTAAAAAAACAATGGTATATGCTTTTTGCCCATAAAAATTAGCAAAGGTGAAGAAGTTAAATATACACTGTTACTAGTAAAGCAGGGAAATAAGAGCCATTTTATGCTGTGGGTGAATATTTGTTTGGCCCAACATATTTGGTGGAAAATGATAATATAATATTAAAACTTTTGATCTAGGAATTCTATTTCTAGGAATTCTTCTTAAGGTAATAATCAGAGATGATGACAAATATTAGTATTAAAGATGTTCAAAGCAGCTTTATCTATCATCTATCTATCTACCTACCTATCTACCTATCTATCCATCCTTTCATTTATCAATATATTTATTTGTATTTTGGTACCAGGATGCATATCTAAGTGTTAACTACAATAGCAAAGAAGGAAAAGAAGGAAGAGGAGGATGCAGCCTAAATGCCTAAAAATATGAATGGATAAGTAGTGGTACATTTTTTTTTCTTTTTGTGGTACGCGGGCCTCTCACTGCCATGGCCTCTCCCCTTTGCAGAGCACAGACTCTGGACATGCAGGCTCAGCGGCCATGGCTCATGGGCCCAGCCACTCCATGGCATGTGGGATCTTCCCAGACTAGGGCACGAACCCGTGTCCCCTGAATTGGCAGGTGGACTCTCAACCACTGTGCCACCAGGAAAGCCCAGTAGTGGTACATTTATTCAATAGAATGTTATACAATAATTAAAATTACATTCACGGGGGTGAAGTCAAGATGGCGTACTAGGAGAATGTGGAATTCACATCTCCTCACAACTAGGGCACCTACCAGGCACTGGTGGGGGACCACGGACACCTAAAGGGATGGGAGGAACCCCCAGTGACCAGGTAGGATGTGGGGCATGGGGGGGAGTGAGGTGGGAGGAGAAGTGGAGGCTGGACAGGACTTGCACCCCTGAAGGGTGTCTGGGGGAGGAGAAGGGATCCCACACCCAAAGGGGGAAATTAGGAAACCAGTGGGAGGGAAGAGGATCAAAAGGTAGTGTGGCCAGGTTTTCTCTGCTCACTTGGGACCCCAGCAACCTGCTGAGATCCTGGGCCTGATCTTCTGCCCACTCAGGCCCCCTCCAGCCACGTGGGTCCTGAGGGAGTGGGAGGGAGGGAAGGGGGAGCAAAGGGAAAGACCGGACCTCAAGGACTGGCATCCCTGAGGGGTGGCTGGGGAGGGGAGGAGCTCCTATACCCAGCGGGACCCACCTATGGTTAGGGGTCCAGCGGCAAAGGGGAGAGACCCTGGGAGAGACAGTCGGGGAGGGGAATGAAGGAGAGAAAGGGAACGGGGTCAGTGCTTTCCCTGTCCACTTAGGCATCAGGGAGCCTGTTCAGCTCCCGGGCCTAATCCTTTGCCCTTGGAGCCTCCTTCCTGCTGTGCAGAACCCAATCCTGGCCCCTACACCCCCACCCAGGGCCCTACCCCTACACTCGGTGACGCCCCCAAATGAGCTGGGCCTAAACCCCACCCACACACCCGCACCCAGGACCCTACCTCCAAACTCCAGAACTCCACACTCCAGAGGCTGTCCTTTTGACATGCTGCCTCTCTCCTTCTGCGCAGGTCCTAAGCAAAAGCACCACCCCATGCTTGAACGTCGTCCCACCTAGACCCCACCCCAAACTAAATTGTCACCCCCCACCTGCCTAGGTCCTGCCCCACCCTAAACCCCGCCCCTGCCTAAGTTCCACCCCCACATAAACTCCGCCCCCATAAGCAAAGCATTCTTTTTACTTTTCTTTTGTCCTCTTTTACTTAATTATTTTTTTTATTTCTTTAAAGAATCAATTTTATTTAGTTTTGGTTGCACTGGGTCTTCGTTGCTACATTCAGGCTTTCTCTAGTTGCAGTGAGCAGGGGCTACTCTTCATTGCGGTGCACAGGCTCCTCACTGTGGTGGCTTCTCCTGTTGTGGAGCACGGGCTCTAGGTGCGCGAGCTTCAGTAGTTATGGCACGTGGGCTCAGTAGTTGTGGCTCACGGACTCTAGAGAGCAGGCTCAGTAGTGGTGGTGCACCGGATTAGTTGCTCCATGGCATGTGGGATCTTCTTGGACAAGAGTTCGTACCCATGTCCCCTGCATTGGCAGCCATATTCTTAATCACTGCACCACCAGGGAAGTCCCCTTTTTTCCTCTTTTAGATTGGAGTTCTGTTTTACCTTGTTGATTCATTATTCTTGATTCTTTTATATTTTTATTTTTCTTAATCTTTTATTTTTCTAATTTTATTTTATTCTTTATACTTTGTTAGTGATCTGTCCTTTTGGCTTGTTACTCCCTCCTTTTTTTTTTTTTTTCTTTTTTCTGTTGTGGTTTTATTTTATCTTGTTGCAGTTGTTTCAATTATAGTTTTATTTTTCCTACTATATTTTTTATCTTTCTAATTTATTTATTATTTTTTTATTCTTTGATATTGTACTGCTTTTTTTTTTTCTTTATTTCTTCCTTTTTTTTTTTTTTTTTACTGGGCCACAAAGCTTGCAGGATCTTGGTTCCCAGGCCAGAGATCAGGCCCGAGCTCCTGTGCTGTGGGCACCGAGTCCAAAACTCTGGGCTAACAGAGAACCTCAGACCCCAGGGTATATCAGTCGGAGTGAGGTCTCCTGGAGGTGCTCATCTCAGAACCAAGACCAAGCTCTATCCAACTGCCCCAAAACTCCAGTGCTGGATGTCTCAGGCCAAAAGAACAGTAAGAAAGGAATACAGCACCACTCATCAAAAAAATAAAAATAAAAATAAAAATAAAAGAAATGACAAAAGAATATGTTACAGATGAAGGAGCAGGTAAAAACCTACAAGACCAAGTAAATGAAGATGAAATAGGCAACCTACCTAAAAAAGAATTCAGAATAATAGTAAAGATGATTCAAAATCTCAGAAACATAATGGAGAAAATACAAGAAACATTTAACAAGGTTCTAGAAGAACTAAAGAGCAAACAAACAGTGATGAACAACAAAATTACTGAAATTAAAAATACTCTAGAAGGAATCAATAACAGAATAACTGAAGCAGAAGAATGCATAAGTGAGCTGGAAGATAAAATGGTGGAAATAACAGCCAGGGAGCAGAATAAAGAAAAAAGAATGAAAAGAGTTGAGGACAGTGTCAGAGACCTCTGGGACAATATTAGACACACCAACATTCAAATAATATGGGTCCCAGAAGAAGAAGAGAAAAAAAAAATGGGCTGAAAAAATATTTGAAGAGATTATAGTCAAAAACTTCCCTAACATGGGGAAGGAAATAGCCACCCAAGTCCAGGAAGCACAGAGAGTCCCATACAGGATAAACCCAAGGAGAAACACGCTGAGACACATAGTAATCAAATTGGCAAAAATTAAAGACAAACAAAAATTATTGAAGGAAGCAAGGGAAAAACAACAAATAACATACAAGGGAACTCCCATAAGGTTAACAGCTGATTTCTCAACAGAACTTCTACAAGCCAGAAGGGAGTGGCATGATATACTTAAAGTGATGAAAGGGAAGAACCTACAACCAAGGTTACACTACCCAGCAAGGATCTCATTCAGATGCGATGGAGAAATCAGAAGATTTACAGACAAGCAAAAGCTAAGAGAATTCAGCACCACCAAACCAGCTCTACAACAAATGCTAAAGGAACTTCTATAAGTGGGAAACATAAGAGAAGAAAAGGATCTACAAAAACAAACCCAAAACAATTAAGAAGATGGTCATAGGAACATACATATCGATAATTACCTTAAACATGAATGGATTAAATGCTCCAACCAAAAGGCACAGTCTTGCTGAATGGATACAAAAACAAGACCCATACATATGCTGTCTACAAGAGACCCACTTCAGACCTAGGGACACATACAGACTGAAAGTGAGGGGAAGGAAAAAGGTATTTCATGAAAATGGAAATCAAAAGAAAGCTGGAGTAGCAATACTCATATCAGATAAAATAAACTTTAAAATAAAGAATGTTACAAGAGACAAGGAAAGATACTACATAATGATCAAGGGATCAATCCAAGAAGAAGATATAATGATTATAAATATATATGCACCCAACATAGGAGCACCTCGGTACATAAGGCAAATGCTAAGAGCCATAAAAGGGGAAATCGACAGTAACACACTCATAGTAGGGGACTTTAACACCCCACTTTCACCAATGGACAGATCGTCCAAAGTGAAAATAAATAAGGAAGCCCAAGTTTTAAATGACACACTAAACAAGATGGACTTAATTGATACTTGCAGGACATTCCATCCAAAAACAATAGAATACACTTTCTTCTCAGGAGCTCATGCAACATTCTACAGGATAGGCCATATCTTGGATCACAAATCAAGCCTTGGTAAATATAAGAAAATTGAAATTGTATCAAGTATCTTTTCCAACCACATGCTATGAGACTAGATATCAATTACAGGAAAAAAACTGTAAAAAATTCAAACACATGGAGGCTAAACAATACATTACTAAGCAACAAAGAGATCACAAAGAAATCAAAGAGGAAATAAAAAAAAATACCTAGAAACAAATGACAATGAAAACACGACAACCCAAAACCTAAGGGATGCAGCCAAAGCAGTTCTAAGAGGGAAGCTTATAGCAATACAATCTTGCCTCAAGAAACAAGAAGTATCTCAAATAAATGCCCTAACCTTATACCTAAAGCAATTAGAGAAAGAAGAACAAACAAACCCCAAAGTTAGCAGAAGGAAAGAAATCATAAAGATCAGATTGGAAATAAATGAAAAAGAAATGAAGGAAGCAATAGCAAAGATCAATGAAAATAATAGCTGGTTCTTTGAGAAGATAAACAAAATTGATAAACCATTAGCCAGACTCATCAAGAGAAAAAGGGAGAACACTCAAATCAACAGAATTAGAAATGAAAAAGGAGAAGTAACAACTGACACTACAAAAATACAAAAGATCATCAGAGATTACTACAGGCAACTGTATGCCAATAAAATGGACAACCTGGAGGAAATGGACAAATTCTTACAAAAGCACAACCTTCCAAAACTGAACCAGGAAGAAATAGAAAATATAAACAAGCCAATCACAAGCTCTGAAATTGAAACTGTGATGAAAAATCTTCCCACAAACAGAAGCCCAGGACCAGATGGCTTCACAGGCAATTCTATCAAACATTTTGAGATGAGCTAACACCTATCCTTCTCAAGCTCTTCCAAAATATATCAGAGGGAGGAACACTCCCAAACTCATCCTACGAGGCCACCATCACCCTGATACCAAAACCAGACAAAGATGTCACAAACAAAGAAAACTACAGGTCAGTACATCTGATGAACATAGATGCAAAACTCCTCAACAGTATACTAGCAAACAGAATCCAACATCACATTAAAAGGATCATACACCATGATTAAGTGGGATTTATCCCACAGATTCAAGGATTCTTCAATATATGCAAATCAATCAGTGTGATACACCATATTAAAAAATTGAAGAAGAAAAACCATATGATCATCTCAGTAGATGCAGAAAAAACTTTTGACAAAATTCAATACCCATTTATGATAAAAACTCTCCAGAAAGTAGACATAGAGAGAATCTACCTCAACATAATAAAGGCCATATATGACAAACCCACAGCCAACATTGTTCTCAGTCATGAAAAACTGAAACCATTTCCCGTAAGATCAGGAACAAGTCAAGATTGGTCACTCTCACCATTATTATTCAACATACTTTTGGATGTTTTAGTCACAGCAGTCAGAGAAGAAAAAGATATAAAAAGAATCCAAATCATAAAAGAAATAAAACTGTCACTGTTTGCAGATGACATAATACTTTACATTAGAGAAATCTAAAGATGCTACAGAGAACTCCTAGAGCTAATCAGTGAATTCGGTTGAGTAGCACAATATAAAATTAATGCACAGAAATCTCTTTTATTCCTATACATTAATGAAGAAAAATCTGAAAGAGAAATTAAGGAAACACTCCCATTTAACATTGCAACAAAAAGAATAAAATACTTAGGAATAAACCTACCTAAGGAAACAAAAGACCTGTATGCAGAAAACTATAAGACACTGATGAAAGAATTAAAGATGATACAAACAGATGGAGAGATATACCATGTTCTTGGATTGGAAGTATCAACATTGTGAAAATGACTCTACTACCCAAAGCAATCTACAGATTCAATGCAATCCCTATTAAACTACCAATGGCATTGTTCACAGAACGAGAACAAAAAATTTCAGAATATGTAGGGATACCCAGAAGACCCTGAATAACAAAAACAATCTTGAGAAAGAAAAATGGAGTAGGAGGAAACAGGCTCCCTGACTTCAGACTACACTACAAAGCTATAGTAATCAAGACAGTATGGTACTGGCACAAACACATAAATATTGATCAATGGAGTGGGATAGAAATACCAGAGATAAACCCACACACATTTGGTCACCTTATCTTTGATAAAGGAGGCACCAGTATACAATGGAGAAAAGACAGCCTCTTCAATAAGTGGTGCTGGGAAAACTGGACAGCTACATGTAAAAGAATGAAACTAGAACACTTCCTAACACCATACACAAAAAATAAACTCAAAATGGATTAAAGACCTAAATGTAAGGCCAGACACTATAAAACTATTAAAGGAAAACAGGTAGAACACTCTATGACATAAATCGCAACAAGATCCTTTTTGACCAACTCCTAGAGAAATGGAAATGAAATGAAAAACAAAAATAACCAAATGGGACCTAATGAAACTTAAAAGTTTTTTCACAGCAAAGGAAACCATAAAAAAGACGAAGAGACTGTCCTCAGAATGGCAGAAAATATTTGCACACGAAGCAACTGACAGAGGTTTAATCTCCAAAATATACAAGCAGCTCATGCAGCTCAATATCAGAAAAACAAACAACCCAATCCAAAGATGGGCAGAAGACCTAAATAGATACTTCTTCAAAGACGAATTACAGATTTCCAACAAACACATGATAAGCTGCTCAACATCAGTAATTAGAGAAATGCAAATCAAAACTACACTTAGGTATCACCTCACACTGGTCAGAATGGCCATCATCAAAAAATCTGCAAACAATAAATACTGGAGAGGGTGTGGAGAAAAGGGAACTCTCTTGCACCGTTCATGGGAATGTAAATTGATACAGCCACTCTGGAGAACAGTATGGAGGTTCCTTAAAAAACTAAAATTAGAACTACCATACAACCCAGCAATCCCACTACTGGGCATATACCCTGAGAAAACCATAATTCAAAAAGAGTCATGTACCACAATGTTCATTGCAGCACTATTTACAATAGTCAGGACATGAAAGCAAACTAAGTGACCATTGACAGATGAGTGGATAAAGAAGATGTGGCACATATATACAATGGAATATTCATCAGCCATAAAAAGAAGCGAAATTGAGTCATTTGTAGTGAGGTGGATGGACCTAGAGTCTGTCATACAGAGTGAAATAAGTCAGATAGTGAAAAACAAATACCATATGCTAACACATATATATGGAATCTAAAAATAAAAAGTGGTTCTGATGAACCTAGGGGCAGGACAGGAATAAAGACACAGACGTAAAGAAAGGACTTGATGACACGGGGAGGGGGAAGGGTAAGCTTGGACGAAGTGAGAGAGTGGCATGGACATATATACACTACCAAATGTAAAATAGATAGCTAGTGGAAAGCAGCTGCATGGCACAGGGAGATCAACTCGGTGCTTTGTGACCACCTACAAGGGTGGGGGGGTGACGTAAGAGGGAGGAGATATGTGGATATATGTATGCATATAGCTGATTCACTTTGTTATACAGCAGAAACTAACACAACACTAAAGCATTTATGCTCCAATAAAGATGTTAAAAAAATTACATTCACAAATCATATTTTATGACAGAAAAGCTTCCTATTACATTGCAAGTTTAAAAAATTACTTATATCGTCTTATGATTTAAAATTTGTACAATAGTTTTAAGAATTCATGGAAAATTGAAAAAAATTACAGTGGTTATTTTGAGTATAGGAGCTACTTACTATTTTCATTTAAAAAAAAGTCCTTGATAGTATTTCAAAATATTCTATAATTTTATATTAGCTATTTATAGTTATATTAGTATGTATTATATTTTTATTTCTATGTTTTTTATGCTTTATAATTAGGATGCAATATTCATTATATTATTAAAATGAAAAAAACCAGAAACAAACTCATACTATATTATGTTTTATCACTGAAAAAAAAATAAAGCATTCTAGTAAAATAGAATGTGGTTGAGCAATGCCAGTCTTCCTTTGCTAAACTCTCTTTTACAGTTTAATGTCACAATTAACAATCATAAGAGCCAAGAGTTATAGAGCATTACCATGTGTGTGGCATGAATTTAAGTGTTTTATATGTATTAACTCCTTTAAACCTCACAACAGCATTTACTCAGAAACTGAGGCACAGAAAGGTTAAGTAACTTGCCCAAGGTTACACAGCTAAATAAAAGTATTAATAGATTCTGGATCTGAATCCTCACAGTTTGTTTACAGAACCTGGGCTTTCAATCCCCATACTTATGCCCTTTCTTATCGCAAAAGAAAAAAAATAATGGACAAAAAAATATCAAGACCAGTGATGTAACTATATAATATAACTGGAGACGGGTCTGAGATGCAGGGGCATTCTGGTTGGATAAATATGCAATTAAGTAAGAGTATCTGAAATATTGTCTGTGGCAGCTTGGGGCAGAATGTGAAGTAATGAGTAACAATCTTAGCTTTTCTTTACATTTCAGTTGATAGCTAATAATTATGGATAGATAATTCAAATGTGTTATAACAATAACCCTTCCTTCCTTTCCTTCCTTCCTTCCTTCCTTCCTTCCTTTCTCCCTCCCTCCCTCCCCCCTCCCTTCCTCCCTCCCTCCCCCCTCCCTTCCTCCCTCCCTCCCTCCCTTCCTTCCTTCTTTCCTTCCTTCCTCAGAAAGGATTCTCATGTTTTTTTCCAGACAATTTTTTAAATTTTTTAAGGCCTCTACTAGCCCACAGGCTCAATAGCTGGTTCTTTATAAAATGTGCCCTATGTAGGTTTTTGCTTCAGGAAATCTCACCAAACTTTACCTTCTCAACCTACTCCCTCCATCTTGTGCCTCCTATATGGAACTCAGATCTGATTCTTGCCAGTGACCAATGTCTATCCTCCACCCTGGTGCCAACCAGGATCTGATGGTCCCTTGCTTTACTATGCTGTCTTGCCTTGGACAGAGGTTTGGTTCCCTTTGCTCTCACAATTGCACCAGTGGGATCACACTCTACTGAAGCTTAGGGCAGAGTATCCACCCTCCTCTCACTAGAAAATATAAAACCAAAGCAAACAAATAAGCAAAATGTTACCCAAAACCAAAACATTTTTTTTTTTTTTTTTGCTGAAAGTAGTTTGGTCAATATGATGACTTGTTTGAAAATAAATAATATAACTGTATTGGTCTGCTCGGGCCAGGTATGTTCAAGCCCCATAAAATGTCTGCTCTCTTATTCTCTGTGCATCGCTTACTCTACCTGGCCCCACCTCACCCTTCTGAGCATGATTGCCTTCCCCTCCTAAGCTGAAAGTTTTAATCAGTAACTACCTGTGTGATTGGCCCAACACCCAGCTAACAATTTTTCTAGCCCTGGGACAAGAATAGCTCCAGTATATTCTGTCATCAACAGGAAAACAGCAGCCCTTGCCCCAGTCGCCCTGGCAAGGAGGGAGCTCTTCTGAAGTCATGGCCCCTATAACTGACAGCCTCCTCCTCACCGCCCCTGTGTAGCAAAGATTGCTGCTGTGTCCTGCCTGTCCTTGGCTGTACACCCATACAGGGTGGGGTGTGGGGTGTGGCTCCAGGACCTTTGCCTCTGACTTGTAAGATACCCTGTCCAACAAATCACTGATGTCTCTGTCACTGGCTCTGGGTTCTTCCTTCGGTCTCACAACTGGGCAGTTGCAAGGATTGCAGGACTGCCAGGTGCAGCACAACAGGCCACCATAACAAAATCCCACAGACTGGGTACCTTAAACGAAAGAAATGTATTTCTTACTGTTCTGGAGGCTAGAAGTCCAAGATCAAGATGTCAGCAGGGGGCTTCCCTGGTGGCGCAGTGGTTGAGAGTCCGCCTGCCGATGCAGGGGACACGGGTTCGAGCCCTGGTCTGGGAAGATCCCACATCCCGTGGAGGGTTAGGCCCGTGAGCCATGGCCGCTGAGTCTGCGTGTCCGGAGCCTGTGCTCCTCAACGGGAGAGGCCACAACAGTGAGAGGCCTGCGTACTGCAAAAAAAAAAAAAAAAAGAAAGAAAGATGTCAGCAGGTTTGGTTTCTCCTGAGACCTCTCTCCTGGCCTTGTGGATGACCATCTTCTCATGTCCTCACATGGCCTTTTCTTTGTGCATCCATATCCCTGGCGTTTCTTCCTTTTCTTTGAAGGACACCAGTCAGACTGGATGAGGCCCTAGGACCTCATTTACCTCCTTAAAGACCTTATCTCCAAATACAGTCACAGTGGGAGTTAGTGCTTCAAACCATGAATTTGGGAGAGACACAAATCAATCCATAACAATCACCACATTACTTTTTTGAGCATTAGCCATTTGCGTGACATTTTCTCTTTCATTTTATATAAAATGGGATTTTACTATGTTTGCTGTATAGTGACTTGTTATGTGATATTTAAGTTATCGTCAACTATTTAGACTATTACTACTGCTACTAGAAATAATAATAGTAACACTAACACCAATATCAATACCATTAGTAACTAACTCCTAGGGTTAACGTGAAGATTTAATAAAATATAGATTGCACAAATAGATTCACTGCAATTCCTGCCCCCCCCATTAAGTGGTTAATGAATGCTAGTATAATTTAAAATTTTTTTTCTATCTCAGACCTATGTTTCCAGCATGAGATACAAACCACTGAGCATATCTTGCAAGGAAGTTTCTGATTTTGTGCCTACCAAATATATCTTCTTTCAAGGACACTTTCCTGACTCCTCTGAGGTGAAGTTAGGTTGCCCTTTTCTGAGCTTCCATAGCATCTTTGATTTCCCCATTAGAGTGTTCATCACAGCTCATTCTTAATGCTTGTGTGTCTTCTCTGGTAGATCAGAAGCTTTCTGATTATGCAACTTGTTCATTATATCCTCAGCATCTTGTACTGTACCTGGCATAGAGTTGACACTTCCTCTGCTTGGCTTCTAATATGGGCATGTCTTCTCTTCCTTTATAGTAAGCTTACTAACTGCTCCCCCTATCTCCCAGGATTGTTGACAGGACCAGATGAGACAATGCATGTGAAGTAGGTAATGTATTTAAAGTACTTCACAAATTAAAAGCATCTGAATAATTTGTATATAACCTTGCACAAGGTTAATAAATCTTAATAGTTCAGAAAATTGTAATTGAGTTTTAATTGGCGAATGTTAATGTGTGTTCTCCACCAATATTTAGTAATTATATTTTTAAAAAGGTAGGAGACATTTCTAGCAGTCGAGATCTTCATAATATATTTCAACACATAATAAATTCATGAACATTTCTTATATCCTAGAACAGTTGTGTATCTTAAAAACTCATAGTCATAAGCATTCTCTGGATTTTTGCAGAATTAATCCTGAATAATTAATGAATATAAAAGAGTTGGACAAGTACTGTAGAATGCTAATCATTTGTTTCAATGTCAATTAGAGAAAAATATTCCTTTTGGCCTGCCAACTTGGAATATGTACTGTAAAATTAACTTTTAATTTACAAATATGAAATGTCTCAAATTGTTAATGAATATATTGAGAATAGAGTTCTATGTCACTGGAAAGTTATAGTTTATATAAAAAATTAGAAACACTGGGATTTAACAGAATTATTAACTGTATTGAGAAGTTCTTACAAATATGTGTAGTTTATAGATCAATATTTACATAATGTTTACATATTTCCTCAAAAATGGTATGATATCTTAAGCACTAATGACTTAGGAGTTATATCAAATGCAAGTCTTAAATAATTTTAGGCAAAATGAATATAAATTTAATGCATACAGAATTGAAGAGGCATTTATCTTACAGGTCTCTCAAATGCATATGTCTTGATTATTCTGCTCCTAAGGATCTTGCTCAGTTTCATCTCAGTCATGATTTATTGGCACTTGTTCAAAGTTTCAGCCATAAAGTAAAGGTGAAAGTCGATGTAACACTAAATGAAAATTCTTAAAATATGTAGACTGCTTCCGTGAATTTAGCTAAGAAAAGCAACTTCTAGGTTAAAGGATGAGAAAAATAATTTAACTATTTATTTGGCCTTGAGTTAGGATTTAACTTTACTCATAAGGAGAGAAAAAATCTTTCTGTTAGAAGGTGAAATTACCTTATTAAACAGTTGAAAGATTGTTCATTTAGACTTGGAGAGTATTTTCTAGGCATTGAGTTCATCATTGGGGAATGCCTCTGTCTGTAGTTACAGAATCATTTGATTGACAAACCTGAACTGAAAGTTCATGGAATTTGTCCTTTTTCATTGTTTATCTGCACACATGGCCTAGAGTTGTAAGAATTGGTCTTTTTCCTAGGATGAAACTAGTAATGATTCTACAATGATGAGAAAAATGTAAATTGTGAACTTAGTGGATAAAGCACTGGATTGTAAATCAGATGACTGAATTTAAGACTTATTTGCCACTGATTCACTCTGTGAACTTAGGAAGACCTATATTCTAAATGAGTCTTGAGTTTGTTTTTTAATCTGTAAAATGGTGATAATGCTTACCTCACAGGGCTCTTGAGAGGATTAAATAAGATGTTGGGTGTGTAAGTACTTTATAAACCATAGGATATTATACAAATACAAATAATTTTTAATAGAAGATTAACAATTTTGTTTCACTAACAAATAAATTAAAATCTTGGTTCAATTTGTTCTTGGATAAATAGATCTTGCTTTGCATTTTAGCCTATTCATTTCTAAAGGAACTGAACTAATTTTAATGGACTAATTATTTTCAGAAAAACTCCAGTGTCTTAGGTAAAATATGCTATTTATGTTTATGTAAAAACTATGAGTTAATACTCAATGAATTTCAGATGACCTCTATTTTAATATGCTAAAAGAAGAATAGCATGATATTGTGATTTTAAGTTTAGTGTTTTTTCATATTTACAATGCATTTCTATACTTCCTTTTGGTTAATCTTGGGTAATTTAGACAAGTTTTAAGTGTATATTAGGAAGTATGTTAATACCTAAATTGTGTTTTTAGTAAATGTGAACTTAGTTTTCCTCTGTAAGATCTAAAATATCACTTTCACCGTAATCCTGCCCTCAAAGCTGTGGTGTCCAATGTTATTGATTTGGCCTTTCAGGAATCAAATCCATTGTTCTGGCTAGTTAAGCACTGAGCCATAAATGGAGCTGTTGTTAAAAAGTTATGAAGTCACAAACTTGGCCCAAGCTTATCCACTTATCTGTAGCCAGAGTCAGGAATCTGCCTTCATTTTCACAGACACACGTTGGAGTTCTAAGGCATCAGGGTATGAGAGACAAGGCTGTTGACTAAATGCTGTCTCTACAGTCTGAATCAGTTAGCTGCCCTCACAGCTTCCCCTCACGAGGCTGGAACTTGGCCACTACAGGGCAGCTCAGGACCAGGTGGAGGTGGTTGGGAAACCAGGTAGGAGTGATTTTCCTTTGGTGGTTATTTCTTCAAGGCAAGGATGCAACTTATTGGCTAACCAGTTGAAGTTACCCCTTGAGGAAAGAACAAGTGTCATCAAGCAAAATGGGCTCTTCAGTTTCATAATGTTAATGGGACAATCCATCAAAAGTCTCACACCTTTTTCCCCCAAAAGTCTACAGCAAAGCAGTCTTCCATATGGTTACTAATCTCTCAAAACAAATAAAAAACTGTGGGACTACATTTCCTTCATCTTTTTGCATTGTGAAGGTCCTAAAAGCAAGTATCACAGTTGTTAAACATAAATGCATAATTTCATACAATAAAAATGTAATAGCTATTCCCCATAAGGGCAGGTTAGGTAGTGGGTTATTCGAATCAAACTCTCTGGCTGAAAACAACTCTGAATAAATCACCTTAAAAGCACTGAGGAGTTGTGGGAGTTCCCTGTTGTCCTAGTGGTTAGGATTCCAGGTTTTCACTGCCGTGTCCTGGGTTCAGTCCCTGGTTGAGGAACTGAGATCCCTCAAGCCGCTTGGTGTGGCCATAAATAAATAAATAAATAAATAAATAAATTTTAAATAAATAAATAAATCTGCATTACAAAACTAACCCTAAAAAAAACCCACTGAGGAGTTGTAAAGATTATGCAGCCCTAGCAGACCCATTTTGAGGGGGAGCTTGACCAAAGAGGTTAGAGGACTATTTGAGTGCCGAAGTTGCTTTTGCCTTGAAGACATTGGAGGGGTAAGGGTGAGGATGAAGATGAACCACAACTAATCGGTCACCTTCTGATCCTACCAACCCCACAGGTCCAGAGAGAAGGCTTCTCTAGACCTAAGCAGAGCAGGAAAAGGGAAAGGAAGGGGGATAAAATAGACCTGAGAACACCTGTCCTCATACAGATTTGTACCCTAGGAACATATAGCGTAGATGGTCAGTGAATTTGGTTTGATGTGATCTCCGACTTGTAGAGCCCCCAAAACACAGCCAGAAGGAGGAAATCACACTTATTACAAGCCTTGTGGAATCTCCACAAATGATTGTTTTTGATTTAATACAGTTTTATTTTTCAAAATGGACAGTTGGTGGGACCTGTTCTGCATCTTCACCAGCAGCTGGGGCATCTCCACCCTTGGTGTTTCTGGTGTAAATTACTTGAGCTCTGTACTTTGAAACCAGTTTCAGAAGTCCTTTACTAAGGAGCTCCTGAAGGGCTACCCTGGTGAAGGAACCACAAATCTTATTTCTCAGAGACCACAGCTGGGATTATAAGCTTATAGTTGGGAACTTCCTTACAGAGTTTGTCATATGTTGCTTTGTTAAACAAGCCTACGTTATTGAGCTTCTCCCAAACTTTGTGTTTGGACCACGTCTTCTTTTTTGCCTTGCCCCCAGAATTGTTCCCTGGGTCTTTGTCTTTCTTATCTGACTTTCTGGCATCTTTCTTCTTTTTGTCATCCTTGGGCAGCATAGCAAAACTCAAAGAGCAGCTGCTACCACTGCCTCCTTGCTAAGATGTTGGACCCAAAGTCCACAAATAGTTTTTTAAGGGCAATAACCAGTAAAACAGTTGAAGATAATTAGGCGCTTAGGAAATTTAAAAAATAATCAGACATGGACAACTTACATTAATTGGTAATTTTGATGAATATTATGACAAAATCAGACTAATCCATTATGGGGTCCTCTCTCCTAAAGCACACATTGTGTTATGATGTAAATATCATGACCACCATCTTTATATTCCTCAATATAAGTAACAAATAAATGTTCTTTAATAATTAAGTATCACAGAAGTAGTTGCATGTTGTATGCTTTTTAGTGGAGTGTTGAATATTAGTTATTAACACTCTTTTATTTAATTATACCGAACTATGGTCTACCTTAGTACAATATCTAATGTTTCTAAAACAGACATCAATGATTGGTATATAAACAGATAGTTCCAATAATAGTCATGCAGAATCATTGTCTGAATTGTCTTTGTGCTCCATAATATTTAGAGAATAGTACAAGATAAATCTAGTTTCCATTTTTAAACTCCAATGTAGCTAGAGTAGAAAACAAAAACCTAACAGTTAAAGTGACAATAATGAATTTTTCACTCAAATCCAAAGTGGTTACTATAGTAACTTAAAATTGGATCATTATAATAAAAGTAGAATGAAAGGATAATTTCAAATGCTATATTAATTTTTTGAAGTATGGAGAGGGGAGTTGCTGTTTCATATTTGAAAGAGACTAGATTGCTGTTGAAGCTTCTAAGAAGACTGATTTCATCTTATCTGCCTTCTCTTTTATATTAATGTAAAAAAACCTCTGACTGCAGTCATTAAGTAGGAGAGAAGAGAACTGTTAGTTTTGCTCATATTAATCTCTCTAAGACTGATGGCAATAACTTTCTACCAACAATTCATAATTACCTGTGGGAATGAAGGGCAGATTGTGTGAAAAAGTGCTTTACAAATGACCTAAAGGATCTAATTTTTGATGTTTCTTTTCTACTTTCTGTACCACCAAGATAGAGAGGTACAGACACAGATGCAGGTATAACACAAAAGATTTAACTAAAGAGGGAAGGAGGGCTTCCCTGGTGGCACAGTGGTTGAGAGTTCCCCTGCTGATGCAGGGGACACGGTTCGTGCCCTGGTCCGGGAGGATCCCACATGCTGTGGAGTGGCTGGGCCCGTGAGCCATGGCTGCTGGGCCTGCATGTCCGGAGCCTGTGCTCTGCGACGGGAGAGGCCACAACAGTGAGAGGCCCGCGTACAGCAAAAAAAAAAAAAAAAAAGAGGGAAGGAGTTTGGGATGAGTATGGAGCTGCATTCAGCAGGTCCCATATAAAAACCACTGGGGTTGTATTGTAGTGAGGTCACTTTAAAACTTCATGCTAGTGGTACAGTCATTGTCAGAAAGTGGTTGGTGCTAGCACAGCTTCCTGGTCTGGAACTTATATGTGGAATCTAAAGTATGCCACAAATGAACCTATCTACGAAACAGAAACAGACTCACTGACATAGAGAACAGATTTGTGGTTGCCTAGGGGGAGGGAGAATGGGGGAGAGATGGATTGAGAGTTTGGAATTAGTAGATGCAAACTATTATATATAAAATGGATAAAAAACAAGGTCCTATTATATAGCACAGGGAACTATATTCAATATCCTGGGATAAACCATAATGGAAAAGAATATAAAAAGAATGTATATATGCAATAACTGAGTCACTTTGCTCTACAGCAGAAATTAACACAACATTGTAAATCAACTATACTTCAATAAAAATTAAAAAAAAAGAAAGGGGCTGATTAAGAAACTAAGAATAAGTAACTGATGAAAAGAGAAACCTCAAAAATTAGTGCCTCTGACTCCCATAAACAGGGATAAGCCACTCTCTTCTTAGTGCACATTCAGTCTTCTTGTCTTCCTTCCTTTCTTCTTTCCTTCCTTCCTTCCTTCTTTCCTTCCTTCCTTCCTTCTTTCCTTCCTTCCTTCCTTCCTTCCTTCCTTCTTTCCTTCCTTCCTTCCTTCCTCCCTCCCTCCTTCCCTTCCTCTCCATCTTTCTTTCTCCTTTATTTCTCTCTTCTTTCCACAAATGTTCATTGAGAAACTTCTATATTCCAGGCCCTGTGCTGGCCATTAGGAATATACTACTGAACAATACTGATGTAGTTCTGCCTTCATTAAGCTTATAGTCTAGTTTAGTGGAAGATACAGACAATAACCAATTACATGGATAATTATTTAATTACAATGATATTTGGGTGTAGACTGAAAAATAAAAGCACAACATGAGAGCTGTGAGTTCAGGTGTATTTGGGGCTTACTGAGGACTTTAGCCTGGGAGACAGACTCTCAGATAGCTCTGAGGAACTGTTCTGAAGAGGTAGAGGAGGAGGTCAGTATATAAGTGATTTTAGGGAAGGGGATATGTGCAATCAAGCACACACATCTTGGTAGAAGGTTGCTGCTAGTCACAAGGAGCAGATGTCTCCATTAATAATTTTAGAACTTTCCTAGGTATGAGAAGATGCAAGAAATTGGGTTCATAAACTTTTCTCCTGAAAATATCTAACTATCTGAAGGCCGGTTCTGCCAGATTTTTGCAAAGCAGAGGGTGTCTCATTCTTGATCTCCACCCTGAACTCCTTTCAGTGTGTGTTGAAGGTCAGTGACTGCAGTGGCTAGTGACTTCATTCTTGTAGAACCAGATGTGGAGTGACATTCTTTAGTTTGCAAGGGCTAAAATTTAAAATTACAGGGGGCACTGAGAGTATACAACAGGAAAAAAACCTCATCTGAGGGGATAAAGTTTTTGTGAGGAAATGATATTCACATTGATTACTGCAGGGTGAATAGGACTTAGCCAGCTGATGAATGTAGGGAAAAACAGTGCAGGAAGAGGAAATAAGTGCAAAGGCCTGAGGTGAAAAGGAACTTAGTGTATTTGAAATAAAGAGAAGGCCAATGTGGCAGGAACATAGTGACCAAGAAGAGATTAGAAAGGTAAGCAAGGGGCTTGGAGGCCGTAATATGGTGTTTGAACACTTTTGTTTATCCCCATTCTGTTGCAATTATTTGCATACATGATCAAGGAGACTTTTTTCCTTTTCCTTTTTGTATCCGTGGTATCTAGTATAGTGCCAGGTGCATAGTAAGTGCTCAGTAAATGCTTGTTGAATTAGTGAAGTAAAAGAAAAATGACTTCCTTATGATTGGAAGAACACAGTTATTACAGAAAAAAAGATAAGATTGTATCTGGTTATCATTTTTCTTATTGTGTCTGTCAAGCCATACTTATTTAAATAACAGGCAGATTTTTTCCTACAAGCAAAGATGTAGTCGAACTCAGGTTTGTGTGCCAGACGCACAGTGAAGCCAAACAAACCAAATGTTGGAGTTTGGAGCAGAGAAAGGTTTATTGAAGGGCCAAGCAGGGAGAACGGATGGCTTGTACTCAAAAGGCCCGAATTCTCAGATGTTTTTTTTTTTTTGGACCCAGATGGTTTTTAAGGAACAGTTTTTATAGGCAAAATTTGGGGGGAGGGCTGCAAGATATGTGACTTTCTTCTGACTGGTTGGTGGGGAGGTAACAGAGTGGTGTTCCAGGAATCTCAATCATCAGGCTTCTGGTTCCAATCAGTCTGGGATCCATGGCTTATGCTCAGCCTGAAGTTACCATCCTCCACCTGGGTGGGGGCCTTAGTTCCTGTAGAAGAACTCAGAAATATGTATCAGATAATTATGCACATCCCCCAAGAGGAACCAGGACCCTGCTCCATTGCTGCACTATTGTTTTTTTTCTGCATTCCCTCACTCCTCTAATTATAACTGCCCTTTAGAACTCAGGGAAGGTCTAAGAGGCTGAAAGCGTTTTTCCTTCAAACAAGGATTGGGGGACATGAAAATGCTTTTGTACTGGGAGGACTCACAGGGTCCTGCTTGTTTTCAAAGAGACTGAGAGGGGCTGGTTAGTAAATCAATGAATTGTTGTATGGAACTAAGAGAAAACCAGTTTTTCAAGAAAAGTACCGTGGGGGAGGAAAAACAAATTTCCCTTTACCCTTCTAGGTTCTTGAATGAGACACCCCTGTAATAAAAAGACAGATTAACAGGAGAAAAACAAACAGAAGTCTAATAACCTGTATATCTCTTGTATACATGGGAAAACCGAGTGACTCTCCAAAATGACAAAAGCCATCACCTTAAATGCCATCTTAAGCTAAAGACGAAAGAAGGTGCTGAGGTGGGCAACAAGTTAAGGGAGGTGACCAGGAAAACACAGTTAACAAGGGTAAGGTTGTTATACAGATTTAAGGCCTTGCCTTCTCCGTTGATGAGTTTCTAGGGATTTAGTCATCCTTCTCTTCCTGGTACAGAGAGGGAGACACCCTTACAAATGGAGATCTTCCTTATAAATGTAAATCTCTCTTACAAAAGGGTAACTTCTACTCGGTTTTCAGAGCATTTCCTGTGTCTACTGTTTCTTAAAAATAACCAGCTCAAGATAATCCTTGTGCCAAAAAGAGCAGAGAGAAAAAAAGATGTGCAGCTGTTAAGAAATTAAGACTATATGATATTTAGGTATTTTAATTTCTTTAAACTTTACTCCAGGACTTCTCTGGCAGTTCAGTGGTTAAGACTCCACGCTTCCAATGCAGGGGGCACAGGTTCGATCCCTGCTCAGGGAACTAGGATCACACATGTCACACAGCCAAAAAAAAAAAGTTAAACTTTGCTCCAAATATATATATATATATAGGAAAATACTGTCATTAGAAATATATATGGTAGCATGAAACAATTGCAATTGATGTAATTAACCATCCCAGGGTTAGGAGGCAATCACCCATACACTACAGTCTCACAAATAGCATCTCAGCTCTAACTGCAGCCAAACTGCTCAGCATAAAGAAAACTTTAGAAATTCTAGCCTTTCAAAGCCATATGTACCTAGGAATCTCAGGCCGTCCTCTGAATTCTTATAGCTGTTATTGACTGTCACACTCATTTGACACAGGGGTACTGTCATATGTTGAACATTTTGTATCTCCTTTCTTCTAGATCCTAGATCCTTCAAGGGGAAGGCCTTACACTTTACATCTCCAACAACTTTTTGTGTAGGTGGTGTTAAGTAAGAGTTTTACTGCAACGTGCATAATACACAGATTTTATTTTAAGTAATCTTACTGCTTATAATGCCTGACAATAATGAAAGAGTATCTGGGTAATATGACACTATGAACCTATGCATTGTTTAAAGTTAAAGTTACTAAAAATGAAATATTAGAGATTATTTTAGCTTTGGCACAGAACTTTTTTTGGTGTTTAATTTTTTTTTCTTCCTTCCACCCTCCCCTAGTGTTTAATTCTGATAACAATGTGGTTTTGATAATCTCAAAATGGAAAGGTTAAATATAATGCACATACCTTCATATGTAAGTACGGTTGACCCTTCAACAACATGGATTTGAACTGTGTGGGTCCACTTATATGCAGATTTTTTCTACAGTACCATACCATCCACCTTTGATTGGATCCCCAGAAGCAGAACCTCAGATACAGAGGCCAACTATAAAGTTATGTGTGGATTTTCAATTACGTGGAGGGTCAGTGCTCCTAACCCCCAATTGTTCAAGGGTCAACTACATTAAAGTTTTGTATATGTTACCAGTGTTTTCATTTATAGTCTCTGAAAAAATGCCACAGTTGTATTGGAAAGCAAAAGCTATGGAAATGTTACATTTTTATTGTAATCTGTTTACTGAATTTTAGAGTTGCACTTTTTTATTTTTTGACTTGGGATTTCAAAGAAATCACATTTGGTACTATATTCAGGGCTTGCTCTAGGTTATTTGAAAGATATAAAGTGAATTCTGCTTTGTATATTTCCTGATGAATAAATGCAGCCACTTATTTGAGACAATGTGAAAGAAATAAATACTGTAAAGTGACACAAAAATTATTTAAATTAGAATCACAATGTTCAGTATGTAAGCAGTATCATGACATTTAGATGCTAGAGTTAAACAATGTGATAAAAAAAAAACAAATTAAGCATTAACACTCTCACTGCCATTTTCTTTTGTCTCATAACTATAAATGCTATCTGATCCTCAAAGAATTAGAGGTAATTTTCTGCCTTCCATTGTGTGTCGAATTACTAGACCATTTGATTAACAAAAGAAACACTTAATGACCTGCTGACCAGATTTTTAGCATCCCTTCAGCCTTCTAAATCTTATAGGAATTTTTAGCTCCTCTAAATTTACATGACAAAGCAGATGTTGTATATGCATGCAAGGTGATTATCAAGCCTTGGAATTTGCTAATAGCTTTGCAATTATCCCTTGCACTTGACAGGGAGGGAGAGTGACAGTAGATGGCATCTGTGGTTCCTTTAAGTTCTAATATTTTAATAATTCCAACAGTTATAGGAAATAGTTGAGCTGCTCTCAGTGGTGACTGTGGTCAAATGGCAGGATCCCCACTAAGTATGTACACGTGTAGCCACAAAATGGAAAACCTTTGGTCCATGAAAACAACTCCTCATGAATAGGCATAATGAGCATCTGTGTATTTGTACATCCCCTCTGCTTTAATCTGAAATGCCCTTCGGACCCTCTCTCAGAGTGGTAAACACGTTGTACTCCTTCAAAGCATGGGTCAAAGGTCACTTCCACCTTAAGATCTAGTTTAACTGTTCCAGAAGGATTAGGAGCTTTGTCCATGTTTCCCATTTCTTCAGTCCTCACCAGCCTGTGGGTATGACATAAACAGTAATACCTCCAACATTTTGTTCACGCCCCCATCCAAATGGCACATGACTTCTGGTGTCTTCAAAGGTCCTCCCCTAAGTGTTTCTGGAAGGTTTCAAGGGATCCCTCGTGTATTCCAGATCAAGCTGGCTTCCACCGAATGCAGCAGCGCCTCCACCAGACTACCTGCTGCTATTCCTTGTTCTTATATGTCTCTAGCATTATTCTCTGTTAATTAGGGAACCCCTGCAATTCTGCCTGTACCCCCAATGACTTAAGAATTTAGGACTTAACTATGAGTCGTATTTGGGCTGGGATCAGGAGATCAGCACAAAGGACAGTCACCATCTTCTGCTCAATACCACTGCAGCCATTAGAGGACTAAGACTGTACTCCCAGATCCTTCTTCCCTGAGGAAGAGTTCTTCCAAGAGGCTCCTCAGAACTCATACACTTATTGGGTTCATTCAACTAGTGTGCTAGATACATCTATCCTTTTTTTTAACATCTTTATTGGAGTATAAGATACATCTACTCTTTGTGAATCACACACAGATTAAAATTGGGACTCCCATAATTTTCTTTTTAAATGACAACCAGCCTCTTTAAGATGCTGGCAAGTGTAAGATTCACTGAAAGAAAGAAAATCACTTCCTGCAATTAGATCACCTAGTGACTCCTGCAATTAGATCACCTAGTGACTCCTGTTTTCAGTTATCTTGGTTGTTTCTCTTAGTCCATATATACTGGCCACCTCCAGCCCCACTGCTTGAACTAACTCAGTCCATGGAAACTCCCAGAAATCTTCCCATAAAAATCATGATGTTTGCCCTCTGTGTCTCATGGATCAGATAGTGATCTTCAATGTCTTTTTCTCAATCTACCTATCCAACTTCTATCTTACTAGATACAACCATTATAACCCTTATCACACTGTATTGTGATTGTTCAATGCTGTCAACTCTGTCCCAAGTTCAAATACTTTTTGGTAATGAACATTACCAAGCGCTCTTTTCATGAGTAGTTTCCTAGTTTCTTAGCTCTCTGTATTAGGATGGTAAGCACAAGGAGGCTGACAAGAATTGTTAGAGAAGTGGCCCTCAAATACAGTGATAAAAAATCTGTTTTGCTTGAGAGACATTAAGGAAATAGAAAGTAAATATGAACTGCGTTTTTGTATTTTTCTGGAAAATATATCATTTTTATTTAATAGGGTTATTGAGGCATAATTCACAAACCATATACTTCACCCTTTTGAAAGTATACATGCTAATCTTTTTTAGTATAATGACAGAGATGTGCAGTTGTCACCACAGTCAATTTTAGAACATTTTCATCGCCTCAGAAAAACCCTATACCCATTAGCTTTCACCTCTGTCCTCTCATTCTCCCCAGCCCTAAGTGACCACTAATCTACTGTTTCTCCAGATTTGCCTATTCTGGACATTTAATATAAATGAAATCATATAATATGTAGTCTTTTGTGACTGGCTTCTTTCACTTAGCATAATGTTTTCAAGGTTCATCCATATTGTAGCATGTGTCAGTACTTCATTCCTTTTTATGGATTAATATTTCATTATATGGATACACCACAATTGGTTTATCCATTCATCCATTGATGGATATTTGGGCTGTTTCCACTTTTTGGCTATTTTGAATAGTGCTGCAATGAACATAAGAATACATGTACTTGTTTGAATACCTGCTTTGAATCTTTTGGGTATATAACCAAGGATGGAATGTCAGGGTCATACGGTAACTCTATGTTTAAATTTTTGAGGGAAAAAGTCTTTTCTGCAGCAGCTAAACCATTTTAAATTCCCAGGAGCAATGTCTAAGGATTCTAATTTCCGTACATCCTTGCCAATACTTGCTACTGTCTGTTTTTTCAATTATAGCCATCCTACTGGCTGTGAACAAGCACTTCATTGTGGCTTTGATTTGAATCTCCCTAATGACTAATGATGATGAGGATCTTTTCATGTACTTATTGGCCATTTGTACACTTTATTTGGAGAAATGTTTACTTTAAGTCCTTTGCCCATTTTCAATTGGGTTATTTGTCTTCTGTTGATTTGTAAGAGTTCTTTATATATTCTGGATACTAGACCTTTATCAGATATATGATTTGCAAATATTTTCTCCCCTTCTATAGGCTGTCTTTTCACTTTCTTGATAATGTTCTTTGATGCAGAAGTTTTTAAATTTGATGAAGTATAATTTATCTATTTTTTCTTTTCTTGATTGTGTTTTACATTTCATATCTAAGAATCTATTGCCAAATCCAAGGACATCAAGACTTACCCCTGTGTTTTCTTCTAAGAGTTCTATGGTATTAGCTCTTATATTTAGGTTGCTGATCCATTTTGAATTAATTTTTGTATATGGTATGAGATAGGGTTCTGACTTCATTCTTTTGCCTGTGATATCCATTTGTCCCAGCACCATTTGTCAAAAATATTTTTTTCCTGATTGAATGGTTTTGGCTTCCTTATTGAAAATAAGTTGACGATAGACACATGGATTTATTTCTGGACACTCAATTTCATTCCATTGATCTATGTCTATCCTTATACCAGTACCATAATGTTTTGATTACTGTTGTCTTGTAGCAGTTTTGATAGTGGGACGTATGAGTCCTCCAACATTTTTTTCTTCTTTTTCAAGATGATTTTGGCTATTCTGAGTCCCTTGCAATTTCATACGAATTTTAGAATCAGTTTATAAATTTCTACAAAGAAGCCAGCTGGGATTCTGATAGGAATTACATAGAATATGTAGATCAATTTGGGGAGTATCACATCTTTACAATATTAAGTCTTCCAATCAAAGATCAAGAGATGTTTTTCCATTTATTTACATCTTCTGTAGTTTCTTTCAACAGTGTTTTGTAGTTTTCAGAGTTTAAATTTTGAATTTATTTTGTTAAATTTATTCCTAAGTAGTTTATTGTTTTTGATGCTATTGTAAATTCAACCATTTTCTTCATTTCATTTCAGATTTTTTACTGCAAGTGTATAGAAGTACAATTGATTTTTTTTAATATTAATCTTGTATCCTGCAGTCTTGCTGATCTAATAGTTCTAATAGTTTTTTAAAAAAAATAGATTCCTTAGGATTTTCTACATATGAGATCATGTCATATATGAGTAAAGACAGTTTTTCTCCTTTTCTTCCAATATGAATGCCTTTTATTTATTTTTCTTATTTTATTGCCCTGGCTACAACCTCCGGTACAATGTTAAGTACAAATGGCAAGAATGGACATCCTTGTCTTGTTCCTGATCTTGGGATGAAAACATCCAGTATTTCACCATTAAATGTGATATTAGCTGTGAGTTTTTCATAGATGCCCTTTATTAGTTCAGGAAGTCCCCTTATACTCCTAGTAAGAAATTATATCTTTTATTTTACATATTTAGTTATTTATTTAAAATAATATTTTATTGTGGTAAGAACACAACATAAGATCTACACTCAGCAAATTTTTAAGTGTACAATACATTATTGTTGACTATAGGTACAGTGCTGTATAGCAGATCTCTAGAGTTTATTCATCTTGCTTAACTGAAACTTTATACCCATGGATTAGTAATTCCCCATTTCTCCCTCCCACCAGTCCCTGGCAATCACCATTCCACTCTTTGATTCTATGAATTTGACTATCTTAAATACTTCATATTACAGATGTAGAAAATAATCTTATGGTTTACAGGGGAGAAAAGGGGGAAGGAGGGATAAATTGGGAGATTCTGATTGACATATACACACAACTATATATAAAATAGATAACTAATAAGGACCTACTGTATAGCACAGGGAACTCTACTCAATACTCTGTAATGACCTCTATGGGAAAAGAATCTAAAAAAGAGTGGATACATGTATATGTATAACTGAATCACTTTGTTGTACACCTGAAACTAACACAACATTGTACCTGAACTATACTTCAATAAAATTTTTTTAAAACTACTTCATATAAGTGGAATCATGCAGGACTTGTCTTTCTGTGACTGGCTTAAGAAATGATATCTTTTAGATAAAAATATATGCAATTAAATTTAGGCATTTAAGAAAATATGATTTCTCCGGACTTCCCTGGTGGTCCAGTGGTTAAGACTCCGTGCTTCCACTGCAGGGGGCTCGGGTTCAATCCCTGGTTGGGGAACTAAGATCCCATATGCTGCGCGGTGTGGCCAAAAATAAATAAATAAATAATAAAAAAACATACGATTTGTCCATTACTAATGCATCAGCCTTTTTTAAAAGTTTTTTTCCTAACCTTTAGCCTGTGGCTAAATTGTGGTCAAATTTATTTTTATGTTCTTAAATCTCTCAAAACCCTTCTCTATGTTACTTACTGGTTTTATTGCATACAACATATTCAAATGTAAAGTGTTATAATTACATATTGCAGTGAAGGAGGATTTAGAATACTAAGTGACTTTCTTTACCACTACCAAACTATAAAATAAATTAGAATGGAACCAACATTCTTGCTTCAGTATGTCCCCAAAATAGGAACAGGGAGCAGCTTATCTCTTTTTTTCTTTTTCTTTTTTGCTGTGCGGCTTGTGGGATCGACCAGGGATTGAACCCGGGCCCTCGGCAGTGAGAGCGTGAAGTCCTAACCACTGGACCACCAGGGAATTCCTAGAAGCTTATCTTTATTCCTAGGTCTTTTCTCTTTCTCCTTCATCTTGAAAAGTGCCATGTACCTGTTGCCAAGGTCTCTAGTGCCACACCTTTGGCAATGGCTTGTCCCTGTTTCTGACTCAACTCTCTTGGGACAAGCAGCTTCTCTAGACTGAGGCAGCAATAATGCCAAGGAAGATACTCTAATTACAACTATGGAAATGAGTAGAATTACTGCTCAGTAATTTAATCATTTAAGATTCCTATTCCAGAAATTAAGTCATGGGAAATATTTCAAAGCTTTCTGACCACATGCAGTGTGAGAGTTGCTTAGCATTGTTCCAGTACTTAGAGAAGTATAGCCCTCATGGACCAGTCAGGAAAAAGCCACAGGATGTCAAAGAGTGAGCTACCTCTGGCTCCACACAAGAAGAGGCTCAACTCAAAAAGGTAACATTTTTGCCTCAAGAAGAAGAGAAAGCCAGACTTAGAGAGTGAACTTATGGTTACCAGGGGGAAAGGGTCGGGGGGAGGGATAGTTAGGGAGATAGTTAGGGAGTTTGGGATTGACACGTAAACACTGCTATATTTAAAATGGATAACCGGGGACTTCCCTAGCAGTCCAGGGGTTAAGACTCTGCACTTCCACTGCAGGCATGGGTTCGATCCCTGGTTGGGGAACTAGGATCCTGCATGCCATGTGGCAAGGCAAAAAAAAAACAAAATAAAATAAAATAAAGTGAAATAAAATAAAATAGGTAACCAACAAGGACCTACTGTATAGCAGAGGGAACTCTGCTCAGTATTATGAAATAACCTAAATGGGAAAAGACTTTCAAAAATAATAGGTACATGTATATGTATAACTGAATCACTTTGCTGTACATCTGAAACTAACACAACGTTGTTAATCAACTATACTCCAATATAAAATAAAAAGTTGAAAAAAAGTCATGTAAAACAGACATAAAGATAAAAAAAGAAAAAGAAGTGAAATCATGGATGCTTTGAATTCAAAGGAATAGCCAAGAATATATTATGTTGAATGTATCAGGAATGTTTTCAGTTGCAGATAACAGAAAACCTAATTAAGAGAGGATAAAGCAAATAAGGGTTTATTTTTCCCACATAAGTCTAACTATAGTTCTCGAAGTGTGGCCCAGGGACCACTGTGGGTTCCTGAGACCTTTCAGGTTTCTGCAAGATCAAAACAATTTTAATAATAATTGTGAGATAGTATTTGCCTTTTCCACTCTGTTGACATTTGCACTGTTGGTGCTAAAGCAACAGAAGCTAAAACTGCTAACTTCTTTACACAGATCAACAGAGTGGTACCAAACTGTACTAGTAGTAGCCATTATAGTCTTCATTGCCATGCACTTGAAGAAAAAAAAAGCCAGTTTCACTTTAGAATGCTCTTGAAGAAGCAGTAAAGAATGCAAATTTTGGGCCTCCCTGGTGGCGCAGTGGTTGAGAGTCTGCCTGCCGATGCAGGGGATACGGGTTCGTGCCCCGGTCTGGGAGGATCCCATATGCCGCGGAGCGGCTGGGCCCGTGAGCCATGGCCGCTGAGCCTGCGCGTCCGGAGCCTGTGCTCCGCAACGGGAGAGGCCACAACAGTGAGAGGCCCGCGTACGGAAAAAAAAAAAAAAAAGAATGCAAATTTTATTGACTCTCAACCCCTGAGTATTCATCTTCTTAATATTCTATGGAATGAAATGGGGAGTTTGCATGAAGTTCTTCTGCTAATTACTGGAGTTGAATGGTTGTCTCCAAAAAAAGAGTTTGTACAATTGAATAATGAGCTGAGTTGGCTGCTTTTTTTAAGAAGCATCACTTTTACTTGAAAGAATGACTGACAGGTAAAGCATGGTTACACAGACTTGGGTATTTGGCAGATAATTTCTTGAAAATGAACAAAGTGAGCCTGTCATTTTAAGGAAAACAACTCAAAGTATTTGTTACCAATAATAACATTTGTGCTTTCAAGTGAAAATTAGAGTTTTGGAAAACTTATATCTGCCATCATGAGCTTGTCAGCTTCCCAACATAAAGACTTTTCTGATGAGATCAATGGTCGCATTAAGAAAAAAACATGATTTTTTTCATATTCTATAATGAAATGTGTCACCAGTTGGAAGTCCTGTATAAAACTCAGTGAACCAGTTATTTTCCAAATGACAAATGAATACATCATGTTACAAAATATGAGTGGGTAAAAGATCCATTAAAATGCAGCATAGACAAATAGATTTTAATGTGTGGGAGCATGAAAAGCTCATTGATATGGTTTCTGATTCCATGTTGCAACTAACTCTTTTTTGAGCTACCACTTCTTGAATTTCAGTGAAGTATCAAAGAGAAATGTCTACAATTATCTGGAAAGGCCATCGAAATACTTTTTTTTCAAACGAAATGCATGTGTAAGCCTAGATTTTCTTCATATAATCGAACCAGAACTACATATCATAACAGATTGAATGCAGAAGATGAGATTCCAGCTGTCTTCTATCATGCCGGACATTAAAGAAATTTGCAGACATATAAAACATTGCTACTCTTGTCACTAAATTTACTTTTGTTTCAGAAAATATAACATTCATGAAAATGTTACTTATGTCATGCGCAATAGATATTATTTTCAGTGTTTAAATGAATTAATAACTAAAATTTGTTTTAAAACTCAATTTTTATTTATAACATGATAAATATCAATAGATATATTTCACCGAAGTGAAAGCTTTTTGGGGGTCCTCAATAATTTTTTTTAAACTTTTTACTTTGAAATAGATTTAAAGAAGAGTTGCAGAGATAAAAGAGTTCCTGTATACCCTTTATCCAGCTTCCCCTAATATTAACATCTTACATAACCACAGCACATTTGTCAAAACTAAAAAATTAACATTCCTCAATAGTGAGTATAACTGGAAAGGGTTCTGAGAACAGTAGTTTGAGATCTGCTGGTCTACAGGTAAGCAGTTGTTAGTATTGGTTCAGCTGCTCAACAAAGACCCAGATTCTGTTTTGTTGTTGTTGGGATATAATTGACATATAACATTGTGTAATTTTAAGGTGTACAACATATTGATTTGATGCACTTATATTGCAATATGATTGCCATTCTGTTGTGTCACATAATTATTTCTTTTAGTGGTGGGAACAATTAAGATCTAGTCTCTTAGCAAGTTTAATGCTTATAGTATAGGTTTGTTGTCTGTAATCCCTATACTGTATGTTAGATCTTCAGGACCTATTTATCTACTAGTTGCAAGTGAGTACCCTTGAACAACATCTCTCCCAGTCCCCCATCCCTCAACCCCTAGTAACCACCATTCCACTCTCTGTTTTTATGAGTTCAGCTATTTTTTTTTTTTGGATTCCACATATAAGAGAGAATATGATGTGGTATTTGTCTTTTTCTGCCAAACTCTTTCTTTTTTTTTTTTTTTTTTTCTTTTTGCGGTATGTGGGCCTCTCACTGTTGTGGCCTCTCCCGTTGCGGAGCACAGGCTCCGGATGCGCAGGCCCAGCGGCCATGGCTCACGGGCCCAGCCGCTCCACGGCATATGGGATCCTCCCAGACCGGGGCACGAACCCGTATCCCCTGCATCGGCAGGCGGACTCTCAACCACTGCGCCACCAGGGAGGCCCCAAACTCTTTCTTTTCATTCCTGTTCTATTGGCTTTTTATCCTCATGATTGTCATCTCATGGTTGTAAGATGGCTGACAGAGCTGCAGGCTTGTCTTTTCAGTTTATGGCTGGAAGAAGGGGGAAGAGACAGTGTCAGCAAGCCCTCTTCTTATGCCCTGTTCCCTTTACCAGCAAGCAAAATACTTCCCAGAAACAGTCCACTGGACTCCCATTTATATCCCAGTGGTCAGAAGCCACTCAACTCTGGGCCCAATCCTAGACAAAGCACTTGTGGAAGAAAACAGAATTCAAGTGACTGGAGCAATTAGTTTATCCCCTGGGGCTGGGTTAGGGGTCTCTCTACCCCGAGATTAAAAGATCTCTGCCTACTTCCTGAAAAAAAACAAGTTCTATTATTCAGGAAGAAGAGGGGAGAGAATGGCTTTTAGGAAGATAATTAGTATCTTAACTGTCAGGTTGGAATTTCTATAAGATGTTGTAGGAATTAAAGTGAACCGGCTACTGGAATTATCCTGATTTGATGGGCATGGAAAAAGTGTGGCAGGATTTGGGACTATCTCTAGCCACTTTAAATACCTGGCACAGGAATACCAGCAGTAGGTTGTGAATTGCTATTTACTAGCACACCTTCCACACATTTCATAAAAGTTTATAAGATAGGAACAAGTAAGAAAGTAGCTCCCAATTCCAATTTATTCCCTCTGACAGTCATTCTAGGAAATACCAAAACATAAATCAAAATGACTTGCATTTGGGAGACTTTCCAGGATTGAGGGTAGGGGAGGTTGAAGAGGAAATTTCAGGTGAGGACCAGGGTGTTTCTCTATTTGCCTAGGATGTGGAGTGACCGCAAAAGGAGCAGCACATCGTAAAGTTGAATGACTCAAGGCCATTCTGGGAATAATCTAGGAGGAAAGATGTGCTAGAGAATCATAATCAATGAAATCTTGGAGAATAAGATCATTCCTGAAGTCCACTGTTGATATACATGTAACCATAGTAGTAAGAAATTTAGAAAGATTCTAACACATGTGGATTAATATGCTCTTAAGTCACATATTAAGACTGTGCAGAACCCCAAATATAAAGTGCCTTAGGACTGTTCAGTAGGAAGCTAGTGTTTTATTATCCTAAATTTATGAAAGGAATATTATCATATCTGACTCATGAGAATCAGAAAGGATATATACCCAGAAGAAACTCAAGGGACATGAACTTTATTTTGAGATAGAACTTTGGTCTATGCCTTCTTCTTCTGTGGGGACCTGGACACATGCAAGCCTGAGTTTCTTTTATCTAAGTCTCAACATAAGCAGATTGATCTATACCTTCTATTACTATTTTACAAAACAGAAACAGATGCACAGTCTTATGGTTACCAAAGGGGAAAGTTTGGGGGGAGGGATAAATTAGGAGTTTGGGATTAACATATACACACTACTATATATAAAACAGATAATCAACAAAGACCTACTTTATAGCACAGGGAACTCCAGTCAATATTCTGTAATAACCTATAAGGGAAAAGAATCTGAAAAAGAATGGATATATGAATATGTATAACTGAACCACTTTGCTGTACACCTGAAACTAACATAACATTGTAAATCAACTATACCCCAATATAAAATAAAAATTAAATTAAAAAAAAATAAATAAAACCAACCATGAAGTTGAAGAAACAGTTTTAAAAGAAAATAATCTTACAAAGTAGGAGAAAAAGTATGGACCTCCTTTTTAGCTTATGATATGTAAGTGTTAAATCCAGATGTGAATCTTGTGATTGCTGCATATTATCACAAAGGACAGTCCTGCCAACTTCATCATTGTATAACAGGAAACATTCATGGCAGCACTGTCCACCCCACCCAAAGGCAGATTTCATATATTTGCCTTTGTGGTTCCAATGTATTAACGGGAACTGATTACTTAACCCACTACTCCAGGCTTATCCTGAAATCAGAATGCATCTTTTTTTTTTTTTTAATCTTATTGGGAGTCACTTCCATGTATAGGCTACTCTACTCCCTCAAAAGAGGAGAGTAGCCCACAACAGTAACAGGCCACTCTCAAAGCTGTCTAGTATCTTGTACGGTGCCAATCTCCTGTCCTTCTTTATGTATCCCTAGCAAGATCCCAAGGTATTTTTATCCCTGAGCCACAGGAGCTCTTGATTCCTGTTCAGGAATTCTGTGCTAACACCGGATTCATTTACAATGACTGATGATTACAAAACTGGGAGCAACTTAAGCAGATAGCCTTGGTTTGTCTTATTATACAATAAAACACCATCCCTCCTTTTTTATTTTCCTCATTACCCAGTATTCTGCCCAGTACTTCCCTTGAGGCTGTTGCACAGTGCTATCCATTCAAGATCACAGTAGGTCTGTGTTTCAGGGAGCTAGAAAGGACCCTCCCCAGCCTTGGAATCAGAATGTTTCTTAGGCAACAGATAAGAGACAGGGAAGTACCTGTCTTTTTGCTATCTTATGGGGAAGACTGCATTTCATGGTGGATTTTTTTCTTATCTTAAGGCTTTCTAACAAATATTTAAACTGATTCTGTTAACCACACCTCCACATTCTCCCCAGCCAGGCGCTATGGAGAAGTCTGTGGAATTAGATGAATCCATAAGGGTAAGTGAGTGGTGAGGAGAAAGAGGCATTCCTTTCAGTCTTGATATTCCCCTTAGCTTGCAGAGGGAAGAAATGAAAAGGAAGAAGTATTAGATAATAAGAACGAAGAAGAGAGGGGTCCTCCACTCTGATGCTTTGGGGTGTGGATGGTGATGTCTGATGACTTCAGAGAAGAAGTGGCCGTGGTTGTGTTGTCTAATATGGGACCATAAGCTACCTCATAAATTATACTCATGCCTCTAATGTGGCATAGAGGCAATAGAAAGATTACCGTGGCCTAAGTAGGCACTGAACAACAGCTGTCTTCTGGACCCCATGGGCTACCATGGGCCACCAGACAGGTACAGTAGCAACTAATGGTGGCAAGCTATGTGAACTGATGAGCAAGAACCAAATGGCTCCACCTTTTCATTTTCCCCATGCCTTGGTATTGAGTTAGAATTACCTGAAGGAGTGTCAATTTCTCCATCTTTCTAAGAAGGGCTCATTATTGGGTAGAGATAGACTCTTTAAATAGACAGGGCAAGTTGTATTCAGGAGTAACGAAGAAGGGAAGAAAATAGCAGGAATGTCATGCACATTTTGAACATTTTCAGAGTTGTTGAGATCCAACAACAAAGCAAGGGATCCATTTATATTATGCTAGAGTCTAAGGATTCTTCTGGGAAAGAGTTATATGGGAAGAATCAAGATGAACAAGTTCAACTCTGGAAATATAACAGTGTTGGAGAACAGAGTGGAAGGAGACTCAAAGTATAACATGGTGGATATCAGATAATATTCTAGGTCAGGCCCAAGAGTCTTAAGTCTGAATCTTTTAGCAAAGAGGCTACAGTTAAAAGAATAAATCTCGTGAGACATTCAAAGTCAAAGAATCAGCAGCATTGGTGCCACCAGTCTTGGCAGTAATACGATGTGGCATTTTTGGTGCAGTTTCCTAGGGCTACCATAACAAATTACCCCAAACTTGGTGGCTCTTCTAGTTTCTGGTGACCCCTAGCACTTCCTGGTTTGTGATAACATAACTCTGGTCTCTGCCTCCATCTTCACACAGCCTTCTCCTCTGTGTGTCTCTGTGTGTTCTTTTCTATCTATTATAATGACACTTTGATTGGATTTAGAGCCCACCTCAATCCCACTATGATCTCATCTCAATCCATAATTTAATTACATCTTCAAGTACCCTATTTCAAAATAAGATCACATTCTGAGGTTCTGGGTGGATAGAATTTGGGAAGGATATTATTCAACCCATTACAATCAGTAATCTCAGTGTAGGCATCTGCAGCACTGTCATGAAGAAGGACCCAGCATCTGTAACATTGCCTTGGTCCTGCAAAGGTAGTTGTAAACAGGAAATGGGTGAGATTTTACAGGAGATTGTTATAAGGGCTACAAGCTGGGTAAATGGTCAAGAAGCTCACGCTAAGATCCTGACTAGCTGATCCCAGTGCATCCCAACTACATTTCATCATATTAGTTAGGGCAAACAAAAGTGGGACAAAGATGATAAAATGGGTATTGACCAGACAATTTCAAGGGAGGGCACTAAGAAAGAAGGATGGGCTTTTTAGAGACAGAAAGAGGAAAGAGAGGTTAGCTAGAGGTAATAATACCTCATGTGAGATTCTAAAGTTGACCACAGAATTTTTCAGATTTATGAATGGGACTTGTATATCTAGCTTTAAAAGAATTGAGGCCACCACCATGTGGAGATAAACATTTGCTCTATTCATTCATCACCCCTTAACAATTAATAGGAAGATAAGGGAAAATGATCAAGAAAGTCTACCAATCAATGAGCATACATGAGGTCAAATATGACAGGATCACAGGTAAAGAGCAGGAAACACTGAGAAACTTAAAGGAGAATAAGGGATTTGATCAATGGGCATTTTTACCACTCCTACAAGGAAAGAGAGACCAAAAAAACGATATCCTTTTCATCGTTACACTGTTGTCTAGAATTACCTTAAGCTGGGTGTAAATGCAGAAAATACAAACATTGATGGATTTCCATTTCAGAAAGGGAATCTATGGACAAATATCAACTTTCCTCATTTCCTATGTTGGTGGTACCTTCAGCTCCACAAGCCTAGAATTTAGCAGAAATAATATTAGTAAGAATCTGAAACTTACTGACACTGCTTTGCATGACTGATAAAAAAGGGTTTCAAATTAAAGGGTCTTTTTTTCTCAAGCACTATTTTCATCGATATTATTGCTGCACAACACAATCTATGTGTATTTTTTATGGCCAAAGACATATAGATATGGAATATTTCTATCCAGATAAAAATTGGGGACACATGGTTTATCAGCATTACTTTTTTTTTCTGACTTGATAATGTGTTGTAAACATTCTTACAAAAGAGTAAGAATTAAGTTATCTTTAGTCATACATTTAAATTCTCTTTATTGAAAAAAAGTAGCATATAATTAGAGCTGTCCTAGAAATTCTAGGGTGTATTTCTGTCTTATTTGTACAATTGACATTTTGATAATTATTTCAGCTACATTTCAACTCCTACCTCATCCCCTTGACCTTACACTCTATCTGTGCCTTGCCAATAGATAGCACTGGAAAACCCCAAAATCTGTTTTGTTTGCTTGTTTTAAGTTCTGCCACAGAAAGTTGGAGAACAGTGCCAATTGGCTCCACTTCAAATTTATGCCATTTGATCTCAATTGGGCCTTCAATACTACTTGGCAATTCTTCATTCATCCCTGTGATGATGTCCTCAGCAGCCATTCGAAATATTTTTTACTTTCCACAGGTTCTCAATCCCCAAAGAAGAAAATTGTGGTAACAAAGCAAAACAAATTCTCAAAAGCATAATGCAAGAAAAATTCCCTGAAATAATATTTTATTTTTTTATATTTTTATTTTATTTATTTATTTTGCGGTACATGGGCCTCTCACTGTTGTGTCCTCTCCCGTTGAGGAGCACAGGCTCCGGACGCGCAAGCTCAGCGGCCATGGCTCACGGGCCTAGCCACTCTGCGGCATGTGGGATCTTCCCGGACCGGGTCACGAACCCGTGTCCCCTGCATCGGCAGGCAGACTCTCAACCACTGCGCCACCAGGGAAGCCCTGAAATAATATTTTAAAGTGCATATTAAAAGAGTACAAATTTCCCTGTCCAGTATAAACTAACACAATATTATAAAGCAACTATACTCCAATAAAAAAAAAAAAGCACAAATCTCCTCACAAATTTCTGAGGAAATTGACCCAGATCAACTAAGAGAGGGACATATTCTAGTAAACTTCCTGGACTTTAAGGGGAAAAGAAACAAAACCCTTTCAGCTAAAAGGATCAAGACCATTCATAAATGAAAGGAAATCAGATTATAGTCAGACTTTGATAGCAAAGTTTATGCCAGTAGAAAAAGCAGTGGCATACTCAATATAGCTAAAGAAAGATATGTGAGCCAAAGATTTTATATCCAGCCTGACTTTAAAAAAAAGCCCTTAGCTTCATTACTTTATTACTAGCTAGCTCTTATTACCCATCAGGCTTGTCTTTTATAATATAAATAATATTTTTTAAACTTTTTTTTTTTTTTTTTTTTTTTTGCGGTATGCGGGCCTCTCACTGTTGTGGCCTCCCCCGTTGCGGAGCACAGGCTCCGGACGCGCAGGCTCCGGACGCGCAGGCTCAGCGGCCATGGCTCACGGGCCCAGCCGCTCCGCGGCACATGGGATCCTCCCAGACCGGGGCACGAACCCGTATCCCCTGCATCGGCAGGCGGACTCTCAACCACTTGCGCCACCAGGGAGGCCCTAAACTTTTGATAATGGAAAATTTCAGGTATATACAGAAATAGATATAGTAGTATAATGGACCTCCAGGTACTCATCATGCAACCTCAACAATTATCAACACATGGCCAATCTTGCTTTATTTATACACCTATCCATTCCTCCTGCTCACTAGATTATTTTGGGGAAAAGTCTATACATTATATTATTTTCATTCCAAAAATGCTTTCAACAGAGTCAGCAGTAGAGAATCCTTGAAGAAAACAGCAAACACAAAGACCCAGCCCAAACCTGCCAGTACACCAGTGCCTACAGGAGAGCAAATCCAGAAAAATCCTGCACCTCTATCCAGAAAATGTCTAATATCTTGATAAAGTTTGTTTCCAACTTCATCCTTAAACCAATTAACATCCATGCCTATGGGATACCAAAGCTAACAAAAGCAACAATGCTGTCCAGAAAATTCTTAATATCTTCTAAAGCTTAAGTTTGTAATCTTATAGTTGTCCCTTAAAGTTCAATCCATATAGATAACAGAAAGAGAATTGACCTGAAAGTGAGATTTGGGTTTGTCCCAGTTTTGCTAATTTTCTTTAGTGTGTCCTTAAGTGCATCGCTTAAAACTTTGAGCCTGTTCCCTTGGAGGATGACAGCCATAGCTCCATTTTCTTCAAGCTCTATATCTGAGTCTTTAATAAATTGACTTTGAGTAGCACTCTCTCCTGTTGGAGTTAGAAAGTAAAGCTTAAGTGCTCTTCACGAAGAGCTGTAGTTGAAAAGTGCTCTAAGATTAAAGTTAAGATAAAGTGGCACTTTAAGAATTTTTTTTTAAATATAAATTTTAACTACATATACTATCACTACTGTTCCAAGAATCTGCTCTTTGTGAGATATTTTTCTAGCACATGTATGTAGACACAACCAGAAATTGCTCTCTAAAGAGGTGGAAAATCATTGACTTGCTATATAGAGAAATGCTCAACAAAGAAGTATGTTAAACTAGAATTCACTTTCAGATAAATTTCAGGGTCAGATTTTCACCCTGGTCTTAACAAGTCACCATAGGAAATAACAATATTTATACTCTATATGCTTAGCAATCTCATTTCTAGAAAATTATTGAATACAAAAAATGCTTCCAGTAGGAAAAAAATTCTCTGGATTGAAAATACTTCCTGTTAGTTTGCATTATTAATATTCAAACCCCATCCTCCTACCACCATGAGAAAATTCTAGAGCATGGCATGGCTGAGGACACTCTGATTTCTTTCCTTTAGTGCATTGCAACTGCCAGCTCATGGGAGCTAACTGCTTAGAACAATGAAACGCGACTCCTGATGCCCTCCAAATACTAAGATCGTTATAATAAATTCAACTTACATTTTGATATCTTGCCCATTTGTGGAAAGTCTTCAGCTTCCAGTCCTTCTGTTGCTGCTTTCACCTGGTGGTGGGGACAGGGAGTAGGGTCCCAGAACTCACTGGAACTTCTCTGGAGAGGCCAGTAGTCCGGTCTTCAGTATCTCTGCCTCTATATGCAGACCTTGCAGATCATGGTTGGCTGACCACTTTCTGCACATGTATCTATTCACTTCAAGACCTGTTCAATAATTTCTGACTACCTGGAATTCCCTTCTCTCTCCTAGCTGTCCTTGTTCCTTTCTACTATGAATTTTCTGGTTGCTTCTTCATGATATAGATTCCCTGGCTATACAGTTTTTCACTTTCCTTTCCACTAAGATAGTGAATTTGTTTTCTATTATAGTTCAAGTATCCTATCTCCTGACAGATTTCTTGGTTGCTAACCACCATATTTGGAGTTTCCCACCCACTTTAGTAGCCCACTTTATTTTTCACTATAGCCCAAAATAACTGGTTTGTTGGTCACTATTCTCAAGTGTCCTGCCCCCTTTGAGATGAGACTTGTACCACATCTCTCTATTATAACTTGCTTCTCTCATGCCCTGGTGTTTTCTTCACAGTAGGAGACTCACACTCCTATGCATTTTTCTTCACAATTGTACTTCAGGGCAAAAACCAGTAGCAGTCGTGGCCACAGAGTCTTTTCAATAGACATCTGGGTAGTCCTCTGTACTCCTTCAGAGATGCATTTATGTATATGGATCAAACAACACAACTACCTAGTCTAGAAACAGACATCTTTGGATTTAATGTTGGGGGTGACTCCTCCCCTCCCCCTTCAGATATGATTACTTATAGATACTATATTCATGACTAACTTGTCTGGAATCTAATATCACTGGAATTCATTTGATAGCAGTTTGCCCCTCCTTCTTCAAACAAGCATTTAGTCATATGGATCAGACCCCATGACTAATTTGTCCAGGATTCAGTATCACTGAAATTAATTTTATTGTGACATATGTCCCCCTCGTTTCAGGGAAACTTTTACTTATGTAGATTCGACAAGACAACACAAACAACTAGTCATGAAACCAACATCTTTGGATATAATTTTGGAAGTGAATATTTTTCTTCTCCTCCTTCAGAGAGGTATTCATTTATTTAAATTATAACCCCAAGATTAACTCATCCAGAATACAATAACACTGGAATTAATTTTGATGGCTTTGGTTTTCACTGTCTGCTTTCAGGTAAGACTTTCCTCATATGGTACAGACCACTGTTTAATTCTTCCAGAATCCAATGTTACAGGATTTAATTTTAATGGTGACACTTTTTCTTGTCATACTTCAGATATATATTTATTTGTATGGATCAGACCACATAATTCTTTTGACCAGAATCAAATATCAGGGGAATTAATCTTGATATTCATCTGGAGCCTCAATTTTCCCCTGAGCTTTGTGTGTGTGTGTGTATGTATGTGTGTGTGTATTTTTTTTTAAATTGAAGTATAGTTGATTTACAATGTTGTGTTAGTTTCAGGTATATATATATTTATATTCTTTTCCATTATAAGTTATTACAAGTTATTGAATATAGTTCCCTGTGCTATACAGTAGGCCCTTGTTTATTTTATATATAGTAATTTGTATCTGCTAATCCCAAACTCCTAATTTATCCCTTCCCCCCTTTCCCCTTTGGTAACCAGAAGTTTGTTTTCTATGTCTGTGAGTATATTTCTGTTTTGTAAATAAGTTAATTTGTATCACACTTAATTAATTAATTAATTAATTAATTAATTATTTTTTGGCTGCATTGGGGTTTCCTTGCTGTGTGCAGACTTTCTCTAGTTGTGGCAAGTGGGGGGCTACTCTTCATTGCGGTGCACAGGCTTCTCATTGCAGTGGCTTCTCTTGTTGCAGAGCATGGGCTCTAGGTGTGCAGGCTTCAGTAGTTGCAGCACGCAAGCTCAGTAGTTGTGGCTCAAGGGCTCTAGAGTGCAGGCTCAGTAGTTGCAGCCCACGGGCTTAGTTGCTCCATGGCATGTGGGATCTTTCTGGACCAGGGATTGAACCTGTGTCCCCTGTATTGGCAGGCAGATTCTTTTTTTTTTTTTTTTTTTTTTTGCGGTACGTGGGCCTCTCACTGTTGTGGCCTCTCCCGTTGTGGAGCACAGGCTCCAGATGAGCAGGCTCAGCAGCCATGGCTCATGGGCCTAGCTGCTCTGTGGCATGTGGGATCCTCCTGGACCAGGGCATGAACCCATGTCCCCTGCATCGGCAGGTGGACTCTCAACCACTGCACCACCAGGGAAGCCCCTTGCAGGCAGATTCTTAACCGCTGTGCTACCAGGGAAGTCCCTGTATCACATTTTAGGTTCCACATATGATATCATATGGTATTCGTCTTTCTCCATCTGACTTACTTCACTTAGTATGATAATCTCCAGGTCCATCCATGTTGCTGGAAGTGGCATTATTTCATACTTTTTTATGGCTGAGTAATATTCCACTCTATATGTATACCACATCTTCTTTATCCATTCGTCTCTCAATGGACATTTAGGTTGCTTCCATGTCTTGGCTAGTGTAAATAATGCTTTTATGAACATTGGGGTATATGTATCTTTTCAAATTAGAGTTCTCTCTGGATATATATCCAGGAGTGGGATTACTGGATCATATGGTAACTCTATTTTTAGTTTTTTAAAGAACCTCCATACTGTTTTCCATAGTGACTGCACCAATTTAAATACATTCCCACCAATAGTATAGGAGGGTTCCATTTCACCACACCCTCTCCAGCATTTATTATTTGTAGACTTTTAAATGATGGCCATTGTGACCAGTGTGGGGTGATACCTCATTTGGTTTTGATTTTGAGCTTTGTTTTTTTTTGACAGTTTCTTTGTCCAAACCCAAACTGAATCCTTCCCCTAAACCTAGTTCCATTCCCATTTTTTCTTTTACTGCCCTATTTCCATTTCCATCCCTGCAAGAACACCTTCTTGGACATGGCCTCCATAAATCACTTGACTGTCTAGTTTAAGAAGAGTCTGAACCCCACGTACTTTATCATGGAGGCTTAATGTACATAGTCAATATTTTAAAACTATAAAGACAGAAAAGTGAAGCAGAGGAGCAAGAAAGTATATTGAAACTGGTCCCATAGTACAGTTTAAAATCAGAAGTCAACAAAGGGAGCCAACTTTGAAACAATAGACCAAGAAAATTCACAAAATTAAAGGAGTTGGTCCCCCAGTCTATTTATAACTTTGAAGCTCATTATCATATATAATAATAAGTTTGTCCCCTTGTAGTGATGATTTCTAGTTGGCTCTGTCTTCTATTACATAGCTCTTTTCAAGAAAGTTGTGTTCTTATCCCCCAACCCTCATAGAACACTCCCAAAAGAATGGATTTACTCAGTTCTTCCTCATCCAATCGTGTACCCAGCCCACCCCTGACTTTACTTCTTTAAGAGAGTTCTGTCATTATACACCTTCCTCCCCGCTACACACACAGACACACAAAAAACCCTAACAGAACCCCCAGAGGAGGGAACTTAGTTCAGTTGTCTTTCAACTAATCACATTCTGACCCAACTCCTTGCATTTCCTTCTTCTAGAAAGTTCTGTGATCATAATGGCACTATATCAGGAACATCTAGAGGAAGGTTCTTAGTTCCATTTTCCTTCAACCCAAATCGTTCAGACCTGCTCCAAGACAATCACTTTTGCCAGAATATTCTGTTCTCAAATCTATACTCATAGAAATACCCAGGGGTGTGGGCTTATTCAGTTCTTTTCCATTAAATCACATTCTGAGCGAGTCTTTCTTCCAGCAAGTTCTCTGATTACTCTTCACCCCAATATAGACCCTTTCAAAAGTCCCATGGGAGGAAACATAGTTCAGTACTCCTTCCATCAGTCACATTCTGACATCATAAATTTCATCCTCATACCATCACTATATCAGAAACACCCTGGGTAGAAATCCTAGTTCAGTTCTCCCTCAACCAATCATGTTCTGCTCCCCAGAGCTTTACTTGACCTAGAGTGTTCAGTTCTTATGTTAATCAATCTAAAAGAAACCCCAGGAGTGGGGACTTATTCAGTCCTCCCTCTTCCAGTTACATTCTGAGACTTCCTCCTGACCTTTAATCCTTCCAGAAAGTTCTGCTTCAATCCCTGCCACCCCAGACATATTCAAAAAACCCCAAGAAGTGGGAATTTATTTCAATTCTCCTTCAAGCAATCATGTTCACACACCATACCAGATTTGTACTCTTCCTAGACTGTTATACCTTCATTCACCTATCCTCACAGAAACTTCCAGTGTGGAGAGAATGAGGATGGGAATATTCCAGGGAAAATGAAAGTACAAGAGGGGGTCAGAACATGATTAATGGAAGGAGAACTGAACTAAAGTCCTTCCCCTGGGGGTTGCTGATATTGTGAAGTTATGAGAACAGAGCTTTCTGGAAGAAATCAAGGTCAGGAGGTATAGTCAAGTGATTGGTTGAAGGAGAAATGAACTAAAATCCCTCCTCTGGGGTTTTGTAAGGGTGAGTTTGTGAGGAGGGAGGTAAAAACAGAACTTTCTGGAAGAAGTAAAGGTCTGGGAGCAGATCCAAATATTATTTGAAGGAAAACTAAAGTAAGCTTGCTACCCTGGGTGTTCCTGATACAGTAAGGGTATGAGGACAGATGTTTCCTGAAAATGTAAAGGTCAGAAGGTGGAGACAGAATGTGATTGGTTGAATCAACTAAGTTCCTCCAGTGAGATTTCTGTGACAGTGGGTGAGGAGATAAAGGCAAAGCTATTTGGAAGAAGTAAAGGTCATTGGGTCAGCTCAGAACATGATTAGATAATGATGAATTAAATAGCTCACTTCACAGAAGGTTTCTGTATTGGGGCTGGGAAAAGGACAGAATATTATGGGAAAAGTAAATATCTGGGAGCAGTTTGCAACATTGTTGGTTGAAAAAGATCTGAGGTAAGCTTGTTTCCCTGAGTTTCTGATAAAATGAGAGTATGAGCACAGAAACTTCTAGAAGAAATAATCTGTCTCCACTTCAGGTTTCTATGAGGGTGGAGGCAAGGGGAATGAGAACAGAAACTCTAGGCAAAGTAAAGATCTGGAAGCAGAGCCAAGCATGACTGGTTGAAGGAGAACTGATCTAAGCTGGATGTGTCTGATATAGTGAGGTTATGAGACACAACTTTCCAGAAGAAGTAAAGACCAGGAGGTGGGCCTGCCCAGTGATCCTCCTGACATGCCTGCCTGAACTCTTCTTTTCCCAGAATGTTCTTTGCTCATGTTCTTTGCTTCTTGCTCATGTTCTTTGATTCTTTTCCCAGAATGTTCTTTGACACTTGCAGGATCATCCAGGAGAGGGTGCTATTTTATTTCTCCCTCAATCAACATTAATTGAGACCAATTACCTCTACTCTGATTTCCCCTTGGTTCACAGGCCCTAAGTGGGTCCAGCTCTGACTACCTAAGCAATATTCATGTGAAAAGAGTAAGTTGAATAATTGTATTTCAAAGAATGTATAGCCAAGTAACTTTCTTTTTCCCAATATCCTTAAAGAAGATAAAAAAAATCAATGTTGACTTTATTCTTGTCATTAAAAAAAAATTCTTTTCACTTTCATGTATTCTTTGAGGTTGAGGGAATGAATATAGTTATACATACAGAATGTAATGGTGACTTCTAGTCTCCCCCAAAAGCTTGTTTAAAGCAAATTCATGAGACAATAAATGAAACGTTTTTTTCTTCTTCTTTTGTTTTGTTTTTGTTTTTTCAGTTGTGGAAAAAAGTATGTTGTAAATATTCACTTGTGAATATTTTGAGATAACTGTAGATTCACATGGGGTTGTAAGAAGTAATACAGAGAGAGCTCATGTATACTTTACTCAGTTGGTAGAATAGTAACATCTTGTAAAACTATAGTAAAATATCACAATCAGGATTTTGGCGTGATACAATCCATTGATATTATTCAGATTTCCCCAGTTTCACCTTTACTCATTTGTGTGTGTGTATTATTTCTACACAGTTGTATCCCATGGATAGGTTCCCGTATTCATTATCACAGACAAGATATAAAACTGTTCCATTGCCACATGAATCTCTCCTGTTTGTAACAATTCCTACTTCCTCCATACCGTGCCCTGTCCCTAAATCCTAGCAACCACTAGTCTGCTTTCCATCAGTATAATTTTGTCATTTCAAGGATATTGTACAAAGGGAATCCTATAGCACATAGCCTTTTAGGATTGACTATTTTCACTCAGTATGATTCTCTGGAGATTCATTCAGGTTGTTTTGTGTATCAGTAGTTTGTTTCTTTTTATTGCTGATAGTATTCCATTGTATGGAGAAACCAAAGTTTGTTTATACAGTCACCCAGTGGAGTACATTTGGGTGGCTTCCACTTTTTGATGATTATGAATTAAGCTATGAACATTCATGTACAGGCTTTATGTGTAAAAATAGGTTTTCAGTTTTGTGGGATAAATGCCAAGGGATGTGACTGCTGAGTTGTATGATAATCACATTTTTAGTTTTATAAGAAATTGCCAGACTCCTTTCCAGTAAATAACACTTTAAACTGACCACATGTTACTTTTATCTTTTGGGATATGCCTCTAGTTTGACAAAGATGTCAAGACCATATTTCCAGAATTTTTAAAAACACTATGCTGAATGAGAGTTTTCAGTTATCTTCACATAATGCTCAAATCTCAAACACACAAGGACACATTAGAGCCTGTACAGATGGATGGATTTATTAAGTTTATAAATGTTATGTGCTTGTACTTTATATTCAGAAAGAGGATTCATTTAGAAAATCACCATGGTAAGACTACCATTAATTGTTTATAAGGAAAATATATATTCAAATTTAAAGGATACTGATGAAAAAAATTTGTTGAATACAAGTGATTTATATTTTCCATCAGTTCTAGGGTCTTTGTCATTTTATCACATAACCCTTTGTTGTCACTAAGAGTAACAGAAGTAAGATACATTTTTTGACTAAAAAAGCTTAATAAAATGCCACAGAATATGAGCAGTTTATTATATAGTAAAAAGAGAAAAGCCAATTAAAAAATCAGTTTCAGATGAGTAATAACCACACTAATAAAAACTCAGCCAAAATGAGTTGTCTCAAGGTACTGTGTATATTTTGAACAGTTCCAATGAGCTAAAGCATTTCTTATAATTAAATGAGTTTTCTCCCATTTTTATATTTGAATATCTTATACATTTTAATATGTATTCTACAATTTTATTCAAAAAATCACTGATGAGTTTATACTGAACAAAGTTTAAATCACATTCAGAAAAATGTAATAAAAATAAATATTTTCAGATAAGAGAGTGTTTCCATAGTTTGAAATATTTTTTTCCTTTTTAAAAAAAATTGAAGTATAGTTGATTTACAATGTTGTGTTAGTTTCAGGTGTACAGCAAAGTGTTATCATCTATCTATCTATCTATCATCTATCTATCCTTTTTCAGATTCTTTTCCATTATAGGTTATTACAAGATATTGAATATAGTCCCCTGTGCTATACAGTAGAACCTTGTTGATTATCTATTTTATATATAGTAGTGTGCATATGTTAATCCCAAACTACTAATTTATCCCTTCCCCCCCTTCCCCTTTGGTAATCATAAGTTTGTTTTCTGTGTCTGTGAGTCTATTTGTGTTTTGTAAATAAATTCATTTGCATCATATTTTAGATTCCGTATATAAGTGATATCATATGATATTTGTCTTTGTCTGATTTACTTTACTTAGCATGATAATCTCTAGGTCCATTCATGTTGCTGCAAAAGGTATTATTTCATTCTTTTTTATGACTGAGTAGTATTCCATTGTATATGTGTACCACATCTTCTTTATCCATTCCTCTGTCAGTGGACATTTAGGTTGCTTCCATGTCTTGGCTATTGTAACTAGTGCTGCTGTGAACATTGGGGTGCATGTATCTTTTTGGTTTAGAGTTTTGTCTAGATATATGCCCAGGAGTGGGATTGCTGGATCATATGGTAACTCTATTTTTAGTTTTTTTAAGGAACCTTCATACTGTTCTCCATAGTGGCTATACCAATTTACATTCCCGTCAACAGTGTAGGAGGGTCCCTTTTTCTCCACACCCTCTCCAGCATTTATTATTTGTAGACTTTTTAATGATGACCATTCTGATCTGTATGAGGTGATATCTCATTGTAGTTTTGATTTGCATTTCTTTAATAATAAAATAATACAATTAAAGAAGTTTGGGTTACTATTACTTTAAAAGTGATTTTTCAGTATATTGTCCTGGATTGGATACTGGTCTTGACAAACTACCTAGAAATGCTATTCTTCATTCACTTGGTGGGGTGGGGGGATTTCAATGTAGCTTGGGTATTAGATGAGATGAAATCTTAATGAAATGGAAAGATGAAGATCATTGATTTATGAAAAGCTGGTGTTAAACAGTATACAGTAATGTTGTTTTGATAAAAAATATATAAGCCCATGTATTGTATATGTACACACTTAAAGAAAGTTAAGAACCATATGCACTAGAGTTAACATAGGGGATCTCTGGAGTTGGCAATGTGAAGACTTAGTTTTTAAGTTTTTGCTAACTTGCATTTTCTAATTTTCTACAATGCATATATACTACTTCAGTAATAATAAATGGTATTTTTTAAACTCATGGCAAATGGAAATTTATGGAACATATTATGCCTTTTAGCTTCTCATTTTTTTAAATCAGACTTTAATTTTTTTAGTGCTGTTTTAGGTTCATAGCAAAATTGAGGAGAAAGTACAGACCTTTCCCATATACTCCCCCACATTTGTTACAATTGATGAACCTACATTGACACGTTGTTATCACCCAAAGTCCACAGTTTACATTAGGGTTCACTCTTGGTGTTATTATACATTCTATGGGTTTGGACAAATGTACAATCACATGTAGCCACCATTGTAGTATCACACAGAGTATTTTCACCACCTTAAAAATCCTCTGTGCTCCTTCTATTCATCCCTTCCCCCTAATTTCTGCCAACCACTGTTTTTTTTTACTGTTTCCATAGTTTTGTCTTTTGCAGAATGTCTTAGAGATGCAGTCATACAATATGTAGTCTTTTCAGAATGGTCTCTTTCACTTAGCAACATGCATTTAGTTTGCTCCATGTCTTTTCATGGTTTGATAGCTCATTTCTTTTTAATGCTGAAAAATATTCCATTGTCTGGATGTACCACAGTTTATTTATCCTTTCACCTATTGAAGGATATGATCCAGTTTTTTTATTTTTTTACCGACAATGAAAAAATAAACACAAAATCTCAAAGTGAAAGAATGTTTTTATGAGTTTAGCAAATGTGTTGGTTTTCATGAATGTATCAGTTTTGTTGTTAACATTTGGGACAGTCCATTTTCATTTGTTCCTTTGCAGGGCAGACTTTTAGAAGTACTATTTTATGTTGACTTTTTTGTGTGCTGGTTTACAGTTTGTTCTGGATGGTGAGTCTGCTTTGTCCTTTTTTTAAAAATTAAATTTAATTAATTAATTAATTTTTATACAGCAGGTTTTATTAGTTATCTGTTTTATACATATTAGTGTATATATGTCAATCCCAATCTCCCAGTTCATCCCACCCCCCTCCCCCCTTGGTGTCCATATGTTTGTTCTCTACATCTGTGTCTCTATTTCTGCCTTGCAAACTGGTTCATCTGTACCATTCTTCTAGACTCCACATATATGTGTTTGTGTTTATTGAATATAATTAGAATATACCAGTACAGTTAGAATATACCCTATACTAGGGGGTTCGGGGGTGAGTTTTACCTGCTTAAACAGCTTATCGTGAGTTGAATTATCTTGAAATATTGCTTTAAATGCAACCACACAGATTTTCTTTAACTTGAGGCCTGTTCATCAATATTGCACATGAGAATCTCCTATCTAATTCCATAAACATATATTAATTGACTGCTAACTTGGTGCCTGGCTCCATCCTAGGTTCTTTGGATACATCAGTGTACAAACCAGATAAAAATACTTGCCATTATGGAGTTAACATTCTAGTGGAGGGAGACAGTAAACAGAATGTATTAGTGTACTTTATTATATGTTCTACAGCTAAGGGTATTAGAAAAAATAAATAAATCAGGCTAAGGGATCTGAAGTACAGGGGTGAGGGTGAGATTTTATTTTATTTTATTTTTGTTATTTTTTTACTTTAAGTTTTTAATTTTTATACAATTTTAAATGTTATTTTCCATTTGCAGTTATTACAAAATATTGGTTATATTCCCTGTGTTGTACAATACATTCTTGTAGCCTATCTTACACCCAATAGTTTGTACCTCCCACTCCCCCACACTTATATTGTGGCCCCCACACCACTGGTAGCCACTAGTTTGTTCTCTATATCTGTGAGTCTGCTTCTTTTATGTTATATTTACTATTTTTTAGATTCCACATATAAGTGATATCATATAGTATTTATCTTTCTCTGTCTGACTTATTTCACTTAGCAAAATGCCCTCCAAGTCGATCCATGTTTCTGCCAATAGCAAAATTTCATTCTTTTTTTATGGCTGAGTAATATTCCATTGTATATATATACCACATCTTCTTTATCCATTCATCTGTTGATGGGCATTTAGGTTGCGTCCATGTCCTGGCTATTATAAATAGTGCTGCTATGAACATTGGGGTGCATGTATCTTTTTGAATTAGCATGTTAGTGGGTTTTTTTTCAGATATATAGAGGGTGAGAGTGTAAATAGGGTGGTCAGGATATATTGAATTGAGCTGACATACAAGAAAAGACTTAGAGGAGGTGAGGAGTGAGCCATACAGGTATGATGGAAGAAGAATTTCAGGCAGAGATGTAGCCCTTATGTGGAGAGCATTCCTCATGAGTTAGAGAAGCAGCGCAGAGTCCAGTGTGGCTGGAGGGGAGTGAGCATGGGCGGGATAGGCATTCAGAGGATGCAGTCAGAGAGATAGTCCTGTAGACCCTTGGAGGCCATTTGTAAGGCCCTTGTCTTTTACTCATAGTGAGATGGGAGCCATTGAGGTGAACAGGGCAATGACATGATCAGACTTATATTATTATTATTATTATTTTTTATTTATAATATTTTTTTTAATTTTTAAATTTTTTTTATTAGTTTCTGCTTTATAACAAAGTGAATCAGTCATACATATACATCTGTTCCCACATCCCTTCCCTCATGCATCTCCCTCCCTCCCACCCTCCCCATCCCACCCCTCCAGGTGGTCACAAAGCACCGAGCTGATCTCCCTGTGCTCTGCGGCTGCTTCCCACTATCTATCTACCTTACGTTCGGTAGTACGTTGGTATATATGTCCATGCCTCTCTTTCGCTTTGTCACAGCTTACCCTTCCCCCTCCCCATATCCTCAAGTCCATTCTCAAGTAGGTCTGCATCTTTATTCCCGTTTTACCCCTAGGTTCTTCATGACATTTTTTTTTATTAGTTTCTGCTTTATAACAAAGTGAATCAGTCATACATATACATCTGTTCCCACATCCCCTCCCTCATGCATCTCCCTCCCTCCCACCCTCCCCATCCCTCCCCTCCAGGCAGTCACAAAGCACCGAGCTGATCTCCCTGTGCTCTGCGGCTGCTTCCCACTATCTATCTACCCTACGTTTGGTAGTGTATATATGTCCATGCCTCTCTTTCGCTTTGTCACAGCTTACCCTTCCCCCTCCCCATATCCTCAAGTCCATTCTCAAGTAGGTCTGCATCTTTATTCCCGTTTTACCCCTAGGTTCTTCATGACATTTTTTTTAAAATTCCGTATATATGTGTTAGCATACGGTATTTGTCTTTCTCTTTCTGACTTACTTCACTCTGTATGACAGACTCTAGGTCTATCCACCTCATTACAAATAGCTCAGTTTCGTTTCTTTTTATGGCTGAGTAATATTCCATTGTATATATGTGCCACATCTTCTTTATCCATTCATCCGATGATGGACACTTAGGTTGTTTCCACCTCTGGGCTATTGTGAATAGAGCTGCAATGAACATTTTGGTACATGCTTCTTTTTGAATTATGGTTTTCTCAGGGTATATGCCTAGTAGTGGGATTGCTGGGTCATATGGTAGTTCTATTTTTAGCTTTATAAGGAACCTCCATACTGTTCTCCATAGTGGCTGTACCGATTCACATTCCCACCAGCAGTGCAAGAGTGTTCCCATTTCTCCACACCCTCTCCAGCATTTATTGTTTCTAGATTTCTTGATGATGGCCATTCTGACTGGTGTGAGATGATATCTCATTGTAGTTTTGATTTGCATTTCTCTAATGATTAATGATGTTGAGCATTCTTTCATGTGTTTGTTGGCAGTCTGTATATCTTCTTTGGAGAAATGCCTATTTAAGTCTTCTGCCCATTTTTGGAATGGGTTGTTTGTTTTTTTGCTATTGAGCTGCATGAGCTGCTTATACATTTTGGAGATTAATCCTTTGTCAGTTGCTTCATTTGCAAATATTTTCTCCCATTTTGAGGGTTGTCTTTTGGTCTTGTTTATGGTTTCCTTTGCTGTGCAAAAGCTTTGAAGTTTCATTAGGTCCCATTTGTTTATTTTGTTTTTATTTCCATTTGTCTAGGAGGTGGGTCCAAAAGGATCTTGCTGTGATTTATGTCATAGAGTGTTCTACCTATGTTTTCCTCTAAGAGTTTGATAGTTTCTGGCCTTACATTTAAGTCTTTAATCCATTTTGAGCTTATTTTTGTGTATGGTGTTAGGGAATGATCTAATCTCAAACTTTTACATGTCCCTGTCCAGTTTTCCCAGCACCACTTATTGAAGAGGCTGTCCTTTCTCCACTGTACATTCCTGCCTCCTTTATCAAAGATAAGTTGGCCATATGTGCGTGGGTTTATCTCTGGGCTTTCTATCCTGATCCACTGATCTATCTTTCTGTATTTATGCTAGTACCACACTGTCTTAATTACTGTAGCTTTGTAGTATAGTCTGAAGTCAGGGAGCCTGATTCCTGCAGCTCCGTTTTTCATTCTCAAGATTGCTTTGGCTATTCGGGGTCTTTTGTTTTTCCATACAAATTTTGAAATTTTTTGCTCTAGTTCTGTGAAAAATGCCAGTGGTAGTTTGATAGGGATTGCATTGAATCTGTAGATTGCTTTGGGTAGTAGAGTCATTTTCACAATGTTGATTCTTCCAATCCAAGAACATGGTACAACTCTCCATCTATTTGTATCATCTTTAATTTCTTTCATCAGTGTCTTATAATTTTCTGCATACAGGTCTTTTGTCTCCTTAGGTAGGTTTATTGCTAGATATTTTATTCTTTTTGTTGCAGTGGTAAATGGGAGTGTTTTCTTGATTTCATTTTCAGATTTTTCATCATTAGTGTACAGGAATGCCAGAGATTTCTGTACATTAATTTTGTATACTGCTACTTTACCAAATTCATTGATTAGCTCTAGTAGTTTTTTGGTAGCATCTTTAGGATTCTCTATGTATAGTATCATGTCATCTGCAAACAGTGACAGCTTTACTTCTTTTCCAATTTGGATTCCTTTTATTTCCTTTTCTTCTCTGATTGCTGTGGCTAAAACTTCCAAAACTAGGTTGAATGAGAGTGGTGAGAGTGGGCAGCCTTGTCTTGTTCCTGATCTTAGTGGAAATGGTTTCAGTTTTTCACCATTGAGGGCCATGTTGGCTGTGGGTTTGTCATATATGGCCTTTATTATGTTGAGGAAAGTTCCCTCTATGCCTACTTTCTGCAGGGTTTTTATCATAAATGGGTGTTGAATTTTGTCGAAAGCTTTCTCTGCATCTATTGAGATGATCATATGGTTTTTCTCCTTCAACTTCTTAATATGGTGTATCACATTGATTGATTTGTGTATATTGAAGAATCCTTGCATTCCTGGAATAAACCCCACTTGATCATGGTGTATGATCCTTTTAATGTGCTGTTGGATTCTGTTTGCTAGTATTTTGTGGAGGATTTTTGCATCTATGTTCATCAGTGATATTGGCCTATAGTTTTCTTTCTTTGTGACATCCTTGCCTGGTTTTGGTATCAAGGTGATGGTGGCCTCGTAGAATGAGTTTGGGAGTGTTCCTTCCTCTGATATTGTTTGGAAGAGTTTGAGAAGGATGGGTGTTAGCTCTTCTCTAAATGTTTGATAGAATTCGCCTGTGAAGCCATCTGGTCCTGGGCTTTTGTTTGATGGAAAATTTTAAATCACAGTTTCAATTTCAGTGCTTGTGATTGGTCTATTCGTATTTTCTATTTCTTCCTGAGTCAGTCTTGTCAGGTTGTGCATTTCTAAGAATTTGTCCATTTCTTCCAGGTTGTCCATTTTATTGGCATAGAGTTGCTTATAGTAATCTCTCATGATCTTTTGTATTTCTGCAGTGTCAGTTGTTACTTCTCCTTTTTCATTTCTAATTCTATTGATTTGAGTCTTCTCCCTTCTTTTCTTGATGAGTCTGGCTAATGGTTTGTCAATTTTGTTTATCTTCTCAAAGAACCAGCTTTTAGTTTGGTTGATCTTTGCTATCGTTTCCTTCATTTCTTTTTCATTTATTTCTGATCTGATCTTTATTATTTCTTTCCTTCTGCTAACTTTGGGGTTTTTTTGTTCTTCTTTCTCTAATTGCTTTAGGTGCAGGGTCAGGTTGTTTACTCGAAATGTTTCCTGTTTCTTAAGGTGGGATTGTATTGCTATAAACTTCCCCTTTAGAACTGCTTTTGCTGCATCCCATAGGTTTTGGGTCGTCGTGTCTCCATTGTCATTTGTTTCTAGGTATTTTTTAATTTCCTCTTTGATTTCTTCAGTGATCACTTCGTTATTGAGTAGTGTATTGTTTAGCCTCCATGTGTTTGTATTTTTTACAGATCTTTTCCTGTAATTGATGTCTAGTCTCATAGCATTGTGGTCGGAAAAGATACTTGATACAATTTCAATTTTCTTAAATTTACCAAGGCTTGATTTGTGACCCAAGATATGATCTATCCTGGAGAATGTTCCATGAGCACTTGAGAGAAATGTGTATTCTGCTGTTTTTGGATGGAATGTCCTATAAATATCAACTAAGTCCATCTTGTTTAATGTATCATTTAAAGCTTGTGTTTCCTTATTTATTTTCATTTTGGATGATCTGTCCTTTGGTGAAAGTGGGGTGTTAAAGTCCCCTACTATGACTGTGTTACTGTCGATTTCCCCTTTTATGGCTGTTAGTATTTGCCTTATGTATTGAGGTGCTCCTATGTTGGGTGCATAAATATTTACAATTGTTATATCTTCTTCTTGGATTGATCCCTTGATCATTATGTAGTGTCCTTCTTTGTCTCTTCTAATAGTCTTTATTTTAAAGTCTATTTTGTCTGATATAAGAATTGCTACTCCAGCTTTCTTTTGATTTCCATTTGCATGGAATATCTTTTTCCATCCCCTTACTTTCAATCTGTATGTGTCTCTAGGTCTGAAGTGGGTCTCTGGTAGACAGCATATATATGGGTCTTGTTTTTGTATCCATTCAGCCCGTCTGTGTCTTTTGGTGGGAGCATTTAGTCCATTTACATTTAAGGTAATTATTGATATGTATGTTCCTATTCCCATTTCCTTAATTGCTTTGGGTTCGTTATTGTAGGTATATTCCTTCTGTTGTGTTTCTTGCCTAGAGAAGTTCCTTTAGCATTTGTTGTAAAGCTGGTTTGGTGGTGCTGAACTCTCTCAGCTTTTGCTTGTCTGTAAACCTTTTAATTTCTCCATCAAATCTGAATGAGATCCTTGCTGGGTAGAGTAATCTTGGTTGCAGGTTTCTCTCCTTCATCACTTTAATTATGTCCTGCCACTCCCTTCTGGCTTGTAGAGTTTCTGCTGAGAGATCAGCTGTTAACCTGATGGGGATTCCCTTGTGTGTTATTTGTTTTTTTTTTCCCTTGCTGCTTTCAATATGTTTTCTTTGTGTTTAATTTTTGACAGTTTGATTAATATGTGTCTTGGCGTATTTCTCCTTGGATTTATTCTGTATGGGACTCTCTGTGCCTCCTGGACTTGATTAACTATTTCCTTTCCCATATTAGGGAAGTTTTCAACTATAATCTCTTCAAATAATTTCTCAGTCCCTTTCTTTTTCTCTTCTTCTTCTGGAACCCCTATACTTCGAATGTTGGTGCATTTAATGTTGTCCCAGATGTCTCTGAGACTGTCCTCTGTTCTTTTCATTCTTTTTTCTTTATTTTGCTCTGCATCAGTTATTTCCACTATTTTATCTTCCACCTCACTTATCCGTTCTTCTGCCTCAGTTATTCTGCTATTGATCCCATCTAGAGTATTTTTCACTTCATTTATTGTGTTTTTAATCGATGCTTGATTCATCTTTAGTTCTTCTAGGTCCTTGTTAACTGTTTCTTGCATTTTGTCTATTCTATTTCCAAGATTATGGATATTGGAAATAGAATCTTTGATCAGCTTTACTATCATTATTCTGAATTATTTTTCAGGTAGACTGCCTATTACCTCTTCATTTGTTAGGTCTGGTAAGTTTTTATCTTGCTCCTTCACCTGCTGTGAGTTTTTCTGTCTTCTCATTTTGCTTATGTTACTGTGTTTGGGGTCTCCTTTTTGCAGGCTGCAGATTCGTATTTCCCGTTGTTTTTGGTGTCTGTCCCCAGTGGCTAAGGTTGTTTCAGTAGGTTGTGTAGGCTTCCTGATGTGGGGGAGTAATGCCTGTGTTCTGGTGGTTGAGGCTCGATCTTGTCTTTCTGGTGGTCAGGTCCACGTCTGGTGGTGTGTATTGGGGTGCCTATGGCCTTATTATGTTTTTAGGTAGCCTCTCTGCTAATGGGTAGGGTTGTGTTCCTGCCTTGCTAGTTGCTTGGCATAGGGTGACCAGCACTGTAGCTTGCTGGTCGTTGAGTGAAGATGGGTGCTGGTGTTGAGATGGAGATCTCTGGGAGATATTCTCTGCTTGATATTGTGTGGAGCTGGGAGATCTCTTGTGGACCCGTGTCCTGAAGTTGGCTCTCCCACTTCAGAGGCACAGCACTGACTCCTGGCTGCAGCACCAAGAGCCTTTCATCCACCGATAGAACCCTGGGACATATGGTGGAAGCAAAGCTATACAGAGAGAATCTTACACAGAAGATTACAGATACACATTCACAAAAAGAGAGCAGGGGGAAAACTCAAAAATCTTGCTCTCCAATTCCACCTCCTCAATTTGGGATAATTCGTTGTAAAAAGAGGAAAAGGGCGAGAAGTCTGAAATCTTGCTCTCTAAGTCCACCTCCTTAATTTGGGATAATTCGTTGTAAAAAGAGGAAAAAGGGGGGAAAGTCTTAAATCTTGTCCTCAAAGTCCACTTCCTCAATTTGGGATGATTCGCTGTCCATTCATGCACTCCACAGACGCAGGGCACATTAAATGGACCGTGGAGCTTTAATCCGCTGCCTCCGAGGCTGCACAGAGTGATTTCCCTGTCTCTGCTCTGCTCTCACAGCTCCCGGGTCTCAGCCTTGGACCTGGCCCCGCCTCTGCGCGTAGGTCGCCGGAGGGTGTCTGTTCTTCGCTCAGACAGGACGGGTTTAAAGGAGTCACTGTTTCGGGGGCTCTGGCTCACTCAGGCAGAAGGGAGGGAGGGGCGCGCAGTGTGGGGCGGGCCTGCGGCGGCAGAGGCCGGCGTGACGTTGCAGCAGCCCGTGGCTCTCCGTGCGCTTTCCCGGGAAAGCCGTCCCCGGGTCCCGGGACCCCGGCAGTGGCGGGGTGCAAAGGCCCCCCGGAAGGCGGGGCGGACAGTGACCTGCGCTCGCACACAGGCCCGGCGGCGGCAGCGGTGGCGGCGGCGGCGGCGGCGGCGGCCCGCGCCTGTCACAGAGGTCCACGCCTTACCTGCGGCTCGCGCCTGTCTCCGGCGCTTCCGCAAGGAGCCCTCTTAATGTCCTCTCCTCGCGCACCAGGAAACAAAAGGGAAAAGAGTCTCTTGCCTCTTCGGCAGCTCCAGACCCTTTCCCCGGACTCCCTCCGGGCTAGCCGTGGTGCACTAACCCCTTCAGGCTCTCTTCCTGCCGCCAGCCCCAGTCCTCTCCCTGCGCTCCGACTGAAAGCCGATACCCGAGCCTCAGCTCCCAGCCCCGCCCGCCCCGGCGGCAGAGCAGACAAGCCTCTCGGGCTGGTGTGTGCCTGAGGGCACCGGTCCTCTGTGCCAGAATCTCTCCGCTTTGCCCTCCACACCCCTGTTGCTGTGCTCTCCTCCGCTACTCTGAAGCTTTCCCCCTCCGCCACCTGCAGTCTCCGCCCACGAAGGTGCTTCCTAGTGTGTGGAAGCCTTTCCTCCTTCACGGTTCCCTCCCACTGGTGCAGGTCCCGTCTCTATCCTATTGTCTCTGTTTATTCTTTTTTTCTTTTGCCCTACCCAGGTATGTGGGGAGTTTCTTGCCTTTTGGGGTGTCTGAGGTCTTCTGTCAGTGTTCATTAGGTGTTCTGTAGGAGTTGTTCCACGTGTAGCTGAATTTCTGATGTATCTGTGGGGAGGAAGGTGATCTCCGCGTCTTACTCTTCCGCCATCTTCCTCCGGGCCCCTCTGACTTATATTATTAATGAAATAATAATGGCTGCTTAAAAGAGGCCAGGACAGAAGCAGGGTGGTCAGGAGATCACTGGTGGTGGGAGGGAGAGTAGTGAGAAGTGGTCAGATTTGGAAATATTTTGAAGATAAAGTCAACAGGGTTAATTGAGATCAGAAAGACTGAAGGTAGAGCAAGTCTGGGGAATAAAATAAAGATTGCTGCTGTGGACATGGTAGGTTTAATTTTCTGTTAGACATCAAATCCAATTCTTATTTCCATCATCAGTACCAATGATCTGCAAGCACTGACTGTAGGGGAGAAAGTGGTAGGTACAAGAACCATAGAAAACGTTTTCTTTACAGCCAGTGTACTTGCAAACTAAGGCGATCAGTGTGTATACATACAATTACAACCTTTTCTAACACTCAACATTTATTTATTCATCCATTGGAGAAACATTGATTGAGGCACTTACTAGATGCTCAGTATTGGTGCTAGGGAAATTGGGGATCAACTGGTTAGTTATGAATTCTGGATTCACTAGTCACTTAGCTCCACCATGCCTTGGGTTACCATCTGGAAAATAAGGACAATAAACAATACCTACCTCACAGGGATGTTGGGAGGACTGAATGAGATAATCATGTGTAAAACATTTAGAACAACATATGATAAACACTCTATATGTTACTCGTTATTTTCATCAAGGCTTCTTTTTTTCCTTTCCAGCATATCCTCTCCCCTAGCCAATCCTAACATAAACAGAAAAGAATATCTGTAACCTGCATGATGGGTACAGTTAGCATAGATATCATATACCAAGATCAAAATGAGGAAAGTCTTGGGCTTCCCTGGTGGCACAGTGGTTGAGAGTCCACCTGCCGATGCAGGGGACACGGGTTCGTGCCCCGATCCCGGAAGATCCCACATGCCGCGGAGCGGCTGGGCCCGCGAGCCATGGCCGCGGAGCCTGTGTGTCCGGAGCCTGTGCTCCGCAACGGGAGAGGCCACAGCAATGAGAGGCCCGCGTACAGCAAAAAAAAAAAAAAAAAAAAAAAAATGAGGAAAGTCTAGAACCTCAGGCCAGTTCCTATCACTTTGTCTGATTAACACAGTACCTAGACATCTACAAGATAATTTTTCAGGCTCACATACACATGGAAAAATAGCTAAGGGGACTTTTAGATCTCGTAGGAATTCTTGTTGATCAAGAACCTTTCTGTAGTCACCATTACCTGGAGGTCACTGCCTCGTTCACAGATACTGTGCACACCTGCTAGTCCTTAATCACTGGAACTCACAAGGACGCTTGAATCAGCACAGAGAGCAGGCCATCAGACAGGCAACTGCTGTGTCCTACCCCAGCTATGCTTTTGTGTGAACCACCCCATCTGTTCTCCTATTCCTCATCTCCTGGCCTCAATTCTGCTGTTTCCTTATTTAAACCCAGTTTGAACCTCAATGCTTAAATGCTGGCCTGTGACCATCTGATCAGATTCACTCCAGTCTATGCCTGGCCACCTGGCCTCACCCATGTAGAATCCAAATTTGGGTTGTGTCATTCAATTTGGCTTGACACTGTCAACTCAGACTTTGGCTTCTCATTCAGGAAAATGAAAACCACGTGTGTTTTTTTCCTTTTGAACCTGCTTCCTTTCTGTGATCACTTTCTAAGTTTTGCATTTCTGTAGTTATTCTGCAAGACTTATCTGTGAGGGTTCAGGGTGTTAAAAAATAGTGCTAGGCTTTTAGTGACAATAACAATATTATCAGCAATAATGATAAAAACATTTATTCAGTGCTTACCATATATTTTACTAATATTTTGTTACATCCTTTACATTCATTTTTTATCTCAATTACTGTGGTAAATAACCTATGAGGTAAACATTATTTTCTTCATTTTATAGATGAGGAAACTAAGGTTGGAAGAATCACATTAGTCAGAAAGAAAGTGGCAGAGCAGAGCTTAAACTCAAGTATTTCTGGGTCAAAACTGTTACTTTTATTTTTATTTTTTTCTTGAAGTCTAGTTGATTTACAATGTTGTATTAGTTTCCTGTGTACAGTAAACTGATTCATATATATATATATATATATATATATATATACATATATATATATATATATATATACTTTTTCAGATTTTTTCTGTTATAGTGTATTACAAGATATTGAATATAGTTCCCTGTGCTATACAGTAGAACCTTGTTGTTAATCTATTTTATATAGAGTAGTTTGTATCTGCTAATCCCCAACTCCTAGTTTATCCCTCCCCCTCCCCCAAAGTTCGTACTTTTAATTACCAAAGTATATCAAGACTATGTGCATCTTAGGTCTTTTCTCACCTGCAGTTTTTGTTGGGTATACAGTACATTACCTTATAGTTATTCTTCAACATTAGGTGAAATTGGGGGGACAAAAAGGCTCCTTTATAAATGTTCAGCAATCCTTGCCCTTTAATAAAACAAAGACCTTATGTTTTTATAGAGTTTTGCAACCTCAGAATACATTCACTTTTGATCCTCACAACACTTCTTGTGGTGATCAAGACAGCACTTGTTATCTCCTTTATCTAGATAAATAAAGCAAGGTTCAGAGAGGTTAAATGACCTGAACAAGATCTCATGACTGGTAAATTGGCTAGACAGATTACAGTCAGGTTTCCTAACTATTAATCAACTTTCTAAAAATTCTAGCTATAACTAGTGGTTGAAAAAAGATTGTTAAAATATATTATTCTTAACACAAATTGTAGAATCCCATGACTTACTTTCTAAGAAAGCAACAAATATCAAGAACAAGATATTACAAAGTGTCAAAGATCATCCTCTTTTCCCTTTGTTCTTGATTTGAGGATTGTGACTTTAAAGAGTGTGTGTTAGTGTGCTAGGGCCTCCATAACAAAAGCCCACCAACTGAGAGACTTAAACAACAGATTTTTACTTTCTCACAGTCCTGGAGGAGAGAAGTCCAAGATCGAGGGTCAGCAGGGTTCATTCTCCTGAGGCTTCTCTCCTTGGCTGGCAAATGGCCATCTTCTCATTGTGTCCTCACATGGCCTTTTCTCTGAGTGCACATCCCTGGTGTCTCTTCCTCTTCTTATAAGGACACCAATCTTATTTGTATTAGGGCCCCATCCTTATGACCTCATTGACCTTAATTATCTCTTTAGAGGCCCTATTTCCAAAAATAGTCACATTCCGAGGTACCAGTGGTTAGGACTTCAATATATGACATTTGGATGGACATAATTCAATCCACAACAGGTGGTTTCTTACTAAGCAAATGCTCCTTTATCTGATGGGCCTGAGAGCTATAATCACATTTAAAAAGTTCCCAACATCAGTATGAAACCCTGTATAAAATCAGAGAAACCGCATGAAGATTTAAACTTGAAACAATTTTTGAAATGAAGAGTCCTAATAAAGAGATAGACACAGGTTTGGTCCTATACCTATTGGTAGAAAAAAAAGGAGAAAGAAGGAATTAAGAAGGAAGTAGAGGCCTCTGGACTGTGGAGTTCTGGAGTTTGAAGCCCTTTTTCCAGGATAGATTACTGGAAGTGGGATGGCAGGGTCAAAAGAGAACAATTAAAATATGCCCTGAGCAGAAGCAAGAAGATACAATCCTGCAGTCTGTGGAACAAAAACCATATTCACAGAAAGATAGACGAGGTGAAAAGGCAGAGGGCTAGGTACCAGATGAAGGAACAAGATAAAACCCCAGAAAAACAACTAAATGAAGTGGAGATAGGCAACCTTCCAGAAAAATAATTCAGAATAATGATAGTGAAGATGAGGCAGGACCTCAGAAAAAGAATGGAGGCAAAGATTGAGAAGATGCAAGAAATGTTTAATAAAGACCTAGAAGAATTAAAGAACAAACAAACAGAGATGAACAATACAATAACTGAAATGAAAACTACACTAGAAGGAATCAATAACAGAATAACTGAGGCAGAAGAACAGATAAGTGACCTGGAAGACAGAACGGTGGAATTCACTGCTGTGAAACAGAGTAAAGGAAAAAGAATGAAAAGAAATGAAGACAGCCTAAGAGACCCCTGGGACAACATTAAACACAAAAACCTTTGCATTATAGGGGTCTCAGATGGAGACAAGAGAGAGAAAGGACCCGAGAAAATGTTTGAAGAGATTATAGTCAAAAAACTTCCCTGACATGGGAAAGGAAATAGCCACCCAAGTCCAGGAAGCACAGAGAGTCCCATACAGGATAAACCCAAGGAGAAACACGCTGAGACACATAGTAATCAAATTGGCAAAAATTAAAGACAAACAAAAATTATTGAAAGCAGCAAGGGAAAAACAACAAATAACATACAAGGGAACTCCCATAAGGTTAACAGCTGATTTCTCAACACAAACTCTACAAGCCAGAAGTGAGTAGCATGATATACTTAAAGTGATGAAAGGGAAGAACATACAACCAAGATTACACTACCCGGCAAGGATCTCATTCAGGTTCGAGGGAGAAATCAAAAGCTTTACAGACAAGCAAAAGCTAAGAGAATTCAGCACCACCAAACCAGCTCTACAACAAATGCTAAAGGGACTTCTCTAGGTGGGAAACACAAGAGAAGAAAAGAACCTACAAAAACAAATCCAAAACAATTAAGAAAATGGTCATAGGAACATACATATCGATAATTACCTTAAACATGAATGGATTAAATGCACCAACCAAAAGACACAGGCTTGCTGAATGGAAACAAAAACAAGACCTATATATATGCTGTCTACAAGAGACCCACTTCAGACCTAGGGACACATTCAGACTGAAAGTGAGGGGTTGGAAAAAGATATTCCATGCAAATGGAAATCAAAAGAAAGCTGGAGTAGCAAAACTCATATCAGATAAAATAGACTTTAAAATAAAGAATGTTACAAGAGACAAGGAAGGACACTACATAATGATCAAGGGATCAATCCAAGTAGATATAACAATTATAAATATATATGCATCCAGCATAGGAGCACTTTAATACATAAGGCAACTGCTAACAGCTATAAAAGAGGAAATCGACAGTAACACAATAATAGTGGGGGACTTTAACACCTCACCTACACCAATGGACAGATCATCGAAAATGAAAATAAATAAGGAAACAGAAGCTTTAAATGACACAATAGACCAGAGAGATTTATTTGATATTTATAGGATATTCCATTCAAAAACAACAGATTACACATTCTTCTCAAGTGTGCATGGAACATTCTGCAGGATAGATCATATACTGGGTCACAAATCAAGCCTCAGTAAATTTAAGAAAATTGAAATCATATCAAGCATCTTTTCTGACCACAATGCTATGAGATTAGAAATGAATAACAGGGAAAGAAACGTAAAAAAACACAAACACATAGAGGCTAAACAATACGTTACTAAATAGCCAAAAGATCACTGAAGTAATTAAAGAGGAAATCAAAGGATACCTAGAGACAAATGACAATGAAAACACCACAGTCCAAAACCTAAGAGATGCAGCAAAAGCAGTTCTAAGAGGGAAGTATATAGCTGTATGATCCTACCTCAAGAAACAAGAAAAATCTCAAATAAACAATCTAACCTAACACCTAAAGGAACTAGAGAAAGAAGAACAAACAAAATCCAAAGTCAGCAGAAGGAAAGAAATCATAAAGATCAGAGCAGAAATTAGTGAAATAGAAATGAAGAAACAATAGCAAAGATTAGTAAAACTAAAAGCTTGTTCTTTGTTTTGAGAAGATAAACAAAATTGAAAAATCATTAGGCAGACTCATTAAGAAAAAGAGGGAGAGGACTCAAATCAGTAAAATTAGAAATGAAAAAGGAGAAATTACAACAGACACCACAGAAATACAAAGCATCCAAAGAGACTACTACAAGCAACTCTAGGCCAATAAAATGGAGAACCTGGAAGAAATGGACAAATTTATAGAAAGGTATAATCTTCCAAGACTGAACCAGGAAGTAATAGAAAATATGAACAGACCAATCACAAGTAAGGAAATTGAAACTGTGATTAAAAATCTTCCAACAAACAAAAGTCCAGGAACAGATGGCTTCACAGGTGAATTCTATCAAACATTTAGAGAAGAACTAGCACCCATCCTTCTCAAACTCTTCCAAAAAATTTTGGAGGAAGGAACACTCCCAAACTGATTCTATGAGGCCACCATCACCCTGATACCAAAACCAGACAAAGATACTACAAAAAAAGAAAATTACAGAACAATATCACTGATGAATATAGATGCAAATATCCGCAACAAAATACTAGCAAACAGAATCCAACAACACATTAAAAGAATCATACACCATGATCAAGTGGGATTTATCCCAGGGATGCAAGGATTCTTCAATATACACAAATCAATCAATGTGATACACCATATTAACAAATTGAAGAAGAAAAACCATATGATCATCTCAGTAGGTGCAGAAAAAGCTTTTGACAAAATTCAACACTCATTTATTATAAAAACTTTCCAGAAAGTGGGCATAGAGGGAACCTACCTCAACATAATAAAGGCCATATACGACAAACCCACAGAAAACATCATTCTCAATGGTGAAAAATAAAAGCAATTCCTCTAAGATCAGGACAAGACAAGGATGTCCACTCTTACCACTATTATTCAACATAGTTTTGGAAGTCCTAGCCTCAGCAATCAGAGAAGACAAAGAAATAAAAGGAATACAAATTGGAAAAGAAGAAGTAAAACAACGAAACACTCCCATTTACCATTGCAACAAAAAGAATAAAATACCTAGGAATAAACCTACCTAGGGAGAGAAAAGACCTGTATGCAGAAAACTAAGGCACTGAGAAAGAAACTAAAAATGATACCAACAGATGGAGAGATATACCATGTTCTTGGATTGGAAGAATAAATATTGTGAAAATGACTAAAATACCCAAAGCAATCTACATATTCAATGCAATCCTTATCAAATTACCAATGGCATTTTTTAAGGAACTAGAACAAAAATATCTTAAAATTTGTATGGAGACACAAAAGACCCCGAATAGCCAAAGTAGTCTTGAGGGAAAAAAATGGAGCTGGAGGAATCAGACTCCCTGACTTCAGACTATACTACAAAGCTATAGTAATCAAGACAGTATGGTAGTGGCACAAAAACAGAAACATAGATCAATGGAACAAGATAGAAAGCCCAGAGATAAACCCATGCACCTGTGGTCAACTAATCTATGACAAAGGAAGCAAGGATATACAATGGAGAAAAGACAGTGTCTTCAATAAGTGGTGCTAGGAAAACTGGACAGCTACATGGAAAAGAATGAAAGTAGAACACTCCCTAACACCATTCACAAAAATAAACTCAAAGTGGGTTAGAGACCTAAATGTAAGACTGGGCACTGTAAAATTCTTAGAGGCAAACATAGGAAGAACACTCTTTGACATAAATCACAGCAAGATCTTTTTTGATCCACCTCCTAGAGTAATGAAAATAAAAACAAAAATAAACAAATGGGACCTAATGAAACTTAAAAGCTTTTGCACAGTAAAGGAAACCATAAACAAGACGAAAATACAACCCTCAGAATGGGAGAAAGTATTTGCAAACAAATGAACAGACAATGGATTAGTCTCCAAAATATATAAACAGCTCATGCAGCTCAATATTAAGAAAACAACCCAATCCAAAAATGGGCAGAAGACCTAAATAGACAGTTCTCCAAAGTAGACATACAGATGGTTAAGAAGCACATGAAAAGCTGCTCAACATCACTCATTATTAGAGAAATGAAAATCAAAACTACAATGATGTATCACCTACACCAGTTAGAATGGGCATTATCAGAAAATCTACAAACAACAAATGCTGGAGAGGGTGTGGAGAAAAGGGAACCCTCTTGCACTGTTGGTGGGAATGTAAATTGATACAGCCACTATGGAGAACACTATGGAGGTTCCTTAAAAAACGAAAAATAGAAATACCATATGATCTAGCAATCCCAGTACTGGGCATATACCCAGAGAAAACCCTAATTCAAAAATACACATGCACCCCAGTGTTCATTGTGGCACTATTTACAATAGCCAGGTCATGGTAACAACCTACATGCCCATTGACATATGAAAGGTTAAAGAAGACGTGGTACATATATACAATGGAATATTACTCAGCCATAAGAAGGAAAGAAATTGGGTCATTTGTCGAGACTTGGATGGATCTAGAGACTGTCATACATAGTGAAGTAAGTCAGAAAGAGAAAAACAAATATCATATATTAACGCATATATGTGGAACCTAGAAAAATGGTACAGATGAACCGGCTTGCAGGGCAGAAATTGAGACACAGATGTAGAGAATAAATGTATGGACACCAAGGGGGGAAAGCGGTGGGGGGGTGTGGATGGTGGTGTGATGAATTGGGCGATTGGGATTGATATGTATACAATGATGTGTATAAAATTGATGACTTATAAGAACCTGCTGTGTAACAAATAAATTAAATTTAATTTAAAAAAAGAAGGAACTAGGTTACCTAGGGGGAGATGGAAGTCCCAAACCTTCAAAATACACAACAAAAGAAATAGTGGAAAATGTCAAAGTATCCCAGTTTATTTCTGAAGCAAGTTAATATGTGACTATACTTATTATTTCTACAGGGTGCTTATATTTTGACTGATTGCTTATTTGGAGTTATCAGTTTCAATAAACTATTATCCCAATTCATAACTGGAGTTTAGAATGGGTCAGACCAAGGTTGACTGGAACCCATACCTGACTGCTGGCTAGAAGGGCAGGACAGGAATATGGGATATGAGAATATAAGATGAGACCCAAGGAGGTCTGCCACTTGGTTCTGACAGACAGTACAGACACAAAGAGCAGCAAATTAGTCCCAAGTAGACGTTACTCATCCAGCAATAGGAACTGGGATTTAGGATGGAGCCGAGGTTCTGCCAGGACTCAGTGATCAGTCAGAATTCTAGACCTGGAGGAATGGTATAGAAATCCAGGCAGAGACTTAGATAGGTAGAAGACCAAGATCTAGTTATAGGAACTAGGACACCTATTGCAATTTGATTCCCAAAAAATAGGGTGAGAACCAGAGTACAGGTCAGCATGGGGACACCAGCAAGGCACCTTAATTTTGACACCAGCAAGGCGGGTAAGCTATTGGCTGGCCTAGGACTCCCTTTCTTTCTCCTGCCAAGGAACCTCATCCATCTCAGAGTTTGAGGGAGCTTTATACCTAGATTTGAGAGTTAAAAGGCTCAGAAAGGTTTAGATGCAAGGGACCTGGTACACCATTCTCCCTATAGGATGGCAAATGTCATTGCCATCTGTTTATTTTGTTTTTGCATTTAAGTTAATCAGGTCTAGCAGCAAAACATTTCAAAAATGCTTTAAGAAAAGTATTTTTCTGACAGTGTTGAATTGATTCATCATTTTCTTTTACAAGAGTTTATCACTAGCCCATAATAGAGCTTGTCCTAGATATTATACTTTCCTTAAGACACCCCTATACAATCCTGCCACTGTGACTGGTTGTCATCCCACAGTAGGGGCAGTGATTTCATCCATCACGTAAAGATTCGAGTCTCACCAAATGACAGAAGTTAGGTACTACTCACTTTTCCCCAGGACAAATTTAAGGAGAAGGAAAGCAATTAAGAATCACCTAGATCACCTAAGGGGGAAAATATTTAAAAAATAATAAAAGTTGATTTCTGTGATATAAGTTATCCCCAGGCTAGATTGAAGCAATGTAGCCTCCCTGGGGCTTCATTTGTCCACCACCTGGAAGTGTCAGTTGGTACAGATTGGAGCAGCTGTCTGCTTAAAGGCATTGGCCACATGGAGCCTGTGACATCTGTGGTTTTTGGTCTTTAATGACTGTGTACTTGATTCTAGTTTCGAGATGTGTATTTATCCAGTGTGGGATTTGGAAGATAGTTTAAAAGTGATATTTAAAAAAATATAAGTAAATTGAATCTCTGTGCTTGCATTTACTCTGTGTCACATTTAGTCAGCATTTTACAAAAAATATATCAAAATTAATAATATAGAATGTAACTGGATTTCTTGTTCAATGTTTGAGTAGAAAGTTAAGGAAAGATAGAACCTGAAGGGGGGCATCCCGACATCATTTTGTCCAGTGTTATGGGTTGAATTGTGACCCTCCCCTCTCAGAAAAAAAAAAGATATGTCAAGCTTAATCCCTGTGGCTTGTACCTGACTGCGACTTTATTTGGAAATAAGGTCTCTGCAGGTGTAATCAACTTAAGATGAGGTCATAATGGATGACTGGGGTCCTGACAAGAGGGTAATTGGACACATGCAGACACAAAGAAGGTGGCCACGTGAAGACAAAGGCCGAGATTGGAATTATGCTACCACAAACCAAGGAAAGCCTGGGGCCACCAGAAGTTGGAGGGAGCAAGGAAGGATCCACTCATAGAGGCTGAAGAGGGAGAATGACACTGCCAACACCTTGATTTCAGACTTCTGGCTCTAGAACTGTGAGGGAATAAGATTTTGTGGTTTTAAGCCACCCAGTTAATAGTGCTTTTCTTCATAGCGGCCCTTGGAAATGAATACACTGTTTTGTATCTCTTGTCAGGATTGTATTTAAACAAGGTCAATTAGATTTTAGAGCATACCAGGCAGTTTTTAAGAACTTTGGCTACTGCTGAGTTTGGGGGTTTGGCTTCTGGGAGTGGGAATGCCACAGAGACCTAACCTACCACATAAAAGTACAGGAGAACTACTTGAATAACTCAGGGCACCTAATAATGTTTCTTGGGTGAATGACTGGGTTTTTGGAGCCACTGTTTTTTTATTTTTTTTTAATTTCTTGTTTATGTATATCTCAGAAACGTTTCAAGTGTCAAAAGAGGAGAGTCAGACTTTTCAATCATTCTGGTTATGTTCATTAGTAACTGATTAAAAATGTGGGAGTAATGCTGTGTGTGGAATTAGCTGGTTTGCTTTTGAGCAGGTTTCAAATCCATTTGTGACAATCTGGGCTATATCTTCCCCCCAACAAGGGTTTTAACTATTAATTATTACAGATTCTAGCACAGATTCTGCTAAAATCTTAGTAAATAAGAAAGCATTATTGTTTTCATCCATGGTAGATTTATTAGCAGTCTGATATCAGTGATCACTTGCTCACCATTCAATAAGAAAGGTCTATTATGGGAGTCTTTATAATAACATTAGAGATAAACAGTTGAGGCGCTTGTATTACAAATGTTAAGATCTCTTAGGATAGTAGTAGGGAGCATGGTAGTTAATTTCATAATTTCATTTTATTGGCAGAAACAAAGAGACAGAAATATAAAGCCTTATCCTACAGAAATATTACCTCTTTGTCATCTCCTGACTTTCAGTGCCTTATGCCCTGCAGGAGCAACTGTGTTTTGGTGTAGGACACATATGGGCTTTTTTTTTTTTTTTCTTTTTTCCCATTTTCATTACTCTGCTTCTCTGGCCATCACTGCTCATAACACCAGGTGTTCCCAAGATGGGAGGTTCACTCATTTAGAAATTATAAGGGGTTAGAAGGTTCAGAAAGTCAGGGGACGAGAATTTGCTGGATATTTTTGGAGATAATTAGTCGTAGAAATTATGCTAGCAGCACATTTACATTCACTTTTGTAGGGAATCAATTTATTCAGTAAAAATAACTAAGAATTAAAGTAGGTAAGTTATTAGGGTTTTGCAGAAATAAATTAAAACCTATATATTTCAGAAGGTTGCAAATCCGACGTCTAGTGTTTCCAGATACAGATATTTTCTGTTTGGCATTATTGTTAATTGAACAATAAAACCTATATTTTCAAACTGCAATGGCAGAATCATATTAGAAGATGTAACTGCAATATGAACATTTCTGCATTTTTTGGTTTTACTTAGAATGTGACTGTAGTAACTGAGTCTTGTTAGAAAAGATACGAACTGATGCAATTTATACTTAGAGAAAAGTGAAAGCCACATGAGCTGTGACAGTCAGAAGCCCAGGATTGGGTATGAGATTATTTAAACTCTCTGAAAGTAAGAGACAAGTAGTGGAAGAAGGGCAAGAAATTCAGTGCACACGGTTTGACAGTATCTGTAAATAATGGTTATACATTCTCTTTCTGTTGTTATTATTTAAAGCCAGATAGTAGACAGGAGCTATAAAAACAGCTGGCCAGGAAAACTTCTCTTTTTTCACTTCTAAAAACTTACTGAACATTTTAAATGCCAAGATCCAGGATCTCAGTGACTATATATACAAAGATTGATTATAGAAGGTGCACACACACACACACACACACACACACACCCTTTAGTCTCCAGAGTTTTTCATCTCATTTAATTGAGAATACCGTGTTATAAGTTGGCGTATAATTTATCATTTAGTAGATGAAAAAATAGGTCAGAAACATTAGCCCCCAAGCAGAATTTAGTCTAATTCCCATTGTGCCTATGTTAAAATCAACTATTTTAAGCTTCGTCTCCAGTTACAGAGTATTAGATTTGGAAAGGACCAGAGAAACAACCAATCTTAGCCTTTTCTTTTTATATTTTCATTCATCCTTTGGACCAATTATTGAATGCCTATTATGTGCCAGGCTCATTCATAGATGTTAGGGGATATAATGGTGAATACAATAGTCTCTGTTCTCAAAAATCTCATAATCCAGGGCCGTGCCTCTCAGACTTTAATATGTATACAGATCAACTGGGAAATGCCAGTTAAAGTGTAGACTTTAATGCATAATCCAGTCAGTTTAGGGCAGGGCCTGAGAGTCTGCATTTCTAACAAGCTGTTAGGTGATGCCCACACAGGTGGACCACACTTTGAAACACAAGGATTTGGAGGGTGAATACGTGAGAAACATGTCTAAAGAGGCCAAATGGCCTGTCAAATATCACACAACAAACTAATGATAAAGCCCAGATTCCTGGCTCTTAGCCTAGTGCCCCTTCTATTCCTTCAAACTACTCTGAAGATCAGAGTTTATTTATTATTTGGCTTATGAGTCAAAGTTTGAAGTGCTTATAATTGTTGAACTTAAATTTAGGTAAGAGTTGCAAATTTCTCTTTGCATTGGAAGATGTATTAAAAAGGGTATGCTTGGAAAGGTGGCCCTGCCACAGAAATTCTAGAATGCAGGGGAAAGATGCCCAAATCCAAGAAAGATCCACAGTGTGGGTAAACACCATCCATTACTGCATGTATTCATTTGTACAAGAAACATTTATTCGCAGGCTGCTCTATGCATGGACGATAATCTTTATGCACTTCTATACACGTAATACATTGGACAGTGCTAAGAACACAAAGAAATGCCCATGAAGTCCTTTTGGCTGAATGATAGCAATGAATAGATATCATGGAAGATCAAATGCACTGTTTGAACCCTCTCCTGAAGAAATTTGAGATCTAGTTGTAAGAACAAACCTTATTTTTTTTACATCAGTCCCCGAGAATAATTCCTACATATGAGCAAGCTTATGATCTTGTGATATAAACTATTAATAAGTGCTGGAGGAATTTGAAGTTGTGGAAAGTTAAGTATAGACTGGGACTCATCAGAAGTCTTCATAAAGGACATGAAAATTGAGCTAAAGTATTTATAAAGAGATTGGAGGATGGGGGATTGATTGGGGAGGCACTGTGAGAATATTTAAAGTAGGGGGACCTCATGGATGAAGGTGCAGAGATAGCAGTGACTCTGAGAAGTTTAGCTGATGGTAGATTGACCTGGTATGGAGGGATTTGGAGTGTGGAGGTCCTAATGTTAAGGAAAGCTATATATTATATCAATACAGGATGGACCTCCTTAAGAAATGTTCTGTATAAACACAGAGAACGTACAACACAGAAGTTTTTACTTTGTTCTGACTTCTCCTTGGATAATTATTCTAATGTTAACATATTATCATCACCCTATTAAGATTATCACTCAACTTAGGAGTCCACTTAATCTAACAGTAAGATGTAGAAAGTAATATGAACTATATGGCAACTTAAAAATATTTCTATGTTTTATTGACTTCAAGGGGTGTGGCTTTAAGTAAGCTCTCTAATATCCATTTATCCAGGTTTTTTTGGTAGAAAAACAATCTTTTAAATGCATAGCAATCACCAACGTTGTCTTGTAATACATTAGAAGACCATGACAGCTACCCAGTACAATCTTATATTTATAACTCTTCAGAGAATAAAAGTATTGAACATTCTGTACATTATTTCCATAGTATGTCTAAGGTTACTACTAAACACTTAATGATGGAAAGATAATCAACAGAGATTTACATTTTATTGTGAAAGTTTTTAACATAAATCTCTATAAATTTCCATTTAACATAGATTTGACCTAGGAATGACTTAGAAGATTATAAGAGGAATGAGAGGGTCAATCACTTGGCCAGTGTAAATGGAGGCCAAAATAACCCATTGATAATAGTTGATGTCTTCTTAAATTCCTGAATATGCTTTTCTGAATTTATTGTGAACTTGACTCAAATGCTTGTCAATCTTTAAGAGTATTAATTACTTGGAATTCTCCATGCTGCCTTCTTTGACTGTCCACTCAAATGTTCTATTTTCTTTTGCAAATGCAGTTTTGAATCTTTCTGATCAAACTCCTAATTTACTAGCACAAGTGGAAATTCAGTTTTATCCCATCTAAAGGAGGAGCAGAGAAGGTATTCTTTGGAAATCACTGTAATGAGTACTTTGCACTTTATGGAATTTATCTTCTTGTTTGTGTACAGACTGTGTTGATCATACAAGGCTCAACCCATTCTATTTCTTCATATATTTCTCTACTTTGGAGGTTAGCGCCTCTCACATTTCCTCACACTGAGCCTACAAGATAGAAATCCCTTGAGTCCCTCTACATTTTGTTCGCTTCCTTTAACTCTTGGCAGCTTCAGTTCTGTCTCTGGCAGCTGCTGGGGAAGCCTCTTTTTTAACCTTCCCTGACAGGCCCTGAGATAATTCTGGGAAGCTTTACTAACTTGCCCTTCTAACCTCCTAGTGTTGCTTTCCTTTGCAGATGTTTTGCTGTGCTTTTCATAACCATAAATGTATTTCAGATGGACCACTGTAGTTTACAGTTGCTGTAGTCTTTCTCATGCTGAGGTTCTGAACACGTTTTAACAGCTGCTAAAGAGACTGGCAAAAAGCTTTGATTGCTAATTCTGTGCTAAACTGCTTTTCACAATGGGACATTCTATAATATTTGATACAGTCTTTAAAATAAATTATTTCTACCTTATATTATTACTGCTTGTATCATACTCGTTCCCAGGTTTAAAAAGATTCCATGTCTGTACATTCCTAAATGGGCTTGGTTTTATTTAAAGCTCTATAGAGAAGTTAGAGGTTCCCAAGGGAATATGGAAGTTATGATAGAAAAACAGGTAAAAGTGGTCTCAGTGGGTCAAGTGAGTTGACACATAAGTATAGTAAACTGTACCTTCTGGAAGCATTATTTCTATAAAGGTGAAAGTTTGCTCTCTGGGCTCTAATTTGTAAATAGGTAGAAGGAAGGCTGCTGGGTAAAATCTGAGGCAACAGAGTCAGATGTTCTTAGTGTGTTTCCAGTGTCCTGGGGTTGCGGGGGAGCTGTTCAGTAGTCTGGTGTGAGGTGATGAAGATGTGCTCAGAATCTCACAAATAAATCCACACTGCAGTGAACCCACGGCCAGATAATGGAGAGCACATCATGTGTGTGACAAGAAGGGAGATGCCACATTATAATGAGGCAATCATTGAAAACCATCTGAACTACAACTGCTAAAGTTTGCTTTGCAAGTTACGTTTGATCTGCTAATGCCTCCAAATGATTTCTCACTTAGTTATCTAACCAAAAATTTTTAACATTCTAATAGGAGAACTGAGGTATATTTTACCCGGTTTTTCGACTCACAATTTGTCAACTAAGGTTTTTTATTTATTTATTTTTTATTTTTAGTTACATTGGGTCTTCGTTGCTGCGCGCAGGCTTTCTCCAGTTGCAGCGAGCGAGGGCTACTCTTTGTTGTGGTGCGTGGGCTTCTCACTGTGGTGGCTTCTCTTGTTGTGGAGCACAGGCTCTAGGTGCACGGGCTTCAGTAGTTGTGGCACATGGGCTTCAGTAGTGGCTCTCCAGCTCTAGAGTTCAGGCTCAGTAGTTGTGGTTCATGGGCTTAGTTGCTCCGCGGCATGTGGGATCTTCCCGGACCAGGGCTCAAACCCATGTTCCCTGCATTGACAGGCGGATTCTTAACCACTACGCCACCAAGGAAGTCCTGTCAACTAAGTTTTGTTGGTGGATTTCTTATTATAAAGATATTTAGATCATAAATAACAAGTTAATAAATTGAACAATTTATTGAAAAACCATGCAGAATTTCAATGTATGTTAGTTTTCATCAGTGCACTGACCCTTCACCACCATCAGTTATATCCCTGATTTTTAAATATATACCAATATACCCCTGAATTTAAAAAATCTTAATAAACTGGAAATGGAAAATAATTCAATAATATGATAAACACCAACTCCATATTTAACAGTGAAACATTAGAACATTATTTTAGAAGTATATTCACATTAGCATACTCATTCTATTATATAGTAATAAGTTTATGATAATAAAGGGTTTCATAGTCAAATAAATTTGGGAAGTGCTGGGTTAAAGTTTTTCCTTTAATGCAGGACTTCTCAGAACCTTCAATATGTTAATAGTCTCTGGGACTCTAATAAAAACATATAATTTGGTGGTATCAGAAATGCATTTGACCAAAGAAATTTTGTTCTAGAGCATCTCCAGTGAGCAGGGCTCCAAGGAATATGTCTAGGCAAACATTGACAGCACATTCAGCAGACAAAAGCTAGTATGTACTAACTTTCTGTCAGCAATTACTCTAGTCTAATTCACCACAGATAGGTGTCATGCTATGACGTGGTTAGAGTTCATTGTGCATCAGAATCAGCTGGGGATGTTTGTCAAAATTCAGATTCCTAGCCGGCACTCTGATTCAGCAAATCTGGCCCGAGTTACAGGAATCTGCCTGTTAACAAGCATCAAGTGAGGCTTCTGATGTAGGTGTCTAGAGCTGATACTTTGAGAGACACCATATTAGAAAGCTTGGGTCAATTAATAAATAAGAAAAGATTAATGTAATTAATTATATAACTTTGAAACCAGAAGTTTAATAACACTGATATTGCCTGTTGCGACTGGGACATTATGAAAATTTATTGACAAAAGGGCAACTAGGCATGGATAAAGATGTTACATTCACTTGACATATATTAATCAACTTTAATACTCATAGGCCAAGCAGGGACTCACTGACTCCCTATTGCCTTAAAGTATTTGTGTAATCTACACTTTTGATCATGTGGCACATAACTGAAAGCCATGAAGATGCCTCTTCCCTTGATAAACCTCAACTTATACTTGCCCTTCTGGCAATGATTGCAGTTCTCTAGAGCATGGTATTTTGTGCTTCATGTCTCTGCTCATGCTGTTCCCCTTGTCTGAAATGTCTTTTTCCCTGTTTCTTCCCATGCTAATTTGTTCTCTGTTGAGTATGAGTGTGTGTGTGGATTCTTTAGAATGGGCATAATATTTATGTAGCTAAAGGGGTGATGATTGAGGCTAGTAAAGTACATGCAGATGTGTAGTTGTTGGGCCAGGAATAGTATGTTAGTCTGAAATAAGTATTAAAGACCTAAATGTAAGGCCAGACACTATAAAACTCTTAGAGGAAAACATAGGCAGAACACTCTATGACATAAATCACAGTAAGATCCTTTTGACCCACCTCCTAGAGAAATGGAAATAAAAAAAATAAACAAATGGGACCTAATGAAATTTGAAAGCTTTTGCATAGCAAAGGAAACCATGAACAAGACGAAAAGACAGCCCTCTGAATGGGAGAAAATATTTGCAAGTGAAGCAATGGACAAAGGATTAATCTCCAATATATACAAGCAGCTCATGCAGCTCAATATCTAAAGAACAAACAACCCAATCCAAAAATGGGCAGAAGACCTAAATCGACATTTCTCCAAAGAAGATATACAGATTGCCAACAAACCCATGAAAGGATGCTCAACATCACTAATCATTAGAGGAATGCACATCAAAACTACAATGAGGTATCACCTCACACCAGTCAGAATGGCCATCATCAAAAAGTCTGCAATCAATAAATGCTGGACAGGGTGTGGAGAAAAGGGAACCCTCTTGCACTGTTGGTGGGAATGTAAATTGATACAGCCACTATGGAGAACAGTATGGAGATTCCTTAAAAAACTAAAAATAGACCTACCATATGACCCAGCAATCCCACTACTAGACATATATCCTGAGAAAACCATAATTCAATAAGTCATGTACCACAATGTTCATCGCAGCTCTATATACAATATCCAGGACATGGAAGCAACCTAAGTGTCCAATGACAGATGAATGGATAAAGAAGATGTGGCACATATATACAATGGAATATTACTCAGCCATAAAAAAGAATGAAATTGAGTTATTTGTAGTGAAGTGGATGGACCTAGAGACTGTCCTACAGAATGAATTAAGTCAGAAAAAGAAAAACAAATACCATATGCTAACACATATATATGGAATCTAAAAAAAAAAAAAAAAAGGTTCTGAAGAACCTAGGGGCAGGACAGGAATAAAGATGAAGACGTAGAGAATGGACTTGTGGACATGGGGAGGGGGAAGGGTAAGCTAGGACCAAGTGAGAGTGTAGCATTGACTTATATACACTACCAAATGTAAAATAGATAGCTAGTGGGAAGCAGCTGCATAGCATGGGGAGATCAGCTCGGTGCTTTGTGAACACCTTGAGGGGTGGGATAGGGACTGTGGGAGGAAGACACAAGAGGGAGGAGATATGGGGATATATGTATATGTATAGCTGATTCACTTTGTTATAAAGTAGAAACTAACACACCACTATAAAGCAATTATACCCCAATAAAGATGTTTTTAAAAATAATTAAATAAATAAAGATAGCCTGAAATTCCATGGCAGGTTCAGAAGGACTCAGGTGATCCAGGAAGCTACAGATACATAGCAGTTCAGGAAAGTATTACTATGAGGAAGAGAAGTACCTGAAATTGTGCTGTTTCCAAGATACTCTTTTTTCACCTCATTGAATTTTGCTGATCACTGAATCTGCTTTGCTTGTGTGTTGGTAATAACTTCATTCATTTTTTGTTAATTTTCCTACCTGTATGGGTCTGTCTCAGCAATAGTGCTTTACTGTGCATTAATAATGATTACTGGTTACTGACTGAATGGGATGGCTCTTTCTACCAGGTCGGCATACATCTTCAGATTTCAGTCAAAACACTTATTTTTAATCCTTCTGAAAATAAAAAACATGATGCTTTGCAGTTATTTCAATCACCACTACTTCTTTTCAATCTTCAGCTCAAGGAAGCAGCATATCTTGCCATCTCCTCCACGAAAATCTTCAGTAAAAGGCGAAAGATTTATGCGTTTTGAAGAGAAACCACACAATTGCCATCTCCTTATTCACATTTGGTGCTACAATTTTTGTCAAGATGCCAGTTATCTGCCATGATAGACATATATTGGTAGATGGACTGTGGTCATAAAGTTTGATAATGGTGAAGAATTCTATTTAAGTTTTTTAGAGATGTTAGACTTTACTCCCTTCTAGTATGAGACCTGTTTCCGGAGAAAAGAAAAGAAAGGATATTGCATTTAGTTATGATTCATGAATGTCAGGATTTAAGTGTTTTAGCGCTTTGTGGGAGCGGAAGAGGTAGTGGAAACAGGAAGTCAGGCTGCCATAAACACATGCATAACAAATAATTAATTGACTACAGATGTGAGGGAACCTACAGAGAACATTAGAAAATACTATTGTACATGAAATGTATTAACGTTAATATTGTGAACAGCTGGATGGCTGAATGTTTGATAACGAAGCAAGTCATTTTAATTTGATCTAAACTTCAGCTTTTAATTGAATTTATAAGAACATGGGAAAAATTAACAGACAGATTCTGACAATCCAAAAATAATGTTTTGGCTCAGAGTCTAAGCTTCTCTCTAAATTTGGGGAATCTGGCTCTGGATAAAGATGGAGCAAAGAAAAATCCTGCTATAATACCAAGTACAGCAGATCTATGTCTCTGATTTTAAATAAATGCAGATTGTCATTGTTTGTCAGAAAAGTAACTATTTCTTTGGACATAATCATATCTTACAGTGACTAACAAGTCAGCTCTAATTATTAAATAGTTGGTTGAATCAGCTGCGTGACGTTTTCCTCTGTGAAATGTCAAGAACATCACGTAGAATCATTTTTTCAAAGACCTTCAAAGTGGAACAGTGTGAGGAGGCCAGAGATGAATCTTAGTTGTTAACAGACCCCAGAAGAACTGGGCAAGAAACTTTTTTTTTTTTATAATGGGACCCTGTGTCTTTTGACTAAGGCTGGCGAAGACTTATGTGTTCAAAGTTGCTGCTTCCTACAAGAAATATAAAAGATCATCAGTTTTCTTTTCCTGAAAAGGGTACCCTGAGCAATCACATTTGTATCCCAATAACCTCAATGTATAACCTAACCTGTCGCTGTTCTGCATCCTCAGATGAAATGTTCATCATCTTACTCCATCATTCAGTAGAACAATGCAAGGCAAAACAGACTATTCATGGTGGAAGATATGAATCATATTTCGGAGAAGAGGGGGTGCCTAAAGATGAAGTATAGTCTTTCTTCCGCTTGCAGAGGTGATGGATCTCTTCTGCCCCTCTTTTTTCTTATAAAAGAACAGATTCAGTTGTTTTCACCCAGTTCCCAAATCACACCAAGCTGAAAGTTTACTTTTTCAAAAATGGTGGACCAGATTTTCTCAAATAAGGAAATAGCCAGCTCAACAGTCATCTACTTCAAGGAGTTTCCCTAATTATCATTATCCCAGTTGATTTCTCCTTTTGCTTGCATCCTGAAGCATCTTACATACAATTTGAAAGCGTTATCAGATATTTTTATTCTTTTCTTTTACATTGTCTATCTTGGATCTCATTCTAAATAAGGCATTCTCTCGCTTTTATGTTTTGCATTTTCTATAGTGTCTAGAAAATGGCTATGTATACTATAGGAGCTTAATAGAAATGATCGGAGCAACATGTTCATCAATGTCCTTGGGTAGCCTCTATATTGGCAAAGGGTATTTGAAAAACTATTTAGCATCCAATAAAAAGTGTGGAAGTTATTTTTCCTTGGTAGAAACATTATATAGGAGTTCTGTGACTTGCACATTTTGATATATTATTTATTATGTAAATCATTGGTTGGCATTGGTAAGTTCATGGAGATATGAATTCCTTTTTAAATGACTTTTAAGTAACTTTCAAATAACTTTGAAAAATGCATCAATGAAGGCTTCAAACATTAGGGATATAGTAATATCTTAAAAGGAACATATCCAAAATGTAGAAAATAATCACTCTAACTGAAGAGGTTGTGATCAAACTAGCACCAGATTTTTTTGGATAATTAGTATACTGGTATCTGCTGATATAAATGAAGGGCTCTAACAATTATTTTGGTTAATTATGGTTGGTGATACAGAGTAGAGGAGGATACAGAAATATACAGCTGCTATGGAAGCCCAGGAATGAAAGGGATTTTGGAAGATACAGTCAGTTTCTGATTATCTATGTATAGTAATTCACACCCCATGACATATTTTAAATTTCATCACTGACTAGCTTTCCTTTGTTACCCAGCCTCACCTTTTCCCTCTATCAGTTTTGTGGTCTTTGGAAACTTCCACTTAGATGGGTATCTAGATTCAACAAAATATAACCAGCAAGGTGACTTTCTGGAGGAAATAACTGCATGGAATGAAAAGCAAAACACGTAGTTATAACATAGTAGATTCCAGGTGATTCTGTGCTCATGTGGAATAGCTTAGGCATTGTGAAAGTTCCTCTCACAACATAGGTTATTTACCAACCTTATTTGCATCAGTTTGTAGCACTCAACTGGGTGAACTAATTCGGAATTCTTTGCAAAGAATATTGAATGTCATTCACTCTTACTATAGATATTGGCCATGCAGAATTTAGACCCCATGAGACATTATATATTTTCAATCTATTTCATCAGCTGCTGGATAACGTGTACAAAAAGTTCTTCAGAATGAACGCAGCCATATTGATAGATTGAAAATTCCTAAAGGAGACTTCTCTGTTCTGGCCCCTGTATGGAATACACTCAAAGTAAAGGGAAAGGATTAGATGATTAGAGAATTAGATGTGGAATAAGTGAGGTGAGGGATGCTGACTGTAACCCCCTCCCCATTACCTTTATTAATTTTTTTCTAAAGTGTAGTATTAATGGAATGTCCTTCATGGACATTATCTGACTAAAAATTTGTTAAGAGCTAGATGATGGAGAATAGTGCCTTCTTGGATTGATTTTTTCTTTCATCTGATCATTCTTTTTTGTGTATTTGTCTTGTCTCCTCACAAGCACTTTCAGGACTGTGAGCATAGCTTCCTTATCATTTCTATTCCCCAGAGGCTGGGCAGAGTGGCATGTACTTACTACATAGTTGATCAATGTTGTTTGCATGAATGAATAACCTGATGAATCTATGTTTTCTTCATGCACATCAATATCTATTTCATTCATGACAGATAGTTTGCCTTTTCTTAAGGAAACCAGGAGACCGAGGCTTCCATGGCCAACTCTAATATTTGTCACTCTCAATATGAAGGGGTTCTTCTAATATCTTACTTCCAATACCCTTTCCTCTTGTTCTTTTTGTTGTGGGACTTCTTTTCTATCTCTTTTATTATGTTTGTACTTCATCATAAAATTTAAAAAAAAGGTTAGCTCTCTAAAAGACATCCTACAATTTCTTCTTATCCTTTCCAAACTTGGTTACCAATATGCATACCTTGCTATCATAATGTAGCAATTTTATTTTAAAATAGCATTAAGTATTTATTTATATTTTCTTTTTGGCAACCATCTTTAAACTTTTAAGTAGCTGTGACTGTGTTGAATGTATAAGTTAATGAATGAGTGGATCTTGAATTTGATGTATAAACATTAGAACAAAGTTCATGGAAGTGTCTGGCTGACCTTGTACATTACAGGAGTCCAAATTCTATAGTATACTTTTTCCTCTTTTCTAATTTAAGTAGAGAAAAGGGACTTCTTTATAGTTTCTGTTAGCTCCATAAAGGCAGAGACCATGGCTTTCATCTCCATTCTCCAGAACAGTGCTTAAAACATAGTAGATCATCAATGAAGATTTCTAGAAGGAATGAATGCAAATGAAGGTAATGTGATCAAGTAGCCACACTGATCTTCTAACTGTCCTCAAACCTGCTAATTAATTTTCCACCTCAGGGCCTTTGTACTTACTGTTTCCTCTGTTCTGAATGCTCTAGATACCCATGCAGGTGATTCAGTTATACATTTATGAATTACTTTACTATTACACGAAGTGAGCAAAAAAAATTAATAACATCACTGATTATTAGCTTTAACTTCCAGCTTGATTCATGGAGATTCATGGGGATGAGCAGCATAAATGGGGGACATAGAGATATCTATGATCTCAACTCTGTGTCATCTGTGTACCTCTACTTCTTTCATTCTGCCTTATTACAGGACAACTTTGACATCAATGTGAATGATGGGTTAGAAGGGGATATCATTCATTGAAATAGGGAAATCAGGAGAAGCCTCAAGTATTAAAGGGATGATGATGACTTTAGTTTGGGCATATTGAATCTGATGTAACTATTGGATCCCCAAGTGGCAATATCTTGCTGCAATTGTGATACATAAGTCTGAATCTGAAGTAAGAAGACTGAAAATTATCAGCACAGAGGTGGTAGTTGAACTCAAAGAGAGAGGATACTATCACCTAGGAAGAACTTGCAGCATGAGAAGAAATACAAGCTCCTTGGATCTATGCCCCTCATCACCTCTGAGCAAACCAGGAACCAGCATGCTGTGTTCCTAGATGCCCGCACTGAGTGTGTGTGGGTTTGGGCTGAAGTGTTCCATGGACTGCAGAGCATGGAGCTCAAAGTGATCTGAGAAGCAGTGTCGAAGGATGAAAGTGAAATAGTAGAGACTCAGATAATCCCAACTAAAAGGTCAGTTTGAAGGTGCGAGGCAAAGAGAGAGAATCTGGGCATGAGACAATGATTATGCCAAACCAAGGGCAGTGATCAGAATGTAATAGTATAGATGACGTCACATGGGGAGGTTCCCTGAGGACTGGGGCAGAGCCACCAGGGTCTTTCATACAACACATGCGGCTGAGGTGGAGGGTGGCAAAGAAGTTGCTAAGGGTACTGAGCCAACATAGAACAAGTACTAAATGATGCAAAGATAGAGAAGTTAGATGACCATTGGTGGAGGATTTTGCCAGAACATTTTCATTGCAATGGTGGGAGCAAAAGGCAAACTATAGTAGACTGAGAAGTGATGAGATAGGGAAAAATTGGAAACAACAATGCCAGACTCTTCTAGAGGGAAGGAGAGGGGACCAGTAACTAGAGGATGATGCAGGCTCTAGGCAGGATTTTTGCTTTGTTTATTTTTAGGAGAGATTCTTGAGCATGTGTGTAGCCTGTGAGAAATATCTTGAAAATGAGAAAGAGAGGAGATGGAGGAGGAGAACGAGAGAGATACAGACAGAGAGAGAGAATATGAATGAGAATAACAAACAGGCAAGGTCTTAAGAATTGTAGGGAATGGGGTCAAGAACATGGATGGAAAGATTTGTCTTGAAGCTGAGAAGTGAGACCTTTCTTCAGAGACTGCATTAAAGACTGTAGGGTGTAGAGTAATAAATAGGTTTTGGGGTGTTGAGATGGAAAGTTGAGGGAGTTGGTATTTTATTCTCTTTAAAGAAAAAAGCAAGGCTGAGATAAAAGGGAGTTTTTGTGACAGTAGTTGTTGTACAGATAACTTTGAGAAAGTTGGCAAAGGTTTGGAATAGAAGGATCCAGTAAAGCTGGAAGGGCCTTTACAAATCTCTTACTTCTGTGATATTCAAACTTTTATTTTTTAATCAGCAGAACCAGTTCTCCAAATGAATTCTTTCTAGAAGTCTAGCATATGCAAATCAGAGAGTTCAATGGCTCAGATGGAAGAGGTGGAAACATTATCATATCAAACATTATCATCCTTGCTCCCTACACCTACACATCTTCCTCATTGCCCGATGCAGTTCCAGAAACATCTGTGAGGAATGCCTAGGGCTCCTTTGAGCATGGTTTCTAAACTATGAACCTCACCATTTCATAGATGAGGGATCAAACCCAGAGGAATGAATTGATTTGTCTGGAGAAGAATCAGGACTGGAATCTCCCTCTTCTAAATCCTAGCCAGAACTTTTAAAATTTATTATGCTCTCCTACTGCTTATGGACCTAAAATCAGTTGCCCTCAATAAAAGTCTCCAAGAATCTGGAATTTTAGGCTTTATTTTTCCAACAACATTCCCATTAGATGACTCCATTTTGTACTTCACATTTATTTGTTAAAATATAAAAGGAAATGTCTTTTCCTACCTACCTTAAAACATTTAGATTAAATAAGAAGGTGTGATTTGCATAGAGATCCTTAGAAGGAAGTTGTATTGTATATTCAATATACTTGTGAAAAGCTATAAAGGCTTTTCTGGGGACATCATTAACCAGAACCGGGAATGAAAAGCATTGGAGTATTTTAAAATGCTAAATTACTACATGTAATCTTCAGCAACATTTTTTTTCACCTGGAATTATGTTTCTAAGATTCATCACGTTATTCTGTGTACTTGTAGTTCATTCATTTTCACTGCTATGTAATATTCTATTGTCTGACTATACCACTATTTCTTTATTGCAATTTAGGGGTACATATATATGTGGCAAAATTGGAATATTTATATTCTTATTTTTTCACATCTTTATTGGAGTATAAATGCTTTACAATGTTGTGTTGGTTTCTGCTGTACAACAAAATGAATCAGCTATGCATATACATATATCCCCATATCTCCTCCCTCTTGTGTCTCCCTCCCACACTCCCTATCCCAACCCTCTAGGTGGTCACAAACCAACGAGCTGATCTCCCTGTGCTATGCGGCTGCTTTCCACTAGCTATCTATTTTACATTTGGTAGTGTATATATGTCCATGCCAATCTCTCACTTCGTCCCAGCTTACCCATCCCCCTCCCCATGTCCTCAAGTCCATTCTCTACATCTGCATCTTTATTCCTGTCCTGCCCCTAGGTTCTTCATAACCATTTTTTTTTTAGATTCCATATATATGTGTTAGCATACGGTATTTGTTTTTCTCTTTCTGAAATGATTTTTTAAAATCAGAATAGTAATGACCTCTTAAGGGGAGAGAGGGGTATGGAATTAGAAAGAAGCCTCAGGGCAGCTTTAACATTATTAATAATATTTCATTGCAGGGGTTCTCAAAGCTGCCAGCATCAGCATCACCTGAAATCTTGTTAGAAATTCACATTTTCAAGTCCTACTCAGTTCTATTGAATCTGAAGTTCTGGGGTGTGTCCAGCAGTCGTGTTGTACCAAGCTCTGTAGGTGATTCTGATGTTGGAGAACCACTGTTGGAGGATTACGCTTTATAACTAACACAAAACTTCTCCCTCTCATTCTCTGTCTCTGTCTGTTTCTCATATTATATAATACAAAATACAATGAAAACATCTGAGCAGTAACTAACCAGAAATAAAGAGCTGTGGACATAATAGAGCTATTTGAGAGCAATTCGTTTTGCAGACTATTTGGTCAGGAGGGGAAATGGTAGGAAGAAAGGAAAGAAGAGTGGAATGATGGAGGAAGGTGCAGGTAAGATAAGAGGGGGCCCTTTTTAGTAGGTTATGAAAAGAGTGTGGTTGAAAATATATAGAGTACACTTTGAAATATACGTACCTATCTGTGTGCGCCTGTGTGTGTGTGTGTGTGTGTGCATTTAGAACGATACCTTGCTTGAAAAAGTTAGCATGTCCCATTGGTAGAGATAATTACTCCCCCTCTCTACTTACCCCTGCTTCTGAATAATTTAGACCCAGCAGGGAATAACTTACTCTCACTGAAGGACTCAACTACTGTTATTCAAATACATCTTGCTGCCTTGGCCAGGCCTTCTAAAATGAAATGAATATGTATCATTACTACTTTGACTCCCTTTCTTCTTCTTCTTTTTTTTTGGAGCTACAGTTGCCTTTGCAAGCTATCTCTTTTCCCTGCTACTAGCATCACGTATCATCATATTGAAACTGAACAATCACACAAAGGAGAAAAAAGCAGTCTTTATTTATTTTGAAAGAAACATGTTATTAAGTGAACATTTACTCTTAAATGCCTTACCAGTGTTCAGACTGCAAAAGGGAAATCCACTCTGAAACGTACCACACAGTCTCACAGTTAAAGATGTCACTGTAGCACACAGAGGACACAGAGGACTTGAACCTGCCAAATGCCTGCGGACACTTAAAGAAGAATCTCTTGAAAGAAATGAATTGCACAACATACTCACCCTAAGGAAAACACCTCAAGCAGACATAAAATAGCACCAAATTAGTTTTATACATCTTTGGGGCTTGTCATTGGCAACATGTTCTGGGCCATAGATATACCAGAGCAATAATTTATCTTCTTTACCAGACTTGCATTAAGGGAATACCAAATTCCATAGGAAACTCTCTTTTTATCACCTTGTTGAGACCCTTGATATTGTAATAACTTCCTAATCAGTCTACCATCGGCTGACATTGTCCACATGCCAATCCATCCTTCATGCCACTGCTAGATTGACCTTTATGAAGCACAGCTTTGATCGTGCCCTTGGCCCACATGTTACATCTCTGCCATTACTCTGGCAAATTGGAAACCCAAGGCTGACTGTGAGCCCTACTGTTAATAACTGTGCAGGATCTTCTTTACACATTTTTTTTTGTGCACTAACTACTCCTGATGTCATTTGACTACTTACTTGGTCTCTTTACACATTTTTATCTTGTTACATGGTGTTTATTTTTGTTGGTTTCATCAAGTGCTTTTAGGAATGTGGAAAGGTGCAAATAGATACAAGTCATTTTCCTTCTTAAAGGCTTTCATTGCTTTCTCTCTTGTGCACTAAATAAACTCTGAACTTCTACATCTACCTTGATGTGGCCTCCACCCATTTTTTCAGTTTTATTGTTCACTTTCCAAGAATGTCCACTCTATGACCCATCAAACTGGATTACTTGCCTTTCTCCAAACTTGCTATGTGTCTTCCTGCCTCCACGCCTTTGTGACTGCTGTTACCTCTACCAGGATTATTTCCTCCCTTATCTCTGCCTGTTGAGACCCTCTCTATTAAATTCCATAACTCCACTGCTACTTCTTCCTGAATCCTTCCCTGATCCAGTCACTGTTTATAATCTGCCCCTCTCTAGAACATTTCCTTATTGTCCTTATTGTATGATGATACTCTATCTTGTATTGCAGTTATTTGTACACTTTGTACACTTAACTTGTACTCCTCTCCTTTGTGTCCTGAAAAACTAGAAGCTTCTTGAGGGCAAGGGACTGTGGCCCATTCATCATTGTATCCTCTCTATAGCATGTAGTCTGTTGTATACAGTAGTTGCTCAACAAACGTTTTTTGAACAAATTTATATGAAAAAAATAAGAAATGCAACTGTATTTCTGTTTGGGTGGGAGAACTCATGTTTTAGCATCTAGATAGATATGCAGAGACATGTGGGACCATGCAGCACAACTCATTCCCACTACTGGAAAACCCAACAAAAAGGGTAGGGCCTGCTCCTTCATGAAGGATATCTTGCTTCCTTTTCACTGAAAAAGAACATTAGCCCCTGAGCTTGGAATAATTTGGGGAAAGGGATCTAGTGAACATTGAAAATATAGTTAAACATCCACAGAAGAAAATGTAAGCTCAATAACTTTGGTAATGCTAACCTCCAGACAGAAAATAAGGATACAATTTGTTGTCCTATGGTATAGTTATTGGAATGGTTAAATGTCCCACTGAGTTGCCCAAACTGTCTGAAAAGTCACCAGGCACCCTGAGTCAGTTTGAAGAATTTGATAATATGCCCTTAGAGATGGAGACAGGATACAGCTGCCAAAAAATAGATTTGATGAGTGAGTGCAGCAGAATTCCTAGTATGACAAAATCAGGAAGCAGGAATTTATTGAGCTGAAAATAATAACAGGAAAGCAAAAGACAATGATAATACTTGATTCTTAAAGTGGATGCTGTTAAATAAACATACAAAGATGCCAGAATTCTAAAACGATGTTTATTTTCCTCTTCTTATGTTATTTTTATATACCATGTGTAGAGAAAAGAACGTTGCCCACCATTCTGGTTCTACAAGGATCAAGTCATTAACCACTGCAGTCACCCACTGACAGTGCTCCCTGAGGGAAGGTCAGGATGGAGAAAAACAGGAAGCATTCGGTGTTTTGGATATACTGGCCCCAAGATAGTTAAGATGCATATCTAAGGAATAATTTCAATGACCCCCAGATTCCTGCATCTTCCCATACATAGAAAATCACTAAAATCATTAACTTGAGACTTCTTTGTGATTAGCAGTAATCTTTTGATGTTCAACTACATGTTTTTTTTCCTAGCAAAAATATTCATATATATCCTGGCTCCTCCCTTACCTCTCTGGAGCAGTTCCTCAGAGCTGCCTGAGAGGTTGTCTCCAAGGCTATAGTTCTCAGTAAGGTCCCGGAATAAAACTTAACTCACAACTTTTACATTGTGTCTTTTTCTTTCAGTTGACACACATTGCCTTGTTTATTATCACTTCTAAGAACTATGTTCTGAAAATACCTTCTGTTGACTAGACTCAACATATACTTCATATTTACCAAATTGGTTTTAAAAAAAAGCAAAAAAAAAAAAAAAAAAAAAGAGCCGAGGAGCAAAAGGCAACAGGAACAAAGAAGACTTGAAAGTAATTATTTTGAGAATTTTTGTTTAGGCTTGAAAAAATGGCATTCAGCATGCTGTTACTGACATACGGTTCAATCTATGACCCTCAAAACCAAACATTATGAATAATCCAAAGCTTGCCAGAATCTGAGACTTTTATATTAAAGTCATTCTTTTTTTTTCTTCAGCATTGTGTAGCTGCCTTGCTGCACAATAGAAACATATTTCCTGCCTTTCTTTTTCTTTTCATTTTTTTCTTTGTTTCAAGAGCAAGCTTTAAAGTTTAACTAAGATTTCTCCATCAAATAAAGTGGAACAGCAGTACTTAGGACTGTTTTCATGTTTTTATTCATGACCTGGGTCACAGAAAAATGCTAGCTTTGAAGTCTGAAAAAAATGGTTTCTTTATTTTTTTTAACAATTGGAAGATACCACATGCATCTTTAGCATCGTGTAGTAAAGATGCTTAATTTCATTTCTTTATATGCCCTCCATTATTAATGTTCCAAGCAGTAAAATTTATGAAATGAAATGGTACTTTTTATGCATGTGATTAATCACATTTGCATTCTAAAAAATAACCTTGCAAAGCATCATATTTTTTGCTTTCGGTCTTCATAAGTCATCCACATAGAGGATGCTAAGCTGGAAGAGGCAATTGTGACAGTTGCATGTTGGTATTCAGGTTATATTTTAATTGCTATGGGATTACATTTCAATTATTTCCCTATAGTTTTCCCTGCAATAACCACTTAGGTAGTCTACCTGTCTTAGTGTTTTATTAAACTTCAGTTTCCCTCCACATCATGACCAGATACATTTTCAGATTCATTAAATGGATAATATCACTTTCCTCCTAAAAAACCTTCATTGTCTGCCTAATCTCTTTGGTCTGGCATTCAAGGCCCTCCATGAATTGGCTTCAATTCATCTTTCTAGCTTTTCCTGTCACTAAGGACTCCCTTGGGTGGACTTATGTTTCAAGCAAACTCACACACTTTACGCATCACACATACACACACAGATACATATGCATACACATTCTTGTCGATCCTTTCCCATTGACACTCCTTGTGTTCTTATAATACTCTCCACCTGAACCATCCAATCCCTTGGTTGAGTAATAATCAGTGTTGAGGCTGCAAAGAACAACAAACTTTACCTGGGGGTCTTAAGAATTGCAATTCAGCACACACAGATCCAGGTAAAACCAAAAGACTGTTCCAGGGAAGAGAGAGTCATGGGCTTGTAAAGGCAAAACGCACAAGGTTGTTCAAGAATAATGATTGACACTGATGAAAGAAAGGAACTATTTGTGTCTAAGGGATAGTCTGTCCTGACTCATTTTAGGGTAAGGGTCTGATATGTATCTTGAGTTTCTGGAACATTGGGCAGATGTTCTGGATGCCTATGTTAAGACAAGAAATGGTCAAAGTGCAGATTCCATTGGGGCTGAGACCTGCATAAATCACACTCTCAATGGCCTCCTGGCTCCATTTTAGAAAACTCTCTTAGCAATACTGACTCCATTTTGATTTTCCTTTCACACCTCATTTCTACCTATATTTTGAGGCCCAGTTTAAATGCTCCATGTTTCACAGTCTTATCTCTCCCATTTATTATAGTTTCTAGATCTTACTTCCCCTCACTATTATTTTCCCTCACAATAGCTCCTTAGTTGCAGGAACCTACCTCATAATCCCAAAGCACTGTAGCAACCTTCCTTGTACATGCTGATTGCCATGAATGATGAGAATGAACTCTCATATCCATCACTGGACCTCTGAACCTTCCTGTCTTAATAACATTTAGATATCCACACTTTTCTGGTTAAGGGAATTAATGTTGTAGCAAACTTTCTTTCCATAAACTAGAGGAACCAGGTAACTTAGAGATGATAGTGCTGTTCATCATTGGAAATGTAATGTTTAGTATGTATGGAAACATCAGGTTCATTCATGAAAAACAAGAGTTCAGAACAAGGAGTGAAATCTCTGAATCAATAGTTAAAGTTGACAGAACACAGCAGGAAGTAGTCCCCTCAGACATTTGAAGGAATGACCAAACCATCACTTTAGCACATAGAATGTGGGACTCTGCATGAAACAAAACCTTAGAGATATCAATATAACCACACCGGCAGACCTGAGATAAGAGACTCTCTTTAGCTTCAAGCAAAATTAGCATAAATCCCAGAACTCAAGCCTCAGGTGCCAACAATATTCAGAATAATCTTTACAATTGTCTAAGGGTTTAGCGATCTCCCACTGATAAAAGGTATTATTTAGCATTTCTTGACTTATTTAAAAGCAAATGTCATGGCCACTAGAATAAGGGCTTAAGAGCTCTCCTCCTTGCTTATTTAGTGAGTTAAGTTGGCAGGCCACCACCAGAGGGAAATTGATGTCTATTAGTACCACAGGTGTAAGTTTTGCAATCTCTCAGGAAACTGTCCAGGATGTCACTGTTTTGAAGGCTGACTTCCCCTTGAAAAAAAAAAAAAAAAAAGAAGTAAATGCATCCTGCACTATTGTTACACTGAGCTGTAGACCTGCAAGGGCTTAAAAGCCTCTTGAGAAATAAACACAAGTGACAAAAGACTGATTCTTTTGGCATTCTTTACAGGAAAACCATGTTCTTCTCTAAAGAGAAAACTCCATGAAGTTGGTCATTTGTGGGTTTCTTAGAAGTCCCTCTCTGGGTGGGGGGAGGGGGAGAGCAATTATCTGATTGTGTGGCTGGTCTCACAGCAATATTTTTCACCTATTGACCTCAGGAGTGACACAGCTGATCAGGCTGACTGGTGGTATGTTGCCTTCCTTTCTCCTTGCTCCATGCATATCTCCCCTAAAGCTGTGCCAAATTCTCTGATATTTTAAAAACAACTTCTTGTCTCTGATGACTTTGATTAAGAGCTGCAAACTAGGTATGAAGGAATTCAACCTTATTAAGTCCCTAGGCAATTAGAGGGCTAAAGAGCTAGAAGATTATTCTAGAAACTTGAATAATAAGTATCTTGTCAAATGAACCAGCCACTGTTCATTCAGTGAAGGTCCAGATCCTGGCACAGTCTTAATGAGCTTGTGTACTATTTAACCATCCCACTAGGAGTTTGTCATTCACTGTAAATAAAACAAGCAACCAAATCAATACTGGGGACCACCAAGTTGTTTTTCCCACAGTGTGTTTTGCACACATGGATCAGTCAAAATTTAGGAAACAGGGATGAAACAAATTCAAAGGCTTTTGAATGTAGGAATTCTCAAAACCTTTATTCTGTTCCCATGTGCTTTGTGAGTATTTAAGAAGAAGCTAGAGTATGCAGCGTTTCCCTACTGTGTTTGACCATGAGAACCATTTCACAGGCTCACCCAGTGCAGTGGGACCAGGGCTCAGTTCTTTGTTGTATATGGATGTAAAATGGAATACTTGTTAACAACAAACTCTGTCAGCAGGCAGCATCACTGTTGAAGAGAACAGTTCACATTGTGAACTAGTTTTTGTTTTCTTTTGTGGTCTCTCTACTCCCTGTAACAGTCTGTTCTTGGCTTAAGTAACATTGCAACTAGCATAATCCTGCATATTTTTTGTTTTAGGTCACTCTAAGAAGTTAGTTTACTTATATTTAGAAAAATAGTACAAAACAACACTGCCCTTACAGAACATTCTTTTCTCGAGTTTCCTTTTTAAGTCTTCACACCCTAGGATAAAGGAGGACTAAAATGATATCATTTCTGGAAGGAAAGCTGGGCCTCTTATAGTTCGGTAGGCATCATAATTAGAGAAACTTTCACTCTGGGTGGAGCAATAATATTGGTTCTAATGCAAATGGCTCATTCTTTCTTGGTCTGTTTATCCATTTGATAAATATTTATTGAGTGCTTACTATATCCCTAGTACCCTTTGAGATGTTTGGAATAGAGTTAACAAAAATCTCCAAACTCATGAAGTTTACATTTTATGGGGGAAGGAGATAGGCAGATAAATACATTAATGAATAAATGATATGCTTACAGACTGGATAATCAATATCAAGGAACTAAAACAAGGTGATAACCTGGAGAATGACTAAGGGGAGTGGGGAGTTCTTTATATTTAAGAAGAGCAATATGGGACTTCCCTGGTGGTCCAGAGGTTAAGAATTTACCTTTCAATGCAGGGGACACGGGTTTGATCCTTGGTCGGGGGACTAAGATCCCACATGCCACAGGACTACTAAGCCCATGCACTGCAACTACTGAACCCACGCACTCTAGAGCCTGTACACCACAACTAGAAAGCCCACGTGCCACAACTAGACAGAAGCCCAGGCGCCACAACAAAGAGTCCACACACTGCAATGAAAGATCCCGCAGGCCACAAAGAAGATCCCATGTGCTGCAACTAAGACCCTATGCAGCCAAATAAATAAATATAGAAAAAGAGCAATTTATAATTTAAATTGCTAATAGCAAATATGTTTATAATGAAATTTATAGTAAGAAAACATAAGATCTCTCCTTGATTTTCTCTTTTTTTAAATTTTTAAAAGTTTTTTAAAATTTATTTTTGGCTGCATTGGGTATCTATTGCTGCACATGGGCCCTTGCAGTGGCTTCTCTTGCTGCGGAGCATGAGCTCTAGGCGTGTGGGCTTCAATAGTTGTGGCTCTAGAGCACAGGGTCAGTAGTTGCAGTGCACAGGCCTAGTTGCTTTGTGGCATGCAGGATCCTCCCAGACCAGGGCTTGAATCCGCATCCCCTGCATTGGCGGGTGGACTCTCAACCACTGTGCCACCAGGGAAGCCCGTCTCCTTGATTTTCTTTATAAATAGATATATTGTATAAAGAGGAGGTGATAACTAAACTGATGAGGAGCCAGATACATGAAGATCTAGAAGGGCAGACATCCAAGTGTAAACCATAGGAATCACAAGAACCTTGAGGTAGGGTCTTTGGCTGGTTTTAAGAGTAGAAAAAAAGGCCAGTGTGGCTGGAATATAAGCGGGCAAGGTGACAAACAATTAGTGTGATTTGATAGATCAGTGATTCTTAAATGTGCTCAGATACCTTAATACCATTGGCTGGCAAACTGCACTGTTGAGTTCACTGGATAAGAGATGGTGTCCTCAGGTGTCCAATCCAAGTTATGCAGGTCCCGATGGTTCTCTGATTATGAAAAATCAGGGAGATATTATTTAGTTCAGTGGTTCTCAAAATATGTTCCCTGGGCCAGTAACATCAATATCACCTGGAAATTTGTTAGAAATGTATGTTCTCAACCCCAGCCCAGACCTACCAAATCTGAAACTCTGGGGCTGGGGTCCAAGAGTCTGTGTTTTAATAAACTGTCCAGGTGATTCTGATGCCAGATAGAGTGAGAGAATCACTGTGCTAGAAAATAACTGGGAGTGTGGGTGTGGCCAGGAAGAAGTATCTTTTTTCATTTAAAAGCCTCACTCTTGGGAGGACCTTCAAGATGGCGGAGGAGTAAGACATGGAGATAATCTTCCTCCCCACAGATATATCAAAAATACATCTACATGTGGAACAACTCCTACAGAACACCTACTGATGCTGGCAGAAGACCTCAGACTTCCCAAAAGGCAAGAAACTCCCCACATACCTGGGTAGGGCAAAAGAAAAAAGAAAAAACATAGACAAAAGAATACGGAAGGTACCTGCACCTCTGGGAGGGAGCTGTGAAGGAGGAAAAGTTTCCATGCACTAGGAAGCCCCTTCACTGGCGGAGAATGGGGGATGGGTGGGGGGAAGCTTCGTAACCACGGAGGAGAATGCAGCAACAGGGGTGCAGAGGGCAAAGCAGAAAGATTCCGGCATAGAGGATTGCTGCCGACCAGCACTCATCAGCCTGAGAGGCTTGTCTGCTCACCCTCTGGGGTGGGTGGGGGCTGGGAGCTGAGGCTTAGCTTCAGAGGTCAGATCCCAGGGAGAGGACTGGGGTTGGCTATGTGAACACAACCTAATTTGTTTTTGGTTTTATGTTTATGTTAGTTTAGTATTTAGAGCTTATTATAATTGGTAGATTTGTTTATTGATTTGGTTGCTGTCTTCCTTTTTTTTTTTTTTTTTTTTTTCCGGTACGCGGGCCTCTCACCGTTGTGGCCTCTCCCGTTGCGGAGCACAGGCTCCAGACGTGCAGGCTCAGTGGCCATGGCTCACGGGCTTAGCCGCTCCATGGCATGTGGGATCTTCCTGGACTGGGGCATGAACCTGTGTCCCCTGCATCGGCAGGTGGACTCTCAACCACTGTGCTGCCAGGGAAGCCCTCTTCCTTTTTTTATATATATACATTTTTTCTTTTTCTCTTTTTGTGAGTGTGTATGTGTATGTTTCTTGTGTGATTTGTCTGTATAGATTAGCTTTTACCATTTGTCCTAGGGTCTGTCTGTCTGTCTTTTTTAGTAAAGATTTTAGTGCTTGTTATAATTGGTGGATTTATTTATTGGTTTGGTTTCTCTCTTCTTTTATTTTAATTACTTTTTATTTTTTAATTTTAATATTTTTAAACTGTTTATTTTAATAACTTTATTTTATTTATTTTCTTTCTTTCTTTCTTTCTTATTTTTTTCTTTCCTCCCTTTTCTTCTGAGCCATGGGGCTGACAGTGTCTTGGTGCTCTGGCAGGGTATCAGGCCTGAGCCTCTGAGGTGGGAGAACCAAGTTCAGGACATTGGTCCACCAGAGACCTCCTGGTCCCTCATAATATCAATTGGCAAGAGCCCTCCCAGAGATCTCTGTCTCGACACTAAGACCCAGCTCCACTCAGTGACCAGCAAGCTCCAGTTCTGGACACCCCATGCCAAACAACTAGCAAGACAGGAACACAACACAACCCATTAGCAGAGAGCCTGCCTAAAATCATAGCAGGTTTACAGACACCCCAAAACATACCACCGGACATGGTCCTGCCCACCAGAGAGACAAGATCCAACCCCATCTATCAGAACACAGGCACCAGTCCCCTCCACCAGGATGCCTAAACAAGCCATTGAACCAACCTAAGCCACTGGGGGCAGACACCAAAAACAATGGGAACGACGAACCTGCAGCCTGTGAAAAGGAGACGCCAAACACAGTAAGTTAAGCAAAATGAGAAGACAGAGAAATAAAGAGCAGATGAAGGAACAAGGTAAAAACTCACCAGACCAAACAAATGAAGAGGAAATAGGCAGTCTACCTGAAAATAGAATTCAAGTAATGATAGTAAAGATGATCCAAAATCTTGGAAGTAGGAGGGAGAAAATACAAGAAATGTTTAACAGGAACCTAGAAGAACTAAAGAGCAAACAAACAATGATGAGCAACACAATAAATGAAATTAAAAATTCTCTAGAAGGAATCAATAGCAGAATAACTGAGGCAGAAGAACGGATAAGTGAACTGGAAGATAAAATAGTGGAAATAACTACCACAGAGCAGAATAAAGAAAAAAGAATGAAAAGAAATGAGGACAGTCTCAGAGACATCTGGGACAACATTAAACCCACCAACATTAGAATTATAGGGGTCCCAGAAGAAGAAGAGAAAAAGAAAGGGACTGAGAAAATATTTGAAGAGATTATAATTGAAATCTTCCCTAATATGGGAAAGGAAATAGTCAATCAAGTACACGAAGCAGAGAGAGTCCCATACAGGATAAATCCAAGGAGAAAAATGCCAAGACACATATTAATCAAACTATCACAAATTAAATACAAAGAAAAAATATTAAAAGCAGCAAAGGAAAAGCAAGAAATAACATACAAGGGAATCCACACAAGGTTAACACCTGATCTTTCAGCAGAAACGCTGCAAGCCAGAAGGGAGTGGCAGGACATATTTAAAGGGATGAAAGGGAAAAACCCACAACTAAGAATACTCTACCCAGCAAGGATCTCATTCACATTCGAAAGAGAAATTAAAACCTTTACAGACAAGCAAAAGCTAAGAGAATTTAGCACTACAAAACCAGCTATACAACAAATGCTAAAGGAACTTCTCTAGGCAAGAAACACAAGAGAAGGAAAAGGCAATAACAAATCCAAAACGATTAAGAAAATGGTAATAGGAATATACTTATCAGTAATTACCTTAAATGTGAATGGATTAAATGCTCCAACCCAAAGACACAAACTGGCTGAATGGATAGAAAAACAAGACCCGAATTTATGCTGCCTACAAGAGACTCACTTCAGACCTAGAGAAACACACAGACTGAAAGTGAGGTATGGAAAAAGATGTTCCATGGAAATGGAAATCAAAAGAAAGCTGGAGTAGCAATTCTCAGATCAGAAAAAATAGACTTTAAGTAAAGACTATTACAACAGACAGAGAATGACACTACATAATGATCAAGGTATCAATCCAAGAAGAAGTATAACAATTGGAAATATTTATGCACCCAACATAGGAGCACTTCCATACATAAGGCAAATGCTAACAGCCATAAAAGGGGAAATTGACAGTAACACAATAATAGTAGGGGACTTTAACAACCCACTTTCACCAATGGACAGATCATCCAAAATGAAAATAAAAAAGGAAGCATAAGCTTTAAATGACACATTAAACACATGGACTTAACTGATATTTATAGTACATTCCATCCAAAGACAACAGAATACACTTTCTTCTCAAGTGCTCATGGAACATTCTCCAGGATAGATCATATCTTGGGTCACAAATCAAGCCTTGGGAAATTTAAGAAAATTGAAATCGTATCAGACATCTTTTCCGAACACAACACTATAAGACTAGATATCAATTATAGAAAAAAACTGTACAAAATACAAACACATGGAGACTAAACAATACACTACTAAATAACAAAGAGGTCACTAAAGAAATCAAAGAGGAAAACAAAAAATACCTAGAAACAAATGACAATGAAAACACAACAACCCAAAACCTATGGGATGCAGCAAAAGCAGTTCTAAGAGAGAAATTTATAACAATATAATCCTAACTCAAGAAACAAGAAACATCTCAAATAAACAACGTAACCTTACACCTAAAGCAATTAGAGAAAGAAGAATAAAAAACCCACAAAGCTAGCAGAAGGAAAGAAATCATAAAGATCAGATCAAAAGTAAATGAAAAAGAAATAAAGGAAATGATAGCAAATATCAATAAAACTAAAAGCTAGTTCTTTGAGAAGATAAACAAAATTGAGAAACCATTATCCAGACTCATCAAGAAAAAGAGGTAGGGCTTCCCTGGTGGCGCAGTGGTTGAGAGTCCGCCTGCCGATGCAGGAGACAAGGGTTCGTGCCCCGGTTCGGGAAGATCCCACATGCCGCGGAGCGGCAGGGCCCGTGAGCCATGGCCGCTGGGCCTGTGCGTCCGGAGCCTGTGCTGCACAATGGGAGAGGCCACAACAGTGAGAGGCCCGCATACCGCAAAAAAAAAAAAAAAAAAGAAAAAGAGGTAGAGTACTCAAATCAATAAATTTAGAAATGAAAAAAGAAGTTATAACTGACACTGCAGAAATACAAAGGATCATGAGATTACTACAAGCAACTCTATGCCAATAAAATGGACAACCTGGAAGAAATGGACAAATTCTTAGAAAAGCACAACCTTCTGAGACTAAACCAGGAGTAAATAGAAGTTATAAACAGAACAATCACAAGCACTGAAATTGAAACTGTGATTAAAAATCTTCCAACAAACAAAAGCCCAGGACAGGATGGCTTCACAAACAAATTCTATCAAACATTTAGAGAAGAGCTAACACTTATCCTTCTCAAACTCTTCCAAAATATAGCAGAAGGAGGAGCACTCCCAAACTCATTCTATGAGGCCACCACCACCCTGAGACCAAAACCAGACAAAGATGTCACAAAAAAAGAAAACTACAGGCCAATATCACTGATTAACATAGATGCAAAATTCCTCAACAAAATACTAGAAAGCAGAATCCAACATCACATTACAAGGATCATACATTATGATCAAGTGGGGTTTATCCCAGGAATGGAAGGTTTCTTTAATATATGCAAATCAATCAACGTGTTACACCATATTAACAAATTGAAGGATAAAATCCATATGACCATCTCAATAGATGCAGAAAATGCTTTCGACAAAATTCAACACCCATTTATGATAGAAACCCTCCAGAAAGTAGGCATAGAGGGAATTTACCTCAACATAATAAAGGCCATATATGACAAACCCACAGCCAACTTCGTTCTCCATCATGAAAATGTGAAACCATTTCCTCTAAGATCAGGAACAAGACAAGGCTGCCCACTCTCACCACTATTATTCAACATAGTTTGGGAAGTTTTAGACACAGCAATCAGAGAATGAAAAGAAATAAAAGGAATACAAATTGGAAAAGAAGAAGTAAAACTGTCACTGTTTGCAGATGACATGATACTGTACATAGATAATCTAAAGATGTTACCAGAAAACTACTAGAGCTAATCCATGAATTTGGTAAAGTAGCAGGATACAAAATTAATGCATAGAAATCTCTTTCATTCCTATACACTAATGATGAAAAATCTGAAAGGGAAATTAAGGAAACACTCCCATTTACCACTGCAGCAAAAAGAATAACATACCTATGAATAAACCTACCTAAGAAGACAAAAGTCCTGTATGCAGAAAACTATAAGACACTGATGAGAGAAATTAAAGATGCTACAAACAGATGGAGAGATATACCATGTTCTTGGATTGGAGGAATCAACGTTGTGAAAATGACTCTACTACCCAAAGCAATCTACAGGTTTAATGCAATCCCTATCAACTACCAATGGCATTTTTCATGGAACGAGAATAAAAAGTTTCACAATTTGTATGGAACCACAAAAGACCCCAAATAGCCAAAGCACTCTTGAGAAAGAAGAACAGAGCTGGCGGAATCAGGCTCCCTGACTTCAGACTATACTACAAAGCTACAGTAATCAAGACAGTATGGTACTGGCACAAAAACAGAAATATAGATCAATGGAACAGGATAGAAAGCCAGAGATAAACCCACGCACATATGGTCACCTTATCTTTGATAAAGGAGGCAAGAATATACAATGGAGAAAAGACAGCCTGTTAAATAAGTGGTGCTGGCAAAACTGGACAGCTACATGTTAAAGAATGAAATTAGAACACTTCCTAACACCATACACAAAAATAAACTCAAAATGGATTAAAGACCAAAATGTAAGGCCAAACAATATAAACCTCTTAGAGGAAAACATAGGCAGAACACTCTATGACATAAATCACAGCAAGATCCTTTTTGACCCACATCCTAGAGAAATGGAAGTAAAAACAAAAATATAGAAATGGGACCTAATGCAAATTAAAAGCTTTTGCACAGCAAAGGAAACCATAAACAAGATGAAGACAACCCTCCGAATGGGAGAAAATATTTGCAGATGAAGCAACTGACAAAAGATTAATCTCCAAAATATACAAGCAGCTCATGCAGCTCAATATCAAAGAAACAGAAATCCCAATCCAAAAATGGGCAGAAGACCTAAACAGACATTTCTCCAAAGGAAATATACAGATTGCCAATAAACACATGAAAGGATGCTCAACATCACTAATCATCAGAGAAATGCAAATCAAAACTACAGTGAGGTATCACCTCACACAGGTCAGAATGGCCATCATCAAAAAGTCTACAACAGTAAATGGTGGAGAGGGTGTGGAGAAAAGGGAACCCTCTTGCACTGTTGGTGGGAATGTAAATTGATACAGCCACTATGGAGAACAGTATGGAGGTTCCTTTAAAATCTAACAATAGAACTACCATATGACCCAGCAATCCCACTACTGGATATATACCCTGAGAAAACCATAATTCAAAAAGAGTCATGTACCACAATGTTCATTGTAGCACTATTTACAATAGCCAGGACATGGAAGCAACCTAAGTGTCCAGACAGATGACTGGATAAAGAAGATGTGGCATATATATACAATGGAATATTACTCAGCCATAAAAAGAAACAGAATTGAGTTACTTGTAGTGAGGTGGATGGACCTAGAGTCTGTCATACAGTGTCAAGTAAGTCAGAAAGAGAAAAACAAATACCATATGCTAACACATATATATGGAATCTAAAACAAAAAAACACACACACAAAAAACAAATGGTTGTGATGAACCTAGGGGCAGGACAGGAATAAAGATGCTGAAGTAGAGAATGGACTTGAGGACACGGGAAGGGGGAAGGGTAAGCTGGGAGAAAGTGAGAGAATGGCATGGATATATATATATATATATATATATATATATATACTACGAAATGTAAAATAGATAGCTAGTGGGAAGCAGCACATGGCACAGGGAGATCAACTCGGTGCTTCATTACCACCTAGAGGGGTGGGTTAGGGAGGGTGGGAGGGAGATGCAAGAGGCGGGGGATATGGGGATATATGTATATGTATAGCTGGTTCACTTTGTGATACAGCAGAAACTAAAACACAATTGTAAAGCAATTGTACTCCAATAAAGAAGTTAAAAAAATAAAAAAGCATCACTCGTCCATGTGTGCCCTTGAACTCATCTTCTACTGGAGAGGAGCTAGCTTAATTAATTCAGTAATTCTTCCTGACTGTATTAGAAGTAAAACAGGCAGTGCTCTCAGGGTTGTATATGACTTATTTCCCTGAATCCTCATAATAACCCTGTGGGCTAGGTTCTATTATCATTCTTGTTTTTATAGATCAGGAGCTGGGGGCACAGAGAAGAAATTTGCTACAGATCGCACAGGTAATAAGAAGGGTATGGATCCGGACAGTTTGGTTCTATAGCCACATGAATAAATACTTTTCTATATGGCCTCTCAGTATACCTCGGAACAGTTGGGGTGATTTGATCTAAGATAACATTGTTCAAAAAACTGCCTTCAGGGGCTTCCCTGGTGGCGCAGTGGTTGAGAGTCCACCTGCCAATGCAGGGGACACGGGTTCGAGCCCTGGTCTGGGAAGATCCCACATGCCGTGGAGCAACTGGGCCAGTGAGCCACAACTACTGAGCCTGCGCGTCTGGAGCCTGTGCTCCGCAATGAGAGGCCACGATAGTGAGAGGCCCGTGCACCGCGATGAAGAGTGGCCCCCGCTCGCCGCAACTGGAGAAAGTCCTTGCACAGAAACAAAGACCCAACACAGCCAAAAATAAATAAATAAATTTATTAAAAAAAAAAAAAAACTGCCTTCACTTTTGACTTTAAGTCACTGAATGATGCCCATAGGGGTCATCTGGTGACTATTCTTGTCCAAGGCTCTGAGAGGTGAAACGGCTTGCCTAAGATTAGATAGCCGGATAGTGTCAGAGTCAAGACTTAAAACCCAGGTCCCTAACTTTCAAGTCAGTGTTAAAGACACATGAAAGGAAAACAAAACTGGCGATATGACATACTGAAAACAACAAAGCCAGGCCATATATCCAGCAGCTTCTGGATGTACTAGCCTTCCTTTATCTTGCTATTGCAAGCACAATAAATTCTTTTCCTGATTCTGTTGTCCTTGAAGGGCCACAGGGCAGGTTCCCCCATGGAGGATACTGCCCTATCTAACAGTACTGCCCTCTGCACACAGGGTGCAAGAAGGGAACATTAAGTTCTATTAGTAACAGCTTTCATTGTCAAATACATGAAAATACCAACTCATCAAAAACAAAGTAACTCTTCCCCCCGACACACACCCCCTCCACTTTTTTGTTTCCTAGCTTTTCTGGTTGTTTGTTTGCTTGGTTTTGTTTTCAACTGCTATTCTCAGTATATCTGTAGTGAAATTTTGCAAGGGAATGGGTATAGCAGTTGATTTTCTGTATACCCTTAAGAAAATTATCCATCACCTCAGCACTCTAAGCTTAAGGCCTCTCACAAAACCTCAACAATACACATCAACTCTCCATTTTGACATACACATCTGAAAGTAACCAGGTTTTCTGTTTTTATCTTCTGCTCTGCATTTACAAAAGTGTGATGTATAATTTAAGTTTTTAGTCTCAAGCTTGTTTGCTCTATAGGAAAGTTCTGTAATGAAAAAATGTACTACTTCTGCTTGGTTTTCTTTATAAATATACTACTCTTGTCATCTTCCCTGTATTATAGTGAGCAAATAAAATAAATTATTAATTCCAATGTAAAATCCAGTTCTGACTGGCATGATTTTTATTTTCATTAGACTCATTCAAACTATTTGGTGGGGCGGGGGAACTTCTTAAGAGAATTCATAATTAATCACATATCATATTTTGTAAATGAGATGTAATTTTAAAATACATTTCCTGTGTATCATTAGGTCCCCCAAACAACTTCTCTTTGAAAAAAAGAGAAGTGTCTTCAAAACATCTTTGGATGTTTTTAACGTAAAATTCATTGCATCCCTGGCTGTCCCACAAACATAGTGTCTATGAGAGGGGAAAATGGTTCCTTAAAGTTTTCTGAAGGGGAACTCTTACTCGCAGACCCTTTCTCAAGTATTTTTGAGACTACAGTGTGTGTTGAGAAGCCATGACCACACGCAGTAAGGATCTAAGGAGAAGGTGTTTTACTCAAATACCAGCTTCCTCTTTTTGCCCTGCTTTGCTTTCAGTAAAATGGTGACTTTCTCAGAGAATACCTTAATAATAAATGTGAGTCATTTTGCTTGAATGCTAATACTGGGTTTTTGGCTGCAATAAAAGAAAACATTAATAAACTGTTATAGTTCCTGAAAACTGGGTCATGGGCCAGAGTACTACAATGTAGAAATTCTGTGTTGTATGATTAGTTTTAATTAAGAGCTAGTTCGATTTTCAGGTAAATTGGTATCCTACTTCCCCAGCACAGCACATTACATTAGCAGCATTATTGCAACTTGAAGAGTTACTAGGAAGTGTTTTTACCTTTCTTGTAGCTGATTATCAACAGATCATATCAGGTTTAGGAAAAAGGCTCACTTCTCTTCTAAGTGGCAGGAGTTCTCATGCTAGGATTACATGTCTCTCCAGAAGGCTGAGGGAGCATTTCACTTTTTATTCTATTTTTTTTCACCTGCACATATTCCTTTTGTTTCATCAAACAACTCATAGCTACACAAATAGCTCTATGGAGACAGGCCCACCTGCTTTTTCTAACATTTTAGACAGTGTACCAGACACTAGGGTGACCAGCTGTTCTGGTTTGCCTGGGACAGAGGGCTTTTCCTTGAATGCAGGACTTTCAGTGCCCAAACCAGGAGAGTCTGGGGCCAACCAACATGGTTGGTCACCTGAGTTCAGGAAAGTCATTCCTATATGACAATGTAAAAGCTTTCTACTCCTCAAGAGTTAATTCTGGACTTAAAGGTGGGGAGACTTGGTAAGATAACTTAATACTTCTCATAGATAATAAAGGAGTGAAAATCATAATTCAGTCAACAGGTCTGAGAACAAGTCAGGTGTCAAGGTCAGAGGCAACAGGATAAGTATGAGGAGAGGAGACTATTAATAATCATAATCTTAGATTCTATACCTTTATTCTGGGTCCCAGGATCTATTCCAAGTGTTAAACAGTGGGGTTTGTATATAGAGCTTAATAATAATGGAAAGAATTATGAGAAATATTTGCACTATTTATTTTTATGTGCTTGATGTGCAAAAAAAGCACAACAAGCTGTGAATTATCGTGTAATAGTTTCCAAATTGTGTCATTAGATGTGAGACAAATGGCTGGGATCCAGTTACAGGCACTTCTAGTTTCAGCCTATGGAATTATAGCTCTGAGAGAAGAAGTGTACATTTATATGTGAAGTCTGGGGTTCAGACCAAGAGTCTTTGGATTTTTAGTTCTTTGATCCAACACAAAGTTATGTGCTTTCAGCTAAGTTGCTTAAACTTAGTGCCACGTTTTTATGATTCTTTGACTTGAGAGAGCAAAAGTTAGCTCTCAACTTCTAGGCCGAACAATTTTGGACAGTCCATAAAAGTAGTGGTTATTTGAAGTGAAGATGGGAGAGAAGTCAGCTTTAGGATCAGAAATGAGCTCTATGAATGGATGGTGCAGCCACAATTCTGTCCCCATGTTATTTGCCTGTCAGGCACCAATATGGTTAGCATCAATTGGAAAGTCCTCTGTCTGACTTTTATTATCTGCTCCCAAACTACCTATCAAGTCCTATTTCCTACTGAGTAGTATGCCATGGGAGTCAGCGCATGTATCCTGAAACTAGACTGGGTTCAAAACCTTGCTCCATCATTATATAAACTCTATGACCTCAGGCACATTTCTTAATCTCTCTGTGCCTGTTCCCTCATTTGCAAAATTGGGGTATTATTAATAGTGCCTTGCACAGAATGTCTGCTATTATTATTATTACTGTTGTCATTATTATTATTCCTTTACATGTGTCCCTTGCTCTAGGGTTCATATTCTCTTTAATATCTACATACCATGCTGACTTTTAATGTTTTCGCTTGCTGACTTTTAATGTTTTCGCTTGTGTTGAACTCTCTACATGCAACATAATACTTTATCCTGCTTCCCCAAATGTTATCCATTTTAAAACGACTGTTTCAATTCTGATTTTTTATGTGGGACGTTCACAAAACTCTCCTTTTGATAAATTCCTTTATAATTACTACTTGGACCATGCATTTCAGCTTTCAACTATCTGCTTTTTGGTGTGTGCTAATGTTGTCTCTTCTGCTGATCTGGAAACTTTTTGACAGGTGGGGCAATGTCTTGTCTATTTTATTGTATGTTTTACAGCCTCTAGTGTGTTTCTAACTAAAGAGTTGATTGATTCATATCAGGGAACCTATGCCTAAATTTGATCCTTTGTTTCTCCTACTACTTTTGAGACATAAAGGCATCAGTTAAATCACTTCAAGAATCGGTCTCAGAAAATCTTGCTGATTTTACACTTTCAGCAGTTCTGTATTTGTGGTAGAATATCATTTACAGGTCAGTTTTTTTCATGTTTGGATTTAGAAAAGAATAAAACATGGTGTTTTTACATAAAGTTCATATACATCACTAAATCACACTTACTAGAGTTAAGTCCCATGAAGATAGGATGAATTATAATAATAATTTAAAAAATTTTATTACAGAAATTTCCACATACACACAAAAGTGAATAATATAGTCAATTCCATGTAACTGTCACCCAATTTACACGATTATTCACACTTTTCCAGTCTTGTTTCATCTATCCCACCCATTTTTTTTTGACCTGGAATATTTTAAAGCAAATTCATCATATTTCATCCATAAATAGTTCAGTATGCATCATTAACAGTTGAAGAGATATAATTTTTAAAAGAACCAATAAATAGTTCTCAATACTGTGCTAAAATAATCAAATCTTTTCTTACAATCTTACAACTTTAATAATGCCACTTTGCTCTCTTCTTCTCCAAAGATATAAGTAAACCTATAAAAATAGATGTTCCTAGTGGATGATAGGAAATATATGTGAAACATGAAGGGTATTTTACTGTCTCAGCTATAGTCTTTGAAATATAGCAGGAACCTTGCTTTGATAGGACACACTGCATTATTTCAATGTGATAGATTACTATAATAATCAAGTGGAAAGTATATATTTATTTCATTTGAATGTCTTTTCAGCTCTATGATATTTTTGGATATGTTAAATGTAGAATGGGGCTACCCAGGTTCATGATACAATATAGTTCATCAGTGTATTTTAATAAGGCCATTTTTCTGGGAATGTTAGAACCTGATGGCTTTAATGATTTGATGACACTATTTTACAAGTGATTGTGATATCATTCCCTCCTAAACTGATCATAAAGTACCAGAGGTGTAAAGGTAGATGTTTAAACACCTATTTGTCTTATTCAGTTTACCAAGCACTGTCCATTCAAATGGTAATCATTGATTTATAAATTATGGCAAGTTATGTTTTGTACTTTTAAAGTTACAGCTTAATAGGATACTGGTTTGAACAACATATAGTAAATCTTAAAGCAACAGTGCTAAATAAAGAGGCACATTATGAGAATTGTTAGGGACATGCATGTTTCTTACAACAAACGTTGTATAGTTTTGTTATGTAGATCTGAGCCACACAAGTATTACAATATAAGAAATAAAATTGAGGGGGTTAAGGTTGTTAATCATTTATACATTATACCTATAGATTGGAAGTCTATATTGTTTATACTCATTTCCCTACAGTTGGGCTGAGCTGTACAGATAGACAGATAGATCCCTGGGAGTACCATAAATCCATGAAGACAACATCAGCTCTAACTGACTGGAGTGAAATGTACCTGACTGGCTGTCAGTTCTCTTTGTAAGTTAGGGTTCACTGAACTCCCATTTTGGAATCGTCTAGGATGAACTGAATTCAAATAAAAACTTCCCTGTAGGCAGTTAAAGCTGAACTATAAGTCTGTCTTTCAGTGATCTTTGTTTTGATATTTTTCTTCACATTCATAACTACTGCCTCTGTGTATATTTTAACTTTGCAGATATTCTGCCCAATAAACTGTTCAAGTTTGTGTTTTGATTCCATGCCATTAATTTGTATCAAAGCTTGCATGTATTCCTATACTCTTACATAATTAACTTTAGGCTTTTATTTTCCCTTCATTGTGTGAATTTGACTAAAGCAGAGCCATTTTTCAAAGTGAAAAGGTTTTATTTGGAACTTTCCTTTGAAATGACTTCTTTATTATAGATTCTAGAATTGCCAGACTATAGCCATTTCTAGAATATAATTCCCAAGAAATTTCTTCCAATAAAGTGAATTATGGATTACTGGCATGTATTTTTTTTTCCTTGCATGGCAAATAGAAAAAAAAATAAAGAAGATTTTATCTTCAATTTTGAAGAAAAATTATTTGGTCTGATGTCCTGAAATTCAATCTTTGATCAGGGGTACTTTGAGTAAAATGAAACTTCGGGACTGCTATTTCTCCCCGCCTCATTTTTCAGGCTCCTGAATATGGTTTTCTTTTGAAATATTATGGGAATATACGGTCTGAGTAATGTTTACCATGAACATTTAAAACACAAACGGCATATTCAAGGTAAAAATAAAAGAAAGCAACTCAATAGCATTCTGTCAGAGAATTGGATTTTATGGTCTCATGAGAGTAATTAGAAAAGTCAACCATGAAGCTATCTAAGTTACACACAAGACAGGGCTGAGAAAATATTTTCCAGTAGATCTTTTAATCTACAAGCTTTAGGTCACATTTCTTCTGTGATTATAGGTGTTAGGCATATTTGACAAATAGACTAGAAAAAGGAGAGTCATTATTAATATGGAAAGCCAAGGCCATGATACGGAGTAGGCTTATCCTGTGACTAGTTCTACAACCAATGCCAGTCACCTGATTCCACTTAGCCTCTATTTTCTCATCAGGAAATGGGAACAATATCTGTTATTGTGATGGCAAGATAAATGTAATGCGCGTGCAAGTGTCATGAGGTAGTCAGCAAAACCCAAGCTACTTTCATTGGTGAGATGAAGGGGGAAATGGAATTATGGTACCATGATGCCAGAAACTATCATGAGAGTATTTAAGGTGACAATTTCAAAAGAAATTAGTATCTTTTTTGTCAAAACAGCAACCACGATAACAAGAAAACTAGAGGACACAGAATTTTGTCTTTGTGGAGAAGGTGGTAGCACCAGGTAGGAAGCAATGTTATATAGTAAGAGAGGAAATCATCAGTGACTTCAAGTTTAATGAGAAAGGTACCTTCCAGCAGAAAGCAGATGCGAGGCTTTGATTTTCTTGACAGTAGCGCTATCCAGTACTTTTAGTTGGTCTTCAGGTGATCAAACCCACTGGTTTGCCGGAGACTTCCCCAGTTTTAACACTGAGAGTCCCAAATCCTGGCAAACTCCTCTGTCCAGGTCAAAATGGGCCTGGGTCTATTTGGTCTTCATGACATTGGCTATGAGTTTGTCAAGCTATGCCGTGGGGAACGGAAGTTCACAAGGCTTTCCACCTTCATAGTGAAAACTAATTTTATTCTAGGACACGCATATTTTCTGGTAATGAAATATCATTTTTATAATTTTGTATTAAATGTGTTTGCTTAGTAAGTGGGCACAGCAAATCTTGTGCTCTCTAGTGGATGTTCCCAGAAGTGCTGGGAGGGGATTATGCCATACAGAAGTGACACAGTGATCTGGAGACATGGGGTAGAATGTTAATGATAAGAAATGGCTAGGAGATAAAAAGATACCAAAGGCTTCTGCAAAGAGGTTTCGGGTTTCGCCCCTGCAAGCAGGCTCCGCCCCGCCGGTGGTGGTAGGGCGCGGGCGGGGTTAGGGCGAGGCGCGGGCGCTGGGTGGGGCTGGTCCCATTGTGCTGCGGCTCCGCGCTGCCTGCAGTCCCGGGCCGTAATCCCGCTCCCCCGGCCTCGAGTCTGCCCACGCACCAGCCTGCCAGCCATGGAGCCCGGCCCCGACAGCCCCACCGCCATCTGGTTCCGCTAGACGTGCAGCCCATGGCCTGGCCAGGCCCTGTCGCTGCAGGTGGAGCAGCGACACCATCAGCGCTCGCGGTACCAGGATATCCTTCTCTTCCGCAGTAAGAGCTACGGCAACGTGCTGGTGTTGGATGGCGTCGTCCAGTGCACAGAGATGGACGAGTTCTCCTACCAGGAGATGATAGCCAACTCGCCCCTATGCAGCCACCCCAATCCATGCAAGGTGCTGATTGTCAGGGGCGGGGATGGGGGTGTCCTGTGGCAGGTGGTGAAGCATTCCTCCGTGGAGTCCGTGGTCCAGTGCGAGATCGACGAGGATGTCTTTCAAGTCTCCAAGAAGTTCCTGCCGTGCATGGCCGTTGGCTACTCGAGCTCAAAGCTCATCCTACGTGTGGATAATGGTTTTGAGTTCATGAAACAGAACCAGGATGCTTTCGGTGTCACTATCACTGACTCCTCAGACCCCCTGGGCCCTGCTGAGAGTCTATTCAAGGATTCCTGTTACTGGCTCATGAAGACGGCCCTGAAGGAGGGTGGCATCCTCTGCTGCCAGGGCGAATGTCAGTGGCTGCACCTGGACCTCATCAAGGTGATGCGGCAGTTCTGCAAATCACTCTTCCCGGTGATGGGCTACGCTTACTGCATCATCCCCACCTTCCCCAGCTGCCAAATTGGCTTCATACTGTACAGCAAAAATCCAAGCACCAACTTCCTGGAGCCCGTGCAGCAGCTGACGCAGAAGCAGGTGGAACAGATACAGATGAAATATTACAACTCTGATGTATATTGGGCACCCTTCGTCCTGCCCCAGTTTGCCCGCAAAGCCCTGAATGATGTGTGCTGAGCCCAGGTGCCGCTGCCGGTTCTGCCCAGGACCTCCGGCCAGCGAGTCTCCAGGGTGGCTGGACGCCGTCAACCCGGGACGAGACTCCCGCAGACTCGCTTCCCAATCCAGTGTTACAGGCCCCAGAATGCTGCCCGGCCTGCCCTGTTAGGACTGTCTGTGTGGCGTCCAGCTTGCAAGTTTATACCAGGTGCCTACAGCACCATCTCCACCTCTGTCGCCCCTCACTCACCAAACACGTGTATCTAGAACAACAATGAGAACAAATATTCTGCCAATATTAGGAACTCAATGCAAGACGTTTGTATACTGTTTAGTTTTGAGTATGCAAGAGCCTATTTTGGGGGAAATGGCAGTTTCTCCTCTAAGCCATTTGTAGCTGAGAACTTCATAGTAGAGTTTATGTCTTGGAGGAAGAGAGAGTATTTTGATGAGCTACAAACTGGCTATTCACTAAGAAGCTAAAGCATAAATTAGTGTTAAAGTGGTGGGTCATAGGGTAGTATATCTGAACCCAGAAGTTGAAATTGGGGCAGAAGTAGTCTCTCGCTCACTATTCCCTTCCTTCACTTTAAGTGAATCTCTTGCCTGCTATAAAAAGAACGGCAGGGCTCAAGAAATGGAAAGGAGAAACAGAAGAAAACCACAAAAATGAAACAAGCAAGAGTTTTCCTGAATGCTCTTCATTCACTCAAAATTAGTAGAGTAAAATTCAAGCCCCCCGAATAATAATTAAGGCCCCATTTGCCTAGATTCCAAATATCTGAAGCTTATTTGAGTAGGCGTGTGTTATCTAGCACCCATAAGAGCTATGGGATGGAGGTGGAAATAATCCTCTTTGATAAAGATAAAAGATCTTGAGAAGGATTTTCCAGAGAAGAGGCCCATTCTAGATCTTAAGTCTGCCTTGGGCTCCAGAAAGCTAAATGTAGAATGTTGTGGTAACATACTTGGTCATGTACAGCTGTGTTATATAAACACCCTCAATTAAATTCTGACTCACTTTTTGTTTTCTCCCAAACTTGTATAATAATGCCAAATGCATAAACATTTATGCCTGGATTCTCTGAGTGTCTTGTTGGCTTTACTTATGGCAAATGTTTTTTTAAAAGGAGGTGGAAGGTAACAGTGATGGGGCTTGGAAATATGTGCTACCTAGGAACAGGCTCTCTGATTGAAAGTTGGTGTGCCTCCCAATACCTACTAGGTGATCAGCCAAATCTGACCCTGAAATTCTTTCACAATCCAACTACAAGTGTTCTGGTATACAATTTACACACTGCCTCATTGGATCGTGCCTTTCTTTATGGAAACTATGCGAAGACCTACATTTCTTGCTTGAGATGTAGGTATAACCTTATACAGGCTTAGACATTGATGTAACAGTAGAGATTATGAGCTATAACCATTTTGCCCACTAAGTACTAGAAATCTTCCTTGGAATGTGGAAGAGGAAGACTCCTTGATTCATTCATCAAATAAGTATTTAAAACACGACTGATACATGCTATTGGGTTTACAACTCCAAAATGCATCTTACAATGTTTTTTGGTAATTAGAGATGTTATAAGAAAACACCTTTTTTTAAAGTTATAATGTTAAAACAATTATAAAGACAGAAACCAACACTCACTCAAAATTCAGTTAGTTAAACTTTGTCAATAAAGGCAATTCTATTTTATAATATGGTATTAAAAAGAATGAAAATATAAATTATATGTAAATGACATGGATTGTGGGGTTGTGTTTAGATTTTCTTCCTTATGTGTTTAGGACAGGTAAACAGTTTCATAAGTTTTCTATTTTGTAACAATAGCTGAAACTAAATTGTAAGCTTCAAAATTGCCCTGGTTTTGCTTGACTAAAAGGACATGTAATAAGGGTTTGTATGTAGAAGTCATAAACCAAGTGATTAAAACATACGATTAGCAAGACAAAGTCATCTAGTTCATGTTCCTATTGGTCAGCAATGTTTATTAATTCTCCACTGCATGCTAAACTTTATTGGACATTCCTTTTGAAAAAATCTTCAGTCAGAAAATGGATGAAAATGTTTAAATTCACCTATGGAGGCTAGATCATTGTAGGTTTGAAAAAAAACAAAACACTGTACTATAAGTTCACTAAATGAAATTTGTGCTACCTTTGGTTAGACAATTAGTAGAGAAGAAAATAAATGAGAACTCAGATTTGGGACACTCTCGCCATTCCTGTGACCTGATTAATCTCTTATGCAGCACTCATTTAAATAATTTGCACACACTAATTTTAGATCTCTAAATTGCTCATACTTTGTATGTAGAAACTGATTATGATTGTCATATCTGTGAAGTGACACAGGACTAAGAAACTTCAACTCATCTCAAAATTAGTAGGCATGAATTAATTTGAAATCTGCTTATCTCAAAGTAGCTCCAGTGGTCCCAATGTATGTGAATTTATAATATTTTATGATTAACGAAAGAATCCACTGGTGACCACATCAGGGATTGAAATAACTGAAAAGGGAAAAAATAAATCTATTCTATTTTATTGTAGAAGTTTTGGGGTACCACTGGAGGCAGAGATTATTGAACCGACCATTCTAGAATATAAAGAAGAGTTTTGTGCACAAACCACTGAGTCAGCAGTGGTTCAGTGGTTTCTTAAACAGAAAACAAAACGAAGAAATATGTATTTAGATGACCAGAATCCAAAATCGTGTTGAATTATAGTTAGAAATTTTAAGAAAACCAGATACCCAATATTATTATCCTAAAATTGTATTTTATATTTTGCCCTGTGAAATCTGAGCTTTGTGGAAAGTTTCTTAAGCGAAGTACTGTTTTAGTCTGCTTGGGTTGCTATAACAAAAGACCAGACTGGGTAGCTTATAAACAACAGAACTTTTTCTTACAGTTCTGGAGGCTGGAAGGCAGAGATCAGGGTGCCATCATGGTGGGGTGAGGGCTCTCTTCTGTAGACTTCATGTATCCTTGCTTGGTGGAAGGGGCATAGGGTCTCTCTGGGGTCTCTTTTATAAGAACACACTTCATTCATCAGGGCTCTGCACTCATGACCTAAGCACCTTCCAAAGGCCTCACCTACTAATACCATCACCGTAGGAGTTAGGATTTCAACAAATGAATTCTGGGGGCACATGAACATTCAGACCATAGCAGTTGCCCTTCCAGTCTTCCTAAGAGTTGGTAACTTCTGAAAGTGGGAAAACAGATGTACCATGATGACAAACAATGACAAAATTTGTGCCTTAGTTTACTATCTCCACAATGTACTGCTGAATCTGGACCTTTAGTTAATACGAGGACGTCACAGTCCCAACTGGGTGGAGTAATTCATGTCTAGTGATAAAACAGGCCTCCTGAACACTGCATTTTCACTTTTTGAAGGGAGGTCTTTAGACACTAAAGCCAACTTGGAAAAAAATACTTTCTCAGTCGATTTCACCACAGAAATGATTGTAATGCTAGTGCATAAATAGACAAGGTGGAGTAAAGAATTAGAGCATTTAAATAGCCAGCCTGGGCAAAAAACAAGTTTATTGGCAGAGGTGGGATGGGGTGGTACTTTTTTTTCACAGTGAAAAGGAATTATTCAGATTAGATGCTTCTACTGTTCAACTCTTACTTCATATTGTATTCAATGTATTGACTTTTTTTTTTTTTAATGTTGAGCCTTCTTTTACTTTATTTATTTTTATTTTTATTTTTTGTCTGTGTTGGGTCTTCATTTCTGTGCAAGGGCTTTCTCTAGTTGTGGCAAGCATGGTCCACTCTTCATCACAGTGCACGGACCTCTCACTGTCGTGGCCTCTCTCCTTGTGGAGCACAGGCTCTAGACACGCAGGCTCAGTAGTTGTGGCTCACGGGTCTAGTTGCTCTGCGGCATGTGGGATCTTCTCAGACCAGGGCTCAAACCCGTGTCCCCTGCATTAGCAGGCAGATTCTCAACCACTGTGCCACCAGGGAAGCCCAATTTATTGACTCTTAGTCCTTTAAATCTGTGTCTCTTAGCAAGGATGACAAAAGTTTTTGCTGACAGGTAACCTGATCGTTATGGACCAAATGTTGGTGTACCCCCCAAATGTGTATGCTGAAGCCCTAAACTCCAATGTGGTGGTATTTGAAGATGGGGCTTTGGGGAGGTAATTAGGATTAGATGAGGTCATGAGGGTGGGACTCTCATGATGGGATTAGTGCCCTTATAAGAAGAGATACCAGAGAGCTTGCTCTCTCTCTTTTCCTGTGCACACACAATGAAGAGGTCATGTGACCTCACAGAGAGATGGTGGCCATCTGCAAACCAGAGAAGAGGCCTCAGAATGAAACCTACCTTGCCAGCACATTGCTCTTGGAGATTCTAGCTTCCAGAACTGTGAGAAATAAATTTCTGTTGCTTAAGCCACTGAGACAATGGTATTTTGTTGTAGCAGCCTGAGCTGACTATGATAGTTCTAAATACCTGTTTCTTTCAACGATGGTATAAAGCCTTTCACTGCTTTTGGTGGGTTCCTCCTCTTGAAATGATACTGCCTTATAGTTAGAGAATAACTATCCTTGTATGAGTTCCAAACAATTAAAAAGTACCTTATCATAAATTTTGCTTCATAAGAAACAGTTTTACAGTTTGGTACAAGTGCATTTGAGATATCTGCATTCCAACAGGAGGTGCTTCCTCTCAGCCTGTATTTTCCTTCTAACTGAAGTGGCAATTAAGTAGTTCATTAATGGTCATGCCATAATCATAGACTTATATAAGGGATCATAAAGGTCAGATTGTCCAGCCCTTTCATCCAGCCCTTACATCCAAGGAAGTAAGGATGAATGAAAGAATAACTAGAGCTTTATTACCAAATGACATTTAAAAAAATGGTGATGCAAGTGGACCTTTAAAAAATAAAGGAAACATATAGGAAGACAAAAAGTGTATAGAGAATACTGATAGATTTAGGTTTTATATTTATCTTCTTAAAGAGAAATTGAATCCAACTTTGGACCCATCTACAATTGGAGCTTCAGAAAACATATTTGGCCTCATCTTATCTTTGAAATGAAAGCTGCTGTCTTCACTCTTGAACCAACTGAGGGTACAAAGATGCATTAGAAAATGTGATAATTGGTGGGGTTGGGTTTTGTGGGTTTGTTTTTTTTTTTTTTTGGTATAGTCCTTTTATTTCTTTAAAATAGGAAGCAGGTATATTTTGCAAAACTCATAAGAACTATGAGGTTGTTTTACTCCTTTACTGAACAGAAGCCACCTGCCACAAATATACATTTGGGAATTATTTTGATATGAGTTATGGGAAATAGAAAGCAAAATTTTGTACAGTAGAGGACATAACTTTACAGTAAATCTACAGTTGTCTTATAGCTATTCATTAAATGTGTTGAGTCTGTTTTTAATTCAAGGGTATCTTTAGGATCTAGTTTCTGAAAACAGTCTCAAATTACCATCAAAATGTCACTGGGCTACCCTATGTTTTCCCTGTCAAGGAACTCTGTGAACCCTATTTAATTTGCAGCTATCTTAATAGAATGTGTTGAGTAAAAATTAAGGATTATTATTATTATTATCACCACCATCATTAATTGTGTTAAAAGGAAACCTTGAGAGGCATAAGTGACCTGCTGGCAAGGATTACCCACTCTGGAGTGTGCAGTGGATCAGTTTTGCTCTCAGCAGGAGGCAGCATTATAATCAATATAAATTGTCCGTATGGGGTTTAAAAGACACTGTGATACATGAAAGAATGCTCAACATCATTAATCATTAGAGAAATTCAAATCAAAACTACAATGAGATATCACCTCACATCAGTCAGAATGGCCATCATCAAAAAATCTACAAACAATAAATGCTGGAGAGGGTGTGGAGAAAAGGGAATCCTCTTGCACTGTTGGTGGGAATGTAAATTGATACAGCCACTATGGAGAACAGTATGGAGGTTCCTTAAAAAACTGAAAATAGAACTACCATACGACCCAGCAATCCCACTACTGGGTATATACCCTGAGAAAACCATAATTCAAAGAGTCATGTACCACAATGTTCATTGCAACTCTATTTACAATAGCCAGGACATGGAAGCAACCTAAGTGTCCATTGACAGACGAATGGATAAAGAAGATGTGGCACTTATATACAATGGAATATTACTCAGCCATACAAGGAAACGAAATTGAGTTATCTGTAGTGAGGTGGATGGACCTAGAGTCTGTCATACAGAGTGAAGTAAGTCAGAAAGAGAAAAACAAATACCATATGTTAACACATATATATGGAATCTAAAAAAAAAAAAAAAGGTCATGAAGAACCTAGGGGCAGGACGGGAATAAAGATGCAGTCCTACTAGAGAATGGACTTGAGGACACAGGGAGGGGAACGGTAAGCTGGGACAAAGTGAGAGAGTGACATGGACCTATATACACTACCAAATGCAAAACCGATAGCAAGTGGAAAGCAGCCGCATAGCACAGGGAGATCAGCTCGGTGCTTTTTGACCACCTAGAGGGGTGGGATAGGGAGGGTATGAGGGAGGGAGACACAAGAGGGAAGAGATATGGGGATATATGTATATGTATAGCTGATTTACTTTGTTATAAAGCAGAAACTAACACACCATTGTAAAGCAATTATACTCCAATAAAGATGTTTAAAAAAAGCATTAAAAATAAATAAATAAAATAAAACCCAAACAGATTAAACTCAAAAAAACACAACAACAACAACAACAAAAAAAAAAACACTGTGACAATTAAGTTCACCAGAAAGACACGGAAAGCTTTGGCGCTTATTGTAAACCACGGCTCTGTGAACCTTCTGCAGATTTCATTGACTGCAGTGTCTAAGTTGGAAGATATAGCAACTATTTTCCCCCATGCTCTGCAAAAACTGTTAACTGGCTTTTGTGTGTGTGGGGGGTATAAAACATTCACTGAGTGTTTCTCATATTCTACTGAGTCAATATTAAACTGTACTTTTCTATTTTTGCTAATAGTCATCATCATGAAAACATTAGTCTTTTTAAACATTTTCCCATATGTTCATGGTTCAGTTAAACATTCTCTGCCCTCTAGGAAATTATAGCTTAAAATAGTATCAATATTTCACCACTTTATGTCTCAACAAACCTTTTGGATTGAAGTTCCCCAAAGGCCTTGACTTGACCTTCACATAAATAAATGTGGACAATGGATATAGGGGTTTGCAAAATACAAAAAAGTACTATTTTTTATAATCCCATAAAGACCGTGTTTGTTGCTGTCATTTGAGAACAGGGCAACACGCTGATTTAGCATATTCAATAACTTTTCACACAAAGAGGTTAGAAAGACTTGAGCATCAAAGGAATAACCCAGAATAAATACTAAATCAGTGTTTCTCAAATGTTAATGATGATATCAGTCTTCCTACTAAATACTTCGGGTGATTCTGATGCATACAGTTCACTTACTATATACTGTGATTTGAATTATACCACTGTAACTTCCACATTCTTGGTCTGTCAACAAGTGCCTTTCCGTATTAGAATTCAGAAATATCGAGAACCAAATGGATTAGATGTACAGCCTTCAGATCTTTAAATGTATTATTTCACACAGTTCTAAGGAAGTTTTGAGTTTGATGGATTTCAATATTCTTAATAATATAATTTACTTTGTAACATACAGGTGTAATTCATTCTTCCACAAAATCTGTCCAAGACAGTGTTTGTGTGTATCTCTTCTCTCTCCAAATGACCTTGACATCAGTTTGTTAAAGTGGCTTATGCCATTCCTGACATTACAGTTCATTGGGCTTCATATTTTCTGATCAGCCACGATTTCAATGTATTTGCTTTAAAGAGGCTTTTGTAAGTTACATATAAAAAGGAACTTTTCTACCATTCAGAGAAAGACATATGTAAATGAGACAGTATTTGTAGCATGACAGTCAAACATACCTCAAGGATTTGGGTATTGGATTGTGTATTTAGTTGCCAGCTATAGATTATAGGAGGTTATTATGTGAAACTATTATATACCTGGAGTTGAAGTAAAATATGTCAGAAATTTTTTTAAAAGAAATCTCCATTTATTCATTGTATGAAAAAAGGAATAGATCGCAGCCCCCTTGCATGAAGTGATTGCATTAGTAAGGGGAATTTTATTTCTAAAACCAGAAAGACAGACTTTCAAAAGCTGCTGTTATTTACTGTACTTTAGACAGTTCCTCTGTGAAGGCCTTTCTAGTATATTAAAGACTTGTTCCAATCAAAAGTATTCTCTACTGGCTGATGATATAATTATATTAAGTTATCAAGAGATTGTTCTTGATTCCCATGGTGAAATTCTTTCTTTAGCGACCATGGAATTGATATGCTTCATTGTTCATTATTCATCATTCTTTTGCTTCCTCTGCTTTACAGTCTGGATCCAGAAAAGTCTCCTTGGAGACTTTATTGCACATGCTTGGACATCTTGATGATGGTGATTTTTTTTTGTATTGTTTCATTTTTTTGTTTGTTTTTCTTACTTGTCAGAGGGTCATTTAATTAGAACTTCATCAGATTATGATTGTTCTAGATAGTCTTCAGAGGCTGAGTCACTTCTCCAATTTCTGTTGTTGTTAGTTTTGTTTATTTGTTTGCTTTTATCTGTGGCTGGAGAGGTCTTCCTGAAACAAACATACAACTCACCAAACACAAAAACAATCCATTAAACCTACTGGTTTTTCTCAAGAGGCTCGATGTTTAGTTTATTCATTTAGAAACTTTGCCTTGTGTTTCTCCCCCTCCTCCTCCATCTCTTCCTCTTCCTTCTGTTTATAAGAAAAGCTCAAGCAGCTCTGTGCTTTAATAGGCAAGGCTGAAGGCAGAGTTCTTCCTCTGGGAAATATTTATTCTGGAAAAACACAGGAGACATTTGTTTGGTCTGACTCATCTAGACTATGTCATAAGCCATCTTGGGCAAAAAAGAGAAGATGCCTTAAATATTGATGCCTGTCCAGACTCAATTTTATGTTTAAAAACCAAAGAATTGTGGCCACTGCAACCTCTTAATTAATCAGTAAATATTTATCAGTCCACTAATATTTTGTTAGTCATCTCTCCTTCCGAGGGTATGAATAAAGTTCATAAACACAATAGTTTTCTGTTATTTGCCAAACAAATGATTATCCTTGACAAATAGCCATTTTTAAGCCTTCCGTAGTAATTTGAAAGAACAATGTTAAGGAAAAATCAACTAGTGCATTTACTCATACCAGAGCTGTGCATATCTCTGTGATGGGGGACATGGGAGGTATGCAGGGAAAAGAAGGCAAGTAATATCATGACCCTGCTTTGTCTGCTTGGTCCTTTCTTTGCTCTTAAATCTCTGTGCAGATCTGTCAGAAATGATCACCCAAGAGATTCCAATTTCCTGTTCCTGCCTCTGGCCAACAGCCCAGGGCTACCACCATATGCCCTCCTCCACAATTGGCCACTGTTCCACTCAAAACAGAGAAAGAGAAAAACTAGTTGAAGTCTCTCATGCTATTTTTTCAACTTCTCAGACTAAACCTAGTGGAAGTCTTTTTATTCACTTATTTGTTTAGTCTTCACTCACTGTATAAACATTGTATACTTGCTATATATTCAGCAAAGTGCTAGGTGTAAGGGGGAGGCGAGTAGTGTTGATAAGAGAAAGGGCAAGGAATAAGAAATCTTTAAAGAAAGAAACAGAAGCCTTCCCTACCTTAACGTCTAGCTGGGGGAAAATTACATACCTTAGTCAAATAAATGGAAGCAATTAAAAAGCAAAAGGCAAAAATAATAATATAATGTAAATAGTATATATAGGTGCTGACAGGGATGGGAGAACTGCAAATATTTAATTCAGTTCACCATTTCAGTACACATTATGTGCTCGAACCTGTATCAAAAATATGATGGAAAATAAGAGGTAACCTTCTGGAGGCAGACATAGCTGCAGATAACTTTATTATGAGGTACACTGTGCTGAGTGTTTTAAGATCAACAAAGTACCATGGGGGACATTGTGAAGGGAAACATTTTGAGTGAGGGGGTAAGGGTTCTGTACTCAGTTCCAATGTGTGTATGGGGGGCGGTTCCACACACCAACAAGCAATTCTCTGACACAAGGCAGGTGCCCCTCAATTCAGCTCAATTCTCACACTATCTACTCAGAGGTAGCGACAGATTCCACAGGTTAAGGGTTCAGTCCGACAAGACTGTAACCCCCCAACCCCCAACCCCCCACCAGGCACCAATCACAAGTCCAGGTTATCACCTGTGCTTCTGATGGTCGAGTATAGATTGCCAACAAATCCCTCCTTGGATTCAATTAATTCGCTAGAGTAGCTCACAAAACTCAGAGAAACATTTTACCTACTAGATTATTACCAGTTTATTGTAAGAGGATATGACTCAGGAACAGCCAGAGGGAAGCGATGCATAGGGCTAGGTGTGGGGAAAGTGTGTAGAGCTTCCATGCCCTCTCTGAGTGCCCTACTCTCCCAGTACCGCCACAGGTTCACCAACCCAGAAGCTCTCTGAACTCCCTCCTTTTGGGTGTTTATGGAGGCTTCATTACATAGTCATGATTGATTAACTCATTGGCCATTGGTGATTGATTCAACCTCCAGCCCCTCTTCCCTCCCAGGAATTCCAGGGGTGGGACTAAAATTTCCAACCTTCTATTCCTGGTTGATTCTCCTGGCTACCATCCCCCATCTTCAGGTGCTTTCCAAAAGTCACCTCATTAACATAAACTCAGTTGCAGTGTAAAGGGGGCTTGTTATTTCACTGTAATGGCTCTGAAGGTATTTCTGGAACTGAGGTCAAGAGAGCAAATATTATGACAAAAGATGCTCCCATTGCTCTTACCACTCAGGATATCCCATTGGTTTGCAGAGCTGTGAGCCAGGAGCCTTGGACAAAGACCAAATATATATGAGAAATATATTTTGATCACTTGAATGATTACATACATATTTCTTATAAATCACAATATTGCAGGGGGGTTAGGAAAGTTTTATGTAAGAGGTGTGATTTGACCTTGGCTGTGAAGGATGTATCTAATATTTTATAGGTAGAAATGGTGGGAGTGCAGGGTGTAAGAGAAGTGTCGGGTGTATTCAGATTCCCCTGTTGTATTTCAGTCATAACACATAAGGTAGGCTGCAGGAGGAGGTCAGACAGAAAGACATGCTAGATGTGAAGGTCCTCAAAAGCAAAACTGAGCAGCTTGAGCTTAATTTTGTAGACAATGGCAATACTGATGATTTTTGAAGAAAGAAGTAAGGTGAAGAAATCTATCCTTTAGGAAGTGGTTTAGCGTATAGTTAAGAGCTGGTGCTCTGAAGTCAGAAAACTGGATGCAATCAATGAATATTTATCAAGCTCCTATTTACCAGGGACTATTCTAATAATTGGGGCCATAGTAGTGACATATATTGGCGAGACCTCTGCTTTCATGGTACTTACTTTTTAGCTATGGACAGGAGAGACAAATGACAATAACACGCAAAAAGATATTTTCCAGATAATTTTAAATAGTGATAAGTGTGATGAAGAAAATAAAATAGGGCAATGACTGGTGGGACCAGGGAAACGACTTTAGAATTGGTGGTTAGAGAATGCCTCACTGATGAGGTGAAATTTGAGTTGAGACCTGAATTAAATGATGGGATGATCCACGGGAATATCTGAGGCAAAGTCCTCCAGTCAAAGCAAAGAGTAGATTTAAAGGCCCTTGTGGGAATGAGCATGATGTGTTCCAGAAACAGACAGAAGGCCTGTGTGGCTGGACTGCAGTAAATAAAGGGGACACCTTCATGAAAGTAGGCTCTAGAAGGAGGCAGGGGTCTGATAACATTCGTCTTTGTAGACTTCGGTAAGTATTTTGTTTTTTATTCTAATTATAATGGGAAGCCATTAGAGGAAGTTTCAAGTAGGGTTTGATATCATATGACTTATGTTTTTAAAAAGGTGGCTCTGGCCAATGTGGAGAATTTGTATGGGGTATAGATAGAATTGGAGGACTCAGGCTATGTTTTAAAGGTAGAACAGGCAAAACTTGTTCAAGGTCTATTGTTTTCTAGTTATTTGACCTTGAACAAATTACTTAACCTCATCTCAGTGTCCGCATCTGTAAAAAGGGCATAAGAATAGTACTGACCTTGGAGAATTGTGAGGATTAAATTAAAACTGCGCATGATATAACCAACACATCATATGTACTCATTCAAGGATAGCAGCTGCTATTATTACAACTCTGATGGTGATAATAAGTCTGGATTGGACCTGTGAGTAACTAGAGACCTGGTGATCTGTTAAGAGGCTATTGTGATTATCCAGGCAAGTCAAAGTGCTAGGCTGGAGTAGGGCAGTGGAAAGGAAAAGTGGGAAAGCACCATGTTAATAAATTTAATTAATGCACACCAAATATTTAATTTAAGTAGGAATACTTAATGACATATTCAAATGACTAATAAAGGTTAACACTAGTACGTGCAGAGAGTCCAAACTCACTTCTGTGGTGAGACTGGAATTAAAATTGCTAATAGTTTATTTTCTCTCCTTTAATTCCTGGCTAATGACTTTTCTATATTATCATTTCCTATCACATAAAACCATGGTTCATTTAAAGTATGCTGTTGAGACGTCGTCAAAATCCATCAACAGAGACTTCAAATGAAATGGCTGTGTGTGTGCTGCACCCTCTTTCAACTATGTACCATAACTAAAGTTTTCCCAGCTATGTTTGAACTTCAGGTGATTCTCTTGCATTCATGAATAAAAATAAAAGTCGACCTTCCATTTGTTGCTTTATGTTTTGGGTGAACCCGGTTACCCTATCAATGGGAATGAATTGTTGACTGTATTAGTAATTTTCTTCTAACATCATATGAGTTACCAGATAAGTCATCATTCTTGGAGTATGAAAGGGCAGTTTTTAGTTACTCATTTCTGTTTTCTGGTGTTGATCGCTCATGATAGACCTAGAGAGACTGAACTTCAAAGGACTGGTCTACTAGTTATGAAGTTTAATGCACAATTACCTAGGTGACAAGATGTTAGCCATAAAGGTTAAGGCTTATGAATATTAAAACTTTAAAGAGTTCTTTGGCAAGTGTGAATTTTTATCAAATATTTCCTTACAGACGAGTGAAAAGAAGCCAGAATTTAAAATATACAACTCATCAGGCAAAGACAGATAGGACTCAGAGAAATCCGGGCTAGTTCACCACTGTAATTGCTATTTTTATTTCATTTTTTGAGTTTCAGGTGTTTTGAAAAACAGTTAAAAAGTGGAATGAGAAGGGGAAAAAAAAACAGTGGATTTCGGGTCTGGATATTTTATGAAACATCCAAAAGACATTAATTGCCAAGGTAATAAGATGGACCTGTCAGTTCTGATTCAACTGATATTAGAAAATAAAATGTTTGGGCCTCCCTGGTGGCGCAAGTGGTTAAGAGTCCGCCTGCCGATGCAGGGGATACGGGTTCGTGCTCCGGTCTGGGAGGATCCCATATGCCGCGGAGCGGCTGGGCCCGTGAGCCATGGCCGCTGGGCCTGCGCATCCGGAGCCTGTGCTCCGCAACGGGAGAGGCCACAACAGTGAGAGGCCCACATACCGCAAAAAGAAAAAAAAAAAAAAAAGAAAATAAAATGTTTTAATAAAAATCACATAATTGTAATCAAAGGAAACATAGCCTATGAGCAAGATTTTAAGCAAATAGCAACATATGCTTTTTCAGTGTGGTTTTTTTGTCACCTAAATGTGCACATTCACAATTGTGAGTACTCTTCATCAAGCACTAATATATTCTCATAAGTCATGTTGGAACTTATAAACTCTCTGTATCAGTCACCACTTCTTGCTTAATTGAACTTGGGTATTGTAGCCTTTTAATGTCTCTGCTCTTGGTATTTAGTTAAGTTTTATCTCTGTGGTTTTCCACTTCACAGTTTGGGAAAAGAGGCTGTTAGGCTTTGCTATATCCATGTACACCTTTCAAATGGAAAATTCACAGCAAGCAAATGGTGAATGTCTTAACTCTGTAGGCTGAGACCATTTTATACAGGAAGGTAGGGGATTGAACATGAAAGATAGTTTGGGGTTCCTTTTGTTCTTCTGTTTGCTTCTATCTACTCCGTTCTAATCTGTGGAACTCAAGGCTGCCTCAACGGCACCAAATATTCAGTAAAGATGAACTGCCAATTCTTCACCTTCTGGGAAAGTTGTCAGATAAGTAAACTGTCAACAGCAATTATTTTTCTGATCTTAAGTAGATAATTAGCTCTGAACACCCCTTCCTTAATATTTTCCACAGTATATTCCTCTCACATTCAAATCTTCCCTCAAATCTATCCAATTAAGGTGAACTGAGAAAAGAATTCCCATATCCTACTTCTAGAATTACTGTAAATGCCTTTAGGTAGAACCATATTGTAACATAGATGTTGTTTTAGGTATGAAGATTTTCCAAAATATAATTTAATAATATCACTGGTCAGCCATTTATGCTAGAAACTTTATATTATTCATTCTCACAAGCACCCTTTTGAGAGAATTATTAATCTTATTTTACAGATGAGGAAACAAACTCAGAATGATGAAGTTCTTTGCCTAAATCACAGATCTTGTATGTGGTCAACGCTGGATTTGAATCCAGGTCTGCCTAATTCTAAAGCCTGTTTCTCACTATATATAATAGACTGCAGATCTTCCAGCTGCTTACACTTATATGATAAAATTATCTTCTTTATTTCTCTCTCTCCTGACCCCAGCATGTAAGCTTTATAAGAACAGGGACCTTGTCTTTCTTATTCAGTACTGTAAACCCAGAGCCCAGAAAAGTTTCTTGTATATTGTGAAAACTCAGTAAATATTACTGCATGAAAATAATCACTCATGAAAGTTTTCTGGTTAATTTCAAATTAGATAATTGTACAAGAAGTACTAAAAGTGCCAAATTAGTGCTACAGGGGTTGACCAGTGGGAGAGATTACCATGGGTTGGAGGCTACAAGAATAGTGTAGACTATAGACCTCCAAAAAGGAGGAGTGCATACACCTTAGGGATGTGTTCAAAATAATACATTGGGAGGGATAAAAAGCATGTTAGAACTTTTAATCATTTTTTTTTGGTTTAGCTCATCCTTTTTCAATTTTGGTTGTCATATTTTATAATGTACACATTATTGCAGTAATATATATGGCATAATATATATATATAATATAGTAATATATAACATATACAATAATATGGACAGTAATGTAATATACACAGTAATATAATAATATACATATGTATGTATATGTGGGGGTGGGTAGGTGCTTAAACATTTTTACTGCTAGTTGTGCTTGGAGACCTGTGGTCCAGAGGGAGAAATAAACATACAGAGATATCTAAAATTAAGCATTCTACCTGCTATTAGATGTCTAGACAAAGTACTTCAGGAAGAAAGATAAAGGAATGGCTAATACTTCCTGATTTTGTCAGCATGGTGGTGGTGGTGGTGGCACAATTTCAACAGAATCCTGTGGCAATGGCAGATGAAATGGGAATTTTCAGAGAGAGAGAACACTTGCAAAGATGCAGAGGTCTAACTTTTTTTTTTTAATTGAAGTATAGTTAATTTACAATGTTGTGTTAGCTTCAAGTGTACAGCAAAGTGGTTCCATTATACACATATATATGTGTAGATATATAAATATATATGTGTGTGTATATATGTGTGTGTATATATATATATATATATATATATATATATATATATATATATATATATAATTTTCCATCATAGGGCTATTACAAGATATTGAGTATAGTTCCCTGTGCTATACAGTATAATTTTCTTGATATGATTCAGGAACTATAAAGCATATTTGGATTGCTAAAGGAGAGGGAGTACAATAGGCAGTAGAATGAGGAGTAGCAGTATATTATTATTGGATTACATGTACGTAATATATAAAGACATATATTGAAGCTAAGTGCTCATGTATTAATAAGCTAGGTAGGGTACAGGATCAAAGAAACTGGAGCTCACTTAGTGAACTAGACTACGGAAAATGAAGAGGATATCTTCGAGCCATATCACAGCCGAAGGATTTAAGGGCCAGTAGAGAAGAAAGAGTTAAAGGTGCCTTCTAGATTTTAAGCCTGGATGAGGTTACCGTAACATTGACGTATAAAGTCATCCTGAGGAGAGCAAGGCAGTTTTTTGAGGTAAGATAATTTTTGGTAAATAACAAATTAGAGAAGGGCTATCCATAGATATATGACCAATAGAGAACTGGAGATATGAGATGGGAACTCTGGAAGAAATCAGGGTAGGAGTTGAAATTTGAGAACCATTCCCATTATTGGTTCATCAAACATTCATAGGCACCTACTCTGTGCCGGGCACTATACTAGACACTGGGGCTAGAGTAGGAAAAAGACAGATGTCACACCAACCCTCAAGATGCTTATCTGGGGCTTCCCTGGTGGCACAGTGGTTAAGAATCCACCTGCCAATGCAGGGGACACAGGTTCGAGCCCTGGTCTGGGAAGATCCCACATGTCACGGAGCAACTAAGCCCGTGCGCCACAACTACTGAGCCTGCGCTCTAGAGTCCGCAAGCCACAACTACTGAGCCTGTGTGCCACAGCTACTGAAGCCTGCGCACCTAGAGCCCAGGCTCCACAACAAGAGAAGCCACCGCAATGAGAAGCCCACACACTGCAATGAAGAGTAGCCCCCGCTCTCCGCAAATAGAGAAAGCCTGCACACAACAATGAAGAGCTAACACCGCCAAAAATAAATGAATTTATATATATATATAAAAAAGATGCTTATTATTATTATTATTATTATTATTATTATTGCGGTACACGGGCCTCTCACTGTTGTGGCCTCTCCCGTTGCAGAGCACAGGCTCCGGACGCGCAGGCTCAGCGACCATGGCTCACGGGCCTAACAGCTCCGCGGCATGTGGGATCTTCCCGGACCGGAGCACAAACCCATGTCCCCTGCATCGGCAGGCGTACCCTCAACCACTGCGCCACGAGGGAAGCCCCAAAGATGCTTATCTTATACTCAATAGGGGGAGACAGGCAATCAACAGGGAAAATGTTTGCATATAATTACAAATCATCATAAGTGTGTAGGGGAGCAAAACTTGTCACCCAAAATGTCTCTTTGGCATGTGGATTATTTTGAGCTGAAAACAGTCAAGGCCCAAAAGACTCAGGAAACTTTGACCTTCCCCCAGTTGCCTAAAGAATGCAGATAGAGGACCTGTTCTAGAAAGGGAGCTATCGCCATAGGTAACTATAGTATGAACTAGGTTTGTAAACAGGGGCGGAATCTAGCAAAGTGTTAAAATTCCTCTCTGTGTCCCATTGTCTGCTTGGCTCAGCAAACATTTGTTTACTAAACATTGGCTTTTCCATCTCCATGTCATTTGCCCCACCACCACCACCACCTTCGAGGTCCCAAACCACTACCCCCAACATCCTCTTCTGTGTTTAGCTGAAGATTGCCTTTAAGGTGAGGGTTCTAGCCATTTTGGCTAATTATTCAGTTTTCTTAGGTCTCTATCATGTATACATGTTATTAAACTTTTGTGTGATTTTTCTCCTGTTATTCGGTCTCATGTCAATTTAATTCTTAGACCAGCCAGAAGAACTTAGAAGGGTAGAGGAAAATTTCTTCCTCCCCAACAAGTGCTATGAAGGGTGGCCTGCTTTAGATTAGGTGGTCAATGAAAGCCTCTGAAGAAGTGCTATTTAACTTGAGAGCTGACCAATGAGACAGGACCAGCCAGGCAAAATGGAAAAAAAGAGCAATCTAGGAAGAGGGAACCAGCAGCCTTGGATGTGGGATAGAGCTTGGTGTGCTGTGGGAATAGAAAGAAGCCCAGTGAGACTTGCAGCTACTGAGCAAGGGACACAGTGGCACAGTATGAAGCTGGAGAGGAAGGCAGAAGCTGGATCATGCAGAACCTTGAAAGCTCTATAAAGAACTTGACATCTTATTCTTTTTAGAATAGGAAGTTATTGAAAGGTTTTAACTGGGGACAATAAAATGATAGAATTTACCTTTAAAATTCCTTTGGACTATAAAATACAGATAGTTAAAGCATTGAAAACAGGCATTCTCAGAAGAAGAGAGAATAAACATAGAAATAAGAGGTTGAGGGCTGAGTCTTAGGAAATGCTCCTCATTAGGATATGATGGGAGAGGGAGGAGCCAGCCAAGAGAAAAAGGAATGTTCAGAGAAGGAGGAAAGTTGTCATGGAAGTCCATGAAAGAGAAGGTTTCACCAAAGAATCTGGTCAACATTGTAACATGCGGAAAAGATTGTGAGGAGGGAATGAAGTCTGAGAAAAAGGTGTATAGATTTGGGAGTAGGAAACGTTTTGAAAGTGTAACTTTCATGGAGAACAATGAAGCTATAGGCAGTGAGTAGAAACCACACTTCTGAGAATGTATTAGTCAGTAGAAGGATAAAGCAGAATGATGGGTATAAAAGTGGGCAGAAGACCTGACTAGACATTTTCCCAAAGAAGACATACAGGTGGCTAACAGACACATAAAAAGATGCTCAACATTGCTAATTATAGAGAAATGCATATCAAAACAATTATGAGATATTACCTTAACACCTGTGAGAATGGCTGTCATCAGAAGTAACACAAATAACAAATGTTGGAGAGGATGTGGAGAGAAGGGGACCCTTGTGCATTGTTGGTGGGAATGTAAATTGGTACAGCCACTGTGGAAAACAGAATGGATGTTCCACAAAATATTAAAAATAGAACTACCATATGATCCAGCAATTCCATTCCTGGGTATATATCCAGAAAAACTGAAAACACTAATTCGAAAAGATACATGCACCCCAGTGTTCACAGCAGCTATATTTACAACAACCAAGATATGGAAACAACCCAAGTGTCCATCAACAGACGAATGGATAAAGAAGATGTGGTATACACACACACACACACACACACACACACACACACACACACACTGGAATATTACTTAGCCATAAAAAGAATGCAATTTTGCCATTTGCAAGAATGTGGATGGACCTAGAGAGTATTATGCTTAGTGAAATAAGTTAGACAGAGAAAGACAAATAGTGTATGTTATTGCTCATATGTGGAATCTAAAAAATAAAACAAATGAATATATATGGCAAAATAGAAACCAACTCACAGGTATAGAAAAGTAGTGGTTACCAGTGGGGAGAAGGAAGGGGGAAGCAGCAAGATAGCGGTATGGAATTAAGAGATGCAAACTACTATGTATAAAATAGATAAGCAAAAAGGATGTATTGTACAGCACAGGGAATTATAGCCATTATTCTGTCATAACTTTAAATGGAGTATAATTTATAAAAATACCGAATCACTACACTGTATCTCTGAAACTAATATAATATTGTAAATCAACTAAACTTCAATTTAAAAAATCCTTATAAAGTAGAATGATGGGTAGAAGAAGTAGCAAGTTCAAGCAAAGGTCTTTTCAGACTAATGGAGACCTGTGGGAGGTTGGATTTGGATGTGGGCTAAGAGAAGTGGAGGGCTGGTGGGAGAGATGAAAGGAGGCAACTGAAAATGTTTGAAAAAAGCTTGAAATATTAAGGAATAATTTAGAGGCCAAGAGCCTGGAGCGCATTGAAAGAGATGCGGCCAAGATCACAGGTGCTACTGTTACATTTTAAAGGAAGAAGACTCTCTTTCCTCTGAGACTGGAGAGAAGGGTGAGAGAGTAGATATAGTGACAGAGAAACTTTGAAGTGAAGTGGCAGAAAGTTTAGGGAGTTCACGGCAGTCGACACTGATTTTTCAGTCAATCAAAATTAACAACACCCACTAAAGTAGTATATAGTCTCAATAAAATAAAGCCTCTTTTAGGGAAGGAAGCTTGGGTTATCTCGTTTGTCTTATTTTGTCTCTGATATTCCCCACAGTATCTAATGGCATCTTGTACATGATAGGTGCTCAATTAACAGAAGTTGGTTGTTTGATATCTCTACTCTCAAGGAATTTACAACTGGGAACAAACAAATTATATATGCAGTATATGGTAATTTCCAAAAGAGTGCTGCTGCTAATAAATGTTTCCAGATTTAAAAGGAAGGAAGTGTGCCTGTAGATTGAACTGATGTGGGAATGCTTCATAAAGGAACTGAGTCGTTATCTGGGCCTTAATGTTTGCTTAGGATTTAAATACAGATTTTGCAACAAACTAGAGGTGGGCATTTTCTATATCAGGTCTTGGATAGTGACATTACGGTGAACTGGAAAGATCTGACCACTTTAGGAAATATGGTAGAAAATCAGCAGGAGGTTATTCAAGAAGTTGCTGAGATTTAGAAACAGAAGAATCCAAGGGAGAAAGGGACTTGAACCTGTGTCAGGAGGCTGGGAGTTCAGGAGTCTTTTGTTTTGGACAGCATCCTGCCAAATTAAACGTGAAATTAGGCATTTCAGTCTAATTTGGAATGAAAGTCAGGAAATTCCATTCTGTAGTAATTTCCCGATCCATCTTTCTAAAGTCAAAATACAATTATGTTATTCCCCTGCTCAAAAATTCTCAATGGTTCCCTAACGCCTACACAACTAATACATAGACTCAGTGGCCTAGCACTGAAAGGAATTCACAAGTAAGGTTGAAACATTTCCAAGGCTTGTTTCCAATTATACCATATACATATTGGGTTGGCCAAAAAGTTCGTTCAGGTTTTTCCATAAGATGTTACAGAAAAGCCGAAACGAACTTTTTGGCCAACCCAATACCACATACTTTTGCCAATTCAACTAGGAATTGTTTCCTGATCATGCTATGTGCTTCCTAATCTCCATTCCTCTGCTCATAATATTAACTCCATCTCTACCTTGATCTGTGTCAAAATCTTACCCCCTTTTTAAAGACCTATTTCCAATGCCAGCACCTCCTCCATAAAGTCTGTCCTGCCCCTTCCCACCAGGGAGATTTTCTCTCTTCTGTTAATTTCCATAGCATTTGGGAACTCATATAAACTTATAATGTACCTTATATTGTAGTTATTTGTAAGGTCACCTAATTCCCAACCTTATCTTCTAACCCCCACTAAACTTCAAATTACTTGGTGACAGGATCTGGATACTGCTCATTTCTTATTCCCTTTGGAACCTAGCATAAACGGTTCTTGATGTGGACTGATGTAGAATTAGAACGAGGTGAGGGGTGGATGTAGCTGGGGAGGTATCAGTGAAAGCTGTTGCTAATAAAAGCTATCTCAGCCTTTGTCTTGGTGATCTCTCTGAAACATGGAATCATCGAGTCTTTAATGTTAATTTTTGATATGTTAATTTTTGACACATGCTGGTAATTTCCATTATCACTATTTATATCCAGTGTAGTGATTTCTTACTGTAGCACTAACAGAGCTTACGATCATTTTATAAGTATAATATTTGCCATATGATATATGGAGGTAGCATAATAGGGTGGAAAGAGGGAACACTGAATTTCACTAGACCTCACTTTGGATCCTTGCTGTCCTACTTAATAGCTATGTGTAACTCTGTTGCCTGCCCAACATTTATTCCCTCTTCTTCTGGTAATTTCAGACTGATTTTCCTTTTAGATAATTATTTCTTTCCGGTTATTAATCCATGAGGCTTGAGGTAGGGCTAACAATCCTCCTCGATCCTCCCCTGCAGTTGCAAGGGAAGGTATGGTACATAGGTTTGGCCAATCACCATATTCCTTATCTCTGGCTAATGCCAGGCTGAAGAGACTCAACTGGGAAATACAAAACCCTCTGTCTGTTGAGAGGATGCGATGTAAGACTGAAACTGCTGACTGTCACCTCTCTACAACCAGGATCAATCCTGCCTAAGAACAAAGCCATTGCAGAGGATAGCAGAGCTGAGTGACCGAGATAGGTGAATGAGACATGATGACATCATTCAGCCTCTGGATCTGGCCATAGGCGAAGGCAATTCACCCCCTTCTTTCTTCATCCTCTTCTCCCTCAGACTTTGAGTTACATGAGCCAATGAACAACTTGTTTATTCCTTAAGTCAATTTGATCTTACTGCAAAATAATATTTTGCAGTAAATAGATAGATAACATGACCTTGGGCAAGTCATTCACAGTCTCTCTGAGGCTCAGGTCATGCATAAATGGGGAAGAATCCTCTATAACCTATCACACAGGGAATATTAGGAGGCTCATCTATATGTGAAATATAAGTGAGAGCATTTTGACAACTATAAATGCTTGTAAAAAAGAGGATAGGTATTAGTGTCTTTCATCCAAGAAAACAAAAACATATTGTTTACTATGATTATGTTTTCTTTAAAAAACAAAGAAACATTATTCAGTCGACCAGGAAAAGCAAAAGCCTGTGCCCAAACTGTTACAGTTAAATATCCCACCACAGGATTTCTCTTTGATGATTAAAATCACAGATTTTTTTCTTTTTTAGCAAAGAACATGAAAACCTACCTATTATTCCACCTAGAATATGCAAGAGCTAGCATTTAACTTTAAGGCTGGTTCTTAAAAGCCTGCATAAAAGTTTTGAGATAAAGATTTATCACTGTCTCATATCCTCCACATAGTCAACTTTTCATTCTGAGTATAGGTTGTAAATATGTTGTTAGAGCAAAGCATTTAAGAAATGGCAAAATTCAACGTTGGAACATCGCATTAGACATTCAAAGGAGATATATTTGAAAATTGGTTCAAATACTTTCTCTACCACCTTTTTCCTCCTACTCCTTTCCTTATATATCATATTATCTTTGATGAACCAGACACATAAATAATAATCTGTGTGATTTGAAAAAGCTAATGCAATTTCTAAAGAAGCCTACTTTATATCCTGGCACCTTCAGGACATAGAATCAGCTGTATTATTTAAATATTTCAATGATAGGGAGAAATTTGCCTGTGACAGTGGGTATGTAGGTGTGGGATGGGTGGAGAACCTATGTATGAACCATCATCCTACTCTGGGTCTTGGAAGTCTATCCTGAAGTTTTTTGTTGTTGTTGTTGTTTTTGCAGTATGCGGGCCTCTCACTGCCGTGGCCTCTCCCGCTGTGGAGCACAGGCTCCAGACGTGCAGGCCCAGTGGCCATGGCTCACGGGACCAGCCACTCCATGGCACCTGGGATCCTCCTGGACTGGGGCACGAACCCGTGTCCCCTGCATCGGCAGGCGGACTCCCAACCACTGCACCACCAGGGAATCCCCATCCTGAAGTTTTTGAACCCAAGGTTTGTATGTTTAATTTTCATTTGTTTTGTAGTGAAGGACTGACATGTGGATGTAAATGGTGCTTGCAAAATTCTATTTTAAGGCCAAGAGATAAGCTAGCACAGCACAATAATATTTAGAAAGTAAGCATGGGAAGTTTAAACAATTGTGTCCTTTATGTCAGAAAAATGGTCTTGCTCTTAATTTTTTCCATCCACTTTCACTGGCTAGAAATGCTAAGAAACACAATATCTTCAGGGGGAAAATTGGTCTGTGTGCCCTAGTATTCATTGCAAATGAATCCTGTAATGGAAGAAACCATCACTCAAGCGTCTATGAATATAGTTTCTTATATTCAGTATAGATCCTGCTGTACTGTCCTTCCCCCTCCCCCTTGACATCTGTGCAGTATATCCTAGCAATTAAAAAAAAAACCCAAAATCCTTAAAGTGCTTTCCTCTTAATACAGCTGTGAGGAAAGCAAATATATTAACTCAGTATTCAACAGGATTTTTGCTTTTACTATACATAATTTGATAAAATCCAGAAACATTTTCTTCTTTCCAAATGAAATGGGTAAGAAAGGTTCTGACACATTCCTCAGTACTGGAAGAATATCAAATAACCTAAAAATAATAGTATCTGTCTGTGGGCCCCTGTTCAGACGAGGGGCTGAAACATATCTTTCCACATGGGGCCATGGAGGTGTTGCTTTTTAAGGTAGTGTCAATAAACAGATAAATCTCCTAATGCGGCATGCAGTTCTTCTGACTGTTTCATATCCAGCAACCACAGGCTTCCATTTTATGAAAGAGGTGTACACTGATTTTAATGATGATGAAGCTGAGAATGAGGAAGCTTAAATGATCAACCTATTTCCCCAGAACCAAGAGGTGGTAGACACAGGACGTAAAAGTTGCTCTGAAAAAAAATATAACAAGTTTTCCCTATGAAACTACCACTGGCATTTTTCACAGGACTAGAACAAAAAATTTCACAATTTGTATGGAAAAACAAAAGACCCCGAATAGCCAAAGCAATCTTGAGAACAAAAAATGGAGCTGGAGGAATCAGGCTCCCTGACTTCAGACTATACTACAAAGCTACAGTAATCAAGACAGTATGGTACTGGCACAGAAACAGAAAGATAGATCAATGGAACAGGATAGAAAGCCCAGAGATAAACCCACCCACATATGGTCACCTTATCTTTGATAAAGGAGGCAAGAATATACAATGGAGAAAAGACAGCCTCTTCAATAAGTGGTGCTGGGAAAACTGGACAGGTACATGTAAAAGTATGAGATTAGATCACTCCCTAACACCATACACAAAAATAAGCTCAAAATGGATTACAGACCTAAATGTAAGGCCAGAAATTATCAAACTCTTAGAGGAAAACATAGGCAGAACACTCTATGACATAAATCACAGCAAGATCCTTTTGGACCCACCTCCTAGAGAAATGGAAATAAAAACAAAAATAAACAAATGGGACCTAATGAAACTTCAAAGCTTTTGCACAGCAAAGGAAACCATAAACAAGACCAAAAGACAACCCTCAGAATGGGAGAAAATATTTGCAAATGAAGCAACTGACAAAGGATTAATCTCCAAAATTTATAAGCAGCTCATGCAGCTCAATAGCAAAAAAACAAACAACCCAATCCAAAAATAGGCAGAAGACCTAAATAGACATTTCTCCAAAGAAGATATACAGACTGCCAACAAACACATGAAAGAATGCTCAACATCATTAATCATTAGAGAAATGCAAATCAAAACTACAATGAGATAACATCTCACACCAGTCAGAATGGCCATCATCAAAAAATATTGAAACAATAAATGCTGGAGAGGGTGTAGAGAAAAGGGAACACTCTTGCACTGCTGGTGGGAATGTGAATTGGTACATCCACTATGGAGAACAGTATGGAGGTTCCTTAAAAAAACTACAAATAGAACTACCATATGACCCAGCAATCCCACTACTGGGCATATACCCTGAGAAAACCATAATTCAAAAATGGTCATGTACCAAAATGTTCATAGCAGCTCTATTTACAATAGCCCGGAGATGGAAACAACCTAAGTATCCATCATCGGATGAATGGATAAAGAAGATGTGGCACATATATACAATGGAATATTACTCAGCCATAAAAAGAAACAAAATTGAGCTATATGTAATGAGGTGGATAGACCTAGGGTCTGTCATACAGAGTGAAGCAAGTCAGAAAGAGAAAGACAAATACCGTATGCTAACACATATATATGAAATTTAAGAAAAAGAAAATGTCATGAAAAACCTAGGGGTAAAACAGGAATAAAGACACAGACCTACTTGAGAATGGACTTGAGGATATGGGGAGGGGGAAGGGTAAGCTGTGACAAAGCGAGAGAGAGGCATGGACATATATACACTACCAAACATAAAGTAGATAGCTAGTGGGAAGCAGCCGCATAGCACAGGGAGGTCAGCTCAGTGTTTTGTGACCGACTGGAGGGGTGGGAGGGAGAGAGACGCAAGAGGGAAGGGATACGGGAACAGATATATATGTGTAACTGATTCACTTTGTTATAAAGAAGAAGCTAATAAAAAAAAGAGAAAAGGTTGATGTAAACAGAAGTTAAAATATTTTCTTTTTGCACTTCAGTGGATCATCCATGTACTCACAGGTCTAGAGTAGAAGGCCTCAGAAGTCCAGCTCTTTGAACTTTCAAGATCAATTGAAAAAGATATCCAAGATACTTTGTATGGGTAACATTATACATTTAGCTCTAAAATAAGACGGTCAGAAAGGAGATGGCTGATGCCATCAGATGGCTGATATCATCAGATGGCAAAGTGTCAGATGGCTGACACTTTGGCTGATACCAACTAAAGCTAAGGTTTTATAAAAATAGTCCTTTAAAAATAGAGTTATATGATCCAGCAATTCCACTCCTGGGCATATATCTGGAGAAAACTATAATTTGAGAAGATACATGCACCCCAACGTTCATAGCAGCATTACTTACAATAGCTAAGGCATGTAAGCAACCTAAATGTCCACTGACAGATGAATGGATAAAGAAGATGTGGTATAAGTACAATGGAATACTACTCAGCTATAAAGAAGAATGAAATTTTGTCATTTGCAGCAACATGGATGTAACTAGAGATTATCATACTAAGGGAAGTACATCAGAAAGAGTAAGACAAATACCATATGATATCACTTATATTTGGAATCTAAAATATGACACAAATTAACTTATTTATGAAGTAGAAACAGACTCACAGACATAGGAAAAAAACTTGTGGTTATCAAAGGGGAAGGGGGGTGGGGGAGGGATAAATTAGGAGTTTGGGATTAGCAGATACAAACTATTGTATATAAAATAGGTAAACAACAAGGTTGTATTATGTAGCACAGGGAACTATATTCAATATTTTATAATAAACCATAATGGAAGAGAAAAAAATAATAAAATAGAGTTTAAAAAATTGCAAAAAGATATATATATAACAAGTTTGTTTGACATCTCGGTGTTCTTAACCACTGCATTATCTTACTTCTCAAGGAAAAAAATGACTTAACATTTCAGCAGCGTGCCCCTTTCTACAAGATACCAACTTGCACTCTTAGAAGTAGTCATACTAGTTTCCCCCACCCCTACCTCTCTACTACCAATTCCAGTCCTCAACCCAATTTCTCTACCTCCCACCACAATCAGCAATAATGATTTTTCAGGGCGACCACTGAAGGACAATGAACGTCCTCGTTTTCAAAATATGAAAACTAACTCTGAGAGAAGGAAGAATGGACTTGTTCAAGGTCAGATAACCAGTCGGAGACAGATAACCAATCAGAAACAGTACAAGTACCGGCACAAATCTGCTTGTTCAGTTGTTCCGTCCAGTGCTGTCTCTAAAGAGAAAACAAAACTTACAACACAGTGGGTAGTTTCATATTCATGACGAGCTAGCCATATATATATAGAATATATATAGAATATATAGTAGAATATATAATAGAATATATATATATTATATATTATATATATACATATATGTATTATATGTAATATATATTATATACAATATAATAGAATATATATTCTATATAATAGAATATATATAGAATATATAATACAATATATATATATTCTATTAATATCTATGTGTTCTGAGGTCAATTGAATAAATGAGAACTGAAATGCAACTGGAGCATCAGAACATTGTTAGCACAATATTAATCTCAAAGGTATCAAGCTATCGTGTCCCAAACTGAACGCTGAAGTTTTCCCCTCCGAACGTGTTCCTTCCCTATTACTCCCTATCTCGGGAAGTAGTTACCACTCTTAGCGCACAGAGAACAGAAGGAAAAGTGTTGGGTTCTCCGAACCTGGCATCTCGGAGCAGGGTCCATATAGAGCAGGCACCAGGATTCTGGAGGAGGGGGCGCAGAACAGTGGCTGCTGGTGTCTTCTGAGCACAATAAGGCTGGAGCCAATGCCTCCCTCAGCCTCAGTGAACGGTCATTTTGGGTACAGTTTGAACCAGAAAGCAAACCAGAAGGAGTATTGCCTTCTCCCCTCCCTGCATCCTCCCAGCCTCCCTCAAGTGCCCCCTAGTCTCAGCGTCTAGCAGGGAACCTGCGGCAGACAAACCCCGGGGGACCTGCGGTTTGCAGTCCCAGCAGCACAGCATCGCAAGGCATCATCACAAAGTAGAAGGTTAGTGTGAGAGACTATAACTTAATACCTGTGGCTTAATAACTGGCACAGAGGATCGTAGTGAAAGGATAAGGTTCTTTCCTCTTCTGCACCCCTCCCCACCACTAACATGTTTGTAACCATCCCTGAGACTTATGGCGAAGGGACAATTATTTCTACGGCAGGTGGGTAGTGTCTTACCATTTAAAAAAAAATTGAAGTATATTTGGTTTACAATATTGTGTTAGTTTCAGGTGTACAGCAAAATGAATCAGTTTTATATATATATATATATATATATATATATATATATATATATATATATATATATATATGTCTGTATATATATATGTATACACACACACACACACACACACACACATATATATTCTTTTTCAGATCTTATCTTTCAAATCCCCTTTCCTGATCTTCAGAGGATATCCTTTATGCCTTCTGGCCTAATGGATTCCTGGCTTCTGTTTCCATCACGCTATTGAAACTGCTCTAATTTCGTTTCCTAACTCTTTGTTTGCTAAATCCAGTGGCTTCCCCCCCTCCCCCATGCTCATTCCAATTTTCTTTGGTATTCTATATTGTTGACAATTTCCTTTTTAAAACTCTTTTCAAGGCACGGTATCTCTTTTTGTTTCTTTGTGCCTAGTGCCATCTTTTCCTCGGCTTTCCCCACCCCTCTAGCCCCTTCCCCCCCACCCCGAGGCTTGGTGATCTTTGGAGTTCTGGCTGAGATTCCTTTATGTTTTCACCTTTTTTTCTGGGTGATCTCATCCAGTCCTACACTTTTAGATGCAACCTATATGTCAATGACTCTCAATCTGTATTAGTAACCCAGACTTCTTTTGTGAAATCTGATTGCATCTGTCTCTCCAGAACAGCTCTGCTCGAATGACCATTGACATCTCAAACCTAAAATGTCCAAAACAAAACTATCTTCTCTCTCTCCATGAAACCTCTTCTTCCTTCTGCATTCTTTCTTTGGCTAATAATATCAATGCCTATTAAATCACCCAAGCTAGAAAACGTGCAGTCATTTTGACTAATTTATCTCTCCATCAGCTCCTGAATCCAATCAGTCATCAAGTCTTATTGATTACCCTGTCCCTTAAATATCACTTGGTTCTGTTTCAGCCTTTTCATTCCTTCAGGCACTGCTTAGTTTGGGGTCTCACCATCTCTCTCTCTTTTTTTAAAAAAAATTATTTTATTCAAGTACAGCTGATTTATAATATGGTGTTAATTTCTGCTGTACAACAAAGTGATTCAGTTATACACACATATATGTATATATACATTCTTTTTCATATTCTTTTCCATTATGGTTTATCACAGGATACTGAATATAGTTCCCTGTGTTATACAGTAAGACTTTGTTGTTTATCCATTCTCTATGTAATAGTTTGCATCTGCTACTCCCAAGCTCCCAATCCATCCCTCCCCCAACCCCCTCCCCCTTGGCAAACACAAGTCTGTTTCTGTGTCTGTGAGTCTGTTTCATGGATAAGTTCATTTGTGTCATATTTTAGATTCCACATATAAGTGATATCGTATGTGTCTTTCTCTCTCTGACTTACTTCGCTTAGTATGATCATCTCTAGGTCCATCTATGTTGCTGCAAATGGCATTATTTCCTTCTTTTTTATGGCTGAGTATTATTCCATTGTGTATATATATACCACATCTTCTTTATCCATTCATCTGTCGATGGACATTTAGGTTCTTTCCATGTCACCATCTCTTGCCTTGACTCTTACAATAACCTCCTAACTGGAATTCCTGCTGCCAGTTCTTTTCCTCTCCCAGACACCCTCCATATTATCATTGAGATTAGCTTTCTGAAAAACAAATCTGGTTATGCTGCTCCCCTCCTTTAAAAAAAAGTCAAAAGCTACCACAGAAAGAACAACTTCAATGTCTTCTCACTTCCTAGACAGTAAATTATAAAGTCCCCTCTCTCTTTGTCTGAGTAAACTCCTAGTAATTCCGTGAGACTTAGCTCAACTAACCTAATTGTGTGGAGTCTTCCTTGACTCATCCAGAAAGCATACTGGAAGGCAAGTGAATGAGGATAATTATGAATTGGCTCAACAAATAAATCACTTACAGCCTTTCCTTTTTAAAAAATATTTTTGGAACATATTACTCATGGCACACCTCGAAACTGATCTGAGATACAAGGGTGTATCATAATCCCACAGTTGAGAATGGCTCTAAAAAACCAGGGAAGTGCTCTTCCTCTCTGTTTCTCTGAAAATGTAGATCCAGTGATTTTTAGGGTTGGAATTAAGCATTACATGTTCCTTTTAAAGCCTTTTTTTGTCATGCTTTAGTGTTTTGCACATACACACACCCTGGAGCCTTTGATGATGGGTTTATTTTTACAAATCTAGTACATATGTCATTGCCCTTTCTCATAAATGCAGCCCTCCAGGTCAGCACTCAAGTATACTGCAAGGATGTTTGTATTATATTTCTGTGATACTTGTCCGATGTATAAACAGCATTTTTGCCCTTCTAGGGTTGTCATTGCAGGTTCCTCAGAGGAGCTTATAATTTTTCAAAGAAATAATGAAAATAACAATTAAAAACATTTTTTTTATTAAGAGAATTTAGGGGACAGGGTTACAAGGTTTTATCTCTGCTTAGAGGCTCCTGTGGCTTTTCTAACTCTAAATTCTGTGATTTCATGATGAAACTCTTGCTCTGGGATAAAGGGAATGGATCATGTCTTCTTCTATTTTATTTATTCTTTCAAATTTATTTTATTGAAGGATAGTTGGTTTACAATGTTGTGTTAATTTCTGTTGTACAGCAAAGTGATTCAGTTATAAGTATATATAGTTTTCATATTCCTTTCTATTATGGTTTACCACAGGATATTGAATATGGTTTCCTGTGCTATAATAGTAGGACCTTGTTTCATTTCTTCTTCTTAAATGAGAAACTGAGTCAACTAGACATGGCATAGAGAGCACAGTCTTTGATTACTTTCAACTGTCCCTGTAGAAAGTGAGACTCTGGCTGTACAATGCCTTAATTACGCCTCTTAGAGTATTCACAAATAAAGTGAATTTAAACATTTGTATTCTCACTAAAGTATATGCATGCAGCAGATTCTGAACCTCGAATTCTTTTGGTTTGTGGGAAGTGACTCCTTTCTTGAAGAGAAGCCTATTTTTCCTATGCTAGTTTATGTCTGTGAGAGATTTGACACAGGCAAACTGTCTCTGTTTTTGTTTTTTTTTTCTGATGTTATTCAGAAGGCTCTTAGAAAACTCACCTTGTTTCTTAAGGAAAAGAGGAAGAAACTCAAGGATCTGTATCGAAAAAAACAACCTGGAAAGATACAACTCAGAGTCCTTTTCAGAAGTGGGATGGGCAGCACACGTTGTTAAAGCAATTGTTTTTCTTTCCTGGGAGAAAGCTAGAAGATGTCACTGAGTTTAATTGTCTTTGTATAATAAATCACCTCATTGTGCCCCAAACCTGGAGCTCTTAGGTTAGGTGCAGTTTCTCTCCTATTAATAGGCACCATGCACAAACAGGCGAGATTAGGAAGAGCTTTGCTCTGACAAGTCTGAAAAACATAGGACATGACAAATCGTGGTCAATGTAAGTGCCATTGTTAAGGAACCTTGGGCCGGAAGTCCTACACAAATTAAGCCACAGGGAAAGGTCAGGAAAGGTGGGAAAACTACAGGTCACACCTGCCGTCTGATTATCAGGACTCCACCAAAGAGGCTTAGAATCTTCCCTTCAGCAGCCTGATAAGGGCATGGCATTTGTGTTACATGATTTTATTTGGTAGTGTGTGGAAACTTAATAGACTCATTGTACTGAGAAAATGAAGGCAAATAACTTGAATTTCGCTATCCTGAAGAATGTACGATTTTTCCTGGCTGATTTTGGAAACGCTGTGGGCTCTGTTATGGGCACCAGCTGTTACTGCAGGAAGGAAAGCTCCCCATGATGGAGCCAGTACGTTGGCATCAGTGAAGCGTGCACGTGTCTGTCAAGGTTTGTATTCATCTCTGACGGCTTTCGGAAGCCAGAGAGCTCTTTATCAGGTCTAAATATTTTGTGAATGTTCTGCCTTTGACCCTGCTGACCTTCTTAGCCCCTTCTTGGTGGCCATATAGATCAGTGATTGTGGTGACAATCTCATTTTGAGGACAGAGGAAAATAATTTTTACCAACCAGTGCACCTTTTGACTTTCCCAGATCTACATAATGAAATGAGTACATTTCTCGTTATAGAAGAACTAAGAAAATGAGAATAGCCTTTTTTTTTTTCTAGTTGTGTCCTGTAAAGGGTATACTGCTTATTTAACACATTAACATTAGATATTGCCCCTGGGGAGAAAAGCAGAGGGAAAGTTGGAATTCGGTACCTTCCAGCTCGGCAGTGCTTTACTAGGTTAGTTTGAAGAGGCTATAAAATGAAAGAACTGTCTTAGTATGTCACGGTTCATGGATTACCTGTCAGTGAATCAGACTCCCTTTCCTTAGAAGTATTTCTTTGGTGTGTCATGGTTCACTGGACAGGAAGAAGTAAGGATTAGTTCATTATATATATATATATATATATATATATATATATATATACACTTTTTTTTCTTATTTCAATTTTCTTATTTTTCCTTTTCTCTCTTTCCAGTCTTTTCTTCTGCTCCCCTCAGCTTTTGGCTTTCTTCATGTCACTTCCAGCTGTGTTCACATGGGCATGGCTGGCTCATAAATTTAAATGAGTAATGTTCGGTGGATAAGCAAGTAGATTGTCCTGTGGCCTCCGCTCCAAGCAATAATATTTTCAGTACTTATCCATAGATTTTTGCAACCTATCTGAACTTCTCTGGCCTGCCCAAATCTCTCAGCCTAGAAATCCCTGAAGACCTGGCTATTCTGTAAGATTTATGATTCTTCTCATTTTTAGTTAAGTAGGGACTGCATCTGTCCTCTGGTAGATAAGTATTTTCAATTCCACTGTTGTCTGAAATACGGTGGTACATTTTTGAAAGAAACAATGCAGTATAGAGGAAGGGGCATTGACCTGGGAACCAGCGCTAACTCAGCTATTAACTAACTACTCATGTGACTTTGGTAACCTTAGAATAGTCACTTGCTCTCAGTGGGTCTCAGTTTCCTTATGTGAAAAGAAATATCCACATCAGTCTATGTGGTTTTTAGATTGACATTCAATAGATAATTTACAGTGTTAGCAACTTATCTTTTCTCTACACAGATTGCATCTGAACTGTGACATTAGGTGCACATCAGATAGAATAGAGTATGTACTGGACAGCAGCAATTAGATATTCAAACAGGAAATAAGTTGTGTATGTTGTGTGTGTGTGTGTGTGTGGGTGCATGCAAAAGTGCATGCACAAGTGCATTATAATGCCTTTAAAATTAATGTTTTTCCATATTATTGTATGAATAACACATGTTCGGTTTTGGTTATTTCTTGCTGCTTCACAAACTGCCAAAACATAGTGCTTTAAACAGCAACATTTTATTATTTAATAACTTTTTATGGATAATTTGGCCTCAAATGGATGGTTCTTCTGTTCCATGTACTGGGGCTGCAGTCATCTCGGGTTTCACTGGTTTAGAGAATCTAAGATGGCTTCACTTTCATGCCTTGGTGGGTGTGGCTGGAAGGCTGGGCTCCCCTAGGACACTGGCAAGGCTGAGCCTCTTTTCTCCATGTAATCTTGGGCTTCTCTCTCTCTTCATGATCTCTCTGTTCAGTTCCTATATGACTTTCTTACATGGTGGCTCAGGGCTCCCAAAAGCACAAAAATGGAAGCTATTAGGCATTTTTTAAATCTTAGGCTTTGTAACTTACACACTGCCTCTATTGCTTCATTCTTTGGTTAAAGTGAGAGTCACCCAGCCAGCTGAGATCATCTTAGGAGATAAGCTATCTTATGCTCTTTATTTATTTATTTATTAAAAAAATAGTTATTTATTTATTTGGCTGTGCCGGGTCTTAGTTGCGGCCCGTGTGCAGGATCTTCAATGAGGTGTGTGGGATCTTTAGTTGCAGCATATGAGATCTAGTTCCCTGACCAGGGATCGAACCCTGCTCCCCTGCATTGGGAGGGAGGAGTCTCAACCGCTGGACCACCAGAGAAGTCCCATTATGCTCTTTATTTTTTAAAAAAAGATTTGGAAAATGCAGAAAATTGTAAATAAGAAAATAAGATAAAAATTATCCAGGAATATTTTAAGATTTATTATGAAAAAAATAGTTACAAAATACTATGCACCTTATAATACCACTTTGGGTTAAAAATGTGTATATGTGCATACAAGGAAAAAAATCTGCAAGAAAAAAAAGCAAGAGATTTAAAATAGTTGTTTTTGTTTTGTGGAGTTAGGAATGATATTAGTTTCTTATTTTTATTTATCTCTATTTTCTAACATTTCAATAATGCATGTGCATTACTTGTATAAAACATTGAATCAGTTTAAGTCCTACCACCCAGTGATAGCCACTATTAATATTTGGTAGATTTCTTCCTACTCACTAAATGTTCTTTGAATACATGATTTTACTTGTTATATCATGTTTTATTATATAGATGTATTATGATTTATCTAATCACTTCCCTACTGCTGCACATTTAGGTTGCTTATTTACTTATGTGTGTATTGTTATTTTAAACAATATGAAGAACATTTTGGTACATATTTGACTATATCCTTTATGATTTTCTTACATTAAAGTAATAGAAACGAAGTTTTGGGGTGGAGAGGTATGAATTTTCAAGTCTTTCAATGAATGTTGCCAAACTACTTTCCAGAAAGTTGTAAAAATTTGTTCTACTTTTTTGTTGTCTCTGGTAGAAGCCCTAATCTGAATCAAGACCAATAGTTGTAGATTAACTGAAAAAAATTAAGGTAGGGAATAAAAAATATCTATATCTATCTATCTATCTATCTATCTATATGTGTGTGTGTGTGTATTTATATACACATACATGTATATATACACATATTGTAGCATTTTTATTTTAACTTAAAACTTGTAAATACATGTGTGTTCATTTGTCAGCCTTCTGCCATATGGTCAAGGATTTTTCTTTGAATATGCTCCCACTTACTCGATTTCACTTTTGTTTAGTGGTATGCTGATAAGAGTTTAACAACCAACTCTCTGGAAAAAAATAGCTGTGACTGTTGTGTTTGATGATTTCCGTGGTGTGAATACTCTCATCGTGTCCACTTTTAAGCTACTACCATGGTACTGAAAGTGGAACTGAAAAGAAATGGGTAGCAGCACACCATTATACTATATTTCCACTATACAGAAAGAATAAGTGTAAATAACAGCAAGAGTATAGATAACTGTAAAAAGTAAAATATTTAGGAAATGACGGATCTTCAGTATTTCATAAGTTTGTTTTAAAATGTAATTTATTTATTTCTAAGTTTGTACCACTTTATTATTAACGATGGTGGTGTTTTAACAACAGGCTCACCAAATTCCTGAAAACTTGATAATTGGCTCTTGTGAGCCAGTCCCAGCTGGCTCTAGCACACTACTGGTTTTGTCTTTCACTGAAACCATAACATAATGCATCCTCTATGATTTCCAGTTTTGGTTTCTTTGAAGTAAAAGAGCAATTTAAAAAACACTTGTTATGAAATTTGAGTGTGGAGTCCTTCTGGATGTTTATGACTCCTGTTCTCAACCGATCTTTTATGGTTGTTTCACCCACATCTAATTTGACATCTTTTTATTTAAAAGAAAAAATGTTTTAGTTATTTATCTTTATTGAATTACAATTTAATTTTCATGGAAATAAATCTCTATTTTTTCTGTTTGCATTTATATACTACCATCACCGTTTTATGTAATGTGCAAAGTAGAGCTGGCATAAGCAAGCTTGTGAATAATTAATGATACTGGCTCTTGGTGAATGTATAAGTCAATTGGTGGGAGCAGAATTGCCCAGGTAGCCACAGCTGTGAGAATCTCCTGGTTATGTGTATTCAACATGCCATGGGAATGGAGATGAGTTAGGCAAGGGCTGTATTTTGTGTGCTGTTTCTTTCATCTGAAGGACAGTTCTTTAGCAAAATGCCTGATAATGAGATGGATAATGCAGATTTCTACCCTATTCCTTCCAGGGAGGATTTATTTTACTGATTTGCCCATGCTATTTCCCCCATGATCAAAAGGAAGGATTTGTTGGGATGTTAAGCAGAGTCATAGGGAAGGTATGTCACAGCCACCTGGCCCAGGAAACAATCACATCTGTGACCCTATGCTCTAGGAGTCTTTACTGCTGGATTTTAGCCAACTGAGCTAATGAAGCTCTTGACATTATATTTTTCTTGACATTTGTTTCTTCTACTCTATATTCCATTGAAGTGGTTATTAAGTCAAACAATGTGAAAGACAGCATGGTCCTCACAGAGCAACTTCAATTACCTCATTTTATAGAATTTCCTTCTAGCAATCCCACTCCTGGGCATATGTGTGGGCAAAGCCATAATTCGAAAAGATACATGCACCCCTATGTTCATTTTAGAACTATTTACAATAACCAAGACATGGAAACAATGTAAATGTCCATCAACAGATGAATGGATAAAGATGATGTGGTATCTATCTATCTGTCCATCCATCCATCCAATGGAATATTACTCAGCCATAAAAAAGAATGAATAATGCCATTTGCAGCTACATGGATGTACTTAGAGATTATCATACTAAGCGAAGTAAGTCAGAAAGAGAAAGACAAATACCATATGATATCACTTATATGTGGAATCTAAAATATGACACAAATTAACTTATCTACGAAACAGAAACAGGCTCACAGACATAGAGGACAGACCTGTGGTTGCCAAGGGGGAGGGGGACCAGGGGAGGGATGGATTGGGAGTTTGGGACTAGCAGATGCAAACAATTTTATATAGAATGGATAAACAACAAGGTCCTATTGTATAGCACAGGTAAATATATTCAATACCCTGTAATAAACCATAAGAAAAATAAAAATAAATAAATAAATAGAATTTCTCTCAAACTCTGTTCCAGGTCCATGCATCTCTTGTTATGTTGACGTATGTATCTCAGGAACTTAAAGTTGTAATGCCAACAAAGAATTTCCTGCAGAAGACTGACATTTTGTGTTATGTATCTGGACAGCCCCTCAAATGTGTACATGGATAACTGAGGTTTGAGGATACTAATAGTTAAGGAACTGGAGAAGAATCTCCAGTGCTACTTATTAGGAACCTTATAATCATGTTAGAAAGGTAAACAAGACTCCACTTAAGTGAAAATGTCAAGAGGTATTTGTGAAACTTTCAAGTTTCCCCTGAGCCTCAAGCTAGCCAAATGACCAAAGGCAATCGGAAAGGTTAGTGACGACTGTCCCTTTGTTTTAAGTAATTGTTGCCAGAAATGCCATTTCCTTCCTGCTTTCTGGCTGGAGGTTTCTTCATAACCTTCTGTAAAAGAGGTTTTAGAATTGTTAGGACTTGAAACATACTCTTTGTGTCTGTGTTACCTACTTCGGTGATCCTTACTTTTTTTTTCTTTGCTAATTCTTTCAGGTCAGAGAACTAATTTAGGTCGGTCAAGAAAAGCTTTATAGGTCAGAGGCATTTCAAAGTGTTGACTTTAATAATAAATTTTGACTGTTTCATCCCATCAATGCTATTAAAACTCATCTTCTTTCTAGGATCAGTATTTTAGAATTAGCTCAATAAGTTTGAACATTTTATCCTTTGACTTTTTCATACACAATTGCTAATTCCAGTCTTATCTTTATAAATGTCATTCTCCCTACCAGCTAATTTTTTCCTTATCAATCATTCTTTTAAATTTTTGACAGTCAGGATTCTTTCAGTGTGAACCCGAAGTAAAGGTAAAGTTTTAGCATGACTGAAAGGATTAGTCTAACTACTCTATGTTATAAGTCACAAGGGGACGTAAAAAGTGATCAGGGCCCATGCAGTGTTTGTGAGGGTAAGTGCTCCCTGGTTATAGCCAGGGAGGCTTGCCAAGGGCAACATTCCTTAGGACTAAGAAACTGAGGAAGAGGCAATGGTGAGTCTCTTGAGACAAATTACATTATCTTTTTAATCCTTGTGGCTTTGAGGGTGTCAGAGTCACTTATTTACCAAGTCCCAGAGTTATCAAGAAGCAGTGCCGGGCTTCCCTGGTGGCGCAGTGGTTGAGAGTCCGCCTGCCGATGCAGGGAACACGAGTTTGTGCCCTGGTCCAGGAAGATCCCACATGCCGCCGCAGAGCGGCTAGACCCGCGAGCCATGACCGCTGAGCCTGCGCGTCCGGAGCCTGTGCTCTGCAACGGGAGAGGCCACAACAGTGAGAGGTCCGTGTACCACAAAAAAAAAAAAAAAAAAAAAAAAGAAGCAGTGCCAAGACTCAAACCTGATTCTTTCAGGTGTCAAATTCATCTTGCTTTCCAATTTACAGTTATTGTGGCTGTAGTAGACAGGAAATGCTGCTTCATGCCACTTTGATCTGATTGTTTGATCTTGTAAAAGTGGATTTCCAAGTTTTATTTACAGTGACTCAGGCATTCCTTCGGAGGGCTAGGCAAGATTGGTACCTAGGAGTCATCGATCTGTTCATCTGCCTCATCCACTTAGTAAGCCTTGATATCCAGAAATCGGTCTGAAGACAGCATATGTGAGTCTTACGTATGCTACTTCAGCTTGGACTGTGACTCACAGCTAGGCCTTGTTCTGCTGATGGAGAACATCACAGGACATGGACACCAACACCAGACAAGGTCACTAGGAGACTGTCATGGAGTGAGAACAAAACAAGGTCACTGTGCAGCCCGCACAACCCCAAACGCCTCCCTCTCTCTCAGCTACAGTGAGTGAAGCTGACTCTTGAACACCACGGGGTTGAACTGCACGGGTCCGTTTATACGCAGATTCTTTTTCAATAAATACATACTCTAGTGCTACGTGATGCATGTGGGGTGAATCTGTGGATGCAGAATCCTGGACATGGAGGGCCAACTGTAAAGTTATATGCGGATTTTTGACCCCACAGCAGGTCAGCACCCCTAACCCCTGTGTTGTTCAAGGGTCAAATGTATAGCCTTAACCTCGTCCAGCCTGCCCACCCTGTAGATAGGATTCATTGAGGCACCCAATCATAGAATTGCCCTGCTTTCTGCTCGCTTCAAATCTAGAGGGAACTTCTGCTTCCTAAGACCCTCCCCAAATTGTACATCCTAATCCCAAATCCTGTAATATGTTCTTTCTAATGTCCTCTTCCTGAGATGTTCCCTTTGCCATATGTTCTCCCCTGCTGCAACAAGTAATGTCCCCAAGTTGTTCAACTTACAAGTGTGTTCTTGGTGGTCTTTGACTGAATAGAATTGACACTAGGCTCTCAGGATGGACAGGGACTGTTCTGGAGACTACTTCCTGCTTGGAGTATCCAGTGAGCAGTTATCCTGTTGGAGGTGGCCAGAGCCCTCTCTCACCTAATTGGTGCTATATGAGATAGAATCCTGAGTTTCTTAGTGGACCTTCAGTCCTGATTTTAACTTCTGGGCATCATCAGCTATAGCTCCACAGTTGGGTCTCTCTACAGAGGAGGGGCTCCCAGTGGGATGGTGGGGTTAATGCAAATAACAGTGGATGTGTTGTCAGAAAACGTGGCTTCTAGTTTTGTTTCCGTTGGAAAATAGCATTGTGAGCATGGTCAAGTTGTTTAACCTCTTTGGTCCTCGGGGTTTTAGCTTTAAAAGGAGAAGGTTGGACAGTAGAAGTCTCTGAGGGTCCTTCTAGCTCTAGCATTCGGTGATTTTTTAATTTGAAATCCACTATGGGGATGTCATCTCCTCTCTCTAGTAGGTAATACCATATCACTCTGAGGAGTTTTGTAATGTGACTCACCCAAAATGCTCAATTCTAAAAAGATATCTGAAGTACATAAAGGTATAGTTTGTAAATTTTTCACAAATATTTGCAGACAGTTGGCTAGCATAATTGCTTCTGGTGTAAAAGCAGACATTGTTAAAATATAATAAGAATCAGATAAATCTGCAGGGACTCTCTTAACTCTGTCTCCAGAGAATCAGTGCTAATAAGTCAAATTAGTCATTTTTATTTAAGAGATATAAAAAGGCATATGGTTTCATGCTGTACCAGCTGTCATAAAATTTTGGAGAAAAGTGTTACTTACAAAGCTTCTAGGGGGAATGTTTCATAGAAGTATTTTAACCTTTATAGCTTACAAAATCGGTGGCTTCCTTTCTTTGTAAACTATGTTTTTAGCCTAAATTCTCTTTAACAACAACAGGTTAGCAGGAAAGAAAACACACAGCTAGGAGAAAAATAACAGGACTGCCTTCTAGTGAAGTACCTGTTATATGTTGCTTTTTTTATGAAGCTAGGATTTTTGTGTGAGTCTAAAATGTGTTGTGATGAAAGATATTTAGGGATTTGTTTTCAGGTAAAATAAGTGTAATTTCTAGAAAGCTGTGCCCCTCTGTTCAACCTTCATGCATAGTATGAATTACAATGGTAGCCACAATGTGTACCTACTTTATATTCATGCTTGGAAAATCCCTACCCATATGCAGGGTCCTTCCATTTTTTTGCCTCTCCTCCTTTATCCTTATTGAATTGTGTCTCTGCATGATTGTAGAGTCAAAAGATCTTCCATCTACTGTAATTTATTCTTCTGACAGCTTCTCTATTCTTTCTCATTTTCTCACTTCTTTTTTTCCTCCTGTTTATTCACCTTGCAGATTCAGGGTTTTTTTCTCCCCCTTTTCTTTTCAGTTTTTCATTAAAGAAACCAGGTTTGTAAAAGAAAGGACAGAGTTTGAAAGAGAAATGTAGAATCAGAGATTTACAAGTTTATATATAAGAGCCTGATATGGCAATTGTGGTTGGCCTCACGCCAGGAAAGAAAGGTATAATAAATCACAAGAGACTAAGTTAATGAGAAAGTTTCTGGAAATAATCAGAAAAGATAGTGGAGTTCTCAAAAACTAATAGGAGAAATTGAGTCATTATATATGAATGGTGTTTATATAGTTAAATAATATTTGGAAGGTATTAATTAGAAAATCTATTGATTTTGCTTGCTTAAATTCCAAATTTAGTGTTACGGTGTCATAGCAACTTAAATACATTTCTTCTTTGAAATGATTGGTTATGCAATTGTAGAAAGCTTTTTATCAACTTTTACCATATATTACATAGGGGCCTTTACGTCCTCAGTTTCTTTGAAACAAAATTTCATTTCTTTTCTCATCTTTTTCATTATACTGAGACTTATGTTTTCCCACATTGTGCATAATATATTGTCTATAAGTCTATCAGATAATGCATTTATTAAATAGTTGACCTTTTCCATTAAGATTAGAGCAGTGGTCCCCAAATTTTCAAGGATGAAGATTTCTTGTACATATCAAAATAGTTCTTTGGACTATCCCCTCTTCACCCTTGCTTCCATGAAAATAGCTATCACTTTCTGTTTTTCTTTTATACTGTCATATAGCTTCTATTAATTCAGTATTGTTTTAATGAGTTTGAATTTTATTAATAACCATGAAAACTTCTGCATGTATTAAAAATATTATTATTCAGTTAGCAGATCAGAATACACATGGATTGACAAGATCTTTATAAGAACTGATTAACATCTATGGTACTCAGATTGGGAATCACTGGTTTAGAGCTTGACACCTCTAAATTGTCACCTCCTTGCTTTTGTTGATTTAATTCCTAAAGTGGTTCTCAGGACTGACTCTCAAAATCTGAGCCTGTAATTTTAGGTGAGCTGTTCCTAAAATGGAAGTAGTATGGAATAGCATTTTTTTTTTTACTTTAAAGTATCATTTATTTAAAAATTAGAAACGTAATAAAAATTTTTTATCCTGATTCATAAAAATACTTTTAATATCACAGCTAATTACATACATATATGCATATGTATTCATACACACACACACACACAGCAGAAAGAAAAATTTCATGAAACAAAATGTAGCTTTTCTATGTGGATTATGCTCTAACCTGTTCTATTCAATTTTTTTTTATGACTTTTAGTGTAGACAATTTATTTATTTATTTATTTATTTATTGGGTGTTAACATTTTACTACATCCTTTATTTTTTAATAATTGCTTAAAAATAGTGTGTTAGTTTCTGCTTTATAAGAAAATTAATCAGTTATAAATAGAAATGTCTATTTAGGTCTTTTGCCAATTTTTGGATTGGGCTGTTTGTTTTTTTGTTATTGAGCTGCATGAGCTGCTTATAAATTTTGGAGATTAATCCTTTGTCAGTTGCTTCATTTGCAAATATTTTCTCACATTCTAACGGTTGTCTTTTGGTATTCTTTATGGTTTCCTTTGTTGTGCAAAAGATTTTAAGTTTCATTAGGACCCATGTGTTTATTTTTGTCTTTATTTCCATTTCTCTAGGAGGTGGGTCAAAAAGGATCTTGCTGTGATTTATGTCATAGTGTTCGGCCTCTGTTTTCCTCAAAGAGTTTGATAGTGTCTGGCCTTACATTTAGGTCTTTACTAGATTTTGAGCTTATTTTTGTGTATGGTGTTAGGGAGTGATGTAATCTCATACTTTTACATGAATCTGTCCAGTTTTCCCAGCACCACTTATTGAAGAGACTGTCCTTTCTCCACTGTACATTCCTGCCTCCTTTATCAAAGATAAGGTAACCATATGTGTGTGGGTTTATCTCTGGGCTTTCTATCCTGTTCCATTGATCTATCTTTCTGTTTATGTGCCAGTACCATACTGTCTTGATTACTGTAGCTTTGTAGTATAGTCTGAAGTCAGGGAGCCTGATTCCTCCAGCTCCATTTTTCGTTCTCAAGATTGCTTTGGCTACTCGGAGTCTTTTATGTTTCCATACAAGTTGTGAAATTTTTTGTTATAGTCCTGTGAAAAATGCCAGTGGTAGTTTGATAGGGATTGTATTGAATCTGTAGATTGCTTTGGGTAGTAGAGTCATTTTCACAATGTTGATTCTTCCAATCCAAGAACATGGTATATCTCTCCAACTATTTGTATCTTCCTTAATTTCTTTCATCAGTGTCTTATAATTTTCTGCATACAGGTCTTTTGTTTCCTTAGATAGGTTTATTCCTAGATATTTTATTCTTTTTGTTGCAATGGTAAATGGGAGTGTTTTCTTGATTTCACTTTCAGATTTTTCATCATTAGTATATAGGAATGCCAGAGATTTCTGTGCATTAATTTTGTATCCTGCTACTTTACCAAATTCATTGATTAGCTCTAGCAGTTTTCTGGTAGCATCTTTAGGATTCTCTATTTATAGTATCATGTCACCTGCAAACAGTGACAGCTTTACTTCTTCTTTTCTGATTTGGATTCCTTTTATTTCCTTTTCTTCTCTGATTGCTGTGGCTAAAACTTCCAAAACTATGCTGAGTAAGAGTGGTGAGAGTGGGCAACCTTGTCTTGTTCCTGATCTTAGTGGAAATGGTTTCAGTTTTTCACCATTGAGGACGATGTTGGCTGTGGGTTTGTCATGTATGACCTATATTATGTTGAGTAAAGTTCCCTTTATGCCTACTTTCTGCAGAGTTTTTATCATAAATGGGTGTTGAATTTTGTCGAAAGCTTTCTCTGCATCTATTGAGATGATCATCTGGTTTTTCTCCTTCAGTTTGTTAATATGGTGTATCACGTTGATTGATTTGTGTATATTGAAGAATCCTTGCATTCCTGGAATAAACCCCACTTGATCATGGTGTATGATCCTTTTAATGTGCTGTTGGATTCTGTTTGCTAGTATTTTGTTGAGGATTTTTGCATCTATATTCATCAGTGATATTGGCCTGTAGTTTTCTTTCTTTGTGACATCCTTGTCTGGTTTTGGTATCAAGGTGATGGTGGCCTCATAGAATGAGTTTGCGAGTGTTCCTCCCTCTGCTATATTTTGGAAGAGTTTGAGAAGGATAGGTGTTAGCTCTTCTCTATATGTTTGATAGAATTCGCCTGTGAAGCCATCTGATCCTGGGTTTTGTTTGTTGGAAGATTTTTTTATCACAGTTTCAATTTCAGTGCTTTGTCTGTTCATATTTTCTGTTTCTTCCAGATTCAGTCTTGGCAGGTTGTGCATTTCTAAGAATTTGTCCATTTCTTCCAGGTTGTCCATTTTATTGGCATAGAGTTGCTTGTAGTAATCTCTCATGATCTTTTGTATTTCTGCAGTGTCAGTTGTTACTTCTCCTTTTTCACTTCTAATTCTATTGATTTGAGTCTTCTCCCTTTTTTTGTTGATGCGTCTGGCTAATGGTTTATCAATTTTGTTTATCTTCTCAAAGAACAAGCTTTTAGTTTTATTGATCTTTGCTATCGTTTCCTTCATTTCTTTTTCATTTATTTGTGATCTGATTTTTATGATTTATTTTCTTCTGCTAATTTTGGGGTGTTTTTGTTCTTCTTTCTCTAATTGCTTTAGGTGCAAGGTTAGGTTGTTTATTCGAGATGTTTCCTGTTTCTTAAGCTCGGATTGTATTGCTATAAAATTCCCTCTTAGAACTGCTTTTGCTGCATCCCATAGGTTTTGGGTCGTCGTGTCTCCATTGTCATTTGTTTCTAGGTATTTTTAAATTTCCTCTTTGATTTCTTCAGTGATCACTTCAGTAGTGTATTGTTTAGCCTCCATGTGTTTGTATTTTTTACAGATCTTTTCCTGTAATTGATATCCAGTCTCATAGCATTGTGGTCAGAAAAGATACTTGATACAATTTCAATTTTCTTAAATTTACCAAGGCTTGATTTGTGACCCATGATATGATCTATCCTGGAGAATGTTCCATGAGCACTTGAGAAAAATGTGTATTCTGTTGTTTTTGGATGGAATGTCCTATAAATAGCAATTAAGTCCATCTTTTTAATGTATCATTTAAAGCTTGTGTTTCCTTATTTATTTTCATTTTGGATGATCTGTCCATTGGTGAAAGTGGGGTGTTAAAGTCCCCTACTATGAATATGTTACTGTCGATGTCCCCTTTTATGGCTGTTAGTATTTGCCTTATGTATTGAGGTGCTCCTATGTTGGGTGCGTAAATATTTACAATTGCTACATCTTCTTCTTGGATCTTTCCCTTGGTCATTATGTAGTGTCCTTCTTTGTCTCTTCTTGTAGTCTTTATTTTAAAGTCTATTTTGTCTGATATGAGAGTTGCTACTCCAGCTTTCTTTTGGTTTCCATTTGCATAGAATATCTTTTTGCATCCCCTTACTTTCATTCTGTATGTGTCTCTAGGTCTGAAGTGGGTCTCTTGTAGACAGCATGTATATGGGTCTTGTTTTTGTATCCATTCAGCCAATCTGTGTCTTTTGGTGGGAGCATTTAGTCCATTTACATTTAAGGTAATTATTGATAGGTATGTTCCTATTCCCATTTTCTTAATTGTTTTGGGTTCGTTATTGTAGGTCTTTTCCTTCTGTTGTTTTTCTTGCCTAGAGAAGTTCCTTTAGCATTTGTTGTAAAGCTGGTTTGGTGGTGCTGAACTCTCTCAGCTTTTGCTTGTCTGTAAACGTTTTAATTTCTCCATCAAATCTGAATGAGATCCTTGCTGGGTAGAGTAATCTTGGTTGCAGGTTTTTCTCCTTCTTCACTTTAATTATGTCCTGCCACTCCCTTCTGGCTTGTAGAGTTTCTGCTGAGAGATCAGCTGTTAACCTGATGGGGATTCCCTTGTGTGTTATTTGTTGTTTTTCCCTTGCTGCTTTTAGTATGATTTCTTTGTGTTTAATTTTTGACAGTTTGACTAATATGTGTCTTGGCGTATTTCTCCTTGGATTTATCCTGTATAGGACTCTCTGTGCCTCCTGGACTTGACTGACTATTTCCTTTCCCTTATTAGGGAATTTTTCAACTATAATCTCTTCAAATATTTTCTCAGTCCCTTTCTTTTTCTCTTCTTCTTCTGGAACCCCTATAATTCGAATGTTGGTGCGTTTAATGTTGTCCCAGAGATCCCTGAGACTGTCCTCAGTTCTTTTCATTGTTTTTTCATTCTTCTGCTCTGCAGTAGTTATTTCCACTATTTTATCTTCCACCTCACTTATCCATTCTTCTGCCTCAGTTATTCTGCTATTGATCCCATCTAGAGTATTTTTCATTTCATTTATTGTGTTTTTAATCATTGTTTGATTCATCTTTAATTCTTCTAGGTCCTTGTTAACAGTTTCTTGCATTTTTTCTATTCTATTTCCAAGATTTTGGATCATCTTTACTATCATTATTCTGAATTCTTTTTCAGGTAGACTGACTATTTCCTCTTCATTTGTTAGGTCTGGTGGTTTTTATCTTGCTCCTTCTCCTGCTGTGTGTTTTTCTGTCTTCTCATTTTGCTTATCTTATTGTGTTTGGGGTCTCCTTTTTGTAGGCTGCAGGTTCGTAGCTCCCAGTGTTTTTGGTGTCTGTCCCCAGTGGCTAAGGTTGGGTCAGTGGGTTGTGTAGGCTTCCTGGTGGAGGGGACTAGTGCCTGTGTTCTGGTGGATGAGGCTGGATCTTGCCTTTCTGGTGGGCAGATCCACGTCTGGTGGTGTGCTTTGGGGTGTCTGTGGACTTTTTATGTTTTTAGGCAGCCTCTCTGCTAATGGGTGGCGTTGTGTTCCTGTCTTGCTAGTTGTTTGGCATAGGGTGTCCAGCACTGTAGCTTTCTGGTCGTTGAGTGAAGCTGGGTGCTGGTGTTGAGATGGAGATCTCTGGAAGATTTTCGCCATTTGATATTATATGGAGCTGGGAAGTCTCTTGTGGACCAGTGTCCTGAAGTTGGCTCTCCCACCTCAGAGGCAAAGCACTGTCTCCTGGCTCCTCAATTTGGGATGATTCATTGTCTATTCATGTATTCCACAGATGCAGGGTACATCAAGTTGATTGTGGAGCTTTAATCCGCTGCTTCTGAGGCTGCTGGGAGAGATTTCCCTTTCTCTTCTTTGTTCTCACAGCTCCCGGGTCTCAGCTTTGGACCTGGCCGCGCCTCTCCATGTAGGTCGCTGGAGGGCGTCTGTTCTTCACTCAGACAGGACAGGGTTAAAGGAGCAGCTGCTTCAGGGCTCTGGCTCACTCAGGCCGGGGGGGAGGGAGGGGCACAGAGTGCGGGGCTGGTCTGCGGCTGCAGAGGCCGGCGTGACGTTGCAGCAACCTGAGGCACACAGTGCGCTCTCCCGTGGAAACTGTCCCTGGATCCCGGGACCCCGGCAGTGATGGGCTGCACAGCCTCCCCGGAAGGGTGGCGTGGACAGTGACCTGCGCTCGCACACAGGCCCCGTGGCAGCGGCAGCAGCCCCAGCGTCCCACGCCCGTCTCCGCGGTCCGCGCTTTCTGCCGCGGCTCGTGCCCATCTCTGGGGCTCCTTTAAGCAGTGCTCTTAATCCCCTCTCCTCACGCACCAGGGAACAAAGAGGGAAGAAAATGTCTCTTGCCTCTTCGGAAGGTCCAGACTTTTTCCCGGACTCCCTCCTGGCTAGCTGTGGCCCATTATCCCCTTCAGGCTGTGTTCACGCCGCCAGCCCCAGTCCTGTCCCTGCGCTCCAACTGAAGCCCGAGCCTCAACTCCTAGAGCTGCCCGCCCCGGTGGGCGAGCAGACAAGCCTCTCGGGCTGGTGAGTGCCGTTTGGCACCGATCCTCTGTGCGGGAATCTCTCTGCTTTGCCCTACCCAGGTACGTGGGGAGTTTCTTGCCTTTAGGGAGGTCTGAGGTCTTCTGCCAGTATTCAGTAGGTGTTCTGTAGGAGTTGTTCCACGTGTAGCTGTATTTCTGGTGTATCTGTTGGGAGGAAGGTGATCTCCGCGTCTTACCCTTCCGCCGTCTTCCCCGGAAGTCTGGAATAGCATTTTTGACCACCCTCCTTCTGTTTTTTTGTTTGTTTGTTTGTTTTACAAATTTGTTTATTTGTTTTTGGCTGTGTTGAGTCTTCATTGCTGCACGCGGGCTTTCTCTAGTTGCGGCGGGCAGGGTCTACTCTTCGTTGTGGTGTGCAGGCTTCTAATTGCTGTGGCTTCTCTTGTTGCAGAGCACGGGCTCTAGGCACACGGGCTTCAGTAGTTGTGTCACGTGGGCTCAGTAGTTGTGGCTCGTGCAATCTAGAGTGCAGGCTCAGTAGCTGTAGTGCACGGGCTTAGTTGCCCCACGGCCTGTGGGATCTTCCTGCACCAGGGCTCGAACTCGTGTCCCCTGCATTGACAGGCGGATTCTTGAGCACTGCACCACCAGGAAGCCCCCCTCCTTCTGTTTTTGCCTTGAAGTTTTTTATGGAGGTGGGCATAGGAAAGCTGGACGAGATGGTTGCCAATTAATGGGAAACGGTGAGGTTTGGGTGCTGTGTGTTTTGAGCTGAAGCAGGGCATTTCCTGCCCAAGAGAAAATGAGTTGAAAAGAACAGGATTAGAGAGCAAAGGACAGTTCTGTGGAGGATAAGTTGGAGTTTAATCATTGAGAGAAGTGCAAACAAATACAAAGTCCAAAGGTAGAATCAGTGTCAGGATTGCTAAGCCAAATATTCAGCAGTTGAGTTGAGTTTGGAAAAGAGTAGGATAAAAACAGGAGCAAGTATGATACTTTTTTTTATTCTTCTACTTTTGAAATTGATCCAGATTTGGCTGTTTGCTTTTAATAAATTGTGAAGGGTTAATTGGCTTACCCTGCAATGTTTTCCATTTGGTCTTCCAAAGTATACTTTTCAGCTCTGATTAGAAACTGGAATGTTAGTTTGTTCTCCTTTTTATAACTGAAAGCCTTAATGTTGGTTTGGTTATATCATAGGGGGCAGGATAGTAGGTGTTTGGACTGGAAAATCCATCTCCTGATCCATAATTCTCAAACCTACATTTTATAAGTTTTACTAATACAAATTACACCCTTTACCTTTTCTTAAACCCTCCCCTGTGGCTTTTCCTTCCCACAGAAAAATAATCTGTTTTCTATCTACAGGCTATTTAGACAACTGCATCTAGCTTTCATGTGGCTATGTGATGTTGGGCATCAGGGAATTCTATGTAAATTCGTCACCTCTACTCTGATCCTTCTTTCATGGTGTGGAAGCTGAGGAAAGCTGGGAGGAGCTCCCCAGGGTTGGAGCGGGAGTTATGAGGATTTCTCTACCACAACTGTGGTACACTGTGCTAGTGGACAAATATCAAAAAGCCTGAATATCAAGGGGCAAACCTAGAGAAGTGAGTGTAAATTGGACGTTAGAGCAAGAAGGCTGATGTAAAGTAAAGTTAAATAGATTTCTTTGCTGCATCACTTATCACAGTATTTCATACGATAATGTGAAGTGTGACTTTTCTAGATGGGCATAGGTTATTTCCTCTTTTGAAACTTATCTGATCATTGACTCCTTGACTATTTGTAAGTGGTGTGGTGGGGGTAACACCTTGCCAGACATTAGTGTTCCATGGAACATGGCTTGGAGAGTGCTGCCTTAATAGACATAAAATTTAAAATGTAAGTTCTGCTAACTGTGCATTCATGTTATTTTTGAATGTGGAGAAGTAGATCTGCTTTAGAATGAGCAGAGCAAAACTAATGTAATTTGATTTGTTAAGGTGTGTGAGGTGATATGGCACATCAATATGACATCCTAAAACTGTTGGACTTGTACCGTTTCAACCAATTTCAGGTAATAGGGTGCTAGGATGGTGGCCACAGTGAGAAGGGAGACACACGAGCCACCCTGGTCGTCATGGCATGTTCTTTATCAGTGTAAATAGAAACCCAAATCAATTTCAAAGCCTAAGTAATAGCAGTGAGTTTCCATACAATTCACTTCTGAAATTCAAATGAATTCCTTTCCTTGAAGTACCACAAAGCATTACTTTTAAATCCCCAAATATTCTTTTTGTACTCAGATCTCTCTCAGTGATTGCATTTTTCCTAAGACAAAGAAAACTCATCTGTTTACATTAAAAGGCATGGCTTACCAGTCCTATTTACATCACTCAAACTAGTAGGTCTGGAGGTACTTTTCCTTGCGAGAATTTACAAATGTTACGGTTTTCTTCTCTTCTCTCTAGTCACCTTTCAAGGACAAAATTCCTCTTAATTAAGAGTTTAAACTTGTGAGGTGGTATGTTTCAGTTGTCAGAATTAATGTCAGTGTGCCTTCGTGTGCGGAGACATCTGTTCAGAACACAGATCACCCTCTCATCCAGTTAATTTATACTTGTTGGACATGGCTGCTCCTTTTCCTCTCTAAGGATGTCATCATTGGCTTCAGGCAGACTTCCCAGTTGAGAATATCATTTCATTAAGCCTGTCTCCACATTGTTTCCTAACTCTTTTGCAGGATGGAAGGAGAGATATCAGGTACAAAGAACTCAATGTTAATGAACTTCCTTGAACAGGTTCTGTAGCTGGGGGTCCTTGGCCAGCCTCCCAAGAAGGCAGAAAATCTGCTGCAAACCCAGTTTGGTTTGAGATATGTTGATAAGAGCCTGTAGTCCCTCCAATGCTTGGCATTTACCAGTATTTCCTCTGTTGGAAATTTATTCTTTGGAACTTGAAGATTTCAGTCTCTCCAAAGATCTTTACTAAAATGCAAATACCCCACAGAGAGAGGGGGTGTGATAAGGTTTCTTATTATCTAATAATTCAACTGATTTGAGTTTGACTTTCTTGGCAAGTAGGGTCCAGAGCAGGGATGCATCCAAGTACTGTATTTAACCTGAAACTTAAAGAGGAGGGCCCTTTAAGAAAAAAAAATAAACATTTACTAATTTAAAAAATTAGATTAATGTTCTGGGAAGGGATCCAGGCAAGTTAGGGGCCCTAGAGCTTCATTAACTTCATGGTGCATCCACCTCTAGTCTAGAGTAGTGATTATCAAACTTTAGGGTACATTAGAAGCATAAGGGGGAGGTTCTTTACAAATGTAGATTCTTTTTTTTTTTTTTTTTTTTTTTTTGCATTACGCGGGCCTCTCACTGCTGTGGCCTCTCCCGTTGCGGAGCACAGGCTCCGGACGTGCAGGCCCAGCGGCCATGGCTCACGGGCGCAGCCACTCTGCGGCAGGTGGGATCTTCCCAGACCAGGGCACAAGCCTGCGTCCCCTGCATCAGCAGGCGGACTCTCAACCACTGCGCCACCAGGGAAGCCCACAAATGTAGACTCTTAAGGCCTACCCTTCAAGCTTCAGTTTCAGTAGATCTGAGTTGGAGCCATGGAACCTTGGAGCCCAGGAGAGTCTGAGGTATATCCCACACTTGGAGAAACATTCTCGAGAAAAGAAGGACACAGAGTAGGCACTTGAGGGAAGGAGTAGAACCTTGCCATCTAGGAATGAGAAAGTAGGAAGAGGCCAAAGATAACTCCTAAATAAGGCAGTGGTACTCATCACTATGTGGCTCCAGAGCCACATCCACCATCACTTGCCACATATGGCTCCTTTAGGTCTTGTTTCCCTCTGCACTCAATATACAAATTCTCTCAGATGTCCCCAAAATGAACGGAAACCATAGAAAGTCTCAATTTAGTGAATTTACTTATTGCATCTGTTTCTTTTTCATATCTAGGATAAAGCAACAGGAGATTCAAGCTTTTCTCATAAAGAATCATTTTTATTATTTTTAAATCAATTTTTAAAACTTGAAGTGTAGTTGATTTACAATGTGTTAATTTCTGCTGTACAGTAAAGTGATTCAGTTATACATATATATACCTTCTTTTTTGTTACATTCTTTTCCATTATGGTTTATCATAGGTTACTGAATGTAGTCAGTATATACAGTACTATATAGTAGGACCTTGATGTTCATCCATTCCATATGTAAAAGCTTACATCTGCTAACCCCAAACTCCCACTCCATCCCTCCCCTGACCCCATCCCCCTTGGCAACCACAAGTTTGTTCTCTATGTCCATGAAGGAATCATTTTTATTATTGAAACAAGGACCCATATACCGTTTTATGGTATCTCCCTTTCTCAGAAATTTTCCAAGAAGGATAGGTGAGATCTCTGCAAGGGAGATGATGAATGATTGGACAGTAAGATGGACAGAAGGTAAATATACTTCACTTGTGGTTCAAGATGTATTCTCCCATTCTTGGAAAACTGGATCAACAGGGCTGTTAGGAAACTTTGTTTAACATTTGGGGATAGCAGGAGTTTCCTAGTTATATGCCCCTGGATTATAACTATTAAAAATTGATGGATATATGGATAAGGATATGTTGAAACAATATAATAAAATGTAACTTATAGAATGTGGGTGGTGGGTATATGGACAATTAAAAAGAATTAGAGCAAGCCTTCCAGACACCAAATACTTCATGTTTATGATCTTATTTATGTGTTATAAGTATTAATAGTCTAATATTACAGATGTGGAAATGTAACCTCAGAGAACTCTGCTTATATACATGCAGCGAATAAATAGTAGAACTGTGATGTTGAACTTAAGTTTGTCTGACTCCCAAAGTTCACTCTAGGTGAAAGTGCTTGCTCTTGCTGGGCTCTCTTATACCCCTAGGGATTGAACTTCTCCCAGTCGGAAACATGATTGTGCTGAAAGAAATATTTCTGTTTAGTTGGTGTCATAGTAAGAGCCATATATGATAAGATATGGTGCAGTTACTAAACTCTTATCATATGCTACTCTTATACACAAATCTGAGCTACCTGCTGTATGCCAAAGAGTCATGGTATTAGGGTTCTTCAGAGAAACAGAACCAACAGAATGTGTACATATATATAGAAAGAGATTTATTATAAGGAATTGGCTGATATGATTATGGAAGTTAGCAAGTCCAAATTCTGTATTGTGGGCTGGCAGGCTGGAGATCCAGGAGAGCCGATGGTGCAGATGAAGTCCAAGGGCAGTTTTCTGGAGAATTCCCTCTTGCTCAGGGAGGCCGGTCTTTTTGTTCTATTCAGGCTTTCCACTGACTTGATGAGGCCCACTCAGATTATGGAGGGCAAACTGCTTTACTCAACATTCACTGATTAAATGTTAATCTCATCCAAAACACCCTTCACATTGACTCATAAAATTAACCATCACAGCCATCTAAATCATGGTCTTCCCTTTTCTGTTATGGAGGACCAGCTCTGGGTGGGGCATAGGCCTCACAAGGCATCCACTGGAGTCAGGTGCCTGGCATATGGAACCTTTTTATAGTTAGAAGAGACCATCTGCTCCTGCTTTTGGATATTCAGAAACCACCCAGCAACAGTAGATCCTAAAGTCGTGAGTGATTTCTGTCCCTGAGATCACTACTGTAAGCACGGACATACTTCCCATCAATCACGGTGCTGAGATTTCCATAAGATTTTTTCTTAATTCCTAGGTCTCCCTCACCGAAGTATGATTTAATCCTCCCTATCAATAGAATATCACTTTATTTTCACATTTATGATGTAGTTTTTTACACTATAAGCTCTTAATATAGGTAGTTCTAAAGACATTTCATTCACCTCTTCTCCCCCTCCCACCCGAAAGCCGCTAATCTGTAAGCCAGTTGAGAGCAGGGTTGTGTGTCATTTATCTCTGTGTCCCTCATTGCATCTAGCCGTGAGGCTTACTCATAGTAGGTGCTCAAAGGATATTGTTTGGAATGACTTGAAATGTATTTGTGGGGCTCCAAAATAATGCTGACCAGTGCCTACTTGAAGCAAATTGGAAGATACACTTATATACTGCAGCCTGATAACCGAAACATTTTCAGTCTTGTTCCTGTAGCTCCCCCTAGTGAGAAGGTAGCCAAATCTTTTGGCTGTAGGATTACTTGCACCATTCCTGCCAGAAACGACAAACAGTAACCACCACCAAACTAAACACAAAACCTTTTGTAGGAATTATGTAGTTTTTTTTAAAAAAATTACTTTGTTTTTAGATTTATAGCTGGGTCCTAAGTTTCTAAAAGGTCTATTCAGCCTGTGTTCAAATCAGCTTGGATTATTTTGGGAGGGAGATTTAATCAGATAATATCCATATAAACCATGGCATTCCTTGCAGGCACAGAGCCAGGCAGTGCTAAGAAGAGAGCTATCTGGCTACTTCTTGGAACTTAAGTGGAGCGAGCAACAAACATTTTTCCCCATCTCCCTGAACTCCATCTTGCATTGCAGCTCAGCAGGGGAGCAGTGAAGTTGCTGCCACCTGCTCTGGCCCCAAGCATCTCCCGCCTTTCCACATTTTCCCCCTTAGGCCTCGGCAGTACCTTCTGCTGTGGTCCTGACAGGTAGGTCAGTTTGTTTTAGTCTGCCTGACTGATTTATGCTGCTTAAGAATCCCTTTGGCTTATGCTTCTGGTAGTCTGTACTTCAGATAAAAGACAGTGTTTTTGATTTTCACATTTCTCTGTAGAAATCATAGCCTCTTCTCTTTAATCCCAGTGTTTTGAGGGGCTGTCTGGGTATTATATATGCATGTTTAATGATTCATACTCCTAGGACTTTGAATTTGTTCTTAACCGAGCTGTATCTGTTCCTTTATAGAATTTTAGAAATATTAAAAATAATGTAATATACCTTTGCCATGCCTGCTTTCAAGAGGTTGATTGCAACATTTTTTTTCTTTTTTAAACCAACCAATGCACAGAACTGCACATTCTCCAAACCTACTATATATAGGGTAAAAATCTTCAAATGGAAAAATCTTCCTTCTTGGCTGTGAGGAACATAATTAACTATCTGCCCACTGATCCGTACCAGTGAACGTGATGCCCCTTAGCTTTTCTGAGGTTATGCATAACCTTTGTCTCTCCAGCTTCATAAACTGTGGAATAGGCTTTCTGGAGACAAAAACCTGAGAGTGAATGTTATAACATGAATCAGTCCTGGTTACGAATTTGATGTAGTGTTGCTGGAATTGACAGCAAAAGGCAACATTAATCCATATACTAGTGCAGCAGTGGTTTCATTTCATCCCTTTGCAACTACGTGACTTGGAATATATTTGTGTTTTCATTTTATTTCAGTCTGAGCAGACAACATGGCACCTTTTGAGACATGACATAGGTTTGAAGCAGTACATACCTTCTTCATTAGAGAATCAGTTGTAGGTTAGGACTTTGGTCTCACTACCTAGAAATTTTAAACATAAAATCATATGATAGGGATAAAAACTATCACGTATGGTTGACTCAGTTAACTAGAAATTCTGTGTCTCCACTTCTGGTTGTATCCTGCTTTGTCAGGGTCCCTTCTGTGCTCTTGGGCAAGCTATAGGATTTAATTTTCTACTCTTCTTAGTTAAATTATGTGAGATTTGATTGTACATTGCTAAATTTACCTAGGAGTTAAGTATGTATTCTCCTCTTCATTTAAGCTAGTGATTTCACATTTGATTACCATGAGATAATTAGAGATGGAAGTTCTGTGGTTGGTGGGAAACACAATCAACAGTTTAAAAAATTTGTTACAGATTATTACACCCACATATTTATTGGAGAAAAATAATACCAACTAGAAGTGGTACTTTTTTATGGACAGAAATCCATAGCTGGCTAAATCTCTTCGTCCTGAAACTTTTACGAGAACATGTCATTTGCTCCAAATGCTCATATATGATAAGTAATTGCCTTTTTAAAAATGTGTATACTTTTCAGTGTTGATAACTGATTTAACAGAGAATACATGTAAGCATATGTGCTATTGTTAGTTTGTGTTAATGACTAACCTATAACCACACAATTGAGCATTTCATCAAGTTGTGTTTGAAGGGCTCGTTAGGTTCTCTCGTACCTGGGGAGGGTTTTCTGGCCCAACAGTTAATTAGCACTTGTCAGAGAAGACAAGTCTGTTAGCCTGGATACTTACTCCATCTTTGGACAAATCGTAGATTACAGTCCTTGTCTAATTGACAGCTGTCTACAGCACATAGCCTATAGGTGACAGAGTAAATTTCAGACTGAAAGATGCTACCTGAAAACTAATAGCTAATATGGAATGTCAGTGTAAGGAAGGAAAAATAATTCTTCCTCTTTCTAGGATCCTGGCCGAGACCACCCCCCACCCCGTAATAAAGGACAGATTAACAAGAAAAAAGCAAATAGAATTTTAATTACATGTATACCTCTTATACACATGGAGATACCCAGGAAACCTGAGTAACTCCCTGAAATGGCCAAATACCATTTTTGGCTAAAGACAAAAGAAACTGTTGGGGGTGGGGAATCAGTAATGGGAGATGACCTGGAAAGGCACAGTAAACAAGGGTAAGGTTGTTATGCAGGCTTAAGTCATTGACTTCTCCATTGATAAGAGTTTCTAGAAATTTATTCATTCATCTCTTTGTGGTACAGAGAGGGAGACACCCTTACAAATGGAGAGTTCTTTTATAAATGTAAATTTCCCCCACAGAAGGGCAACTTCTGTTGTTTTCAGACATCCTACTGTGTTTGCAGTTTTTTAAAAATAATCAGCCTAAAATAATCCTTATGTCAAAGAGCCATATATCAGGGTGACAAAATCTGCTCCCCTTAGTCTTGCCTTTGAAACTTCCCTGGGAAGGTTTACAGTCCAGAAGCCAAGCTGATAGATTGCTCCATCTCACTGAACCGGTTTCACAGTCCTTGAGAGTAGGTCAGTTCAGTTAAACAGTTGTGTATCATTTTAGGAGGCAAGTGAGGCAGCTGAGATCCCCAAATTAGGCCTGTATTGTGTAAGAAATCAGGTATTTAATAAGAGAAATTCTTTGGAAACAAGGTTAATGATTGGCACAAATTATAAACCCAGTGTCTGAGTCCTGAGAGTTGCCAGCTGAGAAGAGTTCTAGATGTCAGGTTCAAAGCATCTTCAGATGGAGGGAGTGCCGGCAGTGACAATTTGACAGATTTTCCTGGTTTGTAGTTTGAATGTCTCTGACGATACCATTGGGTAACTTTTCTGAGTGGTTCATACTGCAGCAGTCATGAAGAAGATGATCTAAATATAAGTTACTATGATGATTTCACTGAAGTTTATATCAAGTCATCTAGCTTCAGTTTTCACGGCTTCAGGAAAAAGGGCAGCTTTAGTTTTCATTGATTCCAAGTCAAAAAGATGGGAGAAACTTGGAAATATTAGTTTGGAGATTTGTAGTCAGATATTTGGGAAAACTAGAAGAATTCAGGATCCAATCCAGTTTACAAGTAAACAACAAAATCTCAAATACAATGAACAGCACTAGAATCTAATGTCCAAAAAGGTATGCTATTGAAACAAAATTTTTCCTCCCTAAAATTACCCTCATTTCTACCAAAGATAACCAAATTAAGACTAATTTGTTTGCAAAATAAAGTTAGATTCAATAAACTTGGCCTGGTTATTTATATAAGTACAGCAAGAATAATGATTGATTATATAGGCTCTTTTAAATATCCTGTGCTGGTGGGACTTCCATGGTGGTCCAGTGGTAAAGAAACTGCCTTATAATGCAGGGGATGCAGGTTCAATTCTTGGTCAGGGAGCTACGATCCCACATGCTGTGGGGCAATTAAGCCTGCATGCCACAACTGCTGAGCTTGCACGCCTCAACTAGAGAGACTGTGTGCTGCAAACTACAGAGCCCATGCACTCTGGAACCCGCATGCCACAACTACAGAGGCCACGTGCCCTGGAGCCCATGAGCCACAACTAAAGAAGAGAAAACCCACACACCACAACTAGAGAGAAGCCCACATACCACAATGAAAGATCCCTCATGCCTCAACAAAGATCCGACATGCTGCAACTAAGACCAGATGTGGCCAAAAATAAATAAAATAAATAATTAAGTAATAAATAAATCTTTAAAAAAAATAAATATCCTATTCTGGAACTTCTCATAAGGAATCTTAGATTGAACTGTTAACAGCCTCTCAAGGCTAAGAAGCAAAGCCAAATACTTGCCATCAGACTTTGCCTGCAATACTTATAGATTTGGGTGAATTCCTCTCTTCTTGAGGTCCCCAAATATCCTAAGGTTTCTACACCTGACAGGAAATGACCTTCCTTACTTACTCGGTAAGACTGCTGGGAACTCTGGAGACTTCCCTGGTGGTCCAATGGGTAAGACTCCACGTTCCCAATGCAGGGAGCCCAGATTTGATGCTTAGATGCATCCCTTAGTTGCATGCCACAGCTAAGAAATCTGCATGCTACAACCAAGAAGTATGCATGCCGCAACTAAAGATCCCACGTGCTGCAACGAAGATCCTGAGTGCTGCAACTAAGACCTGGCACAACCAAAAAAAAAAAAAAAAAAAAAAAAAAAGACTGCTGGGAATTCTGTAAGGAAGGCACCAGGCTGTTTTTCCAAGGGCCTTTAGTGGCTCCATAAAGTCAACCTTAACTCCTTAAAGCTGTCTGGTTATATCTGAGTCTATGTATACCTCTCTCAAATGTGACATTCCAGTCAAAACCATGGTAATATAACCAAATGTTTCTAATTGTGTCTTGTTTCAAGGTCAACACATTCTTATTGAACTTATGCAAAGAAATATACTGCCACGAAAATAATACTTAAGAGTTTCTAAAAGCTGGAGGGCTCAGGCAGGGAGAAAATGTAAATGTTTCATCTTTGTTGACAAAGATATATCTGACCAAATTTTAGATAGCTTAAGAAAAAAAGAGAAAAAGGTTTCCTAACATCTGGAAAAGCAAAACATTAGAGAACCAGCAATAAAGCAAAACACCAGAAAAAATCATTAATCATCCTCATCAGTTCATTCAGTCCCATGTAATGAATTCTTTGTGATCTTGATCTTTTGTTAGCAGTTTTATGAATCCAGTTTTCCCTTAGAGTTCTGCAAATTCTTACCCAGTTCAGTTTTATGATCTTAAGGTTATCAGGAGCCTGTATTTGTTGAAAGTTCTTTCTATGAGTCTTCTTGAAGATGAGGCATTTTTGCAGGAATACTTTTGTAAAAGCATCTGAGTAAAATAATAACTCTGTGTAAATGACAAAAAGACTTAAAAATGGCCATGGTAAAAGATATGATGAGAGTTCATTACAATGCAGTTGACAAGGAAATTTGGTAATTTCTGTAACATATTTCAAGGTAATAACTACAAATATGACTGATTAACATTATATCAGGACATTCTAGATTTGTAGGCATTACGTACAATTTCTGGAATGCTTACATACAAATACAACATAAAGAAGGCTTAGTGTCACTTCTTATTTGACAATGCTTCCTATGTTATTTAACATATTAAATAAGCCTAATTAGTGTAATGTCTTCCTTTTTACAGGGCGAGAGAACAAATTTTTTGAAATGTTCTAGGGGCCCTCTGGAAACTTCAAAGTTCATTTGAGCTCAAGAAAGACTTCATTTAGTATTTGATTCGGGGAAGTTTATAGAAAATATCAAAAAGTTTTGCACACTTGCCTAAATAGGATCACAGATCATTATGAAACAATACTCATTTATCCAGTTAATCAAAGTGACTATGAAAGATTTCAAAGGCAGTATAAAAGGGTGCATAGTTGTAAGCAAAACTTCCCTCTTTTAATATTTAATAACTCAGATTTCCTAAATAGTCAAAGACCTGATATAAAGAACACAGGAAATTATTTTGATAAAACAAAATCTTTGCTTCCTAGGTAGATATTACTTAAAAGGTAAAGAAACTTTCACAATCTGTTATCAAAAGCAGACAAAAAGTCTAAGAAGAGGTTGACCTTTTAAGAGAGATGGCCAAATTCTAATTTTGAACCAGCTTACTTTTGATATTAAGACTCATTCATTCTACTCTTAGCCAGTCCTGACCATACCAAAAATCGTTTCCAAAGATTCCTTTCCATAAATATTCTGCAACTTTCTTTTTTTTTTCATCTTTATTGGAGTATAATTGCTTTACAATGGTGTGTTAGTTTCTGCTTTATAAAAAAGTGAATCAGTTATACATATATATATGTTCCCATATCTCTTCCCTCTTGCATCTCCCTCCCTCCCACCCTCCCTATCCCACCCCTCTAGGTGGTCACAAAGCACCGAGCTGATCTCCCTGTGCCATGCAGCTGCTTCTCACTAGCTATCTATTTTACATTTGGTAGTGTATATATGTCCATGCCACTCTCTCACTTTGTCACAGCTTACCTTTCCCCCTCCCCATATCCTCAACTCCATTCTCTAGTAGGTCTGTGTCTTTATTCCCGTCTTACCCCTAGGTTCTTCATGACCTTTTTTTTCCTTCTTCTTAGATTCCATATATATGTGTTAGCATACGGTATTTGTTTTTCTCTTTCTGCCTTACTTCACTCTGTATGACAGACTATAGGTCCATCCACCTCACTACAAATAACTCAATTTCGTTTCTTTCTATGGCTGAGTAATATTCCATTGTATATATGTGCCACATCTTCTTTATCCATTCATCCGATGATGGACACTTAGGTTGCTTCCACCTCCTGGCTATTGTAAAAAGAGCTGCAATGAATATTTTGATAAATTATTTATTTATTTATTTATTTATTTTTTTGCAGTACGCTGGCCTCTTACTGCTGTGGCCTCTCCCATTGCGGAGCAAAGGCTCCAGATGCGCAGGCTCAGTGGCCACGGCTCATGGGCCCAGCCGCTCCATGGCATGTGGGATCTTCCCAGACCGGGGCACAAACCCGTGTCCCCTGCATTGGCAGGGGGGCTCTCATCAACCACTGAGCCACTAGGGAAGTGGTTAAATGACTCTTTTTGAATTATGCTTTTCTCAGGGTATATGCCCAGTAGTGGGATTCCTGGATCGTATGGTACTTCTATTTGCAGTTTTTTACGGAACCTCCATACTGTTCTCCATAGTGGCTGTACCAATTCACATTCCCACCAGCAGTGCAAGAGTGTTCCCTTTTCTCCACACCCTCTCCAGAATTTATTGTTTCTAGATATTTTGATGATGGACATTCTGACTGGTGTGAGATGATATCTCATTGTAGATTTAATTTGCATTTCTTTAATGATAAATAATGTTGAGCATTCTTTCATGTGTTTGTTGGCAGTCTGTATATCTTCTTTGGAGAAATGTCTATTTAGGTCTTCTGCCCATTTTTGGATTGGATTGTCTGTTTTATTGTTATTGAGTTCCATGAGCTGCTTGTAAATTTTGGAGATTAATCCTTTGTCAGTTGCTTCACTTGTAAATATTTTCTCCCATTCTGAGGGTTGTCTTTTGGTCTTGTTTATCATTTCCTTTGCTGTGCAAAACTTTTACGTTTCATTAGGTCCCATTTGTTTATCTTTGTTTTTATTTCCATTTCTCTAGGAGGTGGGTCAAAAAGGATCTTGCTATGATTTATATAATAGAGTGTTCTGCCTATGTTTTCCTCTAAGAGTTTGATAGTTTCTGGTCTTACATTGAGATCTTTAATCCATTTTGAGCTTATTTTTGTGTATGGTGTTATGGAGTGTTCTAATCTTATACTTTTGCATGTACCTGTCCAGTTTTCCCAGCACCATTTATTGAAGAGGCTGTCTTTTCTCCACTGTATATTCTTGTCTCCTTTATCAAAGATAAGGTGGCCATATGTGTGTGGGTTTATCTCTGGGCTTTCTATCCTGTTCCATTGATCTATATTTCGGTTTTTGGCCAGTACCATACTGTCTTGATTACTGTACCTTTGTAGTATAGTCTGAAGTCACGGAGCCTGATTCCTCCAGCTCCATTTTTTGTTCTCAAGATGGCTTTGGCAATTCGGGGTCTTTTGTGTTTCCATACAACTTGTGAAATTTTTTGTTCTAGTTCTGTGAAAAATGCCAGTGGTAGTTTGATAGGAATTGCATTGAATCTGTAGATTGCTTTGATAGTATACTCATTTTCACAATGTTGATTCTTCCAATCCAAGAACATGGTATATCTCTCCATCTATTTGTATCATCTTTAATTTCTTTCATCAGTTTCTTATAATTTTTTTGCATACACTTCTTTTGTCTCCTTAGGTAGGTTTATTCTAGTTATTTTATTCTTTTTGTTGCAATTGTAAATGGGAGTGTTTTCTTAATTTCATTTTCAGATTTTTCATTATTAGTGTATAGGAATCCCAGAGATTTCTGTGCATTAATTTTGTATCCTGCTACTTTACCAAATTCATTGATTAGCTCTAGTAGTTTTCTGGTAGCATCTTTGGAATTCTCTACGTATAATATCATGTCATCTGCAAACAGTGACCACTTTACTTCTTCTTTTCTGATTTGGATTCCTTTTATTTGTTTTTCTTCTCTCATTGCTATGACTAAAACTTCCAAAACTGTGTTGAATAAGAGTGGTGAGAGTGGGCAACCTTGTCTTGTTCCTGATCTTAGTGGAAATGGTTTCAGTTTTTCACCCTTCAGGTCGATGTTGGCTGTGGGTTTGTCAAATATGGCCTTTATTATGTTGAGGAAAGTTCCCTCTATGCCTACTTTCTGCAGGGTTTTTATCATAAATGGGTTTTGAATTTTGTCAAAAGCTTTCTCTGCATCTATTGAGATGATCATCTGGTTTTTCTCCTTCAGTTTGTTAATATGGTGTATCACGTTGATTGATTTGTGTATATTGAAGAATCCTTGCATTCCTGGAAGAAACCCCACTTGATCATGGTGTATGATCCTTTTAATGTGCTGTTGGATTCTGTTTGCTAGTATTTTGTTGAGAATTTTTGCCTCTATGTTCATCAGTGATATTGGCCTGTAGTTTTCTTTCCTTGTGACATCTTTGTCTGCTTTTGGTATCAGGGTAATGGTGGCCTCGTAGAATGAGTTTGGAAGTGTTCCTCCCTCTACTATATTGTGGAAGAGTTTGAGAAGGATAGGTGTTAGCTCTTCTCTAAATGTTTCATAGAATTCGCCTGTGAAGCCATCTGTTCCCGGACTTTTGTTTGTTGTAAGATATTAAATCACAGTCTCAATTTCAGTGCTTGTGATTGGTCTGTTCATATTTTCTATTTCTTCCTGGTTCAGCCTTAGCAGGTTATGCATTTCTAAGAATTTGTTCATTTCTTCCAGGTTGTCCATTTTATTGGCATAGAGTTGCTTGTAGTAATCTGTCATGATCTTTTTTATTTCTGCAGTGTCAGTTGTTACGTCTCCTTTTCCATTTCTAATTCTATTGATTTGAGTCTTCTCCCTTTTTTTCTTGATGAGTCTGGCTAATGGTTTATCAATTTTGTTTATCATCTCAAAGAACCAGCTTTTAGTTTTATTGATCTTTGCTATCAGTTCCTTCATTTCTTTTTTATTTATTTCTGATTAGAACTTTATGATTTCTTTCCTGCTGCTAACTTTTTGGGTTTTTTGTTCTTCTTTCTCTAATTGCTTTAGGTGCAAGGTTAGGTTGTTTATTTGAGATGTTTCCTGTTTCTTAAGTTGGGAATGTATTGCTATAAACTTCCCTCTTAGAACTGCTTTTGCTACATCCCATAGGTTTTGGGTCATCATGTTTCCATTGTCATTTGTTTCTAGGTATTTTTTAATTTCCTCTTTGATTTCTTCAGTGATCCCTTTGTTATTGAGTAGTGTATTGTTTAGCCTCCATGTGTTTGTATTTTTTACAGATCTTTTCCTGTAATTGATGTCTAGTCTCATAGCATTGTGGTTGGAAAAGATACTTGATACAATTTCAATTTTCTTAAATTTACCAAGGCTTGATTTATGACCCAAGATATAATCTATCCTGGAGAATGTTCCATGAACACTTGAGAAAAATGTGTATTCTGTTGTTTTTGGATGGAATGTCCTATAAATATCCATTAAGTCCATCTTGTTTAATGTATCATTAAAGCTTGTGTTTCCTTATTTATTTTCATTTTGGATGATCTGTCCATTGGTGAAAGTGGGGTGTTAAAGTCCCCTACTATGATTGTGTTACTGTCAATTTCCACTTTTATGGCTGTTAGTATTTGCCTTATGTATTGAGGTGCTCCTATGTTGGGTGCATAAATATTTACAATTGTTATATCTTCTTCTTGGATCGATCCCTTTCTCATTATGTAGTGTCCTTCTTTGTCTCTTCTAATAGTCTTTATTTTAAAGTCTATTTTGTCTGATATAAGAATTGCTACTCCAGCTTTCTTTTGATTTCCATTTGCATGGAATATCTTTTTCCATCTTCTCACTTTGAGTCTGTATGTGTCCCTATGTCTGAAGTGGGTCTCTTGTAGACAGCATATTTATGGGTCTTGTATTTGTGTCCATTCAGCCAGTCTGTGTCTTTTGGTGGGAGCATTTAATCCATTTACATTTAAGGTACTTATCGATATGTATGTTCCTATTCCCATTTTCTTAATTGTTTTGGGTTTGTTATTGTAGGTCTTTTCCTTCTCTTGTGTTTCTTGCCTAGAGAAGTTCCTTTAGCATTTGTTGTAAAGCTGGTTTTGTGGTGCTGAACTCTCTCAGCTTTTGCTTGTCTGTAAAGCTTTTAATTTCTCCATCAAATCTGAATGAGATCCTTGCTGGGTAGAGTAATCTTGGTTGCAGATTTTTCTTCTTCATCATTTTAAATATGTCCTGCCAGTCCCTTCTGGCTTGCAGAATTTCTGCTGAAAGATCAGCTGTTAACCTTATTGGGATTCCCTTTTGTGTTTTTTGTTGTTTTCCCTTGCTGCTTTTAATATGTTTTCTTTGTATTTAATTTTTGACACTTTGACTAATATGTGTCTTGGTGTGTTTCTGCTTGGATTTATTCTGTATGGGACTGTCTGTGCTTCCTGGACTTGAGTAACTATTTCCTTTCCCATATTAGGGAATTTTTCAACTATAATCTCTTCAAACATTTTCTCAGTCCCTTTCTTTTTCTCTTCTTCTTCTTGGACCCCTATAATTCGTATGTTGGTGTGTTTAATATTTTCCCAGAGGTTTCTGAGACTCTCCTCAATTCTTTTCATTCTTTTTCCTTTATTCTGCTCTGCAGTAATTATTTCCACCCTTTTATCTTCCAAGTCACTTATGCGTTCTTCTATCTCAGTTATTCTGCTATTGATCCCTTCTAGAGTATTTTTTATTTCATTTATTGTGTTGTTCATTGTTGCTTGTTTCATATTTAGTTCTTCTAGGTCCTTCTTAAATGTTTCTTGCATTTTCTGTATTCTCTTTCCAAGATCTTGGATCATCTTTGCTATCATTATTCTGAATTCTTTTTCAGGTATACTGACTATTTCCTCTTCATTTGTTAGGTCTAGTGGGTTTTTATCTTGCTCCTTCATCTGCTGTGTGTTTTTCTGTCTTCACATTTTGCTAATCTTTTTGTGTTTGGGGTCTCCTTTTTGCAGGCTGCAGGTTCGTATTTCTTGTTGTTTTTGGTGTTTGTCCTCCGTGGCTAAAGTTCGTTCAGTTGATTGTGTAGGCTTCATGGTGGAGGGGACTAGTGCCTGTTTTCTGGTGGATGAGACTGGATCTCGTCTATCTGGTGGGCAGGTGCACATCTGGTGGTGTGTTTTTGATTGTCTTTGGCCTTATTTTGATTTTAGGCAGCCTCTCTGCTAATGGGTGGGGTTGTGTTCCTGTCTTGCTAGTTGTTTTGCATAGAGTGTCCAGCACAATAGCTTGCTGGTCATTGATTGAATCCGGTTCTTGGTGTTGAGATGGAGATCCCTGGGGGATTTTTGCCATTTGATATTACCTGGAGCTGGGAGGTCTCTTGTGGACCAGTGTCCTGAAGTTGGCTCTCCCACCTCAGGCACAGCACTGACTCCTGGCTGGAGCACCAAAAGCCTTTCATCCACACGGCTCAGAATAAAAGGGAGAAAAAGTAGAAAGAAGAAAAGAAAGAGGATAAAATAAAATAAAATTATTAAAACAAAAAATAAAAATTATTAAGAAAAAACAATTTTTTAAAGAAAAAAAGAAACGGATGGACAGAACCTTAAGACAAATGGTGAAATCAAAGGTATTCAGACAAAATCTCACACAGAAGCATAAACATGCATGCAAAAAGAGGAAAAGGGGAAAAATAATTAATCTTGCTGTCAAAGTCCACCTCCTCAATTTGGGATGATTTGTTGCCTATTCAGGTATTCCACAGATGCAGGGTACATCAAGTTGATTGTGGAGATCTAATCTGCTCCTCCTGATGCTGCTGGGAGAGATTTCCCTTTCTCTTCTTTGTTCACACAGCTCCCGGGGTTGAACTTTGGATTTGGCCCCGCCTCTGCATGTAGGTCACCGGAGGGCATCTGTTCTTCACTCAGACAGGACGGGGTTAAAGGAGCAGGTGCTTTGGAGGCTCTGGCTCACTCAAGCCAGGGGGAGGGATTGGCATGGAATGCAGGGCTAACCTGTGGTGGCAGAGGCCAGCGTGACATTGCACCAGCCTGAGGCGCACCGTGCATTATCCCGGGGAAGTTGTCCCTGGATCACAGGACCCTGTCAGTGGCGGGCTGCACAGGCTCCTGGGAGGGGAGGTGTGGATAGTGACCTGTGCTCGCACACAGGCTTCTTGGTGGCAGCAGCAGCAGCCTTAGTGTCTCATGGCTGTCTCTGGTGTCTGAGCTGTTAGCCATGGCTCGTGCCTGTCTCTGGAGCTCCTTTAAGCAGCGCTCTTAATCCCCTCTCCTCGTGCACTAGGAAACAAAGAGGGAAGAAAAAGTCTCTTGCCTCCTCGGCAGGTCCAGAATTTTTCCCGGACTCCCTCCCAGCTAGCTGTGGTGCCCTAGCCCCTTTCAGGCTATGTTCACGCCGCCAGTCCTCGAAGCCCATGGCTGGTGAGTGCTGGTCAGCACTGATCCTCTGTGCCGGAATCTCTCCACTTTGCCCTCCACAGCCCTGTTGCTGCACTCTCCTCCATGGATCTGAATCTTCCCCCCTCCGCCACCCACGGTCTCCGCCTGCGAAGGTGCTTCCTAGTGTGTGGAAACCTTTCCTTCTTCACAACTCCCTCCCACTGGTGCGTGTGCCATCCCTATTCTTTTTTTTTTTTTTTTTTGCTGTACGCGGGCCTCTCACTGTTGTGGCCTCCCCCATTGCGGAGCACAGGCTCCAGACGCACAGGCCCAGCGGCCATGGCTCACGGGCCCAGCCTCTCCGCGGCATGTGGGATCTTCCCAGACCGGGGCACGAACCCGTATCCCCTGTATCGGCAGGCGGACTCTCAACCACTGCGCCACCAGGGAAACCCCATCCCTATTCTTTTGGCTATGTTTATTCTCTTTTCTTTTGCCCTACCCTGGTACGTGGGGTGTTTCTTGCCTTTTGGGAGATCTGAGGTCTTCTGCCAGCATTCAGTAGGTGTTTTATAGGAGTTGTTCCATGTGTAGATGTATTTCTGATGTATCTGTGGGGAGGAAGCTGATCTCTGTGTCTTACTGTTCCACCATCTCCCCTTTCATCCCCCCTGCAAATTTCTTTTCTTTCAACAAAAATGCATCTCCATTCTTCATACCTTCTTTTACTGAAAACACACATCCTACTTTCCTTGCATACAGAGATGTTTCCCTTATTAGTTCTAGTAGTTTTAATTACATATATTATTACCAAGTCCAAGCTCACTCTGCTCACCATATGACAAGCCCAGAAATCGGGAGACAAGGTGTTGAGGCAAGGAATACTGACTTTATTTGGAAAGCCAGGCATCTGAGAAGGTGGCGGACTAGCTTCCTAGAGTACCATTTTATTGGGGTCTTGATGCAGTTTCTTTTATAGAACAGAGATGAGGAGGAGGTGAGGAAGTAAAGTAAAAAGGCCATAAGTCTTGCAAAATATCTCTTGGCTTGGCCAGCATCAGGGAAGGGATGTGTTCACTTCTTCTTTCTGCAGCCATTCACACGTGGGCAGGTTCAGATTGTCTCCCTGTGAGATGAAAAGAGGCACTTTAGTATAACATTTAGGCATAGGGGCAGGTCCCCAAGGGAGACCATTATGTATGCCAATAGCTATAGAAAACATCCTTTTAGTGATTATGGTAACAAAAAGCAACAGAGAGCAAAGGTTAAAGTAAATGAAACAGATCCAACATGGAGTCAGATTTTGTTCTTCCCTGTTACATTATGATAATTCTTTACCTTTAGAAACTTTAATTTTTAGTGAAAACTAAATAGTAAACAATTGTGGGTTGTCTGTTGTACCAGTATTCTTTAGATTGGCAAATTTATGAATGCATACATTTATGAATGTACCCTTTTTAATAGTACAGTCTTTCAGTGTGGCACAGGAAATGTTTACTAATATACCCAAATATCTTTATTTCCTCTGTAATAGAAAGCCAAATGTAGATAAACCTATGTTTAGTAATTAATGTTTCACTATTTTATTTTATTTGGAAATGATCTAGGTATTCAGCAAATTTCCATCATTTAAATTAACTTAGAAAAGCTCCAAAGTCTCAAGTTACCAAAAAGATTTTGGATGCTATTTTTAAGTATACATACCATAAAACATAATTATTGTGGAATAAAAATCTTATCATATTTACATCTATCTAAATCATTTGCTCCCAACAATTATGTTTAGACTACTCACAAAAACTTCATGAGACATTAGACAAAGTCAGCCATCACCGCAAGCTATTTTTCTTGCTGACAAATTTTGTGAGATGTAAGATGAACTTATTTGACTAATAAATCCATGCAGAATAAAAATTGTAAGTCTGCATTATATTCAATGTTGATAACTCTAAAGAGACATCTATTTGAGTTAAACCAACAAACTCAAACTAGCCTTTATTTACCAAAATTATTGTAGGTCATGTGAACTAGAAAAACATTTGGATGTGTTTCCATATTTCTGAGAGTTTTAGAATACCCAGTCTTTACAAGCGCTTGCCTTCAATCCAACTAAATAGAACTCTTTATAAATATAGATTAATTTGGCAATGCCACTTGAAGGTAGAAAAATATCACACATCTATAACATACATATATAGACACATGTAAACACACAGACACAAACAGAGACCTTATAGTTACTAATATTTGTGGAGAAGATTTTTCATTTGCCCAGTTTCCAAATAACCACTCTTTTTTTTTGGATGAGAAACATCTTCCTACAGTTTGAATTTCAAAAAGTATGGCTCTTAGGTCCTAAAGAAAATGGGGATGGAAAAATCTACACATGGAGGCACAGAGGAAGTATCCAAGTTTCCTCCAAGATGGAGTTTTGGGGGCATATTTGCCTATTATCAAAGGTCTGGGGTAATTACTATTTAATTATTTTTTTCTTAAGTCCAAGACATTTCAGTTTCTAATGTCTCAATGCCTATTTTGAGATGAATAGAGGAGGTTCGGTGATTGGTAAAAATAGGTGGGGTTTGAATTGCTCCTAGAGCCACATTTCTGGTTTTGTAGGGATTTGCAAGACAAAGACATTTGTTTCCATTTCCCTAAAGAACTGGACTGCTGCCTGAATATCTAGGGGCTGACCCACCTATCTAAATTATCTCCAATGTGCTGCTTTTCATTTGGGTACATAATTTTATTGTATTTAGCTTGGGGAAGAAGGCCAAAAAAAAATCCTCTCAGGCTCTCAGGCTCTGAATATCAGCTATGGTCGGGAGTTCAGACACACTGGTAAACTCTCATCTTATTTTCTGCCTTTTTATCTATCCACTAATCTCGGGAGATAATCCATTTATAAAAGCTTTTTAGGATCCTCCCTGGGCTTAAGAAATTTTTAAACTACAGCCCTTAGTTTGGGCTCTGACCTAAAGAGAATCACCTGTCACCTCTGGTGATCTTATTTTAAAAGGTAACTGTTTAGTAGTTTCTTCAGAGTGTAAAGGCAATTTAGACAAAGGATTATTAGAATGAGCACTCAAAGGAGGATAGAGGGGATTAGTAGGAGTTACATCAATCTTTTAGTCTTTTGTTTTGGGTACCTCTTATATCTTTAATTTTTCATTGATCTTTTACAACAAATCTTTCAATGAAGCTATTTTGGAATTTTGAAGCCTTTTGGAGGCTTCTGCATATCCCATTCTGTTTGAATTGGAAGCCCTTGATTTTAAGAGCACTTCTTAAATGATCTTATCTAATTGGAACTTCCTCATAATGGCCATTGTAATTCTAGATTGTAATGCCTCTGAGGGCTGGCAGGAGTTTGGTAGGACCCTAGCCACAAATGGAGTTTAACTCACATTTTCTGTCTAGCCATATCTAGCTGCAAGTGGGGTGCAGTCCACATTTCTATCTGGCCATATTTTAGAACCTCCAACCTGGCAGTTACCAAGCCAAGTTGTCAGGACACAAAACAAGCTTGGTAAGATTTTGCCATTTTTGTAGATATCTACTCCTTCTAGGAGCACAGTTCTTAGACAAAAGATAACCAGGTGTGTTGGAAGGTGCTGTGCTTAACTCTTTGGATTTTAAGAAGGGAGGATTTACATTGGATGGGGAGTGTAATTTTTGTTTTGTTTTGTTTTTCATTTTATTAAAGGAGTCCCTAGGGCTAGCTATTATACTTCTCTGTATCCACTTTAAAAAACTTTTTTTTCTTTTTTTTATTATTATTTTTTTGGCCACACCACATGGCTTGCAGTTCAGTTCCCCGATGAAGGATTGAACGAGGCCATGGCAGTGAAAGCCCGGAATCCTAACCACTAGGCCACCAGGGAACTCCCTGTATCCACTTATTTTTTTAATATATTTATTTATTTTGGCTGCGCTGGGTCTTAGTTGCAGCACATAGACTTCTTAGTTGCAGCATGCATGTGGGATCTAGTCCTCTGACCAGGGATCAAACCCAGGCCTCTGCATTGGGAGTGCAGAGTCTTACCCACTGGACTACCAGGGAAGTCCCTCCCTGTATCCACTTTTTAATTTGGCCTTTCCATAGGTACAAATAAGACAATTTTTTAGGCTGAGAAGTCTGTAAAAACTTGTTTTTAAATATTCCAATTCAAAAGATCCATTGTCTGGCCATTGACAAGTAAGCTCTATTAATCTCAATAGCAACTCAAACTGATAAGACTTTTTATGACTTAACCAAGGATGCAGGAAGTGTTTCACACGAGAGTGCAAAAAATAGCATCCGTCACAAGGTCCAGAAAGTTCACTCCCAGAGTTAGAGTAAGAAAGCAAAGACTTCATTGTCAAAAGCATTAAGAACAGTGTACTAGTGTAAGTGTATCTTTGGCTTCCCACAAGAATGTGAGATGCCTCCACCCACAGACCTGCTAATCTGTGACAAGAAGCAGGTGCTACTGGAATGGGACTTTTCCAGCACTAGTGGGACAATGAAGGTTGAGACCACAGAGGCCCCTTATGGACTGGTACCCCTTATGACAAACTCCTCTGAGAGCCTGCACAGTTGAACAAATGGAATGATGCTTCTTGGATCCGCAGCCTATTGGGATGCCCGCCAGATGCACGCTGGTACGTGCATCCTTCAATTGGTGGAGACCAGAGAGAATATTCTTGCTTGTCATAAAGCCAAGCTCTCAGGACATATGAAAAGACAACAGAGACCAAAGAAAGCAATGACCATCTCTGGGAGGATAAAGATCATAGCAAAAAAGAGTACTCATAAATTTTTACCAAAGTCTCTATACCCAAGAAAGTAATTCCACAGATATTTTCTCCTGTTAGTGTAAATTTAGGGGGGAAAAAAAGGATTTGTAACACTCTCACTTCCATTAGACCCTGCAGGCAAATATCCAGTAGACTGACATGGTAAGAAATCTTACCTTCTGACAGGATATCAGCTGCAGCACCCTTGGAGAGGGTAGTGTCCAGTCAGTGAAGTATCCTGCCAGTTACGACAACTGTTGGTGAGGAAAAACTTTCCCTTTTTCCCTTATAGGTTCTTTAGCTGGTTTAATAACTAAATTGATATGACAGATTAAGAGGAGAAGAAACAAATAAAAGTTTAATAACATGTATATGTGGGAGAGAGCCAGGAAATCTGAGTAACTCTCCAAAGTGGCAGAAGCTCTCACTTTTAATACCATCTTTGGTTAAGGACAAGAAGAGCTGTTGGGGGCAGAGAGTCAGTAACAGGAGATGACCAGGAAAAGCACAGTAAACAAGGGTAAGGTTGTTATGCAGATATTTTTTTTAGTTAATTATATCCAATTATGGATGATATTGCAATCAATTTATTTCATTTTTTAATTTAATTTAATTTAATTTATTAATTATTATTTTATTGGGGTTGTTCCACAATGTTGTGTTAGTGTCTACTGTACTGTTAGGCAGATTTAAGTTGGTGCCTTCTGCATTGATAAGCGTTTCTAGAGATAAGGTCATACCCCTCTTCCTGGTATAGTGACGGTGACAACCTTACAAATGGAGATCTCCCTTATACATGTCATTGTCTCTTACAAAAAGGGTAACTTCTAATCAGTTTTCAGAGCTTTTCCTGTGTCTGCAGTTTCTTAAAATAATCAGCCTAAAATAATCCTTATGTCAAAGACACATATTGGAGTGGCAAATTCTGCTCCCCTACATCATCTTTACACAGGTATTGGAGAGCATCCTATTTAAAGTTTTAACTTGTCATCTCCCCCCCACCACACACACACCTCATATCCCTTTCCCTGCTTTATTTTTGTCTTCTTAGCATGTATCATTATGTAGAATATAAACTTGTATGTGTGTGTGTGTGTGTGTGTGTGTGTGTGTGTGTGTGTGTGTGTGTAGTGCCTGTATCCCCAGCTAGAATGTAAGTTCCTTGAGGGTAGGGACTTTTGTTTGTCATGTTCATTTGTCATAGTCCTGGTGCCTTGAATAGTACCTGGCATACTTAACAATGAAAAAATTGAATGAACAAAAGAAAGGGAGGACTAAAAGGAAGGAAGAAGGCAATAGGAAGGCATTGATTCCAGGGTCCAGAGGTTCTTTTTACTTTTAAAATTTGGGCCAAAATGTTTTCATCCTTTATTTTTCATTAGGATAGAGGTGATTCAGGGAATACTATACTTCCTCATGAATGGAGAGGACTGAAGTCAAATAGAGCTATCTTCTCTTAGATGGAGGGTGAAACTGAGCAGTACCTTGTAGGGCCCTCCTGGGTGCAAATCCTTTTCATGTCTCCCCTTTCCTGTTTGTAGGAAATAGGCTTCATTCAACCTCCTAGACCTTCCTAAGTACCAAAGGGCAGATTCAAACAGTTGCTAATCATGGAAGGGAGGGAATGCACAAACAAAGGAGGAACAATCAAGAAACAATAGTACAGCAACTAAAGTAGGGTCCTGGTTCCTCCCTAAGGAATATACATGACAGTATCTTTGAGCTCTTCTGCAGGAACTAAGGGCCCCCACCCAGGTGGAGGATGGTAACTTCAGGCTGAGCACAGATTCCTGGAGCACTGCCCTGCTGTCTCACCACCCAGAAGAAAGCCACACCCCCTGCAGCCCTCACCCTAAATTTTGCCTATGAAAACTTTTCCCTGAAAACCACTGGAGAGTTTGGGTTTTTTGATCATGAGCCACCCATTCTCCTTGCTTGGGCCTGCAATAAATCTTTCTCTGATCCAAACTCTGACGTTTTGGTTTGTTTGACCTCACTATGTGTCAGACACAAGAACTTGCATTCAATAACAGTAGTACTAGTTTCAGTCTGCTTACAGAGGGGCCCATATCTTCTCTCTCCATCTCTTCTCTCTCTCAATATGGGAGAGGCTTATTCACCATTGTATCCCCAGAACCTAACCCATTTGATATTTATTGATTGTTGAAAGGATGAGAAATATAAGGGAATTATAAAACAAGTCGAGAGGATCAGAGACCAAAAGATTAATTCTATTACTAGAAAGTAATGAGAGTGGATTTATTGTTTTTGTGTTGCTGGTAAACTATCTCTGAAAGCAATTTAATAGAAGTTTTAAAAGTGTTTGAACTATGATAACAGCATTTTAAATGTTTATCTTGGCCAAATGTAATTACTTTTAAGGAAATATTCATTTGAATGTAGAAGTTATGGCACATTTGTCACGAAAAATGTATCATTACATTATTGTATTCAAACCTTAAAACTGTTTCTAAAAAGGAAAAACAGTACTCTAGTGACAGTTGCAATCTACCATTAAATGACAATATGTAGAACTTGTGCCTGAGATGGGAAAACTTTTTTTCTGTGGATTTGGGATCAAGCTCAGCCCTGGGTGCCTTTAAGTTTGGCCAAATCAAGGCTTTGAGGTTTTTTGACAATGAGAAGCAGGAACATGGTAAGGGATCAAAAGATGAAAATTTCAGTGCAAATCAAGGTTTGTTCATAAGGTCTGCTTTTGTGAAACATCAGGATATGAATGAAAAGGTTGGTACTGAAGAAATGGCAGTTCAACTTAGCCTTTCTGTTTGAAGGCAGCAGAAGAAGCAAGAAATTGTTTGCTATTTGGCAATTTGCATTAGCAAAAAAAAGCAGACACCTCTATGATCATTTCACAAGAAATCATCAAGGGGCCCTAGGTACCCCCTCCCCAAAACACTCCTTAAAAATTCCAGTGAAAATCTCCCCAAGGCAGAACATCTGAATAAACTCTTCTAATGAAGGTATTATTTCCAATTCTAATGTTTTTTGTCATAAATATAAAGTGGAAATTATGAAGAGTAAGCTAAGAAATGTAAATGTATTACTAAATACAATTTTATATATTATCCTGACTAATCAATTTACATACTCTTTAAAAATCTTTATAATATGTAGGCGTAAGGGAGGAAAAAAGTCTTCTTCCCTTTACCCTTCTACTTTTCAGCTGGGGTGCCTGTAACAAAAGACAGATTAACAAGAGAAAACAAGCAGAAGTTTATTAATAAATATATCTAATATGTACTTGGGAGAAACTCAGAAAAACTGAGTAACTCAAAGAAGTGGTTTAGAATTTGAACTTAAATACCATGTTAGGCCAAAACAAAGGAAGAAGGGTATAGGGGAGGCAAATTATGGGAAAGTAAGCAGGTGACAACATAAACAAGAGTAGGTTTTGTTATGCTGATTTAAGTCTGTTCCTTCTTCATTGATAAGAGTTTCTAGAGATTTGTGGTAATCCTTCTCTTCCTGGTACAGAGTGGGAGACATCCTTACAAAGGGAGATTTTCTGTGTAAATGTGAATTTCCCTCACAAAAGAGTAATTTATTCTGTTTTCAGAGCTTCTCCTGTTTCTCAAAATAATCACCTCAAAATAATCCTTATGCCAGAAGGGCATATTCGGGGTAGCACATTCTGGTCTCCTATCAAGGTCCATAATTTTAGTTAATAAAGTATGAAATTTGTGATTATTTAAAAAAAAGGGAACAGATCCTTGGTTAGGAAGGCTTCATTGTTTAATTAGGAAGATCAGATTTAATTTAATTTTCATTTACAGCACTTTCTCCAGCATTAAAATTCAGTATAAGCCCAGGAGTTCCTGTATTATGTTTTGAAATTAAAAGTAAGAGAAGGAACTGTACCTTGTTTACTTCTCTATATCCAGCACCTAGCACAGTGGCTGGCATATAGTAGACACTTAATCAATATTTGACTAAGATTGGTTACTGCCCTGTTAGCTTTAAATGCCATAAGTTAATACTACGGGAAGAGTTGATGGATCACTGGAAATTGATATACCATAATTTGAGGACTGCCAACATAGTGACAGGGAAGAAGTGTTCTAATTACAGACTTTGTTGTCAGAAACTTTGTTGTTACTGGTTGAAATAAAATAGGAGGTAAAGTTATATGCTTCAGAATCTCAGAAAAGATATCCAGTGAGCTCCTTCTCCTTGCCTTTCAAGTATGGTGTGATATGACTCTTGAAACAAGTATTGTTGATTGTTCATCCAACATGTGCTCCCTACTTGCCTTACTCTTTCTAATGAAGCTCAGATTTTATCCAGGTATCAATCCTCTTTAATAAGGCCAACCCCATTTCAGGCCATAGGAGGTGGGTCCTAATTGATCTAAGATAATCTTGATAGGCCTATTTTCCTTGCCAAAGATTGGTAGAAGCAAAAGTATATGAAATAATTCAGGAAAGCCTTCTGGAAAATGTTTCTTTATTCTGCCTCTCAGAACTATTGCCAGTGTCATGTTACACACCTGGGGTGGGGGGAAGTCCACAGACAGAGAAGGGCCAAGAACAAGGAACCACCAAGAAGTAGATACAGAGCCTTGACATACCATACTAGTCTCTGCCCTACATATGTAATATTTACAACACCTTGTTTTTAAAGTCTGTTTGATGCAGGGTTTTCTGTTACTTGCAAACAAAGGCAACCTAACTGTTACAGCTCCCACATCTCTTGACTGGCATTGGGGTGTCCCTCCTCTGACAGATGGCATTGTTACCATATGCAAGTTCATGTGCCCGATGCACAGTGAGGTCAAACAAACCAAAACGTCAGGGTTTGGACCAGCAAAAGATTTATTGCAGAGTGAAGCAAGGAGAATGGGTGGCTCATGCTCAAAAACTCCGAACTCCCCAATGATTTTTCAGTGAGAAGTTCTTATAGGAAACATTTGGGGTGAGGGCTATATGGTGTATAACTTTCTTCTGATTGGTTTGTGGTGAGGTAGCAGGGTGGTGCTCCAGGAATCTTGTGCTCAGCCTCAAGTTGCCATCCTCCACCTGGGTGAGGGCCTTAGTTCCTACAGAATAACTCAAAGATACTGTTACATATATTTCTTGAGGAGGAACCAGGATCCTGCTTTAATTGCTGCACTATTGTTTCTTGACTGCTCTTCCTTTGTTTCTGCATTCCCTCCCTTCCTTGGTTAGCAACTGTTTGAATCATCCCTTTGGTATTCAGGAAGGTCTAGGAGGCTGAAACCTTTTCCTACGAATAAGAACCAGGGGACATGGAAAGGATTTGTACCCCGGTGGGCCCCACAGTGTCCTGCTTGGTTTCAGCACTAGTGAAACGATGAGGAGGCCAAAAACCATGACTCGATGGTTACTCCCCTATGTCTAGGGATGTTTTTTCTAACTTAAGTTTGCAAGTGTAGGGGCAGAAAAAAATTTCCTTCCATTCTAGGTTCTTCAACTGGTCTAATAATCAAGTTGATATAAGAAAGATTAACAGGAGAAAACAAACACAATTTTGTGCATACCGGAGCCCCATAAAAATATGAAGACTCAAAAGGCAGCCAGGGGATTGAAGCTTATATAATATCCTGAGCTAAGGACAGTAGTTGGGATCTGGGGATACAAAGGGGAGGAAGGCCACTTACAGGGAGATGAGAGAAGATGTTCAAAAAACAAAGGTTACCCTGTTATGCAGATAAGTTTCTTAGGTAAAAACTTACATCTGGTCCAGGTCCCCTTTCCAATGTAAATTTAGGCAGTTGAGGGGGAGGTAAAGAGTTTTCCCTGAATCTGCTGGGTTTTAGCTCAAAATAATACTCATGCAAAAGTGGCATATTTTGGGGTGACAAATTCTGATCCCTTTCACAAGGAACAGCAGCAATCTCAACTTTACTCAGTCAGTGTGGCTATTGTAAAAGTAAGTGAGAAAGTGAGGAAGCACTGAAACCATTTCAGTACTCAGATAACCCATCTGCACATTTCATCTTTCACTTGACTGAGAGATCATATTTAGAATACTGTACAGCCCTAGTGCACCAAAAGCAACTCTAGTACTAAATAATTCTCAGGATTCAGGTTCTCTCTTCTGTTTCTACTTCTTCCTACTGTGATTCTGCCTATGTCTATTGCTGCCACATCTCCTCAGCTCTCAACTTAATGGCTTCTCACTGCCTTGTGGACTCAGCTTACTGTATTGTTGTCATTTGCCTTTAAGCTTCTGCTCCTCTTCTATTGTCTGTGTCTCTTGATCCTTTCCATGGTCTTTGGAGTTTCAAATCCCCAGGTAAGATAATGCCCTCATCTCCAATATGAACCTGTCTTCATATTTGAGATGGTGCCATTATCCAATACAAAACTAGTGTTCCACAGAGGCAGGTGTTCAGAAATTGGCAGCGTTAGCATGATCTGAGGGTGGAGTTTTTGACCCTCTAATGTCGAAAGGTCATCCATCAGATACTTATACAGGCCCAGTTGAACAGTTGGTGGTCTCAATTGGTTTGAACTGAGTAAGACAAGCCCCATGTTCCTGGAAAAACAGCTTAAGCAACTTACTATAGCGAGTCATAGATATTATCTATAGGGTATGGTCAAAGGAGTCTTGTAATATATTGTCTAAGCTATGTGAAGCTTGGAGGGTATGCAATTTGCAAGAACATTTAAGACGAACTTGATTTGTGAAGGCAGGTTACAGGATATTTTTTATTAAGCAAGTATGGTTTAAGGGATCTAGCTGATGACTGTCCTCGGTTTCAAGTGTGGCCAAATTTGCAGTATCATATAATACAAAACATGGAGGTTTTCTCACAGGAAAATACTTCTGGATGTTTCATTCAGAAGATGACTACATGTAGCAAATGCTTTAGAATATCAGAGCATCATGGCGTCGTGGCTTAGTTAGTACATTAGGAGATGAGAAAACATGAATCAGAGAAATATGCCCTTCTTTTTGACCTCCCATAGAAGTACACATACTTGAGATGATATCATGATTTCTTCTTCTTCTACTAGTTTTTTTTCTTCCATTTTCCAAACATTTTCACTTGGCTAACTAGCCCTCCCCAAGTCTAGCAGTCTGCTTACCCCAATCCTCATCCCTATGTACTACCATGATTAGATATCTTATCGTGCTTCCCCTTTTCTCTACTCTGATCATGACCATTCTATTCCCTTGGTCAAAACATGGCAAAGGGAGATGTGTGGCCAACCACTGGAACTTTTCTTGGGTGTACTAGTAGCTGGAGGAAGAACTATCATTTATTCAGTAACTACTATATAGTAGGCATTGTACCCAGTGCTTTATGTGGTGAGAAAATAGCACCATTAGAGGCAGCTATCATGCCTATCCAGTTTGTTGTGAAAAAGTAGCCATAGCAGGCAGTTAAAAATTATTTTTGGTGATTATGATGATGAAGTGTTTTTGTTGTTGTTTATGTTTGTAGTGCTAAATTGTATATGGGATTCATTTTCCTTAAGAGTAGTCAAAATATGTTCAGAGTGATACTCTTAATATGACATTGTTTTAGCCCTTTCCGACTCACTTTGGAACTTTTCATTCCTGTTTTTAAAAATGAGGAAGAGAAAAAGAAATCCTTAGCATAGTTATTTTCCTTGTTACTTTCTCTGATTGTTTAGTTTCTGTGTGCATCCTGAATATACCAGGTGCTGAAATGAACATGTACTTTCTAGTGGAGTTATATTTTGAAGTAATTAAAACATCCAATCTTGCAATTAAAAAAAATTGTTTGCAATACTGTGAGGGCTGATTTCCAGACAGAAATTAGTTGAAGAAAATTTACTTCTAGAAAGTAAGAAAAAAGCTCCAACCCAGGAAGCAGATAGGATTCTCAGGCTGATTTGTAAGACAAAAAAGGGGTGGGTGATAGAGATAAGACCACTTGTAAGTAAAACAATATCTGTTTCAAGGTTATTCTTAAATAGCCACACAATTCATTTACAGGTTTATTTCTATCTGTCTATTATGGTGCCTGTCACTAAGACATAGATATAAACCTGGAATTGCGTTATTGAAGTTGCTTTCTCAATTACCTTTCTAAGATAACTACCTTTGTACTAGGGAGTTTTAAAAACCAATAGTGTTCTTTGCAATATCTTGGTAAAAGTTAATTAATATTACAACTCATTTTAACCAACAGTTGTTCTGCTTAGTAAAAAGATCTGTACTTTGAATGTCCCCAACCAGTGAGAAAAGCAACTGGGTAAAGTATATTTTTTGAAGGATATAATTTAAAATAACTGCCTATTTCTGGTAGAGTTGAAAGCAGACTCCACAAACATCAAAGACTCCAACTGATGGGAACAATGAATGAAGTTGTCATTAGTTATTTTAATATCAGAGGCTCTGTAAATATTCTAACATGTCTTTGGTTTGTGTCGAGGCTTGATTGATTTTAGCTTGCTCAACCATCATATTCTTGTGGTACCAAGAATCCTATCAAGTATTACTTGATAGAATTGCAAATAATGTAATATACCAATACTAATGATATAGCTATTTCAACTCTTCTGATTCTGATCAATACGTGTTAATGATTATCTTCTAATGAATGGTCAAAAAAATCTGGCTGTCTATAATTGGTCCCAATTTTTTCATCCTTAGAATAGAGATAGACACTGAAGGTCTTAGTTGGATTGATATGTGGAATAACCAATACAAGTGAATTACTAAGAGGTTTGCAAATACAAAAGTTCTGTAATAGATATTAATAATAATTTTAGATAGACACTTGTAATTGTAACTTTGGGTAAATACTTCAAGGGTTGACTCCTCCTTTACATTAGAGTTTGCTCAAATCTTTTCAAAAGAGCTCCTTGTTCATTGACATCTTTAATTCTATTTGATAGAAAGAGTCAAAACCTTTCCTTCAACAGAATGTTCAGTAACCTTCACCAAATAACCATTAATTAAGCAATTAAAATAAATTTGAAGAAAAAAGAACTTTGAAAGAATAGAATTAACTCAAAGGATAGTTTAAAAATAGTTTTCTAGCACTTCAGTCATTATTGACCAAAAACTTCCTAGGGGATATTAACAATGCATTTTATAGTTGCCAAGGAAACCTTAACCTTTCCTGAGAATGTCTGCCCTTCTGCATTGTGCCTGATTGTCAGAATAACTTCAGCAACTGATTATAACCAAGCCATTTTCAACATCAAGCTTTTTCTTGTCAATCCCTTTTCAAAGAATGAGCTTAAGTATTCAGGATATCTTGCTCTGTATCTGTATTTCTGTTACTGAGGATTTGTGCTTCAAATATGAAGATTCTTTATTAACAATTTCCCCAGTCTTTGCCATCATGTGAAACAAATCAATCCTAATTTAGAGACAAGGGAACTAAAGTATTTAAATGTTTTTATTGTGTGAGAATGATTCTGTCATGGTGCTTACCGGCTTCCTTTGTTCAGAACATATCTTAGTCTGGTCAGATTGCGATAAGAAAATGCCACAGACTGGGTGACCAACATTTATTTCTCACAGTTTTGGAGGCTGGAAGTCCAAGATCAGGGTGCCAGCATGGTCGGGTGAAGATGTCTCATTGTGTCCTCACATAGCAGAAGGGACGAGGGAACTCTCTCGGGCCTGTTTTTATAAGGGTATGAATCTCATTCATGAGGGCTCCACCCTCATAACCTAATCACCCTCAAAGGTCCCTATCTACTAACACCATCACTGTGGGTATCAGGATTTCAACATAAGGAATTTTGGAGGAACACAAATATTCAGACAACAGAGCACAACAACTAATCAAATATCTAGCAGTGCTTAAAAGTAGTCTGTTTTTTTCTAAGTAGCACTACTTAAAAAAAGTTTGTTTTCATGTGTGTCGATTAACCAGAACCACGAAACTCTGAGGTAGTGGGAAAAGCACCAGCCAGGGAGTCAGGGGATATGGTTATACCACCTAACAGGTATATGACCTTGACTAAGCTAATTGATCTCTGTATTTCTTCATGTATTAAATGGCAGTGATACTATCCATCTCATAGGGATGTTGTTCAAATTAAATGACATAGTGTATGCAGAACACCTGACATGGTTAACATACTCAGCATATAAAATCTAACAATTATTATTATTGCTTAAGGAGTATATATCATATGAGCACATACTCTATTCTGAATACTGACTTGAGGGTTATGATCTATAGAAATCTATTATGGTGTTAGGAGAGACACATACCTGCTATTGGTACTATACTGGCGATTCCAAGTTATACGGTCATCATAGGCATAATATTATACTGCATATGTAGGGTAGGAAGGGAACTACTATTTATTTGTTAGTGTGCCAGATACTATGCTAAATATTTTGCATTCTGTTGTCTCATTAAGTCCTCACAACCTAATGAGATAGGTGTTATTATCCCCACATATGTAACATTAGTAGGCTTTAAAATAAGAAAAGGAAGGGAGCACAGATGCAATCTTTGGGAAAACTGGCAGAATTATTTTTTGCTGTAATAGAACAAGTTATATCCATGAAAATTCTGCTAATCACCTGTGCAAGTCTGCACATGAGATTGATACCAATGGAAAAGAAAGGTGATGAAGGGTGATATAGTAAATAGATTCTTTCTTTGTAGGTTTGAGAAGATTTGAAATGGAATGAAAGCTGCAACATTCTAGATTGAAAATTGAGTGTTTCTATTTTTTTATGTTGTTAAGACAAATAAATTATTTGTGTATGTGAAAATTGAAGCAAAATCAAATTTAATAAACATAAAACACCCACACTAAACATATGTCCCTAGGTTATCCAGGTCCCTGGTTTTTATTTTCTGTCTTCTTTATTTGTGGTTGAGCCTGCAATAAAGGAGGACACCTGTGTACATTTATAGGCATTCATGTAAATGTAAAAATGCCGTTAAAGTATGACAAACATTATGTAAAGAACCAACAAAATGTGCACTTTCTCCAACTTCTATCATGTCATGTTTTGCATAGATTTAGTGTTTTTCCCCTGGAGTCTATGAGTGAGTCTAAGATACCTTTATTATTGTGCTAAAATATATATAGCATAAAATTAATCCTTTTAATAATTTAAACTTTAAAATTCAGTGGCATTAAATACATTCACATTTTTGTGCAACCATTACCACTCTCAATAACTTACATTAAACAATAACTCCCCATACACGTTTCCTTCCAGCCCCTGATAACCACTATTCTACTTTCTATCCCTATGAATTTTATATTTTAGGTACCTCATATAAGTGGAATAATACAATATTTGTTCTTTTGTGTCTGGCTTTTTTCACTTAGCATGATGTTTTCAAGGTTAATCCAGGTTGTAGCATGTATTAGAAAATCATTCCTTTCTAAGGCTGAATAATATTACAGTTTATGTATGCACCACATTTTGTTTATCCATTCACCCATCAATGAATGTTTTCACTTTTGGCTATTTGTGAACAATGCTGTTATGAATATTGTTGTACAAATATCTGTTTGAGTCCCTGATTTCGATTGTTTTGGATGTATACCCAGAAGTAGAATTGTTGGATCATATGGTCATTCTATGTTTATGTTTTTGAGGAACTGCTATATTATTTTTATGGCGCATCATTTTACATTCCCACAAGCAACCCAGAAGGGTTCCAATTTCTCCACATCCTAACACTTGTTATTTTCTGGGTTTTTTTTAATAATAACCATGCTAATAAGTGTGTAGTGGTATCTCACTGTGGATTTGATTTGCATTTTCCTAATGATTAGCGATGTTGAACATCTCAACTTTCAGTGCTTACTGACCATTTGTATATCTGCTTTGGAGAAATGTCTATTCAAGTCCTTTGCCTATTTTTGAATTGAGTTGTTTATTTTTTTGTTGTTGAGTTGTAGGAGTTCTTTATAAATTCTGGATATTAATCCCTTATCAGATATATGATTTGCAAGTGTTTTCTCCCATTCTGTAGGTTGCCTTTTCATTCTCTTCTTAGTATCCATTGATATATAAAAGTTTTTAATATTGATGAACACCATTGATCTATTTTTTCTTTTGTTGCCTATATTTATGGTGTCATATCCAAGAAATCATTGCTAAATCCAATGTCATGAAGCTTTTCCCCTGTTTTCTCCTAAGAGTTTTATACTATTAATGCTTACATTTAGGTATATTACATTGAATGATTTTTGGGTGTTGAAATGTCCTTGCATTCCAGGAATAAATTCTACTTGTTCATGGTGTACAACATTTTTAATATGCTGCTGAATTTAGTTTGCTAGTATTCAGTTGAGGACTTGTGCATTGATATTCATAAGGGATATTGGTCTGTGATTTTCTTTTCTTGTACTGTCAATGTCTGGTTTTAGTGTCGGGATGATGCTAGACTCATGGAATGAGTCAGGAAGTGTTCCTTCCTCTTCAGTATTTTGGAAGGGTTTGAGGAAGATTGATGTCAATTCTATTTCAAGTGTTTGGTTGAATTCACCAGTTAAACCATCTGGTCCAGGGCTTTTCTCTGTTGGGAAGTTTTTGATTACTGATTCAATCTCCTTACTATTTATATGTCTATTCAGATATTCTGTTGTTTTATTATTCAGTCTTAGTAAGTTGTATATTTTTAGGAATTTCTCTATTTTACCTAGAATATCCAATTTGTTGGCATACAATTGTCCATAATAATCTTTTATGATCTTTTTTATTTATGTAGAATAGGTAGAATGCTACTTTCATTTAAAAAATATTTTATTGAAGTATAGTTGATTTACAATGTTATGTTAATTTCTGCTGTACATCAGTGATTCAGTTATACATATACATATATTGTTTTTCATATTCTTTTCCATTATGGTTTATCACAGGTTATTGAATATAGTTCCCTGTGTTATACAGTAGGACCTCGTTGTTTACCCACTTTCATTTTTTGATTTTGGTAATTTGAGTCTTCTTTCTTTTTTTCTCAAACTAGGTGAAGATTTGTATACTTTATTGAACTTTTCAAAGAATGTTTGATTTCCTTGCTTTTCTCTGTCGTTTCCCTATTCTCTGTTTTATTTATTCCCACTCTAATCTTCATCATTTCCTTCCTTCTTCTAGCTTTGGGTTTAGTTTGTTCTTTTTATAGTTCCTTAAGATGTAAAGTTAGTTTGTTGATTTGATATCTTTCTTCTTTTTAAATATAAACACACATAGCTATAAATTTCCCTCAGCACTGTTTTCTCTGCATCTTGTATGTTTTGGTATATTGTTTTATCACTTTCATTTGTCTTAAGGTATTTTCTAATATCCCATGTGATTTCTTTGGTCTACTGGTTGTTTAAGAGTGTGTTGTTTCTACATATTTGTGTGTTTCCTGATTTTCCTTTTATTGATTGCTAGTTTCATTCCAGTGTGGTTGGAAAAGATATTTTGTATATTTTCAATTTTTGAAAATTTATTTAAAGTTATTCTGTAGCCTAATGTATGGTTTATCCTGGAGAATGTTGCCTGTGCACTTGAGAAAATATGTATTCTGGTGTTGGGAGGAGTATTCCGTATGTGTCTATTAGGCCCAATTGGTTTAAAATGTTGTTCAAGTCCTCTGTTTAATTGTTGATCTTTTGTCTGTTTTTTCTCTCCAATTATTGAAAGTGGATTATTGAAGTCTCCAATAATTATTGCATATCTATCTCATTTTCCCTTTAATTCTGTCAATGTTTGCCTCATATATTTTGGAGGCCTGATGTTTGATGTGTAAATGATTTTAATTGCCATATCCTTTTGGTGAATTAACACTTTTACCAAAATACAATGTACTTTTTTGTCTCTAATAGTTTTTTTATTTTAACCCTAATTCATCTGGTATTAGTATAGCTACCCCAATCCTCCTTGGTTACTATTGGCATTGAGTATATTTCTACATTCTTCACTTTCAAGCTATTTCAGTCCTTAGATCTAAAGTTAGTCTCTTGTAGACAGCATTAGTTAAATCATGTTTTTTAAACCATTCTGCTAAACTATGCCTTTCGGTTGGGCAGTTTAATCCATGTAAAGTAATTACTGATAGGGAAGGACTTACATTTACCATTTTGTTATTTGTTTTCTGTATGTCATATAGCGTTGTTTGTCCCTTGTTTCCTCCTTCCTATAGAGATTTATTAGTCATTTGTTTGGTTATTTTTTTTTTTGATGTTTCCATGGGAAAACAATGGATTGGAGTTTCCTAGTGTGCCATTTTGCTGATGTCATTTTGGATTTAGATATTTAAAACTGGAAGAACATGACTCATACACAAGGTGATAAACATATCTTGAGTTTTATCCCAAGGGACAGAACAACTAAATATATAAAGAGTCAGGAAAGGCAAGGAAGGGATTCCTAACCTATTTCCTAACCTATATCGATCTTTAGGGACTTCATGGATAGATTTTAAGGCTTTTATTAACCACCCTGAAATTGTAAACCCAGTTTTGTGTTTATTTCTGATTGGTTTGGGAAGTAGGGAAATGTTCATCGATTTTATTAGATTCTTAAAGGGAATATACTTAATTTTTCCTGATTATAAAAATAATATATACTTCTCAAATGATCTATGGCCTACAAGGTACCAGAGAAGCTATATTAAACCGTAAAGGATCAGATCATTATGTTACATGTATTAATAGTTAGTGAACCTGGTGATTAAACCTACTGCAAAGCATACATAAAAAGGAAAATCTTCCAGGTTCACTTTAACAGATCAATATAACCTTGAAATCTAAGTCGAAAAAAATTTCAAAAAAAAAAAAAAAGGGAAACTGCAGACTAACATGTAACGATAGGTGCAAACAGCATAGAAACTTCTGTGTTTCTCCTGTTAAGCCAGATTTCCACCCTCTCAGAGACTAATCAGTTCCCCTATCTCCATCTGTATTTATTACTATATCTCCAACTTTATCCTTATCCATTACCATCTCCCTCCTTTTCACCTACTAACCATTAGAGCTTCTTACATCTCTCAAGGCTAAGTTTATCTAGTTTATGCTAATTTTCCAAGGCTGTGCTTTTGTTCACCCTCTTTATGATAAATGCATAGTCTACATGGTTTATTTTTCCAATCATGTATTGCTTTATATATGACGCTATCAAATACAGTTTTCTTAGTTACCTTAAAAACTGACTGAGTGTGTTTATCAATTTCTGTTCTGTAATAGAGTAGGGTCACGCTGAGATAATTCTCTGCAGAGTAGTTCTTAGGCTGGTTCCATAAACTCTGTGAACTTATATACAGAATTCTTTATCTGTGGTGTGTGTGTATGTGTGTGTTCATGAACACACACACATGCACATGTTTTCTTGGATAAAGTATGTAGCTTTCCTTAAATTTTCCGTTTCCAAAGAGTGAAGAACTAGTTTAGATGAATTGTCAGATTCTCCAAAGGCTTAAACCCTCCACCCCCAATTAAGAACCATCTGTTACTTTAGATTAATTCACAGAAAACTAGTAATTTATGAAGGTTTTGGAGAAAATTTACAGGACTGCTGCTACAGTTTCCACAAATTGTCTCTGAATGCCTTGACACAGATAGAATCTTGGATGGAATGTACATAACATTGGCCAAGAATTTCTTCTATTTTCCACTCTCTTAGTTAATTAATTTACCTCCCTACTATGGAGATTTTCACAGTAATTTTAGTAGAATTTTCTATATGAAGCAGATACTTTTTTTAGAGGGATTCAGTTGAGTAAAAGATAACCTTATGGTTCTAGGCACTATGTGTAACACAAAAGAAATTTTAAAACACCCTCAACCTTTCAGAGTAACTAGTTATGGATTCAAATACTACAAAACATGGTGTGCTGACTCACTCTTTGTCTAAATATGACTTACTCTAGCAGATATATATTTTTTTGGTGGCATTTTTAAAATTTATTTATTTATTTATTTATTTATTTATTTATACAGCAGGTTCTTATTAGTCATCAATTTTATACACATCAGTGTATACATGTCAATCCCAATAGCCCAATTCATCACACACACACCTCAACCCCCTGCCGCTTTCCCCCCTTGGTGTCCATACGTTTGTTCTCTACATCTGTGTCTCAGTTTCTGCCCTGCAAACTGGTTCATCTGTACCATTTTTCTAGGTTCCATATACATGTGTTAATATATGATATTTGTTTTCCTCTTACTGACATACTTGACTCTGTATGAAAGTCTCTAGATCCATCCACATCTCAACAAATGAACCAATGTCATTCCTTTTTATGTCTGAGTAATATGCCATTGTATATATGTACCACATCTTCTTTATCCATTCGTCTGTCGATGGGCATTTAGGTTGCTTCCGTGACCTGGCTATTGTAAATAGTGATGCAATGAATATTGGGGTGCATGTGTCTTTTTGAATTGTGGTTTTATCTGGTTATATGCCCAGTAGTGGGATTGCTGGATCATATGGTAATTATATTTTTAGTTTTTTAAGGAACCTCCATACTGTTCTCCATAGTGGCTGTATCAATTTACATTCCCACCAACAGTGCAAGAGGGTTCCCTTTTCTCCACACCCTCCCCAGCATTTGTTGTTTGTAGATTTTCTGATAATGCCCATTCTAACTGGTGTGAGGTGATACATCATTGTAGTTTTGATTTTCATTTCTCTAATAATGAGTGATGTTGAGCAGCTTTTCATGTACTTCTTGGCCATCTGTATGTCTTCTTTGGAGAAATATCTATTTAGGTCTTCTGCCCATTTTTGGTTTGGATTGTTTTGTTTTTTTTTTTTAATTTCAAGCTGCATGAGCTGTTTATATATTTTGGAGATTAATCCTTTGTCAATTGTTTCATTTGCAAATACTTTCCCACATTCTGAGGGTTGTCTTTTTGTCTTGTTTATGGTTTCCTTTGCTGTGCAAAAGCTTTTAAGTTTCATTAGGCCCCATTTGTTTATTTTTGTTTTTATTTCCATTTCTCTAGTAGGTGGATCAAAAAAGATCTTGCTGTGATTTATGTCAAAGAGTGTTCTTCCTATGTTTTCCTCTAAGAGTATTTTAATGCTGGTCTTACATTTAGGTCTCTAATCCGTTTTGAGTTCATTTTTGTGTATGGTGTTAAGGAGTGTTCTACTTTCATTCTTTTGCATGTAGCTGTCCAGTTTTCCCAGCACCACTTATTGAAGAGACTGTCTTTTCTCCATTGTATATCCTTGCCTCCTTTGTCATAGATTAGCTTACTATAGGTGTATGGGTTGCCTCTGGGCTTTCTATCTTGTTCCATTGATCTATGTTTCTGTTTTTATGCCAGTACCATATAGTCTTGATTATTGTAGCTTTGTAGTATAGTCTGAAGTCAGGGAGTCTGATTCCTCCAGCTCCGTTTTTTTCCCTCAAAACTGCTTTGGCTATTTGGGGTCTTTTGTGTCTCCATACAAATTTTAAGATTTTTTGTTCTAGTTCCATAAAAAATGCCATTGGTTTTTTGATAGGGATTGCATTCAATCTGCAGATTGCTTTGGGTAGTAAAGTCATTCTCACAATATTGATTCTTCCAATCCAAGAACATGGTATATCTCTCCATCTGTTGGTATCATCTTTAATTTCTTTCATCAGTGCCTTATAGTCTTCTGCATACAGGCCTTTTCTCTCCCTAGGTAGGTTTATTCCTAGGTATTTTATTCTTTTTGTTGCAATGGTAAATGGGAGTGTTTCCTTAATTTCTTTTTCAGATTTTTTCATCATTATTGTATAGAAATGCAAGATATTTCTGTTCATTAATTTTGTATCCTGCTACTTTACCAAATTCATTGATTAGCTCTAGTAGTTTTCTGGTGGTATCTTTAGGATTCTCTATGAATAGTATAATGTCATCTGCAAACAGTGACAGTTTTACCTCTTCTTTTCCAATTTGTATTCCTTTTATTTCTTTTTCTTCTCTGATTGCCAAGGCTAGGAATTCCACAACTTGGTTGAATATTAGTGGTGAGAGTAGACACCCTTGTCTTGTTCCTGATCTTAGAGGAAATGCTTTCAGTTTTTTCACCACTGAGAATGATGTTTGCTGGGTGTTTGTCGTATATGGCTTTTATTATGTTGAGGTAGGTTCCCTCTATGCCCACTTTCTGGAGAGTTTTTATCATAAGTGGGTGTTGAATTTTGTCAAACGCTTTTTCTTCATCTATTGAGATGATCATATGGTTTTTATTCTTCAATTTGTTAATATGGTGTATCACATAGATTGATTTGCGTATATTGAAGAATCCTTGCATCCCTGGGATAAATCCCACCTGATCATGGTGTATGATCCTTTTAATGTGTCACTGGATTCTGTTTGCTAGTATTTTGCTGAGGATTTTTGCATCTATATTCATCAGTGATATTGGTCTGTAATTTTCTTTTTTGTCATATCTTTGTCTAGTTTTGGTATCAGGGTGATGGTGGCCTCATAGAATGAGTTTGGGAGTTTTCCTTCCTCCACAATTTTTTTGAAGAGTTTGAGAAGGATGGGTGTTAGCTCTTCTCTAAATATTTGATGGAATTCACCTGTAAAGCCATCTGGTCCTGGACTTTTGTTTGTTGAAAGTTTTTAAATCACAGTTTCAGTTTCATTACTTGTGATTGGTCTGTTTATATTTTCTGTTTCTTCCTCGTTCAGTCTTGGAAGGATATACCTTTCTAAGAATTTGTCCATTTCTTCCTGGTTGTCCATTTTATTGGCATAGAGTTGCTTGTAGTAGTCTCTTAGGATGCTTTGTATTTCACTCTAGCAGATTTTTTTGTAGTAAAGATGAAGGAATGGTCATTGTAAGAAGTAATGTTAATTTTTTTTTCACTCAGACTAGATAATAATTAATTTTTCAGTAAGTGGAAGCTTCTCTTTTTAAATGTTGATACTTAGCCTTTTTCCAAGGCTAAACTTGTTAGGTATTGACACCTTAAAAGTGGTAAGGGGCCTAAAGGAGGGATCATTCTGGTGAAGGAGGTGTGGTTGAGTCTTTCTATGTCACTTTGAATTAGGTTGCTGCCCATCTCTATGTCGATGACTACACTGATAAAGAAACCTACCTTTCAAACTCCTGAGGTATCTAGGTCTCGTTCTTGAGTTTCCTTATCTGAACGTGATAGAATCATTAAATCTAGTGAGGCTAGTTAGACAGGGCCAGGATTAGCAAGTTGCTTAAATTGGCATCCATAAGTGCATGGCATCATAAAAAAATTACACTACACGATCGTGATGAGTTGTGGCAGGGATAAGGGAGAATGGGGGTATTGGCTGCTTCTTCTAGACACTAGGGAATGTAGGTGGACCTGAATCCAAAGCAGGGTCTCCATATCAACCAAGTCTGGAGGAAACTGCCCAGCTGGAGGACAGAGTGGAGCACAGAATGCCGGCCACCCTGTCTGTGCCTTTGGATTGGAGATTTAACTCCTTTAAATGTAAGGGTTTGGTGTTCAGGCCGGGTGTCAGGCCTGATGCTCTGATGTGGGAGAGCCGAGTTCAGGACACTGGACCACCAGAGACATCCTGGCCCCACGTAATATCAGTCGGCGAGAGCTCTCGCAGACATCTGTGTCTCAACGCTAAAACACAGTTAAACTCAACAATGAGCAAGCTCCAGTACTGGACACCCCATGCTAAACTACTAGCAAGACAGCAACAAAACCCAACCCATTAGCAGAGTGACTGCCAGAAATTATAAGTTCACATATACCACAAAACACACCACCAGACGTGGTCCTGACCACCAGATAGAAAAGAAACAGCCTTATCCGCCAGAACAGAGGCACCAGTCCTCTCGACCAGGAAACCTACACAGCCCACAGAACCAACCTTACCCACTAGGGGCAGACACCAAAACAACAGGAAATATGAACATGTAACCTGTGAAAAGGAGACCCCAAACACAGTAAGTTAAGCCAAATGAGAAGACAGAGAAACACACAGCAGATGAAGGAGCAAGGTAAAAACCCACCAGACCAAACAAATGAAGAGGAAATGCGCAGTCTACCTGAAAAAGAATTCAGAGTAATGATAGTGAAGATGATCCAAAATCTTTGTAATAGAATGGAGAACATACAAAAAACATTTAACAAGGACATAGAAGAACTAAAGAGCAAACAAACAATGATGAACAACACGATAAATGAAATTAAAAATTCTCTAGAAGGAATCAGTAGCAGAATGACTGAGGGAGAACAACGGATATGTGACCTGGAAGGTAAAATAGTGGAAATAACTACTGCAGAGGAGAATAAAGAAAAAAAGAATGAAAAGAATTGAGGACAGTCTCAGAGACTTCTGGGACAACATTAAACACATCAACATTTGAATTATAGGGGTCCCAGAAGAAGAAGAGTAAAAGAAAGGGACTGAGAAAGTATTTGAAGAGATTATAGTTGAAAACTTCGCTAATTTGGGGAAGGAAATAGTCAATGAAGTCCAGGAAGCACAGAGAGCCCCATACAGGATAAATCCATAGAGAAACATGCCTAGGCACATATAAATGAAACTATCAAAAATTAAATACAAAGAAAAAATATTAAAGGCAGCAAGAGAAAACAACAAATAACATACAAGGGAATCCCCATATGATTAACAGCTGATCTTTCAGCAGAATCTCTGCAAGCCAGAGGGAGTGGCAGGACACATTTAAAGTGATGAAAGGGAAGAACCTACAACCAACATTACGCTACACAGCAAAGATCTCATTCTGATTCAGTGGAGAAATTAAAACCTTTACAGGCAAGCAAAAGCTAAGAGAGTTCAGCACCACCAAATCAGCTTTACAACAAATGCTAAAGGAACTTCTCTAGGCAGGAAACACAAGAGAAGGAAAAGACCAACAATAACAAACCCAAAACAATTAAGAAAATGGGAATAGGAACATACATACCAATAATTACCTTAGATGTAAAGGGAATAAATGCTCCAACCAAAAGACACAGACTGGCTGAATGGATACAAAAATAATACCTGTATATACGCTGTCTACAAGAGACCCACTTCAAACCTAGGAACACATACAGACTGAAAGTGAGGGGATTGAAAATGATACTCCATTTAAATGGGAATCAATAGAAAGCTGGAGTAGCAATTCTCATATCAGACAAAAGAGACTTTAAAATAAAGACTGTTGCAGGAGTTAAAAAGGACACTACATGTTGATCAAGGGATCTATCCAAGAAGAAGATATAACAATTGTATATATTTATGCATCCAATATAGGGTGCCTCTGTACATAGAGGTGTATGGGGAAATCGACAGTAACACAATCAGGTACTGGACATTAACATCCCACTTTCACCAATGAACAGATCATCCAAAATGAAAATAAATAAGGAAGCACAAGCTTTAAATGACACATTAAGCAAGATGGACTTAATTGATATTTATAGGACATTCTATACCAAAACATGAGAATACACTTTCTTTTCAAGTGCTCATGGAACATTCTCCAGGATACATCATATCTTGGGTCACAAATCAAGCCTTGGTAAATTTAAGAAAAGTGAAATCATATCAAGTATCTTTTCCGACGACAGTGCTATGAGACTAGATGTCAATTACAGGAAAAAAAAGCAGTAAAAAATACAAACACATGGAGGCTAAACAATACACTACTAAATAACCAAGAGGCCACAAAAGAAATAAAAGAGGAAATAAAAAAATACCTAGAAACAAATGACAGTGGAAACACAATGGTCCAAAACCGATGGGTTGCAGCAAAAGGATTTCTAAGAGGGAAGTTTATAACAATACAATCCTACCTCAAGGAACAAGAACAATCTCAAATAAACAACTTAACTTTACACCTAAATCAACTAGAAAAAGAAGAACAAAAAGACTCCAAAGTTAGCAGAAGGAGAGAAATCATAAAGATCAGATCAGAAATAAATGAAAAAGAAATGAAGGATACAATAGCAAAGATGAATAAAACTAAAAGCTGGTTCTCTGAGAAGATAAACAAAATTGATAAACCATTAGCCAGACTCATCAAGAAAAAAAGGGAGAAGACTAAAATCAACAGAATTAGAAATGAAAAAGAGAAGTAACAACTGACACTGCAGAAATACAGAGGATCATGAGATTACTACAAGCAACTTTATGCCACTAAAATGGACAACATGGAAGAAATGGACAAATTCTTACATAATCACAACCTTCCGAGACTGAACCAGGAAGAAATAGAAAATATAAACAGACCAGTCACAAGCACTGAAATTGAAACTGTGATTAAAATTCTTCCAACAAACAAAAGCCCAGGACCAGATGGCTTCACAAGTGAAATCTATCAAACATTTAGAGAAGAGCTAGCACGTATCCTTCTCAAACTCTTCTAAAATATAGCAGAGGGAGGAGCACTCCCAAACTCATTCTACGAGGCCACCATCACCCTGAGGCCAAAAGCAGACAAAGATGTCACAAGAAAAGAAAACTACAGGCCAATAACCCTGATGAACATGGATGCAAAATTCCTCAACAAAATACTGGCAAGCAGAATCCAACAGCACAGTACAAGGATCATACATTATGATCAACTGGGGTTTATCCCAGGAATGCAAGGTTTCCTTAATATATGCGAATCAATCCATGTGATACACCATATTAACAAACTGAAGGTTAAAAACCATATAATCATCTCAATAGATGCAGAAAAAGCTTTTGACAAAATTTAACACCGATTTATGATAAAAACCCTTCAGAAAGTAGGCATAAAGGGAACTTACCTCAACATAATAAAGGCCATATATGACAAACCCACAGCCAAATTCATTCTCAATGGTGAAAAACTGAAACCATTTCCTCTAAGGTCAGGAGCAAGACAAAGTTGCCCAGTCTCTCCACTATTATTCAACATAGTTTTGGAAGTTTTAGCCACAGCAATCAGAGAAGGAAAAGAAAGAAAAGGAATCCAAATCAGAAAAGAAAAAGTAAAGCTGTCACTGTTTGCAGATGACATGATACTATACACAGAGAATCCTAAAGATGATACCAGAAAACTACTAGAGGTAATCAATGAATGTGGTAAAGTAGCAGGATACAAAATTAATGCACACAAATCTCTTTCATTCCTATACACTAATGATGAAAAATCTGAAAGGGAAATTAAGGAAACACTTCCATTTACCACTGTAACAAAAAGAATATAATACCTAGGAGTAAACCTACCTAAGGCGACAAAAAACCTGTATGCAGAAATCTGTAAGGCACTGATGAAAGAAATTAAAGACGATACAAACAGTTTGAGGGATATACCATGTTTTTGGATTGGAAGAATCAATATTGTGAAAATGAGTATACTACCCAAAGCAATCTATAGATTCAGTTTAATCTCTATCAAACTACCAATGGCATTTTTCACAGAACTAGAATAAAATATTTCACAATTTGTATGGAAACCCAAAAGACCCTGAATAACCAAAGCAATCTTGAGAAAGAAAAACAGAGCTGGAAGCATCAGGCTCCTGGACTTCAGACTATACTACAAACCTACAGTAAGTAAGACACTATGGTATTGGCACAAAAGCAGAAATATAGATCAATGGAACAGGATAGAAAGCCCAGATATAAACCCACGCACAATTGGTCACCTTATGTTTGATAAAGGAGGCAAGAATATAACAATGGAGAAAAGACAGCCTCTTCAATTAGTGGTGCTGGGAAAACTGGACAGCTACATGTAAAAGAATGAAATTAGAACACTCCTTAACACCATACAGAAAAATAAACTCAAAATCGATTAAAGACCTAAATGTAAGGCCAGAGACTATAAAACTCTTTGAGGAAATCATAGGCAGAACACTCTACGACATAAATCACAGCAAGATTCTTTTTGACCCACCTCCTAGAGAAATGGAAATACAAATAAAAATAAACAAATGGGTCCTGATGAAACTTAAAGCCTTGCATAGCAAAGGAAACCATAAACAAGACGAAAACAGAACCCACAGAATGGGAGAAAATATTTGCAAACGAGGCAACTGATAATGGGTTAATATCCATTATATACAAGCAGTTTATGCAGCTCAATATGAAAAAAACAAACAACCCAATCCAAAAATTGATGGAAGACCTAAATAGATATTTCTCCAGATAAGATATACAGATTGTCAACAAATACATGAAAGGATTCTGAACATCAGTAATCATTAGGGAAATGCAAATGAAAACTACAATGAGGTATCACCGCATACCAGTCAGAATGGCCATCATCCAAAAATCTGCAAACAGTAAATGCTGGAGAGGATGTGGAGAATAGGGAACCCTCTTGCACTGTTGGTGGGAATGTAAATTAATACATCCACTATGGAGATCAGTATGGAGGATCATTAACAAAGTAAAAATAGAACTTCCATAGGATGCAACAATCCCAGTACTGGGCATATACCTGGAGAAAACCATAATTCAAAGAGAGTGATGTACCACAACGTTCATTGCAACACTATTTACAATAGCCAGGACATGGAAGCAACTTAAGTGTCCATCAACAGATGAATGGACGAAGAAGATGGGACACATACATACAATGGAAGATTACTCAGCCAAAAGAAGAAACAAAATTGAGTTATTTATAGTGAGGTGGATGAACCTAGTGTCTGTCATACAGAGTGAAGTAAGTCAGAAAGAGAGAAACAAATACCATATGCTAACACATATATATGGAATCAAAAAAAAAAAAAAAGTGGTCCTGAAGTACCTAGGAGCAGGACAGCAATAAATACCCAGATGTAGAGAATGGACTTGAGGACACGGGTAGGGGTAAGGGTAAGCTGAGATGAAGTGAGAGAGTGGCACTGACATTTATACACTACCAGATGTAAAGTAAATTGCTAGTGGGAAGCAGCAACATAGCACAGGAGATCAGCTCCGTGCTTTGTGACTACCTACGGGGGTGGCATAGGGAGGGTGGGAGGGAGATGCAAGAGGGAGGGAATATGGGGATATATGTATACGTAGAGCTGATTCACTTTCTTATACAGCAGAAACGAACACAACATTGTAAAGCAATTATACTCCAATAAAGATATTTAAAAAAAGACAAATAACAATGTAATGTGTAAACTTTGATTGGGCCCTGGACTCAATAAATAACCAGCTCTGTAAGATAAAAAAATAATAAAAAATTTAAAAAATTAAAAAAAAAATTAGGCTATGGAGAAGATCAATGGAAGGATATGAGGTTGTGTGAAATGATATGAGGTTATATGTTATCACTTGATCAAATTAAATCAGCATCATTTGTGTGTGTGTGCATGCACATGTGTGTGACAATGGGAATATTCAGCACAGATGAGAACTTCTGATTTAAAATAATTTCCTACCATGTATTTTCTGAAAATCCTGATGAGTATTGAAGTGGCTCAATATGGTCAAAGAAAGCTCACAGCTCACACTATATTGAATTTGAACCTTAGGTTGTGATATGATTGAATCTCCCCAAGCAAACTGACCTCAGTGATAATGGCTTGAATGAACTAATGTGGATGTGTCATGAATTATTTGTCTCTTCTTTTGCTTAATGACTGACTTGTGTATTAGAAGTTCAGCTGCCTCAAAACAAAAAAGATCACTTTATATGGATTAGAGGGACAGAGGTTGATAGAAGAATTTATTTGCCCTTCTCAACTCTTGAGAATGAAAAAGAGCAGAGATTCTCCCTGTTACAGATCCAGTTCTTCAGAATTCAAAAGCAGGAACGAAGGTGCTTATGGACAAAATCAAGTATCAAAAGTATAGATTTATCTATGCTAGTTTTCCCTCAAACTTAAAAATAAGCTTTTATAGGGACAGAAGAGTATTAAGCCCTGATGGTTGAAATACAACTGCTTTTATGAACTAGAAAACATTTTTCTTTCAAAATTAATTTTAAACTCAAATAGTTGGTCTAAGGAAAGTGTTGGTGGGAGGAGAAGAAACAGAAATGCTTTTTAGACTTCAAATTGAAGAAGGAGTAGACTAAACCACTTTGAACCTAAAATAGGAGTTTACTCTATGAGTTGATCAATGTAACTACCTAAATATTCCTTTAAAAATGAAAGAATTAATTCCATCTTATGTGTTTAAATAGAAATTACATTGGTATATGGTTGTCTATAAATGCACATTTTTGTTTCAACAAAAAATAGGCTATTATCTTACTGAAACGGATATTCTAAATGCAGTAATAAAGCTACTTTGCATTCCTATAAATCTTTATAGTGTATAAGGCATTTTCATGTATATTTGTACTAAAACTGCATATCAACCCTATGAGGTACCATTTCTGTTGAACTCAAGGTTCTGGAAAGTTTTATGACTTACCCAAGACAAGGAACAAATAAAGCATCAGAAGTAGGATTGAACCCAGGAAATCTATCTCTAAATTGCATTTTTAAAATACCATGTTGCTCAAAGGCTTGAAATAAAAGTAAGAGAAAAGGCAGATTTACCTAAAAATACAGTAATTATTGCATAATGTGAAAACCAGTGGAATATCTACTAATTAATATGTTTGGATTAGGAGAGCTACTAATTTAATATCTTTGGATTACGTGAGAAGTAGAACCATTTCTTCATTGCTTAATCTAATCAACTACTATAATAATAATGAAAAGAGGAAGGCTGAAGATGAATTCCAGAGAATTTACAGATTCTGTACACTACATAACAATTCAGCTAAGACCATAAAATCTCCTCCTTTTGGAAAAGTCTTCTGGTCCTCTTATCTACAGTATGAATATAAGAATGAATCTTGGGCCTCCCTGGTGGCGCAGTGGTTGAGAGTCCGCCTGCCGATGCAGGGGATACGGGTTCGTGCCCCGATCTGGGAGGATCCCATATGCCGCGGAGCGGCTGGGCCCGTGAGCCATGGCCGCTGGGCCTGCGCATCCGGAGCCTGTGCTCCGCAACGGGAGAGGCCACGACAGTGAGAGGCCCGCATACCGCAAAAAGAAAAAAAGAAAAAAAAAAAAAAAAAAAAAAAAAGAATGAATCTTGACCCTTCTGAGTAGTAATTGTTCATTTATATATCTGGTGGTAATGAGGGCTGTCTCTGATATATAAAATCAATACGTTACAAAATCAAATGGGTCAAAAGACTATGAGATATTAGTGTTTTTCCTGACTCCTAGTAGCTGTTGATACTAAACTATATTAAGAACATCCTTTTGGCAGTTGTCATTGTATAGTTTTATCAAGCTCAAAAGAAACTTCCCTAGGATAAAGAAACAAAGAATGTTTTATTAATGAACATAATTATATCTTGGCAATTTTGCACATTTTAAAGTCATATTCTGTGAAGTCATTTAGAAGAATTTTGACATATTTAGAAGTCAGAATTTTGTTTCTGAAGGAAATTTTTGTGTAGCGATATTATCGATAGACCATATATTAAAAATACACTTAGTCAACTTTAAAGTAAATTCAGCTTTCTCTTTAATAATATATGAAAGTACATTCTTGAGATATTTAGGCAACACACCATAACTCTCCACGTTATACTTTATTAACTTGTTATTGCTATCTGATTTGACAGTATGTAATATTCTTATATATATAGGACAATAGGCAAGGTTTCAGGGGCACATTCTGCCCTAAGTGCTTTTTATGCACTTTTTCTTTATTGAACTTTCATAACTCTGAGTAGTTTTTATTATCATTCTCATTTTATGGATGAGGAAATTGAAGCATAGAGGAGTAAAGTAAGTTGCCCAAGGTCACAGACCTAGTGAATGTTTGAATGGGTCTTCAGGCTCAGTATATTCAGCTCCAAAACCTGTGTTTTTAACCCTTATGCAATGTTTTAAAAGTAGATACAATTTGCTTTCTCATTTTCTCTGTAACAGTCTTTATAGATAGTGATAAGAGTGCCAGCTCTGGAGTTTGTCAGCCCTGGTTTAAATCCCAGCCCAGTATTTGGCTAATTACTTAATTTCTCTGTGTCCGGATTGCTTCATTGGTAAAGTGGGGATATTAATAGTATTTACCTCATAGGGTCATGGTTAAGATAAGGTTAGATATTGTATCTAAGGAGCTTAGAACAGTGTCTGGCAGATATAGTAAGTGCCTAATGAATGCTATCATTAGCTCATCCTCTTCCTCCTCCCCTTCTTCTATTATTGTTGTTGTTGTTGTTGTTATTAATCTCATCATTACTCCTTCCATGTCTCCTTCTTAGAACTCCTGCTTTCTTCACTACCCAAGTGCTGTTTTGTATTTTAGCTAAGGATTTCCCACTTAGGTATTTTCTGTTCTTGACTTATAGTGGTGTTACTCCTCTATGATTAAAGCAACGACAACAGAATAACATTTGCTAGAGGCTGCCTTAAATTTTGCTAAGATTTCTCTGTAAGTGTTGCTTTAAGAAAAATATTTTCTAGGTAAGGTAGTTTGTATTCGTAACTGAAACTTACAAAAAGAAAGTAGAAGAGAAACTGTCAAATTTGCAAACAACACAGCTTACTGCATTTTAATTTCAAATAACAGCCACTAGAAAGCTGTGGTAAGAAAGGCACGTTTCTATAAGAGGAAGATATTTTTCCAAGAAAATTCCAGGAACCCCTAAAACTTCCCTCATCACAGATGAGGTTGGCAGTTGATCAGACCATAATAATTTTATACTGTATTAAGGTCTTTGAATGTATATATTCTTATTTTTTTTTAATTTTTTTTTTTTTCTTTTTGCGGTATGTGGGCCTCTCACTGTTGTGGCCTCTCCCGTTGCGGAGCACAGGCTCCGGATGCGCAGGCCCAGCGGCCATGGCTCACGGGCCCAGCCGCTCCGCGGCATATGGGATCCTCCCAGACCGGGGCACGAACCCGTATCCCCTGCATCGGCAGGCGGACTCTTAACCACTGCGCCACCAGGGAGGCCCTATATTCTTATTTTTACAATCTTTTTATTTTGTATTTAATGTTAATAGACTGAGTCTGATTCAGAAAATAATTGTAATGTTCTTATTCAGTATTTTATAGCAGTACAGTTTTGTACTTACATATAAATATACCAACATGATAAAAAAGATAATAATATATATGTATATATCATTAATATATCTTATAGGAGTATTCACAGTTTCTGGGGTATATTTTATATTGAAAAGAGCATAATTTGCAATGAAGATGAACCTTATGAACTTTTATGAACCTCATATTATATTGAAATATTTAAAGCAAATATTGTTAAAACTGCAAAGATAAAATTTTACAAAACAGAAATCAGAGTGGAGGGAATTTGACTAAAAATAGTGACACTGAAGGATTTATTAATGGAATATAATGTATACCCTTAAAGAGATCACATATTATTTTCAACTGTATATAGAACATTTATTTTTAAATATTGACTGCATATAAGGTGATATAAAAATTTCAGTAAACTCCAAAGAGTAGAAATCATGCAATCATCATTCTCTGATCTCAACACAGCAAAGCTAGAAATAAATAACAATAAAAAGTATATAACTACTTGAAAATTAAACTATATTCTGTACATAGCTTTTGGGTCAAAGAGGAAATGAAAACTAGAATTTCAGACTGTTTAGAAAGCAACAATAAAGACATTACATATAAAAACTTGTGAGATGTAGTCAAAGATGTACTCTTGAAAATTCATAGTAGTTAAAGATTTTCTTATTAAGTGAGAAAGAATAAAAATAAATAAATGAAGCATTTAACTCAGCAGTCTATAAGAAGAGTAACAAAATAAGCCTAAGTAAAGCAAAAGGAAATAATAATAATAGAAGGTACAATTAAATGAATTAGAAAACTGTAAGTTCAAGGAACAAATCTAAGAACTAATTCTCTGGACAGAGTTATTTCTCACAATTTTCATCAAGCAAAGAGGTAAACTTCAAATTTACATTAAGAATGAGAATGGCAACATGTCCCCAGACACTGAAAATATTTTTTAAAATAAAGATAATGCAGGACAAGCTTATACTGCAAAATATTAAAAGGTATTAACTAAAACAGTTTAAAAAGTGTAATAAGAGAATAGACAGTGTCATGAGTTGAACTGAAAGCCTAGAAACAACTATAGAAGAAAGTAGAATGTAATATCTATGATATTTCAAACCAATTGGGAAAACATAAATTAATCAATATATCATATTGGGACCACTGGCTAACTCTAATAAAAATTAAAGTAAGTCCCTGCATCATTCTCAAATAAATTCAATGCTAAATCTATATTAGAATGGAAGAAAAGAATGCAAATATGCTAGAAGAAAATATAAGTGATTATTTATGTAATCATGGGATGAAGAAGGTCTTTCTGAGTGTGCCACCAAAGCCAGATGCTGTACAGAAAACCACTGGTAGATGTACTACAAAAAAAAAATAAAACACAAAACTTTTATACATTAATAATTACTATAGCCAAAATTAAAATGCAAGTTACACACTTAGAAAAATTGCAACATATGTGATAAAGAATTAATACTCCTTTGTAAAAATATAATTTTGATATTAGAGAAAAGTTCCAAGAACAGTATACAGAATTCCTGAATATCCTTCACCCAGATACCACAAATGTCAATATTTTCTGTATTTGTTTATTTGCTTTATTCTCTCTCTCCCTCCCTTTTCCCTCCCCTCTTCACCTAAGCTCATTCTTTTTTTCTCCATTCACCCCTCTGTCACTCTCTTTTTCTACACACACACACACACACACACACACACACACACACACACAAACACCATCTTTTTTTTCCTGAACTGTTTGAGAGTGACTTGCAGACACAATTCCCCTTTACCTCTAAACACTTTAGTGTATATTTCCTAAAAACAAGTAATTTTTTTTTTTTCGGTACACGGGCCTCTCACTGCTGTGGCCTCTCTCGTTGCGGAGCGCAGGCTCCGGACGCGCAGGCTCAGCGGCCATGGCTCATGGTACCAACCACTCCGCGGCATGTGGGATCCTCCCGGACTGGGGCACGAACCCGCGTCCCTTGCATCAGCAGGCGGACTCTCAACCACTGCGCCACCAGGGAAGCCCCCAAGTAATTATCTTACATGATTTCAGCACACTTATCAAAATCAGTAACTTGACATTGATATAATGCCATTATAAGGTATACAGACCTTATTGAACTTTTGCCAATTGTCTTAGTAATGTCCTTTATAGTAAAAAAAAAAAAAATCAACATCATGTGGTGTGGTCAGTTGTCATGTCTCTTTGGTCTTCTTTTATATGGAAAATTTCCTCAGCCTTTATTTGTATTTATAACATTGATATTTTTGAAGTGTATAGCCTGTAATTTTGTAGAATGTCCCTTAATTTGGTTTATCTGATGTTTCTTATGATTAGTTTCAGGTTAAGCACTTTTGGTAGAAATAACATAGAAGCATTCTGAATTCTTTGTGCATCATGTCGGGAGAACATGTGCTGTTGCTGAGGCCCATTACTGGCAATGTTCAATTGCATCATTTTGTTAAGATGGTGTTGAAGGGGAGGAAAAATAATTTTCCATCCACTCTTCTAGGTTCTTGGTTGAGACCAATCTATAATAAAAAACATTAACAGGAGGAAAACAAATAGCAGTTTAATAGCATGTATGCCTCCTTTGTACTTGGGAGATACTCAGGAAAAACTGAGTAACTCTCCCAAATGGCCCAAGTCACCACCTTAAATACTATTTCCAGCTAAAGACAGAAAAGATGTTGGGGAGGGGGAAGGCCAGTTAAGGGAGATGACCAGGAAAAGCACAATAAACAAGGGTGTAGTTGTCATGCAGATTTAAGGCCAAGCCTTCTCCATTGATAAGAGTTTCTAGAGATTTAGTCTTTCCTCTTCCTGGTACAGAGGGAGATACCCTTAAAATGGACATTTCCCTTATAAATATAAATGTCTCTTACAAAAGGGTAGCTTTTACTCTGTTTTCAGAGCTTCTCCTTTGTCTGCAGTTTCTTAAAATTACCAGCTTAAAATAATCCGTATGCCGAGCAGGCATATTTTAGGGTGACAAATTCTATTCCCCTTCAGTGTCTACAAGGTAACTCCACCATGAAGTAATTAACAAGCATCTTGTGAGGATATACTTTGAGACTATGTAAATATCTTGTTTAGAACCAACAATTTAGAATCACTTCAATATTGGAGACTGGTTAGATAAATTATGGCATATACAATGGAATACAATACAGCCAATCTAAATAATGTTGTAAAAGAAAGTTTAGATTGTGGAAAAATGTTTATTGTATATTTTTAAGTGAAAATAAAAGTTGATTACAATCCAGTAGGTGCAATATAGGCTATTGTCCTATATTTTACACATACATCCTCCAAGCCTGGACAGATATATGTTGCTATAGGTTGGGTTCCCAAGAAAGCAGAGTCTGAAACGGATATTAGCATAAAGGATAAATCATTTTTTTCCTGAAACGGGGATCTGGTTGGCACAGCCCAGCATCCACGACTTACATCATAATGTTACTGTTGTGATTACTGATTATTTCCAATTCTTTTTTTTTTGCCTCTTTATATTTTACAAATGCTTTACCATAAACATGTATGTCAACAATGTTAGAAACAAGTCAATAATTTTTTTTTCAAAGAGAAAATTGCTTCACTGCTTTAGAAAATAAATTCTTGTGGTCCTGGGACTTGAATATTTCTTTAGAAGTAGAATGGCATCATGACTTTTGGTGCTACACGAAACTGGTTTTAAATCCATTCAGGTTTATGGCCTTAGGCCTTAGCCCTTAGTACCTTACTAATATCTCAGAGTTTCAGATTCATCATTTGTAGTGGGAGAAGGCTGAGTGTGTGGTTGAGGGAGGGGTGTAGATTACAGGGTAGATAGCTGATACCTATCTTGAAGGAATGTTGTGAATGTGATAATTAGAAATAATATTGCTAAAGTGCCTGCCACATAGTAAGACCTTAATAAATGCTAGCCATTATTTGTTCATTTATTTACATTATATATTTTGTTAAGGCATTTGGATTTTGCTCTTTGTTTAAAAATATTATCTACACATTTGATATCTTCCCAGAAGTTATCCCTGCACTAAAGGCTAGAACAGCTTAAATAATAGAAATTGTTTTCAAAAGTATTCAGTTTTAGAATCTCTCAGGAATAGAGTCAAGGCATTATCTAGGTATTTGTTTAACCCTTTATTTTCAACTAAATGTTCATTTATCAAACAAATGAACTGAGAGCAAGGGAAAAGCGATAGATTGTGTTCGGTCATGTATAGGACAATTTTCTAGATTTAAAGGTATATAATTTTTCTTGGTTTTGTTCAATACTGCACTTGATTTAAAAATGTTCCTTTAATACCATGTTTTAGGCATTATAGTATAATCAACCATCTGTACAAAATTTAAATCTTCATGACTACTTGTTGAAAAATTTGTAAGAAAGCATAATGTGGTCAATTAAAAGAAAATGATTTGAATGCAGCTTTGGTACTGGGCAATATTAATTGCAATTAAAACTTAGAAAATTTAGTTGTGATTTTTATGTCATGCATTCTTTCCCACTCTTGCTACCTCTGTGAAAATTCCAGCCTACTTTTTAATTCCATAAGTTATTTTCCCTTTAATTCATTTAATTCTCACTTTAAATCATTGACTTGAGGTGATGAAAAATAAAATAAAATGTTGTATTGGTATCACTTTATTCCTCTATTTATCTGATATACTCCATAATGCTCTTTAATCCAATTTAAGGATTAATGGTGGGAAAGATTACTCATAGGTTTTCAAACCTAGTACTGTATAGGGATAACCTTCTGTGTTTGAGAGCTTTGCCCCTTTTCAAGAAGTACTAGGCTGTAAAAATTCCACTCAATTTGCCTGTAGCCACAACTGACTATTTAGACAAGACTGACCAATGTAGTCAAACACCTGTACACTTTGTTAAAAAACAAAGGAAAACAGTACTAAACTCACACACAAAATCCTCACTCAAATTAGTTGTTTGGTATTACATAGAAACATAAAACATTAGCGTTTTGCAGTTTTAATAAATCATGGTCGCATCATATATGCATAGTATATAATTTTATTTACAGTCATTTGTGATGGTGGATTTTATGTGTCAACTTGACTGGGCCACAGAGTGCCTAGGTATTTGGTCAAACATTATTCTGGGTGTATTTCTGAGGGTGTTTTTGGTCGAGATTAACATTTAAATTGTTAGGTTAAGTAAGGCAGTTTGCTCTCTCTAACATGGGTGGGCCTCACCCAATAAGTTGAAGGCTTGAATAGAACAAGAAGGCTGACTCTCACCTGAGTGAGATGGATTTTTCCTGCCTGAGAGCCCCTTTGTGTGTGTGTGTGTATGTATGTGTGTGTTGTTAGAAGACTTAACATGAGATCTAACAAATTTTTAAGTGTACAATACTAATTGTTAACTATAGGCACAATGTTTTATATCAATTATACCTCAATAAAGCTGTTTAAAAGAAGAATTCTTCCTGCCTGACAGCTTTCAGACTGAGACATCAACTTTTGTCCTGTCTTTGGACTCTCCTGGGTCTCTAGCTTTCTGATTCAACCTACAGATCTTAATACTTGCCAGCCTCTCCATAATTGTATGAGCCAATTCCTTATAATCTCTTTCTATAGATACATACAACCCGTTGATTCTGTTTCTCCGGAGAACCCTCACACACCATTATAATAATGTAATTAGTCATGTGTTAAGTGTTTATAATATGCCATTCACTAGTGTTAAGTGTATTAAAACATAACCAAAAAAATTAATCCTCACAACAACCTTATGAGGGAGGCACAGTTTTTGTGCCCATTTTTAGCGAGAGAACTGAGGTTTTGGAAGTGTAAACAACATAGAAAATACACTTCTAATAAGTATTTGGGCTGGTGTTCAAACCCAGGCTGTCCCACTCTAGACGTGAAACTTAGTATGCTATATTGTACCTTCTTCCCCCTTGAAAAATCATAGGTAAACTTCAGAGGAAGTGACAGTATATTCATCAAATATCTTCTTGGGTCCTCCCTTTAATGGATATTAGGTATTGAACAGGTGAGTTTGTGTTTACTCTCCTAGTTGAATTTGTGTTGCTACTTTAGGCCAAAAGTTTGTGGGTTTTTAAAATTCTTTTAAGAATAATGTTTATTGTTTTTAATGATTATAAAAGCAATTCATGTTCACAATATTGCCCAGAAATATAGAAAATAAAGAAGAAAAATTATCATCACTTAAATCTGACTAGAAAAAATAATTGTTTAACTTTTGGTACATTTCCTTTCAATCATTTTCAATGCATGTACTTCATCTTTTTATATACAAATGGGAATGTATTAATCATATCATTTTTAATCCTTTTTTTAAACATGAGCCATTACTCCCATAAGTAATAATTTTTGAAAAAAATGTTTTCCAAGGATTACATGTTATTTCATTTTACTGATATCCCATAATTTATTTAACCACTTCCTTAAGATTAAATATTAGCAGTATTTCTAACTTTTCACTTTTATATATATCATTGAGATGAAAATTCTGAAGCATGAATGTTTGTGGGCATTTCTGATTTTCCTCTGAGAGATGAGAACTATGTTAAGTCTTAACACAGATTACCAAATTGCTTTGCAGAAGATTTGCAAGAATTGATACTTGACCATAGGACAAAAGTTCTTGGCAAGGCCAAAAGTTGAAGCTATTCCCTGACTCAACTATCTTCACAACTGCCTGGTGAGGAAAATATACACAAGTGTTATCTCTTTTATAAGCCTGTGGCCGAAACATGAAAGGCAAGACAAGTCAGGGTGAGATTAAGCCTCAGCGTGACTGATTCATGGATAGTAAAATTTACCACTGTGTGTAGGCCTGGTATGTTTAATTTAGCTCAAATCAGTGTAAATACTTGGTAATTTAGGCTAAATATAGAAATATGAGGCCAAATATATTGCTAAGTATTATTGAACATCTTATTGTACTTTGAATGGATCCTCAGTGATCCTTCAAGAAAACCAGTCATTATTCCTTTCCAGCACCACATAAGGGATCGATTTTGTTGAAGTTGTTAATCAGCCCATCATTGAATGTCGTACACTGTATTATAAACACTCCAAATCAAGTTTTTGTTATTAGGATTTGGCAAGAATATAATGTTCTGGATAGTTTGGGCTGTGATATAGTCAGGCCACTTGCATTTCAGCTTTGAACAGTTACAACTTCGTAAATAATTTAATGTTTGCTATATTTTGCACTCAAGAGAACTTAAAATAATATAGATTTCTTCCTGACTCCTCCTGTGCAAAGATGAGACTCATATTGAATTCGAAACTTTATCCAGATCTTTATTTTTCACTTTCAAGAATTGACGTATTGGTTACTGAATGGCCTGCATTTCTGAATTACAGAGAAGCAAACCAAAACTTGTGTTTGAAACTGCCCTTGGACAGATGCTCATGAATGCATGTTATGATGACCAATCAGTTTAGTTTAGAAATGCAGGCAGATTTACTACTTTTAAGCTGGAAAGTTATTTCTTGATGATAGTGTTGGCCTGAACGGACTGAAAATACATGGGCAAGTCAGAAAATATAATCACCTTGAACACATTTCCCGAAAGCCTAGTAACTTCTAATTTCTCTTAGGTTAAATAAGAGTTAAATGCCTCATTTACCCCAGCAGCCACAGTCAGCCTTAAGGGCACTTGGTCATCTAGCCGTCTTAGGTTGCACCAAACATAGTAAAAAATATATATATAAAACCACAAATAATTTCACCATTAATGATTAAAATTCCTCTAGAAAAATTTCTAATGTTACTTAAAACACAGATACCTTGGGCAAATATAATGTTACTACATCACTTTATATATATAAATTTACATTTATATATACTTTATATATATAAATATATATATATATGTGTAATAGTGAAGAGGATTTTCTTTTTTTTTAATAGATTCACCCTGCATTTAAGGTATATAATCACCAGAGAAGTGGGAAAAGAGGATATTCACATAAATTGGTGCCTCATAAATCCTACGTGTTCTACCAAACATTTTTATATATGAATAATTCATTCATTTGACATAAATATTTTACAGTTAAAACCATTTAAGTAAGAGAGCCCCTTTCTCTCCTAGCATCCACATTGGCAGTTCTTAGGGAACAAAGTGGTTCTGCTTAGACTATATGCCCATGCTAGAACCATCTTTGAGGGCAAGGAGTTGGAGTCTTCTGCTTGACCAGGCCTTGTCCTGGCAAGATTAGATGGACCAGAACCACATGACATGGGTTCCCCACAGGAAAAATTAGAGCAATTAAGGGAAGAGAGAAGGAAAGTCTGGTTAGACAACAAATTGTAGAAGAGCTGGATGATAATACTATGAAGCTTGATGTAACAGACACATATTAAAGTCAATTGAAGGAAGAGATAAAAATAGAAGCAGCAATTAATGACTAGAAAAAAAGTAAAGCCAATCAATAAAACTAAAAGCTAAAAATAACTGACAAGAGGAACCCCAGAGAAAGAGGAATAAAGGGAAAATGCACAAATAATATTGGAAATAAAAAGGGAGCATAAGGATAGATACAAGAAATCATAAGAGAGTAAATAATTTTGAAAACTAAGATGAAATGGTATATTGGACACCTTCTGTGCTCCACCTCTTATGTTTACAACCCACTGTTTACTCATTGTTGTGGCAAACAGATTTGCACAGGTGTGACCTAATAGTTTTGGCTATTTCATCTTTTCTGATGTATAGGAACCCATAGCACTCATATGCATATGCAGCCCATAAGTAAGAGGGATTTAATAGCCCATGGAGCCATCCTTGACCAATGAGGAGCAAGAGCCATTGGGTGAATGGTGAACAATTCTGAAGTACATTCTGTACAGCTCCTCATAAGGTCACTAGTGGAAACTAGCCCTGGCTGGCCACAGTAGTGATCAGCTCAACTACACAACCTTGAATAGGCTTTTCTTTTTTTTTTTTAAATTTATTTTATTGAAGTATATTTGGTTTACAATGTTGTGTTAGTTTCCGGTGTACAGGAAAGTGATTCAGTTATACATATGTGTGCGTATGTGTGTGTGTGTGTGTGTGTATATAATATATATATATATTCTTTATCAGATTCTTTTCCATGATGGTTTGTTACAGGATATTGAATATAGTTCTCTGTGCTGTACAATATGACCTTGTTGTTTATCCATTCTGTATATAATAGTTTGCACCTGCTAGTCCCAAACTCCCACTCCATCCCTCCCCCACCCCACCCCCTTGGCAACCACAAATCTATGCTCTATGTCTGTGAGTCTGTTTCTGTTTTGTAGCTAAGTTCATTTGTATCATATTTTAGATTCCACATATAAGTGATATCATATGGTATCTGTCTTTCTCTTTCTAACTTACTTCACCTAGTATGACAATCTGTAGGTCCATCCATGTTGCTGTAAATGGCATTATTTCATTCTTTTTTTATAGCTGAGTAGTATTCCATTGTATATATGTACCACATCTTCTTTATTTATTGAATAGGCTTTTCTTCCTTCCTTTTTTCACTCTTCTCCGGTGCCACATAACAATACCCTGGGTTCATGCCCCCCAGATATATTATTTGTACACAAGCTCTTGTCTCAGGCTTCACCATATAGGGAATAAACCTAGGCTTAAACAGTTGCTAAATTTTCCATATAAATGTTATCAAAATGAAGCCAGAAGAAATAGAAAATATAAATAAGCTGATTATCATTAAAGAAATAGAACTGAAATTGAGAAAAATATTGCCTTCACTCTGACTCCATTCTAAAGGAATCAGGGCTGACTGCATGTGGTTTTTATCACACCTTCAAGAAATAGATAATCTCAATTTCAGAAGTATTTTTCAGAGTCTAGATAATAAGGATATTCTCCCCAACTCACTTTATGAAATTATTAACTTACTATTGAAAAATAGACAAAGTATAACAAAAGAAAATTATAATTCAGTCTGTTTTCTGAACATAAATCCTATTTAAACATTAGAAAATTGAAAGATATATGACAATATATATAATAAGGTTGAAAGTGATTCAGTAATTCAGTATTCAATTCAGTAACTGAGATATCCTGATTCAGTATTTAGATATATGATATACAGAAATTTGTGCACATATGCACAGGGTTGGTTGCTAAATCAATTTTTGTAATACAAAAAACAGGAGACAACATAAATGTTTATCATTGTGAATGGATAAGTGATGATGTCTTGATGAGATATAATATTATATAGCAGTTAAAATGAATGAATGTTATATAAATAACATGGATAAATTGGTACAAATTAATGAGCTAGATATTTACATATCAACATGGATAGATTTCAAAAACATAATGTTGATTAAAATAAGTAAGCTGCAGGGACTTCCCTGGTGGTCCAGTGGGTAAGATCCAGTGCTCCCAATGCAGGGGGCCCAGGTTCGATCTCTGGTTGGGGAACTCGATCCTGCATGCATGCCACAAGTAAGAGTTCACATGCTGCAGCTAAGAGTCTGCATGCTACAACTAAGAAGCCCGCATGCCGCAACTGAAAGATCCCACATGCCACAACAAGATCCCGTGTGCTGCAACTAAGACCTGGCACAGCCAAAATAAATAAATAAATAAATAAATAAATAAATAAATATTTTTTAAAAAAAGTAAGCTGCAGAATGGTGCATATGATATTTAACTTTTTTAAGACAGCCCAAACAATAATATATAATTTTTCATGAAAATAGTTAACATGTAAGAACATTATGGGACATGATGGGAAAAATATACATCAAATTCATGATTATTGATTATTCTGGGTAAGGAGGGAGGGGAATTGGTTTGGGGAGGGATACAAAAGGGCTTTAACTCCATCTATAATATTTTATTTATTTTCAGAAAAAGAAAAGTTTTTGAGCAGTTGTGATAGCATTGATGTTTATTAGTTCTGGGAGGCAGATAATTATAATTGTTCTTAGTAGTTTTCTATACATTTTCTTAATAAAACTGCAACCCTCATTAGCAGATAACATTTCAATATTGTATACTCAAGCAGCACTTACAGTTGATTAGGAAACTGAGATACACTCTGTAGTCAGTAGAAAAATGGGCAAATATTTAAGAAAAAATTAAAAAAACAGAAATATAAGTAACTGCTATTCACATAAAATGAATATTTCACCCACATATGTATGTATGCATGTACATATCTATGTATCTATGTATCTATGTATCTATGTATCTATCTATCTATCATCTATCTACCTACCTACCTACCAAAAAAAACCCAGTGATGTACCAAAAGACATATTTATTATATATTTAGTTATAATAATGAAAATTTGGAAATAGATTAAATGGCTTACAGTAGGCCATTGCCTAAATGCTTTATGGTCAATTTATATTATGGAATTCTGAGTAACTATTTTATTTTTTAACATTTGTTTATTTTATTTATTTTATTTTTGGTTGCATTGGGTCTTCGTTGCTGCGCATGGGCTTTCTCTAGTTGCGGCGAGCAGGGGCTACTCTTCATTGTGGTGTGCAGGCTTCTCATTGTGTTGGCTTCTCTTGTGGTGGAGCAAGAGCTCTAGGCTCACGGACTTCAGTAGTTGTGGCTAATGGGCTCTAGAGTGAAGGCTCAGTAGTTGTGGCACATGGGCTTAGCTGCTCCATGGCATGTGGGATCTTCCCAGACCAGGGCTCGAAACCATATCTCCTGCATTGGCAGGTGGATTCTTAACCACTGCGTCACCAGGGAAGCCCTGTGTAACTACTTAAAATAAGAATATCTACCAATGAGGAAAATTTCCATATCTGAAGTGGGAAGAAACATACTAGGAATCCATGTGTATACCATATAAAGCATGTGTGAGTGCACACGTATACACACACACACACGCACACAATGTACATATACTGGAAGGAAATACAGCAAAATGTTGATACTTGTAATATACAAGTTTTGGGATAATGAATGGTTTTTATAATATTATTTATTCTTTTCTAATATTCCAAATTTCTATAATGAATATGTGTTTCTTTTAAGCAGAGAGAAAACCTGCTCCTAAAATATTAATATAATCCTTACCTAATACATCTGTAGTGGGAGAATACACTGCAATATACATTGCCATTTACTGTTATTTTTTTAGTCAGCTATCAACTGTAATATCAACAATATAAACTATAATAACAAATGGCTAGCTGGATTAGTATACAGTCCAGCACTGTGTATAGGGTACCTAAATCAGACCCATTTTCTCATTGTCTTCTTTTGCCTAAATAATGCTGCTAAATGCCTTGAGCCCATTAACACTTTAAGGCTGTAAACAGTGGTAAAATTCTCTCTTTCCTTTTTTCCCCTAATTATCCATAGGAAAGGAAATGAAATTTATTTGGTATTCAGCGAGGGTGTCAGTCATTTCCAGAGAAAAGAGGATGACAGTGGACTAAATTACTGAGTACCTAAAAGTTGAGTAAAATTATTCTCAAAGCTCTGCTTGAATATTTTAATCACTAACTAGTACTCCTACTATAATTGATCAGATATTGAGGTAGCCCCTTAATGGTTCCATGAACTGTTGGAAATTGTCTAACTGCTTGAATGAAATACCTAGTAAGGTTTGTGGAAACTATATAAGACATTCAGAGAAATCTTGCCTTTTAAGAAAGAAAATAGAGAAAAAAATTTAAATGTTTAATATTATTAATAATGTTGACACTTGTTTATGTGTATTTTAAAATATTTCCTAAAATACAATAATCCATGTAAAATAACTCTTCATATCTATTATTGTTTGGGATATGGCATAAAGAGAATATTGGGAAAGCAATCTAATTTAGATTATAAGCATTTAAGAAATGGTGGTAATATAGTAAGTAACGTCTTACTTATTTAACATGAGGTGTTCCAGTTAATGTAATCTTATCTGTTTTCATACTCAAAGTTTTATGGCTTTAAACTATTTTTTCATTTAAAAAGTCTTTTTTACAATATAATGTGCTTTGGGCAAGGCTCAGGGAATAAGTGTATCAATAGGGGGTAATCTCATAATTTTGGCTTATAATTATTGCCTTCATTCCTGGTTACCCCACCTAGGTGTTCTTTGAGGAAATTGTATGTTTTATTCCTTTTAGTATATAGCACAGTTCTTAGTATATAATACTTAATAAATGTTTAATGAATAAAAGTGCCTTTTTTATATTCTAATGCTTTTCATTGCTGTTATATCTTACGGGGGTCTGCTATTTATCCTTGTAATATGATTTATGTTCTTTCATTTATATCTCTGTGCCTATTATGTGCAAGGTTCTGTTTAAAAGTTTTGAGAGATACAAAATGAGCAACAGATGGAACTTTCCCTCAAGGAGCTTATAAAGCTTCCTTTTTAGTTGGAGCAGTTGGGAATATAAGACCTTATATTCTTATACACCTTATATTTTATACACCTTTATATAAGGTGTATAAAAATACCTATAATGAAAGCATGTGATAAGTGTCAGACACTGGACAAATCAAATAGCCTTTTCCTAGTCCTCATTACCTTGACCTTTCTGCAACCTTCACGGGGCTTTAAAGGATGGAGAAACAGTTCTTTATAGAACATAAACGAAGCAACTGACATTTGGGAGAATAGGATAAGTTAGACCTGGACCCTGCCAACAAAGATCTTCCAGGTTGGTAAGGAAGATAACATATTTACATAAATAACTAGAATAATAAGGAGAAATTGAAAGTGCCATGAGATAAGAACAGATAATAAGCTTTGGGAACTCAGGGGAAGGAGGGCTCATTTTGAGTTTTATTCTTATGAAATAAGTATGTGCTTTCTGACAACTGGCCTCTTAGAAGTCTTTTTCTCTTTTATAAAGGTTTGTGGCTTTTTATCCCTGATGGTTGACGTTACTAGAAGTCTGTTCTTTGGATAAGTGACATGTGCCTCTATAAGCCTTTTTTGGAAACGGATACATTTATGTGCAGAGACAGAGAAATAGAAGAAAGAAGGAAATCTAAGAGCAGAGGGATATGCACTTGGTAAGAATAGGATTTCTTTATGACTGCAGCCCCTACTGGGGGGAGATGAATCATTGGAGGTGTAAACAATTACTTCTTTGCTGTGTTTGTAGAGTGAAAAAAAATTAATATAGATGTGGCTGATACAAAAAAGCAATGTGATCAATTTTATGTTTCATGTGGAAAATCTGTTTCATTGTTTTATAATTACCATTCATGGTTCTATTCTCTGTATGAGATTCTCTAGTTCAAGAAGCATACAGTAAGACAAAAGCAGTAAACTATGAACATTTTAGACTTGCCAGGATAAAAAGTTGCCATTTGGAGTATGAAGACCAGATCTTTTTGGTAAAATAGCAGCCCACTAATTGATTGAAAGCAGGTTAGTTTGCTTTATTGTCAGGAATTATTCCTTGAATATAACACTTTTCTGAGGGAGGATGGTACTCTGAGGGGAGGAATTGGTCAGAATGGCTATTATCTGTGCAGAAGGAGTGAGCTTTGCAAAAGCAACATCTGGCATGATTAAACTTGACTGCCAAGGTAGAGCCAACAGTGAAGGCTAAGAGTGTAATAAAATTTTACTCATGTAGGCAGAACCACTCTACCAGAAATAACAAAGTGAACCAGAAGAAAGGTAATGTGAATATAGTTCAGTCTAAAAAGTCAGCAAGACTGGCACGCTACATTATTCGGGGAAATTTCGAAATCCAATGTGACATAGCCTTTTCCTTAACAAATCTACATTGCTAAAGGTTCAAGGTGTTACTGGAAGGAAAGATAATGATAGATATTAATGTATAAGGAACTGCGGGTTTATGAAAAAAGTACATTTATATTTGAACTCCTAAAGGTAGACCAAAAATGGCCATAGACTGGGGATTATATATTTTGGTGCACTGCAGTATCCACTGTCTATTCCATGTATTGAGAATATAAGTACTCGGGGCCTCCCTGGTGGCGCAAGTGGTTAAGAGTCCGCCTGCCGATGCAGGGGATACGGGTTCGTGCCCCGGTCTGGGAGGATCCCATATGCCGCGGAGCGGCTGGGCCCGTGAGCCATGGCCGCTGGGCCTGCGCATCCGGAGCCTGTGCTCCGCAACGGGAGAGGCCACAACAGTGAGAGGCCCACATACCGCAAAAAAAAAAAAAGAAAAAAAAAAAAAAAAGAATATAAGTACTTAGCAGTTGGCATGGTGAGGTGTGTTCATTCAGAGAGGTACCAGCAATGATCTTTGAAAACTTTAAGGACAGGGGTAAAATATCACCCCTGACAGATACATGTAGTTATTGCACTTTCTTTTCTTCTTTCCTTCCTTCCTTCCTTCCTTCCTTCCTTCCTTCCTTCCTTCCTTCTTTCCTATACATATGTGTGTGTGTGTGTGTGTGTGTGTGTTTAAAAACTATATAGTGTTTTTACATATTTTTTCAACTCTGATTATCCCTCTTTGGCTCCATTGTTTCCCACTGCAGACAGGTTTCCTCTAAATGGCCACAAGCAGTCAAGCAACTCTGCTTAAGGAAAGGAATTTGGACAGTTTAGCTTCTTTGCATATCCATCCCTGGACCAATCACTGTGATTAGTTAGAGGAGAGTCCCAGATGCTTTTCATCATCTCCACCAGTTAGCATTATCAGTCTCTTTGATTTTATTCATTCCAATATGTTTTTTAGTGGTTATATATTTTTTTAAAATAAGGAATATATAGCAAATGTTGTTTTTGGTGTCTATTGCAATTGTAAAAATATGACTTATTTGACCTATTGGCACAATCTATTATATTGATAGATTGCCCAGTAGTGTATCTTGTTTTCATTGCTAAGATAAACCTTACTTGATTGTAGTGAGTGATTCTTTCATTATTGAATTTTCTTTTCCAGGATTTTACTCAGGGTCTTATATCTCTGTTCAGAAGTGAAATTAATCTTTTTTGAAATGTAATCATCAGGATTTGTTATGAGGGTTACTCTAACTTTGTGAAATACAGTGGGTAGCTATCTTTAAAGGTTCTTGAAAAAAACTTAACAAGTGAAATCATCTGGCCTTTGGGAATCTTTGGAGGTACCAGATTTAGTCTTAAAATATTCATATTTAGAATGATGGTAAAAGCAAAAGCTCTATTGGTGATATGAACCTTTTTTCAAGATAGGCTTAAATTATACTGTTTAGGTAGGTCTTGGAAAATATAGGCCTAGTCATTTTGTTAAAGATGAGTGGGAAGAAAGTGACAGTGTGGACATAGGAGAAAAGAAGAGGAGTAGGAAGGAACTAATTAGAGATTCTAATTGCCTGTATTTAAAAGAGCTTAGGATTAACATACACACTACTATACATAAAATAGATAACCAACAAGGACCTACTGTATAGCACAGGGAACTCTACTCAGTATTTTGTAATAACCTATAATGTAACAGGGAAGAACAAAATCTGACTCCATGTTGGATCTGTTTCTTTTACTTTAACCTTTGCTCTCCGTTGCTTTTTGTTACTATAATCACTAAAAGGATGCTGTCTATAGTTGTAAGCATACATAATGGCCTGCCTCTGGGAACCCTGCCCCTCTGCCTGAATGTTAAACTAAAGTGCCTTTGTCCAGCTCACAGGGAGACATTCTGACCCTGCCCACCTGTGAATGGCTGCAGAAAAGAAGAAATGAACACATCCTCTTCCTGATGCTGGCCAAGTCAGGAGATATTTTGCAAGACTTATGACCTTTTTACTTTACTTCCTCACCTCCTCCCCCTCTCTGTTCTATAAAAGAAACTGGCATCAAGGCCCTGATAAGATGGTACTCTAGGATGATAGTCCACTATCTTCTTGGATGCCTGGCTTTCAGAATAAAGTCACTATTCCTTGCCTCAACACCTCGTGTCCTGATTATTGGCCTGTCATACAGCGAGCAGACTGAGCTTGGATTCAGTAGCAATAAGGGAAAATAATCTGAAAAAAGAATATATATGTATGTGTGTGCGTGAAAAAAAATATATATATATAACTGAATCACTGTGCTGCACACCTGAAACTACCACAACATTGTAAATCAACTATACTTCAATTAAAGAAAAAGATGATAGGCAGCTCTCAGATTTATGAAGTTTTTGTGAATCTATGGGCTGTCCTACAATCCTAACACTTAGGTGTTTAAAATAATTTTTACCTATATACTTTATTCAATATTGCAGAAATTTCCACTACATTTAATATACCTTTTGACAAACTTTTAAGGTTCTGACAATTAAAGGGGATGAAGTCACAGAGTTCCTAAGAACTGCACATTTTTTTGGGTATAAGCTGTTAGGAAGGCAGAGTCTCAGGTCTGGGAAGAATCAAAGTTGATTATTTATAAAGCCTCTGTGGGAAGACTCCCAAGGACTGCAGATCAAAATCTAAGTCAGAGTTTTGGCTTTTCCAATTATGAAGAAATGAATGTGTCAGCCTGCTGTGTGCCTGTGTAAGCTACATTTCCAGAGGCCACACAGCTCATACTCTCTGGGGAACTCAGCAGGGCAAGGTGCTTAGGGATAATGGAAACCTAGTGGCCATGATTCTGGACTCATAGCCCACAGCCTTGCTCCTCACCTCTTTTATCCCTTGGAGTGACATTTCCTTCAGTCTCTTTGACCTGCTGTTCTTGCCTCCCAGGGAAACGTGGAGGGAGGTGAATAGTTGAAATTACAGAGTTTTTGGTGGAGAAATATGTCCCAAAGTTGGTATTTAACTATAGTACTAGGATTTCTTATATTTGCTGTTCTAAGATTCTGGGATACAGCATTTTTTTTGTACTTTATTAGTATGAGAAAATTATAACAAGTAGTTTTTGAATTCACTGCATTGTGAAGTTCAATAAGTAATTGTTGAGTGAATATAAGAATGATTGAAGCAGAAATTAACACAACATTGTAAATCAACTATACTTCAATAAAGTAAATTTAAAAAAATGATTGAAATAAACAATTTTATTATTATTAGAATAACCCAATTATATGATTTTAAATAATTTCTCCTAGGAAAAATATAAGAATAGCTATTATATAGCCTAGAAAGACAACTTTATGGATATCTTCTTTCTCTTCATTTATCCCTGAAATATTTCTTGCTCAATCATTTCTTTACCCCTGCTGTCTCTTTCCTCTCCCTTCACACACACATATGCAGGGACATACACACACGTGTATATACATATGCATGTATATGAATGTGTGTGTATATATGTATAATTATATAAATGCATAATCTTTTAATCCCTCATATGTATTTATCTTTATAGTCCACCTCTTTTTCAGCCCCTCTCTCCACTTCTCTCTTCCCTTTTTCTCTCTTCCCCTTTTGCTTTCAGTTTCCATGTTCACCCTCCCGAAGTCCATACATCTCTTTGATTTCTCTCACTCCTTTCCCATGCCAGTCATTGTTTCTCTCCTTTATATTTCCCCAGTTTCTCCCCATCTTTCTTTCCCTTTCTCCACACTCTTCCGTGTTTCTCCTCCTAAGGTCCTCTTCCTCTCCCCCATCTTTTTCTCTCTCCCTCTGCAGCTCAAGCTAACAGACTTCCCTCTCTCCTTGCTGTTTCTACTAGGTTTTCTCAGTATCCCAGTCTCTCTTGGGATTTCTTTTTCTCTATTTTCCTGTGCCTTCTTCCTTATTTATCTGCCTCTGTGGTGTTGCATTCTTTTTGCTCAGGACTCCTCTCATTTCCATCTCTGGTTTTCTGAGCCTCTCTGCCTTTGGCTGTGCTTTTTCTTTTCCCTCTACCGCATTTCCCTCTCTACCTGGTAAATTTAACCTTCCACCAATCTGACTATACATATCAGCATCTCTGTTTAGCCTGCCATGATCTCCCAGGAAAAATAACTTGCTCTTTTGTGCTTCCCAACACTTGTTTATACCTCTATAAGCACATGTACCACAATATATCACTTATTTATTCCTGAGTTGCTGGCAGAGTGGTCATTCTGCTGAGGCACAGGCCAAGGAGGACTATGGGAAAGAACATACCTGGATTTAATACCTAGCTGCACCAATTGGACAGGTTTCTTAACCTCCCTGAGCCTGTTTCCCTAACTGATAATTGTAAGTTGAGCCATATAATTTACTATCCAAATTGAGGCACATTTGAGAGTGAAAGGTGGCTCTAAAAATAATTCAAGTTAAATAATAGTTGGAAATATTGATTCATTGATCATCAAATTGGTTTTATTTTACTAATGGACTTGTAAAATAGTTTTATACAAAACTTTTCCAAAAATAAAATTTTCTTAAAAGTAAAAATAACACATATTCATGTACATTAAAGAAAATTAAAACTTTGTATTTATTGCCTGAACTGCCTCTGTAATCAAGATGTAAAACAATTACAGCACTCCAAAAGATTTTTAGTTAATCCCCTCCCTGTTCCCCTGGAAAACCTTAATCTGCTTTCTATCACCACAGAATAGTTTTGTCTATTCTAAAATTTCATATAAATGGAATCATAGAACATGCACATATTTTTAATATTAATTTATGTTTATGCCTTTATTTTCTAGGTAATATTTCATTTTATGGACAATGATTTGTTTATCTTTGGTGTTTTAGTTAGGTTTGAGGGGGTAATGAAAGTAGATCCTTGTGTCCAGTGAGCCATCTGTATCTGACAGTCTTATTTAAAAGAACTATCCTTCCATTCCTGGTTACTGAGAGTTCTTTTTATTGTTTTAATCCTACACAATTGTTAACTTGATTAGGTCCTTTTTTTTTCCTGGCTCTTTTGAGATAATAATTCTTCCATTCCAATTTTTTTTCTGTTAACATGGTGAATTACATTATAGATTTCCTAATGTTAAACCAGCCTTGCATTCTTGAGATAACCACAACTTTGTCAGGCTGTGTTATCCTTCTTATCCGTTGCCGGATTTAGGTTGCTACTATTTTATTTACATTCTTTAACTTTATTTCCTACTTGAAATAGGCTGATGATTGTAAGTTCTCACACTATTTTTTTACCTAGTTTTGGTATCAAGGTTGTAACAGCCTCATAAATGAAATTTGTAAGTGATCTCTACTTTTCCTTGAAATATATTCTATGTGATTTATTTCTCTGTTCCTTATGTGTTAAACGAAAATTCTATATTAGTTTTCTTTTGCTGTGGTAAATAATTACCGAAAATGTAGTAGCTGAGACAGAACCCATTTATTATCCATAGTTCTGTAAGTCAGAAGTCAAGTGGGCATGGCTGTTTTCTCTACTTTCAGTCTCACAGGCCAAAATGAAGGAGTTTGCAGGGTTGCATTCCCTTCTGGAGCTTCTGGGGTAGAATTCATTTTGAGGTTCATGAGACTGTGGTCAGAGTTCAGTTCTATGCAGCTGAAGGACTAAGGTTCCTGTTTCCTTGAATAAGCTCATTGGCAACTTTAATTCCATCAGCAAAGTCCCTTTTGACTTGTCATATAGCATATTCACAGGCATAACACCAAGGGCAAAGATCATGGAGGCCTAAATCCTGCTTACCAAAAGTTTATCTGTAAAATCATCTGTGCCTGGTCTTTTTTCTGTGTAGAAAATTTTAACTGCTGGTCTTTACAAGTAATTATAATTTTAAGATTTTCTACTTCTTTTTGACTCAACTTGCAAAGTTAAATTTTTTCCAGTAATTTATCCATTTTATCTAAATTTTCAAATTATTTGTGTAGCTTTTCATAATACTATCTTTTAACTCTTTACAGTAACTGCAATCATGACTTTTTAAAAATATAAATTTATTTATTTATTTATTTTTGGCTCCGTTGGGTCCTTGTTGATGCGTGTGGGCTTTCTCTAGTTGTGGCGAGCAGGGGCTACTCTTTGTTGCGGTGTGCAGGCTTCTCATTGTGGTGGCTTCTCTTGTTGCGGAGCACAGGCTCTAGGCACACAGGCTTCAGTAGTTGTGGCACTCGGGCTCAATAGTTGTGGCTTGTGAGCTCTAGAGTGCAGGCTCTGTAGTTGCGGCACAGCATGTGGGATCTTAGCATGTGGGGACTTAGTTGCTCCGCATCATGTGGGATCTTTCCAGTCCAGGGCTTGAACCCGTGTCGCCTGCATTGGCAGGCAGATTCTTAACCACTGCACCACCAGGGAAGTCCCAACATTCTTTTTATTCCTAATGTTATTTATTTGTACTGGCACTTTTATTTTCTTGGTCACTTTCACTTTCAAGAATAACTGTGGGAAACTGCAACTTTGTATGTGTGTCCACAGTCAACTTGATGGGGTCTTTCTTGCTTGCTGGCTTAGGCAAACTTAATGCTATACAAGCAGTAGGATTATTTCTCTAGGTCTCTGCAGTGTGGCATGGCTACATAAATTAGCTGAAGAAAACTTAATGGACCAAAATTTGCACCGTGACTACAATTGAATATACTACCAAGAACACTGTGTGTTTGTGGTTCTAAGCATCTTGAAGAAAGCTGTGATTTTTTGGAGTGAAGGATAGAAAGAGATGACAGTATTTATGCAAGTCTATGGGACTTCTATATTCTGGAAAAGTATTTATTGAACAAATGTAACTACATAATAGTAAGATGGGGTCACATGATTATAATACAGCCTAATAAAAACTTAAAGTTTTATTTAGAAAGCATCTATATATAGTTATAGGATAGAATCTGACATCAAGACCTTATGTCTGTCCCAACATTTTTTGTATAATTACCTACATATGGACAGATCAATAGTATAAGACACAGCAGAATTATATCTAGCTCACCTATGCTCAACTGAGAATTACATAATGTGGGTGGTGATTGGGGCCAACTTCTTTCACCAACAAAACAAAGTAAAACAACAACAAAAAAAAACCTTGGGTTTCTTATTATCCCTATTCTTTAAGTCATATTTTGCTCCTGTCAGACCTGATTATTCATTCTTTCTCTGGGATGATTATCAGGAGTTTCTTAGGATTTAAAAAAATACTTAGCTACCTCAATGAGGGTCTGTCAGCACCCCCTAACATACGTTTGAGGGACGGGAGTAAGTCCATTGATAACATCTGTCTCCCCGTGGTCCATATGTGTTAGCAGTTTAAGCATTGCATTTATCAGGTGCTATGTTTATTAGATGAGGCAAGTTGGTAAGGCATTCCCTTTGCATGTGATTTACCAGGATGTTGGGAAAAAAACTTTTCCTTCTTTTACTGTTTTTTTTTTTTTTCCTGTGGTTGACATCTTGGAGGTCAGTGCTAGTGGTTTTAGAATGATTGGCTGTACCTAACAGAGAAGTGAGGAAGGGGAATATTAGAACAGTTGTGATCATGTTAAATTAAACATAGATACTCAAATGCTTTGAATTCAAACACCAACGTTAAATTGGTGGTAAATACACAACTGAATTAGAGGTCTTATTTGAATTTATTTTTTAGAAAGTAAAATTGACTTACCTGGCAGCACTCTACAAGGGAAATCATCATATAGATGATAGTATTTTGTTGAGGATTTTTTCATCTATGTTCATCAGTGATATTGGCCTGTAGTTTTCTTTTTTTTGTGAAGTCTTTGTCTGGTTTTGGTATCAGGGTGATGGTGGCCTCGTAGAATGTGTTTGGGAGTATTCCTCCCTCTGCTATATTTTGGAAGAGTTTGAGAAGGATAGTTTGCTTTTCTCTAAATGTTTGATATAATTCGCCTGTGAAGCCATCTGGTCCTGGGCTTTTGTTTGTTGGAAGATTTTTAATCACCATTTCAATATCAGTGCTTGTGATTGGTCTGTGTATATTTTCTATTTCTTCCTGGTTCAGTCTTGGAAGATTGTCCTTTTCTAAGGATTTGTCCATTTCTTCCACGTTGTCCATTTTATTGGCATATAGATTACCTGTAGTAATCTCTCATGATCCTTTGTACTTCTGCTGTGTCAGTTGTTATTTCTTCTTCATCTCTAATTCTGTTGATTTGAGTTCTCCCCTTTTTTCTTCATAAATCTGGCTAATGGTTTATCAATTATTTTTATCTTCTCAAAGAACCAGCTTTTAGTTTTATTGATCTTTGCTATTGTTTCCTTCATTTCTTTTTCATTTATTTCTGATCTGATCTTTATGATTTCTTTCCTTCTGCTAACTTTGGGGTTTTTCTGTTCTTCTTTCTCTAATTGCTTTAGGTATAAAGTTAGGTTGTTTATTTGAGATGTTTCTTATTTCCTGAGGTAGGATTGTATTGCTATAAACTTCCCTCGTAAAATTGCTTTTGCTGCATCCCATAGGTTTTGTGTCATCGTGTTTTCACTGTCATTTGTTTGTAGGTAATATTTGATTTCCTCTTTGATTTCTTCAGTGATCTCTTGGTTATTTAGTAGTATATTGTTTAGCCTCCATGTGTTTTTATTTTTTACACACTTATTCCTGTAATTGATATCTAGTCTCATAGCATTGCTGTCAGAAAAGATATTTGATAAGATTTCAATTTTCTTAAATTTACCAAGGCTTGATTTGTGACCCAAGATATGATGTGTCCTGGAAAATGTTCCATGAACACTTGAGAAGAAAGTGTATTCTGTTGTTTTTGTATGGAATGTCCTATAAATATCAACTAAATCCATCTTGTTTAATGTATCATTTAAAGCTTGTATTTTCTTATTTATTTTCATTTTGGTTGATCTGTCCATTGGTGAAAGTAGAGTGTTAAAGTCTGCTACTCTTATTGTGTTACTGTTGACTTCCCCTTTTATGGCTGTTAGCATTTGCCTTATGTGTTGAGGTTCTCCTATGTTGGGTGAATAAATATTTAAAATTGTTGTACCTTCTTCTTGGATTGATCCCTTGATCATTATGTAGTGTCCTTTGTCTCTTGTAATAGTCTTTATTTTAAAGTCTGCATATTCTGATATGAGTATTGCTACGCCATCTTTCTTTTGATTTACATTTGCATGGAATATCTTTTTCCATCCCTTCACTTTCAGTCTGTATGGGTCCCTAGGTCTGAAGTGGGTCTCTTGTAGACTGAGCATATATACAGGTCTTGTTTTTGTATCCATTCAGCCACTCTGTGTCTTTTGGTGGGAGCATTTAGTCCATTTACATTTAAGGTAATTATTGATATGTATGTTCCTATTCCCATTTCCTTAATTGCTTTGGGTTCGTTATTGTAGGTATATTCCTTCTGTTGTGTTTCTTGCCTAGAGAAGTTCCTTTAGCATTTGTTGTAAAGCTGGTTTGGTGGTGCTGAACTCTCTCAGCTTTTGCTTGTCTGTAAACGTTTTAATTTCTCCATCAAATCTGAATGAGATCCTTGCTGGGTTGAGTAATCTTGGTTGCAGGTTTCTCTCCTTCATCACTTTAATTATGTCCTGCCACTCCCTTCTGGCTTGTAGAGTTTCTGCTGAAAGATCAGCTGTTATCCTTATGGGGATTCCCTTGTATATTATGTGTTGCTTTTCCCTTGCTGCTTTTTAATATTTTTTCTTTGTATTTAATTTTTGGTAGTTTTATTACCATGTGTCTTGACATGTTTCTCCTTGGATTTATCCTGTATGCAACTCTCTGTGCTTCTTGGACTTGATTGTCTATTTCCTTTCCCATATTAGGGAAGTTTTCAACCATAATCTCTTCAAATATTTTCTCAGTCCCTTTTTTTTCTCTTCTTCTTCTGGGACCCCTATAATTCGAATGTTGGTGAGTTTAACATTGTCCCAGAGGTCTCTGAGACCAACCTCAATTCTTTTCATTCCTTTTTGTTTATTCTATTCCGTAGTAGTTATTTCCACTATTTTATCTTCCAGGTCACTTATCCATTCTTCTGCCTCAGTTATTCTGCTATTGATTCCTTCTAGAGAATTTTTAATTTCATTTATCCTGTTGTTCATCATTGTTTGTTTGCTCTTTAGTTCTTCTAGGTCCTTGTTAAACGTTTCTTGTATTTTCTCCATTCTATTTCCAAGATTTTGGATCATCTTCATTATCATTACTCTGAATTGTTTTTCAGGTCAACTGCCTATTTCCTCTTCATTTGTTTGGTCTGGTGGGTTTTTACCTTGCTCCTTCATCTGCTGCATATTTCTCTGTCTTCTCATTTTGCTTAAGTTACTCTGTTTTTGTCTCCTTTTTGCAGGCTGCAGGTTCATAGTTCCTGTTGTTTTTGGTGTCTGCCCCCAGTGGGTAAGTTTGGTTATTTGGGTTGTGTAGGCTTTCTGGTGGAGGGGACTACTGTCTGTGTTCTGATAGATGAGGTTGGATCTTGTCTTTCTGGTGGGCAGGACTGCATCCTGTGGTGTGTTTTGGGGTGTCTGTGAACTTATTATAATTTTAGGCAACCTCTCTGCTAATGGTTGGGTTTGTTTTCCTGTCTTGCTAGTTGTTTGTCATGGGGTGTCCAGCACTGGAGCTTGCTGGTCATTGAGTGGAGCTGGGTCTTAGCATTGGGATGGAGATCTCTGGGTGAGCTCATGCCAATTGCTATTACATGGGGCCAGGAGGTCTCTGGTAGACCAGTGTCCTGAACTCGGCTCTCCCACCTCAGAGGCTCAGGTCTGACACCTGGCTGGAGCACCAAGACCCTGCCAGCCACACGGCCAGGTTCATGGTGAGTTTCTTGCCTTTTGGGAAGTCTGAGGTCTTCTGCCAGCATTCATTCAGTGTTCTGTAGGAGTTCTTCCACATGTAGATGTATTTTTGATATATTTTTTGGGAGGAGGGTGATCTCCACGTCTTTCTCCTCTTCCATCATGAGGGTCCTCCCAGGTATTTTATTCTTTATCGTGCAGTTGTAATTGTGGTTTTTTCCTTATTTTCTCTTTCTAATAGCTTGTTATTAAAATATGTCACACAACAGATTTTTAATATTGATTTTATATTCTGCAAATTTACTGTATTCATTTATTAGATCTAACATTTTTTGGGTGGAATTTTTAGGGCTTCCTATATATTATATTATGTCATCTGTGAATAGAGACAGTTTTAATTTTTCCTTTCCAGTTTGGATGCCTTTTGTTTATTTTTCTCTCCTGATTTCCTTGGCTAGAATTTCCAGTGCTATGTTGAATAGAAGTGATGGGAGTGGGCATCCTTGTGTTTTTCCTGATCATAGAGGAAAAGCTTTCATTTTTTTGCCATTGCTTATGATGTTATCTTTGGGCTTGTCATACAGGGCTTTTTATTATATTATATATAGAAGTATGCTCCCTCTATACTCACTTTGTTGAGAATTTTTATCATAAATAGATGTTGAAGTTTGTCAAATGTTTTTTTCTGAGTTTATTTAGATGATCATATGATTTTTACACTTAATTTTGTTAATGTGGTGTATCACATTGATTGATTTGCAGATGTTGAACCATCCTTACATCCCTGGAATAAGTCCCACTTGATCATGACGTATGATCCTTTTAACATATTGTTTGGTTTGGTTTGCTACTATTTTGTTGAGGACTTTTACATTTGTGTTCATCAGGGATTTTGGCCTGTATTTTTCTTTTCTTGTAGTCTCTTTGTCTGGTTTTTGTATCAGGATAATTTGGGTCTCATAAAATGAGTTTAGAAATGTTCCCTTCTCTTTAATTTTTTGGAAGAGTTTGAGAAGGATTGGTATTAATTGTTTAAATGTTTGGTAGAATTCACCAGTGAAGTCATGTGGTCCTGGACTTTTCTTTGGAGGTTTTTGATTACTGATTCAATCTCCTTACTAGTAATTTGTCTGTTCAGATTCTCTATTTCTTCATGATTCAGTCTTAGTAGTTTGTATGTTTCTAGAAATTTTTTCCATTTTTTCTAGGTTGTCCAATTTCTTAGTCTCTTATCATCCTTTGTATTTCTGTGATATCAGTTATTTTGTCTCCCCTTTCATTTCTGATTTTATTTATATGCGTCCTCTCTTTTTTTCTTGATGAATCTGGCTAAAGGTTCATATGTTTTGCTTATTTTTTCAAAGAACCAGCTCTTAGTTTCAGTGATCTATTCTCTTTTCAGGCTCTATTTCATTTATTTCCTCTCTGATCTCTATTATTTCCTCCCTTCCACTAACTTTGGGATTATTTTTGTTCTTATTTTTCTAGTTCCTTGAGTTGTAAAGTTAGGTTGTTTATTTGAGCTCTTTACCTTTTCTTAACGTAGGCATTTATTGCTATAAACTGGACATTTTGAATGCTATAATATGGTTACTTTGGAAATCATCTCCTCCTTCCCTAAGGATTGCCATTGTTTCCTCTTGAGGTCTATAGTTGTCCATTTGTGCAGGGGGCATCTCACTCCTTGTTTCTAAAGTGGGAGGGCATACCACACCCCTGCCAGTTCATTCTTCTCCTGAGTCCAACCCCCATGTAACTCTGCATAGTGTGCAGTATTCTCTTCTTGCAGGCTGTGCTTGTGACTACTGAACTGCTGTCAGTCTCATCTGTCTGCAGTGTTGGCAGCATGTGTTCAGCCATCTTATACTATTCAGGATGGGGGAATCCCATCTTTACAAATGGGGTACATAGAAGGTGGTCAGAACAATGTGAATGGATAAAAAATTATTGTAATAAATTTACATATATTAAATTTCATGCACTCATTTTGAGGGTATAGTTCAATGAGTTTTGACAAATAGCTCAGCGTTATCCCACTGTATGAATATATCCTACTTTATTTACCTATTCACTTGTTGATGGACATTTGTTGTTTTTTTTTCCAGTTTTCAACTACTATGAATGCAGTTGATATGAACATTTATGTACAAGTCTTCTTATGAATATATGTTTTCATTTCCCTTAGGTAAATACATAGGGGTGTAATTGCAGAATCACATGGTAAGGGTATATTTAAATTTAAAAGAAAATGTTAAACTGTTTTCCAGTGTGGTTGTACCATTTTACATTCCTGCCATCAATGTTGCAGATTTATTTTAAATATATTCTAATAATCTGTTTTTTGAGTGGTAAGTTTAATACATAGGCATTTCTTACATTACTGATATATTTGTATATATTTTTACCATAATAGTTTGTCTTTTCTATTTACCATGTTTTTTTTTTTCTTTAATTTTTTTTCTGCTTTTTCTCTTTTTATTTGAATTATTGAGTTTCTTTTTTCCGCATATTCTACAATCTATTGATTTGGAAGTTAAACATTAAATTTATGCTATTTTAATGATTACCCTCAAATTATCATTATGAATAGTTAGAAAAGAATAAACTTTAATCAACATCTCTACTCTTGTCCCTAAATAGAGTGGACTTTAAACTACTTTAACCTTGATTAACCCTATGCCTTATTAAATGTTAGTGCTGTCTCATATTTTAGTTTCACTATGTTTTTATATCCTCAAATTTAGTCATTATTATTTTTCTTATTTCATAAGGCATACTTTGTTTTATTGCACTTTGCTTTATTGCATTTCACAGATATTGGTTTTTATTGTTTGTTTGTTTGTTTGTTTGTTGCAAATTGATGGTTTGTGGCAACCCTTCATACAGCAAGGCTATTAGTGCCATTTTTCTGACAGAGAGCATTTGCTCGTTTTGTGTCTCTGTGTCACATTTGGTAATTCTCACGATATTTTAAGCTTTTTCATTATTATTATATTTGTTGTGGTCATATGTGATCAGTGATCTTTAATGTTATTCTTGTAATTGTTTCTGGGCTCTGCAAATCCTGCCATATAAGATGGTGAACTTGATTTTATGTGTTCTGACTGTTCTACCAACCAACCATTCTCCTGTCTCTCTCTCCTTCTCCTGGGGCCTTTCTATTCCCTGAGACACAACAATATTGAAATTAGGTCAGTTAATAGCCCTACAATAGTCTCTAAGTATTCAATTGTAAGAAAGAGTCACACAACTCTCTAAATCAAAAGCTAGAAATAATTAAGCTTAATGAGGAATGCATGTTGAAGCTGAGACAGGCTGAAAGCTAGGCATCTTGTGCCAAATGGTTAGCCAAGTTGTGATTGTAATGGAAAAGTTCTTGAAGGAAATTAAAAGTGCCATTCCATTGAATACACTGATTTAAAAAAAAAAAAGCAAAACAGCCTTATTGCAGATATGGAGAAAGTTTTAGTGTCTCTATAGAAGACCAGACCATCTACAACATTTCCTTAAACCAAAGCCTAATCCAGAACAAAACTCACTCTTTTCAGTTCAGTGAAGGCTGAGAGAGGTGAGGAAGCTATAGAAGAAAAGTTTGAAGCTGGCAGAGGTTGGTTCGTGAAGTTTAAGGAATGAAGCCATTTCCATAACATAAAAGTTCCAGCTGAAGCAGCAAGTGCTGATGTAGAAGATGCAGCAAGTTTTCCAGAAGATCTAGCTAAGATAATTAATGAAGGTGGCTATACTATACAACAGATTTTCAATGTAGACAAAAGAGTCTTCTATTGGAAGAACATGCCAGATAGGACTTTCATAGTGAGAGAGAGGCCAGTGCCTGACTTCAAGCTTCAAAGGGCAGGCTGACTGTCTTGTTAGGGGCTTAATGCAGCTGGTGACTTTAAGTTGAAGCCAATGTTCATTTACCACTCTGAAAATCCTAGTGCCCTTAAGAATAATGAGAAATCTAGTCTGTCTGTGCTCTATAAATGGAACAGTAAAGCCTGGATGATAGCACATCTGTTTACTGCATGGTTTACTGAATAGTTTAAGCCGACTGTTGTGATCTGCTGCCCAGAAAAAAAAAAGAAAGATTCCTTTCAAAATATTACTGCTCATTGACAATGCACCTGGTCATGCAAGAGCTCTGGTGTGAAGATGTACAATCAGATTAATGTTGTTTTCATGCTTCAAACACAACATCCATTCTGAAGCCCATGAATCAAGAAGTAATTTCAACTTTCATGTCTTATCACCTAAGAAATACATTTTGTAAGGCTATAGCTGCCATAGATAGTATCCTTGGATGGATCTGGGCAAAGTCAATTGAAAACCTTGTGGAAAGGATTTGCCATTCTATTGATAGATGCCATTAAGAACATTTGTGATTCATGGGAAGAGGTCAAAATATCAGTGTTCACAGGAGTTTGGAAGAAGTTGATTCCAACCCTCATGGATGACTTGGAGGGGTTCAAGACTTCAGTGGAGGAAGTAACTGCAGATGTGGTGGAAATAGCAAGAGAACCAGAATAGAAGTGGAGCCTGAAGCTGTGACTGAATTGCTGCAATCTCATGATAGAACTTTAATGGATGAGGAGTTGCTTCTTATGGATGAGCAAATAAAGTGGTTTCTTGAGATGGCACAACTCCTTGTGAAGAAGCTGTGAAGATTGTTGACAACAAAGGATTTAGACTATGACATAAACTTAGTTGATAAAGCAGTGGCAGAGTTTGAGAGGACTGACTCCTATTTTGAAAGAAGTTCTACTGTGGATAAAGTGCTGTGAAACCAAATTGTATGCTACAGAGAAATCGTTCATGAAAGGAGTCAATCCATGTGACAAACTTTGTTGTTGTCTTATTCTAAGAAATTGTCACAGCCGCCCCAGCCTTCAGCAACCACCACCCTGATCAGTCAGCAGCCATCAACATCGAGACAAGACCCTCCACCAGCAAAAAACTTATGGCTCATTGAAGTCTCAGATGATGGCTAGCATTTTATAGCTATAAAGTATTTCTTAATTAAGGTGTACATTGTTTTTTTAGACATAATGCTATTGCACACTTAATAGACTAAAGTATAGTGTAAACATAATTTTTATATGCACTGGGAAACCAAAAAATTCATGTGACTTGCTTTATTGAGATATTCACTTTATTGTGGTGGTCTGGAGCCAAACCTGCAATATATCTGAGGTATGCCTATAGTCACTTTTTGTCTATTCTTTTTTTTTGGTCAATTGTTACCCATCTTTTTGGCAAGTATTTTTCTATTCATTGCTTCTAATCACTCAGTTTCTAAAAAAATTTAGTTCAGTTTAGTTCTGTTTTACTGATATATATGTATTTCTTACATTCACAGTGAGTCTATTAGTTTATAAATATCCATTTTTTTTTAGAAAATATTTTTAGTTTTTGATTCTTTTTAAGTAGATGTTCAGCTGAATGACAAGTAAATAAGTCAAGGCAGTACTACAGACATTAAATGGTGCAGCCCTTACCCTGACAAAGGGTAAGCATTGTGACATTTATGTAGTCCTCCGGTGAGGCTTGGACAGGACGTGGGTTGATATATCATGACTATAGTTTAGAAAAGTCACTCTACTACTTTCAAGCTACTTTTTACTACTTTCCTGCTACTTTCTACTGTTTGGTATCTTCTAACTTCTACTGGAAAGCAGGAAGTAAGGTCTTTTGCGAAGAGTAAGGAAGATATGGTGACATTAGAGATTTGAGAAAAATGCAGAAGGTTGAAATAGCTACTATGGAGACTGGAAGAGAGGTTTATGTAGTGTAAGAATTATATTTTATCAGATATCAATGAGACTTCACTCGAAGTTGGAGACCATGCATTTATAATGCCACTGATTTTCACAATTACTTATTTTTCTCCAGCAACCAGGTATAGCCCTGGAGACAGAGATGGATCCATGGTTGATGTGTTGCCAGTCAGATGGCACGTTAGAACTGTTGTAAAAGGAATATTGGGATTTAGGCATGCGACTGCTTAATGTGATGTCCGATGGGATCTAAGCTGGCTAAGGAAGAAAAGCAACTAGCTATGTGGTTGGAGAAAAACAGGAGTACACAATTGAGAAAGTTAGAAGAATAAGACACTGTAGCTATTAAGAATGTGATATTTTATATATTTCAAGAATTGGTGAGTTCCAGGAGATAACAAGATCTAAGGTGTGGCTGGGAGTGGTGACTGAGGTAGAATGAGGATAATTGGAATTAAGACGCTAAAGCAACCCAGAGGCTTAAAATTGGAGGGATCCTTCATGTCTAAGGATCCCTGCTTTGAGAAATGTACTGACACAATAGAAGCAAGACATTACCCTCTAATAACTTGACTTTAATATGCAATTAACTGAGTCTCATAATCTTCTCTACAGGAGGGATATATCTCTGTATTCTTTTTCATATTCAAGTTTACCATGGAAAAAACATCAGACAACAATATAATTCATTTGGCATAAGGTTTCCTAACATTGTGTGTGTTTTCTCTTTCACTTCACCATCCAGGGGTGTAGCCTTTCATAACTAGAAGTTAATGATTCCCCAAAATAGTGTGAATGATTAGTTTCAATATTCAAGTAAAATTTAATTTTATATGACAATTTTGGATCACAGGGATAAAAGAATTTTGTCACAACTTATGAGCAAAATATCCAAAATACTAATAGCCTCTAGTCTTCACCTCACATTTTTTTCACATCATAATGAATGAAGCGATTCTATGTATGGATTATAGAGTATGTATAAAATCATTTTAGAAACTTTTGATGAAAGGTTTTTGATTTGGAAGATTCCAAGTCTCAATTAGTAGTTGTGAAGCTTTTGTTACTGTGGTTCTGAATCATTTTGGACTTAAATAAAGTTCAATTTTCACATTAGATGATCTTCAGTCCAGAATGATTAGAAGGAAAATAACTGACAATTTGGAAACTCATTTCATATAATGAAAATCCTGTCATGAATAGAAGTAATTTAAATTTTTCGCTCAGCAAATTTTTCCAACTCTCCTCAGAAAAATATCAAGAGAGTATTGTAATGTTTGGCATAATTTACCAAATGTAACCTTAGCCAGCAGAGATAAAATTATTTCATAAGAATTTTTTTTTTTTTTTTTTTGTGGTATGTGGACCTCTCACTGTTGTGGCCTCTCCCATCATGGAGCACAGGCTCCAGACATGCAGGCCCAGCGGCCATGGCTCACAGGCCCAGCCACTCTGCGGCATGTGGGATCTTCCCGGACCGGGGCACAAACCCGTGTCCCCTGCATCGGCAGGCAGTCTCTCAACCACTTCGCCACCAGGGAAGCCCTCATAAGCACTTTTTAACATTTGATGAACTTGTATTAATTCCTCAGTCATATATTATATTAAGGCATGTGAACAGATACAAGATAGAAATTAAGTTTAATATTAATTATGATTTTAATTCATTTTCCCTTCCTCCATCCCTTTCTTTTATACTTGTACTCGTTAATTGCTACAAGGAATTTTGGAGATTGCCTTAAGTACTATGCAAGGAACAAGTTAGTCATTTCACTACATTTTGTATATGTCACTGTGTTTATTTTGCTAAGCTAATCAAGAAAGACATTGCGCAAAAGGAGCAAGGTTCCTGAGGACCATAAATCTGGGAACTTTTCTCCCCCATTTGAGAAGAAATTAGAAGAAATCTAATCTCATTTATGGTATAGTTGATAGTAATCAACTCATAGTTTCCATAGGAGGCTCAAGTTCTCATGTAATTACAAGGTGGATATCAGCATGTGGTTATTTATGTCATGCAGACTAAGCACATAAAAATATGTTAGATCATATTGAACTGAACGTTTGCAAGCCAGAAATATGTGTTTGGCATGAGTTGTCTGTTTAAGGGAGATCTCTCAATGTTCCTAATGTACTGTTGTAGGCTTCTGAATCAGAAATTACTAATATCTCTAAATACAATGGGATATTCATCATCTATTGCAGAAATGTATTCTCTTATGGCTATTAATCCTGATTAAAACCTATGCTTATTTTAAGGTGCAATGGTTAATTAGACTTGGATTTATAATATAATTAGAGTAGGGACTTAGATTTCCTGAAATGACTCATTTTAGCATAAAAGGTTGAAAGCTAAAAGAAAGTCCTGTGACTTTACTGTAGCATCTAATGCTAAAATATGTTAATAGTTAGAAAATAAGAACTGTTAGATAATTCAATAATTTGGCACTCAGGAAATTTGATGCTATTCAACACAGATTGAATTTTGAGAAATGAAGTGGATTCCTAAGTTACATCTGTGTGAGTGTCAGAGGAATTATTGATGGCTCTATATATTTACAAAGCAAAGTCAGTTTGCGTTAGGTACCTATTGATAACCCAGACTCAGAGCAAGAATTTCCTTTATGGTCATCTAAACTTTTAATATGTACGATGTAAACTAGACTGGTTTGAGTGTTTGGGGTGGCAAGAGAAAAAAGTGTTTGTGAATATTGGTATCATCTTCTATAAATTAGTTCAGATTGCCATGACTCATTGCCTAAATCATAAGCTCTTAGGCAGAGGGACTATTTTTGAAGATTAGCCACCGAAAGAGAATTTTAGGTAAGCTACCCAACTGCACTATTAAGTAGACAAGCTTGATTCATGTGCTTATTTAGTTTTATTTGTTCAGAATGCTAGGCTTAGCTCTTTGGCTTTATTGTACACATAGAAGAAGAAAGTTTATGAGCAGAGTGCCTTGCTTATATGATAATGAGAATGATGGATTCCTACACATATTATTCCAATGAGGTACAGAAATATGACCTTGGAAGAACCGCAATATGTTGAATCAGTATTGAGATGTTGATAGCAAAATTGTTTCAGTGGTGTTATTTGGTCTGAAATTTAAATTGAGCTAAGCTTTTTGCCTCTTATGAAATCCAGATGTCCTGGGGATAGTTGAAAAGATACTACTGGACATGAGAGTGGGGAAAAATACAGAGTAACCAGTGTCTTTTCTTCATTAGCCACTTAATCTTGGACAAGAGGGATGCAAATAGTTTTAATAATAATAATAAACATTTACAACACATACACACATATATTCTAGTCCATCTTTTCTTTCTACCACTTATACATTTTAATATATGGAACAAGTATCAACCTTTCTGGGCTTTAGTTACTTCACCTTATAAAGTTTGCATACTGTCCAAAGATAAGGAGCTTTTAGGGTCCTTTCTAGTTCTATGATCTTTAATTTGATAAATGGCAAAGTGGTAAGAGATCTCATTAAATATCATTTCTCAGGACAAGTGTTATCATGCAAAAATTTTAGGAAAGCCTTTGATACTCTTCTGCTGAGCAGTATCATTCTGAAATAGCACATGTTTAATGGGTAATTATCTGAAAGATGAAAACATGAATTATGGCTTCTTTACATCTAAATAGTTAAGTTAGCATTTCAAACAGTGATGATACAAATAAATTAAAAAATACCAAGGATTTAAATAATATTTTCACTGATTCTTGTTATTTGTAGTATCCACACCACAATCATAAACTTTGTCTCACTTTTCTTAAAATGTTACATCCTCCCTAGTTACTAGACACAGAAAAGACAAGCATTTGCCTATAGCAGAAGTTCAGATTACCCCCTAGGACCAAGTAATATGTGTGTGTACAGCTGATCTGCCTGTTTCAAGTGACCTTATACTCAGGAGGAGGGACGTTACTGAATGGTTCTGCCTGTCTCTTTCAGTGAAAAGAATCAGCTGTGTTCTGTCACCCTGGTGATGCCTACAGAGAGACTGATACTTCTGGGTCTATGTCCATTCTGCTGCCATGTAGATAGCATAGCCGATTAGATCAAACTGATGTGTTGAAAAATATTCCATTATGGCTCTATCATTTGGAGGGTTGACATAGCCACACTGCTCCTGGATGTTCAATCAAATACTTCATCAACAAACATCTGATTCTACTATACATGATCCAGTTGGTAAACATTGTAATTTTAAAATGTATAATCCAACACATGCATAACCCAGGTTTAACTAAAATTTTATTTTCTCCACCAGTTGTTTTGGATCTATTAAGCCATTCAGTTAACAAACATGTGTTAAATATTTCATGATGAACCAGACATTATGTTAAAAAAGTAAATAAGGTATGCAAAATAATTAAATTCAAAATATTTGCATTGTATACAAAATAAATAAGGGATACAAAAAATAAATGATACAGTCCATGCTCTCCAGTGTAATGGGTAAGCTTTCATCTAAACAGAAAATTATAAAAACATGGCATTCTGTTGAGAGCTTTAGTCTATATAATTTTTATTCAATTTCATTTAGGACTTCTACCTGACATTAAGACCCAGTTTGATTTCCTGTATGGTCAAAGTGCATGTTTATTAATTGGTAGAATTCAGTTAGCATACTACACAGGTAGCATTAAAGCAAATCTGCTGATTTTCATTTTTGATACACTTGATTATTCTCCTTTTAAAAATATTTGCCATTTTTACTACAATATACTATATTTGATGAATAGGAGGAATACATAATCTGAAGGAGACAAGAAGAGGGCTACCAGTCATATGTCCAGATCTACTGAAATAAATGCTTTATTTAAACAAAAACAAAACAAGACCTTGTTTTTGTAGCTAAGACACTTGTGAAGGGGGTCAACATTTGTTTAAATGTTGTTACTGGTTCAACAGTTTTTGTTTTGGGGTAAAATGACATTATAGTGTTATAGTTCTATGGAACCACAGCAGAATACATATTTGTCATTTTATCTAGGTTGCAAAAGTGAGGTAATGATTCATTTGAAAGATTTCAATTGTTTCTTGCTTGACATAATTCTGACTCCCAGATGTATCAGTTGCATATAATAGAGCCAAACCAGCCATTTGGAAAAGTGAACAATATGATCCAAGTCAACAAATTCAATTTCAGTCTTATTTTTCACCTATAGAGATTACATCCATCAGTGGAGGCAGAATCTTTAATTAAACAAGACTTTCTCTACACAGGCTCCATTTTACTACTAATTGTCTTTGTGCTTCAGAGTGGAGTTTCAGGCTCTTTACTTAAAGATGCCTCCATAAATTATATTGTTTTTTTTTTGTGCGTGTGTGGTACGCAGGCCTCTCACTGTTGTGGCCTCTCCCATTGCAGAGAACAGGCTCCGGACGCGCAGGCTCAGTGGCCATGGCTCACGGGCCTAGCCGCTCCGTGGCATGTGGGATCTTCCCGGACTGGGGCACGTACCCGTGTCCCCTGCATCGGCAGGTGGACTCTCAACCACTGCGCCACCAGGGAAGCTCAATTATATTGGTTTTTAAGATTTAGGGTTTTTTTCCCCCTCCACCCAAAGAACTTATTATTATTTTCATTTGTTTTTTATTTTATTGAAGTATAGTTGATTTACAATGTTGTGTTAATTTCTGCTGTACAGCAAAGTGATTCAGTTATATGTATATATATTCTTTTTCAGATTATTTTCCGTTATGGTTTAATCATAGGATATTGAATATAGTTCCTTGTGCTATACAGTAGGACCTTGGTGTTTATCCATTCTATATATAACAGTTTGCATCTCCTTTTCCCAAACTCCCAATCCATCCCTCACCACTTCTCAACCACAAGTCTGTTCTCTATATCTGTGAGTCTGTTTCTGTTTTGTAGATAAAGAACTTATTATTTTATAAATGAAGTGTTAGTGTTAAAATTGACAGAACATAGCATTCACCATGGAAAATCAGTTTAAAGTGTCAAAGTTTTCTGAAAAAGGAGAACCAGAGGACCTACCTATCGTCACATAGTGACTTTGCTCAAATAACATCTCTCTTGCTGGATGTATTGGCTAGGCCTTCATGCCCTCTTTTCAAATTAAGTAATCCTAAGAGGACAGCCTTGCCTAGTATGAATCATCTTTAGAAATATTTGCTTTCCACACACTCACTAATCAACTTCACTTGTTTTTAGAGATAAACATTTAATATTGCAAGGAAAACAGTTTCTTCAAACATATCGTAATCGAGATGCACATCAGTAGTTTTACTAGATTAATTTTCTTGGCTAATGATAAATATAATTCCCCTTAATATACAATATTATGGGAATAATTAAGGGATCAAAGTTTCTTTGAACTAAGTATTTCAACCTCAGGGTTAACAAAGTCTCTAGATATTTAATCTTAGCCAAATAAATTTTAAATACAAAATGAGACATTCACCCTGTGATATTGGGAATGATGAAATCTTGATCTAATTAATTTGAGTCATTATTCTGTTCTTAAAAGATGTTTTTGCAGCACCCAATCTGGAAGTAAGAGAAATTTCTATGATGAAAATGTGTGCATATGTCAAAAGCTTGTAGATCGCAAACTCCTTCAGCTTTCCACTGATAATTGTACTGGAACAATTAGTGAGTTAAACTGCTGAATTAAGATAAAAATGAAATGACTGGCTCATTAAAACTGCAATCTGAAGAAATCACAATGCTTCAATAAACCTCTCAATACAGCCCAGCTGAGATGAGATGGATTGCTAAGCCTGCTCAGAGTAACACTGTTTAATGGTTCCACTGCCAATACCTGCTCTAGTCATGTCCGAGAACCTCATGTTTGCTAACCTGCTTCTCAGAGGATCATTTCCTGAGATAACAAGACATAAAACCTCTTAAGACTTTGATATTCATTTGTTTCATTTGATTAGCAATGATCTCTCCTGACTCCATCTTTAAATTAAGCTGACATGAAGAAATATATGCACACATATAATTTTTTCTTAATATTTATTATAATAGAAGTCTTAGGAGAAGAATATACTATAACTGGTAATATTATTTTTTTCTGGTACAGACTGAATTGTGTCATTCTGCCACCCCCAATTCATATGTCGAAGTCTTAACTCCAATGTGATAGGGCCTTTGGGAGATAATTAGGTTTAGATGAGATCATGAGGGTGAGGCCCTCATGATAGGATTAGTGCCCATGTGAGGACACATTGAGAAGGCAGAAAAAAGGCTCTCACCACAACCTGACTATGCTGGCACCCTCAACTTGGACTTCCAGCCTCCAGAACTGTGAGAAAATAAATTTCTGTTCTTTAAGCCACCAAGTCTGTGGTATTTAATTATGGCAGCCTGAGCTGACTAATATGTTTTCATAATAAGCACAAATTTTATTTATCTTAGAGTTGAGGCATACAGGTAAATAGTTTTAGTAGTAAAGTAAGAAAACAAAAAGAAGGAAACATTATAATTTTTAATAAGTAAATGTGAATAACCTTGACATGAAGTTTGTGACCATTTGGGAATTTCTATAAATTTTCTTCTCTTTCCTCTCAAAAATGTATTCAGGGCTTCCCGGGTGGTGCAGTGGTTGAGAGTCCGCCTGCCGATGCAGGGGACACGGGTTCGTGCTCCAGTCTGGGAGGATCCCACATGCCGCGGAGTGGCTGGGCCCGTGAGCCATGGCCACTGAGCCTGCGCGTCCGGAGCCTGTGCTGTGCAATAGGAGAGGCCACAACAGTGAGAGGCCCGCGTATGGAAAAAAAAAAAAATGTATTCAGTGTCCATTCTCCCAAGTTGTCATCTCTATCTGAAACATTTCACTATTCTTCACCAGCAGTCTGCTGATTTCAGTCAGTTCTCTACTTTGTGTCATCAAGAGAGTCAGTGAGTACAGGAAGTTTTTTAAAATGGTAAAAATAAATCAAGACATCCTTTTGATCTTATTAGCACCTTACTAAGTGCACATTTTTTACTATTGAAATTCACATGAGTGCCTATTTAAGTTAATGTATGTTTCACAATTTTGTTAAGGTATCTATGTTTGATTAATGTCCCTGACAAATGCTTATCTCATAACAAGGGAAGTGATCATTTTTCAGTTGGATCATATCTATCCCTGCTTCCCCTCCATTTTTTGTATATCTGGCCAAAAGCTATTTCATCCAATTTCTGAAAAATTGGTTGTCTCACTAGCATCATTAAAATTTTTTTTTTTTTGGCTGAGTGTCCACATCAATTATTTGCACTTCTACATAAGAGATTTCTATTCAACCTTATTCATTAAAACAAACAAACAAACAAAAAACACCTTATGCAGTTACTTATATTTACCAGCATGAACACCTGTGGATAGTTTATTTTTGCTTTAATTTTTTAACTTTTTGTTATAATCCAGTAGTACAGATTTTATTTTTACTTTTTGAATTTAATTTAATTTATTTTTTTTTATACAGCAGGTACTTATTAGTCATCAATTTTATACACATCAGTGTATACATGTCAATCCCAGTCACCCAGTACATCACCCTCCCCCATGGCTTTCCCCCCTTGGTGTCCATACATTTGTTCTCTACATCTGTGTCTCAACTTCTGCCCTGCAAACTGGTTCATCTGTACCATTTTTCTAGGTTCCACATATATGCGTATCAATATATGTTATTTGTTTTTCTCTTTCTGATTTACTTCACTCTGTATGAGAGTCTCTAGATCCATCTGCGTCTCTGCAAATGACCAAATTTTGTTCCTTTTTGTGGCTGAGTAATATTCCATTGTATATATGTACCACATCTTCATTTTTGTTTCTTTTGTTGTGTTTTGTTTTTACATCTTTATTAGGGTATAATTTCTTTTTAATGGTGTGCCAGTTTCTGCTTTATAACAAAGTGAATCAGTTATACATATACATATGTTCCCATATCTCTTCCCTCTTGCATCTCGATCCCTCCCACCCTCACTATCCCATCCCTCTAGGTGGTCACAAAGCACAGAGCTGATCTCCCTGTGCTATGCGGCTGCTTCCGACTAGCTCTCTATTTTGCTAGTGTATATATGCCCATGCCACTCTCTCACTGTGTCCCAGCTTACACTTCCCCCTCCCCGCATCCTCAAGTCCATTCTCTAGTAGGTCTGCATCTTTATTCCATCTTGCACCTAGGTTCTTCTGACCAATTTCTTTCTTCTTTTTTTTTTTAGAGTCCATATATATGTGTTAGCATATGGTATTTGATTTTCTCTTTCTGACTTACTTCACTCTGTAGGACAGTCTCTAGATCCATCCACCTCACTACAAATAAATCACTTTCGTGCCTTTTTACGGCTGAGTAATATTCCATTGTATATATGTGCCACGTCTTCTTTATCCATTCACCTGTTGATGGACACTTAGGTTGCTTCCATGTCCTGGCTATTATAAATACAGCTGCAATGAGTATTTTGATACATGACTCTTTTTGAATTATGGTTTTCTCAGGGTATATGGCCAGTAGTGGGATTGTTGGGTTGTATGGTAGTTCTATTTGCAGTTTTTTAAGGAACCTCCATGCTGTTCTCCATAGTGGCTGTATCAATTTACATTCCCACCAACAGTTCAAGAGGGTTCCCATTTCTCCACACCCTCTCCAGCGTTTATTGTTTCTAGATTTTTTGATGATGGCCATTCTGACTGGTGTGAGATGACATCTCATTGTAGTTTTGATTTGCATTTCTCTAATGATTAATGATGTTGAGCATTCTTTCATGTGTTTGTTGGCAATCTGTATATATACCTTGGAGAAATGTCTATTTAAGTCTTCTGCCCATTTTTGGACTGGGTTTTATGTTTTCTTGATATTAAGCTTCATGAGTTGCCTGTATGTTTTGGAGATTAATCCTTTGTCAGTTGCTTCATTTGCAAATATTTTCTCCCATTGTGAGGATTGTCTTTTTGCCTTGTTTATGGTTTCCTTAGCTCTGCAAAAGCTTTTAAGTTTCATTAGGTCCCATTTGTTTATTTTTATTTTATTTCCATTTCTCTAGGAGGTGGGTCAAAAAGGATCTTGCTGTGATTTATGTCATAGAGTGTTCTGCCTAAGTTTTCCTCTAAGAGTTTGATGGTGTCTGACATTACATTTAGGTCTTTAATCCATTTTGAGTTTATTTTTGTGCATGGTGTTAGTGTTGTAATTTCATTCTTTTACATGTAGCTGTCCAGTTTTCCCAGCACCACTTATTGAAGAGGCTGTCTTTTCTCCACTGTATATTCTTGCCTCCTTTATCAAAGATAAGGTGAGCATATGTGTGTGGGTGTATCTCTGGGCTTTCTATCCTGTTCCATCGATGTATATTTTGGTTTTTGTGTCAGTACCATACTGTCTTGATTACTGTAGCTTTGTAGTATAGTCTGAAGTCAGGGAGCATGAATCCTCCTGCTCCGTTTTACTTTCTCAATATTGCTTTGGCTATTCGGGGTCTTTAGTGTTTCCATACAAATTGTGAAATTTTTTGTTCTAGTTCTGTGAAAAATGCCAGTGGTAGTTTGATAGGGATTGCATTGAATCTGTAGATTGCTTTGGGTAGTAGAGTCATTTTCACAATGTTGATTTTTCCAATCCAAGAACATGGTATATCTCTCCGTCAATTTGTATCATCTTTTCTTTCTTTCATCAGTGTCTTATAATTTTCTGCATATAGGTCTTTTGTCTCCTTAGGTAGGTTTATTCCTAGATATTTTATTCTTTTTGTTGCAATGGTAAATGGGAGTGTTAGTTTCACTCGCAGATTTTTCAGCATTAGTGTATGGGATGCCAGAGATTTCTGTGCATTAATTTTGTATCCTGCTTGTTTACCAAATTCATTGATTAGCTCTAGTAGTTTTCTGGTAGCATCTTTAGGATTCTCTATGTATAGTATCATGTCTTCTGCAAACAGTGATAGCTTTACTTCTTTTCTGATTTGGATTCCTTTTATTTCTTTTTCTTCTCTGATTGCTGTGGCTAAAGATTCCAAAACTATGTTGAATAAGAGTGGTGAGAGTGGGCAACCTTGTCTTCTTCCTGATCTTAGTGGAAATGGTTTCAGTTTTTCACCATTGAGGATGATGTTGGCTGTGTGTTTGTCATATATGGTCTCTATTATGTTGAGGAAAGTTCCCTCTATGCCTACTTTCTGGAGGATTTTTGTCATAAATAGGTGTTGAATTTTGTCGAAAGCTTTCTCTGCATCTATTGAGATGATCATATGTTTTTTCTCCTTCAGTTTGTTAATATGGTGTATCATGTTGATTGCTTTGCCTATATTGAAGAATCCCTGCATCCCTGTGATAAACCTCACTTGATCATAATGTATGATCCTTTTAATGTGCTGTTGGATTCTGTTTGCTAGTATTTTGTTGAGGATTTTTCCATCTATGTTCATCAGTGATATTGGCCTGTACATTTTTTTCTTTGTGACGTCATTGTCTGGTTTTGGTATCAGAGTGTTGGTGGCCTCATAGGATGACCTTGGGTGTGTTCCTCCTCTGCTATAATTTGGAAGAGTTTGAGAAGGATAGGTGTTAGCTCTTCTCCAAATGTTTGATAGAATTCGCCAGTGAAGCCATCTCGTCCTGGGCTTTTGTTTGTTGGACGATTTTTAATCACAGTTTCAATTTCAGTGCTTGTGATTTGTCTGTTCATATTTTCTATTTATTCCTGGTTCAGTCTTTGTAGGTTATGCATTTCTAAGACTTTGTTCATTTCTTCTGCGTTGTCCAATTTATTGGCATACACTTGCTTGTAGCAATCTCTCATGATCCTTTGTATTTCTGCAGTGTCAGTTGTTACTTCTCCTGTTTAATTTCTTGTTCTATTGATTTCAGTCTTCTCCCTTTTTTTCTTGATAAGTCTGGCTAATGATTTATCAATTTTGTTTACCTTCTCAAAGAACCAGCTTTTAGTTTTATTTGTCTTTGCTATCATTTCCTTATTTATTTTTCATTTATTTCTGATCTGATCTTCCTGATTTCTTTCATTCTGCTAACTTTTGGTGTTTTTTTGTTCTTCATTCTCTAATTGCTTTACGTGTAAGGTTAGGTTGTTTATTTGAGATGTTGCTTGTGTGAGATGTTTCTCTCTGGCTGGTGAGTGCTGGCTGGCACTGATCCTCCATGCAGGAATCTCTCTGCTTTGCCCTCCAAACCCCTGTTGCTGCAGTCTCCTCTGTGGATCCAAAGCTTCACCCCTCTGCTACCCTCGGTCTCCGCCTGTGAAAGGGGCTTCTGAGTGTGTGGAAACGTTTCCTCCTTCACTGTGCCCTCCCATTGGTGCAGGTCCCGTCCCTATTCTTTCGTCTCTGTTTTTTCTTTTTTCTTTTGTCTTACTCAGGTACGTGGGGAGTTTCTTGCCTTTTGGGAGGTCTGAGGTCTTCTGCCAGCATTCAGTAGGTGTTCTGTAGGAGTTGTTCCACATGTAGTTGTATTTCTGATGTATTTGTGGTAAGGAAAGTGATCTACATGTCTTACTCTTCTGCCATCTTGAAGCTCCACCAACATCTTGCTTATCCATTCGTCTGTCGATGGGCATTTAGGTTACTTGCATGACCTGGCTACTGTAAATAGTGCGTCACTGAACAATGGGGTACGTGTGTCTTTTTCAATTGTGCTTCTCTCTGGGTATATGCCCAGTGGTGGGATTGCTGGTTCATATGGTAATTCTGTTTTTAGATTCTTAAGGAACCTCCACACTGTTCTCCATAGTGGCTGTATCAGCTTACATTTCCATCAACAGTGCAAGAGTGTTCCCTTTCCTCCACACCCTCTCCAGCATATGTTGTTTGTAGATTTTCTGATGATGACCATTCTAATTGGTGTGAGGTGATACCTCATTGTAGTTTTGATTTGCATTTCTATAATAATTAGTGATGTTGAGCAGCTTTTCATGTGCTTCTTGCCCATCTGTATGTATTCTTTGGAGAAATGTCTGTTTAGGTCTTCTGCCCATTTTTGGATTGGATTGTTTGTTTTTTAAAAAATATTGAACTGCATGAGTTGTTTATATATATTGGAGATTAATCCTTTGTCCATTGATTCATTTGCAAATATTTTCTCCCATTCTGAGGGTTGTCTTTTCGTCTTGTTTATGGTTTCCTTTGCTGTGCAGAAGCTTTGAAGTTTCATTAGGTCCCATTTGTTTATTTTTGCTTTTATTTTCATTATTCTAGGAGGTGGATCAAATAAAAATCTTGCTGTGATTCATGTCAAAGTGTGTTCTTCCTATGTTTTCCTCTAAGAGTTCTCTAGTGTCCGTTCTTACATTTAGGTCTCTAATTTCATTTTTTACATGTAGCTGTCCAGTTTTCCCAGCACCACTTATTGAAGAGACTGTCTTTTCTCCATTATATATCCTTGCCTCCTTTGTCATAGATTAGTTGACTAGACGTGTGTCGGTTTCCCTCTGGACTTTCTATCTTGTTCCATTGATCTATGTTTCTGTTCCTGTGCCAGTACCATATAGTCTTGATTACTGTAGCTTTGTAGTATAGTCTGAAGCCAGGGAGTGTGATTCCTCAAGCTCTGTTTTATTCCCTCAACACTGCTTTGGCTCTTCAGGGTCTGTGCATTTCTGTGCATTAGTTTTGTATCCTGCAACTTTACCAAATTCATTGATTAGTTCTAGTAGTTTTTTGGTGGTATCTTTAGGATTCTCTATGTATAGTATCATGCCATCTGCAAACAGTGACAGTTTTACTTCTTCTTTTCCAATTTGTATTCCTTTTATTTATTTTTCTTCTCTGATTGCCAAGGCTAGGGCTTCCAAAACTATGGTGAATAATAGGAGTGAGAGTAGACATACTTGTCTTGTTCCTGATCTTAGAGGAAATACTTTCAGTTTTTCAAAATTGAGAATGATGTTTCCTGTGGGTTTGTCATATATGGCCTTTATTATGTTGAAGTAGGTTCCCTCTATGCCCACTTTCTGGAGAGTTTTTACCAAAACTGGTTGTTGAATTTTGTCAAAAGCTTTTTCTGCATCTATTGAGATGCTCATATGTTTTTTATTCTTCAGTTTGTTAATATGGTGTATCACATTGTTTGATTTGCATATATTGAAGAATCCTTTCATCCCTGGGATAAATCCCACTTAATCATGGTGTATGATTAATGTGTTGCTGGATTTAATGTGTTGTTGGATTCTGTTTGCTAGTACTTTGTAGATGATTTTTGCATCTATATTCATCAGTGATATTGGTCCGTAATTTTCTCTTTTTGTAGTATCTTTGTCTGGTTTTGGTATCGGGGTGATGGTGGCCTCATAGAGTCAGTGTGGGAGTGTTCCTTCCTCTGCAATTTTTTTGGAAGAGTTTGAGAAGGATGGGTGTTAGCTCTTCTCTAAATGTTTGATAGAATTCACCTGTAAAGCCATCTTGTCCTGGACTTTTGTTTGTTGGAAGATTTTTTTTTTTTTTTTTTGCAGTACATGGACCTCTCACTTTTGTGTTCTCTCCCGTTGTGGATCACAGGCTCTGGACACGCAGGTCAGCAGCCATGACTCACGGGCCCAGTCACTCCGCAGCATGTGTGATCTTCCCAGCCCGGGACACGAACCTGTGTCCCCTGCATCGATAGGCGGACTTTCAACCACTGCACCACCAGGGAAGCCCTGTTGGAAGATTTTTAATCACAGTTTCAATTTCATTACTTGTGATTGGTCTGTTCATATTTTCTATATTTTCCTGGTTCAGTCTTGGAAGGTTACACCTTTATAAGAATTTGTCCATTTCTTCCAGGTTGTCCATTTTATTGGCATAACATTGCTTGTAGTAGTCTCTCAGGATGCTTTGTATTTCTGCGGTGTCTGTTGTACCTTCTTCCTTTTCATTTCTAAGTTTATTGATTTGAGTCCTCTCCCTCTTTTCCTTGGTGAGTCTTGCTAATGGTTTATCAATTTTGTTTATCTTCTCAAGAACCAGCTTTTAGTTTTATTGATCTTTGCTCTTGTTTTCCTTGTTTCTATTTCATTTATTTTTGCTCTGACCTTTATGATTTCTTTCCTTCTGCTAACTTTGGTTTTTGTTTGTTCTTCTTTCTCTAGTTCCTTTAGGTGTAAGGTTTGATTGTTTTTTTGAGAGTTTTCCTTGTGTCTTCAGCTAGGCTTATATAGCTGTAAACTTCCCTCTTAGAACTGCTTTTGCTGCATCCCATAGGTTTTGGATTGTCCTGTTTTCATTGTCATTTTTTTCTAGGTATTTTTGATTTCCTCTTTGATTTCTTCAGTGATATCTTGCTTATTTAGTAACCTATTGTTTAGCCTCCATGTGTTTGTGTATTTCACGTTTTTTCCCCCTGTAATTCATTTCTAATCTCATAACGTTGTGGTCAGAAAAGATGCTTGGTATGATTTCAATTTTCTTAAATTTACTGAGGCTTGATTTGTGACCCAAGATGTGATCTACACTGGAGAATGTTCTGTGCGCACTTGAGAAGAAAGTGTAATCTGCTGTTTAGGGATGGAATGTCCTATAAATATCAATGAAATCTATCTGGTCTATTGTATCATTAAAAGCTTCTGTTTCCTTATTTATTTTCATTTTGGATGATCTGTCCATTGGTGTCAGTGAGGTATTAAAGTTCCCCACTATTATTGTGTTACTGTCAATTTCCTCTTTTACAGCTGTTAGCAGTTACATAATGTATTGAAGTGGTCCTATGTTGGGTGCATATGTATTTATAATTGTTATATCTTCTTCTTGGATTGATCCCTTGATCATTATGTAGTGTCCTTCCTTGTCTCTTGTAACATTCTTTATTTAAAGTCCATTTTATCTGATATGAGTATTGCTACTCCAGCTTTCTTTTGATTTCCATTTGCATGGAATATCTTTTTCTGTCCCCTCCCTTTCAGTCTGTATGTGTCCCTAGATCTGAAGTGGGTCTCTTATAGACAGCATATATATGGGTCTTGTTTTTGTATCCATTCAGCAAGCCTGTTTCTTTTGGTTTGAGCATTTAATCCCTTCACGTTTAAGGTAATTATCAATATGTATGTTCCTATGACCATTTTCCTAATTGTTTTGGGTTTGTTTTTGTAGGTCCTTTTCTTCTCTTGTGTTTCCCACTTAGAGAAGTTTCTTTAGCATTTGTTGTAGAGCTGGTTTGGTGGTGCTGAATTCTCTTTGCTTTTGCTTGTCTGTAAAGCTTTTGATTTCTCCATCAAATCTGAATGAGTTCCTTGCTGGGTAGAGTAATCTTGGTTGTAGGTTCTTCCCTTTCATCAGTTTAAGTATATCATGCCACTCCCTTCTGGCTTGTAGAGTTTCTGCCAAGAAATCAGCTGTTAACCTTATGGGAGTTCCCTTGGGTTTTTTTTTTTTTTTTTTTGTCATTTTTCCCTTGCTGCTTTCAATAATTTTTCTTTGTCTTTAATTTTTGCCAGTTTGATTACTATGTGTCTCTGTGTGTTTCTCCTTGGGTTTTTCCTGTATGGGACTCGCTGCACTTTCTGGACTTGGGTGCCTATTTCCTTTCCCATATTATGGAAGTTTTCGACTATAATCTCTGCAAATATTTTCTCTGGGCCTTTCTCTCTCTCTTCTCCTTCTGGGACCCCTATAATGTGAATGTTGTTGCATTTAATGTTGTCCCAGAGATCTCTTAGGCTGTGTTCAGTTCTCTTCATTCTTTTTTCTTTATTCTCTTCTACAGCAGCGAATTCCACCATTGTGTCTTCCAGGTCACTTATCCGTTCCTCTGCCTCAGTTATTCTGCTATTGATTCCTTCTAGTGTGTTTTTCATTTCAGTTTTTGTATTGTTAATCTCTGTTTGTTTGTTCTTTAATTCTTCTATGTCTTTGTTAAACATTTTTTGCATCTTCTCGATCTTTGCCTCAATTCTTTTTCCAAGGTCCTGGATCATCTTCACTATCATTATTTTGAATTCTTTTTCTGGAAGGTTACCTATCTCCACTTCATTTAGTTCTTTTTCTGGAATTTTATCTTGTTTCTTCATCTGGTACATAGCCCTCTGCCTTTTCATCTTGTGTATCTTTCTATGGATGTGGTTTTTGTTCCGCATGCTGCAGGACTGAAGTTCTTGCTTCTGCATCATTAAATTTTTTTGCATCATTAATATTGTGAAATCAATTTATTTTTTCATTGCAATTTTTTTAATCACAGATGTGACCTTGTAATTTTAGGTCTTAAATGTAATAAATCTGTTTTAACCTATTTTATATTGAATTAGACAGGTGTTCCCTAAATTATTTGTATAAAGATAATGGCGATAATTGGGAAATTTCTGGAACAATACAGTGAAGAATTTTATCTTTCATATTTTACTGTAAAGGATTTATCTGATACATAGAACATCATTAATAGTAACAAAATATTTGAAAAGAACAACTTCATATTTTATGGAAGTGTTCAAAAAACTCACTTTTCCCTCTTGTTGTGCATGCACTTAACTAGGAAAAAGTTCTTTGACTTGCCTATTATATGTAAATTATAAATACAAAAAAGCAAGTGCTATGTGAATATAAAAAAATATGGAGCAATGTTGACAAAAATTTCAGTGTGAGGAGCACCAAATTCTGCTCTTCCATAAAAGCCATAACAAAATGGGCAAAATTTTTGAGAATCAAGTTTTGAAGAACTGTGGAAATTAACCAGAGGTTTGCAGCAACCTGGAGAATGCTCATTCAAGGAAAATGGTAGATTTGAAGTAAGATCAATAAATTTTGTGGAATTTTAACTTAGTCCCATCTTGTGCGCCTAAGCTTAGTAGTGTCTATGGAAACAATAACCCATATTTTCAGTAATTGTGGGAGTAGAACAGACTTCATTCAGAAGAATTGTAATTAATTGATTCTTATCATTCAGAAGAATTGTAAGTAATTATTTGTTCTGACCTGTCTGATGGCTTCCTAGAAGACTGGCTCAAACCATTTGTCTTTATTTCCCCTTAATTCAGAATTAGCCTACTGCTATAACTGCTTCCCAATGGGCATTTGTTTAAAATATTTACAGGCTAATGTGTGAGTTACTTTTGTCAGAGGCATAGATTAGAGTTTGGGAAAATAATAGACTAATCAAAATGCTTGTGAGGAAAAGCTGTGGAATGAGAAATCTTTAATGTCTTTGAAAAGGTCCAATGTATTCCTGGGAATCTAGAATTCCATGTAGATGGTAGGGACTCTCCACATGCTGAGGAAAGACTTCACAAGGCCCTAAGCTCTCATATCCTGCTCATCTTGAAGCTTTGTAGAAGCAGGAAACAAAGGCTAAGGCAAAGTAGTAAACTACCTACCTGAGTGTTGAAGATGTGGCTAACACACACAGAACCTCCTGGCAAAGACTGGAAGAGTTTCATTATTGATGTTTAAGGAAATCTCTGTCCAATCATTTGGTGACCACTAAACTATTGGAAAGGAAACTTCAGGGACCACACAGGAAAAGACAGAATTTTCAGAATTAGTTCAGCAAGCCATTTACACAAACAATAACTACAAGCAACAATCACAACAAATAATGGGTAGGAGAATCTGATTTCCAGAGTTGCCACATTAAAATATTCAAATTATCCAGTTTTCAACTGGAAGATAATTTTCAAGAAGAAAATTGGAGGTATACAAAGAAAGAATAAAACATGGACCATACACAAGAATAAAAGAAATCAATAGAAGCTGTGCTTTAGGAAGCCAAGACTATGGACTTTGTAGACAATGGATTTAAAATAACTGTTTTAAATATGTTCAGCAAGCTAAAGGAAACCATGTCTAAAGAAATAAAGGAAAATATGGGAACAATTTTTCACCTAAATAAAGAATATCAATAAAGAGATAGCATTCATGAAAAGGAATCAAGTAGGAATTTTAGACTTGGAAAGGACAAAAACTGAAATGAAAATTTCACAAGTGGGGCTCAAAAACAGATCTGTGCAAGCAGAAGAAAGAAACAGTGAATTGAAGATAGATCTGTTGAGATTATCCAGCCTATGGAATAGAAAGAAATGAATAACAGTCAAGAGAGATTTGGAGACCTGTGGGAAACCATCAAGCATACCAAAATATGCATTCTGAGAATTAAATAAGAGAGGAAAAGATAAATGCGTAGTAAGCATATTTGAAGGAATAATAGCTGCAGACTTCCCAAATTTGATGAAAGAAAAAATCCATATACTCAACAAGCTCAATGAACTCCAAGTAGCATAAACTCAAAGAGGTGCACACCTAGAAATGTTATAATCAAATTATTACAAGCTAAAGACAGAGGGAAACTTTAGAACAACAAGAGCAAAACGAATCATCACCGACAAGGGATCCTCAATAAGATTAACAGTTGACTTCTTATCAGAAGCCATGGAGGCCAATTGGCAGTGGGATGCCATATTTAAAATGTTGAAGCAAAAATAACTGTCAACCAAGAATTCTATATGCAGAAAAACAATCCTTTATAAATGAAAGAGAAATTAAGGCAGTCCTAGGAAAAAAAAAAAAAAAGCTAAGGCAATCCATTGCTTGTAGACCTGCCCTATAAGAAATGCTAAAGGAGTTCTTCAGGCTGGAAAGGAAAAGTCACTAAATTGTGACTCAAAGCCATAAAAAGAAACAAAGACCTCTGATAAAGGAAACTACATATGTAAATATAAACTAATATTATGCTTATTGTCCAACATATGAAAAATCTATATATTTATCAAACCATATTAGTAGATTAAAGGAAAAAAGGCACATGCTCATTTCAGTGAGACAGAAAAACATTTGACCAAATCATGATAAAAATATTCAACATTATCAGAATAGAAGGGAACTTTCTCAACATGGTAAAGGGCACCTATGAAAAATCATAGATAATACCATAATAGTGAAATACTGAAAGCTTTTATCCTAAGACTTAGGAAAAGACCAAGAGGTCCAGTCTTGCCTTTTCTATTCAGTACTGTACTGGAGGTTCTAACAAGGGCATTTAGGCAACAAAAATAAATAAAAGGCATCCATAATGGAAAGTGTTATGGACTGAATTGTGCCACCCCCCAAATTCACATGTTGAAGTACTAACCCCAAGTACTTCAGAATGTGACTGTATTTGGAGATAAGGTCTTTAAATAGGTGACTAATTTAAAATGAGCTCCTTATGGAGGACCCTAATCCAAATTGTTATTCTTATAAGTAGAGAAGATTTGGACACATGGAGAGACACTAGGGGTACACACAAACAGAGGAAAGACCATGTGAGGATACAGTGAGAATGTGGTCATCTACAAGCCACAGAAAGAGGCCTCAGGAGAAACCAAACCTGTCAACATTTTAATCTTGGACTTCTGATCTCCATAACTGTGAGAAAATAAGTTCCTATTGTTTATATGACCCACTCTATGATATTTTGTTATAGTAGCCCTAGGAAACTTATATAGAAAGGAAAAAGTAAAGCTATCTCTATTTGCAGATGAGAAGATCTTATATATATAAAACCCTAAAGAATCTACAAAAATACTATTAGAGCTAAAAAACAAGTTCAACAAAGTGCAGGGCTAATATAGTAAGTCCTGAACATATGAATGAGTTCTGGTCTGAGAATGCATTTGTGAGTCCAGTTTGTTTGTAAGTCCAATGAAGTAAGCCTAGGTACCCAACTAACAGAATCAGCTATATAGTACAGTACTGTAATAGGTTTATAATACTTTTTGCACAAATAATACATAAAAAACAAATACAAAAAGTAAAACATTTTTAATCTTACAGTACAGTACCTTGAAAAGTACAGTGGTAAAATACAACAGCTGGCATACAGGGGCTGGCATTGAGTGAACAGACAAGAAGAGTTACTGACTGGAGGAGGAAGAGGAGGTGGGAGATGGTAGAGCTGAAGGATCATCAGCAATAGGAAACAGAGGGTAAGCTGCAATTTCACTCATGCATGACATTGATGGCACAGGTTCTGGTTCCTTGCTGGAACATGTGCACGTTCACATCTTTGAAAGTTTGCAACTAGAAGGTTTGTAGGTAGGGGACTTACTATATACAAAAATTAACTGAGTTTTACTTCACTAGCAATGAACAATATGAAAATGAAATTAAGAAATAATTCCATCTGCAATATCATAAACAAAATACTTAGGAATAAATTTAACTGAGGAGCTACAAGACATACTGTGAAGTTAAAAACATTGTTAAGATAAATTAGAGAATATTTAAATAAATGGAAAGACATCTTTTGTTCATGGATTGGAAAACTTAATATTGTCATGATGGCAATATCCCCCAAATTTGTCTACAGGTTTGATAAAATTCTTATAAAAATTCCAGCTGGCTTTTCTTTTCAGAAATGGACAAGCTAATACTAAAATTTGTATTGAATTGCAAGGGACACACAATAGCCAAAACAACCTTTAAAAAGAAGAACGAAGTTGAGAGACTCACACTTTCCAAGCCCCAAAGTTACTATGAAACTACAGTGATCAAGACAGAGGCATTAAAATAGATATATAGATAAGTGGAATAGAATTGACAATCCAGAATAAAATTTGTCTATGGCCAGTTGATTTTATCTATGGCAGGTTGATTTTAACATGGGTGCCAAAATTATTCAATGTAGAAAGAATATTTTTAATAAGTAGTGCTATTACAAATGAATATCCACATGCAAAAAATGAATTTGGATCCTTTCTTCACACCATATACAAAAATTAACTCAAAATGGATCAATAATCTAAATGTAAGAGCTAAAACTATAAAAATCTTACAAGGAAACTTAGGGGACCTCAGATCAGGCAAAGGTTTCTTAGATATGACACCAAAAGCACAAACAACCACAGGGAAAAAAAGATAAATTGGACTTTATCAAAATTAAGAACTTTTGTTTGTCAAAGGACACTATCAAGGTAGTGAGAAGATAATCTACACAGTGGAAGAAAATATTTGCAAATCAAATAGCAGATAAAGGTCTCCTATGTAGAATATATAAAGAACTAGCGTTAACCCTATCCCTAACTCAAAATAAGAAAAAAAGAAACCACAAAAGAGCCCAATTTAAAAACTGACACAGGATTTGAAGAGACATTTCTTCAAAGAAGATACACAAATATCTCATAAGCACAAGATGCTCAACCTCATTAGACTTTAGTGAATTGCAAATGAAAACCACAATGAGAAACCCTACTTACCACTAGGAAGGCTATGATGAGAAAAAGCTGATAATAACAAGTGTTAGTGAGGATGTGCAGAAATCAGAGCCCTCATACATTTTTTGCTGGGAATGCAAAATGGTAAGTATATTGTGGAAAAAACTTGGTGGTTCCTCAAACAGTTCTACTCTTAGAGAATTGAGAACATTCTGTTCACAAAAAACCTTTTACACAAATGCTCATATCAGCAGTATTAGTTATAGCAAAAAAGTGGGATTAAACTAAATGTCCATTAGCTGATGAATAGATAAAGCAAATGTGGTATCCATACAATGGAATATTATTCTAACTATGAAAATGATTAAAAGTACTGATATATGTTACAACATGGATGTAGCATAACCTTAAAAACGCTATGCTAAATGAAAGCAGGCTGGCACAAAAGGCCATATATTCTATTTATATGAACTATCCATATTAATCCATTTAAATCTGTATATAGACTGAAAGTTGATTAGTGGAAAGGGAGAGAGGAGGATTGGGACTAACTGCTGATAGTTACAGGGATTCTTTCAGTATTGATGAAAATCTGCAATTAGTGTTGATGGTTGCACAGCATAGTGAATATACTAAAACCCCCCAGAAATGTACAATTTAAAATGGTGAATTTTGTGCTTTGTGAATTATATCTCAGTAAAAAAAATATGGAAAGGTACAGCACTAAAATATGAAATAAAATAACTTGTAATCTCATAACCTTAACATAAAAGTTAATATTTTAGTGTATTAGTATGTAATCTCTCTCTCTCTCTCTCTGTATCTTTCCAGATAGATAGATAGATAGATAGTCTGTGCATAAAACAGAAAAAGAAACATTGTTGTAAATATTGGATTCGCCAAAATGTTCGTTCTTTTTTTCCTATAAGATGGCTCTAGTAGCACTTAGTTGTCTTTAGCGTCATTCGAAACAATTTTGTTAGATAATATGTGACAGCTGTCATTCAGCATGCATTTAAAAAAGGCTTATCAAAATTGGTGAATTTTTGTGCAGCCATTTTAATATTGAAGATGGAAGAAAAGAAGCAAGATTCTCAGCATATTATGCTTTATTATTTCAAGAAAGGTAAAAACGCAACTGAAACACACAAAAAGATTTGTGCAGTGTGTAGAGAAGTTGCTGTGAATGATGGAATGTGTCAAAAGTGGTTTGCAAAATTGAGTGCTAGAGATTTCTCCATGGATGATGGACGATGGTCCAAGGTTAGGTAGACCAGTTGAAGTTGATAGCGATAAAATTGAAACAATAATTGAGAACAATCAACGTTATACCATGTGGGAGATAGCCGACATACTCAAAATATCCAAATCAAGCGATGAAAATCATTTGCACCAGCTTGATTATGTGAATGGCTTTTATGTTTGGGTTCCACAGAAGTTAAGCGAAAGAAACCTTTCTGACCATATTTCTGCATGGAATTCTCTACTTAAACGTAATGAAAACATTCCATTTTTAAAACATATTGTGATGGGTGATGAAAAGTGGATACTGTACAATAATGTGGAATGGAAGATACGTAGGGCAAGTGAAATGAACCACCACCAACCACACCAAAGGCCGGTCTTCATCCAAAGAAGGTGATGTTGTGTATATGCTGGGATTGGAAGGGAGTCCTCTATTATGAGCTCCTTCCAGAAAACAAAACGGTTAAATCCAACAAGTACTGCTCCCAGTTAGACCAGTTGAAAGCAGCACTCATGAAAAGAATCCAGAATTAGTCAACAGAAAATGCATAATCTTCCATCAGGATAATGCAAGTCTGCATGTTTCTTTGATGACCAGGCAAAAACTGTTACAGCATGGCTGGGAAGTTCTGATTCATCTGCCGCATTCACCAGACATTGCACCTTCAGATTTCCATTTATTTCGATCTTTACAAAATTCTCTTAATAGAAAAAAATTCAATTCCTTGGAAGACTGTAAAAGGCACCTGGAACAGTTCTTTTTTTTTTTTTTTGTGGTATGCAGGCCTCTCACTGTTGTGGTCTCTCCCATTGCGGAGCACAGGCTCCGGATGCGCAGGCTCAGCAGCCATGGCTCACGGGCCTAGCTGCTCCGTGGCATGTGGGATCTTCCCGGACTGGGTCACGAACCCGTGTCCCCTGCATCGGCAGGCGGACTCTCAACCACTGCGCCACCAGGGAAGCCCCTGGAAGAGTTCTTTGCTCAAAAAGATAAAAAGTTTTGGGAAGATGGAATTATGAAGTTGCCTGAAAAATGGCAGAAGGTAGTGGAACAAAAGGGTGAATACTTTGTTCAATAAAGTTCTTGGTGAAAATGAAAAATGTGTCTTTTATTTTTACTTAAAAACTGAAGACACTTTTTGGCCAATGCAATATATTGTTTACACAGTCTTTAAATTCTGCGTTTTTACTTTACAGTGATTCATAAATATTTTTCATGTTATCACACACTTGTAAACATTTAACATCATTCAAGTTTTATCAAGTGAATCAGTCATAATTTAATTAAACATTTTTATGTTTTGAAAGTTTTAGGTTATATCTGAAATTTTGTAATCATACATAATACCATGATGAACTTTTTCCTTAAGATAGAATTCAAGAAGTAATTTCGTCCATTATAACCCCTTTAAAGCTTTTTCTTCATACTTATGAATTATTTCCTGAAATGGTATATAAATTTACACTATTGCCAGAAAAGTGCCTGTTTATACACTTTCCAGCATTTTGTTCTTTCAATGTAAAGAAAAAAATACCATTGCAAATTTATAAATAAAAGTACACTTTTATTTCATACAGTTCTTTGTTTGAGAGATTGTACATTTTAAATCTAGTTAATTGTTGCATTTTCTATTAGTGGATCTGTTTGTGTGCTTTGTAAAATGTAATAGTATCTCTTAATTTTGGAAAACTTTACTATAACTCTCTCTTTTTGCTTCTTCTTATGAAAATGTTAATCTGTTTTCCATTATGTTACTTCTAAAATATAGAAGCAAAGTTTTAAGGACTTTTATCTGCCTGCAAATATTTGTGTTTGGGTTAGAATTTAGAGGGAAGAAGGAAATCATGTGATTGCTGAAAGTGAGAAGCTGCTTTTAAGGTTCACTAATGACCCTCTAATGCCAATTGAAAAGGGAAATTTATAAAACAGAAAATTGAATACATAGAATTAATAAAACAAATTCAAGGGCAAATAATTGCAGTGGGAAGATGATGCCTTCCTGGAAAATGTAATTAGGAAAAATGAAAGATGAAGGAAAGAAAAAATCAAAAGAAAAAAATATATATAAGATTAAGAATACAAAATTATATAGAGCAATAGACACAGAGAGGCTTTTAAAAATAACAGATTTCTACATACAATTCTCTTCTAATATATTTGAAAAACTCAAGGTATTGACTTTTCAAAAAACTCAGATGGCTTTTCAAGATGTAAAACAAGAAGAGATCAGTAGCTGTGGAAGAAAGTAAAAGAGTTGTTGAAGAATTAGCTCTAAAAAACTCTCTGCTTACCCAGATAGTTTTGTACTGGAATATTCTTCAATATTTCAGTTACAAATCATTTATTTTCTATAGGAACTATTCCAGAGCCTAGAATGCAAGGGATAACTTCCTTATTTATATCATTAATATAGTATAATTCTGATAAAACCTGACAAGAATAGCACTAAAAGTAAACAGATTGATTATATTTCTAAATATTGATGCAAATAGTCCTATATGCAATGCTCCTGAGAAAATGTAGGAATAAACTGGAAAGAGGACATATCATTAATAAGTATAATTTATCCCAGGAATGCAAAGATGGTTGATTATCTAGTATGAAGTAACCCAGATTAATAGATCATCAAAAGAAAGTTAATGTAATTCAGCATTCATTCATGATTAAAAGGGTGAGAGCAAGAGAGATATAAAGATATTTTCTTAATAAAGAAAAGGTATTCAAATCCAAAGTCAGATTATACTCAATAATCAAACTTTAAAGACATTTTTGTTAATATCAGAGAAAGTTTTAGGCAGTTCATTAATAACAGCCAAACACCCAAGCAAACCCCAAGATAAGAGGAATAAACTTCGGAAAAGAGGAGATAAAAGTATGCTTATCTGATGGTTGGTAATCTAGATAACTTCAGAGACTTAATTGCAAAAATGATTGAAACTAATAAGAGTTCATGGAAGTAGACCAGAAGCCAGTAAACTTTTTCTGTAAAGGACCAGATAGTAAATCTTTTAGACTTTTGGGACCATATGGTCTCCATTGTAACTACTCAATCCTGCTGTTGTGGTGTGAAAGCAGTCACGGACAATAAGTAAATGAATGAACCTGGATGTGTACTAATAAAGGTTTATTTACAAGAACACACCCCCGTAAGATTTGTCTTGAAGGATTTAGTTTCCTGACCCTTAGAACAGACAATTAAATTCTCCTTATTTTAGTATCAGTCAGAAGTTATATTATCAATCAGAAATCACATTAGGGAAATAATGCCATTCATTAATAGCAACAAAACAAAAATACCTAAGTAAACTTAACAGGAAATGTGCAGTATCAATATGGCAAAATTATACAATTGTATTTAGGAGTAGAAAGGGTCACGTGAAAATTGAATGAAAAACCATGATCTTTGATGGAAAACCTATATGCTGTAATGATGGAAATTCTGTCCAAACACATCATAGTTTTAAAGAAGTTCCGACTGGATTTTTTTTTTTTTTTTTTTTTTTTTGCCTGACATAGTCTAAAGTTCAATGGGAAAAATTAACTATAAGAGATAAATAATTTTGGACAAAATTGGAGAGAACTTGGTGTAGGGACAGAGTCTAACTTTTTTGATGCTTTTGGCAGCAAGTAACTGAAAATTAGTCTTAAAATGGTTTAAATAGTTATATTGACTCATATAACTCAACATTTAGTTATAAGTTGAGTTAAGCTTTGAGTTAGTCTAGTTTTTCCAGCTCCTTTTCTCTGAGATGAGTTAAGTGGTTTTCAACTGGTAGTGATTTTGCCTCCCAGAGAACATTTGGCAATGTCTGGGGACATTTTTTTTTGTTTGTTTTCACAGCTGGGTAGAGGCAGGGCAATGGTACTGGTTTATAGCTGATAGAGGCCAGGGATGCTGTTAAACATCCTACAATGCATAAGCCAGCCCCCCACAAGAAATAATTATCCAGCCAAAAATGTTAATATTACTGAAGCTGAGAAACCCTGCTCTAAGTTTCATCCTCCTTTGAGAGTTGTATTTATTCGACATAGTAACATCCAGAGGAAAAACACTATCTTTTCCTGGGGTACCTGCCTAATAGGAAGGAAATATGCTAGTCTCATAAAGTGAGTTTAGAAGATTTCTACCTTCTTTATAAACTGTGAGATTTTATATGAAAAAGTTCTCTGTTTCTTGAAGGAACCATAGTTGGTGACTGTTTTATCTTCTTAGTGAATTGACACTTTAATGAATATGAGATGTCCTTCATTTTACCTTTTAATGTGTTTGCTTTGAATTCTATTTTGTCTGATGTTATTATTACACTATCAACTTTATTTCTATTAATATTTGTCTGGAATACCATTTGTTATCCTTTATATTCAACATATCTATATCACTTTGTTTTAGGTGTGGGCCTTATGAATACCATATTGTTTATGTATAAAAATACAAACACAAGTTTAGTTACTTAACATTTATTATGATTAATTAAAAAAATGGAAATATTTCAGCCATCATATTTTTTTGTGGTGTGTGTTCTCTATTTGCAATGATTTTCTTTGTGTGTTTTCTCTTTGCTATTATTTTCTTCTTTACATTCTTAGAATAAATATGGTTTTCTTTGTTGATTTTTTCCCTACTCTTTTTGAAGGTACATATTCTGTTTTTATTATTTTTTGCTAAACTTACATATTTTAAATTTATACTGAAATTTATATTTTCTTGGTAAACTCTGGAGGAAATCAGCATTTCCAAACGTCTCAGAAATATTTCATGAACCTCAGTATTTTCATTTCTGGTCTTCAGAGAGTTCCCTTATTTGTGAGTGCAGTGACATACTTGTGAATACTATTTCTGATATCTTCCTTTGTTTGAGAGAAGGACATTTCAACATTTCTTCAACCTTGAACCAGAAGTACCCTTTGACTTTCTACTTGTAAAAATTATCCGAAGATGCTGGTCATAATGGCCACAAAGATTTATGTATAAGGATATTAAATGCAAAATTATTTATAGTTACAAAAACAAAAGAATCAATGTAGATGTTCATCAGTAAGGAAATGATTAAAAAAATGATCTATATTCATGTGGTAAAATATTATTGATCACTCAAGTGGTGTTTTATGTCATAGGAAGATATTGACAATATAATGTTTAATGCAAAATATTTTGTACAGTATCTGTTTTATGGAAAATAGTGGACTGGAATGATATATACCACAAGGTTGGTAGTGATTATATGTGAATAAGGAAATTATGGTTCCTTTATTTTTTCTTTTTCTTGCTTTGCTATATTTGTAAAATATATGTCTTGTATATGAGTGTGCTTAATATACCTGACCCTTGTTGGATATTCAAGACAAAGATGTAGTGGATATAAATTCTCAGTTTGAGTAGTTAATTTTATTATTATTTTTTCTACATCTGAACTTAAAATTCTTGTCTCTGGTCCCAGTAAACTGGGTTATAGAAATAAGCTCAACAATTCAAGTTTTCCTCAGTCATCTCAGAGTCCCTATCTCTTGCCTTAATTTTCTTTGTTTTTTAGGGGGGAATGGGGGGGGATGTATCATTTATTTTTCTGTCATCATACTGTCATCTATCCATGTTGATATGCCTCCATCCCTGTCTAAACCCTGGCCTTGGTCCATGAAGATCACTGATTGTCCTTTTAATTTCTATCATAAGGATTCATTAGTCTAGTTACTTTCCCATTTTTCTTGAGAACGTGGACAGCACATGGCCCTTTTCATATCTTGCAGAACAATGGGGAACTCTGAATCTCCTGGAAACTTATGTTTCTAGACTCTGAATGTAGCCACCTCTATTTTCTGCTCCTATTTCCTGCTGGTGTTAGTGGACATGGGAAGACATCCCAGGAAGGGAAACACAGAACATTTCTGCTCTCCTGTTCTCCATACTCTTCAGTGGTTTCATACCCTTAAACTATCAAATCTCAGCTAGTGGGAAGTATTGCTGTTCAGGGCCATTTATCAAAGACCCATGAGCATCCACTCTCTTGCTTTGTTTCTGACTTTCTTCTCCAGACTGTGGAATCTTTAATTTGGGCTGGGAAAATGGGCTCTTACTCCAGATCTATTGTTTGTGACATAAATTTGAAGTTTCAAGTTCTTCAAGGTTGAGGCTTTGGAAGCTCAATATCCCAGATTTCTGTAATTCAAATAAATTTTTAAAATTTAAAAGCCGTGATTTGAATCTTTTACTGTTCCGCAAGGCAGTGAAAAGCACTGCATGAATTTGGAAGAAGGGAAATTCAAAATAAAGAAAATACAGGAAAATTAATTTAATATCTTGACATATTATCCCATCACACAGGAATAAAAACCACACTCATTTTCTGTCAATCCCTCTTAATGATATCAGAATTCTTTTTCTGAAATATAAATATGGCTATTGCTTTTCTTACAAACTTCAACAAATCCCCACTGGGTATAGACTAAATTTTCCCAAAATTGGTCTCAGGTTATCTTTGTGGCCTTTTTTCCCCTTGGTTCTTATACTGCTGCCATAAAAGGTTTGCTTGTTATTCTCCAAATATACCATTTCATTTTATGCTTCTGTGCCTTTGCTCACGCTCTTTCCTCAAGAGTGAATTGCCCATCCCTACCTTCACAAGCTCGGGAAACAATACTCGTACTTCAAAGCTCAGCACTGCTGTCTGATCAAAGTCTTCATGAACTCCTCTCTGCTCCCCTTTCTACAGCATCACCACAGTTTCAAAACAGATGGTTTTACAGCGTTGCCCAAAGTAATGAAGTGTGGGAGTCCTTAAACGTCACTTCCAGGCCCACTTATCTATATTCTCTATTTTCTCTGGAGGCAGTCTTATCCATACCTTTGGCTTAAATTATTCTGTACACTCCCCAAATACTATTTCTAACTGGACTATTTCAGATGATCTACAGACCCACAAATCCAGCTGGCTTCTCTTCACGTCCATTTGGATGTCTCTCAAGCATCTCAATTTCAAATGTTCAAAATTGAACTTGTTAGGTACTCAAATATTTGGTGCATATAAGATTAAAATAGGATCCAAATTACCCCCTTTTGAGCTCCTTGCTACCTTCTTAATGCAACTTGCGTTGCCATCACCCTCTTACTGTATGTAATCAGGTTGCTTTTCATACACTACCATCCTGCATAATGCAGAAGTGTTTATACTCTTTCAGATGTGTAAGCAGTGCTTTTTTTTTCAGTGTGCATTTCAGAAACCATTGAGAATGCTTCTTCACCTGGACGTGTAGTCTACTAAGTGCAAGCTTAGGAGTAAAGCATTGCTGGGTTTACATTGTGGCTCGGCCACTTATTAGTTGCATGACCTTAAGTAGGTTATACATCCTGTATGAGCCTCAGATTTCTCACATATAAAACGTGGGAAATAATACCTAGATCACCAAGTTGTTGTGTGGAACATTTAAATTAATATGTATAATAATAGTACCAAGTACAGGCCTAGTCCAATGTAAGTACTCATAATATATATTTTATTTTATGTTTTGTTTTTTCTCTGTACTTAGAAAATCCTTCACCTGCACTTCTCTTTTAGCATTCCTTTCTTTTTTGTTTTTATCACAATTGTTCATATTCTGCCTCTCTGACTAGATTGTATGTTTCTTGAGGGGAAGAAACATGTCTTTTCATCTCAGAAAATTCACATCATGGTTCAATAAGTGCCTTTGAATGAATGAATGAACAAATGAATGAATAAAAAACTAGAGACAGCAGATTTGATTCTCTTTTATCCTTTGATGTAGCTGAGCTTTTTTCAGGCTTCTGTTCAATCAGGTATCTTAACACAAAATGCACTTACTTATTTAATGTTGCTTTAAGGAATTATAACGATAGTATTTCATGTGCAAAAGCTGGGAATTCACACTTTTTAAAATCTTGTCTTTGGAACTCAAAGAGATTCTGGTTGTTTAAGAAGAAATCCGAGTGGTTAACATTGATCCCCTAGGGGATTTTCATAGATTCTCAAGTTTTATGACCTGTTTCAACTTGCTTTTGGGTTTAAAAATGTGTCCTACAGCTCTCTGTGGTAAGACATACCACTGCATTATTGATTTAAAAGTCAGTAAAGAAGAGTGGTAAATCATAATATATCACTTCTTGTTCCTAAACTATTGCCTATTCATTCTTAAATATGACAATGGCTAAACCTGAAAGTCGCCTCCACCTGTACTAAGGTAAAATTCTACTACACTCCACTGATGGAAGAGTCTCTGAAATGAAGTAAACTAATTGCATGGCTCTTTTTGGCATCTGTTGTTCCCATTAACTGTAATGTAGGAAATGAACGCCAAAGCATAGATAACTCCAGGCTCTTGACTACATGATTTACTTCAATGTTTTCCCAGAAACGCTAATGGACTGTAAAAGGAAGAGGACACCCACTGAAATTTATTAACAAGCCAGAAAGCAGCTGTTCTTTGAGTTGCAAACAAAAGCAAATGTTAAGCTGTTGAACAGCCCTTTTGTTTTTTTGTGGTCCACTACAAAAGGGCTTTATTATAACCTTAGCTTTTGAAGTTTGCCTTCTTATAGGTTGAAAGTGATACCCAAAGGACAGATGGAAATTTTGTATTTAGTAGTGATTACCACCGTGGAGCCTCGGGGTGACCATGTTTTTTTTCTGCATTTAGAAAATGTTCTCAAAGGCTTTCTGTTTCTTTGAAGTTACTCATTCAACATCTCCCAATATTGGCTGTGGGACATAAAGGAAACAGCAATTTTTGGAGTACAAAATGAAGAAGGGATTGTACAGAATTCAATCTGGTCAGTCAAGCATGTTTTAGAAGGAGACATTTGTGTTCACATTGCCTGTAAGGAGTTTTGAGAAATGCACTTTCTAATTTTTTTCTTCCTATTAGATTCTTCAGGACCTGGGTTTGTAAACCTCATCTGATTACTCCAACTCAGAATTTTCTCCCATGTCTGAATACTTGTAACATACTGTTCATGTCAGTCATTTTACCCTTATATACAGCCTCATATCATTTATTCAAATATTTCATTATTCATATCTTCTCTGCCTGATGTTATAAAGTCCCTGCTTCTCAGATTTGTGTCTTAAATATCTTATCATATCTGTCATATTGTTTCCTATCAAAGGTGCGTTGCTATTTCTTGCATATTGTAGGCGAAAGGAAAATGTATGCTGATTGACTGACTGAACTACAGGTGTCATGTAAGCCAGACAGAGAAGGACAAATACCATATGATATTGCTTATATGTGGAATCTTAAAAAAAAGATACAGATGAATTTATTTATAAAACAGAAATAGACCCACAGACAGAAAACAAACTCATGGTTACCAAAGGGGAAAGGTGGGGGGAGGGATGAATTAGGAGTTTGGGATTAACATGTACACACTACTATACATAAAGTAGATGACAAACAAGGACCTATTGTATAGCACAGGGAATATATTTAATATCTTGTAATAACCTATAAGGGAAAAGAAGCTGAAAAAGAATATATATATATAATATATATAATATAATATATATAATATATATAATATATATATATAATGGAATCACTGTGCTCTACACCTGAAACTAACACAACGTTGTAAATCAACTATACTTCAATTAAGAAAAAAATGTAAATACTTTAAGACACTAAATGTTACAAACATCATTTATACCCTGAAGAATAATGAGTTTAAAGACTGTTCAAATCAGTTTGAAGAGGACTCTAAGGCCCTCACTTGCTTATATAATAGGATGTCTTCCTTTTGTCTTGACTGTTCTCTTAAGAACTCTCCCTTGTCTGTGCCACTCAAACTTGCTTACTAGGTCATGCCTGTCACTGGTTACACACCCCTCATTTAGGATCATTTCTTGCTTTTGTCCTACTCTCTTGCCTTTTCCACTTTGGCCTGGCTCTTACTTCCTGACCTGGTTTTGTCCCAGAAGGTATACTTCACCACTGCATGCTGGACTGGTAAACCTCTTTACCGACACCTGACTTCTAGAATTCTATCTCTAGAAGGGGCCCTGGACACTGTTTCCCCAGGGGGAAAGGTAGAATAATAAAAGATAAAGTCAAAAATTGTTATTTGAAAAATTCTAAGAAGCTAAGGACAATAAAATACTTAAAGATCTGTATTTGGAGCAAGAATTAAAAGGACTGGCACAGACAGCAATAAAAAAATGAAATTAATCAATTCTCATTTTACATCTTCTGCACATTTCTCAACATTCTTCTTCTCAATCTCATTTCCCTATGATGTTCTTCCTCTGTATTCCTGTCCACACTGACTCCTTTCTGCCATTTTTAAGCCCCATATCATGAACTGCCTTTTCAATAATTATGCCTTATGAATAAAGATCACATGTAGTTTTAAATCAACCAGGCTGCAAACTGTCAGTGGGGGCAAGTTTCGAGGGCCAGAAAAATTCCATTTTAGGGTGTTGAAATAATCTGAAAATGTGATTTTAGAATCATTTCAGTCATCTTTGAGACTTTTAAGGGGCAGGAGATAGGCATCTGTGGTGATTTAAGAGGGAGAACAAGGTGGATTCCTGACAATACAGAACTATAATCTACATATGTTTTCCTGGCAAGATTCTAGACTAGATTGTGAAATAAATGTTTTATGCACACTAAGAAAAAAAATAGTAGTCACCAGGAACAAGATGGTTTCTTCTAGGAATAAGTCATACTAAAATAACCTCATTTGATTTTTTGTTGTGTTACTAGTTTGATAGGAAGCTGTCTTATTTTTGCAAATATTTGACAATCTTTAGCATGTTACTCATTTAGAATAGATAGGGAGGTATATGTGGGCTGGGTGAGAATAGAGTTAAATAAGTTTTATAATTGTTCAACTAATCGTTAACTGAGTACATTGATTATTAAATCAGTACCAGGTGGTTTCTGCTAATGATACCCCACACTTAGTTCTTGGTCATATTCTGATAAACAATTTTTATCAAAGGTTAAAGATTTCTCAGAAGACATCCTTATAAAGTATGCAGGTGACATTAGGGAGAATAGCTAATATGGTAGAGGGCACCCCAGTGCAGAAAGCATAAAAACATGGGTTTGGTAAGATCAAAGGCTTGAATCAACTCTGCCACAGTTACTAGCTATGTGACCTGGGGTGAATTATTTCTGCTAACTCATGAAGACCAAATGATCACCCAGAAAACAATAAATAGTAGCTTTTATTTATTTATTATTTTTGGAATTCATACAACCATTATTACTTCCATAGGCCAGAAAGATGAGCTAAAACTAAAGATGGAATTTAACAGTTAAGATGAAAATCAATTGTACAGATGGAGGAGCTGAATATACTACATCTCATGTGAATAAAACTTGATGGTTCTAGTTGACTGTAAGGTCAGTATGAGTCGAACATATGATATTAATGACAAGCCAGCTAATGCAACTTAGATTTTCAATAGAATAATAATATTTTGATTAAGGGAGATAGTAGTCCCTCAGTAGTGTTCAAACCACATTTGGGAGACTGTGTTCAAGGAAGACTTTGCTCTTCCTAGAGGAGGGTAACTACAATGGCGAAGAGTCTAGAATCCATGTTACAGGAGAAGAGGCTTAAATAATTGAAAAGCATCTTGCTGGAGAAAATAAGACTTATGGGATGGGGATTGGTAGTAGACAAATCAAGGGAAGTATTTTTCCCCCTAAGCTGCTTATCATGGAGAATTTGAAGCAGATACAAAAACAGTGAGATTAGTATAATGAACTTCCATATACTCCCATCACCCAGATGCAATAGTTTTCAATTTATGGGCAACCTTGTTTTATCTATTATCCTCCCAACTGGATTATTTGGAGGGAAATCCCAGAATTTCAGATATCATGTCATTTCATCTATAAATGTTTTGCTATGTATCTTTAAAAGACAAGAACTTAAAAATCCATGACTACAATACCATTAACATAACTAAAAAATGAACAATTTCTTAACATCATCAAATATCCAGTTAGTGTACAAATTTCCCTAGTTGTCTCACAAATGTTATTTTATAATTGTTTTGAAACAAGAGCTCAATAAGTCCATAGATTGTAATTGGTTGATATATCTTTCAATTCCATTTGTCTTTCTTTTATGATCCATGTTACTTATTGATCATTTGTCCTGTAGATTTTTCCCGAGTTTGGATTTTGTGGATTTAATTCTTGTGGTTCAGTTTTTTTTCCTTTGACCTCTGAATTTCCTATGAATTAGTAGTTGGATATTGAGGATTGGTCAGATTGTTTATTGTGTTTGAAAGAATGCTTCATAGGGGAATTCCCTGGCGGGCCAGTGGTCAGGACTCTGTGCTTTCACTGCTGAGGGCCCAGGTTCAGTCCCTGGTCAGGGAACTAAGATGCCACAAACTGCGAGGCCAAAAAAGAATGCTTCATAAGCAGTGTTAATTTCTTCTTCCATCAGGAGCCACTTCATTTCCGGTTTTCTCTTTTTTTTTTTTAATGTTAGCAGCCATTGGTAAGCATTACCTAGTTTTGCTTTTTGTTTTTTGTTTTATCCATTAGGGCTTGCAAAAATGGTTATATTCTAATTCTGTCATTCCTTTTTCATTTATTACCTGGAATATTTCTGAAAAGGGAAAGTTCTTCTCATTAACTTTTTTCAAGCAAATAGATGTTTGTCACCTTCCAAAGGTCATGTTATGTCCTGGAATCTTGGTAGGGTCAGGGGGAGAGTTTGAATTAGCTCCTCAAGCCTTCACAGTAAGAACTTCAAGTCTTCCTTCACAGTAAGAACCAATGGGAGATGATAGCAGTTTTCAAATAGTTAAAGTGATTTAAGGAGGAATCTTATTTAGTTTCAGAAAACTAGGCTAAGACCCATTGTAAGAGTTAAGGAAGGGAGGACAATCTACATTTAATTTGAAGAAAATTCTGCTAACAATTAGAACGGTCCCCAGATGGAATGGATTGCTTCGTACAGCAGATAGCTGGCTTCCTGTTACTGGGATGTTTAAGAAGGGTTAGTCTTTTGGGGACATTGTAAAAGAGATTCTTATGTTGGGTAGAAATTTAAAAGTCTTTTTCATCTCTGAGTTTCCATGATACTAAAATGCTCCCGAGGAACCAGAAGGAAGACAGACATGTAGGAACTCTTTCAGGGTGACAGCTGTGTAAGAAACCCATTTTGAATATTTGTGGTGGAAATTTCTGATCCAAAAAGCAAATGCTCTAAGTAGTTTAAAAAGGGTATTCTTGGTGGCGCAGTGGTTGGGAGTCCACCTGCCGATGAGGAGGACACGGGTTTGTGCCCCGGTCCGGGAGGATCCCACATGCCGCGGAGTGGCTGGGTCCATTGGCCATGGCCGCTGAGCCTGTGCGTCTAGAGCCTGTGCTCCACAACAGGAGAGGCCACAACAGTGAGAGGCCCATGTACCGCAAAAAAAAAAAAAAAAAAAAAAAGGTATTCTTGGTACGTTCCTAATACTCTGCTTGTTAACACCTTATAACTCCTGACGTTTGCCTGTGTAGAAGGTGTGATAATTCTTTTGTTAATAACTCACACTTTGTTCCCAATTGAGGACTTTTTCTGAGAAATCACAGCTACAGTGCAGTATTAACAGATGCCAGTATTCCTGTGGAAACCTTAGACTGTGTATTTTGCTCCTGGAGAGAGAGTCCTGCACTCAGAGTGGTATCTTGAAAAAATTCAGTTCAAGATCATGAATAATATTTTGCCTTGTTGTATATTCCTATGTGCTTTTTTCAGGACAGTAGTTCCAAGATATACTAATAAGTGCCTCCTCTACCCCACTATGCCAGAAAAAGTGGGTTCTGTGGTTAAAATAATTGAGAAAATTCTATTTGTTTATTAACTCATTCACCCACACATTTATTTATTTTTACATCAGTAATACAAGAGCCTATAATGTGCTAATTGTATGGTTGATATTCAAGAGGAGGATATACTACAGTATCTGGAATTTCCCACACTTATTTGACCACAGACTATTTTTTCATAGAATACAGTATAGAATGATAGTTCTGTGATACATACACAAGTACACAGTTTTGAAAAAAAAAATGGGATCATCTGATTCCTTACTTTCTCTCATCTCAAATCCAATCTACCAGCAAATCCTCATTTCTACTGTCAAAATATATCCAGTGGACTATTACTCAGCCATAAAAAAGAATGAAATAATGCTACTTGCAACAACATGGATGGGCCTAGAGATTATCATAGTAAGTGAAGTAAGCCAGACAAAGAAAGATAAATATCGTATATTGCTTATATGTGGAATCTGAAAAAAAAAAGATACAAATGAACTTGCTTACAAAACAGAAATAGACCCACAGACATAGAAAACAAACTTATGGTTACCAAAGGGGAAAGAGGAGGGAAGGGATAAATTAGGAAGTTGGGATTAACAGATACACACTACTATACATAAAATAGATAACCAACAAGGACCTACTGTATAGCATAGAGACTACGCTAAGTATTTTGTAATAATCTGTAAGGGAAAATAATCTGAAAAAGAGTATATATATATATACCTGAATCACTGTGCTGTACACCTGAAACTAACATGACATTGTAAATCAATTATGCTTCAATTTAAAAATCCAGAATATGATGCTTCCTGATCACCTCCCTATACTGAGCCCAGCTACTTTTCTTTCTCTCTCCACCCTTCCTTTTTTTTCAACAGAGTATTTATGACTAACACACTATTTCCTTTGCCTGTTTATCTCATTATTGCCTCTCTCCTCCCACTTGAATGTAACCTCCACGAGGCATAGGGCTTTGTTCTGTTTCTTGCTGTATCTCTAGCATCTGGAAGTGTGCCAGGATATAATAGGTGCCAAATAAATATTTGTTGAATAAGTAAATGTGGTAGCTGACATTACAAATGCTCACAGTAAGAGGACATGTACATCATAGTATCCTGCAAGGAACGTTGACTTTGTAGTTAGCCAGACAGGGATTTCTTTCCTGGTTCTGCTATTTATTTGTTGTAATACCTTGAACATGTTACCCAGTCGCTCTGTGCCTCAGCTCTATTACACATTGGAATAATGATCCATATCCCTTAGATTTATTGTAATTCTTCAACAGTGTATTAAACTATATATTCTATGTAACAAGGATGATATTAAATGCAAAAAAGATATTTAAAGTACCTAGTGCAAAATTAGCATGATTCCTAGCAGAAGATCCAGTACAAGTTCTAGAGAACTACTATAATGAATATATTACCTTTCCTTCTCTTCTTCCTCCCTATCTCCCTTCAGTCCTCCCTTCACTGAGCTATTCTTGTTCTATTTTGTGATCTGCAACACATATTTATGAAGTTGTGTTAGGGTGAGTTCTGTGAATATGGAAGAGATTTTTTCCCCTTTGTAGAAATCAAACAAGTCTTAGTCAGCTAGGTCATGCAAGCATTGTCTTTCCGTCAACACAACTAACAATCTCAGATGGATAGTTGCTAACAAAGAGAATTAGAAATGACATTGTCAGAGAGAATGGGAAGCTCGCAAGTATGATGTTATCTATAAACTCCTGCTTTGGAATTGCATTCAAAATCACATTCTGAGCTATATCAGATGATTGGTTTCATTATTTTAGAGTCACACTTCATTTTTTGACCCAAATACTGTTAGCAGTTTGATCATTCACCCTGTTCATGAGATCTGACTCTGAATGACTTTTAGCTGTTTCAGAAAATCAAATCTTCCCCTCAGAGGACCAAGATTTGCCATCAGTGAGGATACTCACGACATTGTCTCAAACTCTGTATCTAATCCCACTTAGTAATTCCAGAAATGTTTGTGTAGTAGCATCATTGTTAAAATCAGTGGGTGACCACTTTGAAGAACAGTGCTCATTTGATTGTCTCATTTCTGTTATGTCTGTGGACAAATTGGTCTGAAAAGGCCATAGTCACACCTTGGATACACGGTTATATCATAATACTCTCAAATCTATATTTATTTTCCCAAGGCCCCTGTGGCTCTTCATCCACACTCTAGCTTTATCTATGTGACCAAAGCATTGAAATGAAAAGCAACAGAAATGGTATTTGCAACCATTTTGATGGACTTAGATGAATGGCACCATTACTCTGATAGTAACCCTTATATTTAGAGATGACTTTTAAATTGCTTGATCTGTTGAATGGTTGATACAGCTGCATATAAACATAACATCATCTTTATGTAAATACTGCTTTTCCCCCAAGTGTACCCAATCCTTCTTCTCTACTCATTCTGCTCCATTTTTTTATTATTATACACATTCTATTTCTCTTCTTGTCATCTTTTATTAAGTTCTATGTCCCTTATTTTCAGAAACATCTTGTATGTTGTGTGGGAGCGGGGTAGTGGGTGATCTCAAGTGAAGATATCTCTGTTACTGGCAATAGGAGAGAAGAGAGTTTTTGACCATTTCTGCTCATTCCTTTTACTTGACAGAGGTTAATTTCTTGCTAAGTCTTTCTTCTTTTTTGTGCTGAAGTGGAAAGTTTGAATCAGAGCTATCTCTTTTACTCCAGAAGCTTATAAGCCCATATCTCTTTACCTCTATGCACAGTTTCTTGACCCCCTTTGCTCCAAAGTTTATCTTTGTTAAACACTGTAAGCGAGACAGATTTACTTTGAAGCCAGAGAAGCTTAAGCTACAGGGCTGCTTACTTGCATTGGCCCTTCCAAGATCCTGTACTTTATTTTTTTTTTAATTGAAGTATAGTTGATTTACAACGTTGTGTTAGTTTCAGGTGTGCAGCAAAGTGACTCAGTTATACATGCATATATATATATATATATATATATATATATATTCAGATTCTTTTCCCTTACAGATTATAACAAAATATTGATATAGTTCCCCCTGTACTTCATTTTGTACTTGTAATTTGCTATTATTTTCCTTAGAGCATCCTCCCTTCAGCTGTGTAGGGTTTAGGCTCTTTAAAAAACCCTGAATTCACCCTTAAAAATAATCGTCTCTTCTGTCTCTTCTACTTACACTTTTTCTTAAATTGAACTATAGTTATTTTACAATGTGTAAAAAGCAATATGCTGCTGAAAAGCAATATGATTTAATTATACATATACGTACATTTAAAAAATATTCTTTTCCATTATGGTTTATCACAGGATATTACTTACTTCCTCTTGAAGATTTGCTCCAAACATTGCTTTGTTTCTATTGCTGTTCCTTCTGTCCTTGATCTCTGTTCAGGACAAGTTGAAGACCAAACCTTAACTGATACATGGGGTCTCTGAGTGGCTTCTTTTACTCTATTCAGTGTGAATGAATCTTAGAGAATTGAGAAGCCTTTCAAGACACAACGATGGCTGTGGTCCTGAGAAAACATGGGAAGAATCAGACTGGAGCTCTACTAAGGTATTTACTAGTTTGACATTAGTTAACATTTCTGAGCCTCAATTCCTCACCTGCCAAATGGAAATAATAATATTTACTGTTCATATTTGCTATGAGGATTAAACCAGAAAATCTAGGTGAAAGCACTCTTACTTCAAGTGCTTGGCACTACTTGGTATCAACACATTTAAATTGGACTTTCTGCTTCCCATTAGCTATCTATTTTACATTTGGTAGTATATATATATGTCAGTGCTACTCTCTCACTTCGTCCCAGCTTACTCTTCCCCCTCCCTGTGTCCTCAAGTCCGTTCTCTACGTCTGCATCTCTGCATCGCCTGGGGAGATCAACTCGGTGCTTTGTGACCACCCAGAGCGGTGGGATAGGGAGGGTGGGAGGGAGATGCAAGAAGGAGGGGATGTGGGGATATATGTATACATATAGCTGATTCACTTTGTTGTACAGCAGAAACTAACACAACATTGTAAAGCAATTATACTCCAATAGAGATGTTAAAAAAAAATTGGACTTCCTTTTCCTTCAGCTGCCATAGCAGAATGTAGCAGAGAAAGTTGGTTATGCAGGGAGGATATTTCCCATCTGAATTTTTAGGGAACATTTTTGACCTCCAAGAACTAGAAAAATGCTTGTCATTAGTCTGAAAAGGCAAGTGAGCCCCCAGGCAGACACAAAGGATGAAACTGCTGCTTTGTTTGAGAGAGTGGCAGCCGCAAGAAATGGCAGCAGCTGCAGCATCCCTGTAAGCCACCCATCTTCAGGCTCTAGGGTCTGTTGGGCTCTGATAAGAGAGAGTACATCCTTCCCATACCCAATGTATTAAAAGTTGGTTTTCATCCCTTTCTTTTTTGCTTCCTACGTTTATAGAATAAACATTTGGTCTTTAGATGGGAGAATGAATCTCCTTTGGGGATGGAGGGGTGGAGTAGAATTTCATTTATTAAATGGATACTTTTCAGTTGTGTTTCTTAAATAATACTTAACAAAAAGCAGAGGAGAGCCAGGGAGGCTTCAGTAAGCTGTTGAGTCAGGATGCCTGGTTCTTTCTGTCTTTTCTGTCAGAGTATTTGTTCATTTTGCAAAATCTTAGCAGTATGGTTTGTAACCATATTTTGAACATTAGGATTTTGAAAGATTGTATAATTTCTTGGCTTAAAAATTAAGGAAATGAACCACCTCATTATGCCTAATAGGTAACCTAGGCAACAGAGAAAATTTATTATTCATAATAACTGGTAAGTATATTGTGCCTGTGATCTTGTTGAGAATGTTTTATTCCCAAGGTATGTGGACACTTGCCTATTATATGTTTTATCTATGGAGAAAAATAATAGAAAGAACATCAGGTTGGAAGAGAGATGTTCTAATCCTAGTTCTATATCAGCCAGGTCTGTGGCTTTTGGGTGAGTGACTTCATTTTGCGTTGTAGGTGATACATCTGCAAAGCGTAAAAGTAACTGTGTCTCTAGGTTGTGTTGAGAAGACACATGAGATCATATGGGTGCAAGTTTTGTAAGTTCAGAGGAAGATAGACAGTAATAGTAACTTCTCACATTAACATGAGTGATTTAAGCATAAGGCTGAGGCCCTTGATATTTGAGAAAAAAAGAAGATGTAGAGAAATGACTGGTTAGTGTGAACTCAAAACTCTGAATCAAGATAGGTCACCACTTACCTGGACATTATTAATATAACTCTTTGTAGAAATACCTTCACAAAATTATAATTTAATATTTTACCCAGTTTTTATTGAGGATATATTTTAAAAATAGCCAGTAGAAAAATTTTGCTTAAGAACATTGCCTATTAGGTCTAATGTTTCTTACAAAAAGAGCTTCATGAAAAACTCCTCTAACAATTTAGTTTCAGGCAAAAGCAAAAAAAGAAAAAAAAAAGAAAATCTGTATCCAGATGAATTGGTACTTTTAATCAAACAATAACCACTATATAATTCATTATATTTCTAAGTTTGCCTTGACTATTGGGAAGCTCACAGCTAAATATAATGACGAATTGCAGTAATTAACCTCAGTGTGGTTTTCCCATATAGTTATCTTCTTTCCTCAAACTTAAAGCCTTTTTGTGTAGGTGCCATGCATAATAAACTAATTCAAATATGTTATTTTTGAAAATAAGCAGGTAGATAAATAGTATTTCTGTATAAATCTGGTGGCTCATTTGTGACCACTATATTGGTGACTCCAGGATATTTGGTTTGATTACCATGTAGGCAATTGAATATTGCTCTATTCAAAGGCAATCTGCATTGACCCTACACGGATGACTGGCATGCAAACCTTTGGCTACAAGGAAAAACTGAGAAAGAACGGGGACAAATTAGAACTAAGCCTTTACTAATACTATAAAAATAACTAAAACCATATGCTATCAATAATAGTGTAGTATAATCAACCTTAGAAATGAACAACAGCAATATTTTATTATTCATTCACATATGGCAGGATCCTATTTTGCCCTTCTTTCCTGAGTAATAATCATGGAATATTAAGACCTGAGATTCCATTTTCCCACTGCATCCTATCATGGCATTGGAGTAGTAGGATAAAATTAAGTTTGTGCTATGTTTAGACAAATGGGCTAGAGACAGAATATCTTATGGTCTTTCATGAACCAGAACTATCAGAATGTATTAATATATTACTCTGTCCAGGTAAGTGATGACAGAGTCATTGGTAGATGCTTAGAAGACACTGATGATTTCAAAAGTAATTCTGCTGGGCTGAGAGAGCAATGGGTTTTAAAGCTCACTAAAGAAGGTTTTGAATTTCTTTTTTAGATACAGGGCAGTGGGCAGAAGGTTGGAAAAGAGGGTCTAATGAAGCCTTGTTAGAGGTTGCCATTGAGATCAATTTTGGACTAAATTTCCAAAAGAACTGAACCTTTTTCTGAATAGGGACAAGCTCTGGCTTCCTAAACAGAGGGACTCCTTTAGATCTCAAAACTAGCATGCTCATGGACAGTCACCTGAGGCATTGCAGAAAGGCTTAATGAAACATGTAGCAAGGCAAGGACGAGAAGAAGAATCTTTTTAAAACAGTTAAGAGATTAAGTCAATGCATTATTTTTGTATCCCACATTTTTAGCACTATCATACCATTAAAGAAAACCCATAGCTGGCAGTGCAGAAACTGGAGAATAATCGCTCATCTCCCGAGAATCTAAGCCTCATTCACCAATGATTTCCCTTCTTGAAACAGACTGCCAGGACCAAGAGACTGGACAATACTTCTGAGAAAGAATAGGGCATGACAGGAGATTCAGGGTGAGGAACCAGCCCACACAACCTACAGCTTTTAAGCTAAGTTGCTTACTCTTGCTCTTTTTGGGTAAGTTCTATCACAGCTATAGTCTGACTGTGTAAGATGGTGAAATCCCCAGAGTAGTAGAAGGAGATCCAGTGTCTAGAGAGGGAAAAACCTTTGGGAAATAATGGCATTCTGTAGAAAGAAATTCAGGAGAGAGACTCAGTTTCCATCTTTGGGTACAGGTTGCATGTGTCTGTCCATTCATAGGCATCTAGATGAGAAGTAAGCTTTCTTCACGGAGGTGGAAATATTTATTGGAGAGAACAAGGAATAAAGGTAATATTTTTGAAATATCAACCAGGAAAGTTTATTCCCCTTCATGTTTCCTTATCTTTATGGCCCTTTCTTTTCATCATTAACCCCTCAAAAGTTATTACAAGCATAGAGAACAGAGTGAAAGTGACAACACTAGGGGTCAGAGCAAGACTTCCTGCTCCTGAGAGGAGGCAAGATTTCATAGAGGTGGAAGAGAAAGTTGGAAGGGAAAGCCTTTAAAGAGTCTGTGGTGATTTAGATCCACTACAGATTCATGTAGTTATATAAATGTATACAATTCATGCATGTCCCAATTTTAGCATTGATTTTGAATTATTAATGATTCAAATTAAGACCTATTTGCCATGAATCTTCAACTTCCTGATATTTATTAACTGTTTACATAGGGTAAAAATAAGGGAGCAATTTCAAGGCTTGCTAAATAGAAGTCAACAAGACAGAATATAGGGTTTTGATGAAATGAAATTAATAAGGATAGGTATATTTTGAGTATGGGAGAGAAAAAAGATGTGACATATAGAGTCTATCTTCATGGAACTTATAATTTTATTCAGGATATAAAATTGAGTATATGTAATATTATTAAATCATATGTGGCTCCATATATTCTAGTGGCAGCATGATTCAAACAACATTCTAAATTCTCTAGGAAGGCAAAATAAGAATGGGTCAGTGTTAATGAGGATGATTATAGTTGCTTCACACTGCATGGTCTTTGAAATCAAATACTTCTTGTATTACTCTTGGCTGTGCTACTTACTATTTGTGTGACTGTAGACATGTTAAATAACCCCTTTGAGCCTATTTTTATCATTTGTAAGATGAAGATTATAATAGTGCCTACTTCATTGGGTTGTTGTGAGAATTTAATAAAATAATGCATGGTGAACACCAAGCATAGTCATTGGCACATAGTAATGTTCGTTAAATATAGATATGAAGGAGAAGGTAGCATATGAGACAGTTTTTGGAAGACTTTGATTGGTAAAAAGGATGGAGGAAGGCGTCCCATATCAAGAGGATGTATGAGCTATGTCATACAAGTAGGAATGGCTTGTTTAGGGAGCAATGACATGAATCTGGCAGAACTAGAACATTCTCTCAGGAGAATTAGATTTTAAAAGTATGTTGAGACGGCAGTAGTCACAGAAAGAGACAGTAGTAAGGCTCGCTGAGAGTTTAAGGAAAAGGTCAGGAAAACTTACCATTTGAGAATGAAACAAATTCAAATCAGCTTATATTGATGGGATTATTTATTGACTTGATCCACAGACACCATGTATTGCTAAAGAGTCTTAGAAAATACAGTAGTCTAATCAACAGCTCCCCAGTTTCTCACCACCTAAACAAGGTGATCAAGGTATATCTTTAGATTGGATTTGTAACTAAAGAAAGCTGCACCCTAATTAACTATATTGTTTCCTTTATGAAAGAATGGAAGTGTTGAATTCTGCATGAGGTCCCTACAAAACTTTAGAAAAATAGTGAGAACCCATGGAAAGTTTTAGTCAGACTATAACATAATCAAATCACTGTTTTGGAAGCTGAATGGGAATAGTAGGAAGAATGGACTGGACGAGTAAAAATTGGAGGCAGGGAGGTAAATTTGAAGGCAAGGATGCTTGATCCACCAGAGGGCAGACAGCAGAAGCAAGAAGAACTACAATCCTGCAGCCTGTAGAACAAAAACCACATTCACGGAAAGAGACAAGATGAAAAGGCAGGGAGCTATGCACTAGATAAAGGAACAAGATAAAACCCCAGAAAAACAACTAAATGAAATGGAGATAGGCGATCTTCCAGAAAAACAATTCAGAATAATGATAGTGAAGATGATCCAGGACCTCCGAAAAAGAATGGAGGCAAAGATAGAGAAGATGCAAGAAATGTCTAACAAAGATCTAGGAGAATTAAAGAACAAATAAACAGGGCCTCCCTGGTGGCGCAGTGGTTAAGAGTCCGCCTGCCGATGCAGGGGATACGGGTTCGTGACCCGGTCTGGGAGGATCCCATATGCCGCGGAGCGGCTGGGCCCGTGAGCCATGGCCGCTGGGCCTGCGCATCCGGAGCCTGTGCTCCGCAACGGGAGAGGCCACAACAGTGAGAGGCCCACATACCGCAAAAAGAAAAAAAAAAAAAAAAGAACAAATAAACAGAGATGAACAATACAATAACTGAAATGAAAACTACACTAGAAGGAATCAATAACAGAATAACTGAGGCAGAAGAATGGATGAGTGACCTGGAAGAGAGAATGGTGGAATTCACTACAGTGGAACAAAATAAAGAAAAAAGAATGTAAAGAAATGAAGACAGCCTAAGAGACCTCTGGAACAACATTAAATGCAAAACATTCACATTATAGGGGTCTCACAAGAGAAGAGAGAGAGAAAGGACCCAAGAAAATATTTGAAGAGATTATAGTCAAAAACTTCCCTAACATGGGAAAGGAAATAGCCACCCAGGTTCAGGAAGCACAGAGAGCCCCATACAGGATAAACCCAAGGAGAAACACACCAAGACACATAGTAATCAAACTGGTAAAAATTAAAGTCAAAGAAAAATTATTGAAAGCAGCAAGGGAAAAATGACAAATAACATACCAGGGAACTCCCATAAGGTTAACAGCTGATTTCTTGGCAGAAACTCTACAAGCCAGAAGGGAGTGGCATGATATACTTAAACTGATGAAAGGGAAGAACCTACAACCAAGATTACTCTACCCAGCAAGGATCTCATTCAGATTCGATGGAGAAATCAAAAGCTTTACAGACAAACAAAAGCTAAGAGAATTCAGCACCACCAAACCAGTTCTATAACAAATGCTAAAGGAACTTCTCTAAGTGAGAAACACAAGAGAAGAAAAGGACCTACAAAAACAAACCCAAAACAATTAAGAAAATGGTCATAGGAACATACATATCGATAATTACCTTAAACGTGAATGGATTAAATGCTTCAACCAAAAGACACAGGCTCGCTGAATGGGTACAAAAACAAGACCCACCTATATGCTGTCTACAAGAGACCCACTTCATTCCTAGGGACACATACAGACTGAAAGTGCGGGGATGGAAAAAGATATTCCATGTAAATGGAAATCAAAAGAAAGCTGGAGTAGCAATACTCATATCAGATAAAATAGACTTTAAAATAAAGAATGTTACAAGAGACAAGGAAGTACATTATGTAATGATCAAGGGATCAATCCATGAAGAAGATATAACAATTATAAATATATATGCTTCCAACATAGGAGCAGCTCAATACCTAAGGCAACTGCTAACAGCTATAAAAGAGGAAAAGAGGATTGGGATTGACATGTCTACACTGATGTGTATAAAATGGATGACTAAGAAGAAAATAAATAAATAAATAAATAAATAAATAAACATTTAAAAATTAAAATAAAAATTTTAAAATAAAAGATGGCAATGATTCTTACAATTCATGTTAAATGGCTCAATTTGCAAATAAACTTTGACCAATTTAGAACTATAGTGATTATATAGATCTAGGTCTAGGTAATTTGTAAAACTTAATTTTTTTCTGCCTAAGGACCACCAATTTTTTTTTTGATTTTTTTTTTGTGAAATAAAATGAGTATGTTCATTTGAAAAATAATGTTAAAACCAATACCCAGGTACCTGCCATTCAGTTTAAGACCTAGATTGTTACCAGAACCTTAGAATCCCCTTAAGTGCCCTCTGACCCAATTGTATCCATCTCCTGGAGGTAACCACTACCCTTATTAATACAGGTTCTCTTGATTATAATTATTGTTTATCACTTCTGTATGTCTGCATAAACAATATGTTACTTTTCCTATTTCAGTACTTTATATAAATGGAATCATACTCTTCTGTGATTTGCTTCATTAGCTCATTATAATTTGTAGATTCACCAACATTAACGTGTATAGCTGTAGTTCATTTCTTTTCACTGCTGTGTACTATTCCATTATATGACTATACCATAATTTAGTGAACTAGTCTGACACGGTATAGATAATTGGCTATTTCAAGTATTTTTCCTACTATTGATAGTAATGCTGTAGCAGCCTCAGTTTACATGCCCTGCTACTGATCTGCTAGTCCCTCCCACCCAACCTTTTCCTATGTTCATGCATCTCTAGTAACTACTCATACTATTTCTATGGTCATCAAGCCCAGGAGCTGTTTTTATCACAGACTAAAAGGAGCACACATGCATGGCACTAATCAGCAAAAGAGACTATTGTGTTGTGTGTCATCTGGACTAGACCATGAGGGCTCTGGCTTCTACATTGATTCCTTGGAAGAAACAGTTGACACAAAATGGCAATGAGGGAAGCCAATTTCCTGCAAATCAGTCTTTGTCCAGGATGAGTTGAGAGAGAGGAAGGAGGTATCAGATACATCGATCTCTCTTTGTCTTCCTTCCCCCCAACAGACTCTTGTAAAATAAAGTAGTTGCATAAGCCTCTTTGAAGACATTCAAAGACAGAGCCATTTATTACGTTTGGCCAGCTTTTGCATATATTTACCCTCCCATCTTTCCTACCTCACTTCACTTTTTTAAAAAACTTTTTATGGCTTATTTTAGATATTTTACTTTTTTTCTCCCTCCTGCTTCCCTCACTGCATTCTCCAGTAAAGTCTGAGCACGTAAACTTTTATCTCAACCCCTGTTTTTTAGGGAACCCGGTTTTACACAGCTGCAATGGGCATTTTAACACTTTTTTTTTCTTTTCCAGTACATGCTCAAATAGTTTCTTCAGAATACGTACCTAGGAGTAGAATCGCTAAGTTGTAGCTATAGTTGTAGTTGTAGAATTGCTGAGTTGTAGTAAATGCTCAGATTGACTAAACAATGCCAAGCTGTTTTCCTAAGTGGTTTATACCTGTGTATGCTTTCACTAGCACTGCATGAGACTTCCTGTTGCTTTACAATCTCTCCAAAACTTGGTGTTGTCTATATTTTTTAAATTTCTAGTTTGGTGGGTATATAATGACATCTCACTTGACTTTCCTAAGCTTTTCCTTGAATATAAGTGAAGCTGAGGACTATTTCATATGTTCACAGGACATTTGTATTTCATCCTCTGTAAAACGCCTGACCATGTCTTTTGCAAATTTTCTATTGGTATGACTGTCTTTTCTTTCTGACTGGTCAGAGTTCTTTATATATTTGTGCAGTAATCCTTTCTTGGTTATATGTCTTTCAAATATCTTCTCCTGTTTTTTTTTTTTTTTTTACCCCATATTGATTACCATTTATCCCTGTACCTTTTAACGCATGGTCTGTTTCTTCCACACTGATCTGCAATGTTTGCTCTGTCATAAATCAAGTTTCCGCATATACATGGATCTGTTCTGGATTGTCCATTTTGTTCCATTGTTCTATATGTCCACCCTTACTCTAATACCACATTATCTTTATTAATATGGCTTTAGGGGCTTCCCTGGTGGTGCAGTGGTTGAGAGTCCGTCTGCCGATGCAGGGGACACGGTTCGTGCCCCGATCCGGGAAGATCCCATATGCCTCAGAGTGGCTGGGCCCGTGAGGCATGGCTGCTGAGCCTGCACCTCCGGAGCCTGTGCTCTGCAATGGGAGAGGCCACAACATTGAGAGGCCCACATACCGCAAAAAAAAAAAAAGAAGAAGAAGAACAACAACAACAACAAAATATATATATAGCTTTATAGTAAGTCCTGAAAATTGGTAGGGCAAGTTGCCTCGCCTTACTCTTGTGCACTATCTTGTCTATTTCTGATCCTTTGCTTTGCCAAGTTACACACACACACACACACACACACACACACACACACAAATAACCTGTTAGGATTTTTTCTGGAATTGCATTGGATATTTAGATCAATTTCTACTATGCTCATGAAGGTGATCAGTTTCTGAGTTTTATTTTTTGTACTGTACTTGACTTTTTTTGGTATCTCATAAAATGCATGGGAGAATGTTTCCTATTTTTCTATTCTCTGCAATAGTTTATGTAAGATTTGAATTATGTGTTCCTTTAATGTATGATAGAACCCTCTTGTCAAGTCACCTGGGCCTGGATTGTTCTTTGATCAAATATTTTTAAAATACTGCTTCAATTTCTTTAATCATTATAAGGCAATTTAGATTTTCTGTTTCTCTGTGATTTATTTTTTTGGTGCTTATATGCTTCTTATTCATTTCATCTGTGTCTTCAAACTTCTTGGCATAACATTGTTTGTACTTCCCTTTTATCTGTTTCATTTCTGTTATACCTGATTCATGCCCACTTTTTCATTCTTAATATAGCACTTTTATTCTTTTTCTTCTTGATTAATTTTGCCAAAGTTTTGCTGTCTTCTTTTAGTCTTTCCTAAGAACCACATTTTGACATTATTTATCATCTCTATTTTATGCCTTATATTTCATTAATTCCTGATTTTAGCTTTATTTCCTTCATTTTTTAAAATTTATTCTGATGCTCTTTTTCTAATATCTTAAATCATATGCTTAGCTCATTAATTTTGAGGATTTTTTTCTCTTTAAACAGTTTTTGGATTAAGATCTACATACAGAAGACTGTAAAAGCATATATATCCAGTTTAATGAATAATTATTAAGTAACCACTCTTCATATCAAGAAATGGAGAACTACCAACTCCATTAGTCCTCTGTGCAGTCATCTTGCGTCCCTGATCATGTAACCTCTGCCCTCTACATGTAACCACTACCGTGATGAGATATAATTTGTGTTTATTTAAAATTTTATTACTTAAGTATTCATCCCTAAATGATATAGTTTAACCTTCTCTGTTTTTGAACTTTACATTTAATGGAACAAAACATAATGTATCCTTTATAAACCTTATTTTTTTCACCTGATATTATATCTGTTAGATTCATTCTTTCACTTTCATTGCTGTAATCAATTTTGTGAATATACCACAATTTATATATCCAGTGTGCTGTTATTAAACATTTGACTTATTTCCAGTTTTTGCTATCACAAATAATCCTGCTATGAATATTCTCATACATTACTCTTGGGGCAAGAGTTTCTCTATATACTAGATGCAGAACTGTTCACCCATAAGGTATGTGTAAGTTAGCCTTCAATAGAATATGGTAAACAGTTTATCTAAGTGTTTGCACCAGTTTACACTCTCACCAGGTACCAATTTGCCATCCTGCAAGCAGTGTACAGTATATAAGAGTTCTCAGAGCTCCATATTTGGTCTTCTCTAATTTTTTACATGTCTCCAGTCTGGAAAGTGTATACAGGTATTTAGTTTTGCTTTATAATGAGCATTCCCTGATTGCTACTAAGATTGGGCTCCTATTTTTTTCTTTTTCTTCTAATATGATCATTTAAGCTGTATGTTTTATCATAATACTGCTTTATTTTCATCCCACTTAGTTTAATAAAATGTATTTATTGTTTTAGTTCTAAATATATTGTAATGTCCATTATAATTTCTTCTTTAACCTAGGAGTTACTTCAGAATTTGTTGTTAAACTTCCATATATAGGACATCAATGTCTTACATCTCCTAATTTTGTCTTTATTTTCTCCAGCAACTCCAGTGATAGGCTCTGTTTTCAGGGATTTTTTTTCCCCACTGTAAAGTAACAACATTTGTAATTACTTAATAAAATTTAACAGTGTAGAGGGGGGAAAAACTACATTGAAGCAGATGGTGGACAGGGCCACTGAGTACATTCTCTATGGATACTTGATTCAAAGTCATGCCTCAACAAATTACAATCTTTTATTAAATTTAAAATAAGAGATATATCAAAGTGAGTATTAAAATCTATGAATTATATTGGCATTTACTCAACAAATTTCAATGATCTTTCATATGTATCACTTAGTTTGACTCAACCATAGTCCTGTAAGATAGGTGATATTATGCCTGTCTTATAGATGGCACAGTTCAGAGCTGTTGAGGGTCTGGATTAAGGCTGTGAGAGTGCAGATTTCTGGATAGATATAAGGAAAATTGCAGAGGTAATAGAGATGGATCTTAGAGCCATTTTGAAATACAATTAATATTAATTTAGATAAGTATCACAAAAAAGGAACCGATTTTAGATGGGAGAAAGGTGAATTTGAGGAGTGGCAAAAATATTCATATTTGAACTTATTCATGGGGTAGCATGAAACAATATATTTGGAGGTAAGAAGCCAAGAAATGTCTACATTTATCTGTGGAAAGGTGATGATAGGAGCCATGTGAGAGGATGAGAGTATCTAAGGGGAGGAATGGTGACTGTGAAGAAGGGCAGAGCCTTGGGTTCTGTCTACATTTGAAGGATAAGTGGAGGAAGAAGAAAGAGCTAAAGAAACTGAACTGAATGCAAAAAAGATGTATGAGGAAAACTGGAGAGTGTAGTTTCATGATAGCCAAAGGAGGAGAATATTTGAATAAGGGAGAGAGTGTGGTTGCCTCAGCTGCTGTAGAGAGGCTGGTTATTAAGAGAGTGAAGAGTCCACAGAATTTGATGATTAGAAAATCAGTGGTGGGCTTCCCTGGTGGTACAGTGGTTAAGAATCTGCCTGCTAGATCCATCTCCTGACCCTAAACATTGTCCTCAAGTAAATCGCTTGAGGAAATTGGGTCCCAAAGATTACAGGTGGGGTATTTTGAAGTGTGTTCATATTTTATTGGAGATCAAAGAAGCCTAACTAAAAGAATTGTGGGCTGACTCACATGATAACTTCTTTTTGAAAGGGCTATTTTATCTTGAAGATTATGAGTTTGGAGAAACTAAGGTTATTGGCAATGGAAAGAATCAGAACGTGTGAAATTCCTTAAAAATCTATTGACTTAAATAACTTTGTGTTACACGTAATAAAAAAAGAAAACCCTTAAAAAAAAAGAATCTGCCTGCCAATGCAGGGGACACGGGTTCGAGCCCTGGTCCAGGAAGATCCCACATGCTGCAGAGCAACTAAGCCTGTGCACCACAACTACTGAGCCTGTGCTCTAGAACCTGTGAGCCACAACTACTGAGCCCACGTGCCACAACTACTAAAGCCCACACACCTAGAGCCCATGCTCCGCAACAAGAGAAACCGCCGCAATGAGAAGCCCGCCCACCACAATGTAGAGTAGCCCCCGCTCACCACAACTAGAGAAAGCCCATGCACATCAACAAAGACCCAACACAGCCAAAAATAAATAAATAAATATATTTTTTTTAAAGTTACTTTCAAAAAAAAAATCTGTGGTGACCTTATTGAAAAGCAGCTTCAGTAGAGTTCTGGGTCAGAGGCTAGATTGTAATCAATTTAGGAATGACTCAGTGGTGAGAAATAGTAGATGATTCTTTCCTGTAGTTTGTAATGAAAAGAAGAGAGAGAAAAGGAGAGGTTAAGGGAAACACCAGCAGAGCGTAGGTTTTTGTTTTGTTTTCTTATCTTAATAGTGACATTTGAATGTATTTTTACGAGAGGGAGAAGTTATCAATGTTGTAGAAAAGATTGAAAAATCAAAAAAGGGGCGATATGGTAGGAAATGTGTTGGAGGTGGAAAAGTTGCTGAATTTATAGTCAAGAAGTTAGTGTTTACATGCTGGCTCTGCCACTGTCCTGGTTTATGTTTATAGGCAAATCATTTAGCATGTTGTGGTCCCAATTTTACTCATCTGTCCAGTCAGAATAATCACATTTACTATATATATCTTAAAGAATTGGTGTAAAAGTTGAATAAATAATATTTGCAGAAGTGCAGTTAGGAATGAATATACATCATATATCAGAGTGCACAACTGTGATAAGTGGTCATTAATATTGATTTCTTTTTTCTTTGGAATAGATATTATTAGTAAGAGTGACTGTATGGACACAGTTCCAGAGGGTGGGTTCAGAGGTACCGATGTAGTTTCTCCTTGAAACTGTGTTTAGGCATAACTTCCTCCAAAACAGAAGGGAAGAGGAAGATAAAGGGAAAGTTTGAAGGAGAAACTTGAAATATATGATTACAGAATATTCAGGCCTCTTTAAAATTCCAAATAGATAAAATTCAAATTCAAATGACAGATCAGTTATTTGTAAGGAGCCTGAACACTACTCATATATCTTATATCGCTAGCAAGAGCTTACAGAAAATTGTTTTATTTTCAGTTTTTTCTCAGGAGGTTTAATTTTTGGTCCACTCTTCATTCTGTGAGTTCTTATATCATCTATGAAACTTGTTTGGAGTTTCTCTAACAATGTTATCCAAGAAAATATTTTATGAATACTATGTGCAAAACATTGTGCTAGGGCAGTATTTCTCAACTAAGGATAGTTCTACATACATGAACATGACTCTGGCCAACAAGCGTGTTTACAAATATGGAGGGACAGTTTCAAGGGTCACAATAACTAGAATGCTGTTGGCATTTTGTGGAAGGAGGCTACAGTTATTAAATATCCTTCAGTTCATAAAAGAGTCCTACACATTTGCTAGAGACTGTGGGGAACAAAACATTAAAAAGCAATTTTGCTTTAAAGCAATATGTATGTAGTTTCATTGTGGATGCAAGACATACATACTAAAGATTCTGTAACAGTAGAAGATACTGCTGAAGTATGTAAAATAAGTGGGAAGGATAATGGCATTATTGATAACAGGGACCATACCTATTCCATTTTTTCCTGGCTCCTAACCTACTGCCTGGAAAATCATAGGTCTCCAATAAATATATATTGAATGAATAAGTGAATGAATGAATGAATATATGATCTAGGATTTGAGAAGAGAGGTGTCAAAGGGAATAGTGTGCTGCAGTGACAAGAGCACAGAATTGGGAATCAAGAAGGAGGCTTGGGGTTCTGATTATTATTTTCCCACTGGCTCTGTAATTTTAAATAAATCATTAAATTTCTAAGTCTTGATTTCATCGTCTATAGACAAGACCATTGTACTAGATTATTTCTAAGAAAATTTCCAACTCTAAAATTCAGTGGTTCTATGAATTAGGGACTGTTATGTATAGGAGATGAGGTTGGAATTGGGTGTTAAAGGGTAGAGCAAAAGGAGTCAATATTGGAAGGGAAGGCAGTGTTAGCCTTGTCAACATAGAGTAAGTCTGAATGTTCAACATCTTCCGGAGAGGAGAGTTCTTGTTTGGAAGTAATGACTGGCAAGTTTGGGGCAATGATTGTGGTAGCCTTTGAGATTTAGGCTAACAAGGTGAATTTAATCCTGTAGATAATTGATTTAGCTTTTGCTTGACTCGGTCCAGTTTTAGAGTAACATCATTAGTTCAGGTCCTTCTCACTGTGTTCTCCCTGCCAGATTAGCCAAAATTGGTCATAAACCCTTTGACGCTACAGTTGGAACTGTTGACCTTTGTCTGTGGAACAACTTTAGCCCTGTATGTTATTCTCCTAGGCCAGAGTTACTCAAAGTATAGTCTCCTGATGATAACTTCCAAATCTCCTAGGATGTGTGTTAAAGATGCAGATTCTCAGGTCCTACCCAGACAGACTGAGGCTGAGTTTCTAAGGGGTGCTATCCAAGAATCCACATTTAAAACAAGTGAATCGGGTGAGTCTTATGTACAGAGCTGGCTTCATGGGCGTGTGACCTGTGCAATCACACAGGGCCCACACTCAGAAGGGTCTTGCACTTGGTTTAATGCTCTGCTGTTGCTCTCTTGCGATTGTTAAACATTTTGAATAAGGTGTCTGCTTTTTGATTTTGCACCGGGCTCCACAAATTCTATAGTCAGCACCACTTATGAGAAGTGCTAAAGTTTGAGAACTACGACCTTAGCTCAGTCCTTATGTATTCCCAAATTCCTTCCCATTCTCATTGGTCTTTGTCATAGTGTGCCTAGTGTGACTTTTATGAAACAGATGAGGATTATGACATCAGGCAATTGTAAATGTTGAAATGTTTTTTGGTAGAAATTCAAATGACAGAAGGTATTTTTTTTTGAGAAAAGTTTAATAGAATTGTGGTTTGTAGAAAATAAAGACTGGAGGTTGGGAGGCAATTTAGGAGACAATTGTAATAAATCATACCTGAATGATGAGAGTTTGAAAAAGAAAGGTAGTTGGAATGGAAAGAAAGTAATGAGTTTCAAAACAAAAACAAAGGAATTCATAGCACTTGGTAATTGATTAGTTATATGCCCAGAAATGTTCCCAAGCCTTGGGGCCAGGTGAATGAAATAGGCATGTTATGAGAGGCATTTGGGTGTGGAAGGAAAAAGACATTTCATTTTTGATGCATAGCATTTGGTGGCAGGTAATCCAGGTAGAAAGGCCCAGTGGGAAATTACAGGTAATCCAGGTAGTAAGGCCCAGTTGGATATTACAAATTAGAGCTAACGGTTTGATGCAGAAATTAAAGCCTGGAGCATCTTCAAAAAAGAGATAACACTTAAAGCCGTGAGAGTACACCTACTGGACTGAAAAGATGTCGAAGTGTAAAGAAAGTGAAACACTAAATAGACATCTTTTGCTATCTGTAGGTAGAAGATAGGAGAAGTGCTGTAAGGGGGACAGAAAGAAGTCAACATGGATACTTTAGGAATCTTACATTTGTTTCAGCTCAGAGTCAGCAGAATAGACTGGACAGCCACATGCTGTTTTTGGCTTTGTGGCCCTGTGAGTCTATCACACTGCACAGGTATAATTATTATTATATGGCTGAGTAAACCCAATTCATTCAAGACGTTAATATTTCTCTGGTCATCTCCAGTGATGCATAGCGACATCATTTGTCAGTATCTGTTATGCTGCAGCTTGCCTTAAGAGACTGTTCAAAGGAGCAAGAAAATCCTGCGTAGAAGAGGTGATTTGTTACCTTAAATGTCAAAAGAATGCACATTGGGAATGTGGAGAATTCTACTTAAATATAGGGTAGAATGTTGACTGGGGTAATGCACTTGCTTTGATTATGTCATGATATTGTTCAGATTTAAAAGAATGAGTGTACTTTTTGTAAGAAGAAATAGGCTACGGGTTGTCTAATCCATTATGGTGGAGATTTTCATCGGAAGTTTGTTTTGAAATTGCTGTCACACATTTAATTATTGGAATTCACAGAATCTCATGCTATCCCCACCTACCACCACATCCAACAAGGTAAATATTTTTAAAATAGGATCATTGATCCTGTAGACATTTTTGCATGTTAGCTTGAAAACACTGGTCGTGGCAGAAAGGAAGCCAGACTTAAAAATAAAATAATCAATATTCATTTATAATTTGAGCTATGTCTATTACACAGATAAACAGGTAAATTACATGAAACCTTTTCTGTTATGAGAATAGATCGAGCACTTTAATAATACTTCGCAAATCTTGAAAAGAGCTCCTGACAATAATACAACATCTGTGGAAGTTGTATGAAGCAAAAAATTAATGCCTGCCTAATCCATCCCAGTCTTTTGTCCCAAAGCTAAAATTAAGAAAGACCATCCAACCCTCTACCATGACCAATAAGAAGAAAGCCCTAACATGTGCTTTAATTAATGTTCAGTGTATGTAATTAGCACAATAGATGATCTACCACTTACCTTCGGAAATAAAGAAAACTCCTCTCTTAACTAGTCTCATTATAAAATGTCCTTAATATTTTTATTCTTCACAAAGACTTATTTTCAGTATAAGAAATCTAGTATGCTGAAATATGAAAAATATATTCTTTATCTAATCAATAAAAAGCCTTTGAGAATTTATAGCTACTTTGAAAAAGCTACTGAACAGTGCACAGGGAAAAGTTCCAATTATTTTTAAGTCGTGTGAGGAAATGTATTGTTAAGTTGTAAACAAAACTGTCAGCAGTCTCATGATGCCTCAATACAATGGGCAACCACTTGAATTAATATTTTAATTTGCCTTGTTCTTATTAGGGGACATGTGGCAGGTTTCCATCTTGGCTGTGAAATACTCTGATTTTAATTTTGGTAAAATCCTTAGCAGTCGTTTCATGCTGTATTTGATGGGAGGCTAACATTCCATTATCCAACATTCCATTAATAAGGTTTCTTCAATGAGTATGAGGTTTTAAAATGAAATTTGTGGGGCTTCCCTGGTGGTGCAGTGGTTAAGGGCCCGCCTGCCGATGCAGGGGACACGGGTTCGTGCCCCAGTCCGGGAAGATCCCACATGCCGTGGAGCGGTTGGGCCCGTGAGCCATGGCCGCTGAGCCTGCGCGTCCAGAGCCTGTGCTCCGCAACGGGAGAGGCCACAACAGTGAGAGGCCCACGTACCGGAAAAAATAAATAAATAAATAAATGAAATTTGTGTATCTGCCATGCGGTGATTCAACAGTCAGTCTCATTGCTTCTTTGTTACTGTGAAACACAATGCAGATTAGTGAAAGCATTTCGTTCTACATCTTTATGGTTTCTCCACTGGTAGATATGTTTGGATAGATCCGTTATTATGCTAATTTCCTTGTGTTATCTTTGGTTGCCTGAGATCACGGGACAAGAAATTTCACAAATTTTGGAAAATAATAACATGATTCTCAGCAAGGCAATCACAGGGACACATTCAGCTGTGAAATTTGTATTGAACTATACAAATACTTCCATGTTTGTCTAGCATCAGGATCACTGAAAGGAGGGAGAATGAAAGATGTCCACTTAATGATAATGTGTAATTTTTGCTATTTGAATATTATTCTTAAATTTGAAGGCTATTAGAGAAACTGCAAGATATTAGCAAGAGGAAAGACTAGAAGAACATCACATGGTAGAGCAGACTGATAGGGAGAAGTTAGAAGAAACGAGGAAGTGATGTTAACCTCAGAGTGGATGGATTAGTGTTTAGATTAGAGCCATGTCTGTGAAAATGTAAAACCAGTGGTAAGTCCAGGAAATTCATAGAGCTAATTATAGAGGTCTCAAAGATGATTCCTGAGCAACCAGTCATCATCAGGAGTAATGCTGAGAGTGATGAGGAATTTGGGGATGTTGTGGAAACATTCTGATCACAGTCTAATTTTAGATCGTAGAAGATAATTCAAGGAAAAAATCTTACAGACAATCAGAATCAAGGGAGTAAAAGTGGATGGGGAAGGTGAGATGCAGATTCACTGTATGCAGGTGAAACCGAAGCTATGAAAACAGAAATGCAGTCTGTTGGAGTGAATGTAAAGAGACTAGGTCAACCTCACCTTTTAAACTTTTTGAGAAGCTTGAGGGAAGAATAGTCTATGAGGGAGGGAGCATTACTAGAAGAAGCCTTTGGGTGTGCCACTTTAGAGTTTCTTGTAGTGCCATCTGCTGTCCACAGAGAGCTCCTTACTGTGGTAACTATCGTTTTGATTACTGTACTTTATTGATATATAGTGAGTGAAATAAAATAATGGAGTGCATTCATTCCCCAGCAACTAGGATGCAAGCGTATTATTATAAAATGCTTGAAGGTACTCAGAAGTCCCTGGCCACTTATGTAGTTAATTCAAACAACGTGACTCTTGTTTTGCTAAGCCATCACTCTCTCTGACAAAAACTCATTGGAATAAAAGTCTATCTTTCCAAGCAATGAAAATGAGCAGGGCAGTTTTCATAATGGCTCCAGTAATAGCAGTGGACTACAGGATTTAAGCAGTCCTTTTAGAGTGAATAACTAGGAACAAAATGAATGAAACTGATGTATAAATGTGGCTTATATACTTATATATGTTTGTGTGTATATCAACTACATTTTAATATGTAGAAAGAGGAGCACCCTTTACAAATTGTTTATTGAATGACTGATGCAAATCTCCTAAACCACCTCCTTTTTTGCTGTTACTTAAATAAGACTATCATAAAAGAATATGTTCCAGAAAGTCATGCCCTTTAGGAACAGAATGAGTAGGTAGGCTAATTTATATTTTAAATAAATGACTGTGGGGAAAGAAAACTTCCTTGGATTTCTTGCTGCTCCTGTAAAAATCTCCAGCCTTCTGACACAAAAGACATGTATATTATATAAAGATCGAGTATGTTTGCTTTCACTTCCCCTAGGAACATTTTACTGTTCATAAACCATGAGAAGTAGATCTGTAGCCACTTGTGTAGCTAATTGCTCTGATTCAAGGGGGACAAATGGTTACAGTCCAAATGAAGTACATAGGTGAAGCCCTGGGGTGCCAAAAAGCCTGGAGCTCCATCTTCCTAGGCATTTCCCATGTTTTTCCCTTGAAGACATCTTTAGAACTTAAAAGCTGGAAGCACCTAAGGTTTATCTGATTCTTGGAAAGATATGTTTATATTCCTAAAGATTAATGGAGAATCTAGGCTCATTTCCATTTCAGCTCAAAGGAGCAAAAGTTTTGTGTCCACCCTCTCTTTTCATGAGGAAAAGGATGACATCTTTCTTCTGCATATAAATGGAGAAAATCCATTGTTTGCCATCATTTACCTATGAAACATCTGCTGCTTGAGTAGGAAGTTTGACGTGGTTCTCATGGTATCATACCAAGATACGGAGGAGGAAAATGCTTAATATTAACTGTAAGGTGATTAATGAGAAATCTGTCTCTGATCCAGAACACCTCGTTTGAGCATTAATAAAGATGAATAGATAAAACCAACAGACTGCATGGTCAAATTGACTTTTGCAAACGGATAACACCACAGGCACAGTCTTTTGAGACTTTCCAGATTCAATATTAGGCACTGTCCTAGGTATTATAGCACACTATGTAATTGTAGTGGTTTGTGAATAGCTCCTGTAGTGACAGAAATTGGTGGAGATTACTGTATACCACAGAAAGACAGGCTTGATAGAAGCTATGGTGTAGCCTTTATCATTTTATCCACAAAATTTCTGCTAAAACAAGAAATTTAAAAATCAACTAGTTGACTGGACCAGACAACTATTCCAGAAATGCCAGAGACCATTTTCCCCCAAATATAGAAAGATGATTGTGGATAGTTTTTTACCTCAGGTTTTAAGTTTACTTCATTAAGCATGCACTCAACCTCAGTGTCTTGAAGCTCTGTAATGTAAATGCACTTCTGTGTGTATAACAGAGTCTATCATTTACTGGTTTATATATTTATATACAACTTATAAATAATTAACACTTTACTGTTTATAAATTGCTTTGAAATTGATTAGCACATTAAGTCCTTGTGACAGACATAGGAGGTGGGTATTGATTCCCATTTCAAAGAAGGAGAAACTGAACTAAGTGAGGTGACAAGGCTTACCAAAGTGACAGATGGAAAGCATGGCCTGAGTCCAGGGTTTCATACTCCAAGTCTTTATTTGTTTCAATCACAGAACAGCTAGTTATCAGTTTCTCAGAAAATTCTTAAATATTATGGTAGCTTATGGAAATATTTTTGGAAGCATTTATGTATGCAGACTAAAAAAGGCAATATAATTTAAGATTCTGATGAGAATGGATGGTTTAAAAAATGTTAAGCAACTCTTTTGGCACCTGAGAAAGAGTATCCTCAGAATAGGTATTCCAATGAACTCCATACTAAACTCTAATTAGTACCTTCTGTTGATAGAAACCAGAAAAAAAAATTGACTTTAGATTTTGAGGTATTCTATTTTTCCCATTTGCTCATTGTTAAAGTGAATAATTTGGCTCCTTCTCATGAAAAGTAATTTTCAATGAAAGAAGTTACAAGTTCATGACTTTAGTGAAAGGTTGTTCACTTTACCTTTCTTTTCCACATGTAGACGTATTTTTGATGTATTTGTAGGAGAAGGTGAGCTCCACGTCCTGCTATTCCACCATCTTGATTCTCCTGTTCCACTTTACCTTGCTTTTAAGTCCTATTCAGTAGTTTCCATAGCATCAAACGTCATAGAATTGTTAGGATATGTAGGGGATATTGGTTGTGGCCAACCTGTCATTTGTTCACCATTCCAAGTTTCTAACAGAACCACATTTTGTTTAGGAGTCTTCCAGACGGACATGGAGCTGAAGGATCCTCCTATACTTCCTTCCTCCCCTTTATCCTTCACAAGTGTTCCTCCAACAAGTATCTTGCACATACAATTCCACCTTGCTTTCTGCTTCTCAGAGGAGCAAAATGACACAGACAAGAATGCAGAAGCATGTAATCCAACTTCCTCTTGGAAGCCTTCCTAGAGCCAGGGAGAAACAAGCTCTGGGATGAAGCAGACATTTTAGGCAGCAGCGGAAAAATGGAAAGGATCTGGTTTCTTGAGGATGCCAGTAAAATGCTGAATCAACCAACCCTGAATTTGTCTTATTTCTGAACAAAGTCTTATGCAAATTCTACTCACTTCTTTATTGTTTGAGTTTAACTAATGTTTTAGGTTACTTGCAACCAAAATAGAGTAATTTGTAGAGTGCTTAGCACAGTGTATAAACATAGTATGGTTAAAAGAGTGGGCTCTAGACCCAGGCTGCTTTGTTTCAAACTCCAGATGCACCAATTACTAGGAATCTTATCTTGGGCAGGTAATTTAACTTCACTTTCCTTATTTTAAAAATGGAGCTAATAATAGTAACTACCTCATATGGCCATTAGAAGGAATAAATTGACATACAAAAAGCTTTGAACAGTGTCAAGCACATAAAAGTATTATATAGGGGGAGACCTTCAAGATGGCAGAGGAGTAAGACACGGAGATCACCTTCCTCCCCACAGATACATCAGAAATACATCTACACGTGGAACAACTCCTACAGAACACCTACTGAATGCTGGCAGAAGACCTCAGACCTCCCAAAAGGCAAGAAACTCCCCACGTACCTGGGTAGGGCAAAAGAAAAAAGAATAAACACAGACAAAAGAATAGGGACAGGACCTGCACCAGTGGGAGGGAGTTCTGAAGGAGGAAAAGTTTCCACACACTAGGAAGCCCCTTCTTTGGCAGAGACTGGGGGTGGGCGGGCGGGAAGCTTCGGAGTCACGGAGGAGAGCACAGCAACAGGGGTGCAGAGGGCAAAGCAGAGAGATTCCCGCACAGAGGATCAGTGCCAATTATCACTCATCAGCCTGAGAGGCTTGTCTGGTCACCCGCTGGGATGGGTGGGGGCTGGGAGCTGAGGCTCTGGCTTCGGAGGTCAGACCCCAGGGAGAGGACTGGGGTTGGCTGTGTGAACACAACCTGAAGGGGCGGGAGGGATTCTGGGAAAATGTCTGGAACTGCATAAGAGGCAAGAGACCATTGTTTCAGGGTGCACGAGGAGAGAGGATTCAGAGCAGCACCTAAATGAGCTCCAGAGATGGGCGCAAGCCACGGCTATCAGCGTGGACACCAGAGACAGGCATAAATAAAATAAAATAAAATAAAATAAAATAAAATAAAATAAAATGGTCATGAAGAACCTAGGGACAAGACGGTAATAAAGATGCAGACCTACTAGAGAATGGACTTGAGGGTACGGGGAGGGGAAGGGTAAGCTGGGACAAAGTAAGAGAGTGGCATGGACATATATACACTACCAAATGTAAAATAGATAGCTAGTGGGAAGCAACCGCATAGCACAGGGAGATCAGCTCGGTGCTTTGTGACCACCTAGAGGGGTGGGATAGGGAGGGTGGGAGGGAGGGAGACACAAGAGGGAGGAGATATGGGGATATATGTATATGTATAGCTGATTCACTATGTTATACAGCAGAAACTAACACACCATTGTAAAGCATTATACTCCAATAAAGATGTTAAAGAAATAGTATTATATAAATTTTATTAGTAGTAACAGTAGTAAGTGCTCAACTAATGTTAATAGTAGTTGTTATATTTACAGTATTACTGTTGTTAGTATTTCAAATATATATGATTAAGTTTCTGTGGAAAATTATAGTTTAAGGAAAGAATAATTACAATTTCGATTTGGTCAGCAATATAAATATTATCATATTTATTGCATAATTAAAACAGATATTCAGGCATACAGATTAATTGGTAAACTTTTTTACATTAACAAAATAGCAAGTCTCAAGAATAAAATGATTAAATCACTTCTATTTTGATGATAGGTTTTTACTACCACGTCAAATCAAGCAGATAATTTCAGTTTCAACTCATTTTGTTAGTCTTTCATTCAGACTGGATGATTTCTGTCTGTTAACAGCAGATTCATATGGACTATATTTTCTCTAGTCCAGTTATATTTAATATTTGCTGTCAGAATCACAACAAAGGTGGATTAATAGCATTTTCTCTCCTTACTGGAGAATAATTGATTTGCAGTAGAGACTGAGAACACTACAGCCACTTCTTATTTAGCTTGAGTAGGAGTGGCTATTTCTAGAACTACTGGAAGCTCTAAGTTGTCAGTAAAAACGTTGATGATTTCTCTAAGACAGGTCTCTTAATTTTGGATAAATACTTTTCAGAGCTACTTTTTATGATGTTATTGAATTATGTACTCCTGCCTGCTTCCCACCATTAGACAGTACAACTGCTATGACCTTGCACATAGAAAAGTATCAACTCTGATTTTGAGTGTAACCCATAATTAATTCAGTTTGAATGATGAAATCATGTATATGAAGCTCTAGGCTAATATATTTTGATGTTTCTATGTAGTCTATAGATTTTGCCCTTTGTCAAGGTAATTTCTAGTTCATTACTGGTAAGTAATCATGAATAGTGCAAATGTATAGACTTATGACTCAAAATAATGTATAAGTGTGATTTAGTAGCAATAAAATAAATACATTCAACTCAGTGCATAACAATAAAGAATTTATAAATTAACAACATTTAACTTCTCTTATTTGTCTTAATTAAGATAAGGATATTTAGCCAAGAAAGTATCTGATTAGCCAAAATATGTATCAGTCAAGCTTTCCAGGGAAATGAAAGTAGGTACTCTATCATTACATATTTTAAAAATTTAATTTGAAATAATTTCAAACTTACAAAATCACTTTAAGAATAACACAAAGAACTCCAATTATCCTTCACACATATTCACCAGTTGTTAACTTTTTGCCACTTTTCCTTAATCATACTTTCTTTTAGATAATAGGCATAATACTATTATCTAGCAATAGTTTATATTCAAGTTTTGCCAGTTGCTCCAGTAATGTCCCAATAATGTCCTTTTTAGCAACGCAGGATCACACATTCAGTTGTTATTTGACTTTAGTCTCTAATTAAAATGTTACCTCAGCACTCTTTTTCTCTTATGATATTGATATGTTCAAAGATTATAGGCCATATGTTTTGTAGAATGTACTTCAGTTTGTATTCATCTTATGTTTCCTCATGTTTAAATTCAGGTTATGCATTTTTGGCAGGAATATCATAGAAGAAATGTTGTGTCCTTTAAGCTACATCACATTTCCCATCACCAGTGATGTTAACTTTGATTTTAAAATGATGTCTGCTGGTTTGCTCCGCTGTTTGCAATTAATAGGTAATTTGTGGAGAAATGCTTCGATACTATGTAAATATAGTATATCATTCTTCATATATCACCCAACAGTATTAGTGGCTGTTGATGATTGTTAGAACAAATTATTAGTATAATGGTTGCAAAATGGTGATTTTCTAATGCCATCATTTTTATCATCACTGGGTTTTTTTTTTTTTTTGGTACTAAAGGCATTCAAACGTACTTCACTCTGTGATTTTCCAGTCTCTAGCAGATGCTAAGAAGCAAATAAGAAGAGAGAATGTTCAGAAAAAAAGGAAACCACACTGACAGCATAAGTGGCAGGTTGTAGAGGAAAAGAGGGGAAAAAATATAATGATAAAATCTAAAAAATTAAAAAGCAGAGCAGTATGTGTGTGCCTCTAAGTTGAACACTTTAGGTTGTAGTTTATTTCTCATCTTGAGCGACAGAGGCATAAAAAGTCCCCACTGCAGAGGCAAATACTTGGCTTAGGAAATTACTCTAGACTGTTCTAACCCTTTGCTTTAAAGTTTACCCCACAGTTTTTTGCAGTACGCGGGCCTCTCACTGTTGTGACTTCTCCCGTTGTGGAGCACAGGCTCCGGATGCGCAGGCTCAGCGGCCATGGCCCACGGACACAGCTGCTCCACGGCATGTGGGATCCTCCCAGACCGGGGCACGAACCCGCGTCCCCTGCATCGGCAGGCAGACTCTCAACCACTGCGCCACCAGGGAAGCCCTACCCCACAGTTTTCATCATGTTGATTTCATGCCCAGAATTTCTCTCTGTTGGATTTGGATGGTTTGTATGACACATTGGTTTAGCCTGTTTCCAAGATGAAACATTATGAACTTTACCTTGGGCTCCAGGCACTGTATCCCTTAGGTAAATAATGCCCACCTTGGGCTTCCCTGATGGCTCAGTGGTTAAGAATCCGCCTGCCAATACAGGGGACATGGGTTCGAGCCCTGGTCCAGGAAGATCCCACATGCCATGGAGCAACTAAACCCGTGTGCCACAGCTACTGAGCCCGCATGCCTATAGCCCATACTCCACAACAAGAGAAGCAACCGCAATGAGAAGCCCGCTCACTGCAATGAAGAGTAGCCCCTGCTCGCTACAACTAGAGAAAGCCCGTGCACAGCAATGAAAACCCAACGCAGCCAAAAATAAATAAATAAATTTATAAAAAAAATAATGCCCACCTCTGTGCTTGAGATAGGAACCTTCAGCCTAAGCCTCTGCTTCCCTGGCTCTGGCTTACTTGAGAGATGAGATGGGAGAGGAGACAACCCTCTGATGTCATTTAGTGAGATGTTATAAAAAATTATACCCTTTAGTAGCTTCTAAGGTCACCTAGAGGTCACTTTTATAGACCAGTATAATAGTTGACAAATTATGAATTAATTATTAATAATCAATATATTAATATATATTCACTAATGATTAATGATAAGTGAATTAATAGAAAATGACTCTGAGGCATTGAGAAGATATAAACACATGTTCAACATAATTTATTTAACAAGGAAAAAGTGTATGAATAAGCAAAAATAGAATTATTATTTTCTATGCTTTTACACTTAAAGCATACTTAAAACTTTTTGTCATTTTTTTTTTACTTTTTCTTTATGCAGCAAGTTCTTATTATTTATCTGTTTTATAAATATTAGTGTATACATGTCAATCCCAATCTCCCAATTTATCCCACCCACACACTCACCACTTTCCCCCTTGGTGTCCATATGTTTGTTCTCTACATCTGTGTCTCTATTTCTGCCCTGCAAACTGGTTCATCTGTACCATTTTTCTAGATTCCACATATATGAGTTAATATACGATATTTGTTTTTCTCTTTCTGACTGACTTCACTCTGTATGACAGTCTCTACAAATGACCCAATTTCGTTCCTTTTTATGGCTGAGTAATATTCCATTGTATATATGTACCACATCTTCTTTATCCATTCGTCTGTCGATGGGCATTTAGGTTGCTTCCATGACCTGGCTATTGTAAATGGTGCTGCAATGAACATTGGGGTGCATGTGTCTTTTTGAATTATGGTTCTCTCTGGGTATATGCCCAGGAGTGGGATTGCTAGATCATATGGTAATTCTATTTTTAGTTCTCTAAGGAACCTCCATACTGTTCTCCACAGTGGCTGTATCAATTTACATTCCCACCAACAGTGCAAGAGGGTTCCCTTTTCTTCACACCCTCTCCAGCATTTATTGTCTGTAGATGTTCTGATGATGCCCATTCTAACTGGTGTGAGGTGATACCTCATTGTAGTTTTGATTTGCATTTCTCTAATAATGAGTGATGTTGAGCAGCTTTTCATGTACTTCTTGGCCATCTGTATGTCTTCTTTGGAGAAATGTCTATTTAGGTCTTCTCCCCATTTTTTGTTTGGGTTGTTTGTTTTTTTTAATATTGAGCTGAATGAGCTGTTTATATATTTTGGAGATTAATCCTTTGTCCATTGATTCGTTTGCAAATATTTTCTCCCATTCTGCAGGTTGTCTTTTCGTCTTGTTTATGGTTTCCTTTGCTGTTCAAAAGCTTTGAAGTTTCATTAGGTCCCATTTGTTTATTTCTGTTTTTACTTCCATTACTCTAGGAGGTGGATCAAAAAAGATCTTGCTGTGATTTATGTCAAAGGGTATTCTTCCTATGTTTTCCTCTAAGAGTTTTATAGTGTTTGGCCTTACATTTAGGTCTCTAATCCGTTTTGAGTTTATTTTTGTGTATGGTGTTAGGGTGTGTTCTAATTTTATTCTTTTACATGTAGCTGTCCAGTTTTCCCAGCATCACTTATTGAAGAGGTTGTCTTTTCTCCATTGTATATCCTTGCCTCCTTTGTCATAGATTATTTGGCCATAGGTGTGTGGGTTTATCTCTTGGCTTTCTATTCTGTTCCATTGATATATATTTCTGTTTTTGTGCCAGTACTATATTGTCTTGATTACCTTAGCTTTGTAGTATAATTTGAAGTCAGGGAGTCTTGTTCCTCCAGCTCCATTTTCTTCTCTCAAGACTGCTTTGGCTTTGGGGTCTTTTGTGTCTCCATACAAATTTTAAGGTTATTTGTTCTAGTTCTGTGAAAAATGCCATTGGTAGTTTGATAGGGGTTGCATTGAATCTGTAGATTGCTTTGGGTATTATAGTGTATTTTTCATTTGAGTTATTGTATTGTTCATCTCTGTTTGTTTGTTCTTTAATTCTCCTAGATCTTTTTTAAACATTTCTTGCATCTTCTCAATCTTTGCCTCCATTCTTTTTCTGCAGTCATGAATCATCTTCACTATCATTATTCTGAATTCTTTTTCTGGAAGGTTGTCTATCTCTGTGTCATTTAATTGTTTTTCTGGGGTTTTATCTTTTTCCTTCATCTTGTACATAGTCTTCTCCCTTTTCATTTTGTCTATCTTTCTGTGAATGTGGTTTTTGTTCTACAGGCTGCAGGTTTGTAGTTCTTGCTTCTGCTGTCTGCCCTCTGGTAGATGAGTCTATCTAAGAGGTTGTGCCAGTCTCCTGATGGGAGGGACTGGTGTTGGGTACAGCTGGGTGCTGCTCTGGTGGGCAGAGCTCAGTAAAACTTTAATTCTCTTGTCTGCTGATGGGTGGGGCTGGGTTCCTTCCCTGTTGGTTGTTTGGCCTGAGGCGACCCAACACTGGAGCCTACCTGGGCTCTTTGGTGGGGCTAATGGCAGACTCTAGGAGGGCTCACACCAAGGACTACTTCCCAGAACTTCTGCTGCCAGTGTCCTTGTCCCTGCAGTGAGCCACAGCCGCCACCTGCCTCCGCAGGAGACCCTCCAACACCAGCAGGTAGGTCTGGTTCAGTCTCCTATGTGGTCACTGCTCCTTCCCCTGGGTCCGGATGCACAGACTAGTTTGTGTGTGCCTTCCAAGAGTGGAGTCTCTGTTTTCCCCAGTCTTGTCAAAGTCCTGCAATCAAATCCCGCTAGCCTTCAAAGTCTGATTCTCTAGGAATTCCTCCTCCTGTTGCCAGACCCCCAAGTTGGGAAGCCAGACGTGGGGCTCAGAACCTTCACTCCAGTGGGTGGACTTCTGTGGTATGTGTTCTCCAGTTTGAGTCACCCACCCAGCAGTTATGGGATTTTATTTTATTGTGATTGCATCCCTCCTACCATCTCACTGTGGCTTCTCCTTTGTCTTTGGATGTGGGGTATCTTTTTTCGTGAGTTCCAGTGTCTTCCTGTCAATGATTTTTCAGCATTTAGTTGTGATTCCGGTGCTCTAGCAAGAGGGAGTGAACACATGTCCTTCTACTCCACCATCTTGAACCACTCCTCCACTTTTTGTCATTTTTAATGTCTGTGGTATTCATCAAATAAACGAATAACTTAGTTAGCTAATCATATATGGTTGAATGTTCAGATTATTTCCAATTTTTCATAATTGTAGGTAATGTTGGGAAGAACAATTTATAAACAATATACTTATATATAGATAAGGTTATTTCCTTGAAACCCATAAATGTAGAATGTTTGAATTAAAGGGAATGGACAATTCAGAGGACTTTGTCTTACACTTCCAAAGTACCCTTCAGAAAGATGCAGTCATTTGTGGTACCCCCAGCTATGTGAGTGTTAACATGATTTTATGTTTGTAATTTAATAACTAGGATATATTTTATTTCCATCACCAGTGAATTGTTTTCAAATATTTGTTGGTACTTAATATCCCTTTTCGTTTTTCTATTTATGTCTTTTCTCATTTTTGAATTCTTTTGTTCTTTTCTGTTAATGATCTATGAAAGTCAATATTAAGGAGATAAATACCTCCTTGCATCTGTACACATTTTTTTTTATATCTGATAGTAGAATATTGAATTCTTCTTCCTGGATACTTCATAGGTTCAATATTAAGTATTTTATAATGTCTTGTTCCAGTTTTGAATAGGATATTTCCTTCCTTTATGTTTTTATTCATTTTATATATTTATATGCTATTGCTGTCACCAGTCACTCTCCTAAACTCTCATATTCTTTTTAATAGTTCATGCAGTTGATTCTCATGAATTTTCTAGTAGACAATGATACTACCTGTGAATAGTAGTAAATATGTCTTTCTTTGCAATGCATTTTCCCTTTTCTCTTTATCTTATTTAATTGACTAACATTTCCAGAAAAATGCTGACTTATAGTAGTGATAACGAGCATCCTTTTTTTTTTTTTTTTTTTTTTGACCACAGAGTGCAGCTCTTGCAGGCTTGTGGGATCTTTCCCCAACCAGAGATTGAACCCAGGCCCTCGGCAGTGAAAGCACAGAGTCCTAACCACTGGACTGCTAGGTAATTCCCTCTTATTCCTGTCTTTAAATGGGTTGAAATTTAGCACTAAGTTTTAATATTTAACCTTTTAGTTTAAATTATGTGGAAATTTCAATTAGATAACCTAGAGCATACTTCTTCAATATCAAAAAAAGGCCTCACTTTTAAGTAAATTTTTAGAGAAATAATCTGAGCCATCCCTAGATTTGGAATGCTGAGTAAAATGTGAAAAAGCATTTTGTAGGATTCTCAAGCTTTTTGCATGACAAAAATTATGTATACTTATGGTCTATTTCTTTTTAAAATTAGGAAATATGGGTTGGATTTAATTAACGTTTCCCATTCTTTTTAGATAATTAAAGAATTAAGCCTAGTGCTCAACATTTTCAAGAATCTTATGTACTTTATTATTTGTTGACTGCTTACTTTTACAAAAGAAAGATAGCTCAAAACTTTCAGTAAACTTTTAAAAGTGGTCTGTAACCATTCACACTTGCTAAATGCAAAATGGTTTGATTGGATATAGAACAAAACACAAAGCAAAACAAAAGCAGAAACAAATTTATTGAATTTAGTCCAGTGACTTTTTCTTTGTAATATATAATATTCTAAATGCCTATTTGGTTTAATTGCTCTTTATCACATCAGTACAATTGGTTTTTGTTCAATGTTCTGATCCCAGATGAAATGGAAATGTTCTTTTCACATTTTAAAAGGTGTTTTGAATTTTGTACATATTTCCTCTTCTTTGAATATAATCCATATAATTTTTATGTAGGAACATTAATATTTTCAAACATAAGAAATGCAGAGAAATGAAATTGATGATCAACAGATTTGGGTTCAAAGAGCTAGTTTCCAGTTCTGCCATTTAGAATGTTTATTCGTGAATGTTATGACTACCCCTACAATATAAATTGAGGTTCTAAAGAAAGTCCCTATTTGTATCATTCATGTTCTGTTTTTCTAAATATTTTAGTTGAGAAACAAGAAAATCACTGAAATAATGCTTCTAGGGTAATAAGCATCCAAATAGTAAATGGTGTTTTGTTTATGAAAGTGTCCTTACCTTTTTAACTGTTTTTCACTCTCAAGTTAGATCTAGGAAATTTGTATCTGACTGTAATTTTCCCCTTTAAACTATAGAGATCAACATTTTGGCAGAGTATTAGAAACTTGATTATTTGCAGTTTCTGTGCATTTTTAAGGCATTGCTTGCTCGGTTTTCCTCCTAGCCTCCTCCCTCCTTCCTATCCCTCTCCTTTTCTTCCTACCTTCCTTCGTATTTTTTCTTTTGCTTCCCTTGCTCCAGATTTAAGCAATTTCAGAGACATAGTCTTAAAAGTAGCTAGGTTCTATAATTATATTAATTATATGTTTTCTATTATTGTCATATAGTGATTCAAAACCTTGGCAATTCATTGCAAGTGGGATGCTGATACAGAGTGGCCAGGGAGTATGAGAGGGGAGAGAGGGAGGGAGAAAGGGGAGAGAGAGGAGGAGAGAGAAAGAAGGAGGGAGGGACAGAGAGAAAGAGAATGAGAGATTGGAAAGCAGTGGGTCTAATTTATTTTATTTTACTTTTTATTTTTTTAACATCTTCATTGGAGTATAATTTCTTTACAATGTTGTGTTAGTTTTTGCTTTATAACAAAGTGAATCAGCTATATACATATATCCCCATATCTCCTCCCTCTTATGTCTCCCTCCCACCCTCCCTATCCCACCCCACTATGTGGTCACAAAGCACCTCGTAGAATGAGTTTCGGATTGTTCTTCTCTCTGCTATATTTTGGAAGAATTTGAGAAGGATAGGTGTTAGCTCTTCTTTAAATGTCTGATAGAATTTACCTGTGAAGCCATCTGGTCCTGGGCTTTTGTTTGTTGGAAGTTTTTAAATCACAGTTTCAATTTCAGTGCTTGTGATTGGTCTGTTTATATTTTCTCTTTCTTCCTGGTTCAGTCTCGGCAGGTTGTGCTTGTAAGCTGGCACGGCATAGTGGAAAGTGCAGTGCACTAGGGGACCCGAGTTCCTGTGTGATGTAGGTAAGACACTTCACCTGTTGGGGGCAGGAGGATCACATCTATTAAAAAACAGAGGCAGCAAGGACCTACTGTATAGCATAGGGAACTGTATTTAATATTTTGTAATAACCTATAATGGAAAATATATATATATATATAGTATGTATAATTGAATCACTTTGCTGTACACCTGAAACTAATACAACACTGTAAATCAACCATATTTCAGTAATTTAAAAAAATTGGGGGAATTTTCATCTCTAAGATCACTAGAATATAAATTCCATCAGGACAAAAATTTTGTCTCTCTTGTCCTCTGATGTATCTCCAGCACCCAGAACAGTGTCTGGCACAGTGTAGCTGTTCAATAAATAAATCTTGTTGAATGAGTGAGGTCATTTCCAACTCTATTGTTGAATAATAGTTTAATAATTGTTCAAGAAAAGACAGTAGCATGGCAATGGTAAATGTAAACTTTGGCTAATACAGGGTGTTTGCTTGCTCTCTCCTGACACACAGCCTGTAGCATCTCTAAAGACAGTAGCTAAAGTGGTGCCCTGATAGGTGCCTAAGGATTTAGATCTCTTCCCCTTATGCTCCGATGAAAGAAAACCTCAGACTTCTCTGGTGGTGCAGTGGTTAAGAATCCACCTGCCAATGCAGGGGACATGGGTTCGAGCCCTGCTCTGGGAAGATCCCACATGCCGTGGAGCAACTAAGCCCATGCACCACAACTACTGAGCCTGCACTGTAGAGCCCGTGAGCCACAACTGCTGAGCTCATGTGCTACATCTACTGAAGCCCGTGTACATAGAGCCCATGCTCCACAATAAGAGAAGCCACCTCAATGAGAAGCCTGTGCACCACAACGAAGAGTAGCCCCTGCTTGCCACACCTAGAGAAAGCCCATGCGCAGCAATGAAGACCCAACACAGCCAAAAATATCTAACTAAATAAATTACTTAATTAAAAAAAAAAAGAATCTGCCTGCCAATGCAGGGGACACTGGTTCAATCGCTGGTCCGGGAAGATCCCACATTCCACGGAACAACTAAGCCCGTGTGCCACAACTACTGAAGCCTGCGTGCCTAGAGTTCATGCTCTACAACAAGAGAAGCCATCGCAATGAGAAGGCCACACACCGCAATGAAGAGTAGCCCCCGCTCGCTGCAACTAGAGAAAGCCCCTGTACAGCAATGAAGACCCAACACAGCCAAAAATAAATAAATAAATAAATAAATAAATAAATTTATTAAATAAATAAAATAAAATAAATAAAAGCTTTGCTTTAAAGAAAAAAAGAGAAAAACCTCAGGAAACCTCATTTCTAATCCTGGATTTCCCACTAGCTGCATGATTTTGGTTTTTTCACTTTCTTGGAAAATTTTTTTTTCTCATATGAAAAATGTCATATTGGTTAGACTACTTTAATCATACATTTATTCATCCATTCATTCTTTCAACACACATTTATGGAATGCCAGTTTGTGTAAGGGGTTGAAATGCATAAAGCAATTGATTTATCAGATCATTAAATTTCTAAAATTCTGTGACTGTACAAGTGTCTTTATAGGTACAGGCATTAAAAATGAATCACTAAACTAAAACTATTTCCTGAGTTTGGCTTTATAATTTTTAATTATATTTTATTCCAAAAGGAAAAATTAGTTATTATATTTATATTAGGTACTTAGACTCCCACCTTTATTTTTTAATCAGAAGAACAAATTAATTAAGCTATTTCAGCTTAATTCTTCAGCAAGGACTAAGTCTTGATTCCAGTGCACATTAGCTTTTTCTATTGGATTTATTAGATGATGATTTTTTAAATATCTGATTTTAATAAACCCCAATATTATAAGCAGAGGCTTTAATAAATACCACCATGTATTTCTTCAAGTTTTCTTTTTTCTTGTCTCAGCGTAGAAAAGAAATACTGGCATTTTCTAAGATGTTCTCGCTTGGCTGATTTTGTGTGAGTATAAAATGGTTATAATTTGCCATACTTTTGTGGTTTATAAAAAGGGGGAAAATATGGCCTAATTTCTTGCAAGTACATGTGGCTTCTATATGGATATTTTGTGAGGATGGGAGTGATTGGCATGATCCATCTCTGACCCATAGACCCTTTCATTATATCTGAACGGCTGTACCTTGATGTTCTTATCTGGTGTCAGCTATTGCACTGTGTTCTCACTCTCCTTTTTGGCCTAACAGATGCATGAACTTGTAAGTTCAAACTGAGCCGTTATGTTTTAGAATGTCACATCACAGCATGGTCTTCCTGCAGCTGCAACTGCTGCTTCCTGTCTGTTGGCTGCAACAACATGTTGCTTGAGTTTGGACATCAGTGGGTTCTTGGTGTTTGTGCTACTGCCAGGGTGGGCCAGATATTCAGCAAATGGTTTCGTAATGAGATTGGATTCCTTTGCTTAAAGTTGTCCATACTTTTGACTTCTGACTTGCTTTTGTTTTAAGAAATAGTTATTTGTATTTAGACAAAGAGAAATCATATATTACTTCAGGTGTTTGACTTAGAGATTCATTGGAAAGCCTAGGGATGGGCGCTATGTTTTGGAGAAGCTAATGGTCAATTTTGAAATCGATCAAGATTCATGATGGGAGCACCTTGGTACCTTCATTGACTGTATAAATATTTTTTATTGTCAGTTTCCAGTCCAGAGCTATTCTAGTGGTGTGGGAGATAGATGAATGAACTTAATGATGACACAAATTTGACAAAACAATTAATATAAAAGAAGACAAATCCTATATGTAATTAACTATAAATACAAGATTTAAAAGTATAAGTGATAGAAGAGAGGTACATGTAAGTGTTCAAGAAGTTCAGAGAATGAAGAAATAACTTCTAGTTAAGGGGCCAGAGGAGGCATAGAGGAAGGACACTAGAGATTGATTTTGGACTTTAAGTAGGTGTTGAGGTTGCAATCCAGATGGGGAATAATGTGAGCAAATGTACAGAAATAAGGAAATCCTCAGTATATACTGAGAGCAATGACTAAAAGTAAGGTAGTCTTACCACTAAATTATTAAGTGTTGGAAATGAAGCCTTACTGTTTTTGTAGCTGTGTTTTGGCATTTCTTCCTTTTTAAAATTTATTTATTTATTTATTTATTTATGGCTGTGTTGGGTTTTTGCTGCTGCACGTGGGCTTTCCCTAGTTGTGGTGAATGGGCTTCTCACTGCGCTGGCTTCTCTTCTTGCAAAGCACAGGCTCTAGGAGTGTGGGCTTCAGTAGTTGCAACACACGGGTCATAGAGTGTGCAGACTTCAGTAGTTGTGACACGCAGGGTCAGTGGTTGTGGCTTGTGGGCTCTGGAGTGCAGGCTCAGTAGCTATGGTGCACAGGCTTAGTTGCTCCACAGCATGTGGGTTCTCCCCAGACCGGTGCTCAAACCTGTGTCCCCTTCACTGGCAGGCAGATTCTTAAACACTGTACCACCAGGGAAGTCCCCTTTTTTTTGAGGGGGGGCATTTCTTCATTTTAAAAATATGCCAGAACTCAAACACTGGAAACATTCAACCTCTGAAATGCCAGACCTGAGCTCAAATTTTCCTCCAGTCCTAGAAAGAGCAGTTTCTTCTGTTCAAGTTTGATTTTTCACTTGTCATATTCCTCCTATTTCCTTCTGCTTTCTCTGAAACGATAACCTTATTCTATTAGCTGAGCTATCTCTTCTGTTTTTTTTTTTTATTTCTAATGGCTCATCTACAGTATTTTATACACATAAGCCTCTCCCAATGTAAAAATAAAACAGATTCCTCTATCTATGGCTTTCACTTTCTCTTCTTTCTTTAAAGGTAAATTTACCAAATGTCTTATTTACTTGTCGTCTCCATTTTCTTCCCTATATTTACTCCTCAACTCCCTGCAACCTGATTCCCTTACTCATGACTCCATTCAAAGTTCCTGGCCAGTGGAAATTAGGTGGAAATATTGTATGCAGTGTTCAGAAAACACTCTTACAGGAAAGGGGTATTCCTTCTATCTTTCTTTCATGCTTGCTGGAATGCAGGTATGATGACTGGAGCTCAAGCAGTTATCTTGGCCTATGAAGTAAGGTCCATGGCTTGGGAATGATGGAGCAGCCCATGGAAGGAGCCTATATTCCTCATGACTTTGAGAAGCTACTCTAGCTACCCTGAACTGTTTGCCTTTGGAAAGAGAAATAAATTTCTTTTTATTTAAGCTGCTGTTATTTTGGATTTTCTGTCACTTTTAGCTACACCAACTTCTAACTAACATAATGAGTAATGTTAAGCCTTCTTTTAAGGCTTATAATATTACTTATGCACCAGTGATTCCCAAATCCAGGTCACTGTCTTCCTCCTGAACTTCAGTTGATTCAGGATTTCCTGCTGAATTTATCCCCATGTGTACCCATGCACATCTCAAATTCAGCGTGTTTAAAGATGAAGTTATTTTTTCTAATTCCCTTCCTATGTTTTCAATCTCAGTTAATGTGACCCAGAACAGACATTAAACAGGAATTATGAATTTGACCACCCCCTGAACTTTAACTGTCTTCTCTTCTTAATTTTTATTATTACAGACTTACTTTAGACCCTAATCATCATTCTCTTGCAATACTTCTATAATTTTCTAACTAATCTTTCTACTTCAAATCTTGTCACATCTCTAATCCATTTACTAATCTGTCACCACAGTTGTATTTCTGAATAGAAATCTGTTTTTTCTGAAAGAAATACTATCTTGCTTAAAATTCTTCCATGGCTTTACGTTACCAACTAGATGAAGTAGAATCTTCCTAGCATGGCTTGCAAGGCCCTCCATGAACTGTCTCGTGCCTACTTTCCCAGCTTTATCTCTACCAAATTGCCTTTCTGTTGCACATTATTCTTTCAGTATTTTTTCCCTGCCTTGATTACCTTTCCCCCATCTTCAGTTCTATATTTAGACTTTCTAAAAATTTTATCTTATTGAAGTATAGTTGATTTACAATGTTGTGTTAGTTTCTGCTGTACAGCAATGTGTATTATATATATATATATATATATATATATATATATATATATATATATATATATATATATATACATACATTCTTTTTAAAATATTTTTTCCATTATGGTTTATCACAGGATACTGAATATAGTTCCCTGTGCTATACAGTAGGACCTTGTTGTTTATCTATTCTATATATAATAGTTTGCATCTGCTAATCCCAAACTTCCAATCCATCCCTCCCCCACCTCCCTCCCCCTTGGCAACCACAAGTCTGTTCTCTATGTCTGTGAGTCTGTTTCTGTTTCATGGGTAAGTTCATTATGTCATATTTTAGATTCCACATATAAGTAATATCATATGGTATTTGTCTAGATTTAGACTTTTAATTGAATAATAGTATACACAGTCGTTTCAATTTTTATGTCCTTTCTGAAGACTTTTCTCACCAATGCCAAGGAGAATTGACCATTCTCTCATGTCTGCCTCACTTCACTCTCAGACTTCTATACTAATATACATAACACTGGAATATAATTGAGAGTAGAGAGTAGGTTATGTGCATCTTTGCATCTCAACACTTACCAAGGTGCCTGACAGAAGTATGTACCTAATAAATGTTTATTATATTAATTAATTGAGTGGATAATAGTAGCATTAGAAATGAGAAGTAAATTTTGATTAGGGGCATATGAAAGAGGGAAAATCAGCAGTGTTTAGTCACTGATTGGATGAGGGAGGTAAGGGAAAGAGAAAGGCCCAAGATTACCCTGCTATTTTAATCCTCAATAATGAGAGGATATGTTTATATACTAGGAAAATATGTAATGCAGGGAGGAATAAATTTGGAATGGAAGCTGAGATCTGTTTTGGGCATCTTAATTTTGATATGCTAGTGGTATAGACAAGTGAGAATTGGATGAAAATTTCCTGGAGTGTCACTAGATTCCCTGTACAATGAAAACATCCTCTCACTGGATTATTAATGGATATCACAGGATGTAATTGGTCAGTTTAGGCTGAGAGGAAACACTAGGAACCACAAGATTCACAAGACCGAAGAAACACGAGGCAGGATTCAGGTATGGACCAGGAAACAGGCATCATTGGGAATAAACAGTCTGGTTTCTTCCATCATGTAGGGCTCTCTGCCACTATGTCAGATTCACATGCGTAGCCACTATGCTTCAGATGTTTTATGTCAAAAGAGACTGTTGTAGTTTCAAACAGTTGTTTATATCTGATCCCAAGACACTTGATGACTAACCTCTAAACCTTTCTGTCAATAGCGAGAGTATAAAGGATTTGCTAAAAGTCCCCCTCTCCTAATATGAATAAATTCATGTATCAAAAAATTATTGCAAAAACTTGACAATGCAATCATAAGATGAAAACCAGAAACATCAAGAAAACCACAGATTGCTAGTTAGTGCTTCAGCTGCACTCGTTTTTGGCAAAAAATGCTAAATTAAGTAAAAAAATATAGAGATCATCATAGTAATATTATTCTCCAGCTTTTTATAAGAAAGAAAAAAGGAAAACAAATAAGCAAACAATCCCAGTTTAGTTCCTAGGAATTATTCACAGAGACTTTTGCAGCAGCCTGCCAGGAAAATCTCTTCTCAGAATTATTGTCACTTTTTCATGAGAATATCTGAAAAATCAATCATCTCCAAGTTGAGCCAGAATTCAATAAATGGATTCAGTGAATTAAATGTTTACTTAACATCCTAAATCCCGAGGATAAAAATGAAAAGAGACACATTCCCTGACTTCAGGGAACTCACAGTTTAATGAAGGAATTCTATACCTAGGTTTAGAAATATTTTTAAAGCCAATCTTATCTCAAGAAGACACTTGCAGAAGGGCAATTATGCACACATATAACAGAACTGTGAACTTTGTGTTCAGAGCCCAGTAGTCTCGGAGTACTTACTATACCAAATGACATGAAAACTCCTCTGACTCTTGAATTGTTATCTTTTGGGGAGTTCATTGATCCATATCCAAGAGCTTTCCTGAGTTGAGATCCCAGCCTTACTAGAGGGTTAGCAAGAACAGCAGTTCCAAATAACTGGAAAAAGTCTAGATTCATGTTACCAAATAGACTATGTACTATTGGTACAACAGAGTTCTGGGTAAATTTTGAAGCAAAGATATATGTTCCAGGGAGCCATAGTTTCTGAAGTTCACAGCCTAGTGATTTGTTAGATATTTTGGATTAGCTGGATAAATGAGCTGCATATCTTGATTAGCTGGTTAACTGCACCAGGAGTTAGATATATGTTTTGAGATAATCATACGTTATTGCCATCCAACATGCTCTAAGGATTATTTATTTATTTATTTATTTATTTATTTCAACTGGTACTCAAGATATTTTATTTTGGCATATGGCTAGAGTTTGATTTCATCTATCTTGTAACTTGATGAGGTAAGTTGCCTTTGTCCCCGTGCATTGTAGCCAATGCAGTGTCTCTACTTATAAAACATTAAAGGGTATGTCTCACTTTAAATATATTAAAAGAAACTCCAATTATACAATTTAAGATTTTTAATATCAGCCTTTGGTTCAATCTCTTGGCTTAATGTTTTCTGGAGGTCAAAAAGAATGGTTAACTATCTATATTGACTGCAGAGAAAGCTACCGTTCATTCTAACCTACATTTGTAGGTTTTTAGGAAGGTATTCCTGGCAATTGCTGCAGTTGGCTTCTTCAAATTTAATGGGAACCAAGATTCAGAGCTGGTTTTGAGGGACCAGTGGGAAGAGTCTGGAAAATAGCCATTGGTTAAGCTGAACCTGGCCCAGATACTTTAAAGTCTTGGGGACATATTTAGATAAGGATTATTTCTTAACTTATCAAGTCACTGTCAGAGGAAGAGGCCAGAATAAAAGAGGAGATGAGGATCAGAAAGGTCAGAGCAAATCAAGCACAGAGAATTGCTAGGTGTCAGGCAATAAGCTGGGCATAAGAACAAGAATGAGGTTTGAGGAGTGCGTAAGTACCATTTATTGAGGCATTTTCCTAAGTCCTGAACACATCACCTTGTTTATTTTCACTTTGCCTTATATTTTTTTTAAAAAAATTACTAGTGATAAATTGAGTTAGAGTGGTTAAACAATTTGCCCAAATTCCATAACTAAAAATTGGTGTCGGTGAGATTGAAACCTAAATCTGCTTGCCACCAGAACTACTGCTCTTAACTAAGAATTCTGAACTGTCAAAAAGTTGAACGTGTGATCTGGAACACAGTAGATTGTAATGACCTATATGGGAATAGAATCTAAAAAAGATTGGGTGTATGTGTATATGTATAACTGATTCACTTTGCTGTATAGCAGAAACTAACACAACATTGTAAATCAACTATACTCCGATAAAAATTAATTTAAAAAATAAAATAAGGGCTTCCCTGGTAGCGCAGTGGTTGAGAGTCTACCTGCCAATGCAGGGGACACGGGTTCGTGCCCCGGTCCGGGAAGATCCCACATGCCACGGAGCGGCTGGGCCCGTGAGCCATGACCGCTGAGCCTGCGCATCCGGAGCCTGTGCTCTGCAACGGGAGAGGCCACAACAGTGAGAGGCCCACGTAATGCAAAACAAATAACTAACTAACTAACTAACTAAATAAATAAAAATAAAAATAAAACAGTAAAAAAAAAGAGAATCAGACTGATGAGCCAATTCAAGGGTCTAAGAGAAAAGAGTTAGGAGAGGAAAGAGAAGCACTTTGCATACTTCAGGCATAGGGTCCGGGAGGGTAGAGGAGAGGCAAATCTATGATAACATGGAGAGTTTCTGGGGTGTTAAATATCCCTTCCACTTAACTTGCAGGTTAACATCTGCTAAATATTTTTCTTTTTATAGTTGTGGTTTGAATTATTAATGTGATTCTGATACTGTGATTGGGAGTTATTGAAACTAGAATTTGGGGGCATAGGGAAAAATACAATCTTTACCTGAATGGGAAATGTCAAGATAGCTTTATAGTAACTCAATGGGCTTTTTTTCTGGGGGGAGAGGGAGATGAGGGGAGGACTATAGCAAGTAATGGTGTTATAAGTTCTGGATCTTAAGAAGGAATTTCTGTAGTCATCTAAATAAGATTTCCCTTTCAGAATGAAATCTGTGTATGGACAGGATTGCATTCTGTACCTTTCCATATTCATCAGGTTCTGGTTTCATGTCTTATTTCCTTTGAAGAAGGTGATTATGGGACAGTATCCATGTTATCATATGGATCTGTGCACGGCCCATTAGAAATATTGTCCTGATAAGACTCTCCAAAACTTATTTTATTGAATTTAGAAATGTTTGCATGTTTCAACATGTATGATGAGTCAGTGTAGGTAGGAGGTACACAGATGTCTTTCATTATGGGATTATCGTTTCATAGTGCTCACCACTTCCCTCAGATTGCATCAGCTCTAAGAAACTTCCGTGTGTTGTTTGCGTTTAACTGCTTGTTTACATTTCACAGCAATGATTTTTGTTACTCTTGCTTTTTTTAAACTCTAAAATATTCCAGCTTCTGTTATGATATTTCTTACCCTCCTAGGAGCACTATCAGGATTACACACCTATGCACATCCCTAGATGTTTTAAAGATGACAATTCTGCTACTGGTGATCACTATCAGTATGTACTTGCTACTAGGATGTAAACTTCCAATACTTTGTAGATTCCTGTGTTCCTGTAGATTCCTGTGTTAAGAATAGAATGGTGAGCAAGATAGACTGGCTCTGTGTACGTCACCTCTGTCATATTTCTTTATTCTTCTTGGACTCAAAGTTGATGTTTAATGAAGCTTGGCCAAATAATTGGTTGCATTGAACTGGGGGAGGTCTACAATCACGATATAATCTATCAGTTATCCATATAGGTGTAGGCTATGGCTGAAATCATTCTACGCAGTGACTAGTCCAGTGTTTCTCACAGGGTGAGTTTCTTGCACTATCTGCATTAGGATCCCCTGGGATGCTTAATGAAAATGTAGATTTTCTGCTCTTTCCCCAAAGGTCTGGTGCAGTGCTTGGAATTTGCACATTAACAAGCTCTTCACTTGATTCCATCACACCTCAATAACTGTGATACTAGGCAATATTTATTGAGTACTTTTTATACCAGGCATTATGTTAAGCACACACACACACATATATAATTTAATTCTCATAACAACCTATGATATAGGGTATTTTTGTTGCTATTAGGAGAGGACTCTAAAGCACAGAAACATTAAGAAACTTTTAGAACCACTAGTGATTCTATCTGAAGGGAGCAGAATATGCCACCCTAAAATATGTCATTTTGGTATATTGATTATTTTGAATTAAAGTTACTTAAGAAGCAGCCAGTGCAAGAAAGACACTCTGACCCTCCTTTGTCCTTCTGAAAGCAGGAAATAAATCTCCCATGTGAAAGGTACCCTTCCTGTACCAGGAAAGTAGAAAGCATTCTTCTCACCAGAGACAGGGAATTTAGAACCATGAAGGCTGTATAAACAAACCTTGCTACTTCTTCACTAATTTACTACCTGAAGCCCAAACTTGTTTGTCTTGTCAGTTCTTCACAAATTCATTGTTTCTTTGTCTAAAAGGTGTAAAAGCCGCCTGCTTTGGGCGCTTCTTGGAATGTCATATTTCTGTGAGCTCTCTCATACCTATGAAACTAAATTGGTTTTTCTCCTGTTTATGTCTTTTGTCAATTTAATTATTAGACCAGCCAAAGAATCTAGAAGGGAAGAAAGGAGAAGTCTTCCTCTCTTACAGATACCTTTTGTTGAATTTACTTGGTATCAAATTATGCAGGTAGTTCATTCAAAAATTCAGTAAGCCTGACCACTTTGGTGTCAAATAGATATGCTTCTTATCTCAAAGATCAGAGCCCCATCCTTCGGTGCTTCTATTATGAGAGGCTGGGAGTGACAACAATCTTGTCAGTGGGAAGTCTATGGTAGGGTCTGATGATTTGTGTATTTACTGATCTTTTCTACCTTTCTTAACACCCTAAAAAGAGGGTAATGAAAAACTGCTGGGATATTTTCAGCAAGTAGGATTTGGGTTTCTTCTGCACGCAGGTAATTTCTTTCAGATGTGTATGCTCTTAAGAAGTTTAAACTGTTAGTGATCAAATGGAGTAAAATAGGGTACTTGCCCAACATCTTATCATATATATTGCTGAGTAATCAGACCAAAACATAATTGAAAAAAACAGATTGCCAGTTCTTAAATATTGATATTTTAAGGCAGTAGGGTATAATGGAAATGACACTTGATTCTGTGGCTCTATGACCTTGGGAGGACAGTTGATTTGAGGATCAGACATGAGATCATAGTTGTTATATATGAGATTGATCCCTACAGCTTAGATCAGTTTCTAGTTCCATCTGCATACAGCACCCAAAAAAGGAAGTATTCAGAGTCCTCCCCTTTGCATATACAGAAGACAAGTACAACATTTTAATGTGTCTCATTAACAAAGAACACATGTTGAATTGGAAGCAGATTTGACTAAAAGATGGAAAGAAGGGTAAAAGGAAACACCATGCCTACTAATCTCTCTCATTAAGTATAGAATTCATTAGAAAGAAATTCATGGAAAAAATAATTTAAGGGTATATATTGATAAAATCATTTGGTGATGTGCTCTTCATTTTGACTAAGAACAGCTTTAATTACCAAATTGATTAAGAATAGCTATAATCTAGGTTCCTTGCACAATAAAGTAGAATTGCTACATTGTCCCTTATTTATTCTTGCTTGTTGTATCTTCTTTAAAATAATTCTCTATGTATGCTGATCAGATCTTGGAGTTCTTTGGGATATTTTAAGATTGTTATATGGATAGTTATTTAATTTAGAAAGATTAAATCAAGAAAACTTTGTTCTATCCTGATTGTTAGTGCCTGGGAAATTAAATGCACTAAGAAATGAAAGTCATTTTGTATTAATAAACACACCAGATAAGAGTCAAAGACATAGTAGTGTGAACTTTAAAAAATAAAATGAAGTATACTCTGTAAAAGAAAAATCGATTTGCAGAGTATGAAAACAAAATCATTAATATTGTTTTTTTTTAAATCTTTATTGGAGTATGATTGCTTTATAGTGGTGCATTAGTTTCTGCTTTATAACAAAGTGAATAAGTTATACATATACATATGTTCCTATATCTCTTCCCTCTTGTGTCTCCCTCTTTCCCACCCTCCCTATCCCACCCCTCTAGGTGGTCACAACCAACCGAGCTGATCTCCCTGTGCTATGCAGCTACTTCCCACTAGCTATCTATTTTACGTTTGGTAGTGTATATATGTCCATGCCACTCTCTCACTTTGTCACAGCTTACCCTTTCCCCTCCCCATATCCTCAAGTCCATTCTCTAGTAGGTCTGCGTCTTTATTCCTCTCTTACCCATAGGTTCTTCATGACATTTTTTTTCTTAAATTCCATATATATGTGTTAGCATACTGTATTTGCCTTTCTCTTTCTGACTTACTTCACTCTGTATGACAGACTCTAGGTCCATCCACCTCATTACAAATAGCTCAATTTCTTTTCTTTTTATGGCTGAGTAATATTCCATTGTATATATGTGCCACATCTTCTTTATCCATTCATCCGATGATGGAAACTTAGGTTGTTTCCATCTCCGGGCTATTGTAAATAGAGTTGCAATGAACATTTTGGTACATGACTCATTTTGAATTATGGTTTTCTCAGGGTATATGCCCAGTAGTGGGATTGCTGGGTCCTATGGTAGTTCTATTTTTAGTTTTTTAAGGAACCTCCATACTGTTCTCCATAGTGGCTGTACCAATTCACATTCCCACCTGCAGTGTAAGAGTGTTCCCTTTACTCCACACCCTCTCCAGCATTTATTGTTTCTAGATTTTTTGATGATGGCCATTCTGACCGGTGTGAGATGATATCTCATTGTAGTTTTGATTTGCATTTCTCTAATGATTAATGATGTTGAGCATTCTTTCATGTGTTTGTTGGCCACTGTTGTGGCCTCTCCCGTTGCAGAGAACAGGCTCTGGACACACAGGCTCAGCAGCCATGGCTCACGGGCCCAGACAGACTCTCAATCACTGTGCCACCAGGGAAGCCCCATGTGTTTGTATTTTTTACAGATCTTTTCCTGTAATTGATATCTAGTCTCATAGCGTTGTGGTTGGAAAAGATACTTGATACAATTTCAATTTTCTTAAATTTACCAAGGCTTGATTTGTGACCCAAGATATGATCCATCCTGGAGAATGTTCCATGAGCACTAGAGAAAAATGTGTATTCTGTTGTTTTTGGATGGAATGTCCTATAAATATCAATTAAGTCCATCTTGTTTAATGTATCATTTAAAGCTTGTGTCTCCTTAGTTATTTTCATTTTAGATGATATGTCCACTGGTGAAAGTGGGGTGTTAAAGTCCCCTACTATGAATGTGTTACTGTCGATTTCACCTTTTATAGCTGTTAGTATTTGCCTTCTGTATTGAGGTGCTCCTAGGTTGGGTGCATAAATATTTAAAATTGTTATATCTTCTTCTTGGATCAATCCCTTGATCATTATGTAGTGTCCTTCTTTGTCTCCCTAATAGTCTTTATTTTAAAGTCTATTTTTTCAGATATAAGAATTGCTACTCCAGCTTTCTTTTGGTTTCCATTTGCATGGAATATCTTTTTCCATTCCCTCACTTTCAGTCTGTATGTGTCTCTAGGTCTGAAGTGGGTCTCTTGTGGACAGCATATATATGGGTCTTTTTTCTGTATCCATTCAGCCAGTCTGTGTCTTTTGGTGAGAGCATTTAATCCATTTACATTTAAGGTAATTATCGACATGTATGTTCCTATTCCCACTTTCTTAATTGTTTTGGGTTTGTTATTATAGGTCTTTTCCTTCTGTTGTGTTTCTTGCCTAGAGAAGATCCTTTAGCATTTGTTGTAAAGCTGGTTTGGTGGTGCTGAACTCTCTCAGCTTTTGCTTGTTTGTAAAGGTTTAAATTTCCCCATCAAATCTGAATGAGATCCTTGCTGGGTAGAGTAATCTTGGCTGTAGGTTTTTCTCCTTCATCAGTTTAATCTTTATTCTTTTTTTTTTTCTTTGCGGTACGCGGGCCTCTCACTGTTGTGGCCTCTCCCGTTGAGGAGCACAGGTCCCAGACACGCAGGCTCAGCGGCCATGGCTCATGGGCCCAGCCGGTCCGTGGCATGTGGGATCCTCCTCGACTGGGGCACAAACCCATGTCCCCTGCATCGGCAGGCAGTCTCTCAACCACTGCATCACCAGGGAAGCCCCCTTGCTGGTTTTAATATATTTTCTTTGTGTTTAATTTTTGACAGTTTGATTAATATGTGTATTGGCGTGTTTCTCCTTGGATTTATCCTGTATGGGACTCTCTGTGCTTCCTGGACTTGATTAGCTACTTCCTTTCCCATATTAGGGTACTTTTCAAGTATAATCTCTTCAAATATTTTCTGAGTCCCTTTCTTTTTCTCTTCTTCTTCTGGAACCCCTATAATTTGAATGTTGGTGCATTTAATGTTGTTCCAGAAGTCTCTGAGACTGTCCTCAGTTCTTTACATTCTTTTTTCTTTATTCTGTTCTGCAGTAGCTATTTCCACTATTTTATCTTCCAGGTCACTTATCCGTTCTTCTGCCTCAGTTATTCGGCTATTGATCCCTTCTAGAGTATTTTTAATTTCATTTATTGTGTTGTTCATTGTTGCTTGTTTCATCTTTAGTTCTTCTAGGTCCTTGTTAACTGTTTCTTGCATTTTGTCTATTCTATTTCCAAGATTTTTGGTCATCTTTACTATCATTATTCTGAATTGTTTTTCAGGTAGCCTGCCTATTACCTCTTCATTTGTTAGGTCTGGTGGGTTTTTATCTTGCTCCTTCTCCTGCTGTGTGTTTTTCTGTCTTCTCATTTTGCTTATCTTACTGTGTTTGGGGTCTCCTTTTTGCAAGCTGCAGGTTCGTAGTTCCCATTGTTTTTGGTGTCTGTCCCCAGTGGCTAAAGTTGGTTCAGTGGGTTGTGTAGGCTTCTTGGTGGAGGGGACTAGTGCCTGTGTTCTGATGGATGAGCCTGGGTCTTGTCTTTCTGGTGGGCAGGTCTACGTCTGGTGGTGTGTTTTTGGGTGTCTGTGAACTTATTATGATTTTAGACAGCCTCTCTGCTAATGGGTGGTTTGTGTTCCTGTCTTGCTATTTATTTGGCATAGGGTGTCCAGTACTGTAGATTGCTCATCGTTGAGTGAGGTTGGGTGTTGGTGTTGAGATGGAGATCTCTGGGCGATTTTCACCATTTGATATTACATGGAGCTGGGAGGTCTCTTGTGGACCAGTGTCCTGAAGTGGGCTCTCCCATGACAGAGGCACAGCACTGACTGCTGGCTGCAGTACCAAGAGCCTTTAATCCACTCGGCTCAGAATAAAAGGGAGAAAACATAGAAAGAAAGAAAGAAAGAAAGAGGATAAAAGAAAATAAAATAAAGTAAGGTAAAATAAAATAAAGTTATTAAAATAAAAAAGATATTAAGAAAAAAAATTGTTAAGTAAAACAAAAACAAAAAAACAGACTGATAAAACCCTAGGACAAATGGTGAAAGCAAAGCTATACAGACAAAATCTCACACAGAAGCATACACATACACTTTCACAAAAAGAGGAAAAGGGGAAAAAATAATAAATTTTGTTCTCAAAGTCCACCTCATCAATTTGGGATGATTCATTGTCTATTCAAGTATTCCACAGATGCAGCGTACCTCAAGTTGATTGTGGAGATTTAATCCGCCGTTCCTGACACTGCTGGGACAGATTTCCTTTTCTCTTCTTTGTTCGCACAGCTCCCGGGTTTCAGCTTCGGATTTGGCCCGTCCTCTGCATGTAGGTCACCGGAGGGTGTGTGTTCTTCGCTCAGACAGGACAGGGTTAAAGGAACTGCTGATTCGGGGGACCTGGCTCACTCAGGCCTGGGGGAGGGAGCGGTACGGATGCGGGGTGAGCCTGCGGCGGCAGAGGCTTGCGTGACGTTGCACCAGCCTGAGGCACTCCGTGCGCTTTCCCGGGGAAGTTGTCCCTGGATCCCGGGACCCTGTCAGTGGCGGGCTGCACAGTTTCCCCCGAAGGGAGGTGTGGAGAGTGAGCTGTGCTTTCACACAGACTTCTTGGTGGCTGCAGTAGCAGCCTTAGCATGTCATGCCCGTCTCTGGGGTCCACGCTGTTAGCCGCGGTTCGCGCCTGTCTCAGGAGCTCCTTTAAGCAGCACTCTTAATCTCCTCTCCTCGCGCACCAGGAAACAAAGAGGGAAGAAATAGTCTGTTGCCTCTTCGGCAGGTCCAGACTTTTTCCCGGACTCCCTCCCGGCTAGCCGTGGTGCACTAACCCCTTCAGGCTGTGTTCACGCCACCAACCCCAGTCCTCTCCCTGCGCTCAGACCGAAGCCCAAGCCTCAGCTCTTAGACCCGCCCCAGAGGGGGAGCAGACAAGCCTCTCGGGCTGGTGAGTGCTGGTCGGCACCGATCCTCTGTGCGGGAATCTCTCCACTTTGCCCTCTGCACCCCTGTTGCTGTGCTGTCCTCCGTGGCTCCGAAGCTTTCCCCTTTCGCCACCCACAGTCTCCACCCATGAAGGGGCTTCCTAGTGTGTAGAAACCTTTCCTTCTTCACGGCTCCCTCCCACTGGTGCAGGTCCTGTCCCTATTCTTTTGTCTGTGTTTATTCTTTTTTCTTTTGCCCTACCCAGGTATGTGGGGAGTTTCTTGCCTTTTGGGGGGTCTGAGGTCTTCTTTCAGCGTTCAGTAGGTGTTCTGTAGGAGTTGTTCCACGTGTAGATGAATTTCTGATGTATCTGTGGGGAGGAAGGTGATCTCCACATCTTACTCTTCCACCATCTTCCCCTTTCCCAATATTGTTTTTTTTTTTTTGTTTTTGTTTTTTTTTTTTTTTTTTTTTTTTTTTGCGGTATGCGGGCCTCTCACTGTTGTGGCCTCTCCCATTGCGGAGCACAGGCTCCGGATACGCAGGCCCAGCGGCCATGGCTCACGGGCCCAGCCGCTCCACGGCATATGGGATCCTCCCAGACCGGGGCACGAACCTGTATCCCCTGCATCGGCAGGCGGACTCTTAACCACTGCGCCACCAGGGAGGCCCCCAATATTGGTATTTTTGATGAGTGATTCAACAGGGTCTGTTTTGGATGACTGAAAATATTCAAGGGAGTGACATCTCTTGTATTTAAGTAAGAATATCATATAAATTTAATATCATATATAGGCAAACTTATGCCTCATAACTAGAGATTAATTTTCCTTCCGGGACACCTGACAATTGGAATTCAGAATTGCTTTATAGTAACTGATATAAAGGAAATTGTAGGTCTTAACATTTTGGCTCTACACATCAACATAAGTAAGACTGTAACTCACTTAACGACCTTTCCAGAAGTAAAACAGAACAAAATAAGATTAATGTTGATATTAGAAGGGATAAATTGTATATGCAGACTCTATAAAGGATTGATATACTTGAGGATGTTAATTATATATGATGTCAAACAAAACAGTTGGTTGAAAAATTTATAAAATTAAACTATTTTGTGTACTATAAAACAAAAAAAATAAAATTTGTTTTGCTGCATTAAATCTTTAAAAAAATTGAATTTCCTCAGTAGGTATGTGTAGACATGATATAAACTACATGAGAATTCCTACTACATATTAATACATATTTTAAAGCTGCAATAATTAACACAGCTGGGCACTGGAGAAGAACTAGGCAAGAAATAAATGGATTACAATAAAGAGTCCATAAATAGACCAAATTAATATATGGAAATTTGATATATATTAAAGCTGTCATTTCTCGGCAACAGAGAAAGGATAAGTGGTTTTGAGACAAGAGGAAAAGAGAGAAACATTGATTCTTACCTCTTGGTTTGCACCAAAACAAATTTCAGATGAATCAAATACTTAAAACACAAGATAAATCATGAAAGCACTGAAAAAAAAAAGAGTGAATTTATAATCTTGAAGTTTGATAGACCTTTATGACTAGGGCATAAAACCCAAAAGCCATACATTTGAATATATAAAAATTAAAATACAAAAAATTAAAATACATTATAGTGCAAAAGTGAACAAAGTCTAAAAACCAAACTGGGAAAACAATTGCTATACATATGATAGAGGGCAATTTTTTAAATTTACAAGATATATTTATATACCAATAAGCAAAATGATGGACAACAAAATAATAAAATTGGCTATAGAGAGAAATAGGCTGCTTACAGTAAAGGAAATATAAGTTTAGAAGAGACATATGGAATGATGCTCAACTTTGTTCATAATTAAAGAAATGCAAAGTAAAACAGTAATGTAATTCCATGTCTCATGTATCAGATTTGAAAAGGTTAATAAAAATCATGATTAAAAAACATAATACCTATTATTGGAAGCAGGTGCTCTATGTATGATTGATAGTAGTATAAATTGGGACAGCATTTTTAGAGAGCAATTTTGCAATATCTATTAAAATTCAAAACTACTTGACTCTCTCAATTCTACTATTAAGATTTTAACTAAATGATAAACTCATAAAAGTGTGCCACATATGCCCACAGGGATGTTTATTGCAGTGTTATCTGCAGTAATAGCAAACTGAAAAACTTAAATGTCCATCAATAGGGAATTAGTTAAATAAATTATGGTATAGTAATATAATGCAGCAGTAGAAAAATGAATTAGATCTGCTTATGCAGATATGGGATGATATCTAAGATACGTTATTAAATGAAAATAGTAAGCCACAACATACTGTGATCCCATTTGGGTAGTGAGTGGGTGGTCCAAGAATGCCACAGGGAGCTCTTTTTGGGTTGCTGGGCTACCTGGGGACCACTTTTACCCAAAAGGCAGTTGCAAGGGCAACTCTACAATCCAAGCTCCCATTGGCTTAATAGCTTCTCCCCAAAAGGAGGGTTTGTAACTTACTGGGGGTTCCAGGCTTTCTAGGTGCTGGGCATCTGGTGTTTCATTAATTGACCAATTTGAATTTCTCTTCAAAAGGCAACAGGTCCAAATCGTTTTTACAAAAAATTCAAAAGGAGAAAGCTCCCATTTTACAAATAATTCCTGTTATTTCAAAAAGGTAAAATTTCCCTGATTGATTTTTTGCAGATAACCATAATATCAAAACTGATAAACACAAGAAAAGAAGAGTAGGTCAGTGGTTCTCAATGCTGGGTGAACAATATAATCATTTGGAGAGCTTTTGAAAAATGCTCGTGCCTATGTCCCACCAAAGAGTTTCTGATTTTTTTTTTTTGAGCTATGACATGGGAATTATTTCTAATGTTCTACAGGCCAATGTTCCTTATTCTTGTAATGCCAGGTTCTAAATGAAATACTAACAAATTGAATCAGTTCATTAAAGGAATAATACACCATAATTGCAAACAATTTATTCTAGGGAAATAAAGATGCTTCAACATGAGCAAATCTATGAACATAATTCATTACCCCCCAAAACTGAAGGAGAAAGACCATATAGTTTTATCAGTAAATGTGTAAATGCTATTTACTAAAATTCAATCAGCATTTCTAAGACCATCTCTGGGTATATTTGGACTAGAAACACATTATCATGGTAAAACTACTTATCATAAACCATAGAAAAATTATTGTAAAATGAGGTATACTAAGAATTCATTAAATTCCCATTAAAGTTAGGATCAAGTCAGGAATGCTCATTTTAAGCAGTAGTAAATATTATTTTGGAGATCTGGCTAATGCACTGAGACAGTGAACAAGTGATACAAATTTTGGAAATAAAAAGACATATATAAGCATTTCATGCAATTGTTCTTTTAAAATGATTTTTTTAAAATTTTTAATTTATTTTTTGGCTGTGTTGGGTCATCATTGCTGTGCGTGGGCTTTCTCTAGTTGCGGCAAGAGGGGGTACTCTTCATTGCAGTGTGCAGGTTTCTCATTGTGGTGGCTTCTCTTGTTGCGGAGCACGGGCTCTAGGCATGTGGGCTTCAGTAGATGCGGCACACGGGCTTCAGTAGATTCGGTGCATGAGCTCAGTAGTTGTTGTGCACAGGCCCAGTTGCTTTGCGGCATGTGGGATCTTCCTGGACCAGGGATTTAACCCGTGTTCCCTGCATTGGCAGGCAGATTCTTAACCATTATGCCACCAGGGAAGTCCCATGTCATGCAATTGTATGCCTAGAAAATCCAAAAGATTACAAAACATAGAAGTGTTTACAAGATAATTTTATAGAATAAAAGGATAAACTGTAACCATAGAAAATAAATAGCTTTTTTTAATACTAGGAATAAGCAGTTAGAAAACCAAATGGAAATATATCATATTCATAATAATTACAATAATATGAAATACCTGAGATTAAACCTAATAAAGAAACTATAGGACCTACGTGAAGATAGCTATAACTTCTTGTTGAAAGATTTAAAATAAGTCTTCCAAAATGGAAAGCTATACTGTATATTCTGTATAAAAATAATATTTAAAAATTTCAGTTATATCCCATACAAATGTAATACACCAAAACACGTGTAGGCACACATGTGCGTGCACACACACACACACTATTCTGAATGTTTTTTTTAATTGAAATCAGATGGAATTGTTTAAGTTCAGATGGAAGAATTACTGCCTGAGAATATTTAAGAAACCTATGAAAATAAGAATGCTTCATGGGGATTTGCTTTGTTGGATATTAATAAAACCATCAGAATAGATGGATAGATGATAGATAGATATTATCTGTCTACCTTGATGCTCTCCTTGAACAAACTTTAGTCAGTCTCCTCTAAGCCCTCTTCTCAATGAGGGCTTGAATTTGGGCTTTAGTGTCCCTCCTCATTGGGCCTGCATTGCCCAGTTTTAGAAAGAATCCTGCTAAGTTGGTTTAGAGAGAGTCCGCCACCCTTGATAGCTGACCAACTTCCTCATTTCCCACCATAACCCAGGTGATATCTCATCACCCTGGCCTGCCTTCACCAAAAATCCTATTAGGTCAGTATAGCAAGAATTCCCCGATCCTTGATGTCTCATCTTCGTAATTTTGTATCCATCAAGCCTCCTCCCACCCTGCAACCTGCTCCTTCCTATAAATCCCCACGTGTCCTTTGTGTATTTGGAACTGAACCCAGTTCTATATTGAGGTTTCTTTTCCCTTATTGCAATAGTCTTGAATAAAATCTATTTTTACTGCTTTAACCACTGTCAGGCTCTGGTTTTCTTTAACAATAGAAACTGGAGGGCATCAACAAATCCAGAAACAAACGTGAGTATACATATTGGAACTTAATATTTGACAAATATTGTCTTTTAATTTTGTATGGAAATGATGGTTCTCCAAAATAATGGTGTTGGCATAATTTGTTATCCATGTGGAGAAAAATAAATACATATTCTTATCTCACACACATATACAAAATTAATTCAAGATGGAATGATGATATAAATGTCAAGAAATAAATTATAGTACTATTAGAAGGAAGTTTAGTGGTTTTCAAAAAAATCTTTAGGTGAGAGAGGAACTACAGATGTCATAAATGAAATTTTTACTGACTTTTCTAGGTAAACAAAACTCATATCCTCCAAAAATAAAGTAAAATAAAAACCATGAACAATGTCAAAAGAAAACCAACTGAGAAAATATTTGCAATACTTGTAGTAGATTGCTATCCCTGATAGATGGAGGCCTTAATTAAAAAATAGAAAGTAAAAGTCAAATAATCTAAAAGAAAACTGGGCAAATAATATGAAGAAAAGATTCATTGGACAGGAAATGATGTAATTATTTGAACTTTTGAAACCATGTATATGCATAACTTATGTACAAATCACAGTATATTGTTGTTTTTCTGTCAAATGAATCATCCATAATGAAAATGTATATATTTCAGATATGGCTTATATCAGATCTGATTCTTCATTTAAGTCTGACTTTATGAAAGGTGTAGGAAGAATCTGGGAAGAAGACCCTGATTAACCAAGGAGAAGTTTGGCAGTTTTGATTTTGATATTTGAATTTATGGCAATATGTCCCCTATGAAAAGTTTAGACATACGAATGTTTCACAGTGATATTGTTTTAAACCCTCCCCAGTCATACCAACTGTTTTTTCAACACTTAACATGTGCAGCCCATGTGACTATGTGTACTTTATCTCATTTAATCCTCAGAGCAACTTATGAGTTAGGTACAATTATTATTTGTATACTAAGTATAAGAAGCTATGGCTCAGAGAGACTAAGTAACTTGCCCAATATCACATTGTGGTGAAGCAGGGCCTTGTACTAGGTTTTTCTGACTCTATAGCACATGCCCCTAACTTTTTAACTGCATGTGTTCTAGATGACAACCATATGGAAACCATACCATGTTCTCAGCTGGGTCTCTGAACTATTTATACATCAGTGCTTCTTCATTTTTTTTTTTTTTTAGCCTCATGTATCTTTTTGGGAATTTGATGAAATATATGAATCTACTATTGAGAAAGCTGAAAATATGTGTGCATACATGCAAACACACACATACTCACAACTTTGCATACAATTTCTAGGAAAACATGGCCCTCCTGAAGCCTACCCTGGATCCCCATGTTGTGAATCTCTGTTCTACTTGAGGAAGATCAGGAGATCTGGAAACACTGGTTTCACCATTCATATAAAAGTACAATTTTTAGGGGAACTGCATTGACCTATTTTTTAAGCTTCATATCTGACTTATTTTTACACAAATATAGAATAAAATGGAAGTTTGGGAGTCATTATTAAAAAAATTGGTTGGGGGATGACCAGCTAATGGAGAAATAAAAATTATTCCTGTGTGCTAGATCTTCATCTACCTAGAAAAGATGTGGAGCAATTCACATCTTTGAGTTGCTTGTTAATAGTAATGTCGGGAACACAAAATACTTTTGTTATAACTATATTACTACATACACAGTTCTACACCAAATAGTCCTCTTAAAGAGAATGGCTTTACCTACCTTTCTTATGTCTGGTTTAACCAAAGAATTACTTGCCAATCCTTAATATAGTTCTTGAAACCTCTAAGGGGTTCTTATACAAGCCTGATGCTGAAATAATGTATTTGCTGTGTGCACCATGTTGTTAAATCTAGTGGACAGGTACTTTAAAGATAGTTTGCCATTTCAGAAGAAAAACAATACCTATAACCTCATCAGTTATGATGGTTCCATTACTGACAGATGGGGCATACAGCCAGTAATTACACAACATATATGGTGAAGTTTGATTAACAAGAATGTCTTCTACACTGAACTCTAATACCCAGTTTGTGGTTAGTCATATAATTGATAAGAAAATCTAGGACAGTGTGATGTTCTTGTTGAGAGTGAATAATGGTAAAAGCTCCTCAAAGCAGTAACAAGTGTGAGTTATTGAAAGTGATGGGATTTTAAAAAGCATGTAGGTAGTAATATATCCCTTTGTGTTAACTGAGAATGGATGAAAGTACAGGCTTGATGAACAGGCATCAATTAAATAGTCTGTTAGTTTTGTTTTTGCTCTTTTTTCCTTCACACCTGTGTATCTTGCCAAAAAAATTCAGCCAAAACATTTATTCAGCAACACCGTTATATATCAATGAGTTTCCATTGACCTTGTGATTGCACGATTATATTGAAACATACAAAGAAGCACTGATAATCTCAGAATGAAGTATTCACTATAAAACAATTAACTGCATCTTATAAGCTTCTTACCACGTGTGATATGTCTGGCTGGGTCTTGGCTCAGATTGCTTGTGACATGGTCATCTATTTAAAAGTTGAACATGAAAGTGCCTTATTTCTGTGCACTTATGTGCACCAGAGGATTTTCTTCTGAAAAATGTACCTCAGTTTTGCTAGAATTTCAGTTTCACAGCTTCTATTTTACCTTTACTTAGGCCCTCATAATACTTTCATTGGTGAAACACTCTCTAAATTTTTGAATTTCCCAATTAATTACATATTTATTTTGGACCTAGAAAAAATCTCATCATATTGTGAAAACCTTAGTATAAAATCTCATACTCAGTCTCTTTCCAATAAGTCATTATTTATAGTCACTAAAGCACCTCTTGGCACCCTAGGTTGATGTCACTCAGAAAGTAGACTGAGTAGTGCATTCCTGTAGCCAGGAGTGTGTGATCAATGAGCATGTAAATGGAGGATTTTATAAAATAATCTTAAATTTCCATATTCCTATTTTGTTTGTTTGTTTGTTTGTTTTTAGTAGATTTTTAGAGAAGTTTTTTTTTTAAAGATTCTTGGATTTCTACATTAGACGTGTGCCTAGACCCCATAGGCTGCAGGTGGCTGCTGTTTTGATCACTGAGCCTTACTTAGTTTTTCCTAATCAAAAGCTCCTGTATGATATAACTGTATGACTCGCTGGCTCATTTCATCTCAGTGTCAGACAAAGCAACCCAGGCTCTGATGCACTGATGTTAAGGGATAGCCATTACTTTTCCTCTCCACATTTTATCATAGGCAAATGCTATTGCCGTGAAGATCACATTCATCCCATCACCTCTTTTTGGATATAATAATTGAACCCTTGCATGATAATACACTTATCACACTAGGCAAAAGCCAATAAAAAGTAGCTTTCTAGTACTATGACTATTTAGATATATCTCCTTAATCCTTACAAGCATAAGGTCAGACAATTGATATGACAACTCTCTGTGTATGTGTGTGTGTGTGTGTGTGTGTGTGTGTGTCTGTGTTTCTAGGCTTGAGACAGGTAAAAGGTCCTTTACATTCCTAAAGTAAATTTGCTACAGTAAAGAAATAGTGAGCAGATACAACCAAATGAACCATGGGTTAGATTTCTGAAGTTACGAAATGAGTCAAAATTTCCATTCTTCCCTGAAGCCTCAATGAACTTTTTCTTTGATGAAAGACCTGTAAAATTGCCCAGGTTTGTTTCTACTATTCTGGGAGCTAGCTGGTTACTTTAGTTTAAATTGATTCCCAAACTCTATTCTGTGTGCTGCATGAATTGAATTGAGTCCCAGATTATATTGAAGTTAAATGTCTGAAATGCAGTGCTGTACTTCCAACAGTGCATACTTGCTGGCTGCCCCCTTCACTCATAGACTTTTCAAAACTAATAATAAATGATTATAACTATGAGTAAGACATTTGTGAAAAGTGCACTAAACCAGGAATTAGGAGGCTAATATTCTGATCCAGACTTTGCCACTAACTGGATGGTTGTTTTAAGGCAAGTCACTTTCCTTCACTGGCCCCATATTATCTTTGGAAAAGAAGATATTTAGCGTTGATTAACATGAAAAAGAATGACAGAAATAGAGTCACAGATGTAGAAAACAAACTTATGGTTACCGGGGCGAAAGGGGAGGGGAGGGATAAATTGGGATATTGGGATTGGCATATACACACTACTACATAGAAAATGGATAACTAATAAGAACCTGCTCTATAGCACAGGGAACTCTACTCAATACTCTCTAATGACTATATGGGAAAATAATCTAAAAAAGATTGGATATATGTATCTGTATAAGTGATTCACTTTGCTATACGCCTGAAACTAACACAACATTGTAAATCAACTATACCCAAATAAAAATTTTAGAAGAAAGATTGAAATATGCCATTTGCAGCAACGTGGATAGACTTAGAGATTATCATACTAAGTGAAGTATGCCAGACAAAGACAAATATCATATATCACTTATATGTGGAATGTAAAAAAAGATACAAATGAACTTATACACAAAACAGAAATAGATCCACAGAATAGAAAACAAACTTATGGTTACCAAAGGGGAAGGGCAGGGAGGTATAAATTAGGCATTTGGGATTAACATATACTCACTACTATATATAAATCGATCACCAACAAGGACCGAGGTATAGCACAGGGAACTATAGTCAATGTTTTGTAATAACCTATAAGGGAAAAGAATCCAAAAAGAAATAGATATATATGCACGTATAACTAAATCACTTTGCTGTACAACTGAAATTAACACAACATTGTAAATCATCTACACTTCAATGAAAAAGAAAAAAAAGATTGTCAAACTGGCAAGAGAAAGAAAAGCAGATATATTACACACACATACACAAACAAAGATTTAGACTTTTTATGTTCCTTTTTTATCTCTGAATATCTGTGATCTATTGTTTTAAGACTACCTTTACAAGACAATAACATTTGTTATGGGGTACGGTTTTCAACATCTTTAGAAGAATATTTTCGATTTATTTACAGTTATAGCAGCCATTTTGAAGCCCTCTGTTCTTTTTTGTCATCTTGAGAAACAAATCAGCATTGAAGCATGATAATTATATCTTTTTTTAAACTTGCAGCTCTTTAGCAGTGCAGTAATAAATAAGATGACAGAATTTATTGACAAAAGAGAAATAGTTCATTGTTGTATGAGTTAATCTTCTTTCCTGTGATGCATTAATGTCCTTCCATAAAGAACATCCAATTTTGTTCTCACACTTCAGGAGAGAGGTTTAGAAAGTGTTTCAGACAATAATGCTTGTGTTTGAATCAGAATCAGAGGAATCTATAGAACAACCCAAAAGGAAATTTTTAAAAAAGAAATCACTATTCCAAAGGAAGGGTGCTGTGGTAGAGACGCCAGTTACTCAGTGTGAAAAGGCAAATAATTCATTTTTCTTTCTTACTTTTGTTTCCAGATTTCTTCAATTTGAGTGCCTCCTAAAGATATTGTTTATGCAAGCTGGAAGACATAAAGTTAAGACCTGTGGGTGATAAAGGTAAGATAAGAGGAATAATTTCAATTTATATGGCTGAGTTTTATAGGTTAGTTCATTCATTCATTCACTCATTCATCAAATATACCCAGTATATCTAATTGTCAAACGTCATGTTTTGACTTACATACAGTCCATATCAATGACTCTTGTTTGTTTTCTGCTCTTTTTTAAAAGTTCTGAGATGTATCTAGCTGTTAGAAAGGAATAGATGACAACTAAATCAATATTTTTGTGCTTACCACTAAGCCTTACCATTTTTTGGTATTTTATCCAGATGTTTTTTAAAAGAAGTAAAATATGAGAGATGTTTTTCCAGTTCCTATTACTTTCACTTATTCCCTCGAGGTGACCAACAGCCTTCATTTGATATATTTTCATATATATGCATGTACCTATACCAATTTATAAGATTGATTTTCATGTTTTAAAATTGTGTATAAATAGCATATAAATAATATCATTCTATCATTCTGCAACCTAATTTTTTTGCTCAAACTTATGTTTTTGAGCTTAAATCCATACTGATACAAGTAGCTCTACTTCTTGCATTTTAATTACTATGTTCCATTGTTTGAATATTCCACACTTTGTTCTCTTGTTGATGGATTTTAAATTCTTTTGATTTTTTAGGTATTTCTAACAGCTCTATGGGAAAAAGAAAAAAAATATTTTAGGGATATTTTTTACAAACGTGTGAGGTGTTTCTCTAGTTTTATACCTAGTACTGATATTGTTGGATCAAAGGGTATATCTATCATCAAATTTACTAGATATTGCCAAGTTGCCATCCAAATAATGTACAGATCTTCCTCGTATTATGATAGGGTTACATCCTGATAAATCCATCATTAGTTGAAAATATCGTAAGTTGAAGATGCACTTAATACACCTAACCTACCAAACATCATAGCTTGGCCTTGTCTACCTTAAAAGTGCTCAGAACACTTACATTAGCCTACTGTTGGGCAAAATCATCTAATGCGAAGCCTATTTTATAATAAAGTATTGAATATCTCATATAATTTGTTGAATAATATACTGAAAGTGAAAAACGGAATAGTTGTATGGGTTCAGAATGGCTGTAAGTGTATCGGTTGTTTCCCCTTGTGATCTCCGGGCTGACTGGGAGCTGCTGCTCACTGCTGCCACCCAGCATCACAAGAGAGTATTGCACTGCATATCACTAGCCTGGGAAAATATCAAAATTCAAAGTACAATTTCTACTGAATGTGTATCACTTTTGCACTATCTTAAAGTCAAAACTCATAAGTTGAACCATCATAAGTTGGAGACTTGTACATGCAGTTATTTACATTCTCAACGGTAGTGTATGTCTTCCCTTTGCCATACAACTTTACTAATGAGTGGTGGCTTAGGGTTTTCTTTACTTCTCTGTTCTCTGAATATTTCACATAAAATAGAGATTCTTGTTCCCTTGAATTTTTGATAAAATTCACCTGGTAAAATCACTAAGGGCTAGTGTCATTTTTTTTGCCAGGAGATTTTGTTATTATTGATATAATTTATTTAATGGTTATTGATTTATTCAGTCTTTCTGTTTTTATCAGTCAGTTTTGGTAATTTATAGTTTCTAAGCAATTATTCATTTTGTTGAAGGTTTCAAATTTATTGGTATAATATTGTTTATAATATATTCTTATGATTATTTAGCTCTGTTTTCTCTGCAGTTATATTTCCTTTTTGGTTTCTAATTTTTTAATGCATGACTTCTGTCCTTCTTTATTAGTTTTGTGAAACTCTTACCAGTCTTTTTATTTTTTTAAGGGAACCAGATTTTGTTTTTGTTAATTCTCAGTACTATTTGTTTTCTATTCCATTACTTCCTTCTGTTACATTTTTCTATAGGTATATTCTGTTAATTTTATAGCTTCCTTTTTACAACTTTTTTTTATTTTAACAAATGCATTTACTCCTCTAAATTTGTCCCAAATACCATTTTAGTGGTATCCCACAAAGTTTGCCAATTAGTATTTCTATTGGTCATTTCCAAAGATTTTGTATTTCTCATTGTCAGTCCTTTATAATGAGTAGAGCAATTTTAGTCTCACTATTTACTATTCTGACTCCTGGAAACCAGTGCTTGCTTTCAGGCTTGGATCCTTAGAGTGCTGTGACTTCAGCTTTGCTCACTTGATTACATTTCAGTTCTGTTTCTGGTGCATGATTGATCCCTTTGTCAAGCTTAGCCATATTTTTTTGATTTTCTGTATTTTCCTATCAAAGCTATACTTACATGAATCTATTCCACCATCTTCACTGGAGGCCCCCTTTGCCGTCTTTAGCTGTACAGATTACTTTCATATCTCAGACTTTATTAGGATGAGCACCTAGAAAATGGAATAGTCAGTGTTTACACTCAAGACTACAACAAGCTGATTAAAAGGAAGGAGGGTACTGAGTCAATTATGTAGATGATTGGTCTAAGCATTGACAAATATAAGAATGGTTATGGGGAATGAAAGAGGAAAGATCATTTATGTTGTCAGTATAGTTAGGAGGTCCATGTCCCTACTTCCCAACAGAAGTTAATATAAAGTCAAATCAGAATGAAGTAACTCTCCTAATCTCTGCACAGAAGGTGATTCTAAGTAGTCCCTTAGCCAGACATAAGGAATACAGCAATAGCCTGTAGAAGGACCATCCTAATCTACAGATAGGAACCCATCTCTGCAACTGCAATTCAAAAGAATATATAGCTGATATGTGATTGAAACATAGTGATCCATTTTTCTCTGGTGGTTTGATTTTTCACTTAGAAAAAGTAGGGAATTTGTCTACTTTAGAATGCTCCTCACTTTACAATGGTCTGCTCTGTAGATCACTTTGGGAAGAATTTCATCTTAATAATATTAAGTCTTCCAATTTGTGAACATGAGATATCTTTTCCCCCCATGAATTATTTATTTTATAACTGCAAGTTTGTGCCTCTTAATCTCCCTCACCTATTTCACTTGTGCCTTCACCCACTTCCCCTTTGAAAATCACCAGTTCGTTCTATCTATGAGTCTGTTGTTGTTTTATTATGTTTGTTTGTTTTGGTTTTTAGATTCCACATATAAGTGAAATAATCTGGTATTTGTCTTTCTCTGACTTATTTCACTTAACATGATACCCTGTAGGTCCATCCATGTTGTTGCAAATGGCTAGATTTCATTCTTATTATGGCTTCCATTGTATGTGTGTGTGTGTGTGTGTGTCTGTACCATGTCTACATTATCCATTCATCTATCAATGAGCACTTAGATTGCTTCCATATCTTGGCTATTGTAAATAATGCTGCAATGAACATGAGGTTCATATAACTTTCTGTATTATTGTTTTTGTTTTTGTTTCTTTTTTTTTTTTGAAGAAATACCCAGAAGTGGAATTGCTGGATCATATGGTAGTTCTATTTTTAATTTTTTGAGAAACCTACTGTTTTCCATAGTGACTGCACTAATTTACATTGCCACCAACAGTGCACAATTGTTTCCTTTTCTCCACATCCTCACCATCATTTGTCATTTGTGGTCTTTTTGATGATAGTCATTCTAACAAGTGTGAGGTAGTTTACATGGTTTTGATTTGCATTTGTCTGATGATTAGTGATGTTGAGCATTTTTTCGTGTTCCTGTTAGACATCTGCATGTCTTCTTTGGAAAAATGTCTATTCGTTTACTCTTCCCATTTTTCAACCTGATTGTGGTTGTTTGTTTTTTTTTGATGTTGAGTTGTGAGTTCTTATTATATTTTGAATATTAACCCCTTATCAGAGATATATTGTTTACAAATATCTCCTTCCATTCAGTAGGTTCTCTTTTTGTTTGGTGGACGGTTTCCTTTTCTCTGTAGAAGCTTTTTAGTTTGATGAAGTTCCATTTGTTTATTTTGCTTTTGTTTCCCTTGCCTGGGGAGACATATCAGAAAATAATATTGCTAAGACTGACATTAAAGAGCTTACTGCCTATGTTCTTCTAGGAGTTTTATGGTTTTGGGTCTTACACATAGGTCTTTAATACATTTTATTTTTGTATATGGTCTGAACAAGTAGACAAGTTTGATTCTTTTGCATGTAGCTGTTCAGTTTTCCCAACACCATTTATTGAAGAGGCTGTCATTTCCCTATTCTGTATTCTCGCCTCCTTTTTCTTAGATTAATAGGCCTCATAAGTGTGGGTTATTTCTGGGCTCTCTCTTCTGTTTCATTGGTCTATGTGTCTGTTTTTGTGCCAGTACCATAACTGTTTTGATTACTATAGCTTTGTTGTATAGTTTGAAATCAGTTAACATGATACCTTCAGTTTTGTTCTTCTTTCTCAAGATTATTTTGGCTATTCAGAGTCATTTGTGTTTCCATACACATTTTAGAATTATTTGTTGTTCTAGTACTGTGAAAAATGCCTTTAGTATTGATATTTGGATAGGGATTGCATTGAATCTGTAGATTGCCTTGGGTAGTATGGTCATTTTAAAAATATTAATTATTTCAGTCCATGTGCATGTTAGGTTTCTTATCTCCACTTTTTGTTCTTTTTCTGATGTTATGTCTTATTCCTTTCTTTGGAACATTTTATTCTGTCTCCTCAGTTTACCCAATTCTCTGTGTTTATTTCTATGTGATAGGTAGGATCCATTTCCTGATGTTGGAAAACTGGTCTTATGTAGGAGACGTCCTATGAGGCCTAGCAGCATGTTCCCCTCTGGTCCCCAGAATTTTGTATTCTAGGGGTTCTCCCTATGTGGGTTGTGTGTGGCTTTCTATTGTGGTGGGGCTGACTAATGTGGGCATGCTGGTAGGCAGGACTGGCCCTGGCCTGGTTGCTGCAGGATTTTGCCTCATGCAGTGGCTGCAGGCCCACTAGAAGGCATGGTAGACTTGTGGGATGGCTGTTTGTGTAGCTCAGGGGGACTTGGAGTTGGCGCCCAATCACTGGAGGGTGGAACTGGTTCCCCATGTAGCTGTCTGCATGGCCCATGGGTCAAGGCTCAGAGCTGGTTCTGGCCCCTTGTTGTATGGGACTGGGTTCTGGGGGTGGCTGGCGGCAGAGCTTGAGGTTTGGGGATTATGCTGACACAGTGATGGGCAAGGCTGTGTTGCAGCACCTCACTGGCTGCCGGGCTGGTGGGGGGCTCAAGCCTGGTGCTGGCCCACAGGTAGGTGGGGCTAGGTCCCCAGGCAGCTGCCTACTTGGGCCCAGGCACCTTGGTACTCTTGCTGGCCGCTGTTGGGCAGGTAAGCCCTGGTGCTAATATGCTAGAGGGAGGAATGCAGTATGGTGCTTGCCAGCACCAGTGTCCTCCTGGTAGAGCAAACCCCCCCAAATGGCTGCTCTTATAGTAGTAGTGTCTGTGTCCACAGGGGTGTTCCCAATTGCCTTCTGCCTCTCTAGGAGGCTCTACAAGATCAGCAAGTGGGTCTGACTAGGCTCCTTTCAAATTACTGCCTCTGCACTGTGACTCGGAGAGGGTGAGATTTTCTTGCCATTTTAAGAGTGGACTCTTTGTTTCCTATAGCCCTCTGACTCCCTTGTCTTCATGTCCCTCTGGCCTTCAAAGCCAGACATTCTGGGGGCTCATCTTCCAAGTGCAGGAACCCTGGGCTGGAGAGCCCAATATAGGGCTCAGATTCCTCACTTTTTGGGGAGAAACTCTGCAGTTGTGATTATTCTCCCATTTGTGAGTTGCCTACCCCGGGGTGTGGGTCTTGATCATACTGCATCTCCATCATTTTTACTCGTCTCACTGTGATTCCTTCTTTAGTTGCAGAAAATCTTTTTTGCTGGTCGTTTTCATAGATAGCTGCTCTGTTAATAGTTATAATTTTGGTGTAACTGTGAGAGGATTTGAGCTCAGGCCTTCCTACTCAGCCATCTTGGCCACCACCCCCAGGTTGTCTTTCTTTTTATTTGGGTCACTTTTAATTTCTTTCAGCAATATTTTGTAGTTTTCAATGAAAAACTCTTTCACCTCTTTGTTTAAATTAATTCAGAAATATTTTATTCCTACTGATCCTATTATAAACATTTTTTTTAAGTTTCCTTTTCAGATTTTTCATTTTTAGTATAAGAAATACAACTTGTATTTGTCTTTTGATTTTGTATCTTGTAACTTTGCTGAATTTATTAGTTCTAACTTTGTGTGTGTGTGTGTGTGTAATCTTTAGGGATTTTCTACATGTAAGATCATGTTATCTATAAACAGAGAATTTTACTTTTTCCTTTCCAATTTGAATGTCTTTTATTTCTTTTCTTGGCTGGAAATTCCATTACTATGTTGAATAGAGGTGGTGAAAGATATTTGTCTTGCTCGTGATGTCAGAGGAAAAGCTTGTTTTCTTTCAGCTTTGAGTATTATGATAACTTTGTGTTTTTCATATGTGTCCTTTATTATGCTGAGGAGGTTATATTCCTAGTTTATTGAGTATTTTTTAAATCACAAATAGGTGTTGTATTCTGTCAAATACTTTCTTTGCATCAATTGAGATAATCATGTGATTCTTTAATTCTCTTAATGTAGTATTTTTGTATATTGAATTATCCTTTCATTTAAGCAATAATTCTCATTTTATCATGATATATAATCCTTTTAACATGCTGCTTAACTGATTTGCTAATATTTAGTTGAGAAGTATTACATCAATATTCATGTGGGATATTATTCTATGGCTTTCATTTCTTGTACTGTGTCTGATTTTGGTATCAGGATAATGCTGTCCCCATGGATTGAATTAGGAAGTGTTCCCTTCTCTTCAAGTTTTTGGAAGAATTTGAGAAAAATTGGTGTTATATCCTTTTTAAAGCTTTCATAGAATTCAACAGTGAAGTCATCTGGTCCTAGGCTTTTCTGTATTACAGGTTTTTGATTATGGATTCAAACTCCTTATTTGTTATAGGTCTAGTCAGAGTTTCTATTTTTTCTTTTTTTAAAGTACTGTGTTACTTAATTAATTTATTAATTTATTTTATTTTTTTTGGACGTGCCTTGTGGCATGCAGGATATTAGTTCCCTGACCAGGGATTGAACCCATGCCCGCTGCAATGGAAGCCTGGAGTCTTAACCACTGGACATCCAGGGAAGTCCCTTTATTTGTTCTTTAGTCAGTTTTCATAGTTCGTGTGTTTCTAGGAATTGTTGCATTCCATCAATGTTATCTAGTTTGTTGGTGTACAATTGTTCATAGTATTCTCTCATAACCATTTTATTTTTGTAATTTTGTTAGTAATAACCCCATTTTCATTTATGCTGTTAGTAATTTCAGTTTTCTTTTTTTTTCATACTAAATGTAACTAAAGTTTTGTCAGTTTTGTTAATCTTTTCAAAGAACCACCTCTGGTTTTGTTGAATATTTTATTGTTTTTCTATTCTCTATTTATCTCCACTTAACCTTTATTATTTCTTTCCACCTGCTACTTTTGGGTTTAGTTTGGTCTTTTTCTAGTTCTTTAAGATGTATAGTTAGGTCCTTGATTTGAACTCTTTCTTCTGTTTTTAATGTATGCATTTAAAACTATAGATTTCTCTTATAGTACTGCTTTCACTGCAGCTTATAAGTTTTGATATGTTGTGTTTTCATTTTCATTTGTCTCAAGGTATTTTCTAATTTCCTTTATGATTTCTTTTTTTACTCACTGGTTGTTTATAAGTGTGTTGTTTAATTTCCACATATTTGTGGATATTTTTGTTTCTTTCTGCTGTTGATTTCTAGTTTCTTTTCATTGTTATCAGAAAAGATACTTTGTATGATTTCAAACACTTTAAATTTATTAAGACATTTATTAAGACATCAAACATTTTAAATTTATGTGGCCTAAGTATTGTCTACCCAGGATAATTTTTCATGTGAACTTAAGGAAAATGTGTACCTGCTGTTATTGGGTGAAATGTTCTCTCTCTGTTAGTTCTAATTGGCTAATAGTGTAGTTAAAGTTTTGTATATCCTTATTGATTTTATGTATGGTTGTTTTATCCATTATTGAAAGTGGGGTATTAGAATTTCAAACAATTGTAGAATCTTCTGTTTTCCCCTTCAATTCTGACAATTTTTCTTCATATATTTTGGAACTTCTTTGTTAGGTTGTGCATGTTTATAATTTTTAGATATCTTGTTGTATTGACCTTTTGTTTTGTAATCTTTTCTGACTTAATATCTATTTTGTCAGAACAGTTGTCTTTTGGTTACTATTTGAATGGAATATCTTTTTCTATCCTTTTAATCCAATCTGCCAATCTCTGTGTTTTAATATGAGAATTTAATACATTTAAATGTATTAAAGAATGATTTATTTCTGCAATTTAGTTATTTTTTTCTGCACATCATATATTTTTGTTCTTCACTTCCTCCATTACTGACCTTTTAAAATTTACTTTTCATAGTGTACCATTTTGATCTCTTTCTTTTTTCCTTTTTTGTATGTTTTTAAATTATTTTCTTATTGGTTACTTTGAGGATTACAATTTACATCTTAAATATAGAGCATTCTAGTTCAAATAATACCAACTTAATTTCAATACTATAAATATACTCTGCAGGCTTCCCTGGTGGCACAGTGGTTGAGAGTCTGCCTGCCGATGCAGGGGACACGGGTTCATACCCCGGTCCAGGAAGATCCCACATGTCGCAGAGCGGCTCGGCCCGTGAGCCATGGCCACTGAGCCTGCGTGTCTGGAGCCTGTGCTCTGCAATGGGAGAGTCCACAACAGTGAGAGGTCTGTGCACCACAAAAAAAAAAAAAAAAAAAAAAAGATACTCTGCTCCTAATGTCTTATTTTCTTCAGACATTGTTTTCCTGATTTCTTTTAGTTCTTTTTTCATGGTTTCCTTTATCAAATCTATTTAATATAGTTGATTTAACTTCTTTGACTAATATTTCCAATGTCTGGACTTCCTGGGTGATAATTTCTGTGAAATTATTTTTTTCCCTGTGAATAGGCTATTCTTTAAAGTTCCTGTGTATGCTTTGTAAACTTTTGCTGAGATTTGAACATTCTGATTATTATGTTGTGGTAACTCTGGAAATCTAATTCTCTCATTCCTCCCTGATTGTTGTTTTTTTTGCTTTTTGAGGGCTGGAACCATCCTTTTATGATTTTATGAACTAGTTTTGTAAATTGTGTATCTTTGTTGTGGGTGGTCACTGAAGTTTCTCTTTCATTTTTCTTTTCTTTTTTTTTTCTGCAGTCAGCCAGTGACCTGACAAGATTTCCTTAAATATCTGGCTCTCAGTAGGGTGGAAGAGGAGTCTTGTGTCTTTAAATCTCCTTGTGGGTAGGAAGGCATGTTATCCCTTTGGTGTTGAAACAGTAACTGATCTCTATGCCAGTCCCTCAGTGATAAAAAGCAGCAATCAGCAATCAAATTGCAAAGTATGTATCCCTGGCGAACAAATGTTTATTGTCCACCTGACTCTAGCAATTGTATCAGAAACATGAGATATAGTCTACATGGCTGACTGCCATGGGGTTGGTGGATGGAGGATAGTAGCTAGTAACTATAACAGCCAAAATTGACTGAAATTTACCATCCTCTTCATCAAGCTTTCATCAAGCTCTCCCCTGGATGCTGCAAGCGTTACATTGAATTCAGAGTTCCAAAATAGTTGCTTTAGATAGTTCCTGACAGTTCATTTGTTATTTCTGTGGAAGGATGAATACCTGAAATATCCTACTCTACCAACTTCCCTCATGTCACTCATGAATTGCTTTATGTTATTGTTTTTTTGTTCATTTTTAGTTTGAGTGTTAGTAGTTTATTATGATTTTTTTTTAAAAAAGCTCAATGTATAAAGATTATGAGCTTTTGTCTATTTTCTGTTTGTCCTTTAATTTTTTTGCTATTAGTGTTCATTTTATTTATGTTTTGAAATCTATTGATTTATTTTCCTTTGAGAATTAGAAGGCCCTTCCCTTTTCAAGATTGATTACATTTTTACCTACATTTTCTTCTAGATGCTATGATTGCATTTTTCATATTTCATTTTTTAAGCCATGTGGAATTTATTTTGATGTATTGTATGTGGGTAACGATCTAACCTGATTTCTTTATAAACTGTGAGCTAAAGTTCCCAACATCTTTTGTTTAGTAACATGCACTTTCCCCACTTTGGTTTTGAATAATGCCCTTTATCATAAATTAAATTAAATTGATATTCCCATGCCTTAATCTGGCCTGTAAGTTCTGTTCCAATGATATGCCTGCCAGTGACTTCACCTATACAACTTGGTTTTAAAACTTTATATTTGTGGTAGATTGTATTATTCTAAATCTTTCTTCTATCCCCAGTGATAAGATTATATAATCACATCGTTTGCCATGAACTGTGCAGTGCCTTCCTACTGTCATTCTGGACTTGGCTGTGACTTGCCTTGGCCCATGTGATTTTAGGAAATGTGATACAGAGAAGGACTTGAAAAGTATTTCCAGAGTTAGGCTTGCTCTCTTTCTTCTCATAGAACTGCCATGAGAAGAACATAACTAGTTACACTGCTAGACCCAGGAGGAGGATGAAAGACATATAGAGAGGAGCCGCCTCAGCTAAGCTGCCACAGCTAGGCTTAGCCTAGGGTAGATAACCCTTAGTCAACTGAAAGATGTTTAAGAAATCCCAGCCAATTCCCATAAAGCTGAATAGCCTGTACTATACTAGATTATCTAGTCTCTAACTGATTCACAACCATGTGATATAAATAAAGCCAGTAAGATTTTCATGGTTGCTTATTATGCAGCAATAACTGACCAATTCAACAATACATTTTAATATATAGACTTTCAACACATTTTACTTATTTACTAATTTGCAAAAGTAGTTCGTAGCTATTCTTGGCTGTTTATCCTGGTTTGTTTAGTAATGTAATTTTTTATGTGCATGTCTTATATTTCAACTTAACCCAGTCTAATTCTAAGAGATTTTTGAAAGCAGAGACTAATTTATTCATTCTTAGTAGTGTCCATTACAATATCTAGCTCAAATCTTTCTCTTAATGATACTCAATACCTAGTCATTGTTGAATTAAACTGAAAAACTGCCAATTAAATTCTCGGAGCATATAGTGAATGCCTACATTACTGTTTACTTCATTACCTATAATGAAATTTAGAATGTTTGGTGCCATATATATGTAGCCTGTATTTAGATGGGTTTGATTTTATTCTGCAGTCTCTTCTCCATCGTAGCAATGGTTATTACAATTTATATATAATGGCATATGTTACCTTGGGTTATGATAGTATTCATAATATAAGAGCTACATAACTAGTTTTCATTTCTCTTTGTTTTTCATTTTTACTTTAGCTTACTCTCCTCCAACTTACTCAGAAAGCTCCCTTAATTTATTTTTATTTCAAGAAATTTTGTAATATTTGGATTTATGTGAAAGAGTTTACAGCAGGTGGACAACACTGATTAAGCCCAATAAGTAAGAATGTTTGCATATTTTTCACGGGGTCTTAATGACCTCATGTGTAATGCTTTTGAATAATAGCAAAGTAGAATCATGAAACATACCTTATGTATTAAAAGTCAATATTGTCTGGCTTTTTATTTTGGTAGAGTTAAAAAAGGTGGGGCAGAATATCAGGGCCTAGTGACTATCTCACCAATGTAATGTGATTAATTTTCTTGTGTTTCAATGTATTTTTAATATTTCTATCAGGATTTGTTAGAACCATCTTTCCCTTAGTATTTATCACACTAAGGATTTTATTAATGGTACTTTATCTTTTGGCTGCAACTTTCCCTCTTTCCATCTGTTTGTGGGGCATTTTAATTGCCTCTACAGATCTCCACAACAACTAAATATTTTCTGAGGCAGCCTATGATAGATGGTTCTGCTATTATGTTTAATCATTCCCATTAAATATCGTATTAAAACTGTTATGATTTAATTAAATAAAAGAATAACATATTACATTGGTTTTCATTTAGAAAATCTTATTAATTTGTTTGCATTTAATAAAACTAACCTCTTAAATCATTTGTCCAAAGTTTCAAAAACATATGTTTCCCAAAAAACAAAGGAGTTAGAAAAAGGTAACTAAATTACTAGTGTGATGACAGCAGTTTCAAGATATTCTAGTCTTGTGTTTTAGAATGTGTGAGAAGCATGTAAGTAACTTCCCTAATTTTCATTCAGTCAAGCTTTTCTCACAACCTCGTGCAGAGCGTACGACCTTGTCCAAGTCACTTAACATCTCTGAGCATCTGCTTTTTTTTTTTTTTTTTTTTTTTGCTGTACGCGGGCCTCTCACTGCTGTGGCCTCTCCCGTTGCGGAGCACAGGATCCGGACACACAGGCTCCGCGGCCATGGCTCGCGGGCCCAGCCGCTCCGCGGCATGTGGGATCTTCCGGGATCGGGGCACGAACCCGTGTCCCCTGCATCGGCAGGCGGACTCTCAACCACTGCGCCACCAGGGAAGCCCTGAGCATCTGCTTTTTAAAATTTTTATTTTCCAAACTAATTATCTTACTCTGTACATGGTAAAAGGTGGCAGCTATATACTTTAATAATGATTCTCCTGGGATATTTACAGTACAATCATTATAAAAGTATTTATTAAGATAGAGTCAATATGCTACTCTCTTCCTGTCTCCTGAGCCATGCAAATATACCTGACTCTGTGTAATGAACATAAATGGCCTCTCAAAATTACCTACATCTGACTGGTGTATGTGGTGAAACAAGGGTGTCTGGCACACATTGTCTATCATATAAATAACATCATATAAATAAACACTCAATAAATGTATTAAATTTTTACTTTCAGAAAAAGAATTCTCTGACCAGATGATTAGATACCTGGTTACATACATGAGCACTGGCAATAATATTTGCATAAATTGATGCTAAAATTATCTCCAGTAAGAAAGCATGTATCTCTTGTTTATTATTCATATAAATCTACTGAGGAAAAGATATCTCTCAGAAGAAAAGATCTTATAATATTTCCACCTTGAGTTGAAAAGATAGTATGTGAAGACAGGTGCACACAGGCAAATCCAGTGATGATTACTGAAATAGTTGAAGGCAAATCCTGTTATTAAGGTGCTTATAAATTTTGGCCATTACATTAATTTAAAAAAAACAAACAGAATTCTCTTTTGTTTTTCTCTCTCCAGAGTGATTGCCATGTCGAGAGCATAAGCAATGGTAATTTCCTTTGGCTCCCCTTAATCTGCCCCCACACCTACCCATATCCTCCAACCATTCATTTTTTTCTTCTGTTTCCATTCTTGATGCAGAATAATATACCTTACCTACATTTAAGATATTATCATGAAAGGAGAAAATCTAACACTCAGGCCAGGTCCTGACGTTTTGATGGAAAAGAATAGGTCAGGATCAAGAACTAGCCAAAAAGAGACACTATCCAAAAACCCAGAACCAGGGACTCCAAAAGGAAAAGTAACAAGTCAAATCAAGGGACAAAATAAACAATGTTCACCATGGATGTCAGAATAGGGAGAAACTTTGTTGAAAAAACATTTTCCTCATATCCCAGGACTCTTAGCCTCTTGCCTCCTTCTATGAGCATCAAAGGACCCGTGACCACAGTGACCCCACTTATGAGCTGATGTTCAAAAAAAAAGCAGATATGATGCTCTGCCAATAAGGGTCTACAAGAGGATGTTGGGTCTCTGGCATCAAATGATAATCCTAGAGTCCTGGAGGCAAGTTACAGAGACCAACAGACTATAAGAATGATCTATTATGACTTCATGCTTCTTGGGTTTCTTACTACCTCTCTTTTCTCAGTTTAACATATTTTCTATGAAGAGTGTGTGACATAGAAGATTTTCAATGGTGGAGAAAGTTAAAATCCTCTATATTTGGACAGATGGTCTGCATATGGGATACTCCATAATGACACGGCTAGAGTCAACCTTGGTGAAAAATTACTTTTAGATGGTCACGAAGACGATGCTGCTGAGTGATTCTCATTCAAATGAATGAGTTAGTCATCACATACACCAGAGCAATGTTGTACAGGTTTCCTGGGAAAGTGCTCTAAAAATAGAGAGCAGCATATTCTGAGAATGATAATTGTTGAATTCAGCATAATCTTCAGAAATTAGATATGGAGTACCAGGCAAGAGAAAGAGCAAAAGAAAGCCTTGATCATGGGAACACTTTTTACTTATTGCTAGTGATAAGGAAGATTCTTGCTTTAATTTATTAATATGAACATTTTATTACCTTTTCACTTTGAACAAATGGATCTTTATTTTTTCCTTGCATATCAGTTTGTCCAGTGTAGGAACCTACCCATATGATGTTAAACCATGTGCATAAAAAGTTAAAATTCTTGTCCACTATCCAGTGTGCGGCCCATGTAATACCACATCTACTTATTTGATAGTGCCAGGGAAATGCTCCACTGTCTTCCAGACTCTGTTCCTACTGGCCTCTGAGACTGCTGCAACATTAGAGTATCAGTTGCCTTTATTGATACCACTTTAATTCCCTGCCTTAGCAGAGGAACAAATGAGTGAGGACTCTTGTCACAGGAACTCTTGAGGTCGCTCTGTTTAGTCTGTGCTTCTTTCAAACACTCTACAAGTCACTTGGGGCAATGAGGAAAGACAACTGCCTCATTAGATTATCTCTGAATCCAGCTGGGCCAGAATTTGGGTAATTTAAATGAATGAGAACATTCAAGAAAGATGGATACATTTACACAGATGGGGCAAGCAATACAGAGATTCAAGTGGTGGGAGAAAGTCCATTTGTGTAAATGGTATGTATAGTCAGACAGAATCAGACGATCCAGATCCAGGGTTTTAATCTAAGCCCTGCTTGTTACTAAGGCCTATGACCTTGGGTGATGACTTAAGCTATTTGAGTCTTATCTGTGTAAAATGAGGTTAATATTATGTAACTCACAGGTTTCTGTAAGAAAGAAATGAGATAGAACATACAGTAAGCATTCAAACAGATGGCATTTAGTTTATCTTAGAACACAGTACGCTGTGAAAGATGCCAATGCAAGGCACCAGTCGTCTTCAGGTTTATAGGGTGCCTCGACAGGCTGAATTGACTAAGTAGTTGGGAGAGAGGAGGACTTGAAGTTGGAAGGAACAGCCAGCACAAGCAAGGGAATAATGGTGTAATATAAGGAGCCTCTTAGATCTGATTTAAAAAAAAAAACAAAGAAGAGCAAACAATCTTTGTCTCATGCAGGCAGATCCCAAGAAAAAGAAAGAGACTCTTTAAAAATCAGCTCTAGACATTACCTTTTATGTTTACCATTCCTATTGCCAGAAGCCTGATTAAGTTGGAAGCATGATCAGTTTACTCAGGAAATGGTATTAGTGTTAATTAGAATGGTGTGAAACTAGCAGTTTTCGAGTATCAGTGGGGTCAGTGGAAATTTTAGTCACTGAAACTTTTTTTTTTATTATTTTACAAATTTAATCAGTTATACATATACATATGTTCCCATATCCCCTCCCTTTTGCGTCTCCCTCCCACCCTCCCTATCCCACCCCTCAAGGCAGTCACAAAGAACCGAGCTGATCTCCCTGTGCTATGCGGCTGCTTCCCACTAGCTATCTACCTTACGTTTGGTAGTGTATATATGTCCATGCCGCTCTTTCACTTTGTCACAGCTTACCCTTCCCCCTCCCCATATCCTCAAGTCCATGCTCTAGTAGGTCTGTGTCTTTATTCCTGTCTTACTCCTAGGTTCTTGATGACATTTTTTTTCTTAAATTCCATATATATGTGTCAGCATACAGTATTTGTCTTTCTCTTTCTGACTTACTTCACTCTGTATGACAGACTCTAGGTCCATCCACCTCATTACAAATAGCTCAATTTCATTTCTTTTTATGGCTGAGTAATATTCCATTGTATATATGTGCCACATCTTCTTTACCCATTCATCCGATGATGGACACTTAGGTTGTTTCCATCTCCGGGCTATTGTAAATAGGGCTGCTATGAACATTTTGGTACATGTCTCTTTTTGAATTATGGTTTTCTCAGGGTATATGCCCAGTAGTGGGATGGCTGGGTCATATGGTAGTTCTATTTGTAGTTTTTTTTTTTTCTTTTTTTTTTATTTTACAAATTTAATCAGTTATACAAATACATATGTTCCCATATCCCCTCCCTTTTGCATCTCCCTCCCACCCTCCCTATCCCACCCCTCCAGGCGGTCACAAAGAACCGAGCTGATCTCCCTGTGCTATGCGGCTGCTTCCCACTAGCTATCTACCTTACGTTTGGTAGTGTATATATGTCCATGCCGCTCTTTCACTTTGTCACAGCTTACCCTTCCCCCTCCCCATATCCTCAAGTCCATGCTCTAGTAGCTCTGTGTCTTTATTCCTGTCTTACCCCTATGTTCTTGATGACATTTTTTTCTTAAATTCCATATATATGTGTCAGCATACAGTATTTGTCTTTCTCTTTCTGACTTACTTCACTCTGTATGACAGACTCTAGGTCCATCCACTTCATTACAAATAGCTCAATTTCATTTCTTTTTATGGCTGAGTAATATTCCATTGTATATATGTGCCACATCTTCTTTATCCATTCATCCGACGATGGACACTTAGGTTGTTTCCATCTCCGGGCTATTGTAAATAGGGCTGCTATGAACATTTTGGTACATGTCTCTTTTTGAATTATGGTTTTCTCAGGGTATATGCCCAGTAGTGGGATGGCTGGGTCATATGGTAGTTCTATTTGTAGTTTTTTAAGGAACTTCCATACTGTTCTCCATAGTGGCTGTACCAATTCACATTCCCACCAGCAGTGCAAGAGTGTTCCCTTTTTTCCACACCCTCTCCAGCATTTATTGTTTCTAGATTTTTTGATGATGGCCATTCTGACTGGTGTGAGATGATATCTCATTGTAGTTTTGATTTGCATTTCTCTAATGAGTAAAGATGTTGAGCATCCTTTCATGTGTTTGTTGGCTGTCTGTATATCTTCTGTGGAGAAATGTCTATTTAGGTCTTCTGCCCATTTTTGGATTGGGTTGTTTGTTTTTTTGCTATTGAGCTGCATGAGCTGCTTATAAATTTTGGAGATTAATCCTTTGTCAGTTGCTTCATTTGCAAATATTTTCTCCCATTCTGAGGGTTGTCTTTTCGTCTTGTTTATGGTTTCCTTTGCTGTGCAAAAGCTTTGAAGTTTCATTAGGTCCCATGAGTTTATTTTTGTCTTTATTTCCATTTCTCTAGGAGGTGGGTCAAAAAGGATCTTGCTGTGATTTATGTCATAGAGTGTTTTGCCTATGTTTTCCTCTAGGAGATTGATAGTGTCTGGCCTTACATTTAGGTCTTTAATCCATTTTGAGCTTATTTTTGTGTATGGTGTTAGGGAGTGATCTAATCTCATACTTTTACATGTCCCTGTCCAGTTTTCCCAGCACCACTTATTGAAGAGACTGTCCTTTCTCCACTGTACATTCCTGCCTCCTTTATCAAAGATAAGGTGACCATATGTCCGTGGGTTTATCTCTGGGCTTTCTGTCCTGTTCCATTGATCTATCTTTCTGTTTTTGTGCCAGTACCATACTGTCTTGATTACTGTAGCTTTGTAGTATAGTCTGAAGTCAGGGAGCCTGATTCCTCCAGCTCCATTTTTCGTTCTCAAGATTGCTTTGGCTATTCGGGGTCTTTTGTGTTTCCATACAAATTGTGAAATTTTTTGTTCTCGTTCTGTGAAAAATGCCATTGGTAGTTTGATAGGGATTGCATTGAATCTGTAGATTGCTTTGGGTAGTAGAGTCATTTTCACAATGTTGATTCTTCCAATCCAAGAACATGGTACATCTCTCCATCTATTTGTATCATCTTTAATTTCTTTCATCAGTGTCTTATAATTTTCTGCATACAGGTCTTTTGTCTCCTTAGGTAGGTTTATTCCTAGATATTTTATTCTTTTTGTTGCAATGGTAAATGGGAGTGGGTCCTTGATTTCACTTTCAGATTTTTCATCATTAGTATATAGGAATGCCAGAGATTTCTGTGCATTAATTTTGTATCCTGCAACTTTACCAAATTCATTGATTAGCTCTAGTAGTTTTCTGGTAGCATCTTTAGGATTCTCTATGTATAGTATCATGTCATCTGCAAACAGTGACAGCTTTACTTCTTCTTTTCCCATTTGGATTCCTTTTATTTCCTTTTCTTCTCTGATTGCTGTGGCTAAAACTTCCAAAACTAGGTTGAATAAGAGTGGTGAGAGTGGGCAACCTTGTCTTGTTCCTGATCTTAGTGGAAATGGTTTCAGTTTTTCACCATTGAGGACGATGCTGGCTGTGGGTTTGTCATATATGGCCTTTATTATGTTGAGGAAAGTTCCCTCTATGCCTACTTTCTGCAGGGTTTTTATCATAAATGGGTGTTGAATTTTGTCAAAAGCTTTCTCTGCATCTATTGAGATGATCATATGGTTTTTCTCCTTCAGTTTGTTAATATGGTGTATCACGTTGATTGATTTGCATATATTGAAGAATCCTTGCATTCCTGGAATAAACCCCACTTGATCATGGTGTATGATCCTTTTAATGTGCTGTTGGATTCTGTTTGCTAGTATTTTGTTGAGGATTTTTGCATCTATGTTCATCAGTGATATTGGCCTGTAGTTTTCTTTCTTTGTGACATCCTTGTCTGGTTTTGGTATCAAGGTGATGGTGGCCTCGTAGAATGAGTTTGGGAGTGTTCCTCCCTCTGCTATATTTTGGAAGAGTTTGAGAAGGATAGGTGTTAGCTCTTCTCTAAATGCTTGATAGAATTCGCCTGTGAAGCCATCTGGTCCTGGGCTTTTGTTTGTTGGAAGATTTTTGATCACAGTTTCAATTTCAGTGCTTGTGATTGGTCTGTTCATATTTTCTATTTCTTCCTGATTCAGTCTTGGCAGGTTGTGCATTTCTAAGAATTTGTCCATTTCTTCCAGGTTGTCCATTTTATTGGCATAGAGTTGCTTATAGTAATCTCTCATGATCTTTTGTATTTCTGCAGTGTCAGTTGTTACTTCTCCTTTTTCATTTCTAATTCTATTGATTTGAGTCTTCTCCCTTTTTTTCTTGATGAGTCTGGCTAATGGTTTATCAATTTTGTTTATCTTCTCAACGAACCAGCTTTTAGTTTTATTGATCTTTGCTATCGTTTCCTTCATTTCTTTTTCATTTATTTCTGATCTGATTTTTATGATTTCTTTCCTTCTGCTCACTTTGGGATGTTTTTGTTCTTCTTTCTCTAATTGCTTTAGGTGCAAGGTTAGGTTGTTTATTCGAGGTGTTTCCTGTTTCTTAAGGTGGGATTGTATTGCCATAAACTTCCCTCTTAGAACTGCTTTTGCTGCATCCCATAGGTTTTGGGTCGTCGTGTCTCCATTGTCATTTGTTTCTAGGTATTTTTTAATTTCCTCTTTGATTTCTCCAGTGATCACTTCGTTATTAAGTAGTGTATTGTTTAGCCTCCATGTGTTTGTATGTTTTACAGCTCTTTTCCTGTAATTGATATCTAGTCTCATAGCATTGTGGTCGGAAAAGATACTTGATACAATTTCAATTTTCTTAAATTTACCAAGGCTTGATTTGTGACCCAAGATATGATCTATCCTGGAGAATGTTCCATGAGCACTTGAGAAAAATGTGTATTGTGTTGTTTTTGAATGGAATGTCCTATAAATATCAATTAAGTCCATCTTGTTTAATGTATCATTTAAAGCTTGTGTTTCCTTATTTATTTTCATTTTGGATGACCTGTCCATTGGTGAAAGTGGGGTGTTAAAGTCCCCTACTATGATTGTGTTACTGTCAATTTCTCCTTTTATGGCTGTTAATATTTCCCTTATATATTGAGGTGCTCCTATGTTTGGTGCATAAATATTTACAATTGTTATATCTTCTTCTTGGATGGATCCCTTGATCATTATGTAGTGTCCTTCTTTGTCTCTTCTAGTAGTCTTTATTTTAAAGTCTATTTTGTCTGATATGAGAATTGCTACTCCAGCTTTCTTTTGGTTTCCATTTGCATGGAATATCTAATTCCATCCCCTTACTTTCAGTCTGTATGTGTCTCTAGGTCTGAAGTGGGTCTCTTGTAGACAGCATATATATGGGTCTTGTTTTTGTATCCATTCAGCCAGTCTGTGTCTTTTGGTGGGAGCATTTAGTCCATTTACATTTAAGGTAATTATTGATATGTATGTTCCTATTCCCATTTTCTTAATTGTTTTGGGTTCGTTATTGTAGTTCTTTTCCTTCTGTTGTGTTTCTTGCCTAGAGAAGTTCCTTTAGCATTTGTTGTAAAGCTGGTTTGGTGGTGCTGAACTCTCTCAGCTTTTGCTTGTCTGTAAATGTTTTAATTCCTCCATCAAATCTGAATGAGATCCTTGCTGGGTAGAGTAATCTTGGTTGCAGGTTTTTCTCCTTCATCACTTTAATTATGTCCTGCCACTCCCTTCTGGCTTGTAGAGTTTCTGCTGAGAGATCAGCTGTTATCCTGTTGGGGATTCCCTTGTGTGTTATTTGTTGTTTTTGCCTTGCTGCTTTTAATATGATTTCTTTGTGTTTAATTTTTGACAGTTTGATTAATATGTGTCTTGGTGTATTTCTCCTTGGATTTATTCTGTATGGGACTCTCTGTGCCTCCTGGACTTGATTAACTATTTCCTTTCCCATATTAGGGAAGTTTTCAACTATAATCTCTTCAAATATTTTCTCAGTCCCTTTCTTTTTCTCTTCTTCTTCTGGAACCCCTATAATTCGAATGTTGGTGCGTTTAATGTTGTCCCAGAAGTCTCTGAGACTGTCCTCTGTTCTTTTCATTCTTTCTTCTTTATTTTGCTCTGCAGCAGTTATTTCCATTATTTTACCTTCCACCTCACTTATCCGTTCTTCTGCCTCAGTTATTCTGCTATTGATCCCATCTAGAGTATTTTTTATTTCATTTATTGTGTTTTTAATCGATGCTTGATTCATCTTTAGTTCTTCTAGGTCCTTATTAACTGTTTCTTGCATTTTGTCTATTCTATTTCCAAGGTTTTGGATCATCTTTACCATCATTATTCTGAATTGTTTTTCAGGTAGCCTGCCTATTACCTCTTCATTTGTTAGATCTGGTGGGTTTTTATCTTGCTCCTTCTCCTGCTGTGTGTTTTTCTGTCTTCTCATTTTGCTTATGTTACTGTGTTTGGGGTCTCCTTTTTGCAGGCTGCAGGTTCGTAGTTCCCGTTGTTTTTGGTGTCTGTCCCCAGTGGCTAAGGTTGTTTTAGTGGGTTGTGTAGGCTTCTTGGTGGAGGGGACTACTGCCTGTGTTCTGGTGGATGAGGCTGGATCTTGTCTTTCTGGTGGGCAGGTCCACGTCTGGTGGTGTGTTTTGGGGTGTCTGCGGACTTTTTATGATTTTAGGCCACCTCTCTGCTAATGGGTGGCGTTGTGTTCCTGTCTTGCTAGTTGTTTGGCATAGGGTGTCCAGCACTATAGCTTGCTGGTCGTTGAGTGAAGCTGGGTGCTGCTGTTGAGTTTGATATTGTGTGGAGCTGGGAGGTCTCTTGTGGATCAGTGTCCTGAAATTGGCTCTCCCACCTCAGAGGCACAGCACTGACTGCTGGCTCCTCAATTTGGGATGATTTGTTGTCTATTCGTGTATTCCACAGATGCAGGGTACATCAAGTTGATTGTGGAGCTTTAATCCGCTGCTTCTGAGGCTGCTGGGAGAGGTTTCCCTTTCTCTTCTTTGTTCTCACAGCTCCTGGGTCTCAGCTTTGGATTTGGCCCCGCCTCAGCATGTAGGTCGCCAGAGGGCGTCTGTTCTTCGCTCAGACAGGACAGGGTTAAAGGAGCAGCCTCTTCGGGGACTCTGACTCACTCAGGCCGGGCGGGAGGGAGGGGCATGGAGTGCGGGGCGAGCCTGCAGCGGCAGAGGTCGGCGTGACGTTGCACCAGCCCGAGGCGCGCCGTGCGTTCTCCCAGGGAAGCTGCCCCTGGATCCCGGGACCCCGGCAGTGGCAGGCTGCACAGGCTCCCGGAAGGGCGGTGTGGGCAGTGACCTGCGCTCGCACATAGGCTTCTTGGCGGCGGCAGCAGCAGCCCCAGCGTCCCACGCCCGTCACTGGGCTCCGCGCTTTCAGTCGCGACTTGCGCCCATCTGTGGAGCCCCTTTAAGCAGCGCTCTTAATCCCCTCTCCTCGCGCACTAGGAAACCAAGAGGGAAGAAAAAGTCTCTTGCCTCTTCGGCAGCTCCAGAGTTTTCCTGGACTCCCTCCCGGCTAGCTGGGGCACATTAGCCCCCTTCAGGCTGAGTTCTCGCCGCCAGCCCCAGTCCTCTCCCTGCGCTCTGACCGAAGCCCGAGCCTCAGCTTCCAGTGCTGCGCTCCCCGGCGGGCGAGCAGACAAGCCTCTCGGGCTGGTGAGTGCTGCTCGGCACTGATCCTCTGTGTGGGGATCTCTCCGCTTTGCCCTACCCAGGTATGTGGGGAGTTTCTTGCCTTTTGGGAGGTCTGGGGTCTTCTGCCAGCGTTCAGTAGGTGTTCTGTAGGAGTTGTTCCACGTGTAGCTGTATTTCTGGTGTATCCGTGGGGAGGAAGGCGATCTCCGCCTCTTACTCTTCCGCCATCTTACCCAGAAGTCCAGTCACTGCAACTTTGAGAGCATCTCTCAAACCATGATGTTTGCAAACTTTTTCACATATCCCAAAAAAAAGAAACCTATTAACTACAGAACCAGCTATTAACAGGATTACTGATCACAATACTTTCAGAAGGTAGGGGGAAGAATTGATGAACAGAACCACTTAAAGACTACCACTGCTAACCCCAAAGCGAAGGAGAAGGAACATATGATATATTTCCTTATTTGAATACAATCTATGCAGTGTTAGCCCAATTGTTTATTATATCCTAAGCTGTGTGTTTAGTGTTTTAAAGGCCCTCTGGAATATATTGCTGTCCATGAGTGTCGATAGAGGGATTGTAAGGATATTGTGTTCCTTACAATAATGGTATTACATCCCCAAATAGCTCCCTACTGGTGCCTGCAATAATCATTAATCACTCTTCTGACTTGAAATTTTGATGGTTCCTATTAAGTTGCTAATATTTAGCTTTGGGAGGAATAACGTATTAAGCTATGAAGTGTTGTTAAACCTTAAGTGAGAATTAATTGGTCAGATCATTTCCAACAAAATAATCTATTGAAAATAGGTTTTCCAAGAAAGAATATAAGAAATTATCTGGTGGGAGTCAATTTGATTAGAGAGTCGTGGGGACATGCAGAATAAAGATACTGTGGGGATACCTGGAGGATGGTGTAAACGTATCTGTGAGTAGGGAAAAAAGCTGGAAGAAGAAGAGTAAAGTTTCTGGGGTAAATTTTAGCAAGAGATTACCATGAGCTGAGCATTGGGTCAAGGACACTCACCATTTTTTTCTTATACGCTGAAGTTTTGTCTAGGGCCAGCTCTGCATGTAGATCTAGCTATTATTTTAAGATTTTTTTCTTATATCTATATGTTTTTATTCATTTTCCATTCATAGTTCTTGTATTTGACTTTTCAAGTGTAAGGACCGGTAAAAATAAGACAAAATTCCCCAGTGAACACTGGTAGCATTCCTTCAGTAAAGGGATTAAACACTATTTGATCAGTTGTATCCTGATAAAAGGAAAGCATTGAACTGTAAAAAGGGTCTTTCTTTCCCTTCACATCCTCCTGCCTTATGTGCAAAGGTATGAAGATAATTATGGATGTTGCATTCCAGCCTAGGCATACATTTTAGTGAAAACTGAGGTTCAGTAATAAGTCCTTACAGCAGAAATACTAATCCTACTCTTTCAACCTGTGCTTGTGTATTTGGTGTTAGAGAAACAAGAGAGGAATGTTTGGTTTTGTAAAATAGACAAATGGCAAATCTTATTGTGGATAAAAATATCTTTTAAGCTTAGTGCTGTAATGATCGACACTGGGCTCAGAAGCGATTTTAATTTTATTTCATTTTTCTCTAGAGCATTACACCCCAGTAAATAAAAATAAATAAGGAGAAAAATTTAGTTTTGTATGCATGAGAGTAGGACTTCAGCCTCAGAATTTCAGCCTTCTGGGCTGTGTTTTCTCACCTGGGAATCTTCTTTTTCTTTTTTTTTAATTGAAGTATAGTCGATTTACAATGTTGTGTTAGTTTTAAGTGTACAGCAAAGTGATTCAGTTATATGTACATATATGTCTTTTTTTTCAGATTCTTTTCCCTCATATCACCTGTGACTCTTCTATGATTTGTGATCTAGAATACTGTAAGCTCCCCTATCCACAACTCTCTTGATTAATTAGGATCTGCATATATGAGCTTACAGAAAATCTGTACAGCAAATACATCAAAGTGTGCACTTACACAAAACACATTAGCTATGTATACTCATAACTATGACCTTAGTTTGACACTTGAAATGATAATAATTCTGTGCCAATCAGCAACAAAAGAACATTCTATTGTTCTTTAATGAATAAGTCATTGGAAGAATAAGCACGTTGATGTCAAGAATTGTATATGCCATCAAATTTATTTCAACCAAGTAGAGTTATGTATGATTTTAATCATTTGTTTTAAACTAAGTCAGCTTATGGAATTAGTTGATAATGAATAGTTTGGAATTCATAATTTTAATTGGAAATCATTGTTGAAATTGTGCCCTTGTTCAATTAAAATCTACATTAACTGGACAAACAGAACATTACAAATAGATTGTGAGGAAAAAAGGAAGAGGAAAGAAGGGAATGAAAGAAAAAGACGTGTCTCCCAGTGTGGTGTAATGGGATAAAAATGTGTAATCCTGATAAAAAAACACTTTTGGGGATTTTATATATGAATAATCCCTTATTATCATGTCTTAGTATGCTGGAATTTGGGGAAACGATGTTTTTGAGGCCAAAATATAGAAGAAAGTAATGATCATTAGGAGAGAACTTTGATCCTAAACCTGTAGAAATAATAGCACCCTCATTTTTCATTATGCAAAGTTAACAGGGAGACAAGAATCCAAGGCTTTGATACAAGCCTAAAAAGATAACAAATTAAAGGGAACCCTCTTGCACTGTTGGTGGGAATGTAAATTGATAAAGCCACTATGGAGAACAGTATGGAGGTTCCTTAAAACACTAAAAATAGAATTACCATATGACCCAGCAATCCCACTACTGGGCATATACCCTGAGAAAACCATAATTCAAAAAGAGTCATGGACCACAATGTTCATTGCAGCACTATTTACAATAGCCAGGACATGGAAACAACCTAAGTGTCCATCGACAGATGAATGGATAAAGAAGATGTGGCACATACATACAGTGGAATGTTACTCAGCCATAAAAATAAATGAAGTTGAGTTATTTGTAGTGAGGTGGATGGACCTAGAGTCTGTCATACAAAGTGAAGTAAGTCAGAAAGAGAAAAACAAATACCGTATGCTAACACATATATATGGAATCTAAAAATAAAAAACATAAAATAAAAGGTTCTGAAGAACCTAGGGGCAGGACAGGAATAAAGATGCAGATGTAGAAAATGGACTTGAGGATATGGAGAGGGGGAAGGGTAAGCTGGGACGAAGTGAGAGAGTGGCATGGACATATATACACTACCAAATGTAAAATAGATAGCTAGTGGGAATCAGCTGCATAACACAGAGGGATCAGCTTGGTGCTTTGTGACCACCTAGAGGGGTGGGATAAGGAGAGTGGGAGGGAAGTGCAAGAGGGAGGGGATATGGGTGTATATGTATACATATAGCTGATTCACTTTGTTATATAGCAGAAGCTAGCATGGCATTGTAAAGGAATTATACTCCAATAAAGGTGTTAAAAAAAAAGAAAATTCCTTTGAGCACATGAAAGTGCTTAAAGATAATAATAAGTAAAACTGAAGAATCCACCCCCTTGAAAAATGTGGAACTTGTTTTATTGTTTCTCCCTCAAGGAAAAAAAAATTTTTCATAAGCATGGGAGAAGTCAGAATTTATGCAATATAAAAGATATGTCTTTTTTATAATCTTTCTAAACAATATTAGAGCGAAGACTAGTAGGGCTATGCAATCATTTTGCTACCATAAGAAGATTAACACGCCTGGAGGGGTGGGATGGGGAGGGTGGGAGGGAGGGAGATGCATGAGGGAAGGGATGTGGGAACAGATGTATATGTATGACTGATTCACTTTGTTATAAAGCAGAAACTAATAAAAAAGAAGATTAACATATAATCTTAACTAAATTTCAACCTGATTATTTATTTGAGTGAGCACATATCTTTGGGAGAGACATATAGTGAAGTGAAGAAGGAGATAGACGCCTACTTAGCTAGTAACATGATTAGAATCAGCCCTGGTGACCAATGTGGTGAGAAGCAGATTCCATTTGATTCACCTGATTATAAAATATGACAGTATTATTAGATGGATGTTATTCATATACAAAATTGTGTGTGATATGCATAATGATTTTATGTGCACCTGAGACTGCTTTCCTAAAATGATGTTTTGTATACATGTATTCCCATTTCAGGGAGATCTAAAGTCACTGAAATAGAGAAAAAATATCATTATCTCTATTTAATAATGTATTTTTAATATTAATATGGAGAAATTGTATTTTTGATAAGTTACAGCATATCTATTTGGATGGCCCTAAAATCTATATTTTCACCCTAGACCTCTCCCCAGAATTTCAGTTTGGTATGGCCAACTGTCTACTGGGTGTCTCCCATATATCCCATTGGTCCCTTAAATCAATATGTCCAACATGGAAATCATGTGTTTCTTTACCCAAGCTTGTTTTCCCTTTGCCATGTCTCCCAGGTCTCTACATCCTTACTCTTTCCCTTAGGTCCACCTCTAATGGAAATACAGGCTTTTATATTCAATTTGAAAACACTTCCTAATAATCCTACCTCCTTAGCACTTTTTGTATGTGGCACCTCCTCTACATCCTCACTGAGTTCAGTCTGTACTTATCTCTCTTCAAGCTCTTCTACTTGTTTCCAATCTGGCCTTCTTCAAAACCATTCTGTCTGCCCTACAACCTGAGTTATCCTTTATGGAATGTATATCTGACCATGTTACTCCCATAACTAAAGTACTTCAATGGGACTTCTAGATAAACACAGGAGTTTATACAAGTGTTTATCTGAGCCACTCCTTGAAGCCCATAAAAACATGGATAGTAAAAGCAACTAAAAAGGTATAAAACCACAAGGACAAAGAATGGGAGAGGAAACCCAGAAGACTAGTATATCCACACATTTTGGGAGATGGAAGGCAAATGGATGAGTAGTAATTTATGAACAGAATAGAAAGAGATAAAACTCAAATATCTGCACAGGGAGATGTGAATTCCTGTAATACAATAGAAAGGCTCAGAAACTAAAGACAACAAGTACCTCTAGAGGCAGATTTTCTGGTTTTGATTTTTAAATTAAACAAGATTGGTTAAAAGTCTGGAAAAGTAGTAAGATCCCAGATTGTCTTAAGAAACTCACTTCCTTTCCTTTAGGCAACAGTTCTGGAGCAGAATATACATATTTTTCAAAAGTTCTTTAATACCTTGAAATACACGATATATATGTGAATATATTCATATAATTTCATTACAATGCACACGAAACTTATAATCATTTGATTGCCTGAGCAATTGTGATTCTCTACCACTCTTGTGCTCTTGCAAGCTTTGTGTGTGCCTTTCAGTCAACATAGTTTTCAGACAGTAGTTTTTCAATAAATACATGTTTGACTTTCAATAAACTGCATACAAATTGGCTTTTTATTATTGAACAGGATTTAAGGGATAGGAGATTTCTATACCCTTTAACCTGAAAAATTTTGGATAATCTTTATTGTTGGGGTATTTCAGATCCTATTATAGAAGGAGCCGCAGGTGGAAACCATACTTAAGTGGTGAGGATGCAGAGACCTGGGAGAGGTGACAAACTGTAGGTAATATACACTGTGGAATTGCATAGCATATTTACAACAGGCCTAGTATTTTGGAGGGTTGCAGAGAATGACTAGTGCAACATGGAGATAGGATACAGAAAATCCAGTCTTTGGGGACTGGACAGATAATAAGGCTGAGATAAAAGGTAGGTAGGTTATAAAATAGGACAAAATTATGTTTCATTTGAGCATGGTATATGTTGTCATTTTGAAGCCTTTTCAATTTTCATAACTCTTTAGTGCCAACTTGCGAGACGTATTATCATGACTGAATTGGAGAATTGCCAGCCTACCAGAAATTGTCATTGTACAGTCTGGGACTAGTGAAGATGGAAATAATAGTTTTTTGGTTTTGTTATTTTGTACAAGCACCCTAGGAAATTAACCTCCAAATACAACTGAGGAATAGGTACAGTTATGACTTCTTTATGGATCAGTAAACAGATGAAATATGGTGAAGCTATATAAGAAGACCAAAGATGTACAAGAAGACATGAATTGAGCAGAAAATAAATTTGAATCCTGCTTCTCACCTCTTGATTTAACTGGAGACAGTTCTATCCTAAACATGAGATTCTATATAGAAGCATCAGGGAATTAGGAAGCAAAATCTGATGAGTATTTTTCCTGAAATATTACAGCTGTCATTCCCAGGGCCCTAGTCCTGAGATAGTGGGAGGTTAAGATATTAAATTTATATTTTTTCTGGGAACTCTTCATGGACTGTTTCCATATCAATGGCAATATAAACAGAAGCATGGTGATTTTTAAAGAACATACTGTTCGTGTACCCTCTGTATAGTACAGCTACACTCGGAGCAGCTAGCAATGTTCATCCGAATTCTTTATTATTTGTCAAAAGAATTACTCTTTTCTGACATAATCTTTCTTTTCTAAGAAAAAAAAATCAGTGGTGCCTATTGTAATTATGCTTTAATATCTGAACTTTTCTCCTAAAAATCAAAACCTCAAGATGACCCCAAAAGAAAGAAAGTGATATGAATATAAATCAAGCATTTTAAAATTTAAAAACCTGATACTCTGTTTCTCTCTTTCTTCTTTTAATGCATTAAGCATCATCTTATACAGGCATGAATATAAACTGTGAGCAGTTTACTATAAAGGCTATAATCAAAAGAACATATAATGATATATTTGTCTTTTCTTTCTTGTCTTTGCTTTTAATTTTCATATATATCCATGTTCGTGTGGTGACTTTGACTGTGTCTCCTGGAGGCATATGCCCCTGCAAGTTTAACACTGAAGACAGTTGAGGGGAATATAATGACTGGGGGAGGCTATGTTGGGTAGTATGGACAGGGCTAGAATATATTGGATAATAGGAAAGCAGGGTTCTGATATCAAAGGGAGCCAGAGTTTGTACCTTTGTTTGCTGAGGAAACTAGCACGTAGATAAGGAACTGTCTTTTGATGATATCCTCTATATATCTGAAGGACATGCTTTCAGATGAATTCCTTTAAGGACTTTTCATTATAGTTTTAATAATGGTCATGCTGACATATTGTCTTTTAAGACTATCGAAAAAGACCAATTTGAGAGACAGTATGTGTGTCCATTTCACCAATTTGCCTCTGTTGAGCTCTGGTGATTGTGTTGGAGGATGAAAGGCTCTGAAGATGATAAATATGTTCCCTAATACTTAAAAAAATATTTTATTGAAGTATAGTTGATTTACAATGTTGAATTAATTTCTAATGTACAGCAAAGTGATTCAGTTATACACATATATATACCTTCTTTGCCCTAATACATTTTGTGAAACAAAGTGGTTTCAAGGTCTTTTTTAGTCTGCTAAATAAATTAGATGTGTACCCTCATGATATATGTAATTAGAAAAATATATACACAGAATAAGTGCAATGAGTTTAAAAAATGTATTTGGTAATGACAATACCAACATGACTACCAACACGTATAGCACTTCCTATGTGCCAAGCACTCTTCTAACTCTTTTACATTTATCATCTCATGTACGCCTGAGTGCAGAAAACTCTGTGAGCTAGGTACTAATATGCTCATTTTACAAAAGAGGCAGATTGGAGATTCAGTCCCAGGTAGGGTGGTTCCAGAGTCTGCACCCTTTATTGCTTGAGGTACTGCTGCTCCTAAAACAAGGCTATGTGTTTTTTGACTTGGCTTATTACAAGACCACAGCTTAGACATCTTTGTGAGCCAGTGCAGTTTGGGTCTGGCACAGCTCAATCATCCCTTTCTCCACCCTTTCCTAACTTTCACAGCAGCCCTCCCACCCCAGTGTCTCATGCTTTACCACTTCCCTACACTTTTGTTCTAATGGGAAAGCTCACAATAAAATATATTCTCTAAAAATATACATTATGTTTTTCCTCTCAGAAATATATTCTTTCAGGTATAGAAAATGTTAACTCTTCCAGAAATATTTGCATTTTCAAAGAGAATGCATGGAGAGGAGATTGGGTAAATATTAAGTAGGTAAGATTTCTAAAAGCTCCTCAAATTGCAAAAAAAGTTAGATAATTACATACTTCCCCTACCTTTATGGACAGCCTGGCTTTGTGGTCCTATCAGTACTTCCTTGGCAGACGCAAAAGTCATAAGAGATTGTATAGTTTTCATAGCACTTCAGAGGCTCCTGCCTCCTCTACTCACCCTGAATTCATTCCTACCTTCTGGATTTCTGTGGAAAGGAAAAATCTTTACTATTTGTGGTGCAATTTGGGATTAAATTCTGGCTCATTGAATTGCTAGGTTTAGCAACTATAAATACATGACTCCATTGCAAATTTGAATCTCATATAATGAATAATTTTTCGTATAAATGCATCCCATGTGATATTTGGGACTTATACAAAAATTATTTACTGTTTATCTGAAATTCGAATTTGATTGGACAGCTTATATTTTTTCAGGCAATCATGCTCAGGGTGGATTTTAATTGTCTCTAGACAGAAAAAAACTTCTGCTTATGGATATCTTATAGTAATTTAATTAGTAGATGGTAAAAGTATGAAAGAGAGTGGTGGCTATGGAGAAAGGGACAAATCCATACACACAATGGAAGAAGAATTGAAATGTGATTGCTTATCTGAGCCATGCTGATGAGCCAAGGTGTCTTATAGAGAAGTTATAAGTAACAGAGGAAAAGTCATTATAAAAGAGTAAGGCCAGAAATCCAGGGATTTTGGTTCAGTTCTTGGACAAATATAGGTTGCATAAATTAATCAAAGCAAAAATAGGCTGAGTCCAGGATGTTGAATAAGGTTTAGGAGACTAAGAAAAACTGAAATGTTATTTCAGGCAATTGTCCAGAAATCTGAAAGTCTGTTAATTTACTATTGAATCTCTAGCAACCAGAAATATCATACTAAAGAGAAAGTACTAATCTTTTGACATTATATAGTCATACTCCTATATGAATTAAGAATATACCTTATATTTAACAGTTTAGTTAAGACGATTGGACAAAGTGTGATTGTTTACAACCAAAACTAAAATTGCAAAATGCCACACACATTGTCTGTTCTGGAAAAATTCTAAACATTTAATGCTATTTTCTGATATCACAAAATAATTCAAACATAAAAGATAATCCAGTTTCATTTCTCATTGGATTATGAGTTTGCTCCCCCCTCAGGAGATGATTCTTCAAAGAGTAGACAACTAGTGGCTAAATTAAGAAATACAAGTTAGATTTATAGAATTGCTTATCACATTAATCTTATTTTCTGTTCTAGCTAGAATTTCCATTAGCTATATTGATTAATTTTAGTTTGATTTTAAAACAATAAATCTTTGTTTATATGGTAAGGTGAATACTTAATCAGGCAGCTTTTGCAAGATACTGATACTAAGAGTTGGAATACAATGTAAGAAAAACATTTTCAATGTAGAGACAGTGGTGTAGGGCATACACATTTGGAGAAGAGCAGGGTTACCGTGGGAACCGTGATCCTGAATTTCATGACCTGTCTCGTGTGATTACAAATTTAATGCCGTAGGAGGATTGTGTGACTTTTTCCTTTATTTTGACGATGATCTATTTGTGAATAATCAGGAAACGATCAGGCTTAGAGGTGACCTGAATCTGTTCAAACTGGGAGGATCCTGCATCTTTTAGGGAGACAGAAGGGGAAAAAAAAAAAACAGTATGTGAAGGTGATCTCTTCAAAAGTACACAAGTTCAGCACATTGCAAGGTTTCACTGTAGAAATAATTTTGCACTTTGACTTCATTTGCAGCTGAGGATTTCCAAAATGCTTTGCAATGAGCACAGAAGATTTACAAGCTTTACAAGGTTTCTTGAAATTCCGCAGGGCTACTCGTGACAGTGACTGAATTTCAGAGGGGTAGCTTGCAGCTGAAACTGGCAACAGAAGGCGAGAGAGGCTAGGAGAACATACTTTTGCATGGATTTACTAAAGTACAGCTTACCACAGTGAAGCATGAGTACAATTGTTTGAGAAATAGAAGCAGACAGGCAAAGTGTGTAGCAGTCAATGTATGAATTATTTTGTTCTTAGAAAAGGTTTGGAGTCAAATATGAGGATCAGATTGCATGCATACACAAAGGTGTGTCAAGATGATCACACTCACCCTGCTTCTTGTGTCTTCACATCTTGTCACCCCACTTCTGAATGTATGGATATCTCTAAAGAGTTGGGTATTTGACATATTTTTTATATCGATTACCTTATTTTTATGGATATGTCAGAGGCATAAGGTTTCAAGTCTATGCCAATTTGGGCAATAAATGTTCCAGATAGTAACCTTTATTTACTGTGCTCAGTGTGTACTAAACAATTGGTAAGGCACAAAGGATCCACACAAACACTCACACATTGGTGGAGGTCACATAAAGGTCAGGGCCCTTTTGGTTCCTTCTGGAGAAGGATTTAAGTGCTGCTGCCTAAACAAATTTAGATGAAAGTGATATGCTAATTAGTATTAATGCTAATACTAATACTTTCTGGTTTCATCCATTTTTAGCTCAAGATGTGACATTCCTAAAGTCAATCAACGTAAGGTTCTGAAGCCTGCAAATGCAGTATGTATGCTACAGAAAAAAAAATTAATTATTGCTCTAGATGATGAATAAGGAAGCAAACGGTGAATGGAATCTAATTTTAGAGTAGCAAACATATGAATAAATAAAAAGAAATTAAGTGAAATTTGCCCTTCAAGTCATGGAGTACCAAACATATCATCAGAGAATGAACGTGATAATGGAGGAGAAAGCTATTAAAAGTTTGAAAGAGTGCTTAGCATCAGTATAAAGAAGCAAACAATGGTAAATGAATTAAAATGTAGAATATCAGTAAAAATGAATCACTCCAATCTTTTATAAGGAAACAGTCACAGAAGTGATCATCCTGGTTTTGGTCAACTTATAATAAAAGCAGGCTATCCTAGAGAGGAGTAGAAAAGGAGAGACAAACAAAAAGTAGCCAAGTTTTAAGTTTTCACTGAATACATATAGATTGAAACGAATAATAAAGAAACAAATAAATGTAAGGCCAGGGCAAAAAACAACAAAACCAAAATATTTTGAGTGTAATATATGTTGCATGAATAGACTCTACTACCAATGAAATGCTAAAAGCATTTGCATGTAAAGAAATAGAATGTCAGAGGACCAGAATTTGATATATATTTGGCATAATGCAGTATAATTACTTTGCCTGAGATCTTGTTCTTTTCATCACCATTTTCTCATAAAATGTCTTACCCTGTAGCAGAGAAGCAGTGTTTTTTGTTTGTTTGTTTGTTTGTTTGTTTTCTGTACGTGGGCCTCTCACTGCTGTGGCCTCTCCCATTGCGGAGCACACGCTCCGGACGCGCAGGTCCAGCAGCCATGGCTTACGGGCCCAGCCGCTCCACGGCATGCAGGATCCTCCCAGACCGGTGCAAGAACCTGCATTCCCCGCATCGGCAGGCGGACCCTCAACCACTGCGCCAGCAGGGAAGCCTGAGAAGCAGTGTTTTAATAAGGCAGCCATGACTACTTTTATAATTGAAACCAAAAACATTGAGCTCTATTTCATCATATTGATATAAACCAGAACTCTATTAAATGAAAAAGGAAAGGGAAAAAGATTTCTCTGAATAAGAATGACTATCAAAACTGATAAAAAGGGAAAAGTGCTTGAATGTAAGTTAGGATGAAAATAATATAGACAGAAGTAATAGGAAGAAGACAGTGAAACTGAGTCATCTAAAGGTGAAGCAAATGAAAGGAATGAGTATTAAAAATGTACATTGCTGCCCAGATAGTTTAAGGTGTGTCAGTAATTCTTTAAATATCCTGATTTGCAGTGGGATTTAGAACTTAAATATAATGTATGGACTCTCTCTCTGCACAAAGGGGATTTTTATACCTTATTCACAATATAGAAAAAAAAATCAATTTGACCCCTTTGGCTCTTTAAAGTAGTTTCTACAGAAGCTCTACTGTATTTTAGATATTGCTCTTCTCACTTGTAAAAAACAAAACAAAACAAAACAAACTTTCTGATCACATTCAATTTGTCCTGAATTTTGGAGCCTGTGTTAAATATTGTGATATATTCCTGAACTAAAAAACCCCTTTTATTCTATGTATAAAACAGAACTGCAAAGAATATGGATATCAACAACATACACATGTTTTTACTTACCTAAAAATGAAACAATTTTTTTTCTTTTTTTTTAAAAAAATTACTTATTTATTTATTTTTGGCTGTGTTAGGTGTTTGTTGCTGTGCGCCGGCTTTCTCTGGTTGCAGTGAGTGGGGACCACTCTTCATTGCGGTGTGCAGGCTTCTTATTGTGGTGGCTTCTCTTGCTGAGGAGCACGGGCTCTAGGCACGCATGGGCTTCAGTAGTTGTGGCACGTGGGCTCTAGATCGCAGGCTCAGTAGTTGTGGTGCATGGGCTTAGTTGCTCCAAGGCATGTGGGATCTTCCCAGACCAGGGCTCGAACCCATGTTCCTTGCGTTGGCAGGCGGATTCTTAACCACTGTGCCACCAGGGAAGTCCCCGAAACCAAATTTTTATATATAACTTTTTAATGACCTTAGAATAAACTCTAGAAATGAAGTCCAGAAAGGTTTCTTTTACTTTTTCCCAATTTTGCACAGTATTTCCATTTTGTAATTCTCCTTGTGTGTTATACTAATATGAGATTAGAAAACTAGACACTTTTATAGTAAGATGTACTTAAAATAATATTTTCAAAGAGATGTTTTGATTTAATTTTAAATAAACAATTAGAACAATGGAATCAGATTTGCTACCTAAAAAAGACTTCTGCCTTTACAAGCCTAGACCATTCCCACCATCCATGACAGACATGTATCAAAAGCCTCCTCAGTGATAGAGTATCAATATGTCCATCCCATGTGTGAAGAGTTCTAAACCTCTTTTGGTATCATTTCTCCCACCCACCCCTGGTGTGACCTCTTTGACTCTTATCAGCTGCATTTCAATTCTCAGTTTTTAGAGTATCATTTTTATTACCTTTTATTTTATTTTATTTTATTTTTTCAGCTACATGTTGTTGTTTTTTATTTACTTTCTCATGTAAATTTTTTTTTACATCTTTATTGGAGTATAATTGCTTTACAATGGTGTGTTAGTTTCTCCTTTATAACAAAGTGAATCAGTTATACATATACATATGTTCCCATATCTCTTTCCTCTTGCAGCTCCCTCCCTCCCACCCTCCGTATCCCACTCCTCTAGGTGGCCAAAAAACACCGAGTTGATCTCCCGGTGCTATGCAGCTACTTCCCACTAGCTATCTATTTTACGTTTGGTAGTGTATATATGTCCATGCCACTCTCTCACTTTGTCATAGCTTACCCTTCCCCCTCCCCATATCCTCAAGTCCATTCTGTAGTAGGTCTGTGTCTTTATTCCTGTCTTACCACTAGGTTCTTCATGACATTTTTTTTCTTAAATTCCATATATATGTGTTAGCATACAGTACTTGTCTTTCTCTTTCTGACTTACTTCACTCTGTATGACAGACTCTAGACCCATCCACCTCGTTACAAATAGCTCAGTTTCATTTCTTTTTAAGGCTGAGTAATATTCCATTGTATATATGTGCCACATCTTCCTTATCCATTCATCTGATGATGGACACTTAGGTTGTTTCCATCTCCTGGCTATTGTAAATAGAGCTGAAATGAACATTTTTGGTACATGACTCTTTCTGAATTATGGTTTTCTCAGGGTATATACCCAGTAGTGGGATTGCTGGGTCCTATGGTAGTTCTATTTGTAGTTTTTTTAAGGAACCTCCATACTGTTCTCCATAGTGGATGTACCAATTCACATTCCCACCAGCAGTACCAGAGTGTTCCCTTTTCTCCACACCCTCTCTAGTATTTATTGTTTCTAGATTTTTTGATGATGGCCATTCTGACTGGTTTGAGATGTTATTTCATTGTAGTTTTGATTTGCATTTCTCTAATGATTAATGATGTTGAACATTCTTTCATGTGTTTGTTGGCAGTCAGTATATCTTCTTTGGAGAAATGTCTATTTAGGTCTTCTGCCCATTTTTGGATTGGGTTGTTTGTTTTTTTGCTATTGAGCTGCATGAGCTGCTTATAAATTTTGGAGATTAATCCTTTGTCAGTTGATTCATTGGCAAATATATTCTCCCATTCTGAGGGTTGTCTTTTGGTCTTGTTTATGGTTTCCTTTGCTGTGCAAAAGCTTTGAAGTTTCATTAGGTCTCATTTGTTTATCTTTGTTTTTATTTCCATTTCTCTAGGATGTGGTTCAAAAAGGATCTTGCTGTGATTTATGTCATAGAGTGTTCTGCCTATGTTTTCCTCTAAGAGTTTGATAGTTTCTGTCCTTACATTTAGGTCTTTAATCCATTTTGAGCTTATTTTTGTGTATGGTGTTAGGGGTTGATCAAATCTCATACTTTTACATGTATCTGTCCAGTTTTCCCAGCACCACTTATTGAAGAGGCTGTCCTTTCTCCACTGTACATTCCTGCCTCCTTAATCAAAGATAAGCTGACTGTATGTGCATGAATTTATCTCTGGGCTTTCTATCCTGTTCCATTGATCTATATTTCTGATTTTGTGCCAGTACCCTACTGTCTCGATTACCGTAGCTCTGTAGCATAGTCTGAAGTCAGGGAGCCTGATTTCTCCAGCTCTGTTTATCATTCTCAAGATTGCTTTGGCTATTCGGGGTCTTCTGTGTTTCCATACAAATTGTGATTTTTTTTTCCAGTTCTGTGAAAAATGCCAGTGGTAGTTTAATAGGGATTGCATTGAATCTGTAGATTGCTTTGGGCAGTAGAGTCATTTACACAGTGTTGATTCCTCCAATCCAAGATCATGGTACATCTCTCCATCTATTTGTATCATCTTTAATTTCTTTCATCAGTGTCTTATAAGGTTCTGCAAACATAGCTTTCATCTCCTTAGGTAGGTTTATTGCTAGATATTTTATTCTTTTTGTTGCAGTGGTAAATGGGAGTGTTTTCTTCATTTCACTTTCAGATTTTTCATCATTAGTGTATAGGAGTGTCAGAGATTTCTGTGCATTAATTTTGTATCCTGCTACTTTAACGAATTCATTGATTAGCTCTAGTAGTTTTCTGGTAGCATCTTTAGGATTCTCTATGTATAGTATCATGTCATCTGCAAACAGTGACAGCTTTTCTCCTTCTTTTCTAATTTGGATTCCTTTTATTTCCTTTTCTTCTCTGATTGCTGTGGCTAAAACTTCCAAAACTATGTTGAATAAGAGTGGTGAGAGTGGGCAACCTTTTCTTATTCCTGATCTTAGTGGAAATGCTTTCAGTTTTTCACCATTGAGGATGATGTTGACTGTGGATTTGTCATATATGGCCTTTGTTATGTTGATGAAAGTTCCCTCTATGCCTACTTTCTGCCTGTTTTTTTTATCAAAAATGGGTGTTGAATTTTGTCAAAAGCTTTCTCTGCATCTATTGAGATGATCATATGTTTTTTCTCCTTCAGTTTGTTAATATGGTGTATCACATTGATTGATTTGCATATATTGAAGAATCCTTGCATTCCTGGAATAAACCCCACTTGATCATGGTGTATGATCCTTTTAATGTGCTGTTGGATTCTGTTTACTAGTATTTTGTTGAGGATTTTTGCATCTATATTCATCAGTGATATTGGCCTGTAGTTTTCTTTCTTTGTGACATCTTTGTCGGGTTTTGGTGTCAGGGTGATTGTGGCTTCGTAGAATGAGTTTGGGAGTGCTCCTCCCTCTGCTATATTTTGGAAGAGTTTGAGAAGGGTAGGTGTTAACTCTTCTCTAAATGTTTGATAGAATTCGCCTGTGAAGCCATCTGGTCCTGGGCTTTTGTTTGTTGGAAGATTTTTAATCACAGTTTCAATTTCAGTGCTTGTGATTGGTCTTTTCATATATTCTATTTCTTCCTGGTTCAGTCTCAACAGGTTGTGCATTTTTAGTAATTTGTCATTTTTTCCAGGTTGTCCATTTTATTGGCGTAAGTTGCCTATAGTAATCTCTCATGATCCTTTGTATTTCTGCAATGTCAATTATTACTTCTCCTTTTTAATTTCTAATTCTATAGATTTGAGTCTTCTCCCTTTTCTTCTTGATGAGTCTGGCTAATGGTTTATCAATTTTGTTTATCTTCTCAAAGAACCAACTTTTAGTTTTATTGATCTTTGCTATCATTTCCTTCATTTCTTTTTCATTTATTTCTGATCTAATCTTTATGGTTTCTTTCCTTCTGCTAACTTTGGGGGATTTTGTTCTTCATTCTCTAATTGCTTTAGGTGCAATGTTAGGTTGTTTATTTGAGATGTTTCCTGTTTCTTAAGGTAGGATTGTATTGCTACATACTTCCCTCTTAGAACTGTTTTTGCTGTATTCTGTAGGTTTTGAGTCATTGTGTCTCCACTGTCATTGTTTCTAGGTATTTTTTGATATTCTCTTTGATTTCTTCAGTGGTCACTTCGTTATTAAGTAGTGTATTGTTTAGCCTCCATGTGTTTGTATTCTTTACAGATCTTTTCCTGTAATTGTTATCTAGTCTTATAGCTTTGTGGTCAGAAAAGATACATGATACGATTTCAATTTTCTTCAATTTATCAAGGCTTGATTTGTGACACAGGATATGATCTATCCTGGAGAATGTTCCATGAGCACTTGAGAAAAATATGTATTCTATTGTTGTTTGATGGAATGTCCTATAAATATCAATTAAGTCTATCTTGTTTAATGTGTCACTTTAAGCTTATGCTTCCTTATTTATTTTCATTTGGATGATCAGTCCATTGGTGAAAGTGGGGTGTTAAAGTCCCCTACTATGAATGTGTTACTGTTGATTTCCCCTTTTATGGCTGTTAGTATTTGCCTTATGTATTGAGGTCCTCCTATTTTGGGTGCATAAATATTTACAATTGTTATGTATTCTTCTTGGATTGATCCCTTGGTCATTATGTAGTGTCCTACTTTATCTCTTGCAATAGTCTTTATTTTAAAGTCCACTTTTTCTGATATGAGAATTGCTATTCCAGCTTTCTTTTGATTTCTATTTGCACAGAATATCTTTTTCCATCCCCTCACTTTCAGTCTGTATGTATCCTAGGTCTGAAGTGTGTCTCTTGTAGACAGCCTATTTATGGGTCTTGTTTTTGTATCCATTCAGCCAGTCTGTGTCTTTTGGTGGGAGCATTTAATCCATTTACATTTAAGGTAATTATCAATATGTATGTTTTTATTCCCATTTTCTTAATTGTTTTGCATTTGTTGTTGTAGGTCTTTTCCTTATCTTGTGTTTCTTGCCTAGAGAAGTTCCTTTAGCAGTTGTTTTAAAACTGGTTTGGTGGTGCTGAACTCTCTCAGCTTTTGCTTGCATGTAAAGATTTTAATTTCTCCATCAAGTCTGAATGAGATCCTTGCTGGGTAGAGTAATCTTGTTTGCCGGTTTTTCTCCTTCATCACTCTAAATATGTCCTTCCAGTCTCATCTGGCTTGTAGAGTTTCTGCTGAATGATCAGCTGTTAACCTTATGGGGATCCCCTTGTGTGTTATTTGTTGTATTTCCCTTGCTGCTTTTAATATGTTTTCTTTGTATTTAATTTTTGACAGTTTGATTATTATGTGTCTTCGTGTGTTTCTCCTTGGGTTTATCCTATATGGGGCTCTCTGTGTTTCCTGGACTAGGTTGACTCTTTCCTTTCTCATATTAGGGAAGTTTTGAACTATAATCTCTTCAAATATTTTCTCAGTCCCTTTCTGTTTCTCTTCTTCTTCTGGGACCCCTATAATTCGAACGTTGGTGCATTTAATGTTGTCCCAGAGGTCTCTGAGACTGTCCTCAGTTGTTTTCATTCTTTTTTCTTTGTTCTGCTGTGCAGTAGTTTTTTCCACTATTTTATCTTCCAGGTCACTTATCCGTTCTTTTGCCTCAGTTATTCTGCTTTTGATCCCTTCTAGAGTATTTTTTTATTTCATTTATTATGTTTTTCATCATTGCTTCTTTCCTATTTAGTTCTCCTAGGTCATTGTTAAATGTTTCTTGAATTTCCTATGTTGTATTTCCAAGATTATGGATCATCTTTGCTATCATTATTCTGAATACTTTTTCAGGTAGACTGCCTATTTCATCTTCATTTGTTAGGTCTGGTGGGTTTTTACCTTGCTTCTTCATCTGCTGTATATTTTTCTGTCTTCTCATTTTGCTTATCTTACTGTTTGTGGTCTCCTTTTTTGCAGGCTGCAGGTTCGTAGTTCCCATTGTTTTTGGTGTCTGTCCATAGTTGCTAAATTTGATTCAGTGGGTTGTGTAGGCTTCCTGGTGGAGGGGACTAGTGCCTGTGTTCTGGTGCATGAGGCTGGATCTTGTTTTTCTGGTGGGCAGGTCTACGTCTGTGGTGTGTTTTGGGGTGTCTGTAACATTATTATGATTTTAGGCAGCCTCTCTGCTAATGGGTGGGGTTGTGTTCCTGTCTTGCTAGTTGTTTGGCATAGGGTGTCCAGCACTGTAGCTTGTTCATCGTTGAGTGAAGCTTGGTCTTAGTGTTGAGATAGAGATCTCTGAAGGATTTTTGCCATTTGACATTACCTGGTGCTGGGAGGTCTTTGGTGGACCAATGTCCTGAAGTTGGCTCTCCCACCTCAGAGGCACAACACCGACTCCTGGCTGGAGCACCAAGAGCATTTCATCCACACGGCTCGGAGTTAAAGGGAGAAAAAGTAGAAAGAAAGAAAGAAAGAAAGAAGATAAAATAAAATAAAATAAAATAAAATAAAGTTATTAAAAAGTAAAAAATAATTATTAAGAAAAAGTTTTTTTTAAACAAACAAACAAACAAACAATAATGGACAGATAGAACCCTAGAACAAATGGTGAAAGCAATGCTATACAGACAAAATCTCACACAGAAGCATACACATACACAGTCACAAAAAGAGGAAAAGGGGAAAAAATAATAAATCTTGCTCTCAAAGTCCACCCCTCAGTTTGGGATGATTTGTTGTCTATTTATATATTCCAGATACAGGGTACCTGAAGTTGATTGTGGAGATTAAATCTGCTGCTTCTGAGGCTGCTGCGAGAGATTTCCCTTTCTCTTCTTTGTTTGCACAGCTCCTTCGATTCAGCTTTGGTTTGCCCCTGCCTCTGTGTGTAGGTCGCCTGAGGGCATCTGTTCTTCACTCAGACTGGACGGGGTTAAAGGAACAGCTGAATCGGGGGCTGTGGCTCACTCAGCCCGGGGGGGGGAGGGTGAGGTACGGAGTGCGGGGTGAGCCTGCGGTGGCAGAGGCTAGCGTGACGTTGCACTAGCCTGAGGCACACCATGCCTTCTCCCGGGGAAGTTGTCCCTGGGTCATGGGACCCTGGCAGTGGCAGGCTGCACAGGCTCCCAGGACGGGAGGTGTGGATAGTGACCTGTGCTCACACACAGGCTTCTTGTGGTGACAGCAGCAGCCTTAGCGTCTTATACCTCTCTCTGTGGTCCACACTGATAGCCGCCGCTTGCACCCATCTTTGGAGCTCCCTTAAGCAGCGCTCTTAATCCCCTCTCCTTGCACACCAGGAAACAAAGAGGGAAGAAAAAGTCTCTTGTCTCTTCGGCAGGTCCAGACTTTTTCCCGCAGTCCCTCATGGCTAGCTGTGGTGCACTAACCACTTCAGGCTGTGTTCATGCCACTTACCCCAATCCTCTCCCTGCGATCTGACTGAAGCCCAAGCCTCAGCTCCCAGCCCCCACCAATCATTGATTTCTTAGACGTGATAATTAAGCACAAGCAACAGAATAAAAAAATAGATAAATTGAACTTCATCAAAATGAAATACTTTTGTGCAAAAGACACCATCAAGAAAATGAAAGGAAAACCCACAAAATGGGAGAAAATATTTGTAAATCATATATCTGAAAAAAATCTAGTATCCAGAATATATAAAGAAATCTTACAACTAAAAGGTTAAAAAAAGACAAATAACCCAATTGAAAAAATGGGCAAAGGATCTGAATAGATATTTCTCTGAAGTTATACAAATGGCTAATAAGCACAAGCAAAGATCAGGGAAATGCAGTCAATCGCAAATCCAAATCACAGCAAGATACTACTTCACACCCACTAGGATGCTTATAATAAAAAAGGAAGACAACAACAAATGTCCATGGAAAAATAGGAACCCTCATACACATTGCTGGTGGGAATGTGAAATGGTGCAGTCACTGTGGGAAACAGTTTGGCAGTTCCTCAAAAATTAACATAAAATTATCATATGATCCAGCAATTCCCTTTCTAGGTATATACATAAGAGAAATGAAAACATATGTCCACACAAAAATGTCCACACAAATGTTCATTGCAGCATTACTCATAATAGCCCCAAAGTAGAAACTACTCAGATAACCTTCAACTGATAAATGGATAAAGAAAATATGGTGTATCCTTTTAATGGAATGTTATTGGGCAATAAAAAGGAATGAAGTAGTGATACATGAAACAACACCGAAGACCCCTAAAAACATTATGCTAAGTGACAGAAGCCAATCACAAAGGAACACATATTGAAGGATTCCATTTATATGAAATGTCCAGAGTAGGCAGAGTTATAGAAACCAATATTAGGTTGTTGGCTGCTTAGGGATGGGGTGCTGTGAGGGAATGGAGAATGTCTGCTAATAGGTATGGGGTTTCTTTTGGGAGGGTGATGAAAATGTTCTAAAATTAAATTGTGGTGATGATTGCACAACTCTGTGAATATACTAAAACTCACAGAATTGTAGTTCAAAAGTATGTGAATTACAACTTAACAAAGCTTTGTAAAAAACAGACTGTGATGATTTCAGGGGCTGTTTATCAGTAAGGGAGCCAAGTTGTGACTATGAGATTCTAATTGAAAGCTAATAGAGCCCCGGAGGAAGATGGCGGAAGAGTAAGACGCTGAGATCACCTTCCTCCCCACAGATACATCAGAAATTCATCTACACGTGGAACAACTCCTACAGAACACCTACTGAACGCCGACAGAAGACCTCAGACCCCCTAAAAGGCAAGAAACTCCCCACATACCTGGGTAGGGCAAAAGAAAAAAAGAATAAACAGAGACAATAGGATAGGGACGGGACCTGCACCAGTGGGAGGGAGCCGTGAAGGAGGGAAGGTTTCTACACACTGCAAGCCCCTTCGCGGGCGGAGACTGCAGGTGGCGGAGGGGGAAAGCTTCAGAGTAGCGGAGGAGAGCACAGCAACAGGGGTGTGGAGGGCAAAGCGGAGAGATTCTGGCACAGAGGATCGGTGCCCTCAGGCACACACCAGCCCAAGAGGCTTGTCTGCTCTGCCGCCGTGGCGGGCGGGGCTGGGAGCTGAGGCTTGGGTATCGGCTTTCAGTCGGAGCGCAGGGAGAGGACTGGGGCTGGCGGCAGGAAGAGAGCCTGAAGGGGTTAGTGCACCACGGCTAGCCCGGAGGGAGTCCGGGGAAAGGGTCTGGAGTTGCTGAAGAGGCAAGAGTCTTTTTTCACTTTCACTTTCGTTTCCTGGTGTGCGAGGAGAGGGCATTAAAAGGGCTGCTTAGGGAAGCGCCGGAGACAGGCGCAAGCCGCGGGTAAGGCGTGGACCTCGGAGACGGGCGTGGGCCGCCGCCGCCCGCCGCCGCTGCGGCACGCCGCCGCCCACCGTCCGCCGCCGCCCGCCGCCGCCGCGGCCCGCCGTCGCCGCGGCCCGCCGCCGCCGCCGCCGCCGCGGCCCGCTGCCGCAGCCGCCCCCGCGGCCCGCCACCGCCGCCGCCTGCCGCCGCCCGCCGCCGCCGCAGCCGCGGGGCCTGTGTGCGAGCGCGGGTCACTGTCCGCCCCGCCTTCCGGGGGACCTGTGCACCCCACCACTGCCGGGGTCCCGAGACCCGGGGACGGCTTTCCCGGGAAAGCGCACGGAGCACCACGGGCTGCTGCAATGTCACGCCGGCCTCTGCCGCCGCAGGCCCGCCCCACACTGCGCGCCCCTCCCTCCCCTCTGCATGAGTGAGCCAGAGCCCCCGAATCAGCGGCTCCTTTAAACCCGTCCTGTCTGATAGAAGAACAGACGCCCTCCGGCGACCTACGCACAGAGGCGGGGCCAGGTCCAAGGCTGAGACCCGGGAGCTGTGAGAGCAGAGTCAGGGAAATCTCTCTGTGCAGCCTCGGAGGCAGCGGATTAAAGCTCCACGGTCCATTTGATGTGCCCTGCGTCTGTGGAGTGCATGAATGGACAGCGAATCATCCCAAATTGAGGAAGTGGACTTTGAGGACAAGATTTAAGACTTTCCCCCCTTTTCCTCTTTTTACAACGAATTATCCCAAAGTAAGGAGGTGGACTTAGAGAGCAAGATTTCAGACTTCTTGCCCTTTTCCTCTTTTTACAACGAATTATCCCAAATTGAGGAGGTGGGCTTGGAGAGCAAGATTTTTGATTTTTCCCCCTGCTCTCTTTTTGTGAATGTGTATGTGTAATCTTCGGTGTAAGATTCTCTCTGTATAGCTTTGCTTCCACCATATGTCCCAGGGTTCTATCGGTCCGTTTTTTTGTTTGTTTGTTTTTGTTTTTGTTTTTTTTTTTCAATAATTACTTTCTAATTTTAATAACGCTACTATATTTCATACTTTATTCTATTTTACTTTACCTGCTCTTTCTTTTTTTCCTACCTTCCCTTCCTCCCTCCCTCCCTCCGCTCTTCCTTTCCTTCTTTTTCTTTCCTCCCTCCCTCCCACCCTTCTTCTTTCCACTTTCTTTTTCTTTCCTTCCTCCCTCCCTCGCTCCTGTCTTTCTTTCTTTCTTTCCTTCCTCCCTCCCTCCCTCCCTTCTTCCATTCACTCTTCCTTTTGCTTTCATTGCTCCCTCCCTCCCTCCTTTCTTTCCTTCTTTCTTTCCATCCTTCCTCACTCGCTCCCTCCTTTCTTTCTTTCTTCCTTCCTTCCTTCCTTTCTTCCCTTCTTCCTTTCTTTCCCTCTCTCTTTCTTTCTTCTACTAATTCTTTCTTTCTGCTTTTTCTCCCTGTTATTCTGAGCTGGGTGGATGAAAGGCTCTTGGTGCTGCAGCCAGGAGCCAGTGCTGTGCCTCTGAAGTGGGAGAGCCAACTTCAGGACACGGGTCCACAAGAGACCTCCCAGCTCCACATAATATCAAGCAGCGAAAATCTCCCAGAGATCTCCATCCCAACACCAGCACCCAGCTTCAGTCAACAACCAGCAAGCTACAGTGCTGGTCACCCTATGCCAAGCAACTAGCAAGGCAGGAACACAACCCCACCCATTAGCAGAGAAGCTACCTAAAAACATAATAAGGCCATAGGCACCCCAAAACACACCACCAGACGTGGACCTGTCCACCAGAAAGACAAGATCGAGCCTCAACCACCAGAACACAGGCATTAGTCCCCCCCACCAGGAAGCCTATACAACCTACTGAAACAACCTTAGCCACTGGGGTCAGACACGAAAAACAACGGGAACTACGAATCTGCAGCCTGCAAAAAGGAGACCCCAAACACAGTAACATAAGCAAAATGAGAAGACAGAAAAACACACAGCAGGTGAAGGAGCAAGATAAAAACCTACCAGACCTAACAAATGAAGAGGTAATAGGCAGTCTACCTGAAAAAGAATTCAGAATAATGAAGGTAAAGATGATCCAAAATCTTGGAAATAGAATAGACAAAATGCAAGAAACAGTTAACAAGGACCTAGAAGAACTAAAGATGAATCAAGCATCGATTAAAAACACAATACATGAAATAAAAAATACTCTAGATGGGATCAATAGCAGAATAACTGAGGCAGAAGAACGGATAAGTGAGGTGGAAGATAAAATAGTGGAAATAACTGATGCAGAGCAAAATAAAGAAAAAAGAATGAAAAGAAGAGAGGACAGTCTCAGAGACCTCTGGAACAACATTAAACGCACCAACATTCGAATTATAGGGGTTCCAGAAGAAGAAGAGAAAAAGAAAGGGACTGAGAAAATATTTGAAGAGATTATAGTTGAAAACTTCCCCAATATGGGAAAGGAAATAGTTAATCAAGTCCAGGAGGCACAGAGAGTCCCATACAGAATAAATCCAAGGAGAAATACACCAAGACACATATTAATCAAACTGTCAAAAATTAAACACAAAGAAATCATATTAAAAGCAGCAAGGGAAAAACAACAAATAACACACAAGGGAATCCCCATCAGGTTAACAGCTGATCTCTCAGCAGAAACTCTACAAGCCAGAAGGGAGTGGCAGGACATAATTAAAGTGATGAAGGAGAGAAACCTGCAGCCAAGATTACTCTACCCAGCAAGGATCTCATTCAGATTTGATGGAGAAATTAAAACCTTTACAGACAAGCAAAAGCTGAGAGAGTTCAGCACCACCAAACCAGCTTTACAACAAATGCTAAAGGAAATTCTCTAGGCAAGAAACACAACAGAAGGAATATACCTACAATAACGAACCCAAAGCAATTAGTGAAATGGGAATAGGAACAGACATATCAATAATTACCTTAAATGTAAATGGACTAAATGCTCCCACCAAAAGACACAGAGTGGCTGAATGGATACAAAAACAAGACCCATATATATGCTGTCTACAAGAGACCCACTTAAGACCTAAAGACACATACAGATTGAAAGTAAGGGGATGGAAAAAGATATTCCATGCAAATGGAAATCAAAAGAAAGCTGGAGTAGCAATTCTTATATCAGACAAAATAGACTTTAAAATAAAGACTATTAGAAGAGACAAAGAAGGACACTACATAATGATCAAGGGATCGATCCAAGAAGAAGATATAACAATTGTAAATATTTAGGCACCCAACATAGGAGCACCTCAATACATAAGGCAAATACTAACAGCCATAAAAGGGGAAATCGACAGTAACACAATCATAGTAGGGGACTTTAACACCCCACTTTCACCAATGGACAGATCATCCAAAATGAAAATAAATAAGGAAACACAAGCTTTAAATGATACATTAAACAAGATGGACTTAGTTGATATTTATAGGACATTTCATCCAAAAACAACAGAATACACATTTTTCTCAAGTGCTCATGGAACATTCTCCAGGATAGATCATATCTTGGGTCACAAATCAAGCCTTGGTAAATTTAAGAAAATTGAAATTGTATCAAGTATCTTTTCCGACCACAATGCTATGAGACTAGACATCAATTACAGGAAAAGATCTGTAAAAAATACAAACACATGGAGGCTAAACAATACACTACTCAATAACGAAGTGATCACTGAAGAAATCAGAGAGGAAATTAAAAAATACCTAGAAACAAATGACAATGGAGACACGACAACCCAAAACCTATGGGATGCAGCAAAAGCAGTTCTAAGGGGGAAGTTTATAGCAATACAATCCCACCTTAAGAAACAGGAAACATTTCGAGTAAACAACCTGACCCTGCACCTAAAGCAATTAGAGAAAGAAGAACAAAAAACCCCCAAAGCTAGCAGAAGGAAAGAAATCATAAAGATCAGATCAGAAATAAATGAAAAAGAAATGAAGGAAACGATAGCAAAGATCAACCAAACTAAAAGCTGGTTCTTTGAGAAGATAAACAAAATTGACAAACCATTAGCCAGACTCATCAAGAAAGGAAGGGAGAAGACTCAAATCAATAGAATTAGAAATGAAAAAGGAGAAGTAACAACTGACACTGCAGAAATACAAAAGATCATGAGAGATTACTACAAGCAACTCTATGCCAATAAAATGGACAACCTGGAAGAAATGGACAAATTCTTAGAAATGCACAACCTGCCAAGACTGACTCAGGAAGAAATAGAAAATATGAATAGACCAATCACAAGCACTGAAATTGAAACTGTGATTAAAAATCTTCCATCAAACAAAAGCCCAGGACCAGATGGCTTCACAGGCGAATTCTATCAAACATTTAGAGAAGAGCTAACACCCATCCTTCTCAAACTCTTCCAAACAATTTCAGAGGAAGGAACACTCCCAAACTCATTCTACGAGGCCACCATCACCTTGATACCAAAACCAGGCAAGGATGTCACAAAGAAAGAAAACTACAGGCCAATATCACTGATGAACATAGATGCAAAAATCCTCAACAAAATACTAGCAAACAGAATCCAACAGCACATTAAAAGGATCATACACCATGATCAAGTGGGGTTTATTCCAGGAATGCAAGGATTCTTCAATATACGCAAATCAATCAATGTGATACACCATATTAACAAGTTGAAGGAGAAAAACCATATGATCATCTCAATAGATGCAGAGAAAGCTTTCGACAAAATTCAACACCCATTTATGATAAAAACCCTGCAGAAAGTAGGCATAGAGGGATCTTTCCTCAACATAATAAAGGCCATATATGACAAACCCACAGCCAACATTGTCCTCAATGGTGAAAAACTGAAACCATTTCCACTAAGATCAGGAACAAGACAAGGTTGCCCACTCTCACCACTCTTATTCAACCTAGTTTTGGAAGTTTTAGCCACAGCAATCAGAGAAGAAAAGGAAATAAAAGGAATCCAAATCGGAAAAGAAGAAGTAAAGCTGTCATTGTTTGCAGATGACATGATACTATACATAGAGAATCCTAAAGATGCTACCGAAAAACTACTAGAGCTAATCAATGAATTTGGTAAAGTAGCAGGTTACAAAATTAATGTACAGAAATCTCTGGCATTCCTGTACACTAATGATGAAAAATCTGAAAATGAAATCAAGAAAACACTCCCATTTACCATTGCAACAAAAAGAATAAAATATCTAGGAAGAAACCTACCTAAGGAGACAAAAGACCTGTATGCAGAAAATTATAAGACACTGATGAAAGAAATTAAAGATGATACAAAAAGATGGAGAGATATACCATGCTCCTGGATTGGAAGAATCAATATTTTGAAAATGACTCTACTACCCAAAGCAATCTACAGATTCAATGCAATCCCTATCAAACTACCACTGGCATTTTTCACAGAACTAGAACAAAAAATTTCAAAATTTGTTTGGAAAAACAAAAGACCCCGAATAGCCAAAGCAATCTTGAGAACGAAAAAAGGAGCTGGAGGAATCAGGCTCCCTGACTTCAGACTATACTACAAAGCTACAGTAATTAAGACAGTGTGGTACTGGCATAAAAACAGAAAGATAGATCAGTGGATCAGGATAGAAAGCCCAGAGATAAACCCACGCACATATGGCCAACTTATCTTTGATAAAGGAGGCAGGAATGTACAGTGGAGAAAGGACAGCCTCTTCAATAAGTGGTGCTGGGAAAACTGGACAGGGACATGTAAAAGTATGAGATTAGATCATTCCCTAACACCATACACAAAAATAAGCTCAAAATGGATTAAAGACTTAAATGTAAGGCCAGAAACAATCAAACTCTTAGAGGAAAACATAGGTAGAACACTCTATGACATAAATCACAGCAAGATCCTTTTGGACCCACCTCCTAGAGAAATGGAAATAAAAACAAAGATAAACACATGGGACCTAATGAAATTTCAAAGCTTTTGCACAGCAAAGGAAACCATAAACAAGACCAAAAGACAACCCTCAGAATGGGAGAAAATATTTGCAAATGAAGCGACTGACAAAGGATTAATCTCCAAAATTTATAAACAGCTCATGCAGCTCAATAGCAAAAAAACAAACAACCCAATCCAAAAATGGGCAGAAGACTTAAATAGGCATTTCTCCAAAGAAGATATACAGACTGCCAACAAACACATGAAAGAATGCTCAACATCATTAATCATTAGAGAAATGCAGATCAAAACTACAATGAGATATCATCTCACACCAGTCAGAATGGCCATCATCAAGAAATCTAGAAACAATAAATGCTGGAGAGGGTGTGGAGAAAAGGGAACACTCTTGCACTGCTGGTGGGAATGTGAATTGGTACAGCCACTATGGAGAACAGTATGGAGGTTCCTTAAAAAACTAAAAATAGAACTACCATATGATCAAGCAATCCCACTACTAGGCATATACCCTGAGAAAACCATAATTCAAAAAGAGACATGTACCAAAATGTTCATTGCAGCTCTATTCACAATAGCCCGGAGCTGGAAACAACCTAAGTGTCCATCATCGGATGAATGGATAAAGAAGATGTGGCACATATATACAATGGAATATTACTCAGCCATAAAAAGAAACGAAACTGAGCTATTTGTAATGAGGTGGATAGACCTAGAGTCTGTCATACAGAGTGAAGTAAGTCAGAAAGAGAAAGACAAATACCGTATGCTAACACATATATATGGAATATAAGAAAAAAAAATGTCATGAAGAACCTAGGGGTAAAACGGGAATAAAGACACAGACCTACTTGAGAATGGACTTGAGGATATGGGGAGGGGGAAGGGTAAGCTGTGACAAAGCGAAAGAGAGGCATGGACATATATACACTACCAAACGTAGGGTAGATAGATAGTGGGAAGCAGCCGCAGAGCACAGGGAGATCAGCTTGGTGCTTTGTGACTGCCTGGAGGGGAGGGATGGGGAGGGTGGGAGGGAGGGAGATGCATGAGGGAGGGGATGTGGGAACAGATGTATATGTATGACTGATTCACTTTGTTATAAAGCAGAAACTAATAAAAACAATGGAAAAAAATAAAAAAATAAAAAATTTAAAAAATAAATAAATAAAAAAACAATAAAAAAAAAGAAAGCTAATAGAGACAAAACCATATTTAATCACTGAAAAATATAAAACTAATAAAATCTGGAATAATATTTTTATTTGTTTCATTGAAGTACAGTTAATTTACAATGCTGTGTTAATTCCTGGAAAAATATATTTTAACTAAAAATAGAAGTTAGTCCTATGCCGTTTCTCACACATTTCTAATATGTTTAATAACCGCTTCAGGTATCATGGAAATAGTATAGCAGTACCAATGTTCCAGTGCTAATACATACACAGACACACACTCACACAGACTTATGCATTTTTCATGCATGAGGGTCGGTATCTGAAAATCATTTGAATAACTTCTCTGTAAGATATATTTAGTTTAGGTTATTTTCAATACAAATAAGATAGAGAGTTAAAAGTCATTTTTTAATTCATATAATCATGTTCTTCAAAAATCTGTAGTATAGGACAGAGGTTGTTAGGCCTGATGAAATATGTGGTTGTCCCATACATAGTATAATATAAGAAGTGTCTCAAACCTTTGTCTTGCTGGCTACTTTCAGAGCTTTGAATTCTTACCTCTAATTGGAGTTACTCCTTTGGGCTTGTGGGGTGGGGGGCAATAGTGTCCTACATCTATATAGTATATTACCATTTTAGAAGTGTTTTTACATGCATTATTTCATTGAATTCTCACAATAACTTTAGCTTAGAGGTACTGTTGTACAATTTTTATAGCTAGAGAAAACTAGTACTTAGTGATGTTAATTTACTCACTTGAGGGCAGGCACGTAAGTCACGAAAAAGCTGGAGCTCGAACATTGATGATTTAATTTTAAGTGCACTTTCTATGGTATCCAAGCTTCTTTAAAAGTTGAGTGCATCTAGAGGCAACTATTCAAATGGGACTCCTATATGGGGACAGAGAGGAGGGGAGAATTAACATAGATCCTGTTAGTACCAGAAATCTATAGAGTGAATTACTTTCACTAGCTGTCATCCAGGACAGAGCCGCGCCCTGACTTATGGAAGTTTTTATGTGAGAGGAAGGAGACAGGGCTTGAGGAACAGAGTCAAATAAAAACACAATTTTAACTCAGAGTATAAACATTAAGGAAATATATGCTTATTAAATATTAGTCAGTATTCCTAGGATATTCTACTAGCACACAAGATAACTTTTAATTAGAAATAGACATTTTATTTATTTTATTTTGTTTTGTTTCAGTCATTTAGATGAACCCCAGTTATGCTCTGTATACACATGCTAGAAAGATGTACTCTGTGACTGTGCGTATGGATCTTGGATTGTGTCTTGTTTGGGGAATTATATTTAGAACCTTAGAGGGGTTATACAATTTACATGTGCTGTCTTCTAAGGTAGAGCTCTAAATTCTCTGTCTTATCCTTACCACAAAGAGTTTAGGCCTTTGAATTCTTCACTTTTGATTTTCTTTTAGTAAAGCATTGCTTTTCATTGAATTTCCTTTATTTCTTCCTCCAAATAACCGTGTAATGTGGCTTTGTAATATCTTCTTTATCCATTTCTGCAAATGAAATTAGTTTGCCTCAGGTCCCACATAAATAAGTCACACACAATTGTTCAATTATGAATTGTGACTCTTCCTTCTCTCCGCTGCTTTTGTAGCCCACTGCTTTGGAATACCTGTTTTTTTTTTTTTTTTCTTTCTTCTTATTCTTTTTAAAGGTATTGTTCAGGGGACACTTCAGTGTTCAAAGACTGATACTCAGCCAGTTCATTTCCTACCATTGAAGAAGCACAATGCCCTTTTGCTTATCTGGCCTCATTTCTTTTCTTAGGAGATACGTGTTAGAAAACAACCTGCTGTATTTTTTTCACAGTTGCAGATTAACTAACCCTGCTTTTCAATATATTGCATGGTGTCATTTTATTTTTTTTCTGGAAAGAAATGAGATATAGTGTACTTGTTAAAAGGACAAAAGATCAGTCTGTGCCTGAATTCTAATTCTGTTTTGAATTCCATATGGTCATTTCTATCAAATACTTCAGAGTGGGTGAGTTGATCTTTTTTTGGTAACCTTCTCTATTTCTCCATTTGCAAAGTAGGCAGAATAATGTTACTGTATATGTACCTAAGGGGTATATGAAAAATAGTGAGGATTGCTATTATTTAGCATAGCTAAATTTTCATAAGTGCTAGAAGCAGCCCATATTGTTTATATTACTTATTAAAGTTGAAACTTTACATGTGTCTACACGTGCAAAATCAAGTGAATAATGAAGCCCAACTAAATAACTCATAAAGTTAAAGGTAGAATTTTATAGTTAAAAATCATATTTGCATGTATTATATAATAAAATTATTTCATTAATTTATGCATTTCATATGTACTCATGTTCTTGCTTTCACAAAATATCATATACAACACAGGTTTTTCATAATAGGACCAGGTAATTCAAGCAAAAATAAATTGTTTGGTTAATTATCTTCATTTTCCATTTCAGATTGCATGAGTGAACATAGATTTGAAGAATTATTTTTCTTTTCCTTTAAGCTGTTTTTGTCAAATGGAGCCAGTTTACGTTCAATCTACTTTGGGCCTTTATAGTAGTTTACCTTCCATTCTTTTTTTTTTTTTTTTTTTTTTGCGGTACACGGGCCTCTCACTGTTGTGGCCTCTCCCGTTGCGGAGCACAGGCTCCAAACGCGCAGGCTCAGTGGCCATGGCTCACGGGTCCAGCTGCTCTGCGGCATGTGGGATCTTCCCAGACCGGGGCACGAACCCGTGTCCCCTGCATCGGCAGGCAGACTCTCAACCACTGCACCACCAGGGAAGCCCCTACCTTCCATTCTTAATTGATGTGAATCAATAATTTTGTTTTGAGTTGCTATTTACTGTATGGAAAATGTCCAGCCACTGAGCTACCTAGTTATTCTTTAGCGAGTTCCTTCCCAAAGCTGAAATAGCAGTGCAATTATCAGAGTGCCTTCAGCTTATGTAACAGAAAACCTAGACAAAAGTGAACTAACAATAAATTTACTTCCTTCAGTAAAAGAAATTCGTAGTAGATGTAGCCTGTGTAGGTCAGTACATTGGCTCAGTGATAGCATCAAGGACTTTGGTCCTTTCGAGTTTTTGGTTCTGATATCTTCAGTGTGCTAGCTTTGTCTTCAAGCTATTTTCCCTCATTGTCACAACATGGCTGCCCCAGAAAGGATAATGTCCAATGGAATAATTTTCTTCCTTGGGTCTCCAACAGATCTCTGTTTATGTCTGATCAGCCAAAAGGAGATCACATGCTCACCTATAAATCAAACATTGGCCAGAGTTAAGAGATCATTGTAATTAGATTAAAATACTTAAGACTTATTCCTGAATCACATGGTGTAGGGGTATTAAATTATGGTTCTAGCAGCAAGTAAGAAGGGAATGCTAGCTATTAGGTAGGTGATCAACAGTGCCTGCTATCTCTAGGAACTGGCAACCTCCCTTAGGCTTCTTCCTGAGAAACTTCCATGAGGATATTCCTGGCAGTCTGTTCACTTATTCTTTGCTAATGGAATTTCCTTTGAGAATTTCCTATATTGTTTCTGAAAGTAGGCCTAAAACAAGGCCCTGAAATTTTGTCTTTATGTCACCCATACTACCTCACTTGTATTGATTGCTCATATGCATCTAATAAAAAAACTTTATTGAGGTACAATTTATGTACAATAATGTACGTTTTAAGTGCCAGTTTGATGAGGTTTGACATATGTGTATGTCTGTGTAGCCATCATAATAATCAAAATATAAAACATTTTCATAACTCAAAAATTCCCTTTCTACGCATGTCTCTCCAAACCTGGCCATAGGCATCCAGTGACCTTCTTTTTGTAACTGTAGGTTAGTGTTGTTTTATCTAGAATTTCATAAAAATGAAATCATACAATATTTACTATTTTGCATCTAACTCATTTCACTAAGCATATTTTTAGATTCATATACATTTACATTAGTAGTTTGGTCTTCTTTATTATGGCTTGTATTCTGATTTGTAGTTCTATGACAATTTCTTTATCCATTTACCTGTCAATGGATATTTGGATTGTTTCCAGGTTTTAGCTATTAGGAATGAAGCTGCTATGAACATTCACTTACAAGTCTTTCTGTTGACATGAACTTTCCTTTAACTTAGCTGTGTCTTATGGTAAGTGTGTGCTTAACTTCATATAATCCTGTTAAACTGTTATCCAAAGTTATACCATTTTACATTCCTAACAACAATGTACAGAGTTTCCTTCTAATGGGCTTATTGTTCATGTACATATTATCTTCTATTGTGAAGTCTTCTGAAAACTTCCCAATTTATTTATTGTGTCATCTATTTTTATTATTAAGTTATTAGAAATATTTATATATTCTAGATATAAATCACATGACAGATAAGTGAATTGTAAATCTTTTTTCCCAATCTATGGCATGCGTTTTCATTTTCTAGACAGTATTTCAGAATTGAAGTTTTTAATTTTTATGAATTACAATTTATTGATGTTTTCTTTTATGATTTGTGCTTTTTGTATACTATACAAGAGCACTTTGCCTGTCTCTAAGTTGCAAAATATTCCTCCTTTGTTGCCTTCTATAATGTGTCCAGAAAGCTTTTTCCTTAAATGGTAAGATAACAAATATCTTAGGCTTTGAGATTACATATGGCCACTGACTGTTGCATATTTTCCTTCTCTCTTCCTCTCATACAAAAATGTAAAAAATATCCTTAGCTCGAGTGCCATGCTTAAAAAAGAGTATAGATCAAATACGGTCCATGCACTGTAGTTTTGCCTACTTCTGTTCTCAAAAACTTATAGATTTATAGCTGTGGCTTTTATGTTTAGGCCTATGATCCATTTCAAGTTAATTTTCATATATGGTATGAGGTAAAAGTTGATGTTCATTTTTTTCCCTAAATATATATCTGAATTGTATTGGCATCTGTAGTTGAAAAGACTAGGATTTCCTCAGTGAATTACCGTGGCACCTTTGGCAAAAAAGGTCAACTGACCTTTTAAGCATGTATCAATTTCTGGATTCTCAGAGCTGTTTCATTGATCTTTATGTCTAATCTTAGATAATTGACATCTGATCAATATTGAATCTTTCAACACATACACATCTTTCTACTTAGGTTTTCTTTAATTCCTTTCAATGATGTTTTGTGCATATTTTGTTTTGAGAGTGTATAGCCTTAACCTATTTCTTATTTAGAGGGAAAGAATTCAGGTATTAGCCATAGAGTTTTTCAGAACTGTCCTTCATCAGGTTGAGGAAGTTCCCTTCTCTTCCTGTTTTCTTGAGAATATTTTTTATCATGAATGGATATTGAGTTGTTTTATGATTGCATTTGTTTTGCTTTGTTTGGGTTTTGCCTGCTCTCAAACTGCAAACTTTGTCTCATTTACAGTATACAGCAGCCAATATTTCTGCTCCATTCTTTTTTTTTTTTTTTTTTTTTTTGTGGTACGCGGGCCTCTCACCATTGTGGCCTCTCCCGTTGCGGAGCACGGGCTCTGGACGTGCAGGCTCAGAGGCCATGGCTCACGGGCCCAGCCGCTCGGCGGCATGTGGGATCCTCCCGGGCCAGGGCATGAACCCGTGTCCCCTGCATCGGCAGGTGAACTCTCAACCACTGAGCCACCAGGGAAGCCCCTGCTCCATTCTTAAGACCTCCTAGGATTGCGGTTTTTAGCCTCGCTCTTCCAAGTTCTCCACTGTACATGAATAATTTTGCAGTCAGTTAATGATTTGGGCAGAGTTTTAGCTTTCTCTCCCTGACTTCCTTGCTTTTAGGAATTGACTTCCAATTTCCAACTACTCTGCTGGCATTTAACTCTGTCCTCTGACACCTGAAGCCCATGAGGCTTTAGTTTTCTGCCACTGGAGCTATGCACGACTGAGGATATCTTTCTGTTATTCATTTAGAATTTAATTCTATTGTGGTCAGAGTACATTGTCTTTATGATTTCACTACTTTGTAATTGAGGTTTTTTTTATGGCTCCATTTATGGCTATTTCATGTGAACTTAAAACAAATCTGTGTTCTTCTCTTAATTGGGTAAGTATTCTATAAAATTTCCATTTGGTTAAGTGGGTTTATTGTGTTGTTCAAGCCTTCTATATCCGTCCTGATTTTCTATGTACTTGTTCTATTGATTACAAAGAAAAGAATTCTGAAATTTCCAACCACAATTTGGGCTTTTTCTATTTCTCCATTCTGTTCTATCATATATTTAAAGTTCTATAATTAGGTGTGTGCACATTTAGGATTATCATATCTTCTGTGGGAATTGAGTTATTATTTTTAGGAAATATCCTTCTTTCTCCTGGCAATATTTTTTGTCCCAAAGTCTAGTTTGTCTGATATTAATAAAACCGCTCTGTTTATGTTATGAATAGTGTTTACATGATGTTATCTTTCTTTATTCTTTTACATTGAAGCTATCTGTGTTTTTATCTTTAAAGTGCATGTCTTAGGTCATATTGTTAGGTCTTTTATTAATCCATTCTTATTACATCCATCTTTTAATTGAAATATTTAGACTATTAATCTTTAATGCAATTACTAATATAGTTGGGCTTAAAACTACCATCATCTTTTTTTCTACATGTCCCATATATTTTCCTCCTTGGTTTATGATATGTACTTTTACATTTTCACAATTTACCTTCAAATACTATTACACCACTTAATGTATAATATGAGATCTTTATAAAAGTATGCTTCTCACCTCAGCATTTATTACAAACAGCACAATATTTGGATATTACTTTTAAACAATCAATTATCTTCTAAAGAAATCAAAAAATGAGAAAAAGTCTTTTACATTTACCCGTGTATCTACAATTTTTATGGCCCTTCTTCATTTCTTACTGTAGAAAACAAATTTCTGTTGGGTATCATTTCCTTTTGCTTAAGGAACTTGTTTTAACATTTCAGTAGTAAATATTTGATGACTACAAATTCTCTCAGTGAATTTTTGTCTGAAAAGGTATTTTGCTTTCATATTTTAAGGCTATTTTCACTGGATATAGAATTCTTGTTTGACAGTTGTCTATCATTCAGTGCTTTGATGATATCATTAACTATCTTCTGGATTGCAGATTTCAATCAATAGGCTAGCATTATTTTGTCCTTTGTTCCTCAGGATAGATATTCACTACAAAATGTCAAAGCAAATTCCAATTACATGTAAGTTGGGTTGATGTATATTTTTCTGTGTGTCACTAAGGCTCAGTTCAGTGTTTTCAGTTTTTTTTTCTTTCTATGCTTCAATTTGAACAACTTTTATTGCTATGTCTTCAGATTTACTGAACTTTTCTTCTGTAGTGTCTTAACTGATTTAAACCATTTTAAAAAATGGGTTTAAATTTAAAAGCATATCTTTAAAAGCATTTAAAAGCATATTTTTATTTCAGATATTATATTTTTCACCCCTAAAAGTCTCATTTGGTTATTTTCCTGCTTTCCATTTCTCTAATTGTGTTTATGTTTTTCTTTTATCCTTGACAATATTTATAATAGTTATTGAAAAATTCCTATTTGTTATCCCATCATGTGTGCAATTTCAGGTTCTGTTGTTATTAACTGGTCTTTCTCCTGCTATGGGTCATATTCTTCATCTTCTTCACATGTCTATTAATTTGGATGGGATGTTGGACATTGTAATTTAACTTTTTTGATTGCTAGCTTTTGTTATCTTCTCTTTTAAAATGTTTGACTTTTTGTGGCAGGCAATTAAGTTAGTTGTTCAACAGCTTGATCCTTTTGAGTTTTTCTCTTGTAAGCTTTTTTTTAGAGTGCTTTTAACATAGCGTTTACTGCTAGTTTAGTCCTCCTACTAGAGCATGACATTTCTTTGGTCCCTACTGAATGCCCTGGCTATTCAATTAGGACTATCCTATCTTGCTGGTCAAAATTTGAAAATCTCCTCAATCTGTATAAGCTTCTCAGTTTACAGCTTCTTAGTTATTATCTGCCTCACCTCACGTGGTTTTACTCTATGCATGTATGGCTGAATATTCAGCCATAGACACAAGCGGACCCCTATGTAGATTTCTGGAGCTCTTTTATGTGAATCTGCCAACTTTATAATACAGGGCCCTGTAAATTCCAACCTCAGCAATCTGTCAAACTCTGATTTCTGTCTCCTCAATTCAGTGAAACTCTGCCACGCGCTGCTTAGGTTTTCTTTCTATATGCCCTTGTTTGGAAAATGTGTCTCAGCGTAGAGCCGAGGTATCATTTGTTTTCTTTCCCTTGTCTCTAGGATCCTAGTCCTGTATTGCCCTTTGACTGATTTCTAAAAATGGTGGTTTCATATACATATATGTGTATATACATACATATATGTATATATATTCTAGCTTTCTAGTTGTTTATGTTAGTAGGGCAAATGTGGTTCTAGGTATTCCATCACGTCTAGAACCAGATATTTTTCATACACTTTTGGCTTGTGTTGGATCACCTTGTTATGGAGAAAAACACCCGTTTTTGAAGCTGAAGCTCAAGCCTGTTTATGAAGATTTCTTTATAATTCTTGATGAGAGCATCTGGAAATGAAAAATGCTTGTAGGAAATACTAATTTTTATAATTTTAGTCCACAATGAGAGTGAGAAAGGAAGCATTTTTGAAGACTGAATTTAAAAATGGAGAAGACAAAGTATATAGGCATTTTTCAAACACAAATACCATTTTTCACAGAGAGTGAAAATGGATTCTATGATACAAAAGGAGGACTTCAAGTTGAATAGAGTATTTCTGTTCATGAGCATTGAAAAAGGAGGTGGTTTTGTTCTTTATTTTCTGTAGTGTCATAATTGGATTTTTAGCTCCTTGAATTATATATTACTTATGATATTTTCTAGGTCTAAAATTTTTTTTTTTTTTTTTTTTTTTTTTTTTTTTTTGCGGTATGCGGGCCTCTCACTGTTGTGGCCTCCCCCATTGCGGAGCACAGGCTCCGGACGTGCAGGCTCTGGACGCGCAGGCTCAGCGGCCATGGCTCACGGGCCCAGCCGCTCCGCGGCATATGGGATCCTCCCAGACCGGGGCACGAACCCGTATCCCCTGCATCGGCAGGCGGACTCTCAACCACTTGCGCCACCAGGGAGGCCCATAGGTCTAAAATTTTATAATTATATGAGGTATTTTTAAGTGCCCACTATGTCCAAGACTGGCTTAGATGATTTGTGGAGCAGAAGTAAAAATGTACAGTGTATGCCTTCCTTGAGATTTTTATAATTTGTATGGGAAATAAGAGTAACACACACATACATGCAAACATATGGTAAGAGGTAGAGTATTATGATTGATTAAAATATGAATAATGAAAGAGCTATGACAATTTATAGAAATGACATTTTTGTGAAGGAATCTGGGAAGGCTACAGTGAGTAACTGGTTTTTGATCTGAGTCTTGAAGAATGGATGAACTTTTGTTAGATAAGTGTAAATAAAAGGGTGCAAGAGGGAGGGAATATGGTGATATATGTATACATTTAACTGATTCACTTTGTTTTACAGCAAAAACTAACACAACATTGTAAAGCAATTATACTCTAATAAAGATGTTAAAAAGAATAAAATTGAACCAGAAAAAAGAAAGGGCATGTCTGGTGGAAAAACTGTCAGACCCTATGATACTATGGTATTTTGTGTGTATGTTGCAAACTTTAGTGATACAACTGGATATGTGCATTTGTACATTTTTAAGGAAGTAATATTAAAATCATTTAAACTTATAGGTAAAATTGAACTATTAAAATTTATCCCAAGGACTCTACTAACAAAGATGTTAAAAGAGGGCAAATATTGGTGCTCTTCAATCTTGTTCTTTGTTCATTCTTTTTCCACTCATTATATTTTATATGGAAGACTTTTCATAGAAAATAATCTCTATAAGGTACACACACTTATTTTTCTTAAAAATGTTAGCAGTTTGATTCATCACAATAAGAGTTTTTCCATGTTACTTGGCTACATAGAGTCTGAAAGACAGTGAGAATTTAAAAAACAACAACACAAGAACAAATTATTGAGTATTTATTATGTCCTAGCTGCTATGTTAACAGTTTATATAAATTACCTCATTTAAATTCTCACACCACCCCTACGAGATAATTAGTATTATTATTTCCATTTTGTATACAGAGAAACTGAGGCACAGAAAATTTCAGTGAGTTGCCCAAGTTTATAGTGCTAGTAACTGGTAGAGAAGTCTCTCTGATTCAATAATCCCCATTTTAACTATTGTCACACTACAGACTGATATGTTTTTGAGTTAACTAATAATATTCAATTCATAACAGTAGTATCTATTATTGATGAAGGATTTACTATGTAGCAGGGATTATTTTAAGCATTTTACATTTGTTATTTTATCTAATTGTCCAACTAACATATGACAATTATAATACCCATTTTTAGAGATGAAGCAAGTGAAAAAACAGAGGTTAAGCAATTTGCCTAAGTTCTCAGAGTTAAGGAGTTCTTGAATAGGATGAAAAACCGGATCAGTCTAATTCTAAGGCTAGAGTTTTTGTTTTTTGTTTTTCTTGAGAATATTTTTTATCATAAATGGATACTGAGTTGTTTTATGATTGCATTTGTTTTGCTTTTTTGGGTTTTGCCTGCTCTCAAACTGCAAACTTTGTCTCATTTACAGTATACAGAAGCTGATATTTCTGCTCCATTCTTTTTTTTTTTTTTTTTTTTTTTTTTTTGTGGTACGCGGGCCTCTCACTGTTGTGGCCTCGCCCGTTGCGGAGCATAGGCTCCGGATGCGCAGGCTCAGTGGCCATGGCTCACGGGCCCAGCTGCTCCGTGGCATGTGGGATCTTCCCGGACCGGGGCACGAACCTGTGTCCCCTGCATCGGCAGGCGGACTCTCAACCACTGTGCCACCAGGGAAGCCCTAAGGCTAGTGTTTTTAAGCAGTTTTATTCATTGCCTCATGGTCTAGTATTTTGATTGACTTTCTTCAATTTCTAATGGTGCATAATGTATACTATGAAACTTTCTTATGGGAATTAAAAATATAAATAAACCAGTATCTGAGGAAGACTGGGGCAGAAAGAAAAGCTATCAATATTACCATCACTAGATCCCACCTTCTAGGAAGTCTAGGCATGTCAGACTCCTGCAGCTTGTGTTATGATATAATTATTGTGGGAACAGCTCTGTGAAAACCCTCAAGTCCAGTCTTGGTAAAACAAATAGGGTCACTCATAGAAATCATCTCACCAGAAGTATTACTAGAATTAATTACATTTAACCAAGGATGGTAAATCAATTAATCTTATATTCATAACAATGGCTTGAGAACCAGGTTTCAGTTTATAAATAAGTATTTCTTGCAAGTTTTCCACAGCAAAAATGAACTAAGCTACAATTGCATTGGTAATCCCTAGGTATCATAGTCTCTAATTTTTAAGATACGCTAGAACACAATTTTCTTCAACTGTCATGTTGACATTACATATAGTTTTGGTACTTAAAATTTCTTTCAGATGTAAATTGATTTAGTATTTGCTAAGCATTATGAGAATTTTGTGTAAAAGAAAGATTCCCAGATGCAGATTTACTAAGCAGAATAGCTCAGATATTTTAAAAGGCTTCAAACATAGTTTTAAGTATGAACATTTTTTATGTTATATGATACAACTTTTATTTTTATTTTAGTTTTTATGCTGATTATTATAAAAATTAAAAGTTTTTTTTAAAGCTTGTTTAAATGAAACTACAGCAAGTAGAAATTTTCACCATTAGGCATGAAGCTCTAATGAATATACACATATTTTCTATTTAAACAATGTAAATTGTATGTGTATAGACAAAATATAATTATCACAGGATTTTTAGTATGCCCTCAATGGATAATATTTAGCACATAAATAGGATAAATATATATTGCACTTTAACAAATTAGAATGTCATGCCAACTGGAAAATAAGAGATCTAAATCAAGTAGCTTGTTTACATTAACAAAACTCACGTACAAGAGTCAAATTTTAATGCAACCATTTAAGGCATTTTAATAATAATATGAAATTCAAAAGATAACCAGATACACATACATCAGAACTCTAGCACAGTTCAAGAATTTGTCTCCAGATTAAATTTAAAAAATGAAAAGTTCAGTTTTACATCACCTTCCCCTCTCTCCTTGATTCTTTCATGGTAAAAAAATGTGAGTATTTTAAAATGCTGATCACAAAGTTACTTAAAAGCTTTACATTCCCAGAGATTTTTCTTCCGAGTAGATCTTGTTTTGAAGAAACAAATTGACCCTTTTTTCACAGACAAGATTTATGTAGAAATTATGAAAGAAAATATAGGTAAGGAAAGTATCAAAATCTCTTTACTTCATAGTTTTAGAATACATAAAATTCCTGGTGTGCTCTTACAAAACTGCCACGGTTTTAGAGCTAAAGAGTTAAGGCCAATGAGAGTATGTGTGTTTGGATGGTGAGGGGGGAGGGGAGAGGCAAAAAGGGGGAAGGAAAAACGAATTTGTGCTGAATTTGCATTTAAGCTGAGAATGTTTTAAAATGAGACAGTGTTATAAAATTGTAATTTATGATCAGCCTGATATCTTTACACATTCTAGCAAGACACCTTAAGTCTGATTGATGAGAGCATACTTAAGAAAACCTTTGAAAAATTAAGGGATAAAAGCAAAAGTAATAATCAAATATTGACTGCTTTAATGGAAACTTTTCTCTGACCCTTAGATATGCCATTTGGTATGCGGTGTATTATTACTATGACTGGCAGATGTCCAGTTTCTCAGGGTAAGCTCACAATGCGTCATTTTAATGCTCATTTGTGTCTCTGTATTAGTATATATTTGCAGAATGTTTCTCTCTCTATCATTTGCTCTGGCCCATTTTTGGTAAGTGAAAATTGTTTTATTCACTACTGATCATATATTTATTTTGATGAGAGATATATAGATTTAACATTGGCTTCAAGATAAATAACTGGATGTAATATTAGTATCTAGGCATATGTTGAGTTGCAGCCTGGTACACAAAGCTTGGTACATAAAGCTTGGTGAACAACTTCTAGACTGGGAAAGGTCATTTTAGTAATATTTTTCAATTCCTCACTTTCTACTACCATGGGTGGTAGGAAATTGGATCATATTTATTCTTATAACAGTCTGTATTTTCTATCTCAGGAACTTATTTGCTTTCTTCATATATAACTTGTTTTGTTCATGTACCTTCATAAAATTTACCATTATTTATTTGTTTGCTTACATGTTTATTGTGTATCTCTATCATGGTCTGCAAATTCCATAAGATCAGAGATCTCTCTTGTCACTGTTGTATCCTTAGCACCTAATATAATGATGGCACATTACAGGCACTGAATAAGCATTTATTGAATGAATGAGTGCATGGATATCAGCTACAATGAGCAAAAGAGACAAGATGGTTTCCAAAGCAAGATTGTCAGTGGTAGCAATGTAGCTAGCCTGTAAATATGGATAAACAGTTACATTTGGCTCATATTTAATAAAATGTGTAGCCCAAATATAGAGATATTTCTCTTGGCTTCTTTACAGGAGTATATAATTACATATACATGCACAAGGTAGCATAACAAAACAGTTATCAACTTGGTTGCCTTTGTCTTTATCCTTGAGATGTGTCAGCTTTTAATGAACTTACTAGCATTCATAATCAGTACTTGGCAGACCCTGCAGTAATACAGGTCTTCTAAAAAATAGGTAGATAACTAGGAATTGATTTTTTTGAAAAATAAAGTTTATTGATTTTTATTGAGCATATGTGTTTTTCTTCCCTTCTTCCTGATGCCTCATTGGAAATGTCAGTAAAGGAGTACAGAATAGAATAAATTCATAACAGCACCAAGGATGAGAGCAGTAGGCATGAACACATTTGGAGTATGTAAAGTTTGGGATTGTGGAAGACAGATAAATCTTACTGATAGATAAACTACATCAAAAGCTACTTCCCAGTATAAACATGCTACACAGAACAGATGGTAGGGCAATAAAAAGGCTGCAAATTTAGGAAAAGTAGGTACAAGGAGTGACAAGTTGGGTGACTGTTAAAATGATTATTTTGGTACACTCAAACCAGTCAGGTCCTCCATATGTGAAGCTGTGAAATTTAATCTTGGGTTAAAATCAGAGATCTAAATTATAAAAAAAAATAAATAAATCTGCCTGAAAATATCTAGTTCTCTTAACATGGATACTGGAATCTCACAGTAAAGCCTTCCTAATTTTGTAAAAGGGAGTTAGAGTTCTTGCTCACTTTACACCCACAAACTGTAAAGCAAAGACAGTCTGTCTATTATATACTCTCCCTGCACACATAGAGCCGCTAGTGACCTCTATTGCTTGGAGGAGAAAACTGTTGGGGAAACAGACATATGTAAACACAGAGGAAATCTATGCTACCTAGTCAACCATTCACATATATAAATAAACAACTAAGGATCAGTACATATTTGAGGAAGACCATTTTTCCCTTTTCGGTAGGACCAGTAGAAACAAATGGAATAGGGACTTCCCTAGCAGTCCAGTGATTAAGATTTCACCTTCCAATGCACGGGGTGAAGGTTCGATCCCTGGTCAGGAAGGTAAGATCCCACATGCCTCGGGGCCAAAAAGCCAAAACATAAAACAGAAGCAATATTGTAACAAATTCAATAAAGACTTTTGTCCACATCAAAAAATCTTAAAAAAAAGAAACAAATGGAATAATTGATCTTGGCAGAATCACATAAAATCTAAAGAACAAATATTTCTGTCCTCATAAAAAATAACTATTTGAGAAATAATATAGTCTGTAAAACAAGAGCAGGCAACTATAGAAAAAGAGCAAATACAAAATAAAAAGATGTGTTAGAAATTTAAATTTATAATTGCACACACAAAAAAATCTTTAAAAGAGTTAGAAGAAAAAAATTTGAGGCACAGATAAAATGGAACAAAATGTCAGAGATGGAAAGTATGAGAGAAGAAGTTAGAAAATCAGTTCAAGTGTTCCAACATTTATTTGGAATTCAGCTAAAACAAAGAGAAAACAGCTAAAACAAAGAGGGGGTAACAATCAAATAAATAATAAAAGAACAATTTCTGGAAGAACTGATCTTAGAATTAAAGCAAGACCTAAGTTTGCAGGTTGTAATCAACAACAAAGCAAGGGTTAAAGTCAAACATCAAGAATGAAGAGAATATCTTAAATGTATGCCAAGATAAGCAATATATAATTTACAAAGAGATATAAATCATTTTGGCATCAGAGTTCTCATTAGTCACACTAGAAAGTAGAAGAGAATGAAACAATGCATTGAAGTTTTGAAGGAAAACGATTTTTAACTTGGAATTCTATACCTAGATAAAATAGCAATTAGATAGGGGGAAAGAAGATATTTTCAGACATATATATGTGGCCTATGGTATTTCTCATTTTCTTACAGAGTAAGAAAAAATTAAGAGTTGAACGTCTTCCTGGGAAGCAAATGAAGTTAAGAAAGACTTCTCACCTTGTTCTAGAATTTAGAATGAGTTTTGAAAGGCATTTTAACAAACATACAAAGAACGTAAAGCAGTATTTTGTGTGCTTAAGAACATAAAGTTAAACCAGTCTACCTGTGTTGTATTCCCAACTGGTTACTTCTTAGTTATTTTTCCTTGTGTTAGTTATGTAATTGGACCTTCATTTTCACATCTGTAGTATGGTAATAATCATTCTCTGTTATTAACACAATATTTTGACTATATACCTTTTACGGTTGTTGTGATAATTCAATAATATAATCCACACAATGTACTTAAAAAGAGTCCCTGACACAAAGCCAATACTCAGTGGAGGTTAACTATTATTATCCATCTTTTTAAGAGTTGCCATCATGCTTTTTTTTTGTCATTTAACAGGTTTTTTTGTTGAAGTATAGTTACTTTACAATCTTGTGTTAGTTTCAGGTGTATAACAAAGTGATTCAGTTATATATATATATACATATATACATATATATATATGTATATATATATATTCTTTTTCATATTCTTTTCCATTATAAGTTATTACAAAATATAGAATATAGGTCCCTGTGTTATACAGTAAGTCCTTGTTGTTTATTTATTTCATATATAGTAATGTTTATATGTTAATCCCAAACTCCTAGTTTACCTCACCCCCACCAGCCTCTGCTATCCCCTTTGGTAACCATAAGTTTGTTTTCTATGTCTGTAAGTCTGTTTCTGTTTTGTAAATAAGTTCATTTATATCATATTTTTTAGGTTCCACATGTAAGTGATATCATATGATATTTGTTTTTGTCCGACTTACTTCACTTAATATGATAATCTCTAGGTCCATCTATGTTGCTGCAAATGGCATTATTCCATTCTTTTTTATGGCTGAGTAATATTCCATTATATATATATATATCAATATATACATATATACATATACATAATATCTTCATTCACCTGTTAATGGACATTTAGGTTGCCCCCATGTCTTAGCTATTGTAAATAGTGCTGCTGTGAATATTGGGGTTCATGTATCTTCTCTGGGTATATGCCCAGAAGTGGGATTGCAGGATCATATGGTAACTCTATTTTTAGATTTTTAAGAAACCTCCATACTGTTCTCCATAGTGGCTGCACCAATTTACATTTCCACCAGTAGCATAGGAGGGTTCCTTTTTATCCCCACCCTTTCCAGCATCTATTATTTGTAGATATTTTAATGATGGCCATTCTGACTGGTATGAGATTGATACCTCCCTGTAGCTTTGATTTGCATTTTTCTAGTAACTAGCAATATTGAGCATCTTTTCATGTGCCTGTTGGCTATCTGTATGTCTTCTTTGGAGAAATTTCTATATAGGTCTTCTGCCCATTTTTTGATTGGGTTGTTTGTTTATATGATATTAAGCTATATAAGCTATTTGTATATTTTCAAAATTAATCCCTTCTTGGTCTCATAGTTTGCAAATATTTTCTTCCAGTCTGTAGGTTGTCTTTTCGTTCTGTTTATGGTTTCCTTTGTGGCACAAAGCTTTTGAGTTTAATTAGGTCCCATTTGTTCATTTATTTATTTATTTTCATTACTCTAGGAGATAGATCCAAAAAATATTGCTGTTATTATGTCAAAGAGTGTCCTTCTTATGCTTTCCTTTAGGAGTTTTATAGTATCCGGTCTTCCATTTAGGTCTTTAATACATTTTGATTTTTTTTTTGTATATTGCATTAGAGAATGTTCTAATTTCATTCTTTTACATGTAGTTGTTCAGTTATCCCAGCACCATTTATTGAAGGAACTGCCTTTTCTCCATTGTATATTCTTGCCTCCTTTGTCATAGATTAATTGACCATAAGTGCATGGGTTTATTTCTGGGCTTTCTCTCCTGTTTCATTGATCTATATGTCTGTTTTTATGCCAGTACCATATGGTTTTGATGACAGTAGCTTTGTAGTATAGTCTGAAGTCAGGGAGTGTGATTCCTCTAACTCCATTCTTTTTTCTGAAGATTGGTTTGGACATTTGGGGTGTTTTGTGTTTCCATATAAATTTTTAAATTTTTTCTTCTAGCTCTGTGAAAAATGCCACTGCAATTTGATGGGGTTTCATTGAATCCGTAGATTGCCTTGGGTAGTATGGTCATTTTAACAATGTTGATTCTTCTTCCTGATTCAAGAACATGGTATATCTTTCAATCTATTTGTGTTATTATCAATTTTTTAAATAAGCTCAAACAAAAAATCATCAACAAACTGATTTTTATTTTTTATCATAAAACTACTATTTAGGAATCAAAGCAATCATGGTGATGCTGTATTTTTTTTTCTGGTGTGTTGGTAAGTATAGTAAACGGAAATATGTGTGTGATGAACACCTATGGAGGACCTTGTAGAGATAAGAGTTGCTTTCTTATATTTTGATTTGGTCATTATTTTTTCTTTCCTGATATTTATGATTCACACTCAATGGACATTTTATTGCAGACATATAGCCTTGCATACTTTGTTATTTTAATACCATATTTGATACATTTACAGTTTGTCACATTCTGTTGTATCATACTTAATGTTTCTCAATATAGTACTTTTCAGAAGTATTTTCTTTAATTTTTGATCTCTGTTGAGCTGTATATATTAAAAGACAATGTGTCTTGTGATTATTTAAATGGGAATCTACTAATTATTTAGTTTTCAAATTTAACTTTTGAAATCAGCTAGGACCCTTGGATTACTAAATACAAGCCCTGAAAGTCCCAAAGAAAGGCAATTAATATTCCAGCAAAATTATAAAATCAAATTCTATGTGAACTTAAAGAATCACATCCAATTTCCTCTTCTTATAAAAGAAGACTTACATAATATTGATCAAAAAATTACATTAAATTGTTATTGACTTCTTCCCTAAAAAGTGTTGTTGATAAAAGGACTGGGAATGGATATCTGTAATTATTTTTAAAAAAAGTCAATTTAATGACTTAGCTTATGAATGTCTTCAAGTATTTCCACCATGTATATTTCAATTCTGCATGTGAAAGAGGTAAACTGTCAGTGAGACTTAAAAGTTTAAGCTCCACCCTTTACGATGCAAAGTGCAGATGGTGGGTGTGAGGAAGGTAATGAAATAGTCAAATAAAGTAGGAAAACTGTGCTAAAATATAAAGTGAATTTGATGGGGACTTATTTTTTAATGGATAAAATTGTGTCAGAAGTATATTTCAAGTGCATATAGTCAATTTACTACCAAAAATTTAGGCATGACCTAGTTGTGGTCTAAAGAAACCATTGATTCAACTGGAAGAGAGAGCTATATCATAAACTATAAACTTCTACTGTTAACAAAAGCCCCAATTAGGGTCTAAGCAGAAGAAATAGATGATTGGAATATTATCTTATCCAGAGTTAGGATTAAAAAATATGTAGTAGAAAAGGCAAAAAGTACAAGTCATTACTTAGAGAACATGGGGAGAAATAAAAAGATGAATAAACATAAATATCTCCAGAAAAGGAAAGTCATGGTATAATGGAATGAGTGGTGAGCACTGAAAATAGATAAATATAATACAACACATACAATCATTTCATGAAAATAAAAGCATAATTTGTAAATTGAAGTGTTAATGATATAAATTTTCTAACATAAATGGGTTTTGGTTGATAGGAGGATTAAGGGAATTAAATGGGCATGTAAGTTTTTCATCTTACAGTAGAAGAGAGAAATACAGGTTCAATAATAATTTGAGGCTAAAAATAGCAGGTGCGTATGTAAGATCTATTAGATTTGAAAGGAAACACGATATGGTACATATGAGATGCAATGAAAGAAACAGGTAACTACTAGAAGAAGAAAAATAAAATGGGAGAGTGGACAGGTATGATAAGAGGATCAGAAACAATAAAAGAAACACATTTTAAGTTGATAGGTATGTTTATACCAACATCAATTTATATTCTTTACAAGCAGTCTATATAATTTTTGTTAAGCTTTTGAGTTTATGTGCAATCATCTTGAAAATTGGTATCTAATGTTTGCTGGAAACTGGCACATTTATTTCAATAGCATATTCATTTCTTTAGTCAAGACACATTTAGCAAATGCTGTAATTTTCATGCCTTTTTGGTTTTCTTTAATATAATTTTAATGACATTACATGATGGCCTATGGTGACATTACCATATTTCATTAGATGTATTCTATGTTTTTAATTATTTTTATTTTATTTATTTATTTATTTTCTTTATTTTTTTGACTGTGTGGGGTCTTAGTTGCAGCATGTGGGGTCTTTGTTGAGGTGTGTGGGATCTTTTCATTGCAGCACAGGCTCTTCATTATGGCACGCGGGCTTCTCTCTAGTTGTAGCGTGTGGGTTTTCTCTCTCTAGATGTGCTGTGTGGGCTCCAGGGTGCATGGGCTCTGTAGTTTACATCACACAGGCTCTCTCTAGTTGAGGCACGTGAGCTCAGTAGTTGTGGAGCATGGGCTTAGTTGCCCTGCGGCATGTGGGATCTTATTCCCTGATCAGGGATTGAACCCATGTCCCCTGCATTGGAAGGCGGATTCCTTACTACTGGACCACCAGGGAAGTCCCTCATTAGATGTATTCTAGGCCATTATTATGGTGTCTGAGTTGTCAAATATATAATAAGTCTAAAGATCCATAAATAATTCAATTCGGAGATAATAAATTTCCACATTTATTAGTAATATTTCAAACAATAGACTTAATATCATCACTATTAATCACTTTTTTAAAAACCCTAGAATGTTAGAATACTTTTTGAATTCTGAATAAGTTAAATTTTGAGTCTATGCCCTAATAGAGAGCTTGTTAGTAATATGCATGTGCTTTTTACAGGTATCCTCAGGGACTTGATTTTTGCTTTCTTATCTGTTATGTTTGAGATGATTTCCTCTCAGCTAGTGGTGCTGTCTGTTTACAGTATTTTGGTATACACTTTCTCGTTAGTGATACTAGTCCTAGCTTCCTGTATTATTGAATTTGCAGCAAAGTAGACTTTACTGGAGCTCTTCTTGCTAATTAAAAGACTCTTCCACTCCTGTCCTCCTTATGCTTAACTCTCCTGGAAGGGAATTGCTTATGATAGTGAAGGGCTTTAGTTCTCTCAGCTAATAATTTGGCATAATCCATGAGCAGCAAATTCAGAAATTCTACTTAAACTCCATTACAATTATATAGTTAAATATATTACACTCAACATTTTAGGTGCTTTAAATTAAGGCTATTATAATGGTATATTGCTTTGTTCCAAAGAGCCTGTGCCTTTATTCTATGAGTTTGGGTGGAAACCATCATGGAATTAGAATTGTGATTTAAAGTGGGTTTCAAACTACCTGAAAAGTGCTATGACACTATAATATAAATTGATTGTTTTGAAAAGTAATAATGACTTCATTTTTAAAAAATGATGAATGACAATTATCTTAAAATTCAAGAAATATGGAAGAATATGAAGAAAATGTAAACTGTTTTTTTGCAAAACTCCATCATTTAATAACTATTATTAAGTTGATAAAAATATTTCAGATATACATCTCATCCATGCAATATACAGATTGAAAAGTAAAAAGATAGAAATCTACATAGAGGAGTAAATATGGAAGGATATAAGAATGAATATATATATAAAATGATAAATTTATAATTTTACTTATTTTTTCCAGCTTTATTGAGATATAATTCACACATAATATTGTGTAAATTTAAGACGTATGACACAATGATTTGATACACCATATATTGCTAAATGATTACCACAATAGGGCTAATTAACACATCTATCACCTCATATAATTACATTTTTTTTGTGATGAGAACATTATAATTTACTTTCTTAGCAAATTTCAAGGATATAATATACTGTTGTTAACTATAATCACTGCTGAATGTAAGATCCTCAGAACTCATTCATCTTAAAACTAAAAGTTTATACCTTTTGATCAGCATCTTCCCATTTCCCCCTCTCCTCTGCCCCTGGCAACCACCATTCTTATCTCTGTTCTATGATTTCAGCTTTTTAAATTTACACATATAAGTAAGATCATACAGTATTTGTCTTTCTCTGTCTGACTTATTTCACTTAACATAATGCCCTCAGGTCCATCCATGTGGTAGCAAATGGCAGGGTTTCCTTCTTTTTTATGGCTGAATAGTATTCCATTGTATGTATACACCACATTTTCTTTATCTATGTATTGATGGACTCTTAGATTGTTTCCATGTCTTGGTTACTGTGAATAATGTGATGGATATGGGGATGCAGATGTCCCTTAGAAATAGTGATTTTGTTTCCTAGTATATATATCCAAAAGTGGGATTGCTTGGTCATATAGTAGTTCCATTTTTAAATTTTTTGAGGAACTTCTGTATTGTCCCCCATAATGGCTACACCAATTTACATTCCCTCCAACTGTGCATAAATGTCCCCATTTCTCCACATCCTTGCCAACAATTGTTATCTCCTGTCTTTTTTTATACTAGCCATTTGAACAGGCATGAGGTGATATCTCATCATGGTTTTGACTTACATTTCCCTGATGATTGGTGCTTTTGAGCATCTTTTCTTGTACCTGTTGGCTGTCTGTATGTCTTTGGAAAAATGTCTATTCAGGTCCTCTGCCCATTTTTAAATTGTATTATTATTATTATTTTTTGTTATTGAGTTTTATGAGTTTCTTATATATTTTAGATATTAACCCCTTATCTGATAAATGGTTTGCAGATATTTTCTCTCATTCTGTAGGTTGCCTCTTCATTTTATTGACTGTTTTTTGCTGTTCATAAAATTTTGTTTGATATAATCCCACTTGTTTGGTTTTTTTTTTTTTGTTTCTTGTACTTTTGGTATCATATCCAAAATATCGTTGCCAAGAGCAATTTCAAGGAGACTTTTTCCTATGTGTTCTCAGTGATTTACTGTTTCACATCTTACATTTAAGTCTTTTATTCATTTTGAGTTATTTTTTGTGAGTGGTGTAAGATAGAGGTCCAATTTCATTCTTTTGCATGTGAATATCTGGTTTTCCCAGAACACTGAATGAAAAGACTTTCTTTTCCCCACTGAGTATTGTTGGCTCCCTTGTCAAATATTAGTTGACCATATATACATAGGTTTATTTCTGGACACTCAATTCTGTTCCATAGGTCTATGCATCTTTTTTTATGTCAGTATCATGCTGTTTTGATTACTCTAGCTTTGTTTAGTTTAAAATCAGCAAGTGTGATAGCTCCAGTTTTGTTCCATTCTTTGAAGATTGCTTTGGCTATTTGGGGTCTTCTGTGGTTCCATAGGAATTTTAGGATTGTTTTTCTATTTCTGTAAGAAATGCCATTAGAATCTTGTTAGAGATTGCATATAATCTATAGATGGCTTTGAGTATTACGGACATTTTAACAACTTCAATTGTCCCAATCCACAAACACAGGATATCTTTCTATTTATATATGTCTTTTTCAGTTTATTTCATCAGTGTTTTATAGTTTTCAGTGTACAGATATGTCACCTTCTTGATTAAATTTCTTTCAAAGTATTTGATTGTATTTGATGCTGTTGTGAATGGGATTGTTTTTTTTTAAATTTCTTTTTCAGATACTTTATTGTTTGCATATAGAAATGCAACTGATTTGTGTATGCTAATTTTGTACCTGCAACTTTATTGACTCCATGGATTAGTTCTAACAGTTTTTTGGTAGAGTCTCTAGGGTTTTCTATGTATGAGATCATGTAATCTGCAGAGATAATTTTACTTCTTTTTTTCCCCAATTTGTGTGCCTTTTATTTCTTTTACTTGCCTAATGCTCTGGCAAGGACTTCTAATACTTTGTTGAATAGGAATGATTAGAGTGGGCACCCTTGTCTTTCTCTTGATATTAGAGGAATAGCTTTCAGCTTTTCACCTTTGCATATGATGTTATCTGTTGGTTTGTCATGTATGTCCTTTAATATGTTAAGGTACATTCCTTCTATAACCAATTTATTGAGAGCTTTTATCATTAAAGAGTGTTAACTTTTGTCAAATGCTTTTTCTGCATCTATTGAGAGAATCATGTGATGTTAATCCTTCATTCTATTAATGTTGTGTATCATGTATATTGATTTTCATATGTGGTAACATTCTTGAATTCCAGGAATTAATCCCACTTTATCATGGTTTATGATCCTTTTAATATACTGTTGAATTTGGTTTGCTAGAATATTGTTGAGCATTTTTGCACATATATTCATCAGGGATATTGGCCTGTGGTTTTCTATTCTTGTACTGTCCTTATCTGGCTTTGGTAACAGGGTAATTCTGTCCTTCTAAAATGAGTTTGGGAGTGTTCCCTCATCTTTAGTGTTTTGGAAGAGCTTGAGGAGGATTAGCATTAATTCTTCTCTAAATGTTTGCTGGAATCCACTAGTAAAACCATTAGGTCCTGGATTTTTCTTTTTTGGAGTGTTTTAAAATTACTACCTGCTGTTACTGCTCTATTCAGATTTTCTGTTTCTTCATAATTCAGTCTAGTCTATGTTTCTAGGAAATTATCCATTTATTCTAGGTCATCCAGCTTGTTGGTGTGTAATTGTTCATAATAGCTTCGTAGGATCTTTCGTATTTCTCTGGTATCAGTTGTATTGTCTGCCTTTTCATGTATAATTTTATTTGAGTCTTCTCTTTTTTTCTGTGTTAGTTTGGCTAAAGATTTGTTCAATTTCTCTTTTTAAAATAGAAACTCAGTTTCATTGATTTTTCTATTGCATTTTTAGGTTCTATTTCATTTATTTCTGCTCTAATATTTATTTTTTGCTTCCCTTTGCTAACTTTGGACTTTGTTTTTCTTATTTCTTGAGGTATAAAGCTAGGTTCTTTATTTGAGACCTTTTTTATTTTTCCTGTAATGTAGGCCTTTACATCACTATAAATTTCCCTCTTAGAACTGTTTTTGCTTCTTCCCATATGTTTTGATGTGTTGTATTTTCTCTTTCATTTTATTCAAGATACTTTCTGACTTCTCTTTTGATTTATTTCATCCATGGGTTGTTCAGGAGTGTGCTGTTTAATTTTTCCATGTTTGTGAATTTTCCAATTTTCAACCTGTATTCATTTATAATTTCATACCATTGTGGTTAGGAAAGATAACTAGATGTGAGTTTGACCTTTTTGGATTTGTTAAGGCTTCCTTTGTGGCCAAACATATAATCTGTCATGGAGAATGTTCCATGTGTGCTTGAGAAGAAAGTATATTATCATGCTGTTTGTTGAAATGCTCTGTATCTCTGAGTTCCATTTGTTCTATAGCTGTATTCAGGTCCTCTGTTTTCTTATTAATTTTCTGGCTGCATGATCTATCCAATGTTGAAAATGGGGTGCAGCCCCCAAATATGATTTTATGCTATTTCTCACTTCAGTTCTGTTAATATTTACTTTAAATACTTAGGTTCTCCAAAACTGGGTGCATATATATTTATAATTGTTATATCCTCTTGATGAATTGATTTCTTTATCACTATATAGTGACTTTCATTGTCTCTTATGAATGACTTTGTCTGAAAGTCTATTTTATCTGATATAACTATAGCCACTCCTACTATCTTTTGGTTAGCATTTACAGGGAATATCCTTTTCCATCCTTCACTTTCAACTTATCTGTTTCCTTAAAGCTAAAGTGGGTTTCTTTTAGGTAGCATATAGTTGGGTCTTGTGGGTATATATATATATATATATATATATATATATATATATATATATATATATATATATATATATATATATATACATCCAGGCACTCTATGTCTCTTGATTGGAGAACTTGGTCCATTTACATTTCAAGTAATTATTGATAATTTAGGACTTACTTTTGCTGTTTTGTTCATTGTTTCTGACTGATTCTTTAGTTCCTTTTTCCTTTTCTTTCTTGCTATCTTCCTTTGTGATATATTTTTTGCAGTGATATGCTTTAATTCCTATCTCTTTGTCTTTTGTGTATCTACTATAGATTTTTGCTTTGTGGTTAACATGAGACTTACAGAAAACATGTTACAGATATAACAATTTATTTTAATCAGATAACAATTTAGCTTTAATTGTATATGTAAACTCTACACTTTTACTTCTTCTCCCCCCATATTTTATGTTATTGATTTCACACTTTATATCTTTTAATATTGTGCACCTATTAACAAATTATTGTAGCTCTTGTTCTTTTAATATTACTGTGGGTTTTTTTTTTTGTTTTTTTTCTTTGCAGTACGTGGGCCTCTCACTGTTGTGGCCTCTCCCGTTGCGGAGCACAGGCTCTGGACACGCAGGACCAGCAGCCATGGCTCACGGGCCTAGCCGCTCCGTGGCATGTGGGATCTTCCCTGACCGGGACATGAACCCGCGTTGCCTGCATTGGCAGGTGGACTCTCAATCACTGCGCCACCACGGAAGCCCTATATTACTGTTTTTAAACTTTTATTTAGAGATAAAAGTGATTTATACAGCATCATCATAGTATTAGCATATTATGAATTTAACTATATACTTACCTTCCTCAGTGAGTTTTATACTTACATGTTTTTATGTCATTACTTAGTGTCCTTTCATTTCAATGTGAAGAACTCCCTTTAGCATTTTTTGTAAGGTAGGTCTAGTGGTGATGAACTCCCATAACTTTTGTTGGTCTGGGAATGTCCTTATTTCTCCTTCATTTCTGAAGGACACTCTTGCTAAGTATAGTGTTCTTAATTGGCATTTTAAAAATTTCAGCAGTGGGAATATATCTTCCCACTCCCTCCTGGCCTGCAAGATTTCTGCAGAGAAAACCACCAATATCCTTATGGGGGTTCTCTTCTATATGATGAGTTATTTTTCTTTGCTGCTTTCAAAATTCTCTCTTTGTCTTTAACTTTTAATATTTTGATTATAATGTATCTTGGAGTAATCTTCTCTGGGTTGATCTTACTTGATGTCCTTTGAACTTCTTGTACCTGGATGTCTATCTCTCTCCCTCGATTTGGGAAATTTTCAGCTATTGTGTATTTAACTATGCTTTCTGTCTCATTCTCTCTCTCTTTTTTTCTGGAACTCCTGTGATACAAACGCTAATTTCCCTGATGGTGTCCCATACTTTATGTAGGCTTCATTTACTCATTTTTTCCCCTCTAACTGGTTAAATTCAAATGATCTCTCTTCAAATTTGCTGATTCTTTCTTCTGTATGATAAAATCTGTTGTGGAAGCTCTCTATTGAATTTTTACTTCTGTGATTATATTCTTCAGCTCCAGGATTTCTTTTTTTTTTATGGTTTCTATTCTTTCTTAAAACTCTCATTTTGTGCCTGCATTATTTTCCTGATTTTGTTCAGTTGCCTGTGTTCTTTTGCACTTCATTGAGTTTCTTTCAGGTGATTATTATTATTTTTTTAATCAGGGAAATCATAGATCTCCATTTCTTCAGGGTCAGTTATTAGAGATTTGTTAGTTTTATTTGGTGGTATCATAGTTGCCTGATTCTTCATGATCCATGTAGCCTTGCATCAGTGTCTGTGCATTTGAAGAAGCAAACACTTTTTCTAGTTGTTATAGTCTGATTATAGCAGGTAAAGCTCTTCTCCTGTATGTTCCCTGGGATGATGGGATTACCTCCTGAATTACTGTTATGTTTGGTTGGAGCGAGTTACAAGGCTGTTGCTAAGTCTGCAGCAGAGTCCCTGGTTGGCAGGCTTGTTATGAGGGGCTTGATGGACATGGATCTTCTTTGGTCCCTGTGTGGATGGGACAGCATCCAGTACATTGTTCAGTAGGGTGGCACTGGAACAAGGGTCTACTTTAGGGTCTACATTTTGGGCCCTCAGATAGCAGGCCTATTACCAAGTGTGTGGGCAGGTGTGTCACCTGCCAGGTCCTGGGAGAGTTGCTGCCTGGTCATTTTATAGGTCTCTGAGTAAGCAGGACTGGCCCTGGAATGTGGCCAAAAGACGATGGAACCACAGGCTGAAACTTAAGCTTGTTTCCATTTCCATAGTGAAGATTGAGGTCTACCTGGCCCTGGAGGCACAGATGGGCATGACCCCCATCAGGTCTCTGAGTGAGCTGGGCTGCTCCCAGACTGTGGCTGGCAGGGCTAGAGCCAAGTATTGAACCATTTCATAATCTTCTGATGTGCAGACATGAGTATCTCCCACTGGTTCCCTGGGCCAGGAATACTTCTCATGGACTGTGGTTGGGAGGGACTGGAGTTGAGTATAGGGCTCTTCAGGATCTCCAGGGGTATAGCCAGAGTATCTTCTGCTGGGTCCCTGTGCCAGCTAGACTGTTTATGGACTGAGGCTGCGTCCAGCTTGAGCCCAGATACAGGGCCCTTTCAGAAAGTATAGTCTGACTGAGTATGGTGTTCTTATATCCAGAGTTTCCTAGACTGTGGCTCAGGGGGTCTGGAGCTGGTTCATGGGCAAGGGTCCACAGCTGGGTCTGAAGTCTCTATGCCTGTTAACTGATGCATGGTTGAATGTGACTCCTCTCAGCTTCCTTGGCACACGGTGCTAGTGATAGACCCAAAGTCAGACAGGGCTGTAGCTGAGTTCTCAAGGATATGGACCTGTTTCAGGGTCTGTAAACAGGACCACAGTCAGCGAGCCAGCCACCTGGGTGCAAGCCTGCCTTCTCAAAATGGTTGTCCTCAGTCTTGGACTACACTGAGGTTTCACAATCGCTACCTGGGTCCCAAAGCTGTTAACAAAGCACTTTTGTCCTGGATGGATGCCAGATTATTGTTGAGGAGTGGGAAATGAGCAAAGGACATCTTATTTTACCACTTTGCTCACATCACACCTTATGTAAATAATTTTAAAAGTTTTATGCTTCTTTTACTTGAGTTTAACAAAGAGGAACAGAAATACAACTGAAGGAATTGATTTACTTGAGATAAACATTTCTTCATCACAAGAGAGATTAATACCTAAAACATCTTCGAAGAAAAATGATTTTGAAAGAATTTAAGTTTGAGGGTTTCTGTTGTTGTTGTTAATTTGATCAGTTTCATTCTTAGGCCATTGTTATTGACTACTTCTAATTTTGCTTCATCCTAACTAGTAATTTTTTTATTTAAATGACTGTTATTTTTACATTGTCAAGGTTTCACCATTTACATTCTGTTCTGGGTCTAAAATTCAAAGAAGTCTTAGTTGTAACTTTGCAATAGTTTTGATGATCCCTAGTTTTCTAAGCAAATATATCCCTTTCCCATAGTCACTGCTTCCATAGTGGAGAAAGGATAAGGGAGGGATGAAGAGGAAGAGAGAGATGAAAAAGAATAGACCACATGCCCTCAACATTTGGACCCCCAAATCAGACTAACTCAGTTGAAGAGAGATCTAAGCATCTAGAAGGAAGAAGAAATTGAACCACGTTGTGATAAATGATAATATCTAATGCTATAAAAACATTTACCTGAAAGTGGAATCATCTAATAATCAAAAGTGACTGATAGTTTATGAAATTTGACTAAGTTATTCCCCATTACCCAAGAGGAAGTAGGTGCCATGGAGATAAGTTGGCAGTAGTTGCTAAAAACTTCTACATGTTCCTCCATACTTTGGTGAGTTGAAACTTCTGAATCAAATTAGTTTTAGGCTTTTATAATTTTTTATTATTTAAAATTTCAAATACATACAAAAGTACAGAAAGCAGTCTAATGATCTGTCATGAAGCTATCACCCAAGCACTCAAGCTATCTTGAGAAAGAAAAACGGAGCTGAGAGGAATCGGGCTCCCTGACTTCAAACTATACTACAAAGCTACAGTAATCAAGACAGTATGGTACTGGAACAAAAACAGAAATATAAATCAATGGTACATGATAGAAAGCTCAGAGATAAACCCATGCACATATGGTCACCTAATTTACAACAAAGGAAACAAGAACATGCAATGGAGGAAAGACAGCCTCTTCAAAAAGTGGTTCTGGGAAAACCGGACAGTTATATGTAAAAGAAGGAAATTTGAACTCTTCCTAACACCATACACAAAAATAAACTCAAAATGGATTAAAGACCTAAATATAAGATTGGACACTGTAAAACTCTTAGAGGAAAACATAGGAAAAAACACTCTGATATAAACCACAGCAAGATCTTTTTTGACTCACCTCCTAGAGTAATGAAAATAAAAACAAATATAAACAAATGGGACCTAATTAAAGTTAAAAGCTTTTGCACAGCAAAGGAAACTATAAACAAGAGGAAAAGATAAACCTCAGAATGGGAGAAAATATTTGCAAATGAAACAATGAATAAAGGATTAATCTCCAAAACATACAAACAGGTCATGGAGCTCAATATCAAAAAAACAAACAACGCAATGAAGAAATGGGTGGAAGACCTAAATAAACATTTCACCAAAGAAGACTTGCAGATGACCAAGAGGCATATGAAAAGATGCTCAACACCACTAATGATTAGAGAAATGTAAATCAAAACCACAATGAGGTATCACCTCAAACCAGTCAGAATGGCTATTATCAAAAAATCTAGAAACAATAAATGCTGGAGAGGGTGTGGTGAAAAGGGAACCCTCCCGCACTATTGGTAGGAATGTAAATTGATACAATCACTATGGAGAACAGTATGGAGGTTCCTTAAAAAAACTAAAAATAGAACTATGACCCAGCAATCCCACTATTGGGCATATACCCTGAGAAAACGATAATTCAAAAGAGTCATGTACCACAATGTTCATTGTAGCACTATTTACAATAGCCAGGAAATGGAAGCAGCCTAAGTGTCCATTGACAGATGATTGGATAAAGAAGATGTGGCACATATATACAGTGGAATATTACTCAGCCATAAAAAGAAACAAAATTGAGTTATTTGTAGTGTGGTGGCTGGATCTAGAGTCTATCATACAGAGTGAAGTAAGTCAGGAAGAGAAAAACAAATACCATATGCTAACACATATGGAATCTAAAAAAACAAAAACAAAACAAAACAAAAAAAAACACAGAGCCTCAAGAGCCTAGGGACAGGACAGGAATAAAGATGCAGACGTAGAGAATGGACTTGAGGACATGGGGAAGGGGAAGGGTAAGCTGGGACAAAGTGAGAGAGTGGCATGGACATATATACACTACCAAATGTAAAAGAGATAGCTAGTGGGAAGCAGCTGCGTAGCACAGGGAGATCAGCTTGGTGCCTTGTGATGACCTAGAGGAGTGGGATAGGGAGGGTGGGAGGGAGACTCAAAAGGGATATATGATATGATATATGTATGCATATGGCTGATTCACTTTGTAGTACAACAGAAACTAACATAGCATTGTGAAACAGTTATACTCCATAAATATATATAAAAAAAAACTTTTCAAATACATAAAAAAGTAGAAAGAGCAGTCTAGTGATCTTCCATAAGCCATCACCCATTGGGAACTAATGTCAATATTTGGCCACTATTATTTTGTCTGTTCCCCCATTTTATTTTTTTTTTTCTTTTTGCGGTATGTGGGCCTCTCACTGTTGTGGCCTCTCCCGTTGCGGAGCACAGGCTCCGGATGCGCAGGCCCAGCGGCCATGGCTCACGGGCCCAGCCGCTCCGCGGCATATGGGATCCTCCCAGATCGGGGCACGAACCCGTATCCCCTGCATCGGCAGGCGGACTCTCAACCACTGCGCCACCAGGGAGGCCCTGTTCCCCCATTTTAAATAACATATATTTTCCTTTTTAACTTTTAATTTTGAAATAATTTCAAATTTATAGAAAAGTTGCAAGACTAGTACAAAGAGCGCCTGAATACCCTTCACTCAAATTTTCCAGATATTAACATATTATCAAATTTGCCCTATTACTCTTTCTTTAGATACATATTATCTTTTCTATATTGTTTGATTATAAATTATTGACATGCACCCCCCGACTTCTAAATACTTAAGTGCTTATTTCTTAAAATCAAGGGTATCCACTTACATAACCACAGTAGATTTGGCAAAATCAATAAATTAGTGCTGATCTAATCCTAGTGTCAAATCTATAGACTTGATTCAAGTTTTGTCATTTTCCCAATAATGACTTATAGCAGAAGGGAAGAAATCTCTGCCTAAGACAAATTCAGCATCGCACAGTTCATTTAGTTATGTCTCTTTAGTCCTCTTTAATCTAAAACTGTTCTTCAGTCCTGTTGAAGACCTTTTGCCTTAGGCTTTTATGACCTTGATATTTTTGAGGAAGGTTGGCTGGTTATTTTGTCCCTCTGTTTAGATTTGGCTGTTGTTTCCTTATGATTATATTCAGTTTAGCATATTTGGCAGGAACACCACAGAAGTGATACTGTGTCTTTCAAAGCAGCCTATCAGAAGATATCATTAAACGTGGTGTTAACTTTGGTCATTTGGTTAAGATAGTATCAGTTATGTCTCCCAATTCAAAAGTTAATATGTTTTCTTTTGAAATTAATAAGTATATTTTGGAGAGATACTTTGAGAGATTTAATATGCCATTTTTCACCAAATTTGCACCCACTAGATTTAGCATTCATTGATGATTCTTGCCTGAATTATTACTTCCTATGATGACAAATGCTAATTTTACAATTCTGTGATTCCTTTTATGTTTATTAGTTGCCATTTTACCACAAAGAAAAGCTTTCCCTACTCCTCCATTTATTCATATGTATATCAGTATGAACTTATGCATTTTTATTTTATTCAATGGATTATTAACCATTGTCATTATTTCTTTGATGCTCAAATTGTCCCACATTTGGCCATTGAGAACCCCTTCAAGCTGCTTTCTATATCATTTTGACATGACCTCATCATTACTTTCTGACACCTCAAGATGTTCCAGGATCATTTTGTTCTTTACATGTACTAGTCATTTCTGGAATCAGTCATTTCTCTAAGAAGCCCTGGTTACTTTTGCTGGAGTTTAATATGCAGAGACCATGATGTGAACACTAGGTGCTCATTACTTCTGAGATGCCATTGTCATTGCTTTAGATCCTTTTAATAGACAAAGCTAGAATATGTTTGTGTGTTTGTGTGTACACTTAAGTACATATGTACATGTTTACATATATATCTATGTATATACATACATGTGCATCATATATGTATGTGTTATAGACATGTATATCATATATGTATGTGTATATACAGGTATGTGGGTATATGTACATGCATATATACATATATACATATATACCTAAAATCTGGTTATCTTTTTATCTTCATACCTATCTATCATCTATCTGAAAAACCATGAGCTCATACTGTTAACTACAATTCTGATATAAAGCCACAAAATTCATTCTTACCTCCACTCTTTTCAGATTTGGAACTCCCTTCTCAGGAAATAAGAAATCTCTCTCCCTTTCTCTATATTATGTTATACTCATTGCTGAATACTAGCATATACACACCCACAAGTATTTCATAATTGCTAGCCCGTAGGGAAAAATACACCTTCTGCCGAGAATTCCGTGTTTGTTTAGAGTGGGTTTTTATGGACTGAAGCCTGAGGGTGTATAGTCAAAATATTGTGTTAATAAGTCAGTTGGGTTAGTAATTCTCCTCCCTCCCCTTCCGTGTTGAGATGTAATTTATTTACAATACCATTAGATTCTTTTTTTTTTTGTTTGTACTCCACTTTAGTTTTTATTTTCCCCATCCTGGTTGGTTTTATTTTTGTTTAACATCCACAATATTGATATGATACCAAAACTATAAACAAAGATGTATTGTGAGAGTAGTGTTACTCCAAACCCTCTATCCCATCATCACCAACAGTCCTTTCTACCTAACACCTATGCACTCCCTGGAGGTAGCAAATATCATTTGTTTCTGAATTATCCTTCCTGTGTTTCCTTTATGCACAACTGAGTAGATGACTATGTATTGTCTTATTTCCCCTTTTCCCTTAAACAAAAGTTAGCATACTATACATACTCTTTTCACTTTACATAGTTTATTCAACCACTTCCCTATGTATGAACATTTAGATTGCTTCTAATATTTTGCAGCAACTGCATACAACACTGCAATGAATAACCTTGTGCATATATATTTTCTTACTTTTGGAATTGTATCTTTAGAGTAAAGTCCTAGAGGCGGGATTGCTGTGTCAAAATGTAAATACGTTCATAATGTTTGTTAGATATTACTGAATTCCCCACCATAACTGTTGCATGTATTTGCATTCCCACCCATAATGAGTGAGAGTGCCGGTTTTCCTACAGCTTCACCAACAGAATACATTGTCATAATTTTTGCCAATTTGATAGGTGAAATATAGTATCTCAGTGTACTTTCAATTTACATTGTAGTATGATGAATGAGCTAGAACATCTTTTCATATGTTTAAGGGATACATATATCGTGATCTATATGATATATATAGTAGTCTATTCATGACTTTTACCCATTTTCTATTAGATTTTGGTCTTTTCTCCTCAACTTTTTGGAGTTGTTATAAAGATAGAGATATTAGTCTTTTAACTATGATATATGTTGGAATATTTCTCCCAGTTTGTGAGTTATATATATATATATATATATATATATATTTTCCCGTACGTGGGCCTCTCACTGTTGTGGCCTCTCCCATTGCGGAGCACAGGCTCTGGATGTGCAGGCTCAGCGGCCATGGCTCATGGGCCCAGTGGCTCCACGGCATGTTGGATTCTCCTGGACCAGGGCACGAACCCGTGTCCCCTGCATCGGCAGGCAGACTCTCAACCACTGCACCACCAGGGAAGCCCGTGAGTTATATTTTGATTTTGCTTTTGGAAATTTTTTGATAACTTTTAAATTTTTTATGTAGTCAAATTTATCAACCTTTTATTTCATTAAATCTGGATTTGTGTCATAGGTAGAAAGTTTTTCCTACACTCAGAATTTTTTCTAGTACTTATATGGTTTCATTTTTTACATTTAGACCTCTGACCTATTTGGGGTTTATTCTCATGTATGGTGTAAAATAGTCTCTCTTTTAGTCTTTTCCTAAAATGGCTAACTGGTTGTTCCAGCACCACTAAAAAAACTAAGTCTATCTTTGTGCCAGTGATTTGAGATGCCAGCATTATTATGTACTAAATTTCCATGTGTACTTGGATATATTTCTGGACTTTCTATTCTATTCCACAGGGCTGTTGGTCTATTCATGCACAAGTACTGCACTGTTTTCATGATAGAAGTCCATGGTATGTTTCAATTTGTGGTCCCCCCTAGTCCTCCCTTTTAGGTTTTTTCTTTTTCAGTGTATACTCTCTAATTTTGGGTTTTATTTTTCCATATGAATTTTAGTATCAACTTGGCTCTAGGAAAGATAAAACTTCCTGGTATTTTTTATTGGTATTTTTCTTAAGTTATAAATTAACATAGAGAGAACTGATGTCTTTATGTTGTACAGATGTTCTAACCAAGAAAAAGGGTATTTTTTCATTTGCTTGAGTGTACTTTGTCAAAGCTTTCAGGAGTGTTTTAAAATTTTCCTTATAGAGGTCTGCACATTTTTTGTTAATTTTATTCCTAAGTATTTGATCTTTTTGTTTCTCTTGTGAATGGGAATTTCTCTACCAATATATTTTCTAGCTGTTCTTATTTGTGTTTGTAAAGGCTATTGATTTCTATATGATGATTTTGTATCTTGCTGCTTTACTGGATTATTTTATGGGTTTGAGTTAGTTTTAATGTTGAATCTCTAGGTTTTTCCAGATATGTTATCCTATCGTCTGCGAATACAGGTAGTTTTCCTTCTTTTTTTTTTTTTGTTTAATTGAGGTGTAATTGACATACATTATAGTAGTTTCAGGTGTACAACAAAATCATTTGATATTTGTATATATTGCAAAATGATTACTGCAATAAATCTAGGTAGCATCCATCACTGCACATAGTTACAAATTCTTTTCTTGTAATGAGAACTTTTAAGATTTACTCTTTTAGCAACTTTCAAATATGCAATACAGTATTATTAATGATAGTTGCCTATCCATTACATCCCTATGACTTATTTATTTTATACCTGGAAGTTTGTACCTTTTGACCCCCTTGAGAAGTTTTTCTTTTTATATTTCAGTTATTATTACCTCTAATTATTTTCTCTTTTCTTGTTGCATTGAGTGATACCTCTGTATAATGCTGAATAATAAAGGAAGTAGTGGGTACCTTTGTGTTATTCTTGATTATAGTAAAAATGGTTGTAGTGTTTCCATATTAAATAAGATGCTAGCTGTATGGCTAAAAAAGCACAGGTGAAAGCAAAGAGACCAGTGATAAAGCTATGACAATAGACCAGGTGGAGGTCACCTAGTCAGGGTGATGGATTTGAGATATATTTTTAGGTAGGAGCAACTGTGCTTGAAAGTGCATGTGTCATAGGAGAGAAAAGGAAAACATTAACTTGAATACATTTTATTCAAGCAGCTGAGTGTATGCATATATTATTCTCCTCATCTACATTGAAGGATCTTTGACAGTAAGCAGTTATAGTATAGTGGTTAAAATTTTGTGTTTTGCAAATTTATGGTTACTAGGCAGTAAGGGAAGGAGGGATAAGTTAGGAGATTGGGATTGACATGTATACACTGCTTTATATAAGACAGATAACTAATAAGGACCTACTGCATAGCACAGGGAACTCTACTCAGTACTCTGTAATGACTATATGGAAAAAGAATCTAAAAAAGAGGGGATATATGTATATGTATAGCTGATTCACTTTGCTGTACAGAAGAAATTAACACAACATTGTAAATCAACTATATACCAATAAAAATTATAAAAAGAAAAAAAAGTAATGTTTTGGAATCCAATTTCCTGGATTTAAGATCAGAATTCAACATTTACTATATGGCCTTGAGCAAGTTACTTAATCATTCTAAGTCTTGGTTTTCTTTCACATATATATAAAAGGTGATAATAATACCTAGCTCATAAGGTGTTTATGGGGATTAAATGAAAAAAAAACATAAATAATAACAACAAGAATAACCCTTAGCAAACTGTTTGTACATATAAGGGCTTAATAACTATTAAGTGATGACAATGATGATAATGATAGTTGTGTATCATAAATACCACCTGGTGTCTATCAAGTTTTCCATAAATACCATTCAGTCAATGATTTGGCTTAAAAATGCCTATTGATATAAGACATCCATTTTAGGTCATTTTCTTACATTACAAGTTCTGATATTTGTAGTGAGTATTCTGCTTTATGTTAGGTTAATATTTAGTTTTTAGAGTAATGGAATTTTTAAGACACAGTAAAGTAAAGGTATCCTAAAATATCTCAGACTAATTCTCTGCTGAGACCAGATATTTGATAAATATACATGGTAAAAGGTATTGGTAAAACATAGCAGGTTAATCAATTCAAAACCTGTATTTGTGCCAGTGAACAGCATTTTGCCTGAAGCAGATAGAACTTGTTATAAAAAAATGGCAAAATTTTCTCTGGCACCAAATCAACAAAGTGATTGCCTTATAATGTATTCTCATTTGGGTGGTTGGCTGGGTGGTAAGAGTGAAAATGATCATTATATACTTTTTGTGAACTTGAATAACAATTACATTTCTGAGCAATGGTTTACATTTTGTCATTTACTTGGTTAAATTCCCATCAAGCAAAGAAAAATTTACTGTATATTATTCAGGATGTTCTTGTTGGGAATACTCTTAACTAAGAAATACCATAGAAATCTCCTTATTGTCTAGAAATAGCTCATTATCAAAAAAGAAAAAAATGTAAGTCAATTATACTCATTAAATTTTGAATCTGAATATAGTTCTTCTAGCAAGTTATTCTCTTAAAGCGTAGTGCTACTGAGGCCCTGATAGCTCCAGAAAATAAATCCATTCACAGTTATATTTAATGTTGAATTTTTAAAATATTTGCACATTCTTATGTATAGAGATGAAAAGGAAGGATGCAAAATTCATTTTAAAATCTACATATCTTTATAAATTGTCTAAATGATATAGCTACATAAAAGTGTGATGATTTATTCCTTTTGAGTTGATAGTCATTAAATCTAGTGTCAGGAAAAAAAGAATGAGGGTCATATCCTGCTGTGGTTTTGACTATGATGCTTCTGATTGAAGTCAGTGGGTGTTTGGTGTTTGAAATGATGACAGTCTATAAACTTTGATAATTTGATTCAACTGGAACCTTCAACTTTGTCTTCTGAAATATACAGCAAGAGTGACATCTGAGGAAATTTTTCAATGAAAAACTACATCTTTCAAATGTATTTTACCTTGTAACAAGATTATTACTCAATCATTTTTCCTTTGGTCAGAAGTATATTAGTAGTGGACATTGTTATTCTTTTGCTTCTCATATCATGTTGTGCATAGATACTGCCTTCCATTCTTCTTGTAATATAAGCAGTCTTGTATTCGTCATTGAAAGTATTATGTTTCAGAGTTTAGAGTGGTTATCTCTAGCAAACAGAAAGCTATTTCCCTAGCTACTATTATGCTTAGTGGTTCACAAATGTCTGCATAATAATGTTCTTGTTTACTTAGCCTTCTTTTTTATTTTCATCCCTACTAGTTATTCTTTAATGCCCCTTGTATAATGCAAATTAGTCATCTATATCCCTAAACCAGAGTGTTGAATTTACATTAGATTATTTTGCTGCCTATATGCTAATCACTTTTCAGATACTTTGAAATAAACCAGCCCAGTTTTAAAATGGATTCTAACATTGCAATTAAAAAGAAGGATGTAGATGCATATTATTTTATCCACATCATTGTGATCATAGAAAATACATCTATTGTTAAAATTAAGTAAAAAAAGCAACAAATAGTATTTAAAAAGAAATAGAAAAGGCAGTAATTTTACAAAGCACCCTTATAAAAGCTATCTTTCACATTATTTTTAAAACAAATATAGGAAATATAATAATTACCTTGCAGTCAAAACCTTGTGGGTTTTCTTGACATTGCTATTTCTGAAAGGATCCAGGGAACAATTGTTTTGAGAAACAAAAATTAGAGTTTTGAGTTTGATTTCTCAGTTAGAGGGAGGAGAATTTCTGATTCTTGAGACAGATCATTACAATAGCAGATAGATCCTAGTACAGACCTAGGAGGTTATAATCATAGATAAAAGAGCTGAATATGGATGCAATCAAGAAGAAAGATTTATATGAAACTAGCATCCCATGTGAGGTTGATTTTGATATCAGATAGCTCAAGAATATAGTTGAATACATTACTATGAAATACAGACATCCAATTTGAATCAGTAAAGCAAGACTCAGAGTCCAGATTTCTGGCACAAAACTCCCCCCATGAAACTTTTCTGCTTTCAGTAAAGCAGTTCCCATTTACAGTTTATACCTATCAGAAAATGTCAACCCTCTGTCCAGAATCCTTGGTACAGGGCATTTAATCTAAGCAGGCTCAAGCAGGGGGAAATGCTGTGACAGAAGAATTTTTTTTTTTTGGTCTGGAAAATATGCTATGCATTGTGAACCCTGGAATTGCAGTAGCCATTTCACCATTATGAAGTAAGTCAGCCTGAGGACAAAGCACACTTAATTTATTTATTTATTGTTTTAATATGTGTAATATTATGCAAATCATGGATGGCTCAAGACAAATTGTACTATTAAAGGCAATGATTATTCCTTTTATAAAATAACAACCATAATAATATAATAGATAATTTATTTGAATATTTACTATAGAACGCCTAGTAACACCTGCTTCTATGTTTTTAGCATGGGTTATTTAATTTAATCCTTACCCTAATTCTATGAAGCATGTACATGCTTTTTTTTTAACATCTTTATTGGAGTATAATTGCTTTACAATAGTGTGTTAGTTTCTGCTTTATAACAAAGTGAATCAGCTATACATATACATATATCCTCATATCTCCTCTCTCTTGCATCTCCCTTCCACACTCCCTATACCATCCCTCTAGGTGGTCACAAAGCACTGAGCTGATCTCTCTGTGCTATGCGGCTGCTTCCCACAAGATATCAGTTTTACATTTGGTTGTGCATATAAGTCCATGCCACTCTCTCACTTCGTCCCAGCTTACCCTTTGCCGTCCACGTGTCCTCAAGCCCATTCTCTACGTCTGCATCTTTATTTCTGTCCTGCCCCTAGGCTCTTCAGAACCATTTTTTTAAATTCCATATATATGCCTTAACATACGATATTTGTTTTTCTCTTTCTGACTTACTTCACTCTGTATGACAGTCTCTAGATCCATCCACGTCTCTACAGATGACCCAATTTCATTTCTTTTTAAGGCTGAGTAATATTCCATTTAATATATATGTGCCACATCTTCTTTATCCATTCGTCTGTCGATGGACACGTAGGTTGCTTCCATGTCATGGCTATTGTAAATAGTGCTGCAATGAACATTGTGGTACTTGTCTCTTTCTGTATTATGGTTTTATCTGGGTATATGCCCAGTGGTGATATTGCTGGATTGTATGGTAGTTCTATTTTTAGTTTTTTAAGGAACCTCCATACTGTTCTCCATAGTGGTTGTATCAGTTTACATTTCCACCAACAGTGCAAGAGGGTTCCCTTTCCTCCACACCCTCTCCAGCATTTACTGTTTGTAGATTTTTGGTGATGGTCATTCTGACTAGTGTGAGGTGATACCTCATTGTAGTTTTGATTTGCATTTCTCTAATGATTTAATGATGTTGAGCATTGTTTCTTGTGTTTGTTGGCAATCTTTATATTTTCTTTGGAGAAATGTCTAGGTCTTCTGCCCATTTTTGGATTGGGTTGTTTGTTCTTTTGATATTGAGCTGCATGAGCTACTTTTAAATTCTAAAGATTAAGCCTTTTTCAGTTCCTTCATTTGCAAATATTTTCTCGCATTTTGAGGATTGTCTTTTCGTCTTGTCTATGGTTTCCTTTGCTGTGCAAAAGCTTTTAATTTTCATTAGGTGCATTTGTTTATTTTTGTCTTTATTTCCATTTCTCTAGAAGGTGGGTCAAAAAGGATCTTGCTGTGATTTATGTGATAGAGTGTTCTGCCTATGTTTTCCTCTAAGAGTTTGATAGTTTGTGGCCTTACATTTAGGTCTTTAATCCAATTTGAGCTTATTTTTGTGTATGGTGTTAGGGAGTGTTCTAATTTGATTCTTTTACACGTAGCTGTCCAGTTTTCCCAGCACCACTTACTGAAGAGGCTATCTTTTCTCCAATGTATATTCTTGTCTCCTTTATCAAAGATAAGGTGACCATATGTGTGTGGGTTTACCTCTAGGATTTCTATCCTGTTCAATTGATCTATATTTCTGTTTTTGTGCCAGTACCATACTGTCTTGATTACAGTAGCTTTATAGTATAGTCTGAAGACCGGGAGCCTGATTTCTCCAGCTCCGTCTTTCTTTCTCAAGATTGCTTTGGTTCTCCAGGGTCTTTTGTATTTCCATACAAATTGTGACTTTTTTTGTTCTAGTTTGATGAAAAATGCCATTGGTAGTTTGATAGGGATTGCCTTGAATCTGTAGATTGCTTTGGGTAGTATAGTCATTTTCACAGTGTTGATTCTTTCAATCCAAGAACATGGTATATCTCTCCATCTGTTTGTAACATCTGTAATTCTTTCATCAGTGTCTTATAGTTTTCTGCATACATGTCTTTTGTCTCCCTAGGTTGGTTTATTCCTAGGTAGTTTATTCTTTTTTTTGCAATGGTAAATGGGAGTGTTTCCTTAATTTCTCTTTCAGATTTTTCATCATTAGTGTATAGGAATGCAAGAGATTTCTGTGCATTAATTTTGTATCCTGCAATTTTACCAAATTCACTGATTAGCTGTAGTAGTTTTCTGGTGACATCTATATGATTCTCTATATATAGTATCATGTCATCTGCAAACAGTGACAGCTTTACTTCTTCTTTTCCAATTTGTATTCTGTTTCTTTCTTTTTCTTCTCTGACTGCTGGGGCTATGACTTCCAAAACTATGTTGAATAAGAGTGGTGAGGGTGGACATCCGTGTCTTGTTCCTCATCTTAGAGGAAATGGTTTCAATTTTTCACCATTGAGAATGATGTTGGCTGTGGGTTTGTCATACATGGCCTCTATTAAGTTGAGGTAGGTTCCCTCTATGCATACTTTCTGGAGTGTTTTTATCATAAGTGGATGTTGAATTTTGTCAAAAGCTTTTTTTGCATCTACTGAGATAATCATATGGTTTTTATTCTTCAATTTGTTAATATGGTGTATCACATTGATTGACTTGTGTATATTGAAGAATCCTAGCATTCCTGGGGTAAACCCCACTTGATCATGTTGTATGATCCTTTTAATGTGTTCTTGGATTTTGTTTCCTAGTATTTTGTTGAGGATTTTTGCATCTTTGTTCATCAGTGATATTGGCTTGTAGTTTTCTTTTTTGTGTGACATCTTTGATTGGATTTGGTATCAGGATGATGGTGGCCTCATAGAATGAGTTTGGGGGAGTTCCTCGCTAGCTATATTTTGGAAGAGTTTGAGAAGGATAGGTGTTACCTCTTCTCTAAATGTTTAATGGAATTCACCTGTGAGGCCATCTGGTCCTGGGCTTTTGTTTGTGGGAAGATTTTTAATCACAGTCTCATTTTCAGTAATTGGGATTGGTCTGTTTATATTTTCTGTTTCTTCTTTGTTTAGTCTCAGAAGGTTGTGCTTATCAAAGAATTTGTCCATTTCTTCCAGGTTGTCCATTTTATTGGCATATAGTTTCTTGTACTAATCTCTCATGATCCTTTGTATTTCTGCAGTGTCAGTTGCTACTTCTCTTTTTTTTATTTCTAATTCTATGGATTTGCATCTTTTTCCTTTTTTTCTTGATGAGTCTGGCTAATGGTTTATCAATTTTGTTTATCTTCTTAAAGAACCAGGCTTTAGTTTTATTGATCTTTGCTATTGTTTTCTTCATTTCTTTTTCATTTATTTCTGATCTGATCTTTATGATTACTTTCTTTCTGCTAACTTTGGGTGGTTTCCTGTTCTTCTTTCTCGAATTGATTTTGGTGTAAGTTTAGGTTGTTTATTTGAGATGTTTCTTGTTTCTTGAGGTAGGATTGTATTGCTCTAAGCTTCCCTCTTAAAACTGCTTTTGCTTTATTCCATAGGTTTGGGGTCATTGTGTTTTCATTGTCATTCGTTTTTAGGTTTTTTTTTTGATATCCTCTTTGATTTCTTCTTGATCTCTTGCTTATTTCATAGTGTATTGTTCAGTCTCCATGTGTTTGTATTTTTTACAGTTTTTTTTCCTGTAATTGATATCTAGTCTCATAGCATTGTAGTCAGAAAACATACTTAATACATTTTCAGTTTTCTTAAATTTATCAAGGCTTGATTTGTGACCCAAATGTGGTCTATCCAGGAGAATGTCCCATGAGCACTTGACAAGAAAGTGTATTCTCTTCTTTTTGGATGGAATGTCCTATAAATATCAATTAACTCCCTCTTTTTTAATGTATCATTTAAAGCTTGTGCTTCCTTATTTATTTTCATTTTGGATGATCTGTCCATTGGTGAAAGTGAGGTGTTAAAATACCCTACTATGATTGTGTTACTGTCAATTTCACCTTTTATGGCTTTTAACGTTTGCCTTATGTTTTGTGGTGCTCCTATGTTGGGTGCATAAATATTCACAATTGTTATACTTCTTCTTGGATTGATCCCTTGATCATTATGTAGTGTCCTTCTTTTTCTCTTGTAATAGTCTTTATTTAAAAGTCTATTTTGTCTAATATGAGAATTGCTACTCCAGCTTTCTTTTGATTTCCATTTGCATGCAATATCTTTTAACATCTCCTCACTCAGTCTGTATGTGTCCCTATGTCTGAAGTGGATCTCTTGTAGACACCATATATATGGGTCTTGTTTTTGTATCCATTCAGCCAGTCTATGTCTTTTGGTTGGAGCACTTAGTCCATTTACATTTAAGGTAATTATCAATATGTATGTTCCTATTACCATTTTCTTAATTGTTTTGGCTTTGTTATTGTGGGTCTTTTCCTTCTCTTGTGTTTCCTGCCTAGAGAAGTTCCTATAGCATTTGTTTTAAAGCTGATTTGGTGGTGCTAAATTCTCTTAGCTTTTGCTTTTTTGTAAAGGTTTTAATTTCTCTGTCCAATCTGAATGAGGTACTTGCTGAATAGAGTAATGTTGGTTGTAGGTTTTTCCCTTTCATCACTTTAAATATAGCCTACCACTCCCTTCTGTCTTGCAGAGTCTTGCTGAAAGATCAGCTGTTAACCTTATAGGGATTCCCTTGTACGTTATTTGTTGTTTTTCCCTTGTTGCTTTTATTATTTTTTCTTTGTATTTAATTTTTGATAGTTTGATTAATATGTGTCTTGGCATGTTTCTTCTTGGATTTATCCTGTATGGGACTCTCTACACTTCCTGGACTTGATTGACTCCTTCTTTTCCCATATTAGGGAAGTTTTCAAATATAATCTCTTCAAGTATTTTCTCAGTCCCTTTCTTTTTCTCTTCTTCTTTGAGACATCTATAATTCAAATGTTTTTGGATTTAATGTTTTCCCAGAGTTCTCTGAGTCTGTCCTCAATTATTTTCATTCTTTTTTCTTTATTCTGCTCTGCAGTAATTATTTCCACTATTTTATCTTCCACATCACGTATCCATTCTTCTGCTTCAGTTATTCTGCTATTGATTCCTTCTAGAGAATTTTAAATTTCATTTAGTGTGTTGTTCATCATTGGTTATTTGTTCGTTATTTCTTCTTGTTAAACGTTTCTTGTATTTTCTCCGTTCTCTTTCAAAGATTTGGGAGCATCTTTACTGTCATTACTCTGAATTCTTTTTCAAGTAGAATGCCTATTTCTTCTTCACTTGTTTGGTCTGGTGGGTTTTTACCTTGTTCCTTCATCTGCTGTGTGTTCCTCTGTCTTCTCATTTTGCTTAATTTACTGCGTTTGGGAACTCCTTTTCACAGGCTGCAGGTTCGTATTTCCTGTTGTTTTTGGTGTCTTCTCCCAGTGGCTACAGTTCGTTCAGAGGGTTATGTAGGCTTCCTGGTGGAGTGGACTGGTTCCTGTGTTCTGGTGGATGATGATGTATCTTGTCTTTCTAGTTAACAGGGCCACATCTGGTAGTGTGTTTTGGGGTGTCTGTGACCTTACTATGATTTTAGGCAGCCTCTCTGCTAATGAGTGAGTTTGTATTGCTAGTTGTTTGGCATAGGTTGTCTAGCACTGTAGCTTGCTGGTCGTTGAGTGGAGCTGGGTCTTAACCTTGAGTTGGAGATCTCTGGGAGAGCTTCCACTGTTTGATATTACATGGAGCCAGGAGGTCTCTAGTGGAGCAATGTCCTCAATTTGGCTCTCTCAACTCAGAGGCACAGGCCTGACATCCGGCTGGAGCACAAAGACCCTGTCAGCCACATGGTTCAGAAGAAAATTGAGAAAAAAAGAAATAAAGAAAGAAAAAGAAAATAAAGTTATTAAAATAAAAAATAAAATAATTTATTAAAAAATTAAAACATACTGAAAAAATAGAAAAGAAAGGAAAAAAGAAAGAAGAGAGCAATGAAACAAAAAAACAAATCCACCAATGATAACAAATGCTAAAAACTATACTAAGAAAAAGAAAAATAAAGAGAGACAGAATCCTAGGACAAATGGTAAAATTAAAGCTGTACAGACAAAATCATACAAAGAAGCATACACATGCATACTCACAAAAAGCAAAAAAAATATATATATTTTGGCAAGTCTGAGGTCTTCTGTCAGTGTTCAGTAGGTGTTCTGTATGAGTTTTTCACATGTAGATGTACTCCTGATGTATTTGTGGGGAGGAAGGTCATCTCCATGTCTTACTCCTCAGCCATCTTGAAAGTCTCTCCCAAAGCACACTTTAAAAAGGCAGAGCTGAGAGTTTTGCTGATCACATCATACCTGAAGCCTATCCTACCTTTGAGCTTTCAATTTCTCAAGCCAATAAATCCCATTGTTTGTTTAGTTTGAATTATCTTTTGTGTTGCTTACAGCATAGAGTCCTACCTGATTTAGATGGTAGAAACCTCCTGAAGTTGGTGAATGATGACTTTCTTAATGGTTTTATATGGGAACAACTGAACCTAAAATAAGTCCAATTTTAAGAAAAAACATATCATCATTTCATAAAGAAGCACTCTGGGTTCATTTACACATCAACAGAGCAACAATACCTTTACCACAAATGATTGGAGGGATAAATTAGAAGGAAAAGCAGGAATAGATGTCTAGAAATGCTTTTGAAACATGAAATCAGATTTTAAAGTGAGAATCCCTAACCCCCTCCCCCAATAGAAAGTATCACCCATTTTGTGACCCACTACTACAGTTGTCACAGCTACTGCTACATCCTCTTGCTAGGTTTTAGTCCTTTCACTTCTGTCTTTTATGAGATCAAACAGCAACAATCATTACAAACTCTTTTAATAAATAACATACACAGAAATGGCATGTAAGCAGCTGCATATATGCATCTGGAGCAAGGGTTTTCAAACTCGTAAGAATCACCTGTGGAGCTTTTAAAATTCCATATCTCATGCCCAGGCAAATGTGATGCAAGTAGTCATTTTATAGTTATAAAAACTGACTTAAAGAAAGTCAGCTAGTATTTCCTATATATTTTCATGGATCTAGATTCCCCAAACTGGAAAATTTTGACTCTAATAATATAGTATTTACAATCAAGTAATATGAAATTGACATTTATGTTTTCATTTAAGTCATTTGTGCAGCTGATTATATTAAGTCTTGATTCCATCAGCATATCTTATACTACTCTAAATTGACATTTTAAAGCAGTGTCATATATTAAAAGGGGCAGAATTTTGATTTAAGATAGATCTAGATTCTAAACCTGATTACTTAAACAGTAATTTAACTTGATTTCACCTCAATTTTTTCATTTCTAAACTGTAAATCATTAGGCTTCTTCAAAGGATTTTCGGGAAAAATCAGTAAGATAATGAAGGTATACACCTACCATAGAATTTTGTATAAAGTAGAAGCTAGTAAATTGTAGTTATTGTTACTTTAGTTCCTTGGCTATTTAATTCTTTTACATATAATTAAAAAAAATTGGTTTGCTTTAGAATGGTGGTGGAAAATTACCAGTTTGGAGAGACTTGGTATAGTAATGACAGACCCATCAGTTTAGTTCTTTGAGCCCCAGCTAGGTTGTTGGTGAAAGGAAACTGAAGGCTCAGTGCCTAAAGCTTCCCAAGAGTAGCCTAGTGATCTTTAAAAATCTGTTGCCTGCTAGGATTTATATTTGTCCTGAAACAGAAATTATGTGAAAATGAAAATAAAGGAAAAGGTCATAGTTGTGCATTATGTGTATGTTGTTGACAAGGCACAACATTACTCACGTTTAATGAAGTAATAAGACTGTGACTATGGCAATAATCAATTAAATAACAGTGTAAGCATCCATACAATAAGGCTCTAAATATTCCAGGTAAAGTTATACAGTTAGATTTATTTGAATCTGTTGTATAGTATGTTATAACTATCATTCACTATAAAATTGTAGCCTAGAGAACCTTAATTACAAAATAAATGATTAAATAGAAGTGTGGTACTAGACAAAAGAAATATTATGCTGCAATAACTTTTCACCTCCTACCTGATAATTTGGAAATGAATGAGAACTAAACAGTATTATGCTCAGTGCAGTGTTATTTTCAACCTTTTTTAAAATGCTATTACTATTTGTCCAGCATCTCTTAAGCATCCTGAAGGTTTATGAATTTTCTTAACAGAGGAAAAGAAAGAATGTGGGACTCAAGAAGACTATGTACAGGATCACAACATTAATTAAAAACTAGTGGAAGGAAAGGAGAAACTCATATATTACTGACGGTGGTTGTGCCTGGTCATTATATGACTGTTGAAAATCCATAGTGGATAAAATAGATTTTCTTGGGACCTAAGTTTTATACTTATGAGGTCTTTATGGAACCAGAAAATCTTACGTAGTTTGGTTGACTATTTCCATAAAAGATACGTTTTAATCTCTGCTTTGATATTTTCATCATTCACTTTTCATTAGGTTGCTGTCATTAATAATGTCAAATACTGCCTATTATTTTGTGCTTTCTTATTGATGAGCCCTTAACCATAATCCATTAAGACATTATGTTCACTTAATGTTTGTTTTCAGCATCTATTTATAAAATATATTTTGTTTCCTGCAACTTTTTCTTTGGTTCAAAAGTAGGGAACTTAAAATTAGTATTCAATCTGGAAAGAAGGAAATCATACTAGTTATATCAACTAGAAAGAGATTTAGCACAAGGAATTAGGTGCTTGCAAAATCGTCAGAAAGGTGGTGGACTGAATGTCAGCAGTGATGTCACTAGTGTTCAGGCTCACTGCCACAGGAAATCAGAGAGTTACTACCATGCAGAATTAGGAAACTAAAGGAATCCTCTGAATACCTTACAGCTCCTCTTCAATCTTGAGAAGGGTGAGTGGGAGGAGAACACAGAAATAACTTCAAACAACTCGAATCTGGGAAGTCCAAACATCTGCCTGCCACTACTGTCAGTGGAATAAAATGGCTTTTTCTTCTATTCTTCCAAATCTCACACGAAAGCATCTCATTTATAAAAGATAAAATAGATACAGAAAAAAGTGAAGGGTTGGTAATCTGGGAAATGTTGCAATGTTTCAAACTCTTGCAATGGAGGGGATAGCATAGAAGATAACAGAAAGGTTGCCACAAGTCAGCGTACAATATTCATCACAGTCCTCTCCTTTGGCAAATAGCATCCATAAACACGCTTCTGTTTAAATTCTTAAGCACCAACAATAGCAAACATCTATTTCACCTAAGTGATTGCAGTTACTCCTCATACAAACAAAGGGAGACCCAAAGTCCTATCAGTCACGCATCCTTCTCTGCAGGGTGTTAATTCCTCTTCTAGAGAAGCCACATGACACTTTTGATATCCTGTAGCTTAAAGACTAAACTATAAGATTAATAGCCACTAATACTTCTTCATTTAATAAGAGAAGGAGAGAGACAAAATAAAAGACCAATGTTTGCCAATTACACAAATATATATTTACAAAGAAAGCAAGGATGAGAATATGTCTACCACACCCCTCATTTCTTCAATAGTTCAAATTAAGAACTTTAGTACTCATTTCTCATTCATTTGTAGTCAGCAAAATCTTTTGCTGGCCATGGTTACTTGGTGGTACTGTAAGCCAAGACTTCATTCCTGAAGAGTCTCAGCACTTAGTGGTGCTGCTGGTACTGGATTTTTGGGCATCTTCCATTATTAACTTCCACTGGGCATGGAAGTACTAAGAGACAGTCTATAAAATCCTCTAGTTTCCAGACATCTCTGTTTTGAGAAGCAGCAACTCTATTTCCCATTGATAATCAGGATCAATCGCCCCAGTTATCACAGTATTTCAATATGGTGATGCTAATTTTCAACAATAACTATCATCGTACTTGTATTTTCTTTTTTCTTTTTTCCATGCTGAGTTTACATGATGTCAATATATCCATATTGGATGTTGAAGTTTTCTGTTTTGATACTGGTGTAAGTTATTTTATAGATTGACTTTATTTAAAAATAGCTTTGTTGAAATTTTCTACTTGAACAGATGGGTTAACAAATTTCAAACCGTCTGAGATAGATGTGTTGTTTTACCTGGGCTAACAAGGAAAATCATTACTTGCTAATATGGCATACATTTTTTCTGCTCTCTCTCACACACACACAAAGGTCTTGAGAGATAAGAAAGTACTATAGAAAGTACTATTAACTCCTTGGGTTGAATTCCACATTATAGAGAAGACATTTTGTAGATACACCAACATAAAGTAGTCTGAAAGAATATAATTTGGTTTTTCAAAATGTGTTTTTGACATGTTATGGCATACGAGATGAAAATTTGTTCAGAATAAGAATTTTTAAAAATCTGATTTGGGTATTATTGGGACCACCAGTCCTTTGAGAGGAGTTTAGGACTTGAATAACTGGGCATTAGCAACAAGCCTGCTGTTTCTGAATAGTCTCCTTTTTCTCTGAACTATTTACTTATCAACCCCTTATCTACACAAAAATGTTAAAAGCTAAAACTTTCAAGAAGTTTTGAAACACAAAATATGCAGATATTAGCACACACGTTGAAAATTGACATGAAGGATGAGTAGAAGTCACCAGGTTAATAGATATATAGGGCTGGGAATTCAGGAGAATATTCATGGGAAAGTTATGAACACTAGAAGAATTGAAGGAAACTAAGTATATGTGGAGAGCAAGAAGAAGTTAGGAAGAAGAGGAGATGTAAGATGTTGGGGAGCTAAATCAGACCAGGTCCTTAAGGATCTTGTAAAACAAAAAACATAAAGCAACAAACAACAAACAGTAAAGAGTTTGTACTGTGTCAGGAGAGCATGGAGAATGTATTGGAGGGAAGTAAGTCTGGAGGAAGGGAGATCAGATAGGTGGTTGTTACACGAGTCCAGACAGGAGTTGAGAGTGGCATGGACTGGGATATCGGGAGTGGAAATTCAGAAAATTAAACAGGTTAAGAGTTCACTAGAAGATAAAATAAATAATACTTAGGACTAATTAAGTGATTGAGTGGATGGACTGGTCAAGACATTCCCTTGGACAATGGTAGATGGAATACTATAAGCACAAAAGCATATTTAACTTTGTTCTTTAGCCCATAAGGCTAATTACAACAAGAAAACAAAGGATATATACCATACAAGAAAAGGATATCTACCCTGGAAGTAAACAAAGAAACAAACTGTACAAGAAAACAAGGGATGTCTACCATATTTTCTTTTTTTAAAAAAATTGAAGTATAGTTGATTTACAATGTTGTGTTGGTTTCAGGTGTACAACAATGTGATTCAGATATATGTGTGTATATATATATATATATATATATATATATATATATATATATATATATTCTTTTTCAGATTATTTTCCTGCATAGATTATTACAAGATAGTGAATATAATTCCCTGTGCTGTATAGTAGGTCCTTGTTGCTTATCTCTTTGTGTCTAGTAGTTTATATCCTTTAATCACAAACTCCTAATTTATCTCTCCCACTCCCCATCCCCTTTCCCCTTTGGTAACTATAAGTTTGTTTTCTATGTCTGTGAGTCTGTTTCTGTTTTGTAAATGAGTTCATTTGTGACCATATATTCTTTTGCTCCCACTTCCTGACATGAGTACATGAACACATCCTACCCTCACTCCCCTACTCAAACGCACAAATATTTACCAGGAAAGTTTAGCAGTGGTTTCCAAATGCTAGTCTACCTACAAATGGGCTGAATCAGAATAATTTTGGAGGGAGGTGTGTACTGAAAATACAGATTCCTGGATGCTATATACTAAATCAGCATTACCTTTGTGGAGCCCAGAAAGCTACTTTTTAAACAAGTACACCAGATATTTATGCATAGGCAGGTTTATGAACCAAGGTAGTGAACTCTATATTGACCCTGGACTTCTGATATCTACTTAGTATGTGAACGCAAGAGGAAAGCAGAAAAGTGTCCTAGCTGGTGAACTCGCAAAGGGTACTGGTTCCATTTCAATGATTTTCTCCTCTAATCAAGAATGAAGAGACTGGATAAAGTGTTTTCTCCCATTTATGGTTATGCTCTATATAGCTGTGAGGGGAGAATCAAAAACAGAGTACATCTAAAATTATGGCCTGATTTATAATTTTCCATTCTCTTTTATAGCAACCTCAACTCTTTTCTTCATTCTTTGACTAACTTACTTTTGATACTACTAACTGACTCACCATGAAATACTTTATGTATGGTAATAATTGTACCATTAAATAATGTTTAATTGCTTATAGTAAGCAAAGCAAAAGAGGGAACCTTTTTGAGGAAGTTCAGAACCCAACTATTTTGTTCATAGGGGTTATTATGTTTATCAGTTACTTTAGTTATGAGTTGTTTATTATGATCAATGTTCATAATTAATTGATTAATTATTAATGCATCTCACCCTTTCTTTTCATTATTAACTAAAGTCACGTAATGTGATAATAAAATGTACTTAATATGTAATGCTTCTGTTTAAATGTATAAAATTTGCTAATTGTTGAAATAATTCTTACAATATTATTAACACCCTGCACTGAGCATTATCATTTCATTAGTTACAGAATTTTTTTTTGTAGCTCATTCTTGCACTTCCTCTATTATTTTAAATTTAAGAAATACATTTGCTGATTGCAGGATGGGCATGAATTGCAGTTCTTGAGAATGTGATGGGAAATGACTTTGAAGAAGATATAAACGTATATTTAATGACATGCAGCAAGAGTGAGGTATTTTTCTTGGCTTTTGAAGATCATCTTCTAAACACTAGCCTGCGCCTACCTGTGTGAAGCTAAAGCTATGCATAAAAAAACTCTTCATTCATTCATGTTGTTATATAATTTTAAGTGCTAAGATTTTCCTTTGATGATTTAAAATAATATAGGACAACTCAGAATTGGGAAACACAAGTAAATTTTCACTGTTATCAATGTTCCTTAATAGTATGCAAGAAGTTTGTATTTATTTTGGCCTTACTATGAATTTCTTCCTTATCCCCTTGTCCTATAGTCTTAATCAATTTTTTTCTGTACGTTTTAACGTTCTGATTTTTACATTTAGATCTACACTCTATCCGGAATTAATATTTGTGTGGAGTAGCAATGTTGTGCTGGAATCAGCTTGCAAGAGATGATTGGGTGCATCTCTTCCCAACTCTACATTCCATGCCATCACAGCAGTAGCTGGATTACCCATGGTGGGTGTCTTTACACCACAGATATCAGCAATTGCTAAAAATCAGGCTTCAGATCCCCATGTCCCAGAGAATGGGTTGTTAAACATTTCCTGTCACATCAGTTGAAGGTAGGGATCTAATTTTGTCTTATTTCCCATATGGAGAACCAGTTGTCACAGCGTCATTTGATGAATAATTCATCCTTTATTCATTGAGTTGTGATGCCACCTCAGTTATATACCAGAACTGTATTATACACATATCTACGTCTTGTCAGGAGTTTAGCTGAGCTGGAGAGAGCTGAGCTGCTAGGTGTTGGAGTAGCCAGTTAAAACAACAAGCCAAAATGATAGTAACATTCAAGGCTTTAATCACTTACTGTGACAGCATAAGCAAGAGGCTAAACCAGAGAAAGTGCTAACAACCTTGGTCTCTTTCCCCTGCCATGGAATGGTGAACCAGTTGAGGGTCAAGTGGATCAGTGCAGACATGGGGCTCATCTCACTGTCAAGGAAGCCCTGGACAAAAACTCCTGCAGCTTTCTGGGCCTGAAGACCAGATGAGGGTGAAAGGAAAAAACTAGGAATGGAAAAGTACTGGATATTGAGTTAAAGTGGAGAAAAAGTGCCCCCACCTCCATCAAGAGCTTTCAGCAAAGACACCTGAGGAAGGCCTCTGTTGAAAGCCCTCTAGAAAGAATCTTTGGAATGAAGATACCCAGGCTAGGAAGGTAGGTATGTGTAAGGGGATGGTGTACCAAGGGGTCTGAGTCAAGGAGAGCAACTTACTTCAGAGGCTAATGCGCTGGCTGTGCATCAAGTCTGGGGTGGGGACAACAGCTTTCCCCCATTAGGCCTGCCAGGTAAAGCCATTGTGGATGCCTATGGTTGGACCTGAAAAATTGCACATAGGATTTTTGGCCAGGAGCCAGACTCCTCAAGTCTGTTTCTTTGTTTATTATGATGCCACTCTGTTCTATTTTTCTATCTCTGGGCTGTTGTTAAAAAATTCAAACTTATATACAACTTTGGATATTTGGGAAGGTGATTCTCTTTTCCTTCTCCTCTTCTTATTCTTCTTCATTTACTTATGGTCACATTGTTATTTGGGCTTTCTTCTATAGGAACATCATAGGAAAATTCCCTCAGAAAGCTTTGTGCATTTACATCCACCATGTATTTTTATCTGCCATGTATTACCCCAGAGCTAGGCTATATCAATTTCTCAGCTGATAAGTCCTTAGGCTATAATATAAATTTGTATTCTAAATCCAACTGAGGTAAAATCCTAGGGTTTTGGTTTGTCAGTAGAGAACTTTTTTTTTGTTGTTACCCAAAGCCCTATCTTCCTCTATTCCCCTATGTTGGTAGGTAAGGTTTTTCTAGTGTACCTATTCTCTGAGGATGCAGCTCTTAAAGGGTCCCAGACCTGTATAAGTATCTCACATTTAACTCCCTGTCTGTCTTGGGCCCCAGCCCTGTCTCCTGCATGGATGCTAAAACACAAATGTATCTTTCCATATCATCATATTCTACATTCTATTTTAGTTTCTTGATTTCATTTATGTTGTATGTCAGGTTTCCTAAAAGTATAGTCTCAGAGATTTGGCATGAAAATAATTTATTGAGTCAATGTTCTTAAGGAAAAATCTAAAGGGAGAAGGGGAACCAGGATAGGGAAAAGTAAGTACCTGAGCAAGGATGTGGTTTCAGGGAAAATCTAGCTTTGACTTGATCCTCAGTGGAGAGTCTGGAAGGGGTGGGAGACGGAAGTCTGGAGCATAAATCAAATTGTAGAATTGTCTATCTTTGAGACAAGGGGGCTAGAGTTTTTGTACCTAGTATCAGTCAGTCATAGGGATATTGGGACAAGGTGAGGTAAGGCAGCTCTTGTCAGCCAAGGGCAATTCTCCCACAAATGGAGACAGCTATGAGCTGTTAGCAGTCAACATTCACAGCATCTGGGAGAATGGGTACAACAGCCAGGTAAAAGGTATCTGAATGAGGCAATGACAACATTTGCAATAATGTGTTACCGGCTTCAGCAGCTTGGTGTGCCAATACAGTATCTCTCAATTTTCACTTTTATTGTTTATTGCTCACTTACCTTCATTTATAAAAAGTTTATCATCTCCCTCCAGATGTCTCTTTCTCTGGTGAAACATTCACAGAGACTATGGGCTAATCAAAGGGTTCCTGTTTCCAAAAGCCACATAGATGGAACTCGGAATCTTACTAGCCCCAGTGTATGTAGACTGTAAAGTATAGCCTGCATATTGTCAATCTGCACAGTCCATTGGTCCTGCAGAACCCATTCGAAGTCCAGCACTGCAGTGATGCCCTTGCTCAGCCATGCACTTGCTAGTGCTGTTATGTGACCTATTCTCAAACTCCAAGATAACATCTCTTTTAGGCCTCCATATGTGTTTCTTCATTGTTCCCAAAATATATCCTTCTACAGTGGTGACTAGGTCCAAAGAAATTTCCAGATGTAGCAACTTGGTATATTCAGCCTACTGGTATACCTATTGGCCTTATATTTATATGACTAAGGGAGGCCGCTCAACTGAATTTTCTGTTAATAACAAAAATATGATTCCAAGCAATTTTCTGTCTCTTCTGGACCAGGGTTTCTCAACCTCGGCACTATTAACATTTTATACTGGATAGTTCTTTGTTGGAGGGAAGGCTGTCCTGTGCATTATAGAATGTTTAGCAGCATGAATGGTGTCTACTCACTACATGCTAGTAGAACTGCCCACCTACTCTCTAGCTGTGACAACCAAGAATGTGTCTAGACATTTCCAAATGTCCCCTGAGGATCGAAAATCAGACCTGGTTGAGAACCACTGTTCTAGACATAAAGGCTGAATAATTATAAAAATCCCTTATCAGCAGCCATCCCATTATATGTTTCTCATTGTTCCCTTAGTTATGTAACTACTTGGAGGCAAGTGGCTATGCATCCCTCATAGTACTTATCATAGTACCTTGTACATACTAGTTGATTACTTCTTTGTATATATTAATCTACTATTTATTTTTGCCTATTCTTAACATAAAATCAATCCACTTGATTTTAAAAGTCATTACACATGTACTGCTGAATGAATTAAGAGCCAGGTTCAGTCTGGAGAGAATCTTTTATTCAAATGTTCTAATCCAAATTTCTTAAATGTAACAAGATGTATGTGTCATAATTCTCTGCCACGTAAGTAAATTTAACAAAATTAAATGTTTTAAATAAAAATCATTTAATTTTTATATAGGTTTTCTTTCATGCCATGAAAATATGGTTGAGTATGTTTGTCTACAAAAGTTGTTAACATTTATTCTTATTTGGTTTTACACAGTTGATTAATTAGTTAGTGATCAGGGAATATTTGAAATTATGTCATATGCCCAAAATATTCTGGCATTACTCTCTCTCGGCAGTTTAGGGACAAGGCCAATTTGTTGGTCATTATAAAGTAGGCAAGGGGAGTGTTTATTGAAGGTGAAGATTTTGAGAGGCATGAATTTAAAAGCAGAGGATGAGTTGATAAAAAGAGAGAATGTAAATGTTGAGAGGTAGTTGTATGCTTCATTTATAAAAATGACATATAATTTGCTTTAGGTCATAATCTAAATTTTGTGGTATCATCTTCTTCAGTTCAAGAATGGTTATATCAGAACAGTAAGTTTGCATAGTTAATGAGTGTTTTGCATAGGAAATAGAACATGGTTGCCAAAGTATCAGGGCAATTAGTAATAATGAATAGAGAAATGAAAATTCTCTATTCAAAATTCCTCTTTTCTTAGAACTCAGCAAGATGGAAAGGCTTAAACTAGAATATACAAGTGTTTTTTTCAAATATTCTTTAAGTTTTAGGGAATCTGTACAGTTGGTCCTCCATATCTACAGGCTCTACATTCCTGGATTCAACAAACCACAGACAGAAAATGTTCAGAATAAAAAAAATTCTGGGAAGTTCCAAAAGCAAAACTTGAATTTACTGGGTGCTGGCAACTATTTACATAGCATTTACATTGTATTTACACTATCTGCATTTCATTGTATTAGGTGACATAGTTAATCTAGAGATGATTTAAAGTATATGGGAGGATGTGCATAAGTTATATGCAAATACTATGCCATTTTATGTAAGAGACTTGAGCATCTACAGATTTTCATGTCCATAAGGTCCTGGAATGAATCCCCCATGAATATCGAGGGACAACTGTATTAAATATTGGAACATTTGGTATAATTATAATTTATGCTATGTATCTGTTACTCTATAACAAGTGTAACAAGATTCTATGAGGAATTTTAATCATTAAATTTTTCCGAGGGCAAAGTCTCACAAAATTATAGCAAAGTGTTGAATAGGTGACTGGGGTAAGGTAATTTACAGACTATTCTAACCAAATGCAGCAACATTTCATGTGCCTGATCAGTGACGGAACTTTTAAATAAGACTCTTGAATCTCTTGAATTAATGAACTGTTTTGGCAGTATTTCATTGAAATTCTGCCATTAGCATTGGGACAGTGTGGTAGAAAGAACGTTTGAGCAGCACTAAGCAAATAGTTTCTAGTCCATATTTGACACTCATTCACTGATTATGTGGCACTGGATAAAATACCTTGCCATGCCTTAGTTTTCTCATCTGTAAAATGAAACATAAATTCCTTCTATGAATTATATCTGATCAGGAATAAAACTTCTACATATTACACTCTATCTTTCAGCATTCAAGCAATCAACACTTATTTAGAGCATCTTATATGATAATTCATTCCATCCACCTGTTGGGAACCAAGGTATCGTTCTCAATCTTGGCTGTGTATCAGAATCATTGGTGAGCTTTTTTAAAACTACAGATTCCTGAGCCCCACCCTAGACTTCCTGAGTTAGAAAATCTGGATGTTACACTGTGGCATCTATATTAAAAAAAAAACAAAAAACATACCACTCTCCAGATGCTTCTTTCTTATCTGTAACGGAGTTGAGTATAACTCCTGTAGGGCATGAACAATAGTAAATAAATCATGTAAAAAATCTTACAACTTAGTTGGAGATATAAGATCAGTACTGAATATAAAGCAAAGGCTAAAAAATATATAAGCATAAATATTAAAGAAAGGCCAAAATAAGTAAGTGGAATAAGTAGAGGATGCAGGGTTTGAACTGAGTTGAAGTTGGAAAAGGGGGGCAGTGAAGAAAGGTGATTTCCAGGAAGGAAAATTTGAGTAGTTATGATGAAACAAGATTAGTTGGATTTTACTGAAGTGAAGTCTGACTAGATTAGAGAGAAAGATTGGTGAAAAATATAAATCTGATTCCTGGTTTCTTAACTTCTTTTTTATTAAAATTTTTTATTGGGTAAAATTGATTAAAAATGTTGTGTTAGTTTCAGGTGTACAGCAAAGTGAATCTGTTATACATATAAATATATCCAATCTTTTTTAGATTATTTTCCCATATAGGCAATTACAGTGTACTGAGTAGAGTTTCCTCTGCTATACATTAGGTCCTTAAGCAACCTAAATGTCCATCAACACAGGAATGCATAAAGAAGATGTGCTATATATATAAAATGGAATATTACTAAGCCATAAAAAGGATGACATAATGCCATGTGCTTCTTAACTTCTTTTTTTTTGTTTCTGCTTTATAACAAAGTGAATCAGTTATACATATACATCTGTTCCCATATCCCTTCCCTCTTGCATCTCCCTCCCTACCACCCTCCTTATCCCACCCCTCCAGGTGGTCATAAAGCACCGAGCTGATCTCCCTTTGCTATGCGGCTGCTTCCCACTATCTATCTACCTTACGTATGGTAGTGTATATATGTCCATGCCTCTCTCTCGCTTTGTCACAGCTTACACTTCCCCCTCCCCATATCCTCAAGTCCATTCTCTAGTAGGTCTGTGTCTTTATTCCTGTTTTACCCCTAGGTTCTTCATGACATTTTTTTTCTTAAATTCCATATATATGTGTTAGCATACGGTATTTGTCTTTCTCTTTCTGACTTACTTCACTCTGTATGACAGACTCTAGGTCTACCCACCTCATTACAAAGAGCTCAATTTCGTTTCTTTTTATGGCTGAGCAATATTCCATTGTATATATGTGCCACATCTTCTTTATCCATTCATCCGATGATGGACACTTAGGTTGTTCCCATCTCCAGGTTATTGTGAATAGAGCTGCAATGAACATTTAGTTACATGTTTCTTTTTGAATTATGGTTTTCTCAGGGTATATGCCTAGTAGTGGGATTGCTGGGTCATATGGTAGTCCTATTTGTAGCTTTTTAAGGATCCTCCATACTGTTCTCCATAGTGGCTGTACCAATTCATATTCCCACCAGCAGTGCAAGAGTGTTCCCTTTCCTCCACACCCTCTCCAGCATTTAATGTTTGTAGATTTTTTGATGATGGCCATTCTGACTGGTGTGAGATGATATCTCATTGTATCTCATTGTAGTTTTGATTTACATTTCTCTAATGATTAATGATGTTGAGAATTCTGTCATGTATTTGTTGGCAGTCTGTATATCTTCTTTGGAGAAATGTCTATTTAGGTCTTCTGCCCATTTTTGGATTGGGTTGTTTGTTTTTTTTGTTATTGGGCTGCATGAGCTGCTTATAAATTTTGGAGATGAATCCTTTGTCAGTTGCTTCATTTGCAAATATTTTCTCCCTTTCTGAGGGTTGTCTTTTGGTCTTGTTTATGGTTTCCTTTGCTGTGCAAAAGCTTTGAAATTTCATTAGGTCCCATTTGTTTATTTTTGTTTTTATTTCCATTTCTCTAGGAGGTGGATCCAAAAGGATCTTGTTGTGATTTATGGCATAGAGTGTTTTGCCTATGTTTTCCTCTAAGAGTTTGATAGTTTCTGGCCTTACATTTAGGTCTTTAATAGATTTTGAGCTTATTTTTGTGTATAGTGTTAGTGAGTGATCTAATCTCATACTTTTATATGTCCCTGTCCAGTTTTCCCAGCACCACTTATTGAAGAGACTGTCCTTTCTCCACTGTACATTCCTGCCTCCTTTATCAAAGATAAGGTGACCATATGTGCGTGGGTTTATCTCTGGGCATTCTATCCTGATCCATTGATCTATCTTTCCGGTCTTCTGCCAGTACAACACTGTCTTGATTACTATAGCTTTGTAGTATCGTCTGAAGTCAGGGAGCCTGATTCCTCCAGCTCCCTTTGTCGTTCTCAAGATTGCTTTGGCTATTCGGGGTCTTATGTTTTTCCAAACAAATTTTGAAATTTTTTGTTCTAGTTCTGTGAAAAATGCCAGTGGTAGTTTGATAGGGATTGCATTGAATCTGTAGGTTGCTTTGGGTTTTAGAATCATTTTCACAATATTGATTCTTCCAATCCAGGAACATGGTATAGCTCTCCATCTATTTGTATCATCTTTAATTCCTTTCATCAGTGTCTTATAATTTTCTGCATACAGGTCTTTTGTCTGCTTAGGTAGGTTTATTCCTAGATATTTTATTCTCTTTTTGCAATGGTAAATGGGAGTGTTTTCTTGATTTCACTTTCAGATTTTTCATCATTAGTGTACAGGAATGCCAGAGATTTCTGTTCATTAATTTTGAATCCTGCTACTTTACCAAATTCATTGATTAGCTCTAGTAGTTTTCTGGTAGCATCTATAGGATTCTCTATGTAGAGTATCATGTCATCTGCAAACAGTGACAGCTTTACTTCTTCTTTTCCAATTTGGATTCCTTTTATTTCCTTTTCTTCTCTGATTGCTGTGGCTAAAACTTCCAAAACTAGGTTGAATAAGAGTGGTGAGAGTGGGCAGCCTTGTCTTGTTCCTGATCTTAGTGGAAATGGTTTCAGTTTTTCACCATTGAGGACAATGTTGGCTGTGGGTTTGTCATATATGGCCTTTATTATGTTGAGGAAAGTTCCCTCTATGCATCCTTTCTGCAGGGTTTTTATCATAAATGGGTGTTGAATTTTGCCAAAAGCTATCTCTGCATCTAGATGATCATATGGTTTTATCCTTCAATTTGTTAATATGGTGTATCATGTTGATTGATTTGCGTATATTGAAGAATCCTTGCATTCCTGGAAAAAACACCACTTGATCATGGTGTATGATCCTTTTAATGTGCTGTTGGATTCTCTTTGCTAGCATTTTGTTGAGGATTTTGCATCTATATTCATCAGTGATATTGCCTGTAGTTTTCTTTCTTTGTGACATCCTTGTCTGGTTTTGGTATCAAGGTGATGGTGGCCTCATAGAATGAGTTTGGGAGTGTTCCTCCCTCTGCTATATTTTGGAAGAGTTTGAGAAGGATAGGTGTTAGCTCTTCTCTAAATGTTTGGTAGAATTCGCCTGTGAAGCCATCTGGTCCTTTGCTTTTGTTTGTTAGAAAAATTTTAATCATAGTTTCAATTTCATTGCTTGTGATTGGTCTATTCATATTTTCTACTTCTTCCTGATTCAGTCTTGGCAGGTTGTGTATTTCTAAGAATATGTCCATTTCTTCCAGGTTGTCCATTTTATTGGCATAGAGTTGCTTGTAGTAATCTCTAATGATATTTTGTATTTCTGCAGTGTCAGTTGTTACTTCTCCTTTTTCACTTCTAATTCTATTGATTTGAGTCTTCTCCCCTTTTTCCTTGATGAACCTGGCTAATGGTTTATCAATTTTGCTTATCTTTTCAAAAGAACCAGTTTTTAATTTTATTGATCTTTGCTATCATTTCCTTCATTTTTTTTTCATTTATTTCTGATCTGATCTTTATGATTTCTTTCCTTCTGCTAAATTTGGGTTTCTTTTTGTTCTTCTTTCTCTAATTTCTTTAGGTGCAGTGTCAGGTTGTTTATTCGAGATGTTTCCTGTTTCTTAAGGTGGGTTTGTATTGCTACAAACTTCCCACTTAGAACTGTATTTGCTGCATCCCATAGGTTTTGGGTCATCGTGTCTTCATTGTCATTTGTTCTAGGTATTTTTTTTAATTTCTTTTGATTTCTTCAGTGATCACTTTGTTATTAAGTAGTGTATGGTTTAGCCTCCATGTGTGTGTATTTTTTACAGACATTTTCCAGTAATTGATATCTAGTCTCATAGCATTGTGGTCGGAAAATATACCTAATACGATTTCAGTTTTCTTAAATTTACCGAGGCTTGATTTGTGACCCAAGATATGATCTATCCTGGAGAATGTTCCATGAGCACTTGAGAAAAATGTGTGTTCCGTTGTTTTTGGATGGAATGTCCTATAAATATCAATTAAGTCCCTCTTGTTTAATGTATCATTTAAAGCTTGTGTTTCCTTATTTATTTTCATTTTGGATGATCTGTCCATTGGTGAAAGTGGGGTGTTGAAGTCCCCTACGATGAGTGTGTTACTGTCGATTTCCCTTTTATGGCTGTTAGTATTTGCCTTATGTATTGATGTGCTCCTATGTTGGGTGCATAAATATTTACAATTGTTATATCTTCTTCTTGAATCGATCCTTTGATCATTATGTAGTGTCTTTTTGTCTTTTGTAATAGTCTTTATTTTAAAGTCTATTTTGTCTGTTATGAGAATTGCTACTCCAGCTTTGTTTTGATTTCCATTTGCATGGAATATCTTTTTCCATCGCCTTACTTTCAATCTTTATGTGTCTCTAGGTCTGAAGTGGCTCTCTTGTAGACAGCATATATATGGATCTTGTTTTTGTATCCATTCAGCTAATCTGTGTCTTTTGGTGGGAGCATTTAGTCTGTTTACATTTAAGGTAATTATTGATAAGTATGTTCCTATTCCCATTTTCTTAATTGTTTTGGATTCGTTATTGTAGGTCTTTTCCTTCTGTTGTGTTTCTTGCCTAGAGAAGTTCCTTTAGCATTTGTTGTAAAGTTGGTTTGGTGGTGCTGAACTCTCTCAGCTTTTGCTTGTCTGTAAAGTTTTTAATTTCTCCATCAATTCTGAATGAGATCCCTGCTGGGTAGAGTAATCTTGGTTCCAGGTTTTTCTCCTTCATCACTTTAAATATGTCCTGCCACTCCCTTCTGACTTGTAGAGTTTCTGCTGAAAGATCAGCTGTTAACCTGATGGGGATACCCTTGTGTGTTGTTTGTTGTTTTCCCTTTCTGCTTTTAATAAGTTTTCCTTGTGTTTAATTTTTGACAGTTTGATTAATATGTGTCTTGGCATATTTCTCCTTGGATTTATTTTGTATGGGACTCTCTGTGCCTCCTGGACTTGATTAATTATTTCCTTTCCCATATTAGGGAAGTTTTCATCTATAATCTCTTCAAATATTTTCTCAGTCCCTTTCTTTTTCTCTTCTTCTTCTGGAACCCCTATAATTGGAATGTTGGTGTGTTTAATGTTGTCCCAGATGTCGCTGAGGCTGTCCTCAATTCTTTTCATTATTTTTTCTTTATTATGCTCTGCAGCATTTATTTCCACTATTTTATCTTCCAGGTCACTTATCCGTTCTTCTGCCTCAGTTATTCTGCTATTGATCCCATCTAGAGTATTTTTAATTTCATTTATTGTGTTTCTAATAGTTGCTTGATTCATCCTTAGTTGTTCTAGGTCCTTGTTAAGTGTTTCTTGCATTTCGTCTATTCTATTTCCAAGGTTTTGGATCATCTTTACTATCATTATTCTGAATTCTTTTTCAGGTAGACTGCCTATTACCTCTTCATTTGTTAGGTCTGGTAGGTTTTTATCTTGTTCCTTCACCTGCTGTGTGTTTTTCTGTCTTCTGATTTTGCTTATCTTACTGTGTTTGGGGTCTCCTTTTTGCAGTCTGCAGATTTGTAGTTCCCGTTGTTTTTGGTGTCTGTCCCCTGTGGCTAAGGTTGTTTCAGTGGGTTGTATATGCTTCCTGGTGGGGGGGGGACTAGTGCCTGTGTTTTGGTGGATGAGGCTGGATCTTGTCTTTCTGGTGGACAGGTCCAGGTCTGGTGGTGTGTTTTGGGGTGCCTGTGGCCTAATTATGTTTTTAGGCAGCCTCTCTGCTAATGGGTGAGGTTGTGTTCCTGTCCTGCTTGTTGCTTGGCCTATGGTGACCAGCACTGTAGCTTGCTGGTCGTTGACTGAAGCTGGGTGCTGGTGTTGAGATGGAGATCTCTGGGAGAGTTTTGCCGCCTGATATTATGTGGAGCTGGGAGGTCTCTTGTGGACCCGTGTCCTGAAGTTGGCTCTCCGACTTCAGAGGCACAGCACTGACACCTGGCTGCAGCACCAAGAGCCTTTCATCTACCTGGCTCAGAATAAAAGGGAGAAAAAGTAGAAAGAAAGAATTGGTAGAAGAAAGAAAGAGAGAATGAAAGAAAGAAAGAAGGAAAGAAAGCAAGGAAGGAAGAAAGAAAGAAAGAAATAGGGAGGGAGGAAGGAAGGAAAAAAAGCAAGAAAGCAAGAAAGATAGATAGATAGAAAGAAAGAAAGAGAAAGAAAGAAAGAAAGAAAGAAAGAAAGAAAGAAAGAAAGAAAGAAAGAAAGAAAGACAGACAGGAGAGAGGGAGGGAGGAAGGAAAGAAAGAAAGAAAAAAGAAAGAAAGAAAGAAAGGAGGGGCGGAGGGAGGGAGGGAGGAAGGGAAGGTAGGAAAAAAGAAAGAGAAAAGATAAAGTAAAATAGAATAAAGTATGATAAAATATAATAGCGTTATTAAAAATATATGTAATTATTAAAAAAAAATAAAACAACAGATGGATAGAACCCTGGGACAAATGGTGGAAGCAAAACTATACAGAGAAAATCTCACACAGAAGCATACACATACACATTCACAAAAAGAGAACAGGGGGAAAAATTGTAAATCATGCTCTCAAAGTCCACCTCCTCAATTTGGGATAATTCGTTGTAAAAGGAGGAAGAGGGGAAAAAATCTTAAATCTTGTCCTCAAAGTCCACCTCCTCAATTTGGGATGATTCGCTGTCCATTCATGCACTCCACAGATGCAGGGCACATCAAGGCGACCGTGGAGCTTTAATCCGCTGCCTCCGAGGCTGCACAGAGAGATTTCCCTGTCTATTCTCTGCTCTCACAGCTCCCGGGTCTCAGCCTTGGACCTGGCCCTGCCTCTGCGTGTAGGTCGCCAGAGGGCGTCCGTTCTACGTTCAGACAGGATGGGTTTAAAGGAGCCGCTGATTCGGGGGCTCTGGCTCACTCAGGCCAAGGCGGGGGAGCGGCACGCAGTGCGGGGCGAGCTTGCAGTGGCAGAGGCGGGCGTGACATTGCACCAGCCCGAGGTGCTCTGTGCGCTTTCCCGGGGAAGCCATCCCTGGACCCCGGGACCCCGGCAGTGGTGGGCTGCACAGGCTCCCCGGAAGGGGGGGTGGACAGTGACCTGCGCTCTCACACAGGCCTCGTGGCAGTGGCAGCAGCAGCCCCAGCGTCCCACGCCCGTCTCCGGCATCTGCACCTTTAGCCGTGGTTCGTGCCCGTCTCTGGAGCTCCTTTAAGCAGCGCTCTTAATCCCCTCTCCTCGCGCACCAGGAAACAGAGGGAAGAAAAAGTCTCTTGCCGCCTCTTTGGCAGCTCCACACTTTTTCCCCGGACTCCCTCCGGGCTAGCCGTGGTGCACTAACCCCTTCAGGCTCTCTTCCTGCCGCCAGCCCCAGTCCTCTCCCTGCGCTCTGACTGAAACCCGATACACGAGCCTCAGCTCCCAGCCCCGCCCTCCCCCGTGGCCGAGCAGACAAGCCTCTCGGGCTGGTGTGTGCCTGAGGGCACCGATCCTCTGTGCGGGAATCTCTCCGCTTTGCCCTCCGCCCCCCTGTTGCTGTGCTCTCCTGCGCTACTCCGAAGCTTTCCCCCTCTGCCACCCGCAGTCTCCGCCCGCGAAGGGGTTTCTAGTGTGTGGAAACCTTTCCTCCTTCACGGCTCCCTCCCACTGGTGCAGGTCCCGTCCCTATCCTTTTGTCTCTGTTTATTCTTTTTTTTTTGGCCCTACCCAGGTTTGTGGGGAGTTTCTTGCCTTTTGCGGGGTCTGAGATCTTCTGTCAGCATTCAGTAGGTGTTCTGTAGGAGTTGTTCCACGTGTAGATGAATTTCTGATGTATCTGTGGGGAGGAAGGTGATCTCCATGTCTTAGTCTTCTGCCATCTTCAAGAATTCAGTCCCTTGTATGTTATTTGTTGTTTTCCCTTGCTGCTTTTAATATTTTTTCTTTGTATTTAATTTTTGATAGTTTGATTAATATGTGTCTTGGTATGTTTCTCCTTGGATTCGTCCTGTATGAGTCTCTCTGTGCTTCGTGGACGTGATTAACTATTTCCTTTCCCATATTAGCGAAGTTTTCAACTATAATCTCTTCAAATATTTTCTCAGTCCCTTTCTTTTCCTTTTCTTCTTCTGGTACCCCTATAATTCAAATGCTGGTGAGTTTAATGTTGTCCCAGAGGTCTCTGAGACTGTCCTCAATTCTTTTCATTCTTTTTTCTTTATTCTGCTCTACAGTAGCTATTTCCACTATTTTATCTTCCAGGTCACTTATCCATTCCTCTGCCTCAGTTATTCTGCCATTGATTCCTTCTAGAGAATTTTTATTTCACTTATTGTGTTGTTCATCATGTTTGTTTGCTCTTTAGTTCTTCCGTGTCCTTTTAAAATGTTTCTTGTATTTTCTCCCTTCTATTTCCAAGATTCTGGATCATCTTTACTATCATTACTCTGAATTTTTTTCAGGTAGACTGCCTATTTCATCTTCATTTGTTTCGCCTGGTGGGTTTTTACTTTGCTTCTGCATCTGCTGTGTGTTTCTCTGTCTTCTCATTTTACATAACTTACTGTGTTTGGGGTCTCCTTTTCGTACGCTGAAGATTCACAGTTCCTGTTGTTTTTGGTGTCTGCCCACAGTGAGTAAAGTTGGTTCAGTGGGTTGTGTAGGCTTCCTGTTTGAGGGGACTAGTGCCTGTGTTCTGGTGGATGAGGCTGTATCCTGTCTTTCTGGTGGGCCGGTCCATGTCTAGTGGTATGTTTTGGGGTGTCTGTGACCTTATTATCATTTTAGGCAGCCTCTCTGCTAATGGGTGGGTTTCTGTTCCTGTTTTGCTAGTTGTTTGGCATATTATGATTATGATTTTATTATGATTTTAGGCAGCCTCTCTGCTAATGGGTGGGTTTCTGTTCCTGTTTTGCTAGTTGTTTGGCGTAGGGTGTCAAACACTATAGCTTGCTGGTTGTTGAGTGGAGCTGGTTCTTAGCATTGAGATGGAGATGTCTGGGAGAGCTTTCACTGTTTGATATTATGTGGAGCTGGGAGCTCTCTGGTGGACCAATGTCCTGAACTTGGCTCTCCCAGCTCAGAGGCACAGGCGTGACATCTGGCCGGAGCACCAAGACCCTGTCAGCCACATGGCTCAGAATAAAAGGGAGAAAAAAGAAAGAAAGAAAGAAAAGTAAAATAAAATAAAAAATAATTATTAAAAGTAAATTAGAAAGTAATAAGAAAAAGAAAAAAAAGGAAAGAAAGAAGAGAGCAACCATACTGAAAAAGAAGTCCACCAATGATAAAAAGTTCAAAAAACTTTACTAAAAAAACAAACAAACAAACAAACAAAAAAAAACGGACAGACAGAACCCTAGGACAAATGTTGAAAGCAAAGCTATACAAAGAAAATCACACAAAAAAGCATATACATACACACTCACAAAAAGAGAAAAAGGAAAATAAATTATATATATCATTGCTCCCAAAGTCCACCACCTCAATTCTGCGATGATTCATTGTCTATTCAGGTATTCCACAGATGCAGGGTACATCAAGTTGATTCTGGAGATTTAATCCACTGCTCCTGAGGCTGCTGGGAGAAAGTTCCCTTTCTATTCTTTGTTTGCACAGCTACTCATGTTCAGCTTTGGATTTGGCCCTGCCTCTGCATGTAGGTCATCTGAGGGCATGTGTTCTTCGCTCAGACAGGATGGGGTTAAAGGAGCAGCTGATTCGGTGGCTCTGGCTCACTCAGGTGGGGGAAGGGAGGGGTACGGAATGTAGGGTGAGCCTGCGGCCGCAGAGGCCTACATGACGTTTCAACAGCCTTAGGTACACCGTGTGTTCTCCCAGGGAAGTTGTCCCTGGATCACGGGACCCTGGCAGTGGCGGGCTGCACAGGTTCCAGGTTGGGGAGCTGTGGATAGTGATCTGTGCTTGCACACAGGCTTCTTGGTGGCTGCAGCAGCAGCCTTAGTGTGTCATGCCTGTCTCTGTTGTCCCCGCTGATAGCTGTGCCTCCTGCCTGTCTCTGGAGCTCGTTTAGGTGGTGCTCTGAATCCCCTCTCCTCGCACACCCTGAAACAATGACCTCTTGCCTCTTTGGCAGGTCCAGCCTTTTTCCCGGACTGCCTCCCAGCTAGCTGTGGCTCACTAGCCCCCTTCAGCCTTTGTTCAAACAGCCAACCCCAGTCCTCTCCCCGGGATCTGACCTCCGAAGCCCGAGCCTCAGCTCCCAGCCCCGCCCATCCCGGCGGGTAAGCAGACAATCCTCTCTGGTTGGTGAGTGCTGGTCGGTACCGATCCTCTGTGTGGGAATCTCTCCGCTTTGCCCTCTGTTGCTGCGCTCTCCTCCGTGGCCCCAAAGCTCACCCCTCTGCCTCCTGCAGTCTCCACCTGTGAAGGGGCTTCCTAGTGTGTGGAAACCTTTCTTCCTTCACAACTCCCTCCCTGAGGTGCAGGTCCCGTCCCTATTCTTTTGTCTCTGCTTTTTCTTTTTTCTTTTGCCCTACCCAGGTACGTGGGGAGTTTCTTGCCTTTTGGGAAGTCTGAGGTCTTCTGCCAGCGTTCAGTAGGTGTTCTGTAGGAGTTGTTCCACATGTAGATGTATTTCTGATGTATCTATGGGGAGGAAGGTGATCTCCATGTCTTACTCCTCTGCCATATTGAAGCTCTCTCCTGATTATTATCATTGTTCTTATCTGTAGCTACTGAGTTCCTCCTCTAATTGTACCAAATACTTTTCTAGGAATATATTTTTTTTTACTTTATTGTAATATCTGCTTTTCTTCTTACTTTCCATCCTCTCTTCACCACTATGAGGAATTCAGTATAAAAATTAATTTACCTATTTCTTTGAATTGGTCAGCCAGTTCAAGTAAAATGTTTCATTTTGTTTAGCCATCTAGACCCAACTTGGGTAAACTTTTACTCAATTCCCAAGTCCTGTAAAATAAGTAAATATTCTATTTCCTATTTATGAGGTAATTCCTTTTAATTTAATAAAAGTAATGGTGTTACTTGGTGAAGAGTACATATTTTAAATTCCACACAAAAGAGACATTCATTCTAGTGCCAGGGATGATAGACTAGTAGTATTTGGGACAGTTAGTAAGTCTGAGCTATCACAAGTCTACATACTTGAATTTTAAGCAAAATGATTCTCTCAGCTACCATCCTAATAGCTCGTAGATTTTGTGAAAATGTTCAGTGGATAAATGACCATGCAAAAACCCTCTGCATGCCCCTATTCCCCTACTCATTTAATCAATAGTCATAATACTAGCAACTTTTCCTTTGGCCTGTCCTTAAACTGAGTTTATGAATATCTGAGAATATTGAAAGCATTAAGAATGAGGGGGAAATATGCCTTTCCAAATGAATACTTGGAGAGTGTTGGCTTAATTATCATTTTTTGCTCTGGCTGTTTTGTTTTAATTGTGTAAAAACTACCATCATCCAAATTTCTGTTCCATTTTATGAAGGGGCAAAGTTTCCCTGTAGCATCCTTCACGCCATTTGTACATGCAATTGATTGCAGCTGTATCCAGAAGAAAGGGAACAAATGTTTTGCTGATTCTACTGCCAAGAAGTAGATTAAATTTGGAAACATATCATTGATGGACAATTAAAGCTTAGAAACATGGTATTTGCTAACTTAAACCAGGAAGCAAAGATAAAACACATCACTGTGTTTTCAGTCATGATTCTTATTCAGGTGGTTAGAGTCTGAATATTTAGGTTTAACATTTAATGAAAAAACGTTTATTTCTAAATCATTTGTGTTCATTTTGTAAAGAATTGATTCCTTCCTATAGTGGAATTTTTAAATGCGCTTCTTTTTCAAAGCCATTGTTTAAGCAGGATTTTTAAATACGCTTCTTTTTCAAAGCCATTTTTTATATACTAAAAAGCAAGAATCATCTGTTTGCAAAAATTTACATCTGAAGTCTACCTGCGTGCATGCCCTACTCCCATCCCCTCCACATAAACACAGACATAGACAGAATTGTCTATAAAAGTGTGTTTTGTGAAATGACAGTAGAAAAGGAGGTTTTCGGAATCAGGTTTTATGAGATAAGAATGAAAATCCATTTTATTTGAAATGTATCATGCCAGAATAATTTCTCAAAACAAACAAAACGTTATCTTGTTTACTTATTTTCTTGCTAATTTTAGGACTTTTGAATATTGTTTATTTTATGATATCTAGGTCTCAGAAATGGGACAAGTCCCTAAGCCTCTTTTCAAATGATGTTCATGCCTTGATTTTTTCTTCTTCTGTTGTTGGAGATTTGGCCTAATTCAACAGAGTGCTTGTTTATCTCTATTTGAGGGGTTTCTCTGGTCAGAAGAAATCTGCTATGGATCATCATGCTGTCAAAAATCCATGCCTCTTCAACTTGATGAAGGCACCCCCAACATGACTGCCTTGGATGTCATTTGAGGCTGGATGGAAACCCTGAGGTTTCTCAGAGAAATCTGACAAATACTTGGCAGAGTGGTCACCATTTCTAACAGATTTCATCAGCACTACTCTGTCAGATGGAGGAACATTTCAACACCAACCGGGTATTTTGAACACCAGAGCTGCAGAGCTGGCAGCATTGCATACATTTGTGAGAGAACATTGGGATGAACTTGTAACAATCATCAAACAGCTGCAGTCAACACCCATGTCATGGGAACACATTTTTCTCCTGACTGCAACGTGTCAAAACAAAAACCCATCACTAGAGGCCAATGGGAAAACTGTATGAATGCCAGGATTTAGATAATTGTGTAAGGTTTTGAGAGTCCATTTGAAAAAAAAAAAAGACATTGAGTGTTAGACACATGCACACTTGCAATGGCCCCCTCTTCTACTTTAGAGTTAGTACATAGCTTTTCAGTAAATGCCGGCTTTTGTTCTCTTAATAGCTTACCTCTGATCTCTCCTTTGTTTCCCAGTAGTCTAGCTGTTTTTCAAGGCCTGGTTGGCATAACAGAAGATAATTATATCTTTTCCCTGAGATCTGTGTTGTAATTTGACTTTTGTGGATTGACCCTGGTATCAGGGTCAAAAAATAGTGCTATAGGGCTCTGGGACTTGCTGTACATAGACACTAGTTCATTTCCAGAATGAGCTTATTATCCCTTAAAACCTTATATCAAAGTGAGACGGGGAATTTAGGTGTATAGCAAGATAATTCAGAAAATACAGCCCTAAAAAAACTACTTCTGCCTGAACTACTTGAATGAATCAAGAGAATTTTTTTTTGCCTGAATTATCCATCTAATTGCTTCAATTCTATACCTAATTTAGTTTCACTTCCAATAAAGGTCTCTACCCTCTCTTTTTCCCCATTTTACTCCCACCTATCTCCCCATCATAATGTACTTTTACTTTCCTAGTAATTCATACAAAAAATACACATTGAAGATACATAATTCTAAACAGCTTGTTTTACTTGCATTAGAATATTAAATAACTTCAAAAAAATTTAACCATTTTTAAAATTGAAGTATAGTGGGCTTCCTTGGTGGCCCAGTGGTTGAGAGTCCACCTGCCGATGCAGGGGACACTGGTTTGTGCCCCGGCCTGAGAAAATCCCACATGTCATGGAGCGGCTGGGCCTGTGAGCCATGGCCACTGAGCCTGCGTGTCCGGAGTCTGTGCTCCACATTGGAAGAGGCCGCAACAGTGAGAGGCCCACGTACCAAAAAAAAAAAAAAAAAAAAAAAAAAAAAAAAAAAAAAAAAAAAAAAATTGAAGTGTAGTTAATTCACAGTATTGTGTTAGTTTCAGGTGTACAGCAAAGTGATTCAGTTATACACACACACACACACACACACACACACATATTATTTTTCAATTTTAGATTCTTTTCCACTATAGGTTATTACAAGTTATTGAATATAGTTCCTTGTGCTATCAGTAGGTCCTTGTTGTTTATCTATTTCATATATAGTATTGTGTATTTGTTAATCCCAAACTCCTAATTTATATCTCCCTCCCACCCCCCTCTATCCCCTCTGGTAACCATAGGTTTTTTTTCTATGTCTGTGAGTCTGTTTCTGTTTTGTAAATAAGTTCATTTCTATCATATTATTTAGACTCCACATATAAGTGATATCATATGATATTTGTCTTTGACTTCACTTAATATGATAATCTCTAGGTCCATCCATGTTGCTGCAAGTGGCATTATTTCTTTTTCTTTTTTTTTTTTTTTTTTTTTTTTGCGGTATGCGGGCCTCTCACTTTTGTGGCCTCTCCCGTTGCGGAGCACAGGCTCCGGACGCGCAGGCTCAGAGGCCATGGTTCACGGGCCCAGCCACTCCGTGGCATGTGGGTTCTTCCCGGACTGGAGCACGAACCTGTGTCCCCTGCATCGGCAAGCGGTCTCTCAACCACTGCGCCACCAGGGAAGCCCTATTTCATTCTTTTTTTATGGCTGAGTAATAGTCCATTGTATGTATATACCACTCTTTATGGCTATTGTAAATAACACTGCTATGAACATTGGGGTACATGTATCTTTTTGAATTAACATTTTCTCTGTATATATGCCCAGGAGTGGGATTGCAGGTTCATATGGTAACTCTATTTTTAGTTTTTGAAGGAACCTCCATACTGTTTTCCATAGTGTCTGCACCAATTTACATTCCCACCATCAGTGTAGGAGGGTTCCTTTTTCTCCACACACTCTCCAGCATTTGTTACTTGTAGACTTTTAAATGGTGGCCATTCTGACTGGTATGATGTGATACCTCATTGTAGTTTTGATTTGCATTTCCCTAATAATTAGCAATATTGAGTATTTTTTCATGTGCCTATTGGCCATCTGTGTGTCTTCTTTGGAGAAATGTCTATATAGGTCTTCTGCCCAGTTTTTGATTGGGTTATTTTTTTGATATTAAGCTGTATGAGCGGCTTGTATATTTTGGAAATTAATCTTTGTCAATAGCATAATTTGCAAGTATTTTCAAATATTTGCAAAAAACATTTCAAATTTAACTTCTGTTTTAATTTAATTTTTGGTTCTGAAGCATCTTATCTATTTTTGCATTAATATTATGTTTTATGTGTGATGATATTACTTTTACCTGTTAAAGATGTTTATTTGAAATATAATGTAATATGTTCCAATAACTACTGTCCCACTTAAATACAATAATAGTGATAACTAAGCATAAGAAGGCAACTACACTAAAATTTTCAACGTGTTAAATAGTAATGAAGCCTTGTCACCAAAATGAAATATATCATATCAATGACTATGCTTTCCAAATTAATGTTTTGTAGTAACATAGGAGACAATTAAGACAAATACTCTAGAAGACCTGAAATGCTATAAGACTGAGAAAACATACACTTGTTTAGTATACCTGAAGGTCAAGAGAAGTAAGTTTATTCACACACTAATCAACTCACTTGAGTCACAAAAAATGAGATGTTATCTTCTAGAATAAAAAGAAAATAGACACTAAATTAGTAAGAATATCAAGACATAGGTAATTTTTGTTTATAATATTGGAAGTCAAATAAAATTTCAAAATTATATAAAGGAATGAAAATCCACTACAAATCTTATCTGAACTTCATCTTAGATATATATGCTGTAAGGAATGTGTTTGACTTAGGTAAAATTCTTGACAACCTGTAGGGTATATTTATACAGTTCAACTTGGAAGATAAGAATAAATTAATGATAATGACAGATATGGAATCAATTTATCAGAAATCCCAGTGTTCTTTACCAGCAAAAGTCATTTCCAGATATGGGCCATGGCAAATGAGATTTTAAGGTAACCTACTGTCAGAAGAGGACTTGCATTAGATTTCTTTAGGTCAAAGGAGACAAGAGAATCCCCTTGTTTGGTATATAAAGAATGGAAATTACTTTGAAGAACTGATTTTTTTGTTTATAAAAAAGAGATTTATGAAATATTTAGTAAAATAATTGAACCAAGACTAAACTTTATAGTTAATGACCTTATCTTTGTAGATAATCTATAGATGAGATAAAATTTAGAACTTGCTAAAACTATGAAATAGTAGGATTTCTTCATGCCATTTAATCTATGGAAATTCAAACTAATGTCTCATATTAAATGTTTCCAGTGTTTTCTAAAGTTCAAAGTATAATGCTCAAGAATTTTAAAATAGATATATCAAGGATGCATGAGAGTAGCTGGATAATTTCATTTTTCCACCAATAGTCAAATATGGTGGTAAAATTTCAGAAATGGAGGTGATCACAGTGAGCATTTCAACAGCTAATTTTAGAGACAAGAAAATTGAGGCCCAGAGAAGTTAACTAATATTTGTGTTAGTTGGCCATGTGCTCAGCAGAATGTTTATTGCTGATAGTGACTCTCTTCCTTTTTATTACAAGTGCATATCACTTACCTATGATTAAAAAAAAAATTCCCCCTGGATAAGAACTACTAAACAATTCTAATTACTAGTGGAACAAAAGTTTGCTGCATAGTCTGTTGTACCCAGTGGCTATGCTTATGCCAGTTTCTTACCTAATGTACAGAAGATGGAGAATGTCTTTCCCTTCCAACTCCTGGGCATGTTCCCATGCCAACATTATTGTCTAGCTTGACTATTCCATGTAGGTTTTCAATTAAGTTCGAGATCTTCAAGGATATAGATTTAAGGAATGAAGAATACAGGTGAAACTTCTAGGTATTTAAGATTTCATAATAGCTAAATAGTTTAGATCAAGGATAAAAATGAAATGGTGTATGCAAGTAAGAACTAAGTAGAAATTAGTTTGGAAACACTGAGAATATCCAACAAACACTATTTAGTTGGTTATCAACTACCTAGGTCAGAAGCACTGTGGAAAGTTCTGATCCCAATAGATGAGAAGACAAGAAACTCAGGGCACCTTTACGTCCTCGCAGCCATTTAAGTCAAGATTTATAGAGCCATTAGTTTTGAATAGGGGTTTCTCTTAAGTAATTTAGAATTAGGTAGGCCTGGATTCAAATCCCTTGTCTCCCTTTATCATTTGTGAAACCTCAGACAATATGTTTTATAATCCTGGGATTTAAAAAGAATGCTTGCATAATTATGAAATACTGCAAATACAAAAGTACAGAATATAATATAGCAAATACTCATGTACTTTCCCTTCATGTTTGACAAAAGTTAAAGTTTTTCTTGAATTTTTGATTGAGTTATTTATAATGAGTAAAAATTCCCCCCCATCCCATTTATGTCTTGCCTTCCACAGAAATAAAAAGACCTGGAATTGGTCTGTATCCATAACATGTATGCATTTATACAATTTTTTACTGTAGTAAAAAACACAACATAAAATTTATCATCTTAACCATTTTATTTTTTATTTTTTATTAATTTTTATTGGAGTATGGTTGCTTTACAATATTGTGTTAGCCTCCACTACACAACAAAATGAATAAGCTATATACATACAGATATCCCCTCCCTTTTGGACTTCCCTCCCATTTAGGTTATCACAGTGCATTAGGTAGAGTTCCCTATGCTATACAGTATGTTCCCATCAGTTGCCTACTTTATACATAACAAAGTGTCAATAATATATATGTGTCAATCTCAGTCTCCCAATTCCTCCCACCTCACCCCTTTCCCCCTTGGTATCCATATATTTGTCCTCTATGTCTGTGTCTCTATTTCTGCTTTGCATATAAGGTCATCTATGCCATTTTTCTAGATTCCACATATATGCTTTATTATACGATATTTGCTTTCCTCTCTTCTGACTTCACTCTGTATGACACTCTCTAGGTCCAACCATGTCTCTACAAATGACCCAATTTCATTCTTTTTTTATGGCTGAGTCATCTTAACCATTTTAAAGTGTACAGTTTAATAGTGTTAAGTATATCCACTTTGTTATGAAACAGATCTCTAAAATTTTTCATCTTGCAAATCTGAAACTCTTTACCTGTTTTATTATGTAAGATAAACTTCTAACTCTTACTTTTTCATACAAATGTCCAGTTTTCCCAATATTATTTGTTGAAGAGGCTGTCTTTTCCCCCATTGAGTCGTCTTGACATCCTTGGTGAGATCATTTGACCATATAAGTTAGGGTTTATTTCTGGGCTCTCTATTCTATTCCATTGGTCTATTTATCTGTCTTTATTCCAACACCATACTGTTTTGATTACTATAGTTTAGTAATATATTTTGAAATCAAAAAGTGTGTCTTTCAACTTTGCTATTCTTTTTCAAATTATTTTGGCTATTTGGAGTCCCTTGAGATTCCATATTAATTTTGAGATTTTAAAAATTTCTGTAAAAAATGTCATTGGGATATTGAAAAGGATTGCATTGAATCTGTACATTGCTTTCGGTAGTATGGATATTTTAACATTATTTCTTCCAATCCATGAACATGAGATAGCTTTCTATTTATTTTTGTCTTCTTTAATTTCTTTCAGCATTGTTTTGAGGTTTTCAGTGTACAAGTTTTTCACCCCCTTGGTTAGATTTATTCCTAAGTATTTTATTCTTTTCAATGCTGTTGTGAGTGGAATTTTCTTAATTTCTTTTTTGGATAGTTAAATGATAGTGTGCAGAAACATAACTGATTTTCATATGTTGATTTTGTATCCTACAGCTATGCTGAATTTTTTTATTAGTTCTAACTGTTTTTTTTTGGGGAGTCTTTAGGGTTTTCTACATATAAGATCATGTCTACAAACAGGGATAATTTTACTTCTTTTCAGATTTGGATGTCTTTTATTTCTTTTCTTGCCTAATCACTCTGGTTAGGACTACCAGTACTATGTTCAATAGAAGTGGCAGGAGTCGGCATCCTTGCCTTGTTCCTGATCTTAGAGGAAAAGCTTTAAGTTTCTCACTACTGAGTATATTAGCTGTGGGATTTTCATATATGGCCTTTATTGTGTTGAGGTAAGTTCCTTCTATACTTAATTTGTTGACAGTTTTTATCATGAAGGGATGTTGATTTTTTTCAGATGCTTTTTCTGCATCTATTGAGATGATCATATGATTTTATCTATAATTCTGTTAATGATAGATAATATATCACAATGATTGATTTGTGTATGTTGAAACATCCTTAAATCCTAGGATAAATCCCTTTTGGTCATGGTGTATGATCCTTTTAATGTACTGTTTGCTAATATTTTGTTGAAGATTTTTGCATCCATGTTCATCAGAGATATTGGTCTGTAGTTTTCTTGTGGTATCTCTGCCTAGTTTGGTATCAGGGTGATGCTGGCCTCATAAAATGAATTTGGAAGTGTTCCCTTATCTTCTGTTTTTTGGAAGAGTATAAGGATTGGTATTAACTAATTGAATATTTGGTAGAATTCACCTGTTAAGGCATTCAGTCCTGGGCTTTTCTTTGTTGGGAGGTTTTTGATTATTGACTCAATTGCCTTATTTTTTATTGGTCTCTTTGGGCTTTCTGTTCCTTCTTGATTCAAACTTTATATGTTGTGTATGTCTAATACTTTATACATTTTTTTCTAGGTTGTCTAATTTGTTGGCATACCATTACTAATATTAGTGGGGTTTTTTGATCTTTTTATTTCTATGCCATCAGTTGCAATGTTTGTAAAAGTTGTAAAGCATGTAGATTCTTAGCCCACCAATTTGCTGATGTCACCTTGTATTTACACATCATATATGTATATATGTATATGTATATGTATATATATATATATATAAATATTTAGTATTGTTTTTCATTTGGCATTTTACATAAATGTTATATCACACACACACACAGATATCCTTCTGAAACATGCTTTTAAAACACATAATGTTTTTGAGATTTATCCATGTGTAATATGTAGCTCTAGTTCATTTATTTTTTATTGTTTCATAGTATTCCATTATATGAATATGCAGCTATTTATTCAACCATCTTCCTGCTGATGGACATTTGTTTCCTGTCACTATTACAAACAATATTACAATGAGAATGGTTCACATTTGTGACAGTGCTCTAGGTTATACACCAAAAGGTAGAATTGCATAGTCACTCATACATGTCTTCAAATATAGTAGATGTTCCCAAATTTCTCCCCCACAAGGAATACAATTTACACACCTGGGAACAGAGTATGATAATTCCTCTTCTTCCACATCCTTACTAATTGGTATTTTGCATTCAATTGTTATGAATTTGAGGAGTATAATATGGCATCTTAATTTGCATTCACATCATTAATAATGAGATTGAGCCCATGTTACCTGGCTATTAGTATTTCCTATTCTATAAAATTCCTGGTATCACAAATTTTATAAGTATGAAGTTTAGGGTTATACTTTCTCACTTAAAAGGTTATATCAGTGCTGTATAAGATGATATATATGTAACCCAAATATCTACAGGTTCTCCAATTTTCTGGATTCACTCCTTTTTTTGTTTTCCTTTCCTTTCCTTTTCTTTCCTGCCCAGGCAAATTAACTTTATTCTCACATTTCTTATATTGTTGGACTATCATCTAGTGCCACAGTATTTCTAAGGATTCCTGAGAAGAAGGCATATGTGTGCGTGTATGTATGTGTGTGTGTGAGTGTGTGTGTGTCTGTGTGTGAGGTTTATATATGTGGAATAGTGTTTTGTTACTCCCTCCAAATTATTAATGAAAATTTGTTTCCAGATTCCTGGTGTCATTTTGCCTCCTGTATCTGCTACACAGTGTCTGGTCTATATCATTCTAATTATGGAAATTAATGTAATTAATCTCTTCTTTATTCTTAAAAGTGAGTTTATCAAAAGGCTGTTGTGTATTACCAAAATGTATGGGATGATTTGAAGAAATGATAGGTAATTGTGGCCCAAAAGAGAAAATATCTAATGAAAGTTAGATATCACTGTTCCAAAAATTTTAGTGGCGGTTTCCTTCAACTGGGAAATGTAATGTATCTGCCCTTAGGTACAGGTCTGCTGACGTTTTGCTAGACCCTGGAGCCACCTCTCACCTTCTTCTTTGATTATTCCTCTGATATTCTTTGAATTTCACTTTCAACTTTCTGAAAACAAATCCCAAATTATTGTTCTGCAGTGCACAGACTATATATTTGTTTGTGTCTGAAAACTCTCAGATTATTGTGGGAGGAACAGTCTGGGTCAGGAATGGCTTAGGTTTCAACTAAAAGGGCCAATCATGAAGTTTTCTTAAAGCAAAATGTACAATCCAACCTGAATATATGCAGCCCCAAATCTCTGACACATTCAAAAAATACTGGAAAAAAACAAAGAGATGTAATATTTATTTGTACTAGAGGACCAAACCAGTACAGTAAGGCAAGAATAAGTATTACAAAGCATAAAGATGCATAAAGAGTAAAACTATCTATTAACAGACATTATGATTTTTAATGTAAAAGTTCTATTAAAATATAATGTATAAAGTTAAAAACATGACTCATGTAAATAATAAATGCAAGTCAAACATTTATTCAACTCATTAATTAAAGAGGGATCCAGTAAGATGTTAACAGTGGTGCAAAAGGAAAATTGAGGAACAAAAATTTATATAGTCAAAGTCCTGCTAAGACAAATTTGCTAATAAATGCAAAACAGTTAATATCCTACATAAAAATAAACTGTGTTTATCTTTTCTACTGGTTAGAAATCAATTGCATCTTGCTGGATAAAATTAATGTGCATGCCATGAACAGGAATCATTTATGTTGCCGTCTGACAAGAATTATTTTAATTGTTATTATTTTTTCTACAAGGTAACTTCTACCTCTACAGAGATACAAAATAACTTAATGAATAGAATCAGTCAGAGGTACAGGTACACCTCATTTTATTGTGCTTTACTTTATTGTGCTTCACAGATACTACGTTTTTTTACAAACTGAAGTTTTCTGGCAACCCTGTACGCAGTTGAGCAAGTCTATTGGTGCCATTTTTCCATCACCATTTGCTCATTTCATGTCTCAGTGTCACATTTTGGTAATTCTTGCAAAATTTCAATCATTATATTAATATATTAATATAATAAATTATATAATATAAATATAATATTCAATATAAATATATAATATATTGATATTATCATATTTGTTATGGTGATCTGCATTGATGTTACTATTGTAATTGTTTTGGGGTGCCATGAACTGTATTCATATAAGATGGCAAATTTAATTGATAAATGTGTGTTCTGACTGCTACACCGAATGACCTTTCCCCCAATTCTCTCCCTCTCCTCAGTCCTCCCTATTCCCTGAGACACAACGATATTGAAATTAGGCCAGTTAATAACCCCACAATGGCCTTTAAGTACTCAAGTGAAAGGAAGAGTCACATGTCTGTCACTTTAAATCGAAAGCTAGAATGATTAAGCTTAGTAAGGAAGGCATGTAAAAAGCCAAGATAGGCCAAAAGCTCAGCCTCCTGAACCAAACAGTTAACCAAGTTGTGAATGCAAAGGAAAAGTTCTTGAAGGAAATTTAAAATGCTACTCTAGTGAGCACAGGAATGATAAGAAAGTGAAATGGGCTTATTGGCGATATGGAGAAAGTTTTAATGGTTTAGATAGAAGATCAAACCAGCCACAACATTCCCTTAATCAAAGCCTAATCCAAAGTAAGGTCCTAACTCCCTTCAATTCTATGAAGGCTGAGAGAGGTGAGGAAACTTCAGAAGAAAAGTTTGAAGCTAGTAGACATTTGCTCATGGGATTTAAGCAAAGAAGCTATCTCCATAACGTAACAGTACAAGGAGAAATAACAAATCCTGATGTTGAAGATGCAGCAAGTTTTCCCGAAGATCTAGCTGAGATAATTAGTGAAGTTGGCTACACTACACAACAGATTTTCAGTGTAGATGAAAGAGCCTTCTATTGGAAGTAGATGTCATCTAAGACTTTCATAGCTAGAGAGAAGTCAATGCCTGGCTTCAAAGCTTCAAAGGACAGGCTGACTCTCTTGTTAGGGGCTAATGCAGCTAGTGACTTTAGTTGAAGCCAGTGTTCATTTACCATTCTGAAAATCCTAGGGCCCTTAAGAATTGTGCTAAATCTACTACTCTGCCTATACTCTATAAATGGAACAACAGGGCCTGGATGACAGCACATCTGTTTATAACATAATTTACTGACTATTTTAAGCCCACAGTTGAGATCTTCTGCTCAGACAAAAAAAGATTCCTTTCAAAGTATTACTGCTGATTGATAATACATGTGGTTTCCCAAGATCTCTGATGGGAATGGGCAAGGACAGTAATGTTGTTTTCATGCCTGCTAACACAATATCCATCCTGCAGCCTATGGATGAAGGAGTAATTTTGACTTTCTTATTATTTAAGAAATACATTTCATAAGGCTATAGCTGCCATAGATGGTGAATCTTCTGATGGATCTGGGCAAAGTAAATTGAATCCTTTATTCAGCATCCTAGATGTCATTAAGAACATTCATGATTCATGGGAAGAGGTCAAAATAACAATGTTCATAGGAGTTTGGGAGAAGTTGATTCCAGCCCTCATGGATGACATGGAGGGGTTCAAGACTTCAGTGGAGAAAGTAACTGCAGATGTGGTGGAAATAGCAAGAGAACTAGAATTAGAAGTGAAGTCTGAAGATGTGACTGAATTGCTGCAATCTCATGATAAAATTTGAAAGGATAAGGAGTTGCTTCATATGGATGAGCAAAGAAAGTGGTTTCTTGAGATGGAAACTACTCCTGGTGAAAGTGCTGTGGAGATTTTTGAATGACAGCAAAGGATTTAGAATATCATTTAAACTTAGTTGATAAAGCAGCAGCAGGGTTTGAGAGGGTGGACTTCAATTTTAAAGAAGTTCTTCTCTGGGTAAAGTGCTGTCAAATAGCACTGCATGCTACAGAGGAATCATTCATGAAAAGAAGAGTCAATTGATATGGCAAACTTTATTGTTGTCTTATATATAAATAATTTGCCCCAGTCACCCTAACCTTCAGCAACCACCACCCTGATCAGTCAGCAGCCCTCAGCATCGAGGCAAGACCCTCTAACAGCAAAAAGATTACAACTTGTTGGAGGCTCAGATTATGGTTAGCATTTTTTATCAATAAAGTATTTTTTAATTAAGGTGTACATTTTTTAAACATAATTCTATTGCACACTTAATAGAGTATATCATAGCGTAAACATAACTTTTACAGGCACTGGGAAACAAAACATTCATGTGACTTGTTTTATTGAGATACTCACTATATTGCTGAGATCTGGAGCTGAATCTGCAGTGCCTCTGAGGTCTGCCTGTACACTCACTTTAAACAGATAATCCCCAGAGGTTCTGCTAGACCAGGAATCTGCAAACTCTAGCCCTTTGGCCAAATATGTTTTTATAAGTAAAGTTTTATTGTTACACAGCCATAATCTGTATTGTCCATAGTTCTTTTGGAATACAGTGACATAGTTTGGTAGTTGTCACAGAGATTGTATGGCCCCAAACCTAAATATTTACTACTTTACTTTTTACAGAAAAAAATTGCTGAGCCCTGCAGAGGACATTACACAGAACTCCATTGAAAAGACACCCAGTAATCTCTTTTGCCCATTTCCAAAATTTGGATGAATGTTTTTTTAAAATCCTATGGATACTGAAATAGAGTGAAATTAGCAATCGTACAGCATACAAATCAAAATTGAAAAAGTGTATCTCTATATAGTAGCATAATAGAATTGGAAAATAAATATTAGGGACAGGAGGGTGAGTGTGGCTATAAAGACGTAGCACAAGAGAGCCTTATGGTGATGGAACGGTTCTAGATCTTGACGGAGTTTATGGTTGCATGAATCAACACGTGATAAACCTGCATAGAACTACACATATGTACAAGTGTATGTAAAATTGGTGAAATCTTAATAAGCTCTGTGGATTATACCAATGTCAGTTTCCTGGTTTTGATACTATTCTGCTATCATTATGATGCACGATGTCACTATTGGGGGAAACTGGGAGAAGTGTACACAACTTCATGTATTTGTTTGAAAAGTCCTGTAAATCTGTATTTCAAAGTAGAAACTATATATATGCTCACAAAAATTATAGTTTTCACAAAAATAATTGTTCTCTTAGAATGTTCATAGCAGCTTTTTAGCAATAGCCAAAAATTGGAAACAATTCAAATATCCATCATCAGGAGAATGGATAAAGGTATTATAGTATATTCATATAATGGAATACTACTCAACAATGAAAAGAAATGAACTTCTGATACATGGAAAAACATCAATGAATCACATAGATACTATGTTGGGGAAAAAGCTGAACTCAAATGTATCCATACTATATGATTCATATGTAGTTCTAAAACAGGTTAAAAAATATAAAAAATGACATATGGTTGTCTTTAAGTGAAGGTGGTGCAGTGGGATTGACTTAGAAGGGGCATAAGGAAACTCCCTCAGAATATAGAAATATTGTGTATCTTGTTAAAGAGTAGGTTATGCAGATGTAAATTTTACATACACATTCAAAAATAAGTATTAGATTAAAGTTAATAATTTTGCATTGTTGGTGGTATATTTTAGACTGGAGCTAATGAATAGATATTTTGAGCATAATGGAACCAGTGTTTTCACAGTAAAGAACAGAGGTACAAATATGCAAAGGGGAGATATTAGGACATACCTTGTAGTTCTTGATTGGGTTTCTACATATTAGTGGATATATACCTCTGTTACCTCTATGGGCCTGGAAGCAATTCCACACCAATAACAATGAGCACAACTAGGACCCCGACCTTTATTTATAAATTCCAGAAAATACAAGATGACCCTGGAATATCTCATTGCTCCAGAAAGTAAGGAAGTACCCCAAGAATGATGGAGACAATTCAGAATGACACTGAAGCTAGCTAGAAGTGTTTTCACTGGCCAAATCTAGAATGATTTGAAAATCAAAACTAATAATGAGATTACTAGTTTCTATCCCATTTAATAAAATAAGAATCTATGAATAAATACTGATAAAAATTAATCAGTTATTTAATAATCCAGTGACTGAGAAGGAAAGGCTCTTTCTTACAGTAGAATGCCATTAGAAAGAATGATTGAGTGAGGAAATCATCAATAAATGCTAAAATTACTGGGCAAAAGTTTGATGAAGAACAGGATATTTGCATAATTTCAACACATCTCTCCACAAATCATTAATTTTAAGTGAAAGAATAGTAAATTTATAGTGGAGAAACTTGGCAGTCATTAAGTTAACTAAGTGATCAAAGTTATTATCACCAATTATGGAGCATATCAACATTGTGTACCTCCTGACATGATGTGCTGAGAAGGGTGTATCACCTCTGCAGTATTTCTTCCAAAGTACATAACTTGAATATATTCATGAGGACACATCCAACACAGCCCAATTTAGGAATATCCTACAAAATAATTGTCCCATACTATTAAAAAATGTCAAGGTCAACAAAGATAAATACTATGAGACTATTTTAGATGAAAAGATACATGACAAAAAAATATACTGTTTGATCTTAATTGGATCCTGGAGTAGGAAAATCAGATATGAATATATAAATGTTCCTGGGACAATTGACATAATATGTTATAGTTATGGACAAGAATGTGTTTTTAGGAAAAACATACTAAAATGTTTGGAGACAAAATAGTACAACATATCCATAGTGACTCCAACTTGCTCTCAAACAGTTAAAAAACTAATTAACTAAATAAATAAATGTGTATGTGTGTTTGTGTGTGTGTGTGTTTGTGTGTGTGTGTGTGTAGGAGGGGGAGAGAGAGAGATTGTAAACAATCAGTGAATCTGGATAAAGAATATACAGGACTTCCTAAATACTATGTTCAATGCTTTTCTTTAAGTGTGAAATTATATAAAAATAAACAGTTACAAAAATACAATGTTTGCTTAGCTGTTCACAGATCATTTTTTTTAGACATCAAACCTGTACCAATAGTTTGCAAATGGAAGAACGGGGAGAGAGTAGACATTGATTTCCTTCTGCCAGAAAAAACCTGAGGCATTCTGATGTTTTTTCCTGATGCATACATAAGGGATTTTGCACATAATAAGCACTTGAGTACATGTCAGCTATTGATATTATTATGGGTCTTTAGCTACCAGATTTCTTTTCTGCTCTCATACAGTGGGCCTGAAGTAAGTGCTCTTTGCCTCCAGGCTCCTCATTTATTTCCTATGGAGAGTTATATGGTCTTCTTAAATTGTATCATCTCAGTGCTCCTGTTTGCTGAATAACAAACTGCCTCAAACTTAATGATATAAAACAATAAACATTTTATATTCGTGGACACTAGTGGGTCAGGAATTAGGAAAGGACTAAAGACAAGGGAGAACAGCTTGTCTCTGCTGTATAATATGCGGGACCTCAAGTGGGAAGACTGACAGGCTGGCTGTGACTTGACATTGGGGACTGGGATCATTTGAGGGCTATTAACTCACATGTCGTGCACTGCGGAGGGCTTGGAAGAGTGAGATGGTCCATGGGTGCACCTACGTGTGGCCTGTCTGTGCGGCTTGGTTTCCTCCCACAGTGGAGGACTCTGAGTAGTCAGACTTTATCTATGGTGGCTCAGGACTCCAGGCAGCAGTCTTCTGAGAACAAGGCGGAGGCTGCACTTCCTTTTTTGACCTTGCCTCAGAAGTCATGCAGGTCCTCTTCTGCAACATTTTTTGATTACAAGAAAGTCAAACGCCCACCTAGATTCAAGGGAAGTGTACATAGACCCTACCTCTCAATAGGTGGAGAATCAAATTTATATTGCAGAAAAGCAGGTGGGATGGGAATTACTGCTGCAGCCATTTTGGGAAAATACAGTCTATCACACCAAGCCTTTTTAATTTCAAGGAACAACTCATCTGCTTTAGACCCTTTACCTTTCTCATCATTTCCAACGATTTCCTCTTTAATTTTACAGAAAGAGTTCAGAAAAGCTGTTCTCTAAAAGCTCACTGTACAATATCAATGGTAACTATATCAATCCTACAAAAATCAATCTCCAAAAATTTGGAAACAGAGTGAGACCAAAAGAATGTAGATATATTGAATGTATTATAAATGCATTCTTTTAAATTGGAAATATATTCCCATTCTGATATAAGAATCTCTGGGATGGGACTTGTGAATCTATCATTTAACAGCCTTTCTAGCATCACCTGGGATCTTATTAGAAATGCAGAATCAGAATCTGCATTTTAACAAGATCCCCAGGAAATGGGTATGCACTTGAAAGTTTGGGACTCTCGGCTTAATTCTGACGATCTTCCAGGTGTGGACACCAATTTATTTAAAAGCAGTGTTTATCGGAATGTGGTTGACCAGGACCACCTGCAGCAGAATCATTTACTGAAGCTCTAGAAGTTGAGGCCATGGAATCTGCATTTTATTAAAGTCCTCTCCCCCCACCCCAAGTGATTCTTATGCTAACTGAGGTTGGAGAGCCACTTCTCTTAAGCAGTGTTCTTGGCGTGGACATCACACCAGCAGCATTAGTATCACCTGGAAACTTAGAAATGCACATTCCTTTTTTTTTAATTTTATTGAAGTACAGTTGATTTACAGTGCTGTGTTAATTTCTGCTGTACAGCAAAGTGATTCAGTTATACATACATATATATTCTTTTTCATACTTTTCCATTATGGTTTCTCACAGGATATTGAATCTAGTTCCCTGTGCTATACAGTAGAACTTTGTTGTTTTTCCATTCTCTATATAATAGTTTGCATCTGCTAATCCTAAACTCCCAGTCCATCCCACCCCTACCCCTATCCCGCTTGGCAACCACAAGTCTGTCCTCTATGTCTGTGAGTCTGCTTCTGTTTCATAGGTATGTTCATTTGTGTTGTATTTTAGATTCCACATATAAGTGATACTATATGGTATTTGTCTTTTTCTGTCTGACTTACTTCGCTTAGTATGCTAATCTCTAGGTCCATCCATGTTGCTGCAAATGGCATTAAGAAATGCACAATCTTGGGTGCTATTCCAGACCCACTGGATCCGAAACCCTAGGGGTGGGGCTCGGCAATCTGTGTTTTAGCAAGCCCACTGGATGAATCTCATGCATTCTAATCTGAGAACTACAAGTCTAGGCAAAGTACCCAGAAATAGCTAACATCAGATTAGTAATTTACCAGACCCGGGTTTGTGTTGCTGACACTAAAAGATTTCACTCAGTTTTCCAAACCTTGTTCATTACTTTAGCTAAAAATTATGAAAAATTATTTTGTATCATGTCAGTGATTTTATAGGGAAACACATCTATTGTCATTTTTACATTTTGGCCGAGTGTTTTCATTTTAATTTCCAGGTACAGCTTTGGTGTTTCCAATTTGTCACATGCACTTCATAAATATTAAATAGCATAGAATATTGCACGTAGGCCATTTCTTTTGTACCATTTACCATTACAGATGAGTGACAAGTATAGCCCTTTCAAGTCATATGCAAGTGACTGGTAGCCCACCTGTATCTGTTGTTTACCAACTGTTTAGTTGTCACGGGTATAACAGCATGTCTGACGGCCCAAATAGACCCAGTGTTAATGAAAAGGAATACCTGGGCAGAGCAGAGTCTCTGACTCTTGCCCCATCAGTTGAAACAGCTGTGATGTACATCCTGCTAAGAAAAGGTCAAGAAGGGCAAGCAAGCTTTGTAAGAAAGAAAAAAATAAAAAGAGGACACAACTTATGCTCCTCTAAGTAAGCTGGTCTCACTGGATATGGAGAATGACTGTAAAAAGGCACAAGAGGTGTCTCTGGGGAGTGGGTTTAAAAAGAAATGCAACACTCTGAAGACATGAAATATATTTTTGAGGAGAGGAGATCTTGCCTCTGTCCCCACTGCATATGTAGCTATGACGTCATTATAATACTTGTGGTATACCACATTTCAAGGTCTTATAGAATTGTCACTGTCCTGCATTACAGTGTATAGATAACCAGCTGTGAGTTTGCTGTGTGGCTGATAGCTGGTATTGTATGCAAAGTTCTGCATGATGGATATGTCTGGGATGAAATACATCATTTGGAAATTTTATAGAAAACCGAGTTGCAGCAGTGTGAGATGGTCTAGATATGGTTCTTACATCAAAATGAAAGGGATGGTAAGATATCCATTTTGTAAAAGTAGATGTATGTGCACTGAAAACAGACTGCAAGGAAATATAGCCAGATGTGAGTAATCATTATGTCTGGGTGGTCAGATTACGTTAATTTAATCTCTCTACTTGTCTGCTTTTCCAAGTTATCTATAATAAAAATGTATGACTAGGTGTTACTTTTACAGTATAATTTTATAAGATGACTTAGTTTTGCTTAATGGAAAGGGCACTGAAAAGATATACATTTCACTACTGCTAAATCAGATGCAGTGCCTTCTCTGGTGTAGTGTGGTCTTGGACCAGTAGCAACGACATCACTTGAAATGTTAGAAATGCACCCAAGTCCTACTGAATCAGAATCTTCAATTTTACGAGATTCCCAGGTGATGTCTGTGCACAAAAATTTTGGAGAAGCATTGCGGTAGTGTATTAGTCTCATTAGCCTTAGGAAAGAGAAACATCCATGCTAAAATGTTAAATTCCTATATCAGGCATTGCATTCAGATAGACTCTACTGAAAGTAGAATTTTCAAATTGAGTCAGGCTACTTAATTTAAAGATGTATAGGTAAAGTAAATTAAAGAATCTATAGTAGAGAAAATTTATTAAGGAAGGAAAATGGGACCAAATGCAGCTTATTTCTCATTTGGTTTTCTTTCTCACTAACAGTACTTTGTATTGCAGTGGTTCAGCACCTGGAGATAAAGTTTGCTGCCAACCAAAAGTAATAGTAAGCTTATGTAAATGTCAGGAATTCCCACGGTGCCCTCCTTTCTGCAGTTTCAGGGAAAATAGCTTGTGCAAAAGCTTGGATTGTAATTATTACAGCTGGTGGGTTTTTCTAACGCCACAGCCATTCAAGAATCATTTATAATTGGTAATGTACTTATTACCAAAGTGTGAAGCACAGCAAGTCCAGACTCCTGTTTTTTTGGTATGATTTACGCCTCTATTTTTCTCTTCTGTAAGCTGTTATCAAATGTAATATATTTCATTTTTTCTGAATATTTCTGAATATATTATTTAGTAAACACTTCAGAATCCAAATAGGTGATAGAATATATATGCAGTTTTTTTTTTTTTTTTTTTTTTTTTTTTTTTTTTTTTTGCTGTACGCGGGCCTCTCACTGCTGTGGCCTCTCCCGTTGCGGAGCACAGGCTCCGGACACACAGGCTCCGCGGCCATGGCTCGCGGGCCCAGCCGCTCCGCCGCATGTGGGATCTTCCGGGATCGGGGCACGAACCCGTGTCCCCTGCATCGGCAGGCGGACTCTCAACCACTGCGCCACCAGGGAAGCCCTATATGCAGTTTTAAAGATCCCAGTTTACAAATGCATCTAGTATGTATATAGGTTGTTAGAAAAGAAAGGTGTATTGCTACTTCTGACGTTTTTTAGTAGATAGTTACTTATACTGCTTCCTCTCCCCCATCCTCCATTCTGTGTGTGAGTGTGTTTCTGTGTTTGACTAATGAGAGAAACAGAAGGAAAGCAGCATGATGTGTAGCCTAATACAGTGTTTCTCCAATTTAATGTGAAAGTGAAGCACCTGGGAATTGTGTTAAAGTGCAGATCCAGAATATTTCCTTATCAAGATCAGAGAGGAAAGAACCCAGACTTCAGAGGCAAAAAAAGACCAAAAAACAAAACAAAAAAACCCCCTCAAAAACCAAACCCCCCACAAAACTTAGCCCAGATAATTGATCTTGTGTAAGTTACTTCAATTCTATGATTACTTTAATTTGGATTTCATCATCTGTAAAATGGGGCTAAAAATTGTGAGGATTCAAAAAACAAAATAATGCTTGTAAAGCACGTGACACATAGGAGAAACTCAATAGATAGTAGTCATTGTATTATTGCCATTAGATGAATGGCCTGGCATTTCCAAATGACTGAAGGTAAAGAGGTGTCAAATGAAACACCTAACGTATGTCATGATGTGAAATCTCAAGCTTGCTTATGTCTGATCCTTTTCTGCTCCTTTAACTGCAAGAATATACCCCTGGACCATGAACTGACAGAGAAGAAAAATGGGATGCTTATATCATTTCAGCAATCCCAACTTCAGTCCAGAGCCTGGATTGTATCACTATCAGTTTTGGATATCATTGTTTTGCAGGATCTTAGTTCCCTGACAAGGGATTGGACCTGTGCCCCCTGCAGTGCAAGCATGGAGTCTTAACCACTGGACTGCCAGGGAATTCCCTTGGGTGTCATTTTTGTTCTTGCCTTAACAATGAATAGTAGTATTAGGCTGCAACCCACAGGACTACAAGGCCTGTACTTGCCCAGCTTCAAGACCTAAGAAAGATCCCAGAGTCAGCAAGAGACATCAATGGTTTAATGGATGGGAGAGTTTACACATCTGAAGCAAGGTCCTGGAGCGACACAGCCATCTTGAGCGGCCTGACCATACAGGCAGCACCTAATCTTTCAGACTTCATAGACTTTTAATTTTCTTGGTTATAACCTCACATCATTTTGTTTTTTATTTTGTTCTTTTTGTTTCTTTGTTTTGGATAAGAATTGGAATTCTCCCTCCAGCTAAGTTGCCTTAAACTTCCTTGCAATTCCAGAAACTCTCCAGTTCTAACACCAGCTAATCCTATAACAGTCCTTGGGTTTACCCCACTCCTTGGAGAGGGAACCAGATTGTTTTAGACCTGCCAATAAAAATATTGAAATGAATTTGAACAGATTTATTAGTCAAATATTCTAGCCTCTGATTGCACATGGAGATCCCCACACAAAATTCCCTGCACATCCACAAAATTATTCCCTCATGCATACTGTTTATATTATACTAGAATGACACACTCAACAGACAGTAAGGGTAAGAAAGGGAATCCCAGCATTGTGTGTTGGTGTTTGTTTCCTAGGAGTTCCATTTCCTTGTATAGATTTTATACAATACAAGGTTAGTTCGCAGGTACCCTTCACACGTCGAGGTGTTCTGAGTTAAAACTGTACATTTTTATGTGAAAAATGCCATTGGTAATTTGATAGGGATTGCATTGAATATGTAGATTGCTTTGGGTAGTATATTCATTTTCACAATATTGAGTCTTCCAATCCAAGAACATGGTAGATCTCTCCATCTGTTTGTGTTGTCTTTGATTACTTTCATCAGTATCTTATAGCTTTCTGAGTACAGGTCTTTTGCCTCCTTAGGCAGGTTTATTCCTAGGTATTAAATTCTTTTTGTTGCAGTGGTAAATGGGATCAATTCCCTTAACTTCTCTTTCTGATTTTTTGTTGTTAGTGTATAGGAATGCAACAGATTTCTGTGTATTAATTTTGTATCCTGAAATATTATCAAATTCATTGATTAGCTCTAGTAGTTAAAAAATCTAAAAACAATAAACACTGAAGAGGGTGTTGAGAAAAGAGAACCCTCTTACACTGTTGGTGGGGATGTAAATTGATACAGCCACTGTGGAGAACAGTATGGAGTTTCCTTAAAAAACTAAAAATCAAACTACCATATGCCCCAGCAAACCCACTACTGGGCATATACCCTGAGAAAACCATAATTCAAAAAAGTCATGTACCACAATGTTCACTGCAGCACTATTTACAATAGCCAGGACATGGAAGCAGCCTAAATGTCCATCAACAGAGGAATAGATAAAGAAGATGTGGTACATATATACAACAGAATATTACTCATCCATAAGAAGGAATGAAATTATGCCATATGCAGAGATGTAGATGGACCTAGAGTCTGTCATAGAGCGTGAAGTAAGTCAGAAAGAGAAAAACAAATATCGTATATTAACGCATATATGTGGAATCTAGAAAAATGGCACAGATGAACCTAAAGCAGAAATAGAGACAGACGTAGAGAACAAACGTATGGACACCAAGGGGGGAAAGGGGGTGGGGGGCGGTGGGATGAATAGGGAGATTGGGATTCACATATATACACTACTATGTATAAAAGACATAATGAGAACCTACTGTATAGCACAGGGAACTCTACTCAGTGCTCTGTGGTGACCTAAATGGGAAGGAAATCGAAAAAAGAGGGGATATATGTATGCGTATAGCTGATTCACTTTGCTGTACAGCAGAAACTAACACAACATTGTAAAGCAACTATATTCCAATAAAATTTTTTTAATGGTACTTTTTTCTTAATCATGGTTGAATATATGATTTATATTTTGACATCTAACCTTCAGTGAATGATTCTGAAATCTCACCAGCTGGGTATTCATTAGGTCCAGAATGACTAGTTGGACTTATTTTTCTTAGCTCTCTTTGAACTTATTCCTGTAAGTAGTGTTAAAACTTCTCTCACACTTGTCCTATTTTCTGGCAAACTCAAAGTCACATTTTTCATTTTCCATAGTCACTTACACATATAACTCATCAGTTTCATTTTATTTCTGCTTGACTTACTGGCATAAAGTTATCATTCAATGTACAATTTTAATGGTGTATCTATTCAAAATTTATCAAAGCTTAATAAATCACCAGTGTAAACATCACTAATATTATCAATACTAATGCGATTGCCATTGCATTATTGCTAATCATGGACACTATTATTAATATACAGGCATACCTTGTTTTATTGTGCTTTGCTTTATTGTGATTTGCAGATACTGCATTTTTTACAGATTGAAGGTTTGTGGCAACCCTGTGTCTATTACAAGTCTATCAGTGACATTTTTCCAACTGCATTTTCTCACTGCATGTCTATGTGTCACATTTTGCTAATTCTCATAATATTTGAAACTTTTTCATTATTATTATACTTTTTATGGTGGTCTGTGACCAGTGATCTTTGATATTACTACTGGTAAAAGGTTATGATCTGCTGAAGGCTCAGATGATAGCAGTAACCCATTTTTAAATTAATGTATGAACATTTTTTAGACATTGTGCTATTGCACATTTAATAGACTACAGTATAGTGTAAACATAGATTTTATATATATACCAAGAAACCATAAAATTAATGTGACTTGCTTTATTGAGATATTTGCTTTATTATGGTGGTCTGGAACTAAACTTGCAATAGCTCCAAGGTATGCCTGTACTGTTATTATTAATAATGCATGATACCTTATGGTGTGAAATACTCAGAGTATAGATTTTAATCATATTGTGAATGTATGTATTTTTTTTTTCTAAAAATTGTTTCAAACATTAACAGTTTTATTCCAGTATAAATTTTATGGTCAGTCTTGACTGATAAATATTTATTGAGCATCTACTATATTTAAGGTCCAGAGCTAGATACCAAGGGTATGTAGTTATATGAAAGTTTAGGCCTTTGAGGAACTTGTAGCCTAGTTGGGAAGACAAAGCACATTAAAAATCAGAAAATCCGTGGGTGGAAAAAGTCCCTGTCTTAATCTGCACAAAGTGCTTTAATAAAATACCATGGAGTGAGTGATTGAACAACGTACATTTTTTCCCAGAGTTCTGGAAGCTGGGAAGTCAAAGGCCAAGGGCCAGCAGATTTGGTGTCAGGTGACAGCCCACTTCCTGGTTTGTAGACAGCCACTCTTCTCACTAGGGACCAACATGATCTTTCCTAGGTGTGTGCTCATGGGGTGGGGGCAGTAAAAGATAGATAGATAGAGAGAGAGAGAGAGAGAGAGATCTGTCTTCCTTTTCTTATAATCCCATCATGTGGCTCCCACCCTCATGGCCTAAACTAATACTCATTACATCCCAAAGGCCCCACCAAATACCATCACACTAGGGGATAGGCCTTCAATACATGAATTTTCAAGGGACACATTTAGCTCATAATAATTCATAACATTTATCTTGCTTATCTGATCCTTAAGTCCTCTCTACAACCCCATAAAATAGTCACACCATCTCTTATTAAATATTTCCAATAGCAGGGACTTCATTTTCTCCTGAGGTAGCAGCTGATTCTGTGTTAAATAAGTTCTATTAGAAATTTCTTTTTCGACTCGAGTTGAAAGTGATCCCCCATAGTTTTTGACCATTGGCCCTGGTTCTATCTTTTGGACCCTATAGAACCATTCTATTTGCTCACCATACAGGAGTACTTATAGTAGTCAAAAATAATTAGCCTATTGCCTCTTGCAATAGCTTCTCTTCTCCAAAATAAACATCCCTAGATTCCTCGGAAATTCATTCTGTGCAAAGTCATGGTTTTTAATTTTTCTTAATCTCCTGGATGCTGGCCTTTCTACATGCATAAAATTTTAAATAATAATATGATATTGTATACATTAAGTGCCTAATAAGTAATTCAGGCAATGAGAGTTATAGGAGTTCAGAGAGAATATTAACTGAGGACCAAGTGATTGGGCAGGGTTTAGTGGATGAAATCATTCTTGCACTGGTTCTTAGAAACATGAAGATGAGAGAGGGTAATGTGAAAAAAAGGCCCAAAAGCTGCATTGTATGTGGCTACTTCAGGAATCATGTTCAGATCAGTTTATCTCAATTAGGTGCCGAGTATAGGCACTGAATCATTCCACTGAAATCCATGTAAAAAACATCTGTACCAAAGTTTGATTAATTTTTGTCCTATATCCTCCCTAACAAATAATATCCAATTTTTATGCATTTCCATGTAAAGCAAGAGTCAAGTGTATTTGAATATCAGTAGCTTACCTCAGTTTTAAGAACACCTCATGAAAGTTTTAAATGGATTATTTTGAGTAGGCTGATTTCCTTGTGATGTGATGTGCTAGGGAGAGACCTCCCCTGCCATGAATTAGATGCTTCTAAAGCAGGAGGTTCTGATGAAAACACCAAATTATCTAAGCTTTGGTTTCAATGGAGTCCAGTCAATCGAAGACCCAAACATATGTAACATATTCTGTGAAACTTTCACTGACTCTCACAGGCTGGAAGTGAAAAGTACTAAGGAAAGAAAGGAGAACATAGGGTCAGGATGAGTAAGGACACATTGGTGTACTTACGGGATAAGCTGTGGGTAGGATACATTTTCTCTGCTAGCACATATGGTGTTCAAAAGAGAGCTGGGTTGCATGTAGCGACATGGTATAGTATGTTTATGATATATATTCTGTAACCTGTGTGGTGGAGGCGAGTATCTGTCAATGCTTGTTAATTTTATCTACTTAGCTCAGAGGATGGCTGGCTGTATTGGGATGGGTGAGATATTTTTATTAATATATTTTATTGAAGTATAGTTGATTTACATTGTAGTATTAATTTCTGCTGTACAGCAAAGTGAGTCAGTTATACACACACACACACACGCACACACACACACATATATATATATATACTTTTTCGTATTCTTTTCCATTATGGTTTATCACAGGATATTGAATATAGTTCCCTGTGCTGTACAGTATGACTTTGCTGTTTATCTGTCCTATACATACTAGTTTGCATTTGCTAATCCCAAACTGCCAGTTCTTTCTTCCCGCATCCCTCCTCCCCCTTGGCAACCACAAGTCTGTTCTCTATGTTTGTGAGTCTGTTTCTGTTTCATAAATATGTTCCTCTGTGTCGTATTTTAGATTCCACATATAAGTGATATCATATGGTATTTGTCCTTCTTACTTCACTTAGTATGCTAATCTCTAGGTCCATCCATGTTGCTGCAAATGGCATTATTTCATTTTTTATGACTGAGTAGTATTTCATTGTATATATGTACCACATCTTCTTTATCCATTCATCTGTTGATGGACATTTAGGTTGTTTCCATGTCTTGCTTATGGTAAATAGTGCTGCTATGAACATTGGGGTGCGTGTATCTTTTTTTAAACTATAAATTTATTTATTTATTTATTTATTTTTTGGCTGTATTAGGTCTTTGTTGTACATGGGCTTTCTCTAGTTGCAGCGAGCAGGGGCTACTCTTCATTGTGGTGCACAGGCTTCTCATTGTGGTGGCTTCTCTTGTTGTGGAGCACGGACTCCAGGTGCACAGGCTTCAGTAGCTGTGGTGTGCAGGCTCAGTAGTTGTGGCTCACGGGCTCTAGAGCACAGGCTCAGTAGTTATGGCACACAGGCTTAGTTGCTCTGCGGCATGTGGGATCTTCCCGGACCAGGATTCGAAGCCGTGTCCCCTCCATTAACAGGCAGATTGTTAACCACTGTACCACCAGAGAAGTCCCAGGGTGCATGTATCTTTTTGAATTGTAGTTTTGTCTGGGTATATGCCCAGGAGTGGGATTGCCGAATCATATGGTAACTCTATTTTTAGTTTTTTGAGGAAACTTCATAGTGCTTTCCTTAGCAGCGGCACCAATTTACATTCCTACCAACAGTGTAAGCGGGTTCCCTGGTGAACTATTTGAATGAAACCCTAAGAAGTAGCTTGTCAGAAGGGCCAAGTCTAGGTACTGATATTGTGTGAAAGCTCTCATAATAAGTCTCTTCCTGTAGCTTGAAAACATTTATTCATTACTTATGAAATAATAACTGACCATCTCATGTGTCAGAAACCTAACAAACCCTGGAGATGGTGAACCAAAACAGACAATCCCTCTCTTCGAGGTCCTCATGATTGAGGCTGAGAGACAGACATCAATGTCATAATCACGTGCAGAACTATCTGTTAACCTAACTGTTCCAAGGATAAAGAAGAGGTGCTATGAGAATAACATGGTGTGTGTCCTTTGTGTGTTCTGTGTATTCCCTACTGTACCTAGAGACACCAGCCAGTTGCTGCTACAGGCCTCGATGGGGTGACCCTCAATTTGCTGCTGCTTTTTTGTTTTTCTCATTTGAGGTTGTGATTAAATTTATTTATTTATTTATATTTATTTACTTTTTTACACCTTTATTGGAATATAATTGCATTACGTTGTACTAGTTTCTGCTGTATAACAAAGTGAATCAGCTATATGTATACCTATATCCCCATATCCCCTCCCTCTTGCACCTTCCTCTCACCCTCCCTATCCCATACCTCTAGGTGGTCACAAAGCAAGGAGCTGATCTACTTGTGATATGTGGCTGCTTCCCACTACTTATCTATTTTACATTTGGTAGTGTGTATATGTCCATGTCACCCTCTCACTTCATCCGAGCTTCCCTTCCCCCTCCCTGTGTCCACAAGTCCATTCTCTACATCTGTATCATTATGCCTGTCCTGACCCTAGGTTCGTTAGAACCGTTTTTTTTTAGATTCCATATATATGTGTTAGCATATGGTATTTGTTTTTCTCTTTCTGACTTCCCTCTGTATGACAGACTCTAGGTCCAACCACTTCACTACAAATAAATCAATTTTGTTTCTTTTTATGGCTGAGTAATATTCCATTGTATATATGTGCCACATCTTCTTTATCCATTCATCTGTCGATGGACACTTAGGTTTCTTCCATGTCCTGGTTATTGTAAATAGTGCTGCTATGAACATTGGGGTGCCTGTCTCTTTCTGAATTATGGTTTTCTCTGGGTATATGCCCAGGAGTGGTATTGCTGGGTCATATGGTTGTTCTATTTTTAGTTTTTAAGGAACCTCCATAGTTCTTCATAGTGACTGTATCAATTTACATTCCCACCAACAGTGCAAGAGGGTTCCTTTTTCTCCACACCCTTTCCAGCATTTATTGTTTCTAGATTTTTTTTTTTTTGTGGTATGCAGGCCTCTCACTGTTGTGGCCTCTCCCGCTGTAGAGCACAGGCTCTGGACGCACAGGCTCAGTGGCCATAGCTCATGGGCCTAGCCACTCCATGGCATGTGGGATCTTCCCGGACTGGACAAGAACCCATGTCCCCTGCATCGGCAGGTGGACTCTCAAACACTGCACCACCAGGGAAGGCCCTAGATTTTTTGATGATGGCCATTCTGACCAGTATGAGGTGATACCTCATTGTGGTTTTGATTTGCATTTCTTTGATGATTAGTGATATTGAGCATGCTTTCATGTGTTTGTTGGTAATCGGTATATCTTCTTTGGAGAAATGTCTATTTAGGTCTCTGCCCATTTTTGGATTGGGTTGCTGGTCTTTTTGATATTGAGCTGTATGAACTGCTTATATATTTTGGAGATGCAACCTACCATTTCAATGCAATCCCTATCAAACTACCAATGGCATTTTTCACAGAACTAGAACAAAATATTTTACAAGTTGTATGGAAACACAAAAGACCCTGAGTAGCCAAAGCAATCTGGAGAAAAAAACGGAGCTGGAGGAATCAGGCTCCTGGACTTAAGATTATACTACCAAGCTACTGTAATCAACAGTATGATACTGGAACAAAATCAGAAATATAGATCAATGGAACAGGATAGAAATCCCAGAGATAAACCCATGCACATATGGTCACCTTATCTTTGACAAAGGAGGCAAGAATATACAATGGAAAAAAGACAGCCTCTTCAGTAAGTGGTGCTGGGAAAACTGTACATTTACGTGTAAAAGAATGAAATTAGAACATTTCCTAACACCATACACAAAAATAAACTCAAAATGGATTAAAGACCTAAATGTAAGGCCAGACACTATCAAACTCTTAGAGGAAAACATAGGCAGAACACTCTATGACATAAATCACAGCAAGATCCTTTTTGACCCACCACCTAGAGTAATGGAAATAAAAACAAAAATAAACAATGGAACCTAATGCAACTTAAAAGCTTTTGCACAACAAAGGAAACCATAAACAAGACCAAAAGACAACGCTCAGAATGGGAGAAAATATTTGCAAATGAAGCAACTGACAATGGATGCTTCTTTATTTGGGCCCTCACAACACTCAAGTCAAGTCATGTTTAATTTATGACAATTACTGGATGTCAGTTTAGTTAGCTGTTTATACATCTGTCTCCCCAAGTAGAATGAGAGTGCTTGGCGGGACACTCATTCATCCCAGCCCTGTATCCCTAGCCCAGTGCTTGGCACCCAGTAAAGTTTCAGTAAATTTTAGCCGGAGGACTAAATAAATCCCACTGCAGTATTGTTCAGCTTAAAATTATATACTGAACCAGCATTTTTTCCACAAATAGTGCAGAACCACAAGACCTCTTTATGTCAATTATGTTCTCATTTTCCTGTATATCCAATGGTACTGTTTTATCATAGAATGAAACTTTGTAAGTTCCATTATTTTTAACTCTATGCTCAATTTTAAAATATGCGTTTGAAGCTCAATTAGAGATCTATAAATCAAAAAATGTTTAAAGATATTATTTAGAAAATCAGCAACCTTGCATTAGTGATTCACGTTCACTGAATTATTGGTTTGGGAGCATAGCTTTCAAATGCGAAATAAATCGCGAGTGTCTTCAGTGAATGTATTGGGCAGATTGTGACGTTGCTAAATATAAACTTGACTGGGACTGTGGTGATGTGTTTGAAACATTTCCACCATGATTATCTTTCTTTTTTGGGGGGAAGTGGGTTAATTGCTTTTAATAAGCATCCAGTTTACTGCTTTATCAGCCCTTTTGCTTCTCAGTTTTACTACTAACACTTCTGCTAAAACTCTTTCCAGAGGCTAAAATATGTCTGCATACATCCAGTATGTTTAACGTATACCACAGGATGAGATTAGGATATTACAGAAGCAGGACTGTGAAAAGAATTTAGAAAAGTAAATTTTTTCTGGTTGGCCTGCCTTAATAAATATGGGTAACTCAGTAGATGATTGTACTGCAGTAAGTATGCTAAAAGATAACTCTGAGTCAGACAGTGACACAGGCTATGAGACTCTTGACCCTCATGATGGAGGCCTCAATTCATTAGCCAACTTGAATTCGGTCAAGGAAAGAATAGGCTCCCACAAAAGTGAAATTCTCCTTAATGAGCTGTTAATTGTTTACAGGCAACGGAAGTTGCCTGATGATATTTCTTCTAATTTTACTAATGTATTCCTGGCTCTGCTGCTCTGATGGCCTCAGGCAAACTCTATCATAAAAATGCAGGTGTGCTTAGCAGGTATAATAAAAGTATAATAAAAGTGCAGATGTGCATAGCAGGTTTGTCAGTTGATATGCTCATATCAGCTTAAAAGGACTTCACATTTCTATAAATTAAGAAATGAATCACTACTGCACTGATTCTCTGATTGCCCTCTCTTCATCATTTTCTCTGCAGGCCCAGACTGACTAGGCTCTTTTACAGGAGCTGGAGATGACTCATTAACCTACATTACTTTGTCTCACAGATGGCATCATTTTATCTTATGCACAAAGAGACTGACAAGTGACATCGTTGCATTGATTTTATTGTATTAGGCTATGGAGAGCACTGGATGCGATGAATAGTTATCTGGGACCAGAGTTTGCATCTGGGACTTGGTGCTCTGGTAGGATAGAGGGAGATTTTTTAAAAGGGCATATAGAGGGTGGAAAAGGAGAAGTTAAGAGAGAGTGTACCCCTTCTATAAGCAAGATATTATTTTCTATACATCAGGGAATACTGAAGACCCATAGATTGTTCTCAGGCTAATCTAGTCATTTGGCACTAAGAAGTGGTTTTTAAACTGTGCTAAAACTGTTGACCCAAGGTTTTTCAATTCCTGCCCATAGTTACAGACTTGCTGGTAATTTTCATTAACCAAGGGACCTAGGGATGCTGTAGGGCTGAGCTAATGATTGGCTTCTTGCCAATGCTGAAATGATAGGGCAGCAAGTTCCACTATTAAGTCAAATATGAGATAAGAATTCTCTAAAATGTACATGTGTGTGTGTGAGTGTGTGCATGTGTGTGTTTATATGTATGCTTTTCTTTAGTCCCTGATTGCAAGTGTGGAAGGAGTGGGAGTATGTGGAAATTCAGAAGAAATACAAGTTTTATCTGATCATGTAGGATGAGTCAAGAATAATTTTGTACTTTGTTCTGGCACATTCAGGGGAGAGAAAACTGTCAACTGGGTAGAATCCTCTGTCTATTTCTTCTGTCAGAAAGCTATATTTTTTGTTATAGGTACCTGCTGTTGTGAGAATGGAATCATCAAAGTTGTTTTTATATGAAAAGGGCTCATTACACTCAGCAAAGCATGCAAATACCAGTGTAATTTACTATCATAGCCAGTAATGACGTGTTCTTTTAAGGAATTTAATGCCACCTGTTAAAACTCAGGTTTTCTAGACCAGAGCCAGAGATACTTTCTTGCTAGTGCATCAGGCATTAATTTTACTCTCACAAGATATATCCCATATATTTCTGGGTGCAAGAAATATCCCATTATTTTCTAAACCAAATTAAATCTGACATGAAGTCCCTCTTATGGGGGCCATGGGAGGGATTTAATGTCACTCATTATGGGATCTCACTTCCCACAAAGCCTTGTGGGAAGGCTTTGGGGTGTTATGCAATCCAGAGTTTGAGAAAGTCCCTCATTGACTTGGTACATGAGGGTCCCAAGCCTTCATTTTCCACTGGGGGTTGTGGTACTGCTTCTTCTCTGACTGACTTGGGCACAGGGTTTGGGACTGGGATGGAAGGAATAGTGTAGTCATTGTCTAGATGGAACTCACCTGAGGTTCCATCTCTTCCCTATCAACTCTCAGGGCTTAAAAGCATATGTTCCAGCTCTTTGGGGACCACAGAAAGCACAGTCATTTTCCAGTCTTGGAAACTCTCTCATAGACCCAGGATCAGCTATTTCGCCTGCCTGTCTCTCCAAGCACTTCTCTCCATCCTGTCTCTCTTTGGGATGATTTTGCATATTCCCTTCCCAGTGGACCTTTAGAGACACAAGTTTGCCACTCTCTCCAGTGGGAGAGTGGGGCAGGAAATATTGAAATCGGTCTGTATCATTCAAATTACCTCATCCTGATAGCAGTAGTTTCATGAACTCAAGAACAATGGCTCCTATCACTGCAAAGTGAAGAATTGTTCGTGTAGTTGTGTCTATTGTTGATTAACAAATCATGAGGACAGAGAGGCAGACTGTGTCTCAGACTAAAAGCTCTTTGAGACTAACATTCCCCAGGTATGGCTCCATTGCATCACTCCCCTCCTTCAAAAAACTGTGTTTCTCCTGAAACAGACTCACAGACATGGAGAACAGACTTGTGGTTGCCAAGGGGGAGGGGGGTGGGGAGGAAAGGATTGGAAGTTTAGCAGACTCAAACTATTATATAGAGGATAGATAAACAAGAAGGTCCTACTGTATAGCACAGAGAGCTATATTCAATATCCTGTGATAAATCATAATGGAAAAGAATATAAAAAAGAATATGTGCATATATATGTATAACTAAATCACTTTGCTGTACAGTAGAAATTAACACAATATTTTAAATCAACTATACTTCAGTAAAATAATTTTTTTTAAAATGAGTGTTTCTCATTGACTATCAAAATAAAACTTTTCTCACCTCTTCAACGTAGTCTCAACTTACCTTTTCAGTTTTGTCTCCTGTCCATACTTCATACTCAGGCAAAATGGACTCTGTTATCTGAACATTTCGATATCTGGTCGGTATCACCTGCAGGCCTTTGTTATTCCTCGTTTGACTCAAATTCCCTCCCTTTGTATCTGCCTTTTGAGAGCCTACTCATTACTCAAAGTTCAACCCAGATGCTATTTCCTTCAAGGATTCTTTCCTGATTCCTTTGATTTGAATTTCTTTCTTTCTCCTTTGAACCTGAGAACATTTCGTTTGTCCTTTTCTTTCTATAATTCTCATATTCTTACACTGTAGACTGCAGTTGATTATATTTTTGCTCTAGCTTTTCAGTTAGATTGCACATTTCCTGATGGCAGACACTGTGACCAAGGGCTGACAGATTTCCTAGCATAGTGCCTTGAGAAGCTAGACATGCAACAATTAATTTCAAAATTAGTACATCATATCCCGAGCTATTTTTAGGTTAGACATTGTTTTCTCTTTTCTCTCACAGTGCCTCCAGATGTTTGTGGCTCTAGCTGTTTTTATACATGTGAATTTCTCTCTCCAGCATTTTTACACCTTGGCCTCCTGCAGAATAAACACATATCTAGCTGTTTGTTCCTGTTTTTTTTTGTTTGTTTGTTTGAGCTTTCCTTGTAGTTTCTGTTCTGATTTATTACTGACAAACCATTTCTTTGTCCCTTTTGCTATGTTTCTCTTGGATATCATTCAATCGTAATAGAATAGAAGAGGTAATGCTAGATGGCACATTTATCTAACTTTTTAAAAAGTTGATGGAAACTCTAGGCATTACAAGAATAATTCTAAAACAAACAAGCAAACAAAATAAAATTGCAGCTTTTTCTTTAAAAAGTAGAAGGGGGGACTGTTCCAAAATAGAAGGAGCTTATTTTTACCTTTGTAAATGTTGGGTCCCCTGTTTTTCATACTATTCACTTCCACCTTGTAAACTCCTACACATCCTTTATAAACCAGGTCAAGTAACTTTTTTAGTAAAGTTAGTTCCACTTGGTGTGTGCCACTACTCTACCTTCTACTAATATCAAATATAACATGTATCACATTGTGCTGTCCCTTTAAAATACTCCTCACTATTTTTTAAAAATTTATTTTATTCAAGTATAGTTAATTTACAATGTTGTGTTAATTTCTGCTGTACAGCGGAGTGATTCAGTTATACCTACATATATATTCATATTCTTTTTCATATTCTTTTCCATTATAGTTTATCACAGGATATTGAATATAGTTCCCTGTGCTGTGCAGTAGGACCTGTTCTTTATCCATTCTATATATAATAGTTTGCATTTTCTAGTCCCAAACTCCCAATCCATCCCTCCCCTACCTCCCCTCCCCTTGGCAACCATGACTCTGTTCTCTATGTCTGTGAGTCTGTTTCATAGATAAGTTCATTTGTGTCATATTTTAGATTCCACATAAAGGTGGAATCATATGGTATTTGTCTTTCTCTTCACTTAGGATAATAATCTCTAGATCCATCCATGTTGCTGCAAATACTCCTCACTATTGTAATGAATTATTTTTTGAATCTTCCTTAAACACAGACATTTGCATTAGCCTATGATTCCATAGGGCAGGTAACATTTCTCTTTCTCAGTTAAAATCTCAAGTGCTTGCCTTTTAGTAGACTATTCATAACAGTCTGTTGCATAAGATGTGCAAATATTTCTTTTGTTTGTTTACATACTTTTCTTCCCTATTCATCTATGCAGTGACTATCTTCATTTTTGTCCTATGCCCAGAACCTAGTTCAGCACTTAAAACATAGAGGACACTTAGTAAATGTTTGATAAAGGATACATTAGTGAATTACAAGGTATGTATATCAGGTGCACAATAGTTCCTGCACCAGAGTCTTTGCTCTACAAAGACGTGGTTGGACGCAACTCCTTTTTGTTTCTTTCCAGACCTTAACATAGTACCTAATGAATTGATGGTACTCAATAAGATGAAAGAACCCCTAATTCTAAATTCTAATGCTGACTTGCTCTGTATCTCAGTAAATCATTTGCTTAGTCAATAAATATCAACTGAATGTTTTCTGAGTGGAAGGCATTCTACCACCTTTTAAATTTTCCTATGTTTCAGAAATGGAGGAAACATTTTCTAGATTTTGTATAGTCTGGGATATTAGGGAGTATTGAGGATAATATTAGCAATATTTTGAAGGTAGGGAAAGTGAAATAAACAGTGAACTTGGAGTAACCTGAGTATTTTGGTTAATTTCATATTTATGATAGTTAAATGTTGCCATATACAAGACACATGGTTTCCATTTCTCAAAGCATTAAAATAAAATAGCCCTAATACTATGGTGAGTGCATTTTTTGTTGTTAATTTGGAAGGTTTTCCGGTTCTTGGAATACCTCTGAGGAGTGATGGAATTGGATGATTCCTCTTCAGCTTGATTCTCAATCTATAAACCTGGCATGTGTAATCTTGGGAAGACAAGTCCTTGTTTTTTCTGAGCCAGTAAGGCTTTAACCTAATGTACTGTTGTGAGACCCTCCATGTAGCAACCTTGCCCAAGCATGTTATCCAGAAGAAGCCAGTCCATACTTTTGGCCAATGCATAGCCTTTGACTGCTTGGGTAGATGGCTAACTATCTTAGAAGCCTCTATACAATAAAAAGGGAGAAAAGGGGTGGGATACATAGACATCTGAGCCCTTCTGTGAAAAGGGGTCTGTTAATGTTTAAAACTCATGCTGTGAAAAGCTGAAGAACCAAAAATTGTGTAAAAAAAGTGGGCTCACATACCAAAAGAAAAGATTTCTGTTTGGACACTACAAAACTTCCAATGTTGTGCCATTAATCACTCCAACACTTTGCTTTATACAAAACTAAAAGTCACATGTCATGATCCTAATATGCTGAAGAGGGAGGAAGGGAGAGAATGTTAAACATAATCATTATGCAAAAACTAACTTTATAGAAGGGATAATGAACATTTATGATCATCCAGAGACAGAACCCCTGGTGAGAATGAGACAGTGCTAAATGCATGCTAAACAAATAATAGGTGCAGAATCTTGATTTAATATCATTTAAAAATATACCTGAGTGATGCCAAATGAGCATCTAACTATGAAATATCATTTACATGTAACACAAAGAGTGTGAGCCTTATTTGTAACTGCATTTACATTGCAAACACAGAGGCCCAGTATTTCAGTAATGAAAAACTTGTTAACCTGTCTGGATAATATACCCGTTTTAATTAATTTTATTGTATTTCATACATTTGTTAAAATATATGTGGAAAAATGTTCAGGATTAGAATATATTTAAAATCATCAAATGCACCAAATGAAGCCAGTATAATTTTCTGGGTTTCAGTCAAATCCAAGGAGAGATTTTTGTTTTTGATCTAATTCCTTAGAAGTTGAAATAATGAAGTATACAATATGTAATATTTCCATAAGTGATCATGCCTCTGTTAACCTTATAACAGAACTAAATATTAAAATGTGGATGCTTACTGAGGAGATTAAATATGCTTTTATTTTAAGACTGTAGTGAAATTAATCAGAATTTGAATATTATTCTGACCTTGATATAATGATAGTATCTGAACACAATATAAGCCATCAACATTCTTTTCATCTTGTATTTTTAGTTTTTTATTATTGAAAAGAAATGAAATTTGAAATTAAAGCAATGTATTAGTAAAGCTTATTCATTCTGGTGAGAGCCCCAAGCTACATAGATTCTGGTTTTGCCATTAGCTAATATATGGCTTTGAATAAGTCTCTTCAGGTCCTCAATTTCTTCATTTGTAAGTTTACTCTTGAAATACCAATGTCATAATTCTAAATACATGAGAAGATTAGGGCTCTGCTTTCCTGACAGTACTTAAAGAGGGGTAGGAACATCTTATGCAAAAAGATGGACGGGGGCTTCACTGGTGGCGCAGTGGTTGCGAGTCCGCCTGCCGATACAGGGGACATGGGTTCATGCCCCAGTCCAGGAAGATCCCACATACTGCAGAGCGGCTAGGCCCGTGAGCCATGGCTGCTGAGCCTGCACGTCTGGAGCCTGTGCTGCAAACAAACAAACAAACAAAAACCAAACCAAACCAAAACAAAAAAAGATGGGCGGGTACTTTACCTGACTAAATTTTTCTTGAAAGTCAATGATGCTGAAAACTCAGCCTCTGTGCACCAGTGCCTAATCAAATCTTGGAGACAGAGTTTTGGGTGAAGTTGAAAAGAATGGCTTTATTGCTTTGCCAGGCAAAGGGGGACATGGCGGGCTCCTGCCTCAAAAACTGTGTATCCCAATCCAGGACGATTGGTGAGGAGTTGTATAGCAATGGTTCAAGGGTGGGGTTGCTGATAAGGATTAGGGTGTGTGCAGAGCCTGCACTCCTTTAATCTAGTCTCAGGTAATCTCTTGATGAGCTTCTCTGGTTCCTTTAATCAGGCCTCAGGTGGTCTTCTCTGGAATGAAGATGCTAACATCTTCCATTTGTTGGGGGTTTTAGTTCTATAAAGAACTCAAAGATAATGTTATGTGTATCCTTTAAGGTGGAACCAGGACCCTGCCCCAAGGCTGCACTATTGTTTTTGGCTACTCCTCCCTTGTCTCTGCATCCCCTCACTTCCTTGATTAGCAATTGTTTGAACCTGACATTTGGAACTCAGAGAAGGTCATGGAGGCTGAATAAAGCCTATTTCCTACAAACAAGAAACAGGGGACACAGAAAGGATTTGTACCCTGGAGCCCTACAGGTTCCTGCTCAGTTTCAATAAGAACAGATGTTTGGTGGTTAGATGTTTGCCCTGCCATACAGATGGGGCCACTTAGATAAACTTTCTCTCTGGTAATAATTCTTTTTCTGGGAAAAATCCCCAATTTAAATTTTTCTAGGTAGTTAGGGAGGGGCAATAGTTTCTCTTAAACCCACAGGGTCTCAGTTGCCTTTAAACTCAATCCTCATACCAAACTCACACATCCTGGGGAGGCCTGTTCTGAACCCCTGCAATACCTTATCATTACCCAAATATTTCATCCTTTTTATGTTATGAATATTCAAAGGAATATTTCTTTAAAGTCTCTTGGTGATCTTCAGTGATAATTTTAAAACAAACATCACTAGTTCCTTTTGCTTTGTTTCTTGTATAAAAAAACTGAGCTCCAAAATAGGAAATATGTTTGTTTTTAACCACTGAAAGATATTTTAGAAGTTTATCTGCCTATTAAATATTACCAGTTGACATTCAGCATAACCCAAAATGTAACACTATTTTCTTCAGAGGATAGAAGATAGCTCAATTTACTGGGCACCGTTTAACAGTGGCATAACTAAGGTGCAGCCAGGTCAGAATGCTTACTAATTAGGACAGATTCCTGACTGTCCATTTCACTTGTGCAACACCCACTAAAATCACCAGGAATCTTGCAGCAACTCAGTTTTCTCATGTAGCTCTCAGATCTTAAAAGTATAGAAGACCTTAATCAGCATGTAAATGTTGTATTTTCATAAAAAGAGGAAGAATTTGTACATCCTCAAAATAATTCTCTATGGACCCTTACATATGAGGAACCACCAAAATTATTTAACCAAATTGAAGACCACAACCTAAACAAAGAGAAATTACAGTCTCATCTCTGCCTTGGCCTTGGACCAGGTCTCCATCAGCAACGCTAAGTAGAGGATTGGAGTTTTTCTTGAGATATCTTTATGTTTGAAGCAGAAGTAAAAAATGATCTTTGTTATTTAAATATTTATCAGGTCTCTTAGGATGAAAGTAATATTTTGGTGGTAATAACAATGTTACCTTCATAAATTGGAACATAAAAATAACAAAATTGAGCATGCCTTTTGTTGAACTACTCTGTATGTTTCTTTGTGCATGTTTACATGTATATATATATATATATATATATATATATTTAAGTTCAAATTACAGTTATGCTTTATTTAAGAAACACACACTTTAAAAAAAGTTTATGGGACTTCACTGGTGGTCCGGGGTAAAGAATCCGCCTTACAGTGCAGGGGGCATAGGTTCGATCCCTGGTTGGGGAAGTAGGATCCCCCATGCCATGGGGCAACTAAGCCGGTGTGTCACAACTACTGAGCTTGTGTGCCTCAACTAGAGCCCGTGTGCCACAAACTAAGGAACCCGTGCACCACAACTAGAGAGAGAAAACCCGCACACCACAGCTAGAGAGAAGCCTGCAGGCCACAATGAAAGACCCCACGTGCCACAACTAAGACCCGATGCAGCCAAAAATAAATTTAAAAAAAATTATGAAGAATTTTCTTACTGAGTCTTTTTAAAAAGTAGCAGGTGACAAAGTTTTTACACAGGATTATTAAATTAAATTGTTCCTATATAAAATATCGTCCCTAAAATCCTAGCTAGATGACTGACAGGGAAGGGATTTTGCTTTTCTTTAGGACTTAGATATTCACCTCTTTCTGATTGATTGAGTTTTTTTTTCTTTTTTTGGTTGTTGTTGTTTTTGTTATTTATTTTTTTAATTTCTCAAGATAGAAATACTGTATAGCTTTTGTTACATTTGTGCCTTGGGAAAAGAAAGTGTATTCGTTTCCTAGGGCTGCTTTAAAAAAGTACCCAAAACTCACAACAGAAATGTATTGTCTCACAGTTCTGGAGGTTAGAAATCCAAAATCAAAGTGTCAACAGGGTTGGTTCCTTCTGAGAGCTGTCAGGGAGAATCTGTTCCATGCCTGTCTCCTACTTTCTGGTTTTCTGGCATCACTCCAATCTCTGTCTTCATCTTCACATAACATTTCCCTTACGTCTCTGTCTCTTCATATCATCTTACCTCTGTGCACATCTGCCTCTGTGTCCAAATTTACCCTTTTTACAAGGAAATAGTCATATTGGATTAGGACCCACCCTATTGATCTCATCTGAATTTGATCAGCTGCAAAGACCTTATTTGCATATAAGGTTACATGCACAGGTATTGGGGGCTTAGGACTTCAGATCTTTGTGGGGGAACACAATTCAACCCATAACAAATGGAAAGTTGAAATCTGAAATTAGAGGAAAAACAAAAATGAAAAGGGAGGACATTTTGGTGACAGACATACATGAGTTGAACAGAGATAACCAGAATGTGCCATGTTGGATTCTGAACTACTCTGATAAATACTGAACCACAAATCCAGAATGTTTAGATAAGGTAGGCAAGAGCAGGTACCTACTGAAGGTTTAGCTAGATGAAGGGCCAATATTCCAAAAGGATGAAGAGTCAGTGCAGTATTCATGGACATGGTGATCTTAGAATACAGATTGTTCTCTGCATTATTTTATTTTGCCTGTTTTGAACATATGTGTTCATCGTTACCAAAAGGAGCTCAGATTTCTATAGTGGATTTTGCTGTTTATTGGAACTGGAATATAAATGATCAAATAGATGCTAGGGAACTCTATACAGCCTTTAAAGAAAAAAAATCTATTGTAATAAATTACCCTGCTACAAGAATCCAGCTAATATTCACTCCCCCACCACCCGAAACTGGCCTGATATGAAGTGATGTACTAGTCCCCAGTTTCAGAGTATACTAGACAAAAGTATTTTAATTAAAGTTTGGAGATACATTGTTAGTTAGATTTAAGTATGATTGGTATAAAATAAAAAAGATTTATAGTTATTTATTTATACCCTAGGCTGGTTGCTTTAAAAAGTGCTCAATTATAATTATTTAATTTACTTATAAATATATTAGCTATGATTGTATTAATTTAATTTAATTTACTAGGTAATCTCATTTAAATCTCATTTAATTCCTTTTTTTTTAGGAATTTTGCTTTTTTTTAAATTTGTATTTATTTATTTACTTATGGCTGTGTTGGCTCTTCGTTTCTGTGTGAGGGCTTTCTCTAGTTGCGGCAAGTGGGGGCCACTCCTCATCACGGTGCACGGGCCTCTCACTATTGCGGCCTCTCGTTGCGGAGCACAGGCTCCAGACACGCAGGCTCAGTATTTGTGGCTCATGGGGCTAGTTGCTCCGCGGCATGTGGGATCTTCCCAGACCAGGGCTCGAACCCCTGTCCCCTGAATTGGCAGGCAGATTCTCAACCACTGCGCCACCAGGGAAGCCCCTAATTCCTTTTTTTATTGTGAATATTTTTTTTATTAGTTTCTGCTTTATAACAAAGTGAATCAGTCATACATATACATCTGTTCCCACATCCCTTCCCTCTTGCATCTCCCTCCCTCTCACCCTCCCTATGCCACCCCTCCAGGCGGTCACAAAGCACCGAGCTGATCTCCCTGTGCTATGCGGCTGCTTCCCACTATCTATCTACCTTACGTTTGGTACTGTATATATGTCCATGCCTCTCTTTCGCTTTGTCACAGCTTACCCTTCCCCCTCCCCATATACTCAAGTCCATTCTCAGTAGGTCTGTGTCTTTATTCCTGTTTTACCCCTAGGTTCTTCATGACATTTTTTTTTCTTAAATTCCATATATATGTGTTAGCATACGGTATTTGTCTTTCTCTTTCTGACTTACTTCACTCTGTATGACAGACTCTAGGTCTACCCAACTCATTACAAATAGCTCAGTTTCGTTTCTTTTTATGGCTGAGTAATATTCCATTGTATATATGTGCCACTTCTTCTTTATCCATTCATCCGATGATGGACACTTAGGTTGTTTCCATCTCTGGGCTATTGTGAATAGAGCTGCAATGAACATTTTGGTACATGTCTCTCTTTTTTTTTTTTTTTTTTTTTTTGCAGTACGCGGGCCTCTCACTGCTGTGGCCTCTCCCATTGTGGAGCACAGGCTCCGGACGCTCAGGCTCAGTGGCCATGGCTCATGGGCCCAGCCACTCCGCGGCATGTGGGATCTTCCCGGACCAGGGCACGAACCCGTGTCCCCTGCATTGGCAGGCAGGCTCTCAACCACTGCGCCACCAGGGAAGCCCCATGTCTCTTTTTGAATTATGGTTTTCTCGGGGTATATGCTTAGTAGTGGGATTGCTGGGTCATATGGTAGTTCTATTTGTAGTTTTTTAAGGAACCTCCATACTGTTCTCCATAGTGGCTGTACCAATTCACATTCCCACCAGCAGTGCAAGAGTGTTCCCTTTTCTCCACACCCTCTCCAGCATTTATTGTTTGTAGATTTTTTGATGATGGCCATTCTGACTGGTGTGAGATGATATCTCATTGTAGTTTTGATTTGCATTTCTCTAATGATTAATGATGTTGAGCATTCTTTCATGTGTTTGTTGGCAGTCTGTATATCTTCTTTGGAGAAATGCCTAGTTAAGTCTTCTGCCCATTTTTGGATTGGGTTGTTTGTTTTTTTGCTATTGAGCTGCATGAGCTGCTTATAAATTTTGGAGATTAATCCTTTGTCAGTTGCTTCATTTGCAAATATTTTCTCCCATTCTGAGCGTTGTCTTTTGGTCTTGTTTATGGTTTCCTTTGCTGTGCAAAAGATTTTAAGTTTCATTAGGTCCCATTTGTTTATCTTTGTTTTATTTCCATTTCTCTAGGAGGTGGGTCCAAAAGGATCTTGCTGTGATTTATGTCATAGAGTGTTCTGTCTATGTTTTCCTCTAAGAGTTTGATAGTGTCTGGCCTTACATTTAGGTCTTTAATCCATTTTGAGTTTATTTTTGTGTATGGTGTTAGGAAATGTTCTAATTTCATTCTTTTACACGTAAATGTACAGTTTTCCCAGCACCACTTACTGAAGAGGCTGTCTTTTTTCCATTGTATATTCTTGCCTCCTTTGTCAAAGATAAGGTGACCATATGTGCATGGGTTTATCTCTGGGGTTTCTATCCTGTTCCATTGATCTATATTTCTGATTTTGTTCCAGTATCATACTGTCTTGATTACAGTAGCTTGGTAGTATAATCTTAAATCCAGGAGCCTGAATCCTCCTGCTCTGTTTTTCTTTCTCCAGATTGCTTTGGCTACTCAGGGTCTTTTGTGTTTCCATACACACTGTAAAATTTTTTGTTCTAATTCTGTGAAAAATGCCATTGGTAGTTTGATTGGGATTGCACTGAATCTGTAGGTTGCATCTCCAAAATATATAAGCAGTTCATACAATTCAATATCAAAAAACAAGCAACCCAATCCAAAAATGGGCAGAGACCTAAATAGACATTTCTCCAAAGAAGATATACAGATTGCCAACAAACACATGAAAGCATGCTCAACATCACTAATCATCAGAGAAATGCAAATCAAAACCACAATGAGGTATCACCTCATACTGGTCAGAATGGCCATCATCAAAAAATCTAGGGGCTTCCCTGGTGGCGCAGTGGTTGAGAGTCCACCTGCCAATGCAGGGGACATAGGTTCGTGCCCAGTCCCGGAAGATCCTACATGCCACAGAGCGTCTAGGCACATGAGCTATGGCCACTGAGCCTGTGCGTCCAGAGCCTGTGCTCTACAGCGGGAGAGGCCACAACAGTGAGACGTCTGCGTACCACAAAAAAAAAAAAATCTAGAAACAATAAATGCTGGAAAGGGTGTGGAGATAAAGGAACTCTCTTGCATTGTTGGTGGGAATGTAAATTGATACAGCCACTATGGAGAACTATGGAGGTTCCTTAAAAAACTAAAAAAAGAACAACCATATGACCCAGCAATACCACTCCTGGGCATATACCCAGAGAAAACCATAATTCAGAAAGAGACAGGCACCCCAATGTTCATAGCAGCACTATTTACAATAACCAGGACATGGAAGAAACCTAAGTGTCCATCGACAGATGAATGGATAAAGAAGATGTGGCACATATATACAATGGAATATTAAAATAGTAATTTTATTAGTTTTCGAAATTAAAGTATAGGACATTTTTATTTCAATTTAAATTTCTGTTAAACTTTATGCTTTGTAGTTCTAACACAGACCTCTATCACTACTTCCTGGCAATATATTCTAAATCTGGGGAAAAATCAGATTGGAAAGAAAGATCTCATAAAAATTGAAAGTATACTCTAAAACTATTGACCGCAACATCACAGCATGGGTAAAAATGGATGCATATTTCACAATCTCAGCTGAAGTAGATATAACCATGTCTCATACTTGACTGAAATATATTGGTGGCCTTTGAGGGTAATAATAAACATTAACAATCAACAGAAATATCCCAATCTCTTTATGTAGTAAATATTAAAGTTTTTGACTGTGGGTAATCAGCATGACATTTTGCAACTTTAATCATTAGTTCAAGTTCAAAGCAATATTCCTCCAAATTGTTGTCTGTCTTCAACTCCTAGTGGAGTTTCCCTGTGGAAGAAGATAGTCTTTGAAGTCACCAAAGCTCTATGGTAGTCATTTATATTTAACAAAACAGAAATCACCAATGCCACTATCTTTGCAAGCTTTATTTAAATCCTTAGACATCTTCTTTTTCCCAAGTTCTAAATGAACAATGTGCTACCAACTTAACTAAATAATAGGGTATGTTGTCATGAATTGTCAAGTAGCTGAAGTACCTTTAGTGGAAAGCAAGTATTGTTCTATTGCCTGTACTAGCTTAAGAGTACGGTACAGAAAATCAATCAACATATTCCCAGAGCTGGGACTAACTCACTGTGTGACTTTAGGAAAACTACCTTCTCAGGTTCTCAGGCTACTCATTTGTGAAATGAACAGGTTGGACAAATTAATCACTTAAGTTCTTTTCAGTTCTAATATTCTATGACTCTATGGTTCAGTGTTTCAACTTGATTGGTGGCCTTTAAGTAATAATGAGAATTAATCTCTCTCAATTCAGAATTTCATCCTTTGATCATAACATAAAACACAGGGGAACCACACAAAACAAATGTATAGTTTAATGAATTATTGTGAGGGGAGCAGGTGTATAACCACCACCTGGTTCAAGAAATAAAACATTGGCAACTGCCCCATGAGCCCTTTCATGTGCCGCATCCCAGTATCAACTTGATCCTTCCTTCTCCTCAAAGTAACCACTATCTTCACTTTTCAAATAATTGCTTCCCTTGCATTCATAGAATTCAATGGTTATTTTTTACTTTATAAATCAACTTTATTGAGGTATAATTTGCATACAATAAAATGCACTTACCATTAAGTGTTTGATTGCTTTTAAGGAATATATACACTCATGTAACCAGCAGCCAAGTCAAGATGTAGAATATTTATTTCAATTAACCCTAATTGTTTCTTTTTGTCCCTTTGCATTCAGTTCACATCACTCCTCCATTCTTAGTCCCAGGCAACCTCTGTTCTTTTCGAGCACATTCTATGTGGAAGTCACTGTGTTTCAGAGAGTGAGATAATGGATACATACAGGCTTTTCCATCAAGTAATTTATAAGACAATTGCCATTTCTATTTTGCTCACCAGTATATCACCAAACACAAGTAGAGTGCATGGCAATAGTAAGCACTCAATAACTATCTATAAAATGAAAAGTCAAGGAGTATACAGATAAATACACAGCAGAATGTTACAAAAACTACAAGAAAGACACAAACAAACGTTCTATGACATAAAATACAGGAAAGGTTTGAGGTAAGGCTGGAGTAATAGATTGAGACTTATATAGTGAATGGCTTTGAAAATCATTCTCTTTTCCTTTATTTCTAGGTAGTGAGACAATCACTGAAGTTTTTGGACAGGGGAGTGATGTAATTACATTTGTATAATACTTCAGGAAAGTTAAGTTTGTGGCAGTGTATAGGATACATCAGAAAGGAAGATATAGTTGGCAAAGACCAGTAAGGAGATAATTATGGTTGCCCAGACATGAAGTAATGAGAGACTGAACGGGGGGTTGTAGCAGGAGAGGACTTTGTGAAGATACACTCTACAGACCATTGTTCCTACCATACAAAAGTCTTCTCCATTGAGTGGCCATTTTCTTCTTCAACTAGAAGAATACTGGATAAAACTATGAACATTTTGCTGATTCAGTAGTTTTACATCTATAGTGCATATCTAATTTCTTAACAAAAGTATCGACATCATCTTCTATCCTAGCTACATGTGTCACAGAAGTATACCATGACACCCTTGCAGAATCCCCAGGGATTTTCCCTTAAACATAGTGATGAATTCTGAAAAATTTTCATGTGTTTGCCAAAATTTTAAGTTGTGGCATTTCAGAAATTCGTCTCTCCCACTCCCTGAAACAACCTCTTTTTTTCAATCTTGTAAAATCCGAGTAAGTTACTTAACCCTCATGAGTCTCAGATTTTTGGTGTTTTTTTTTTCCATTTATAAAATGCAGATGATATTTTCTACCTTATAAAGCTATTGTTCAGATTAAATAAAATTATTTTTCTAAAGTGCTGAGCCTGCTGAGCAGCATGTTTTGCACATAGGAGAAGCTCAGTAAATCTTAAATACTATTGATATTGATATTATTGGTTTTATCACTGTTAATCCTGTAACAAAACAATTCACAAAACTTCTATTAGTGTGGACACAGCAAGTAAAGAATTTGACGCTGGTAATCCAGTATCCTTGTTCTCAGAATTTAAATTCCCACCATCTATGGAGCTACAGTGTACCTCATAATGATCATTGCCTTTTCTTTAGAGGAAATATATTGGGAGTACTAGTCATAGTTATTAAAAAGCAAAACAAAACATGGTTTACATTTGGAAGAGATAGAAATGAGAATGCTTACATTTTTTTTTCTCTTTTCCCTGCACGTTAGTTCTCTGATTGTCATCTGTTCATTCTCCCCTTTTGTAACAAACAGGAAAACCAGTTTTCTAGAGCCATTTCTTACAACGTTGATTTTTCATGACCAAGGTGGTGGTGGGCTAGCTCAATCTATCTCGTGAAATGTTTAAAAAGTGGGTCAGTTGGAATTCCTCTGAATATAGAAACGCTTTTTGATGAATGAGTTATTTCCTAGAATTTTTTCCAATGTTTGTAATGTTCTCTATGAACCAGAGATAGTTATCATGATTTACTATAGAAAGTCATAGTTTGGGTCCATGCCATGTAAAGAAAAAAGAGAAACAAATAAAAGTAGAGGGAAAAAACCCACTTAGTACAGACAGTCATTAAATTAACATTATTAAATTATATTTGTTTCTTGAATACTATTTTGGAGAATACCAGCTGTGGATAATTTAGAAACATTAGCATGAGATAATTATGCAAACTTTCATGGTCAGTTTCAACTTGCATATGTTAATATTAAATGCAGTTTGATTTATACACATTTATTATAATTTCTTTTGATTTATCAATGACAAAATGAGTGATGATTATCTCGGTAAGGAAAAATAGAAAAAAAAAATAAAATGAAATATACATATTTAATATTCAAAGTCAATATTAACTCTAGTTTCCCCTTTGAGGCTATATGAGAAAGATAAAATGCCACAGTAAAAGCTTGGGGAACTAAATCGTATTAGAGAAGTATATTTAAAGGATAAGTGAGCTCATTTTATAAGAAGCTAATAAAATATCATAGTGGAAAGAAATGTTTCTTCCTCCCCATTGATGTCAATTGTCAGATTAGTTTTAGATTTTAAACCCAAATTTGTTCTTGCTGGTTTTGAAATTTTGTTTAAAGTTGTGAGTCTTTATCTTTCGTTGACCTATGCTGTCACAGATGTGATGCTTTTGATTTCCCTTCCAGCTTATATAATGGAACTTTTCTTTTTGGAACCTGGTAATTTTAAGATTAGAATTCTTTGTTTGAAAGGAACCTACTATTGGCTGACCTCAACCCTTTTCATTTTTGATCTCAGGTTCATCTAAACCCCATGATAGCACCAAGGTCCAAAGTTTTTAAAGATACAAATTTCTTTTATTCCCTATTCTCCTTTAGAGAAAATAACATCAACTAAAAACTCCTTCTGTCTGAAATTCTTCCTCTTTGTGTTCAAGGATAGTTGAAATGGCTCTTGAATCTCTTTATGCAAAGGTGTTATTTCAGTGTCTCAACCCTCTAGTCTTCAGCTTCACTTACAGCAAGTCCATTATTGTTAAAAGGTGATTCATTATTCAATATTAATTAATGTGGAAATTTAGTTTATACATATGTGAAATATTCTGAAATTAGAGATAGAACTTCTAAAACAAAGTTTCTATGGTGGCCTGTAATTTCTGGAAATGGATAAGAGCAAATCACATTAGAAATACAGAGTTTAAGGTTTTAAAAATAGTATTATCTATATATATATATATTTTTTTTTTAAATCAAAGAACTTGCAAATAGGAAAGCAGGAGTAAATCAGTGCATCAGTGACCCAGAAACTTGAGGCAGGTAATTCTCCTGGAATTCAGTCCACTGGAACAAAAGGAAATATAAGAGAAAATGTAATAGACATAGAACATAGATTCACAAGTTCCAAGATCACTATAAATGGCATTCTTTGAATAGAAACAGAGAGAACAGAAGAAAGGAAATACAGAGTAATAAAAGAATACATATATTAATTCCTTTAGTCAACAAATTAGTGCTATGTCCCAGGCACTGTTCCAGACTCAGGAAAACATTAATAATAATATAAGAAAAGCAGACAAAAGTCTCTGCATGCATGGTGCTTACATTCTGCTTGGAAAGACTTACACTAAGCAGGATAAATAAATAAAATATAATGTGTTAGAGTTTGAAAAGTGTTGAGGAAATAAATAAGCAAATAATAAGAATTTGAAATAATGTGATAATTTTTTCATTTTGGATGTGGTGGTCAAGAAAGGCCTCACTGCCCCAGAGACATATGGGCATTGAGGTGAAGTGAGGGTGTGAGCCATGCTGCAGTCTACAGGAAGGGCATCCCAGATAGAAGTAATTATAAGTATAAAGGCCCTTGAGTCAAGAGCATATGAGATATATTCAAGGAACAGAAAGGAGGTTCACTCTGGAGAGAACTAGGGAAGAGTAGTAGGAGGAAATGTCAGAGGAAAAGAAGGACAGCTTGTGTAGTTTTGGTTGTCACAGTAAGAACTTTGATTTACTATGGAAAGCCATTAGAGGTTTTTGAGAAGAGGAGTGACATTATCTGACAGGTGTTTACAGGATCATAGACCATATCTCAACATAATAAAAGCTGTTTATGACAAACCCACTGCCAACATAATACTCAATGGTGAAAAGCAGAAAGCCTTCCTGCTAAAATTTGGAACACGACAAGGATGCCCATTCTTACCACTTCTATTCAACATAGTATTGGAAGTCCTAGCCTAGCCACCACAATCAGACAAGAAAAAGAAATAAAAGGTATCCAAATTTGAAGGGAAGAGGTAAGGTTGTCACTATATGCAGGTGACATGATACTATATATGGGATCTTAGACAACTCTTTCGATTTTTTTTCTTTTTTTTCTATAAAGGGGAAAAGAGATGTAGTCTGGTATCTAAAGGGGAAACCGGGTCAGAGATTTCTTGTGTGTGTAATGGGAGAAGTAACGGTTTGTGTACCAATAGGAATTATTCAATAAAGAAGAAAATTTCATAATAAAAGAGAAGACTATCTGGAACAATGTCCTTGAATGGTGGAGTGAAGATAGGGGCTTATTCACAGGAAGAGGCATAGGCTTGGAGCATGGGCAGTCCATTCATAGAAATAGAAAAGTAGAATATATGGGTAGAGATACTGGTAAGTAGGTAAATGTGGTGGTGAGAATTGATGGAAGTTCTCACCTGGTTATTTTTTTCTCAGTGGAATAGGAAGCAAGGTCATCATCTGAGCATGAAGATGGGAGAAGAGGCACTAAAGGTTTAAGAAAACAGAGCAAGTATAGAATAGTCAACTAGAAATGTTGGAGAGTGAATGTGCTAGGGGAAGTATGTCATGATAACCATTCAGCATTAAAGGCTTACTTGAGGTTAATAGTCATGAATTAAATGTGAGACCATTCAGTATGATTGTGTGTTTTCTACAGCCATGTTCAGGTGCAGGGGTTGCAAGTTTAATAAGCAGCTGGAGAATTTGATTTCACCAAGGTTTTAATCTCATGATCTGAATAAAATGAAGTGAGAAAGTGAGGCATGGGAGGTAAGGGGAGGCATAGGACGGTATATGCACAAGATTCATTACACCAATTGACTTGGGAACTTAAGCTGCATCATGAGTGAAGGACAGATATCAAGGGGGTGATAGCCAGTGCAAAGGGTTAGGACCAAGGTTTGTGGGTCTTAGTTCAACAGAGAGACTGTTAGAGTCAAGGTAGCAGAGGAAGTTGGCTGGAAAGATAAGTGATTGTTAAAAATTGGAATGTTTGAGGCTTCCCTAGTGGTGCAGTGGTTGAGAGTCCGCCTGCCGATGCAGGGGACACAGGTTTGTGCCCCAGTCCAGGAAGATCCCACATGCTGTGGAGCAGCTGGGTCCATGAGCCATGGCTGCTGGGCCTGCACGTCCAGAGCCTGTGCTCCACAATGGGAGAGGCCACAACAATGAGAGGCCCGCGTACCACCAAAAAAAAAAAAAAAAAAAATTGGAATGTTTGAAATTAAAATTATGGAGTAATTTCAGTTATTTTAAATCTAAGGTCAAAGGTGTGACTATGGGATTAAGTGACTGAGGTAGGTTGGAGGAACAGATTATGGGAGGAAAGGATGTCCAGAAACTAAGAGGCCAATTTATTGGAATGATCTTCTAGGTGAATTTTTAAATCTCCAAGAATTATGACAGTTAGTGTTTGAGAGTGACAGTGAGACTGGAGCTAAAGAAATGAAGGAGTGAACTGGGGATGTGCAGACCATTGAAATAAGAGAGTAAGTGGGTGTTTTTATGGGGGAAAAAAGAGTGTGATCTCAAAAAGTCTAGATAATGGTGATGAGGAAGGTGTGCCACTGTCCCAAATCCACCTGTTTGTTCTCTATATCTATAACTCTGTTTCTGTTTTCTTATGTTTGTTCATTTGTTTTATTTTTTTTAGATTTCACATATGAATGAAATCATACAGTATTTGTCTTATTTCCCTTAGCATAATACCCTCTAGGTCCATCCATGTTGCTGCAAATGGCATGATTTCATTCTTTTTTATGGCTAAGATATATTGCATTGTGTGTATATATATGTGTGTGTGTGTGTGTGTGTATATATTTATGTGTGTCTATACACACACATACACCACATCTTCTTTATCCATCCATCTGTTGATGGGCACAGAGGTTGCTATCATATCTTGGCTACTGTAAATAATGCTACAATGAACATAGAGTTGCATATATCTTTTCAAATTAGAGTTTTCATTTTCTTCAGATAAATACCAGGAGTAGAATTGCTGGATCATATGGTAGTTCTATTTTTAATTTTTTTGAGGAACCTGCGTACTGTTTTCCACAGTAGTTCTACCCATTTACATTCCCACCAACAGAGCACTGTTGTTCCCTTTTCTCCACATGTTTGCCAACACTTGTTATTTGTTTTTAGTTTAGTTTTTTTTTTTCATAGTAGCCATTTTGGCAGATGAGAGCCGATACTCACTGTGGTTTTGATTTGCATTCCTTGATGATTAGTGATGTTGAGCATCTTTTCCTCTGCCTGTTGGCCATCCATATGTCTTCTACAGAAAAGTGTTTATTCAGATCCTCTGCCCACTTTTTAATTGGGTTGTTTGGTTTTTTGATGGTAAGTTGTATGAATTCTTTGTATATATTTTGATATTAACCAACCCCTTATTGGATATATCATTTGCAAATATCTTCTTCCATTCAGTAGGTGGTCTTTTTGTTTTATTGACAGTTTCCTTTACTCTGCAAAAGCTTTTTAGTTGATGTTGCCCCATTTGTTTATTTTTGCTTTTGTTTCCCTTGCTTGAGGAGACATATCCAAAAAATTATTACTAACAGCAATGTCAAAGTGTATACTTCCTATGTTTTCTTCTAGAAGTTTTATGGTTTCATGTCTTACATTTGTCTTTAATCTATTTTGAATTTAGTTTTGTGCATGGTGTGAACGAGTAGTCCAGTTTGATTCTTTTACACGTAGCTGTCCAGGTTTCCCCACACCATTTATTGAAGTGTTTGTCTTTTCCCCACTGCATATTCTTGTGTCTTTTGTCATAAATTAATTGAACATAAGTGTGTGGCCTTACTTCTGGGCTCGCTATTCTGCACGACTGATCTATGTGCCTAATTTTATGCCAGTACCATGCTGTTTTGATTACTGTAGCTTTGTAGTATGGTTTTAAATGAGGGAGTGTGATGCCTCCAGCTCTGTTCCTCTTTCTCAAGATTGTTTTCACTATTCAGGGTCTTTTGTGTTTCCATATAAATTTTCAAATTATTTGTTCTAGTTATGTGAAAAATGCCATTGATATTTTGATGGGGATCTCACTGAATTTGTAGATTGCCTTGGGTAGTTTGTCACTTTAACAAAATTAATTATTTTAATCTATGAACATGGTATGTCTTTCCATCTGTTTGTATCATCTTCACTTTCTTTCACAGTGTCTTATGGTTTTCTAAGTACAGGTATTTTATCTCCTCAGTTAGATTTATTCCTAGGTTTTTTTATTCTTTTTGATGCTATTGTAAATGGGATTGTTTTTCCCAATTTCTCTTTCTGATAGTCCATTATTAAGTGTATAGAAATGAGACAGGTTTCTGAATATTAATTTTGTATCCTGCAACTTTACCGAATTCACTGATGAGTTCTAATAGTTTTTTGGTGGTGTCTTTAGGATTTTCTATAGTACCATGTCATTTGCAAACAGTGACAATTTTATTTCTTCCTTTTCAATTTGGATTCCTTTTATTTCTTTTTCTTGTCTGATTGCTGTGGCTAGAACTTCCAACTGTATGTTGAATAAAAGTGGTGAGAGTGGCATCTTTGTCTTGTTCCTTATCTTTTTTTTTTTTTTTCTTTTTGCGGTATGTGGGCCTCTCACTGTTGTGGCCTCTCCCGTTGCGGAGCACAGGCTCCGGATGCGCAGGCCCCGGATGCGCAGGCCCAGCGGCCATGGCTCACGGGCCCAGCCACTCCGCGGCATATGGGATCCTCCCAGACCGGGGCACGAACCCGTATCCCCTGCATCGGCAGGCGGACTCTCAACCACTGCGCCACCAGGGAGGCCCTTGTTCCTTATCTTAGAGGAAATAATTTCAGCTTTTAACTGTTGAGTGTATGTTAGCTGTGGGCTTGTCATATACAGCCTCTATTATGTTGATGTATGTTCCCTCTATACGCACTTTGGTAAGAGTTTTTATCATAAATAGATGTTGAATTTTGTCAAGAACTTTGTCTACATTCATTGAGATGATCATATGATTGTTATTCTTCAATTTGTTAATGTGGTGTGTCACATTGACTGATTTACAGACGTTGAACCATCATTGCATCCTTGGGATAAATTCCACTTGATCATGGTTAGTGATCCCTTTAATGTATTGTTGAATTCAGTTTGCTAATATTTAGTTGAGGGTTTTTGCATCTATGTTCATGACTGATGTTGGTTTGTAATTTTCTTTTTTTTTGTGATATCTTTGTCTGGTTTTGGTATCAGGGTGATGCTTGCCTCAAAGAATGAGTTTGGAAGCATTCCTTCCTCTGCAATTTTTCAGAATTGTTTGAGAAGGATAGTTGTTAACTCTTCTCTAAATGTTTGGTAGAATTCAGCTGTGAAGCCACCTGGTCTTGGACTTTTGTTTGTTGGGAGTTGTTTTATTACTAAGAGGTCACTTTTATTACTGATATTAGTCTGTTCATATTTTCTATTTCTTCTTGGTTATTCCCCCCTTACTCTTTTATTTATCACTGTAAAATGGGGAATATAAAATGTACTGTAGAGGGTGAGGAAATGACAATTCATGTTCTAAGCAGTGGAAACCATGTGCCATACATTTTTCCTCTGGTTAGCTCTTCAAAGATTTTTCCTGAACCTTCAAAGAGGCTTCCCTAGGTGAAGTCTACTTCTCTGTGAGGTGTATTTAGGTGCTTAGTAATAGTTAATCACCTTATCTAGGTGAGTCAGGAGAACTTCAGCCATAATAGCTGAAACAATTCATTCTCTTTTTTCAAAAGATATTCAGTGTGTCTGTGAGGATAAGCAAGAACTAAAAATCATGGCATTTGATATATATCTATATCTATATCTATATCTATATCTATGTCTATAGATCTATAGATATAGATCTATAGATATAGATCTATAGATCTATAGATCTATATCTATAATCTATAGATCTATATCTATAGATATAGATATATCAAATGCTATATCTATATATCTATATCTGTATAGATATAGATATATAGATATAGATATAGATATAGATATACATACATCTGGCTGATTCAGAGAGTTTTTCTAAGGAGTCCACAGCACAGATGGAGAAGGAAGTAAGAGAAAAAATTAACATAGAAGGATTCTGTAATTATATTATGACAGGTTTTATACAAGAGAAGAGCCATGTCGTTTGAAACATCCTTTGAGACAAAACAATACGAGATACAATTGCATGACTATAATTAAGCTTTTGAAATTTATTTTATGGCCTGTCTTTAGGATAAAGTGACCTGAAAAACAGAGATTCAAAAGAATTATACTTTTGTATATGACGTTTCAACTCTTTTAAATAGTCATCTTTAATAAGAAGAACCTAGATATGGCTGAAATCATATTTAGTTGAGATTTTTAGAAGGGTGGTTGTTTCTCAAGTTATGTCTCTCTGCCTCATGATACCTTTCTATGATTAAAACTTGAATAGAATTCTAGACTGAATAGAATACTAGGGCACCTATTGACTCTGTGATCAGCTTCAGTCCCCACTCTTCTTAAAACCATAGGAATAGAATGTCCTAGAAGCCTGCAAAAGATAATTGATCAAAGCTTCAAGCCTTGGCATTCATTCTCCCAATAAAAAGCCTTTTTACGTAACTGAACTTGACAAACTTAAACCTAAGTTCCACTTCACTGCTCCACCTGGAACACTGTTTCACATGTGAATGTGTTTAAGTTGATAGCTGTTAACATCTCAAAACATGATCACTATTTTTTCCCCAAACTCTCTTTTGCTAAGTCCTCTAGATGTCGAGGATGTTTCCTTCCCTCATCCATTTTCACTCTGAGAATTGTTTAAATCTCAGTCTTCAGAGCCTAATGACTACAAATTATCTCCCTTTGCTCCTTCAATAGACTGATTTCAAATGGCCACAAATCTGACAATCAAGGAATTGCCCGAATATAGGTAGATAAGCTAGACCTGTCCAGGAATATTTGTTAGCAATAACGTACTCATAGTATCATTTGTTTCCAAAGATCTATATGTTTGACATATAAATTCTTACATCTTAATATCCTTAGACTTTTAAACAACCTAACCACTTGACCAAGTAATATAGCAGACTGATAATATTGGTGTCTATAAAGCTAAATGTGTAATTTCTAAGTTATCTAGTATTTACAGTAATGACTATTCATTTCCATGTAGACTGTACTCACTGATAAAATAGACACGACAGATCTTAACTTACGTATTAATATCTGTGTATCAAGTCAAATATGGATAGCCCAGTTATCTGTCCACATGAAACTGTTTTGGTTTTCTTTACCTAATATTTTGGGTGTCTACTGAGGAGAAGCATGATGCTAAGCAATGTATAGTCACAGTCTCTCATAATCATTGAACTACTGTATTAGCTTTGAGGTAGGTAATTTATAGAAGAAGCAGCTGAGGCTCAGAGAAATTAAATATCTCATGGAAGGTCACAGAGCTATCCACTGGAAAATCTCAAATAGGAAATGAGATCCAAATCTGTCTTATTTAAGCCCGTGTCTATTCCACTACACCCTTCCTCTGGTCTACTTGATAATTAGAGACTACCAGATTTCTAGTACCAAGGATGATACTGCTAAAACTCTAAATATAACACACATGGACTGGAAAGATGACTCACTTGAAGGCCATGCTTCTATAGACACCCATCAAAGAAAGAGGATAAATTTACTAAATCCAGTCTATGTGAAATGGCAGTGACTGAATTCAGTAGGGTTGCTAGGTAAAATACACCCAGTTAAATTTGAATTTCAGATAAATAAGTAATTTTTTAGTGTAAGGGTGGCCTATGCAATATTTAGGGCACACTTGTATTTTAAAAATTATCCTTTATTTGAAATTAAAATTTAACTGAACATCCTGTATTTTTATTTGCTAAATATTGCAATCCTATGAATAAAGCAATTGTGGTTAGAACTTCCAATTTCAGGGAAGCATTCAGTTGTGTTTTCTATTAGCCTTTTAGAAAAATAGCCTTGATCTAGTACATAGTGATTGGATAATCGCATGAATGTTGTGCTCTGAAGTAGGGAAAGGGTTTTGTTTGAGGTGGAGGGCAATAAATTTAACAATATCCTGAACTTTTGTTCCATGCCGAATACAGTTTCTGAAATTGATTCCTCATATATTATGACACATACAAGGTGGCACTTATTGCACCTGAGCTTTTAGAATAAAATTCACTGATGGAACTAAACTACTGGAAAAAGAAAATAACATTTTATGGGCCATGTTTCTTTCACTCCATGACTACACAGTGTAGTAGGAAAAAAGCACTGACCTTGAGTTAGAAAAGCTGAGTCCTGCTCCCAGCTGTCACATATTAGGCAAGTGACCTAGGAATAATATCTCTCTGAACTTAATAATATCTCTCTGAACTATCTTCTCTGAACTTCACTTTCTTTATATATATAATAGGGATAATAATTCCTGTCCAGCCTATTTCACATAATTGTTAATAAGCCTAAATGAGGTAATAGATACATAGCATTCTGTTAAGTTGTAAAGCACTCTTCAAAATGTAAATAATTATCTTCATTTTCTCCAAAAAGAGCTTTAACTGACAACTAATTATGATATTGAAAATACTAATAATGAATAAACAATTTGCCTTTCAGAGAGACTTGGTTGTTTTCTGAATTTTTTTTTGGCAGCAAGAAAATACTTCATTGCTTTGTGATTTACTATTCTGATATTTCACATCTATAAATCCATTTGAAATGGACTAGTTCCAAGCTGAGTAAAAGTGAATAAAAAATTATACTTTCCTGAGAAAGATTATATGATATCTTGTGAATGTGGATTATGTGATCCCGTATAATGTATATGTACTCATGGAAGTGTGATAAACAGTATCAGTCACATTATGTATGCTGATGATATAATAAGCCTTGAAAATAATGTTGAAGGAGTTTTATTCAGTGACAGGATGAAGTTTTATTAAAATCTTGTCAATCAAAATTATCAGAAAGGAAATTTCCAAGTTTTTTTAATGGTTAAGGAAGCTGATCCCCTATCAATTTAAATCTTTTTGGAATTAAGTGGGAAAGTATTTTAATAATAGCAATAGTTTCAGTTATTAGAGTTAATGATTTACATCTCCTTCTTTGCACATATACAAATATGTAAGAAGGTACCGTGAAAATCATCCTTATATCATGACATCTTTTTTTTGGGGGGGGGAGTTGTGGCTTTCAGGATCTTAGTTCCCCAACCAGGGTTTGAACCTGGGCTCTGGCAGTGAGAGTGCCAAGTCCTAATCACTGGGTTACCAGGGAATTCCCATTACATCTATTTCTGTGATTTAGGACTGTCTACTGGAATATTGCCTCAAATAGTTATTGATATAAAGGAAACAAAGCTATTGAAAGCAAGCAGAGATGGTTCATAGTGCTACATATTAAGAAATAATCAGTCTGTTTTTAACTAAACATTTTTTTTGTAAAGCCATTGGTGGTCTCTCTCTCTCTCTTTCTCTCTTTCCCTCCATCACTTTCCCTCTCCCACTCTTTCTTCTCCTCCCTCTTCCTCTCCCCCCCTTTTCTCTCTCTCCTGTATCCTCTCTAATTTTAATTTTTCTTCCTTTCAAAGAGTATGTTTGTTGCACATTAAAATGAAAACTTAGGGATCACTAGTCTTTTCACCACTATTAATTCTGCCTTCTCAGAGTGGCTTCCAGCTATACTTTGAGAATTATTCTCAAATCTTTCAAACTAATCTTTGAAACCCATAAGATGTTTATTTATTCTCTTCGATGTCATGGCAGTGATATGTAGATTTTTATCAAAGAACTGCTTCTGAAAATCAAAATTGCTGTCAGTGAGACCAAGGAAAAAAGTTACTTGTTAAATGGGGTTGTTTAATTTTGATACTATGTTTTAATTTTTTCATTAAAGCATTGAGATGTCACATGTAAAGCATCCCATTAAGCCACAATCTGGTTGGAAACATGGTGTGGACTTAAGGGTGGTCATTGCAGCAATGGCCATTATGAACTGTCTTCTTTTATGGAAGCATTTTTAACTTTGATTATTTGGTCCCATTAAACCTTAATTAAAAGTTAGATATTTTTGGAAACCATAAAGAAAACAAAAAGACAGCTTACAGAACAGGAGAAAATATTTGCAAATGATGTGGTCAAGAAGAGCTTAATTTCCAACATATACAAACAGCTCATACAACTCAATAACAATAAAACAAAGAACCCAATCAAAAAATGAGCAGAAGAGCTAAATAGACACTTCTCCAAAGAAGACATACAGATGGCCAGTAGGCACATGTAAAGATGCTCAACATTGCTAATTATTAGAGAAATGCAAACCAGAGCTACAATGAGGTATCACCTCACACCAGTCAGAATGGCCTTCATTAAAAATTCTAAAAATAAGAAAGGCTGGAGAGAGTGTGGAGAAAAGGGAACCCTCCTACATTGTTGGTGAGAATGCAAATTGGTGCAGCCACTGTGGAGAACAGTATGGAGGTTCCTTAAGAAACTAAAAATAGAGCCACCATATGACCCAGCAATCCCACTCCTGGGCATATATCGAGAGAAAACACTGATTTGAAAAGACACATGCACCCCAATGTTCATAGCATCACTATTCACAATAGCCAAGACATGGAAACAACCTAAATGTCCATTGACAGAGGAATGGATAAAGAAGATGTGGTACATATATACAATGGAATACTACTCAGTCATAAAGAATGAAATTATGCCTTTTGCAGCAACATGGAAAGACCAAGAGATTATCATACTAAGTGAAGACAGAGAAAGACAAATATCATATGATATCACTTATATGCGGGATCTAAAATATGATATAAATGGACTCATTTAAAAAGCAGAAAGAGACTCATGGACATAGAAAACAAACTTATGGTTACCAAAGGGGAAATGAAGGTGGGGGGAGGGATAAGTTAGGAGTTTGGGATTAGCAGATACAAAATACTATATATAAAGTCAGTAAACAACAAGGTCCTAATGTATAGCACAGGGAACTATATTCAATATCCTGTAATAAACCATAATGGAAAAGAAAATGAAAAAGAATATTTTTCCTCTGTTCTATATAACTGCAAATTTCCTACATTTTTAGTTCTATTTTCAGAATGAATTCTTATATTGCCAAGAGTAAGACTCCAATTGGACACATTATTTATTATCTGCAGATACTGATCTGAGCAATGTTGAAGTAGAAAAACTTTATTCTTCAGCACCAAAGACAACCTCCCTTCCCTTTTGTTCAAGGCATCTGCTTCCATTTCCTTTGCCTGGCTCAGAAAGTTGATCTTATTTTATTTTCCCTTTACTATTTAGTGTCAAAAATGATGATCTTCTCAGGATTATTTGCCTTTTAGAATTGAGCACTAGGAGAAGAACTAAAGATACATACAGACACACACACACTCACAATGCTTTCATATATATACATACATATCTACATCTATATCTATACATATTTATATTTATATCTGTATGTATATAGAGTGAAATATTAGGTAAGGGCCAGGAGAATCAGAACCTGAAAGACCTAGAGGTTGTGAGAACACTGCTCTTTCCCCCCATTCATATTCTACTGAATCAAGACCCTGGTTCTTTTTAGGCTCACTACTCTTGCTGAATCCTTCCTTTGCAGTAGACTTTAAATCCCACGAAAGCAGAGGACTTTTACTGCATTGGTCATTTTTGCATTCTTCGTGCCTATAAAAATGCTAACGTATATTTGTTGAATTAATAATCAGAGAACTTTTAAAATTCACATATAATCTCATCAACCAGAAGTAGATGCTGCTAACATTTTAGTGCAGTAATTTTCAGTTGTTTCTCTGTGTCACTTTCCCTCTCTCTCATTGGTTCTCTCTACTTCATTTAATATGAGTCGTCATTTTTACCAAGTCTCCAAGACCCATCTCAGCAGTGTATTAGAAACACTTGACACAAAAAAGTGTCACAATATCAACAAACTTTCATTTACCCATCTATACTTTTTGCCCCATTTGATACAACACCCTGAGGATCTATTCCCAGATATACTCACTCAGTTCCTGCCAGTCCATGTTAGCCAGGTCCTTCAGCTCTTTTGGTGTATAAACCATCTACTCCCTTGGTAGACCTAACACTTCTCCAGTAGGATCAGGCTGAACTCTGACTCTGGTTGTTGTTCTGGATTCTAGGATGGGAGATAGGGCTAGATCCTGAGGGGGGCCAACATTGTCTTATAATACATTTACCTCATTTGAGCCTTCTGCATAGTCTTCAATCAAGGGAACTTCTCTCTTCTAATGAGGAAGAGTGAGGGCATTTTTCTGGTTCAGAGGGTTAGGGAGAATCTAGGTGTTCAAGTTGATCAAGTGAATCTACTCAGATATTCTCATTCAAAATTTATTAAGGTACCATTCTTTCTCTATGAGGACCCAGACTTTGGCATAAAGACTGCCCTAGGCTGAGAACTCAACCTCCTCTGATGCTCAGTCTCTTATGATCAAATCCCGTGTCAGTCTGCATTCTGGCTATAGGAGATTAAGGTCTTTTTAAAATGCTTCCAAGGAGGTCTCACTCATTGCTTTACATTGGTAATAAACAATCTGAGCCTGTCATATGCTTTCTTGAAAGCATCACTGGTGCTTAGCAAGAGTCATCCAAAACCAGTATGGATATTTACTAAGCTTCCTATATTTTGCAAACACCGGAGACTTTACAAAAGCTAGTGCATCTCTGCATTCCACCTACCACTACTAATAGGTACTATTTGCCATTTAGCCACTGAGACTCTTTTCTACAACCTCTTGTGTTACCAACCGTATTAGCTCTTATTTCATAGAAGCAAGCTTGAAATGTGATTTTTGAGAAACTGATTTATTGAGGGGTCACCTGCCAGTAAATCCTTTAAGGGAGTGAGGAAGAGGGGTTAGAGCAGAGGAAGATCCAAGGCAAAGATGTGGTTTGAAGTGTAGTCTAGCTTGTTTCAAGTGGGAGGCCCTACAACATGAATGACACCACAGAGTTATCCCACCTTGAGACAACAGTCAGTCATTTTGTACTATAAACTCCCAGGTATTTCCAAGAAAGACAGCTCCTTGCTGCTGAGGCCGATTCTCAAGAGTATGGAACTGTGAACTATTAACATCCAATACTTATAGCAGTTAGGAGAATAGTTGCATCACTCAGTAAAGTGGATCCAAGCAAGGCACCAACTTATACTGTGTGGGCTCAGGGGCAAAATTTGTGCAGAAACCTGAAGGACACTATGCTGATGACTGGGGGAAGAACATTCTAGGCAAAGTAAATGGCAAGTGCAAGAGCCCTGAAGTGGAAATATTCTTGATGTATTCTAGTAATAGCAAGAAAGCTTAATGGAATATTACTCAGCCATAAAAAGAATGAAATAATGCCATTTGCAGCAGCATGGATAGAACTAGAGATTATCATACTAAGTGAAGTAAGTCAGACAGAAAAAGGCAAATACCATATAATATCACTTATATGTGGAATCTAAAAAAAATGATACAAATGAACTTATTTACAGAACTGAAGTAGACTCACAGACATAGGAAACAAACTTATGGTTACCAAAGGGGATAGCGGTCGTGGTGGTGGGGGACATAAATTAGAAGTTTGGGATTAACATATACACACTACTGTATATAAAATAGATCACCAATGGGAACCTACTGTATAGCACCGGGAACTATATACAATGTTTTGTAATAACCTCTAATGGATAAAAATATGAAAAATAATATATATGTATTCAGTTTTATATACATATGTGAATAACTGAATCACTTTGCTGTACACCAGAAACTAACACAACATTGTAAACCCGCTATACTTCAATTTAAAAAAAAAAGAGAGAAAAAAAAGAAAAGAAAAGAAAAGAAAAGAAAGCCTGTGCTATGGGCGTGCTGTGAGTGCGGGGAGAGTAGTAGATTAGGTCAGAGAGGTAGTTGGGCTCGAATGTGAACAAACAGCTTTATAGGCCATGGAATGGACCTTGGATTTTACTCTGAATGAGATGAGAACATACTGAAGGGTTTTTAACAGGGAAGTGACATTGTCTGACAACATTTTAGAAGATTCAACCTGGCTGCTGGGCTTAGAATAGACTGTAAAGTGGTAAGGGCAGAAGCAGGGAGACAAGTTAGGAAGCTTTTGTCCTAAGGCAACAGATGTCTGTGGTTTGAATTAAAGTTGTAGTGGTAGAGGTGATGAGAAGCAATTGGATCCTGGATATATTTTGAAGGTCGTCCTAAAAGATTTTGTGGATGGATTTGATGTACAATGTGTGAGAGAGAAGTAAGGAAGTTTGGGGCCTAAACATCTGGAAGAATAGATGAGCTAAATAAATCCTGGGAGGCACAGATCTTTGACAGTGGAAATCAAAAGTTTGGTTTTGGGTATCTTAATTTGGAGATGACATTTAGAATCGATTGCAGATTTAGAGTAGGCAATGGAATATAGAAGTCTGGAATTCATAATTGATTAAAATAATTCCCTATTATTGAACATTTAGATTACTTCCATTATCTGTTGCTGTTATGAATGACATGGCCATAACTATTTCATTATATACGTTGTTATACATTTGTCTACAAATTTCCTAGAGGTGGAAGTTCCTCCTTCAGACTTTAGGTGCATGGCGTTAATAGTATTTTCCACAATTTTATAATCACTTCACCCTCTAACTAGCAGTGTACTGTTTCTCAATACCATTACCAATCCCAAATAAGATTATTCTTTTAAATAGTTGTCATTTTGACAAATGAAAAATGGCATTTCCCCTACTATTGATAAGATTGAGGATCTTTGTTCTAACGTTTTTCTCTCTGTCTTTCTTTCCTTTTATTTTTGCTAAATTATTTGAGCTTCTTTAACAAAGTACCACAGAATGGGTGGCTTTAACAACTGAATGGTTGTTCTAGACGCTAGAAGTCTGAATCAAGGTGTTAACAGGATTATTTTCTTCTGTGGTCTCTCCTTGGCTTGTACATGGCCATCTCCTTTCTGTGTGTTCACATGGGCTTATTTCTGTGCATGTCACTGTTCTAATCTCCTCTTTTTATAAGGACACCAGTCAGATTGGATTAGGGTCCATCCACAAGCCTCATTTTACTAATTACCTCTTTGGAGGCTCTATCTCCAAATACAGCCGTATAGGCTGCTACAGCATCAACACAGGAATTTTGAGGGTACATAATTCAGTCTTTAGAACCAAGGATATTAACTCTTTTCATAAATATTCCAATTGCATTTGTTCTAGTGTTTAAATTGTCCATTGATTTTGTTAATGGAGTTTTTGCCTGTAAAGAAGTTTAAATTTAACCCCTTAATTCGTCTAAATTCAAGTGTGTGACATGGTATAAGAGAAAGCTCTAATTTGACTTTTTTCCCCATGTGTCCCATTATCTTCATACTCTTTATTGCAAAGTTATTTCCACATTAATTTGCGTTTGTTTACTTACCATGCATTGAGAACTGTTTCATCAAGCATCTGTTCATGCTTGAGTCATTGTCATGTTGTTTTAATTTTATAACTTTTTAATTTGTCTTTAATATTTGGTTTGATCTCCCACTCATTCTAATTTTTAGACTGTTATTTTATTTTCGCTTTTTTTCAAAATGATCTTTGGAATCATTCTAAATTTCCCCCTACAAAAAAATCCATTGACATTTTCATTGCAAAGTAGTCCATATTTTATGTTAGAGTTGTTCCTTAATAGCTTATAGTTTTGTAAGCTTTGAAAATGTCACCTTTTCCTAACATTTTTTCTTACAAGTTATTTCTAATATCAAGGAATACATTTATTTTTGCATACTTTTATATTTTTGTTTTGTTTACCATTTTTGTGAACTCTTGTGATACTTCTAATGATTTATAAATTCATACTTTTGAATTTTTAGTCATATGGTAATCTAAAAATAGTGATAATTCTTTGACCAATTTTTTCTAACATAACAAATTTCTATTTCATGTATGATTGAATTAGCCAGAATATCCATATAAATATTCATTTCTACTGGTGGTAGCAATGGTTCCATAGCTTGAACTTTATTTTCATCGGAACATTACAGGTATTTCTGTATCTTTTACCTACACCTGAAATTGGATCTATTGAGGTAATCTGTACAAATGGTCACATGAAAACCCTGTTTGTTTACTTGTTTTTCATTGAAGTTCCTATTACATAGACTGCATTTCATTAGGTAATCCCTTTACTCTGTGAAATCTGGTGAGTGAAAAGAAGTGGGTGATACTTTCTATCCCATGCCTCTCAGGATTCTCCAAGTGATATCTTTAATAGTGTAACTCATTCTTTTATTAAAGATGTTAATTTGGGGCTTCCCTGGTGGGGCAGTGGTTGAGAGTCCACCTGCCAATGCAGGGGACACGGGTTCGAGCCCTGGTCTGGGAGGATCCCACATGCCGCGGAGCGGCTGGGCCCGTGAGCCACAGCTACTGACCCTGCGCGTCTGGAGCCTGTGCTTCGCAACAAAAGAGGCCGTGATAGTGAGAGGCCCACACACCGCGATGAAGAGTGGCCCCCACTCGCCACAACTAGAGAAAGCCCTCGCACAGAAACGAAGACCCAACAGAGCAAAAATAAATAAATTAATTAATAGACTCCTACCCCCAACATCTTAAAAAAAAAAACAAACACAAACAAACAAACTTAAAAAAAAAGATGTTAATTTGAATCAATAAACATCATTCCATACCTGTAGTATACAAGGCTCTGTGCCACGAGCAGAGAATATAGACAAATTAAGCTTTGTCCTTAACCTCAACATTTTCTTTCTATTGGGGGAGAGAGATGCATAAACCAGTGGATGCAATACATTATGACTTACTTATGGAAGATAGAATGAGAACACAACAGATGGTATAGTCAGTTTTACCTGGGTTAGTGGAAAAGTCTTTTTTCTGAGGATATGGAGGAGATAACACTTAAGATGAATCTTCAAAATTGGTTGTGTGTTTGGCAGGCAAGCAAGCAAGAAAAGGCCATTACAGAGAGAAAGAACAGCATGAGCACGTCTGTCTGAGGTGTGAAATATCCTAGTGTATTTGAAGCTTAATGGTATTTCAATATTGCCTGCTTTGATCGTTTAGGCATCAAAGAGCCAGAACATTCAAATCAAAATAAACTATTAATCATGTTTGTATTACTTGCCACTTTCAATTATTTGTGATTCTGCTCTCCTCCCAGGCTTTAATGTAGATTATTAAGAATTGACTAGGGCTTCCCTGGTGGCACAGTGGTTGAGAGTCCACCTGCCAATGCAGGGGACACGGGTTCGTGCCCTCTTCTGGGAAGATCCCACATGCCATGGAGCGGCTGGGCCCGTGAGCCATGGCTGCTGAGCCTGCACGTCTGGAGCCTGTGCTCTGCAATGGGAGAGTCCACAATAGTGAGATGCCCGCGTACCAAAAAAAAAAAAAAAAAAAGAATTGACTAAAGTGAGGCTGAAGTTAGAAATTGAAAGAGCAAAAAGTGTTACACAAATGAAAGGAATTATTGATTGAATATTAGTTTTCATTTCCCTGACTAGTACAGTGGTGAAGACTGCTAATTATCCCCCAATTTCATTCTCCCTTTCGTATATAGGAATAGAATTTATGTTGGGCATATGACCAACTAGTCAAAGACTACATTTCACAGGCTCTGTGCTAGGTATGTAAGGCTAGCCATTGTGACCAGGTTTTTGCCAATGTAATGTGAAGAGAAGTGATGCGTCTCATGCCTAGGCCATTCATTTAAAAGAAAGGGACACTTCCTCTCTTGTGTCTTTATGTCCTTCCTTCAGGCTGGAATGTAAACATGATAACAGGAGCTATACAACTCTCCTGTACAAGGAGATGGTAGGTATGTATCAATGATATCAGATCAGTATGTTAGAAGGAACCAGGATCCCTGCTGATTTTGAAGCTGCCTACCCAGGTTCTGATGTGAAATAGAAATAAATCTCTCTAGTTTAAGGAGCTAAACCTAGTATTAAGACCTAGTATTCAAGGTCTCTTATTTATAGCAGACAAATCAGTATCTAACATAACACAGGCACTATTTCTAGAAAAGGATTAGAAGAAATTCTTAGTGATTGTGGACTTGTCAATAAGTGAACCAACTGACCAAAATGAGAATTCTGCATTGGTAACCTTGGCTAATGCTCATGAAACAGATAGAGAACTCTGCTGTAGCATCTCTCTCCATCTATAATGGAGAAAATACTTAAAGCAAATTTTTATTTTCATAATTTAAATATCTCTACACAGGAAATATTTTTCACATATCGACAGAATTAAGACTAAAATAAATGTAATACTCACTGTGGGGGAATTTTCCCAATGTGATATGAAAATAATTTATATAATTAAAAATATATATTGATTAAGCTATTTCTGACCTATCATTCTTGAGAAAGAGTAAAAAGAAAAATTATCATATTGATTAATCCAGAAGCTCTGTGCCATTCTAAGCTCTCAGTGGGAAGTCTTCTTACCTGCAAGAAGCAGAGTGACTTTGTGCCTGATAATTTTGCTCAAAATGATCAGTAGGAGAAAATGGAGGTTGTGAGTCTAACAGATGGCTTTAAAATTTCTCCTTTTGACAAGGAAAGCAAAGCAAGCTGAAAATACATCAACAGAAATGTTGATTTGTAAAGGTTGTACAGCTGGTGCACTACTATCAGATGAATCAATAATTAAAGGATGATCTCTATTTTTCTGTGGTACACAAAGCAATAAATGGCTGCTGAGATTAATTAATAATTGAATTGACACAAAGGGCTTTAATCAATTTTAAAAGCTGCATATTGTAAGCATACCGCAAACAAACACACATATCAAAACAGAAAAATGTCTTTCTATTTAATTAGCAGGTTTGGAAAACATCATACTCACTTTCTGGGAAGCATCCCAGGGAGATGTTGATTAGTCAGAATGAAAGATTGATCAAAGGGAATGTTTATTTTTTTTCTTTTTTTAGTTGTGTGCGGGCCTCTCACTGTTGTGGCCTCTCCTGTTGTGGAGCACAAGCTCCAGACGCACAGGCTCAGCGGCCATGGCTCACGGGCCCAGCCGCTCCGTGGCATGTGGAATCCTCCCGGACCGGGGCACGAACCCACGTCCCCTGCAGTGGCAGGCGGACTCTCAACCACTGCGCCACCAGGGAAGCCCAGGAATGTTTCTTGAAATGTCAGCTCAAAAGACTGAATTACGTTTGATAAGGGATTTGGAGTTAGTGATTATTTTAGAAATGATGTCATTTAGGTCTTATGTATAATTGGAGATTTAAAATATCTATTGCAGCCAATTGAATCAAATTAGATTTCTTTGAGACTTTGATGCTGCAAATAAATCATTGGGCATATGGAAAAGTAGTTTTCAGCAATAGAAAAAACACTGAAATGGGAAAACAAGAGACCTAGGGTCTCGTCCTAGCTCTGCCATTAGCTAAATGTTGCCAAAGGTCTTTTGCAGCTTTGAATTCTCTGATTTCCAAAGGAAATTTCAGTCTTGCCAATGACAAAATTTTATGTATGTCCCTGAATTTGAAATTTGTATGAAAAAGGGTTTAGAAAATTTAATTTGATTCAGATCTCAAAACTCAGACCTCAACCTAGTGAATGAGAGAAGACTTTTTCTGGTTAGGATTGATAAAGAACCAATTATAAGTGTATTTACCTGACTGGGACCATTCATAAATGCAAACAACTCTATTCTTGGAGGGCAAAGGAGGTTACATCTGCTTATTATATGCACAAATGAATTGTGTTTTATTAAAAACCACAGCTTGCTCATAAGTGTTATGCATAGCATACATGGATTTGCTTTTCTCAGAGATTTAAGAGGGAAATGATACTTACAACCCTGGAATGGTGAAAAAGCATTTGATTTAGCAGAAAGGAATTTTTATGTTTCAGGTTTTACAGGCTTTTGGTTTTTAGGAGAACTTCATTAAATGGATTGTAACCATATATTCTCAACTCACAGCCCACATAATAAGCAATTCCATAAAGTCACCTGTCTTTATACGATTGTAAAGTATTACACAGAGTGTCCCAGTATCATTATTATTATCTATTTGTGGTCATTAAAGAATCTTAATTATAGAGATCTCACTACACTAGTCCACTACAGAACACTACATAAGAAAGATAAGAGTATACCATTAATTATACTTTTATTTACATGAACTAATGATTTTCTTAAAACAAGGGCTGAAAGGTGTCGCTTAGAACTAGTCCCAGTAATAGAGTGACAACTCTGTATATTCCTTCTAGACTCTTTTTCATAATGATACTAACTTTATTTCATTAGCAGAGGAGAATACCCTGAAGGTTGCTTCAGTACTTGGCAACATTCAAAGTGGCACTAATCAGTGGCAGCTACTTTACTTCTGTTAATCTTTAGAAGCAGTAATTAAATTAAAATGAATTTCCCTCCTCAAATCTCATATTCCATGTCAGTAGTATTCTTTATTTGCCAAGATATTTTTTAACTGAGTTAGACAGATGGTTTTCTCTCTTTGAAAGACAAGGCAAAAAGCCAAAATAAAAATGTCCAAAATAACATGCTTCTATTAGAAATAGGAATTTTGGGATTTCCTATGTTTGAAATATATTATCTCGAGGCGTAAAATATCCTTTTTTAAAGAAAAATAAGCTTATAAATCCAAACTTGTAAAATGCAGACTCATACCTTGTTAAACCTGAAGCTCAGGATACTATAGGCATAATAATAGTGTGAATTATAAGCTATTGTAACAGGTCTAAATCAGAGTGTTATGGGATCAATTGTCCTCCCCCGCCAAAAAAAAAAAAAAGAATAATGAAGTCCTAACCCCCAGTACCTGTAATGTGACCTTATTTGGAAATAGGATCTTTGCAGATGTAATCAAGGAAAGATGAGGTCATACTGGATTAGAGTGAGACCTGAACCCAATGACTAGTGGCTTTACAATGGGAGAGAGATTTGAAGACCAACATACAAACAGGGAAGAAGACCATGTGAGGACAGAGGAAGAGAAATGTCAAGGATTGCATTAACCACCAGAAGCTAGGAGAGAAGCATGGGACAGATTCTCCCTCACTGCCTCTAGAATGAACCAATCCTGCTAACACCTTGATCAGACTTCTGGACTCCTGAACAGTAAGAGACTAAATTTTTGTTGTTTTAAGTCACCCAGTTTGTGGTACTTTGTTAAGGCAGCCCTACGAAACTAATACAAAGATATTTCGGTAAAGAATCACTCACTTAGGGAGTGAGTGAGGAAAAGGAAGTAGAGAATTTAAAGATCATATGCCTACAATATTTGTCTTTCTGTTACTGGCTTATTTCACTTAGCATGATGTCTTCCAGGTTTATCCATGTTGATACAAATGGCAGGATTTCCTTACTTTTTAAGGCTGAATAATATTCTATTGTATGTTTAGACCATACTTTTTTGATCCATTCGTCTGTCAGTGGACATTTAAGTTGTGTCCATATCTTAGTTATTGTGCATAATATGGCAATGAACAAGAGAAAGCAACTATCTCTTTGATATCATAATTTCAATTATTTTGGCTTATACTCAGAAGTGGAATTGCTGGATCATATGGTAGTTCTATTTTTTAATATTTTGAGGGACCTACATTACTGTTTTCCATAGTTGCTCTACCATTTTACATTTCTACCAACAGTGTACAAGGGTTCCAATTTCTCTACATCTTTGCCAACACATACGTTTTGTTTTTATTTATAATCTCCATCCTAAGAGGTGTGAGGTGATATCTTGTGGTTTTGATATGCATTTCCCTGATGACTGGTGATGGTGCACACCTTTCCATGTACCTGTTAGCCATCTGTATGTCTTCTTTGGAGAAATGCCTATTCAAGTCCTTTCCCCCTTTTCTTAGTCGGGTTGTTTGGGCGTTTTTTGCTATTGAATTATAGGAGTTTATTTCGGATATTAACTCGTCAATTATATGATTTGCAAATGTTTTCTCTCATTCCATAGATCGCCTTTTCATTTTGTTGATTGGCTCTTTTGCTGTGCAGAAACCTTTCAGTTTGATGTAGCTCCACTTGGTTTTATTGCCTGTGCTTTTTTGGTTTTATTACCTGGGCTTTTGGTGTCATAGCTAAGAAATCATTGCCAAGACTAATGATTCCACTTATATGAAGTATCTAAAATTGTCAGCTCACAGAAGCAGAGAATACAATGATGGTTGCCAGGGGCTGGAGGGATGGGGAAATGGGATGTTGTTGTTCAATGGGTATAAAGTTTTACTTATGTAAGATGAATAAGTTCTAGAGACCTGTTGTACAACATAGTCCCTATAGCTAACAATACTGTATGGTGTGGGGGGGAGAGAAATAGGTGAGGCAAAATAAATGACATAAGGATATGAAATGTACAGTGTGGGGAATATAGTAAATAGCTATGGAATATGTTTACAAGGTAACAGATTATAACTAGACTTATGGTGATAATTTTGAAATGTATAGAAATATTGAATCACTGTGCTGTGAAACAGGAACTAACATAGTGTTTTAGGTCAATTATACTTCAAAAACAAAGAAACTCATAGAGAAAGTGTTCAGATTTGTGGTTACCAGAGGCAGAGGTTGTGGGGAGGGGGAATTGGATGAAGGCAGTCAAAAGGTACAAACTTCCAGGACTTCCCTGGTGGCGCAGTGGTTGAGAGTCCGTCTGCCGATGCAGGGGACACGGGTTCGTGCCCCTGTCCGGGAAGATCCCACATGCCGTGGAGTGGCTGGGCCCACGAGCCATGGCCGCTGAGCCTGTGCATCTGGAGCCTGTGCTCCACAACGGGAGAGGCCACAACAGTGAGAGGCCTGCGTACCACAAAAAAAAAAAAAAAAAAAAGGTACAAACTTCCAGTTACAAGATAAATAAGTACTAAGGATGTAATGTACAACATGATAAATATAATTAACACTGCTGTATGTTATATATGAAAGTTGTTAAGAGAGCAAATTCTAAGAGTTCTCATCACAATGGAAAAACTTTTTCTATTTCTTTAAGTTTAATCTATATGAGATGGTGGACATTCACTAAACTTACTGTGATAAACACTTCATGAGGTACGTTAGGTCAAATAATTATGCTGTGTGCCTTAAACTTATACAGTGCTGTATGTCAATTATATCTCAATAAAACTGGAAGGAAAAAAAACATGGAATGTAAAAAAATGAACAAAAACAACAAAAAACCCAATACTGTTTGGTAAACTGAAGAATGTCTTGAGAGGGTAGATCTCATGTTAAATGTTTTTACCATAAGAAAAAAACAAAGGGACACAAGGAGCCTTTTGGAAGTGATAGATATGTCTACTACCTTGATTGGTGGTGATGGCTTCATGGGTGTATGCATATGTCTAAACTCATCATATTGTATACATGAAATATGTGCAGTTTCTTGTATATAAATTATGCCTCAAAAAGCTGTCAAAAAGAGATCATTTTTATAATTCAATTTGTGTAACAATCTTTGTTTTGGGAATGTGTACAGCCAGTTTCACCAGATTATGGTTGAAAGAGAAGGTAGTTTATTTTATATTTTATATAAATGTATTTTTATTTTGGGAAGGCTCTTTGCCCTATAAACATCTATGTTACACTTATTAAGAACTTTGGCAAACCTAAATTCATAGTCATCTACCAAGCATTTCTTACTTTCAAGGACATTAAATCACTTTTAAAGTGGAAATGTTATTACATTGGCCTAAAAAATTCAAGCCACAGAATGGTGTGTCTGTCTGTCTATCTATCTATTTACCTATCTATCTATATGATTTTGACTTTTTGCAATGTAGACTGCTCTGTAACTGGTAAAAAGCCCTTAACTGTGTTTCCTGTTCGACTTTTGGTGACCTCATGTAATCACTCCTCATATTTACCATGTTTTTGAATTTCCATTTAAAGATGTAAGAGTATCATAGTGAGTCTGCTAAAAATATTTATTGTGTGCCTATCGTGGTACAGATGCTTTCCAGGTGCTAAAAATCCTATGCTAAGGATCCAAGATCAACTCAGTCCCTGTCCTCAAGGAACTTACATTTCAGTGGGGAAAGCAGAGAATAAAATGCAAATAAGTGAGAAGATTTCTAGTACTGAAAATAAGAAGAAGAACTATCATACTTTCAGGGAGGGTAACCAGGTGACGAATTTAGCCAAGGTGGTTGGGGAAAGCCTTTGTGGAAAAATGGTATTTGACTTGAGACTTGAAAGATGAGAAAGAGGCAGCCATGTAAATATTTGGGAGAAAAGTCATCCAAGCACAAGTCTCTCTATATATGTATATCAAAGTGTAGACATATAGGATTGGCCAAAAAGTGCATTCGGGTTTTTCCGTAACATTTTATGAAAATCCCGAATGAACTTTTTGGCCAACCCAATATTTCTTATAATATATATTTCAAAGTATTTCATATATATTTATTTATTCATATTTCAAAGTCCCTGGAACATAAATAAGAAATAAGCTTACTATGTAAGAAGAACCAGTTTGACTGGAGCACAATTAATGAGGAGGAGGATGGAAGGACCTGAGAGTGGAGATACAGGAAGAAGCTACATCATATGAGTTGTAGTTGAAGATAAGGAGTTTGTATTTTATTTTAGGTTTCATGGAGAGATGCTGGAAAGTTTTAAGCTATGAAGCACCATTATCTGATTGACATTTTCACAAAATTATGGGAGGTGCTGTAAAGAAGACAGGTTGTAGGGGAAAATGAGTAGAAACCGGGAGACAAATTATTAGGGGACTATTGCAGTAGTCCAGGCGAGAGATGATAGTGACTTGGATTGGGATTTTCAAATCCAACGGAAATGTATTTGAAACATTTTAAGGGTAGAAATATCTTTGGAAATAGATTTTTGGAGGTATGACAGGACTTACTGATGGAAGGACCTGAAATCTGAAGGAAAGAGAAGAATCAAGGATGAGTCCTACCTTTTGTTTTTAGTCTCAAGAACTGGGTGTTTACTCAAAAGGAGAAGGGTTGGCAGGGAACTGATTTAGAAGTAAAACCCTCTAATCCTATGTGAGCTCTATTAAGGTGGAGAAGTCTATTAGACTTTGCAAGTGGCAGTGTGGAGTAGGGAGTTGTATATATTATATGATTTCTGAAGTTCAGAAGAGCAGTCCAGGCTGGAGCTATAGATATGAGAGACATCAGTATATAGATTTGAGCTCATGGTACTGGATGAGATACCTTAGGGAGAGTGTGTACAGAGGAAACAAGGGGTAAGGGACGACTCCTGGGGCACTCCAACTTCTAAAAGTCTTATCCGAGAGGAAGAGCCAGCAAAGGAGACTAAGAAAAAGTGTCTAGCGACATAGAAAACTAGATGGTGATTCAAGGAGAGCCAAGTGCTGTTGATGGGTCAATAAAATTAGATCAGAGATTCCCCTATTGGCTTGGGCAAAATGTAAGTCATTGGTTTCTTTAGTGAGAGCTTTTTCAAGACAAAAGAGTTGAGTTCCCGAGTATAGATAAGTATTTGGAAGAGCATTTCAATACCATGGTTTGAGAAATAAATGAAGAAATTGAGTTAGTGAGTAGAGACAAACATTTGGAGAATTGGTACCCTTGAAGGAGAATAGAGAAATTGAGATTTTTTGTTTGTTTATTTGTCATGTTTTTAAGATGTGTGATAATGATGCATATTTGAATGACAATGAGGATGGTTCAGCAGAGAGGAAGAAACATAATTGAGTAGAGTAGGACATAATTAAAGGAGTAAAGTGTTTCCGAAGGTGAGAAGGGATGGGATTCAAGCAAGGCACAAGGGAGCATACTCCTAGAGGATACTTATCCTATGATAGCAGCAAGGCAGTTCAATATGCAGTTTAGAGTCAGTTCTCTTGAGGCAGATTTTCTGGGTTCAGATCTTGTGTTTGCTACTTTTTTTTTTTCAAATTTTTTGCTGCTTTGTTTTGATAAACTTGGACAAATGCTTTCATTTCCTCGTCTCTAAAATGGGGATGATGTATGGTATCTAAAAAAAACAAACACAAAGAAACAGAGATCAGATTGGTGGTTGCCCGAGGCAGTGGGAGGGGGAATTGGGTGAAGATGGTCAAGAGATACACACTCTAGTTATAAAGTAAATAAGTCCTGGGGATGTAATGTACAACATGGTGACTATAGTTAACAGTCCTGTTTTACACATTTGAAATTGCTAAGAGAGTAGATCTTAAAAGTTCTTATCACAAGGAAAAACAAAACCTTTTTAACTATGTGAGGTGATGGATGTTAACTAAACATATTGTGTCACCATTTCACAATATATACATATATCAATCATTATGTTGTAAACCTTAATCTTATAAATTATAATATATAATTATATCTCAATAAAACTGGAAAAAATTAAATATGGATGAAATAATAGCACGCACCTCATAGAGCTGTCATGAATATTAAATAGGTTGGAGTGGATGAAGTGTATAAAGTAATGCTTGGCACATAGCAAGTTCTCAATAAAACCCAGCCAATGTTGTTGTTGTTGCTGTTGTTATATATAGCAACAGATGCAAGTGTATAGTTGAAATTATTGATGAGAAGATGAGGAAGTTGTCAGCTGATTGTACCTCTTATGTCTAAGAAGAATGCAATGAGATTTTCAGAAGGATTAGTGAAAAAGAAGTTGAAAATTTGAGGAGAAAGGAGAAGGTATTAAATGGTTATTTTTTTCTAATTAAATACATTCCAATATCAGTGCAAATAATCTAGTACTGGGAACTCTATATCATTAAATTGTTATGAGGAGTAAATGAGATAATGTTTAAGAAATTCTTAAAAAGTACTATATGAATGAAATTATTATTTTGTCAACACGGGTAGTTGTAAAGAGAAATGTTTCCTCAAACAATTTGGGGTAAGGAAATGATAAAGGATATTATGTAATTGGTTTGATTTTGCTCCTTGAATCATCATCAATTTATTATTTTTTAATGTTTCATATGCATTGACTATGTTAGAGCATGTCTTTTCTTATTCATATAGATTGCATTTTTACTAAGTTTGAGGCAAAAAATAAAGTCCATAAATTCAACATTTATTTAGGTAGTAAAGGATTATAATTTCAAAATATGGAATATACCACTTAGTGTTTACGGTACTCTTATACTCCAAATGTGACTATTTAACAGGCTTAGTTTATTTTAAAACAAGACTTAGGTATTCATGTTTGTAGCAAATAAATGGCATCTAAAACTCCTGGCAAAGTTACCATTTTGACAACATGAAATTTTCCCATCCAGCTGGTCATTAGGTCTTTCCAACTGTTAATGTCTCTTGCAATCTTCTTTAATAGTAGCATATAATTAGCTTTATACAGATCAGAGACATCAGGGGGTAATATTCCAATGCAAATATCAAAATCCCAAGAAAGTTAACTCAAAGAGACATATGTCCCCACCATCCTTCATGACAGTCTTTAGCTCTGAAGGCTGTAGCAGTTGATTTGTGTAAGGTACTTTGAATCATAATATGGAAATACTGTAATTAAATACCTACTGGAGTTCTGGAAAATATATTCAGAAGAATGATATAAATAGCAATATGTCATTAATGTACATTGTCCTTGCATATATAGTTCAGTAGTCACTTCAAAGAAATATGCCAAATAATTAGGAAAAAATGATTTCTAATCCTAGAGTGAATTTTTCAAGATTTGGGTATATGGGGAGTTTAAAATCAGCACAGCTTTATTTGTAAGGTAATGTATTATCAGAATAATCTAAAATTAATCTAATAAATTTAATGTATCACAATGAGTTGTGTACACATTTACACACCTATACACATAGACTCATGAAGATTCTGTAGTATAAAGGGGACAAGATTGTGATGCTCAAATAGAATTTGAGACAACTTTTTATCTCTTGAGTTAAAGAATTCCATTTTGGAACTTTAAGATTTCAACACCTAATGTCTTTAATTCTCCTTTAACAAGAATGTCTTCCTCCTTGGGTAGTTTCCCACTACCATAGAAAGGTTTATGCCTTTATGAAATGTAATCTTTAGAGTGTCTACTAGATAGAAGTATAGTCAGCTGCTCTCCAGGCTCTGATTACGTAGAAGTATTTGCAATAGTTCTTTGTGAAAATGTTGTCTAAACAGAGGACTAATGGCAAAACTGTGAATAAGACACATCCTGTGTGTGCAGGATATGACTTTTCACTAGCAGATAAAAGAAAATCACATGTGCCATTGCTAAGAGTTTCAGTTGCTTTGCAAAACATTAATTTGAGGACTATCAATAATTAAATATTACTGTTCAGTGAAAAATGGAATCTACCAGGCTTCAAATCTGCCCATAGGAGACTTGCTGTTTGGCAGAACAAGTCCAAGACACCAACTGTGTGTCTCAGTTTGTAACGTAGCCAGGTCCATGATGCCAACTCACATGAGAGTGCTGAGTTTACCATCTACTGAAGACTAGTGTTGGCTTTATTACAGCTGCTAATGATGAGTTGAGCAATAACCAGAATCCATTGATAGTAAGAAGGAAACCACAGTCTGGAATTTACATGCGAATATCCTAAGTGAAAAATGTTCACTCATAAAGTCTGAACTAAATGTCAGATGGGATTTCTTTATTTCTTTTGAGTTTTTCATAAGCCTATTGCCTGCACCCCAGAGAGTTGACAGGAAATTCCTGACCTGACTTTCTCATTCTCCATCGAGTTATTTGTGTTCCTTGATGATTATACTATTTTCATAAAGCCATACTCATTTTCTGGCTGAGAATCATTAAGGATTTGTTTACAAAGTCATTTGTGTTTCTGTATAAACCACATATTCTAGCTCCTGGTTGGTACTAGAATGGACCAACTGAGGACTTAAAGGACAAGCATTCTCACTCATCTCTGATGCTTGATGGCAGCTCATTAGATTACCCAAGTGATTGGGATTTTAGGCAAGTCAGGGCAGGGAAGGGCAGAGCAGGGATAGTATATTAATACCCCCACTTGAAGGCTGAAAACTTGGAGACCCAGAAAAGATAAGTGGTTTGTCCAAAGTATACAACTGGTTACATTCAAACACTCATTAGGAAATCATAGGTCCTATTTTTGATTGTTTTCCATCACTTTACTCTGACCTTTAATATCTTATGGCAACATAAGTACAGCTTATTTCCACCCCTGAGTTCTCAGTTACAGTTCAGGAGTATAGTCTATGTAGAAAATAGATCTCCCTAGTTTCAGTGACTTATGGAATATGATGATTGCCTTGCAATAAATAAACCTTAATATAAATTCCACAAATACTGCAACATGTGAATATATTAATGAATGACTTAAAATCCTCTACTAAAAAAGTGATTTTTATGAATATTTCAGTTACCTGGCCAATTCATGATTCAGTTGATATGGCTGTTAAGCTAGATGTCCCCTTGCTTCCCTTTAGGATTCCTGCTAAAGCCACACACACTACCTAGTGTTGCTTTTTTTGGTTATAGTTCCATATACCTTGAGCAAGTGATAAGCATGTATAAATATTGAGAAGATTATAGACCTTCCAATCATATAGCACCTACACTCTCCCAGAGATCAGGGCAATTCACTAACTTCACCTCCAAAGGACACAATTATACAGTGGTTAAGTGCATAACTCCCAGAATCAAATGGACCTGGGTTTGAATCTTAGCATAGGTTGATTTATTTATTAGCTGTCTGACCTTGGGCAAGTTACTTAACCACTCTTGTTCTGCATTTTTTAGCCTGTGAAATGGGAAAAAGACTGGCACCTGCCTCAGAGCATTGAGGAAAGAAGTAGCAAATTGACTATTGTAAAGAGCTTAGCAAAATGCTAAGTGCATATTATGTAGTCAATATTTAAATGATAGCTGCTGTTGCCACCACCACTGCTGCAGCTGTTATTATTGTTATTGGAGCATCATTAGAAATCCCACAGAAGCAAAATGGGAAGGGGAATGGACAGGCAAAGAATAAAGGATAAGTGATACATTGCCTCTGTGTGTAGTAGAAGTAGAAGAGAATGATGGCTTACTAGCTAATTTCTTGAACTTCCCCACATAATTCTGAAGACAGTAAAGTGCCCTTTCTGGTTTGTCAACCATGCCTCTAACTATTTTGAACAATCAGGGTTATAAAATAAAAACCAAAGCACAAATTTGCAAGCAGTTTTGCTTTTCTTGTAAAGTATATGCCACAAGCTTAGGAGAAATTTAATCAGCTGGTGATGATTCACATATTCCTAAATCATCACTACTGATTGTGGAGAAGCCTTTTGATAGGCAAAAGTTTTTTATTCTTGTTATAACCATACAATCTGTCCTATGGAAAAATTAGTTACTTTATTTCTTAAATAAATGTATTTGACATTAAAGATTTGGTTTCAAACTCTGAATTTGTTGATTTGGGAGGTGGAGGGGACAAGGGAGAGAAGGGAGAATTTTGAACATTGTAGAATGAGCATTTCCATCCATAAGAAAGAATTCTGATAGACACAGAATGTTTGAGAGCGAGGTGATTATTCAACAGAAACTGATTGCTTGTCTCTTTGTTCTGAACACCCACAAAATACTCAGAAACATCCATCTGAAAGGTATTTTAACTAACGTAGGGGCACAGAATGTCACAGACAAACAATCTAAGTGACGAAGTAATTTTAAGTGGACAAGACTGGTATAAACATGTAAAAGAGCATGAATACTGGTGTTTATGCCAAGCAACTGATACTCAGGATCATAAAGGAAGTTGAAGAACAGGTCAAAATCTATATAATTATGATGCTTTGTCATGGACAGTATAATAGCTTTAAAAATGAGCTTTTGACTGCAGAAATACTCTTTGTATAGTATGGAGAGACACTTATTTATTATTTGCCAGAACTCCAAACACCATTAAGTGGCTACAAAATGATAGGTCTAGTTCATTCATTTCCTGGGCAAATCAGGCAGGTTCTTTGGCACACAATGAGGAATAAACTTCTGTGAGGTCTTTACCAAGATTCTGTTCCAAGGTCCTGCCAAGAAACAGGGCTGGTATAAGATTGCTTCCCCTAGTCTAGCAGCCCATGTTCTTCTAAGTGTTCCTAAACATATTAGATATTAGAGTATAGAATTTCAAAATACCAAAAGCAAGTCACAGGCAGAAATGCAGGTGGTCCAGGGCCTTGCCTTCAGAATCCCGATGTTAGTAACACACCTAAAGAAGACGAATGTCTCAAGAAAGCACATGCATTTAACCAAGTCATAACAGCAAAAACATAACGGCTATTTATTAGTTTGCAGTGATTAAAAAAAATCACAGTTGTTGAAATATTTGAAGTCTGCATAACCAGCATATTCCCTCTCTGTAAGCATTTATGTGGAACCCAAGTTATAGTCAGAAAATTGCTTGGTGAGAATGGAATCAAAACAAGAGATATTAGATTGAAGTTTTAATGTTATCAAGCTAAAATAGATAATCACAATAAAATTGATCTTACCAATAGAACTAAAATTCTTGATATTTTACAAGCAATTCCCTGTCCCCATTTTTATACTAGAAATAGCTGTAAATATGAAAAGGTTATGATTAAAGGCCCTTTATCTACTGGTTAGTGCTTGCATGGTCTCTGCTAACTTTTGCCTCTGTGATGCTCCTTTTCCATTTCAATGACTTACCATTCCCTACCACCTTCTGATTTTCCTTTGATTTGATAATAACTTCAAGCAAGTTAGAGTCAAATCCTGTGGGCTTTGGAGTTGTATCAGTCAGGGTCCCAGGGAGAAAAAGCACACTTTAGATGGTTCAAATGAAGAAACATTGATGGATGGATGTAAATCACCCAGAAACTACCACTAGTTAAAAGTTGTTACAACCATTAATCCTGAAGGAATTATAGTAGCTGAGTAAAAGCAGGAACCATGGAGGGGACTCTTAAGGGCAGGAGGTGTAATCATGGAGGGGTTTGAGTACCTCTAGTGACAAGGTGCTGGAGTAAGAAGGCCTTAGGGAAGAAGGACTCTGACTTTTTCTTCTCCTACCCTAATATTCCCTGCTGGTGCCTCCTGTTTGCCTAACCTCATGGAAAGGTAGCTGGTAAGGGAGCATGGGTAATTTAGTCCACAGAAGTCAGACTGCCAGGGAACAGAGCAGGAAAGAGAAGGGGTGGAGGTGGATATTGCTGGTAGTTGTGGAGAAGGGAACAATAGACAATAACCAGCATAGACTCCTGTCTTTGTACATCTTTCTAGAGACCTTTTTGTCTTAGTCTGCTTGGTTTCTATAACAAATAAAGTACCATAGACTGTGTGACTTGTAAAAAGTAGAAATTTATTGTTCATGATTTTGGAGGCTGGAAGTTTAAGATCAAGGTGCCAATATGGTTGGGTTCTGGTGAGTGCTCTTTTCTGGGTTGTAGGCTGCCAAATTCTCCTTGTATTCCCATGTGGTGGAAGGGGACAAGGGAAAATTCTTAGACCTCTTTTATAAGGACACTAATCCCATTCATGAGGACTCTGGCCTCATGGCCTGTTCACCTCCCAAAGTCCCCACTTCTTAATACCATCACCTTGGGGGTCAGGATTTTAACATATGAATTTGTGAGGGATGTAAACATTCAGACCATTGTGCCTTTTCTGTGGTCATCTGGCTCACTGTGTCCTGATCTTATGTTCCCTCAAAGGAAAGTCTTGTTTATCTCATATCTGATGTCTTGGTCACAGAGTGTTTACTGTAGTCCCCCAATCACTGAAATCATAATCTAGAAAAATAAGACTGGTTCATTACTGGAACCATAGAACTGGTGAACACTGGGAGCATATCTAAAAGCCAAAGTCAAACTTGCTTATTCTCTAATCTGGAACAGAGTATAGGAGTAGAAGAATGAAAAAGATAGAAAGGAAGAAGATGTGCACAGTGGTGAGAATACATGTGTAATGGGAATGTATGTGATCCATCGGCCTGAATCATCATTGCACACCAAAACACAGGGTTTTTTGTTTTTTTGTTTTTTTAATCACGAGGAACTAGTACTGCTGCTGCCCTACATACTCAGGAATTCTCAACCATGAGAGAGAAGAGAGAGAAAAAAATAATAGTGTTTGTTGGAAAGACAAAAACCACTGAATGATTTCTAGGGAGAAAAAAGAGAAACTTTGGCTTTGACATTGCTTTCAAATAATTAGTTATCAAGCAAGCCCACTACTAACTTTGACTGAAATATGCAGTGGTCAAGGCAAGGAAAGTTTACTGTTTTTTACCACTTTCAAGTATATTCATATCCTCCTGCAAATAACATGTCCTCTAGCCAAACCGGATTTTTTGTCATTTCCTTGCTTCCCACTCCAATATATTTCCGCATTCTGTTTCTTCATCTTTACCTATCAAAATTCTACTCATCCTTCAAGGCTCATTTCAACATTACTTCTGATCTTTGATGAAGCCTTTTTAAAAAAATATTATTATTATTTTTAATAAATTTATTTGTTTTTATTTTTGGCTGTGTTGTGTCTTTGTTGCTGTGTGCTGGCTTCTTATTGTTGTGGCTTCTCTTGTTGCAGAGCACGGGCTCTAGGTGTGCGGATTTCAGTAGTTGTGGCTGGCGGGCTCAGTAGTTGTGGCTTGCAGGCTCAGTAGTTGTGGCTCACAGGCTTAGTTGCTCTGCAGCATGTGGGATCCTCCCAGGCCAGGGATCAAACCTGTGTCTCCTGCATTGGCAGGCAGATTCTTAACCACTGTGCCACCAGGGAAGCCCAAAGCCTTTTCTTGATCAACCTGTATTACTGTGTTTATTCTTCCCATGTAGTTGATCACCTTTTGCATTATTTTAAAATTGCCTGTAAGATCTTTGAGAGCAGAGGCAGTATCGAGTTAATCTTTGTTTTCTCAGCAACCACTAGTATAGTGCCTGGGATACCCATCTTTGGTGTAATGAGCCTTTGGACTACTTAGATGCCAACATAGTGGGTGCAGGTTTTTGCTAGTGTTATTGACAACTGTGGCATCATTATTATATATGCTAATAGAAACCATGGAAGCAGATGTTCTTAGGAGTAAGGATTTAAAATGTCAGTGGATATGGATGTTGATGATATGAAAACGTCTGTCTTCATAGGACTGAGTTTCCCTCACAGAATGCTAATAATTCTATTACTCTTATGAGCACTTTTTTTCCTTGTAAATCACCTATTTCATAAAACTTTTAAAAAAGTTATACCCAAGTTCTGTAAAGAATGAAAAATGAAGATGCTGTTCTTTTCTAATTTGGTACTGTTCACAACCATGACTTGGAAGTTACTTATACCCTAACAGGTATTCTCTATCACAGGATCTATTTCCAAATTACAAGAGGTAGTCTACATTCTAATTGGATCCTTGTTATCTATCTAAAAACTGCAAATGAAATAATTACTTAAATTCTGCCTTCAAGATTTTATCAATTTTTAATGACTACATTCTACTTTCACGTTAAAAAAGTTCAGCACTTATCAGCAATTATGAATATAAAAATAAAGTCTAATGTTGTAATAAAATGCAGTACATAAAAATGGTGTAGAAATATAACTGGTGGTTAATTAAGAGATAATGCTTGCAGTACTGAATAGTGTCATCCTTTGGCACAAATATTAAGGTGAAGGAAAGTCATTATTTTAAGAGCAGGGAAGTAATTTACAAGCATCATATTTATGCTGCAGCCTGATTTACAGGAATACCATCGGATGATGAAGACAAGCAGGGTTATGTAGAAGAACGGTGTTCTTGTGCCCATCTATTCTCTGCAACAGATAGATGCCTTTCTGTTCTTAGGCACAATGCCCTACCTTGACTTTATTTTTCTTCTTTGTAAAATGGAGGACACTTCTCTACTTTAATTACTTCATATGATTTTAATGATTGCAAAATAAAGAAAAAGATAAGAGAATATTGACAAGTTAAACAAATGTTATATAAACGTGGGTGAAGGCATACATACACACACACAGAACAGACATAAGCTGCACTGGTATTGTTTTTTTTTTCTTTTCTTTTTTTTTTTTTCTATTGAAGTACAGTTAATTTACAACGTTGTGATAGTTTCAGGTGTACAGCAAAGTGATTCAATTATACATATATATCTATTCTTTTTCAGATTCTTTTCCATTATAGGTTATTACAAGATATTGTATATAGTTCCCTGTGCTATACAGTAGTTCCTTGTTTATCTATTTTATATATAGTAGTGTGTATCTCTTAAACCCAAACTCTTAATTCATCCCCCCCCTTTCCCCTTTGGTAACCGTAAGTTTGTTTTCTATGTCTGTGAGTCTTTTTCTGTTTTGTAAATAACTTCATTTGTATCATTTTTTTTAGATTCCACATATGTGATATCATATGATATTTGTCTTTCTCTGTCTGATTTACTTCACTTGGTATGATAATCTTTAGGTCTGGTATTGGTTTGAAGTAGGACTGTTTAGTCCATTAGAAGACAGTGTATGCTTCACAGTAATTTTCTTAACTATTCCTCAGTATATGCTCTGAGATGCATATATGGCTAGGAATTAAGGTAAAACAGAGAGCCCTTAAAGTTATCCATTCCTGAAAAAAATATGAACTCACCAGGGACTTGCAAGATACACTTCCTATGTCACTTGTAAGGTGGACTCCAAGGTCCTTTCTAAGATTTAAAATCTCTAATATTTTTGTTAAAAAAAGAATATTTGCAATAATTTTAGCAAAAGAATTAAAAAGAATATAAAATTATATACTATAGATATATATAAGATCAAGCCAATAAAGTGACCAAATCTAGGGCAATTAAAAATGCCCTCAGAAATGTACTTTGTAGTGAATCAAAGGCCAGTTAAGAAAGCCTTTCTCTGTGTGTGTTGACATTTTCTTTATATATACATTATGAGTTATAGTATTGTGATTTTTAAGGAAAAAATATATATATTTGGTCATTCAGATGACCAAAATATATTCCTCATATATATTTGGTTTTCATCCACTGTTCCAGGCTTACAGCTCCCAAAGCCCTTGGAATTTCCTTAGCAGTAAGACCAAGGGGAGCACCTCTTGTTATAATATTTGGCATCTTATCTTCAGTTCTTGAAATCACTTCAGAGCCATAAAGCTGAAATGGGTATCATGTTATTTTTATAACAAGCTCCTTTCCACCACAACTGAGTTTGTGTTCATGAAGATGACTTTTAGAAAGCACTTAAGGATGGGGGCTGGTTGCCAGGGTAACCAATCATGAATAAAAGGTTGGAACTCTCAGTCCCACCCCCTGATTTCCAGGGAGGAGCGAAGGGCTGCAGATTGAATCAGTCACCAACGGCCAGTGAGTTCATCAATTATGGATATGTAATGAAGCCTCCATAAAAATCCAAAAGGAGGGGATTCAGAGAGCTTCCAGGCTGGGGGAGCCAGAATGCTTTCATTTGCCATTGTGCTGGGCCCCAAGCTCCACTAGGACAGAAGCCCCTTTGTTTGGAACTTCACCCTATGTATCTCTTTATCTGGCTGTTGATTTGTATCCTTTAATATCCTTTGTAATATATTGGTAATCTAATGAGTAATCGGGTTTCCTGAGTTCTGTGAGCCATTCTAGCAAATTAATTCAACACAACGAGGGGTTCGTGGGAACCTATGACTTGTAGCCAGTCAGTCAGATGTTAGTTATCAACCTGGAATTGTGATTAGCATCCTGAGTTGGAGGGGGTCTTTGTAACCTCCAGTTTGTAGCTGGTATGTCAGAAGTACAGGTAACATCCTGGGTTTGTGATTGGTGTTTGAGGTGGAAGGCAGTTTTATGGGACCGAGCCCTTTACCTGTTGAATAAGAGTCTATCTCTGGGTATATAGTACCAGAATTGAGTTGAATTCTCAGACATCCTAATGGTGTTCAACAATTCCTTGTTGGTGGGGACAAGCCTCCATATACATGTTGGAATTGGGTCTAGGAACCCAAAAATACTAGTAATTTAAATCAACTAAATATGTAGTATTTATAATAATATTAGTTTTGATAGACTAGTCAGTGATTAATCTGTTGTTTGACAATCAGTTGTAACAACAGTAAAGAATCAACAATGATAATGATCAGTGAATGACTATAGATATGGCACTTGGGAATCTGTAATGTGTTATAAGCAGATACCATATAATGAGGTTAATAAAAGTTTTTTTTGAAAGAATAAGTGAATGAATAAATAAATGCTAGAGATTCTCATCACTCATTTAGCAATTTTGTTTCTGTTTTCATGTGTTATATTTATGCTTTCTTGCAACAAATATTACACATATAAATGCATATGCATTCAGGTATACAATCTCGTGGGGGCAGATGTATTTTGGAATTCAGAAGTTTTTTTGATTTAGAAAAGTGATATGGAGCATATACTGATTTGGGGTAACAACTCAAGTGGGTCTGAATCAATACCTCATCCAAATATTTACAGTATATGGGAAACATAAAGTTTATGAAGCACAAACCTCAGTCAGTTAAGTTCAACTTTTGTTGAACTGAATAAGTTGGGCACCAAATTTGGAAAAAAGTCTTTGTTTTCAGAGCGTTTTGGATTTTAGAATTATAGATAGGGTATAGTGCCCTGTAGTATTTTCTACCAAGGCTAACTGAAATGACAAGTATTACTATGTTGGCCTCCTTTCAATCTGAGAAGTTTTGTTTTTGTCTTGTTAACCTCTTTTTTTAGCTGAAGGAGAAAGCTTTGAGTTGATCTGAGGCTCTTTTGGAATATGGAAAGGATGGTTTGGAGTCCTTCTGATGGAGCAGAAGGCAGAATCAGAGGCAACTCTTTTCATGAGGGGATCTCAGAGAACTAGGTAAACACCAGCTTGAGAATGTCAGAGAGTTAGAGAAAGGCATTTCCTCCATTTTTGCTTGGAACACAACATGGCTCAGTCGGACACTTGAGTCCTGAGGCCTGAATATGGGACAGTGATATTTTTGCACTCAAAATGTTTTGCAGCTTTAAGGAGCATAGGGAGGTAGCATTGCCAGAGGTGAGACCACCCTCAAGTAGAATTGACCAGTAGCACACAGGGACAAAAGATCTTAAATTAACATGAGAAACAGATTTGCCCTCTGGATTTTGGTGAGGGTGGGGGGCTCCCATGAATTCCCAGACATAGCTGAGGGAGGATTTGGTGGGAGCTTGAGATCTAATTGCAGGTGGATGGATGTAAAAAGTTAGTGAGATTTGAGCATTAATATTATAACTTTTATGCAGTGCAAACTGAAAAATCCCCGGGGAAATTCTGGTTACACTTACATTTCTGAGGATTATGTATTTAGACTTAAAATGCAACTTTTATACCATCATAAACTAAAGTTATTTAAAATTTATAATTATTTAGCAGGTGTGGTGGTGAGGTCTTGGGTGGGTTGCAGAACGATACTGCCACCTGAATGAGATCATTCGTTTGGTTTATAATCATTTTAGAAATAAAAACTCTAGGGGACCAAAGAAAATTTTACACTGCCCTCTTCCCAAACTAGCTAAACAAACAAAAAATACTATCAGTATGAATATGTGGGTCAAGAAGGAGTGGACTTGTGCTTGGGCAGTGACGATCTGAATGTTAGTTGGGTCTTTAAAACAATCGTTTGGTTTGTTACTCTGTCAATATTCACTCTCTAAATAATATTTATCCTTGTAAGAATCATGATTGACCCATTTTTTTGTGTGTGGCATTTTTACCTCATTATGAAGTATATTTAAGAAATAAGAAACATTTTCAGAGGGAAAGATCAGGGTTATTTCCATGATATCCTAAATAATACAAATGAGTGATAAAAGACACTGATTAAAGTCTTTTAAGACAAAAAGAATAGAATAATTTGGAATTTAAATTTAATTTTCAAAAAGTTATTGAAGCAATATAAAAATCACTATTCATGTTCATTTGTATATAGTTGAATGTGAATTAGTAATGTATATTTATTTTATTCCTTGTAAAAGGTTTTAATATCAGCAATTATTATGTTACAGATATTAAATTCAATTAAAGAACCAAATGTGCTAACTTTTCCTTTAAGTAACAAAGTCATTTTCAAGTTTTAAGTGTATGAGAAGCATTTTCAAATTGGATGCAACTTTTTATATTAAGAGAACAATTTAAACCCAAAAAGCATGCAAATATATTTATGTTTTAATTTGAAAAAAAAAGTGACAGTGGAAATAACCTTATAAAGATATATCAATTTGCAGCCACAAAAGCCAATTGTAATGTCAGGAAAGAAAATTGCCACAATAAGAATTTACTATGGAAAGAGTGGCATCACCTTTAAGTTCAATCACATGTTCACTGCATGCAGTCATTTGTTAAAACTCTAGTCTGTCTGTTCTAATTTGTTTTCGATAAGCCACTAATATTGTCCCTATCATTCCTCTTCAAAGCTGTTTATATCGGGTTTTCTCTTTGTTCTACAGCATTGCCAATAGTAAGGGATTTCAATTGTGTAACAGAAAGAATGGCTAAAAATTCCATTGATTCATTGTTAACCAGAGAGCATTGAAGAGAAATTTGAAAGTTATGCAGAATGGTAACAGATTGGAGACTGAAAAGAAAGGAAGAAAATAAATGTAAATATTAGTGAACTCATTTTCCCTGTAGGAGTATTGATTTCATTCATCTTGCTTGATAGATAGGATGACTAAGCAAAAAATCCAAATCCAAAGACATCAATTGAGCAGGAGACAGGAGTGTAGTAGAGGAAAGGTGAAATGATGAATGTTACTTCGTTAAAAGAAGGAAAAATGCAATCCTTCTTCATGAGGGATTCATCATTTTTCTTCTTGTTTTCAAGCCATCTTAATAAGCATTTGATAAATGCCCATTTAGCTATAAGAGAAAAATTATGCTTAAAACCTTAGTTCATGGGTCATCTTTCAAATATTTCATCGTAATAAAAAAAAACCTTTATCAGATTCCCTGTACGATTGTTTAATGTCTTGGCTTTAACTTTTCTAATAGTCATAGAGAAACACTAAGAAATTTCATCATGAGCAATAGCAAATTTATGACAAAATAGTGTATCATAAATATTTCCCCAGCAACACTGAGAACAGTTTATATGAAAATTTCACTGCAGATATTGGTCTCAGTAGATAGCACATTATTCCAATTGCATATACGCAGACTTAAGATGAAGCTATTCTCACAGGGCTTCCATGATATTAAAATGTGGGGGGATTGTGAAAATTATAAAAACTGTGGAATGAAAGTTGAGAATACAAATATTTACAACTGTTAGTGTGAAGGCCAGCTGTCATACATATACATATGGAAGTTTCAGAAAGAATTGGAAGGGATAAAAGAAAAAACACGGTTTCTCTCATTTCAAATAGAAAGCTAGTCTTTCCATTTATCTCCATTGAATAGATTGTCTATTCCAGATAGTTGTGCTAGAAGGTATTTGTCTAGCAAAGTTGTGTTATATTCAGCATGAAAATAAAAGAAAAAAACAAAGATTTATTTAATGTTTTATTGGCCAGATTGGGAAGATAAAATCTACTTGAAAAAAAAATACATATGAAAGTATATTATGTGTACAATCTAAAAGTCTTCAATGATATCTTAACATTTTTTGCACTGTTTGCAATAGTATACATTTAATGTCTTAGCAAATAAGCGATATTTTGTGTGCCTTTACTGAGAAAAAAAATAGTATTTGATCTGACCACATCCCTAATAAAAATATGAGGGAGTGAGAAATGAATAATCTATTTGTTAGATAGCTAGTGGGAAGCAGCTGCATAGCACAGGGAGATCAGCTCGGTGCTTTGTGACCACCTAGAGCGGTGGGTTAGGGAGGGTGGGAGGGAGGGAGAAGCAAGAGGGAAGAGATATGGGGATATGTATATGTATAGCTGATTCACTTTGTTATAAAGCAGAAACTAACACACCACTGTAAAGCAATTATACTCTAATAAAGATGTTAAAAAATAATCTATTATTTGTAAAAGCATCTTTATTAAGTGGGAAAAGAAATGTAATTTGGCTGACATTCTAGACTTAATATTAACAACAGCTACTCTGAATTTAGTTCCTATTCTGTGGCAGGACGTTTACAATATTAGATTAGATAATTATCAAAATATGCCAGTGAGGTATTACAGGTACCCCTGCTTTTTGAAAGTTTGCTTTGTCACATCACTTTTACTTAAAACCTACATTAGTACCAGTTTTCGCTAACTGAAAGAAATCCAAAGAAAATTTTCACTTTTATGAAAAAAAGATGAAAAGCAAAAATAGCGTTCAACATTTGTTTTCAAGCAGTGCATACCCTGAGCAAGGGAAGTGGCACCGCCAAGCTCCTTTCCCTTGGGAACTACACTGGGCATCTCAGCAACAAGCCACCATAGCTTTGAACTGTGTCTGCGAGCATTTGTGGTTTATCTAGCTTGATTTATTTGGGGCATCTGTTAGCAACATATGACTAAGATAATTGCTTCTTCGCTTTATGCCATTTAGGAGTGGGGGATAGGAGAACCTGTATTACTGTTATCAATGTTATCTCCAAATTACAAATTCTGTTACAGAAGCTCAGAGAGATCACATGACTCACCCATGTTTGCATAGCTAGTAAATGACAGAGTTGGAATTCAGACCCAGATGTTATTCACCCAAGTTTGCCTGAAACAAAGTACCTTAGCTCATAACGATGAAACATAAATCTTGAGGAATGGGTATAATGCGGGTTTTTTCACTGATAGAGCAGGGAGAGAGCATGAGGACTGCACTGTTTTGAATTTTCCCATTATTTAAGGGAAATAGAGTAAAAGTGTCAACCTTCTTACCTGGAAATGTTTATCTGAAATGAAGTAAAACTAGCCAAAATTCCTGGACTGGTCTTTGCCATATGACCAAACACAGATGAGAAGGAAAAACTCATTCTGGGATTGCTGATCATCATAAAATATTTTGCAAAATGTTGAAAATAGCAAAAATAACACTTTTTTTCCCAAGATAGATTTTCGTGGTCAGAGGTGATTTGCTCATTAAAGTTAGAGAGCCACCAATTATCTCCAGTGGGTTTTAGCAGCTGGAGATATTTCATTTGTGTCATCTAGACATGACTATTTGTCAATATACTCACAGAACAGACAAATAGAACTACTCTTTATTTCTGTGCATGATCACTAATTACAAAAGGCAGTTAATGTTCCAAGAATGTTATATGTATTCCATCTCATTTAATGGAAACATAGTATTGTTTCCTTTGTATTTTTTATTCAAAATTGCAAACACCAGCTCTGGATATGCATCTGCAGTGTTGCACACAGAATAATTTGCACCAGATAATGTGGATGTTTGACTACTTTATTTAGTCAAATTAGATCTAGTAATTAGTACTGTGGTACCACTCTATTTCATATGGAAAACAATTCATTGAGGGGGAAAAATAAAGCTAAAACACGGGGCTATTGCTCACCCTTGGATCTCGTGCTAATTTTTGGTTGAAGAGATTCTACTAATTTGGGAAAATTCCTTACATATTTACTCTAATATGATGAGCACTTTTAAAATTGGAGTGAGGAAATCTTACAAAAGCAAAATTGACCACCTGTGGCTATCTCCTTATCACCACTTTTTAGATGAATTACACTTACTGGTAAGTTAGGATGCCCCTGCATCCCTAGTTCTCACCCAAATAAGTCCATAAGGTAAATATGACCAAATGGCAGGATCCAACTTTAATTGTGTGCTTATGCTCCAATCCACTTGTAAAATTTGTAATGTGTTCATTACAGCACTTTGGAGCTGGGAAACACCTTTAAGGTAACTTAACTACAGAGAAGAAAATGAGGTCCAGAGAAGCTAGTTTGTGACAGAACTAGGACCAGAACCAAAAATTTCTCTCTTCCAATCCAGAATGTATTATATATTGCACCTCTTCAATTTTATTTGCAGATATAGGAAACAGATAATTATCTCTTTTCTTTGTACTACTTATGCACTTAAGAAATGCACTCATGAAAAATATTTCCTGAAAAATGTGATTTAAGAGGTAATTTCCTTACAGTTACGTATATAAGCTCATTGCTTGTGTTGAGGAAAAGAATGTGAGGACAATTTAAATTTTATTATAAGCATCCTTTCTATTGTAATACTCTTCTGTGGGCTAGGGAACCCTGTAATATGTCTATTTCATTGAAATTTGTTTTCTACACTTAAAATTCATGTGCTCAATCCATAATTTAGAAAGATTCATTGAAAGAGAAATGTTTAATTAAAAAAAAAAATCTATGGAACAAAGAAAATGATCATGAAACAAAAGTCTGAAACACTTACTGAGCATCATGTCCCTTTTTGGAAAGGATTAAGGACAATCAAAAAAGGAGGAAAAAACTCTTTTGTTTTCTGATATTGAATGATAATACTAAATGATAATGTTTGTTTTGCTTAACCTCCTGTCATTTCATGCATACTTCACAGTATTACTATACACTGTCATGATATGCCTTCAGGATTCCATCCCCAATTGGATGTTTCTTATATAAGTAAAACAAATCATAACTTTATGAATATGGATGATTGATGTAGAAAATGTGCAGCTTAGAATTTGGCATTTGGGGTTTTATAGCATTTTAAATATACACATTTAAGGCTCTTCTCTTGTTAAAAGCTGTCTTGCTTAATTCCATCAACACTTTTCTTTGAAATACTCTTTTCTCATCTTCGTTTCCCTCCCTTCTATTCTCCTTTCTCAAGCCTTCTCCTGTATATGCTAGTGTTTATGTGTTTCCCTCGGTCAGTCCTATTAGACTCCCTTTACTTCCTTCCTTTGACATTTTCTTATTGAAGGTCCTAGATGTTGTGGTGATTAAGGGCTCTGAATTCACAGGATGGCTAGGATAGATAGGCTTATCACAGATTAGCAGTGAAGCCAGCTACACATTCTTAGTGCCTCTGAAGTGGAAATGGTTTCATAGTTTCGTAGCCCAAGTCATCCTTTGAAACAGATGCCCTTAATTTTTCTTCAACTAAATGCAGTAGGCTTTATTGATATGGCTTAAATTTCTTTGATTCAGGTTCCTGACAGGGACACCCCAGGGGTTTCTGAATTCAAAGGGGGAAGGGGAATAGAGAGATAGGACTGATTAAGATCTTTAAAGAAGAGCTGGCAGATACACAAAATAGAACCTCCCTATCAACCAAAAAGAGTCCCTGAACGAGTTAGATGTTAGAACAGTAAATAGAGGTGAGAGAAATTTTAAGTAAGACAGGTAGACACGTATCTTTGATGGTCCAGGAAAAGCAGGCTTAATAACATTACCACTGACTTCAGATCTCTTGGCCTTGTACATAAAGGAATCTAAAATTAAAGGTTGACTGACTTGATCATTAACAATAGGAATGAGCTAAAATAATACATCAGTAGACATTTTACTCTGGATCCTCAGTATCCAGAAGAGGCTGAAGCCCTTTCAATGGACCACTGGATATTCTTGGAAAGGACTCTTCTCTCCTAAAGAAAGATAGTATGGTACCTTTGTTTCAACAATTGTAAAGATGACATTTATTAGCATAGGAAAGAGTCCAGAAAGGTTTGTGGGTAGCTTATAAGTATTGATTTCTTTGCTTGTTGTAAGTAAGGTTCGTGTTATCAGAAGCCCTTTCTTTATAGACTCATGTTCTTCAGAAAATTGTGTCCTGATCTATTAAAGTAAATCATCATCAATAACGTTTGGGGTCGAGTGGCCTTTAAAAATGCTCATAAACACTGTACTGCATTGTTCTTTTAGGAATGAACCAATAATGGGCTTGTGGAAAATAATAAATCCATACTTGATTTATCTCACATTAAAACTCAGATGCCATGGATAAACAGCAAGGTCATAATGCATAGCACAGGGAACTATACTCAATATCCTGTGATAAACCATAATGGAAAAGGATATAAAAAAGAATGTCTGTATGTGTATAACTGAGTCACTTTGCTGTACAGCAGAAACAAACACAACATTGTAAGTCAACTATACTTCAATAAAATAAAAGACTCAGATGCCAACATACAGGGAACACAGAGGCCAAGATATTCTTGTTCCTTTGTTTATATACAGTATTGACTTACTATTTATTGACCATACTTTGTGTATCATCTTCTAAGCGATTATATTACTGATCTTATTGTGTTTTATATAGTAGAACTGATGTATTCATAAGCACATTTTCAGGAAAATAAAGACAACTTCCATGATAGATCTGTATAAGCTTAACTGAAACTATTTAGGCCTAATCTGTCTTCAAATTGCCATGAATTGTATACATCTTCCCACTCTATTGTTATTGGCTGAAAATGTAACTCATAAATGACATTCACACCTCTAAATTGCCATAATCAACTTTGCTCTTTAACTGCTCATGATAGTTTGCAATTTCTCTTTAAATACTGCTTTCCTTTATTGTAGAAGTGAAACGGAATGGAAACCAGGTAAGCAAATAAATGAAGTAAAATATATCCTTCAAATATATATTCTTCAAGTATCTAGAACAACTTGCTAATTTAATTTTCTTTGGTCCTTCAAAAAAAGGTATTTTGGGGGTCACCTTTTCTTCTCTGTGTTCTCTCTCTAGTTGAGAGATTACATTTATCACACAGCATTATTAATTCCTGCATGTCTGCCTCTCCAAATATACTGTGTCATCTAGTTTATTCTCACATCTTGTTCAGGATATTTATTGCTGCATAAAAATACTCCAAAACTTAATGGTATAAAGTGGCTTGAAACGACAACATTCTTCTTTGCTTCTGCTGCCTCTTATTAATAGTAGTGGTAGTAATAGCTGTAGTAGTAATAGTATTATATTTTATGAATTTGTGGGTCAGGAATTTGGCAAGGGCTTGGCTGGGTTGTTCAACTCTGACTGACATGGCATAAGTCTAGGCAGCTGGTGCTGGAGGACCTACATACAAGATGGCTTCTTGACACAAATATCTGATGTCTTGGTGCTCCTTGGCTTCTCCCTCTTTCTTCAACTGGTGTCTCATTTTTTATAGGACTTCTCTGTGTGGCTTGGACTTCTCACAGCGTGATAGACTCAGAGTAATCAGGCTTCTTATATGGCAGCCACTCTGCCCACAGCAGGTGTTCCCAGGGGCCCAGGCAGAAGTTGCAAGACTTGCTGTGACCTGGCTTCAAAACTCTTAGACCATCCCTTCTCCCACACTGAATTGGTAAACCATGTTTTTTTTTGGTTTTGTTTTGTTTTGTTTTTTTGTGGTACGCGGGCCTCTCACTGTTGTGGCCTCTCCAGTTGCGGAGCACAGGCTCCGGATGCGCAAGCTCAGCGGCCATGGCTCACGGGCCCAGCCGCTCCACGGCATGTGGGATCTTCCCAGACCGGGGCACGAACCCGTGTCCCCTGCATCGGCAGACGGACTCTCAACCACTGCACCACCAGGGAAGCCTGGTAAAGCATGTTTTTAAGCCAGGCTCCATTCAAGAGAAGGGGAGGAATAGACACCGCCTCTCAATGAGGGGATGGTATACACATATAAGAGAAGGAAGGAATTAATGATAGCCATCTTGAAGACAAACTCCCACACATCTCCAAGCTTTAGAGTGCAAAATGTTATGTCTTTATTCATCTTTGTTTCTTCAGTGCCTTATAGAATGCTTGGGTTCAGTAGATGTATAAGTGACTGACTATAGTTCTCACTTCTAAGCAGAAGATTCAGTATCCCTCCCAAAAAGAGTTACTGAATTTACAGTTGCCTGCTCAATACCTCTATCTGGCTGGTATTTCAAATTCCAGAGGCCCAAAATGGAGCTCATAAAAATAGCTTCTCTTCTAGGTTACCTTAATCTCACCATTCTCCCAGTCATGGTGGCTCAACAGCTAAGAATCCTTGATTCCACCATCTTTATAGCCTTTCACATTCATCAACTTCTGTTGATAATACTTTTCTCTCATCTGTCCCTTCCTTTCCAGTCCTTTGGCTACCACAGCATTTCGCACCCTCCTAACTTCTCTTTTCAGCTATTATGATAGCCTTCTAATTTTCTATGTCCCCACCCTGACTTCTATAATTTATCCTATACTGCCAATTAATTTTTTGTAATACATAGCTCTAATCATGTCACTTCTCAACTCCATATTATTGTGGGTGAAATGTACAGTACTCGGTCATGTATGACCACCATTTTTTGTGAGTCCTATTTGCTGCCAGTTTATAAGTGAACGCTGAAACCCTTACCCTTTTTAGATTAACAAGTGACCCTTCTAGAGGCTCCCATAGCAAGCTGTACTCACTGTGTTTTGTAGTGCCATTTTGCTTCTGTCTCCCTGTCTTTCTCTGTTTGTCTCTTTTTTCTCTTTCTCTCTCTGTATCTCTCTGCCTTTGTCTCTCTATCTCTCTCTCTATATATATGTGTGTGTGTGTGTGTGTATGTATGTATGTGTGTGTTTGTGTGTGTGTGTAATTTCTTCACTGAACTTTGAGGGAGGGACTATATCATGTGTGTTTACGTTTCCAGAGCCCAACTCAGTACCTTACATGTAATAAGTGTCTAAAAATATGTGACAGAAAGATAAGAAAAATGAATGGTGGCCTATTATGGCCTGTGCCTGGATAAACCATGTATAATGGATAGATATCAGGGAAAACTGAATTGGGAGAGAGGTGCTTTTGAAAACTTCCATTATCATCTTTCAGTGCCACAGTTCATGGGCCTTGCCCTGGCTTCTCAGGATCCTCATTAGTGTGTGCCAATTGATGGATTTCTGGGAGTAGCCATGAACACATTAAACTATATTTAAAATTGTGCATATTGTGTGTGTGACCATGACCAAAATGGTTAAAAAACACTGCTCTGGGTTTATCTTTCTTTTCTTATTAAAATTAACCTTAGTTATATTTTATTGCCTAAAGGATTTGTGAGGTTACTAGCTTGTGTATCTCTGACACCTAATTCCTCTTTTTTAAAAAAAATGTATTAAGATATAATTGACATGTTATATTAGTTTCAGGTATACAACATAATAATTTGATATATGTATATATTATGAAATCATCACCACAATTAGTCTAGTTAGTACCCATCACCACACAGAGTTTCAATTTTTTTTCCTTGTGATGAGAACTTTAAGATCTACTCTCTCAGCAACTTTCAAATACATAATATAGTATTATTAACTATAGTCACCGTGCTGTACATTACATCCCCAGGACTTATTTTGTAACTGGAAGTTTGTACCTTTAGACCCCCTTCACACATTTGCCCACCCACATCCCCCATCTCTAGCAACCACCAATTTGTTCTCTATATCTATTTGTTTTTTTTAGATTTCACTTATAAGTAAGATCATATGGTATTTTTCTTTCTCTGTGTGACTTATTTCACTTAGCATAATGCTCTCAAGGTCCAGCCATGTTGTCACAAATGGCAGGAGTTCCTTCTTTTTATTGCTGAGTAATATTCCATTGTGTGTGTGTGTGTGTGTGTGTGTGTGTGTGTGTGTATATAGCACATATTTATCCATTCATCTTTCGATGGTCACTAAGTTGTTTTCATGTCTTGGCTATTGTAAATAATGCTGCAACGAACATGGGGGTACAGATCTCTTTTCAAATTAGTGTATTATCATTATTATGTTAATCTAATAATATAGCACCCTTGTTATGTGGGAAAGGTATGGCCTAAAAGGATACATCCTTATTGATGGTAATTTGTAATGTCTGATAGTGTGTTATATACAGGTAGATTTTATTTGAATCCCCACATTATCATATACTAGTTATCACTTTTTATCTCTGAATCTCAGTTTTCTCATCTGAAAAAAAATAGGGACAATAATACCAGTTGTAGAACGTTTTTATGGAGAGTAAATTAGATAATATACATAAACCACTTAGCAGAGCTACAAAACAAGTACATTTCTAATAAGTGTTAGTTCTCATTCAGGCTAGTTGAAAATTTATTTGGAGGGCCTGCTCCACCAGCTATTAGCTGAGGGAAAGTTATTTAACTGTTCTGTGCCTCAGGTTTTCATCTGTACAATGTGAAGCTTGAATAAGAAAGTAGATATAAAGACCTTAGAATAGTGCCTTGCACATAGCAAACACTCAACAAATGTGAGGTGTTTGTATCATTGTTACGGAAGATTGGACTGTACATATATTGTCTTTTATTTTTTTATGCAATCTTTGTAGTTTAACATATATACAGTCCTGTACAGTAGGACCTTGTTGTTTATCCATCCTATATATAATAGTTTGAGTCTGCTAATCCCAAACTTCCAATCCTTCCCTCCCCATCCCCATCCCCCTTGGCAATGACAAATCTGTTCTCCATGTTAGTGAGTCTGTTTCTGTTTTGTAGATATGTTCATTTGTGTCTTATTTTAGATTCCACATATAAGTGATACCATATGGTATTTGTCTTTCTGTTTCTGACTTACTTAGTATGCTAATCTCTAGGTCAATCCATGTTGCTGCAAATGGCATTATTTCATTCTTTTTTAAGGCTGAGTAATATTCCATTGTATATATGTATCTCATCTTTATCCATTCATCTGTTGATGGACATTTAGGTTGCTTACATGTCTTGGCTATTGCATCTAGTGCTGCTGTGAACATATGAGTGCATGTATCTTTTCAAATTATAGTTTTGTCTGGATATGTGCCTAGGAGTGGGGTTGCTGGATCATATGGCAACTCTATTTTTAGTTTTTTGAGGAACCTCCATACTGCTTTCCATAGTGGCTGCACCAATTTACATTCCCACCAAAAGGGTAAGAGTGTTCCCTTTTCTCCACACCCTCTCCAGCATTTATTATTTGTAGACTTTTTAATGATGGCCATTCTGACTGGTGTCAGGTGATACCTCATTGTAGTATTGATTTCCATTTCTCTAATATTTAGTGAAGTTGAGCATCTTTTTATGTGCCTATTGGCCATCTGTACTGACATCTACTCTTTTAGAAAATTTCTTGGCTTTCTTTTGAGGCTTCCATGGTGATAACAAGGTTTCATTGTGGTGGTTTTTACCATCCTTATTACTATCCATTTCTACTTTTCTAGGTAATACACAGAAAAGTACTCATGGGGGTTAACAGAATGTACCTCCCACTGATGTGTTACAAGGGCCTGCATTACGGTAATTATACAGAGTTCTTTTTCATTTTTGTAAGAAGATTCACTGAACTATATTTGTATTTAATTATGAAAATATCACAATAGCATTTCCCTCAAAAGTAATCCAGATTATATCTCTCATTCTGATTCCTCTTCCTCACCTACAAGGTCCTGTATGTCTGGCCTGCACCATTCTCCTCACATTTATCTCCTTACTCCTTCCTGAGAGCCTCTCTGGCCCTACTTCTGTCCCTCCAGTGCACTGAGCACCTTCCCTCCTTAGGCTGTTTGTAGATGCTGTTCCCCCTCCCTACAATGCTCTGTCCTTCTTTATCTGGCTAACATCCTTTTTTTGTTTGTTTTGTTTTGTTTTGTTTTGTTATTTTTATTTTTTATTAGTTTCTGCTTTATAACAAAGTGAATCAGTTATACATGTACATACATCCCCATATCTCTTCCCTCTTGCATCTCCCTCCCTCCCACCCTCCCTATCCCACCCCTCTAGGTGGTCACAAAGCATCGAGCTGATCTCTCTGTGCTATGCGGCTTCTTCCCACTAGCTATCTATTTTACATTTGGTAGTGTATATATGTCCATGCCACTCTCTCACTTTGTCACAGCTTACCCTTCCCCTCCCCTCAATGTTGGGTTAGTTTCAGGTGTACAGCAAAGTGATTCAGTTGTGTGTATATATATATATATATATATATATATATATATATATTCTTTTTCAGATTCTTTTCCATTATAGGTTATTATAAGATATTGAGTATAGTTCCCTATGCTATACAGTAGGTCCTTGTTTTTTATCTATTGTATATATAGTAGTGTGTATATGTCAATCCCAAACTCCTAATTTATCTCCTCCCACCTCCTGCTATCCCCTTTGGTAACCATAAGTTTGTTTTCTATGTCTGTGAGTCTATTTCTGTTTGGTAAATAATTTCATTTGTATCAATTTTTTAGATGCCACATCTTATCTTCCTTTTTGTTTCAACTTAAATGTCACTTTCTTCAGGAGGCCTTTCTTGATCTCTCAGAAAGGTAAAACTTCCCCAGTTATCTACTCACTCAGGTTGTTTTACTTTCCCTCATAGACCTAATGCAAATAGTAACTCTTCTGCTGTTTGTTCAAATCATTGTCTAATGTCTTTCTCCCTCATTAGACTCTGAATTTCAGAAGGACACTCTCCCTTTCTTGTTCATGGTGCTATCTGTGGCACCTCCCACAGGGCCTGGCATTGTGGAGGTTTTCAGTAAATATTTGTTGCATGAATGAATGAGGTCTTGAAGAACTGCAATCTACTCCACTGTCCTTGGGTTTATATTCAGGGCATGTGCTGTTTTCAAAAGCATTAATATAATTTACATTAAGGGTACCACCTTAATTAGAGATTTTCTGTCATTCTCTGTGCCCATGTGGAAAAGCCCTAATTTCACATTCATATGATGGGGACAGATGTAAGTAAGTAGAAAGGATGAATAATATATTTAATTTATAACAGACCCAATTTTATGAAGGTGTTAAAACATTTAAGACCTTTTGCTTCCATTTTGTTCAAGCTCAGTTCTCATCTAATTTGTTTGTTTTTTATATTAATTCAATTGGTAACAACAGAAAGTGGGAGACACCTGATTTTTTTTAAAAACAGCACTTAACACTGGGTGTTCCTCCAACATGGCTCTGTAGTACTAATTAAGCCATTGAAAACTGCCAGGCCTAAGGTATTAGCAGGTAGTAAGAAAAATAGAAGTGGTAAGTTATAAGAAATGAAATAATAGATTTGGGAGTCGGATCTGAGTTCAAACTACAGATCCTCCATTACTTGTTGAGTGACTTGGGGAAAGTTACTCAACTTTTCTAAACCTCAGTTTTTACATTGGTAAAATGTGCTTACTAAAATTCGCCTTGCCCGCTCATTGTGAAAAGCGTAAGAGATTATATGAAAGGTTAGGGAGCCTAGCATTTTATATAATAGTAACTCATTACAAATGAGGGAAGTTAGAGGAAAAGGAAAAAAATATCGGAGAGACAGCAAACAAAAGGAAAAGAAAGAAAATGGTGCAGTTGGCTTGAAGCAGGGCTGGCTTGAAGAGGTGAGTAAGCACTTACTGAAGTGGGAGGAGACACAACAGGTTAAGGTTTTACAAATCCAGCTGTAACAGGTTATGCTAGAGTAAGTTTATAGAAACCATTGTTATGGGCTGAATTGTGTTTACCTCCAAAATACATATATAGAAGCCTTAGCCTCTAGTATCTCAGAATGTGACTGTATTTGGAGATTGGGCTTTTAATGAAGTAATTAAGGTAAAGTGTTGTCATATGGGTGGGCCCTAATCCAATAGGATTGGTATCCCTATAAAAAGACGAGATTAGGATACAAACACAGAGGGATGATCATACAAGGACACAGGGGGAAGGCAGCCATCTGCAAGCCAAGGACAGGGGCCTCAGAATGAAACTAGTCCTGCCCACACCTGGATCTTGGACTTTCAGCCTCCAGAAATGTAAGGAAATTTATTTCTATTATTTAAGTCACCCACTCTGTGGTATTTTGTTATGGCAGCCATAGCAAACTAATACAACCACAAAGGTTGCTTCGTTTTAAAAGGAACCCATGAGAGATAACACATGTGAAAATATCTACTACAGTCCTTAGTTCATAGGAAATGCTCCATAAATACTAATTGAATCTGTTGACAAGCAGAATGTTCTAAAGGAAAGCTCAATATGTTGGCGTCAGGGGAGCTGACTCTTTATTCCCTGTTGTGTTGCTAACTAGCCTTGAGACCTTCGTTTCCCTGGACCTCAGAACTTTCACCTGTAGAAGGAATAGTTTAGGGCAAATCAATTCTACTTTTCCGTAGAATTGAAGAATCGAATTTTTGGAAAATCCTGATCTCCTAAATGTGTTATCAGCAGAGATGAAACTTGAAATCTGATCTTCAGATTCTCAGAGCAGTGTTCTTTCTTGCTGTAAATTTTCTGCAACCTTGAAATGTACTTATGAGACTTAGAGAGGGATGTTCCTGCTTTTTCTTTTTTTAAGCATTAAAACTTTTCAATACCAGAAAGTTGCCGTTGTGTTTGCTGTGGAAATCTTCTGATTTCAGTAAATATGGTGTTGAAATATTCATTGACTGTGCTGCATTAAAGATTGCTTTCAAGAGGGCTAATTTAAATGAAATCAACATGTAAAAGAACAAGCCACAAGCTAGTCTGCTTTCTGATTAAGAATTTTATCTTCTGTAATTTCATATCCAAAGAAAGGGGCGGTGGAGGGGGTGCGGGCGGACCACTGCTGTAGCCTACTTCTGGCTTGGTCAGAAGCAGCTATTTATATTTTGAATTCATGTTTTCTTGGTGATGAGGCCTCAAGGTCCAACCCATGTGCTGTTGCAAGATAAATTGGTGACAGTTGTGAGTTTATCCAAGAAAAGGTAATATTCGCCTCTTCAGTTTCATCATATACAATAGTTTGGGGCTCTACTGTAATAGCAAAGTTTTAGTTTAATACAATTTAGACAGGAATAGTTGTTAACCTATGTTTTTGAAACTAACAAAAGGTAAATCCTACATACAATACTGAAATTTACCAACTTGATCTTAAACTGGAAATGTGGAACAATCTTATGTGCTTTATAACTTTTACTCTGCATTGTGTGAGCTCAAGTTTGAACTGCGTTTATTCAGAATGGTAAAAGCCATTTGACTTCTTGCTTTGATTATATTACCTTTTAAAAGTCAAAATAATAATTGCTAATGTTTATATGGTACTAATTATCATCCGGATACTGCTCTAAATGCTTTAACTATATCAACTCATTAATTCTTCACAATAAATCATTTAATCCTCACAACTATGAAGTAAGAGGTATGTGACTAGCTCAAGATCACAAAGCTCACAGTGGCAGAATTGAGATCCAGGAAGTTTGACTCCAGAGTCCGTGATTACAGACTCATTTTGTGAGCTGTTTCCCCAAAGGCAACACCCTTAAATTACCAATATTCCACCTGCAGTAGCTCAGTCTTTTATTGACATCTTTGATTTTACTTACTTAAGGCTTGATAATCCTCAGACAAGTTATCTTTGAAGAGTAAGGTATAAGGTAGAAAAGAACATTTGCTCTTTACTAATATCTTGAAAGTAATCCTAAAAAGCTGATATTTGGGCATGCAAATATAAATTGCCAATACTTCCAATCAGCTTCAGCTCCAGCTGCTCTGCTGTAATGCACAAATTAGGATCTGAGCCCAGATTCCATGAAAGAGAAAGCAGGAGATTTGAGATGATGTCCATTTTAACTGTCACACAGGCTCTACATCTGATTAGCAGAGTGTGGCTATCTTATTACATTTGTTTTTCCTGTTAGAAATAACCTTAACACACATCTTTGAAAATTTGAAGGTGGTAAAGTCACAAGTATCAAAATTTAGATTGTTGGCTTCATTAGATATATGTCCTTTTCTTTCCAAACTCAAAGTTCATTAAATGTTTTTATTTTACCAAAAAGATTTCTATCAGCAGAATGTTATGAAAACTTTCATTAAATATTTTAAGCATATATATGCTTTATTAATTTTATGTACTTTACTTTCTTTTTAAACCTTCTGTTTCAAAAATGTAAAAATGGAATGAATCTATAAAGTATGTGGATATTTCAACAGTTGGATGATTTTATATATGTGTGTATATAATATATATGTAATATAAGCATTAAATACTTTTTTCCTTTTGATATTTGAGAAATCACCAAATTTCAGTATGGGTTATTCTAGTCAATTAGATGCTTTGTGCTCGCTCAGCCCCACTGAGGCAAACATCTAGATTTCTGGAGCAAATGAATGACTATTATTTAGGATCACTCTCTAGATAGCTCTCTAGCCTCTCTGAGCTGTGCACCTTCTTCTAACTGGTAGGTTCCTGGTTAAAATCATCCTGTCCAGTCAGTCTTTCAGTCTCCTCTAATTTCATATTCTTGTCATCCCCAGCCACTTCTTTGAGGATACCAGGCCTGCTGTATATATTGATATGGGGCCAGAGGCCCCAGGCCCTCTCCAGACCTGAACCCAAACTTGACTAAGGCAGAAAATATAACAAAGGCCTTAGCTTGGGGCTTAAAATCTTGTTGCCCTAAATTGAGTATCTGCTGTGATCTGGGGTCCAATGTAGCCTCCAATCCTCTTTATCACCAATATTCATTGTCACCAATGCCTAGCTCCTCAGTTGGCTCAGTATATATAGTTGAGCTTCAATCTCAGTTTTCCTGTCTAGCATTCAAGTTGTCTGTTAGAATTTAAGCTATTCTAAGTCACAATCCAACTATCTGGTACTTTAATACTCTATTGAAATTTTGCCTACCACTATCATGAAAAATAGACTCGATTTCTCATATCTTGAGCTTTTGGATGGAGTCCTGCCTTGACTTGACCCAACACCCAAAACTATAATGCTTAGCACCTTAATAATACACCACATGTCACCAATAATTATTTGAAGCATAATTAAAATCCTCTACCCATTGGCTTACTCAGCTAACCTTTTAAGGCAAGATAATTCAGCGAGACAATTTCCACTGCCTCAGAACTTACTGGCCTTTATTCCATCACCAGGTCCAAGCACGTGTAAACCTAGAGCCTCTCACCATTTTGCTATGGAAGAAGATTTTTTTTCTGGTAAAATATACACAACATAAAATTTACAATTTTAACCACTTTTAAGTGTGCAATTCAGTGGCATTAAGTACATTTATATTGTTGTGCAACCATCACCACTATCTTTCTCCAGAAACCCAAACTGAAACCCTGTACCCCCTAAACAATAATTTTCCATTCCTCCTTCTCTCTGGGCTTCTGGTAACCACTATTCTACCTTCTGTCTCCATGAACTTGCTTATTCCTTAGTACCTCATATAAGTAGAATCATAATATTTTTACTTTTGTGACTGGCTTATTTCACTTAACATGATGTCTTCAAAGTTCAACTATGTTGTAGTATGTATCAGAATTTCATTCCTTTTTAAGGCTGAATAATATTCTAAGTAAGTGCTATATTTTCTTTATCCATTCATCCATAAATGGATATTTGGATTGTTACCACCATTTTTATTGAAGTATAGTTGATTTACAATGTCTTATTAATTTCAGGTGTACAGCATGGTGATTCAATATTTTTATAGATTATGCTTTATTAAAAATTATTACAAGATAATGGCTATAATTCCCTGTGTTATACAATATAACCTTGTTGCTTATCTATTTTATACACAGAAGTTTATATCTTTTAATCCCATACCCCTATCTTGCCCTTCCCTCCTTCCCTCTCCCCAGTAGTAACCACTAGTTTGTTTTCTATATCTGTGAGTCTGTTTCGGTTTTGCTTTACATTCGTTTTTATTATTTTTTAGATTCCACATACAAGTGATATTATACACTTTTTGTCTTTCTCTGTCCTTATTTTACTAAGCATAATATCTGTTGGTCCATCCACGTTGCTGCAAATGGCAGAATTTCATTCTTTATATGGCCGAGTAATATTCTATTCTTTATACATTTGTCTGTTGATGGACACTTGTGTTGCTTCCATAGCTCGATTGCTAATTAGAGAAATGCGAATCAAAAGAAGATGAAGTCACACCTATCAGAATGGCTATCATCAAAAAGTCTACAAATGTTGACGAGGACATGGAGCAAAGGGAACCCCTGTGCACTGTTGGTGGGAATGTAAATTGGTGCAGTCACTCTGGAAAACATATGGAGATTCCTCATAAAAAACACCTAAAAACAGAACTACCATATGATCCAGCAATTCCATCCCTGATATTTATCTGAAGAAAACAAAAACACTAATTTGAAAAGATACATGCACCCCAATGTTCATAGCAGCACCATTTACCAGAGCCAAGATATGGAAGCAACCCAAGTGTTACCACCTTTTGGATATTGTGAATAATGATGCTATGAACATGAGTGTACAAATACCTGTTCGAGTCCTTGACTTAAATTCTTCTGGGTATATAATCAAAACTGGAATTTTTGGGTCATATGGTAATTCTGTTTATGTTTTTGAAGAACTACCATACTGTTTTCTACTGAGACTGCACCATTTTACATTCCCACCGGCAATACACAGGGCTTCCAATTTCTCCCCATCTTCCATGCTTGTTATTTCTATTTTTTTTTAATTCTTAAATTTTTGATATGGCAATAGCCATGTTAATGGAATTGAGATGGTATCTCCTTGTAGTTTTGATTTGAATTTACCTAATGATTAGTGATGTTGAGCATCTTCTCAAGTGCTTATTGGTCATTTGTATATCTTCTTTGGAGAAATATCTATTCAAGGCCTTTGCCCATTTTTCAGTGGGGTTGGTTTTTTTTTTCCCCTTTATTCTTGAATTGTGGGAGTTCTTTATATATTCTAGATAGTAATCCCTGATCAGATGTATGATTTCAAAATATTTTCACCCATTCTGTGTGCTGCCCTTTTACTCTGTGGATAGTGTCCTTTTGATGAAAAAATGTTTTTAATTTTGATGAAGTATAATTTGTCTGTGCTTTTAGTATCATATCAAAAAAATCACTGTCAAATCTAATGTCATGAAGCTTCTCCCTATGCTTTCTTCTGAAATTTTTATAGTTTTAGGTCTTATGTTTAAGTCTTTGATCTACTTTTATTTTTCTATATGGTATAAGATAAGGATCCTACTTCATTCTTTTGCATGTGGATATATAGTTTTCCCAGTACCATTTGTTGAAAAGACTGTCCTTTCCACATTGAATTGTCTTGGTACTCTTATAAAAAGTCATTTCACTGTATATGTGTGGGTTTATTTCTAGATTCTCTATTCTATTCCAATGGTCTATATCTCTGTCTTTATGCCAGTGCCACACTGTGTTGATTACTGTAGATTTGTAGTAAGTTTTGAAATCGGGAATTGTGAGTCTTCCAACATTTTTCTTCTTTTTAAAGATTTTTTTGGCTATTGGGGTCCCTTGAGATTCCATATACATTTTAGTATGGATTTTTTATTTCTGCAAAAAATGTCATTGAGATTTTGGTAGGTATTGCATTGCATCTGCATATTAGTTTGAGTAGTATTGATATCTTAATTACCAAACCATGACCATGGAATGTCTTTCCATCTATTTATGTCTCTTAAAATTTCTGTTAACAATGTTAAGTAGTTTTTAGTGTACAGGTCTTTCAACTCCTTGGTTATGTTTATTCCTAAGTATTTTTTGATGCTACTGTGAATGGAATTCATTTAATTTCCTTTTCAGAGAGTTTTATTCTATAGAAGTGCAATTAATTTTGCATCTTGCAACTTTGCTGGATTTGTTCTAACAGGTGTGTGTGTGTGTGTGTGTGTATGTGTGATATTTAGGGTTTTCTACATAGAGGTGGTGAAAACAGGCATCCTTGTCTTATTCCTGAACTTAGAGGAAAAGCTTTTAGTCTGTCATTATGGATTATGATGTTAGCTATAGGTTTTTTATTTATGGCCTTTATTATGTTGAGGAAGTTTCCCTTTATTCCTAGTTTGTTGAATAGTTTTATCATGAAAGGGCGTTGAATTTTGTCAGAAGTTTTTTTCTGTATTATTTAGAGTACCATATGTTTTTTTTTCCTTCATTCTGTTAATGTAGTGTATTACATTGATTGATTTACATATGTTCAAACATCCCTCAATTCCAGAAATAACTCTCACTTGGTCATAGTGTATAGTATTTTGTTGGATTTTTTACATCAATATTCATCATGAATAATGGTCTGTAGTTCTCTTTTCTGTAGGACATTTTTCTGGCTTTGATTTCAGGCTGGCCTCATAGAATCAGTTAGGGAGTGTTTTTTTTTTTTAACTTATCTATGTATTTACCTTTGCCAGAGATCATTATATCTCTATGTATAGTAAGTTTCTCTGTAGTGTCACTTCATTTCAACCTGAACGACTCCCTTAAACAATTCTTATAGGGCAGGGCTAGTGGTAATGAACTCCCTAAGCTTTTGTTTATCTAGGGATGTCTTATTTCAATGTCTTATTTTCAAACTCATCTTTGAAATAAACAGTTTTGCTGGATATAGAACTCTTAGTTGACAGACTTTTTTCTTTTGGTACTATACTCTTAAAAATATCATCCTGCTGCTTCTGGCCTCTAAGTTTTTGGGAATCCACTGATATGTTATTAAGGATCAAGTACACATGATATTTTTGTTGAAAATTGGACATTTGGAAAACCAACCACCTCTTTCAGTTTATGTGTATGGGCTGTCTGCTAGAGCAGTCCTATACTTATTAGCTGGATGCACTTTGAATTGTAGGAAAAGCCCCAGGTGAAGGCTTAAGGTATTCTTAAATCTTTTCCTATTCTGAGATCCAAGTTATGCTGATTTACCCTGTCTGAGCTATGTGTTAGGTAAAACAGAGACTAGTTCATCAGGCAACCCTCAGACAGGTTAGAAGATTGCAGATGAAATATGTTATGCCTCCTCTGGATTGAGCCTAATTTGGAACCAGATTTCCATCTTTTCCAGAGAAGATTATGCCATGCCAGGGAGGGGATGATACCAAGGCAAGTGAAAACAAGCTACTCTACCAATTTGAATGTGGCTTTTTCTTGATTGGACATTTGCTTGATTGCTGTAAGACTTTTGACTATCTTTGAGAGCTCTTATAAAGCCAGTCTTTCTCACCTCTCTCTCTCATATATATATATATATATATATATATATATATATATATATATATATATATATATATATATATATATATATATATATATATATATATATATAATAAATTTCCATAGAAAATGGGCACCTAGAGCTTCCTATTTCACCATTTTGCTGACCTCACATGGAAGTCTTACCTTAAGACTGTTGTATGAATACTCAGCCCCTCTTTTGACACACCCCCCAACATGGCTTATCTATTTGGAGAAGGGCTTTGAAGTGGTGTACTGCTATAGCTAAGACAGAGACTTAAGTGAAAGGGATACCTACAGCTATGAAATATAAATTAAAACCACAGTGCTACTCAGCACATACCCACCGGAATGGTTGAAATAAAAGATGGAAAAAGCAAGTATTTGAAAGGGTATGGTACAACCAGAACTCACATACTACTGGGGTGGAAGTGTAAATTATTATAAGCTCTTTTGTCATTATATAATAAAACTAAACATAGGCATAGATAAGACCAGAAATTTTATTCTTAGGCATGTACCCAAAACAAATTTACACCTATGTTTACCAAAAGATATATACTAGAATTTTCAAAGCAGCACTATTTGTAATAGACAAAAACTGGAAAGTAGCCCAGCGTCCCCTGAATGTAGAATGGGTCAATTTGTTGTGGGATAGCCACACAACGCAAGGCTCTACAGCAATAAGAATAAAGGATTTACAACTGTACTAAATAATATGGATGACCCTCAGAACCATGAAAACAGCAAGACACAAAAGAGTACATACTATATGACTTTATCTGTATTGAGTTCAAGAACAAGCAAAACTAACCTCTGTTTTGGAGTTAATACTGTGGTCATGCTAAGGAGAGGAAGTGACTGGACAGAACATGAGAAGGATGGGTTTTCAGTTTCTGATATTTAAATTTTTTCAACCAGACTTGTGAAAAAGCATCAATCTGATCTTTCCATTTTACTATAAGTGTATTTTATTTCAATAACTAACAGTAAAGAATTAAAAAGAACAATTTGGAATGACCTAAATTTAAAATCCAGCCCTACCGCTTTCTAGTTTAAGTCTGGTCACATTTCTTAATTCCTCTAAAAGCCACAACATCCTTACCTGTATGATGATGTGGATGGTGGTGATGATGGGAAGAAGAAATATAATCACTTTGTGTCAATTTCATTCCCACAGTAACTCTGTTTGGTAAATAATAGGTAATAATGTTATTTTCATGTAACAAATGAGGAAAGCCAGGCACGCAAATGTTAAATAACTAACCCATTTCATCCTGATCCAGAATTCAAATCTAGGCACTCTTGCTCAAAAGTCCATACTCATGACCCACCAAATCCTTCCCTAATTAGGACTAATAATAATAAAAAAAAAGATGTATTTAAAAGAGTTTAGAAAACTGTAACCCAATAAACATGTTAGGCCTCCTTAATTCCCACTAATGATAAAACATTACCTCTAGCTCTCTTTCTCATGCCTACTTTTCATAGTGATACTCTGACTGTATCCCACAGGTAGCCAGTCCAGTATTCATCTGACCGCACTTCTGGAATTCCCTGTCTTTCTGGTAGTGGATTGCTCCTTAAATGCCCTTTGAGGAAGCATGGTGAAGGGGTTATAATTTCCTACTTATGCCAGTTACCTTCCACATTTACATATGGGCATTTCTTATCTACTCCACAATCATATATTTAAGGGCAGGAGACCTTTTAAATCTCTATTTTCAGTTCCTAGCTGATGGTTTAGAACATATTAGGTACTCAGTAAATGTTGAATTTGTTATTCAAATTAAAGACCTTCTACTCCTTGGGGACCTGTCATTATTTTATGTATATTTTCTTGATTAAAGATGTTTTCTAATGCTATTAAAACCAAGGAGTTGATGGTGACTGGAAAGGAATGTGGTAGGTTCTTCAGAGCAGAAGAATCTGTCATACTGTTTTGGTAACAACTTATTTAGTCTGTAAACACAGCACCGACTCAGCTAGTCACCAAAACTTTTCAATTCAGTCTATTGGAATATCTTTCTTCTGGGGACTCATCTCAAATTTTATCATGGAAACCAATGAAACATAAGATTTGTTTTACATAAATTAGTTTTACAGCCACATTTTTGGAAACACATCTGTTCCATAAAGAGAAAGAGCTTTACTTACTGCAATAACTTCCTTTATGCAATGTGAATGACATTGTATCTCTTGTGTTTAATGAACTTTCCCATTATCTACTTGTCAGTTGGATGTAGACATTAGCAATTTTGGATCATGGCTCCAAATCTGGTCTCATTCCTATACTATGAAATCCTTGGCTGAACCTCATATTACAGTGCAATCCATTGCATTCCTTGCCGGCAAAGATAACCACAGAGCCATTCTAATCTTTGCAATTGCTAAATTTCCTCTCGAAGTTTTGGTAGACTGGCTGGGAGCTATCTGTAGTGTGTTTTCCTGGCTACCATCAAGTTTTCCATCTGCCAGTATTTCATATTGCCCAGGTATGAACTCATAAGCTAAATAGCTCTCTCAAATCTATAATTATATTATAGGGGCAAAAAGCTGAAATGATATACACTTTAATTAAATTAAGAAAGAAACTAAATGGAGGAAATAGAAATTATTTGCCTGCCTCATCTGAGATTTGGTAGCACTTCAATAATAATTTGAGGTCTGAGAGGAAGCTTCTTCTTCTGGCCTTGGAATAAAGCCACTTGAAAAATTAGAGTGATGACACAGAAAAAGCAAGTCAGTTACCGAATTTTAACTCATGAATATTCAGCCAAAGTGATTGGGGTTCTATTTATCATCTCTAAATGTCAGGTGTGTGTGTGTGTGTGTGTGTGATGTGGGGTGGGGTTGGGTTGGGTTGGGTTTTGCTTTTTGGGGTAAGGCTGTAGTTCTTCTTGGGGAAGAGAAAAGAAACCATGAATATTACAACTGGGTGACAGTGGCCATGGCAGCTGTGGCTTTTAGAAACTTACCAACTACTATGATTTAGAATACTCCTTTTCAAACTAAAAGTTGAGAACTATTAGTGGGTTATAAAATTTAGTAGGTCACAACTAGCATATTTAAGAAGTAGAATAGAATAGAAATATCAGTATGCATCACATATAAAGTATTGGTTTATAAAACCAGGTTTCATGTGTACATGCAAAGGTATGCAGACACACATGTATGTGTACTAGGTCACAGTGTAAAACAGTCTGTTCGTGTTAAGGTAAAAATGTTTGAGGTCCTCTGATTTAGAGATTAAGAGTCTTTGTCCACCTTTTATAATCTTGTCAGAATAAAAGATGATGTGATTTCTCCTGAGTTGAGAGGATTGAAAGAAACACTAGTATTAACATGTTAAAATGAGTTATACATTTTCTTTTGGTGCTGAAAAATATCAAGATAATTTAGAAAAATCTTAGATTAAATTATTTCATGAGATATATATTGATGTTTCAAATCATCTTTCTAGAAAAACTCCATTTTGAACACAAACAACAAGAATCCGGGTGAATTTAAACCTCTGGGAGTACTTCAGAGCCCCAGGGATTGCCCAACTTCATGAGCCTGCCTGAAGCAGAACTAGAACTCTCCTTCCACCCACCCCCCCAACACACATACACACAGACACACAAAACCTGTTGGTTGCAGTGACCATGAAGTTGCCTGTCTAAACCCACAGTCCCAGCAGTGTTTGGGCCCCTTCTTGGGCTCCTGTGGTGTTCCTTTGAGACCTCTTCAACATGGTGCTGGTGCAGCTACTCATAGCATACTTCAAGCTATTTTAGTTTTCAGTTATTTTCATTTCAAAGAGAAAATTGAGTAGGCTATTTGATGATTCATTTGTTTTCGACATCCATGGCCTGAAACCAATCAAGTTTTTCTTGTCTGCAGAGCCTGTGCTAGTGTCCATCTATCTATGGGCTGTCTTTTCTAACCCTCCATTCAAGTATATATACTCCCTGACTTCCAGATACAGACAACTTCTAAACCCACAACTGCTTTCACCTGAATTAAGAAAAATGCTTTGATTTTATCCACGATGTCAGATTAGAATTGTAAGTAACATTTCCATTTTTTTTTCAGCTAGGCTTGCTGTTTTATAGAAATTGTCTGAGATATTTGAGTATGGTTATACTTATGTGGCAACTGTTCTGTCTGGCATTGACAAAGTAAAATAGCATTTTGAATGGCAAAACCATTTGTTTGCTAGCCTTGTTTATCCAGAGGATCAGAGGGAGTATAACTCTGCCAGTATGCACAAAATAAATGGTGTATGGAAATAAAAATTCATTTACTTTATATTGCCTCAGTGATCAATGAAGATCACTACTTGATTGATCCAGCCGTGGTGATCAGAATTAATCAAGAAAATGGCTGAAATTAATGGATTGACAGTGCTATGGTATGGGTTTGCCACTACCTAGAGCTACTCCTAATCATTCAAAGAACACCACACTTATTGTTTATTTTACTTTATTATTATTTTTAGCCAATTTTACTGTTAAAATGGGCATGTATTTTACAAATGACAATAAGCCCATCAGTGTGATAAATATAATAATGTAAAAGTCTTTGATTGCATTTGTAATGACCATCAATTTTCCTCTCTAATTACATTAATTATAGCATTACATACCTTTGCAATTTGTACAGGATTATACTCAATTAGGTTCATGTTGTATTTCAATAAAGCATTTTGGCCACCATCATAAATCTTTAGAACACTAAATCATGGAGATAGCGGCAACCGAAGATTGATCTGCAGTGTTGGAATTCAGTGGGAAATCATGTCTTGTTATTGATTACTAAAAGAGTCATTAATTTATGGAAGCTGGTTGGAGAGTTTGGCAAGTTCAGAACTTATTTCAAATCATTCCTAATTCGAACCACAGCTTTTCTCAGAGATGGAGTGAGGATGGGAGGGAGGGGGAGGGAGAGGTAGAGGACAAGGGAGGTAAGAAAGGAGAGAGAGAGAATATAAATTAAAATTTTAAAATTGCAAAATGAGTCTATGTTGCATTTTGTTAAACAGAGTAGGGTGAAGTGTGTGGAGGTAGTTATATCAAGGTCAATAGCAACCTGATATTACCAGGCTGCAATCAGGTTGAGTAATTGGTTTCTGACAGTAATCTTTATTCTCTCAGAAATGTAACTGACAGAAAATACCTAGCTATTCAGTCTAAAAGGAGATGGCTCGCTGTAAGAATTCAAGTAGCTGGTAAAAAACAGCCCAGGGTAAGCTCTTTCTTTGTTTTCAAAATGGAAATATTCTAAAGGTACAGTCCTGTTTTCAGGCAGTAATTAAAATGGTATAAAAAAGAATCTAGAACTAGTTTGTAAAAGGAAGGCAAACTTCATGCCTAGGAATTTCATAATTTGTCATTTAGTTTAGGATACAGTATGAATACCATGTAATGGTATTTTGGTCATGAATACCATGTAATGGAGGTCTTATTCCATTCCAGGTTTCAAGTGTATGTTTTATTTACCTTATCTTCATTTAGGGCTTTGAAGTACCTGTGACTAATTACGTAAGTTGACAGATTGGATATAAATGACTCTCACTTTTCTTTCTTTCTCATTTTTAAATTCTGAAAATGTGTTTGGAATAGTATAGGTTATGTAATGATAGGGAGCTTCTGAGCTTTCACCTGCGGGTGGAAGATTTGAACACCAGTAATGTAGCATGGCTGATAAAGAAAGAAACCTAGTATTATTGTTGCTAGATTTTTATTTCTATGGTAACCATGATGTCACTGGTGCCTGCAATGCTTAAACCTTCCATCTCTAATAACTTGAGCTGATCTGGCAGGACAGAAATGTAAAAATGAAAATAAAAACTAATTAATAGAATGTAGTCACCAGATGCAATGATATAAATAATATTTGGGAATGTAAGAGCTGAATCTTGGCTGGGACCAAAAGAAAAACATAGCACAGGGTTTATTTTATTAAAAGAAGAAGAATTTTTTTGATATAATGACTATGATGTGAGTGTAAAAGGGGTTAAAAAATACAGTAGAGAAGAAGCTATCCATATGCTATAGGCTTTATTATTTGTAGCTAGAGAAGACAGACTGGGGGAAAAAAAATCGTGCATTGGAGATTAATGTTTAATTCCTGTTAAGAAATGCAGAAAGTAAGTGACATGTATATAATCCAACAATAATATTGCTAAGAAGCATATTAATGATTTTATTATATTTCAGAATATTGTTTGCTATTTATACTCCTTTTCCTAAACTACTTTCATTCTCTTCCCCGTGCTACAGGAAGCTTCCTTTTTACTCTTGCTATCTTTGGCAAAGAATAAGAGGCCATTTTCTTGCTGAGCTCTAATCTATCCTCTCAGGGAAGAGTGGACTTCTTAACTGCATAGGTTTGGAAAGAAGAAAAGGTGCGTCTTGCCCATATTTTAAGGGAGAAAATAAAAAACATTGCAGGTACTAATAACAACCAGAAACCTCCCAGAGGGTTTATGAAGGAGATAGCTGAGTGACTAGGAGTGGGGCTTGAACTCCATTCTCTTCAAAATGATCTTTCTTATTCCTCAGCAAAGGAGCTTTTTCTAGTCAAGTCAAGGTAATGGAGAGAAAAATCAGAAGTTTGCTCTGCCTGCCTTCCTCACTCTGGTCCCTGCCCAGTCTTACCCTCATGGCCAAGAAGCTTGGTTCTCAAGTCCAGAACAGGGGTGTCACACAATACTGCCTCACCTACCTCACCTATTCATGGTAATTGTGGTTGAGGTGGAGCCGAGTGGGAGTGACATGCCAGAGCACTGTCCCTCCTGCCTTCCATCGCCCTAGCTAGCCCCATAATGGTGGAGGGTAGGGAGGGGGTGGTTTCTAGGTAGGTCAAAGTTCGAGACTCTTCTGGGTTGTTTTTGTGAAGACACTCTGCTACAGTACTGGCTGGATTTCCAAACTAATGAAACTCCTTGTTTGCAATCTAATGTTTTAAATATTTACAGTGGACAGTTCTTCCCCATTAGAGAGAAATAACTTGCTTAGCTTGATCATATGCCTGCCAGCACTATTACTTTTCTATTGTTATCTGACTGCAGCTATATAGACACTAGAGTGATAAAAAGGTGTCCGGTTAACATACAAGCTGAAATCCAGCTGACTCTGAGCTCAGTAAATCTCTGCTTTATAAACACATCTATCCTGGATAATATATTGAGAAAAAAGACGAAATAAGAATAACTCTTTGTACTGCATTGACAGCACAAATTCATTCAGCTTTCAGTGGTCAAGACACAACATCTCCCTAAAGAAAATATGGTCTTGTATTTCGGGTTTGATTGTACCATGACTTAAAATTACCTCTTGCTTATCATTTATAAATCTATGTATCGTAACAGTGGAAACAAAAAGAAGCTATTTTACATGTAAAGAGATTGCTAATTGTACAATGAAAACTACCATAGATTAATAATACTGATCATAGCTGACATCTAGTATAAAATTGTACTTTTCAAACACCAGGTGTCTGAGCCTATATGCTAGGCAGAGGACAGAAAATGACATGGACTTAATCTGTGCCCACACTGAGAAAGGATCTAAAGAATTTCTGGCATGATTTCCTTGCAATGTTATCTAGAAAGGAAAATTAAACTCTCTCTGTTTCATAATGCCCTCTAATGATACCAACACTAGGCCATGTACTTTAAACGAAGCCATGTGGTACAGGGTAGAGATTAAGAGGATGCCCTTTAGAGACAGATTGCTGGGCTCCAGTCCCACCTCCACCAAGTACCAAGGACAGTTAGATATTGGGCAACATTTTCAACTTCTTCATGCCCCAGTTCCCTCAGCTGTAAAAGGAAGACAGTAGTACCTACATCAGAATATTGTTATGTGGGTTAAATAATGCATGCAAAGTTCTTAAAGAAGTGCCTAGTCCACAGTCTGTGTTCAACAAATGTTAGCTACTTTTATTAACTGTTGTTTTTTCATTGGATCAAAATTTCCCAAGTTTGAAAAACTGGGAGGAGATGGAGGCAAAGAAAAAAAAAAACAGTACTTCATATTTCAAAAATATTAAAAGGCTATATATGTGTTCAGAATACTAATAGGATTTGGAAAAGTTTCTGGTCTTTGTCCTCTGTCTTTTCCATTCCCTGTAGCTTCTCAAATTATTATTTTATTTACCACTCCCAACCTTAAAAATGTCAGTTTGTTGACACATGTGGTCATTTATTTCCCATTGTAGAGGTCAGAATGGTCCATTTCACACTGTTCCTGTTGCCCAGTGACAGCAGTAATGAAAACTTTTTCTAGCATCTCATCCTTTAGCCTATAATCTGCTCCAAGCAACTCTGCCTGTGCCTGACAGACATCTTAACCATATAATTATGCTATTGCTATTTGTTGAGTGATTCGTCAAGAGTGATATTCCCTGTAGGTGTTGTATCATTGCCATTTTTTGCTAACTGTGGCTTTCATATAGCGTTACATATTTCTAGCCTCCTCTCTTATTAGATTATTAGCTATTTGATGGAAAAGACCTTTTTCTGTATATCAGACTCCAGAGTGTCAATAAATGTTTGGGGGATGAAAGTAAGGGAGGCCCACATAAGTGACCACCAAATATGAGACCAAGTAGTCCTAGGGAAGGAAAAAGATCAATGTGTAGAGTCTAAATTTGACTCTATCTCTTATTAGTTGAGTGATTTTGTACAAATAAGCTAACTTCTCTGAACGTCGGTTGTCTATTCTATAAAAAGGGTTAGTGGTCCAACCTGTCTTTTAGAATGGTTATAGGCATCAAGTGAGACGACATTTAAGAGACTGCTTTGTAAACTACACATTTCTGGACAAACATTTGCTGTCATGGTGATGGCACTTCATGCCTTAGCCTGCAATGGAAGTGACATTTCTGTCAGATTTTGGTGACTAGTCCCCATGTTGTTTCAGTGATGTACCACCTCTCTGTTACTATCTCTGTTGCTATATAACAAACCACCCCCAAACTTTGTGGCCTAAAACAGCAGCAACGACAATAATTATTTTGCTCGTGAATCTGTGATTTGGGCAGGCCTTGGTGAGAAGAACTCACCTCTGTTTTGCTTGATATCAGCCTGTGGAGATTTGAAGGCTGAAGGCTAGAATCATCTGAAAGCTCACTCACATGTCTTCCAGTTGCTGCTGGCTGTAGGTCAGAATTTTTGATGGGTCCATGAACTGGAACACTTACATGTGCATTGACAGAGAGAGAGAGAGTGAGCACATCAAGAAGAAGCTGTATTTGCTCACTCATATTCAGGGAAGGAGGATTTGTTTTCCATGTCTTGGTGGGAGGAATGTCAAATAATATATAGATAACCACCACCACACTAGTAGCTGACATTTTTTGAGTATTTAATACATGCCAGATACAATACTGCATTATATCACTTAATTCCCGCAAAATATTTATGAGGTTAACACCATTGTACCCATTTTAAGGGTGACAAATATGACCCTCAGAATGTTAGATAGCTTCCCAAAATTACATAAGGAAGGCACTAGGACTAAATTCAAAGTCATGTCATTAATCACTACAATATACATCCTTTCCCTTTGACATTACACTTGTGTGATGATAGGAATGCATTTTTTTTTTTTTTGTGGAGTGGGGACTGACTGCTAAGCGATGAATCAGTGAATAAAATTCATTTGGCTTTACTGCTCTGATAGAGTAACATGTTTGGCACCTTTAAATGATGCTGCATTAAAATAAGAACCTGCCAGCAGCTCTTTCGGAAATGAGTGTGTGACTCTGGTCAATAGAAAACAGTTGAAAACTCTTACAATCAGTACCCTTTGAATAATAAGCTCTCAAGAACTTATAAGATACTTAGTGTTAGAGAAGATACCCAACAAGTAGGTGTCTAATCTAACTCAGTCACCAGTCAGGAAGGCTTGGGAGCGTGTTGTTTAAAAATATAGAGAAAATGAAAGTTAGTGACTCAGCTTCTTGGACTTGATGAACTATATGCTTTAGCAACTACAGCAAATGGAACCCCTCACTAGATGATAGCCAGAGACATTGGATGCAGTGACAGTGATGGTTCATTTCTATGACCAATGCTGAGGATTGCCTTGTGATTACAGTAATCATTGCCAGTGCCATTCAACTTATGAACTCTGCCCAGCCTTGTTTATAGAGCTAACATGTTGCACACTTATTTGTTGGCTTTGGAAAATCCCAACATGTTGCCCCTACCTGAATTGCCTTGATTGACAGTAGGGATGTCATTAATTTGACTAAATAACTGTAAGGCTCTCTGATTTTCTTGGCTCTGTCAGCATAGTTTCATGGATGGTGGTAATTATATGTGGGAGGCAAACAGCTGTATATGGCTGTCCTTGAAAGTGGAATGAATTTGGAAGGAGAAAGAGACCCACAAAGGAGAGGAAGATTAATTTCAAAGGATGTTTAATACATAGTGTCAAATGAGATGGGTGAAATGAGATTGATAATATCATTAGTTAGCCATGTCTTTTGGGACATTCAGATTCAAAAATGCAAAAAAAAAAAAAATGGTTGTATACATAGTCACACATTTATTTTCATATTCTTGTTTTACTCAGATTCAACTGTATTGTCACTTCAAGGAATGTTCACTTTTTAAAAATTCATGTATTAATATAAGTGAATTATTTAAGCTACCATCCAGATCTCAGTCTTTTAGTTTTGTTTTTGTTTATGGTGAAATTCAAGTGAAGCAAAATAAACCTCTTTCATACATGAGCTAAACATTTTTGGTCCAATAAGTCAACTAGTAAAGACCATTTCTATAAGACTGTGGTTTGTCTTAATGGAATGTTTGTTCCAATTTGGACAGAAAAAAAATTCCTAGAATAAAATCTTTGGGGAGAAGAACATCAATGCATGAAAATTGAACTTAAGATGCTATAGTATCTGTCACTGTTTTTTCTTGCTCAAATCTTTCTTTAAAGAGGAAAGTTTAAAACTATTTAAACTGAAGGGATAAGTCCATTCTAGGTCTATGTAGCTTGCTGTCCTTTTATCGCCTGCTAAGCATGAAACACTTTGGAATCTGTCAAGTGAAGTTTAAAATGGGCAGTTATCCATGAGAACGACACATGTTTTTACTCCACAGAGGCAGATATTTAATGAACATATGGTCATTTGATGAACACATAATTATCTTATAAATATTTGTTTTGTGATGTTTTCAACAAAAATACTACTTTTAAAGAGAGCAAGAGGGGCTTCCCTGGTGACACAATAGTTGAGTGTCCGCCTGCCGATGCAGGGGACATGGGTTCGTGCCCCGATCTGGGAGGATCCCCCATGCCGCGGAGCGGCTGGGCCCGTGAGCCATGGCCGCTGAGCCTGCGCGTCCGGAGCCTGTGCTCCGCAACGGGAGAGACCACAGCAGTGAGAGTCCTGCCTACCGCAAAAAAAAAAAAAAAAAAAAAAAAAGAGAGAGAGAGAGAGCAAGAGAAGTGCATTTGGTGGTTCATCACTATAGGTGTATTATTCCATGCCAAGATTAAAGAGGCAAAATTTGATGCTGTACTTATCTGCCAAGCCATAACTGTTTATTTCCAGATGACTCCTGTTTTGATAGATCTTTCAAGAAGCTGCATTCAATTTTTCACTGTATCCATATAACTCTAAATATCTAAGCACTTAAGTTTCAGAAGTCAGGGCCTGGGAATCCAGACTACAGGTTTAATATTGGGGAAAATTTTAGATGTTATTAAATAGCAAGCAGATCTTAAATTTTCTCAAGGTTTATGAGTATAGCAAATGACAAATGGGGTACAGATGAGATGTTTACTAGTATATACTCTGTACACAAAATCAGCCAAGGTGTGTATCATCATTAAATGTTTCATCCCACAAAATGGCTATACTCAAGAGCCTATATTATTTTGATTGATTCAGAGCTGTCTTCAGAATTCATGACATTAAGATTGTACTTCTCTCAAATCTAATAAGATTTCCATATAAATATTTTATTAATGCCTGTATCTGTGTGTACTCCAACTAGAAGAAAAGATTTGCTTTTATGTGCGAGGGCAGTGGATTTTTATGTAGATTTGGAGGAGAGGGCGGATATATGGAATGTTCTAAGTTATATGTTCACAGCCCAAATCTAAGCTTTCCAATTGGGTATCTCTACCTGCCCCCAAAGAGTTTTAAGGCAATTATTGTATAATATTTGGCTAAAAATAATCTACTCATAGTCTTTCAGGACCCACAGAATGGTAGGAATTAGCATGCCTATCTGAATACCTCAGCCTCAAATATGTGCTTTCCCCCAGTTCTTTTGAAAATAGAAGACTAATACATTCAGCCCACAAATATTTTTTGAGTGTCTAACATGTGCCACTTTTATACAGCTCATCATACTGAATTATAATTATTGTTTACCAATATTTTTTTTCCTGACTAGACTATGTTCTTTAAGAGAAAAGAGATTATGCCTTAATCATCTCTATACTCTCCTTATTCAGCACAATGAATGACACATGCTCAATAAATGAATTGTGAATATGTGCGTGAGTACGTAAATAAAGGCATAAGCACATGAGTGAAAAATCTGATCAACCTTGTAGCAATGGGTACAGGGAAGTAGAGGAAGGAAATATTATTTCTAGCTTGGAGAAGAGAGTGGTAGGAATACCACAAAAGCCATTGGGAATGAGGTGACACTTGAGCTAGACCATAAAGGATGGATAAGAGGCCACTAGATTTGGTTATCAGTCCTTGGTTACTTTAGAAAACAGGTTCGGTGAAATGTTGAGGGCAAACAGCAGATTACAAGAGGCTAAAGATCGGGGTAGGTATGAAAAAATGGAGATATAACCTCTCTGTTTAAATAATTTTATGATGAGTGTCAGGTATGTAGAGCCATCCAGACCTAGATTTGAATCCTGGTTTTGCCCCTTAAAAGCTGTGTAAATCTCTTGGTGCTCTAGCTTTCTTACCTCTGAAACAAGAAAAATGATACTATCTTTTGTGAATATCAAATGAGAAATTAAATACTCAGTAATTAATCTACAAAACAAGGAGGGAAAGGATGGTAGCAGGAGAGAATTGCAGGTTAGAATAAGGAAATTTTTCACCAAGGATCTTGAGATCTCAAATGAGTGACGATGATTTTCTCATAGTAAAATCTTACATAAGATTCCTTGATACTTCCTAAATCAAGAATTTTAGCAATCAAGCAAATGATTTTATTTGACTTCGGTGTCCCTCCAGTTCTTATCTGTTTACCTTTTCCTAGTACCTTTAAACTATTGAGCAGTCTTTCCTAATGGGTCTTCATACTTACAGAGATTCTCATATCTGTTCAGCCTGCTTTTGAAATGTACCTGTGATGTGTCCTTAGGATCATGATATAAGAATTACAAGGTAACAAAACCATATTAATGTCACTTTTTCAAGTAATATATTTGAATTTCAGAAGGGGTCTTGCAGAGGCACAATGGCTTAAGCCATTTGCCTGTTGATAATTTATATTCTGCCAGTTTTCACAAGGGATTTGTCATGGCACAATAAGCTAAAATAGTGACTCTGATTATTGATGAGAATTTTAGATGTGATTTTACTCATTAATTTTTTGGAACTCCTTGGATAGATTTGCTAGGAGTCTGATGCAGGCCTGCAAGAGAACCATTTGTTGGAAAATAGGTACCCAGTGAGCTTCAAAACATATTCTACTCAGGCTTTCCCAGTGGATTAGCTTTGGACCCAAATCAAATTCCGTTTGGAAAATATGCTGCTTCTAAGTTTCAGTATCATTGTTTGTATCAGTATTAGTGGGGTGGCTTATGTGCAATCAGATACATCTATTTAAAATGTATAATTTGATGAATTTTTACAGATGTTTATCTCTGTGAAACCATCACCACAATCAACACCTCAAAAGACTCCTCATACCACTTTGCATTCCACCCCTACCCAGGCAACACTGATCTGCCTTCAGTCATTATAGATTTGTTTGCATCTTCTAGAGTTTTATATTAATAGAATCATACCTATGCATTCTTTTGTGTCTGACTTCTTTTCAATCAGCATAATTATTTTGAGATTTATGCTTGTTGTTACATGTTCCAGTTATTCATTATTTTTATTGATGAGTAAGTACTACCATTGATTATCCATCTACTTATAGATATTTGGATTATTTCCAGTTTTAGGCACTCTGAAAAAAGCTGCTATGGACATTCATGTACAAGTGTTTTTGTGGACACATATTTTGATCTCTCTGGGATAAATATCATTCATGGAATGGGTAGATTATATGGTAGGTGTATGTTCAATTTTTTTAAAGTAATTGCTGACCAGTTTTCTAAAGTGGCTATACTATTTTACATTCCCACATGGAGTTTACAATAGTTCCATTCAATCCACATCCTTGCTAATATGTGGTATTTTCTTTTTTTCTTCTTTTAGACTTAGTCTTCTAAAGGGTTTATAGTGGTATCTTGTTCTCTTAATCTACATTTCCCTGATGTCACACATCTCTTCATGTGCTTACTGGCTATTTATATATTTTCTTTTGTGAAGTGCTTGTTTAAATTTTTTTGTTCATGTTTTTATTGTTTTTGTCTTATGATTATTTAATTGTAAGAGCCATTTTTATATTCTGGATATAAATCATTTGTCAGAAAGACATAATGAAAACATTTTCTCCCATTTTGTATCTAGTCTTTCTTGGTATGTTTTGAAGACCAACATTTAAAAATTTTTAAAGACTAGAATTTTTCAGTTCTTTATTTTACCATTTGTGTTTTTGGTTTTTATCTAAGAAGTCTGTCTAATCTAATGTCACAGAGGTTTTCTCCTTTGTTTTCCTCTAGAGCAAAACTGTTCAATAGAACTTTCTGAATGATGGAAATATTCAATATATGCACTGTCCAAGTTAGGAGCCACTAGCCAATTTTGGCTATCGAGCACTTGCGATATGGCTAGTGAGACTGAAGAGCTGAATTTTTAATTTAATTTTATTTTTAATATTAAATGTAAATTGAGATATATGGCTGGCTGCTGTATTATACACTGTCATTCTAGAGGTTTTATAGATTTAACTTTTATTTTTACATATCTGATCCACATGTTAATGGTGGTATGTTGTATAAGGTAAAGGTCTATGGCCATTACTTTTCATTTGAATATCCATTTTTCCTAGCATTATTTGTTGAAAACACTTTCCCTTCTCTGTTGAATTAGTTTGGCACCTTTATTGAAAATTAATTGACCATATATTTATGAATCAATTTCTGGATTCTGTATTATGTGTATCTGTATTTCTACTCTTTTACCAATGCCACATTGTCTTGATTTACTGTGGCTTTAGCGTAAGTGTTGAATTCAGATACTGTAAGACTTCCCTCTTATTCCTAATTTAAAAATGTCATTTTTGCTATTCTAGGTTATTTACATTTTCACATAAATTTTAGCATCAGCTTGTCAGTTTCTATAGAAGCCTGCTGGGATTTTGATTGAGATTGTGTTGACTCTATAGATTGGTTTGGGGAGAATTGAAATCTCAACAATATTGGGTCTTACAATTCATATATGTAGAATATCTGTTTATTTAGGTCTTTAATTTCTCTCAACAGTGTTTTGTAGCTTTCCGTATACAAGCCCTGCATTGCTTATGTCTAATTTATTCCTTTGCAATTTTTATTATTAGATACTATTTAAATGGAATTATTTTATTTTCCAATTGTGTCTCTTTGTACATAAAATACAATTATTTTTTGTATATATTAACCACATATTCTGTATCCTTGCCAAATTCACTTATTTTGTATATGCCTTAGGGTTTTCGACATAAACAATGAAACCATTGGAAAATAGGGACAAATTTAATTCTTCCTTTCCTATATTTTTAAATTTATACTTTTCTTACATCACTGCAATGACTAGGACCTCCAGTAAATGTTCAGAGTGCTGAGAGCAGGCATCCTTACTTTGTTCCTTCTTGACTGTAGAAGAAAAGTGTTCTATATTTCACTATTAAGTATATTATCTGTATAATATCCATTGTGTGTGTTTGCGTGTGTGTGTGTATAATTTATTATACCACGGTTTGTCCATTCACCTTTTGGAAGACATCTCAGTTGCTTCCAGTTTTTGGCAATTATAAGTAAAATTGCTGTAAGCATTCATGTGTAGGCTTTTGTGTGACCATACATTTTCAACTCATTTGACTAAATAACTAGGAGTGTCATTACTGGATCATTTGGTAAGACTATATTTAATCTTGTAGGAAACAGCCAAATTATCTTCCAAAGTGGCTGTATCTTTGTGCATTCCCACCAGCAATGAATGGGAGTTCCTACTGCCCCACAGCCTTGTCAACATTTGGTATTGTCAGTTTTTTATGATTTTAGCCATTCTAATGGGTGTGTAGTGGTATCTCATCATTTTAATTTATAATTTCCTTATGTCATATTATGTTGAGCATCGCTGTTGTGGCCTCTCCTGTTGTGGAGCACAGGCTCTGGATGTGCAGGCTCAGCGGCCATGGCTCACAGGCTTAGCTGCTCTGCGGCATGTGGGATCTTCCCGGACCAGGGCACAAACCCGTGTACCCTGCATCGGCAGGTGGACTCTCAACCACTGTGCCACCAGGGAAGCCCTCATCCACTTTTTAAGTGGGTTATTTTCTTATCATTGAGTTTTAAGTGTTCTTTGCATATTTAGGATATAAGTCCTTTATCAGATATGTATTTTGCAAATATTTTTTCCCAGTCTGTGTTTTTATCATTATCTTAATGGTGTCTTTTGCAGAACATATGTTTTTAATTTTAATGAAGTCCACTTATCAGTTTTTTCTTTGATGAGTCATACTTTTTTAAATCTAAAAAGCCGTAGCCAAACCAAATGAATAGGGGTTTCCCCTACACCACCAAGCAGTTCTCCAGCACCATCTGGATGTACTATTGGGCTGGCAAAAGGTTCGTTTGTGTTTCTCTATAACATCTTACAGAAAAACTCAAACACATGTTTTGGCCAACCCAATACAATTCAACTCAATTCTGACACTAAGGGTTCAGTCCTACAAGATTGTCCCCCTACCCCCTGCCCTTCAGATGTCAATTGCAAGTCCAGGTTATCACCTGTGCTTCTGTCCAGTTGGCTGTGCATCAGAATTTCCCAGGACTTCTTCCTCAGGTTTGATTAATTTGCTAGAGCAGTTCACAGAACTCAGAAACGTTTAACTTACTAGATCACCAGTTTATTACAAAAGGATATAACTCAGGAACAGCCAGATGGTAGAGATGCATAGGGCAAGTTATGTGGGAAGGGGCAGGGAGCTTCCATGTCCTCTCCAGGCATTCCACTGTCCCAGCACCTCCATGTGTTCATCAACCCAGAAACTCTTCAAAACCTTTCCTTTTGGGTTTTTATGGAGGTTTCCTTATGTAGGCATGATTAAATAAATCACTGGCTATTGGAGACTAATTCATCCTCCAGCCACTGTCCTCTCCTCAGAGTTTGGAAGAAGAGGGAGGCAAGCAACCAGCCCCTATCCCTAGGTGGGGTCAAGTCACCTCATTAACATAAAAAGACACCTTTATCACTCTCATTATTTAGGAAATTCTAAAAGTTTTAAGAGTTCTATGCCAGAAAGAGAGATGAAGGTCAAATATATATTCCTTATCATAAATCATAATATCACAATTATCTCCTAGGATTTTTATAGTTTTGCATTTTTATATTTAGGTTTACACTTCATTTTGAGTTAGTTTTTTGGTAAGAGGTCTGTGTCTAGATTCATTTTTTGCATGTGAGTGTTGTTATTCCAGCATCATTTATTGAAAAGACCATCCTTTCTCCATTGAATTGCATTTGTTCTTTTGTTAAAGATCAGTTATCTATATTTGGGTGAGTCTCTTTCTGGGTTTCTGTTTTGTTCCATTGATCTATTTGTCTATTATTTTCACCAATACCACACTCTCTTGATAATTGTGGCCTTATAATAACTCTTGGAATTGGATAGTATCAATTTTCTGACTTTGCTCTTGTTCAGTATTGTGTTAGCTATCTGCATTTTGTGCATTTGCATATAAACTTAATAACCAGTTTGTCAGTATCCACAAAATTAATGACTGAGCTTTTGTTTAATTTGACATTGAATATTGGGAAGAATTAACATTTTAATAATATTGAGTCTTCCTATCCATGAACATGGAATATTTCCCCATTTATTTAAGTCTTCTATGATTTCTGTAAATGGGATTTATAGTTTTCATCACATACATCTTGCATATATTTTGTTAGATTTATTCCTAAATCATATTTTGAGTGCTAATGGAATGGTATTTTGCTTTTAATTTCAAATTTCAATTGTTCATTGCTAGTATTTAGGAAAGCCACTGACTTTTGTATTTCAGTCATGTGTTCTGCAACCTTGCTATAATTATTAGTTCTTGAAGTTTTTTCTTGTTGATTCTTTGGGATTTTCTATAGAATCACGTCATCTGCAAACACAGTTTTATTCCTTCCTTCTTTCTCTGTATATCTTTCATTTCCTTTTCTTGTCTTGTCGCACTAGCTAGGAGTTCCAGAACAATGTAAAATAGGTGTGGTGAGAGGGCACTTCCCTGTCTTGTTTCTGATCTTAATGAGAAAACATTTAGTTTTTCACCACTAATACAATGTTAATTGTAGGTTTTTTGTAGATTTTTAAAAATCACCTTGAGGAAGTTCCTCTCTATTTCTAATCTGCTGAGAGTATTTATCATGAATAGGTGTTGGGATTTGTCAAATGCTTTTTTCATCTAGTGATAGGATCAGATGATTTTTCTTCTATAGTATGGTAATATATGGATTAAATAATAGTAATTGAAATTTAAGTGTTGAATCAGCCTTGTACACTTGGAATAAATACAATTTGGTAATGGTGTATAATTATTTTTATTCATTGTTGGATTGGATTTACTAATATTTTGTTCAGTTTTGCATCTGTGTTTATGAGAGAGATTGGTCTGTTGTTTTCCTTTCTTATAACATGTTTTTCAGTATTAGCCAGACCTCATAGAATGAATCAGGGAATGTTCACTGTGCTTCTAGTTTTTGGAAGAGGTGTACAGAATTGATATCTTTTTTTCCCCTTAACTGTTTAGTAGAAGTCATTAACAAAACTATCTGGGCTTAGTACTTTCTGTTGAAAGGTTATTAATTATTGATTGAATTTCTTTAATAGATATGGGCAAAAGAGATTAGCCAGTTTTTCCTTCTGAGTTTTGGTAGATTATGTCTGCTAATGACTGGATGTTTGTGTCCCCTCAAAACTAAGATGTTGAAACTTATTCCCCAATGTGTTGTTGTTTAGAGGTAGGGCCTTTGGGAGGTGACTAGTTCATGATGTCAAAGCCCTGATAAACGGGACTAGTGACCTTATAAAGAGACCCCAGAAAACTCCCTTGCCCCTTCTGCCATGTGAGGATGCAGTGAGAAGACAGCCATTCATCTACGAACCATGAAGTTGGTCCTTACTAGACACCAAATCTGTCAGCACCTCGATCTTGGACTTCCCAGCCCCAAAACTGTGAGAAACAAATTTCTGCTGTTTATAAGCCACCTAGTCTATGGTAGTTTGTTATAGTAGCCCAAATGGATTGAGACAGTGTCTTTCACTGTCTTTCCAATTTCAACTGAAATTGGACCATTTCATCTAAGTTATCAAATGTATGGACATAATATTCCTTAATGTCTTTGCAATCAGTAGTGATGGTCCCTATTCATTTCTGATATTAGTAACTACTGCAATCACTCATTTTCTTGGTGATAATAAAATAGCCTCTAGCCAGGCTAAAATTGGATCAATTATTTTATTGATCTTGTCAGAGAACTAACTTTTGGTTTTGTTGACTTTTCTCTATTGTTTTCCTCTTTTCAATTTCATTCATTTCTTTTGTCACTTTTATTTGTTTTCTTATTCTTGCTTTAAATTTATTTTGCTTTTCTTTCTCTAGTTTATAAGCTGGATATTAGATCATTGATTTCAGATCTTTTTTCCTAATATACACATATATATTTAATGTTATAAATTTCCCTCTAAGCCCTGATTTCACTGTATCCCACATATTTTGGTAAACTGTGTTTCCATTTTCATTTAGTTCAAAAGATTTTTAATATTCTCTTGAGATTTCTTCTTTGACCCATGTGTCATTTAGAAGTGTATTATTTAATATCCAAATATTTGGGGATTTTTCAGCTGTCTTTCTGTTGTTGATTTCTAGTTTAATTCCACTGTGGCCTGAGAGCATACTTTGTGTGGTCTATCCTTTTAATTATTAAGGTGTGTGTTTTATGGCCCAGAAGGTGGTCTCTCTTGGTGAATATTCCAAGTGAGCTTGAGAAGAATGTGTTATTGGATGAAATATTCTATAAATGTCAATTAGGTACAGTGGATTGATGATGCTTTCAGTTCAACTATATCCTAACTGATTTTCTGCCTGCTGAATTGGTCAATTACTAATAGAAGCGTGTTGAAGTCTCCAACCCTAATAGTATATCTGTGTATTTTCCCTTGCAGTTCTATCAGTTTTTACCTCACATATTCTGATGCTCTGTAGTTAGGTACATACACATCTGGGTTTGTTATGTCTTCTTGGAGAATCTACCCCTTTATCATTATGTAATACCCCTATTTATTCTTGCTGATTTTCTTAGGTCTGCAGTCTGTTTTGTGTAAAATTAATATAGCTACACCATCTTTCATTTGACTAGTGTTAACATGGTATATATTTCTCTATCTCTTTATTTTTATTCTATCAGGTTAGAATGCAACATTACTAAACTGATACAGAAATGCAGGTGAACTATTTTGGTCAGAAAGTATACTATGATAGATTGTTTGCAAAATTGGTTGCTATAATTTATCTATCCCATATGTATGTACTTTTGAAATTTGACTCTGCTGCTCCTCCCATCAAGAAATAGACTCCATACCCATTTCTCTATTTATCTGGGCTGAACTTTTGACTTGCTTTGATCCATAAAATGTGGTAGAAGTGATTTTTGGTGTTCTAAGCTTAAGCCTATTAACTTTTGCTCTCACTATAGTGTTGCCCTGAGACTTTCATGCTAATAAAGCCTGGGAATATTACTCAGCCATAAAAATAAATGAAATTGAGTTATTTTTAGTGAGATGGATGGACCTAGAGTCTGTCATACAGAGTGAAGTAAGTCAGGAAGAGAAAAACAAATACCGTATGTTAACACATATATATGGAATCTAAGGGAAAAAAAAAAAAGGTCATGAAGAACCTAGGCGTAAGATGGGAATAAAGACACAGACCTACTAAAGAATGGCCTTGAGGATATGGGGAGGGGGAAGAGTAAGCTGTGACAAAGTGAGAGAGTGGCATAGACATATATACACTACCAAACATAAAATAGATAGCTAGTGAGAAGCATCCGCGTAGCACAGGGAGATCAGCTCGGCGGTTTGTGACCACCTAGAGGGGTGGGATAGGGAGGGCGGTAGGGAGGGAGACGTAAGAGGGAAGAGATATGGGAGCATATGTATATGTATAACTGATTCACTTTGTTATAAAAACAAAAACTAACACACCATTGTAAAGCAATTATACTCCAATAAAGATGTTAAAACAACAACAACAACAACAACAGTAAAGCCTGGGATGGTCTCTTTGAGGATAAGAGATCACATGGTCCATTTTATAGCTCATATCAACTACCAGACAAGTGAGTGGGGCCATGTGGAATAATTCATCCTCAGTTGAGTCAATAAGCAACTCCAGTCACATGAATGACTGCCATTGATAGCATCAGAAGAATTGCCTGAGCCCATCCTATGGAATCATTAATATATAAAATCGTTGTTTTATTAAGCTATTGAATTTTGGGATGCTTTGTTATACAGCAATGAAAACTGATATTCCTTCTCTATGTGAAACAAATTCCTCTTTTCTCAGTTTGTTTTCTTCACTTCTTTGTCGTAACTAAAACCAGGCTCTTTTCAGTTTTCTCACATTCTAAGAAACTGTTCTTATACCACATAAACCTTAGGTACAGAACATGGAATAAGTATATTCCTTGATCCCCATTGTTCTTTATAGATCATTGTTCCTCCTTTGTCCTGTTTAATACTCTATGTATCTTCTACTTCCATGCTGTAACACTGTCACCTACTAATCCTTCTTCTGGTTACCTACTGACATCCTTGTCAAACTCTCTGATTCATTCATACCTGTAGAAACCTGCTCACTTTCTTTCTCCTCATACCTAAACTTTCTACCATTCCTAGTGATTTAAATACTTTTCCAAATCATTCACTGGCTTGGCAACTCAATTTCTTGATCTCCGTTCACTTCCAGCAACCTTTTCCTACACTTTATCGAAGTACTTTTTGCAATTGATCATACCCTCGATCTTATATTCAGTCTTTTTTTGCTGGATTTTACTCCTCTACACAACCTCTAAATATTAGAATAACTTAGGACATGTTCCTAGGTAATTTTTTTTTTTTTTTTTTTTTGCGGTATGAGGGCCTCTCACTGGTGTGGCCTCTCCTGTTGCGGAGTACAGCCTCCAGACGCACAGGCTCAGCGGCCACGGCTCACGGGCCCAGCTGCTCCATGGCATGTGGGTTCCTCCTGGACCGGAGCACGAACCCGTGTCCCCTGCAATGGCAGGTGGACTCTCAACCACTGCGCCACCAGGGAAGCCCCCTAGGTACTTTTTAAATCCATATTCCCCCATAAATTGGTCTTATTGATTTTTATTTATTGTTTAAATGCTGCAACAGATGTATATCTCCTACCCATATCTCTTCCTTGAGCCACTGCCTACTTGCCATTTCTACTTGCATGTCTTGAAAATATCTCAAATCTACTATATCCAAAATAGACCTTATTTTTCCCATTTAAGCTCATCTCCCCTCCCAGTAAATCCATGGTACCCAGCTGTACAAGGCAGTTTGATTGTTCTTGATTGCCCCATTCCCCTCATAAATTTGTAGTTTCTAGAGAATCAAATAAAAATATGTGTCAAGAACTTCAAAAGGGTTTATGCCACTTAACCAAGCATTCTATTTCTATGTATATATCCTAAGGAAATATATTAGAGATGTGGACAATGATTTATATAGAGATATTCAGAACATTTAAATTGCACAAAAAATTAAATTAAAACTATTAAGTATTTGAAAACAAGAGTTTAGTTAAATAAATATAGTAGATCCATACTTTCAAATTATAAACATCATTTTTTTAAAGTTTTTAAGGGTGAGGAAAAATGCTCTTAAAGATATATGATCTAGAATTTTTTAAATTGGTCACAAATCCATAAATTTAAAAAATTAAAGTACTGGAAATACACCAAAATGTTAACAACAGTTGTTTCTGGGAGTTGAGATTTGTACCATTTTACTGATTGATTTACTGACTGTTGGATTGATAGCTAATCAGAAAGAAAAGCATTATTTACCCTTCACATATATTACCTCATGTGATCCTCCCAGTAATGCAGTGAGGTGAGGTATTGTAATTATTATGTTTATTTTACATACAATGAAGAAGGAATTGAGAAGTCAGTTGACTTATCTAAGGTCTCACAGTTCTTAAGTGAGGATCTTTATCCCTTGTGTAGTACCTGGTACATTGTAAGTACTCAATATATATCTGTTGAATGACTTAGCTCAAAATTATTCTATATGCGTATCTGTAGGATTCTTTTGTTGTTCAGACTTCTAAAGTAACTTATCATGGTTTGGGTCTTCAACACTTGGCCACTTCTGGACTTTCTTTATAAGATATTACTATACTTTATTTGCATTCACAGAGCATTTAACTGGAGCCAGAAATATTGAGTGCCATTATGTTTCATCAGTTTGATTTGGTATTATAACAATAATGTTTTAGTGATTTAGAAATAATTGCCTCAAGATCAGGGGTTTTGCTTTCTCTATGTCCAACTCTATACAGAGTTACTCAATTGGCCATGGCACAGTCAATTAGGTAGTTTAGACTATCTTAATGATTGCTTGTACAGCAATCCATCAGTTTGAATGTGCTTTGATCCAATTGGATTGTGAAAATGGACAAAAACATTGGATTGATTATGCCATGGTACATTATTTTTGGGTCATAGGCAATGTCCTGTAAAGTATCTAACATAGTGCCATGAACATTAGAACACTCAATAAATAAATGTGATAATGATGGCAAAAGCAAACTTAATGACAATTAAAACCCATTTTTCCAAATGATCATCAATTCTGCTTTGAAAATGGAAGAGCACAGATGGCATTTTTTAAGCTCTTTAATTTACATTTCAGAAACCCCAGCTGAAAGTATAATTAAATTCAACACTTAGTATTTTATTGTTTTGTTTGTTTGTTTTCTTTATGTCATGGAGACAAGCTATTTTGACACATTTTAGTTTTGTAACCTGGTTCCAATGGAGTTTTGTTAAAACTCATATCATGATAGCATTTATAACAGTCTCTACAGATTTCTATTAAATTATCATGAGAGTTTTATGAGTTATTTATACCAAATGTCTGTTAAAAGCTTATGCTTTTGAGAAGATGTTACACAATGTTTATACTTTAAAACAAAAGTATTTCTTACAAAACAAAACAAAAAACATTTTGTACCAAAATTTTAAATCATTTAATATAGGTGAATTACTTGGATGTCTATTGAAAGAGGAATATTGCAGTGAGGAAAGCAGTATGCCAGTGTTTTAGCATAACACCAGAAAGCACATATTACAGCAGTAATGATACTCCCATCCAGGATGTTATAAACAGAATTGTGTCCCCTTAAAATTTATATGTTGAAGCCATTAACCCCTTAAAGACCCCTGTATTTGGAAATAGGGCCTTTAAGGAGATAATTAAAGCTAAATGTGGTCATAAGCTGATAAGATTGGTGTCCTTATAAGAGGAGGAAGAGACACCAGAGCTCCCTGGCTTGCCCTCGCTCAAGCTCTTGGTTGCTCTTTTCTCGCTTTCCTCATGTGCACAAAATAAAGGGCATGTGAAAATACAGTAAGAAGGTAGCCATCTGCAAGCCAGCAAGAGAGACCTCACCAGAAACCAAACCCATTGGCACCTTGATCTTGAACTTCCAGCTTCCAAAATTGTGAGAAAATAAATCTCTGTTGTTGAAGCTACCCATTCTCTGGCATCTTGTTATGGTGGCCCAAGCTGATTAATATTACAGGATTGTGGATAAAATCTCCCTCTTCAACTACCTGCTAAAAATTAGAGTTTTTACCCAGTTCAAACTAAGAATCACATTTCTTAAAGATGAGTGGAAGCATGCCAGAACAGTTCTTCAGAAATTATTTTCAAGAGAACCATAAAATATAATATTTTGCTATTGATCCTAATAAGGGAAAAAAGGAAGAAGTGCTATAGCTTCACAAGAAACCTTCCAATGAGCTCCAATTTAGATATCTTTTTTAAACACAGAGATGCTCATTTATAAGGACAAAGCTTTTTATAATGTTAAGTGTGGAAAACACTATTTTTTGTGTATTTTAGTGGTACTGAGAGTGGGGCTGATATTAAGTCATGTGCTGGTATAGTCATTTGATTTAGAGCAACTATTCTGACTATTCAGTGTCAGTGTCATAATAATTGTTAATTTTTCAACTGTAATTGATGTTTAGAGCAAGAAGAACAAAAAGATGAGTATTTGCTGAATAGCCATATGGGTACCTCAATGCAGAAAGCTGACCTGATCAACTCCTTTTTTGGTTCAGTCTTCCCTGTCAAAATAAATGATTACAGATAAGAAAAAAAAAATCAGAAGAAACTTTGACATAAGAGAAATGACTCTCATTCTGGGGAAAGATGTTCAATTTTATGAAGAGGAATTGATCTTTAGGAGCTTTGTTACTCTTTTAATCTAACCTTTAAGTTCAGAGTTTTGCCACTATTGAGAATACCCATGATAATGTTCTACAGATTGAGAGGGCATGTCCAGAAAAGGAGATTCAAAATTGATTTGAACAGAAGTATTGTTTATTATAGTAAATGTAAAGGTTTTTATGATGATTACTTTAAAGAGGGCAACATTTTTCAGAAATCATTTTTCAACAATGTTCGTTGGAAAAAATCAGACTCAGGACTTTAGTCTTTTAAAGAGCTAAATCATCTACTCAACATTTACTGAGTGATACTATATGTAGGATATTAGGTTAAGCATCTGTGATGATCAATAAGACCCCATATCTACACTAAAAGAGTTTATATTTTGTATAGTGATGATTAAAGTATGATGATTCACTAGCTGCTGGACAGAGTAGCTAGTGAATACTGCAAAAGCGTGCCTATAATTTGTTTATGTATTAATATTAGGGATACAAATCTAAATTGCCCTTGGCCTTAGAGGTCAGGAAAAGAAACTTTAATACAGCATTGTTCAAGAGAAACATAATATAAGCCACAAATGCAATTACACATATGTAATTTTAACTTCTCTAGTAACTACATTAAATAAAAGAAAATGTTTAAATTCATTTGAATCTATTTTATTTATCCTCTATATACAGAATATTTCAACATAAATCAATATTAATAATGAAACATTTTGAATTCTTTTTTTTGAACTAAATCTTTGAAATCCTATGTATATTTTACACTTACTGAATGTTTTCCTTTCAACTAGCCATATTTCACATGCTTACAAGGCACAAATAGCTAGTGGCTACCATATTAGAGGATACTAGTCTAATCCATAGACCCTGAACTGTTCTGGGAGTTTGAATCTATTGTATTCTTTCTGAAGCTTGCCTTTTAGATGACCCGAATGATGAACTTTTTTTTCTGAGATGTCAATTTCAGCTTATTAGCTCAATTGGATAATGTCTACAGATTTGATCCCAATAAGGGCTCCCTACAAATAAATGCTATTCCAGTTCGAGTCTCTGTAAACCCCCAACAGCCATCTTTTAAATGTTTTCTTTCATGCCTTACTGGACATACTTCTATTATAGCACTCATAAAACTTCAGGGCATTATTGCATGAGCATGTCTTTTTCTACACGACACAATATAAAAAGGTGTAAGGTTTTCTGTCAAACTGACCTGGGTTCTGATCCCAGATCTTCCATGTGGTAAGTTCCTTAAACGCTTCTCATCTTTAAAGTGAGGATAGTAACAATACCTACTTTATTATTGTAAGAGATACATGAGATAATGTTTATAAATTTATATAAAACATTCAGCACATTGACTATCACTAGTAAGCATTCCATAAATAGTATCCTCTATTATTGTTAATAATATTAGTAAAACAATGTCCTTTTTATTTTTGTATTCTTTATGCCTAGCATAGCAGCCTTTTAATATATTTTATTGAATTAATTAGTCAAGGCTCACCAGATAAGATAATGTATAAACTTGCTGAATCTTTTAACTTTCCAGAAAATGGAAACCTGAGAATTATTACTGCTAAGCAATTAAATTGAACAGTCTTGGCTTAAAGTTTAGGAAAATTAGTCATAGATTCTATTATTTCTCTAAAACTTCAGGAAACAATTTTTGAACTTACTTATCCAGAGAAAGTAACTGAAACAGCCAAAATTCTGTGGGCCTACCATGACCTTCGTGTGTATTCAGGAGCATTTGTTGTTCTTGATCTTTTCCTAATGTCTGTTGGAAATAAGGAAGGTCCTTTAGTAACCTGTTACAAAACACTTGGTCAAAGCAAAAAGGCAAAGAATGGAAAAATCAAAAATCAATTGTCTGGGCTTCCCTAGTGGCTCAGTGGTTAAGAATCTGCCTGCCAGTGCAGGGGACACGGGTTCAAGCCCTGGTCCAGGAAGATCCCACATGCTGTGGAGCAATGAAGGCCGTGCGCCACAACTACTGAAGCCCGCACACCTAGAGACCGTGCTCTGCAACAAGAGAAGCCACCGCAATGAGAAGCCCGTGCACCGCAATGAAGAATAGCCCCCGTTCGCCACAACTAGAGAAAGCCCACATGCCGCAATGAAGACCCAACACAGCCACAAATAAATAAATAACATAAATAAATAAATTTAAAAAAAATCAATTGTCTGACTTTACAAAGAGTGTCATTTCTTAGAAATGAAGTGCTTTTGGGAGAATAGTGATTAGAATCAAAGGAGGCTGAAATATTGTTAGAAACACATACTCAACATATACATACACATCCATTCAAAGACATGTACAGTGTACACACAAACACACACACACACACACAGCACCCAGGCTGACATCTGCTGGAATCCTCTAACATTTTCAGGAATCATTAAGCAATCTGGCAGGAACTTCTTTGACTATTCCAATGTTTTAGTGGTGAATTTACAGGTTGAGTCACTGTTAAGTTTATTTCATTTTACCCTCATTACTTTGGCTGTTCTGCAGTGATGTCCAGTATGGTAGCAAACTCTGAGCTACATTGTCACAGGAAATGGTGTGGTAGTAGATGGATTGGAGCCACTCTCAAAGGATTGCTCATTCAGATAAGGCTAGTCAGGGAATAGGCAATTAAACAGCAAAAAAAGGCCCACAACATACTAGTTACTCCCCCGACCCCAAATATGAATGTTTCACTTTTTCAGATTAAAAAGAACATCATCCTTAAGGATAAAACACTGAAATTTTCCTCAGCCACAGCTGCATTTTTTGCTACAGATTTATGTTCTCAGATTGTACAGCCCTTAAGAATATGGATAAAATTCCCAAGTGAAGGGCTAACCCATTGGGGATCAAATAGATGAAGGAAAATGAATCTCCTTGTTACATTTGATAAGGGGAGGTATTCAATAATGTTTTTAAACACTAGCTGTAGGGTCAGGTTTTTATAATTATTTGATGTGCAAAATTACTATTGTTATCATTAACATTATCATTCTATATAGATCAGCTCTGTCACTAATAATTAGGTAATATGTTACAATAAATTATGGCTTTGGGCAACTAATAAAGCCTGGAATGATGTTTCCAACGGTGCCTGGCAGGGTAAAGCAAATGTAGCATATGCTGACAATTTGTTACTCTGGATGATGGGTATATGGGAATTCCTTGTACTATTCTTGAAATTTTTCTGAAAGTTTGTAATTCAATCAAAATTTTTAAAAAGTTACAAAGGTGTCTAAATATGTAATGTCTTTGAATTCCCATAGTGTGTTTGCCATTAGGCAACAACTCAGAAACCATGGTGATCCTAAGAGTCTGTGATTCATTTGGTTACAAATAGTCTGAGTACAGCACCTCTATTGGGTTTTATGCTTGTCAATACGTTTGTCCTATTGTGATCATTTCTCTAACACTGAGGGAGTGGGGGATTATCCAGACATTAATGATGTTCTCATTTTAAGCAAGTTTGCAATCAGCACTCAGCATAGGATAATGCCCTTAGCTGCAGGCTTTCTCTGTGGTGAGTGGCCTTTATGAAGTCTGGGACTCTTTTTTGCCCTGGGAAGCCCTCTAGTTGATTCCCCACCCCACTTCTCACCCCCAGTTTAATCCAAGGTTCCTAATAAAAAGACTGATCATTGCAGTGCCCTTTTCCCAGCCTGTCCGTCATCTAGAAAAACACTGAGGCTTTTCAAATAAATTCTCGTCCAGCCTGGAACTCTTCACCTAGGAAAGTTTTTTTTAATCTATTATAGAGTTTCAAGAGTAAATCTAAAACAACCATGAAAGTGCCTTTACATTGCAAAGAAAGCCTTGGGTAAACTTTTCATGTGCTTCCAAATTCCCTTTCCTCAATAAATCAGGTAAGGACTGTGAAGGTGCCCAAACATGGCAAGGCAAACTATGTTAGTTTGATTTCACTTCATTTTTTTTTTTTTTTTTTTTTTTGCAGTAGGCGGGCCTCTCACTGCTGTGGCCTCTCCCGTTGCGGAGCACAGGCTCCGGACGCGCAGGCTCAGCAGCCATGGCTCACGGGCCCAGCCGCTCCACGGCATGTGGGATCTTCCTGGACCGGGGCACGAACCCGTGTCCCCTTCATCGGCAGGCGGACTCTCAACCACTGTGCCACCAGGAAAGCCCTGATTTCAATTTTGAATTTAAAATGGGATCATCCTTGACCTTGAAGGTCAAATTCCAGACATAAAGCCCTTTGGAATATCTCCAGAAATGCAATGTTGTGTAGTACTTGGTTACAAGAAAAAGAACTGACTGTTACTGCTGTCTGTGTCAGTTTCTGTGAATAAGTCACCTGTTGAATCATTTCCATCAGAAATAATCAGAGAGGGCCTCCCTGGTGGCGCAAGTGGTTGAGAGTCCGCCTGCCGATGCAGGGGATACGGGTTCGTGCCCCGGTCTGGGAGGATCCCATATGCCGCGGAGCGGCTGGGCCCGTGAGCCGTGGCCGCTGAGCCTGCGCATCCGGAGCCTGCGCGTCCGGAGCCTGTGCTCCGCAACGGGGGAGGCCACAACAGTGAGAGGCCCGCATACCGCAAAAAAAAAAAAAAAAAAAGAAATAATCAGAGATAATCAGACTTGTCCTTTGCCTGTTTGGAAATACTTTGTAAGGACAAAAGCTATAAAAAATGTTCGGGTATTTGCTTTTAGAAATGCATAATGAAATTTTTTAAAACACCAGGAATTTCTGAAGTCTCTGTGAGAAGTCCATTGAAGGGAAGTTGGTACAAAAGGTGTGTAAAGCTTTCACCACATGGGTGTGGCTTCTTGATAAGGAAATTCCTTGGGTTTCCATCGGGAGCTTCACAATTCTGATTATTATTGTATTTTTGTTGTTAATTGGGGGGTAGAGAGAAATTCCTTAGTGTTATTTATTTGGGAAAAGGATCTAGCTACTTTTAATAAATATTTGAACCCCTCTGGCTACATAACACCTAGCATAAAGGAAGTCTTACTAAATAAATGTTTATCAAATGCCCATATGAATTAGCATTGTAAAAGCAGGTGGGATTTCTTTCTAAGGTGTGTGATCATCGTGCGATATTGATGACAGGGAGTACAACTTGAAGTTTGGTTTTTAGCCTCTGGGTTCTAAACAGTTTGCTTTACTTCTTATTGGGGGGGGAGGGGAATGGCACCTCAATCCTATAGTGTTCTCAGTGAACATAATGTACATTCTATTTTAATAGTTTTTTATAGTCTCCATTTTTTATTAATGCACCCTGAATATGCTGTGCTTTTTATTGTGAATAACCAATAAAGGATGGCTGTAAAAATACTCATAACACTATACTATTTTCTTCCATACTTTTACCTCCCACTGTAAATTTAGATGCTGCTCAGAAATGCAATTAAAGTAAAATGAACTCACAAAGAAAAACATTTAGGAATACAACAACAGCTCATTCAGCTCCCTGTGGCTTCTTTCACTGGACATTTTCATAATAGCCCAATGTTTGCTTGGCTTATTTCTGTATATAATATTATTTGTAATTATCTACTATCAATGATTAAAAATTGCATATGGAAATTGAAGACAGGCATTTCATAGGTATTTAACTCCTGGGAGCCTGGTGAATATTAGTTACTTGTGATGAGAGGAAAAGGTTACTACTCTGAGATAAAAATGTTTCTGAAGGGTGATTCAGTCCCTTGGGATGCATGAGAACTTTACTTTAAATGATTACTGTCCACTAAGCTACACTACCCCATAAATATGTTATCAGCAAGTACTAATTAATCACCTATTATGTGCAAAGTATTTTTTTCATGGCATGGCCCTGGCCCTCAGGCAATGTATAATCTGAGGGAAAATAGAACATAGTTTAGTAAACAATTAATATGCATAAGCAATAACTACTTTAACACTTACAGAAGAGAAAGAATCTTGCTTGGCTTATTTTCCAAGGAAGGTTTCACTATTACAGGGGGATTTGGGCCAAATCTGGGTCAATTCCTAGGGGTCAGCTAGATGTAGAGTAGTAAAATGACCTTTCACGTTCCATAGGTAGGAAGGCAGGACTGTGTTCAGGAGGACCAGAAGTAAAATCCATTTTTTTTTTTTTTTTGGCAGGAATAGAGACACATGCACCATGAAACCAAAGAGAAGGCTGGAAAAGAAAGGTCAAGGTAGATTTAGAGATTCTTGAATGCAAGGCTGACACATTTGGGCTTAATCCTGTAGTTGGTTGAAATCCATGGAGGGTTTTTAAGCAGAAGGGTCACATGATTTAAGAGCATCACATAGTGGCATGTGGGATCATGGGAAGGGAAGAAACTGAAAGCAGGGAGGCTAGCAAGTGTTGTATTATCATCCTTAGACCAAGCAGGAGGGCACTCAGACTGGAGCCCAGCACTGTAGAGGGCAACTGCAATTAGAAACCCAGAGGAGTGATATATTGAAGAGTACAGGGGTGTCGCTGGCACTTGGGATCCAGTCCTCAGTGCTGAACACCTCCTTCCATGACCAAATAGCTATTGTTTCTTTTGTTATTTGTAATTTTGATTTTACATTAAAAAAATAATTGCCTAACCCAAGGCCATGAAAATTTCTCTATTTTCTTCTAAGAGTTTTGTAGTTTTAACTCTAATATTTAGACTTTTGATTCACTTTAAGTCATGCCCATTGCTTTTCAGTTGAACTACTTTAACCCTGTCTCATATGTGTGTATATGGGTGTGTGTATGTGTGTGTGTGTGTGTATGTATTTTTATTTGGTATTTTCTGAAGGTGAACTCTGGGCTCTTTTCACTCTATGTTCTGTTTTTTTGTTGTTTTTGTTTTGTTTTTTTTATAATACTTCACTCCATGTGTCTTCTGTTCCATATCTGACCTGTCCCCACTCCCCCTCATCTCAAACCTAAGGCAATTTTTATAAGCAAGAGCTATAGAATAATGACCTTAGGGTGAGTATCATGTTTACGAATATATATGTATACATATATAAATAGACACATATTAACATATATACACACATTAACATACATATGTATACATATATACATAGACACATTAACATATACACATACACACATTAATGTATACATACATATACACACATACGAACACATACATATATACATATGTACATGTATACACACATGCACATATTGTATATATACACATGCACATATGGATGATTACATATATACATAGGAACATATTAATGTTTACATATATAATATATATATATTATATATATATATATATATATATATATATATATATATATATACAGTTTTATAATTTTTTGCTAGTGTTTCTGAAGACATACTGCTGTTGGAATCTGTTTACTTAGCCCTGGCAACTTTTTGACGTACTTCACACACAGGATCTCTGCACAAATCTGAGTTGTGTTTTGCAGGCATTATGTTTTCATTTGCAGTTTATAGCTAAGGCTTGGTTTCAATGAGACATGATTTGTATGGTTTTATACATTCATTGTTTGCATTCTTATTATATTCAAGAGGAAAAAAGGAAACTTTCTCTTTATACTGCCATAAACATACTAAAACTATCCTCTCTTGATGTTTCCCCGTCACAACACTGATTCTCTACCACCCACGCCTTATTCCTCATTTATAATTTAGAGTGGTTTTCTTTTTTTTTTTTTAGCAGAAATCAAAGATACCAGGTTCTTATAAACCTTGCAACAAGCTTATCAAATCTTTTTTCTACAACTTAGCCATAGTTGTGAGCAATAACTTATATACCAAGTTGCAATATCCAGCAGACAATTAGAGATAATGAGTTAGGACTTGGCAAAAGGCCAAGATTAGGGATATGTCCATCACTATTAATAATGAGTGTAAGAAGAATCACTCCTGGAATTTTCTGGAGTAGTACTCATGCTAAGAGTAGTTAGCATATCTAACCTTATGTATAAGTGAAATAGTTGGTCAGCTCTCTACATGGAATTATTTTCCACCAAAATGATTTCTCCTTATGATCTGTGATAATATCTTAAATTATACACTTAGGATTTATTCGATTTGATTAGGTATTCTCCCTTGTTAAAATGCAAAAGTGTGTATCGCAGGCAACATAATCCTATATGTCCCAAAGTGTGTTCTTTAGAATACTATATTCAAAAGCTGTTAATTGTTTTTCTATGACAAATAATAATTTGGGGAAACTAGAGTTTAAATAAGTAAAATTAAGCAAGTTTCTTTTGAGGGGACTTCTTAGCTTCTGTAGTAAGTGCATTGTGATACCTCAAAAAGTTGAAGTATGTAGTATTTCCAAAGCCTATTTGACCATGAAGCCTTTTTAAAATAAATCATCTATTATACTTCTGTTCTTCTAGATATAGTTTTGGAAATTCTTCACAGTATAAGATCATTTCTCATTGACAGAATTCTGAGATAAGGCTGCTAAATGGAGCACAAAACATTTATGTTTTGATAGATGGGTCAGAGGATAAGAGTGTGTGAGAGAGACTGGTATCTCTATGATCAAATCAGCAATATCAGGGGTGGCTTAGGTCTGTACGATTGTCCCAGATTGAGTAGCCAGTAGGGAAGAGGGGCACTGGAAGGCACATGGGAAAATATCAGTTACACCTTTTGGAACTATCATTTTCATGGTATCAGGCAACTAGTGTGGATGACGGATTAGTAGCCTTTGGATTTACGTAAATCTTCTGCAGCTCTTCAACTTGGAAGTCATTTAGAAATAATCCTGTTACAGTGACATTCACCAAGTATATTCTTTCTAATTGGTAAAATTGACAGGGAAATATTTCATATTAGGGAACACAATTTCTATTTTTAGTCAATGAAACCATCATTCTCTTAGTAACTCAGCCTTAAAAATTTGAAATCATCTATGACATTTATGTCTCCCTTGCCCCCATATTAAATCTATCACTGAGTCCTTCTTCATTAATTTTCTTGCATTATTTCCACAATTCTTGCACAGAACTCTCATCTCCCCATTCAAAATCATTCTTCATATTATGGTCAGCTTCATCTTCATGACCCCCCCCCCCATTTTTAACAGTCTCTTTTTCAAGCACCTTCATGGATACAGTATCCAAGTTCTTTCAAATGACATTTAAGGACTTCCATTTCTTAGTCCATGCACACTTTTTCAATCCTGTATTCCACTGTCCCCTAATAGTATACCTTTGCTCCTGTCAGAATGATCTAAACATTCACTTCCTACTCATTTCCTCCTTTCCCTTACCTCTTCCCCTATCTAAAATTGACCCTTTCTTCAACACTCAGAACAAGCACTATAGCTGGGAAGACTTTTACAACAACATCAGTACATAGTTATATCTACCTCTTCTGGACTAAATGAGCATTTCCCATTTGTACCACTGATTTGGAACTAAGTACTATATGTCTTGGATTGTTTGTACCTTATCTTCTCAAGTAAATGGTAAGCTCCTTGAAGGAAACAATTCTACCTTATACTTCTTGGAATGCTCTAAAACGTAGAAAAAACTTTGAAGAATTCTAGTAAAACAAATACAAGTTTTCATAAATAAAATTGCTTTAAGTGACTGTATCTTGATCTCTGAACACAAACTTGAGCATAATAAAAAGAACTCCACTTTTTGTTTTCTTCAAAAATTAAACATTTCTCTGTATTTTCATTTTATATTAGTTCTTGAAATTGCATCTATTTTCCCTGAAATATTATTTACAAGTATGATGTTGTATCCATGACAAAGCCTCTGATTAATAATTAATGAAATTCCCACTTTTATCAGTGATTTTTTATTAAATGAAAAAGAGTAGAGAAAGAGCATTTTTTTCTGTTGAATTTTAAAAGAGAATGTGATACTTTCATGCCATAGAATTTCCCAAACTTAGCACTTCTCTGTCTCAGAGAACTTCATATTTCCCTAACTGCCAAATGAATAATTCATATTTGTAATAAGCAGAGATGTTATTCTTTTTTGGGAGAGTGAGGAACTCATTTTGATCATCCTAAATTGTTTATCAAAACCACCTTGAAAGTGTTGCCTTGATTTCCTTATTGACTAATTATAATTTGAATGTGTTTTGGCACAGCTTATAGTACAGGACCTGATTACAGATGTCTAGGATAGCAAACCTGCCCTTTCTTTCTCATTTTTTAAAAAGTAAAACCTCTTGGAAAATGCCAGCATTTGGAGTACTAATATGAAATGTGTCTCCCAGCAAAATTTCAAAGAAAATTAGGAGACAGCTAGTGTGTGTGTGTGTGTGTGTGTGTGTGTAGGTGAGGTAGAGGGCTGTGAAGGAAGAAGGCTAGAACCAGAGTTTCCTTTAAAAGCACAGGAACAGTTCATCATTAATATGCATATGAGATAACATCATGGTAGTTGCCTGGAAACAAGTAAGAGGGAGTCAAATAATGAAAATGACTCTGATACCCCATTGAACCAAATTGAACTTTAAAACTACTAGAAAAAGGGGTGGTGACCAAATTAGCTTACACAATTCAGTTCTTGAAAATGAGCTTAAAAAAACAAAAAACAAAAAAAAATTACATTTAATTTGCCTGTCACCTTATCGGACTTTTTTCGATGCAATACTTAGAGGCAGTATTAATTGGCCAAAGAGTTTAGGGAAATAGAATGGTAAAGGCCGAAGTAAATGTTTTACAGGGCTATTTAAAATCTTGTAAGTGATAAGGTATCTCTGAGGACAACCCCTCACATTACACATTTATAACCCCACACCTAAATATTCTATCCTATTGAAGGAGGTACCTGTTCATCTGACAGTTTAAGACAGTTCTTAAAAATTCCCTGTAACAGCAATGTGAGACAACTTGCTTCAGAAAGTTTGGAGTGACTTCTACAATTCTGCTCTGTGGTTTTCAGTGGAGGATACAAAATATCACACAGTGGGATGAGAAAGTCCGTCTGGCTAAATACCTCCCCTGGTAAGTACACGGGATACTCTATGTATCAAACTTGACAGGAGTAAGAAAGACAAATGCATAGGCTTTTTATAGAAACACCAGATCATTTAAGTGTGAGAAAAAGTGTGATGGAAGAAATTGGCCCAGGAGTTCTAACATTTTATTGCTGAAAAATGAAATGTATGTACGGCATTATGTTTTTTCATGCTATTAAATAGCTCTTTTTTAAGTACTGGAAATTTCTGTATTAAGACTAATGAAGTTTTTGCTTAGTATCATTATGATATGATAGAGTATCGATTCTCATCTATTCAATAAGTATTGTTATCAATTATGTACTGAGAATCTGTTGCATCCAGGGTCCTGGTCAGGGGGAGATATGAAGATTATATAAGCTCCAATGCCTAAAAGTCGGAGCTCATAGGCCACAGTGGAGGAGAAGTTAAGTAAATAAATAACTACAACAGTGCAATAGGTGCTACAAGTTTTTCTGAAACACAGAGGAAATAAACTATTTTTTCTCTAGAAGAATTAGGAAAAGTTTCACAAAAAAGGTATTTGAGTTGGAGCTTAAATAATAAATAAGACATTTTGCCTGGAGAGAAAAGGGAAAAGGGTTGTCTGAGCAAGATAATATCGTGTAAAAAAAAATCACAGAAGCCTGAAAAAAAAAATGAGGTAAAGAAGGAAGGACGAAAAAGATGTTACCAAAGGGTTGGAAATCTCTGGTTGCAACTATTGAAAAGTTTTTGTAATCAGTGGACCCCAAACATTGCTGATTATAAAAAAAAAAAATCTTCTGGGAGCTTTCTTATACAGAGTACCTCATCTTAACATTCCCCAATGTCTTAACCCATTCTAGCATCCACTCTAACTCCAAAAATTTCATCTAAATATAATCAGCTCAGAAAATCCCAAATATCACATTCCAATCACAACAACCTTCTTTGTGAAGTACTATTACTATCTCTGTTTTATTTTTTGTAAGTCCCATCTTTTTTTATTGAAATATAGTTGATTTGCAAAAATTAGATTCAGGTATACAGCATAGAAATTCAATATTTTTATGGATTATATTCCATTTAAAGTTATGACAAAATAATGGCTATAATTCCCTATGCTGTACAATATATCCTTGTTGCTTATTTATTTTATACATAGTAGTTTGTATCTCGTAATCCCATACCCCTAATTTATTCCTCCCCCTTTCCCTCTCCTCATTGGTAACCACTAGTTTGTTCTCTATATCTGTGAGTCTGTTTCTGTTTTGTTATGTGCATTTGTTTATGTTATTTTTTTAAGATTCTACGTATGTGATAACAGAGTATTTGTCTCTGTATGACTTGTCACTAGGCATAATACCCTCTAGGTCCACCTGTGTTGTTGCAAATGGCAGAATTTCATTCCTTTTTATGGCTGAGTAATATTCCATTGTGTACATATACCAATGGCTTTTTATGGCTGAGTAATATTCCATTGTGTACATATACTTCTTTATCCATTCATCTGTTGATAGGCACTTAGATTGCTTCCATATCTTGACTGTTGTAAACAGAGCTGCAGTGAACATTGAGGTGAATGTAATTGGCACATAGGAAGGATATTAATTTGGGGGAGGACCAAAGCGCAGACTGTTGTGGGCAGAATTGTGTCTCTCAAAAGAAATGTTCAAGTCCTAATCCCAAGTACCTGTGAATGTGATTTTACTTAGAAATAGAGCCTTTGCAGATATAATTAACATGAGGTCATACTGGACTAGAGGGGGTCTTAATCAATGGCTTGTATACTTAAAACAAGAAGGGAATTTAGATACAGCCAGATACAGAAGAAAAATGACTATGGGAAGACAAGGGAAGAGATTGAAGTTATGCTTCCAGAAGCCAAGGATTGCCAAGGATTAGTGGCAACCACCAGAAGCTAGGAAGAGGCAAGGAAGGATACTCCCCTACAGAGAAGATGGTCCTGCCAACACCTTGATTTTGGATTTCAAACTTTCAGAACTGTGAGAGGATACAATTTCTGTTTTAAGCTACCCAATTTGTAGTACTTTTTTTTTTTTACCACAAAGTACCCTAAGAAACTAGACCAGTTCATATCCCTTCACCTTACTGAAAAAGTTGCAATGATTTCCCATTATTCTCAAGATGAAGACAGAAACCTTTAACAATTTCTGTCAGACTCTGCAGTTTGACCTTGTCTACCTGAGTTTGACCTTGCCTACCTCTCCAGCCTCATCTCACACAACTCTCTCCTTTACTTCCCACACTCCAGGCATGCTAGCCTTTTTTCCTATGATCAGATGAATCATGGTTAACTCAATGACTATGTCAGAGCTTACTGTTATCTGTTCTCATGGCACTTTCACAGGTATGAATCTACATTTCTTTCTGTGATCTTGCGATTAGCATTTCTCTTTTTCACTAGATGGTGAGCCCTGTAAGGCTGAGGACCATGCCTGTTTTTGCTCACAGTTGGTACTCACGTGCTTAGTATAGTGGCAATCTTGTAGTAGACTTTTAGCACCTATTTATTAAATAAAGAATTTAGTGGATGAATGAGTGATAAATGGTAGGATTATCTAGCAGGTTGTTTTCAATAGTCCAGTAGTTTTAGAAAGAGGAAAAGAGGTCACTGCATCTGTCAATTATGATATCATTGGTGAGCTTAGCAATAGCAGTTTAAATAGCACTGATTACACTAGACTGGGGAAAGAATGCAGGTTAGGGATGCATATATAGTTCTTTTTAAGAATTTTGAGAAAACCATGAAAAGAATACTCTGAATCCTCGGTAACCCAGTAATTTGAAGAGAATGTAGCATCTAGGTAATGATGCAGAAGGAACCAACAAGGAGGACGTATGAATGATATAAGAAAGGAAGAATCCAGAGGCAGTAGGAAGACATGGATAAAGAGCACCAATAAAAGTGACAGATTTTTCAAAGAAGGGGACATCTTTCTCCAGCAAGCAAGTAGGAGTTAAATACAGGTCCATAAACACATGCATTTAGAAGTAGAAAAGAGGCATGTTGAGAAAGTTGATCACTTACAGTCTCATTTTCCTTCTGCAAAATAGATGCTAGGTCAGAAGCAGTAGAGAGTAGTTATGCAATTTTCCTTAGTAACTCTTTAACAATTCTGTGACAAGAGATAGAAAAGCAAATTTTAGAACTTCCCTGGTGGCACAGTGGTTAAGAATCCACCTGCCAATACAGGGGACATGGATTTGAGCCCTGGTCTGGGAAGATCCCACATGCCACGAAGCAGCTAAGCCCGTGTGCCACAACTACTGAGCCTGCGCACCTAGAGCCCATGCTCTGCAAAAGGAGAAGCCACCACAATGAGAAGACCACACACCTCAACCAAGAATAGCCCCCGCTCGCCACAACTAGAGAAAGCCTGTGCACAGCAACAAAGACCCAACACAGCCAAGAGTAAAAATAAATAAATAAATTTATTTTTAAAAAAAGAAAAGCAAATTTTAGTGCTAATTTAGGATTAGAGAGTGTTAGGGTAGGTTGTATAGAAAGACAAAGTTGTAAAGACATCAACTTTGCAGATGCAGGTGATATTTGTGTTAATATAATTGTAGTAAATATAATTATCATATGTCATATAATTGCTAAAATGATTGGCCAACAGCTCCCATATGGTATCTTTTACATTCTGACATGACTGTATATGATTGATTTTTAAAATACTCTGAATCCTGGATAACCCTAAGAAAAAGGCTGCCACCTAAGTTTGTGTTATTCTATACATCCTCCAATAAAATATAGACATCAAACAAAAGAGCAAATAAAACCACACGTAAGCCAGACCTTTAGAATAGCTAGAAGACAGAGAATACTCTTTACTTCAAATTACCTGAAAATAGAAAAATAACCATTTAGTCAGCAAACATCTCTCAGGCTCCTACTGAAAGTCTTTTCAGAGAGTGAGGAGAGTCTGGAAAAATTATGTGGAAAAGAGAAAAGTAAAGCTAAACTCACTCCCAGAATAAGGAAGTCCACCAAAAGTGTGAAAATACTGAAAAGATATTAGGTGAGCAAGAGAACTGACCTTGGAATTGTGTAAGACTCGTATCTCAGCAGGCCTTAACACTGGGCATGAAGAGAATAAAGGGAAAGGGAAGATGCTTTTAGAAGACAGGAAGTTAAAAGAGAGAAAATAGAAGGGGAAAAGTTAGAATCCTAAAAACAAAACAACCATATAATTAGAGAACACAACTTATCCCCTCATCACTCTCACCACCACCAACAACAAAAAATTCAAAACTACTCACTAAAGAATTTGCGCTTGCTGTATTTAAGAAAGGGACACTTTTGAATTAGAAATCTTATAAACCACCCCAAACATCCATCTCTGCCTATAAAATGAATATGTGAAATCAATTTGTATCTATAAAACTTACTGTAATAATAAACCAGAAACTGAGTCAAAACATTTCAGGTGGTGACCCTACCTCCCCCAAGTAAACAACCATAAAGTAAAAGGAAATTATATAAAACTACTTCAAACTGAATTTAATATCCTCAATCACTTGGAGAAATGAAAACGTACCTAGAAGGTGAAATTCAAAAACTACAAATAGAAATGGATAAGGAACAGGAAGAAATGAAATGATGGTTGATTGAACTCATGAAAGAAATCAAAGAGAAAGACAAAATCATCTCAGAAATAAAGACTGTATTTCAAGCTGCTGCGCTCGAAGCAATCTGAATGTCCAATAATATGGTGTTTAAAAGTAAGTATCAATAAATAATGGCTATCTATTTAATAGAAACTATGTGGCCCTTAAATATGATGTGGCAGGAAAGAATTTTCAGTCTGCTCTGTGAAGACTTACAGATTCCTCAATATGATTTAAGACAGCGGTCCTCAACCTTTCTGGCACCAGGGACCAGTTTCGTGGAAGATATTTTTTCCACTGACCAAGGGCCAGGAGGATGGTTCAGGCAGTAAGGCGAGTGATGTAATGGGGAGCGGCAGATGAAGCTTCAATCGTTCGCCAGCCCGCCGCTCACCTCCTGCTGTGCGGCCCGGTGAGGGACGGGGTTGGGGACCCCTGATTTAAAAGGTTTCCAACAAAGGGAACGAAAACAGGTTACCAGGTCCTTTAGATCCCTATGCAACGGTCCAAATACACCACTCCTGTTTTTACTTACTTTACAGATTGGTCCATTCTGATACTTTTCTAATAGAGAAATGATTTTAAAACTTAAAAAGAATATTAAATATCATTGAAAGTTTTTCATGATATATTGACACAAAGCAGGATGTAAAACAGTATGTGTTTGCCATCTGTCTGACTTTGGCCATGTATTTAACCTCTCTTTTCCTCATTCTCATTGTTTGAAAATGGGGTTAATAATCACACTTATCTCATAGTATTATTTTGAAGATTAAGTTATCTAATTAGCACCTGGAGTTTAACAAGTGCTCTATAATAGAAAATATTCTCAAAGGAATATACCAAATGCCTACAGTGATTAACTCATATTATGAGATTACATATAATTACTTCCTCCATTGGCTTACCTCAAGTTTATCATTTTTTCCTACAATGGTCACAGCAAAAGCATAATAGATGTTGTTGAAAGGAATAAAGACACTTCCATAAACAGGCAGCACTATCTATGCTGTACACTGACAATGACTGTCTCTATGGCTTTCGTTACCATCAATAGAACCTGTCACTGACTGAAGCTGTTTCTTTGCCTTATAATCTCAGAAATAGCAATTTCCCTTGTGAGTGAAATCAACAAAAATGGCCTGCTACACTGAATGATCATGTTTTTGCAGTCGTGCTTGATAGTTTGTTGGGACTGTTCCTTTACCCCACACTCAATCAACAATGGCCTCACGTTGTAGCATTCAGTTTCTGTATGTGAAGTGCTGTGTCAGCATTGTTTATAGCTAACTTGATTCAAGGATCTTGTTATTATTTTTGAAATAGGTCATATGGTTATGGAACAAAAAGTGGCCCCCTTTGAATGTTGTTCAATATTTTCATGACTATTTTTTATTTTTATGACTTTTAACTTCCATTTCATCTTTTCCATCTGTATATTAAAATTCAGTTTTACCCACTTATATAGTCTCAATTCTCTTGAACAAAGCTGCTGGCAAAAGAAACCACATTTGTTCCATGTGTGGTTTACCACATAATTCTAAGGTAAGGAATAGGTAAACAGGAATAAAAACTAGGCTAATTTATAAACCCAGCAACATTTTTAATGTTATTTTTCCTAGGTAGAGACTTCTAGGTTGAAAGATGTTTGTTTTCTTTCATTCCTTTGACACTGCTATATATAAAACAGATAAACAACAGGGACCTACTGTATAGCACAGGGAACTCCACTCAACTTGCAATAAATAACCTATAATGGAAAATAATCTAAAGAATAGATATAGATATACATATGTATAACTGAATCATTTTGTTGTACACTTGAAACTAACAGAACATTGTCAATCAACTATATTTCAATAAAAACTTAAAAAAAAGCAGTTGAAGACTGTCAGGAAAAGAATAAATGAAGGTTAAAAAAAAGAGTGGTACTGTTGCCAACATTGCATAACATGGATCTCATCAAAAGGAATCATCAGAAAACCCCAAAACCAACCAAATTTTACAAAATAGCTAGCCTGTACTCTTTAAATATGCAAAGGTGAATAAAGATTAAGTGAGGCTGAAGAAGTGTTCCAGATTACAGAAGACTAAAAGACATAACTAAATGCAATGCATGATCTAGAATTGGATCTTGAATGGAAAAAACAAATACCTGTAAAAGACATTAGTGAGTTGATTGGCAAAATTTGGATTAGGAAGTAGTATTTCATAATGTTAACCTTAATTTTTCTGATAATTGTATTGTACTTATATAAGTGAATGTCTTTGTTCCTAGGAAATACACACTGAAGTATTTTTGGAAAAAGAACATAATGTTGGTAACTTACTCTTTAATGGCTGTTTGGGAAAAAGTATGTATATATGTATGTGTATATATATTATATGTTAGAAAGAATGATAAAGCAAATGTGACAAAATGGTAACAACTGGCGAATCTAGGTAAGGGTAGAAGAGACAAAGGGCTTCTTTGTACTCATCTTGCAACTTTCTGGTAAGTTTTACATCAGCATAAAAAGTTAAAATGGGAGGAGAGGCAGTAAAGATAACAAGTGTTGGCAAATTGAGAATTTGCTGTGAGGAGGAGCAGCAAAAGGGGGCAGTTACTGAAGGGGAATGTGAGATCAAGTGGGACTTTTAAAAATAATAATAGTAATAGTACTCATAGAATAATAATACTGGTACAGCACTTACCAAGCCCCAGGTATAGTTCTAAGAGCTTTGCCTATCTAACTCATTTAATTCTTACAAACACACACACACATGCACACGCACACACACACACCACACACACACAGATATAGCTATTAGTGAGGAAACAGAAGCACAGAGCAGTATGTATGCTGAAGGCCATACTGCAATATGTAGTAGAAAGTGAGATATTGCAGAACGTTTGTATGCTGATGGGAAAGATCCAAAGTGGGAAATAAGACAAGGCCATCAGCTGAGAGTAAGGGTGGGAATAGAAATATTAGAGGTTTAAAAGAGAAAGCAGAAGGTGTGATTTAATCTTCATGGACAGTGGAAGAGTAAATTAGTTAGCAAAATGTACTTAGATTGCAAAGCAGTACTAATGACCTGCTTGAGGCTTTATATCATACATTGAAGATGAGATGAGCTGTCATGGTTCTGTTTTTCTCCAGCCATGTCCAATTGCCGGCATAGCATAGAGTAGGTACAGAATTATGTTTTTTTCCCCATCATCATGGTAGAGAGAGAAGGAAACGAGGGATTTGAGAGTGTTTGCAATGAAGTTGGAAAGCAACAGACCATAATATGTATGTATGTATGTATGTATGTATGTATGTATGTATGTATTTATTTATTTATTTTAGACCATGGTATTTAAATGGGATAAGGAGGGGAATGAGGATTTGATGGTGAGAGATTGTGAAAAGATGGTAGGATAGAGACATTTTGAGCCCCAGGAAGATAAAATGCTTGTTATTGTTGAGGTACTAGTGGGAATAAGCTGGAAAGATAGAATATTGTGGTTAGAGATGTGCATATGTGAATCTGAGATTATGGAGGCATTGTAGTTAGTGGTAATGACAAAATCTAGGGTTATATCTGTGGGACTGGGCAGCTGAGGTAGGTTGGAGGACAAGATCATTGGAGGAAATGATATTAAGAAATAAAGAAGTCGTGATATTAGAAGGATCATTAATGTGTATATAGAAATCACTGAGAATTAGGAGTCAAAGCTAGTACCCATGTTCTTTTCATCATTAATTTATTCACTCCCTTAGTCACTAAATACTCATTGAATACTTTTTAATACATTAGGCACTTTACCAGGTGCTAGCAATACAGTGAAGAAAAGACAGTCTAGTGCTACAAGAAGCTTATATTTTAGTTGGATAGATAGATAATAAATACATGATGTGAGGTAATGCTAATGCTGTGAAGAAAAAAATGTAGAGTCAGTGGATATTTTAATATATATAAGCATGGATTCATACATTGTTTTAGATAGCATTTGTGTCAAAGAGCAAGTCATGCAAAGATCAGTGAAAAATGCCCTTAGGTAGAGGACAGAATAAGTACAATGATCCGGAGATGAGAATGAGCTTGACTTATTCAAGGCCAGTGTAACTAGAGTAAAGTGAACAAGTGAGAGAGTGGTAGGAGATGATGTTGGAAAGAAAGGTAGGGCACAGCTATTGGGCCATTTTGAGCAGGGCAGTCATGTAACCTTAGTAATGCTTTTTAAAAAAGATTTACTTTGTTTGCTGTGTGAAGGATTGTCTAAGGGAGGGCACAAGTAGAAACAGGGAGATGGTTTATTTAGGAGGCCATTTCCATAGTCTGGGCAATGGATGGTGATGGTGGATGGTGATGATGATGTTGATGATGATGAGAAGGAGGATGATGAAAATGTATTACCTGAACTCTTCTCCATTCCACTCTTTAACACAGTTGTTTTAAGTTAGTTAAAAAATATTTAGTGGTCTCTAATGTAGAAAAATAAAAGACCAAGCCTTTTAAGTAGAGAGTTGCTTTAGCCAGAAAAATGTTTCAAAAGTGTCACAAGTTTTAGTGTTGAAATTCAAATCCATATAAATTGTTCATGCAAAAAGTGTGGGACAGTGAAAAACTGTAGAGTGAGAGGTATAAAATAAAGAATAAAACTGGCTAAGATAGTAGCATGATCACCTATGTAATCTTTGTCATATTGAGAGGGACATACCAGGGGAGTTATATGGTTCTTATCAGACTGTCTTGAAAGAGTCATTGCATTATATTTTCTAAATTGTGAAGTGTTATTTAACTGTGAATATGTATTGTCCTTATTAATTGAAGTATAGTTGAGTTACAGTGTAGTTTCAGGTGTACAACAAAGTGATTCAGCTATACATACATACATATATATATATACATATATATATATGTATATATATATATGTATATATATATATTTTCCAGGTTATTTTCCATTATAGGTTGTTATAAGATATTAAATATAGTTCCCTGTGCTATATGTCCTAGTTGTTTATCCTATTTTATATATAGTAGTGTGTATCTGTTAATCACAAACTCCTAATTTATCCCTCCCCCGCCTTTCCCCTTTGGTAACAATTTTTTTTCTATGTCTGTGAGTCTATTTCTGTTTTGTAAATAAGTTCATTTGTATCATTTTTTTAAGATTCCATACATGTGATATCATATGATATTTGTCTTTCTCTGACTTACATCACTTAGTATGATGATCTCTAGGTCCATCCATTTTGCTGCAAATGATGTTATTTCATTCTTTTTAATGGCTGAGTAATATTCCATTATGTATATATACACAGCATCTTCTTTATCGATTCATCTGTTGATGGACATTTAGTTTGCTTCCATGTCTTGGCTATTGTAAATAGTGCTGCTATGAACATTGGGGTGCATATATCTTTTCAAATTAGTGTTTTCATCTTTTCCAGATATATGCCCAGGAGTGGGATTGCTGGATCATATGGTAACTCTATTTTTAGTTTTTAAGGAACCTCCATACTGTTCTCCATAGTGGCTGCACCAATTTATATTCCCACCAACAGTGTAGGAGGGTTCCATTTTCTCCACATCCTCTCTGACATTTATCGTTTGTCGACTTTTTGATGATGGCCATTCTGACTGGTGTGAAGTGGTACCTCACTGTAGTTTTGATTTGCATTTCTCTAATAAGTAGTGATGTTGAGCATCTTTTCATGTACCTCTTGGCCATCTGTATGTCTTCTTTGGAGAAATGTCTATTTAGGTCTTCTGTCCATTTTTGGATTAGGTTGTTTGATTTTTTGATATTGAGCTGTATGAACTGTTTGTATATTTTGGAAATTAAGCCCTTGTTGGTCACATCCTTTGCAAATATTTTCTCCCATTCCATAAGTTGAATTTTGTTTATGGTTTTCTTTGCTGTGCAAAAACTTTTAAGTTTAATTAGGTCCCATTTGTTTATTTTTCCTTTTATTTCCATTACTCTAGGAGATGGGTCCAAAAAACTATTGCTGCAATTTATGTCAAAGAGTGTTTTGCCTATGTTTTCCTCTAGGAGTTTTATAGTATCTTGTCTTACATTTAGGTATTTAATCCATTTTGAGTTTATTTTTATATGTGGTGTTAGAGAATGTTCTAATTTCATATTTTTACGTATAGCTGTTCTGTTTTCCCAGCAGTACTTATTGAAGAGACTCTTTCCTTGATTGTATAACCTTGCCTCCTTTGTCATAGATTAATTGACAGTAAGTGCATGGGCTTATTTCTGGGCTTTCTATCCTGTTCCATTGATCTATGTGTCTGTTTTTTGTGCCAGTACTGTACTGTTTTGATTACTATAGCTTTGTAGTATAGTCTGAAGTCAGAAAGCATGATTCATCTAGCTCCATTCTTCTTTCTCAAGACTGTTTTGACTATTCGGGGTCTTTTTTTTTTTTTTTTTGTGGTACACAGGCCTCTCACTGTTGTGGCCTCTCTCGTTGCGGAGCACAGGCTCCAGAGGCGCAGGCTCAGCGGCCTTGGCTCACGGGCCCAGCTGCTCCGTGGCATGTGGGCTTCCCGGACCGGGGCACGAACCCGTGTCCCCTGCATCGGCAGGCGGACTCTCAACCACTGCACCACCAGGGAAGCCCCGGGGTCTTTTTTATTTCCATACAAATTTTAAAATTATTCTAGCTCTGAAAATTGCTCTTGGTAATTTGATAGGTATTGCACTGAATCTGTAGATTACCTTGGGTAGTATGGTCATTTTAACAATATTGATTTCCCCAATCCCAAAACATGGTGCATTTTTCCATCTATTTGTGTTGTCTTCAGTTTCCTTCATCAGCATTTTATAGTTTTCAAAGTACAGGTCTTTGCCTCCTTAGTTAGGTTTATTCCTAGGTATTTTATTCTTTTTGATGCGATGGTAAATGAGATTGTTTCCTTAAGTTCTCTTTCTGATATTTTGTTGTTAGTGTATAGAAATGCAACAGATTTCTGTGTATTAATTTTGTATCCTGCAACTTTACTGAAATCATTAATGAGCTCTAATAGTTTTCTGGTGGTGTCTTTAGGACTTTCTATGTATATTATCATGTCATCTGCAAATAGTTTTACTTCTTCCTTTCCAGTTTGGATTCCTTTTATGTCCTTATTTTTTAAGTTTCTGATTTGGAAGAAGGAAAGTTCATTTCTGGTAAAGACATAAAATAATATGATTTTCCTGGCTTTGGCTTTGCTGGTATTAGAGAAAGACAGTGTTGGATAAAGAGTGTAGTTGTTCTAGAGAGGAAAACCTGAAATGAAAAAGGAGAAACTGGAAATAAAGGTACTACTCTGTCTCAAGGAGCAAAGAAATGGCTGTTATAAGCTGTTAATGGGTACAGAAACTGTTACAACACCAGAGCCATAGAAGTGCAAAACAGGTTTATGATTCTGACAAAAAGAAAGGTTTTCAACTGAGCTGTTGTAGAAACAGAAAAGTGTCAATATAGGTCTGGCTTTCTAAAAAATATTTCTTCATTCTTACTTTCCATTATCCTTAATTACTACATCTCTTTGATGGCATATATGTTTAATATAAGGCAGTATTTTAATAGTTAATTTGTCCAAAAAAAGCCATATTGAGTGTATTCTATGATGCAGTGGGGAAGGATCTGAAAATTACAGAAGTTAAAATAAGGTCTCTGACCTCTGCAACCTTAAAATTAGCAGTACAGTGGTTATCTCTAGAGATATCAATGAAATGGAAACTTTTATTTACTTCTTTTTATTTATTTATTTATTTATTTTCGTGGTACGTGGGCCTCTCACTGTTGTGGCCTCTACCATTGAGGAGCACAGGCTCCGGACGTGCAGGCTCAGCAGCCATGGCTCACAGGCCCAGCCGCTCCGCAGCATGTGGGATCTTCCCGGACCGGGCCGCAAACCTGCGTCCCCTGCATCAGCAGGCGGACTCTCAACCACTGCGCCACCAGGGAAACACAAAATGGAAACTTTTACTCATATAGACCAAGATACCTGGTAATGCCATAAAGATAACTACCCTATACTATTCAGTCAAGAGCCCAGAGTTCTTAGAGCTATGCCTGCCTTATTTAGTTATATATAGTGACTCAGACTTTAAGACCTCAGAATGTTTGTGCATTTCACTTGCCTGGAAAAAAAACAAGTGCCGATTTTTTTCATAGTCCTTCTTTTACTTCTTTTGAATGCCTCAGAGAACTAGATATTTAAAAGAAGTACCCATTTTTGTTATGGTTACCAGCTGGTTCAGTAAACAGGAGTATGCTAGATAAAACTGCCGAGCAAATAAAAATCTATGCAATGCCTATTGGTAATGATCTATATTGCAGCTTATTTATTTATTTATTTACATTACATTTCAAAGGGTATTTGCATATATCTTGCCACCATTTTGCAGGACGAAGAACTGGAAACTAGGACCAAAAATAAGATTTAAGGGCAACCATTATAGCTAAAATACAATGGAAATTAAAAATGAACATCTTTTTAAATGAAAATGTAGAGCAAGTTTTACTGATTCGAGAAGATCCAGTTTGGGACTGTCTTTCCTTTTTATCTTCATTCATGGGGTGATTTGTTAGATCCTGACACACTGAATTATAGATTTACCATTTCCCCCTAAAATAAATTTTATTAAATTACTTTTGACAAGCACACACTAATGAAGAAAAACATGGGGAATGATAATATTTCCTACCTTTATGGAAAAAAAATGATGATATAATCCACGCATTGCTGCTTGATTATTTAATTGACAGACATCACCCAAGCTGAAACAAAATAAACAGGAAATTCCTGTTGACTTATCATTGGGTGTGACCAAATCCCATCTCTCCAGCTTGGGGTTTTGCATAAAGACACTAAAAAAAGGAATTTGGCTAATCCATTGAAAACAGCTATGAAATGTAAAAAAAAAAACAGATGTAGCCCATGTTTTTGATATGAACAGGAAATGTCTAGGGTGCAGAAACAGTCTGTCTTGCAACATTGTATAATGCCTTACCTATATGCTTTTTTATTTGTTTTTTCTTGCTCCTACTTGTTTTTCATTTCTCATCTTAATTTTCATATAAGGGTGAAGTACTTTCTGGTCTTTAGAAAACTGACAGAGGAGGGAATATGTTACATGTCAATGATTAATTTTAGTGTTAGTTTATATAATTAGGCACAAGGACTACATGAAGTTGCTCAAGTTTTGAGATACCATTAAATTCTCCTTCCAAAACCTTGTCCAAGGCTTTCCTGGTTACAGAAAACATCTGATCACTCTGCCTATGAAGGTTCCTTTTTCTCATGCCCTTTAATAATAAGTATCATGTGCATTGTGTTTTGTCTGTTTTATTTTTATTTTCTATTTTTCTATTCATCAGGTATAGTGCCTTGAGTTGCAGATATTTAAAATCCTATTTTCCTCTCTTCATTTTCTTTCTTTCCTCTCTCCCCAAGCCTGTGTAGCTCAGTTTCAATCAGTATTTCAGGTCACAAAAAACGTACATTTCTGCTTCATTTTCATCCTTTACCTTTAGTGAAGACACTCCTTTGTATGTCTTATATCCTTTTTTTATTTATTTTTTTATTAGTTTCTGCTTTATAACAAAGTCAATCAGTTATACATATACATCTGTTCCCATATCCCTTCCCTCTTGCGTCTCACTCCCTCCCACCCTCCCTATCCCTCCCCTCTAGGTGGTCACAAAGCCTTTTAAAGCTATACATTTGTGGAAGGGCCAAGGCAGGGGAGAGGGGTCATCATGCATATCAGGATCAGAGTTAGTTGTCAGTTCCCCAAGGATAGTATTTCAGTCCTAGTCATATCCTTGCCAGTTGTTTATAGTGTAACTATTTGTTGAACACATATATACATATGAACACATATATACATCCTATTGGTTCTGTTTCTCCAGAGAACCCTAATGGTAAACCATCGTCCTTATAATAAATAAATATCATACTAACATATCACTGTCCTTATAATAAATATATATATTTATAAATAAACAAGGTTTTTATATATATAATATATATTTTCATGATAAAATCCATGATTTATTATAAGGAATAAGTCCCAATATCAGCTGAGAGAATAAACTGGAGAGCCACGAGATCTGATGGTTTAGTTCTAGTTCGAGTATGAAGGCCTGAGAACCAGGGAAGCTAAAGGTGGAGTTCTGGTCCCAAGGCCCACAGGCTCAAGACCAAGGAAGAGCCAATATTTCAGTTCGAGTCCAAAGGCTGGTGAAAACCCAGTGTCCCAGTTTGAGGACAGTCAGGCAGGAAGAATTTTCTCTTACTCAGAGGAATATCAGCCTTTTTTTTTTCTTTTTAGGACTTCAGCTGATAGGATGAGACCCACCCATATTGGGGAGGGCAATCGCTTTATTCAGTTTACAGATGCAACTGTTAATCATATCCAAAAACACCCTCACTGACACAGCCCGAATGATGTTTGACCATATATCTGGGCATCCCATGGCCCAGTCAGGTTGACACATAAAATTAACCATGACATATCCCTAGTAAACTAATTCAGGTTTTGATTGATCCTGACCATCAAGGAGAAATTAGACTGTTATTCCACAATGGAGATAAGAAATAGTATGTCTGCATGGAATACAGGAGATCCCTTAGGGCATCTCTTAGTATTATCATGCCCTGTGATTAAGGTCAACGGAAAACTACAACAACCCAATTTTGGTAGGATTGCTAATGGCCCAGACCCTTGAGGAATTAAAGTTTGGGTCACCCCACCAGGTAAAGAACCATGACCAGCTGAGGTACTTGCTGAGAGAAAAAGAAATACAGAATGGGTAGTAGAAGAAGGTAATTATAACTACCAGTTATGACCACATGACCAGTTAAAGCAACTAAGACTGTAATTATTATGAGTATTTCTTCATTATTTTGTTATGAATGTGTGTGTTTCAAATATCTTCATTTTCTTTCTTCTCTCATGCCCTTATCTTGAAACATAAGATGTATTGATTTTATATCATAGTGTTTAAGTATGGATAACTTTACATCATCTTATTTAATGAGGGAATATTGAAGAGAAGATTGAACATCACCCAAGGACTTTACATTCTCTCTTGGGGAAAGAGTTATTTTCAGTTGTACTCAGAATAATTGTATCATGTTAGATGGAAATATAACCTTGTTATTGTCTTCATTTGGAGATTAAATATCATTTAAAGAGATGCATATGGATGCCAAGTTGACAAGGGGTGGGCTTTTGATGGTTAACTTTATGTGTCAACTTGGCTGGGCTGTGGTGCCCAGGTATCTGGTCAAACATTATTTCAGATGTTTCTGTGAAGGTGTTTTATGAATGAGATTAACATTTAAATCAGTGGACTTTTAGTAAAGGAGATTACTATCTGTGGTGTGAGTGGGCTTTATCCAATTAGTTGAAGGCCTTAATAAAACAAAGACTGACCTCCCTCAAGGAAGGAGAAATTTTACCAAGAGTCTGCTTTGAACTTGGACTGCAACTCTTCCCTGGGTCTCCAGCCTGCTAGCCTACTCTGCAGATTTTATATTTGTACCTCTACAGTCACATGAACCAATTCCTTAAAATTGACCTCTCTCTCTTTTTACCCCTATCCACCTGCTCCTGTCTCTGTCTGTCTCTTTCTTTGTTTCTCATGTATGTGTATATATGTATGTGTGTGTGTCTGTGTTTGTCTATAACATATATGATACATATCCTGTTGGTTCTTTTTCTCTGGAGAACCCTGAATAATACAGTATCTTCATACATTAAGGGTGGGAATTTAAATTGTATAATTACTATTGACACAGTATGGCAGTTCCTCAAAAAGTAAAATATAAAATTATCATATGATTCAGCAATTCCACTTCTGGGTGTATACCCCAAAGAATTGAAAGCAGGGACTCAAACAGATCTTTGCATACCCACATGCATAGCAGTATTTTTCACAATAGTCATAAGGTGGAAACAACCCAAATACCTGTTGATGGATGAATGGATACATAAAATAGGTGTGTAACTACAATGCAATATTAGTCATCCTTACAAAGGAATGAGATTCTGACACATGTTACAACATGGATGAATCTTGCAGACATTGTGCTATGTGAAATAAGCCAGACATAAAAGGACAACTATTGTATGATTCTGCTTCAGTGAAGTACCTAGAATAATCAAATCATAGAGACAAAGTAGAATAGTGATTGCCATGGGCTGGGGAACAAGGGATCAGGAGATACTGTTTAATGGGTATAGAGTTTCAATTTGGAATGACGAAAAAGGTTTCCAGAGATGGATAGTGTGATGATTTCACAGCAATGTAAATGTACTTAATATCAATGAAGTGTACACTTAAAAATTATTAAAATTATAAATATTATGTTGTGTACACTTTACCACAAAAATGTAGTTAGAGATTTCCATTTTATTTCTTAGATTTAGGAAATTTTTATTGTATGACATTAAAACTGAATTCTGCCATGGATCAAAGCCTATTAGGAATTTTTCTGAATTATTTTAAGATCTTTGAATTTTGATTATGTCAATGTAGTTTATTTATTTATTTATTTAAAGAAATACATTTATTTATTTGTTTATTTTTGGCTGCTTTGGGTCTCCGTTGCTGCATGCAGGCTTTCTCTAGTTGAGGCAAGCAGGGGCTACTCTTCATTGTGGTGTGCGGGCTTCTCATTGCTGTGGCTTCTTTTGTTGTGGAGCACGGGCTCTAGGTACACGGGCTTCAGTAGTTGTGGAACATGGGTTTAGTAGTTGTGGCTCATGGGATCTAGAGTGCAGGCTCAGTAGCTGTGGTGCACGAGCTTAGTTGCTCCGTGGCATGTGGGATCTTCCTGGACCAGGGCTCCAACCTTTGTCCCCTGCATTGGCAGGTGGATTCTTAACCACTGCACCACCAGGGAAGCCCTGTGCCAATGTAGTTTAGAATGAATGGGACTGAATGAATTTTGATTACTATTTTTGTATATAGACCTCTTTCATATATAGACCTTTTTGTTTGTGTTAAAGTTACCTGAAACTATTCCAACTTCTGCAATATATACTGTTATGTGGAACAAATTCAAGATGGCAGGCAGTGCTTCTATAGGAAACATAGTTTTGCCAAATGAACATCACCCATGGTGGATGTGACCCTGTTCGTGATAGATTATGGCGGGGGGGCACAGTGAGAGTATAGGAGTATAGGAGTTCAGCCTACTCTGTCACCGTCTTAGAATTAGTCACATTAGTCACAGCCCATGTAGTCACACTTTCTGTGCCCCGATAATTAAACTGAATAATTATTTAAGGCTATCTAAAGCAATTCTAACCTCAAAATTCAAACCATTCTCTTAGTGTATCAGGCAATAGAATGTGAGGTTAAGACATTAATAAATGAAGAAAAAAATTGTTGGGTGTGGTGATAGTTCTCAGATAGTTTTGGTTTTAGGAAATAGAGCAAATTTATGACATAAGTTTGAGGAAAAATCAAAGCAGTTTTGATACAGCAGCTTAAATATACTGGGCAGATTCAAGGTAAATAACTGGTAAAATGAATTGTTCAGAAAAGGTATTAAGCGGTTAAATAGAAATGAACACAAATTTAATTGTTTGCTGCTATGAAACTATCCAATAAGACAACATGTGAGCAAGAAATATATTGGCAAAATATATATCCTCAAACAGCCTGATCTGATATCTAGTTTATGTGAACAACTTGTCACAGTTCAGAGGCAGACCATTGTGAAAAACACCAACAGCTAGTTAAATACAGCTAAAATTAATGCCATCCAGCATGAGGTTAAAGAAACTTTTGGGTTTAACCACACCACAAATAAAAGAGGCCATGCTGATAATGAATTTGGAAATTGATTATATATTCTCAATAACAGAGAAAGGTGAAGAGCCATCAGTGATTACAAATGAAAAACATGATGCTCTATAGTTCTTTTTCTTCATTTGTTAGGAAAATATTATGGCCATGAGTGAATTTAAGAATACTAACCAGATACGTACTGAATCAGAATCTCTGGGGCTAATGAATGCCATTTTTAAAAAGTAACTATATGATTGATTCTCTTTTGTGCTAAGGTTTCAGAATCACTAGAATCGACATAAATTCTGGAGTTTGAAAAAACTTAAAACAAATCCTGACTCAGTCACTTAGTGAGCTGACTCTCATCCCTCTCTTGCTAACTCCTGGCTTTTAAGACCTCTTATACCACCTGCTCCCCTTCACCAAAATACCGTTATATCATCCTTTTCCAATTGCACATTCTCAACCACTTTGTATTTTGTTCTCTGTCTCTGGACATGTCTCTGGACAAAGAATGTTCCCTCAATGGTATTGCCATCCCCTTCCTTTAAAGCACAAGTGCATTTATCTATTTGACAATCATTTCATATTCCTTTGTTACCAGTCTTCAGTCTTAAGATTGCTACCAGTCTTGTATACATCCAAAAAACAAACAAACAAAAAAACAAAAAATGAAAGCACTAATTCAAAAAGATAAATGCACCCCAATGTTGATAGCAGCATTATCTACAATTGCCAAGGTATGGAAGCAACCTACATGTCCATCAACAGATGAATGGGTAAAGATGTGCATATATACACACACACACACACACACACACACATACACACACAGTGGAATACTACTCAGCCATAAAGAATGAAAATTTGCCACTTACAACAACATGGATGGACTTGGGGGTGTATTATGCCTAGTGAAATAGGTCAGACAGCGAAAGAAAAATACTTTATGATATCCCTTATATGTGGAATATAAAAAAATAAAACTAGTGAATATAACAAAAAGGAAACAGACTCACAGATATAGAGAACAAACTAGTGGTTACCCATGGGGAGAGGGAAGGGAGAAGAGGCAAGACAGAGATAGGGGATTAAGAGGTACAAACGATTATGCATAAAATAAATAAGCTATAGGATATATTGTAAGTATAACAAATGGAATATAGCCAATATTTTATAATAACCATAAATGGAGTAGAACCTTTCAAAATTGTGAATTACTAAGTTGTACACCTGTAACTTATGTAATATTGTACATCAAGTATTTCTCAATTTAAAAAATAATAATTAAAAAAAAAAGATTGCTACAAGTCTTGCTCGCCAAGCTTGTTTGATTTGTGGTAGGCATTTCCTTCTCAGGCCTTCAAAGATCTGGTGTTTACTATTGTTTTATCTAGTTTATTGCCATTGTAGCAACCTCAACTCAAATTCACAAACTCTAGTGTTAGAGATTAGGCAGATTCCTAAAAGTGTGTCTGGGGACCATCTGCATGGAAATCATATGAGATATTTGTTAAAAATTTTGATCCTGGGCCCCGTACTCAATTCTTCCCAAAGGGTCTCTGGAAGTACAGTCCAGAGATTTACATTTAACAAGATCCCAGATGATTTTATTATAACCTGAAGCTTAAGAGCCACTGATAGAGAATGATTCCCTGGCTTGAAAAATATATACCTCTAAAAGAGAAGAAAAAACTATGGGACAATACTGTAAGACTCCAGGGAAATGGGCACTGAATTAACAATCCAGAGTCCTAGGGTTTAGTGTAATCTCAGTTCTGCCACACCAAAATATGTTTAGCAAATAATTTCCCATTGTGGACCTCAATTTCCTAAATGTGTTAAAAGAGCAAGTCAAAGGAAATGTATTACTTACTGTGTACCAGATGTTTTATATATTTTACCTCATCTGTTCCTCAAAGCATCCTGTTAGATAGGTACCATTTTACAGATGAAGAAAGTGAGCCTGGGGGAAATGGAGTAACTTGCCCAAGGTTGCATAATCTAATGAGTGGCAGAGATATGTTTCAAATATAGGTGGGCCTGACTCCAAAGCCAGTCTTCCCTTCACTATGCACATCTGCCTTTTATTTTATTTTTTTAAATTTTTTTTTATTTTTTTATTAGTTTCTGCTTTATAACAAAGCGAATCAGTCATACATATACATCTGTTCCCACATCCCCTCCCTCATGCATCTCCCTCCCTCCCACCCTCCCCATCCCTCCCCTCCAGGCAGTCACAAAGCACCGAGCTGATCTCCCTGCGCTCTGCGGCTGCTTCCCACTATCTATCTACCCTACGTTTGGTAGTGTATATATGTCCATGCCTCTCTTTCGCTTTGTCACAGCTTACCCTTCCCCCTCCCCATATCCTCAAGTCCATTCTCAAGTAGGTCTGTGTCTTTATTCCCGTTTTACCCCTAGGTTCTTCATGACATTTTTTTTTCTTATATTCCATATATATGTGTTAGTATACGGTATTTGTCTTTCTCTTTCTGACTTACTTCACTCTGTATGACAGACTCTAGGTCTATCCACCTCATTACAAATAGCTCAGTTTCGTTTCTTTTTATGGCTGAGTAATATTCCATTGTATATGTGTGCCACATCTTCTTTATCCATTCATCCGATGATGGACACTTAGGTTGTTTCCAGCTCCGGGCTATTGTGAATAGAGCTGCAATGAACATTTTGGTACATGTCTCTTTTTGAATTATGGTTTTCTCAGGGTATATGCCTAGTAGTGGGATTGCTGGATCATATGGTAGTTCTATTTTTAGTTTTTTAAGGAACCTCCATACTGTTCTCCATAGTGGCTGTACCAATTCACATTCCCACCAGCAGTGCAAGAGTGTTCCCTTTTCTCCACACCCTCTCCAGCATTTATTATTTCTAGATTTCTTGATGATGGCCATTCTGACTGGTGTGAGATGATATCTCATTGTAGTTTTGATTTGCATTTCTCTAATGATTAATGATGTTGAGCATTCTTTCATGTGTTTGTTGGCAGTCTGTATATCTTCTTTGGAGAAATGCCTATTTAAATCTTCTGCCCATTTTTGGATTGGGTTGTTTGTTTTTTTGCTATTGAGCTGCATGAGCTGTTTATAAATTTTGGAGATTAATCCTTTGTCAGTTGCTTCATTTGGAAATATTTTCTCCCATTCTGAGGGTTGTCTTTTGGTCTTGTTTATGGTTTCCTTTGCTGTGCAAAAGCTTTGAAGTTTCATTAGGTCCCATGTGTTTATCTTTGTTTTTATTTCCCTTTCTCTAGGAGGTGGGTCCAAAAGGATCTTGCTGTGATTTATGTCATAGAGTGTTCTACCTATGTTTTCCTCTAAGAGTTTGATAGTTTCTGGCCTTACATTTAAGTCTTTAATCCATTTTGAGCTTATTTTTGTGTATGGTGTTAGGGAATGATCTAAACTCATACTTTTACATGTCCCTGTCCAGTTTTCCCAGCACCACTTATTGAAGAGGCTGTCCTTTCTCCACTGTACATTCCTGCCTCCTTTATCAAAGATAAGTTGGCCATATGTGCGTGGGTTTATCTCTGGGCTTTCTATCCTGATCCACTGATCTATCTTTCTGTTTTTATGCCAGTACCACACTGTCTTAATTACTGTAGCTTTGTAGTATAGTCTGAAGTCAGGGAGCCTGATTCCTCCAGCTCCTTTTTTCGTTCTCAAGATTGCTTTGGCTATTCGGGGTCTTTTGTTTTTCCAAACAAATTTTGAAATTTTTTGTTCTAGTTCTGTGAAAAATGCCAGTGGTAGTTTGATAGGGATTGCATTGAATCTGTAGATTGCTTTGGGTAGTAGAGTCATTTTCACAATGTTGATTCTTCCAATCCAAGAACATGGTACATCTCTCCATCTATTTGTATCATCTTTAATTTCTTTCATCAGTGTCTTATAATTTTCTGCATACAGGTCTTTTGTCTCCTTAGGTAGGTTTATTCCTAGATATTTTATTCTTTTTGTTGCAATGGTAAATGGGAGTGTTTTCTTGATTTCATTTTCAGATTTTTCATCATTAGTGTACAGGAACGCCAGAGATTTCTGTACATTAATTTTGTAACCTGCTACTTTACCAAATTCATTGATTAGCTCTAGTAGTTTTTCGGTAGCATCTTTAGGATTCTCTATGTATAGTATCATGTCATCTGCAAACAATGACAGCTTTACTTCTTCTTTTCCGATTTGGATTCCTTTTATTTCCTTTTCTTCTCTGATTGCTGTGGCTAAAACTTCCAAAACTAGGTTGAATAAGAGTGGTGAGAGTGGGCAGCCTTGTCTTGTTCCTGATCTTAGTGGAAATGGTTTCAGTTTTTCACCATTGAGGACAATGTTGGCTGTGGGTTTGTCATATATGGCCTTTATTATGTTGAGGAAAGATCCCTCTATGCCTACTTTCTGCAGGGTTTTTATCATAAATGGGTGTTGAATTTTGTCGAAAGCTTTCTCTGCATCTATTGAGATGATCATATGGTTTTTCTCCTTCAACTTGTTAATATGGTGTATCACATTGATTGATTTGCATATATTGAAGAATCCTTGCATTCCTGGAATAAACCCCACTTGATCATGGTGTATGATCCTTTTAATGTGCTGTTGGATTCTGTTTGCTAGTATTTTGTTGAGGATTTTGCCATCTATGTTCATCAGTGATATTGGCCTGTAGTTTTCTTTCTTTGTGACATCCTTGCCTGGTTTTGGTATCAAGGTGATGGTGGCCTCGTAGAATGAGTTTGGGAGTGTTCCTTCCTCTGAAATTGTTTGGAAGAGTTTGAGAAGGATGGGTGTTAGCTCTTCTCTAAATGTTTGATAGAATTCGCCTGTGAAGCCATCTGGTCCTGGGCTTTTGTTTGATGGAAGATTTTTAATCACAGTTTCAATTTCAGTGCTTGTGATTGGTCTATTCATATTTTCTATTTCTTCCTGAGTCAGTCTTGGCAGGTTGTGCATTTCTAAGAATTTGTCCATTTCTTCCAGGTTGTCCATTTTATTGGCATAGAGTTGCTTGTAGTAATCTCTCATGATCTTTTGTATTTCTGCAGTGTCAGTTGTTACTTCTCCTTTTTCATTTCTAATTCTATTGATTTGAGTCTTCTCCCTTCCTTTCTTGTTGAGTCTGGCTAATGGTTTGTCAATTTTGTTTATCTTCTCAAAGAACCAGCTTTTAGTTTGGTTGATCTTTGCTATCGTTTCCTTCATTTCTTTTTCATTTATTTCTGATCTGATCTTTATGATTTCTTTCCTTCTGCTAGCTTTGGGGTTTTTTGTTCTTCTTTCTCTAATTGCTTTAGGTGCAGGGTCAGGTTGTTTACTCGAAATGTTTCCTGTTTCTTAAGGTGGGATTGTATTGCTATAAACTTCCCCCTTAGAACTGCTTTTGCTGCATCCCATAGGTTTTGGGTTGTCGTGTCTCCATTGTCATTTGTTTCTAGGTATTTTTTAATTTCCTCTCTGATTTCTTCAGTGATCACTTCGTTATTGAGTAGTGTATTGTTTAGCCTCCATGTGTTTGTATTTTTTACAGATCTTTTCCTGTAATTGATGTCTAGTCTCATAGCATTGTGGTCGGAAAAGATACTTGATACAATTTCAATTTTCTTAAATTTACCAAGGCTTGATTTGTGACCCAAGATATGATCTATCCTGGAGAATGTTCCATGAGCACTTGAGAAAAATGTGTATTCTGTTGTTTTTGGATGAAATGTCCTATAAATATCAACTAAGTCCATCTTGTTTAATGTATCATTTAAAGCTTGTGTTTCCTTATTTATTTTCATTTTGGACGATCTGTCCATTGGTGAAAGTGGGGTGTTAAAGTCCCCTACTATGATTGTGTTACTGTCGATTTCCCCTTTTATGGCTGTTAGTATTTGCCTTATGTATTGAGGTGTTCCTATGTTGGGTGCATAAATATTTACAATTGTTATATCTTCTTCTTGGATCGATCCCTTGATCATTATGTAGTGTCCTTCTTTGTCTCTTCTAATAGTCTTTATTTTAAAGTCTATTTTGTCTGATATAAGAATTGCTACTCCAGCTTTCTTTTGATTTCCATTTGCATGGAATATCTTTTTCCATCCCCTTACTTTCAATCTGTATGTGTCTTTAGGTCTTAAGTGGGTCTCTTGTAGACAGCATATATATGGGTCTTGTTTTTGTATCCATTCAGCCACTCTGTGTCTTTTGGTGGGAGCATTTAGTCCATTTACATTTAAGGTAATTATTGATATGTATGTTCCTATTCCCATTTCCTTAATTGCTTTGGGTTCATTATTGTAGGTATATTCCTTCTGTTGTGTTTCTTGCCTAGAGAAGTTCCTTTATCATTTGTTGTAAAGCTGGTTTGGTGGTGCTGAACTCTCTCAGCTTTTGCTTGTCTGTAAAGGTTTTAATTTCTCCATCAAATCTGAATGAGATCCTTGCTGGGTAGAGTAATCTTGGCTGCAGGTTTCTCTCCTTCATCACTTTAATTATGTCCTGCCACTCCCTTCTGGCTTGTAGAGTTTCTGCTGAGAGATCAGCTGTTAACCTGATGGGGATTCCCTTGTGTCACATCTGCCTTTTAAACTTGAACTTGAAATTGTTTCAGTTGGTCCCTTCTACCTCCTAACATTCTGTATTCTTATGCAATGGTTCTCTGGCCAATGCTGATACAACTCAGATAATAATATTCTTATTAGTTTTATTATAAATATGCAGTTTATATTGGAGAATTTTAAGGATTAAATTCATTGAAGAACTAGGAAACAGTGGTCAAATTACCAATCAAAATTCACAAAGGCAGCAAATCATGGGTGAATAAAGTACTGATGACCATAAACCAAGTTTACCTAAGCAATTGCATGTTTTTTGCCTTTGCTTTTCTCAGAAACCATTCACTCCTGATGTTTGTCAAGCAAATTAGACTATTCCTTTTGAATGTTCAGTACAATTCATCTTTACTTCTCATGACATTTAGTATAGTCCATCTTATATGATAGATTTTGCATTTTCTCTAATAATAATTTATGTAGATGCTCCACCCTCAAGGAAGTGGAACCTAACTCCCCACTCCTCAAGTGTGAGCTGTGCATAGTCAGTTCCTGATGTCAATTTGAAAAGGGTCAAGAAAGGGCACCTTTATAATGGTTAATCCTGATTAGCACTACCTCAGCAAGTGATCAAGATTAACATCACTGACACATCATGTTGATAGTATGTACTCTTGCTATGTGATGGGAATGGCACTTTACCTCTGTGAGCTTCCTCCCCTAAATCCATAACCTTAATCTAATACTGAGAAAAACATCAGGGAAATCCCAGTTGAGGGATATTCTACAAAATATCTAACTGGTACTCCAAAAAACTCTGAAGTTCATTCAAAATAAGGAAAATCTGAGAATCTGTCACAGACAAGAAGTGCCTAAGGAGACATGACAACAAAATGTAATGTGGTATCCTGGATGGGATCCTGGAACAGAAGAAGACATTAGGTAAAAAACTAAGGAAATATAAAGTGTGGACTTTAATTATAATATATCGATATTGGTTCTATGATTGTATCAAGTGTACCATACTAATATAAGATATTGATAATAGGGGAAATTGGTTGCAGAGAATGCAGTAACTCTCTGTACTATCTTCATATTTTTTCTGTAAATTTAAAACTATTCTAAAAGGCTCATTTAAAAATTCATTTGGCCATGAAATAGAGTTGCCATATGATCCAGCAATCCCACTCCTGGATATATATCTGGATGAAATTATAATTCAAAAAGATACATGCACCCTTATGTTCATAGCAGCACTATTCACAATAGCCAAAACATGGAAACAACATAAATGCCCATTGACAGATGAATGGATAAGGAAGATGTGGTATATATAAATATATACAATGAAATACTACTCAGCCATAATAAAGAATGAAATAATGCCATTTGCAGCAACGTGGGTGGAACTAGAGATTATCATACTAAGTGAAGTAAGTCAGAAAAAGACAAATATCATATGATATCAATTATATGTGGAATCTAAAATATGAGACAGGGCTTCCCTGGTGGCGCAGTGGTTAAGAGTCCTGCTGCCGATGCAGGGGACACGGGTTCGTGCTCCAGTCTGGGAAGATCCCACATGCCGTGGAGTGGCTGGGCCCATGAGCCATGGCTGCTGAACCTGTGCGTCCGGAGCCTGTGCTCCACAACGGGAGAGGCCACAAGAGTGAGAGGCCCACGTACTGCAAAATATATAAAAAAATAAAAATAAAAATAAAAAAATATGACACAAATTAACTTATCCATGAAACAGAAACAGACTCACAGACATGGAGAACAGACTTGTGATTGCCAAGGAGGAGCAGGGTGGGGGAGGGATGGAGTAGGAGTTTGGCATTAACAGATGTAAACTATTATACATAGAATGGATAAACAACAAGGTCCTTCTTTTATAGCACAGGGAACTTTATTCAATATCCCATGATAAACCATAATAGAAAAGAATATTAAAAAAGAATGTATATATATATATATATATATATATATATATATATATATATATATATATATATATATATATAACTGAGTTACTTTGCTGTAAGCAGAAATTAACATAACATTGTAAATCAACTATACTTCGATAAAAAAAATTCAGTTGGCCATAAAAAAGTATTTAGAAAATGTGACTAAGGTTACTTGGACTACCTCAATTGTATGCCATAGATTTGTTAGCACGAAGAGAATGGTTTGCTTAGAAACTTACTAAGAATCTCTTAGTTTGAGCACCCACCAAGAAATTGAAGAAACACAACCCTGTACTTCCTAACTGTAGGTAACTCTAATTCAACTAAAAAAGGATTTCTGATAATAATTCAGCAACCTATCTCTTCTGTCAACTTTACATTTATCTTCATTGTGAGCAGTCCCAAGTGCACATCAAATCCAGACCATATGCATTGCTAGTAATTTCTTCCCCTAGACACATACTGTTGAATGCAGTCTAAGTGTGCTATATCCAGTGACCTTGTGTATGTTGTAGCTATCTCTTTCTGGCTAGCCTGTAGCAGGTCATTTCTGCTTTAAAAAATAAATGAAAAAAAAAAAAGAAAGCTTGCTTAATTGTTTTCTTTGCTATAATTCTTTAAAATCTTCTAGGAAGTGTATATATGTCCATGCCACTCTCTCACTTCATCCTAGCTTATCCTTCCCCCTCCCCATGTCCTCATGTCCATTATCAACATCTGCATCTTTATTCCTGTCCTGCTCCTATGTTCTTCAGAACCATTTTTTTTTAGATTCCATATATATGTGTTAGCATACGGTATTTGTTTTTCTCTTTCTGACTTACTTCACTCTGTATGACAGACTCTAGATCCATCCACCTCACTACAAATAACTTAATTTTGTTTCTTTTTGTGGCTGAGTAATATTCCATTGTATATATGTGCCACATCTTCTAGATAGCTAGTGGGAAGCATCCACATAGCACAGGGAGATCAGCTCGGTGCTTTGTGACCACCTAGAGGGGCGGGATAGGGAGGATGGGAGGGAGACACAAGAGGGAGGAGATATGGGGATATATGTATACTTATAGCTGATTCACTTTGTTATAAAGCAGAAAGTAACGCACCATTGTAAAGCAATTATACTCCAATAAAGATGTTAAAAAAAATCTTTGAGGAAAGCATCATCTCTTTATACATCGTTGTGTAAGACTCAGATTTGGAGTTTGTGAGCAGATCCAATGTTGCTTTTTGTGAAAAGTCTTGGTCCTACCATCATATATTCCTACAGCCTTTTTCTGGGATAAGAAGGTATGGTCCTACAAATAGCTTAGAAGGCAAGTTGGATTCTTCTGTTTTCAGAATAAGCATTAATTAAGCCACAAAATGCTTTTATTTAAATGATACTTCTTTTAACCAAACTGTTAAGCAGTGGAAGTTGTAGTAAATTCCAACAGACCACTCTCAGCTCTCCAGAGATTGATTGTACCCCTATTTATAGCTATGAGGTAGTTAAATGAATTAAGATAGGTCAAGTTCTTAGAATAGTGTCTGACATACTATAAATGCTATATGAGTGTTCATCATTACTGTGAAGGTACCTTATACATATCGATTGCACATGCAAGAGAAATAACTGTCATTAGCTACAAACAATTTTTCCTGTTGGGAAAGAGTGCTGGTGGTGAGCCTCATTCTCAGTGATCTTTTAGGGTCAATGGGAGGTGATTAATGGCAGTAATCTCAAAAGATGATTCCATAAAACAAATGCCAGAACATCAATCCTCATGATTAAGAATCTCTGATTATATATTTTTAACATCATTAGTCCCCAAATTGCAGGAATCTTAGTTCCCTTTTGAGCGTAAGTCATAACAATAAGCCTCTTCTCAAGGCAGTTTACAAAAGAGTGTCTCATGTATTTTCTCATTTGTTCATCACAATAAACCTATGCAGTCAGTCTGAAACTAAAATAGAGCAAAATGTTGGCGCAACTGTGTGGAATATACTACCTGTTTTATAATTTCTGCCTTCACATTTGGTGAAAATTTAAGGCTAGAATTGGATTTTTTTCCTTACATATTATGTTAGCATTTTGTGATGTCATTACATAAAAACAAGTTGCTGGTTCTGAATGTAATCCAATTAAAGTCCTGAGATTTTTGAAAATATTTATGAATGCTTAGTTTTCATTGCCTTACTATTTATAAGAGCATTTTCTACAATTGTGGATAACAGTGGCCATCCTATAGTAAAAATGTCATAGTTTATGATGTTCTAGGTCAAAAACAAAAGCCCAGACCTTCAAAGCCATAGTGAAGTGGGACTGAATTTATCAGATAATATTTATCAGATAATTCAGAATCCCTCATTCTTCTCACCTTCATATTTTTTTGCTGTATTGGGATAAATGATTGATTTAATCTTCTACTATACCTTACCTGAGGAAATACGGGTTCCCAAATACAATTTTATTTGCCCCAAATGTGTAGTATCTAGCAGATTCTCTGGCTTAATTTAAGTGCTCAGTATTTGTTGAATGTGTTTGAATATATCAGCCCGTGAGGACTTTAACCACGAATTGTGAAAAAGAGGTTATTAATCATTAAAGAACATGTTAATTGTTCTCCTTGAAATTGTAAATTTTTATACATCCGCAGTGCCTGGAGAAGATCTATAGCTTTCATCAGATCCTTCAAAGAGACTTTCTATTAAAAAGTTTGTTAAGAAGGATAAGTAAAAGCGCAATAGACCTAATCCCAAATCATCCCCATTTTGCATTGATGCATACCAGAGAGTTAGAAGGAAACCAGTGTTATTTGGGTAACATCTTTCATAGTTAAATAAATGTTACTTTCAAGTCTATGCTCAGATATTACCTTATCAAAGAAATCTCTCCTAACTAACCTTCATAAAACAGTAACTGCTTTCATTCTCTTACTATCACCCCAGTTAATTTTTTTTAAAGAATATAGCAGCAACTGAAATAATGTTTTTGTTTGTCTCTCCAAACTGCCTCCTTTATTAGAATGTATGAGCCATCATAATAGAGGCTTTGCATTGCTCATTCTCTTATTTTCAGAGCCTAAAACTGTGCCTGGGGAAATAGCAGATGATCAATAAATATACGTTGATGACTACATGAACTCATGCTAAGAAAAAACTGTTAACTCTTGAGCAACGAAATGTGTATGAAACTTAGTTAACAATCATGAAGTGAACCAGTAAAATACAATAATCCATCAAAAACAGTGTCATAAATAAGTATCATCTATTTCAAAACGGGTATGAAATGGTTAGATAACAATACTAGGTTCTTCTGCAGCTATAGATTTTGGTGTGGCTCATTGTGGGAGCCATTTTCAGCTCTTTCCAAGCTAAAAATATGCTTTAAAAATTAAAAGAAAATGGTTTCTATTGAAATTCTTGTATTGATTTAGTGGGGCCATAAAAAATGCAGAATTGAACAGAGAGACACATAAAGAATATATGACTCAAAGAGTACTGTGACTTGAAGGGGTACATTACTGCCTAAATAATGATGTGATTCCTGGCATGAAAAGTATCTATAGCAGGAATTTTGTAAAGTGCATTAAAGTAGAACAGACATTCAGAAATTTCACAACAGAATGGATCTAAGCAGTAGCTATGGCTAGAAACATACTAAGTGAAGAGTGTACTAGAAGTTTAACTTTTGAATTATTGTAGATCAAATAATTACAAGAAAATAAGTACACAGGCCTAAACTTAACAGAAAATATACAGTCTATATGGTGAGAACTATAAAACTTTCTTCAGAAAAACATAATAAAAGTTTAATAAATGGGGAACCATATTCTCATTGCAGTTTTATCAGTTTTTGCTTTCTGTATTTTGAAGCTCTGCTATTAGGTGCATAAACATTTAGGATTCTTTTCTCTTCTTGTTGAATAAAACCCCTATCATTATAAAATGAAATTCTTCATCCTTAGTAATATTCTTTGCTCTGAAATGGACTCAATCACTCCAGTTTTCTTTTAATTCATGTTAGCATGGCATATTTTTTCCCATTCTTTTGTGCTTGTGTGTTTATATTTAGAGTGTGTTTTTTTTTTAGGGAGAATATAGTTGAGTCTTGCTTTTTATCCAATCTGAAAACCTCTGCCTTTTAACTGGGGTTTTTAGACAATTCAGATTCAATGTAATTATTGACATAGGTTTAAATTAACCATCTTACTATTTATTTTCTATTTGTTTAATCTCTTTCTGCCTTTTTTCTGCTAATTGATATTTTTTGGTTTATTTTATCTTCTTGTTGCCTTATTAGCTAAAACTCTTTGTTTTGTTACTTTAGTGGTTGCTTTTGGATTGATAGTATATACATCTTTAACTTATCACAGTCAAGCTTCAAATGATATACCACTCAGTGTATATGATTATGTATAAAATGTATAAGAACTTTACATTTACAATTTTTAATTATTTTTAGTTAAATAGTCAAGAGATTTAAAGAAATAAGGACAAAAAAATCCTTGCTATCTACCCAAAACGTTGCCATTCCTAGTGTTCTTCTTTCCCTTGTATAGACCCAGATTGTCATCTGGTATATTTCCCTTTTGCCTGAAGGACTCACTTTGATATTTCTTGTAGTATGGGTCTGCTGCTGCTGAATTCTTTCAGCCTTTATATATCTGAAGTAGACTTTATTTTACCTTTATTTTTGCAAGATAGACTCTTGGAGCATAGAATTCTAAATTGATTTTTTTCCCATCTTTTTGTATTTTAAAGATGTTGCTCCACTATCTTCTTACTTGCATTGTTTCTGACAAGAAATTGGCCATCATCATTATTTTTGTTTTTCTGTATGCAGCAGATTTTTTTCCTTCTCACGGCTTTTAAGGTTTTATCACTGGTTTTGAGCAAGTTGTTTATCATATGCTGTGCTGTGACTTTCTTCAAGTATTTATGCTTATGGTACATTGTGCTTTTTGCATCTATAGGATTATAGTTTTCACCAAATATGGGAAATTTGTGGCCATTATTTCTTCAAATATTTTTTCTATCTCCCCTTTGACAGCTCCAATTACATATATATTAGACTGCTTTAACTTGTTCCACAAATCACTGTTGATTGTTTATTATTCTTATTTTAAAATTCTATTTTCTCTCTGTTTCATTTTAGATAGCTTTTATTGCTATGTCTTCAAGTTTATCACTCATTTTTTATAATATCTAATCAGTCATGAATTAATCCAATATATTTACCATCTCAAATATTATAGTTTTCATCTCTAGAAATCTAATTTGGGTCTGTTAAAATGTCATCTATGTTTCTACTAAACTTTTTGAACATGTGGAATGCAGTTATAATAACTATTTTAAAGTCTTTATATACTAATTCTAATACCAGTCAGGTTTGCTTTTCATGATCTGATTTTTCTTTTCATTATTGGTTGTATTTTATTGTTTCTTTTCATGCCTGGTAATATTTGAATGGATGTCAAACATTATACATTTTACCTTTTTGGATGCTGGATATTTTTGCATTCCTATAAATATTCTTGAGCTTTGTTCTGGATAGCAGTTAAGGTATGTGGAAACAGTTTTATCTTGGATGTGCTTTTAAGATTTTTCAGTCAGAAGAAGAACAATATTCAGCCTGGGGCTAATTATTCCACATTACTGAGGGAAGACACTTACTATGATCCTCAATACACCATGAATCATGAGGTTTTCCTGTCTGGCTGGTGGATGCAGGCACCATTCCCAGCCCTGTGTGGGCACTGTATACCATTACTCACAATCCTTTATGGTGCTCTTCCTAGTCTTGTGTAGTTTTCTAACATACTGTTTAATAGCAGCTGAATACTTGAGGGGGACCTTCTATGGATCTCTGGAGTTTTCTCTCTGTGCAGCTTTCTCATCTCCAGTGCTCTGTTCTGCAAACTCAAGCTGCCTGGATCCCTCCAGACTCTCAGCTGTGTTTCTTCAACTTACAGAGTTTGCCAGTCTCTACCTGTGTTCTCCTCCCCCCTTGTTGAAGCCTGGAACTCTCTCAATACATTAATCTTGAGAAATCATAGACCTCAACTAGTTTAATTCCCACCTCAGAAGGATTATTGTATTTCCTTGTAAGGAATATTATATTTCATTGTCTATATACAGTGTCTTGACAACCATTGTTTCATATATTTTTGTATATTTTTTCACAATTGCTTCAAGTGGGACAGGATATCCAGTCTTTGTTACTCCATGTTGGTTGGAAGCAAAAATCTGAGTCCTTTAGTCTCATTTTGTAATGACTTACTGAATTAAATGTTTATATCATTGATTGTTTTTTCTCACTAAAAGTGAACATTAAGGATATGTATTTGTTTCTGTATATTGTTTTCACTAAATCTCAATTTATTTTTGTATTTTTATTATTTTATTTGAGATTATTTTTCAAATATTCTTAGTTTTATTGATTTTTGATCAAATAACGTGACTTGAAATTTTTTTCTTTTTGAATTTTTAGAGTCTTTATTGCTCAATATAAAATCGTCTCATTAGCATATCTGAATGTTTACATAGAGTATACACATTAGTTTTGTTAACATAGTCAAGTCCAAGTAAGCATTTTAGAGTACTGTGTATATTTTTTATTTAATACTTTATCTTCAGAACCTCTCTACATATTATAATAAATAAGTTTCTGAACCTCATCATGGAAAATTGTTGTTTCCCCATTTCTCACATAAATAATACCTTCATCCATTATAGGGCAAGTGTTTTATATATGGTTACCTCATTCAGAGCTTGATTGGCTTAAGCCAGTCACCATTTGCAATCCCCCAGGCAATAGCGATTGGTTCAAGGGAGGTTAATTTAGGTCACTTGGAAGTAGTACAATTTCTACCACAAAGGACTTTGTGCTTCCCTTTGAGAGAATGGGACAAGGATATGAGGCCTGCAGTTGCTAAAGCAGTTTTATGGCTATACGTCAGGAATCTGGATTTGACAGATACAGAAATTTCAGTATAGAACCTGAGCATCAAAAACACTATGGATCAAAACAAAACAAAACAAAACAAAACAAAACCCCCAAAACACTATGGATCAAGGTTTGCCTTAAGCCAGCCCACCTCTAAGTTTTCAGTAACTAGAAACAATAGATTTATTTCCTTTATTTATTTATTTTTCTATTGCATTTGAGGGTTTTTTGTTTGTTTGTTTTGTTGTTGTTTTGTTACTTACAACCAAAGATATCCATAGATCCTGACTGATGTTTTCAATCAAGATGATCATGTTCAGAGTGGGCAAAATAGGTGAGCAGTGCCCATTACAGAAAAAGTATGGCTGCCTGAGGTTTGCAACACATTACATATGCTCTAATACTTATGTGTTTTATAAATTTCTTTAGGCCCTCATTCAGAGTCTTTTGCCTTCTTTTCAAATGACAAAAAAGCTTTATTTGGTTTATTTGGTTTCTAAAGCCATTAGCAGAAAAGCTGCAAATGAAGAAAGGGAAGTGTTACTATTATAGGTAGGTTCTCTGGTGGCAGAGGGAAGTCATAGTGAATTTTCTTATATCCAGGAGAAGATGGACAAAATGCACAAAGCATAGTAATCTGATGGGGCACAGACTCCTATTCTACTCTATACACCTTGGACTCATTAAGGTAACTCTTAATCATCAGGGACAGTAAAATTATTTTTATAATCTTCTAAACATTTTCTGTATTTAGTATATTAATTTAAAACACATATTCAGTGATAAGAGTTTAAAAACTAATGAGGTTTCTAGTTAATGAATTTTACTAATTATGAAGTTTTAAAAATTATGAGCTTTTTCTGTAGGTTCTTTAGGGATAAGAATAAAAAAAGAAATGTCCTTGGTCATATGACTATGACTAAGCATATTGCTTAACTAATTTTTATAACACTGCCACTCTATTTGCTTATACTTTGCCCTTGTTCCATTTTCTCTTTATATTTGCAAGGGATATTCTAATAGGCTTCCTTTCCTTTCTAAAAAAAAAAAAAGACCATAAAATAGTACTGACTTAACCATTTCCCAGAGGGAAAAGGAAGGGCATATTTTGCCTTGAAAATACTTAAGAAAGGAAGTACTTTATAGTTGAAATTGAAAGACATTTTTTTAAAGTGGTGGTAAGATAGCTGGTTGCATGGTTTTCTGGGGGGTTTTTTGCTGTTATTTTTGGGTCAATCCCACTTAGAACACTATAGCAGCAGAATACCCTATTGAATATTCATTACTTCACAAGTAGTCTGGCTTTTGCTGAATCCTAAGAAAAATTTATCTAGGATAAAAGAAAACCATTTCTATTTTTCTTTTATCCTCCTAGTTGCCTTAGATTTGTTTGTTTTTCCAATGGAAAAGGTTGTATTATTTCCCAAAGAGCTAACCTCAAAGAGAAGAGATGCTGATATCAGTCATAATTTCAAGTATCATTCAGGTACCTGGTGTTTCTAACGTAAGGTGAGGAGCAATGGTAGAGAAACATTTCAAATCTAAGTTATAAAAAGCATGTGCATATGTTTAAATGATTAAATGGAAGTAAGCATTTCAGTGATAAAACTGTGTCTTAGGGGCTTCCCTGGTGGCACAGTGGTTGAGAGTCCACCTGCTGATGCAGGGGACACAGGTTGTGCCCCAGTTCGGGAGGATCCCACGTGCCGTGGAGTGGCTGGGCCCATGGGCCATGGCCACTGGGGCTGCACGTCTGGAGCCTGTGCTCCATGACGGGAGAGGCCACGACAGTGAGAGGCCCGTGTACCGAAAAAAAAAAAAAAAAAAAAACCTGTGTCTTAGGATGCCCATCAAATGTTTAAAGAAAGGGAAATAGGTAAATTGGGTTTCCATTGAATCTCTTAAGGACAGAGTCGATCACACTGTTTGACTCCAGTATCTGTCCAAAAAGATGGTAAACTCTTTAATCAAATAACCATTTTTATTTTATCAGTGGCCTATAAAGAGTATCCTATTGATGTAATGTTTTTTCTTTCTCCACCACATAGATCTGATTAATATATCCATGATTGAAAGAATGGTCAATTTTCACAAGAAGTTGGGTGACTTTGTTTTCCTTTTTTGTTGATGTTGGATTAGAGTAGTTGTCTTTTTTATTTTATTTTCATGGTATTGTTTCTAAAGAACCTGAGGAGATGTGAAGCAAGTCTTTCAATTATTTCAAGGCTCCAGTAGTATGAGGATAGTGATGAGGTCACTCACAAAATTGTTTGTTCCTTAGGTTGATCTATTTGTTTGATTCTGTGTAAATAACTATAAAACCATTATTTTAGAACAAAAATTCAAGTTTTCTTTAAATCAGTGTCATGTTGAGATGTGACCTCATCTGAGTTTTGACCTCTATATTCTAACCCATGTTATTAAATACAAGGCATAAGTTGTAGGTATGGATAGTGCATCATTTTAATTAGCAGATAATTCAAAAATAAGAATCTCTGTCATTTCCAATTGTGAAAATGTTTAAAGACAGTATGTGCATGTGAGTATGTGCATGTATCTGTATCAGTCAGGGTTCTCCAGAGAAAGAAACTAAACCAAGAGGAGATATATATGTATAGTGTGTGTGTGTGTGTGTGTGTGAGTGAGTGAGTGTGTGTGTGTGTGTGTGTGTGTGTGAGTGAGAGAGAGAGAGAGAGAGAAACCTAAAGAATTCGCTCACATAATTGGGGGGGCTGGCAAGTCTGAAATTTGAATGGAAAGCTAGCAGGCTGAAAACTCAGGCAGGAGTGTCTGCAGTCTTGAGACAGAATTTCTTCTTGCTGGGAAACCTCAGTTTTTGCTCTTAAGGCCTTTCAACGGATTGGATGAAGCCCACCCACATTATCGAGCCTAATCTCCTTTACTTGAAGTCAGATGACTGTAGAGGTTAACCATGTCTACAAAGTACCTTCACAGATACACCTAGATTAGTGTTTGATCAAATACCTAGGTATTGTCACCTAGCCAAGTTGACACATAAAAGTAGCCATCACAATATTGAAAAGGTGGAAAAAAATTATTTTCTTTGTTTCTACATTCTTTTGCTTGTCTAATAATCAAATTGACATAAGACAGATTAACAGGAGAAAAACAAAAGTTTAATAACATGTATACCTCTTGGATATACATGAGAGAAACCCAGAGAAATGGGAGTAACTCTCTGAAATGGCCAAAGCCATCACCTCAAATACCATATTTGGCTAAAGACAAAAGAAAATGTTTTGGGTGGGCAGTCAGTTATGGAAGGTGACCAAGAAAAGCATAGTAAGCAAGGTTATGGTTGTTATGCAGATTTAAGTCCTTGCCTTCTTCATTGATAAGAATTTCTAGTGATTTAGAGTCATCCTTCTCCTCCTGGTACAGAGATGGAGACACCCTTACAAATGGATATTTCCCTTATAAATGTAAATCTTATAAAAGGATAACTTCTACTCAGTTTTAAGAGCTTCTCTTATGTCTGCTATTTTTCTTAAAATAATCAATATACCAAAGAGGCATATTTTGGGGTTGTATAATCTGCTCCCCTTCAATATCTTACAGGAACATACAATTCTTATTTTCAAGTTTTTTTTTGGAAATTGATTAATTTCTTAAACAATTGTCTGTTACATAGAGAAATTATCCTTATTTTTTTCTGTAAATCACTGAGTGAATATTCTTCATAGAGATTAGGTTTATTATCTCTAACATTTTTATTCCTGGGAAGAAGCACCATCACACTTATTACTGTCTCTCACTTGCTGTCTCAACATAACCTGTTTCTGATCATGTTCATGTTTTTGCAAGATTTTGGTGGGTGGACTTGTTACCGAAAGCTCAGCCTCTCTGTACACCTGGTGCTGAATCAAATCTCAGAGACAAAGTTTTGGGTGAAGTAGAAAAGGATAGCTTTATTACTTTGCCAGGCAAAGGGAAACACACTCAGCTTCTGCCTTGAAAAACTATGTGTCCCAATCCTGAAGGATTTGATGAGGGGTTTTATAACAGTGATTCAAAGGTAGGGTCTCTGAAAAGATTATGGTGTGAGCAGTGTTTGCACTCCCTTAATCTTGTCTCAGGTGGTTGGTCTCCTAATCTTGATGAGCTTCTTCTGGTCCCTTTAATCTTGCCTCAGGTGGTTTCTGGGCTGCTCCTCCCTTGATTAGCAACTATTCCAATCAGCCCTTTGGAACTCAGGGAAGGTCATGGAGGCTGGAGTCTTACCTACAAGAAAAGGGGGACAGAAACGCTTCTGTTCCAGGGTGCCCCACAAGGCCTCACTCGGTTTCAGTCTTAGGTCATTTCAGGTACATTCACTGTCTCCAAATTGGATAAACAACAGCTTACTAGAGCCTCATGGAAAAAGGACTATTTTGAAATAGTCCATCTTGATTTTATGAAACAGATAATTATTGCAGAGGAAAACACATCCCATTTTCAACAAGGTTTATTCTCTTTTCCTTTTATTGCTGTTTTTGGTCCTAAGGGCCTACCATAATCCATTATAAGGATGTGATTTTTAACAACATGGTAATTAACTATTTAGTATTCCATTCTTTTACTGTCCACATTTGTGAGAAATCTCCTCCTGTTCCTTTGATAATGACAGTGACAAAAGTAACTTTATTCATAATTATATCTCTAAGTATTTTATAAAACTCACAATATTTAAATATCATTCTCTTGAAGATACATCATTTTGGATTGTGAGTTGTCCAATAGATCACACAACTTACTATGGCCGAAGATAAAATTAAGTAATATCTAGCATATTTGGATAGTCTTAGGCTGTTTATAGCTAGATGAAAATAATGGATTTTTTGCTCTCTGATTATGTTGGATGAGTAATTTGAAATTCAAATCATTAAAAAGATTATAGATACAGATGCTATTCCAAAACATATCTTATCCCTTGCTTCTGAATAACTAAAAGAAAACAGCTTTCAAAATGGGCCAGAAATATATTCTCATAGGGCTGATTAATGAGATTTGAAGAAAAGAAAAAAAAAATCCAGTAATAATGTTAGAGGTTATTGAGTACATGCTGTTGCCTTCAGGAAGGATGCACCAAGTTGTCCCAAACATGTACAAGCTTTGCACTTTAAGACCTTTAGGGAAAAAAAATCACCTTCACTAATCCATTTTAGTGTTTAAAAGCCCTAAAAATGCAGGTACACAGCAGATGCCTGTTGTGATCAATTAGCTCTGATGGCATTATACTAGAAAGTGCTTGCTTTCATGAATAATCAACAAATCTAACAGTACTTTTCTTTGAAGTTGTTGAGCTATGTCCCATTTTTAAAGTTAGTATTTCAGAAGATTATGCAACAGGCATTCTGAAGTCACAAATCTAAGGTCACAGTTGTTAGACTGACTCTATAGGACATCTCAAGTCAATAGTGACCTTTAGTAAAATTTCATAGAATCTAAGCTAGGAAACAATTTTTACCTGACAAATGGTTGGAAAGAAGGTGTTTTGTTAAATTTGTGTACTTTGTCTTTTAGGTAGTGTATCCATTAGTGAGATGCCTTTATAACACAGATGCCTGTATGACATGATGCATGATGGAGTAAAATTTTGTGTAGTACAATTTCATCATTGATCCTGATTTAAAAAAGAAAAGGTTAGCCCATAGGAGTTAGTTTCATCTTTAACATCTCAATTCACACTTGATTTCATACATGGCACTCATGAAAAGAAGGTTATATTGGGGATTCAGAATCCAGGGCATTAATAACTGTATCAATACAGATCTAGAAGTGGCAGTAAGATAATTAAACTACTTTAAGAAAATTGTACAACTGTACTCATGAAAAGAAAAATAAAATCATCAACACAGGAGTTCAGCCAAGGTGCTGCATTTGATTTGTGTACCTCTATACAACCTTGACCTATGCTACCTAGAAGATTAATGCATTAAATATATCTTAGCCTTTTAAACACAGTAAGAGAAATTTGATTAAGCTTTTATTACACACATGTACACAAAATATTCTGCAAAATAAGGGGGAAAGTAATTTTCAATCATTTGCAAAGTCTTTGTATAGATAATGGAAAAAGAGATTATTGCCAAGTTATGGACTTGATGTGCTATAATTAGAAATAAGACCTAAATTAAGTTATTTATTGAACTAGAAATACATTCAGGATCACAAAGCTTGGATGCAATGTATTTTCCTATGTTATGAAAATAAACATTATGGTAAGCTACCTTCTGTATTTAATATAAGTGGTGACAAAATAACTACAAATCACATAAATGCTCCAGAGATTTTCAAGGAGATAGGAAGGTGGGTTCGTTCATTTTCAAGCATGCCATTCTGTGGCACTGGGAGGAATCAAAATGAGTTTGCCTCATTCTTTGATATGGATTATGTTGACTGTTGTGCCTATTGCATTTTGATCTTTGCAGTATAAAACTATATTTTACACAGTAGATAATAAAGCTGTTCTGAATTGATTCATAGAACAGCAGCAATTCATGAAATTCTTATATTACTTAATGATTCACTCTAGCACCCAATGAACTAGGCTTTTCCTGACTACCCGACAGAGGAGGAATTGTCCACTGTTTGATGTCACCTGGGAGAGCAATTTGACTTTCAAGTTCTCTGAGTTTAAATTCACTCAGTTTTATGAACTCAAATGACATCGTTCTGAATTTGTACTGTGTGTAGCAGAATTGAAATACAGCAAAATTTTAAAGTGGGTGAGGTTAATCTTTAGTTGCCTGCTATCTCTACATTGAGAACCCCCTTCTCCTTTTCTGGTAGCAGTCTAAGACTCAAAGGACATTGTATCTCGTGGTGGAATAGATATCTTTCGGCTTCACAGATTCCCATATTCTACTTCTGCTTCACTGAGAAAAGCTCACTGCTTCTAGAAAATTCCCTGAGAAAAATCATTAAAGGTAATCTTACTATGAAGTAATATGCATTATTATTATTTGTATAATTCACTCTAACACATTGGATAATTTACAAAATACATAATTCACACTTATTGTTAGCATATATGGTTTGTAATGTAAATAAGACAAGACAATCACTTAAAGATATGCACCCATAATGTGATTGGTATGGCCGGGTTAAGCACATAGATAAAATCATCAGCAAAGGCCTGCACTCCAAATGCACAAGTTTCTGTGTGGTTAAACGATGACTTTTGTGATTTACATTAGAAATAAAGCTTATATAGACTTGAAAAATAGCAAAATGGGTTACAAGATGATCGCAAACTTAAAAACAAGAGTGGATCTTTAAAAATCCCTACAGTAAGGTAAGTAACACAGGTGTCTATACTGCAATGACTGCATTTCTTAAAGCCATAGGAAAACTTCGTTTTTTTGCAATGCTTCACTGTTCAGCAGAGCCAAGGTAAATCTAACTGCATTTGGTAAGGCTTTTGCTACTGCTTTGAGCAGTTAAAACATTTTGGCATATCTCCTATTCATTTTTGGTCCTTAAGGCATCTTCCATTCACAGAGGTTTTTCCATATTAATATTCATGCCTTCTACTGGCTTTCCCTATTCTTTCAACTGATGTCTTATTAGTTGACATAATGAAAAGAGCGAATTGCCTAATCAGGCTTTTTATAGTACTAAGAACTGGGGAAAGATTTTTAAAAATTATGTGCATATAATGCATGTCATCAAAATCAGCGGCATTGTTAACAAGAATGAGCTCACCACATAGTCACTTGAAAAGAAGAACTATTTCTGCCCTCCCCCTATGATCGTCACACAGAAAGGAGAAACAAAGATATACAGACTGTCAACATCTGTAAAGTGAAATTTCCAAATTTATAATGGAATTAATGCTTTTGAAGCTATAAATATCAAAATGTTGCTCTGCATCTGCTAACTCATGCTTTTTGACAACAAGCTGTGCTTAAAGGCAGTCAGTTGGTGTTTCAGGCGATCACTATGTGCTGTGAGTTGCAACTTGTTTATTGCTTCTTGATGCACATCCATGGGCCATATAGTCAGGGTCTTCATGGAAACAAATTGTCCATAATTTTCTTCCAGCATCAGGATAGCATAGTAAAAGTCTTTCAGAGCTGTAGAACAACTTCAACAAAACTTATTATGCACATTGTATGAAGGTGGATTTGATCTATCACTCATCTCATCTACTTGTCTGCATATATCTCAGTCAGGTATGCACACTATTGCAACTGGTGTATCAGAGATAGTTTATGCCATCTTCTCCAGGACTTAGATGTTTTTCTCTCCATCAAGGTGAGAACTGAGTAGCACACCTCCTGATTGTTCCCAGTGCCAAGGAAACCCAGCTTAGAAGAATAATCAAACTCACCATAGTTGTTTAAAACTAGTTTAAAATTGTGACAGAGCTGTTACCAAGACTCAGAATGTGTGTTTTTCTACCACAACAGATTTATGTCTTCACATTTGTTTTCTTTTGATTTTGTAGTTGTGTGTTGCTAGTATCACCGATTCAGAGTATTAACCTGGAAGCTGTACTTTCAAAAGCATTTTGTTTTAAAAAGTCTTTTCTAATTCATTTACTAAGTGCACATCAAGATAATAGAAGTCAATAAGAAAAGTTAGGACAGATAAAGTAAATATCAAGCACTGTGTGCTTTTCACATGGTTAAAAAGGTATATGTCATGGAAATCAAGTGTTTTAATAAGAAATGTGATGTCTTTAATCTTCAGAGATAATAGTGGTTAACAGTCTGTAGGTACTGAGCTTTGAGTTGTTTAGTCAGAAGCAAGATGAGGCTGTGTGCAAAATAATTTTCATTCCTTGTGCCTTGTGACATGTGGCACAGACTTGCAATTGAGCCAACTAATTGGAGGTGCCTTTTCTAATCAGAACGTGAAATTAAACCAACTGGCCTATGTGGGAATTTGCCCCATAATGTGGATCTTTTTAATACCTTGCTGTAACCACTGCAGCAAATAGGTTCTAGCTCAAAGTAGAAATAAGAGTATCTATTGTCCAAATTGCCCATAATTATTGCTATGATTGCAATTCTGAAATTCTGGTTCTAGTGAGTGAAAAAATAAATGTATTATATATTATAGGAGAGGCAAAGGGTTTTCGCTTGATGTAAAATGAAAGGTAAAACAACATGGTGACATCCTTTATTTTTATGGTACTTGAGAAATTATTTGAAATGAAAATTATTAAATTGCCTGAAAATGGATCTGACTTAATTGTCTATAATGCAAAGTGTTGGGGCAGTTGCCTTTATATCTTCTGATTTGGATAGCATTAAGTTAAATGTACCCTCAAGTTCTTACACTATGGCAGAAATTCTAAGGCCTTGTAATCACCACTGCCATTCCCTCTGAAAGACCACCAACCTTTGGTAGTAGCAAGTGCTCCACAGTAAAGAGATGTGTGGATTTTCTCCTTTAGTTAAGTTTGTCTTAAAAGGATTTGAATGGCAATTTCAACTAGTAAGTTGTTATAACATATTTTATATCACCAGTCACATTCATGTTCTATGTAAAATCTGTGATGAAAAAATCTGCTATACTTGGATTTGGCTGAAAAATGATATTATACTTATCCAGACCACTTAGGTTTGATAATGTGAGTTTAATAGCTCAACCTCACAAGAACAATTTCCCATGAGATTTCCAGATTGTGCAGCTGTGCTCTTAGCTGTGTATCCTGTAAGAACTTCCTGAATTGTACATTTCATCTTGGGTTTACTTGGCATAAACATGCAATTTCTAGAACTGTTTTTAGTCACCACCTCTGATATGCACATATTCTTTTGCCCGTACCTCATGTTAACAGTTGATAAGTTATTAGTTAACTAGTTAATAGTTTATGCCTTGGCAAATTCATTTTCTTTTTAGAGAGGATGATTATACCACCATATTTATCTTAGATGTTTGTTAGAATTCTGGAGAACAAAAATCAAGTGAGTTAAAAGCAGTAGCAACCAAGAACTTATTAAAATGCTATTGTGTATAAACGTATAAAGCATTATTACCACACTTTAGTGGCAGCACAGAGATATATGTGATATCTGTGGGAGGGGATTATAAATATCTAGATGTGGATTAGTGAGGCATATAAAAATATCACATAGAGGTTGGGGATTGAATTAGAATTGAAAAACAGACCTAGACAAGCAGCAAAGAATGATGGGAGTGCATAAAAGGCAGAGCATTCTAGACCGGAAAATGACAGGAGCAAAATGTGAGGTTTTTGAGAGCTTTACCCAGTTCCTCAAACAAGTGCTAAGAAAGGCTCTTTTATGTTAATCTTGCTGTTAATTGCATGTGTATATGCAATTCCATAAAAGCTATGGTTGATTGACTGCAAAGTGGTATCATTATTATTGTTATTTCAGACAGAATTCTTTTTACATGAGAAGTAGCATTTCAGGCAAATTTCGGTTCACACGACTATCATCAATGTATGAAAAGTGCCCACATATGTATTTTGCATTGTTTGTCTCCTGGTGGGAGCAGGGAGGGAGAGGAGGCAAGCTAAGGGGTAGCTGTGGTTGGTCCAGTTCTCTTGACTCATGGTCTAATAGCCATTACTGACCCCTCCTTTTTCATCTTCTCAAACAGTTCCAATACCTGAAACTAGGAAGATATAAAAACTTCCACACTTCCTACTAGCACAAAACAGCATGTAAACAACAGACCTGCAAGTTCACAAAAAGGAGTAAGACGCTGGGATGGGGTAGCTTATAGGTGTGTACATGAAACCTTCCTTGTCACCTCTTATTACCACCCTCCCCGAGTATTGTGTTCTCTTTGTTATCCTCCATCAATATCTAAAACACTGCTTTTCACTTGTTAATTTAAAGAGAGAGACTAGGTATCAGCTCCTGTGGGTGGTAACAAAATAGCACAGAACAAAAATGAATTCTGAAGTCTCATTTTCATAATAGTGAGATTTTGACCTGCTCCCTAATGTGTGTAATTGCAATCACCCTGACATATAATTTCAGAAAGCATCCTCCTTTTTGTTCACTGAAGCAACAGTGCTCTGGCTACTAAGTGCATTATGTGGTCAACAAAGGGCCATCCAGTAAAGTCTGTGCTGGGCAGGCTGCAGGGTAGGCAGGTGCTCTGCTATAGGGCTCAGTAATTAGAGAACGCCATCATTTGAATTTGACTGGCCTCTCTTTCATTCCTGACAATTTGAGCCATTTCAACCGTGCTATGCCTGTGCATTAAAAGGTCACGTTTCCACTGCCAGAGTGAAAAGTGAAGAATTGAGGAATTCAATTACACAAATGATCCAGACTTTGACTTTTATTTTTCATTTTTGCTAAAATTGCCCAAGTATTTATTCCATTGTGTTTTGACCTCAGAATATATGTACCGACAAGAAAATACAGATTAAATATATCCTTATGGTATAAACAACTCTTTTCATCCTTTGTTACAAGGTTTAAAATGTGAAATGGATCTATGCCATGGAGAAAATCTAACCAATACAAGCTGTTAAAATGTAATTCAATTAGATTTAGTATACTGTTTGTACTTGATGGGACATAATGTTTTGAGAGCTGCATTTTACTTCTTCATTCATGGCCATCATATTTCTACCAAAAAGAAGAGGCGTTTAAGCGATTCCTATCTCTATCCCCTGTGGCTGACCTTGTAGGTGATGGGAAATTTTCACTGATCTCTTCTGCATTTGTCTCAGGATCTTCTTTTTCCTGTTTGATTGAAGCCGTAAGGAACAGTTGTTGAATGCTGATGAGACACTGGGCAAAGCCTCCAGCCAGTTTTTTTTTTTTTTTTGGCAAATTTGTTTCAGAAAGTTAGGCACCTGTCTTGCTCTTAATCGGGAACCTCTAAGGTCAGTTCAAACCATTTCCCATAGCTGTTTAAGATGTGCTTATGACTGCCTGACCAGGTGAATAAGTAAACATTTCAGTCATTGCTTGGGAGAATAAATCACCTTGCTTGGACAGGGCTTGGAGAGAAAAATGAATCAAATGCCACAGAGTCTTAGCTGTAGCTGTCTCTGTGCTTGGTGGAATGTTTCCATCTTTTGTGATGCAAATAGTAATTTATTTTTTCCCAACAGCAGGTCAGCCACAAGAATTTAGTTTTCTTCCAAGGTAGGAGAGCTGATTTAACCTGCCATTATGCTTTTCTACAAGATTCTTATTTACAACAGTTTCTTAATGAGTTATGTCAGAGTAGCTGCTGGTATGATCCTCTTGATATCAGGGCCTGTGAAGCAGAATGGTTAATGATGCACTCCTTGCTAGTTTCCAGTGGAGAACATTACCAAATGACTATAGCGCTGTGGACAGTATGCCAAGCTCATAATAAATGGAACAGTGCCACCTTTTGGTCATAAAATAGGAAAACAAATTAAGATGGCTGGGATTCTGCAAGTCAGAGAGGTGGTTTCAAACTAACTGACTGATCCGGTGGTCATGCAATCTACAAATAATAGTAACCTAGTCCTTTTCTCTCTTTTGTCCTTTTTTTCCCCTTTGTGGCAGCACCTATGATTTGACTGTATGCATTTCATATAATAACGATGCTTAGGGAGAAACTGAAGTATGCTACATTCTAATTATGTTTTGCACAGGAATGAATTACTCATGCATTATGCAGATAATCTGAAGGATTCCATGGTTACCATTGTACACATGGCAACTTCTTTTATACAGTGACAATTAATCTGAGGAAATATTTGGGAAGAATTTTGAAAGAAGGAAACAATTGAGCATTGCAGTATTTGTTTAGGATTGTGATTTGGACACTGATTTTAATTAAAAAAAATTTGGGGAGTCTGCCTTGTTCTTTCCCTACATAGCCTTTCTCATGATGCAATAAAATACCAATTAACTGAATAATAATCATTCAAATATTGAAATTCATTTTTTTAATTAAAATTTTAGAAGAAAGAGGCAAATTACAAGAAAGCAAGGAGATAGCAGGGATTTAATCAAAAAATAAAATCCTAGGGTACATCCTTATAGATATCTATAAGCAGTCAACCCAGTCTCCTATACCATCTGCAGGTCATTGCAATGGTGATTGATGTCCAGAACATGCAAGATCCAAATTCTAAAAGAAACATAAAAATATGTTCCCTGGGTACCAACTAGAAGAAAAATTTTTTAAAATAAATATTAGTGTCCAAATCACAATCCTAAAAAAGTAGTGCAGCACTAAATTAGAATTTCCTTCTTTCAAAATCCTTCCCAAATATTTCATATTAATTGTCACTATATAACAGAAGTTTCTCATTTTCAAAAGAGTTTTCAGCTTTTATTAAATGAGAGGTTTAATCTGCATCTTAATGATGAATTATTGGAGATAGTTTCTCTCAACTGGAAGGAACAAATAGTGCAACTTCAAGCATATCATCAAGCTTGGTAAAAAAAAAAAAAAAAAAAAAGATATTATTAAACAGTTGGGCCTCTCCAGCAGTGAAAGTTGATACTTATTCAGCTAGGTATAGGATTACCCTTTCCAAAGTGAGAAAAGATGAAGACTGTATTTCAGTAGCCAAAAAGTTTGCCTTAATGGCTATTATTCAAATTCCATGCCCACCTTAGGCCTTCTTTGCCATTGAAACATTCAATGATGACCCTTGGGCTGGCTTCTGGAGCTTTGCTGCACAGACTCTATGTTTTGGTTGTTATCCTTCCAGACAAATGTTGAAAACAGGAAGAATGTTTTTTTTTTTTTTAAACAATCAATACTATATAATCCAGCATGTTTCCTGTTGTCCTTTATCTGCTAGAAAACAGAGGAAATTTCAGTCCCAAACAGTAGTAACTAGCATATCTCAGATACCTTAAGAATATTTAGTTTCTCTAGATCTATTTAATGATGTCTATTCTGTTTTTAGCTTTAATTATCATGAATTACATTAGTTTGATAGCATCTTAGCTTGGGCTGCTATAACGAATTGGCATAGACTGAGTGGCTTAAACAACAAATTTATTTCTCACACTTCTGGAGGTCAAGAAGGCCAAGATTAAGGTGCCGGCAAGGTAGGTTTCATTCTAAGGCCTCTTCTCTTTGCTTGTAGGGGGCTACAATCTCACTGTGTGCTCATATGACCTTTTCTTTGTGCACACTGGGAAAGAGGGAAAGAAAGAGAGAGCTCCCTGATGTCTTTTATAAGGGCACTAATCCTATCAAGAGGGCCCTGTCCTCATGATCTCCTCTAACCCTAATTATTTCTAAGAGGTCCCATCTCCAAATACCATCACATTGGGGATTTCAGCATATGAATTTTAGAGGGACACAAACATTCAGTTTATAACAAATAGCTTCTTCAAATCCTTTAGGAAAGAAATGGGACCTAACTATAAAACTATAAATATCACATATATAAGATACTATGTTAGGGACTAGAGAGGATAGAATACATTTAACAAGGACTCTACATTTGAAGAGTTTTTGTCATTAAAGCAAATGCAAATAAGTATAGTTCAGTTCACTTTGTGAATTAAACTTACTTTCCAAAAGTAGCATTTATACATCATATAAAGTATATGTATTATTAAAACCAATGAAATGTATTTCAAATGTAATTTTTATCTTCTACTTGCATAAAATGTGTTCAATTTAATATGTTTAGATATAGAAATGTTCTTGTTGCAGGAAACTGAATATATTTAATTTTCTCTCTTCTATCTTGATTGAAAATACTACAAGCTAGTTCCATTCATTATCTTGATGTAGTTGAAACATATTGTTATATTTGATATACTTGGTGAATAGACATAATATGCTGTATGATATATCAAAGGTAATAAATTTTTAGTCCTGTGGAAATGTACCAAATGATGGAAATTAGAAAGATTAAATATGCACTCCTCTTCAAGTCAACATATATTTAATCAAATATAATATTCTGATTAAGGAAACTCAGGGTTGAGGGACCATAAGTTTTGAGTTATGTTTTCTTTCTTAAGTGCCTTGAAAATTCTTGTAATTTTTTTTCTACGTGTATTTCTTTTCCTTCCTGAGGAACCTACTTCAAAGCCTTCTTAATGTATCATAAAAAAATAGAATGTCCTTTCCTCAAATAGGCTAGGCTCCGAGGAGATACCACTGGTGAACCGAACAAGAATCAAGACCTTGCTCTTTCATTAGCATTTTCAAGTCCTATCCGGTAGTGAAGGACTTGTAGCAAAGGCATATGATAGGCCAACATTTAGACTTGTTTTGCCTGATTCACTCCTCTCAGCTTGCAAGGGACCAGCAGAAACCAAATTTCCCCCTGCTTTTTTCCTATTTCCTCTTCTTGAGCCATGGCTTCTGCCACCTTTGGATAGAGATTTGCTGAATCATAAAATACTGATTTTTTTTATGGTTCATTAGATAGGGTCAGCGTATGGTCAGAGATCTACACTATCTTCTGACTCCAAACTAACTTCCCCAACTGGCCTGACCTAGTACATGACTAAGAAAGACCTTCCTTCTTGAACTAGACTCAGCTGACCAATGAAAAGTAAAATGTAATATTCTTTAATAACCATTAATGAATTCAGTTTTTCAGATTTGATATGTTTAAAAATTAAAAAGGACTTCGAGAACACAGCAAAGAAGAGAGAACTGGAGAGAAAACTTTCCATAATGGAGGATGATGACTTGGTTCATAAAGGCTGAATCTAGGAAGGTATTCTATAGGAATTCTTTTAGAAGTTAGTGTATACGTGTGGGTCCAGGCCCTGGATAAAGTGGTAGAAAAGGGAAGAGCAGAGAGACAATTTTGCAAATATCAACTAAGCTTTCTTCACAATTTTGCCTAAGATTCAATCTGCTCTATGTCTGTCAGTAAATCATACCTGAAGGACCGACTCTTGGAAAAATAGAAGCAGAAAGGGAATAGTAGGGAAAAAGGTATTATGGAAGCCCTATACTACAGTCTCAAATGACGTGAAAGTTGTCAGATTTATTCTCAGAGAATACTAACATGTATGTGCTCAAAGAGTTTGGCCGACCAGTTATTTCTTCCAGTATGCATATTTATATAATGAAATGAGTTTGTTCCACATTTATTAAAGCAAATACTTATTGAGCATCTACTATATGTCAAGCACTAAACTAGGCACCAGTAAGACAGCAAAGTCCTTCCCCTCAATTACATTCTAGTAGGGAGCTTACATGGATGATATGGAGGGCAGTTTACATAGTTACTCTCATTTATTCAGGCACAGGGCTTGGTGAAAGATAGATCTAGCTTCCTGCATTGTTCCTATTTTGTATCTCCTTTTTTCCCAGTGCTACTGTTACAGGAATTAGTCTTGGGGCTAGAGAGGAATATCCCGAAAATCCCTAGGGACATCATCATAAATGTTACACACCTCTCAGCAAGCTGCACCCCCAGAGTGGTGGCAATAAAAAGCAACTGTAAACTATACCTTCCCAATGTAAATAATCATTCTTAATCTGAGCACTTTTTGCTGGTAGTGGACCTCTTAGGGTATTCACCACCTTCCAAATTTGTCAGCTCTTAATATTTACCTCCATTTTGCAGAAACATGTTCCATGTGTAAGTGAATGTGTTGTCCACATTGAGTTTTCAGGGAGCACAGCTGCTTCTAGTCAGCAGTAATAAAGTAATCCCTACACCCAATTATTTGACCAAACAATTAGCGCCAGCCTGTGTACTCAATAAATTGTTGGTTGGTTGCTGGCTCTATTGAGAAGCTGAGAATGGTAATTATAGCAGTAGCATCTTTCAGCTGGTGATACAACAGGCAAGATGAGTAAGGCATTTGTTTAGAGCAGCTGGTTCTTTGGATGGATAGAAACCCAGATGGAATAGTTCCGAGTGACTGAGCATTAGCAAGGTTATGTAGTGTTCTGGCACACAGTCATCTCTGCTTTGGGAATATTTCAGTGGGGTCTTCACAGGTAAGAGCTTGGAACAAGAAGCTAGAACATAAAGAAGATACTCTGAGTGAAAAAAGTGATTGAAAAATGAATGAAGAGCCTATTTATCCCAATCATGTCTTATTTAGGCACACTCTAGTTTTTAGAAAGTATAAGCAAAACTAATTGTAAATTAAATTTATAGTGAAATTTATGGAATTAGAATACATTTTACAAACCATTATATATAGAATTGGTAAACAACAAGGACCTACTGTATAGCACAGGGAACTATATTCAACATACTGTGATAAACCATAATGGAAAAGAATATTAAAAACAATATGTATATATATATGTATAACTGAATCACTTTGCTGTAGAGCAGAAATTACACAACATTGTAAATCAACTAAACTTCAATTAAATAAATACATTTTATTTTACTCTGGCTATAAATAAGACTATATTGACTTTTTTTTTTTTTTTTTTTTTTTTTTTGCTGTACGCGGGCCTCTCACTGTTGTGGCCTCTCCCGTTGCGGAGCACAGGCTCCGGACGTGCAGGCTCAGCGGCCATGGCTCACGGGCCCAGCCGCTCCGCGGCATATGGGATCCTCCCAGACCGGGGCACGAACCCGTATCCCCTGCATCGGCAGGCGGACTCTCAACCACTGCGCCACCAGGGAGGCCCGACTTTTTTAAAAAGGATTTTATTTATTTTTTGGCTGTGTTGGGTCTTCATTGCTGCGTGTGGGCTTTCTCTAGTTATGGTGAGTGAGGGCTACTCTTTCGTTGTGGTGTGCTGGCTTAATGTTGCAGTGGCTTCTTTTGTGGTGGAGCACAGGCTCTAGGCACTCGGGCTTCAGTAGTTGTGGCACGTGGGCTCAATAGTTGCAGCACATTGGCTCTAGAGCGCAGGCTCAGTAGTTGTGCATCACGGGCTTAGTTGTTCCACAGCATGTGGGCTTTTCCTGGACCAGGGCTTGAACCCATGTCTCCTGCATTGACAGGCGGATTCTTAACCACTGGGCCACCAGGGAAGTCCTCGACTTTTGTGTTTAATGAAATAGGGTGAAAACCAAATTGGAATTTGTACAATGTATATTCTTAAATATGGAAAGAGAGTTGGGAAAAATAAAGGGACAGTTGGCATAGCCTGGTGGTCCCTCTATTCTGTTTTCTAGATGTTCTTTTGGGAGAGTTTCTCTGGGACAAGGTATGCTGCCCAGAGCAGTGAGAAAACTACTTTTGTGTGTCAAGAACTAGATGTCTATTAATCACTAAGATTTCATATAAAATAAGGTTTTTTGAGAGAATTTTTTTAAAATTCCAGAAAATATATATTTCTACAAGGAGAAACTATCATAATTTTGGATTTCCCTTATGGAATATCATCAGCTGAATATATCAAGGATATTGATATATTTTGTTACATTTATTGATAACTCAACTGGTTATCAGTTAAGCACTGTTAATATGATTTCAGTAGCCAGAAGAAGTATTTATGGTTCTGTGATTTCTTAACAAGTAAATTGGTGCAACTACTTGACCATGCAATCCATTGCTTGGTGCCTGAAATGCAGATTCCCATGGAATTTGCATTCTACCCATGAGGTCTCTTAAAAAAGCAGGTATTTGCAAAAGGCTACTCAAAGAAGTGATGTAAAAAGCGAATCCCTCATTTAATAGAAAATTTACTTATCTTGTGTCATGAGATAGTATAAACAAAAATAAAATGAGATAAATTTAATTAGGCTAAAAAGCCATGTAAAATTTAAGAAGTTGTCTAATAGGTGCAAATTTGTTGTTAGCTTTTCCATTTCCTTGCATTCATAACATATAGCTACCCAAATCTAGAAATTACCACATTTACTTAAATATTTTCCTTTCTCCTATATAGACCCACTTTTTTCATTTCTCCCACATAGTACCAATATTGAAGACAGTTTGTGTAACAATTAGCATCTCTTTACAATTATATGAATTCTGTATTTCTGAAGTCTCTGTAAAACTAGGAGGTAAAACCTTGTTTTGTGTCTTCTCCGGCCCAGTTTTGGAGAGAGGTGGTCTGTCTCTCCCAGTTTCCACACGCAGTATATTCCCAATAGTCAGCATGGTACTGACCCTATTCTGCTGGATTTCTTGACGATAGATGTAATTTGTGGAATTTTTTTTTCTCCCACATTTTTCTAGTCTTTTTCAAGGGAGTTTAAGATGCTAGGGAATAAGTAACATTTAGACAACCCTCTAAATTTCTGATTTTTCAGAGGACTGCTGATTCTTGTAACCAGAAAAACCTGGCAATGGAATTTATGCTATAAGCTGCTCTGACTGACAAGATACACTCTGTCAAAGCAATATATTTGTATAATCCCACCCTAAAAACTCTGGGTGCACAGGGTAAAGTTTTTAAGGGTAAACAGTGGTAACGGGAGCTTTTATTAATGTTGCTTGAGATATTACCTGTACATTTTTTTTTCTTTCAGGTCATTATGCCACTAGTAGTGTTTCAAAGTATTTTAATAACCCAAAAGAATTAGTGTCCTTTTTCACAAATCCTTACTTATCAAACATGTTTTCTTCCACTTAAATCCAGTTAAATTCTGGAGCAGTAATTTCTAAAAAGCAAAGTAATTTACAGGTGTTCCTAGATTCCTTTTCAGAGTTGTCACTATTTGCATATAACATATCACAGATGAGGTATAACAATCAGAATAAATTTGAGAGAGCTATAATATCAGAACACTGAAAATAATTTCTAGAAATGAGAATGATACCAAAATCGATAACTTTAGACTCCAAATATTGTATTTTCTCCACTAGAAACATTTTACAAAACTTCAAGATTGACAATAATTTTTTTTTTTTTTTTTTTGGCGGTACACGGGCCTCTTCCGTTGCGGAACACAGTCTCCGGACGCAGGCTCAGTGGCCATGGCTCACGGGCCCAGCTGCTCCGCAGCATGTGGGATCCTCCCAGACCAGGGTACGAACCTGTGTCCCCTGCATCGGCAGGCGGACTCTCAACCACTGCGCAACCAGGGAAGCCCTGACAATGATTTTTATTGCAAATATTTATTGCAAATATCTTACAGTCATGTACATGTCTAATCCTTCTAAACCTCCCATTTGATCCTGATATATTTCATATACTAAGGAGAGCGGAACTTCAGACATACTTTGCATCTATATAGCAATTTGATTATAAAAATATTCCAGAGAATTCACCATCGAGTATAAGTAATTTCAATAAGTTTCCTTTCCTGAATTGGAACTCCTATGTTTTTCTATCCCATGGAGGTATTGCTTTCATATTTGGGACAACTGACTATAAACTATAAGATTCTAGTCAGTAAAGTTCAGTGCTTCTGTGGTCATACTTTCTGCTGCCTATTATTTACTTATTAGTGAAACAACAACACATGGTCTTTTAACTACGTGGGAAAGGCAAATTCAATGGGTTTCTAGTTTCGTGCCAAGACTGTGCTGCTTTTCTTAAGTTGACAGTTGGCTTTGGCATTTGGCTGTTCTCCAGGTATGTTTGTGATAAATACTGCTTCACATGAAAGAGAAATGATATCATTACACTACATTAATATATGATGGCAAACTGCCCCCAGAAATTTTATTTAAGCTCATAAACTGGAGTTTGATCTTGTGTTGCTTACCACATTCATTAAAAAATGAGAAATTCTATTGCTTTAAAAAATTTTATTCAACACTGAGTGTATACAAAAGAATACATTATTTATAAATATGTAAGATATAATGAGTTATAATGAACACTCTTTTCTCACCCCGTTTAAGAAAAATAGCATTATCATTCCTTTCAAGTCCTGAGTGCCCCACCCTTCCCTCCTCTCATTGAAGTAGTCTCTATCCTGAATTTTTTATTTATCATTCTCTTGCTTTTCTTTCTACCTTTATTGCATATATGTGTATCCCTATACAACCATCTTTTTATTTTTGCACAGAATAATCGCTTTAAAATTGTTTTTTAATTGAAGTATAGTTGATTTACAATGTGTGAATTTCTGGTGTACAGCAAAGTGATTCAGTTATATATATATATATATATATATATATATATATATATACACACACACACACACACACACACACACACACACATTCTCTTTCATATTCTTTTCCATTATGGTTTATCACAGGATACTGAATATAGTTCCCTATGTTATGCAGTAGGACCTTGTTGTTTATCCATTCTGTATATAATAGTTGCATCTGATAATCCTAAACTCCCAATCCATCCCTCCCCCATACCCCCTCCCCCTTGGAAACCACAAATCTGTTCTCTATGTCTGTGAGTCTGTTTCTGTTTCATGGATAAGTTCATTTGTGTCATATTTTAGATTCCACATGTAAGCAATATCTTATGATATTTATATTTCTCTGGCTTACTTCACTTAGTATGATCATCTATGTGTCCATCCATGTTGCTGCAAATGGCATTATATCATTCTTTTTTATGGCGGAGTAGTATTCCATTGTTTATATATATATATCACATCTTTATCCATTCATCTGTTGATAGACATTTAGGTTGCTTCCATGTCTTGGCTATTGTAAATATGAACAGTTTAATCTTTATATACAGGAAATCACAATGTAGGCATTTTTATGTGACTTGTTTTTAAGATAAGTTGTAAGTTCTTCAGACTTATTCATGTTGTTTCATGAAGTTCCAGTATGTGACTATTCAAGAATATATTTAATAATTCTACTACTGATGGACATTTGAGTTATTTACATTTTGTTTTTTTGTTTTGTTTTTCTTTTCAACATCTTTATTGGAGTATAATTGTTTTACAATAGTGCATTAGTTTCTGCTTTATAACACAGTGAATCAGCTATACATATACATACATCCCTATATCTCTTCCCTCTTGCATCTCCCTCCCATGTTCCCTATTCCTCCCCTCTAGGTGGTCACAAAACACCAAGATTATCTCCCTGTGCTATGTGGCTGCTTCCCACTAGCTATCTATTTTACATTTAGTAGTATATATAAGTCCATGCCACTCTCTCATTTCGTCCCAGCTTATCCTTCCCCCTCCCTGTGTCCTCAAGTCCATTCTCTACGACTGTGTCTTTATACCTGTCCTAGGTTCTTGAGAAGCATTTTTTTTAGATTGCATATATATGTGTTAGCATACAGTATTTGTTTTACTCTTTCTGACTTACTTCACTCTGTGTGACAGATTCTAGGTCCATCCACCTCACTACAAATAACTCAATTTCGTTTCTTTTTATGGCTGAGTAATACTCCATTGTATACATGTGCCACATCTTCTTTATCCATTCATCTGTTGATGGACATTTAGGATGCTTGCATGTCCTAGCTATTGTAAATAGAGCTGCAGTGAACATTGTGGTACATGACTGCTTTTGAATAATGGTTTTCTCAGGGTATATGCCCAGTAGTGGGATTTCTGGATCATATGGTAGTTCTATTTTTAGTTTTTTAAAGAACCTCCATACTGTTCTCCATAGTGGCTTTATCAATTTACATTCCCACCAACAGTGGGAGAGGGTTCCCATTCCTCCACACCCTCTCCAGAATTTAAGTTTGTAGATTTTTTTCATGATGGCCATTCTGAACGGTGTGAGGTGGTACCTCATTGTAGTTTTGATTTGCATTTCTCTAATGATTAATGAGGTTGAGCATTCTTTCATGTGTTTGTTGGCTATCTGTATATCTTCTTTGGAGAAATGTCTATTTAGGTCTTCTGCTCATTTTTGGATTGGGTTGTTTGTTTTTTTTGATATTGAGCTGCATGAACTGCTTGTAAATTTTAGAGATTAATCCTTTGTCAATTGCTTCATTTGCAAATATTTTCTCCCATTCTGAGGGTTGTCTTTTGGTCTTGTTTATGGTCTCCTTTGCTGTGCAAAAGATTTTAAGTTTCATTAGGTCCTATTTTTTTTTAGGTTCCCAATATTTTTATTTCCGTTTCTCTAGGATGTGGGTACCAAAGGATCTTGCTCTGATTTATGTCATAGAGTGTTCTTCCTATATTTTCCCCTAAGAGATTTATAGTGTCTGGCCTTACATTTAGGTCTTTAATCCATTTTGAGCTTATTTTTGTGTACGGTGTAAGGCAGTGTTCTATTTTCATTCTTTTATATGAAAATGTCCAGTATTCCAAGCACCACTTATTGAAGAGGCTGTCTTTTCTCCATTGTATATTCTTGCTTCCTTTATCAAAAATAAGGTGACCATACATGTGTGGGTTTATCTCTGGGCTTTCTATACTGTTCCATTGATCTGTATTTCTGTTTTTGTGCCAGTACCATACTGTCTTGATTACTGTAGCTTTATAGTATAGTCTGAAGTCAGAGAGTCTGATTCCTCCAGTTCCATGTTTCATTATCAAGATTGCTTTGGGTATACAGGGTCTTTTGTGTTTCCATACAAATTGTGAAATTTTCTGCTCTAGTTCTGTGAAAAATGACATTGATAGTTTGATAGGGATTGCACTGAATCTGTAGATTGCTTTGGGTAGTATAGTCATTTTCACAATGTTGATTCTTCCAATCCAAGAACATGGTATATCTCTCCATCTGTTTGTGTCATCTTTAATTTCTTTCATCAGTGTCTTATAATTTTCTGCATACAGGTCTTTTGTCTCCTTAGGTAGGTTTATTCCTAGGTATTTTATTCTTTTTGTTGCAATAGTAAATGGGAGTGTTTCTATAATTTCTCATTTAATATTTCATCATTAGTGTATAGGAATTCAAGGGATTTCTGTGCATTAATTTAGTATCCTGCTACATTACCAAATTCATTGATTAGCTCTAGTAGTTTCCTGGTGGCATCTTTAGGATTCTCTATGTATAGAATCATGTCATCTGCAAACAGTGACAGCTCTAATTCTTCTTTTCCAATTTGGATTCCTTTTATTTCTTTTTCTTCTCTGATTGCTGTGGATAAAACTTCCAAAACTATGTTTAATAATAGTGGTGAGAGTGAGCAACCTCGTCTTGTTCCTGATCTTACTGGAAATGGTTTCAATTTTTCACCATTGAGGATGATGTTGGCTGTGGATTTGTCATATATGGCCTTCATTATGTTGAGGAAAGTTCCCTCTATGCCTACTTTCTGGAGGGTTTTTATCATAAATGGGTGTTGAGTGTTGTCAGAAGCTTTCTCTGCATCTTTTGAGATGATCATATGTTTTTTATTGTTCAGTTTGTTAATATGGTGTATCACATTGATTGATTTGTGTATATTGAAGAATCCTTGCGTTCCTTGGATAAACCCCATGTAATCATTGTGTATGATCCATTTGATGCATTCTTGCATTCTGTTTGCTAGTATTTTGTTGAGGATTTTCCCATCTATGTTCATCAGTTATATTTGCCTGTAGTTTTCTTTCTTTGTGACTTCTTTTGTCTGGTTTTGGTATCAAGGTGATAGTGGCCTTGTAGAATGAGTTTGGGAGTGTTCCTACCTCTGCTATATTTTGGAAAAGTTTGAGAAGGATACGTGTTATCTCTTCTCTAAATGTTTGATAGAATTCATCTGTGAAGCCATCTGGTCCTGGGCTTATGTTTGAAGATTTTTAATCAGTCTCAATTTCAGTGCTTGTAATTGGTCTGTTTATATTATCCATTTCTTCCTGGTTCAGTCTCAGAAGGTTGTGCTTTTCTAAGAATTTGTCCATTGCTTCTGTGTTGTCTACTTTTTTGGCATATAGTGTCTTGTAGTAATTTCTCATGATCCTTTGAATTTCTGCACTGTCAGTTGTTACTTTTCCTTTTTCGTTTCTAGTTCTATTGATTTGAGTCTTCTCCTGTATTTTCTTAATGAGTCTGGCTAATGGTTTATCAATTTTGTTTATCTTCTCAAAGAACCAGCTTTTAGTTTTATTGACCTTTGGTATTGTTTCCTTCATTTCTTTTTTTTTTTTCTTCTTCTTCTTCTTTTTCTTTTTGTGGTACGTGTGCCTCTGACTGTTTTGGCCTCTTCCATTGCAGAGCACAGGCTCCGGACGTGCAGGCTCAGTGGCCATGGCTCACGCGTGTAGCCGCTCGGTGGCATATGGGATCTTCCCAGACCAGAGCATGAACCCACGTCCCTTGCATCGGCAGGTGGACTCTCAACCACTTCACCACCAGGGAAGCCCCGTTTCTTTTACATTTATTTCTGATCGGATCTTTATGATTTCTTTCCTACTGATAACTTTGGAGTTTTTTTATTCTTCTTTTTCTAATTGCTTTAGGTATAAGGTTAGGTTGTTTATTTCAGGTGTTTATTGTTTGTTGAAGTACACTTATATTGCTATAAACTTCCTTCTTAAAACAGTTTTTCCTGTATCCCATAGGTTTTGAGTCATCATGATTTCATTCTCATTTGTTTCTAGGTATTTTTTGATTTCCACTTTGATTTGTTCAGTGACCTCTTGGTTTTTAACTAGTGTATTGTTTAGCCTCCATGTGTTTGTATTTCTTACAGATTTTTTCATGTAATTGATATTTAGTCTCATAGCGTTGTGGTTGGAAAAGATACTTGCTATGATTTCAATTTTCTTAAATTTATCAAGGCTTGATTTGTGACTCAAGGTATGATTTATCATGCAGAATGTTCCATGAGCACTTGAGAAGAAAGTATATTTTGTTTTTGTTTTTTTTGGATGGAATGTCCTATAAACACCAATTAAGTCCATCTTGTTTAATGTATCATGTAAGGCTTGTGTTTCCTTATTTTCACTTCAGATGATCTGTCCATTGGTGAAAGTGGGGTGTTAACGTCCCCTACTGTGATTGTGTTACTGACAATTTCCCCTTTTTTGGCTGTTAGCATTTGCCATATGTATTGAGGTGCTCCTAATTTGGGTGCATAAATATTTACAATTGTTTTATCTTCTTCTTGGATCAATCCCTTGATAATTATGTACTGTCCTTCTTTGTCTCTTGCAATAGTCTTTAAATGTTAAAGTCTGTTTTGTCTGATATGACAATTGCTACTCCAGCTTTCTTTTGATTTCCATTTGTATGGAATATCATTTTCCATCTCTTCACTTTCAGTCTGTATGTGTCCCTAGGTCTGAAGTGGGTCTCTTGTAGACAGCATATATACAGGTCTTGTTATTTTTTTTGTTTGTTTTTTTTTACGTCTTTCTTGGAGTATAATTGCTTTACAATGGTATGTTAGTTTCTGCTTTATAACAAAGTGAATCAGTTATACAAATAAACATGTTCCCATATCTCTTCACTCTTGCATCTCCCTCCCTCCCATCCTCCCTCTCACACCCCTCTAGGTGGTCAAAAAGCCCTGAGCTATCTCCCTGTGATATGTGGCTGATTCCCACAAGCTATCTATTTTATGTTTGGTAGTGTATATATGTCCATGCCACTCTCTCACTTTGTCACAGCTTACCCTTCCCCCTCTGCATATCCTTAAGTCCATTCTCTAGTAGGACTGTGTCTCTATTCACATCTTCCCCTAGGTTCTTCATGACATTTTTTTTTTCTTAAATTCCATATATGTGGGTTAGTATATGGTATTTGTCTTTCTCTTTCTGCCTTACTTCACTCAGTATGACATACTCTAAGTCCATCCACCTCACTAAAAATAACTCAATTTCGTTTCTTTCTATGGCTGAGTAATATTCCATTGTATATACGTGCCATGTCTTCTTTATCCATTCATCCGATGATGGACACTTAGGTTACTTCCATCTCCTAGCTATTGTAAATAGAGCTGCAATGAACATTTTGGTACATGACTCTTTTTGAATTATGGTTTTCTCAGGGTATATGCCTAGTAGTGGGATTGCTGGGTCATATGGTACTTCTATTTGTAGTTTTTTAAGGAACCTCCATACTGTTCTCCATAGTGGGTGTACCAATTCACATTCCCACCAGCAGTGCAAGAGTGTTCCCTTTTCTCCACACCCTCTCCAGCATTTACTGTTTCTAGATTTTTTGATGATGGCCATTCTGACCGGTGTGAGATGATATCTCATTGTAGTTTTGATTTGCATTTCTCTGATTAATGACGTTGAACATTCTTTCATGTGTTTGTTGGCAATCTGTATATCTTCTTTGGAGAAATGTCTGTTTAGATCTTCTGCCCTTTTTTGGATTGAGTTGTTTGTTTGTTCGTTTGTTTGTTTTTGTTATTGAACTCCATGTGCTGCTTCTAAATTTTGGAGATTAATCCTTTGTCAGTGCCTTCATTTGCAAATATTTTCTCCCATTCTGAGGGCTGTCTTTTGGTCTTGTTTGTGGTTTCCTTTGCTGTGCAAAAGCTTTGAAGTTTCATTAGGTTACATTGTTTATTTCTTTTTATTTCGATTTCTCTAGGAGGTGGGTCAAAAAGGATTTTGCTGTGATGTATGTCATAGAGTGTTCTGCCTATGTTTTCCTCTAAGAGTTTGATAGTTTCTGTCTTTACATTTAGGTCTTTAATCCATTTTGAGCTTATTTTTGTGTATGGTGTTAGGGAATGATCTAATCTCATACTTTTACATGTCCCTGTGCAGTTTTCCCAGCACCATTTATTGAAGAGGCTGTCCTTTCTCCACTGTACATTCCTGCCTCCTTTATCAAAGATAAGTTGACCATATGTGCGTGGGTTTATCTCTGGACTTTCTATCCTGTTCCATTGATCTATCTTTCTGTTTTTGTGCCAGTACCACACTGTCTTGATTACTGTAGCTTTGTAGTATAGTCTGAAGTCAGGGAGCCTGATTCCTCCAGCTCTGTTTTTCTTTCTCAAGATTGCTTTGGCTATTTGGGGTCTTTTGTATTTCCAAACAAATTTTGAAATTTTTTGTTCTAGTTCTGTGAAAAATGCCATGGGTAGTTTGATAGGGATTGCATTGAATCTGTAGATTGCTTTGGGTAGTAGAGTCATTTTCACAATATTGATTCTTCCAATCCAGGAACATGGTATAGCTCACCATCTATTTGTATCATCTTTAATTTCTTTCATCAGTGTCTTATAATTTTCTGCATATAGGTCTTTTGTCTCCTTAGGTAGGTTTATTCCTAGATATTTTATTCTTTTTGTTGCAATGGTAAATGGGAGTGTTTTCTGGATTTCACTTTCAGATTTTTCATCATTAGTGTCAGGAATGCCAGAGATTTCTGTGCATTAATTTTGTATCCTGCTACTTTACCAAATTCATTGATTAGCTCTAGTAGTTTTCTGGTAGCATCTTTAGGATTCTCTATGTATAGTATCATGTCATCTGCAAACAGTGACCGCTTTATTTCTTCTTTTTCTATTTGGATTCCTTTTATTTCCTTCTCTTCTCTGATTGCTGTGGCTAAAACTTCCAAAACTATGTTGAGTAAGAGTGGTGAGAGTGGGCAACCTTGTCTTGTTCCTGATCTTACTGGAAATGGTTTCAGTTTTTCACCATTGAGGACGATGCTGGCTGTGGGTTTGTCATATATGGCCTTTATTATGTTGAGGAAAGTGCCCTCTATGCCTACACTTTGCAGGGTTTTTATCATAAATGGGTGTTGAATTTTTTCAAAAGCTTTCTCTGCATCTCTTGAGATGATCATATGGTTTTTCTCCTTCAATTTGTTAATATGGTGTATCACGTTGATTGATTTCCATATACTGAAGAATCCTTGCATTCCTGGAATAAACCCCACTTGATCATGGTGTATGATCCTTTTGATATGCTGGGATTCTGTTTGCTAGTATTTTGTTGAGGATTTTGCCATCTATGTTCATCAGTGATAGTGACTTCTAGTTTTCTTTCTTTGTGACATCCTTGTCTGGTTTTGGTATCAGAATGATGGTGGCCTCGTAGAATGAGTTTGAGAGTGTTTCTCCCTCTGTTATATTTTGGAAGTGTTTGAGAATGATAGGTTTTAACTCTTCTCTAATTGTTTGATAGAATTTGCCTGTGAAGCCATCTGGTCCTGGGCTTTTGTTTGTTGGAAGCTTTTTAATCACAGTTTCAATTTCAGTGCTTGTGATTGGTCTGTTCATATTTTCTATTCCTTCCTGATTCAGTTTTGGCACGTTGTGCATTTCTAAGAATTTGTGTATTTCTTTCAGGTTGTCCATTGTATTTGTATAGAGTTGCTTGTAGTAATCTCTCATGATCTTTTGTATTTCTGCAGTGTCAGTTGTTACCTCTCCTTTTTCATTTCTAATTCTCTGGATTTGAGTCTTCTCCCTTTTTTTTCTTAATGAATCTGTCTAATGGTTTATCAATTTTGTTTATCTTTTCAAAGAACCAGCTTTTAGTTTTATTGATCTTTGTTATCATTTCCTTCATTTCTTTTTCATTTATTTCTGGTCTGATCTTTTTGATTTCTTTCCTTCTGCTAACTTTTTTTTTTCTCTTCTTTCTCTAATTGCTTTAGGTGCAAGGTCAGGTTGTTTACTCGAGATGTTTCCTGTTTCTTAAGGTGGAATTGTATTGCTATAAACATCCCTTTTAGAACTGCTTTTGCTGCATCCCATAAGTTTTGCATCGTCATGTCTCCATTGTCATTTGTTTCTTGGTATTTTTTGATTTCCTCTTTGATTTCTTTAGTGATCACTTCGTTATTAAGTAGTGTATTGTTTAGCCTCCATGTGTTTGTATTTTTTACAGATCTTTTCCTGTAATTGATATCTAGTCTCATAGCATTGTCGTCAGAAAAGATACTTGATATGATTTCAATTTTCTTAAATTTACCAAGGCTTGATTTGTGACCCACGATATGGTCTATCCTGGAGAATGTTCCATGAGCACTTTATTCTGTTGTTTTTGGATGGAATGTCCAATATATATCAATTAAGTCCATCTTGTTTAATTACAGGTCTTGTTTTTGTATCCATTGAGCCAGTCTATTTTTTTTTTTTTTTGGTTGGAACAATTAATCCATTTACCTTTAAGGTAATTATTGATATGTATGTTCCTATTACCATTTTCTTAATTTTGGGGGGTTTGTTTTTGTAGGTCTTTTCCTTCTTTTGCGTTTCCTGCCTAGATAAGTTCCTTTAGCATTTGTTGTAAAGCTGGTTTGGTGGTGGTGAATTCTCTTATCCTTTGTGTACTTTAAAGGTTTTAATCTCTCCATGGCATCTGAATGAGATCCTTGTTGGGTAGAGTAATTTTTGTTGTAGGTCTTTCCGTTTCATCACTTTAAATATGTCCTGCCACTCCCTTCTTTTTTTTATAGTTTCTGCTGAAAGATCAGCTGTTAACCTTATGGGGATTCTCTTATATATTATTTGTTGTTTTTCCCTTGCTCCTTTTAATTTTTTTCTTTGTATTTTACTTTTGATAGTTTTATTAATATGTGTCTTGGTTTTTTCCCCCTTGGATTTATCCTGTATGGGACTCTCTGTGCTTCCTGGACTTGATTAACTCTTACGTTTCCCATATTAGGGAAGTTTTCAACTATAATCTCTTCAACTATTTTCTCAGTCCCTTTGTTTTCCTCTTCTTCTTTGGGACCCCTATAAGTCAAATGTTGGTGCATTTAATGTTTTCCCAGAGGTCTCTGAACTGTCCTCATTTCTTTTCATTCTTTTTTCTTTATTCTGCTCTGCAATAGTTATTTCCACTATTTTATTTTCCGGGTCACTTATCTGTTCTTCTGCCTCAGTTATTCTGCTCTTGATTCCTTCTAGATAATTTTTAGTTTCATTTTTTGTGTTGTGCATCATTGTTTGTTTGCTCTTTAGTTCTTCTAGGTCCTTGTTAAACTTTTCTTGTATTTTCTCCATTTTATTTCCAAGATTCTGGATCATCTTTTCTATCATTACTGTGAATTCCTTTTCAGGTAGGCTGGCTATTTCCTCTTTTTTTTTTTTGTTCTGGTTGTTTTTTACCTTGCTCCTTCATCTGCTGTGTGTTTCTCTGTGTTCTCATTTTGCTTAATGTACTGTGTTTGGGCTCTCCTTTTTGCAGGCTGCAGTTTCGTAGTTCCTGTTGTTTTTGGTGTCTGTCCCCAGTGGCTAATGTTGGTTCAGTGTGTTGTTAAGCTTCCCGGTTGAGGGGACTAGTGCCTGTGTTCTGGTAGATGAGCCTGGATCTTTTTTTTCTGGTGGGCAGGTCCATGTCCGGTGGTGTGTTTTGGGGTGTCTGTGACTTATTATGATTATAGGCAAGCTCTTTGCTAATGGGTGGGGTTGTGTTCCTGTCTTGCTAGTCTTTTGGCATAGGGTGTCCAGCATTGTAGGTTGCTGGTTGTTGAGTGGAGCTGTGTCTTAGCATTGAGATGGAGATCTCTGGGAGAACTCTTGCTGTGTGATATTACATGTTTCCTGGAGGTCTTTGGTGGACAGATATCCTGAACTTCGCTCTCCCACCTCAGAGGCACAGGCCTGACACCCCATCAGAGCACCAAGCCTCTGTCAGCCACACGGCTCAGAAGAAATGGGAGAAAAAAAGTAAGAAAGAAAAAATAACATAAAATGATGTTATTAAAATTAAAAATATATAATAATTATTAAAAATAAAAACCAATTAAAAAGTACTAAAAAAAGAAAAAAAAAAAAGAAAGAAGAGAGCAACCAAACCGAAAAACAAATCCAGCAATGAAAACAAGTGCTAAAAAGTGTACTTAAAAAAAAAAAAAAAAGAAAAGTGGACAGACAGAACCCTAGGACAGATAGTAAACGCAGAGCTATACAGACAAAATCACACAATGAGGCATACACATACATACTCACAAAAAGAGAAAAAAGGAAAAAAAAATATAGATATCATTGCTCCCAATGTCCACTGCCTCAATTTTGGGAAGATTCATTGTTTTTTCAGGTATTCCACAGATGTAGGGTACATCAAGTTGCTTGTGGGGAGTTAATCCACTGCTCCTGAGGCTGCTGGCAGAGATTTCCCTTTCTCTTCTTTGTTCACACAGCTTCTGGCGTTCAACTTTGGATTTGGCCCTGCCTCTGCATGTAGGTAGCCTTAGGGCACCTGTTCTTCACTCAGACAGGACAGGGTTAAAGGAGCAGTTGATTCGGGGGCTCTGGCTCACTGAGGCCAGGGGGAGGGAGGGATACGATGTAGGGCAAGCCTGCGGAGGCAGAGGCCAGCTTGACGTTGCAACAGCCTGAGGCACTTCGTGTGTTCTCCCTGGGAAGGTGTCCCTTAATCATGGGACACTGGCAGTGGCAGGCTGTACAGGCTCCTGGGAGAGGAGGTTTGGATAGTGACCTGTACTTGCACACAGGCTTCTTGGTGGCTTCAGCAGCAGCATTAGCATTTCTTTCTCGCCTCTTATGGCCGTGCTGATAGCCGTGGCTTGCTCCCATCTCTGGAGCTCTTTTAGGCAGTGCTGTGAATCCCCTCTCCTCACACACCCTGAAACAATGGTCTCTTGCCTCTTAGGCAGGTCCACACATTTTCCCAGAGTCCCTCCCAGCTAGCTGTGGTGCACTAGCCCCCTTCAGGCTGTGTTCAAACAGCCAACCCCAGTCCTCTCCCTGGGATCTGACCTCTGAAACCGGAGCCTCTGCTTCCAACCCCCACCCTTCCCGGGGGGTGAGCGGACAAGCCTCTCCGGCTGGTGATTGCTGGTCGGCACCTATCCTCTGTGTGGGAATCCCTCACTTTGCCCTCTGCACCCCTGTTGCTGTGCTGTCCTCCATAGCTCTGAAGCTTCCCCCCTGCCACCCCCGTCTCCACCAGTGTAGGGACTTCCTAGTGTGTGGAAACTTTTCCTCCTTCACAACTCCCTCCCACTGGTGCAGGTCCCTTCCCTGTTCTTTTGTCTCTGTTTTTTCTTTTTTTCTTTTGCCCTACCCAGGTACGTGGGGAGTTTCTTGCCTTTGGGGAGGTCTGAAGTCTTCTGTCGGCACTCAGTGGGTGTTCTGTAGGAGTTGTTCCACGTGTAGATGTATTTCTGATGTATTTGTGGGGAGGAAGGTGATCTCCAGGTCTTACTTTTCCACCATCTTGAAGGTCTCTGCTTTTTGTTTTTAATTCTTGCAAACAGTGCTGTTACGAAAATTCCTGTAGCTAGGTCCTGATGCACATCTTCAAGAGTTTATCCAGTGTACATACCTAGGAGTACAATTACTGAGTCATAAGGTATGTGTGTGACTTCACTAGATAACACCAGTTTATTTTTCAAAATGGTTTTGTATACATGCTCCAGTTACTCTGCATCTTTTACAACACTTAAGGTTGTTGAACTTAAACGTTTGCCAATCTGGTGGATGTAAAACAGTGTCACAGTTGGGTGAATTTAGCATTTCCTCTAGTAGTGAGGTTGAGCTTCTTCCATGTGCTTCGTGGCCATTTGTGCTTCTGTAAAGTGAGTGGCCAAAATTTGCCCATTTGTCTATTAGAATTTTGTAGTTTTCTTATTGATTTTTAAAAACACACTACGGACACTAATCCTTTGTCAATTGTGTGTTGCAGATATCTTCTCTCAGTTTGTGATTTGTCTTTTCATTTTGATGACATGTTTCAATAAACAGAAGTTTTAAATGTAAACACGATCAAATTTGATAATCTTTTTCTTTCTGTTTTTTCTTTGTGTGTTTTCATAAATTCTTCCTTACCTTAAGTTCATAAAGGTATTTCCTACATTGTTTACCTTCTTGCCTTTTACATTTAACTTTCTAAATCTATTTGGATTTTTTTTTCTTTGTTTATAGTGTTAGGTCGGGATTCAGTTCCCATATGCAGAGAAAGTTGTTCCAGAATTATGTACTGAGATGTTCTTCCTTTCCTCACTGATCTGCAGTGCTAGTTCTGTTGTAAGTCAAGTTTTTATATATGTATGGGTCTCTTTCTGGACTCATAATTCTACTTCATTAATTGGTTTGTCTATCTCTCTGCTAATACTAAATTATCTTAATTATTACGGCTTTATAAAAATTCTTCATCAGTGTTTTTTCTACTTCTGGTTTGTTATGACTATTCTTCGTCTTTTTGTTCCTCTATATAAATTTTTGAATCATACTGCAAAATTACACATGCATACACATACACATACACACACACACACACACACACACATCCCTGTTAGAGTTTGGGTTTGTTATTGCCTGGAATCTCTATTTTAATCTGAAGTGTACTGACATTACTATAATATTGAGTTTTTCAATCCATAGCTACAGTGTATCTCTCAATTTAAGTGTTTAAGCTATTTTTCTAAAATTTTAGCATTATCTCCATAAATTTTTTGCCGTTTATTTGGTTTTATTCTTAAATACCTGATATTCGTGATACTGTTGTTTAAGGTAGTTATTCTTACATTTTCGAACAATTTGTTACTGGAATATAGAGATGCAATGGATTTGGTTTTTTTGATTTTATATTCAGCAATCTTGTTAAACTGCCTTATTCTAAATATTTCTCTGTAGATTACATTGGGTTTCTCTAAATATAATCTTATAACTTGTAAATAATGGTAATTTTATTTCTTTATTCCCAATGATTATTCCTCACCACTCCCTTTTGCTTGCCTCATGTGCTGGCAAGGAATTCCTGACAAATGATAGAGAGAATTTTTTTTTAAATGTATTTATTTATTTAATTTATTTTTGGCTGCATTGGGTCTTCATTGCTGTATGCGGGCTTTCTCTGATTGTGGCGAGCGGGGGCTACTCTTCATTGCAGTGCGTGGGCTTCTCATTGTGGTGGCTTCTCTTGTTGCAGAGCAAGGGCTCTAGGCCCATGGGCTTCAGTAGTTGTGGCATGTGGGCTCCGTAGTTGTGGCTCACGGGACCTAGAGTGCAGGCTCAGTAGTTGTGGCACATGGGCTTAGTTGCTCCATGGCATATGGGATCTTCCCAGACCAGGGCTCGAACCCGTGTTCACTGCATTGGCAGGCAGATTCTTAACCAGTACACCACCAGGGAAGCCCTGGAGAGAATTTTTGAGAGCAGTTTCCATTTCTTGTTCCTGATCTTAAAAGGAACAACTTTAATATTTTACCTTTGAGTACCATGTTTGTTGAAGGAGTTCTTTAAAATATTCTTTATCAGGTTAAAGAAGTTTTCTTTGGTTTTTAGTTTGTTGAGTTGTACCTTGAATGGTATTGAATTTTATTGAAAACTTTTTTCTGAAGCTCTTGAGATGATTTTTTCCCTTTTAGTTGTTAATGTGGTGAATTATCGTATTGTATACCACTTGGCCACACCTTTAGATATTTAAGTCTACCTTTTACTATACTCCTTGTGGTGGCAGGCAGGGCAATCAGCTTTGTGCATGTGTAATCTGAGAGGATTCACCTCTGCTGTACTTCTTTTTTTTGTTTTGTTTTAAAGTATAGTTGATGTACAGTATTGTGTTAGTTTCTGATGTACAACAAAGTGATTCAGTTATATATATATATATATATATATATATATATATATATATACACATATTTTTTCAGATTATTTTCCATTATGTGTCATCACAAGATAGTAAGTATAATTCCCTGTGCTATACAGTAAATCTTTGTTGCTTATCTACTATATGTATAGTGGTTTGTATCTGTTAATACCATACTCCTCATTCATCCATCTCTCCCCTTCCCCTTTGGTAACCCCCCTTGCTGTACTTCTTATCTCTCATCCTCTGACCCAGGGACTTCTCTGATGCCATGGTGTAGAAAGCCCTGGGTATCTGCTTGGAGGTTATGTGCAGATTCGAAATAAGAAAGAGTTAAAGTCCCCCTGGGACAACTCAAGCCAGTCAAAAAATATTTTTATCTTCTCTGTTTGGAATGGATAATTCTGAGGTGTTTTCTTTGTGGCTCCACAATGGTCAAAGCCAAGTTACCCATATTTGAAACTGCTCCATTATACTGGCTGTCCATTTTTTCACTTTCAATTTCCCCAAAAAATTACTTGCATTCAAATCTTTATGCATGGATGGAGAATGGGGTGGAATGAGGACTCAGGTTTGACAATTATATTGTTTATTGAGTGTTATCAACTTTAAATTCCAGGATAAGCCCAGTTTTGTCATGGCGTCTAATGTTTCTTGCACTGAATTTGACTTACTGATAATTTGCTTATTATTTTGCATCAATTTCATGAGACATATTGGCTTATAAACTTCCTTTTCCTTCTAAGACTCTTATATCATGGTTTTGCTAGTCTCAGGAAAATGAGCCAGGGGGGTTTCCTCTTTTTTATACTCTGGAATAATTTGTGAAAAGTTGAGGTTATTTATTTCTTGATTGCTTGATAGATCTCACTAATACAACCATATGGTCCTGAAGTTTTCATTGTGAGACTATTTTAAACTACTGATTCCATTTCTTTAATATTTGGATATTATCTTTATTCCTGAAACACCTTTATTAAGTCATTTTATTAAGTCCTTTTATCTAAGCTTTTTAGTTTATGAAGATAAAGTTATTTCCAATATCCTATTTCTGCCTTTTTTATTCCAAAGGTGTTTTATTTGTAACTTTCTTTTTTACTCCCTCATATTTTTCTGTTTTGCCATTTTAGGTTTTTATTTTTATTTATCTATTTTGGGTCAGTTTTATCAGTCTCTTCAAAAAAGCATTTTGCTTTATTTATCTTCCTTATTCTAAGTTTGCTTTGTAGTTCATTTCTGCTCTTATATTTATTTTTCCCTTGTATTTTATTTATATTTGTTTTTCTATTATTTTTCTCATTTCTTAAACTGGATGCTCAGCCCATTAATTTTCAGCCCTTATTCTTTTCTAATGTCATAATTTAAGAGAGTAAATTCCCTTCTAAATACTACTTTAGATGTATGCACTCGTGTTCTCTCTCTGCCTCCCTCTGTATTTCTCCACACTGCCTTTCAAACTGCGCTTTGTTAGGGCTTTTTCAATGTATAGTAGCATTAGGGTAGTTGGACTTATTACATGGTTGCTCAGGTGTTCAACAGACTGAAACAGAAGCTTCCAAGTTCCTAAAGATTAGACGTGGAACTGACAAAGCTGCACTTCCACCCTACTTTATTGGCCAAAGCAATCCTAGTCTATTCCATATTCAAGAGGAGGGGAAAATATGGGGAAGTAGAACCAATATCTCAATGGGAAGAGAGTCAAAGAATCTGAAGCCAATTTTAATGTGATACAAGTTCTGTCCCTGAAAATTTAATATATAGTATTTTATTATTGTTTAACTTAGTACATTTTCTAATTTTAACTTTGATTTCTTCTTGGACCTAAGAGTTACGTAGAAGTATATTTCTTAATTTTTTAAGAAACATATGGTTATTCTCTAGTATATCTTCATGTCGCTGATTTATAATTTAATTGTATTATTGTCAGTGAATTTGCTCTGTGTAATGCTGATATATGTTGTATTTATTGAGACTTGGATTTTTACTCAGAATGTACATTTTCTAAATGTGTTCAAAATAATTAGTATTCTGAGGTGTTCTATATTCATCTATTAGATCAGATTTGCTAACTAGATTGTTCAAATATTCTATACCCTTACTGAATTCTTTGCCTTTTTAATTTTCCAAATAATGAGAAAGAGGTTAATTAAAAATATCCAACTATAATTGTGGATTTTAAGTTTTCTCCTGTAAGTCTGTCAGTTTTTGTTTTATATAATTTGACACTATGTTATTGGTACATACATATTTAGAATTGTTATATCTTCTTGGTGAAATGACCTTTTGTCATTATTTAGTTGCCTTTTTATCATAAAGTATATTTTACTTGATATCAGTATAGGTAAACTAGTTTTATTTAATGTAGTATTTGTTATACTTTTTTGTCATAATTTTACTTTTACTCTATTTTTCTCTTATGTTTTTAGTTGTATCTCTTATGAACAACATATAGCTATGTGGAAAAAAAGTTCAATTATCTTTGTCTTTTAACAGGACTTTTTATATTTAGTTCACTTATATTTATTATAAATATTGGTATATTTGGGTATTTACCTACTAGCTTATTTTATGCCTTCTATTTGCCCCATATTTTCTATTTTTATTTTTCTCTCCTTTCTTGGCATCTTTTGGTTTATTTTTTCCCATTCCTTTCTTGTCTCTACTATTTTAGAATGTATATACTCTGCACCCATTCCTTAAATGAGAGCCACAGGAAATTTAACATGACTACCTAATTTATGAATGCCTAAATTAATATATTTAAATTCCTCCAATCAATTAAGATCTTAGAGTACATTAAGGACAATCTTCCCTTCCCACTCATATGTTATTGTTGTGTTATTTATTTCTATATTATAACTCCATGAAATATTATTTTTATAAAGTCAATATTTACCACTGTCTTTGCTCTTCTTTCCTTTATCTCAGGCATTCCATGGGGGATAATTTTTCTTCTGCTTGAAGTACTTCCTTTGGCATTCATTTTATTGATGGTCTGGTAGTATCAATCTCAGTACATTTTGGTTAGCTTTAAATTGTCTTTATTTCACCCTCATTGTTAAAATATATTTCTCCTGGAAATAGATCTCTTGGTTGACATCTGTTTTTCTCAGCACAATGAAGATATAAATCCACTGTCTTCTGGTTTCTACTCTTGCTTTTGAAAAGCTAGCCATTAGTATAACTACATTTTTGTATGTGATTTTTTCTTTTCTTTTCCAGCTGCTTTAAAAATCTTTTCATTGTAGTATTCTTCACTTTCACTATGATGTGTGTAAAAGTGAGCTTCTTTTTATGTAAACTCTGAGATTTATTATGCTTGTTGAAGTCGTATATTACTATCTTTTTTAAATTCTGGAAAATTCTTAACCATTAAATCTTCAAGTATTACCTCTGCCCCTTTCTCTCCCTCCTCTCCTTTGGAACTCCAATTATATGGGTGTTAAAACTTTTACTCCATGTTCCATGTCTCTTAAATCTTTTTTGTATATTTTGCATCTCTGTCTTTCCATATGGCATACTAATGATTTATTTAGATCTATCTTCCAGTTTTCTATGTTGTTAGGTGCATTTAATGCTTTTACTAATGGTTGAGATTTTTTAAATTATTAAAGTATAAAATATAAATTAGATAACTTGAAATTCTTTTTTCATTTTTAGATATGCTTGCCATTACTTTTATTTTCAAACCTCACTTTTATTTTTTGAAACTTTAAACACAATTATTTAATATTATGTGTCTTATAGTTCCAATTTCTGAATTATTGTTGGATTACTATTCTGTTTTCTATTTCTGTTGGTTCTCAGTCATGTTACTTTGTTCTCTGATTTTCTTTTTTTAAAAATGGTCATGGCACTTGGATGGTCATACTGGTAAAAGTGGAAGTCCCATAAAGTCTATTGTTGTTTTAGAGGAATTCATTAGTATGTGAAGAGAATTGGATTTCTTGATAAATAGTGGATACCTGCTTATATAAAGAGGTACCTATAGGGAGTTCCCTGGTGGCCTAGTGGTTAGGATCCTGGGCTTTCACTGCAGTGTCCCGGATTCAGTCCCTGGTTGAAATAATACTCAATTGATTTTAAATATCTCAGAAATTGGTATGCTATAAAATTGGAGTGTCAACTGGGTTTAAAATTTGTGGATTAAAATGCTCCTCTTGAAATTTTGAGGAACAAGTTAGGCTGCCAGCTTTTGATTGTGCCAAGAAAGTGTACTGTTTAAGACACATGGTATCATATACTTATTTCATATAAGAAAAGACATGTTAACATCAAAAAAGTAGAAAAGATGAGCAATCCTTTTGAAAAAGGGACAGTGGGGGGTTAAACTGACTGTGTATAAAATTGTGATTTTTGTAATTTTACCATAGATCAGTAAAAGAAGAAACCTTATCCAGTACCATGGTCCATGGATTAGCATTTTAGAACCATTATATTAGAAGCCAAACCTGGAAAATTGATATTTAGGAATTCAAACTCCATAGAGATCAGTTACTTTTCTCCATTCAAATAATATAGACTCTATCCTTGACTCCATCCATATGTCTCCTAATGCATATTACTGATTATAACATTACTGGTGACAAAATGTGGCTAGATTGGAGATAATCTATTCCTTCTACCTAAAAGGAAATTTAAAAAATAATTTGAAACTTATACCATAATACATACAGATTATCAGTACCCTTTCCTGTCTGAAAAGTAGCCTCTTATTCAGTAAGTATCATCACTTTTCTTTTTACTTTTAGTTTTGGATACTCAGCTGCCTGGGAGTGATGATTATAACATAAACATATTGTCCTTATTGTATAATGCAAGCTCTGAGAAAAAGGGCCTAGTCACTTCTAACAGTTCCTCACCATCCCTTGTAAAAACAGAATATCTCAAGTCCTTTCTGTAGTTGTGCCAATCCTAGCATTAAAGTGGAAAAACACATCTTTTCCTTCTTCCTTTCACCATCTTTCCTTCCTTCTGCACCAACAGATAGTTGAAACCCTTCATCATTGCTTTATGTTATCTGTCTGTCAAACATATTTTTCCTGAGATGCTGGAACTGCTCAGCTTTCTTATTTGGGGGGTGGAAAATCAGGCAGAGTTCATTTTTTGCTTCTTATTTTCCAGTAGTCTGAGAAAGAGCACACTAAGTGTGATAATAGTGATTGTCTCTTTATTCTCACTACCCATAGCCCTCTAGTCCTGCTACCTTCACTTATACCCACCCTCACTCCAAACAGCTGGAAGGAAATTTGCTATGTGCTAGACTTTGAAGGGAACCTTTGCTGACATTAGTTTTGCCTTTGTAATACAATAAAAAGTACCCTATTACCTCCTGGCAATTAAAGAGCTCATTAACTTTTTTTTTTTTTTTTGCTGTACGCGGGCCTCTCACTGCTGTGGCCTCTCCCGTTGTGGAGCACAGGCTCCGGACACACAGGCCCCGCGGCCATGGCTCGCGGGCCCAGCCGCTCCGCGGCATGTGGGATCCTCCGGGATCGGGGCACGAACCCGTGTCCCCTGCATCGGCAGGCGGACTCTCAACCACTGCGCCACCAGGGAGGCCACAGAGCTCATTAACTTTAATTGTACAAGTTTACTTCATAGATGCTGAAATAAATGGAAACAACAAGAACAGGTCCAGATGTACTTCAATACTTATTTGAGACCACAGTTTTATCATTCAAATTCTTCTAAGAGTTAATCACATTTTTCTAGGTGTGAAGTTAAAAAAATTATGGCAACACTGTAGGAAAGGAAAAAAGGGATGATGTTTATATACTGGAGACCAAAAGTCTTAAATCATAAGCAAAGACTGAGTCATGTTGCTTCACGCTTTTACTTAACTAAATTCACTAATTAACTAAGCCACCTGTCTTAGTTCTTTCAGTAGGTAACTTAATCATAACATCCTTTATTGAATTAATACAGTTAGAATATGTTTGCTTAATGTAACCTCTGCTCTTACATTACTTCTTTTTAAGCATAGAAATCCAACATAATTTATAATTTGATCAGTCTGATAAATTCAAAGAATCTTTGAAAATAATTAAAATAGTATTTTTATATAGATTAAACATTAATTGGAACATTTAATTGCCTTTCTTTTTTTTCTTCTCAATTATAACACTAACAGTTCTCCACATGTCTTAGATATTCCACCAACCAGACTATTTTTTTTTTCTTAAGCCTCTGGCAATGTTCTCTTTTTCAGATTACATTAGCCTGGATCAGAATTTCCAAAAAGTGTTTGTTCTATAGAACACTAGTTCCTTTAAATGTTTAATATGTGTTACATGAGGGAAGAATACCATGATCAAACAATTTTTGGAACACTTGGTTAAGCAAATGTGAAGATGATTATTTATTCATTTATTCATTCATTCATTCAATGAATATTTGTGCTCCAGGTATTGTTTAACCATTGTTCAACAAGACAGAACAAAGCCTTACCATCATGACACTTAGACTTTAGGGAAAGATATAGATGAACAGCAAGTATGTCATGTTAATATCAGATAGATAAAGCTGCTGTGAAAGATATTAAAGCAGGAAAAATGATGAAGACTGGTGGGGTTTTGAGGTTCATTTTAGACCGGAGGTAAAGGGAGATATTGGAGAAGGTGTTACTTGAACAGAAACTTGAATGTAATGAGGGAGCCAACCATGCTATGATTGGGGGTGGGGTGGAGAGAGTTTTCAAAGTAGAGGAAAGAGCAAATTCAAAGGCTCTAATATGGGAATAAGCTTGATGTATTTGAGGACTATGATGAAGGCCAGTGTGGCTGAAGTGTAATAGTGAGGTGGAGCGAGGTGGGGAATGAGGTCCAAGATGCAGTGAAGGTCTAGATTATGTAGAGCCTGTTAAACCATAGTAAGGGTTTTAGATTTTATTACTAGGAGACTTCTTAGGACTTTTGAAGCATTAATATGCAGTGGTATACTGTGAAGCAAAAGTAGGGTATTGTATATGCTTTCCCAAAGTTATATAGCCATGGATCCCCCTTTTAACTGAATATCTCTCAGGATTAGGCATTAAGTGTGATCCTTGAAAAACACTTTGAGAAAGACTGGACTAGATGCTTCTGGACCACTGGTTTTAGTTAGAATATACAAATCAGTATGATTGATTAAAGTATAAAATACAAAGAACTCAATTCACATTTATATTTATATTCCCACATCCCAACATTAGTATGAGTTACATTTCAGTCCACTTTTCAAACCTAATTCACTATAAATTTCCTTTGAAATAAATGAGGCAATTTATCTTCAAGAGAGTTTTTGGAGGAAGAGAGACTTTGGGAAAGCAGTTTATTTAAATATTGAAAAACTTGCTATTTGTATTGAAATGGCTTTTTCCTTGCTCTTTCCACAGGCATTTTAGATTCAAGAACCATGTAATGTCTTGTTATTTTTATATTAAGAATTAAGAATTGGTGCACTCTAGAAAAACTTCATCTTCTTGTGGATTCTTGTAAAACACTTTAAATCATGGGGTGAATGAGATTTACACATTAGAATAATTGTCTCCCTTGTTCTTTTGTATCTCTTATCTACCTGTGCCTAAAGTCATGATTTGATATATTTACTCTGTACTTTCATGTATATGGTGCTGTATAAGGCATTATAGAGTACAACTCAATAAATCACAGGTCCTTTTATCTATGAGTTTCTTGTTGAAGGCAGGCTACACTAGATGTAAGCATACAACATTTACTAAATACTTAGTATGTGAAAGGCAGTCTCGTAGAAGTGTATAGTTATAGGGAACACATACTAAAATTAGTAAAGAGATTTTGGTACCTACATATTTGTTTTGTTTGTTTGTTTGTTTGTTTGTTTTTGAGGTACACAGGCCTCTCACTGCTGTGGCCTCTCCGATTGCGGAACACAGGCTCCGGACGTGCAGGCCCAGCGGCCATGGTTCACTGGACCAGCCGCTCCACGGCATGCGGGATCCTGCTGGACAGGGGCACAAACCCGTGTCCCCTGCATCAGCAGGTGGACCCTCAACCACTGTGCCACCAGGGAAGCCCCATATTTGTTTTTTATGAAAGATGTTAGCCTCCTTCCTAGCTGTGAAAAAATAGTGAATTACTACTATCTAGCAAGCCAGGAAAAGTTAGTAGGGAGGAGAATGGTCAGTTAGTCTCCTTTAAATCCATGTTCCCAGGAGCCCCTAGAACTAGGAAATCAGAGGCTAAAATCTGTTTATAGATTTTCTAGAAGTTTAGTAGTTTAATTTCAGCCATGTAAAGTCTGGTCAGTGTGGGAAAAGCTGCAATGTTTGTGTTCTGGCCTGAGGTAGCCACCACTTCTGCATAGTATAAATGAAAACTGGTCTTCCTGCTAGTAACGGAGGTAAAAGAGTTCATCCAGGAGGTGATCTTGGCCTCTTCTCTGGGCTACACATGCATATATTGAGTTCTTTACTTGACATTGCCACTTGGATGGATCAAAAGTCCTACCTCAAACTCAACATGCCCAAAATAGAATACGTAGAATCTCCCCAACATGTCCCAAATATGGTCCTCTTCACATGTTCCCCTAGTTTTCTATATGATACCACCATGCATGTAGTTGCATAAGCCAAAAAGATGGAGTTAACTTCAATCGCTTCATCACTTTTACCTCTACATCCAATCTGTCACTAAAACCATTTATTTTACCTCTTCCTAAATATCTCTTGAAATCACTCATTTGTTTCCATCTCCAATTAAACAAACCATTCAACCTATTGTAAATTTTGCCAGCCATATCAGTAAGCAAAGGATGTTGTGGCCATCAGCCACTTGCAGATGCCCCTGACTGTGTACCCTGAGGGAATTTGGGATGGAGAAAAACAGGATACTGACCCTAGATAGTTAACATGCATATCAAAGGATTGATTTCAATGAATCAAGACTGTTGCATTGTCCCATATAAAGAAAAGTGCTATGTTCATTAACTTAATGTGTCTGGTTTTCTTTAATTAATAGTAATCTTTTGATGTTCTGAATAGCTTTTTTTTTTTTTTTTTTGCCAAAATTCCTATGTATCCTGGGTCCTCCTTTACGTCTTTGGAACAGTCTGTCAGAGCTGTCTGAGTGCCTGTCTCCTGGGCTTAAGTCCTTGGTATATCTGCTGAAGAAAACATAATTCTCAACTTTTATGTTGTGTATGTTTTTTTTTCAGTCAACACTTTGTACTATATAAAGTAAGGATCTTCTGCAAGGATCCACTTTAATTGTACCTCATTTTCTTCCTCATCCATTCTTTTATATATATATATATATATATATATATATATATACACACACACACACACACACACACACACACACACATACATACAGCAGGTTCTTATCAGTTACCCATTTTATACATATTAGTGCATATATGTCATTCCCATCTCCCAATTCATCACAGCACTCCCCCAACCCCCGCTGCTTTCCCCCCTTGGTTTGCTCTCTACATCTGTGTCTCAATTTCTGCCCTGCAAACTGGTTCATCTGTACCATTTTTCTAGGTTCCACATATATGCGTTAACATATGATACTTGTTTTTCTCTTTCTGACTTACTTCATTCTGTATGACAGTCTCTAGATTCATCCACGTCTCTACAAATGACCCAGTTTCATTCCTTTATATAACTGAGTAATATTCCATTGTATATATGTACAATACCTTCTTTATCTATTCACCAGTCGATGGGCATTTAGGTTGCTTCAATGACCTGCCTATTGTAAATAGTGCTGCAATGAACATTGGGCTGCATGTGCCTTTCTGAATTATGGTTTTCTCTGGGTATATGCCCAGTAGTGGGATTGCTGGGTCATATGGTAATTCTATTTTTAGTTTTTTAAGGAACGTCTCTACTGATCTCCACAGTGGTTGTATCAATTCACATTCCCACCAGCAGTGCAAGAGGGTTCCCTTTTCTCCACACCCTCTCCAGCATTTGTTGTTTGTAGATTTGCTGATGATGCCCATTCTAACTGGTGTGAGGTGATACCTCATTGTAGTTTTGATTTGAATTTCTCTAGTAATTAGTGATGTTGAGCAGCTTTTCATGTGCTTCTTGGCCATCTGTATGTCTTCTTTGGAGAAATGTCTATTTAGGTCTTCTGCCCATTTTTGGATTGGCTTGTTTGTTTTTTTGGATATTGAGCTGCATGAGCTGTTTATATATTTTGGTGTTAATCTTTCATTCATTGAGTCATTTTCAAATATTTTCTCCCATTCTGAGGGTTGTCTTTTTGTCTTGTTTGTAGTTTACTTTGCTGTGCAATAGCTTTTAAGTTTCATTAGGTCCCATTCGTTTATTTTTGTTTTTATTTCCATTACTCTAGGAGGTGGATCAAAAAAGATCTTGCTGTGATTTATGTCAAAGAGTGTTCTTCCTATGTTTTCCTCTAATAGTTTTATAGTGTCCAGTCTTACATTTAGATCTCTAATACATTTTCTCTTTTTTTTTCTCTAATACATTTTGAGTTTATTTTTGTGTATGGTGTTAGGGAGTGCTCTAATTTTGTTCTTTTACATGTAGCTGTCCAGTTTTCCCAACACCACTTATAGAAGAAACATTTTTTTTCCATTGTATATCCTTGTCTCTTTGTCATAGATTAGTTGACCATAGGTGCATGGGTTTATCTCTGGGCTTTCTATCCTGTTCCATTGATCTATATCTCTATTTTTGTGCCAGTACCATATTGTCTTGATAAGTGTAGCTTTGTAGCATAGTCTGAAGTCAGGGAGTCTGATTCCTCCAGCTCTGTTTTTTTCCCTCAAAACTGCTTTGGTTATTCGGGGTCTTTTTTGTCTCCATACAAATTTTAAGATTTTTTGTTCTAGTTCTGTAAAAAAATGCCCCCACACCCAAATTCAATGTTTTCTTTTGTTATTAAGATATAATTAAAATCTTTAACATGGCTTATAGTCTTTGGCTTTTGCTTTAGTCTCCAATCTTAACTTCCTGTATGCCAGTCATTCTAATATTTTTTTTTTCAGTTTCTTAAAATGTCCTTGTGCTCCCTGGTTCCAGGTCAATGCCCATCCTTTTCTTTCTGATGGGAATTCCTTTATCCCCCTATGCTTTGCTTACTTAACTGATATTCATTCTTCATACTTAAGCTCAAATATGACTTCAGAGAAGCCTTCCCTGACCTTCCTAACTAGGACAACCCCTTCTATTAAATGCTACTCAATGCTCCTCTCCTTCATACCCTTAGCATTCTTAGAGTTTTTTCTTTAAATAATAACTTTTTAACCAGGTATGTCTTGATGACTATACTGTGATCTTCATTCTGTCAGAGTCCATGTCTATTTTTGTTTACCATTTTGCCCCCAGAGCCCAACACAGTGCCTGGCATATAGTAGACACTCCATATTTGTTGAAAGGATGGATGGATTAATGAGCTTGAAGAATGAGTTCCTGATCTCTGGTATACTTGATAGGATCAAGGAACCTTATAGTGAACGAAATGATGATCATTAAGAAATTCGTGATGAGAATCATCTTAAGGGGGTAAGGAGCAGAAATCGGTATCAAGATACTGTAGTGAGTTTGGTGTGACACAGAGGAGAAAGTGGATCAGAAATTCAGTCGCACTGGAGTTATGCCATGCATATCTGATTCTTGCTTTCAATGAAGCAGGAGTGTTTCCCATGACAGGAATAATAACTGAAAAAAGAGAAAACTTAGGAAACACAGACTACCAACTAGAAGACTATGTAGGCTTCATGGAGAAATCTCTTTTGCCTCACTAGCTGAAAGAACTTTCACATCATTAAACTTTCCTCTCCATTGGATAGGCTGCCTCGTATGACCGGGAACTCTCTCACAGAAATTGTTTAAACATAATCTAGATTATTATCTGAATGATATTAAAAAACAGCTTCCTGTATTATATGGGAAATAGTAGAAGATGAATTCTCTGCTATATCAATATTCCATGATTTTAAGACATGATGTTTTATACTTCAGGCACTAATTATCTAGTGAGGAGATACAGTGAAAATATAAAGAAGTGTATGGTAAATGACCTAAAGAGATGAATGAAGTATTATTGAACTTGTGAAGAGCAAAGATCTCTTCTGGATGGGGAGACCAAACCATTTTTATTGGAGAAGGTGGCATTTGAGCAAGGCCTTAAGAGTGGATGAAGTATTCAATAGACAGAAAAAGAGAGAAAAGAGAGAAATTCATGGTAAAGTGTATGGCCATGGCTTTCCTTTGGCTGAGTCCTTTCCAGGAAAGAAGAGTTTTTCCTCTTCCTGTTGAGCTCTGCTATCATTTCAAGGTGTGAGAGCTCCCCCTTCTGGTCTCAACTCTATTTAAGCTTCTGTTTATTAATTTGTTCAGAGACTTGTAGGACAGTGTTCTGTGGTGCAAAGAGATGGGAGAAGATGAATGTTGAATAAAGGCTGTTGATGAGACATTCACAAACACTTTTAACAATGCTTCCATATAAACAGAATACTGTGACCCAGGTGAAGGGAGAAAAACCTTTCCTTCTTTCTGCTTCAGTGGGACTTGAGCCTGTTTAAGCAGAGAGTTGCTCAGCTGTCATCAGGGGTCACCAGTTAACACGGGGTACTAAGTATGTCCAAAAGCTGCTTAGGAAACTGTCATATCTGAAGCTTAGAGACTGCTGCTGCATGTATCACAAGGGAAAGTATATGTTTCATTTTACTGCACTGACTATACCAGTCCCTATATAGATGGCAAATTGAGTGATATGCTGCTGTGAGGTTCTCTGACTTTTTGGATTAGATTTCTCTGACAGCCATCCTCCTTTTCACTCAATTTTTTGAATTGTCAGGGTATAGAAATCATAATCTTCAAAGGCCCGCATTGTTATTTTCCTCTTTCTTTCCCATTCTACCATTTCTTTCTGTGTTTTATAATAAGAAGATGAAGGCAGTACTGGCATTTACATTGTAACTTACAGTATGATTAAGAGAAGACAATGTGATTATGACTAATCCTTTCATTTTATTTTATTTGGCTATCATTAAGTTTCCTTCCCACCCCTCTGAATTGTTATATTTTATATACCTTTTATGAAAACTTGACATTTATTAAAGATATATAATTATTATAATGGAGATAAGGTGCCTTCCTTTTACGCTGTAGAGGACCCACTCCTGGATTGCTCCTTTAACTGTCTCATCTGGGTGAATCAAAATGTAACATCTATAAAGATATTAAAAAAAAACCAAACAAAAAAAATGTAACATCTATAGATCACACACCTTGAATTTTTCTTTTTCAAATGGGGTTTGTGCATGCATAAATTTCCACCAAATTATCTATGCAACAGTATTTATAAAATAGCTATCTAGGGCTTCCCTGGTGGCACAGTGGTTGAGAGTCTGCCTGCCGGTGCAGGGGACACGGGTTCGTGCCCGGTCCGGGAAGATCCCACATGCCGTGGAGCAGTTGGGCCCGTGAGCCATGGCCGCTGAGCCTGCGTGTCTGGAGCCTGTGCTCCGCAACGGGAGAGGCCACAACAGTGAGAGGCCCACGTACCACAAAAAAAAAAAAAAAAAAAAAGCTATCTAGAATAAGAGTGTAGCCAATAGAGAACAAAACAAAGTTGTGTGGCTTAGAATTGCTTTTTTTTTTAAAATCAGGAGTTCGTTTTCTAGTTAAAAAAACACTTCATTTCATTAACTGTACTGTTTCAAAATCATTTTAGAGTCATTAAATTGCATGTAGATACAGGTATATGATTTAGTCCAGTGGATTAATCAATGGCAATCATGAGGTTAACGTCTCTTCCCCATATTAATTTAAGCCAATTATTTTTATTTATTTATTTATTTATTTTTGTGGTACGTGGGCCTCTCACTGTTGTGGCCTCTCCCGTTGCGGAGAACAGGCTCCAGACGTGCAGGCTCAGCAGCCATGGCTCATGGGTCCAGCCGCTCCACGGCATGTGGGGTCTTCCCAGACCGGGCCATGAACCCGTGTCCCCTGCATCGGCAGGCAGACTCTCAACCACTGCGCCACCAAGGAAGTCCAAGCCAATGGTTTTAATCAAGCGTTTTTTTTTTTTTGCACTGCAAGGGACATTTGGCAATATCTGGCAACAATTTTGGTTGTCACAACTGGGTGGGAGAGTGAATGGGCCCTACTAATGGCATCTAGTGGGTAAAGGCCAGAGATACTGTTAAACATCTTCCACAACAAAGAATTATCCAGCCCAAAATGTCAATAGTCCTGAGGTTAAGAAATCTTAGGTAAAGCTCTGCTCTAAAAACAGACCCCTCATTCTTTCACTCTAGCCAATCTTTTCATAAATATATGGAATAAATTACTGGGATTCCTGAACATATCAGTGTAATAGCTTCTTGTAAGTCTTTCCCACTAGAGAAAGGATTGGGGTTGTGGAGAGGAAGTTCTAGAAAATCTGGCACTTATAAGAGCTTCCACTGTATACCAGACACTCTATTAGGTGTCTGCATATATTATTTGACTTAATCATCATACAGAAACCTTATGAGGTAGGTCATTTTTACAGATGTTCAAAGTGAGGCTCAGAGCAGGGAGAATAACTTTCCAAGGTCATACTGCACATCAGAAGAATTGCAATTTGCCACACCTCAGTGCATGTTCTAACACTAAACTGGAAAGGCCATGCAAAATACTTATTGTAGATAGTGCATCAATGACATAATATTCCTATATGAAAGCCCTATCATTATTATTCAGTAAGAGTACTGACCCACTGAAAAAATTTTGCTTGCAAAACTGATTCAAGAACATATCAAATTCTGTCCCATCTTTGACAAAAAGTAAAGAGAAGCTGACAGTCTTGCCTTTATAATAGAACATTCATTGTTCAGGGAAAGTGAAGGTCTTTTCAAAGAACAATTTGCTTCATCTTACTAGATATGAACAAATTAGATGTTCTCTCTAGGTCCTTTCCATTCTTAAGAGAGTATGGTCACCCAAACTTTCTTTATTCCCCCAGTTTCTGTTACTTAAGTCCTAAATTGCTATTTCATGAACAAGCAAATATTCAGGAGTAGGCACTAAAAGAGAGACAGAGGGAGAGACACAGAGATGGAAAGGGGAAATATACATGTGCCTAAGAGTGTGCTTTTAGGATACTTTGGTACCAAGATGTGGCTGTATCACAGTTGTTGTACTGAAAATTAACTGACAGTGTTTTTGAAATAGCGTTCAGAGCCAGTCTCCATGATAGGACCAGCTTAATTAAAATTCCTAAGCAACAAGGTCCTACTATATTCAATAGCACAGGGAACTATATTCAATAGCCTGTGATAAACTATAATGGAAAAGAAAATGGAAAAGATTTTGTGTATATATATATATATATATATATATATATATATATATATATATATATATATAGCAGAGGCACTTTGCTATACAGCAGAAGTTAACACAACATTGTAAATCAACTATACTTCAATAAAATAAATTTAATTTTTTTTAAATTCCTATATCCTACTATCTTGGAGACTGGTAACAAGAACAACCACAGAAACCTAGTGGGTGGACTAATTTTTGCCGTAATATGTCTAGATACCTGGCGTTTAGCAAGTATGCACATAAGAACAGAAATATGTCCCCATATTTAATACAAGCACTTTAGTTTGAAAACATCTAAACACTGTTCTTATGATAGCTATTTCATTGAAGTGATTTGCCAACTATTGTGTGGGAGCTGATGTGGGAAGTGGCCATCTTCCCTGCCTCCCTCAAGGACTCCGCTCAGATCTCTAAAATTAGTGACTGGTGACTCTTTCTGACGAACAGAGATATTCTATCAGATTCACAATTTTATGACCCATACCATGGCCTTAATTTTTTAAACAAATTCTACACCTCATACAGCATAATTAGAAAATGCTTAAATTGAAAGCCTCAGACTGAAAGTGGAGTGATTGAGGTGGGAGCTATGTGTGCCATAGAACATTTCCCCTCTCTGTAGTTCCAGAGGCCAAAACAGAGATGTAGTGTGGTGATTTTTCTGTATTCCTTTATAGGGGAGCATTTGCACACCCCTTTGGGGGGGTGAGTAGTTTTGGCATCATGTTCTTACACTAGATATTTTAAGTCCACCAGGGATTCATAAATGGGAAGTTTTAATCCCTAGACTACTTTTAACCAAGATACCCTAGGAAACAAAGCACCCTTGGTTGCAGAGTGCTAGTCAGGCCAGAGAAAGAAATATTCATGTAATGCTGGCATTTGGATTCTTGAAATGACTTCTTCATCTTGCTCTGAATTCATGCCGTGATAAAGCAAAAATAAAAACAGCATTGAAATTGGAATGTAAGAGATTGCATGGAGACGGCTGTTTATATTTTAGAGTTAATCTAATCTAGCATCAGAGAGAGGAAAAGCAACTCTTTATCACTAAAATACCCTAAAGTCAAACAAAAAATCAAATATTTGAGTTAAGTTTTAAACACAGGGACAAAAATATATAGATTTAAGAAATGTGGTGTTTTACTGTCCTGTGGAGCACTGCACTAATGCTTCTTTATAGCCATAAGGTTGGCCATTTATAAGGTGCAAATGTAGAGTCCATTAGGATCTTGTTTAAGTCTTTATGGTCTTCCTTTCATTTGCATCCAGTTTTACAGTTTTAAATCCACTATATATATTGCTGACTTGAATTTGAAATGCAATAGAATTATTTTAAACTTTATTGGAATGAGACTTTAGTAAAGGTAGGCATTAGAACTTTGGTATTCTTCATGTTGACCTCTAAAATCTAGGTAAGTTTTAGTGAGAGAAAGATGGAAAGAAAATGACTCATCCCAAATATTTACAAGATGAAAAAGGATGATCACAAAATTCACTGATGTAAAATGCAGAAATGTCTTTCCATTTTTTATTAATGTCATCTCCTACTTTCCAGTGTGTCTCTATTGCTCTCAAGAGACCCATTTTTAAGTAAGGATACACTATGTCTGCAAAGTAATCTAAAGCAGGCTGACAGCCTATTGAGGAAGTCCTGCCCAGTGAATATTTATGACACCTCTGATTATTTAAAATATATTGACTTTTAACTTTTATTATGATCCATGAAATGCGAGCTATGTACCTGCATATGGATGGTGTGGACATATACACATCCTTGTATATCATGTCACCTGACTTAGAAAGTTCCATTTTTATTAAGAACAATTGTAGTAGATTACTTTTTGAAGCTCACCAGCAGTATTTTTCTGGAATGGAAATTATCATCCAAATGACTAAAACTCCCACAGAGATGATATAAGTTATTTGTTTTGCATTTGACAGGTTAATTATAAAGATAAAGATGACAATGGTAACCTGATTTGTCAATTTAAAATACAGGTATTAAACAAATAGAGAGTGTGTAATTTAAATTTGAAAAAAATAAGCAACTAATGACCACTAATGGTAATCAAAACAGGTAGGAATTTAAGTGTTATACCTTACAGAATTAGATCTGTAGACTGATTTTTGAATACTCTTTTTGATACTTGGTGTTCAAGAACCTGCTCAAGCAAAAGCAGGCACAAACAGAATTTATAAGGTCAAAATGCATAACATGAATGAAGAATACTTGGTTAATAAAGAAAATTGACTGTGTAAAGGACTTGAACATAAAGATTCAAATGGTCCTTTAAAAAGATTCCTAGCGCATCATCATATGTGACCATGAGGGAAACTTGAGTTGCTCGTGTTACCATAAAAATATTAGAATATAGATATTTGAAAGTGTTCTTTCTTCCACTTGAGACTATTCTCAAAAGTCTGAACTCCTACAGATCAATTTCCCATGAAAGGAAATAAAGCTGTTTTAAAAAGTATGGTCTGCTGTCCCTCCAGCAGCATAATCCTGTGACAAAGAGTATAGCAATTCCAGCAGCATCCTGACAGCTGCACACAGTCCCAATCTACCTAATGGTCTGTCAGCTCACAGTGCTGCAAAGCTTTCACACGTTTTGGCACTCAGCTTTAGCAAGTCCCATCCAGGCTGGCTGCATGACCACCAGGCCGAGTCTGCTTTTTGGGCTAAGGGAAATGGAATCTAAAATGCAGGAAAGAAAGAATATGTGCCTCATTTAAAAAGAAGTATTTTAAAACAATTCTGTTTTTGACTAATTTGAGAACTTATCACATGATTGCCTTTGAGGCAGAAAGTATTTCAGCATTCTTGTAAGGAGGCTGAATATTAAAGCATTCAGTGCTTCTCTCTTTATGGCTGTAAGTGCACTGAGGCATAATTCTCTATGGTTTGACACAGATGTGTATTTTGCAATGATAATGGTCAATCTTTGCTAAGATAGAGGATGTTGTCTGAAATACTGATGAACCACCTAAATTGATTCTCTGGTAGATTGTGGAATGTAGGTGATGGAGAAAAGAAGCAAAATAGTATGAATCTAGATACTGAAAATGAAATCTACATTTTTAAAAAAACATTATGCATTTGGTTCCCATTAGAACATCAAGAAAAACTTAATGCTGAAGGTACTTGGCTAAAATAGGTAAAATTGACAGAAATATTTTATCAATAGATTTTTGGTTTAGTGGTTGTTTTATCTACAGTACCAGGAAATGGACATGAGTGTGCCAATTTCCATAGTAATCTATGTCCTTCCTAAGTTCAGACAAGCACTGGAATATATAAGGCCCAAATCAATGCTGCTAAGCCCCCTAAAAGCATGAGTAAGCTATTCTAATGATTTAGACCCGCTCTTTCTCTAAACTCTTGGCAGAAAAATTTGCAGTAGGGATTGTTAATAAATATATTTTGTTATAATATGCTAATGATAAAATACCTATTTAAATATGTACATATATTTACACACACATATACACACATATATGTAATTGTGCCTCCTTTAAAGGACCAGCACTTGCAGCTGACCCTTAGAGGGTATGGCGATCTCTCCACTTTTAGATAAGGAGAGTTTCAGATAAAAATAGTATTTCCTGCAGTTAGGTAGGGACCTCTTAGGATTATAGCTGTAACTCTTCATTCCCCTTTCCATTTTCTGGTTGTAAACTGACTTCCTGGTTTAGAGACTAAGTATGTTCTCAGTTATTTTATATCCATGCCTCATTGAAAATGCCAATTTAGAGGATAAATGGTTGGAGTATGAGAACCATGTTTTACTCTTCTTTGCATATTTGTACAACTTTATACTACGTATTAATGATCACTTAATATTTGTAGATAAAGTGATCAACATATATTGAATATTAATGAGCCTCTACTAAGAACCAGATACTATGCTAGAAAATGGAAATAGATGGGTAAACAGATAAGATCCCAGCTTTTATTTTATAGGGTGAAGGAGGGCAGAAAATAAATGAGTAACACATTGTGATAAGTGAAATGAAGAAGGCAAAGGAGGGTGATGTGATCAAGAATGGCTGTGCCAAGAGGTGGAGATAATTTTAGAAAAGTCTGAGTAGGTGATGTTTGAACTAAGACCAATTTTTCTAATTTATGGCATTCTTCTTACTTGCATTTTGATCTTGTCCTTATAACTAGATTTTTAAGCAAAAACACATGCCTTTTTTTTCTTTACCTGTAACATTAATTGTGGTCTATAATTTTGCTTTAGATTGAGTAGGAAATAAGCAAATTTGGTCTTTCTGATGATTTGGGGCAGTTGAAAAAATAGAAAAAAGAAAAATGATCATGTTGTTAAGGTTAGCAGACTTATATGAAGTACATTTTAAATAAAATGCTTGGTTCAAGGCTTGGACGGAAGTTCATGGCAGGTCTTATTTTATTTGAACAAGTTTGCTGCCTCTAATCACATCCCTACAGTACTTGATGCATACCAATAAAATATATCTAATGATCTTTCTGACAGTTCCATAGCCAGACAGTGCTATATATCTCTTTCTAGAGCTCTGGAAACCATTTTTTGACTTAGAATGTGCAGCCAGCTTGGATTTGTTTCAGGAAGACAGTAAATTTTACATTAAAATTGATATCTCCCAATAAGCTTGAAAGTTCTTTTAAGTTCTAAAATGATAATATCACTTTGCTGACTAAAATCCACCAATGGATCCTCACTGGTCATTAGAATTAAATCTTAAATCCTTACTGTGGTTTACAAGGTTCTACAACTTCCTGCCTCTCTGGCCTCATGTTGTCGCCCTCTTGCACTCATTCATTTTGTTAGAACCACCCTGGACTGCTTTCTGCTCCTTGAACAGGCTAAATTCTCCTGCTTCAGTGTATGTTCACATGGTACTTTTAGGTCTCAGTGCAAATGTCACCTATCTGTAAAGTTGTGTAGCCACAGTCACTCACTATCAAACTGGGATATTTTAATTTCCTGTTAATGTTTACCAGTATATGATATTATACTATAATTTGTTTGTATATTGTATATCATTTGCCTTCTGCTTCTAGAAGTACCATGGGGTTAGAACCTTGTCTTTTGTATTGATCTTGTACCCAGAACAGTGTCTTGCATATAGTGGGTACTCAACAAATGTTTCCTTCTTTTTTTTTAACTTGAGCTATAGTTGATTTGTAATGTGTTAATTTCAGGTGTACAGCAGAGTAATTCAGTTATACATATATATTTTCTCAGATTCCTTCCCATTATAGGTTATTACAAGATATTGAATATAGTTCCCTGTGCTATATAGTGGGACCTTGTTGATTATTTTATATGTAGGATCTGTTAATCTGTATCTGTTAATCCCTAACTCCTAATTTATCCCTCCCCCACTTTCCCCTTTGGTAACCATACGTTTGTCTTCTGTGTGAGTCTATTTCTCAACAAGTGTTTCTTGAATGAATCCAAGAATGAACAAGTTTGCTTATTGCTTTAGATCAGTGTGTTGCTACACCACCAAATTTCATCTGTCTCTGTCCTCAAAATGATAAACCTTCATAGTTATTTTTTTTACTTTCAATTTCTTGAAAATCTGCTATGAGAAATCAACTACAGGAGTCCACAAATCTGTAAACTTCCTTTATAATGCAGAATTATATCGTGAAACATGTTTTAAGATAGATTGTTCATTGTCCTGCAATCAAGGTATTTTTATGAACATAGCTATACTAGTTTAGGTGGTCTCCTGACTGATTTCCCTATGAAAATGGCATTTTCAACATTGCATTTGCTTATTGTTTGGTTGTCTCAGTGGCATTAATTCAGCAAGCATTTATGTGTTGAATATCTTCTTAGATCTGTGACTCAAAGATGAATAAGAAGTGCTCTCTTGAAGATCTCACAGTCTAGTATAACTGAGATTAGTGCAAAATAACATTTCAGTACTACAGTAGGATAGGCTATTTGGCACTTTCCTAACTAGAACCCTCAACTAATGTGAATTCTTTTCAGTACTAGTGTGAAACTGTATTTATTGTCTCTGGAGAGAGGCTACATTTTATTTAAAATTTACCTCTTCCCCTTGTTAGCTGTGAACCTTGGGCAAGTTGCTGAACTTCCATGTGTTATATTTTCCTCATCAGTAAAATTGGGGATAACAGTACCTACCACATAGGTAATTTAATAGATGATTCATATAAAGCACTTAAATTAGCACAGTGCCTAACCCTTAATATGTTCTCAGTAAGTGATGATGATGATGATGATGATGATGATGATGATGATAACTATTTTAGAAGTTCTGTCATTCAGACAGTCTGATTCATTTGACTGGGAAAAAAAATTCATCTAAACACCTGCATCTAAACACAACAGCCTGCATTGATCACAATCATCATGTTTTTGCTTATTTTGTTTTCCTTTGCATCTTTAATATCATGTTTCATCAAGAAGGAAGGGACATTGAAGTGATATTTGTTTATTAGCTTCCTGGAATTTGTTTTCTTACTTTTTGTTTCCAAGTTGTTTGTCTTGATGGCATTAAATTTAACTGTGTCTCCAAGGTAGTTTAGTAGTGTTACAAGCTGAATTAACATCGTGAAGTTGTTAACATCATGAAGTTGTTAACCTAACTCTTGAAATTTTTTTTCAACATGGGTTTGAACTGGGAGGGTCCACTTATACACACAATTTTTTCACTAAATTCATACTACAGTTCTACGCAAGCCATGGTTGGTTGAATCTCTAGATGTGGAACCTCGGATGTGGAGGGCCGGTTGTAAAGTTATACACAGATTTTTAACTATGCAGAGTTGGTGTTCCTAACCACACATTGTTCAAGGGTCAACTGTACTTGTCAACCATGTAGTTTGCAAAAGTTCTGTGAGGCAGAGATATGGAGTGTTTAACCATACTGGTGGGTTTTTTGGTTTGTTTGCTTTAATAATTTAAAATTTAATATTTTAGTAATTTAAAAATTAGAAAAAGGAGATATGAGTTTGATATAGAATTTTGTTAAATATGCTCTAAAGGTTTGTAAATATTGTTATAAAGTTCTTTCTCTTTATTTAGCTGAGGGTTGGGAGGTTGGGGGCAGAAATCTAAAATCCAGAAAACAGAAGGAATTGAGAGGAAAGAAAGTTATTTATAGCTACACTTTACTAGGGGATGTGAGGGCATTTGGTATATTTTGACATAAGATCATTTTCACCATTTACCTGTAGCCATAAATGGTTAAATGACCCTTATTTGACCAAATGCCACATTTCTTCAAGCATTGTGATAAAAAAATGTTTTACTTTATATCAATTTCAGGTAATAATGTTCATTGATATTTCTTAAATGAATAAAATGCTTAGTGAATATATTAGGCAGCTGCTATAGAAGATCACAACATATAAAGTATATTATTATTTAGCTTAGGAGCTAGCAAAGAGTAATAACTCAAAATTTGTTAGCTAATATGAAAAAAATATTTTGATAGCATTCTTGCCTTTAAGGGAATTTTCTTGAAATGAACAGACACAAAGACAGATATACCTACATAGAATTAATTTATTCACTAAGCATTAATTAAGTGTATGCTATGCTTAAGTTACTGGCTGAGAGGAAAGGAAGAAGTAAATGTCAATTAAAAAAATGGACAAAAAGCTCACAGTCTACTTTGTGATGGGTGAGGGACTAAAAACCATTTATTGACCAGCTTACATGCTCATCTCATTTAATTCTTAGAATTTTATCAGCTAAGTATAAATATGCCTATTGGACACATGATGAAATTGAGGCTCAGAGAGGTGAAAGAGCTTAACCAAAGTCACATAGGTAGTTAAGTGGTAGAATCTGAATTCCAACTCACATCTGTCTCAATCTGAATATGGTACTCTTTCTATTATGCAGTAGGTGCCTTAATAGTGGAGACTATGAAAACAGAAAATTAGTATAATGCAGAACAAAATATTAAGATCATAAAAAATATATAAATAAAGTGCTATATTATGAGAATTCAGGGTGAGGGCAAGATAAAAGGATAGTGGGTATATTTTGGGCCACTTATTAATTTTGCCCATATTTATTGTATACTATGCCCTATGCACTATGCTAGGCACAAAATGCAACACCAATATACTATGCTCTAGATTTTAATATTATTTATTTAGTTTTGAGTTAATTAAAAACATTTTGATGCAGTGGTGGTTTGTGTGTGTGTGTTAAATTTTATTAAAAGCAAAAGGAATGCAGTTTGAGGAAGAATAGGTAACTGAGATTTTATATATATATATATTTATGTATACTACATATATATATGTGTACTACATATATATGTTGTATACAACATATATATGTGTGTACTACATATATATATGTTGTATACAACATATATATATGTGTACTACATACATATATATGTTGTATACATACATATATATATATATTTTTTTTCCTATGAAAATATACTAAGAAAGCAAATTTTCTCATCTTGAAGATTATTGACTATTGGCTGTGATCAGGGAAGGAAAATACTAGATGTAGGGGAGAATCAGCTGAGAATATATTGAAGTGATTTATTGAAAGTAGTTATTCTGGGAATAAGAAGCCACGAAAAGAGAAATGGCCATCTTGTCTCAAGAACGTAAAAAAAATCTCTATGTTTGCCCTAAGCAAAGAAGACGATCATGAGTGGTGCAGAGACTCCCTTTGGAAGTTAGCTATAGAGACTTCTGTGTGACAAAGTAATGCACAAGTGGCTTATTATTTTTCAAAAATACAAATTTATGAACCTCACTAGAATCAAGGATATTGATTGACTGTTTAACATTCTTAAATGGTTGGCTAATCTTTGTGTACCACATACTTGGAACTGTAGCTCTGTTGTTTCTGACACATCACTCAATCAGTATAATTTATAGGACAAGAGCAGCAACCAGCAGCTGCTGTAGTTAGACATGTGGGTGTTTCAGATGGAAATCCTTAAGTGCAGGTGACTTTTAAAATTTGATCTCAAATATGTTTTGTGTTGAAACTTGCAAATCTCATTAAACAAAATAAAAAATGTTCAAGTCTTTCATTTAACTGCAGAGTATTTTGAGGACCAGTAGAATTCCTCCCTATTCACTTCCTAGCTAACCGCATTTTAGTTTTCTTTCTAATGGAAAATAGAGCCCTCTCTTGTAACTTTTGCATTTTAACTCCTTGTCAATTCAGGAATATATATAAAGAGAAGACTATTTTCATATCAACACTCCCCCTCCCCAAGCAGTCTTCATCATTGGAAAGTTTCTAGTATATTTCAAATCATATTTTCCAGAAACAAAACTGAATCAGGAAATGCAAATTTCCAAAAATTCTTTAGGGAAACAACGTTACTTCATTTTTTTAAAGAAATCTTTTGATGTACAAGATGGCATTTGATACCAATAATAATAATAATAATAATAATAATTTTACTATGATGATCACTCTACTAATAGAATATATTGCATTAATAAAAATTAAAACTCCATGGGTATCATTTTCAGTGAGAGTTATTAGTGTATAATGTTGATTTTGATTATATATTTCAAATTTGTTAATGATCACTATTATTTTTATTGAAAAGATATTATTACATTAAATAAATTATCAAGCATTTAAAATTCACATATAATACTAGCATAAAATGGTACTTTTCATTATTATACATTTTACAATTATGTGTATTTTCTACATAGCTGCAATTATCCTAAATACCTTATTGCTTATTTTCTTCTTCACTCTTAATATTATATCAGGAATAGTGTTCAGTTTTCTACAGTTTTTAACAATTATTAGAATTTTAATGCATATTTAGTAGCTTACAGTGCTGATATGCCATAATTCATTAAGCTGCTTTCCTAGTCATGTGGGTTGCATCATAATTTTTACTGGTTTAAATAATACTACAGAGGATTTTGATGTTTCTTTTTTGATTTTAAGAATTCTTTCTCTTTTTTGAGAAGAAACAACAGTAAATTTATGTCTTTCATCTGTAGGAAATTATATTTAAATACATTGAAAAACTATAAAACTTCTAATCAGCAAAATGACAGACAATACCATTCAAGAGTTTTAATTTTATAAAATGTGTCTCACTTTGTCCTTTTACCAGTACTCTTCTTTTTACCCTTCCTTATAAGTATCTGAAGTGATAGAGGATACCATATCATACAAATGCCTTCTGTTTGATACATTCAAAATTTATTTTTCTTTTTTTAAAGCAGAATTCATGTATAAACATAGTACGTAGTACAGACTTCCATGGCAGCAGTTGGTCTGTATCAGTTTAACTCCCCACAAAGAATGTATCATCAGAGCTGATGCCTCACAAATTTACTTCCTTTGCATTCTGAAACAAGTGAACTTGATTCCTTTTTGTCACCTCCTCTCTCAGCCTCCAAATTCTTTCCTGCTTCTTGTAATTCATATTCATATTCTGGTGTGTGCGCTTCAAAAAGTACACTATCATCATCCAGATCATCTTTACTTATTCTACCCAACAGGCAGTTCTTGGAGGAAATGTCATCATCCACAAGGAACTTTGCTTTCTTCTTTCTCTTTTTCATTTGTGTCATCAACTTAGTCAACTGTCCCTGTTCTTGTGTTGGGCACGCTGGGCTCAACTTTCAAGTCTTTTCTCTTTCTTCCTTTTTGTATTCCATTATATGACTGTTGAGTGCCTCCTGATTGATTCTGTACAGATTTGAGAGTAAGGCAGATTCCATGCTGTCAGACCATAATGGACTGTCCAGTCTTAAGTTCCCTGAAATCATTTTGTATAAAGTCATCTTTTTAATTAGGAGATCCAAAATCAGCAATTGCCATAATGAATCCATCACTACAACAGCTGCATTTTCTTTGCCTTGAAAAAACACTATAGGTGGTACATTCCTTAAGGTCTGCTGGGACATCCGATGTTTATTCCAGCATTATTCACAACAGATAAGATATGGAAAAAACTCAAATGTCCCTCAAAAGATGAATGAATAAAAATGATATGGTACATATACACAGTGGAATATTATTCAGCCCTGAGAAAGGAGGATATCCTTCCATTTGCAACAAGATGGATGGACCTAGAGCATATTTTTAGGTGAGATAAGATAGACAAAGACAGTTACTGTATGAAATCACTTATATATGGAATCTGAAAAAGTTAAAACTGTAAAAAACAGATAGTAAAATGGTAGCTACCAGAGGATAGGGGGATGGGGATAAGTGTGATGGTGTTTAAGGGTAAAATTTGTGACAAGTAGTAAATAAACCATGGAGATCTTATGCACAGTATAATGAATATAGACAATAATATACTATAATTATGTAATGTGACAAATATTGCTACATCAACAATCATATTACAATATATACATGTATCAAAGTAACATGGCACATCTTAAACTTACACAATGTTACATGCCAAATTTATTCGATTAAAAATAAAAGGGGCTTCCCTGGTGGCGCAGTGGTTGAGAGTCCACCTGCCAATGCAGGGGACACGGGTTTGTGCCCCAGTCCAGGAAGATCCCACATGCCGCGGAGTGGCTGGGCCCATGAGCCATGGCCACTGAGCCTGTGCGTCGGGAGCCTGTGCTCTGCAATGGGAGAGGTCACAATGGTGAGAGGCCTGTGTACAGCAAAAAAAATAAATAAAATAAATAAATAAATAAAAGATGTCTCATATGTGCATTATGTTCTTGTAACATGGCTTCTATGTACTCCTGAAAAAGTTTTATCCTATATACTCCATATACTGAGAATTCTTGGAAAGTTCCATGTTTGGTTCATAGATCTTAGTTCACTTCAGAGGTACACAGCAAATCTGTCAGTGCTTTATAAAGAAAGCTGTTCAGTGTTCTTAGGTGCACATGGTTTTCCTTCTTCTTTTTTTTGTTTTGTTTGTTTGTTTTTGAGGCATTCTTCATTAGGAATTCCAACTTGGGTGGTTTGTAAGTAAAGTAGGATCCCAAGGAAGGATATTCATATCAATTTTCCTTCCTGAGGCAAGTTTCTTGAGCAAGTTCTTGTTGCTATGGGATACAGAGAAGCCATGTTGAAGCCTTTCAGCAGTGCCCAGAGCCCTGCTCAGGGCCCCCTAGCACTGTGGATAGTTGCCCACATGACTACCTTAATGCCACCTCCTCACTGCCATCTACATGCCACCTGGTCCAGGGCCAGGATGCTGGAGGCATCTGTAGGAGTGTGGAGCAGTGTGTGGGCAGGATGCACACAGGACATGGAGTGGATGAAGCATAGGTAGAAGAATTATTTCTTGAGAATAAAGTCCTAGGAGTGGAATTACTAAGTCAATTTTAACATAATTACGGCCCTTGCTTCAAAGGTTTTACCAATTAAATTAGTCAACAGAAATAAGTTGCTACATTAGTTTCATTTCATTCTTGTCTAAATCAGGCATTGTTATTACTTTTCTAGCTGTTGCTATTTTAGTTTTTGTAGTTCACTCAGTGTAAATTTACTGAGCTTCTTTTGTATGCCAGGCACTATGCTAGTTTCTGGGAATACAAATATGAATAAGACTATATGTCTACCCTGGAATAAGTTATGATCTACCAAAAATGACAGTTGTAAAAATAAATTTACAAAAATTACTGTTATGAGAGTATGAAAAATGTATATTTGACCACCACAGACAAAGCAATTAACCTCACTTATGGTAGGTATGGAAGACTTCATAATAAGGAAACACTCTTTGATTTGGATATTGAAGGTAGAATGATGCCAGCAAAGAAAGGGGACTTCTTTAACCATCAGAAGGAATGTTAAATCAAAGGCATACAGTTACCAAAAATCATGTAACAGGAGTATAGGGTGCATATGGGAGAGTAGCAGATTGCTGAGACTGTAAAGATTGTTTGAAAACAGATTGTGAAGGCCTGTGATAAGTTAAAGAGATTTACTTCAATCTTTGGAAAGGGGAGGAACCACAAAGTTTTTAATTTGGGTTACAAAGATGATATTATCTTATTAGAAATATGCAATGTCCTCTATATGAAAGATGAGATGGAGTGGAAAAAGACTGGTTTAAGGAAGATTATGAGTGTTCCCAAATACGTAAAAAATGAGGATTGAGAGAAAAGACCAGATTTGAAATATTGGTTATGTAGAATCAAGAAGATTTTGTGATCAACTGGATTTCAGAGTGGAAGCAGATATTACCCGAGTTTCTGGCTTGGAAGCCTGAGTGAATAGGGATGTCATTAACTGAGAACAAGAATAGAATAGGCAGGAGACTTATAATTCCAAATATGATGGAGTATTTTGTAGCAGACTAATATTCCTGCTATGAAAAAATAGAAAACTGGATATAATACAAAACCATCTGTTTAAAAACATCAGAGAGTTGCTGAGCCAACTGAGGGGAAACAAGGAACCTCAGAGAGGTAAGCATACATTCTGTGAGTCACTTTTTCCTCAGGGCATTTTTCAAATCTTACTGTAAAGAAAGAGGCTGAGAATCAGATCAGAGGGATATAGCTAAGAGGTAGAGAAGCTAAACAAAGTTTCAGACAACCTCACAGGTCTGGAGAGTGAAAAATTAGAGTTCAGGGATACCAAGTCAGCCAGAACTTGAGGGGCCCAGAATCCAGAGAGAAGTGTAAGAACAGAAAAGTGAGTCTGACACTCTAGAATTTCCCTTTGAGGTATTCATTAAATTCTTAACCTATGCAAGGTCAGAGGCTAAGAAACTAAACAGAAAACCTCTGAAAAGCAGAGTGAAGTTTTTGGTATCCTTAGAGAACTAAAGTGACCAAAAGTAATACAGGACTTGCCAAGGAGGAAGGACCCTAGTAAACACTCCAGACTTTCACTTTGGACCCCTGGAGGACTATTCCCTGGGAATAGAAGTAAAATTGAGGTAGTCTAAACTTATAAAAACCGTCACCCCAATTTCAAGCTGGCTCAGTCCCTAATTTGATTAACATGACTTGCCTCCATTTTATCTGCCTACCAGTATATAATGTGAATTTTCTCTGGAAATATAAAACAGGATCCAGAGCCTCTGTAATTTTTATTTACAATATCTGGCATTTGACCAAAAATTACTAAGTATGCCAAGAAACAGAATGAAGAGAAAAAATAATAGAAACAGATTCATCCTCATTTTTGGAGTTATCAGACATGGACATGAAATAATGGTGGTTAATGTGTTTCAGAATATAGATGACAAGATGGAGACTTTTATCAGAGAGAAGGAATCATACAATAATAAAATGGTAATTATAGATCTGAAAAATGTAATAATTAAAGTAAATGCCTAACAAGATAAGTTTAATAGCAGATTAGATTCAGCAGAATATAGAATTAATGAAATAGAAGATAGTCATATGAAATAGGCAGACTGAAACACAGAGAGCAAAAAAGGTGAAACATAGAAATGAGCATAAGAGATTTATTGGACGTGGTGAAATGACTAATATACTTGCAGTTGGAATCTTGGAAGAGAAAGAGAGAACAGGTCAGAAGTAATATTTGAAAAAATAATGGCTAAGAATTTTCTAAAATCAAAAGAAGATATCAAGACACAAATTTAATAAGCTCTATAAGCCCAAAGCAGATGGATTAGAAAGGAAAACACACTTAGACATATACCATAGTGAAATTGCTAAAAATAAAAGCATCAAAATATCCAGGAAAAAATTATCTTCAAGTGAGAAAGCATAATACTGACAAGTGACTTAAAAGAAATAGGGAAGCCAGAATACAGGAAAATGACATAAAGTGTTCAAAAGAAAATAATGGCCAAGCTAGAATCCTATATTTAGCAAATATATCCTTAAAATACGAGGAAAAATACATTTTTAGACAAACAGATCATTTATTGTCAAATGACTCTCCCTAAAAGCAATAGCAGAGACTTCTTCAGGTAAAGTGAAAATGATCCAAGATAAAAAATGGAAGGAAGTTGAAAAAAGAAGAGTAACAGAAAGGATAAGTGGATGGATAATTATCAATGAATATTGATTGTAAAGAACAATAAGAATAATGTCATTTTGAAAAAGGAATTCAGCACACTGGCAGGGAACTGAAATCTGCTACTCAGGGATAAGTGGGAGCTGTGCCTGGTGAATTTGATACGAAGACTTGTGGGCCTACTAAGGAGGGGGATTTGCCATTGGGTCACTTGAGGCCCTCCCAGTTTTCCCCCATGTCAAGGCAGCACATAATGTTGGTCATTTATTTTAGGCCATATGCTGCAATTGACCTCTGGATGCCTTCTTATCAATTTAAACTTTGTTGTTGACTAAGTCTTTGAGGAGTAGGATGAGGATGTTAAGTAGGCACTTGACCAAGAGGTAGAGGGCTACAATGTAAGCTGGTCATAAAAAAATGAACTTGATAGTCAATGAAAGCAAGTGATGGCCATGTGTGGCATTGGTGTTGGGAGCTGTAAATTTAGCCTAGTTAATGCTTCTGGCAATAGTGACACCCAGCAGGGAAGTACAGCCATTATTTTATAATAACTTTAAATGGAATACAATCTATAAAAGTATCACTATGTTGTACATTTGAAACTAATATATTGTAAATCAACTATACTTCAATTAAAAAAAAATTAAAAATAAATAATAATGACATCGAGTTAGGGGCCCATTTGCAACTTTGTAACTTAAACAGGAGTGCTTTTAGGAGCTCATTAAACCAGCTGCTGGGTCCTGCAGGAGAGGTGGAAGTTCCATTGAACACCTTCTTCAAGAACACAGCACTGGGGCTTCTCTGGTGGAGCAGTGGTTGAGAGTCTGCCTGCTGATGCAGGGGACACGGGTTCATGCCCTGGTCCGGGAGGATACCACGTGCTGCAGAGCGGCTGGGCCCGTGAGCCATGGCTGCTGAGCCTGCGTGTCCAGAGCCTGTGCTCCACAACGGGAGAGGCCAAAACAGTGAGAGGCCTGCGTAACGCAAAACAAACAAACAAACAAAAAAACAAAACAAAAATAAAAGAGCACAGCACTGTGTGCTATGAGAATTGAAATGAATGCCTTGGTCATTATGAATAATCGCTGCAACTTCATAGGAATAATGAGTATCCTGGTGAGATTTTGTATTATGGCCTTTGTATTATATTTATAGAAGCATCTGTCAGCTTGATTTATATTTTGGGTGTTGTGAGGCAAGAAATTTTCTTAATCCAAACAGGATATATCAGTTTCCTGGGGGGTTATAACAAAGTACAGCAAACTGGATGACTTAAAACAACAGAAATTTATTCTTGCACAGATCTCTAGGCTAGAAGTCTGAAATCGAGGCTGGACTGTGCTCTGAAACCTCCAGGGGAGGATCGTTTCTTGCCTCTTCCTACTCTGGTGGCCCCAGGTGTTCCTTGGCTTGTGGCAACATACCTCTCATCTCTGCCTGTATCTTCACATTGCATTCTCCTTGTGTCTTTGTGTCCTCACATGGCTGTATTCTTGTAAGGACATCAGTTATATTGGATTAGAAGCCCACCTTATTCCACTAGGGCATTATCTTAACCAGTTATGTCTATGATGATCCTATTTCCAAATGAAGTCACATTCTGACATACTAGGGGTTAGGGTATCAACATGGTTTTTCTAGGGGATACAATTCAACCCATAACAGAAGATAAATATTAGGCAATGTTTCAATGGTTTTTGAAAATGTAAAGATGGGTCTAATTATTGGCAAGGGCACCAGTGCTAAGATGACTGCCTGAAGTTCAATTAAGTATACTAACTTGGGGTCCCATCCTTGATCAGAAACATACTGGTTAAAAAATGAAAACCAGAAATTCTCCACCAAGCTCCATTATGCAAAATTGTGGCTATGACATCTGTAAAGTGTACTGGCATTCACTCAGTTGATCCCAAGGGGCTTTTCAGATAGCCAAGAAAACTGGGAGAGGGGTGAAATCCTCTAGCATCATGGCGAGGGACTGAGGACAGGGGAGGCCACTGCCTCCTGCATTTGGGATATTCCAGAGGGCCCAGGTTTGGTTCAGTTCTGTAGAAAGGAGACCTTGATAGCGATGCCAAGCTTGCAGGGTGCTGCTCCCATGATCCAAGACATAATGGAGAGCTGAACACAGAGGGCCACAGGATGATAGTCTGTATGATCCTCTATTTTCAGGAAGGCCAAGTATGTGGCCACTAATTACTGCTGTAATTATGTAGAGTATGGGGCTGAAGAGAGCAATCTCTTGCATCAGAAGCCCAGGGTCCACTCATGAGGCATGAGAGGAGGTTGCTAAAGCCTCTATAGTGGGTCTCTACAGTGCCCTCTGAGGGCATTAATGGGGATGCCTATAACACTGTAATTTGAACAGATTCTAAAGCCTTTTGTTGGAGGAGGCACCATTCAAAGAGGGATGATTTGCAAGTAACACGATAAATGGGCTTAAGTAAAATTTGTAAATGAGGAATAATATGTTGCCTCCAGATCTCAAAAAGGCCTAAAAGTTATTGGGCTTATATTAATATTGTGGGTGCTAAGAGATTCAATAAGCTGTTTCTTGATGGTGGCAGCCCTTGGTTTACTGAATAATTTTCAGGAGTTTAATGAATGGAGTCAGTTACTTCAATAATATTGTATATGGGGACCTTAATAGATGTGACCTTAATAGAATTAGGTTACAGTAATCTACTGTGAGGCACTATTCAATCTTTCCAGATTTCTGAATAGGACAAATTGGGATGTTAGATGGAGAAGCAGTGAGGATAATCATTCCTTCATTAATTAGGTCTTTTATAGGTTTCCATCCTTAAAGGTCCTCTTGTAATTTACTTTGGGCCATATTAACTATTTTAAATGCAGGGTGGAGTGTCAGTGTCCCATTTTGTCGAGCAAATTTGTACGTGACAAAGATTTAATTTTAATGTATTACTCATTGGGTCAGAGCGGTCATGCCTACTGTGGGATTTTTTTAGGGTAATGACATTGGGGCTTTTGGTGAGACAATAATTCTTACAGTTAAGTGAGGCATAACTAGTTGTCCTCTATTTTACATGTAGATATTCCCCTAAGGTTATAAGGAATGACATGTTTAAATTTAGTGGAATCCCCAGGTGAAATGGTATTTGAGCCCTGGTATTAAGGCCATGAAGGTTTGCCAATTAGTGCATTTCAACAGATGTTAAAAGTTAATTCAGAACCTATGTTGTAGAGGTACAAAACCCATTCAGTGCCCTTTTATATTTTTTATGAATAACTAATTTTAGTAAACTTTAGATTACCAATTGGGTGAAAATGTAAATCTTTGTTTCACATTTTTTTGTTTGCTTCCTTTCCCTGTATCCAGGTTTCTTTCTTTTCCTTTCCCTCTTTTCCTTCTGAGATACAGTAAGACATATATATTTGGTCTTTGTTACTGGTTCCTGGCATACAACTAAAATCTTTGGAATCTCCAGAGTGATAAAAGGGTCTTTTGTATGCTAATGAGATGACTGGTGGTTGGGGGCCCTAGATCAGATGGGGGTTGATTGCCAGAAAGACCAAGGTATGATTAGAGGCTTGGATCTTTGAGCCCCACTCCATGACTTTGAGAGAGTGGAGAGGGGCTGAAGATTTTTAATCACCAATGGCCATTTATTTAATCAATCATGCCTACATAATAAAACCTCTATAAAACCCTAAATGAAAGGGTTTGGAGAGCTTCCAGGTTGGTGAACAAATCAAAGTGGTGGGAACGTGACAAGCCTGGAGAAGGAATGGAAGCTCTACACCCCTTCTCTCATACCTTGCCCTATGTATCCCTTCCATTTTGCTGTTTTTGAGTTGTATCCCTTATAATAAACTAGTAATAGTAAATGTTTTCCTGAATCTTGTGAGCCATTCTAGCAAATTATCAAATCTGAGGAAGGGGTTGTGGGAATCCCCAATTTACATCTGGTTGGTCAGAAGTACAGATGGCAACCTGGGACCTATGACTGGCATCCAAAGCAGGGGAAGTCTTGGGGGACTGAGCTCTTAACCTGTGGGGTCTGTACTAACTCTGGGTAGTTAGTGTCAGAATTGAATTGAACTGTAGGACACCCAGCTGGTGTCAAAATTGGTTGGTGTGGGAAAAAATTCCTCACATATTTGGTGCCATAGATGTTGTGAAGTAGAAAATGTTCCCCTCCCTCTCTTCTTCCTTCCTTCTTTTCCTCCCAGGTGTGAGATCCCAGTGACCTGCCTCATAGGTGGCCACTTTTCCCTCCAGGGAATAACCAGTCAATCTCTCCAGAGTTGGGGTCCATATCCATTAAGTTAATTTTGTCTATGGTTTGGATGAGACCGGCAAGTCCCATCTCCCTCTCTTCTCCTTCTGGGATACCCATTATCCTTATGTTGTCTTTTCTAATAGAGTCAGATAGTTCCCATAGAGTTTCTTTATTTTTAAAAAATCTTAGTTCTCTCTCCTTTTATACCTAAATCATTTCTAGATTTCTATCTGTAAGCTTGCTAATTCTCTCTTCCATATGGTCTGCTCTAGTTCCATTGCTTTCTAATGCATTCTTCATCTCATTTATTATTATTTATTATTATTATCTTCAGTTCCAGAATTTCTGTTTGGTTCTTTTTTAGTTTCAATCTCTTTGGTAAAGTTTCCTTCTGTTCATTAATTTTATTCCCAAGCTCACTGAACTGCTTTTCTGAGTCTTCTTGTAGCTCATTGAGTTTCTTCATGACAGCTGGTTTGCATTCTGTATCAGATCACAGTCTTCCATGACTTTAACTTTGGTTTCTGCAGGATTGTCATTTTCTTTTTGTGATACTACATTATCATGGTGTTTTATGGTGCTTGATGAGTTGTTTCTCTGCCAGTACTTTTTTTTTTTTAACATCTTTATTGGAGTATAATAGCTTTACAGTTGTGTGTTAGTTTCTGCTTTATAACAAAGTGAATCAGTTATACATGTACATATATCCCCATATCTCTTCCCTCTTGTATCTCCCTCCCTCCTACCCTCCCTATCCCACCCCTCTAGGTGGTCACAAAGCACCGATCTGATCTCCCTGTGCTATGCAGCTGCTTCCCACTAGCTATCTATTTTACATTTGGTAGTGTATATATGTCCATGCCACTCGTTTGAAGTAGTGAACATCTTTCTTATTTAGGCAAAACCTTGTTTATTTACTTTGATTCTAACAGTTCAACAAGTTGGTAATTAGAGGCTCTTTGTCTTGTTTTGTTTTTCAATAGGTGGCACTATAGCAAAAGTTTTTGGTTTCTCTTACCTGAGCTGCCTCTGTGTATATTTGAGAATCGGCACTTTCCACCCTCTACTGCCTCTGCAAGAGGCGTCACTAGTACCCTCTTCATCACTGCCTGTGCCTCCAGTGTCACCGGTGCCTTGCTACTGTCAGTATTGCTGCTGTTGCTGGTGTCGCCACCCTGGGTACTAGGATAGCTGGTGCCACCACTGGGTCTGGGGTTGCTTGGGTCACAGGCACCACTGCTGTGGGGGAGAGGGAGGGGTTAGGGGTCTGGGACTTCAAAGGAAAGGAAAACAGTTGGAAGATGGAAAGAGCAAATGTTTGGTAGACAAATCTTTGTGATACCATGCAGATAACTTTTTCTGATGTATTGGGTTGGCCAAAAAGTTCATTCGGTTATAAGTAAAAATAAAACACATTTTTTCATTTTCATAAAGAACTTTACTGAACAAAGTATTTACTAACTGAATGATCTTTTTTGGTCAACCACATAAAAAGTTAATCTCTGGTAATAACTCTCTTCCTAGTATGGCTCCCCATCCAAATTATTTTAGGCAGTTATGAGAGAGGTTTAAACAAACAAACAAACAAAAAACTATTCCTGAGTCTGTTAGGCCTTGATTGCTTTCAGCTCAAAATAATACACATGCCAAAGTGGCATATTTTGTGGTCACGTGTTCTGCAACCCCTCACTATTCAGTTATCTCACCACCATTTATTAAACAATCTCTAAACAGCCCTTGTTTTGTAATGCTTAGTTTATCATGTAATATTATGATTTATAATAAGAAATATATATATTTGGTCCTCGTCCTTATTTCTGGCACAGAGCTAGTAAAATCCTTGGAGTTTCCTAAATGATGAGAGCAAAAAAAGATGTCCTTCATTATGTTGATGAGATGACTTTTGGAAAGCACCTAAAGATGGAGGCTGGTTGCCAGGAGAACCAACCAAGTGATTAGAGGGTTGGAACTTTCAGTCCCACGTCACCCCCCTGACCTCCTGGGAGGAAGGAGGACCTGGAAATTGAGTTCAGTTATTAGTGATCAAGGGTTAAATCAATTATGCCTATGTAATGAAGCCTCCATAGAAACTCAAAAGAAGGAGGTTCGAGAGCTTCTGGGTTTATGAACACGTGGGGATTTGGGGAGAGTAGTGTGCTCAGATACAGCATGCAAGCTCCATGCCCTTTCCCCAAACCTTGCCCTATGCATCTCTTCCATCTGACTGTTTCTTAGTTATATCCTTTTATAATAAACCAGTAATCTAGTAAGTAAAATATCTCTTGAGTTTTGTGAGTCATTCTAGCAAATTAATCTAACCCAGGGAGGAAATGTTACAACCTGGACTTGCATCTGGCATCTGAAGTGGTGGGGGGGCAGCCTTGTAGGACTGAGCCCTTAACCTGTTATAGTGTCAGAATTGAGTCAAATTGTAGGACACCCAATTGGTGTCAGATAGTTGCTTCGAATTGGGTGCAGAACCTTTAATCATATATTGCTTTTATATATGACTGTATCTATTTATGGGCTTTTTATTCTGTTCCATCGAACTGTATCTCTGTTTCTGCCCCAGGATGAATTCTATTTCTTGATATTTTAAAAAATGTAAAAGAAATGTTTTAAAATACAAAAGGGCTGTAACTCCAGTCCTCACTTCAACCAGAGTGTCTTTTATTCTCAGTGTCTTTGTATATTCTTATCATGTATTTTTCCATATAAATTTGAAAATCATTTCACAGACTCATCCTGTCTCTGGATCTGACCCTGGTATGATTTTTATGGTAATTATATTAAACATATAAAATAATTTGGAGTATATAACATATTTTTACTTCATCTTCTCACTCAAGACACTCCATTTATGAATTTATAAGGTTTTAGAGTACATTTGAAGTTACATTTTGTGAAGATCTAATACATATCTCTTTAAGTTCATTCCTAAGAACTGTTATCATTATTAATAAAGTCTCATGGTTCTTTATGCTTTTTAGCTGGGTAGTGCTGGTAGACAAGAATGCTCTTGACTTTTCAACATTTATCTTATACATGACCACATTTTAAAAAAATACTTTCTTTTTAAAGAGCAGTTTTAGGTTTACAACAAAATTGAGAGGGAGGTACAGAGATTTCCTGTATGTCCCCTGCCCTCACATATGTATAGCTCCCCCCATTATCAACATCACTAAGCATAAGTTACATGTTTTCATTAAGGATTAATACATCATAATCACCATAAAGAGTTCACTCTTGATGTTGTACTTCTATGGGTTTGGACAAATGTATAATGGCATATAACCATCATTATAATATCATACAGAATATTTCCATTGCCCTAAAAGTCCTCTGTGCTCTGCCTATTCATCTCTGACTTCTAGTCACCCATGGCAACTACTGATCTTTTTATTGTCCCCATAGTTTTGTTTTTTCCAGAACGTCATATAGTTGGATTCATACAGTATGTAGTCTTTTATTTATTTATTTATTTATTTATTTATTTATTATTTTTTATGTTTTTGCGGTACGTGGGCCTCTCACTGTTGTGGCCTCTCCCGTTGTGGAGCACAAGCTCTGGATGTGCAGGCCCAGCAGCCATGGCCCACAGGCCCAGTTGCTCCGTGGCATGTGGGATCCTCCCGTACCGGGGCATGAACCCGGGTACCCTGCATCAGCAGGCGGACCCTCAACCACTGCATCACAAGGGAAGCCCAGTATGTCGTCTTTTTAAATTGGCTTCTTTCACTTAGTAATATGCATTTAAGTTTCCTCCCTGTCTTTATTTATTTATTTATTTATTTATTTATTTATTTATTTAATCTTTGGCTGCGTTGGGTCTTCGTTGCTATGCATGGGCTTTCTCTAGTTGTGGCGAGTGGGGGTTACTCTTCGTTGTGATGCATGGGCTTCTCATTACAGTGGCTTCTCTTGTTGCAGAGCATGGGCTCTAGGCATGTGGGCTTCAGTAGTTGTGGCATGCAGGCTCAGTAGTTGTGACTCACAGGCTCTAGAGCACAGGCTCAGTAGTTGTGCATGGGCTTAGTTGCTCCATGGCATGTGAGATCTTTCCAGACCAGGGCTCGAACCTGTGTCCCCTGCATTGGCAGGCAGATTTTTAACCACTGCACAACCAGGGAAGTCCCCCTCCATGTCTTTTCATGGCTTGATAGTGACTTTTATTTTAGTGCCAAATAATAATCCATCGTCTGGATGTACTACAGTTAATTTATGCATTCACCTACTGAAGGACATCTTGGTTGCTTCCACGTTTTGGCAAATATAAACAAAGCTGCTGTAACCATCCCAAGGGGCACAATTGCTGGATCTTGTGGTAAGCGTGTATTGAGTTTTGGGAGAAACCACCACACTGCCTTCCAAAGTGGCTATACCATTCTACATTTTCACTAGCAATGAATGACAGTTCCTATTGCTCCACGGTTAGCATTTAGTGTTGTCAATGTTTAAGATTTTTGCCATTCTAATAGGTGTGTAATGGTGTCTCATTTTAATTTCCATATCCCTGAAGACATATGATATGGCATCTTTTGATATGTTTATTTGCTACCTCTATCTTCTTTGATGAGGTGTCTGTTAAGGTCTTTGGTCCATTGTTTAATCAGGTTGGTTGTTTTCTTATTGGTAACTTTTAGGAGTTCTTTGTATATTTTGAATAACAGCACTTTATCAGATGTGTCTTTTACAAATATTTTCTCCCAGTCTGTGGCTTGTCATTCTCTTGACATTGTCTTTTGGAGGGCAGAGGTTTTTAATTTTAATGAAGTCCACCTTATCAATTATTTCCTTCATGGATTGCATCTTTGGTGTTGTATCATCATACCCTAGGTCATCTAGATTTTCTCCTAAGTTATCTTCTAGGGCTCTATAGTTTTGCATTTTACATTAAGGTATATGATCCATTTTGAGTTCATTTTTGTGAAGGGTGCATGGGCAGTTGTTTCACTACCATTTATTGAAGAGACTGTCTTTGTTCCATTTTATTGCTTTTGCTCCTTTGTCAAAGATCAATTGACTATATTTATGGGGGTCTAGTTCTGGGTTCTTTTCTGATCCATTGATCTATTTATTTTTTTCACCAATACCACACTGTATTGATTACTGAAGCTTTAGAGTAAGTCTTGAAGTTGTATAGCATCAGTCCTCCAACTTCGTGCTTCTCATTCAATACTATTGTGAGTCTTTTGCCGCTCCATATAAACTTTAGAATCAGTTTGTAAATATCCATAAAGTAACTTGCTAGGATTTTGATTGGGATTGCATTCAATCTATAGATCAATTTGGGAAGAACTGACATCTTGACTATATTGATTCTTCCTATCCATGAACATGGAATATCTCTAAATTTACAAAGTTCTTCTTTGATTCCATTCATCAGAGCTTTGTAGTTTTCCTTATATAGATCTTGTATATATTTTATTAGACTTATACCTAAGATTTTCACTTTTTTGGATGCTAATGTAAATGGTATTGTGTTTTAATTTCAAACTCCACTTGTTCATTGTTGATATATAGGAAAGAAATTGACTTTTGTATATTAATCTTGCACCTTGCAAACTTGTTATAATTGCTTATTAGTTTCAGGAGTTTTTTTGTCAAGTTTTCAGATTTTCTATGTAGATGATCATGTCATCAGCAAACATAGACAGTTTTATATCTTCTTTCCCAATTTGCATACCTTTTATTTCCTTTTCTTGCCATGTTGCATTAGCAAGGACATCTAGTACAATGTTGAAAAGGAGATGAGAGCGGGGACATCCTTGCCTTGTTCCTGATCTTAGTGGAAAAGTAGTTTCTCATAATTATATATTAGCTGTAGGGCTTTTGTAGATAGTCTTTATCAAGCTGAGAATGTTCCCCTCTATTTTTGATTTGCTAAGAGTTTTTATCATGAATGGCAGTTGGATTTTGTCAAATGCTTTTCCTGCATCTATTAATATAACCATGCGAGTTCTCCATTTTAGGCTGTTGATGTAATAGATTATATTATTTGATTTTCAAATGTTGAACTAGCCTTCAATATCTGGGAAAGAATCCCACTTAGTCATTGTGCATAATTCTTCTTATACTTTTTTGGATTTGATCTGCTAATATTTTGTTGAGGGTATTTCCAACTGTGTTCATGATATATTGGTTTGTAGTACTCTTTTCTTGTAATGACTTTGTCTGGTTTTAATATTAAGGTAATACTGGCCACATAAAATGAGTTAGAAATTTTTCCTTCTGGTTTTATCCTCTGAAAGAGATTGTAGCTAATTGGCATAATTTCTTACTTAATTGTTTGGTACAATTCATTAGTAATCCCATCTGGGTCTGATACTTTCTGTCTGAGAAGGTTATTATTTATTGGTTCAGTTTTATTAATGGATATAGGCTTAGTCTGATCATCTCTTTTTGTGTGAATTTTGGCAGATTGTGTATTTCATAGAATTAATAAGTTTCATCTAGGTTATCAAAGTTGTGGGCATAGAGTTGTTTGAACTATTCTTTTTTTTTTTTTTTTTTTTTTTTTTTTGCGGTACGTGGGCCTCTCATTGTTGTGGCCTCTCCCGGTGCGGAACACAGGCTCCAGACATGCAGGCTCAGCGGCCATGGCTCACGGGCCCAGCCACTCCATGGCATGTGGGATCTTCCTGGACCGGGACCCGAACCCGTGTCCCCTGCATCGACAGGCGGACACTCAACCACTGCGCCACCAGGGAAGCCCTGAACTATTCTTTTATTATCTTTTTATTTTTTTATTTTTTTTATTTTTTTATTTTTTGCTTTATAACAAATTTAATCAGTTATACATATACATATGTTCCCATATCCCCTCCCTTTTGCGTCTCCCTCCCACGCTTCCGATACCACCCCTCCAGGCGGTCACAAAGCACCGAGCTGATCTCCCTGTGCTATGTGGCTGCTTCCCACTAGCTATCTATCTTACGTTTGGTAGTGTATATATGTCCATGCCGCTCTTTCACTTTGTCACAGCTTACCCTTCCCCCTCCCCATATCCTCAAGTCCATACTCTAGTAGGTCTGTGTCTGTATTCCTGTCTTACCCCTATGTTCTTCATGACTTTTTTTTTCTTAAATTCCATATATATGTGTTAGCATACAGTATTTGTCTTTCTCTTTCTGACTTACTTCACTCTGTATGACAGACTCTAGGTCTATCCACCTCATTACAAATAGCTCAATTTCATTTCTTTTTATGGCTGAGTAATATTCCATTGTATATATGTGCCACATCTTCTTTACCCATTCATCCGATGATGGACACTTAGGTTGTTTCCATCTCCGGGCTATTGTAAATAGGGCTGCTATGAACATTTTGGTACATGTCTCTTTTTGAATTATGGTTTTCTCAGGGTATATGCCCAGTAGTGGGATTGCTGGGTCATATGGTAGTTCTATTTGTAGTTTTTTAAGGAACCTCCATACCGTTCTCCATAGCGGCTGTACCAATTCACATTCCCACCAGCAGTGCAAGAGTGTTCCTTTTTTTCCACTCCCTCTCCAGCATTTATTGTTTCTAGATTTTTTGATGATGGCCATTCTGACTGGTGTGAGATGATATCTCATTGTAGTTTTGATTTGCATTTCTCTAATGAGAAAAGATGTTGAGCATCCTTTCATGTGTTTGTTGGTAGTTGGTATATCTTCTGTGGAGAAATGTCTATTTAGGTCTTCTGCCCATTTTTGGATTGGGTTGTTTGTTTTTTTGTTATTGAGCTGCATGAGCTGCTTATAAATTTTGGAGATTAATCCTTTGTCAGTTGCTTCATTTGCAAATATTTTCTCCCATTCTGAGGGTTGTCTTTTGGTCTTGTTTATGGTTTCCTTTGTTGTGCAAAAGCTTTTAAGTTTCATTAGGTCCCATGTGTTTATTTTTGTCTTTATTGCCATTTCTCTAGGAGGTGGGTCAAAAAGGATCTTGCTGTGATTTATGTCATAGAATGTTCTGCGTATGTTTTCCTCTAAGAGTTTGATAGCTTCTGGCCTTACATTTAGGTCTTTAATCCATTTTGAGCTTATTTTTGTGTATGGTGTTAGGGAGTGATCTAATCTCATGCATTTACATGTCCTTGTCCAGTTTTCCCAGCACCACTTATTGAAGAGACTGTCCTTTCTCCACTGTACATTCTTGCCTCCTTTATCAAAGATAAGGTGACCATATGTCCGTGGGTTTATCTCTGGGCTTTCTATCCTGTTCCATTGATCTATCTTTCTGTTTTTGTGCCAGTACCATACTGTCTTGATTACTGTAGCTTTGTAGAATAGTCTGAAGTCAGGGAGCCTGATTCCTCCAGCTCCATTTTTCGTTCTCAAGATTGCTTTGGCTATTCGGGGTCTTTTGTGTTTCCATACAAATTGTGAAATTTTTTGCTCTAGTTCTGTGAAAACTGACAGTGGTAGTTTGATAGGGTTGCATTGAATCTGTAGATTGCTTTGGGTAGTAGAGTTATTTTCACAATGTTGATTCTTCCAATCCAAGAACATGGTACATCTCTCCATCTATTTGTATCATCTTTAATTTCTTTCATCAGTGTCTTATAATTTTCTGCATACAGGTCTTTTGTCTCCTTAGGTAGGTTTATTCCTAGATATTTTATTCTTTTTGATGCAATGGTAAATGGGGGTGTTTCCTTGATTTCACTTTCAGATTTTTCATCATTAGTATATAGGAATGCCAGAGATTTCTGTGCATTAATTTTGTATCCTGCAGCTTTACCAAATTCATTGATTAGCTCTAGTAGTTTTCTGGTAGCATCTTTAGGATTCTCTATGTATAGTATCATATAATCTGCAAACAGTGACAGCTTTACTTCTTCTTTTCCAATTTGGATTCCTTTTATTTCCTTTTCTTCTCTGATTGCTGTGGCTAAAACTTCCAAAACTATGTGGAATAAGAGTGGTGAGAGTGGGCAACCTTGTCTTGTTCCTGATCTTAGTGGAAATGGTTTCAGTTTTTCACCATTGAGGACGATGCTGGCTGTGGGTTTGTCATATATGGCCTTTATTATGTTGAGGAAAGTTCCCTCTATGCCTACTTTCTGCAGGGTTTTTATCATAAATGGGTGTTGAATTTTGTCGAAAGCTTTCTCTGCATCTATTGAGATGATCATATGGTTTTTCTCCTTCAATTTGTTAATATGGTGTATCACGTTGATTGATTTGCGTATATTGAAGAATCCTTGCATTCCTGGAATAAACCCCACTTGATCATGGTGTATGATCCTTTTAATGTGCTGTTGGATTCTGTTTGCTAGTATTTTGTTGAGGATTTTTGCATCTATGTTCATCAGTGATATTGGCCTCTAGTTTTCTTTCTTTGTGACATGCTTGTCTGGTTTTGATATCAAGGTGATGGTGGCCTCGTAGAATGAGTTTGGGAGTGTTCCTCCCTCTGCTATATTTTGGAAGAGTTTGAGAAGGATAGGTGTTAGCTCTTCTCTAAATGCTTGATAGAATTCGCCTGTGAAGCCATCTGGTCCTGGGCTTTTGTTTGTTGGAAGATTTTTTATCACAGTTTCAATTTCAGTGCTTGTGATTGGTCTGTTCATATTTTCTATTTCTTCCTGATTCAGTCTTGGCAGGTTGTCCATTTCTATGAATTTGTCCGTTTCATCCACGTTTTCCATTTTATTGGCATAGAGTTGCTTGTAGTAATCTCTCATGATCTTTTGTATTTCTGCAGTGTCAGTTGTTACTTCTCCTTTTTCATTTCTAATTCTATTGATTTGAGTCTTCTCCCTTTTTTTCTTGATGAGTCTGGCTAATGGTTTATCAATTTTGTTTATCTTCTCAAAGAACCAGCTTTTAGTTTTATTGATCTTTGCTATCGTTTCCTTCATTTCTTTTGCATTTATTTCTTATCTGATCTTTATGATTTCTTTCCTTCTGCTAACTTTGGAATGTTTTTGTTCTTCTTTCTCTAATTGCTTTAGGTGCAAGGTTAGGTTGTTTATTCGAGATGTTTCCTGTTTCTTAAGGTGGGATTGTATTGCTATAAACTTCACTCTTAGAACTGTTTTTGCTGCATCCCATAGGTTTTGGGTCATCGTTTCTCTATTGTCATTTGTTTCTAGGTATTTTTTAATTTCCTCTTTGATTTCTTCAGTGATCACTTTGTTATTAAGTAGTGTATTGTTTAGCCTCCATGTGTTTGTATTTTTTACAGCTCTTTTCCTGTAATTGATATCTAGTCTCATAGCACTGTAGTCAGAAAAGATACTTGATACAATTTCAATTTTCTTAAATTTACCAAGGCTTGATTTGTGACCCAAGATATTATCTATCCTGGAGAATGTTCCATGAGCACTTGAGAAAAATGTGTATTCTGTTGTTTTTAGATGGAATGTCCTATAAATATCAATTAAGTCCATCTTGTTTAATGTATCATTTAAAGCTTGTGTTTCCTTATTTATTTTCATTTTGGATGATCTGTCCATTGGTGAAAGTGGGTTGTTAAAGTCCCCTACTATGATTGTGTTACTGTCGATTTCTCCTTTTATGGCTGTTAGTATTTGCCTTATGTATTGAGGTGCTCCTATGTTTGGTGCATAAATATTTACAATTGTTATATCTTCTTCTTGGATTGATCCCTTGTTCATTATGTAGTGTCCTTCTTTGTCTCTTCTAGTGGTCTTTATTTTAAAGTCTATTATGTCTGATATGAGAATTGCTACTCCAGCTTTCTTTTGATTTCCATTTGCATGGAATATCTTTTTCCATCCCTTTACTTTCAGTCTGTATGTGTCTATAGGTCTGAAGTGGGTCTCTTGTAGACAGCATATATATGGGTCTTGTTTTTGTATCCATTCAGCCAATCTGTGTCTTTTGGTGGGAGCATTTAGTCCATTTACATTTAAGGTAATTATCGATATGTATGTTTCTATTCCCATTTTCTTAATTGTTTTGGGTTCGTTATTGTAGTTCTTTTCCTTCTGTTGTGTTTCTTGCCTAGAGAAGTTCCTTTTACATTTGTTGTAAAGCTGGTTTGGTGGTGCTGAACTCTCTCAGCTTTTGCTTGTCTGTAAAGGTTTTAATTTCTCCATCAAATCTGAATGAGATCCTTGCTGGGTAGAGTACTCTTGGTTGCAGGTTTCTCTCCTTCATCACTTTAATTATGTCCTGCCACTCCCTTCTGGCTTGTAGAGTTTCTGCTGAGAGATCAGCTGTTATCCTGATGGGGATTCCCTTGTGTGTTATTTGTTGTTTTTACCTTGCTGCTTTTAATGTGATTTCTTTGTGTTTAATTTTTGACAGTTTGATTAATATGTGTGTTGGTGTATTTCTCCTTGGATTTATTCTGTATGGGACTCTCTGTGCCTCCTGGACTTGATTAACTATTTCCTTTCCCATATTAGGGAAGTTTTCAATTCTAATCTCTTCAAATATTTTCTCAGTCCCTTTCTTTTTCTCTTCTTCTTCTGGAACCCCTATAATTCGAATGTTGGTGTGTTTAATGTTGTCCCAGAGGTCTCTGAGACTGTCCTCTGTTCTTTTCATTCTTTTTTCTTTATTTTGCTCTGCAGCAGTTATTTCCACTATTTTATCTTCCACCTCACTTATCCATTCTTCTGCCTCAGTTATTCTGCTATTGATCCCATCTAGAGTGTTTTTTATTTCATTTATTGTGTTTTTAATTGATGCTTGATTCATCTTTATTTCTTCTAGGTCCTTGTTAACTGTTTTTTGCATTTTGTCTATTCTATTTCCAAGATTTTGTATCTTGGAAAGAGAATCTTGGATCATCTTTACCATCATTATTCTGAATTCTTTTTCAGGTAGACTGCCTATTACCTCTTCATTTGTTAGTTCTGGTGGGTTTTTATATTGCTCCTTCTCCTGCTGTGTGTTTTTCTGTCTTCTCATTTTGCTTATGTTACTGTGTTTGGGGTCACCTTTTTGCAGGCTACAAGTTTGTAGTTCCCATTGTTTTTGGTGTCTGTCCCCAGTTGCTAAGGTTGGTTTAGTGGGTTGTGTTGGCTTCCTGGTGGAGGGGACTAGTGCCTGTGTTCTGGTGGATGAGGCTGGATCTTGTCTTTCTGGTGGGCAGGTCCACATCTGGTGGTGTGTTTTGGGGTGTCTGTGGACTTTTTATGATTTTAGGCCACCTGTCTGTTAATGGGTGGCTTTGTGTTCCTGTCTTGCTAGTTGTTTGGCATAGGGTGTCCAGCACTGTAGCTTTCTGGTCATTGAGTGAAGCTGGGTGCTGGTGTTGAGATGGAGATCTCTGGAAGATTTTCGCCGTTTGATATTATGTGGAGCCGGGAGGTCTTTTGTGGACCATTGTCCTGAAGTTGGCTCTCCCACCTCAGAGGCACAGCACTGACTCCTGGCTCCTCAATTTGGGATGATTTGTTGTCTATTCATGTATTCCACAGATGCCGGGTACATCAAGTTGATTGTGGAGCTTTAATCCTCTGCTTCTGAGGCTGCTGGGAGAGGTTTCCCTTTCTCTTCTTTGTTCTCACAGCTCCTGGGTCTCAGCTTTGGATTTGGCCCCGCCTCTGCGTGTAGGTCGCCGGAGGGCGTCTGTTCTTCGCTCAGACAGGACAGGGTTAAAGGAGCAGCCTCTTCGGGTACTCTGGCTCACTCAGGCCGGGTGGGAGGCAGGGTCACGGAGTTCGGGGCGAGCCTGCAGCAGCAGAGGCCGGGCTGATGTTGCACCAGCCTGAGGCGCGCCGTGCGTTCTCCCAGGGAAGCCACCCCTGGATCCCGGGACCCCGGCAGTGGTGGGCTGCACAGGCTCCCGGAAGGGCGGTGTGGACAGTGACCTGCACTCGCACACAGGCTTCTTGGTGGTGGCAGCAGCAGCCCCAGCGTCCCACGCCCGTCACTGGGCTCCGCGCTTTCAGCTGCGACTCGTTCCCGTCTCGAGGTAAACCCTTGATAGCAGAAAAATGAATGCAAAGAAATGACTTTTTTCCTCTTCAAAGCTTGATGGCCCATATTACATTATGTGAGATGCAGGTTAATTGAATATAAATAAGATGTGTATAACTATATGACCTCACATATAGATCACCACATGTATTTTGATAACCATGCATTTGATTACTCAGAGTTCATATAATGAATATGTGATTCAGATTCTCATCAGAGATGTCTAGAAATGAAAGTTAATGTCAAATGTCAGCAGTGTTGGTAAATCAACACATACTAGTTGTCAAGTCTAATATATTACTGTATAACTTGACTTCTATGTTAGAGCTTTTTGAGATTTAATTTCACGTAAAATGTCCTCATCTTGTAGAATTAGAAATAAACTAGGCTTTAAATTAATCAGCAAAGGAACTTAAAATCACACTACTCTGCAGAAGTTTATCTATTCCCCTTGCAAGTATTTGTCATGAAATACTGGGATTTTTTTTACTATAAACTTTGTATTTTGCTGATCAGAATTTAACAGCTTAGGTCCAGAAGTATATTTCTTACTCTCTTAGATTTTTTTTTTTTTTTTTTTTGTGGTATGCTGGCTTCCCACTGCTGTGGTCTCTCCCGTTGTGGAGCACAGGCTCCGGACGCTTAGGCTCAGTGGCCATGGCTCACAGGCCCAGCCGCTCTGCAGCATGTGAGATCCTCCCGGACTGGGGCATGAGCCCGTGTTCCCCGCATCGGCAGGCGGACTCCCAACCACTGCACCACTAGGGAAGCCCCTCTCTTAGATTTTATGCTACCACATGTCTAATCAGTATATACAATATTGAACACAACTGACAATCTCTAGCATACTCTCCCTCTAGTTTTAGCAGTGTAGAAAGTGACATACTTAGCTATACATCACCTTAGTCATTTTCCTGTCTTGATTAGATGGGATAGTAGAGCCATCACTTGGGTAGTTGGCCATTTTAAGATTGTGTCCCACTGATAAACACCAAAGACTTATAATTACATGTGCTACTAACGCTTTATAGTGCTGTTAGGGGTTTAATTTATTGGTGCTTGAAGAATCATATGAGTCTTGTGTTGATGTCTTAAGTGCTTGAAAAGGAATTATCATCAGTTTACAGTACCATATTAACCAGATAAAGAAATCCCTCAGACTAGCAGAAAACAGGTAAAAATGGACAGAGTTTACAAACATTTTGTAGAGTAAAGCAAGGAGGAAGTCTTAAAATGTGTCTATTGAATAATTTCATAAAACTTGTAAGGCAACCAGAACAACCTATACTACTACACTGCAATATTACTGTATATTTGAAATCATTTACTTTCCTTTCTCAAACTGTATCTCTTTTACTACTGAGGCTTGAAGTAGTAAATCCATAAATGGATTTTAACTGGAGATGGAGCATTTTTAGTAAAACATTTTCTAATAGAATCTAAATTCCTTAGCCTGACATTCAAAACCATCATAAACTAGCCTTTACCAACCATTCCATATTTTTTCATTTATACTTATATATGAACCTGACATTTTAATAGAACTGGTTTATTCACTCCACTCCAGGTATGCCTGTGGAATTTCATATTTGTACATTTGTTCTTAATAATAACAACTACCATTTATTAAGCATTTATCACATGATGTGCAAAGTGCTTTTCATGCATTATCACCTAATGCCCTAAGCCTTCATTTAGATATTATCTCCTCTGTAAAAGCAGACACACTCATTCTGTATGCTTCTATAACACTTTGCTCACGCATCAGTCATTTACTTTTCACACTCTGTTGTAAAAAGACTATTGTGGACTAGACTATGATCCCCTTGAGAGGAAGGACCATGTTGTATTTGACTTTCAGTTGCCCCTACCTAGTACCTAACAAAGTAGGTAGGACAGAGAAGGTGTTCAATCAACATATGTATGAAGGTTATCATTAGTGAGCCACTGTGGAAGATTGCTAAGGGAACATGAACAATACTCAAAGAGTTTATGTTATGGTAGAGAAAACATGAAAAATGCAAAATAACTATACTACTAGGCCAGAAGCAGTAAATGCCTTCAGAGATGACAAACTATTTGACAAGATAAGAAAAGGAAGAGATGAATTCTGATACAGTGGGGTTAGGAGATAGCTTAATGTTCATAGATTTTGAAGTCATTTTCGTCATCATTCAACAAGTATTTCCTGAGAGACTGATGTGTGTCAGACACTGTGCTAGACCCACTAAGGGATAAACATAAGACATAGCCTTGCTCTCCCAGAGTACAAGTCTAGTGTGGGAGAAGCATGTATAAATAGACAATTAAAAAACAACCTGGAAACACAGGAAGAGGCACAAAGTACTTTAAAACCTAGGAGTATTTCTGAAAAACAACCACAGTAGTAGCAGGCATTATGGTGTTAAGGAAGAGTTTCTGAAGGAAGTAATGGTTGAGCCAAATGGAACAGATCTGGATTTGACCATGGTATTAGTATTTAATGGCTGTATAACTTCAAAACCACCTGAGGGATGTATGTGAATAATAATTATAATTGCAGGGTGCTAGTGAAAGTTAAAGTAGGTAAAGTACATAAAGTAGGATGCACTTAGTAGATCCTGCTCAACAATGGTTATTTCCCTGTCTCCTCTCCCTTTTGTGAACTAAAATATTGCCTGCCATATCAGTAAACAAAGGATGTTGCAGCCGTCAAGCTACCACATTATAACCTCCCAGATGGTGAGCCCTGAGGGAACTGAGGAAGGGAACAAAGAATGCCTGCCATGTAGCAGTCATCAGACTGTAGCTACCCTCGATGGTGTACCCTGAAAAGACTCAGGATGAGAAAGCACAAGATGCTGGCCCCAGGTAGCTGAGATGAATAACAAAGGGATGATTTCAGTGAGCCCAGGTTCTTGCATCTTCCTATAGGTAGCAAAGTTCTAAATTCCTTAACTTGAGATATCTGGATCATTTATTAACAGTCATCTTTTTATGTTCCAACTACCTGGTCTTTTGTTGCAAAAACTCTTATATATCCTGGCCTACCACCCGCCCCCCCACCGCTGCCACCTTGCCTCTTCAGAACAGTTTCTCAGCATTATCTGATATGCTGTGCCCCAGGCTTGAAGTCCTCAGAATGTCCGCCAACTAAAACATAAATCTCAACTTTTACGTTGTGCAATTCTTTTTTCATTCGACATTTTCCTTATCTCCACTTGTTGCTTTCATGTGTGAACATTTACATTTAGGTGCAGCAAGAATGATACATCAGTCCTCCAAGCTGAAACATACACATGAGAAATTTCCTGTTTGGTAAATCATGCACTTAGGAAAAGCTTGTCAGTGAAAGCTGTAGCTATTCCTAGATTGAAGTTATTTAGAAAAGAAATGTGTCAGCTGCTGTAGAATCTACAAGTAGCATCTGAGTGACTACATTGTTTATTCTTTTAGACAAGATTATCTCCTCTTTTTTTGCTCAGTTCTTCAAAGACTCTTGGTTCCCTTGAATCATCTTACACATTTATGACCTCTGTGTGAAGTTCAAAGATTAATTGACCCCAGAGGTGTACCATCTTTATGTAAATTGAAATTTTCTATTGGGTTTCATTTCTAACAGAGCATGACTATGGTGTTAAGTGGAGCTGCTGTTAAAAGGAAGTGATCTGTTTTACTGAGAAGATCCTGAAAAGGAAAATAAATAATTCCCTGGTCAAGCACTTCAACCAGTCAATTAGTGTTGAGACAGAGATGTTAACCTCTTGTTTTGTAACTACGAAATGGTAGACTGTCAATATTCATTAGTGCTGTTCTTTGAAGAAGGCTGCAAAAAAGTACTCTCACCCTGGATATAAGCAATAAACTCTGAAGCCTCTTAATGCCCAGTGTTCATTGTAAGCTGTGTGAAAGCTTGGTCACTGGGTCACAACAGCCCAGTTTCCTGACAACTTAATCTGCAAGTCATTACCACCTGCAAATCAGTCACAAAGGATCATTCAAATTGAAATAATATGATGCAATGGAAATCTTAGCCTTTATATAAATCAAAGCTTTTATATCATAAACGGATTTGTTTTAAATTTTTGTTTGAAACTAAAATATATTGATTAGTTTTCAACAACTCGTGAATCACAGTTCACAAATTACCTTAAATTGATGTAATCAGGAAATACAGCAGACCAATTTCAGCTTAGCTGCATACATTATAGGGAATGATGATTTAAAAATTCTTGGCTTCATCTAGATGCTTCTGATTTTTCCCAAGACAAATGGTTTGTGCCTTGTGATATTCAAAAATGAAAACAGAGATGAAAGTTAAATGGTAGACTTTGGTGGTCTGAGGTGAGGCTTTGGCAAAGTAGCAGAGTAATGAGTCTGTGTTTAGTTTAGAATAAACAGACATATTCTCTGAACTACTTTAGGAGAAGTGAAAATTTTTATCATGATGACAAAGATAATATATACCTTATTTTTCCTTTGCTGATTTCTGATTGAAAGTCAAGTCATTTTATATGAGAACAAACTAATTATCCAAGAGCATAATTCAAGTGTTAATGCCAGTTCCTTAAATGGTACTCATAATGAAATGCTTCAAATGAATATTCAATTAGATCCACATAAAAGTAAATGTAAACCCACAGAAAATAAACATGTATATGTTACTCTTCTTGGAACACATTCCTTTTTGTATGTCTAATTCCTTTTACTCCATACCCCAAAATCCATGGTGACTCCTTTGGAAACAGAGGAGAGGGGTGTTGTACTCCTGTTTTCCAAAATTTTCTACAGCAAAGTTGGTTTTACTTTTCTACTTGTGTTCTCTGTTCACTTGGGAAAATATTCCTTAGTTGATCTTATGACATTTTTTTCCTAATCATGGGAAAACAGCACAGTTCTCATTAAGTCAACAGCTAGAGGTGACTAGAGAGATTCCCTTTTAGCCTGAGAATACAGTGCCATGAGATATGTGGTTCTTCAACAAGTATTTATTGATTGCCTTCAAGATCAGCCAAGCTCCCTCCTTCTCTCCTTAAATTTTAAAATTCCTGCTACAGCAATAAGTTATCTCAACTAGCAATAAGTTATTGATCCTTGAAGTATAGAATGCTCTTTGTATCATATTTTCCTCTCCGACTTTGGCACTAGTCGTTGTGTTCTGATAGTGTTGTCTTTTGTGTACTGGGTCATATTAAATTCCTTAGTTTTTGTTGCAATTTTAAAACTACTACAGTCCTTTCTTGACTGCAGTCTACAATGTCAGATTACAAATTGTTATAGGATGTAATTATTGAGAAGCGGTTTTCTTCATCCTTCTCAAGTTAGACTATGGATTAGACCCTTGTTACTCAAAGTACAGTCAGTATAATCTGATTTGTTAGCAATGCAGAATCTGGGGCCCTAGTCCAGACACACTGAATCAGAATCTGCATTTTAGAGCTCATGCATATGTATACTAAAATTTGAAAAGTACAGATGGATCAGTGTCTGGCATATGGTAGATGCTAAAATGAATACTTAATGGAGTGAATGAATATAATAAACATTACAAATGGGTGTTAGAAAGCATACTGTATTATTAGATTTAATTTAATTTAAACAACAAATAAGTATTGGAATGATTTTTTAAGCTTCCAAGCAAACTTTGAACATTGAAATGTGGAAATAAATTGTCAGGAAGATGTTAGATTATTTCTGGAACAATAGCTTTACTTTTGCATAAGAAAATTGAATGAATCATAAATGTAGTCATGGATTTTAGATATGAGATCATGTGCCCAGCTCCAATTTATAAATTATATTACTAAATGACAGTCATTAAATTCTTAAAAAATGGCACAACTTTGGAATTAATAATTATAAGGAAGATTTCTCTTTAAATGAAGTTATGGTCATTATGATATACCACCTTTCCCATTCCAATATGCGACCAAGTAGTGTCTCTGCTTCTTCTGTTGTGCCCTGTATATACTTCCAGATTCTGGCTCTGTCCTTACTCTATAGGGATCAAAATGTATAGCATGACACTGTGTCACAGAAGGGAAAGAGGACAAGCTTTTCACACACAAAAAAACGATTGATTTAGAAAATTAAGTAGGTGATAAAATGGAATAATAAATGGCAAAAATTGATTGAGCTATCAGTAAAGTGATTTATTATTTGTTTAAAAAATACACAGATAAATCTGGTCAACCTGAAACCTGTAATGAGTTAAGTGTGAGCATCTGCTCTAATGTAAATAAATAAGCAAACAAAAACAGTATGTCAAAATTATGTAAAATATTATTTGTATTAGCAAGGGATATTGAAGATAAACAAGGTTTAAAGAATTCAAACTGTCTTGTTCCTTGTCCAACTACCTTTTAAAAAGCTCTTATTCAAAATGGAATAAATTGGATAAGCAAAGAACAAAATACAATGCATTGTTATGAAATATTGATGTTCTTTTTTAAAGCATTTTATTAGAATATAATATATAGTATATAAAGAAGAGTACAAATATCATAGAGATACAGTTCAATAAATTTTCACAAGCTGAAAAACTCCCTGAACCATCACCTGATGAGGAAACATATTTTTATCAGCACTTCAGATGCCCCTCCTGCATTTTTTTTTCTTTTTTTTTTTTTTTTTTTTGGCTATGCTGTGCAGCATGTGGGATCTTAGTTCCCCGACCAGGGATCAGAACCCCACCCCCTTTAGTGGAAGGGTGGAATCTTTTTTTTTTATTATTAGTTTCTGCTTTATAACAAAGTGAATCAGTCATACATATACATCCGTTCCCACATCCCTTCCCTCATGCATCTCCCTCCCTCCCACCCTCCCCATCCCACCCCTCCAGGCGGTCACAAAGCACCGAGCTGATCTCCCTGTGCTCTGCGGCTGCTTCCCACTATCTATCTACCTCACGTTTGGTAGTGTATACATGTCCATGTCTCTCTTTCGCTTTGTCACAGCTTACACTTCCCCCTCCCGATATCCTCAAGTCCATTCTTAAGTAGGTCTGTGTCTTTATTCCCATTTTACCCCTAGGTTCTTCATGACATTTTTTTTAATTCCATATATATGTGTTAGCCTACGGTATTTGTCTTTCTCTTTCTGACTTACTTCACTCTGTATGACAGACTCTAGGTCTATCCACCTCATTACAAATAGCTCAGTTTCGTTTCTTTTTATGGCTGAGTAATATTCCATTGTATATATGTGCCACATCTTCTTTATCCATTCATCTGATGATGGACATTTAGGTTGTTTCCAGCTCGGGGCTATTGTGAATAGAGCTGCAATGAACATTTTGGTACATGTCTCTTTTTTTTTTTTAATTTTTTGCTTTATAACAAATTTAGTCAGTTATACATATACATATGTTTCCATATCCCCTCCCTTTTGCGTCTCCCTCCCACCCTCCCTATTCCACCCTCCAGGCGGTCACAAAGCACCGAGCTGATCTCCCTGTGCTCTGCGGCTGCTTCCCACTAGCTATCTACCTTACGTTTGGTAGTGTATATATGTCCATGCCACTCTTTCACTTTGTCACAGCTTACCCTTCCCCCTCCCCATATCCTCAAGTCCATTCTCTAGTAGGTCTGGGTCTTTATTCCTGTCTTACCCCTATGTTCTTCATGACATTTTTTTTTTCTTAAATTCCATATATATGTGTTAGCATACAGTATTTGTCTTTCTCTTTCTGACATACTTCACTCTGTATGACAGACTCTAGGTCAATCCACCTCATTACAAATAGCTCAATTTCATTTCTTTTTATGGTGGAGTAATATTCCATTGTATATATGTGCCACATCTTCTTTATCCATTCATCCGATGATGGACACTTAGGTTGTTTCCAGCTCCGGGCTATTGTGAATAGAGCTGCAATGAACATTTTGGTACATGTCTCTTTTTGAATTATGGTTTTCTCAGGGTATATGCCTAGTAGTGGGATTGCTGGGTCATATGGTAGTTCTATTTTTAGTTTTTTAAGGAACCTCCATACTGTTCTCCATAGTGGCTGTACCAATTCACATTCCCACCAGCAGTGCAAGAGGGTTCCCTTTTCTCCACACCCTCTCCAGCATTTATTGCTTCTAGATTTCTTTTTTTTTTTTTCTTTTTGCAGTATGCGGGCCTCTCACTGTTGTGGCCTCTCCCGCTGTGGAGCACAGGCCCCGGGTGCGCAGGCCCAGCGGCCATGGCTCACAGGCCCAGCCGCTCCGCGGCATATGGGATCCTCCCAGACCGGGGCACGAACCCGTATCCCCTGCATCGGCAGGCGGACTCTCAACCACTGCGCCACCAGGGAGGCCCTAGATTTCTTGATGATGGCCATTCTGACTGGTGTGAGATGATATCTCATTGTAGTTTTGATTTGCATTTCTCTAATTATTAATGATGTTGAGCATTCTTTCATGTGTTTGTTGGCAGTCTGTATATCTTCTTTGGAGAAATGCCTATTTACGTCTTCTGCCCATTTTTGGATTGGGTTGTTTGTTTTTTTGCTATTGAGCTGCATGAACTGTTTATAAATTTTGGAGATTAATCCTTTGTCAGTTACTTCAGTTGCAAATATTTTCTCCCATTCTGAGGGTTCTCTTTTGGTCTTGTTTATGGTTTGGAAGGGTGGAATCTTAACCACTGCACTACCAGGGAAATCCCCCTAATGTTGGTCTTAAAAAACATTCACAGGGCTTCCCTGGTGGCGCAGTGGTTGAGAGTCTGCCTGCCGATGCAGGGGACACGGGTTTGTGCCCCGGTCTGGGAAGATCCCACATGCCGCAGAGCGGCTGGGCCCGTGATCCATGGCTGCTGAGCCTGCGTGTCCAGAGCCTGTGCTCTGCAACGGGGGAGTCCACAACAGTGAGAGGCCTGTGTACCGCAAGAAAAAAAAAATTCACAGTTTTTTTTTTTTTTTTTTTTTTTTTTTTTTGGCTGCGTGGCATGCAGTAGCTTAGTTCCCTGACCAGGAACCATACCCATGCCCCCTGCATTGGGACCTCAGAGTCATAACCACGGGACCTCCAGGAAAGTCCCTTACGGTTTCCTCTTTTAAAGTAACTGGCACCAACTGGTTAAAACTGGTAAGGTCTTCTGGATTAAGGACTTTTTACTAAAACTCTATGGAATTGCCTTGGATTCTAAAACATACATGGGGACATTTATGCTTTAGACGTTAATGGACTTCCTGAAATATGTTGTATTTAAGGCCATCATATCTGTTTCATAAGGCAATCAGTATTACAACAATCATTTCTACTGATCTAAAATAAGTAGAAAATATCTGAGTTCTTGCTAATTTTTAAGGAAGTTATTGTTATTTGTGTGTAGTCTGTAAAACAGTATTAGCTGTTTCAGCACCTTGTATTTTGTGTCTACAAAAGAAGTGGTCAAATGCATTTTAATCAATCAAGGATTCTTCACAATATTTTCCTGATAATATTGGTGTCTTTAGTAGGTTTCATGATGCTAATTGCAAACTGTATTTTTTTTAAACTAAGAATCCTCCACAAGTGGATTAGTGTAAAATCCATATTAATTGTCCAGGAGAAAAAATCAGACGCATAATTAAGCATTTTAAGTCTACCTTTGTATGCTCTGAGTTTTAAATGGCTAAGCAATGAAGATATTTTGACTTCTTAGAGACTGTTCACACAAAACGCACATATAAGCTGTTTTGGAAATGTCTTTGTACAATTCCACATCATTACTCCTTTTGGTTTAACCTTTACAAATAAATGTGGCCTTCTGTTTAACCTTTACAAATAAATGTGGCCTTGTCTTTATTTGGTCAACAATTCCACTGACAGTTATGCATGTTTACTAAACGTTTTAAAGCCTCAATTGCCTGGAATATTCAGGGCTAGACATTTTGTTAACTTTGTGCTCCTGGGAAAGCTAGGGGTTAAATAAAAAGAAAATATTTTATTGTATAACTTGTTATTGAAAATACTTGTAAAATGTATTCATCTGATGTCTGGTCCTAGAGAGCTCTGTATGCTGAAGACAATTTCATATGTCTTTCTTTGCAGGTTGAATGACTTGTAGGGACATCTGAACATCAATGATTCATGAGCAACACTATACATATCAAGGGATTAGAGGATTGGGCTAAATTTGTACTGACCCTGGATCTCCAGAGCTTTGACCAAATTGTGTATATTTTATTTGACATGCAATAAAAGAGGACTCTGTGTGTGTGTATGTGTGTGTGTTTGAGAGAGAGAGAAAGAGACAAAGACAGATTGAGCTCTAAACATTCTTCTTTTCTTATCTGTGCATATTTTAAGGAAAATATATCCAAAACTAAGTATTTTGTGAAAAAATTATAGCCAAATATGCTAGAATAATAAAGGTCATTTATCTCTTTTGGGGGATCTAAAGGTTAACTTTTAAAAAATGCAATAACCAAGAAAATAATCTTGCTTAAAACCTCATCAAAAAGAATAAAATACCAGAAGCAAATGTAACCAAAGAGGTGAAAGGCCTATACTCTGAAAACTCTAAAACATTGATGAAGGAAGTTGAAGAAGATTCAAAGAAATGGAAAGATGTCTCATGTTCATGGATTGGGAGAATTAATATTGCTAAAATGTCCATATTACCCAAGTAATCTACAGATTTAATGCAATTCCTATCAAAATACTTATGACATTTTTCACAAAACTAGAACAAATAATCCTAAAATTTATATGGAACCACTAAAGACTCCAAATAGTCAAAGCAATCACAAGCAAAAAGAACAAAGCTGGAGGTATGCTCCCTGACTTCAGACTATACTATAAAGCTACAGTAATCAAAACAGTATTGTCTTGGCCCAAAAACAGACCCATAGGTCAATGGAACAGAATAGAGAGCCTAGAAATAAATCAATGCACTTATGGTCCATTAATCTACAACAAAAGAGGCAAGAGTATACAATGGGGAAAAGACAGCCTCTTCAATAAATGGTGTTGGGAAAACAGGACAGCTACATTTAAAACAATGAGATTAGAACATTCTCAAACACCATATACAGAAATAAAATAAAATGGATAAAAGACCTAAATGTAAGACCAGAAACCATAAAACTCCTAGAGGAAAACATAGGCAGAAACCTCTTTGACATAAATCGTAGCCTTATTTTTTTGGATTTGTTTCCTAAGGCAAAGGGAACAAAAACAAAAATAAACAAATGGGACCTAATTAAACTTAAAAGGGTTTTCACAGCAAAGGAAACCATCGAGAAAATGAAAATGCAACCTACTGAATGGGAGAAAATATTTGCTAATGATATGACTGATAAGGGGTTAATATCCAAAATATATAAACAACTCATACAAGTCAATATGAAAAAAAACTAATTAAAAAATGGGCAGGAGATCTGAATAAACATTTTTCCAAGGAAGTCATACAGATGGCCAAGGGGCACATGAAAAATGTTCAACATTGGTAATCATCAGAGAAATGCAAATCAAAACCTTAGTGAGATATTTCCTCACACCTGTCAGAATTGCTATCATAGAAAGGCCACAAATAACAAATGTTTGAAAGGATGTGGAGAAAAGTGGACCCTAGTACAATGTTGGCAGGAAAGTAAATTGGTATAGCCACTATGAAAAACAGTATGGAGGTTCCTCAAAAAACTAAAAATAGAACTACCATATGATCCAGCAATTCCACTCCTGTATATATATATATATCAGAAGAAAATGAAAACACTAATTTGAAAAGATACATGCATCCCAATGTGCATAGCAGCATTATTTACAATAGCCAAGATATGGACACAACCTAAATGTCCATCAATAAACGAATGGGTAAAGAAGATGTACACACACACACATGCACATACACACTCTCACTCATAATGGAATACTACACAGCCATAAAAAAGAATGAAATTTTGCCATTTGCTACAACATGGATAGACCTGGAGGGTATTATGCTTATGAAATACATCATACAGAGGAAGACACATACTGTATGGTACCACTTATATGTGGAATCTAAAGAATAAAACAAACTAGTGAATATAGCAAAATAGAAGAAGACTCACAGATATAGAGAACAAGATAGTGGTTACCAGTGGGGAGAGGGAAGAGAGGAAGGTCAAGACAGGAGTAGGGGATTAAGAGGTACAAACTACGATGTATAAAATAAGCTACAAGGATATACTGTACAGCACAGGGTATGTGGCCAATATTTTATACCTTTAAATGGAGTAAAATCTATAAAAATATTGAATCACTATGTTGTACACCTGAAACTAATATAATATTGTAGATCAACTATACTTCAATTTAAAAAAAAGTGGAAGAACCAGTGTTGAATTCTAGTCCTCAAGTATCAGTCCATAAAAAATTTTACCAAAGCTAGATGATGATAAAAGCAGCACTTCTTGCTATGAGGTACACATTTTAAGTTTTCTTTTCATATATATTTTCATTTTACTGTTAAAATTTTACATTTAAAAAGGCATTTTTTTCTTTATGACCATATAAGTAGACTAACTCTGCCCATTATTATCTGTGTATATGACTATTCAGTTTTATGCTCTAATATCCTTATGGATTAAATATTGTTAGCAATAACTTGCCCAAATTCATAACCATTCCAATATTTTAAAATTATACTCTTTTTATTGTTTTTGGATTTCCCCATTTGCGGTTGGTCTAGTCGTATTTTGGTTTCATTGCTTTCTTAAAATTATTTGCTTCTTTTCATTTAAGTTCATTAGGTAAACTTCTTTCTTCCCCCTGACTGTTTTTTTTTTTTGGGGGGGGGGAAAGATGTTTTAGGTTATTTTATATTCAAGAATTTTCAGCATATACATAATGTCTGTATCTGAATATGGTAAAAGCTGTATTATATCATAATGTTGGTGCTTAATATTTAAGAACACCAATCTATAGTTTGATATAGGCAATTTATGAAAGGGAGATTAGTCAGTTTAGTTTTTTTCTTCTTTTCCTATTTAAATATTCATTGGCCTGCTTTTTCTTTAGAATTTCTAGTGTACTTGCAAAAATCCCTTTTTTATTTCCTTTATAGGCCTCTTGACTTGAATGAACTCCTTTTTCTTTTTTTCCACCTTTATCTCTTTCTAAGCAGGCCTTGATTAACTGGATATTTATGTTCTGGTTTCTCCTCACATCTCTGTTTTCAATAAGGATCCTCTTTACATTGCTACAATGTGGCTAAGCTCAATCTCCTTGTTTGTTTTCTTATTCCATTCCATTCACAGAACTGGTGGCAATGTCTCATGAAACCAGAATGACTCTTATTTTCTTTTATTTTTTAAGTTGGTGACTAATTACCACATTTTATATGATTCTTTATTTTTAGCTAGTTCAATTACTCCCAACTCTTTTAGGTTTCCTCTTTTCTCAACATACTTTTGTTTCATATGTCCTTGTTTTTCTGTGCTTTACAAACTAGCTGTAGTTATAAACCCTGTAGTCACGGTTCACTGAGTCTGAGCTTCCTTCTCTATACAGTCTCAATTGCTTTTCTTTTAAAATGAAGAAATAAATCCAAGTTTTACATCCTTTGATCATTAATACTCCATTTATCTGTGATTGCTACCTTAGCATTTCCTCATAAATTCTGCATCCAGTCAGTCATTTTAGGCACCTTAGGACTTTATCCAGACAGTATTTTCTACTTCCACCACCAGATTTTCAATGACACGGAGAATTCCCAAACTTTATATCAGCCATATAAAGTCTATCGTAATAATTTTGAACCTAAATACATAATATTTATGAGGTAAAGTAGCCTACAGTGTCAACCACATCATTGTGTGGTTCAGGTAAGTATGTCAATGGTTAAATTATGTCAGTATCCATTTCAAACCACTATTGGAATCATGCTTTTTAAAAATATTATAATTTAGTAAGCAGATGTGATCTGTGCAAGGGCAAATTGAAAGTTAGTGATATATGGGAAAAAAAAAAAACACTGGATTCCTGATTCTCCATCTAGGTGACTATTCTCATCAATAGAGGCATCAAAATAGACAATAAATTAGAAAGTGCCCTAAACTGAGACCCCAGATGCCTCGGCTCTATAGTCCTAACTTGATTACTTAATTGCTGTGTTTCAAGTAAACCACATTCCCCTTTTGTACTTCAGTTGGTATTAGGTAATTGAAATAGGCAATTCTGCAAGTGTATTCTAGCTCTAAATTTTTGTTTTTCTATAAGAGGTGGGGACTGGATGGGGCTTGGGATCAACCTTGGTTTCTGATTGAATAAATGGCTCATAAATGTCAATTTCATAAAGAACTACTGGATTGAGGGTTGGATGGTGGGTTCTGGGAGAGGTGTAGGGATGAGTCATCCTCTTCAGATATGTACTTTGGATTCAAATATTAGGTGAGTCAAGAACTATACACTCTTACCAGATAAATGTTTGCCTTCTGAAAAATTAGCCTTTTAAGTTAACTGGGCATCTACTCTACACTGCTCTGGAATTTGCCTCTCATGGTTTATCACTTTCTTAAAAGTCAGCTTATCCTACTACTGCTTGTGAGCCATTAGATGTCATTGGTTCCTTAAAGATTCAGGCTTAACAGCCGTAATTCCTTCTAGTGTCTCAATTAGATATTCTTAACTTCATAATGTTGCTGGGTGCTGCTTCACAGATGTTATTATTCAGCCTGAGAATAGATACGTTTTAGTATTAAATGATCTGATCCTTTTAAATGATGACATTTGGGGCATTCATGGGTCTATTAGACCTGTTACTGTGATTGTGATTTATTAGCCAAATTTATTTTCTATGTCTCTCTGGCTCATTACACTTGAAAAATAATATGGTTACTAATTATTAAAATTTTGTTCAACTTTACTGCCATATTTAGTATAACCCAAGGAAGAAAATATCAGAAATGAAATGTGCATCAATGTGCTTGCTGATCCATTCAAAAAGGGCATTTGTCTTGCAGTGCACCAACCAGCTCATCAATGTAAGTGTAGAAACTTTAATGGTAGTATCAGTTGCATCAATAAACATTCTCGGAGTCCACTTAGAATTATTCCCACAATCTTGCTAGTTTTTGACAGTACTGTTGAAGCAAATTGCCAAATTGAAAACTACTACCTATTATGACATGAAGTCATCTAATAGGTCATTGGAGCATTGAGTACATTAATAGAAATTTCAAAAGCATATTATGATTCTCACTAATTGAGTACCAAAAAGTTGACCTTACATGGTGGCTCTTTACCTAGAAAAATAAACTTCTTATTAAACAGGATTGGCTCTATTGTATTTAGCATGCCCTAGATTACTGAAATGTTTGGCAGTGTCTCTAAGACTATCAATAGTAATAACAATAAGGAAATCTGGAAATGTATCTGACTGTTTAAAAAATACACCCACAGGAAATGATAGCATTCCCTTTCTGTATTTATAGGGAAGAAATGTTAAATCGCCCAGTAACCACAGATCTGATATTAGTTAGAAAGGATTTTGAATAAAGAAATGAGTAAGCATTAGGCAAATACAATTTTCAGTAAAACTAGTTAGGAGAAAGATCACATTTTGTAAAGCAAGATGTGGCAATTAAGAAATGGGAGCTAGTTTTAGAGAAAACTAATTTTGGTTACAGATTTTGATTTATATATTTGTATTTTGAATGTTTGATTACTGTGAAATGTTAGACAACTGGAAGTTATAACTGAAGTATTAGAATATCTGTGGGGAAATTTTTTGTATTGCCTGGCCATGCTTAACATAAAAAGATGGTAGAATCTGGTGAGACAGGATGTTGATAATTAAATTTACATCTACATTGTATTTGCTTGACTAATGGCTAATATTTTTGCATGGTATCTAAGTTTAGATGCTTATTTGAATTTAATGGTCAAACTCAAGCCTTCAGAAACATCAAATTTTAAGTCATGACACAAGCAGGTAATCTTTGTTTCTAATTCCTACAAACCCAATTGTATAAATCTTGTACTTTTATTTTCTCTCTTTTTTTTAAAGACCTTAAATTTTAGAGCAGCTTAAGGTTTAAAACAAAACTGAGATGAAGGTACAGAGATTTCCTGTGTACCCTCTACCTCTACACATACATAGCCTTCCTCATTACTAACATTACTCACCAGAATGGCATATTTTTTTTTTTTTATTAAAGATGAACCTACATTGACACATCATAATCACCTAAAGTCCATAGTTTACCTTAGAGTTTACTCTTGGTGGTGTACTTTCTATGGTTTTAGACAGATGTATAATGGCATATAAACATGATAATAATATCATACAGAATATTTTCACTGCCCTAAAAATCCTCTGTGCTCCGACTATTCATTTCTCTGTGCTGTCAACACCTGGCAACCGCTGATCTTTTTATTGTCCCCATAGTTTTGCTTTTTCCAGAAGGTCATATAGTTGGAATTGTATATTATGTAGTCTTTCCAGATTGGCTTCTTTCACTGGGTAATACGCATTTGTTTCCTCTATGTCTTTTCATGGATTAGTAGCTCATTTCTTTTAAGCGCTGAATAATATTCCAATGTCTAGATGTACCACTGTTCATTTATCACTTTGCCTCTTGAAGGGCATTTTGGTTGTTTTCCAGTTTGGACAGTTATCAATAAAGCTGCTCGAAACATCTATGTGCAGGTGTTTGTGTGGATATAAGTTTTCAACTCCTTTGGGTAAAATACCAAGGAGCACGATTGATAGATATTATGGTAAGAGTATGTTTTACTTTGTAAGAAATCGCCAAACTGTTTTAGAAAGCAGATGTACCATATTGCAGTCTCACCAGCAGTGAATGAGAGTCCCAGTTGCTCCACAACCTCACCTGCATTTAGTGGTGTCAGTGTTCTGGATTTTGGCCATTCTAATAGATGTGTATTTGTATCTCGTTGTTTTAATCTGTATTTCCCTGAAGACGTATGATGTGGTATCTTTTCATATGCTTATTTGCCATCTGTATATCTTCTCTGACGAGGTGTCTGTTAAGGTCTTTGCCCCATCTTTTAAATTGTGTGGCTTGTTTTCTTAAGTTGTGTTTTAAGGGCTCTTTGTGTATTTTATTTTATTTATTTTTTAACATCTTTATTGGAGTATAATTGATTTACAATGATGTGTTAGTTTCTGCTTTATAACAAAGTGAATCAGTTATACATATACATATGTTCCCATATCTCTTCACTCTTGCATCTCCCTCCCTCCCACCCTCTCAATCCCACCACTCTGGGTGGTCACAAAGCACAGAGATGATCACCCTGTGCTATGCAGCTGCTTCCCACTAGCTATCTATTTTAGATTTGGTAGTGTATATATGTCCATGCCACTCTCTCATTTTGTCACAGCTTACTCTTTCCCCTCCCCATATCCTCAAGTCCATTCTCTAGTAGGTCTGTGTCTTTATTCCCGTCTTACCACTAGGTTCTTCATGACATTTTTTTTTCCTTAGATACCATATATATGTGTTAGCATACAGTTTTTGTTTTTGTCTTTCTGACTTACTTCACTCAGTATGACAGACTCTAGGTCCATCCACCTCACTACAAATAACTCAATTTTGTTTCATTTAATGGCTAATATTTCACTGTATATATGTGCCACATCTTCTTCATCCATTCATCTGATGATGGACACTTAGGTTGCTTCCATCTCCTGGCTATTGCAAATAGAACTTCAATGAACATTTTGGCACATGCCTCTTTATGAATTATGGTTTTCTCAGGGTATATTCCCAGTAGTGGGATTGCTGGGTCGTATGGTAGTTCTATTTGTAGTTCTTTAAGGAACCTCCATACTGTTCTCTATAGTGGCTGTATCAATTTACATTCCCACCAGCAGTGCAAAAGTGTTCCATTTTCTCCAGACCCTCTCCAGCATTTATTGTTTCTAGATTGTTTGATGATGGCAATTCTGACTGGTGTGAGATGATATCTCATTGTAGTATTGATGTGCATTTTTCTAATGATTAATTATGTTGAGCATTCTTTCATGTGTTTGTTGGCAATCTGTATATCTTCTTTGGAGAAATGTCTATTTAGGTCTTCTGCCCAAATTTGGATTGGGTTTTTTTGTTATTCCGCTGCATGAGCTGCTTGTAAATTTTGGAGATTAATCCTTTGTCAGTTGCTTCACTTGCAGATAATTTCTGCCATTCTGAGGGTTGTTTTTTGATCTTGTTTATGGTTTCCTTTGCTGTGCAAAAGCTTTTAATTTTCATTAGGTCCCATTTGTTTATCTTTGCTTTTATTTCCATTTCTCTAGGAGGTGGGTCAAAAAGGATCTTGCTGTGATTTATGTCATAGAGTGTCCTGCCTATGTTTTCCTCTAAGAGTTTGATAGTTTCTGGCCCTACATTTAGGTCTTTAATCCATTTTGAGCTTATTTTTATGTTTGGTGTTAGGGAGTGTTCTAGTCTCATACTTTTACATGTACCTGCCCAGTTTTCCCAGCACCACTTATTGAAGAGGCTGTCTTTTCTCCACTGTATATTCTTGCTTAATTTATCAAAGATAAGGTGACCATATGTGTGTGGGTTTATCTCTGGGCTTTCTATCCTGTTCCATTGATCTATATTTCTGTTTTTGGCCACTACCATACTGTCTTGATTACTGTAGCTTGTAGTATAGTCCGAAGTCAGGGAGCCTGATACCTCCAGCTCCATTTTTCGTACTCAAGATTGCTTTGGCTCTTCGGGGTGTTTTGTGTTTCCATACAAATTGTGAAATTTTTTGTTCTAGTTCTGTGAAAAAATGCCAGTGGTAGTTTGATAGGGATTGCATTGAATCTGTAGATTGCTTTGGGTAGTAGAGTCATTTTCACAAGGTTGATTCTTCCAATCAAGTATATGGTATATCTCTCCATCTATTTGTATCATCTTTAATTTCTTTCATCAGTGTCTTATAATTTTGTGCATATAGGTCTCTTGTCTCCTTAGGTAGGTTTACTCCTAGATATTTTATTCTTTTTTGTTGCGATGGTAAATGGGAATGTTTTCTTCATTTCACTTTCAGATTTTTCATCATTAGTGTACAGGTATGCCAGAGATTTCTGTACGTTAATTTTGTATCCTGCTACTTTACCAAATTCATTAATTAGCTCTAGTAGTTTCCTTGTAGCAACTTTAGGATTCTCTATGTACAGTATCATGTCATCTGCAAACAGTGACAGCTTTACTTCTTGTTTTCCAATTTGGATTCCCTTTATTTCTTTTTCTTCTCTGATTGCTGTGGCTAAAACTTCCAAAACTATGTTTAATAAGAGTGGTGAGAATGGGCAACCTTGTCTTGTTCCTGATCTTAGTGGAAATGGTTCAGTTTTTCACCATTGAGAATGATGTTGGCTGTGGGTTTGTCATATATGGCCTTTATTATGTGGAGGAAAGTTCCTTCTATGCCTACTTTCTGCAAGGTTTTTATCATAAATGGGTGTTGAATTTTGTTGAAAGCTTTCGCTGCATCTATTGAGATGATCATATAGTTTTTCTCCTTCAATTTGTTAATATGGTGTATCGCGTTGATTGACTTGTGTATATTGAAGAATCCTTGCATTCCTGGAATAAACCCCACTTGATCGTGGTGTATGATCCTTTTAATGTGCTGTTGGATTCTATTTGCTAGTATTTTATTGAGGATTTTTGCATCTATGTTCATCAGTGATATTGGCCTGTAAGTTTCTTTGTGACATCTTTGTCTGGTTTTGGTATCAGGGTGATGGTGGCCTCGTAGAATGAGTTTGGGAGTGTTCCTCCCTCTACTATATTTTGGAAGGGTTTGAGAATGAAAGGTGTTAGCTCTTCTCTAAATGTTTGATAGAATTCGCCTGTGAAGCCATCTGGCCCTGGGCTTTTGTTTGTTGGAAGATTTTTAATCACAGTCTCAATTTCAGTGCTTGTGATAAATCTGTTCTTATTTTCTATTTCTTCCTGGTTCAGTCTTAGCAGGTTGTGCATTTCTAAAAATTTGTCCATTTCTTCCAGGTTGTCCATTTTATTGGCATAGAGTTGCTTGTAGTAATCTCTCATGATCTTTAGTATTTCTGCAGTGTCAGTTGTTACTTCTCCTTTTTCATTTCTAATTCTATTGATTTGAGTCTTCTCCCTTTTTTTCTTGATGAGTCTAGCTAATGGTTTATCAATTTTGTTCATCTTCTCAAAGAACCAGCTTTTAGTTTTATTGATCTTTGCTATCGTTTCCTTCATTTCTTTTGCATTTATTTCTGATCTGGTCTTTATGATTTCTTTCCTTCTGCTAACTTTGGTGGTTTTTGTTGTTGTTGTTGTTGTTGTTGCTGTTGTTCTTCTTTCTCTAATTGCTTTAGGTGCAAGGTTAGGATGTTTATTCAAGATGTTTCCTGTTTCTTAAGGTAGGAATTTATGACTATAAACTTCCCTCTTAGAACTGCTTTTGCTGCTTCCCATAGGTTTTGTGTCATCGTGTCTCCATTGTCATTTGTTTCTAGGTATTTTTTGATATCCTCTTTGATTTCTTCAGTGATCACTTCGTTATTAATTAGTGTATTGCTTAGCCTCCATGTGTTTGTATTTTTTACAGATCTTTTCATCTAATTGATATTTATTCTCATAGATTTGTGGTCGGAAAAGATACTTGATATGATTTCAATTTTCTTAAATTTACCAAGGCTTGATTTGTGACCCAAGATATGATCTATCCTGGAGAATGTTCCATGAGCACTTGAGAAAAATGTGTATTCTGTTGTTTTTGGATGGAATGTCCTATAAATATCAATTAAGTCCATCTTGTTTAATATATCATTTAAAGCTTGTGTTTCCTTATTTATTTTTATTTTGGATGATCTGTCCATTGATGAATGTGGGGTGTTAAAGTCCCCTACTATGAAAGTGTTACTGTTGATTTCCCCTTTTACTGCTGTTAGTATTTTCCTTCTGTCTTAAGGTGTTCCTATGTTGGGTGCATGAATATTTATAATTGATATATCTTCTTTTTGGATCGATCCCTTGATCAATATTTAGTGTACTTCTTTACCTCTTATAATAGTCTTTTTTGAAAGTCTATTTTGTCTGATATGAGAATTGCTACTCCAGCTTTCTTTTCATTTCCAATTGCATGGAATATCTTTTTCCATCCCCCATCTTTCAGTTGGTATGTGTCCCTTGGTGTGAACTGGGTCTCTTGCAGACAGCATATATATGGGTCTTATTTTTGTATACATTCAGCCAGTATGTGTCTTTTGTTGGGAGCATTTAATCCATTTACAATTTTTTTTTTTTTTTTTTTTTTTTTTTTTTTGCGTTACGCGGGCCTCTCACACTTGTGGCCTCTCCCGTTGCGGAGCACAAGTTCTTGATGTGCAGGCTCAGTGGCCGTTGCTCACAGGTCTGCCGCTCTGCAGCACGTGGGATCTTCCTGGACCAGGGCACGAACCTGTGTCCCCTGCATTGGCAGTTCGACTCCCAACCACTGCGCCACCAGGGAAGCCCCCATCCATTTACATTTAAAGTAGTTATCGATATGTATGTTCCTATCCCCATTTTCTTAATTGTTTTGGGTTTTTTATTTTAGGTCTTTTCCTTCTCTTGTGTTTCTTGCCTAGAGAAGTTCCTTTAGCATTTTTTGTAAAGCTGGTTTGGTGGTGCTGAACTCTCTCAACTTTTGCTTGTCTGTAAAGTTTTTAATTTCTTCACCAAATCTGAATGAGGTCCTTGCTGGGTAGACTAATCTTTTTTGTAGTTTTTTTTTCTCCTTCATCACTTTAAATATGTCCTACCATCCCCTTCTGGCTTGCAGTTTCTGCTGAAAGATCATCTTTTAACCTTATGGGAATTGCCTTGTGTGCTATTTGTTGTTTTTCCCTTGCTGCTTTTAATATGTTTTCTTTGTATTTAATATATATATATATATTTTTGGTGGTATGCGGGCCTCTCACTGTTGTGGCCTCTCACGTTGTGGTGCACAGGCTCTGGAAATGCAGGCTCAGCAGCCATGGCTCACAGGCCCAGCCACTCCACAGCATGTGGTATCTTCTCAGACCGAGGCACGAACCCATGTCCCCTGCATTGGCAGGTGGACTCTCAACCACTGTGCCACCAGGGAAGCCCTTTATTTAATTTTTGATAGTTTGATTAATATGTGTCTTGGTGTGTTTATCCTTGGATTTATCCTGTATGGGACTCTCTGTGCTTCCTGGACTTGATTAACTATTTCCTTTCCCATATTAAGGAAGTTTTCAACTCTAATCTCTTCAAATATTTTCTCAGTCCGTTTCTTTTTCTCTTCTTCTTCTGGGACCCCTAAAATTCGACTGTTGGTGCATTTAATGTTGTCCCAGAAGTCTCTGAGACTGTTCTCAGTTCTTTTCATTCTTTTTTCTTTAATCTACTCTTCAGTAGTTATTTCCACTATTTTATCTTCCAGGTCACTTATCCATTCTTCTGTCTCAGTTATTCTGCTATTGATTCCTTCTAGAGAATTTTTAATTTTATTTTTTGTGTTGTTCATCATTGCTTGTTTCATCTTTAGTTCTTCTAGGTCCTTGTTAAATGTTTCTTGCATTTTCTCTATTCTATTTCCAAGATTTTGGATCATCTTTACTATCATTATTCTGAATTCTTTTTCAGGTAGACTGCCTATTTCCTCTTCATTTGTTAGGTCTGGTGGGTTTTTATCTTGCTCCTTTGTCTGCTGTGTGTTTTTTTGTCTTCTCATTTTGCTTATCTTACTGTGTTTAGGGTCTCCTTTTTGCAGGCTGCATGTTCATAGTTCCCGTTGTTTTTGGTGTCTCTTCCCAGTGGCTAAGGTTGGTTCAGTGGGTTGTGTATGTTTCCTGGTGGAGGGGACTAGTGCCTGTGTTCTGGTGGATGAGGCTGTATCTTGTCTTTCTTGTGGGCATGTCCACATCTGTGGTGAATTTTGGGGTGTCTGTGGCCTTATTATGATTTTAGGCAGCCTCTCTGCTAATGGATGTGGCTGTGTTCCTGTCTTGCTAGTTGTTTGGCATAGGATATCCAGCACTTTAGCTTGCTGTTCGTTGAGTGAAGCTGGGTCTTGGTATTGAGATGGCGATCACTGGGAGATTTTCACCATTTGATAGTACATGGAGCTGGGAGGTCTCTTGTGGACCAGTGTCCTGAAGTTGGCTCTCCCACCTCAGAGGCACAGCACTGACTCCTGGCTGCAGCTCCAAGTGCCTTTCATCCACGCTGCTCAGAATAAAAGGGAGAAAAATTAGAAAGAAAAAAAGAATGAAAGAAAGAGGAGAATGTAAAATAACAGTAAGATTAAAAAAATAAAGTTATTAAAGTAAAAAATATTTATTAAGAAAAAATTATTTAAGTAAAAAAAAACCCCAAAAATAAACAAACAAACAAAAAAACGGATGGAGAGAACCCTAGGACAAATTGTGAAAGCAAAGCTATACAGATAAAATCTCACACAGAAGCATAACCATACACACTCACAAAATGTGGAAAAGGGGAAAAAATAATATATCTTGTTCTCAAAGTCCACCTCGTCAATTTGGGATGATTCGTTGTCTATTCAGGTATTCTACAGATGCAGGGTACATCAAGTTGATTGTGGAGACTTGCTGCTCCTGAGGCTGCTGGGAGAAATTTTCCTTTCTCTTCTTTGTTCACACAGCTCCCAGGGTTCATCTTTGGATTTGACCCCGCCTCTGCGTTTAGGTCGCCTGAGGGCATCTGCTCTTTGCTCAGACAGGACGGGGTTAAAGGAGCCACTGATTCGGGGGTCTGGTTCACCCAGGGCGGTGCGAGGGAGGGGTACAGATGCTGGGTGGGCCTGTGGCGGCAGAGGCCAGCGGGAAGTTGCACCAGCCTGAGGAGCATCATGTGTTCTCCCGGGGAATTTGTCCCTGGATCACGGGAACTTGGAAATGGTGGGCTGCACAGGCTCCCAGGAGGGGAGGTGTGGACAGTGACCTGTGCTCGCACACAGGCTTCTTGGTGGCTGCAGCAGCAGCCTTAGCATCTCATGCCGGTCCCTGGGGTCTGCACTGTTAGCCGCGGCTTGCACCCGTCTCTGGATCTCCCTTAAGCAGCACTCTTAATCCCCTATCCTTGTGCACCAGGAAACAAAGAGGGAAGAAGAAGTCTCTTGCCCATTCGACAGGTCCAGAGTTTTTCCCAGATTCCCTCCCGGCTAGTCGTGGTGTACTAACGACTTCAGGCTGTGTTCACGATGCCAGTCCTCTCCCTGGGATCTGACCTAAGCCGAAGCCTCAGCTCCCAGCCCCACCTGCCCCAGCGGGTGAGCAGACAAGCCTCTCGGGCTGGCGAGTGCTGGTCGGCACTGATCCTCTGTGCGGGAATCTCTCCGCTTTGCCCTCTACACCTCTGTGGCTGTGCTCTCCTCCACAGTTCCCAACCTTCCCCCCTCTGCCAACCGCAGTCTCCCGCCCGTGAATGGGCTTCCTAGTGTGTGGAAACCTTTCCTCCTTCATTGCTCCCTCCCACTCATGCAGGTCCCTTCCCTATTCTTTTGTATCTGTTTTTTCTTTTTTCTTTTGCCCTACCCGTGTATGTGGGGAGTTTCTTGCCTTTTGGGAGGTCTGAGGTCTTCTGCCAGCGTTCAGTGGGTGTTCTATAGGAGTAGTTGCACGTGTAGATGTATTTCTGATGTATCTGTGGGGAGGAAAGTGATCTCCGTGTCTCACTCTTCTGCCATCTTCCTCCTCCCCCCATGTGTATTTTAAATAACAGTACTTTACCTTATGTGTTTTTTGCAAATATTTTCTCCTAGTCTATGGCTTGTCTTCTAATTCTCTTGCTATTATCTTCCACAGAGCAGAAGTTTTTAATTTTAATGAAGTCCAGCGTATCCATTATTTCTGAGAACCAGGAGTGCCAAGGGCAGGAGAGAGAAGATTGATGTCTCAGCTCAAGAAATAAGGCAGGAATGGCTGAGGCTGACTTCTTCTTTCCTTTGCCTTTTTGAAATATTTAGGCCCTCAACAGATTGGATGATGCCTACCCACACTGAGGAGAGCACACTGCTTAACTGAGTTCCCCATTTCACACACCAGCTTCATCTGGAAATTCTCTTACAGACACACTGAGAAGTAATGTTTAGCCAAATACTTGGGTACTCTGTGATCCAATCAAGTTGACACACAAAATTAACACTATCAGGGTAAATTGGTTTTTATAACTAGTAATATTAACATTTGTTTTGAATTAAAACTTAGTTTTGATTTTGAAATAAAAATCCATGGACTAGTGAAATTCTTAGTGTTTAATAGTCATGAAAGTTATACTTGTATCTGACAGTATACATGCCATCATTAGATGTGGAAAGGAAACTATAGGATGTCAGGGGATGTAGATGGGGTATTGTAGTTATAGACAAAATATTAATATTATGTATGCGTTTATTTGTTACATACTTTGAACACTTTTCAGTATAAATGCACATGTTTCAGATTACTTTTACATATATTTTCTTCTTATGGGATAGTGTGTTATTTCTTATGGCTGCTATAACAAACTACTACAGACTTAGTGGCTTAAAACAACATTATTAATTATCTTACAGTTCTGGAAGTCAAATGGGTTACACTGAGCTTAAAGCAAGATGTTGGCAGGGCTGCATTCTTTTCTGGAGATTTTAGGAGTGAACCCATTTTCTTGACTTTTGCAGCTTCTAGAGGCCACCTGCATCCCTCGGCTCAGGATCCCTTCCTCCATCTTGAAAGCTTCCAATGGCTGCTTAGGTCTTTCTTTTGATACAATTTATCTGGTTTTGATTATTCTGCCTCTTTTTTTTCCATTTAAGGACCCTTATGATTACATTGGGCTCATTTGGACAATCAAGGATAATCTCTTTATCTTAAGGTCAGCTGATTAGGAACATCAATTCCATCTGCAACCTTAGTTCCCCTTTGCTATGTAACATAACATATTCATGTGTTCTGGGAAGAAGGATGCAGACATCTTTAGTGGCAGGGGGTGGAAGGGGCATCAGTCTGCTTTAATAAATTACCACAAATTTAGTGACTTTTAAGAATAGAAATTTATTCTCTCACTGTTCTGGAGGCCAGAAATCTGAAATCAATATCACTAGGTTGAAATCAAGGTGTCAGTAGGTCTGCACTCCCTCCAGAGGCTCTAAGGAGAAAAACTGTTTCCTTGCCTCTTCTAGCTTCTGGTAGCTGTTGGTATTCCTTGCCTTTTTTGCCTTGTGGCTGTATCACTCCAGTCTCTGCCTCCGTGATTATATCACCTTGTCCTCTTCTATGTGTGTCAAATCCCCCTCTGCCTCTCTCACTTGTGATTTGATATAGGGTCCACCTGGAGAGTCCAAAATAAATCTCTTCCCTTCAAGATCGTTAATTTAATTCCACCTGCAAAGATTCCTTTTTCTTATAAGGTAACATTTATAGGTTGTAGGCATGAGGACCTGATATCTTTGGGTGGCCATTATTCAGCCTACTATACAGTCTTTGAATTTAAGTTTGTAGAATCCTGTAGAGAAATGATAAAATCTGCTTTAGAATACTCTGCCTCCTACAGCTTCAGGATCTGTGGGAAGCTTTTGACATGTAAAGATAATGAATATAAAATAACAAGATAAATTATTGACATGGAATTCTAACATCAGTTACTTCTAAACATCAAAAATACAGGTTAATTCAAGGCAGTTGCTGACTTGTACAATGTTCCTATTGAAATTTTCCAAATACTATGAACTCCACCCTACCCTGAATGTCATGAAAAAGGAGAAGTTAGGATCATATTCTCACACTGCCATTATTCTTCCTGGCCTCACTTAATGGTTGGATCAATGCTTTCATCTTTCTCTGACCCATTCCAGCTCAGGACAAGTGAGGATATGTCCATAATATGTAGGAATTTTGTCTATCTACAACTCCCCCATCAGCCTGAAAGAAAATTGGATTCTCAAAACATTCTATAGTTTTGTGAGGCATAGTTTTTCTTGAGGTCCTACAAAAATTATGAACAATGTTCTCAACCTCTAGGAATGTTACATGTTGGCAAGGTGGTGGTATCCTATTGTCATTACTTCTCAATTGCAGTCAAAGATTAACAGAGCCCCCTATACTTTAGTCATGACCACTGTTCAATTCCTAATATGAACATAACTAAGATCATGTCCCCACTAATCTATCAATATATGTTAAATCCTTTTTTGAACATGGAAGAACAAAGGAGAAAGTCTCAGATTCTAGCTATGTTTATATTTTCTACCTCGTTTGGTTCTTGCTTTGCCTCAGTATCTCAGCTTAACTTTAGTCACTTCAGTTATTCCCCTTGAAAGGAACAAAGTCTGTACTGTCTCCTACAATGTGATTAACATCAGGAAGAGTTATGTTTACCTGTCAGAAAACAAACAAAAAAGGAATGGAATCGTAGCAGAATAATAGGAACCATGTTACATAGAATAAGCATACATCTGAAGTAAATGGTAACCTCTGGATATTTATGTGAACCAAATTACAGATAAAAACTTGTACACCAGTAATAACACAGATTGAATAAACCACAAATGGAAACTTGGTGAGAATTAATGTAAACCTGATCTAAAGTTTTATCAGGAAATCTCAAATGTAATAAAACTTATTTGCATTGGATCCTATAATTTCAAATTTTATAGAAGAGGTTGTAATACAAAAAAAAATTAAGATATCCTACAGATATTTAAAAACATGCTAGAAATATGTCTAGCAGTTCTTCTAAACACTGAGATCACTTATTTTATTTTTATATTCAATTAACATTTTTCTTCTTTTAACTTCTTGAAAAGTCTTACCTTTTTGTCACTGATGCAGTACATTTAAATGCCCCTCTCCTATTTTATGATACTCTCTTGATTAATTGCATTGATTTTAGTTTTAATATATTTTTATCATTATCCATTTGAAAAATCCCAGAGTGAGTAAATTTATTTTTTATCGTTACAGATTTTATACAAAGGACAGCTTATAGTAAATGTTGTTAGAACATTTCTACCTTGCATTTCAATGAGAAAAATAGGGCTGCTCAAATTTACTCTGTTAGTCTCAGTATGGACTTTAATTAAAAAAGTAAGCACTAATAATAATTTAAGTAAATTCAAGAAAAAAAGAGCATGATAGTAAAATCCTATGCTCAAAATTGCTCCTAAATAAATGGGCTTATTAATCAATTAAAGTTCTATTCTGTTAGGAACTGTATGAGCTAAGAGACATGAGAAAGTAGTCTTGAAGCAAATGGCTTCATTGAAAAAAATTTTATCTTCTGCATGATAACAAGATATGTGAAATATAAAACAAAGATGATGATACTAGGAGTCTGCATTTTAGAAAACACAGCCATCCTAAAGTTGGGGATTCACTGTCCTAAGTTCTCTAAGCTTTACATATTTTTTTCTTATGTTGGAGTATAGTTGATTTACAATGTTGCATTAGCTACTGCTGTACAACAAAGTGATTCAGTTATACATACACATATATCCATTCTTTTTCAGATTCATTTCCCATATAGATTATTACAGAATATTGAGTAGTACTACTGCTCTACAGTAGGTCCCTGTTGATTATCTATCTGTTGATTATCTTAACTAGTGTGTATATGTAAATCCCAAACTCCCAATCCATCCTTTCCCTCCACCTTATCCCCTTCATAACCATAAGTTCATTTTTGAAGTCTGTGAGTTAGTTTCTGTTTTGTAAATAAGTTAACTTGTATCATTTTCTCAGATTCCACATATAAATGATATCATATGATATTCGTCTTTCTCTGTCTGACTTACTTCATTCAGTATGATAAACTCTTTGTCCAGCCATGTTGCTGCAAATGACATTATTTCATTCTTTTCTATGAATGAGTAATATTCCATTGTATATATGTACCATATCTTCTTTATCTATTCCTCTGTTGATGGACATTTAGGTTGCTTCCATGTCTGGTTGTTGTAAATAGTGCTGCAATGAACATTGGTGTGCATGTATCTTTTTGACTTATGGTTTCTCCCAGGAGTGGGATTGCTAAATCATATGGTACCTCTATTCTTAGCTCCTCCATACTGTTCTCCATAGTGGCTGCACCAATTTACAATCCCACCAACAGTGTGGTATGGTTCCCTTTTCTCCACACCCTCTCCAGCATTTATTGTTTGTAGACTTTTTGATGATGGCCATTCTGACTGGTGTGAGGTAATACCTCATTGTAGTTTTGATTTGCATTCCTCTAATAATTAGGAATGTTGAGCATCTTTTCATGTGCTTTTTGGACATCTATATGTCTTCTTTGGAGAAATGTCTATTTAGATTTTCTGCACATATTTTGATTGGGTTGTTTGGTTTTTTGATGTTGAGCTACATGAGCTGTTTTTATATTTTGGAGATTAATCCCTTGTCAGTAGCTTCACTTGAAAATATTTTCTCCCATTCTGTGGGTTGTCTTTTTGTTTTGTTTATGATTTCCTTTGCTGTGCAAAAGCTTATATGTTTAATTAGGTTCCATTTGTTCATTTTTGTGTTTATTTTCATTGCTCTAGGAGGTGGATCCAAAAGTTATTGCTGTGGTTTTTGTCAAAGAGTGTTCTTCCTATGTTTTCCCCTAAGTGTTTTATAGTATCTGGTCTAACATTTCGGTCTTTAATCTATTTTGAGTTTATTTTTGTATATGGTGTTTGAGAATGTTCTAATTTCATTCTTTTACATGTAGCTGTCCAGTTTTCCCAGCACCACTTATGGAAGAGACTGTCTTTTCTCCATTGTATATTCTTGCCTCCTTTGTCATAGATTAATTGACCATAGGTTCAAGGGTTTATTTATGGGCTGTCCATTCTGTTCCATTGATCTATATTTGTTTTTGTGCCAGTACCATACTATTTTGATAACTGTAGCTTTGTAGTATAGTCTGAAGACAGGGTGCCTGGTTCCTGGCTCCATTTTTATTTCTCAAGATTGCTTTGGCTATTTGGGGTCTTTTGTGTCTCCATACAAATTTAAAAATTTTTTGTTCTAGTTCTGTGAAAAATGACACTGGTAAGTTGTTAGGGATTGCATTGAATCTGTAGATTGCCTTGGGTAGTATAGTCTTTTTGACAATATTGATTATTCCAATCGAAGAACATTGTATATCTTTCCATCTGTTTGTGTCATCTTTGATTTCTTTCATCAGTGTCTTATAGTTTTCTGAGTACAGGTCTTTTGCCTCCCTAGGTAGGTTTATTCCTAGGTATTTTATTCTTTTTGATGAAATGGTAAATGTGGTTGTTTCCTTGGTTTCTCTTTCTGATCTTTCATTGTTAGTGTATAGAAATGCAAGTTATTTCTGTGTATTAATTTTGTATCCTGCAACTTTACCAAATTCCTTGATGATCTCTAGTAGTTTTCTGGTAGCATCTTTAGGATTTTCTATGTATAGTATCATGTCATCTGCAATCTGTGACAGTTTTACTTCTTCCTTTCAAACTTGGATTCCTTTTATTTCTTTTTCATCTCTGATTGCCATGGCTAAGACTTCCAAAACGATGTTGAATAAGAGTGACAAGAGTGGACATCCTTGTCTTATTCCTGATCTTAGAGGAAATGCTTCCATCTTTTCACTGTTGAGTATGATGTTAGCTGTTGATTTGTCTTATATGGCCTTTATCATGTTGAGGTAGGTTCTCTTTATGCCCAGTTTCTGGAGAGCTTTTATCATAAATGGATGTTTAGCCATTCTACAGCTGGGGATTCACTGACCTAGGTTCTCTAAGCTTTATATATATATATATTTTTTTCAAGTTAGAATCCAGAAAGCAGCACTGGAGTACCTTTGTATAACCTTCACTGTTGTGCATCTTTTCTGAAGTATGGATGCCTTCATACTCCCTGAGACATTTTGATTGAATACATCTGCATTGAGGTCCTAGAAGCTGTAATTTTTCAGGTGCTTCAAGGATTCTGATGCACTCCTAGTTTTGGGACCCAGTGTCTTTGGGTAATACCAAATCCACAGAAAATGAGAGTTGCAAAGGACTCTTATGGTATTTGAGTCCAATCTTCTTATTTTATAGATGAGGAAACTTAGGTTCAGAGAAGTAAAGTGCCTTGTTCAAAATCATACTTGTTCAAATCGATCACCATTGTTATAGCTGAGCCCAGACTAGAGCACAGATAACCTCATGTACAAAGTATTTGTTTCATTAAGGGAAAGAAACTGCAATAGGAAAATTCAGTCAAAGGGACTGGAATGGGACCTACAATTCTGGTGTTCCTAACAGCTCTCTCTAAAGTCAGTAACTTTATAACAGGGACTTGGACCTTTGGGTATAACACTGTATTCTCCTAGAGAGAAGAAATTTAATAATGCTGCCCTCGACTCTCTATTTACCTATGTGTCTGCCATCCTCCAGGGCCCAGTTCAAAATGTCACCACCTCCAAATGGACCCCTCCCACCTCTTCTCCAAATCCCGTTGTTCACCCCTCCTCTGATTTTTCGTTTGACCTGTGGTCTCTACCTCTTGTTTGGACCTATTATTTGTTCCTTTGCAGTATTTCTTTTGTATATATTTTGTCTCTTTTCCCCATATAGACTGTGTAACTCCTGAAGGTTGTGGGTTTATTTTTGTCTCCTTATACCTGGTTCTATGCTTTGCTTGCATGAAGCCTCAGTAATATCATTGACTGAATTTGATGTTTCCATTAAGTACCCCACCAACATATTGATATGACAGTAAAGGACCAGAAACACAAGCAAACAAGACAATGATTTTATCGGAGTTTGTGATTCTTATGTTGACTTTGGGGAAAATGTGAAACCAAGTTTAAAGAAAAAAAATGAACTATCCAATAAAATTTCCTGATAAATCAGTCAAAAGGTGGTGCATATCTTATACAATCAGGTAGATGTGAAAATTTTCATACATGCTAAATGGAATACTTTCTGACCCATGTATACTTTAGCCATCAATTAAAGGTAAGATGGGTTCCTAGACTGTACTACTTTTTACATTTTTTCCTTCCTCTTTACTATCATCACTAGTTGTTTCTTTTTTCCTATTATTTTTGGAAAAAATATTTTAATTATTTGCTACATCAGTGATTGAAAGCCACCTATCCAGCCCAGGTACTAAGTGGAGCATTTAGTTGAATGCCACAAATGCCAAAAGTAATAGTAGCAAATGGAGTCATCTGAGAGAAAAGAGAAGAGAGGGGGAGACTTTTGGGGGGATCAAATTAAAAAATATGTATTTGGAAGTAGGCATCAGGTATTTTGTGGGTCTTTTAATTTTTACATGAAAAATGCAAAATAATTTAAGACCTAAATGCTATTATTATTAAGAAATATCCATTTTACATTTAGAAGAAAGATCATGTAAAGAAAGGAATATAGGCTCTGAAATTTAAAAGAAGGCTTCTATTTGTTGCTTAAGTATTTTGAAATTTAAAAATGGTAGGTTTCAGCAAAGTAAAGCAGATGATGCTCTGTGTTTTTGCTTTACAAAAATGTAAATGTGTGTAATGAGTTTAATAGAATGGTGAAACTAGATATGAAGTGTTCACTACTTTCACTGATGTGGGGATTATAAAGATTATATTACAGAGTTCTTAAAAAGATAGGTTAATCTTTTCTTCACAAGTAGATGTTCCTTCTGTAGGGCATTTGTTTAGTTGAATGAAGCAAGAAAGAAATGAGATAATAGGACAATTTGTCATTCAAAGCTTAAACAGAATTGGAATTGTGAATTTTATGTTACTGTAGATGAATTTTGTTAATAAAATGTAAGCTTGCAGAGAATTTCCAAGAAGAGGAAGAGCTATGACTTTTGTAAATGCCAAGTATATTTGACTTTTAAATGAATCTACATGGAAGAAAAAATAGCAAATTACCAGATTTTAAATGGTTGAAAGAAGTTATACAAGAGCTAAGCAGACTAACTGTATCTGTGTGGCACCAAAATAAGATTATAGTAAAGGAAAATGTGTGATATTAAGTAGCATAGAACTTTTCTATGGAAGTAATTATTACATGTACAGAAACTGAATTTTTTTCCTGATTTCTTTATTAGGTTGGTCCTATTCCCAAGCCTTAAACATTGCTTTAGAAAAAAAAAAAACTTTAAAGAATGTACTTTTCTTAAGTCCTCTGATTAATTACAATCATTTAACACATGGAGCATTAAGATTCTAGAATGATATTGAATAAGGCTTAAGAACTTTCAAATATACAGCATGAGGGTATCTACTATATAAATTATCCCATTAGTAAAGAAATTTGGGGGGAGAACCTTTTCTTAAATGAAGACAATATTTTTTTTAGTGTAATGTGAAAGCCATTTTCTAGTTGGGGGAGACATACACACACACACAAACACAATCTTTTACTGTTATTAGAAGCCTAGTGTCTTGAGCATATTAAGACTTGAGGGGAGAAAAACACAAACCCTAACAAATGCCAAACGTGAAAGAATGCCACTCAGTCCAACCTGACATAAATTATCAATTATATCAGTCTAAGACATAGGCATTTGATTTAGCTATGGTTGGTCATGTAAAAACTACAAATTTAGCTTGTTCTAGCAAATACTGGTGGAGAAGCATGCTGTTAATTCAAAATTGAGCATTTATGCTCACTAGGTATGACTCACTGAACTGTAAGAATGACCTAAAATAGTCAATATTCTACTGGTAAACCTTAACTTGTTACTAGTAAATAACCAAATGCTGATGACCAATAATCTAGTGTCAGACAAGTATAGGAAATAGCTATGTCAATGAATAACTTTACTGATGATTTTAAATATGATTTTTTTTCCAAAATAATCTTGAAAATAATTTAAGACTATGTTGTTCAACACAGAAATAATGACCAATTTAAGCTTGCTTCTTAAGGAAGTGTTCGTTCCTGCTAGGCACAGATCATGTATCTTGGTCATCCATGAAGCAAGTGCTGGTATCTGTTAGGGTAGCCGAGAAACAGCTGTTAGATCATCCTAAAGTACAGTCAACTGAGAGCTTCAGAATATTTGGAAGATGAGTCCATCATGGAAACACACCAGAGGCAAGCCCAGTCATGCATTTTCTTCTAAGATTAAACAAAAGTATAAATAAAATCAATATTACTTATTACTTAATATTGGTTTCAAGTTACTATGAATATATATTTCATTCATTTATTCAAAAGGTATTTTTGAATATATGTTTGGCGCCAAACACTCTATGATCTGAGTATGCACCAGTGAATATGATAGACAAGGTCCCTACCCTCACAAAACCTACAGTTTAGTGGGAAAGACTGATGTTAGACAAGTAAACAAATAAAACATTTAATTACAGTTTGTAATGAGCTATTAGTACTAGAAAGGAGTTAAGTAGGGAAATTATTACAGAATAATGTGGTCATGGGAGAAGGCAGCAGGAAAATATTTAGATAGGATAGAAAGGGACGTCCCTCTAAGGAAGTGACATCTTAGCTGAAAGCTTTAGGGTAAAGTCAAAACTGGCTATTGAGATTTAATTCTTCGAGGTCTCTAGGAAGAGAAAAACAGGCTATGTAAAGACTATGAGATGATAGAGAACTTGGACATGTTACAGAAGCTGAAATGAGGCCAGTAGACTTGTGGCAGAGTCAACCAGGTAGAGAATGACAGGGGATGCATTTAATCAGGTAGATGGGTCTCCGATGCAGCTAAGTATTATAGAACATGCATTTGTTTGGGACATTAGTGATTTGGGGGCTTGTCAGAGCAGTACGTTTGAAAAATAAATTTCTTTTTTTTTCTTGCTGTTTAAAAATTTTTCCTGTCAATTTGTTAAGGCAAACTAAGACTTACCTACTATTATTTCACCAATCTACCAGTCAGAGAAGTGAAAGGTTTATTTTTTCTCCATGGCTACTCTCTGCAGCCCCTATGACTTCTTCTTCTCTCATAGGCAAATTCTTGAGATTCAAAGTAGACTACTACATGGCTATAGGCATCTTTAAATTATTTTCCCCATGAACACCACATGATGGTCTTTTTTTCCTTATGGGAGAAAAGCTTTCTTCATAACCAGCATGCAAACTTTTAAGGAAATCCATTTGCCAGGTGAAAAAGAACATTACCTTACCATCTTTCTAATGCTGGAACTCTGAAGATTTTAGATTCTATCAATCTGAACTATCAGTAGACAATATATTTCTTTCTTACTGACATGTAAATTCCTTAAGAGGAGATATCAGGGCCTTATTTTATTTTACCACTGTGCCCAGTACAATACCTTATATAGAATAAGCTCTCACATATTAGGAAATTTACATAGGTGAGCTAGAGAGTCCAGCTGTGTTTTTAGGTCACATGTACTGTGACCACTCATCCTCTACAGACGTCTTTTTTTGGTGAGTAAGAAATGGGAAGAAAAGTGATGGCAAAGAGGTCCTCTTAGTATTGGGATTACTTTGTTCTATTCCATTTAAATGTTAGATGTCTTCCCCTCTAAATTATAAGCTCTAGTGAGGGCAGACACCATGGTTGTCCTGTTCACCACTGTGGCTTCCAACCCAGCTTGCACCCCACCTCCCATGGAATCATTTGACTAATTATCTGGGATGGTGATTCATTTTAAAGGGGATGGGCCTAGCTTGGGCACCACTTTTCTACTAACTGAAGCTTTGAATAATACCAGGAGATGAAGGGGTTTTGTTGTTTGAGAAACAACAAAACTAAGTACACAGGATCCAAAGATGAAGATTTACTTCAGGATCAAAAAGCTTAGAGTTAAAACCAAATGGAAATGGGATTAGGGTACAGGCAGGTTAGGAATAAGCAAAGAAGGTGGAAGAGAATTCTGGGGTGAATATTTCAAATATTACTTGCCAAAAAATGTTAGGGCTGACTAAAAGAGCTAGAATAAACAGTCATTACCTTTCTGAGCAGCATTGTAATTCAGTTTATAAGTACAGGCTTTGAATCTTGTAGTATTGGGAAACACTTATTTTTTCATATAACACTTCCATCTAAGCAATGTTTGTGAATTCCCCAAGGTAATTAGGTTTTTTGTGGAACATTTTCAGGTGGTATAGTTCTTTTTGCTATGGGTCCTGGAAATATATAAAATAGAGGACAAACACTTTTGCCACAAATTTATATTAGGAAATTTGTAGCAACTGATAGTATAAAACATATATAGTTCACCCCTGAACACACTTGCTTTACAAATAAAACGAGGAGGATGAATGGACAGGAGGTGAGTAGGATCTATACTAATATAAGGGTTAGAACTCCTTTCACTCTACTTTCTTTAAGGCCTTTGACTTTATTTTTTTAACTTACTGTGCTCATGTCTCTCTGTATCCAGGCTTTTTGGTGGTGTCTTTCCAGACTGACTCTGATCTTGCCCATGTGCCTTGCTTTGGCCAATGTGACGTTAGCAAAATTAATGCAAGTGGAGACTTTCAAAGTTCGAATGCATTTTTGTTTCCTCTCTTTGACCTCTGCCAACATCACTACAAGATGCCTGGGCAGGCTTGCTGGAAAGATGTGAGAAACACATGGAGGAGAGCTGAGTTATCTAAGAAGATTCCATGCTGCACAAGCTAGCTCCTAGTTGACCCATCAGCTGACCACACAGACATGAACGATCCCAGTGGCAATTGGCCAAGCTTGGCCTAGATCAGCAGAACCACCCAGTGACCCATAGACTGATAAAGAGTTGTTCTTTCTTTATTTTAGGGGATGGTCAGCAATATCTAACTGATATTCCTACTATATTTAAAGCCTTTTCCTATCTTTATCTTTGAGAACTTCCATCCCTTCAGACCCTGCATAGTTCCTTAGAATTGAAAAGTTGCTCTCACCTGTAAAAACTTCAGATGTCCCAGTTGTCTGGGCTCCTAATCTGTCCCCTGCCTACCTGTTACCTATAGCTATGTTTGAGGTCTCAGATTCTCTCTCTTAACCCTGCCTTAAAAGTCAGCTGTCTTTTTTTCAGGTTTCCAGTTTGGCTGTTTATCTGTGGTAACAGAATGGAGTACCTTCAAAAGTAGAGGAAGACTTTGTATTTGATATGTTAAGCAATAGGTTCTTAGGTAGAGGAGTGTTCTTAGGTAGAGGAGTGACATGACAAAAGGTTATTTAAGTAAAATCTGTCTGGAAGCTATAAGCCTGATGAATTTAAGTGGTAAGAGACTAGAGATAATAACTCTAGTTGATAGTGGAGTTCAGGTAGATGAGGGAATGATTGTACATCTGTGTCCTGGAGAGGAGGTTGGGAAAGTGAGACTGAACATGTGGATCTTTGCTGGGGAAGCAGATGAGTATGCTCTCTTTTTAATATTCTAATATGAGGAGTTGTTTAATAATTGTTGCTAAATTTTTTCCTGAACTCTCCAACACGATATCTGTTGTTTGTAGTTTTCTAACTAGACCCTAGCCCTGGGGTTTCCACTATAAACTTTAAAGTAGACTAGGCTGATATCACATAAGATCAAAACAGCAACATTCATATGTGTAATGAATACCAAGAAAAAGCCTTCAAACTAGAATTATTGTGATAATTAAAACCAGTCCAACCAGCATCCTGAGATATAATATCGAGCCCATCCAATACAGGAATTTGCTCAACATTTGGTATCAAAGAGTTTCACATTTTTCTGAAATAGATGCAGAAAATACTTAACCTGAAAGTATTAAGGTTTTGACAGTGTAGCTTCAAAATTAACTAAACATGATAATGATGACAACTTCTAAACATCATCTACTGTGACTAGCAGCCTCTCTCAGAAATAGCAAATAATAAAAGGAAATGATGGAGCAAGATAGCTGGTCTGTCATTCACTAACTTGTACAGATTGAGAAATAACTGGTTTATTTCCATAGTGATGTTCCCTCCCCTTTTCTATAAATAGACTCCCCCCACTAATTCTGCCAAGCGAATAAATTACTTCTAGAGATACAGTTCAATATTCATCCCCAGGGTTCTACCTTGCACCTGGTATTTTATTTATTTATTTTTATTTATTTTTTTAAATTTTTTTTCGGTACATGGACCTCTCACTGTTGTGGCCTCTCCCGTTGCGGAGCACAGGCTCTGGAGGCGCAGGCTCAGCAGCCATGGCTCACGGGCCCAGCTGCTCCACGGCATGTGGGATCCTCCCGAACGGGGGCACAAACCCGTGTCCCCTGCATCGGCAGGCGGACTCTCAACCACTGCGCCACCAGGGAAGCCCGCACCTGGTATTTTATAGGCAAGTCATACCCATTAATTGTTTTTGTAGTTTGTTTGTTTTGGTGGAAAGAAGGTTGAATTCAAGACTTCTCTCTAGGAAGTAGGAGACTAGTATCAAAGTTTTACAAGTATATATGTAAGCATGGTTGAAGGCTTCCTAAACAAAAATAAAATCCAGAAGGTAATCAAGCATGAGATGCCCAAATAGGTCATCTCTGCTATTAAAACTTCTTTGAACAAGATGCCATACTTTTAAAAAAAAATTATCTTATTGATGTATAGTTGTGTTAGTTTCAGGTATACAGCAAGGTGATTCAGTTATACCTATATATACATTATTTCTTTCATATTCTTTTCCATTATGGTGTATCACAAGATACTGAATAGAGTTCCCTGTGCTATACAGTAAGACCTTGTTGTTTATCCATCCTATATATGATAATTTGCATCTGCTAATCCCAAACTCCCAATTCACCCCTCCCCCACACCCTCTCCCCCTTGGCAACCACAAGTCTGTTCTCTGTGAGTCTGTTGAATAAGATACTATACTTTTGTCACCCTTTCTAAATATCCATGGTCTATTTGACAGGTAGTAAAAATAATAGTAGGATTTAGATATGAATTTTTCTAGTCTAATATACTAGAGTGAGATATTTATTATTCAGTAGGTATATTGAATATTGTGAGTATAAAAGTTACCAGAAAATGGAAAAGTCAGTGTAGTCTAATATTAGCAAAATAAGCATAGGCTTATTGATGTGATTCCCAAATCCTCCAAGATTGATTTGGTCAAGTTGGCTGGATGTCCTTAAGGGACTAGTTAAGAACTGAGAAGGTATTTTATTGTAGCTTGAGTCCCAGAGATAAGGAACGAGCAGATGAAGGACATTTTAATGTAATTATATTAATCTGCCTTATTTTTTGAATACATAATCACTTCTCATCTGATTTGTTCTATTTGGCTAGAAATTGAATGCTGTGAAAATTTGCAATTCAATATAAAGTTTAGAAACAGAATATGACACAGATTCAAAGGAATGAGGAAAGAAATTGGGCATATGGAGAAATATGCTATCTAAGGGTGACCATATAAGAATTATATTTTTATATATCTTAATAAAAATCTTTGCAAACCAACTATTTATTGGGGACATATTCAGTCTTACAAAGTAACTCACAAATAATCTGCATGCATTTTGAGGGAGCTTCAAAGTTACCCAAATCATTTTTATAATGTTTTTCTAATATTGATAAGTGATATTTATTTATTTTAAAATTCTAATTAAATATCTACTGTCAACAAAATTGGTTATTTTATTTTGCATCTTGAAAGTTTATATAATAATTTAAAAAACAAAAAAGGCAACTCGTTACCCATATGTAAATGGTGTTTTCTCACTACTGGTGTCAAATACTTCATGATATTGAAGATCTAATTCAATTTAATTATTTATTGAGTGCCAGTAACTGTGTGAGGAAGCTGGAGTATGACATTGAAAAGGACAGTATCCCGACCCCTCGAGATGTTATAATTCAGTTGGGGATGCAGACAACCAAAGGAGCAATGTTAGTAAAATTCTATTTTGGCCATTTATGATAAATATTTAAAATTCTGTTGAATATCTCTTCTTAATTTCCTTAATTGGCCAAGTACACCAAAATTTACAGTTCCCCAGACTTAAGCTAAACTATCTCAAAAGCTTATTATTAACTGGGATGTAGGAGTTATAGGGAGTATTTATACTGAATTTCTTTAAACTGATCATTTATTCGATCCAAAGGCTGCTTCAGTTTCTAAGATCATTGTAACTCTCAGCTTGACTAAAACAAATGAATGAAAGATAAATCACCTGCCTGGTTATTGTTGTATAATTGATCCTAGAGATATAGCAGAATATGAAAGGTATAACTTAGGCACAATAATACAGCTAGGCTGTGTTACCTGTTTTTGCTGCCTAATTGTCCACTCTGTGTTTCTTTCATTTTGAAAAGAAATAATACCTAGCCCCTAAATAGTGTTTAGGAATTTTCATTAATGTTGAGGCAGAGTGAGCTACCTGATGAATCTGTTGTGATCACCTGGATTAGAAAGCAACAGTAAAGGTTGGAATGTGAAAAACATAGGCAGCAGTTCTATTTCAAGGATGAGTAAAAATGCCAGCATACCTAGGGTTATCTATCATTACTGTTAGAAAATCTATAAGATAGGTACTTCAACGGTGCTTTGATATCTGGATTCACCTCAATCCCTGCCCAGTCACTTACCACTCCTAAACAAGGGACCATTTAACCAGCTTTGCATTTGACTGGACTGAGATTGCATAGCTTGGATGTAATTTTCAGTTTGGCTGAACACCAATAGAGATTCATTCATTCTAGAGCATATAGTGTGCCATGCATTCAACTTCTTTACCATTAAGTCAAAGAAAAGAAAGGAAGAAGGCAAATATCCATCTCTCAGAAGGTTTCGTGGTGGTGGTAGGTGGTGGTGGTGGTGGTGGTTACTGCTGTTATTTTACCTTAAGTGGCAGCTGTGTTCTCATTTAATGGAAATACTGATAACATGATTTTGTGAGGTATAATGGGCCTTTGTGAACTATGACAGGAGTTTCTTGCGATTGTTTCTGTTCCTTTAAGAAGATACACATTCTAGTCTATTTGCAAAAACCCATTAAGTCCTGGCCATTTTCTATAGATATGTATGTGTACAGCAAAGATGAACCTGAAATCCTTGAAGGCCATTACAAGAAAGCCAGATAAGTGAACAGTTTTGCTTTTAATCTAAACTGCAGATTTGTTTAGGAATTGTAGCATTTTCCCCTGGGCTCTCTGGTACCAGCTTTCAAAATTGTGAGGGATGGGCTTCCCTGGCTGCGCAGTGGTTGACAGTCCACCTGCCGATGCAGGGGACAGGGGTTCGTGCCGCGGTCTGGGAAGATCCCACATGCCGTGGAGCAGCTGGGCCCATGAGCCATGGCTGCTGAGCCTGTGCTTCTGGAGCCTGTGCTCCGCAACGGGAGAGGCCACAACAGTGAGAGGCCCGCATACCACAAAAAAAAAAAAAAAAAAAAAAATTGTGAGGGATTTATCCCACTCTAAAAAAAATAATTCAAGCCATGTTTCCTTCATATTTCCATGTTAAAATAATACACACATAGGTACATACACATAATACACATATATGTACATTTATTTGTTCACCAAAATAGCTCAAATAGCATTTAAAAAACAAAGAAGGAAAATTAAAATATAAATGATGAATGTCACTTGATTTTCAGATAACTCTAGATAGAGTTTATGAAGCGTTCCTGGCAGAGTACAGAACTTGGCAATGTTTGGAGGCAGTAGTAATAAGTGTAGCCTAAGGGTCTCTGAAAATTGCTTCCTGAGCAGCTTCCTGGGAATCCAGCAGTGGGCTGGGCACTAAGGAGAACAGGTAAAAGAACACAATAGAGTGATAAGAACAGGAATTGGAAGTCAAAAGAGCTGGATTCTAGTCGTGTTACAGTCTTCCCTGGATCTCAATTGTCTCAACGTGTATACAATGAGGAAAGGTCACAGGATGAATGACCTTTGGATTTTTATAGACCTAAGGTTATATGATTCTGACTCAAGAGAAATAGAAGACATTGATTCCTAACCCAGGCACATAGAGCTACTTTAGAGATTTTAGACTGGCAAACATGAAGCTATTAGTGAAGTGTTTAAAAGTTAACATGAACAAGTGCTTAAAAGATAACAAGAACAATATAGAAAATGGTGTAGGATGTCAAGTAAGATTGATATCAGTGCTGTGGAAGGAGACTTTTTGGAGGATGCAGTCTATACTTTGGATCTTGCAGGTTGAGTAGAGAAGAGCAGAAAACATTATTGGCTAAAAAAGCCATGGAACAACATAGTTGGACTTACACCTTCATATTTAAACTATAATTAGGGTGACCTAGTCACTTAAATTGATCTACAAGAAACGAAGACAATGTTCAGTATTTTAAAACTAAACTAAAATGTTTTCAGAGCTTTGGATTTGTGTAACATCCCTTCCTATTACCTTGGTGTTTCTCTCTCTCTCTCTCTTTTTAATTTTATTGAAGTACAGTTGATTTACAATGTGGTAATTTCTGCTGTACAGCAAAGTTATTCAGTTATACACATATATACATATATATATTTTTAATATTCTTTTCCATTATGCTTTATTCCAGGAGATTGGATATATTTCTCTGTGCTATACAGTAGGATCTTGTTGTTTATCCATTCTCTATATAATAGTTTGCATCTTCTAGTCCAAAACTCCCTATCCTTCCCTCCCCCACTCCCCCTCTCCCTTGTATGCTGCTCTCCCTTGACAACAACAAGTAAGTTCTCTATGTCTGTGATTTTAGATTCTATGTCTCATATGAACATATGTCTATGTTCTCTATGTCTATTTTAGATTCCACATATAAATGATATCATATGGTATTTGTCTTTCTCTTTCTGACTTACTTCACTTAGTATGATCATCTCTAAGTCCATCCATGTCACTGCAAATTACATTATTTCCTTCTTTTTTATGGCTAAGTTATATTCCATTGTGTGTGTGTATATATATATATATATATATATATATATATATATATATATATACCACATCTTCTTTATCCTTTCATCTGTCAATGGACATTTAGGTTGTTTCCATGTCTTAGCTATTGTGAATAGTGCTGCTAAGAATATAGGGGTGCATATATCTTTTCAAATTATAGTTTTGTCTGGATATATGCCTAGAAGTGGGATTGCTGGATCATATGGCAACTAAATTTTTAGTTTTTTGAGGAATCTCCATACTGTTTTCCATAGTGGTTGTACCAATTTACATCTCCACCTTGGTGTTTCTCTTTAATACAAATAACAATTATGTTTTGAATTCCAGAACACATTCTCTAGTAATTCTCGAAGTTAAAAATAATTATTCCTCTTGGTGAAAATAGAACACAAAAAGTACTTACTAGGTTATTGATACAAAGTGATGATACTAAATGTTAAGGGAAAGACAAATTATAACTTCAATACATATAATGTGATTCTTAGGTGTAGGTGTGCATGATACTGTCTGCATGAATGATTTAATTTTATAAAGTTGTTTAATACAGTTGCTAGAGACCAGTAAAAGCGTGACAAATAGCTGGAGTGAAACTTTCTGTGTTAGGTGTAATTTAAGAGTATATTTGACATCCATTTGATCATCATTTTAAAATGTTCAGTTGTTATTTCCAGCCAGAAAGACATCCATTGCCCTTTTATTGGTGCTTCATGATTAGGGTACTTATTTGTACTTTCTTCTGGATTTTTTTTAACTTTTTCAATAGAAAATTGTCTTTTATTTTTGATGAAATACATTCCCTAGGATGCCAAGGAGTTAAAATATGAATATGGGGACTTCCCTGGTGGTGCAGTGGTTAAGAATCCACCTGCCAATGCAGGGGACACGGGTTCGAGCCCTGGTCCGGGAGGATCCCACATGCTGCGGAGCAGCTAAGCCCATGTGCCACAACTACTGAGCCTGCACTCTAGAGCCTCTGAGCCACAACTACTGAGCCTGCATGCCACAACTACTGAAGCCTGCATGCCTAGAGCCTGTGCTCCATAGCAAGAGAAGCCACCGCAATGAGAAACCCATGTACTGCAACAGAGAGTAGCCCCCACTCGCTGCAATGAGAGAAAGCCCATGTGCAGCAACTAAGACCCAATGCAGCCAAAAATAAATAAATAAATTTATTAAAAAGAATATGACTATGGTGACTTCTTTTTGTAATTAAAATCATGACAGAGATGACTGGTTTCATGATGTATAGTCATGTGATACTTTACAATTAACCTTTACTGACTCAACATAATTTTGTGTATAGTGATACCCATTGATTCAGCTATGAAGGAAGGAAAAGGAAACTAAGAGACTATTTTCAAATTTTTGAGGAACCTCCATATTGTTTTCCATAAGGGTTGGACAAATTTACATTCCCACCAATAATGTATAAGGGTTCCCTTTTCATCACATCCTCACCAGCACCTTTTGACTCTTTTCTTCTTGATAACAGACATTCTAACAGGTGTGAAGTGATATCTCATTGTGGTTTTGATTTGCATTTCCTCAATGATTAGTGATCTTGAGCATCTTTTCATGTGCCTTTTGTCCATTTTGATGTCTTCTTTGGAAAAATGACTATATAGTTCTTCTACCTATTTTTTTAAAAATATTTATCTATCTATCTATCTATCTATTTATTTATTTATTTTGGCTGCATGGGGTCTTAGTTACTGCACTCGGGATCTTCGTTGTGGCATTCAGACTTCTTAGTTGTGGCATGTGAACTCTTTAGTTGCAGCATGCATGTGGGATCTTGTTTCCCAACCAGGGATCGAACCCAGGCCCCTGCATTGGGAGCACAGAGTCTTACCCACTGGACCACCAAGGAGGTCCCTCTTCTGCCCATTTTAATTGGTTTGTTTGTGTTTTTATTAAGTTGTTTGAGTTCTTTATATATTTTAAAATATTTATTTATTTATTTATTTATTTATTTATTTGTTTATTTATTTATTTGGCTGCACCGGATCTTCATTGCGACACGTGGCATCTTCATTGTGGCATGTGGGATCTTTAGTTGCAGCATCTGAGATCTTTTAGTTGTGACATGCTGGCTCTTAGTTCTTTATATATTTTTGGATATTAATTCCTTATCTGAAATATGGTAAAACTTTTTTTTCCATTCTGTAAGTTGTCTTTTCATTTTGTTGTTTCTTTTGCTGTGCAGAAGCTTTTGAGTTTGACATAGTCCCACTTGTTGATTTTGCCATTTCTTGATATGAAAGAATTAAGGTAATACTTATGTGATTTTCACTTAAGGCTTTGTTTACCAAGAATTAAAAAAAACAATTTTCAAAAATCTACATAAGTTGAGATATGTAGAATTTGACTAGCATGGATTTGGAGCAATGGTCAATGGTTTAATGTGTGAATGTATCACCAATTTCAAATTTTTAATAAAAAATTCTTCTTATGCTAGAAGTCGATTAGAAATCCTCTGTATATTAGCTATGTTAAGCCTGTTTAGTTTCAGAAATTAACCAAAAGTTTTTGTTTGTTTTAAGGAAGGTGTTACCTTAGGTTCTAAGCAGGAATTATGGAACATTGTGACATACTTGAAAACAAGAAAACCAGAAAGTAAAATTTTGAATATGGCATCAGTCTCAAATGAGAACTTTTGTTTTTCCTAATACATTTCCTTAGACAAAAGGAATTGTACTTAGGAGTGGATAGGATAGCAATGGGCTTTAAGGGAGTACTGTCTCAGATAATGCACCCTTAAAATACCCCTAGAGTCTACCACATTGAAGCCTTTAGCTATTTAAAAGCAAATATTCCATCAGAGGGATCATGCCTTAATTTGCTACCAATAACTTTTTAGCTATAAATTGATGCAATAAATCAATAGAAACATCATCTAGCACAGGAACTTGGAATGGGAAAAAGGAGAGAGGGAGCAATGAATACTGGTAACGGGGAAGTGAGAGGGCACCAGGCTGGCCCCTTCAGACTTTCCTAGAGTTAATTACACATGTGCATCAATTACTCGTTGTATCTGGGATGGAGTGCTTTGTGGTCTCCTTAGGTATGGAAATCCTTTCGAGGATCTAAGGTGTCACCTCCATGTCACCCCCAACTTGCCATATTGGGGTTAAAAAAGAAAATATCCTTCTGCCAAAACTTTTATTTAACTAGCTTCAATTTACAATAGTGTTAAGTTTAGCAGATCCTTGTGACACCTGCTCTGCCTTCGCCAAATTTTAATTACACGCAGCTGTGCTCAGGAAAAGATGAGCATTTTTCTGCATTTGGTGGTGGGAGAGAGGCTGACTGCCTGGGGACTAGAGTGAGCTCAGCAAACACAAATCTTTGCTCCTTAAAAAATGCTAGCAGAAAGTCACCAATAAAAAGCAGCATACAAAACAGAAACAAAGCAAAACAAAACAAAACAAAAACAATCCCTTAAAGGAGTGTGGCATGAATGTTTCTTGCTGGAATTCCAGTAACCCTGTTCTTAATCTGTACTAGGTTAAACTCCTTTGAGCAGAAAAGGATGCTACTCTGTTAGTGAAATTTATTTAATGTGACAGACTACATCCTTTTAGGGGATGTCAGAGAAGGGAATGAAAGCATTCTTAGATCATTGCCACTAGCTGTGTAATCCCGAAACCCTGGCAGAATGGGAGAGTGAGTCTCAAAAAGAAAATATAAATAAAGCATTGTGGGTCAAAGTTTTAATGGAACAAATCCTGAATCTGAGTAGTCAAAAAGTGAGTGACATGCTGTAGTTTCTTTTGTTTAGTTTTAGTTCAAAAGGAAACAAAATTTGTATAGTCATTTTAGCAGTTAGCTTTATTATGTAGTTTTCTTGTTTGTGTATAAGGATAATAAACTAGAAGATGGTAGGTTATCTCTCTAATAAAAAATGCCATTTAAAATAAATCGTATATCAGAAGTAGGCAAGGTTAAACAGCACTTCTCCTCTCCCCAGGAAGGCAATAACTAATAGAACTTCAGGAGATTTGAGAGGAAGATGTGGTTTGGAGGAGGAAGTGGTTAATCTTTATGTGCCTTAATTTGTTACCTACTACCTCTTCTCCTATTATAAACAGTAGTAAAATCATTTTAATAGGGGGTTCTGAACATGCATTTATAATTATAGAAACTGCATTCTACTCCACAATCAGACTTGGGGGTAGAAGATCCAAGAAATACTGTGGCTGGTGGCAGCCTTAAAAAAAAAAAAATAAAGTAAAATAAAATGGGCTGAGGAATACTTTTAGAGTTTGTATGTGTGAAGCATAGTACAAGATGATTGTTGAGTGATAAGGCCTGTGGCAAACTGGAGAATGAAATGTGTGCCTGAAGACTGTCAAATTCAGATTCTTAAGAAAACAATGTACTGGCCAAACAAGTAAATCTGTGGGCTAGTGCCCGCCAACAGTTGCTAGTTCATCAGTAGTTACTAGTTCACCTCTGTCCTAGGTCCTGGCAAATAAATAAATGAATAAACATGTCTCACTTATAAAAGGGACTCTGAAAATCCTTCATGAGGCTGGAAAGTGATCCTAAACTTTAACTTTGTAAAGCTCCTGTGTGGTTCTCTATTATGAGTTGGCAAAGGTTTAATAAAGGAGTTGATATTTGACCTAGAAATTGAGGGATGTGTAAAGTTTTACAGATAATGAATTGGGTTTTGGATAAGGGCATGAGTAAAGGCAAAGAGACAAGGAATATGTTTAGGAAACAGAAAATAATCTGATGTAATAATGGTGATAAATGAGGCTGGGGCATTGTGGACAATTGAATGCCGTGTTAAGAAATTGGCCATGTCAAAGTCAATACTTGGCCAGCTGGGAAGATTTCTCAGATGCATTTCTACCGCCCTTTGAAAATGAGTATCTGTGAGGGAAAAAAGTTTCTGGCACATTTGATGCACAGTGGATTCTAAGGTCCACTGTCCTTCCACATGGACATGAAATAAAAGAGTATCAGACTGAAGAGAACTCTTTTATCTATTTCAAACTTCTCATTTCACTGATGGGTAAACTGGGATCTAGGGAAGTGATGTAGCTTGATTAAGGTTACACAGATACAAGAACTAGAATATTCTTTCTACTACCCCAAACAATCTATCTCATCAAGTTTCAGTCCAATTTCTCTTTGCATGGCTGTTACATTTTGCTTTCATTTTTACTGATTTGGAAATACTTGGAGTTAGGCAAAGCTGCATATCACCTGTAAAGAGCTATGAAAATTTCTGCCAATGAAATCAATAGTACTTGGTACTCTGCAGTCTCCAGGTATGAAGAAAGATTCTTTCATGGGATTCTGGTTAGCCTCTGCTAGTTTAGGTGAGCTGTGCAAATGATTTGAAATGCATTGTAAATTAAAGATGGCATGTCTGTTACCACAATCTTGGGCTGGTTGATTTACAGGCAGTCATTCTCTTTTCAGTGCTGATTCATTTTCTAATCATGAGCTGTCTCCCCCATTTTGCATCTAGGCAAGACTGACCTTATTCAAAGGTAGAAGAGATAGATGCCTATGTGGTGTGATTTGAAGTCCAATCCGCATCTAAAGATTTTAATTCATATGCTTAGGCTCATTCTTTAGGGATCTGCTATACATTTTAATAATGTCATATCTTCATTATTGATTGGAGCTCATATCACTAGAAAATGACCCTCCTTGTTTCCTTTAATACATTTTGCTCTAAATTTTCCTTTTATTATATTCATAATGCCATTTCTGACACTTTGCTTTTGAGTTTGATTAATATATCTTTGGAGTGTATGAATTTTAAGTGTATTTATACATTCTGTTTCTGAGAAGAGAACACACATTAACCAGGTAGCATATTAGTGAGGATGAGTTTATCTTATTCAATCATTGTGTTAGTTTTGTAGTGCTATACATAAAAGTATCACAAATATTTTAGCTTAAAGCAGCACAAATTTATTAGCTCCCAGTTCTGTATGTCAGAAGTCCAGCAAAGCTCAACTGATTCTCTGTTGAGGGTCTCACAAGACTGAAATCCAATTGTCTGCTGGGTTGAGTTCTTATCTGGAGGTTCTGGGGTAAAGTCTACTTCCAGGCTTTTTCAGGTTGTTGGTCACATTCATTTCCTTGCAGTTGTAGGACTGAGGTCCCCATTCTCTTTCCAGTTGTCAGTTGGGATCCTCTCTTAGTTCCTGAAGTCTTCTTCATTCCTTCCCCATAACCCCCTCCATCTTGAAACCAATAATGGCCAAGTCCTTCTCCTGGTTCAAATTCCACTTGCTTTTCTCTTGCTCTGCTGCTATCAGCTGGAGAATTTTCTCAGCTTTTAAGAGCGCCTGTGATTAGGATAGGCCCACTTAAATAACCTCAACTTTTTAATAAGCAAGGCCCCTACTAAGAGAATGTGGAGCTCTCTATGTTTTGAGGGGAATAGGAATTATGAAAATTCCTGGGATGAGTTGGTTCTCAGTTTTTGTTACAGCACAACATGTAGGGATGTTGGTGAGGGATAGAGATCAATAAAAGGATGCAGTGTGGTTGTCCAGCAGAGGGAATGAAGGGTGGGGGGAAGCATGTCGGAAAGCGTGTAGGGGAAAACCACATAAAAACCCCCTACCTTCCACTCCTTTTTCTGCCTTGGTCCAGAGGACAATGTAAACTTGCCTCAAAACCACAGAGCATCTGGTATGGGTGATCCCTTCTTTTTCTTTCTTTCTTTCTTTCTTTTTTTTTTAATTTCTTCATTTTATTTTATTTATTTTTTTTATACAGCAGGTTCTTTTTATTCATCAATTTTATACACATCTGTGTATACATGTCAATCCCAGTCGCCCAATTCATCACACCACCATCCCCACCCACCCCCGTGGCTTTCCCCCCTTGGTGTCCATACGTTTGTTCTCTACATCTGTGCCTCAATTTCTGCCCTGCAAACCAGTTCATCTGTACCATTTTTCTAGGTTCCACATATATGCGTTAATATACGATATTTGTTTTTCTCTTTCTGACTTACTTCACTCTGTATGACAGTCTCTAGATGGGTGATCCCTTCTTGAGACATGTGTTTCAGTTGCTATGGAAAGAGTGGTACTAATTTTTCCTATAGAATCTTACAGTGCTTATTAACCATTGATAGGAAGAGGTGGAAGCTCATTCTTCCAGCCCTGTATAACAACAGAGGTATGTCTACAATCTACAAAGTAATAATAGCATCATTTGTTTATCATGACACAGTTCCATTAGGCAAAATATATTGCAGGAAAGATCCCAAAGCAACTTTGGTACTGTGAGTTTAAGTAGGGCAATTGCAAAAAGAGTACCCTCTAACTTCTTGACTATAATTTCGAACTATTGGGGCTATTTCTAGACATCAAGGAAACAACAGCAGACTGATTGGCTTAGTGTCCAGCAATCATGGATGCAGCAGCTATCTTTAAAACAGAACCAGGATCCCCCAAACAGAGACTTCAACTAGAAATCAAATGGCAAATTTATATGCATCTTCCAAAATTGACTGGTCATACTGCACTAGTCTCCTCAGCTCTGTAATTTAACAAGCAGTAATGACATCATCTCTGAAATATAAGAACTAACAGAAAAAAACAGTGAAGGAAAAAGGAGGATTTATCTTTTTTTTTTTTTTTTTTTTTTTAGTGGAAATGGGTTATATAATCCAAGATAAATTGGACTATGTCCTATGACTCTGGTATCTTCAACCCTCTCATTTACTAAGTTCCTTCAGAATCGATAGAATCAGTTGATGTACCTTCATTTGTTAAGGACATTGAAAAGTCCAATCCAGTACGTCATGAATAAAGTTATTTAGTCATATCCCATAGGTATGGTTCAGATTTCTGACTTCTCTTTCTGATTTTGGTTTTTACTTGCCTCCAAATAACACCATTACAGTAAATGTTGAGCTGTTTGTTTTTATCAGCATTTTATTTTCTGTGGAGTTTCACTGCCTATGGATATGAAAAATTAGAGTGTACAATAACTATAAAGAAGAAAATGTCTTTCTGTGAATAAAGACAGCAATATAAATTTGAACTCTGACCTTCAGATTTTTATACTTTTCTCTGATGCCTTGCTAAATTATTTTTTGTTCTTAAAATGAGAAAAAGGGGTTTAAATTATTATAAAATGCTTACTATTTAGACCATATTGAAATGGCACTTTATGACTTTCAGGAGTGGCAGTAAACCACATTTCACTGATCTTGTTTTATAATTCACAATACATTTTTAAAGATGAGATACCAATTCACTCTGCTGAATGTAGTTGGTTCTGTAGATGATAAACATCACACGGGAGAGAGCAGGTTCTTTAACTATTCTCACCTTGTTTCAGGAGAATGAGAGAATAAATAACTCATGAAAAAGTAAAATCAGAGGTGTGTATGTTTGTATTCTATGTGTGAGATTAAAAGCACCCAGCATCAACTATAATATTGTAGTAGCAAGCAATCTATTTATTACCTATTTTTCCATGGAATCAAAATAAATGCTCCAAAATATATTTCCATTTCTATATGCTTCATTTCCTCTTGCTTCCTCTTTGACTAGGACTTATTTGCTATAAATGCACAGTGGTTAGTGGTATATGGACTTCTTTTATGGATGAGGAATGTGCTATATATGCTCCCTAAAGGAGGTTAAAATATCATTTAATCACTGTCAAGAAAAGCCTCAAAATATTATCTAGGCAATCATCCTGTTGTCAGGGTAATTGTCTATACTTTCTCAGATACATGATTGTCACCTTGATTTTAGAATTACCCCCAATAAATCCTAGTGTTCTAAATCCCACACGCAAAATTTCATTAGTGACAAAATGAAACACAGGACCATTTGCCAATTTTACATACACTGGGCTTGATCCTTTATTGTGCCTGAATTAAGGAGAAGGTGCCTTAAACACTCATGATAACCCAAACCCAGGCAGCACAACTTTCAGGACAGACAAGCACAGGTCACTAAGAATACCATTTTTTCCCCCTGACTAGGAATAGGATGTATCATTTCTTTTTGTAGTTAATTCCATTAAAACCCTGGTGATACTGTTCAGGCCTGGCACATGTAGGTCAGGTGTGTATAATTGTGCTTATTGGGGGTATAGACCCTTGTTCATCCATTCCCCTAGTCATACAGTGGCACCAAGCTACCCGAATGCACTTATATAACAATTTGTATCCCTGTTATTGGGGACAGGACAGAGATTTATCCCTTTAAGGGGATATTTCAAATGAAGATGCCCTTTTTGATATAATAGATATATGGCTCACTCATGTTAAAATTTGTATTCATTTGGAACTGAGATGCAGGTTCTACCTCCATCAGAGTACGGGAGGGCCCTCAAATCTATTTCACAAGATGCAAGAAAGGTAAATATGAACTAACATCAAAAGATTTGCCTCTTCAGGACACTAATTCCGATGTGCAAAAAACCCTGAGAAAATGACGTTAAATCACCTAATGGAATGTAGCTGAAGTAAGGTATAGAGTTTTTGTTTCACCACCATCGTATCAAGTTTTCATGGATGGTTTTCAGCAAAAGAGTGAAAATTAAGCGTGCACATTTTAAGGCTTATACATAAAAGACATCAAAGCATTACATACAGACAAACTAGGGTTACAAATTAAGTTTTGGGGAAAAGAAACAGAATAGTTCTGCATGAACTGATGTTAATTTTCACCCAATATAAACTGATACGGTATTGTAAATAAGAAGCAGTGGTAAGTGGAACTATGGCAAGACATAAACATAAGAAAAAAGGTAGAGTATGTATTTCTCATGGGCTAGTCCATGTTTATCCATGGAGAATTTGAGTGATTGCTACTTATAATTCACAAATCTTAGACCTTGGTTAAATTATAATTCCCCCCCCCAATAGTAATGGCCATGAATTCATTTCCAGGAAGATGCAAAGAAAGTTGGATCCAGACCAGGTCAGGGATGGTGTCTGACCTCCAGCAAGTAGTCATGTCAATTGTGGAATTAGAACATTGCTAAGAAGCAAACACATTAGTCCAAGTACAGGAGACTAGACTAGAATAAAAAGCTAAAGAAAATTTCCTATCTTACAAAGCCATGTCTCCACCAGAGTAAGGAGTTTGCTTAGGTGAATTGCCTTTAAGCAAATATTAGGATCAAATTATTAGAAAAGAGTGGCAGGCATGATTGAGACTTTAGCAACCACAAGGTTGAATAAAATGATTGGGAAGTTGAAGAAAATCCATGCAGATGTGTAGAGTACATACTGAACCACTTAGCTGAATCCCGTTTTCTTCTTGGTCTAATGCAATGAACTGTTGCAGATTGAGGAAAAAAGTCAAAAAAGAAAAAAAAATAAAAAAATGAATCCTATTGTTTACAAGTAAAACCTTTAGGAAAAAGAAAGATAAGATAAATCAGGTAGAGTTTGATTTAAAAGAAAATCATCATCGAAAAGCATGTAAAAGTCTACATTCACATGGACCTTATTGACGACTTAGGATCTCATCCAAGATTTGGGAGCCTGATCTCAAGCAGCTACAAGGATAAGAAGGCAACATCAAAGGCATACTAGCAAATGAACATAAATTGCATATACATGGATGTTTAAGTTTTTGACTTCCCATAGTTGAAGTACATCTTATTTTTCACTCTTATATCACTCTATAGCTCATTCCTCACAGATTACCTTGGTTAGATCACCCAGGTTGCCCGCTACCAGTATGACTACCCCCCCCCAAAAAAAAGCACCTTGGACAAACAGTGCATGAAGTAAAACCTTTAATAAATTAGATGCCCTTGTAACAGGAAATGGACAACCATAACATGAACAACTTAAGAGGAAGAACTATTGTATATAAAGAGAATAAAAGTTAGTATTGTGTATAAATGGGGTATAGAAGGGAGACTTGAGAAGACAGAAAAGATGTCTGGAAGAGGAGCAATAAGTTTAGAGTCAAAGCAATCTAACAGTAATTCTAGCTTGTCTTCTTTGTTCTATTTTCCCGAGGTTACTTCCTCTACATCAGTTTATGTCTTGAAGTTTTAGTCTTCCTTTTTCTCTTTAGCACAAACTCTTAGGTGAAAGAGAGCTCAACCTACCTGATATTTATGTAACCATTGCCTAGCTTCATCATGATCAACAGGCTCCAATACTCCTGTTGAAGCAGTGATTCTCAACTATGGCTCCTCAAAGAAGCACATAGGAGATTTTACATTTGTCTATGTCTGCTCCCAATACAAGAGAATCTCCATTAACTGAGAGGGCCTTAGGGATTGGTATTTTTTAAAAGCTCTCTAGTTATATCTAATGGACATCCAGGGTTGTAAACCAGTGCAAACTCATTTGTTCTAAAATTTTTATGAAGAAATAATTCTCTGGGGAACTTGTTAAAAATGTAGATGTCTGAGCCCCAGAATTTCACATCCAGTAGGTCTGACAAAGAGCCTGGGACTTCACATTTTTAAAAAACACCCAAGTGACATCGATGCAGATAGTCCAGGAGCCCATTTTGACAAATCCTGCATTAACCATCTTCTCTGTTTCACATGCTCCTGAAGCTCTAGTTTTCACTACATGATATATGAAATGTGACTATAAAATAAAGGTAATCCATAAGCCCCACTAAAAAATCCTGCCTCATTGCTATGTCTGAGTAAATTGATTTGGGAATTGTCATAGGTGTTGACCATTTAGAATCTTAGGGAATTTTCTACCCATCTTCCTGTTATTTAAGAAGAGGTTCTTAGAAGTGAGACTTCATTGATTGTAAGAATGAAAGTTTCTTACAACTGAGAATTCAATGACTGTGTTAGTTTTCTATTACTTGTTGACCTGAAACAAATAGACTGCCAGTTATTTCTCTGGCAAAGATGGGTTTATTACAGATCAGCAGAGAACTGCAGTTGAGAGTCTGCAACCATGTTGAGCCACGTGCAAGTTCTGGCACGGCAAGGGAAGGAGACTGCTTTTATAGAGAAGAAAAGGAAGCTGGAAGAGCTACTGGAAACAAAGAGTCTGTGGCTTTTCATGGTCTGAGTCCTTGCCAGAAAAGAAGAGTCTTTCCTCTTCCTGTTGGGCCCTGCTATCATCACAAGGTATGAGAGTTTCCCCTTCTGGTCTCCCAGGTCTATTTAATTGAGGTTTCTGTTTATTAATTTTATATACTGCTTAACAAATTACCACAAATTCAGTGCCTTAAAATAACATATATTTATTATCTCACAGTTTTCATGATTCAGGAGTCTTGATATGGTCCTAACTGAATCAGAAGATCTCTGATCTTAGTCAAAGGATCAGAGATCTCAGGATCTTACGAGGCTGAGCTCTAGGTCTTGACCAGATTGTGTTCATTTCTGGAGGCAATAAGCTGTGATATTGTGATTTATAATTAAAAAAAAATATGTGTTTGGTCTCCACTCACTGTTCCTAGCACAGAGATCCTAAAACGCTTGGAACTTTCTAAATGATGGGAGCCAAAAAGTATCTTTTGTTATGTTGGTGACTTTTGAAAAGCAGCTAAGAATGGGAACTGGTTGCCAGGAGAACCAACCCTGTTATTAGAGGGTTCAAACATTCAGTCCCTGCCACTGACCTCCCGGAAGGAGAGAGGGCCTGGAGATTGAGTTCAATCACAGTGGTCAATGGCTTACTCAGTCATGCCTATGTAATGAAGCCTCCATAAAAACCCAACGGGACTGGGTTCAGAGAGCTTCTGGATTGGTAAACACATGAATATTTGGAGAGAGTGAGTGGTGCTCTCAGGGAAGGCATGGAGTTCCGTGCCCTTTCCCCGCACCTTGCCCTATTCATCTCTTCTATCTGGCTGTTTCTAAGTTATATTATTTTATAATAAAGTGGTAATCTAGTAAGTAAATGTTTCTCTGAACCACTCTAGCAAATTAATCGAACCTAAGGAGAAGGTTATGGGACCCTCTGATTTATAGCCAGTGAGTCAGAAGCACAGGTGACAACCTGGGCTTGCAGTTAGCATCGGAAGTGGGGGCAGTCTTGTGGGACTGAGCCCTTAACCTGTGGAGTCTGATGTTATCTCCAGATAAATAATGTCACAGTTGAGTTGAAGTGTAGGACACCCAGCTGGTGTCAGAGAATTGTTTGGTGTTGTGGGAAATCCCCACCACACATTGGAAATGGTACTAGAATCATTTTACGAACTCATGTGGTTATAGGAAGAAATCTGTTGCTTGCAATTATAGGACTGTGGCTCCCCACTTTCCTGCTCACCATCTGCTGGAGGCCACATTCACCTCCTAGAGGACCATGCAGTTCCTTGTTACCTTGCTTACAGGCCCCATCACAACATGGCAGTTTATTTCTTCAAAGCCAGCAGGAAAATACCTCATTCCCATCAGCTAAAACAGTCTTATATAAAGTAGCATAACACCTTTGCCATATAGCATAACTTAACGAAGGGAGTCCTTTGCCATACTCTGTTGACTAGAAGAAAGTCATAGGTTCTGCCAGCTTTCAAGGGGAGGAGATTATACAAAGGCTCGACTCATTGGGGGACATTCTAGAATTCTGCATATGACAATGACTAAATAAAGAAGCATCTTAAGCATCAACTATGCCTTAGAAGGAAACATGGTAAATGGAAAACAAAATCAAGAATTTGAATAATTTTATCACTATGAAAAAATTCAGGAAGAGGAGGGAAAAAGCTCCTCAAAATGAATTTCAGAAAGTGTTATTCAAAAGGCCAGCTGAGTCATAGCTTGATGAAAATATTAAAAATGTATACAGTTTTCTGATGCGGCAGATATTATCTTTGGGGATTTTTTGACTATACGTAACATCTGTTAATATACTCTATTTAAATTTTATAATGTTGGACGATGACCAGTTGGGTGAGAACTGAGAAGGTTGCCTTTGATGATTCGTATTAGCAATGCTTTTGATTTTGTAAGAAATGATTAGATCACCATCTGCTAGCATTCACAATTTAAAGCAGTAGGAGTTAAAAATTGCACTTGATTTCTGAGGAAGGTTTTTCTGCTTCACTTACTATCAAGAGAATGGATCACTAATAATAACTATTGGTCATAGGACAGACCCAGCCTTGAGTCCTTTCCCATTCAGCAACACCAATGCATTTCATATATGATCTCCAGATTTTATGGAATGAGATGATTGAACAAGTGACCCTCTCTACTATTGTCTAGATACTGCACTTACTGGAAAGGCAATATTAAGCTTGAAAGTAAGTTATCTACAAATTGAATCCCCATGTTCGTATGTGAAAGGCAGAATGTGAATCACCCATGTTGTAATGGTGGGGTGATTGACACATTAGCAGTTGATTAGGCTCTGGTTAATCCTAGATAACCTAAAGTTAGTCATATAATCATATAATTAAGGTTTCTAATATTTTCAACTTGCATCCCTTAGGCTCTCTGTTATATGGTTTGTCTAGCCTCTTAACTTGAAGCATCTTCTATAAAGAAGTAACTATCAGAGAAAGAAGTAAACTTTTTGCATATATATGACATGTGATATATATTACAATCAATTTAAGCAGGTAGTCTGTTAGCTGCCAGGCCTTTTCTACCTGTAAATGTCTCACAGATGTCTTACAAGGTTATGGACATTCAAGGATTCCTAAGCATTAGACTTATTGTGATTTTAATGGGATGCTGTTAGAGAATTTATATTCCATATCACACGATTAAAAGCTCCTTCCTTTGGCCTTAGGGAAGGTAAAATCAAAGTTAGATTCTTTTTGATGGCTCTTGTATTGAATATATTGAAACCAACTGTCAGATGATGTTCTTTGCAATATGACCCTGAATGTGCAGCCACTAGTTTCTTCTTGTACAATCTGGTTTGAATTCAGAACAGAGTCCTGTGCCTAAACACATGGAAAGAGTTGGCTACTGTCTCATTCTGGCACAATTACAAATTCAGTAACTTTAACAAAATGAATGTTTTGTTTTTGTTTGATTTTTTACACTTAATTAATTTAATTCTGTGAAAGGATTCACATGGCTTAAAAATGAACAACCATAAACAGAATGAAAATTCTCCCTTCCACTCCTGTACCTAGTTCCTACCTCACATTTCACATTTAACCATTGCTAATTTTTTTATTATATATTTTTCCATGCCACTATGCATTGGCTCAATTTCTGCATTTCTATCCTGTTGCATTGGTCTGTCTGTAAGTTCATGTAACAACACGACTGTGTTTAATTTTAGGGCTTTATATTAAATTTTAATACCTAGTAGGGCTGGTTTCTCCTGCTTGCTCTTCTTTTTCAATATTTTATGATTATTATTTGCTTATTTTTCCACATGAACTCTAGAATCAGCATGTCTAGTTAAAATCCTGTTGGTATTTTAAATGGATTACATATTTATGAGTTGACTTAGGGAACACTGATATTTTGATGATATTGTCATTGTCTACAGAAGCATGCTAAAGTCGTGGATGATAGATTTGCTGATAGTGCTAAAGGACAAGTGAAATAAAATTTCCAAGTATCCGGTTTAGGTTTCTGGGCAGATGTGGACTTGCAACCAAACAAGTTATAGAGTATAAAAAATAATCAACACTTTGTATGTATGTATGTGTGTGTGTTGGGGAGGGGAAAAAGCAGGTTACTAAATTCACTCAGTTTTTACTTTTATTTGGAAATAATTTCAAACATTGAGACAAGTTACAAGAATAGTATAAGGAATACCTGCATCCCCTTGCCCCTACTCTCTCTCTCTCTGTTCTTTGTCACACACACACACACACACACACACACACACACACTTTTTCTGAACCACTGGGAAGTAAATATTTGTCTGTAGTTGCTAAGAATGAGATGTCCAACTGTGTTCTGACTTTTTCAGTTTATCCAATCATGTATTTTTAGTTGGGAACAGTTCCTCAGCCTTTCTTTGTCTTTTAAGGTGTTTACAGCTTTGAAGAAGGCAGGGCTTTAAAAATAATAATCTTCTTCATTTTGAGTTTGCCTCTTGTTTCCTGATGATTAGATTCGGGTTATGCAACCTGGGGTGGACTACTATATAAATGATATGTCCTTCCTAGAGTGTCACATCCCTAGACACACAATGTACATCTGCATCTTAGCGGTGTTGCTACTTTTATCATTTAGATGAAATGTTACTAATTTCTCAATGGTACAGTTATTATTCTTTTCTTGCAAATAATAGGTAATCTGTGGGAAGACATTTTAAGACCATGAAAATATCCTATTCCTGCCTGATCAAGCTGGCCCTTCCAGATTTAGTACCTATTGATAATTTTTGCCTGTATCAATCTTTACTATGATGACTGCAAATGATGATTTTTCTAACTGTAGCAATCCCTGTAACTTTATCAGGGATTATCTCAGTCTTCATCTGTTTATTTATTTATTATTATGATAATGGCTACTTATTTCTTTAGTGGTTTGTAATCCAGTGATGAATTCATTTTAGTCATAATGTTGGGGTGCCTCTGTTGGAACTGTGCTTCTGTTTCCTTCCTATTAACTTTCTTTCTTTCTACACACACATCCTCTCTCTCATACACACAGACTCCTAGTCCAGAACTCTGTTTACAGAAGTCACTTACTAAAGACTGAATAAATGCCCAAATGGCTTGAGGGTGCTGGCAATGACATTTGTAGCTTCAAGCCATAGACATGGTGAAGTTACCCTCTATGGATAACTAGTCACCACCAAAATAAAACATTGGAAGTTTAATATGGATCCTTGTGATAATTGTTTAGAACAGTGTTTATGGAGAAGCAACATTTTTATTTTAAGTATACTTCAAAGGCTATCTTTATGAAAGACCCAAATTGTAGCATGTAATTAATTGTGCATTTACCTTAAACCTCAAAATTGAATCTTTGCTCATACTGTGTATGAAATGTCACATAGCTAAGTTTGGTTTCAGTTTCTTTTACTACTCTGTAGTGTCTAATGCTCCTTCTATTGCAATATTGTTTTTTAATGTAAAACTTACTCTGATTCTCATTTTCCACCTGAATCTCCCTGGTTTGTTTCTCCCATGGTACTCTCTAAAGCAATAGGAACAGATAATACTTTTCCTGATAACCTCAAAGTCAATATAGGACCTTGGCTTTGAAGACAGCACATTGTTGGTGGATAAAAAGCAAGTCTCTCTTTTCAGTTCATTTTCAAGAATATGAGTTTTTCCTAGATCATAGACATTACTTGCACAGGCTCTTGAGAGTTCAGAAGTCCTCTAGGAAACTCTGTGTTTATGAATATGTATATACAAACACACATCTCTCTATGCCTTGCTATATATCTGTTCATATAGGATACACACAGATATGTTTTTTTTTTCTCTCCATCTACTTCATTTGTTATTTCCAAGGTGACTGAGTGGCAGAAGGAGTATTTCAGCTTCAATTAAGTCCCCCCCTTTTTTTTTGGTTATAACATTTCCCCTCTTCTATCCTAGCACAGTTTGTGGGGGAAGGTGTTCTCTAAAGACATTAGCTGTTGGTAGTTGTTGTCTTAAGAGATTTCTGAGTCCCTGTTCAGGGATTTTAATTCACTCTGTCTCTAGCTTCTAAAACTAGCCTCTCCTGACATTTTTTGTGTTCTGTATTTCACTGAGGAAACATCATCTGATCCAATATCTGCTGCAAACTTCAGGTTTGGAATAAAGCTTTTTATACACACATACATGCACATGCGCACACATAGGTGGAGGTAGTTTTAGAGGAAATCACTGGCAAAAAAAAAATTCTTAGCTTTGGGTCCAGCTTGATGTAAACACAGATTAATGTGGTTTAAGAGTCACCTCTTTATAAATAGGTGGGAATACCAGTTAGGAATAACATATAAGCTGATATAGTTGGTGATGACATTATTCTAGACAGTTTTTACCATCATTATTTTAAGATATAGTGAAAAGGTAAAGATACTCAATAAAGAGGCTAACATATCAGAATTAGGAATGTTTCCTAAATGCAACATCAAGAAAAAAGGAGTTCAATTTGCTCTCTCTCCCTCCAACTTTTCACAACTTTGCTCTCCATTTTCCATTTATATTTTGGGTATATTTGAAAATAATATTTGATAAAGCTTAAAGATGAAGTTTCCTAATACCAGACAAAAGGATTAGTTTCTTTAAACCTAATTTTGGTGCTGTGTCCCCCCTCTCTTTTTTTCTTTATACCAATACAACACGTTTTTCTATAGTATATTTTTGGTCAGTTGAGCATTCAGGACCAAACATCAAGTGTACTGTATCATCTTTTTTTCTCGGAACTTAATTCTTTTTCAAAGAAAAACTGAGTGTCATGGCAGTTTCACCATTTGAAAATGTATCCTTTACTTAAATTTCAAAGTAGTCTCTTGTTCTCCAATTTATTCTTACTCTTGTTACCACTGCCATCTCACCTTCTGTCCTAACCACTTTATGTTTAATCTATATGTTTCTGGACTTTATTATCTTTACTTGAATATGTTTTCTTAGAAGACCTTGAAAGTGTTAATCTGACTTAGTTTGCACGTGATGTTATGCTGAGAGAGGCAGTGTCATCCAGGATAAAGCATACAGGCCCTGGAGAATTAGAAAGAGCTGCATTCACAGCCTGAGCCTGCCACTGACTAGCTGTGTTTTTATATACAAATAACTATGGCTTCATTGTTTACATAGTATAAACAATTATATATTTCTTCAAATAGTCATTGTGTAGGTTAAACTAAATAAGATAACACATGTAAACATCCAGTGCAGGTCTAGCAAATAGGCAGTACTTGGAATATGGTAGTTGCTATTATTTTTATTATTACTGTTGTTTTTTTGTTTGGGAGGGGTTATTTTTATTTGTTTGTTTTTTAGATTGTGAGACTAGGGAGAACGAATCAATCAGCCTACTCTACTGCTTGATATAAGGCGTGGCAAACAGATTTCAATTTTGTCCCTGATTGCATCCAAGGGCTAGGAAAATTTACAAATCTTTCTTTCTCTCTGTATGGAAGAAAAACTCATCTACGTAGGGAGTAGGGATGGCTATTAGCTGATTCGTTTTCTCCAAAGATGTTGACCTTACAGTAATCTGTAAATACTAGGTGGTAGTGGTTATTTATTTTTTTCAAATGAAATTTTTAGGATTTTAATGAATCAGTTACAAGTCCTATGTGTTCACGTGACTGTATAAATGTAATTACAAAAGTGAATTTCAGCCGAAAAATTTTGGAGACAGCTACCATGTGTCTTTTCCCTGTAAGCAATATATTCTTATCGTTTTATTTTTTTAGGTGCCTTTTTAGCACTTCTGTGACAACCCTTCCCCAAAGCAAATCAAGGAGTATCAAAGAACAGTGGGGGCTATTAAAAATGGTATTCTGGAACATCATTCAGATTTCCCTTAGGGAACCATTTTGACATTTTATCGGACTGTGCCTAGTAGTCTACAGAGCTTTTACTTATATTTAAGACTCAAAATCCATAAACATCAATTATATTTTTGTTGTATTTGCATTTATATAGATCCTTTAATATATTTTATATCATAGTTATTTTACAGACCAATGAATTATATAGTTTTATAGCAAGGACTATAGCTAGCAAAATTGACAGCTATTATTTATGAAAGCCCCCGTTTTACACACTTCTGCATGTAAGGAAGAATGTTGCAGATTATAGAAAAGTGTAAATGGAGAGGAATTAATTAACACCTATCAGTTACTGTCTTTCAGTGTCAACAGTGATTGTAAAACATATTATACTGAATAAATGGATATTAAGGGATTTTTATCAGCTCAGGAAACCAACTACATTTATCTCAAGTATCATCACATCAGAGCTCCCTTCCATAGTATGAGGATAGGCTTTTGGCTACGATATATTTCTAGAAGTGGCAAACATTTATTCACAACTTGGACCCTTGGCTATATAAGGGATTCTTGAAAGCTATGTATCACTAAAAAGGATTCTAAGAAACCATTAACATAAAATATAGAATCTTGTCTGCACTTCAGGGCTAGTTTCACAGCAGACTTTTGGGAAGATTTACCATGTATTTGTAATACAGATTGTAGAATTAGCAAGTGAGAAATCTAATGATTGGGGGAAAGGAAAAAAAAGAGACAATTTATAGAAAATGTAATTTATTCCATAAATTAGAAGTTTTATCATTTTCTAAGCTCAATTCCATCTCCAAGGTCCATCTTTTTAAAAAATATTGCATGCCTTAAAATAGTACTGCATCATAGTGTGTTAACTAGCAGATGGGTCTCCTCTACTTCTCTGAAAAGAGATGTTTGATCTTTCATGTAACTTAAATTCAATGGAAATATGCTTCAAGGGCTACTATAAAATTTTTTAACTGATGCTGTCTTATACAGTTGAAGATCTTTGGGGTATATATGAAGTAAAAACTGACTGGTTCGGGGCTTCCCTGGTGGCGCAGTGGTTGGGAGTCCACCTGCCGATGCAGGGGACACGGGTTCGTGCCCCGGTCCGGGAAGATCTCACATGCCGCGGAGTGGCTGGGCCCATGGGCCATGGCCACTGAGCCTGCGCGTCCGGAGCCTGTGCTCCGCAACAGGAGAGGCCACAACAGTGAGAGGCCCATGTACCACACACACAAAAAAAAAGCAAAAGAAAACAAAAAACAAAAAACAAAAAAACCTGACTGGTTCATGTGAATATTAACCCTATAGTCATAAAGACCTAGAGTTGAATGAGGTCTTCATATGACACTTATCACAGAATTAAGAATCTGAAGGTTAAAAGGTTTCTGCCATAAACTGAATGTGTTCCCCCTCAAATTCATTTGTTGAGACCTAATCCCCAGTGTTGATGGAATTTGAAGGTGGGGTCTTTGGAGGGTGATTAGATCATGAGGGCAGAGCCCTCAGGAGTGGGATTAGTACCTTTATAAAAGAGACCTTAGAAAGATCCCTTAACCCTTCTGCCATGTGAGGACAGTGACAAGATAGCCAGCTTTGAACCAGGAAGCCAGTGCTGGACACCAAATCTGCCAGCATCTTGATCTTGGACTTCTATTTAGTTATATCCATGGGATTCATCATTAGAATCCAAGCGAGGATTTACAGAATAGATTCCTGGCTCCAAACCAGATCTACTGAATAAAGTTTTCCAGGAATTATAGAGTACAGGAATTTTTTTCCAGTGCCTTCTAAGGAATTCTTATGACAAGCCAGATTTGAGAACCATGGATTTAGACCAAAGACAATAGAGTTTTATCTCTAAGTATATTCAGAAATGGGGATTCCACTATGTCCATAGATAATATGTATTTGGAATTAGTTACACTGTCATGACATAATTTTAAATGTCTTTTTCTTGAAAAACAAAACTATAGACTCCAGTTTGACTCACCTCAGAAACTGCATCTAGCTTTGCTCACTTTTCTTTAGGAGCTACTCAAAATGTTAAAGTGTTGTGTTTAATTATCCCTCAGGCAGATTTTCTCTATAATAACCCAGTCCCCTTAAAAATTTTTCTTATAAGTCCTATTTTCTCACTCTTTAACAGCTTTTGCTCTTCTCAAAAATCTAGTTTCCTCAAATATGGAGATGTAAACGCCAGTAGCATACAAACTCTGAGAAGAATAAAGTTGACTAATAACTAGCCTTACTAGAATATCCATTTCTAATGTCAGGAATTTAAACTTGGCTGTTTCAATTTGGGTCAGCCATTAGGGCTTATAATTATTGTTACATAAGCATTTCTACAGTCAATCCAGACCTAATGAAAATATGACTTAGTCATTATCCTAAGAACCATAACAAACTCTTGAACTGGGACTTTCACATCTTATTTTTTTTAAGATAGCATCTAAATACATACATATATATAAACACATGCATAGCCATCTGAGGGTTAATAGGACCACTGTGATCAGAAATAGTTGATTTGACATAGCTCTGACAACATTGCATAACCTAATTTCTAACAACTAAATTAACATCCTTGAACTAAGCATAAGACCCCCACATGAAAAATAATGAATTTAAGCTAATTTACTGAACTTATATGCTGAAATCTGAACCAATCCCTACTTGTTTTCTACTGAAGTTTTTAACCTTAATCAACAAATGAACCAGCTGGAACTGGAAAAAATAAATTTATATAATTTCTAAAACTGAAATATCAAAGCATCTGCTACACTGATTCTGAATTGGCTGAAACTTTATTTAGTTTAATTCCTTAGATCAAAAAGCCAAATGTGGATATAGCTATATTTTGTCTGGCTCAATAGACAAGTTAATTCTCAGTGGGACCAGGAACAAAATCTCTTAATCAAAATCACCTAGCTTCATCAAGTTAACTCTGGTAAATTAAAGCCGATTCCTCCTAAATAATTTCTGTTGGAGGAATCTGTACGTTTGCCCTTGGTCTTGGATATATACAGACAGACAGATTCATGATTTCAACTATTGCATAATATCATTTAGTTTTGTGAATTTTCTTATTAGCCTACCTGGGGATTCTCTTTTACTTTATGGCAACACAGCACACCTATTTTTATAGAGTTTTCTAAAAAGAAAACATTATTTGGAACAATATTTAAGTTAACTCAGTTGATTGATCTCCTGGTATTTTCAAACTGCAGTGTGATATAATATACTGTAGTACCAAAGGTCAATTAGCATCAAAATCTCCATTGCAAGCCTATTCTGGTGTGTGTGTGTGTGTGTTTGTATGTATAACACCTGATTTCTGTACAGTTATTTCAACTTTTCAAAACAGTTTCACCTCTATTATTCCATTTAATCTCCATATTTTTAACAGTGTATTTACATATTATATATTTAAAATTCCTCCACCATCAAAGGAATACAACTTGCTCAGATATTTAAATAATAAACATTTCCTACTAAAAATGAAAATAATTACCTCATGTTTTCTTTTTGTTTCTTTTGCGGTTCACGGGCCTCTCACTGTTGTAGCCTCTTCCGTTGCGGACCACAGGCTCCGGACGCGCAGGCTTAGCAGCCATGGCTCACGGGCCCAGCCGCTCCGCGGCATGTGGGATCTTCCCGGACCGGGGCACGAACCCGTGTCCCCTGAATCGGCAGGCGCACTCTCAACGACTGCGCCACCAGGGAAGCCCCTTACCTCATGTTTTCTTTATGTTGCCTCCTCCTGTTTCTTTCTCTTATTCATAATACTGTATCTGCTTCTCAAGTTCCTACTCTGTGCAAGAGCTATAGTTTGCTATCAAGCTATCTAGCTTGATAGATGCTAAGGAGAATACAGAAAATAATGTAATATATTTGGCATCAGGATATTTGTATTCTAGTAGGGAGAGTAAATACATATGATTCTTTCTAAGTAAAATTGACTTCCTCCTCACATTTTTTTTTTTTTTTTTTTTTTTGCCGTACGCGGGCCTCTCACTGTTGTGTCCTCTCCCGTTGCGAAGCACAGGCTCTGGACACACAGGCTCAGCAGCCATGGCTCACGGGCCCAGCCACTCCGTGGCATGTGGGATCTTCCCGGACTGGGGCACGAACCCGTGTCCCCTGCTTCAGCAGGTAGACTCTCAACCACTGCGCCACCAGGGAAGACCCCTCCTCACATTTTAAATTTAGTCCCACCAGAATCTTGGTTTCATGTCTGTCTTTCCTTCTCGACAATGAGTTATCTGAAGGCAGAGATCGAGTCTCATTGATTTTCGAATCCTAGCATGGAGCTCAGTGTTAGGCATGTATATTTGCTGTTTCATGTAACTCCCTGTTTTAAATCCTTTAATTTCTCCTTATTGACTTAAAGATAGAATTCAACTTCTTAGCATGTAATGTAGGCCCTTTGTAATTTAGGTCTGCAGTATCCTATATGATAGCCACTAGCCACATGTATTGAGCACTTGAAATGTAGCTAGTCTGAACTGAGATGTGCTGTAAAAGTAAAATACACACTAGATTTCAATGTCTTAGTACCAAAGCAATGATGTAAAAGGTCTCATGAATAGTTATCTTGATTATATCTTGAAATGAAATTTTGTTTATATTAGTTTATTATTAAAATGAATTTAATCTTTTTTTGCTTTTAAAAAACATGATTAGAAAATTTTAAATTACATATGTGGCTTGCATGAGATTCTGGCAGACATGCTCAAGCCCCCTGCCCACCTCCTTTTCCTTATTTTCCACATGCACTTTGTTTCCGCCCTTAAAAACTTTCTTTGCTCTCTTCCAAAAGTGTGTGCTCAATTCCTGCTTCGATTCTTTTGCATGTCTGCTGGTATTCTCTCTCTTAGCACAGTCCATTGGCAAAAGCCTATCTACTGTACTCCACCTTGGACCACTCCCTCTCAAGACCTGTTTTAGATGACCTGTTTTAGATGCCCTGTAATACCACATCATCCTTCACAAAGCCTTATTTAGGACTTATACACTATATTGTGTTTCCTGGTTTACTTATGCCTCTTTTAACACTGGGGCTGATTCTCTCTGAATCTCCTGCTTTGAATATACTTTCTGGCTTAGAATAACTCTTAATGTTTGTTGAATGAAAGAAGGACCTGGTTGAATAGCAAATCTAAAGGGAAACTTTAAGGTCTGAATGTGGATGATAGTTCTAACCTAAAACCACCACCCTAGACCAAAAAACAAACAAAAAAAGGACCCCCAATTCCCCCACTCCTCTCACCGAAAAAAAACAAAACAAACAAAATACCAACACAGAACAGAAGCCACTATAGAGCTGCATATAAAACTAGTAAACATTTATTTTTTGAGAAAACATTAACTTTCATAAAATAAAAGTCTCAAATCCTTGTGTTATCTTCTTGTTGCTCCAATGTCAAAAGGTTATGGAAAATAAAAACTGGTTCTTATAAACAGCTGGAAACAGTTTCAAAAGTGAGTGACAACGTCATACTAAACAGTCATTCAGTCATTTCTTATTTCAGTAACGTAACTTTTTCATTCGAGGATAGAGTGGCTCTGCGGTGGCTTCATTCTTAGCCTTCAGAAAAGCTGGTAAATCCTTGGTAAGCAGTACCAAAGGGAGCCGCTTCGTTTACTTGCACATTTTAATTAGTAAATGCAGTTCCACACCCATGGATCCCATAGTTACGGCCAAGAAAATAATCTCCACCATAGGTATTAAAAATTGGCTGATTATTGTAGGCATTAGGGAAATTGCCATACATTTGATCAGAAAAAAATAAACCCTTCATTACAGGTTGAGAAGGGAACAGGCATAAAAACAGTAGAAAGGCTACTGCCACCGCCGCCTCCAACTGCCCCACAAATATTTGGGTCTGTGCCAGAAGCATTTGGGTTTGCTCCGGAAGGATATGTGTTTGCCTGGGAGCTTATTCCTCCCCAGTAGTTGCCTAGCCTGGCAAATGGAACATCTCTTCCTCTTCTGCATTGTGACTTCAAATATTCTTTCGGGAGTGCAATTTTTATTTCACTCCACCGAGAGTCAATCAGATGGTACCTGGCATCTAACACCTTTCTCACTGGTTTTTCATCAGTATATGTGATAAAACAGAAAGCTCGTCTTTTGTTTGTTCCTGTATACACTGGAAGCACAATATTCTCAATCACACCAAATGCCCCAAAATACTTTCTGATGTTTTCTTCAGACATACGAGGATTCAACCCCCTGACAAAAACTTTTCTTGGCAGAGATTTCGATTCTATGGCTTTAGCCCTTTTAAGATTGACTGTTTTGCCATCCAGTTTGTGCTCTTTGACTTGGAGCACCTTTTCAACGGTGGCACTATCTTTAAAAATCACAAATCCAAACCCCCTGGCAACACCGTCTGGATGGGTTTTAATAGTAAAGTCTATTATCTCGCCAATCAAGTATTCAAGAAGAGCTTGCTTACTGGTATCGCGGGATATTCCCCCGACGAACATTTTTCTGGCGTCATTGTGATTCTTGGTGACTTCGATTAGCAGTCCCTCAGGGAGCCCTGGTCTGTTGTCCATTTTGCTTCTCTCAAAGCTGTTGGCGTCCACCGAAGAGAGGCTGGCGGCGGGGTCAGTGTAGCCGGCGGGGCGGTGTAGTCAGCGGTAAGATGGCTGGCTCAGGCTCAACTTACAGAGAGGGGAGTATGGGAATTGGCCGGCGAGGTGACGCGAGAAGTACGTGGTGACGTAGGACCACGAGAGCGAGCGGTTTGAATTTTGAATGGGCCGTAAAGACAGTGCCTGGCGGAAAACGAGCCGTGTTTGCCCCGCAGAAGTTGGCTTACTTCTGGGGTCTAATGTTTCTGCCCTTAAGACAAAAATAATAGCCCAACAAAATGAAAGTTCGTCACGAACCGCAGCCACTCCTCATCTTGTTCACTGCAGATCGCGTCTCCTTTAAGTTTTGTTACAACTCGTTAGTTCTTTCAAGATGGAGCCTTTTGTTCATTGCTGTCCTTTTCCGTCCTTTTCATTTCCGTGTCAGTATTTGGGGGCAGGGATGAGAAAGGAGTTGAGGTGGGTAGACTGGAAAGCAGACTATAGGGAAAGCACAATGCCTGTTGGTTACGCTGAAGGGACCTAAAAATCACATTAAAAAAGAAGTCACGTGCTTCCCTGGTGGCGCAGTGGTTGAGAGTCCGCGTGCCGATGCAGGGGACACGGGTTCGTGCCCCGGTCCGGGAAGATCCCACATGCCGTGGAGCGGCTGGGCCCGTGAGCCATGGCGGCTGAGCCTGAACGTCCAGAGCCTGTGTTCTGCAACGGGAGAGGCCACAACAGTGAGAGGCCTGTGTAACACACACACACACACACACACACACACAAGTCACAGCTTCGTTGAGATGTAATTTACATACCATCCAGTTTGCCCTTCTAACGTTTTTAGTATATTTACGGAGTTGTGCGATCATTACCACTACCTAATTTTAGAAACTATTTATACCCTGTAAAGACACTCTGTACCCCATTAATTAGTCACTCCTCATTTTCCCCTCAACCCTCCCAAATCATACAATCTGTGGCCCTTTAGGTCTGGTTTCTTTCACTTAGCCCAGTGTTTTCAAGGGTCATCCATCTTTTGGCATGTTTCAGTACTTCATTATTTTTTAAGGCTGAATAATATTCCATTGTATGGATATACATTTTGTTTATGTGTTTCTCTAGAATAATATTTGAAAGCATTGATATCGTTATATTGTTCCATATCTGCATCATAGTTAAAATAAGTATAAGGGGTTTTTCTGTCAGTCATTTGCATTTCTGATTTCTGGCATGGTCAGTCAGTATAGATAGGATTTGTCACAACTATCTAGATTATTGAGGTGGTATTTAATATTAGCTTAACCCTTCCTTCCATTTGAAGACAAAAACTCAAGTTTTTGAATGCCTTAGTTTGGCTACTTTCTTCCTTGGTCATTGCCTTATCCAACATAATCCAGTAATTTGTGTTTGTGTTCTTCCTTCAAATATTAGGTTTTTTGAGGGGAGGGTTTTTTAATTCTTCCACAGCACCACCCCACAGATTCTGTCTCTACATAATTGTACTCAGTGAATTTCTGCAATTACTCATTTAAAAAAATATCCTATTGTTAATAATAACACCTGCTTATTTCTCTCTGCAAATATGTGTACTTGCTATCATTTGGAGATAATAGAAAGGGAACTGTATTTTAAAAACTCCCTCTATGAAATTAAACCATAGGGAAGATGAATTTCACAGAAAAGGTAAAGTTAAAAACTCTAGGGAAAAAAATCCCTGGCTCACATTTTAATTATAAGCTATTTGAGGCCCCATCTGCTCCCACATCTCTGATGTTATTCCACATACCTGTGCCTTTGTTCATTCTGAACATTCTTCCTCAAATACCTTTGTTTTCTCCTCTGCCAACCACCCCATCCTCATTCTGTCTGCCTAACCTTTATAGCTTCCTCTAGGAGCCTTCCCTCTGTGAACCTATTATACCCTTTTTATACATTTTTATCAAGATGTATATATATGTGTCTGTCAGTTAGCTTCTCATGGACAGACACGGTGCCATACTTAACCTAAAGGTTTCAACACAAAGCATAATACATATAATACCTGGCACATTTTTTTTAAAGGAACTCACTAAATGCTTGTTGAAATAAACTAAGCATTGGAGTTCTGTGGGACACATTTTTGAAAATCCTTGGTCTAACTGGCCTCTGAGAGGATGAACCTGTTGCAGATAACTTCCTGAATGCTGATCTGCCACAGTTTTGGAGATCTGACCTATCTTCTTATGGAAGAGGATGCAATATTGAAATTTTCTTATTTTGGGATCATTTGTAAACCAACTGAGAAAACCACAAAGAAGCCAGATCTCCCTTTTGCTCCTGCTTTCCCTAGAATGAGACTCTTAGGGGCATTATACCCTCTGTATTTCTAAACTAATGAGGCACCTTGATTGCTAGTTATTTTTCTAATTAAGCCATGGCTGATGTCATAGTTTTGACCCCTGTGTGGGCTGGTTAGCTTTATTCAATTACATGGCTACAGGCTGCACTCATGGCCCTAGTCCTTGCCCTTGCAAACGCATGTTCCAAGGGGCTGCTGGGTCAGAGCACATCAATGAATCGGTGAAAAGGCAGTCCTCACATCTGGATACATAATTCAAAGCCTTTAACCTACTGATCTTGGGTCAGTTGTGTCATACTGGTACATGAAAGACAACACATGATTACTGTAATTACTTCTGAGGCAGTAAAATGGAACATGTTAAAAAAGATTGTGTCTACTCCTTGTCCCCTAATGAAAATAATTATGCTCACTGAGGTACTGTCCTCTCACACACATGCTCCATGATCTTTAGCTGTCTAAAATGTTTTGAAATGACTCCTTTCCACTGTAATGTCTAAAGAAATTAAAATCTGTACTGTTTAGCTTTAGTTTTTCATGGCGACGGTGCCACACAACACAATGTATTTTAGGTATTGAAATATTGTCATCAGATTCCTAATGTTAACTCTCCTTATGAGCAGTACAGTAACAATAATTCTGACTAGCAATTTATTCTTATTCCTCATTAAATCAAAATACACATATATTGGAGAATTGAAGGAACTGGAGATTTCTTTAAGAAATGAATAAATGAATGAATGAATGTTAGGCCCCCAGACAGTTATCAAAGGTATTTTACAAAAGTGGACTGCTTGTAAAAACAAACCCCATAACTCAAAGAACAAGTGGCACAGAAGCTAGGAATATAAAGTCAGGAATTGCTGCTTTTGGGGGTAGGGGGACCAAGAGCTATAATACATGCAGGCTGTCATATTTTTTGTATTTTAGGGAACATGGGATGCCTGACCTGGGTTTGTTTTACTGTGATCTAGACCATGCCTGCTGTATTTATAGCTCTTAATTTGATTGTCCCTTGGACGTTAGTATCTTATTTATAATTGTTGGAGAATGGGGGAGAAGATGAAGGATGACATTTGTCTTTAGAATTAATCTGCCTCTCTTATCATGGGACTCAACATTGGCAGAAGGATGCTGTGGGACCCATAAATCAGGAAGGTAACCTGGATGTATCCTGATTTGATATGCTGGCATAGACCTGTCTCTGTGATAATATATTCTTTAATGCTCTGTTGAAACTGTTCTCTTTAGTGAAATGAAAATGCATGTGTTTGACATACTTGGTCTAGTTAGTTGTTTGATAAAGTGAGATTTCCCTTACTCTTTTTCCTCTTCATTTTCCACAGAAACTGCCAATGCCCATTACTTAAATTAAGAGTGCTAGCAGATAGTTTGAAAAATGATCATTTAGGAAATACTGTTCTCTGCTAACTTTGAGTGTATCCAAATAGTGATCTAGCTGAATGTAGTCCACTGGATATAGACTAAAAATTAATTTGACATCAAAAGTATTTAACAGGGCTTCCCTGGTGGTGCAGTGGTTGAGAGTCCACCTTCCGATGCAGGGGACATGGGTTCGTGCCTCAGCCTGGGAAGATCCCACATGCGGCGGAGCGGCTAGGCCCATGAGCCATGGCCGCTGAGCCCGCGCATCCGGAGCCTGTGTTCCACAATGGGAGAGGCCACAACAGTGAGAGGCCTGCGTACTGCAAAAAAAAAAAAAAAAAGTTTTTAACAGCTGAATCCAGCTGCCGGACTTTTGCCTAGATGACAGTCATTTAAAAAGTACTTTTTGCCATCTGCAAAGGTGGCAAATGTACCGGGTTGTAGGAAGACCACATAAATGTGTCGGTTTCAAGAACTGCTTGACAAGACACGTGTAGGTATTAAAACATCCATTTCTCTTGAGAATACCACTTAACATAGGCAGTTCAACTATACTAATCTCAGACTAAATATTTACAGGTTTTTTAAAAAGAAGGAGGATTAGTAGAGAGGAAGACTCATTCTCCATCACTATGCAGTGTATTGTAAAGGGAAGTCTACTGAGATGCACTCTGTGTCTCCCAGTCTTCCTTAGAAGAATTATGAAAGCCTCAAAGACTTCCTAGTTGTGGGTTTGGGTAGGATCTACCACGGAAGGAATGGGAGTCCTTTCCCCAAGTACCTATGCATAACCTGGAGAACATTGGAATAAAAGTACGTGACCTTGTAATTCTCTTTTTTCCTCTTCACATTCTAATTAGCCAGTGTCATCTCAAAGAATCGGGGTGCCCTATGGATGTACAGATAAAAAGACAGATTCCAAAACTGGCTTCTTTTTTTTTTGATGTAGGTCAGAGTTGCCCACAACTGTTGAGTTCAATTAAAATCCATAAAGATTGTAGCCTGTTTCGATATTTTGCCTCATCTAATTATTTATTTTTGTGACTTTAACTTTTTGGTAGAGGGAAAAAGCTCTACCTGCCAACTCACTTTTTTTCTTTATAAAAGTCATTGGTGGAGGGGCTTTGCTTGGATTTTTTTAATTAATGGAATCTGTATTGCTTATACATGAATTTGTAAAAGTCATAAAGGTAACCATACTTGCATATGAGTCATGGAAATGTAGAGTTTAGATATTCTTGTTGTGCAAACATAGATATAAATAAATATATGAAATCAACTTATACACTATAAGAAGTATGTGCATATAATGCTCTTTGAAGACTTATAAAGAATGTCTGATTACTTGATTCATATACAGTCGTCCCTGAGTATCCTCAGGAGATTAATTCCAGGACCCCCTTCTGATACCAAAATCCATGGATGCTCAAGTCCCTTATCCACCTGTACACTTTAAATCATTTTTAGATTACTTATAATACCTAATACAGTGTAACTGCTATGCAAATAGTTGCTAGCACACAGCAAATTAAATTTTTGCTTTTTGGAACTTTCTGGAATTTTTCTTCCAAATATTTTCAATCTGAGTTTGGTTGAATCTGCAGATACAGAGAACCAGCTATACTATTTAATGTGAATTTCCTTCTAGTTATTTTTGTTGGGTCAAATAATCATCTATATTTAAATATTCATGGACTCTGGTCTTTAGTCTAAGAAATGAAAGTACTGAGAAGAGGTATTATTTCTGTTGTGCCTTTTTTTTTGGCTCATAAATGATTTTTTCACATATCTCCTCTGGGGAAAAATACACTGACCAATAATTTCCAGTCGTGATTATTTTATAATTCCTGATTTTGTAAGGAAGAACATGCTTAAAAATCAAAATATACAGTCCTTGTATTTCATATCTCATGTCTAACCCCTTACCAGTTACAACCCACATAATCTAAGCTGATCACAGAAAGAACAGTTGTGGAGTCAGAATCACAGAGGTCTGTGCCAAGTGCATAGGACACACAGAAAGGGTTCAAGAATACAATCAATACCAACTGAAGTGGTATTGAGAATAGTCTGACAGAGATGGGTAAAGGAAGGCTAATGCCGCTCCAGCGAAAGCTTTGAGTCAGGTCCTAAGACAAGAGAGGTTTTAGGTACATCTAGAACTAGAGGAATCAGAGATAAGAAAACAAATACAAACTTACAAGGATATCTTCTGGACTAAAACAAAAAGATGAAGATGAACACCGTGTTAGAAAGAAATGGAATATGGTGAATCAGTAGTCAGTTATAAACTAATTTTAGGATTTTCACTGTTTCCTTTGGGAGTGATTTGCTTCTGTATGGAAGTATTATCTGCATTAAGAGACAGTGGCTGAAGAATCCAAATATCAAGTATTTATGCCCATCCAATTGCTTTTTGCTTTTTCTTTGTTCATGCAAATGGCAGGCTTTAGAATTCTGAACTGTATAGTTCTCGGTACTTTTGTGTATGTGGGGAGCAATAATCCTTACCTGGCAGTTCTTTTTTTTTTCTATCTGCCAATATCCAGTTTAGTCTTTCGCCAATGCAGAATCTCTGCCTGCAAACAACTACACAGGTTTGTCTTATCTTGTTTTTTCAATCTCTGGTAATCAGGGCTTCATTTTTTCCCCTGACAATTTAATATCCAAATTACCTGTGCCTTCTCTCTGTAGATATTGTTTCCTAATTGTCTATTCCAGCCTTAATAACCATACTTAGGCTTGTCAGAGACCGAGCTTAAGGAAGAGTGTAGCACTTGTATAAATTCAACGTTTTCAAGCATTCAGCCAACATGTAATGAGCATCAGACAGAGAAGGGGGAATAACAGTATCTCAGGCAGAGAAAACACTATGTGCAACAACTTAGATTTGTTCTTAGAGCAGTAGTGGGATAGCTGGGGTGCCGTTCATATGAAGACATATGATAGGAGATGAGGTTGGAAATATGGACCTTTTTTGAGTATGCAATAAACATTTTTGAACCTTCATGTGTCAGGCACTGTACTAGGATTTGTGGATACAAGAATGAATAGAGAATTTTATGAACTAACAGTAGGATGGTGACAGGCTTATAAACTCAAGCTTCATTTTAATGTAAATACAGTCATAGAGGCAAACACATGTTGTTCAGGGAGTGGAGGAGGGGAGTACCAATCATAACCTGGATGCAGGAAGGGGTAAGATGTCATGAAGAAAAAGAACAGAATGAGAAGCCAAGGGAGGCCAGCACTAAATCCAGAGATGCTCCAGCATTTAAGGGACCAGGGAGATTTTCACAGTGTATGGAGTTTATGGCAATTTAAAGTTGAAACCTATTTGGTCTTTAGAATGCTTTAGAAAAGTGCTTCCTCTTGAAGATTCAGAAAATGATTAAACTACAGTCACCATATTTAGTTGATTTCCCCTATAGAGAGTGATATATTTACATAATAACCTTTGTGTATCTTTGTGACCACACATGAATGAGCCAAACATATATGGTTTTTGGCTTGAATTAACAGTCATTTATTTAAATATAGGACAACAAAAGCAGGAGTAATAAAAGAAAAAAATTTGTTTTATCAGACTTCATCAAAATTAAAACTTTTGTATTTCAAAAGACACCATTGACATAATGCAGAGGAAGGCCACAAACTGAGAGAAAATGTTTTCAAATCATATAACATCCAATAGTGAACTTGTATTCAGAATATATGAGGAGTATTTACAGTTCAATTCTAAGAAAACAAATAATGCAATTAAAAAATGAGCAAAAGATATGAATAGAAATTTCACCAAAAAAGATATTGAAATGGTCAATAAGCACATGAAAAGATGCATGACATAATTAATCATGAGGACAATGCAAATTAAAGCCACAATAAGATACTACTTCAAACCCACTTGAGTAACTATAATAAACATACATAAATAATCATAAGTGTTGGTGAGGATGTGGAGAAATGAGAATTTTCATATATTAATAGTGGGAATGTAAAATGGCAAGCTACTTTAGAAAGCAGTTTGCTGTTTCTTAAAAAGATAAACATATTTACAATATGCCCTAGCAAATCAACCCCTAGTATCTACCCAAGACCTATGTCTTGTGCACAGATGTTTATATCTGTATTATTCATAATAACTCAAAAGTGGAAAAAAAAATGTCTATCAACTTGTGAATATATAAACAAGTGTGGTATATCCATATAATGAAATATAAAGAAATATAAAATATAAAATAACTGGGTACATGGATGAATCTCAAAAACATTAAGTGCAAGAAGTCAGATGTAAAAGATCACATGTTGTATGATTCCATTCACATGAGATGTCTAGAAAAAGGAAATCTAAAGAGAGAGAAAATAGAGTAGTGTTTGCTTGGGACTGGGGGTGCGAACAGGGAGCAACTGCAAACAGGTATGAAAAATTTGGAAGGATGATTGCAATGTTCTAGAATCAGATTATGTGATATCTGCATATCTCTAAACTTACTAAAATCATTAAATTATACACACAAAATGGCTTTATGGTATGTAAATTACATATTAATAAGCCTATTAAAAAACAAACAAAAAGTCAGTTACAAAACATGCCAGGGCTCCTCAAGTGAAAATATCATAAATGAGAATTAAGTAGTTGATTATATTGAAATGGTTATAAAAACAGATATTTTGTATGGTTTAATCATAGAAAAATTAACTGAACATTGGAGAGTCTAAACTTAAAAATGAAATTAATTCCTGAAGTTCTGGAATTACCTATCCTTTATTTTAGCATGCTGAATTGTATGTTCATTTCTTTGTATACATATATTGTTCCAGTTTCCTTCAGATTTTTCTTCATGCTTTTGTTTTTAACCCTAGAAATATTAAAGGAAGATTTTAATATCAATAAAATGTTAAAAAATAGTGAAGCAAGCACTTGCTTCTTGCATAAGATAATTTTGTTTACATTTTCATAACCTATTTGAAAGATTTTATGTATAAATACACACACACAATTTGGTTTCAGATGTATGGAATTCCTGAAAATTCTCTAGGCTAAGTTAGAAAACATCTCAATATATCTCAAGTTTGATCTATGTTGTAGTAGCAAATATATGTTGTTTATAGTGATTTAACATCTATATTCTAGAATGTTTCCTAGAGCAACTAGAAAAGTGCAATGGAATTTTGTGAGGAAATGCAAGGATCATGAAGCTTTAAAGTACTTATTTCTATGTATGCTATGAGTAGATTAGTTGACTTTTTTTAATAACAACTTTTGAAGTGTATACAGAAAAGTATACAGTACCCATAATATAAGTGTATAGGCTCCATTTTGACAAACTGAACAATTGATTTTTTAATTACAATTCTCAGGTGAAAGATGAATTTGGAAATATTCAGTAAACACTGAAAAAAATTAATGTAAATGTTGCAAAATAATTATGACATTTTGTTACTCTGAGGATTATTAATACTCTTTAACCACCTTAATGTCAGTCACATTCAGTGTTCTGAAATGGAGGTTCTGAGTCAGCCCATTGTGGAGGTGTATTTTTTCTTACCTTATTGTATCATTTTTTAGTTGTCTTATTGGATTTTGAGCACAAGAGTGCACCCGGCATCAGTAAAATCCTCTTAGAGGATTTTGTGAAGGCTTAAAGATTTTCTCCAAGAATATATATAGAAAACTATTTTCTTCAAACAGTTATAAGTTCAGAAGTCATCACCTATGGCAATATAAAACAAGAAACAAACCCTTTAATTTAGTTTTCTATTAACAGAGCAATATGTGTAAAATAATATCTAACATGGCTGCCAAACAGTTTATTGAATTACCTGCTACTTCTCATTTTGTTTTCTGAGGTTCCACAGTAAACCTTCTGAAGCCTCACAAAAGAGAAACATTTCAGCTTCCCAATATCTAAGAAGGTGAGTAGGAAACCGAAAGGGGGCTGATTTTTCTACACGTAAGGGAGAAGGGAGAATTTTCCTGGATCAGGTTTCTATCTTGGTCTGTTTGAATTAGATATTGGCTAGGTACATTCATGTATATTCCAAGAGAATCTCTGAAAAAAATATTTATACCTATAGTGGACAGCTTGGAAAGAAAGGAAGGAAGAAAAGTTTTATAGTTATATGGTTATAATATTTTATATATGTAGTTATATATGTGTGTGTGTATATATATTATATATATGTGTGTGTATATATATATATATATATATATATATATATATAGTTATTTGGGTGTAAAATATGTTTGAGAGATTCAGATAGTTTTTTTGTTTTTTTAATAAAGTAAGCCTATGTTTATAATTATGTTCAAACAATTGAGCCACAAAATAGCTAAACTATGGATTTAATATCTTGTCACAATCTGGATTCTAGAAGGTGAAAGTTAACTGGTAATTGTAAAGGTCCTACTTCAAAAATATTTTGATTCAGAAAAGGTAGTATGGATGGTAAAATGATTTCACAGTTTTATTTTTTTCAGTCAGATTTAGGTGGTTTTTATTTTTTCAATAAATATATATTTTTTAAATTGTAGAATAGTAGATTTATAGAAAAGATGCAAAGATAGTAGGGAGTTCCCAAATACCCAACACTCAGTTCCCCTTATAGGACTGTGGTACATTTGTCACATGTAAGGAACCAACATCTGTACATCACTATTAACTAAAATCCACAGTTTATTCAGGTTTCACTAGTTTTTCCTTAATATGTTTTCTCTGTTACATTTGTCATGTCTTCTAGTCTCTTCTGGGCTGTGATAATTTCTCAGACTTTCCTTGTTTTTGATAACCTTGACAGTTTTGAGGAGTACTGGTCAGGTATTCTGTGAAACATCCCTCAGTTGGGGTGTCTCTGATTTTTTTCTCTTGGTTAGAATGGTGTTATGGGCTCTTGGGAGGAAAACAACAGATGTAAGTGCCCTTTTCATCAGACATCAGGTCATGGGTACATGCAAAGAGCATGTCTTGTCACTGATGATCACCTTCATTGTCTTGGTGAGGCGGTGGTTGCCAGGTTACTCCAGTGTAAAGCTACATTTTCTCCCACACCATACTCTACTCTTTCATGGTTTAGTCATTTAAAAGTATGTTCTTTATGAAGTGGTTTTAGAATGACATTTTATTTCATTTTGCTTTTTGTCTAAGAGTAACATCTTTTTCTGATCTAGTCAGAAATATCTAACCATTTACATAATATGTTCCATGTGTGAGGCTCAATATTGCTTGTCCCTTAAAAAACAAAAGTCAAGGGCTTCCTTGGTGGCACAGTGATTGAGAGTCCACCTGCCGATGCAGGGGACAGGGGTTTGTGCCCCGGTCCAGGAGGATCCTGCATGCCACGGAGTGGCTGGGCCTGTGAGCCATGGCCACTGAGCCTGCTCGTCCGGAGCCTGTGCTCCGCAATGGGAGAGGCCACAACAGTGAGTGGCCCACGTACCTCAAAAAAACAAAAAACAAAAAACAAAAAAAACAAAAGTCAAGATACAATTATGACTTTATTGATTCTCAACATGCATATTTTGATGTCATTTGATTATTTCTCTTCATGATATAGCAATATATGGTTATAAACTTACTCATTCTTTAAAGATACTATGCTTGGACTTTATATTTTGGCTATTGATCCAGGTTTGTGATAGAGTATTTTGGCCTAAAGAAGGCACTGAATGGCAATGCTATTGCTGCTCCTGCCACATGACATAGAACTGGAAGGTGATCCCAGGTAGAATATCAGGTCTTGTGTCCGTGTAGCACCTCCTCCCACGTGACTGGCTAGGAATATTCAATTGAATGCATCTTTCTGTAATCTCTGCAATGGCCCAAGTACCTAGATATGCTTCCCTGTGTTAAGGTTAGGGCAGTGATTTGACTAATTAATATAAATAGTAATAATCCTTTTACAGCTGGCGGGTGCACCCTTTGGAGTGGGTGCACTCCAAGACACATATGTAGAGAATTTGTAATGCATTACCATCAAAAATACAGGCCCACCAGGATAGCTAAACTCATCCTTAACCTACCAAATAAATCTTTCAAGTGACTGACTATAGTGTGCAGGCTTTCAGTGTTTTCTCTGTTTCTCTGGGGCTTTATGCTAATGCAGGAATCCCTCAAGATTTTGAAACTGCAAGACTTCACTCAGTTTGACAGGTTATCTTTCCTGATCCTGGAGTTGGCTGGCGAGGCCTTTATTTTAACCATTAAGTACCTTTGTAATTTTGTTGTTCTTGCCTTTGTTTTGCAAGGCTAGAGCTCAATTACTACAGTTTAGCCTGTTAAAGTGAGGGGTAGGTAGCATGAGTCTGCAAGATTAACAATATATGTCAGAAGACAGATAGGGAATGAAGCAAAGAACCACTAGTGATTGCTCCTGGAATCAATTTTATTCTTTTTTTTAATGGGGGTCGATGTGCAACTCTTGTATTTTTAGGGGCATCAGCAATAGCTTTGACTTGAATGCATTTCTCTTTTTTTAAACTCTGCTCTGATGCAAGTAATCGATATTGTAGTTTTGGTGAAAAAATCCTTTTTGACAAAAGCTCCAAGATTGATTACCTAGATCAATACCATTTTTAAGAACAATTCATCAAGATTGTATTTAACAGAGACCATGATGCATTTAAACCGTTAATAATACAAATATTTCCCCCTTCTCTCCTCTTTGTGGATTATCTCTTTTCACCCTGCAGTAGACTTCACAGTAGAGTATAATGTCACACAGTTTTCCAGACTTTAAAATAAGATGACAGTTCTTCCAAATTGTTGTTACTCTCCTCTCCCCTGTTCTTCTCACAGCTTTGTTGTTCCTAATTTGCAAATAAATCCTCATTGTTCTCACAATACTGAGGTTCTGGAATCTCCTGTTTTCTTGGTCTTATAAAAATTGAGAAAACACATCGTGGAAGAAAATGAAGACAAAGAAATGTAGAGCGTTGTTGCAGTCAACCTCTTCCACTTTTCAATCAGCAGCCACTCTAGGGGTAGGTGTAATTGTCTTGATAATTCAGGCAAATGCACATTTTTGGCCTGAATGACTATAGTAATTTTGGCTGTGTAGATCCAGTGTAATGGAGGTTAAAAACTGTCCTTGTGAGCTTCCCTGGTGGTGCAGTGGTTGACAGTCCGCCTGCTGATGCAGGGGACACGGGTTCATGCCCCAGCCCAGGAAGATCCTACATGCCATGGAGCAGCTAGGCCAGTGAGCGATGGACGCTGGCCCTGTGCATCCGGAGCCTGTGCTCCACAACGGGAGAGGCCACAACAGTGAGAGGCCTGTGTATCGCAGAAAAACAAACAAACAAAAAACCTGTTCTTGTATGTTCTAAAAACCATAACAATGAGAAGCAGCAACTAGCCATTACTGAAGCTCAGAATGGTTTACTGAAGTCAATTTCCTCCAACATCTTTAAAAATTAAATAATTATCCATCTGTCCAGAATGCAAAACTAACCTGGAAGCACCGGGGTGAGAGTGGTCCTCCAAACCACTTTTTCTACATTCTTGCTGAAAATATGAGGAAAATGAAAGGTGGAAAATGGGGGAACTGGGCTAGATATAAGTTCTGTAACAACTATCAACTGGTAACTTTAAAATTACTTCTAACTTTCACACTGATGGGGGACATTTGAGACTCTGCTAAAGGCTGGAAGAGGATCCACAGTAATCCCATGGGGGTTGCCTTGGAATTCAGGTGTCATTTTCAAAGCTCTTTCTATATGTCCTTTATCAACTTGTCTTTAGATTGTGTTATGTGCAGTGCCGAGGGGGCCAAGAAGTGCTGTATGAAAACTAAGGACATATAACTCAGGACAAGAAAAGGTAAATTGCATGGTGACCTAGTATGGTAAAAGACCCAAAATATAATTGATGCATGAGTTTTTCTTGGCAACAGATTCACTACAAAATAGTTTCTAAATTCCAGGTAAAATTATTTATCATGTTCATTTTTAAAGGCATCAGTGAAACTGAGGTTGAGGCGAATTTAGAAAGCATTCTAAGTTGGTGTACTACACAGTTTCAAAAGTAATACTCAGTTCATTTGGAGTGTTCTACATGTCCTCTCTGTGGAATCTATTTAGAAGTGAGCTGTACCTGGAAGAAATGGACAAATTCTTAGAAAAGCACAACCTTCCAAGACTGAACCAGGAAGAAATAGAAAATATGAGCAGACTAATCACAAGTAATGAAATTGAAACTGAGATTAAAAATTTTCCAACAAATAAAAGTCCAAGACCAGATGGCTTCACAGGTGAATTCTACCAAAAATTTAGAGAAGAGCTAACTCCCATCCTTCTCAAACCCTTCCAAAAAATTGCAGAGGAAGTAACACTCCCAAACTCATTCTGAGGCCACCATCACCCTGATACCAAAACCAGAAAAAGATGTCACAAAAAAAGAAAATTAAAGACCAATATCACTGATGAATATAGATACAAAATCCTCAACAAAATACTAGCAAACAGAATCCAACAACACATTAAAAGGATCATACACCATAATCAAGTGGGATTTATCCCAGGGATGCAAGAATTCTTCAGTATACACAAATGAATCAATATGATACACCATATTAACAAACTGAAGGATAAAAACCATATGATAACCTCAATAGATGCAGAAAAAAGCTTTTCACAAATTCAACACCCATTTATGATAAAAAGTCTCCAAAAAGTGGTCATAGAGGGAAACTACCTCAACATAATAAAGGCTATATATGACAAACCCACAGCAAACATCATTCGCAATGGTGCAAAACTGAAAGCATTTCCCTAAGATCAGGAAAAAGACAAGGATGTCCACTCTCACCACTATTATTCAACATAGTTTTGAAAGTCCTAGCCATGGCAGTCAGAGAAGAAAAAGAAACAAAAGCAATATGAATTGGAAAAGCAGAACTAAAACTGTCACTGTTTGCAGATGACATGATACTATACATAGATAATCCTAAAGATGTCACCAGAAAACTACTAGAGCTAATGAATGAACTTGGTAAAGTTGCAGGAGACAAAATTAATACACAGAATTATCTTGCATTCCTATACACTAACAATGAAAGATCAGAAAGAGAAATTAAGGAAACAATCCCATTCACCATTGCAACAGAAAGAATAAAATACCTAGGAATAAACCTACCTAAGGAGGTAAAAGACCTGTACTCAAAAAACTATAAGACACTGATGAAAGAAATCAAAGATGAGACAAAAAGATAGAGAGATATACCATCTGTTCTTGGATTAGAAACATCAATATTGTGAAAATAACTATACTACCCAAAGCAATCTACATATTCAATGTAATTGCTATCAAATTATCAGTGTCATTTTTCACAGAACTAGAACAAAAAATCTTAAAATTTGTATGGAGACACAAAAGACCCTGAAGAGCCAAAGCAATATTGAGAAAGAAAGAAACAGAGCCAGAGGAATCAGGCTTCCTGACTTCAGACTATTCCATAAAGCTACAGTAATCAAGACAGTATGGTACTGGCACAAAAACGGAAATATAGATCAATGGAACAGGATAGAAAGCCCAGAGATAAACCCTTGCACCTATGGTCAACTAATCTATGACAAAGGAGCAAGAATATACAATGGAGAAAAGACAGTCTCTTCAATAAGTGGTGCTGTGAATACTGGACAGCTACATGTAAGAGAATGAAATTAGAACACTCCCTAACACCATACACAAAAATAAACTCAAAATGGATTAGAGACCTAAATGTAAGACCAGATACTATAAACTCTTAGAGGAAAGCATAAGAACACTCTTTGACATAAATCACAGCAAGATCATTTTTGACCCACCTCCTAGAGAAATGGAAATGAAAACAAAAATAAACAAATGGGACCTAATGAAACTTAAAATCTTTTGCACAACAAAGGAAACTATAAACAAGATGAAAAGACAATCCTCAGAATGGGAAAAAATATCTAGAAACGAATCAATGGACAAAGGATTAATCTCCAAAATACATAAACAGCTCATGGAACTCAATATTAAAAAAACAAACAACCCAATCAAAAAATGGGTAGAAGACCTAAATAGACATTTCTCCAAAGAAGACATACAGATGGCCAAGAGGTACATGAAGAGTTGCTCAACAGCACTAATTTTTGGAGATATGCAAATCAAAACTACAATGTGGTATCACCTCACACCGATCATAAGGGCCATCATCAGAAAATCTGCAAACAACAAATGCTGGAAAGGGTGTGGAGAAAAGTGAACCCTCTTGCATTGTTGGTGGGAATGTAAATTGATACAACCATTATGGAGAATCGTATGGAGGTTCCTTAAAATACTAAAGATAGACTTACCATATGACCCAGCAATACCACTGCCTGGCATATAACCAGAGAAAACTGTAATTCAAAAAGACACATGCACCCCAACGTTCATTGCAGCACTATTTACAATAGCCAGGTCATGGAAGCAGCCTAAATGCCCATCGACAGATGGATAAAGAAGATGTGGTACATATGTGCAATGGAATATTTATGTACAATGAAATACATATATACATATATACAATGGAATATTTCTCAGCCATAAAAAGGAACGAAATTGAATCATTTGTAGAGATGTGGATGGACGTAGAGACTGTCATACAGAATGAAGTAGGTCAGAAAGAGAAAAGCAAATATCATATATTAACGCATATATATGGAATCTAGAAAAATGGTACAGATGAACCAGTTTGCAAGGCAGAAATAGAAGCACAGACGTAGAGAACAAACGTATGGACACCATGGGGGGAAAGCGGGGGTGGTGGTGGTGGTGGTGGGATGAATTGGGAGATTGCGGTTGACATATATACACTAATATGTATAAAATAGGTAACTAATAAGAACCTGCTGTATTAAAAAAAATAATAAAATTCAAAAAAAAAAGTGAGTTGTAGACGATTTTCTTGAATGCATGGTGGGTTTACTAATGGCAATTCTGCTTTCCATGGAGGCAAAAGACACTCTGCTTTGCTTTTGCTTTATCCATCTTCAGTGAAAAACTGTAAGTGAAGTGTCCAGTGCATTAATAATGTTTTCTAGGGCTTTCTGCCATTTATAGATGAGAGTGAAAGTGGCTCTCCTATGTCCTATACCTGGATTTGATGTCTGTCAGCACAGGGGAAGGTGGATCAAAGGAGGCCTTTGGAATTTCAGTAAGTTTCCTGCAGTACCTCCATCATCACTTTACAGTCTATCTTCTCTACCCTAATACATTAGCAGTGTTCAAGAAGAAAATTAAACCCAGTAAATTTGAAGATCTAACTGACTTTGTTCAATGATTCATGTATGGGGCAGCATCCCATCTAGTAAATAGAAGAGCACTCTGAGGAAGTGTACAAAATGGAAGGATTTTATAGAAAAGGGGTGGGACAAAGAGGTTATTAGGGAAATAAAAGATTGTTTTAGGCAAGGTTACCTCCCTAGTGCCGACCTGGAAATTCCAGATACTTCTTTCCTGGGAGAGGCTGAAACTGCAATTAGTTCTTGGTTTGATATCCTGGAGGCATGTGGCTCCACCTTGGGCCTGTTTCTTTATTCTTCTCTCTCTCTCTCTCTCTCTCTCTCTCTCTCTCCCTCTCCTTTTTTTTTTTTTTTTTTTTTTTTGCTTAGACAGTGGCTAACTCAGGAAAGGAAAGTTTGTCTTTTGAGAGTTCAGTGTTCCTCTTAAGAGTGTTTTTTTTCTTAAAAAAATTATAATTTTTCCCAGAAGCATTTAAAAAAAGTGGAAAATGCCACAAGCAAGTACACTTATGTTTCTTTACCTGTAACATTTTATATTTGAGGTTCAAATTGTTTTGATATATATATGGTTTTTGAGTCTTAATGGAACAAAGGAAAGCTAGTCTTCTAGAATCTAGGACACGGTTTCTCAAAACTTTACTGCTGAAATGTGTAAATTTCTCCCCCTCATTCTCATAGAAAAGACCCATTCCATCCTCCCCAATTATTTTTTCATATCTAAGAAACATGTATTTTGCTTATTTTAGAAATATATAATGACTAATATATTTTATATATTAATTATAAATATAATTATATATAATATAATGATTACATTCTTACCCAAGTTAGATATCACTCACGATCAGCAATTATTTGAAGATATACTTAAGTGGATACATATCATGCATAGGATGAATTGCTTAACAAAGCTTGCAACTTTTCTTGATGTGGCCCTGTAAGCAGCTCTTTTGCCTCTTTTCTGTTTGTCTATCTGTGTTTTCCTCAGACCTTAATTATAAAACTGAGAACACTGGGTAACATTTAACCTAACTCCTGACTTCTGCTCTACTGAATATATACAATGCCTTGCTTAACCTGTTGATTCCTTTCCTGAATTAAAAGGAGTGAGAATGAAGAATTAAGTAGTTAAAGAATGACTGACTCTCTATTCGCAGCTTCCCCCTTAGAAAATTTTCAGGCATGATAGCACCCAGTTGCAAGTAGACCACGTAGGCAAGATAACATCTGAAGAAAGATCAGGAGAAATCAGCAGGATTGCACGCAGTGGAAAAGTGATGAAGAATCTGATCTCCTACCTTATTGATTAACTGAGATTGTTTCCCCCTTTTCCCTTTAAAAACTTTCATGACCAAGCAAAATCTTCAGAGCTGGTTTTGGGACATGGGTTTGCCTTCTCCCCAGATAGCCAGCTCCCTGCTTAAAGCAACCCCTCCTTTTCCAACCAACACTCGTCTTCCGAGTATTGACTTTTTGAGTGGCAAGCAGCCGAACCTGAGTTGGGTACCAGCCCTTGTTTGCTTTTTCAGGTTGGCATTTTGAAACTCCCTTCCCCCACTCCCCACTATTATACTGTTCAGCAGACTGACAGATTCAGCCAGTAAGAAACAATGAGCTCAGATATATTTAAATCATTTTTATTACTTACATAGAGAGCAAAAGCAAAATCATGTCCTTTGTCCCACAGTATGACACCAAAACAAGCATTTTGCTTCACCCTCCCCCACTTTAGATAGCTTCAGGCTATAAAAGCACTTAGTTCCCCTACACACTCAACCACCTATACTGAATTACCTCACAGGTCTATAGATTTTCCCTTCTCACTCTTGCTTCAGGGTCTTTGTGCATGTCTGTGCCCACAGCTTTACTTTCCTTCACCTCTCTTGGTGGTTTCTGGGATTGACCCTGAGACCTAAATCTCAGATCCTGAAAATAGTTCTAGGTCAAAATCAACTAGTAAATTCATAACAAGTGTTGAAATAAATTTCTAGGCCCAAGATGGAGCTGTCCCTGCCTGGGGTGTCACATCAGCAAACCAAACCTGAGATAACTTTAGCATCCCTATAAATACTCTGCTTGACCAGAAATGCAGTATATTCAGTCAGCCCATCCACAAATGCCAAGTTAACTTTGGTCTTTCTCACCCAAACAAGGTTGACTATGTGGCCCCAGCTAGTCAGATATTCTCTATTTGTTTCTTCCTTGTTCTTTATCATTTATCATATAAAAACTTACTGCCTTTTGTTCCATTTTGCAGTTCTTTAAAAGGAGATTTTCCACTTCATGAGTACTAAATAAAGTTTGTCCTCTTTGATAATATTTAAGTTTTTGGTGATGAGGAATGGGATCTGAAGCTGACTGTTAATGGCCTACAGGACAATGAGATGCACAGGGGAGGTGCCCTTAGAACCCTTTGAGTTCACCATTTCTCCCATTGTTACCAAGGGCCATGGGTAAGTCATTCTTGGATTTGAGCTTTGCTGCCTTTTGTGCAGCCCTCTGAGCCAAACAAATCTTATTTTAAAAATACTGTTCCCAGAAAGATACTCAGTCCCTGGAAAGGTTCTGGGATACTTATATTGAGAGTCCATGATGGGTGACAACAACTAGGGTACTCACAAAGCCTTGACGTAAGTCCACGGCCTAAACTACTGAGGGACTTGGGAAAATAAATGAAGAGAAAAAATTCAGAATGTTTTGACCTCAAAATCAAAATCTAAGGTAGAACAAGTCACACTATTAAAAGCCATCAGGGTGTCTCCACTAAAATCATCCCTTAGTAGCTGTGGGGGATTGGTTCTAGGATCCCTTGCAGATAGTAAAATCAGTGGATGTTCAAGTCCCTTCTATAAAATAGCATCGTACAGTTGGCCCTCCATATCTGTGGGTTCCACATCCACAGATACGGAGGGCCAACTATACAAAGAAATCTTCTAGTGAAGGGAGTAATAGATCTATTGCTAATGGAAATCTTGGAAGCCAAAGCTGTGAAACTGGTGGGTATGGGTCAAGCACTTAAAAGATGTTACAGTGCTCATCACCTGACTCTAAGACTCCCGTGTTAGGATAACTTAGTCATGGAACAGGTTAGATTGACTCTATGTCACCCACCAACCTCAATAAAATTTCTGTGCAATAAGGTATGCTGTAAAACATTACAGAATCCTCAACCCAGCAGCACATCCCTTTTAGGTATTAATTTGGCTTCAAGAGACCCAAGGCTTAGCTAAAGAAATGGGATCCTCAAGTTTCAAAGAATTAAGTGCATCCCCTTATGGCACACTGCTTATTTTATACCTAAGAACTGTGGTCCCGGAAGCTATAGGTACCTATAAAAACAGCAAAATCTTACAAACACACCCTAGAATTACAATGGCCCTTATGGGGGACATTCCAATTAAATAAGATCGTTCATTTTAGAAGTGTACTTGAAAGCAAGGTTTCCCAAATCAACAAATATGATAGGATACCTATTTTAATTGGTAGACAGAAGACTCCAAAATGCTTCAAAAATCCATGATAGTCCACTGCAAAAGACTAATGAAAAATTAAAGACACAAGGAGTACCTTAAACAAAAGACCATAAGACTGACATAATTCCTATTACTCCCCTCTATTCTCCTTTACTGAGTACTCATTCTACTAATCCTCTATCAAATTGTCTTTTCACTGTAAAGAGACCACAAGACTAGAAACAAAAGTCCACCAAGTTAGTGGCCTTACAACTCTAACAGCTCCAAGATCAGAAACCTAAAATACCTGGTCCTCCCCTGTTGGACCCTTCTAGGGGTCTATCATCCAAACACTGGCTCAGAAATTGGTGTCTCATTTGTAATCAACTGGGATACTAGAAAAAGATTGTCCTTGAAGGTTTTTGTCAAATCCTTCCACACCAACTTGAATGCCCCCATATCTACTCCCCATATAGCCCCTCCCCATACAGAACTCAGAGGGATTCTTCAGTAAACTGCTACCCATCATTCCCTTAAACAGCCAAGGGGAAACTAAAATTAAAATTAATGGAAAATCTTGACAAATTCTGGTAGGTACCAGGGCTACACTCTCTACTTTAGCCTCCACTGGTTCAGGAGCCTTCAGAGGGGATCCTGGGAAAACTGGCAGAAGCCAGTAAAGGGTGAGAATTCTTACCAGAGTCAGTTCTTCTGAATCTGTCTGTGTCTGGTCAAGAAAGGAAGGTAAAATTTTATGTCGTCTCTTCCTTTCCAAATCCAAAATCTTGTGAATTTGATTTTGGTGTTCCCATTGGTTATCAACCCTTTCTCTACCAGGGACAGCTATTGCCTTCTTTTTTGTCTCATTTTGTGTCCTTATAATTTGGCTTGACTTTCTGCCTGACAGGTTGGTGACCCCCAAATATAGCCAGACAGAACTGTGGTTGCACTCCATTTACAGCTAGGGCCCTACCAACTGTTGTCAGCTCTCAAGGATATTCTTTAAGTGTTTTTCTTTCTTTCTTTCTTTCTTTCTTTCTTTCTTTCTTTCTTTCTTTCTCTTTCTTTCTCTATTTCTCTCTCTCTTTCTTTCTCTTTCTCTCTTTCTTTCTCTCTCCCTCCCTCCCTCCCTCCTTCCCTCCCTCTCTCCATTTCTTTCTTTCACTCTCTCTCTCTTTCTTTCCCTCTCTCTCTCTTTCTTTCCCTTTCTTTCTTTCTTTCGCTCTTTCTTCTTTCTTTTGGCTATCTTTGGGAGTGCCTCTGAATCTTGGGAGGACTGTACCTTTTGCACCTTCTTTGGGGATGCCACTTTCATACATGGGGTAATTCAATACTGCCAGGAATATTTCCTGCTTGTATCAACTGAAGCCTGACAAGAAATCTGAAAGGATTTTTTTAAAGTATCTCTATGTTCAGAAGTTGGCCAAATTGTAAGCTGATATTCAGAGCTTGATAGGAACATGCTTTAGGCCTTCTCCCTTAATCTAAATGAAGCTATGTACCCAGATGGAAAGAAAAACATTCCGAAGATGAACAGCTCAAAATCTAGAACATAGGAATCTATTGATTTCTATCATAGTTCAAGATTTCTCTGATATAAAGAAGCAAATTAAAGATAATGTAGTTGGATGGTTGGGTCAGGGCCTTAATATCATTCAGGTTACAACCCAATTCTTTGAGGAATTAAAAACAACTGTCCTACAAATTGAGGGCAACTTGTTTTAAAAACTCAGTCTTTACAAAAACAGAAAAAGTCCACCTATCAGGGAACATGATACCCCCAGATTTGTTCATTTTCTCAAGATTGCTTTGGCAATTCAGGGTCTTATGTGGTTCCATGTAAATTGTAGTTATTCTAGTTCTGTGAAAATTTGCATGGGTATTTTGATTGGGATTGCATTAAATATATATTTGCTTTGGGTAATATGGACTTTTAAACAATATTTATTCTTCCACTATGAAAACATGGGATGTCTTTCCATTTCTTTGTGTCACCTTCAGTTTCCTTCACAAATATTTTATAGTTTTCAAAGTATAGGTCTTTCACTTCCTTGGTTAAGTTTATTCCTAGGTTATATATATATATATATATATATATATATATATATATATATATATATTTGATGTGATTTTAAACAGGATCATGTTTTTGCTTTCTCTTACTAATAGTTAATTATTACTGTATAGAAAAGCAACAAATTTCTTTATATCAATCTTATATTCTGCAACTTTACTGAATTCATTTATTAGTTCTAATAGTCTTTTGGTGGAGAATTTAGGGCACTCTATAGAGAGTATCCTGTCAGCTGCAAATAGTGAGTTTTACCTCTTCCCTTCCACTTTGGATACCTTTTATTTCTTTTTCTTCTCTGATTGTGGTGGCTAGGACTTCCAATATTATGCTAAATAGAAGTGACAAGAGTGGGCAACCTTGTCTTGTTCCTGAATTTCAGATTTTCACCACTAAGTATGATGTTGACTGTGGGTTTGTTGTAAACAGCCTTTATTATGTAGATATGCTCCCTCTATACCCACTTTGATGAGAGTTTTTATCATGAATAGATTCTGAATTTTGTCAGATGCTTTTTCTGCACTTAATAAGATGATCATGTGATTTTTATCCTTCTTTTTTTTTAATGTGGTACATCCCATTGATTTGCAGATATTGAACTATTCTACCATCCCTGGAATAAATCTCACTTGATCATGGTATATGAAACTTTTAATGTACTGTTGGCCTTGATTTCCTAATATTTTGTTCAGTATTTTTGCATATATGTTCATCAGTGATATTGGTCTGTAATTTTTTTGTGAGTGTGTCTTTGGTCTTGTTTTGATATCAGGGTGATACAGGTTTTGTAAAATGAGTTCAGAAGAATCCCATCCTTTGCAGTTTTTTGGAATAGTTTGAGAAGGATAGGTGATACCTTTTCTCTAAATATTTGGTAGAATTCACCTGTGAAGTTATCTGGTCTTGTACTTTTGTTTCTTGGGATCTTTTAAAATGACTGATTCAGTTTCATTACTGGTAATTAGTCTGTTCATATTTTCTATATCTCCCGGGTTCAGTCTTGGGAGATTGTACATTTCAAGGAATTTTTCCATTTCTTCTAGATTGTACATTTTATTGGCATATAATTGTTCTTAGTAATCTCTTATGGTCATATGAATTTCTGTGGTGTTGGTTGTAACTTCTTTTTCATTTCTGATTTTATTGATTTGGGCTCTCTCTTTTCTTGAGTCTGACTGAAGGTTTATCAATTTTGTTTATCTTTTTGTTTATCTTTTCAAACAAACAGTTCTTAGTTTCACGGATCTTCCTGTTGTTTTTTTAAGCCTCTAATTCATTTATTTCTGCTCTAATCTTTGTGATTTCTTTCCTTCTACTAACTTTGGGTTTTGTTTGTTCTCTTTTATCTGGTTCCTTTCGGTGTAGGGTTAAATTGTTTATCTGAGATTTTTTTCTTTCCTGAGGTATGCTTGTATTGCTATAAACTTTCCTCTTACAACTATTTTTACTGTGTTCCATACATTTTGGACTATTGTGTTTCATTTTCATTTGTCTCCAGATTTTTAAAATTTCTTTTTTCATTTCTTCAGTGATCCATTGGTTACAATTTTTTCTTTTAGTTGATTTTTATTCTTATAATGTTGTGGTTGGAAAAGATGATTGATATGACTTTAGCTTTCTTAAACTTACTGAGACTTTTTTTGTGACCTAGCATGTGATCTATTTTGAAGAATGTTCCAAGTGCACTTGAAAAGAATATGCATTCTGCTGCTTTGGGATGGAATGTTCTATATACATCTTTTAAGCTCATCAGATCTAATGTGTCATTTAAGGCATATATTTCCTTATTGATTTTCTGGCTGCATGATCTGTCCATTGATGTAACTGGTGTGTTAAAGTCCTCTACTATTTTTGTATGAGCACTGTTTTCTCTACTGTTTGATATTTGCTTATGTATTTAGGTGCTCCTATGTTGGGTTCATATATATTTACAATTGTTATATCTTCTTCTTTGGATTGATCCCTTGATCATTATATAATGTCCTTCTTTGTCTCTTATTACTGTCTTTGTTTTAAAGTCTATTTGGTTTAATTTAAGTATTGCTACCCTGCATTTCTTTTAATTTCCATTTGCATGGAATACCTTTTTCTATCCCCTCACTTTCAGTCTATTTGTGTCTGTAGATCAGAAATTAGTCTTGTGTAGGCAGCATATATACAGGTCTGGTTTTTGTATACATTCATCCACCCTATGTTTTTGGTTTGGAGCATTTAGTCCAGTTATATTTAAAGGAATTGTTGATTCCTAACTATTTATTGCCATTTTGTTAATAGTTTTGGGGTTGTTTTTATAGTTTTAAAATTTCTTCTTATGCTCTTTCCCTTGTGATTTGATGACTTTTAGTGTTATATTTGGATTCTTTTCTCTTCTCTCCATTTATATGTATTATAGATTTTGGTATGTGGTTACTATGAGGTTGTATATAACTCTATATATACATGAAGATTTTCAGTTTCTGATCTCCTAAATTCAAATGCATTATAATAACCCTGCATTTTTTAGTCCCCCCTCAACTTTTACTGTTTTTGACATCATATTTTACAACTTTTGTCTCATGTATCCACTATCTTCTTATTATGGATATAGATGATCTTACTACTTTTGTCTTTTAACATTTTTACTAGCTTTATACATGGTTGATTTACTAACTTTACTGTATATTTGCCTTTAGCAGAGAGATTTTTCTCTTTGTAATTTTCATACATGTAGTGGTGACATTTTTTTTCCTCTTAGAGATGTCCATTTCACATTTCTTGTAACGCTGGTTTCATGGTGCTGAACTTTTTCAGCTTTTGCTTTTCTATAAAACATTTTATTGTTGTTGTTTGTTTTTCTTTTTTAAATTTTATTTATTTATTTTCTTATTAGTCATCCATTTTATACACATCAGTGTATACATGTCAATACCAGTCTCCCAATTCATCACACCACAACCCACACCCCCAGTCGCTTTCCCCCTTGGTGTCCATACATTTGTTCTCTACTTCTGTGTCTCAATTTCTGCTGTACAAACCAGTTCATCTGTACCATTTTCTAGGTTCCACATATATGTGTTAATATACGATATTTGTTTTTCTCTTTCTGACTTACTGCACTCTGTCTGAGAATCTCTAGATGCATCCACGTCTCTAGAAGTGACCCAATTTCATTCTTTTTCATGGCTGAGTAATATTCCATTGTATATATGTACCACATCTTCTTTATCCATTCATCTGTCGATGGGCACTTAGGTTGCTTCCATGACCTGGCTATTGTAAATAGTGCTGCAATGAACATTGGGGTGCATGTGTCTTTTTGAATTATGGTTTTCTGTGTGTATATGCCAAGAAGTGGGATTGCTGGGTCATATGGTAATTCTATTTTTAGTCCTTTAAGGAACCTCCATAGTTCTCCATAGTGTCTGTATCAATTTACATTCCCACCAACAGTGCAAGAGGGTTCCCTTTTCTCCACAGCCTCTCCAGCATTTGTTGTTTGTAGATTTTCTGATGATGCCCATTCTAACTGGTGTGAAGTGATACCTCATTGTAGTTTTGATTTCCATTTCTCTAATAATTAGTGATGTTGAGCAGCTTTTCATGTGCTTCTTGGCCATCTGTATGTCTTCTACTGAGAAATGTCTATTTAGGTCTTCTGCCCATTTTTTGATTGGGTTGCTTGGTTTTTTTTTTAATATTGAGCTGCATAAGCTGTTTATATATTTTGGGGATTAACCTTTTGTCTGATGATTCATTTGCAAATATTTTCTCCCATTCTGAGGGTTCTCTTTTTGTCTTGTTTATGGTTTCCTTTACTGTGCAAAAGCTTTTAAGTTTCATTAGGTCCCATTTGATTATTTTTGTTTTTATTTCCATTACTCTAAGAGGTAGATCAAAAATATCTTGCTGTGATTTATGTCAAATCATGTTTGTCCTATGATTTCCTCTAAGAGTTTTATAGTGCCTGGTCTTACATTTAGGTCTCTAATCCATTTTGAGATTATTTTTGTGTATGGTATTAGGGAGTGTTCTAATTTCATTCTTTTACATGTAGCTGTCCAGTTTTCCCAGAACCACTTATTGAAGAGACTGTCTTTTCTCCATTGTATATCTTTGCCTCCTTTGTCATAGATTAGTTGACCATAGGTGTGTGGCTTTATCTCTGGGCTTTCTATCCTGTTCCATTGATCTGTATTTCTGTGTTTGGGCCAGTACCATATTGTCTAGATTACTGTAGCTTTGTAGTATAGTCTGAAGTCAGGGAGTCTGATTCCTCCAGCTCTCTTTTTTCCCCTCAAGACTGCTTTGACTATTTGGGATCTTTTGTGGCTCCATACAAATTTTAAGATTTTTTGTTCTAGTTCTGTAAAACTGCCATTGGTAATTTGATAGGGATTGAATTGAATCTGTAGATTGCTTTGGGTAGTATAGTCATTTTCACAATATTGATTCCTCCAATCAAAGAACATGGTATATCTCTCAATCTGTTGGTATCATCTTTAATTTCTTTCACCAGTGTCTTATAGTTTTCTATATACAGGTTTTTGTCTCCCCAGGTAGGTGTATTCCTAGGTATTTTATTCTTTTTCTTGCAATGGAAAATCAAGTGTTTCCTTAATTTCTCTTTCAGATTTTTCATCTTTAGTGAATAGGAATGCAAGAGATTTCTGTGCATTAATTTTGTGTCCTGCAACATTATGAAACTCATTGATTAGCTCTAGTCATTTTCTTTTGGCATCTTTAGGATTCTCTATATATTTTATCATGTCATCTGCATACAGTGACCATTTTATTTCTTCTTTTCCAGTTTGTATTCCTTTTATTTCTTTCTCTTCTCTGATTGCCATGGCTAGGACTTCCAAAACTATGTTGAATAGCAGTGGTGAGAGTGGACATCCTTGTCTTGTTCCTGATCTTAGAGGAAATGCTTTCAGTTTTTCACCATTGAGAATGATGTTTGCTGTGGGTTTGTCATATATGGCCTTTATTATGTTGAGGTAGGTTCCCTCTATGCCCACTTTCTGGAGAATTTTTATCATGAATGAGTGTTGAATTTTGTCAAAAGCTTTTTCTGCATCTATTGAGATAAGCATGTATTTTTTATCCTTCAGTTTGTTAATATGGTGTATCACATTGATTGATTTGCATATATTGTAGAATCCTTGCATTTCTGGGATAAATCCCTCTTGATCATGGTGTATGATCATTTAAATGTGTTGGGTTCTGTTTGCTAATATTTTGTTGAGGATTTTTGCATCTATATTCATCAGTGTTATTGGTTTGTAATTTTTCTTTTTTTGTAGTGTCTTTGTCTGGTTTGGTATCAGGATAATGGTGGCCTCATAGAATGAGTTTCAGAGTTTTCCTTCCTCTGCAATGTTTTGGAAGAGTTTGAGAAGGATTGGTGTTAGCTCTTCTCTAAATATTTGATAAAATTTACCTTTGAAGCCATCTGGTCCTGGACTTTTGTTTGTTGGAATATTTTTAATCACAGTTTCAATTTCCTTACTTGTGATTGGTCTGTTCATATTTTCTATTTCTTCCTGGTTCAGTCTTGGAAGGTTATACCTTTTTAAGAATTTGTCCCTTTCTTCCAGGTTGTCCATTTTATTGGCATAGAGTTGCTTGTAGTAGTCTCTTAGTATGCTTTGTATTTCTGTGGTGTCTGTTGTAACTTCTCCTTTTTCATTTCTAATTTTGTTGATTTGAGTCCTCTCCCTCTTTTTCTTGGTGAGTCAGGCTACTGGTTTATCAATTTTGTTTATCTTCTCAAAGAACCAGCTGTTAATTTTATTGATCTTTGTTATTGTTTTCTTTGTTTCTAATTCATTTATTTCTGCTCTGATCTTTATGATTTCTTTCCTTCTACTAACTTTGGGTTTGGTTTGTTCTTCTTTCTCTAGTTCCTTTAGGTGTAAAGTTAGATTGTTTATTTGAGATTTTTCTTGTTTCTTGAGGTAGGCTTGTATAGCTATAAACTTCCCTCTTACAACTGCTTTTGCTGCATCCCATAGGTTTTGGATCGTCGTGTTTTCATTGTCATTTTTCTCTAGGTATTTTTTGATTTCCTCTTTGATTTCTTTAGTGATCTCTTCATTATTTAGTAACGTATTGTTTAGCTTCCATGTGTTTGTGTCTTTTACATTTTTTTCCCTGTAATTGATTTCTAATCTCATAGGGTTTTGTTCAGAAAAGATGCTTGGTATGATTTCAATTTTCTTAAATTTACTGAGGCTTGATTTGTGACCCGAGATATGATCTATCCTGGAGAATGTTCCATAAGCTCTTGAGAAGAAAGTGTAATCTGCTGTTTTAGGATGGAATGTCCTATAAATATCAATTAAATCTCTCTGGTGTATTGTGTCATTTATAGCTTGTGTTTCCTTATTAATTTTCATTTTGGTTGATCTGTCCATTGGTGTAAGTGAGGTGTTAAAGTCCACCACTATTATTGTGTTACCGTCAATTTCCTCTTTTATAGCTGTTAGCAGTTGCCTTATGTATTGAAGTGCTCCTATGTTGGGAGCTTATATATTCATAATTGTTATATCTTCTTCTTAGATTGCTCCCCTGATCATTATGTAGTATCCTTCCTTGTCTCTTGTAACGTTCTTTATTTTAAAGTCTATTTTATCTGATATGAGTATTGCTACTCCAGCTTTCTTTTGATTTCCTTTTGCACAGAAGATCTTTTTCCATCCCCTCACTTTCAGTCTGTATGTGTCCCTAGGCCTGGAGTGGGTCTCTTGTAGACAGCATATATATGGGTCTTGTTTTTGTATCCCTCCAGCAAGGCTGTGTCTTTTGGTTGGAGCATTTAATCCATTCACATTTAAGGTTATTATTGATATGTATGTTCCTATGCCCATTTTCTTAATTTTGAGGGGTTTGTTTTTATAAGCCTTTTTCTTCTCTTGTGTTTCCCACTTAGAGAAGTTCCTTTAGCATTTGTTGTAGAGCTGGTTTGGTGGTGCTGAATTCTCTTAGCTTTTGCTTGTCTGTAAAGCTTTTGATTTCTCCATCGAATCTGCGTGAGATCCTTGCCAGGTAGAGTTATCTTGGGTGTAGGTTCTTCCCTTTCATCACTTTAAGTAGGTCATGCCTTTCCCTTCTGGCTTGTAGAGTTTCTGCTGAGAAATCAGTTATTAAACTTATGGGAGTTTCCTTGTATGTTATTTGTCATTTTTCCCTTGCTGCTTTCAAAAATTTTTCTTTGTCTTTAATTTTTGCCAATTTGAGTAGTATGTGTCTCGGAGTTTTTCTCCTTGTGTTTATCCTGTATGGGACTCTTCACTTCCTGGAGTTGAGTGGCTATTTCCTTTCCCATGTTAGGGAACTTTTCAACTATAATCTCTTCAAATATTTTCTTGGGTTCTTTCTCTCTCTCTTCTCCTTCTGGGACCCCTATAATGTGAATGTTGTTGCGTTTAATGTTGACTCAGAGGTCTCTTAGGATGTCTTCATTTCTTTTCATTCCTTTTTCTTTATTCTCTTCCACAGCAGTGAATTCCACCATTCTGTGTTACAGGTCACTTATCTGTTCTTCTGTCTCAGTTATTCTGCTATTGATTCCTTCTAGTGTATTTTTCATTTCAGTTATTGTATTGTTCATCTCTGTTTGTTCTTTAATTCTTCGAGATCTTTGTTAAACATTTCTTGCATCTTGTTGATCTTTGCCTCCATTCTTTTTCTGAGGTCCTGGATCATCTTCACTATCAGTATTCTGAATTCTTTTTCTGGAAGATTGTATATCTCCATTTCATTTAGTTGTTTTTCTGGGGTTTTATTTTTTTCCTTCATCTGGTACATAGCCCTCTGACATTTCATCTTGTCTATCTGTGAATGTGGTTTTTGTTCCAAAGTTCTTCAGGATCGTAGTTCTTACTTCTGCTGTCTGCCCTCTGGTGGATGAGGCTATCTAAGTGGCTTGTGGAAGTTTCCTGATGTGAGGGACTGGTGGATGGTAGAGCTGGCTGTTGCTCTGGTGGGCAGAGTTCAGTCTCTGTAAAATTTTGCTCTCCATCAAATCTGAATGAAAGCCTTGCCAGGTAAGGTATTCTTGGTTGTAGGTTTTTCACATTCATTGCTTTAAACACGTCATGCCACTCCCTTCTGGGCTGTAGAATTTTCATTGAAAATTCAACTAATCATTTTATCGGAGTTCACTTGTATATAACTTGTTGTTTTTCCCTTTTTTCTTTTAATATTATCTCTTTATCTTTAATTTTTGCCATTTTATTTAAGTGTGTATTGGTGTGATCCTCTTTGTGTTGATCCTGTTTGGGACTCTCTCTGCTTCCTAGCCCTGGATATCTGTTTCCTTTTTCAGTTTAGGGATGTGTTAAGCTATTATGTCTTCAAATATGTTCTGTTTCTTTCTCTCTTCTCCTTCTGGGACCCTATAATGTGAATGTTAGTATGCTTGTTGTTGTCCTAGAGGTCTCTTGCCTGTTCTGATTTTTTTTTTTCTGTTAAGCTTCAGTGATTTCCACTACTCTATCTTCCAGCTCACTGACCTATTCCTGTGTATTATCTTATCTACTGTTGATTCTTTCTAGTGTATTTTTATTTCAGATATTGTATTCCTTATCTCTGTTGATTCTTCTTTATATTTTCTAACTCTTTGTTAAAAACTTCCAAATCCTCACTCTGTTCATCAAATCTTCACACAAGTTCATTGAATATCTTTACAATCATTACCTTGAATACTTTATTGGGTAGATTGCTTATCTCCATTTGATTTAGTTCTTCTTTGGGGTTTTATCTTGTTCCTTCATTTGGAATATATTCATCTGTCACCTCATTTTGTCTAATTTGCTGCTTTTATTTCTATGTATGTGGTAGGTTGTTTACATTTCCCAACCTTGGTCTTTTGTAGGAGACTTCCTAGGAGGCCCAGCAATGAACCCTCCTCTGGTCACCAGGGCTGTATGCTCTAGGGGTGACACCTTTGTGAGCTTTGTGGGTCCTTGTGTTGTTGTAGGGTGACTACTGTAGGCAATTTTATAGTTGTTTCTGGCCCCTAGTCTAATTGGTTGTCAAGCCTTGCCTTGCATGGAGGCTGCTGTTCTCTCATAGGTGGGACCTGGTCACAAGGTGTCTGGCCCATGGAGCCTCAGGGGGTCCTGGGCCTAGCACTGGTCTACTAGTGGGTGGATTTTTGTTCCAGGGTGGATGGTTGTGGGGATGGGGGTCCTGTATCTAGTATTGGTCTGCTGGTGGGTAAGGCCAGTTCCTGACATTGCTGGCTACAGGGTCCAGTGTGTCTCAGGGATGGTCCCAGCCTTCTGGTGGGCAGTTCCTTGCCCCTGGGTGTCCTGGGGCTAGTACCCACCTGTAGGTGGGTTAAGCTAAGTCCCTGCATGAAGGGCCCTTGATGAAGGGCCCTGTGGGTCCCAGAGCTGGTATTGGTCCACTGGTAGATGGGGTTGGTTCCTGACACTGCTGGCTGCAGGGCCCGTGGTGTTCCAGAACTGATGTTCACATGCTGATTTACATGGCCTGTGCACAGGATGTCCAGGGGCTGATGCTGGCCTGATCTTGGGTGGGCTGGGTCCCACCATGGAACACTGTAGGGCTGTGGTAGTCCTGGGGCTGGTGTCTCCCTGCTGGTGTGCAGAGTCATGTCCTAGGCCCTCTGGTGGATTGGGCTGGGTCCAAAGGTGGCTATGGGTTCAGGAAGTCTTAAGGCAGCTGGCTTGCTGCTTGGTGGGGCTGTGTCCTTGCCTGGCTAGTTGCTTTGCCTAAGACTTCCTAGTACTGGTGCCCACAGGCTGGTGGACATGGCCAGGTCCCAGAGCTAATAAGCTAGATGGAGGATTCCAAAATATTACTTGCTAGCACTAGTGTCCTCTTGGTAGTATGAGCTCCCCAAAATGGTTGCTGCCAGTGTCTGTGTCCCTAGTGTGAGCTCCCGTCTCTGGGAAGCTCTCCAAGATCAGCAGGTAGGTCTGACCAGGCTCTTTTCAAATTATTGCTTCTGCTCTCGGTCCTGGAACTTGTGAGATTTTGTGTGCTCCCTTTAAGAGTGGAGTCTCTATTTCCTACAGTCCCCTGGTCTCCCAAATATAAGTCCCACTGGCCTTCAAAGCCAAATGTCCTGGAGTCTTGTCTCCTTTGTGCAGGACCTCCCCATGCTCAGGAGCCCAATATGGGGCTCGGACCCCTTGCTCCTTAGGGAGAAGCTCTGCAATTGTAATTATCCTCCTGTTTGTGTGTCACCCATCCCAGGGTATGTATGTGTCTTAACTATACTTTGTCTCCACCATTCCTACCAGTCTCATTGTGGTTCCTTATTCATGTCTTTATTTGTAGAAGATCTTTTCTGCTCATCTTCTGGTCTTTCTCATCAATAGTTGCTCTGTCAATTGTTGTAATTTTGGTGCCCGTGGGAGGAGGTGAACCCTTCCTATTCCACTATCTTGGCCACTACTCTTTTTTTTTTTTCCTTTTTTTTATTAGTTTCTGCTTTATAACAAAGTGAATCAGTCATACATATACATCTGTTCACACATCCCTTCCCTCATGCATCTCCCTCCCTCCCACCCTCCCCATCCCTCCCCTCCAGGCAGTCACAAAGCACTGAGCTGATCTCCCTGCGCTCTGCGGCTGCTTCCCACTATCTATCTACCCTACGTTTGGTAGTGTATATATGTCCATGCCTCTCTTTCGCTTTGTCACAGTTTACCCTTCCCCCTCCCCATATCCTCAAGTCCATTCTCAGTAGGTCTGTGTCTTTATTCCTGTTTTACCCCTAGGTTCTTCATGACATTTTTTTTCTTAAATTCCATATATATGTGTTAGCATATGGTATTTGTCTTTCTCTTTCTGACTGCAGATGAAGAATCACGTAATAGTTCTGTTTGTTTTGTTTTTTAAGGCTTTTTAAGGCTTGCAATAAGATCTGTTCTCAAAGCCAGCTACACATCTTGTATCCTATATTGGGTCTCTAGGGAACTACAGTTTAAAATCAGAGTACACTCATAGAATTAAGGCATGTTAAGCTCTCATCCTTTAAGAATGAAACTTGAAAAGTTTATCAGACATGTTCTTCTATATGTCAGCCTTAAACCAGTGAGACAGGTCAGGGAAGTTTTGATGAAAAGTTTGTAAAAGTTTTAGAATAGAAAATGCTTCTAGAAAGGTCCTGGGAAGTCCGGAGCAGCATTAACAGAGTGTGCATGTGGGCTGGGCAGCAGCAACCAGGAAAAGGGGAAGGTCTGTGTGTAACAATGAGGCTTAGAAAGACCAGCTTGTTCACCTTTTACAATTTTATCTGGCATTTATCCCTGGTTTGTCTTCAAATATTAATTGGTAGCTCTGTGATTGAAAGTTAGAATGATATTAAGGAAAAAAGGGGAAATTTTCTAAAGAAAATATTTGCTTTTCAAAATTAAAGATATTTCCCTGTGGCTTAAACATGCCTCACTTCCTCACATTCAAATAGTTGTCAGAGATTTTATGGCAAACTTTAAGGGAAAACAAAAATCACTCAAACTCTAGAGTTTTCACAGATTAGAAATAAATGTAGCCATAACTAGATTGTCTAACTTACTTGGTGTTTATCATTCTATTACTTTATGGGAAAAAAAGCAATCACTTCTTTTTGTCATCTTCTGTAACACAGAATCTACGGAAGCTTTCATCAAGGAACCATTAATTCTGCTTTGTGTTTGTATCTGATCACGGAACTTATGGCATAACAATGTTTCCATCACTGTCCTGGTTAAAAAATGTCATTGCCTCCTCTTCAACAAGTAATAGTTATCTTTATTATGCAAACACATATCTTAAATTTCTAAAGAGTAATTCATTCAACTCTTCCTTAGGAAATAATACTTATGTGTAGTTGTTGTTGTTGTTTTAACCAGCACTTTCTAAACAGGGCAATGATTATTTCCAAATTTGATGTTCAGTGGTTGTTTTTCTTTTTTTAAACATCTTTATTTGAGTATAATTGCTTTACAATGTTGTGTTAGTTTCTGCTGTATAACAACGTGAATCAGTTATATGTATACATATATCCCCATATCTTCTCCCTCTTGTGTCTCTCTCCCACCTTCCCTATCCCACCCCTCTGGGTTGGTCACAAAGCACCAAGCTGATCTCCCTGTGCTATGTGGCTGCTTCTCACTAGCTATCTCTTTTACATTTGGTAGTTTATATATGTCAATGCTACTTTCTCACTTAGACCCAGCTTACCCTTTCCCCTCCACATATCCTAAAGCCCATTTTCTACCTCTGTGCCTTTATTCCTGTCCTGTCCCTAACTTCATCAGAACCATTTGTTGGTTTATTTTTTAGATTCCATATATATGTGTTAGCATATGGTATTTGTTTTTCTTTCTGATTTACTTCACGCTGTATGACAGACTCTAGGTCCATCCACCTCAATACAAATAACTCAATTTCATTTCTTTTTATGCCCGAGTAATATTCAATTGTATATGTGTGTCACATCTTCTTTATCCATTCACCTGTCAATGGACACTTAGGTTGATTCCATATCCTGTCTATTGTAAATAGTGCTGCAATGAACATTGTGGTACATGTCTTTTTTGAATTATGGTTTTTCTCACGGAATATGCCCAGTAGTGGGATTGCTGGGTCATATGATAGTTCTATTCTTAGTTTTTTAAGGAACCTCCATACTGTTCTCCATAGTGGCTGTATCATTTACATTCCCACCAACAGTGCAAGAGGGTTCCCTTTTCTCCACACCTTCTCCAGCAATTATTCTTTGTAGAAATTTTGATGAATGCTATTCTGACTGGTGTGAGGTGATACCTTATTGAAGTTTTGATTTGCATTTCTATAATGATTAGTGATGTTCAGCATTTTTTCCTGTGTTTGTTGGCAATCTGTATATCTTCTTTGGAGAATTGTCTATTTAGTCGTATGCCCATTTTGGATTGGGTTGTTTGTTTTCTTGATATTGAGCTACATTAGCTGCTTGCATATTTTGGAGATTAATCCTTTGTCAGGTGCTTCATTTGCAAGTATTTTCTCCCATTCTGAGGGTGGTCTTTTTGTCTTGTTTATGGTTTCCTTTGCTGTGCAAAAGCTTTAAAGGTTCATTAGGTCCCGTTTGTTTACTTTCGTTTTTATTTCCATTTCTCTAGGAGGTAGATTTATGTAGAGTGTTCTGCCTATGTTTTCCTCTAAGAGTTTTTAGTGTGTGGTCTTCCATTTAGGTCTTTTATCCATTTTGAGTTTATTTTTGTGTATGGTGTTAGGGAGTGTTCTAATTTCATTCTTTTACATGTAACTGTCCAGTTTTCACTGCACCACTTACTGAAGAAGCTGTCTTTTCTCCATTGTATATTCTTGCCTCCTTTATGAAAGGTAAAGTGACCATATGTGTGTGGGTTTATTTCTGGGCTTTGTATCCTGTTCCATTGATCTGTATTTCTGTTTTTGTGCCAGTACCATACTCTCTTGATTACTGTAGCTTTGTAGTGTAGTCTGAAGACAAGGAGCCTGATTCCTTCAGCTCCGTTTTTCTTTCTCAAGAATGCTTTGACTATTTGGGGTCTTCTGAGATTCCATACAAATTGTAAAATTTTGGTTCTAATTCAGTGAAAAATGCCATTGGTAGCTTGATAGGGATTTCATTGAATCTGTAGATTGCTTTGGGTAGTATAGCCATTTTCACAATGTTGAGTCTTCCACTCCAAGAACATGGTATATGTCTCCATCTGTTTGTCTTGTCTTTAATTTCTTTCATCGGTCTCTTATAGTTTTCTTCATAGAGGTCTGTTTCTCTTTAGGAAGGTTTATTCCTAGGTATTTTATTCTTTTTGTTTCCGTGGTAAATTGGATTGTTTCCTTAATTTCTCTTTCAGATTTTTTGTCATTAGTGTATGGGAAAGCAAGAGGTTTTTGTGCATTAATTTTGTATCCTGCTACTGTACTTAATTCATTGATTAGCTCTAGTAGATTTCTGGTAGCATCTTTAGGCTTCTCTTTGTGTAGTATCATGACATCTGCCAACAGTGACAGTTTTAATTCTTCGTTTCTGATTTGGATTCCTTTTATTTCTTTTTCATCTCTGATTGCTGTGGCTAAAACTTCTGAAACTATGTTGAATAATAGTGGTGAAAGTGGGCAACCTTTTCTTGATCCTGATCTTAGTGGAAAAGGTTTCAGTTTTTCAACATTGAGAATGATGTTGGCTGTGGATTTGTCATATATGGACTTTATTATATTGAGGTAAATTCCCTCTGTGCCCACTTTTTGGAGAGATTTTCTCATAAATCGGTGTTGAATTTTGTCTAAAGCTTGTTCTGCATCTATTGAGATTATCATATGGCTTTCATCCTTCAGTTTGTTAATATGGGGTATCACATTGATTGATTTGCATATATTGAAGAATCCTTGCATTCCTTGGATAAACCCCAGTTGATCATCTTGTACGATCGTTTTAATGTGCTCTTGGATTCTGTTCACTAGTGTTTTGTTGAGGATTTTTGCATTTATGTTCATCAGTGGTATTGGTCTGTAGTTTTCTTTTTTTGTGACATCTTTGTCTGGTTTTGGTATCAGGGTGATGGTGGCCTCCTAGAATGAGTTTAAGAGTGTTCCTCCCTCTGTCATATTTTGGAAGAGTTTGAGAAGGATAAGTGTTAGCTCTTCTCTAAATGTTTTATAGAATTCACCTGTGAAGCCATCTGGTCCTTGGCTTCTGTTTGCCGGAAGATTTCTAATCACAGTTGCAATTTCAGTGCTTGTGATTGGTCTACTCATATTTTCTATTTCTTCCTGGTTCAGTATTGGAAGGTTGTACTTTTCTAAGAATTTGTCCATTTCTTCCAGGTTGTCCATTTTATTGGCATGTAGCTACTTGTAGTAGTCTCTCATGATCTTTTGTATTTCTGCAGTGTCAGTTGTTACTATTCCTTTTTCATTTATAATTCTGTTGATTTGAGTCTTCCTTTTTTCCTTGATGAGTCTGGCTAATGGTTTTTCACTTTTGTTTATATTCTCAAAGAACCAGCTTTTAGTTTTTTTGGTCTTTGTTATTGTTTCCTTCATTTCTTTTTCATTTATTTCTGATCTGATCTTTATGCTTTCTTTCCTTCTTCTAGCTTGAGTTTTTTTTTTTTTTTTGGTTGTTCTTTCTCTAATTGCTTTAGGTGTAAGGTTAGGTTGTTTATTTGAGATTTATCTTGTTTCTTGAGGTAGGATTGTATTGCTATACACTTCCCTCTTAGAACTGCTTTTGATGCATCTCTAGGTTTTGGGTCATCTTGTTTTCATTGTCATTTGTTTCTAGGTATTTTTTGAATTCCTCTTTCCTTTCTTCAGTGATTTCTTGCTTATTTAGTAGCTTATTGTTTAACCTCCATGTGTTTGTATTTTTTACAGCTTTTTTCTTGTAATTGATATCAAGTCTCATAGCATTGTTGTCAAAAAATATACTTGATATGATTTCAATTTTCTTAAATTTACTGAGGCTTGATTTTTTTTTTTTTTTTGTGGTACGCGGGCCTCTCACTGTTGTGGCCTCTCCCATTGCAGAGCACAGGCTTGGACGTGCAGGCTCAGCAGCCATGGCTCATGGGCCTAGCTGCTCTGCGGCATGTGGGATCATCCCAGACCACAGCACGAACCCATATCCCCTGCATCGGCACGTGGCTTCTCAACCACTGTGCCACCAGAGAAACCCCCAAGGCTTGATTTTTGATCCAAGATGTGATCTATCCTGGAGAATGTTCCAAGAGCACTTGAGAAGAAAGTGTATTCTGTTGTTTTTGGATGGAATGTCCTATAAATATCAATTAAGTCCATCTTTTTTAATGTATCATTTAAAGCTTGTACTTCCTTATTTATTTTCATTTTGGATGATCTGTCTATTGGTGAATGTGGGGTGTTAAAGCCTCCTATTATTTTTGTTTTACTGTCGATTTCCCCTTTTATGGTTGTTAGCATTTGCCTTATGTATTGAGGTGCTCCTATTTTGGGTGCATAAATATTTACAATTGTTATATCTTCCTGTTGGATTGATCCCTTGATCATTACGTAGTGTCCTTCTTTGTCTCTTGTTCTAGTCTTTATTTTAAAGTCTATTTTGTCTGATATTAGAATTGTTACTCCAGCTTTCTTTTGATTTCTATTTTCCTGGAATTTCTTTTTCCTTTTCCTCACTTTCAGTCTGTATGTGTCCCTAGGTCTGAAGTGGGTCTCTTGTAGACAGCATATATATGGGTCTTGTTTTTGTATCCATTGACTGAGGCTGTGTCTTTTGGTTGGAGCATTTTATCCATTTACATTTAAAGTAATTATCAATATGTATATTCCTATTACAATTTTCTTAATTGTTTTGGGTTTGTTTTTGTTGGTCTTTCCCTCCTCTTGTGTTTCCTGCCTAGAGAAGTTCCTTTAGCATTTGTTCTAAAGCTGGTTTTGTGCTGCTGAATTCTCTTAGCTTTTGCTTGTCTGTAAAGGTTTTAATTTCTCCATCATATCTGAATGAGATCCTTGCTGGGTAGAGTAATCTTGGTTGTAGGTTTTCCACTTTCATCACTTTAAATATGTCCTGTCATACCCTGCTGGCTTGCAGAGTTTCTGCTGAAAGTTCAGCTGTTAACCTTATTGGGATTCCCTTGTATGTTATTTGTTGATTTCCCCTTTCTGCTTTTAATATTTTTTTCTTTGTATTTAATTTTTGATAGTTTGACTAATATGTGTCTTGGTGTGTTTCTCCTTGGATTTATCCTCTACGGGACTCTCTGCGCTTCCTGGACTTGATTGACTATTTCCTTTCCCATATTAAAGAAGTTTTCAACTATAATGTCTTCAAATATTTTCTCAGTCCCTTTCTTTTTCTCTTCTTCTTCTGTGACCCCTATAATTCGAATGTTGGTGCATTTAATGTTGTCCCAGAAATCTCTGAGCCTGTCCTCAATTCTTTTCATTCTTTTTCTTTATTCTGCTCTGCAGTAGTTAATTTCACTGTTTTATCATCCAGGTCACTTATCTGTTCTTCTGCCTCAGGTATTCTGCTATTGATTACTTCTAGAAAATTTTTAATTTCATTTATTGTGTTGTTCATTATTGTTTGTTTGCTCTTTAGTTCTTCTTATTCCTTGTTAAATGTTTCTTGTATTTTCTCCCTTCTATTTCCAAGATTTTGGATCATCTTTACTATCATAATTCTGAATTTTTTTTCAGGTAGACTACCTATTTCCTCTTCATTTGTTAGGTCTGGTGGGTTTTTATCTTGCTCCTTTGTCTGCTGTGTGTTTTTCTGTCTTCTCATTTTGCTTATCTTACTGTGTTTGGGGTCTCCTTTTTGCAGGTTGCAGGTTTATATTTCCCTTTGTTTTTGCCGTCTGTCCCCAGTGGCCAAAGATGGATCAGTGGGTTGTGTAGGCTTCCTGGTGGAGGGGACTCGTGCCTGTGTTCTGGTGGATGGGGCTGGATATTGTCTTTCTGGTGTGCAGGTCCATGTCCGGTGGTGTTTTCTAGGGTGTCTGTGGCCTTATTATGATTTTAGGCAGCCTCTCTGCTATGGGTGGGTTTGTGTTCCTGTCTTGCTAGTTGTTTGGCATAGGATGTCCAGCACTCTAACTTGCTGGTCATTGAGTGGAGCTGGATCCTAGCATTGAGATAGAGATCTCGGGGAGAGCTTTTGCCATTTGATATTACATGGAGCCAGGAGGTCTCTGGTGGACCAATGTCCTGAACTCGGCTCTCCCACCTCAGTGGCACATACCTGACACCCGGCCAGCACACCAAGATCCTGTCAGCCACATGTTTAACAGTTGGCAATAGAGGGCCTGTAAACCTCTCTTCATCGTATCATCTTGTCCTGCTTGTCCTCCAGTTTATTCATGATTCTGTCCTGGAGTACAGCCTGTGAGTTAAGTCTTAAATGTCAATTCACTGCCTCCTCCATCTTTATAACAGAAGTTGGCTTATATACTACTCTACTAACATAAACTTTGCTTACAGACTGATTACCAGTGTGGAATGCTAACTCCTGTATCACAACAATTAATGGTCTTGTGATCTATCATAATTATGCAGAGTTAGACATCCCTCTTCAGCAGCACTAAAATGCAGACTGTCTAAGATAAGGAATTTTCTAGTCATAACTCTGACAACTCAACTGACTTTAGTCAGGTCATCTGACAGATGGCCACACCATCTTTATTTAATATTTAAGCCTAATATAGCTCTCACTATGTGCTAGGAATGGCTACATGTACTTTATAAACATTAGTCCATTTAAACTTCACAACAGTGTGACGATTTAGATATGCTTATTTTCATAACTTAACATATAAGGGAACTGAGATGCAGAGAATCCAAGTTACCCAGTGATGAATTGGGTAACTTGTAATCATAACCTGGCAGTCCAACTCCAACTCCTCACCACTACACTCTATCACCTTTCAGTACAGATTGTTTTAAGGCAGCAATTATCTGAATGTTGGTTTTCTGTCTTTTCTATGAATTCAGTTAAATAGCACTAAATGGTTTTCAGGGCACCATGGATGACCCTTGGTTAGACCCTGGGTAGCAACAGGTCTTCAGATAATGCCAAAGGCTTTACCTTCAGTCAGTGGCCCCAGGAAGATCTCAAGGTGATATGAGTGACAACAGATAGATTCAAGAATCGGGGTGCTGTTCTATTGGAAGTGATCTTAGTCAAGTCCCAGATGGTGTCAGTATCATCTTAAGGTTACCAGATCACTTACAAGTACCAAAAGGAAAAATAATTATCAATCATCAGGGAGTCTCCTATGGAAGGCCAATTAAGAGATAATAAACCATGGAAGAAATTAATGAGTCTCGTTTCTAAAAAAATATCAGGCTCATGGATATTCATTATTAAAAGAAAATTTCCTATATTTTAAAAATAGGTGAAATCCCTCCACTTGTGATGATCATGAATATCAGAGGAACACTTTCATTTGGAGTTTCTTATTTACTTATCCAGATACTTGTGTTCTTAATTAGCCATGAAACTAAAATCGCTGACCATCTTCTTCAATTAGTATTCAGTACTATTTACAGAAACTAGTTTAGAAAACTCAGAGAAAAAAGTCTTAACAATCATGCAGTTCCAGTTTTATATCATATGTTCATGACTATTAGTAGTCCTAAGTTCTTAAGTAGGAACTCACAATTCAGAAAGCTGTTCCAATCTAAGATAAACTCTTCTAGATCTGGCTCTACATTACACTGACCCAACAGATTTAATTATTTTCCAGATTAGTATAACCAAATGCGATTCTACAGAACTGATATTCATTAAATTCCTAGGAAATTACTTGTATTTTTAACAAATTCTGAAGCTGAAACAGTAGCTTTTTTTCTTCCTAAAATCTTATAAATTTTAATAACTTACAAGGTTCTCAGTGTCAGATCTTACAAGCTTAACATTCTAGCAGATGAGGTCATACAAATTAATGTTGAACAAAAAGGAAAGACCAGATGAATGTTGCACTTCAGTTATCTGTGACCTAATCGTCTTGTGACGTACAGGATGACCCAGGAAAAGGGAGAAATGATGGCATCAGCAATTAAATCTAATTAAATAATTAGTAAAATTTGGGTAATAGATCTGATTAATCAAAAAAAATGCAAGATAAAAAGATTCAGTATAATAGTCAACAATGTCAGGGTCTGCTTGGACAATATTTAGCAATTGATATCTTACAAATAATTCTGATGAAGCTTAAGGCTATTACTTCTTGCACCCTATCTGCCAAACTCAAGCCTCTCTTTGGCCCCTTGAGTCTTCTATTTAATTCTAATTAACTTTCTCAGAGTAAATTTAGTATAAATATATTCTAATAATTGTGTAATTCTAAATAAATGAATGCACATTCATATGAAAGAGATTAATTCCAAAAAGTCTCTGATCTCTTTTAGAAACAGTGTCCAGCACTAGACCATGCTTTTTCTTTGACCAAGTGAGTTTTTATTGGAAAAGTTTACAATCAGTCCATGATTTACACTGAACAAGTATATCTATTACTATAACATGTTAAGTATCAACTATAAAAATCAAAATACATATTTATCACTTATCTATTAATCTATCTCTCTATCTTTACTTTTGTCTGTGGTCTGTCTACCTTCTGACAATGAAAACAAATATGTTCAAGTCCTTCTCCATAAAGTATGGCCACAGAAACCACACCAAAAGATTTGCCTTGTCATTGTAGTTACATTACATTAAAATTAAAAAAAAAAATAAAATAAAATTTGAAAATCTGCAATTGGGAGAGACTTCAAACATAAAGTGTTTATGCATCTTAAATAGTTGCTTTATAAGTTTGTCCAATTCTCCTCTCTTTAGTATATCCTTATTTAGTATCTGTTCTTGTTTTCTACAGCAGCTTAGCTTAGAACATGCAGATAACTCACCAACTGAAAGGTAAATTAATAATAAAAAATCATACCTAAATCAAAGTGATTTTAGCTTTCACATTAAGACAGATCCATCATTAAAATCAATATCCCTCCTTGAATTAAAAACCTGTCAGATAACTGGCAGGCTCAGTCCTTCATTCTTTTGGATCCAATGTATTTTTTAAAAGTCTTTTTGCAAAACGCTACTGTACTTTGCTTTAATGTTAATATTAAAACTGTAATTCAAATGTACTCTGTGTTAAAAAGGCACAATAAAAATAAATTATTACAAATAACTCCACATCAGAAATTTCATTTGTCAGCTACTAAAATGAAGAAGTTAGTGCTTCCCTGGTGGCACAGTGGTTGAGAGTCCACCTGCCGATGCAGGGGACACGGGTTCATGCCCCGGTCTGGGAAGACCCCACATGCCACGGAGTGGCTGGGCCCGTGAGCCATGGCTGCTGACCCTGTGCATCCAGAGCCTGTGCGTCCGGAGCCTGCACATCTGGAGCCTTCACGTCTGGAGCCTGTGCTCCGCAGTGGGAGAGGTCATGACAGTGAGAGGCCCACGTACTACAAAAAAAAAAGAAGAAGAAGAAGAAGAAGAAATTAGTATTCAGAGATAAACCTTCTAAAATGACCAAAATATTAAATTGCTATTTTATTTCCTAACTTTATTATTTTATATTAAGTATAATATACTTACTGTGTATTAACTAAAATTAACAAGTTTATAAGTTTTTTCTTAAGTTTCAAGAAATGCAATCGTGTGACATATGGTTACACAAGCTTATTCAACATTCACATTAATTAACCTGTGCTAATTTAAAAATCATATAAAAGTACAACTAGGAAAAACAAATCAGATTTACAAAGGCCATTAACCCATAATACTCAGTAAAATTTTTAATTTCACTATATAAATTACCAAAGTTTTCATAGGATTTGTAAAATTTTCTTTACAGATACCCCGAGTGTAATCAGATTCCTTTCATCAACTTCTTCTAAGAGATTGGGTCAAGATCTAGGAGCACAAAGGAAGAACTTTACCAGAGATACTCTGAGAAGGAGGCTGACAAGATTTTTCTACTAATCCACACAATATTACAGGAAATTACAGGACAAGGCTTATACACCTCACTGGTGTAAATCACCTATACCAGACAACAGCTCAACAGATTGGTCAACTACTGAAAATCAAGTGGACATAATAATGTCACCAGCTGAGATGATTGTGCAGATCCTTCTGTAAGATTTCTTTAGCATCTGAATTTATATAAAGCTGCCCTGGTCAGACAGAACCCACCTCATCTTGGAGGACTAGTATTCCAATCCTGTGAACTGTGTCACTGGGAAGTGACAAATTCCATGTTGTACCGAACTGGCTCTTAAGAACTAAGGCTGTTCTTAGAAGTGAGAGAAAAAGAGACACTGGTTCTCAACAAATTCCACTGAAGTGTAGACACATCTTTCCAGTGTGCAATAGACTTCCAGACTGTTGCTAAAGTTAATCCTAATGTTAATAATATCCTATTAAATACTTCTCTCTAGTATTCCTATTTAATGTCAGTAGGTTTATTTATCATTTAATGTACTGAGAATTTACAAAGTTAAAATTGTTAACTAGATCATTATTATTATGTGGATAAGATGTTCTTCCATTGTTGTTACTATATTTTCCTGGATATAGAGGCTGAAAACTAAGGGATAAATAAGCACAAAGTGTATTTTCTCAGACTTAAATCTTAAGTTTAAAGTTATTTTTGTAATAATGAATTAATACCCCTGTAATATTTAATGTTGTTGTTTTTTGTTAACTAATTCTACTATCTTGCAACAAAGATGCCTTTAGACAAATGGTGTTGCCCTGATTGTAAAGAGCCATGTCTCCCTACTCTGGCTCTAGGTCATTGGTTACTACAGACTAGACTTGTTCAAAATGATTATTCAGAAGCTGACCTAGATCGAATGTTTAGAGCTAGTTTTTGCCCTCAGTGTCACCACTCAATTACAGGCCTTACACAGCCTCCTTTTCCCATTGAGTGGGTTCCCTCAAATTTTACCAGGTGGACACATGAGAAGGCCTTTCATCCCATTCACCAAGGCCCTCCACTGGTTAGGAAAAATATATATCAGTCCAAACTGGTTACATTTAATGCTGCATTACATTTTATTTTGTCCAGGGCCAATAAAGTCTTAGACCACAGGCTTGGCGGTTATATTGAAATGGCATCTGAAAGAGAAATAACATTAACTACATCTTCAGTTCCTTTATTGGATTACTCTGTTCCTGAGGGTTCTGCCATGGAGTACACAGACTTAACTGCCATCGAATGATGGTTTTATTTCTGAGGAGATTTTCATGGAGAAACCAGACTACTTTTAAATAGCTCTCTTATTCTGCTATCCAGTTAGTTCCAGATAAGATCATTGCCTCTTTCTATAGTCATAAGTCTAATGTTATGTTTCTAATTACTGAGGTTAAAGATGTAATCCAAGTATAGTACCTAGAACTCTATTTAAAAGGTACTATCACAGTGCTGTCTTAAATAATTATAACTTAACATGATATAAAGTGAAAAGGACAATATGCTTTTGTTAACTGCTGTAAATTTGTTCTTAGAGCTTTCCAAACTATTTTAAATATAGTTTTCTCTGAGTTATTTTAGGGCTTAATATGTGGCTTGTGTACATCACCATCACATATATAAACTTTTGTAAAAAGCTTTATCACTTGTACATGATTTAACATAATTCTGATTTGCTTCTTATATTCCTGAGGCTTATTCTCTTAATGCTAAGCATAACACTTTGGGACTAGGTAATTTACATCTATTAAAAACCTCACTCAAATACAATGGTTTACAATGAAGATAGTACATACCTTATAGTTGCCTACTTGTATAAGATTTTTCCTCAACAGTTCCAATGTTCAAACCAAGGAAGATGACCAAACATATCACAAGTATAATAATTGTGGTAAAATTTATGGGAAGCAAAGGGAAAGGATTTGGACATATGAGTGAATTCCCAAACAAAAAGAATCATAATGTTTCTGATTCTTACAAGTATGCAGAGGTTTGTCTGGTTTTCTTTGTATTCTCCAGACTACTTTTTGGAGAAAGAAATACTTCCCCATTTCTGTCGCAGTGTATTTACCCTCAATAATTCAACTGTTTACGTACAAATTTCCAGAAAGTTTTTTAGAATTTTATTTTAGCCACATGGGTGAAGTTTCTTATAATGATCTAAAACATCAAGATGTTCTGTAAAAAAGAGCCCAATGAGATGTACTAATAATACCTGTGTCTCGTCACATTGTTTCAAAGCTTTCTTCATCTTTGTTGTCAAAGTTATTCTTGCCTATAAAATAAATGTTTGCTTACAGATGAATTACCAGTGGAGAGTGATTAATAATTTCCTTTTTCATGAAAAGTATTTACGGCCATCAAAATCTTTAGATTCATTCCTTTGCCTCCTATTTAGTGTAAATGAAGATGTGCCACAATGCATAATATTCCTTTTTCTCCCATTTACTCATTCATTCAATAAATACATGAGTTCCTACTCTTTATCAAGCACATTGTAAGCACTAGAGGTATAGTGTCAAGCAAAAACATGCACAGTCCCTGCCCTCATAGTATTTAAAGATATAGTGGTGGAGACAAAACTTAATCAACTAATGATACAAATTAAAGCAATGTTACAACTCTGATAAAGCCTAGAAAGAGTTTCACAGAGCTCTGAGAGCAGTTAGTGGTGGATTTGGCCCAGGCAATGTCACTGAGATGACATCTGAAGTATACACAGGAGTCAGGTGAACAAGTGAGTGAAGAACATTCTACGCAGAGGACAAGTGTATAGCTTTATAAGATAAAATAGGAAAAAGATTACGAGAGGGTGAGACAGGGTCCTTGTGGTTTGAGCATTGTATAACATGAGGCTGGACAGTAGGTAGGAACCAAACCATTTGGGGACTTTACACCTCGTGCAGCAGTTCTGTCTTGATCCTAAGAGCAAAGGGAAGCCAAAAATCATCTATAGACTATTCTTCTGAGTTTCATGACTGACATACTTTCACATTAAAATGGCAATGCTCTTCTGAAACTTATCAGGGAAACCTGTGGGAAACTAAGTTTATCACTTTGAAAAATGACAATGGCAAATAATGCATAGCACTTTCTATTCAGGTACTGTTCTAAGTGTTTCACATACATTAACTTATTTAATCTTCCCAATAATGCCCTGACATAGATCCTATAATCATCACCAGTTTACAGATGACGAGACGGAAGCACAGAGACCTTCAGTAACTTGTCCCAGTTAACACTGCTATTAAATTTCATTTGAACCCGAGTGGTCTGTCTCCTGAAATTCTGTTTTTAAGAATTATGCTTTTTATACCCCTCATACCAATAAGCATATTCTGGCACTAGTATTCAGCAACACTAAAATAGTTGTAAGTTTATTACTGTTTTCATACAAAAAGTTAGTGTGATTCTGCATGAAGAATTGGAGAAGGTTGTTTATGTTTGGTCGGTTTTGTTTTGTTTTTTTTTCTGCATGTGGTTGGAAAAGGGGATATCAGGGATTTTGATGTAGTTCTGGCAGTCAGTAAAATCACAGAAGAATCTTTTGAACCTGAATTTCTTGTTTTTTATTTTTTTATTTTGTGATTTATAACAAATTTAATCAGTTATACATATACATATGTTTCCATATCCCCTCCCTTTTGCGTCTCCCTCCCACCCTCCCTATCCCACCCCTCCAGGCAGTCACAAAGCACCGAGCTGATCTCCCTGTGCTATGCGGCTGCTTCCCACTAGCTATCTACCTTACGTTTGGTACTGTATATATGTCCATGCCACTCTTTCGCTTTGTCACAGCTTACCCTTCACCCTCCCCATATCCTCAAGTCCATTCTCTAGTAGGTCTGTGTCTTTATTCCTGTCTTACCCCTATGTTCTTCATGACACATTTTTTCTTAAATTCCATATATATGTGTTAGCATACAGTATTTGTCTTTCTCTTTCTGACTTACTTCACTCTGTATGACAGACTCTAAGTCTATCCACCTCATTACAAATAGCTCAATTTCATTTCTTTTTATGGCTGAGTAATATTCCATTGTATATATGTACCACATCTTCTTTATCCATTCATCCGATGATGGACACTTAGGTTGTTTCCATCTCTGGGCTATTGTAAATAGGGCTGCTATGAACATTTTGGTGCATGTCTCTTTTTGAATTATGGTTTTCTCAGGGTATATGCCTAGAAGTGGGATTGCTGGGTCATATGGTAGTTCTATTTGTAGTTTTTTAAGGAACCTCCATACCGTTCTCCATAGCGGCTGTACCAATTCACATTCCCACCAGTAGTGCAAGAGTGTTCCCTTTTCTCCACACCCTCTCCAGCATTTATTGTTTCTCGATTTCTTGAGGATGGCCATTCTGAATGGTGTGAGATGATATCTCATTGTAGTTTTAATTTGCATTTCTCTAATGAGAAAAGATGTTGAGCATTCTTTCATGTGTTTGTTGGCAGTCTGTATATCTCCTGTGGAGAAATGTCTATTTAGGTCTTCTGCCCATTTTTGGATTGGGTTGTTTGTTTTTTGTTATTGAGCTGCATGAGCTGCTTATAAATTTTGGAGATTAATCCTTTGTCAGTTGCTTCATTTGCAAATATTTTCTCCCATTCTGAGGGTTGTCTTTTGGTCTTGTTTATGGTTTCCTTTGCTGTGCAAAAGCTTTTAAGTTTCATTAGGTCCCATGTGTTTATTTTTGTCTTTATTTCCATTTCTCTAGGAGGTGGGTCCAAAAGGATCTTGCTGTGATTTATGTCATAGAGTGTTCTGCCTATGTTTTCCTCTAAGAGTTTGATAGTGTCTGGCCTTACATTTAGGTCTTTAATCCATTTTGAGCTTATTTTTGTTTATGGTGTTAGTGAGTGATCTAATCTCATACTTTTACATGTCCCTATCCAGTTTTCCCAGCACCACTTATTGAAGACACTGTCCTTTCTCCACTGTATATTCCTGCCTCCTTTATCAAAGATAAGGTGACCATATGTCCGTGTGTTTAACTCTGGGCTTTCTATCCTGTTCCATTGATCTATCTTTCTGTTTTTGTGCCAGTACCATACTGTCTTGATTACTGTAGCTTTGTAGTATAGTCTGAAGTCAGGGAGCCTGATTCCTCCAGCTCCATTTTTCGTTCTCAAGATTGCTTTGGCTATTCGGGGCCTTTTGTGTTTCCATACAAATTGTGAATTTTTTTGTTCTACTTCTGTGAAAAATGCAAGTGGTAGTTTGATAGGGATTGCATTGAATCTGTAGATTACTTTGGATAGTAGAGTCATTTTCACAATGTTGATTCTTCCAATCCAAGAACATGGTACATCTCTCCATCTATTTGTATCATCTTTAATTTCTTTCATCAGTGTCTTATAATTTTCTGCATACAGGTCTTTTGTCTCCTTAGGTAGGTTTATTCCTAGATATTTTATTCTTTTTGTTGCAATGGTAAATGGGAGTGTTTCCTTGATTTCACTTTCAGATTTTTCATCATTAGTATATAGGAATGCCAGAGATTTCTGTGCATTAATTTTGTATCCTGCAACTTTACTAAATTTATTGATTAGCTCTAGTAGTTTTCTGGTAGCATCTTTAGGATTCTCTATGTATAGTATCATGTCATCTGCAAACAGTGACAGCTTTACTTCTTCTTTTCCAATTTGGATTCCTTTTATTTCCTTTTCTTCTCTGATTGCTGTGACTAAAACTTCCAAAACTAGGTTGAATAAGAGTGGTGAGAGTGAGCAACCTTGTCTTGTTCCTGATCCTAGTGGAAATGGTTTCAGTTTTTCACCATTGAGGACGATGCTGGCTGTGGGTTTGTCATATATGGCCTTTATTATGTTGAGGAAAGTTCCCTCTATGCCTACTTTCTCCAGGGTTTTTATCATAAATGGGTGTTGAATTTTGTCGAAAGCTTTCTCTGCATCTATTGAGATGATCATATGGTTTTTCTCCTTCAACTTGTTAATATGGTGTATCACGTTGATTGATTTGCGTATATTGAAGAATCCTTGCATTCCTGGAATAAACCCCACTTGATCATGGTGTATGATCCTTTTAATGTGCTGTTGAATTCTGTTTGCTAGTATTTTGTTGAGGATTTTTGCATCTATGTTCATCAGTGATATTGGCCTGTAGTTTTCTTGCTTTGTGACATCCTTGTCTGGTTTTGGTATCAAGGCGATGGTGGCCTCGTAGAATGAGTTTGGGAGTGTTCCTCCCTCTGCTATATTTTGGAAGAGTTTGAGAAGGATAGGTGTTAGCTCTTCTCTAAATACTTGATAGAATTTGCCTGTGAAGCCATCTGGTCCTGGGCTTCTGTTTGTTGGAAGATTTTTTATCACAGTTTCAATTTCAGTGCTTGTGATTGGTCTGTTCATATTTTCTATTTCTTCCTGGTTCAGTCTCGGCAGGTTGTGCATTTCTAAGAATTTGTCCATTTCTTCCAGGTTGTCCATTTTATTGGCATAGAGTTGCTTATAGTAATCTCTCATGATCCTTTGTATTTCTGCAGTGTCAGTTGTTACTTCTCCTTTTTCATTTCTAATTCTATTGATTTGAGTCTTCTCCCTTTTTTTCTTGATGACTCTGGCTAATGGTTTATCAATTTTGTTTATCTTCTCAAAGAACCAGCTTTTAGTTTTATTGATCTTTGCTATCATTTCCTTCATTTCTTTTTCATTTATTTCTGATCTGGTTTTTATGATTTCTTTCCTTCTGCTAACTTTGGGATATTTTTGTTCTTCTTTCTCTAATTGCTTTAGGTGCAAGGTTAGGTTGTTTATTCGAGATGTTTCCTGTTTCTTAAGGTGGGATTGTATTGCTATAAACTTCCCTCTTAGAACTGCTTTTGCTGCATCCCATAGGTTTTGGGTCGTCGTGTCTCCATTGTCATTTGTTTCTAGGTATTTTTTAATTTCCTCTTTGATTTCTTCAGTGATCACTTCATTATTAAGTAGTGTATTGTTTAGCCTCCATGTGTTTGTATTTTTTACAGCTCTTTTCCTGTAATTGATATCTAGTCTCACAGCATTGTGGTCGGAAAATATACTTGATACAATTTCAATTTTCTTAAATTTACCAAGGCTTGATTTGTGACACAAGATATGAACTATCCAGGAGAATGTTCCATGAGCACTCGAGAAATATGTGTATCCTGTTGTTTTTGGATGGAATGTCCTATAAATATCAATTAAGTCCATCTTGTTTAATGTATCATTTACAGCTTGTGTTTCCTTATTTATTTTCATTTTGTATGGTCTGTCCATTGCTGAAAGTGGGGTGTTAAAGTCCCCTACTATGAGTGTGTTACTGTCGATTTCTCCTTTTATGGCTGTTAGTATTTGCCTTATGTATGGAGGTGCTCTTATGTTGGGTGCATAAATATTTACAATTGTTATATCTTCTTCTTGGATCAATCCCTTGATCATTATGTAGTGTCCTTCTTTGTCTCTTCTAATAGTCTTTATTTTAAAATCTATTTTGTCTGATATAAGAATTGCTACTCCAGCTTTCTTTTGATTTTCATTTGCATGGAATATCTTTTTCCATCCCCTTACTTTCAGTCTGTATGTGTCTCTAGGTCTGAAGTGGGTCTCTTGTAGACAGCATATATATGGGTCTTGTTTTTGTATCCATTCAGCCAATCTGTATCTTTTGGTGGGAGCATTTAGTCCATTTACATTTAAGGTAATTATCGATATGTATGTTCCTATTCCCATTTTCTTAATTGTTTTGGGTTCGTTATTGTAGGTCTTTTACTGCTGTTGTGTTTCTTGCCTAGAGAAGTTCCTTTAGCATTTGTTGTAAAGCTGGTTTGGTGGTGCTGAACTCTCTCAGCTTTTGCTTGTCAGTAAACCTTTTAATTTCTCCATCAAATCTGAATGAGACCCTTGCTGGGTAGAGTAATCTTGGTTGCAGGTTTTTCTCCTTCCTCACTTTAATTATGTCCTGCCACTCCCTTCTGGCTTGTAGAGTTTCTGCTGAGAGATCAGCTGTTACCCTGATGGGGATTCCCTTGTGTGTTATTTGATGTTTTTGCCTTGCTGCTTTTAATATGATTTCTTTGTGTTTAATTTTTGACAGTTTGATTAATATGTGTCTTGGCATATTTCTCCTTGGATTTATTCTGTATGGGACTCTCTGTGCCTCCTGGACTTGATTAACTATTTCCTTTCCCATATTAGGGAAGTTTTCAACTATAATCTCTTCAAATATTTTCTCAGTCCCTTTCTTTTTCTCTTCTTCTTCTGGAACCCCTATAATTCGAATGTTGGCGCGTTTAATGTTGTCCCAGAGGTCTCTGAGACTGTCCTCTGTTCTTTTCATTCTTTTTTCTTTATTTTGCTCTGCAGCAGTTATTTCCACTATTTTATCTACCACCTCACTTATCCGTTCTTCTGCCTCAGTTATTCTGCTATTGATCCCATCTAGAGTATTTTTTATTTCATGTATTTTGTTTTTAATCGATGCTTGATTCATCTTTTGTTCTTCTAGGTCCTTGTTAACTGTTTCTTGCATTTTGTCTCTTCTATTTCCAAGATTTTGGATCTGGGAAATAGAATCTTGGATCATCTTTACCATCATTATTCTGAATTCTTTTTCAGGTAGACTCCCTATTACCTCTTCATTTGTTAGATCTTGTGGGTTTTTATCTTGCTCCTTCTCCTGCTGTGCGTTTTTCTGTCTTTTCATTTTGCTTATGTTACTGTGTTTGGGGTCTCCTTTTTGCAGGCTGCTGGTTCCTAGTTCCTGTTGTTTTTGGTGTCTGTCCCCAGTGGCTAAGGTTGGTTTAGTGGGTTGTTAGTCTTCCTGGTGGAGGGGACTAGTGCCTGTGTTGTGGTGGATGAGTCTGGATCTTGTCTTTCTGGTGGGCAGGTCCACATCTGGTGGTGTGTTTTGGGGTGTCTGCGGACTTTTTATGATTTTAGGCCACCTCTCTGCTAATGGGTGGCTTTGTGTTCCTGTCTTGCTAGTTGTTTGGCATAGGGTGTCCAGCACTGTAGCTTGCTGGTCGTTGAGTGAAGCTGCGTGCTGGTGTTGAGATGGAGATCTCTGGAAGATTTTTGCCGTTTGATATTATGTGGAGCTGGGAGGTCTCTTGTGGACCAGTGTCCTGAAGTTGGCTCTCCCACCTCAGAGGCAGAGCACTGACTCCGGGCTCCTCAATTTGGGATGATGTGTTGTCTATTCCTGTATTCCACAGATGCAGGGTACATCAAGTTGATTGTGGATCTTTAATCCGCTGCTTTTGAGGCTGCTGGGAGAGGTTTCCCTTTCTCTTCTTTGTTCTCACAGATCCTGGGTCTCAGCTTTGGATTTGGCCCCGCCTCTGCATGTAGGTCACCGGAGGGCATCTGTTCTTCGCTCAGACAGGACAGGGTTAAAGGAGCAGCCGCTTCGGGGACTCTGACTCACTCAGGCCGGGCGGGAGGGAGGGGCACGGAGTGCGGGGCGAGCCTGCAGCGGCAGAGGTCGGCGTGATGTTGCACCAGCCCGAGGTGCGCCGTGCGTTCTCCCAGGGAAGCCGCCCCTGGATCCCGGGACCCCGGCAGTGGCGGGCTGCACAGGCTCCCCGAAGGGTGGTGTGGGCAGTGACCTGCGCTCGCACACAGGCTTCTTGGCAGCAGCAGCAGCAGCCCCAGCGTCCCACGCCCGTCACTGGGCTCCGTGCTTTCAGTCGCTACTCGCGCCCGTCTGTGGAGCCCCTTTAAGCAGCGCTCTTACTCCCCTCTCCTCACGCACCAGGAAACCAAGAGGGAAGAAAAAGTCTCTTGCCTCTTCGGCAGCTCCAGAGTTTTCCCGGACTCCCTGCCGGCTAGCTGTGGCACATTAGCCCCCTTCACGCTGAGTTCTCGCCACCAGCCCCAGTCCTCTCTCTGCGCTCTGACTGAAGCCCGAGCCTCAGCTTCCAGCGCTGCACGCCCCGGCGGGCGAGCAGACAAGCCTCTCGGGCTGGTGAGTGTTGCTCGGCACCGATCCTCTGTGTGGGGATCTCTCCGCTTTGCCCTACCCAGGTATGTGGGGAGTTTCTTGCCTTTTGGGAGGTCTGGGGTCTTCTGCCAGCGTTCAGTAGGTGTTCTGTAGGAGTTGTTCCACGTGTAGCTGTATTTCTGGTGTATCCGTGGGGAGGAAGGTGATCTCCGCCTGAACCTGAATTTCTTATGTTCAGCTGCTTAGCTTCCAAATTTTGAAGTGGATTTACATCCATCATTTAGAGAAATGCCTGTGATTAGTTGAAACAGAGACCACATGAAAAATGATATTTCGTGGGCACATTTAAAAAGAAGTTAAAAGCCAGAGTAACAAACAAATGAAACAAATAGATTTCAACCTTTAGAAAATTAATAGCTTGGGATAAGATTAAGTCGTACAGTGAATTTAATTATAAGTTATGAAAATGTATTAATATGTAATATTATCATCAAATCTCTAATATAGTGAATGTGTGCAGAACCTTGTGTGATAATGCATTGCTATGTTAAGTGCAGTTTCAGTTTTGTGCTGATACTTGAAAAACAGTAGTATAGGTTATTGTAACTGTCTTTTCATTCTCAAGTTATCTGTATATTGTAATTAAATGAATTCATATTTTCAGAACACCACAATGATTGGAAAGTAGAACCTAGAAATCTATTTATCACAATTATGACAACATAATTGCAATTGGGCTTTTACCTGTAAGATCAGTTTACAAGCTCACTTTTAAAGATAGAAGATTTTTTTTTAACTTAGACATTTAAAACTATAAATTATAAATTATGTTTTTTAGATAACATTTTATGGCAATATAAAAAAGAGATCTAGATAATATATTAATTAGTTTTATGGGACTGATATATATATCAACAAATATAGATACTGACAGCCAATTATATGGGACTATACAGTGAGAGACTTCCTGACTGTATACTATTATTCTTTCTTTCACCAACAAAAGGTCTCATTTGGAAAGAAATTTCATGCCAACTACTGATAATCAACTACCTTAGTCAAAATGGAAAAAGAGATGACCTGCTTTCACCTGGTAAACTTTTAAATGCCATATCAACATTTGGGGTGGGATTTCTTTTTTAAGCATGAAATTTGTTATATTTTTATTGGTTTGTTCTGTCTCTTCCACTGTCTCCCTATCTCTGCAGTTGTTACTATACTACACAGTGGTAAATTATGTGTAGCTATATATTTTAATGCTGCAACACATTGGATCAATGATTGAACAGACATTATGAACCGATACCTGGTATGTTATGTTTAAATATATCAATCCTTAGAGGTCTACACTCTGCTGCAAAATCTGTTTGGATAACTTACTAGTGAGTATTCATGAAAATGTTTTCACAGTAAGATGTACAGGTTACATTGCTAGATAATGATCTGTACCTGTGGGTTATCCAAGAGTGTTTGGAAATGGAGAGCCAACATAAGGATGCCGTGCATCTAGTAAGATGCTGAATGCCAGCTATGCTTTTTCCACTACATCATGATGAAGATAGTGCTACTCACCCAATAACAGCCATCAGACTTTCTCTCTAAATTATCTTCCTAGAGTCCCTCTCCCTATATTCTAGGACATTAAAGAAATCCAAGAAATCCATGAATATTGGAAGACAGAGATTGAACTAGAATCTTTTACAAATGTAATGTAACATAGGGGGAAAATGGCATTAGGCCATATGGACTTAATAAAACTTTGAAATATGTTGGTTACATAATTCTCTCCAAAGGGAGATTTTAGGTAAGGACCATAGACACTCCTTTTTTATATTTCCCTTTGTTGTTTCTCCTGCTTTATTTCCTATAAAATGGTATTCATCATTTACATAAACACAACGTGCTGTTCATTGACCAACAACCCATCAGAAGAACATCCATAAGGATGAAATTAGGACATTTGCATTGATTAAAGAAATAAAACAATTTGGAATATAACCTGGAATTAAAATCAGTTAAGGGACCTAAAATACACTTAATAGTACCAGCTTCTTTTATATATTTTTATTTTTTATAGAAAACTGGGATTGTAGAAAAATTCTGGATATAAGGATCAAAGACAAATTGTTTACATTCTCTTTCTCTAGTAATGTGGTGTGATGAGCATTTGACAGTACACATATAGTAATGAACAAATAAATATTAATTGATCAACTACTATGTGCCCAGCACTCTTGGTGCATTTATGAAGCTTATGCTTTGAAAAAAGAGATAACACATACAAATATGTAATAAAGTTCATTTTGAGATACTATACTCAGAAATTCCTAATTATCAAGTGATCCTTTTAGGAAGTTTGAGTAAACCTGCAGGAGATAATTGTCTAGAGTTTCAGGGTAGAGTTAGGTCAATGGACATGGCTGCTCAGGACGCTATGAAATGTGTACTATCTCCAGAACAACTTTTTATATGTGAAGAGAAGTCCCGCCCTTGGAAGATCTCAAGGTCAAGTCTCTTTGTAGTTGGTAGGCAGTCATAAAAGCAAAGTAGTATAGTGAAAATAGCACTGGACCTAGAACTTGAAATTTGGGTTCTAGTGTTTTTTCTTGTACTAAATAATGTGGGACCCTGTACACATTACTTAATTTTTCTGTGATTTTTGTTCCTCATTTGTAAAGAGGTGCTTGGGAAGAGAGAGGTATGTTAAGAGAAAGATATGTTGAAAATAGGTGACCTCTTTCCAGAAATAAACATATGTTATTCAAAAACACAAATGATGATATTTCTGTTATTGCAAATAGATGGAACTATCTAGGGACCCTGTGTTCAGCAGCACTGACTATACACTGAATAATAAAGGAAATCATTGACATTGACTATGACTGATGTTGTGGCCATTCCATAGAAGCAGGGTGGATTTCCCCATATTCAAAATGTAGTTCAGATGTCAAATGATGAAAACACATACACACACCAAGAAGGTATTTTAAAAGTTTCTTGCTTACATAATGAAGCTTTCTAGAGAGAACAGGGCGATTCCCAAGCTGGCCTGAAAATGGCTTGAGAGGTCAGGGAAAGGAGATTGGCTTGGGGTGTTTTCATGTGATTAGCGATTGAGGTCAGGTTTAGGGTTCTTAGAAGCAGTTCAGGGTTTGTGTGGTTTTAACTTCCTTCTGGTACCAAAAAGGAGAGAACACTGCAGCTTTCTTGTCAGCTTGCTCAGATGTGGGATAGAAGGGGAAAGGACGAGTGGTGGGACTTGAAACCTGTCAGCAGTGAAACATCAAAAATGATGGCAACCTTTTTTTATTACACACAGGAATGGTGCCTCCTAATGTCATGCAACTTGGAAGTCCTGAATTTATTTTAAAAAATGTTTTAACTTATATTTGTATAACATTTTGTTTACATGTGGCCTTCTTAGTTTCATCTCCTGATTTTATAGATGAAGACACTGAGTCTTTGAGAGGTAAGTTTCTCGTCTATAATCATAGCTAGTAATATAAAGGTATCAAGCGTATTATTACAAATGCTCCACAATTATGGAATTACTATGTTTGAGTATGCAATTATTATATTGGCTAGCAAACAAACAAACATATAATTCCTCATTCAAATGTTTGTGCTATAGAGCTAAGCAACATGTTTTTCTACTTCTGCAGTTTATTCCACAAACCATTACTAAGATGCTATTGTATTCAAAGCATTTTTCTAGGTGCTGAGGGAATACAGAGATTAATGAAAAGAAACTTCTAGGAGCTTATTGTTTAACACATTGTTTGAATAATCATTTGGTGATGAATTTGCTTAGTATAGGATGCAAATATAGATAATCCAAGCCCACAGAAAAGACTCTATAATGTTAATTTATCATAAATTTAGTTGTAATCTTCTTATTTTGCATTCATAGATTCTACATTAATTGCTCAGAATATATTGATTACAAGACCTATGCCCACAGTAAATCAGCAGCCCAAATGTTCTGAAGTTTGAGTGAAGCCACAGTTAATTATTAGAAACTGTGTTTCGTATTACAAATTATAATATGGTACTAAGTATAATACATTCTCAATTTGTATGTTTCAAGAGATAGATATTAACTGATAAATCATTTAAATTATTGTCTGAATTTTTATGGTAAATATTAATCTATATTTCCAAATGGCATTTTGATGCCAACAGAAGTACACTAAAATCCTTTTTTATTTATTGGAGTACAGTTGCTTTACAATATTGTATTAGTTTATATTGTACATATACATATATCTCCTCTTTTTTTGATTTCCTTCTCATTTAGTTCACCTCAGAGCATTGAGTAGAGTTCCCTGTGCCATACAGTAGGTTCTCATTAGTTATCTGTTTTATACATAGTATCAATAGTGTATATATTTCAATCCCAATCTCCCTAAAACTCTTATTTTTATCATTGTCATTTTATGGCATATATAAATATATTTATTTTTATTTATTAATTTATTTATCTCTGCCAAAATAAAATTTAGGGCCAAAGTTAAAATGTTCTTAGTAACCTAATTTGGATTTGTTTGACATTGGAAAATTAAAATACTAATATTAGTGTGATACTAAAGAAGTTTTCTATAATAAACAATAGAGGAGTTACTTATTTTACTAAAATAATTGAAACAAATATCACAATTGATGCCTCTGTCAATCTAGTCTAGTCAATAAATATCTCAGAGTGTGGAAATGGCATGCCAATCCTTACAGTATTTTAGTTTATGTGAAAGAGAATTACAGCTAAGTAGCATTAAATTAAATTATGACTATTCACAACGAAAGATATTAAAATAACATTGTGATTTCAGGATTCAGGAAGTTATTATGGCAGAAACTTACCATTCTTGGAAGCTTGAATAATTAAAAGTAGAAAATAAAGTGTATATAAATATGGTAACAATAGCAAGGAAATACCATATTTTATCAAATCTAGAATGTCATCAATTATAAGATGCATTATATTTTTATGCCAAGAAATAAAAATATTTTACTTGCTAAACTCTGACATACCATTAATTTTAAGGGGCATCTTGATTTTGGGGATGCTAAAATGTGAAAAAAATCAATGAAATATGGTTTATCTTGAAATCTTCGAACATTTTTAAATTTAGCAATATTCATTTAATGGAGCTCTGTTCTTGATCCTCTATAAGATTTGATGATTAAGATACATTATGGATCTTATTAAAGTCAATATTTCTTGTAAGTCTGTACATTTACAACAATGTTTCAAATGAAATTTTTAGCATGAACAAAAATGAGATTCATAATATGGATTCATTGTGTATGTTGAAAATCTTGCTCCCTCCCATTTCCTTCAGTAGTTGTGTTTCATATCATGACTTCGAATAAATTGCTTCAATTTGCTTTAGCTACCTGATTTAGAATTTATCTTTTCTGTATTTTTGGTATGAAATCACAGCACTACTTATTATGTCCCTAGGTTTTAGAAATACAGGGAGAAGCAAGAGGCACATAGATTATGGTGAAAGTTCACTCATTATGAAGTGATCATTATACAGGTTAAGTTCGGGATCTAAAGGGAAGAAAATATGATAGAAAGTGATGAAAAAAGTTAAATCTTCTTTCCTCTCAAGAATTCTCACACTGAATCTCAAAGCTATGATACTCATTGAAGTACTCTGGAATGATCACTAAGGAGTATGATTCCAGAAATACCATATGCTTTCTATGAAACAATTAGGGTAGAAATTACCTGTTTCCTGGTTCCAGGGCTATTAGGTTACAATCTATAATTAAATGATCAGGTTTTTAAAAGAAAATTAATTTGAGAACTAATTGGTTTTTAGATACTGATGTTCACAGTACAATTCATATTTTTTCTAGAGGTAAATATTGAATCCCCTTGGCCCTAGAGAAGACCTAACTCAAAAAGAAGACGTTTTCAGAAATAATTGCCTCAAAAAGAAGCAGGAGGAAAGTAGGACAGTGTCCACTTTATGTCTTTGGTATAGGAGACATATCATTTTTAAAAATAAATTTATTTATTTACTTACTTACTTTTGGCTGCATTGGGTCTTCATTGCTGCGTGTAGCCTTTCTCTAGTTGTGGCGAGCAGGGGCTACTCTTTGTGCAGTGCATAGGCTTCTCATTGTGGTGGCTTCTGTTGTTGCAGAGCACAGGCTCTAGGTGCACAGGCTTCAGTAGTTGTGGCACATGGGCTCAGTAGTTGTGGCTCATGGGCTCTAGAGCACAGGCTCAGTAGTTGTGGTGCCCGGGCTTAGTTGCTCCGCGGCATGTGGGATCTTCCTGTACCAGGGCTCAAACATGTGTTCCCTGCATTTGCAAGTGTATTCTTAACAACTGCGCCACCAGGGAAGCCCAACATATCATTTTTTATAGCTTGTCTTTCTTTCCCTTTCACAAAAAAATGTATTCTCGTGTGAATTTTAGAAAGACAAAAAAATTATAAGAATAACCCATTTGAATATTAGTGCCATTGTCTATTACATATGCTATCTCTCTTCTCTTTGCCATGGTGGTCCATATCTATACTATCAGTGCCATTTTTATGTCTTACTTTTCAACTGAGTCTACTACTGGGTTGAAGAGATGTTAAGCAAAATGAACTGTGAGAGGACTAGATCTAGATCTAGCAGTTGGGGCTTCCCTGGTGGCGCAGTGGTTGAGAATCTGCCTGCCAATGCAGGGGACACAGGTTCGAGTCCTGGTCTGGGAAGATCCCACATGCCGCGGAGCAACCAAGCCCGTGAGCCACAACTACTGAGCCTGTGCATCTGGAGCCTGTGCTCCGCAACGAGAGGCCGCGATAGTGAGAGGCCCGTGCATGGCGATGAAGAGTGGCCCCCGCTTGCTGCAACTAAAGAAAGCCCTCGCACAGAAACGAAGACCCAATACAGCCAAAAATAAAAATAAATAAATTTAGATCTAGCAGTTGGAGCAGGAAGTAAGTTGAAATTAAAACCACTAGGGACTAGTAGACATTGAGAAATAACTAAGAGAAGAAGTGAAAGAATATGAAAGGAAGGAAATTAAGTTTCTCTTTGCAACAATATAAGAATGCTTCTCTACGGTTCATTTACTTATGTTCCATGCATAGAAATGCCTCTTTTTGAGGAGGTGAATCATGAAATTGCAAGCATGAAATAATTGTCCCTTAATGAATCTTATTCCTTTAGAGTTTTACTGAAATACAACTTCTATTTCTGCTGTCCCTAAGGCAACACAAAATCTCTTGTTTTGTTAAAGACAGCTACGTTTAGGGTGTTTTGTTTTCTGGAGTTCAATTGTTGCTGTATTCTTTTTTTAAAAAAATAAAACATGCCAAAGTTAAAAACAACATGGCTCCAGGAGAAGCATTAGAGAAAGCTGCATAGCTGAAAGTAAATTAAAAAAAATTATGAGCACAACATGATGCTAACACCCAGTAACTGTTTTTGTACTCTGTGCCATGCCTGCAGGTCAAGAGCAATCTCTTTTTCAGCCTGGTATTTCCCCCTATTCAAATTGGGAAATGAGTCTCCTGTGATGTTACCTAGAAGTACTATCACCCTTAACTCACTTTTTTTTTAAATCATCTTTTCCCTCCTGAAATGCCATGTTTGCTGTGTCTTTTATTACCAATGGGCCATTGAATGGCATGTTAGTCTATTATTTGCCTGATCAAAGAGGAAAATATGCGTGTGTGGGGTTTATGAGAAAAAACAAACAGTTTTTTATATAAAGTCAGACTCATATCTAGATGCAGTAGACAGGAACCTTCTTACAATTTGAGTTGCACAAGGAAAGTGCAACTTAAGTGTCCATCAACAGATGAATGGGTAAAGAAGTTGTGGTACATATATACAATGGAATATTACTCAATCATATAAAGGAATGAAATTGAGTCATTTGTTGAGACGTGTATGGATCTAGAGACTTTCATACAGAGTGAAGTAAGTCAGAAAGAGAAAAACAAATATTGTATATTAATGCATATATGTGGAACCTAGAAAAATGGTACAGATGAACCGGTTTGCAGGACAGAAATTGAGACACAGATGTAGAGAAAAAATGTATGGACACGAAGGGGGGAAAGCATTGGGGGTGGTGTGGTGGTGCTGTGATGAATTGGGAGATTGGGATTGACATATATACACTAATATGTATAAAATGGATAACTAATAAGAACTGCTGTATAAAAATATAATAATAAAATTTAAAAAAACCTGTTCATCACTGCTAGTCATTAAGGAAATGCAAATTAAAGCCACAATGAAACACCATTACGCACCTATGAGAATGGCTAAAATTAAAAATAGCACTGACACTTGGTAAAGTGTTGATGGGGTTGGAGAGCAAATATACATTGCTGCTGGGAGTGTGAAATGGTGCAGCCACTCTGGAGAACGGTTTGGCAGTTTCTTACCAAGTAAATATACACTCACCATATGAATCATCAGTCCCTCTCTTGGGTATTTGCACTAGAAAAGTGAAATTTTCAGTTCACACAGAAATGTCACACACTGGAGACAATCCAGATGCCCTCCAGCGGTGAATGAGTAAATAAAGTGTGGTATATCCATACCATGGAATAAGTCAGTGATAAAAATGAAAGAACTGCTATTGATACACCAATAACTTGGATGGATCTCAAAGGCATTATGCTGAGAGAAAGAAGCCAGTCTCAAAAGGTCCGTTTATGTGACGTTCTCACAAAGAAAAATCTCAGGGATAGTGCACAGATCAGGAGTTTTCAGAAGTTAAGGGTGGGAAGAGATTGTGACAACAAAGAGAGTGCAGAGGGAGGTTTCTGGACTGGTAGAATTGTTTTGTGTTCTGATTGTAGTGGTGGCTGCGTGAATCTAGACCTGTGTTAAAATGCATTGCATTGTACACCAAAAAGTCAATTTTACTGTATGATAATGTTTTTAAAGTAAAAGAAAACCAATTTTAATGAGTTGGAATTTAGTTGAATATGAAGCCTCATAGAATTTGCCATCTCTATTTCTGTTGAATATAAAAAAAAAAATTGAGCTGCTGCATATAAAAAAAATTTGAATAAAAATATTTTTGGTGTATTTAAAAAAGAAAACAGAAATAGAGTCACAGATGTAGGAAACAATCTAATGGTTACCTGGGGGGAAGAGGGGGAGGGATAAATTGGGAGATTGAGATTGACATACACACACTACTATATATAAAACAGATAACTCATAAGGACCTACTGTAGAGCACAGGAAATTCTACTCATTACCCTGCAATGACCTATATGGGAAAATAATCTAAAAAAGAGTGGATATATGTACATGTATTACTGATTCACTTTGCTGTACAGCAGAAAGTAACACAACATTGTAAATAAACTCTACTCCAATAAGAAAACATTCCAGTGACCTGACTTTTAATCACTATACAACACTGTCTCCAACAGTGAAATATAAAAATGAATAACATTTTCTGGCAATTGTCTATTGATAAATTATTTTATGGTCCTACCTTGAATGATGCCAGGCATGGTGATTTGTTAAATCAGAAAACATTTATGTTTTCTATGGATATGTAAGTGATTGATAAAAGAATTAAAATTCTTAACAGTGTTCTTCTGGTGGTACAATGAAAGCCAAAAGTATAAATTTCCAATGACAGAATGTCAGACATTATCACAGGATAGTCTATCAGACAGAGTGCAGGTAGAAAATAGCTGATAATCCCCAATTTAAAAATTTCAGGGATTAATAATAAAGGGCCTATTTACAAAGCTGTAAGCCTGCCATAAAAAAACCATAAGGGAAGGTGCAGGGTTCTGGGATTAGTAACACGGGGTTAGGGGTGAACATGTCAGTTACCTTCCTAGGTCTGAAAGGTCAAAGAAGAAGGAACAGAGAGAAAAGGAACTGTGTAGGGAGAGCTTCCTGATATGAGTTGTGACCTTTAGTCAAGGGTACAGACAGCCCATGGAGTCTATAGGGAGAAAGACAAGAGAGTAAATTTGCCACCTTCATTCTCCTCACACCTGCTAGTCTCCTACCAGGGCTCCCCATTAATCAAACCCAATCCAAAGCTAAAGAACAAGGGGGCTATGTTCATATGATTCTTGCAGGTAAGTCTCCTGGAACACAGGGTAGGTTATAGCATGGATGTATAGGATGAATGAAAGAGATCCAGAGCTGATGGTAGTGTAAAAATTTTTTTTTAAAATTTCTATAACAACTGTTAAGTCACATCACTCTTTTTCCCATATAAGGCCAGCTCTGCTTCTCAATAGTGCCAATAAGAGCAAGAAAATATAAAAGAGGGTCATGGTTTGGGATTTATCTTATTTGTTTAAATAAATCACCCACTAAAATTCCAAACTTTCAAGTCTGTTAAGGTCCACACCGTGCCACACTTATTTGAATTCTTGGAAGATGAGTGAAGACTCAAGTTTCTCACCAGACAGGTGCTATTAAAATTCAAGACATTGGACTAGCATCATTGAAATGATGCCTCTGGCCTCCACTCTGACCCAAGGTGCATTGAATATAGATAAGTAAAACTAGTGCTCTGCCTGGTTCCCATTACATTTGTATGTTGTGGAGTAGCTCTGATAATACATAATATTCTTATGCAGAGTTAGAACACAAATGAAGTTTCAGCCTCCAACTGTTTGTCACACAGAAAAAAAAACCTGCTTCATTATTTGCTGAACATAGTAAAACTGGTTTGACATAAGTTAAATTGGCTGATGCTTTCTTAAACTTAATTTAATTAATTAATTAATTTATTTTTGGCTACGTTGGGTCTTCATTGCTGTACGCAGGCTTTTCTCTGTTTGTAGCGAGTGAGGGCTACTGTTCATTGTGGTGCACGGGCTTCTCATTGCAGTGGCTTCTTCTGTTGTGGGCTCTAGGCACGTGGGCTTCAGTAGTTGTGGCTTGCGGGCTCTAGAGTGCAGGCTCAGTAGTTGTGGTGCATGGGCTTCGTTGCTCAGCGGCATGTGGGATCTTCCCGGACCACGGCTTGAACCCGTGTCACCTGCATTGGCAGGTGGATTCTTAAGCACTGAGCCACCAGGGAAGCCCTGGTTGATGCTTTGTGATGATTTGTTAGATCACTCTATGTTATAGGTGCCAATTTCAACACCTGGAAAATGAGAAAAGATATTATAAAATATTAATGAAATTTGCACACCTTAAATCCCCAATATCCAAATGAATATTTACTCCAGGTTTTCACATGCTGAGATCTGAACCTTCCATCTTGATTAGTTCTCAATTTCTTCTGCTGAGTTTTATATTGCTGAAATTAATAATGCCAATAATTATATAATCAAGCAGGGATACTAATAATGGCTGTCAGGCATAATGTTTTGAGAAGGTTGGCTGGGAAAAGATGAGGATATAAGACAAAGGATATAAAGCTATTATAATAGAGGCTCAAAGGAAATTGAACATGGCTTTAGAAATTATTTCAAATGAGGGAGTTTTGGGGAAAAGAATCTCAAAACCCAAACCTCTTCAATCAATCTTATTAGTGATAGTTTAATTACATTTAATTTTACTTTGATGAGCACTGGACATTTTATTTACATTTAAAACTAATTCTTGGACTTCCTTGTGTGGCTCAAGTAAGAAAAAAGTTGTATTACTTACATTATTCCATTTACAGACTTGCTATAAAGCTACAGTAATCAAGACAGTGTGGTAGTGGTGAAAGGATACATGCAGACAAATTGAATAAAATAAAGATTCCAGAAATAGACTCACACAAATAAACTGATTTTTGAAATAGATGCAAAGAAATTCAATGGGAAATTGATAGTCTTGTTAACAAGTGGTGCTGAAAAATTTTGAAGACCATATGAAAAAAAAATTTCTATACTTATACCTCACATCTTTTGCAAAAATTAACTCAAAGTTGATCATAGACCTAATTATAAAAATAAAAGAATATAAAACTTCTAGGAGAAAATCTGCATAACCTGTGTTTGGCAACGAGCTTTTAGACACAGCAAAATCATGAGTCATGATGGGAAAACCCCAACATATTGGACTTTATCAAATCTAAATGCTTTGCTTTGCAAAAATATGTTGTTAAGAGAATGACAAGACCAGGAGTGAAAGACTAGGAGAAAATATTTTCAAATTATATACCTGATGAATACAGTCAAATTTGTATCTAGAAGATACAAGGAACACTTTAAACTCAATAATAAGGGGAATAAATGAAAAAAATGAATAAAAGACCTAAACAGAAAAATATATACTAGTGGCAAATAAATATATGAAAACATACACAACATCATATGTCATTAGACAAAAGCAAATTAAAAAAAAACATAATTGACAACACCAAATGTTCACAAAGTTGTGGAGTAGCAGAAACTCTCATTGTGGGTGGGAATGCAAAATGGGACAGCCACATTGAAGACAGTTTAGTAGTTACTCATGAAGTAAAATACAGAATTACCGCAATACCATCAATCATACACTGAAGTATTTACCCCAGTGAACTGAAAATTTATATTCACACAAAAACCTGTACATGAATGTTTATAGCAGTTTTACTCATGATCACCAAAAACTGAAGCAACCAAAATGTCTGGTTTTTACTTCAATAGGTGAATACCAAAACAAACTGTGGATATAATTCTAAAGAGCATATTATCCAGTAAAAAAAAAAATTAAGTGTTAATTCATGCAACAACATGAATGAAACTTAAATGCATTTTGTTAAGTGAAAAAAGATCAAAAACGCTACATATTAAATAATTCCATTCATATGATATTCTGGAAAAGGCAAAAATATAGAGAAAGAATATAAACATGTGGTTTCAGCAGTTTGGAGGGGGAGTGGTTGGTTACAAGAGTATGCACTGGCGATTCTTTAGGGTGATGGAATTTTTCTATGTGGACCAATGTGATAGATACATAACACTGTATTTGTCAAGCCACATAGTACTGAACATCACAAAGACTGAACTTCAATGAATGCAAATTTTTAAAAAATAAAATAAAAATCAACCAGTAGGTCAGGGATCCAAGGATGAAATGCAGAATCTAACTGTATTAAAATAGCATGGGGACCCGGAGGAAGATGGCAGAAGAGTAAGACGCGGAGATCACCTTCCTCCCCACAGATACATCAGAAATCCATCTACACGTGGAACAACTCCTACAGAACACCTACTGAACACTGACAGAAGACCTCAGACCCCCCAAAAGGCAAGAAACTCCCCACATACCTGGGTAGGGCAAAAGAAAAAAAGAATAAACAGAGACAATAGGATAGGGACGGGACCTGCACCAGTGGGAGGGAGCCGTGAAGGAGGGAAGGTTTCTACACACTAGAAGCCCCTTCGCGGGCGGAGACTGCAGGTGGCGGAGGGGGAAAGCTTCGGAGTAGCGGAGGAGAGCACAGCAACAGGGGTGCGGAGGGCAAAGCGGAGAGATTCTGGCACAGAGGACCGGTGCCCTCAGGCACACACCAGCCCGAGAGGCTTTTCTGCTCGGCCGCCGGGGCGGGCGGGGCTGGGAGCTGAGGCTCGGGTATCGGGTTTCAGTCAGAGCGCAGGGAGAGGACTGGGGCTGGTGGCAGGAAGAGAGCCTGAAGGGGTTAGTGCACCACGGCTAGCCCGGAGGGCGTCCGGGGACAGGGTCTGGAGCTGCCGAAGAGGCAAGAGACTTTTTTCCCTTTTGTTTCCTGGTGCGCTAGGAGAGGACATTAAGAGGGCTGCTTGGGGAAGCGCCGGAGACAGGCGCAAGCCGCGGGTAAGGCGCGGACCTTGGAGACGGGCATGGGACGCTGGGGCTGCTGCTGCCGCCGCCGCCGCCACCGCCGCCGCCGCCGCCGCCGCCACTGCCGCCGCCGCTGCAGGCCCTGTGTGCGAGCGCGGGTCACTGTCCACCCTGCCTTCTGGGGGGCCAGTGCACCCCGCCACTGCTGGGGTCTGGGGACCCGGGGACGGCTTTCCCAGGAAAGTGCACGGAGCGCCACGGACTGCTGCAACGTCACGCCGGCCTCTGCCGCCGCAGGCCCGCCCCACACTGCACGCCCCTCCCTCCCCTCTGCCTGAGTGAGCCAGAGCCCCCGAATCAGCGGCTCCTTTAAACCCATCCTGTCTGAGCGAAGAACGGACACCCTCCGGTGACCTACGCGCAGAGGCGGGGCCAGGTACAAGGCTGAGACCCTGGAGCTGTGAGAGCAGAGACAGGGAAATCCCTCTGTGCAGCCTCAGAGGCAGCGGATTAAAGCTCCAAGGTCCATTTGATGTGCCCTGCGTCTGTGGAGTGCATGAATGGACAGCGAATCATCCCAAATTGAGGAAGTGGACTTTGAGGACAAGATTTAAGACTTTTTCCCCTTTTCCACTTTTTTACAATGAATTATCCCAAATTAAGGAGGTGGACTTAGAGAGCAAGATTTCAGACTTCTCGCCCTTTTCCTCTTTTTACAACGAATTATCCCAAATTGAGGAGGTGGACTTGGAGAGCAAGATTTTTGATTTTTCCCCCTGCTCTCTTTTTGTGAATGTGTATGTGTAATCTTCTGTGTAAGATTCTCTCTGTAGAGCTTTGCTTCCACCATATGTCCCAGGGTTCTATCTGTCCATTTTTTTTCAATAATTACTTTCTAATTTTAATAACGCTACTATATTTCATACTTTATTCTATTTTACTTTACCTGCTCTTTCTTTTGTCCTAACTTCCCTTCCTCCCTCCCTCCCTCCACTCCTCCTTTCCTTCTTTCTTTTTCTTTCCTCCCTCCCTCCCTCCCACCCTTCTTCTTTCCACTTTCTTTTTCTTTCCTTCCTCCCTCCCTCCCTCCTGTCTTTCTTTCTTTCTTTCCTTCCTCCCTCCCTCCCTCCTTTCTTTCTTTCTTCCGTCCTTCCTTCCTTTCTTCCTTTCTTCCTTTCTTCCTTTCTTTCCCTCTCTCTTTCTTTCTATACTAATTCTTTCTTTCTACTTTTTCTCCCTATTATTCTGAGCCGGGTGGATGAAAGGCTCTTGGTGCTGCAGCCAGGAGTCAGTGCTGTGCCTCTGAAGTGGGAGAGCCAACTTCAGGACACGGGTCCACAAGAGACCTCCCAGTTCCACATATATCAAGCAGAGAAAATCTCCCAGAGATCTCCATCTCAACACCAGCACCCAGCTTCAGTCAACGACCAGCAAGCTACAATGCTGGTCACCCTATGCCAAGCAACTAGCAGGGCAGGAACACAACCCCACCCATTAGCAGAGAGGCTACCTAAAAACATAATAAGGCCATAGGCAACACAAAACACACCACCAGACGTGGACCTGTCCACCAGAAAGACAAGATCGAGCCTCAACCACCAGAACACAGGCATTAGTCCCCCCCACCAGGAAGCCTACACAACCTACTGAAACAACCTTAGCCACTGGGGACAGACACCAAAAACAACGGAAACTACGAATCTGAAGCCTGCAAAAAGGAGACACCAAACACAGTAACATAAGCAAAATGAGAAGACAGAAAAACACACAGCAGGTGAAGGAGCAAGATAAAAACCTACCAGACCTAACAAATCAAGAGGTAATAGGCAGTCTACCTGAAAAAGAATTCAGAATAATGATAGTAAAGCTGATCAAAGATTCTATTTCCAAGATCCATAATCTTGGAAATAGAATAGACAAAATGCAAGAAACAGTTAACAAGGACCTAGAAGAACTAAAGATGAATCAAGCATTGACTAAAAACACAATAAATGAAATGAAAAATATTCTAGATGGGATCAATAGCAGAATAACTGAGGCAGAAGAACGGATAAGTGAGGTGGAAGATAAAATAGTGGAAGTAACTGATGCAGAGCAAAATAAAGAAAAAGGAATGAAAAGAACAGAAGACAGTCTCAGAGACCTCTGGGACAACATTAAACACACCAACATTCGAATTATAGGGGTTCCAGAAGAAGAAGAGAAAAAGAAAGGGACTGAGAAAATATTTGAAGAGATTAGAGTTGAAAACTTCCCTAATATGGGAAAGGAAATAGTTAATCAAGTCCAGGAGGCACAGAGAGTCCCATACAGAATAAATCCAAGGAGAAATACGCCAAAACACATATTAATCAAACTGTCACAAATTAAACACAAAGAAATCATATTAAAAGCAGCAAGAGAAAAACAACAAATAACACACAAGGGAATCCCCATCAGGTTAACAGCTGATCTCTCAACAGAAACTCTACAAGCCAGAAGGGAGTGGCAGGACATAATTAAAGTGATGAAGGAGAGAAACCTGCAACCAAGATTACTCTACCCAGCAAGGATCTCATTCAGATTTGAGGGAGAAATTAAAAGGTTTACAGACAAGCAAAAGCTGAGAGAGTTCAGCACCACCAAACCAGCTTTACAACAAATGCTAAAGGAACTTCTCTAGGCAAGAAACACAACAGAAGGAGTATACCTACAATAACGAACCCAAAGAAAATAAGGAAATGGGAATAGGAACATACATATCAATAATTACCTTAAATGTAAATGGACTAAATGCTCCCACCAAAAGTCACAGAGTGCCTGAATGGATACAAAAACAAGACCCATATATATGCGGTCTACAAAGACCCACTTCAGACCTAGAGACACATACAGATTGAAAGTAAGGTGATGGAAAAAGATATTCCATGCAAATGGAAATCAAAAGAAAGCTGGAGTAGCAATTCTTATATCAGACAAAATACAGTTTAAAATAAAGACTGTTAGAAGAGACAACGAAGGAAACTACATAACGATAAAGGGATCGATCCAAGAAGAAGATATAACAATTGTAAATATTTATGCACCCAACATAGAAGCACCTCAATACATAAGGCAAATACTAATAGCCATAAAAGGGGAAATCGACAGTAACACACTCATAGTAGGGGACTTTAACACCCCACTTTCACCAATGGACAGATCATCCAAAATGAAAATAAATAAGGAAACACAAGCTTTAAATGATACATTAAACAAGATGGACTTAGTTGATATTTATAGGACATTCCATGAAAAACAACAGAATACACATTTTTCTCAAGAGCTCATGGAACATTCTCGAGGATAGATCATATCTTGGGTCACAAATCAAGCCTTGGTAAATTTAAGAAAATTGAAATTGTGTCAAGTATCTTTTCCGACCATAATGCTATGAGACTAGACATCAGTTACAGGAAAAGATCTGTAAAAAAATACAAACACATGGAGGCTAAACAATACACTACTCAATAACGAAGTGATCACTGAAGAAATCAAAGAGGAAATTAAATAATACCTAGAAACAAATGACAATGGAGACACGACGACCCAAAACCTATGGGACGCAGCAAAAGCAGTCCTAAGGTGGAAGTTTATAGCAATATAATCCCACCTTAAGAAACAGGAAGCATTTCGAGTAAACAACCTGACCCTGCACCTAAAGCAATTAGAGAAAAAAGAACAAAAAACCCCCAAAGTTAGCGGAAGAAAAGAAATCATAAAGATCAGATCAGAAATAAATGAAAATGAAATGAAGGAAACGATAGCAAAGATCAACCAAACTAAAAGCTGGTTCTTTGAGAAGATAAACAAAATTGACAAACCATTAGCCAGACTCATCAAGAAAAGAAGGGAGAAGACTCAAATCAATAGAATTAGAAATGAAAAAGGAGAAGTAACAACTGACACTGCAGAAATACCAAAGATCATGAGAGATTACTATAAGCAACTCTGTGCCAATAAAATGGACAACCTGGAAGAAATGGACAAATTCTTAGAAATGCACAACCTGCCAAGACTGACTCAGGAAGAAACAGAAAATATGAATAGACCAATCACAAGCACTGAAATTGAAACTGTGATTAAAAATCTTCCATCAAACAAAAGCCCAGGACCAGATGGCTTCACAGGCGAATTCTATCAAACATTTAGAGAAGAGCTAACACCCATCCTTCTCAAATTCTTCCAAACAATATCAGAGGAAGGAACACTCCCAAACTCATTCTACGAGGCCACCATCACCTTGACACCAAAACCAGGCAAGGATGTCACAAAGAAAGAAAACTACAGGCCAATATCACTGATGAACATAGATGCAAAAATCCTCAACAAAATACTAGCAAACAGAATCCAACAGCACATTAAAAGGATCATACACCATGATCAAGTGGGGTTTATTCCAGGAATGCAAGGATTCTTCAATATACGCAAATCAATCAATGTGATACACCATATTAACAAGTTGAAGGAGAAAAACCATATGATCATCTCAATAGATGCAGAGAAAGCTTTCGACAAATTTCAACACCCATTTATGATAAAAACCCTGCAGAAAGTAGGCATAGAGGGAACTTTCCTCAACATAATAAAGGCCATATATGACAAACCCACAGCCAACATTGTCCTCAATGGTGAAAAACTGAAACCATTTCCACTAAGATCAGGAACGAAACAAGGCTGCCCACTCTCACCACTCTTATTCAACATAGTTTTGGAAGTTTTAGCCACAGCAATCAGAGAAGAAAAGGAAATAAAAGGAATGCAAATTGGAAAAGAAGAAGTAAAGCTGTCACTGTTTGCAGATGACGTGATACTATATATAGAGAATCCTAAAGATGCTACCAGAAAAACTAGTAGAGCTAATCAATGAATTTGGTAAAGTAGCAGGATACAAAATTAACGTACAGAAATCTCTGGCATTCCTGTACACTAATGATGAAAAATCTGAAAGTGAAATCAAGGAAACACTCCCATTTACCACTGCAACGAAAATAATAAAATATCCAGGAATAAACCTACCTAAGGAGACAAAAGACCTGTATGCAGAAAATTATAAGACACTGATGAAAGAAATTAAAGATGATACAAATAGATGGAGAGATATACCATGCTCCTGGATTGGAAGAATCAATATTATGAAAAGGACTCTACTACCCAAAGCAACCTACAGATTCAATGCAATCCCTATCAAACTACCACTGGCATTTTTCACAAAACTAGGACAAAAAATTTCAAAATTTGTTTGGAAAACCAAAAGACCCCGAATAGCCAAAGCAATCTTGAGAACGAAAAGCGGAGCTGCAGGAATCAGGCTCCCTGACTTCAGACTATACTACAAAGCTATAGTAATTAAGACAGTGTGGTACTGGCATAAAAACAGAAAGATAGATCAATGGATCAGGATAGAAAGCCCAGAGATAAACCCACGCACATATGGCCAACTTATCTTTGATAAAGGAGGCAGGAATGTACAGTGGAGAAAGGACAGCCTCTTCAATAATTGGTGCTGGGAAAACTGGACAGGGACATGTAAAAGTTTGAGATTAGATCATTCCCTAACACCATACACAAAAATAAGCTCAAAATGGATTAGAGACTTAAATGTAAGGCCAGAAGCTATCAAACTCTTAGAGGAAAACATAGGCAGAACACTCTATGACATAAATCACAGCAAGATCCTTTTGGACCCACCTCCTAGAGAAATGGAAATAAAAACAAAGATAAACAAATGGGACCTAATGAAACTTCAAAGATTTTGCACAGCAAAAGAAACCATAAACAAGACCAAAAGGCAACCCTCAGAATGGGAGAAAATATTTGCAAATGAAGCAACTGACAAAGGATTAATCTCCAAAATTTATAAACAGCTCATGCAGCTCAATAGCAAAAAAACAAACAACCCAACCAAAAATGGGCAGAAGACTTAAATAAGCATTTCTCCAAAGAAGATATACAGACTGCCAACAAACACATGAAAGAATGCTCAACATCATTAATCACTAGAGAAATGCAAATCAAAACTACAATGAGATATCATCTCACACCAGTCAGAATGGCCATCATCAAGAAATCTAGAAACAATAAATGCTGGAGAGGGTGTGGAGAAAAGGGAACACTCTTGCACTGCTGGTGGGAATGTGAATTGGTACAGCCACTATGGAGAACAGTATGGAGGTTCCTTAAAAAACTAAAAATAGAACTACCATATGACCCAGCAATCCCACTACTAGGCATATACCCTGAGAAAACCATAATTCAAAAAGAGACATGTACCAAAATGTTCATTGCAGCTCTATTCACAATAGCCCGGAGCTGGAAACAACCTAAGTGTCCATCATTGGATGAATGGATAAAGAAGATGTGGCACATATATACAATGGAATATTACTCAGCCATAAAAAGAAACGAAACTGAGCTATTTGTAATGAGGTGGATAGACCTAGAGTCTGTCATACAGAGTGAAGTAAGTCAGAAAGAGAAAGACAAATACTGTATGCTAACACATATATACGGAATTAAAAAAATATGTCATGAAGAACCTAGGGGTAAAACGGGAATAAAGACACAGACCTACTTGAGAATGGACTTGAGGATATGGGGAGGGGGAAGGGTAAGCTGTGACAAAGCGAAAGAGAGGCATGGACATATATACACTACCAAATGTAAGGTAGATAGATAGTGGGAAGCAGCCGCAGAGCACAGGGAGATCAGCTCGGTGCTTTGTGACCGCCTGGAGGGGTGGGATCGGGAGGGTGGGAGGGACGGAGATGCATGAGGGAAGGGATGTGTGAACTGATGTATATGTATGACTGATTCACTTTGTTATAAATCAGAAACTAATAATAAAAAAAAATAGCATGACTTCACTGAAAAGAATGGGGGAAAAAAAGGTGACCTAAGTAAGTTTTGAAAATGGTGATTTGACTAGAAACTTTAAGGCTAAATATAGAAAGAGCTATACATAAACATTGTTCTCTAGTTGGTAAAGTTGTTTCTCACCGAGGTACAGGTTACTACTGTACTACTATAATAGTAGTAACTACTTTACATATATACTGGGGTTGAACTAAGTGGAAAGTGCTTAGGAACTAGTATGGTAGGAACTACGTTTTTTATGGTTGGAGAAGGAAGTTCCAGATAAGAAAGGGAGAAAGACTGGTATGAACCATATGATATTGCATTGTGATTGAAGACATCAGTATGATGGAGATACAGATGGAGAGATAAATAAATAATTATAGATAGGTGTGTATACATGGGTTAGTATACATATATGTATTTCCCAAATCCATCATCTGAAAGAACTGGGAAGCAATGACCCCAGTAACATTGAGCACAGCAGGGCCATATCTAGGTTTCTAGGTACGATTCCTCCAATAAGAGAAAATCAAGGCTCATAGGAAAAATGATTAGGGCTGGGGTAGGGAATATACAAATGAGCCTGGAACATCTTGTAGGGTCAGAAAGTAAAGTAGTGCTCAGAAAGTAGAGTAGTGCTCAGAAAATAAAAGGATGAGGGAATAACAAAGGGACACAGGAGCCAACCTAAAATATCTCCTAATAAGCAAACCTGGAACAATTTGTGCAACATAATAAACGATATAGTATTTGATTATAATGCAAAGAGTAAAACAAACCTCCACAAGTTCATACTGATATAGATAAATGATTGAATAAATATTAAATAAATAAATATGGGAGAAGTGGGAACAGTTCCTTACATAAAAATTCCAAATAATTTTTGTAGACACTCCTCTTTCCAAGAAGTACAGCTTAATCCTTCTCCTCCCATTGCATGTGCACTTTGTTTGGTGACTTGCTTGCAAAGAATAGAGTATAAATAATGGAAAAAAAATAAATGTTTTTGAGAAACCTGGAGAACACTACCAGCGGCAGGATATTATGTTTAACATCATCAGTGATAAGTCATGTTGATACTATGTGATGGTTGATACCATGTTGATACCTGATGTGATGTGATGAAAATAGCACTTTACCCCTGTGGTATTATTCCCCCCTGAAAAAATTTACTCCAGTCTAACACTGAGAAAAATAACAGACAAACCAAAATTGAGGTATTTTCTACAAAATACTTGATGAATACTCTCTAAAACTGTCAAGGTCATCGAAAACAAAGAAAGTCTGAGAAACTCTCACAGCCAAAGAGCTTAAAGAGACATAATGACTAAACGTGATGTAGTTTCCTGGATGGGAGTTTCTGGAATAGAAAAAGGACATTAGATAGATCTAATGGCATCCGTACAAAATATAGATTTTATATAATAATTGTTTATCAACAATGGTTTATTAGTTGTGACAAATGTACCATACCAGTGTAAGAGGCTAACAATAGGAGAAATTAGGCCTGAGGTTTATATGAACTCTCTGCACTATCTTTGCAACTTTTCTGTTTATCTAAAACTATCCTAAAAAATTAATTTTATCCTATTTTAAAAAATTTATTTTAAAAACTAGAGACTCCCTGTTTCTGGTCCAGCATGAAAGAAGCTTAGAAGTCACCACTCCAACGTAGAAACAAGTTAAAAGCTGAACAAACTTAAAAAAAACCCCACTCTTCTTTGATTCATCAAACAAGTGAGGTCACAGGGCAAACTGATGCACCCAAATTGGAGAGAGAGAAAGGCAGATACAGAGAATCAAAATTTACAGAGCAGAAATCCATGAGCAAAAACTTCTGTGGGGACCAATGCCAGGGTAGGAAAACCTGAAGTGTAATTGACAAATAGCTAGAGGCTCAGTGTGGACAACTCTGAGAGTTAAAATTCTAGGAGGACCCAGTCACAGAAGGGCCTATACACTTTTGTTAGATTTACCTAGAGGAGTTCTACCAGATCCTCACAGTGAATATTGGAGAAAAATCCCCTCATGTTTCTGGCTGCAAGAAGGGAAAATGAACCATTTTGAAATATGGCAGAGCATTCTTTTCTTCTTAACGAGACATGCCCCAAGTAGAAGCTATTTTACCAGAGCATAATTTGCAGGGCTTCTATCAGAGCCTAAGGGGAAAACTTAACTCCAGGTAGCTCTAAACTTTTATATGGGAGAAGGAAAGCACCCAACTCCAGCCCCCTGTAACTTTCCTATGTGGGGAAAGGGAAATACATAATTATGGCCACCTACAACCATCCTTTCCCACCTGAAGTTGGGAGGGAAGGACTGAGAACAGTGGTGATGTCCACAGTTCAGGTTCTCAGGCTCACCATTAGACTGATACCTAATCACCTTACAACTACCTTATTAAAGGCCTATATACTGCAGTTCCTTTCACACAGTATATTATGTCCAACTTTGAAAAAAAAAAACTACAAAGCATACCAAAAATTTGAAAAAAGATAAAGGTAGGGAATTAAGAGGTACAAACTACAATGTAAAAAATAAATAACCTATGAGGATATATTGTACAGCACAGAGAATATAGACAATATTTTATAATAACTTTAAATGGAGTATAATCTATAAAAATTTGGAATCACTCTGTTGTACACCTGAAACTAATATAATGTTGTTAGTCAGCTATATCTTGATAAAAAAAGAAAAGAAAAAAAAACTATGATTAATATGTTAAGGGCTATAATGGATAAAAGTACACAACATGAAGGAACAGTTGGGAAATGTAAACAAGGAAGTGGAATTCTAAGAATCAAAACAAATATTAGATGTTGAAAACACTGTAACAGAAATGAAGAATGTCTTTGTTGGGCACATTAGTAGGCTGAGAACAGCTGAGGAAAAATCTGAGCTTGAGAATATCTTAATAAAAACCTCTAAAACTGAAAAGCAAAGAGAACAAAGACTGAAATAAACCACAATAGAATGTCCAAAGACTGTGGGATAACTACTAAAGGTGTAACATATGCATAATGGAAATACCAGAAGAAGAAGAAAGAGAGAAAGGAACAAAAGAAATATTTGAAAAAATAATGACTGAGAATTTTCCCCAAATTAATGTCAGACACCAAACCACAGGTACAGGAATCTCAGAGAATGTCCCATAGGATAAATTACAAAAATCCTGTACCTAGGCATATCATATACAAACTTCAAAAAAAAACTAAAGACAAAGAGAAAATATTGAAATAATCCAGAGGGAAAAACACAGTCTTTATAGAGGAGAAAAGATAAGAATTATAATTAACTTTTTAGAAACCATGGAAGCAAAAAGAGAGTGGAATGAAATATTTAAAGCATTGAGAGAAAATTTTACCAACTTAGGAATCTATACTCAGTGAAAGAATTTCTCAGATAAACAAAAACTATCTTAGAGAAACAAAATTGAGGGAATTTACTGACAAAAGACCTGCTTTGCAAGAAATATTAAAAGAAGTTCCTCAGAAAGAAGGAAAATAACATAGGTGCAAAACTTGGATCTACATAAAGAAAGGAAGACCCACAAAGAAGGAATAAGTAAAGATAAAATAAGAATATTTATTTTTCTTATTCTTTATTGATCTAGCAGACAATGATTTGCTTGAAATAATAATAACAATGTATTCGATTTTATATACACACATATATTTGATTAAGTATGCTTATGTATGAGTGAAATGAATGACAGCAATGATACAAGGGACAGGATGGAGGAATTAGTAATATTTTGTTATTATAAGGTATTTTCATTACCTTTGAAGTGTTATAGTGTAATTTGAAAGCAAACATATTATTTGCAAATGGATATTGCAAACTGAAGGGCAACCACTAAAAATAGGTTTTTAAAAAGTATAATTGATATGCTTAGAAAGGAGAGAAAATGCAAGCATAAAGAATACTTCATTACTACCACAGAAGGTACAAAAGTGTGGAAGACAAAAATAGGAATAAAGAACAAAGGCAATAAATATAAAATAACAACAAATCTGGTATTAATCCAAGTATATCAATAATTACTTTAAACATCAATGTTCTAAATATATCAATTAAAATACAGAGATTGCCAGAGTAAATAAAAAAATAAGATCCAACTTTAAGTTGTCTACAAGAAAGTCACTTTAAATATAAAAACACTTTTAGATTAAAGTAAAGGGATGGAGAAAAGTATACCATCTAATACTAATCAAAAGAAAGCACTAATCCAAAGAAAGCAGAAGTATCTGTATTAATTTCAGACAGAGGAGACTTCAGAGCCAGAAAATTTTCAGGGATAAACAGGAGCATTATATAATGATAAAATGGTAAATATTCCAAGAGGACATAACAGTCCTTAATGGGTATGTGCCTAACGACAGAGCATCAAATTAAGTGAGGCAAAAACTGATAGAAAAACAAGGAGAAATAGTTGGAGACTTCAATATCTCTCTATCATAAATAGATCCATAAGGTAGATAATCAGTAAAATGATCCCAGGAGCACCATTAATCAACTGGATATAATTGACATGTACAGTCAGCCTTTGGCATCCAAGAGTTCTGCATCTGATTCAAACAACCAAGAATTGAAAATATTTTTTGAAAATTCCAGAAAGTTCCAAAAAGTAACATTTGAATTTTCTGTGTACCAGCAACTATCTACATAGCATTACATTGTATTTATAACTATTTACATAGCATTTCCATTGTATTAGGTATTATAAGTAATCTAGAGATTATTTAAAGTATATTGGAGGATGTACATAGGTTAAATGCAAATAATACACCATTTTATATAAGGAACTTGAGCATCCATGGCTCTTGTATCGACTGGAGGTCCTGGAACTAATTCCATGTGGATACTGAAGGATGCCTGTATAGACTACTTCATCCAACAACAGCAGTTCTCAAGCTCACATGGAACATTCACCAAGATACACCACATTCTGGGCCAAAAAACACACCTCAAAATTTAAAAACAAATTTATTTTTAGAAATCATACAATGTCTGCTCTCAGAACACAGTGAAATTAAACCAGTAATCAATAAAAGAAGGATAACTGGAAAATCCCCAGATATTTGGAGATTAAGCAACACATATCTAAGTAACACATGGGTCAGAAAAATCTCAAGAAAAATTAAAAATATTTTGAACTAAATTAAAATGAAAGCACAACTTAAAATTTATGGGATACGGTGAAGCAGTGTTTTGAGGGAAATTTATTGCATTGAATTCATATATGAGAATAAAAAGATCTAAAATCAATCATCTAAACGTCTAACTTAGGAAACTAGAAAAAAGAAAAAACAAATTAAATCCATAGTCAGCAGATGAAATAATAAAAGTTAGAGCAGATGTCAATGAAATTGAAAACAGAAAATCAATAGAGAAAATTAGCAAAATCTAAAACTGGCTCTTTGAAAAGAACAATAAATCAATAAGCTTCTAGCCAGGCTAAGAAAAAAGAGACAAGACACAAATTACCAATATCAGAAATGAAAGAGAGAATATCAGTATAGATCCCATGGGCATCAAAAGGACTATAAAATAACACTTTGAACTCTATGCCTATAAATTTGATCACCTAAATCGAATTTAGCACTCCCTGAAAGATACAATCTTTCAGAAAGAAGATATAGATAATCAGAATAGGCCTGTATCTACTAAAGAAATTGAATCAATAATTAATTACCTTCTAAAACAGAAAGCACCAGGCTCAGATGTGTTCCCTGGTGAAGTTTACCAAACATTTAAGGAGGAAATTATACCATTTCTCAACAATCTCTTTCAGAAGATAGAATCAGAAAGAATACTTTCTAACTCAATCTATGAGGCCAGCATTATCTTAATGCCTAAACCAGACAAAGATACTACAAGAAAAGAAAGCTACAGAACAATATCTCTCATTAGCATAGTTGCAAAAATCCACAATAAAATAAAATATTAGCAAATTAAATCCAAAAATTATAAAAATAATTATATACCATGACCAAGCAGGATTTATCCCAGGTATGTAAGTCTGGTTCAATATTCAAAAATCAATTTATGTAATCCATCACATCAACAGGCTAAAGAAGAAAATCATATGATCATATCAATAGGTGCAGAAAAAGCATTTCACAATATCCAATACTGATTCTTGATTTAAATAAATCATAGTAAGCTAGGAACAGAGAAGAACTTCCTCAACTTGATAAAGAACATCTATATAAATCTTACAAGCTAACATCATACTTAGTGGTAAGAAACTCGAAGCCTTCCTGTTATGGGTCAGAAACAAGTCAAGGATGCCCCCTCTCACTACTGCTGTTGTGCATCACACTGGAAGTCCTAGTTAATGCAATAAAGGAATAAGACAATAAAAGGAAATAAAAGGCATACATATAGGGAAGGAAGAAGTACAACTATCTTTCTTCACAAATGACATAATTATTTATGTAGAAAATCCAAAAGAATTGACAAAAAAACTCTTGGAACTAATAAGTGATTACAGTAAGATTTCAGGATACAGGTTAATATACAAAAGTACATCAATTTCCTATATACTGGCAATGAACAAGTAGAATTTGAAAATAAGATGATATTACCATTTACATGATCACTTTCCAAAAGTGAAATACTTAGGTATAAATCTAACAAAATATGTACAAGATCTATATGAGAAAAACTAAAAAACTATGATAAAAGAGATCAAAGAAGAACTAAATAAATGAAATGATATTCCACATTCATTGATAGGGATTTTCCTCTCCCCTAAGGGTTCACTTTGCTGCCTTTTTTACTAACCACTACACATAGCTTCTGATAGACCTCTGCTATATGGTTCTTCCCCCACATACAATCAGATCAAATATCACCCAATGAAGCTTGCATGTGCAACTGCAATCTCATGGTCATATTTTTGACTTGATCAGTCCCAAAGTCCCATGACTCTCCTACAATTATTTAAAACATTCATAGTTAATGATATTATTGATATAGTGGGATTCATGTCTATCATTTTTATCTGTATATCATATCTTTTTTCCTTGTTATTGCCTTGTTTGATATTAAGTATATATATTTTAGTATGGCACTTTAATACCTTTAAGAGTTTTAATGATGTATTTTAAATTATTTACTAGTGATTCTCTAGAATTTACAATATGCACATTAACTTATCAAAATATACTTCAAATTTATACTAACTTAATTCCAGTAAAATAGTGAAACTTTCATAGTATACAGCTCTCTTCACTGCCATTTTCTTCTTCCAATACAATTTTGCACCTCCCTGCTTCGTTTGTGATTTTATTGCCAAATATATTATATTTCTATATGTTTTTGATTCTTTAATCCAATTTTATACATATTGTTTTGTGTAATTTTTAAATCAGAAGACAGGGGGATTAATATGCAATTACACCATCCTGTATAATTACCTACATAATTACCTTTACTGTTGTTTTTTGTATATTTGTGCAGATTTGAATAAATGACTGGTGTCACTTGTATTAAGCCTAAATATCTCCCCTTAGTATGTCTTTTAAACTAGGTCTGCTGGCAACAAATTCTCTCAGTTTTTGTTTATCTAGGATGTATTTATTTGCCTTTATTTTGGAAATATAATTTTGCTTGATATAATATTCTTAGTTGACAGGTTTTTTTTCCCACTACTTTAAATATGTCATCCCAGTGCATTTGGTCTCTATTGTTTCTGATGAGAGGCCAGCTGTTAAAACTTAGTTTCCCTGAACATGACAAGTCATTTTTATATTGCTACTTTTATTGTTCTCTCTTTACCTTCAGTTTTCAAAAGTTTGACAGTGGTGTCTTTTCATTTTTCTTCATTCTTATTTTTTTTCCTGTATTTGAAACTTTATTGATCTACCAAGCTCACTGATACTTCTGTCGGCCTATATCTGCTGTTGAGAACCTCAAGTGAAATTTTCCTTTCAGTGTTTCAACTGAAGAGTTTCTGTGTGCTTCCTTAGTATCTTTTCTGAGTACTTATATTCTCTATTGAGACCATGTTCTCATAATTTAGTTCTTTAGGCATGGTTTCCTGTAATTTTTGGAACATATTTATGACAGTTGATATTTATTTTTGTCTACTAAGTGTGATATCTAGGCGTCCTCAGGGGCAATTTCTTTTTCTTTTCTTTTTAAACATCTTTATTGGAGTATAATTGCTTTACAATGGTGTGTTACTTTCTGCTTTATAAAAAGGGAATCAGCTATACATATACAAATATCCCCATATCTCTTCCCTCTTTTGTCTCCCTCCCTCCCACACACCCTATCCCACCCCACTAGGTGATCACAAACCACCGAACTGATCTCCCTGTGCTATGCGGCAGCTTCCCACTAGCTATTTGTTTTACATTTGGTAGTGTATATATGTACATGCCACTCCCTCACTTTGTCCCAGCTTACCTTTCCCACTCCCGTGTCCTCAAATCCATTCTCTAGTAGGTCTGCGTCTTTATTCCTGTCCTGCCCCAAGGTTCTTCATGACCATTTTTTTTTAGTTCCGTATATATGTGTTAGCATATGGTATTTGTTTTTCTCTTTCTGACTTACTTCACTCTGTATGACAGATTCTATGTCCACCCACCTCACTACAAATAACTCAATTTTGTTTCCTTATATGGCTGAGTAATATTCCATTAAATATACATGCCACATTTTCTTTATCCTTTCGATGAGCACTTAGGCTGCTTCCATATCCTGGGTATTATAAATAGAGCTGCAATGAACATTGTGGTACATGACCCTTTTTGAATTATGGTTTCCCCAGTATATCTGCCCAGTAGTGGGTTTGCTGGGTCGTATGGTAATTCTATTTTTACTTTTTAAAGGAACCTCCATACTGTCCTCCATAGTGGGTGTATCAATTTAAATTCCCATAAACAGTGTAAGAGGGCTCCTATTCTCCACACCCTCTCCAGCATTTATTGTTTGTAGATTTTTCGGTGATGGCCATTCTGACTGCTGTGAGGTGATATCTCATTGTAGTTTTGATTTGCATTTCTCTAATGATTAATGAAGTTGAGCATTCTTTCATGTGTTTGTTGACAATCTGTATATCTTATTGGGAGAAATGTCTGTTTAGGTCTTCTGCCCATTTTTGTATTGGGTTGTTTCTTTTTTTTGATATTGAGCTGCATGAGTTGCTTGTATACTTTGGAGATTAATCCTCTGTCAGTTGCTTCATTTGCCAATATTTTCTCCCATTCTGAGGGTTGTCTTTTGGTCTTGTTTATGGTTTTCTTTGCTGTGCAAAAGCTTTTAAGTTTCATTAGGGCCCATTTATTTATTTTTCTTTTTATTTCCATTTCTCTAAGAGGTGGGTCAAAAAGGATCTTGCTGAGATTTATGTCATAGAGTGTTTTGCCTATGTTTTCCTCTAAGAGTTTTATAAGGTCTGGCCTTACATTTAGGTCTTTAATCCATTTTGAGTTTATTTTTGTGTATGGTGTTATGGAGTGTTCTACATTCTTTTACATGTAGCTGTCCAGTTTTCTCACGACCACTTATTGAAGAGGCTGTCTTTGCTCCATTGTATATTCTTGCCTCCTTTATCAAAGATAAGGTGACCATATGTGCGTAGGTTTATCTCTGGGCTTTCTGTCCTGTTCCATTGACCTATATTTCTGTTTTTGTGCCAGTAAGATACTGTCTTCATTACAGTAGCTTTGTAGTATAGTCTGAGGTCTGGGAGCTTGATTCCTCCAGCTCCGTTTTTTGTTCTCAAGATTGCTTTGGCTATTCAGGGTCTTTTGTGTTTCCATACAAATTGTGAAATTTTTTGTCCTAGTTCTCTGAAAACTGCCAGTGATAGTTTGATAGGGATTGCATTGAATGTGTAGATTGCTTTGGGTACTATAGTCATTTTCACTATGTTAATTCTTCCAATCCAAGAATATAGTATATCTCTCCATCTGTTTATATCATCTTTAATTTCTTTCATCAGTGTCTTATAGTTTTCTGCATACAGGTCTTTTGTCTCCTTAGGTAGGTTTATTCCTACGTATTTTATTATTTTTGTTGCAGTGATAAATGAGAGTGTTTCCTTATTTTAAATTTCAGTTTTTCATCATTAGTGTATAGGAATGCAAGAGATTTCTGTGCATTAATTTTGTATTCTGCTACTTTACCAAATTCATTGATTAACTCTAGTAGTTTTCTGGTAGCATCTTTAGGCTTTTCTCTGTATAGTATCATGTCATCTGCAAGCAGTGACAGTTTTACATCTTCTTTTCCGATTTGGATTATTATTATTTCTTTTTCTTCTTTGAATACTGTGGCTAACACTTCCAAAACAATGTTGAATAAGAGTGGTGAGAGTGGGCAACCTTGTCTTGTTCCTGATCTTAGTGGAAATGGTTTTGGTTTTTCACCATTAAGGAAGATGTTGGCTGTGGGTTTGTCATATATGGCCTTTAATATGTTGATGTAAGTTCCCTCTAGGCCTACTTTCTGGAGGTTTTTTATCCTAAATTGGTGTTGAACTATGTAAAATTCTTTTTTCTACATCTATTGAGATGATCATATCGTTTTGACTCTTCTGTTTGTTAATATGGTTATCACATTAATTGATTTGCATATATTGAAGAATCCTTGCATTCTTGGGATAAACCCCACTTGATCATGGTGTATGATCCTTTTACTGTGCTTTTAGATTCTGTTTGCTAGTATTCCGTTGAGGATTTTTGCATCTATGTTCATCAGTGATATTGGACTGTAGTTTCTTTCTTTGTGACATCGTTTTCTGATTTTTTTTATCAGGATGATGGTGGTTTCATAGAATGATTTTGGGAGTGTTCCTTCCTCTTATATATTTTGGAATAGTCTGAGACGTATATGTATTAGCTCTTCTCTAAATGTTTGATAGAATTCTCCTGTGAAGCCATCTTGTCCTGGGTTTTTATTTTTTGAATGCTTTTTAATCACAATTTCAATTTCAGTGCTTGTGATTGGTCTGTTTATATTTTCTATTTCTTCCTGGTTCAGTCTTGGAAAGTTGTGCTTTTCTAAGAAGTTGTCCATTTCTTCCAGGTTGTCCATTTTATTGGCAGAGTTGCTTTTATAATTTCTCATGATCCTTTGTATTTCTGCAGTGTCAGTTGTTACTTCTCCTTTTTCATTTCTAATTCTATTGATTTGAGTCTTCTCCCTTTTTTTCTTGATAAGTCTAGCTAATGATTTATTAATTTTGTTTATCCTCTCAAAGAAGCAGCTTTTAGTTTTATTGATCTTTGCTATTGTTTCCTTCATTTCTTTTACATTTATTTCTGATCTGATATTAATGATTTCTTTCCTTCTGCTAACTTTGGGGTTTTCTTGTTCTTCTTTCTCTAATTGCTTTAGGTGTGAGGTTAGGTTGTTTATTTGACATGTTTCTTGTTTCTAAAGGTAGGATTGTATTGCTATAAACTTCCCTCTTAGAACTGCTTTTGCTGCATCCCATAGGTTTTGGGTCGTCATGTTTTCATTGTCATTTGTTTCTAGGTATCTTTTGATTTCCTCTTTGACTTCTTTAGTGATCTGTTGGTTATTAAGTAGTGTATTGTTTAGCCTCCATGTGTTTGTATTTTTTACAAATGTTTTCCTGTAATTTATATCTAGTCTCTTAGCATTGTGGTCAGAAAAGATACTTGATATGATTTCAATTTTCTTAAATTTACCAAGGCTTGGTTTGTGACCCATGTTATGATCTATCCTGGAGAATGTTCCATAAGCACTAAAGAAGAAAGAGTATTCTGTTCTTTTTGGATAGAATGTCCTATAAATATCAATTAAATCCATCTTGTTTAATGTATCATTTAAAGCTTGTGTTTCCTTATTTATTTTCATTTTGGATGATCTGTCCATTTGTGATAGTGGTTTGCTGAAGTCCCCTGCTATGATTGTGTTACTGTCGATTTCCCCTTTTATGGCTGTTAGCATTTGCCTTATGTATTGAGGTGTTCCTATGAGGGGTGCATAAATATTTTTCAGTGTTATATCTTCTTCTTTGGTTGATCCCTTAATCATTATGTAGTATCCTTCTTTGTCTCTTGTAATAGTCTTTGTTTTAAACTCTATTTTGTCTTATATGAGAATTACTACTCCAGCTTTCATTTGATTTCCATTTACATGGAATATCTTTTTCTATCCCCTCACTTTCAGTCTGTGTGTGTCCCTATGTCTGAAATTGGTCGCTTGTAGACAGCATATATATGGATCTTGTTTTTGTGTCCATCCAGACAGTCTATGTCTTTTGGTTGGAGCATTTAATATGCTTACATTTAAGGTAATTTTTGGTATATATGTGCCTATTACCATTGTCTTAATTGTTTTGGGTTTTTTATTGTAGGTCTTTTCCTTCTCTTGTGTGTCCTGCCTATGGAAGTTCCTTTATCATTTGTTGTAAAGCTGGTTTGGTGGTGCTGAATTCTCATAGCTTTTCCTTGTCTGTGAAAGTTTTGATTTCTCTGTCAAATCTAAATGAAATCCTTGCTGGGTAGAGTAATCTTGGTTGTAGGTTTTTCCCTTTCTTCACCTTAAATATGTCCTGCCACTCCCTTCTGGCTTGCAGAGTTTCTGCTGATAGATCAGCTCTTCACCTTATGGAGATTCCCTTGTATGTTATTTCTTGTTTCTCCCTTGCTGCTTTTAATATTTTTTCTTTGTATTATTTTTTGATAGTTTGGTTAATATGTGTCTTGGTGTCTTTCTCCTTGGATTTATCCTGTATGGGACTCTCTGTGCTTCCTGGACTTGATTAACTATATCCTTTCCCATATTAGGGAAGTGTTCAACTATAATCTCTTCAAATATTTTCTCAGTCCCTTTCTTTTACTTTTCTTCTTCTGGGACCCCTGTAATTCGAATGTTGGTGTGTTTAATGTTGTCCCAGAGGTCTCTGAAACTGCCCCCAGTTCTTTTCATTCTTTTTTCTTTATTCTGCTCTGCAGTAGTTATTTCCACTATTTTATCTTCCAGGTCACTTGTCCATTCTTCTGCCTCTGTTATTCTGCTTTTGATTCCTTCTAGAGAATTTTTAATTTCATTTACTGTGTTGTTCAGGATTTTTTGTTTGTTCTTTATTTCTTCTAGGTCCTTGTTAAACGTTTCTTTTATTTTATTCATTCTATTTCCAACATTTTGGATCATCTTACTCTCATTATTCTGAATTCTTTTTCAGGTAGACTGCCTATTTCCTCTTCATTTCTTTGGTCTGTTGGGTTTTTACTTTGCTCCTTTGCTGTGTGTTTCTCTATTTTCTCATTTTACTTAACTTACTGTGTTTGGGGTCTCCATTTCACAGGCTGCATGTTCATAGTTCCCGTTGTTTCAGTGTCTGCCCCCAGTTGCTAAGGTTGGTTCATTGGGTTGTGTAGGCTTCCTGGTGGAGTGGACTCAAGCCTGTGTTCTGGTGGATGAGACTGGGTCTTTTCTTTATGGTGGACTGGTCCACCTCCGGTGGTGTGTTTTAGGGTGTCTGTGACGTTTTTATGATTTTAGGCAGCCTCTCTTAATGGGTGTGGCTGTGTTCCTGTCTTGCTAGTCATTTGGCATTGGGTGTCCAGCACTGTAGTTTGCTGGTCATTGAGTGGTGTTGGGTCTTGGTGTTGAGATATCGATCTCTGGGAGATTTTTGCCATTCGATATTACATGGAGCTGGGATGTCCCTGGCAGTCTAATGTCCTGAACTCAGCTCTCCCACCTCAGAGGCACAGGCCTGATGCCTTGCCGGAGCACAAAGACCCTGTCATCCACACAGCTCAGAATAAAAGGGAGAAAGAAAGAAAGAAAGAAAGAAAGAAAGAAAGAAAGAAAGAGAAAAAATAAAATAAAGTTTTTCAAATAAAAAATAAAAATTAAAAGGAAATGTATAAAGTAATAAAATAAAGAAAGAATGAAAGAAGGAAGAGAGTAACCAAACCGAAAAACAAATCCACGTATGTTAACACGTGCTAAAAACTATACTAAAAAAAAAAAGTTCACACACAGAACCCTCGGACAAATGGTAAAAGCAAAGCTATACAGACAAAATCACACACAGAAGCATATACATACACACTCACAAAAAGAGAAATAGGAAAAAAAATATATGTATATATATATATCGTTGTTCTCACATCCACCTCCTCAATTTGGGATGATTTGTTGTCTATTTAGGTATTCCACGGATGAAGGGTACATCAAGTTGATTGTGGAGATTTAATCTGATGCTTCTGAGGCTGCTAGGAGTGATTTCCCTTTCTCTTCTTTTTTTTTGCACAGTTCCTGGGGTTCAGCTTTGGATTTGGCCCTACATTTGTGTGTAGGTCGCCTGAGGGCATCTGTTCCCTGCTCAGAGAGCATGGGGTTAAAGTAGCAGCTGATTAGGGGGCTCTGGCTCACTCAGGCCATTGGGAGGGAGTGGTACCGGATGCGGGGCGAGCCTGTGGCCACAGAGGCTGGAGTGATGTTGCAACAGGCTCTTCGGAGGGGAGGTGTGGATAGTGACCTGGGCTTGCACACAGGCTTCTTCGTGCCTGCAGCAGCAGCCTTAGCATCTCATGCCTGTCTCTGGGGTCTGCACTGATAGCAGCTGCTTGCACCCATCTCTGGAGCTCCTTTAAGTGGTGTTCTTAATCCCCTCTCCTCATGCACGGGGAAGCAAAGAGGTAAGGAAAGAGTCTCTTGCCTCTTAGGCAGCTCCAGACTTTTTCCCGGACTGCCTCCCGGCTAGCTGTGGCACACTAGCCCCCTTCAGGCTGTGTTCATGCAGCCGACCCCAGTCCTCTCCTTGGGATCTGACCTCCGAATCCCAAGTCTCAACTCCCAGCCCCCACTCGTCTTGGTGGGTGAGCAGACAAGCCCCTTGGGCTGGTGAGTGCTGGTTGGCACCTATTCTCTATGCAGGAATCTCTCCACTTTGCCCTCTGCACCACTGTTGCTGCACTCTCCTCTGTGGCTCCGAAGCTTCCCCCTCTGCCACCCGCAGTCTCCGCCCATGAAGGGGCTTCCTAGTGTGTGGAAACCTTTCCTCCTTCACTGCCTCCCTCCCACTGGTGCAGGTCCTGTCCCTATTCTTTTGTCTCTGATTTTTCTTGTTTCTTTTGCCCTACCCAGGTACGTGGGGAGTTTCTTGCCATTTGGGAGGTCTGAGTTCTTCTGCCAGCGTTCACTAGGTGTTCTGTAGGAGCTGTTCCACATGTAGATGTATTTCTGATGTATTTGTGGGGAGGTAGGTGATCTCCACTTCTTACTCTCCCACCATCTTGAAGCTCCTCCCAGGGACAATTTCTATTAACTGCTTTTTTACTCCTCTGTATGGGTTATACTTTTGTATTTCATTTCCATGCTTCAAATTTTTTTGTTGAATACTAGATATTTTAGGTAACATATGGTAGCAACTTGGATACTGATCCCTCCCACCCCCCTGGTGGTGCTGCTGCTATTGTTTGATTACTCATTTATTAACTTATTTGTTTTATGTTTTGGCTAAAGTAATTCTGTGAAGTCTATTTTCCTCACAGTGTGGGGACCCTGATACTCCTCTCCAATTTTTTTTCTTATGTTTATCTTTTAGCTTTGCTACCCAAGTATCACCCCTGTGTCATCATAAACCACTTATTGGTCAAAGGTTGTGCTTAAGCTATTTTGAGTAATTATATTTTTTTGCATTTTATCATTGGATCTGTGAGTGGCTTGGAGGCAGCTATTCAGGAAGTTTATTGTTTTTGCCCCATGGTCAGTCAAGTCCTACTTAGATATATTTTCCTGAGAGGTTGCAGCCTCTGACATGCACACAGTTTCTGAGACTGCCAGGGATGCATCTGATTTTATGTTTACATCTGGCTTCCTTGGAGTTGGTACTGGGTCCAAGTACCTTATTGTTCAGGCAATGTTTTATTGGAGGTTATATGTAGGCCCCTCATGCCAGTGAAGCTTCCATCCTTTCTTGATTGATATGCGTATGACTTGGAAATATTTTCAGGTCCATCCCACATAATTCTCTTATTGTAACTAGGGTTGGGGATAATGGATTGGCCATGGCTAAAATGCATTCAGACTCTTTCTGTTTTATCAAGATTTATTACATTTTCTTGAATGAATGTCTCTCCATTTGTTGTATACCCTTAGGATTATTTCCAGAGACATTAAGTAATTAAAAAAAATAATTTTCTCCAGTTAATTTGTTGTTTCCTGGGAAAAGAGTATGTTTTCACTTCTTACTCGACCATTCTGGAAGTCAATCACAATTGATTTTTGTACATAGATTTTGCATCTTGAATTATTACAAGGTTAATTGATTAATTCTAGTAGCTTTTTTGATGGATTTCACTAGATTTTCTACATAGACACTCATATCATTTGCAAATAAAGACAGATTTACTTCTTTCCCAAACTTGTATGATTTTATTTTTTTCTTATCTAATTTCCCTGTCTAGAAACCCCAGTACAGTATTGAATGAAGTAACAAGAGCTGACATCACTGTCTCATTCGTGGTCTTAGGGAGAAAACATTTAGTCTTTTACCATTAAATATGATATTGACTGTGGATTTTTTGTAGATGTCTTTCATCATGTTGAAAAAGTTCCTTTTTATTCTTGATTGGCTGAGAGGTCTTTTCTCCACCATCCCCCTTTCAGTAATTGATATTGGATATTTCCAAATGCTTTTTTTTCTTTTTCTATTGATATAGTCATATGTTTTCCCCCTTTTAATATGGTAATAGAGTGAATTGCAGTAATTGGTTTTCTAATGTCCAATCAACTTTGCATTTTGGGGTTACATCCCAATTGGTCATGTTATATTACACTTGAGATTTATAAATCTTGTTAATCTTCTTAAAGAAAATTTTTATTATTTTTTGTTTTCTATTTTGTTGATTCCTATTTTGATCTTCACTACTTGCTTTCTTGTTTTACTTTGGGTTTAATTTGCTCTTCTTTTCCTAGTCTTCTAAGATGGAAGCTGAGATCTTTGATTTGAGACGTTGCCACTATTCTAAAAAAAAAAATTAGTGCTACAAATTTACTTCTAAGCTATGAATCCAGATGAATTGTATTTTCTGAGACCTAAACTGAAAATATGCTAAGTGATAAATAAATGGTCCACTTTTCTTATTTCAAGATACCTTTCCACAAAAACACAACCTGGGACAGAGGATATGTTTATAGGTTGGATTAGATTTTCTCTAAATGATTATAACTTGTTTGCATGAATTCTTAGTGTTGTACAATTCTTTTTATACATGCTGAATTCTATTTGCTAATATTTTGTTGAGGATTTTTGTATTTATGTTCATGAGAGATGTCGTTCTGTAGTTTTGTTTTCTTATAATTGCCTGGTTTTGACAATAAGGTACTTCTGGCCTTATATAATGAGTTGGGAAGCACTCCATACACTTCTATCTTATGAAAGAGATTCCAGAGAAGTTTTATAATTTTTTCTTTAAATATTTGGTAGAATTCACCAGGAAACATATTCGAGCCTAGTACTCTACCTTTTGGAATGATAATTAATGATTCAATTTCTTTAATATATTTAGGCTTATTCAGATTGTCTCTTTCTTCTTGTGTGAGTTCTGGCAGATTGTGTTTTTTTAAGAAATTGGTACATTTCATCTAGGTTATCAAATTTGTGGGCATAGATTTGTTAATAGTATTTATCTTCCTTTCTTCCTCTTTCTTTCTTTCTTTCTTTCTTTCTTTCTTTCTTTCTCTTTCCTTCTTTCCTTCTCTCTCCCTCTCTTTCTTTCTTCCATTCATTCCTTTCTTTCTTTTGTGTTTGCTGAGGGAGTATATTACATACCCAGATGGGAGAAATTCTCATCTGAGAATAGTACAGTTTAAGAAGCAGAATCTACAATTTTCTCATATTTTAGTGTTTAATAATAAACAAAACTGGGCAACTTGAAATTTAACAGAACTCTCATGTTGCACTGGTTTTTGTCAATGTTGTAAATGTTGAAATTTTTCAAATTGTCCACCTTAAAGCTTAACAAGATTCACATTCCTGAATAGCTTCAAATATGACCTTGATTTCATGTTTTATTTTTAAGATACATATAAGTTAATCTTCCCAACTATTACTAGTGTTATTAAAAGCAACCCTCTCTTCTTCATATTATCATGTTATCATACAGCTCATATTAACTACTTCTTTAAATCTTATGATGTTACAGTCTTTAGGGCATAATTACCATTGATTTTCATATGTGTGGGCCATGATTCTCAAATTAGTTTTCAAGCACTTTGTGGATAAGAAGCTTTAAGTGCTTTTACAGCCAAAGAACCCTGTTTTTAAAATAATTTGGTCCTTAAATTCTTTTATATCTTTCATTTTTTAAAAAATTGAGATATAATTGACATATAACATAATATTAGTTTTAGGTGGTAACATAATGATTTGATATATGAATACATTGCAAAATTATTACCACAATAAGTTTAGTTAACATCCATCACCACACATAGCTATAAGTTTTCTGTGTGATGAGGACTTTTAAGGTCTACTCTTTGAGCAACTCTCAAATATACAATACAGTATTGTTAACTATAATCACCATGATGTACATTACATCCCAGGACATATTTCTCTTAAAACTGGCAGTTTGTACCTTTTGACCACCTGCTTCCATTTCACCCATACCCACCCCTCACCTCTGGCAACCACCAATCTGTTCTATGTATCTATGAGCTTTGTTTCCTTTTTAGATTCCATATATAAGTGATATCATATGGTTTTTGTCTTTTTTTGTTTGACTTATTTCACTAAGCATAATGACCTCAAGTTTCATCCATGTTGTCACAAATGGCGGGATGTCCTTCTTCGTCCTGGCTGAGTAGTATTCCATTGAATATATACACCACATCTTATTTATCTGTTCATCTGTTGACTGGCACTTAGGTGGTTTCAATACCTTGGCTATTGTTCACAATGCTGCAGTAAACATGCAGTACATACATACCTTTGACATACTGTTTTCATTTCCTCTGGGTATACACCCAGAAGTGGAATTGTTAGATCATATGGTAGTTCTATTTTTAATTTTTTGAGGCACCTCCATATTGTTGTACATAGTGACTGAACTATTTACATTCCTAACAACAGTGCAGAAGGGTTTCCTTTTATCCACACACTCACCAACACTTGTTATGCCTTTTCTTCTTAGTGATAGCCATTATAACAGGTGTGAGGTGATATCTCATTGTGTTTTTTTTTGCACTTTCCTGATGATTAGTGATGTTGAGCATCTTTTTGTGTACCTGTTGGCCATTTGTATGTCTTTGGGGAAATGTCTGTTGAGTTCCTCTGCCCATTTTTCAATTGGATTGTTTGTTTTTTGCTATTCAGTTGTATCAGTTCTTTATATATTTTGGATATTAATCCCTTATCTGATATATGGTTTGCACATAGTTTCTCCCATTCTGTAGGTTTCTTTTACTTTTGTTGATTGTTTCTTTTGCTGTGCAGAAGCTTTTAAGTTTAATAGTCCCACTTTTTTCTTTTTAAATTAATATTGAGGTAAAATTTATATACAATAAAACACACTTATTTTAAACTACAGTTCAACAAGTTTTGACAAATGTATATACCAGTGTAACCACCACTATGATCAAGATATAGAATATTTCTACTAGCCCCAAAAGTTCCTTCTTACTCTTATGCTTTCAATCTGCCTGCTTCCACTCTCAACCCCAAGCAAACACTGACCTACTTTCTATAATCCCAATATTTTGAAACTGGATTACTCTAGGTACACATAACAACAATCAGGATCAGTTTAAAAATTGCATAATAAAACTGTTTCCAACATTTTAAATAAAATAAGAGAAACTAAAAATCTAGTTGTAATTTTAAAAGTTCAAGGAAATATATATGCTTCAATATTCTTGATTATGTATAATATTCTCAAATTATTATAATCATTTAAATGATAAAATAATGTCAGAAAAAGTACTAAACTCTAAATGCACATTTTACACTTTTCTGTCTTAAGGCCTGGTTCCACATTCAACTTTAAAGTCCCACAGGAACCAAGTCTTTTATTCAAGTTGATATTCCTGGTACCTAACACAGCATAGAAAATGTTCAAAACGTTCTGAGTTACAGATCTAGGTAACTACGTCTAATTTTATGCTGAAACTGAGTAGCTCCTAAACCTGTTCCAATTAACAAGTTAAATAACTGTTGCAGACACAAACACCATTTTAAAAATGCTGTACAAGTCATCAGATCTTCCATAATTTTAGTTTTAACTGAAGAGCTTAAGAAACACTGGTAAGATGCTGATAATACAGAACAGTGGCTTTTTAAATCCTACTATTTCCAAAAAAATAATTAATTCTTAAGTTGTTTAGTGCTAAAAGCTGAAAGATTTTGAATTGGAATGTTCTCAGAGCCTAGATTCAGTATGAGCTAGTGTAAGCTCTAGGCACTGAGAGTACACCAACTCAAAACCACTTTTTGATTTCTGCTTTTGTTGCTTTTGGTTTTGGTGTCATATCCAAAAAGTCATTGCCAAGACCTATATTGAGGAGCTTCTTTCCCTAAGTTTTATTCTAGATACTTTATAGTATCAGATCTTATGTTTAAGTCTTATATCCATTTCAAATTATTGTTTTGAGTGGTGTAAGATAGGGGTCCAATTTCATTTTTCTGCATGTAATTATCTCATTTTCACAACACTATTTGAAAAGATTATTCTTTCCTCATTGGGTGTTCTTGGCTCCTTTGTTGAATACTAGTTGATCCTATATGCAGGGCTTAATTCTGGGCTTTCTAGTCTATTCCATTGGTCTATGTGTATTTTTTTTTTTTGCTAATACCGTACAATTTTGATTCCTATAACTTTGTAATGTAGTTTGAATTCAGGAAGCATAATGCCTCCAGCTTTGTTTTTCTTTTCCAAGATTACTTTAGCTATATGAAGTCTTTTGTGCTTTCATACAAATTTTAAGATTGTTCTATTTCTGTGAAAAATGCCATTAGAAGATTGGGAGGGAATGCATTGACTCTGTAGATTGCTTTGGGTAGCATGGACATATTAACAATATTATTTTTTTAATCCATGAGAATGGAATGTCTTTCCACTTATTTGTGTCTTATTCTTTTTTTTCATTTTTTTATTAGTTCCTGCTTTATAACAAAGTGAATCAGTCATACATATACATCTGTTCCCACATCCCTTCCCTCATGCATCTCCCTCCCTCCCACCCTCCCCATCCCACCCCTCCAGGCGGTCACAAAGCACCGAGCTGATCTCCATGTGCTCTGCGGCTGCTTCCCACTATCTATCTACCTTACGTTTGGTAGTGTATATATGTCCATGCCTCTCTTTCACTTTGTCACAGCTTACCCTACCCCCTCCCCATATCCTGAAGTCCATTCTCAAGTAGGTCTGTGTCTTTATTCCCGTTTTACCCCTAAGTTCTTCATGACATTTTTTTTAAAATTCCGTATATATGTGTTAGCATACGGTATTTGTCTTTCTCTTTCTGACTTACTTCACTCTGTATGACAGACTCTAGGTCTATCCACCTCATTACAAATAGCTCAGTTTCATTTCCTTTTTTTTAATTTATATTTTTATTTTTATTTTTTTATTAGTTTCTGCTTTATAACAAAGTGAATCAGTCATACATATACATCTGTTCCCACATCCCTTCCCTCATGCGTCTCCCTCCCTCCCACCCTCCCCATCGCACCCCTCCAGGCGGTAACAAAGCACCGAGCTGATCTCCCTGTGCTCTGCGGCTGGTTCCCACTAGCTATCTACGTTACGTTTGGTAGTGTATATATGTCCATGCCTCTCTTTCGCTTTGTCACAGCTTACCCTTCCCCCTCCCCATATCCTCAAGTCCATTCTCAAGTAGGTCTGTGTCGTTATTCCCGTTTTACCCCTAGGTTCTTCATGACATTTTTTTTTAATCCCACATATATGTGTTAGCATACAGTATTTGTCTTTCTCTTTCTGACTTACTTCACTCTGTATGACAGACTCTAGGTCTATCCACCTCATTACAAATAGCTCAGTTTCGTTTCTTTTTATGGCTGAGTAATATTCCATTGTATATATGTGCCACATCTTCTTTATCCATTCATCCGATGATGGACACTTAGGTTGTTTCCAGCTCTGGGCTATTGTGAATAGAGCTGCAATGAACATTTTGGTACATGTCTCTTTTTGAATTATGGTTTTCTCAGGGTATATGCCTAGTAGTGGCATTGCTGGGTCATATGGTAGTTCTATTTTTAGTTTTTTAAGGAACCTCCATACTGTTCTCCATAGTAGCTGTACCAATTCACATTCCCACCAGCAGTGCAAGAGTGTTCCCTTTTCTCCACACCCTCTCCAGCATTGATTGTTTCTAGATTTCTTGATGATGGCCATTCTGACTGGTGTGAGATGATATTTCATTGTAGTTTTGATTTGCATTTCTCTAATGATTAATGATGTTGAGCATTCTTTCATGTGTTTGTTGGCAGTCTGTATATCTTCTTTGGAGAAATGCCTATTTGAGTCTTCTGCCCATTTTTGGATTGGGTTGTTGGTTTTTTTGCTATTGAGCTGCATGAGCTGCTTATAAATTTTGGAGATTAATCCTTTGTCAGTTGCTTCATTTGAAAATATTTTCTGCCATTCTGAGGGTTGTCTTTTGGTCTTGTTTATGGTTTCCTTTGCTGTGCAAAAGCTTTGAAGTTTCATTAGGTCCCATTTGTTTATCTTTGTTTTTATTTCCATTTCTCTAGGAGGTGGGTCCAAGAGGATCTTGCTGTGATTTATGTCATAGAGTGTTCTGCCTATGTTTTCCTCTAAGAGTTTGATAGTTTCTGTCCTTACATTTACGTTTTCATCCATTTTGAGCTTATTATTGTGTATGGTGTTAGGGAATGATCTAATCTCATACTTTTACATGTCCCTGTCCAGTTTTCCCAGCACCACTTATTGAAGAGGCTGTCCTTTCTCCACTGTACATTCCTGCATCCTTTATCAAAGATAAGTTGACCATATGTGCGTATGTTTATCTCTGGGCTTTCTATCCCGTTCCATTGATATATCTTTCTGTTTTTGTGCCAGTACCATACTGTCTTGATTACTGTAGCTTTGTAGTATAGTCTGAAGTCAGGGAGCCTGATTCCTCCAGCTCCATTTTTCGTTCTCAAGATTGCTTTGGCTGTTCGGGGTCTTTTGTTTTTCCAAACAAATTTTGAAATTTTTTGTTCTAGTTCTGTGAAAAATGCCAGTGGTAGTTTGATAGGGATTGCATTCAATCTGTAGATTGCTCTGCGTATTAGAGTCATTTTCACAATATTGATTCTTCCAGTCCAGGAGCATGGTATATCTCTCCATCTATTTGTATCATCTTTAATTTCTTTCATCAGTGTCTTATAATTTTCTGCATACAGGTCTTTTGTCTCCTTAGGTAGGTTTATTCCTAGATATTTTATTCTTTTTTGTTGCAATGGTAAATGGGAGTGTTTTCTTGATTTCATTTTCAGATTTTTCATCATTAGTGTACAGGAATGCCAGAGATTTATGTGCCTTAATTTTGTATCCTGCTACTGTACCACATTCATTGATTAGCTCGAGCATTTTTCTGTTAGCATCTTTAGGATTCTCTATGTATAGTATCATATCATCTGCAAACAGTGACAGCTTTACTTCTTTTCCAATTTGGGTTCCTTTTATTTCCTTTTCTTCTCTTATTGCTGTGGCTAAAGTTTCAAAAACTAACTTGAATAAGACTTGTGAGAGTGGGCAACCTTGTCTTGTTCCTGATCTTAGTGGAAATGGTTTCAGTTTTTCACCATTGAGGACAATGTTGGCTGTGGGTTTGTCATACATGGCCTTTGTTATGTTGAGGAAAGTTCCCTCTATGCTTACTTTCTGCAGGGTTTTTATCATAAATGGGTGTTGAATTTTGTCAAAAACTTTCTCTGCATCTATTGAGATGATCATATGGTTTTTCTCCTTCAATTTGTTAATATGGTGTTTCACGTTGATTGATTTGCGTATATTGAAGAATCCTTGCATTCCTGGAATAAACCCCACTTGATCATGGTTTATGATCCTTTTAATGTGCTGTTGGATTCTGTTTGCTAGTATTTTGTTGAGGATTTTTGCATCTATGTTCATCAGTGATATTGGCCTGTAGTTTTCTTTCTTTGTGACATCCTTGTCTGGTTTTGGTATCAAGGTGATGGTGGCCTCGTAGAATGAGTTTGGGAGTGTTCCTTCCTCTGATATTGTTTGGAAGAATTTGAGAAGGATGGGTGTTAGCTCTTCTCTAAATGTTTGATAGAATTCACCTGTGAAGCCATCTGGTCCTGGGCTTTTGTTTGATGGAAGATTTTTAATCACAGTTTCAATTTCAGTGCTTGTGATTGGTCTATTCATATTTTGTGTTTCTTCCTGAGTCAGTCTTGGCAGGTTGTGCATTTCTACGAATTTGTCCATTTCTTCCAGGTTGTCCAATTTATTGGAATAGAGTTTCTTGTAGTAATCTCTCATGATCTTCTGTATTTCTGCAGTGTCAGTTGTTACTTCTCCTTTTTCATTTCTAATTCTATTGATTTGAGTCTTCTCCCTTTTTTTCTTGATGAGTCTGGCTAATGGTTTGTCAATTTTCTTTATCTTCTCAAAGAACCAGCTTTATGTTTTATTGGTCTTTGCTATTGTTTCCTTCATTTCTTTTTCATTTATTTCTGATCTGATCTTTATGATTTCTTTCCTTTTGCTAACTTTGGGGGGTTTTTGTTCTTCTTTCTCTAATTGCTTTAGGTGCAGGGTCAGGTTGTTTACTCGAGATGTTTCCTGTTTCTTAAGGTGGGCTTGTATTGCTGTAAACTTCCCCGTTAGAACTGCTTTTGCTGCGTCCCATAGGTTTTGGGTCGTCCTGTCTCCATTGTCATTTGTTTCTAGGTACTTTTTTATTTCCTCTTTGATTTCTTCAGTGATCAGATCGTTACTCAGTAGTGTTTTGTTTAGCCTCCATGTGTTTGTATTTTTTACAGACCTTTTCTTTTAATTGATGTCTAGTCTCATAGCATTGTGGTCAGAAAAGATACTTGATACAATTCCAATATTCTTAAATTTACCAAGGCTTGATTTGTGACCCAAGGTATGATCTATCCTGCAGAATGTTCCATGAGCACTCGAGAAGTATGTGTATTCTGTTGTTTTTGGATGGAATGTCCTATAAATATCAATTAAGTCCATCTTGTTTAATGTATCATTTAAAGCTTGTGTTTCCTTATTTATTTTCATTTTGGATGATCTGTCCATTGGTGAAAGTGGGGTGTTAAAGTCCCCTACTATGAGTGTGTTACTGTCGATTTCCCCTTTTATGGCTGTTAGTATTTGCCTTTTGTATTGAGGTGCTCTTATGTTGGGTGCATTAATATTTACAATTGTTATATCTTCTTCTTGGATCAATCCCTTTATCATTATGTAGTGTCCTTCTTTGTCACTTCTAATAGTCTTTATTTTAAAGTCTATTTTGTCTGATATAAGAATTGCTACTCCAGCTTTCTTTTGATTTCCATTTGCATGGAATATCTTTTTCCATCGCTTTACTTTCAATCTGTATGTGTCTCTAGGTCTGAAGTGGGTCTCTTGTAGACAGCATATATATGGGTCTTGTTTTTGTATCCATTCAGCCAATCTGTGTCTTTTGGTGGGAGCATTAGTCCACTTACATTTAAGGTAAGTATTGATATGTATGTTCCTATTCCCATTTCCTTAATTTCTTTGGGTTCGTTATTGTATGTATATTCCTTCTGTTGTGTTTCTTGCCTAGAGAAGTTCCTTTAGCATTTGTTGTAAAGCAGGTTTGTTGGTGCTGAGCTCTCTCAACTTTTGCTTGTCTGTAAAGGTTTTAATTTCTCCATCAAATCTGAATGAGGTCCTTGCTGTGTAGAGTAATCTTGGTTGCAGGTTTCTCTCCTTCATCACTTTATTTATGTCTTGCCCCGCCCTTCTGGCTTGTAGTGTTTCTGCTGAGAGGTCAGCTGTTAACCTGATGGGGATTCCCTTGTGTGTTATTTGTTGTTTTTTTCCCTTGCTGCTTTTAATATGATTTCTTTGTGTTTAATTTGTGACAGTTTGATTAATATGTGTCTTGGCGTATTTCTCCTTGGATTTATTCTGTATGGGACTCTCTGTGCCTCCTGGACTTGATTAACTATTTCCTTTCCCATATTAGGGAAGTTTTCAACTATAATCTCTTCAAATATTTTCTCAGTCCCTTTCTTTTTCTCTTCTTCTTCTGGAACCCCTATAATTCGAATGTTGGTGTGTTTAATGTTGTCCCAGATGTCTCTGAGACTGTCTTCTGTTCTTTTCATTCCTTTTTCTTTATTTTGCTCTGCATCAGTTACTTCCACTATTTTATCTTCCACATCACTTATCCGTTCTTCTGCCTCAGTTATTCTGCTATTGATCCCATTTAGAGTATTTTTCATTTCATTTATTGTGTTTTTAGTCGATGCTTGATTCATATTTAGTTTTTCTAGGTCCTTGTTAACTGTTTCTTGCATTTTGTCTATTCTATTTCCAAGATTTTGGATCTTGGAGATAGAATCTTGGATCATCTTTACTATCATTATTCTGAATTCTTTTTCATGTATACTGCCTATTACCTCTTCATTTGTGAGGTCTGGTAGATTTTTATCTTGCTCCTTCACCTGCTGTGTGTTTTTCTGTCTTCTCATTTTGCTTATGTTACTATGTTTGGGGTCTCCTTTTTGCAGGCTGCAGATTCGTAGTTTCCATTGTTTTTGATGTCTGTCCCCAGTGGCTAATGTTGTTTCAGTAGGTTGTGTAGGCTTCCTGGTGGGGGGGACTAGTGCCTGTGTTCTGGTGTTTGAGGCTCGCTCTTTTCTTTCTGGTGGACAGGTCCACGTCTGGTGGTGTGTTTTGGGGTGCCTGTGGCCTTATTATGTTTCTAGGCAGCCTCTGTGCTAATGGGTGGGGTTGTGTTCCTGTCTTGCTAGTTGCTTGGCATAGGCTGACCAGCACTGTAGCTTGCTGGTCGTTGACTGAAGCTGCGTGCTGGTGTTGAAATGGAGATCTCTGGGAGATTTCCACTGCTTGATATTATGTGGAGCTGGCAGGTCTCTTGTGGAGCCTTGTCCTGAAGTTGGCTCTCCCACTTCAGTGGCACAGCACTGACTCCTGGCTGCAGCACCAAGAGCCTTTCATCTATCTGGCTCACAATAAAAGGGAGAAAAAGTAGAAAGTAAGAATTAGTGGAAGAAAGAAAGAGAGAGAGAAAGAAAGGAAGAAGGAAAGAAAGGAAGGAAAGAAGGATGGAAGAAAGAAAGAAAGGAGGGTGGGAGTGAGGTAGGACGGAAAGAAAGAAAGAAAGAAAAGAGGGAGGGAGGGAGGAAGGAATTAAAAAGAAAGAGTGAAAGGAAGTAGGGAGGGAGGTAGGAAGGAAAGAATGAGAGGAAGAAGGAAAGGAAGGTTGGAGGGAGTGGAGGGGGGAAGGGAAGGTAGGAAAAAAAGAAAGAGCAGTTAAAGTAAAATAGAATAAAGTATAAAATATAGTAGCATTTTTATAATTAAAAAGTAATTATTGAAAAAAAAAACGTACAGATAGAACCCTGGGACATATGGTGGAATCAAAGATATACAGAAAAATTCTCACACAGAAGCATACACATACACATTCACAAAAAGAGAACAGGGGGAAAAATCGAAAACCTTGCTCTCAAAGTCCACCTCCTCAATTTGGGATAATTCGTTGTAAAAAGAGGAAAAGGGGGAAAAGTCTGAAATCTTGTCCTCAAAGTCCACCTCCTCAATTTGGGATGATTCGCTGTCCATTCATGCACTCCTCAGTTGTAGGGAACATCAAGTGGACCGTGGAGCTTTAATCCGCTGCCTCTGAGGCTGCACAGAGAGATTTCCCTGTCTCTTCTCTGCTCTCACAGCTCCCGGGTCTCAGCCTTGGACCTGGCCCCGCCTCTGTGCATAGGTCACCAGAGGGTGTCCATTCTTCTCTCAGACAGGACGGGTTTACAGGAGCCGCTGATTCGGGGGCTCTGGCTCACTCAGGCAGAGGGAAGGGATGGGCACGCAGTGTGGGGCGGATCTGCGGCAGCAGAGGCCAGCGTGACGTTACACCAGCCCGAGGCGTTCTGTGTGCTTTCCCGGGGAAGCTGTCTCTGGGTCCCGGGACCCTGGCAGTGGCGGGCTGCACAGGCTCCACGGAAGGTGGGGTGGACAGTGACCTGCGCTCGCACACAGGCCTTGTGGCAGTGGCAGCAGCAGCCCCAGCGTCCCACGCCCATCTCCGGGGTCCACACCTTTAGCCACGGCTCGCGCCCATCTCTGGAGCTTCTTTAAGCAGCCTTCTTAATGACTTCTCCTCGCACACCAGGAAACAAAAGGGAAGAAAAAGTCTCTTGCCTCTTCGGCAGCTCCAGGCTTTTTCCCCGGACTCCCTCCAGGCTGGCCATGGTGCACTAACCCCTTCAGACTCTCTTCCAGCCGCCAGCCCCAGTCCTCTCCCTGCGCTCTGACTGAAACCCGATACCCGAGCCTCAGCTCCCAGCCCCGCCCGCCCCGGCAGCCGAGCTGACAAACCTCTCGGCTGGTGTGTGCCTGAAGGCACCTTTCCTCTGTGCGGGAATCTCTCCACTTTGCCCTCCACACCCCTGTTGCTGTGCTCTCCTCCGCTACTCCGAAGCTTTCCCCCTCCGCCACCTGCAGTCTCCGCCCACGAAGTGGCTTCTAGTGTGTGGAAACCGTTCCTTCTTCACGGCTCCCTCCCAGTGGTGCAGGTCCCATCCCTATCCTTTTGTCTCTGTTTATTCTTTTTTCTTTTGTCCTACCCAGGTATGTGGGGGAGTTTCTTGCCTTTTGGGGGGTCTGAGGTCTTCTGTCAACGTTCAGTAGGTGTTCTGTAGGAGATGTTCCACGTGTAGATGATTTTCTGATGTATCTGTGGGGAGGAAGGTGATCTCCGCATCTTACTCTTCTGCCATCTTCCTCCGCTCCTACATGTATCTATTCTTTTTCAAATTCTTTTCCCACTTAGGTTATTATAGAATATTGAGCAGAGTTCCCTGGGCTATGCAGTAAGTCCTTGTTGGTTATCTATTTTAAATATAGCAGTGTGTACATGTCAATCCAGGAGTGTGATATTATTTACCTCTATTAGCAATCCTGGTGCTTTTTTTTAACTCTTCAATAGGCCTCCTACTCTAGTCTCAGGAAGGTCTCTTGGTCATGGATATTCTGATTTTCTTAGGCACGTTAAGTCACGTTAAGATTGCCTATATTTGAAACATAGTTCCTGGGCATACAGTGTAGTTCTGGAGAAATATGATGTTGGAGTGTTAAAGTAGAGACCGACCATCATTAACCGACACTTAATGAGAAGCTTACTATGTGTGAGGCAGTGTACTGGGTGCTTTATTATGATACTTTGTTTCTGACATATACCCTATGCTCTCTTTTCAAATAGGGTACTTGAGGCTTACAGAGATTTAACAACTTATTAAGCTTCTAAACGGTGAATTCAAACCTACCTACTTATACTCCAAACACTAGGTTCTTTTTACTATATCACATTCCCTTCCAAAATAATTATAAGCCTATCCCTCCAAAGATCTGCTAGTATACTGTGAGGTTTTTTCCCCATTACTATACATTTTCTAACTCAGAATAGCAGGGAATTAAAATAACTGTTTCCAGTTAGTATAATCTCATTAGTTAACCTAAATTTTTATGCCACTCAATCTGAGGATTGTGTTTTTCATGACAAGAAAATGATAGCTATCATTTTTGGTAAGTGCTCACCTATTTGGAAATTTTTCCCCATTAGTCAAATAACAGCATTAACAGCTACGATTTAGTGAGAATGCCCTATGAATCACTTTGTATTCATCAACCACTAATCTCACAATAACCTTCCATGGTAAATATTTTTCCTGCCACTTTACAGTTGGGCCAGCAGAAGTTATATATTGCCAAAGTCAGGCAGCTAGTAAAGTGAAAAAAGCCAGGATTGAAACACTGATCCCTTTTACTTCAGAATTCCTGTAATTTTTTCCACTACATCATACTGATGATGCTACTCATCACCCAATAACATTAATAATTTCATCCCCCTGAACTACTTTCCTCATCATTGACAACTTTGTTTATTAGATGATTCTCATTTATTATAATTTTCTTCACTTGTCAACTATAATTAGTTTATACCTCTTTCTACATCTTTTGGCTCTGGACACGCAGGCTCAGCAGCCATGGCTCACAGGCCTTGCTGCTCCGCAGTATGTGGGATCTTCCCGGACTGGGGCACGAACCTGTGTCCCCTGAATTGGCAGGTGGTCTCTCAATCACTGTGCCACCAGGGAAGCCCTTTCTACTTCGTTTTAAACCACCCTCTTCCTGATGAAATGGAGTAAGAATCCCATCACTCTACCATATACCATCACACCTCACATCACACTGCTATGAGTGAATATCTATAGCAATTGTAGCCCCATAGAAAAATAATAAAACTGGTGTATCTTTTCTGCTCCATTGAACAATGACTATATAGCCATACTGGAAATTTGAGGTATGGAAAAACAAATTAAAATATTGATCATTTAGTTTCTGGCTGCATTAAGAACTATATTCAAATGTGTAGAATTAAGAGAAATTAGTTGCTTTATATACACAGTTGCATATTGAGGTAACTAGTAAAGTAAGTATAGCTCAAACATACTGAGTTTGCTTTACATCAGAGGTAAGTCTCTGAATAGGGAACATGTGTATATACAACTATTTGGCTATTAATCACTCTCCCTTCATACTTTCCCTTCCTTATTTAGTTAAGAATGAGTTACTTACATCTTCTTATTTCGCAAATTGTTTTCCCAAACCATCTAGCATATAGTAATAGAATTAGGAAAGACATAGTTTCAGGTATTTAGTGGTTTAAAAGCACAAGATATTCTCTCTTCCTTCCCACCTGACTTCACCCCTTAAATGAAACCCAACCGAATACTCATTAGAGGCCACCATAGGTATGTGAATACCAATTTCTTTACTTCCCAAACTTTAGTCTTGTCATAGGACAAGGAGATTAAAAAATAAAATGTGTATTTGTTTCTCCTTCTTACAAAACACCTTGATATGTGCTAATATCTCTGTTCTTACCATAAAATGTAAGCAGGTTTTAACATAATAGTGTACAAAGACACACAATGGAATGCTGAAGTACTCCATGGTGATTTATGTTCTTTTTTAATCACACTAAACCATTTATAGCTAAATTTCAACAGTTGCTCTTATTAAGAAAAATGTGTAGTTCCCTCCTCCATTTGAGAATCACAGTAGCCAATGAATGGTTATTCATCTGAGATAACTAAAAGGGTAAAATGCAGGGATTGAAATTTGGATTGGCCTTTTCTTTTTGGGCTTTAAAATTTCCCCAAAAAGAGGTCACATGGTCACAAAACAGAGGTCATATCACTTCCCTGATAACATCGATCAGGTGTAAAGCAGGTGACATGTAGGTGATCTTGTTTGGCTAACTGCAGCTATGAGCCTGATTGTCCCTTCTGCATCTGGAAACAAAGCACTGTCTGAGGACAGAGGTGATATTACTCATTTCCAACACCTCTCTGGTATTTCTCTCTAGCTCCCAAAGCACACTGACAGTTAGGTGAGAATTTCTGTCAGCCCAGGCACTTATCTATCTGCAAAATATGTGAGAATTGGTTCCTGGGGACTGATGTTGTTCACATATGGAAGTGTGCAAACCCCCTTTCCCCTAGGTTGCTCTCACTTTCTCAACATTATGGCAATCTCATCACTCTTGTTTGATATTTCATCACAAACAGCTACTCATGATCTAACTTTACTCAGTCCTCTTATTGCCATCACTCATTCCTCTTTTCACCTCATTGCTAGTTCCCTGGTAAGGAAGTGGTCATATATGGTTAATATTCACTAGGGTGTTACTGAGTGACTACTCCAGCCTAATGCCTTACCCTTCTCAGTGATACTTATAATCTAGAGTAGGATTCTCAGAGAGATAAATATTCGAAGTCTAAATGTTATGCCCTGTTGTGAACCATGATGAAGAAATATTTTCATTTGTTTACAGGGAGTAAGATTTATTGTGAAATAGTATACAAAGATAATAATTTACTTGTGCAAGAAACATGGAATGGTAAATTCTTACTATTAACAAAATCATTCAAGCTAACAAGTTATTTAGATTAGAATCTTCTTTGGAAATCTTCACTTAGAATAGGCCGGGGTTACCTGCAACTAACAAATGCAGAATTGGTACTGGTACTGAAGGTTGCATGAACACAGAAATCTATAACATACTCTGTCGAATGTCTAGTTACCATGAATGAAGAAGTATTAATATTCAGATATTTCCTCCCATTGTTTTCGAGGTTGAATCCACGACTATTCTGACTTTTTTCACTTAATTTTCATAATCCTTCTTATTTCCATGGAACAAGCTGATTCAGCCTTTACATGAAATGAAATTGTTCTAACAAGAATAAATAACCTTTGTCAGTTGTGCAGTGATATTCTTATGAGAAAACTGTAACTTTCCACTACTGAAAGGCCTAGCTACACAGGCAAAATATTACTGAGCAAAATATTATTTGGACAAAAATATTATCTTCATTTTTTCTCTATAAAATGAGGACTAATTATGCTCACCAACACTGTAGTATTATTAATTCCAAGAGAATGGAAGATTCGTCATTGAATTCTTGCAATGCACCATAATGCCAATGTAAGATCAAGATTTATGAAGTGAAAGAAGAAAAAGTTTAATAAATAAAGGCTTAAAGTTTCTTCACAAAAATAGAACACTCTGAGTATTGCCGTTTCTTTATTATTCTTTCTTTCTAAGAATAATCTGAGCAGAACCAATTTTTACTGTTTAATCAATGAATTGAAGAATAAGATGTAAAATATTTAGTTTCCTCTTACAGAATCAGAGCCAACAATCAATAATTGAATGTGGATTTTTTTTTCACTTTTGGGTAGTTTAAGATCCTCAAACTGTTTTAAAAACTATAAAAAATATATCTGGCAATCATTTTGCAGGGAAGCTAGATCAAGGTAGCTTTTGCAAGTTATTTGCTTGTGAAGGTATTTTAAAATGTTGAAAGCACATGGCACATCTGATTAAGTAGCATTCAAAGAATAAATTGATTCTCATGATCTAGAGTATTTATGTTAGTCTGTGAAAGGATAGCTAGATCAGCTTAAAAGGGCAAATCTGTGTGTGCATAACCCTATAGCAATTTACTCTCTGCCTTTGCTGAAACCAAGGGTTAGATAAAACTAGGACTATTTTGTTTGATACTAACAGAAAAAAAGTTACTTAAAGTTGAATGAGTTAATCTTTATAACAAGTAATAAATCTTTAGTTTATATTTAATGATAATAACTTTTTCCAATTTGATATTGAAGAAGATACGGTAATAGAAAGAGGTCATGGTATTAGAAAGTGTTGGAGTTTACAGTTCAGTGGTTATCAAACTTTAGCATGTTTTGGAATTGCCAAGATTGCTTGTTTGAACAAAGATTGCTTATCCCCACCCCAAATGATTATAGGTCTGGGTTGGGACCTGAGAATTTGTGTTTCTAACACGGTTCCAAGATGATACCATGCTACCTGCCCAGGGGCTACATTTGAAGAACCACTAGCGTAGCATAAAGAATGAGCCAGAAGCAAAGAAATCTGGGTCCTAATTTATCACAGTCACTGAGCAGTTTACACTCTCTATGTATTTTCGTAAAATTAGTGAACAGTTATTGAATCTTTATTTTTGAATATATTAGTTTCAAACTCTTGACAGTCACTCATTAATTTGATAAATATTTGAATACCTTCAATGAGATAAACCATGATACTGGAGGTATAATGATATAAAATAAATCCTTTTCCTTATGGAACTTACATACTAGTGGGAGAACATAAAATGAACAAGTTTAAAAATATGCAATATAATGTCAATGGTGATAATACTATTGGAGAAAAAAAAATAAAGGCAATTTGGGAGACTAGAGAGTGATAGGATAGGGAGGTGAAGGGTTAAATTATTTTAATCTCATTTGATCATAAAACAATCTCCCTGTGTGATAGGCATTTGTATTCTCATACTGTTGCTGAGGAAACCTCAACTCAGAAAAGTAATCTCCCCAGTATTACACAGCTAGCAGATAGTAGAATTAGGAATTGAACTCAGATCCGACCCCAAATGTTACTCTCTTAACTAATATTCTATCTCCTAAATAGACAAAGCATCTAGGCACAGTGACCGGCACAGAGGAATCATGCAATTAATGTAGTTATTATCACTGCTTCCATAACTGAATTTACTTATACATAACAATCCTTTTTCAAATATGGAGAAACGAGGTCTCAGAAAGATCAAATGCTTTGCCTAAATTCATCCAGTTAGCAAGCAATAAATCTGAAATAAAAATTCTGGCCTGATGGATGACAAAATGCATACTTTTTCTACTATGATAATCTGCCTTTTCTCCATAAAATGAGGACAACAGTATAATTGCACAGGAAAATCCACCCAACACTTGTGAATAGGCTTTGAAAAAATTATAGAATGGCATGTGTTTGTAAATTGTATGTTTATAGTCATTGTTATTTGCTTTTGTACTAACAATGGTTACTATTTTGGATATTGGGGAATCTAGAATACCAAAGAAGGAAACATTTCTCATGTGGTTTTGTTGGGATTATTAAAAAGTTCACCTAAGCCTTTTAGCCTCATTCAATTATAAAGAATCTTTCAGAGATATATGATTTTAATTAAGGTATACCTTTGCTGAGCATCATGAGGGAAATGAGCACATATGAGCATGTAAACACATATTCCTAGTCATTCCTAAGTGAAATACAGGCTGAGGTTCCAAATCAGAATGCTCCTTCTTTGCAGGAGTCAAGAAAACTGGTTTAGCAGCAGTATTCATCAGGGTGATACTTCAAAAGAGTGGGGAAGTTCAAACTACTCTAGCCATCCTATTCATGGTTTTCAGCCAGCCTTTGGAAGTACTTACTGCCAGTTTAAGATGGAAGTTGAAAGACTTCCCTCTCAGTATTGATCAGTTTTCCCTTTTCATTATATAGGAGCATTAGTTCCATTGAAACATTAAATTCTGTCAAATCTCCTGGGAAATATTGTATTCAAGCTAAACCTAAGGGTCATCTTTGCAATTGTCTTGCACTTGCAACATCCATAATTAGAAAATAATAAAACTAAGATATGTTTAGTGGTTTGAAGTGTTTGGAATCTGAATTACTATTTTAAAGATTTTGCCGATGGCATCAGCAAAACTGGGCTGTGGGAAACAGACACTAGGAGTTATTTTCTTTATTTCCTCAACTGGAAAGAACCAAACAAAAACCTTTTGGGGGTTAGTATTCTGCTTCCAACTCAGGGTGTCTAAGGGAAAATATAATACTGTGATATGCTTATAGTTAGAGCATAGGGTAGTTGGAACAGCAAACTGAATTTCAAACTCCATACGCATTCATATATGATTGTACTGTTGAATGATTTTCCAGTGAGTTTTATCTGCTGTTCTTGGTTTTCTGAGCATAGTTTATCACTAGGTTGCTTACACGGAAGTAGGAGGGGACTTCTTTGGACAAAAAGAAAGAAAACTTTAAAGGAATTCTCTAAGATCCCCATCCTCAAAAAAATTTAGTCCTTCCTGGGAAAGCAATATAAACTTTGAACTTAAAAATAGCAGTTTTCCATTCTCTCATCTTGATGTGATTTAAGCTTTCATCAGTAAAGAACAAGACATGCTATTTCAAATCAAAAGAAAATGCCAAAAATTCATCCTAAAATGTAAGGTCTATGCATTGAAAAGTAATTGAGCATTTCATTCGAATCACTGAAACTTTCTCATTTTCAACAACTCTGTTTTGAATCTTCCTGTTTCCAATTCAGATATTGAATATTACCCCCCAAAATTTACCATTTTTGCTTTTCAGAAATTTATTGAGCCAAATATTTGACAAAGTTAGTGTCTATAAGTGCTGAGATGCAGGTGTACATGGCTAGGTTTGGCACTCAGATGTGGTCATTGATGCCAAACCCAAGTCCATTGTACTTATATTGCTGCGGGCACAACAGATGTAGGTGCAACTTGTTTTGGAAATCATTCCTATTTTCTATAAATCTAGTTAGTTCTTCAACAGCATTCTCCAATTATGAAACCAAGCCAATTTAGAAAGTCATCACTGGTAAATATATAGAATTATAAAATATGAATCTCATCACAATACAGTGCTCATGTATTCGTTAGTCATCTAGATCAAGTTCATTTCTCAGGGTAGTCAGAAATGAATGTCAAACTTGCAAGGTTTTAGAATTTTCATGCCTTTGTTAAATACAGGTGGCCACATGCTGGTCTTTAAATAATGAGTGTGGCCTGAAAAATTGCTCATCTGTGCCTTGATAAAGATCTTATGACAGGGAGTTAGCATAGATGGTACTTATTTGAATTGATCCTTATTCATAATCAGAGGCCAGTTGCAATCAGCCCTATGATTTGAATCTCCTTTTCAGCTCTTCTAAATATGCAAATCTTCATTTCTTTTTACATAGATTTCTATGTTTGAGTGTACACTGGAAAACTTCGAGTGTTACAACTGCACATTTGACACCCTGCAGGAATTGAAGGCAAAACATTCTTTCATATCCCTGTTACAATACTGTTAGAGTTTAAAATTGGGTCAACTTAGTAACCTCTATTTAGGAGAGGGTGGAGGTGGAGAAGAAGGATCATCTCACACTTTTTGATTTGCCAGTACACAGATGTAATTGTAATTGTGGCTTAGATTGTACATGCATCTTGGTACCTGTATATTCTTTATTGTTTAAAGAAAATTTTATCAGACATGGATAGAAGTGTTTCTGTTAATTTTTGGCATATTATATATGACACTGACACTGAATTCTTGAAACAGGTAACAAATGGTAGGTAGATATCTGAGCTTATTTACTAGAATGAGCAAACACCTTGATGTGTAAAGGCTATGAAATTGGCTTCATGTAAATCACACTCCAATTTGTGGGGTCATATCTCAGGCCTCTCTTTGATACAGTTAATCAGTCTGACCATGGTATAGAGGAGCCAGAACCCAACAAGTCTATGAATTATTTTGATAGTGCAGTTTAGAAAAGAGATCTTTCCTGAGAAGCCACTTGAGTTGCAGTTTTTGAATTGATGTGGCTTGATGGAAAAAGGGTGTTTAGTTCAAGGTAACTTGGGATCAATGGAAAGCTATATGAACAAGTCAAAACATTAATTTCTTATCTATTATTTCAACTGTTTTGATAGGTTCATATAAATTCAAGATGCTTGTTATCTTTGTAGCTCTCACAGATTTGCATGGGAGCCTCTTCATCTTCAGAAGGAATAATAAGCTTCTTAAGGAAATGTATGTATTTTTATTTCTATCGATGTCTAAGTATCACCTGGCACATGTTTGGAGCTCCATAACTATTTGTTGAATGGATGATACTGTAGAATGATTCTTGAGGAATTAGGAAATGTGGGCCTTTTAAAGCTGAGCTATAATGATGAGACTCCATAATGATCTTATTTGAATGAATGGAGAGGGAAAAGTAGAGTGATAATGAATATGGCCACAATTAAAAATAGCATCAGCTTTCAATACTAGATAATCACTAATCAAATTATATTTATTTTGTGAAATCTATGAAAGGGCTACTGTCATTACAATACTAAAATCAAAGAAAAGTTCTACATTACCTTCTAAAGCAGAGTGGTTCTTTAAAATAAGGCTTTTTCAGAGGTAATGAATCATCATAACTTTATCATCCCTCTTAGTTTTAACAATTAAGTATCTTAACATAAACCAATTGTCAGCTTCATAGTGTATGAGTTAGTGATGTAAACTTATGTTTGGTTTAAGTGCGTGTTACATTTTATATTGTTATAAAGATTGTCATGTCAGGCCAGATTGTTCATTTGTTCATATTTGTATTATATGCTCAAAAAGCATATAATATGGTTGGTTTCTTTGTGCACATTATTAAATTTTTTGAACTGTTGACTTCAGTTTATTTAAGTCTATTGTACTAATACAGCTATTTCATATGCCTATTAATTTTCTGATCTGCAGTAAAGATTGAAGCAGTTGTCTTATTTAAAGCCATGCCTATATTTCTGATACTCAAGAAACAAAATTATCATGTTTATATTACTCAACATAAAAGTGATTTGATTTCATTATGCATACTTTAGGTGTGGGATATTATTTTTAATGCATTTGAATTATGAAGATTCTATTCAAAACCAGAAAATGGGTATTTCATGATAAGAAGTAAAGTAATCTTTTATTGAAGATCTAAGTATTTAAGTGAACTCCTTGCAATTTTTAAGGCACTGAAACTGGTTGGTTGCAATTTATTTTAAACCAAATTGGTAAAGAAATAATTAGAAATTATTTTCCTTGGAATAGCACATTTGCTGAATTTCCATACACTGGGAATTTATATATTTTCAGAGTTTTACAAGTTTCTTGTGGTAGTTTTTAATGAAATATCAACGCTCAGAGTAACTGTTGAGGTAAAGTGCTGCAATATTATTTTAGAATATAAACATTTCTAGACAGGCTGATGCATCACTGAATAAATCTCACTTCAGCACGAGCTCAAAACTGACAGTGCAGTCTATCACATACAGTAATGATTTCTCGGTTTTTCCCCTTTATTAACATATTAAGGACAAGAGTAATATATACTCATTGTAACTAGTGGAACTATACAAAGATATATACAAAACTATGCCCAAAACCTTTCTCATCCTCTCTTGACACATTTCTCCATGTTCCTATAAACATAGACAAATGTAATTATATTTATATGAGATTTTGTGGTTGTCTATTTTTAAAAGCATATTCAAAATGTATACATTATTTTGTAGCTTGCTTTTCTTAGTCAACAATATATTATGGACATCAGTCAAGAACACTAGACATAGATTTAAGATATTCTTTTTAATAATGTGGATGTTCCATAACTTAAGGACTCTCATATTAATGGAGAGTTAAATTGATTTACTTATTTCTAGCATTAAATACAATGCTAAAATAAACATTTTTGCACGCCTATATTTATAGACTTGTGCTTTTATTTCTGTACAGACAAATGTATGCATTGTGGGTGATACCACAGGTATCTTTTTCAAAAATATTATAGTAATTAATATGTCCCCAAAGCAACATGTAAGTGTAATTACTTCTCCATATTTTTGCCAGAATAAATGCCATTGATTTGTTAATTTTGCAAATTCGATCAATAAAATATGGTTCTCATGGTTGTTTTAATGTACATCTCCCTATTAGTCTGTAGTTTCATGTATATATGAAATATATACATATATATGTAACATTTTTTTCTTCCATGAATGTATAATCTTAGCCCTTTTTTATATTTGGTCTATTTCTTTTTCTTAATAACATATAGAAACATTATATATTAGAGAAATTGATCCTTTGTAAATGATATGCACTACAAACATTTTAGCATATATATGCTTTTTTGTTTGATTTATTCTTTATATCTTTTCCCTTTATTATTTTTATTATGAAATCAAATATATTTTTCTTCTCTTTATCTCTTATTTTTCTGACATGTTTGGGAAGATTTCTCCCACTCCTAGATTATGAAAACATTTACTTAGATTTTATTTTAATACACACACCAATACCATAAAATTCTTCTAGATTTTTTTTATTCCATTACCCAGAAGGGAGGTCTGTCTTTTTTATTCAAAATGATTGGTCTATCATGCTAACTACATTAATTAAATGAAACACTCTTTTGGCACTAAATTGAAAGAGCACTGTACCAAAATTTAATTTTCCATAGACATTTAGACCTATTTTAGGTCAATATGATCTTGGTGGCCTCAGCCTGCAGCAGCTAGAAGCAGGATTTCAGTTCCTGGCCAGAGACTGAAGCCAGGCTGCAGCAGTAAGAGCACTGAATCCTAGCCACTAGACTACCAGGGACAAATGGCAAATGACAGGCCCTGGCCTGTCAGCTGTATAGAAATGAATTTCCACATAGAAACAGGAAGTAGTGAAATAAGTAAAGTGTTTATTAGGAGGAAAAAGTACATGCAGATAGACACAAAAGCGGGCTCAGAGAGAGAATCACACAATCATGGTAGTTTAAATCACTTATATGGGGCATTTCTTCCCAGTTTCCTTTAACCAATCATCTTGTTTTGCCTGGTTCTGAGTCCAGATTTGGTATATCTCAGGATCCTACACTGTGTGCATGCACATCTCTTAGTCAAGATAGATTCTAGTGAAGAGGCCCATGAATAGTTGACATCATTTACTATGCTGACTTACTTCACTCTGTATGACACACTCTAGGTCCATCCAATCCACTACAAATGACCCAATTTCATTCCTTTATATGGCTGAGTAATATTCCATTTGTATATATGTGCCACATCTTCTTTATCCATTCATCCGATGATGGACACTTAGGTTGATTCCATGTCCTGGCTATTGTAAATAGAGCTGCAGTGAACATTTTGGTACATGACTCTTTTTGAATTATGGTTTTCTCAGGGTATATGCCCAGTAGTGGGATTGCTGGGTTGTATGGTAGTTCTATTTTTAGTTTTCTAAGAAACCTCCATACTGTTCTCCATAGAGGCTGTATCAATTTACATTCCTACCAACACTGCAAGAGGGTTCCCTTTTCTCCATACCCTCTCCAGAATTTGTTGTTTGAAGATTTTCTGATGATGCCCATTATAACTGCTGTGAGGTGATATATCATTGTAGTTTTGATTTGCATTTCCCTAATAATGAGTAATGTTGAGTAGCTTTTCATGTGCTTCTTGGCCATCTGTATGTCTTCTTTGGAGAAATGTCTATTTAGGTCTTCTGCCCATTTTTTGACTGGGTTGATTGTTTTTTTAACATTGAGCTATATTAGCTGTTTATATATTTTGGAGATTGATCCTTTGTCTGTTTATTCATTAGCAAATATTCTCTCCCATTCTGGGGGTCATCTTTTCATATTGTTTGTAGTTTCCTTTGCTTTGCAAAAGCTTTGAACTTTCATTATGTCTGATTTGTTTATTTTTGTTTCCATTCCTCTAGGAGGTGGATCAAAAAGGAACTTGCTGTGATTTATGTCAGAGAGTGTTCTTCCTAGGTTTTCCTCTAAGTGTTTTATAGTGTCCAGTCTTACATTTAGGTCTCTAATCAATTTTGAGTTTATTTTTGTGTATGTTGTTAGGGAGTGTTCTAATTTCATTCTTTTACATGTAGCTGTACAGTTTTCCCAGTACCACTTATTGAAGAGGCTGTCTTTTCTCCATTGTATAACCTTGCCTCCTTTGTCATAGATTAGTTGACCATAGGTGCATGGATTTATCTCAGGCTTTCTATTCTGTTCCATTGATCTATGTTTCTGTTTTTGTGCCGGTACCATATTGTCTAGATTACTGTAGCTTTGTAGTATAGCTTGAAGTCAGGGAGTCTGATTCCTCCAGCTCCGTTTTTTTTCCCTCAAGACTGCTTTGGCTATTCAGGGTCTTTGTGTCTCCATACAAATTTTAAGATTTTTTGTTCTAGTTCTGAAAAAATGCCAGTGGTAATTTCATAGTTATTGCACTGAATCTGTAGATTGCTTTGGGTAATATAGTCATTTTCACAATGTTGATTCTTCCAATCCAAGAACATGGTATATCCCTCCACCTTTCTATCATCTTTCATTTCTTTCATCAGTGTCTTATAGTTTTCTGCATACAGACTTTCTGTCTCCCTAGGTAGGTTTATTCCTAGGTATTTCATTTTTTTTTTGTTGCAATGGTAAATGGGAGTGTTTCTTTAATTTCTCTTTCATATTGTTCATCATTAGTTTATAGGAATGCAAGAGAATTCTGTGCATTAATTTTGTATCCTGTAACTTTACCAGGTTCATTGATTAGTTCTAGTAGTTTTCTGGTGACATCTTTAAGATTCTCGATGTATAGTATCATGTCATCTTCAAACAGTGACAGTTTTACTTCTTTTCCAATTTGTATTCCTTTTATTTCTTTTTCTTCTCTGATTGCCATGGCTAGGATTTCCAAGGTTATTTTGAATAATAGTGGTGAGAGTGGATATCCTTGTCTTTTTCCGGGTCTTAGAGGAAATGCTTTCAGTTTTTCACCATTGAGAATGATGTTTGCTGTGGGTTTATCATATATGGCCTTTATTATGTTGAGATAAGTTCCCTCTATGCCCACTCACTGGAGAGTTTTTATCATAAAAGGGTGTTGAATTATGTCAAAAACTTTTTCTGCATCTATTGAGATGATCATATCGTTTTATTCCTCAATTTGTTAATATGGTGTATCACATTGATTGATTTGCATATATTGATGAATCCTTGCATCCCTGGGATAAATCCCAGTTGATAATGGTGTATGATCTTTTTAATGTGCTGTTGGATTCTGTTTGCTGGTATTTTGTTGAGGATATTTGCATCTTTATTCATCAGTGTTATTGGTCTATAAATTTTTTTGGGTGGTATATTTGTCTGGTTTTGGTGTCAGCGTGATGGTGGCCTCATAGAATGAGTTTGCAAGTGTTCCTTCCTCTGCAATTTTACTGAAGAGTTTGAGAAGGATGAGTGTTATCTCTTCTCTAAGTGTTTGATAGAATTCAACTGTGAGGCCATCTGGTCCTGGACTTTTGTTTGTTGGAAGATTTTTTTTTTTTTTTTTGCGGTATGCGGGCCTCTCACTGTTGTGGCCTCCCCCGTTGCGGAGCACAGGCTCCGGACGCGCAGGCTCCGGACGCGCAGGCTCAGCGGCCATGGCTCACGGGCCCAGCTGCTCCGCGGCATATGGGATCCTCCCAGACCGGGGCACGAACCCGTATCCCCTGCATCGGCAGGCGGACTCTCAACCACTTGCGCCACCAGGGAGGCCCTGTTGGAAGATTTTTAATCACAGTTTCAATTACATTAGTTGTGATTTGTCTGTTCATATTTTCTTTTCTTCCTGGTTCAGTCTTGGAAGGTTATACCTTTCTAAGAATGTGTCCATTTCTTCCTGGTTGTCCATTTCATCGGCATAGAGTTGCTTGTACTAGTCTCTTAGGATACTTTGTATTTCTGTGGTAATTTCTCCTTTTTCATTAATAACTTTATTGATATGAGTCTTCTCCCTCTTTTTTTTTTTGGTTTTTTTTTGCTAGGTCAAAGTGAAATATATTTTTTATTTTGTTGGATATTGCCAAGTCATCTTCTTTGGGCTTGTGCTCACATGAGCCGTACAGAAGTACCTCTCAATCCAGGGCTCACCAGTGTGGAAGGGTCTCGGTGTACTACCAGACTTTACCTTTGCTGGGTAGGGCGGTTGAGTGGTATTACTGCATTGTAGTTTTAGTGCGTACTTCCCCATGTTACCAATGAATTTGAACATCTTACACATGTTTAAAAGCTATTAGTATTTCTTTTCATGTGAACTATTTTTTCTTTTCTTAAACTTTATTAAAGTTTAATAATGGGTTATCAATCTTTGTTATCAAATTTTTTCTTTTATTTATTTATTTCTCTCTCACACACACACACTGTATTTTACTTTTACAAGACATAAATAAACTGACACCAAGCATTTTATTTTATTTTATTTTATTTATTATTTCCTGCTTTACAACAAACTGAATCAGTTATACATATACATCTGTTCCCATATCCCTTCCCTCTTGCATCTCCCTCTCTCCCACCCTCCCTATCCCTCCCCTCTAGGTGGTCACAAAGCACTGAGCTGATCTACCTGTGCTATGCGGCTGCTTCCCACTAGCTATCTACCTTACGTTTGGTAGTGTATATATGTCCATGCCTCTCTTTTGCTTTGTCACAGCTTACCTTTCCCCCTCCCCATATACTCAAGTCCATTCTCAAGTAGGTCTGTGTCTTTATTCCTGTTTTACCCATAGGTTCTTCATGACTTTTTTTTCTTAAATTCCATATATATGTGTTAGCATATGGTATTTGTCTTTATCTTTCTTACTTACTTCACTCTGTATGACAGACTCTAGGTCTATCCACTTCATTATAAATAGCTCAATTTTGTTTCTTTTTATGGCTGAGTATTATTCCATTGTATATGTGTGCCACATCTTCTTTATCCATTCATCAGATGATGGTCACTTATGTTGTTTCCATCTCTGGGCTATTGTAAATAGAGCTGCAATGAATTTTGGTACATGACTCTTTTTGAATTATGGTTTTCTCAGGGTATATGCCCATTAGTGGGATTGCTGGGTCATATGTTAGTTCTATTTGTAGTTTTTTAAGGAACCTCAATACTGTTCTCCATAGTGGCTGTAACAATTCACATTCCCACCAGCAGTGCAAGAGTGTTCCCTTTCCTCCACACCCTCTCCAGCATTTATTGTTTCTAGATTATTTGATGATCGCCATTCTGACCAGTGTGAGATGATATCTCATTGTAGTTTTGATTTGCATTTCTCTAATGATTAATGATGTTGAGCATTCTTTCATGTGTTTGTTGGCAGTCTGTATATCTTCTTTGGAGAAATGTCTATTTAGGTTTTCTACCCATTTTTGGATTGGGTTGTTTGTTTTTTTGCTATTGAGCTGAATGAGCTGCTTATACATTTTGGAGATTAATCCTTTGTCAGTTGCTTCATTTGAAAATATTTTCTCCCATTCGGAGGGTTGTCTTTTGGTCCTGTTTATGGTTTCCTTTGCTCTTATTCAATATAGTTTTGGAAGTTTTAGCCAGAGCAATCAGAGAAGAAAAGGAAATAAAAGGAATCCAAATCGGAAAAGAAGAAGTAAAGCTGTCACTGTTTGCAGATGACATGATACTATACAAGGAGTATCCTAAGATGCTACCAGAAAACTACTAGAGCTAATCAATGAATTTTGGTAAAGTAGCAGGATACAAAATTAATGCACAGAAGTCTCTGGAATTCCTATACACTAGTGATGAAAAATCTGAAAGTGAAATCAAGAAAACACTCCCATTTACCATTGCAACAAAAAGAATAAAATATCTAGGAATAAACCTACCTAAGGAGACAAAAGACCTGTATGCAGAAATTTATAAGACACTGATGAAAGAAATTAAAGATGATACAAATAGATGGAGAGATATACCATGTTCCTGGATTGGAAGAATCAACATTGTGAAAATGACTCTACTACCCAAAGCAATCTACAGATTCATTGCAATCCCTATCAAACTACCACTGGCATTTTTCACAGAACTAGAACAAAAAAATTCACAATTTGTATGGAAACACAAAAGGCCCCGAATAGCCACAGCAGTCTTGAGAACGAAAAACAGATCTGGAGGAATCAGGCTCCCTGACCTCAGACTATACTATAAAGCTACAGTAATCAAGACAGTATGGTACTAGCACAAAAACAGAAAGATAGGTCAATGGAACAGGATAGAAAGCCCAGCGATAAACCCATGCACATATGGTCACCTTATCTTTGATAAAGGAGGCAGGTATGTACAGTGGAGAAAGGAAAGCCTCTGCAATAAGTGGTGCTGGGAAAACTGGACAGGGACATGTAAAAGTATGAGATTAGACCACTCCCTAACACCATACACAAAAATAAGCTCAAAATGGATTAAAGACCTAAATGTAAAGACAGAAACTATCAAACTCTTAGAGGAAAACATAGGCAGAGCACTCTATGACATAAATCACAGGAACATCCTTTTTGACCCACCTCCTAGAGGAATGGAAATAAAAACAAAGTAAACAAATGGGACCTAATGAAACTTCAAAGCTTTTGCACAGCAAAGGTAACCATAAACAAGACCAAAATGACACCAAACATATTAAATGGATGACCACAACAAAAGCAACAATGTTTGCAGTTAACAAACATGAAACACACTCATACTATGTCATAATATTGAGATTCGGTCCCGTAATCCTCCATTGTAACATCTCCTTTACTTTGCATTGAAAATTTATTTGTATATTTTTTCACTATGAGTCTTTGTGGGAATTTTGGGTTTCTTTATTCAACAAAAAGTCACAAAAATTATAATCATCCTCAGCAGTTCACTCAGTCATATGTAATTAATTTTTTTTCATCTTGGTTGTTTCTTAGCACTTTTATGAATTCGTCAGTTTTCCATTAGAGTTCTGAAAATACTTATTCATGCAGTTCAGCAGTATAGTCATCTACCAGAAACCTGTACTTGTCAGAGCCTTTTCCATGAATTCCTTGAAGATGAAACCCTTTTATAGGAACATTTTTGCTAAAGCATCAGAGCACACCCAGAACTGTCTGTAAATAACAAAAGACTTAAAAATTACCACGGGTAAAGATTTGATGAAAGTTCATAATAATGCAATTGACAATGAAATTTAGTTATTTCTGAAATATACATTTTAGGGTAATAACTAGAATTATGACTTATAACATTGTACAAGAACATATAAGATTTTTAGAAATGTCATGAAATGTCTAAAACATTTATATTAACATATTTCCATACAAACAACCTAAAAAAGTTTATTATTAGTTTGGTTTATTTTTGTTTGTTTGTTTGTTTATACTGCATGTTCTTATTAGTCATCAATTTTATACACATCAGTGTATACATATCAATACCAATCGCCCAATTCAGCACACCACCATCCCCACCCCACCGCGGTTTTCCACCCTTGGTTTCCATACTTTTGTTCTCTACATCTGTGTCTCAACTTCTGCACTGCAAACCAGTTCATCTGTACCATTTTTCTAGGTTCCACATACATGCGTTAATATACGATATTTGTCTTTCTCTTTCTGACTTACTGCACTCTGTAAAACAGTCTCTAGATCCATCCACGACTCAAAAAATGACCCAATTTCATTCCTTTTTATGGCTGAGTAATATTCCATTGTATATATGTACCACACCTTCGTTATACATTCTTCTGTCAATGGGCATTTAGGTTACTTCCATGACCTGCCTATTGTAAATAGTGTTGCAATGAATATTGGGGTGCATGTGTCTTTTTGAATTATGGTTTTCTCTTGGTATATGCCCAGTAGTGGGATTGCTGGATATATGTTAATTCTATTTTTAGTTTTTTAAGGAACCTCTATACTGTTCTCCATAGTGGCTGTATCACTTTACATTCCCACCAACAGTGCAAGACGGTTCCCTTTTCTCCACATCCTCTCCACCACTCGTTGTTTGTAGATTTTCTGATGATGCACATTCTAACTGGTGTGAAGTGATACCTCATTGTAGTTTCGACTTCCATTTCACTAATAATGAGTGATGTTGAGCAGCTTTTCATGTGCTTCTTGGCCATCTGAGTGCATTCTTTGGAGAAATGTCTATTTATGTCTTCTGCCCATTTTTGGATTGAGATGCTTGTTTTTTTGTTATTGAGCTGCATGAGCTGCTTGTGAATTTTGGAGATTAATCCTTTGTCAGTTGCTTCATTTGCAAATATTTTCTGCCACTCTGAGGGTTGTCTTTTGGTCTTGTTTATGGTTTCCTTTGCTGTACAAAAGCTTTGACGTTTCATTAGGTCCCATTTGTTTGTTTTTGTTTTTATTTCCATTACTCTAGGAGGTGGATCAAAAATATATTGCTGTGATTTATGTCAAAGAGTTTTCTTCCTATGTTTTCCTCTAAAAGTTTTATAGTGTTCGGTCTTACAGTTAGTTCTCTAATCAGTTTTGAGTTTATTTTTGTGTATGGTGTTAGGGAGTGTTCTAATTTCATTCTTTTACATGTAGCTGTCCAGTTTTCCCAGCAACACTTACTGAAGAGACTGTCTTTTCTCCACTGTATATCTTTGCCTCCTTTGTCATAGATTAGCTGACCATAGGTGTGTGGGTTTATCTCTGGGCTTTCTATCTTGTTCCATAGATCTATGTTTCTGTTTTTATGCCAGTAACATATTGCCTTGCTTACTGTAGCTTTGTAGTATAGTCCGAAGTCAGAGAGTGTGATTCCTCCAACTCCATTTTTTTCCCTCAAGTCTGCTTTGGTTATTCGGGGTCTTTTGTGTCTCCATACAAATTTTAAGATGATTTGTTCCAGTTCTGTAAAAAAATTCCATTGGTTAATTTGATAGGGATTGCATTGAATCTGTAGATCACTTTGGATAGTATAGACAGTTTCACAGTATTGATTATTCCAATCCAAGAACATCATATATTTCTCCATCTGTTGGTGTCATCTTTAATTTCTTTCATCAGTGTCTTATAGTTTTCTGCATACAGGTCTTTGGTCTCCTTATGCAGGTTTATTCTGAGGTATTTTATTCTTTTTGTTGCAATGGTAAATGGGAGTGTTTCCATAGATTCTCTTTCAGATTTTTCATCATTAGTGTATAGGAATGCAAGAGATTTCTGTGCATTAATTTTGTATCCTGAAACTTTACCAAATTCATTGATTAGCTCTAGTAGTTTTCTGGTGGCATTTTTAGGATTCTCTTTGTATAGTATCATGTCTGCAAACAGTGTCAGTTTTACTTCTTCTTTTCCAATTTGTTTTCCTTTTATTTCTGTTTTTTCTCTGATTGCCGTGGCTAGGACTCCCAAAACTATGTTGAATAATAGTGGTGAGAGTGGACATCCTTGTCTTGTTCCTCATCTTAGAGGAAATGATTTCAGTTTTTCACCATTGAGAATGATGCTTGCTGTGGGTTTGTCATTTATGGACTTTATCATGTTGAGGTAGGTTCCCTCTATGCCCATTTTCTGGAGAGTTTTTATCATAAATGGGTGTTGAATTTTGTCAAAAGCTTTTTCTGCATCTATCGAGATGATCATATGGTTTTTATTCTTAAAAAAAATTGTTAATATGGTGTATCACATTGATTGATTTTCGTATATTGAAGAATTCTTGCATCCCTAGGATAAATCCCACTTGATTTTGGTGTATGATCCTTTTAATGTGTTGTTGGATTCTGTTTGCTAGTATTTTGGTGAGTATTTTTGCATCTATATTCATCTGTGATACTGGTCTGTAATTTTCTTTTTCTGTAGTATCTTTATCTGGTTTTGGTGTCACGGTGATGGTGGCATCATAGAATGAGTTTGGGAGTGTTCCTTCCTCTGCAATTTTTTGGAAGAGTCTGAGAAGTATGGGTGTTAACTCTTCCCTTAATGTTTGGTAGAATTCACCTGTGAAGCCATCTGGTCCTGGACATTTTTTTGTTGGAAGATTTTTTGTCAAACTTTTAATTCCATTACTTGTGATTTGTCTGTTCATATTTCCTGTTTCTTCCTGGTTCAGTCTTGGAAGGTTATACCTTTCTAAGAATTTGTCCATTTCTTCCAGGTTGTTCATTTTATTGGCATAAAGTTGCCTGTAGTAGTCTCTTAGGGTGCTTTGTATTTCTGCAGTGTCTGTTGTAACTTCTTTTTCATTTCTAATTTTATTGATTTGAGTCCTCTCCCTCTTTTTCTTGATGAGTCTGGCTAATGGTTTTCCAGTTTCGTTTATCTTCTCAAAGAACCAGCTTTCGGTTTTATTGATCTTTGCTACTGTTTTCTTTGTTTCTGTTTCATTTATTTCTGCTCTGATGTTTATGATTCCTTTTTTTCTGCTAACTTTGGGTTTTGTTTGTTCTTCTTTCTCTAGTTCCTTTAGTTGTAAAGTTAGATTGTTTACTTGAGATTTTTCTTGTTCCTTCAGGTAGGCTTTTATAGCTGTAAACTTCCCTCTTACAACAGCTTTTGCTACATCCCATACATTTTGGATCATCGTGTTTTCATTGTCATTTGTCTCTAGGTATATTTTGATTTCCTCTTTTATTTCTTCAGTGATCTCTTGGTTATTTAGTAACATATTGTTTAGCCTCCATGTGTTTGTGTTTTTTACGTTTTTTTCCCTGTAATTGATTTCTAATCTCACAGTGTTGTGGTCAGAAAATAAGTTTGATAAGATTTCATTTTTCTTAAACTTACTGAGGCTGATTTGTGACCCAAGATGTGATCTATCCTGGAGAATGTTCTGTGCGCATTTGAGAAAAAAGTGTGATCTGCTGTTTTTGGATGGGATGTCCTATAAATATCAATTAAATCTATCTGGTCTATTGTGTCATTTAAAGCTTGTGTTTCCTTATTTATTTTCATTTTGGATGATCTGTCCATTGGTGTAAGTGAGGAGTTAAAGTACCCCAATATTATTGTGTTACTGTCTATTTCCTCTTTTATAGCTGTCAGCAGTTGCCTTATGTATTGAGGTGCACCTATGTTGGGTGCATATATATTTATAATTGTTATATCTTCTTCTTGAATTGATCCCTTGAGCATTATGTAGTGTCCTTTCCTGTCAATGCTAACATTCTTTATTTTAAAGTCTATTTTATCAGCTATGAGTATAGCTACTCCAGCTTTCTTTTGATTTCCATTTGCATGGAATATCTTTTTCCATCCCCTAAGTCTCAGTCTGAATTTTTCCCCAGGTCTGAAGTGGGTCTCTTGTAGACAGCATATATATGGGTTTTGCTTTTTTTATCCATTCATCAAGCCTGTGTCTTTTGGTTGGAGCATTTAATCCATTCATGTTTAAGGTAATTATCTATATGTATGTTCCTATGACCATTTTCTTAATCATTTTGGGTTTGTTTTTGTAGGTCCTTTTCTTCTCTTGTGTTTCACACTTAGAGAAGTTCCTGTAGCATTTGTGGTAGAGCTGGTTGGTGGTGCTGACTTCTCTTAACTTTTGCTTGTCTGTAAAGCTTTTGATTTCTCCATTGAATCTGAATGAGATCCTTGCCAGTGAGAGTAATCTTGCTTGTAGGTTCTTCCCTTTCATCAATTTAAGTATATCATGCTACTCCCTTCTGGCTTGTAGAGTTTCTGCTGAGAAATCAGCTGTTAACCTTTTGGGAGTTTCCTTGTATGTTATTTGTCATTATTCCCTTGCTGCTTTTAAGAATTTTTGTTTGTCTTTAATTTTTGCCAATTTGATTACTATGTGTCTGGTGTGTTTCTCCTTGGGTTTATCCTGTATGGGACTCACTGTGCTTCTTGGACTTGGGGGTCTATTTCCTCTCCCCTGTTAGGGAAGTTTTCGACTATAATCTCTTCAAATATTTTCTCTGGTCCTTCCTCTGTCTCTTCTCCTTCTGGGACCCCTATAATGTGAATGTTTTTGCATTTAATGTTGTCTCAGAAGGCTCTTATGCTGTCTTCATTTCTTTTCATTCTCTTTTCTTTATTCTGTGCCACAGCATTGAATTCCACCTTTCTGTCTTCCAGGTCACTTATCCGTTCTTCTGCCACAGTTATTCTGCTATTGATTCCTTCTAGTGTAATTTTAATTTCAGTTATTGTATTGTTCATCTCTGTTTGTTTGCTCTTTAATTCTTCTAGGTCTTTGTTAAACATTTCTTGTGACTTCTCAATCTTTGCCTCCGTTTTTTTCTGAGGTCCTGGATCATCTTCACTATCATTATTCTGAATACTTTTCCTGGAAGGTTGCCTCTCTCCACTTCATTTAGTTGTTTTTCTTGGGTTTTATCTTGTTCCTTCATCTGGTACATAGCCCTATGCCTTTTCATCTTGTCTATCTTTCTGTGAATGTGGTTTTTGTTCCACAGGCTGCAGGACTGTAGTTCTTCTTGCTTCTGCTGTCTGCCCTCTGGTGAATGAGGCTATCTAAGAGGCTTGATGGGAGGGACTGTTGTTGTGTAAAGCTGACTGTTGCTCTGGTGGGCAGAGCTCAGTAAAACTTTAATCTACTTGACTGTTGATGGGTGGGGCTGTGTTCCCTCCCTGTTGGTTGTTTGGCTTGAGGCAACCCAACACTGCAGCCAACCTGGGTTCTTTGGTGGGGCTAATGACAGACTCTGGGAGGGCTCAAGCCAAGGATTACTTCCCAGAGCTTCTTTTGCCAGTGTCCTTGTCCCCACGGTGAAACAGAGACATACCCCACCTCTGCAGGAGACCCTTCAACACTAGCAGGTAGGTCTGGTTCAGTCTCCCCTGGGGTCACTGCTTCTCCCCCCGGGTCCTGTTGCACACACTACTTTGTGTGTACCCTCCAAGAGTGGTGTCTCTGTTTCACCCAGTCCTGTCAAAGTCCTGCAATCAATTCCCACTAGGCTTCAAAGTCTGATTCTCTTGGAATTCCTCCTCATGTTGCCAGACCCCCTGGTTGGGAAGCCTGACATGGGGCTCAGAAGCTTCACTCCAGTGCATGGACTTCTGTGGTATAAGTGTTCACTAGTCTGTGAGTCACCCACTTACCAGTTATGGGATTTAATTTTACTGTGATTGAGCAGCTCCTACCATCTCATTGTGGCTTCTCCCTTGTCTTTGGATATGGGGTATCTTTCTTGGTGAGTTCCAGTGTCTTCCTGTCTATGATTGTCCAGCAGCTAGCTGTGATTCTGGTGTTCTCGCAAGAGGGACTGAGAGCATGTCCTTCTACTCAGCCATCTTGGTTCCTCCTCTTTACCTCCCTCTTTTTCTTAATGAGTCTGGCTAATGGTTTATCAATTTCGTTTATCTTCTCACAGAACCAACATTTAGTTTTATTGATCTTTGCTATTGTTTTCTTTGTTTCTATTTCATTTATTTCTGCTCTGATATTTATGATTTCTTTCCTTCTACAAACTTTGGGTTTTGTTTGTTCTTCTTTCTCTAGTCCCTTTAGGTGTAAGGTTAGATTGGTTATTTGAAAATTTTCTTGTTTCTTGAGGTAGGCTTGTATTTCTATAAACTTCCCTCTTAGAACTGCTTTAGCTGCATCCCACAGGTTTTGGATCATCGTGTTTTTGTGGTAATTGGTCTCTAGGTATTTTTTGATTTCCTCTTTGGTTTCTTCAGTGATCTCTTGGCTATTTAGTAACGTCTTGTTTAGCCTCCATGTGTTTGTGTTTTTTACGTTTTTTTTCCCTGTAATTGATTTCTAATCTCATAGTGTTGTGGTCAGAAAAGATGTTTGATATGATTTCAATTTTCTTAAATTTATTGAGGCTTGATTTGTGACCCAAGAAGTGATCTATCCTGGAGAATGTTCCCTGTTCACTTGAGAAGAAAGTGTGATCTGCTGTTTTTGGATGGAATGTCCTATAAATATCAATTAAATCTATCTGGTCTATTGTGTCATTTAAACTTGTGTTTCCTTAGTAATTTTCTGTCTGGATGATCTGTCCATTGGTGTAAGTAAGGTGTTAAAGTCCACCACTATTATTGTGTTACTGTCGATTTCCTCATTTATAAGTGTTAACAGTCGCCTTATGTATTGAGGTGCTCCTATGTTGGGTACATATATACTTATAATTGTTATATCTTCATTTTGAATTGATCCCTTGATCATTACGTAGTGTCCTTCTTTCTCTCTTGTAATATTCTTTACTTTAAAGTCTATTTTATCTGATATGCATATTGCTACTCCAGCTTTCTTTTTATTTCCGTTTGCATGGAATATCTTTTTCCATCCCCTCACTTTTAGTCTGTATGTGTCCGTGTTGTGAATTTGGTCTCTTGTAGACAACATATATATGGGTCTTGTTTTTCTATCCATTCAGTGAGCCTGTGTCTTTTGGTTGGAGCTTTTAATCCATTCATGTTTAAGTTAATTATCAATATGTATGTTCCTATTACCATTTTCTTAATTGTTATGGGTTTGTTTTGGAGGTCCTTTTCTTCTCTTGTGTTTCCCTCTTAGAGAAGTTCCTTTAGCATTTTTTTTTTTTTGTAGAGCTTGTTTGGTGGTGCTGTATTATCTTAGCTTTTACTTGTCTGTAAAGCTTTTGATTTCTCTGTTGGATCTGAATGAGATCCTTGCCAGGTAGAGTAATCTTAGTTGTAGGTTCTTCCCTTTCATCACTTTAAATATATCATGCCACTCCCTTCTGCCTTGTAGATTTTCTGCTGAGAAATCAGCTGTTAACCTTTTGGGAGTTCCCTTGTATGTTATTGCCGTTTTTCCCTTGTTGCTTTCAATAATTTTTCTTTGCCTTTAATTTTTGTCAGTTTGATTACTATGTTCCTTGGCTTGTTTCTCCTTGGGTTTATACTGCCTGGGACTCTCTCTGCTTCCTGGACTTGGGTGGCTATTTCCTTTCCCATGTTAGGGAAATTTTCGACTATAATCTCTTCAAATATTTTCTCAGGTCCTTTGTCTCTCTCTTCTCCTTCTTGGACCCCTATAATGTGAATGTTGTTGTGTTTAATGTTGTACTAGAGGTCTCTTAGGTTGTCTTCATTTCATTTCATTCTTTATTCTTTATTCTGTGCCACAGCATTGAATTGCACCATTCTGTCTTCCAGGCCACTTCTTCATTCTTCTGCCTCAGTTATTCTGCTATTGATTCCTTCTAGTGTAATTTTAATTTCAGTTAGTGTATTGTTCATCTTTGTTTGTTTGTTCTTTAATTCTTCTAGGTCTTTGTGAAATATTTGTTGCCTCTTCTCCATCTTTGGCTCCACTTTTTTCCCGAGGTCCTGGATCATCTTCACTATCATTATTCTGAATTCCTTTTCTGGAAGGTTGCCTATCTCCACTTCATTTAGTTGTTTTTCTGGGGTTTTATCTTCGTATTTCATCTGGTACATAGCCCTCTGCCTTTTCTTCTTGTCTAACTTTCTGTGAATGTGGTTTTTGTTCCACAGGCTGCAGGATTGTAGTTCTTCTTGCTTCTTCTGTCTGCCCTCTTGTAGGTGAGGCTATATTAGAGGCTTGTGCAAGTTTCGTGATGGGAGGCACTGATGGTGGGTGGAGCTGTCTGTTGCTCTGGTGGACAGTGCTCAGTAAAACTTTAATCTGTTTGTCTGCTGATGGGTAGAGCTGGCTTCCCTCCCTATTGGTTGTTTGGCCTGAGGCGACCCAACACTGGAGCCTACCTGGCTCTTTGGTGTGTCAAATAGCAGACTCTGGGAGGGCTCATGCCAAGGAGTACTTCCCAGAACTTCTGCTGCCAGTGTCCTTGTCCTCTCGGTGAGCCACAGCCACCCCCATCTCTGCCAGAGACCTTCCAGCACTAGCAGGTCCGGTTCAGTCTCCTGTGAGGTCACTGCCCCTTCCCCTGTGTCCTGATGTGCACACTACTTTATGTGTGCCCTCCATGAATGGAGTCTGTGTTGCCCCCAGTCCTGTCGAAGTCCTGCAATCAAATCCTGCTAGCCTTCAAAGTCTGATTCTTTAGGAATTCCTCCTCCCATTGCTGGACCCCCAGGTTGGGAAGCCTGATGTGGGGCTCAGAACCCTCACTCCAGTGGGTGAACTTCTGTGGTATAAGTGTTCTCCAGTTTGTGAGTCACCCACCCAGCAGTTATGGGATTTGACTTTATTGTGATTGTGCCCCTATTGTTCAGCAGTTAGTTGTGATTCCATTGCTCTCACAAGTGGGGGTGAGTGCACATCTTTCTACTCCACCATCTTGAATCAATCTCCCCTTCTAGAGTGTTTTTTATTTCAGATATTGAATTGTCTATTTTTGATTGGGTCTATTTATGTTTTCTAGTTCCCTGTTAAAAGGATCTGTGTTTAGATCAATTATTTTGCCTAATTCAGTTAACATTTTTATTTACTTTTATCTGATAAATTATTTATTTTTGTTTCTTTATGTATTTTTCACAGTTTTCCTCTTGATATTTCATTTGAGATTAGTTCCTCTGCCTTTTCATTTTACTTAACTTTCTCTCCTCCTATGAATTTAGATGAAACAGTTAACTATTGTGGTTTTGAAATGTGTTCTTATGTGGGAACATCCCTATGCAGGCTGTGTGTGCCCAGTGTCTTTGGTTGGAGAGCTGGATTTGATGTGAATCCAATCACGTCTTTCCTCAGGGTGTGCTGGCAGCTATCAACTTGAAAGGGGGTGTGGCTGGAGATGAAGTGATAGAACCAGTGCAGGGTGTGAAGTGGGGCTTCCTATCTGCTCAGTGGCCATCACCACCCTGTCAGGGGCTGGGTCTGCTCGCAAGTTGCTGGTGCAGAAGCCCTAAGGGTCAGGTCTGAGTTGGCTCTGTTTCCTTCAAGTGTGTGTTTTTCCTTCCCTCAGCAGTGGGACATTTGCCCCAAAGGAGAGGAGTGCTGAGGCAAGTGAGATTTGTGTGCCTAGAGTTTCAGTGGATGTTCTGGCTGCATAGATGTCTGTGCCTCTGCTCAGATGCAGTTCACTGTCACATATTTTCCCCAATCATGGTCATCCCAGATCTAGTGTTGTGCTCTGACTTGGAGTTTGCAGAGCTGGGACATTTGCTTGGTTTGGGCTTGGGAACCCAGTGACATGGTCACAGGAATCCCAGCAGTTTCTAGGGCAGGCCTCCCTCCACCTTGCCTGGGGTCAAGCCAGCACCTGCATGCTCCTCACAAGTAGAGTCTAGGTTTCTCTAACCTTTCTATCTTTCCCAATAATTCTCCAACCAGCCAATGGGGCTTATCTCCTATGTGTGAGACCCCAGAACTGAGACACCCATTCTATGGCTCTTTCAGAGTGGTGTCCACCCACGCCATTCCCCTTTTTCCTTTGAGTCCCATCCCAGGGGCACAGATCCCAACCCAGTCACTTCCCCCCTGCCCACCCAATTACATGTGTATGTTTATTACAGCCTTGGTTGTACAGGAGTCCTTCTGACAGTTTCCAGTTAGTTTTCATTGAGAATTGGTCCAGATGTCGATTTATTTTTGATGTGTTGGTGAGGGGAGGTGAGCTCCACATCCTCATACTCTGCCATCTTGATCTCTCCCGATAGAACTTTCACTACCTTTCTAATAATATCTATGTTTACTCAGATGGTTTTTCTTTTACTATTTCTTCTTATGTGAATTTTATTAATTTTCTTTCTGTGAAATCATCAGTAATATTCCCTTAATGCTTACACCCCTTTTATATCTATAGTTATTACATGTGCTTTATTTCTAATATTGAAAGATGTTAAGCTTTTCAAAGTTTTATTTCCAAGAACAAGTTTTTAACATTATTTATCCATTTTACTATCTTTCTGGTTATTTCATTACATATTTCTTTATGTCTTTTATTCTAGTTTCATTTGTTTTTTATTGATATTGATTTTATAATGTATTACGTTAATGTTTAGTTAATTTATTTTCAGTTTAAAACACCATGTAAATTTCAAATTTTAGGTGTGTCTCATATGTTATGATAATGGTTCTCTTTTTCATGTGTTTACAGATAATTTGTAATTTTTGTTTTTATTTGCTTGCTGATCAGGGGCTATTGGGAATAAATTGTTTATTAATTTTCATATATTTCAAGTTGTTTTTATTAATTTTAAATGTTACTGTGATTAAGGGAATATAATTTCTAAAAGTTTTACTTTGCTGAATTGATTAAACTTTTTAATGGATAAACACATTAATTTCTGTAAGTATTCCAGGATTATAAGAAAAATGTATGTTTTCTTTTGTAGGATAAAAAATTTTGTATAAGTGAGCTTATTGCATATATTTTCAAATCCTTATATTCTTATTTGTTGATTGCTTGATCTCTCTCTCTCTAGCTTATGTTTCACATATATAAAGTTAATGTCCATCTTTTTTCTGTTTAATGCTATTTGACCATGGAATCAACTTTTTATGATAATAATGGTAACACTTCTGCTGTCTTTTCATTTATATTCACTTGTAATATCATAGACCATTTTAAAATTTTAAACACTTTTCCACTTGGTTTTAGATATATTTCTTGAAAACAGCATATGTTTTGATATGGATTTTAACTACACCTGACTTTTTTTTTTTAAAAATATGTCAATTAGGCATTTCACATTTAATGCAATAGCTGATATATTTGGTTTTCTTCCTTCAGTCTTATTTTGTATTTGCTATTTATTTTGTTGTTGTTGTTTTCCTCTGTTCTTATTTTTGCTTAATTGATCAAGATTTTGTTCATTACTTCTTCTTCCTTGTTAAATTTGACATTCTACTATACTTTTTAATTCTGCAGGTGGTTACATTTCTATTCTTAAAAGTGATTTTCAAACGAACCTTAAGGCACTAGTTTTAAAAAATTAGTTCTAGGCTATAATATTTTATTTTATATGTTTCTTTTCTGTTTTAGAAATCCTATTAAACTTGTATGCTATAAATTCTCAATTACATAAGAAGCACTAGTCTAAATTTTTAATACTGTAAGAAATACATTTATCACTAATTTTTCTTTACATTGCTCTTTCCCCTCTATTGATTTCTCTGTTCTAACTAAATTAGCATTTGTAACACTTTCTCACATATTTTCTTAGATTAGGGTTCATGCTGTTAATGATATATGAATGCTCGTGTGTTCTTAAAATATTTTTTTTCCTTTACAGATGAATACAATTTGGCTGGGTATTACAGTTTTTGATTATAAAACTTTTCTCTCAGTGGTTTGTGGATCATTTCCATTGTCCTCTAACCTTCAATCTCATCTCGCAGCTCTGAAGTCCTATAGGTACATTATAGGTAATGGCCTGATTTTATTTCCTTTGTAAGTAGGCTTTTATTTCCTTTGGTAAGCTTGTAATATTTTCTTTTATCCTTATATTCAGAAATTTCACTATGACATATCTATATTATTTTTCTCATAAATCTTACCTGTTATTCAGTGAAAAATTTCAACCTACTCTCAGGTCTTTCTTCAGCTTGGAATAATCTTTTACTCTATGTTTAATCATCACTCCTCCTCCATTTATTTCTTTATTTCCTTTTGGAAATTTAATTATTCAGGTACTTGATATCCTGTACCTGTCCTTTGAGACTCTTATTTACTTTTTAGTGTGTGTGCATGTGTCTGAGCTAGAGAGAGAGATTGGAAATTTTGTTTTTTATTTATGTTGATTCTTTTGTGCTTTGGGGACTCAAGGGGAAGAAGCAGAGTACTAGGTTTACTTCTCTATGGGGGCTACAGTGAAATAAGTGAAATTTAGGACTTTTGGATTCCCTGAGGAAGTTTGTTTGCTGAGGCTCATGAGTCTCTTCCAGTAAGTGATGAACTTACAAATTCTTTGGCTTACTTTGATACGCTTAGAGATTTCCAATATTTTTACCCTAGTAAACCTGTAGGAGACCTGCGTTGGTGAGGCAAATGGATTTTTTTCCTCTGATTAGGAAAGGTCTGTTACTTGAACTTGGAGAGGCCTGAGAATAGGATATTGTTTTCAGACCCTCACCTGAGACAGTGGTTTGTCATGTGTATTTAGTCAGATCACAGGTGTAGCAACTGCTCTACCTTCAACCACTTACTTGTGTAGTGCAGCATGAGTGTGCCCAGTAACCTGATTTATATGGGTAATAAAAGAACACAAATCCATTAGCTGGCAAAGAGAACAAAACTGCAACCCACTTGAGTACTCGGACACTTGAGGGAGAAAGGCAAAGCTCAACATAGAGCAAATGCTTCCACTGAAGGTGGAAAAGAGACATGAGAATTTTAACAACAACAACAATAATGCAAGAACAATTCTAGAAACACTTAAGAGCACACATACATAAAAATAAATGTTTTATGGAACAAAAACAATCTTTTAGTTAAAAAGATCAATCAAATATATATCCATTTGTCTTTAGGTAGTCATTCAAATCTGTTAAAGTGTTTCTTATGCAACTAAATGGCTAGACCTATGTGATGTACTACTCACAGATAAATTCTCTTCTCTTTGTCTAGTCCTGTCAGAGCAGATGTAAATTTTAACTATATTCTGGTGTAAACTTATGTATATTTTCATGTTCTTCTCATCACAGTTCTTCATTTTGTGTATAAGAGAATGTTAAGTGACCAGTGTATTGGCCATATTTAACCTTTAATCTTAATGGGGTAATAAGAACAGTGCTAGAAAGGAGAATGGTTTCTTTTTTTTTTCATAGACATATGCTATGTGGAAATAATACTAAAGAAACTTTAAATGTCATGCACATATGTTTCCATCTCCATTGTTTTTAAAGTCAGTGAAATGATTGTTTGATAGTAAATAGAAAAACAATCAGTTGATTCAATTATTTTCCATGGCATTTGTCATATTATTCAATTGAAGGGCAAAGTTTAATCTATTTTGTAACATAATTGAGATTAAATTCCTTCCTGCTTAAAACCTGAATGAGCCAGATGGGAGCCTATATTGATAATATTACCTATAAAATTATAAACTTGGTTTTACTTTTGTTTTTTTTAGATTTTGCCTGTTTGATCTACTTATGGGTGTTTAGATAAATAGCATATGGAAAAATATACTTCAAACATATATTTTTAAAAAAATTGGTTCCCCTCATTCTGCATAAGTGAATAGCAACATTATTTTTGAATGCATTAAGGTAACTATATTAAAATTTATTTATGTGCTGTATGAGGAATTTTTTGACTTGTGCCATCTGTTATACATTTCATTTATATTTTTCACTTTATGCAAAAGTATTTTTAGATATTTTATGCAAAAATATGTTCTCATCACAACCTTTCCATATGTTTTTCCTACCTATTTCTATTGGCATGTCTTTCCTTTTCAGTTATTAGATACAAAGTGATAAGTGCACGCTGATTTGTACCTGGTATCTTCTGAGAAATTACTGAGTATATGCTTCTATGAATCATTCCTTACTCTTTTACTTGTTCTGTTTAATTAAAAACTATTGATGTACTGCCAGCTGTGGGTCAGGCACTGTGCTAGGAAATAAAAAAGACACAGAGTTCCTACCTTCATGGAGCTTATATTCTAGTGTAGAATGGTAACTTGTAAGAATCTAAACATAGTGCTATTTAATCAGATTTATAAGTGCTAAAAAGTAGATGGTTGTAAGAAATAAACACACATTTAGAACATTACCCCTATAAACAAGGAAGTATATTAGATTGTGGGTAATCAAAATTACATATGATGCAGTCCAAAATATCAAGGACTTTTCGAGTCTAATGTGGAAGACAGACAAATAACAGGCAATGCAAATAGGTGTCATAAGTGCTCTGGGAACACATAGGAGGACCACCTAGTCCCATCTTTGGAGTTCAAGGAAGGCTTCTTAGAGAAGGAGATATCTAAGTTGAGTGTCCTGAAGTAAGATTAGTAGATAGGTGAGGATGGGAAAGGGGGTGGTGGAATTTTTCTGGGGCCTAGAATCTAGGCAGTGAAGACAGAGGCCAGAGAGAGAATAAATAATTGGGGACAAAAGTAGTTAATTATGATTAGAGCATTACATTTTGTCTAATTTTTAATATACAGTAATGTGTTTCCAAAGGAGTAGAGGGTTAATAGCTTTCTACTTGTGTTGAATGAGTTCATGTAGTGTTAGGAGTTTAAACGTTGGAGCAAGATTCTCTGAGTTTGAAAACCATCCCTTCCTGGCTGTGTGACCTTGTGTAAGTGACTTAATCTCTCTGTACCTCATTTTCCTTATCTGTAATTTGATGATAACAATACCTTCCACATATGCTTCTCATGAGAATCATACATCTCTATGTTAAAAGTGCTTAGAAGAATGTTTGGTACATAGGCAGTACTGAATATGTATTAGCTATTATTATTTTTATTAACAGATATACATATTAATGGACAACAGGCAAGGATGATCTAGTGTAAGGCATTGTGATGGGACAGAAAGTGTATGGACTCAATATTCAAAAGACATGGCATATAGTCTTGGCTTTATCATTTACTACTTGCTGTATGACCAGGAAAGTTACTTAACCTCTTTGAGCCTTAGTTTCCTCATTTATAAAAAGGAAATAATGATATCTCACCTTTCTCACTAAATCAATATAAAAATGATAGTTGTTGCTGTTGTTGTTAGCAATATTAATTACAGAGGAGGAATATCCAAATTTGGGTAGATATTATTTATCATAAAGAACAGCTATTAACCTGGGCCCCCTTAATATTTGTATTGGGGATCATTTTTAGTTATAAATGTGATCCTTTGTCCTTATGAGAATTATCACCCTGTAAACATAGCATAGGATGAGCTAGTTTAAAATACCATCAACTTCATATACAGGTAAAATATGAGTTCAATAATCCTTAATATAGGTAATAAGAAAAACCTTATTTAAACATATTAATTTGTTTAATAAAATATTATAGATATTTTATATTATAACATTATAAATATAGTTCTAATAATTAGCTTATATTTTAAATTTGTAGACTTTCAGTTTACATCAGCTTTCATCCTGAGATGGGTCAGAAGTATCTCCTTTGTCTGCTGAGATTCTCTTGTAGAACTTACAACATGTCATGTTTTCATTTACCATTTGTCTTTACTATTGTGTAGTACACTTAAGGAAAGGAAAGGTGCCATATTTCTTAGTGAATCTCTATAATATCTAACCAAACTCTTTGAATATAACATCTACATAAATGTTTATTGAATGAATGAATGAAGAGTATGCATGGATTTTCAACTGTCTGTTCTCATCAATGTTATAAAATACTGACAATCATACCTCAGGCTTCTTCTTGTATTTGTGTATATAGTGACTATGAAATTGAACACAAATTTTGGAATAAAAATATGATTGACTCTCCTCCTGTTCCCTACTGTCCTGTTAGTTAACTCCTGCTTATCCTTCATATCTCATTCTAAATGTCTGTTTATTAGTGCTGCTCTTCTCTAGATCCCTAGAGTAGGTCATTCTCCTTTGTCACATGCATTCACAATACTTTATTTCTCCTTTGTTTCACCTATTACTATTGTAATGAAATAATTAAGGTGCATCTATTTGCTTAATGTCTCTCTTACTTGCTAGGCCATAAACTTCATTAGGAGGCTGTCTTGTGTTTCTCTGGTGCAGCACTGTATACCTATCTCCTTGAATGATGGTTTATATAGGTGCTCAATAAATATTGGTTGAGTGAATGTATCAATACAGTGTCAATGTCTGTGTAGTCCAGTATATTACATACTTTTCTATGTGGTGGTTACAACTTCGTTATGATACAATGTTTGTCTAAAATTCAGATAGATTTAATAAAATGATAATCAAAAATATAATGCTGTAGGGTATACGTCACCAGTGGAGTTCTCCAAGAACCAGACTCTGAAATGGACAATTGCTTGCAGAAAGTTCATTGGGTTGTACTTCCTGAGTCAATACCTGTGAGTGAGTAAAGGAAGAAGGGTTGGGAAGAGAGGGAATTTAAGCTGTAAGGAAGTCACAACAAAGACCTCAGCTCATTCCCTGGGGAGCTCTGTAGCTGGGAAAACCCTTCAGATTTGTCCTGAACTGTGGCAAGGAAACCAGATCTTTGTACTCATGCATCAATTAATCATTGAATATATGGACTATACCTCAAGGGGTTGTTGCTCTTTAGTGAGGTAGCCCTCTTAAGCTGAGGGTACATGCTAGCAGATAATACTCAGCTGTGATCTTTCAACCTTCTCAAAGTATGAGTGCATCAGTCCCAAACTGGGGGAGGGGTGTAATCTGAGAAACACATTATAGTGCCCATTACACTCTAATCTTGTCACATGGATCTATTTACTTCATTTAAGTTTGAGATGCAGCTCCTTCTGCATTCTAGTGGGCTTATTGTATGAGGGGAACATTACAAGATGAAGGTGTGCTAAACAAAATACAGCCTCCACCACAGCAGCTGGTCTTGACGCCACAACTGTTATTCATTTTCCTCCATTATTATTCATTTTAGATGTCTTTTATCTAGTGCCTCTGCTGGTCTACATGACTTCCTCATGGGTGACTCAAACCCTCATTCATGAGGGGTCTGGACTTCTACTCACCATGTCCCTTCTGAAGCTATAACTGCTTTGTTTGTTCATTTACCTTCAAAATTAGGAAAAAGTATTCCAAGAAATAATCAAATGGGTCACCTGAGTGCAAACATATTATTCCATGCCCTCACTGAGTAATGGCATCCATACTCCCTCCTTGATGATCAGGGTCAATTACCCTGCAATGATGGTGACTCCTTTCCTTGTCTGCTGTTCTCTTGGTAGAATGAGTGCAAAGTAAGAGAGTAGCAAGGATAGTTTGAAATTTAAATGGGAATTTTGCTTTGTCTCTTGGTAGATACATTTACATCTTAAAGCCAAGACTCCTAAACCTACAGAGCTCAAAATTGTCATTTAGGGAAACATAGATTCTACAAATTGGTCACTGAAAGTGTCAGTAAGCAAGTTCACTCCCGTTTTTTCTCATCTTCATCCTTGGATGTATATATTCCACCAATCTGGGACACCAGCCCATTTAAGGGTCATTAATTTAGAATATTCCCTGTGTCCTGGAATATGGCACTACCCTTTTCTCACAGGATAATATCTCTAAACGAGTGCCTTAGCTGTGCCTTTAACAGATTATTTCATTGCTCTATCAGACCAGCAGCTTCGGGGTGGTGTAGCATGTAATTAGAACCAGGTACCCACTACTGTACTTTGTTTGATTTAAAGTGGGCCAGTCTCTTGGTTTGATGCCACATTAGGTAATATTCAATATCAGTGAAACACTCAGTAAGCCTTTGCTTCAGGCTTTGTATGTAGTTAAGGCAAACATTTACCCAGTCAAGATGAATTAATATTTAATGTATTCAAGTTACTACTAAGTGGATGGTTGGTCTCCTCAAGGAATAGGGCCATATCAGTGATTTGAAAATAGTGTTTATTGCTGGCAGGTTGGATATTTGGGAGATACAGTTGTAATATCATCTTTGGTGTATGCCAGCTTATGCTGGTGGCCACCATATGTACCCTGTTCTTTTTTTTTTCTGGTTTTCATCCAGCCCTAAGTCTATTTTTTTAATTGGGGTATAGTTGATTTACAATATTATATTAGTTTCAGGTATACAACATAGTGATTCAAAACTTTTATGTATTGCACTCCATTTATAGTTATAAAATATGGGCTATATTCACTGTGCTGTACAATATATCCTTGTACCTTATTTTATACATAGTAATTTGTACCTCTTAAAGTCCTACCCCTATCTTGCCCTTCCCCCTTCCCTCTCCCCACTGGTAACCACCAGTTTGTTCTCTATATCTGTGAGTCTGTTTGTTTGTTTTATTCATTTTTTGTTTTATTGTTTAGATTCCACATATAAATGAGAACATACAGTATTCCTCTTTCTCTGGGTCCAGGTCCATTTACATTGTTGAGAATGACAGAATTTTATTCTTCTTTTATGGATCAGTAATATCCATTGTATATATATGTATCATATGTTCTTTATCAGTTAATCTGTTGGTGGACAAATTGCTTCCATGTCTTGACTATTGTGAATAGTGCTGCTATGAACATTGTGGTGTATGTATCTTATAAAATTAGTGTTTTCATTTTCTTCAGATATACAATGGGTACTCTGTTCTTCTGCACATCGTGCCAGTACTATGTGCGTGATGACAGATACTTGTTGCTGTCAACTGGATGAATCATTCTATTTGGTTGTTTAGTGACACTTTTGTGATGGGTGCATTCTAAAGGATATCACCATGAGATATAAACATCTTCACAGTTTGTTCCTATTCCCATAGGACCAACCACATGATTCTTCCCCAAGCCACCTTATCCTTGATCTTCCAGTCTTCCTTCTTTCAGGCTCCCAACCAACTACCCACAACACTAGCTATTGTCTATGAATCTGAACAACTTCTAATCTCAGGCCACTTCTATTTCTACAAGTGGATAACCCAGTGTACTGACTAACATTCTGGACAATTTGGGATTTTCCCAATTCTGGATTGGGATAATTTCTTCCACATGGCTTTCTTTCATCCCTGAGTGGGCTTGTAGTATAGCCATAGTCCACTTTCTTCTTGCACCCACATGCCAAACCAACCCATCTATAAACCGAACTCAGTCTTTCTCCTCCTTTACCAGCTGGTTGAATGTGACCCACCTCTCCCAGTATCCATTAAGCATAAGCTGAAGGAGAGGTTCTAGGGTTACAGTGGCAGATGATATGGGGGTATAGGCCACATAAGAATCTATTTTGTAATTGATTCTCCTGTTGGAATTTGCCATACCTCTGCATGGCCACTTTACTATTGCAAACATTTAAATACAATAGAGTCTATGGATCACAGTAGTTGCTTACACTGCCATCTGACGTTGCTACAGAGTTCTTTCTTGCTCTGAAGTCCATCCAAAACTGACAGAGTTTTGTGTCACCCATTACATGGGTCAGAATAGTATTCCCAAATATGTAATATGCTTTCCACAGAACCTGTAGAGGCCTAGCAGGATTCGTTCTTCCTTCTTAGTAGTTAGAAATGTGGGTTGCAATAATTTGTCCTTTATATTGGGAGGATATCCTGTCATGCTCCAGACCACTAGGCCCTTCATTATTCACTGATGTGGTTGGCCCTTGAACCTTTGTATATCCCCCATGTTCTGAAATGCATGCTTCCTACAAAGGTCTCTAAAGTACTTTTCACTTCTTGCTACCTCAGTCTGATTAACATCATATCATGATATGTTGGATCAGTAGGATGTCATGCAGCATATTCAGATTGTCCAGGTATCTTTAGACTATTTTATGACAGGGAGCAGGAGAGTTAACACAGCCATAAGGCAAGACTATAATTGTACACCGTGGTCCATCCCAAATGAATGAGATCTGTTTCTATCCTAATTTCTGATTAGGATTGAAAAGAACACATTTGCCATATCTATAACTACAGGCCGGGTACTTGACGGCCTTGTTAACCTGCTCTATCAACAATATCACAGCTGGCACAGTAGCTGGAAATGGAGCTAATACATAGTTGAGTTTGTCATAGTCCTCTGTCATCTTTTAGGATCCAATTGTTTTTTGTATGGGCTAAACTCAGATTAGTGAATTAAATACAGATATAATGGGGATCACCACCCCTTTATCCTTTAGTTCTGTATAGTTGGCATTAATTTGTACCACTCCCCAGGAGACAACATTTTTCATTTTTACTATCTTGTATTGTATGGGAAGTAGACAGTTTGAGAGACTTTCAACTGGCATTCTCTACTAAAAGAGTTTTAACCCAAGGAAACAATATGGAGCTACCTGCCAACTACCAAGTATATCCATTCCAATTATACATTCATGGATCATGAAAATGACCACTGGCTGGTTGTGAACCCAGTAGACTCACTGTGAACCAGACCTAGACCAAGATTCCTCCATTTATTACCTGCTCACATATACCCCCACTCCATTTGGGGGCCATAAATGACACCTTGTGTCCCTGAGTATCAATGTTAATTCAGACCCTGTGCCCAACAGTCCTCAAAATGTTTGGTGTTCCTCTATGCATAGTATACTCTTATATAAGAAAGTGGTCATAGGTTTCTTTGAGGAATGATTGACAGAATCATTGCTATATGCTTGCCACATTGCAAGTTTCTTCCTCATGGAGACCTGGCCTCTTCTTCAGACAATGGGTTACAGGCTCAGTCTAGAAACTAGACAAATGATCATGACATTTTTGAGGCAGCTGCCCTCAGTAAACCTTGACTTCTTTCAACTTCATAGTTTGAGCTCTATTGTTTTAACCATCTCCATTGCTCTCTGAAGATCACACTCCCCTCCCATACTGCTATGACCCTGCTGCTTATAGTAAGGGTCTTTCTCTCACCAGGAAGTTCTTTATTGTTTGATTAATGATGTCTCTTCCAGGCCCTTCATGGAACACAATTATCTGGTGGTTTTCTAGCCTTACCTGATATATCTACTCTAACATGATTAATTCTCTAAGCCTTTTTTTTCTTTTTTTCTCTAAGCCTTTTGATCTATTATTTCATGTTCTTCCATGGCTGTTTTGCCATTTCTACTTTACTTAGTGAGGTTAATTTTTTTCTCTACATTTCTAAGAGCCATTCTCGTAACCTGGTAGTATCATCTATTGTGAATCCTTTTTACAGATCAGGTGTTAGCAAACTTTTTTTTGTAAAGGGTCAGATAGTGAATATTTTAGGCTTTTCAAACCATATAGTCTCTGGTTAAAGAAAGCTTTCTCTATAGAAACAGGAGTGGGCTGTACTTTGCTGACCATCATTATAAACTATATTCTGGGGTACTCTCATATTGATATTCTCTCATACTGATAAATTCTCTCTCATCCAAATTTATCTTTCATCTTCCTTGAGCCAGTATCCTCAGAATCCTTGATCCAGTATCCTCAGAATCCAGGGCTATGTATTCTGGCCTGGCCACTACCAGTATATGCTGCCTAGGTACCACAGCTCCTTTGGGGTATATGCTCTGCTTTCTCCTAGCCAGCACAACATTTCTCTGGCAAAATTATGTTGTAATTTAACACTAATAATTGGCATAATTGACAACAGGAGAGATATGAGAATGAGTATTTTAGTCCTGATGAGGGGAAATCTTAATGGCACACCGCATCATCTGCTATAATTCAATATCTTTCTAGTCATGTTAGTATGAGGCTGAGTAACTACAAATGCACATGGATAAACAGCTATGAATAAAACCAAATTTAAGCATTCAGCCTACAAACCTCACTTTGGTATATAAATTCACCAAATTTGTTGTGTACATAAATGTGTTGTTGGAAGATGACTGTATCTTCATTACTATTTCTGAAATATGTAGTGCCCGTCTTATTCAAAACAAGACCAGGCTTATTTAAAACAGTAAAGCAAGGAAAATAACACTAGTACCCTAATTTCTGCAACTTTTCCCTATCTTGAGAATAGGAAATCCCTATCCCATCCTTCCCCACACCTTAATATCAGGTATCCAGTTTCATGTATGCTGCCTTTTCTTTTTTCTCACAATAAGGAATTTGATCCATAGAGCTTCACTGAGATTTACCAGACTGATAAGCCTTCTTTCCTTCCAAACATATTTAATATATTTGAGTCCTACTTTGTGATGTTTTTTCATGTGCTAGGACTACAACATTGAGCAAATATAGAAAATCCCTACCATATTAAATCTTACATTCTAGTGTATATGTGGGTGATATAAGTTGTAAAATAAAATATTTCAGAGAACAAAATGTCTTATAAACCAAATGGAAATAGTGACTGGAGGTAGAGGTCAACTTTAGTTAGACTTGTTAAGTAAGGCTTATTAGCTAAAGCCTGAATGGTGCTAAGGAGCTGGTCAAATGAAATTCTGAGATTTTTTTCCAGGAAGTAGGGTAGAAGGACAAAAGTCCCTGATGCTGGAATGTTTTGAGCATATTTAAGGCCTATGAGAAGGTCATTTGGTTAGAGTGAAGAAAGTAAGATGGAGGAACATAAGAAATGAAGCTAGAAAGACAGGAGCCAGATCACGTTAAACCTTGTTAATAAAGAGTTTGAAATTTATTATAATTATAATAAGAAGCCTTTGAAAGATTTTTCCATGGAAATAATATCAGAATATCATTTGAAAAGATTATTGTTTCTACTGTGTAGAGAATCAAAGCAATAGTAGAAGCAGAGTACTGGGAAGATGCCATTGTAGTCTCAGTGAGAGATTTTGGGACCCTCCAACTAGGATGGTAGCATTTTCAGGAATATTTTCACTGTCAATAGGGATTGAAGCTGTAAGTATGTTGGATAAAGCAATAAGGGTATAATATAAAGAACTAGCCACTGGTGGATGGACATATATTTTGTTTAACAGAAAATACCCAATCCCATGCAATCTCACCACAGAGGTAGCTAGACAATGGGCCAGAGCATATACACAACTTTGAGACATTAAAACAAAAGCATGAACCTAAAAGATTCTGAAAATATATTGGTGGTGACTTTTTCTTACTCTTTAGAAGGAATTCATGTCAGATTTGGAGTAAGAACATTGTATTACAAAATATTTGTAGTATCATAATTAGAACCAACATAGGGTAACCAACTTCCTACTCGGTGAAATGAAGTTCACCCCTTGAAAATTATTAAAATTTTATGAAAAAAACTTTCCAAATATTTTCTCAAAATGCAAATATCTATAATTTTTAAGTACTGTTCTTGTTATGATTTAAAAATCCTAAACTTTTCATTTTTTGAACTCCTAAAATCATCAAAGTTTGACTAAATTTCTAAAGGAACTTGTTATGTCATATTACATGTCCAAAACTATAATTTAATATGTTTTCTCTAGATGTACTATTTATTGTTACCAGCCAGCATTTTATGTTGAGTTCAGATAAATATGTATACTGTGGAATCTTGGTTAATGTTCTAGAAATTTGCTGCAAAATGACTCTGGGAGTTACTAGGATTCCAAATTTAAATATATATATATATATATTTATAGATTTTCTGGTACAAAAGTACCTGTAAAAGTGGCTAAATACCTAAGGCAAGAAAAAAAAGTTTGGTCTAATTAAACTAAAGTCGTGGCCAACCTAGAATACCAAGAATTTAAGAACATTTGAGGAAAGTGACTATGGAAAGTTGAAACAAAGTGTGAGGTTAATATTTGGGAGCAATACTGTGTTAGTTTCTGTTACACAATAAAGTGAATCAGCCATATGTATACATATATACCCATACCCACTCCCTCTTGAGGCTCTCTCTCCCACACTCCCTAACCCACCCCTCTAGGTGGTTACAAAACACTGAGCCGATCTTCCTGTGCTATGCTGCTGCTTCCCATCAGCCAACTATTTTACATTTGGTACTGTATATATGTCGATGATACTCTCACTTCACCCCAGCTTCCCCCTCCCACCCCATGTCCTCAAGCCCATTCTCTATGTCTACCTCTTTATTCCTGCCCTGCAACTAGGTTCATCAGTACTGTTTTGGTTTTTTTTTAGATTCCAAATATATGCATTAGTATATGGTATTTGTTTTACTCTTTCTGACTTACTTCACTCTGTATGACAAACTAATTCCATCCACCTCACTACAAACAACTCTATTTCGTTCCTTTTTATGGCTGAGTAATATTCCATTGTATAAATGTGCCACATCTTCTTTATCCATTCATCTGTCGATGGACATTTAGGTTGGTTCCATGTCTTGGCTATTGTAAATAGTGCTGCAATGAACATTGTGGTACATGTCTCTTTTTGAATTATGGTTTTCTCCAGGTATATGTCCAGTAGTGGGATTGCTGAGTCATATGGTAGTTCTATTTTTAGTTTTTACGGAACCTTCATACAGTTTTGCATAGTGGTTGTATCAATTTACATTCCCACCAACAGTGCAGGAGGGTTCCCATTTCTCCACACCCTTTCCAGCATTTAATGTTTCTAGATTTTTTGATAACAGCCATTCTGACTGGTGTGAGGTGATAGCTCGTTGTACTTTGATTTGAATTTCTCTAACAATTAGGGTTGTTAAGCAACTTTTCATGTGCCTCTTGGCCATCTGTATGTCTTCCTTGGTGAAATGTCTATTTAGGTCTTCCACCCATTTTTTAACTGGATTGTTTGCTTTTTTGATATTGAGCTCCATGTGTTGTTTGTATATTTTGGAGATTAATCCTTTGTTCTTTCATTTGCAAATATTTTCTCCTATTTTGAGGGGTGTCTTTTTATTTTGTTTATGGTTTCCTTTGCTGTGCAAAACCTTTTAAGTTTCATTAAGTCTCATCTGTTTATTTTTGTTTTTATTTCCATTACTCTATGAGGTGGGTCAAAAAAGATCTTGCTGTGGTTTATGTCAAAAAGTGTTTTTCCTATGTTTTCCTGTAAGAGTTTTATACCGTCTGGTCTTACATTTAATTCTTTAACCCATCTGGAGTTTATTTTTGTGTGTGGTGCTAGGTAGTGTTCTAATTTCATTCTTTTACATATAGCTGTCCAGTTTTCCCAGCACCACTTACTAAAGAGGCTGTCTTTTCTCCATTGTATGTTCTTGCCTCCCTGTCATAAATTAGGTGCCAATATGCTCATGGGTTTATCTCTGGTCATTCTATCGTGTACCATTGATCTATATTTCTGTTTCTGTGCCAGTATCATACTGTCTTGATTACTGTAGCTTTGTAGTATAGTTTGAAGTCAGGAACCTGATTCCTCCAACTCCATTTTTCTTTCTCAAGATTGCTTTGGTTATTCAGGGTCTTTTGTGTTTCCATATGAATTGTAAAATTTTTGTTCGAATTCTGCGAAGAATGCCATTGGTAGCTCAATAGGGATTGCATTGAATCTGTAGATTTCTTTCTTTGGGTAGTATAGTCATTTTCACAATATTCTTACAGTCCAAGAACATGGTACATTTCTCCATCTGTTTATGTCATCTTTGATTTCTTTCATCAGTGTTTTGTAGTTTTCTGAGTGCAAGCCTTTTGCCTCCTTAGGCAGGTTTGTTCCTAGTTATTTTATTCTTTTTGTTGCAATGGGAGTGTTTCCTTAATTTCTCTTTTTAATTTTTCATTGTTGATGTATAGGAATGCCAGAGATTTCTGTGCATTAATTTTGTATCCTGCAACCTTTCCAAATTTATTGATTAGTCCTAGTAGTTTGCTGGTGGCATTTTCCACATTTTCTATGTATAGTATCATGTCATCAGCAAACAGAGACAGTTTTATTTCTTCTTTTTCAATTTGGATTCCTTTTATTTCTTTTTCTTCTCTGATTGCTGTGGTTAGGACTTCCAAAACTATGTTGAATAAGAGTAGTGAGAGTGGACATCCTTCTCTTTTTCCTGATCTTAGTGGAAATGCTTTCAGTTTTTCACAATTGAATATGATGCCTGCTGTGTGTTTGTCATATATGGCCTTTATTATGTTGAGGTAGGTTCCCTCTATGCCCATTTTCTGGAGAATTTTTTTTTCATAAATGGGAGTTGAATTTTGTCAAAAGTTTTTCTGCATCTATTGAGATGATTATATGTTTTTTATTCTTTAATATGTTAATGTGGTGTATCACATTGATTGATTTGCATATATTGAAGTATCCTTGCATCCCTGGGATAAATCCAACTTGATCATGGTATATGATCCTTTTAATGTGTTGTTAGATTCTTTTTGCTAGTATTTTGTTGAGGATTTTTGCATCTATGTGCATCAGTGATATAGGTCTATAATTTTCTTTTATTGTGATATATTTTTCTGTTTTTGGCATCAGGGTGACAGTGGCTTCATAGAATGAATTTGGGAGTGTTTCTTCCTCTGCAATTTTTTGGAAGAGTTTGAGAAGGGTCAGTGTTAGCTCTTCTCTAAATATTTGATAGAATTCACGTGTGAAGGCATCTGGTCCTGGACTTTAGTTTGTTGGAAGATTTTTAATTACAGTTTCAATTTCATTACTTATGATAGGTCTGTTTGTATTTTCTAATTCTTCCTGGTTCAGTCTTTGAAAATTGTACCTTTCTAAGAATGTGTCCACTTCTTCCTGGTTGTCCATTTTATTGGCATACAGTTGCTTGTAGTAGTCTCTTATAGTCCATTGTATTTCTGCAGTGTCCTTTGTGATTTCTTCTTTTTCATTCCAATTTTATTGATTTGCCTCCTCTCCCTTTTTCTCTTGATGAGTCTGACTAAGAGTTTATCAATTTTGTTTATCTTCTCAAAGAACCAGCTTTAGTTTTATTGATTTTTGCTATTGTTTTCTTCATTTCTATTTCATTTATTTCTGCTCTGATCTTTATGATTTCTTTCCTTCTACTGACTTTGTGTTTTCTTTGTTCTTCTTTCTCTAGTTGTTTTAAGTGCAGTGTTAGATCGTTTGAGATTTTTCTTGTTTATTGAGGTGACATTGAATTGCTATTAATTTCCCTGTTAGAGCTGCTTTTGCTGCATCCCATAGGTTTCAGGTCATCATGTTTTTGTTGTCATTTTTTTTCTATGTTTTTTAAAAATTTCTTCTTTGATTTCTTTTTTTTTTCTTTTTTCTTTCTTTTTTTTTTTTTTGCGGTACATGGGCTTCTCACTGCTGTGGCCTCTCCCATTGTGGAGCACAGGCTCCGGATGTGGAGGTCAGCGGCCATGGCTCACGGGCCCAGCCGCTCCGTGGCATGTGGGATCTTCCTGGACCGGGGCACGAACCCATGTCCCCTGCATTGGCAGGTGGACTCCCAACCACTGCGCCACCAGGGAAGCCCATCTTTGATTTCTTCAGTGATCTCTTGGTTATTTAGTAGTGCACTGTTTAGCCTCCATGTATTTGTGTGTTTTACAGTTTTTTTCCTGTAATTGATTTATAATCTCATAGCATTGTGGTCAGAAAAAAACGCTTGATATGATTTCAATTTTCTTAAATGTTCCAAGGCTTGACTTGTGACCCAAAATGTGATCTATCCTGGGGAATGTTCCATGAGCACTTGAGAAGGAAGTGCATTCTACTGCTTTTGGGTGGAATATTCTATAAAGATCGACTATATCTATCTGGTTTATTGTTTCATATAAAGCTTGTGTTTCCTTATTTATTTTCTGTTTGGATGATCTGACCATTGATATAAGTGGGGTATTAAAGCCCCCTACAGTTATTGTGTTAGTGCCGATTTCTCCTTTCATGATTGTTAGCATTTTCCTTATATGTTGATGTGCTCCTATGTTGGGTGCATAAACATTTATAATTGTTATATCTTCTTCTTGGATTGATCCTTTGATCATTATGTAGTGTCCCTCCTTATCTCTTATAACAGTCTTTATTTTAAAATCTATTTTATCTGATACTAGTATTGCTACTCCAGCTTTCCTTTGATTTCCATTTGCATGGAATATCTTTTCCCATCCCTTCAATTTCAGTATGTATGTGTCCGTAGCTCTGAAGTGGTTCACTTATAGCTAACATATATATGGGTCTTGTTTTTGTATCCATTCAGCCAATCAGTGTCTTTTGGTTGGAGCATTTAATCCATTTATATTCAAGGTTATTAGCAACATGTATGTTCCTATTACCATTTTCTTAATTGTTTTGGTTTTGCTTTTGTGGGTCTTTTTCTTCTCTTGTGTTTCCCGCTTAGGGAGGTTTCTGTAGCATTTGTTGTAAAGCTGGTTTGGCGGTACTGAATTCTCTTAGCTTTTGCTTGTCTGAAAAGCTTTTGACTTCTCCATCGAATATGAATCAGATTCTTGCTTGGTAGAGTAATCTTGGTTGCAGGTTTTTCTCTTTCCTCACTTTAAGTGTATCCTGCCACTCCCTTCTGGCCTGCAGAGTTTTTTCTGAAAATTCATCTGATAACCGTATGGGGATTACTTTGTATGCTATTTTTTGTTTTTCCCTTGCTGCTTTTAATATTGTTTCTTTGAATTTATTTTTTTTTTTAGTTTTATTGATATATGTCTTGGTGTGTTTTTCCTAGGGTTTATCCTGTATGGTACTCTCTTTGCTTCCCGGACTTGGATATTTCCTTTCCCATGTTAGGGAAGTTTTTGACTATAATCTCTTCAAATATTTTCTCAGACCCTATCTTTTTCTCTTCTTCTTTTGGGACCCCTATAATTCGAATGTCAGTGCACTTAGTGTTGTCCCAGGGGTCTCTGAGATTGTCTTCAATTCTTTTCATTCTTTTTTCTTTATTCTGCTTCTTGGCAGTTATTTCCACCATTTTGTGTTTCAGCTCACTTATTCGTTCTTCTGCCTCAGTTATTCTGTTATTGATAACTTCTAGTGTATTTTTCATTTCAGTTATTGTGTTGTTCATCTCTGTTTGTTTGTGTTTTAATTCTTCTAGATCTTTGTTAAACATTTATTTTCTTAATCTGTGCCTCCATTCTATTTCCGAGATTCTGGATCATCTTTGCTATCATTACTCTGAATTCTTTTTCGGGTAGACTGCCTATTTCTTCCTCATTTATTTGGTGTTGTAAGTTTGTACCTTGCTCCTTCATCTTTGACATACTGTTTTTGCCATCTCCTTTTTTTTTTATCAGTAGGATTTTGTTTCTGTCTTACTGGTGTTTGGCCTGAGACTTCTTACACTGGAGTGTGTAGGCTATTGTGTAGAGCTGGGTCTTGGTGCTGAGATGAGGAAGTCCGTGAGACCCCACTCCAATCAATGGTGTTTCGGCCCAACCCCCAACTCATGAACCAAGATCCTACAAGCCATGTGCAATGGCCAAAAAATAAAATAATATAAAATTAGACTAGGAAACTAACAGATATGTTAGAAAGAATGTAAAAATCAATATATAGATGAATCAACAACCAAAATGTATATCAGTACCACAATAGTAAAACAGAGGAGGAGGAAAAAGAAAAAAAAAAGAAGGAAGAAGAAAGGGGGGAATGTCTTGGCTGGGGAGGGCAGGGCCTAAGCAAGGGCAAGGTTTGGACAGTGGCCGGGGCCTATGCTTAGGACCAACAGAGTTGTAAAATGTCCTGGAGGTTTTGTGGGGTGGGGCTTCAGCTCAAGGAACAGAAGTGGCCCAGGCGTGGCCCCCATCCCTGGTCTCAGAGGACAGGGTACTTCACCTAGGAGCCCAGCATGCTTCCTGGGCTCGAGTGAGAAGGGAAAATGCCCTCCTCTACTCTCCTGCTCCTCCAGTCTGGGAGGGCACATCCTGCCTGCCTCTCCTGATCTCCCTGGCCTCCCTCCTATGCTTCCAAGCACCCACGTGGCCTGGAGGGGGTTTTGGAGGGCATGGGACCAGCCTGGGAGCTCAGCAGGCTCCCCATGCCCCAGTGGGCAGGGAATTGCCCTCCACTTCTCTTCTGTTCCTCCCAGAAGGCCCTCCCACCTGCCTCTCCTGAACCCCTTAGCCTCAGGGGTGCCAGTCTTGTCTGACCTCCACTTCTCCTCCCCCCTCAGTCCCCCTACTTACTACCAGTTCACTTGGGAGTTCCTCCTCTCTCCTTGGGCATCAGAGTCACCCACCAGCAGCTGGTAGGAACCCTAGTTGTGGGGAGAAGCTAACTCCGCATCTTCCCACACTGTCGTATTGACTCAACCTCTGACAGTTTTAATAGATATAAGAAAATTCTTTCCTCAAATGTTAAGTGAAATATCACCATGTCTAAAAATAGTTTCCTTTTGGTGAATTATAAACTTAAACCACCAGGGAATTAGAAATGATAAGATACTTTCTTTTTAGGTTCTATATGGCAAATCCCTGTGGCTTTCACTGAAATATCTAAAGTTCATTTATGTAGTACCTCTTAAAGTTATTGCATGGTTTAATATCTGTCAGTGAACTTTATTTATTTTTTTAAAAACGCAGTTGTATTTCTTTCTTTTTTAAAGATTTTTTTTTGATGTCGACCATTTTTAAAGTCTTTATTGAATTTGTTACAATATTGCTTCTGTTTTATGTTTTGTTTTTTTGGCCACGAGGCATGTGGGATCTTAACTCCTCAACCAGGCATTGAACCCACACCCCCTGCATTAGAAGGTGAAGTCTTAACTACTGGACAACAAGGGAAGTCCCGGATAACTTTAATATACAATTACTTTAGCTTATGTGCTTTGCAATTTAATATTCTAAATTGTGCTTGGGACATTTTTGGAGATAGATAGGTAATCTCATGAAGACATATATTTAAGAGTAATATATTGGTATCCACTGTTTACTGTTTTGGGTTGTGGTTTTTGAAATATGTAGTTTGAGGTTGACTTTAAAGTTTTGTACATTCTGTACTTATTTTCTCACATTCTAGATTAAACTTTGTTTTTAAAAGCACAGTCAAATTCATGTCTTTTAGTTTATTTTTCCAAAATATATATTATTTAATATATACTTAGCCAGTTTCTTGCATCCCTTGCCCTTATTTATCTTCCCTAGTGATTTTAAGTATGTAAAATGAGTCAAATGCCTACTCTTGTGAATATTACAGTTTGAACAACAACAACAATGAATAATGTAGTGATGCAAGAATTTTAAAGATGAGGATTAGAAAAGCATGCAAAGAAAATCACCTAGGTTTTTGTCTGAATCCAATATATGACAGCCATGTAACCTTAAAAAAATTGCTCAAACTACCTGAATCTTTTTTTTAAATCCATAGAACAAGAATGATGATATCTTTCTTGCCTACCTCACCAGGTTCTTATAAGAATTAAAAGTGTTAAAATAACTGAAGTGTTAATAACATAGTTTAAGACAATGAAAATGGGAAATTCCACTTGACATACATACAGAAAAAAAGCATATTCTCTTTTAGATAAGGATTTGAAAACAAACTTACTATCTTAATAAGTATTTTTGATGCCTTACTGTGCAGGAGTCAGACACAGACTTTTTCTGAAGGTGATCACGTGCTTATGAAGCAGGCATTCAACTAAACAGAGAATAATGAAACAGTATGAAACCTGTTGATGTAGATGCTTATTCTCTATATGAACACAATATCATGTCACTATATCTATCTCTGAACTAATTTTTAAGGATTGGAAGAGAAAGAAGAGCTTCTTCAAAAAGAAAGAAAAAAATAAAAATAGTGGTCAGAGATGTATGAGAAAATTTAGGTGAACTTGGAGTCACAGAAGCCAAGGAAGAAGAACAGTTAAAGCAGATATCATCATTGTCAACTACAGGAGTCAGGACCATCAGGACATATACTAGAAAATGCCCATTTAATTTGGCAATTGGTGGTTATTGGTGAATTTACTTAGGCTGCTTTCAATAGAATATGGAAAGCAGAAACAAAATTACAGCAGATTGAGAATCCAGGAAAGTGTAAGGAAGTACAGACATTGTACACATATTATTCATTCAGAAAGCTTAGCTAAGAAGGATAAGCAAGTTTGGGTAGTGACTCAAGAGGAGGTAGAGGATCAAGGGATGGCCACCAATCCTTTAAGATTTATTTTGGGCGATTTTTAAAAGTAGGTGGGTTGACCTTGTGTAGAATAGAGAAATCATTATTCTTTGAGTCTGGAGAAATCTATATTAATTGCATTGGTTTTAAATATGAGTCATTTTTAGATAGAGAAATATGAGTATGAGAAAATCATACTTTAACACCACATATTTCTCAGTGAAATACAATATTCAACACCAATTTATAAAAAATTCTCCAGAAAGCGGGCATAGAGGGAACGTATCTCAACATAATAAAGGCCATATATGATAAACCTACAGCTAATATCATACTCAATGTGAAAAGCTGAAAGCACTTCCTCTAAGATCAGGAACAAGAAAAAGGATGTACAATCTCATCAAGTTTATTCAACATAGTTTTGGAAGTCCTCACAACAACAATCAGAGAAGGAAAATAAATATAAGGAATCCAAATTGGCAAAGAAGTAAAACTGTCACTGTTTACAGATGACATGATACTATACATAGAAAATCCTAAAGATGTGACCAAAAAAACTACCAGGGCTGATCAATGAATTTTGTAAAGTTGCAGGATACAAAATAAATACACAGAAATATCTTCCATTCCTATACACTAGCAACAAAAGATCAAAAAGAGAATTAAGGAAACAATCCTATTTACCATAACAACAAAAAGAATAAAATACCTAGGAATAAGCTTATGTAAGGAGGCAAAAGACATGTACTCAGAAAATTATAAGATACTGATGAAAGAAATCAAAGTTGACACAAACAGATGGAGAAATATACCGTGTTCTTGGATGGAAAGAATCAATATTGTGAAAATGACTATACTACCCAAAGTAACCTACAGATTCAGTGCAATCCCTGTCAAATTACTAAGGGCATTTTATTCAGAATTAGAATTAAAATTTTTACAATTTGCATGGAGACATAAAAGATCCTGAATAGCAAAAGCAATCTTGAGAAAAAAAAAAAAAAACGAAGCTGGAGGAATCAGGCTCCCTGACTTCAGACTCTACCACAAAGCTACAGTAACCAAGACAGTATGGTATTGGCACAGAAACAGAACTATAGATCAGTGGAACAGAATAGGAAGCCCAGAGATAACCTCACACACCTATGGTCAATTAAAATATGACAGTGGAGGAAAGAATATACAGTGGAGAAAAGAGAGTCTCTTCAATAAGTGGTGCTGGGAAAACTGGACAGCTGCATGTAAAAGAATGAAATTAGAACACTCCTTAACACCATACACAAAAATAAACTCAAAATGGATTAAAGACCTAAATGTAAGGCCAGATCGTATAAAACTCTTAGAGGAAAACATAAGAACACTCTATGGCATAAATCACAGCAAGATCCTTTTTGACTCACCCCCTAGAGTTATGATAATAAAAACAAAAATAAACAAATGGGACCTAATGAAACTTAAAAGCTTTTGCACAACAAAGGAAGCCATAAACAAGAGGAAAAGACAACCCTCAGAATGGGAGAAAATATTTGCAAAGGAAGAAACTGACAAGCAATTAATCTCCAAAATATACAAACATCTCATGCAACTCAATATCAAAAAAACAAACAACCCAATTAAAAAATGGACAGAACACCTAAATAGACATTTGTCAAAAGAAGACAAACAGATGGCCAACAAACACATAGAAACATGCTGAACGTCACTAATTATTAGAGAAATGCAAATCAAAACTACAGTGAGGTACCACCTCACACCTGTCAGAATGGCCATCATGAAAAAAACCTACAAACAATAAATTCTGGAGAGCATGTGGAGAAAAGCGGACCCTCTTGCACTGTTGGTGGGAATGTAAATTGATACAACCACTATGGTGAACAGTATGGAGGTTCATTAAAAAACTAAAAAATAGAACTACCAAAGGACCCAGCAATCCCACTCTGGGCATATACCTGGAGAAAACCATAATTCAAAAGGATACAAGCACCCCAATGTTCATAGAAGCACTATTTGCAATAGCCAGGACATGGAAGCAACCTAAACATCCATCAGCAAAGGAATGGATAAAGATGTGGTACATATAAACAATAGAATATTACTCAGCCATAAAAAGGAACAAAATTGGGTAATTTGCAGAGACATGGATGGACCTAGAGACTGTCATACAGAGTGAATCATGTCAGAAAGAGAAAAGTAAATATTGTATAATATCACTTTTATGTGGAATCTAGAAAAGTGATACAGATGAACTTATTTGCAAAGAGGAAATAGATACACAGAGTTAGAGAACAAACATGAATACTGAGGGTGGAACGTAGGGGGTGGGATGGATTCAGAGATTGGGATTGACATATATACACTACTCTGTTTAAAATAGATAACTAATGAGAACCTACTGTATAGCACAGGGAACTCTACTCAGTACTCTGTGGTGACCTAAATGGGAAGGAAATCCAAAAAAGAGGGGATATATGTATGTGTATAGCTGATACACTTTGCTGTACAGCAGAAACTAACACAACATTTTAAAGCAACTATATTTCAATAAAATATATTTTAAAAAAATCTGGTTCAACACAAAGCAATGAAGAACATTGGGAATGGTAATTATATCAGTAAATACACAAGTGTTTTATTATTATTTAAATCACTATAAAATGTAACTGACTGCTTAAACAAACAAATAAACAAAATAACAATTAAATTTGGTAATAGCACAAAGTCCAGGAGAGGAGGATTGGAAGTAAACGGAGTTTACATTATATGTGAAGTGTTATAGTATCACTGAAAATGGACTGTTAAGTTAACAATGCATCCTATAAACCCTAAAGCCAACAGTAAAATTAGAAAACAAAGAGCTATTGGGGGGCTGCCCTGGTGGCGCAGTGGTTGAGAGTCCGCCTGCCAATGCAGGGAACGCAGGTTCGTGCCCCGGTCTGGGAAGATCCCACATGCCGCGGAGTGGCTGGGCCCGTGAGCCATGGCCGCTGAGCCTGCGCATCCAGAGCCTGTGCTCCGCAACGGGAGAGGCCACAACAGTGAGAGGCCCGTGTACCACAAAAAAAAAAAAAAAAAAAGAGCTATTGGTAATAAGCTAAAAATGGTGATAAATGTTAATCATAAATATAACCACTTAGTCTAAAAGAATACAAAAAATATAGGAAAAGGAGGACAAAAACAGATGAGACAGATAGAAAACAAATTGAAACATGATAGACTTAAACCTAACCACAATAATAAACATGTTAAATGTTAATGTCTAAATACCTCCAATTAAAAGGAAGACACTGTCAGGTTGGATGAAAAAGATAGATCCAACTATATGTTGCCTACATGAAACCTGCTTCAGGAAACTAGAAAAAGAGCAATTTTAACTTGAAGAGAAAAAATAATAATGATCAAAGAAGGAATCAATTAAATAGAAAACAGAAAAAAAATAATAGATAAAATCAATGTAAACAAAAGCTGGTTCTTTGATAAAAATCAATAAAATTGATAAATCTCCAGTCAGACTTATCAGGGGAAAGAAGAGTGAAGGCATGCCTTAAAAATATTAGGAATTAGAGAGATGATCTCACTATAAATTCTAAAGAGATTAAAATGATAATTTGAGAAATATATAAATAACTTTATGTCATCAAATTCAAAACTTAAAGGAGACATTTCTTTAAGGACACATACAACCAAAATTTACTGAAGAAAAAAAAGAGACATTTGTTCACTAAGTAAATTGAAATTTTAGTGGAAAACCTTCCCACCATGAAAACTCCAGTTTCAGAAGGTAGGTATCTCTGAAAATATCTACAAACTAGGAAGAAGTAATACCAATTATACACATATTCATCTACTAAATTGAAAAGGAGAGAATATTTCCCAATTCATTCTGGGAGAGGAGCATTACTGTAATTCCCAAATCAGGAAAAAAAGCATGTAATATTTCAAGTTAATTGAAGATCAATATCCCTAAGGAATCTATATGTAAAAATTTTAAACAAGATTTTATAGAATGTAGTCGAACAATATATAAAAACTATAATATACCATGACCAATATTGGGTTAACATTTTTAAATCAGCCAATGTCATTCACCATATTAATAAGCAAAAAAAAAGCATAGTAGCATCTCAAAATATGCAGAAAAATAACTTGGCAAAATTCAAGACACTTTTATGATAAAAACATTCAACAAAAAAGGAATAAAAGGGAACATCCTCAGCCTGATAAAGAACATCTATTAAAGTTTTCTGGTATCATCATATGTAATGGTGAAACACTGAATGCTTTCCTCTAAGATTAGAAACAAGACAAAGATGTCTGCTCTCAACAATTCTATATAACATTGTACTGCAGGTTGTAGCTAGTGCATTAAGGCCAGCAATTTAAAAAGGCAATCACATTGTAAGGGGAATAGTAAAATTGTTTTAATTGGAGATGACATGGTTTTTTATGTAGAAAATTTGATGTGATTTACAGGAACATTACTAGAACTAGTAAGTAAATTTAGCAAATTAACAGGTAACAAAATCAATATACAAAACTCAACCATATTGCTGTAGCAACAAAAATTAGAAATTAAATTTAAGGTAATATTACTTCCAAGAGCATAAAAAATATGAAATAGCTATAAATCTGATAAATATCTGCAAGCCCTCAACATTTCTGAGGGAATTTAAATAAGACCTGAGTACTTAGAGAGATGTGTCTTTTTCATGGTCTGAAGAGTCTATATAGATACAGTGTTAAATTTCCTGAAACTGATGTATGTGTTTAACACAATTCCAATCAAAATCCCAGCAGGTTTTTGTGTGTATGTGAATTTGACAACCTGATTTAAAGTTTACATGTAAATACACAGGACCTGGAATAGCTAAAGAACTTTGAAAAGGAAGAACAACATCAGAGAGGCAAGACTTACCTGTTTTAAAGACATTATAAAGCTACATTAATCATGTCTGTGTGGTACTGGTGTAACAACAAAAAATACATCAATGAAACATAATAAATTCCCTCAATAGACCCGCACACACACTAAAAGCTGATTTTTGACAAAATTGCAAGACAATTTAGTGAGGAAAAAAATGGTCATTTCAACAAATAGGGCTGAAACAATTTGATACACCTATGCCCATATGAAAAAACAAAAATCTTTGATTCATAACTCAAACCACATGCCAAATTAAACTCAGAATTGATCATAAACATAAATGTAAAACCTAAAACTATAAAACTTTTAGAAAAATAATAGGAGAAATTATTTGTATCCTTGAATTATTCAAATATTTTGTAAGTATCATGACCATCTATGAAAGAAAAAAATAGTAAATTGGACTTCATTGAAATTAAGAACTTCTCCTTTCTGAAAGATGTATTCAAGAGAATGAAAAGACAATCCACAGACTGAGAGAAAGTATTTACAAAGCATGTATCAGATACAGTTCTTATGTCTGAAATATGCAAAGGACTCTAAGGACATGATAATAAGGAAAAAATAATAACAAAAATGTACAAAATATTTGAGCAGATTATCACCAAAGAAGATACATGAGTAGCAAATAACCTATGAAAAGAGGCTCAACAGCATTAGTCATTTTGGATATGCAAATTAAAAACACCATAAGATACCACTACATACACATTAGAATGACCAAAATTAAAGTTTGACATACCAAGTGTTGTTGATAATGTGGAGTAACAAGATGTTTTTTAACTGTATGTTAAATTCCCTTGCATTCTTGGGATACATCCCACTTGGTTATGGTGTATAATCCTTATCATATGCTGCAACATTTGGTTTGAAAGTATATTGTTGAGAAATATTGCATCTATTTTTAAAGGGATATCAGTCTGTATTTTTATTTTCTTATGTCTTTGCATAGCTTAGTATCAGTGTAATTCTGGCCTCATGTAATGGACTAGGAAGTATAAACTTTTCTTGTATTGTTTGGAAGATCATGAGAAAGAAGTGTTAATTCTTCTTTAAAGGTTTGGTAGAATTCACCAGTGAAACCACCTGGTACTGAACGTTTCTGTGTTGGGAGGTTTTCAATTACTCACTCAATTCCTTTATTTGTTAGAGATCTATTCAGCTTTTCTATTTCTTCATCATTCATTCTTTTTTTTCATAAATTTATTTTACTTATGTTTATTTCTGGCTGCTTTGGGTCTTTGTTGCTGTGTGTGAGTTTTCTTTAGTTGCGGTGAGCAGGGGTTACTCTTTGTTGTGGTGCAGGGGCTTCTCATTGCAGTGGCTTCTCTTGTTGCAGAGCACGGGCTCTAGGCACATGGGCTTCAGTAGTTGTGCCTCACAGGCTCCAGAGTGCAGGCTCAGTAGTTGTGATGCACTGACTTATTTGCTCCAAGGCAATGTGGGATCTTCACAGACCAGGGCTCGAACTGGTGTCCCCTGTATTGGCAGGCAGATTTTTAACTACTGTGCCACCAGGGAAGCCCATGATTCATTCTTAGACTGTGTTTCTAGGAATTTCCATTTCATCTAGGTTATTGAATGTGTTGGTCTACAGTTGCTTATTGTATGCTCTTATAACTTTTTTATTTCTGCTAAATCTTTAGTGCTTCCACTTCCAATTTTTTTTTTTTTTTTTTTTTTTTTTGCGGTATGCAGGCCTCTCACTGTTGTGGCCTCTCCCGTTGTGGAACACAGGCTCTGGACACACAGGCTCAGCGGCCATAGCTCATGGGCCCAGCCACACTGCAGCATGTGGGATCTTCCCGGACTGGGGCATGAACCCATGTCCCCTGCATTGGCAGGCGGACTCTCAACCACTGGGCCACCAGGGAAGCCCTCCACTTCCAATTTCATTTTAGTAATTTGAAAGTTTTGTCTTTTTTCATACTCAATCTACCTAAAGGTTTGTCAATTTTGTTGATCTTTTAAAAGAACCGACTTTTGGTTTAGTTGATTCTCTCCATTGTTTTACAATTCTCTGTTTCATTTATCTCTGTTCTTATATTTATTATTTCCTTCTTTCTGCTTGCTTTAGGTATACTTTGCTTTTCTTTTTGCAGTTTCTCTAGGTTAGATTATTAAGATATTTCCTCTTTCTTAATATAGGCATTTAAAGATCTAAATTTACGTCTAAGCACTGCTTTAGCTGCATTCCATAAGTTTTGTTATGTTTTCATTTTCATTCATTTCAAAATATTTTGTGATTTCCCTTTTGATTTCTTCTTCGACCCATTTAGGAGTGTTTTGTTGAATTTCTACATATTTGTGAGTTTACCCAATTTCTTTATGTTACTAATTTCTAACTTCATTGAATTGTGTTAAAGAACATACTTTGTATTTCTTCTATTCTTTTAAACTTATAGAAGTTTGTTTTATGACTAACATATAATCTATCCTGGAGAATTTTCCATATCCACTTGAAAAAAGTGTATTTTCTGCACTTGTTGAGTAGAATATTCTCTAGATATATGTTAGATCTAGGCAGTTTATAGGCTTAAGTCTTGAATTACTTGTTGGGATTTTCTGCCTAGTTTTCTACTCATTATTCAGAGAGGTATTGAGGTATTTCAACCATTTTTGTTGAATTGTCTATTTAACTTTTATTTTTTTATTTTTTGTCAGAGCATGGTTCTTGGATTTTGGTGCTCTGTAATTAGGTGTACATATGTTTACAATTGTTCTATTTTCCTGGTAGATTGACCCTTTGACATTATGAAATGTCACTCTTTATATCTAATAACATATTTCTTATTGTTTTAAAAGCCATTTCATCTGATATTAATTTAGTCAACCAAGATATGTTGGTTGCTACTTTCCTGGTATATATTTACCATCCTTTCACTTTTAACTTATTTGTGTCTTCAGATTTAAGTACTCTTTTATAGACAGCATCTAGTTGGATTATGTTTTTAAAAATCCATTTGGTCAGTCTCTGCCTTTAACTGGAGTGTTTAATCCATTTACAATTAATTTAAATGTTGATATGGAAGGAATTACTTCAGCCAGTTTTCTATTATTTTCTGTTATTTTTTTTAGTTCTCCATTCCTTCATCACTGCCTTCATTTGTGTTTTTTTTTGTGTGTGTGTGTGTGTGCGATATAAGTATTTTTTTATTAGTTTCTGCTTTATAACAAAGTGAATCAGTCATACATATACATCTGTTCCCACATCCCTTCCCTCATGCATCTCCCTCCCTCCCACCCTCCCCATCCCACCCCTCCAGGCGGTCACAAAGCACCGAGCTGATCTCCCTGTGCTCTGCGGCTGCTGCCCACTATATATCTACATTACGTTTGGTAGTGTATATATGTCCATGCCTCTCTTTCGCTTTGTCACAACTTACCCTTCCCCCTCCCCATATCCTCAAGTCCATTCTCAAGTAGGTCTGTGTCTTTATTCCCATTTTACCCCTAGGTTCTTCATGACATTTTTTTTTTAATTCCATATATATGTGTTAGCATTCGGTATTTGTCTTTCTCTTTCTGACTTACTTCACTCTGTATGACAAACTCTAGGTCTATCCACCTCATTACAAATAGCTCAGTTTCGTTTCTTTTTATGGCTGAGTAATATTCCATTGTATATATGTGCCACATCTTCTTTATCCATTCATCCGATGATGGACACTTAGGTTGTTTCCAGCTCCGGGATATTGTGAATAGAGCTGCAATGAACATTTTGGTACATGTCTCTTTTTGAATTATGGTTTTCTCAGGGTATATGCCTAGTAGTGGGATTGCTGGGTCATATGGTAGTTCTATTTTTAGTTTTTTAAGGAACCTCCATACTGTTCTCCATAGTGGCTGTACCAATTCACATTCCCACCAGCAGTGCAAGAGTGTTCCCTTTTCTCCACACCCTCTCCAGCATTTATTGTTTCTAGATTTCTTGATGATGGCCATTCTGACTGGTGTGAGATGATATCTCATTGTAGTTTTGATTTGCATTTCTCTAATGATTAATGATGTTGAGCATTCTTGCATGTGTTTGTTGGCAGTCTGTATATCTTCTTTGGAGAAATGCCTATTTAAGTCTTCTGCCCAGTTTTGGATTGGGTTGTTTGTTTTTTTGCTATTGAGCTGCATTAGCTGTTTACAAATTTTCGAGATTAATCCTTTGTCAGTTGCTTCATTTGCAAATATTTTCTCCCATTCTGAGGGTTGTCTTTTGGTCTTGTTCATGGTTTCCTTTGGTGTGCAAAAGCTTTGAAGTTTCATTAGGTCCCATTTGTTTATCTTTGTTTTTATTTCCATTTCTCTAGGAGGTGGGTCCAAAAGGATCTTGCTGTGATTTATGTCATAGAGTGTTCTACCTATGTTTTCTTCTAAGACTTTGATAGTTTCTGGCCTTACATTTAAGTCTTTAATCCATTTTGAGCTTATTTTTGTGTATGGTGTTAGGGAATGATCTAATCTCAAACTTTTACATGTCCCTGTCCAGTTTTCCCAGCACCACTTATTGAAGAGGCGGTCCTTTCTCCACTGTACATTCCTGCCTCCTTTATCAAAGATAAGTTGGCCATATGTGCGTGGGTTTATCTCTGGGCTTTCTATCCTGATCCATTGATCTATCTTTCTGTTTTTATGCCAGTACCACACTGTCTTAATTACTGTAGCTTTGTAGTATAGTCTGAAGTCAGGGAGCCTGATTCCTCCAGCTCCGTTTTTCTTTCTCAAGATTGCTTTGGCTATTCGGGGCCTTTTGTTTTTCCAAACAAATTTTGAAATTTTTTGTTCTAGTTCTGTGAAAAATGCCAGTGGTAGTTTAATAGGGATTGCATTGAATTTGTAGATTGCTTTGGGTAGTAGAGTCATTTTCACAATATTGATTCTTCCAATCCAGGAGCATGGTATATCTCTCCATCTATTTGTATCATCTTTAATTTCTTTCATCAGTGTCTTATAATTTTCTGCATACAGGTCTTTTGTCTCCTTAGGTAGGTTTATTCCTGGATATTTTATTATTTTCGTTGCAATGGTAAATGGGAGTGTTTTCTTGATTTCATTTTCAGATTTTTCATCATTAGTGTACAGGAATGCCAGAGATTCCTGTACGTTAATTTTGTATCCTGCTACTTTACCAAATTCATTGATTAGCTCTACTAGTTTTTCTGGTAGCATCTTTAGGATTCTCTATATATAGTATCATGTCATCTGCAAACAGTGACAGCTTTACTTCTTCTTTTCCAATTTGGATTCCTTTTATGTCATTTTCTTCTCTGATTGCTCTGACTAAAACTTCCAAAACTATGTTGAATAAGAGTGGTGAGAGTGGGCAGCCTTGTTTCGTTCCTGATCTTAGTGGAAATGGTTTCAGTTTTTCACCATTGAGGACAATGTTGGCTGTGGGTTTGTCATATATGGCCTTTATTATGTTGAGGAAAGTTCCCTCTATGCCTACTTTCTGCAGGGTTTTTATCATAAATGGGTGTTGAAATTTGTCGAAAGCTTTCTCTGCATCTATTGAGATGATCATATGGTTTTTCTCCTTCAACTTGTTAATATGGTGTATCACATTGATTGATTTGCGTATATTGAAGAATCCTTGCATTCCTGGAATAAACCCCACTTGATCATGTTGTATGATCCTTTTAATGTGCTGTTGGATTTTGTTTGCTAGTATTTTGTTGAGGATTTTTGCATCTATGTTCATCAGTGATATTGGCCTGTAGTTTTCTTTCTTTGTGACATCCTTGCCTGGTTTTGGTGTCAAGGTGATGGTGGCCTCGTAGAATGAGTTTGGGAGTGTTCCTTCCTCTGATATTGTTAGGAAGAGTTTGAGAAGGATGGGTGTTAGCTCTTCTCTAAATATTTGATAGAATTCGCCTGTGAAGCCATCTGGTCCTGGGCTTTTGTTTGATGGAAGATTTTTAATCACAGTTTCAATTTCAGTGCTTGTGATTTGTCTATTCATATTTTCTGTTTCTTCCTGAGTCAGTCTTGGCAGGTTGTGCATTTCTAAGAATTTGTCCATTTCTTCCAGGTTGTCCATTTTATTGGCATAGAGTTGCTTATAGTAATCTCTCATGATCATTTGTATTTCTGCAGTGTCAGTTGTTACTTCTCCTTTTTCATTTCTAATTCTATTGATTTGAGTCTTCTCCCTTCTTTTCTTGATGAGTCTGGCTAATGGTTTGTCAATTTTGTTTATCTTCTCCAAGAACCAGCTTTTAGTTTGGTTGATCTTTGCTATCATTTCCTTCATTTCGTTTTCATTTATTTCTGATCTGATATTTATGATTTCTTTCCTTCTGCTAACTTTGGGGTCTTTTTGTTCTTTTTTCTCTAATTGCTTTAGGTGCAGGGTCAGGTTGTTTACTCGAAATGTTTCCTGTTTCTTCAGGTGGGATTGTATTGCTATAAACTTCCCCCTTAGGACTGCTTTTGCTGCGTCCCATAGGTTTTGGGTCATCATGTCTCCATTGTCATTTGTTTCTAGGTATTTTTTAATTTCCTCTTTGATTTCTTCAGTGATCACTTCGTTATTGAGTAGCGTATTGTTTAGCCTCCAAGTGTTTGTATTTTTTTACAGATCTTTTCCTGTAATTGATGTCTAGTCTCATAGCATTGTGGTTGGAAAAGATACCTGACACAATTTCAATTTTCTTAAATTTACCAAGGCTTGATTTGTGACCCAAGATATGATCTATCCTGGAGAATGTTCCATGAGCACTTGAGAAAAATGTGTATTCTGTTGTTTTTGGATGGAATATCCTATAAATATCAATTAAGTCCATCTTGTTTAATGTATCATTTAAAGCTTGTGTTTCCTTATTTATTTTCATTTTGGATGATCTGTACATTGGTGAAAGTGGGGTGTTAAAGTCCCCTATTATGGTTGTGTTACTGTCGATTTCTCCTTTTATGGCTGTTAGTATTTGCCTTATGTATTGAGGTGCTCCTATGTTTGTTGCATAAATATTTACAATTTTTATATCTTCTTCTTGGATTGATCCCTTGATCATTATGTAGTGTCCTTCTTTGTCTCTTCTAGTGGTCTTTATTTTAAAGTCTATTTTGTCTGATATGAGAATTGTTACTCCAGCTTTCTTTTGGTTTCCATTTGCATGGAATAACTTTATCCATCCCTTTACTTTCAGTCTGTATGTGTCTATAGGTCTGAAGTGGGTCTCTTGTAGACAACATATATATGGGTCTTGTTTTTGTATCCATTCAGCCAATCTGTGTCTTTTGGTGGGAGCATTTAGTCCATTTACATTTAAGGTAATTATCGATATGTATGTTCCTATTCCCATTTTCTTAATTGTTTTGGGTTCGTTATTGTAGGTCTTTTCCTTCTGTTGTGTTTCTTGCTTAGAGAAGTTCCTTTAGCATTTGTTGTAAAGCTGGTTTGGTGGTGCTGAACTCTCTCAGCTTTTGCTTGTCTGTAAACGTTTTAATTTCTCCATCCAATCTGAATGAGATCCTTGCTGGGTAGAGTAATCTTGGTTGCAGGTTTCTCTCCTTCATCACTTTAATTATGTCCTGCCACTCCCTTCTGGCTTGTAGAGTTTCTGCTGAGAGATCAGCTGTTAACCTGATGGGGATTCCCTTGTGTGTTATTTGTTGTTTTTCCCTTGCTGCTTTTAATATGCTTTCTTTGTGTTTAATTTTTGACAGTTTGATTAATATGTGTCTTGGTGTATTTCTCCTTGGATTTATTCTGTATGGGACTCTCTGTGCCTCCTGGAGTTGATTAACTATTTCCTTTCCCATACTAGGGAAGTTTTCAACTCTAATCTCATCAAATATTTTCTCAGTCCCTTTCTTTTTCTCTTCTTCTTCTGGAACACCTATAATTCGAATGTTGGTGCATTTAATGTTGTCCCAGAGGTCTCTGAGACTGTCCTCTGTTCTTTTCATTCTTTTTTCTTTATTTTGCTCTGCATCAGTTATTTCCACTATTTTATCTACCACCTCACTTATCCGTTCTTCTGCCTCAGTTATTCTGCTATTGATCCCATCTAGAGTATTTTTCATTTCATTTATTGTGTTTTTAATTGATGCTTGATTCATCTTTAGTTCCTTTAGGTCCTTGTTAACTGTTTCTTGCATTTTGTCTATTCTATATCCAAGATGATGGATCTTGGAAATAGAATCTTGGATCAGCTTTACTATCATTATTCTGAATTCTTTTTCAGGTAGACTGCCTATTACCTCTTCATTTGTTAGGTCTGGTAGGTTTTTATCTTGCTCCTTCACCTGCTGTGTGTTTTTCTGTCTTCTCATTTTGCTTATGTTACTGTGTTTGGGGTCTCCTTTTTGCAGGCAGCAGATTCGTAGTTCCCGTTGTTTTTGGTGTCTGACCCCAGTGGCTAAGGTTGTTTCAGTAGGTTGTGTAGGCTTCCTGGTGTGGGGGACTAATGCCTGTGTTCTGGTGGTTGAGGCTCGATCTTGTCTTTCTGGTGGACAGGTCCACGTCTGGTGTTGTGTATTGGGGTGCCTATGGCCTTATTATGTTTTTAGGTAGCCTCTCTGCTAATGCGTGGGGTTGTGTTCCTGCCTTGCTAGTTGCTTGGCATAGGGTGACCAGCGCTGTAGCTTGCTGGTCGTTGACTGAAGCTGGGTGCTGGTGTTGGGATGGAGATCTCTGAGAGATTTTCGCTGCTTGATATTATGTGGAGCTGGGAGGTGTCTTGTGGACCCGTGTCCTGAAGTTGGCTCTCCCACTTCAGAGGCACAGCACTGGCTCCTGGCTGCAGCACCAAGAGCCTTTCATCCACCCGGCTCAGAATAACAGGGAGAAAAATTAGAAAGAAAGAATTAGTAGAAGAAAGAAATAGAGAGGTAAAGAAAGGAAGAAGGGAAGAAAGGAAAGAAGGAAGGAAGAAAGAAAGAAAGGAGGGAGGGAGGCAGGAAGGATGGAAAGAAAGAAGGAAAGAAAGGGAGGGAGGGAGGAAGGAAAGAAAAAGAAAGTGGAAAGAAGAAGGGTGGGAGGGAGGGCGGGAGGAAAGAAAAAGAAAGAAGGAAAGGAGTAGCGGAGGGAGGGAGGGAGGAAGGGAAGGTAGGAAAAAAAGAAAGAGCAGGTAAAGTAAAATAGAATAAAATATGAAATATAGTAGCATTATTAAAATTAGAAAGTAATTATTGAAGAAAAAAAAAATGGACCGATAGAACCCTGGGACATATGGTCGAAGCAAAGCTATACAGAGAGAATCTTACACAGAAGATTACACATACACATTCACAAAAAGAGAGCAGGGGGAAAAATCAAAAATCTTGCTCTCCAAGTCCACCTCCTCAATTTGGGATAATTCGTTGTAAAAAGAGGTAAAGGGGGGAAAGTCTTAAATTTTGTGCTCAAAGTCCACTTCCTCAATTTGGGATGATTCGCTGTCCATTCATGCACTCCACAGATGCAGGGCACATCAAATGGAATGTGGAGCTTTAATCCGCTGCCTCCGAGGCTGCACAGAGTGATTTCCGGGTCTCTGCTCTCACAGCTCCCGGGTCTCAGCCTTGGACCTGGCCCCGCCTCTGCGCGTAGGTCGCCGGAGGGTGTCCGTTCTTCGCTCAGACAGGATGGGTTTAAAGGAGCCGCTGATTCGGGGGCTCTGGCTCACTCAGTCAGAGGGGAGGGAGGGGCGCGCAGTGTGAGGTGGGCCTGCGGCGGCAGAGGCTGGCATGACGTTGCAGCAGCCCGTGGCGCTCCGTGTGCTTTCCCGGGAAAGCCGTCCCCGGGTCTCGGGACACTGGCAGTGGCGGGGTGCACAGGCCCCCAGGAAGGCGGGGCAGACAGTGACCCGCGCTCGCACACAGGCCCCGCGGCGGCGGCGGCGGCGGTTGTGGCAGCGGCGGACCGCGTTGGCGGTGGTGGGCCGCGGCGGCGGGCGGCGGCGGCGGCCCACGCCCGTCTCCGAGGTCCGCGCTTTACCCGCGGCTCGCTTCTGTCTCCGGAGCTTCCCCAACAGCCCTCTTAATGCCCTCTCCTCGCGCACCAGGAAACAAAAGGGAAAAAAGTCTCTTGCCTCTTCAGCAGCTCCGGACCCTTTCCCTGGACTCCCTCCAGGCTAGCCGTGGTGCACTAACCCCTTCAGGCTCTCTTCCTGCCGCCAGCCCCAGTCCTCTCCCTGCGCTCTGACTGAAAGCCGATACCTGAGCCTCAGCTCCCAGCCCCGCCCGCCACGGCGGCCGAGCAGACAAGCCTCTCGGGCTGGTGTGTGCCTGAGGGCACCGGTCCTCTGTACCAGAATCTCTCCGCTTTGCCCTCCGCACCCCTGTTGCTGTGCTCTCCTCCACTACTCCGAAGCTTTCCCCCTCCGCCACCTGCAGTCTCCGCCCGCGAAGGGGCTTCTAGTGTGTAGAAACCTTCCCTCCTTCACGGCTCCCTCCCACTGGTGCAGGTCCCGTCCCTATCCTATTGTCTCTGTTTATTCTTTTTTTCTTTTGCCCTACCCAGGTATGCGGGGAGTTTCTTGCCTTTTGGGGGGTCTGAGGTCTTCTGTCAGCGTTCAGTAGGTGTTCTGTAGGAGTTGTTCCACGTGTAGATGAATTTCTGATGTATCTGTGGGGAGGAAGGTGATCTCCGCGTCTTACTCTTCCGCCATCTTCCTCCAGGTCCATTTGTGTTTAATTGATTTTTATACTGTACCATTTGATTCCCTTCCTCTTTCCTTTTCCGTATTTTTTTGTTGTTGTTTGTGTTGTTGTTGTTATGCTCTTAGTGGTTATTTTGGGTATTACAATTAATGTCTTAAGTTTATAAAGATTTAGTGTATATTAATACCAACATAGCTTCAGTAGTATACAAAAAATATCTCTCTGCTCCTATATACATACATGTTCCTCTTTATGTTTTTATTGCAAAAAAATAACATCTTTATATATTGTGTGACCATTAACATAGATTTGTAATTATTGTTTTATGCATTTTTCTTTTAAATCACATTGAAGAGTATTTACAAACTAAAAATACAGGCTTTTGAATTTGCCTATGTAGTTACTTTTACTATGTTTTTTATTTCTTTATACAGATTTGAGTTACTGTCTAGTGGACTTTTATTACAGCCCAATGGCATCCTTTTACCATGTCTTACAGGGCAGGTCCACTAGGGAAAATCTCCTTCAGCTCTCATTTATTTCAAAATAGCTCTATTTCTCCTTCATCTTTGAAGTATACTTTACCAAATACAGAATTGTGGCTGATAATTTTTTTCTTTAAGCACTTAAAAAAAATATTACCCCACTGCCTTTTTACCTCTGGTTTCTCCTGAGAAATTAGTCACAATAATTTTCTTTTTTTTTTGACATCTTTATTGGAGTATAGTTGTTTAGAATGGTGTGTTAGTTTCTGCTTTATAACAAAGTGAATCAGCTATACATATACATATATCCCCATATCTCCTCCCTTGTGGTTCTCCCTCCCACCCTCCCTATCCCATCCTTCTAGGTGGTAATGAAGTCCTGAGCTGATCTCCCTCTCCTATGCAGCTACTTCCCACTAGCTATTTATTTTACATTTGGCAGTATATATAAGTCCATGCCACTCTATCACTTTGTCCCAGGTTAACCTTCCCCTTCGCCGTGTCCTCAAATCCATTCTCTAGTTCTGAATCTTCATTCCTTTCCTGTCCCTACGTTCTTCAGAACCTTTTTTTTTTCTTACCTTCCAAATATACGTGTTAGCATATGGTATTTTTTTTTTCTCTTTCTGACATACTTCACTCTGTATGACAGCCTCAAGGTCCATCTACCTCACTACTAATAACTCAATTTCATTTCTTTTTTTGGCTGAGTAATATTCCATTCTATATATATGCCACATCTTCTTTATCCATGTATCTGTCAATGGACATTTAGGTTGCTTCCATGTCCTGGCTATTGTAAATAGAGATGCAATGAACAATGTGGTAATTGTCTCTTTTTGAATTGTGGTTTTCTCATGATATATGCCCAGTAGTGGGATTGTTGGGTCGTATGGTAGTTCTATTTTTAGTATTTTAAGGAACTTCCATACTGCTCTCCATAGTGGCTGTATCAAATAACATTCCCACCAACAGTGCAAGAGGGTTCCCTTTTCTCCAAACCCTCTTCAGCATTTACTGATTGTAGATTTTTGGTGATGGCCACCCTGACTGGTGTGAGGTGATACCTCATTGTAGTTTTGATTTGCATTTCTCTAATGATTTATGATGCTGAGCATTCTTTCATGTGTTTGTTGACAATCTGTATATCTTCTTTGGAGAAATGTCTATATAGGTCTTCTGCCCACTTTTGGATTAGGTTGTTCATTTTTTTTGATATTGAGCTGCATGAGCTTCTTGTGAGTTATGAACATTAATCCTCTATCAGTTGCTTAATTTGAAAATATTTTCTCCCAGTCTAACAGTTGTCTTTTGGTCTTGTTTATGGTTTCCTTTGCTGTGCAAAAGCTTTTAATTTCATTAGGTCCCATTTATTTATTTTTGTTTTTATTTACATCTCTCTAGAAGGTGGGTCAAAAAGGATCTTGCTGTGATTTATGTCATAGAGTGTCCTGCCTATTCTTTTTCCTAAGAGTTTTATAGTGTCTGGCCTTACATTTAGGTGTATAATCCATTTTGAGTATACTTTTCTGTATGGTGTTAGGATGTGTTCTAATTTTATTCTTTTACATGTAGCTGTCCAGTTTTCCCAGCAGCACTTATAGAAGAGGCTGTCTTTTCTCCATTGTATATTCTTGGCTCCTTTATCAAAAATATAGTGACCATATGTGTGTGGGTTAACCTCTGGGTTTCTATCCTGTTCCATTGATCTATATTTCTTTTTTTGTGTGTGCAGGTACCATACTGTGTTGATTACTGTAGTTTTGTAGTATAGTCCGAAGTCTGGGAACCTTATTCCTCCAGCTCCATTTTCCTTTCTCAAGATTGCTGTGTCTATTCAGGATCTTTTAGGTCTCCATATGAATTGTAAAAATTTTAATTCTAATTCTGAATAAAATACCCTTTGTAATTTGACAGGGATTGCGCTGAATCTGTAAATTGCTTTGCGTAGTATAGTCATTTTCACCATATTGATTCTTCCAATTGAATAACATGGTATATCCCTCCATCTGTTCGTATCACCTTTAATTTCTTTCATCACTCTCATAGTTTTCTGCTTACAGGTCTTTTGTCTCCTTAGGTAGGTTTATTCCTATGTATGTTATTCTTTTTGTTGCAATGATAGATGGGAGTGTTTCTCTAATTTCTCTCTCACATTTTTCATCACTACTGTATAGGAATGAAAGAGATTTCTGTGCATTAATTTTGTATCCTGCTACTTCACCAAATTCAGTGATTAGCTCTAGCAGTTTTCTGGTAGCATCTTTAGATTATCTATGTATAGTATCATGCCATCTGCAAAGACTGAATGTTTTACTTCTTCTTTTCTTACTTGGATTCCTTTTATTTATTTTTTTCTCTGATTGCTGTGGATAAAACTTCCAAAACTATGTTGAATAGATTGGTGAGAGTGGACAACCTTGTCTTTTTCCTGATCTTAGAGGAAATGGTTTCAATTTTTCAACATTGAGAATGATGTTGGCTGTGGATTTGTCACATATGGCCTTTATTATATTGAGATAAGTTCACTCTATGCCTACTTTCTGCAGGGTTTTTATCAGAAATTGGTGTTGAATTTTGTTGAATGCTTTTTCTGCATCTACTGAGGTGATCATATGATTTCTCTACTTAAATTTGTTAATATGGTTTATCACATTGATTGATTTTCATATATTGAAGAATCCTTGAATCCCTGGGATAAATCCTTCTTGATCGTGGTGTATGATCCTTTTAATGTACTGTTGGATTGTGTTTGCTAGTGTTTTGTTGAGGTTCTTTCTATCTATGTTCATCAGTGATATTGACCTGTAGTTTTCTTTCTTTGTGACATCTTTGTCTGGGTTTGGTATCAGGGTGATGGTGGCCTCGTAGAATGTGTTTGGGCATATTCCTCCCTCGGCTATATTTTGGAAGTGTTTGAGAAGGATAGGTGTTAGCTCTTCTCTAAAAATTTGATAGCATTCACTTGTGAAGCCATCTGGTTCTGGGCTTTTGTTTGTTGGAAGATGTTTAATCACAGTCTCAATTTCAGTGCTTGTGATTGGTCTGTTTATATTTTCTTTTTCTTCCTGGTTCAGTGTCAGAAGGTTGTTCTTTTCTAAGAATGTGTCGATTTCTTCCAGATTGTCCATTTTATTGGCATATAGTTGCTTGTAGTAATCTCTCATGATCCTTTGCATTTCTGCAGTGTCAGTTGTTACTTCTCCTTTTACATTTTGAATTCTATTGATTTGAGTGTTCTCCCATTTTTTCTTGATGAGCCTGGCTAATGGCTTATCATTTTGTTTATCTTCTTAAAGAACCAGCTTTTAGTTTTATTGATCTTTGCTATTGTTTCCTTCATTTCTTTTTCATTTATTTCTGATCTGATCTTTATGATTTCTTTCCTTTCGCTAACTTTGTTTTTTTTGTTGTTGTTGTTCTTCTTTCTCTCATTGTTTTAGGTGTAAGATTAGGTTGTTTATTTGAGATGTTTCTTGTTTCTTGAGGTAGGATTGTATTGCTAAAAATTTCCCTCTTAGAACTGCTTTTGCTGCATCCCATAGGTTTTGGGTCATAGTGTTTTCATTGTCATGTGTTTCTAGGTAATTTTTGAATTCCTCTTTGATTTTTTCAGTGATCCTTTGGTTTTTAAGTAGTGTATTTTTTAGCCTCCATGTGTTTTTATTTCTAACAGAATTTTCCTGTAACTGGTAGGTAGTCTCATAGCATTGTGGATGGAAAAGGTATTTGATATGATTTCAATTTTCTTAAATTTACTAAGGCTTGATTTGGACCCAAGATATGATCTATGCTGGATAATGTTCCATGAGAACTTGAGAAGAAAGTGTATTCTGTTTTGTTTGGATGGAATGTCCTATAAATATCAATTAAGTTCATCTTTTTTTTTTTTTTTTTTTTTTTTTTTTCCGTACGAGGGCCTCTCACTTCTGTGGCCTCTTCCTCTGTGGAGCACAGGCTCCGGACATGCAGGCTCAGCGGCCATGGCACACAGGACCAGCCGCTTCACGGCACGTGGGATATTCCCGGACCTGGGCATGAATCTGTGTCCCCTGCATCAGCATGTGGACTCTCAACCACTGTGCCACCAGGGAAGCCCAAGTCCATCTTTTATAATGTATAATTTAAAGCTTGTTTGTCCTTACTTGTTTTCACTTTGGATGATCTCTCCATTGGTGAAAGTGTGATTTTAAAGTCGCCTACTCTGATTGTGTTACTAACAATTTCTCCTTTTATCACTGTTAGCATTTGCCTAATGTATTGTGGTGCTGCTATGTTGTTTGAGTAAATATTTGTAATTGTTATATTTTCTTTTTAATTGATTCCTTGATCATTATGTAGTGTACTTCTTTATCTCCTGTAGTAGTGTTTGTTTTAAAGCCTATTTTTTCTGATATGAGAAGTGCTACTCCAGCTTTCCTTTGATTTCTGTTTGAATGGAATATCTTTTTCATTCTCTCACTTTAAGCTTGCCTGTGTCCCTAGGTCTGAAGTGGGGCTATTGTAGACAGCATTTATATTGGTCTTGCTTTGTATCCATTCAGTCAGTTTATGTCTTTTGGTTGGAACATTTTATTCACTTTCATTTAAGGTAGTTATCAATATGTGTGTTCCTATTACCATTTTCTTAATTGTGTTGGGTTTGTTATTGTACGTCTTTTCCTTCTCTTGTGTTTCCTGCATAGAGAAGTTCATTTAGCATTTGTTTTAAAGCTGATTTGGTGCTGCTGAATTTTCTTAGCTTTTGCTTGTCTGTAAAGATTTTAATTTCTCCATCAAATCTGAATGAGGTCCTTGCTGGGTAGAGTAAATTTGGTTGTAGGCTTTTCCCTTGAATCACTTTAAATATGTCCTGCCACTCCTTTCTGGCTTGCAGAGTTTCTGCTGATTGATCAGCTATTAAACTTATGGGCTTTCCCTTGTATGATATTTTTTGTTTTCCCCTTGCTGCTTTTAATATTTTTTCTTTGTATTTAATTATTTATGTTTTGATTAGTATATGTTTTGGCTGTTTCTCTTTGGATTTATCTTGTAAGGGAATCTCGGTGCTTCCTGGACTTGATTAACTATTTCATTTCCCATAATAGGGAAGTTTTCAACTATAATCTTTTCAAATATTTTCTCAGTCCCTTTCTTTTCCTCTTCTTCTTCTGAGACCCCTCTAATTCGAATCTGGCTGTGTTTAATGTTGTCCCAGAAGTCTCTAAGACTGTCCTCAATTCTTTTCATTATTTTTTCTTTATTCTGCTCTGCAGTAGTTATTTCCACCATTTTATCTTCCAGGTCACTTATCCTTTCTTCTCCTCAGTTATTCTGCTATTGATTCCTTCTAGAGAATTTTTAATTTCATTTATGTATTTATAATTGTTTGTTTGCTCTTTAGTTCTTCTAGGTCCTTTTTAAATGTTTCTTGTATTTTCTCCACTCTATTTCCAAGATTTTGGTTCCTATTTACTATCAGTACTCTGAGTTCTTTTTTAGATAGACTGCCTATTTCCTCTTCATTTGTTTGTTCTTGTGGGTTTTTACCTTGCTCCTTCATCTGCTTTGTGTTTCTCTGTCTTCTCATTTTGCTTAACTTACTGTGTTTGGGGTCTCCTTTTTGCAGGCTGTAGGTTCATAGTTCCCTTTGTTTTTGGTGTCTGTCCCCAGTGGCTAAGGTTGTTTCAGTGGGTTGTGTAGCCTTCCTGGTGGAGGGGACTAGTGCCTGTGTTCTGGTGGATAAGGCTGTATCTTGTCCTTCTGGTGGACAGAACCACATCTGGTGGTGTGTTTTTGGATGTCTGTGACCTTATTATGATTTTAGTCAGCCTCTCTGCTAATGGGTGGTGCTGTGTTCCTGTCTTGCTAGTTGTTTGGCATAGGGTGTCCAACACTGTAACTTGCTTGTTGTTGAATGGAACTGGGTCTTAGCACTGAGATCGAGATCTCTGGGAGAACTTTCACCATTTGATATTATGTGGAGGTAGGAGGTCTCTGGGGGATCAATGTCCTGAACTCGGCTCTCCCACCTCAGAGGCACAGGCCTGTTACCCGGCCAGAGCACCAAGACCCTGTCAGCCACACGGCCAGGTACATGGGTAGTTTCTTGCCTTTTGGGAAGTCTGAGGTCTTCTGCCAGCATTCAGTAGGTGTTCTGTAGGATTTGTTCCACATGTAGACGTGTTTCTGGTGTATTTGTTGGAAGGAAGGTCATCTCCACATCTTACTCCTCCACCATCTTGAAGGTCTCCTAACCCAACTTCCAATGCAAGGACATGATACAATGTAATTTTCAGTGGCAGACAAGATCTGGAGATGAGGAATTTACTCTTGGGTTGAGTGGCTTGACTTGCCTGGATGCCAACGGGGGTTGAGACGGTGAGAGGTGACATCCTAACGCTGGTCAGAAACAAGAAGAAGCGTGAGTGGTGGGCCAGACAAGCATGCCTCCATGGTGCCTGAGCCCCAGATAGCAACCCTCCAGCCACAATTCTTATTGATAATCCCTTATTGATAATCCCTTCCTACAATTCTTATTGATAATCCCTGTAAATGAGGAACCATATCTCTCTTGCTGCTTTCAAGATTTTTTTCTTTATCTTTGCTGTTGAACAGTTTGATTACAATTTGTATTGATGTGGAACTCTTTGTGTTTATCAGTCTTTGAGCTTTTACGCTTCTTGGGTGTGTACATTTATGTTTCTCATCAAATTGGGGAAATTTTGGCCGTTAATTCTTCAATTATTCTTTCTGACTCTTTCTCACTCTCTTCTCCTTCTTGGACACAGTCACCAATAACCTATATTAAACTAGTTTATATCTCTCCAATGCCTATCATAACCTAGATGTGATGATGATTGTTAGGATATGTGTGTGTGTGTGTGTGTGTGTGTGTATCTCTGAACTTATCAAATTGAGCAATTTATTTTATGTCAATTATACTCCAATAAAAATAGATAAAAGTGCAGTCTTTGCAAGTTGTCCTCTCATGAAAATATCCTTGCTTATATAGAGAAGGGGCAGAAAAAACTGAATTATTAGAACAAAGTTTTTAATAGGCTAAGAACCATACAGATAAGAGAAATGCTCAATAAAATGTTGTGAAGTTGTAAAGTGAAAATTTTATATATATGTTAGACTTTTCCCTGACTTAACACTAGCTATGCTATGTTTATGTTATATCTCTCACAGGATACACCATAGCCCCAAAGATTTTATCTTTCATAAAGTTTTTAAGGTCTAATTAGAAAAAATATTCTCCCCAAATCTTTGGTACTCTATTTTGGAGGAGACCAGTCTCAGTGTTTCATAGAAATCTAGAAATTCTGTTTGTTAAGAGAGAAACTTATATCAAGGGAACTCTTGTGAATGCAGTTTCCTTACAGTAACTCAAATCCTGTGTGAGGTAGATATCTGGGTAGAGCAAACACTTCCATACAATAAATCTCACTTACCAATTGTGTGAAGGTCCAAGTGCACACCACCTCTTACCAACCTGCACACAGATACATTTTTATGTATATGTAAGTATTTTTCACAAGACTCCTTCAAGAAACATCATTGTTAATAATATTTTTCTTCTAACTGTATAATAATATATGTCTACTATTGTGGTCAAAAATACCTATTAAAAACATAAGCTAACTCTTATAGTTAATATATTTTAAAATTAACCTATTTAGCTTCCACATTACAATGAATATAATGAGTGAAAGATGAAAAAACAAGGTCCTACTCTATAGCACAGGGAGGTATATTCAATATCCTGTGATAGACCATAATGGAAAATAATATGAAAAAGAATTTACCTATGTAAATTTACCTATGTTGCTGAAATAGCATATATTTGCCAAATAGTAGAATATAGATAATTAAACATTACAACATTATTTTAAATACCATAGGCTAACACATATATATGGAATCTAAAAAAAAAAAAATCAGGTTCTGAAGAACCTAGGGGCAGGACAGGAATAAAGATGCAGATGTAGAGAATGGACTTGAGGACATGGGGAGTGGGAAGGGTAAGCTGGGACAAAGTTAGAGAGTGGCATGGACTTATATATACTACCAAATATAGAATAGATAGCTAGTGGGAAGCAGCTGCATAGCACAGGGAGATCAGCTAGGTGCTTTGTGACCACCTAGAGGGGTGGGATAAGGAGGGTGGGAGGGAGATGCAAGAGGGATGGTACATGGGAATATATGTATATATGTAGCTGATTCACTTTGTTATACAGCGGAAACTAACACAAGACTGTAAGGCAATTACACTCCAATAAAGATGTTTAAAAAAAAGTGCACTACATTACCTCTTGAAATTCTTTGCTCACAATTGAAACTTGTAAACTCCACTGATGGGGTTTAAAATCTTGAAATGTCTAATTCAGATTATACATTTTTTTTCTATCCAGATTTCTTGCTTTTGAAAGAAACATTAATTTGATCCAATTTTCCTAAGGGATATGAAGGGCTGAGAATGAAAGAGAGATTTTCATCTTCAGGGAAATTTTGTATTCACTTACAAGTACAAACTTCAACATCCTTGGCAGTACCATTAATACAAAGAAGAAATCCCCATGATATTTTTTATGGGTTCATTAAAATACAGGTTGTGGAAAGGACCTCTGTTTAGTCAGAGGGGGAAAAGGTAAAATTTCTTGGAATACCATTAACTGGACAATTTTCTTAGAAATAAAGAGAGTTGGTGAGGTAAAGGAATTGATCATTAAGTGGTTTTCTTTGATAACAAAGGAGAAATACAAGATATAATAGACCCTGAGCCTAATCTTTTCCATTTTTAGAAGATATCATGAAAGTTGACTAATAGCTTGTTTTAAAATATAAGTAAGGAAGAAGTGTTTTTTTTAAATTAATAATTTTAGTATCTTTAGAAAAATCAACATAGATAGATAGATCTCTAGATATTAGAGATACAATAAAATATTATATGTTTGGCTAAGAAGAAAAGTTCTAATAAGATTCATAAAATATTAGCTTTGGATAATACTTTAAAATGAATGTGAAATCCGAATTGTAGATCACTGGTAACAATATTCAGTTTATTACTTTTAACCATAGTCCATAATAGTAAAATAAAATAAGATAAGCTAATCACAAAACTCTTCAAAATAATTGATCACGATACATAATAGGATATTATACCAACAATGTTCTAATATACAGCACTTATGTCTAACTTTGTGAATATTAAACTTTATGAATATTATGCTTTATAAATTACATAATTGGAATTAATGCATTAAAAAATGATGCACTTTACTATAATAATGTGTGTCCCTATATATACCTGGGAAGATATATCAGCAAGAAGCTCAGCAATTTTCTTAATTCCTTGGCTGAACATTGCTGATTATGCTTTTTTAGCCTTAGGTTCTTGCATACAAGTCAACTGCACAAATATTCCATTAAAAAAACAAAACGACACAAAGTAACAGTTAAATTTGCAAAGTTACCCATTTACTGTGGTCATAATAAAGATACCTCACTTCCTTCCCAAAGTATTAACTTATATATGTTAAGATATTACATTTAAGTAAGGGATCAAATAAACTTTCCCACTGAATTTTTAAAATCCCCTCCTATCTCAACTCAGATATTCTCCACAGGAAAGATAACTGGAAGATTATGCTATATTTTCTGGTTACGTTATGAAGTGAAAAAAAAAGAATTAAGGTGAAAGAAACACTGAAAGAAAGCACAACTTCCTCCCCTCACAATTTTACTTGGTGTAATGTTGAATAGATGTTCTTTGAATCTGTGATGGTAATTGTGAGGGGTTTAAGTGAATGCAGTCCTTTTTTTTCCTTCTAGACACAGCCTATATTTATAGATCACTGATTCTTGGTAGGAAAAGTAAATAGCAAAATCAGTTTGGTGCTGTGTGAAAGATTGAATTTCTAATTTAAATTTCACTTAGATTCATCCAAATCATTTTATTTCTTATTGCCTTAGCTTCTCAATTTATAAAAAAAGATAGAATAATCTCTTTATTTCAGTAGGATGTGTGAGTATCAAATAAAATACTAGACAACAAAGTGTGCTGGAGAAAAGTGAAAATATCATACAATTGCAAGGAATAATTATTTATATTTAAATTGACCATTAGTAACGTGATGCTTTAAATTAAATAATTTGCTAATTTATTCTCTACTATATATTTCAAGAGAATAGAATAGCTGCAGAAGTCTCCTTTTCCTCCTGATCATGGATGTTGGCCCTATATTTGGAATCAGAATATTAACAATAATTGTGATCTATTTCTTTTATTATAACAATAATACTCCCATGTTGTTAGAAACATCAGGGATCTAATAGAAATATATGTATATATATACTAGTATATATATACATACTATGTGCAAATTATAAATATACAACTTATTTTTATTAAGTTTATATATTTGTGTAACCAACACCCAAATTTTGTTTGTTTGTTTGTTTTTAATTTTTTTTATACTGGAATATAGTTGATTAACAATGTTTTGCTAGTTTCAGGTGTACAGCAAAGTGATTCAGTTATACATATATATGTATCAATTCTTTTTCAAATTCTTTTCCCATTTAGGTTATTACAGAATATTGAGCAGAGTTCCGTGTGCTATACAGTAGGTCCTTGTTGGTTATCTGTTTTAAATATAGCAGTGTGAACACGTCAATCCCAAACTCCCAATCTATCCCTCCCCTCTACCCTTTTCTCCTGGTAACCATAAGTTCGTTCTCTAAGTCTGTGAGTCCATTTCTGTTTTGTAGATAAGTTCATTTGTATCATTTTTTAAAGATTCTGCATATAAGCAATATCATATATTTGTCTTTCTCTGACTTACTTCACTTAGTATGGTAATCTCCAGGACCATCCATGTTGCTGCAAATGGCATCATTTCATTCTTTTTAATGGCTGAGTAGTATTCCATTGTATATTTGTACTGTATCCTCTTTATACATTCATCTGTCAATTGATTAGGTTGCTTCTATTTCATGGTTATTTTAAACAGCACTGCAATGAAAATTGGGGTACAGATATACTTTCAAACCATGTTTTTCTCTGGATATATGTCCAGAAGTGGGACTGCTGGATCATATGGTAGCTCTATTTTTAGTTTTTTAAGGAACCTCTATAATCTCCGCAGTGGCTGTACCAATTTACATTCCCACCAACATTGTAGGAGGGCTCCCTTTTCTCCACACCCTCTCTAGCATTTATTGTTTGTAGACTTTTTGATGATGGCCATTCTGACTGATGTGAGGTGATATCTCATTGTAGTTTTGATTTGCATTTCTCCAATAATTAGTGATGTTGAGCATCTTTTCATGTGCCTCTTTGTCATTTGTATGCCTTCTTTGGAGAAATGTCTATTTAGGTGTTCTGCCTATTTTTTGATTGGGTTGTTTGTTTTTTTTATATTGAGCCACATGAGCTGTTTGTAAATTTTGGAGACTAATCCCTTGTTGTTTGCATTGTTTGCAAATATTTTATCCCATTCTGAGGGTTGTCTTTTTGTTTTGTTTATGGTTTCCTGTGCTGTGCAAAAGCTTTTGAGTTTAATTAGGTCCCATTTGCTTATTTTTGTTTTGATTTCTATTACTCTAGGAGACAGTTCAGAAAAGATATTGCTGCGATTTATGTCAAAGAGTGTTCTGCCTATGTTTCCTCTAAGAGTTTTATTGAATCTGATCTTACATTTTAGTTTTTAATCCCTTTTGAGTTTATTTTTGTGTATGGTGTTAAAGAATGTTCTAATTTCATTTTTTTACATGTACCTTTCCAACTTTCCCAGAACCATTTATTGAAGGGACTGTGTTTCCTCCATTGTATAGTCTTGCCTCCTTTGTCATAGATTAATTGACCATAGGTGCAAGGGTTTATTTCTGGGCTTTCTATACTGTTCCATTGATCTATATTTCTGTTTCTTGTGCCAGTTCCATACTGTTGTGATGACTGTAGCTTTGTAGTATAGTCTGAAGTCAGGGAGCCTGCTACGTTTTTCTTTCTCTAGAAATCTTTGGTTATTTGGGTCTTTTGTGTCTCAATACAAATTAAAATTTTTTTTGTTCTAGTTCTGTGAAAAAAGCAATTGGTAATTTGATAGGGATTGCATTGAATCTGTACATTGCCTTGGGTAGTATAGTCAGAATTTCTCAAGATGGCAGAGTAGAAGGATGTGAGTTCACTTCTTCTTAGAGAAACACCAAAATCACAACTAACTCCTGAACAATCATCGACAAAAAATGCTGGAACCTATGAAAAAAGATACCTTACTTCCAAAGATAAAGAAGCCACAGTGAGATGGTAAGAGGGGTGCAATCATGGTAAAGTCAAATCTCATTATCTGACAGGTGAGCAACCCACAAACTGGAAAATAATTATATGACACAAGTTATCCCAATGGGTGAATGACCTGAACCCCAAGTTAGGCTTCTCAGCCTGGGGATCTGGCTACATGAGGAGGAGCCCCCAGAGAATCTGGCTTTGAAGGCCATTGAGGTTTGATCCCAGGAATTCCACAGGACCAGAGGAAACAGAAACTCCATTCATAAGGGGTGTACACAAGGTCTTGCACATAGCAGGACCCAGGGAAAAAAGCAGTGACCTCATAAGAGACTGGGCCAGATCTACCTGCTAGTACTGGAAGGACTCCTGCTGAGGCAGGGGGCAGCTGTGGTCCACTTCAGGGACAAAGACCCTGGCAGTGGTAGTTCTGGGGTGTACTCATTGGCCTGAGCCCTCCTGGAGGCCACCATTTTCTCCCCAAGACCTAGCTCCACCTAACAGCTTGTAGGCTCCAGTGTTAGGATGCCTCAGGCCAAACAACAAACAGAGTGGGAACATAGCCCCACCCATCAGCAGAGAGGCTCTTAAAGTCTTCCTGAGCCCCGTCCTGCCTGCCAGAGGGATAAGAACTAGCTCCAACCACCAGTGGGGAGGAACCAGTCGCTCCAACCCAGAAGCCTGTACAAGCCTCTTAGACAGCCTCATCCACCAGAGGGCAGACAGCAGAAGCAAGAACTACAATCCTGCAGCCTTCAGAACAGAAACTGCAATTGCAGAAATTTAGACAAAATTAAGCAGCAGAGGAATATGTCCCAGATGAAGAATAAAGATAAAACCCCAGAAGAACAACTAAGTGAAGTGGAAATAAGCAATCTACCTGAAAAATAATTCAGAGTAATGATAGTGACGATCTAGGAAAACGAATGGAGGCACAGATGGAGAAGATACAAGAAATGTTTAACAAAGATCTAGAAGAACCAATGAACAAACAAACAGAGATGAACAATACAATAACTGAAATTTAAAATATACTAGAAGGAATCAACAGCAGAATAATTGAAGCAGAAGAATGGATAAGTTAACTGGAAGACAGCATGGTGGAAATCACTGCCATAGAACAGAATAAAGAAAAAAGAATGAAAAGAAATGAAGTTGGTCTTAGAGACCAATGAGACAAATTTTTTATTAAAGACATTTTTTACATGGCCCTTCCCCCAAAACATTGAACTAGCCTAGATTTTTATTTATTCTAATGTAGTCATTTGAAGAAAAATACTAAAAGGAGATGATGTTGGCTAAGATTACAAAGTCTAGGAAGTCATTTGAAAAAATTGTCTCTCTTAACTACAACCATTAAACAGTGCATAAATTGATTATGCTGTTAGGGGACTGGTGATCCATGCCAACATTTCACATACCCAAGTCTCCCTCATAGCTTCCTGCCAAGTTGAGTTACTTTCAGAAAGTTCTTACAGAGCAAACCCTGGGAATGGAATACTGACAGAGAATCATAATATTGCTTAATCAAATTTAAATGGACTCAGGTTTTTTCCTTAAATATCAAACTTCTCTCAACTCAAGTTAGGCATAGAAGAATCTGGCACAAATAGTATGCTTTTGTTATTGTTTTCCTTACAATCTACTTTGTAGAAATATCTTGGATAATATCTGTGGACCAATTCAGATACTCAAGTTTAATCTGTGTTTCTTAAAGAATATATGCTAAAGGTGTCTTCTCTTTCCAGTTTTATGATGTATGACCTTACTCAGTGTTTATTTGAAAAACATATCTCATGGTTTGTGCATTCATTCAAAGAAGAGACTATGCCACTGGCTGTGGCTATGTGCCAGTAACTTCAAATTGTTGTATCTCATTGATTAATATATATATATATATATATATATATATATATATATATATATATATATATAGCTATTTTAAACTAGAACATTTATTTTAAACTAAACATTTCAGATTCATCTAGATATTCAGCACTGTTTAGATAGTCTTATACCCACCTAGTAATTCCCCTCTCTTTCCTTTTAACTATTGCCAAGTGACAAGAAATTATATGAGTATGCTTTTGTTTGTTTGGATTGGTGGTAGGAAAGGAGAGTGAATAGATGTGAGGGTAGGAGGGAGATGGGTAAAAGGGTGGAGAGGACTGCTCACATTGGATAAGAACAATTTAAACTAGGGCTTTGAAAATTCTTTCCTTGCTAGATGATGGCTTTTCTTTCTATACTTTGCAACTCTCTGAAGCTCATTATCTCAGCTTTCCCCGAGAAAGTAGTGATTAAAACCCAAAGTAAACTGCACAGATCCCCTGACTCCTTCACTATGACCTAGTTCTACCCTTTCAGACTTAAGATTATGTATTTCAAAAACACCAGTTGCAACTATTTATTTAGTTTATTGACTCCCTTGAGGACACAGTTCTGTATTTTCAGAAAATTAAAATACAATTTATTTTAGTGGCTTGTTAAATGATATGAACTTATAAAAGACTACTTTGGGACCTAGTCTAAATTTGCCAGTTTATCCTATTAGCTTTCTTTTCTTTTCTTTTAAATTTTATGTTCTTGCTTCCATCTCTTCCAGATTCTCATCAGTATCCCAAAGATTGCTTCTATTTAGGAGGAAATGGCTATGTTCTTGAGGCATTGAGTAAGAGAAACAAGTCCTAAGGCCTGTTAAGAATTAAGTGTTTGTATGAAAAAACGTTACCTATGAGAACAAACATCCTGTGTGATATTTGGGAAATCAAATAAAATTAGAAAAGCCCGGGCTTCCCTGGTGGTGCAGTGATTGAGAGTCCACCTGCCGATGCAGGGGACATGGGTTCATGCCCCGGTCAGGGAAGATCCCACATGCCGTGGAACGGCTGGGCCCGTGAACCATGACCACTGAGCCTGCGTGTCCAGAGCCTGTGTTTTGTAACAGGAGAGGCCACAACAGTGAGAGGCCCGTGTACCACACACACACACACAAAAAAAATTAGAAAAGCCCCTTTGGGTCAACATACATGAAACATTTGAGGAGGATATGCAGTCTTCTTTTCCCTATCTAAGAAAATGTATTAGTATTATATTTCATGTCTTTACCTTAATCTGCATCAAAACTGTCAGAATTAAACTGAGTTTCAAAAACCATCTTATTGTGGTTGTGTCTGGAATTTTTCAAACTATGTTGATCCCAAAGAGAAGAAATCTTTTAAAAAGAACTGAAACTGTGTATATGGATTATAGCTGGGATCTTAATGAGTAAAATATGCATCTGATACAATGTTTGAACCTATTGCTTTGGAAAACTATTTTGTTTTACTACATTAAAGTCTTTCTTTGGTCAGTTGGCTGATCAAAAATATGGTGTCCAAAATGCTATTTGCTTAAGTTCTCAAGCTGCTCTGCTGGCTGCAGATTTCACCAATTTAAAAGTAATCTTAAGTGTCTAATTTCCCTGTGCTTGTTTAATCATTTATCCCAGATTTCTTTCTAACTTTTCAATGAATTTTCTTGTTTCAGTATCTCTGAGTGCAAAACTTTGTGGTTTTATTTTAGAAGCTTTTCTAGCTTCCATATAGTTCAATTCATTATTTTGGTTTGGCACAGCAAACACAACTATTAATTTTGTGTCCAATAGCTTATTATATCTTGCATCTTTGTATACAACTTCTATATCAAAAATGCTTTATGGAGTAAGATTCATTTGCCAGGTTGATTTTGACCCTTAATATTTGTTGTAACTACATCTTTGCTTGGTGCAACATTAAATTATGGACATGGATAGTATGTGAGGTATAATCCCATTCCTTGAATGTTCCCATAAAACTCCTCTAAGCCATAAAAGGGTGCTCCTAAAATTAGAGGAGTTACCACCATCTCTTTGGCCAGTAATAGAGCAATGAATCTTTAAGGGAATTGTGTAAATAAAATAATAACATGAGGAAGATGTGAAAATTAAAGTTATGAGTGGGGATAAAACACCAGGCATATAATACTGAAGAGGATAAAAGTTAGTTATGTGGGAGAGCAAATGAAAGTATGTTTAGAGACAGGGGAATATCAGCAGTAGATGGCTCAGCTAATAATGATATTACTACCATTATTGTTGACTTTGCTGACATTTTTTGCAGAAATGTAGTCTCAGTCCTATGTATAGGTTTTTTTTTCATGAGATATATCACTTTGCTGTACAACTGAAACTAACACAACATTGTAAATCAACTATACTCCAAGAAAAGGTCACACAGCTAGTAAGTGACAACAAGTGAAGTTTGATTCAAGTTAAAACCATCTCACTCAAGAGCACTAAATTTTTTTTTGAATCTTATTTTTTTATATTTTTTAACAAGTTGTATATATTTTTTTCTGCTTTATAACAAATTTAATCAGTTATACATATACATATGTCCCCATATCCCCTCACTTTTGCATCTCCCTCCCACCCTCCATACCCCACCCCTCCAGGTGGTCACAAAGCACTGAGGTGATCTCCCTGTGCTATGCGGCTGCTTCCCACTAGCTATCTACCTGACGTTTGGTAGTGTATATATGTCCATGCCACTCTTTCGCTTTGGCACAGCTTACCCTTCACCCTCCCCATATCCTTAAGTCCATTCTCTAGTAAGTCTGTGTCTTTATTCCTGTCTTAACCCTATGTTCTTAATGACATTTTTTTCTTGAATTCCATATATATGTGTCAGCATACAGTATTTGTCTTTCTCTTTCTGACTTACTTCACTCTGTATGACACACTCTAGGTCCATCCACCTCATTACAAATAGCTCAGTTTCGTTTCTTTTTATGGCTAAGTAATATTCCATTGTATATATGTGCCACATCTTCTTTATCCATTCATCTGATGATGGACACTTAGGTTGTTTCCATCTCCAGGCTATTGTAAATAGGGCTGCTATGAATATTTTGGTACATGACTCTTTGAATTATGGTTTTCTCAGGGTATATGCCCAGTAGTGGGATTGCTGGGTCGTATGGTAGCTCTATTTGTAGTTTTTTAAGGAAACTCCATACCATTCTCCATAGTGGCGGTACCAATTCACATTCCCACCAGCAGTGCAAGAGGGTTCCCTTTTTTCCTCACCCTCTCCAGAATTTATTGTTTCTAGATTTTTTGATGATGGCCATTCTGACTGGTGTGAGATGATAACTCATTGTACTTTTGATTTGCATTTCTCTAATGATTAAAGATGATGAGCATCCTTTCATGTGTTTGTTGGCAGTCTGTATATCTTCTGTGGAGAAATGTCTATTTAGGTCTTCTGCCCATTTTTGGATGGGGTTGTTTGTTTTTTTTGTTATTGAGCTGCATGAGCTGCTTATAAATTTTGGAGATTACTCCTTTGTCAGCTGCTTCATTTGCAAATATATTCTCCCATTCTGAGGGTTGTCTTTTGGTCTTCTTTATGGTTTCCTTTGCTGTGCAAAAGCTTTTAAGTTTCATTAGGTTCCTTGTGTTTATTTTTGTATTTATTTCCATTTCTCTAGGAGGTGGCTCAAAAAGGATTTTGCTGTGATTTATGTCATAGACTGCCTATGTTCTCCTCGAAGAGTTTGATAGTGTCTGGCCTTACATTTAGGTCTTTAATCCATTTTGAGCTTATTTTTGTGTATGGTGTTAGGGACTGATCTAATCTCATACTTTTACATGTCCCTGTCCAGTTTTCCCAGCACCACTTATTGAAGAGGCTGTCCTTTCTCCACTGTACATTCCTGCCTCCTTTATCAAAGATAAGGTTACCATATGTGCGTGGGTTTATCTCTGGGCTTTCTATCCTGTTCCATTGATCTATCTTTCTGTTTTTGTGCCAGTACCATACTGTCTGGATTACTGTAGCTTTGTAGTATAGTCTGAAATCAGGGAGCCTGATTCCTCCAGCTCCATTTTTCGTTCTCAAGATTGCTTTGGCTCTTCGGGATCTTTTGTGTTTCCATATAAATTTTGAATTTTTCTGTTCTAGTTCTGTGAAAAACGCCAGTGGTAGTTTGATAGGGATTGCATTGAATCTGTAGATTGCTTTGGGTAGTAGAGTCATTTTCACAATATTGATTCTTCCAATCCAAGAAAATGGTACATCTCTCCATCTATTTGTATCATCTTTAATTTCTTTCATCAGTGTCTTATACTTTTCTGCATACAGGTCTTTTGTCTCCTTAGGTAGGTTTATTCCTAGATATTTAATCTTTTTGTTGCAATGGTAAATGGGAGTGTTTTCTTGATTTCACTTTTAGATTTTTCATCATTAGTATATAGAAATGCCAGAGATTTCTGTGCATTAATTTTGTATCCTGCAACTTTACCAAATTCATTGATTAGCTCTAGTAGTTTTCTGGTAGCATTTTTAGGATTCTCTATGTATAGTATCATGTCATCTGCAAACAGTGACAGCTTTACTTCTTCTTTTCCAATTTGTATTCCTTTTATTTCCTTTTCTTCTCTGATTGCTGTGGCTAAATCTTCCAAAACTATATTGAATAAGAGTGTTGAGAGTGGGCAACCTTGTCTTGCTCCTGATCTTATTGGAAATGTTTTCAGTTTTTCACCATTGAAGATGATGCTGGCTGTGGGTTTGTCATATATGGCCTTTATTATGTTGAGGAAAGTTCCCTCTATGCCTACTTTCTGCAGGGTTTTTATCATAAATGGGTGTTGTATTTTGTCGAAAGCTTTCTCTGCATCTATTGAGATGATCATATGGTTTTTCTCCTTCAATTTGTTAATATGGTGTATCACGTTGATTGATTTGCGTATATTGAAGAATCCTTGCATTCCTGGAATAAACCCCACTTGATCATGGTGTATGATCCTTTTAATGTGCTGTTGGATTCTGTTTGCTAGTATTTTGTTGAGGATTTTTGCATCTATGTTCATCAGTGATAATGGCCTGTAGTTTTCTTTCTTTGTGACATCCTTGTCTGGTTTTGGTATCAAGGTGATGGTGGCCTCGTAGAATGAGTTTGGGAATGTTCTTCCCTCTACTATATTTTGGAAGAGTTTGAGAAGGATAGGTGTTAACTCTTCTCTAAATGCTTGATAGAATTCGCCTGTGAAGCCATCTGGTCCTGGGCTTTTGTTTGTTGGAAGATTTTTTATCACAGTTTCAATTTCAGTGCTTGTGATTTGTCTGTTCATATTTTCTATTTCTTCCTGATTCAGTCTTGGCAGGTTGTGTATTTCTAAGAATTTGTCCATTTCTTCCAGGTTGTCCATTTTATTGGCATAGAGTTGCTTTTAGTAATCTCTCAAGATCTTTTGTATTTCTGCAGTGTCAGTTTTTACTTCTCCTTTTTCATTTCTAATTCTATTGATTTGAGTCTTCTCCCTTTTTTTCTTGATGACTCTGGCTAATGGTTTATCAATTTTGTTTATCTTCTCAAACAATCAGCTTTTAGTTTTATTGATCTTTGCTATCATTTCCTTCATTTCTTTTTCATTTATTTCTGATCTGATTTTTATGATTTCTTTCCTTCTGCTAACTTTGGGATGTTTTTGTTCTTCTTTCTCTAATTGCTTTAGGTGCAAGGTTAGGTTGTTTATTCGAGATGTTTCCAGTATGGGTTTAAATCTGCAATTCACCTAGGGGGCAGAGAGAGAAAGCAATACAACCCTAAGTATAGCACCATATCAGGGTAGCTGATGTCATATTTTCAAAATTTATAGAGACAAATAATAGCCAATTTCTAAAGAAAAGTAATTAAACTCAGAATTCATAGAAATCATATAAATTCTGCTTTAAATTGAACTGTATATATTTTAAAATATATTGCATACATATGCATATATGTACATACATACACATAGATATATTTTAAAATATTGCATGTTTGAATTGATATTTTCTTGGAAATTAAGAAGTAAAGAGTCAGGTAAGGAAGGTCTGAATCTTCCCTCAAGTCTCCAGTTATTTTGGATATAAGCTTGTCATCTTCAAATGATGGCCATTGGAGGATAGAAAAATGATTCATTCATTCAACAAATATTTTATAGAGTACCTAAGAATGATACTTCTAAAAGCATTAAGTCTTAGGGGCTTTTAAAATTCCGCTCTAAAAAAACATGTTGGCCCTTGGTAACCCTATAACACAATCAGGTCAGCTCCATCCCTAGTTTTTGTATTAGCTGAATATAGAAGAATCATTGAAAAGTGAAGTGGGGCAAGAGAAAGGGCATTTGGTGTCTGGAGTTTATTGAAAGTTCCTATCATGTGTTCAGAAATTCCTTGACAGGCTGTTATTATACAGCTTCATTGGCAGATTAAGTTCTCCATTCTGCACACTAATTGCTAAGCATTATTGCCTAATAATTGTGCAATTAACCTAAGCTGTGTAACTGTTTTGTCCCCTGGACCATGCCAGGAATAGTTGTTACAACTAACATTTTGAAAATGGAGAATAATTATATAGTGGGATGTATTTGTCTTTAAATATTTGTAGACATATACCTGCACAGTATTGTTATTTTTCTGACACATTTTTCTTTCTACATATTTACTTAGCAAAATGAGATATTGATCCTTCCTTCCCTCCTGCATACTGTAATAAATGCTTACTATCAAGTCACCATCAATAACATGCTGAATTAAAAATGTTTCCTGGTCTTCCCTGGTGGTGCAGTGGTTGAGAGTCTGCCTGCTGATGCAGGGGACACGGTTTTGTGCCCCAGTCTGGGAAGATCCCACATGCCGTGGAGTGGCTGGGCCCGTGAGCCATGGCCGCTGAGCCTGCACATCCAGAGCCTGTGCTCCGCAACGGGAGAAGCCACAACAGTGAGAGGCCTGCATACTGCAAAACAAGGCCCACATACTGCAAAAAAAAAAAAAAAAAAGTTCCTGACTTCAAGATTCTTAAAATCTGGTAAAGGAGACATAAAAGTAGAAAATGAGAATACAATATAAGAACAAATGCAGCAGTATGAATAGGACATCAAGGGCACCATAAGCAGTGATTGTATGTGTTGTAGAAGGATGCCAGAGCAAACTTATTGTTGGAAGTACTACCTAGTCTGAGTCTTGAAGAATGAACAGGAGTTGCTAGTCAGGGACAGTGCGAGGGAAATGAAATTTTCAATAGAAGAGTTCATTGAGTACACAGTGATCCTCTCTACCACTGGTCTCAAAATCATTCTGGATATCATCAGTGCCTATGTGAAAAGTATCTAAAATGAAAACCCAATAGTTCATTGATTTCTGAAAATCTAATGAATCCTGCACAACACTGCAGTGCCATTTTGAATTTGTGACTTCCAAACTTAACTAGGATATCAACACTGCAACTATGTCAAACTTGCACTTCTTTCCATAGACACATAACTCATCCTTTTCTTTCTAATTCTTGCAAATTATTCTTCCTTCTACTTTGTGAGAAAATTGAAGTCCTCAAGCAGGGAAAATTCACTTTCCACCTCAATTATTTACAAGTGATTTCCATTGGTGTTCATCTTCTCCTCATTCTTTGCTGTATCTCCTGCTAGAAGTTGCTACACTGACCATCCCCTAACTCTCTTGGGAGTCCAGGAGGAAGGGAAAAATGAAAGATCTAGAAATTATGTAGAATGCTGTGAATTTAATTCTACGTGTTTTATCTAATTCTATGTACTACTATATGAAAATCATTTAATATTATTCAAGTTTTGAGAACTTCCGAAACTAAGGAAAGAGAGAAAATAGATAGAAACTCTAGGGCAAAAAAAAATGTGGGGAAACTTTTGATCAATGAATTATTGTCTGAGCTTTTATTTTCTATTGTTAAATAGCAACATATAGCCTTAACTACAGTTTAGAAAGTTAGTGGCCTAATTTTATAAATTAAAAAATTTTATATGGGAACAATGTCAATACTACTTCTAAAATATATCCCAGAACTGTCCACTTCTCTCCATTTCCTTTTCTACCACCCCATTACAAGTCACCATCATCTCTCCACCCAAGAAAATGCAATAATCTCCTCTCTGATACTCTGTCTACACCACCACTTCACTAAATTCCAATATTAACAGCAGTCTGAGAAACATATTTGAAATACAAATCACATCACAATTTACTTCAGCTATTTTCATTGCCCCCAGAATAAACTCCAAACCCTCCAAAGCAGTTACCACACAGAGGACATATTAGTTACTCTTCCTGAAATATTTTATCCAGTTATGTTTAAAATATATAAGGAATATTAGATACATAGATGCTTAAGAACGACCTGTGTATAGATGAAAAAGCCTTTCAAACTACTATGATCCAATTAATTCCATATATTCTCACTATAGACATTTATTCTTTATTTCTTTTTTAAAAATTATTATTGGGGTATAGTTGATTTACAATGTTGTGTTAGTTTCAGGTGTATAGCAAAGTGAATCTGTTATACATATACATATACCCACTCTTTTTAAGATTATTTTCCCATATAGCCCATTACAGAGTATTGAGTAGAGTTCCCTGTGCTATACTGTATGTCCTTATTAGTTATCTATTTTGTATATAGTAGTGTGTATGTGTCAATCCCATTCTTCCAATTTATCCATCCCCCCTTAACCTCCAGTAATCATAGGTTTATTTTCTACATCTGTAACTCTACTTCTGTTTTGTAAATAAGTTTATTTGCAGCCATTTTTTAGATTCCACATAAAGTGATATCATATGATACTTGTCTTTTTCTCTGGCTGACTTCACTCAGCATGACAACATCTAGGTCCATCCATGTTACTGCAAATGGCATTATTTTGTCCTTTTTAAGGCTGAGAAATATTGCATTGTATATATGTACCACATATTATTTATCCATTCCTCCATTGATGGACATTTATGTTGCTTCCATGTCCTGGCTATTGTAAATAGTGCTGCAATGACCATTGGGGTGCATGTATCCTTTCGAATTATGGTTTTCTCTGTATATATGCCCAGGAGTGGGATTGCTGGATCATATGGCAGTTCTATTTTTAGTTTTTTAAGGAACCTCCATATTGTTCTCCACAATGGCTGTACCAATTTACATTCCCACCAACAGTGCAAGAGGGTTTCCTTTTCTTCACACCCTCTCCAGCATTTATTGTTTGTAGATTTTTTGATGATGGCCTTTCTGACTGGTATGAGGTGATGCTTCTTTTCAGTTTTGATTATTTCTCTAATAATTAGTGATGTTGAGTATCTTTTAATGTGCTTTTGATCCAGCTGCATGACTTCTTTAGAGAAATGTCTATTTAGTTCTGCCAATATTTTGATTGGGTTGTTTGTTTTTTTGATACTAAGCTGCATGAGCTGTTTGTAAATTTTGGAGATTAATCCCTCGTTGGATGGTTCATTTACAAATAATTTTTCCCATTTTGAGAGTTGTCTTTTCATCTTGTTTATGGTTTCCTTTGTTGTGCAAAAGCTTTTGAGTTTAATTAGGTCCCATTTATTTATTTTTGCTTTTATTTTCATTACTCTAGGAGGTGAATCAAAAAAAATCTTGTTGTGATTTACATCAAAGAGTGTTCTGCCTATGTTTTCCTCTAAGAGTTTTATAGTATCCAGCCTTACACTTAGGTCTTTAATCCATTTTGAGTTTATTTTTGTGTAATATCCATAAATCAATCAGTGTGATATACCACATCAGCAAATTGAAGAATAAAAACCATATGATCTTCTCAATAGATACAGAAAAAATATTTTGACAAAATTCAACACAAATTTATGATAAAAAAAAACTCTCCAGAAAGTGGGCATACCTCAACATGATAAAGGTCATATATGACAAACCCACAACTAACATCATACTCAACAGTGAAAAGGTAAAAGCATTTTCCCTAAAATCAGGAACAAGACAAGGATGTCCACTCTCACCACTAGTATTCAACACAGTTTTGGAAGTCTTAGCCATGACAATCAGAGAAGAAAAAGAAATAAAAGGAATCCAAATTGGAAAAGAAGAAGTAAAACTGTCACTGTTTGCAGATCACATGATACTATACATAGAAAACCCTAAAGATGCTACCAGAAAACTTCTAGAGCTCATCAATGAACTTGGTAAAGTTACAAGATACAAAATTAATACACAGAAATATCCTGCATTCCTATACACTAACAAGGAAAGATCAGAAAGAGAAATCAAGGAAACAATCCCATTTACCATTGTATCAAAACAATAAAATACCTAGGGATAAATCTACCTAAGGAGACAAAAGACCTATAATCAGAAAACTATAAGATACTAATGAAAGAAATCAAAGATGACACAAACAGATGGAGAAATATACCATGTTCTTGGATTGGAAGAATCAATATTGTGAAAATGACTATACTACCCAAAGCAATCTACAGAGTCAATGCAATCCCTATCCAATTAGCAAGGACGCTTTTCACAGAATTAGAGCAAAACATTTTACAATTTGTATGGAAACACAAAAGACCCTGAATGGCCAAATCAATCCTGAGAGAGAAAAACAGAGCTGGAGGAAACAGGCTCCCTGACTTCAGACTATACTACAAAGCCACAGTCATCAAAAGAGTGTGGTACTGGCACAAAAACAGAATATAGATCAATGGAATAGGATAGAAAGTCCAGAGATAAACCCACGCACTTATGGTCACCTAATCTATGACCAAGGAAGCAAGAATGTACAATGGAGAAAAGAGAGTTTCTTCAATAAGTGGTGCTGGGAAAACTGGATAGCTACATGTAAAAGAATGCAATTATAACACACCTTAACAGCATAAACAAAAATATTCTTTATTTCTTGATTTGCATCCCTCACCTCTTCTCTCCTTCAGAACCATCCATTGAACCATTCTTTGTTTTTTTCATGCTCTGTATTGATGAAAGAGCATAAAAACACTTTTGAGAGTATGGCTGTACCCTATGAGCACATATCTTTTTTTGTGGCTCATATTCTCTGGTTACTCACCCTGATACTGACTTAACTTATTAAATTACAAATTTATTATTGGGTCTGAGACTTTATAGATGTCTCTAAACCAAGGGTCAACAAACTTTAGCCTTTGCCTTATTACGGCTACTCATTTCTTCCTTTGTGGTATGAAAGTAGCCATACATTATATGTAAATGAATGAATATGGCTTTGTTACAATAAAACCTCATTTCAATAAAGATGCAGATGGTCAGATTTGGCCAACGGGCTGTAGTTTACTGACTCCCGCTCTGAGCAGAACGTTAACTGTCTTATCTTACCCCAAATGGCAATAGATTATTGTCTATTACCCCATTAACCCTTGTGATTATTGTTCTTTTAGCCCAACCTGCTACTCAAGGATCTGGTACCTTCATACACCATGTCTGCCTGGTATTTTTCACTACCACCTCCAATCTACTAGTTCCAGAGAGCTCTTGATGGTCCTTATCTCTTCTCAATAAATATTGTCCTGCAAGGTTTTTTTTCCTGTTACTTTAAGTAATAATCAGTGTAACCATATAATTGATCATTCAAATGACAATTCTTTTGAGAGTGTAAAGGGACACACACCATAACTTTCCTAGGCAAACTGGGATGTATGATCACTCTAGTTATAATGGACCTACCCAGATAAATGAATCCTTTCTACTAGGTTAGCTAGCTGTTGAGTCATTCAATTAATGTTACCATCTCTCATTAATCAAGGTAAAATATATCATTGTCCATAACTGGAGAGAGATTTATTGGAAGTTCCTTCATGAGGTGGACGAGTGGGGATATTATCTTTCCTAGGATATTCACATCAGGCCATAGGTAAAAATAACAAAAAAAATAATTAAAACTATCACTAAGTTAACGAGCATTAGATGCTAGTCACATGCTAATAACTTTCAGTACATTATCTCATGATTCCTTCCAAAGTATTAAGAAATAATTATTACTATCCTTTTATAAATGAGGATACCAAGTTTCTGATAGGATAGGTACTTTGCTCAATGTTTCACAATTAGCAGGTTTAGTGCTCCTCTCATGAGAATCCTGGGAATAATTAGGGTTAATCTTGTATTTGAAAATGTCTACTCAATTCTAGCATTTCCATTCAATCCACCCAAAGGCTCATAAACAGATTGTTCATTTAAGTGCATTTTCACTTAAAAATGCTCACTCCACTATTGTGGGGTACAAAGGTGCAGGTGAGAATTTAAATGTTCCTTTCAAATATGGGTTCCTTTGGTGTTATTTTTGTATCAATAGAAAAAAAGTTTTCTCTTGGAAAAATAAAACAGAATACCTAGCTGGAGGGAATTAGAAGAAATTGATTATGAATTCTATTGTTTTCCATTTTAATGAGTTACATAGCTGTCCCTCATGGTTTATAAAAATATTTCAACAACAAATAATGCTCTGAACTCTGCAAAATGCTATTTAAAATACTTGACAACTCATAAGCTGCTGTTGATACAGATGTGAATCTTTCAGCTAACAGTAATTGAACACTATAATTTAAGAAAGTGCAAAGTGATACTCCTCTTGTTTTCTCTTAACAAGAAGACACTGTTAAACATGAAAAAAATGCTGATTAAGTACCCATGTCCAATATACAAATCAGATGCACTATTAGATTATTATTTGGAAAAAATATTTGCAAGTACAAATCACTCAATATTTGTTAGATTTTTTTAAAAGGCAAAGTCATTTTCTTCTCTCTTCTTATTTAATTCTGACACTGATATACTTTATATTAGTGTCCTAGGTCTGCCATAACAAAATACTACAGACTGGGTGGCTTAAGCAATAGAGATTTATTTTTATCACAGTTCTGAATGTTGGAAATCCAATATCAAGGTGTTGGCAGGTTTGGTTTCTTCTGAGACTTCTCTCCTTGGTTTGTAGATGGCCAAGTTCTCATCGTGTATTCACATGGTTGTATCTCTGTGTGCACACATGTCTGGTGCCTAATCTTCTCTTCTTATAAGGACACTAGTCATATTGAATTAAAGCCCAGCCCAATGACTTTGTTTACCCTTAATTACCTCTTTAAAGACTTATTTCCAAATATAATAACATTTTGAGGTACTAAGGGTAAGGGCTTCAACATATGAACTTTGGGAGACACAATTCAGCCCATAATACCTTTGTTTCCACTTGGATTATTAGTTTTCTTTGAAAGAGATATGGGTTATGCAGTCATATCTATATCTGCTTATGCAATCCAAATGTACCCTCTGTAGCACTCCTGGCTACCACAGCTTAATGCTTCTCTTGAGATTTAGGAATGGAGGTTCTTATATCAAGTGAAGTGGAGGTGACCTAAAATAAAAACTATCAAACTTTTAGTTAGTAATACTTCAAAGGCCCTACTTATCCACCACCCTTTTGGCTTCAAAATTCCATGAAGCTGACATCAGCAAAATATTGGATTAGGAAGTGCCAAGCCCTTGTCCCTCTATAAAAATATAAAAACAAAAAAAAAACAAAAAAAATATTCCAACCCCACCCCAGAAACTGACTAAACAACCTTATAGGAACTCTGGAAAACAACCATAGATTTACAACTAAATAAGTGAATGCCCAATCACAGCAAAGCCACATTTAAAATGATAGAAAATGTCATGGCACTTTTACTTATCTATGTCCCGAAACGTTCCTGGTGTGTGATCTGGAGGAGACAGCAGCCCAGTTCCCAATTCCTTCCCTTAAACCAGAGAACAGAGAGTAGATCTTATGTGCAATGTTTCATGTGTCTGATCTGAGGCAAAGAAAGGCAGTGGTCATTGGTCATGAAAGCTACAGGAGGACTACAGAACCACAGATGCACAGGGCAAGAGATTACAGGTAAAGGCATAGAATATTTAGAATGTCTAAGGCTCTGAGAAGAAGCTGGGTGAGACTCTTTGGAAATTAAAATATTTGATACAATTCTATATATGGGGAGGTTGAGAAAGCTATGCATAGACCCATGCAAAACACATACTCAGAATGGACCTGGAAATGCCTTAAGCTTTCATTTTGAGCTGAAACGTTTTCTCAGAGCATAATCAGCTAACCAGTGAAAAACTGCCTTGGCATAGAGCCAATCTACAAAGACTGGGAGAGTTGGGGAGAGTTTTTTTTTTTTTTTTTCAAATGCCCGATTTTCAACAACAACAAAAAATGCAGACATACAGAGAAACAAAAAAAAATGGTAAATTCAAAGGAAAAAAAAATTGCAAATTGCAGACAGGGCTTTCCTGGTGGTGCAGTGGTTAAGAATCCGCCTGAAAATGCAGGCGACATGGGTTTGAGCCCTGGTCCGGGAAGATCCCACATGCAGAGAAGCAACTAAGCCTGTGCTCCACAACTACTGAACCTGAGCTCTAGAGCCCATGAGCCACAACTACTGAGCCCACGTGCCACAACTACTGAAGCTTGCACACCTAGAGCCCATGCTCTGCAACAAGAGAAGCCACTGCAATGAGAAGCCTGAGCACTGCAACAAAAGGTAGCCCCTGCTCAGCACAACTAGAGAAAAGCCCCCACACACTAATGAAGACCCAACACAGCCAAAAAAAAAGAAAAAAAAATGCAGACATACAGAGAAAGAGAAAAACATGGTAAATTCAAAGGAGAAAAAATCCAGAAAACTATTTTGCATCTGGATATCCCATTTTCCCAACATTGTTGAAGAGACTATTCTTTCTTTATTTTGTGGTCTTGGCACCCTTATTAAAGATTATTTGCCTTTTACACCAAGGTTTATTTCTGGGCACTGTATTCTTTTCCACCGGTCTATATCTGTCTTTATGCCAGTACAACACTGCTTTATTTACTATAGCTTTGTTTAAGTTGGTACTAGGAATTGTATGAGGACTCCAACTTTGTTGTTCTTATTTAAGATTGTTTTGGATATCAGGGTTCCTTGAGATGCCATATAAATTTTAGGATGTTTTTTTCTATTTTAACAATGTTAAGTCTTCCAATCCATGAGCAGAAGATGTTCCATTTATTTATGACTTCTTTAACCTCTTTTAGCAATATTTTGTAGTTTCAGTGTGCAAGTCTTTTGCCTCCTTGGTTAAGTTTATTCAAAATATTTTGTTTTTTCTCATGATATTGTAAATGGGGTCCTTTACTCAATTTCTTTATTTATTTTGTTCTTTATTAATGTATATAAACACAACTGATTTGGTGTGTTAATTTTGTATTCTGTAGCTTTGCTAAATTTCTTTGTTAGCTCTAACAGTATCTTTTATGGAATCTTTAAGGTTTTCTGCCTATAAGATCATGCCATCTGTTAACAGAAAAAAATTTACTTCTTCCTTTACAATTTGGATGCCTTTGTTTCTATTTCTTATCACACTGGCTAGAACTTCTAGTGTTATATTGAATAGAAGTGGTGTGAGTGGGTATCGTTGCCTTATCTTAGAGGAAAAGCTTTCAGTCTTGCAACATTGAGTAAAATGTTAGCTGTGGCCTTTTCACATATGGTCTTTATTATCTTGAGGCAGTTTTTTTGTGTTCCTATTTTGTTGAGTGTTTTCATCATGAAAGAGTGTCGAATTTTGTCAAATATTATTTTTCTGCATCAGTTTAGATGATCATGTGTTTTTGTCCTTCATTTTGTCAATGTAGTATATTACATTGATTGATTTTTGTATGTTGAAACATCCTTGTATTCCAGGAATAAATGTCACCTGATTATGGGATATAATTCTATCACTGTGTGGTTGAATTCAGTTTACTAATACTTTATTGAGGATTTTTGCATCAGCATTCATTAGGGCTGTTGGTCTGCAGTTTTCCTTTCTTGTAAAATCTTTTTATGGCTTAGGTACCCAGTTGACGCTAACTTGTTAGAATGAGTTTGGAAGTGTTTGATCCTCTTGAAATTTTTGGAAATGTATTAATTTTTCTTTATATGTTTGGAAGAATTCTCCTGTGAAGCCATCTGGTCTTGGGCTTCTCTTTGTTGGGAAGATTTTATAGTTGAATCACTGTTTTTATTTTGATAACTATATCACTATTATTAATTATAGATCACTTTTTTCCCCTTCATGATTCATTCTTGATAGTTTGTAAGTTTCTAGGAAAGTATTCATTTCTTCTAGGTAATCCAATTTGTTGGCATATAATTTTTCATAGTATCTTGTTATGGTCCTTTTTATTTCTGTGGCAGCAGTTGTAATGTCCACTCTTTCATTTATAATTTTAGTTGTTTGAATCTTTTATAACTTCTTGTAGTTAATCCCACTGAGGATTTGTCCAATTTTTAATCTATTAAAAACAATCTCTTAAATTGTGATTTTTTTCTATTGTTTTTCTATTCTCTGTTTTTGTTTCTCTGCTCTAATCTTTATTATTTCCTTCCTTCCTGCTAACTTTGAGTTTACTTCATTCTTCTTTTTCTAGGTTCCTAGAGATGTAAAGTTAATGTGTTATTTTGAGATTTTTCTTCTTTTTTAGTGTAAGCATTTACCTTTATAAACTTCCCTTGTAGTACTGCTTTCACAAGCAAAACCCATATGTTTTGCTCTGTTATGTTTTTGTTTTCATTTGTCTCAAGATATTTTCTAAATTTCCTTGTGATTATTTGTCCCATTGTTTAAGTGTGCTGTGTAATTTTCATACATTTGTGAATTTTCCAGTTTTCTTTCTGCTATTGATTTTTAGTTTCATTCCACTGTGGTTGGAAAAGGTATTTTATGTGATTTTAACCTTACTAAATTTGTTAAGACTTGTTTTTTGGACTAATATGTGATCTATCCTTGATAATGTTCTTTGTGAGCTTGAGAAGAATGTGTATTCTTCTATTGCATTAAGCATTCTGTATACGTCTGTTAGCGCCAATTGGTCTACAGTACTGTTCAAATCCTCTGTTTCCTTAGTGATCTTAGTTTTTCTTGCTTTATTCATTACTGAAAGTGGGATATTGAAGCCATCTTCTATTATTGTGTGCTATTTCTCCCTCAGTAGTGTCATGTTTACTTCATATATTTGGAAGGCTTGATGTTTGATGCATACATATTTATAATTGTTACATTTTCTTGGTGAATTGATCCTTTTATCATTATACAATATTATGCCCTTTGTATCTTGTGACAGTTATTGACCTAAAGTCTCCTTTGTCTGATATAATTACGGCCACACTTGTCTTTTGGTTACTATTTACATGGAATATATTTTTTCCATCTTTTTGCTGCCATCATATGCTTGTCCTTAAATATAAAGTTAGTTAATTATAGGCAACATATAGTTGAATTTTATTTTTATCATCCATTCAGCCAATCTTTGTCTTTTCATTGGGAAGCTTAATTTATATTCATTTAAAGTAATCACTGATAGGGAAGGGAGCACAATTGTTATCTTGTTATTTTTTTCTGTATGTCTTGTATCTATTTTGTCCCCCTTTTCTTTTTTTTTTTTTTTTTTTTTTTTTTTTTTTTTTTTTTTGCAGTATGCGGGCCTCTCACTGTTGTGGCCTCCCCCGTTGCGGAGCACAGGCTCCGGACGCGCAGGCTCCGGACGCGCAGGCTCAGCGGCCATGGCTCACGGGCCCAGCCGCTCCGCGGCACATGGGATCCTCCCAGACCGGGGCACGAACCCGCATCCCCTGCATCGGCAGGCGGACTCTCAACCACTTGCGCCACCAGGGAGGCCCCCCCCTTTTCTTCTTTTACTGTTTTCCTTTGTGTTAGTTAATTTTTGTGGTAACATGCTTTGATCCCCTTCTTTTTTCCTTTTCTGTATCATCTATAGGTATTTTCTTTGTACTTACTATAGAATATCTTATAGCTATCTTAAGATATCAAAAAGTGATAACTTTAACCCCATTTAAGTTTGTTGCATATACTACTCTTGGTTGGCAATTTATTTTCTTTCATCATTTTAAATATATCATTCCACTTCTTTTTGATCTGCAAAGTTTTTTCTGATAACTTTTATAGTATTCTTATAAGATTTCTTTATATGTGACCAGGCACTTTTCCCTTGCTGCTTTCAGAGTCTCTCTTTGTCTGTGACTTTTGACAGTTTAACTGTAATTTATCTTAGTGTAAGTCTCTTTAGATTTATCCTACTTGTATTTTATTGAGCTTCTTTAAATTGTATGTCAACTTATTTCCTCAAATTTGGGAAGTTTTTGGCCATGATTTCTTCAAATAGGCACTCTACCCCTTTCTTTCATTCTCCTGAGACTCCCATAATGCATATATTGTTCCACTTTCAGTTATCCTATAATAATCATAGTCTCTTTTCACTCCCTTTTTTCTCCTCTGAGTTGAAAATTTTAAATAACTCCTCTTCATGTTTTCTGATTCTTTCTTCTACTTGATCTAATCTGTTAATTGTACATCTCTTTTGAATTGTTCAATTCAGTTATTGTATTCTAGAACTTCAAAATTTTTGTTTCACTCCTTTTTAGTAGTTTCTATCTCTTTATTAATATTCTCTTTTTGTTTATGCATTTTTCTCTTGATTTCGTGTAGCTAACTATGTGTTTCTTTTTTAGCTCTTTTAGCATATTTAAGATGGTTATTTTGGATTCTTTAAAATGTAATTAATAGATTTCCATTCCTTTGGTACCAGTTTCTGGAGATTTATTGTTTCATTAGCTGGACCATGTTTCCTCATTTATTTGTATGCCTTGTGATCTTTTGTTGAAATTTATGCATTTAAAAAAATAGCCACATCTCCAAGTCTTTATGGATTGCTTTATACAAATTTCTAGAATCTAAACAGCATATTCTCAAACAACCAATGGGTCAAAGTGAAATAACAAAAGAATTATAAAATACCTTGAAGCAAATGAAAACAAAAACAAAACATAGCAAAATTTATGGAATGCATAAAAAGAAGTGTTAAGAGAGAAATTTATATCTAGATATAAATTCTTACATTAAAATTGAAGGGAGGTTTCAAATCAACAACTTAACTTTTCACATTTGGAACCAGAAAAAGAGGAGCAAACTAAACCCAAAGCTAACAGAAAGAATAACAAAAGGGAGAAAATAATAAAGATTATAGTGGAGATAAATAATATATCTAATTTAAAAATAGAGAAAATTAAACTTTTATATAGTTTGACTAAGAAAAAAGAGAAAACTCAAATTACTAAAATCAGAAATGAAAGTGGGGACATTACTACCAATTATACAGAAATAAAAATAATTATAAAGAATACTATAAACAATGTATACCAACACATTCAATAACCTAGGTGAAATGAATACATTCCTAAAAACACACAATCTAACAAGAATGAATCATAAATAAGCAGAAAATTGGAATAGAAATATAACTAGTTAGGAGATTGAATCAGTAATCAAAAACCTCCCAATAAAAAGAAGTCATGGGGACTTCCCTGGTGGTCCAGTAATTTGGACTCCATGCTCCTAATGCAGGGGCCATGGTTTGATCCCTTGTTGGGGAACTGGATCCTGTATGCTGCAGCTAAAGATCTGCATGCCACAACTAAGACCCAGTGCAGCCAAATAAATAAATATTAAAAGGAAAATTAATGGACAAAGTGTCTGCACAGGTAAATTTCTACCTTAATATTTAAAGAATAATTAGCACCACTACTTTTCAAACTCTTCTGAAACATTGAAGAGGAGAGAATAATTTCCACCTTATTCTATAAGGTCAGTTTTACCCTGATACAAAACCAGACAAAGACACTAGGGAATACCTCTCCACCCCTGCAAAAAAAACAATAGATCAAGAGCCCTTGTGAATCTTGATGCAAAAGTGCAACAAAATCCTAAACTGATTTCAGCATAATATTAAAGGGATTATACACCATGACCAAGTAGGGTTTATTTCTGGAATGAAAGAACGTTTCAACATACAAAAATAAATTAATATAATACACCATGTTAACAGAATGAGGGGGAAAACCCCATGATCATTTTGATTCAGAAAGAACATTTGACAAAATTCACCACCCTTTCCTGATAAAAACCACAACAACAACAACAAAAGAAACACTCATTAACACAGGAATAGAAGAAAACTACCTCAATATAATAATGGCCATATGTGAAACCCCACAGCTAACATCACACTCAGTATTGAAAGCCTGAGAACTTTTACACCAAGATAAAGAATAGGGCAAAGATGCCTGCTTTTGTTGCTTCTATTAAACACAGTATTGGAAGTTCTCTCCAAAACTATTAGTCAAAAGAAAATAATAAAAGGCACTCACTTTGGAAAGGAAAAAGTATAACTATCTCTTTGTAGATTGCATGACCTTGTGTATAAATCTCTAATGATGCCAGGAAAAACAAACTATTAGAACTAATAAATTCAGCAAATTTGACAAATACAAAATTAAAACACAAATATTAGTTGCATTCTTACACTAACAATGAATAATCTGAAAATTAAATGAAGAATACTATTATACGTATAATAGAATAAAAAATAATAAAATACTTAGAAATAAACTAAGGAGCCAAAAGACATATATACTAAACACCACAAAACATTGCTGAAATAAATTAAAGATATAAAGAAATGAAAACACATCCAGTGTTCATAGATTGGAAAAATTAAGATTTTTATGATGACAATATCACGCAAATCAATCTACAGATTCAATGAAATCCCTATCAAAATCCCAGCAATGTTTTTCAGAAATAGAAAAACTTATCCTAAAATTCAAATGGAATCTCAAAGGACCTCGAATATTAGAATGTTGGTTGCTAGGATTTTTAAGAAGGGAGGAATGGGGAGTTATTTTTTAATGGGTATGATGTTTCAATGTGGCAAGATGAAAAGTTTTTAGATGGATGGTTGTGATGGTTACACAAATAGTGAATGTATATAAAACATGTGGGGGAAAAGCTTCATGGTATTGGATTTGGCAAAGATTTATCGGATATGACACCAAAAGCACAAGCAACAAAAGAAAAATTAGATAAATTTAATTTCATCAAAATTAGTGCATCTAAGTGCATCTAAGAGCACTATCAACAAAGTGAAAAGGCAACCCACAGAATGTAAGAAAATGTTTGTAAATCACATATCTAATAAGAGATTAATATCCAGAATATATGAAGAACTCCTACAACTCAACAACAGAAGATGAACAGCCTAATTTAAAAATGGACAATTGACTTGAATAGACATTTTTACAAAGAAGATACACAAATGGCCAATAAACCCATGAAAAAATACTCACCATCATTAATTATTAGGGAAACATAAATCAAACCCACAATGAGCTGTCACTTTATATTCATTAAGATTACTATTATTGAAAGCAAAACAGAACAAAACCCAGAAATAAATAGTGTCAGTGAGGATGCAATATTGGAACCTTGTATATTGCTAGTGAGAATGTAAAATAGTACAGCCTTTGTGGAAAACAGTTTGGTGGTCCCTCAAAAATTTAAACATAGAACTATCACTCAGCAATTCTGCTCCTAGACATAGATCCAAAATAACTGAAAGCAGGGACTTGAACAGATATTTGAACACCGATATTAAAAACAACATTATTCACAATACCCAAAAGGTGAACCAACCCAAATGTCCATCATTGAATGAATAGCTAAACAAAATAAGGTATACACATATAGTAGAATATTTTTCAGTCTTAGAAATGAAATTCTGATACATGGCACAATATGGATGGACCTTGAAAACATTATGCTAAATCAAATAAACCACACAAACAGGACAAATATTATATGATTCCACTTATGTGAGGTACCTAGAATAGTCAGATTCACAGAGACATAAATTCCCTTTACTGGAACTATTGGGAAAGAACAGTCTTTTGGTGCTTGCGTTGCCAAGCTGGTATAACATACTACTGAAAATGATTTGTTTATTTTTTTCATAATTTGGATTATGCTTGGTTGAAAATTAAGCCAACGCTGAACAGAACAGAACTGAGACTTTCCTGATCATGTCGTTTTAATACCTGAATCCACTTGTACCTGGATTATCATTTATGTGAGCTAGTAATCCCAATCTCCTTTTAAAGCCACTTTATGTCACTTTCAATAGAAATAGTCCAAATACAGTAAGCTGTGGAGAATCACTTTAACTCACACTGAAGATGATTTTGCTGAAACATTTCCTTATTAAGGGCTCTGCACGTGGAAATAGTTTTAAGTAACAAAATCTTGGAGCCATGTAGAGAGTGGGCCAGGTGAAAAAGAGTGAAAATTGCCAGTTCTAAGCACTCAAAGAATCTCTTATGGCCCCAAGATTGGCATTCTGAATATCAGTTTTCCCTGTACTGAACTGGAGATACAGATTGTGTAGGAAGTTGTAAGTATGGTAAATGAGACCAAAATTTGTCAATTAATTGATCATAGAAGAGAATATCAGATTAAATTCATCAAATATGTACTGAATGTTTACTATGGCCCAGGTACTGTGTGGGTACTGAGGATATAAAGTTGAATAAAACAAACCCTAATAGGAAAGGAGAGGTAAAATGATACTTAGATTATAGTGTCCTAAGTGGAAAATAAACATATGTACAAAGTACAAATATAACATTGCTATGTATTCATTTTGTAGGGAGATTGCAAGAAAGGCTTTGTTCACAAAGAACGTGACATGTGAGCTGGATTTTGGAGATAACAGCATTATGCCTTGAAATATTTCAAATTCTTCCAAGAAAACATGTATCTGTAGTATAGACCAGTCATTTTATGCTACTATGCAGTTGGATGTTATATTGCTCCTGATTTTAATTCCATGCACTTGTCTAAGTTCATTGGCCATGTCATGATTTTGGCAAGAGATGAAGCAGTTGACACACTTAATTCAGAATATACATAGGTGAAAAAATGCTCTTACTCCTTTCCACTCCCAAAAAATTAATCCGATTTTCCTCAGTTTATTTTAATAAATATAAATGTAACATGAAATAACAAAATGCAGTAGCTGTAAGACAAATTATCTTTGCCTAATTAACACCCAATTAGCAATCAGAACTCTCTACTTTCCTTGGAAGAACTACTTTAATATGGTAAAAGTAATCAAGGCATATCCACAGATATTTGTGATAGTTCCAGCATGCATTAAACCATCTGTCATGTATTTATTTCATTGATTATGAGGGGGGAAAGTGCCACAATACTTTCATAGTCGTTAGGTCAGTGAATCTGTGAATCAATTGTTTTTACCTACCAATGCTGATCATTCCAACAGTTATCTTTCGCTGGAATTTTCCCGCTTTTTTATTTGGTGTTTATTTCTTCACCTCCCTTCTCATTCTTGTTGCTAGAGTCATAGCTTCACTGTTGAATCAAATACCCCATTAAGAGCTATTTAAAACAAATGTCTTTGGCTTCCTTGGAGTGAACAGTCTTTATTCTGTAGTAAATTAATTCTGGTAATTAACACACATCCCAGATCTTTGCAGGTAATTAGCGACTCCCATTAAGTACGAGCCTCGGTCAATTTCTTTAGAAGCTGCAGGGTGATCTGATAAGCAAGTCCTGTGATTTTAGCACATTTTTTTCATTTGAAAAATCAGCATGTGACAGGGATAAGAAGTGCTGCAGGAATATTTTTCAAGGTATACTTTTTGGAGAATACTGACCATAAGTGTACAGTGAAGTCACTGAAAAATCTCAGAGCACTGTTTGCAAATGAAGTGTTGATTGTTGCCTTTCCGGTTCTGGGAGACTCTTCAGGATGTTGTTGGTAAATAGAAGGTTTTCATTCTCTCTTTTTTTGGCATAAACATTGCACAGATGTCTGGGCTCTTTGGAATATTTCTTGAAACAAAAATCATTTTAGAAATAGTTTAATATTCATTTGAAATACTGAAGATGAAAACATATCACTATTAAATTCAGTGATTTCTTCTTTTAACATCTTTACTGGAATATAATTGCTTTACAAAGGTGTGTTAGTTTCTGCTTTATGACAAAGTGAATCAGCTATACCTATACATATATCCCAATATCTCTTCCCTCTTGCATCTCAATTCCTCTCACACTCCCTATTCACCCCTCTAGATGGTCACAAAGCACCGAGCTGATCTCCTTGTGCTATGCGACTTCTTCCCATTAGCTATCAGTTTTACATTTGGTAGTGTACATATGTACATGCCACTCTCTCACTTTATCCCATCTTACCATTCCCCCTGCCCGTGTCTTCAAGTCCATTCTCTAGTAGGTCTGCATCTTTATTTCTGTCCTGCCCTATGTTCTTCATAACCATTTCTTTTTTAGATTCCATATATTGGTGTTAGCATACCGTATTTTTCTCTTTCTGACTTACTTCACTATGTATGACAGACTCTAGGTCCACCCACCTCACTACAAATATCTCAATTTCTTTCTTTTAATGGCTAAGTAATATTCGATTGTATATATGTGTCACATCTTCTTTATCCATTCATCTGTCAATGGACACTTAGGTTGCTTCCATGTCCTGGCTATTGTAAATAGAGCTGCAATGAACATTGTGGTACATGAGTCATTTTGACTTATGGTTTTCTCAGGGTATAGGCCAAGTAGTGGGATTGCTGGGTAGTATGGTAGTTCTATTTTTAGTTTTTTAAGGAACCTCCATACTGTTCCCATAGTGGCTGTATCAACTTACATTCCCATAAAGAGTGCAAGAGTGTTTCCTTTTCTCCACATCCTCTCCAGCATTAATTATTTGTAGATTTTTTTGCTGATCGTCATTCTGACTGGTGTGAGGTGATGTCTCATTGTAGTTTTGATTTGCACTTCTCTAATGATTAATGAAGTTGAGCATTCTTTCATGTGTTTGTTGGCAATCTGTATATCTTCTTTGGAGAAATGTCTATTTAGGTCTTCTGCCCATTTTGGGATTGGGTTGTTTGTTTTTTGATATTGAGCTGAATGAGCTGCTTGTAAAATTTGGAGATTAAGCCTTTGTAGTTGCTTCATTTGCAAATATTTTCTCCCATTCCAAGGGTTGTCTTTTCATCTTCTTTATGATTTCCTTTCCTGTGCAAAAGTTTTTACCTTTCATTAGGTCACATTTGTTTATTTTTGTTTTTATTTCCATTTCTCTAGGGGGTGGGTCAGAAAGGATCTTGCTATGATTTATGTCATAGAGTGTTCTGCCTATGTTTTCCTCTAAGAGTTTTACAGTGTCTGCCCTTACATTTAGGTCTTTAATCCATTTTGAGTTTATTTTTGTGTATGGTGTTAGCGAGTGTTCTAATTTCATTCTTTCACATGTAGCTGTCCAGTTTTCCTGGCATCACATATTGAAGAAGTTGTCTTTTCTCCACAGTATATTCTTGCCAACTTTATCAAAGATAAGGTGAACATATGTGTGTGGGTTTCTCTCTGGGCTTTCTATCCTGTTCCATTGATCTATATTTCTGTTTTTGTGCCACTACCATACTGTCTTGATTACTGTAGCTTTGTAGTGTAGTCTGAAGTCAGGGAGCCTGATTCCTCCAGCTCCGTTTTTTTTTTTGCCAAATTTGCTTTGGCAATTCGTGGCCTTTTGTGTCTCCATAAAAATGAATGTTTTTGTTCTCGTTCTGTGAAAAATGCCAGTGGTAGTTTGATAGGGATTGCATTGAATCTGTAGTTTGCTTTGGGTAGTATAGTCATTTTCACAATGTTCCTTCTTCCAATCCAAGAACATGGTAAATCTTTCCATCTGCTTGTATCATCTTTAATTTCTTTCCTCAGTGTCTTATAGCTTTTTGCATACAGGTCTTTTGTCTCCTTAGGTGGGTTTATTCCTAGGTATTTTATTCTTTCTGTTGCAATGATAAATGGGAGTGTTTCCTTAATTTCTCTTTCAAATTTTCCATCATTAGTGTGTAGGAATGAAAGAGATTTATATGCATTAGTTTTGTATCCTGGTACTTGCCCAAATTCATTGATTAGCTCTAGTAGATTCCTGGTAGCATATTTAGGATTCTGTATGTATAGTATCATGTCATCTGCAAAGAGTGACAGCTTTAATTCTTCTTTTCTGATTTGGATTCCTTTTATTTATTTTTCTTCTCTGATTGCTATGGCTAAAACTTCCAAAACAATGTTGAATAATAGTGGTGAGAGTGGGCAACCTTGTCTTGTTCCTGATCTTAGTGGAAATGGTTTTAGTTTTTCACCATTGAGGATGACGTTGGCTTTAAGTTTGTCATATATGGACTTTATTATATTGAGGTAAGTCCCCTCTATGCCTACTTTCTGGGGGGGTTTATTCAAAAATGAGTGTTGAATTTTGTCAAATCTTTTACTGCATCTATTGAGATGATGATATGGTTTTTACTCTTCAATTTGTTAATATTGTTTATCACATTGATTGATTTGCATATATTGAAGAATCCTTGCATTACTGTGATAAATGCCACTTGATCATGGTGTATGATCCTTTTAATGTGCTGTTGGATTCTGTTTGCTAGTATTTTCTGAGGATTTTTGCATCTATGTTCATCAGTGATATTGGCCTGTAGTTTCCTTTCTTAGTGACACCTTTGCATGGTTTTGGTATCAAGGTGATGGTGGCCTCGTAGAATGAGTTTGGGAGTGTTCCTCCCTCTGCTATATTTTGGATGAATCTGAGAAGGATAGGTGTTGGCTCTTCTCTAAATGTTTGATATAATTCACCTGTGAAGCCATCTGGTCCTGGGCTTTTGTTTATTCGAAATTTTTTAGTCACAGTTTCAATTTCAGTCTTTGTGATTGGTCTGTTTATATTTTCTATTTCTTCCAGGTTCAGTCTCAGAAGGTTGTACTTTTCAAAGAATTTGTCCATTTCTTCCTGGTTGTCCATTTTATTGGCATACAGTTGCTTGTAATAATCTCTCATGATCCTTTGTATTTCTACAGTATCAGTTGTTACTTCTCCTTCTTTTCTAATTGTAATGATTTGAGTCTTCGCCCTTTTTTTCTTGATGAGTCTGGATAATGGTTTATCAATTTTGTTTATCTTCTCAAAGATCCAGTTTTTAGTTTTATTGATCTTTGCTATTGTTTTCTTCATTTCTTTTTTCATTTATTTCTGATCTGATCTTTATGATTTCTATCCTTTGGCTAACTTTGGGGTTTCTTTGTTCTTCTTTCTCTAATTGCTTTAGGTGTAAGGTTAGGTTATTTATTTGAGATGTTTCTTGTTTCTTAAGGTAGGATTGTATTGCTATAAACTTCCCTATTAAGACTGCTTTTGTTGCATCCCATAGGTTTTTGATCATCGTGTGTTCATTGACATTTGTTTCTGTGTATTTTTAGAATTCCTCTTTGATATCTTCAGTGATCTCTTGGTTTTTAAGTAGTGTGTTGTTTAGCCTCCATGTGTTAGTGTCTTTTACATATTTTTTCCTGTAATTGATATCTACTCTCTTAGCGTTGTTGTCAAAAAGGTATTTGATATGATTTCAATTTTCTTATATTTACCAAGGCTTGATTTGTCACCCAAAATATGATCTACCCTTGAGAATGTTCCATGAGCACTTGAGAAGAAAGTGTATTCTGTTTTTTTGGATTAAATGTCCTATAAATATCAATTAAGTCCATCTTGTTTAATGTATAATTTAAAATGTGTGTTTGCTTGTTTATGTTCATTTTGGATGATCTGTCCATTGGTGAAAGTGGGGTGTTAAAGTTCCCTACTATGATTATGTTACTGTCAATTTCCCCTTTTATGACTGTTAGCAGTTCCCTTATGTATTGAGACGATACTATATTGGGTGCATAAATATTTACAATTCCTCTTGGATTTTTCTCTTGATCATTATGTAGTGTCCTTTGTCTCTTGTAATGGTCTTGGTTTTAATGTGTATTGTGTCTGATATGAGAATTTCTACTCTAGCTTTCTTTTTATTTCTATTTGCATAGAATATCTTTTTCCATCCCCTCATTTTCAGTCTCTATGTGTTCCAAGGTCTGAAGTCGGTCTCTTGTAGGCAGCATATATATGGGCCTCATTTTTGTATCCATTCAGCCAGTCTCTATCTTTTGGTTGGAGCATTTAATCCATTTACATTTAAGGTAATTTTCAATAGGTATGTTCCTATTACCATTTTCTTAATTGCTTTGGGTTTGTTATTGTAGGTCTTTTCCTTCTCTTGTGCTTCCTCTCTAGAGAAGTTCTTTTGGCATTTTTTGTAAAGCTGATTTGGTGCTGCTGAATTCTGTTAGCCTTTGCTTGTCTGTAAGGGTTTTAATTTCTCCATCAAATCTGAATGAGATCCTTGCTGGGTAGAGTAATCTTGGCTGTAGGTTTTTACCTTTCATCACTTTAAATATGTCCTGCCACTCCCTATGGCTTGCAGAGTTTCTGCTGAAAGATCAGCTGTTAAACTTCTGGGGATTCCCTTGTGTGTTATTTGTTGTTTTCCCCTTGCTGCTTTTTATATTTTTTCTTTGTATTTAATTTTTGATAGTTTGATTAATATGTGTCTTGGCATGTTTCTCCTTGGATTTATCTTGTATGGGACTCTCTGTGCTTCCTGGAATTGATTAATTATTTCTTTTTCCATATTAGGGAAGTTTTCAACTATAATCTCTTCAAATATTTTCTCAGTTCCTTTCTTTTTCTCTTCTTCTTCTGGGACGCCTATAATTTGAATGTTGCTGCTTTAATGTTGTCCCAGAGGATTCTGAGACTGTCCTCAATTCTTTTCATTCTTTCTTCTTTATTCTGCTGTGTGGTAGTTATTTCCACTATTTTATCTTCCCGGTCACTTATCCGTTCTTCTGCCTCAGTTATTCTGCTTTTTTTTTCCTTCTAGAGAATTTTTATTTCATGTATTGTGTTGTTCATCATTGTTTGTTTGCTCTTTAGTTCTTCTAGGTCCTTGTTAAACATTTTTTTGTATTTTCTCCATTGTGTTTCCAAGATTTTGTATCATCTCTACTATCATAATTCTGAATTTTTTTTCAGGTAGACTGCCTATTTCCTCTTCATTTCTTTGGTCTGGTGGGTTTTTACTTTGCTCCTTTGCTGTGTGTTTTTCTGTATTCTCATTTTGCTTAACTTACTGTGTTTGTGGTCTCCATTTCATAGGCTGCATGTTCATAGTTCCTGTTGTTTTGACATCTGCCCCCAGTTGCTAAGGTTGGTTCATTGGCTTGTGTAGGCTTCCTGGTGGAAGGGACTCATGCCTGTGTTCTGGTGGATGAGGCTGGACCTTTTCTTTCTGGTGGACTGGTCCACCTCCGGTGGTGTTTTTTGGGGTGTCTGTGACCTTATTATGATTTTAGGCAATCTTTCTGCTAATGGGTGGGGCTGTGTTCCTGTCTTGCTAGTCATTTTGCATAGGGTGTCCAGCATTGTAGCTTGCTGGTCATTGAGTGGAGCTGGGTCTGGGAGCTGAGATGGAGATCTCTGGGAGATTTTTGCCATTGAATATTACATGGAGCTGGGAGGTCTCTGTTGGTCTAATGTCCTGAACTTGGCTTTCCCACCTCAGAGGCACAGGCCTGACGCCCATCTGGAGCACCAAGACCCTGTCATCCACATGGCTCAGAATAAAAGGGAGAAAAAAAAGAAAGAAAGCTGAAAAAATAAAATAATATAAAGTTATTAAAATAAAAAAAATATTAAAAATAAAAAGATTTAAAAATAATAAAAAAAGAAAGAAAGAAGAGAGCACCAAAACCAATGAACAAATCCGCCAATGATAACAAGTTTCAAAAACTATACTAAAATAATAATAATAATAATAAAGACAGACAGAACTCTAGGACAAAGGGTAAAAGCAAAGCTATACAGACAATATCACACACAGAAGCACACAGATACACACTCACAAAAAGAGAAAAAGGAGAAAAAAATATATATCTTTGCTCCCAAGTCCACCACCTCAATTTGGGATGCTTCGCTGCCTATTCAGGTATTCCAGAGATGCAAGGTACATCAAGTGGATTTTGGCAATTTAATCTGCTGCTCTTTAGGCTGCTGGGAAAAATTTCCCTTTCTCTTCTTTGTTTGCACAGCTCCTGTTTTTCAGCTTTGTATTTGGCCTCGCCTCTGCACGTAGGTCGCCTGAGGGCATGTGTTCTTTGCTCAGACAGGACCGGGTTAAAGTAGCAGCTGATTAGGGGACTCTGGCTCACTCACGCAGGTGGGGGTGAGGGCGGGTGATGTACGGAATGCGGGGTGAGCCTGCGGAGGCAGAGGCCAGCATGATGTTGCACCAGCCTGAGGTGCATAGTGTTTTCTCCTATGCAAGTTGTCCCTGGATCACAGGACCCTGGCAGTGGTGGGCTGCACAGGCTCCCAGGAGGGGGGTGTGGATAGTTACTTGTGACTGCACACAGGCTTCTTGTTGGCTGCAGCAGCAGCCTTAGCTTCTCATGCACGTGCCAGTCTCTGGGGTACATGCTGATAGCCGTGACTGGCACCCGTTTCTGGAGCTTGTTTACGCAGCACTCTTAATCCCCTTTCCTCGCACACTGGGAAACAAAAGAGGCAAGAAAAAGTCTCTTGCCTCCTCTGCAGTTCCAGACCTTTTACTGGACACACTCCCAGCTAGCTGTGGTGCACTAGCCCCTTTCAGGCTGTGTTCTCACAGCCAACCCCTGTCCTCTCCCTGGAATCCGACCTCCGAAGCCTGAGCCTCTGCTCCCAGCCCCTACCTGCCCCGGCAGGTGAGCAGACAAGATCTTAGGCTGGTGATCGCTGGTCGGCACCAATCCTCTGTGTGGGATTCTCTCTCCTTTGCTCTCTGCACCCTTGCTGCTGCACTCTCCTCTGTGTCTCTGAAGTTTCCCCCCACCATCCCCAGTCGTCACCTGCGAAAGGGATTCCTAATGTTTGGAAACCTTTCCTCCTTCACAGCTCCCTCCCACTGGTGCAGGTCTCGTCCCTATTCTTTTTTCTCTGTTTTATTCTTTTGCCCTACCCATGTATGTGGGGAGTTTCTTGCCTTTTGGGAAGTCTGAGTTCTTCTGCCAGCATTCAGTAAATGTTCTGTAGGAGTTGTTCCACATGTAGATGTATTTCTGATGTATTTGTGAGGAGGAAGGTGATCTCCACTTCTTATTCTTCTGCCATCATTTTTGGTGTCCAGTGATTTCTTATTAAAGGATTTAATTTGATAAAATATAAATTGCTTGAAGGGCTAAGGTCTTGCTAATCCTGCCAAAGTGTTTGTGGATTCCCAAGTAAAAGAATGTTCTTCAATAATTCTCCATCATCAAAACTTTTAGATCAGTCCCATTGTTGTCAAGAGATATTTTTCTTATATAAATACGTTCACATTCTCACATGGATAATGTTGTGAATTACCTGCATTAACACATTTTTAACACATTTTTGCTGGCACTACCAATCTTTCTGTGCTAAGGGCAGAATGAATACCAACAGCATGTATTTGGCACCTTAGAAGTAATGTGTCAAGTGAACCTAGAGGCTACAAAAATAACTGGAGCACAAGAAGGTATCTGGAAAAAGGAAAAATGAAAATGGTAATTTCAAAAGTTTGAAAATATTCTTGCTCAACTCGATCTAATTCAAAATGGACACTGCTTGAGTGAGATACCATAACTAAGATATTCTGTATAATGGGAGCCTAGGCTTGGCTATTTAATCAAATGAAACATGATGGTGTAATAACCTTCCAGATGGAAAACAGCCAAGTGCTTATCTGTCATAATTGGAGTTGAATGCATGTTTATGAATAAAAAGAATGCCCTTGAATCAATATGTAGGATCACTTCTCTTTGAACTCTTTATCTGAGTAATGAGTGTGACCCCTAGTATGGAGCTGAGAGTTCAGGAGGCTGTTGTCATTTCTCTGGTGAAATTCATTCTAATTGTAGTTGATAAGATTTTCACGTCATTATATGAGACCACCTGAGAGAGCTCAGTGTATTACTTGTCATCAGTGTCACCAAATAATATGAACTAGCTAGACCTTCAGCTTCCTTTCTCTTTGAAAATGTTTTGGGTATTTCTTTGAGTCAACAGATTTTTTTTTCAGTGATTAACGAATCCAGTTAATCCATTTCAGTCTTGAAATTAACCTAGAAGGAGTTTATTGTGTATTAATAAGACTAGCCCTACAGCTGATGATGGTGGGTGAGTAGATGGAGGTGGAGGCATAGTGCAGAGACAATAAAGTAACTGAGGCATTTCTTTAGTGTTTCATTACTCCATTGTGGTGTTGTCATTCTTGGCATCTACTGAGTCAGTTTACCAAACTGAGGTCTGAGGAGTACCTGCAAAGCCTAGCACTTAACCTCTGATAAAATGGCAGCTCCAAAGCTCTGCTTTCTTCTGCCTGAAAATATGCCTCTCACAGAGCTTCTCAGTCATCCCTCAGTCTGGTTCATAAAACTAAACTTTATATTGTCTGTTGTTCCCTCTCTTGTTTCCTAAGTTGTGAATAGATAACCAGTGAGGTCAACTAGGAAGGCTGGAGTCTACATGTATGGCATTGAGTGCCATAACCAAACACAATGTACCACAAAGTTAGTGTTAAGACATATATTTAATAATATGCATAATTATTGTTGAACTGCATGGCAATTAGGCATCAACAGTAAGCACTTCAAGTAAATGACTATAATTACTAACAGATTTATCTGCCAAATCACATTTTTTCTTCTCAAGTTGCTGGTTTACTCATCTTTATAATCCATGTCAACGTTGACAGTTTCCCCTAATATCATACAGCTCTTAATCATTATCTTCATTACACACACCCACACGCATATGCATATCAACAGTCACAGAAGTCCAAAGACCAAGTTTACGTGATTCTTTTTTTCCCAATGATTGAGGAGTACCTGTCACCACTCTACCTCATGCCTATGCCTCAGGTTAATATTTCTTTTTGCATGTTGCCCTTGATCTATACAATTTGGAATGGTGTTTCATTCCTTTTCTAATCCCACAAACCAGAGTTTTTGGTTTTTTTTAACATCTTTATTGGAGTATAATTGCTTTACAATGGTAAACAACATGATTTATAACAAAATGAATCAGCTATACATATACATATATCCCCATATTAACGTATTACAGTATTCTCAATCTTACTGTATACTTACCTCAACCCGTGTGTACTATTTTTCCATGTTACTAATTAGCTCCTTCTATTTCAGCTTGAAGAACTCCATTTGGCATTTCTTGTAAGGCAGAGCTAGTGGGATGAACTCCTTTAGCTTTTGTTTGTCTGGGAATGTGTTCATCTCACCTTATTCTGAAGGACAACTTTGCCCTAGGTAAAGTGTTCTTTTTTTTTTTTAACATCTTTATTGGAGTATAATTTCTTTACAATGGTGTGTTTGTTTCTGCTTTATAACAAAGTGAATCAGCTATACATATACATATATCCCCATATCTCCTCCTTCTTGTGTCTCCCTCCCACACTCCCTATCCCACCCCTCTAAGTGGACACAAAGCACTGAGCTGACCTCCCTGTGCTATTCATCTGCTTCCCACTAGCTATATATTTTACATTTGGTAGTGTATATATGACCATGCCACTCTCTCACTTTGTCCCAGATTACCCTTCCCCTCCCCGTGTCCTCAAGTCCATTTTCTACATCTGCATCTTTATTTCTGTCCTGCCCTAGGTTCATCAGAACCATTTTTTTCTTTCTTTTTTTTTTAGATTCTATATATATGTGTTAGCATACAGTATTTGTTTTTCCCTTTCTGACTTACTTCACTCTGTATGATAGACTCTAGGTCCATCCACCTCACTACAAATAACTGTTTCATTTCTTTTTATGGCTGAATAATATTCCATTGTATGTATGTGCCACATCTTCTTTATCTGTTCATCTGTTGATGGACACTTAGGCTGCTTACAATCTGTCAAACTGTTCTAGTCAAACTGGACTCTCACCCCATTATCCATCCCTCAAATCCCCCCACCCAATATTCCCAAAACATATACACTTTTCCTGGTCTTCACTGTGTGCTTCATTCTATTATCAACCCAATCCAAAATATATCCCTGACTGGAGTAGGAACACTGATTTATGAATATGGATTAGTGGAGAGAAAGTAGTTAAAAATCCTACCAGGGTAAAAATTATATGGATGGCATACTCATTTCCTTTGAGGAGCATGGCAAAAAGTGGAACCCTTTTTAAAAATATCCCTCTTCCACTGACTTAACATGATGTGAAGAGGAACATTCTAACAGAATTCTAGAAACAGAAGTATTAAGTCTGAGTTTAAGAAATTATTACCAATTTTAGACAAAAATAATCAAAGTGGCACTGGATCAATAATTAGATGTCATGCCAGTTTTTATAACGCTCGGCATCTCAAATGTACAAAGCATCAGATTAAAGTCCAGATCTTCTTCAAGTAAATGTATAGTGACCACAATTTTCCATTTTCTCTTTGCATTATTTTTTTTCATTTAATTTTTCCAGCGTTATTGAGATATAATTGACATGAAACATTGCGGGTGTTTATAAGATGTATAGTATGTTGATTTGATACAATTATGTATTGCTAAATGATTACCACCATTAGCACTTGCTAACACCTCCATCACAGCACATGCTTACCATGTATTTTTTATGGTAAGGATATTTAAGATCTACTCTCATAGCAATTTCCAAGTATATGATTCAGTATAATTAACTAAAATTACCATGCTGTACATTAGCTCCCCAGAACTTATTCATCTTATAGCAGGAAGTTTGTACCCTTTGACCAACATCTCCCCATTTCTCCCACCCCTTAGCCTCTGTTAAGCACCATTCTACTCTTTTTTTTTTTGGTCATATATATAAATGATATCATCTACTATTTGTCTTTCTCTGTCTGACTTGTTTAATATAATGCCCTCAAGGTCCACCCATGTTGCCAAAAATGGCAGGATTTCCTTATTTCTCATGGTTGAATGATGCTTCATTTGGTATATATAATAAATATTCTTTATCCATTCATCTATTGATGGATATTAAGGTTGTTTCACATCTTTTTCATTTGATGTAGTCCCACTTGTTGATTTTTGCTTTTTTTGTTTGTGCATTGGTGTCATATCCAAAATATTATTGCAAAGACCAATACCAGGGAAATTTTTCTTATGTTTTCTTCCAGGAGTTTTACAGACTCAGTGCTTATGTTTAAGTCTTTAATATATTTTGAATTAATTGTTGTGAGTAGTGTAAGTTAGGGGTTCAATTTCATTCTTCTGCTTGTAGTTATTCAGTTTCTTCAACAACATTTATTGAATATATTAACCTTTCCCCATTGAGTCTTCTTGGCTCCCTTGTTCAATGTTAATTGACTGTATATGCAACGATTTATATTTGGGCTCTCAATTCTGTTCCACTGGTCTATGTGTCTACTTTTATACCAGTGCCATACATTTTCAATTACTATAGTTTTGTACTATAGTTTGAAATCAGAGAGTATGATGCTTCCAGCTTTGCTCTTTTTTCTCAGAATGCTTTGGCTATTTGGTGTTTTGTGTTGTTCCATACAAATTTTAGGATTGTTTTTCCTATGGCTGTGAAAAATGCTATTGGAATTTTGATAGAAAATGCATTGAATCTATAGATGGCTTTGGGTCTTGTGACCATTTTAAAAATATTTATTCTTCCAGTCCATGAACATTGGATATATTTTCATTTGTTTCTGTGTTCCTCAATTTCTTTTCTTGAAGTCTTTTAGTTTTCAGTGTACAGATTTTGAAACTTCTTGGTTAAATTTATTGTTTATGATACTATTGTGAATGGAATTGTTTTATTTCTTTTTCATATCTTTCATTGTTAAGTATAGAAACACAATTGATTTCTGTATGTTGCTTTTGGAACCTGCAACATCACTGAATTTGTTCCAACATTTTTTTTTGGTGGAGTCTTCAGGATTTTATATGTAAGATCATATCATCTGCAAAAAAGAACATTTTACCTCTCCCTTTCCAATATGGATACATTTTATTTCTCTTTATTGCTTGATTGCTCTGGCTAGGGTTTCCATTTTTATACTGAATAGTATTGGTGATTCTGAGGAAACTTTTCTTGTTCATGATCTTAGAGGAAGTTTTCAAACTTTCATCATTGAGAATGATGTTGCTTGTGGGCTTGTCATATATGTTGAGGTATGTTTCTTCTATATCCAAGTTGCTGAGTATTTTTTATCATGAAATAATGTTGTACTTTTTCAAATGTCTTTTCTGTATCTATTGTGATGATTATATTATTTTATCTTCATTCCATTAATCACATTTATTGATTTGCCTATGTTGAAATATCCTTGTTATCACAAAGCTAAATCCCACCTGATCATGGCTTATTATCGTTTTAATGTGTTCTTGAATTTGTTTTGCTAATACTTTGTTGAAAACTTTTGCATCCATATTTATCAGGGATATTGGTCTATAGTTTTATGTTTGTTTGTTTTGTTTTGTTTTATTGTAGTGTCCTTATCTGGCTTTGGTATCAGTATTGCTGGCCTTGTAAACTGAGTTTGGGAATGATCCCTCCTCTTCAGATTTTTGGAATGCTTTAAGAAGGATTGATATTAATTATTGAAATGTTTGGCAGGATTCATCAGTGTAAGAGTCTGGTCCTGGTCTTTTAAGTGTTGGAAATTTTTTGATTAGAGATTCAACCTCTTTACTCATTATTGATATGTTCAAATTTTCTATTTCTTCATGATTCAGTCTTGGTAACTTGTATGTTTCTAGGGATTTATCCATTTTGGGAGGTTATCCATTTTGTCAACATAATTTTTTATAGTAACTCTCATGGCATTTTGGATTTCTGTAGTATCAGTTATAATGCCTTTTTAAATTTTCCAATTTTATTTATTTGAGTCCTCTCTTTTATTCTGAGTTAATGTAGCTAAAAGTGTATTAATTTTGTTGTCTTTTAAGAAAACTAGCTTTATTTTTTATCACTTCTATTGTTGTTTTTTCTGATTCTATTTCATTTATTTCTGCTCTGATTTTTTGTTATTTCCTTTTATCTGCTAACTCTGGGTTTAGTTTGTTCTCCTTTTTCTAGTTCCTTGAGCTGTAAAGTTAGGTTTATTTATTTTTTTGAGACCCTTCTTTTTTTTTTAATATAAATGTTTGTTATAAACTTTCCTCTTAGAAGTGCTTTTGCAGTATCCCATAGATTTTGATATGCTGTGTTTCCATTTTAAATTGTTTCAAGATAATTTTTTGATTTTCTTTTTAATTTTGCTATTTATGCATTTGTTGTTCAGGAGTGTGTTGTATAATTTCCACCTAATTTGTTAATTTTCCAGCTTTCCTGCTGACATTGATTTCTAGTTTTATACCATTGTGGTATAAAGAAAATATAGTTTTTTTATTTCATTCTTCTTAAGTTTGCTAAGACTTGTTTTGTGACCTAGCATATAGTCTATTCTGGAAAATATTCCAAGTGTGCTTGAGAAGAATGTGTATTCTGCTGCTGTTGGATGCAACACTGTACATACCTGTTAGTTCCATTTGGTCTAAAATTTGGTTCAATCCAAAGTTTCCTTGTTGATTTTCTTCTGTATGATCATTCCATTGTTGAAAGTTGGGTATTGTGGTTTCCAATTATTACTGTATTTTTATCTATTTCACCCCTCATACCTGTTAGTACTTTCTCAAAATATTTAGGTATTATGATATTGGGTGAATATATATTTATGATTGTTATATCTTCTTGTTGAATTGACCCCTTTATCATTATATAATGACCATCTCTGTTTCTTATGATCATTTTGGCTCAGTTTATTTTGTATGATAAAAGTATAGCTACCCCTGCTCTCTTTTGGCTTCCACTTGCATGCAATATCATTTCTCATTCCTTCACTTTGAGACTATGAGAGTCCTTAATGTGGAGGTTAGACTCTTGTAGGCAGTATATAGTTGGTTCTTCCATCAAAACTCCACATCCAGCCATTCCACATCTTTTGACTGGAGAATTCAATTCATTCACATTTAGAGTAATTATTAATAGGTAAGGACTTACTAATGCCATCTTATTGTTTTCTGGTTGCTTTGCAGTTCTCTTGGTCTTTTTTCCTCTCTTTCTGCCTTCCCTTATGTATTGATGATTTTCTCTAGTGATATGCTTTGATTCCCTTCTGTGTATCTTTTGTAATACTACAGTAGGTTTTTACTTGTGGCTATCATGAGGCTGTCTAACTGTTGATTGTTATGGGATGATGGAGGCTGGGGTCTCCTACATTGTTGTTTTGATGATGCAATTTTCCATTTTCATCTGGTTGTCTGAAAATCTATGCAGATGACCTTAAGGTCTAGATTTCAATGCTTTATTTTTGGAATGTTTGGACATAAATTTCTAGGTCCTGATCATTTTGTTTTAGTTCTACACAGCATAGTCATGATCTCAGTTAAGTTGAACCACTACACAGTACAATGAATTCCCTTATATTCAATATAAACCACTAAAGGATTAACTTTAAAAAAAAGTAAGCAGGAAGAATTTTATTTCCATAAGCACAGTATAGCTGAAATCACAGTCAGAAAACTCCGTAGCTAATTCTGTCTTGTACATTTGAACAGTTACCTAAAAACATAATTCTGTCTAGTAAATGACAAACTTAAATATAAAATAGAGGACAAATGGAAAATCAAAGGGCAAATGTGAAGTCAGTTAGGTGAGGTTTTTTTTTTTTTTGCAAGAAGATAGACTTTTTTTTTTTTAAGAGGAAAATGAAAATGCTCTGAATTGTTCATCCCATGTTGAGAGGAGAGACAATCAGTTACTCTGATTCTGACTCAAATCTACCATTTGCTTGATTGGCTGTGGTTTCCCCTGAAGCTTGAATATATTCATTAGACTTTCAGTGAAAACTAAGTCAGGCTGCAGAAAATAATGAGATACTTAATGTTAAGCAATCTTTTCCCATCTTGAATGAATAAACCACTTAATTTCATTGGAGTAGAGAGGATATTCATGTGGGACCCAAACAGGACCCAACTTGCTGCAGATGTCAACTATGTGGCACTGCAGAGGACAGGTTTTCAAAGGATAAATGATGGAAAACTTGGTATAAAATTTATATGAAGATACCAACATTTTAATTAGTGTCCTTCCTTTTTAATTCCTCATCACATTATGGTTTTCAGAATGGTTTTGCCCTAGCTTTCTCTTTGCACTTTGCTATAAGGTTTTCTGGTGTGTTTGTAAATTTTAAAAGATCCATAAAACATCAATAACTGTAGTGCTCTCAAGTTTTTAATAACCTCACAAAAACTAAAAAAGAATTTTCATATATATTATTCTTCTTTGAGTGATGTTTGGTACATTGTCTAAGAATGTATTTTTAATTTTTATTTTAAAAATAATTCAAGGAATAATTCACTCCAGGTAAAATATTGTATTTATTTTTGAATTTTATTTTATTTATTTTTTAAACAGCAAATTCTTATTAGTTATACATTTTATACATATTAGTGTGTATATGTCAGTCCCAATTCCCAATTCATCCTACCCCCACCCCCACACCCTCCTTTCCCCTTTTGGTGTCCATACGTTTGTTCTCTACATCTGTGTCTCTATTTCTGCCTTGCAAACCGGTTCATCTGTACCATTTTCTAGATTCCACATATACGTGCTAATATACGATATTAGTTTTCCCCTTTCTGATTTACTTCATGCTGTATGACAGTCTCTAGGCCCATCCACGTCTCAAAAAATGACCCGATTTTGTTCCTTTATATAACTGAGTAATATTCCATTGTACATATGTACCACAACTTCTTTATCCATTCATCTGTCAGTGGGCATTTAGGTTGCTTCCATGACCTGGCTATTGTAAATAGTGCCACAATGAACATTGGGGTGCATGTGTCTTTTTGAATTAGGTTTTTTTTTCTGGGTATATGCCCAGTAGTGGGATTGCTGGGTCATATGGTAATTCTATTTTTAGTTTTTTAAGAAACCTCCATACTCTCCTCCATAGCGGCTGTATCAATTTACATTCCCACCAACAAAGCAAGAGGGTTCCCTTTTCTCCACACACTCCCCAGCATTTGTTGTTTGTAGATTTTCTGATGATGCACATTCTAACTGGTGTGAGGTGATACATCATTGTAGTTTTGATTTGCATTTCACTAATAATTAGTGGTGTTGAGTAGCTTTTCATGTTCTTCTTGGCCATCTGTATGTCTTCTTTGGAGAAATGTCTATTTAGATCTTCTGCCCATTTTTTGATTTGTTGTTTGTTTTTTTAAATATTGAGCTGCATGAGCTGTTTATGTATTTTGGAGATTATCCTTTGTCTCTTGATTCGTTTGCAAATATTTTCTCCCATTCTGAGAGTTGCCTTTTACTCTTGTTTATAGTTTCCCTTTCTGTGCAAAAGCTTTTCAGTTTCATTAGGTCCCATTTGTTTATTTTGTTTTTATTTCCATTACTCTAGGAGGTGGGTCAAAAAAGGTCTTGCTGTGATTTATGCCAAAGAGTGTTATTCCTATGTCTTCCTCTAAGAGTTTTATAGTGTCCTGTATTACATTTAGGTCTTTGATCCATTTTGAGTTTATTATTGTGTATCGTGTTAGGGAGCATTCTAATTTCATTCATTTACATGTAGCTGTCCAGTTTTCCCAGCACCACTTATTGAAGAGGCTGTCTTTTCTCCATTGTATATCCTTGCCTCCTTTGTCATAGATTAGTTGACCATAGATGTGTGGGTTTATCTCTGGGCTTTCTATCCTGTTCCATTGATCTATATTTTTGTTTTTGTTCCAGTATCATATTGTATTGATTACTGTAGCTTTGTAGTATAGTCTGAAGTCAGGGAGTCTGATTCCTCCAGTTCCATTGTTTCCCCTCAAGTTTGCTTTGGATATTCATGGTCTTTGGTCTCTCCATATGTATTTTAAGAGTTTTTGTTCTATTTCTGAAAAAAATACCATTGGTAATTTGATAGGAATTGCATTAAATATGTAGCTTGCTTTGGGTAGTATAATCATTTTCACAATATTGATTCTTCCAATCCAAGATCCTGGTATATCTCTCCATCTGTTTGTGTCATCTTTGATTTTTTTCATCAGTGTCTTATAGTTTTCTGAGTAGATGTCTTGAACCACTTTAGGTAGGTTTATTCCTAGGTGTTTTATTCTTTTTGTTACAATGGTGAATGTGATTGTTTCCTTAATTTCTCTTTCAGATTTTTCATCATTAGTATATAGGAATGCAAGAGAGTTCTGTGCATTAATTTTGTATCCTGCTACTTTACCAAATTCATTGATAAGCTCTAGTAGTTTTCTAGTAGCATCTTTAGGATTCTCTATGTATCATATCATTTCATCTGCAAGCAGTGACAGCTTTATTTCTTCTTTTCTGATTTGGATTCCTTTTATTTCTTTTTCGTCTCTGACTGCTGTGACTAAAACTTCCAAAGCTATGTTGAATAGTAGTGGTGAGAGTGGACAACCTTGTCTTGCTCCTGATCCTAGTGGAAATGGTTTCAGTTTTTCACCATTGAGGACGATGTTGGCTGTGTGTTTGTCATATATGGCCCTTATTATGTTGAGTTAAGTTCCCTCTATGCCTACTTTCTGGAGGGTTTTTATCATAAATGGGTGTTGAATTTTGTCAAAAGCTTTTTATGCATCTATTGAGATGATCATATAGATTTTATCCTTCAATTTGTTAATATGGTTTATCACATTGATTGATTTTGGTATATTGAAGAAACTTTGCATTCCTGGGATAAACCCCACTTGATCATGGTTTATGACCCTTTTAATGTGCTGTTGGATTCCGTATGTAGTTTGTTGTTGAGGATTTTTGCAGCTATGTTCATCAGTGATACTGGCCTGTAGTTTTCTTTCTAAGTGACATCTTTGGCTGGTTTTGGTATCAGGGTGATTGTGGCCTCATAGAATGAGTTTGGGAATGCTCCTCACTCTGCTATATTTTTGAAGAGTTTGAGAAGGATACATGTTAGCTCTTCTCTAAATGTTTGACAGAATTCACCTGTGAAGCCATCTCTTCCTGGGCTTTTGTTTTTTGGAAGTTTTTAAATCACAGTTTCAACTTCAGTGCTTGTGATTGGTCTGTTTATATTTTCTGTTTCTTCCGGTCCAATCTTGGAAGGTTGTACTTTTCTAAGAATTAGTCCATTTCTTCCACATTGTACACTTTATTGGCATATAGTTGCTTGTAGTAGTCTCTCATGATCCTTTGTATTTCTGCAGTGTCTGTTTTTACTTCTCCTTTTTCATTTCTAATTTTATTGATTTGAGTCTTTTCCCTTTTTTTCTTGATGAGTCTGGCTAACAGTTTTATCAGTTTTGTTTATCTTCTCAAAGAACAAGCTTTTAGTTTATTTTTAATTTATTATTTATTTATTTTATTTTTTTGCAGTACACGGGCCTCTCACTGTTGTGGCCTCTTTTGTTGTGGAGCACAGGCTCCAGACATGCAGGCTCAACGGCCATGACTCACGGGCCCAGCTGCTCCATGGCACGTGGGATCTTCCTGGACTGGGGCACGAGCCTGTGTCCCCTGCATTGGCAGGTGGATTCTCAACCACTGTACCACCAGGGAATTCCCAAGCTTTTAGTTTATTTATTTTTGCTATCATTTCCTTCATTTCTTTTTCATTTACTTTTGATCTGATCTTTATAATTTCTTTCCTTTTGCTAACTCTGGGGATTTTTTGTTCTTCTTTCTCTGATTGCTTTAGGTGTAAGGTTAGGTTGTTTATTTGAGATGTTTCTTGTTTCTTGAGGTAGGATTTTGTTGCTATAAACTTCCCTCTTAGAACTGCTTTTGCTGCATCCAATAGGTTTTGGATCTTTGTGTTTTCATTGTCAGTTTTGTTGTTGTTGTTGTTGTTGTTGTTTGCCATATGCAGTCCTCTCACTGTTGTGGCCTCTCCCGTCGTGGAACACAGGCTCTGGACGCACAGGCTCAGAGGCCATGGCTTACAGGACCAACTGCTCCACGGCATGTGGGATCTTCCTAGACCGGTGCACAAACCCTTGTCCCCTGAATCAGCAGATGGACACTCAACCACTGCGCCATCAGGGAAGCCCTGTAGGTACTTCTTGATTTATTCTTTGATTTCTGCAGTTATCTCTTGGTTATTAAGTAGTGTATTGTTTAGCCTCCATGTGTTTGTATTCTTTACAGATTTTTTCTTATAATTGATATCGTCTCATAGCATTGTGGTTGGAATACATACTTGATACAATTTCAACTTTTTTGAATATAGTCAGTCTTCATTTGTGACCAAGATATGAACTATATTGGAGAATGTTCCAAGAGCACTTGAGAAGAAAGTGTATTCTGTTGTTATTGGATGGAATGTCCTTCAAATATCAATTAAGTCCATCTTGTTTAATGTATCATTTAAAGACTGTGTTTCCTTATATATTTTCATTTTGGAGGATCTGTCGATTGGTGAAACCAGTGTGTTAAAGTCCCCTACTATGATTGTGTTACTGTCAATTTCCCCTTTTTTGGCTGTTAACAGTTGCCTTATGTATTGAGGTGCTACTATGTTGAGTTCATATCTATTTACAATTGTTATATCCTCTTCTTGGATTGATCCTTTGATCATTATGTAGTTTCCTACTTTGTGTCTTGTAATAGTCTTTATTATAAAGTCTATTTTGTCTGATATGAGAATTTCTAATCCAGCTTTCTTTTGATTTCTTTTGCATGGAATATTTTTTTCCATCCCCTCACTTTCAGTCTGTATGTGTCCCTAGGTCTGAAGTGGCTCTCTTGTAGACAGGAAATACAAGAGTCTTGTTTTGGTATCCATTCCGCCAGTCTATGTGTTTAGATTGGAGCATTTAATCCATTTACTTTTATGATAATTATTGGTATTATGTCCCTATTACCAAGTTTTTAATTGTTTTGGGTTTCTTATCATAGGTCTTTTCCTTCTCTTTTGTTTCCGGCCTAGAGAAGTTCCTTTAGCATTTGTTGTAAAGGTGGTTTGGTGATGCTGAATTCTCTTAGCTTTTGAGTTTCTGTAAAGATTTTAATTTTTCTGTCAAATCTGACTGATATCCTTGCTGGGTAGAGTAATCTTGGTTGTAGGGTTTTCCCTTTCATGACGTTAAATATGTCCTGCCATTCCCTTATAGCTTGCAGACTTTCTGCTGAAAGATCAGCTGTTAACCTTATAGGGATTCTATTGTATGTTATTTGTAGTTTTTCCCTTGCTGCTTTTCATATTTTTTCTTTGTATTTAATTTCTGATAGGTTGATTAATATGTGTCTTGGCATGTTTCTCCTTGGATTTATCCTCTGTAGGAGTCTTTGTTCTTCCTGGACTTGATTAAGTATTTCCTTGCCCATATTAGGGAAGTTTTCAACTATAGTCTCTTCAAATATTTTCTCAGTCACTTTATATTTTTCTTCTTTTTCTGGGACCCCTATAATTTGAACGTTGGCACATTTAATGTTCTCCCAGAGGTCTCTAATTCTGTCCTCAATTCTTTTCATGCTTTTTTCTTTATTCTGCTCTGCAGTAGTTATTTCCACTATTTTATCTTCCAGGTCACTTATCCATTCTTCTGCCTCAGTTTTTCTGCTATTGATTCCTTCTAGAAAATTTTTAATTTCATTTATTGTGTTGTTCATCGTTGTGTGTTTGCTCTTTTGTTCTTCTAGGTCCTTGTTAAAAGTTTCTTCTAGTTTCTCCATTCTATTTTCAAGATTTTGATTCATCTTTACTATCATTATTCTGAATTCTTTTTCAGGTATTCTGGCTATTTCCTCTTCATTTGTTTGGTCTGGTGGATTTTTACCTTGCTCCTCATCTGCTGTGTGTTTCTTTGTCTTCTCATTTTGCTTAACTTACTGTGTTTGGGGTCTCCTTTTCTCAGTTTGCCGGATTGTAATATCCATTGTTTTTGGTGTCTGTCCCCAGTGGCTAATGTTGTTTCAGTGAGTTGTTTAGGCTTCCTGCTAGAGGGGACTGGTGCCTGTGTTCTAGTGGATGAGTTTGGATGATGTCTTTCTGGTGGGCATGACCACGTCTGGTCGTGAGTTTTGGGAGTTTCTGTGACATTATTATGATTTTAGGCAGCCTCTCTGCTAATGGGTGGGGTTTTGTTCCTGTCTTGCTAGTTATTTTGGCACATGGTGTCCAGCACTTTAGCTTGCTGGTCCTTGAGTGGAGCTGCATTATAACATTGCAATGGAGACCTGTGAGAGAGCTTTTGCCATTTGATATTCTGTGGAACTGGGAGGTCTCTTGTGGACCAATGCTCCCACCTCAGAGGTACAGGCTTGACACCCGGCCAGAGCACCATGTCCCTGTCAGCCACATGATCAGAGGAAAAGGGAGAAAAAAGAAAGAAAAAATAAAATAAATAGAAATACAGTCATTAAAATAAAAATTTAAAAAAATTGTTAAAAATTAAAAAATTAAAAAGTAATAGAAAAGAAAAAAAAAGAGAGAAAGAATAAGAGAGCAAACAAACTATCAAACAATACCCCCAATGATAACAAGGGCTAAAACTGTATTTAAAAAAAAGAAAAAGGAAAACCAAAAAAAAGACAGATAGAATTTTCTGACAAATTGTAAAACAAACCTTTAAAGCAAAATCACACAAAGAAGCATACACATACATACTCACAAAAAGAGAAAAAGGGAAAATATTTATATATAAAAGAAGGAGGAAGAGAACAATGAAATAAATAATCAAATCTACCAGTAATAATAAACTCTAAATACTAAACTAAGATGAACATAAAACCAGAAAAAAATAGATGCAGAAAGCAAACCCCAAATCTACAGTTGCTCCCAAAGTCCACTGCCTCAATTTTGGGATGATTCATTGTCTATTCAGGTATTCCAGAGCTGCAGCATACATCAAGTTTATTGTGGAGATTTAATCCACTGCTCCTGAAGCTGCTGGGAGAAATTTCTCTTTCTCTTCTTTGTTCACACAGCTCCTGGGGTTCAGCTTTGGATTTGGCTCCACCTCTGCATGTAGGCCACCTGAGGTTGTCTGTTCTTCTCTCAGAGTGGATGGGGTTAAAGTAGCAGCTGATTAGGTGGCTCTGGCTCACTCAGGCCCGGGGAAGTGAAGGGTATGTAATGTGGGGCAAGTCTGTGGTGACAGAGGCCAGCTTGTCATTGCAACAGCCTGAGGTGAACCATGTGTTCTCCTGGGGAAGTTGTCTCTGGATCACGGGACCCTGGCAGTAGTGGGCTTCACAGGCTCCCAGGAGGGGAGGTGTGGATAATGATCCGTGTTTGCACCAGGTTTTTTTGTCGCTGCAGCAGCAGCCTTAGCATTTCATGTCCATCTCTCATGTCCGTGCTGATAGCCACGTGGCTCAGGCCTGTCTCTGGACCTCGTTTAGGCAGTGCTCTGAATCCCCTCTTCTCGTGCACCCCAAAACAATGTTCTCTTGCCTCTTAGGCATTTCCAGACTTTCCCAGACTCTCTCCCAGCTAGCTGTGGCACACTAGTTCCCTTCAGGCTGTGTTCACACAGCCAACCCCAGTCCTCTCCCTGGGATCTGACCTCCGAATCCAGAGCCTCAGCTACCAGCTCCCACCCATCCCAGTGGGTGAGCAGAGAAGTCTCTCGGGCTGGTGAGTGCTGGTTGGCACCAATCCCCTCTGCAGGAATCTCTCCACTTTGTCCTCTGTGCCCCTGTTGCTGAACTCTCCTATGTGGCTCTGAAGCTTCCCCCTTGCCAACCCTGTCTCCACCAGTGAAGGGGCTTCCTAGTGTGTGGAAAATTTTCCTCCTTCACAGCTCCCTCCCAGAGGTGCAGGTCCCGTCTCTATTCTTTTGTCTCTGTGTTTTCCTTTTCTCTTTTGCCCTACCCAGGTACGTGGGGTGTTTCTTGCCTTTTGGGAAGTCTGTGGTCTTCTGCCAGCATTCAATAGGTGTTCTGTAGGAGTTGTTCCACGTGTAGATGTATTTCTGATGTATTTGTGCGTAGGAAGGTGATTTCCATGTCTTACTCCTCTGCCATCTTGAAGGTCTCTCCTTATTTTGGTTTCAATTTGCATTTCACTAAAGATTAATTATGTTGATCATTTCTTACGTGCTTTTTTCCATCCTTTTATTTTTCATTGTCTCTTTTTAAATATTTTGCCCAATTTGTTTGGGATGGTGTTTTTTATTATTGACTTGTGAGTTTTTTATATATTCTAGGTGTAAGTACTTTATCGAATAGTTGATATGGAAATATTTTCTCATAGATTGTGTGGCTTTTTTATTCTCGTAATATTGTCTTTTGAAGATTGTAAATTTTTTAATTATGATAAAATCCAATAATTTTTAATTGAAATTTTATTTTACAGAAAAACTAAGCTGTCTAGAGACTGTCATCCAGAGTGAAGTCAGAAAGTGAAAAACAAATATCGTATATTAACACATATATGTGGAATATAGAAAAATGGTACAGATGAATTAGTGTGCAAGGCAGAAATAGAGACACAGATGTAGACAAGAAATGTATGGACACCAAGGTGGGAAAGCAGGTGGTGGGATGAATTAAAAAAAAAAAAGAAAACTGAGTTGTCTTTAAAAACTACTTTTAACCCAAGTTTACAAAGATTTTCTTCTGTTTTCACAGAAAAATATTATAGTTTTATATCTAAGTCTATAATCCATTTTAAGCAAATTTTTGTATAGGGTGTGAAGGGTGGATTAGGGTTCATTGTTTATATGGATATTTGTTGAAAAGATTATATTTTCTCCATTTAAAAGCATTTGCACACTTGTCAAAAATCAATTGAGATGATTTTTGTGGGTAAATTTCTGGGTTTTCTTTTCTGTCTCATTGATTCATATGCCTATCCTTTATCTAATAGTTTTCTTTCTGGACTTATTACAGTTTTTATATTATATCCTCCAGATATTAGAAAGTTTAATCAAATCTTTGTTCTCCTTTTTCAAGCTTCCTTTTTATATCATATTTCTATTTCATTTCTATATAACTTTTAGAATCTGCTTGTGAAGTTTCCCAAAAATTTCCTGCAAGAATTTTCATTGGGAATGCAATAATAATATAAATTATAATTTTGTAGAGAAGTGACAGCTTAACAATATTGAGTCTCACAATTCACTACCACATTATATTTCTGCATTTATATAGGATTTGATTTCTTTCATTAGTGTTTTCTGGTTGTCAGCATGCAGGTCTTGTTTGTATTTTGAAATATTTATACCTAAGTATTTTATGTTTTGTGTTGCTATAATAAATGGTATTATTTTATTATTTCCATTTTCAATAATATATCACTATATTAAAAATGTGCTTTTTTGTATTGAAGCACAGTTGATTTAAAATATTATATTAGTTTCAGGTTTACAGAATAGCGATTCAGTATTTTTTCAGCTTAAACTCAATTATAGTTTATTATGAGATAATGGCAGATAATTCTGTGGGCTATACCTTCTGGTCTAATATGTCATTTAGGGATTGTGTTTTCTTATTGATTTTCTGTCTGGATGACCTAACCACTGCTGTAAATGGGGTGTTAAAGTCCCCTACTGTTACTGTATTACTGTCTACTTCTCCCTTTATGTTTGTCAATATTTGCTTTAAGTATTTAGGTGCTCCTACGTTGGGCGCATATGCATTTACAATATTTATATCTTCTTATTAGATTGATTCATTTATCATTATATAATGCCCTGCTTTGTATCCTGTGAAAGTCTTTGTTTTAAAGTCTATTTTTTCTGTTATAATCATCACTATCCCAGCTTTCTTTTCATTTTCATTTCATTTTGATGGAATACCATTTTCAGGACCCTCACTTTCAGTTGTGTGTCTTTAGATCTGAAGTGAATCTCTTGTAGGCAGAGATATATAGGTCTTGTTTTTATATCCATTCAGCCACTCTGTCTTTTGATTGGAGTACTTACCCTATTTACATTTAAAGTAATTATTAATAGCTATGTTCTTATTGCCATTTTGTTAATTGTCTTCTGGTTGTTTTGGTAGTCCCTTTTATTTCTTCTTCCTTTGCTCTTTTCCCTTGTGTTTTAATAACTATCTTTAGTTTGTGTGTGCATATATATGTCTATATATATTGATACATATATATACACATATATATTATATATATATATATATACAGAATTTATGCTTTATATATATGTGATTATTTCAAGTTGATGATCTTTTATGTTCAAATGCATTCTAACAACTCCCTATTTTTACTCCACTCACATGTTTAGTGTTTTTTGACATTATATTTTCCTTCTTCTTTTGTGTGTATCCTTTAAGTACTTATGTGGATGTAGATGATTTTACTACTTTTGTCTTTTAACCTTCCTACTAGCTTTATATGTGTTTGATCTACTACCTTTACTGTATGTTTGCCTTTACCAATTAGATTTTTCCTTTTCTAATTTTTATATTTCTAGTTGTGTCTTTTCCACTTAGAGAAGTACCTTTAACATTTCTTGTAAACCAATTTAGTAGTGCTGAGCTCTTTTAGCTTTTTCTTGTCTGTGAAACTTTATCTATCCTTAAAATCTGACAGATAGTCTTGCCACATAGACTAATTTTGGTTGTAAGTTTTTTTGTTTTTTTTGTTTTTTGTTTTTGTTTTTGTTTTTGTTTTTGTGGTACACAGGCCTCTCACTGCTGCGGCCTCTCCCGTTGCAGAGCACAGGCTCCGGACGCACAGGCCCAGCGGCCATGGCTCAGGGGCCCAGCCACTCCATGGCACACAGGATCCTCCCAGACTGGGGCACAAACCCGTGTCCCCTGCATCGGCAGGCGGACTCCCAACCACTGCGCCACCAGGGAAGCCCTGGTTGTAAGTTTTTTCCTTTCATCACTTTGAATACATCATGGCACTCCCTTCTGGCCTGCAAAGTTTCTTGCTGAAAAGTCAGCTGATAGGATTATGGGAGTTTTCATGTGTAACTACTTGCTTTTCTATGCTGCTTTAAAAATTCTCTCTTTAGTTTTCATGTTTGCTATTTTAATTATAATGTGTCTTGGTGTGGAACTCTTTGGGTTGATCTTGTTTTGGAATCTCTTGTTTCCTGGACCTGGATATAAACTTTCCCAGGCTAAGGAAGTTTTCATCTATTATGTCTTCAAATATGTTTTGTGCTCATATCTCCTTCTCTTCATCTTCTGGTTCCCTTATAATGTGAATACAGTAAGTTCCCTACATACAAACCTTCAAGTTGCAAACTTTCAAAGATACAAATGTTCTTTCGCATGTCCAAACACTTAAGTTAATTCACATGTCTGGTGTACATTGTCACGTGTATGCATCCTCTACAAGTGGCTGTGATTCTGTGTACTTTACTGCACAGTACTGTATGGAGTACGGTATCTTTATTTCAATCCTGGGATGTCTGGAAGCAAGCATAAAAGCAGCAGTGATGTAGCTGGTACTACTGTACTTTTCAAGGTATTGTACTGTAAGATTAAAAATATTTTCTTTATTTTTTGTTTGTTTTTTATGTATTATTTGTGTGAAAAGTATTATAAACCTATTATAGTACAGTACTATATAGCTGATTGTGTTAGTTGGGTACCTAGGCTAACTTTGTTGGACTTACGAAAAATTGGACTTAAGGAACACATTCTCAGAACGGAACTCATTTGTACATAGGGGACATCTCGTATTAGTACTGATTTGTCCCAAAGGTCTCTTAAACTCTCCTCACTTAAAAAATTCTATTTTTCTTTTTTTCTGTTAAGCTTCAGTGATTTTACCACTCTGTCTGCCAGTTTGCTCATTCATTCCTCTGTATCATCTAATCTACTGTTGATTCTTTCTAATGTATTTTTTTTATTTCTATTATTGTATTCTTCAGCTCTGTTTGGTTTTTTAGATTTTCTAACTCTTTGTTAAACTTCTCACTCTGTTCATCCATTTGTCTCCTGAGTTCATTGAGCATCATTATGATCATTATGTTGAACTCTTTAAGGAAGATTGCTTATCTCCCTTTTGCTTATTTCTTCTTCTAGTATTTTGTCTCATTCCTAGATTTGGAACATATTCCTCTGTCTTTTCATTTTGCCTAATTCTCTGTGTTTGTTTGTATGTATTATGTGGGTTGGTTATGTTTTCCAATCTTAGATACATGGCCTTATGTTGGAGATATTGTATTGGGCCCAATAACACACTTCTTTCTGGTCACCAGAACTATATTCTCTCAGTGTGACCCCTATGTGAGCCCTTATGTTTTGGTGGGGCCAACTACTGTGGGCACACTGGTAGGTGAGGTTGGCCCCTGGCCCAGTTTCTGCCAGGCCTTGTCTTGAGCTGTGGCTACTAGCCTGCTGGTAGGTGGGGCCAAGACCCAGAATGACTGGCTGCACAGCGTGTGGTTCCTGGGGCTGGTGCTGGCCCTTTGGTGTGTAGGTTGGGTCCTGGTGTGGCTGTCTGCAGGTCCTGGTAGATCCCAGGGCTCGTACTGGACCATTGGTGGGTATGCCCAGGTCCTTGGGCATCTGACTGTGGGCCTGGGGGGTGCCTGGGACTGGTGCTAGCTTGTTGGGTGGGTAAGCCTTTGGCACTAATAAGCTAAGGAAGGACTCCAAAGTTTTGCTTGCCAGCAGCAGTGTCCTCATGGTGTAACAAGCTCCATAAAATGGCTTCCACCAGTGTCTATGCCCCAGGGGAAATCCAGTTCCTCCTGTCTTTCTGGGAGGTTCTCCAAGATCAGCAAGTGGGTCTGACCCAGGCTTCTTTCAAACTCTGCTCTGGGACTTAAAGCATGTGAGATTGTATGCATACACTTTAATAGCAGAGTCTCTGTTTCCCACAGTCCTCCAGCTCTCTATAGAAAGATTATAGACTGGGTTTGTGAGTGTGGTGATCTGATTTATATATATATTTTAAATTAACACAGGCCTAAGTATTGGGTTGGCCAAAAAGTTCGCTTGGGTTTTTCATAAGATGTTACAGAAAAACCCGAGCAAAGTTTTTGGTCAACCTAATAAAAATTCTTTTGCTTTAATATTTCCTGTTTAAAAGTCTTCTGGTGTATTTGTGCTTACACTAAAATAAGCATACATGCATGTTTTGTAGAACATCGTGATACTTTCTCTTTTAAAAAGTTTCACAAAGTGTAAACATGTAGAAAATGAAAAAAATAAAAACAAAAACTGGATTAACTGTGTGCTAAGTCATTCACAAATATATGTTGAGTATCTTCTATGTGCCAAGTATGTTATGATTTTTGCCCTCTGGGATCTCATAAACTATTGGGAGAGCCTAATTAACAATGCCTTATTTCCTGTTATTATGAGATAGTAGATGTAGAGTTTCACTCTCAAGGCATCAGGAACCCAGGCAGGAAATATCCACAGACACAGAATATATTCATGACTTTTACAAAGTTCCTTCCATTTGGATTCTAGCTTCAGACCCTTGATTAGGTACACATAAGATTTTCTGATTTGCATTTCTAATAGCTGATCCTGTCTCCTTCCTACTTTTAATTGTCATCTGTTTCATGTTTAGGCTTCGGTACTCTACTTGCTCCTGAGCTTCTTTTTGAGTTGAGTGTTGACAACTTTGGGTTGTTTCCAAGGTGGGATATCATTACATATTTGCATATAAAAATAGTTATGGGAGCAGAAAGAAAGGAGTAATTAATTGAATGTTCAGGGTCCTGTAACCCCATGACTTGAATCCATAGTTGCTTTAAACAAGTCCATATTATTGTCTTGTTTGCTTGTGACTTGAGTTTTCCTCCAAAAAAAAGGATTAACTGATGGCTTCAGTCCATTGGGTACTGGGTTTTGCTTAGTAAGATCTCGTTTTGTTTTGTTTTCTCTTTTGTACCAGGTTTTCCATTTGATAAAGTAAGTTAGTAACACATTCTGGCTTTTTGGAATGCCTGAAAACAAGAATAAAATCCAAAAAGCAAAGAGCTGGGTCAGAACAACTGATGTAATCAGACTTAGGTTATGCTGAAAAGATAATCTAGATGTAATAACATTAATGGCAAGTAGAGTTGTACTTACATGAGTAGCAGTAGGAACACAGAGGAGGTGATACAGAAAGGACAGCTGAAATGAACAACTCATGCCAGTAAAATAAGACTATAAAACTAACTGATAATTTTAACTAACAAAGAATGAAGCATAGCTCTTTTTAAAAAATTTAAATGCTTAAGTCTCATATAATTTGATTCCAATTAACATTTATTTCTTTGAGTGGACCTGTGAACTGTGTCTTACCTAGAGGAAGTATTTTCAGTTTGAGTTAATATGCTGAACTAAGATCATTTCAGCACTTGTTAATTGCTCTGGCATGAGTAAATCCACTTAAAAAGTGAAACAAATACTTCTGAACATTGAATTTTTTCTTAATGTCCAGTATCTGTTCCTGAATTATATACTTGGAGAATACCTATATGTGGCAAACTCAAGAATGACCAATTTAAATAGCTAGGAACTTGCATGTAATTTCTCTTTTTTTTTTTGTTTCCTCAAAATACCCAGATGTATTCACTTTTTATTATATAGCTGAGCAATTTTTAAACTGTAAATAGGCATTTATTCTTCATTTAAAACATGCCTTTCAACATTAATCCCCAGGGTATATTAAGCAAATTCAAAATGATAAATTAATTGTGATATTTCCAAAATTTGTGCCAATGTACTATTCTATAGTTCATGGCTATAGTCCAAGATTTTGCACACAACATACAATTCATGAAAGTGCATTATGGGTCATTTCTAGAATTGTGCTGAGATGCTGGTTATTCTTTGCTATGGAGAAACATAGTACATGTAGGAACTCATTTAAAAGTCATAGCTCTAGAGTAATGTACAATAAGAACAGAGACTGTAGCTTTCTTACTTCTTGGTAATAGAGCAGTGGTTTGTGCACTTAGCCCTATATTTATAGCTGAGATCTTCTGGGCTAATTGGCATTTTATGAATTGGCATCATTCATGGAAATATTAGAACACATTCAGAGAAGAGCAACAAAAATTATTAAAGGCTAATGGGATTAGCACATGTAAAAGATTAAGAGACTAAATACATTTTATTTAGCCAAATAATATCTTAGGGAGGTGTGATGTTTAATTTTATGTGTAACATGGCTAGGCCATGTTACCCATGTATTTGGTCAAACACCAATTTTGATGTTACTCTTAAGGTATGTTTTAGATGAGATTAATATTTAAATCAATAGACTGTGAGGAAAGCAGATAACTGTCCATAATGTGAGTGGATCTCATCCAGTTAGTTGAAGGCCATAAGTAAAACAGACTACAGTCTTTCGGGGAAGAAGGAATTTTGCTTCCATACTGTTTTTGGACTTAAGCTGGAACATTAACTCTTCCCTGGGCCTCCAGCTTGCTAGCCTACCCTTCAGATTTTGGACTTGCCAGCCTACATAATCACTTGAGTCATTTATTTTAAACAAACCTCTCTCTCTCTCTCTCTCTCTCTCTCTCTCTCTCTCTCTCTCTCTGTGTGTGTGTGTGTGTGTGTGTGTGTGTGTGTGTGTGTCTATGTTGGTTCTGTTTCTCTGGAGAACCCTGACTAATACTGGAGTTAAACATAAGATGATAGTATCCATGTACTGGAAGTGGGAAAATAGTTATGAAAGTAAAAGAGGGCTCCTATACTTAAGAGTAATGGGATGAAATATAGTAAAATCAAATGTTATTCTATTTTCTGTACATTATCTACTACATCTCCTCAAAGCTAAGTCACCTTTTTCAGGTCAGGATTTCATCTTTCAACTTTAGGCATGTGTTCCATTTGGAAGGTGTCAACTCTATCTGAATAAGTTGGTAATTTTGAACACTCTGGTAGAACTGTTTATCTGTTTCAAAGGAAGGAAATATGTGCCCCAAAGTCAGATGTTTCCTCTACCTTTAGATAATCCTTTCCCTCAATATTAGTGTTTAGGCTATTTGGAGTGTCAGCTGTGGAATGAGACTAAGTTCAGTGTTCTTTATTGGTAAGAGGTGGCTCTGGGCAACGTGCATTTAGGAGCAACTAAAACAATGCTTGGCACCCAGGAGATATACAAAAACTTTTTTAAAAAAACGTGAGATGACAAGTCAGTGCTCAAGTCCACCTTCTGTAAAAGGCCTTCCTATTTATCATTCATTTGGAATCAATCTCATTTCTCTCTCCCTTTTTCTCCCATTGTCATTTGTTCCACTAACTGTACGTATTACCCTCTACCTTATGTTTAAGGTCGAGTAGGTGCTTAGTAGATGTTTGTTGAATGAATAAGAATGAATTTTAGTTTAACATTTTATTTTATTTCCTATAAAGTAAAAAGAGGACAGGACTTGTTGAAATTGACTTATCATTAATCATTAGGAAAATATCCTGGTTCAAATAGGATATCTACTTTTCTCCTGAACGTGGCCTACAACAGATTCACTTATTTTTTTTTTTTTTTTAGTTTCTGCTTTATAACAAAGTGAATCAGTCATACATATACATCTGTTCCCACATCCCTTCCCTCATGCATCTCCCTCCCTCACACCCTCCCCAACCCACCCCTCCAGGCGGTCACAAAGCACCGAGCTGATCTCCCTGTGCTCTGTGGCTGCTTCCCACTATCTATCTACTTTACGTTTGGTAGTGTATATGTGTCCATGCCTCTCTTTCGCTTTGTCACAGCTTACCCTTCCCCCTCCCCATATCCTCAAGTCCATTCTCAAGTAGGTCTGTGTCTTTATTCCCGTTTTACCCCTAGGTTCTTCATGACAATTTTTCTAATTCCATATATATGTGTTAGCATACAGTATTTGTCTTTCTCTTTCTGACTTACTTCACTCTGTATGACAGACTCTAGGTCTACCCACCTCATTACAAATAGCTCAGTTTCGTTTCTTTATATGGCTGAGTAATATTCCATTGTATATATGTGACACATCTTCTTTATCCATTCATCCAGTGATGGACACTTAGGTTGTTTCCATCTCCTGGCTATTGTAAATAGATCTGCAATAAATATTTTGGTATATGACACTTTTTGAATTATGGTTTTCTCTGGGTATATGCCCAGTAGTGGGATTGCTGGGTCATATGGTAGTTAATTTGTAGATTTTTAACGAACCTCCATACTGTTCTCCATAATAGCTGTACCAATTCACATTCCCACCAGCAGTGCAAGACTGTTCCCTTTTCTCCATACCCTCTCCAGCATTTATTGCTTCAAGATTTTTTGATGATGGCCATTCTGAATGGTGTGAGATGATATCTCATTGTAGTTTTGATTTGAATTTCTGTAATGATTAATGATGCTGAGCATTCTTTCATGTGTTTGTTGGCAGTCTGTATATCTTCTTTGGAGAAATGTCTATTTAGTCTTCTGCCCATTTTTGGATTGGGTTGTTTGTTTTTTTGTTATTGGGCTGCATGAGCTGTTTGTAAATTTTGGAGATTAATCCTTTGTCAGTTGCTTCATTGGCAAATATTTTCTCCCAAACTGAGGGTTGTCTTTTGGTCTTGTTTATGGTTTCCTTTGCTGTGCAAAAGCTTTGAAGTTTCGTTAGGTCCCATTTGTTTATTTTTGTTTTTATTTACATTTCTCTAGGAGGTGGGTCAAAAAGGATCTTGCTTTGATTTATGTCATAGAGTGTTCTGCCTATGTTTTCCTCTAGAGTTTGATAGTTTCTCACCTTACATTTAGGTCTTTAATCCATTTTGAACTTATTTCTGTGTATGGTGTTAGGGACTGATCTAATCTCATACTTTTACATGTCCCTGTCCAGTCTTCCCAGCACCACTTATTGAAGAGGCTGTCCTTTCTCCACTGTACATTCCTGCCTCCTTTATCAAAGATCGGGTGACCATATGTGCGTGGGTTTATCTCTGGGCTTTCTATCCTGTTCCATTGATCTATCTTTCTGTTTTTGTGCCAGTACCATACTGTCTTGATTACTGTAGCTTTGTAAAATAGTCTGAAATCAGGGAGCCTGCTTCCTCCAGCTCCATTTTTCGTTCTAAAGATTGTTTTCACTATTCAGGGTCTTTTGTGTTTCTATATAAATTTTGAAAATTTTTGTTCTAGTTCTGTGAAAAATGCCAGTGGTAGTTTGATAGGGATATCATTAAATCTATAGATTGCTTTGGGTAGTAGAGTCATTTTCACAATGTTGATTCTTCCAATCCAAGAACATGGTATACCTCTCCATCTATTTGTATCATCTTTCTTTCATCAGTGTCTTATAATTTTCTGCTTACAGGTCCTTTGTCTCCTTAGGTAGGTTTATTCCTAGATAGTTTATTCTTTTTGTTGCAATGGTAAATGGGAGTGTTTTCTTGATTTCACTTTCAGATTGTTCATCATTAGTGTACAGGTATGCCAGAAATTTCTGTGCATTCATTTATTATCTGGTTACTTTACCAAATTCATTGATTAGCTCTGGTTGTTTTCTGGTAGCATCTTTAGGATTCTCTATGTATAGTATCCTGTCACCTGCAAACAGTGACAGCTTTACTTCTTCTTTTCTGAATTGGATTCCTTTTATTTCCTTTTCTTCTCTGATTGCTGTGGCTAAAACTTCCAAAACTGTGTTGAACAAGAGTGGTGAGAGTGGGCAACCTTGTCTTGTTCCTGATCTTAGTGAAAATGGTTTCAGTTTTTCACCACTGAGGACGATGTTGGCTGTGGGTTTGTCATATGTGGCCTTTATTATGTTGAAGAAAATTCCCTCTATGCCTACTTTCTGGAGGGTTTTTATCATCAATGGGTGTTGAATTTTGTCAAAAGCTTTCTCTGCATCTATTGAGATGACCATTGGTTTTTCTTCTTCAGTTGTTAATATGGTGTATCACATTGATTGATTTGCATATATTGAAAAATCCTTGCATTCCTGGAATAAACCCCACCTGATTATGGTGTATGATCCTTTTAATGTGCTGTTGGATTCTGTTTGTTAGTATTTTGTTGAGGATTTTTGCATCTATGTTCATCAGTGATATTGGCCTGTAGTTTTCTTTCTTTGTGACCTCCTTGTCTCGTTTTGGTATGAAGGGGATGGTGGCATCGTAGAATGAGTTTGGGAGTGTTCCTCACTCTAATATATTTTGGAAAAGTTTGAGAAGGATAGGTGTAAGCTATTTTCTAAATGTTTGAAAGAATTCGCCTGTGAAGCCATCTGGTCCTGGGCTTTTGTTGGTTGGAATATTCTTTTTTTTTTTTTTTTTTTTGCGTTATGCGGGCCTCTCACTGCTGTGGCCTCCCCCGCTGCGGAGCACAGGCTCCGGACGCGCAGGCTCAGCGGCCACGGCCCACGGGCCCAGCCGCTCCGCGGCATATGGGATCCTCCCAGACCGGGGCACGCACCCGCATTCCCTACATCGGCAGGTGGACTCTCAACCACTTGCGCCACCAGGGAGGCCCGGTTGGAATATTCTTAATCACAGTTTCAATTTTGGTGCTTGTGATTGGTCTGTTCATATTTTGTATTTCTTCCTGATTCAGTCTTGGCATGTTGTGCAATTCGAAGAATTCGTCCATTTCTTCCAGCTTGTCCATTTTATTGGCAGAGAGTTGCTTGTAGTAATCTTTCATGATCTTTTGTATTTCTGCAGTGTCAGTTGTTACTTCTCCTTTTTCATTTCTAATTCTATTGATTTGAGTCTTCTCCCTTTTTTTCTTGATGAGTCTGGCTAATGGTTTATCAATTTTGTTTATCTTCTCAAAGAACCAACTTTTAGTTTTATTGATCTTTTCTATCGTTTCCTTCATTTCTTTTTCATTGATTTCTGATCTGATATTTATGATTTGTTTTCTTCTGCTAGCTTGTGTTTTTTTTTTTTTGTTCTTCTTTCTCTAATTGCTTTAGTTGCAAGGTCAGGTTGTTTTCTCAAAATGTTTCTTGTTTCTTAAAGTGGGATTGTGTTGCTATAAACTTCCGTCTTAAAACTGCTTTTGCTGCTTCCCATATGATTTGGGTCGTCGTGTCTCCATTGCCATTTGTTTCTAGGTATTTTTTAATTTCCTCTTTGGTTTCTTCAGTGATCACTTCTTTATTAAGTAGTGTATTGTGTAGCCTCCATGTATTTGCATTTTTTACAGATTTCTTCCTGTAAGTGATACCTAGCCTCATAGCACTGTAGTCGGAAAACATATGTGATATGATTTCAATTTTCTTAAATTTACCAAGGCTTGATTTGTGACCCAAGAGATGATCTATCCTGGAGAATATTCCATGAGCACTTGAGAAGAATGTGTATTCTGTTGTTTTTGAATGGGAGGTCCTATAAACATCAATTAAATCCATCTTGTTTAATGTATCATTTAAAACTTGTGTTTCCTTGTTTATTTTCATTTTGGATGATCTGTCCATTGGTGAAATTGGGATGTTAAATTCCTGTACTATAAATGTGTTACTGTCGATTTCCCCTTTCATGGCTGTTAGTATTTGCCTTATGTATTGAGGTGCTCCTATGTTGGGTGCATAAATATTTACAATTGTTATATCTTCTTGGATCAATCCCTTGATCATTATGTAGTGTCCTTCTTTGTGTCTTCTAGTAGTATTTATTTTAATGTCTATTTTTCTGATATGATAGTTGCTACTCCAGCTTTCTTTTTGTTTCCATTTACATGGAATATCATTTTCTATCCTCTTACATTCAGTCTGTATGTGTCTTTAGGTCTTAAGTGGGTCTCTTCTATACAGTGTATATATGGGTCTTGTTTTTGTATCCATTCAGCCAGTCTGTGTCTTTTTGTGGGAACATTAATCCATTTTTATTTAAGGTAATTATAGATGTATATGTTACTATTCCCATTTTCTTAATAGTTTTGGGTTTGTTATTATAGGTCTTTTCCTTCTGTTGTGTTTCTTTCCTAGGGAAGATCCTTTAGCATTTGTTGTAAAGCTGGTTTGGTTTTGCTGAACTGTCTCAGCTTTTGCTTGCCTGTAAAGATTTTAATTTCTCCATCAAATCTGAATGTGATCCTTACTGGGTAGAGTAACCTTGGTTGTAGGTTTTTCTCCTACATCCCTTTAAATATGTCCTGCCACTCCCTTCAGGCTTGCAGAGTTTCTGATGATAGATCAGCTGTTAACCTTATGGGGATTCCCTTTGGTGCTATTTGTTGTTTATCCCTTGCTGCTTTTAATATGTTTTCTTTTATTTAATTTTTGACAGTTTTATTAATGTGTGTGTTGGCATGTTTCTCCTTGGATTTATCCTGTGTGGAACTCTCTGTGCTTTCTGGACTTGATTAACTATTTCCTTTCCCATATTAAGGAATTTTTCAACTATAATCTCTTCAAATATTTTCTCACTCCATTTCTTTTTCTCTTCTTTTTCTGGAATTCCTATAATTCGAATGTCAGTGCATTTATTACTGTCCCAGAGCTCTCTGAGACTGTCCTCAGTTCTTTTCATTTGTTTTTCTTTATTCTGCTCTGCAGTAGTTATTTCCACTATTTTATCTTCCATGTCACTTATCCGTTCTTCTGCCTCAGTTATTCTGCTATTGATCCCTTATAGAGTATTTTTAATTTCATTTATTGTGTTGCTCATCATTGCTTGTTTCATCTTTAGTTCTTCTAAGTCCTTGTTAAATGTTTCTTGCATTTTCTCTATTCTATTTCCAATATTTTGGATCATCTTCACTATCATTATTCTGAATTCTTTTTCAGGTAGACTGCCTCTTTCTTCTTCATTTGTTACGTCTGCTGGGTTTTTATCTTGCTCCTTCATCTGCTGTGTGTTTTTCTGTCTTCTGATTTTGCTTATCTTACGGTGCTTGCGGTCTCCTTTTTGCAGGCTGCAGGTTTACTGTTCCCTTTGTTTTTGGTGTCTGTTCCCAGTGGCTAAAGATGGTTCAGTGGGTTGTGTATGCTTCCTGGTGGAGGGCACTAGTACCTGTGTTCTGGTGTATGTGGCTGGATCTTGTCTTTCTGGTGGGAAGTTCCACATCTTGTGGTGTGTTTTTGGGTGTCTGTGGACTTATGATTTTAGGCAGCCTCTCTGCTAATGGGTGGTGTTGTGTTCCTCTCTTGCTAGCTACTTGGCTTAGGGTGTCCAGTACTGTAGCTTGCTGGGCGTTGAGTGATCCTGGGTGTTGGTGTTGAGATAGAGATCTCTGGGTGATTTTCGCCATTTGATATTAGGTGGAGTTGGGAGGTCTCTTGTAGATCAGTGTCCTGAAGTTGGCTCTCCCACCTCAGAATCATAGCACTGACTCCTGGCTGTAGCACCAAGAGCCTTTAATCCACAAGGCTCAGAATTAAAGGGAGAAAATGTAGAAAGAAAGAAAGAAAGAAAGAAAGAAAGAAAGAAAGAAAGAAAGAAATTGGATAAAATAAATTAAGGTAAAATAACAAAAATACTAAAATAAAAATATAATTATTAAGAAAAAAAATTTTTAGAGAAAAACAAAGCAAAACATACAAAAAAAAAAAAAGGATGGATAGAACCCTAGGACCAATGGTGAAAGAAAAGATATACAGACAATACAAGCAGTACAGAAAATCTCACACAGATGCATACACATACACACTCACAGAAAGAGGAAAAGGGGAGAAGAATAATAAATCTTGCTCTCAAAGTCCACCTCCTCACTTTGGGATGGTTCGATGTCTACTCAGGTATTGCACTGATGCAGGGTACATCAAGTTGACTGTGTAGATTTAATCCTGTGCTCCTGAGGCTGCTGGGAATAATTTCCCTTTCTCTTCTTTGTTTGCACAGCTCCCAGGGTTCATCTTTGGATTTGGCCCTGCCTCTGCATAGGTCGACGGAGGGCATCTGTTCTTCTCTCAGGCAGGATGTGGTTAAAGGATCCACTGATTCAGGGGCTCTGGCTCACTCAGGCAGGGTGGAGGGAGGGGCATGGTGTGCGGGGCGAGCCTGCGGCGGCAGAGGCTGGCAGGATGTTACACCAGCATGAGGCGCACCCTACATTCTCCCGGGGAATTTGTCCCTGGATCCCGGGACCCTGGCAGTGGCGGGCTGCACAAGCTCCCCGGAAGGGAGGTGTGGATAATGACCTGTGCTCGCACAAAGGCTTGTTTGTGGCGGCAGCTGCAGCCTTAGCCACACAGGCTTCTTGGTGGCGGCAGCAGCAGCCTTAGCATCTCATGCCTGTCTCTGCGGTCCGTGCTGATAACCGCAGCTCACGCCCATCTCTGGAGCTCCTTTAAGCAGTACTCTTAATCCCCTCTCCTCATGGATCAGGAAACAAAGAGGGAAGAAAAATTCTCTTACCCCTTCGGCAGTTCCAGACTTTTCCCCAGACTCCCTCCCAGCTAGCCGTGGTGCACTAACCCCCTGCAGACTGTGTTCATGCTGCCAACCCCAGTCCTCTACCTGCGATCCGACCAAAGCCCGAGCCTCAGCTCCCAGCCCCGCCCGCCCCAGCGGCTGAGAAGACAAGCCTCACGGGCTGGTGAGTGCCGGTCAGCACTGATCCTCTGTGTGGGAATCATCCCGCTTTGCCCTCTGCTCCCCTTTGGCTGTGCTATCCTCCATAGCTCCGAAGCTTCCCCCCTCCACCACCCACAGTCTCCGCCCACGAAGGGGCTTCCTGGTGTGTGGAAACCTTTCCTCCTTCACAGCTCCCTCCCACTGGTGCAGGTCCCGTCCCTATTTTTTGTCTCTGTTTATTCTTTTTCTTTTGCCCTACCCAGGTATGTGGGGCATTTCTTGCCTTTTGGGAGGTCTGAGGTCTTCTGCCAGCATTCAGTGGATGTTCTGTAGGAGCTGTTCCACATGTAGATGTATTTCTGATGTATCTGTGGGGAGGAAGGTGATCTCCACCTCTTACTCTTCTGCCATCTTACCCCTCTCCAACCTGCCATATCCTTTTGATGAGTCTTCCTTAGGTCCCCAGACCAGTGCTGCTGTGTGTGGTTGTTTAGATTGTGTACTTCACAAGGGAACAGCACATAAAATGGGTACCAGTCACATTGTATACATCCTGAACTTGTATATTTTCTATGAATTTCTGAAAGATAACACTGAAGGGTCTTGGCCTAAACAGATCAGTATACTATTAAATCTTTTTGATAGTTGGAAGTAAATTTCCCTAAGGAAACTGAAGTTTTTAAGCTTTCATTTGCACAAAATTATTGTTTCAGCTAATAGCAACCCTGGCCTACATCGTTAGCTTCCCCCAGCTGTTCTTCCCTCAACACATTACAATTCCCAAATTCTTTTACATACCTGGTAACTCTTATACAGCATAGATGAATATCACCCTTCACCGAGTAAATCTAAATGAGTCGAATTTAGGAACTTTGACAGGTGAATGAGATATAGTGGAGATGTATCTTACCTAGGAATAGATTATAAAGTCAACCTGTAAAGTGAAATGGGTATATGGTCAAAATTACTCTTGAAATACCATAGGAAGGCATATGTTGACAAATAATAAATAGAATCTTAATTAGTCCTATATTAGTTCTCTGCTAGTATTGGAATATATCACTATTTTCTTGCTTGTGTGTAGATACATTGGCTTGTTGTCAAGGTCCATGTGCTATAAAATAACGTACCTTTGAAAACTTAGATTTGCATTTAGGATGTCAAAAAGCTTAGATCCTAAATGGCATACAAGGCCACTGACTAAAGGATGAAAATAGTTCACTCTTGGTCTAATTCTCAATGAGTGCAGTTGCATGCAAATTACTAGTATACATACCTGTACTGCTCTCTCTCTCTCTCTCTCTCTCTCTCTCTCTCTCTCTCTCTCTCCCTTTCTCTCTCTTTCCCTCACGCTCTCCATGTACAATGGGATTGGTATTGGTATAAGTTAAAAAAAAAAGAAAAAAGAAAATGCAACTTCAACACATTTTTGGTCTGAATGGGTTTTTTAATATTCCCCAAATAATGTCATGCAGGATTTTAAAAATAAGTTTGTCTATGTGGGATGCAGGGGTCAAATAAATGGATATCTATTTGATTATTTCTAAAGTGCTCATGGTATATAAGCAAAGATGGGGTTTGAAAAGGCTTTCAAGCCCTTCACATTTCTTTTCATAGCATATCATCAGTTTTAATAATGAAGCCTCACTATTGCCTAATGTTCAAATATTTTCTACTATTTAGATAAACTCAATGGATAATTAGGAATTCTAAGAACTGACACAAGAGAGATGCAATCTTATAGTAGAGAAATTGAGAAATTTGACCTGGAAGGAAACATAGAGAGCATTTAGTCTTCTCCATTTTATAGGTTATGATACTCTTGTCCAGAGATATTAGATTAATGACGTACTTGTCTAAGGCCACAATTTAAGTAGCTGTCATAGATTCATCTATCTACCTGCCTATCCATCCATCCATCTATTCAGTCACAGTATATTGAATATCTTGTATGTACCAGGAATAGAGTGAGGCACTGGGATAAAGTACAAATTAGGAACCTCAAGGGTCTTATGGCCTAGAAAGGGAGACAAATGTATAAATAAGTCTTTTTTTCTGTGCTATATTGTTATAATAGAGATATGCATAGGAATATAAAGGAGTACAAAAGAAGGTTACATTGCTTAGCTTGGTGTGGAATGAGCTGTCAGGTAAATAATCCTGGAGGAAATAATACATAAAGTAGAAGCCAATGAACAGATCAGAGACAAAGAAGAAATTGGTCAGAGGAAAAAAGGAGCAGAGGCCTGGAGGTGAGAAGAAACACAGTGTGTGTATGTGTGTGTGTGTGCTTGAACTGCATGCAGTTTAGCATTATTGGATTAGGAGTATATATTGTCAGTCAGATTTGAGGGTGGGAGAGTGAGTCTGGAGAGTATGGCAGAGACAATGATAAAGATGTTAGTATTTTATGTTTAAAAGCTTTGGCTTTATCCTAGAGTTTTTCAGGAAATCTGTCTTATGTTTTGTGTGAAATATCTGGAAAATAATTTGAAAAATTACTAGAAATACTTGAAATGTGCATATCTCATCATAGTCTTAGTAATAAAGCTCCAATAACAAAACCAGCCTACTAAAAAATAATGATAAGACAGTTTTAGAATCAAAAGAATTCCAGGATATATTAACCAAATCAGAGTCTTCTCCAATTTACAATTTTCTTGGCTAAAACTATACATGTTAAGATTAGAGTAATTTGCAGGTTTGAAGGCATGCACGAATAAATGTGACACAATACATCTCACCACCATCCTCACAAATAAAACTAGTTTGCATAGTTTATCTGAACAATCTATTATGAAGATGCATATTATGGAAAAACAATTACAGATAGATATTTCTTATATGATAAGTAGATTAGGTATATCTCAGTTTTATTTATCATGTACTGTTTATTTGACTATATCAATCTAAGAAGCTTTTTCACAGGAAAGGAAACAATCAACCAAGAGAAAAGGCAACCTAGACTTCTGGTTTCCAGTTCCACATGTAAGGAGCTTGGAAGTCACCACTACATCCTAACTATAAAAACAAACAAAACTGACTGAAAAGTCAACAGTTCTTCTAGGATCCATAAGGAAAGGGAGGACACAGGACAAACCACAGTCTCTAGGATTGGAGAGGCAGGTGAATACAGGGTGTCATGGTTTACCAGAGCAGAGACTCATGAGTGGAAACCACGACAGGAAGCAGGAGTGTTGAAGTCTCCTAGCTGATGGACATATTCTAAATCTTGATAGGGGTGTTGATTATATGAGTATATGCACTATCAGAACTCATTGAATTGTACCCGTAAGATCTGTGTATTTCATTTTATGTAAATTATACCTCAATACAAAAAATATATATATAAATACTGTTTTCACAGAATTCATAATACATGGGAAAATATTAAGCTTATAATGTTAGGCATAAAGAAATTCAAAATTGTGTGTAAAGAATAATTCCGTTTGTGTGTGTGCATGTGTGTGAGAGTGATGAAAATACACACTAGGAATAATTCACTTACATTTTGTGAACAGTTGTTATCATTGGGATTGAATGCTTTTGTCCTTATACTATTTTATATTCAAAAATTTCTAAAACTGGCATGCAATGCATTATAATAAAAATGGCTAAATATATAACAACTGGATATGAACTTTAGGTTGTCTCACGGTAATCTGGTAAGTCAGGGGTTATCAACCACACACTTCACTGATACCTTAGCTCTCTGGGTTCCTGAGATAAAGGAAAAATGAAAAAGCACCTCGTGCACATTATTACTTGAACCTTAATTAAATATATGCATGCATAAAATTTTGTTTTTCCTCATTGGCTCCTGCCCCAGAAAACTCGATTTAGGAATATGGGTCTCTCAGACTGTCCTTGTATCCTTTGTTTCAAATAACATTTTCAAAACTCACCCATCTGGTCTGTGTGTTGCTGACTAACATATTAGTTCTTCCTGCCCTTTCTACTGGAACACTGTTGGGTTAAGTATGTTCATTCATGAGTAACTGTTTAATTATTATAATTTTGTTATTTGCAAAGTCCTGGCAGTATACCCAGAGCTATATAAGCAAAGACATGTGTGCTAACTAAAGGGCTTACTATTGAACAAAAGGCAATTTACTGAGTACAAAGGAACATGTTTTGAGTAATGAAGGATTTCACCATGGTGCTTCAACTATTATATGCTGTGTCAAGTGACACAGCAGTGGGGGTGGGGTCACTATGATCAATATTGCTTTGAGGATTTGATTTTTTCTTGGAGCTGTACGGTGACTTTATGATCTCTGCTAGAAATAAAAGTGGAATTAGAGATTGAAAATAACTTTTAAATATGGAAGAATTGATGCAGTAGTAATGTAATGGTAATGCTATTTCTCAGCTTCATGGGAATTTTAAAATCTATGTATACCTTCTAATGCCTAGATAATCTACTTTGTGACCTTACCTTCTTCATTTTGGGATCACCAGTGGCTGCTAACCCAGTGGTAGGAATTCAATAAATACATGTTAATTGGCCTAAAGATTGATAGTTGGAGCATTCTGATTCTGCGATTAGATGTAGATTAACAGCCTTATTAGTAGAAATTTCCTATTTTTTTGTCACATCCTTAAGATATAGTGTGACCTATTTTATATGTGTAGATCACAGTGTTTATTATGTAAACATAACCGATCATAATTTTGAGATCATGTCTTATTTTATTTACTTGCTAATCCCTGTGTGTCCTACTAACTTCTCAAAGTCTTATCTCCTGCCCTCTAGAGAACATTCTTGTGATCTGATTCTTGCCAGTCCCCCATCTCACCCTGCCAGCCTCCTTTACTTCATACTTATCCTAAATACCTTCTTAACTTCAACTTTATCTATCCAGTAGCTCTTCCACTCAGAATCATGCTGGAGAGGTGTTAGGACAATAAAGAAATCTGTGTTTCCACGTTAATAACTGATAATTGGTTATTCTGTTGTCTCTCCTCAGTAATTCATATGATATTTCACTCACCTGGGCATTTCAGACTCTATGTCTGTACTAGTAGGGAAGATATGTTTGTCTAGTACTCCTGAAATGGCACCATGTGGGTAACCTGTTGCTCTGACACCTTATCGTTTGGTTTGTTGTACAGTTATAATTACCCTTTTCCAGTCCTGTCACTGCTGTGGCTCAACCTCTGTTTGTCTCACGGATTTTGTGAAGCCTTTGCTCAAAATGAGTCACCTCTGATTGCAGCACACCAGGAGGCCTCTTAATTGTTGTTTTTCAGTGTGTTTTTCATACCATCATTCTCATGGTCTTAGAATGCTTATTTTAAAAAATACATTATTATATCCACCTCTACTCTAAATTATTTACATATACGTTCCTCATTAAGTTAACAGATTGAATGAATAAACAAATTAGCAACTTAATATAAAATGTTTTTGATTACCCTATGAAACACCATTTTATGAATGAGAGATGCTTCTCTTTGACATTTCTTCCATAGGTGAAAAAGACATATAAAACCTAGTTTTTCGATAAAGATGCAAAAATAATTCATCCCAGTATGAAATATGTTTTTGGTTTTAAAAGCTTACAGACACTATTGGCAACTTTATAGAAACCTGTAGAAGAAGGTCAGTTAATTTTTTCTATCCCTGTTCCTCCTTAATTATTTGGAAAGCATTTTTTTTCCTGAATTTTGGCAGACATGAATATACCCGACCTGTAAGGTTCATTATAGTGAAAGATATGTCTAATCAGTAATTCCCTAATTCGAATGTTTTCTGGTCCTTCAAAGGAATAATTGTGTAAAATCCAAGAGAGAAAGTATACTTTTACATGCTGTTTCATGTTGCTTTTATTTTTATTATATTATGCCTATTAGCATTAGAGGTTCTATATTCTAATAGTATTTATACATTTTTGGATTTCTAGTCTATTACTGTTTATTTAAATAATTATGGTAGTACCATATTGCAAAATTTAAACCTTCTCCTCTGGAACTGAATTTTTATTTTAACTTAAGGTGAAAATATCCTTAATCAAAAGTAGTAAGGTATGTGGGGATATCAGACTCTGTGATGGTGCATTTTGTGGCCAAGACTGCTGCTGGCCTCCAATATATATCTTCCTCTTTATCCAGAATAAACAGATCCTAATTTTTATCCGGACACATTGACTCTTAGAATAAAATATATTGTTTCCCAGAATCTCTTGCAGTTATGTGTAGTGAAGTGACTGACGTCTGATCAATTAGATTTAAGCACAAGTTTTGTGTATTTTGGAAAACCTTCTTAAACAAGAGGGAAAGAACTCATACATCCCTTTCTTGTTCTTGAATGTAGATATAATTTAAGGCTGATGCAAACCCTCACATCATTCCATAGAAGCATACATCTACTCCACCCTGGATAAGCTATGTTTACTGTGGCAGAATAACAAAATGAATTCTTATTTTCACTTTGTCGTGGAGCAGGGCACCAGTATTTTTCTCTTCCAATTAGGCATTTTACTCCACCACAAAATGATAGTGGGTCACTTGCCATCTTTGTGACAGTAGATCCAAAATAAAATATTTGGATTTTATAGGTGCCAAAAGTAGCCTCTTTTTCATATTCAGTGGGGCCCCAGTTAGGGTATGTGCATAATATTATTGCATAATACCCATGGGCATGTCATTAAGAACTTTCCTAGGCAAACATTGAAGTTGTCTAGGCTAGTGCCAGTATCTATATGCAAGCTGTTGGTTCCTTGGAACATCCTTCCATTGTTTTCCTGCCCTTTTCCCTTCATGTCAAACTTTCCTTTTCTTAGTTCTATTCCCTTAGGTCCCTGTTAGCTAATCTAATAAACTGAATCAAGTTAAGGTTTTAATGGTGAATGGCTTATTGTGCAGCCTTTCTCAGATAATATTTGCCTTTTAATAAAGGACTCAGTGTTTGAACCCAAAGGAGCAAATTATACAGGAACTTTAGCAAGACTATTGGGGAAGATTTGTCATAGAATATTACAGCTGGAATGGACCTTAGAAATCTTATGAAAATGTCCTATTTCAAAACTGAGGAAACTAAGGCCAGGGAGAAAAAGTCACTTGCTTGTGGTCTTAGGGCTTGTTAGTGGCAAATCAAAAACTCTATGTCAGACTATTAATTCTCAGTAGAGAGCTCTTTCCACTTCTCCACAATTGGAGAAGGTAAGCCTTTTGGTAATGACCAAATCACCATCTAGAAGGTTATTTACTCCACAAACACACAGAGTATTTTGCAGTCATTTTTACTATCCAACCAAAGAAGAATTTATGTCAAAATGATATCAAAATTTTTAAAAGTAATTTCCACTTACTAAACTTCAAATCTTGTATGTTTCTAATACCATTTGAAATATAAATAAATTAAATATCACCACAAAGAAAACAAAAGTATTTTAAATTTTAGAATATACTTTTTCTAAGAAAACATGTCCCCTTGTTCAAGTTAATAGTATGTACTGTCAAGGGATTTAGGCTTCTTAATGAAGTATTTTGTTATACAATATATACTTATAATAAGGCACAATATTATGTATTATGTATGAAGAAACTAGGAATACTATATGAAGTTTTGTGTTCTCAAAACCTATGCCTGCCTATTTAATGACACATGTGATTTTTCATTTTTACAGTTTTATTCCTCCAAAAGTGAACTCTCTCTTATTTTCAGAAACAGTGTGATATGGTTGACATTGTGGTCTTAGTTTTTCTTTTGAAAATATTACCTTTTATCTCTGATCTTTCCTGAGAACTTCCTGGCTAGTTTATAAATGAAAGTAATGAATTTCCCAATACATACAAGTACACATCCTTATTTAGAAGTAGAAGTCCTTTGTCATTTGGCATGAATATAAATGATTACACATGACAGGCAAAGGTAATTTCAGCCATAAAGCATGATGTTACTTCACCTAAATAACCATGAGTAATAATAGATAAGTCCTTTTAAATTTAGCATCTAGTACTTGGGAAAACCTCACAGGGTCCTGCTCATTTTCATGCCTGCTTAAACTAGTATGACTAAGAAAAAGCAATCGAATACAAAGGTTAAAGTAAAAGAAACTGATCCAGCATGGAGTCATATTTGTTCTTCCCGATTACACACTAAGTTTCTGTGATGGACCAAGCATTGTAATAGGCCTAAAGAAACAAGCATATCAAGGATCTCCCTTCTGGTTTGCGAGGAAATGAACTCTCTGAAATTCTCAGGATCGAGTTTATGTACATTTGGCAAATAGCCACATGCATTTTCATCCTCTTCCATTTTCGTGGTGGCTCATTCTTGAGCAGGGAAGAGGCTCAAGGAATTGGAGGACCTTCAAGATGGCAGAAGAGTAAAACATGGAGATCAGCTTCCTCCCCACAAATACACCAAAAATACATCTACATGAGCATCAACTCCTACAGAACACCTACTGAATGCTGGCAGAAGATCTCAGACTTCCCCAAAGTCAAGAAACTCCCCACGTACCTGGGTAGGGCAAAAGAAAAAAGAAAAATACAGAGACAAAAGAATAGGGATGGAACCTGCACCAGTGGGAGGGAGCTGTGAAATAAGAAAGGTTTCCACACACGAAGAAGCCCCTTCGTGGCTGGAGACTGCGGGTGGTGGAGGGGGGAAGCTTCGGAGCCACGGAGGAGCGTGCAGCAACAGGGGTGCGGAGGGGAAAGCGGAGAGATTCCGGCACAGAGGACCGGTGCCGACCAGCACTCACCAGCCGGAGAGGCTTGTCTGCTCACCCGCCAGGGCGGGCGGGGGCTGGGAGCTGAGGCTTGGGCTTCGGAGTTCAGATCCCAGGGAGAGGACTGGGGTTGGCTGCTTGAACACAGCCTGAAGGGGACTAGTGTGACACAGCTAGCCGGGAGGGACTCCGGTAAAACGTCTGGAGCTGCCAAAGAGGCAAGAGACCATTGTTTGGGGGTGCGTGAGGAGAGGAGATTCAGAGAACTGCCAAAATTAGTTTCAGAGATAGGTACAAGCCACAGCTATCAGTGAGGGCACCAGAGACTGGCATGAAATGCTAAGGCTGCTGCCTCCGCCACCAAGAATCCGGTGTGAAAGCATGGGTCACAATCCACACCTCCCCTCCCGGAATCCTGTGCAGCCTGCCACTGCCAGGGTCCCGTGATCCAGGGACAACTTCCGAGGGAGAACACACAGAATGCCCCAGACTATTGCAATGTCACACTGGCCTCTGCCTCTGCCGGCTTGCCCCACATTCTGTAGCCCTCCCTCCCCCAGGCCTAAGTGAGCCAGAACCTCCTAATCAGCCCCTCCTTTAACCCTCTCCTGTCTGGGCAAAGAACAGACGCCAGAGGTTGACTAACATGCAGAGGCCAGGCTAAATCCAAAGCTGAACCCCAGGAGCTGTGCAAACAAAGAAGAGAAAGGGACATTTCTCTGTGCAACCTCAGGAGAAGCAGATTAAATTCCCACAATCAACTTGATGTATCCTGAATCTGTGAAATACCTCAATAGACAACGAATCATCCCAAAATTGAGGCTGGGGACTGTGGGAGCAACTATAGACTTGGGGTTTGCTGTATGTGACTGACTAGTTTCTGATTTTTATGTTTATCTTAGTTTAATTTTAGTGCTTGTTGTCATTGGTGGATTTGTTTATAGGTTTTGTTGTTCTCCTCTCTTTTTTAAGTATATTTTTTTTATTTTAATATTTTTTTTTAAAAAAAAATTTAATATTGTTTTTTCTTTCTTTCTTCTTTCCCTGAAGGTGAGAGGCCCTAAACTATGGTGTGGGTAGCTTTTATGGACTGGGTAATTTCATAAGCTAATGAGTTGCTTTTGCTATATTTGGTAAATTGGTGAAGCCACTATGAAAAACAGCATGGAGGTTCCTGAAAAAATTAAAAAATAAATTTACCATATGACCCAGCAATTCTACTTCTGGGTATATATCTGAGGAGAATGAAATCACTATCTTGAACAGATATCTGTACCCTCGTGTTTATTATTACAGCATTATTTACAGTAGCCAAGATATGGAAACATCCTAAGGGATGATTGATGGATGAATGACAAAGAAAATATTACACACACATACACACACACACACAATGGAATATCATTAAACCATAAAATAAATCAAATGTTGCTATTTGCCACAACATGGATGAACTTTGAGGGCATTATGCTAAGTGAAATACATACAGAAAACTGATTGGTGGTTGCCAGAGGTGAGGGTTGAGAGGTGCACGAAATGGGTGAAGGTGGTCAAAAGGTACAAACTTCCAGTTATAAGACAAATAAGTTCAGGAGATGTAATGTACCGCATGGTGAATATAGTTAATAATACTGTATGTTTGACAGTTGCTAAGAGAGTAGATCTTAAAATTTCTCATCACAAGGAAAAAAATTAACTGTGCAGTGATAGATGTTAACTAAAATTATTGTGGTAATCATTTTGCAATATATACATGTATCAAATCATTATGATGTACACCCTAAACTAATACAGTATTATATGTCAATTGCATCTCAATAAAACTGGAAAAACTAATTGAATGTAATAAAATAAAATATAGGAGTTTAAATTTTTAAAAATAAATGATGAGTCCGTTTATATAGAAAATCATGCCTTCTTCACATCACACGTTTCAAAGTAGGACAGGGAACAAACTCTGGAGCAAGCTTTGAGATATCAATTTGAGGTAGTTAGACACTACTACTTTTGTCTTCATTTAGTATACATTGGTAAATGTGATGTTGGAGGGATTTTATTCTTATTTTGATTGTGTCTTTTGTTACTTAATTGGTCACTGTGGATGGAATCTGCTCTAACAAGTAACTTTTAACAAAACTATCATTTTATACTTGCCCATTCATTCCAAATTCTGTCCTTTTAGTATAACAGATTTTCCCATCATTACTCCCTTGCTTCTACTTTATTTGTGGAAATCATAGTTTGCTGAGGTAGCAAGGAGCTCTGTTATTTTATCATTTCTTCAGTCTTACAGTGTCCAAGCAGCATGGATGTTTCCTTAAGCTATATAATAAAAAGTAATTATTTTGCTCTAATCAAGAGGTAAGTGGGAAATTTAACTATGTTTTTCCCCCATTATTTTATCTTTCTTCTGATCTTTGCTGGTTTTTTAAATCCAATAATGTTTCATAAAGAAGTACTTCTATAAAAATTCACCTCAGAATGCTTTTTGAAAGAGTTACTGTAGACTAGGTATCTCATTAGTGAACTCTGCTTAACTCTCTTATAAGTGATGTATGCCATTTTGGCTTTCAGAGTTACTCAACAAAATGCTCTGATCGATTTTTTTTTCAGGCAAAATATTTTTTAGAAAAAAAAATTAATAGGTTTTGTTGGTGGAAAAAATTGGAGGTAATGGTCCTAGTTCTTTGATCTTTGAACACACATATTCTGGCAGCAGAGCTTGGGAGTGCTACAAAGTGCTTTTACATCCACTATTGTATTTGACCTTACAGATACATTGTTGAGGTAGGTATTAGTTTTCTACCAATTCTGCAAATAAGGAAACTAAGACATAGATTAGTAATGTTGAGCACCTTTTCATGTGCCTGTTATTCAGATACTTTGCCTATATATATATATATTTCATTCTTTGGTCAATCTTCCAGGCATAATAATCTTGAAAATATGGGCTAGAAGCTTTAGCATCATTGCAATTGCTTCCCAACCTTAACAGATAGGAAGGGAGGAAAGATAAATAATATTTATTGAACTATTACAATATTCCAGGAATTACACTAAATACTTTGCATGTTATCTCATTTAATCCTTAGAAAACTCTGAACATAGATTTTATTCAAAATTTCTTATGAGGAAATTAAGAGTTTGACTGTAATCTTTCCCAAGACCACATTCTAAAGATCATGTACACGTCTTCTATCAACTTCCCACAAAGAATTTAAATTTGTCATAATTTATTACATAGTATAGAAAACTGGTACAACGTTCTTCCTTGTGTGATCATGGTAGAGATAATAAATGTGTCTGGTGAACTCATGGAAAAAAGGATAGAAATAAAGCTTTAGATGGAAAAATGTGGAGTTCGAGTTTTAGTCTATTCTTCTTATGTAGACATGGTGAGCATATGGTAGTTAATTCACTCAGAAAACAGAACACACACACAAAAAATAATGTCCCTGCTTATCATCTAAAATAATCCACCACATAAATATAATAGATATATTTTATTAGATTTATGGAAAATTGTCTCTGTACTGTAAAACAGTAAACAATCTGAGCTGTACTGATTATTATGAACACAGCATTCATGAGGTGACTATCTTCCAGCCATTTATTCTCACCTTCTATTCCCTGCTTTATTTTTAGAAGTAGTTAAAATCCTTCTCTTATTAACAAACCAGTGACAGCCTTTCCCTTTCTATTACCATAGAGAGGAATCCTAGATAGTAAAAGTAAAAGAAGAAAGCAAGTGTCTTGAAGATCCCCCAGTGACTCATGATAAATATTCCATAAACTTGTAATTAAGTCTCTATTTATTTTCAATGTTTGTCTTTTTCAAAGCTGTTACTTTAATTTGAGCAATTTGTAGTATTGACTGGACATCTTATTCCATTGTTCACTGCCAATTGACTAAATGGTCAATGCAGATAGAACAGTTGCAAAGGTAATCAGTATGAAAACTAGTTCTACATTGTTCATAACTCTGAACATTTTTCATACAGTGGTTGTGGTTTCACATTTCTGAGACCAGTCTTCTCACAGATGTAGACACTATGGCTAATATATGAGATATGTTTGCCACTGGCCTTTCAACGTCCATGAACATGTTACTCTAATTTCCAGGAAATGTTAAAGACCACTTAACTTTTCAAAGAGGGTATTTTGGCTTAGAATGTCCCATACAGAGCAAGAAATTTTCCAAGGAGGGTGGTGAGGTATCATATGATATCCTCATATGATAAACAGTACTTCTATTGGAAAGAAAAATAAATACAGAATCATGACTTCTGGCCAGGTGGCAGCTGCTGTATAAATAATCAACTAAAAAGGTCCCTGGCCATCCTCAGGTAAAAATTCCAACAGCCATTAGGTCAAACTATGATCTTCTCAATTTTGCATGTGAAAACTTCAGCAATTTAAAATGAGTACTTTTGGTAAAAGTGCAATTTATTAGTTTGTAGGAGAGGCTAAGAGGAAGTTATATTGTGTGTCTTCAATAAATTGTGTTGGGAAAACTGGACAGCCACATGCAAAACTTGAAAGAGAACCACTCTCTTACACCATACACAAAAATCAACTCGAAGTGAATCAAAGACTGGAACATAAGAATGGAAACCATAAAACTCCTAGAAGAAAACACAGGAAAAAATTTCCTTGATGTTGGTTTTGATAATGAATTTCTGTAGTTGACTCTAAAAGTAAAGGTAACAAAAGCAAAAATAAACAAGTGTGACCACATCAAACTAAGGGGTTTGATAAGGGGTTGAAATCCAAAATATGTAAAGAACTCATAGAACTAAATAGACAAAAAGCAATCAAATTATATATGGGCAAGGAAACTGAACAGAAAGCTTTCCAAAGACATATAAGCAGACAACAAGTAAATGAAAAGATGCTCAACATCACTAATCATCAGGGAAATGCAAGACAAGAGTTAAGTGCTGGAGAGGGTGTGGAAAAAATGGAACCCTTGTACACTGTTGGTGGGAAAGTAAATTTCTGCAGTCACTATGGAGGTTCCTCAAAAGATTAAAAATAAAACTACCATATGATCCAGCAATTCCACTTCTCGGTATATATCTGAAGAGAACATAATCACAATTCCAAGGAGATATCTGCACCTCCATATTCACTGTAGCATTATTTAAGATAACCAAGATAGTGAAATAATGTAAATGTCCATCGATTGAGGAATGGATTATATATATATATATATATATATATATATATATATATATATATATATATATATATATACATATATACACAATAGAATATGATTTAGCCATGAAAAAGAAGTTCTGTGGGAGTTGAGGAAGATGACCAAAGAGTAAGACACGGAGATCACATTCCTCCCCACAGGTACATCAGAAAATCATCTACACATGGAACTGCTCCTATAGAACACCCACTGAACGCTGGTAGAAGACCCCAGACCTCCCCAAAGGCAAGAAACTCCCTAAGTACCTGGGTAGGGCAAAAGAAAAAAGAAACAGAGACAAAAGAATAGGGACGGGACATGCAACAGTGGGAGGGAGCTGTGAAGGAGGAAAGGTTTCCACACACTAGGAAGCCCCTTCACGGGTGGAGACTGCAGGTGGCGGAGTGGGAAAGCTTCAGAGCCGCAGAGGAGAGCACAGCAACAGGGGTGCGGAGGGCAAAGCAGAGAGATTCCCGCACAGAGGATCGGTGGCGACCAACACTCACCAGCCCGAGAGGCTTGTCTGCTCACCTGCCGGGGTGGGCGGGGGCTGAGAGCTGAGGCTCCGGCTTCGGTCAGATTGCAGGGAGAGGACTGGGGTTGGCGGCGTGAACATAGCCTGAAGGGGGCTAGTGCACCACGGCTAGCCCGGAGGGAGTCCGGGAAAATGTCTGGACCTGCCGAAGAGGCAAGAGTCTTTTTCTTCCCTTTTTGTTTCCTGGTGCATGAGGAGAGGGGATTAAGAGCGCTCCTTAAAGGAGCTGCAGTGACAGGCACGAGCCGTGGCTATCAGCACGGACCCCAGAGACAGGCATGAGATGTTAAGGCTGCTGCCACTGCCACCAAGAAGCCTGTGTGCGAGAACAGGTCACTATCCCCAACTTCCCTCCTGGGAGCCTGTGCAGCCTGCCACTGCCAGGGTCCCGTGATCCAGGAACAACTTCGCCTGGAGAAGGCACAGTGCACCTCAGGCTGCTGCAACGTCATGCTGGCCTCTGCTGCCGCAGGCTTGCCCTGCATCCGTACACCTCCCTCCTCCCGGCCTGAGTGAGCTGGAGCCCCTGAATCAGCTGCTCCTCTAACCCCGTCCTGTCTGAGCAAAGAACAGACACCTTCTGGCAACCTACATGAAGAAGTGGGGCCAAATCCAAAGCTGAACCCCGAGAGCTGTGCAAACAAAGAAGAGAAAGGGAAATCCCTCCCAGTTGCCTCAGGAGCAGCAGATTACGTCTCCACAATCAACTTGATGTACCCTGCATATGTGGAGTACCTGAATAGACAACAGATCATCCCAAATTGAGGAGGTGGACTTTGGGAGCAAGATATATTATTTTTTCCCCTTTTCCTCTTTTTGTGAGTGTGTATGTGTATGCTTCGGTGTAAGACTTGTCTGAGTAGCTTTGCTTTAACCATTTGTCCTAGGGTTCTGTCCGTCCATTTTCTTTTTGTATTTTTACTTTAAAATTTTTTTTCTTACTAATTATTATTTTTTATTTTTAATAACTTTATTTTATCTTACTTTATTTTATTTTATTTTATCCTCTTTCTTTCTATTTTTTCTCCCTTTTATTCTAAGCCATGTGGATGAAAGGCTCTTGGTGCTCCAGCCAGGAGTCAGTGCTGTGTCTCTGAGGTGGGAGAGCCAACTTCAGGACACTGATCCACAAGAGACCTCCCAGCTCCATGTAATATCAAATGGTGAAAATCTCCCAGAGATCTCCATCTCAATGCCAAGACCCAGCTTCATTCAATGACCAGCAAGCTACAGTTCTAGACACCTTATGTCAAACAACTAGCAAGACAGGTACACAGCCTCACCCATTAGCAGAGAGGCTGCCTAAAATCATAATAAGGCCACAGACACCACAAAACACACCACCAGACGTGGACTGGCCCACCAGAAAGACAAGATCCAGCCTCATCCACCAGAACACAGGCACTAGTCCCCTCCACCAGGAAGCCTACACAACACACTAAACCAAACTTAGTCACTGGGGACAGACACCAAAAACAACGGGAACTATGAACTTGCAGCCTGCAAAAAGGAGACCCCAAACACATATTGCTTATAACAATAAGCAAAATGAGAAGACAGAAAACCATGTAGCAGATGAAGGAGCAAGGTAAAAACCCACCAGAACAAACAAATGAAGAGGATATAGGCAGTCTACCTGAAACATAATTCAGAATTATGATAGTAAAGATGATCCAAAATCTTGGAAATAGAACAGAGAAAATGCAAGAAGCATTTAACAAGGACCTAGAAGAACTAAAGAGGAAACAAGCAGCAATGAACAACACAATAAATGAAATTAAAAATACTGAAGAAGGGATCAATAGCAGAATAACTGAGGCAGAAGAATGGATAAGTGACCTGGAAGATAAAATACTGGAAAAAAACTACTGCACAGCAGAATAAAGAGAAAAGAATGAAAAGAACTGAGGACAGTCTCCAAGACCTCTGGGACAACATTAAATGCACCAACATTCGAATTATAGGGGTCCCAGAAGAAGAAGAGAAAAAGAAAGGACTGAGAAAATATTTGAAGAGATTATAGTTGAAAACTTCCCTAATGTGGTAAAAGAAATCATTAATCAAGTCCAGGAAGCACAGAGAATCCCATACAGGATAAAGCCAAGGAGAAACACACCAAGACAAATATTAATTAAACTGTCAAAAATTAAATAAAAAGAAAACATATTAAAAGCAGCTAGGGAAAAGCAACAAATAGCACACAAGGGAATCCCCAAAACGTTAACAGCTGATCCTTCAGCAGAAACTCAGCAAGCCAGAAGGCAGTGGCAGGACATATTTAAAGTGATGAGGGAGAAAAGACTACAATCAACATTACTCTACCCAGCAAGGATCTAATTCAGATTGCATGGAGAAAATAAAACCTTTGCAGACAAGCAAAAGCTGAGAGAGTTCAGCACCACCAAACCAGCTATACAACAAATGCTAAAGGAACTTCTCTAGACAAGAAACAGAAGAGAAGGAAAAGACCAACAATAACAAACCTAAAACAATTAAGAAAATGGGAATAGTAACATACATATCGATAATTACCTTAAATGTTAATACATTAAATGCTCCAACCAAAAGACACAGATTGGCTGAATGGATACAATAATAAGACCCATGTATATACTGTCTACAAGAGACCCACTTCAGACCTAGGGACACATACAGACTGAAAGTGAGGGGACGGAAAAATATATTCCATGCAAATGAAAATTTAAAAAAAGCTGGAGTAGCAATTCTCATAACAGATAAAATAGACTTTAAAATACAGACTATTACAAGAGGCAAAGAAGGACACTACATAATGATCAAGGGATCGATCCAAGAGGAACATAAAACAATTGTAAATATTTGTGCACCCAACATAGGAGCAACTAAATACATAAGGTGTATACTAACAGCCATAACAGGGGAAATTGACAGGAACACAATCATAGTAGGGGATTTTAACACCCCACTTTCACCAATGGCCAGATCATCCAAAATGAAAATAAATAAGGAAACACAAGCTTTAAATGATACATTAAAGAAGTTGGACTTAGTTGATATTTATAGGACATTCCATCCAAAAGCAACAGAATACACATTTTTCTCAAGTGCTTATGGAACATTCTCCAGGATAGATCATACCTTGGGTCAAAAATCAAGCCTTGGTAAATTTAAGAAAATTGAAATCATATCAAGTAACTTTTCTGACCACAATGCATTGAGGCTAGGTATCAATTACAGTAAGAAACCTACCTAAGGAGACTAAAGCCCTGTATGCAGAAAATTATAAGACACTGATGAAAGAAATTAAAGATGATACAAATAGATGGAGAGATATACCATGTTCTTGGATTGGAAGAATCAACATTGTGAAAATGATTCTACAACCCAAAGCAATCTACAGATTCAATGCAATCCCTATCAAACAACCACCGGCATTTTTCACAGAGCTAGAACAAAAAATTTCAAAATTTGTATGGAAACACAAAAGATCCCGAATAGCCAAAGCAATCTTGAGAGCGAAAAATGGAACAGGAGGAATCAGGCTCCCTGACTTCAGACTATACTACAAGCTACAGTAATCAAGACAGTATGGTAGTGGCACAAAAACAGAAATATAGATCAATGGAACAGGATAGAAAACCCAAAGAGAAACCCACGCACATGTGGTCACCTTATCTTTGATAAAGGAGGGAAGAATATACAGTGGAGAAAAGACAGCCTCTTCAGTAGGTGGTGCTGGGAAAACTGGACAGTTGCATGTAAAGGTATGAAATTAGGACACTCCATAACACCATACACAAAAAATAAACTCAAAATGGATTAAAGACATAAATGTAAAGCCAGTCACTATCAAACTCTTAGAGGAAAACATAGGAAGAACACTCTATGACATAAATCTCAGAAAGATCCTTTTTGACGCACCTCCTAGAGAAAAGGAAATAAAAACAAAAATAAACAAATGGGACCTAATGAAACTTAAAAGCTTTTGCACAGCAAAGGAAACCATAAACAAGACCAAAAGACACACCTCAGAATGGGAGAAAATGTTTGCAAAAAAAGCAACTGACAAAGGATTAATCTCCAAGATTTACAAGCAGCTCATGTAGCTCAATAACAAAAAAACAAACAACCCAATCCAAAAATGGGCAGAAGACCTAAATAGACATTTCTCCAAAGAAAATATACAGATTGCCAATAAACACATGAAAGAATGCTCAACATCATTAATCATTAGAGAAATGCAAATCAAAACTACAATGAGGGCCTCCCTGGTGGCGCAGTGGTTGAGAGTCCGCCTGCCGATGCAGGGGATATGGGTTCGTGCCCTGGTCTGGGAGGATCCCATATGCCGCGGAGCGGCTGGGCCCATGAGCCATGGCCGCTGGGCCTGCGCATCCGGAGCCTGTGCTCCGCAACGGGAGAGGCCACAACAGTGAGAGGCCCACATAACGCAAAAAGGAAAAAAAAAAACCAAAAAACAAACAAACAAAAAAAAAAACTACAATGAGATATCATATCAGACCTGTCAGAATGGCCATCATCAAAATATCTAGAAACATTAAATGCTCGAGAGGGTGTGGAGAAAAGGGAACACTCTTCCACTGTTGGTGGGAATGTAAATTGATATATCCACTATGGAAGACAGTATGGAGGTTCCTTAAAAAGCTAAAAATAGAACTACCATACGACACAGCAATCCCACTACAGGGCATATACACTGAGAAAACCGTAATTCAAAAAGAGTCATGTACCAAAATGTTCCTTGTAACTCTATTTACAATAGCCAGGTCATGGAATCAACCTAAGTGTCCATCATTGGATGAATGGATAAAGAAGATGTGGCACATATATACAATGGACTATTACTCAGCCATATAAAGAAACGAAATTGAGATATTTGTAGTGAGGTGGATGGGCCTAGAGTCTGTCATACAGAGTGAAGTAAGTCAGAAAGAGAAAAACAAATACCATATGCTAACACATATATATGGAGTCTAAGAAAAAAAAAAGTTCATGAAGAACCTAGGGGTAAGATGGGAAGAAAGACACAGCCCTACTGGAGAATGGACTTGAGGATATGGGGAGGGGGACGGGTAAGCTGTGACAAAGTGAGAGAGTGACATGGACATATATACACTACCAAACATAAAATAGATAGCTAGTGGGAAGTAGCCGCATAGCACAGGGAGATCAGCTCGGTGCTTTGTGACCACCTAAAGGGGTGGGATAAGTGAGGGTGGGAGGGAGGGAGACCCAAGAGGGAAGAGATATGGGAACATATGTATATGTATAACTGATTGACTTTGTTATAAAGCAGAAACTAACACACCATTGTAAAGGAATTATACTCCAATAAAGATGTTTTATTACTTAGAAGTAATAAAAAAAAGAAAAAGAATTTCTTCCTGCCATTTGCAACAACATGGATAAAATTTGAGGGCATTCATGCTAAGTGAAATAAGTCAAACTGAAAGACAAACACCATATGATCTCACTAATATATGGAATCTAAAACAAAGCAAAACAAAACAAAACAAAAGCGACAACTAAACTCATAGATACAGAGAACAGATTGGTAGTTGCCAGAGGTGGAGGGTGGAGAAAGGAGGTGGTCAAAATGTTTCATTTTTAGTGATTTTCTTTGACAGAGTAACTTTACATCTTTCTAAATTCACATTCTTATTTTAATGATTTAAAAATGAAATAAAATACACCTATATAAAACATTATTCCTTTGAATCCAGAACACCTCCCTTGTTCTAAATTTTGGAAATTGAGACTTAACATACAAAAGTGACCTCTTCATGTTTCATGGAATAAACAGCACAATAAAAAGAGGGCTTAGGATCCTTGGCTGAAGTCTTGGTCTTAAATCACTTGTGGAAGGGAATTTGTATGCTTCAAGCATACTAGGAACGCTCTCTATCCAAAATACTCTCCCACCTGAAGTGGGATGCCATCCTTGACAATTCTTTGTATTAAGCATTTTCTTCACCTGACATTCTTATTTTAACATTTAATATTTCTGGTATGATTCACACTCTAAACCATCAATATATTCAAATGAGTTTGTCAGCTCACTTTCTTTTAAACGAGTTTGTCAGCTCACTTTAATCAACCTTGTGAGGTTATTAGACACCTGTTAAAAGGGACCTTGTACTTTGGAGAAGAATTATTCAAACAGAGAAGTAGGGAATGCTGAAAACAAGTTTTCCCTGGAATCATCCATGAATGGCTCTATATTTATTATTTCCTCCATTAGAATGATTGATATAATTGACATAAGGCTTATCTCTAGACTTTAAAAAATTTGTTTCTATGCCTGGTTCTGTCTAAAACTATCTTGACTCAGATCTGTTGTCCTTGATTTTCTAATATTATTCTTTCTCCAATGTTTTCTTTTGGACAACTGGCCTTCTTAGAGCTCCTTTACTTGAAATGAAAGTGTATTCCTGAGAAAATTACAATTCAGAACATTTATAGAATTGTTTTGATCAACCACCAAATCCTGGCTAGAGTGATTCACATTATCTACCAACAAAATCACATTAATACTACTAATAATAACAATATTAATTATGTATAACAGTTATTGGGATTTATTATATTTTAGGCATTCTTCTGAGCATTTTGCATGGATTATCTTATATAATTTTAAAAATAACCCTATGAGGTCGGTATTATCTTCATTTTTCTGGATGATGGAACCAAGGCACAAAGAGTTTCCAAAACATTCCTAGGGTCACACAAACAACCTGTAAGCAGACACAGCCAGATTTTGAACTCACATCTTCTAAGAACAGGGCCTATGTACCTTTACACTGTGTAATATTTCTTATATAGAAAATATTTTCAATACTTTTAGCATAGCAATAGTTCTATGAACACAGTGGTCTTATGTTAGTTAGCACATTTACAAAGCATAAATACTACTCAGTATAACAGAAACCATTATTATTACAAATTTCCAGCATGCAAAGCTGGTAATTCATCTATACACATTTATTTTATTAGGAATCATTTTTTATTCTGTATTAGAAAAATTTGAAACCAGCATGCCATTCCAGATTTTCATACTTAAGTATAACATATAATAATTTGGCTTAAGTGGCTGAACTCTAACCAGCTTGTAATTTATTGCACAATAGCATAAGTAGTATCACATGAAACCAGAAAGAGAGGTAAAACTTTGGTACATGTGTTTTAGAATAATGAATATTTTGTCTTGATTCTTTTTCAGTATATTTTAATTAGGAGCACAATGTTGATCACTAGCTTGACTGAATGGTTCTCTGAGATCTTATGGTGTAACATAAGACAGACTATATGTTTCTTATCTGGATTAAGTGAATTATTATTTTTTTAAACATCTTTATTGGAGTATAATTGCTTTACAATGGTGTGTTAGTTTCTACTTTATAACAAAGTGAATCAGCTATACATATACATATATCCCCATATCTCTTCCCTCTTGCGTCTCCCTCCCACCCTCCTTATCCCACCCCTCTAGGTGGTCACAAAGCACTGAGCTGATCTCCCTGTGCTATGTGGCTGCTTCCCACTAGCTATCTATTTTACATTTGTTAGTGTATATATGTCTGTGCCACTCTCTCAATTTGTCACAGCTTACCCTTCCCCCTCCCCATATCCTCAAGTCCATTCTCTAGTAGGTCTGTGTCTTTATTTCCATCTTACCCCTAGGTTCTTCATCACATTTTTTTTTCTTAGATTCCATATATATGTATTAGCATATGGTAGAGTGAAGTAAGTCAGAAAGAGAAAAACAAATAAGTGAATTATTCTTAATGGCAAATAATGAAAAGCTTTTATCCATTGTTATTGTTATACACAAGACCTTTTATTCTTGGGTTAGAAAACAATTTCCAGCTAGTAATTAGTTATTTCTGCCTGTTTATATCCCAGTGAGGATTATTTCCCATTAGTTTTGTAGACATGACACATTTCCCCCAAGTAATCAGTAGAATACCTAGGCAACATTGATATCTCCACAAATGGAAAATGACACTGAGAAATGTTTTGGTATCCCTAAGTTCACTCAAGAATTTGGCAGATGATGAACATATGGCCAAGAAATTTAGAGTTTAATCTAGAGTGTTTGAATTATTATAAAGAAGTATACATGTTACCATTTAAAGAGCAGGAGAAATATATTTTTTAAATGCAATGGAATATAAGATATGTTATGTTCATGACTATCAGTTGAATGCAGCTTGGGGAGCTATAAATAAAATAAGACACTGGTCATGTCAATCAATACAACTCTTGGTGAATTGATGTTCACATCACAAATTATACTAATTGGTATACCAGGTTATCCAAAGACAGAGTGAGTCATGGAAATTGAACTCTCCTTTTGTCACTCTGAGTAGCAATCTCAATTGCCTCTCCCTACTTATGTTCTTTATTTTTATTCTTTTCTCTCTCTGTCCCACTCTTCCTTCTATCAAATTTTCCAAGAATATTTACAATTTCTAAAATATCTCAAATAACAGAGAAAAATATTACTGAACAATATATATAGACTTAATAAATTATTGTTGAATTAATATGTTATTGTGCTGAACTAGAGTATGTTGTATTACAAATACTCTATACCTCTTCCCCCAAATTTAAGAGGGGGTAATTTTTTAAATTCAGGATTCAAAACTTTCATATCCATATTGCCATTGTTATATAAGAGATGGTAGGGTGAAACATGTGTTGCAGAAATAAACAATAATGATATCAAGGAACCAGGGAAGTGGAGGAAACTAACAGTGTTGTGGGTATGAAGTCAGTAAAATCACATCATGAAAATATTTTTCTAATCACCATTATATTTAACCTCTTTAGAATCAAGTTGTATGGGGCACTATAACATCATTTGTCTGGTAGAGGTAAATGCAAATGAAGTATAGTGCTTTTAGTAGAACCTAGACACAACCTTGAAGATCAGATGATTCATGAGAGATGGATGAATCACAAATTTGCTGGGTGGATTAAGGCCCTGACCTTGTATTTTTGAGTGGGAGACCTACTTTTAATAAACTTCAGAAAAAATAATGAAAATTCATCAAATATTTTCAAGATCCATGTGTTTTAATACTCTTGCAAAAAGAAAATGTACAGTTATGACTGTACAGTTAAATAGAGAGAAAAATAAAGAATTTTTATCTAGATATCATCATTACTTCTTTCAATACAGATTTTCAGAACATATCTATAGAACATAGCTATATTATCATTACACTGTTTACCATATTCTTTGGATTTTGTCAAGTGAATCTGACTGTAGTAAGATATTTTGGTCAAGTAGTGAAGGGAGTCAGTGTAGTTTTAATTGCATAGTTTTCTTTTAGATGTCTGAACTAATTCTTATAGATAATGGGAGTCAGACATACAGGGATATTTTACAAATTTCTTGTTTTTTGGGGAATGCCTAATTAAAATTGCAAGATCAGTTCTCTAAAGTGATACAAGGGAAGTTCTTGGAGGAAGGAGACAGAGATTAGAGGGTAGATCGACACAGGCAATGAGCCTGAGAACAACTTGGATAATGTAAGAAACTGAATGGAAAGAAGGTGGGTAGCAGCAGAAGAAATATCACCTGTGGCATAACTAGGATGAGTTCCTACATGAAACATGCTGAGAATTCTTAGGCTTTTGAGGTGTGGGGACAGGCTTGCTCAGGGAAGGGCTGAAGGGGACCGGCCTAGTGTCTCACAATGTTTTTCAAACTTGAATTTGGCAAATATAGGCCTCAGTGTCAAAGAGAATCTAATGTGGTGAGAAGGATGTGGCATTGGAATTGCAAGAGACAGACATTACTTGAGTGAACAATCAGTATATTTACACTGTGATCCCTTCAACTGACAAGGGAGACAAACAGTGCAATTGATCTTCATATCCCTTCTCTAGTGTATTTTAGAAAGCATTGCAAATGATCCAGTAGACTAGGACTTTGTTCTTATAGAATATTAAAGCACAAGTCAGGTTGAATTTAGGCAGAATCCCAGTTGTGTGGCCTGAACATAGAGGAATGTCTTAGTCTGTTTGGGCTGCTATAAGAAAACACTGTAGACTGGGTGACTTATAAACAATAGAAATTTATTTCTCAAGTTCTTGAGGAGTCTAAGATCAAGATTCAGGCAAATCTAGTGTATGGTGAGGTCCTTCTGCCTGGTTCACCTTCTTGCTGTGTTGTGCATGGTGGAAATGGAGAGGGAGTTCTCATGGTCCTGTTTCTTAATGGCACTAACTTCATTAATGAGGGCTGAGCCCTCATGACCTAATCACCTCCCAAAAGTCACACCTCCTAATACCATCACTTTTAAGGGTCAGGATTTAAAAATACGAATTTGGGGTGTCAGCTTAAAGAAAAACACACAACGCAATAAATGTGAGTTTAGGTTTTATTCAGGGTCTTGCTGAGGACTACAGCCTGAGACAGCTACTCAGCTCTGAGGAAACTGCTGTGAAGAGATAGGGGAGAAGTCAGTTTCTATATGATTTTTGGCTAGGAAATATATACAGTCAAGCATACATCATGGTAAAAGATTGCTGCTAATCACAAAGGACAGATATCTCAAGTTAATGATTTTAGTGCTTTTTCTATGTACGGCAAGATGCAAGAATCTGGGTTCATTAAAATTCTTCTTGTGATATACATTTAACTATCTAAGGGACCTGCTTTTCCAAAGCACAGAGTACCTCGTCCTGTTACTGTCTTAGTTTCTGCTCAGAGTGCACTGTTGGTCAGTGACTGCAGTGGATTATGACTTAACCCTTGTAGAACTGGGTGGTGAGCAATGCTCTTTGTTCTTCTTTGTTCATGGGGGGCGGGGGCAGGGTGGTGGAACACAAACATTCAGAATATAGTAAGGAAGGTGTGAGTGTTTATTCTGGACACACAAGAGCCCAGGTCTGTGATAGGAAGGGAAATTTCACTATAAATTACTGTGTTTTTTCAGTTAAGTGAGAGGAATTTCTGGGCTAGGTGGTAACCAAAGAACCAACAGTACAATGAGGCCTCTCTTAGCCACCGTGCAGCTGTGATGATGTGTTATGAAATGACATTCCCCAAAGCCAAAAGAATATCATCTAAAGCAAAAACCAAGTTTAATCAATTAATGAGCCTAATACAAAGGAGATCCATCTGGAAAGTGAGTACTGTAGTCTGAAAACAAAGCAAAATACAAATGAGTACCAGCCAAATAGTCAATATAGTTAAAGGTGGCAGGAGTGGATAGTGGGTGTACATATTTCCTAAGCTAACGAACATCCAATTTTTATTTGGCCATTATTATGGTTAGAGCTTAGGTGTATAGGACAATTAAAATGGTCAGGTTTTGATCATTTTGGATTTTTCATCAAGCTTGCTTGTTATAGGCATCATTGATTCAAGATGAGAAGGGCTGAACTATGTTCTTTGGAAATTGCGAAGAAACTAATAAGGCTTTCTTCCATTCCACTTAGCATAGACTTCTCAGCTCTCTGCATAAACACCCTCCACCCCCCCAAAACAGTACAAGAAAATACTTTGGTTTGCATTTCATTTCAGTTCAGTTCTTTTACTACCTCATACCTTAGAAGAATTAATCACTTTAATGAGGGAAGAATTACACAGAGCATTAAATAAGTATTACATAGATGAATATCAGTTTCAGACATACATCACTATTGGAAGACTTCAATGGTTCAGTTAAGTAACCAGTCATGTTTGATTTCTTGAGGTCATAGCTGAGTGTGTTGTATTAACCAAGGAGAGGTTCAGATAAAAGTAGGGTTGGATGTAGTGAATTGTTTCACTTATTTAAAGTAACTAAAGACAATATAAAAATTATGTCAGCTGGACAGTGGGTAGGTTTTAGAAGTAGAAAGTCGAGAACACTTGACTGTAGTTTTATTACAAAGGCACTATCAAAAGGGAGATATATTGTCCTATTGTCCCATATCTTATGGGGGTATATGCATTTCTGAATAAGATATTCCTGAGTGTACTTAACATAATTTTATTTGGGACTAAACACAGGTTTGAAAGGAAAGTTTAAATCAAACATGTAGCTTAGTACTATAATATGGTTCACAGTAAAATATTCTATCCAAGTTAGAGCTTGGTTAAAGCCATAATTTTTAATTTTACAACTGGTAAAACTGAGTGGAGTTAATTATTTTTAAAACCTCAGGCATTCAAACTTTTATCATCATCGTGCAGATTGAAGTGCTTGAGGGAACCTGAAACCAGAGTCTTCTGAGGAATACAAGATGAAGAGAAACATTTTGTTAAGTTGAAGCTTACATTTCCAAGGTAACAACTAGTACTATGCATTGAATTGTACTCTCTCCTAATTCAAATACACTTAGGAAGTAAGTTTCTTGCTGCATATAATTAGGTATGTTAAATACAACTTGGGAACATAACGTTAATTCTCTGAACCAGGGCATAACTGTTTATCTTCACTAGTTGTGTTTGGTCCAAGCAAATGGTTGGACATTCTCAGCTTGGTTGCAAAAGATTTGTCACTCAATCAATATGCTCTCCAAAGAATTTATCAAATTATACAGTTTGAATTGGGAATTATACAGGCGCTTTACTTCAGCTATTTTGCCATTGTCAAAATCCAACCTCAGAAGAGTTTGGCTAAAGGAAGCTAATGATTATAAATTATTTTCCTTGAAATCTGCATGTTTCATTTCCACATTTGGTATTGGGGAGCAGCAGTTCTTAATATAGGTCCATGGGCCTGTTACCGACCTGGGTTCTTGTACTCTTTAATCAATAGAAATTGATTACGAGGACAGAGGAGAAATTCAGGCAAGGCTTTATTGGGACTCGTGCTGCAGCAGGGCAGAGCAAAAACAAGTAACAGTTTCCCTTGCTTGCTCTCCGATTAGGGGGGCATAGCTGGCTCCTTAAATGGGGTGAGTGTGGGTGCAGATCAGTGAGTTGGGCCATAGGGGTGGCTTAGGTGGTCTGCCCACCCTCTTGGTGGTGCTGTGTGCAGGGATCATTCATGGTGCCTGCTTTTACTCCCTGCACCTCAGAAGTGGCAGTTGGGTTTTGGCCTTTTTGTATCTTGCTCATAATTTGCCCCAACTGTTCACATATGCAGTTATTTTTAGTCCCTTATAGTTTCTTTGTATTCCACTGCTGGAGGAGATGTTTGTCCATGTGCAAGCACTGTAGTAAAGGGTCCCAGGTCCCAGGTCCCAGCCTGTGTCAGACCTAAGTAAATACAGGAAATATTTATATTTGCATTCAATATTTTATGAATATATGAAACTGTATTATCTAGAGAAAAGATTCAAAATTTTCATGAGATATTCAAAGAGGTCTGTGAACCAAAAATTGATAAGAACACCTTACTTACAGCAAATGACCAACTTTCATCTCAAGGATTGCTTCTAACTGAAATTTAAGTAACAGTATTCAAAGTATGAGTGGGTTAAAGAAATAAAGACTACTTGGAGAGAGCTTCATTCATTTAAAACTTCTCAGTAATCCTGCCTTAAGCATAATCTCCAAACAGGTGTCATTCTGAGAGATAAGAACATTCGGGTGCCCATGATACCCTTGATTTGTGCTCCCTCAACTGAGGTGCCTAGTTTACTCCTTCACATGGAAGTTCACCATCGCAGAGTATTCTTAGATTTACAGCTGTTACTTGGCTTCCATGTGGCATCTATGGAGAGTTGTCATCAAGTTGTACTGAAATGAAGGTTACAACAATTTCTCTTGTGACTTTCATGGAAACCTACACCATTCTGTCAGTCAGACAGTGTAGCATCCTAATGACCCCATCCTCGAAGGCCACTTGATAGGTCCACATGAGACAGCTTAAGAGGCTAGGATTATGCCATTTCTTTCCAGCATACGTGTGTTTATTCATTGCTTTAAACCATCGTTTGTGGATTTGAATCTCTTTCCAAGTACTCCTTTACATCTGCCTAGTAATTAGGGTAGGATCAGCTCAGATGCCCCTGCTTCTGTTCCTCCAATTTTCATTGGAGATAAACAAAGGTGGATGTATTCCTGTGAGAACTGTTCTTTCAGGAGATTCTTTGCTGTTTCAAATTGACAGGAAAATGAGGCTGCATCTTTCAGTCTGTTTTACACCAGTGAATAGAGTCTTTCTAGATTTCTTTTGTGAGTTCACTGTTATAATGTGCTTGATTTTTATATTTTGAACTATATCTTATAAATGACCCTTTAATTTCTGCTTTAAAGGAAAATACAGAAATCTTCATGGGGTGAAATGAATTTTTGGAAGCTATTTTGGTTCAGCATTAAAAATCAGCAGGGATGCTTATTTCTCATTTCTCAAAATGAGTTTTACCAGTAGGACTGGTAGTGAGTGAATTGGGAGTAAGATATTATCCTTTCACCCCATGAAGAAGAAACAGGGGAAACGGGGATAATATAATGGTCATACTAGGGAAAAGAGATTGGGTCCTTGGGAACATGATCTCTCTCTGATATCTTATACGTTTATGACTCTGTCTACATAAAATCATGAGAACTCAATGGGAAAAATTATTAGTCAATATTCTGATCAGATTGCATACATCATATCAAAATATAAAGTTGACTTTCCCCCCATACTCCCAATTCTCTTTTCTCTTCACATACTGCTTTATCAATAAAAATTACCAGTACCAATACATATGATATTGAGTTTATATTTTATAAATCAGAGACACCTCACTGATTTTCTTTGGACATAATTACAAATAGAAAAATATGTGCATGTATTAGAGAGGTGGTTCAAATGGGTTAAAATTGATTTGAACCTGGTACTTTAGGATTAACACAGTTTTTCTTAGCAGCCGAGAAGGAACTCTGCCTGCTATTTTGGCTGTGTGGCAACTTATTTCATTTACTCATTTTGAGATTTTTGATCATCAGGTTTTTTTTTTTGGGGGGGTGGAATGTGTAGGAGAGTCATGTAAACAGACATAAATATATTCTGAACTGCTGTGATCTATGGACATTTATAATATACGTCGAGTCTTTTGTATTCTCAAAAATGACAAAATATCAGTTTTTCTGAAAGTGGGACAAATGGTTAAAAATATTTTCTATGTATGGGAAAGGGAAAAATGGCTAAGGAAGGAGAGATAATGTGGAAAATTAAATCTACAAATATTTGCTTCTACGGTTTTCTGATTTGCTTAGTGAGTCAGTAATAGTTACACTCTTTTCCATTTGTTAAAATTCCAATGAAGAGTAAAAAGAAGAGGCTAGATTTGAAACAAAGCAATGACAAAACAAAACAAACAAACAAAAAAGATTTTAAAAGACTGAAATTGGCAAAAACCTGAGTCCAACTAGAAATAAGCTACAAAGTAACTTAGAAAAGAGAGTACACAGAAAAGAAGGGAAGCCACCATCAGGTACCCATGGAAAGACTTCCTACTTTGTACGTATCCTCTGTCTCTGAAAAAATTAATCCATTGCCTTCAAATGTGCACCAATCTTTTTTTTTTCTTTTCTTCCTTGAGCAGTAAATGTGTAATGAAAGAAATTACCTCCAACAACTGCACAAATAATATGCTGAAGTAATTACTCCCAATAAAGCTATTTTTTGGCCAGGTTAGGTTAAAGACAATTTTCTGTTAATGGCCAAAGTCCAGAAGAAATAAGTACTGAGAGAAGATATTTATTTTTTAATCATAAATCAGCATTTGAGTCTGAAAAAATAACTCAATAATTCAATGTTCCTACAAAAGGCAGTGTGGAGGAAGGGCGTATGTAGTTGAAGCACATGCAAGGAAGTGAAGACTTGGTGACTATAAAGACACTGGCACTGTTAGTTTTTAGTGCTAAATTTGATTTTCATATTAATTGAATTAAAGTTGTGAAATTTAGGTTTTGTGTGTTTACAGTTGTGGCATTGGAAATTCATGTTTGGGGTCAACATTGGTGGATTAATGTAGTTATACTTTCTGTTGACATAACAGATTTTTAGTGTTGTGGCATAATTAAGTGTACTACATATCAAATAAAATCTTTTTATTTATTCCCCTGATAATAATAAAATAAATCTTATATAAAAGTTATCTTTATTTAATAGCTAAGTGCTTTGTCTCCCAGTATGTAACACATTTATAAAACATTGTAGAATTTAACATTTTTAACCAAACTCACTATATAAAAATACCAAAAAATGTAGTAATACAGACTACTATAATTCTACCTTTTCCGTGTGTGTGTGTGTGTGCGTGTGTGTGTGTGTGTCTGTGTCTGTGTGTGTGATTATAGGAGTGTACTTCCCTTTTGGAATTGTTCTTCTGGACAATACAATCCATGAAGTCTTAATGGGAACCAAGGAACAGCAATGATTTATGGCTTTATATCATTCTTGGGCATACACATCAATATGAAACACCTACTAATTATATTGTATGTTGTAAAAAGCCATAAATTATCAATCTTCTTCTGTATTATAACCATTAAATGCTTTTGTACCTAACTGCAAGTGTGAGTTTCTATAGTTCCATTACATATACTCTCAATAATTTCAACATCTGCTAAATGGAAAACTGTAGATGTAGTGGCTGATTAGGTAGCACAGTTGCCTTAAAGCTGCAAAGTCAGAGATTAAACTACTTTCCAGTGAAAATATAACAAACTACCAGCCAACAACTTTATCAGTGGACATTTCTGAGTAACAATTAAACCGGGTTGCCTTTTTCATTTACCTTGCTTATATTTACATAATAGAAATCAGTGAAAATTCATCTAAACAGAGAATGTTAACTTCCAATCAGTGAGACTAAGTCTTGGAGTAAAAGCTTGTAATTTTTCTGTAGGTAATCATGGTCAAAATTAGTACATGATTTTCGAACACATAAATGTTCTATTTCTTTAGCCTTTGAACTATGATAGAAAATCTCTATTGAAAACCTTTCAAACACTTTCAAAATCTTTGTATTAGTATGACAGAATATAAATAAAAAATCAGCCAGATATTCAGATGCCTGGCCATAAACGGTCAATGGCTTTACAAAGATTCATCTGGTTATATTTGCATTGAACAGTATCTTACAAAATGAAAACAAACAAACAAACAAACAAAAACACTCATGTACATCTTACCTTAAAATACTCCAGAAAACTAGGTTCTATTATTTAGGACTCACACTTAACATGAAGCTAACTTTACCATATTTTTTCCTTTTTAAATCTACTACCCACTTCCTGTGTTTCTGGCAATAAATATCACCAATATAAAAATTATAACAAACATCATGGAAATTAAATTCAAATGAGTCAAATATTTTTTTTTCTAGTTTTGTTTCTTTTCCCTGTGAAAGATCAATCTTTCCCCTGAAGAGGAGTTCAGTATTGCTAGATTGAGCAAGGATTTGAAAGCTTTTTTAGTATTGCCACAACTTTTTTTTGAAGGGAAATTTATTTTATTTTATTTTTGAAATGAAACCTACATTTATTTTTGTTTATTTGTATATTTTAAATTTATTTTTGTTTTAACATCTTTTTGGAGTATAATTGCTTTACAGTGGTGTGTTAGTTTCTGCTTTATAACAAAGTGAATCAGCTATACATATACATATATCCCCGTATCTCTTCCCTCTTGCGTCTCCCTCCCTCCCCCTTCCTTATCCCATCCCACCAGGTGGTCATAAAGCACCAAGTTGATCTCCCTGTGCTATGAGGCTGTTTCCCACTAGCTATCGATTTTACATTTGGTAGAGTATATATGTCCATTACACTCTCTCACTTTGTCCCATCTTACCCTTCCCCTTTCCCATGTCCTCAAGTCCATTCTCTAGTAGGTCTGCGTCTTTATGCATGTCCTGACCCTAGGTTCTTCATAACCATTTTTTTTTACATTCCATATATATGGGTTAGCATATGATATTTGTTTTTCTCTTGCTGACATACTTCCCTCTATATGACAGACTCTAGGTCCATCCACCTCACTAAAAATATCTCAATTTCGCTTCTTTTTATGGCTAATATACCATTGTATATATGTGCCACATCTTCTTTATCCACTCATCTGTTGATGGACACTTAGGCTGCTTCCATGTCCTGGCTATGGTAAATAGAGCAAAGAACATTGTGGTACATGACTCATTTTGAATTAGGTTTTTCTCCAGGTATATGCCCAGTAGTGGAATTGCTGGGTCATATGATAGTTCTATTTTTAGTTTTTTAAGGAGCATCCATACTGGCTGCAACAATTTATATTCCCACCAACAGTGCAAGAGAGTTCCCTTTTCTCCACACCCTCTCCAGCATTTATTGTTAGTAGATTTTTGATGATGACCATTCTGACCTGTGTGAGGTGAAACCTCATTGTAGTTTTGATTTGCATTTCTCTAATGATTAGTGATGCTGAGCACCCTTTCAGGTGTTTGTTGGCAAACAGTATATCTTCTTTGGAGAAATGTCTATTTAGGCCTTATGCCCATTTTGGATTGGATTGGGTTTTTTTGCTGGTTTGTTTTTGTTTTCGTTCTGTTTTTTTTGATACTGAGCTACATGAGCTGCTTGTAAATTTTGGAGATTAATCCTTTGTCAGTTGCTCCATTTGCAAATATTTTCTCCCATTCTGAGGGTTGTCTTTTTGTCTTGTTTATTGTTTCCTTCACATAGCAAAAGATTTTAAGTTTCATTAGGTCCCCTATGCTTATTTTTGGTTCAATTTCCATTTATCTAAGAGGTGGGTCAAAAAGGATCTTCAGTGATTTATGTCATAGAGTGTTCTGCCTCTGTTTTCCTCCAAATTTTTATACTTTCTGGCCTTAAATTTAGGTCATTAACCCATTATGAGTTTATTTTCGTGTTTGGTGTTAGGGAGTCTTCTAATTTCATTATTTTACCTGTAGCTGTCCAGTTTTCCCAGCACCACTTATTGAAGAGGCTCTCTCTTCTCCATTGTAGATTCTTGCCTCCCTTATCAAAAATAAGGTGACCATGTGTGCATAGGTTTATCTCTGGGCATTCTACCCTATTCCATTGATTGGTTTTTCTGTTCTTGTGCCAATACCATATTGTCTTGATTACTGTAGCATTGTAGTGTAGTCTGAAGTCAGGGTGCCTGATTCTTCCAGCTCCATCTTTCTTTCTCAAGATTGTTTTGACTATTCGGGGTCTTCTGTGTTTCCATACAAACTGTGAAATGTTTTGTTCTAGTTCTGTGAAAAATGCCAGTGGTAGTTTGAAAGGGATTGCATTGAATCTGTAGATTGCTTTGTGTAGTAGAGTCATTTTGACATTGTTGATTCTTCCAATCCAAGAACGTGGTATATCCCTCCATCTGTTTCTATCATCTTTAATTTCTTTCATCAGTGTCTTATTGTTTTCGGCATACATGTCTTTTGCCTCCTTAGATAGGTTTATTCCTAAGTATTTTATTCTTTTTGTTGCAATGGTAAATGGGAGTGTTTCCTTAATTTCTCTTTCAGATATTTCATCATTAGTGTATAGGAATGCAAGAGATTTCTGTGCATTAATTTTGTATCCTGCTACTTTACCAAATTCATTAATTATCTCTAGTAATTTTCTGGCAGCATCTTTAGGATTCTCTATACATAGTATAATGTCATCTGCAAATACTGACAGCTTTACTTTATTTTCTGATTTGGATTCCTTTTATTTCTTTTTCTTCTCTGATTGCTGTGGCTAAAACTTCCAAAACAATGTTGAATAATAGTGGTGAGAATGGGCAACCCTGTTTGTTCCTGATCTTAGTGGAAATGGTTTGTTTTTCACCATTGAAGATGATGTTGGTTGTGGATTTTTCATATATGGCCCTTATTATGTTGAGGTACGTTCCCTCTTGTCTACTTTCTGCAGGGTTTTTATCATAAATGGGTGTTGAATTTTATCAAAAGCTTTCCCTGCATATATTGAGATGATCATATGGATTTTCTCCTTCAATTTGATAATATGGTGTATCACATTGATTGATTTGTGTATATTGAAGAATCCTTGCATTCTTGGGATAAACTCCACTTGATCATCTTGTCTGATCCTTTTAATATGCTGTTGGATTGTGTTTGCTAGTATTTTTGAGGATTTTTGCATCTATGTTCTTCAGTGATATTGGCCTGTAGTTTTCTTTCTTTGTGATGTCTTTGTCTGGTTTTGGTATCAGGGTGATGGTGGCTTCATAGAATGAGTTTGGGATTCTCTCTCCCACTGTTATATTTTGGAAAAGTTTGAGAAGAATAGGTGTTAGCTCTTCTCTAAATGGTTGATAGAATTCACCTGTGAAGCCATCTGGTCCTGGACTTTTGTTTGTTGGAAAATTTTTAATCACAGTCTGAATTTCAGTACTTGTGTTTGGTCTGTTTATATTTTCTATTTCTTCTTGGCTAAGTCTCAGAAGGTTGTGCTTTTTAAAAAAATTGTCCATTTCTTCCAGGTTGTCCATTTTATTGGCCTATAGTTGCTTGTAGCCATCTCTCATGCTCCTTTATATTTCTACAGTGTCAGTTGTTACTTCTCCTTTTACATTTTGAATTCTATTGATTTCAGTGTTCCCCATTATTTCTTGATGAGCCTGGCTAATGGTTTATCATTTTGCTTATCTTCTCAAAGAACCAGCTTTTACAGTCATTGATATTTTCTATTGTTTCCTTCATATCTTTTTCATTTATTTCTGATCTGATCTGTATGATCTCTTTGCTTCTGCTAACTTTGGGAGTTTTTTGTTCCTCTTTCTCTAATTGATTTTAGTGTAAGGTTAGGTTGTTTATTTTAGATGTTACTTTTGTCTTCAGGTAGGATTGTGTTGCTGTAAACTTCCCTCTTACAACTGTTTTGCTGAATCCCATAGGTTTTGGGTCATCATGTTTTCATTGTCATTTGTTTCTAGGTATTTTTTGATTTCCTCTTTTATTTCTTCAGTGCTCTCTCGGTTATTAAGTTGTGTATTGTTTAGCCTCCATGTGTCTGTATTTTTTACAGATTTTTTCCTGTAATTGATATGTAGTCTCATAGTGTTGTGGTCGGAAAAGATACTTGATACAATTTCAATTTTCTTGAATTTACCAAGGATTGATTTGTGACCCAAGATATGGTACCCTGTAGAATGTTCTATGGTCACTTGAGAAGAAAGTGTTTTCTGTTGTTTTTGGAAAGAATGTCCTATAAATATCAATTAAGTCCACCTTGTTTAATGTATTATTGAAAGCTTGTGTGTCCTTATTTATTTTCATTTTGGATTATCTGTCCATTGGGGAAAGTGGGGTGTTAAAGTCCCCTACTATGATTGTGTTACTGTCAATTTCCCCTTTTATGGCTGTTAGCATATTCCTTATGTATTGAGGTGCTCCTATGTTGGATGTGTAAATATTTACAATTGTTATATCTTCTTCTTGGATTGGTCCCTTAACCATTATGTAGTGTCTTTCTTTGTCTCTTCTAATAGTCTTTGTTTTAAAGTCTATTTTTTTTCTGATATGAGAATTGATACCACAGGTTTCTTTTGATTTCCATTTGCATGGAATATCTTTTCCTACACCTTTTATTTTATACCTTACTTTGGAGATTATCTTCTTTTGACTTCTCAAATTTAGAATTTTAGAGCTACTTCTCCAAATATCTTGTTAATCTCTTTATCGTAAGCATGATATAATTATGATTATGATAAAAATTAATGTTAACATCTTGCTGTCCATTTTTGCCACTTTATAACAAAAAGCTTATTATTTTGTTTTTAAAGTGACTTCTGTATTGATGACTTAAGCCTGCCATCTAGTGGGAATACTGTAGCAACTAGTAGAAAACTGTTAGTTCTATAAAACCGTGTTTTCTTTTCTTTTCTTTTCTTTTTTTTTATTTTTACATCTTTATTGGAGTATAATTGCTTTACAATGGTGTGTTAGTTTCTGCTTTATAACAAAGATAATAAGTTATACATATACATATGTTTCGACATCTCTTCCCTCTTGAGTCTCGCTTCCTCCCACCCTCCCTATCCCACCCCTCTAGGTGGTCATAAACCACCTAGCTGATCTCCCTGTGCTATGCGGCTGCTTCCCACCAGCTATCTATTTTACGTTTGGTAGTGTATATATGTCCATGCCACTCTCTCACTTTGTCACAGCTTACACTTCACCCTCCCCATATCCTCAAGTCCATTCTCTAGTAGGTCTGTGTCTTTATTCCCGTCTTACCCCTAGGTTCTTCATGACATTTTTTTCCCTTAAATTCCATATATGTGTTAGCATATGGTATTTGTATTTCTCTTTCTGACTTCCTTCACTCTGTATGACAGACTTTAGGTCCATCCACCTCATAAAAAATAGTTAAATTTCCTTTCTTTTCATGGATGAGTAATATTCCATTGTATACATGTGCCTCATCTTCTTTATCCATTCATCCGATGATGGACACTTAGGTTGTTTCATCTCCTGGCTATTGTAAATAGAGCTTCAGTGAACACTTCGGTACATGACTACTTTATTTTTTATTACTTTCTGCTTTATAACAAAGTGAATCAGTTTTACATATACATCTGTTCCCATGTCCCTTCCCTCTTGCATCTCCCTCCCTCCCTCCTCCTCCCTATCCCACCCCTCCAGGCAGTCACAAAGCACCGAGCTGATCTCCCTGTGCTCTGCAGCTGCTTCCCATTATCTATCTAACATATTTTTGGTAGTGTATATATGTCCATGCCTCTCTCGCTTTGTCACAGCTTACACTTCCCCCTCCCCATATCCTCAAGTCCATTCTCAAGTAGATCTGTGTCTTTATTCCTGTTTTACCCTTAGGTTCTTCATGACATTTTTTTCTTAAATTCCATATATATGTGTTAGTATACGGTATTTGTCTTTCTCTTTCTGACTTACTTCACTCTGTATGACAGACTCTAGGCCCATCCACCTCATTACAAATAGCTCAATTTCATTTCTTTTTATGGCTGAGTAATATTCCATTGTATATATGTGCCTCATCTTCTGTATCCATTCATCCGATGATGGACACAGGTTGTTTCCAACTCCTGGCTATTGTAAATAGAGCTTCAGTGAACATTTCGGTACCTAACTCCTTTTTAATTATGGTTTTCTAAGGGTATATGCCCAGGAGTGGGATTCCTGGGTCATATGGTAGTTCTATTTGTAGATTTTTAAGGAACCTCCATACTGTTCTCCATAGTGGCTGTGCCAATTCACATTCCCACCAGCAGTGCAAGAGGGTTACCATTTCTCCACACCCTCTCCAGCATTTATTGTTTCTAGATTTTTGGTGATGTCCATTCTGACTGGTGTAAGTTGATATCTCTTTGCAGTTTTGATGTGCATTTCTCTAATGATTAATGATGTTGAGCATTCTTTCATGTGTTTGTTGGCAATCTGTATATCTTCTTTGGAGAAATGTCTATTTAGGTCTTTTGCCCACTTTTGGATTGGGTTGTTCGTTTTTGTTATTGAGCTGCATGAGCTGCTTATAAATTTTGGAGATTAATCCTTTGTCGGTTACATCATTTGCAAATATTTTCTCCCATTCTGAGGGTTGTCTTTTGGTGTTGTTTATGGTTTCCTTTGCTGTGCAAAAGCTTTGAAGTTTCATTACGTCCCATTTGTCTATTTTTGTTTTTATTTCCATTTCTCTAGGAGGTGGGGAAAAAAGATCTTGCTGCAATTTATGTCATAGAGTGTTCTGCTATGTTTTCCTCTAAGAGTTTGATTGTCTCTCCCCTTACATTTAGGTCTTTCATCCATTTTGAGCTTATTTTTGTGCATGGTGTTAGGGAGTGTTCGAATTTCATACTTTTACATGTATCTGTCCAGTTTTCCCAACACCAGTTATTGAAAAGTCTGTATTTTCTCCACTGTACATTCCTGCCGCCTTTATCAAAGATAAGGTGACCATATATCATTCATTTTTGATGATCTCTCCATTGGTGAAAGTGGGGTGTTAAAGCCCCCTACTATGAATGTGTTACTGTTGATTTCCCGTTTTATGGCTGATAGTATTTGCCTTATGTATTGAGGTGCTCCTATGTTGGGTGCATAAATATTTACAATTGTTATATCTTCCTGTTGGATTGATCCCTTGATCATTATTTAGTGTCTTTCTTTGTCTCTTCTAATAGTCTTTTATTTTAAAGTCTATTTTCTCTGATATGAGAATTGCTACTCCACTTTCTTTGGTTTCCATTTGCATGGAATATCTTTTGCCATCCCCTCACTTTCAAACTGTATGTGTCTCTAGGTCTGAAGTGGGTCTCTTGTAGACAGCATATATATGGGTCTTCTTTTTGCAAACATTCAGCCAGTCTGTGGCTTTTGGTGGGAGCATTTAATCCATTTACATTTAAGGTAATTATCAATATGTATGTTCCTATTCCCATTTTCTTAATTGTTTTGTGTTTGGTATTATAGGTCTCTTCCTTCTGTTGTGTTTCTTGCCTAGAGAAGATCCTTTATCATTTGTTGTAAAGCTAGTTTGGTGGTGCTGAACTCTCTCAGCTCTTGCTTGTCTGTAAAGATTTTATTTTCTCCATCAAATCTGAATGAGATCCTTGCTGGGTAGAGTAATCTTGGTTGCAGGTTTTTCTCCATCATCGCATTAAATATGTCCTGCCAGTCCCTTCTGGCTTGCAGAGTTTCTGCTGAAAGTTCATCAGTTAACTTTATGGGAATTCCCTTCTGTGTTATTTGTTGTTTTTCCCTTGTTGCTTTTAATATGTTTTCTTTATTTTTAATTTTTGACAGTTTGATTAATATGTGTCTTGGCATGTTTCTCCTTGGATTTATCCTGTATGGGACTCTCTGTGCTTTCTGGACTTGATTAACTATTTCCTTTCCCAAATTAAGGAACTTTTCAACTATAATCTCTTCAAATATTTTCTCAGTCGCTTTCTTTTTCTCTTCTTCTTCTGGAACCCCTATAATTCGAATGTTGGTGCATTTAATGTTGTCCCAGATGTCTCTGAGACTGTCCTCAGTTCTTTTCATATTTTTATTTCTTTTTTTCTGCTCTGCAGTAGTTATTTCCACTCTTTTATCTTCCAGGTCACTTATCCGTTCTTTTGCCTCAGTTATTCTTCTGTTGATCCCTTCTAGAGTATTTTTAATTTCATTTGTTGTGTTGTTCATCATTGCTTGTTTCATCTTATTCCTTCTAGGTCCTTGTTAAATGTTTCTTGCATTTTCTCTCTTCTATTTCCAAGATTTTGGATCATCTTCACTATCATTATTCTGAATTCTTTTTCAGGTAGACTGCCTATTTCCTCCTCATTTGTTAGGTCTGGTGGGTTTTTATCTTGCTCCTTCATCTGCTGTGTAATTTTCTGTCTTCTCATTTTGCTTATCTTACTGTGATTGGGGTCTCCTTTTTGCAGGCTGCAGATTCATAGTTCCCGTTGTTTTTGTTGTCTGCCCTTAGTGGCTAAAGTGGGTTCAGTGGGTTGTGTAGGCTTCCTTGTGGAGGGGACTGGTGTCTGTGTTCTGGAGAATGAGGCTGGATCTTGTCTTTCTGGTGGGCAGATCCATGTCTGTTGGTGTGTTTTGCTGTGTCTGTGGACTTATTATGATTTTAGGCAGCCTCTCTGCTAATGGGTGAGGTTGTATTCCTGTCTTTTTTGTTGTTTGGCATAGGGTCCAGTATTGTAGCTTGCTGGTCCTTGAGTGAAGCTGGGTGTTGGTGTTGAGATGGAGAGCTCTAGGAGATTTTCGCCATTTGATATTACATGGAGCTGGGAGGTCTCTTGTGGATCAGTGTCCTGAAGTTGGCTCTCCCAGCTCAGAGGCAGAGCACTGACTCCTGGCTGGAGCACCAAGAGCCTTTCATCCACATGGCTCATTATAAAAGTGAGAAAAAGTAGAAATAAATAAAGAAGGAGGATAAAAGAATATAAAATAAGGTAAAATAAAATAAAGTTATTAAAATTAAAAAATAATTAATATGAAAACAATTCTCAAAAAGCAGAAAAAAAAGGATGGATAGAACCCTAGGACAAGTGGTGAAAGCAAAGCTATACAGAAAATATCTTACACAGAAACATACGCATACACACTCACAGAAAGAAGAAAAGGGGAAAAAATAATATATCTTGTTCTCAAAGTCCACCTCCTCAATTTGGGATGATTCACTGTCTATTCAGTTATTCTACAGATGCAGGGTACATCAAGTTGATTCTAGAGATTTAATCCGCTGCTCCTGTGGCTGCTGGGAGAGATTTCCCTTTCTCTTCTTTGTTCGCACAGCTCCTGGGTTTCATCTTTGGGTTTGGCCCCGCCTTTCCATGTAGGTCACCAGGGGGCGTCTGTTCTTCGCTCAGACAGGACTAGGTTAAAGCAGCTGCTGATTCGGGGGCTCTGGTTCACTCAGGCCCGGGGAAGGAGGGGTACAGAGTGCGGTGTGAGCCTGTGATGGTAGAGACCAGTGTCACATTGCACCAGCCTGAGGCATGCCGTGTGTTCTCCCAGGGAAGTTGTCCCTGGATCCCGGCATCCTGGCAGTCGTGTGCTTCACAGGCTCCCAGGAATGGAGGTGTGGATAGTGACCTGTGCTTGCACACTGGCCTCTTGGTGACAGCAGTAGCAGCCTTAGCATCTCATGCCCGTCTCTTTGGTCTGCGCTGTTAGCCACGGCTCACTTCCATCTCTGGAGCTCCTTTAAGCAGTGCTCTTAATCCCCTCTCGTCACACACCAGGTAACAAAGCAGGAAGAAAAAGTCTCTTGCCTCTTCAGCAGGTCCAGACTTCCCTGGACTCCCTCCAGGCTAGCTGTGGTGCACTAACCCCCTGCAGGCTGTGTTCACGCCACCAACCCCAGTCCTCTCCCTGTGCTCTGACCAAAGCCTGAGCCTCAGCTCCCAGCACCGTCTGCCCCTGTGGGTGAGCAGACAAGCCTCTCCGGCTGGTGAGAGCTGGTCGGCACCAATTCTCTGTGTGGGAATCTCTCCACTTTCCCCTCCACACCGTTGTGGCTGCACTCTCCTCTACGGCTCCCAAGCTTCCCCCCTCCACCACCTGCAGTCTCCGCCCATGAAGGGGCTTCCTCGTGTGGGAAAACATTTCCTGCTTCATGTCTCCCTCCCGCTGGTGCAGGTCCCGTCCCTATTCTCTTGTCTCTGTATATTCTTTGTTTCTTTTGCCCTACCCAGGTACATGCAGGATTTCTTGCCTTTTGGGAGGTCTGAGTTCTTCTGCCAGCTTTCAGTAGGTGTTTTATAGGAGTTGTTCCACTTGTAGATGTATTTCTGATGTATCTGTGGGGAGGAAGGTGATCTCCACGTCTTACTCTTCCGCCATCTTCCCCCTCTCCTAAAACCGTGTTTTAAAGTTATATCTAGTTTCGCTGGTTTAACTGGATTTATCAGTCAATTTCAATACCATTTCAATAATTGAATCAACTATCAGACTTAGTCACACTGGCTACTTTGTGCTTTTGTAGAAAAAGCCTGAATGAATGAATAATGTATTTTTTAAACATACCTTTGAAAACAATGGATTTAATTTGAAAATTGTATTTCACATGTGAAGGTGATTTTATCTTGTCTATTATATGAATTTGGTCAGCTTTCAAGGTAATTGCTCACAGGATGGTCCTTTCTTAGTGCCTTTTTAAACAGATAGTTTTAATGAGAGTATATACAAGACACAATTTCTATGTAAGTACATTTACACAGTAAAAATCAACCAATTGAGATTAAATAATTCTAGATTGTGGTTCTTCAAAGTACACCCTGTCAAGACATTTCTTTTTAAATAATTGTGGTTTTTAAAAATGATATTGTTATATAAAGCAATCTATTCTTTCATATCATACGATGACTTTTATTTAGGTCAGTTGATTAAATGTAATGTGTTCATTAAGAAGACAAAGTTGTCTTCTTTCTAGCGCTTTAACTCCTATTCTGTCTTAGTACTTTGAATAACAATTCTGCAATTCTTTTTCTTGGGGACTATTTAAGAGGTGCCATTAGTAATGGTGAGTTTTACAGTGCCTGTTGCAGTCTGTGGACTGATTGAGGAAGCAAAATCAGGTAGATGACAGGAAGTGGGAAAGTGGCTATAATAATGTTCTGAGCACAGCAGCATTAAGGAGAAGAAATAAATTGACAGTAAATTCTATGGAGGTCTCAAGGAAAAGTGGCAAAGGACAATACATGTAGAGTGGAAAACTAGCTGTTCATTCAATAGCAAAAGCAAAGGCAACATAGTATGTCCACATTTTACTCATTCACACAGTAGGGGGTGGAGGTAGGTTGAATATGACATTTCGTCTTTATCTACAATGCAAATATTAGTGACACATTTTGGGATAGAAAGATCAGAGTACTTTTTTTTTAAATTAAGACTAATTTTTTTACAGCAGTTTAACTTTCACAGCAAAGTTTGAGAGAAGGTACAGAGAGTTCCCATACACCTCCTGCCCCCACATACATAGCCTCCTCCATTAGCAACATCTCCCACTACAGTGGTACATTTGTTACAATTGATGAGTCTACATTAACACATCATAACACACAAATTCCATAGTTTATAATACAATTTACTAGGTGTTGTACATTCTATGGGTTTGGACAAATGTATAGTGGCATATTTTCATCATTATGATAACATACAGAGCATTTTTACTGCTCTAAAAATTTTCTGTGCTCAGCCTGTGCATCTTCCCACCCCAACCCTGGAAACCACTGATGTTTTTACTTTCTCCATAGTTTTGCCTTTTAAAGAATGTCCTGTTGTTGGCATCTTACAATATATAGCCTTTTCAGATTGATTTCTTTCACTTAGTAGTATATATTTAAGGTGACTTCATGTCTTTTCATGGTTTGAAAGCTAATTTTTTAGCATTAAATGATATTTCATTTTCTGGATATGCCACAGTTTATTTGTCCATTCACCTTCTGAAGGACACCTTGGATGATTCCAATTTCGGCAATTAAACATTCTTGTGCAGACTTTTGTGTGGACAGAAGTTTTCAATCCCTTCAGGTAAATACCAAGGTGTGTGATGACTGGAATGTATGGTAAGATTATATTTAGTTTTGTGAGAAACTGCCAAACTGTCTTCCAAAGTGATTGCACCATTATACATTGCCACCAGCAGTGAACTGTACAGTGAATGTACAACATGCATTCCTACCACCTATTCCTGTTGCTCCACATCTTTACCAGAATTTGGTGCATCAGAGTTCAGATTTTGGACATTCTGAAAAGTGTGTAGTCGTGTCTCACTGTTACTTTATTTTGCATTTCTTTGATAACATATGATGTTGAGAATTTTTTATATGATTATTTTCAATCTCTATATCTTCTTTGGTATGGTGTCTGTTAAGGTCTTTGGCTCATTTTTAAATTGGGATGTTTGTTTTCTTATAACTGAGGATTAACTGTCCTTTTTATATTTTGGTTAACAGCCCTTTATCAGGTGTATCTTTTCTCCCCGTCTGAGTCTTGTCTTCTAATTCTCTCGATATTATTTATTGCAGAGCAGAAGTTTAAATTTTTAATAAAGTCCAACTTATCCATTATTTCTTTCATGGGTTGTGTCTTTGGTATTATATCTGAAGAGTTGTGGCCATCATTTAGGTTTCTCCTATGTTATTTTCTAAAGTTTTACACTTTTGCATTTTACCTATGTATAGGTCTATGATTCATTTTGAGTTGATATTAGTGAAAGGTAAAGATCTATATTTAGATTCATTCTTTTGCATGTGGATGTCCAGTTCTTCCAGCACCAAATGTTGAAAAGACTGTCTTGGCACCATTGTATTGCCTTTGGTCAAATATCCATTGACTATATTTATGTGAGTTTATTTCTAGGCTATCTATTTGGTTCCATTGATCTATTGTCTATTTTTTCACCAATATCACATTATGTTGATTACTGCATCTTTACAGAGAAATCAAGTGTGGTCAGTCCTTCAACTTTTTCTTCTCCTTCAGTATTGTGTTGGACATTCTGTGTCTTTTGCCTCTCCATATACATTTTAGAATCAGTTTGTCCATACCTACAAAATAACTCCCTGGGATTTCAAATAAGATTGCATTGAACCTACAGATCAAGTTGGGAAGGACGGATATTTGATAATATTGAGTATTCCTATCCATGTACATGGAATGTCTCACCATTTATTTAGTTCTTATTTGACTTCATTCATCTGAGTTTGGTAGTGTTCCTCATATATACTATGTGCATTAAAAATGATTTAAACTTAAGTATTTCATTTGGGGGGGCACTAATATAAATTGTATTTATATTTGTTTTTAATTACAAATTCTACTGGTTGATTGGCGGTAGGAGGTATATAGGAAAGTGATTGACTTTTGTATATTAACCTTCTATTCTGCAACCTTGCTTTAATCACCTGTTAGTTGCAGGATGTGTTTTTTGTTGTTGTTGTTGATTCTTCAGACTTTCTAACACATGATCATGTCATCAGTGAATATAGAGTTTTATATCTTCCTTCCCAATATTTATTGATTTACTTTATGTATTTTTCTCCCCTTATTGCATTAGCTAGGACTTTCAATACAATGTTGAAAAGGAGTGATGAGAGGGGACAGATTTACCTTGTCCTTGATCTTAGTGGGAATGCTTCTAGTCTCTCATTCTTAATTATGATGTGAGCTATAGGTTTTTTATAGGTATTCTTTATCAAGTTGAGGAAATTCATCCTCTATTTCTAGATTAGTGATAATTTTTATCATGAATAGGTATTAGATCTCATCAAAAGTTTTTTTCTGAGTCTATCAATGTGATTATGTAATTTTTTCTTCTTTAGCCTATTAATGTGATGGATTATATTAATTGATTTTCAAATGTTGAACCAGACTTTCATACTGGAATAAATCCCAATTAGTTGTGGTGTCTAATTCTTTTTGTATACTGTTGAATTTGATTTGATGATATTTTATTGAGGATTTTTGCATCTATGTTAATGAGAAATATCTATGGTACTCTTCTCTTGTAACATCTTTTTCTGGCTTTGGTATTAGGGAAATGCTGGCCTCATAGAATGAGTTAGGAAGTGTTACCTCTGCTTCTATCCTCTGAAAGATATTGTAGAGGATTGGCATAATGTCTTCCTTAAATGTTTGGTAGAATTCACTGGTTAATCCATGTGGGCCTGGTCCTTTTTATTGGAAAGGTTATTAATTATTGATTCAATTTCATTAACAGATATAGGCCAATTCAAATTGTCTATTTTGTCTTCTGTGGGTTTTGGCAAATTGTATCTTTCAAGGAATTCATTGATTTCATCTAGGTTATCGAATTGTGGGAATAGAGTTGTCACATAATTCCTTTATTATTCCTTTCAATGGTCATAATAATGTCCCCTCTTTCATTTTTGATATAGTAATTTGTGTCCTTTCTCTTTTTTCTTATTTGCCTGGATAGATATGTATCAATTTTATGAATCTTCTCAAATAACCAACTTTTGGTTTCATTGATTTCTCTATTGAATTCCTATTTTGATTTCATTGATTTCTAATCTAATTCTTACAATTTATTTTCTTCTGCTTACTTTGGATTTAATTTGCTCTTTTACTAATTTTCTAAGATGGAAAATTAGATTATTGATTTTAGATGTTTCTTCTTTTCTAATATATGCATTAAATGTTATAAGTTTTCCACTAAGTACTTCTTTCACCACATTTCACACATTTGATACATTATATGTTAATTTTCATTAAGTTAAAAATAATTTAAAATGTTTCTTGAGATTTCTTCTTTGCCCCATGTGCTATTTAGAAGGGTGTTATTTAATTGCTATATGCATTTAGGGATTTTCCAGTTATCTTTCTGTTATTGATTTCTAGCTTAATTCCATTATGGTCTGAGAACAGATGTTGTATGATTTTTATTATTTTAAATTTTTGAATTTGTTTTATAGCCCAGAATGTGGTCTATCTTGATGAGTGTTACATGTGAAATTGAAAAGAATGTATATTCTACTCTTGTTGGACAAAGTAGTATATAGATATCAATTATATCCAGTTGATTGATGGTGTTGTTGAGTTCAGCTATGCCCCTACTGATTTTCCTCCTGCTTGATATGTCCATTTCTACAGAGAAGGGTTGATGACTCCAACTATGATGGTGGAGTCATATATTTCTCTTTGAAATTCTATTAGTCTTTGCCTCATGTAGTTTGGCATGCTATGTTTAGGTGCATATATATTAAGTGTACTTATATCTTCCTGTAGAACTGACCACCTTACTCTTATGCAATGCCTTTTTTTCTCATTGATAATTTTCCTTGCTTTGTGTCTGCCCTGTCTGAAATTAATATACCTACTCCTGCTTTATTTTGATAAATGTTACCAGGGTATATTTTCTCCACCTATTTACTTTGATCTATGTGTCTTTATATTTAAAGTGGGTTTCCTGTATACAACCTATAGTTGGGTATTGCTTTTTTATCCACTCTGACAATTGCTGTTTTTTAATTGTTTCATTTAGACGATTAATGTTTAAAGTAATCATTGATCTTGTTGAGTTAATATCTGCTATATTTGTTATTGTTTTCTATTTGTTGTTCCTGTTCTTTGTTCCTGTTTTTATCTCTACTCTTTTAAAGCCTTTTATAATTTTTTTTTTTTTCAGTACATGGGCCTCTCACTGTTGTGGCCTCTCCCGTTTCAGAGCACAGGCTCTGGACACGCAGGCTCAGCAGCCATGGCTCACGGGCATAGCCGCTCTGTGGCATGTGGGATTTTCCCAGACCAGGGCACGAACCCATGTCCCCTGCATCAGCAGGTGGACTCTCAACCACTGCGCCACCAAGGAAGCTCAGCCTTTTGTAGGTTTAATTGAGTATTTTATGATTCCTATTTCTCTCCTTTCTTAGCATATTAGTTATACTTATCTTTTTAGTGGTTGTCCTAGAGCTTGCAATATACATTTACAGCTAATGCCAGTCTACTTTCAAATAACCTTATACAATTTCATGGTAGGATGAGTAACTTATAATAACAATATTTCCTAATTCCTCCCTCCTGTCCCTTGTATCATCACTCTCATTCATTTCACTTATATTTAAGTACACATAAGCATATACAAGCATGCATAATTGAATACATTGTTGTCATTACTATTTTGAATGAAATGTTATCTGTTAGGTTAGTTAAAAATAAGAAAAATAAATGTTTTTATTTTACCTTAACTTATTCCTTCTTTGATGCTCTTCCTTACTTTATATAGCTCAGTTTCTGACCTATAATCTCCTTCTCTCTAAAGAACTTCTTTCAATATTTCTTTAAAAGAAGGTCTACTGGCAACAAATTGCCTAATTTTTTGTTTGTCTAAGAAACTATTTATTTCCCTTTCATTCTTAGAGGATAATTTCACAGACTACTGACTTCTAGGTTGGTGTGTTTTTTTCCTCTCAACACTTTAAATATTTCACTCAACTCTCTTCTTGCTTCCATGGTATAGTTCTTACCTTTTTACCTCTATAGGTATGCTGAGTTTTTCCTCAATTCCTTTCAGGGTTTTATCTTTACCTTTGATTTTCTGTTGTTTGAAAATAATATGCTGAGGTGTAGGTTATTTTTGCATTTGTCCTGTCTGGTGTTCTGTGAGCTTCCTGAATCAGTGATTGGTATCTGACATTAATTTAGGGGAATTCTCAGTCAGTAGTGGTTCAAATATTTCTTCTCTTCTTTCTCTCTTTCTTCTCCTTCTGGTGTGAGTATTATGAGTATGTTATATATTTTGTAGTTATCCCACAGTCCTTGGACATTCTGTTCTGTTTTATCATTGTTTGTTCTCTTTGCTTTTCAGTTTTGGAGGTTTCTCTTGAGACATTCTCAAGCTCAGATATTCTTTCCTCCATTATGTCAAGTCTACTAATAAGCATATCAAAGGTACTCTTCATTTATGTTGCAGTGTTTTTGATCTCAAGCATTTCTTTTTGGTTCTTTATTAGGATTTCCATAGTTCTGCTAATATTGCCTGCCTGTTCTTGCATGCTACTGTATCCATTAGAGTTCCTAGCATATTAATAATAGGTGTTTTAAATTCCCTGTCTGATAATTCCAACATCCTGATAAGCATCTAGTTATGATGCTTGCTATATTCCTTCAAAACATGTTTTTTTTAATCTTTTGGTATGCATTGTAATTTTTTTCTTGATAGCTGGACATAATACACTGGGTAAAAGGAACTGCTAGAAGTACACTTCAGTAATGTATTGGTGTGTGGGGGTAGATGAAGCATTCTTTAGTTCTATGATTAGGTCTCAGTCATTCAGTGAGCCTATGCTTCTGTACTGTAAACTTTACAAGAGTTTTTCAATTTTTTTCTCCTCAGTTAGGTGGCACATTAACATGGCTAGAGTGTGCTGGAGGTGGATATTTCCCTTCTGCTACATGTCAGGATACAGGTAGCCAGAATTGAGAGTTTCCCTTTCCTCAGTTAGTCTGTGACAATAACCCAGCAGATTAGGCTCTTATTATCTATTTTCCTCTGGGAGCAGGCATTGTTAATAAGAATAGAGTTTTCTGGTGTATTTCAAAATTGTTCTCTTTCCCCTCCTCCTGCCAGAAGTAAAGGGAGATTTTTCTCCAATGTTTAGTGTAGAGACCTGGTCAAGCTCATATAGGTAAATCTCATGCTATTGTAGGTGACCGCTTATGACTGAGCTGCCTTGGAAATTTTAGCTCTCTGACTTCTGAACACTGAATCCTCCAGGGATTCATCAATTACAGTTCAGATTTTCCTACCCCAGCATGAGTTCCTGTGGTTGTTTCCACTTCTTAGTCTTCTCTGGTAAATGGTGACTCCCTGTATTCACTTGTAGGTCTTTCCTATATTGAGGGTAGTGGTTTGGCCTGTGTCTTCCCTTGCCTTAGGGTCCAAGAATAATTGTTGATTTTTTAGTCTGTTAAGCTTATTTCTTGTAGTTAGGATGAAGTGGCGACTTCCAAGCTTCTTACAGGTGGAACCAGAAACCCAGCCAATGTACTCTTCACAGCCATTGTCTCTTCCATGAAAAGGCAATAGCATCACATTTTATTCTCCCCAATTCCATATATTTGCTTCTAAACTGTAGGGATTTTTGTGAAAATACATATATCTGTGTGCACATACATTTCTTATTGCCTTTGAGCAATAATGTCTCATTCTGATCACTTTTCCATGTTCTTATGAGAATGTTCCTCTTGAGTTTCATTCAGTCTTTCCAAGGAAACACCATACTCAAGGAGAAAAACACAGAAGCAAAAGAAATTTAAAAAATTAAAAAGCCATTTAGGTCTTTTTATGTTAGTCAAATAGAATTATATTTCTATTCCCAACCATAGTCAAAGTTATTTAAACAAAAATAGAAGCTCTAATTCTGGCACTACTATTGATGTTGAATTAAAGGATGTAATTTTTCCTGGGGAGTGATTCTTTTAAGGCCAAAAGTGAAAGATACATGAAATGTTTGGATATTTCTGATTGACTGATTCCTAAGTACATACCATTTTGAAGTGTGCTTTTCCCAGCACATAGGCTGTAATATAGATATTGGATATTATTACTCAGAGTGGGAACATATGATTAGAAACTGTATATTTGTTTAAGGATACTTATATTGATCATTCTTCTCAGGGATGGATAGATGATAGATAATGTGCATCATAAAATGACATGTTAATACTGTACACAATATTCTGTTTCTCTCTCTCTCTCTCTCTCACACACACACACACACGACTGTACATGTTCACACACACTAAATGCCCTTTAGTTATAAGACAGGTAGCTGATCCTGTAAGAAGAGAAGAGATGGTTCAATCATTCATTTAAAATTTTTATTTTATTTTTTTTATACAGCAGGTTCTTATTAGTTATCTATTTTATACATATTAGTGTATATATGTCAATCCCAATCTCCCAATTAATGCCACCACCACTACCCATCCCCCAGGTTCAGTCTTTTTAAATTATTTTTTTCCCTTTTCATATTATTTGGTTGCTAATAGTTGTTTTTCTAAATTTGTTCATTAAAGTTTGGTTACAAAGCCAAGTCCCTTTTCTGAAAAACCTAGTCATTCAATGAATTCAAAAGCAAGCATTGTTAAAGTATACCTGTTTTTTTTAGTAGGCATCTGGCTAATCTAAGTGGGTCCTCATCATAACACTTTTTCTGAATGAGCTTATGGTTTCTCTCCTATGTGAAGTGTCTAGGCTTGTTGTACTCTTCAGGGTGTGGAATCTAATAGGAAACTATTAGGATCAAAAAGATCTGGCCTTAAATATGGTGTTCTGATTCAGTAGCTGTGTGATATCAGATAAGCCACAAAACCTCTCTGAGATGTCTTCTCAGCTGTGAAATATATTAACTTACAAGATTGTTATGAGGATGGAGTAAGATAAGAATGTGGAAGTAGGTTGTAAACAAAATGATATACAAATATGAAATATTAGTTTTTCTCAGTTACATTGAGACATGGGATTAGTCTCTTGAGTTATATGTTTTTGAAATCTTATTAAAAATGTGATCAATTTTTCAATTTCTATTTATTGTTAACTTATTTGTTTTACTGAGGACCATCATGCTTTATTTCTCAGCAGCCTTGTTTATTCAGTGTATAAATTTAGGTTTCTATACTCTGGAAGAAAGATCTTATATATAATGAAAAGATGATCTTATTTACATGCAAAATTTCTACTATCATCTCTGTCACTCCTTCCTGCTTTGAAGATTCAGAAACATCTACTGAAACTTAGTTAGGATTTTATAGCTATGATCTAACATAATTTTTTCTTTATGTTTTGTTAAATGATTATGAGGTCAGGTTCAAAGAAACAGGTAGGTTTTAAAAGAGTAAGTTATCCATTCATTTCCAATTTGGTGGTAAGACTAAGGTGATTATAGAAAATGGCACAAAAGTAAGAGTTTGTATTATGCAGAACAGCAGCATTAATATATTGATAGAGACACGTTGTACATGCAAACCCTTTGCAATTATTTATTAAATCATTCAGTCTTTGTGGAAGTAGAGCAAGGCTGTCAAACCTGTTTTCTAGGTAATAACTTGTATCACAGGTAAGGTTCAAAACAGTGATGATAGAAATCTAAAATTTTTGCTTCTGATGATTTTTTCCTTGGCTGTATTTTCTACCCTTTTTCCATTTAGTGATAAAATAATTCTCAGTGTTTCTGATGGCAAAAACCAAAACCAGTATCAGTAACTAAAGGACGTAATGCAGAAGTTCTGACTGAAGTGCAGTAAATATTTTATTAGTAGAATATTGATCTCACTGCTCCCGATTTTGGAAGGTATGTAAAGTGAGTCATGTGTTGGCTAGGTTTTGAAGCATAGCATTTCCTTAATTATTACAAAGCAAGATGTTAACAAAAAAGAATTGAAGAAAGCATCAATTATTGATGTTTTATTTTAGAGATGGCCTCTCAATAAGCATTTTCTTCCTGTGCTATGTGTCAGGATGATAGTGTGCAGGTGTACAGCTGTGGTGGGTATTCCAAAGCATGAACATGGTGGTGAAGACATTCAGGTAGTTGAGATTGATTTCTGCATTTGTGCAGCTTCAGAGGCCTGAGATGGCTGCTGTTGTTGTTCAGGGCACTGGTTGGGGAGGCAGGGAGGGAGTTAGAGGGATTCAGGTGGCTGACATTCACAAAGGTGAATACATGGGTGAAAACCGGTGGAATCTGTAGGGTTTCTGCAGAAGTTGTGCCAGAAGTTGGTTTCATCAGTGGTGAAATCTCCTGAGTTTGTCTGCAGAGCTGGTCTATATGAACTGCAATTATTTCTATTGCATGGCTGCATTCATAGCTTCTGCTTTTCTTCCTTGTTTCTAACCATTTCTGTATGTCTCAGCTTTGCCTGTCTGGATGGGGTAAATCCAAAGTGGGACTTTGTGCCATACCTTGAAAGTCTAGAAAAGCTGGTTGCTCACTCCACTTAAGACAGTTGGTTTAAAGTCAACGAGTAAGTCCAAAGTCTGTACCATTTGGGGACGATTTCTATTAATTTCTTGTGCATTTTCTTTTTCTTTTTTTCCTTTTAATGGGCTGTATTTTCTTGTTTCTTTGCATGTCTAATAATATTTGTTGAAGACTGGTCATTTTGAATATTATAACTTGGCTATTCTGTAAATCATATTCTCTCTACTTCCTAGGATTTTTAAAAATTTGCTTTACATCATAGCTATTTGTTTGTTTAGTGACTTTTCTAAACTATTTATGTATAAACACTTTTGTCAATACATTGTGTGGTCTCTGAAATCTATGTTCTTTTAGTTTAGTGATATGGAAGTACTTTGACAGAGATTTCCTTAAATGCCTGGAGCCTCAAAAAATTAACAAGAAAAAATATTACATACTCTCCAGATGTTGAAGATTGACTGTGTTTTGCACTCTGATTCTTACCTAGGCTGTTTACCACTATGCCTTAGCCTTCCCTTCCCACATTGAACCAAAAGATTAGCCAGATATGAAAGCTTATGGGCATCTCAGGTTTTTCCTGAACATGTGTCCTATCCTGGGCATGCATGTAGTTTGCCAGAGTCCATGGTATATGTGAGGGATTTTCAAAGTTCTGATTCTGCATTGTACTTCAATCCCCATCATTTGACCTTTTTGTTTTGTCTTATTTTGTTTTGCCCCAGATAGCAGTAGCTTTTTCATTTTTCATTTAATGTTTGATAGAAATGTCCTTCATACAGCTGCTTCTCCACCATATTCTAACTCTGAGTTTAACAAAACAAAAGCATGTCCCTCGTGTCAATATTTAAGGAAACCCATAGACAGCTCACAACAGATTAACACAATTCCTTGGAAACAAGGTCTGCTCTGCTTCCTCTGGAATCAGGTGCCACAGTAGGCATGTGGGCTGCTATTTCCAAGACCATTGCCATACTGCAGTGGGCTTTTGAACAAGGATAAGGTAAACCACACAGAGATATACTACTGTGTTTCAGTGGAATTTTTCCTGATTAAGAATTCATTTAGTTGCTTCAAACCTTTGACTATCTTTCCAGAGTTTTGATAATATTGATTCTGACATTTTTTGTCAGGTATTCCAGTGTTTTCACGGGTGTGACTTGATAAATTTTTGATGATATTTTTATTATTATTTTACAAATTACATTATTCAATGAATAGAACACAATTTTCCCTGATGATTTCATTGTAATTAAGTACATTCTATACATATAATGAACATCCAACTTTGACTTTACATAACCCATAAAATTTATTCTTGAAAAGTTACATGTAGATGATCAACTTACATTCAATTTTATTTTCTTGGCTTTTGTTACAATTTCAGATATGTATAATTTTGGGGGAAACTGCTTAATGCAAGATATATAAAAATTATACTTCAATATTTCTATTCACCTCAGGGAACATTTTGATTTCAAGCATGCAGCCTATGTACATTTAATTTGACAATATAACCCCTGGAAAAAGTCAAAGGAACAGTCAATCTATGTGCTCTTTCCATCTGATCATGAAGCATATATATATTTAAATGTGCTGCAAATCTAATTCTCACTTTGTGGAAAGTCCTTACTGTGCCATTGGCTAGGTAGATGAATTTTCTGCTATAATCTAGGGTAAGCTAATTCAGCATTATCTTGCTACAGTTATTTTTTAAATACTTCTTTTGACATTTTTTGATATGTCAACTTGGTAAGGGTATATTTGCCAGTTATTCAATCAACTTAATGTAGATGTTGCCATGAAAGTATTTTGCAGACTTAGTTAAACCCTTTAATCAGTTGACTTTAACTAAGGAAGATTATCCTGCATATTATGGGTAACTTGAATCAATAATTTGAAGGACCTTAAAATCAAGGCTGAAAGTTCCCCCCAAAAAAGAGGTAAAATTTTGGCTGTGGAAAAGCAGCTTTGGATTTTGCCTATGATTTCTAGCTTGCCAGTGATCTTCCTTTCCTCCTGCCTTGTTCTATGGAATGTGGACTCTTAGTCAGCCCATATAATGCTTAAGCCAATTGCTTGTACTAAATCTCTTGATAGGTAGTTAGATACAGATATAGATACAGATTAAAATACAAATATAGATATAGACATCTTGTACTGCTCTTGTTAAATACTGACAAATATAGATTTTAGTACTGGAAGTATGGTGCTGCTTTAACAAATACCTAAAGATGTGGAAATGGCTTTAGGATTGGGTAGTGAGCAGAGGCTGAAATAAAGGAGCATGATATAAAAGATTTAGATTAGATAACCTTGAACATACCATTGATAGAAAAATAGACTTGGAGACAACACTAGTGATGGCTCAGAAGAAAGTTATGAGAATATAATTGGAAACTTGAGGAAGAGGATCCTCATTATGCACTGGCAAATAACTTAGTGAAATTGTTTCCCACAGTTGTGTGGAAAAAAAAATTGTAACTGATGGGTTTGTCATTTAGCTAACATTTCCAAGCAAAGTATTTAAAGTATGATCTGGTTTGTTCTTGTTGCTTGTAGTAAAATGGAAGAGGAGAAACAAATTCAGACAAGAATTGTTAAACAAAATGGAGCTACGACTTGATAATTTGGGAAATTCTGAGACTAACAATATGGTAAAAAGTTATGAATATTAATAAATTCACTGTTAGGAAAGTGTTCCCTAGAGAAAAGTCTGAGGGTGGGTCTACAAGCTTTTCATGAAATCTCAGAAATATCAAAACATCAGAGTATGCAACCATACAAAAGGCTCTCTGAAGAGATTAATGGTATGCCTCATAGATCTTCTCAAACCAAAGGGCCTATAGGAAGCTGAAGGGTGTTGTCACTCAACCATCTCAGCGGAAACCAAATATAGAAAAGTGTCAATCTCAGAAATATCTATGGAGGAGGCTTTGGAGTAATGGAGTGAATGTGTGTGACAAACGTGGGACACCCACAAAATTCTTGATAATTTTACATCACAGAAATACTCCAGCTTGGACTGAAAGGTACATAGCGACTGAAAAATGAGAAAAGGCCGCTGAATTTCAAAAATTCAACTGAAAGGAAAGAAGCAAAGCTGTAAACACATGCTACCTTTTATGATAAGGATGACTCTCAGAGGGCCAAGAAATACAGAAGATCTTTCCAAGGCCTTGAAACCTAAAAGAATTTGCACAGTTGAATTTCAAAGTGGTTTTGGACCAGTGACTTCACTTTACCCTCTGTTTCTCCCCTGTTCAAACCTTTAATCAGAATATCTATAACTCTATTCCTATGTATGTCCCAACTTTGCATTTTAAGACTGATGACTTGTTTTAGTTTCACAGGTTCAAGGATAGAGAGTAATTGTGCACAGGATGAATAAATAGTTAATATAGATTACTTAAGTGATGATATTTGAGTCTTTTGAACTGATGAGATTTATATGAGATTCTGGACTTTTCTCTTTTGCTATTATGTAAGCTTCGGTGCACAACGTTATAATTTGGCATCTGTATACACTACAAAGTGATTACCGCCAAAAGTCTAGTTATCATCAATCTCCATATAATTGACTACCTTCACACATTTTGCCCACATCCCAGCATGCTTCTCCTCTAGTAACCATCAATCTGTTCTCTGTATCTATGACTTTGTTTTTGTTTGTTAACTTGTTTTGTTTTAGATCCCACATATAAATAAAATTGTGCAGTATTTGTGTTTTTCCTCATGACATTTCACTCAGCATAATACCCTCTAGATCCATCCATGTTGTCACAAATGACAAGGTTTCCTCACGTTTTATGGCTAAGTGGTATTCCATTGTGTACATATACCACATCTTCTTCACCCATTCATCGACTGATGGACACTTAGGTTGTTTCCATATCTTGGCTATCATAAATAATGCTGTAATGAACATAGGGATGCATATATGTTTCATAATTAGTGTTTTTTCCCCTACAGATAAATACCCAGAAGTGGAATAGCTGGATTGTATGGTAGTTCTAGTCTTAATTTTTTGAGAAACTTACATACTGTTTTCCAAAGTGTCTCCACCAGCTTACAAACCCACCAATGGTGTATGAGGGTTCCCTTTCCTGCCCATTCTTTCCAACACTTGTTATTTCTTATCTTTTTGATAATAGTCATTCTGACAGGTGTGAGGTGATATCTCATTGCGGTTTTGATTTGCATTTCCCTAATAATTAATGATGTTGAACATCTTTTCATGTGTCTGTTGGCCATCTGTATGTCTCCTTTGGCAAAAATGTCTATTCAGATGCTCTCCCGAATTTTAATTGGGTTATTTTGTTGTTGCTGCTGAGTTGTATGAGTTCTTTATATACTTTGGATATTAACCCCTTAACAGATACATGATTTGCAAATATCTTCACCTATTCAGTAGGTTGCCTTTTCATTTTGATGATGGTTTTCTTCGCTGTGCAAAACCTTTTTTAGTTTGATGTGGTACCATTTGATTATTTTTGCTTTTGTTTCCCTTGCTTTTGAAGTCAGATCCACAAGAACATTTGTTAAGACTGATGCAAATGAGGTTACAGCTTATGTTTTCTTCTATGAATTTTATGGCATCAGGTCTTACATTCAAGTCTTTAGTTCATTTTGAGATAATTTTTGTGCATGGTGTAAGATAGTGGTTTAGTTTCATTCTTTTGCATGTGGCTGTTCAGTTTTCCCAACATCATTTATTGAAAAAACAGTTCTCTCTACACTATATGTTTTTTTTCTTTCTCCTTAGTCATAAATTAATTGATCTTATAAGAGCGGGTTTATTTCTGGGCTCTCAATTCTGTTCCAACGATTTATGTGTCTGTTTTTTATGCCAGTACTCTACTGTTTTGATTACTATAGCTTTGTATCATAGCTTGAAATCAAGGAGTATGATATGTCCAGTTTATTTTTCTTTCTCAAGATTGTTTTGGCTATTCAGTATCTTTTGTCATTTCATATAAGTTTTAGAATTATTTGTTCTAGTTCTATTAAATATGCCATTGGAATTTTTATAGGAATTTCATTAAATTTGTAGATTGCTTTGGGAAGTATGGACATTTTAACAATATTGATTCTTCTGACTGATGAGCACAGAATATCATTCCATTTATTTGTGTCTTCTACAATTTCTTTTATCAGTGTCTTATAGCTTTTAGCATATAGGTCTTTCACCTCTTTGGTTACATTTATTCCTTGGTATTTTATTCTTTTTGCTGCAGCTGTAAATGGGATTGCTTTCTTAATTTCTCTTTCTGATAGTTCAATATTAGTGTATAGAACTCCACAAATTTATATATTGGTTTTGTATCCTGTGACCTTACTGAATTCATTTATTAGCTTTAACAGTTTTCTTGGTGGAGTCTTTAGGGTTTTCTAACTCTGATGTCATGTCATCTGCAAATAGTGACAGTTTACTTCTTCCTTTCTGCCTTGAATACCTTTTATTTCCTTTTCTTGACTAATTGCTGTGGCTAGGACTTCCAAAACTGTGTTAAATAGAAGTGATGGCAGTGGGCATCCTTGTCTTGTTCCTGTTTTGAGAGGAAAAGCTTTAAGCTTTTCACCATTGAGAATGATGTTTCTTATGGGCTTGACATATTTGACCTTTATTATGTTTAGGTATGTTCTCTCTATACCCACTTTGTTGAGAATACTTATCATAAATCGATGTTGAATTTTATCTAATAATTTTTCTGCATCTATTGAGATGATCATATAATTTTTATCCTTCGTTTTGTTAATGTTCTGTATCATGTTGATTGATCTGAAGATGTTGAATCATCCCAGCATCTTCAGAATAAATCCCACTTGATTATGATGAATGATACTTTTAATATATCTTTTAAATTATTTGCTAATATTTTATTGATGATTTTTGCATGTATGTACATCAGAGATATTGGCCTGTGGTTTTCTTCATTTCTGCTGTCCTTGTCTGGTTTTGATATCAGTGTTATGCTGTCCTCATACAATGAGTTTGGAAAGGTTCACTCCTCTTTAATTTTCTGGAAGAGTTTAGGAAGAATAGGTATAAATCTTGAATATTTGGAAGAATTCACCTGTAAGGCCTGGTCCTGGTCTTTTGTTTGTTGGGATATTTTTGGTTAATAATTTAATATCTCTACTAGTAAGTGATTTATTCAAGTTTTCTATTTCTTGGTAGATTGTATGTTTTTAAGAATTTGTTTGTTTCTTTCATGTTGTCCAATTTGTTGATGTACAATTGTTCATAGTATTTTCTTATGATTCTTTGTATTTCGGTGGTATCAGTTGGAACTTCTTCTCCCTCTTTTTTATTTGTTTGAGCCCTCTCACTTTTTTTTCTTAGTTAGTCTAGCTAAAGAGCTAAAAACTTGTATATTTTGTTTATATTCTCAAATAACTGGCTTTTAATTTTACTGATATTTCTATTTTCTTATTAATCTCTATTTCATTTATTTAAGTTCTGATCTTAATTATTTCCTTCCTTCTACTAACATTGGTATTCATTTGTTCTTCTTTTTCTAGTTTCCTTAGGTGTGCAGTTAGATTGTTTGAGATTTTTCTCATTTCTTGAAGTAGGCCTGTATTACTATGAACTTCCCTTTTAGAATTGCTTTTGCCACACCCCATAGATTTTGGTATGTCATATTTCTGTTTTCATTTCTCTATGTATTTTTTTATTTCTCCTTTGATTTCTTCAATGACCCTTTAGTTTTTCAGTAACATATTGTTTAATCTCCATATTTTGTGTTTTTCCCATTTTTCTCTTATAATTGACTTCTAGTTTCATACCACTGTGGTTGGAAAAGGTACCTGAGATATTTCAATATTCTTGAATTTACTGAGACTTGTTTCATGGCTTAACAGGTGATCTATCCTGGATAATGTTCCATGTGCATTTGAGAAGAATATGAATTCTGCTATTTTTGGATGGAGTATTCTATATAAGTCTATTAACTCTATCTAGTCTAATATGTTGGTTAAAGCTGATGTTTTTGTATTGATTTTCTATCTAGATAATCTATCCATTGCTGTGAGTGGAGTTTTAAAGACCCCTACTCTTACTGTATTGCTTTGAATTTATCTCTTTAGGTTCATTTATATTGATATTTGCTTTATATATTTTGATGTTCCTACATTGAGTGCATGTATATTTATAAAAATCATAACTTCTTGCTGGATTGACCTTTTTATCATTATGTAGTGCCCGTGTTTGTCTTTTTTTTAAAAAAAGGATCTGTATTGGAGTATAATTGCTTTACAATGGTGTGTTATTTTCTCAGAGGCACAGGCCTGACACCTGGCCAGAGCACCAAGGCCCTGTCAGCCACATGGCTCAGAAGAAAAAAGAGAAGAAAGAAAGAAAGAAAGAAAGAAGAAGAAATAAAAATTATTAAAATAAAAAATAATTTAACATTTATTAAAAATAAAAAAATAAAAAGTAATTTAAAAAGAAAGAAAAAGAGAGCAAACAAACCAAAAAACAAATCCACCAGTGATAACCAGTGCTAAAAACTATACTAAAAAAAAAAAAAAACCGACAGAGAGAACCCTAGGACAAATGGTAATATCAAAGCTATACACACAAAATCACACAAAGAAGCATACACATACACACTAACAAAAGGAGAAAAAGGAAATATATATATATATATATATATATTGGGGGGAAGTCTGTGGTCTTCTGCCAGTGTTCAGTAGGTGTTCTTTAGGAGTTGTTCCACATGTAGATGTATTTCTGATATATTCATGGGGAGGAAGGTGATCACCACATCTTACTCGTCTACCATTTTGAAGGTCTCTCCCTTCTTTGTCTTTTATTAGTCTTTGTTTGAAAATCTTTTTTGTCTGATATGAGTATAGCTACACCAGCTTTCTTTTTATTTCCATTTGCATGGAATATCTTTTTCCATCCCTTTGCAGTTAGTCTGTGTGTAACCTTACTTCTATAATGAGTCTCTTTTTTTTTTTAATACATTCAGGCACTCCATGTCTTTTGATTGGCAAATTAAGTCCATTTGTATTTAAAGTAATTATTGGTATGTATGTACTTATTCTCATTATGTTAATTGTTTCTGGCTGATTTTGCAGTTCACCTCTATTACTTTCTTCTTCTCTCTCTTCTCTTGTGGTTCTCAGGCTCTTTAAAATTATTATGTTTAAATTCCTTTCTCATTTTCATTTGTATTTACTACATGTTTTTTCTTTGTGTTTACCATGAGGTTCACATATAATCTCCTATGTAAATGGCAGTCTCTTTTAAGTTGAGGTCAACTTAACTTTGAACACATTCCCAAATTTAACATTTTTACTCCCCCTCTCCATGCTTTACATTTTTGTGACAAGTTTTACATCTTTTTATATAGTTTATGCTTTCCCTAAATAAATATTTTAATTTCAGTTAGTTTTACTACTTTTGTTTTTTAACTTTCATACTTGCTTTATAACTGAATGATCCACTACCTTTGTTATATATTTACCTTTTCCAGTGAAATTTTTTGCTTTTGTATGTCTTCTTATTATTAATTAGTGGCTTTTCTTTTTAGCTTAGATAAGTATCTTTAAAATTTCTTGTAAGGCTGGTTTAATCATGAAGAACTCCTTTATCTTTTACTTATCTATAAAACTCTTATTTAATCTCTCCTTAAATTCTGAATGATAATCTTGCTGGGTAGAGAGTTCTTGGATGAATTTTTTTTCCCTTTCATTGCTTTTAATATGTTGTGCCACTCCCTTTTGTCCTGTAAAGTTTCTCCTGAAAAATCTACTAATAGCTTTATGTGGTTTCCCTTATACTTATACCCTTATATGTGATAAGTTGTTTTTCTTTTACTGCTTTTCAGATTCTCTGTTTATCCTTAACTTTTACCATTTTAATTAAATATAATATGTCTTGGCATGATTCTCTTCAGGTTCATCTGGACTTCCTGGACCTGTATGTCTGTTTCCTTCCCCAGATTAGGAAAGTTTTTAGCCATTATTTCTTCAAATAATTTTTCTGGCCCTTTCTCTCTCTTTTCTTCTTGGATCCCTATAATGTGAATGTATTCTTCTTCTTGATGTTGTACCAGAGGTCCCTTAAGATATCTTCTTACATTTTAATTATTTTTTCATTTTATCACTCTGTCTGGATAATTTCCATTGCTCTGTCTTCCAGTTCACTGATGTGTTTTTCTGCTTCATCAAGTCTGTTGTTGAACAACAAATCAAGTGTATTTCTTCAGTTCAATTATAACTTCCATTTGTTATTTTCTTATTTTTCTTTTTGTTAAAGTTATCATTGTGTTCATCCCTTCTTCTCCCAAGTTCAGTGGGCCTCTTTACAACCATTACTTTGAATTACTCATTAAGTGGGCTGCTTATATCCATTTCATTAAGGTCTCTTTTCCTGGGAATTTGTCTTGTTCTTTGGTTTGGAACATATTTCTCTGTCTCTTCATTTTGCCTGACTCTGTCTATGTATATTTAGCTAAACATCTATCTGTCTTAGACTTCAAGGAGTGTTCTTGTGTAGGAGATGATTTGTGGGGCCTAGAAGCATAACCTTATTTGGCCACCAGACACAGGTAATCAAGGGGTGTCCCTTGTTTGGGCTGCATGCACCCACTGGCTGTGGTGAGGCTGTGGATGTTGCACAGGGATGTCAGGGTATGATACACTTGCCCAACTCTGTTGTGGCACAACTGATGTAGCATGGGGTAGATGGGGATCAGGGTGTTTCCCAGCCTGGTTTCAGCATGGCTGTTCTGTGGGGAGGCAGGGCATGGCACAATTGCCTGGCTTGGTTGTCGCACAGCTGCTGCTTTAGGATGGGTAGGGCTAAGAGCACTCTCATGAACTTGTTGCAGTGCAGCTTCTGTGCAGGGAGGGTGGGGTGCAGTGTGCTCATACAACCTGGTTTCTGAAGGTGGTGGGCAGGGGCTCAGGTTGCTCATCTGTTCTGGTTACTGTGCAGCTTCTGTGCAAGGAAAGCATGGCATAGTGTGCTTGCCCAGCCCAGTTGTGGTGCTGCTGCTATGCGGAATGGGTGAGGACTCCAGGGACCTTCCTATGCCAATTTTGGCATGGCTGTTGTGTGGGGACAGTGGGGCACACTGTGCTTGCCTGGCCTGGTTGTGGCATGGTTACTGCACAAGGTAAGTGGGGTCTCTGGGTGCTTGCCTAACCAGGTTGTGGTGTGGAGTGGGCAGGAGCACATTAAATAGTGTTAGTAGGTTAGTGGGAGGGCACCAAAAATGGTGCTGTCCAGCTCCACCAGGAAATTATAATAAGATGTAAATATGGTGCCCACCAGTGCTTCCATCCCTGGAGAAAGTCGAGAAAGTTCCAGGAGGCTCCTGCTTCTCCAACTTTAAGTTCAGTAAGTGAGTCTCCCTCACTTATGGTCTAGGTGCTTTCAAACTGTTGCTTTAGCTCTGGATCTCAGGGTGAATGGGTCTGTGCATGAGCCCTTTAAAAGCAGGTTCTATGTTCCTTATGGTTCAGTGGTTCTCCTGGACTCAATCCCCACTGATTTTCTAAACCAGAAAATTTGGGGTCTCTATTTCTATTGCCAGATCCAAGGGTCAGTGTGTCTCGTGTGGGGTTCAATCACTTCGCTCCTGGAGGGAAAGTTTTGTATTTTGGGGGATCCCTCCTTATTTTGGGTCATTGCTTTTGGGGGAGGGGTTGCTGGGTGAGACAATGTCTATGTCTCTCCTACCCATTGAAATGTATCTCTTTTATCTTTTGTTATGGAGGTGCTATTCATCTAGTCATCAGATCCTTTTCAGAGGAAAATTATTCCATATGTAGCTGTAAATTTGTTGTGTCCATGGTGTGAGGTGAGTTCATGGTCTTCCTACATTGCCATCTTGAACCTCTCCTCTGGGATTCTGGGCTTTGAGTTGATGCTCTAATGAGATCAGACATTTGGGGATCTTAGGATGTGATGACTGTATTTCACTTTCGGTAAAAATGTGAACATTTGGAGGCCAGAAGGAAGACTATGGTAGGCAGAATGATCTCCCAAAGATGTCTGTGCTCTAACCCCTGAAATCTCTAAATCTGTTATGTTCCATTGAAAAAGGGACTTTGCAGATATTCTCTGAGGTTTCAGACCTTAAAATAGGGAGATTATCCTGGATTATCCAGGTGGGTCCACTCTAATGATATAAGTAAGATATTCGAAGCACAGAAATTTCTCTGGCTGGAGTGAGAGATATGACAGACTCCTGAGTAAGAGGGATTTGACTCCCTGTTGCTAGAGAGAGCACATGGAATACTTGGGAATGAATGTGAACAACCTCTAGGAGCAAAACTGACCCACAACTATCAGTTTACAAGTAAACAGGTTCAGTTCTACAGCCAAAAGGAACTGAATTCTGCCAACAGCCTGCATGATCCTGGAAGCTCATTTTTCCCCACATCCTTCCAAAAGGAACATAGACTTATCAATACCTTGATTTCAGCATGGTGAGACTCTGAGCTAAGGACCTATGTTCACTCACCCAGGCTTCTGACATACAGAAACTTTAAGATAATAAATTTGTTTTGTTTTAAGCTCTTATTATTTTAGTAATTTGTTATGGCAGTAAAAGAAAACTAATACACTTTGTGTAAGTCACCACTTTCCAAAGTGTGGTCTGTGGAGCCCTGGGTGTTACTGAGATTATTTCAGGGCTCTGCAAGGTCAAAATTATTTTCATAATAATATTAAGAAACTATTTCATGTTTTACTTTCTACTGGGTTGACATTTGCACTGATAGTGCGAAAGTAATGTTGAGTATAACTCTTGGTGCCTTAGGCAGTGACATCAAAGGGTATATGAACACACAGGGAAAATCAAAAACAAAAACAACAAATAGTTTCACTTAAGAATTTCATTGAATAAGAAGTAAAAATAAAGCAGAAACTAACACACCATTGTAAAGCAATTATACTCCCATAAAGATGTTAAAAAAAGAAGTAAAAATTATTCATTAAAAAAACTTGACCCTAGAATACATTTCTTTTTAATATTCTGTGTGACAAAATTAGAAGTTTGTAAAACCACTAGTTTTCAATAATGAAATTAGATAGTTGTTTTGATGAAAAGTAATTATGCAATTGTTATTGTTACGTACTTAACTAGTGACATTCTCAAGGATCACTATTTTTCCTTAAGCAACTGACAGAAAAACTATGCTTATTCAAACATGCAAATTTGACAGACATTTTGTTAAAAATGGACAAAATAAACCTGTGGTTTTAAGGAAAGCAAATTAAATTATTTTTTCCAATGCTAAAATTTGAGCTTTCAGGTGGAAATTAGAATTTTGAAAGATATATCCACCACTGTGAGATTAAAAGCTTCTCAATATCTAAAGAATTTTCTTATGATATTGGTGAAGGAGCTCCTGAATGTGACTTTTTTGATGTCGTATAATGATGTGCCAACATTTGGATGTTCTGCATAACTCATTGAACTACTATTTTCCAAATGAACAATGCATGATATTGCCAAATAGTGAATGGGTGAAATATCCATTTATATAGCAAAAATAGGCTAATCGATTTTAATGTTTACCATGTGGTCTGATTCCACATTGTCAGGATCCTTTAAGAAACTACCACTTGGGAAGTTTTGCTGTAATATCAAAGGTGGATATTCATAATTATCTGAAAAGTGTTATCAAAATGCTCCTTTCTTTTTCAAATAAAAATCTCTATGAGGTCATATTTTCTACATGTGCTTCAAACAAGGTAGCTAATCTAACAGAATGAATGAAGAAACAAGTGTAAGATTCTAGCTAAAATTATTAAGACAGACAAAGACTTTGGCAAAATATTTTTATAATGATAAAGATATTTTTTATAAAACATGTACTTTATAAATTCAGTAATGGGGTTATTATTACTTTAAATGAACTAATATATGCATTTTTAATTTGGAATTTTAATTTCTAATATTGCATATATCAATAAATGTATGCTATGTAAACAAAAGCACATTGAGGTATCAGTAATTTTAAGATTGTAAATCGGTCCCAGACTAAAAAGTATGAGAATTACTGGTGAAGACTACAAACTGGGTGCTCCAGTTTCAATCCTAATTAGGATTAAACTAAATACCCTACTCAGGAAGCCATTGGTGAATACTTAGATAAATATTTGTATGTGTTAAATGACTGCACAAAAGTTTTTAAAATCTCTTAGGTACTGTGGAGCCAGCTTCTTTACTTTCTTTAAGATTTCCTTCTGGGTTGTACTTGTAAAAAGTGAACATTAAAGACACCCAGATTTTTTTTCTTTTTTGGCTTTTATTTATTTATTTATTTTTAACAACTTTATTGGAGTATAATTGCTTTACAATGTTTTGTTAGTTTCTGCTGTATAACAAAATAAATCAGCTATATGTATACATACATATCCATATCCCTCCATCTTGCGTCTCCCTCCCACCCTCCCTATCACACCCCTCTAGAGCTAATCTCCCAGTGTGAGGCAACTGCTTCCACTAGCTATCTATTTTACATTTGGTAGTGTAAATATGTAAATGCTACTCTCTCAGTTCATGTTCCTAAGTCTATTCTCTACATCTGCATCTTTATTCCTGTCCTGGCCCTAGGTTCTTCAGAACCAATTTTTTTTTAAGATTCCATATATATGTGTTAGCATATGGTATTTGTTTTTCTTTTTATGAGTTATTTCACTCTGTATGACAGACTCTACGTCCATCCACCTCACTACAAATAACTCAATTTTGTTTCTTTTCATGGCTGAGTAATATTCCATTGTATATATGTACCATATCTCCTTTATCGATTTACCTGTCAATGGACACTTTGGTTGCTTCCATGTCCTGGCTATTGTAAATAATGCTGCAATGAACATTTTGGTACATCTATTTTAAATTATGGTTTCCTCAGTGTATATGCTCAGTAGTGGGATTGCTGGGTCATATGGTAGTTCTATTTTTATTTTTTTAAGAATTCTCCATACTGTTCTCCATAGTGTTGTATCAATTTACATTCCAACAACAGTGCAAGAGGGTTCCCTTTTATCCATACCCCCTCCAGCACTTACTGTTTGTAGATTTTTTGAGGATGGCCATTCTGACCGGTGTGAGGTGATACCTCATTTCAGTTTTGAATTACATTTCCCTAATGATTAGTGATGTTGAGCATACTTTCTTGTGTTTGTTGGCAATATGCCTATATTCTTTGGAGAAATGCCTATTTAGGTCTTCTGCCAATTTTTGGAATTGGGCTGTTTGTTTATTTGACATTGAGCAGCATGGGCTGCCTGTATATTTTGGAGATTAATCTTTTGTCGGTTGCTTCATTAGAAAATATTTTCTCCCAGTCTGAGGATTGTCTTTTCATCTTGTTTATGGTTCCCTTTCCATTGCAAAAGCTTTTAAGTTTCATTAGGTCTCATTTTTTTTTATTTTGGTTTTTATTTCCATTTTTCTAAGACGTGGGTCAAAAAGGATCTTGCTGTTATGTATGTCTTAGAGTGGTCTACCTATGTTTTCCTCTAAGAGTTTTATAGTGTCTGGCCTTACATTAAGGTCTTTAATGCATTTTTAGTCTATTTATGTGTATGGTGTTAGGGAGTGTTCTAATATCATTCTTTTACCTATAGCTGCCCAGTTTTTCCAGCACCACTTATTTAAGAGGCTGTCTTTTCTCCATTATATATTCTTGCCTCTTTTATCAAAGATAAGGTGACCATATGTGCATGGGTTTATCTCTGGACTTTCTATCCTGTTACATTGACCTATATTTCTGTTTTGGTGCCAGTACCATACTGTCTTGATTACTGTAGCATAGTCTGAAGTCAGGGAGTCTGATTCCTCCAGCTCCATTTTTCTTTCTCAAGATTGCTTTGGTTATTCGGGATCTGTTGTGTTTCCATACAAATTATGAAATACTTTGCTGTAGTTCTGTGAAAAATGCCACTAGTAGTTTGATAGGGATTGCATTGAATCTGTAGATTGCTTTGGGTCGTAGAGTCATTTTCACATTGTTGATTGTTTCAATCCAAAAACATGGTAAACCTCTCCATCTGTTTGTATCATCTTTAATTACTTTCAGCAGTGTCCTATAGTTTTCTGCATACAGGTCTTTTGTTTCCTTAGGGTGGTTTATTCATAGATATTTTATTCTTTTTGTTGCAATGGTAAATGGGAGGGTTTCCTTAATTTCTCTTTCAGATTTTTCATCATTAGTTTATAGGAATACAAGAGATTTATGTGCATTAAGTTTGTAACCTGCTGCTGTACCTAATTCATTGGTTAGCTCTAGTAGTTTTCTGGTAGCAGCTTTAGGATTCTCTGTATATAATACCTTGTCATCTGCAAACAGTGACAGTTTTACTTCTGCTTTTCCGATTTGGATTCCTTTAATTTCTTTTTCTTCTCTGATTGCTGTGGCTAAAACTTCCAAAACTATGTTGAATAAGAGTGGTGAGAGTGGGCAACCTTGCATTCTTCCTGATCTTAGAGGAAATGGTTTCTGTTTTTCACCCTTGAGAACGATGTTGGCTGTGGGTTTGTCATATATGGCCTTTATTATTTTGATGTAAGTTCCCTCGTTTTTTTATCATCAGTGGATGTTGAATTTTGTCTAAAGCTTTTTCTGCATCTATTGAGATGATCGTATAGTTTTTCTCCTTCAATTTTTTAATATGATGTATTACATTGATCGATTTACCTATATTGAAGAATCTTGCATTCTTGTGATAAACCCCACTTGATCATGGTGTATCATCCTCTTAATGTGCTCTTGGATTCTTTTTGCTAGTATTTTGTTGAGGATTTTTGCATCTATGTTCATCAGTGATACTGGCCTGTAATTTTCTTTTTTTTGTGACATCTTTGTCTGGTTTTGGTATCAGGGTGATGGTGGCCTCATATAATGAGTTTGTGTGTGTTCCTTCCTATGCAATATTTGGGAAGAGTTTGAGAAAGATGGGTGTTAGCTCTTCTCTAAATGTTTGATAGAATTTTTTTTTGTTGGAAGATTTTAAATCACAGTTTCAATTTCAGTGCTTGTGATTGGTGTGTTCATATTTTCTATTTCTTTCTGGTTCAGTCTTGGAAGATTATACCTTTCTAAGAATTTGTCCATTTCTTCCAGGTTGTCTATTTTATTGGCATAGAGTTGCTTGTAGTAGTCTGTTAGGATGCTTTGTATTTCTGCTCTGTCTGTTGTAACTTCTCCTTTTTCATTTCTAATTTTATTGATTTGAGTCATCTCCCTCTTTTTCTTGAAGAATTTTCCCCATTTTTATATTGGGTTATTTGATTTTGTTATTTGGTTGTAGATGATTCTTATATATTTTGGACATTAACTTTTTATTAGGTATAGAATTTGCAAATATTTTCTCCTATTTCATTGGTTGCCTTTTCATTCTTTTGTTTCCTTTGCTGTCCAGAAGCTTTTTGGTTTGATATAGTCTCACTTGTCTTTTTGGTTTTGTTGCCTGTGCTTTTGGTGTCAAATCCAAGGAATCATTGTCAAGGCAAATTTCAAGAAGCTTTTCCTTTAATGTTTTCTTCAAGGAGTTTTACAGTTTCATGTTTAACATTTGTCTTTTATCCATTTTGAGTTGATTTTTGTTAAAATGTCCGTACTATCCAAAGCACTCTATAGATTCAATGCACTCTATCAAAGTCCCAATTGCATCTTTTACAAAAGGTTTCTTAAGGCTCTGAAATGACTCTGTATGATACCATAATGGTGGATGTCATTATAGATTTGTCCAAACCCATAGAATGCACAATACCAGAGTGAACCCTAATGTGAACTATGGACTTTGGATGAATATGACTGGTCAATGTAGGTTCATCAATCGAAACAAATGTACCATTTTTGTGGGGGGTGTTGATAATGGGAGAGACTATGCAAGTGTGGAGGCAGGAAGTATGTGGAAAATCTCATTACGTTCCTCTCAATTTTGCTGTGAACTTAAAACTTCTCTAAAAAATAAACCCTTTAAAAAACACATGTTCACCCCACTAAAAAATGTTTGAAAGAATTATGTTAAGGATTGTTCTAACATTTCTCATACTAATGTAGACTTTAAAAAAACCCAACACTTTCCACTTCTCAGAACCTCCTTCTCCTGGTGCCAAAGTGGCTGGGGTAAAATATACCCCCATTACATACTACTGGATATAAAGCTCTTCCTTAGGTAAAGTCTTCTGTCTTAAGACACAAAACTTGACAGATATACGGTGCAAATGATAGTTTTGAGCCTGAATATGGGCAGTTTTTGTTTACCCATCTTTTTTTACAGTCCTTTTGGCACCTACTGAGATATTCTGAAAGGTTTGGATTTAGTTCTTAGTCACCTATTTGTGGCTATAAAAATGAGGGGAAAATCACATTTATCCTATTTGCACATAATCCCAATATTCCTTAACATTCTAATTGAGACTTTGTGATAAAATGTATTAAAAAAAACAAGTAAAATAGTGTTAGTTTATGAGACTTTGTCAAATACAAGATTCTATCACTATTTTAGAATGTATTTTAGAAATATAGATATATATTATTGGATTTTAGAAGGTTTGGTTTATAGGAGGATAAATGGATTTAACCTTGGTTATAATCTAATCTGAGCACTCCATTTCTGCTGAGGAAACTCACTTACAGAGAAGTTAAGTGACTTGTCCAGGGTGAATAGAATATGCAGAACTGTACTAGAACCTAAATACTGTATCCCCTATGAGTTTTTCTGCTACTTCATAATTTAGATGTAATTAATGCTGTAAATAATAATATGTGTATAGATTCAAAGATTAGTATAACTGTGAAATCCAGAGTGTTAGAATTACAGTATGAATTGACTTAGCCAATGGGAAATTAAACTTAGTAAATATCACCTGATGTTGGCAAATTATTTTACAAATAATCACTTTACTCTTATTTTTCCTGTTTTACTTTTTGGTGCTAGGTAGAATAAGTAGAACTTTTAAAAAATCTATTTTACTTTTTCAAATATTTCCTTAATAATGATAATAAATCAGATTAAGACTAGAGCTCAAAAGTTTTTGGAACATGTTTTCCCAATTTTTCCACTGGGATATCCTTTTAAAATAAACAACACCATCTGCTCTGAATGCACAGTATGTTCACACCATTACAATACAGACATTTTTAAAGCTTTTGTTAAGGTATATTTACAAAGTGTCTGTGACATGTGAACACTGTTTTCTGGATTATTGAGAAATATGAATATATGCCTAATTACAGTTTAAAATGAGATTATTTTTGTGTTTGACATTTGAGTGTATGTCCAATTTAATAGGTTTACATGTCATATGCATATGTTAAATGACAGGATGCAACATACTGAAATACATGCATAATAGACTATTGTCAGAAAACTATAAAATCCCACTTTTTTGAAATCTTCTAATTTCTTTCAAAAAATGATGTCTCCATTTTCATGCACTATATTACTGTTATTGTGTACCTTAGTTTTAGTGTCTTGTAACAGACTAATCAGTGTTTTGAGGACCCATCATTATGAGCATGAAGTATTGTACACTATGAAAATAGTGTACATTAGACTAAATTATCTGATTGCAGGGAATAACCAGAAGTTGTACTTTTAAAATAGAACTTTGATATTCCTGTGTCATGTTATTTACTTTCAGCTAAAACTTAAGTAAATAGAAATGAATTGAGTTAGATTCTAGTTAAGAGAGGCTTTCCTGTAATTGGATGTCCTTAGGTAAGTTATTCAACTGGTTCCTTATGACTTATCTATCTTATATTACATTTCCAAGCCTCTTCTCCTTAAGCTTATAGACTGCCTCAAAAAAAAGTACTCTACACATTTAATGTTTTAGTTATTATTTGAATCCTACTGAAAATGAATGAATAGGGTAACACTGTTTACTGGCTTGTGCAAATTACCTATAATTCACTGGCTCCAGAGTTATTTCAAGTATTTTACCTTTGATAACCTTTCTTATAGAATGACCTTAAATTCAACTCAGGTAATTAAGCAAGTGGATATATTAGTGTCTTATCATTCCTGTTTCCTGTTTCTACTGGACACTATACGCCTTTTATCTTCCATAGATTTTTGAGTGGCAGGAAAGTAGACAATAACTAAGGACCAAATCATGAATACATTCTCAGCATGAAGCTGATATTTAAAATATATTTTTCAGCTAAAACTCAGCAGTCCTGATAAAGGATTAATGTTAATGATGGTGAAGAAAAGCAAAGCAAAAGCAACATATTAATTTTTTTATAGGGACTAAGCCTTCTCTTTTCCTCATCAACCACAACTTTATGATAATTAAAAGACTGTTTTTTCTCTCTATTTTTAAATTAATAGGCTGTTTTTTTTTTGAGCAGTTTTGGGTTTAAAGAAAAATTGAGAAGAAAGTTCAGAGAGTTTCTGAATGACATCAGCAAGATGGTAGAATAGGAAGCCTGGGTCTGGATCCTCTTTCCTTCCACAAACACACCAATTGAACAGCAATTAATGGACAAACTCCCTTTGTGATAAGTCTAGGACCTACTTGAGAGGGTCCTGAGCCCTGGATGAGCATGAAACTACCAACAGCAAAGCCAGTAGTAGAACTTTAGACACTTTCTTGTCATAATCTCCAGTCCTATCACAATGTCATTTAACCAGGAGGAAACTCCTCAGCTGCGAGCTTCTCCCTGGGGGGAAAGAGGGGGATTGCATGTCCAATGTCCTAACTTTTCCATGGTCAACCAAGAGGAATGGCTTCTGTCTGACCTGTCTCAAAATACTGAGGTGGCCTTATGTAATCTAGTGATGTGGGGCCTTTAAGAACAGATAAAGTTTGAGTTGGTAGTCACCATAGCACTATAGACCCTCCCTTTAGCTCAGCACGGAGTGAGCAGACAAAAATCCTAGCTCCAAGCTCCTCCGTGAGGAGAAATAAAAGGGGACCACACATCCAATGCCCAAGCCACAGCATAATAGCTCCTCTTCTAATTCAACATAGAGCAAACAGACAAAAAGCTCAGCTCATAGTTTCTCCCTGAGAAAGAGGTAGACCACAAATTCAGCACCCCAAGTTTTCTGAGAATTGCCTAGAGGACTAGCTTCTCTCTAGCCTGTCTCAAAACACTAAAGGGATCCAGTATAATCCAGCTGCCTGTGGGCCAGTGAAAGAAGTTTAATGTAACACTCAACAAGTCACCATGGACATTTATCCCAGATCAATGAAGAGCAAATGGGCAAAACAAACAAACAAAAAAAACCCCAAATTCCAGCTTCTCCCTGGGGAGGAAAAGAATTGAACAAAGTATCCAACAATCCAACATCTTTGGAGGATGCCTGAGGAAGTGGCCGTAGTCTCACTTGTCATGGAGTGCTGAGGGGACCCAGTATACTCTAGATGCCTACTGGCTGATAAGAACAAAGAAAGCAAGCTGATTGGTGAGGGTGCTCTTCTGTATAAGGCCAAAACATGAGGAAAGGAAAAAAATAATGGCTGTGTTTCTTTAATGTGCAGCACCAGTACAGAGAGTTAAGAAAGATGATGAAATGGCAAAATATGATCCAAACAAAGTAACAAGATAAATCTCCAGAAACTGACTCTAATGAAATGGAGACATATAATTTACTTGACAGATAATTCAAAATAAGTGTCAAAAATGCTCGAGGTAAGGAGAACAATGCATGAACAAAGTGAAAAGTTCAACAAACAGATAGTAAATTTTAAAAGTACCAAACAGAATTCATGAAGCTGAAAAATACAATAACCGAACTTAAAAACAAATAAACAACAACAACAACAAACAAAAAACACTAGAGAGTTTAACAAAACACTAGATCCAGCAGAAAAAACAATTAATGAATTTGAAGACAAGCCATTGGAAATTATACAGTCAAAGGAGCAAAATGTAAAAGAATGATAAAGGGTGTAGAAAGTGGAAGAAGCATACGGAACTAATATATACATTATGGCAGTCTCAGAAAGAGAAAAGAGAAGGACCAGAAAGAGTATTCAAAAAATAATGAGAAAAAAAAAAAACAGTGAGATTTATCTCTGGTATGTACAGCTGTATCAGCATTCAAAAATCAATTAATGTAACCCAACGGAGTTATATAATATAATATCAATAGAGTAAAAAAGAAAACCACATAATTATATCAATAGATGTAGAAAAAGCATTTGACAAAACTTAGCACCCATTCATGATAAAAACTCTCAGTAAACTAGGAATAGAGGGGCACTTCCTCAACTTAATAAATAATGTCTACAGAAAACCTACAGTTAACATCATACTGAATGGTGAGAAGCTTGATTTTTTTTACAAAGATCAGAGACAAGGCAAAGATGTCTCCATCATTGCTTTTCAATATCATATAGGAATACCTTGCTAATGTAATAGGAAAAGGAAAAGAAAAAAAAAAAAATATATATATATATTGGGAGGGAAGAAATAAAACTGGCTTTGTGGATAGGGGGAAGATGGCAGAAGAGTAAGATGCGGAGATCACCATCCTCCCCACAGATACACCAGAAATTCATCTACACGTGGAACAACTCCTACAGAACACCTACTGAACACTGGCAGAAGACCTCCGACACCCCAAAAGGCAAAAAATACTCCCCACGTACCTGGGAAGGGCAAAAGAAAAAAAGAATAAACAGAGAAAAAAGGATAGGGATGGGACGTGCACAAGTGGGAGGGAGACGTGAAGGAGGAAAGGTTTCCACACACTAGGAAGCCACTTCACGGGCAGAGAATGCAGGTGGCGGAGGGGAAAAGCTTCAGAGTAGTGGAGGAAAGCACAACAACAGGGGTGCAGAGGGCAAAGCAGAGAGATTCCTGCACAAAGGATCGGTGCCAACCAGCACTCACCAGCCCAAGAGTCTTGTCTGCTCAGCCGCCAGGGTGGGCGGGTCTGGGAGCTGAGGCTCTGGCTTTGGTCAGAGCACAGGGAGAGGACTGGGGTTGTTGGTGTGAACACAGCCTGAAGGGGTTAGTGTGCCACAGCTGGCCAGGAGGGAGTCCGGAAAAAGTCTGGACCTGTCGAAAAGGCAAAAGATGTTTCTTCCCTCTTTGTTACCTGGTGCATAAGGAGAGGGGATTAAGAGCGCTGCCTAAAGGAGCTCCAGAGATGGGCGTGAACTGCGGCTAAAAGCGCGGAACCCAGAGACGGGTGTGGGACGCTGGGGCTGCTGTAGCTGCTGCCAAGAGGCGTGTGTGTGACCGCAGCTCACTGTCCATGCCCCCTTTCCGGTGGGCCTGTGCAGCCTGCCACTGCCGGGGTCCCGGGATCCAGGGACGGCTTCCCCAGGAGAGCGCACAGCACGCCTTGGGTTGGTGCAATGTCATGCTGGCCTCTGCCACCACAGGCTCACCCTGCGCTCCGTACCCGTCCCTCACCCCGGCCTAAGTGAGCCAGAGACCCCGAAGCGTCTGCTCCTTTAACCCCGCCCTGTCTGAGTGATGAACAGACGCCCTCCAGTGATCTACAGGCAGAGGTGGGGCCAAACCCAAATCTGAGACCCGGGAGCTGTGAGAAAAAAGAAGAGAAAGGGAAATCTCACCCAGCAGTCTCAGAAGCAGCAGACTAAAGATCCACAATCACCATGATGTACCGTGCATCTGTGGAATACATGAATAGACAACAAATCATCCCAAATTGAGGAGGTGGACTTTGAGAACAAGAGTTATGATTTTTTCCCCTTTTCCTCTTTTTGTGAATGGGTATGTGTATGCTTCTGTGTGAGATTTTGTCTGTATAGATTTGCTTCCACCATCTGTCCCAAGGTTCTATCCTTCAGGGTTTTTTTGTATTTTTTAATAATTATTTTTTATTTAATAACTTTATTATATTTGAACATACTTTATTCTATTTTACTTTATTTTCTCTCTTTCTTTTTACCTACCATCCCTCCTTCCTCCCTCCCTCCTTTCTTTTTTCTTTCTTTCCTTCTTTCTTTCTTTCTTTCTTTCTTTTTTTCTTTCTACTTTTTCTCCCTTTTATTCTGAGCTGTGTGGATGAAAGGCTCTTGGTGCTGCAGCCAGGAGTCAGTGCTCTGCCTCTGAGGTGGGAGAGACAACTTCAGCACACTGGTCCACAAGAGACTTCCCAGCTCCACAAAATATCAAACAGCAAAAATGTCCCAGAAAGAGATCTTCATCTCAACAACAGCACCCAGGTTCACTCAATGACCAGCAAGCTACAGGGATGGACACCCTATGTCAAACAACTAGAAAGACAGGAACACAACCACACCCATTAACAGAGAGGCTGCCTAAAATTATAATAAGACCACAGACACCCCAAAACACTTCACCAGACATGGACATGTCTACCAGAAAGACAAGATCCACACTCATCCACCAGAACACAGGCACTAGTCCCCTCTAACAGGAAGCCTACACAACCCACTGAACCAACATTAGCCACTGGGGAGAGACAAAAAAAAAAAAAAAAAAAAAAAAAAAAAAAAAAAAAAAAAAACAATGGGAACTACGAACCTGCAGCCAGCAAAAGGAGACCCCAAACACAGTAAGGTAAGCAAAATGAGAAGACAGAAAAACACACAGCAAGTGAAGGAGTAAGATAAAAACCCACCAGACATAACAAATGGAGAGGAAATAGGGAGTCTACCTGAAAAAGAATTCAGAATAATGATAGTAAAGATAATCGAAAATCTTGGAAATAGAAGAGAGAAAATGCAAGAAACAGTTAACAAGGACCTAGAAGAACTAAAGGTGAATCAAGCAACGATGAGCAATACAATAAATGAAATTAAAAGTAAGCTAGATGGGATCAATAGCAGAATAACTGAGGAAGAATAATGGATAAGTGAACTGGAAGATAAAATAGGGGAAATGACTGCTGCAGAGCAGAATAAAGAAAAAAGAATAAAAAGAACTGAGGAGAGTCTCAGAGACCTCTGGGAAAACTTTAAACACACCAACATTAGAATTATAGGGGTTCCAGAAGAAGAAGAGAAAAAGAAAGGGACTGAGAAAATATTTGAAAAGATTATAGTTGAAAACTTCCCTAATATGGGAAAGGAAATAGTTAATCAAGTCCAGGAGGCACAGAGAGTCCCATACAGAATAAATCCAAGGAGAAATACGCCAAGACACATATTAATCAAACTGTCAAAAATTAAACACAAAGAAATCATATTAAAAGCAGCAAGGGAAAAAAAACAAATAACACACAAGGGAATCCCCATAAGGTTAACAGCTGATCTTTCAGGAGAAACTCTACAAGCAAGAAGGGACTGGCTGGACATATTTAAAGTGATGAAGGAGAAAAATCTGCAACCAAGATTACTCTAAGCAGCAATGATCTCATTCAGATTTGATGGAGAAATTAAAAACTTTATGGACAAGCAAAAGCTGAGAGAGTTCAGTATCACCAAACCAGCTATACAACAAATGCTAAAGGAACTTCTCTAGGCAAGAAACACAACAGAAGGAAAATACCTACAATAACGAACCCAAAACAATTAAGAAAATGGGAATAGGAACATACATATTGATAATTACATTAAATGTAAATGGACTCAATGCTCCCACCAAAAGACACAGATTGGCTGAATGGATACAAAAACAATACCCATATATATGCTGTCTAAAAGAGACCAACATCAGACCTAGAGACACATACAGACTGAAAGTAAGGGGATGGAAAAAGATATTCCATGCAAATGGAAATCAAAAGAAAGCTGGAGTAGCAATTTTCATATCAGACAAAATAGTCTTTAAAGACTATTTGGAAGAGACAAAGAAGGAAACTACATAATGATCAAGGGATCGATCAAAGAAAAAGATATAACAATTGTAAATATTTATGCACCCAACATAGGAGCACCTCAATACATAAGGCAAATATGGACAGCCATAAAAGGAGAAATCAACAGTAACACATTCATAGTAGGGGAATTTAACACCCAACTTTCACCAATGGACAGATCATTGAAAATGAAAATAAATAAGGAAACAAGCTTTAAATGATACATTAAACAAGATGGACTTAATTGATATTTATAGGACATTCCATCCAAAAACAAGAGAATACACATTTTTCTCAAGTGCTCATGGAACATTCTCCAGGATAGATCATACCTTGGGTCACAAATCAAGCCTTGGTAAATTTAAGAAAACTGAAATTGTATCAAGTATCTTCTCCGACCACAATGCTATGAGACTAGATATCAATTACAGGAAAAGATCTGTAGAAAATGCAAACACATGGAGGCTAAACAATACACTACTTAATAACAAAGTGATCACTGAAGAAATCAAAGAGGAAATCATAAAACACCTAGAAACAAATGACAATGGAGACAAGATGACCCAAAAGCTGTGAGATGCAGCAAAAGCACTTCTAAGTGGGAAATTTATAGCAATACAATCCCACCTTAAGAAACAGGAAACATCTCGAGTAAACAACCTGACCTTGCACCTAAAGCAATTAGAGAAAGAAGAACAGAAAACCCCCAAAGTTAGCAGAAGGAAAGAAATCATAAAAATCAGATCATAAATAAATGAAAAAGAAATGAAGGAAACAATAGCAAAGATCAAAAAAACTAAAAGCTGGTTCTTTAAGAAGATAAACAAAATTGATAAGCCATTAGCCAGACTCATCAAAAAAAAAAAGAAGACTGAAATCAATAGAATTAGAAATGAAAAAGGAGAAGTAGCAAATAACAATGCAGAAATACAAAAGATCATGAGAGATTACTACAAGCAACTCTATGCCAATAAAATGGACAACATGGAAGAAATGGACAAATTCTTAGAAATCCACAACCTGCCAAGATTGAATCAGGAAGAAATAGAAAATATGAACAGAGCAATCACAAGCACTGAAATTGAAACTGTGATAAAAAATCTTTCAACAAACAAAAGCCCAGGACCAGTCTTCACAGGCGAATTCTTTCAGATATTTAGAGAAGAGATAACACCTATCCTTCTCAAATTCTTCCAAAATATAGCAGAGTGAGGAACACTTCCAAACTCATTCAATGATGCCACCATCACCTTGATACCAAAACCAGACAAGGATGTCACAAAGAAAGAAAACTACAGGCCAATATCACTGATGAACATAGATGCAAAAATCTTCAACAAAATACTAGCAAATAGAATCCAACAGCACATTAAAAGGATCATACACCATCATCAAGTGGAGTTTATTCCAGGAATGCAAGCATTCTTCAACATACGCAAATCAATCAACGTGATACACCATATTAACAAATAGAAGGAGAAAAAACATATGATCATCTCAATAGATGCAGAGAAAGCTTTCAACAAAATTCATCACCTATTTATGATAAAAACTCTGCAGAATGTAGGCACAGAGGGAATTTTCCTCAACAAAATAAAGGCCATATATGACAAACCCACAGACAACATCATCCTCAATGGTTAAAAACAGAAAACTTTTTCACTAAGATCAGGAAAAAGACAAGGCTGCCCACTCTCGTCACTCTTATTCAACCTAGTTTTGGAAGTTTTAGCCACAGCAATCAGAGAAGAAAAGGAAATAAAAGGAATCCAAATCAGAAAAGAAGAAGTAAAGCTGTCACTGTTTGCAGGTGACATGATACTATACATAGAGAATCCTAAAGATGCTACCAGAAAACTACTAGAGCTAATCAATGAATTTGGTAAAGTTGCAGGATACAAAATGAATGCACAGAAGTCTCTGGCATTCCTGTACACTAATGATGAAAAATCTGAAAGTGAAATCAAGAAAACACTCCCATTTACTATTGCAACACAAAGAATAAAATATCTAGCAATAAACCTACCTAAGGAGACAAAAGACCTGTATGCAGAAAATTATAAGACACTGATGAAAGAAATTAAAGATGACACAAATAGATGGAGAGATATACCATGTTCCTGGATTGGAAGAATCAATATTGTGAAAATGACTCTACTACCCAAAGCAATCTACAGATTCAGTGCAATCCCTATCAAACTACCACTGTCATTTTTCACAGAACTAGAGCAAAAAAATTCACAATTTGTATGGAAACACAAAAGACCCTGAATAGCCAAAGCAATCTTGAGAATGAAAAACAGAGCTGAAGGAATCAGGCTCCCTGACTTCAGACTATACTACAAAGCTACAGTAATCAAGACAATATGGTACTAGCAGAAAAACAGAAAGATCGATCAATGGAATAGTTTAGAAAGCCCAGAGATAAACCCACGCACATATGGTCACCTTATCTTTGATAAATGAGGCAGGAATGTACAGTGGAGAAAGGACAGCCTCTTCAATAAGTGGTGCTGGGAAAACTGGACAGGGACATGTAAAAGTTTGAGATTAGATCACTCCCTAGCACCATACACAAAAATAAGCTCAAAGTGGATTCAAACCTAAATGTAAGGCCAGAAACTATCAAACTCTTAGAGGAAAACATAGGCAGAACACTCTATGACATAAATCACAGAAAGATCCTTTTTGACCCACCTCCTAGAGAAATGGAAGTAAAAACAAAAGTAAAGAAATGGGACCTAATGAAACTTCAAAGCTTTTGCACAGCAAAGGATACCATAAACAAGACCAAAAGACAACCCTCAGAATGGGAGAATATATTTGAAAATGAAGCAACTGACAAAGGATTAATGTCCAAAATTTATAAGCAGCTCATGCAGCTCAATAGCAAAAAAAACAAACAACCCAATCCAAAAGTGGGCAGAAGACCTAAATAGGCATTTCTCCGCAGAAGATATACAGACTGCCAACAAACACATGAAAGAATGCTCAACATCATTAATCATTAGGGAAATGCCAATCAAATCTACAATGAGATATCATCTCACACTTGTCAGAATGGCCATCAACAAAAAATCTAGATACAGCCCCCTCGCCACGAGGAGGAGGTGGAGGAGGAGGCGGCTTGGGGAGATTGAGCAGCGAGCTGGAGGATCAGAGCTGCCTGCCCGCCCGCCGCCGCCTCCCCTCCATAAGCAGGAGCTCGGGCCAGGTCCCGGCACCCAGCCCCAGCCCCTCCCTCGTCGTCAGGCCGCAAGGGCAGCGCATGCGAGCCAGGGAGAGGGAAAGCGAGCGAGCGAGCGCCGGGAGGATGTGGCCAGACCGAGTGAGCGCCTGCGCATGTTGCGTGAGTGGAAGCCACTGCCCACCCCCGTTGCCTTCCCTTCTCTCCCCCTCCCCGCTCTCTCCCAACCGTGGAGCTGCACCGTGTCGGCGCCGGCGGCCAAAGTCAGTAAAAAGAGCTCAACTCCAACCATGACGGGGCCGACGAGACCTCAGAAAAAGAACAGCAAGAAGCAATTGAACATATTGATGAAGTACAAATGAAATAGACAGACTTAATGAACAAGCCAGTGAGTAGATTTTGAAAGTAGAGCAGAAATATAACAAACTCCGCCAACCATTTTTTCAGAAGAGGTCGGAATTGATCACCAAAATGCCAAATTTTGGGGTAACAACGTTTGTTAACCATCCACAAGTGTCTGCACTGCTTGGGGAGGAGGATGAAGAGGCGCTGCATTATTTGACAAGAGTCGAAGTGACAAAATTTGAAGATATTAAATCAGGTTACAGAATAGATTTTTATTTTGATGAAAACCCTTACTTTGAAAATAAAGTTCTCTCCAAAGAATTTCATCTGAATGAGAGTGGTGATCCATTTTCAAAGTCCACTGAAATCAAATGGAAATCTGGAAAGGATTTGACAAAACGTTCAAGTCAAACTCAGAATAAAGCCAGCAGGAAGAGACAGCATGAGGAACCAGAAAGCTTCTTCACCTAGTTTACTGATCATTCTGATGCAGGTGCAAATGAGTTAGGAGAGGTCATCAAAGATGATATTTGGCCAAATCCATTACAGTACTACTTGGTTCCAGACATGGATGATGAGGAAGGGAAGGGAGAAGAAGATGATGATGATGATGAAGAGGAAGAAGGATTGGAAGATATTGATGAAGAAGGGGATGAGAATGAAGGAAGATGAAGGAGAAGATGACTAATGGAACACTGATGGATTCCAACCTTCCTTTTAAAATTTTCTCCAGTCCCTGGGAGCAAGTTGTAGTCTTTTTTTTTTCTCCTTCTCCTCTTGTGCTCAGTGGCCCTGTTTTTGAGGTCTCTTTTCTCCTTTATACCATGGCCCACAACTTATTTTGGGGGGAAATACCTTGAGCAGAATTCAGTGGGAAAAGAATCTCTACCCGTTTCTGTTCCAAGTTCATTTTTATCCCTTCCTGTCTCAACAAAAACTTTATGGAATCAACACCACCATGCTCCATGGGAAAAAAGAAAAACCTTCTGCTCCCTTAGCTCTGCTGGAAGCTGGAGGGTGCTAGGCCCCTGTGTAGTAGTGCATAGAATTCTAGCTTTTTTCCTCCTTTCTCTGTATATTGGGCTCAGAGATTACACTGTGTCTCTATGTGAATATGGACAGTTAGCATTTACCAACATGTATCTGTCTACTTTCTCTTGTTTAAAAAAAGAAAAAAAAACTTAAAAAAATGGAGTTATAGAAGGTCAGCAAAGGGTGGGTTTGAAATGTTTGGGTGGGTTAAGTGGGCATTTTGACAACATGCCTTCTCCTTTGGCATGTTTAATTGTGATGTTTAATGGATATCCTTGCAGTTTATGATGACACTTTTAAAATAAAATTCTCTCCTAATGATGACTTGAGCCCTGCCACTCGATGGGAGAATCAGCAGAACCTGTAGGGTCTTATTTTCAATTGACATTCTCTATTGTAATTTTGTTCCTGTTTATTTTTAAATTTTTCTTTTTGTTTCACTGGAAAGGAAAGATGATGCTCAGTTTTAAACGTTAAAAGTGTACAAGTTGCTTTATTACAATACAACTAAATGTGTACACAAAGGAAAAAAAATCTAGAAACAATAAATGCTGGAGAGGGTGTGGAGAAAAGGGAACACTCTTACACAGTTGGTGGGAGTGTAAATTGATACAGCCACTATGGAGAACAGTATGGAGGTTCCTTAATAAACTACAAATAGATCTATCATATGACCCAGCAATCCCACTCCTGGGCATATACCCTGAGAAAACCATTATTCAAAAAGAGTCATGTACCAAAATGTTCATTGCAGCTCTATTTACAATAGCCCAGAGATGGAAACAACCTAAGTGTCCAGCATCGGATGAATGGCTAAAGAAGGTGTGACACATATATACAGTGGAATATTACTCAGCCATAAAAAGAAATGAAATTGAGCTATTTGTAGTGAGGTGGATAGACCTAGAGTCTGTCATACAGAGTGAAGTAATTCAGAAAGAGGAAGACAAATAGTGTATGCTAACACATATATATGGAATTTAAGAAAAAACAAACGTCATGAAGAACCTAGTGGTAAAACAGGAATAAAGACACAGACCTACTTGAGAATGGACTTGTGGATATAGGGAGGGGGAAAGCTAAGCTTTGACAAAGCGAGAGTTAGGCATGGACATATTTACACTACCAAACGTAAGGTAGTGAGCTAGTGGGATGCAGCCGCATAGCACAGGGAGATCAGCTCGGTGCTTTGTGACCACCTGGATTGGTGGGATAGGGAGGGTGGTAGGGAGGGAGACACAAGAGGGAAGGAATATGGGAACAGATGTATATGTATAACTGATTCACTTTGTTATAAAGCAGAAACTAATACACCATTGTGAAGCAATTATACTCCAATAAAGTTGTAAAAATAAATCTGGCTTTGTTAGTAGATGACATAATTTTCTATCTAGAAAATCTTCAGAATTTTTTTTTTTAAAAGCACTGGAAATAATAAGTGATTATGGGCTTCCCTGGTGGCGCAGTGGTTGAGAGTCTGCCTGCCAATGCAGGGGACACGGGTTCGAACCCTGGTCTGGGAAGATCCCACATGCTGCGGAGCAACTAGGCCCGTGAGCCACAGCTACTGAGCCTGCGTGTCTGGAGCCCGTGCTCCGCAACAAGAGAGGCCGCGATAGTGAGAGGCCCGCGCACCGCGATGAAGAGTGGCCCCCGCTCGCTGCAACTAGAGAAAGCCCTTGCACAGAAACGAAGACCCAACACAGCAAAAATAAATTAATTAATTAATAAAAACTCCTACCACCAACATCTAAAAAACAAACTGATAACAATAATAAGTGATTATATCAAGGTTGCAGGACACACCGTTAATATACAAAAGTGAATTACTTTCCCATATACCAGCGATGAACAAGTGGAATTTGAAATTAAAATAAAAAAATTACATTAACTCCCCTAAAAATTGAAGTACCTAGGTATAAATCTAACAAATCATATACCAGATCTATGTGAGGGAAACTACAAATCTCTGAAGAAGGAAATCAAATAAGTAAAAATACCACAAAAATCAAAATGCAAGATTCAATAGTGTGTTGTCTACAAGAGACTCAATTTAGATTTAGGAACACAGAGGCTGAAAATAAAGGGATGGAAAAGGTATTCCACACAAATGGAGAGCAAAAGACAGTAGAGATGGAGATATAGATAAAACAGAGTTTAAGTCAAAAACTTTCTCGGGAAACAAAGACTATTATACAATGATAAAAGGGTCAAATCACCTGAAAGATATAATAATTATAATATATATGCACCCAACATCAAAGCACCTAAATTTATAAATCAAATATTGACAGAAGTCAAGGCAGTAATAAACAACAAAATAATTGGATGAGACTCCAATAGCCCACTTTCAATAGTGGATCCACGTCCTAAATGTAGGACCTAAATCTATAAATATCTCAGAAGAAAACATAGGGAAAAATCTTTATGACATTGAATTTGGCAAGATTTTCTGGATATGACAACAAAGCATATGACAAAATAGACAGGGTAATGGCAACCCAGAACTTATAGTTTCTGATCCTGCATGCAAGGAGTTTGGAAGTCACCACTCTGTCCTAACAACAAGTAAAAAGCTGAACAGTCTTTAACAATATTCCATAAGAGAGGGAAGGACAAAGTGCAAACCACTGCCCTCAAGATTGAAGAGACAAAGAGACAAATACAAGGAGTCACTGCTTACAGGGTGACTCACTCATAAGTGGTGCTGTTCAATATTGTGCAATTATTCCCCTAGAGCTCTACCAGAGTCTCAAAGTAAACGTCACTGAACAATGCCCTCATCCTACCAGAAAAGGAGGGGGAAAGTATTTTAAAGATATACCAGAAAATTCTGTAATTCTTAACAATCCTTCACCTCAGAGGAATCTTCTTAATCAGAGACTAACCTATTGGCATATTATCAGAGCCTAACTGAACTGAATGAAAGGATATGCACAACTTCAGCCAGCTCTAGCCTTGCATATGGAAGAAGGGAAATACCCAAATTGGCCCCACTGTAACCATGTTAATGTCCCACCTAACTGAGGAGAAAAAAATGTGAGAAACTCTTGTAAGACTTACAGTATGGAGGCATAGGCTCACTGAATGACTGAGACATAAGCATAAAACAACAGAACACTTCATCTCCCCCTACAAACCAATACATTACTAAAGTCTATCTATAGCAGTTCGTTTTACCCAGTGGATCATGTCAAGCTATCAAGAGATAATTACAAGGCATACAAAAAGACAAAAACTACATCTACATGTGGAACAACTCCTACAGAACACTTACTGAATGATGACAGAAGACTTCAGACTTCCAAAAAGGCAAGAAACTCCCTATGTACCTGGGTAGGGCAAAAGAAAAAAAGGAAAAACAAAGAAAATAATAGGAGTGGGACCTGCACTTCTGGGAGGAAACTGTGAAGGAGGAAAAGTTTCCACACACTAGGAAGCCCCTTCAGTGGTGGAGACGGAGTGGGGATGGGAGGGAAAGTTTGGAGCCACTGGGGAGAGTGCAGCAACAGGGGTGCAGATGGCAAAGGGGAGAGTTTCCTGCACAGAGGATCAGTGCTGACCAGCACTCACCAGCCGAGAGCCTTGTCTGCTCATCCACCAGAGCAAGTGGGGGCTGGGAGCTGAGGCTCAGACTTCGGAGGTCAGATCCCACGGAGAGGACTGTGGTTGGTTGCATGAACACAGTCTGAAGGGGGCTCGTCCTCCACAACCAGCAGGGAGGGAGTCTGGGAAAATGTCTGGACCTGACTAAGAGTCAAGAGACCATTGTTTTAGGGTGTGCAAGGAGAGAGGATTCAGAACAACACCTAAATGAGCTCCAGAGATAGGCACGAGCAGCAGCTATTAGCACAGGCACCAGAGACGGGCATGGAATGCTAAGACTGCTGCTGCAGCCACCAAGAATCCTGTGTAAAAGCACAGGTCACTATCCACACCCCCGGGAGCCTGTGCAGCCCGCCACTGCCAGGGTCCCATGATCCAAGGACAACTTTTCCAGGAGAACAAACAGCGTGCGTCAGGCTGTTGCAATGTCACACCGGCCTCTGCTGCCACAGGCTCACCCAGCATTCTGCACCCCTCCCTCCCCCCAGCCTGAGTGAGCCAGAGCCACCAAATCAGCCATTCCTTTAACCCCAACCTTCCTGGGCAGGATCAGATGCCTGAGGACAACCTAGATGTAGAGGTGGGGCCAAAACCAAAGCTGAACCCCAGGAGCTGTGCGAACAAAAAAGAGAAAGGGAAATCTCTCTGTGCAGCCTCAGGAGCAGCAGATTAAATCTCCACAATCAAATCCATTTACCCTGAATCTCTGGAATACCTGAATATATAACAAACCATCCCAAAACTGAGGCAGTGGACATCGGGAGCAACTGTAGACTTGGGGTTTGCTTTCTGTGTCTAACTTTTTCTAGTTTTATGTTTATTGTAGCTTAGTATTTAGAGGTGATAATCATTGGTAGATTTGTTTACTGGCTTGGTTGCTCTCTTCCTTATATATATATATATATATATATATATATATATATATATATTCCTTTTCTTTTTTTTTGTGAGTGTGTATCTGTATGCTTCTTTCTGTGCTTTTGTCTGTATAGGTTTGCTTTCACCATTTGTCCTAGGACTCTGTCTGTCCTCTTTTTTGTAGTATAGTTTTTAGTGATTGTTATCATTGGTGGATTTCTTTATTGGTTTAATTGCTCTCTTCTTTTATTTTTTTAATTATTTTTTAAATTTGTCTATTTTAATAATTTTTATTTTTTTATTTTATAACTTTATTTTATTTCACTTTTTTTCTTTTCTCACTCTTCTTCTGAGCCATGTGGATGACAGGGTCTTGGTGCTCCCACTAGTTCTCAGGCCTGAGCTTCTAAGGGGGGAGAGCTGAGATCAGGATATTGATGCACCAGAGACCTTACAGCACCTTGTAATATCAATCGACCAGAGTTCTCCCAGAGATATCCATCTCAAAGCTAAGACCCAGTTCACTCAACAACCAGCAAGCTCCAGTGTTGGACACCCCATGCAAAACAACTAGAAAGACAGGAACACAAATCCACTCAATAGCAGATAGGCTAACTAAAATCATAATGTTCACAGACACCTCAAAACCCACCACCAGATATGTTACTGCCCACCAGAAAGACAAGATCCAGCCTAATCCACCAGAACACAGGAACCAGTCAACTCTACCAGGAAGCCTACACAACCCACTGAAACAACATTACCCACTGGGTGCAGACACCTAAAACAATGGGAACTATGAACCTGCAGCTTGTGAAAAGGAGATGTCAAACACAGTAAGTTAAGCAAAATGAGAAGACAGAGAAATACACAGCAGATGAAGGAGTAAGGTAAAAACCCACCAGAACAAACAAATGAAGAGGAAATAGGCAGTCTACCTGAAAAATAATTCAGAAGAATGATATTAAAGAAGATACAAAATCTTGGAAATAGAATGGAGAAAAAACAAGAAACATTTACAAAGAACCTAGAAGAACTAAAGAGCAAATAAACAATGATGATCAAAAAATAAATGAAATTTAAAATTCTCTAGAAGGAATCAATAGCAGAATAACTGAGGCAGAAGAATGGATAAGTGACCTGGAAGATAAAACAGTGGAAATAACTATCACAGAGCAGAATAAAGAAAAAAGGATGAAAAGAATTGAGAACAGTCTCAGAGACTTCTGGGATAACATTAAATGCAACAATATTCGAATTATAGGGGTTGCAGAAGAAGAGACAAAGAAAGGGACTGAGAAAATACTTGAAGAGATTATAGTTGAAAACTTCACTAATATGGGAAGGAAATAGTCAATCCAGTCCAGGAAACACAGAGAGCCCCATACAGGATAAATCCAAGGAGAAAAATGCAAGATACATATTAATCAAACTATCAAAAATTAAATACAAAGAAAAATATTAGAAGCAGCAAGAGAAAAGCAACAAATAACATACAAGGGTATCCCCATAAGGTTAACAGCTGATCGTTCATCAGAAACTCTGCAAGCCAGAAGGGAGTGACAGGACATATTTAAAGTGATGAAAGGGAAAAACCTGCAACCAAGATGACTCTAACCAGCAAGGATCTCATTCAGATTCTACAGAGAAATTAAAACCTTGATAGACAAGCAAAAACTAAGAGAATTCAGCACCACCAAACCAGCTTTATAAAAAATGCTAAAGGAACTTCTCTAGGCAGGAAACACAAGAGAAGGGGAAGAACTACAACAATAAAGCCAAAACAATTACGAAAATGGTAATAGGAACATACATACCAATAATAAACTTAAATGTAAATGGATTAAATGCTCCAACCAAAAGACATAGACTGGCTGAATGGATACAAAAACAAGACTCATATATATGCTATCTACAAAAGACCCACTTCAGACCTAGGGACACATACAAACTGAAAGTGAGGGGATGGAAAAAGATATTCCATGCAAATGGAAATCTAAACAAAGCAGGAGAAGCGATAGTCATAACAGAAAAAGTAGACTTTAAAATAAAGACTATTACAAGAAACTAAGGAGAACACTACATAATGATCAAGGAATCAATCCAAGAAGAAGACAGAACAATTGTAAATATTTATGGCCCCAACATAGGAACACCAAAATAAATAAGGCAAATGTTAACTGCCTTAAAAGGGAAAATTGACAGAAACACAATAATAGTAGGGGACATTAAAACCCCAGTGTCACCAAAGGACAGTTCATACAAAATGAAAACAAATAAGGAAAAACAAGCTTTAAATGAACATTAAGCAAGATGGACCTAAATGATATTTAAAGGACCTTCCATCCAAATACAACATAATACACTTTCTTCTCAAGTGCTCATGGAACATTCTCCAGGATAGATATTATCTTGGGTCACAAATCAAGCCTTGGTAAATTTTTAAAAATTGAAATAATATCAAGTATCTTTTCTGACCACAGTGCTTTGAGACTAGATACAAATTACAGGAAAAACACTGTGAAAAATACAAACACATGGAGGCAAAACAATAAACTACTAAATAACCAAGAGAGCAATGAAGAAATCAAAGAGGAAATCAACAAATAACTAGAGACAAAAGACAATGAAATCATGGCGACCCAAAAGCTATGGGATGCAGCAAAAGCAATTCTAAGAGGAGTTTTTAAGAATATAGTCCTACCTCAACAAAAAAGAAACATCACAAATAAACAACCTAATGTTACACCTAAGGCAATTAGAGAAGGAAGAACAACAACAACAACAAAAAAAAACCAAAGTAAGCAGAAGGAAGAAAATCATAAAGATCAAAACAGAAATAAATGAAAAAGAAATGAAGGAACAATAGCAAAGGTCAATAAAACTAAAAGCAGGTTCTTTGAGAAGATAAACAATATTGATAAACCATTAGCCAGACTCATCAGGAAAAAAAGGGAGAAGACTCAAATAAACAGAACTAGAAATGAAAGTAACAATAGACACTACAGAAATGCAAAGCATCACGAGAGATCACTACAAGCAAATATATGCCAATAAAATGGACAACCTGGAAGAAATGGACAAACTCTTAGAAAAACACAACATCCTGAGACAGAACCAGGAAGAAATAGGAAATATAAACGGACCAATCACAAGCACTGAAATTGAAACTGTGATTAAAAATCTTCCAACAAACAAAAGTCCTGAACCAGGTGGCTTCACAGGTGAATTCTATGAAACATTTAGAGAAGAGCCAACACCTATCCTTCTCAAACTCTTCCAAAATATGACAAAGGGAAGAACACTCCCAAACTCTTTGAGGCCACCATCACCCTGATAACAAAACCAGACAAAGATGTCATAAAAAAAGAAAACTGCAGGCCAATATCACTGATGATCATAGATGCAAAAATCCTCAATAAAATAATAGCAAATAGAATCCAATGGCACATTAAAGGGACCATACATCAAGTGGCGTTTATCCCAGCAGTGCAAGGATTCTTCAATATACACAAATCAATGTGATACTCCTAATTAACTAATTGAAAGATAAAAAAACTTATGATCATCTCAATAGATGCAGAAAAAGCTTTTGACAAAATTCAACACCCTTTTATGATAAAAACCCTCCAGCAAGTAGGCAGAGAGGGAACTTACCTAAACATAATAAAGGCCATATATGACAAACCCATGGCCAACATCATTCCCAATGGTGAAAAATTGAAAATATTTCCACTAAGATCAGGAACAAGACAAGGTTACCCAACTCACCACTATTATTCAATAGTTTTGGAAGTTTTAGTCACAGATATCAGAGAAGAAAAAGAAATAAAAGGAATCTGCATTATAAAAGAAAAAGTAAAACTGTCACTGTTTACAGATGAAATGATACTATATATAGAGGATCCTAAAGATGCTACCAGAAAATTACTAAAGCTAATCAATGAATTTGGTAAAGTAGCAAGATACCAAATTAATGCACAGAAATCTCTTGCATTCCTATATACTACTGATGAAAAATCTGAAAGATAACTTAAAGAAACACTCCAGCTTACCACTGAAACAAGAAGAATAATATACCTGGGAATAAACCTACCTAAGAAGAAAAAAACCCTGTATGCAGAAAACTATAAGACACTGATGAAAGAAAATAAAGATGATACAACCAGATGGAGAGATATACCATGTTCTTGGATTGGAAGAATCAACATTGTGAAAATGACTAAACTACCCACAGCAATCTACAGATTCAATGTAATCACTATCAAACTACCAATGGCATTTTTCACTAAAGTAGAACAAAAAAATTTACAATTTATATGGAAGCACAAAAGACCCCGAATAGCCAAAGCAATCTTGAGAAAGAAAAACAGAGCTGGAGGAATCAGGTTTCCTTACTTCAGACTATACTACAAAGCTACAGTAATCAAGACATCATGGTACTGGCACAGAAACAGAAATATAGATCAATGGGAAAGGATAGAAATCCAGAGGTAAACCCACACACATATGGTCACCTTATCTTTGCTAAAGGAGGCAAGATTGTCCAATGGAGAAAAGACAGCCTTTTCAATTAGTGGTGCTGCTTAAACTGTACAGCTACATGTAAAAGAATGAAATTAGAAATTAGAAATTAAAACCATACACAAAAATAAGCTCAAAATGTATTTGAGACCTAAATGTAAGGCCAAATACTATAAATCTCTTAGAGGAAAACATAGGCAGAAAACTCTATGACATATATCACAGCAAGATGCTTTTTGACCCACCTCCTAGAAAAAGGGAAATAAAAACAAACAAATGGGACCTAATGAAATTTAAAAACTTTTGCACAGCAAAGGAAACCATAAACATGATGAGAAGACAACCCTGAGAATGACAGAAAATATTTACAAATGAAGTAACTGACAAAGGATTAATCTCCAGAATGTACAAGCAACACATGCAGCTCAATATCAAAAAAACAAACAAGCCAATCCGAAAATGGGCAGAAAACCTAAATAGACATTTCTCCAAAGAAGATAAACAGATTGCCATCAAACACATGAAAGGATGCTCAACATCACTAATCATTAGAGAAATGCAAATTAAAACTGCAATAAGGTATCACCTCACACCAGTCAGAATGGCCATCATCAGAAAGTCTCCAAACAATAAATGTTAGAGAAGGTGTGGGGAAAAGGGAACCCTCTTTCACTGTTGTTTGGAATGTAAACTGATACAGCCACAATGGAGAACAGTATGGAGGTTCCTAAAAAAATTAAATATAGAACTACCATATGACCCAGCAATCCCACTATTGAGCATATACCAGGAGAAAGCCATAATTCAAAAAGAGTCATGTACCAGAATGTTCATAGCAGCACTATTTACAATAGTCAGGACATGGAAACAACCTAAGTGTCCATGACAGATGAATGGATAAAGATGTGGCACATATATACAATGATGTATATTGTATATACACCAAGATACATCAAGATACTCAGCCATCAAAAGAAATGAAATTGAGTTGTTTTTAGTGAGGTGGGTGGACATAGAGTCTGTCATACAGAGTGAAGTAAGTCAGAAAGAGAAAAACATATACTGTATGAAAACACAAATATATGGTATCTTAAAAAAAAGGTTCTGAAGAACTGAGGGGCAAGACAGAAATAAAGATGCAGGCATATAGAATGGACTTGAGGACATGGGCAGGGAGAAGGGTAAGCTGGGCTGAAGTGAGAGAATAGCATGGACAAATATGCACTACCAAGTATAAAAGAAATAGCTAGTGGGAAGCAGCTTCTTTTTCTTAATTGATCTAAGAGATAGCAGTTTGTTCAAAAATAGTAGCTACAATATATTTGATTATGTATGCTTATATGCAAGTAAAATTAATGACCTCAAGGATACCAGGGATAAGACAGCAGAATTAGGATTATTTGTTATTATAAGTACTCTTAGTACCCATGGATGATATAGTGTTATTTGAAAATGGACTTAGATTAGCTGTAAATGTGTATTTCAAATATGAGGGCAACCACCAAAAAAAGTTAAAAAAATAATTATAACTGACATGCTAATAAAGGAGAGAAAGTGGAACTTACAAAATGCTCAATTATTATGACAAAAGGCAGAAAAAGTGTGGAAGATAAAAATAGAAACAAAGAACAAGGACAACAAATACAAGACAGTAATGAATATGATAAATATTAATTTAATTGCATCTATACTCACTGTAAATGTGAATGGACTAAATGCACTAATTAAGGCAGAGATTGTTAGAGTGGTTCAAAAAACAAGACCTAAAAGAAAGCCAATTTAAATATAAAGACATTTATACATTAAAAGTAAATGGATGGATAAAAATTAACATGCTACATCAATCAAAATAAGGAGTAACTATATTAATTTCATACAAGTCAGACTTCTAAATAAGGAAAGTTGTCAAGCATAAAGAAGGACATTACATAATGATAAAGGGATCGATTCTTTAATTAGACATAATAATCCATAATGCACCTAACTAAAGATATGAAACTAGGTGGGGCAAAATCTTAGAACTGCAAGGAGAAATCGATGCATCCACAATAATAGCTGGAGATCTCAAAATCACTTTATCAGAAATAAACAGATCCAGCACAAAAGTTAACACAAAATGGATCATAGACCAAAATATAAAATGCAAAATGAGTAAACTCCTAGATGATAATATAGAAGAAAACCTTAGATGACATTAATATGGCAATAACTTTTTAGATACAACACCAAAATCCCAATCCATGAAATAAATAACAGACAAGCTGGACTACACTAAAATTAAAAACTTCTGTTCAGTGAAAGACAAGGTCAAGAGAATAAGAAGACACCACAAGCTGGGAGAAAATACTTGCAAAAGGCATACCTGATAAACAACTGTTATCCAAAATATACAGAGAAGTCTTAAAACTCAACAATAAGAAAACAAAAAACATGATTTGCAAATGATGCTACTGACAGGGGACTAATATTCATAATATACAAACAACCCACACAGTTTAATATCAAAAAATACAAACAACCATATTAAAAGGAGGCAGAAGACCTAAATAGACATTTCTCCAAAGAAGACATACAGATGGCAAACAGGCACATAAAAAGATTCCCAATATCCCTGATAATCAGAGAAATGAAAATCAAACTATAGTGAGGTATCACCTCACACCAGTCAGAAAGGCCATCATTAAAAAGTCTACAAATAATAAATGCTGGAGAGGGTGTGGAGAAAAGGGAACCCTTCTACACTGTTGATGGTAATGTAAATTGATACAGACACTATGAAGAACAGTATGGAGGTTTCTTAAAAAATTAAACATGGAGTTACTGTATGATCCTTCAATCCCACTCCTTTGCATATATCTGGAGAAAACTCTAATTTAAAAAGATACATGCACCCCAATGTTCATAGCAGCACTATTTACAGTAGCTAGGACATTGAAGCAACCTAACTATCCATCAACAGATGAATGGATGAAGATGTGGTATATATATACAATGAAATATTCCTCAGCCATTAAAAAAATGAAATAATGCCATTTGCAGCAACATGGATGGACCTGGAGATTATCATACTAGGTGAAGGAAGTCAGAGAGAGAAAGACAAATATCATATGGTATCACTTAAATATGGAATCTAAAAAATGGTACAAATGAATTTAGCTACAAAACAGAAATAGACTCACAGACATAGAAAACAAACTTATAGTGACAAAGGAGATAGTGGGGGGTAGGAGGAGATAAATTAGGAGTTTGGGATTAACATATACTACTACTATATATAAAATAGGTAAACAACAAGGATTTATTACATAGCACATTGAACTATACTCAATATCTTGTAATAACTTATAATGGAAAAGAATCTGAAAAAGAGTATATATATATAATATATACATATATATATATATATATATATATATATAAACCAATCACTTTGTTATACACTTGAAACTAACACAACATTGTAAGTAAACTATACTTCAATAAAAAGTAAATAAATAATTGAAGTTGAGAAAATAAATAAATAAATAAATAAATAAACATGTGCCAAAAACCTTAACAGGCACCCAACAGAGAAGATAAATGGAAAATAAGCATATAAAAACATTCTAAACAGCATATGTCATAAGGAAAATGCAAATTTAAACAACAGTGAGATACCACTATATACCTATGAAAAATGTTATATCCCATACACTAACAACACCAAATGCTGGCAGGATGTGGAATAACATTGATTCTCATTCATTGCTGGTGAGAATGCAAAATGGTACAGCCACTTTGGAAGACAGTTTGGTGGTTTCTTAAAAAACTAAAATAATCCTACCTTATGATCTAGTAATCATGCTTCTTGGTATTTACTCAAAGGATTTGAAAATTTATGTCCACAGAAAAACCTGCACATCAATTTTTATAGCAGTTTTATTCATAATTTCCATGTCTTGGAGTGACCCAAGATGTCCTTCAGTAGGTGAATGGATAAATAAATTATAGTACATCCAGACGATGGGATATTATTCAGTGCTAAAAAAGAAATGAGTCATGAAACAAACATTGAGGAACCTTAAATGCATATTACAAAATTAAAGTAGACAAACTGAAAATGCTACGTACTGTATTATTCCAACTTTATGACATTCTGTAATAGGAAAAACTATGGAAAGAATAAAGACATCAGTGTTTGTCAGGGGATGGAGGGGTGGAAGGGTAAACAGGTGGAGCACAAAGGACTTTTAGGGCAGTGAAAATACTCTACATCATGCCATTATGGTGGGTAACATGTCATTATACACTTACCCAAACCCATAGAGTGTACAATACCAAGAATGAAACTTAATATAAAGTATGGACTTTGGGTGACTATGGTTGGTCAATATAGGTTCATCAATTGTAACACATGTATCAATATGGTTGTGGATGTTGATAATGGGAGCATGCATGGAGACAAGGAGTATGCAGAAACTCTCTGTATCTTCTTAAATATTGTTGTGAATCTAAAACTTCTCTTAAAAATAGTCTTAATAAAAAAGGCAACCCATGGAATGGGAGAAAATATTTTCAACTCATATATCTAATAAGATATGAGTGTCCAGAATATATAGATAACTCTTAAAGCTCAACATCAAAAAAATTAAAAGACAAATGTCATGATACCACTTATATGTGGAATCTAAAATATGACACAAATGAACTTATCTATGAAACAGACTCACAGACATAGAGAACAGACTTGTGGTTTCTCTGGGTTGGAGTGTGATTGATTGGGAGTTTGAGATTAGCAGATGCAAACTATTATGTACAGAATGAATAAACAACAAGGTCCTACTGTATAGCACAAGGAACTATATTCAATTCTTGTGATCAAACATAATGGCAAAGAATATGAAAAATAATGCATATATGTATAGCTGAATCACTTTTCTGTACAGCAGAAATTAACACAACATTGTAAATCAACTATACATGAATAAAATAATTTTAAATGGGTAAACAAATAGACATTTTTCCAAAGATAATATACAAATAGCCAATAAGTTAATGAAAAGATACACAATATCACTAATAATTAAGGAAATACAAATCAAAATTACAATGAAATGCCACATCACACACATTGGGATGGATACTCTCAAAAATTTAAAAAAAAAAGAGAAAATTGCAAGTATTGGCAAGGATGTGGAGAAATTGGGAACCTTGTGCCTGCTGGAGATAATGTAAAATAATATAATCGCTGTGGACAAAAAGTACAACACTTCCTCAAAAAATAAAAATAGAATTAACCTATGATCCCCAAATTCTGCTTCTAAGTGTATACTGCAAAAGAAATGAAAGCAGGATCTTAAAGTATTTGTACATCCATGTTTATAGAAGCATTTATTCACAATAGCTAAAATGTGGAAGCAATCTAAGTGTTCATGGATAGATGAATGTATAAGCAAAATGTGGTATATACATACAATAGAATATTATTCAGCATTGTAAACAAAGAAAATGTTGACACATTCTCAATACAGATGAAACTTGACATATGCTAAGTGAAACAATCCACTCACAAGACAAATACTGTATGATTTCACTTTTATGAGGTATTTAGATGAGCAAAATAATAGAGAATGAAAATAGAATAATGGTTGCCAGGGTCTGGGGGTGGGGTAACCAGAAATTATTTTTTAATGGGCACAGATTTTCAATGTTGCAAGATGAAGCATCTGTTGGAAATAAATAGTGGTTATGGTTGCACGACAATATGAATGTACTTAGTACCACTGAACTCTACATTTAAAAATGGTACAGGTAGGGGTTTCCCTGGTGGTGCAGTGGTCGAGAGTCCGCCTGCCGATGCAGGGGACACAGGTTCGTTCCCTGGTCCGGGAAGATCTCACATGCCACGGAGCGGCTGCACCTGTGAGCCATGGCTTCTGAGCCTGTGCGTCCAGAGCCTGTGCTCCGCAATGGGAGAGGCCACAACAGTGAGAGGCCCGCATAACGCAAAAAAAAAAAAAAAAAAAAAAAAAATTAAAAAGAAAAATATGGTACAGGTAGGGCTTCCCTAGTGGCGCAGTGGTTGAGAGTCCACCTGCCAATGCAGGGGACATGGGTTCATTCCCCAGTCCAGGAGGATCCTGCATGCTGTGAATCAGCTGGGCCCGTGAGCCATGGCTGCTGAGCCTGCACGTCCGCAGACTGTGCTCTGCAGCGGGAGAGGCCACAGTGGTTAGAGACCTGTGTACCGCAAAAAAAAAAAAAAAAAAAGTGCAGGTAATAAATTTTGTGTTATGTGAATTTTAGCACAATTAAAAAGTTGAAAAACAATAAATTCTAAATAAAAACATTAACAGATCAAAAGAAAAAAGTGGGTGTTCACCACTAGCAGAAATACTCTGCAAGAAATAATAAGGGAGTTTTTCAGGATACATTGAAAAGACACTTGAGAGAAATTAGTATCCACACAAAGAAATAAAGAGCACTAGCAAAGACAACTATATAGGTAAATATAAAAGACAGTATAAATGCATTTTTTTGTAACTTTTTTCTTCTCCTACATGATTTAAAAAGACAAATGCATAAAGCAATAATGATAAAACTGTGTTTATGGGTTTGTTTATAAAGATGTCATTTAATGGAAATAAAGCATAATGAGGGCAGAAGGAATGTAGCTACATTGGATCAAATATTGTGCATGCTATTGAAATTAATTAATTTAGTATTAATATGAACTACTTTATTTTAAATTAAGGTACTAATTTTAATCTCAAAGGCAACTCCTAAAAATAACTCAAAATATACTAAAATGAATTACATGCTACACTGCAAAATGTATTTTAAGACCAAAAGGACAGAAAGGAAGAGTAGAGAAATAAGAGAATAAGATATATAGAAAACAAGGTAACAAAGTGGTGAATATTTCCTAAATTTTGAGTAATAACATTATATGTACTCCAATGAAAAACTGATATTGGCAGACTAGTTAAATAGCATGATTCAATTACATGCTGTCTTTAAGAGGCAGACTTTGGATTCAAGACATAAAATTGTTGAAAGAAATAAGGATGGCAAAATATCATGCAAACTTTAACCAGAAAAGATCTGGAATGCCTATAATAATTTCAGACAAAATACACATTAAGAAAAAAAAATGTTACTAGAGATATAATGGAACATTTTATGATGATAAAAGGCTATTTCCATCAAGAAGGTATATTAACATAAAAACTAATATCATATTTCCAAAATATATTTTAAAAAATCTGAAACAATTGAAGGGAAAATAGACAACTTAACAAAAATAAGTGAAGAATTTAATTCCCAACTTCCATTAATGGATAGAACATCCAGGTAGTCAATCTACAAGGGAATAAAAGACCTAAAGCATCATAACCCCATTAGAACTAACAGACATGTATAGAACACTCCATTCAACACCAGCAGAATATTTGTTCTTCTCAAATGCAATAGGTACATTCTCCAAGGTAGACCATATTCTAGAGCAGAGCAGGCCTCAATACATTTAAAGGGATTTAAATCAAACAATGGAATTAAAATAGAAATCAACAATAGAAGGAGAGTTCAGGTTCAAGATGGTGATATAAGAAGATCTTTAACTCACCTCCTCCCATGGACACACTGAGTCTACAGCTACATATGGAAAATTTTCCTCTTAGAAAAACCTAAAGGCTGGTTGAGGGATGACTACACATCAGGCAAATAAATACAGGCAAATTAAATTAAAAATATGGAAAAAGGTGTATCATGTAAACATTAACCGAAGGAAAGCAGAAGTGGTTATTTAATACCAGATAAAGTAGACTTTAGAGCAAAGTATTCCCAAAGAAATAGAGGAATCTTATAAAATTATAAAAAGCTCCAACTACCAAGGAGACCTAGCAATCTTGAATGTGTATTCACCATATGGCAGACCTGAAAAATATATGAAACAAAAAACTGATAAAACTGAAAAGAGAAATAAACAAATTCAAAATTATAGTTTGAGGTTTCAATACATCTCTTGATAGAGCAACTAGACAGATCATCAGCAAAGACGTAGAACCCAACAACATCATTAACAGGATCTTATTGACATTTACATAACACTTCACCCAGCAAAAGCAGAATACACATTCTTTTCAAGTGCCCATGAAACATATGCAAGATTGATCATATCCTGGGCTTTAAAACAAATCTCAGCAATTTAAGAAGAATTGAAAGCATACAGAGTGTATTCTCAGACCAAAAAGAATTAAATTATAAACTAATAAGAGAAACATAAAAATTATAACTTCAAATACCTGGAAACAAACCACACTATTCTAAATGATTCAATGGGTCAAAGAGGGACTCTCAAAGAAAGTAAAAAAACAAAAACAAACAAACATTGAAATGGATGAAAATAAAAATATAACATATCTAAATTTTGGGGACATGGTGAAAGCAGCATGCATATAGATATCATTGGCATTAAATACTTACATTAGAAAAGAGGGAAAGTCCCAAATCAATAATGTAAGCTCCCATTTCAAAAACTTTAAAAAAAGAGAATAAACTCAAAGCCAGCAGGAAGAAGGATATAATAAAGATAAAACCACAACTCACCCAATATGAAATGGATAATTTGAATACTCTTATAAATAGTAAGAAAATTTATTTTGTAATTTAAATCTTCCAAAAAAGAAATCTCCTATACCTAAATGGTTTCATTGGGGATTTCTATCAAACATTTAGAGAAGAATTAACATCAATTATTCCAGACAATAGAAGAGGAAGACACAATCCCCAATTCAGTTTATGAAGCTAGTATTACCTTAATACCAAAATAAAAGACAATAAAAAAGAAAAAAAAGTAAAGACCAATGTCTTTCATGAATATAGATGTAAAAATCCTTAAGATAATATTTGCAAACAGAATTCAGCAATATATAAAAATAATTATGCATTATGACCAAGTGCACTTTATTTCTGGGTTTCAGTGATGTTTCAGTAATTAAAAAATATTCATTGTAATTCATATTAACAAGCTAAAGAAGAAAAATCACATGATCATGTCAACTGATACAAGGAAGTATTCAATATCCATTCATGGTAACAACCCTCTGAATATTATGAATAAAGGGGATTTCCTCAGCTTGAAAGATAATCTACAAAAATTCTTCAGCTTATGTTATACTGAATGTTTTCCCCTTGTAATCAAGAACAAGCAAAAAATATACATTTACATCACTTTTATTCAAGATAGTGCTTGACGTTCTCAGCAGTGCAATAAAACAACAAATGGTGCTGGAACAACTGGATTAGGGAAAAAATATTAATCTCAGAATACACCTCACACCTTATAAAAATGGACTCAAAATGCATCATGAACTTAAATGTAAAACATAAAACTATTAAACTATTAGAAAAAATAAGAAAAGTTACAGTTAATAGAAGATGAATAAGTTTATAGATCTGCTGTACAATATAGTGCCTATAGTTAATATTACATTGCTGTGCACTGAAAAACTTGTGAATATATCTCATGCTAAGTGTCCTTAACACACACACATGCATGCACACACAAAATAAGGGGACACAAGAAATCATTTGGAGGTGATACATATGTTTACTACCTTGATTGTAGTGATGGTATCACAGGTGCATGTATATGTCCAAACTCACCAAAATGTATAAAATAAATACATGCGACCTTTTGTATATTAAGTACACATCAATAAAATGGAAAACAAAGGAAAAAAAGAGATTTTTGAGACCTAAGGCTAAGCAAAGAGTTTTTAGACTTGGTATCAAAACACAATCTATAAAAATAAAAATTGGGGGCTTCCCTGGTGGCGCAGTGGTTGAGAGTCCGCCTGCCGATGCAGGGGACACGGGTTCGTGCCCCGATCCCGGAAGATCCCACATGCTGCGGAGCGGCTGGGCCTGCGAGCCATCGCCGCGGAGCCTGTGTGTCCGGAGCCTGTGCTCCACAACGGGAGAGGCCACAGCAGTGAGAGGCCCGCGTACAGCAAAAAAATAAAAATAAAAATAAAAATTGGTAAACTGGGCTTAATCAGAATTAAAAACTTTTGCTCTGTAAGACTATAAAGAGGATGAAAATACTAGCTACAGAGTGGGAGAAAATACATGTAAATCACATATCTCATATGGGACTACCATCCAGTATATATAAATAACTCACAAAGTTCAATAGTTAAGAAGTAAACAAACCAATTAGAACATAAGCAAATGACACAAACACATTTCACCAAAGAAAATATACAGATGGCAAATAAGCACATAAAAATTTGTTCACCATCATTAACCATTAGGAAAATGCAAATTAATCTATAATGAGATACCTCTACACACTTATCTGAATGACTACACTAAAGATTAGTGACAACACCAAATACTGGTGAGGAAGTGGAGAAACCAGATCATTATGCATTACTGGTAGGAATGTAAAATGGTATAGACATCCCGGTAAACAATTTGACAATTTCTTTAAAAAGGTATGCAAACTACCATACAGCTTTAGTAACACACTCATAAGTATTTATCCAAGAGAAACAAAGACAAATGTTCACACGAACCCTGTACATCAATATTTATAGCAGTCTTATTCGTAAGAGCTGAAAACTGGAAACAACCCAAATGCTTTTCAATGGGTAAATGGTTAAAAAAAATACTCAAAACTGTGATACATCCATTTCATGCTGTTATGAGCTGAATCATGTCCCTACAAGAGCCAGTATGTTGAAATCTTAAGCCCCCAGTACCTCAGAATGAGATTGTATTTAGATATGAAATTCTTACAGGGGTGGTTAAGTTAAAATGAAGTCATTAGGGTGGGCCTTAATCCAAAATGACTGGTGTTCTAATAAGAAGAGGAACTTTGGGGGAAAAAAAAACAAAACATGCAGAGGGAAGACAATGTAAAGATATAGGGAGAAAATGTTCCTCTACAAGCCAGGGAGAGAAGCTTGGAATAGATCATTCCCCTATAATTCTCAGAAGAAACCAACCCTGTGGATACCTTGATCTCAGACTTCCAGTCTCCGAAACTATAAGAAAATTAATTTCTGTTGTTTACATCACCCAGTCTGTGGAACTTTATTATGGCATCCTTAGCAAACTAATACAGATTCATGCTAGTTTATTTTATGTGTCAATTTGGCTAAGTCACAGCACGCAGATATTTGGTTAAATACCAGTCTAGAAGTTGCTGTAAATATATTTTTAGATGAGATTAATATTTAAATCATTTTTCTTTGAGTAAAGCATAATATGGGTGGGCTTCATCAAATCAGTGAAAGCCTTAAGAGAAAAAAAAAGACAGGTTCTCTGAGGAAGAGGGAATTCTGCCTCCAGACTGCCTTTTGACTTAAGCTGCAGCATCAACTCTTCTCTGGGTTTCCAGATTGATGGCTTACCTTGTAGATTTTGGACTTGCTAGCCTCCACAATTGTTTGAGCCTTAAAATCTCTCTCTGTCCTCCCCCACACCCCCACATATATATCCTATTGGTTTTGTTTCACTGGGGAACTCTAACTAGTACACATATAAAATTACTGAGCTATAAAAATAAATGAGCTATTGCAACAACCTGGATGAATCACCAGAGAACAATACTGAGTTTTTTTTTTTTTTAAAAAAGCCAATTCCAAAAGTTCCCTGTGGTATAATTTTATTTATATAACATTCTTGAGATGACAATAGTATAGCAATGGAGAACAGATTAATAGTTACCAGAGTTTAAGTTTCTTTTTCTTTCAAAAAGAAAGTAGATGTGGCTATAAAAGGGAAATACAAAGATTCTTGTGGTAATTAAAATGTCTTGTATGTTGACTCTATTAATATTAATATCCTAGTTATGATATTGTACTATAGAATTATACCACTGGAGAAAAATGGGGATGAGTACATAGAATCTTTCCATATTTTTTCTTAAAGCTGTATTGAATCTACAATTATCCTAAAATTTTAATTTATTTTAAATATCCGTTATGTTTCTGTATAACAGAAATGAATAATTTAAAGTTGAATTAGGAAAAGCATCCAAATTATAAAACATTAACAATATGAACTACTAAGGAATAAATTTACCAAATTAAGTGCAAATATTGTATGCTGAAAACGCCAAAAAATATTGAAATCAATTAAGGATTACATAAATAAATGATATAAAGTGCCATATTCATTCACTAAAATACTTAATGTTGTTAAGATGACATTACTCCCAAATCCCAGCTGCTAGATTTTTGTAGAAATTGACAAGCTGATCCTAAAATTTATGTGAAATTGCAAGCAATTTAGAATAGCCAAAACAATCTTGAAAAACAAGAACAAAGTGAAAGAATCACACTTCCCAGCTTTAAATCTTGCCATAAATCTACAATAATCAAGGTAGTCTGATACTGGCATAAAGGTGAAATTAGATCAATGGAATAGAAATGAGAATCTAGAAATAAGGCCATACATATATGGCCAATTTATTTTCACCAAGGGTTCTGAATTCATTCAATGGTGAAAAGAATGATCTTTTCAAGAAATGATGCTGTGACAACTGGATAGCTACATGCAAAAGAATGATGTTGGAGCCTACCTTACATTATATATACAAGTTTACTCAAAATGCGTTATAGATCTAAGTGAAAGAGCTAAAAATATAAAACTCTTAGAAGAAAACATAGGAGTAAGTCTTGATGAGCTTGGGTTAGGCAATGTTTTCCTAGATACAACACTAAAAGCACAATCACTGCAACAATAAAAGATAAATTAAATCTTATCAAAATTAAAAATAATGATGTAAATGATACCATCAAAAAAGTGAAAAGACAACACACAGATGGGCGAAATTATGCAGAAACATATATTGGATAAGGAAACTATATCAAGAGTATATGAAGAAATCTTGCAGTTTAATAATATAAAGACAAATAACACAATTTTAAAAATTGGCAAATAATCTGAACAGGTATTTCTCCAAAGATGATATAAAATTGAAAACAAGCACGTTAGAAGGGTGTGCAACATCATTATCCATCAGAGAAAAGCAAATCAAAACCACACTGAAATAAAAGTTCATACCTTATAGAATGCTTCAAATCAAAAAGATAGACAATAACAAGTGTTGACCAGGATGTGAAAGCATTCAAATCCTCGTATACTGCTGGTGGGAATGCAAAATGTAGCTGCTGTGGAAAATACCTGGCACTTCCTCAAAAGATTAAACATATAATTTAACCTTATGACCCAGCAATTTTTCTCCTATGTATGTACCTAAGAGAAATAAAAACATATGTCCTCACAAAATTTTGAACACAAATGTCCAAAGCAGCATTATTCATTAGTCAAAAAGGGAACAACTGATAAATGAATAAACAATGTGTGTGTGTGTGTACACATGCACACAGTGGTTATAAAATGAATGAAGGCCATAAAAAGGAATGAATTACTGATGCTTGCTACAACATTCATGAACCTTGAAAACATTATGTAAAGGGATAGAAGCCACATATCACATGATTAAATTTATATGAAATGTACAGAGAAGGTAAATCAAGTAGAAATAGAAAAGTAAATTAGAGGTTGCCTAAAGCTGTAATGGAAGGGTAAAAATGACTATTAATAGTTACAGTGTTTCTTTTTGGGGTGATGAAGATATTTTAAATTAGATTGTAATGGGGTTTGCCTGGTGGCACTGTGGTTAAGAATCAGCCTGCCAGTGCAGGGGACATGGGATCGAGCCCTGGTCTGGGAAGACTGCACATGCCAAAGAGCAACTAAACCCATGCACCACAACTACTGAGCCTGTGCTCTACAGCCCATGAGCCACAGTTACTCAGCCTGTGAGCTGCAACTACTGAAGCCCAGGAGCATAGAGCCTGTGCTCTGCAACAAGAGAAGCCACCTAAATGAGAAGCCTGCACACCACAACAAAAAGTAGCCCCAGCTCACCGCAACTAGAGAAAGCCCGCATAGCAATGGAGACCCAATGCAACCAAAAATTAAATAAATAAATAAATAAATAAATAAATAAAATTTGATTGTGATGGTGATTGTACAACTCTGTGAATAACAAATCTGTTTAATTATATCATTGAATCGTACCCTTTTAATAGATGAATTTTATGATACTTGAATTACATCCCCTCAAAGGTGGTGCCACAACTAAGACCTGACGCAGGCAAATAAATAAATAAATAAATAAATAAATAAATAAATAAATAAATAAATAAAATATTTTTAAAAATCAAAAATAAAGTATAATTTAAAAATTAGGAACAATATTTTTGGATAGTTTTTTGTTGTTATTATTATTTCATACCATCCGGATCCTGTTTTCCAACAGTACTTGGATCAATTCTTTACTTCTCTACTCCATTCACTGAGGTTATATTACTCATTGGCAATGCAGTTAATTTCTCCTTTTATTGTTTGTATTCCATCTTGGGTTCCCCCACATCCTGGTTGATTTTAATTCTTTATCTACTTTTGGTGTCTTTGAAATGTTAACGTTGTTCTGAAAGTTAATATTATATAAGAAGTTATACTCAGAGACACATCACTAACCTCCACTTTATCCCTTCAAAAATTTTCTCATTCCTCAATATTTCCACCTCATTCCCATTTAGACCATGTTAGGTAACTCATCGCTTTAGTTTCTGGCTTGCCCTTCCTGTATATCCTTTTTTGAACAAATTAACATGTATGTGTATATTTCCTCATACATCCTGTTTATGAAATTTAGCAAATCATAAACACTTTCTGGATGTTGCCCTTTTTCACTTAGCATATTTTGGAAACAGAGCTATTTCTTATTCTTATTTTACACCTTATAGTCATCCATTTCAAAGCTATACTTAGGTTCATTCAACCACTCTTCCATGTATTTTTCTCATATTTTAGAATTACAAAAAATGTTGCAAAGAATAACTTTGTATATATGTATTTTCATAACATTTGATGAATAGTTCCAGAGAAAATTCCTATAACAGGAATTGCTAGCTGAAAGGGCAAGTATATATAAAATTTTCTTAGGTATTGCTAGATCCTTCTCCTGAAAGGCTGTAATTGTTTTCTTTCCCATTAACAGCACATGAAAGTCGTTTTCCCACAACATCACCAACAGAATGTGTTTTCATGCTTTAAATTTTCACCAATCTGACATGTAATAAATGGTATTTCAGCATTGTTTTAATTTGCATTTCTCTAATGACGAGTGAACTTGAAATTTTTTTTGTATATTTAAGAGTAGTTTTACATCTTTTTGTCTGAATTGTATATTTACTTTTTTCCCCTATTTTCTATCTGCTTTGATAATTGCTTTTCCTTGGTAGTAGCATTTTATAAAGTGTCACAATCCTCATATTCAGGATTTTGTTCTAATTCAGGGTGACTTCAGAAAAGTTTGGTCAAAATACATAATGCTTCAGAAAATTGTACTCTAGGTCCATTATTTTATGTTACAGTTAAAATATTTAGAATTGCTTAGTTTTACCTATAAGGATTATTCCTCACTGCTTTAGTCATTATGGTAGCTATTTCCTGGACAGTTTTCAAATCTATAACGTTTCCATTTTAAGCTTCCGTTTCTGCAGAATTTTACAAAATGGCTAAAACTGGTCTCTCTGGAAACCCACTTAACATTTAGTTGTAAACTCTACCAGAAATTCTAAATAGTGTTTGTGGGGGGAATAAATAGGACAATAACCTTATATGCAAAGTGTAGTTTGTGAAGAAAGAGAGGTTACAGATGAGAAACTTTGGAGGATCTAGCAAAATGCTAGTTGAATCTAACAAAATTAATTGCTTCCAATATCAATGTGTTCTTCCCTTCATGACAAAATAGATCCAAACCTTTCAAAGTTAAGTGAAACTGTTTATATTTCCAAACTGGATTATATATCATGCCACATGTGCTGTGTATTCTTCCAGCCCATATGTAGCAGCACTGTCTTTTCTTCTTCTTGAAAATTATTGTTTAATAAAATTTCAAGAAAGTGATCTAATGTTCTGGAATATTTACATTTGGTGAATAAGTATGTGCTGAGTCTATTCAACTCTTCCTTTTTGATTGTTTAATGAAGCAAAATTATGTGCAGTAAAATTCACAGACATTATATTCAACAAGTCTTGGGAAATGTATGCACCTATGTTACCAACACCCGACTAAAGCATTTATTTACACTTCTTTACACCCCACATTTCCTGCGCCTTTTTCAGTTAATCCTCTTCTCCACTATTCTGATTTATATCACCATGGATTAATTTTTCCTATTATTGACTTGTTAGACTTATTCATATCTCTTGTAACTTTATAAACTCCTATTCAATTTAAGAAATGCTTATTGAGTCTTTTCATGAACAACAGTACCAATAACACCTTTGTTCTTATCTTATGTCTGTGCTATGCTTTTCGTCCTTCTAGCTTCCTTGTTCCTACTTCATCACATCATGTTTTGGATGGAGAAGTACAATAACTAAAATAGTACACCTTGTTGTATGGAGATGAATTTGTATGATAGGAGGAGGATGCTATACATTTTTTTGAATACAAAGCCATTGTGCTGCTGCCCATAATGTGTTGGCTTTATTTAGATTGTAGAAATATTTTTGACCAGTGTCCACAGTGATCCTGAGATCTATATAATTGAGTGGTAGAATTCCAAACATGAAAGAGATATATTTTTAAATATATAAAAGATGGGCAACCTAAATGCCCATCGACAGATGAATGGATAAAAGAAGTGTGGTACATATATACAATGGAATATTACTCAGCCATAAAAATGAACGAAATCGGGTCATTTGTAGAGACATGGATGGATCTAGAGACTGTCATACAGAGTGAAGTAAGTCAGAAACAGAAAAACAAATATTGTATGTTAACGCGTATATGTGGAACATAGAAAAATGGTACAGATGAACCAGTTTGCAGGGCAGAAACAGAGACAGAGATACAGAGAACAAATGTATGGACACCAAGGGTGGAGAGTGTCCGGGGGGTGGTGGTAGTGTGATGAATTGGGAGATTGGGATTGACATATATACACTAATATGTATAAAATGGTTAACTAATAAGAATGTGCTGTATAAAAAAAATAAATAAAATAAAATTCAAAAAATATATATAAAAGATGAAAGTAATTTTTAATGATAGGAAGTACAAGACTAGGTTGGTATAAATGCATTCATCACTCAATGAACTAGAAATGATGGGAAAAATCATAAAGACTTCCTAAACACAATCAGAGCAGTTTGTATCTTGAAATTGCTATTTAAACATATCCTACAACTAAAAATGCTACTCTTTGTGAACCACCAAAGCTAGAATAGAATAAATCCATGAAATGTGTCAACTGGTTGTCACATAGTGCTTTGATTTGTAGTGGACAGTAGTATTGTCAGTTAAATTCATACATGTTTTGAGGCCATATCTTTGAAAATATTCAGTTAGTCTCTAAAAAAAAAAAACCTAGTTTTCACATGGTTTTAGGGCTTGATGCCTGCCCTTAAGTTTTTTTTTTTTTATAATCCTGATAAAGAAAATAGCTGAATATTCAACCCATATCAGTAGACAAAGATGAATAAAATAATTATAAATATTATGAACAGGTCAATGTTTTTCTTGCTTGGAAATTTCTAGAACAAATGGTGTTAATCTTGAAAATTTTGAGGAAGATATGGGCTTTATACTCCATTCTAAAGTAAAGAATAATACTGCATGACAGATGGGGTTATAGAAGCATTCCCTATGTCAGTTTGCTTAGTGAAATACACAGTGTAGGAAAATAAAGGATATAATAGGAGACATTGGATTTAGATATTCATTAAGAATTTTATTGGGTCTTGGCAAGTTGCCAGTAAACTATAGTAGAAGTTGATTTTATAAGAAGATTATGCTTTAGAAAATTTAGCTCTTTAGTAATAATATAAAACCAATGGTATTTGTAATTTAGTAATCATCTTAATCTTATATCACTGTTTTTACCTCTCAACTTTCAGTAGACTAATTTCTGTGACTTTTCTAAAATGGCCTCATTGAAACTCATGCATACGAAATCATAATATAGTAGAAAATACAAAAACACTGAATTGCTTTTAGAATGAAACACTGAACAAAATCTTGTTAAAAGTGACTTTGTAACTTGTCAGGACATGTATTTCAGTTTTTGATGGATAAGAAATATAGATAAAATATGGATAAAAGCATTTAAGAAAAATTGTTGTGAAATCGTTTTGGAGGGGAGCCATCATGGTTGAATGCTCCTACTATAAAATGACTAGTATATATTATGAAAAAAATATTTTATTCAGTCTTTCACTTGTCAGAATACAAACAAACTTCTCATAATCTTACACCATGAAATACAGCACCCACCCACCCCAGCTTTTGCATTTGTAGAGTGTTCAAATTATTGGTGAGGAGTCATGCAGTAGAGATCTTAGGATGTTTTCTTTGGGAGAGTTAAATTTTTGTTAGTGATATACCAAGATTTTTTTCTTATTAACTCTTATGTGTACCGTGGCTCTATAATCATACCATTATTATTGTATTAGGGTCTTAAAATACAGGAAACGAGACTTAAAATTGAATTAATGATACTAGACTTCTTTCTTCTTTCCTTAACTTCTTCTTATAAAAATTGCAACTTTTATTTTGTTTCATGAGTTTTCAAAAAGATAATGATCACTCATATATACAGAAAAAAGAAAATATGAGATAATGTTTTATGAGCATCAGCATCTATTGTGTGCCAACACTTGTATTTGTTACAAAAAGTAACTCAGTTAAACGTCAAAATAAAGGCATGAAATAGGTGTTACAGAATCCATTACACAGAAGAGAAAACTGGGTCTTGGAAAATTTAAAATAAATAGTCTAGTATCTTATAGCTAATAGGTGGTGATGACAAGAGCAGACCCAGGCTTGTGTGGTTCCAACAATGACTCTCTTTCTACTACACCATCCCACATTTAGAGATACTATACTTTAAATATTAATGCAGTAAATCACTTATCTTTCATGGAGTGCTACTAAGTGTGTTGGGGGGGCGCCGTGATTGAGTGCTACTATTTTATTCCTTTTTAATTCTTGCTGCTGCATGTTTCAACTATTCTGGGTAAAATTAACTCAAAATATTTTTTTTGCTGCAATAGGAATCATTTGATGAAAAACATCTTACCTTCTTTTGTTTTCTACCCTCTCTATATATTATCTTCTAGTAAAGTCTGAGATGCTGTTGCAAACTGTATAAGAGCAGATAATCCATTTTTAAGTACTAGAGTTAAACAATTTAGTAAAGACTTCATATCCTAAAAACTGAGTACTCTTCCTGCTTATAAATGAATGCTTTGGAAGTCTTTTAAAATAATTTATGTCAGAGCTACATATGCTGAAAAGTTTTCATTCTATCTTGAAGCAAACTAGAGCAAAATACCTAAAAGCAGTGTGTGGGACCCTAATGCTTGTTATATAGACTCCTTCTTTAAATAACCGTATAAAAATTTTAGTTGATCTTGACACAATTCTTCCTGTCATTGCAAGACATAAAAATCTTCTAAGCCAGGTTTGGCAAATTTTTCCTGTAAAGTCAGTAAATATTTTTCATTGTTGTGGGTCACAAAAAATCTCTACTGAACACTTGCCACCTACACTCTGTCTCCTCCATCTTTTTATTCTTTTACTAACCCTTCAATAATGTAAGAAAAACAACAACAACACATTCTTAGCTAGTGGATCTTGCAAAAAAAAAAAAAAAAACAGGCTTCTGACCCAACGTGGGCATGGCTCTAAACTAATGACATATTATTCTTTTCTTTTTTAAAATCATAAACTGGGTATACTCTTAGGAAAGCAACCATCCCCATGTCTAATTACTATCAGGAAGAACAGCTCAATAGCAGTTTTGCCAAAATCAAAGTAACTGTTTAGAGTAAAAACTTCTTAGTGTTGTATAGGTGATTCTAAGCAAATTTATCTGGTAAGTTGAGATTTTCAGTTTTGTTGCTTTCTCATTCTGGTAGCCTTTTTATGAGTCTGCACTACTTAAAATTAGACATACTACAGGAGTCAGTTTGAGGTTATTTTAGAGTTGTATTTTCCAGAGGGAGATTAGGTTACAATTTTCATTCTAAGTTCTTTATTGCATAAATTTCTGGTTTCAAGGGGGAATTTGTTAATATAAATATAACTAAAATTGTTACCTATATTTTGATAAAGTCTCTCTCCATCCCTACTTCATCTAACTCTAACATTTTAAATTGAATTGTTGAAGTTATACCTCTCACTAAACATCAGTCACTCTCCAGAGATTTCAGTTTCACAAATTAAGAGTCTGGTTTGGCTATCACAACTCATATTGCAGAGATGTTACATCTGACTTAGAGTAGCAGTTTGCTAGAATCTCAAGATACATATCTGATCATATCACATTATTTAAAATATCTATCTTCTCATTGCCTAACAATTAAAATTCCAACTTACCTTGTTATTTCCTGCCATTAACCCTCTTATATCTTATGCATGAGCCACGCTAATCTACTCACCAATCCCCAAATATATATTCTTTTTGCCTAAAAATGACCTTTCCCAATTTCTTCATATTAAGAAAAAATATCAACTTATTTTTATTATTGTGGAACCATCTGACTGAACTAAATTTGGCATTTAAAATTGCCTAAGGGAAAAATGATGTTTAATCAGTGAAGCTATTCAATACATGATGCAAACTTTAAAGAAGTAGATGTTATATCTCAGGAGAGAACTCTTATCATCAACTTTTATTCTCTAGAATATCTTTTTTAATTGAAGTATAGTTGATTTACAATATTAGATAAGTCAAGACATGCCAACTTCCATGGTGGAGTGTTTCTACATAAATTCTGCTTGTGGAATCAAGGATTTGAAGTAAATGGTCTTCAAAAATTAGGCACCCATGGATAGAATATATCGTTCAAATTTCTGTTTTTTTTTCTTTCCTTTTTTTTTTTTTTTTTTTTTGGCCACGCCATGCAGCGTGTGGGATCTTAGTTCCCTGACCAGGGATTGAACTTGTGCCCCCTGCATTAGGAGTGTGGAGTCTTAATCACTGGACTGCCAGGGAAGTCCTGTCATTCAAATCTCATCAGATGAAATCACAAGAAGTGGGAATTAGGTGATCATGATTATTTACATGAGAATGGAACGTGTATTAATATCATCAGTAGTCCCTAGGTAGAAGAATGCAGAGTAATGTTATATTTTCCAAAGATTTTCACATGCCTATGAGTTTACAACAGAAATAAATCTGGGAAAGTGTGCGGAGGCATCTGTTAAATATAAATCCCATTATATTTTATCATAAGGCCCTTTGCCACTCTTAAACATAACAATTTATTTTTAGAAAGCAGTGTTTCAAAAGTACCATTTGGGAGCTTCAATTAAAAAGTTAAAATGCCTTTTGAGAAAGAATGATTCACTATGTTAAGATTTATGTACAAAGTGTTTGTACCATTGGAATAAGTACACTAGAGAAAGTTGCCAACATACTTCTGCAATTATATCCAAAGAAACTCTGATCTCAAAAGGGGAAGTTGGTGCCATTCCATCTCTATATAATTACTAAGCCAATTTATTCAAAGCAAGAAACACCATTTTTACTTTAAAAGAGGAATAAGCTCAAGGAAATTTAGCATCTAATGAAGTAAATGGTATTTAATCAGTGGACAATTTTAATCTAATGTCTAATTGTAACATGAGAAATAACAAAACTATACCATTAAATAAGGTATCTGGTATAGCAAAATATGGATGTATCACTTATTGGTTAAATGATTACATTAACCAAGGAGGAAAGGATGTTAGTAGTGCCAAATGTTACTGGCTCCTGTGTCAATATTTTGGTTGTTGTTTAACTTGAGATTCTATATTTATATACCACAGTGATTTAAGTAGATGTTAGGCCAGAATAGTTTTGCCATAAACAAGGTCTTTTGACACAAGGTTGACTCCTGCCTTGGCTAACATTATCTACCAAAATAAGGGCTCATATAAGGACCTTAAGTTAAACTATAAAGAATAGTTGTGCTCTGAAAATGTTAATATATATTCAAAGAGTGAAGAAAAATTTTACTCACTTCAACTTTAACATTCTGGCAATAGTTTTTATACCAATATGCTTATTTCACCACCATCCCACCCCCCACCAGAAAAGCACAAGAAAGATGGATGAAGTTATATTTTAGTTTTAAATTTGAGACTTCCTAGTACAGCAAATAAGACCTGAATGGTAATTTCTTTTAAAAATTGGTATATATACATATAGATAGATACAGACATACATACTTACATATATACATGCAAACATGCACACATATATATGCACAAAATCTCAGGTGAATTTATAGAATATAGAGGAAATCTTAAAAGTACAAATATTTGTTATAATATACTTTTAAGAGTGTGCTATGCTACAACAGAGAAATGAGAAATGAAAATTGTCTTTTATTTTTTTTTGTTTGTTTGTCATATATGGCCTTTATTATGTTGAGGTGCGTTCCCTCTATGCCTACTCTCCAGAGAGTTTTTATGAAAAATGGGTGTTGAATTTTGTCAAACACTTTTTCTGCATCTATTGAGATGATCACATGGTTTTTATTCATCAATTTGTTAATATGGTGTATCACATTGATTGATTTGCATATATTGAAGAATTCTTGCATCCCTGGGTTAAATCCCACTTGACCATGGTGTATGATCCTTTTAATGTGTTGTTGGATTCTGTTTGCTAGTATTTTGTTGAGGATTTTTGCATCTATATTCATCAGTGATATTGGTCTGTAATTTTCTGTTTTTGTAGTATCTTCGTCTCGTTTTGGTATCAGGTAATGGTGGCCTCATAGAATGAGTTTGGAAATGTTCCTTCCTCTGCAATATTTTAGAAGAGTTTGAGAAGGATGGGTGTTAGCTCTTCTCTAAATGTTTGATAGAATTCACCTGTGAAGCCATCTGTTCCTGGACTTTTGTTTGTGGGAAGATTTTTAATCACAGTTTCAATTTCATTACTTGTGATTTTTCTGTTCATATTTTCTATTTCTTCCTGGTTCAGTCTTGGAAGGTTATACCTTTCTAAGAATTTGCCTATTTCTTCCAGGTTGTCCATTTTATTGGCATAGAGTTGCTTGTAGTAGTCTCTTAGGATGCTTTGTATTGCTGCAGAGTCTGTGGTAACTTCTTCTTTTTCATTTCAAATTTTATTGATTTGAGTCCTCTCCCTCTTTTACTTGATGAGTCTAGCTAATGGTTTATCAATTCTGTTTATCTTCTCAAAGTACCAGCTTTTAGTTTTATTGATCTTTGCTATTGTTTTCTTTGTTTCTATTTCATTTATTTCTGCTCTGATCTTTATGATTTCTTTCCTTCTGCTAACTTTGGTTTTGTTTGTTCTTCTTTCTCTAATTGCTTTAGGTGTAAGGTTAGATTGTTTGTTTGAGATTTTTCTTGTTTCTTGAGGTAAGCTTGTATAGCTATAAACTTCCTTCTTAGAACTGCTTTTGCTGCATCCCATAGGTTTTGGATCATCATGTTTTCATTGTTATTTGCCTCTAGGTATTTTTTTATTTCCTCTTTGATTTCTTCAGTGATCTCTTGGTTATTTAGTAATGTATTGTTTAGCATCCATGTGTTTGTGTTTTTTACGTTTTTTCCCCTCTAATTCATTTCCAATCTCATAGCGTTGTGGTGAGAAAAGATGCTTGATAGGATTTCAATTTTCTTAAATTTACTGAGGTTTGGTTTCTGACACAAGCTATGCCCTATCCTGGAGAATGTTTCATGTGCACTTGAGAAGAAAGTGTAATATGCTGTTTTTGGTTGGAGAGTCCTATAAATATCCATTAAATCTATCTGGTCTATTGTGTCATTTAAAGCTTCGGTTTCCTTATTCATTTTCATTTTGGATGATCTGTCCGTTGGTGTAAGTGAGGTGTTAAAGTCCCCCACTATTATTGTGTTACTGTCGGTTTCCTCTTTTATAGCTGTTTGCAGTTGCCTTATCTATTGAGGTGCTCCTATGGAGGGTGCATATATCTTTGTAATTGTTTTATCTTCTTCTTGGATTGATCCCTTGATCATTACGTGGTGTCCTTCCTTGTCTCTTGTAACATTCTTTATTTTAAAGTCTATTTTATATGATATGAGTATTGCTACTCCAGCTTTCTTTTGATTTCCATTTGCATGGAATATCTTTTTCCATCCCCTCACTTTCAGCCCGTATGTGTCCCTAGGTCTGAAGTGGGTCTCTTGTAGACAGTGTATAGATAGGTCTTGTTTTTGTATCCATTCAGCAATCCTGTGTCTTTTGGTTGGAGCATTTATTCCATTCATGTTTACGGTAATTATTGATATGTATGTTCCTATGACCATTTTCTTAATTGTTTTTGGTGTGTTTTTGTAGGTCCTTTTCTTGTCTCTGTTTCCCACTTAGAGAAGATCCTTTAGCATTTGTTGTAGAGCTAGTTTGTTGGTGCTGAATTCTCTTAGCTTTTACTTGTCTGTAAAGCTTTTGATTTCTCCATTGAATGTGAATGAGATCCTTGCCGGGTAGAGTAATGTTGGTTGTAGGTTCTTCCCTTTCATCACTTTAAGTATATCATGCCAGTCTCTTCTGGCTTGTAGACTTTCTGCAGAGAAATCAGCTGTTAACCTTATGGGAGGTCCCTTGTATGTTATTTGTCATTTTTCCCTTACTGCTTTCAATAATTTTTCTTTGTCTTTAATTTTGCCAGTTTGATTATTATATGTCTCGGCATGTTTTTCCTTGGGTTTTTCCTGTATGGGACTCTCTGCACTTCCTGGACTTGGATGGCTATTTCCTTTCCCATGCTAGGGAAGTTTTCGACTATAATCTCTTCAAATATTTTCTCTGGTCCTTTCTCTCCCTCTTCTCCTTCTGAGACCCCTACAATGTGAATGTTGTCCTGTTTAATGTTGTCCCAGAGGTCTCTTAGGCTGTCTTCATTTCTTTCAATTCTTTTTTCTTTATTCTGTTCTGCAGCAGTGAATTCCACCCTTCTGTATTCCAGGTCACTTAATCGTTCTTCTGCCTCAGTTATTCTGCCATTGATTCCTTCTAGTGTAGTTTTCATTTCAGTTATTGTATTGTTCATCTCTGTTTGTTTGTTCTTTAATTCTTCTATGTCTTTGTTAAAAGTTTCTTGCATCTTCTCGATCTTTGTCTCCATTCTTTTTCTGAGGTCCTGGATCATCTTCACTATCATTATTCTGAATTCTTTTTCTGGAAGGATGCTTATCTCCACTTCATTTACTTGTTTTTCTGGAGTTTTATCTTGTTCCTTCATCTGGTACATAGCCCTCTGCCTTTTCATCTTGTCTATCTTTCTGTGAATGTGGTTTTTGTTCCACAGGCTGCAGGATTGTAGTTCTTCTTGCTTCTGTTTTCTGCCCTCTGGTGGATGAGGCTATTTAAGACGTTTTTGCATGTTTCCTGATGGAGGGACTCGAAAATTGTCTTTTATTAACCTGAGCATTTTTTTTAGGTTCTCATTAGTTATCTATTTTATACATAGTAGTGTATATGTCATAGTAGTGTATGTATGTCAACCCCAATCTCCCAATTCATACCACACCCCCTGCCTCCCCTGATATCTATACATCAAATTGCTCTGTCTGTGTCTCTATTTCTGCTTTGCAAATAAGTTCATCTATATCATTTTTCTAGATTCCACGTATAAACAATATTATATATTTGTTTTTCTCTTTCTGATTTACTTCACTTTGTATCTCTGTATGACAGTCTCTAGGTCCATCCATATATCTGCACATTGCACAATTTCGTTTCTTATTATGGTTGAGTAATATTCCATTGTATATATGTATCACATGTTCTTCATGCATTCTTCTGTTGATGGACATTTAGGTTGCTTCCATGTCCTGACTATTGTAAATAGTGCTGCAATGAGCATTGGAGTGCACACATCTTTTTTTTAACATCTTTATTGGAATATAATTGCTTTACAATGGTGTGTTAGTTTCTGCTTTATAACAAACTGAATCAGCTATATATATACATATACCCCATATCTCCTCCCTCTTGCATCTCCCTCCCATCTTCCCTGTCTTACCCCTCTATGTCATCACAAAGCACCGAGCTGATCTCCCAGTGCTATGTGGCTGCTTTCCACTAGCTATTTTACATTTGATAGTGTATATATGTCCATGCCACTAGCTCACTTCGTCCCAGCTTATCCTTCCCCCTCCCTGTGTACTCAAGTCCATTATTTATATCTGTGTCTTTATTCCTGTCCTACCCCTAGGTTCTTCAGAACCATTTTTTTTTAGATTCCATATATATGTGTTAGCATACAATATTTGTTTTTCTCTTTCTGATTTACCTCACTCTGCATGACAGTCTCTAGATCCATCCACTTCACTACAAATAACTCAACTGCACTTCTTTTTTATGGTGGAGTAATATCCCCTTGTATATATGTGTCACATCTTCTTTATCCATTCATCTGTCGATGGACACTTAGGTTGCTTCCGTGTCCTGGATATTGTAAATAGTGATGCAATGAACATTGGGGTGCATGTATCTTTTTGAATTATGGTTTTCTCCGGGTATATGCCCAGAAGTGAGATTGCTGGGTCATACGTTAGTTCTATTTTTATTTTTTAAGGAACCTTCATACTGTTGTCCATAGTGGGTGTACCAATTTACATTCTCACCAACAGTGTAAGAGGGTTCGCTTTTCTCCACATACTCTCTAGCATTTATTGTTTGTAGATACTTTTGATGATGGCCATTCTGACTGGTGTGAGGTGATACCTCATTGTAGTTTTGATTTGCATTTCTCTAATAATTAGTGATGCTGAGCATTTATTTTTTCATGTGTTTGTTGGCCATCTCTATATCTCCTTGGGAGATATGTCTATTTAGGTCTTCCATTCATTTTTCGATTGAGTTATTTGTTTCTTTGATACAAAACCTGAGCATTTTCATAATTTGGATATTTGTCACCTTTTGCCTGGATGATGCAAGAGCTTTGAAACTGGTTTCTATGAATCCAATCCCTCCTTACAACAAGATTTACTATAGACCAATCTTCCTATTCATTCCCTCCAATGCAGCAGAGGAAAACACCAATAACTCCTTTTTTTGAGTCAGACTTATTGAGGTACACTTTATGCACAGTAAAAGTTACACTTTTTAGTGCACAATTCCATGTCTTTTCACAAATGTTATGTAGTCATTACTCTAATCAAGTTAAAGAACAGTTCCATCACACCAAAAACGTCTTTCATACCACTTTGTACTCAGCTTCTCCTTCCACTCTCAGCACCTGAAAACCAACTGATCTGTTTTGTGTACCTATAGTTTTGCCTTTTCCAGAATATCATAGAAATAGTCTAATTTTAAAAATCTTCAGGTAGTTGCTTTTTGTATTCTGTGCAACAATTTTAGCTGTGATCAGTGGGAGAGTTAGGCTGATAGGCTTTCTTCATGTTGGCTGGATTTTTTCTGCATTTATTGGAATCATAATATATATTTTTTATTTACTCTGTTGATGTGGTAAGTTATGTTAATTGATTTTCAAATGTTGAACCAAACCTTGCATTAAGAGGTAAACCCTATTTAATCATGATATATTATACTTTACTGGATTCAATTTTCCAGTTTTTGTTCAGAATTTTTACAACTATATTCATGAGAAATATTGGTCAGTATATATATTTTATCTCTATTTTAATTATTTCCCTCATTTTGGAATCAGAATAATGCTGACCTCAGAAATGAGTTGAGGAGTATCTTTACTCCTCTATTTTCTGGAACTGTTTGTATAGAATTGATATTATTTATTTTATAAGTATTTGATAGAATTCACCAGTGAAACCATCTGGGCTTGGAGTTTTCTTTATGGGAAGGTTATTTAAACAACAAATTCAACTTTTTAACTAGATGTAGGAATATTCATGTTATTTATTTCCTCCTGACTGATCATTGGATGTTTGAGTCTTCCAAGGAATTTGTTCAGTTCATCTAAGTTGTTGAATTTATAGGCACAAAGTTGTTCATAATATTCTCTTACAGTTCTCTTAGCATGTCTAGAATATTAACAGCAAAAGCCTCCTCTTTTATTTATGATACTGGTAAGTTGTTTCTTCTCTATTTATTGATCATTTTGGTTAGAAGTTAACTGATTATATTGGTGTTTTCAAAGGAGTAACTTGTGGATTCATTGATTTTTTTCTCTATTTTCTTGTTTTCAATTTCATTGATTTCTATTCTTATCTTTATCATTCTTTCCATTTGCTTCCTTTGGGTTTAATTTTCTCTTCAATTTCTAGTTTCTTAAGGTGGAAGCTTAGGTTTTTTGCAACATTTCCCATTTTCCATCATAAGCATTTTTTTAAAAAAATCACTTTACTGAGGTATAATTGATATACGAAACTTGCACACATTTAATGTGTACAATTTGATGGATTTTGACATCTTTAAACACCAATGATACCCATCACCACAACGGGATATGCATATCCAACACCTCCCCAAACTTTCTTGCGTATCTTTGTAGTATAGTATGAAGTCAGGGAGTGAGGGGTGGGATAGGGACGGTGGGATGGAGACACAAGAGGGAGGAGATATGGTGATATAGGTATATGTATAGCTGATTCACTTTTTGATACAGCAGAAACTAACACACCATTGTAAAGCAATTATACTCCTATAAAGATGTTAAAAGAAAAAAAACTTAAAAAAACTTTCTTGTGTCCATTTTGTTTTTGTTATTTTTTTGTGTATGTGAAGGAACACATAAGACGAAATCTACCCTCTTAATAAATTTTGAAGTGTACAACACTATATTTTAACTATAGGTACTGTGTTGTACAGCAGATCTCTAGAACTTATTCACCTAGAATAACTGAAAATATATACCCATTGAACAACAACCCGCCACTTCTCTGACCCTTCAGCTCCTGGCAACCACTTCTATGAGTTTGACTATTTTAGATACCTCATATAATAAGAATCAAGACTATTTGCCCTTCGATGATTATCTTATTTCACATAGCATAATGTATTCTAAGTTCATTCATGTTGTCAGAAGTGGCAGGGTTTCTTTCTCTTTTTTAAGGCTAAATAATATTCCATTGTATGTATATGACATCTTTTTTACTAATACTTTTTTACTGTACTGTAATATATATACTAAAAAGTGCACAAATCATAATATATAGACTGATAAATTATCATAAAGTAAATTAAACTTGTATAAGAAATAGAACATTCCTAGCACTCCAAAAGCCCTGATTGCAGCTCCCACTTTCCTCTTCAAAGGTAAAAAGTAACCTGACTTGGAACACCACAGAATAATTTTGTGTGTGAGTGTGTGTGTGTAAATATGTTTTGTAAAACAATTATTTTTAGAGCAGTTTTAGGTTCACAACAAAATTGAAAGGAAGGTACAGAGATTTCCCATATATTTAATTTCCTTTTCAGATAGTTTGTTGTTGGTGTATAGAAGTACGAGTGACTTTTGAATGCTGATTTTGCATCCTGCAAGTTTACTGATTTCATTTATGAGTTATGACAGTTTTGTCCTGTGGATTCTGTAGGGATTTCCACCTATAGGATCACAGCATCTTCAAATAGGAATAATTTTACTCCTTCCTTTTGGATTTGGATTCATTTAATTTCCCCCAATTGCTCTGGCTAGGACTCCAGCACTAGGCTGAATCAAAGTGCTAAGAATGGGCATACTTGTCTTGAGTTTGATGTTAGAGAAGAATTTTTAAATTTTTCACCATTAAGTATGATGTTAGTTGTGGGATTGTCATATATGTTATTTTGTTGAGGTGAATTGTTTCTACACCTATTTTTCGGAGCATTTTTATTATGAAAATTTTTCAGTTTTGTCAACAGACTTTTCTGTATCCATTGAAATAATTGTGTGATTTTTATCCTTCATTCTGTTATTGTGCTATATCATATTTGTTGATTTGTACATGTTGAATGGTCCTTGCATCTCAGGACTATATTCTTCTTGATCACGGTGTATGATCCTTTTAATTCTATTGTGTTTGATTTGGTAGTATTTAGTTGAGGATTTTCCATCTATGTTCATTATGGACATTAGCCTGTAATTTTCTTTTCTTGCAATGTCTTAGTCTGGCTTCAGTGTTAGAGTAATGCTGGCCTTGTTAAATGAGTTTGAAAGTATTCACACCTCTTTAATTTTTTGGAAGAGTTTGAGAAGGTTTGACATTCGTTTTTTAAATGTATGGTAGAACTCACTAATGAAGCTATCTGGTCCTGGGATTTTCTTTTGGGAGAAGTCTTTGATTACAGTTTCAATCTCCTTGTTCATTGTTGGTATGCTCAGATTTTCTATTTGTCATGATTTAGTCTAGTTAGGTTGTATATATCTAGGAACTTATCCATTTCTTTTTGATTATCCAATTTATTGATGTGAAATTGCTGATGCTAGTCACTTTTTATCATTTTTTATTGAGTCTACTTTTTGCATTGTTAGTCTAGATAAAGTTCTGTAAATTTTTTCACCTTTTCAAAATTACTTCTTGGTTTCATTGACTTTTTTCTATTCTCTGTTTCATTTATTTCTGCTATAATCATTATTTCCTTCCTTCTGCTAACTTTGAACAGTTTCTTCTTTTTCTAGTTTCTTGACATGTAAAGTTAGATTGTTTATTTGAAATATTTCATCTTTTATGATGTGGGTATTTATCAGTATAAACTTCCTTCTTATTACTTTGTTTTTTGTTTTTTTTGCATTCTATAAGTTTTGGTTCATTGTATTTTCATTAATTTCAAGAGACTTTCTGATTTCCCTATTGATTTTTTCTTTGACCCATTGGTTGTTAAGGAGTATGTTGTTTAATTTCCACATATTTTAAAATCTTCCAATATTCCTTCTGTTATTGATTTCTAATTTCATACTCTTATGGTTGAAAAAGATACTTAGAATAATTTCAATCTTTAAAATTTGTTAAAACTTGTTTTGTGGCCTACAATTTATCTATTCTGGGCCATCTTCCATGTGCACTTGAGAAAAATGTGTTTTTCTGTTGCTCTTGAGTGGAATGTCCTGTATATGTCTGTTAGTTCCATATATTTGTAAAGTCCACTGTTTCCATATTGATTTTCTATCTAGATAGCCTATCCACTGTGAAAAGTGGGGGTATTGAGGTCTCCTATTCTTTTGCTATCTATTTTTTTCTTAAGTTCTGTCCATGTTTACTTTATATATTTTTGTGTTCTGACGTTGGATGCATATATACTTATAATTGTTATATCTTCCAGATGATTGGCATTTTTATCATTATATAATGTCTTTATTTGTTCTTTGTGAAAAGTTTTTACTTAAAGTCCATTTTGTCTGGTATAAGTATAGCCACCAATGCTCTCTTTTCTTTACCTTTTGCATGGAATTACTTGTCCTCCCCTTCACTCTAAGCCTATGTGTGTCCTTAAATCTGATGTGAGTCTTTTGTAGACAACATATAGCCGGTCTTCTTTTATTATTTGTTCAACCACTCTAAGTATTTTAATTGGGGAGTTTAATCTATTTAAAATTAAAGTAATGATGGTACAGAAAAGCTTACTATTACATTTTTTAATGTTTTCTGTCTGCTTCTTACTCTTTCTTCCTATATTTCTCTCTTGTTTTGTTGCTTTGTTTTCTGTTGACTTTTTATTGATATTCTTTGTTTATTTTTCTTTTTTCTCTGTGTATCTTCCCCTTTTCCTCCTCCTCCTCCTCCTTCTTCTCCTTCTCCTTCTCCATCTCCTTCTCCTTCTCCTTCTCCTTCTCCTTCTTCTTCTTCTTCTTCTTCTTCTTCTTCTTCTTCTTCTTCTTCTTCTTCTTCTTCTTCTTCTTCTTTTTTCTTTTTCTTCTTCCTGCTGGGCTTACACAAAGCATCTTATAACAGTTTCTTTTTTTAACCAGATGACAACTTCCGTACAGTTGTATAAAAAATTTACACTTTTATTTCTTGCTCCCACACTTTATGTAATTCATAAATTGAATATTTTATATTATGAATCCATTAAAAATTTTAAAGTTGTAATTATTCTTCATATTTTGCCATTTAACTTTTATACTAAAATTTAAAGTGATTTATACACCACACTTAGAGCATTATAGTTTTCTATATTTTAGATATTTACCTTTACCAGTGAATTTTATATTTTAATGTGCTTTCATGTTGCTGATTAGTGTCTTTTCATTTCAGATTGAATAACACCCTTTAACAATTCTTATAAAGCAAGTATCATGGTGAAAAATTGCCTCAGCTTTGTTTGTCTGGGAAAGTCTTTATCACTGTTTCATTTCTGAAGAACTGTTTTACTGGATGTAGCATTATTGATTGCCAGAGTTTTCTTTCAGTACTTTGAATATATCATCTCACTTTCTTGTAGCTTGCAAGGTTTGTTCTGAGAAATCCATGGGGTTAGTCTTATGGGTGTCCTCTTGTACATAATGTGTCATTTTTCTCTTGCTGCTTTCAGATTTCTCTTTGTCTTGAATTTGAAAATTTGGTTATAATGTGTCTTGATGTAGACTTATGTGAGTTATTGGCTTTTAGAATCTGGCTGTTCATTTCTCTTCCCAGATTTGGAATATTATTGACCATAATTTCTTTTTATTTTACATCTTTATTGGAGTATAATTGATTGCTTAACAATGGTGTGTTAGTTTCTGCTTTATAACAAAATGAATCAGTTATACATATACATATGTTCCCATATCCCATCCCTCTTGCGTCTCCCTCCCACCCTCCCTATCCCACCCCTCCAGGTGGTCACAAAGCACCGAGATGATCTCCCTTTGCTATGCGGCGGCTTCCCACTAAATATCTACCTTACGTTTGGTAGTGTATATATGTCCATGCCTCGCTTTCGCTTTGTCACAGCTTACCCTTCCCCCTCCCCAAATCCTCAAATCCATTCTCCAGTAGGTCTGTGTCTTTTTTTTTTTTTTTTTTTTTTTTTTTTTGCGGTATGCGGGCCTCTCACTGTTGTGGCCTCCCCCGTTGCGGAGCACAGGCTCCGGACGCGCAGGCTCAGCGGCCATGGCTCACGGGCCCAGCCGCTCCGCGGCATATGGGATCCTCCCAGACCGGGGCACGAACCCGCATCCCCTGCATCGGCAGGCGGACTCTCAACCACTTGCGCCACCAGGGAGGCCCCAGGTCTGTGTCTTTATTCCTGTCTTATCCCTATTTTCTTCATGACATTGTTTTCTTCTTAAATTCCATATATATGTGTCAGCATACACTATTTCTCTTTCTATTTCTGACTTACTTCACTCTGTATGACAGATTCTAGGTCTATCCACCTCATTACAAATAGCTTAATTTTGTTTCTTTTTATCGCTGTGTAATATTCCATTGTATATATGTACCACATCTTCTTATCCATTCATCTGATGATGGACACTTAGGTTGTTTCCATTTTCGGGCTATTGTAAATACAACTGCTATGAACATTTTGGTACATGACTCTTTTTGAATTATGGTTTTCTCAGGGTATATGCCCAGTAGTGGGATTGCTGGGTCATATGGTAGTTCTATTTGTAGTTTATTAAGGAACCTTGATACTGTTCTCCATAGTGACTGTACCAATTCACATTCCCACCAGCAGTGCAAGAGTGCTTCTTTTCTTCACACCCTCTCCAGCATTTATTGTTTCTAGATTTTTTGATGATGGCCATTCTGACAGGTGTGAGATGATATCTCATTGTACTTTTGATTTGCATTTCTCTAATGATTAATGATGTTGAGCATTCTTTCATGTGTTTGTTGGCAGTCTGTATATCTTCTGCGGAGAAATGCCTATTTAGGTCTTCTGCCCACTTTTGGATTGGGTTGTTTGTTTTTTTTGCTATTGAGCTGCATGAGCTGCTTATAAATTTTGGACATTAACCCTTTGTCAGTTGCTTCATTTGAAAATATATTCTCCCATTGTGAGGGCTGTCTTTTGGTCTTGTTTATGGTATCCTTTGCTTTGCAAAATCTTTTAAGTTTCATTAGGTCCCATGTGTTTATTTTTGTCTTTATTTCCATTTCTCTAGGAGGTGGCTCAAAAAGGATCTTGCTGTGATTTATCTCATAGAGTGTTCTGCCTATGTATTCCTCTAAGAGTTTGATACGTTCTGGCCTTACATTTAGGTCTTTAATCCATTTTGAGCTTATTTTTGTGTATGGTGTTAGGGAGTGATCTAATCTCATACTTTTACATGTCCCTGTCCAGTTTTCCCAGCACCACTTATTGAAGAGACTGTCCTTTCTCCACTGTACATTCCTGCCTACTTTATCAATGATAAGGTGACCATATGTGCGTGGGTTTATCTCTGGGCTTTCTATCCTGTTCCATTGATCTATCTTTCTGTTTTTGTGCCAGTACCATACTGTCTTGATTACTGTAGCTTTCTAGTATAGTCTGAAGTCAGGGAGCCTGATTCCTCCAGCTCCATTTTTCATTCTCAAGGTTGCTTTGGCTATTAGGGGTCTTTTGTGTTTCCATACAAATTGTGAATTTTTTTGTTCTAGTTCTGTGGAAACTGCCAGTGGTAGTTTGATAGGGATTGCATTGAATCTGTAGATTGCTTTGTGTTGTATAGTCATTTTCACAATTTGATTCTTCCAATCAAGAATATGGTACACATCTCCATCTATTTGTATCATCCTTAATTTTTTTCATCGGGGTCTTATAATTTTCTGCATTCAGGTCTTTTGTCTCCTTAGGTAGGTTTATTCCTAGATATTTTATTCTTTTTGTTGCATTGGTAAGTGGGAGTGTTTTCTTGATTTTACTTTCAGATTTTTCATCATTAGTATATAGGAATGCCAGAAATTTCTGTGCATTAATTTTGTATCCTGCTACTTTACCAAATTCATTGATTAGCTCTAGTAGTTTTCTGGTAGCATCTTTAGGATTCTCTATGTATCGTATCATGTCATCTGCAAGCAGTGACAGCTTTACTTCTTCTTTTCCAATTTGCATTCCCTTTATTTCCTTTTCTTCTCTGATTGCTTGGCTAAAACTTCCAAAACTATGTTTAATAAGAGAGGTGTGAGTGGGCAACCCTGTCTTGTTCCTGATCTTAGTGGAAATGGTTTCAATTTTTCACCATTAAGGATGATGTTGGCTGTGGGTTTGTCATATGTGGCCTTTATTATGTTGAGGAAAGTTCCCTCTATGCCTACTTTCTGCAGGGTTTTTATCATAAATGGGTTTTGAATTTTGTCAAAAGCTTTCTCTGCATCTATTGAGATGATCATATGGTTTTTGTCCTTCAATTTGTTAATATGGTGCATCATGTTGATTGATTTGCGTATTTTGAAAAATCCTTGCATTCCTGGAATAAACCCCACTAGATCATGGTGTATAATCATTTTAATGTGCTGTTGGATTCTGTTTGCTAGTATTTTGTTGAGGATTTTGGCATCTATGTTCATCAGTGATATTGGCCTGTAGTTTTCTATATAGTAAATATAAAGACAAATACAGAATTCTGTATAACTGTAACAGTGGTGAGTAAATAATTTTAGTTCTACTTTAAAAGCCAAAAAACAGAAGTAATAAAAATAACCCTTGCAGGATATTTCGTCCTGTCCAAAATGCCCATAAGACATTTTTCTAAAAGACATTTGGTCCTTAAGATATTTATATCATAAGAAATTTAGTTTACAATAAAAGGTCCTTAATATTTGTAGGACTATTTGGTCCAGTTTAAAATGTCTATAACACATTTGGTCCATGCCAAAAAGTCCTTGATATGTGGTTCTGTGCAAAACCATTTGGCATGGGCCAAATATGCCCATGAATATTTTCAATAGGGTCAAATTTCAAGGACATTTTAGTATGGATCAAATATCTTAAGGGTTTTTTGGACAGGACCAAATTTCTGCTAACTGAAATAACTATAACTGAACAATATTAATAGATACACAGCAGAAATAGACATAAAATGTTACATCAATAACTTAAAGTGTATTGAGGGAATAAAAGTGTAGAGTTTTTGTATGTCATCAAAGTTAAGTTGCTAACAGCTTAAAATAACTATAAGATGTATTATGTAAGCCCAAAGGTAATGACATAGAAAATATCTGTAGGATTTTAAAAAAAGAGAAAGGCATCAAAGCCTATTGATTAAAAATGCAAAAACAATGAAACACAAAAAAAGAGAGCAAGAGAGGAGAAAAGGAATAAAAATAGCTACTAAACAAACAAACAAAAAACTAACAAAATGGAAAAGTAAAATATTTGCTACCAAAAGTACCTTAAATGTATATAGATTAAATTCTTCAGTCATGAGACATAGAGTGGCTGAATGGGTACAAACACACAAAAATCCAACTATGTGGTGTCTACAAGAAACTTTAGATGTAAGGACATGCATAGGTTAAAAATGAAAGAAAGGAAAATGATATTCTGTGCAAATGACAAAAAGAGAAGAACAGGAGTGGCTATTCTTATATCAGAAAAAATAGATCTTCAGTGCAAAACCGACACAAAAATCAAAGAAGGACATTATACAGTGATAAAAATGTCAATTCATCAAGAAGATATAACAAACATATATTTGTGTCTAATCAGAATAACTAAATATATAAAGCAAACTTTGACAGAACTGTAAAAAGAAATAGCAAGAAAATAGTAGTAGAAAACTTCAATATCTCACCTTCAATAATAGAAAGAATTACCAGAGAGAAATTCAACAAAGAAGCAGTGGACAATAACAAGACTATAGACCAAATGAACATAACAGACATGTAGAATACCCAACCCAAAAGCAGCAGAATACACACTCTGAAGCACACATGGACGATTCTCAAGGATAGACTGCATGTTAGATCACAAACAAGCCTTAACAAATTTAAGCTTGAAATCATACCACGGGCATTTTCCAACTACAATGTATAAATTAATAGCAGAAGGGAAACTGAAATATTCATAAATATATGGAAATTAAACAACACACTATTTTTTAACATTTTTATTGGAGTATAATAGCTTTACATTTTTGTGTTAGTCACTGCTATATAACAAAGTGAATCAGCTATACATATACATATATCCCCATTTACCCACCCTCTTGCATATCCCTCCTACCCTCCCCATCCCACCCCTCTAGGTGGTCACAAAGCACATAGTTGATCTCCCTGTGCTATGCGGCTGCTTCCTACTAGCTGTCAATTTTACATTTGGTAGTGTATGGATGTCAATGTCACTCTCTCACTTCATCTAAGCTTATCCTTCCCACTCCCTGTATCCTCAAGTCCATTCTGTACATTTTCGTCTTTATTCCTGTACTGCCCCTAGGTTCTTCAGCACCATATTTTTTCTTAGATTCCATGTATATGTGTTAGCTCACAGTATTTGTTTTTCTCTTCTGACTTACTTCACTCTGTATGACAGACTCTAGGTCAATCCACATCACTCCAAATAACTCAATCTTGTTTATTTTTATGACTGGGTAATATTCCATTGTGTGTGTGTGTATGTATATATATATATACCACATATTCTTTATCCATTTAACTGCTAATGGACATTTAGGTTACTTCCATGTCCTGACTATTGTAAATAGAGCTGCAATGAACATTGTGGTACATGACTCTTTTTGAATTATGGTTTTCTCAGGATATGTGCCCAGTAGTGGAATTGCTGGGTCATGTGGTAGGTTTATTTTTAAATTTTTAAGGAACGTCCATACTGTTCTCCATAATAGCTGTATCAATTTACATTCCCAGCAACAGTGCAAGAGGGTTTCCTTTTCTCCACACCCTCTCCAGCATTTAATATTTGTAGATATTTTGATGATGGCCATTCTGACTGGTGTGAGGTGATACCTTATTGTAGTTTTTGTTTGCATTTCTCTAATGATTAGTGATGTTGAGCATCCCTTCATGTGTTTGTTGGCAACCTGTGTATCTTCTTTGGAGAAATGTTTATTTAGGTCTTCTGCTCATTTTTGGATTGGGTTATTTGCTTTTTTAATATTGAGCTGCATGAGCTGCTTGTATACTTTGGTGATTAATCCTTTGTCCGTTGCTTCGTTTGCAAATATTTTCTCTCATTGTGAGTGTTGTCTTTTTGTCTTGGTTATGGTTTCCTTTGCTGTGCAAAAGTTTTTAAGTTTCATTAGGTCCCATTTGGTTATTTTTGTTATTATTTCCCTTTCTCTAGGAGGTGAGTCACAAAGGATCTTGCTGTTATTTATGTCATAGAGAGTTCTGCTTATGTTTTCCCCTAAGAGTTTTAATATGTCTGGCTTTATATTTACATCTACATCTTTAATCCATTTTGAGTTTATTTTTGTGTATGGTGCTAGGGAGTGTTCTAATTTCATTATTTTACATGTAGCTGTCCAGTTTTCCCAGCACCATTTATTGAAGAGGCTTTCTTTTCTGCATTGTATATTCTTGCCTCCTTTATCAAAGATAAGTTGACTATACATTTGTGGGTTTATCTCTGGCCTTTCTATCCTGTTTCATTGATCTATATTTCTGCTTTTGTGCCAGTACCATACTGTCTTAATTACTGTAGCTTTGTAGTATAGTCTGAAGTCCAGGAGCCTGATTCCTCTAGCTCCATTTCTCTTTCTCAAGATTCCTTTGGTTATTTGGGGTCTTTTGTGTTTCCATACAAATTGTGAAATTATTTGTTCTATTTCTGTGAAAAATGCCAGTGCTAGTTTGATAAGCATTGTGATAAATCTGTAGATTGCTTTGAATAGTATAGTCATTTTCACAATGTTGATTCTTCCCATCCAAGAACATGGTATATCTCTCCATCTGTTTGTATCATCTTTAATTTCTTTCATCGGCGTCTTTTTGTTTTCTGCATAAGATCTTTTGTCTCCATAGGTAGGTTTATTCCTAGGTATTTTATTCTTTTTGTTGCAGTGGTAAGTAGGAGTGTTTCCTTAATTTCTCTTTCAGATTTTTCATCATTAGTGTATAGGAATGCAAGAGATTTCTGTGTATTAATTTTGTATCCTGCTACTTTACCAAATTCATTGATTAACTCTAGTAGTTTTCTGGTAGCATCTTTGGGATTCTCTATGTATAGTATCATGTTATCTGCAAACAGTGACAGCTTTATTTCTTCTTTTCCAATTTGGATTCCTTTTATTTCTTTTTCTTCTCTGATTGCTGTGGCTAAAACTTCCAAAACTATGTTGAATAATAGTGGTGAGAGTGGGCCCCCTTGTCTTGTTCCTGACCTTAGTGGAAATGGTTTCATTTTTGCACCACTGAGAGTGATGTTGGCTCTGGGTTTGTCATATATGTCCTGTATTATGTTGAGGTAAGTTCCCTCTATGCCTACTTTCTGGAGAGTTTTTATAAAAAAATCGATGTTGAATTTTGTTGAAACACTTTTCTGCATCTATTGACATGATCATATGGTTCTTACCCTTCAGTTTTTTAATATGGTGTATCACATTGATTGATTTCCATATATTGAAGAATCCTTGCATTCCTATGTTAAAATGCAGTTGATCATGGTGCATAGTCCTTTTAATGTGCTGCTGGATTCTGTTTGCTATTATTTTAATCAACATACTTTTAAGTAGCCAGGTGGCCACAGAGTAAATCAAAAGGAAATTTCGAAAATATCTTTAGATAAAAACAACTACAACAAACCAAATATATACAATGCAGTAAAAAAAATGTAATAAGGGGAAAGTTTATAGCAATAACCACCTACATTGATAAATAATAAGTATTTCAAGTAAAATCCTAGCCATACAACTTTAAAAAACTAGAAAAGAAGAAGAAACTCAACCCAAATTTAGCAGAAAGAAGGATATAATTAAGACTACAGCTGAAATACATGAAATAGAGACTAGAATGATTGCAAGAAAATTTATGAAACTGAGTTGCTTTTTTGACAAGATGAACAATATCAACAAAGCTTTATCTAGACTAAGGAAAAAACAAAATATTAAAATCAGAAATGAAAAAGGAGACATTACAATTGATTCTACAGAAATATAAAAGGATCATAAGAGACTACTATGAATAATTGTAAAACAATAAACTGTATAGACTAGAGCAAATGGGCAAATTTCTAGAAATACTCAGTTTTCCACGACTGAACCGTGAAGAACTGTGTCTGAACAGTTATTTAACTAGTAACAAGAATCAGTCATCAAAGTCCCTAACAAAGAAAATATCATGACCATACGGCTTTATTGACACATTCTACCAAATATTTAAAGAAGAATTAATGTCAATTCTTCTCAAATTTTTCCAAAAAGTTTAAGAAGAGAGAACACTTACAAATTCATTTTATGAGGCCAGCATTACCCTGATAACAAAGGCTAACAAGGACACCACAAAAAACAAAAATGAAAATTATAGGCCAATATCCCTGATTAAAGTAGATAAAAAATAATCAAAAAAATTCTGGTAAATGAAATTCAATATCACATTAAAAAGATTATAAACCATAATCATGTAAGATATATCCTTTGCATGAAGGGATGGTTCAATATAGGAAAACCAATAAACATGATATGCCACATTAAGGACAGGAAGGATAAAGTCACATGATCACCTGAGTAAATGCAGAAAAACTTTTAACAAAAATCAATACTGTTTCATGCTAAAGACTCTCAACAAAACTAGAAATAGAAGGAAATTACCTCAACATAATAAAATCCATATATGAAAATATCCACAGCTTATATAGTTAACAATGAAAAATTGAGGAATTTTCTTCAAAAATCCAGAATAAGAAAGCAAAACCCAACTTCACCACTTCTATTAAACATATTACTATTTAAAGCCAGAAAATTTAGGCTTTAAAAAAAATAGGAATCCAGATTGGAAAGGTAGAAGTAAAGTTACCTCTGTTTGCAGATTATATGATCTCATAAATAAAAAATTCTCGAGTCCACACAGAAAAAGAAGTAATAAATGAATTCAGTAAAGTTGCAGGATATAAAATCAACATACAAAAATATGTTGCATTTCAGTGGTGGGATGAATTGCGAGATTGGGTTTGACATATATACACTAATATGTATAAAATAGATAACTAATAAGAACCTGCTGTATAAAAAATAAATAAATAAAATTAAATATGCTGTATTTCTATACAGTAACAGTTAACTATCTGAAAAAGAAATTAGTAAAATAATCCCATTTATATTAGCACCAAAATTAATAAAATACTTGAGAATAAATTTAAGCAAGGAGGGGAAATATGTATACATTGAAAACTAAAAAATGCTTATGAAATAAATTAAAGGAGAACCAAAATATGGAAAGATATCATGTGTTCATGGATTGGAAGACTTAATATTGTTAAAGTATCTATACTATTCAAAGCAATCTACAGATTTAATGCAACCACTATAAAAATTCCTATAGCAAGTTTTATAGAGATAGAAAAAATCCTAAAATTAATATGGAACCACAGATGACCCAGAATGGCCAATGTGATCTTGAGAAAGAGAAACAAAGCGGGAGGAATCACACTTCTTTGTTTGAAAACATATTACAAATCTGCAATAATTAAAAAGATATAGTACTAGCTAAAGAGACATATAGACAATTGGAACTGAATAGACTGCCCTGAAATCAATCCATGCAGATACAGTCCACTGGTCTTTGAAAAGTGTGCCAAGAATACACGAGGGAGAAAAAAATAGACTCTTAAACAAGTAATGCTGTGAAAATTTTATATCCACATGCAAAAGAATGAAATGAGCCCCTTACATCATACACAAAAAATCAACTAAAAAGGAATTAAAAACTTAAATATAATACTGAAACTATAAAAATCCTAGAAGAAAACAGGAAAAAGAACCAATCATGACACTGATCTTGGCAATGATTTCATTAATATGATACCTAAAGTAGAGGTAACAAATGTAAAATTAGACAAGTGGGATTACATAAAACTAAAAAGCTTCTGCACAGAAACAGGAACTGTCAACACAGTGAAAAGTCAACTGTGGAATGGGATAAAATGTTTACAAACCATATATCAGATAAAAGCTTAATTTCCAAAATATATAAGGCACTCTTACAACTCAAAAATAATAGAATAAGAGCCCAAATAATGATTGTGTATTTATCCAAAGAGGACACACAACACCAGTTATATGAAAAGGTGTTAAACATCACTAATCATCAAGGAAAATGTAAGTAAAAACCACAATGAGATATTACATCACACCTATTAGGATGGCTATTATATATAGATATTTAAAAGACAACAAATATTGGTCAAGATGGTGAGAAATTGGAGCACTTGTACACTATTGGTGGAAATGTAAAATGGTATAGCAACTATGGAAAAGTGTAAGACAATTCCTCAAAACATTTTAAAAAATATGACTACTATATTATCCAGCAATTCTATTTCTGGGTATTTATCAAAAGAATTTATGGGCTTCCCTGGTGGCTCAGTGGTTGAGAGTCTGCCTGCCGATGCAGGGGACACAGGTTCATGCCCTGGTCCAGGAAGATCCCACGTGCCGCAGAGCAGCTGGGCCCGTGAGCCATGGCTGCTGAGCCTGCGTGTCCGGAGCTTGTGCTCTGCAACAGGAGAGGCTACAAGAGTGAGAGGCCCATGTACCGCAAAAAAAAAAAAAAAAAAAAAAAATTAAGTCAGAATCTTGAGGAGATATAGGCACTCTCATGATTATTTCAGCAATATTTACAATAGCCAAGATGTGGAAATAATCCAAGTGTCCATTGACAGATTAATGGATAAACAAAACATAGTATATGCATATAAAAGAATACTATTCAGCCTTTAAAAGAAGGAAATTCTGCAATATGTGCCAACATGAATAAATATTGAAGACATTATACTTAGTGAAACAAACCAGTCATGAAAGAATAACTTCAGCATGATTCCACTTATATGAGGTATCTAAAATAGTCAGACTCTTAGAGGCAGAGTATGCAATGGTGGTTGCCAAGGGCTGAGGGTATAGAAAATGGACAGTTGCTAATCAAATAACATAATGGTTTAGTTGTACAAGATGAATGAAAATCTAGATATCTGCTGCACAACATTTTGCCTATAGATACCAGTGTTTTATAGTACACTTATAAATCTATTAAGAGACTAGATTCATGTTAAGTGTTCCTACAATGATAAAGTAAAAGTAAAAATACAAGACTTTACTGGATCTAGGGTGGCCAGGACCTGGGAAATCCTCCACCTATAGACTCAGAGGCAACACAGGGGCCTGGGGTGTAACCAAGGTAAGGCAGTGGCAGCCAATGTTGGCACATATTCAAATGGCACATGAAAAGCAGCCCAGACTTCTGACAGCAGCAAGGCTACCTGAATTTCTGAGACTGCCTTGCTTGCCCCCCTCCCAGACCAATATAAGCCGAACCACTTGGCCTTGACCACTCCACACCACAGCTGTCTCTAGATCTGGGGCAGCTACAACAGGCAAGAAAAATGACCTTGGGTTGTGTCTGAGGGGAGTCACAAATGCTTACACAAGCAGAACATCAGACGCCTGTAAGCACATTAGCCCCGTTTGCTTCAGCACTCCCCTCCTTTGGGGCAAATACCTCACTGTGAGGAGAAAGAGAAATGCACACTTAATAAGGACAGAACCAGATTTACCCTGACCATTGGGGCTTATATTTTAGCCACCTGGGGACAGACCCTGACCCTGACAGGGTGGTGATGGCCACTGAGCAGAGGGGAATTCATGTCTCACAACCTGCAGAGGCTCTAGCTTCTCCATCACCAGCCACACTCATTATCAAGTTCATAGCTGCCAGCACACCCTGAGGAAAGACGTGACTGGCATTCTCATCAAATCCAGCCATCCCACGTAAGACACTGGGCATATATAGTCTGCATATGGATGCTCCCATATAAGAACACCACTTTAAGGTGAAGTAGTTAACTATTTCACCTAAGTTCATAGAGGAAAAGAAAGCTAAGTAAAATGAAAACACAGAGGAATTATTTTCAATTGAAAAAACAAAAAAACCCTGAAAACATAAATAATGAAACAGAAATAAGCAATTTATCAAATAATTCAAAACATGACTAATAAAAATGCTAATTGAATTAAGGAAGAGAATTGATCTAAACACAGATCATTTAAAAAATGAACTAGAAAATAAAAAAGACCCAATCAAAAATAGATAATTCAATATATGAGATAAAAGCCCTCTAGAAGCAATGAACAGAAAACTAAATGACACAGAAGAACACATAAGTGATCTGGATGATAAGAATAATGGAAATCACTCAATCAGAACAGCAGCTAGAAAGACAAGTGAAACAAACAAGCGAATGTAACACATGAGATCTCTGGAATAGCATCAAACATGACAATATTCACATTATAGTGGTCCAGAAGGAGGAAAGAGAGAAAAGCTTATCAAAGAAATTGAAGAAATTATAATTGATGAAATTATAGCTGAAAAATTCCTAAACCTAAAGAAGGAAACAGATATCCACATACAGGAATCAGAGGCAGTACCAAACATGATGAACTCAAATAAACCTACAGCAAGATATATCATAATTAAAATGGTAAAAATTAAAAATAAGAAAAAAATTAAAGGCATCAAGAGATAAACAGTCATATACAAGGGAATTCCCATAGGCTATCAGTTGATTTCTCTGCAGAAAATTTGTAGGCCTCAAGGGAGTGGCACAATACATTCAAACTGCTAAAAGAAAAAAGCCCACAAACTAGGATATTCTACCCAGCAAGATGTCATTTAGAACAGAAGGAAATATAAATAACTTCACTGACAGGCAAAAACTAAAAGAATTCAGCAATAACAGATATACCCTAAAAGAAATGTTGAAGTATTTTCTCTAAATGGAAAAGAAGTAAGAATATATTGGAAAGAGAAAATCCCAATAGGAAAGCCAAACATATAGTAGGATTGAAGATCATTTACATAAAGTAGTATGTTCATTGAAAGACAAAATATTTACAAAAGCAATTATAATTATGATAAACAATAAAGAAATAAGCATAAAGGTGTAAAATATAACAGCAAAAACACAAAATGTAGAATGGGGGGTAAATATGTAGATCTTTTAGAATGCATTTAAATTTAAATGACTATCAGTTTAGATCAAGTAAATATAATTATTGGTCAACATATATGAACCCCATGGCAATCACACATCAAAACCCTACAATAGAGACACAAAAAGTAAACAGAAATGAAACTAAGCCTACCACAAAAAAAATCATTAAATCAAAATGGGAGAAACAAAAGGAAGAATAAATAGAGAAGAACCACAAAGACAACTGGAAAACAAGGAATAAAATGGCAATAAGTACATACCTCTCAATAATTATTTTAAATGTCAGTGCACTAAATGTTCCAAAAAAAGAAATAGGGTGGCTGATTGGATAAAAAAATAAGACCTTTTAATATGCTGCCTACAAGAAACTCACTTCAGAGCTAAGGACACACACAGACTGAAAGTGAGGTGTTGAAAAAGCTATTTCATGCAAACGGAAATGACAAGAAAGCATGAGGAGCAATACTCATGCCAAACAAAATAGACTTTTAAACAAAGGTTATAACAAAATTACAGAGAACGACATTATACAGTGATAAAGGGATCAACACAAAAAGAGGATATTACGCTTTTTAACATATATGCATCCAATACAAGGGCACCTAAATATAGAAAGAAAATATTAACAGACATAAAGGGAGAAATTGATAACAATATAATAATAGTAGGGGACTTTAACACCCCATTGACATCAATGGACATATCATCCAGATGGAAAATCAATAAGGCAACAGTGGCTTTAATGACACAATAGACCAGCTGGATTTATGATATCTACAGGACATTACATTCAAAACAGCAGAATACACATTCTTTTCAAATGCACATGAAATGTTCTCCACAAACGAAGCCTCAACACATTTAACAGGATAGATATTATATCAATCATTTTTTTCCAACCACAATAGTATAAAACTAGAAATCAACTACAGAAAGGAAAAGACAGAAACGTGGAGACTTAACAACACGCTACAAAAAACCAATGGGTCAATGATGAAATCAAACAGGAAATCAGAAAAAATCTTCTAAACAAATAAAAATGGAAGCACAACTTTCCAAAATCTATGGGATGCAGCAAAACAGTTGTAAGAAGGAAAGTCATAGTGTTATAGGCTTTCCTCAAGAAATAAGAAAAATCTCAGACAACCTAACCTACCACCTAAAAGAATCAGAAGAAAAGAACAAAGCCCAAAGTCAACAGAAGGAAAGAAATGATAAAGATCAGAGAGGAAATAAATAAAACAGAGATCAAGAAAACAATAGAAAAGATCAATGAAACCAAGCACTGTTTTTTTGAAAAGATAAGCAAAATTGATAAACCTTTAGCCAGGCTTATCAAGAAGAAAAGAGAGAGAAACCAAATAAACAAAATAAGAAATGAAAGAGAAATAATAATAAATACCACAGAGATACAACAAAATAAGAGAATACTATCAATACTTATATGCCAACAAATTGGACAACAGAAGAAATGGGTACATTTCTAGAAACATCTAGACTGCCAAGACTGAATCAAGAAGAAACAGAAAAACTGAAAAGACCAATCACTAGAAGTGAAAGTAAACTCATAATAAAAACTTCCCAGCAAACAAAAGTCCAGGCCCAGACAAATTCACAATGTAATTACACCAAACATATAAAGAAGAACTAATACCTATCCTTCTCAAACTATTCCAAAAAATTGAAGATGATGGAACACTCCCAAATTCATTCTATGATGCCATAATTACCCTGATACCAGAACCAGACAAAGACACTACAAAAAAGGTACAGACAAATAGCTTTGATGAATATAGATGCAAAAATCCTCAACAAAATATTATCAAATGGAATCCACCAATATATAAAAAGGATCATACACAATGGTCAAGCTGGATTTATTCCTGGGTCAGAAGGGTGGTTCAACACTCACAAGTCAACCAGTATTATACACCACATTAACAAAAAGAAGAATAAAAATCACATGATCATGTCAATAGCAGCAGAAAATGTGTTTGACAAAATTCAACATCCATTCATGATTTAAAAAACTCTCATCAAAATGTGTATACAGGGAATATATCTCAACATAATAAAGGCCATTTACAACAAACCCACAGCAAACACCATACTGAAAGGTGAAAAGCTGAAAGCCATTCCTCTAATTTCAGGAACAAGACAAGAATACCCACTCTTGCCACTTTTATTTAATATATTATTTTTAGTCCTAGCCACCGTAATCAGAAAAGAAAAAAAGAAATAAAACAGACCCAAATTGGAAAGGAAGAAGTAAAACTTTCACTATTTGCAGATGACATGATACTTTATATAGAAAACACTAAAGTTTCCAACCAAAAACTATTACAACTAATAAATGAATTCATAAATATTGCAGGAAAAAAGATTTATATACAGAAGTCTGTTGTGGTTCTATACACTAAAAATGAAGTATGAGGAAGAAAAAAAATCCCATTTGAAATTGCATCAGAAAATAATAAAATACCTAGGAATAAACTTAATCAAAAAGATGAAAGACCTACACTCTGAAAACTATAAAAAATTGATGAAGGAAATTGAACATGACACAAAGAAACAGAAAGATATCCAGTGTTCTTGGACTGGAAGCATTGATATTGCTACAATGGTCATACTTCACAAAAAAATCTACAGATTTAATGAAATCACTATCAAAGTACTCATGACATTTTTAAAAGTGCTAGAACATATAATCCTCTAATTCATATGGAACCACAAAAGACTCTAAATTGTCAAAGGAATCTTGATATAAAAGAACAGTCCTGGAGGTATCATGCTCCCTGACTTCAGTCTATACTACAAAGCTATAGTAATCAAAACATCATGGTACTGGCACAAAACCAGACACAGAGATCAATGAAACAGAATAGAGAGCCCAGATATAAACCCATGCACCTATGGTCAATTAGCCTACGACAAAGGAGGAAGAAATACATAATGGAAAAAAGACAGTCACTTCAACAGGTAGTGCTGGGAAAACTGGACAGTCACATGTAAAACAATGAGATAAGAATATTCCCTCATACCATATACAAAAATAAACTCAAATGGTTGAATGACCTAAATGTAAGAAGAGAAACCAAAAAACTCCTAGAAGAGAATACAGGCAGAACACTCTTTGACATGTCATAGCAATATTGTCTTGAATCAGTCTTCTAAGGCAAAAGAAATAAAGTTAAAAATAAACAAATGGGGTGTAATTAAATTTAAAAGTTTTTGCACAACAAAGAAAACTACTGAAAAAACAAAAACACAACCTAAGGAATGAAAGAAAATATTTGCAAATGACGTGACCAGCAAGGGGTAAATATCCAAAATATACAAACAACTCATAGAACTCAATATCAGAGAAAAAACAACCCATCAATAAATGGGCAGAAGACATTTTTCCAAAGAAGACATTCAAATGGCTAACAGACACATGAGAAGATGCTCAACATCATCAAGTATTGTGTGGGGTAAAAAGTTCCTTTGGTTTCTTAAGTAAAAATAAAAGACACATTTTTCATTTTCACCAAGAACTTTATTGAACAATGTAGTCACCCTTTTGTTCCACTACCTTCTGCCATTTTTCAGGCAATTTCATAATTCCATCTTCCCAAAACTTTTTATCTTTTTTGATCAAAGAACTCTTCCAGGTGCCTTTTACAGTCTTCCAGGGAATTGAAATTTTTTTCCATTAAGAGGATTTTGTAAAGACCTAAATAAATAGAAATCTGAAGCTACCATGTCTGTTGAATAGAGCACATGAATCAGAACTCCCCAGCCAAGCTGTAACAGCTTTTGCCTGGTCATCAAAGAAAGATGTGGTCTTGTGTTATCCTGATGGAAGATTATGCATTTTCTTTTGACTAATTCTGGACGCTTTTCATCAAGTGCAGCTTTCAGTTGGTCTAATTGGGAGCAGTACTTGTTTGAATTAATCCTTTTGTTTTCCAGAAGGAGCTCATAATAGAGCACTCCCTTCCAACCCCACCATATACACAACATCACCTTCTTTGGATGAAGACCAGCCTTTGGTGCGGCTGTTGGTGGTTCATTTCACATGCCCCATGATCTCTTCCATTCCACATTGTTGTACAGTATCCACTTTTCATCACCTGTCTCAATTTGTTTTAAAAATGGAACGTTTTCATTACATTTCAGTAGAGAATCTCATGCGGAAATATGGTCAACACGTTTTTTTTCGCTTAACTTATATGGAACACAAATATCAATGTGATTCACATAACCAAGCTGGTGCAAATGATTTTCAATGCTTGATTTGGATATTTTGAGTATGTTGGCTATCCCTCGTGTAGAATAACATAGATTGTTCTCAATTATTGTTTCAATTTGATCACTATCAACTTCAACTTGTCTACCTAACCGTGGAACATCGTCCAGCAAGAAATTTCCAGCACGAAACTTCACAAACCACTTTTGCCACGTTCAATCAGTCACAGCACTTTCTTCATACACTGCACAAATCTTTTTGTGCATTTCAGTTGCATTTTTAACCTTTCATTAAATAATAAAGCATAATATGCCAAAAATGTTTTTTTCTTCCATATTCAATATTAAAATAGCTATACAAAAATTCACCAATTTTGATAAGTCTTTTTGTAAATGCATGCTAGGACAGCTGTCACATACAATCTAACAAAATTGTTTCGAATGAAGTTAAAGACAACTAAGTGCTACTAGAGCCATCTACAGAAAAAACTGAATGAACATTTTGGCCCACCCAATATTAGAGAAATGCAGATCAAAACAAAAATGAGATATCACGCCACACCTATCAGAATGGTTATCATCAAAAAGTCTATGAATAACAAATGTTGGAGAGGATGTGGAGAAAAAGAAACCCTTGAACACTGTTGGTTGGAATGTAAATTGGTGCAGCCGCTATGGAAAACAGTATGGAGGTTCCTCAGAAAACTAAAACTAAAACTAGAAGTTACCATATGATTCAGCAATTCCACTCCTGGGTATATAACCAGAAAAAAATTAAGACACTAATTTGAAAAGATAAATGCACCCCAATGTTCATAACAGCAGTATTTAGAATAGCCAAGACATGGAAGCAGCCCAAGTGCCCATCAATAGTAAACTGTATTAAGAAATGTGGTATATATGTATATATATATACATATATACACATATATGTGTATATATATACACACGATGAAATATTACTCAGCTGTATAAAAAGAATGAAATACTGCCATTTGCAGCAAAATGGGTGGACCTAGTGAATATTATGCTTATTGAAATAAGTCAGACAGAAAAATACAAATACTGCATGATATCACTTGTATAAATAATAGAAATGAATGTATATGCAAAACAGAAACAGACTCACAGGTATAGAAAGCAAATTTGTGATTACCAAAGAGGAAATGGAAGGCAGGAAGGAAAAGTTAGGGGTATGGGATAAACCTACCATATGTAAACTACCATATATAAAATAGATAAGCAACAAGTACATACTCTATACACAGGGGATTATAGCCATTACCTTGTAATAACCTATAATTGAGTATAACCTGCAAAGATACTGAACCACTATGCCATACACCTGAAACTAACATAATATAATAAATCAAATCTACCTCAATTAAAAAATATAAAAGATGTTTAAAAAAACTAATTTAAGGAGCTGCATTAGGATTTTTTTGTGGTAATGCTTAAAAAATAATAATCACAGTGAATAAGTTTTTAAAAATATTAGAAAGAAAATTAAAATGACAAATCATCTAAATGAAGAGAAGAAAGGATTGTAAGCAAAAATATCTCAGGACAAATAGGAAACAAAAAATCAGATCATCAAAATAAATAAAAATATACCAGTAATTCAAGTAAGTGTAAGTGGTCCAGATATTCAAATTAAAAGACAAACTTTGTTAGTCTGGTTAAAAATAAAATATAAGAAAACAAGATCCAGCTGTATGTTGTTCAGGTGACACATAATAAACAAGAGACTAAAGAAGAATTAAAAGTAAAAGAAAGGAATATATATATACATATCATATATATATATATATATATATAAAATAAACAAAATGGAAGTGTGTGCATTTATTTTAATATCAACAATATAAGTTTATAGACTTTAGAGTCAAAATTATTTGGTGGAGATACTACATAAAAGATATAATTCACACACACACACATGCATATCAAAATTGAACTTGCATGCATCTAATTGCATAGACAAATATATGATGCAAAAATGATATAATCACAGGAAGAAACAACCCATTCAGTCATTATGTTGGGAGAATTTTAAATTCACATAGCATGACTTGCCTCTGACCATATCCTCCAAGAGATGATTGATCTTGCTCTAATGCATTCTTTTATTAGCTTCATTTTTGATTATTTCATTGTCCTTTATATGAGGGGATGATTAAACATTTTAAGCCTAAAAATTAAAAATGGATTCTTAAACTGGAAACAGGATATTCAGGTCCATTCAGGTACTTTTCCTAAGATTGCAAGTTTTCATAATATTAGATGAATGTAATGCAATTAATTAGTATGGAATGAGATTTGAAGATGTGAGTTGAAACTTTGTTATGAGAAGTGATAAGGACTCCATTCTTGACCAGTCTTTAGTCACCAATCTTTATTCAGGCTCCTCTAAGCCCTCTTCTCAACTAGGTCTTGATCTTGACTGGCTCAGCCCAGTTTTAGCAGAGAATTCTGTGAAGTCAGTTTGTGAGAATCTTACCACCACTTGATATTTGATCAAATTCTTCAACAGTCCCATCCTTAATATCTAAGCCCTTGGCATTCTTTTAGTGAGAATTTTATTAGGTCAGTTTAGGAAGGATCCCTCTCCTTGGTATCTAATCTAGTTCTCTTTAGTAATTTTCCATCCACTGATCCCCTCATTCTGTTCTTTAGCTATAAATCTCCAGCTGTCTTTGCTATATTTGAAGTTGAGTTCAATCTCTCTCCTCCATTGCAGTAGTCTTGACCACTATTGCATTCGTTTTGAATAAAGTCTTCCTTATTTTTTTAAATAAGTGTTAGATTTTTTTTATAGAAGACTATGATTGGGAGCCACCACCATAATCATTTTTTTTTAAAGCTGTTGAAATGACAACAAAGACAAATTAAAAGCTTGTCTTCTTTTCCCCCCATAATAATGGGTCTTAAAGATGATAAGAATGTGTAAGGAATAGTGCTTTCTGGTGGTGATAGGGAAAAATAGGTTGTGGGTCTCTGTCACTTACAAGGAGTTCAGGTGTGACTATAAAGAAATAACTATGTTATTGGTACATTAGAGTCATACTTTTTATTGCCCATATAGAAGTAGAATGACTGGAAAAACAAGATGTGTTCAATGCTGGATTTGTTTAATGATGTTAAGGTTTTATAGATATACCCTTATAGCCATTTTAAAAAGGAAAATTGTTACAAGCCTTTATAAAAACAAAATAAAGAGTTTTGTATTATAAATCTGAAACTCTTTAGTGTCACATCTACTTTTTTCAATCATGTTTTCAACAGATTGGTATTGAATTCTTTTTTTTTTTTTTTTTTTTTTTTTTGCCGTACGCGGGCCTCTCACTGTTGTGGCCTCTCCCGTTGCGGAGCACAGGCTCCAGATGCGCAGGCTCAGCGGCCATGGCTCACGGGCCCAGCTGCTCCGCGGCATATGGGATCCTCCCAGACCGGGGCACGAACCCGTATCCCCTGCATCAGCAGGCGGACTCTCAACCACTGCGCCACCAGGGAGGCCCTGGTATTGAATTCTTAGTGTGTTGCCAGGCACTATCTTATACAACTGGGATACAGCTGTGGACAAAACAGAAAAAAAAAGTAATTCACGTGTCTTGAAATTTAGAGGTTAATAAAGAATGCTGATATTAATCAAATAATCAAATAACCATTAAATTACAACTCTGATAACTTCTAGGGATAAATAGTACACAGTGCATGGTGAATGTATAACAATAGGATGTCTACTAGATCAAGTGATCAGAGAGGGCTTTCCTGAGTAAGTAATTTTTGAACTGAGATCATAAGAAGGAATAGTTAAATAATCTTGGAGTATGTCAGGAAAAACTAAAAGTCTTCCAGGCAAGGGGAACACTATATAAGAATTCCATTAACAAGAAGGAATGTGGTGACTTTGAAGAACTGAAAGAAAGTGAGTGTGGCTAAAATATAGAATGAAGGTGATTATGGTTCAAGATGAAGATGGAAAGATAGGCAGAGGTCAGAACATTCAAATTTTGTTAGACCATGTTATAGATTTTAGTAATTGCCCTAATGGGATAATATTTAAAATACTATTTAAGGGCTTTAAAGTACTTAAATATTTAAAGGAGCATGATAACGGGTGGTGGTGACAAGAACAGGTTTGCATTTTGAAAAGATTACTCTAGCTAGCTTCAGAACCTGAATTAGCTTAGAAAAGGATAAAGATCTCTTTGTGGTTGCTTCAAATAAAGAAAGACAGTGGATATTGAAAAGAAAATGGATAGATATGAGAGATTGGAAATGAAATCAGTACCATTTATTGCTGGATTATATGGGAAGTGAGGAGGAAGAAAATGTCAAGAATTAGTGCTAGGTTTTAAACTGGATGAATAGTGGTACTACTTATTAGAGAGGGAACATTTGGAGAGGATCTGTTCCTGTGCTCCCCAGGCAGATGTTGGTTTGCTTATGAGTAAAATTTGGGGCCTTTTGAGTTTCAGGTCCTTTTTAGTTATCCAAATGTAAGTGCTAAAAAGGTAGTTCAATTATAAGGTCTGGAGTATCAGAAGAGAGTTCTGAGCTAGAGATATGATTTTGGGAGCCATGAATGATCATTGATGCCAATAGAATGGATGTGATTTCCATGGGAAAAAATATAGAGTGAGAAGTAATTTACATAAGTTTACTTAATGAATGCCAGCATTTAGTGAATAAATAGCAATGCTTGAGCCAACAATGAAACTTAAAGGAATAGCCATAAATGAACAAGGAAGATCAGGAAAGTATGTTAACATGAAAGCTAAGGAAGAGATAATTATTTTATAATGTGATGTTCACAAATACCATTTATTATATATGTGATAGTCAAGATGTAACCAAGTAGATTATGTATTTTTTATCAGTGGCTAGGATGAGCCATTCTGAGAATTCTCTTTTTTGGTCTTAGTGATTGACTAAACCTCAAAGTTCAATCTAAATAGTCTTATAATTAAATGAATCACAGTTTTGCTCAGGATAGTAACTTGTAGGGTCTCTAAGACTTACACAAGTAGTTTAGGTGTGACTATAAAGAAATAAGTAGTTTCTTTATAGTGTCTAAGTTACTGGTGCTTTAGAGTTATACTCTGTATGGTCCATAGAGAAATGGAATGACTAAAACCATTTACTAAATCATTCTGAACGCTGAATTTAGATCAATTAAATGAATCTTATCACTCTTACATTTCCAGGAATTTATGCTTGTGCCAAAATATCATCAATTAACTACAAGATATTAGGTCAGGACCACATTTACTCAATCCCTCCTCATATTATCTTTCTGATTACTTCACCCAATTGTTTTATTTATTTATTTATTTCTGTCCTCTCTTCAGGTTTGAGAAATTTCCACCAGCCACCACATACTCCCTATGGCCTCCTTCAGTTTCTCTTTTCAGACAGGTTCACCATCATATTACAGCTTCCTCATTTTTTTTAATACCCAATAATCTAGTACCTAAAGTTTCAGAACCCATTGTTCTGAAACAAGCACAGCAATTTCTTTTAATTTTTAAAAGTTTTTTTAGTTATCACAACAAATGTTTAAAATGTTTTTTGTTGTTATAAAATAATTATACACAGTAATTTTGTGATTTCTGCTTTTTTTATTTCAACAGTCCTTCATTTGATACAGAAATTTCTCTATTTTTAATATTTTAGCCTGAAATGTTTTAAAGAAAATGTGAACATTAGAACAAAAGTATGTCAACCATGTCTGCAATTGATAACTAGTGCAAGCACTCCCTTGTATGATATCATATTGGACTTAAATGAATTTATAATTCCTTAAAACTTAACTTGTTCATAAGTAGCAGGATGTATATATTACTAAATTTCCTTTTTATTGAAACATAAGTAATGTGAGGTTATCTTTTTCATGTCTTTTGTAGACTTCTTAATTCACTCCCTAGGTTCTGGTAAAGTGTAAAATGGTTGTATATTTCTTTGAGTAGAAGTGGTGGTTGAGTTCTGGACATTAACTCAATAGGCTTCCATTATGAGTCCGTGTGCTAGAAAGTTTTGTTATCTTTATGCAACTATTAGGAAGTTTACCAGCATCTCCAGGAAGAATTCTCTTGTTTCTGGTTCCAAAGTCTCTAAATAATTTGAGATCAGAGACTATCTTACTCATTTCATCAGTAAATAGAACATAGTAGATACTTAATACAATATTTGCTAAACTGAACTGAAAGCTGTTAACTCACTTGTTAGTCTTCACAGTAAATCCCTCTTACTGGTTTGAAAGTTATCTCTAATTCAGAGCTCTTTTATAATGCTGAGGTGATTGCCATACAGTAGATCGAGGAAATTATTAAGGCAAGTGTGACTTAAGATCACCAGAAATGTCATAGAAACTTCTTTTCCTATCCATAAAAGCACAAGTATTGCCACAATGAAAATATGCTTGAGATATTCAGCATGAGAAATAGGAAGAAGAGAGAGGCCTGGGTTTGAAACTTAGCTCCAAAATTTTACAAATTATACTTTTCAATCATGACTTACTGATTGACAAACTGGAAGTAATTATACATTATTTGACAATTGATAAAAGCATTATACAAAACTCCAAGTACAGTGGCTAGCATAGAGTAACATAAGCAATAATAGTCAATTCCCTTCCCTAGGATCAGATTGTCAGTTTCACTCTCTGCAATACATTTACTTTCATTTATCTGTCTCCTTTACACTCCCTCTCCTCCATCTCACTATCTAGTCTTCTAGAATCGTATTGTTACTATTTTCCAATTACTTTAAGTTAGTGAAAAAAAGCATCTGTATTCTCTACCCAGAGTTTCAATATTATATGTTTTCATCAATAGGGACAAAAAGTTGACAATTGGTCTCAGTAGCCTTTTGAGTTTATCCAAAATCTTCTAAAATCCAGAAAGGCATGCTCACATCTATTGATACTCCTCTGTGTTCAAAATGAGAATTTAGTAAAGACCTTTAAGAAGATAGAAGTAAGTTTAAAGTGGATATTGATTCACTCTTCTCTTCTTTGTATTAAAAATATCTATCTTTTCTAATAAGTCATAGTAGATTTTATCAATCTGAGCTATATACTCTTTCTTCTTGTAAGAGTGTCTATAGGATCTATGTCTATTGTCATGGGAGTTGCAATGCCTCCTTAGGGAGGAGTCTATTTCCTCATCTTGTTGATGTTTGACCAAGAAATGTGAGCAGACATGATGTATAACTAGTTGCTTTAAAAGCCATTGAATGTTTTTGCCAGATCAGATTTTTTTCTTCCATTTGCCATAATGACATGTTATCAAAACATTTTCCAGATAGGGGCTTATCAGGCAGACTGAGTGATGGAAAAAAGAAATGGGAGTCAGAGTTACAGCTGACCTACAACTAACATAAAATGTGAACAAAAATTAACTTCTGTTGTGATAAGCTCCTGGGAAGTTACTGTTGTTTGTTATCACAGCAAAGCTGAATAATATGTATATTAATATTTAAGGTGATAAAATCACAAAACACTTAATATATATGTCATTATTTTGGGGATCAAGTCATAGGTAGAAAGGAAATTATCTTCAGAGACTGGAAAAATATCAGCTCATATATGCAATGACAAATATTTTTTTTATAAAAGTATCACCTGTGATAACTTGGAAAGCAAATAATTATCTAATAAACCTGTTTTAGATGAAGAAGTGGAAAACAGAATGTTGGATTCATTATTTGATTGTTTGGTGCTATAATCTGACAAGGTATTATAGGAAATAATAAAAATAACAAACAAACAAGCAAAAGAGCAACCAGGTACTTTATAAGCAGAAAGCAAAAAGAGAGAAAGGTACAACTCCTCCTAATATCAAACTGGAAAATGAAAAAAAATATTAATAAGAAATGCTTTGAGCAAGAAAAGCCAATGAAGACAGTTAGCCTCTATCAAGGACCAAATCAATGACAGGCATGGTCACATGTTTTGTTAAAAACCTCTGAATGGATTTAGGTGATTCTAAGTAAATCCTTTAAATTTGATTAAATAGCTCAGGGAAAACAGACTAAGAGAGTGGTTTCACTAAAGCATAATGAATTCAAATTACCTGTAAGTCTAATAAAGGGGCATAATTTGAAAAGAATTGTGCATGTAGCTATTGGCATATTAAACTGACTAGAGTGAAATAGGAGAACATATTTTCCATGTTCTCTTCAGATGTGGCTAAGGAGAATCATGGAAAAGGAAGTACTTTCCATAGGGTAGGACTAAGCGATGGAGAAAACTTGACTGCAAATCTCCTCCCAAAAAGTGGAACTGGAGTGTAATCAAGAAACAATTCTTATCTATAATATTTTTCCAGCAGGTTTTACAATTCCTACTGTCCAGTGAGTTACTACAGTTTATGTGTTTTCAGTTTGAAATGTGAGTGTCACTGATTCATCATTGTATGTTAGTTGTTTGGAAGACTGTGAAATTTGTCTTTAATTCTACTTCTTGAATTTAGAAAAAAAAAAAGCCTGATGTAGAGACCATTCCAAAATCTCAAACTTTCATATTGATGCCATGATTTGGTGGGGTTTTTTAATGCCTTCTTGGGAAAGAGTGAGTTTATTTACATTCAGGAAGAAGGAAAGTGAATAGTTGTGACTAAGAGGGTGGAATGTAATAGAGAATATATTTTCTCATCTGTTCAATCTATTTACTCTTCTTTCCAGTAAGAGATTTCATACATTCTTAATTGTTGACATTTGACTTACAGTGCTTCCTATGGCCTCATTTTCCACCACATTGACATTAAGCTTGGCCATATGATTTGCTGTGCCCAATCGAATATGAGTCAATTTGACTTATGAGCAGAAACTTTAAGTGCCGTCTGCCAGATTATTGTTCTTTCCCCTTTGCCACAAGCATATCATGTTCTAGAACATGTCACAGATAGGGGCTATTCCTTTTGTCTGGGTACTGAGTGAAGGTGTATGGAACAAAGCTATAGGTGGCCCATAGCTGTATAAAATGTGAGGGAGGAATAAACATTTGATGTAAGATACAGATTTAGGGACTGTTTATTAATATAAAAATGACTTTTTTAAAATCTTCAATGAATGCAGAAATACCTTCAGATATATACCAAAAGGCATTGGGAAAATGTATGACTGACTGACTGAATGAATAATATGAGAAGGGAGAAAATTTATTTTCATTCAGTGGGGAGTAACTGTTTAGTGAGAGAGATACACTGATTGAATTATTCTATCTTGGAGTGAGAGTAGCTTGTAAATATGAAAAAACCATTTCTTAATTTCTAAACTATTGCTGATAATATTATATTGAATTGGCTAAATCTTTGAACATCCACAAAGTCACAACTTTTAGACATAGATGGTACATGGCTGAAAGACAACCAATATGTTGTCTGACCTACAGAATATGATTTGATCTCTTAGAAAAAAAAATCCACCTATGGTATAGTGTTTAAATGAACTAGCCAAGTCATCTCTATAGAGGAGTTTAAATATGATACAGAAAGAGTATTGGTTATCTAGTAAGGGGAGAAAAAGTGGAAGGACAGAAAGAAAGCAGTAGGTGGAAATATTGAAGTTATAAAAGTCATGAAGAAGAAAAAAAACTTTGAATAAGTAGAAGTCAAGAAGATTTATAGATTATAAAGTGAGATAGTTGATTGGTAGTGACAAAAGAGTAAAAGATCAATAAAACATGGCTGTTAAAAATAGGAGGGAAATTAACAAGATAACCTAACAATTAGATCAGCTTTAAACACTGACCAAACTCCAAATTCCCATCTATTTAAGGCCTGTATTCTATTTTTCCATGAGGCCTAGCTATATGTATTTTTCTAAATTGTGTGAGGCATGACACTGGGATTAAGAATACCTGCTTCTCTTATTTTCTGTCTTAATAATAAAGTAATAATTACTTAAAGTAACCTCTACTTTTGCAAACAAGAGTCCAACAAAATGTATAGATTTTTATGCCACTTATATTAATTGAATATAGAAAATTTTGACAAATATGTGGAAATCAGATAACATCATCTCTCTGCTTAAAAGTTTTCCATTGTTTCTCATCATATTTAGAATAAAATTTAAATTCCAATCATGACATAAGTATGGCCATACATCTAGTTTTCCCAGTAGAGTCTTGGTTTATGCCTGTTGTTCCACATAATTGTAATAGCTTTCTCTTTCATTCTCAAAAGTGTTTGGGGGCTTCCCTGACGGTGCAGTGGCTGAGAGTCCGCCTGCCGATGCAGGGGACACGGGTTTGTGCCCCAGTCCAGGAAGATTCCACATGCCGTGGAGCGGCTGGGCCTGTGAGCCATGGCTGCTGAGCTGCACATCGGAGCCTGGGCTCTGCAATGGGAGAGGCCACAAGAGTGAGAGGCCTGCGTATGGCAAAAAAAAAAAAAAAAAAAAAAAAGTGTTTGGGTTTACACAGTGGGTAAGCTCCTTAATACTGTTCTTGGAAATGATTTTTTTTCCAGATTTGACAGCAAAGAAAAGGCAAAAAGAGCAAAAAATAACAAGTGGGACTGCATCAAACTAGAAAGCATTTGGGGACTTCGCTGGTGGTCCAGTGGGTAAGACTCCGTGCTCCCAATGCATGGGGCCTGTGTTCAATTCCTGGTCAGGGAACTAGATCTTGCATGAATGCAGCAACTAAGAAGTCCTCATGCCACAACTAAGAGTTCACATGCCGCAACTGAGAAATCCACATGCTGCAACTAAAAAAGATCTCACATGCTGCAATTGAAGATCCCACATGCCACAACTAAAGATGCCATGTGCCACAAATAAGACCTGGCACAGCCACGTAAATAAATAAAAAAATATTTTTTTTTAAAATGAAGGTATCTAAAAGGAAACAATCAACAAAATGAAACGACAACTTACAAAATGGGAGAAATATTTGCAAAGCCTATATCTGATAAGGGGTTAATATCCAAAATGTATAAAGAACTCATAAAATTCAATATTTAAAAAAACAATCTGATTAAAAAGTGGGTAGAGGAACTGGAAAGGCATTTTCTGAAAGAAAACATACAGACGACCAACAGGTATATGAAAAGATGTTCAACATCAATAATCATCAGGGAAATACAAATCAAAACCATGAAGAGATATCTCCTGGCACCTATTAGAATGGCTATCGTCAAAAAGACAAGAGATAACAATTGTTGGCAAAGATGTGGAGAAAAGGAAACACTTGTGCACTGTTGATGGGAATGTAAACTGGTGCAACCATTATGGAAAACAGTATGGAGGTTCCTCAGGAAATTAAAAATAGAACTACTTTATGATCCATCAATCCCCCTAATGAGTGTATATTTAAAGGAAATGAAAATAAGATCTTGAAAAGATATCTGCACCTCCATGTTCATTGCAGCATTATTTACAATAGCCAAGAAATGAAAACAAACTAAGTGTCTGTTAATGGGTGAATAGATGATAGAATTATATATATTATTCAGACATGAGAAAGAAAGAAATCCTGCCTCTTGCAACAGCATGGATGGACACTATGTTAACTGAAATAAGTTAGAGAATGAAAAATACTGTATAATGTCACTTATATGTGGAATTTTAAAAAACTAAATACAGAGAAACAGTGTAGAGTGGTGGTTACCAGGGGTGAGGTTGAGGGAAATGGAGAGATACTGGTCAAAATATACAAACTTCTAGTTATAAGATTAACAAGTTCTGGGAATCTAATGTACATCATGGTGATTATAGCTAATAATACTGTATTATATACTTGAAAGTTGTTAAGAGAGTTGATCTTAAAAGTTCTCACAACAAAAAATAAATGGTAATTAGGTGACGGTTTGGAGGTGTTAGTTAATGTTATTGTGGTAATCATTTTGCAGTAAATAAATGTATCAGGGGGATTTGAGAAGATGGAAGAGTAAAACACGGAGATCGCCTTCCTCCCCACAGATACATCAGAAATACATCTACACGTGGAACTGTTGCTATAGAACACCCACCGAACGCTGGCAGAAGACCTCAGACTTCCCAAAAGGCAAGAAACTCCCCATGTACCTGGGTAGGACAAAAGAAAAAAGAAAAAACAAATACAAAAGAATAGGGATGTGACCTGCACCAGTGGGAGGGAGCCGTGAAAGAGGAAAGGTTTCCAAACACTAGAAGACCCTTCGTGTGCAGAGACTGCAGGTGGTGGAGGGGGAAGCTTCAGAGCCATGGAGGAGAGTGCAGCAACAAGGGTGTGGAGGGCAAAGCGGAGAGATTCCCTCACAGAGGATCAGTGCCAACCAGCACTCACCAGCCTGAGAAGCTTGTCTGCTCACACGCCGGGATGGGTTGGAGCTGGGGGCTGAGGCTAAGGATTCAGTCGGATACAGGGAAAGGACTGGGGTTGGTGGCGTGAACACAGCCTAAAGGGGTTAGTGCACCACGGCTACCCGGGAGGCAGTCCGGGAAAAGTCTGGAGCTGCCGAAGAGACAAGAGACTGTTTCTTGCCTCTTTCTTTCCAGGTGCACGAGGAGAGGGGATTAAGAGTATTGCTTAAAGGAGCTCCAGACAGGCGCGAGCTGCAGCTATCAGTGCGGAACACAGAGACGGGCATGAGACACTAAGGCTTCTGCTGCATCCACCAAGAAGCCTGTGTGCAAGCACACGTCAATATCCCCACCTCCCCTCCCGGGAGCCTGTACACCCCACCACTGCCAGGGTCCCGTGATCCAGAGACAACTTCCCTGGGAGAACGCATGGCATGCCACAGACTGGTGTAACGTCCCACTGGCCTCTGCCGCTGCAAGCTCGCCCTGCATCCATACGCCTCCTTCCCCCCGTCCTGAGTGAGCCAGAGCCTCCAAATCAGCTGTTCCTTTAACCCTGTCCTGTCTGAGCAAAGAACAGACGCCCTCAGATGACCTACATGCAGAGGCAGGGCTAAATCCAAACCTGAACACTGGGAACTGTGCGAACAAAGAAGAGAAAGGGAAATTTCTCCCAGCAGCCTCAGAAGCAGCGGATTAAAGGTCCACAATCAAATTGACATACCCTGCATCTCTGGAATACATGAAAAGACAACGAATCATCCCAAATTGAGGAGGTGGACATTGGGAGCAAGATACATTAGTTTTTCTCCTTTTCCTCTTTTTGTGAGTGTGTATATTTCTGTGAGAGATTTTGTGTGTATAACTTTGCTTTCACCATTTGTCCTAGGGTTCTGTCTGTCTGGTATTTTTTTTTCTTTTTTTATCTTTTTTTTTTACTTAAAATATATTTTCGTAATAATTATTTTTTATTTTAATAACTATTTTATTTTATCTTACTTTATTTTATTTTATCCTCTTTCTTTCTATATTTTCTCCCTTTTATTATGAGTTGTGTGGAGGACAGGCTCTTGGTGTTCCAGGCAGGTGTCAGGGCTTTGCCACTGGGGTGAGAGAGCCAACTTCAGGACACTGGTCCACAAGAGACCTCCCAGCTCCATGTAATAACAAAGGGCAAAAATCTCACAGAGATCTAGGTTTCAACAACAAGACCCAGCTACACTCAACGACCGGAAAGCTACAGTGCTGGACACCTTATGCCAAACAATTAGCAAAACAGGAACACAGCCCCACCCATTAAGAGAGAGGCTGCCTAAAATCATAATAAGGCCATCGAGACCCAAAAACACACCACCAGACTTGGACCTGCCCACCAGAAAGAAGAGATCCAGCCTCAGCCACCAGAACACAGGCACTAGATCCTCCACCAGGAAAGCTACACAACCAACTAAACCAACTTTAGCCACTAGGGACAGACAAAAAAAAAAAAAAAAAAAAAACGGGAACTATGAACCTGCAGGCTGCGAAAAAGGGACCCCAAACACAATAAGTTAAGCAAAATGAAAATACAGGAAAACACATAGCAGATGAAGGAGCAAGGTAAAAACCCACCAGACATAACAATTGAAGAGGAAATAGGCAGTCTACCTGAAAAAGAATTCAGAAAAATGATAGTAAAGATGATCCAAAATCTTGGAAATAGAATAGACAAAATGCAAGAAACAGTTAACAAGGACATAGAAGAACTAAAGAGGAAACAAGCAATGATGAACAACACAACAAATGAAATTAAAAATACACTACAAGGGATCAGTAGCAGAATAACTGAGGAAGAAGAACGGATAAGTGACCCGGAAGATAAAATAGTGGAAATAACTACTGCAGAGCAGAATATAGAAAAAATAATGAAAAGAACTGAGGACAGTCTCACAGACCTCTGGGACAACAGGAAACGCACCAACATTCGAATTATAGGGGTCCCAGAAGAGGAAGAGAAAAAGAAAGGGACTGAGAAAATATTTGAAGAGGTTATAGTTGAAAACTACCCTAATATGGGAAAGGAAATAGCTAATTAAGTCCAAGAAGCACACAGGGTCCCATAAGCATAAATCCAAGGAGAAACATGCCAAAACACATGTGAATCAAACTATCAAAAATTAAATACAAAGAAAGCATACTAAAAGCAGCAAGGGAAAAACAACAAATAACACACAGGGGAATCCCCATAAGGTTAACAGCTGATCTTTCAGCAGAAACTCTGCAAGTCAGAAGGCAGTGGCAGGACATATTTAAAGTGATGAAGGAGAGAAACCTACAACCAAGATTACTCTACCCAGCAAGTATCTCATACTGATATGATGGAGAAATTAAAACCTTTACAAACAAGCAAAAACTGATAGAGTTCAGCACCACCAAGCCAGCTTTACAACAAATGCTAAAGGAACTTCTCTAGGCGGAAAAAAAAAAGAGAAGGAAAAGACCTAAAATAACAAACACAAAACAATTAAGAAAATGGGAATAGGAACATACATATCGATAATTACCTTAAATGAAAATAGATTAAATGTTCCCACCAAATGACACAGACTGGCTGAGTGGATACAAAAACAAGACCTGTATATATGCTGTCTACAAGAGACCCACTTCAGACCTAGGGACACATACAGACTGAAAGTGAGGGGATGGAAAAAGATATTCCATGCAAATGGAAATCAGAAGAAAGCTGGAGTAACAATTCTCATATCAGACAAAATACTCTTTAAAATAAAGAATATTAAAAGAGACAAAGAAGGACACTACATAATGATGAAGGGATCGATCCAAGAATTAGATATAACAATTGTAAATATTTATGCACCCAATATTGGAGCAACTCAATGCATAAGGCAAATTCTAACAGCCATAAAAGTGGAAATCAACAGTAACACAATCATAGTAGGGGACTTTAACACCCCACTTTCACCAATGTACCAATCATCCAAAACGAAAATAAATAAGGAAACACAAGATTAAATGATACATTAAACATGATGGACTTAACTGATATTTATAGGACATTCCATCAAAAAACAACATAATACACATTTTTCTCAAGTTCTCATGGAACATTCTCCAGGATAGATCATATCTTCAGTCACAAATCTAGCTTTGGTAAATTTAAGAAATTTGAAATCATATCAGGTATCTTTTCTGAACACAATGCTATCAGACTAGATATCAGTTACAGGAAAAGATGTGTAAAAAATGCAAACACATGGAGGCTAAACAGTACACTACTTAATAATGAAGCGATCCCTGAAGAAATCAAACAGGAAATAAAAAATACCTAGAAACAAATGACAATGGAGACACGATGACACAAAACATACAGGATGCAACAAAAACAGTTCTTAGAGGGAAGTTTATAGCAGTACAATCCTACCTAAAGAAACAGGAAACCTCTCAAATAAACAACCTAACTTTGTAACTAAAGCAATTAGAGAAAGAAGAACAAAAAAACCCCACAGTTAGCAGAAGGGAAGAAATCATACAGATCAGATCAGAAATAAATGAAAAAGAAATGAAGGAAATGATAGCAAACATCAATAAAACTAGAAGCTGGTTCTTTGAGAAGATAAACAAAATTGATAAACTGTTACCCAGACTCATCAAGAAAAAAAAGGGAGAAGACTCAAATCAATAGAATTAGAAATGAAAAAGGAGAAGTAACAACTGACACTGCATAAATACAAAGAATCATGAGAGATTACTACAGGCAACTCAATGCCAATAAACTGGACAACCTGGAAGTAATGGACAAATTCTTTGAAATGCACAACCTGCCAAGAATAAACCAGGAAGAAATAGAAAATATGAACAGATCAATCACAAACACTGAAATTGAGACTCTGATTAAAAATCTTCCAGCAAGCAAAAGCCCACGACAAGATGGCTTCACAGGCGAATTCTATCAAACACTTAGAGTAGAGTTAACACCTATCCTTCTCAAATTCTTCCAAAATATAACACAGGGAGGAACACTCCCAAACTCATTTGCGAGGCTACCATCACACTGATACCAAAACCAGACAAAAATGTCACAAAGAAAGAAAACTACAGGCCAATATCACTGATGAACATAGACGTAAAAATCCTCAACAAAATACTAGCAAACAGAATCCAACAGCACATTAAAAGGATCATACACCATGTTCAAGTGGGGTTTATTCCAGGAATGCAAGGATTCTTCAACATACGCAAATAAATCAATGTGATACACCTTAATAAAAATTGAAGGAGAAAAACCATATGATAATCTCAAGAGATGCAGAGAAAGCTTTTGACAAAATTCAACACCCATTTATTATAAAAACCCTGCAGAAAGTAGGCATAGAGGGAACTTTCCTCAACATAATAAAGGCCATATATGACAAACCCACAGCCAGCATCGCCCTCAATGGTGAAAAACTGAAACCGTTTCCACTAAGATCAGGAATAAGACAAGGTTGCCCACTCTCACCACTCTTATTCAAAATAGCTTTGGAAGTTTTAGCCAAAGCAATCAGAGAAGAAAAAGAAATAAAAGGAATCCAAATCAGAAAAGAAGTAAAGATGTCATTGTTTGCAGAAGACATGATACTGTACAAAGAGAATCCTAAAGATGCTACCAGGAAACAACTAGAGCTAATCAATGAATTACATAAAGTAGCAGGATACAAAATTAATGCACAGAAATCTCTGGCATTCCTATATACTAATGATGAAAAATCTGAAAGTGAAATCAAGGAAACACTCCCATTTACCATTGCAACAAAAAGAATAAAATATCTAGGAATAAACCTACCTAAGGAGACAAAAGACCTGTGTGCAGAAAATTATAAGACACCGATGAAATAACTCAAGGAACTCACAAGCAGATGGAGAAATATCTCATGTTCTTGTATTGGAAGAATCAACATTATGAAAATGACTCTACTATCCAAAGCAATCTACAGATTCAATGCAATCCCTATCAAACTACCACTGGCATTTTTCACAGAACTAGAACAAGAAATTTCACAATTTGTATGGAAACACAAACACCTCGAATAGTCAAAGCTATCTTGAGAACGAAAAATGTAGCTGGAGGAATCAGACTCCCTGACTTTGGACTATACTACAAAGCTACAGTAATCAAGACATTATGGTACTGGCACAGAAACAGAAATATAGATCAATGGAATAGGATAGAAAGCCCAGAGATAAACCCACAAACATATGGTCACCTTATCTTTGATAAAGGAGGCAAGAATGTACATTGGAGAAAAGACATCCTCTTCAATAAATGGTGCTGGGAAAACTGGACAGGTACATGTAAAAGTATGAATTACAACACTCCCTAACACCATATACAAAAATAAACCCAAAATGGTTTAAAGACCTAAGTGTAAGGCCAGAAAATATCAAACTCTTAGAGGAAAACATAGGCAGAACACTTTATGACAAGATCCTTTTTGACCCACGTCCTAGAGGAATGGAAATAAAGTCAAAAATAAACAAATGGGACCTAGTGAACCTTAAAAGCTTTTGCACAGCAAAGGAAACTCTAAACAAGACCAAAAGACAACCCTCAGAATGGGAGAAAATATTTGCAAATGAAGCAACTGATAAAGGTTTAATCTCCAAAATTTACAAGCAGCTTATGCAGCTCAATAACAAAAAAATAAACAACCCAATCCAAAAATGGACAGAAGACCTAAATAGACATTTCTGCAAAGAAGATATGCAGATTGCCAACAGACACATGAAAGAATGCTCAACATCATTAATCATCAGAGAAATGCAAATCAAAACTACAATGAGATATCATCTCACACTGGTCAGAATGGCCATCAACAAAAGATCTAGAAACAATAAATGCTGGAGAGGGTGTGGAGAAAAGGGAACACTCTTGCACTGTTGGTGGGAGTGTAAATTGATACATCCACAATGGAGAACAGTATGGAGCTTCCTTAAATAACTACAAATAGAACTTCCATATGACCCAGAAATCCCGCTGCTGGGCATTTACCCTGAGAAAACTATAATTCAAAAAGAGTCATGTACCAAAATGTTCATTGCAGTTCTATTTACAATAGCCAGGATATGGAAGCAAGTTAATTTTCCATCAATGGATTCATGGATAAAGGAGATGTGTCATATATTTACAATGGAATATTACTCAGCCATAAAAAGAAACAAAATTGTTATTTGTAGTGAGGTGGATGGACCTAGATTGTGTCATACAGAGTGAAGTAAGTCAGGAAGAGAAAACGAAATACTGTATGCTAACACATATATATGGAATCTAAACAAAAAAGAAATAAAACAAAGAAAAAAAGGTCATGAAGAACCTAGGGGTAAGACGGGAATAAAGACAGAGACCTACTAGAGCTTGCACTTACATACACTACCAAACGTACAATAGATAACTAGTGGGAAGCAGCCACATAATACAAGGAGATCAGCTAGGTGGTTTGTGACTACCTAGAGTGGTGGGATAGGGAGGGTGGGAGGGAGGGAGACACAAGACAGAAGAGGTATGGGAACATATGTATATGTGTAATTGATTCACTTTGCTATAAAGCAGAAAGTAACACACCATTGTAAAGCAATTATACTGCAATAAAGATGTTAAGAAATAAAGAGAAAATATTCAATGGAAATATTGACAAATTGAAGATTTAGTTTTCTTTTTACTTAGAAATAAAGTTAGACATAAGTAAAAGAAAAATAAATAAATAAATACATAAAATAAAGTAGTTTTGTGACTCATGAAAAAAATTGATAAAAAATTAATGTATCAAATCGATTTTTGTACACCTTAAATTTACACAGTGCTCTATGTCAGTTATATCTCTGTCACGTTGAGGAAAAAGAGTCAATCAGAAACAGAGATTAGAAAAATGATTGTCAGTGTCTTGGGTAGGGTAAAATATGGAGAGGTTGATAAAAAGGTACAAACTTTCAGCTATAAGGTGAATAAAGCCATAGGAGCTAATGTAAAACATGGTGACTATAGTTGATTACACTACATTTAATTGAAATTAGCTTAGAGAGTAGAACTCAAATATTCTCACCAAAAAAGAAAATATATATATATAGGTAAGGTGATGGATGTGTTAATTAAATGAGAGAATCCTTTCACAATGTATATGTACATAAAATCACCATGATGTACAGTTTAAATATCTTACAATTTTATGTATCAATTATACCTCAATAAAGCTGAAATTTTTACAGAAGCGCTTGGGTTTAGATGATGTTATATGGTTGACAAACCTGTAATACTCTCCATGATTTGGTCCCCCTATTATATCTCTGACCTGATCATCTATCACTCTCTACTTTTTATGCACTATCTTTCAGTCAAACCAATCTTCTTTCTACTGCAAAATACTCCAAGTTTGTTTCCATTTCAGTACCTTCATACTTTCTGCCTGGAATATTCAGCAATCAGATCTTTACCAATGCTGATAACTTCTAATCATTCAGATCTTAGTTCAAGTGTCACCTTAGGACTACATTCTCTGATTGCCCAATTTAATATAACCCCCCTTCCAATATCCTTTCTATTGATACCCTATCTTTCCTTCATTATACTTATCCTAAATTGCAATTAAATATCTATTTTCTTGATTATTTTCTGATTCCTCATTAGACCACAAATCCCGTGGGTGGTGGTGGAATGAATTTTTCGCTCACTTTCATATACCCAGGGTTAATATGTTTTTCTAAAACCATATTTCACCTCCAGCTTTTGTTTGCCTGCTCTTGGATGCCTAGGAGTCACCGTATCCTTCTTAAATATTCTAAAATCTCTCAACCTGGCTAAGTCTGTATTATGTGAATTTCCTTTCTCTCTTCTCAACCTTAGTCAGAATGTGTACTCTTTTGAGTCGTGGCCCCTAGTCTAAATCTGATTTAATTTTTAAAGAAGATACTTGCATTTTCAGAGATTCTTAATACCAATGAGTCTGTAATATTTTGGAGTATTTGAGAAAATATTATAATATTTTCCAGATTCTAGCATTCTTCACTTATTCTGTCAGGGATTAGAATATTTAAAATCAACATTGTAGCTCAAATAGTTTGCCTTCCCTAGCAGCAACCAAGACAATGCTTCACATTTTAATATTCCTTTATAAGTGTATTGGGTATTTTAAAATAACTTTCATTCATTGTTAATAAAGAGAAAATTAAAGAAAAAAATACTCATAATTTCATTGCCCAGTTGAATTTTGACAAAAAAGTTAAACACATGCTTTATGTATACATGGTTGAAAAAATCAAACTGTACACAGAAGTACAAAATTGAAAATAACAGCTCCTCTCCTCTCCCAAGTAAAAAATAAAATAGCTTGTTGTATTCCTTTCAGAAAAATATATTTAAAGTATATATGTATGAAATACCTTAAAGTTTTACTTGGTATTATATAAACTTGGAAGAAGAGAAAATATTAAGGTTAAGCAATTGTCAGCTTGTGCACCAAGAAGTTTTATTCAGGGTATTATTGTTGGAAAAGTTCTCAAATTCATACTACATTTAGGGTACAAAAAGCAAGCATGCTTTGCTCTAAAATTACAGATGACTCTTAATTTTATTACAAGGTTGATTTCTACTTGTAGCAACGTGAGTCTCAGTCCATAATTTTGGATGGGCCAAAAATGTTATTCTATTTCAGTATCAACTGAATTTTCATTTTGGATACCAATCCTACCAGGTGTCAAAACCTTCTTAAAGACAAATAAGTATAATCTTAATCCAAGATTTTCTCAATCAGTTAAAGGTGCTATTTCTCCTCCTGTTCTCTTTTATTTCTTCTAAGTTTAGGAGGCACAATAGTGTCAAAAAAATCCAACTGGATAGGCAAAGTTGGTACTATATCAACATTTGTCCTCCCATCTGCTCCCTAGTTGGCCTCCATATAGGTGCTAACATCATCTTCCTCATTTTAACTACAAGGTATGTGACATCAGATGCTTCTCTGTACCATACTCATGATGCTCTCTGTCTCATGAGAAAATATTCAGCTACTCTCCATAACATGCACTCTGCAGGGCTCACTCAGGCCCAACTGTAAGGACACAAGTGTCCATCTCTATTACTCCAGAGCCATCCTGGATGTGGAACTTTGTAAGACTTGTTGCTGCTTTAACCTTGGAGACATACCATATGTATATTCTCATACCTACACCCCTCAAAACTATCAGTGGATGCTATGATTTACCTCACCTCACTGTGACTCATACTGGGGCAAGGGCAGAGAATAGGACTCCTTCTCTCTGACACACCGCCATTTAAGATGTTGCTTTTATGTTTTCTCTCTCCTCTCATTAGGCTGGATGATTTTTAACTGGGGTGTGTGAACGGTAACTAGTACCACTTCCTTTATTGTCTACAACCCCTCCCACTAATAGACTTTATTTTAAATAAGTGTCTGGTGTATATTTTACTTCATCACTTACAGCATGCAGATGGGTTAAAGAGAACTGAACCATGCTCTCTGTAAGTTATTTCTGCCAGTCCAGAAGTCATTCTACAAAGGAACTTTTTAAAGATTTCCCCACACATCACCATACTTATTTCTCAAATCTAATCTGGTTGATAAATAGTAGCTGCATTCCACTCTTTCAGATGAAGAAAATAAGGAATAGAAGAGATTAAGTTTCTCAAGTTCATAGAGCCAGTAAGTGGTATTCATTTATTCATTCACTGCATTTTAAATAAGAGCCACCTGCTGTATGTCAGATACTACACTACATATTCTACTATATGAAATGTAGACTTAACTTTTCTGACTACAAAACCAGTCTTCTTTAAACTATATCACAAGCATCAACTCACCTTCATCTTAGAGTAGGCAACTAAAAAACTCTTAGGGTAGGCAACTAAAAAAACATTGGAGGGACATTCAGCACAGAGGTGGATATATAAAACTGAAAATCAGATCTCTATGTGCATAATACCCTCCATGTGTTTGTTATATGCAATCCCTCATATGTCTAAAATGAAATGTCATGGGTATGTGTGTGTGTGTGTGTGTGTGTGTGTGTGTGTGTATATATATATATAAAGCTATAATTTACATTATGTAGAGCTTTTCTATATTCTGATTTCAATTAACCTTTCCTTTAAAAATGTGTTTACATTTACTTCAAAACATCTTATTCTTTTCTAAAAAAAAAAGTGTGTAAAAGCACGTGTGAATACATCCCCCATCAATCAGCCTTAAAATGTCTTTAAGTACAAAATCATCCAAGGTGTGGAAACAGTTAAGCAAATAAACTTCGAAAGAGTAATATTTACTTATTTGTTTAATGAGTAATCACAATCCATTTTAACAGTTATTTAACTTCCAGAATTACGTTTTATTTATTTCTTTTAGGACACAAAAGAGTTTTGAGTCTAAATTGCTTTGGAGGAATCATGTGGGCACTGCCATTCAGAGATAAGCAATGATTTCATTTGGGTGACACTGTCTTTTTAAATGCAGATAAATTCCTGTTAAGAAATACCTTAATCTTAAGTGTATTTCCCTTCCAGACTTTGACTCTCAGCTCTACCAATTAACAGCTGTGAACACTTGGGCAAGTTGCTTAACCTCTCTAAGTCTCTATTTCTCCAAGTCTATTATTATATCCCCCATCAATTTCATAGTGTTATTTTTAGAATTGTGTCATGATACATATAAACATTTTCAGCATGGTGACAGAATAGCACATAGAAAGCACTAATGAAATTTTATTATCATTATTAATTCATGCCCTATACAGGGGATTGATCAAGATGGCAGAGTAGGAAGACATGGAACTCACGTCTTCCCATGAACACATTGAAAATACACTACACCTAGAACAATTTTTACTTACACCTAATTGGAAACTGGCCAAAAGACTCCTGTACAACCATGGTTGTAAGAAAGATACACACATAGTCAAGTAGGAAGGGTAGAAAAGTGATTGGGTTGGAACCTGTGCCCCTGGGAGGAGCTTCAGAGGCAGGGCAGAAAGGGCAAATTAAAACAGTGGGGCTGGCTGACTCAGTTCCCATGACTGCCTCAGGGTGCACTCCAGCCTGAGCCTAACAAAGGCTCCGGCCTCACTTACTCCATGTCACAACACAGCAATGGATCTAGGGATGACACAAAGGGGGAGAAAACTGGACAAAGGGATGCAAAGGCAACCTGGTCCTGGAGCAGAGTCTGGGCTGGGCAGCAGCAGCCATTGTTGGTGGTTACTCAGACAGCACATAAGAAGCAGCCCAGATCTCTAATAGCAGCTGCATCACCACCACTCACACTATGATATATACCAAGAGTCCATGCAGGCACTGCCTGCCCTGCAGTGTTTCCACAGAAAGGTAGGGGTGGCAGAGGCTGTGGGAAGTGATTGGCTGTGATGCACAGTGGGGACTTGGAACCCCTCACAGAGCTAGGAAAATGATTGTTGGCACCTTCATGGGCAGTATATCTGAGAGAGTTTAGATTTTTGTCTGCTGCACAGGCTCCTCCTTGCTTTGGTGTCTCCCCACTCTGGGGCAAGGGTCCCAGTGCTGCGGTCTGAAAGTACATTCTTAAAGGAAATAAGGCCAGCTCAGGCCCAACCATGAGGGGTTCTGCTCCAGCAACTTGGGATCATACCCCACCCCCAATGGTGTGGTGACAACCACTGAGCAGAGAGGAACTCCCGCCTCACACCGAATTCCAGCTCTAGACCCACCATCTCCAGCCTGACCACCCTACCAAGGTGGTAGCTGCCAGTACATCCTGAGGAAAGAGGTGATTTGCATCCACATCAAATCCAGCTCTACCACCAAGGATACTGGGTACACATACTCTTTATAGGGACACACACATAAGAACACTCCTTCAAGACCACAGTAGGTAAATGTTTCACATAATTTCATAGAGACAGAGAAAGTTAAGCAAAATGAAAAGGTAGAGGAACTGGTCTCAATTGGAAGAGCAAGAGAGAACCCCTGAAAAAATAAATAATGAAACAGAAGTAAACAATTTACCAGGCAAAGAATTCAAAGCATTGGTAATAAAAATGTTAACTGAATTAGAAAAAAAATAGAGGAACACTGTGAGAATTTTAACAAGGAATTAGAAAATATAAAAAATGGAGCCAGTCAGAAACAAAGACTTCAATAACTTAAATTAAAACACACACACACACACACACACACACACACACACTAGAAGGAATGAATAGCAAACTAAGTGATGCAGAAGAACACATAAGTGGTCTGGAAGACACAACAATGGAAATCACCCAATCAAAACAGCAAAAAGAAAAACAATGTAAAAAGAAAACAATTTAAGAGATCTCTGAAACAACATTAAGTATATCAACATTTGTATTTTAGGGGTCCCAGAAGGAGAAGAGAGAAAAGGGTATTTTTGCAGATTATACCCCATTATAGGTTATTACAAGATAATGGTTACAACTCTCTATGCTTTACGGTATATCCTTGTGGCTCATCTATTTTATACTTAGTATCAATAATATGTATCTCTTGATTCCATATCCCTAATTTGTGCCTCCCACACTTCCCTTTCCCCTTTGGTAACCACAAGTTTGTTTACTATATTTGTAAATCAGTTTCTATCTTGCAATATATATATTTGGTTTTATTTCATACAGTATTTGTCTTTCTCTCTCTGACTTATTTCACTAAGCTCAATATTCCCTAGGTCCATCCATGTTGCTACAAATGAAAATATTTCATTCTATTTATGGCTGAACAATATTCCATTGTGTATATATACCACATCTTCTTAATCCAATTATCTGTTGATGGACACTTGGTTTCCGGCCATGTCTTAAAAGAAATGGAAAGATATCCTGTGCTCTTGAACTGGAAGAATTAATATTGTTAAAATTACTATACTACCCAAAGCAATCTACAGTTTTAATGCAATCTTTATCAAAATACCCATAACATTTTTCACAGGACTAGAACAAATAATCCTAAAGTTCATATGGAGCCACAAAAAACTCAGTTGCCAAAACAATCATGAGGAAAAAGAAAGAAAAAATCAAAGCTGGAGGTATAATGTTCCCTGACACCAGACTATAGTACAAAGCTAGAGTAATCAAAACAGTGTGGTACTGGTACAAAAACAGACACATAGGTCAATGAAATAGAATAGAGAGCCCAGTATTAAACACTTGTATCTATGGTCAATTAATCTATGACAAAGGAGGCAAGACTATACAATGGAGAAAAGACAGTCACTTCAATAAGTGGTGCTGGGAAAACTGGACAGCTACATGTCAAAGAATGACATTAGAACACACCCTCAAACCATATACAAAAGTAAATTCAAAATGAATTAAAGAACTAAATGTAAAAGTGGAAACCATAAAACTCCTAGAAGAGAATGCAGGCAGAAAACTCTTTGACAGTCATAGGAATACTTTTTTTTTTATCTGTCTTCTAAGACAAAATAAATAAAAGCAAAAATAAAGGAATGGAACCTAATTTAACTTAAAAATTTTTGCACAACAAAGAAAACCATCAACAAATGAAAAGACAACTTAATGAATGGAGAAAATATTTGCAAAGGATCTGATTGACAAGGGGTTAATATTCAAAAATACAAACAGCTCATACAACTCAGTATCAAAAAGACAAACACTCCAATCACATAATTGGCAGAAGACCTGAATAGACATTTTTCCAAAGACAAAAAGATGACTAATAGGCACATGAAGAGATGCTTAACATCGTTAATTGCTAAAGAAATGCAAATCAAAACAACAATGAGATATGACTTCAAACTTCTTAGAATGGCTATCATTAAAACATCTACAAATAAAAAATGTTGGAGAGGATGTGGAGAAAAGGGAACCCTTGTGGACTTGTGCATTCCCACCAATGTAAAATTGTGCAGCCACTATGGAAACAGTATGGAAGTTCCTCAAAAACTAAAAATAGCACTACCACATGATTCAGCAGTTTCACTCCTGGATATGTAACTGGAGAAAGCAAAACCACTAATTCAAAAAGATACACACACCCAAATGTTCATAGAAGCACTATTTACAATAGCCAAGACATGGAAGGAACCCAAGTCCATCAACAGATGACTGACTAAGAAGATGTGAGATATATATACATACACACACATACACATGCATACACAAAGGAATACTACTCAGCCATAAAAAAGAATATTTTTTTTTGCCATTTGCAACAACATGAATGGACTGGTGGGTATTATGCTTAGTGAATTAAGTCAGAAAGAGAAAGACAAATACTGTATGATGTCACTTACATGTGGGATCTAAAAAACTAAAACCAAAAATATATATATTGCAAAACAGAAACAGACTCACAGATATAGAAAATAAACTAATGGTTACCAGAGAGGAGAGGGAAAGTGGAGGGACAAGACAGGAATATGGGATTAAGAGATACAAACTACTACATATATAATAGATAAGCAATAAGGATGTACTGTACAGCACAGAGAATTATAGCCATTATCTAGTAATAACTTTTAAAGAAGTATAATCTATAAAAATACTGAACCACTATGCTGTATCCCTGAAACTAATATAATATTGTAAATCAATTATATTTCAATAAAAAGCTGCATGCTCTTGAAATAAAAGCTGTTTCTATGGACTATTTTATTGACAAACTAGGTGCACTTGTTAAGAACACAAAGATTCAGGCTTCCCTGGTGGCGCAGTGGTTGAGAGTCCGCCTGCTGATGCAGGGGACATGGGTTCGTGTCCCAGTCCAGGAGGATCCCACGTGCCGCAGAGCAGCTGGGCCTGTGAGCCGTGGCCGCTGAGCCTGCATGTCCGCAGCCTGTGCTCCGTGACGGGAGAGGCTGCAACAGTGAGCGGCCCGCGTATTGCAAAAAAAAAAAAAAAAAAAAAAAGAAAGAAAAAAAAGAACACAAATGTTCAATTCATGTGGTTAACTATGCTTGTCCTGGGTTCACCACTCACCACCTGTGTGACCTTAAGCAAATTAACTAATTTCTTTGTGCCTTAGTTTTCTCTATTATAAAATGAGAATAAAAGAGTACCTTCCATGTAGGATATTCTGAAGATTAAATTAAATAACTTGTAAAGCAAAAAGCCTATCTAAAAATCTCCTCAGGGCCTCCCTGGTGGCGCAGTGGTTGAGAGTCTGCCTGCCGATGCAGGGGATATGGGTTCGTGCCCCGATCTGGGAGGATCCCATATGCCGCGGAGTGGCTGGGTCCATGAGCCATGGCCGCTGGGCCTGCGCATCCGGAGCCTGTGCTCCGCAACGGGAGAGGCCACGACAGTGAGAGGCCCGCATACCGCAAAAAGAAAAAAAAATAAAAATAAAAAAAATAAAAATCTCCTCAGATCTTTAATCTGCTAATATGTGTTGTGACTCTCAAAGAGAAGGGCTAGGTAATGTAGTATTTCCCAAACATATTGACCAAAAAACTTCTTTACTAAAATAATATCCCTTTGAAAAAATAAATTGCTTGGACTTATATATACTACCAAAAGTAAAATAGATAGCTAGTGGGAAGCAGCCACTTAGCACAGGGAGATCAGCTCAATGCTTTGTGACCACCTGGAGGGGTGGGACAGGGAGGGTGGGCGGGAGATACCAGAGGGAGGAGATATGGGGATATATGTATAGCTATAGCTGATTCACTTTCTTATAAAGCAGAAACTAACACACCATTGTAAAGCAATTATACTCCAATAAAGGTGTTAAAAAGAAAAGAATATCTCTTTGAAAATCATTTTTAGTAAAAAAGCATGTCTTCTTGTTTCCTAGCTAAGAAGCTAAGGAACCAGGAAATTGTTTCATACTAAAAAAAAGCATTTAAGATAAAGGAATTGAAGAAAAGACATCAGGGGACATAATTAGAATTCTGCTATAATCAGAAGATGATCTTAGTTCCTATGGATTCCAAAAAGTGAGGACATTACTTGTTAGAGATTCTGTGCGAACTAAAAGGTCAAGACAGTCCTGAACTCCTACACAAAAAGGAATCTGAGGCTCCAGAATCATTATCAGTTGATTTGTGTATTGACTAGCTGCTATGTGTTCAAACTTTGGTGGAGGGTGGTGGCCAACATTATAAGACATGGTACTTTGCCTTAAAAATGTTGGACACTTAGGAAACAGGTAACAATGAATGACTATATGAAGTCTAACATAAAGCTCTATAGTAAGTGTTATTTCTGAGTACTAAAGTAGACTGAAGTGATTTGGGCAGATGAAGGAAGAAGAATTTTTAAAGCCACAACAAATGGTTAGAAGTTAATTAGAGGGGCAAGATAAAGATCATCCAAAAGAGAAGAATGACATGGGTGAATATTCTAAGGTACAAGCTGGCATGGCAGTCATTCTTTCAGCAAATATGTTTTTAATATTTAATATGTGTCATGCACTGTGCTGGATTCAATAATACTAAAATGCATAAGAAATTTCCCCAAATGTTAAGGGATAATGGTCTAGTTGGTAGACCAATATATCCATATTGAAGTATGTGTAGAGCTCAATCCAGAATGAAAAGGAATAAGGCTGGAGGTAGGAATATTGGAGTGGTTTCAATGATGAAGTGAAACTTGAGTCCTGGAAGAAGGAATGGTGGTTATGTCTCTTTTATGTCTTAACAGGATACAAGGAAAGATGAATGCCAGAAGCTGACACTGAAAAGACACGATGAGGATAGATTATGGAAGATTAGTATACAACGTTCACAAATCTGGTCTTTATTTTGTAAAGGTTGACAGTTTAGGATTCTTAAGCAATTGTTGTGATTACATCAAAGGATGTAAGTTGAGGAGGAAAGGCAATATGTAAGTAGTGTGTCAACAGGTTTTAAAGAATTTAGAATATGGAGAAGACTTTAGCCTATCATATTTGGCAGGAAGGAGTCACTGAAAGTCCTTGAGCAAGAGGAAGTTTTTTCTTTCTTCCAGCTAATATTTATTGAGTGCTTACTATATGCCTAGAGAAGAGCTTGGCATATAGTAAGCACTCAATAAGCATATGTGAGTGAACAAAATAAGAATTAAAAAGCTCTGCCCTCATGGAACTTAAATTCTAGCAATAAAGGATAGATAATGAGTTAGAAAAATAACAAATTATTAAATCATACAGAGTGTTAGCAGGTGATAAGTACTATGGATAATATAGAGGGCTGTGTAAAGAAGATTTTAAAAAGTGGAATTAGGGGAGAAGTGGTTGGTTGCAGCTTTTGTTAGGGTGGATAGTGTAGACCTCGCTGAGGAGATGACATTTGAGCAAAGAGTTAAAAAGATGAGGGAGTTTATAAAAAGTGTAGTCTGAGAACCATATTAATTCACCAGATGGGGAAATAGCCTGAAGTTAAGGATCCCAAATTATTTAAAACTTGAGAGGTCAATCAAATATAAATCCAGGAACACTCCTCAAATCAAGTCTTTGGAAAGAACTACTGATTGAAAATCAAGAAACAGTCATGAAAAAGTCCGTGCCCTCTGAAAATTCATGTGCACATCAGGCCATGCTTACTCCAATGAGGACAAATGAGTTTGAAGTTCATCATATCGCAGAACATTTAAGTGACACAACAAGATTGAATATTCTTTATTAGCTCTAAATCACTGTGTACATGTAAATTTTTATTATTGTTATAATTATGAAATCTTTGAAAAAATATATGTTATCAATTTTTAAACATTATTTCATGTGTATTACTTCTACAACGTGTTTATTAACATATTTTGTTCTCTAAAACATGTAAAGTTCTCATTAATTTCACCTTTGCCCTTGTGGAAAAAAAAAGGTATATGCACAGCAACTCATACAACTTACAGTTACATAAAACGCATGCCTACAGAGTAAAAGTTGATAAAAGAAATACAATACTGTTCTCGGTGTCTGGAGATATGAGTTATAATCTCAATTTTGTAAATAATTACAATGTGCAAAGTTGGTTGATTCACATCACCACTTACTACCTAAAATGATGAGGTAGTATAAGGACAATGTTTCCTAAATTTATATCAAGGGAAACTTTTATATTAAGATGTTAACGTTTTACCAAAAAGAAAGGATTCCATGACCAAATATATTAAGAAAATGGTGATTAATTGATGGTAAATACAGACATCTATTGTTATCCAAACTCACTTTTATGTGTTAGGAGACATTTGGTTTCATAGCAGTTGTCAATTTAAAAATACAAAAAAAGTATTTGTAAACTTTACAGTTAATGACTAACTTTAGTACTACTTATTGCATTGTTTGTATCATACCTTTTATGTCATAATACTAATGCATATGCATGAAGGAATAGGATGGTTTCTGAATAAAGTACATAAATAGTAAATGATCGTTGTGGAAAATGTGAGACATCAATATTGCATTTTGGGACATTTAAGTATTTCTTCCTAATATGTTCACTATTATAAATAATGCAATATGAGTAGCCTGGTTAATAAATCTGTACTGGAGTAATTCATTCTATATGATAAATTCTTATAAATCATCAGACCTAGAGATATAAAACTTTAAAAGGGTTTTTGATACATATGAACATATAGGTTCCCAGATTGTATTTATTTACAATATGACTCAAAGCATATGGATCCCTTTTCATGATTTGTTTGATCTGTGTAGTACCATGAAAAGTGAAAAACTGAATATTTATTTCTCTTTTTTTTCCAATGAGGCAGAAAAGAACATTCTTACATTAGTTTATGATCCTACAGGAATTCTAAGAGAGTTTGAGGAAGCAAACTCATTTTGATAGATGGAGTGTTTAATGCTACAAACACAGAAAAACAAGATGCATCCTCCTTGCTGGTTGTTAACACCTAGAAATGTCCCCATTTTCTAAGTACCTATCCTGACTGGAATCAGGCATGGACTTTCTCTCTCTCTCTCTTTTCTTTCTTTTTTTTTTTTTTCTGAGTATCTCTTACTTTGGATTTGAGCTCTGTATTTATGTGGCAAGAAAATATTTATGGAGGGGCAAACATGGAGGAAGGGAATACCCAGGTTTGTCCCTGTATAAATTGTTTTGTCCAAAGAATAACCTTGGGTTTACCATCGCTTTGTAGAAGATGTTCCACAAATGAGGATGGCTGCTAAAAATCAGCTCAAATTCCCAATTCCAAAGAAGAAGGACTGACAAATTTGGTTAGATATTGTACATCATCACATATACATTCTTTTTTGTTTTTTTTTGATACGCCGGCCTCTCACTGTTGTGGCCTCTCCTGTTGCGGAGCACAGGCTCCAGACGTGCAGGCTCAGAGGCCATGGCTCACGGGCCCAGCCGCTCCACGGCATGTGGGATCTTCCCAGACCGGGGCATGAACCCGTATCCCCTGCATCAGCAGGCGGACTCTCAACCACTGCACCACCAGGGAAGCCCCACATATACATTCTTGATTGGGCTCATATATCTACTGACAGTCTGTGAGACTGGTTTGTTAAGAATTTTTCTTGCAACCAACAACAGTAACAAAGCCCTTACCCTTATGAAGTGTATTAAGTGGATTATGTTACATGGTAATAAATAGTATAAAAAATAACAGAGAAGAAAAAAGGAGTGCTCACTGAAGGAGGACTATCTCTATTTTAAATATTATGGTCAGACAAGACATCAGAGACCAGAATAAAGTGAGGGAGTAAGCCATGTAGATATCTGAAAGAAGAGTATTCTAGGGAGAGGGAGTAACAGGTGGAGAGGCCTTAAGGGAGAAACCGTTTGGTGCATTTAAAGAATAGTAGAGGCCAGTATGGCTGGATCAGAGTCAATGAGAGTGAGAACTAAAATGGAAGAGGTCAGAGAGACAGCAGGGATCAAGATGATAAAAACTCTCAAAAGCCATTGTGAGGACTTTGGCTAATATCCTGAATGAGATGAGATGACACTGATGAGTTTTGAACTGAGGAGAAATGTGACCTGACTTGCATTTTTAATGAATTATTCAATTCATTTTTCTATACTTTTTTTCTGTATTAGTTTCATTTCAGGTCTCTTATATTGGCAATATATATTTTTAAAATATTAAATACAAGATGCTAAAACCCAAGAATCCAGATGAACTAGAAAATGTGGTTCAGTTCAGAGAACACAACACTAGAGGTTTGAGGTCTGAATCCTAGAATTAGTATCTTCTACTGTATGACTATAAGCCCTATTATACTCTACTGTTAAATGGGGGAGAGGGTGTGGAACCAGAGGGTTTTAAGTTCCTTTCCAGATATGATAATATTGTTTTATTAAAAGGAATATTAGTTAACCCAGTCATATCTATAATTTGGGGGTGATGCAAAGTAGAGAAAAAAATATGGTTGCACAAAGCAACCCAAAAAAGATGAGAATGGGGTAAAATGATAGAAAATAGACTAGAAAGTTGAATTCCTTTTGAAAATTCGAATAAAAAGAGTGGTAATTTTTTCTGAACCCAATCCTCTTAATGTATAGAAAGGGTATTTAAAATTATGTATCAGTGAAAATATGACCTTATAGAACTTCCTCCATAATCTCTTGAAGTGACTGCAGTGTGTTTGGGACACATCAGTTAAAACTAGATAATGATGAGTTTCTTAGAATATGGAATAATCTTCTTTCCAATTCATTATAAGTTTGAGGATTAATTTCATATGCCCAGTAGGAATGTTCAAACACCATGATTCCTAAAGACAATTTCAGACTTTGCCCCCCTAGATGAATAACTACAACTAGGTAAGTGTTCTGGGAAGTAGGTTTTATTTGATATTATATGAAATGCCTACTAGTATATAACACTTAAATTACAATTTACTCTCACGTTTTTAAAGTGTCCTTCTAAATTATTGGTTGTTCATAGGTTATAGGTCTAATGGTGGATGGTTTTAAGTCTTGCAACTCTCAATATATCCACAGGGACAATACCATCTTGCTTCTCATCTTCCTTGGTAAGATAGGTGGTGTCTTGATTCTTCTGAGATTTGTAAGGATGGAGACATGGGCTCGCACCTAAGGCTGAGTGTTGTTTAGTTATTTTTCCTCTCTGCTGCACAAAATCTTTCAATCTCTGCCCCTCTTAGATTATTTCTTCCCCCTTTCTCCATTCCTCTTCCCCCAGTGGATGTATATTCAGGGATCAGGTGGCAGACATAATTATTTTCCATTAATCTACCACATATGTCCTAGGAGTTCAGGTCCAACAGTCACAGGTCTCTGGCAGTTAGAGGAGCCATGATCTTAGTGAAAGGACAAGACTTGAATGTCACTGTACTGACATCACCTGAATACTTTCAAATCAGAAAGAGTGAAAGTTTAGAATATTGGGGGGGGGGGTTGGTTAGAACCTTAGAGAGAACTACTGAGAGACCAAGAATGCCTACAATACAAATAGAGAGGTAATCCTGGAAAAATTTTTAAAAGGTCTTTTCCTTTTGTGATTGAGGAAATTTTATTACCTTCAAAGAAAAAGAGTATGCATTTATTTCTTCCATTTATGAGTTCTAAATTCACCCTGACTACACAGTAGACTAGTATTAGGGATGTTCCTCTACTAACAAAACTACACTTTTCCATGTATAAATATGTATAAGGAAAAAATGCCATCATCCTTTATACTCCTAGAAATAATCAAATACCTCCTAATAATAATCTTTAGGAAAGTTTTATCTACTTTCACATCTGCATCTACTGTTTTTCTCAAGCATGGCCATTTAAGATGATTTTTTACAAAATAATTTTATTTGTTTCTTTGATTTGTTTTTGTTAGATAATAGTTCAGCATATCAGGAAACAATTGTGAACACTTTTTGAAAATTTAGTGACATAATTATCATTTTTAAATGAGGACAAAAGTTGTACATAACGGTTATTTTCAATATTTTTGCATGCTAACTTTACATACACAACATGTAAACAACATTATGGATTAAATAAGCCCTTGTGGGTTAGACTAGGAATGGTTATGTCATTCATAGTTGAGTTTTTTGAATTGTGTTTTTTGTCCAGTATATCGTAAAAGTCACTTACAAATGAACTTTCAAAAAAAAAAGCCATTTATAAGTTGCTAACTACATGTGTTGAGAAGCTGTCTTTACTCTTTTAGGAAAATAGTATAGTGCATTTGAGCTCACCTTAATTTATTTATTTATTTATTATTATTATTATTTTTTTTTTTTTTTTTTTTTTTTTTTTTTTTGCGGTATGCGGGCCTCTCACTGTTGTGGCCTCCCCCGTTGCGGAGCACAGGCTCCGGACGCGCAGGCTCCGGACGCGCAGGCTCAGCGGCCATGGCTCACGGAACCAGCTGCCCCGCGGCATATGGGATCCTCCCAGACCGGGGCACGAACCCGTATCCCCTGCATCGGCAGGTGGACTCTCAACCACTTGCGCCACCAGGGAGGCCCTATTATTATTATTATTTGCAGTATACTGGCCTCTCACTGTTGTGGCCTCTCCTGTTGTGGAGCACAGGCTCCAGACGTGCTGGCTCAGTGGCCATGGCTCATGGGCCCAGCTGCTCCACGGCATGTGGGATCTTCCCGGACCGGGGCACGAACCCGTGTCCCCTGCATTGGCAGGTGGACTCTCAACCACTGTGCCACCAGGGAAGCCCTCACCTTAATTTTAAGCAAACGGACCAGTTTAGTCCCTTGAAGAGTATGCCTCAATTGTTACATGATGATTATCAAATAACATTTCATAGTACAAATTATAGCATGCTTTGATAGTAAAGAATATTTTTTTCAACAGTTTCATAAAAAAGTGCTTCATTTCACAGTTTAATCTGTCATTTCCTTGGCTATGATCATAGGTTATATCCTCCAGATAATAGATTTATTCTGAGGAAGAAACAATTCTTCCTGGAGATGATTAGATTAAGAAAAACTGTTGGGCATGACACTTTCTCTCTTCAGAAATAAGTTCGTTTAAGTCTGCTTGGGAAAAGTCTTACATTCAATTTAAATTTCTTTGGTGTTTATTTCACACGTGGTGATTGGGGAGATGCAATGAACATTTTAAAATCTACTTGATGAAAGAGTTTGCACATAGAGGTTTCTTTCTGTTTGGGGAATTAGAGAAACAACAATACAAGACTGTATTTCAGTAGTCAGCATCCAGTAGATATGCCTGAGTTAGTTAAATGATTTTAAAAGCTATTACTTCAAATATGCCATCAAGATATGTAAAATAGAAATGTGTACAGTATACTGAATACTGTTTTCCTCTTGACTCTCAATATAAAGCAGGTGATATGTTCATAATAGAGTTTTTATCCTCCAAATGTCATAAAAATGCAAGGTAAGAATATATTTAGTCTTTTTTAAACCATAAATGAAAAAGTAACACATGAACATTTAGTGAGAATATTGATATATCCATATCTTTAAAGAGCCTGACAGTGAGAAATGAGAGCTGGAGGAAAATATTATGAAGTTAAGATCAAATAATCTTAATTTATTCTTTAAATATATAACTTTATATCTTAACTTATTCTTTAAATATATAACTTTATAAAGTTAGTGGCTCAGATTTTTTTTTCACTAAAGGAAGTTGACAGAAAATTAGCCACTTAAATGATCTTAAGTTGCAGCTAATATGGGCTGTGAGGGGTCATTTTTGGAACATTTGTTCATTGCTCTATGATATGAGTAGCTCAGACTGCCTCTAGACTGTACTTGAGTTGAATATGCTTCACTGATTTGGGGCTTGGTTCCCACGGAAACTATAATCTATGAATCACTTGAACCTGTAGCCAGTATGATTTGGAGACATGTTCCCACCATATCTTGGTGTTAAAAGGGATCAGCAACCTCTGACTACACAACAATGTAGCCTTTGCTAGCTTGTTGTAAAGATGTGAGGTAAACCATGTATGCTATTTCCATCCTCCTTCCATTTATGTTTTCCTTATTTGGAGACAATTCCAACCTCCACCAACATTCACAGTTTTCATTTAGTGTTTCATTACCTCACCCTTGCCTGCCTTAAAATATTTAATAATTAGTTTAAAACCTACTTTTTCCTGAAATATTTATATTTTAAGAAGGGTGAGTCTTCAGATGAAGTTCAGGAAGCATTTTGTTGGTGTGTGGCATTTAATTACTAATCAAAATAGGACTTAATTGCCATATATGTTGATTCCAATGGAAAATGAATTACTTGTTTTAACTTAAATATATAAAGTGGGAACCTGGTCCTTATGAATATTGTGGTGATTAATCAACTTATAAAGTTACTTTTCATTCTCACTCTAACTCACACTGATTAAAGTTTGTTTGTTTTGTCTTGTTAACACAGCAAAATGTAATGACTTACTTGATTAAACATATGTTTGATTAAACATGGTGAATTATTGGTAAGCTACCTTCTGTGCCCATCAAATTTCAATGTAGGAATGAATACATGAAAATGAGAGAGAGAAGATTCTGCCTACATTGATATGCTTTCTTATCTATGAGAAACCTAGTAAGATACAGTGTCATGGAGTTTAGAACAGACTAACCTTGGAAAATATAAAAATTATATGCTCTAGTAAAATTAACCGCACAGGAGGCAGATTCATGTTTTTGTTGTTGTTGTTGTTGTTGTTGTTTTTGCGGTATGTGGGCCTCTCACTGTTGTGGCCTCTCCCGTTGTGGAGCACAGGCTCTGGAAGCACAAGCTCAGTGGCCACGGCTCACGGGCCTAGCCACTCCACGGCATGTAGGATCTTCCCAGACCGGGGCACGAACCCGTGTCCCCTGCATCGGCAGGTGGACTCTCAACCACTGCACCACCAGGGAAGTCCCATGGGTATTTTTGTTGACCATTTACATCTGAAGATTTGGTCAATTTCATATTAAAATGAATAAACAAGGTAATATTTTGAAAAAGTGTATGTACATTTTTCTCTTGCTTTTCCAAACACACAGTTGTAATTCTACTCTGCCTGAGGCACCCATCGGTCTGAAGGGGAATTAGGGTTTTCTACAGAAGAAACACAAAGACTAAGACCCAAATAATGTTCAGCTTTTGGCATTGAAAATTAGGTTTTTGCCCAGCCCACAATCCTGAAGCTTTTCTCCTATGTATTTTTCTAATACTTTTGTCTAATTTTTTTTCTAAAAAATCAGATAACAGTTCCTAACTGTTTAGCTGATTAGCTGTTTGCCAAGTGATTAGCTGCCTCTCTGTCCTCCTCCTGGTCCCTGCATCTCATGGTGCTATCAGATACCAGGGCCTCCTCAGACAGGAGTGCCCAAGTTGGTGGGCAACTGTCTGTCTGTCCGCACCTACCTTCTGGGGACCTAGAGTGCAGCCTATATTTTATGCCCAAAACACTGACTCGACTATATGCACATGCACCTTTCTTTCAGAGAAGTCCATCCTGCCTTCTGCCAGGCTGCTGGCACTAATTTTGTTTCAAGAGTCTTGGAACATCTTCTCTCTGTGCAGAGTTCAGTAAATATGATGGATTCATATGTAAAGAAATTATTTTTATTAGGAGAATATATTGATTTGGTACACATGAAATAGGAGTCCAAAAAGTCCAAAGTCTCTGTAACGGATTTTAAAGACTTAATGATGTGTATTGTATAATGAACTAAATTTCTATAATTTTGTATCATGCATGCCTTTCCAGCATATGACCAGCAGCTTTGAAATAAAACTAGATTATATCTTTAAAAAAAATGTTTTTTCCTAGCCCTGAATCCTGAATATTTTCTCTGATATATTATGCTAATAATTTTTGTCTAAAATTGTTTTCTAAAAAGTTAAAAATTTATATTTACATTTAAGTCTATGATCAATTTTGAGTTAATTTTTGTATAAAGTGTGAGGTTTAGTTACTTTTTTTTTTGGTCTTTAAATGTTCAATTTCTCCAACACCATTTGTTGAAAAGGAAAAGTAAGGCTTAATAAATCAGCCCTTATCAAAGTTAAAAATTTGCTCTAAGACCTTATGATGACGAGAAAATAAAGCAGACTGGGAGAAAATATTTCTAAATCACATATCTGACAAAGGACTTGTATCTTGAATGTATAAAGAAGCCTCAAAACTCTTCCGGAAAAAATGCAATTAGAAAATAAGCAAAAGACATGAACAGACATTTCACCAAAGAGAATATGCAGATTATAGATATGCACATGAAAATATCTTCAACATCATTAACTATCAGAGAAATGAATATTAAAACCACACTGAGCTATTACTATATACATAACAGAATGGCTAAAATAAAAAAAAAATAAAAAAATAGTGACAACACCAAATGCTGGTAAGGGTATGAAGAAACTGGGTCACTTGTTACAGCTTTTAAGAATGTAAAATGGTGCAACTCTGAAAAAGGGTTTGGCAATTTCTTGTAAAACTAAACATGCCACTGCTGTGTGACCAGCAATTGTACACTTGGAGATTTATTGCAGAGAAATAAAAAGTACATTCACACAGAAACCTGTACATTAATATTTACAGCAGATTTATATGTAATAGCCAAAAATTGGAAACCACTCAGATACCCTTCAAAAAGTCAATAGTTAAACACGTTGTGGTACATTCCTACCATGGAATACTATTCAGCCATAAAAATAAACAAACTATTGAAATATGCAACAACTTGGATGGATCTTAGAGAAAATGTGCTGTGTGGCAAAAAAGCCAATCCCCAAAGTTTATACACTGTATGATTTCATTTATGTAACATTCTTAAAATGACAAAATTATAGAAATGGATGACAGCGATTACCATGAGATAGAAATGGTGGACTGTAACAGATAGAGGGTGGATATTGCTATCTCTCACGTGGCATAAACACGACCTATTGTAGTTAAGTGTTTGGCTTGAGAATTTGTAAAATGTAGTCACTACAATGGAATCAAAGTGGCTTTGATTAGTGGTAGTACAGCTGAAAGTCCAAGTAAGCAATTTCATATAAGATAAAACCAGATTGGATATTTTTGCCCTGTGCTAACAAGTGAGTTGCTCCTCAAGAGGAAAGTAACATTAGCCAAAGACAAAAAGGAAATTACTTTATATTTTCTGTGTATTTATTCTATAATTGAGAATATGATTAGTTATCAAAAAAACATCTATTCTTAACAGGTTTATTCTCTGTTAATTATTCAATCCAACTTGATTAAATTGAATCTCTGCTAACGAGAGGTTTTCCTTAAAATTTCATCCTACTGCTCAAAAAAGTAAGAGATTCCCAGGTGAACCAACAAAAAAGAATTTGTTCCAGAACTGAATTTATTTATTCTTCATTTTAGAAAACATGGCAGTACAGACCCACAATAAAATGATAAAAATACCACAGAAAATTAGTAAGGACAAGGGTGGTCAATTAACACAAGAGTTCAAAATGTTAACTATTATGTAAAAACTATTTAACCTTACTGAAAAATCAAAGAATCATATATAGAAATAATGAAGTTCCATTTCTTTTACCCATCAAATTAAAGATCATCATTGCTACCATTTTGTCTGAGCTTGGGGAGATAGGCAATCTCAAATATCACTGATGGAGCATAAATTGTTACACCTTTCTAGAGTACAATTTGTCAATATTATCAAATCTCCCAAACATCTCCCAAAACATGATATACTTTGACTAAAAAAATACTGTTTCTAGAAGTTTATCCAAAAGAAAAAAAGCCAAGACAAATCCACAAAACATATATACTAGAATGCTCATTGAAACAGTATCTAAAATAAAACAAAATGTTTTTAAAGAGTAAAAAGACCAACAATATGGGTGTGGCTAAACTATAGTGCATCCAGGCAGTGGTATACTCTGGAAGAATTAATGATAACTTGTCTTTATGTTTATTGACCTAGAAAGAGGTTCACAAATGTATTTCTAAGTGACAATAACAAATCAATAACTATATATATATACACCATACATAGTTATCGCTTAAAAAACATGTGCATACATGCAAACACACAGGTAAAGAAGGTAAAAATACCTTGAAGTATATACACAATAATACTTATCTCTTGGTGATAGGATTATAAAACATGGGACATAGTGGGGAGCTTTTCTGTGTTTTTATTTATTCTTTCAACAAATATGGATTTTTTTAAGAAAAGGGAACACTTTCTTTTTGTATGAAAGAAAGAACATCAAAGTGAGTTAAATGAGATTCTGCTTAAAGGTGAAACAGCAGAACAGGTTATTTATTATCCCAGGAGTCTATGATTTGTTGATTATTATCTTGCATATCAAAGGCCAAAACATGTACACTGAGATGATGTGAAATCTACACAAATGACCTTTAGCCATTAAAACTTATTTAACATAATATTCACTAGTAGCTATCTTGTTACATAAAATTAAATATGATTTAAAATAGTTAATTTCAGGGCTTCCCTGGTGGCACAGTGGTTGGGAGTCCGCCTGCCGATGCAGGGGACACGGGTTCATGCCCCCGTCTGGGAAGATCCTACATGCCACGGAGCCGCTAGGCCCATGAGCCATGGCCGGTGAGCCTGTGTGTCCGGAGCCTGTGCTCCATGACGGGAGAGGCCACAGCAGCGAGAAGCCTGCATACTGCAAAAAAAAAAAAAAAAAAAAAAAAAAAAGTTAATTTCAAATACGAATCATAGATTAGTGATCAAATGTAAATCATAAAATAGTATTTTTCTGTCCCTTACTCAGGAAATTATTTTTATGGGTATAGTCTAAGCAAAGCAGACAATAGATAGGTGAGAGCATTGAAAGGAGATTCCAGGTGGTAATGGGGAGTAAATTAATAGCCTTTCCTCCATATTCTGGTGATTCTCCTTTGAGATGTGGTTTCTTATCCAATTTCCACTAACATTTAAAAAATTGATATTCAGCTCTGAAGGCTATAAAATGTCAAGTAATATATTTAGAAGTTTAAGATTAGTTTTTGCACAGTGAACTGGGGTTGAAAAGCAGCTTAATTCAGAGATTTTGAATAGCTTTTTCTAAAATAAAAGTAAAAACAATATCTGTTATAACTGATCTTTCCAGTTCTTTTAATGTATGCCAAATCCAAAGACTCTGAATAGGAATAGTTGAGGTTTCACCATTTTCTTATGTTGTGTGCTTAGTAAACAGTCTTCTAATGCATGCAGCCTAGGTTTGGTAAGGAAAGCAGGCAACCATTTTAGAATAAATAACCTAATGCTTTGGCTATGCACATTCTCTAAATCTAGTTGGCTTCAGGTTGCTTTACAAATAAATAGCTTTTGGGTAGGGGAAGTAGCACCTTATTAAGATAATTCAACACAGTCAGTATTCTCATACTGGTCCTCCTTTGTAAGACAAGCACAATCCAGGTATTCAACAAATGCCAGAGAGAACTATAACTATAAAGGTGAAGAATGTCTTTTTCTTAAAATTTGATTATTTACCATAAATAAAATGAGAAGAAGAATTTTCTCTTTGTTAATATATAAATATATGTGTATTTTTATTTTTAAAAAATTAAGGGTGAGACTAAGATAAAAATGGTAATATATGGCCAATTAACTTGCTGAGCACAGGAAGACAATTCTCTGGTTACAAATTCTTTCAAATGAGTACTGTAGGGCTTGAAGTAGATATTCTGTATGATGACTTATGGGTCTAATATCCTACTATTTAATTTTTTTTCCATTTCTTGAATCAAATATATTAATCCTACTGTGATTTTATACTGAATGTATCCAGTGGAAAGTTCTCAGAAACATTTTCCACATCAGTGATGATTTGTATGAGTCAATATTAATTTTAGAGCTTTTTGTCAAAATATTATTTTCCTTAGTGGCATAGTTGAAGGGTATACAGCTAGTCCTTTAATGATTAGAGATATTCATTTGTTGGGCTATGCCTAACTGTATGCTAGGGAATACAATAGTCTAAAATATATAGCAATATCTTACCCACAAGGATCTTACAGTCTTGTTTATATTAGAATATGTTTCTTCCAACTGTAATATATGTAGGTATATATCAATGAATTCTGTATATTTAATTAGTGTAATAAGAAATTAAATGGTTAATAGGGTTGATTTTCAATTAGTTTTATGTGATTGAATGCTTGTTTAGTGCACCTCCCTGTTCGTTTAGCCTGACCTAAAATCTGAAGAGTTAAGAACTCAAAATATTAGAAAGCATGTGTATTAATATGCAACTCTTACATAGAACATTCTTCAGTTTCACCATATTTTCCTCCTGAATTATCTAGGCATAAAATGACAGTTTCTTCATTTGTATTGGAAAAGAGTTGGCATTTCAATTATTTCAAAAAACTAATTACACTGTCCATTACATTAAATCAGCTTTTGATTGATTTATGACTCAGATTACAGTATTTTATCATGGAATAAAATTTCTTAAGAAAATGAGTTCAGGATTATTATGGTTCAGCAATATGGCCAAGAAAAGTTTGTATATTATAGAAGACAATTACGAAAATACAATTGTGGCAAAGTGTTCCCCTAAACTTCAAGTTAATTATTATTGCATGTCAGAAAACCTTTTCAATGTTTGTTACATTACAAACATTCTCTAATAGACTCGGAGGGTAATTTTAATAAATATGGATAATGGAATCCAGTGCAATATTTTTTATTGATAATCTGTGAACTGGACATAAAGAAGAAACTGACCATTAATTTTTATTATGCTAATAGTCCACCAAGGTGTCTTTTTCCCTACCTGCATATTTCTCATTTTAATACAGAAGATTTCCCTGAAAGAAAGTGCATACCAACAATTAGATTAACTGTTCAGAGGATTTCAAACTCCAGAGAGCCTGTTAAATTCAGCTTTATATTGGCAGAAGTATCTGCAATTGTGTTAGTAATTTACATTTAGGAAGAGCTGAAGTCCTCTTCTTTCTTTTCCTTTTTTTCTTTTTCTTGCAATTGAATGAATAAATCTGCTTAGTCAGAGTAGGAAATTAAATGAACTAGTACTTTTCCATATATATATGTTAGTATACAGTATTTGTTTTTCTCTTGCTGACTTACTTCATTCTGTATGACAGACTCTAGGAACATCCACCGCACTACAAGTAACTCAGTGTTTTTTCTTTTTATGGCTGAGTAATATTCCATTGTGTATATGTGCCACATCATCTTTATCCATTGATCTGTTGATGGACACTTAGATGGACAATTGCTTCCATGTCCTGGCTATTGTAAATAGAGCTGTAATGTATATTTTGGTACATGGCCATTTTTGAATTATGGTTTTCTCAGGGTATATGCCCAGTAGTGGGATTGCTGGGTTGTATGGTAGTTCTATTTGTAGATTTTTTTTTTTTTTTTTTTTTTTTTTTTTTTTTTTGCTGTACGCGGGCCTCTCACTGCTGTGGCCTCTCCCGTTGCGGAGCACAGGCTCCGGACACACAGGCTCCGCGGCCATGGCTCGCGGGCCCAGCCGCTCCGCGGCATGTGGGATCTTCCGGGATCGGGGCACGAACCCGTGTCCCCTGCATCGGCAGGTGGACTCTCAACCACTGCGCCACCAGGGAAGCCCTATTTGTAGATTTTTAAAGAACCTCCATACTGTTCGCCATAGTGGCTATATCAACTTACATTCCCACCAAGAGTGTAAGAGGGTTCCCTTTTCTCCACACTCTCTCGAGCATTTATTGTTTCTAGATTTTTTGATGATGGCCATTGTGACCAGTATGAGGTGATATCTAATTGTAGTTTTGATTTGCATTTCTCTAATTATTAATGGTGTTGAGCATTCTTTCATGTGTTTGTTGGCAATCTGTATATCTTCTTTTTTTAATTTATTTTTTATTGGAGTATAGTTGATTGACAATGACTTTTACTTTTTTTAATTAGTTTCTGCTTTATAACAAAGTGAATCAGTCATACATATACATCTGTTCCCACATCCCTTCCTTCATGCATCTCCCTGCCTCCCACCCTCCATATCCCACCCCTCCAGGCGGTCATAAAACACCGAGCTGATCTCCCTGTGCTCTGCGGCTGCTTCCCACTATTTATCTACCTTACGTTTGGTAGTGTATATATGTCCATGCCTCTCTTTTGCTTTGTAACAGCTTACCCTTCCCCCTCCCCATATCCTCAAGTCCATTCTCAAGTAGGTCTGTGCCTTTATTCCCGTTTTACCCCTAGGTTCTTCATGACTTTTTTTTTTAATTCCATATATATGTCTTAGCATACGGTATTTGCCTTTCTCTTTCTCACTTACTTCACTCTGTATGACAGACTCTAGGTCTATCCACCTCATTACAAATAGCTCAGTTTCGTTTCTTTTTTATGGCTGAGTAATATTCCATTGTATATATGTGCCACATCTTCTTTATCCATTCATCCGACAATGGACACTTAGGTTGTTTCCAGCTCTGGGCTATTGTGAATAGAGCTGCAATGAACATTTTGGTACATGTCTCTTTTTGAATTATGGTTTTCTCAGGGTATATGCCTACTAGTGGGATTGCTGGGTCATATGGTAGTTCTATTTGTAGTTTTTTAAGGAACCTCCATACTGTTCTCCATAGTGGCTGTACCAATTCACATTCCCACAAGCAGTGCAAGAGTGTTCCCTTTACTCCACACCCTCTCCAGCATTTACTGTTTCTCGATTTCTTGATGATGGCCATTCTGACTGGTGTGACATGATATCTCATTGTAGTTTTGATTTGCATTTCTCTAGTGATTAATGATGTTGAGCATTCTTTCATGTGTTTGTTGGCAGTCTGTATATCTTCTTTGGAGAAATGCCTATTTAAGTCTTCTGCCCATTTTTGGATTGGGTTGTTTGTTTTTTTGCTATTGAGCTCCATGTGCGGCTTAAAAATTTTGGAGATTAATCCTTTGTCAGTTGCTTCATTTGCAAATATTTTCTCCCATTCCGAGGATTATCTTTTGTTCTTGTTTCTGGTTTCCTTTGCTGTGCAAAAGCTTTGAAGTTTCATTAGGTCCCATTTGTTTATCTTTGTTTTTATTTCCATTTCTCTAGGAGGTGGGTCAGAAAGGATCTTGCAGTGATTTATGTCATAGAGTGTTCTGTCTATGTTTTCCTCTAAGAGTTTGATAGTTTCTGGCCTTACATTTAGGTCTTTAATCCATTTTGAGCTTATTTTTGTGTATGGTGTTAGGGAATGATCTAATCTCATACTTTTACATGTCCCTGTCCAGTTTTCCCAGCGCCACTTATTGAACAGGCTGTCCTTTCTCCACTGTACATTCCTGTATTCTTTATCAAAGATAAGGTGACCATATGTGCGTGGGTTTATCTCTGGGCTTTCTATCCTGTTCCTTTGATCTATCTTTCTGTTTTTCTGCCAGTACCACACTTTCTTGATTACTGTAGCTTTTTAGAATAGTCTGAAGTCAGGGAGCCTGATTCCTTCAGCTCCGTTTTTCGTTCTCAAGATTGCATTGGCTATTCGGGGTCTTTTGTTTTTCCAAACAAATTTTGAAACTTTTTGTTCTAGTTCTGTGAAAAATGGCAGTGGTAGTTTGATAGAGATTGCATTGAATCTGTAGATTGTTTTGGGTAGTAGAGTCATTTTCACAATATTGATTTTTCCAGTCCAGGAGCATGGTATATCTCTCCATCTATTTGTATCATCTTTAATTTCTTTCATCAGTGTCTTATAATTTTCTGCATACAGGTCTTTTGTCTCCTTAGGTAGGTTTATTCCTAGATATTTTATTCTTTTTGTTGCAATGGTAAATGGGAGTGTTTTCTTGATTTCATTTTCAGATATTTCATCATTAGTGTACAGGAATGCCAGAGATATCAGTGCATTAATTTTGTATCCTGCTACTTTACCAAATTCATTGATTAGCTCTAGTAGTTTTCTGGTAGCATCTTTAGGATTCTCTATGTATAGTATAATGTCATCTGCAAACAGTGACAGCTTTACTACTTCTTTTCCAATTTGGATTCCTTTCATTTCCTTTTCTTCTCTGATTGCTGTGGCTAAAACTTCCAAAACTATGTTGAATAAGAGTGGTGAGAGTGGGCAGCCTTGTCTTGTTCCTGATCTTAGTGGAAATGCTTTCTGTTTTCACCACTGAGGACATTGTTGGCTGTGGGTTTGTCATATATGGCCTTTTTTATGTTGAGGAAGGTTCCCTCTATGCCTACTTCCTGCAGGGTTTTTATCATAAATGGGTGTTGAATTTTGTCAAAAGCTTTCTCTGCATCTATTGAGATGATCGTATGGTTTTCTCCTTCAATTTGTTAATATGGTGTATCACATTGATTGATTTGGGTATATTGAAGAATCCTTGCATTCCTGGAATAAACCCCACTTGATCATAGTGCATGATCCTTTTAATGTGCTGTTGGATACTGTCTGCTAGTATTTTGTTGAGGATTTTTGCATGTATGTTCATCAGTGTTATTGGCCTGTAGTTTTCTTTCTTTGTGACATCCTTGCCTGGTTTTGGTATCAAGGTGATGGTGGCCTCGTAGAATGAGTTTGGGAGTGTTCCTTCCTCTGATATTGTTTGGAAGAGTTTGAGAAGGATGGGTGTTAGCTCTTCTCTAAATGTTTGATAGAATTCGCCTGTGAAGCCATCTGGTCCTGGGCTTTTGTTTGTTGGAAGATTTTTAATCACAGTTTCAATTTCACTGCTTGTGATTGGTCTATTCATATTTTCTATTTCTTCCTGATTCAGGGTAGGCAGGTTGTGCATTTCTAAGAATTTGTCCATTTCTTCCAGGTTGTCCTTTTTATTGGCATAGAGTTGCTTGTAGTAATCTCTCATGATCTTTTGCATTTCTGCAGTGTCAGTTGTTACTTCTCGTTTTTCACTTCTAATTCTATTGATTTGAGTCTTCTCCCTTTTTTTCTTGATGAGTCTGGCTAATGGTTTGTCAATTTTGCTTATCTTCTCAAAGAACCAGCTTTTAGTTTGATTGATCTTTGCTATTGTTTCCTTCATTTCTTTTTCATTTATTTCTGATCTGATCTTTATGATTACTTTCCTTCTGCTAACTTTGGGGGTTATTTGTTCTTCTTTCTCTAATTGCTTTAGGTGCTGGGTCAGGTTTTTACTCGAGATGTTTCCTGTTTCTTAAGGTGGGATTTTATTGCTATAAACTTCCCCCTTAGAACTGCTTTTGCTGCATCCCATAGGATTTGTGTCATCGTGTCTCCATTGTCATTTGTTTCTACATATTTTTAAATTCCTCTTTGATTTATTCAGTGATCACTTCGTTATTGAGTACTGTATTGTTTAGCCTCCATGTGTTTGTATTTTGTACAGATCTTTTCCTGTAATTCATGTCTAGTCTCATAGCAGTGTGGTCAGAAAAGATACCTGATACAATTTCAATTTTCTTAAAATTACCAAGGCTTGATTTGTGACCAAAGATATGATCTATCCTGGAGCATGTTCCATGAGCACTTGAGAAAAATATGTATTCTGTTGTTTTTGGATGGAATGTCCTATAAATATCAATTAAGTCCATCCTTTTTAATGTGTCATTTAAAGCTTGTGTTTCCTTATTTATTTTCATTTTGGATGATATGTCCATTGGTGAAAGTGGGGTGTTAATGTCCCCTACTATCAGTGTGTTACTATTGATTTCCCCTTTTATGGCTGTTAGTATTTGCCTTATGTATTGAGGTGCTCCTATGTGGGGGGCATAAATATTTACAATTGTTATATCTTCTTCTTGGATCGATCCCTTGATCATTATGTAGTGTCCTTCTTTGTCTCTTCTAATAGTCTTTATTTTAAAGTCTATTTTGTCTGATATAAGAATTGCTACTCCAGCTTTCTTTTGATTTCCATTTGCATGGAATGTTTTTTCTATCCCCTTACTTTCATTCTGTATGTGTCTCTAGGTCTGAGGTGGGTCTCTTGTAGACAGCATATATATGGGTCTTGTTTTTGTATCCATTCAGCCAATCTGTGTCTTTTGGTGGGAGCATTGAGTCCATTTACATTTAAGGTAATTATCGATATGTATGTTCCTATTCCCATTTCCTTAATTGCTTTGGGTTCATTATTGTAGTTCTTTTCCTTCTGTTGTGTTTCTTGCCTAGACAAGTTCCTTTAGCATTTGTTGTAAAGCTGGTTTGGTGGTGCTGAACTCTCTCAGCTTTTGCTTGTCTGTAAAGGTTTTAATTTCTCCATCAAATCTGAATGAGATCCTTGCTGGGTAGAGTAATCTTGGTTGCAGGTTTCTCTCCTTCATCACTTTATTTATGTCATGCCACTCCCTTCTGGCTTGTAGAGTTTCTGTTGAGAGATCAGCTGTTAACCTGATGTGGATTCCCTTGTGTGTTATTTGTTTTTTTTCCCTTGCTGCTTTTAATATGATTTCTTTGTGTTTATTTTTTGACAGTTTGATTAATATGTGTCTTGGCGTATTTCTCCTTGGATTTATTCTGTATAGGACTCTCTGTGCCTCCTGGACTTGATTAACTATTTCCTTTCCCATATTAGGGAAGTTTTCAACTATAATCTCTTCAAAAATTTTCTCAGTCCCTTTCTTTTTCTCTTCTTCTTCTGGAACCCTTATAATTCAAATGTTGGTGCGTTTAATGTTGTCCCAGAAGTCTCTGAGACTGTCCTCTATTCTTTTCATTCTTTTTTCTTTATTTTGCTCTGCATCAGTTATTTCCACTATTTTATCTTCCACCTCACTTATCCGTTCTTCTGCCTCAGTTATTCTGCTATTGATCCCATCTAGAGTATTTTTCATTTTATTTATTGTGTTTTTAATCCATGCTTGATTCGTGTTTAGTTCTTCTAGGTCCTTGTTAACTGTTTCTTGCATTTTGTCTATTCTACTTCCAATATTTTCGATCTTGGAAATAGAATCTTGTATCATCTTTACTATTATTATTCTGAATTCTTTTTCAGGTAGACTGCCTATTACTTCTTCATTTGTTAGGTCTGGTAGGTTTTTATCTTGCTCCTTCACCTGCTGTGTGTTTTTCTGTCTTCTCATTTTGCTTATGTTACTGTGTTTGGGGTCTCCTTTTTGCAGGCTGCAGATTCGTAGTTCCCGTTGTTTTTGGTGTCTGTCCCCAGTGGCTAAGGTTGTTTCAGTATGTTGTGTAGGCTTCCTGTTGTGCAGGACTAGTGCCTGTGTTCTGGTGGTTAAGGCTCGAGCTTGACTTTCTGGTGGACATGTCCACGTCTGGTAGTGTGTTTTGGGATGCCTGTGGCCTTGTTATGTTTTTAGGCAGCCTCTCTGCTAATGGGTGGGGTTGTGTTCCTGCCTTGCTAGTTGCTTGGCATAGGGTGACCAGCACTGTAGCTTGCTGATCGTTGACTGAAGCTGGGTGCTGGTGTTGAGATGGAGATCTCTGGGAGATTTTTGCTGCTTGATATTATTTGGAGCTGGGAGGTCTCTTGTGGACCCGTGTCCTGAAGTTGGCTCTCCCACTTCAGAGGCACAGAACTGACTCCTGGCTGTAGCACCAAGAGCCTTTCATCTACCTGGCTCAGAATAAAAGGGAGAAAAAGTAGAAAGAAATAATTAGTAAAAGAAAGAAAGAGAAAGAGAAGGAAAGGCAGAAGGAAAGAAAGGAAGGAAGAAAGAAAGGAGGGTGGGAGGGAGGAAGGATGGAAAGAAAGAAAGAAAGACAGGTGCTAGGGAGGGAAGAAGGAAAGAAAAAGGAAGAGTTAATGGAAGAAGGGAGGGAAGGAGGAAGGAAAGAAAGAAAGAAAGAAAGACAGGAGGGAGGGAGGAAGGAAAGAAAAAGAAAGAGTGAAAGGAAGAAGGGTGGGAGGGAGGGAGGAAGGAAAGTAAGACAGGAGGGAGGGAGGGAGGGAGGAAGGAAAGAAAAAGAGAGAGTGAAAAGAAGAAGGCAGGGAGGGAGGGAGGAAGGAAAGTAAGACAGACAGGAGGGAGGGAGGGAGGGAGGAAGGAAAGAAAAAGATAGAGTGAAAGGAAGAAGGGAGGGAGGGAGGGAGGAAGGAAAGAAAGAGAGAAAGAAGGAAAGGAGGGGTGGAGGGAGGGAGGGGGGAAGGGACAGTAGGAAAAAAAGAAAGAGCAGGTAAAGTAATATAGAATAAAATATAAAATATAGTATCATTATTAAAATTAAAAGTAATTATTGAAAAAAAAAACGGACAGATAGAACCCTAGGACATATGGTGGAAGCAAAGCTGTACAGAGAAAATCTCACACAGAAGCATACACATACACATTCACAAAAAGAGAGCAGGGGGAAAAATTGAAAATCTTGCTCTCAAAGTCCACCTCCTCAATTTGGGATAATTCGTTGTAAAAAGAGGAAAAGGGGGGAAAGTCTTAAATCTTGTCCTCAAAGTCCACTTCCTCAATTTGGGATGATTCGCTGTCCATTCATGCACTCCACAGACACAGGGCACATCAAGTGGACCGTGGAGCTTTAATCCGCTGCCTCTGAGGCTGCACAGAGAGATTTCCCTGTCTCTTCTCTGCTCTCACAGCTCCCGGGTCTCAGCCTTGGACCTGGCCCCACCTCTGCACGTAGGTCGCCGGAGGGCGTCCGTTCTTTGCTCCGACAGGATGGGTTTAAAGGAGCCGCTGATTGGGGGCTCTGGCTCACTCAGGCAGAGGGGAGGGAGGGACGCACAGTGTGAGGCGGGCCTGCGGCGGCAGAGGCTGGCGTGACGTTGCACCAGCCTGAGGCGCTCCGTGTGCTTTCGGGGAAAGCCATCCCTGGGTCCCAGGACACCGGCAGGGGCGGGGTGCACAGGCTCCCCAGAAGGCGGGGTGGACAGTGACCTTCTCTCGCACACAGGCCTTGTGGTGGTGGCAGCAGCAGCCCCAGCGTCCCACGCCCATCTCCGGGGTCCACGCCTGTAGCCACGGCTTGCGCCCATCTCTGGTTCTTCTTTAAGCAGCTCTCTTAATGCCCTCTCCTCGCACACCAGGAAACAAAAGGGAAGAAAAAGTCTCTTGCCTCTTCAGCAGCTCCAGACTTTTTCCCCGAACTCCCTCTGGGCTAGCCCTGGTGCACTAACCCCTTCAGGCTCTCTTCCTGCCGCCAGCCCCAGTCCTCTCCCTGCGCTCCGACTGAAACCCGATACCCGAGCCTCAGTTCCCAGCCCCGCCCGCCCTGGCAGCGGAGCAGACAAGCCTCTTAGGCTGGTGTGTGCCTGAGGGCACCGATCCTCTGTGCTGGAATCTGTCTGCTTTGCCTTCCACACCCCTGTTGCTGTGCTCTCCTCTGCTACTACGAAGCTTTCCCCCTCCACCACCTGCAGTCTCCGCCCGTGAAGGGGCTTCTAGTGTGTGGAAACCTTTCCTCCTTCACGGCTCCCTCCCACTGGTGCAGGTCCCGTCCTTATCCTTTTGTCTCTTTATTCTTTTTTCTTTTGTCCTACCCAGGTATGTGGGGAGTTTCTTGCCTTTTGGGGGGTCTGAGGTCTTCTGTCAGCATTCAGTAGGTGTTCTGTAGGAGTTGTTCCACGTGTAGATGAATTTCTGATGTATCTGTGGGGAGGAAGGTGATCTCCGCGTCTTACTTTTCCGCCATCTTCCTCCGGGGTCCTGTATATCTTCTTTGGAGAAATGTCTATTTAGGTCTTCTGCCCATTTTTGGATTATGTTATTATTATTTTTTTTATATTGAGCTGCATGAACTACTTGTAAATTTTGGAGATTAATCCTTTGTCAGTTGCTTCATTAGCAAATATTTTCTCCCATTCTGAGGGTTGTCTTTTCATCCTGTTTATGGTTTCCTTTGCTGTGCAAAAGCTTTTAAGTTTAATTAGGTCCCATGTGTTTATTTTTGTCTTTATTTCCATTTCTCTAGGAGGTGGGTCAAAAAGGATCTTGCTGTGATTTGTGTCATAGAGTGTTCTTCCTATGTTTTCCTCTAAGAGTTTGATAGTATCTGGCCTTACATTTAGGTCTTTAATCCATTTTGAGTGTATTTTTGTATGTGTTGTTAGGGATTGCTCTAATTTCATTCTTTTACATGTAGCTGTCCAGTTTTCCCAGCACCACTTATTGAAGAGGCTGTCTTTTTTCCACTGTATATCCTTTCCTCCTTTATCAAAGATAAGGTGACCATATGTGCGTGGGTTTATCTCTGGGCTTTCTATCCTGTTCCATTGATCTATCTTTCTGTTTTTGTTCCAGTACCATACTTTCTTGATTACTGTAGCTTTGTAGTGTAGTCTGAAGACAGGGAGCCTGATTCCTCCAGCTCTGTTTGTCTTTCTCAAGATTGCTTTAGCCCTTCAGGGTCTTTTTTGTTTGATATTATGTGGGGCTGGGAGGTCTCTGATGGACCAATGTGATGAACTCGGGTCTCCCACCTCAGAGGCTAAGGCCTGCCCCCAGCCAGAGCACCAAGACCCTTCAGCCACATGGCTCAGAAGAAAAGGGAGAACAAGAAAGAAAGAAAGAAAAAGAAAATAATATAAATTTATTAAAATAAAATATTAAAAGTAAAATTAAAAATTAATAAAAAAGGAAAGAAAGAGCAACCAAACCAAAAAAAATCCACCAATGATAACAAGTGCAAAAATATATACTAAATAAAACATATATAAACCAAAAAATCACACAAAAAAACAAAACAATGGACAGATAGAACCCTAGGACAAATGGCAAAAGCAAAGCTATACAGTTAAAGTCACACAAAGAAGCATACACATGCACTCTCACAGATATATTAAAAGGAAAAAATATATATATATATGTATAAAAGGAAGAGAGCAACCAAATGAATAAAGAAATCTACCAATGATAATAAGCTCTAAATACTAAATTAAGATAAATATAAACCATTAAAAAATTAGATGTGGAAAGCAAACCCCAACTCTACAGTTGCTCCCAAAGTCTACTTCTCAGTTTTGGCATGATTCATTGTCTATTCAGGTATTCCAGAGATGCAGGGCAAATTAAGTTGATTGTGGAGATTTAATCCGCTGCTCCTGAGGCTGCTGGGATAAATTTCCTTTTGTCTTCTTTGTTTGCACAGCTCCCGTGGTTCAGCTTTGCATTTGATCATGGCTCTGCATGTAGGTCCCCTTAGGGCGTCTGTTCCCCACCCAGAGAGGACAGGTTAAAGTAGCAGTTGATTAGGGGACTCTGGCTCACTCAGGGCAGGGGGAGGGAGGGGTACAGAATGCGGGGCTAGTCTGTGGCGGTAGAGCCCAGCATGATATTGCAACAGCCTAAGGCACACCGTGTGTTCTTCCCGGGAAGCTGTCCCTGCATCATGGGACCCTGGCTGTGGCAGGCTGCACAGTCTCCCGGGAGGGGAGGTGTGGATAGTGACCTGTGCTTGCACACAGTATTCTTGGTGGCTGCAACAGTGGCCTTAGCATCTTATGCCCATCTCTGGTGTCCGTGCTGATAACCATGGCTTGCACCTGTCTCTGGAGTTCATTTAAGCAGTGCTCTGAATCCCCTTTTCTCGTGCACCCTGAAAGAATGGTCTCTTGCTTCTTAGGCAGTTCCACACTTTCCCTCAGGCTCCCACCCAGCTAGCTGTGGTGTACAGGCTGTGTTCACGCAGCCAACCCCAGTCCTCTCCCTGAGATCTGACCTCCAATGCCTGAGCCTCAGCTCCCAGCCTCCACCCGTCTTGGCCGGCAGGTGAGCAGATGAGCCTCTCAGGCTGGTGAGTGTTATTCAGCACCACTCCTCTGTGTGAGAATCTTTCTGCTTTGCCATCTTCACCCCAGTTGCTGTGATCTCCTCCCTGGCTCTGAAACTTCCCCCTCAACACCCCTCCCACCGTCTCCTCCAGTGAAGGGGCTTCCTAGTGTGTGGAAACTTTTCTTCCTTCACAGCTCCCTCCCAGAGGTGCAGGTCTCCTCCCTATTCTTTTGTCTCTGGTTTTCCTTTTCTCTTTTGCCCTACTGAGGTATGCAGGGAGTTTCTTGCCTTTTGGGAAGTCTGAGGTCTTCTGCCAGCGTTCAGTACGTGTTCTGTAGGAGTCGTTCCACATGTAGATACAGTTTTGATGTATTTGTGGGGAGGAAGGTGATCTCCATGTGTTACTCCTCCACCATCTTGAAGGTGTCTCCCCTATAATATGGGAATTTTAAAGATGATGTGTTGAGAAGGGAAACTATCCAGAGCCATAAATGAAATGAAGAGGAAAAAAAAATTCAAGAGACTATTAGCCATTTATTACCTTAGATGAATTAATGAAATTATAGTTCTGGGATAAACTTAGGGCATCATTTGGACTAGCCTTTCTCCTTTTGGAAGAATTGTCCTTAATGCACAGTGAAAAGGACAGTGATATAAATTTTTACCCAGCTATGCAGACAGGAGAGATGTTGAAAAGTATATCTTGTGACTCTTAAATTCAGTAAACTCTTTGTAAGTGCACACCATTTTTTGATAGGATTACTTCAGTAAAATGTTCACAATTTCTTAAAATTGTGTGCTGTCAACCTTTGGTAGGAAAATTCTTGGGGAAAATGTAAGTCACATTTGTAAGGGAAAATGTTTTGTTAAACTTTTCTCTAAACACAACAGGTTAATCTCATGTGTTTATCTACTCTCCCATCTGAAACCTTACTATAATGACATTGAAGGTATGTATAAGGTATAAATTGACAGTGAACAGGAAGGGAATATCAGTGGGCAAGAGATTGCAATACTATTATTAAAAGCAGAAAGTGAATAAAAGTATGGTAACAGTCTTTGCAGAGTTGAGAAAGCTACAATCTAAAATGCCTTGTAAAGGACATGATAAAATTAAATGGATCAATCCCTTCCGCAGAACCTCTGGAAGCCTCACAATTTAAAGATCTGAAGTATGATTGAAGGTTGGGGAGCAGAAGTGTTAGACAGTGGTAAGGAGGGAATGACTGAACCCAAGGAGATTAAACACTGTTACATGCAGTCATTAGATCCCCTGTGATTTTTACACCATTCAGCAATATGAAAACTCTTTCTCCACCCAGACAGAAGACTAGATTTATTCTTAGAAGAAATTGGGCAAGATAAAACTATGACTTTTTCACATATGACTAATGGTACTTTGAAAAAGAGAAAAGAAAACAAAGACAGTAGATGCAATTATATATATGTAATAAAAGAAAAAAAAATATGTAAAAGAATGGTACAGTTCTAGGACACTGATTTGAAAAATCCAAAAACAAAAACCACAACCTTACCATGGCACATTGTTACCAAAGCAAACATGGTCCGTTCATCCATGCAGTAAAGCCTGAGTTGTGGTGAAGGAAAATACAATGTTTATTACAGGGCACCAAGCAAGGAGTCCCGGGCAGCTAATACTCAAAACACCTGAACTCCCTGATGGGGTTCAGGAGAGCATTTTTAAAGGCCAGGTGAGAGAGGGTGGTCACAGGGTATGTGATCAGCTCATGCAAAATTCTCTGATTGGTTGATGGTGAGGTAGCAGGACAGTGTCACTGGGGAGAACAGTATCAGTCCTTAGGCTCCTGTAGGCCTGGGGGCCTATGTGCCCATGGTCATCAAGTAGTTAACATTTTCCTTTTGGTGGGGGTTTTAACACCTGTAAAACAACTCAGGAAATGTGCATTGGATTCTGTTATCTAGGTACTTCAGAGAGGAGCTAAAGCCCAGATATGGGGGAGGGATCTGACCCAGGAAGACCCCATAGGGTCCTGCTTGGTTATAACATTTTATTTTATAATGTCCTATCCCTAGGACAAAGAGAAACCTTAAAAGTATTGAGAAGAAAATGTCACATACATAAATAATAAGTAATTAGAATGTCATTACACACTCTAAAAGAAACACTACAGTATAGAAAATAATAGACAAATCCTTCAAAATTCTGAGGGAAAATAATTTTCCATATGGAATTCTATATCAGACCAAACTAAGAATCAAGTATAAGAGTAGGTCATCAAAATTTAACCTTCTATGCACACTTTCTCTGGAAGCTTCTCCTTTAAAAAGAAAGATTTAGACAAAATAGAAAGAAGATATGTGATATACGAAATAGTGGTTCCATGGAAGAAAAGGAATTAATGGAAGTACAGAATAACTACACAGCAATCCTACAGAACAGGTCAGGAATGAGACAAGTGGACAAAAACCTCCAGGAAAGAGATTTCCAGAGAAAGAGAAAAAAAAGTGCTACACTATCTAACAATTTTATTAGAAAATTAATGTTTAAAGGTATATAATTACAGATCTGAGAGTATATGAAAATAATTGTGGATAGGTACATAGAAAACTAAGCATTTTTTTATTTTTTTATTTTTTTTATATTTATTTTTTTTAAATAAGGCAATTATTAACTCATGGAGAAAATTGTTGCCCAGGAAAGGAAAGACAGTCATAATGTATTTATATGGCTCTGCAATGAACACCATTAACTTAGTTTAATGTTGCAAATATTAACTATCCATTTAAGAAAACTATATATATATATATATATATATATATATATATATATAATTAAAAAGATGGGAGAAGGTACTAGAAATAAATCTTCCTTTGCTATAAAACAAACCAGAAAATTCTGTCTAGAATTGATTCATCAAATAAAATATTTTAAGCTCATTGTTTTGAAACAGAAAGGTAAGTTTCAGAAAAGTAACTAAAATATTTGAAAACTGTTGTTTCTGGGAGTAAAACTGATGATGCAGAAAGATGAGGCATTGAACTGTTTGTTTTAATTTTTTTTTCAATATAAGTCTTTGTGTTTTAGTTTTAAATCACATTAATGCATTACATAAATAAAATGTAATTAATTAAAAAAATGTTAGGTAGATTCATGGAATCCCTAGGTCTTTTACGATTTATGAGAAGCAATATACATAGCAGTTAAGGGTACAGATTCTAGAGACAGCCTGCCTGGGTTCAAATCCCAGCCTCAGTAAATGTTAACTTTGTTATGTTGGACATGTTACATAGTGTCTGTGCCTCAGTTTTCTAAGCTGTTAAATAAGGATAATAAGATTGTGTGTCTGCTGTGATTGCTATTAAAGTTTAATAAGTTAATAAATGGGAAGTGTTTAAGATAACATCTGGCATCATATGGTAAACAAAACATAAATGTTAGCGTTTATTATTGCTATCATTTATATCATGTTATGCATCCATAAATTGCTGCTACTCAGACCATAATGAGGACAGATTTCCTCGCCATTTTAACCAGAATTAGTAAGTGACCAGAGTAGAAGATAAAGCAAAAATAATTTGTTTTCAATGAATATGTCCTATTGAACAAATGACATTAAAACACATCAACATTTACACACCATATATATATTCATATACAGTAAATGTACACATGTAATAAATAATTTATATTGAATACAAGTAGAACATGAAATAACTTGGCATTTAAAATGTGTGATGATGAAAGTTTTCTTGTACCTAATATTTGTGGACTTGTCTTTGCAAATGGAATGAGCACTAGATTAAATCAAACTTCTGTAATAAGAATTCACTTTGACTTTTCCTGTCATATAATATTTTGGAAAAATTTCTGCAGTATATAAAAAGTAAGATGAATTCTCAGTAAATTATAACTTATGATTGTAATACCCTTCTTATGTTATCTCAAATGGACAAGCTAACAATGCAGAATATTTTCAAACAAAGAGTTGATGAAAAATTTATTAATGTAATTTAACTCTGTTAATCTAAATCCAGAATTTTAAGAAGTGAAAAAAAAAAGGATTTGTAAAGGAAAATATTGCCTATTTTGGTCAGGGAGTATTCATGCAGAAGTAAGATTATACTTCAACCGAGCTTCAGGTGCCCAAGGTATGGAAATGGAAATCCCTAAATGATATAAGCAATTAGCATATCCATTGAAATGATAAACTATGTGTTTTTGCTATGTGAAGCTGTTACTACTGAGTAACTGTAAAATTTTTTTCATTGAATTTTTTAAAATTATAATAATTATAAATTTATTTTCACCTTCTCATTCTGTTCCTATTATGGGCATTGCTGCTATTTTTAAGATGGGTGTCTGTGTCTGTAACATGGAATAAAGTAGGACAGGAATTTATCCTTAGAAACCTGGCCTTCACTTTATTAAATTAACATCCTTCTCTAATCAATGGAATTCTCCAGAAAGAGTCAGATTACTAAAAGGCAACAGACCTACATAATAAAAAGATCTTACCTAAATTGATTATTTGGCTTATCTCTTGGGTGTGACTAGACTGGTGTAACAAAGTCTGAGGGTGACTTTCTGTTACTCTGAGGAACAAGGTGCAGTTCTTAATGTTCTGGAGAGGAGTACAGCTTAAAGATAGCCCCTGAATTGGCCATGATCCTTAAATATACCAACATTTGCTTGGTTGAGATACTGTTGTTTAAGCATTCAAGAATTCCAAGGACTTTTAATAATTTAAGTATTTATATATCATCAGTACCAGAATGGCATTACAAGCACATCTCACTTAACTGCTCTTCACTTTATTGATCCTTGCAGGTATTGTGGGTTCTTTTTTTACAAATTAAAGGTTTATGGTAACCCTGCATCATATAAGTATATCAGCATCATTTTTCCAACAGCATTTGCTCACTTTGTGAGCAGTCTCAACAAAGGCCTCAGCTGACCCAATGGGAATCTCTCAAACAGAAATGACTCTTCAAAATTGTCCCAAGATAGGACAAGGATATCAGGACTTTTTAAGCCCATATGAATTTGTATTAGATATGAGCTACTCTTGGAGAAGAGGGTGAAACAGCTTTCTACAGTGTAGGGCAATTCCTTTAAAGGACTGACAGCAGAGGACTGTCAACCAGCAACACTCCTAGCCACTGGGGAAATTAATCATTTCAGTTCTTATGGGAGATCCAGATGGTGCATTGAAGCCCCCACAAGTGTCCTCCAAAAAATCCTCTAAATTTTTAATATTGTCCTTGAGGAACACATGTCTTTTTCTAGTATAAATTCTTTAAATGTGAGTATTTAAAAGTATATCTCAATTGTAATATAATCATTTCCTTTCGTTTCATATCAGGACTAATTGTGAACCATCAGAAAAAAGATTTTTGCAATTGTTTATTTGGAAAAAGAACTACTTACATTAGGTTTTCACCAAATTATTTGTATTTATTTTCATACTTCCTGTGCAATAACTTCAGTCAAATTATATTAATCAACCACTATTTACATTGAGTGATTGAATCAGCCTAACACATTGCAACAAAATGTGATGATTTTCTTAATCATTATGAACAAATAGAAGATTTAAAACAGAATCTTAACTATTGTCTAAATAAAATTAATCACTTAATTAATCACTGTTTTAAAAGTTAGATTTGCTTTGTTTCTCATGTATCTTTTCCTCTGAAATTGTAGTGATGTTCTTAAGCTTCAGACTTTAATCTTCAAAGTCTGAAGTATTTGTACACAGTCTGTTAATCTTTTGTCGTTGTCTATTAAGCACAAATAAGGATTAGGAAATTGAAAAACTTGTATTGATCACCATAGTAATGAAGACTGTATTTTGCATATACTCTCCAGATATGGAAATGAGCAATAACTTAAGTGATCAGAGTTTTCATAGAATCAAGAGACAAGGCTTTCAGTAGGAAGATGAAGGGCCCTGAAAAAAAAATAGACTTGTTTCTCCCAACATATTCATCCATGTGAAATCAGATTAAAATGAAAAAGCATGAGTAGGAAAGGGAAGTGATATTATAGAATAAAATCTTATAAACTGGACTTGAGGAAAATAATGATATTTGGGTAGGTAAAGAGGTTAAAAAACATTTTTGTCTGGGAGATAGCCTTCCATCTTTATTCTCAGTTCTTTTACTTTCTGACTGTGCTGCTGGATTTGTACAGAGCCCATGGTAATTTTCAGGGTCAAGTGGAATAAAATAATTTAATATTCAATGAGTGCTAAATACAGGCCAGGGATTGTGTTAGGCTTTTTGCAGGCATATCTTAGCATATTCTCAAACCAGCCCTATGAAATGACATTATTTATAACATTTTGAGGAATCCCAGTACAGTTTTACACAGTGACCACTCCAAATTACTTTCCCATTAACAGTGCACAAAGGTTTCCCATTCTCCACATCCTTGCCAACACTTGTTATTTGCTAAGGCTTTTTTTGATAATAGTCTTTCTGATGGGTGTGAGGTGATATTGTGGTTTTGATTTGCATTTCCTTGATGATTAGTAATGTTGAGTAGCTTTTCATATGTCTGTCGGCCATCTATATATCTTCTTTGGGAAAATATCTATTCTAATTATCTGCCCATTTTTTAACCAGGTTGTTTGTTTGTTTGATGTTTAGTTATAGGAGATCTTTGTATATTTTGCATATTAACCTCATATAGGATATATGATTTGCAGATATATTCTCCCACTCAGTAGGTTTTCTTTTCATTTTGTTGATGGTTTCTTTTGCTGTGCAAAAGCTTTTTAGTTAAATGTAGCCCCATTTGTTTATTTTTCCTTTTGTTGCCCTTGCCTGAAGAGAATTATTGAAAAAATATATTGCTAAGTCTGAGGTCAAAGACCATTTGGCCTATATATTCTTCTAGTAGTTTTATTATTTCATGTCTCACATTTAAGTCTTTATGACATTTTGGGTTTATTTTTGTATATGGTGTAAGAAAGGAGTCCAGTTTCATTCTTCTGCATGTAACTGCTCAGTTTTCTCAACACCATTTGTTGAAGAGACATTTTCCCATTGTATATCCTTGGTTCCATTGTTTTAAATTAATTGATCATATAAGCATGGGTTTATTTCTGGGCTCTCTATTCTATTCCAGTAATCTATGTGTCTATTTTTATGTCAGTATCATGCAGTTTTATTGCTATAGCTTTGTAATATAGTTTGAAATCAGGCAACAAGATTCATCCAGTCTTGTTCCTTCTTAGATTCCTCTCACTATTTCAGGTCTTCTGTGGTTCCATACAAATTTTAGGATTATTTGTTTCAGTTCTGTGAAAAATACCATTGGTATTTTGATAGAAAATACATTGAATCTGTAGATTGCCTTGGGTATTATATTGAATCTGTAGATCTTTTTAATTGAAGTATAGTTGATTTACAATATTAGTTTCAGGTGTACAGCTTAGTGGTTCATTATTTTTACAGAATATACTCCATTATAGGTTTTTACAACATAATGGCTATAATTCCTTGTTCTATTCAGTATATACTTGGTGTTTATCTATTATATACATAGTAGTTTGTATCTGTTAATTCCATACCCCAAATTTGTGTCTCCCCCTTAGTAACCCCTCTTTCTCTCCCCTTTAGTAATGACAAGATTGTTTTCTATATCTGTGAGTCTGTTCCTGTTTTGCATGTACATTAACTTGTTTTTTTTAATTTTTTTTAGATTGCACAAATAAGTGATATCATACATTATTTGTCTTTCTCTGTCTGACTTATTGCACTAAGCATAATATTCCCTAGGTTCATCCATGTTGTTGTGAATGGCAGAATTTTGTTCTTTTTTAAGGCTGAGTAATAGTACATTGTGTGTATATATATATACCATATATTCTTTTTTTCCTTTAACATTTTTATTGGAGTATAATTGCTTTACAATGGTGTGTTAGTTTCTGCTTTATAACAAAGTGAATCAGTTATACATATACATATATCCTCATGTCTCTTCCCTCTTGTGTCTCCCTGCCTCCCACCCTCCCTATCCCACCCTTCTAGCTGGTCACAAAGCACCGAGCTGATCTCCCTGTGCTACGCAACTGCTTCCCACTAGTTATCTATTTTATGTTTGGTAGTGTATATATGTCCACATACACACTACCACTCTCTCACTTTGTCCCAGCTTACCCTTCCCCCTCCCCATGTCCTCAAGTCCATTCTCTAGTAAGTCTACATCTTTATTCCCATCTTGCCCCTAGGTTCTTCATGACCATTTTTTTTTCTTTTTTTTTAGATTCCATATATATATATATATGTATGTATGTTAGCATATGGTATTTGCTTTTCTCTTTCCGACTTACTTCACTCAGTATGACAGACTCTAGGTCCATCCATCTCACTACAAATAACTCAGTTTCGTTCCTTTTTATGGCTGAGTAATATTCCATTGTATATATGTGTCACATCTCCTTTATCCATTCATCTGTTGATGGACACTTAGGTTGCTTCCAAGTCCTGGCTATTGTAAATAGAGCTGCAATGAACATTGTGGTATATGACTTTTTGAATTATAGTTTTCTCAGTATACCATATATTCTTTACCCATTCTTATGTTGATGGGTATTTAGGTTACTTCCATATCTTGACTATTGTAAATAATGCTGCTGTTAACACTGGCATGCTTGCATCTTTTTGAATCAGTGTTTTTGTTTTCTTCAGCTATATACCCAGGATTGGAATTTCTGGGTTGTATTGTAGTTCTATTTTTATTTTTTTGAGGAACCTCCATACTGTTTTTCATAGTGGCTGCACAAATTTACAATCCCACCAACAGTGTATTAGGGTTCCCTTTTCTCCACATTATTGCCAACATTTGTTAATTATGGACTTTTTGATGATAGCCTTTCTGACAGGTGTGCAGTGATATCTCTTTGTGGTTTTGATTTACATTTCTCTGATGATTAGCTATGTTGAGCATTTTTTATGTGCCTTTTGGCCATCTGTATATCTTCTTAGAAAGAAATGTCTATTCAGGTCTTTAGCCCATATTTAAATTTGGCTTTTTGTTTTTTTGATATTCAGTTGTATGAGCTGTTTATAAATTTTGGATATTAACCCATTATTAGTTATATCATTTGAAAATATTTTCTCCAATTCAGTAGGCTGTCTTTTTGTTTTGTTGATGGTTTTCTTTACTGTGCAGAAATATTTAAGTTTAATTAGGTCCCATTTATTTATTTTTCCTTTTATTTACTTTGCCTTAGGAAACAGATCAAAAAAATTGCTACAATTTATGTCAAAGAATGTTCTAGGAGTTTCATGATTTCAGGTCTTACATTTAGTTATTTAATCCATTTTTAGTTTATTTTGTATATGGTGTGAGGAAATATTGTAATCTTATTCTTTTACATGTAGCTATCAAGTTTTCCCAGAACCACCTATTGAAGAGAATGTCTTTTCTCCATTGTATATTCTTGTCTCCTTTGTCATAGATTAATCAACCATAAACACATCAGTTTATTTCTGGTCTCTCTATTCTTTCCCATTGATTTATGTGTCTGGTTTTGTGTTAGTAACATGCTGCTTTGATTACTGTATTTCTGTAGTATGTTCTTAAGTCAGGAAGTGTGATAACTCCAGCTTTGTCCTTTTTTTCCTCACGATTGCTTTGGCAATTTGGGTTCTTTTGTGGTTCCATATAAATGTTAGAATTATATGTTCTAGCTCAATGAAAACTGCCATGGGTATTTTGATAAGTATTAGGTTAAATCTGTAGATTACTTTGGGTAGTATGGACATTTTAACAATATTAAGTCTTCTAACCCAAGAACCCAAACTATCTTCCTATTTATTTGCATCATTTTCACATTCCTTCATCAGTGTTTTATAGTTTTCAGAGTATAGGTCTTTCACCTCTTTGGTTATGTTTATTTTTAGGTATCTTACTCTTTTTTGATGTTATTATAAGATTTTTTTTTTTACTTTCTCTTTCTGATTGTTCAATATTAGTGTAATGGAAAGCAACAGATTTTTGTATATTAATCTTGTAACCTGCAACTGTCTGAATTAATTTATTAGTTCTAATAGTTTTGAAGTGGACACTTTAGGGTTTTCTATATATAATATCATGTCATGCAAATAGTGACAGTTTTACTTCTTCCCTTCCTATTTGGATTCCTTTTATTCTTTTTCTTGTCTGATTGCTGTTACTATGACTTCCAAAACTATGTTAAATAGAAGTGTCCACTAAATGAAAATGAAAATACAATATCAATAATTGTGGGATGCAGCAAAACAGTCCTTAGAGGGAAATTAGTGACACTGAATGCATGTATTAGAGAAGAAAGTTCTAAAATCAATAACCTAAGCTTTTACCTCAGGAAACTAGAAAAAGAGAAGGAAATTATGTATACAGTAAGCAGAAGAAAATAAATAATAAGAATTAGAGCACAAATTAATGAAATTGAAAAGAAAAAGATCAATTAAGAAAATTAACAAAACCAAAATCTCATTATTTGAAAACACAATAAAATTGATAGGCTCTAGGCAGGAAAAAAACACAAATTACTAATACCAGAAATAAAAGAGGGGGCATCAGAACATATTCAATGAACATTAAATGGATAATAAAAAATATGACAAACTATATCCACAAATTAGATAGCAAGATGGAATTGACTAACTCCTTGAAAGACACAATCTGCCAAAATTCACACAAGAAGAAATAAATGATTCAAATAGGCCTATATCCATTAAAAAATTGAAAAAAATAATATTCTTTCCAAATTAAAAAAAAAGGCACAGATGTGTTCAATGGATTTTTACTTAGATTTAAGGAAGAAATTATAGCAATTTTCTACAATCTCATCCAGAAGATAGAAGTAGAGGGAATACTTTCTAAATCATTTTATGAGGTCAACAATATCCTAATATCCAAACTAGATGAAGATACTAAAAGAAATCTGTAGAACAATATCTCTTATGAATATTGATGCAAAAACCCTCAAAAATATTAGATATCATATCCAACAATTAATAAAATAATTATACACCACAAACTAGCAGGATTTATTCCACATATACAAGTCTGGTTCAACATTGTAAAATCAATTTATGCTATCCATCACATCAACAAGTAAGAATAAAATTTAGATGGTCATATGAGTAAATGCAGAAAAATCATTTGACAAATTACAAAACTCATTCATGATTTAAAAACTCTCAACAAACTAAGAATAGAGGGAAACTTTCTGAACTTAATAAATCACATCCACAGAAAACTTACAGCTAGTATCATACTATGTTGAAAAACTAGATCTCTTGCTAAAATTAGGAACAAAGAAAGACGTCCCCACTTGCCATTATAGTTTCATCATAATTCATAAGTATTGGAAGTCCTAGCTAATGTAATAAGAAAAGGAAAGGAGGTGTGGCCCAAATGTTGGAGTAGGAAGACCCTGAGCTCACGTCCTCCCAAGGACACACCAAAATTACAATGATTTATAGAACAACTATTGATAAGAACAGCCTGAAGACTAGCAGAACAGATTTTCCATAACTAAGGATATAAAGAAGGAACCAAAATTAGATGTTTGGAAGACATGGAGATGAGGTACAGTCATGACCCACACCTTTGGGTAGGTGACTTATAAATGGGAGGATAATCATAATTGTCTTTATTCTCCTCAAAAAAGAAGGGGTCTGAGCTGGTCACACATTAGGCTCCCCAGTCTGGGGATCCTGCATCAGGAAGGTGAGGCCCCCAGAACACCTTGCTTTGAAGGCCAGTGGGGTTTTCATACAGGGAAGCTGGAAGGCTGTAAGAAACAGAGACTCTGATATTAAAAAGCACATGCAAAATCTCACATGCTTTGAGACCAAGTGCAGAGGCAATAGTTTGATAGAAGCTTGGGTGGACACACTTGCCAATCTTGGAGAGCCTCCCGAAGAGGCAGGAGGTCAGTGGGACTTCCTCTTGGGAGATAGACACTGGTGGCAGCAATTTTTCAGAGTTTGTTCTACCATGAGGACACTGGTGCTGGAAAGTACCATTCTGGAGTCCTCTCTCTAGACTATTAGTGCCAGAACCTTCCCTTGCTCACCAGTTAAGTGACACCAGTCCTGGAACCTCCCCCGCCACCCCCAGGATGAGCAGCTTGGTATGTTGAGACACAGTAGTACCCACCAGTAGACTTGCAACTGCAAGTGCCCTTATCCCCAGAGCCAACTGCTCCAGGACAACCCTAAACTCTTAGCCAGCTGAGCTGAGACCTAGTCCTACACACAGGTGGGCTGGCACCAGCCCCAGAACCCCTGTCCCTGCAGCTAGAGGCTCTGGGACACCAGGCCAATTGTGCTAGGGCACAGCCTTGCCCACCAGTGGGCTTGCACAGGCTTTAGGACCCCAGTGCCCCATAACCGGCTGCACAAGGACCTGGCCTCACCCTCCAGAGGGCCAGAACCACCTTAGGACTCCCCAGGGCACACAGCCATCTGTACAAGAACTTGGCTTTGCCCACCAGCAGCTGGGAGCTTTTGCACAAGACAGGGTCAAGCAGCCCATTGTACCAGGGACCAGCTACACCTATCAGAGTGACCCCAGTAGTTGGGCCTATACCAATAGAAGGGCCCACTCAGCCTACATAAGGGTTCTGGTGCCTAGAGGGGAGCATGCTGCTGGGCCCCATAGGATATCTCCCACATAATGTCACTTCTCCAAGACTGGAAAATGTAACTGACATACATAAAACATACAAATAAAATAGATGAAATGAGGTGACAAAGGAATATGTTCCAAACAATAGAAGAAAATAAAACCCCAGAAAAAGAACTATGCAATTTACCAAATAAAGAGTACAAGGTAATGACTATATGATGCTCAGTAAACTCGGGAGTGAATGGATGAACATAGTGAAAATATTAACCAAGAGTTAGAAAACATAAAGAAGAACAAAAATGATCTGAAGACTACAATAACTGAAATTTTAAAATTCACTAGAAGAAATAAATAGTAGATTAGATGATACAGAGGAATGGATCAGTATACTGGAGGACAGAGTAGTGGAAATCACCCAAGCTGAGCAGATAAAAAGGGAAAATAATTTTTAAAAATGAAAACAGTTTAAGAAACATATAAGACAACATCAAGCATATTAATATTAACATTTTAGGGGTCCCAGAAGGAAAAGAGAGAGAGACATGGGAAGCAAACTTATTTGAAATGATAACAGCTGCAAATTTGCTTAACCTGGGAGAAGAAATAGACATCCAGGTCCAGGAAGCAAGAGAGTCCCAAACAAGATCAACACAAAGAGGTCCACAGCAAGACACATTATAATTAAAATGTCAAAAATTAAACATAGAGAGGGAATATTAAAAGCAACATGAGAAAAGAAACTGATTACATACAAGGCAACTCACTTAAGACAGTCAGTTGACTTATATGCAGAAAATTTGAGGCCAGAAGGGAGTGGCATAATATATTTTAAATGATAAAAGAAAAAAATCTACAACTAAGAATACTCTAACCGGAAATGCTATCATTCAGACTTGAAGGAGAGGTAATTGTACACACAAGCAAAAGCTAAAATATTTTAGTACCATTAATCTGGATTTACAAAAAATGTTAAAAGTAATTCTCTAAGTGAAAAAAAATAAAAAGAAGTTCACCAAAATGAGGAAATGGAAAAAGTTATTCCAAGCAAATGGAAACAGAAAGAAAGCTGGAGTAGTAATACTTATATTACACAAAATAGACTTTAAAACAAAGACTGTGAAAAAAGACACGGAAGGACATTACATAAGGAGGTCAACACAACAAGAAAATATAACAATTATATATGCACCCAACATATGAGCAAATAAATACATAGAATAAATATTAACAAATGTAGGGAGAAAGTGACAGTAACGCAATAATAATAGGGGACTTTAACACCTCACTTATATCGATGGATATATCATCCAGACAGAAAATCAAAAAAGAAACATTGGATTTAAACAACACGTTAAATCATACGGACTTAACATATATATTGAGAATATTCCATTCCAAAACATCAGAATACTCTTTCCTCATGTGCTCAAGGAACATTCTCCAGGATAGATCGCATGCTAGGCCACAAAGCAAGCCTAATAAATTTAAGAAGACTGAAATCATATCAACCATTTTTTCTGGCCACAACATTATGGGACTAGAAATCACATGGAGGCTAAGCAACAATATGCTCCTAAAAAACCAATGAGTCATTGAAGAAACCAAAGAGTAAATTTAAAAATACCTTAAGACAAATGAAAAAGGAAATGCAACATTTTAAAAATCTATGGGACACATCAAAAGTAGTTCTAAGAGGGAAGTTTAGACTGATGCTGACCTTCCTCAGGGAAAAAGAAAAAATCTCAAATAAACAACTTAACACCTAAATGAACTAGAAGGAGAACAAATAAAACCCAAAGTTAGTAGAAGGAAAGAAATAGTGAAGATCAGAGCATAAATAAATACAATAATAATGAAAGAGCAATAGAAATGAAACTAAGAACTGGTTCCTCGAAAATATAAATAAAATTTATAAACCTTCAGCCAATCTCTTCAATGATACAAGAGGACTCAAATATAAAAATCAGAAATAAAAATGGAAAAGTTACAACTGACACCACAGAAATTCAAGATATCATAAGAGATTACTATGAACAATTATACCCAATAAATTGGACAACCTAGAAGAAATGGATAAATTCCTAGAAACGTACAATCTCCAAAGTTGAATCAGGAAGAAATACAAATATTAACAGACCAATTGCCAGTAATGAGATTGAATCAGTAATCAATTAACTCCCAGAAAACAGAAATCCAGGACAAAGAGGCTTCAAAGGTGAATTCTACCAAGAATAGTGAGAAGAATTGTCCTGTCCTTCTCACACTATTTTGAAACAACAGCAGAGGAAAGAACACTTTTGAACTCATTCTATGAGGCCAACATTACCCTCAAGCAAATACCAAAGACACCACAAAAAAACTAAATTCCAGGCCAATATCACTGATGCACATAAATGCAAAAGTCCTCAGCAAAATACTACCAAAGTGAAATTGACAATACACTAAAAGGCTCATACAACGTAATCAAGTGGTATTTATCCCAGGGATACAAGGATATTTCAATATCTGCAAATCAGTCAATGTGATACACCGCATTAACAAATTAAATAATAAAAATCACATGATCATCTCAATAGATGCAAAAAAATTGTGACAAATTTCAACATCCATTTATAATAAAAAAATCGTAACAAGGTGGGTACAAAGAGAACATACCTCACCCTAATAAAGGACATATATGACAAACTTCCAGCAAATATCACACTCAAAAGTAAAAAGCTAAAAATTTTTCCTATCAGATAAGGTATAAGACAACGATGACCACTCTTGCCACTTTTATCCTCCATGGTATTGGATGTCCTAGCCACAAAAATCAGACTAGAAAAAGAAATAAAAGGAATATATCTTGTCAAAGGAAGAAGTAAAGCTGTCACTGTTTGCAGATCACAAGATACAATATCCAGAAAATCCTAGAGAGGGCACCAAACAAGTATTAGAACTAATAAACAAATTCAGTAAAGTTGCAGGATACAAAATTAATATGCAGAAATCTGTTTCATTTCTATACATTAACAAAGAAATGTCAGAAAGAGAAATTAAGAAAATAATCAATTTACAATTGCATCAAAAAGAATAAAATACACAGGAATAAACCTACCTAAGGGGCAACAGACATGTAGTTCAAAAACTATAAGATACTGAAGAAATAATTTGAAATTGAAGATGACACAAACGGGTGGAAAGATACCAAGTTCTTGGATTGGAAGAATCAATATTGTCAAAATGACTATACTATCCAAGGCAATCTACAGATTCAATGCAATCCCTATCAAATTACCAATTTTTCACAGAACTAGAATAGAAAAATTTTAAATGTGTATGGAGACACAAAAGACCACAAATAGGCAAAGGAATCTTGAGAAAGAAAAACGGAGCTGGAGGAATTGGGTTCTCTGACTTCAGACTATACTACAAAGCTACAGTAATCAAAACTGCATGTTTGGGTGTCCCTGATGGCACAGTGGTTGAGAATCTGCCTGCCAATGCAGGGGACATGGGTTCGAGCCCTGGTCTGGGAAGATCCCACATGCCGTGGAGCAAATAGGCCTGTGAAACACAACTACTGAGCTTGTGCGTCTGGAGCCTGTGCTCTGCAACAGGAGAGGCTGTGATAGTGAGAGGCCCATGCACCATGATGAAGAGTGGCCCCCGCATGCTGCAACCAGAGAAAGCCTCCACACAGAAATGAAGACCAAATACAGCCAAAAATCAATCAATCAATCAATCAATCAATCAAGTGCCTCTTGCGCTGCAACTCTGTCTTTAGATCCAAACTGGCTTCACTAGGTCATGCCCTGAAATCTAAGTTATCAATGACCTCTCCTTCCTCTTCCCCATATCAAATTCGTCAGCAAATCCTGTTTTGCATCCCTCCAAAGTCAAATCTGAATCTGCCCACTTAAATTTAAAAAAAAAGAAACAAACTAACAAATCCCTGCATGCTACTGGCACAAAAATAGAAATATAGATCAATGGAACAGGATAGAAAGCCCAGAAATAAACCCAGGCAACTATGGTAAATTAATCTATGACAAAGGAGGCAAGACTATACAATGGAGAAAAATCAATCTCTTAAAAAAATGGTGCTGGGAAAACTGGACAGCGACAGGTAAAAAAAATGAAATTAGAACATTTTTAGCACCATACACAAAAATAAACTTAAAATTGATTAAAGAACTAAATGTGAGACTGGATACTATAAAACTCTCAGAGGAAAATATAAGAAAAACACTCTTTGACATAAATCACAGCAATATATTTTTTGATCCATCACCTAGAGTAATGGAAATAAAAACAAAAATAAACAAATGGGACTTAATTAAACTGAAACACTCTTGCACAGCCAAGGAAACCATAAACAAAGTGAAAAGACAACCTACAGAATAGGAGAAAAAATTTGCAAATTATGTGACCGACAAGAGATTAATCTCCAAAATTTACAGCAAGTGTGGCTCAATATGAAAAAAAAAAACAACCCAATCATAAATGGACAGAAGGCTTAAATAGACATTTCTCCAAAGAAGTCATACAGATGGCCAAGAGGCACATGAAAAGATTCTCAACATTGCTAATTATTAGAGAAATTCAAATCAAAACTACAATAAGATATTACCTCACACCACTCAGATTAGCCATCATCAAAAAGTCTGCGAACAATAAATGCTGGAGAGGGTGTGTAAAAAAGGGAACCCTCCTACACTGTTGCTGTGAATGTAAATTGGTACAGCCACTGTGGAGAACAGTATAGTGCTTCCTTAAAAAACTGAAAATAGAGCTACCATATGATCCAGAAATCACACTCCTGGGCATATATCTGGAGAAAAACATGGTTCAAGAGAATACAGGCACACCAATGTTCACTGAAGTGCTATTTACAATAGCCAAGACATAGAGCCACCTAAATTTTCATCCACAAATGAATGGATAAAGAAGATGTGGTACATATGTGCAATGGAATATTACTCAGCCATTAAAAAGAATGAAATAATGCCATTTGCAACAACATGGATGGACCTGGAGATTATCATACTAAGTGAAGTAACTCAGACAGAGAAAAACAAATTCTCATATCTCTTATATGCAGAATGGTAAAAAAAATGATACAAATGAACTTATATACAAAACAGAAACAGACTCACAGACTTAGGGAACGAACTTATGCTTATTGATGGGGGGAAGGGTAGGAGGTAGTGATAGATTGGGAGGTTGGGGTTGATATATAGACACTGCTATATTTAAAATAGATAACCAACAAGGACCTACTGTATAACACAGATTACTCGACTCCATATTCTATAATAAACAAAATGGAAAGATAATTTAAAAAGATGTAGATACATGTATATGTATAACTGAATTACTTTGCTGTACACCTGAAACTATCATAACATTGTTAATCAACTATATTCCAAATTAAAATAAAAATTTAAAAAAATTACCAACAGCATATTCTGAAAGTTGTTTCCTTTCCCTAGATAATTTTATTACATTTTTAAATCCTTGAAGTATAGGAGAAAAAAATAAAATTCTTGTGGAACCACAATAGACCCTGAATTGCCAACACAATCTTGAGAAGGAAAAAACAAACCCAGAGACATTACATTTCCTGATTCCAGAATCTATTACAAAGGTATAGTAATTAAAACAGTATGGTTTTGAGAGGAGCTTCTAGATGGCAGATGAGTAAGACATGGAGATCACCTTGATCCCCACAAATACATCAAAAATCCATCTACATGTAGAACAACTCCTACAGAGCACCTACTGAACACTGACAGAAGACCTCAGACCCCCAAAAAGGCAAGAAACTCCCCGCATACCTGGGTAGGGCAAAAGAAAAAAGAAAAAAAAAAAAAAAAACAGGGACAAAAGAATAAGGACAGGACCTGCACCAGTAGGAGGGAGCTGAGAAGGAGGAAAGGTTTCCACACAATAGGAAGCCCCTTCACTGGCGGAGAGTGCAGGTGGCGGGGGGGAAGCTTCAGAGCCACAGAGGAGAGTACACGAACAGCAGTGTGGAGGGCAAAGCAGAAAGATTCCTGCAAAGGGGATTGGTGCCAACCAGCACTCACCAGTCCAAGAAGCTTGTCAGCTCACCCGCTGGGGTGGGTGGGGACTGGGAGCTGAGGCTTCGGCTTTGGTCAGATCCCAGGGAGAGTACTGGTGTTGGTGGCATAAACACAGCCTGAAGGGGGCTAGTGCAAAAAAGCTAGCTGGGAGAGTCCGCGGAAAAGTCTGGAGCTGCCAAAGAGGCAAGAGACTTTCTCTTGCCTCTTTGTTTCCTGGTATGCGAGGAGAGGGTATTAAGAGCACCGCTTAAAGGAGCTCCAGAGACGGGCACGAGCCGCGGCTTTCAGGGCGGACCCCAGAGACTGGCATGAAAAGCTAAGTCTGCTGCTGCAGCCACCAAGAAGCCTGTGTGCCAGGAGAAGTCACTATCCACACCTGCCCTCCCAGGAGCCTGTGCAGCCGGCCACTGCCAGGGTCCCGTGATCTAGGGACAACTTCCCTGGGAGAACACACGGTGCCCCTCATGCTGGTGCAATATCATGTGGGCCTCTGTTGCCCCAGGTTCGCTTCACATCTGTACCCGCCCTCCCCCCAACCTGAGTGAGACAGAGTCCCTGAATCAGCTGCTACTTTAACCCCATCCTGTCTGAGCAGAAGAACAGATGCCCTCAGGCGACCTAAATGCAGAGGCGGGTCCAAATCCAAAGCTGAAACCCAGGAGCTGTGCAAACAAAGAAGAGAAAGGGAACTCAATCCCAGCACACTCAGGAACAATGGATTAAATCTCCACAATCAACGTGATGTACCCTGCATCTGTGGAATACCTGAATAGACAACAAATCATCCCAAATTGAGGACGTGGACTTTGGGAGCAACTATATATATTTGGATTTTTCTCTTTGTGTGAGTGTGTATGTGTGTGTTTCTATGTATGACTTTGTCTGTAAAGCTTAGTTTTTACCATTTGTCCTAGGGTCTGTCTGTCCGTTTCTGTTGTTTTTTTAATTACATGAAAAAAATTAATAATTATTTTCTTTATTTTAATAACTTATTTTATTCTATTTTACTTTATTTTATTTTAGCTTCTTCTTTCTTTCCTTCTTTTTTTTTCTCAATTTTATTCTGAGCCATGGGGATGACAGGCTCTTCTTGCTCCAGGCAGGCATCAGGGCTGTGCCTCTGAGGTCGGAGAGCCAATTTCAGAATACTGGTGCACAGGAGATCTCCCAGCTCCACATAATATCAAACGGTGAAAATATCCCAGAGAACTCCATCTCAACACAAAGACTCAGCTCCATTCAACGATGAGCAAGCTACAGTGAATTACACCCTATGCAAAAAACAAGCAAGACAGGAACACAAACCCATCCATTATCACAGAGGCTGCCTAAAATCATATTAAGACCACAGACACCACAAAACACACCAGAGGATGTGGACCTGCCCACCAGAAAGACAAGATCCAGCCTTAACCACCAGAAAACGGGCACTAGACCCCACCACCAGGAAGCCTACACAACCCACTGAATCAAACTTAGCCACAGGGGACAGATATCAAAAACAACAGGAACTACGAACCTGCAGCCTGTGAAAAGGAGACCCCAAACACAGTAAGTTAAGCAAAATGAGAAGACAGAGAAACACACTGCAGATGAAGGAGCGAGGCAAAAACCCACCAGACCTAACAAATGAAAAGGAAATAGGCAGTCTACCGGAAAAGGATTTCAGAATAATGATAGTAAAGATGATCCAAAAACTTGGAAATAGAATGGAGAAAATAAAAGAAATGTTTAACAAGGACCTAGAAGAACTAAAGAGTAAACAAACAGTGATGAACAACAAAATAAGTGAAATTTAAAATTATCTAGAAGGGATCAATAGCAGAATAACTGAGGCAGAAGAACAGATAACTGACCTGTAAGATAAAGTAGTGGAAATAAATACTGCAGATCAGAATAAAGAAAAAAAAAGAATGAAAAATATTAAGGACAGTCTCAGAGATCTCTGGGACAACATTAAATGCACCAACATTCGAAATATAGGGTACCAGAAGAAGAAGAGAAAAAGAAAGGGACTGAGAAAATATTTGAAAAGATTATAGATGAAAAATTCCCTAATATGGGAAAGGAAATAGTTAATCATGTTCAAGAAGCATAGAGAGTCCCATACTGGATAAATCCAAGGAGAAACATGGGAAGACACATATTAATCAAGCTATCACAATTTAAATACAAAGAAAACATATTAAAAGCAGCAACAGCAAAACAACAAATAACACACAAGGGAATCCCCATAAGGTTAACTGCTGATCTTTCAGCAGAAACTCTACAAGCCAGAAGGGACTGGCAGGACATATTTAAAGTGATATAGGAGAAAAACCTACAACAAACATTACTCTACCCAGCAAGGATCATATTCAGATTTGACAAAGAAATTAAAACCTTTACAGGTAAGCAAAAGCTAAGACAATTCAGCACCACCAAACCAGCTTTACAACAAATGCTAAAGGAACTTCTCTAGGTAGGAAACACACGAGAAGGAAAAGACCTAAAATAACAAACCAAAAACAATTAAGAAAATGGTAATAGGAACATACATATCTATAATTACCTTAAATGTAAATTGATTCAATGCTACAATCAAAAGACATAGACTGGTTGAATGGACACACACACAAAAAAACACCCGTATATATGCTGTCTATAAGAGACCCACCTCAGACCTAGGGACACATACACACTGAAAGTGAGGGGATGGAAAATATATATTCCATGCAAATGGAAATCAAAAGAAAGCTGGAATAGAAATTCTCATATCAGACAAAATCGACTTTAAAATAAAGACTATTAAAAGAGACAAAGAAGGACACTACATAATGATCAAGGGATCAATCCACAAAGAAGATAAAACAATTGTAAATATTTATTCACCCAACATAGGAGCACCTCAATACATAAGGCAAATACTAACAGCCACAAAAGGGGAATTTGACAGTAACACAATCATAGTAGGGGACTTTAACAGCCCACATTCAGCAATGGACAGATCATGCAAAATGAAAATTAATAAGGAAACACAAGCTTTAAATGATACTTTAAGCAAGATGGACTTAATTGATATTTAGAGGAAATTCCATCTAAAAACAACAGAATACATATTCTTCTCAAGTGCTGATGCAATATTCTCCAGGATAGATAATATCATGGGTCACAAATCAAGCCTTGGTAAATTTAAGAAAATTGAAATTGTATGAAGTACTTTTTCTGACCACAATGCTATGAGAATAGATAACAATTAGAAGAAAACATATTTTAAAATTACAAATACATAGAGGCTAAACAATACACAAATTAATAACCAAGAGATCACTGAAGAAATCAATGAAGAACTCAAAAAATACCTAGAAATAAATGACAATGAAAACAATGAGCTGAAAACTATGGGATGCAGCAAAAACAGTACTAAGAGGGTAGTTTATAGCAATGCAATCCTACCTTCTGAAACAAGAAAATCTCAAATAAACAACCTAACCTTACACTTAAAGCAATTAGAGAAAGAAGAACAAAAAAACACCAAAGGTAGCAGAAGGAAAGAAATCATAAAGAACAGATAAGAAATAAATGAAAGAGAAATGAAAGAAAGAATAGCAAAAATCACTAAAACTAAAAGCTGGTTCTTTGAGAAGATAAACAAAATTGATAAAACATTAGCCTGACTCATCAAGAAAAAAACAGAGAAGACTCAAATCAATAGGAATAGAAATGAAAAAGGAGAAGTAACAACTGATACTGCAGAAATACAAATTATCATGAGAGATTAGTGCAAGCAACTCTATACCAATAAAATGGACACCCTGGAAGAAATGGACACATTCTTAGAAATGCACAACCTTCTGAGACTGAACCAGGAAGAAGTAGAAAATATGAACAGACGAATCATAAGCAATGAAATTGAAACTCTGATTAGAAAGCTTCCAAAAATAAAAGTCCAGGACCAGATGGCTTCACAGGGGAATTCTCTCAAACATTTAGACAAGAGCTAATACCTTTCCTTCTCAAACTCTTCCATAATATAGCAGAGGGAGGAACACTGCCAAACTCTTTCGACCAGGCCAGCATCACCCTGATACCAAAAACAGACAAAGATGTCACAAGGAATAAAAACTACAGGCCAATATCACTGATGAACGTAGATGCAAAAATCCTCAACAAAATACTAGCAAGGAGAATCCAAAAGCACATTAAAAGGATCATACACCATGATCAAGTGTAGTTTAACCCAGGAATGCAAGGATTATTCAATATATGCAAATCAATCAACGTGATACACCATATTAACAAACTGAAGGAGAAAATTTGTATGATCTTTTCAAGAGATGCAGAGAAAGCTTTTGACAAAATTCACCACCCATTTACGATAAAAACCCTCCAGAAAGGTGATATAGAGGGAACTTTCCTCAACATAATAAAGGCCATATATGACAAATCCACCGCCAACATCATCCTCAATGGTGAAGAACTGCAAGAATTTCCACTAAGTACAGGAAGAAGACAAGGTTGCCCACCCTCACCACTATTATTCAACATAGTTGTGGAAGTTTTAGCCACAGCAATCAGAGAAAAAAAAAAGAAATAAAAGGAATCCAAATCAGAAAAGAAGAAGTAAAGCTGTCACTGTTTGCATATGACATGAAACTATACATAGAAAATCCTAAAGTGCTAACAATAAACTACTAGAGCTAATCAATGAATTTGGTAAATTTGCAGCATACAAAATTAATGCACAGAAATCTCTTGCATACCTATATACTAATGATGAAAAATCTGAAAAAGAAATTAAGGAAACACTGCAATTTACCATTGCAGCAAAAATAATAAAATACCTGGGAAGAAACCTACCTAAGGAGACAAAAGACCTGTATGCAGAAAATTATAAGACACTGATGAAAGAAATTAAAGATGATACAAATAGATGGAGAGATATACCATGTTCTTGGATTGGAAGAATCAACATTGTGAAAATGACTGTACTACCCAAAGGAATCTACCGATTCAATGCAATCCCTATCAAACTACCACTGGCATTTTTCAGAGAACTAGAACAAAAAATTTCAAAATTTGTTTGGAAACACAAAAGACCCCGAATAGCCAAAGCAATCTTGAGAAAGAAAAATGGAGCTGGAGGAATCAGGCTCCTTGACTTCAGATTATACTAGAAAGCTACAGTAATAAAGACAGTATGGTACTGTCACAAAAAGAGAAATATAGATCAGTGGAACAGGAGAGAAAGCCCAGAGATAAACCCACGCACATATGGTCACCTTATCTTTGATAAAGGAGGCAAGAATATACAGTGGAGAAAAGACAGCCTCTTCAAAAATTGTTGCTGGGAAAACTGGACCACTCCATGTAAAAGAATGAAATTAGAATACTCCCCAACCCTATACACAAAAATAAACTACAAATGGATTAATGATGTAATTGTAAGGACAGACACTATCAAACTCTTAGAGGAAAACACAGGAAGACCTCTCTATGACAGAAATCACAGCAAAATCCTTTTTGACCCACCTCCTAGAGAAATGGAAATAAAAACAAAAATAAACAAATGGGACCTAATGAAACTTAAAAGCTCTTGCACTGCAAAGGAAACCATAAACAAGACCAAAAGACAACCCTCAGAATGGGAGAAAATATTTGCAAAATAGCAGCTGGCAAAGGATTAATCTCCAAAATTTACAAGCAGTTCATGCAGCTCAATATTAAAAAAAAACAAACAACTGAATCCAAAATGGGCAGAAGACCTAAATAGACATTTCTCCATAGAAGATATACTGATTGCCAACAAACACATGAAAGAATGCTCAACATCATTAATCTTTAGAGAAATGCAAATCAAAACTACAGTGAGATATCATCTCACACCAGTCAAAACAGCCATCCTCAGAAACTCTACGGACAATAAATGTTGGAGAGGGTGTGGAGAAAAGGGAACCCTCTTGCACTGTTGGTGGGAATGTAACTTGATACAGCCACTATGGAGAACAGTATGGAGGTTCCTTAAAATACTACAAAGAGAGCTACCATACGACCCAGTAATCCCATTACTAGGCATATAACCTGAGAAAACCATAATTAAAAAAGAGTTATCTACCAAAGTATTCATTGCAGCTCTATTTACAATAGACAGGACATGGGAGCAACCTAAGTGTCCATGAACAGATAAATGGATAATGAAGATGTGGAACATATATACAATGGAATATTACTCAGCCATAAAAAGATACGAAATTAGTTATTTGTAGTTCGGTGATTGACTTAGAGTCTTTCATACAGAGTGAAATAAGTCAGAAATAGAAAAACAAATACTGTATGCTAACACATATATATGGAATCTAAAAAAACAATAATAGTAATTAAAATGGTCATGAAAACCTAGGGGCAAGATGGGAATAAAGACACAGACCTAGTAGAGAATGGACTTGAGCATATCGGGAGGGGGAATGGTAAAGTGGGACAATGTGATAGAGTGGCATGGACATATATACACTACCAAACATAAAATAGATAACTAGTTGGAAACAGCTGCATAGCACAGGGAGATCAGCTCTGTGCTTTGTGACCATCTAGAGGGGTGGGATTGGGAGGGTGTGAGGGAGGGAGATGCAAGAGGGAAGAGATATGGGAACATATGTATATGTATAGCTGATTCACTTTGTTATAAAGTAGAAACTAACACACCATTGTAAAGTAGTTATATTCCAATAATGATGTTAAAAAAAGAAATTAATTAAAGAATACTGTCTAGACATGAAAAACAAAAAAAAAAACAAGCAAAAAAAAAACCCAATATAGTTCTGGCATTAAGATAGACATATAGGGGCTTCCCTGGTGGTGCAGTGGTTGAGAGTCTGCCTGCCGATGCAGGGGATACGGGTTCGTGCCCCGGTCTGGGAAGATCCCACATGCCGCGGAGCAGCTGGGCTCGTGAGCCATGGCCGCTGAGCCTGCGCGTCTGGAGCCTGTGCTCCACAACGGGAGAGGCCACAACAGTGAGCGCCCCGTGAACGGCACAAAAAAAAAAAAAGATAGACATATAGATGAATGGAACAGAATAGACAGTCCAGAAATTAATCCATGCAATCAATCAACTGATTATCATCAAAGGTGCCAAGAATACACAATGGGGAAAAGATATTCTTTTCGACAAATGGTGCTGCAAAAACCACATATCCACATGTAAAAGAATGGAACTGAACACGTATTTTATACCATATACAAAAATCAACTCAAAAGGGTTTAAATAGTTAAATATGATACTTTATAAACATCAGGTATGGATAGAAAACTTCCAGAATATGTTTTATGGGAAACTCAGTAAGAGAGAATGTAGATAGTGGAGGACAGGCAACAACATTCGAAGACGTAATGATTAATAACTATCCAGATTTTATGAAAATAACCAATCGTTTCCAGAAAACATAAATAAAATAGAATTTATACTTACACGATTTCTTATTTTTTTAACTTTTTGTTTCATATTGGAGTAGAGGTGATTAACAATGTTTTGTTAGTTTCAGGAGTAAAGCAAAGTGATGCAGTTATACATAGACATGTATGTATTCTTCTTCAAATTATCTTCCTCTGTAGGTTGTTACATAATATTGAGCAGAGTTCCCTGTGCTATACATTAGGTCCTTGTTGGTTATACATTTTAAATATAGCAGTGTGTACATGTCAATCCTATACTCACTATCTATCCCTTCCCCCACACTTACCCCCTTTTAACCATAAATTTCTTCTCTAAGTCTGTGAATCTGTTTCTGTTTTATAAATAAATTCACTTGTATCATTTTTTTTACGATTCTGCATATAAGCGATATCATATGATATTTTCTTTCTCTGACTTCTTTCACTCAGTATGACAATCTCCAGGTCCATCCTTGTTGCTGCAAATGACATTATTTCATTCTTTTTAATGGCTAAGTAATATTCTATTGTATATATGTAGCACATCTTCTTTATCCATTCATCTGCTGATGTACATTTAGGTTGCTTTCATATCTTGGCTATTGTAAACAGTGCTGAAATGAACATTGAGGTGCAGGTATCCTTCTTGAACCATGTTTTTCTCCAGATATATGCCCACAAGAGGGATTGCAGGATCATATGGTAGCTCTATTTTTAGTTTTCTAAGGAACCTCCATACTGTTCTCCACAGTGGCTGTAACAATTTACATTCCCACCAATAGTGTAGGAGGATTCACACTCTCTCCAGCATTTCTTGTTTGTGGATTTTTTGATGATAGCCATTCTGACTGGTGTGAGGTGATATCTCATTTTAATTTTGAATTGCATTTCTCTAATAATTAGCGATGTTGAACATCTTTTCATGTGCCTCTTGGCCATCTGTTGTCTTCTTTGGAGAAATGTCTATTTAGGTGTTCTGCCCATTTTTGATTGGGTTGTTTGTTTTTATTATATTAAGCCCCATGAGCTGTTTGTAAATTTTGGAGACTAATTCCTTGTTGGTCTCACCATTTGTAAGTATTTTTTTCCCATCCTGAGGGTTGTCTTTTCATTTTGTTTATGTTTCCTTTGCTCTGAAAAGGATTTCAAGTTTAACTGGGTCCCATTGGTTTATTTTTGTTTTTATTTCCATTCCTCTGGGAGACAGATCGAAAAAGATATATGCTGCAATTTATATAAAACTGTATTTTGCCTATGATTTCCTCTAAGAATTTTATAATGTCTGGTCTTACTTTTAGGTCTTTAATTCATTTTGAGTTTATTTCTGTGTATGGGGTTCTAATTTCATTTATTTACATGTAGATGTCCAGTTATCCCAGCACCCTTTATTGAAGAGACTGTTTTTTTCTCCATTGTATAGTCTTACCTCCATTGTCATAGATTAATTGAACATAGGTGCTTGAGTTTATTTCTGGGCTTTCTATCCTTTTCCATTGATATATATTTCTATTTTTGTGGCAGTACCATAAAGTTTTTTTTTTTTTTTGCGGTACACGGGCCTCTCACTGTTGTGGCCTCTCCTGTTGTGGAGCACAGGCTCTGTGGCCAGGGCTCATGGGCTTAGCTGCTCCACGGCACATGAGATCTTCCTGAACCAGGGCACGAACCTGTGTCCCCTGCATCGGCAGGCGGACTCTCAACCACTGCACCACCAGGGAAGCCCCCACCATAAAGTTTTGATTACTGTAGCTCTTGTAGTATAGTCTGAAGTCAGGGAGCCTGATTTCTCCACCTCCATTTTTCTTTCTCAATATTTTTTTGCTTATTCAGTGTCTTTTTGGTCTCCATAAAAATGTTAAGATTTTTTGGTTCTAGTTTGGTGAAAAATACCATTAGTAATTTGACATGGATTGCATTGAATCTGTATTTGCCTTGGGTAGCATAGTCATTTTGACAATATTGATTCTTCCAATACAATAGCATTGTATATTTTTCCGTCTGTGTCCTCTTTGATTTCTTTCATCATCATCTTATAGTTTTCTGAGTACAGGTCTTTTGTCTCCTTAGTTAGTTTATTCCTAGGCATTATATTGTTTTAAATGCAATGATAAATGGATTTTAAAAAAATTCTCTTTCTGATCTTTCTTTGATAGTGTACAGAAATGAAACAGATTTATGTGTATTAATTTTGTATCCTACAACTTTACCAAATTCATTGATGTACTCTACTAGTTTTCTGGTAGCATCTTTAGGATTTTCAATGTATAGTATCATGTCACCTGCAAACAGTGACAGTTTAACTTTGCCTGTGAAGCCATTTGGTTCTGGACTTTTGATTGCTGGGAGATTTTAAATCACAGTTTCAATTTCAGTACTTGTGATTTTTCTTTTCATATTATCTACTTCCTCCTGTTTCAGTCTTGGGAGATTGTACCTTTCTAAGAATTTGTCCATGTCTTCCAAGTTGTCTGTTTTATTAGCATACAGTTGCTTGTAGTAGTCTCTTATGATCCTTTATATTTCTGTGGTGTCCATTGTGACTTCTCCTTTTTCATTTCTAATTTTATTGAACTGAGTCCTCACCCTTTTTTGCTTCATGAGTCTGGCTAAAAGTTTATCAATTTTGTTTATCTTCTCAAAGAACTAGCTTTTAGTTTCATTGATCTTTGCTATTGGTTTCTTTGTCTCTATTTCATTTATTTCTTTTCTGATCTTTATGATTTATTTCCTTGTACTAACTTTAGGTTTTGTTTGTTCTTCTTTCTCTAGTTGCTTTAGGTGTAAGATTAGGTTGTTTATTTGAGATTCTTTTTGTTTCCTGAAATAAGATTGTACTGCTATACACTTCTCTCTTAGAGCTGCTTTTGCTGCATCCCATAGGTTTTAGATTGCTGTGTTTTCATTTTTATTTGTCTCTAAGTTTTTTTTTTATTTCCTCTTTGATTTATTCAGTGGCCAATTGGTTGTTTAGTAGCATATTGTTTAGCCTCCACGTTTTTGTGTGTTTTTTTTACAGTTTTTTTCTTGTAGTTTATTTCTAATCACAGTCTTGTGCTCTATTCCCACCACAGTCATTACTGAGACAAAATAACTAGCAATATTTTATCTAACTAATAACCTAGATGAGCAGACAGAACTCTTGCAGGGAATGTGGTTTTAAGTATAAAACATTATTATTTTCTTTCATTAGTTTTCTTTATATAAATACCTTAAAATCTCAATTGGCTTTGCAGGGCTACTAAATATTCCATCATCAAACAAAATGACAAGGACACAGTCCAAGAGGGTATTAGATCACATACTCACAGGAGCGGACCCTACTCTTACTCTATCTTTTTGTCTTACTACCTGTTAATCTTGTTTAAATTAAAATGCCTCCGTAAGGAGACAGAAACATTCATAGTCTGCACTGGAAAATTGCTTTTGTTGACATCATAGGAGGAATGATCCAAGAATGTTAGTCTGGTAATGATGATGATCATACAATAATAGCTGTTTGTACTTATTATTAAAACAAGATCCCAGATATATGTTGGATGCTGTATGAAGAGAAAGTTTGAAGTGGTTCTATTTTCAAACATAATTCTGGTTATATGGGCGGCAGAATTTAACTCAGGCTTACCTATGAGGGGAAGACTGTGCAATTCTATAGCTTCACAAAGAGTTGATATGAATTGTAAGGGAGATTCTTACAATTTGAGCTAATTCCTCCTCACCAAATGATAGGTAAAATCCTTACTGAAGGCTAGCTTAAGACTGAAAGAGGTCACACGAAGTTTCATCATTGGGAGTGTGATGAAAAATAAGTTGTTCTCAAAAGTTTAGCTTATTGTAGTATATGCCAAGAGTTGTTTATTCCTATTTTATTTATTTTTTTGCACAATTGGAAAAGACAGCTTTGGTATTTCTATGTCTTTCACCATTAAAGGCAGAAGTGTCCCATGAGTAAGGCAATGAGGATGGAAAACTTTGGCACAGTATTTAGGGTGATGGTGAACATAGCACTGTACCTGATTCCCCTTATCTCAGCATAATTAGAATTCAATTTTAAATATTGTCAGATATCAAATTGTGTCATTAATGATATCCTAAAGCTCTGATTTTAGGTATAATTCTTTTGGGCCAACCTAAAATCAGTAAGCTTTTCCAGGCTCACACTCTCCTAATAAAATCCCCACTTACTGGGTTATCTTATTGCTCTTCCTTAAATATTGAAATAATATGGGCTCTTCTTCCTATCTCTACTGTAGAGGGAATGACACCTGACACAGATTATCCCAGGATTCTTACACAAGGTAAATTTCTTCTCATTCACCTTTTTTACAACTTTGTTTAGACATACATATTTCACATACTGCACAATATACCCTTTAAAGTGTTCAATTCAATGGTATTTAGTATTTTCAAAGATTGTGCAACATATCATCAAAATCTAATGATGTTGAGCATATTCCCAGGTGACTATTGTCCATTTCTACATATTCTGTGAAAAATGATCTATTCATATCCTTTGCCTTATTTTAATTGGGTTATTTAGTATTTTATTAGTGAGTTGTAAGAGTTGTTTATATATTCTACATAAAAGTCCTTTATCAGTTAAATGATTTGCAAATATTTTCTCCCATTCTCTGAGCTGTTTTCTATATTTCTTGAGGTTATTCTTTAAGGCACAAAGGCTTTAATTTTGATAAAGCTTCTTAACTTTTTTTTTCTTTTGTTGTTTGTGCTTCTGGTGTTGTATCTAAGAAAACTGGCTAATGCACAATAGTGGATATTTCAGTTATGTTTTCTTTTTAAGAGTTTTTTAATTTAGCCTCTTAAAGTTTAAGTCTTTTCTTCATTTTAAGTTTCTTTGTCTATATTGTGTGGGGAAGGTAGTCCAACTTCATTATTTTGAAGGTATATTATTAAGTTTTCCCAGCACCATTTGCTCAAAACACTATTCTTTTTCCCATTGAATATTATTGACAACCTTGTTGAAAATGAATTGACTATAAATGTGAGGGTTTATATGTGGAATCTCAACTCTATTCCTTCTTTTTTTGCCTTTTGTTCTATTCAAGCCCTCAGCAGATTGTATGATCCCACCCACTTTTGGTGGGCAGTCTACTTTACTGAGTCCATTGATTCAAATGTTAATCTCATCCAGGAACACTGTCACAGACTCACCCAGAAATAATGTTTAATCTCAGCAACCCATGGCCAGTCAAGCTGACCCATAAATTAACCATCACAAGTCCATCCCAAGCAATCTTAAAAACTATGCACATCTCTTTAACAATACTTAATCTCCAATCTCTAAGTAAAGACAATAACAAGTTTATAATTACACCCAGCATGACACAGCTATCCTGTGTACAACTAAAACCAAACTAACTCTTTCCCCAGGAGAGGAAGGTAAATGTTTTAGTGGTATTTACTCTTCTCTTTGATATAAAATACCTTAAATACTATGATGTAAAATTAACAATACTTAAATACTATGATATAAAATTAATACATCTTGTTTTACATGTTTGGGGAATAAAAGAGGAAAGAGAACAAAGACATGTTATACACACATACATGTATTTATAGTAATATATGACAATTGCTTTTCTCATTTATGCAACTGGTCTTTTGGTCATAGCTGGTATTTATAATTACCTTCTGCCACTATCCATTCTGTATTCCCTTTTGTTTCAGCAAGCATCTCAGCCTTCTTAGTTCTTTACCTGATGAAGTGACCCAAAGTTTAATTCCTGAATGGTCTGGGAAATTACTAGTCCTGACTCTATTGGGTTGCTGTAGTTTTCCATTGACCTTAATTATAGGACCTGGTAATTCTAAGTGACGCCCTAAATGATCTCCTGTATTTCAGAGGTTATCTTGCTTACTTCTATTGTGGAGTACTAGTACAATTTATCCTTGATAGGCAGGATCAGTTACCTAGCTTACACAGCAATGCCCTTTTTTCCATGTTGATTCAGAGGTATGAGAAGTCGAATGTAGCTAGGTGTCAGACTGAGCTTCCAGTTCCGTGTAATCATTGTTGTATCTCCTGGTAGAAGCATTTCTCCCTTTGGCTTCTAGGTCATGAGAGTGTAAGGTCACAGGAACAAGGATCAGAAATGTTGCTGGTGCATTGCTAGGGGTAATAGTGAGTGATGCCATTCCCATTTCCACACTTTGATTCCTGAACCTGTGAATCCTGGTAACTAGAAAAACAGCATAATATATTACATGCTGATTAAGAGCATATATAAACTTCTCGTCCCAGCCCTACAATGTATTGTCACCTAACTGTAATTTTAACTGAATCTTCCAAAGGTCCTTTCACCTTTCTATCAAGCCAGATGCTTCAGAATTATAGGGAACATGGTAAAATGAATGAATTCCACAAGCATGTACCCATTGTTGCACTTCTTTTGCTGTTAAACGAGTTCCTTGATCAGAGGTAATGCTGTATGGAAAACCATGATGGTGGATAAGGTAAGTTCAAGAATGGTGGTTTTGGCAGAATCATTGTGTACAAGGAAGGCAAATCCATATCCAGATCATCTATTCTAGTAAAAATAAAATATTGTCCCTTCTGCAATGGAAGTAGTCCAATGTAATCAACCTTCCACCAGATAGCTGAATGATGACCGTGGGAAATGGTGCCTTATCAGGGATTAAGTGATAGTCTCTGCTATGGGCAGATTGAGCACTCAATGGTGGGTGTAGCCAGATTGGTCTTGGTGAGCGGAAGTCAATATTGCTGAACACATACATAACCTCCATTCCTGCCACCATGGCTACTTTGTTTATAGACTAATTGGTGATGACAAGGGTTGCTGAGGGAAAAAAGCTGACCTGTATACACGGAGTGGGTCATCCTATCCACTCAATTATTAAAATATTTTTTGTTGAATAAGGTAAGTATTAACATGGGACACATATATTTACATTTTTAGCCCATTCAGAGAGATCAGTCTACATACCTCTTCCCCAAATTTCTTTATCACCAACTTTGCAATCATGTTTCTTCCAAGTCCCTGAATATTCCGCCAAACCATTGGTATAGCCTATGAATTGGTATATAATCACACATTTGGCCATTTCTCCTTTGAATCAAAGTGAAGAGCCAGGTGAACTGCTCAAAGCTCTGCCCACTGGTAGGATTTCTTTTTGCCATTGTCCTTTAGGAATGCCACAGATAGGGGTTGTAGTGCTACAGCTGTCCAGTTTTGGTGGTGCCTGAGTATTGTGCAAACCATATGTGAGCTAGGTTTCAGTCTTCTTTTCCTCTGTTAACAGATTATAGGGAACTCCCCATAAGACCATTGGCACATGGTGGGAGAAAGAAGACAGTGTGGCAGAAGTGGGGACCATGGGCATTTGGGCCACTTCTTCATGTAACTTACATGTGCCTTCAGGATCTGCTGGAATCCAATCACATATATGGAAAATTTATTAAAATTCTCTATTTTTCAGTTTTCTCATTTGTAGAGTGAAAATTCTAATAAAGGTAACTCATAAAGATATTGTGAGAAGTAAATGAGTTAATACATGTAAATCTTAAAGTAGTGCCCCACACATAACAGTGATTCATCAATGCTAATTAATGGTATTGTTATTATCCTATTTCTTACATGAAATCACAATTGTTAGTTTACCAATTTTAAAATCATTTGGTATGTTTGGTTTACTTTTGTTACTTAATTTCAACCTCCAAAGCCTTGAAAACTCTGCCAATTTTATTGTCTTGACATATTTCCCCGTCTTAGCCATCTTCAAAGTCAAGTGTTTCTCAAATTGTGGATGATAGATAGATCATCACATCAGTATCATTTGGGATGCTTATTAAGACTATAGATTCCTAGGGACTTCCCTGGTGGTCCAGTGGTAAAGAATCCGCCTTCCAATGCAGGGGACATGGGTTTGATCCCTGGTCAGTTAAATAAGACCCCACATGCCAAAGGACAACTAAACACATGCACCACAGCTACTGAGCTCATATGCATCAAGAGAGACCATGTGTCACAACTACAGAGACCATGCACCCTGGAGTCCATGTGCCACAACTCGAGAGAGAAAATCCACATGCCACAACTACAGAGAAGTCTGTTCACCACAGCTACAGAGAAGCCAGCGAGCCACAATGAGGAGCCCACACCACAATGAAAGATCCCATGAGCCTCAATGAAGATCCCACAAGTCACAACTAAGATCTGACACAGCCAAAAAAGTAAAGAAAATAAATAAATAAATAAACAGAATACAGATTCCTAAGCCTCACCAAGAAGGTGAAAGATCTATATGATGGGAACTACAAAACATTAATAAAGGAAATTGAAATGATTCAAAGAAATGGAAAGATACCCTATGCTCTTGGATTGGAAGGATTAATATTGTTAAAATTACCATTCTACCCCAAACAATATATAGATTTAATGCGATCCCTATAAAATTACCCATGACATTTTTCACAGAACTAGAACAAATAATCCCAACATTTATATGGAACCATAAGAGACCCAGAATTGCCAAAACAATCCTTAGGAAAAAGAACAAAGTAAGAGGCATAACTCTCCCATACATCAAGTAATACTACAAAGTTACAGTAATAAAAACAGCATGGTATTGGCACAAAAAGGACATATGGATCAAATGAACAAAATAGAGAGCCCAGAAATATACTCACACACCTATGGACAATTAATCTTCAACAAAGGAGGCAAGAATATACAATGGGGAAAAGAGAGTCTCTTCAGCAAGTGGTGTTGGAAAAGTTGGACAGCCACATGTAAATCAGTGAAGTCGGAACACACCTTCACACCAAACAAAAAAATAAACTCAAAATGGTTTAAAGACTTAAATATAAGATATGACACCATAAATCTCCTAGAAGAGAACATAGGCAAAACATTATCTGACATAAATCACACCAGTTTTCTTAAGTCAGTCTCCCAAGGCAATAGAAATAAAAGCAAAAATAAATGAATAGGACCCAATCAAACTTACAAGCTTCTGTACAGCAAAGGAAATCATAAACAAAATGAAAAGACCACCTACAGACTAGGAGAAAATCTTTGCAAATGATGAGACTGGCAAGGGATTAATTTCCAAAATATACAAACATCTCATACAACTCAATAGCAAATAAACAAACAAAAAAACCCACAACCCAATTGAAAAATGGGTGAAGACCTAAATAGGAATTTCTCCAAAGAAGAAATACAATGACCAATAGGCACATAAAGAGATGCTCATCATCATTAATTATTAGAGACATGCAAATCAAAACTACAATGAGTTACCACCTCATACTGGTTAGAATGGCCATCATTAAAAAGTCTACAAATACTAAATGTTGGAGAGGATGTAGGTAAAAGGAAACCCTTTTACACTGTTGGTGGGAATGTAAATTGTAGCCTTTATGGAAAACAGTATGGAGGTTCCTCAAAAAACTAAAAATAAAGTTGCCATATGATTTATCAATCCCACTCCTGGGCATATACCCAGGTAAAACACTAATTCAAATAGATACATGCACCCCTATGTTCATAGCAGCACTACTCACAATAGCCAAGACAACCTAAATGTCCATTGACAGAGGAATGGATAAAGAAGATGGGTACATATATACAATGGAATATTACTCAGCCTTAAAATGGAATGAAATAATACCACTTACAGCAACATGGATGGACCTAGAGATTATCATACTAAGCAAAACAAGTCAGAAAGAGAAAGACAAATACTATAAAATATCACTTATATGTGTAATCTAAAATACGACACAAATGAACATATCTATGAAACAGAAACAGACATAGGGAACAGACTTGTGGTTGCCAAGGGGGAGGGGTATTGGGGAGGGAAAGATTGAGAGTTTCGGATTAGCAGATGCAAACTAGTATATACAGGGTGGATATACAACAAGATCTTACTATATAGCACAAGGAATTATATTCTATATCCTGTGATAAACCGTAATGGAAAATAATATGAATAAGAATATATATGTATAACTGAGTCACTTTGCTGTCACAGCAGAAATTAACACAACATTGTAAATCAACTATACTTCAATAAAATTCTTAAAAAGTCAAAGAAAATAGATAAAACTAAATGTAATATTATGTTTTATTTAGACTAATATATCAAAAATATTATTTCTATATATAATTTATATAAAACTGATTTCTGGGGTTTTTTCACATTTTTTTTGTATTAAGTCTTTGAAATCTTATAGTACATTTCAATTCAATATGTAATCAGTATATATATATATTTAATTCCTCAGCTTGACTCCAAAGGTATTGAATCAGTCTCTTGTGGATAGGGTATGGAAAATTGATTTTTAAAACTGATTCCAAACATGTTTCTAATGTGTACTCAATTTTGAAAACCACTGTTCCAAGTACTTGTGAATAGATAGTTAGTAATTAAAGGGTAAGATTCTCAAGATACTAGCACAATAGTTTCCATGACATTCTCTTGTAATTAGAAAAATACTTTCATAGGCAACTTCTTTGCCCTTCTAATCAAAATTCTTGACCAAATTTGTTCAAAAATTATCTGTAATAGGAAATGAGCAGTGGTGAAAATAAGGGAGAAAAAGATAAGAAGTTTATGGAATATTATGATGAGATATTTCTCTATTTTTGATGATTGACTATGTAGACTGGGTGATTCCTAGTACAGACTAATAATGTTAACTGACAATACTTGAAACATTATCAGTGGCTTCTAGGGAGCAGGAAGGGGGTAGACAAGTAGGTTAAAAAACTCACTTGTTGACTCAAGAGTCCAGATGTGCATAATAAGCACAACAAATAAACAGAGTTTTCATGATGCATAACATTGCCATTCAATGTTCAGGGTTGTCAGTCAATTATCATATTATGTTTATGCTTAAAAATACCATATTTTATATTAAAGATGTCAGATTCATATTTTAAAATGTTATAATTCATTTATATATGTTTTATCTGTTAGAGCTGCAGAGAAAGAGAGAACATGATAGCACAACAGTGACAGCGTTACTTAAAATATGTATATCTTGATTAATTATATCTCCTAGGACAAGTGGTTTGGAGAATATTAAGTTTATATAAACTACATATCAAATTTCTAATATTCATTTTTACCTATATAACATAAGGATTATAGTGAAACATTTTTTTTTAATTTTATTTCTGGGATTGGAGAATGAGAATATAGCCTTGATTTACGAACATGTTCATGTTCTTTTCCCACCTACCTAATGTGGCCTTTCTTTACAATTTATTCCCTATATAATGGTGGTCCAAACACAGTTCTGGCCTCAATCATGTATCACTTGCACTACTGCAGTAAGTTCCTAATTGGTCTCCTTGCCACTGGCCTCTCATTTCTCCAGTATATCTGTATGTCAATATCCCACTTGAAAACCTCCAATGTTTTCCTGTTGCTTCATAAATCAAATCCAAACACCATAGCAGAGTATTCAAGGGCCTAGATCCATCCTACAAACCAAATTTCTCTGAATATGCCATACATTTTTAGGCCTCCTTTCTCTATTTTAATAGTTTTAACCTGGAATGACTTTTGTATATTTTTTAACTAAAATTTATTAATATTTCAAATTTTAGTTAAAATGAGAGCACAATGAAGCACTTTCCACTTGGTATAATCAAAATTATTCATCCTTTCTTTTGTGCTATCATAGTATTTATTTCGTTGGGTTTTATTATATTTAATGCTGTCTGTCCCTGTAAATTATAAATTACATGATGCTATTTACCTAATTATTGATGTACCTTGGCGGTATCTAATATGTGTTTATTGAGAAAATGATTCTATTTAGTCTAGAGAAAAAGGGACATTTGTAGAAGAACCCTGAGATCTCAATGAAAAAATGATGTCTCCATGAGACTTCACACTGATGTATTTCTGAGGAAACAGTCATGTGTTTTTTTTTAAAAAAATACTCAGCTTCAAATATAGTTAGGCAAACTGAAAACAAAATTTGCCCTGGGTAGATAAATACCATTTTTCTCTAAAATAGCTCTATTCTTTCAAAGTTAAAATAAAAGCTAAGTCGATTTGAAAGAAAAATTTCCAGATAAGAGTTCAAAGTTTTTAAAGGGAAGTGAGAAAGTAGTAGTTACAGCCACACTGAAACAATTCAGCTCTCAGCTCACCACCATTAAAGTGAAACATTTAAGTAAACAAGCAAAGTTAGAATCAGAAATGTAAACCAAATAATAAGATTTGTTTGGATCATTACAATGACCATCAGTAATTAGCTTAGTTATTTTCCTTCTCTAACATTCATATTCAATGCATCTTTATTCTTAAGAGGAAAATTTACATTGTATTTGCAACCAGTGTGGAACATTGTAGACTCTTGAGGTAAATCACTTGTAACTCCAGTATTATGTAAAATTTTTGATAATCCTCATGAAAACCTTTAATTTAAAACATTAAGAAAACAGAATTTTAGAAGCCAAAAAGCCTAAAAGCCAAAATTTTAGAAACCTTTGGGAAATATCTTTGTCTTTATCATAGAATCTAAAATATGCATATAAGATTGAGATTAAATGTCCTTTTTGCTTTGAGAACTCAAAAATTCTTTGTAGTGATTGTTTCTTGTCAGTTTTAAAATATATTTTTTTCTGTATTGTTCTGAAGATGAAAAGACTTTTACAGAAACTACAATGGACAATTCTGCTGAACTCGAGGAATCCATAATCTTCAGAATATTTACTGTTTTATGCATACCATATAGATATAGATATGGGTATGTGTATAGATATGGTTATAGACATAGATATGTCTGTCCATTTTGGGAAACCAAGTCTTCACCAATATGTTGCCATTTTTGTCTTCCATAACACTAATACAAAAATTTAAGTATTTAAAGCTCCTGCTAATATTAGTCACTATTCACAATTTAAACAATTCTGTTAATGTATTCAGAAATGACATGGCCAATCTGAAATATTGCTATTTAGTGAAATTACTAAAATGTTAAGATCAGCTTTATTGCCATTAGGAAATACTACTTTAATAAAAGTAAGCATAAATGAAGCAATTATTTGACCTAAAGTAGAAATTATTTTCAATATTTATCACCACTATTTTTAAGATTTTATAGTTTTCAATTTATTAACCTAAGTTGAAGTTGGTATGCTGAATTTTGGTGCCTCAAAAGTTTCATATACTGGTTAATTTTCACATGTCCATCTTTGTCTTTTGCTCTTGTAATACAGTTGATTTTATTACTAATTGAAATCTGAATGAAAGCATTTAAAAACACTGGTTACAGTACTAATGCATTTTAGAGCACTAGTATGCAAATTTACTGATTTTTAAGTTAACTTTCCCACTACATAGCCAGATGTTTCTGTTCGCAATTCATTTTATTGTTCTATGTGAAAGGAAGTGGCATATAAAGCTGCAAAAGCCATTTACTGATCCATAGAATAGATACAGCTTCTTTGTATGAAGAAAAAAATTTCCATATTCTGCCTCCATTAGTGACTTACTGTGAAGCTGATTTAGATAGAGCACTAAATTAGAAACTGGGGTAGGATGTTCTTTCAGCTCAAACATAGGAAGCTCCCTTAATAACATCTTCCAGATTACCTTCTCTCCCTAAACATCACCTGACTACCACTAGAAGACCTGTAACTGAAAATAGAAAAAAGATAAGTTTAGCAAGTTTGACGATGACAATGACTAGATTGAATCACCAGCAGTTTTCAGATTGGAATGGCTGAAGGACTAAGTAGAAGATGAATACATGGAACACATTTGATTAATATGGTAAATCTAATCTTCATTGTGTGGGAAGTAAAAGCAGAGGGAAGTTCATATATGGGAAAAACAAAGAGGTGTCAATAGACTGGAGGTCCTTACAAGGTCAGAGAAGATATATAATGCCAATAGTAAAGCTAACAAGCTGTAAAGGAAAGAGTTTACATATTGCAGTTTCAGGTTTTAGTCTTAGATGTGGCCATGGGGGAGGGTAGCTGAGGTGGGGTGGAAATCCATATGAAAATCAAACTCAGCCAGAACAATGAGGTGGTTTGAGACAGAGATGCCAGTCTGGTAAATAACATAATTTAAAAATAAAATCACTGGCACATTACTGGAAGAGTTGAAAGCACAGAAGCATTAAGCATACAGTAAAAAATTAACTTGTTTTTCTAGTTAAGATAAATGTATCATAATTGGCATATCTTCCTTTGATGCACAAATACATTAGATAGAATCCTCCTTATCCTTTCATAGCATTAGCTGTATCACCATCAATGCTGACAACTATGAAAAGGTAATTATTTGAATAGTCTATTGATGTTGAAATTAATTTTTTAAAAATGGTTAACAAGGGCCTCCCTGGTGGCGCAGTGGTTGAGAGTCCGCCTGCCAATGCAAGGGGTACGGGTTCGTGCCCCGGTCCGGGAGGATCCCATATGCCACGGAGCGGCTGGGCCCGTGAGCCATGGCCGCTGAGCCTGCACATCCGGAGCCTGTGCTCTGCAACGGGAGAGGCCACAACAGTGAGAGGCCCTCATACCGCAAAAAAAAAAAAAAAAAAAAAAAAATGGTTAACAAGGCAATAGCTTATAATGTAAATCCCTTAAGTAAATTGTGTAAAACATTTTAGGTAGTTTACCTGACTTGTAAGTTTAAATGTATTTCCTAGTCTTGGAAACTTAACCTTTTAAATTCAAAGATGTAAGATTAGTTTGGCTTAAAATTGCAAGATTTATGTTAAAGACATTGTATGTTCCAATCAAATTTTGAATGACAGTAATTTTTTAGGATATATGGAAATATCACATGCTTAAATATTCTTAGTATACTTACCAACCCAGATAACTAGATAATTTAATAATGCTTTCTGATTTATCATTTTCTCATTTGTTCACCATGAATTATTTTGTGTTATGATAACAATTCTCAGAAAAAGTTAGGAAATAGGAAGTGCTGTTATGAAAATAGCACTTGTTTGAACGTCTGGGAATTTTATTCTAGTCCCAGGTACTATTTTATCTAACCATACAATAATTAACATTACTTCCCTAAAAATTAATTTTAGTATTTGCAAAATGAGGTAATTTGACACATGAATAACCTCTGACATTCTATGGGTCAAAATTTCTCTTGAGAACATCTCTCATTCATTCCACTTTTGCCCTTTGTCTTATTTGGATATTCTTCTTCCCCAATGCCATAGTCAATGCAACCACAAACATGGCTGCCAAATATTTTCCACCATGGTATCCTATGTTCAAGAGTTTTGTTGTCCCTTCTTTTCTTCCAAGATCAGAGGATAGAGAATGTGGAGAATGGTATTTCTTTAGGCCTGCGTTCCTTTACTAAAAATTTTCAAGTCAGTGCATATACATAACTGCCTTCATGTAATGTCAACCCTTTAAGGACATGATTTTTACTCATACCTCAATTATTTGACTAATATAAATTTTTAACGAACTTTTATATAGGCAAATGTTTGTAACTGCTTTCCATTCCATTCCCATGCAGGTCACTGAAGACTCAACCAACAACCTGATTTTATTCTGTGGTTTAATGCATTTAAAACCAAACTGAAATATAAGAAGACTTTATTCTCACAAGAACAGAAATTGGCGAGATACTCTGCATGATAAGGTATCTTAGCAATGAACCATATGTTCCTCTTAAGAGGCAGAAAATAAGAAGCCCTACCATAGCTGCTTTTATCAATAATGATAGATTCAACCACAAAAATCCTACTAGTTTGAGAGACTTATAGTGTCTATGAGTTGAAGCAAGATATAAGCTACCTCTCAATAATTTGAGTTGAAGGTAAATTTTAGATTTGGGCCATTTTTTCCTTCAACAAATGCTTCAACTTCTGAGTGAGTCCAACCACAATAGGAAAGACTTGAAAGTTTGCATCTGATATTTCACAAAAGTTAGGTTTGGGGGGAAAATGAATAAAGATTTTTTTTTCTTTTATTTAACAGATTTGGGAAGTAAACAATAGAGGTGTGCCAAAGGAAAGTAGAAAGTTTGGAATTATTGGATAATTCACAAAAACATTTTTAAGACAGCTGAATGAGAGATCATCATAGTCAATGATGTTATTAAACTTTAGAAATAAAGGTTAGAATCTTTTAAGTGATGTTTGTCTAAAAATATTTCTCTATTTATAGTTATTTTTGCCCATTCTTATAACAAGGAAAAAACTGTCTAAATCCAAATTTATGTTTTAATAAATATGGGCTGCATGAGAGCTAGTATGGTATCTTGTTAGTCGATGTATCCTTGCATATAGACGTTTAAAATGTTTCTTAAGTAAATGAAGGAAGGAACAAAGGAACAAAGAAATGAGTGCTAATTTTCTGGAGGACTTACTTGGAATATGCAAAGATTTGAAATAACAAGGCCATTAATGGACATTAATGAAAAAACTGTTGAAATTCAAATAAAGTCTGTAGTTTGCTAATAGTCTGGTACCAATATTAATTTCTTAGTTTTGACAAACGTACCATGGTTATGTAAGATGTTACATTTAGGGGTAAATGAGTGAAAGGTATACAGGAACTCTATCTTTGCATCCTTTCTGTATATCTAAATTTGTTAAAACATTAAAAAAAAAGCTTGCCTTCAAAAGTTTATAAATGGTCACTGGAGACATATAAGGTAGTAAATAATATGTGTTTTAATATCCAGGCAGTCCTCAGTTTATATGGTACTGTGGAACTCTAAAAATGACTGTGCAAGCTGAAGCCATGAAAAGCAACTTTAATAATTAATCAGAAAATTCACAATTGTTCTGTGACCTGTCCCATGTTTTGTAAAAACAAACAAACAAAAAACCCCTCTATCAATTATAAATGTATAGGAAAATAAAAATAGTAAACTTAATATTTATTTCACTGACATTTAAACCATTAGAAACATTGAAAATCGAAGTGTATTAAAATTTTGTAAGAAAACTTATCAAGAGTGGTTTCAACCAGAGAGCATCTTTTCTATGTTTGGTGAATTGTCTACTGTTTTGTAAGTTTGGATCAGCTTCCAACATTTATCCTTGTGCTTTCAATGTTTGACATATCTCTGAGAGTTCCTTTAATGTGAAGTTTTGGCTGATATAATTCCTCTGGGTCATCTTTATCCTTTTGGTTTCCTCATTTATATCAATAAGTTCTCCTTCACCAAGTTCTTCCATCTGCATATATGAAGCTTCTTGGGCAGCTACTTCTTCTATAATTGCATTTATGTTTGATTCTAACTTCACTTCAGTGTTATTACTTCTTGTTTCTTTGCTGCACTTGCATCTTCATTGGCCAATTTCCTCTTTTTTTCTCAAATAGCCAAAGGTAAAGATGAATTTTATTTTTTTAATTTTTATTTTATACTGGCCAATTTCCCCTTTTGATTGTCTATTTTTGTAGACTGTCACAAGGGTTTATCATTGGGAGACAGAAGCCAACACACCTACATGATTTGCTGCTATGTGTCAACTAAAAACATAGACAGTGAGCCAATCACCAACAGGCTTTGAAAGAAGTGATATGATTGGTCACTGATTATGATGTGACTGTTATTTATGTAGTTATTTGTGGACTGAAAAGCTAATTGTAAAGTTTGTACTTTTATGCAATTACTCACAGTTAACATACCATGGTAAAACACAAAAACTTGAACAATAATTTTCATAGCAGTATTATTCGTAATAAACAAAAGTGGAAACAACCAGAATGCCCATCAGCTGATGAATAGATAGACAAAATAAGGTATCTTTACACAATGTAACATTATTTGGCAATAAAAGTAATGTACTCTGACACATGATGCTACATGGATGAATACTAGAAAATATGTTAAGGGAATTGAGCCAGTCACAAAGGGACATATGTGATTCTATTTATATGAAATGTCCACAGAAAGCAAATATTTAGAGATAGAAAATAGATTAATAATTACCTATGTTTGAGAAGTTTGGAGGAAATAAGGAGTGACTGCTAACAGATAGAGAGTTTCTTTTTGGAATGATGAAATTATTCTAAAACTAGATTGTGGGGAGGGTTGTACAGCTTTACAAACATATTAAAAACTAATCATACACTTCAAATGAATAAATTTTATGGTATGTGAGTTATATCTCAATAAAGCTACACACACTGCCTAACAGAAATTTGTGCATATAAAAACTGTGGGAAGTAAGGAACACCTGTATTAATAATGGTCTTGGATTGTTAACTAGTAAGATACATAGTCGAGAGGTTACTTAAAGGAGGTAATCTAACCTCTCTTTAAAAACTGAAGTGCTGTGCTTTGTTCTAATTATTAATGGAAGCTAATATTATATAGTAACTATATTTACATACTATGCATCTAAAAATGATGCATAGTAAGTGTTCAGTAACTAGTTGTTATCAGTCTTTATATTATCTAAAATATTTATTCATTAAATATTTTTTTTACCAAGTGTGCTTGTAAGGAACAAAAATAGCAGAGAAAGTAAATATTACTTTGTAGACGGCTAATATAAGAATTTTAATTTTACCTTGAAACTTAAAAAAAAACATTCAGCAAGCACTTTTTTGTTGTTGAAATGACCTTTGCAAAAGGAAATTATTTGGATTGTATAAGGAAGTTTAGGAATGTGGTGGGAAAACAAGACTCATGAAACTAAGAAGGGATAGAATATCCTAGGCATAAGGTACTGGAAGTTTTTGTAAGAGACTGTATGTCTATGTGGGTTTGGATTTCGTGGTAAAGGAGAGGAAGAGTAAACATAAAGAATGAGTCAGAAGAAATAATACAGGTTGAAAGTTTTGGTTGTGGAGCTGAAGCAAGTAGAATTTGAAATGGTTAGTTCTTCACTTGTAGTTTCAACCATAGCAACCAGAATTAAGAATTGAAAAAAAATCATTGTTTCACTACCTTGCTTTTAGGAAGACATGTATGGCAATCCATTTATATCTAAAGAGTATGATTCTTTACACCTAATACATGGCCTGTTATAAACCCTGGTATAGAAATATCAGTTCATTTTTACTTGGTATTCCTTAGCTTGACTCTTAGGAAAAAAGGAACTTAGACACAGGGAAAGTTAGTATTCTTTTGAATACCATAAAAATATATTATTCAGTTAGACGTCCTTCAACATTTTTCATTTTTTTCTTAACAGAGTATCAGATAACAGACTACAGTGTGAAAAGTTGGCATTCATTTCCTTTGAAGGGTCTTTGGCTTTATCACAAGTATTCCATTGTTCAGTTTGTATAAAAATCTTTGAAATCCTTAACTGGCTATTTAATGACTTTCTTCATCTTAATATTTAGCCACAAAGAATGATACTTACCTCATCTGCTAAAAGAAATTATAGATGAATTCCTAGGTGAACAATACTGAGCATTTTATATCAGCAATATACTTTTTTTGTACTTGGAAGACCATGGAGATTAAATTCCTTATGACAATAATTTTTTAAATGAAACTTACCCTATAATAAAACTTGCTACTGACTAAAATAAAATGACTTTATTTCTCAAATATTAAAAGTTCAATGAGAGACAGTTGAAGAGACTATTAGAAGGATGAGTGATGAAAGTAATTTACTTCAAAACAGAATTTACTTTTATCCTTTTTTTCTCAAAATGAAAAGAAAACTACCTCCAATTCCACTTTAAAAACTAAAACATAAGAGAAAAAAAGTACATGTCAGGCAGGGAAGACATTTCAGTTACATAGTTTGTGTCTATAAGGAGACTACATTTTATTTTATTCTTTCTGTTTCTGTTTATTGATAAATTTTTGCATTACAAATTTAACAGTATCAAATTCTTGAAGTAAGTTATTTTTTTAAATGTCTTTGTTCTAATTATCATTGTTGCATAACAAAATACCCCAAAACTCACTGACTTAAAACAACACAATCATTTATTTTTTCTTATGAATACACAATTTGGTCAGGGCTTGGTGGGGACAACTCTTTTCTATTCTATATGGCATTAGCTAGGGCATCTCCACAGGAACTGGAGAATCCTTTTCCAAGTTGGATCACAAATATGCTAGCAAGCTGATGGTGGCTTTCAGTTCTGTTCTGTGTAGCTCTCGCAGCAGAGGAGCTTTGACTTCTTCACACTGTAGTCTCTAGGTTCCAAGGAAAAGCATCTCAAGACACAACAAGTGGAAACTGTAGATTTCTTAAGGCTTAAGCCCACAAAATGACAAACTATCACTACAGCTGTATTCTGCTGATCAAGCAACCACAGAATTCAAATTCAAGGAGAGCAGACATAGACACTCCCTTCTTTGGCAGAGTTTCAAAGAATTTTATAGCTATGTTTCAAAACCACCACAGGAAAACAATATACAGGGAAAAATAGAACCTGCCCATGAGGTGAGCTCTTACAGTTTATTGTCCCAAAGAAAATATTTTATATCTTATCTTAAAAGCATATATCCAGAGTTTAGCTGAGCTACTCCATGGTATCGCTGCCTTGGCATCCAATTTATTTGGCCAAGTAGTTTGCAGGGACCTTACACTGACAATAGCCTCTCATGCAAGCACACACCCTAGATAGCAGCCTGCAGAGTCACAGGCAAATAAAAAGTCTTAGTGTGGGCTTCCCTGGTGGTGCAGTGGTTGAGAGTCCGCCTGTCGATGCAGGGGACACGGGTTCGTGCCCCGGTCTGGGAAGATCCCACATGCCGTGGAGCGGCTGGGTCCGTGCGCCATGGCTGCTGAGCCTGCGCATCCGGAGCCTGTGCTCCACAACGAGAGAGGCCACAGCAGTGAGAAGCCCGCGTAACGCAAAATAAAAAAAGAAAAAAAATAGTCTTAGTGTGTCTTATATGCCCCTTAGATATGAATCCCATGGGGATCACCAAAATCCTTCTCTTTTGGTTTGAATTGACCAATCCAGCCCTAACCCAGGATTACCAAAGCACTCCACCCATGGACCCTAATAAAGACATATGCCCCAGGTCCTGCCTCTCTCTCTCTGCACTCTGCCTTGATGTCCCCATGTGGTTCTTTGAGGCATGACATTTACTTATTCCAGGACCTGTAAGTAATAAACTTATCTAATTCAATTTCTCCTCTGGTCTTTCACTGAACCTCAGTTCACCATTGGCACCCACTTTATAAATGTGAATTTAACAACCACGATTATAAGCTAGTCTATTTTAATCTAATTTACTATTACTTTGTAGTGAAGTATCTTATTTCCAAGTGTGAATAATCTCAAAATATGCAGATACCAATATACAATCAAATACTATAATATTATAATCTCTAATGGTTAAAGTAATAAATTGATTCAAGTCAATGTAAAATTTAAGTATGACACTTTTGTAATGAGGATCTGTTTATACAGCAGGAGTAGGTGGCACAATTTAGGAGTGCCCAAGGTATAGACTGCCTAAAATATAGTATTCTGTCCCAGACTCTGAACATCCTACTGTTAGAGTCATTTGGTTCATTTCAGTATCTCCAGAAATCTCTGAAAAAGTGTAGATGTCAACTGGAAGTGTATGACTTAGCTTTCTAACAAGCAAGTTCTCATATGGAAGATATATTTAGACATTGGACATAAGATTGGTCAAAATTTAATAGGAGGAAAGAGATACATAAAATGTTGGCATACTGCCCAAGGATAGCTGAATACAGCAGGGAAGGCTGTATAACATATTTACGGTGACCATTTTATTTATCACCCAACTGGGATACTCTTGAGTGCCAACAAGGATACTAACTAGTTGAGATGCTGGAGCAAAAGGCTCTAATTAGGATCTGTTTAATCCCCGGCAAAAAGATATTTATGGTTTTACTAAACACAGTGCTTTAGTGCACAAGCTTTGGAAGCAGAGAGAAGTGAATTCAAGCCATGGTTTTGCTACTTAAGAGTTATGTGAACCTTAGCAAGGTATTTAGTCATTCACATCTTCATTTCTCTTATCTCTAAAATGGGATAAAATTACCTATCTGAATGATTTGTTATAAAGATTAAATAATAGAAGTTAACTTAGTACATGGTAAATATTCAATAAATGATGTTATTTATTAATGCTTTTTTTTCTGATGCTGTTGTTATTGATATTGGTGATATTGTTGCTAGTGTTATTGAGATGTCAAGGTACACAAAGATATGTTCTTATCTTCAAATAGTTAACAATATGTATTATTCGGGGATGCAAAATTAGCATGCTGAAAATTATCAAGTGCTGTAGATTTAGTAGTTATCTGATTTTTTATTCTGCTGAAGTTTAGTTGAGGCTGTGTTCTCATAATGAGAAACAATAGATTCAGTGGAAACTATTTTGGTTCTACTCTTGCTGATTTGTGAGGCTTTCATCTGGGGAGTCAGATTACATATAATTCAGAACAAGTTGAGGGAGCTGCAATAAATAACAACTTTCTCCCAGCCTGAGAGTTAAGAAATATAACAAAGGAATAAGATATACCGTGGTCAAAATCCACCTTTATTGGATACTTTCTAATTTTGAACCTCAATATCACATAGACTTTGCTACCATTTCCCAGACAATGCTCATCTCCTATAGGCTTCCCCATATGGACAATATGCCCCATAAGACTTACCAAATGGAGGGGTAGAGGAGAAATGCACTCTGAAGATAAATCTCCTCCAAAAATAAGAGAAGAGGAAGGGGCCAGGCTATGCAGGCCGTGTTTTTCCTTACAAACTCACTAATCAGATAAGTCCCTTTATCTTCTTAGAGGATGAATAGGGGTAAAATTAGGCCAGAGATGACATATGTGTTTCATTCTATATGGAAGAATGCATCAGGAGTAGGGAAAATGTGTTTCTGTCCAAGAATTAGTTTCAAATCTTTTCATGAACCTATATTGCAGAACACACCTAGTTTTTATATGTAAATAATATAAAATATAATCACAAATTTAACAGTAATATATCACCTTTGCAATGAGTTTCTTTATGCACATTCTTATTTCTTTATGATTATTTCCAAGATATAGAATTTCTAGACACCTTTTTAATGTTTTGATATAAATTACCTGCTTGTAACAGGATACATTTTTAATGTTTTGGTTTACTCATTCTTGATGTGTGGGAACCCATCTCTCTATCACTCTCTTTCTCTTTCTTAAATTAGTTATGAAGCTAACAAGCTAAGTTTTTACTGTCTTTATTTTTCCCATGGGGTATACTTAAGCCATATTTAGCCATTTGTGCTATTCTTATCATAAGTGTAGGACAAACATCTCTCCACAATTGATCTTTAATATTAACCTGAAGAAATGGATAATTTAACAGTAGATATGATCTGCATCTGTTTCATAATTAAATTTTATGTATTCCCTAAGGAAGGTAATTTTTCTTTTAACCTGATAACTAACTACTGGTTTGTACAATACTTACTATTAACTTAATTAAACTTTTTCTTCTCTGGGTAGAGAATATCTGTGAATTAAAGACTATATCATTCATTCACTAATTCATATGTGTATTTAATTAATATTTAACAAATGTTGACTATGTGTGCTAGAGCAGGAGACATATTAGTGAATGAGAAAAATACAGTTCGTGATATCACAAAGCCATATCAACAAATTTAATAATGATCTCAGGGAATTCCCTGGCAGTCCAGTCATTAGCACTCTGCGCTTCCACTGCAGGGGCCTGGGTTTGATCCCTGGTCAGAGAACTAAGATCCTGCAAGCCATAGGGCCAAATAATAATAATAATAATAATCTCGGGTAGGACTTTTTGCTAACTAAAATTACTCTTAACTAAAATTACTCTTAAAGTAACCTAAAATTATTTTAGAACAATAGTAAGTATTTTAAAATATTGATATGAATATTTAATTTCTTAAAGTTATTTAATAGGCTGATAGCTTGATAGCTCTATATAAATTACAGACTCACTATTGGAAGCATTACCTGAAGACTGGCCAAATCTAAACCTGGGGATCTTTGACAAATAAATCGATGACTGTATATTCTGGGGACTAAAGAAAGTTATTGATCTCATGTGGTGCTATCTTTCATTAGTGATTCTTGTGCATAGGTTATTCATTAAAATAAAAGTGAGTTTTCTCATGGACTTAATCCAATTAGTTGATAGGAGTCCTTGAAGTCAAAAGGATTCTTTATTTTGTAAGTTTTTATTTATGAGACTGCAACTTTTTTTAAAAAAACAATCATTTGATTCATTTTAAATTAATTCTATTTGTAATTCTGTATGTGTATGTGTGTGAGTAACCTCAGACATTTAACGTTGGACTCTATATAAAACACCTTAGATAAAATGTTACCCTAAAAGTATTGAGGTCTTCAAAGCCCATGTCCTTGGAACTCACAGTTTATCATAAAATGGTTCTGGATATAAATTATGTGCCACGAGATTCCTAATTAGAAAATATATTTTCAACTTTTTTGACCTGACAGCTCATTTTTTGTTTCTTAATTCAAGGTGATAACAGTGGTCTTCTGTTTGATGATTGTCTCCATTTTAGTACTTTTGAAATACTTTTTATGTTTGCAATTTTCTACAATGCTGAATTATATGTTGAGAATTATGTATCACACATATTTTTTGTTTCCTTTATTTTGGGGGTTTTGATTGTTTTTTGTTTTTCTTTTTGGTTTGTTTGATATTTGGTCAAACTCTAGAATATAGCTCTCAAAGTATTAGCGGTGATGGGAATTTTTCTTAGTGATACAAAGTGTCCAGTAGACCCTTCTATTCCACCATGGTATGCACTTCCCCAGGCAGGGGTTAGATCTGAATGGCCGTGATAAAAATTGGATGTGATTAAGAGTAAATAAATATGACCTGTGCAGTTCATAAAGACTGCAATATGATTAAATAGATGCATATTTTTTTCACATCAATCAAAATCAATTAGCCAACCATCCATGTCTATCCATACTACATTCATTGACCTATATTTTAAGTACTAAACATGGTGTTTAAAATAATAAATGATCCAGAATCTTCCTTACTTGCTCCTCTCCTGCTTCCCTTCACTGGAATTAACTAGCTTCCTGTCTCCACCTCCTGGTTTCAGTCATATTCATACTTCTTTGGATATTTTGTTTGTTTTGTTTTTAAACTGATAATTTTGGTATCTAAATCTTGTTCCTTTACAATAATTCATTTTCATTTACTTCACTAGTTTTATCTGGCATAAACTATCTTGGGCAATTTACCTTCTCTAGGCAGTTCCTCATAAACCGATACTGGCCCTAGTCCATAGTCAGTGTTCTGGCTGGTCTTCTCATTCCTCCTTACAAGGAGAGGAAAGAGGTGACTATACACAATTTTTAAAATTAATTTATCTTCATAATGTTTCCAGACAAAATGAATGAGTTTGACCAGAATTTCCATCATGTCTAATTTGGTTACATCCATGTACCAACTTTATGCTTCATGCTTAAGCATTCAAGCACCTGACTTGAGTATTGAATGATGCCTTACTAACTTCTGGATGATTTTGTTTATTGACACAACATACAGAAAATTTACTGAATTTTTAATTCATTCAAATAATTTCAATATAGATACTCCTGAGTGATACATTCAAATGCAGATATTCTTGGAATTTCTATGTACAGAATTACAACACCTGCAAGTAAGATTTGCCTCTATTCCTTTGCCCTTCTTTCTCTCTCCCTTTCTCTCTCTCTCCCTCTTGCCTTTCCACTCCCTTTCTATCTATCTATCTACATATATATATATATATATATATATATATATATATATATTCATTTGACAGTAAGTTGCCAACATCATGCCTCTTTACCCCTAAATACTTTAGTGTTTATTTCTTAACAATAAGAACATTCCCTTTATAACCATAGTAAAATTATAAAAATCAGAAAATTTTAACACTGTATAATACCACTATACAATTAAGAGACCTTTATTGTTATTTTGTTCTGGTCCTACCTAATCTAAAATCATATATTTCCTTGAGTTATGGTGTTCCTTCAGTTTTCTTTACTCTGAAAAAAAGTTTCTTGGCCTTTTTTGTCTCTTTTGACATCAGCATTTTTGGAGAAAAGAGGTTAAATGTATTTTTATTGAGGTAGAGCTGATTTATAATATATTAATTTTAGGTGTACAACATAGTGATTCAAATTTTGTATATATTATGCTCCATTTAAAGTTATTATAAAATATTGTTTATATTCCCTGTGCTGTGCAATATATTTTTGTAACTTATTTATTTTATACATACCAGTTTTTCTTTGTGGTAAGTTGTTTTATTTTTTATTACCATGATAATAATGGACTCATAAAATGAGTGAGAATGTATTTTTCCTTTAATTTCTGTAAAATTTTGTATAAAATTGATTTTATTTCTTCTTCAAAGTAGTTGTAGAAACCGCTATTGACAATATAGTGCTTGGAGTTTTCCATGTGTCAAGGTTTGTAACTATGAATCCTTCTCTTTTTGGTTAGATATACAGTAAGGCTTTTCAGGTTTTGTACCTACTTTTGTATGAACTTTACTAGTTTATGTCTTTCAAGGAGTGTATGCATATAATATACTAGTTAAATATTTAAGTCTTTCACACTATTCTTTTATTATCCCTTTAATACCTGAAGTGTCTGTAGTCAAATCTCTTTTTACATGATTTTGTTAACATATATCTTCTTTTCTCCTGATCATTCTGGCTAGAGGATAATTAATTTCATTGACCTTTTTAAAAACTTAAATTTTTACATCATTTATATTTACCCAATTATGATTTTTGATTTGTCTGTTTCTCTATCCAGTTCTATTAGTTTTTGTTGGATGTATTTTGAAGATTTTTCATTAGGTGAATGCTCATTTAGGTTTTTAAAATTTCCTCTTGATGAATTGAGATATTAATAGCTATGGATTTTTCCTTTTTGCTTTAGAATCTATGTCACCTGATATTAATATACCCACTCTAGTTTTCTTTACATTTGTGTCTGAATGATGTATATTATCTAATATTTTCTTCTGACGTGTTTTTATATACACGGTTTGGGATTTATTTGTTTGTTTGTTTCTTGTAGACACTGTTTTGTTGTTGTTGTATGGCTTTTGTATCCAAAATGACAGTCTTTTCTTTCTTGGTGGAGAGGGGGTTGTCCATTTACATTTGTTGCAATAATCGATATTATCAGTCCTAGTTGAGCATCATGCTTTGTGTTTACTATTTTTCCATCTTTCCTTTTATTGTTATTATATTTCCCTTGCTTTTTGATTAAATAAGAATTTTATGATTTTATTTTAGCTACATCATTGGATATATGATATTTCTCAGTTGTTTTGGTATTTCTTGATTGCTCTCAGTAATATAACAATAATACATAGAATCAATAAAATATCAGAAAATGAAATTAAGAAAATACTTTTTACAACAACACGAAAAGACTACAATGTTTAGGAATACCTTTACCCAAGGAAACGTAAAAACAAAAACACTTGTAATTCAATAATTAAAAGACAAATAGCACAATTTAAAAGGACAAAAGATTTGAATAGGTAATCTCCAAATAATATATATGATTGGCAAATAGGCACATGCAAAGATGTTCAAAATCATTACTTACTAGGGAAATGTAAATCAAAACCACAATGGGATACCACTTTTTTATCTACTCTGATGGCTAATTATAAGAAATCAAACAATAATAAACTTAGCAAGGATGTGGAGAAATTGGAAACCTTATTTATTTCTGTTAGGAATGTAAAATAATTGAATGAATCCTTTTAGAAAACAGTCTGGCAGCTCCTCAAAAAGTTAAACATAAGCATTGACATATATACACTACCAAATGTAAAATAGCTAGTGGGAAGCAATTGCATAGCACATGGAGATCAGCTCAGTGCCTTGTGACCACCTAGAGGGGTGGGATAGGGAGGGTGGGAGGGAGATGCAAGAGGGAGGGGATATGGGGATATATGTATACATATAGCTGATTCACTTTGTTATACAGCAGAAACTAACACAACATTGTAAAGCAATTATACTCCAATAAAGATGTTAAAAAAAAGTTAAACATAGAGTTATCATATTATTCAGCAATTCTTCTTCTTGATATATACCAACAAAGTTGAAAACATGCATCTCCACAATAATTTGTACATGAGTATTCATAGCATCATTATTCATGATAATCAAGCTGTTAAAATAACCTAAATATCCACCAATTGATAGATGAAGAAACACAAATAGTAGGATATTTTCAGCCATAAAAATGAAGTGCTGATACCATGCTGCAACATGAATGAAACTTAACATTATGATAAGTGACATAATTCAGACATAAAATACCACATAATGTATTATATTTATATGAAACCTCCAGGATATGCAAATCTATAGAGATAGAAATTACATTAGTGATTGCTAGGAGTTGGGGAATGGGACAAATGAGGATTGATGGCCATGAGTATGTTTTTTTCCCCCCAGGGTGAAGAAAATGTTCTGAAATTAGAAAGTGGGGATAGTTAACAATCTAGTGACCATACAAAAAACAATGAATTTTACACTTTAAAATGTGAATTTTGTGATATGAATTATATCTCAATTAAAAAGTAAGATAGTGGAAAATTCAGAGATTACTTCATTGAAAATTTTCTTTAAATTTTTTTCTGGAATACTTTTCCTTTTATCATATCTAAACTGTCACACATGTGATAAATTACTGTTTTTCAAAGTGAAAGTTATCTAAATTAAATTAATTTTTTCATGTGTATGTGTATACCTGTAACACCTCTCCATTTCTGCAGTCAGCATCTGATGTAGGGTCACCATCATCATACTTATTAATTTTACAAAGCAAGGGATAAATTTCATAGTGAGATACTTTTAATGGGCTTTTATTTTTTAATAATATCTTAATAATGTTTGTATTGTAATTATTTCATTTTCAATATGGAAAGAAGGGTAAAAATAGTATGTAGAACCATAAATAAACCAAACTAACCACAATAAGTTTTGATATGAAATCATTATGTTAAACGTATTTATATGTGTGAACTATGATATGAAAAATCTCATATAAGGGTAATATTCTTAGGTAAGAAATCTAGTTGCTAAAATAATTTTAAAAATTTGTGTATCTTAAAAATCAGCCTAAATGTTATAAAAATTAACAAATTTCTTGCAATAATACTATAAAAACTCTCTCCAATTGTGTATTTTATGGAAACATTAGTTAAGGTGGTTCTTAATATATATATATATATATATATATATATATATATATATATATATATATATATATATATCATAGGGTTGCTGTGATAATTAAATGACTAGAAGTAGGATACTACCTTAACAAATATTAGTGTGAAATAAAATTCATATTTTATGGCCAGATAAGAAAAATTTAGACATAAAATTTTTCTCTGCCCTTTGGCCTCCTCTCTTCCCTCTACTATGCATTGTGTATCTGCATTATGCATCGACCAAACCTCCTGCATTGGCAGAAATACCTGCTCAACCATAAATAGGAACATTGTCATAGCACCAACAAGACAACTCCTTAAAAGATAACATTCCTTTTCTTTTTAAAAAAATTTATTGAAATATAGTTGATTTACAATGTTGTGTTAGTTTCAGGTGTACAGCAAAGTGATTCAGTTATACATATGTATACAGATACTTTTTTAGAATTCTTTTCCATTGTAGGTTATTGCAAGATATTCAGTATAGTTCCCTCTGCTCTACAGTAGGTCCTTTTTGGTTATCTATTTTATATATAGTAATAGCCTGTATATTTTAATCTCAAACTCTTAATTTGGGATAACATTCCTTCTTGATCTTGTAAAGGATTATGATGACCTACCACTTTGTACTTGCAGATCTGAATTGTATAAACTGTCAATAATACCTCATTTAATGTACATCTCTCTGTCTCAAAAAAAAAAAAACTTGTATAGCTGTGCTTTGACTACAAATGAGTGGAACAGTTTTGGAGATTTCTGAGATGCTGTTCCCAGGTGACAATCTCAATTTGGCTTGAATAAAATTTTCCATTTCTTTCCTGGATCAACTGATTAATTTTTCTGTTGACATTAGTTATTATCTTCCCAAAAGCATGTGAGCTTCTGAAAGCAGAGATTTTGAATATTTGATTCACTACCTTTTCTCTAGCATCTAGAAAAGTGCATAGCATATGAAATATAGTCAATAAATAATCATTGAAAGAATGATTTTGAGTGAATGAAGGCGCCAGAGGAAATGGTTTTAACCTACTCTTTATCACCAAAACTTGTGAAGCTCTTTTAAGAATTCTTAATGTAAATTGAGTTTTTCAGTACAGCTCTTAGTAGATTTGTATCCCTAAAATCAAAGCTAGAATGACTCACTAACTTTACTTGGTCCTGACAGTTAAAGGAACCAAGTTACTGTGGTCAAAAATGAAACATTTTCAAGAGTGACTTTTAACAATTAGAAAACACAATGTGGAGCAATTTTCTCTGACACTTTCCAGGTTGTAACTCTGGTGTGATTAAAAGGTGGCTTTGCCTGCATTGTCAAACTAGCCACCTTCTATAGTGATAGCTTTACTAAAAACATTCTCAAATATAATCACCCTTCTTCTTTCATCCATTCCAACTAGGGATTATATGTTTTACAAAAGATAGCATTACTAGCCCTATGTCTGCTTCTGCCACTGATGATTTTCACCGTGCTGCTCAATATCTTGAGGGAGTAAGATTTGGTAGTAGGTTAGTAATTTAACATCAACAGAATAGAAATATTAAGCTGTTGTCCTTTGAGCAGTGACAAGTGTGACAGTAAATGTCAAAGATAAGTATGTCAATTGGCAATTGTATTGCTTTTAGTTTTAATATGAAGCGTAAATCTGCCCAATGGAGAAACACCCACAGTGCACAATAAGTGAATTTTGACAGAACAAATTGGTTTTCTCTCCATCATTGATGCTGTATTATCTTAAAAAAAATAAAAAAATAAAAAAGCAACATGGTTGCTCAGAAAAGTATCAGAGTCTGTCTAAAATCTGAGGAGCTTGAGGCTACAACATAATAAAAGAGAGATTACACTCTTGTGTTCCTGATCAAAGGTGCCTGCTCAGTTGACTACTTCTTTATCATCACCTGATATCACATCTTTGATCCATGTCTAATGCTCTCAACAAGCTACAACAAAGCCTTTCAGTTTTAGAATACGCTTTTTAAAATTTCTGTGCAGTTTTATTTTAACAATGTATCAAATGTCATATCAGATAATCTAGCAGGGTATCTTGCACATAGTAGGCATTTGGAAGCAGCAGGATATCATGGTAAAGGGCAGTGAACTAAGACACAGCTCTGTTACAAATTGTTGTATGCTCCTGGACAAGATATTCTGTCACCTCAATGAGCATTTGTTCCTAATTTGTAACATGGATCTGATATTTTCTTTACAGGATTGATGTAAGTGGCAAGTGAGATAATTTATTAGAATGTCCTTTGAGGAATTTAAGAAATATGCAATAGTAAGTAGGAAGTGCTTATTACTATAAAGTTAATTTGATTTACTTTCCAATTCTGAAAATGAACTTTTTGAAATAATTGAGATATTTCTCATTTAAAATGTATATATATATATATGTATATATATATATATATATAATAAGTTAAATATCTTTATTCAGATATTTCATATTACTATATGGAAAAAAATCTAGACTTAAGAAACTTGTAAAAATATCACAGAGGTTTCTTATCCCCTTACTTAATTTCCACTAATGTTAATATCTTACATAACCATAGTATACTTATGTGAAATAAAATTCATATTTTACAGCAAGATAAGAAAAATGTAAACATAAATTTTTTTCTCTTCCCTTTGGTCCCCTCTTTCCCCTCTACTGTGCATTGTGTATCTGCATTATTCATCGACCAAACCTCCCCATCGGCAGAATTACCTGTTCGACTATGAAGAGCAACATTCTCTTAGCACCAATAAGACAACTCCTTAAAGATAACATTCCTTCTTGATTTTGTAAGGGGCCATGATGATACTTAGACACATTATTTAATATAGAGCTGCCTGTCTGAAAAAGCTTATATTACTGTGTTTTGACTTCTAACAGGCAAAACCGTTCTTGGAGCTTTCTTAGACGCAGTTCCCAGGTTATAATCCTCAATTTGGCTCAAATAAAAAATTCCATTTCTTTTTTAGATTGACTGATTAATTTTTCATCGGCACTTATTAAACGCAGGAAATTAAATTTAGTACAATACTGTTAACTAATCTACAGAATTTATTTTATGAGTTTTCTCCCTAATACCCTTTATCTGGTCCAGGATCCAACACAGGATCCCACAGTTCATATCTGTTTAGTACTTATATCTATTTAGTCTCCTCCAATCTAGATCAGTCCCTTGGTTTTTCTTTGCCTTTTATAACTTTTGAAGAGTATTGATGTGCTATATTTTAGAATGCCCTTTTATATTGGGTATGTCCGGATTTTTTTCAATGATTAGTCTGAGTTATTTTTAGTAAGAATGTTACAGTCATCACAGCTAAATTGTTCTGATTTCTTTTCTTTTTTTTCATTGTAATATTGGAAGCAGTGATTTTCCCAGCCACATTCTCAGGTGGAAACTGCAAGCACATGCATTTTTTTTCACTGTAGTTTGTGCTCTCTCTTTACAGATAACTCTGTGTGTGTGTGTGTGTGTGTGTTTAATTTTTAGAATTAAAGTGGGTTTCTCTGTCTTCAAGTTATAATGAGGGTATAAACTTTTTGTTGATTTTTAAAATTTATTTATTTATTTATTTTTACATCTTTATTGGAGTATAATTGTTTTACAGCTTTACAATGGTGTGTTAGTTTCTGCTTTATAAAAAAGTGAATCAGTTATACATATACATATGTTCACATATCTCTTCCCTCTTGTGTCTCCCTCCCTCCCACCCTCCATGTGTTGATTTATTTTTATTTTACCCTTCTTGCTGTTTTTTTTTTTTTTTTTTTATGTTACACGGACCTCTCACTGTTGTGGCCTCTTCCATTGCGGAGCACAGGCTCAGCGGTCAGGGCTCACAGGCCCAGCCGCTCCATGGCATGTGGAATCCTCCTGGACTGGGGCACGAATCTGTGTCCCATGCATCGGCAGGCAGACTCTCAACCACTGCGCCATCAGGGAAGCCCGACCTTCTTGCTGTTCTTTATGGCTGTAATTGATATCATTCTCTTCAGCACCTGGAAGTCTACTTTCTATGTATATTTATGTTACTATCTCTTCACACTAACAAACTCTCATTTATTAATCTTTTAAAGGGAAGTGTGTGTTTTTTCAGGTAACGTATGTGTTAAGAAGTGCTATGGGATAAAAACTAATATGCAAAATGTGTTAAAATTTGTATCCCCACAATCATAGTGTCTCGTGGGTACTGAGAATATTTGCAAGTGTTGAGTTATATTCTCAATGTAAATTTAGAAAGTTGAATGCTGTTGTTCCACTAACAGAAGATCATTCAGGTTGTATGATGAACTTGATGTTCATTCTATTATATTCTCTGCTGTGCAGAGAAAAATCTTGTCCTGATTCATTCTAGTGTAATTATAGTCTATAACTACCATTCAATGTTTTTAATTTAAAATTATCTATAATAATTTTGCATGTTGGTGTATATGTACCAAAACTTGTAGAACAGTAAGTTTCCTAATGGGGATCTTTGGAAATGCTCTGAATTCCAAATATTCATTTCCTGTCATTGAGTATCACCAAGATTTAATGCATCAAAAAATAAAATTAAATATTTAAATGCAATTATCCAAGTTTATTTTCCTCCCCCATTTTTCTATGACACAGTAGAACAAGAGTCCTAGTTGTAGCTGCATATTAGGGACTACCTAATAAGGTCATATTTGAATGTCCTAGCATTTGGGACATATATCTTTAGGCTTGGTTTATATTAAGAGAAAAAAAAAGAAACAAAAAAAATAAAACAGGACAAATTATGCATTCAGAGACATATTTCTTATTATTAATATTATTGGATCTACTCATCCATATGAAATACAGACTATAAAAATCTGAAACATTGCTCAAACTGATGACAGTTATTAAGCTGGTTTGTATGTTGAAATGAGCAATTTAAAAAATGTGTAGAATAATTGACAAGCTGCACAGCTTTTCTCATAGTAAAGTTTTGCCATGTAAAGGTGAAAACTCTTTTGACAAAAACAGGCCTTCAAACTTTTTATTAAGTAACACTTGAGTTCAAAGGCAGCTATTTTTATGTGTGAAAATGAGTTTGGTGGCCTCAGTCCAGGTTCTAGCAAATATTTGTCCATTCAAAAATAATTTTCTTTGTACATTTGTGTAATTATTGGAGAATATTCTGTACTTATCTTATGATGCATTTTGGGAAATCTAGACTTTTGCTCCTCAGGGAAAGGAAAGCAGCAACTCTCTTTCTTTGCTTGCATAGCAGAATTTTTGTAAAGTGCTTCACTTTCCAGCTCCTGTCTTCAGCAGGACAGCATTTTCCAAGTTAGAGTTTCCTAGAAAAATTTTAGGAGATAATAAAAAGTGTGTTTTGATACTGGAGCTAGTGCAATAAGATAAGAAAGTAAATAGAAGGTATTCAGATGGAAAATGAAGGTGTAAAATGTCATTTACAGATTATACAATTGCATATGTAAAAAAACCCAAATAATATATTTTTAAAACTCCTGAAACTAATAAGTAAGTATAGCAATGTTGTGAGATTCAAGGTTAATATATGAATATTACTTGCCTTCCTATACTAGCAATGAACAGTTGAAATTTCAAAAGAAACAGTGCTATTTACAAAACACCAAAAAAATGAAATGCATAGATATAAATCTAATAAAATATGTACAGAATCTGTGGGGAAAGCTAAATAACTGTGAAAGAAATTAAAGAATATCTAAATAAGTGGAAAAAATGCAAATAAGTGGAAAAAAAACAAAATGCAATTTTTAAAATAGGGAAAAATCTATGTATTTACTTCAACAAATAAGATAAACATATGAAAAGATGCTAAACATAATTTATCATTAAGGAAATGCAAATTGAACAACAATAGGATACTACTACATACCTCTTAGAATGGCTATAATTATTGCTAGTAAGGATGTGGAGTACAAAGAACTCTTATTGCTTGCTGGTAGGAAGGTAAAGAGGTATAGCCCTTTTGGAATACAGTTTAGTAGTATCTTACAAAGCTAAACATAATACTATCATGTGATCCAGGAATTATGTTTCTGGGTATTTATCGCAATGAGTTAAAAACTTATGTCCACAGAAAATTATGAATGCAGATATATATGGTAGCTACAGTCATAGTCCACAAAAACTGGAAGTCCCCAATAAGTCCTCTGATGAATGGATAAAGAAATAATGGTACATCCATACAATGGAATATTGCTCAATGATTAAAACAAATAAGCTACCAAGCACCCTCCTCAATGCCCTCCCCAATTAATGTATCTTTAATGTACATTGACAAGAGAAAGAAGCTACTCTAAACAAGCTAGATATTACATGATTCCAATTATATGATATTCTGGAAAAGTTCAAAATATAAAGATGTTAAAAAGATCAGTGAGGATTTTCAGTTTCTGACCTAGAAAGTATGGAGCTAGGAAGTCACCCCTCCTAACCAAACACACACACACACACACACACACAAAACGCTGAACAAATGGAAAATCAACAACTCTGCCTAGGTCAATCAGAGAACTGAGGTCATAGGGCAAATCACTTGTCCTCAAAATTAAAGAGACAGACAGAACAATACAGAGAAACACAACTTACCTGAACAGAAGTCCTGGAGCAGAAAATTCCATGAAAACTACTACTGAGATAGGAATGATTAAATGGTAACTGAAAAACTACTGGAGGATCAGTGTGGACAGTTTGAGAGTAAAAGTACCAGGGAGTGGGGAAGAAAAGTGAGTCCCCACACCTTCATGAGTTTTACCACCAGGACTCAACCAGGTTATTACATTGAAAGCTGAGAAAACTCCTCCTCTGCTTCCAGTGGAAGTAGGGAAGAAGAAGCCATTTTAAAATATGCCCAGAGAATTCTGTTCTTCTTAACAAGATATGCTCTTGAGAGAAACTATTTCACCAAAGCCTAACTCATCTTCAGAGAGGAATATACCCAACTCTAGCCCCCAATAGTCTTTCTATTTTACTTAAGGGGGAATAAACCAAGAAAAACTGAGAAGTGGGAGGAGATTCAAGATGGCGGAAGAGTAAGACATGGAGGTCACCTTCCTCCACACAAATACATCAGAAATACATCTACATGTGGAACAACTCCTACAGGACACCTACTGAACGCTGGAAGAAGAACTCAGGCCTGCCAAAAGGCAAGAAACTCCCCCACGTACCTGGGTAGGGTAAAACAAAAAAGAAAAAACAGAGACAAAAGAAAAGGGATGGGACCTGCACCAATGGGAGGGAGCTGTGAAGGAGGAAAGGTTTCTACACACTAGGAAGCCCCTTCGTGGGCGGACACTGCACATGGCAGAGGGGGGACGCTTTGGGGCTGTGGAGGAGAGAACAGCAACAGGGGTGCAGAGGGCAAAGCGGAGAGATTCCCGCACAGAGGATCAGTGCCAACCCACACTCACCAGCCCGAGAGGCTTGTCTGCTCACCCACTGGGATGGGCAGGGGCTGGGAACTGAGGCTCCAGCTTCGGACAGATCCCAGGGGGGAGGACTGGGGTTGGCTGCGTGAACACAGCCTGAAGGGGGCTAGTGCACCACGGTTAGCCGGGAGGGAGTCCGGGAAAAGGTCTGGAACTGCCGAAGAGGGAAGAGACTTTTTCTTGCCTCTTTGTTGCCTGGAGCGGGAGGAGAGGGGATTAAGAGTGCTGCTTAAAGGAACTCCAGAGATAGGCGCAAGCTGCGGCTATCAGCGTGGAACCCAGAGACGGGCATGAGACGCTAAGGCTGCTGCTGCTGCCACTGCCACTGCCACAAAGAAGCCTATGTGTGAGCACAGGTCACTATCCACACCTCCCCTCCCAGAAGCCTGCACAACCTGCCACTGCCAGTGTCCCCTGATTCAGGGAGAATTTCCCCAGGAGAACACACGGCGCACCTCAGGCTGGTGCAACGTCATGTTGGCCTCTACTGTTGCAAGCTCGCTCCAAACTCTGCACCCCTCCATCTCACCAGCCTGAGAGAGCCTGAGACCCAGAAGCCGCTGCTACTTTAACCCCGTCTTGCCTGAGCAAAGAAGAGATGCCCTCAGGAGGCCTATATGCAGAGGCAGGGCAAAATCCAAAGCTGAACCCTAGGAGCTGTGTGAACAAAGAAGAGAGAGGGAAATCTCACCCAGCAGCCTCAGGAGCAGCAGATTAAAACTCCACAGTCACATTGATGTACCCTGCATCGGTGGAATACCTGAATAGACAACGAATCATCCCAAATTGAGAAGGTGGATTTTGGGAGCAACGACATATATATTTTTTTCCTCTTTTTCCTCTTTTTGTGAGTGTGTATGTGTATACTTCTGTGTGTGATATTGTCTGTATAGCTTTGCTACTAACACTTGACCTAGGGTTCTGTCTGTCCTTTTTTTTTTTTTTTTTGGTATAGTTTTCAGTGTGTGTTATCATTGGTGGATTTGTTTTTTGGTTTGGTTGTTCTCTTCTTTCTTTCTTTTTAATTACTTAAAAATTTATTAATTATTTTTTGTTTTTTATATTAATAACTATTTTACTTTATTTTATTTTAGCATTTTCTTTCTTTCTTTCCTATTTTCTCACTTTTATTCTGAGCCAGGTGAATGATAGGCTCTTGGTGCTCCAGCCAGGTGTCAGGGCTGTGCCTCTGAGGTGGGAGAGCCAGGTTCAGGACACTGGTCCACAACAGACTTCCAACCTCCAAGTAATATCAAATGGCAAAAATCTCACAGAGATCTCCATCTCAATGCCAAGCCCCATCTCCACTCAATGACTAGCAAGCAACAGTGCTGCATACCCTATGCCAAACAACTAGCAAGACAGGAGTACAACACCACCCATTAGCAGAGAGGCTGCCTAAAATCATAACAAGGTCACAGACACCTCAAAACACACCAACAGACGTGGATCTGTCCACAAGAAAGGCAAGATACAGCCTCATCCACCAAAACACAGACACTAGTCCCCTCCATCAGGAATTCTACATAACCCACTGCACCAACCTTAGCCACTGGGGGCAGACATGAAAAACAACAGGAACTATGAACCTGCAGCCTGCAGAAAGGAGACCCGAAACACAGTAATTCAAGCAAAATGAGAAGACAGAGAAACACACAGCAGATGAAGGAGCAAAGTACAAACCCACCAGCCTTAACAAATGAAGAGAAAATAGGAAGTCTACCTGAAAGGGAATTTAGAATGATGAAAGAAAAGATGATCCAAAGTCTTGGAAATAGAATGGAGAAAAAACAAGAAACCTTTAACAAGGACCTAGAAGAACTAAAGAGCAAACAAGCAATCATGGACAACACAAAAAAATAAAATTAAAAATTCTCGAGAAGGGATCAATAGCAGAATAACTGAGGTAGAAGAACGGATAAGTGACCTGGAAGATAAAATAGTGGAAATGACTACCACAGAGCAGAATAAAGAAAAAAAGAATGAAAAGAATTGAGGAGAGATTCACAGACCTCTGGGAGAATATTAAATGCACCAACATTCGAATTATGGGGGTCCCAGAAGAAGAGTAAAAAAAAGGGAGTGAGAAAATATTTGAAGAACTTATAGTTGAAAATTTCCCTAACATGGTAAATGAAATAGTTAATCAAGTCCAGGAAGAACAGAGAGTCTGATACAGGGTAAATCCAAGGAGAAACACCAAAATACATATTAATCAAAATATTAAAAATTAAAAAGAAAGAAAAAAATATTAAAAGCAGAAAGGAAAAAAAAAAAACAACAAATAACATACAAGGGAATCCCCAGATGGTTAGCAGCTGAACTTACAGCAGAAACTCTGCAAGCCAGAAGGGAGTGGCAGGATATATTTGAAGTGATGAAAGGGAAAAACCTACAACCAAGATTACTCTAACCAGCAAAGATCTAATTCAGATTTAATGGAGAAATTAAAATATTTACAGACAAGCAAAAGCTAAGAGAATTCGGCACAGCAATACCAGCTTTATAACAAATGCTAAAGGAATTTCTCTAGGCAGGAAACACAAGAGAAGGAAAAGACCTACAATAACAAACCCAAAACAATTAAGAAAATGGTAATAAGAACATACATATCGATAATTACCTTAAATATAAATGAATTAAATGCTCCAAGCAAAACACAAGGACTGGATGAATGGATACGAAAACAAGATCTATATATATGCTGTCTACAAGAGACCCACTTCAGACGTAGGAACACATACAGACTGAAAGTGAGGGGATGGAAAAATATATTCCATGCAAATGGAAATCAAAAGAAAGCTGGAGTGGCAATTCTCACATCAGACAAAATAGACTTTAAAACAAAGGCTATTACAAGACACAAAGAAGGACACTACCTAATGATCAATGGATCAGTACAAGAAGAAGATATAACAATTCTAAATATTTATGCACCCAACATAGTAGCACATCAATACGTAAGGCAAATTCTAACAGCCATAAAAGCGGAAATAGACAGTAACACAATCATAGTAGGGGAGTTAATACCCCACTTTCACCAATGAACAGATCATCCAAAATTAAAATAAATAAGGAAACACAAGCTTTAAATGATACCTTAAACAAGATGGACTTAATTGATATTTATAGGACATTCTTTCCAAAAACAACAGAATACACTTTCTTCTCAAGTGCTCATGGAACATTCTCCAGGACAGATCATATCTTGGGTAACAAATAAAGCCTTGGTAAATTTAAGAAAATCGAAATTGTATCAAGTATCTTTTCACACCACAAGGCTATGAAACTAGATATGAATTACACGAAAAAAAATCAGTAAAAAATACAAATACATGGAGGCTAAACAATACACTACTTAATAACCAAGACAACACTGAAGAAATCAAAGAGAAAATCAGTAATACCTAGAAACAAATGACAATAAAAACACGACAACCCAAAACCTATGGGATGCATCAAAAGCTGTTTTCAAAGGGAAGTTTATAGGAATACAATGCTACCTTAAGAAATAAGAACCATAGCAAATAAACAACCTAACCTTACACCTAAAACAATTAGGGAAAAAAGAGCAAAAAAAATGCCAAAGTTAGCAGAAGGAAAGAAATCATAAATATCAGATCAGAAATAAATGAAAAAACTGAAGGAAATAACAACAAAGATCATTAAAACTAAAACCTTTTTCTTTAAGTAAAAATAAAGATAAACCATTAGCCAGACTCATCAAGAAAATAAGGGAGAAGACTCAAATCAATAGAATTAGAAATGAAAAAGGAGAAATAACAACTGAGATGGCAGAAATACAAAGGATCATGAGAGATTAGTACAAGCAACTCTATACCAATAAAATAGACAACCTGGAAGAAATGGACAGATTCTTAGAAAATCACAACCTTCTGAGACTGAACCAGGAAGAAATAGGAAATATAAAGAGACCAATCACAAGCACTGAAATTGAAACTATGATTAAAAATCTTCGAACAAACAAAACCCAGGACTAGATAGTTTCACAAGCGAATTCTATCAGACATTTAGAGAAGAGCAAACACCTATCCTTCTCAAACTCTTCCAAAATATAGCAGAGGGAGGAACACTCCCAAACTCATTCTACAAGGCCACCATCACCCTGATACCAAAACCAGACAAAGATGTCACAAAGAAAGAAAACTACAGGCTAATAACACTGATGAACATATATGCAAAAATGTTCAACAAAATACTAGCAAACCGAATCCAACAGTACATTAAAAGGATCATACACCATGATCAAGTGAGGTGTATCCCAGTAATGCAAAGATTTTTCAATATATGCAAATTAATCAATGTGATACACCATTTTAAAAAATTGAAGGAGAAAAGTCATATGAACATCTCAATACATGCAGATAAATATTTTGACAAAATTCAACACTGCTTTATGATAAAAACCCTGCAGAAAGTAGGCATAGAGGTAACCTTCCTCAACATAATAAAAGCCATATATGAAAAACCCACAGCCAACATCATTCTCAATGGTGAAAAATTGAAAGCATTTCCACTAAGTTCAGGAAGAAGACAAGGTTGCCCACTCTCACCACTATGATTCAAAATAGTTTTAGAAGTTTTAGCCACAGCAATCAGAGAAGAAAAAGAAATAAAAGGAATCCAAATTGGAAAAGAAGAAGTAAAGCTGTCACTGTTTGCAGATGACATGATACTATATGGAGAATCCTAACGATGCTACCAGAAAACTACTAGATCTAATCAATGAATTTGGTAAAATAGTAGGATACAAAATTAATGCACATAAATCTCTTGCATTCCTATACACTAATGATGAAAAATCTGAAAGTGAACTTAAGAAAACACTACCATTTACCATTGCAACAAAATAATAAAATATCTAGGACTATACCTACCTAAGGAGACAAAAGACCTGTAGGCAGATAATTATAAGTCACTGATAAAAGAAATTAAAGATGATACAAACAGATGGAGAGATATACCATGTTCCTGGATTGGAAGAATTAACATTGTGAAAATGACTCTACTACCCAAAGCAATCTACAGATTCAATGCAATCCCTATCAAACTACTACTGGCATTTTTCACAGAACTAGAACAGAGAAGTTCACAATTTGCATGGAAACACAAAAGATCCCGAATAGCCAAAGCAATCTTGAGAAAGAAAAACGGAGCTGGAGGAATCAGGTTCCTTGACTTCAGACTATACTACAAAGCTACAGTAATCAAGACAGTATGGTACTGGCACAGAAACAGAAATATAGATCAATGGAACAGGATAGAAAGCCCAGAGATAAACCCACACACATATGGTAACCTTATCTGTGATAAAGGAGGCAAGTATATACAATGGAGAAAAGGCAGTTTCTTCAATAAGTGGTGCTGGGAAAACTGGAGAGCTACGTGTGTAAGAATGAAATTAGAACACTCCCTGAAGCCATACAGAAAAATAAGCTCAAAATGGATTAAAGACCTAAATGTAAGTCCAGAAACTATCAAAATTCTAGAGGAAAACATAAGGAGAACACTCTATGACATAAATCACAGCAAGATCCTTTTTGACCCACATCCTAGAGAAATGGAAATAGAAACAAAAATAAACTAATGGGACCTATTTAAACTTAAAAGCTTTTGTACAGCAAAGGAAACCATAAACAAGAACTAAAGAAAACACTCAGAATTGGAGAAAATATTTGCAGATGAAACAACTGACAATTAATCTCCAAATTTTACAAGCAGGTCATGCAGCTGAATAACCAAAAAACAAACAACCCAATCCAAAATTGGGCAGAAGACCTAAATAGACATTTCTCCAAAGAAGATATACAGATTGCCAACAAACACATGAAAGAATGCTCAACATCATTAATCATTAGAGAAATGCAAATCAAAACTACAATGTGATATCTTCTCACACCAGTCAGAATGGCCATCATCAAGAAATCTAGAAACAATAAATGCTGGAGAGGGTGTGGAGAAAAGGGAACCCTCTTACACTATTGTTGAGAATGTAAATTGATACAACCAAAATGGAGAACAATATGGAGGTTCCTTAAAAAGCTAAGAATAAAATTACCATACGACCCAGCAATCCCACAACCGGGCATATACCCTGAGAAAACCAGAATTCAAAATGAGTCTTGTACCACAATTTTCATTGCAGCTCTATTTGTAATAGCGAGGACCTGGAAACAACCTAAGTGTCCATCGACAGATGAATGGAGAAAGAAGATATGGTACATATATATAATGGAATATTACTCAGCCATAAAAAGAAATGAAATTGAATTATTTGTAATGAGTTGGATGGATCTTGAGTGTGTCATGAAGAGTGAAGTTAGTCAGAAAGAGAAAAACAAATACCATATGCTAACACATATATATGGAATCTAAAAAAACGAAGAACCTAGGGACATGACGGGAATAAAGATGCAGACCTACTAGAGAATGGATTTGAGGACACAGGGAGGGGAAGGGTAAGCTGGGACAAAGTCAGAGAGTGGTAGTGTATATATGGACATGTATACACTACCCAATGTAAAATAGATAACTAGTGGGAAGCAGTCACATAGCACAGGGAGATCAGCTCAGTGCTTTCTGACCAGCTAGAAGGATGGGAACAGGAGGGTGGAAGGAGATGAAAGAGGAGGATATATGGTGATATATGTATAACTGATTCACTTTGTTATAAAGCAGAAACTAACACACCATTGTAAAGCAATTATACTCCAATAAAAATGTTAAAAAATAAAATAAAATAAAATAAAGGAAGAAAATACTCACCATAAAAAACAAAATAGAAAAACTGAGATATGCTTGTAAAGGCCACAGCCCAGAGGCACAGGCTCCGTGAAAGACTGAGACAATTATACGTAGATAGAATGCCTCCCTTCTCTCTCTATGCCTTACCTCTACATCAATAGGGCTCTTATATAGTAACAGAATACAAGTTAAAAAACTGTAGGTTCCCTATGATTTTTAAGAAATCTCAAGAGAAACCCAAAGACAACAGGGGCAACAAAAACAAGGACAACAGAATAAATTTTAGCATCTGACACTGTAAGTAAACTATAGCATACAGTAAAGACAAACTAATCCCTAGACAGATAAACATGAAACCTCACACTAAAGACCTACTAACCTCAGTTTTTTAACCAGTACATCTTATACAGCTTGCAACAAAAATATTATTAAGCATACTAAAAAACACAAAACAGTTTGAAAGAGCAGGGCTAACATCAAAACAGGATTATATATTATGGAAATTTTTGAATTATTAGACTTAGATACAACAATAAAGATTAATAGACTAGGGCTTTAACAGAAAAAAGTTGAAACTATGCAAAAACAGATGGGTAATATAAACATGTGAGCAGACAAATAGAAGCTCAAAGAAATAATTAATTGGAAATGGTGGAAATCAAAAACAGCATCACAAAAATGAAGAATGTCTTTGATAAGTTCTTTAAATAACTGGACATGGCTGAGGAAATATTTATCAAGGTTGAAGAAATGTCATAATAAACTTTCCAAACTAAAAAGTGAGGAGAAAATGAATGAAAAGAAAAAAAAGGGATATTCAAGAATGTAGGAAAATTATAAAGTGTGTAACATAAACATAATAGGAATAAGAAAAGGAGAAGAAATATGGGAACAGAATAGTGCAGAATAGCAAAGACATAGAAAAAATCTTGAAAGAAGCCAGAAGACCAAACTAAACATAAAGTAAATCAAAACAAAAACTTACCTATAGAGGAATAAGAATAAAAATTACATTGGGCTTCTCTTCAGAAGCTATGCAAGCAGGAAGAGTGTATACAGTCTAATGATCTGACATGTGTATATACTTCAAAAATAAAAAAAATAAATAACTGCAATAAGTTTAGTTAATGTTAATCACCTTATATAGTTACAAATTTTTTTCTTGTGATGAGAACACTTAATACATACTCCCCACCCCCCAAAAAAAACTACTCTCTTAGCAACTTCCAAATATACAACATAGTATTGTTAACTATAATAACCATGCTGTACATTACATCCCAGAACTTATAACCAGATTTTACATTTTGACCACCTTCACCCTTTTTCTCCAAGCCACCCCTGTCTGTGGCAACTACTAATCTGTTCTCTGTATCTAATTCTTTTTTTTTTAAATTCCACATATAAGTGAGATCATACAGTATTTGTCTTCTCTATCTGATTTATTTCAATTAGCAAAATGCCATCAAGGTCCATGTCCTCACAAAAAACAAGATTTCTTTCTTTTTATGGCTGAAAAATTATATATGTGTATATATATATATATATATATATATATATATATATATATATATACACATCACATTTTCTTTATCCATTCATCTGTCCATGGAAGCTTAGGTTGTTTCCATGTCTTGGCTATTGTTAATAATGCTGCAATTAACAAGGGGATGCAGATATTTTTCAAGGTAGTGATTTTATTTCCTTTAGATATATATCCAGAAGTGGAATTGCGGGATCATATGGTAGTGCCACTTTTAATTTTTTGAGGAATCTCCATACAGTTTTCCATAGTAGCTGCACCAATATACAGGGTTTCCTTTTCTCCACATCCTCTCCAGGACTTGTTATTTCTTGTTTTTATGATAATAGACATCTTAACAGCTGTGAGGTGATATTGTGGGTTATTTTCTTATTAAAGTATTGTTGATTATAATATTATATTAGTTTCAGGTGTACAACATAATGATTCAGTATTTCCATAGATTATGCTCCATATGAAGTTATTATAAAATATTGGCTATATTTCCTGTGTTGTACATTACATCCTTCTTATTTATTTTATACCTACTAGTTTGTACCTCTTAATCCCCTTCACCTATCTTGCCCCTAAAATGCCATGCTACCCAAAGCAATGTTCAGATTTAATGCAATCCCAATAAAAATACCTATGACATTTTTTACAGAACTAAAACAAATAATACTAAAATTTGTGTGGAACCATAAAAGATCCCAAATAGCGAAAGTAATCTTAAGGAAAAAAAGAACAAGTTATCATGCTTCCTGACTTCAGACTATAATACAAAGCTCAAAACAGAATGGTACTGGCACAAAAACAAACACACAGATCAATGGACTAAAATAAAGAACCCAGAAGTAAACCCACTCACATATGGTCAATTTATGACAAAGAAGCCAAGAATATACAATGGAGAAAAGACAGCCACTTCAGTAAGTGGTGTTAGGAAAACTGGAAATCTACATGTAAAAGAATAAAAATAGAGCATTTTCTCACCCCATAAACAAAAATAAACTCAAAATGGATTAAATATCTAGATGTATGACCTGAAACCATAAAACTCTCATAACAAAACATAGGCAGTGCACTCTTTGACATGTCTTAGCAATATTTTTTTTAGATCTCTCTGCTCAGGCAAGGGAAACAAAAACAAAAGTAAATAAGTAGGACCTAATTAAACTTCAAAGCTTTTGCACAGAGAAGGAAACGATCAACAAAACAAAAAGGCAACCTACTGAATGGGAAGAGGTGTTTGCAAAGGTATGTATGATAAGAGGTAAGTGTCCAAAATTTGTAATGAACTCATACAACTCAATATCAAATAAAGCCCAACAAACTGATTAAAAAATGATCAGAGAGCTGAACAGGCATTTTTTCAAAGAAGACTTACTGATGGCCAACAGGCACATGGAAAGATGCTCAATATCACTAATCATGAATGATATGCAGAAGCTTTTTTGTTTGATGTAATCTCACTTGTTTATTTTTGCTTTTGTCACCTTTGTTTACAGGGTCTAATTCAAAAAATCATTGCCAAGACCTATGTTAAGCTTACACCTACGTTTTCTTTTAGCAGTTTTATGGTTTCAGGTCTTACATTGAAGTCTTACATCCAATTTTATATGATTTTTGTGTATGGTTTAAGATAGGTGTCCAGTTTCATTCTTTTGCATGTAGCTGTCCAGTTTGCCAATACCACTTATTGAAGAGACTACCCTTTCCCCATTGCATATTCTTGGCTCCTTTGTTATAAATTAATTGACCATATAGACATGGGTTTCTTTGTGGAGTATCCTGTTTTACCGATCTATGTGTTTGTTTTTATGTCAATGCCATATTATTTTGATTACTATAGATCTTGTAATATAGTTTGAAATCAGAAAGTGTGATACATACAGCTTTAATCTTTCTCAAATTTGCTTTGTCTATTTGGAATCTTTTGTGGTTTCATAAAAATTTTAGAATTGTTCTATTTCTGTGAAAAAATGCCACTGAAATTTTTAGAGATTGCATTGAATCCTTAGATTACTTTGTGGAGTAGAAAATTTTCACAATATTAATTCTTCAAATCCATGAATATGAAACATGTTTCCATTTATTTGTGTCATCCTCAATTTCTTTCATCAGTGTCTTATACTTTTGTAGTTTTCAGTGTACAGATGTTTCACCTCCTTGGTTAAGTTTATTCTTAGGTATCTTATTCTTTTTGTTGCAATTGCAAATGGAATTATTTTCTTAATTTCTCTTTCTGATAGTTCATTCATAGTGTATAGAAATGCAAGTGATTTTTCTATATTGATTTTGCATCCTGCAATTTTACTGAATTCATTTATTATTTCTAAGTTTTTTTGTGGAATGTTTAGGGTTTTCAATATATAATATCATGTGCAGATAGAGAAAGTTTTATTTTTTCCTTTCTGATTTAGATGACTTTTATTTTTATTTTTTTCTTGCCTAATTGCTCCAGATAAGATTTCCAGTACTATGTTGAAAAAAAGTGGTTAGAGTGAGTCACCTTGTCTTGTTCTTGATACTAGGAGAAACACTTTCGTGTTTTGAGTATGATGCCGTCTGTGACCTTTGGGATTTTAAATTAAAGATCAGTCATGTTGCAACGTTGTGTCTAGCACATACCAAATCCCAAACTCCCAGAAGTAAAGCAGGCATTCAATATAAACCACATTGTTTATTCAAATTTTTAGGCACAGTGAACTACTCCAATTATTTAGGATGCATTTTATGTTAATGTAGGAAACTGTTTCCCAGTTAATTTTCCAGATACCAGTCAATGTTCAATCTAGCAAGCAAGTCTCTTTTAAGGATAGCAGTTTCAGACATACCATTAACTTTTTCCACACATTGTTTAAAAGAATGAAGGCTGAAAAGTCAGTGAGCTTAGTAAACATATAAAAATGTTAGGAAAAAACAGCTAATTAAGCACATAAAGACAAAAGTGACATTAGAAGGTACAGAAAAAGAAGAAAAATAAAAACAGAGGATCAGTATGACAAACGGTTACTTCTTTGAAATAATAATAATATCAAAACATCTATAGCTAGAATGATAAAAAAATAAAAAAAAATGTAATGGAACAAAAATCAAATATCTTGCTTAAAATAGGGGATATTATTAAAAGTTCTATGTACATGAGAAAGTTTAGCAGGAATTTATCATAAACTACTCTATGTCATATAACTGGAAATATGGATGAAATAGAAACAATTCTAATAAAAATACCATAGGGGAAACATAAATTGTGATTAGTTCCATAAATATTAACAACATTCAGTTGATAATGAAAAATCTTTCTTAAAAGCAACCCAGGCCAAGATGGCTTTAATAGTTAAATCTACCAAACATTTAAGGAAGAAATAGTACCAATCTTACCATAGGACAGTCTCATCCATGAAGGTAAGTGCAAAATTTATAAATAAAATCTTAACAAGACAAAGTGTGCAATATAGGAAAGGGGTAATACAGTAAAGCTAATTTTGGTTTATTTTAGGAATTAATAGTTGTTTTAACAAATGAAAATCACTCTATGTATTTTATCACATTAGCAGAAAAGAAGAGAAAAAGAATGTGATCACTTCAACAAATACAGAAAATGCATTTGATAAAATCCAGCTCCTATTTATGATAAAAAGTTATTTAAACTAGAAATAGAAAGGGTCTTTCTTAATCCAATATTAAGAGATATCTATTAATTAGCCTATAGCAAACAACACACCTAATGGTGAAATGAAAGATTTTGCACTGACATCTAGAATGAGATAATGATACCCACTACCTCCACTCTTATCTAATATTGCACTGAGAGTATCACCTATTGTGGTAATGCAAATATAAATAAATAAAAATGATCATATTTGGAAAGAAAACATAAAAAAACATCATTTTCATTTGGTATGCTTGTTTACATTGAAAATTCAAGAAAAATCAGGTAAATTATTTGAATTAAGATATGAGATTAATAAACTTGCTGATATACATACACATACTGACAGAGGATAAAGATAGATGATTGCTAAATAGATAATAGATAAATTACTTGAAGGGGACAGAACATAGATCCAGTTATTGGGATTGTGGTACAAGGGTAAGAGGAAGCCAAAAGCAAAATTCCATGAAAGCAGTGATGATGATCTTTGGTTCACTACTTTGTCCTTAATGTGAAGCACATTGTAGGCAGTCAATGTTTGTTGAATGAATGAATGCTCAGTGAATGAGATATGTAAATAAGACTCCTTATATGTGCCCTCATAGGAGCTGCATTAGTCAGAGAGCCTGAAGTAAAGTTACAGATAGGGAGTAAATGGCTCCAGAGCTAAAGATTACAGGACAATAAAGACAGGAAACATAAATGGTCATTTTTAGAAAAATATCTTAAGTCAACTTGTACCCCTTAGAATTAATATTTAAAAATAAGGATAAGTAATAAATTTTCCAATTATAAGTTTTTTGAAGATATTAACAATATTGTTTATTTATCATATGAATTCAGTTATTTTAATCAATCAATTCATCTATTTGGACTCTGCTTGAAGATTGATTAGATTGAAATATAAATAATTCATCTGAAATTTAACTACACTGACCAATCTAGACCGACAGTTTGATATTGTTTATGGACTCCTGGTATTAACAACAAATAATATAATAACGTTAAAGAAGCTCATATATTTTAAGAATAAAATATGATTTCTGTACCTTGGTCTTAAAGTGTCTGATTAAAGCTGGAAGTTAAAATATAAGTAAGAGAAAATTGTTAACTTTAATTAGTAATTTTATTAATAAAATTATGGATGTGCTACCTGTGCCAAGATCTATCAGAGTTTGAGATTGCATAGGAATGTAAAAGTTAATAGTCCCTTAAGGATCACAGTTCCCAGGTAGAAGAAATCATGGTCTGATGATGTTGTTTGTCATTAGTTATGTATCTAAGGAAAGGTCTTCATCTATGTTTAAATGTATAAAAAATTAGAATTTAAAATATATTATGAGAAATTGTACTTTCCCCACTCATTTGCATTATTATTTGAGTTTAAGGGTTGCTAGCCACTTAAAGGCTCCTTTAACAAGATAAATTTTGTTTGCCACATATGTCTTTATTTCATTTGAGACCTTATCAAAATTTAAAGTTGTTAAAATGAAATCAAGATTTGTAGTTGAAGAGTGACTAAAAATGTGCATCACACTTAGTACTAAAAATGATTCCCTTTGCCTAATTTCATTACCAAAACCTTGAGAAATTGTAACTTTATTTATTTACTGTTTGCATCTAGAAATTATATTTTAAATCATTAACTGAAATTTAAAGGGCAATATAAAATAATGCCTTTAAACCTACTATTAGAAAGATTTGTTCTCCTTTAGAGAAAATTTAGACTTTTTCATGCTAAGATTTGATTTAGAAAACAAGAAGATACAGGTTAGTAAGCAGACTTTAGTTTAAAAATTTGGCAGATTTTTCAGGTTGGATGTAAGCCAAGAGGCCAACAGCCGTGTTGATCCTTGACTGAGCAAGTCATAGTACTGGAGCTTACAAGCTGATTGTACAACAGGGAAAGCAAGGCAGAATCACAGCTAATTAGAATTCCTGTGGGCTTTATCAACAGGTCTGCAAAATACAGTAATTAAACTATGGATGTGAAAACATGTCACTTGGATATTTTGGAGATGATGCAAACTAGCTTAAAATTACCCAGCTCAAAAATAATCACTTAAGAACTTCCTTAAAGTGCCACATGGAATGTATATTTGACTACTGTGATTTTTTAAAAATAATTACTTCAATAAAAGCGAAGACTAATTTAATATCTCAGTAAAGAATATCATGGGCTAAATTACTGACTTGCTTTTGTGCAGATGTATTCTGGACCAAGAAAAAGCAGAAGTAATGAAATATTATAATTGATATCTTAATATTTTCAAATATCAAGATCTGTCTATACATGTAATAGGCAGGGCAATTGTCATCTCAAAAATAAATTCAATTTTAACATATTCAAAAGTTAGAATCTTTTTTGTTAATGGAATTCAACAAAGGAGTATATTCATAAATAACTTAATAATTTTAATTGTAGAACCTGACAGTGAATTGAATCTAAAAATGAAATAGAAAAACATTCTAAAATATGCCTCTATTATTTATTTATTATTATTATTTCTTTTTTGGCCGTACACCGGCCTCTCACTGTTGTGGCCTCTCCCGTTGCAGAGCACAGGCCCCAGACGCGCAGGCTTAGCGGCCATGGCTCACAGGCCCAGCCGCTCTTCAGCACATGGGATCTTCCCGGACTGGGACACGAACCTGTTTCCCCTGCATCAGCAGGCAGACTCTCAACCACTGTGCCACCAGGGAAACCCACTATGCCTCTATTTTGAAGTGCTGTTGTAAGTGTGATTTGATGAACTTCATATGAGAAGAATGATAGAGTTGACATCTGCTTTTTTTTTTTAGAAATTGGAAACCTTACACATCACTTGTGGAAATGTAAAATGGTGCAGATAATATGTACGATAGTTTGAAATTTCCTCAAAAAGGCAAAATACAATTAGAGTTTGTCTCAAGAACTCCATGCCTAGATATATGCCACAAATAATTGAAAATGGGTATTCAAACAAAAACTTGTACATGGATATTCATAGCAGCATTGTTGACATTGGCCCAATGGTAGAAACAATTTGAATATCCATCAGTGGATGAATGGATCAGCAAAAGAGGGTAGATCTATAAAGTTCCATATTACTCTGCCACATATAGAAAGAGTAAAATGGTGCATCCACTGTGGAAAAGAGTATGGCAGTTCATCAAAAACTTAAAAATAAATTAACATATGATCCATCAATTCCACTTCAGGGTAGACACACAAAAGGTTTGAAAGCAGGGAGTGAAAGAGATATTTGTATACATGTATTCATAGCAGCATTACTGACACTGACCAACACTTTTGGAAGCAACAAAAGTGTCTATGGTCCACAGATAGATGAATTAATAAACAAAATGTGATATATACACAAAAGAATATATTTTCATCCTTAAAAACTAAGGAAATTCAGACACATGATACAACATGTCTGAGCCTTAAAGTCATTATGCTAAGTGAAATAACCCAGTCACAAAAGGATGAATATTAACATATGATTCCACTTCTATGAGGTATCCAGAGAAGTGAAGTTCAGACACAGAAAGTAGAATGTGGTTGACAAGGGTTAAAGAGAGTTAGTGTTTAATGGATGCAGTTTCACTTGGAAAAAATGAAAAAGTATGGGAGATGGATAGTGAGGATATTTGTACAAAAATGTAAATGTAGTGAATGTCATAGAACTATATAGTTTAAATGGTTTAAATGGTAAATGTTATGTTCAATGGATTTAATCACAAAGGAAAATGTAAATAAAGTACTGATACATGTTATAACATGCATGAACATTGAAAACATCCTGACAGAAAGTAGCCATACATACAGAAAAGGACACACAGATCATACTCATCTTGTGCTTTAAATCCATCAAGGTTGTGAAAATGAGGGAAAGTCTCGAGAACACTTCCAGAGAAAGTAGACTGTATCAGAATTGAAAAAGACATTTTCATGCTTTGGGGCAGGTGGTGAAAGTGGAAGTGGGCCTGTGGAATTTGATTAGAATGTGAAAAACACAGTGATTTCTCATTTGAGGGTTATGTGGGTGTTCCCTGGGAGAGTGTCACTTTTTAGAGTAAAACGCAATGGAAGTTGTCATTTAAATTGGCATATGTGGTAAATCAGTGGTGAATGGGACATCTGAACTTGCAGGTAAAGAGTACATTGTACTGCTACTGCAAATTTTCTGTAGTTTGAAATTATTAGAAAGTAAATAACTTTGCAAAACAAACATGTCAATATCATGTCAGAAAAGTAGATAAGACATGAAACTTCATGATAGGAACCAAGCCCTACCCTGATTCAGTTCACCCAAAATGGTTAAGCTAATTGCTCTTGTAGGAATCCACATATTATTAAGAGGTACTGTAAGAGGGAAGAGCAAAATCTGACTCCGTGTTGGATCTGTTTCTTTTACTTTAACCTTTGCTTTCCGTTGCTTTTGTTATTATAATCATACATAATGGCCTGCCTCAGGAAACCCTGCCCCTCTGCCTGAATGTAAAACTAAAGTGCCCTTGTTCAGCTCGAAGGGAGACAATTTGACCCTGCTCACCTGTGAATGGCTACAGAAAAGAAGAAATTAATGCATCCCTCCCCGATGTTGGCCAAGCCAGGAAATATTTTGCAAAACTAATGGTCTTTTTACTTTACTTCCTGACCTCCTCCCCCTCTCTGTTCTATAAAGTAAACTGGCATCCACACCCCGATAAGGTGGTTTTTTGGGGACACTAGTCCACAATCTTCTTGGTCTGCTGGCTTTCCAAATAAAGTTACTATTCCTTGCTTCAACACCTCATCTCCCAATTTATTGGCCTGTCGTGCGGAAAGCAGAGTGAGCTTGGACTCAGTAACAGTACTGTGGGAAGATTATATTAGTAGTTAATGTGTCTTGGGTGTTGTGGATGACCTGGGATATAGTAGAAACAATGGGATTTCGAGTTATAATTTTCCACATCAAACCACCAAAAGGTACAAGTAATACATGAATTTAGTAAAGTTGCATAATTCAAAAGCAATACACAAAAATCAGTTGAGTATCTATACACTAATAAAGAAGTAACAGTAAGAAAATAATCCCATTTACAATTGCATCAAAAAGAACAAAATACCTAGGTATAAATTTAACCAATGATGTGAAAGACCTGCACAATGAAAACTGTAAGACACTAATAAAGAAACTGAAGAAAAAGCAAATAAATAGAAAAATATTCTGTGATCAAGAATATTGTTAAAACGTCCATCCAGCCAAAGCAGTGTACACATTCAATTCAATCTCTAACACATTTAAAATGGCATTTTTCACAGAAGCAGAACAATCCTATCATGTGTGCAGAACAAAAAGGACCCCAAATAGCCAAAGCAATCATAAGAAAGGAGAGCACAGCTGAACTGAAAAGCTCCCTAACTTCAAACTATGCTAGGAATCCACAGGAACCAAAACAGTGTGGAAGTGGCACAAAAACAGGCACATGCACCAGAAGAACAGAACAGAAAACCCAGAAATAAACCCATGTGTAAGTGGTCAGCTAATTTATGACAAAGCTGCCAAGGACATACACTAGGGAAAGTCCCCTCAATAAATGATGCCAAGGAAACTCAATACCACAAACCAAAGAAAGACTGGAAACTAACTACACCACACACAAAACTACCTGAAATTTATTGTTTTCCACATCAAGCCCATCCTCTGCTGGCTCCTCCGAAAATGGACTCCCCTCAGCAGTCAGCCACATACAGGATGCTTCTCCCCACTTTTTCTTCACCTTTTACTACCAAGGCGGCACCTCCCAGCAGGTCATGAAGACACTGTGCTCCTGTCTACGTGGACGAGGTCCAATGTTTTCCAGAAGCTGAAGCCCCAGTATGTCCTGAGGAGACCAACCTCCTGTCTGTGTAGACTTGGTCAGGCTTGTCCAGAAGCCAAAGCCCTGGTGAATCCTGAAGAGCCAACAACCTGCTTCCAATATTTAGAAAACTGCTCTGAAGAATCCGGAAGGACTTCCAGCTCAGCATCTCTGGCTCAGCGTCTCTTCCCTCTCCCAGCACTGAGCTGCCCCAGAGCCCAAGGGGAGGGCGGCGCCACCCCTGATCCCTGACCCATGACCCTGACTTCACCCTGGCTGCACTGTCCCTGGGAGGGACCCGATGCCCAGATTCCGTGCTGTTCAGTGGGCAGCCAATGATGTGGAATCTGCTGCTTTCACTAAGCCAGTATCTGTCCTCATGTCCAAGTCCAGCACCTCAGCTTTTCTTCCAGGCCAGTTTCAGAAGTCTGACCCAGGTTCTACCCACCTAGAAGATGGGTGTATGATACACGTTTAGCCAATCCTATTTTCCATCCTCTGCTTGCTGTGATTGGTGCAGTGATGAGAATGTTATCCAAGCCAGGCCAAAGGCATACCAAGCCATGAGTTTTCATGAGCATGATTCCCTCAACTCTGTTCTTTCTCAAGATTATTTTGTCTATTAGGAACCTTCTGTGTTTTCACAAAAATTTTTAAATTATTTGTTCTAGTTCTGTGAAAATTACCTATGGAAGATTGATAGTGATTACATTCAATCTGTAGATTGCCTTGTTAAGTTAAATTCTGAATATATAACAGGTATACAGGTATATTTAACTAACTGCTCTTTTTCTTAAAAACGTCTCCATTTGATCAGTATTTTAATATTCTTTGAACTTAGTAAGGAATTGGGGAACACTTGAACTTTCCTTTTACCTCTCATCTTTCATGCTATTCTATATTATTTAATCCCACTTTGTTTTTTCTCTTTGACAAAAGAATGGATATGTATGCATGTGTGTGTTTCAGTATGTATATTTACAATCACTATTATTGCATTTTACCAAATTCTCTTAGAATTTTCTTTGGTTAACTTTGCTTTTTGAACCCATTCTTTCTTTCTAGTTTATCTTTCTTCTTACTGGAATTCATTCTTCAATATTTTTTCACTGGGATGTGAGAATGTACTTAGTACACCTCCCTATTGAATGTTACTTTTTCTAGATACCAAATATGAGTTAGCAATCATTTTCCTCTGAATTGAGATATTACTCCATTATCTTCTGGCACCTCTTGTTTATGATAAAGAGTCTGACAATCAGTCTGAAGTTTTATATGATGGTTAGTCTAGTATTGTTCCTCTGTGAATATTCTTTTTTGGGCACCTTTTAAAAGTAAGTTCTTCATCTTAGAATTCTACTAAATATCTATTCATTTTTATGTATCATGCTCAAGCCATTATCTCTCTCTCTCTCTTTTTTACTTAAAACATTCATCTATTTTATTTTTATTGAGATTAAATATATATACTGTCAAATAAGCAAATTTTACCCATATAAATTGGTGAGTTTTTACAAATGTATACATCCATTTAACCAGCAGAACCCCCTGAAGATATCAAACATTTCAATAACTCCTTTTAGCCAATCCTCACCACTCATTGGATAACACTGTTCTGATTTCATCACCCTCAACCAGTTTGCCTATTCTAGAACTTTATATAGATGGAATAATACAACATGTACTATTTTGTGCCCAGCTTCTTTTGTCCAGCATAATGTCTATAGATTTATCTATGTTGTTTCACATATTAGTAGTTTATTCTTTTGTTGTTTCTGTTGAGTAATAGTTCTTTGTATAAAAATACCACAATTTGTCATTCCATTCTCCTTTATATAAGCATTTGAGCTATTTTAAATGGTTTTCTATAGTAAATACAGTTTTTAAAAATGTTTTATAAGTTTTTGGTAAGCATGCATTTTTATTTCTCCAGAGTAAGTTCATAGAAATGGAATTGCCATATAATATGCTGGGTGTATGTTTTCAAATTTTTATCTTGCTGCAAATCTATTTTCCCAAAATGGCTGAAACATTTTACATTTCCACCAGTGATATGTGAGAATTCAGTTGCTCCATATCCCTACAAGCATTTGTTATGTCATTCTCTTTTTGCTTGTTTGTTTTAGCTATTCTGATAGGTGGGTACTTATATTTTATTGTAGATTTAATTTTTATTTCCCCAATAATTAAAGATGTTGATCATAATTTTTCCTCTGTTTATTAAACATTCATATATTGTCTGTCTTTTCAATTATTTTTCCCATTTTTACTCGTTTATTTTTTTAAAACTTTGAGTTTCAAAAATTTCTCTCTGTGCACAGGCATAACACACACATACACATAAACATACATTCTGTAACAAATCTATTTGTGACTTACCTTTTTATTTTCTTAACAGATACTTTTGATGATTACAACTTATCAACTTTCCTTAATTGTTATTGCTTTTTTGTGTCCTATATAAGGAATTTTGGCCTACCTCAAGGTGGCAAAAATGTGTGCCTGTGATTCCTTTAGAAGAGTAATAGTTTTAGCTTTTAGGTTTAGCAATAGGATCCTTTGATTTTTTTTTATATGATGTGGAGAAAGGCACTAGGTTTATTTTTTCACACATTATTATTAATTGATTCCATCTCAATTTTCGGAAAGGCTGCCCTTTCCTTCACTGAATACTTTTAACACCTTTGTTGACTATGAATATACATTGACTGGGTTCTACTATATAGCAATGACCTTGTCTGTTCTTGCCCCCGCACCACATCCCCTTGATTCAGTAGCCATATGAATACTGGTTAGTCAAATAACTGAAGGCTATTAAAAACAGTGGAAGTATCAATATACATTAATGTGAGTTGCTAGGAATACATAAGTTAGGATCCCTCTAAATAAAAAGACAAAACAGTAAATAGTACTAATCATATTATAAGGCATTTCTTACTATTAAAATTAAAAAGACAGGAATGTGCATAATAACAAATTATTTATCATTGTTCTGTACATTAGCCAACATACAATAGGTAGGAAACAGAGAAAACAGTATAAGTCTTGGATATCTGCTTTTCTTTCCTTTTTGGAGAGCAAGACATATATTCTGACAAAGGATATGAATGCAGATATATAGAGATTTGTGCTTAGAAAACTTAAGATTAATAACTGTAAAAAGTGAGTTTAAGGGATTTTAGCAAATTGACTAGATAAAGCATTAATATACAAAAATCAATAATCTTTCTCAAACTAACAATAAAAAGTTATAAAATATGATAGAAAAATCATATTTACAACATAAACAAAAATACTAAGTACCTAAGAAATTAAAAAAATAATATTAATATGTAGAACTTAAAGAAATAAAATAAGGGAAGATGGTTGCATATTTACAAGCAAATAATTTTATGGATGATAAGGCATTCTAAATACTTTTCGTAAAATAATGAAATTTCACTAATGTCCTCAATTAGTAAATAAACCAATTTGGGGTTAGTTTATGTCTTTTTTTGCAACTATAACCATTTGCTGTGTGAACTAAGTTCTTCTGTCTTTACTACAGACACACATGTTACCTGAAAAGTTATAATGTGCAAGAGTACTTACAGTTCTCTGTATTTCATTCATCTTGAATTTCTTATGAGGGTCCTCGGTTAAAAGAAATCAGGGAACATGATGGTTTATGATACTAGAACTTTTAACTGATTTTGAAACATAAATATTTCTTATAAAAATACATTTTTATTAAAAAAGTACATAAAGTTGCTTCCTATATATTATCAATTGAATCATGCCCTCCCCCATTTATAAGTTGAACTCTTAACACCCAGTTCCTCAGAATGTGACCTTATTTGGAAACAGTCTTTGCAGATGTAATTAGTTAAGATGAGGTCATCGGGATGGGCCCTAATTCAATATGACTGGTGTCCTTTTAGAAAGGAGAAATTTGGTCACAAACATAGATACTTAAAGAGGGAAGGTGATGTAAAGAGACACAGGGAGAAAATGGCCATCTATAAGCCAAGGAAAGAAGCTTAGAACTTATCCTTTCTTCACAGTCCTCAGAAGGAAGCAATTTAGGAGACACCTTGATTTTAGACTTCTGGCATACAGAACTATGAGTCAACAAATTTCTGTTGTTTAAGCCACACAGTCTGTTGTACTTTGTTACAGCAGCTTTGACAAATTAATACACTGTATATGGCATGGAATTAAAACAATATGTGCTATCGAATGTAAAATAGTTAGCTAGTGGGATGCAGTAGCATAACACAGGGAGATCAGCTTGATGCTTTGCGATAACCTAGAGGGGTGGGATAGAGAGGGTGGGAGGGAGGCTCAAAGGGAAGGGGATAGGGGGACATATATATATACATATTGCAGATTCATTTTGGTGTACAACAGAAACTAGCACAGTGTTGTGAAGCAACTGTACTCCAATAAAGATCTTTTTTTAAAAAAAATGTGTTTTATAGAATACACAAAGTTTCAAAATGTTCTGTTCATAAGTGACTTCAAATGCAGTAAAACTACAGTGATGTTAAAACTATAGGAAATTCCATATATATGTGTTAGCATATGGTATTTGCTTTTCTCTTTCTGGCTTACTTCACTCTGTATGACAGACTCTAAGTCCATCCACCTCACTACGAAGAACTCAATTTTGTTTCTTTTTATTGCTGAGTAATATTCCATTGTATATATGTGCCACATCTTCTTTATCCATTCATCTGTTGATGGACACTTAGGTTGCTTCCATGTCCTGGCTATTGTAAATAGAGCCGCAATGAACATTTTGGTACATGACTCTTTTTGAATTATGGTTTTCTCAGGGTATATGCCCAGTAGTGGGATTGCTGGGTCGTATGGTAATTATATTTGTAGTTTTTTAAGGAACCTCCATACTGTTCTCCATCGTGGCTGTATCAATTTACGTTCCCACTAACAGTACTAGAGTGTTCCCTTTTCTCCACACCCTCTCCAGCATTTATTGTTTCTAGATTTTTTGATGATGGCCATTCTGACCGGTGTGAAATGATATCTCATTGTAGTTTTTTTTGTTTGTTTGTTTTAAGGGTCCTTTTTCACTTGTTTCCTCCACATTTATTTATTTATTAATTTTTGTTGTACACGGGCCTCTCACTGTTGTGGCCTCTCCCATTGCAGAGCACAGGCTCCGGACGCACAGGCTCAGCGGCCATGGCTCACGGGTCCAGCCGATCCGCAGCATGTAGGATCTTCCCAGAGTGGGGCACGAACCCGTATCCCCTGCATCGGCAGCGGACTCTCAACCACTGCGCCACCAGGGAAGCCCTCATTGTAGTTTGATTGCATTTCTCTAATGATTAATGATGTTGAGCATTCTTTCATGTGTTTGTTGGCAATCTATATATCTTCTTTGGAGAAATGTCTATTTAGGTCTTCTGCCCATTTTTAGATTGAGTTGGGGAGGGGGAAGGGTAAGCTGTGAGAAAGTGAGAGAGTGGCATGGACATATATACACTACCAAATGTAAAATAGATAGCTAGTGGGAAGCAGTCACATAGCACAGGGAGATCAGCTCGGTGGTTTGTGACCACCTAGAGGGGTGGGATAGGGAGGTTGGGAGGGAGGGAGATGCAAGAGGGAAGAGGTATGGGAACATATGTATGTGTATAACTGACTCACTTTGTTATAAAGCAGAAACTGACACACCATTGTAAAGTAATTATACTCCAATAAAGGTGTTAAAAAATAAAACCAAAAACTATAGGAGAACAAATTCAGTTTCAAGGACGACAGGAGCACAGGAAAACTGTCAAGAGTTATAGGAGTAGCTGGAAGATTCTGAGTCAGATTGGAATGGGGCAAAGTCTGAGAGATACACATCCCTAAGAGGAAGGTGTAATGGTATTCAGAGAACCTGATGTACCTGACTTCAGCTGATGACGCCTTATTTATTTCAGCCTGGCTTCCAGATCAAACCCTTGGGGCTTCTTCCTCACAGTATTCTGATAGTAGTGAAAGATCAAGTTTACCACACTGAAAAACTCTTCTTATGTAACTTTCTCTGGACTGCCTTCATTCAGCTCCCACTCATTTACTGGAAGCCCACAAAACTTACTTATGTTTATTATAGAGTATAAAAATTTAATTTCTGAGATAGTTTAGTTTTAATTATTTTATAAGATGTTGATTTCTCTCTAGTCCATTCACTCTAAACCCCTTCACCAGATTCCACATCTCACTGGATAAATGTATAATTCCTTAAAATGGCCTACATTACTCTAAATAGTTTGGTCCTTGCATACCTCTTCACTCACATCTTATCTCACACTCTTATTCATTTTCTGCACTCCAACCTCTCTGGTGTCCTTTCATTCTCTTGTATTCACTTTGCTCCCTCCCTTGCAGGACCTCTCTGTCTTCCTTCATTCTTCACCTCCTATTCATATTATACCTTTCAAGTCAGGTGTCATTTTCTCAAGAAAATACTTCCATATCTTTCAATGAGTCAATTTCACCCCCTTATTTGATATCCTGGCTCCATATACCATTTTTTTTATGTAACATCTATTAAAATTTAGTCAAAAGGTACAAACTTCCAGTTATAAAATAAAAATAAAATACTGGTGATGTAATGTACAACTTGATGACTATAGTTAACATTACTGTATGTTGTATTTGAAAGTTGCTAAGGAGAGTAAATCCTAAAAGTTTTCATCACAAGGAAAACACCCTTTTTTTCTATCTACATGAGACATTAGACAAACTTATTGTCGTAATTATTTCACAGTATATATGTCAAGCCATTACATCATCACCTTAAACTTATACAGTGCTATATGTCAATTATATATCTCAATAAACCTGAAGGAAACAATTCCCCCACAAATTAAAATTTGTTATTATCATCTGCTGGATATTTCAATTATTTGCATAATATCTGGATCTTTCACTAGATCATAAAAATTTATGATAGGAAACATACCTGCTTTTATTTACCATTGTAACTTAGGCATATATCATAGAACATTTTGTGTATTAGTAGTTCAATAAGTTTTTTTTTTAAATAAAGATGCATAAAGATATGCAACCGCCTGTTTGAAAAGTATGTCCTTTTGAATTCATATTTCATAGAAATTACAACTATAACGCCTGGCAATTCTACCATTATCAGGTTGACTTATTTTTTGAATCATTAAATCAAGTATTATGAAATCATAAGATATTCAAACTGGAAGTAACTTTAGATTCAATCTAGTACAGCGGTTTTGAAACTTTATGGACTTGCCACAGGGACTACCTGAAGGAGTTGTGAGGAAAATTCTGATAAGGTAGAGCTTTGGAACTCGAACTTCGAGAAACAACAACTCTACTTTAATCTATTTTATATATTAAAATTTCATGTACCTTTAATTTTAATAAAAAAAAATTCTAGTGCCAGATTTTTTTTAATGTTGATATATCTCAATTCCTTTCATTGTAATTGTCAGAAAACAGAATCTACATGAGGCAAAATTACTTTAATAAGGTCAGCCAATTAGGTAATGTCAGAGGTAAAACTAGGACACAGGTAATCTGATTCCCAGAAATTTCAAGTTGGCTACTTTACCCATCAATGGATTAATATTTCATTCTATTTTTTTACATCTTTATTGGAGTATAATTGTTTTACAATGGTGTGTTAGTTTCTGCTTATAACAAAGTGAATCAGTTATACATATACATATGTTCCCATATCTCTTCCCTCACGTTAATATTTCATTCTTAAGCCAATCTAATTTTAGTTCTCCAGTTAACAAAATAAGTTGCATGTGAACATGATTAATTTAAATGAGCTAATCATGGCTTCTCATGCTTTCAACCAACGAAGACCTATGTACCTATGTGTATGGCACTGAGTTTTGGGATCCATCATGGTTAAGCAAAAGAAATATAAATTTTTGTCTCCCACAAATCTAGGTGAGTTTGAGTCCCGATTCTACCAATTACTACTATAAATTATGTACAGTAGTAGTAAAGTCTCTGAGCTTCATTTTACTCATCTCAAAACTGAGAATTAATCAACTTCCAACTGGGGTTGCTTGGAGGATTAAATGAAATATACAAAAGTGCTTAGCACAGTGTCTGGTACAGAATTAGTTGTCAATAAGTATGTTTCCTTTTTATTCTTCCTTTCATATTTCTTTTGCATTTGTATTTATGAGTTTATAGATCTATGGTTTATAAATATACCTGTACTTATCAAACTTAAACATGTATTTCATCTACATCCAAGTAATTAAAATCCATCAATAAATAGCAATGCATAAGTAATTCCATGAGCTTCTTTTGTTTTTTAATATTTCACATTTCATAGTGAAGGCCTAGTCAAATTACTACTTTCCTTTTACAACACTTATAATTATCTTAAGCTAAGAAATGAATATTTTTCATAATACTAATAGGACTAGAATTCTTTGTGCACTTGATAATTAGACTATATGTCTTGTGAATGTTACCCACTATTCATTTTTTTTGTGGTGAAATTTTGTGTGACCATAGATAAATTTGAGTTAAAAATGAAGAAATCTTGAAAGGAAAGAACTCTTTTTAATATCCAGCTATTTTACTTTGTCCTGAATCCTTGCTCTCCTTCTTTCTATTATTTCTGCCTGTGCTACAAAAGTAATACTAATTAAATATCTATGTATTATATATAATATATATTCATATATATGTATATCTTTACAGAATTACCTTATTCTCCACTCTTATGCTCACCTGCCCGCAGGTATTACATATCATTTAATACCTAACTTACAATAAAGCAACTGCCCAGTTTCCAAGCTCAGAAACCAACTGTAATTCTTACCCTCTGGTGTCATCTATTGGTTAGATGTTAAAATTACAAATACTGTTTTATATAAATATTCTTAAAAGTACCTGCCTCCTCATTTTTACTCTCCTATGGTAATACTGCTTAATTGTACTGTTTTAAATTAGGGTTGTTTAACTTATTGTTAAATATTTAATAGTCTTTCCAAGTCTCCAGCCTACAAATGATGGCATTATTCAGTCATAAATTGTTCTATTGATGGAGAATTTGTATTAAAAATTTGAACCAACTGAAAACTGTCAGACACTACATAGAATTCTCATTTCACTCTCCATTACTATATAGTAAAGCACAATCCAAATTAATCAATGTATTTTAATTATTAAGTGAAAATATCATAAAATATACTTATTTTGAATTTCTATATTAGTGCCATTTTGCATGACAAAATATTTCTGTTTTATGCATTTCTCATTTTAAATCAAAAGAAACTATTTGAAGTCATAGTAAAGCCAAAACTAATAATAAAAAAAGAATCACTCATTTCACATGTTGAAATTGTCAGTTAAAAATATTTAAATGGATCAACAAATTTCCATTACTGGAACAACACATCAGAATAACAAAATCTTTTGAAGAAATGCTTGTGAAGAGATTGAGTACCCATGATAGATCTGTTTATTGTGATATTTTCATATTCCTTTTTTTATAGGGCTTCAGAGAAAAGCTACAGTATATGGAAATTGTAAATGAAAAATTGTTATTGCAGATGATGTATTTCAGTGAAGCCAGATAGATCACTATGTTTGCTAGATGGCTCAAGAATTACTATTATTAGTTATCTTAGAATAATATTTCACTTTCTCTAGCATTTATAATATACTGTTTTATACTTTTGTATTCAGAATCTCTAGTTCTTTATTTTGAAACCTTGATGCCTTTCAAAATTTATCACTGGTCCAACAGAGGAATTAATCAAATGGTAAGCTCTGGATGAAGGTGAATGTAGATCCTTAAATCTAGTTCTTTTATTTTCTCCTACTGATATTATATGATTTCACAGCAAATCTAAATGAAACTAAAAAAAAATATAATGTAGCTTATCCCTTGCAAAAAGAGTTCTTAATCATTTCATTCTCATTGAATTACTTTATTTTAGTGTAAATCGTTGCTTATTGCATTTATTTTACTTGGTTGAGAGATATTTTATTTTGTTACCAGGTCTAAGAAGCTGGTTGCATCACCATTAGTCTCTTAACTAATTAATATATAGACCAGATTTTATTAAACAACAAGTATCTTGTAGAGAAACAATCACTGGGCTATGGAGAAGCTCACCAAGGGGCTAGTTTCTGTATCTATTTATATTAAAATACAGGTATAACTGTTGTCAAACCTGCTCATATGCCCAATGTGCAGTGAGGCCAAACAAATCAAAATGTCAGAGTTTGGAGCACAGAAAGGTTTATTGCAGAGTCAAGCAAGGAGAAAATGTGGCTTCTGCTCAAAACACCTGAACTTTCCAATGGTTTTCATGGAAGAGTTTTTAAAAGCAACATTTGGGGTGGGGCTGCATGATGCATGACTTTCTCTGATTAGTTGGTGGTGAGGTAACAGGGTGGTGTTCCTGGAATCTCAATCATCAACTTTCTGGCTCCAATCAGTGTAGGATCTCAGCAGGTAGTTGCCATCCTCTACTTGGGTGGAGGCCTTAGTTCCAGCAGAACAATTCAAAGATATATATCATATTACTATGTATATCCCTTGAAGAGTAGCTAGGACTCTGTTTTATTGCTGAACTATTGTTTCTTAACTGCTCTTCTTTTGTTTCTGCATCCCTCACTTCCCTAATTAGTAACTGTTTGAATCTTCTCTTTGGAACTCGGGAAGGCCTAGGAGATTAAAGCTTTTTTCTACAAACAATAGATGGGGGAGTGGGGTGCACAGAGGGTCTTTTGTATCCAGGAGGGCCCCACAGGTTCCTGTTCATTTTCAATCTCCCATTTTCTTTGATACTCCTCAATCCTGAGAGGAACAGGTGCAGGAAAAGAAAGGGAATAAAGTTTTGGATAGAGAGGTTAATCATAAACTCAGCAGAGGAACTGGGTTTCAAGGGGACTCTGTTTCATAACTATTTCAATTTTACTTTATTTAATTTTCTCTCTGTCCCTATTTGTTAGTGCTTCAGTTCACCGATATCTTGCTCTAGAGTAGGATTTATTATGTGAGGTTATTGATTACAGGTATTGCAATGTGATTCTGACACAAGCTAGTGGAGTTAGGCCAAATTTCACAGGTTAAATACACAGCCCTTCACAGAACTCCTCTCACTTCAGATACTAACCACAAGCTCCAGGGATCCCGGGTTCTCTGAACTTCTGACAAGTTTGAGAGTTCTCACTCTCACTTTCTCAGCTTCGATAACTTGCTGGAATGAATCACAGAACTCAGAAAAACATTATAATGACAATTACAGTCTTATTATAAAGAATACAAGTTAAGATTAGTGAAATGAAAAGACGCATAGGGTGAAACCTGTGAAGGTTCCAAATGCAAAGTTTCCATGTCCTCAGAATACCTCACCCTCCTGGCACACTGGCGTGTATTAACAACTTGGAAGTTAAACCAAACTTCCTGTATCCAAAGCTTTTACTGGGGTTTTATTGCATTTATTGCTTGAATCATTGGCCACATAACTGTGCTCAATATATAACCCCCTTTCCTTTCTGAAGTTTGGGTGGTCAGAATTATGTCACATGGCTCAAAGCCCCAGTACTCTAATGATATGTCTGGTCTTTCCAGAATGGCTGGCACGCATTCTGAAACTATCCAGGAACCCAGAATGAGTGTCTTTAGTAGCATAAACATAAGTGTGGTTTGAGGGACCCACCATGAATAACAAAAACATTCCTATCACTAAGGAAATTCCAAAGTGTAGAAGCTCCCATCCAGGAACCAGATACAAAGACCAGACACTTGTTTATTATAAAACAGATTTCATTTTCTTTGTTTTCCTTAACATGACACAACATAGTATAGTTATGGAAAACTGCCTTTGAATCCAAGATATCTGTGCTGTATTTTAATGTTCTATAAGCTGTTTCACTGTTCTATAGGCAGGCTCTGTAAGACCAGCTTTATCTACTTAAAATTTTACCCAATAGTTTCAACTTTAAGATGAGGGGAATTGACCTCATCTTAAAAGTCATCCAAATGCCTAGTTCAAATTCTTCGTACTCCATAAAACTTCCTAGTAATGGTACTCAAAATTAATGTTTTACTTCTTTATTTTACCAGAGTTCTTTATAGCTGGTAAATAATTAATATGCATTAAAAATTACCTATAATTGGGTTAATTATGTGAACGTATATTTTCCTTCAGCAATTTATAAAATTTGGCTAATGTACTACCAATATGTAGCACAATGTTGTGTGTATTAGAGTTATTCAACGAATATTTGATAAATTCGTGGTATGTTCATTCATTCTGGCTCTGAATGCACTACATAAAAAATAAAATTACAGTTAAAAATGAATATCTGTACACATACTTATGTTTAAAGAAGAATTTAATATTCAAACAACTGACAAATTTGCAAAAACGCTTTACTAATTAATTACTTTTGTTTTATCATGCCTAAGAGTACATAGTCCCAGATAAAAGAAACACAGTGTTAACTCAGATAAATACAAGATGACATTGAAGATTCAACAAGTAAACAAAACATTTAGAGAACAGGATTACAGCAAAAAAAATAATGATTAAATATTTTATAAAAATAACACAAATGTGCACAAAGTATACGGAAATTTTTAAAAGCTTGTATCATCAAATACTTGAATAATGGGAGAGACATATGTTTCAGAATGGAAATGTTAGTATTAAAATATATCAATAGCCTTTAAATATATACACATATTTATTGAGTGCCCCAGCAAAACCCAATTATATAATCTTGAAACAGTTATTATAAAAAACACACCTGAAGGAATACAAGGTGAAATTATTCAAGAAAATTTTACAGCAGGAAATTAACAAGGAGAACTTCCACTAACAGATATTAAAATGAGGCAATATCATGAAACCATGTGACTGTGGTAAGAGTCTTGCATAAATAGAAGCCTGTCTTAGTAGTGTCATCAGCATCATGGTGACATAAGGCATCCTCATTTTTGTCTCCCCCTCAACAACAAAAAATTAACATCTATCCATGAGCAGAGGTGCCTCTGTGGGAGGTATGGGACCTAGCATCATGTGCCAAGGGACCCAGGAGGAGATGTATGCACGGTTGCTTTGGGTAATAGGCATACAGACTTCCATACCAACTGTGGAACCTGCAGGAGACTGAATCATTCTGGCCTTTATTGGACATGGTTCAGCAATGCTTGCAGAATAATGACTTGGGCCATAACCTGTGGACAAAAGAGCATTTGTGGATACCGAGGTTTTCACGAAAGAAGTTCCACCACTCCACGAGAGAAAAAAAAATTGTCTGGATTGAGCAAGAGAAACAGCTTGACTTTGTCAGAATCATTCCTCCCCCAAAGAGGCACAACTTAAGGCTAAACTATACAGCCCATGATTTCTCCCACAGGAGAAAGGGATAGACAGTGACTGAATGCCTGGCTTTCCCAGCTAAGGGAGGGAGGAGAATGGGAGCATGGCATATAAAGTTCCCAGAGGGCACTACAGTGTTCCTGCTGACTATGCTCTGGACTCCATCAGTAAGTCTACCCACAAGCTGCAGGGAAACAATACCTACAGATTTCCTGACAGACCTGTGATTAAACCCTGAGCACATTACGTGACAAACACACACCTTCCTCCACTCTGTAGATGGCTCCCTGAGCACCCTCCTGAGGGTGTTGGTGAGACTGAGCTCCAGTAGACATTGAAAACAGAAAGCAGATCAGACTCTACAGGCAAGGGAGAAACCACAAATGAACTGTAGCATTACCTTCAAGAAAACAAAAGAGAGGCAACTAGCAGCCATAGTGGTGCACTGTAGGATTAAGAGAAGACATACAAACTTAAGAATTTTTTAAAAAGAGGGAGCAAGGAGCAGGTGTACCCTTGCAAGTTCAGAGAATGTCTTGGAATCTATAGCAGGACTGATGAAAGATATTTTTACCCTGAAGGGAGTTAGTAAAAGTTGGAGGAAGTGACTTCTACTTCAAATGTAAAAAAAAGGAATGCAGAACTTCAAGAATCATGAAAATCAAAGGAAACATAATAACATCAAAAATTCACAATAATTTTTCAGTAACAGAAAACGAGGACATGGAAATCTATGATTTATCTGACCAATAGATAACCATAGTTTTGATTTAAATTTACCATCTACACCGCCTTCTACATTAGTTTGCTCAAGCAGCCATAACAAAAACCCCACAGACTGAGTGGCTTAAACAACAGAAATTTATTTTCTTACAGTTCTGGAGACTGGAAGTCCAAGATCAAGGTGTCAGTGAGATTGGTTTCTCCTGAGGCCTCTCTCCTTGGCTTGCAGATGGCCACCTTCTCACTGTGTTCTCTTCATGGACTGTTCTTTCTAAGTGCCCATCCCTGTACTATCTGTGTGTGTCCTAATCTCTTCTTATTATGACACCAGTCAGTTTGGATTAGGGCCCATACTAAAGGCCCCATTTCAATTTAATTATCATTTTAAAAGTTCTATATCCAAATGCAGGTGCATTCTGATGTACTGAGAGTTACAGTTTTATCATTAAAAGTTGAGGGAACACAATTTAGTCTATAACACCCTCTAATAAAACAGTTTTCTCTCTTTTACACCTTTATGGCCATTTTGTAATTCTATGTCTTCAATCTTATAAGTTCTTGTGTTCCAATGAAAGACTTTTCTAATCGACATTAAATATTTGATCATCATCATAACACATCTTAACCAACCCTTGGAATCTAGTTGCAGATTTCACAGCAGCATAAATATTTGTGCTAGCAGCTTTACCCAATAGCTTAAAATTAATCAACATATGTTGACTTCTGAAAGGATAAAAACAGCCTTCACTGACAGTAACATGTTCTTTAACCTTCTTGGAATTACTGTTTTCTTTCAAAAACTCACTGGGATTTTTCATGACATCCTTCAATCTAAAGTAGAAGTTAACACTCCATTTCAACCATAAGTGGCTTTCTGTTCCTGTGCATAAATTGAAAAGCAGATATGCAGTGACAAATCAATGACAAATTTTGAAAGAAGTGATATTAGTCACTAACCATGATACACTACTTTAATTTATATAGTAATTTTTGGCCTGAAGAACCAGAAGTAAAGTTTGTGTTTTATGCAATTACTCATGGTTACTATATCATGGTAACTGAAATTTGAATTATGTTTTTGTAAGGGGTGATGCTGGTGTTTAAGTGAACCTGTTAACTGGAATCTGTTCATATTGAAACAGTGCAAAGCAAGGACTAAGTAAAGGCATAACTACACCTGGTTATAGTTACCTTCACCTAGCATAAACATCTGGGGAGGAGTTTAAGAAATGTTTGTGACACAAAGAAAAATATTTGAAAGAGAATTTGAAATATATACTATAATAGCTAGAGTGGTACTAATTATCATAAAAGTCCACCACATTTCAGTGTATTAACAAAATAGAAATTAATTTATTACTTGTATAACAGTCCGATGCTGGTATTACTGATTGTGGGGAGGGGTTCCCTTCTTCATGTGGCTATTCTAGACCCTGGTTTACGGAGGATCTTTCATCTTTAACAAATAGTTTTCAAGGTTGCCCTACAAGTAGGAATCCAACCGTCAAAGGAGAAAAGTATTCTAACATGGGGTGATTTAATGGGTCAGGCATAGAAGAGATACACATCACTTCCCCTCACATTCTATTTGTTAGAACAAAAATACATGTCCAAATATAACTGCAAGACAAACTGTAAAACATAGTCCCTGGATGAAAAACTACTTCCTAGCAACAATTTTATACTATGGAAGGAAAAGCATGAGTTTTAGAGAATATCAAATATTCTCTGACACATTTATAAAAAGGTTAATTTAGCTTGACTGCTCAAAAAGGCTTTGGGCATTGCCTATATATTATCCCCGGGTTAATTTGGTCCTCGTAGGAAATACATTATATACTAGCATATTTGATTCTTTTTTTTCTGTTCGTCTTGTGGCTATGCTACATGGATGCAACCATGGACTAAAAAAAAACTTGGGTAGTCTATCTCTTAGCAAGTTGTCTAAGTTTGTATAACATACAATTGGGACCACATAGAAGAGGAGAATATTGGGAATTAAATTAAATTAAAATAATAAACAACAAATAAAAAAGGTGTATAGGACATGCAAATATAAGCTGCTGAAGAAGAAATACAGGAAGCAATTATATATAGGAAGAAAATATGCAACTTCATTAATAAAGGAATAAACATTAAATTGAGATATCATTTTAGTAAATTAGAAGAAATAAAGATCTAAAAATAATAATGTCCTCTATTTGTTAATGTCTTCCTGGAATTAGATTTTTAAAAGTTACTTTGAATGAGCCTATAATTTGATACAGCTTTTCTGAGAAATAATTTATCAATATAAATAATCTTAAGATGGTGGTTTCCTTGGCTCAGTAATTTTACTGTTATTGATGTTAATTAATGAAATGATTGAGAATATAACCTAAGTATCCAACATTAAGGCAGTAATTAAAACAATAAGATATATATTTTATCAAATCACTACTGTACAATCTTCAATCTTTCAAAACATATTTCATAACACTGAAGTGCTCATGGTAATATTTAGTTGAGTAATTAAGATACAGAATTATATATATATTCTGTAATACCAATTAATATGAAAAATAAAGAGGCCAAAATTTAAACTGAAATGAAATATTAACTGTTAGTATACTTGAGTGACAGAAATATGTATGTTTTTAAAAATACCTTCTTCGTTTTTAAAACTTTTTCACAATTTATATCTATAATTGTTAGCATCAGACATATAAACATTATTTTACAAAGAATTGGATCACTGAGTGTGACCCACATATGTTCAGTTTAAAATAGTTTTGTTAATCTGGTGTACTAAAACCTAAGATAACAATAAAATGAAGATTTTTATATAATGTTAAATGTGTTAGTTTAAATTATTATTGCCACATTGTGACAGGTATTTAAACATAGATTCTCTTTATCAACTTAATATAATATATATACTGGAATCTGGAGAGCATAGTCGGGCTATATTATAAATACTGAATTTATTTATTCATGTCCAGTTCTTTCTAACAAAGACTTCCAGATGAGTCATATATAGTGGAAACCTATGATAGCAAATGCTTGAATTGAAAATATGATCCATTTTTATATCATGTACAAAGAATAGAGACATAAAAATTCTCATTATGAGGTGTTATTAAAACATATCTGACTTATTTGTTGAATAAATTGTATTGGTAGATCATGAAAATGATTTTTAGAATGGAACATGAGATCAGAACAATGATGAGTGGTTGAATGAAAAACAAAAAATATAAATTGTCTTCAAAGTTGACTTGAAGGTTCCAAACAGTATGGCTATTCCATTGTCTAAATTTTTAATCATCAGTCTTTTCATTAATTATTAGATGAAAAGCTTATTAGAACATTATTAAAATAACATTATTAGATGTTCTTAATGGAAATAATTTACAAAATCTTAAACTAATATAACATGCAATAAAATAATCTCCCACTGAATTTTCTCTTCCTAGATAGCCAATTTTTTCTATGTGACATGATACTCAAAGTATTTTTAAATATTAATATTTTTTGCAAACATATTTTCATTATCACTTGCACATTTGGTATTTTAAAGATCATTCATATTTGCTTTGTTGCCAATCAATGTGTCTTCCTTCATAAATTCTGTAGCTAACTGATTAATTAACTTTATGACTTGGTTCTGAATAAAGACATACAAAAAAACATTATTAAGTTCAAGAGATATGTAAATTATAAAAAATATGAATAAATATATGTTACTTTTCTACTATATACCAGGTATTATTCTAGGCATTGGGGCAGAGTAAGGTATTAACCAAAAATAAAAGTAATAAGAGTTTCCATAGATCAAATGCTTCCACTGCCTTAAGCACTTTACTTACATTAACTCATTTGAACCTCAAAACATCTTTGTGAAGCTGATCTGATAAGTTTCTTAATTATCTGGGCCTCAATATATTTACCTATACAATATGTATAATATTAACTTTCTTATTGATTGCTTAGAATAATTTACATTCCTACCTTGATTATATATATATAATAAAGATTCTGATTTTTTTTTCACATCGACCTTGAGACCTCTCCTGACTATCAAATCTATGACTCACAATTACAATATCTAAAACACATTCTTCTCTGAGAGAAGATATTGAGAAAAATATCTTTATATCATGGTCAGTGAAGAGGCACTTAGAAACAGGTTAATATTAAATTATGTAAAACATGAAAAACAATATATTCTTAATATTAGATTTGTGTAGCCAATAAAAGTAGATTCTGAACAAATGCATTTTCTGTTTGTTGAAATATCCTTCATTTTCCCTACATAACCACTCTTATATCCTTATTTCTCCTATCATACAGATCCTTTTTTTTTTTTCCATGCATCTCTAAACATCTGGAGCATTCATCAGATCCTGTTCCTCACTAACCCTGTGTTCAGACTCTCTGGCAGTCTGCTTAAAAGAATAAGCTTTGCCACAAAGGGCATCAGCTGCTAAAATGATCTTTAACTTCTCCCTCTATCCTTTTGCCCTTTCCCCTCCCTTTTTCTCTCCTTCACAGATATTAGATTTTTTGGTCTGATATACAGAAATAGGGTATGGATTATGACATTCAATTCTTACATTACCTTAAATCTATTGTCATGATGTCTGTAAATGAGAGGGATTTTGTTTGGCTGGCTCAGAATGCAGTAGACTCATGTATAATCAACTAAAGAGTATTTCTTTAAGAAAAATGTGCAGAAAACAAATTGAAATTTACAAATGACACTGCTTTTAGTGTGCACTTCTAATTGCTATAGAACATGCTTTTTTTTTTCAGCAGCCAGACCCATTTATGGCAAGCTATTTGCTTGAATTCCATTACAGTTATAAAATTTTACCTTAATCTAGCACTTTTCATCTAAGAACGTCAAAGTGCTATACAAGCACAGGCTCTTATTACACTAATCCTCTTAACATTTGGGATGGGGGAGCAGCAGAGAAAGGCCACTTCCACTTGTGTAACTCGCTATCTAAGCAGATCCCTGCCCAGGCCTGGGGAGGTCTCCCTGCTTAGGGCTGCATGTAGAAACTTTCCAAATCTGGAAAAGTTCTTAGGTGAGTCTAGGACATGCATTTTTTTTTTTTTTTTTTTTTTTTTTTTTTGTGGTATGCGGGCCTCTCACTGTTGTGGCCTCTCCCGCTGCAGAGCACAGGCTCCGGACGCGCCCGCTCAGCAGCCATGGCTCACAGGCCCAGCCGCTCCGCGGCATGTGGGATCCTCCCAGACCGGGGCACGAACCCGTGTCCCCTGCATCGGCAGGCAGACTCTCAACCACTGCGCCACCAGGGAAGCCCTAGGACATGCATTTTTGAGAGTTAGGGATAATGGCTTCTTTTGCTCTCTAGATAAAATATCACTCTCAGATTATATGTCTGTTTGCCTTTTGATGGAATCAATAAGGGAGGCTGGAGAGAGGTGAGTAAATTTCAACCATTTGCCACCCTTTAAAAGGCAAAAATAGTAAGATATTTTTGACCATTCTTTTTGAAAATCTATATTTTAAAGCTATATTTTCTCCCTTCTATTTTTACAACTAAAATGAACTTAATCTTAATAATATAAGTGGTAATTTTTTTTAAAGAAATACATAACTAGATCATGGATAACCTGAGCTAAAGGGTGATTTGGTAGGATGAGTTATAGGCACTGCCAAACAAATCTCACAGGCTATAGTCTTTTTTCCTATTTTCCAATTGTCTTGTGCCTGTATTATTTAAGAGGTTATAGTTTACATGGTCTTAAGTTGGGTGCCAGGATTCTGACACATTGTACTTATTATTCCTCTATTTCTAATCACAATTTTATTACACTATTTACATGAACAGGAAATTTATGGCACTACTTATTACCAGGTTAGCACTCCAACTCTAGACTGAATGCATAAATAGAGTTTTAAAATAAGATGAGAACTCCTTCACAAAGTAAATTTTCTTTCTGTGATCCAGAAGCTCATTTATCTTAATTATTTTTGATGTTTTTCCCCATTACAGCTCCACTTTACATTTTCAGAGAACTGAAATCATTAACTAGTTTCCTTTAAAATGAATGTAAATTCTGAAAGATGACGTCCCTATAATTATTTCTGTCAACTGAATAAAAGGTATGTTGTTCACAATGTCACAAGTCATTAAGAAAAAATAATTTATGCATAGTAAATTCTACCAGGAGAAGTGTATCTTTTATGAATAACTCCCTGCAGATATTGAGTAAATCTCACTGTTAAATTTTCAGGCCTACATTGGCAATAACAGGCTGTATGCTTTGTGCAGTTGGCAAAAACATCAGAAAATAGAAAACTTTTTGAAATAATGATCTTTTGAATTGAAATTTAAATCTACAATGATATCATATAGCCAGCTGGTAAATGGGATAGAAATTGGATTAAAGCAGAAGGAGTAGGAGTAACTTGTGATAGTTGTTTTAGTTTTGCTGTGTGTTTTTTTTTGTTGTTGTTATATTTTGTTTTCTTTTGATCTAGGTCAACAGAATCAAAAGGTAAAATTATATAAAAGAAATGTGGCTTAAATCAATTAAAGATTATTTACTAGACTTAGAGTTTTCCTTTTTGTAAGTTATCTACATTCACTTTATAGGAGATTGTCCAGATATCTGTAGATTATATTTCATGAAGTAATTTTTAAATATTCTATCTGTAAAATATATTCTTTTCATACAGTTTCATTTTTATATTCTTAAAATAGGAGTTTTAGGGCCTCCCTGGTGGTGCAGTGGTTGAGAGTCCGCCTGCTGATTCAGGGGATACAGGTTTGTGCCCTGGTCTGGGAGGATCCCATATGCCACGGAGCGGCTGGGCCCGTGAGCCATGGCCGCTGAGCCTGTGCATCCGGAGCCTGTGCTCTGCAATGGGAGAGGCCACAACAGTGAGAGGCCCGCGTACCGCAAAAAAAAAAAAAGAAAAAAATAAGAGTTTTAAATTTTAAAATAAATAAATATTTATAATTCATGATTAAAAATTTCTTATCTTGCCATGAGGTTGCATGGTAATCAAATTGGCTTTCCATTCCCATACCAATTTGATGATTCCAATCTTAACTAAATTTGATTAGGGTTACCACTTAGGAAGCACATTCTCATGATCATGTTAAATGGTCCAATTTCTTCCCAACTGAAGTAAAAGTTGACATTGGCAACTTAGCATTGGTCAAAAGAAAATGTGTGTATGTGTAACTTTAGTAGAAACTGGAAACTATTTCTTAGTTTTTAGTAGGTTCATTTCTAAACACTGGAGCTCTAAAAGTTTAAATGTTTAACAAACACACCAATTTTTCAAAAGGACTCAAGTTACCTACAAGTTCAAAACATTTACTTATCACACAATTTTTCCTTTCTATGTATTTATTACCATAGGTCGGTAGAGAATAATCAGTCACACTGTCAGTGTTTCAGCTGAAATGCCTTCAAAAGACTTTAGAGGTCTGTATCTTTTAGCTCATGTTATAACGTTTGAATTTCAGATTTTGTTGTCAATCCAGTTCTTGCATTACTGCTGATTCAGATGAAAAGAATTCAAGACAACACATACTAATAATTTACATGTTATATGTATATTTATTTTCAATCAATATTTTAAACAGTTTTCTCTTTTGTTCTTTAAGGTACCAGTTTGTTTTGTGATGTAGGGAAAAGAAATTCATGCATTTAAAATTCAGTAGTTTATTACTTTCTTTGATTTTGATTCACCTTGAAAGACACCAAGAGGTATGTTTATTTTCTTAATTAAAATGATTTTCAAAACAAGCTGCTTAGATAGCCTCATCCACCAGAGGGCAGACAGCAGAAGCAAGAAGAATTACAATCCTGCAGCCTGTGGAACAAAAAACACATTCACAGAAAGATAGACAAGATGAAAAGCCAAAGAGCTATGTACCAGATGAAGGAACAAGATAAAACCCAGAAAAAACAACTAAATGAAGTGGAGATAGGCAACTTTCCAGAAAAATAATTCAGAATAATGATAGTGAAGATGATCCAGGACCTCGGGAAAATAATGGAGGCAAAGATCGAGAAGATGCAAGAAATGTTTAACAAAGAACTAGAAGAATTAAAGAACAAACAAACAGAGATGAACAATACAATAACTGAAATGAAAACTACACTAGAAGGAATCAATAGCAGAATAACTGAGGCAGAAGAATGGATAAGTGACCTGGAAGACAGAATGGTGGAATTCACTGCTGTGGAACAGAATAAAGAAAAAAAAAAAAAACAATGAAAAGAAATGAAGACAGCCTAAGAGACCTCTGGGACAACATTAAATGCAACAACATTCATATTATAGGGGTCCCAGAAGGAGAAGAGAGAGAGAAAGGTCCAGAGGAAATATTTGAAGAGATTATACTCGAAAACTCCCTAACATGGGAAAGGAAAGAGCGACCCAAGTCCAGGAAGAGCAGTGAGACTCATAAAGGATTAACCCAAGAGGAAACACTCAGAGACACATAGTAATCAAACTGGCAAAAATTAAAGGCAAAGAAAATTTATTGAAAGCAGCAAGGGAAAAATGACAAATAACATACAAGGGAACTCCCATAAGGTTAACAGCTGATTTCTCAGCAGAAACTCTACAAGCCAGAAGGAAGTGGCATGATATGCTTAAAGTGATGAAAGGGAAGAACCTACAGCCAAGATTACTCTACATGACAAGGATCTTATTCAGATTCAATGGAGAAATAAAAAGCTTTACAGACAAGCAAAAGCTAAGAGAATTCAGCACCACCAAACCAGTTTTACAACAAATGCTAAAGGAATTTCTCTAAATGGGAAACACAAAAGAAGAAAAGGACCTACAAAAACAAACACAAAATGATTAAGAAAATGGTCATAGGAACATATGTATCGGTAATTACCTTAAACGTGAATGGATTAAATGCTCCAACCAAAAAACATAGACTGGCTGAATGGACACAAAAACAAGACACATATATATGCTGTCTACAAGAGACCCACTTCAGAACCAGGGACACATACAGACTGAAAGTGAGGGGATGGAAAACAGATATTCCATGCAAATAGAAATCTAAAGAAAGCTGGGGTAACAATACTCATATCATATAAAATAGATTTTAAAATAAAGAAACTTACAAAAGGCAAGGCAGTACACCAGATAATGATCAAGGGATCAAACAAAAGAGAAGGTATAACAATTATAAATATATTTACACGCAACATAGGAGCACCTCAATACATAAGGCAACTGCTAACAGCTATAAAAGATGAAATTGACAGTAACACTATAATTGTGGGGGAATATAACACCTCACTTACACCAATGGACCGATCATCCAAAATGAAAATAAATAAGGAAACAGAAACTTTATATGACACAATAGACCAGATAGATTTAATTGATATTTATAGGACATTCCATCCAAAAACGGCAGATTACACTTTCTTCTCAAGTGTGCATGGAACATTCTCCAGGATAGATCACATCTTGGGTCACAAATCAGCCTCAGTAAATTTAAGAAAATTGAAATAATATCAAGTACCTTTTCTGAGCACAATGCTATGAGATGAGAAGTGAATTACAGGGAAAAAATGTAAAAAACACAAACACATGGAGGCCAAACAATACATTACTAAATAACTAAGAGATAACTGAAGAAATCAAAGAGGAAATCAAAAAATACCTAGAGACAAATGACAATGAAACCCTGATGATCCAGAACCTACGGGATGCGGCAAAAGCAGTTCTAAGCGGGAAGTTTATAGATATACAAGCCTAACTCAAGAAACAAGGAAAATCTCAAATAAACAATCTAACCTTACACCTAAAGGAACCAGAGAAAGAAGAACAAACAAAACCCAAAGTTAGCAGAAGGAAAGAAATCATAAAAATCAGAGCAGAAATAAATGAAATAGAAACAAATAAAACAATAGCAAAGATCAATAAAACTAAAAGCTGGTTCTTTGGGAAGATAAACAAAACTGATAAACCATTAGCCAGACTCATCAAGAAAAGAGGGAGAGGACTCAAAACAATAAACTTAGAATTGAAAAAGGAAAAGTTAAAACAGACACTGCAGAAATACAAAGCATCCTAAGAGACTACTACAAGCAACTCTATGCCAATAAAATGGACAACCTGGAAGAAATGCACAAATTCTTAAAAAGGTATAACCTTCCAAGACTGAACCAGGAAGAAATAGAAAATATGAACAAACCAATCACAAGTAATGAAATTGAACATGTGATTAAAAATCTTCTAACAAACAAAACTCCAGGACCAGATGGCTTCACAGGTGAATTCTATCAAACATTTAGAGAAGAACTAACATCCATCTTTCTCAAACTCTTCCAAAAAATTGCAGAGGAAGGAACACTCCCAAACTCATTCTATGAGGCCACAATCACCAGATACCAAAACCAGACAAAATTACCACAAAAAAATGAAAATTACAGACCAATATCACTGATGAATATAGATGCAAAAATCCTCAACATAATACTAGCAAACAGAATCCAACAGCATATTAAAAGGATCATACAACATGATCAAGTGGAATTTATTGCAGGGATGAAAGGATTCTTCAATATACGCAAATCAATCAATGTGATACACCATATTAACAAACTGAAGAATAAAAACCATATGATCATCTCAATAGATGCAAAAAAGCTTTTGACAAAATTCAGCACCAATTTATGATAAAAACTCTCCAGAAAGTGGGCATAGGGGGAACCTACCTCAACATAATGAAGGTCATATACGACAAACCCACAGCAGACATCATTCTCAATGGTGAAAAACTAAAAGCATTTCCTCTAAGATCAGGAACAAGACAAGGATGACCACTCTCACCACTATTATTCAGCATACTTTTGGAAGTCCTATCCACGGAAATCAGAGAAGAAAAAGAAATAAAAGGAATCCAAATTGGAAAAGAAGAAGTAACACTGTCACTGTTTGCAGATGACTTGATTCTATACATAGAGAATCCTACTGATGCCACCAGAAAACTACTAGAGCAAATCAATGAATTTGGTAAAGTTTCAGGTCACAAAATTAATGAACAGAAATTTATTACATTCCTATACACTAATGATGAAATATCTGAAAGAGAAATTAAAGAAACACTCCCATTTACCACTGCAACAAAAATAATAAAATATCTAGGAATAAACCTACTTAGGGACACAAGACCTGTATGCAGAAAACCATAAGACACTGATGAAATAAATTAAAGATACTACCAACAGATGGAGAGATATACCATGTTCTTGGATTGGAAGAATCAATATTGTGAAAATGACTATACTACCCAAAGCAATCTACAGATTAAATGCAATCCCTTTCAAATTACCAATGTCAATTTTTACTGAACTAGAACAAATAATCTTAAAATTTGTATGGAGATAAAAAAGACCCTGAATAGCCAAAGCAGTCCTGAGGGAAAAAAATGGAGTTGGAGTAATCAGACTCCCTGCCTTCAGACTATACTACAAAGCTACAGTAATCAAGACAATATGGTACTGACAAGAAACAGAAACATAGATCAATGGAACAAGATAGAAAGCCCAGAGATAAACCCATGCACCTGTGGTCAACTAATCTATGACAAAGGAGGCAAGGATATACAATGGAGAAAAGACAGTCTCTTCAATAAGTGGTGCTGAGAAAACTGGACAGTTACAAGTAAAAGAGTGAAATTAGAACACTCCCTAACACCATACACAAAAATAAGCTCAAAATGGATTAGAGACATAAATGTAAGACTGGACACTATAAAACTCTTAGAGGAAAACATAGGAAGGACACTATTTGACATAAATCACAGCAAGGTCCTTTTTGATCCACCTCCTAGAGTAATGGAAATAAAAACAAAAATAAGCAAATGGGAACTAATGAAACTTAAAAGTTTTTGCACAGCAAAGGAAATCATAAACAAGATGGAAAGACAACCCTCAGAATGGGAGTAAATATTTGCAAATGAATCAATGGATCAAGGATTAATCTCCAAAATATATAAACAGCTCATGCAGCTTAATATTAAAGAAAAAAAAACAAGCCAATCCAAAAATGGGCAGAAGACCTAAATAGACTTTTCTCCAAAGAAGACATACAGATGGCCAAGAAGCACATGAAAAGCTGCTCAACATCACTAATTATTAGAGAAATGAAAATCAAAACTAGAATGAGGTATCACCTCACACCAGTTAGAATGGACATCATCAGAAAATCTACAAACAACAAATGCTGGAGAGGGTGTGTAGAAAAGGGAACCCTCTTGCACTGTTCGTGGGAATGTAAATTGATACAGCCACTATGGAGAACAGTATGGAGGTTCCTTAAAAAACTAAAAATAGAATTACCATATGATGAAGCAATCCCACTACTGAGCATATACCCAGAAAAAACCATAATTCAAAAAGACACATGCACCCCAATGTTCATCGCGGCACTATTTACAATAGCCAGGTCATGGAAGCAACCTAAAAGCCCATCGACAGACGAATGGATAAAGAAGTTGTGGCACCTATATACAATGGAATATTACTCAGCCATAAAAGGGAACGAAATATAGTCATTTGTTGATACGTGGATTGATCTGGAGACTGTCAAACAGAGTGAAGTAAGTCAGAAAGAGAAAAACAAATATTGTATATTAATGCATGTATGTGGAACCTAGAAAAATCATACAGATGAACTGGCTTGCAGGGCAGAAGTTGAGACACAGACATGGAGAACAAATGTATGGCCCCAAGGGGGTAAGGCCGCGGGGTGGTGGGGTTGGTGGTGTGCTGAATTGGGCGTTTGGGATTGACCTGTATACACTGATGTGTATAAAATTTATGACTAATAAGAACCTGCTGTATAAAAAAATAAATTAAATAAAATTAAAAAATTAAAAGAAAAAAAAGAAGCAGACTCACAGATAAAAAAACAAACTAGTGGTTACCACTTGTGGGGGTGTGTAGTATAGGGGTGGGGGAAAAAAGGGTTATCATGGGTTTATATGAAGTCACGTGTGTGAAACTTTTGGAAATTGTAAAGCACTATAAAATTTTTTAAGTCTTTCATTCAATAAAAAATTATTTACAATTCAATTATTTTAATCCCTATAGAGAAGTAAGTCAAAACTGTGATTTTGATATAGAAAATTTTAAAAAATGATTTTCAAATACTTGTGCATAAAGGTTGCATAGCATCTTTTCAAAATTTTTTATATGTAATCTCATTGGTTTATTCACTATTAGAACTAAATTGAATAAACAATTCCTGAATCCATTGATTGTTTTACCAAGTTATAATTACTTAGTTTACTTGAATCAACATAGTTGCTTCAAGAAATCGTTTTGACTATCATATTATTATGGAAAAAATATGAAAAGGGTGAATTCACTTATTCTAAATAAACAAAAACAAATTAATAATTTAGGGCAGCAGAGTGCTTTTAATTTGGTAGTTTACACCAATAAGTACTAAAAGACTATGCAATTACTCTGATATATTAATACACGACAATACAGTTCCAATTTTAGGTAACACTTCAAAGTAAAGAAAGATCCTACACAACATGTATGAAAGAAGCATACTGGAAGAAGCCTCTGCTCCATCCCTTCACCCTCCATAATTAACAGTACATCAGAAAATATATGCTGCATTTAAAATAAAATATAAACTTTAAGATATTATGGATGTAGAAATCAAAGATTTTCTGCAAATTGTAATTGTATCTTGTAACTATCCCAATGGTAACTATCATGGAAAAAGAATAATGTGGAATAGAACAAGAGGATCTGCCAAACTTGAATCTTAGTAGAAAAAAAATCCAATTCAAAGAATCATTCCCTGTTTTTTAGCTAAGGAACACACTCTGGTCTTCAGAAGAGGTGTTAGGTTTAAATATAATCAAAACTCAACATATTGTAGTTTGTGTAAACTTTCTTAATTACGTCCATAATAAATAGTCCAAGGCTTTGGAAAGTTAGAATGTTCTGTGATGGAATTGTATTAACTGGAGGAGATATGGTGGAAATATATTGATTCTGTTTATTTGCTTTTGCTTTTCTTCCATCAAAGTACAAATTTGTGTCCTTTAGATGTCTGGATTAAATGGTTTGTCATACTAAAATTAATTAGCATTTAGGAGGTATGAGATTTAAATACAATTGTTTTTAATTTTTTCTTAGACCTAAAAAGGGACATTAGTGGAAAAACCGGTAAAATCCAAATAAAGTTTGATGTTTAGTTAGTACTAATCTACCCATATTGATTTCTTAGTTTTACCTGGACCATATAGATGTGAGATACTAATAGTACCATGTCTTAGTCTGTTCCAGCTTCTATAACAAAATGCCATAAACTAGGTGTCTGGTAAATAACAGAAATTTATTTTCACAGTTCTGCAGGCTGAGAAGTCCAGGATCAAGTCACTGGCAGATTCAGTGTCTCGTGAAGGCTCATTCCTTGTCAGAGCAAGAAGACAGCCATATTCTTGCTCTGTTCTCAGATGATTTAAGGGGGTGAGGGAGCTCTTTGGAGTCTCTTTTATGAGAGCATTAATCCCATTTAAGTGGGCTCTGCAATCATGACCTAATCACCTCCCAAAGGCCCTGCCTCCAAATGCCATCACATTGAGGATTAAGTTTCAATATATGAATTTGGGTTAATGAAATATTCAGTGTATAGCTTTCTGTCCCTGTTTCCCCCAAATCCATGTCCTTCTCACTTACAAAGTGCAATCATTCCATCTCAATAACCCTGAAAGTCTCAATTTATTTTAGCATGAGCTCAAAAATCTAAATCCAAAGTCTTCTCTAAATATCATCTAAGTCAGATATGGGTGAGACTCAATGTTTGATTCACCCTGAGGCAAATTCTCTTCCTGCTAGGAAACCAAAAACGTTATGCGTTTTCAAAATACAATTGTGGAATAGGCATAGGATAGATATTACCTTTCCAAAAGGGAGAAATAGGAAAAGAGGAAAAAGAAGAATAGGTCCCATATAAGTCTAACAGCTAACAGGGCAAACAACATTAACTTTTAAAGCTCAAGAATAATCCTCTTTGGCTTGATGTTCTGCCTTCCAGGTCCACTGGGGTAGCAACATCACCCCCTTGGCTCAATGAAACCACCCTGAAGTGTCTCTTCCAAGCTGCAGTCCTGGAGCCCATGACTTTATCAGGCAGCCACTTCCTTTGAAGTCTAGTTAGAGGCAGCCATAACCTCCAGGCCCGTTCATTCTGTGTACCAGCAGAGATGGCACCACAAGGAAACCATCAAAGTTTGCTGCCTGTGCTCCTTGGTGGGGTGGCTCACACCACACTGGGACCCACTGGAGTTGCACCTGGGGCAGCTAAGGAGCATAGTACCAGCGTGTGGGGGAGTGGAGCTTTCAATGTGATGCAACACTAGGCAGTGTAGTCAAATGTCCCACAGGTGGCCACAGGTGGCCCATCTTATGAAATCTCTGTCCCCTAGCCCTGGCACTCTGGGCCTGTCAGGTGATTGGCAGCCCTGATGAACTCTGAATTGCCTTCAGGGTCATTCTTCTATTGTCTTGAAAAATAGCTCTTGGCTTCTATTGAGATGGCTGATTCATCCTAATCTCTTTATGGTTGCTTGGTCACATCTTACCATTTTTTGTAATATGCTGAGAGTTTTGCAAATCTTTAAGTTTTGCTTCTATTTTGCTTAACAGTACCACCTTTATGTCATTTTTCTCTTTTCACATTTTACTGTAAGCAGTCAGGAGGAGCCAAGCCACACCCTCATTACTTTCCATAAAAATAGCCTCAGCTGAATATTCAATTTCATCACTCACAAGTCCTACATTTCAAAAAACACTGGGACATTAACAGAATTCAGCCAGGTTTCTTTGCCACTTTATAACCAAGATCACATTTCCTGTAGTTTCCAATAACATGTTTCTCATTTCCACCTGGGACCTCATCAGAATAGCCTGTACCATCCATATTTCTACCAACATTCCGTTCAGGATTACTTAGCTATTCCCTAAGAAGTTTGGGACTTTCTCTACAGCTCTTTTGTTTCAGAGCTCTAATCAGAATCACCTTTAACTATCTGTTCACAGAAATGTAGGCTTTTCTAGCATGCACCTCAGAACTCTTACAGCTTCTACCACTACCCAGTTCCAAAGCTGCTTTCACATTTTAGGAATTTGTTACCACAGCATCCCACTTCTCAGTACCAATTCTGTCTCAGTACATTCAGGATGTTATAACAGAATATAAGATAGCTATTTAGATAAATTGTATGCCAAGATGTTCCAGGTTTATCATCTACATTTCCTAATCCAGACCTGAAATTATCAATTTCTCCAAGGAATCCCAATTTTTTTTTAGTGGGAAATGATATTTGCAGATCAGAATTTGGAGGATGTTGGGTAATTACCTCAATATTTTGAAAACTGTTAAATAAAGGGAAAAATAAAATATTGCAACTTTCTGTGTGACTGGTAAAATTATTTAAGATTCTTTCCATATTTATTAAGTAGGTGTACATTTAAAGAGTAACTTTGAAAATTAAATATATATATTCTAGTGACTGAAATACAGTATTCACTGAGTAAGCATGAGAAGAAAATAAAAATTTGTCATGAGAAATAAAATATCTACAGATATATTCTATTTATCTATCTATCTAACTAACTATCTATCTATCTACATCCCTAAAGAAACCACAAGAAAACTGGTAGAATATATAAATGAATTCAGTAAAGCTGCAGGTTATAAAACCAATACACTATATCTATATAGATAGATATAAGGAAATATTCAGCCATAAAAAAGAATGAAATTTTGCCATTTGTGACATCATGGAAGAACTCTGAGGACACTATGCTAAGTTAAATGTGTCAGAAAGAGGAAGGCAAGTACCATATAATCTTACTTATGTGTGGAATCTAACAGTGACAACAACAAAACTTGTAGAAACAGAACTAATTTGTGATTGTCAGAGGTGGGGGTTGTGCGTGGCAAAATGGGTAAAGTCAAAATGTACAAACTTCCAGTTCTAATATAAATAAGTCATGAGGATGTATTGTACAGAATGGAGACAATAGTACTCCAATAATAATATTGCATTGTATGTTTTAAAGTTGCTAAGACAGTAGATCTTAAAAATTCTCATCACAAGAAATAAAATTCTGTAACTATGTGTGGTGATGGATATTAACTAGACTTACTGTGGTGATCATTTCACAATATATACAAATATCAAATCATTATATTATACACCTGAAACTAATATAATATTGTATGTCAATTATACTTCAATAAAAAGTAAGACAGAATATAGACCAATGGAATAGAATAGAGAGCCCAGAAATAAACAATTGTATGTATAGTCAATTGATTTTTGACAAGGGTGCCAATAACATTAAAAGGAGAAAGGACAATCTTTGAAGCAAATGGTTCTGGGAAAATTGGGTATCAACATGCAAAAAATAGAGTTGGACCCTTACTTTAGAGCATATGCAAAAATTACTTAAAATCAGATTCAAGACCTAAACATAAGTGCTAAAATTGTAAAACTCTTAGAAGAAAATATAGAGCATATCTCCCATGGCATTGCATTTGGCAGTGATTTCATGGATGTAACATTAAGCAAAATATGAAAAATAGATAAATATGATTCATAAAATTAAAAATTTTGCACATCAATGTGAACTGCCAAAAGAGAGAAAATGCAACTCACAGAAAGGAAAAAAAATATTTGCAAGTCATATGTATGACAAGGAAGTAATATCCATAATATATAAAGAACAGTTATGACTCAACCCCCAAAAAACAAACAATCCAATTAAGAATGAGCAAATAACCTGAATAGATATTTCTCCAAAGAAGATAACAAATGATCAATTAACTCATGAAAAGGTGCTCAACATCACTAACTATTAGAGAAATGCAACTCAAAATCACAATGTGTTACTACTTCACACACATTAGGTTGGCTACTATAATTAAATAAAAAAAAGACAGAAAATTATAAGTGTTGGCAAGGATTCCTGGGGAATTCCAGGATAGAATGCAGAATGTGACAAAAAAATCTAACTGCCTTATAAATGTATGAAATATCCTCACTGAAGTCTGAAGCAAAAAAGCTGCTGACTTATGTAACTTTAGAAATGAGTTGGGTCTTTAAAGGGAAAAGAAAAATGCACATAACCACTGAACTTTAGGTGATAAAACTGATTTCTACTGAGGTAGAATGTTAATAATTCTGATATTTCGTCCCTTGCTTATATGTAAACTCCCACGCTAACAAACAGTGAGAAACCTGGATCCCGACACCTGTCATTCATTTATTTAATTGTTCAATTCCAGTATATATGAATAACTTTCATCTGTTAGCCCAGTCAGAGATTGTCTCAGCTCTGCAGAGAGCTTCCTGCATACTCAACTCTCAGAGCCTGCTTCACATGAAACCAAACCTGTAATAAACGTTTACCATCGAAATGATCAACCTTATTAATTTAAAATGCTTTTCTCTTCAAATGTGTAAGTTTCTTCCTTTTATTATTTAAAACTGATTTTTTATTATTTCTGAACCAGTCTTAAGCAGTGACAAGATTATTCCATTAAACTCTGAGGTGTGGGCTATATACCTTTGTTGTTGCCACTTTCTTGAGTGGGACTTCTGCTTAGGTTCATCATAAGTGTTGCACATACAGATTATTGTGCATGTCTATATTCATACAGTTAGAGAAAAATAAAATTAAATGACACTTTTTAAAGCATGGTAGAAAGAAGACTTTTTGTTCAAGGAGGGGAGGACAATTATGATAAGTATAAGGATCAATGAGATAGCATTTTGCAGTGGAGGAGAGAGATTGGGCTCAACTCTTAATACAGCATGGGCAAGTGAGTATCAATAGCCAGAGAGCAGGGTGGGGTCAGTGGGTGAAAAATTACTAAGAAGTACATCAGGGGTAAGGGGGGAATCTGGCTAAACCGACTTAAAGGATTGTTGCTGAAGGCAGGCCGGGGTGATCACACATCACCAGGAGGATAGTGAAGGGTGAGGAACTCAACTGATATCAAGGGTGATCAGATATGGAGGATAGGACATTATGGCTAAACTCAGGCAGAATTCTTGATAAAATTGGACAATGCAGAGAAGAACACATAAGCCCCAAATTCAGGCCTAATTGAAAAAGAGTTCAAGGGACCCTGAGAAGAATTTGAACAATGACATAATCTTTGTCACTATCCAGCTGTAGAGATGGTAGTACAACTTCTTAGGAGGTATAATGGTGGTTATATATAATTGTTTAACTCAGTGAAGATACCAACTAAAACTGTTTTGTGTAGCAGCCTTCAGATCAAATCACATGTATTTCTTCTGTGAGGATATCCTCCTGTTTGTATTTAAAAATATATCAATATCATGTGATTCTCACATTGGATCACATCAGCTGAGGGTTTAGGAAATTATCTGGTTAATCAACTACAAAGTAGAGGGCAACTTTGAAATCAGAAATTCTATCTGTTCCCTCAAACATAACCTGGTTATGTTAAGGTATCTCAAGAATACCTTTTCTTTTCTTCTTTGGAAAAAAGTTTAATCACTAGTTCTGTTATACATGAGAGACAGGTATCAGACAAATTGAACACAAAATAATGAAATTAGTTGAAAAATTTCCTAATTATATATTTTTCACTGAGTTTCTGCAATAGGAAGTCATCGTCCAACTTTTATTTTTTAAAGTTAAGATTAGATATTGAATTAATCTAAAAATTTACAGAATCAAATGTTAAACTATAATTTTTGAGCATTTACTTTTTGTCAGTAATTTGCTGAATGGTACTTTTACAGTATCTCGTTTATTTTCAGAGCAATATGAGAAGTATTTAGCAATATGTAGACTGTACAGATGAGAAAACTGGAGCTTTACCTATTGTTCTTAGACTTAAAGAACTTAAGTTTTGCAAGCAGATATGCATGGAAAGAGCATTCCAGGCAGAACAAATAGTAGTGCAATGTCAAGGAGTCACAAGTAGGCATTTCTTTTTAGGGAAACTGCATGTAGTTTAGTGTGAGTAGAATATAAGTGATGGAAGAGAAGAAAATGAGGTTGGTTATGCAGGCAGAGACCAGAGAGCTATGCATACTATGCTAGGGTGATTTTATCTTTATTTAATTGGAAGTCTTGAAAGAAATTGAACCAAGAGGGTTACAACCTCAAGTTTATCTCTTAGATAAAAATAGCCTCAGATTTCAGTTGTCTGCTGGCAGAATCTAAAGACACAGCAGCAGAAATGGGGACAAGCACACATTTTGGTGGTAAAGCTGCATAACTCTTTAGGTAGAAGGAAATTGGAAGTGGGGGCCACTGATGTATTTTTGATTGCCTGCATATATCATATAAATTGTGAATACCATATTAGTGGAATAGTTTTTCCTTTGAACATGGACTTATTATATACTTTATTTCATTGTGGGTTGCTCTCTATGAAAATACCTAAAGGACAGGAGTTGTGGCTTTGCCTAAACCTTTACTTTAGCCAGGACTAAAACAAAATGAGCTGGTAGGGATTTTGAACACCTGATATTTGAGTAGTTTAATCTGAATTACCTGTTAATCAGTAAATCTCTGGTCTGATCATTCTGTAGTTCAGTTATTGTGGTTGACTTAATTACTAAGTGGTATTGGATGACTTGAAATCTTTGCTCCCAGAAATACAAATGATATCAGTACTATCACCACTTTTATATAAAATGTCACTAATAATGTACATCCAATTGTACTGTGATAATCCCTTCACTAATGCCAAAATTAATTTAAATTACAAGAGACTTGAATTTTTCTCAAAAGCCAAAAAATATCTCAAACTCAACACAAAATTTAATCCATATCAATTTTTGCTCGAGACACATGAAACTTTAGAAAATGCAGTCTAGTTTCTGTCTAGTCAAATATAAGATAGCAAACATATTCAGGAAATATAGTGTTAGAAGACAAACTGGAGCATATTAAAAATTTTAAGAGTTTATTTGAGCAAAATTTGATTTGAGCCAGGCAATGACAAACCAGAAGTGGTTAGGAGAACTCACCAAACAGGAGCTCAGGGAGAGACTTTTATAGAAAAAAGGCAGAAGTAAAGTAAGAAAATTATTGATTGGCTATAGCATAAAGCTTACTTGGCTGTTTGTGATTGGTTGTCCTTAAGTTTTAATGTTTTAACCTTTCTTGCTGTCACATTTTGTAAGAGATAACACAAACTTATGACTAACATACCCAGATAGAATAAAGTTGTATGTCTGCATTATATTTGATATTAATAATTCTGAAGATATGCCTATTTTAATTAGACAACAGACAAGCTAGCTTTTATGTAGCAAAGATTATCTTAGATCATGTGAAATTGAAAAACATTTGGGTTAGTTTCTATATTTCTGAGAGTATACTTAATTTATATAAGTGCTTATTTTTCTTTAAACCAATTAAATAAAGCTCTTCACAAATTAATTTTGGCATACCATCCAAAAGCAAAAAATGTCACACATCTATAACATACATAAACATGCATACAAATGCAAACAGAGATCTTACAGCTTTCATTTTTAAATTTTAGCCATGAGGCATGTACATCAATGCAAATCTCACTAGTTTGTAAAAGAACAGTTAGGTCCAAATCACATTTCTGGTAGATGGAATAAGTTAAGTTTACTTGCTCAGATGCCAAACTTTTTACTAATATTTGTGGAAAAGAGTGTTGAGTTTTTATTTGACTAATTTCCAAATAGCTTCTTATTTTCTAAGAATTCCCTCTCTGAAGTTTTCATTTTAAGATTTGGCTCTGAGTTCTGAGAGAAGTCCAGGTCAGATATATACCTCTCAAAAGCACAGAGTAAAAATGTAAGTTTCTCCAGAAAGTGCTTCTGTTTCCTAAATCCAGATATTTTACAATATCTGTGAGTTTTTTTGAGATGAATAGAGGAAGTTTAGGGATTGATTAAAAATGATAGGTGGACATTGAATTGTCTCTAGAGCTGCATTTTTTTTCTTGCAAATACTTGATTTGTAAGACAAGTACAGTTGTTTTTAATTCCTCATAGAAATGGGTTGCAACCTGAACGATATCATGAGGCTGACCCACCCATTTACTTATATTACCTTCAGTTTACTTCTTTATGAGAGGGAGAAGATGTTCAACTAAACTGAAAACCAAAAAATTCCTAATTTCTAGATTTGGATCTGTATGTCTTTGGAATGTTTTAGCAAATCTGTCCACAACAGCTTCAGAATGTTTTTCTTTACCTCTCGGTACATAGTTTCATTTTAGTTTAAGAGAGAAGACCTTTAAAAAAATTCTTCTCAGACTCTTTTTTTTGTTTGTTTGTTTGTTTTCCAGACTCTTAATATCAGCTTCCAATTGGGTCAATTTCTGACTTAAAAAAAAAAAATCCTTTCAAGTGTCTTGCCAAGTTTCGGCTGGGACAAACAGTAAATGTTCCTGACAATATTTAACAGCCACAAGAAGTGTACCAAAAGGATACTACCCTCCTAGAATCCAGGACTACTCTCAAAAATAACCAAAAGAATGAAAGAGAGCTGGCAATAATTGGTAGTGAGGCAGGAGATAGATGGGCCCCAGGCTGAGCAGTTGGAGTTTGTCCCCTGTGGATAAATACTCCAAGATGAAGATAATAGCAGGAGCTAGGAGGAGCTGAGCCCTGCCCAGATAAAAGATAAAGAGACCACATAGAATGTAAATTGATATGGCTACTATGGAGAACAGTATGGATGTTCCTTAAAAATCTCAAAATAGAATTACCATATGACCCAGCAATCCCACTACTGGGCATATACCAGTAGTGTATACCAGTAATGTACATACAGATTATTGTGCATGTCTATATTCATACAGTTAGAGAAAAAAATAATAAATGACACTTTTTAAAGCATGGTAGAAAGAAGACTTTTTGTTCAAGGAGGGGAGGACAATTACAATAAGTATAAGGATCACTGAGATGGCATTTTGCAGTGGAGGAGAGAGATTGGGATCAACTCTGAATACAGCATGGACAAGTGAGTATCAATAGCCAGAGAGCAGGGTGGGGTTTGAAAACCATAATTCAAAATACACATGCACTCCAATATTCACTGCAGTACTATATAGCCAGGTCATGGAAGCAACCTAAATGTCCATTGAAGCAACCTAAATGTACATTGACAGATGATTGAATAAAGAAGATGTGGTACATATATACAATGGAATATTACTCAGCCATAAAAAGGAACAAAATTGGGTCATTTGTAGAGACGTGGATGGACCTAGAGACTGTTATACAGAGTAAAGTAAGTCAGAAAGAGAAAAACAAATATTGTATATTAACGCATATATGTGGAATCTAGAAAAATGGTACAGATGAACCGGCTTCCAAGGCAAAAATAGAGACACAGATATAGAGAACAAATGTATGGACACCAAGGGAGGAAAGTGGGGTTGGTGGTGGTGGTATGAATTGGGAGATTGGGATTGACATATAGACACTAATATGTATAAAATAAATAACTAATAAGAACCTGCTGTATAGCACAGGGAACTCCACTTCGCTGTACAGTAGAAGCTAACACAACATTGTAAAACAACTATACCTCAACAACAACAACAACAACAACAACAACAACAAAGAGACCACGTATTTCTCATTCTCGAGGTCAAGGAGACCTTCCTGACTACACATGCACAGAAAGGCTCCTCAGGTGTCAAAAAGGGAAGGCGCACCACCCCATAGTAAGTGATGTCAACCTACCCATAGGTCTCTGCACTAGAATCCATCTTGGCTAAGAGATGCACACGCACACAAGGGAGGACCCTGAGACTAACGAAATATGGACTCAGGGCCAGGCAAAGCAAGATAATTGGCAGAGGAAACCCAGAAGAAATGTCCCATACCATTGATTCAAACTACCACGAGGGCGCGACTCTCTGAGCCTGCCCTGTGTGCCTTTTCACACGTACTCTTTTTTCTCCTAATAAACACTTTACTTGTTTCACTACTTTCCATCTCTTTGTGGAAATTCATTTCTACAAAGACGACGGGCCAGGGCCTTGTCACAGGCTACTAACTCTCGTGGTCTAGTGGCTAAGATTCAGTGCTCTCACTGCTGTGACCTGACTTCAGTCTCTGGCTGGGAATCAAAATCCTGCTTCAAGCCACTGCAGGCCAACTCCACCTGAAATCAGCAGGACCCTAGCTGCAAATGGAGTGCAACCCATATTTCTCTCTAGCCATATTTTGGGGGCTCCCAACCTGACAGTTGCCAAGACAAATTCTTAGAACACAAAATGAGATAGACAAGAAGGCAATAGCTGTCTCTGGGAGAGAAAGGATCAATAACCAATGGATACCCAAAAGCAAACTCAGGAGTCACAATCAAAGTTCTAATTCTTACAAATTTTTTCCCTGCCAATCTGAATTTGGAAAGGAAGGGACAAAATGAAACTTTACCTTCCTCTCTAGACTGTGCACCACAGATAGAGATCAAGTATAGCTGACTCTGATAAGAATTCTCACTCTTGGCTGGCTTCTGCCAGTTTTCTCAGTATACCATCTGCAGGCTCTGGAGAAAGTGGGGCATCCCAGCAGGTCTCATCTTGATCATCAGAAACTGTAGAGGAGAAAAAATAATTTTTCCTCTACCCTTTACATGGATGAGTGGTTGGCTGAGACCCCTATTTCTCTAGGGCACCTTGTAAGTGGAGAAGCTTATCTAGGTGAAAAGTTCTCCACTGCAGCTACTGTAATTCAAGATTTCCTTTTGTAAGTTTAAGCTATTTGTTCAGCCTTAAAACAAAGTTTTATTCATTTGAAGCTTCACACTGAACCTGGTCCAGTTTGAGACAGACCCAGTTCAACCCTGGACCCAGCGCAGTTTCTAAGGGGAATTCAGTCCAACTCTGGCTGGTATCTGGAGCCAGTCCAGAAGAAGAAATGCTCAAATAAAGCCCATAAAACAAAAGCTGCAGAACTAGCATCCTAGAGGGACTTACCAGTGACTTCCAGAGGCAGCAAGAAAGCAGTGAGATCAAGGGGTTCAGTGGGTTACCTTTGCCTGGTTGCTTGTTGCTCCTTGGGATCACAGGGGGTCTCCTTCAGTTTTCTCTTCAGACACCAAGATTGTTGAAAGATAAACTGAGGCATATTAAAAACTTTAAGAGCTTAGTTGAACAAAAATCTATTTGAGTTGGGCAGCACCAAACCGGAATTGATTAGGAGTGTCCCTGGACAGGAACTCAGGGAAAGACTTTTACAGAGAAAAGGTGGAAGCAAGGTAAGGAAATTATTGTTTGGCTATAGTTTAAAGCCTAATTGGTTGTCCCTAAGTTTCAATTTTTAACCTTTAATTGCTTACAGGCTTAGATTTTGGTTTGCTTACATAGGCTGTCACAGCATCAGGACCACAGTCTAATGGCCTCCTTGTTTAATTAATCATATATATATATATATATATATATATATATATATATATATATAATGTTTATGTATATATGCGAAATATGGTTTTATATTAAAGTTATAAGGGTTTTCATTTCTACCAATAATATCATTTTTTTGCAGTAGATTTCTGAAAACTTGGAAATGAAAAAGAAAGTTGTGATGACTCAAAATAGCCTTTAGATGGAGCTGTTTCTCCTTAGAAATCACTACACAGGCACATATTTTATTTGGCAGATCAGAAAAATAGGAATAGCTTAAATAATGCCATAGCACAATAATGGATTTTTTAAAAACATTTAGCATGGCTAAAAGAGAATATAATAAAAACTCACTTTAAACCTGCTCAAGTTCTCACTAAACTCTAAAGAAACTTAATTTAGATTGAAACCAACTCACAGTGCTGTTTGGTACACACTCAAGTCAGTTTCAGTGCTGATATAATTCTGAAGGTTTTATAAACAATAGAAAATGTTATTATAAAGTTATCTGTTTAAATTTCTTAGTTTAAAAGAATACTCAAGGGAAAATGCCATAATTTTAATGAGACAAAAACACACCCCTGAGTAATCATATTTCAAAGGCAGAAGCGTACATTTGGCTCATAGCATGATCTCTGGCAAACTGATTATTAGATAAAGCCGACAAAACTTGTACCTAAATAAGGAAGAAAAACATTAGAAAAAATGTAGGCAAATTATGAGCAGTTATCTAAACATTCAAGGCTGATTTTATATTAATCATCTTGAGACTTCTTAAAAAGATTGACATTCTGGAACAGGTTACATTAGGAACAATACTGTGAATATTTCCTTAGTTTATTCCCCACCGTACAGTGGACAAAGGACCTTAACTGCAGTTTTGTGTTTGGAAGTTTTTTTTCGGAGAATAAATGTTTTCAACCACAGCATGATAAAAATTCCTAAAGATATTCAATCATTTTATTCCCTCCAAAATAGAAAATGAACATGTATGCATGTGTATATACACACAGGCACACACAGGAAGGTAAGGAGAAAGCTACTGAATATTTTTGAGCAATATGATTTGATTGTTGTTTTAGAAGCATACGTTGGTGGCACTGTATAGATTTATTGGACTGAGGAAATCCTATAAACAGCAAGATTACTTAAGATACTCTTCTATAGTCTTAAGTGAGTGGTCATGAATGTGATTTAGTGAATAGAGAGTATAAATGAGAAAAAAAGGAAATCAGAGGCATTATTGAGGTAAGAATTGTTATGAATATACTGAGCTAGTAGGTGATCATCTGCAAGTAGAATTTGTACTGACAAAAATAAGTAATTTATTATTTTTTGAGGTGAGTAATGCATCAAAGGAAGAACACATTGCAGAAAATAAATTTTGAGGAAAATATTTTATGTTAATAATGTAAAAGGCTGAAAACAATCAAGAATAAATAGTGTTATATTGTGCTGCTTATTATAGGCTTCTATCACAATTGAATAAAGCTAGAACTAAATAAACTGGTTCTGAGGCACTCACAGTTCAAGCCAATACCAGAAGCATTTGAATTTAACTAAGAAAAGATTTCTTGTTCAAAGAAGCCTCAGCATTTTAACTAAAAGGAAATTAACAAGGTTCAGGTAACCATTCTATCATTTCCATGCTTATCATATCTCTTTAGTTATGTATCTCTTCATATATTCACACATGTATGAGGGTAAAATCACCTGATTCTAATGGATTTTGAACTTTATATGACAATAATTTCTCATTTTAAATGTTCTCATATTTACTTTTTCTTTCTAAATCTGCCTTTAAAATAAGGATCCATCATTGCTGACTCATTCAGCCCAGAATGAAGTTACTTATTATTAACATCTTGATTAAAAGATATTTATATGGTGATAATCATATATTATTAAACACTACTTCATAATAAGTTCTGCTTTATTTTAAAAAATACAAAGTGATTTTTCTGTTGAATTTATATTTTAAAATATATACATTTTATAAACTGAACATTTTCTCATACAACTTTTAGTCTACAGTCATATGATATGATATTATCATGGTAATGGGTAAAATAAAAATCAGTGATCTGTATATTATATCTACATCTTGCTAGCTGTGACAATTTAGGGTAAAGTTGTGAGAGTATTAATATGTGATGACAGTCATGTGAAAAACTGTGCTCAAATAATCCTGCTTCTCTGAGAGATCTCTGAATATATATGTTAAAATATGGCATAGGGCCAATGAGAAATAAGGTACATTGTCATTCTTACCTAGGGCAGTCCACAGTATCACCCATCACCCAACCCAAAGCAGTTTAGGCTTAAGATTGCAGTAGGAATTCTATTCTGTTTAAGTGTAAATCAAAAGCTTGGACTCTTGTTATCTTCTGGTGAGTCATATTATACAAGAGCACAAAATAATGGTGACCACACTTAAGCGGGCAGAGAGAGAGAGGGAAAGTGTGAGAGAGAGAGAGAGAGAGAGACTGATTGATGATAGATCCTCTTGACAGAAAGCCCTGCCTGGGTTTGTTTCAGTACAATGCTTCTGCCCATTTGTAAGCACAGTCTAATAATGATGCAATCAAATGTGTATCCTTTCTTCTTACGGAGAAGCAGACATTTTTGTTTTCCTCTCAATAAACATCTGCAAAAATATAATCAGTGCATCTGGGTTTTTGACTGAATATTAGCAACTGTCATCCAAATGTTTTGGTATCTTAAAAAGAAAGGCACAAAGGCTAAAGCAGCCTGAGCAGCTTTAGAATAAGGCATGTTTGAGGGATGGAAGATGAGAAGAGACCAGTTATAATAGAGCCTGTTATTTGGGAAAAGAAATGCTAACCAATTACTGACTACTAAAAATAATTCAGTTTAAAGTATAAATAAATTTCAAAGAAATACAGTTTATACATGTCAAGAAAGCCCAACCAGATTTCATTAGTCAGTAATTTAAACTAAAGCAAAATTAATGCTTTGTAAAGAAAGTTCAAAAATTTTGAAGTTAGCATACTGATATTCATTTCTAAAAGCTATTTGGGTTTGTTATTTTAGTAAAACTGCTTCTTTTCTTTCATTTTGTTTAAAAGAAATAAAAATTATAAGTGATGGGAGCATGTACCCACTTCAGTTTTCCTAGGTGGTAGATTATTCAGCACTTTTAATATTCATGATGGCAATAAAACATGATTGTTCCTTTCTATGAGAATTAAATAGATTTGTCACTGTTACAGAAAATACTTTCTTTTCATTTCAATGAAAAAAGTACCTGCTATTTGATGCTGAGATCTAAGATGAAAAATTGAAAGATGCACACACATATAAATTATCCAAATTTCTTTCACACCCTCTCTAGCCCTAACTTTTCATGAACTTAACCTACAAAAATATAGATTTTACCACTGCTTAAAGACCTTTTCCTTTTATTTTTCTGCTACATGAAACAAAAGTACTGTTTTTTAAAAAGTAACTGGTAACTGTTTAACTTTTTATGTGACTTAATCCATGTATTTAAAATTGACAATTATTCAATCAGATGCAAGTTATAACACAAACACACACATACACATAATACTCAATATTTTGGATCAAGTGAGGCAATGATTAATAATATGAGATTGCCTAAGTAAATTGTGATACATTTATGTAAAGAAATACTTAGCTACTAAGAAAGCTGCTAGGAAAGTATAATTCTTCTCATAAAAAGCATTAAGTAATTAAAAATATATAGCCCATTATAAGAAAAAGTATATAAGTACATGCATGAAAAATAGTCTGAAATGATATGTATTCAAATTATAATGGTGAATTTCTTTGAGTCATGAAACTTGTGTATTTTTTGGTATTTTCTCCCTTATAAATATGTGCATTTTCTAATTTTTCTGTACTGAATATGCATTAATTCTGTAATTTTGAAAAACATGTTTGGTTGAATAATTTTTTTTAAAAAAATGAACATATTGATTCATTCTGAGAGTAGTATAATGGTGCTATTTACCAATGAAACTAGCAATGTCTAATTGCATCAGATCATTGGACTAGTTAAAAGATGAATGTGGTAAGCTGCAAATAAACTCTATGTAGGCAACATTAGCTTTGCTAATAGGGAGCTGCTAATGTAATATTATTTCAGGAACTAAAATCTGCATACACACACACACATAAACAAACAAAAAATATCTTTTCACCCACCTTTTGCGGTCTGCCATCTAAACAGAAAGAGTTTAATTGGAAATGCCTCTAAGATGCAAATAGCTTTTTCTGATACAGATGGAAGGGCACCAACTGCCTGAAGTGCAATGGTAGCCGCTGCAAAAGGGGCAAAGGAGGCCAAAATAGCAGACAAACAAAATACTACAACTACTAATATTACTACTACTACTACTACTTCTACAACTACTACTATTACTACAACTTCTAGTTACTACAACTAATTCTCATAATAATAATGGCTATAAGCTGCCATGTGTTTTCCATGTACAAAGCACTTCAAAAATTATATAATTCAATTTTAATAATTCTATAAGTTGTAAATGTTATTATTCCCATTTCACAATGGGGAACTCAGAAAGGGTCAATGAATTGCTCTAGGTAACAGCTAATTCACAGTATAGCTTACACTTGAACCCAGGTTCAACTTAAAACTGAAATCATAGCTCTTTCTATTTTGCAACATTGCCTCATAGAACTGTTCATTATTCCCAATGCCAAAACTACATATGATTTTCATAAAAATTTGCCTTTGCAATAGATTTTTACACCCCCATGGAGTCTGATAGAGAACTTCTTTGGATATATTAATATATCATCAGTGTCTACCTGGTCCTGTCATCATTTTATTGCTTCTGAACTATTCTGTTATTTGTAAATAAATACTTATTCATTTATAGTAAACGATTTTGAGTGATTACACTTCATGTTATCTATACTCTGTACTCCGTGTCAGACTAGATGGAGAATCAGGAAGGACCAAGCTTAAAGTATACTTGCACTATAAATAAAGTAAAGCTTTTATTAGTATTAGATGCTACTGGGATATAAAAATAATCAATTGTACATTCTGATTTTAAGAACTGTATAGTGTAAGAATAGTCTTAATTTAATAAACACAATATATACTCCTTATATGTGTCAGAGACTTTTTAAAATAAAATATTATTATAATTAAATTATAAATAATTTTATAAATTATGTATTTAAAAAATAATTTAATTATAAAAATTAATTAACATAACTATGTTATATTTTGTAACATATTAATTCCCCAAAATAACCCTATACAGAATGTACTATTAGTATCTATATTTTACACATAAAGAAACTGGTACATAGAGAGGAAAGTAATTTGCCCACAGTTACATAGCCAGTAAGTGGTAGGCTGGAAGTCAAACCCATGAAGTTTGGATTAATAAATGTGTGCTTAATTGGTGGGATTAAATTTCTACCCAGAGTGCTGATTAAACTGTAATGCCTACTATGCTATATAGGGCTAATAGAAAATACATGAGAAGTTTAGAATTTCCACAAATTTAGGAAAAGTCAGATTATTCTGTAGTCATGTAAACAAGTAAGTAACAGAGCTGGTTTTACATATGTTCAAAAGTTAACAAAAACTCTACCTCAGTGGTGTCAGGGCAATATAATTACAAACAAAACCTTCTCCCAACAGTTTTATTATTGAATAATCATTGAATCAGAATGTGATGTGCAACACAGGCAATCCCTAAGGGATTGCAAAAACAGAAATGAACCTCAGTGCTTGTTTATACAGCCAAGCGTGTACAGCCTCTTACATACATGTTTTCAAAATACTGTAGACAGTAACTAGTTCTCAAGTAAGAGGACTTGACGGCATCTTGTGGCACACGTAGTTTGACTTAACTTTATCATGGTAAATGGGGAGATCCCCTGTGCTGGATTTATCCAGAGGAGAAACAAACTTACCATTGCAAATTGGAGGAAGGCACCCACTAAAGACAGGCTCTTACTCTTCCCCAGGAACTGAGAGATAGGTGCACTATTCCCTTGATGCTTGCATTTCAAAAAGATGATTCCCAGGTCCTTGAGGAAATATTCCTGAGATGAGAGACAGGCATGAGGCTTATTTAATCATTATGAAGATTTACATACATTTGAAAAGGACGGAGAAATAACTTCTGAAAAAAAAAGGAAGGGGGCTGAAGTCTTTCTCTACTTTCAGCAGGGAGAATTAAGCCTCTTATTTTTAATTTGTATCTGTGCTTAGAGTGGACACACTTCTCTAAGGCAATAATCAGTATGTGTTTCTTTCTTGTGAAAGTCAGTCAATCAGGGAGAGCTTCATTCTGATAAATACGTCTTGGAATGTCAACCAATCAATAACAGTTTCACCCGAGTAAGCACATTTCTACAGATGATGACAAGCTAATCACATTTCTGATTTTCCATCAATTTTTGTACTCCATGCTTTACAAAAGCCCTATATAATATCAAATATCTGCTCTGTTTGGAGAGATATGATGAGTGTATCTCTCCCTTGCCACAGTAAGCAATAAATTCAGCTTTGTTTCATTTTCAAATAGTCAGTGATGATCTCTTCATTCTTTAACATATGATATAGGAAGTAGGAATGATAAGATTTCAACTTATATTTTAATTTTGTTCGAAGTGACTGACCTGAATCAGCAGACCAAGAAGAGTAATACATGTAATAGTACCACAGAGTTTCAAGAACTAATGGAAATCATGCAAAAGTTACCAATGGTCATATCCTCATCATTCTTGGAAACCAACTGTGAAAAGGAGAAATTTTTTAAAAAAGAGTATTTTAGTCTCTAATATGTGCCAGGTATTTTGTTATATGTTTCACATATAATCCTCAGAGCAACCTTCTGAAGCTTTTTGATTAAATTGTATCTATCTATCTATCTATCTATCTATCTATATGAAATCTTGTCTAAGGTCTCTTAACAAGTTAGTAACTGAGCCAAGATTATATAACAAGTTTGTCTGAGTCTGATTCCAATATATTACATTCCTTTACTGGTAATACAAAAATTACTTAGTGGTACAGTTTGACCCTAAACTTGAAATTTATCAATCTTACAAAATAGCAGTCAAAAATAAAAAGTCGATTTATCTTAGGATTTACTAAGAGAGATGTTAAGAAAAAGAAAATTATCACATCTTTGAAAGCATTTTTGGTTGTTAGGTCTTATCCAAGTTTCTAAATCCTAGATATACTAAGCATTCCCTTGTGAAGAAATAAGCAAACTTCCCTTCTCATAACTACAATTGCTATACATGGGACTTCATTTAATTGAATTTTTTAGTAATATTTTTCTTGAAACTATTTTAAAAGAACAAATTTTAGAAATCAAAATTTTCCTTTAGAATTTGAAATGGTTTAAAATGTTATGTGAGCTGACAAAAGATTGGTTAATTCTTTGCTTTCCATTTATTTATCACTATTATTTCTTTGTATGTGACAAATTGTTTAGTAATAACTGCATACTACATAATCCACTGATTCCTGATATGCCCAGTTTCTTTTTGTAAACCTGTTATAATTTCGAAGGAGCAGAAGACAATACCTTCAATATTTCTAACAAGTACTCATATAGAGTTAAGAGAAAGTGGGAAAAAATGCTTCCAATAAGAACTTCTCATGAAAATTATGTAGTTCTAAGTATGGAATCAGAAATTTTATTTTCCATCTTATGATATTCCCAGTTATTATACATTGGAGCTAATATGGCAGCTTTGACAACTGGAATTGTTACTTTTCTGGGAGTCAATTGTGATGAGATATCTTCTAGATGAGAGGGACTACTCATTCATCCATTTAAAAATACAGTTGAGTACCTTATGATCCTGATCAAGGGAAAAAGAGAGCAAAACATATAAGAGTGAGCAATAAAAAAAATCCATAACACATTTACCTGGAAAGACAGAAACAATGACAAGAAAATACCTCATGCTCCTATGATGTATAAATAAACTAGGAAATCTAGAGAAAACAGAATATTTCCTAGCTGAATATAAATTTCCAAAATTTAGCCAAGGAGATGTGAAACATTTCTTTCTCTGTTTTATATTTTAATTTTTTTCCAGCTTTATTGAGATATATTTAACATATAACATTGTGTAAATTTAAGGTGTACAGTGTGATGATTTGGTATACATATATATAGAAAAATGATTACTACAATAAGGTTAGTTAATACATAAATTACCTGGCATAGTTAACATTTGTGTGTGTCTGTGGGTATGTGTACTGAGAACATTTAAGATTTACTGTCTTAGCAACTTTCAAGTATACATTATAGTACTGTGAAACATTTGTTTACACACATTACCATAAAATAAATTTAAAAGGAATTTTAATATCTGCCACTGAAAAATACATGAAAATCAAATGAGTTCCATGTATAGTGTTACCTAATCTTTAAAGATAAAATAACCCCAATGTTATTAACCGAGTTCTGGCAAAAGGACAAAATATATGACAGAAAGCTCTCCCATTCAGTGTAAGAAGCCTGAATAACATTAATATAACAAAAACATTAAGATAGTTTAAAAGCCTGTAAGTGTATTTTATTTTTGAATATAGAATGTATTCAACAGTAGCAAATAGACCCAAAAATCCCATGTTTTGGAAACCAGTAAATGGAAATAAAGTAATAGAATGTATGGATGTATGTATAAATGTATTTATTGCCATATTGTTCATGGTGGCAAAAACAACAAAAGAAAACAAGTGCTCAAGAACAAAGGAATAACTGAATATATTATTTTATATCTATATTGTGCAATATTATGCAATATTATACTTTAAAAATAATGAATTAGAATTCCACCTGTTGGGTTGGATGGAGTTACTATAGATTAATAGAGAAGAATGGCAGGGAGGTGCCCAGCAAAAGAGAAAATAAAACAATAAAATAAAATGTAGACTTATTTAAAAGAAAAGAAGGCATATATAATTATACTTTGTATTTTGTAAATTATATATCTATATATGTATAAATAAGATTTAATCTTGCAAATATTTACTATGACATTAATATAACATTATATCAGTTTTTTTGGTGCAGTCTAACATATTACCACAAATTTAGCATAGAGAGCCCAGAAATAAACCCATGCACTTATGATCAATCAATCTATGACAAAAGAAGCAAGAATATAAAATAAAATGAGGAAAACCAGTCTCTTCAATAAGTGGTGCAGGGAAAGCTGGACAGTCACAAGTAAAAAAATGAAATTAGAACATTTTCTCATGCAATATACAAAAATAAACTCAAAATTAACTCATGTATTAATTAATTAATTAATTAATGTAATACCAGAAACAATAAAATTTGTAGAATAAAATATATGCAGAATACATAAATTGTAACAATATTTTTTTGATATGTCTCTTAAGGCAAAGTAAACAAAAGCAAAAGTAAACAGAATGGACTTAATTAAACTTAAAAGCTTTTCCACAACAAAAGAAACTATCGACAAAATGAAAAACCAACCTACAGAATGGGAGAAAATATTTGCAAATCATATGATGAATAGGGGTTAATATCCAAAATATATAAACAGCTTGTACAACTCAATATCAAAATAACAAACAACCCGGTTAAAAATGAGCGGAAGCCCTGAATAGACATTTTTCCAAAGAAGACATACAGATGACCAACAGGCACATGAAAGTTGCTCAACAACACTAATCATGAGGGAAATACAAATCAGAATCACAGTGAGATATCACTTCATACTTGTCCGAATGGCTATCATCAAAAAGACCACAAATAGCAAATATTGGCAATGATGTGGAGAAGAAGGAACACTTGTACACTCTTGGTAGGAGTGTAAATTGGTGCAGACATTATGGAAAATAGTAAAGCGATTCTTCAAAAAAACTGAAAATAGAACTAGCATATAATCCAGCAATTCCACTCCTGGGAATATATGCAAAGAAAATGAAAACACTAATTTAAAAAGATACATGTACCCTAATATCCATAGCAGCATTATTTACAATAGTTAAGATATGGAAGCAACCTAACTGTCCATCAACAGATAAATGGATGAAGAAGATATGATGGATATATATATATATATAATACTATATATATATACACATATATATATATATACATACACATATACATATATATGTGGAATACTATATACATATATATGGAATACTACTCATCCATAAAAAGAATAAAATTTTGCCATTTGCAACAACATGATGCACCTTGAGGTGCTTAGCTTATGCTTAGCAAAGTAATTTAGATAGATAAAGACACACACTGTATATTGTCCTTTATATCTAAATATAAAGGAATATAAAATCTAAAACATAAAACAAATGAATGAATACAACAAAACAGAAACAGACTCACACAGAGAGAGAACAAACTAGTGGTTACCAGTGCGACAAAGGAAGGGAGGAGAGGCAAGATAGGACTAGGGGATTAAGAGGTACAAACTACTATGTGTAAAATAAATAAGTTATATATTATACAGAACAGGGAATATAAGCAATATTTTATAATAACTTTAAATAGAGTATAATGTATAAAATTTTAATCACTTTGTTATACACATGAAACTAATATAATATTATGTAAATTAACTATACTTCAATAAAAATTAATTAATTACCAAATAATGAAATTTAAAAAAGGAATACTGGCTGATAGTTCATAAATATAGCTTGGGAAATGAAATCCAGTGCCATGAATTTCAGAAGACCAATAAGATGAATGTAAGGTAATGTATACTGAGGTATATTGTAATCAAATTGCCAAAAGCCAAAGACAAAAAGACACTGTTGATATTTGAAACTTTCACCATAATCACTCTCAGTCTTGGAGTCTTTAATATTATTCATTTAAATTGTGTGATTATTTTAAAATTCAGACATTCTTTCAGCTATGAAATTTTTTTTCTTTTTTATCACACTTATCTGTATGGTGACTATATTATCTGTTCATATAAATTATATTTTTTCATCTCTTTCACCATCAATCCTTTTATAAAAATAATTCTCATATTTTTAATTTTTAAAATGTTCATTTATTAGGCGAGTGGAGTATATCTTTCAGTATGCTAATATAACTTGGTTGGGTATTACACTTTTATGTCACAGAATTGCTCAAAATTCTCCATAAATTCCCAGATAGTTTTGGGATTACTCTTTCAGAGAAATTGCCAACCCGTCTGACAATTCATCCTTTACAGGTAGTATTTTTTCCTTTTTTGGGTATTGGTGTGTCTCTCTTTTTATCTTTGCCACCGAACATTTTGCCTGACTTTCTGTAGATGTTTCCCTGCTTTCATTATTACTCATAATGGTAATTATTATCAACCTTTTATATGGTAAAATTTTAAGTTGGTTCATGTGTTCAGCTTTGACAAAAATGATTTTCTGAGTATTTTCCTAATCTATTTGTAATAATCCAATTTTTAGCAACACCACGGTGAATTTTGACTATATTATCAGTCCTGTTAAGTTAATCTTTTCTGATATCCTTCTGATATCCTTCACCATCAAAACTTTTATGCCATAAACCTGCATTTTTTTAATGTTCAATTTTCAACCTGCAATTGAATGGAGTGTACCTTTAATGTCCTAGTTTAGGCCCACCCAGCACTGTGTGGATGTGGCCTGGTTGGTTGTTTTTTAAAACCGTGATGTCACAAAGTCCCTCATAATGCTGTCTGTGTAACCTTCATGTACAGAGTGTTTTAGAGCCATCATAGAGCAGTTTGATAATTCAGCCCTCTCAAGTAATATATATTTTACCTTCTCTAGAGTTTTTTGGATCTTACTTTTTCTTTGACTTTCAAAAGTTCAATCAGATTATACATAGATATTGACATCTTTCCTTTATGATTACTCTGATATGTGGTTGTAATTTTTGCTTGACTTACATTTTCTGGATTTTTTTTTTCATATTTTAAAAATGTGAAATTGTACTGGTCTTCCTCAGATATCTCCCTCCCATGTATATGTTTGTTATTCTGTTGTCACTCCTTCCAGATTATTAATTTTGTATCTCTTTAATCACCATATATTTTATAGCACAATGTGTGAGTACTTTTTTTTTCTTTTTAGGTTTTGTCCTTGAATTTATATCTATCACTTGTGTATACCTTTGATACCCTAGCCTAGGTCAAACCTAGCACTGTGAACATGTGGCTATCTTGACTGGCTTGTTTATTGTGAGATAAGACACTCCCTCAAAATTCTAAGTCATCATGGAAACCCTTGTGTATATAATATTTCAGAGCCAAATTAGACTAGTCTGATAATTTACATTTTTCAGGTAATTTATTTTTTATCTTTTTGGATTTTGTGTGTTTCTAACTTTACCTTTGATCTTTTCAAGTTCTACTAGATTATGTCTAGATATTGACTTCCTTTCTTTATTATTATATAGCGTGATAATTGTTTGATTTACATCTTCAGTTCTGGGGTTTTTTAAAATGTAGTTGTAATGGTCTATTTTTCAGCAACCTTCCTTATATCTGCTTGTCACTCTATTATTGCTCCTTCTAAATCACTCATTTTTTTAATCTCTTTAATCATATATTTTATACCATAATGTTTCTGTGCCTTGCATTCTCTTTTTGTTTTTATATTTTTATTTATACCATATATATACCATATTTATATATATATTTAATATCCTAGCCTAGGCCAATCCTAATACTGTGAGCATGTGGACATCTTGGTTGGTATTTTCATTGTGATGTCAGTCCCTCAAAGTTCTAGGTTGCTTTGGCAGCCTTCTTGTGCACAGTGTTATAGAGCCAACTTAGATCAGTCTGATTATTCACCCTTTCCAGGTAGTACAGTTTTACCTTTCCTGGATTTTTTGTTTGTTTGTTTTGATTTCTAACTTTATTCTTGTCCTTTGAAAGTTCTACAAAATTATTTGTAAATATTGGTTTATTTCCTTTAATATTATTCTGATATATCATGTGATATTTGTTTGGTTTATATTTTTGGTTCTGGATGTTTTACTTTTCTATCTTTAAAATTCTAATTGTAATGATCTATTTTTCAGCACCGTGTGTTATTGGACATTGTCACTCTATTATCACTCTTTGCAAATTATTCTCTTCTTATCCCTTTAATCACCATATATTTTAAACCATAATGTCTGTATACTTTTTCCTCTCTTTGGTTATGTCTTTGAATTTATATCTATCACTTGTATATATATTTAATATCTTAGCCATTTCATAGATAAAAATAATCAAGTATTGGTAATTTCATATAGTTTTACTTAATATTTTTATTTTATTCTAATTGCAATGGGAACCCACTCAACAGTATTAGGGACAAGAATATGAGTTTTTCATGCTTTATCAGTTTTTGACTGTTATTTATCATTTTTTAAACTTTTTATTGAGATATAATTGATATATAACATTATGTATCATTTGGGTGATCAACATGTTGATTTGATACATTTGTATATTGCAATATAATTGCCAGAGTGATGTTAGCTAACACCTCTAACATGTCATGTAATTATTATTATTTTTTTTGGTGGGAACAAGTAAGATATAGTCTCTTAGGAACTATGGAGTTTATAATACAGTATTGCCTATAATCACTATGCTGTGCATTAGATCGCCAGGGTTTATTTATGTAGTAGTTCCAAGTTTGTACCCTTAAACAACAGATCCCCAATTCCTCCACCCCAGCCTCTGGTAACAAATAGTGTACTCTGTTTTTACAAGTTCAGCTTAAGTATCCACATATAAATGAGATCATATAGTATTTGTCTTTCTCTGACCTGTCTCACATAGCATCTTTAGAGTCAAAGTGAGTATCTGGTAAGCAGCATACAACGTGCTCTTGCTTTAAAAAAAAATCCAGCAAGCCGTTCTGTGGCTTTTCATTGTTAAATTATACCCATTTACACTAAGAGAAATTATATGTAAGAAATTGATATATAAGGACTTACCAATGTCATCAATTGCTTTCTGGATGTTTTGTATCCATTTTTTTTTCCTTCTGTTTCTGCCCACCTCTGTAAAATGGTGATTTTCGTATTAGTATGCTGTTTCCCTTTTCTTTATCATTTGTTCATTTACTCTAAGATTTTGCTTTGTAGTTACCATGAGGCTTACATAAAATATTTCATAGAGAAAACAGTCTATTTCAAGGTGATAGCAACTTAATTTTGATCACTTACAAAAAACTTCATTCTTTTACTCCCTGTCTTTTATTTTTGATGTCACAATTTACCTCCTTTTATATTGCATATTTGTTAACAAATTATAGTAGATATAATTATTTTTAATAGTCTTCTCCTTTAAATTTTATATTATAGTTAAGTGGTTAACACACAATCCTTTTAAGAGTTTCAGTTTTCTAAGTGTGACTGTATATTTACCTTTACCAATGCATTATATACTTTCAAGTGTTTTCATGTCACTGAGTAGTGTCATTTCATTTAAGCTTATAGAAATCCTTTTAGCATTTCTTCAAAGGCAGGTCTTGCAGTGATAAATGCTGTCAGATTTTTGGCAAGAAAAGTCTTCATTTCTCCTCCATATCTGAAGGATAACTTTACCAGATAGAATATTCTTGGTATGCAAATTTTTCATTCAACACTTTAAACATGTTATTACACTCTCCCCTGGCCTGTAGGGTTTCTGCTGAGAAATCTGCTGATTGCCTAATGGAGGTTTCTTTTAAAAGAGTTACAATTTCCCTCCACCTGGCTCCTTTTAGGATTCTCTATCTTTGATTTTTCACAGTTTCATCTAATGTGTCTTGGAGAATGTACTATCGCACTGAGATAATAGAATTATCTATTAACTTTGTCAACTTGGACTTTCAAGTCTCATTCCTGGTTTGGGAAGTTCTCAGGTATTATTTCTTTAAATAAAGTTTCTGCCTCTTTCTCCCTCTCTTCTCCTTTTGGGATCCTGATTATTCTAATTATTGTCTCTTGTTGGAATCACATAGATCACTTAGGCTTTTGTTGTTCTTTCCCCATTCATTTTTGTTGTTGCTCAACTTTGACTGGGGTGTTTCAAAATTCCTGTCCTTTAGCTCACTTCCATTCTTTCAATTCTTTCTTCCATTTGCTTTACTCTGATGCAGATGTTCTCTATTGCATTTCTCATTTAATTCATTGAATTCTTCAGCTCCACAATTTCTGTTTGGTTCTTATTACATTTTCTATGTCTTCAGTAAATATTTTGCTTATGTATTTTTTTTCCTGATTTCATTGAATTGTCTTTCTGTGTTTTCTTGTAGCTCACTAGGTTTCTTCAAAACAGATATTTTGAATTCTTTATCAGCCAAATTGCAAAAATCTGCCATTGAGATCAGTTATTGGAGATTTATTGTTATCTTTTGGTGATGATACGTGTCCTTTATTTTCTTGCTCCTGAGAAACCTCTCTTATTTCCCAGAAGGTGGTGTTATAGCTCAAGTTTGTGGTTTCTCCCTTGCTCACAATCCTGGTCTGTTTTCCTGATAGCACTTTTTACCAGACTTGCTTTCACCATTGCACTTGGAAGCATGCGGCCAGAGTGGGAAGAGGTGTGAGTTTAGCATTTGCAGTATTAGGGATGCCTGCAAACCTGTTGAGAAGATCTTCAGGACAGGTACTCCCAGAGTCTCCTGGGTGGACTCCCTGCTAAAGTCCTGAGCACAGTCAGCAGGAACCATGTCACTTTAATGAACTTTGATATTCACTGACATTTTCCCAATCTTCTTCCTCCTCCCAACCATGGAGCTTCTGCCTTAGTACTCTGAGTTCTGCTGGAAAGAAATGAGTTTATCCAGCAGCATCCTGCACTAGTGGGATAGTAGAGGTTACAGCTGCCAGATATTTCAGCCCTGTGCAGTGTTGCCTTGGGGGAGGGTGGCACTGGGAAAACTCCTGATATCATCTCCACTGTGACCAAACAGGATTTATTTTTTTGTTTTTTGCTCCAGTGACATGTTGGAATTTCCACCCCAGGAAGCCTGGACTTTTGTAAAATCTCTCTCATCTGTGGGTATCTGACCAGGTCAGCACTCTCCATGTTTTTTTGTTTGTTTGTTTGGTTGGTTGGTTATTTTTTTTTTTTTTTACTGTGGTGAGAGGGGTTGGGGCAGGTTTGCTGGCTCTTCTAGTTCCACAGCCCATACCGATATCTCTCTACCTCCTACCAGATGCACAGATGGGTGAGACTTCTTCCATATCCCTTGGTATACTGTGATGGATCCCACAACTCCCACAAAGGTGTTTTTGTCCATGGATGGATGTTTAATTCATTGTTTAAAAAGGGAGACAAAAAAGAAGAATATTTTATACCACAATGATGCTGACATCACCTCTTATTTGAATGTTTTGTAGAAAATAGGTCATAAGAAGCCAGGAGTAGGAGTGGTATAGCAATTCAATACTTGTTACAGTATTGACTTGCTGGCTTAAACTAGGAACATAGCTTGGAAATGATGAGAATAGGTCAGACTTAGATTAACAGGAATGCTCTTACTTTACATGTGTCATGTGAGAGAAAGTGAGAAGTCAAAGATGATGCCAAGTACTTGGTCTGAGAAATAGGAGAAAACCCAGGGGACATTTTCTGAGTTTCAAAATATTCCAAGAGGAGAAAGTCTGGGGACAAAATCAAGAGTTCACTTGATATATTACATTTGAAAGGACTATTAGACATTCAAGTGATGATATGAAGAAGGTTTATGCATATACACATTGCATTTCAGGGTTGGATTATTAGATTTGAATATCATCAGTCTGTCAATGATATTCAATGTTATTAGTGTAAATTACATCACATATGGAAAAAAATATAGACAAAGAAAGGAGTCCAAAAGAGCATCCTGTAATACTTGGGTATATAGAGTCCCAGTGGAGGTCTTGGAGCCAGGAAAGAAGATTGAGTTACAACAGTCATTAAGGTAAAAGTAAATAGAATTGAAGCATTGTTGAGCAATTAAAAGGAATATACTACTGATATATGCTATAATATGGTTGAATCCAAAAAGGGGATTGTAAAGGCAAAGAATCAAGGTACAAAAGACCCTCTTATACTGTTTGATAATATTTTTATTTAATGTTCAGAAAATACAAGTTTATAGAGGAAAAATACATAAATTAGTTTTGCCTGGGTGTGGAAACAGGATTACCTGCAAATGAGCATGAGGAAGCTCTTTCGGGTGATGGAAATGTTCTTAGCCTGGGTTGTTGTGATGGCTGTACAGCACTGTAAATTAACTAAAAATCATTAAATTGTATGCATAGACAATGTGAATTTTATAGTATATAAATTATTCTTCAAAAAACTGTTAAGAAAAATAAGGAAACCCTGTAAATATGCTATTATTGAAGAACAGAGAATTATATTTTTCCAAAAATAATTTGTAGTCAATAGTGCTAAAGGTCAAAAAACGATGGCACTGGGTAAGGCAAAATGAGGTTTGAGATGACTCTGATAAGAATAACCAAAAGATATATTTCTCTTCTTTAACAAAATGGTGGCTGTTTCCTCACAGTCCCTATAATTTGAACCTTATCTTGGTACTCTCATAACAGTAGAATAAATGAACCTTGGACATTTTTACAAGTTCTATAAATATTAAGATTTCAATTTTTATTGATTTGAGTTTATAGATTAATTTGGAAAAGAATTATATCTTTAAAATATTTATTTTTCCCACACAGTAATATGCAAAAAGGCAGCTACAGGAAGAATTTTCTGGCTACTGACCATGTAGCTGCAACACCTCTAAATAATTAAAAATCAACTATGAATTCCAAAGAAAATTTAACTGAACACACAAGTAGATACATTCAAAAATATAATGATATTACTGCTTTAAATTCAGAAGAGGATCTTGACACTCCAACCTCTAAAGATAAATTCACTGAACTCCTAGAGAAACCAAGTTTGTTGGAAAATGCTCAGGAGCCTGCTGCATCCTCAGGCAATAATAGTCAACTTATCATGACATCAGTCATCACTCAAGGTTTTTATGTGCCTCTGGAGGAGAAACAATATGTGAATCTGTTTGAGGAAGGTACAAAAGCAAAATTCTATCTAGACATCATGCAAAGAACTGGTGCTAACCTAGAAATAACTTTTGTCAAAAACCAAGGCCTCTACACTATAGTATCTGGTAAGCCAGAAGCAGTCAAGGAAGCTCAGAAGGAGATTTTTGCATGTTTTAAGAAACAAGTTTTAACTACAGCTTCCATTCCCAAAGAACATATTTGCTTTGCTGTAGGCAAGACTGGTGAAAAACTGCAAGAAATAGAACAAAAAGCTGCAACCAACATTCAGACCTTATGCCCAGTTAACCACAGCACCTGGATCAATACTATTGGCACCAAAGACATCATGAAAAAGGCTCCACATGAAGTCTTACTTATGTCTACTGAACAAGACAAGTGTGCTGAAGAAAGGTTGGATGTGGGAAAAGCATTTCATCCTTTCATTGCTGGACTATGCAATAAAACTTTTGACAGAATCCTACAGGAAATGGAGGACCACATCCACATCTCACTATCTAGTGCCAATCAGACACAAATAAGCTTTCCTGGAAAAAAGCAACAACTAGATCAGGATCAGGCTTGTGTAAAGAAGATTTTTGACAATACTACAGAGAAAACCACATCCATAGATGTGGAGAGGAAGTTGCAGCACAAGTGTACATAGGTCCCCAAACTAATTCCATCCAGGAGATCCTGGAAAGAACTGGAGTTTCAATAGAGATCTCACCCTCACAGATCATGTCAGATTCTGTGACATATCAATGTAAGCCTGAAAGTTTAAGGAAGGCATTTACTGAAGCCTACTCAAATACCAAAATTTACACCCTTTCCTCTATCTCTGTACCTTCCTAACTTCACAGATTTGTTATTGGTAAGAAAGGTCGTAATATATCTACAATTGTTTAGAACATGCCAAAAGTTTGCATAAATTTTACTGGAGAAGATAAAATTACAATAGAAGGGCTGACAGAAGATGTTAATTATGCTAAAGAACAAATTGAGGTCATAGTAAAAGATCTAATTAACAGGATGGATTACGCAGAGATTAATGTTGACTATAAGTTTCACAAACTCCTGGCAAGGAAGAAAGGTGTTATCATAAATGGGATTAAAGAAAGGAATAAAGTTTCTGTGCTAATTTCACCTGAAAATGAAAAGAATAACTAGATCAGAATTGAGGGGGAATCTCAGGGTGCGCAACAGGCCAAGAAAGAACTTCTTGAACTTACTTCTCATTTAGAAAATGAGCACAAGGACTTAATCATTGAGCAAACATTTCACCACGCAATCATTGGGCAGAAAGGTGAAAGGATACATGACATCCGTAAGAAATTTCCAGAGGTTCTAATTAATTTTCCTGACCCAGCACAAAAAAAAAAGTGACAATGTACTAATTAGAGGACCAAAAAATGAATTAGAAAAATGCACATAATATTTGGAGAGGGTGGTGACAGACATTGTAGAAAGTACCTATTCTATAACTATTCCCATCTTCAAAAGGCTTCACAAAAATATCATTGGAAAAGGAGGTGCAAACATCAAAGAAATCTGTGCAGCAAGCAACACCAAAATTAATCTTTCATTAGCAAATAGCGACTCAGAAAATATTGTCGTCAGTGGAAAGCCAGCAAACTGTGAAGTGGCTCGTGATTTGATTCTTTCAATTCAGAAAGATATAGCCAATATTTCAGAACTGGAAATTTCTATTCCTTCCAATCTACACAAATCCTTTATTGACTCTAAAGATGGTTTGATTGGTGCAGTCATGGAAGAATGTGGAAGTATCCATATCTACTTTCCAAAAAACAACTCAGGACTTCAAAGAGTCATTATTAGGGGACCTGACCAAAATGAGGAGATGGCCAAGAAAAAGCTGCTGCAACTAGTAGAAGAGCAAACCAAGAGTTATTCTGTAGTCCTCCATGTCAAGCCAGAGTATCATAAATTCCTCATGAGTAAAGATGGAGCCAATGTTCCCAAAGTCTGTGAAGAGACTAGAGCATGTATCATTTTCCCTATCCCTGAGGACAAGGATCAAGACTTGTTAACTATTATAGGGACAGAGAAGGCTGTCAAAGCTGCACAAAAGAAACTAGATGGTTTAATTACAAATCTAGATAATGTGGTAGAGGACAACATACTGATAAATCCCATTTATCACCAGCACTATTTTATGCAAAGGGGCCAGGTGTTACAGGAGATGACTGAGGAGTATGGTGGTGTGATTATTAACTTTTCATGCTCAGGAAAACAGAGTAACAAAATCACAATCAAAGGAGCAAAGCCTTGTGTAGAAGCACAATAAACATATTCAAGAGATTATTGGGGATTTGGACAATGAAGTAGCAACAAAATGTGTTATTCCCCAGAAGTTCCCTCATTTTTTCATGGGACCGATGCATTCTCGAATCAGACAAATTGCTAGAGATTATAGTGTTTAAATCAAATTCCCAGAGAGAGAGAGGAGATTTCACTTACCAATAAACAGCCAGCTGTTCTGGAAAATAAGGAAGGGGAAAAGAGCACTATAGGAGCTGCTTCTATTTCTCCAACAAAATGTGACACCATATTTATCTCAGGCCAAAAGGAAAAGTGTGAAGCAGCCATGGAAGCCCTTAAGGCTTTAATTCCTGTCACTGCTGAAGTAGATGTGCCCTTTGATCTACATCATTACATCACTGGTCAGAAAGGAAGTGGGATACACAAGATAATGGATGAGTTTGAAGTTAATATACAGGTATCAGCACTTGAATTAGAGTCTGATATCATTTCCATCACTGGCCTTGCTGCAAATGTAGAACAAACCAAGGCTAGATTACAAGAACAAGTCAAGGCTTTACAAACTGAAATAGAAGATCGGTCATTAAGAAATTTCAGGCTCAAGTTCACAGTAGACCCCAAATAGTACCCCAAGATCATTGGTTGAAAGGGGTTAGTTATTGCTCAGATTGGTTTAGAGCATAAAGTTACTATCCATTTTCCAAGTAAAGGGAGCAATGAGGTACAAGACGAAATCACAATAATTGGATATTAAAAGAACACCATAGCTGCTCGGGATACAATAATGGAAATGGTGCAAAAGTTTGAAAAAAACTGTTACTAAGCAAATTTCACTACACAATCGTGTTTATGGCCCCATTATTGGATCCCATGGAAAAGCCATTCATAAAATCATGAATCAATTTCAGGTCGACATCTCTTTCCCTCCTAGAGGAATCCAAGATGCAAACATTGTCACTGTGACTGGACTCCCTAATAAAGTCACAAAAGCAATTAATCACATCCTCAGTCTTGAGGAATATATTCTGGCTGTTGTTCCAAAGCATGAGTTACAGAAGGAGCATATGAAGAAGGTCACTCTGTGTGATTTAGTCTATACTCGATCCAAGAGTTTTGCAGAAAAAGGTGTTCCCTGTACTGCAAACACCATTCAAAAGATCCCTGAGATGAACAGCTCTGAAGATTTTCCAAGCTTGGATCCTCAAGTGGACCCTAAGACTTACCCTTGGAGATGCAAATAATGACCAAAACCCAGAAATTGTTCCAGCAAGCTTACTGAAAGATGTCAAAAATTATCTCTAAACAGACCCAGCTTCTGGATCATATGTATATTTCTTATACTTTGACTCCAATGCATCTCTCCTCAAATCCTCCAAATACGTTATAGTGAAAGTGAAGTGCTCAATTCTGTGTGAGTCCAGTAATTACCAACGTAGTGTCTAATTTCCACTCAGGACCTGCCTTTGAAATTTCATTTATGGGACAAACTTTCCATTGTTTTAAAGTTTTAAGTGTATTTCATTAAAATATTAAACAACAACAACATGCTACCTGAATTTCATGATCTGCTTACCATGTCATTGTTCACTTAACTTTCATTATGAGAACTCAATAATGTGGTAAGGAGATTACATCTGTGTCATCGTCCCAAGGCATAAAGTTTGACTTCACAAAAACTAAAACTGATTGTGCTATTTTTACACTTTTTTTCATGTACTCTTATTTGCATTACTCCTGATCTTCTCATTTGTAGAGTGCAAACAGATTCTTTTCCAACAGCCAAAATGTTCATTTAGTGTGGCTTATAGAATAGAAAGAAAAATAAACTTTGGATATCATGATTAGGTGCTGGCTGTGGTGTTGGAGTGATTGCATATCAAAATTAACATAGCAGTGATATTAGAAAGGATACGAAAGGCCAAGGAATGTAAAAAAAATAATATCAGGTTACTTAGAATTGCTTTGGTTTTTCAGATGATGCTTCTAATTGCAATTTGGTAAACTGAGACTTCCATGATTTTTTTTTTTCATTCCCAAGACATACTTTACAAAAGGCTTCCTTGGGGAAAAATGTCAAACCGAAGAAGAGACTGTATTTTCATCTATTTTCCAGTGATCTACTAAGTCTGGTAAAACCTTAGGGTAACGGTAACAAGTGTTATTTTAGTGAATTCTGTGGGTCACCAATAAGATCCTCCCTGTAGGATAGAAGCACTTGCTACTCATTCAGATGCTGCTATGAACAGCTGATGTCTAGTGTTTACATCTACCCACCACCAGCATTTCCTCATCTGAGGTGAGCCACCTTGCCCAAGGCACGTCTCCTTTCCAGGGGTAGCATCAATCCAATGAGTAGTCAACCCAGCCCTGTTTCCTCATTTTAGGACAACTCTGCTTGGCTATCTTAAGTCTAGTGCTCACTGTGAGCTCAGATGACTCCTTTGTTGTGACTGCATCAACATTAAACTTTCTGCCCAATTCTGCTTTGTTCATTCCCCAACAGGTGTTCATTCTAAGATGATTTTCCAGTAAATTTTCTATATCCAAATGCTCTCTGGGTTTGATGCAGGTACAGTTAGATGAATTGATCTGAAAACACCCTTATATGGGATATGAGGGTTTGTCAAGGGAGGGGAAATGGAGACAGACCTTAATATCAATGATGATGACCAAATTTTAAGGAGTGGCTCACTTTCTTTTAAATAGTCTCAAGCTTCTGTATACATGCATATAGCCTTTCCAAAACACCGCAAATGTCTAGTGTTACCGAACATTTAATATCTCTTAATTTTGTTTTGTTTTGTTTTTGCTTTGGCATTTAGAATTAAAGGCTTTGCATGGCAACGTGAAAATTCTGATACCATCAGTTGCTTCATCATGCCAAGCTGCTCTTCTTACAAAGGTGGGCCTGGATAGCACGTTGGGGAGGAAGGATGATTGGGTCAAGGTAACAGACATACACACCTGGGTTAGGATATATGTATATGCAATTTAACTAAGCTTTACCAAATTTTCTTTGTACAAGAAGTATATGAGTTCCTGGTGGTCCACATCTTCATCAACAACTGGTGCTACTAGCCTGACCTGGTAGACATTATTTTAGCATAATATTGATTTTATGCCACTGAGTCAATGTCTTTTATGATTATACATAGACATGTACCCTAGCTTTTTGTCCTAACACATTAAGCTTAACCATTATTCTTCAGGTGTATCTGAGTTATGGTTATTCATCCTTGGAAAACATTACTAGCAACATACAAGATATTTATGCTTTACCCTCATGAGCTCCATCCCCAATATCAACAATTGCTCACTAGAACCACTGGATGTTAATTTATATTTTGCCACTATTGGGCACTGAAATGAATCAGATTGATGCATTAATTAAATTTACCCCAAAGCTAAATGAATAATTTCCTCTGCACTATTTTATTTTTAAATATGTTTAGCCATGTTATTCAACAAAACCATCAGAGTATCTGCAATGAAATTAGATGGAATATTAAGAGAGGGAAGAGATATGGGGATATATGTATATGTATAGCTGATTCACTTTGTTATAAAGCAGAAACTAAACACCATTGTAAAGCAATTATACTCCAATAAAGATGTTAAAAAAAAGTCAGTGAGTTTTAAGGGGAAAAAAATAAAATAAAAATAAATTATGTAAAGACAATAGCAATAACAATAAAAACAAAACCAGCATTATAGAAATAAGCACAAATTCAAAAATAAACTTCTCATAAAATTTCCAAAAAGAAGTAAAACTCCAAAGATTAAATACACTTGTAAGTTAAATTTGGACGTTTTCCCTCATTTTCTATGTTCTGAAATATTTTAAGTAGAATTGGATTATTTACACTCTAGACGTTCATAGAATGAACTCTCTGAAACCATCTAGGCCTCACAGATTCTTAAGGGAATGTTCTGTATTTTCTATCATGGTCATTTGATCTATTGAGATTTTTTTTCTTACTTGGGTCAAATTTGATGTTTTATGTTTCTGGAAATTATCTCATTTATTTGTAGTTTTATATTTTCCCAGGGCTTCTGTAAAAAGTACTACAAACTTTGTGGTCTGAAATAACAGAAATGTATTCTCTCACAGTTCTAGACACTAGAAATCTGGAATCAATGTGTTGGCAGGCCTATATTCCCTCAAAATGCTCTAGGGGATACTTTGTTCCTTGCATTTTCTAGATTTTGGTAATGGTTGGCAATCCTTAATGTTCTTTGGCTTTTAGACCCATCATTCCAAGCTCTGACTCCATCTTCACATTTCCTTTCTATTGTATGTGTCTGTTATCCCCACTTTTTTTCTTATAAGGACACTAGTCATTGGATTTAGGCAAACCAAGGTAATTGAGGATACACTTATCTTGAGAACCTCTATTATATCTGAAAAGATCCTTTACCAAGATAAGGTTATATTCACAAACTCCAGGGGTGAGAATGAAATGATGCCTTATGGGAGGTGGTGGTCACCATTCAACTCACTACAGCTTGGATGTCTGAAAAGTCATATGGAAAACAATAAAATCATATTTTCCTCATTCCAAACAATTGTAGAAACTTTAAGTGGATCATAAAATCAAACGTGAAAGTTCCAGAAGAAAGCACGGATGAAATCATATAATTTCACAAGATTAGTAGTTAATAAAGTCAAATTCTATAACAGATGTTCAGTAATACTTGAGTAATAGAAAGTAGAGAGAGAAAAATCTTGGTTGTAGCCTCTCCATGAGTAAGTGTGAGGAAAGCTTTCACATTATAAAATCACCATATTTGGGGAAATATATTTACCTTAGCAAATTGTGTACACCACAGATTTTGTCATTTGAGACATTTTATACTCCAGGTGCAGTTCATATAGTTGCAGTGGTTGTAACCCAAGTCTAATTTGAACAAGTTTCCTTATACAAACTTTATTGTTCCTTTTGATCCCAACATATCTGCCACTCCAGTACTATAGAAATATAGTCTCAGCTTAGTGACATAGCCTTCACTATCTCCTCTGAGCAGATATTTTCAGTTTTATGATTTAGTCCATTGCCACATGCTAAGTAAAATCATAGGTCTGTGAAATCACTAGGAAGAATTCCCCCTTTTTCAAATTTGTTTCATCTGGAGAATCACAATTAACAGTTTCCTGAACTGGAGATGATGATGTTTCTGTATCTTGAGCCCTAAAGGACTTTATGAAAACTAATAATTCTGCCTTTTCTTTATTTTTTGAACATTTTTGACGTTTCATCAAGAGCCAGACAGGATCAGCCAGCCCACGTTGTGACATATCTTTGAAGCTCATATTCTAATTACTTGATTATTTTCGACCCAAGAGACAGTGGACAAGCAAAATGAATTCAAAACTCAACAGGCCCATAAAAAGAGGAAAATGGTCTGGAACATTAAGATAAATTCCTGAGATATGTGCTTATCACAACAGATGTGTTTTTGGTCTGAGTTCAAAGGAAAGTGCTATAAGTAAGGTTATCAGTGACCTCACACAGCCCAGAGCATTTTAGGTTATGAACCATCTGCATTTTATACTCAGATAGTTAGAAAGATTATATATTAGTTTACAAGGATTAATTCCTCAAAAATTCATACATTCTGGGATTATTTATCATTAACTGTTTTTCAAACCAAAAACATCCTGCTGATAACATTTCATTGATAAGGACACGACTCTCTACTGGTATCAGTCCATTGACCAACATGTTTAAAAGTGAGTTCTAATTATTGGTTTCCTTTTCTTCTTGGACCTTTCTTTGATACAGGAGAGAAATGGATCATAGTAGATTGTTTAGATCCTCTTCTAACCTTAAATTAAGAATTGTTAGGGAGTGCATCTAAAGATGTCTACCTAGAAATGAGTACTAACAGTTTAATGCTAGAATATCACTAGTATGCCATAGTACAGAGGAATTGACTATTTTTCATTTAGAGATAGAATATTCTTCTATCCACTGATGGGCAGAAAAATAAATGATCACCTCATAGCTTTTGTTCATTTTCTTGTATAAGGTTGTGTCTTCAAATGACCACTCGTAAGAGCAACAACAATAAGAACAGCAGTAACAACAACAAACTCCAGAAGGAATAGAATCTGATTTCCATAGTTGTAACCATATTACTTAAAACATCTAGTTTTTACAAAATGATAAGACAAGAAAAGAAATAGGAAAGTATGGCCCATACACAGAAAATAAAGTCATTAATATAAGGTGACTCTGAGGAAACACAGATGTTGAACTTACTAGCAAAGATGTGGAGGAAAAGGAACACTTGTGCACCATTGGTGAGAATGCCAATTGGTGCATCTACTATGTAAAACAGTATGGAGATTCCTCAAAAACCTAAAATTACAACTGCCATATCATCCAGTGATTCCACTTATGGGTATTTATCCTAAGAGAACAAAAACACAAACATGAAATGATATATGTACCCCTAAGTTTATTGAAGCATTATTTACAATAGCCAAGATATGGAAACAACCTAAGTGCCTATCAGTGTATAAATGGACAAAGAAAAATGAGGTCTGTATATTATTCAGCCATAACAAATAACGATATACATAATTTCTGGGATATAACTTTTATCTTGCTAGTAGGAAAGGAGTAGGAGAAAGTAACCCCAAACCTCTTGGCTGCACTCAACAGGAATTTAACTGCTTCAACTCACATTTGGAGAGAATAAGAAATGCCTGTGGCCTGCTTCTCCTGGTGAGCTACCAACTACCTTTGTTGAGAGTGGAGGGTAAAGGAAGCCCTATCTTCTTAGCCTCAGCAACCTGGAGTTCAGCTTCCATCAAGCTGATAGAAGGGGAGGGAGTGTTTTGCAGCTCAAGTGCCATAGATTCCTCCTGATCTTACTGAGATTAAGTGATTTTCTTGAATAAATGTTTCCTTTTATTTTCTGTATGTGTTTACAATAATTTCAGGATGCTTTAAGTGTTTATACTTTTAGTTTGTTTTGTTTTTATTTTATTTTTGCTAATTTTCAGCAGTTATGCTTATTTAATTGGGGAGTGGTCTACTGAGCTCCTTATGCTCTCATTATGGATGTAAACTCTCTATGTCTTTTTAGACTTTTTTACTAATTCATTTTTATTACATTTTCCAAAATTATTGGTTTGTGACATATTGGGGAAAATAAAGAAACTTATCCTTAACTATAGATAATTTGAGAAGCACTGTCCTAAAGACCCTGTTTTGTGACTCGTCCATGGACAGCTCTTTTCACTTGGCAAGGATTTTCAAGACAAAGAGACTGCTCATATACACACACACAGCAACACAAACACACGACTCCATATACTAGATTATACTCTGGGTATCCAACACTTCAGAGTTCATTTGTCCACTTCATAGGGTCTATGTTCCCAAAGACGGATTGTGTAGTTGGTGTTAATTCTCCTTGACTATAGAGGCGATATGGATAGAAATGTGGATGCAGCTTGAAATTGGAGGTTGGGATATGTACACAAATATGTTTGAGACTATGGGCTAAGACTATCTGTCCCCCAAAAGACCTACTTAATCACAGAATTCTAAAGATTTTGAAATTATAAGGTCAAGCCTAGCCTTTCAGTGGTTTATTTGTAGAAAATAAACAGGGAGATGCCAGTAGGTGGAAATATGTGGGTAACTTGTGGACAAAGGATATCCACGTCAGGTGATTTGTTGCTGTACTCAGGTACTTCAACAGGTGGGAGCTGGGAGTAGATTCTATAGGCAAGCAAGTAAAGAATCCCCAGGCATGTGATGTAAAAGCACCCTCCCTGCAAAAAAGAAGGGAAAGTGAATATTTATCCTGGGAGTTTCTGAGCCATTGGAAAAGTAGGCTTACAGCTTTGATTTGCTGCTGTTACATCTCCCCAAAGCAAATCATGATCTTTGTTGAAAACTGAAGTTGATTCTGAACTTGTACTTGCCACAGTTATTTAACATAAACTTCTGATTTACAAACATTTTGTCTAAGACAGTTTTGGTAAGTCTTTTGAATATTTAGCTTAATAAAAGACAGGTGGATTCTCATACCTGATTCTGTATTCTGTAATCTATTCTGATATGTTATTAGAATGGACTGATATGAAGAAAACTTGGCCTCATACAGAAATATAGTGGAAACGGAGAAGAGTATTTTGATTGTCTAATTGTGGATAATCTTAGATGCAATACCACAACTCAACAAGTGATCATTTCTTAAAAGTTAGTTGCAATGTGAAACTCTCAAAAAACTCTTCTTACTTTGTTAAATTAAAGTATATTGGACCCTCCTACACTTTGAATAAAATTTTTACCATGCAAGAATTCATAACATCATGCATTAGTAATTTGGAAAATATTCCTCTAAGTCATGCAGGACTTCCATTTATTGATGTATTTCGGTGTATATTTTTAACATTGTATTTATTGATATCACCATTGATCTCATCATTAAAAAAAAAAAAACTTTAGTAGTAGAGAGATGTCAAGGTCCTACTAGTAGGTATACATTTTCCAAAATTCCAATTTTTACTGAAAAGCTGAAATCTTTTATTATTAGTAACAAATGATGCATGTTGTTTTCTTTGATTGGCAAGCTCCCTTCATTAATTTTTAAGAAATTTTATACTAGATACCAAAGTATCAATAAATGTAGCTTGTCACTCATTTTTTCAAGTAAAATTTGTAGCCATGAAAAAGATGGCTTATTCAGGTTGCAACTAAAACAATCACACAAGTGCTGTTCCTTGAAATAAGCATTGTACTTCAGTGTGCATCAGAATTATTTTATTCATACTTCATGTTTCATCATATAAACTATATCATATATAAACATATCATATATCTCGGACGGCATACTGCAGAAATCTGTAACCCAAACCATCAATAATCACAGACAAGAAACACTAAGAGAAAAGCCTACTCTCCCTAACCAAAAGATAGGGGAAAGGGTGGTCTAACAGAACATAAAAGCTTTTAAATGATACCCATCATACTCCAGCTGAACACCAATTGGAAATCTGTTCCCCAAATAGCTCCTCATGTTTTCCAAGAGTCAGAGAGGTTAGCAGATTTTCCACATGTCCTGACTCCAGCACAGCAGAAGAAGGTAGTGGCTTTCTACTGTCCTAATACAATCGTTTTCACCAGAAAGCATAAAAGACATTCTCAGACAAAGGAAAATTGAGAAAATTTACTACTGGTAAACTTAATCTTAAATAAAAACTAATGGGAATTCCCTGGCGGTCCAGTGGTTAGGACTCTGCACTTCCACTGCAAGGGGCACGGATTTGATGCCTGGCTAGGGAACTAAGGTCTCACATACCACAAGGCCAAAAAAAAAAAAAGAGAAAAAGCAATAACTAATAGGTAAAGTTATCTAAACAAAAAGTATTGAACAAATGAATTTAAGAAGGCTTGGAACTTTAGAAAGGAAAGAAGAATGCTGAGATGTTTAAAAGCAGGAGCAATATAATAGAGTATCCTTCTCATGGGTTCATTAAATCATATTTGATTGTTGAGGTAAAAATTATAACACCATGTGATGTAGTGCTTAATGTACACACAGGAAATAAGACAATTATATTTAAAATGTGGTAAGAACAATGGTAATTAATTAAAGCAAAGTATTTAGATTTGGTTCAAAGTGATAAAATGTTGATACTAGTAAACTGTGATGTTATATATTTATGCTGTAATAACTAGAACAGCCACTAAGAAAAATATAAATAGCATGATATACTCAAAAAATACTACATATTATCAAAAATACTACATATAAATCAAGATGGAATCACAAAAACAGAGTACAAGCAATCCACTAGAAGGCAAGAAATGAGAAACAGAGGAAAGAGAAGGGGAAGACCAAAATAGAAAAGAAATAATAAGATGGCATATTTAAGCCATAATGTAGCAATAATGACCTTAAATGTAATAGTCTCAATACACCAATTAAAGACAAACATTGACAGAATAAATATTTTAAAAAACTGATCCCTCAAAAAGTTGTCTACAAAAAACTCACTTCAAATACAATGGTATAGGTAGGTTGAAAGTAAAAAGATGAAAACAGATGTGTTATACAAACATTAACTGAAACTTATCAGAAATGGCTCTGTTAATAATAGATACAGAAGACCTCAGAAAAAAAGAGAAAAATACACAATTATACTTGTTGAATTCAAAAGTAACTTGTAGAATTCCTAGACAGAAAATGAACAAGAATCTAAAACAACAGAACAAAATCAAGCAATATGAGGTAAGTAGCATATATAGAATACCACACCCAATCAGAGTAGAATATTTTTTCAGTTGCCCATGGAACATTCACTAAGATCTAACTTATCTTGAGACAGAAAATAGCTCAATAATTTTTTTTTGAAAATGATGTCATACAGCACATATTTTCTGACCACACTGGAATCAATATAGAAATAAATAACATAAGGATAACAAGAAAGTCTACAAACAATTGGAAATTAAACAGTACACTTCTAAACAATATATGGGTCAAAGAGAATGTTTCAGAGGAGAAAAACAAGAATATAGAACTAAATGAAATGGAAATGCAATATATCAAAATATGGAGGATGACAACAAATATTGAGAAGGAAATTTATAGTCCAAAATACATGCTTTAGAAAGAGGAAAGTTCTGAAATCAATCATCTAAATACCTTCATCAAGAAACTGTAAACATAAGAGCAAGATAAATGAAAGCAAGATAATAAATTAAAAAATAATGCTAAGAATAAACATAAATGAAAATAAAAACAGGAAAATGATAGAGAAAATTAATGAAACAAAGGCTGGCTCTTCAAAACATGAACACAGTTTAGCCAAGTTCTTTGCCACTTTAAAACAGGGATTATGTTTTCTCATGTTTCCAATAACATGTTTCTTATCTCCATCTGAGACTTCATCAGAATGACCTTTGCCATTCGTATTCTTACCAACATTGTATTCACAGCAACTTAGGTATTGTTTTGTTTTGGGGTGGCAAATATGCTCAGACACTGAGATTGTCTTTGCCAATAGTTTATTTAACATAGGTTCACTGTGGAAATTTCACAAGCCAATAACATACAGGGTAATGTATTTTAATAAACCAATAAACAAATAAGCATACTCCAAACAAATGACAAATTGACTACACTATTGTTCCAGGCAATGGGAGATGACGGAAATAAGGTCCAAATTAAGTTCAAGGTATACCTTTTTTTTACAAGCTTGAGATTCTCAGGAAAGACAGCTTTGCCAATGACACCTGACATTTACCTGCCAGAGCAAAAATAAAAGTCCCTTATTCTGAGGGTTATCGCTCCAGGGACCATTGCCTGGCTTTCTCCACTGCTTGCATGGAGTGCCTCTCCAAGACAGGAATAGATGTTCCTTCTCTTCCTGAGACTGCTGCATGGTTTATCACCACTACCAACCAAGTGTAGCCTGGCCATGGCTGGAGCAAGTTCCTCAAGAGCTTCAGAGAGTTAGATCAGCAAAGGGTAGCTTTTGCCCAGACCAACACTCTCAGATATTACTAAAAAATTCTTAGTATTTATTCCAATGTCTCCTTGCAATAACTATTGCTTCTCCACATGTTCTTAGTGATAAGCCCCTAGCTGGGCCCCTCAGCAACTGAGCTACTAAGTTTTTACTGAGAAGACATGAGATGCTGACATCCTGACACACTTACTTCATTCTTACATCAGTACAACTTTACTTCTAAAAACGACCTTTTTTTTTTACTTTGTCATGAACAAATAAATTAAAACAACTTCACTTAAGTCATAACAAATGGATCTGAAATCATATCAGAGCAATAAACAACATGTATTCTCAAAGAAGTTTGAGGCTTTCTCTATAGCTCTCCTCTTTTCTTTCTCAGCTCTCATCAAAATTGCCCTTACAGGCCATTCACAGCAGAGTAGGTCTTTTCTAGCACTCACCTCAAAATTCTTCCAGCCTCTACCCATTACCCAGTTCCAAAGCCACTTCCTCATTTTAGGTATTTGATACAATAGTACCATACTTCTTGGTACCAATTTCTGTCTTAATACATTTGGGCTGCTATAACAAAAATACCATAAATTAGGTAGCTTATAAACAACATAAATTTATTTCTCAAAGTTCTGGAGGCTGAGAAATCCAATATCAGGGTGCTGGCAGATTTGGGATTTGATGAGGGTCTGCTACCTCATAGATGGCCATCTTCTCACTGTAACCTCCCATGGTGGAAGGAGGATAGGGAGCTCTGTGGGATTTCTTTTATAAGATTACTAATCCCATTTATTAGAGCTCTACCTTCATGACCTAAGCACCTCCCAAAGGCTTTGCCTCCTAATACCATCACTAGGTTTCAACATATGAATTTGTGTGTGGGGGGGGAACAAATATTAAGTCCATAGCATGAAACATTGCTCTACATACCAAAATTTATGGCTTGGTGAGATGGATAACACCTACTACAAGATGGAAGCTCAGATTGCACGGTAAATTGATGTCCCATTGTTAAACATTTAGTCTCTACTAAGGCCCAGTAGAAAACTGAAGGCTGTTTCTCAAAAGTAGAGTAGTTATTTCGAGAAGATTGGAGGACTTTTCTTCAAAATCGCAAGGACCTGTTGTGTGATGCCAATAGGGACCTGCCAAAAGCTAAAAAGAGTTTATCTATCTGCTACCAAAATATCAAGCAACTTTGAGTCTCATAAATCATATGGCACAAGTGGCACAGCAGCTTGCACAGCATCCTGTACCAGTTGCAGAGTCTTCTTTTATTTTGGGGACCCACTTGAAACTAATAGCTTCTTGGAAAGCACACCCTAATTAAGAATATATTGTCCTCAAATCCAGAAAGACCCATATGTCATTGTGCCTTTCTTTTGATTGTAACAAGAACCAGATGCAACACCTTATCCTTTACCCTAGAAGAGATATCTCAACGTGCCCCATACTTCTAGACCACTAGAAATTTTACTGATTCAGAAGGGTCTGTGTTTTTGTCAGATTGATATCTTATCATCTGACATGCAAATGTCTTACCAATAAGTCCTGGGTAGTTGCTATTTCTTCCCCATGAGAGCCAATCAGCTTAATATCATTAATGTAGTAGGTCAATGTGATTTCTTATAGAAGGAAAAGTAATCAAGATGTCACCAGACCCCTTCCCAGACCTCAGACAATACTCAAATCTACAGTAATCAAAACAGCATGAGGCTTCCCTGGTGGCGCAGTGGTTGAGAGTCCGCCTGCTGATGCAGGGGACACCGGTTCGTGCCCTGGTCCAGGAGGATCCCACATGCCATGGAGCGGCTGGGCCCGTGAGCCATGGCCACTGAGCCTGTGCTCCACAATGGGAGAGGCCACAACAGTGAGAGGCCCGCATACCGCAAAAAAATAAAAATAAAAAACAGCATGGCACTGGCACAAAAATAGACATATAGATCAATGTAACAGAATAGAAAGCCCAGAAATAACCCCATACAGCTATGGTCAATTAATCTTTGACAAAGCAGGCAAAAATATACAAAGAAGAAAAGAGAGTCTCTTTAGCAAGTTTTGTTGGGAAAGCTGGAGAGCCTCATGTAAATCAGTGAAATTAGAACAATCCCAAACATCATAAGCAAAAATGAATTTAAAATGGTTTAAAGACCTAAATATAAGACATGACACCATAAAACCCCTGGAAGAGAATATTTTCTGAAATAAATCATAGCAATATTTTCTTAGACCACTCTCATGCAAAAGAAATAAAAACAAAAATTTAAAAATAGGATGTAATCAAACTTAAAAGCTTTTGCACAACAAAGGAAACCATAAACAAAACAAAAAGACAATCTATGGACTGGGAGAAAATATTCACAAACAATGCAACCAACAATGGGTTAATTTCCAAAATATACAAACAGCTCATACAACTCAATATCAAAACAACAAACAACCCTCTCAAAAATGGGCAGAAGACTTAAATAGACATTTCTTCAAAGAAGACATACAGATGGCCAACAGACACATGAAAATATGCTCAACATTGTTATTTATTAGAAAATTGCAAGTCAAAGCTACAATGAGATATCACCTCCCATCAGTCAGGATGGCTATCATCAAAAAGTCTACAAATAATAAATGCTGGAGAGGGTGTGGAGAAAGGGGACCCTCCAATACTGTTGATGGAAATGTAAATTGGTAGAGCCACTATTGAAAACAGTATTGAAGCTCCTTAAAAAACTAAACATAAAGCTACTATGTGATCCAGCAATCTCATTCCTGGGCATATATCTGGAAAAGACAAAAACTGTAATTTGAAAAAATACATGCATTCCAATGCCCCAATATTCATAGCAGCACTACTTATAATAGCCAAGACATGGAAACAAATCAAAGTGTCCATCAACAGGTGAATGGATAAAGAAAATGTGTTATATATGTTTGTGTACACACACACACACACACACACACACACACACACACACACACATATATATATATATATAAAACGGGATATTACTCATCCATAAAAAAAGAATGAAATATTGCCATTTTCAGCAACATGGATGGACCCAGAGAATATACTAAGTGAAGTCAGACAAAGACAAATATTATATAATATCACTTATACGTGGAATATAAAAAATAATACAAATGAATCTATATACAAAACAGAAACAGACTCACAGACATGGAAAACAAACTCCTGTTTACCAAAGTGAAGGAGGGATAAATTAGGAGTATGGGATTAACAGATATACACTACTATATAAAATGGGCAAACAACAAGAATTTACTGTGCAACACAGGGAATTATATTCATTATCTTATAATATATATATATATATATATATATGAATCAATTTGCCATACACCTGAAGCTAACACAATGATGTAAATTAACTATACATCAAAAAATAAATAAAAAAGAGATATCAACAGACCAAATTGTGGCATAGCACTGGGGAGAGATGACAAATCCTTGAGGTAGGAAAATGAAGATATTTTTCTGGCCTTGCTAACTGAAACTACACTGCTTCTAGTAGTATTTACTAACAGATATTGAGGCCATAAAAATAAGTTCCAGAACAATGGCTGCATACCAGGTACCAGAGGATTTGTTAATTTACTCAAGCATAAAACCACATCTGGAACAGCAGCAGCAGTTGGAGTCACTGCCTTGTTAGCTTTACCATAACCCACTTTCATTATCTAAGATCCATCTGTTTACTTCACAAGCCAAATAAATGAGTTGAAAGAGGATGAGGTGGGAATTACCACTCCTGTGTCCTTCAAGTCCTTGTTAGTGGCACTAATGTCTGCAATCCCTTCAGGCATTGTTTACATTTTACTATTTTCCTAGGTAAGGCAGCCAGTTCTAGCAGCTTTTTCTTGGCCTTTTCTACCATAATAGTCTTTACTCCACTGGTCAGGGAGCCATTGTGGGGATTCTTCTAGTTTCTAAGTATGTCTATGCCAATTATGCAGTCCAGAACTAGGTACATAAACACAATATGGGTTCATGGAGTCACTGGACCACTTTGAAATGGACTTGAGCCAAAACTCCATTGCTCATTTCCATAAGACCCTACTCTGACTGGTGGACCACCAGACTGGAATTAGTGTCAACCTAGAGCCAGTGTCCAGTGATCATCCAAAGTCAGTATTTCCCTTTCTCCACTGCACTGTCATACTGGTAAAATGTTTTAAGTTATTTTGGAGAAGGCTGGGAGAAATAGTATACATTTTTGCCAGTGTGTAGGATTCTTTCTCCATGGGAGTTGCTTCTCTATTTTGGTGATTCAAGTTAGACTTCTGTTGATTCATTTAGAACTCAATCACTTATACAAATCAGGTAAAAATTCAGTAGACTGCTCAGTGACAGCAGTTCCCACTGTAATTTCTGAACTACAGAAAAAAGCAACCACAGCACTCTTAAAGAATGCTTAGTTCTCTCAGTCATGGTGAAAAATGTGTCCTCTTGACCCTACCAGTGTGCATGAGCAGGTACTGCATAATAAATCCACTCCAATATCCCAGTCTCCCTAGCCTTTGGATCACTTCCTGTACAGTATGGCAAGGCAGGTCTGGAATTTTAACTTCATACACTCTAGGCCACCATTTGGTTCATGTTTCAGTCAATCAAGAAAATAAACTTTTAAGCCCTTTATAACTCCTTGAGCACCCCTAGAATCCAGAATCTCTGTTTAGCAGGTCCATACCAATAAATTTGATTTGATATAATTTTATGTTCTTTTCACCATTATCCTATACTCTTAGTATCCATTTCCACATGTATTCCTCATATCTCTGTCTGTATACATGAAAAAAAAATCATGCAGTTGTTTTTGAGCATAGCATTCCTCCTCTTGGGTCACAACTTATATCTCATCTCTCAGAGCCTGCTGAGACTGAGTCTAGGTATTTGTCTTGAAGCAAAGAGGGGTGGTGGAAGTAAGTCTTGAGGGGAATCAGCTGTGTTTTGCAAGGCATCTACCTCAGAGTAGGTCATTCTGGTTTCTTCAAGCAAAGTGTGGTTAACCTCATCAGAGAGAGGTAGAAGAGCTATTTCTATTGGCAAAGAAGACACAGCAGAATTTAGGGGTTCAATATTCCCAGCTTCATTAAAATCTTCCAATATGTCCCTATTCCAATTTTCAGGATACCATTCCTCCCCAATCAGTTTAAATAAGACATTCTGGGAGGTTGGGAATTTAATCTGTATTGTAATTTAATATACTTGCAGGATGATATTCTGTATTTAATTGTCTAAAATTTTATCTCTGGCTGCAGGAGATAAGGATTTCTTTCAGGGAAGACATAGAAAATTTAAGATCATTTATGCAGAGCTTGAGCTGGGAATTTGAAGCCCTGAGTTAATTCTTTTTATTCTATATTTTTTTCCAGCACAGTTAGGAGCAAGCAGCAAATCTCATTCCTCTCACAAGACTGACAAGAATTTTTTTAACTTATGAAATCCATAGTCATTTAGAACTTTGCCTTTATAAGTATTGGGTTCGAATATCCAGTGGTGATATTTTTCATATCTCTATTGCCACATCACACCGTGGACTATCAGTGTCCTCTTTACCACTGGAAATAGAGTTATTAGTCCCTTTAAATGCAGTTACATTAGAGAACTATTATCAGAAACATCAGAACCAATTTGAAAAATTGATCCTTTAGTATCTGACCTTCTAGAACTATTCTCAAGACCAAAATCTGTATCAACAAGAGTTACCCAGATTGAGAGAGATAGACAGAGACTTATTTTAAGAAATAGTCTTCTGACTGTGGGGGGTGCTAAGTCTGAAATACGTATGGCAGTTTGGAACCTCATACAGTAGTTGATTCTCTAGTCCTGAAGTAGAATTTCTCCTTCTCCAGGAAATCTTAGTTTTTCTTCTTTAAGCCTTCAACTGATTGCATGAAGTCCATCCTACATCACTGAGATAAATCTCCTTTCTTAATATTAACGTATTTTATATGTTAACCAGATCTACAAAATACCCTAACAGCAATACCTGGATTAGTGTTTGGTTAAATAATTGGGAACTATAGCCCATCCAAGTTGACATATGAAATTACCATCACAATAACAAATGATCAAACCTCAAATAAGATGAAATAGAAAATTTTGAGCAGTCTTATAACCATTAAATAACTTTAATTTGCAGTTTAAAAAACTCTCCAAAATTAAATATCCTTGCCAAGATGGTTTAACTGGGAGAATTCCACCAACAATTTATAAAATAATTAAAAAGTTTTATAGTCTCTACGAGAAAATGGAAGAATAAAGGACACTACCCCACACATTTTATGCAACTTGTAATTACCCTGATATCAAAACTGACAAAAACTGTATAGAAAAGGAAAACTACAGGTCAATATCTCATCAATTCAGACACAAAAATGTCTCCAACAGAATATTAGCAAATCTAATCCAACAATGCTTAAAAAGAATTATACACTATGACTAAGTGGGATTTATACAAGATTTGCAACAATGTTCCAACATTTGAACATCAATGTAATCCATTATAACAGGCTAAAGGTTAAAAATATTGTGATAATATCCATTGATGTAGAAAACATTTTTGAAAACAAATACATTTATTCATGAAAATAACTGTTGGTAATTTGAAATAGAAGGGAATTACTTTAACTTGATAAAGTATTTCTACAAAAAACCAACAGTTACCATCTTGTTTAATGATGAAAGAATGAGTGTGCTACCCTTAAGATTGGGAACAAGGTGAGGATGTCTGCTTTCACCTCTCTTATTCAATATGGTACTGGAAATTCTAATCACTGCAACAAGGTAATAAAAAGAAATAAAGATATACAGAAGTGAAAGGAAGAAAATATGTTGGTTCTATTTGCAAATTACATGATTCTCTATGTAGGAAATTCTGAGGAATTTACTAAAAATTCACTATAACTAATGAAGGAGATCACATGGTCACAAGACACAAGATCAACACACAAAATCAACCTCATTTTAATATACTAACAACAACTACATGTGAAAACTGAAATTAAAAGCACATATAATTTACAATTGCTCCAAAAATTGAAATAGTTAAATATATGTGCAACAAAACATGCACTGAATCTGTATACTAACAATTGCAAAATGCTGCTGAAAGAAAACAAAGAAACCAGAATAAATGAAGAGACATACCATGCTGACAGAATGGAAAACAAAACAATAAAATGTAAATTTTCTGAAAAGTGATCTGTAGGTTTCACGAAAATAATACCAACATCACTGAGAAGTTTTTTCTAGACTTAGACAATTTTTACTAAAATGTATATGGAAAGGCATGTAAACTAATCTACTGGCCTTAGAGTTGTTGGAACAATCTTGAAAATAATAAAGTGGGCTGAATCACTCTATCCAATGTTAAGGCTTATTATAATGCTGTTATAATCAGGATAGTATGGTTTTCTTAGAGGGATAGAAACATAGATCATTGGAACAAAATAGAGAATCAAAAAATAAACCCACACACATAGGGCCAACTGATTTTGACAAAGGATACAGAAGTTGCTTTGCATTCTTTGCACCTTTTGCAAAAGGAATTTGATGGAGGAATTATAGCCGTTTCAACAATAGCAATAAAAAAACCACTGGAACTAATAAACATCTATGAACAAACAAAAAATAAACCTTGGCCTAAACCAACAAGAATTATCCAACGTGTGTGTGTGTGGAGGTTTCCCATGCCAACAAGCAATTCTCAGATGCCAGCAGTGTGTCTGAGAATTCAAATAAATTCTGACACTATCTACCTGGAGATAGAATCAAATTCCACAGATAAAGAGCTCACTCACAAAAGACCCGCCCTCCACTTCAGATGCCAGTACCCATCCCACTTTGTTACCTGCTCTTCTGACTTACTGGGCACAAATTGGAGGTTCCAACAACCCCCTCCAACTCTGGATGCCAATTGAAAGTCCAGGTTGTTACCTGTACTTCTGACCAAATGATTAAAAATCAGAGGTTCCCACAACCCCCTCCTCAGCTTAAACTACTTTGCTAGAATGGCTCACAGAACACAGGAGAACCTGTTTACTCACTAAATTACCAATTTATTACAAAGCATATTAAATGATACAAATCAATAGTCAGATGAAGAGATACATAGGCCAAAATCCTGAACAAAGGAGTTTCTGTCCTTATGGAACTTGGGGCCCAGTTTGATAGCACATGGAAGCATTCTCTTTCACCAACATGGAAGTTCTCCAAAAACGGTCCAAAACGCTGTCTTTTAAGGTTTTTATGGGGGCTTCATTACATAGTCATGATTGACTAAATTATTGGCCAATGGAGATTGATTCAACCTCAAGCTCCTCTCTCCTCCCAAGAAATCAAGGGGTGGGACTGAAAGTTTCCAACCTCTAATCTCATGGTTGGTTCTCCTAGCAACCAGTCTCCATCCTTAGGTGCTTCCAAAAATTGCCTCATTTATATAACAGGAGACATCTTTATCACTCTTAACACTTAGGAAATTCCAAGAGTTTGGGGAGCAGTGAGACAGGAACTGTGGATGAAAACCAAATATATACATATTTCCTAGAAATCACATTATCACAGCTGTTTTTATTTTTTTCTTTTTGGATAACTCATAGTATATAGAAACAAAACTGTTGTACGTTGATTTTGTATCCAGTAACTTTACTGAATCTGTTTACTAGTTCTAACAGTTTATTGGAAGACACTCAAGGGATTCCTATGTATAAGGCATGTCATCTGCTTAAAATAATAATTTAACTTCTTCCTTTCCAATTTGGATGCCTTTCATTTCTCTTTCTTGCCTAATTGTTCTGGCTAGGATTTCCAATAGTATTTTGAATAGAAGTAACAAGATTGGCCAAACATGTCTCATCCCTGATCTTAGAGGAAAAAGCTTTCAGGTTTCTGCCATTGACTATGGAGTTTGCTATGGGCTTAACACATATGGACTTTATTATATTGTGGTACATTCCTTCTACACATAATGTGTTGAGAGTTCTTATCATGAAAGGATGTTGAATTGTTTCAAAATTTTTCTTCATCTATTTAGATGTTCAAATGATTTATTTTGTTAATGCAGTGTTTTACATTGATTGATTTGCAATTGTTAAACCATCATGTATTCCAGGGATAAATCTACTTGTTCATGTATATAATCCTTTTAATGTAGCCTTGAATTCCTGTTGCTATGATTTTGTTAAGGATGTTTACATGTTTGTCCATTAGAGATATTTGACTGTAATTGTCTTTTTTTGTAATGTTCTTGGCTGGCTTTGGTATCAAGGTATTGTTTGTCTCATAAAATCACTTTGGAAGTGGACCCTCCTCTTCAATGTTTGGCCGAGTTTAAGAAGGATGTTATTCTTTTTCAAATGTTTAGTAATCTGTAAAGCATTATTGTTTTATCTATTGTCTTTCAACTATCTAATTTATTTATTTTGATCTAATCTTTATTTGTTCCCTTCTGCTAACTTTAGGAGTACTTTATTCTTTTTTTCTAGTTCTTTTAGGTGTAATTTGAGTTGTTTATTTGAGATCTTTCTTTTTTCTTAATGTAGGCATTATCTGCTATGAACTTCCCTGTTAGAACTACTTTTGGCCTATCCCATAAGTTTTGGTATATTGCGGTTCCATTTTATTTTCTCTTAAGATAATTTCTGATTTCACTTTTGACTCCTTTTGACCCATTCATTGTTCAAAAGTGGACTGTTTAATTTATACATATTTGTGAATTTTCAAAATTTCCTCCTGCTATTGAATTTTAGTCTCCTACCATTGTGGTCTGAAAGATATTTGATATGATTGCAATCTTTAAAAATTTTTTTAGAGAATTCAATATTTTACTTTTTAAAATTTTTATTTTATATTGCAGCATACTTGATTAACAATGTTGTGTTAGTTTCAGGTGTACAGAAAAGGGATTCACTTACCCATATACATATATCTATTTTTCTTTTAAATTCTTTTCCTATTTTAGTTATTACAAAATATTGAGGTGAGTTCCCTGTGCTATACATTAGGTCCCTCATGGTTATCTATTTTATTTATTTATTTATTTATTTTTATTTTTATATTTTAAATTGGGGAATAGTTTTACAACATTGTGTTAGTTTCTACTGTATAGCAAAGTGAATAAGCCATACGTATACATATGTCCCCTTATTTTTGGATTTGCTTCCCATTTAGGTCACCACAGATCACTAAGTACAGCTGCCTGTGCTATACAGCAGGTTCTCATTACGTATCTATTTCATACATATTAGTGTATATATGTCAATCCCAATATCCCAATTTATCACACACACATTTGCCCCCTTGGCATCCATATGTTTGTTCTCTACATCTGTCTCTATTTCTGCTTTGCAAACAGGTTCATCTATACCATCTTTCTAGAATCCACATATATGCATTAATATATGATATTTATTTTTCTCTTTCTGACTTAATTCATTCTGTATGACAGTGTCTAGGTCCATCCACATCTCTACAAATGACCCAATTTCATCCCTTTATATGGCTGAGTAATATTCCATTGTATATATGTACCACACTTTCTTTATCCATTCGTCTGTTGATGGGGCTTTAGGTTGTTTCCATGACATGACTACAGTAAATAGTGTTACAGTGAACATTGGGATGCTTTTATATTTTTGAATTATGGTTTTCTCCAGGTATATGCCCAGTAGTGGGATTGCTGGCTCATACAGTAATTCTATTTTTAGTTTTTAAGGAACATCCATACTGTTCACCATAGTAGCTCTATCAATTTACATTCCCACCAATAGTGCAAGAGGATTCCCTTTAATCCACACCCTCTCCAGCATTTACTGTTTATAGTTTTTTTGATGATGGCCATTCTGACCAGTGTGAGGTGATACCTCATTGTAGTTTTGATTTGCATTTCTCTAACAATTAGTGATGTTGAGAATCTTTTCATGTGTTTTTTGGCCATCTGTATGTCATCTTTGGAGAAATTTCTATTTAGGGCTTCTGCTCATTTTTTGAATGGGTTATTTTTTGTTTGTTTTTTGATATTGAGTTGCATGAGCTCTTTGTATATTTTGGAGATTAATCCTTTGTTATTTCGTCTGCAAATATTTTCTCCAATTCTGAGAGTTGTCTTTTTGTCTTCTTTATGGTTTCCATTGCTGTACAAAAGCTTTTAAGTTTCATTAGGTCCCATTTGTTTATTTTTTGTTTCTATTTTCATTACTCTAGGAGGCAGATGGAAAAAGATATTGCTGCAATATATGTCAGAGAGTGTTCTGCCTATGTTTTCCTCTAAAAGTTTTATAGTATCTGGACTTCCATTTAGATGTTTAATAAATTTTGAATTTATTTTTGTGTATGGTGTTAGAGAATGTTCTAATTTCATTCTTTTTCATGTAGCTGTCCAGTGTTCCCAGCACTAATTTTTGAAGAGACTGTCTTTTCTCCATAGTATATTCTTGCCTCCTTTGTCACAGATTAGATGACCGTAGGCATCTGGATTTATCTCTGGACTTTCTATACTATTCCACTGATCTAAACTTCTGTTTTTGTGCCATTACCATACAGTTTTGATGACTGTAGCTTTGTAATATAGTCTGAAGTCAGGGAGACTGTTCCCTGCAACTTCGTTTTTCTTTCTCTAGATTGCTTTGGCTATTTGTGGTCTTTTGTGTTTTGACATTAATTGTAAATTTTTTAATTCTAATTCTGTGAAAAATGCCATTGGTAATTTGATAGGGATTGCATTGAATCTGTACATTAATTTGTGTAACATAGTCATTTTGACAATATTGATTCTTTCAATTCAAGAACATTGTATATCTTTCCATCTGTTTGTGTCATCTTTGATTTCTTTCATCAGCATCTTATAGTTTTCAGAGTACAGGTATTTTGCCTCTTTAGGTAGGTTTATTCCTAGGTATTTTATTCTTTTTGTTACAATGGTAAATTGAATTATTTTCTTAATTTCTCTCTCTGATCTTATGTTGTTAGTGTATAGGAATGCAAGAGATTTCTGTGCATTAATTTTGTATCCTGCAACTTTACCAAATTTATTGATGAGCTCTAGTAGTTTCCTGGTAGCATCTTTAGGATTTTCTATGTAGAGTATCATGTCCTCTGCAAACCGAGAGAGTTTTATTTATTCTTTTCCAAGTTGGATTCATTTTATTTATTTTTCTTCTCTGATTGCCATGGCTAGGACATCCAAAACTATGTTGAATAAAAGTGGGGAGCATGGACATCCTTGTCTTGTTCCTGATTTAGAGGAAATGCTTTCAGTTTTTCACCATTGAGAATGATGTTGGCTGTGGGATTTTCATATATGGCCTTTATTATGTTGAGGTCTGTTTCTTTTATGCCCACTGTCTGGAGAGTTTTTATCATAAATCAGTGTTGAATTTTGTCAGAAGATTTTTCTGCATCTATTGAGCTGATCATATGGTTTTTATTCTTCAATTTGTTATTATGGTGTATCACAGTGATTGATCTAAGTATAGTAAATAAACCTTGCATCTCTGGGATAAATCCCACTTGATCATGGTGTATGATCCTTTAAATGTGTTGTTGGATTCAGTGTGCTAGTATTTTGTTGAGGATTTTTACATCTATGTTCATCAGTGATATTGGCCTGTAATTTTCTTTTTTTGTGCTAACTTTGTCTGGTTTTGGTGTCAGGGTGATGCTGGCCTCATAGAATGAGCTTGAGAGTGTTCCTTTCTCTGCAATTTTTGGAGGAGATGAGGAGGATGTGTTGAAGCCATCTCATTCTGGACTTTTTCTGTTGGAAGATTCTTAATTATAGTTTCAATTTCAGTTCTCGTGATTGGTCTGTTCATATTTTCTGTTTCTTCCTGGTTCAGTCTTGGAAACTTATACCTTTCTAAGAATTTGACCATTTTTTCCAGGTTGTCCATTTTATTGGCATATAGTTGCTTGTAGTAGTCTCTTATGATACTTTGTATTTCTGTGGTGCCTGTTGTAACTTCTCCTTTTTCATTTAAATTTTATTGATTTGAATACTCTCCCTTTTTTTTTGATGAGTTGAGCTAAAGGTTTATTAATTTTGTTTATCTTCTCAAAGAACCAGCTTTCAGTTTCATTGATATTTGCTATCATTTTATTCTCTTCTGTATCATTTATTTTTGCTCTGACCTTTATGGTTAATTTCCTTCTACTAGCTTCAGTTATTTTTATGTTCTTCTTTTTCTAGTTGCTTTAGGTGAAAAGTTAACTTGTTTATTTTAGGTTTTTCTTGTTTTTTGAGGTAGGATAATATTGCTGTAAACTTCCCTCTTAGAATTGCTTTTGCTGCATCTCATAGGTTTTGGATCTTGTGTTTTTATTGTTATTTGTCTCTAGGTATTTTTTTATTTCCTCTTTGATTTCTTCAGTGATCCATTGGTTGTTTAGGTGAATTTTGTTTAGCCTCCACGTGTTTGTGTTTTTAATAGTTTTTTCCTATAGTTGATTTCTAATCTCACAGTGTTGTGGTCAGAAAAGATGATTGATATGATTTCAATTTTCTTAAAGTTACTGAGGCTTTATTTGTGACCAAGATGCTATCTATCCTGGAGAATATTCCATGTGCACTTCAGAAGAAAGTGTGTTCTGTTGCTTTCAGATTGAATATCCTATAAATATCAATTAACTCTATCTGCTCTAATGTGTCATTTAATGCTTGTAGTTCCTTATTAATTTTCTAACTGGATAATCTATCCATTGTTGTAAGTGGAGTATTAACATCTCCCACTATTATTGTGTTACTGTTGATTTCCCCTTTTATGGCTGTTAGCATTTGCCTTATATATTGAGGTGCTGCTATGTTGGGTGCATAAATATTTACAATAGTTATATCTTCTTCTTGGACTGATCACTTCACCATTATACAGTGACCTTCCTTGTCTCTTATAATAGTCTTTATTTTTAAGTCTATTTTTTTTGTGTGATATGTGTATTGTTATTCCTGCTTTCTTTCGATTTCAGTCTGTATGTGTCCCTAAGTCTGAAGTGGGTCTCTTGTAGACAGCAAATGTTTGGGTCTTGATTTGTATCCATTTGGTGTCTTTTGGTTGGAGTATTTAATCCATTAACATTTAAAGTAATTATCTCTAATGATTGATGATGTTGAGCATTCTTTCATGTGTTTGTTGGCAGTCTGTATATCTTCTGTGGAGAAATGCCTATTTAAGTCTTCTGCCCATTTTTGGATTGGGTTGTTTGTTTTTTTGCTATTGAGCTGCATGAGCTGTTTATAAATTTTGGAGATTAATTCTTTGTCAGTTGCTTCATTTGCAAATATTTTCTCCCATTCTGAGGGTTGTCTTTTGGTCTTGTTTATGGTTTCCTTAGCTGTGCAAAAGCCTTTAAGTTTCATTAGGTCCCATTTGTTTATCTTTGTTTTTATTTCCATTTCTCTAGGAGGTGGGTCCAAAAGGATCTTGCTGTGATTTATGTCATAGAGTGTTCTGCCTATGTTTTCCTCTAAGAGTTTGATAGTTTCTGGCCTTACATTTAGGTCTTTAATCCATTCTGAACTTATTTTTGTGTATGGTGTTAGGGAATGATCTAATCTCATACTTTTACATGTCCCTGTCAGGTTTTCCCAGCACCACTTATTGAAGAGGCTGTTCTTTTTCCACTGTACATTCCTGCCCCCTTTATCAAGGATAAGTTGATATGTGCGTGGGTTTATCTCTGGGCTTTCTATCCTGTTCCATTGATCTATCTTTCTGTTTTTGTGCCAGTACCATACTGTCTTGATTACTGTAGCTTTGTAGTAAAGTCTGAAGTCAGGGAGCCTGATTCCTCCAGCTCCGTTTTTCGTTCTCAAGATTGCTTTGGCTATTCGGGGTCTTTTGTTTTTCCAAACAAATTTTGAAATTTTTTGTTCTAGTTCTGTGAAAAATGCCAGTGGTAGTTTGATAGGGATTGCATTGAATCTGTAGATTGCTTTGGGTAGTAGAGTCATTTTCACAATATTGATTCTTCCAATCCAGGAGCATGGTATATCTCTCCATCTATTTGTATCATCTTTAATTTCTTTCATCAGTGTCTTATAATTTTCTGCATACAGGTCTTTTGTCTCCTTAGGTAGGTTTATTCCTAGATATTTTATTCTTTTTGTTGCAATGGTAAATGGGAGTGTTTTCTTGATTTCATTTTCAGATATTAATCATTAGGGAAATGCAAATCAAAACTACAATGGGATATCATCTCACACCAGTCAGAATGGCCATCATCAAGAAATCGAGAAACAATAAATGCTGGAGAGGGTGTGGAGAAAAGGGAACACTCTTACACTGCTGGTGGGAATGTGAATTGGTGCAACCACTATGGAGAACAGTATGGAGGTTCCATAAAAAACTACAAATAGAACTACCATATGACCCAGCAATCCCACTACTAGGCATATACCCTGAGAAAACCATAATTCAAAAAGAGGCATGTACCAAAATGTTCATTGCAGCTCTATTCACAAAGCCCGGAGCTGGAAACAACCTAAATGTCCATCATCGGATGAATGGATAAAGAAGATGTGGCACATATATACAATGGAATATTACTCCGCCATAAAAAGAAATGAAACTGAGCTATTTGTAATGAGGTGGATAGACCTAGAGTCTGTCATGCAGAGTGAAGTAAGTCAGAAAGAGAAAGACAAATACAGTATGCTAACACATTTATATGGAATTTAAAAAAAAAAAAGGTCATGAAGAACCTATGGGTAAAACGGGAATAAAGACACAGACCTACTTGAGAATGGACTTGAGGCTATGGGGAGGGGGAAGGGTAAGCTGTGACAAAGCGAAAGAGAAGCATGGACATATATGCACTACCAAACGTGAGGTAGATAGATAGTGGGAAGCAGCCGTAGAGCATGGGGAGGTCAGCTCGGTGCTTTGTGGCCACCTGGAGGGGTGGGATGGGGATGGTGGGAGGGAGGGAGATGCATGAGGCAAGGGATATGGGAACGGATGTATATGTATGACTGATTCACTTTGTTATAAAGCAGAAACTAATAAAAAAAATTAAAAAAATAAAAAATAATAATAAAGTAATTATCAATATGTATGCTCCTATTAACATTTTCTTAATTGTCTTGGGTTTGTTTTTGCAGGTCTTTTTCTTCTGTAGTGTTTCCCACCTAGAGAATTTCCTTTAGCTTTTGTTGCAAAGCTGTTCTGGTGGTGCTGAATTCCCTTAGCTTTTACTTGCCTGTAAAGATTTTGATTTCTCTGTCAAGTCTGAATGAGATCCTTGTTGGCTAGAATAATCTTTGTTGTAGGTTTTTCCCTTTCATCAGTTTAAATCTATCCTGCCACTCCTTTCTGGCCTGCAGAGTTTTTGCTGAAGAATAAACTGATAACCTTTGGGGATTCCCTTTTGTGTTATTTGTTGCTTTTCCCTTGCTGTTTTTAATATTATTTCTTTGTATTTAATTTTTGTTAGTTTGATTAATTTGTATCTTGGTGTGTTTCTCCTTGCGTTTATCCTGTATGGGATAATCTGTACTTCCTGTTCTTGGGTGACTATTTCCTTTTACATGTTAGGTATGTTTTTGCCTATAATCTCTTCAAATATTTTCTCAGACCCTTTCCCTTTCTCTTCTCTTTCTGGGTCTAATTTAATTCAAATTGGTGTGTTTAATGTCCTAGAGGTCTCTGAGAGTGTCCTCATTTCTTTTCATCTTTTTTTCTTTATCCTGCTTCTCAGCCATTATTTCCACCATTCTATCTTCCAGCTCACTTATCCATTTTTCTGCCTCCTTTATTCTATTTTTTCCTTCTAGTGTATTTTTAATTTCAGTTATTGTGTTTTTCATAACTGTTTGTTTGTTCTTTACTTCTTCTAGGTCCTTATTAAACACTTCTTGTATCTTCTCAGTCTGTGTTTCCATTCTATTTCTGAGATCTTGGATCATCTTTACTATCATTACTCTGAATTCCTTTTCAGGTGGATTGCCTGTTTCCTGTTCATTTATTTCATCTTGTGGGTTTTTACCTTGCTCCTTTTTCTGCAACATATTTCTCTGTTTTCTCATTTTCTCTAAATTGCTGTGTTTGTGGTCTTCTTTCCACAGGCTGCAGGGTCATAGTTCCTGTTCCTTATGTTGTCTCCCCCAAGGTGGGTGAGGATGGTCCAATGGCTTGTATAGGCTTCCTTGTAAAAGAGACTGGTGGCTGCACTCTGGTGGGTGGAGCTGAGTCTTTTCCCTCTGATGGGCAGGGCTACATCAGTTAGTGTGTCTGTGATCTTAGTATGACTTTAGGTAGCCTGTCTACTCATGGATAGGGCTGTGTTCTTGTCTTGCTGGTTGGTTGGCATGAGTTGTCAAGCACTGGATCCTGTAGGTAGATGGCTGGAGCTGGGTCTTGGTGTTAAGATGGGTACTGCCGGGAGAGCACACACTGATTAATTTTCCCTGGGCCTGGGAATTCTCTGATGGCCCAGCATCCTGGACTCGGCATTCCTACCCCTGAGGCCCAGGCCTGACCCCTGGCTGGGGAACTAAGAGCCTGCAAACCAGTCCATTCAGCCAGGGAATAAAGAATAAAACAAAAAAGAAAGAAAATGAAAAAAATCAAGGACAAATACCAAAAACAAAAACAAACTGTAACAACAGCAACAACACATAAAAAAAGAAAACAAACACACAAACAAAACCCAAGACAAATGATAAAAACAAAACCAGACAGAAACAAATAGACAAAGGAACAAAAAAACACCAAAAAAAATTAAAAAAATGAGAATGACTAAACAAAAGAATGCAAAAATGTAAACAATCAATAAAGAATAAACTAACAAAAATAAAAATAAAAATAAAACAAAAACAGAAAGCAAACTAAAAAAAAAAAAAAGAAAGAAACATAAAACACAAAAAAATGATCAAAAAAGAAAAGAACAGAATCAGGAAAAAAAACACAAAGCAACAAAAAAGGAAAGTAAAAATAGAACAATATATTAAGAAAAGTAAAAAAATAATAAATATATAAAAAATAGTAAACACAACAACAACTGAACCAAATGAAACAAACAAAAAAGAATAATAGTAATAATAATATTTTACTAGGGCCTCTGCTCTTTGTGTCCTTGCTCTCCCAGTGAGCCACAGCCAACCCTCACCTCCCTAGGTGGTCCTCCAATGCCTCTAGGTATGTCTCTGGATCTGTGTGAGCACTGTGTGGGTAGCTCATACTTTGAGCTGGCCCAACTCCCTTGCATACTTTCCCCCAAAGTCCACTGCTGCTAAAACTAGACCAGACTCAGTTGTGAGAGCATTCATTGTCCATTCAGATATTACACAGACACGGGGTTTACCAACCTGATCGTGGGGATCTAATCCATGGCTTGTGCTGCTGCATGGAGAGATTCTCATTCCTCGTCCTTAGTCGCACCACCCCTGGGGCTCAGTTTTGGTTTTGGCCCGACCTCTGTATGTGGGCCACCCTCAGGCATCTGTTCCCCACCCAGGCTAGAGGGAGTGAAAGCAGCAGCTGATTGGGGCACACTTACTCAGGCCAGGGAGGGGTACAGTAACCACAAATAGGTTATACATGAAGTGCCTGTGGTGGCAGAGACTGGCAAGAATTTGCAACAACTGGGGCATGCTTTCTCTGATGGGAGTCCCTCCCAATGCCCGCAGAGGCAGGTGCTTCATTTGGGGCAGTGGTGGTCCCACCCTGTTTGAGTCACTTAACAATGGTGCCTCATTTTCTAGGCAGACCACGCTTCCTCTAGGAACATTCCCAGCTGCAGAGCCCCTCACTCCTATCCCCTCTGTTGTATTCACACAGCCAACAGTGGTCATTTCTCTGGATCTCTTCTGCTAATGCCATGCTTCAACACTCAGCTCCCACCAGCATTGGCAGATTCCCTTCTCAGGCTGGGACACCCAGCACTGATTCCCGAGGAGGACTTGTCATGGGTGGTGCTCAGGACCTCAGAGCCTGTGTGGGCAGAGGAGTCCTTGGCTTGAGGGGTGAGCAAGCCTGCTTAGATGGATGCTCCTCCCACTGCCTGCAGTGGAGGCAGAAGCCGGAAGGTGGGGAAGGGGGTTGCAATGGTGACCCCACCCCTTTCTCACCCCTCAACAATGGTACCTTTCTTCTATGGTGTCCCGGGTTTCTTCTGCAGACTTTCCCTGTTGCAGAGCTCCTCACTCCTGTCCCTTCAGGCTGTGTCTTTTCACAGCCATCAGCTGTCCCCCCTCTAGTTCCCTGATCCAAACCCCACTTTCCAGCACCCAGCCCCCTCCACAACAGGAAACATACGAGTGAGGTTGGGTTGCACAGGGCTGTGGCATGGACCATGCACACAGTTCTTACTTTGTCCTCCCTTCCACAGACCATCTGCTGCATTCCCCTTTGATACCCCAAAGATTCCTTTCTGATCCAGCTGATTTTCTCTCCTCACCTTCAGCTTCCCTCATTCCTCTTTTCTTTTTCCTTTCTTTCATTCTACCCAGTTGCAAGGGCATTTTTCTTGTCCTTTCAGGTGTCCAAAGTCTTCCACTAATGTTCAGTAGGTGCTCTGTGAGAATTATTCCATTCGTAGATGTATTTGTGATGTATTTGTGAGGAGATATGAATTCTGCATCTTCCTATTCTGCCATCTTGACTTCTCTCCCTCCCTAAAAATTTTTTAAAACCTGATTTGTGGCCTAATATATGAGCTATCCTAGAGAATGTTCCACGTGAGCTTGTGAAGAATTTATATTCTGCTTCTGTTCAATGGAATGTTCTGGATATGTCAGTAAGATACAGTTGTTCTGCAGTGTTGATTAAGTCAGCTGTTTCCTTATTGATTTTCTGCCAAGATGTTTTATCCAATATTGAAAATGGGATATTGAAGTTCAGTACTCTTATATATTGGTATCTCTTTCTCCCTTTAGCTCTGCTATTATTTACTTCAATTATTTAGATCCTCCAATACTGGGTGTATATAATTTTACAATTGTTATGTCCTCTTATTTTTATATATTGACATTCTTTCTCTCTTGTAATTGATTTTGTTTGATGTCATTTTTATCTGATATAGAGCTCTCTTACTCTTTTTTGATTACAATTTGTATGGAATATCTTTTTCTGTCCCTTAGTTTCATCCTATATGTGTCCTTACAGATAAAGTGACTTTCCTTGGGTTGGCATATTATTGGATTTTTAAAAATTCATTCATTCTGTGTGTTTTGATTGGAGAATTTATTCTATTTAAGGTTAAAGTAATTATTCGCAGATAAGGAGTTATTATTGCTATTTTGTTAGTAGTTCTCTACATGATTTGTATTTCCTTCATTCCTTTATTCCTCTTTTGATGTTTCCTTTGTATTTTATCTTTTTGTAGTAGGTATCCTTTAATTCTTTTTAATTTATCTATTGTGTATCAACTAGAGATTTTCTCTTTGTGGTTACTACAGGGTTTACATAAGAAATCTTATTGTTATAACAATCTATATTAAGCTGAAAACAACTTATCTTCAATCACATATAAAACCTCTAAACTTTTACTTCTCTCCCCACATTTTATGCTATTGATATCACACTTTACATCTTTTTATATTGTACATCCATAAAAAATCCTTTTGCCTATTGTTATGTTGAATACTATTTTTTACCTTTTACATTGGAGATAAGGGTGATTTATGCACCATTATTACAGTATTAGCATAGGTTGAATTTGAAAATATATTTATAGTTGTCCCTCAGTATCTGTGGGGGATAGTTTCCAGGACTCCCTGCAGATACCAAAATCTGTGGATGTTGAAGCCCTTTATATAAAATGGTATAAATGGCATAGTGTATGCATATAACCTACATACATTTTCCTGTATACTTTAAATCATCTCTAGACATTTTATAATACCTAATACAATGCAAATTCTATATAAATAGTGGTAAATGCAATTTAAGTAGTATGCAAATAATTGCCAGTGCATGAGAAATTCAAGTTTTGCTTTTTGGAATTTTCTGGAATTAAAAACATATTTTTGATATTCATTTGGTTGAATCTGTGGATGCAGAACCAGCAGATATAGAGGGATGACTGTACCATTACCAGTGAGTTTTATACTTTTATTTTGAAAACAATGTTTTCAAATTGTTATTAGTAACCCATCATTTCAACTTGAAACACTATCATTAGTATTTCTTGTACGATAAGTCTAGTGGTGATGAACTCTCTTTTGTTTGTCTGGGAATGTCTTTATATCTCCTTCATTTCAGTTTTACCAGATATAGTATTCTTTGTCAGTAGTTATTTTTCTTCTTTTAGAACTTTGAATATATCGTCTCTTTCCCTCCAGTTTCCAAATTTTCTGCAGAAAATTCCACTCCTTTAAAACTTCTCTCTGACTTTGATGTTTAACATGATTTTAATGTGTTTCAGGGTAATCTTCTTTGGGTTGATCTTGCTTGGGGATCTCTGAGTTCCCTAGACCTTGATGTCCATATTTCTTCCAAGATTTGGGCAGTTTTCACCTATTATGTCTTTAACTAAGCTTTCTGCCCCCTTCCCTCTCTACTCTTCTTTTGGAACTCCCAATATGCAAATGTTTGTTTGCATGATTGTGTCCCACAATTCACACAGACTTTCTTTACTCATTTTTATTCTTTTTTAATTTGTGTTCCTCTGAATGGCTAATTTCATATTACCTCTCTTTAAGTTCACTGATTTTTTTTTCTTCTGAATGATAGATTCTGCTGTTGAAGCTCTCTATTTAATTTTTTAGTTTTGTCATTGTATGCTTTAGCTCCAGAATTTCTGTTTGATTCATTTCTGTGGTTTCTATTTCTTTACTAAACTTCTCATTTTGTTCATTTTTGATGTCCTGATTTTGTTTAGTTGTCTATTTGTTCTATTTTGAATTTTATTGAGTTACTTTAAGATGACTATTTTGAATTCTTTGCCAGACATTTCATAGATCTCTATTTCTTTGGGGTTAGTCACTGGAGATTTATTTGTTTCCTTTGGTGGTATCATATTTGCCTCATTCATCTTGATTTGTGTAACATTGCACTGATGTCTGTGCATTTGAAGTAGCAAAACACCTCTTCTAGTCTTTTTAGACTGGCTTCGGTAGGTAACGTGTTTCTCCTGTACTTTCCCTGGGCTAATGCGATTACCTCCAAAATCAGTCATGCTGGGTTGGAGCCAAGTCATGAGGTTGTTGCTGGATCCACATTGGGGTCTGCAGTTGGTGAGCTTGTTACCAAGGACTTGAGATGGTGTGGATCCTATCTGGTCTCTGGGTGGATGGGACTGCCTTCAGGACCTTGTTCAGTAGGGTGGCATGAGTACAAGCATCTGCTTCAGAGTCTACAGTTGGAACTGTAGAGAGCTTGCCTGTTCCTAGTTGCATGGACAGGTGTGGCTCCCATCAGATCCCTGGGTGGACTTCTGCCCAGTCACCAGGTGGGTCCATGGGCAGGCAGGACTGGCCCCAGATCATGGCTGAGAGGGACTAGAGTCCCTGTGCTGCTTCAGGGTCCACAGCTGAGGTTGAAGTATTCAGACCTGACTCTGGAGACACTGGTGGGTGTCACTGACCAGGCTCCTTACTGGGAAGGAATGCTTCCTCGTCACAGCTAGTAGTGGCCAGAGCCTAGTTACAGGGTGATTCCAAGGTATGCAGTCAGACTTAGTATGGTAGACTTACATCTGGGGGCACTGATAGTCCTTTCTCCATATAGGCCCTTGGGCCGGCAAGACTATTCATAGACTGTAGCTCCGGAGAGGGATGCTAGAGCTAAGTCACAGGGTTGTTTCAGGATAAGCTGTCAGACCAAGTTCAGCTGGCCTGCCTCTGGGGGCACTGATGAGTATGCCTCCCAGTGGCACTCTGTGTTGGCAGGAGTGCTCATGGATTGTGGATGGGAAGGGCTGGAGCTAATTCTTGAACTCTATTGAAGTTTCATAATCTTCTACTTGGATACTAAAGCTCCCACAAAAGCAATTTTTTTTCTGTGCATGGCTACCAAAGTATTGTTGCTGAAGGGGGTATATATGCAAGGGACCTCCTATTCCTCTTATTGCTGATGTTGGCTATACAATATTTTGAGAATCTTGGTAAAGGGTATTCTTTGTACTACTTTGCAACTCTTTTGTAAGTCTACATTATTCCCAAATAAAGAGGTTAAAAATTATTTTAAAGTTTCAGAAAAGAATAGTGGTAATGGAGTGAATAGACATGGGATAATAAAAGAATCCATAAGTCCATTATTGACACTAACAAAAGGGGGAGGATGGAAGAATAGAACTCTTTCAGGAGAAAGCCAGCTAATAAATACAGAAGAAATGAGGGGGTTTGAAAATCCATGTTTTATAGTCACCAATGTAAAAATTGATTCAGCAAGGTTTATGCAATCTCCAAGGAATAACAATACAGCAAGCAACCATGTATTTGTAGGGGTGAAAAAAATTATCCTACTACCCACTTAAGTTCTCTAGTTGTGTCCTATAAGTGGACTAACAAAAGACAGACTAATAAAAGAAGGATATTAACATGCACATCACTCTTGTACAAGTGAGAGGAACCAGAGGTGAGTAACTCAAAAGAGTGATTATAATTTGGGTTCATACAGGGTAAAAATTATTAGGTGAAGTGCTCCACACATCTTGAGAATTCAGGCCTATATACAGATAACTTGCCATCACAATATTTTGTCTCTAAACTTTCATCCATACAAAAATTAGGGTAGAGAAATCTGACAAGTGTGATGCTTATGATATGGTTTTCATTTAATATAATTTAATCTAGTGTTGAACATTTGTTTATTTAATCTATTTGAACATTTATTTAGGCACTAATAAATTTTATAGGGATATTTTAATTGGATTATTCTTAGTAACACCTTTATACTAGCTTGACTATATTATTTTAATTACAATTTAACTGTACAGAAAATAAAATATTTGACTATATATTACATATATATATATATATATATATATATATATATATATATATATTAAATACATGTATATAAAATATGCTTTATTTTCCCTGGGTCATTTATCAATTAATTTAGGAAGTGATAGACATTTCTTGGTGACTTTTTCTTTGGTTTCATTTACCAAACATATATTTAGTGTATGTTAAATGGGATTATTTTAATGTTCTACTTCCTCATATTGTGTTTTTTTTCTTAATTTAAACAGCAAATTAACTTTGTTTATAACTTTGTGTATAAAAGAAAATTTAGTTATCATTTAATCTATAGAACTGATTAACCATATTCATATTCATAGTAATATAACAATTAGTACTTTCTTTAAGAAAAAAAATGCTCATTTCTCTTCTATACTTTCTTTTTAGCCTCTCATCCTTCAGGTATACTAATTGGATATAAAATAGTCTCAGAAAATCCATATTTATTATTACTGGAGTGTAAGTTGATGCTATGTGAGAAGATTTATAATTCAGAGGGAAAAAATGAACTAAGATGACAATATTTTCTTCACAATTGCATTTTTTTCTCAATAAAATAAAGAAAAAGAAAAAAGAGGAAGAGTAAGACTGTGAACATCAGGTTAAAGTAGAACTTAAAATATAATAATCACCAGTAACAGCTGAAATTCAATAGATCTAAAAATTACATTGACACCCCAGAGGAAGATGGCGGAAGAGTAAGACGCGGAGATCACCTTCCTCCCCACAGATACATCAGAAATTCATCTACACGTTGAACATCTCCTACAGAACACCTACTGAACGCTGACAGAAGGCCTCAGACCCTCCAAAAGGCAAGAAACTCCCCACATACCTGGGTAGGGCAAAAGAAAAAAGAATAAACAGAGACAAAAGGATAGGGATGGGACCTGCACCAGTGGGAAGGAGCCGTGAAGGAGGAAAGGTTTCCACACACTAGAAGCCCCTTCACGGGCGGAGACTGCTGGTGGCAGAGGGGGAAAGCTTCATAGTAGCGGAGGAGAGCACAGCCACAGGGGTGTGGAGGGCAAAGCGGAGAGATTCTGGCACAGAGGATCGGTGCCCTCAGGCATACACCAGCCCAAGAGGCTTGTCTGCTCGGCCGCCGGGGCGGGCGGGGCTGGGAGCTGAGGCTCGGGTATCGGGTTTCAGTCGGAGCGCAGGGAGAGGACTGGGGCTGGCGGCAGGAAGAGAGCCTGAAGGGGTTAGTGCACCACGGCTAGCCCGGAGGGAGTCCGGGGAAAAAGTCTGGAGCTGCCGAAGAGGCAAGAGACTTTTTCTTCCCTTTTGTTTCCTGGTGCGCGAGGAGAGGGCATTAAGAGCGCTGCTTAAAGAAGCTCCAGAAATGGGCGTGAGCCGCGGCTAAAGGCGCGGAACCCGGAGACGGGCGTGGGATGCTGGGGTTGTTGCTGCCGCCGCCACAAGGCCTGTGTGCGAGCGCAGGTCACTGTCCACCCCGCCTTTCGGGGAGCCTGTGCTGCCCGCCACTGCCGGGGTCCCGGGACCCAGGAACGGCTTCCCCGGGAAAGCGCATGGAGCGCCTCGGGCTGGTGCAACGAAACGCCAGCCTCTGCCACCGCAGGCCCACCCCACACTGCGCGCCCCTCCCGCCCCTCTGCCTGAGTGAGCCAGAGTGCCCGAATCAGCGGCTCCTTTAAACCCATACTGTCTGAGCGAAGAATGGACACCCTCTGGAGACCTATATGGAGAGGCGGGGCCAGGTCCAAGGCTGAGACCCGGGAGCTGTGAGAGCAGAGAATAGACAGGGAAATCTCTCTGTGCAGCCTCGGAGGCAGCGGATTAAAGCTCCTCGGCCCACTTGATGTGCCCTGCGTCTGTGGAGTGCATGAATGGACAGCGAATCATCCCAAATTGAGGAGGTGGACTTTGAGGACAAGATTTCAGACTTGTCCCCCTTTTCCTCTTTTTACAACGAATTATCCCAAATTGAGGAGGTGGACTTTGAGAGCAAGATTTTCGATTTTTCCCCCTGTTCTCTTTTTGTGAATGTGTTTGTGTATGCTTCTGTGTGAGATTTTCTCTGTATAGCTTTGCTTCCACCATATGTCCCAGGGTTCTATCTGTCTGTTTTTTTTTCAATAATTACTTTTTAATTTTATAATGCTACTATATTTTATACATTATTCTATTTTACTTTACCTGCTATTTCTTTTTTTCCTACTTTCCCTCCCTCCCTCCCTCCCTCCGCCGCTCCTTTCTTTCTTTCTCTCTTTCATTCTTTCTTACCTCCCTCCCTCCCTTCTTTCTTTCACTCTTTTTCTTTCCTTCCTGCCTCCCTCCTTTCTTTCTTTCTTTCTTTCCATCCTCCCTCCCTGCTTCCCTCCTTTCTTTCTTTCTTCCTTCCTTCCTTCCTTTCTTTCCTTCTTCCTTTCTTTCTCTCTCTCTTTCTTTCTTCTACTAATTCTTTCTTTCTACTTTTTCTCCCTTTTATTCTGAGCCAGATAGATGAAAGGCTCTTGGTGCTGCATCCAGGAGCCAGTGCTGTGCCTCTGAAGTGGGAGAGCCAACTTCAGGACACGGGTCCACAAGAGACCTCCAAGCTCCACATAATATCAAATGGCGAAAATCTCCCAGAGATCTCCATCTCAACACCAGCACCCAGCTTCAGTCAACGACCAGCAACCTACAGTGCTGGTCACCCTATGCCAAGCAACTAGCAAGACAGGAACACAACACCACGCATTAGCAAAGAGGCTACCTAAAAACATAATAAGGCCAGAGGCACCCCAAAACACACCACCAGACGTGGACCTGTCCACCAGAAAGACAAGATCGAGCCTCAACCACCAGAACACAGGCACTAGTCCCCCCCACCAGGAAGCCTACACAACCGACTGAAACAACCTTAGCCACTGGGGACAGACACCAAAAACAACGGGAACTACGAATCTGCAGCCTGCAAAAAGGAGACCACAAACACAGTAACATAAGCAAAATGAGAAGACAGAAAAACACACAGATGGTGAAGGAGCAAGATAAAAACCTACCAGACATAACAAATGAAGAGGTAATAGGCAGTCTACCTGAAAAAGAATTCAAAATAATGATTGTAAAGATGATCCAAGATTCTATTTCCAAGATCCAAAATCTTGGAAATAGAATACACAAAATGCAAGAAACAGTTAACAAGGACATACAAGAACTAAAGATGAATCAAGCATCAATTAAAAACACAATAAATGAAATGAAAAATACTCTAGATGGGATCAATAGCAAAATAACTGAGGCAGAAGAACGGATAAGTGAGGTGGAAGATAAAATAGTGGAAATAAGTGATGCAGAGCAAAATAAAGAAAAAAGAATGAAAAGAACAGAGGACAGTCTCAGAGACCAGTGGGACAACATTAAACGCACCAACATTCGAATTATAGGGGTTCCAGAAGAAGAAGAGAAAAAGAAAGGGATTGAGAAAATATTTGAAGAGATTATAGTTGAAAACTTCCCTAATATGGGAAAGGAAATAGGTAATCAAGTCCAGGAGGCACAGAGAGGCCTATGCAGAATAAATCCAAGGAGAAATACACCAAGACACATATTAATCAAACTGTCAAAAATTAAACACAAAGAAATCATATTAAAAGCAGCAAGGGAAAAAATCAACAAATAACACACAAGGGAATCCCCATCAGGTTAACAGCTGATCTCTCAGCAGAAACTCTACAAGCCAGAAGGGAGGGGCAGGACATAATTAAAGTGATGAAGGAGAACAACCTGCAACCAAGATTACTCTACCCAGCAAGGATCTCATTCAGATTTGATGGAGAAATTAAAACCTTTACAGACAAGCAAAAGCTAAGAGAGTTCAGCACCACCAAACCAGCTTTACAACAAATGCTAAAGGAACTTCTCTAGGCAAGAAACACAACAGAAGGAATATACCTACAAAAATGAACCCAAAGCAATTAAGGAAATGGGAATATGAACATACATATCAATAATTACCTTAGATGTAAATGGACAAAATGCTCCCACCAAAAGACACAGATTGGCTGAATGGATACAAAAACAAGACCCATATATATGCTGCCTACAAGAGACCCACTTCAGACCTAGAGACACATACAGATTGAAAGTAAGGGGAAGGAAAAAGATATTCCATGCAAATGGAAATCAAAAGAAAGCTGGAGTAACAATTCTTATATCAGAAATAATAGACTTTAAAATAAAGACTATTAGAAGAGACAAAGAAGGACACTACATAATGATAAAGGGATCGATCCAAGAAGAAGATATAACAATTGTAAATATTTATGCACCCAACATAGGAGCACCTCAATACATAAGGCAAATACTAACAGCCATAAAAGGGGAAATTGACAGTAACACACTCATAGTAGGGTTCTTTAACACCCCACTTTCACCAATGGACAGATCATACAAAATGAAAATAAATAAGGAAACACAAGCTTTAAATGATACATTAAACAAGATGGACTTAATTGATATTTATAGGACATTCCATCCAAAAACAAGAGAATACACATTTTTCTCAAGTGCTCATGGAACATGCTCCAGGATAGATCATATCTTGAGTCACAAACCAAGCCTTGGTAAATACAAGAAAATTGAAATTGTATCAAGTATCTTTTCCGACCACAATGCTATGAGACTAGACATCAATTACAGGAAAAGATGTGTAAAAATACAAACACATGGAGGCTAAACAATACACTACTCAATAACCAAGTGATCACTGAAGAAATCAAAGAGGAAATAAAAAAATACCTAGAAACAAATGACAATGGAGACACGATGACCCAAAACCTATGGGACGCAGCAAAAGCAGTTATAAGGGGGATTTTTACACCAATACAATCCCACCTTAAGAAACAGGAAACATCCCGTTAAACAACCTGACCCTGCACCTAAAGCAATTAGGGAAAGAAGAACAAAAGCACCCCAAAGTTAGCAGAAGGAAAGAAATCAGAAAGATCAGATCAGAAATAAATGAAAAAGAAATGAAGGAAATGAGAGCAAAGATCAATAAAACTAAAAGCTGGTTCTTTGAGAAGATAAACAAAATTGACAAACCATTAGCCAGACTCATCAAGAAAGAAAGGGAGAAGACTCAAATCAATAGAATTAGAAATGAAAAAGGAGAAGTAACAACTGACACTGCAGAAATACAAAAGATCATGAGAGATTACTACAAGCAACTCTATGCCAATAAAATGGACAACCTGGAAGAAATGGACAAATTCTTAGAAATGCACAACCTGCCAAGACTGAATCAGGAAGAAATAGAATATATGAATAGACCAATCACAAGCACTGAAATTGAAACTGTGATTAAAAATCTTCCAACAAACAAAAGCCCAGGACCAGATGGCTTCACAGGCGAATTCTATCAAACATTTAAAGAAGAGCTAATACCTATCCTTCTCAAACTCTTCCAAAATATAGCAGAGGGAGGAGCACTCCCAAACTCATTCTACAAGGCCACCATCACCTTGATACCAAAACCAGGCAAGGATGTCACAAAGAAAGAAAACTACAGGCCAATATCACTGATGAACATAGATGCAAATATCCTCAACAAAATACTAACAAAGAGAATCCAACAGCACATTAAAAGGATCATACACCATGATCAAGTGGGGTTTATTCCAGGAATGCAATGATTCTTCAATATACACAAATCAATCAATGTGATACACCATATTAACAAATTGAAGGAGAAAAACCATATGATCATCTCAATAGACGCAGAGAAAGCTTTCGACAAAATTCAACACCCATTTATGATAAAAACCCTGCAGAAAGTAGGCATAGAGGGAACTTTCCTCAACGTAATAAAGGCCATATATGACAAACCAAGAGCCAACATTGTCCTCAATGGTGAAAAACTGAAACCATTTCCACTAAGATCAGGAACAAGACAAGGCTGCCCACTCTCACCACTCTCATTCAACTTAGTTTTGGAAGTTTTAGCCATAGCAATCAGAGAAGAAAAGGAAATAAAAGGAATTCAAATTGGAAAAGAAGAAGTAAAGCTGTCACTGTTTGCAGATGACATGATACTATACATTGAGAATCCTAAAGATGCTACCAGAATACTACTAGAGCTAATCAATTAATTTGGTAAAGTAGCAGGATACAAAACTAATGCACAGAAATCTCTGGCATTCCTGACACTAATGATGAAAAATCTGAAAGTGAAATCCAGAAAACACTCCCATTTACCATTTCAACAAAAAGAATAAAATATCTAGGAATAAACCTACCTAAGGAGACAAAATACCTGTATGCAGAAAATTATAAGACACTGATGAAAGAAATTAAAGATGATACAAATAGATGGAGAGATATACCATGCTCCTGGATTGGAAGAATCAATATTGTGAAAATGACTCTACTACCCAAAGCAATCTACAGATTCAATGCAATCCCTATCAAACTACCACTGGCATTTTTCACAGAACTAGAACAAAAAATTTCAAAATTTGTTTGGAAAAACAAAAGACCCCGAATAGCCAAAGCAATCTTGAGAACGAAAAACGGAGCTGGAGGAATCAGGCTCCCTGACTTCAGACTTTACTACAAAGCTACAGTAATCAAGACAGTATGGTACTGGCACAAAAACAGAAAGATAGATCAATGGAACAGGATAGAAAGCCCAGAGATAAACCCACGCACATATCAACTTATCCTTGATAAAGGGGGCAGGAATGTACAGTGGAAAAAGAACAGCCTCTTCAATAAGTGGTGCTGGGAAAACCTGACAGGGACATGTAAAAGTATGAGATTAGATCATTCCCTAACACCATACACAAAAATAAGTTCAGAATGGATTAAAGACCTAAATGTAAGGCCAGAAACTATCAAACTCTTAGAGGAAAACATAGGCAGAACACTCTATGACATAAATCACAGCAAGATCCTTTTGGACCCACCTCCTAGAGAAATGGAAATAAAAACAAAGATAAACAAATGGGACCTAATGAAACTTAAAAGCTTTTGCACAGCAAAGGAAACCATAAACAAGACCAAAAGACAACCCTCAGAATTGGACAAAATATTTGCAAATGAAGCAACTGACAAAGAATTAATCTCCAAAATTTATAAACAGCTCATGCAGCTCAATAGCAAAAAAACAAACAACCCAATCCAAAAATGGGCTGAAGACTTAAATAGGCATTTCTCCAAAGAAGATATACAGACTGCCAACAAACACATGAAAGAATGCTCAACATCATTAATCATTAGAGAAATGCAAATGAAAACTACAATGAGATATCATCTCACACCAGTCAGAACGGCCATCATCAAGATATCTAGAAACAATAAATGCTGGAGAGGGTGTGGAGAAAAGGGAACACTCTTGCACTGCTGGTGGGAATGTGAATTGGTACAGCCACTATGGAGAACAGTATGGAGGTTCCTTAAAAAACTAAAAATAGAACTACCATATGACCCAGCAATCCCACTACTAGGCATATACCCTGAGAAAACCATAATTCAAAAAGAGACATGTACCAAAATGTTAATTGCAGCTCTATTCACAATAGCCCGGAACTGGAAACAACCTAAGTGTCCATCATCGGATGAATGGATAAAGAAGATGTGGCACATATATGCAATGGAATATTACTCAGCCATAAGAAGAAACGAAACTGAGCTATTTGTAATGATGTGGATAGACCTAGAGTCTGTCATACAGAGTGAAGTAAGTCAGAAAGAGAAAGACAAATACTGTATGCTAACACATATATATGGAATTAAAAAAAACATGTCATGAAGAACCTAGGGGTAAAACGGGAATAAATACACAGACCTACTTGAGAATGGACTTGAGGATATGGGGAGGGGGAATGGTAAGCTGTGACAAAGCGAAAGAGAGGCATGGACATATATACACTACCGAAGATAAGGTAGATAGATAGTGGGAAGCAGCCGCAGAGCACAGGGAAATCAGCTCGGTGCTTTGTGACTGCCTGGAGGGGTGGGATGGGGAGAGTGGGAGGGAGGGAGATGCATGAGGGAAGGGATGTGTGAACAGATGTATATGTATGACTGATTCACTTTGTTATAAAGCAGAAAATAATAAAAAAATAAAAAATAAAATAAATAAAAATAAAAATTACATTGAGAAACTGTATGCAAAATTATAAGCAGTTTTTGTAATAGTTTCTCGTGCCAGTTCAATTTGTTATTGAAAAGATTTTCAAAATTTTCATCATTATGTAAAGGACAGGAATGAATTTATTCATGAATATAAATGTGCTCATTTTTTGTGTTGTCCTAAACTCTACTTTCTCCTACCAGCAAGCATCTGTAGGTTTTACCTTGTTGAAAGTCACTCAAAAATAAATGTAATCCAAAGCAGTTCTCTTGCCAGTAAAATGTAACCTTTAGAAACCTCTTCAAGAGTAGAAGTATTTCAGGAAGGTCATAGCTTTACCAATGACTTTTCTTTTCCTCACCCCTTTAGTAATTAATTCTCTGGCATTAGCCACCTGAAGATTTGACCTAGAAAAGATGATAGGTAGCTAAAAAACTAAAAGAAATTCAATATAATTCCCATCTTAGGGTATTCTGATAATACTATCACACAAATATATCCCATAGCTACATACATTTCAACATCTGTGAACACTAAAATGAACTTGCACTTTTCACACTGGTTTTGTTTCAATTTACAACAAAAGAAGACTAACCACAACAGCTGCAAAAAGTGGTCACACATAATGTGATCTTTAAGCAAATGTTTACTCATGAGGCACCCACTTCTCTGCCAGTGCTCTCCAGCTGACTGGTTGCTCAGCATGTACTATAATAATCACTACATGGTACAGTAGCAGGAACAGAGCAACCAGCAATAAGGCGTCCACTATGCATTCAAAAACAAATATCAAATGTAATTCTGCAGAAAAATTTTGTGCATTTAATATAGACTACGGATGATTTGAATATTTGCACCTTTTAGGGAACATTTTTCTTAGAACAAAGATACATAGAGAATATTATAACAAAATAATAGGAATATGCATATACATATACATATATATTCCTATTTTTTAGGTTGCCTGAACTCTTTGGAAAATGTTGGTAAACATACACACACACATTGTCTGCCTTAGTTTGGCCAGCTCTAACAATTTACCATAAGCAACAAACATTTATTTCTCACAGTTCTGGAGTCTGAAACTCTGTATCAGGGTGCCAACATGATCAAATTCTGGTGAGGGCCCCTCTTCTAGGTTTCAGATTGCTTATTGATCCTTATATCCTCACATGCCAGAAAGACAGCTGGAGATCTCTCTGGGGTGCTTTTTATAAAGACATTAATCCCATTCATGAGAGCTCCACCCTCATGACCTAACACCTCCTTATATCATCACATTGGGGTTAGGATTTCAACATATGAATTTTGTTGGAAACACAAATAGTCCAATGTGCATGCACTCACGCACACACAAAGAAACCCTGATACTCCATAAAATTTGAAAGGGTTATTGTCCTCTAAATAAGGAGATTTCAACTATTTTTGATTGGGACCCACAGTACAAAGTAGAGTTTATTCTATGAACTGTAAAATACATAGGTGTGTGTGTTTCTTCATATAACCAAATGAAAAGTTTCATGAAGCTTGCAAGTGAAAGCTAATATTTTATCCTATTCTATTCAATTTCATTGAAAAATACTCTCTGGATATGACCTACTAACTTGATTTTGTAAAACATTGTCATGACTGTCATATGAAAATAACTCGTCTAAATGTTATGCCATAATATTGAATACCAATATTCATATTTATTTCAAACTAAACAAAATTATTAAAGTAATACTTTAGAAAAATTTAATAGATACTGTGCTAAATTTAAAAAAAAATATATATATATATATATATATATATATATATATATATATATACTCTGTGTTTTTGAATTTTTGTGAATATCTGTAGAATATTTTACCTAAATTGCGCTTCTTTAGCTTCTGCATATCATGATGTGCATTTATAAAAACATTAAAATATGGGCAAATTTATAAAGAAAATCATTTTTATTAATCACTTCAATCACTACCCTAACAATTACCCTCTGACCTTGTAAATAATGTAGTTTACTTCTGTGCAATCACTAGAATATAAACCTAACATATCCTACAAACTTATTTTAAAACTTATTTTTGTAAAGTGCCACCTGAATGCTTATCCTTGGCTATTTCCATCAAATCAAGTAAGACTGAACTAGAATACTAATAGTCCAGCCTTCCCATCTGCATATTCACCAGGCCATATCTAAGGGACTAATTGTGAATACATTTGTCTTCTATTAAAGTCTAATTTGGATGAAATTCTCAGACAGAACCAGTCTAATCTGAAGGTCCTCAAACACAAAGATTATCAAACAAATACAAAGAGACACTAATTGCTTTGTCTAGAGTGTTTATAAAGAAGTTCAAAAGAGAAGAGCACTTGATGAATCCAACACACAGGAATGGAACTAGGACATTCCAGTTAACAATACAATGCCTGTGTTGGTTATTTTTGATTAGGGTTTATTCAAGTTTTGCTATTACAAATGTCATTGCCCACCATCACCATTTAGGCTTTTTTTTTTACATAATAAATTGTTCTAAGAGAGAAATGTCCCGAGTTCTGTATAAATTACAAAAATATTGTCCTAAAGAGTTATACCAATGCATAGTTCCACATCAGTACATGATAGTTTCTGATTTACCATCTCGTTGACAAGATGAACATTATCTCGTAATTAAAAAAATGTTCACACTGTTGCTTATAGAAACAATTAATACAAAAAGGATCATACTGAAAAGCAATAATTCTGTCTCACTCCTCCTCACCACCTGTCCCATTTCTGAGGAAAACGGAGCCACCTTTAGTTGTTTATGGTTTTAGCTTTCCTAGTGTGTTATTCCATAACTCTAAAAAATATGTTAAGATCAGTATTATTTAATTCATCACTTTAGACATGATCCACTTGATTCCTGTTATTTCAGATTAGGATTTAGTTCACATACATATCTGTATATTTCTTCAAAACCTCCCTGCCCAAGAAAATTAAACCATTAATATTATTTCATTTACTGATAGTCTTTATAACTTTGTATACTATACCTTTATCTCTAGTTCTAAACTCTGTATTTTGTAGGATAAATTTGTTATCAATCTTACTATTTTCCTTTGCCCTCCCACTTACCTGTTTCTGTCTTTTGTATGTTTACTTTTACAAATCATTACTAATGGTAAAAAAAGATATTTACCTATATTTTTTATTATGTGCTGAAATTGTGACTATGGGTGAAATTGAGCCTAAAATGCATTAAGTTTCTTTCATTCTAAGTTCAAAGTCCTGCTAGAAAGGAATCAGCTGCAAATACAGTTTAGGATCAGTAACTCCCCACAGGGCTCACTGAGATTTCCATAACTAGCTTACATTCTCCAGTTACCAGGCTACCACATCTCACTCCTCGCCTTCCTGGGGGCGGGGGAGGAAAGAGTACATTCCTTTTTTTGAAACCAAAGGAGAATGGAAATGAAAGTGAAACATTTATAAAGCTTGTACATGTGTGGAGGAAATGTCCATTACCATCTTGCTACACGTTTGGAGTATGTTGAACTTCAGAACTCCCCAGTCTTGACTTGGTGTCACCAACAGAAGAATATATGGTGCCGGTTTGGGGAAGAATATTCTGTGAGCCTAGGATTATGGTACTTTTGCTCGTTTTAGCTCCCCTCCTCTGCTTTAGAGAAAAGAAGGCTGCTTGGCATAGCTCTTTTGAAATTTATAGGTTTACTTAAATATAAAACAAGGTGCCTGGATTCTTATTTGAAAGATCCCTTAGTAGAAGGCCTTCATGAATATAGTATTACAGCAAAACTTAAAGAAAGGGTAGTATAGTTTGTTTATGGAAAGTTAGGCCAACCCCCACTTTGCACCAGTCCCTTGAGACCCCTACAGTTTGCAAGAGAGAATCTAGAGGTTCCCATGTCATGCCAGTGATAAAAATGTATCTTTGGCCTTTCTCTAGTTTGAGCTGATTCTATCTGATGCTGGGGCCTCTGCTGTTACAGTAGTGTCTGCACAGTTAGTGATAGTCATTGTCCAGAGAAATGTTTTGCTTCTCCTTCACCTCCTACATCTTTAGGGTACCATACAGAGAGGAAGTTGTTTCTTTCTTAAGCCCAAGATGTTGTGTGACCTTCCTGCTGACCTTACCATTTGATTGTTAATTAAGAGGCATTTGGCAGTCTGAAGTTAGGAGGGTGAGAATATTCTGAGAGAGAAAGAGTACGTGTATAAAGCACAGATCACTGCCCTGCCATTACAAGTCATTTTGAAGCTTAAATCAGACTAGTTTGTCTTAGATTGGGTAGTAGAATAAATGCATTGAAACAATTTTGAGATTAAAGCTTGAAAATGAGAAGAACTGAAATGTTAATGGCCAAAACAGAATAAGCAGCTTAAAGTGAATGCAAAATTATGGAATCTACCCAAGATTTTATCAAGATACCTGGTACCCATTAGGATAGTGAGTTTCAATATGGTACAATTGGAAACTATTTAGGAGTAGTCACTCGAAAAATAAAAGAAAAAAAACCTCCACTTTGTGCTTAAGCCTCAAAACCTCAAGCAAATTGAGGACCCTCAAAACCCTGGTTACATTCATATTATAATCTGTAATAACATGTCTTCTGTACTTTGTCTATGGGTCAACTCCAAATAACTGAAATTAATAGTTCATATAATCATAACAAACTGTTTCATGGACATATATTCTGTCTTGTTTTATTTACTTTCTTGTACTATTTTTTTCAAGAATATCTACCGGTATTTCTAATTTTCATGTATTTTTGGATTTTACCTTATCAGTGAATTATTCTAATGTCTCAAACATGTTATCTTTTCTACAGGATCTCCTTTTTTCATAGATAATTTCATTTTGGGACCCTGTGTTTTCCTCCTCTCTACTGAATCAGTTGATAACTAAGCCTGCAGCACTTTCCTGGATTAAATCTACTAATTTCTGAATTCTTATATACTCCTTTCTTGGTTTACTCCCTTGGTTTACTTTCTTGATATTTCAGAAACATCCTCAAGTCTCTTGTCAAGAAGTTTGCAAGTGGTAAGTCGTCGAGTTCTGACGTGGCTTTATTCTGCTATTTTCATTGATATATTGAGTTATAGCAATGTAAGATAAAAAAATAAGATTTCCTCAGATCTTTGAAGGAACTCCTTCACATTCTTCTAACATCCAGTGTTGCTTAGGCAAAGTAGAAAAATAGGCCTCTTTGGAGATGAGTTTTTCTCTCTTCTCTTTTTTGCCCTATCTCTTCTGTCATTTTAGAATGATATGTCTAATTATGCATATACTTTATGGAGGGGAAAGTGAAAGGCACTGAGTGGAAAGCTATTCAATAATTGGATTGCTGGAAAAAAGGAATATGATTTTTTAAAATTAATATTTTATTAGAGTACAGTTGATTTACAATGTTGTGCTAGTTTCTGCTGTACAGCAAAGTGAATCAGTTATACATATACATATATCCACCTTTTATAGATTCTGTTCCCATATAGGACATTGCAGTGTACTGAGTAGAGTTCCCTGTGCTGCTATACAATAGGTTCTTATTAGTTATCTATTTTATATATTAGTAGTGTGTATATGTCAATACCCATCTCCCAATTTATCTCTCACCCTCCTTTCCCCCTTGGTAACCAAAAGTTTGTTTCTACATCTGTAACTCTATTTCTCTTTGTAAATAAGTTCATTCATACCAGTGTTTTAGATTCAACATGTAAGTGATATCATACGATATTTGTCTTTTTCTGTCCGACTTACTTCACTCAGTATGACAGTCTCTAGGTCCATCCATGTCACTACAAATGACATTATTTCATTCTTTTTTATGGTGGAGTAATATTCCATTGTATATACATACTACATATTCTTTAACCATTTCTCTGTTGATGGACATTTAGGTTGCATTCATGACATGGCTATTGTAAATAGTGCTGCAATGAATATTGCAGTGCATGTATTTTTTTGAATTATGGTTTTCTCTGGATATATGCTCAGGAGTGGGATTGCAGGGTCATATGGTAGTTTTATTTTTAGTCTTTTTAAGGAAACTCCATACGGTTCTTCATACTGGCAGTACCAATTTACATTCCCACAAACAGTGCAAGAGGGTTCCCTTTTCTCCACACCCTTTCCAGCATTTATTGTTTGAAGATTTTTTAATGATGGACATTCTGACCAGTGTGAGGTAATACCTCACTGTAGTTTTGACTTGCATTTCTCTAGTAATTAGTGATGAGCATCTTTTTATATGTTTTTTGGCCACCTGTATGTCTTCTTTGGAGAAATGTCTATTTAGAAATTTCACCCATTTTCTAATTGGGTTGTTTGCTTTTTTGATATTCAGCTGCATGAGCTGTTTGTATATTTTGGAGATAATCATTTGTTGATTGCTTTGTTGCAAATAATCCCTCCTCTTCTGTAGATTGTCTTTTCATTTTGTTTATGGTTTCCTTTGCTGTGCAAAAGCTTTTAAGTTTAATTCAGTCTCATTTGTTTATTTTTGTTTTTGTTTTCATTACTCTATGAGGTGAATCAAAAAAGATCTGGCTGTGATATATGTCAGAGAGTGTTCTGTCTATGTTTTCCTCTAAACGTTTTATAGTATCTGGACATCCATTTAGGTCTTTAATACATTTTGAATTTCTTTTCGTGTATGGTGTTAGAGAATGTTATAATTTCATCTTTTTTACATGTTTTCCCAGCACGACTTATTAAAAAAGTTGTCTTTTCTTCATTGTAAATTCTTAACTCCTTTGTCATAGATTAGATGACCATAGGTGTGTGGGTTTCTCTCTGGATTTTCTATCCTGTTTCACTGATCTATACTTCTGTTTCTGTGCCAGTACCATAGAGTTTTGATGACTGTTGCTTTCTGGTATAGTCTGAAGTCAGGGAGCCTAATTCCTGAACCTCGGTATTTTTTTTTCTCAAGATTGCTTTTGCTATTCAGGGTCTTTTCTGTTTCCATACAGATTGTAAACTTTTTGTTCTAATTCTGTGAAAACTGCGATTGGTAATTTGATGGGGATTGCATTGAATCCGTAGATTGCTTTGGGTAAAATAATCATTTTGACAATATTGACTCTTCCAATCCAAGAACATGGTATAACTCTCCATCTGTTTGTGTCTTCTATGATTTCTTTCATCAGTATCATATAGTTATCTGAATAGAGTTATTTCACAAGGATTCTTCAATATACACAAATCAATCAAGGTGATACACCATATTATTAAATTGAAGGAGAAAAACCATATGATCATCTCAATAGATGCAGAGAAACCTTTTGACAAAATTCAATACCCATTTATGATAAAAACTCTGCAGAAAGTAGGCATAGAGGGAAATTTCCTCAACATAATAAAGGTCATATATAACAAACCCACAGACAACATCATCCTCAATGGTGAAAAACTGAAACTATTTCCACTAAGATAAGGAAAAGACAAGGTTGCCCACTCTCACCACTCTTATTCAACATAGTTTTGGAAGTTTAAGCCATAGCAATCAGAGAAGAAAAGGAAATAAAAGGAATCCAAATCAGAGAAGAAGTAAATCTGTCACTGTTTGCAGATGACATGATACTATACATAGAGAATCCTAAAGATGCTACCAGAAAACTACTACAGCTAATCAATTAATTTGGTAAAGTAGCAGGATACAAAATTAATGCACAGAAATCTCTGGCATTCCTATACACTTATGATGACATATCTGAAAGTGAAATCAAGAAAACACTCCCATTTACCATTGCAACAAAAATAATAAAATATCTAGGAATTAACCTACCTAAGGAGACAAAAGACCTGTATGCAGAAAATTATAAGACACTGATGAAAGAAATCAAAGATGATACAAATAGATGGAGAGATATACCATGTTCTTGGATAGGAAGAATCAAAACTGTGAAAATGACTCTACTACCCAAAGCAATCTACAGATTCAATGCAATCCCTATCAAACTACCACTGTCAAATTTCACAGAACAAGAACAAAAAATTTCAAAATTTGTTTGGAAAAACAAAAGACCCCGAATAGCAAAATCAATCTTGAGAACGAAAAATGGAGCTGGAGGAATCAGGCTCCCTGATTTCAGACTATACTACAAAGCTACAGTAATCAATACAGTGTGGTACTGGCACAAAAACAGAAAGATAGATCAATGGAACAGGATAGAAAGCCCAGAGATAAACCCACGCACATATGGTCACCTTATCTTTGATAAAGGAGGCAGGAATTTACATTGGAGAAAGGACAGCCTCTTCAATAAGTGGTGCTGGGAAAACTGGACAGGGACATGTAAAAGTATGAGATTAGATCACTCCCTAACACCATACACAAAAATAAGCTCAAAATGGACTTAAGACCTAAATTTAAGGCCAGAATCTATCAAACTCTTAGAGGAAAACATAGGCAGAACACTCTATGACATAAATCACAGCAAGATCCTTTTTGACCCACCTCCTAGAGAAATGAAAATGAAAACAAACATAAACAAATGGGACCTAATGAAACTTCAAAGCTTTTGCACTGCAAAGGAAACCATAAACAAGATCAAAAGACAACCCTCAGAATGGGAGAAAATATTTGCAAATGAAACAACTGACAAAGGATTAATCTCTAAATTTATAAACAGCTCATGCAGCTCAATAGCAAAAAAACAAACAACCCAATCCAAAAATGGGCAGAAGACCTAAATAGACATTTCTCCACAGAATATATACAGACTGCCAACAAACACATGAAAGAATGCTCAACATCATTAATCATTAGAGAAATGCAAATCAAAACTACAATGAGATATCATCTCACACCAGTCAGAACGGCCATCATCAAAAAATCTAGAATCAATAAATTCTGAAGAGGGTGTGGAGAAAAGGGAACACTCTTGCACTGCTGATGGGAATGTGAGTTGGTACAGCCACTATGGAGAACACTATGGAGGTTCCTTAAAAAAATACAAATAGAACTACCATATAACCCAGCAATCCCACTACCTGGGCATATAACCTGAGAAAACCATAATTCAAAGAGAGTCATGTACCAAAATGTTCATTGCAGCTCTCTTTGCAATAGCCCAGAGATGCAAACAACCTAAGTGTCCATCATAGGATGAATGGATAAAGAAGATGTGGCACATATTTACAATGGAATACTACTCAGCCTTAAAAAGAAATGACATTGAGCTATTTGTAATGAGGTGGATAGACCTAGAGTGTGTCATACAGAGTTAAGTAAGTCAGAAAGATAAAGAGAAATACCATATGTTAACATATATATATTGAATTTAAGAACAAAAAATGTCGTGAATAACGTAGGGGTAAATCAAGAATAAAGTCACACACCTACTTGAGAATGGACTTGAGGATATGGGGAGCTGGAAGTATAAGCTGTGGCAAAACGAGAGAGAGGCATGGACATATATACACTACCAAACATAAGGTAGATAGCTAGTGGGAAGCAGCCACGTAGCACAGGGAGATCAGATTGGTGCTTTGTGACCACCTGGAGGTGTGGGATAGGGAGAGTGGGAGGGAGGGAGATGCAAGAGGGAAGGGATATGGGAACAGATGTATATGTATAACTGATTCACTTTGTTATAAAGCAGAAACAAATAAACAAACAAAAACTAGAAATAGAGCTACCATATGACCCAGCAATTCCACTACTGGACATATGCACAGAGAAAACCATAATTCAAAAAGACTCATGCACCCCAATGTTCATTGCAGCACTATTTACAATAACTGCCTTATGTAAACAACATGAATGCCCATTGACAGACGAATGGATAAAGATGTGGCACATATATATAATGGAATATTACTCAGCCATAAAAAGGAACAAAATTGGCTCACTTGTAGAGATGTGGATGGATCTAGAGACTGTCATACCAATTGAAGTAAGTCAGAAAGAGAAAAACAAATATTGTATATTAAGGTATAAATGTGCAACCTAGAAATATGGTACAGATGAACTGGTTTGCAGGGTAGAAACTGAGACACAGATGTAGATAACAAACGTATGGACACCAAGGGGGGAAACTTGTGGAGGTGGTGGTTGTGGGATGATTTGGGAGATTGGAATTCACATGTATACATTAATACGTATAAAATAGATAACTAAGGGCCTCCCTGGTGGCGCAAGTGGTTGAGAGTCCGCCTGCCGATGCAGGGGATATGGGTTCGTGCCCCGGTCTGGGAGGATCCCATATGCCGCGGAGCGGCTGGGCCCGTGAGCCATGGCCGCTGAGCCTGCGCGTCCGGAGCCTGCGCGTCTGGAGCCTGTGCTCCGCAACGGGGGAGGCCACAACAGTGAGAGGCCCGCATACCGCAAAAAAAAAAAAAAAAAGATAACTAATAACAACCTGCTGTATAAAAAATAAATAAAATTTAAAAAGAAACCAAAAAAACCCCAAAATGCTAAAAGCTGGTTCTTTGAGAAGATAAACAAAATTGATAAACCATTAGGCAGACTCATCAAAAAAAAATAGTGAGAAGACTCAAATCAATAGAATTAGAAATGAAAAAGAAGTAACAACTGCTACTCCAGAAATACAAAGGATCATGAGAGATTACTACAAGCAACTTTATGCCAATAAAATGGACAATGTGGAAGAAATGGACAAATTCTTAGAAAAGCACAACTTTCCAAGACTGAACCAGGAAGAACTAGAAAATATGAACAGACCAATCACAAGCACTAAAATTGAGACTGTGTTTAAAATTCTTCCAACAAACAAAAACCCAGGACCAGATGGCTTCACAGGTGAATTCTATCAAACATTTAGAGACGAGCAAGCACTTATCCTTCTCAAACTCTTCCAAAATGTAGCAGAGCAATGAACACACCCAAACTCTTTCTATGAGACCACCATCACCCTGCTACCAAAACCAGACAATGCTATCACAAAGAAAGAAAACTACAGGCCAGTATCATTCATGAACATAGATGCAAAAATACTCAACAAAATACTTGCAAACAGAATCCAACAGCATAGTAAAAGGATCATACACTATGATCAAGTGGGGTTTTCCCAGAGCTATTTTCTTCCAACTTGCATATAATTCAGTTATATATTCACCTTCCCTGGGTTTACAGCTATACTTTAAGCTTAAAATTAGATGTTAGTAAAGGTAATATTTGATGCCAGTTGAATTTAAGATTCAGGTGATGATTTTGTTGGATTTATCATGTTCTGAAACATTTTAAATTATTTCTACCTTTCCTAATTATGTACTACAGGAGGAAGTTCTAGGCATCCAACTCTTGTTTGTTTCGAAGGATCAAAAAACTGAGCCAGACTTGTTTCACATTAAACCTCAAGCCAGGTGCGTATCACCTGCTTTTGCTGTTTTTCCTTTCCTTCAACAACACACAAAACTGTGGTTTGATTATGCTCTCTGCTTGTGATTGAAATGGCAAGGAGGGTATTGGGTACAACTTGATCCAGTCAGGATAACAATATAAAGGACTATAAGTCTGTTTCAATGTGAAACAAACATGTTCAGAAATCTGTTTCCTTCTAATAAATATTTCCTTAAATGTTTTTTTTTTTGCATGGATTTGGTGGTTATATGGTAATAAAATCTAAGGCAGAGTGGGATCTCATTCTTACAAACAAAGGCTACTTGCCCAGGACAATTTCTTTCATCATGGAAAACCTAGTTTTGAAACGGACCTCTAAATATATATAGGAAAGTATGAAAATGATTTGAGGACTGAGATATTCTTGTTTATGCTTTTATGTGCTAATTAATTCTCTTCTTTAACAAAAATTTTAAGTCTGTTTAGTCTGATTAAATTAATAGGTAATGGTGCACACACACGCACACATACACACACACACACACTTTTCAGAATAAAAACAAAAAACACTATGAAAGCTATATACATTTAGAAGTTTAGATCATTGATTCATTCAGCAATTATTTCATGAGTCCATATCAGAACAGCCCAACTCTACCTCTCATTAGCTGTGTGTACTTAGCTAAGTGATCTTATCTCTCTCATTCTTGGTTTCCTCATCCATTAATTGGGGAAATATAATACTTAATCAAACAAATTTTGTAGGAACTCCAATTAGATAACATGGCACATAGTAGGAACTATCAGTTTAGTGGGTAAGGCATATATCTAAATATATAATTATAATGTAAAATAGATAATTATAATGTAAAATAGTTACATTTCTTGATGGTATTGATATGATATTTGTATACAGGTCCTAACATCTTGGTATACAGGTCCTGACAACTTCAGAGATGGTCTTAGTGACCATTTGGATAGCTCTCACAAGAACCTTGCTTCACAATTGCTTTATATCTTAAATTCTATTCCATTTCAGCCTTTTGTACTCATGGCCCCACTTCAGACCTCTTAACACTCAAAATCCTTCTTCTTTTAAAATATTAAATTCTTATATTCAAACATATAATAACAAGTTCATCTTTTTCTAGGTCTTTCATCTTGCTTCTCTTACACACCTTTTTTTATTTACCTCATTGACAATTCTTTGGACTCTGGAGCTCTCCTGCAGTGAATATATTATCTCATTCTTTGCTTTGAGGATTGAACTTTGGAAACGTGCAGGCTTGTACCAGGAGAAGGGTAAGCTGTGATAAGGTGGTGGAAGTGGCCTATCCTGGGTGCACACAATAATAAAGTTCACGGAAAGTGTGTTTGCGTTTTGTTATCAGCATGTACCCAGCAATTCCAAACAATGTCAGTGATAAAATATTCTTCTTTGAACAAATTAGTTTTGATGTAATTTCCAAAATATGGTGGCAGTTGATACTGTGTTTTTATAACAAATATGTAAATGCTGCTTCAAAAAATAAATCCCTCTACAGGAAGATCTCCAGTGTCAAAATCTAAATAACACCAAGAATACAGGGATAAAACCTAAGGAAGCTTTGGGCCATTGGTATTTTAAATTGAAATTGAGTTTCATTTGAAGATTTCCTGAGTTCCCTTTTTTCTCAGGGACACAAGTGTCCCAACGTCCTTTGAGAGACTTACCTTTAAGCAGGACCTTTTGATCTCCAAACTCTCTGTCATATAGAGTAGGTGTCATATGAACTCCGGTGTCTTTATTTTTATTTGGCATAGTGCCTCAGATACTCCACTGGAAAATAGTTTAATGAGTGTACAAAGGAAGATTAATAAGACAGCTCAACTCCATCATTCACTATTTGTGTGGTGCTCACTACTCATTACTTTTTCTTCCTTTCCATCTATTCAATCTTATATCTACCTCAATTGCTTTTCTTCTTCAATAGCTCCACTGAATCTGACTTTTCCACAGTCATCAATGAATGGTCTCTTAGTTGATAAATTATCAGAGTCTATTATCAGAAGTCGATGGTAATTACTATTTACAATTTTCCTTTATTTCTTAAGTGTAGAATGATTCTTTTTCCAATGTCCCAATCTTTTACAATATCACAAGTGTTTTGAGAGGAATAGGGAATGGTTGGGGAATGATAAGAATATGTGGACTTTGAGTTGCTTCTAGAGCCATGTTTCTGGTTTGGTAAAGACTCATATTGAATTAGACAACAAAAGTTGTTTTTAATTTCTGAAAGAATTAGATTTCAGCCGGAATGATATCCAGGGGTTGATCTATGCATTCACACACATAATTTTCAGTTTACTTGTTTATATCAGAGAGAAGATTTCCAACTAAGATGGAAATCAAAAAATTCCTATGTTCTAGATTTAGAGCTGCGTATCTTTGGAATATCTTAATAAATTTTCCACAAACGTGTCAGTATGTTTTCTTTACCTCTTATTACTTAGCTTCATTTTAGCTTAGGAGAGAAGATATCAAAAAAAGTTCCTATCAGGCTCTGAATATCAGCTTATAATTACTCCAACTTCTGATCATAAAGCTCTCTTAAAAAAAACATTTCAAGTATTTAAATGAAAGCTATACCTATCAAATGAGTCAAAACCAAAAACAAAACTTAACCATGGATGCAAGAAGCATCCCCGAAGAGAACATAAAATGTTCAGCCCTCCCAAGATGCAGAAACACCCCCCAAAGATAGCTAAAAGAGAATTAGGCCATTCTACTTGAAAGTTGGCAGTGATTGGTAGGATATTAATTGAAATGGGACACCATTCATATTTCTGTCTAGCTACATTTTGGGGGCCACCAGTATAACAATTGGCCACCTGCACACACAGTCACTGATAAACTGTGCACATTGACAGTTGGAAACCTAAGTCTTCAAAACACAAAACAAGAAATAAACAGGAAAGCAAGAGCTGTCCCTGGAAGAGACAATAACCAAATAAGCATGTCCCCCAAACAAATTTTAAGCAGAGTCACAGTCCAAAGAACTTATTTTTTAAAATGTTTTTCATTTGGTAAACTGAATTTGGAAAGAAAAACATTCTTACTACCTTTGCTCAATTGGACTCCACAGGCAGAGATCCAAAACACTGATATGATACAAATTGTCCAGTTTGGCAGAGTGGGAGGAGAGGGTAAGTGTGAAAGATAGCTAAATCCTCAGATTTTATAATTAGAAATTAATAGTTAAGCCCTACCTCTGGAATATAAAGTGGTAGCAATAAAAATGTGTTATTTAAATAAATTATATGAAATATTCAAAGTACAAAAAATAGGTGCTCTGAGTAGTAGGAAATGGAGTTGTGAATGAGGAAACTTGTTTTTCTTAATATTCTTGTTTAATCTCTTGAATTTTAAAACTAGGTGCTTGTAGATTTTTTGATGATGGCCATTCTGACCGGTGTGAGGTGATATCTCATTGTAGTTTTGATTTGCATTTCTCTAATGATTAATGATGTTGAGTATTCTTTCATGTGTTTGTTGGCAATCTGTATATCTTTTTTGGAGAAATGTCTATTTAGGTCTTCGGCCCATTTTTGGATTGGGTTGTTTGTTTTATTGATATTGAGCTGCATGAGCTGCTTGTACAAACAATAAATGCTGGAGAGGGTGTGGAGAAAAGGGAACCCTCTTGCACTGTTGGTGGGAATGTAAATTGATACACCCACTATGGAGAACAGTATGAAGGTTCCTTAAAAAACTAAAAATAGAACTACCATACAACCCAGCAATCCCACTACTAGGCATATATGCTGAGAAAACCATAATTCAAAAAGAGTCATGTACCAAAATGTTCATTGCAGCTCTATTTACAATAGCCAGGACATGGAAGCAACTTAAGTGTCTATCAACAGATGAATGGATAAAGAAGATGTGACACATATATACAATGGAATATTACTCAGCCATAAAAAGAAACGAAATTGAGTTTTTTGTAGTGAGGTGGATGGACCTAGAGTCTGTCATACAGAGTGAATGAAGTAAGTCAGGAAGAGAAAAACAAACACCGTATGCTAACACATATATAGGGAATCTAAAAAAAAAAAGATGGTCATGAAGAACCTAGGGGAAAGACGGGAAAAAAGATGCAGACCTACTAGAGAATGGACTTAAGGACATATGGAGGGGGAAGGGTAAGCTGGGACAATGTGAGAGAGTGGCATGGACATATATACACTACCAAACGTAAAATAGATAGCTAGTCAGAATCAGCAGCATAGCACAGGGAGATCAGTTCGGTGCTTTGTGACCACCTAGAGGTGTGGGATATGGAGTGTGGGAGGGAGGGAGACGCAAGAGGGAAGAGATATGGGGACATATGTGTATGTCTAACTGATTCACTTTGTCATAATGCACAAACTAACACCATTGTAAAGCAATTATGCTCCAATAAAGATATTAAAAAATTTTAAAACAAAAACAAAAACAAAACTATGTGCACCTATAACTTATTGAAGAAAACCCTAATCATTTAAACTATAAATGCAATAGTTTAAAGTGCAAACTGATATACACTTATAATAATAACTAAATATAGAAAGCACTTTCATCACTTAGAAATTATCCAGGCATCTTTTTATGCATACATGCAGTTTAAAAACTCTTAGATACCAAAATAGAAATAGTTTTAAATTGTCATTATTATGAAACTATTTTTTTCCAAAATTATTTTATCTATTTTTAATAAAAACAATACCAGAAACCATATATAATGAAGTGAAACTGAATAATTCAACTAATGTCATGTTATCATGTCATATACTACTTCTTAAGAGGGCATCTAAATTCAAGGTAAATTATGAATAAATAAAATTATGTAATTGTTATTTTTCTTTTGAATTATTTATTTTAATTTTAGGAACGAAGGACAACCAACTCTGAAAGTGTAAAAATAATCTAAAGGGCTTCCCTGGTGGCGCAGTGGCTGAGAGTTCGCCTGACAATGCAGGGGACACGGATTCGTGCCCTGGTCCGGGAATATCCCACATGCCGCGGAGCAGCTGGGCCCGTGAGCCATGGCTGCTGAGCCTGCACGTCCGCAGACTGTGTTCCGCAACGGGAGAGGCCACAACAGTGAGAGGCCCACGTAATGCAAAAAAAAAAAAAACAAAAAAACAAAAACAAAAAAATAATAATCTAAAAAGCAGTATTTTTTTCACAGTTGTATTCCTAAACTCTTGTTTGATTGATTGAGGCTCTTGAAAATAAGAATCTAAAGTTAGGAAGCTTTCTTCTTTGACCTGAAGCAAGCACAGACATTCTTGGCTCTACAAGGACTTTCAACTGCATTTGATATAAAAATAATCCATTTTAGAGATCAGTAAATAACACTGAAATTCTTTGAATGACAGTGTTGGAGGAGATAAAAGATGCAGGGCCACTCTATTTTATTAAAGATCCTTTAGTCTTCCTTTTCCATAAGATCTCCATTGATAAGCTCTTGTGAATGAGATTTTAAATATCCAACAGTTTTAAGATAAGTTCTGCCTGACATCTTTGTGCTGCCTCTCAAACTGGCATAATTTTTCTGTCACTCTCAGTGTGGTCTTAGTTACAGTAACCATGACATGTAGAGATGTTCAGAGTTGCTTCTGCTTATTTAGAAAGAAAGTTGTTATGTTAGGTGACACCTTGACTTATAGTGAATTTCTTTTTCCATGTATACATTTTTCCCCATGCATTACTGAATTCTTAAAAGGGAATTAGAGGAAGAGATAATGGAGTATAACTGTTGATGGGACAGCATCTAGTTTTTTGAGCGTGATGAAAATATTGTGCCATTAGATAGTAGTGATGGTTGCACAATATTGTGAAGATACTACAAACCACTCAACTGTACACTTTAAAAGGATTATAAATGAAACCAACTAGTCATGGAAGAACAATTACTACATGATTACACTAGTATGAAGTATCTAAAACAGTCAAACTGCTAGAAGCAGAGAGTATAATGGTGGTTGGCAGGGCCGTGGGGAAGGGAAAATGAAGAGTTGCTATAGAACAGTTATAAAATCTCAGTTATGCAAGATGAATAAGTTCTAGAGGTCTGCTGCACAACATCATGCCTGTAGTTAACATACTGTATTTTATTTATTTATTTATTTATTTATTTTATTAGTTTCTGCTTTATAACAAAGTGAATCAGTCATACATATTCATCTGTTCCCACATCCCTTCCCTCCTGTGTCTCCCTCCCTCCCACCCTCCCCATCCCACCCCTCCAGGCAGTCACAAAGCACCGAGCCGATCTCCCTGTGCTATAACATACTGTATTATACATTTAAAATATGTTAAGGAAGTAGATCTCATGTTAAAAATTCTTACCATGATAAAATAAGTAATGTTATGGTATGAAATATATATCTTAATTCAGGAAAAATATTTGAGAGTTTTAGCCTAATATAATAACTTTACAGTATGTTTTGCAGGTGCATTATTCTAGTTACTTAAATTTAGAAAGATAATGGGAAGTTCAAAAACTTCTCTTAAGAATTTCATCAGATATATCTGCATATATATATGATGAAAACATATATATATATATATATGCTTGAAATTTTTGATATTATTCATATACACTAGTGGTAAAGAAGAAATTGATGACTTTCATTCGATAAAACAATGTATATTTTTCTTTCTTTTGGGGGATTAACTTTTTACCAAATTTATTAGTACTATTCATACATATTTTTGCCATATTTATTAGTACTACATATAGATAAATTACCCCAACTTTTAGGAAAGCTCATTGTCCCCATCCCCTGTCAAGCCATCTCAAATGAGAAAGGTTTTGACATACATCAAAGGCAAAATGAAATACAAAATTATATACTGTAATACTGTGCAGAGGGTTTTGCATGAGGAGCAAGAGTCATAATTTTGCATTATGGGTTACCTCATCTCTCTTTTCAATTTCACTCTAGTAGATCTTTTCCCAGTTTAATACCAGGGAATAAAACAAGTGATGAAAACAGAGCCAAAGAGAGCCCCCTCCAATATCTAAAGTCTTTACATGATCCTCTGATAGGGTTTCTGCCAACAAAATAAGTTGAGTCCTTGGGCATCAAGTTTAGCTCACTGGGATAGTGGACAGCATGCAATTGGGTCTGAAGCTCATGGATCATTGGCCTGGAGTATCATCTATGGTTATATTACTTGAAAACCTTCTGAAGTGAGCAGCAGATATTTAAGCAGCTGCTCAGGATTTGCATATCTTAAATGCATTTAATATGGTTAACATTACTGGCTACATAACAATAGATTCCTTCTCTCTCACCATAGATCCCATAGGACAGTAACACAGTGTTTTCTTAGTGAGTTTGAAAATTTTTCTTTTCAAAAAAACACGATGAATTTTACTACATTGGTAACAACATTAGAATATATAATGAATTTTAAGTTGTATATGTGTATGTGTGTGTGTCTATATCTGTGTGTCTGTATTAAGAGTTGGGAGACTCCTATTTTTCCAATACTCAAACACGATGTCTTGTGGAGAAATCAGAATAAGAAGTAGTACTTCATTTTTTTTTTTTTTTTTTTTTTTTTTTTTTTTTTTTTTTTTTGCAGTATGCAGGCCTCTCACTGTTGTGGCCTCTCCCGTTGCGGAGCACAGGCTCCGGACGTGCAGGCTCAGTGGCCATGGCTCACGGGCCCAGCCGCTCTGCGGCATGTGGGATCTTCCCAGAATGGGGCACGAACCCGTTTCCCCTGCATCGGCAGGTGGACCCTCAACCGCTGTGCCACCAGGGAAGCCCGGCACTTCACTTTTATCTTTGGTACAGGTAACTTTTCTAAAGTTTGGAGCTTAATTTTACTTTAATTTGGTCAAGCATATTAGATATTCTTGATGGTATTTTATCTCAATAGCAAATCATTACCAATCAAAAGAGGTAAGGCACAAATATGCATTACCAGTTAAGCAATCGAAATATATTTTTATCCAAGTGATTGAAATTTTAAATCACTTCCAAAAAGAGGGAGAGACTAATACAAAAGGGTTGAGGCTAGAAATAGCTATAGATACAGGTCCCAGAGGACACTGAACACAAGACCAGAAAGATGAGAAGGAGAAAACTGTCAGGAAGTGTTAGTGCACAAATGGATTGATGAAGAACAGGGAAAGCCTGGACAACTAAAGAAATTAGACTCAAAAGAAGTAATGAAGGGAATATCAAACATGGAAGACAATTTTTTTTTTTACTGGAGTTCTTCTTGGCTTACAGATTTGCCTATGTTTAATTATTGAATATTATAAGCATACTTTCTAGAGAATGTGAAGAATGACATTTAGAATATTAGTAGCAGTTTTCAAAATCAGGATACTCACTTGTTTTACGAGGGTTGTTATGTTTTTGTCCTGATTTTAACATCCTTCATAAGTATGAGCTGCACTTTTACAGAGACTTTTGCCTGTGAAAATACACAGTAATTTCTATATTTGACAGCAGACATTTTTCTTTCCATTTCATTACCACATCATCCATAACCTGCAATATGTTTTATTTTTGTTGGCATAGTTCTTTTCACTGCCAATCACTTTCTATTCATAAACAACAGGAAACAAGTAAATATGTAAATTTGCTATGAAATATAGGAAAAATATTAGAATGTAACAAGGTAGAAGAAGCATATTATGATTGCATTTGAAGAGTATAACTCTGTAAAAGGAAAGCCATGTCTAAGGCAGCAGGACAATTAACCTAATTACAATCATAATAGCAAGAATTTTTTTCTAAATTATTTTTTTACTGATGAAAAATGAAGAATATATAATTCCATTGATTTCATCACATTATGCATTATATTAGAACAGTTGCCTATTTAAGTATTCATAGTTTTTAAAAATGTACTTTGAAAGACATCTAAACCCTTCCAAAATCTAATTCTATCCATTAAGCTTAAGCTTAATCTTCTGTTGTTTAAAATGTTTCATTAGATTTCAAGAATACATGCATAATGAATTTTACAAGTGGCATTGATTAAAACCAACAAAAATCTTAATGCAGCACCTTATGTATAATACTATTTTTATTCCTAAATATTAAAAAGCATTCTACACATATTTTCACCTATACATATAATAATGAAGTCATTTATGGAAATCAAAAGAAAAATATAAACAAATAGTAAAGTAATGCTTTTAATTTTTTTCACTGAAGTTCTTTCTTGTGGGTAAGAAAATAATAGAACTCGTGTATTTCCAACAGCCCCATGATGTCTTTCTAGTGAAATTACATGATTTCATGGATATACACTTCATGATGATCAAAAGGAGAGACTGCAGCTTTTATTAAGAATGTACCATTAGCAGCCTGATTTATGTCAATGGGTCCAAAAGTAAAACATTGGGGAAAAGGAGAAGAACAAAGGAAAGAGAAGAATGAATACAGATGAATAGAATATCACAGGGCAAGGCAGAATCATGCAAGTGAAACATTGATCACATTACTCCTCATCAGAGACTTTTTAAAGTTGTTGCTTTTCTAAAAATGAACAAAACCCAATTTTTTCCACTTAATTTTAATGCTTATCCTCCAATAATGTAGTATTAGGCAGCCTTAAGTTTCAAGTAAAAACAAGACATTTAATCCTTTGAAAATTGTAATTTTTATATTTTAAATCAGGACTAAACAATATAAGATCAATAAGTAGATTACATGGAAATTTCTGCTCCATAGGAGATAACAGAATATTTTTTTTAAATGTACATCTGGCTATGTATTGGGGAAAACACCACGCATATGTGAATGTACCAGTCAGTTCTTCCCTAAACTCTGAAGCTGTTCTTGAATAGATGACATAATTATCTTCATATTCTAATATCTAGAAAGACTATAACTCTTAAAAGGCATGTAGTTTTTTCAGAATGATAGTTACACTAAGAACATGACTACTTCCGTTTTGTATTTAGAAAATATACCTGGAAAGATAAACAAATGTTTTAGAAAGATTCTTGTAGTTTATAGAATACAGTGTTGAGATTTCAAATTAAGTAGTTATTAGAGACCAATAGAAAACTTCTTAAAACATTATGCACACAAAATTCTATAGTAATATATTTGTGTGTATGTTTGTGTTTGTGTGTGTGTGTAAAATCATACAGGGGAATCACACTATGTACTCCATAATATTGGATTTTACTACTTTAGCACTTACTCGTTATGATTACTTTAGGGACTTTCTATAATGTATGCAACTTATTAGAGAAAGAGTGAATAATTCAAGGAAACTAAATATCTCTCTCTGCCTCAAATTTTACCATGCAGTTGTCAGTTTAATAAATTGTATTATAAATATACATACTGAATATACTGGATACACATATTCCACTAATAAAATAATCATGAAGTTAATTACTGAATGTGTAAAAACACAGATTTTATTTTTATGACTAAGTGTATTCTTCCACTAATATTTTCTTACTTGCTTAAACCTGTAAACTAGGAGTAGTATTGCTGAACCATAGGGTATGTGTGTGTTCAGCTTTACTAACGCCAAAATATTGTATAAAATAGTTGACCAATTTACACTCCCACTAACAGCATTCGAGAATTCCCTTTTATCCACATTCTTTCCAAAGCTTTGTACTGTAAAATTTCTTTATTATTGTGAAATTAAATCATATAAAACATTATGTCATTATAGTCTTATTTTGCTTCCTTTTCTGAGATTGAGTTTCTTATGTTCATTGGCAATTCATGTTTTTCTTCTATAAAATGCTGAGTTATGCCCTTTTTATATTAAGTCAAGTGCATTTTGATTGATTTTTCAGCAGGATTTTTAATTTGTTTTCTCTGTGTTCTGGATACTAATACTACTTTTTTACACAGTTATAAATATCTTCTCTTTATATGCTGGTCATCTTTTCATATTTTTAGGTTGTCTTTTTATGGTCAAAGTATCTTAATTATGTAGCACCCAAATTTATTTCTCATTTCTTTTACAGTTAGTACTTTTTATTTGCTCAATAAATTCTTCCCTATCCTGATAGCTTAAATATATTCCTTTATATTGTATTTTAAGGCTTAAAATTTTGTTTCTTTTTAAACTTAGATCTTTAATGTTTCTGGAATTGATATTGTGAATTAGAGATGCATACCTTTTCCATATAGATAGCCAATAATCTTAGAATAATCTTTCGACTAGTTCCTTCTTTACCCCCTATTATTTAATGTAACTTCTGTAACATATAAGAATCCATAAATTTGTTGTTTCTTTTTGTTCTCCATATCCTTTTTGATTTTTAAGTGTGTTTATCCTTACACAAGTAATATTCTGATTTAATTGCTATAGGTTGATAATAAGCCTTGACATTTGGTAGGATACATATCCCTATATATTTTTTTCTATTTCAGTAGTTTCACAGCAACTTTTTGCCCTTTGTACTTCCATGTACTTTGTATGATCAACTTATGAAATTCTAGAAAATTACTGCAGTGATTTATTAAGGTATAACTGGTATACAAAAATGTATATAATTAATGAATAGAATTTGATGAGTTTGGACATTTGTAAACATTCATATTACCATCATCGGTAATAAAGATAATAAACATATCCTTCATCCTCAAAAGTAGAAGGATTGCAACTTCTCTACAACATTGCCAACACTTGCCATCTTTAGTGTTTTGTTTTGTTTTGTTTTGTTTTGTTTTATAAAAAATGATCCTAGCAAGTGGGACGTGACATCTTATTGTGGTTTTTATTTTCATTTCTCCAATAATTAGTGATGTTGAGCAACTTATTTATATAACTGTAGGCCACTTGTATGTCTTCTTTGGAGAAATGTTTATTCAGGTCCTTTGCTCATTTGTTAATTGGATTATTTTTTATTTTTCTGTTAAGTATAAGAAGTTCCTTACATATTTTGGAAATTAACCCCTTATCAGGTATATTGTTCACAAATATTTTTTTTTCCCATTCTGTAGGTTGCCGTTTCCCTTTGTTGATCATTTCCTTTGCTGTGAGGAAGATTTTTAGTTTGCTGTAATCCCACTTATATATTTTTGCTTTTGTTGCTTGTTCTTATGATGTTGTATCTAAGAAATCACTGCCAAGGTCAATGTCAAAAAGCTTTTCCTCTATATTTTCTTATAGGAGTTTACAGTTTCAGATACTGTGTTCAAATCTTTAATATATTTAAACTTATTTTATATATAATAGAAGATAACAATTCAATTTCATTCTTTTGCATGTAAATATCCACTTTTTCCAACATTATTTGTTGATGAGACTATTCTTTCTCCATTGTGTATTCTTGGCACCTTTGCAGAAGACCAAGTGTTCATGGGTTTATTTTCATGCCAGTAATACGTTGTTTTGGTAACTGTAGCTTTGTAATACATTTTGAAACCAGAAAGTGTGATGCCTCCAGCTTTGTCCTTCTTGTTTAAAATTGCTTTGGTTATTTGGTGTCTTTTGGAGTCCACATTAATTTTAGAATTATTTATTATATTTCTATAAAAATGTCTTTGGAATTTTGATAGGGATTGTACTGAATCTGTAGATCACTTTGAGTAGTATGAACATTTTCATAATATTAAGTCTTCCAATCCATGAGCACAGGATATCTTTCCGTTTGTGTCTTTTTAATTTCTTTCATCAGTGTTTTATAGATTTCAATGTATAAGTTTTTTTACCTCTTGAATCAGGCTTATTCGTCAGAATTTTATTCTTTTTGATGCTATTGTAAATGATAGTGTTTTCTTAAATTTCTTTTTGGATAGTTTGTTGCTGGTGTATAGAAATGCAACTGATTTGGGCATGTTGATTTTGTATCCTACAACTCTACTGGATTTATTTATTCTAACATGTTTTTTTCTGGAGTCTAGGGTTTTCTAGATGTAAGATCATGTCGTCTGCAAACAGAGATTATTTTAATTATTCCTTTCTTATTTGGCTGCCTTTTTTTTTTCTTGCCCCATTACTTTAGCTAGGAATTTCAATACTATGTTGAATAGAAGTGTTGGGGTAGGCATCCTTGCCTTGCTCCAGATTATAGAGAAAAATCTTTAAGTTTTTAAATATTGAGTAATATATTAGCTGAGGGTTTATTTTAGATTTTATTTTTTACAGCAGTTTTAGGTTTATAACATAATTGAGAGGCAGGTACAGAGATTTCCCATATACTACCCTGCTTCCACATGTGCAAAGTCTCCCATATTTCACATCACCCACCAAAATGGTACATTATTTACAAGGAGAAACTATTGAAATGTCATAATCACTCAAAATCCATAGTTTCCCTTAAAGTTCACTCTTGTGTTATACATTCTATAAGTTTGACAAATGTATAGTGACATTTATCCATCATAACATCATACAAAGTATTTTCACTGCCCTAAAAATTCTCTCTTCTCTCCCCATTCATCTCTCTCCTCACATATACCCCTGGCAACCTTTGATCTTTTTATTTTCTCCATAGTTTACCTTTTCCAGAATGTCACATGGTTAGAAATACACAATATGTAGCCTTTTCAGATTGACCTTTTTCACTTGGCAATACACATTTAAAATCCCTCCTCATTTTTCATAGCTTGATAGTTCATTTATTCTTAGTGCTGAATAATATGCCATTGTCTGGTTATGCCACAGTTTATCCATTCACCTATTGAAATACATATTGGTTGCCTCCAAGTTTTGACAATTATGAATAAAGCTGGCATTCAAGAAGAGTTGCTGATTTTTTGGTCTGTTCAGTTTTTTATTTATTGTTAGAATGAAGTGGTGACTTTCAAGCTCCTCTTGTGTGGAACCAGAAACCAAAGTTCTCACTGTGCACTTTTCCTATATGTCCTTTATTGCATTTTGGTAAGCTCCTTGTATGATTAATCTGCTGAGAGTTTTTATCATGGACGTGTTTTAAATTTTGTCAAATGCTTTCTCTGCATCTATTGACATGATCATGCAATATTTTTCCTTCAGTACATTAATGCAGTGTATCACATTGATTGATTTATGTATATTGAACCAGCCTTGCATCTTAAGGATAAATTCCACTTGGTCATGGTGTTTGATCCTCTTAATTGGTTGTTGAATTCTGCTTGCTTATATTTTATTAAGAAATTTTGAATCCATATTTATAGAGATATTATTTTGTAGTTTTATTTTCTTGTGGTGTCTTTGTATTTAGAATCAGGGTGATGATGGTCTCAATGAATGAGTTTGGATGTATTCCTTTTTCTTCTGTTTTTCGGAAGAATTAAAAATTAGTATACTTTAATGTTTTGTACAATTCACTTGTAAAGCCTTCTGTTCCTGGGCTGCACTTGGGAGGTTTTTGATTAATGATTAAATATCCTTGTTATTCATCTGTTCAGACTTTCCATTTCTTCTTGATTCAGTCTTGGTAGGTTTATATTTCTAGAAAATTATTAATTTCTCCTATGTTTTGAATTTGTCACTGTATAATTGTTCATAATAGTTTCTTATGGTCTTTTTAATTTCTGTGGCAGCAGTAGTAATGTCTTCTCTTTCATTACTGATTTTATTTATTTATTTATTTATTTATTTATTTATTCTCTTTTCTCTTGGTTTGTCTAGATAAAGGTTGTCAATTTTGTCTATCTTTTTAAAAAAAACTTTAGTTTTGTCAATATTTTTTCTATCATTTTATATTCATTTTTAATTTTTAACACAATTTTAAAGATTATACTCCATTTATAGTTATTACTGGCTATATTCCTCATATTGTACAATACATACATGTAGCTTATCTTACACCCAACTGTTTGCACATCCGACTCCCCCACCCCTATATTGCCCCTCCCTCCTTCCCTCTCCCCACTGGTAACTACTAGTTTGTTCTCTATATCTGAGAGTCTGCTTCTTTTTTGTTATATTCACTAGTTTGTTGTATTTTTTAGAGTCCACATACAAGTGATATCACACAGTATTTGTCTTTCTCTGACATATTTCACTTAATATATCAATTCATGTTGCTGCAAATGGAAAAATTTCCTTCTTTTTTATGGCTGAGTAGTATTCCATTATATATATCCATTCATCTGTTGATGGACACTTAGGTTGCCTCCATATCTTGACAACTGTAAATAATTCTGATATGAACATTGGGGGGCATGCATCTTTTCGAATTAGTGTCTTTGCTTTTTTGGATATATACCCAGGAGTGGAATTGCTGGGTCATACTGTAGTTCTATTTTTAGTTTTTTGAGAAACCTCCATACTGTTTTCCACAGTGACTGCACCAATTTACTTTCCCAATAACATTGTACAAGTGTTCCCTGTTCTCCACAACTCTGCCAGCATTTGTTATTTGTGTTCCTTTTGATGATAGTCGTTCTGACCTGTGTGAGTTGATATCTCACTGTGGTTTTGATTTGTATTTCCCTGATGATTAGTGATGTTGAGAATCTTTTTATGTGTCTATTAACCATCTGAATTTCCTTTTGGAAAAATGTCTATTCAGTTTTTCTGCCCATTTTCAAATTCTTTATTTCATTCCTATTCTTTATTTCATTTCTTTCTGTTCTTATATTAATTATTTGTATCTTTTGCAGGAGTTTTCATTGTATTTACCATGATGTTTCCTTTGAAATGCTTATTGTTATAATAGTCTATTTTAATCTGGTAAGAACTTAATTTCAATCACATGTGAAAGCTCTGTAATTTACTCCCTCTCACACACTTTATATTGTTGATTTCTGAGTTTATTTTTATATTGTCTATTGTCAAGTATTTTGTGATACTATTTATTCTTAATACTTTTCACTTTTCTTTCTTTTTTTTTTTTTTGTGGTACGCAGGCCTCTCGCTGTTGTGACCTCTCCCGTTGCAGAGCACAGGCTCCAGATGTGCAGGCTCAGTGGCCATGTCTCACGGGCCCAACCACTCCATGGCACATGGGATCTTCCCAGACCAGGGCACAAATCCGTGTCCCCTGCATTAGCAGGCGGACTCTCAACCACTGAGCCACGAGGGAAGCCCGACTTTTAACTTTTATATTAGGGTTAAAATGATTTATGTGCCACCATTAGAGTATTACAATATTCTGTATTTGTATATTTACAGGCATACTTTATTTTATTGTGTCTCACTTTATTCAGATTTGCAGATACTGCATTTTTAACAAATAAAGCCTTTTGGCAAACTTGTGTTGTCAAATGATGGTTAGCACTTTTAGCAATAAACTGTAAAAAATCAAAATGTATACACTGTTTTATAGACATAATGCTATTGCATACTTAATAGACTACAGTATTGTGTAAACAAAAATTTTATATGCATTGAGGAACCAAAAGTTTCTGTGACTTGCTTTCTTGTGATATTTGCTTTATTGCAGTGGTCTGAAACCAAACCTGTAGTATCTCTGAGGTATAACTGTACCTTTCTTAGTGAGACTTGTTTTTCATATACTTTCATGTTGCTGCTTAATATTTATTCATTTCAACTTGAAGAACTCACTTTAGCACTTCTTTTAAAGAACATCAAGTGATGACAAACTCCCAGAATTTTTGTTTATTTTGGAAAGTCTTCAGGTCTCCTTTATATAGGAAGGACAATGTTTTTTCTGAAATAGTGTTCTTGGTTGGCAAGTTTTGGTTTTCATTATTGTGAATACGTCACTTCACTCTCTCCTAGCCTACATTGTTTTAGCTGAGAAATCTGCTCAGAATCTTATTGTAGTTACCTTGTATGCAACAAGTTATTTTTCTCTTGCAGCATTCAAACTTCTCTCTTTTCCTTTGATTTTGACAATTTAATTGTAACATATCTTAGTTTAGCTCTCTTCTGTTTCAACATATTTGTGGTCCTTTGGGCTTCATGAATCTGGATGCACATTTCCCTCCTCAAATTTGGGATTATTCAACTATCATTTCTTTAAATATCTTTTCTGTCTCTCTGTCTTTTCTCCTTCTAGGACTCCATAATGTATATATTGCTCCTTTTGATGTTGTCTCATAAGTACCACAGACTTTCTTTACTCATCTTCATTCTTTTTCACTTTGTTCCTCTGACTGGAAACTTCAAATGACCTTTCTCTGAGTTGATTAATTCTTTCTTCTGCTTGGTTGATTCTGATGTGGAAGCTCTTTATTGAAAAAAATTTAATTTAATTGCATTCTTTTTTTAATACATGTTATTTACTTTACTACTTGGTTTTTGGAGGGAGTTAGACAAAAGAAAATAATCATGAGGGAAAGAAGAGAGCAAACTTTGACTACTCATGAAGATGACCTCACCTTCTATTTTACAAATAGAAACGAATCACCTCAAATTCCTATTACAGACACAGACAACCTACCTTCATGCACTCAATTCTTGCCTCCCATATATATAAATCGTACTTCATCCTCTTGTTGAAAATTAATCCTTTTATGTTCTGGTTCCAAATAATTTTCATCTCAAAGGAATTCTTTAATTATTTCCCTATTTATTTTGTCTCTGTCTTCTCCTTCTGGTGAATTTTCCCCCCTTGTACACAAAAAATCTCGTCTAATTGCCTAAGGGGGAAAATTTTTTCTTAATCTACTGTGTCCCATTTTTTTAAACATCTTTACTGGAGTATAATTGCTTTACAATGGTGTGTTAATTTCTGTGTTATAACAAAGTGAATCAGTTATATATATATATATATATATATATATATATATATATATATATATATATATATATTCCCACATCTCTTCCCTCTTGCATCTCTCTCCCTCCGACCATCCCTATCCCACCCCTCTAGGTGGTCACAAAGCACTGAGCTGATTGTGCTGTGTATGTGGCTGCTTCCTACTAGCTATATATTTTATGTTTGGTAGTGTATATATGTTCATGACACTCTCTAACTTTGTCCCAGCTTACTCTTGCCCCTCTCCATATCCTCAAGTCCATTCTCTAGTAGGTCTGTGTCTTTATTCCCATCTTGCCTGTAGGTTCTTAATGACCATTCTATTTTTTTATTCCATATATATGTGTTGCCATATAGTATCTGTTTATCTCTTTCTGACTTACTTCACCATGTATGACAGACTCTAGGTCCATTCACCTCACTACAAATAACTCAATTTTGTTTCTTTTTATGGCGGAGTAATATTCCATTGTATATATGTGCCACATCTTCTTTACCCATTCATCTGTTGATGGACACTTACGTTGCTTCCACATCCTGGTTATTGTAAATAGAGCTGCAATGAACATGGTGGTACATGACTCTTTTTGAACTATGGTTTTCTCAAGGTATATGCCCAATAGTGGGACTGCTGGATAGTATGGTAATTCTATTATTAGGTTTTTGAGGAACTTCCATGTTGTCCTCCATAGCGGCTGTATCAATTTACATTCCCACAAACAGTGCAAGAGTGTTCCCTTTTCTCCACACCCTATCTATCATTTATTGTTTCTAGTTGTTTTTTTTTTTTTTGATGATGTCCATTCTGACTGGTGTGAGATGATATCTCATTGTAGTTTTGATTTGCATTCCTCTAATGATTAACGAGGTTGAGCATTCTTTCATGTGTTTGTTGGCAATCTGTATATCTTCTTTGGAGAAATGTCTATTTAGGTCTTCTGCCCATTTTAGGATTGCATTTTTGTTTCTTTGCTATTGAGCTGCATGAGCTGCTTGTAAATTTTGGATATTAATCCTTTGTCAGTTGCTTCATTTGCAAATATTTTCTCCTATTCTGAGGGTTGTCTTTTGGTCTTGTTTATTGTTTCCTTTGCTGTGCAAAAACTTTTAAGTTTCATTAGGTCCCATTTGTTTATTTTTGTTTTTATTTCCATTTCTCTATTATGTGGGTCAAAAAGAATCTTGCTGTGATTTATGTCATCGTGTGTTCTGCCTATCCTTTCCTCTAAGAGTTTGATAGTGTCTAGCCTTACATTTAGGTCTTTAATCCATTTTGAGTTTATTTTTGTGTATGGTGTTAGGGAGTGATCTAATTTTATACTTTTACAGGTACCTGTCCAGTTTTCCCAGCACCACTTATTGAAGAGGCTCTCTTTTCTCCACTGTATATTCTTGCCTCCTTTATCAAAGATAAGATGAGCATATGTGCATGGGTTTATCTCTGGGCTTTCTATCCTGTTCCATTGATCTATCTTTCTGTTTTTGTGCCAGTATCATACTTTCTTGATTACTGTAGCTTTGTAGTATTGTCTGACGTCAAGGAGTCTGATTCTTCCAGCTCCATTTTTCGTTCTCAAGATTGCTTTTGTTATTCGGGGTCCTTTGGGTTTCCATACAAATTGTGAAATTTTTTATTCTAGTTGTGTGAAAAATGCCAGTGGCAGTTTGATAGGGATTTCATTGAATCTGTAGATTGCTTTGGGTAGTATAGTCATTTTCACAATGTTGATTCTTCCAATCCAACAACATGGTATATCTCTCCATCTATTTCTATCATCTTTAATTTCTTTCATCAGTGTCTTATAATTTTCTGCATACAGGTTTTTGTTTCCTTATGTAGTTTTATTCCTAGATATTTTATTCTTTTTGTTGAAATGGTAAGTGGGAGTGTTTTCTTAATTTCTCTTTCAGATTTTTCATCATTAATGTATAAGAATGCCTAAGATTTCTGTGCATTAATTTTGTATCCTGCTACTTTACCAATTTCATTGATTTGCTCTAGTAGTTTTCTGGTAGCATCTTTAGGATTCTCTATGTATAGTATCATGTCATCTGCAAACAGTGACAGCTTTACTTCTTTTCTGATTTGAATTCCTTTTATTTCCTTTTCTTCTCTGATTCCTGTGGCTAAAATGTCCAAAACTATGTTGAATAATAATGGTGAGAGGGGGCAACCTTGTCTTGTTCCTGATCTTATTGGAAATGTTTTCAGTTTTTCACCATTGAGGACAATGTTGGCTGTGGGTTTGTCATATATTGCCTTTATTATGTTGAGGAGGGCCCCGCTATGCCTACTTTGTTTATGATATTTATCATAAATTGGTGTTGAATTTTGTCAAAAGCTTTCTGTGACTATATTGAGATGATCATATGGTTTTCCTCCTTCAGTTTTTTATTATGGTGTATCACGTTGATTAATTTGTGTATTTTGAGGAATCCTTGTATTCCTGGGATAAACCCCATTTGATCATAGTGTATGATGCTTTTATTGTGCTGTTGGATTCTGTTTGCTAGTATTTTGTTGAGTATTTTTTCATCTATGTTCATGAATGATATTGGCCTGTAGTTTTCTTTCCTTGTGACTTCTCTGTCTGGCTTTGGTATCAGGGTGATTGTGGCCTCGTAGAATGAGTTTGGGAGTGTTCCTCCCTGTGCTATATTTTGGAAGAGTTTAAGAAGGATAGGTTTTAGTTCTTCTCTAAATGTTTGATACAATTCACCTGTGAAGTCATCTGGTCCTGGGCTTTTGATTTTTGAAAGATTTTTAATCACTGCTTCAATTTCAGTGCTTGTGATTGGTCTGTTTATATTTTCTGTTTCTTCCTGGTTCAATCTCAGAAGGTTGTGCATTTCTAAGAATTTGTTCCTTTCTTCCAAGTTGTGCATTTTTTTCCCATATAGTTGCTTGTAATAATCTCTCATGATCCTTTGAATTTCTGCAGTGTCAGTTGTTAATTCTCCTTTTTCATTTCTAAATCTATTGATTTGATTCTTCTCCCTTTTTTTCTTGATGAGTCTGGCTAATGGTTTATAAATTTTGGTTATCTTCTCAGTTTTATTGATCTTTGCTATAGTTTCCTTCATTTCATTTTCATTAGTTTCTGATCTCATTTTATGATTTCTTTTCTTCTGCTAAATTTGGGGTTTTTTTGTTCTTCTCTCTCTAATTGCTTTAGGTGTAAGTTTAGGTTGTTTATTTCAGATGTTTCTTGTTTCTTGAGATAGGATTGTACTACCATTAAATTCCCTCATAGAACTGCTTTTGCTGCATCCCATCAGTTTTCGGTCATCATGTTTTCCTTGTCATTTTTTTCTATGTATTCTTTGTTTTCCTTGTCATTTTTTTCTATGTATTTTTTGTTTTCCTCTTTGATTTATTCAGTGATCTCTTGGGTATTAAGTAGTGTATTCTTTAGCCTCCATGTGTTTTTTTTTTTCCTTTGTGGTATGCGGGCCTCTCACTGCTGTGGCCTCTCCCACTGTGGAGTACAGGCTCCGGACGCACAGGCTCAATGGCCATGGCTCACGGGCCCAACCACTCTGTGGCATGTGGGATCCTCCTATACCGGGGCACAAACCCATGTTCCCTGCACCGGCAGGCCAACTCTCAATAACTGCACCACCAGGGAAGCCCTGTGTTGGTATTTTTTACAAACTTTTTCCTATAATTGATATCTAGTCTCATAGCACTGCGGTCGGAAATGATACTTGATGAGTATAATTTTCTTAAATTTACCCAGGCTTGATTTGTGACCCAAGATATGATTTATTCTGGAGATTGTTCCAGGAGCACTTGAGAAAAACATGTATTCTGTTGCTTTTCGATGGAATGTCCTATAAATATCAATTAAGTCCATCTTGTTTAATGTATCTTTTAAAGCTTTTGTTTCATTATTTATTTTCATTTGGATGATCTGTCCATTTGAGAAAGTGGGGTGTTAAAGTCCTCTACTATGATTGTGTTACTGTTGATTTCCTCTTTTATGGCTTTTCGTATTTGCCTTATGTATTGAGGTGCTCCTATATTGGGTGCAGAAATATTTACAATTGTATCTTCTTCTTGGATTGATCCCTTGATCATTATGTAGTTCCCTACTTTGTGTTTTGTCATAGTCTTTGTTTTAAATGAGAATTGCTCCTCCAGCTTTCATTTAATTTCCATTTTCATGGAATATCTTTTTCCATCCCCTCACTTTCAGTCTGTGTGTGTCCCTAGGTCTGAAATGCGTCTCTTGTAGACAGCATATATATGGGTCTTGTTTTTGTATCCATTCAGCGAGCCTGTGACCTTTGGTGGGAGCATTCAATCCATTTACATTTAAGTTTATTATTGATATGTATGTTCCTATTCCCATTTTCTTAATTGTTTTGGGTTTGTTATTGTAGGTCTTTTCTTTTTCTTGTGTTTCCTGCCTAGAGAAGTTCCTTTAGCATTTGTTGTAAAGCTGGTTTGGTTGTACTAAAATCTCTTAGCTTTTGTTTTCATGTAGTTTTTAATTTCTCTGTCAAATCTGAATGAGAAATTTGCTGGTTAGAGTAATCTTGGTTGTAGGTTTTTCCCTTTCATCATTTTAAATATGTCCTCTGCTCCCTTCTGGCTTGCAGATTTTCTACTGAATGATCAGCTCTTAACTTTACGGGGATTCCCTTGTATGTTATTGTTTTTCCCTTGCTGCTTTTAATGTTTTTTCTTTATATTTAATTTTTGATAGTTTGATTAGTATGTGTTGTGGCGTGTTTCTCCTTGGATTTATCCTGTACGGGACTCTCTGTGCTTCCTTGACTTGATTAACTATTTCCTTTCCCATATTAAGAAAGTTTTCATCTATAATCTCTTCAAATATTTTCTCAGTCCTTTTCATTTGCTCTTCTTCTTCTGGGATCCCTATAATTCAAATGCTGTTGCATTTAATGTTGTCCCAGAAGTCTCTGAGACTGCCCTGAATTCTTTTCTTTTTTTTTTCTTTTTTCTTCTCTGCAGTAGTTATTTGAACTGTTTTAGGTTCCACATCACTTATGTGTTCTTCTGCCTCAGTTATTCTGCTATTGATTCCTGCTAGAGAGTTTTTAATTTCATTTATTGTGTTGTTCATTACTGTTCGTTTGCTGTTTAGTTCTTCTAGGCCCTTGTGAAACGTTTCTTGCATTTTCTCCATTATGTTTCCAAATTTTGGATCATCTTTACTATCAGTATTCTTAATTCTTTTTCAGGTAGACTGCTTATTTCCTCTTCATTTGTTAGGTCTGGTTGGTTTTTACTTCGCTCCTTCATCTGCTGTGTGTTTCTGTGTCTTCTCATTTTCCCTAACTTAGTGGGTTTGGGCTCTACTTTTCCCAGGCTGCTGTTACATAGTTCCCGTTCTTTTTGGTGTCTGCCCCCAGTGGCTAATTTGGTTCAGTGGGTTGTGTAGGCTTCCTGCTGGAGGAGACTAGTGCTGTGTTCTGGTGGCTGAGGCTCGATCTTGTCTTTCTGGTAGGCCGGTCTATGTCTGGTGGTATGTTTTGGGGTGTCTGTAGCCTTATTATGATTTTAGATGGGCTTTCTGCCAATTGGTGAAGTTGTGTTCCTGTCTTGCTAGTTGTTTGTCATAGGGTATCCAGCACTGGAGATTGTTGGTCTGAGCAGAGCTGGGTGTTGGTGTTGAGATGGAGATATCTAGGAGATTTTCCCTATTTGATATTATGTGAAGCTAGGAGGTCACTGGTAGACCAATGACCTGAACTTGGCTCTCCTACCTCAGAGGCACAGCCCTGACTCCCGGCTGGAGCATCAAGAGCTTGTCATCTGCACAGCTTAGAATAAAAGGGGGGAAATGAAAGAAAGAAACAAAGAAGAAGATAAAGTAAAATAAAAGAAATTAGGGGCTTTCCTGGCGGCTCAGTGGTTGAGAATCTGCCTGCTAATGTAGGGAACACGGGTTTGAGCCCTGATCTGGGAGGATCACACATGCCATGGATCAACTAAGCCCATGAGCCACAACTCCTGAGCCTGCGCTCCTCAACAAGAAAGGCCGCAGTAGTGAGAGCCCCATGCACCATGATGAAGTGTGGCACATGCTTGCCACAACTGCAGAAAACCTTCACACAGAAATGAAGACCCAACACAGCAAAAATAAATAAATTAATTAATAAACTCCTACCCCCAGCATCTTCTAAAAAATAAATAAAATAAAATAATTATTAAAATAAAAAATAAACAATAATTATTTTTAAAAAATTTTTAAAGTAATAAAAAAATAAAGAAATAAAGAAAGAAGAGAGCAACCAAACCAGAAAACAAATCTACCAATGATATCAAGCACTAAAAACTATACTAAAAAAAAAAAAAAAAGAAAAATGGGCAAACAGAACCCTAGGACAAATGGTAAAAGCAAAGCTCTACAGACAAAATCACACACAGAAGTATACACATACACACTCACAAATAGAGAAAAAGGGAAAAAAATATTTATATCTTTGTTCCCAAAATCCACCTCCTCATTTTGGGATATGTTGTCTATTCAGGTATTCCACAGATGCAGGGTACATCAAGTTGATTGTGGAGATTTAATCTGATGCTCCTGAGGCTGCTGAGAGAGATTTCCCTTTCTCTTCTTTGTTAGCAGAGTTCCTGGGCTTAAGCTTTGGATTTGGTCCTGCCTCTGTGTGTATTTCACCTGAGGACATCTATTCTTCGCTCAGAGAGGATGGGGTTAAAGGAGCAGCTGATTTGTGGGCTCTGGCTCACTCAGGCTGGGGGGAGGGTAGGTTATGGAGTTCTCCTCGAGTCTGTGGTGGCAGAGGCTGGTGTGACATTGCATCAGCCTGAGGCGCACCATGTGTTCTCCTGGGGAAGTTGTACCTGGATCACAGGATCCTCGCATTGGCAGGCTGCACAGGCTCACAAGAGGGGAGGTGTGGATAGTGACCTGTGCTTGCACACAGGCTTCTTCATGGCTGTGGCAGCTACCTTAGCATCTCATGCCTATCTCTGGGGTCCGTGCTGATAGCCATGGTTCGCACCCATTTCTGGAGCTCCTTTAAGCAGCACTTTTAATCTCCTCTCCTCACGCACCTTTAAACAAAGAGGCAAGAAAAAGTCTCTTGCCTCTTCAGCAGCTCCTGACTTTTTCCCAGACTCCCTCCTGGCTAGCTGTGGTACACTAACCCCCTTCAGGCTGTTTTCACACAGCCAACCTCAGTTCTCTTCCGGGATCTGACCTCCGAAGCCCGAGCCTCAGCTCCCAGCGCCTACCCCTCTCAGAGGGTGAGCAGACAAGTGTCTCAGTCTGGTGAGTGCTGGTCGGTGCTGACCCTCTGTGCAGGAATCTCTCCACTTTGTCCTCAACAACCCTGTTGCTGCACTCTCCTTCGTGGCTCTGAAGTTTTCCCCTCCGCCACCTGAAGTCTCTGCCCATGAAGGGTCTTCCTAGTGTGTGGAAACCTTTCCTCCTTCACAGCTCCCTCTCACTGGTGCTGGTCCCATCCCTATTCTTTTGTCTCTGTTTTTTTCTTTTTTCTTTTGTGCTACCTAGGTACGTGTGGATTTTCTTGTGCCTTTTGGGAAGTCTGACATCTTCTGCCAGCATTCAGTAGGTGTTCTGTAGGAGTTGTTCCTCATGTAGATGTATTTCTCATGTATTTGTGGGGAGGACGGTGATCTCCACGTCTTACTCTTCCACCATCTTGAAGCTCCTCCTCTACTTGCATTCTTAAGCTCCAGTATTTCTGTTTTTTGTTTGTTTGTTTGTTTTCTTGTAATGCTTTCTATTTCTTGGTTGAACTTCTTATTTTGTTAATGTATTGTTTACTGATTTTGTTTAGCTGTCAATCTCTGTTCTATCGTAGCTCATTGAGCTTCATTAAGGTAATTATTATGAATTTTTGTCACCCAGTTCTTAGATCTCTATTTCTTTAAAGTCAACTTTATTAGTTTCTTTTCATGTTGTCATGTTTCCCAAATTCTTCATTATTTTTGTAACCTTATATCATTTGCCTGTACATTTGAGGAAGATATCACCTTTTCCATTCTCTAGAGATTGTCTTCAGTAAAGAAATAACTTCACCAGTCAGCCCGACCTGGGGTTCTGCACAAGCCAGCTGGTAGCATCTGCATTTTGGTAGAACCCAGTGCCAGTGGTCTTCTGTCAGTCAGTTCTGGCTGGCTGTGCTCTGCATTCTGGTAGGGCTGGCTGGATGGTATCTGCAGTCAGTTGGGGAAGCTGGAGGTCTCCACAGCTTGGTAGGGCCAACTGGCTGGGCTTCATGTTCTAGTAGGGTCAGAGGCTCTGCTGCTGGTTGGGACTGCTAGCAAGGTTAACTGGTTGAGCAGGACTGTTGACTAAACTTTCTGGTCAGACAGGGCTACTGTCTAGACTCACTAGTCAGTGGGGCCACTGATGAGGTTCCCTGCTTGGGAGGGGCCTGTCACTTGCCTCGTGTTAGGTGGTGCTTTTGGCTGATCTCTGGAGTAGGACAGGACTCTTGGCTATGTTCCTTGGTTAGGTAAGCCTACTGACTGAGATCCCTGGTCAGGTGGGGCTCCTGAGTAATCTCTCTGGTCAGATGGGTCCATTAGTTGGGCTCCTTGGTGAGGAAGGGATACTGATTGGACTCCCCAGTTTTGTGGGACTAATTGGAGGAGTTCTGCAGCCAGGTTGGCTGTTTGGGACGGCTGCTCAGTTGGGTAAAGTCATTGCTAAGGTCTCAGTCAGGAGTGGCAGCTCCTGGGGGCATAGAGTGATGGGCCTAATGTTAAGATCTGTGCATCAGTGACTGAGATCTCCATTTTACTTTTTTCCTTATCTCCAGGTGGTCTAACCATACCAATTCCCCCCATATTCTTTGTGAGGGAAGACAGAAAGAGGCCTCTCAGGCAGCACCCTGGAACAGTGGAGAATTTGAATATTCACCTGAGTGTCTCTTTCCTCCACTGGAGAAATCACAGGCCAAGGCGAGTGCACTCAGCAGGGTACTGAGACAACCTGGGAGACTGGCATGTGAATAAACTGAAACCATTCCTCTTATTTTTCCAGTACACTTTTTCTTGTTTTCTTTTTCTTTTCTTTTTTTTTTTTTTTTTTTTTTGATCTACTCTCTCAAAGACATTCCCATCTGTGAATAGTTGCTAATTTGGTGGTTCTGGGAGGAAAACAGGACTGGGGACCCTGTACTGTGCCATCTTTCTGATATTACTCCTTTTGGACAGTCATTTTAATTGAAATTGCATTGACACTTCAAATCAAGTTGGGGAGATTCAGTATCTATAGTATTGAATTTTCCTTTCAATGAAAATGACATTTGTCTTTATTTATTTACGGTAGTATTAGTGTCTTCCAAAAAATTATTAATTACATATATAGATGTGTGTGTGTGTGTGAGTGTGTGTGTGTGCATGAATCAGTCATAGCAAAACATTTGTTACATTTTTAAAATAATTCATAATTTAAAATTAGATTTTATAGCTCTTGCTAGTTCGTGCAACTAAATCTTGTATATTAATATTCATCTTCCAGTCTTTTATACTGATACATTTTTTAATTATTTATTTTATTTTCAAATCCTTTTACATTTAATGTATTTTCCTAGTCTTACCACACTGACTAGGACTTTTAGGACTATGTTGAATAACTGTAGTATAGTAAATATCCTGTTTTTTAACTGATTTTAAAAAGGATATTTCACCATTTCATTACTAAGAATACTGTTTACTAAATTCTGTTAAATAATCTGTTATGATAAGAAGTGTTTTCTATATGTTCTTTTCTGACAGTGTTAACATTAATGGTGTTACATTAAATATCTTTTGTGCTTTTACTGAGATGGTTTATTGATTTTTTTTGATTTATTAGAAGAATGAAAAGCATTTGCACACTTTTATCAATATATAGTTGACATAGGATAAAATTTAACCTTTTGAAGTATATAGTTCTGTGGGCTTTAGAAACCCCATACCCAAATTCTTCAGTACTGTCAGGTTCAAGCCCTAGATACCACAAATTTAGTTTCAAGCTGTATTGATTTGCCTATTGCTGGCATTGCATATAAATTAAATCATAAAATATGTGGCATTTTGGGACTGACTTCTGTCATGTGATATTTCTTCTTTCATTCTTTTCTATTATAGCCATCCTAGTGGGTGTAAACTGTTATATCATTGTGCTTTTTATTTGAATCTCCCAAAGACTAATGATACTGAGCATCTTTTCATTTGCTTATGACCCATTTGTATATCTTTTTTTAGAGATGTATTGTATGATTTAACCTTGAAGATATTCAATGTGAACTTGAGAAAAATGTGTATTCTTCTTTTGGTAAGTAGAATATTTCACAGGAATCATATTTTCTCCCCTCTGAGTATTTGTTATTGTGTTGTAGTTGTTATTCTCTGTTTAGTGATTTTTTTTCTGAACTAATTCTGTAATGTCTGTATTCTTTCTCATATGTGACCACTGCAATCTTTTCTTAGCTTAATTGTCAACAAATATTTGGACAGAAATTTTCTTAACTTCCTAGGAACAATAAGTCCCCAATCTTTGCCAAGCATCTCTGTGTATGGTGGGACAAAACTTCACACTCATATAAACTTATAAATAAGTTTATGGCCACTCTGGAAAATAAGCAAAGGTCTAGAAACACCAAGTGAATGCCCAATTAACAAAAAGCCACATTCAGAGCAGTAGGAAATTTCATGGAGTATTTATTTACCCTTGCTCCAACTCCTCCTTTCTATGATACAGCGTGGTCAGGAGGAAGCAATGGCCTAATTCCCAATGGCCTCCCTTGAACCACTGGGTAATGAGCAAATCTTATTTGTAATGTTTACCTGTCTGGAGAATACTTGAGGAACTGTTTTGTTTTCGTTTCTGCCTGACTCAGTGCTCAGATAGGAAAAGTGGCACAGCTCAGTTCTTAAGTTATAAAAAGCTGCTGGAAATAGTAAGGGATTGCCCATAAAAGTTGAGGGGGCATACAGAGCTTCAGATGCCTGTGACAAGAAATTACATGTAGAGGAATATGATAGAACATTTAAGTCACTGAGAAATAGCTAAGGTCATACTCTTCAGTTAATTAAGACATTCAAAAGCAAGCATATATAAGGAAAAGAGAACATACACACAGAAAAGACAGACAAGATATGTGAACAAAGAAGACCTGAGAATACCATAAGCCTTCACCATGGGCTGATCCCAAGTCTCATAGTATTTCTTGATATTTAATGAAGGTATTTCATGGCAAGGAGCCAGTCTGCAAAGACAGGAAGAGGTGGCTGTTTTTTCAAACGCTCAATTTTCAACAAAACATCACAAGACATTCAAAGACAAAGATAAACATGGTAAATTAAAAGGAAGAAAATAAAGTGGCAGAAAGCATCCACGAGGAAACAAAGGCATCAGACATACTACACAAAGACTTAAAAAACATCTATCTTAGATACATTCAAAGAGCTGAAGAAAAACATAGACAAAGAACTAAAGTAAAATAGAGAAATTATACATGAACAAAATTAGAATGTTTACAAAGAGATAGGAATGATAAAAAGAATCAAACATAAATTGTGGAGATACAAATTAAATAACTGAATTAAAAAAAAACAGAAGGGTTCAAAAAGTCAGTGTTTTCTGATTTGAGCAGGCAGAAACAGATTAAGTTAACTTAAAGATGTGACATTTGAAACTTTCAAGTCTGAGGAAAAGAAAGAAAAAAATGAAGAAAAGTAAGCAGAGCCTAAGTACTTATAGGCCACCATCAAGTGGATTGATATATACACTATGGAAGTCCCGAGAATAAAAAGGAAAGGAAAGGTGCAGAGAGATTATTTGCAGAAATAATTGGCCAAAAATTGAAAAAAAAATCTGAGTAAAATACATACAAATCCAAGATGCTCCAAAAACTCCACATAAGAAGCACCCAAAGAGACCCACAACCAGACACATTATTATCAAACTTTCAAACTCTAACACCAGACAGAATCCTGAAAATTGTAAGAGACTTATCATGTACAAGGGATCTCTAGTAAGATAATTAAAGTATTCTTCAGCAGAAACCTTGTAAGCCAGAAGCAATGGGATCATATATTAAAATGCTGAGAGACAAACAGAAAACTGTCAATCAAAAATTCTATATCTGGCAAAAATATACTTCAAAAATGAGGGAGAAATTAAATCATTCACAGAAAAACACAAGCTGAGGGTGTACATTACCACTAGACTTATTCTACTAGAAATGTCAATCAGAATATTTCAAGCTGAAATGAAAGGACACAAGACAGTAACTCATAGCCATTTGAAATATAAATATCCCCAGTAAAGGTAAATGTATAAACAAATATGAAAACATGATTATTGGTTAGCCAACTACATTTTTAAATTTTTCTACAGGATTTAAAAGACATGTACAGAAAAATAATTATAAATCTAGCTACTGTGTACAAAATACATAAATATGTTATAAAGTGGGGGTGATGAGCTATAAAGGAGTAGAACTTTGTATGCTATTGAAGTTAAGTTGGTATCAATTTAAAACAGATTATTATAATTTTAGGATATTATATGAAATTCATATGGTAATCACAAAAAGAATATCTATAGAGTATACTCAAAAGGAAATAAGGGAAATAAAAGGTGTCACTACAACAAATGGCTGAAAAATTAAGGCAGTGATAGAGTAAATGAGGGGGAAATGCTGTAAGAGCTACAGAAAATAACAAAGTGGCAAAAGTAAGTCCTTCCCTTTCAGTACTTATTTTAAATATAAATGGATTAAATTCCCATATCAAAATGTAAAAATAAATTGAATGGATATAAAACAGGATCCACTATGGGATACCAGAACCCAATTTAGATCTATGAACACATATAGGTTGAAAGTGGAAGTATGGAAAAAGGAGATTCTGTGCAAATATTAACCATAAGAGAGCTGGAGTGATTATACTAATATCAGACAAATTATACTTTGTCAAAAATCGATACACGGGACAAAGAAGAACTTTATATATTGATACAAGAGTCAACTCTCCAACAATATATAGCAATTATAAACATATAGTCAGCCCTTGGTATCTGCCAGTTTTGCATCTGTGGATTCAACTAACCATACACAGAAAATATTTTAAAAATAAAAATTTCAGAAAGTTGTAAAAAATAAAACTTGAATTGACAGCATGCCAGACTATTTACATTACATTTACATTTTATTAGATATTATAAGTAATCTAGAGATGATTTAAAGTATATGGGAGAATGTGTGTAAGTTATGTGCAAATACTACACCATTTTGTATGAGAGACTTGAACATCCACAGATTTTGGTATCCGTAGGGGATCCTGGAACCAATCCCACATGGATAGGAGGGATGACTGTATATACATGAAAGATCAGAGCTCCAGCAAAAAATAGTGCTAAGAGGAAATTTTATAGCTATAAATTTTAACTATTAAAAATAAGGAAGATATCAAACCAACACCCTAACTTTACATCTTAAGAACGTGAACAAAGGACACCATCTTTTAAAGGATTCAGAGAGCCCTGGGAGACAGGCTTGCAGGAAATGCTTCATTACCTATAGTGCACTGGCACTGACTAACAGAACTTGAACTGGCTGTTACTGGGAAGTACGGTCCAGTTGCCAACAGCCAAAACAGTGAAAGGGTGACATATTTCACTATGAGTATGCTAAGGACACCTCTAAACTTCCTCCATGTCAGGCAGATGAAGTACTTCCTCCATGTCAGGGAGATGAAGTTACTACTTTATTTCACCACCTTGCAGGTAACTGAAATTGTATTATCCCTGCAGCCCACTCAGTTCTATCGCTCTGCATTTAGATAGCTCCAGTGACTCACAGAACTCCCCCGTCTGTTCTCTTTGTTCTACTCTAGGGGTGAGCCTTCCAGAGCCAGCTGACTGCGTCTTCTTTCCATAATTCACTTAACTGAACAATTCAGCTCTATTTGAAGACCTTCTGCCTTGGTCTCTGGAGCCCCCATGCTTAGGCTTGTAATGAGGAATGGGTCTGAAGCAGTCCCATACCTTGGAGTTTATTTGAATATGGTTAACTCTCTCATTTTAGGGCTCTGTAAAAGAAACATAGTGAAATTTCTCTTGAATCACTGTAGGAGAAAAATTGCATACATATATTTTTTAAAATAAAATACCTCTATATAGGCCTATTTGAACAATTATGTAAATGAAATTTGTTTTTTTTTAAAGTAATAACAAACGGGGACTTTTTTCTAAAAAAGGCAAAACAACAACAAAAAGAGGTGCAGGGTGGATCTGACGCCCAGCCTCCAGACACGTGGCCCAGGAAGGGGTATATTGTTTCCTTTGGAGCCAAACAGCCTCTCACTACTTCTCCCCCAGATTCCTTGGTATTCTGTCAGTGGATGATCCTTGTTGCTGTCCCATTGTATCATCCAGCCCTGCAGAGCCCTACAAATCCCAGTCATGTGTGAATCCATCTCCATCCAAGTTGGCTGGACTGGAGTCCAGTTTGGCAATGACTGCTGAGATCTCTACCTCTTGAAAAATAATGTCCAGCCCAATGACCAGATGCCACATGACAAGATCTTTAGGGGAGGAGATGACTCTTTTAACACTCTCTTGATTGAGATGGATGCTGGCAAACATGGACTCAGGGTAGTGTTTCTAGACCTGGAACCCATGACCATTATGAAGTTCACACTGGCACCTACCACCACCTCTTCCATCCTGAGTAGCTCATCATGGACAAAGAAGATTCTAACAATAACTATGCCCATGGGTACTACACCATTGACAAAGAGATCACAGACCTTGTCTTGGACCAAAGTTGAAAGTGGCTGACCAGTACATAAGTCTTCAGGGCTTCTTGGTTTTCCACAGCTTTGGTGGGAGAACTGGTGTTTGGTTCACCTTCCTCCTGATGGAATGGTCTTTCTGTTAATGATGGCATGATGTCCAAGGTGGAGTTCTCCATTTATTCCTCCCCTAGATTTCCACAGCTATAGTAGAACCCTACAATTCCATTCTCACCACCCTGGAACACTGTGATTGTGCCTTGATGATAGACAATGATGTCATCTATGACACTAGTTGTAGAAATCTTGATATTGAGCACTCAACTCAACTAACTATTTGAGTTAGCACTCAGCTAACCTTAACCATCCTATACGTAACCTTATTAGCCTGATTGTGTCCTCCATCACTGGTTCCCTTAGATTTGATGGAGCACTGAATGTTGATCTGACAGAGCTCCAGACCATCCTGGTTCCCTATCTCCACATGTACTTAACTCTAGCTACATTTGCCCCTATTGTCTCTGCTGAGAAAGCCTACCAAAAACATCTTACTATAACAGAGACCACCAATTCATGGCTTGAGTCAGCCAACCAGATGGTGAAATGTAACCTTCACCGTGGCATATACATGGCTTGCTGCCTGTTGTACTGTGGTGATGTGTTTTCCAAAGATGTCAATGCTTCCATTGCCACTATCAAGACCAAGTGCACCATCCAGTTTGTGGATTGGTGCCCCACTGGCTTCAATGTTGACCTTAATTATCAGCATCCCATTGCAGTATCTAGTGGAAACCTGGCCAAAGTACCATGAGCTGTGAGCAACACAATAGCCATTACTGAAGCCTGTATTTGCATAGACAACAAGTTTGACCTGATGTATGCCAACTGCATCTTTGTTCACTGGTATACTGGTGAGGATATGGAGGAAATAGAGTTTTTTGAGGCCTAGGAGGACATGGTTGCACTTGAGAAGGATTATGAGAAGGTTGGAGTGGATAGTGCTGAGGGATAGGATGAGGATGAAAAGTATTAACCTTCTGCTGCAAATTTACACTACATTTTCTTGAGACTGTCTTATTTCTGTTGTTCTGTGAAGCTGTCTATTGTGGACCTAACTTGTCAACAAAAGTGGCGTTTCCATTAACAAAAGGAATAAGAACAAACTAAACCCAAGGCTTAAAGAAGGAAAGAAATAATAAAGGTTGGAGTGGATATAAATAAAGTAGCAAGTAGAAAAATAAGAGAGAAAATCAATGAAACCGAGATTGGTTCTTCAAAATGATCAACAAAATTTACACACCTTTACTTAAATTGACTAAGAAAAAGAAGCCACAAATAGCCAAAAATCAGAAATGAAAGTGGAAATATGACTACTGATTTTACAAAAATATATAGGATTATACAAGAGTGTTGTGAACAATTGTTAAGTCAACAAATTAAATAACTTGAATGGACAACTTCCTAGAAAAACATAAGATTGAATCATAAAGAGATAAAAAACATCTGACTATACTTATACTTAGTGAAAAGACTGAATTGTCAAAGAGAAAGATAGACATGTGTTAAAGTTGGCAAGACACATTTTACTCAGGCTACTGTAGGATGGAAGAGAGACGTTAGTATTAACTGAATTCAACTCCACTGAAAAAAAAAATGAGGCTTTTAAAATGCTGAGATGTACCAAAGGAAAACTACCGAAGGACATGGAAGGGGGTTTGAGTTGAAGAGGGGGATGTTGGTCAGTGTGATTCAGTCCTCTGTGTTTGCCAATTAGCACTTATTGAAGTGAGGCTCCTAACCTCTACAGAGACTGTGAGATAAGAGCCCTATTTTTCTTAATGATTCCATTTCAAAGGGATGGCTCCTATATCCTTGAAGAAAGCATTTCTGGATTATAGTAGATTTGCAACTTAAAGGGACAGAGAAAGAATTTACAATTGCAAGTTTTCTAAAGTAAATGCTTTAATAAAGGGGAAGTCAGGGACCTATAGTCATGTTCCGGTTGGACAAACAGTAAATTATTTTTGCAGCATTGGGCTCTCTCAGGCCGACTTTTTAAGGGACCTAGAGTCAAGCTAGGGACATGAGCTTAGGCTGATAGAAGCCATTTTAAATTTGTTCAAGTCTTTCATTGTGTGGGGGGTAAAATGAGGGATGGATGGAGCTGTTTCTGCCAAGAGTTTTGCAGTACTCATAAGCAAAGTTTTAGGCTTAGTAAAGAAAAGTTCTCAGAGGAACCTGACTAAAATTTGGTCAAGGAGAGAGTCTTTTTTTCTGAATAAGTATTCAAAAATTTCTCAACAACAACAACAAAAAACAGGGACAGAAAGCTTCACTATTGAATTCTACTAAACATTTAAAGAAGAATTAACAACCATATTTCTTATAGTCATCCAAAAAATCAAAGGAGAAAAAAGAATCCTTACTAACTCATTCTATTAAGTCAGCATTACCCTGATACAAAATCCAGACAAATAAACGAAAGAAAAGAAAATAACAGATCAATATCCCTTATAAATATTGATGCAAAATCCCTGAACAAAATACAAGCCAAATTCCAAAGCATGTTAAAAAGATTATATACCATAATCAAATGGGATTTAGTTCCAGAAGGCAAGAATGTTTCAACTATGAAAATCAAAGTAATACACCACATTCACAGAATGAAAGAAAACAACCACATGATCATCTCAATTGAAGCAGAAAAAATATTTTTACAAAATTCAACACTCTTTCATGATAAAAACACTCAACAGACTAAGAATAGAAAGTAACTATATCAACATAATAAAAAGTCATATGTAAAAAACCCACAGCAGGCTTCCCTGGTGGCACAGTGGTTGGGAATCCGCCTGTCAATGCAGGGGACATGGATTCGAGCCATGGCTCAGGAAGATTCCACATGCCGCAGAGCAACTAAGCCTGTGCACCACAACTGTTGAGCCTGCGAGCCACAACTACTAAAGCCTGCTCACCTAGAGCCTGTGCTCCGCAACAAGAGAAGCCACCACAGTGAGAAACCTGTGCAGTGCGATGAAGAGTAGCCCACACTTGCTGCAGCTAGAGAAAGCCCGAACGCAGTAACAAAGACCCAACACAGCCAAAAATTAATTAATTAAGCAAAAATAAGATTAAAAACCCACAGCTAACATCGTACTCAATAGCAAAAGACTGAAAGCTTTCCCTCTAAAAACAAGACAAGGATGACGTTTTTACCTTTTCTATTCAACATAATGGAATTTGTAGCAAGAACAATTGGACCAGAAAAAGAAATAAAACTCCCCCAAATTGAAATGGAAGGAATAAAATTATTTCCATTCAGAGATGACATGAATTTATATGTACAAAACACTAGTGATTCCATAAATTAATTGGTTAGATATAATGGAGGAACTAAGTAAAACTGCAAGAACTTTAACACAAAAAGATCAGTTGCATTTCTATATACTAACAATGAACAATTCAAAATGAAATGAAGAAAACAATTCCATTTAATATCATCAAAAAGAATAATATATTTGGTAATAAACTTAACCAAAGAGGTGAAACTTGTACAATGAAAGCTAAAAAAAAAATATTGCTGAAAGAATTTAAAGAAGACACAAATAGAAAGACATTCCATGTTCCTGAATGGAAGTTTTAATACCTATAGATATTAATCTATAGGAATCTACAGATTAAATTCCTATCAAAACATCAATGATATGTTTTACACAAATAGAAAAAATCATCCTAAAATTCATATGGAATCTCAAGGGACTCTGAACTGCTTAAACAAGTTTGAAAATGAAGAATAAAGTTGGACATCTCACACTTTCTGATATCAAAATTTACTACAAAGCCACAGTAATCAACATAGTGTTTTACTTGCATGAATATACACTTATGAACCAATAGAGTAGAATAGAAAGCCCAGAAATAGACACATATACAGGGTCAAATGATTTTTGACAATGGTGCCATGAACACTCAATGGGTAAACGGCAGTGTTTTTAAGAAATTTTCTTGGGAAAAATGGATATCCACAAGCAAAAGAATGATGTCAGACCCTTACCTTACACCATATAAAAAGATTGACTCAAATGGATCAAAGACATAAACATATGACCAAAACTATAACACTCAGAGGAAAACATTGGGAAAGAGCTTCTTGACATTGATTTGGCAATGATTTATTGGATATGACACAAAAAGTACAGGCATAAAAGAAAAATAGATCAAAATTTAAAACTTTTGTGCTTTAAGAAACACTAATAACAGAATAAAAGGGCAGCCCCTGGAATGAGAAAAATATTTGCAAATCATATATCTGCTAAAGGATTAATAACCAGAATATAGAAAAGAACTTTTAAAACTCAACTCAGCTTGGTGCTTTGTGACCACCTAGAGGGGTGGGATAGGGAGGGTAAGAGGGAGGGAGATGCAAGAGGGAAGAGATATGAGGACATATGTATATGTATAATTGATTCACTTTGTTATAAAGCAGAAACTAGCACACCATTGTAAAGCAATTATACTCCACTAAAGATGTTAAAAAAAAAGACCAAAAAAAAAAACCTCAACAACAAAAATCAAACAACCTTATTAAAAAGTGAACAAAGAATTTGAATAGACATTCCAAAGAAGATATACAAATAATAAGCTCATGAAAAGATTCCCAACATCACTAAACATCAGAGAAATCAGGGAAATAGAAATCAAATACTCAGTGAGGTACCAGTTTATTCCAGTTAGAACGGCTATTATATGAAAAAACAAACAAAAACCCCAGAAAATAACAGGCATTGGTGAGAATGTGGAGAAATTAGAATCTTTGAGCATTGTTAGTTGTAATATAAAATGGCACAGTTGCTGTGGAAAATATTAATGGCAGTTCCTCAAGTAACTAAGCATAGAATTATCACATGACCCAATCCTTTCACTTCTGGTTATACACACCCAAAAACTGAAAGCAGGGTCTTGAAGAGATAGGTGTACATGCATGTTCATAGCAGCATTATTTGCAATAGCACAAAACTTGAAACCACCCAAATGTCCATTGATGGATGAATAGGTAAATAAAATGTGGTACATACATACAATGGAATATTATTCAGCTTTAAAATAGAAATAAATGTTGACATATGCTACAACATAGATGAAACTTGAAGGCACTATGCTAAGTGAAATAAGGCAGACACAAAACAATATTTTATGATTCCATTTATATGAGGTACCTAGAATAGTCAAATCATAGAGACAGAGACTAGAGTGGTGGTTGTCAATGTCTGGAGAGAGGAGAATTTAGAGTTATTTTCCAAAAGGTAGAGAGTTTCAATTTGGGAAGATGAAAAAGTTCTGGAGTTGGATGGTGGTAAATTTTGCACAAAAATGTGCATATACTAATGCCACTGCCCCGAACACATAAGATGACTAAACTGGTAAATTTTATGTTATGTGTGTTTTAACACACACACTCACACACACCAGAATTGGAAAAGAAATACGCACAGATATTTCTCCATATCAAAGGTGTACCAGATCCATATTCCAGCTAAAAGAAGGTTTTTTTTTGTTTAAATGGCTGCTCCAATTAACAGTCTTGCAACAAGTATTGGAAATACCCTTCTGATATCCTCAACAACTGTAATATAATTTGCAACAAAAAAATGCTAAACAAACACTTTACACAACTTGAAGAGTAAAAATATTATATTTTCTGTGATTTTCATGTTTCTGAGTTACACTTTTCAATGTGTATTTTCAGAATGATATAGGCACATTTGTGGGTCATTTGAATTTTTTCTTTTACTAATTTTCTAGTAATACAATTTAACCACTTATTTTGGGATGAATTCATACTTCTGTTTAATTTTTAAAATATATCATAAATAGTATCTCTTTTACATGTTATTAATTTTCCCCTTGCTATTTTCTTGTTTAATTTCTCTATGGTTTGCCTTTTCCATCATAGTTTTGCCTATAGTATAATGATCCAAATATCCTTCCTTTACCCTAATATTATAGACCTGTGTTCCTCATTGTTCATCTATGTGTTTTATGAGTTCAATTTATTTTTTAAATTTATGTCACTAAACATTCCAGAAATTAATTTGGTGAATGCAAGCATAATTAAACATTAACACAATTAAACAATAATGCATAGGAACTGATCAATCAAAACTGCCCCTGACTGCTGTTTCAGCTGAATGTAAATCCTAGGTATATAGGGTGAATAGGAAATTAATTGTGTATTTTTCTTATTGGTTAAGCCAGCTAACCTAACGCTTTGTGTTGAAAACATTCTTTCTCCGTTAGTTTTGAGTGCCAGGTTTCATATATTTAAATTAACAGGCATATGTTTGTCTGCTTCTGTATTTTCCAATCCATTTTATATTATATTTTAATGTTGGATAGGGATACCCTTCTTATATATCTTCTGTCTTCTCTTTTTCCGATTTTATTTTTGGTCCTGAGTGATTCTTACAGACTGACTTCAGAGTCATTTTCTTGAGTTCTAAAATCTTATCAAGGCTCTTATTGGACTTATACTAAATGTATAGATTTATTTTCAGAGGATTTGTCATGTTTGCAATATCAGGTCTTTACTGCTATAAATGTGGTATACCTCTCCAATTATTAAACTCTTTTCTGATGTCCCTCAGTCAAAATATATTGCTGTTATTATGCACAAGATACACACATTCTTTCTTAAAATACTCATGAAACAATTCACATTGTATTATTATGAATTGCATCACTTATAATTAAAATGTACAATTTGTTATTGCTGAAAAGTAGTTTTAACTAATTTATTCATTCACTAATTTATTTTTTATTCTCCCCATTTAAATTTAACATGAGATATTATATATATATATATATATATATATATATATATATATATATATATATAACAAGGGAGGTATTAATTTATATAACTGAATCAATCTATCTAAATTAATTTTACCTACAATATTAATTACTTGATATCTTTGATGTGACCTATTTAGTTCTTTTCCAGCAGTAGAATTTTTTCTCACTTAAATTCTAATATTCTTACAGGATATGCCTAATGATGGATCTCTTTATTTTTTAGACTCAGAATATGATAAATTTTGATAATCTACAGTCTAGGACCTTTTTAGCTCATACAAATTTTCTTTTATTATAACTTCAATATTATTTCTGATCTGTTCTTCCCAATTCTGCATAAGTTGGATTTACATTCTTCCAGAATATCTATCTTCTTCTCTTTGGATATTTGTGCTTTTGTGTTCAATCGAGTTTAGAGAATGTTCATGTTTATTCTCCACATTAATATTTCCTTTCTTGGCAGTTTATTTCTGCTCTTTTCTTCTTCTGATGTTGCTTTTATTTTTGCTATGTAATTTTATTTTCCTGATCATCTTTCTTCATGTCATTACCATCATTCTCTCACTTATTACTTGGCTAGCTCACTATTTATCAAAATCTACTGCTTTATCTTTTATTTTACCATTATATCCTACAGTGTATATTCCTATGCTTTCTTGAAATTCATAATGAATGCAAACTAAATGCTTTATAACTCTCAGAAAATATGTCATGAATTATATTTATATCAAAATGTTTTAAAAGTATGTTCTCCCTCTCTAATATGCTATATTCTCTTGTTTTAAAAATTTGCTCCTCGATTTATGTACATGCCTTATATAGATTATTTTCTGTTTAATTTATCTTAAGTGAGCCAAATTCACTTTTCATATCTTAAGTTGGAGGCATAGAGTATATTTAAATGAAATATTGCATTGTTTTCACTCTTTTATTTAGTATAAATGGGCTCTAGTGAGAAAACGTCTCACAGTCTTTTCTCCTACTCAAGTAATTATGATTAATAGAATTGTTCAGAAACAATATCAAGGCTTTTGTAGTTCTTATCCTATCAAAAGACATAAATGAGCAGATAAAACAGTCAGAGTGCATCTTTACTATACTTGTTAAAGATTAAGTTATTGACTACTGTCAAAATCACATCTCCAGGGATAAAGTGTAACTTACTTTTCCTCTTTCCCTAGGTAAACTAAAGTGAAAGGTGAATGATGATAGCCTTGAACACCTTATAAATTTGGTTCTTGTAATCGGAGAGTGTCTTCCCTCCTATTACCAATAAAGTGTCTCTATCTCTGAGATAGTCATGCAGTTGGAATGTGTTTATGGGCATGCACTATTTTTCCCCCATGTGATCCTATCACTAACTCCGCTCTATGATTCTAGTCTCTACTTTAGACTTTCATAAACTTTGGTGGACAATAAATTATTTCAATTATTATCATAACATTGGTCAATGTTCCTAATTTCTAGTGCTACTGTTGCACTGTCTTTTCCTTTTTATATGTATTTTTAGATTTGACAATAATAGTCTGCTCCAATTATCATCCACATGTTCATATTTTCAAAAAAAATGATATAATTTCCAGAAAAGTTGCAATAATACAAAAAACTGTCATGAGCACTTTATCCAGATTCATGATTTTTTTTTTTTTTTTTTGCAGTACGCGGGCCTCTCACTGTTGCAGCCTCACCCATTGTGGAGCACAGGCTCCGGATGCACAGGCTTAGCAGCCATGGCTCACGACAGGCCCAGCTGCTCTGCGGCATGTGGTATCCTTCCGGACTGGGGCACAAACCCGTGTCCCCTGCATCGGCAGGCGGACTCCCAACCACTGTGCCACCAGGAAAGCCCATTCATGATCTTTTAAAATATTTTGTCCCATTTTCTTTATCATTATTATTCCTCTCTCCTCCTTCTCTCTCTCTTTTAGAATCATTTGAGAGTAAGTTGTAATCGCCATGCTTCTTTACCTTTAAGTAAATCAGTAAGTATCTTAAGAAAAATGATATAGATAGTCACAGTAAAATTATAAATATCAAGGAATTTAATTTTTATATAATAATATTATCTATTCACATCCCATATTCAAATGTCATCAATTTTTGCAATAATGTCTTTTACATCTGTTTTTCTTTCATTCTGAGATCCAATCTAAAATCGCACCTCGTGTTTAATTGTGATGTCCACTTTGTACTCTACAATCTGAAAGAGTTATTTAGCCTTTTTTTAGTGTTTCTTGACCTCAAAATCAAATACAGAGTGTAGTCATTTTGTAGAATATTCCTCAGTTTGGTGTTGTCTGATGTTTTTTCATTGTAGGATTCAGATTATTCATTTTAGGGCAAGAATGGCCCAGAAGTGATGTGTTCTCTTTAGTGCATTTTATCAAGATGCGTGTATTATGGATGCTGGTGATGTTAACTTTGATCACCTAGCTAAGTGGTCCTGTCAGGTTCTTCCACCGTAAAGATACTATGCTTCTCTTTGTAAGTAATATATGGGGGATACTTAGAGACTATGTAAATATATTTTCCACATGAATGTTTCCACCCACTATTTTTAACATTCTTTTATAATTTTCTAACTCTGTCATTCCTTCTACATTTATTAGTTAGCATTCAAATGTAAAGAAGAGCTTTCTGTGCTCCTCATATATTTATTTAACTATTTATTCATTTATATCAGTATAAACTCATGGATTCTATAATATTCAAATGATTATTATCCATTATTATAATAATTTAATTTGAACTTAGGTTGCCTCAATTTTGGTCAGTGGGAATTCATTAAAACTACCTCTTGCGTCCCTTAGACATGTCCTCATCATCTGTTTGAGTATTTCCTATCTTTCTGGCACAAAAAGCTATTCCATAATCATCTTGTATTCTTCCTGATCCAGACTTGGAATTGGCCATTCCTCCAACGACTTCTGGAGTGTTTTAGTGGAGAATGGTATACATAAGTGAAAATCTGATTGTTGGTTTTGTTCAGTCTTACTGGGGAGTCATTGATTCTAAGTCCCCTCAGTAAATGTTTATACTGACTTGTCCAAAACCAATCTCATAGTATACAATTAAAATTACACAATTAAAATTACACAATTAAATTACACAATTAAAATTTGCATTCTAGTTTTTGCTCTTTTAATATTTGTTATTCTCATCACTAAAAGTGAGAAAAAGTGACTTCAACTATACAGTCCTTGATGTAAGCAATGATGTTAGTAATGGGAGTGTCTTAGGCACATAAATAATAAAAAGGTAGAAAAAATATGCCTGTTTCTCTTTACTTTTATGGGTTTTGATGCTCTACAGAAGTATGAAGCCAGCTCAAATATTCCATGTGTTTAGCTTATACATTTTTCATCAGTTATATTTTCTAAAAACTTGAAATTGTATTTGTAATCTGAAAATATTTCCAGTGTATGTCTAGATGTAGATCTCATTTTTTTTAATATGGAGACCGTCAATCTTCACATACATGATTGTTTTCAACATAAGGGGAAAAAACTTCAGTTTAACTTTGAATATTTATTGTCAATTGTTATGATTTGTTGTTAAGAAATACCTATAATTCTTAAACTGAATATCCACTTTCTGATCTCCATATAAATTGCTCACTCTTTTCATTTTCATTTCTTTGCAGTTTAAGAACGTTAATCTTACCTTTATGGCTTTCTGTTGCTGTTTTCATGGAGAACATGTTTTCTAACATCTCACTGGTAATGCCAATCAGATTTATTTTTATTCAGTCTCCTTCTGTGTATGAAATAATTTTTGGAGGATATATTTTCTAAGCCTTCAGGAGTAGGTCTTATTTCCCTACATCTACAATACATTTCAGAGAGTTTCTGTAAGACTTTTTTATTCTGGTTAAACATGCTGAGATGGTAAGAGAGATGTAAATATGATATTTGCTATGAGACAGAAATTGGTTTGGATAATCCCCAGTAAGTCTTATAATTTCAATAGAAATGGAAAAATCATCATTTTTATATGATATAAGCCTCTGCATTGAGAAGGAATATTTGTTTACATGTTTTCATGGCACATACATTTTTTCCTGCATGCAGTGCTTAAATATTTGGCTGTTCAGTTAAAAATATAGACAGCTTACTCTCTGATACGGACTGCATCATTTTTACCCAAAATAACAGATAGAGAAGATTGATGTATCTAGATCATATTCCAACTTTTACTATGTCAAAATTATTTATCTACTACAACTACTTAAACATTCTATAACACTCTAAACCTATAAACTACCTGGAAAAACTTAATTCCCAGCATACATCCCAGATGTTCCATTGGCCATTACCTGCATACCAACACACAACTCTTTTTGTTTTATTTATTTAACTGCAATTTTTTTTGTGCAGTATACTTCTGTATCCACCCAGATACAGAAGCTTCAACTCCTTTTTGGAGGTAGAGGAGGGATGCTTATAGTCCTTGAATGTAAATGAAAAGTAGTCTAAGGGTAAGTAATACTCTGGCACTTTCACAAAAATAATATCCATGCCAATGAGGGCTGGCAGGTCAGATTTTTGGATAATAACACCCTTAATATCTATCTGACTGGTCCAATTGCTCTATGTCTTGCACATTGTAGAACTTATATCACCTCTGTTTCTCTTGTTATGACTGGATATTCCCTTCCAATTCTGAAAATAGGCAGTACATTAGCCTTATTTTGGAGGAGAGGGGGAGTTATTATTTTTAATCTATATTTGTGTCCATAAAAATTATAAGGTAGTTGAGCAAGGCCTTGAAAGAAACCATTATTAAAACCCAGAAAATCATGATTGGTTATTGAATAAAATATCACATCTTTTTTTTACCCCCTTCTTTTTTACAACAATTATAGCATTTTTTTTTTTTTTTTTTTTTTTTTTTTTGCTGTACGCGGGCCTCTCACTGCTGTGGCCTCTCCCGTTGCGGAGCACAGGCTCCGGACACACAGGCTCCGCGGCCATGGCTCGCGGGCCCAGCCGCTCCGCGGCATGTGGGATCTTCCGGGATCGGGGCACGAACCCGTGTCCCCTGCATCGGCAGGCGGACTCTCAACCACTGCGCCACCAGGGAAGCCCAATTATAGCATTTTAAAAAAAAAAATCTTCACTAGTAGATTTATTGGAAACCTTAATGTTTTCATTTTTTGAAATGTACCATTAGTGTCTAAGTCATTTTTCTATTTTCTAAAACCTGCACACATTTGCTATATTTTTTTCAAGTTAAACTGGTATAAATATATCCTAATGTTTTGAAGGAAAATGAATTCCAGGAGATGAGTCTTAAAAAGTGGGGTGTCTACAGAAAGTTCCTTACTTTGACTTAAAAGTTTACTTCCCTGATATGTTCCTTTCCTAAGAACATAAATATTCTCATCAGTTAATCATATCTTTATTGAACCCTTAAGATATGCTAAGAATCATTCCAGGCACTATTATGGAATAGAAGATTAGTACAGAATACTTATCAGTTAGGGGCCCTATGATCTTATTGATACTGTTTTAATTTTTTCACTTCATCTGAAGTATGTGATTTTATAGACTATATTAGCTTAACTGAATTTATGAGAATGTAAGCTAATGTGCTTCTCTTATGTATTTGTCATCAATCATTATTCATTAATTTAATAGTTCTTTACACAAATGCCATTATGGTAGCACTTCAAAAGCCAATGTGGTAGGAATCCGAAGAAGAATGTTGCCTTTCTCTGACTTGGCTAGGAGGCTCACATACTAGTGGAGGAGATAGAAACAAATATCAATTATGAATCTAAAAAAGAGTAGATATATGTATATGTATAACTGATTTACTTTGCTGTACAGCAGAATCTAACAGAACATTGTAAAGCAACTATACTCCAATAAAAAAATTAATTAAAAAAAAAAGAAAACCAGATATCTCAAGTTAAGGGAAAAAAACGCCACTGATGGTTATATCCATTATTAACATGAACAAAACCTTATGGGAATAAAAAGGAAGAAGTTGTTAATTTCATCTTATATACATACTTGTTGTATTTCTTTTCACAGAGAATCCCCAGTAAACAAGTGCCTGTCATATGGTAAGTGCTCAATAAATGTTTGTTGAATAAATTAATAAGATTAAAGGAATATTCAAGGAAAGCTTTATAGAAGAAGTGATATTTGGGTGAGCCTTGTGAGATAGAGGGTATATTTCCAGGAGAAAAAGGAGAGGAAACACTTTCCAGGCAGAAAGAAAAACATGAGCAAAATGACACAGAGACAAACATGAATGACTTGTGTGAGGAGCAACAATTAGCCAATTTTTGTAAAATAATGTCATACATATTAAAGGTTTATTCTAGAAAAGTTCTTTAGGTCAAGAATATGAATGGCAATGTATGAAAAACAAAGAAAATTGGATTTTATCCCACAGGTAATCAGAAATCACCGATGACTTCTAAGCAACAGAATGAGAACCTGAGTTATTTGTGGTAATGGAGAGGAAAAAAAAGAAGTGTCAGTCTCAAACTTTTGCAATTTTTTAAAACTATTGTAAAATAAAAATTAAAAAGTCATCTCCATACATTGTAAGAAAAATTTCTCCAAACTAAAGTGTGTTGTTTTCACACAGGTGATTTTCTCATAAAACTGGCATCTTAGATATGCTACCTAATAACCAGATGATCTCTTTGTTGCTGTACTTTTTCAACTCATGAAATCTTGTCATGTGTCAATTCTGTATCAGATTCTTTCTTTTACAGGAGATTTTGGGAATATGGACAGACATTAAATTTTAACAACTGTAGTACAGGTTAGCCACTACCAACTTAGTAGAATCAAGACTTCTCTTTCACAATTGCACAAATGTTTTAGGTTTAAATACTACTTCTTTATGAGTGTTCTAGGACTTCTGGATAAGAATGCTTGTCATTGGCCTACCATTAAAGAAAGCAACCAATATCCATCACCTTATGCCTAATATATTTGCTGCAAACCTAATAGCTAGTGTGGTCAATTATAAGTTGCCTTTTCTCATTTAGGTGATCTTGAGACATTTTATTAAGAGTAGCAAGTTGGATATTTTCCATGAGAATAGGAATTGTCTCTAACAAATGGTTTCTGAAAGTTTTCAAATAATTAGTCAATGAGGTTTAAAAAAAAAAAACAACCCTCTAAACTAATGATATAGAATGTGAGACTGATGCTATTGGCCTAACCATGCTTCTTCCTCCATTGTTGCCATTGTAGTTTTAAAACATTCAGATTGAAAATTTTACATTACCTGACTATATGCATGTTGTTTTAAGCTGCCCTTTGTGACAGCTGCTTTACAATTTTTTTTTCAAAAGAACATATTACAAAAGAGCGTGCCCTTGTAACCTTTCCATGTATACTTTTCAACTGTCCATTATGTCTGCTGTAGTCCAAAATGTTGTTGTATGTCTCTTCAGTATAATAATTGGAAGGTCATGCAGAATTCTAATGGTCATGCAGAATTAAGAATGTAGACTCAAAAGATAAACTGTGTAGATGACAAAACGAATGTTATTTTGTTGACTTTAAGACTCATTTCACTTAGTTTGTGAATTTCATTAACTTTTATAATCTCTCAAAAGCTTTAATGTACTTTTTCTCAGGCAAAAAATAAAATCACTAGTTAGATCCAAGGTAATTGTACTAATATTTAAAGTGTGCAAGGCACTATATTTCAGTCACTGATGTGATCATTTATGAGTAACCTATTACAATTTCTTAATGCAGAAGTGACCTTTTTCTTGTAAGCAAAGGGCACATTTTACAGCTTTCTGCACATGTCTATTCTACTTAGAAAGTTTTAGAGAAAAGTAAGATGTGGTGACATTTAGTTTTATTCTGGTTCACTGCCACTAACTTCCTGCTGCTTCAGATAGTTGTATATGGCCCTTTATCAAGAAAGAAAAAAAAAGAAAATTCTTCTCTGTATGCCAATGAAACTTGTGAAAGTATGAAGATAATAACAAAATAATTGAAGAGTTTAATAACTTCTGTTAGTGATCCAGTGAAACTCTTAAAGATCCGTAAGAAATATACAAACAATCAAGGGAGGGATGCTTGAGAAGATTTCCATCAAACAGGTCTTTACTAAAGCATAATCACTCTAACAGCTGGCATTGCCTTTGAGCAGCAATCACTTACAAGCTCCATTTCTACATACTTATATTCACATGAACAGTAGAAAGATCACAGAATAGAAGATGATTCTGATTTTGAGCTTCTTCCTAATGTTGTGATTTCATACAGAAAGCAATTTCATTCCCATTATGCCAGGCCATTTAGTACACTCACTGCCTTGTTTTGCACCCTGTGGGTCAATTCAGCTATGAAATTAACAAAGTAAGGAAGTTTTCTATGAACATATATTCAACCATGCATTTGTTATACTTTTCTCTGCAGTGTGTTCAATGGATTTGGACATAAAAGTTAAGGCATTTCACAGGTTGTTTGGTATGTATGGGAAATCACAATTCAGATTGAGGTTTTCATTTCAGTTAATCTAATGGTTGGAGTCTGTCAAATATACTGAGAGATGGGTAGTATTACTAAGTGTGCACCAAAAGAATGAGATCTTCCTCTCCTCCTCCCCTATGGTTAGCTTTCCTTGAATGTGTTCATTAAACTGATAAATTACTTCCAACAGAAAACATAGAAATTCTCCAAACTTTGGAGAACAAAAAGAAGAGAAAAAGTGAAATTAAAGTTCAAATTTCATATAGAACCTTTTAGTACAAACTGGAACCTACTTCAGTTTTTTTTTCTTTTTTTTAATACGTCTTTATTGGAGTATAATTGCTTCACAATGCTGTGTTAGTTTCTGTTGTACAACAAAGTGAATCAGCCATATGCATACATATATTCCCATATTCCCTCCCTCTTGAGCTTCCCTCCCACACTCCCTATCCCACCCCTCTAAGTGTTCACAAAGCACCAAGCTGATCTCCCTGTGCTATGCTGCTGCTTCCCACTAGCTATCTATTTTACATTTGGTAAGGTACTCTCACTTCGCCCCAGCTTCCCCTTCCCCAGCTCCATGTCCTCAAGTCCGTCCTCTATGTCTGTGTCTTTATTCCTGCCCTGCCACTAGGTTCATCAGTACCATTTTTTTTTTTTTTTAGATTCCTTACATGGACCTAGCGTCTGTCATACAGAGTGAAGTAAGTCTGAAAGGGAAAAACAAATACCATATGCTACCTCAATCTTGATAATTATTATTTTGATATTGTAATTTTCTTTTCACTGTTGGTTATGATTATACCCCGTATTTCAAATAAAAATTATTCCAAAACCCTGTACCAATTACAAATAGCAAAATAAAAAGAAGTTGAACCCAAATGTGGTGATAAAAATCAACTTTCATCTATATTAATGTTAACATAATGTTCTACCTTTCCCAGTTATCAAAGCATGGGAAGTGGATTGTAGAATAGAAATCACATTTGGAGGAAACATCTCATATTATTAGATTAATTTAGAGGAAAAAAATTATCTAAAAAAATCTTTGTGTTCATAAAAGATTATCCTTTAATTATGATCTGGGTGCTTTATTAAAATAGCTTTTGCCATATTTCTTGGGCTTTAATTCACCAAACTAATTTTTCATTTCCACCAAGGGATAATGTTAAACTTTTATTCCTTTGTCCAGAAAACATCTGCTTTTTCATTTGGCTTTCCTTTGCTTGACATAATTTTATCTATCTATTTTCATTTTAAAAATAAGATAGGTGGGTTTCATTAAAATATGTATGCAAATTATGAATTTTCATCTAAAAATTATTACAAAATTATTGCATTTTCAAATGAAGAAACAGTAATTTGATTATTAAGTTATTCAAATTTATAAATGCAAATGTGTATGGAGGGAAAAATAATAATTTCAAGCTATTGTAAATTATAACATTTTACCTCTAGCACATTTGATTAGTAATTACTGCACTTAAATCACTTCATAAGGGCTTCCCTCATGGCGCAGTAGTTGAGAGTCCGCCTGCCGATGCAGGGGACACGTATTCATGCCCCGGTCCGGGAAGATCCCACGTGCCGCGGAGCAGCTGGGCCCGTGAGCCATGGCCGCTGAGCGTGCACGTCCGGAGCCTGTGCTCTGCAACGGGAGAGGCCACAACAGTGAGAGGCCCGCGTACCACAAAAAAAAAAAAAAAAAAAAAATCACTTCATAAGCTTGTTCTTTTAGAAATAAAATTAGAAACTGTGAGAGGCCAATATCAAACATTAAATCCTATTAAACAAGTTTCATCAGTTCATGTTACACTGAGAGTGTATAACACTTTCAGATCAGAAAATAACACTTATTGTTTGTTTCAGTGAGCTAAATGCAGTCTTATGGCAGAAAATAGACTTACATGTAAATAATCATAGTGGTCCTTTTTAAGAAATATAATCTATAATCTAGATGTGTGGTAATTACATGTACTCTGCACCAGGAAGCTGGCTAAGACAGATTTAAATCAAACTCAGAATTTTAAAAAAATACTGTGATCAAGGAAACTATGATATTTTCTGATTCGGGATATAAATTACAGTTCTCTAAAAATTGATTCTTTGGCTTCAGTTTTTTCTCATACAAAAAAAAAGTGAGTAGAAGAAAAGACATTCAAAGCTAACTGTCAGTGGCCTATCTGTCAAGAAAAAGATAAGGAATGGTTTAGGAGCTGTAGTTAAGAATGTGAGTAATGGGTTCTCTATGCTTGTAAAAATAGGTTAATTCATTTTTACCCCTCTGTGAGAATTAAATTTGTCTAAGCAAATGTTCTAAACTCAACTTCCAGTGCTTTGCTTTGGAAATCAGTAAACATTTCAGAGCAATGGTGATTGATTGATATATTTTAGTTATTCACCTTCAACCTTTTCCTTGTACATGCATTTGTGTGTCTTTTGTTTCTCCTTATTCAACAACGTGTTGCCCACAGCGAAAATTCAAGAAATATGTGGTGATTGATTGATTCATTATTGTGAAATAAACCAGTTAAATCTCACCCAATGAATACATTGAAAGATTTCTCTCATTTGAAGAAAGGAAGCTACACAACTAAAAGAAGGATGAGAACTTTTTTCATGCTAATGTTTAGTTGCTATTATCAAAATATACAAGAAGACTATGCCTCTTTAATATTTTCTTAAAATGCAAGATCATGAGGGGAGTTTCTTTACACAGAAGAAAGTAAAAACTCTGAAATATGTGGTTTGTTTTGCAAGCTTCCTTTAATCTCCAACCTATCATCTGAATATTTCATTGTCTGTGTGTAAACTCTGGTCTTATCAAATCAATCAAGATGAAACCAGGACAGAGAAACCTGAGACCTTAAAGCAGATGGGCTTTAATGCAGGTGATTTTTGTTTGTTTGTTTGCGTAGATTATGGATGAGCTGAAAAGCCAAAGAGGGGACAGTGAGACAACCAACGTACTAGCAGTAGAAAGAAGTTCCTATTAATGGTGGGCTGAAGAGATGTGATACTTTCATTGGGTGAAAGCTAAGCTAAGGCAGGACTGACAGTGGCTGGAGCCATGGAGGAAAGTCTGCTGTTTGTTCTATCCTCCAGTCTCTAACCTTTACTTCCATTAGACTGAAGCTGACTCACTGGGGAGTCTGGGAAACAGTCTATAATGGTCAATCTTCCTTCTATATAGAACAAAGCAGGGGAAGGACAAGCAGGTTGAAGATAAGCATGGCAGAATATGGAATATATAGGACATGCTACTCTTCCTGCACCCAAGAAGTCAAAGACACATGGTAGTAGCTCCACAAATGCATGGCAACTGTGGATTTATTGAATACAAGGTACATATTACACTAAAGAGTGAGGGAGCTTGGCTGCAGTCTTTCTGAGAATAAACATTAAGAAAGATTGCTAGACAAGGCAGTTCTAATTCAGCTTTTATTTCATGTTTTAGTTCATGTTATTCTAGTCAGACAGACATATGGGTCGATGGGTATATATTATATTATATACATATATATCGTAGATGCACACACACATGCAAACACAATAAATATGAAAACTTTGAGAAAGAAGATTGCTAGACAAAGCAATTCTAATTCAGCTTTTATTCCATGTTTTTATAGTCTGACAGGCACATAGGTGGAGCAATATAGATATAGATATATTTAACGTACATATTTTTATGATATAGATACTACACACACACACATACAGACACTTATTTGTATACACTACCACTTCAGTTGGACAAGGATATCTTGTACCATTAATTCAATGATGGATTTATACCTTAATTGTTACTTGAAAGACTAAGATTTTAGCTCAAAAAAAGAGATATTAGGTTTATTTTCCCTGTCTTTGATCCCAGTTTTGAAAACATGTTCATATCAAGAATCATCTATCATTTTATCCTCAATGTCATACTTTGCACACAGGTGCTGAAAAAAGTTTCTTAACTAGATAACCCATTGAAGGAAATCATGTGCAAACTTCACTACCTCTTAATATACCTGCAATAAGAACATACACAATTCAAACATGTAAATTATGCATGGAAGAATGAAAATGCCTGATGTTTCAAGTTATTCCCAAAATGACTGGAAACTCTTTAATACCAGCTTGGGAAGGGCAGAAAAGTTATTATCTTTGTCAGAGAGATCAAAGCCTTGGAATCACTTTCTGCACATTCTTGTGTGTTATACAATTAGTTGGTAAATGTGAAACTTTTTTTTTGTGGACTGTCTCTCATACCATCCCTTCCTTGTTATCCTCCCACAATTCTTTGGCATAGTTCTAAGTACTCAGTAACATGTAATAATTTTTATAAATTCCTGACAGAGTAACAGGAAGAGTTATGAGCAAATTTATTTCTTTATTCACGGAGAATCCCATATAAGTTCTCCAGGATAATTGGCACCTTCACAGTCCTGCCTGAGGCCAGCTGGAAAGACTGTTATGATAATTAAGGGTCGTCACACAGGAATTTGGAAATAAGGGAACATTTTGAGTGAATGTAAAAAATGATCCAGAAAATGTATTCTTTACTTTACTGAAGTATGGTTGATTTATAATATTATATTGGTTTCATGTATACAACATAGTGATTCAATATTTGTATAGATTATACTCAATTTAAAGTAATTATAAAATAATGGTTATATTATCCTGTGCTGTACAATACATCTTTATAGCTTATTTACTTTATACAAAGTAATTTGTACCTCTTAATCCCCTACCCCTATCTTGTCCCTCCACCCTTCTCCCCACTGGTAAGAGTCTGTTTCTGTTTTTGATTTTTTTAATTGGGGTACAGTTGCTTAACAATGTTGTGTTAGTTTCTGCTGTACAATGAAGTGGATCAGTTATATGTATACATATATCCCCTCCCTCTTGGACCTACCTCTCACCACCCCCACATCCCATCCATCTAGGTCACCAAGCTGAGCTCCCTGTGTTATGCAGCATGTTCCTACTAGCTATCTGTTTTACAGATGGCAGTGCATGTACGTCAATCCCAGTCTCGTAATTCATCCCACCCCCTCCCCCCACCTTATGTCCACACGTCGGTTCCCTACACCTGCATCTTTATTCCTGCCCTGCAAATAGGTCCATCTGTACCATTTTTCTAGATTCCACATACATTCATTAATATATGATATTTGTTTTTCTCTTCCTGACTTACTTCAATTCACTCTGTATGACAGACTCTAGGTCCATGCACATCTCTACAAATGACCCAATTTCATTCCTTTTTATGGCTGAGTAATATTCCATTGTATATATATCCCACACCTTCTTTATCCATTCAGCTGTTGTTGGACATTTATGTTGCTTCCATGTCCTGGCTATTGTAAATAGTGTAGCAATGACCATTGGGGTGCATGTGTCTTTCTGAATTATGGTTTTCTCAGGATATGTGCCCAGTAGTAGGGTTTCCGGGTTTTAGATTCCATCTATAAGTGATATCATGCAGTATTTGTCTTTCTCTGGCTGACTTATTTCACTTGGCATAATACCCTCCAAGTCCTTCCAAGCTGCAGCAAATAGTAAAATTTTATTCATTTTTATGTCTGAGTAGTATTTATATATATACCATATCTTCTTTATCCATTCATCTGTTGATGGTCATTTTGGTTGCTTCTAAATCTTGGCTATTGTAAATAATGCTTCTATGAACATTGTGGTGCCTATATCTTTTGGAAATAGTGATTTCATTTTCTTCGGATATATACCCAGCAGTGGAACTGCTGGATCATATGATAGTTCTATTCTTAGTTTCTTGAGGAACCTCCATACTGTTTTCCACAGTGGCTTCACCAATTCACATTCCCACCAACAATGTACTAAGGGACTCTTTTCTCATTTTTCTTCTGTTATTGAATTCTAATGTCATACCATTGAGGTTGATAAAAATGATTAGTATAATTTCTTTTTCTTTTTTTTTTACATCTTTATTGGAGTATAATTGCTTTACAACGGTGTGTTACTTTCTGCTTTATAACAAAGTGAATCAGTTATACATATACATATGTGCCCATATCTCTTCCCTCTTGCATCTCCCTCCCTCCCATCCTCCCTATCCTACCCCTCTAGGTGGTCACAAAGCACCGAGCTGATCTCCCTGTGCTATATGGCTGCTTCCCATTAGCTATCTATTTTACGCTTGGTAGTGTATATATGTCCATGCCACTCTCTCGCTTTGTCACAGCTTACCCTTCCCCATCCCCATATCCTCAGGTCCATTATTGAGATCTGTTTTGTGGCCTATCATGTGATGTATCCTAGAGAATATTCCATGTGCACTTGAAAAGAATGTCTATTCTGTTTTTGGATAGAATGTCCTTTAGTTATCTACTAAGTCTCTCCTGTCTAAATGTGTCATTTAAAACCACTGTTTCCTTATTGATTTTCTGTCTTTTGATCTATCCATTGATGTAAGTCGAGTGTTAAAGTCTCCTACTTTTATGGTATTATTGTCAATTTCTCCCTTTATTTCTGTTAATATTTGCTTTATATATTTAGGTGCTCCTATATTGGGTGTATATATGTTAACAGTTGTTATATCCTCTTCTTTTACTGGTCCAGTTATCACTATATAATGCCCTTTGTCTTTTACAGACTTTGTTTTGAAGTCTATTGTGTCTGATATGTGTATTGCTGCCTCCAATTTCTTTTCATTTCCATTTGTATGAAATACATTTTTCCATCCTCTCACTTTCAGTCTGTGTGCATTTGTAACTCTGAAGTGAGTCTCCTATAGGCTGCATATAGATGGGTTCTGTCTTTTTCTTCTTTCTTTTTTTTTAACCAGTCAGCCACCCTATGTCTTTTGCTTAGAACATTTAGTCCATTGACATTTAAAGTGATTATTGATAGATATGTACTTATTGCCATTTTGTTACTTGCTTTTTAGTTGTTTTTGTAGTCCTTCTTTCACATTTTCTTTTTATTTTAGTTCCTTCCTTTGTGGTTTGATTATTTTCTTTACTGGTGTGCTTGTGTTCCTTTCTTTCTACTTTTTGTGTATCTACTGCAGGTTTTTGGTTACCATGGGGTTCATATATGTTGACCTATATCTACTTGTTTTAAACTGGTAGTCATTTAAGTTCAAAAACATTCTAAAAGAACTACAAATTTTCTATCCTCCCCCACATTTTGTGCTTTTGATGTTATATTTTACTTCTTCGGGTTTATGCCTTCACTATTATTGTAACTGTAGTTGATTTTACAATTTTTTTTTCTTTTAATCTTTGTACTAGATTTTTAAAGTGGTTCATCCTCAGCCCTTACTATATATTTTCCTTTACTAGTAGGATATTTATCTTTTCCTATAGATATTTAATTCTTGTTATAGCATTTTCTTTTCCAATTAGTTAAAAACTTTTAACACTTATTTTAATTTAATTTTAGTGTTGATGAACTCTTAGTTTTTGCTCATCTGAGAAGTCCTTTTACTCTCCTTCAATTCATAATGGTAATCTTTCTGGGGAGAGTATCCTAGGTTGCAGTTTTTTTCCTTTAGCACTTTAAATATATCATTCTACTCCTTTGTGGCCTGCAAAATTTCTGCAGAAAGATCAGGTAATAGCCTTATTGAGGTTCCCTTTTATATGACTCTTCATATTTCTCTTGCTGCCTTTAGAATTCTCTGTCTTTAACTTTTGCCATTTTAATCATTATATGCCTTGATGTGAGTCTTTTTAGGTTTACTTTGTTTGGGATCCTCTGTGTTTCCTATCCCTGATATCTGTTTCCTTTTTCAGTTTCAGGAGATTTTTAGCCACAATTTTATCAAATGTATTTTCAAATTTTTATTTCTCTCTTCTCCTTCTGGGACCCCTATAATGCAAATGTGGGTAAGCTTGATGTTGTCCCAGAATTTCCTTAAACTGTTCTCATTTTTTAAATTGTTTTTCTTTCTGCTGTTCTGAAGTTGATTTCCATTATTCTATCTTCCATATCACCAATGTGTTTTTGTGTATAACCTAGTCTGCTGTTAATTCCTTCTAGTGTGTTTTTCATTTCAGCTATTTTATTATTCAGTTCTGACTCGTTATTTTTTATATTTTACAGTTCCTTGTTAAAATTCTCAGTGTGATGATCTACTCTTTCCCTACTTCAGTTAGCATTCTTATGACTAATGCTTTGAACTCTTTAGTAAATTATTTGAGTTTCATTAGTTGTTTATTCATAGATTTTCTCTTGTTCTTTCAATTGAAACAAATCCTTCTGTCTTCTTATTTTGCTTAAATTTCTGTCTCTGTGAAATTAAGTAAAATAGCTTTGTATTTCAGTCTTAAAGTGTTATCCTTGTGTGGGAGCATCCTTATATAGTCTGCATGTGCCCAATGTCTTTGATGGGAGAGCTGGATCTGATGTGAGCATGACTCACATCTTCCCTGGGCTGTGCTGTCCGTTATCACCTCGGTAGGAGGTGAGGCTTGAGTTGGAGGGGCAAGGGCCAGAGCTAGGTGTGAGATGGAGATTCTCCTCTGCTCTGTGGCCAACCCTACACTATTGGGAGTGGTAGCGGGTCCCAAGTTGCTAGAGAAGAAGATCTGAGGGCCAGGTCCAAGCTGGCTCTGTTCCCTCTAAGTATGTACTCTCCCCCTTTCCAGCACCAGTAACCTTGTGCCAGAAGGGAACAATGCTGGAGCAAGAGGACCTGGAGCAGGTACTTGGCATGGGTCAGAGTGTGGGTTGTGGCAGACCCAACCCCAGTCAGAGTTCTGGGCTGCTCCTGATCCACTGCCTCCTTAGGTGTCAGTAATGGCTTCCCCCACCCCTTTCAGATGCTGGTATCGGTCTGAGGCATATCTGTCTCTCACAACTAAGGATTTCCTTTGGCCACAGCAGCCCTTACCCTAGTGTGGAGCTACATTGCAGAGCAAGCCAGGCCAGAGTGGGTGCTTAACTCAGGCGGATGCACGTGCTTGGTGTTTGTGGGAAACTGGTTAGAGTCCCATGCAGTTTCAGTCTGTTTCTTCTGCCTTATTTCAGGAGTTAGTAAGTATGTGCATACTCTTCACCAGAGTCTAGATTTCTTTCAACCTTTCTGTTAGTGCCACCGGTTTTCAAACCAGCTAAGGGGACTTATCTTCCTGGTGTCAGATCCTAGGACTGGGGGTGGGGGTGCAACCACATACACCCCAGAGAGGATCTCTGCCCATGTAATCCCCTCCTCTTCTGTGTCCTCTCCCAAGGGTACATGTTCTGACCTGATTTCTTCTCTTCCCTTCCTACCTGATTCCATATGAATTATTCTTACAGCCTTAGTTGTACAAGAGTCTTTCTACCACTCTCCAGTTAGTTTTCAGTGAAAATTGTTCCACATGTAGTTGTAGTTATTATGTGTTTTGGGGCGGAGGGCAGGGAGAGCTTTGTGTCCTCCTACTCTGCCAGCTTGGACTCAAACCAGAAAACTTATCTTTATATATATATATATATATATATATATATATATATATATATATATATATATATATATATATATATATATATATATATTTTAAATTTCACAGAGTGCAGAAGAATAAGTGTTGATGAGGAATAATTTAAGGTGAACCTAACTTATAGATCATATGTAAACATAGCTTAAGAAATTTTTAAAAATCAAGTTAACTAAAAGTTAAAATTTAATTTATTGTGTTTATCAATTCTCCCAGTTCTATTAATTTGGCTGATTTCTAATTTCCTTGGACAATATTATTAAGTAGTTTTTTTTTTCCCAGAAAATATATTTTAGTTTTACATTCTCATCCTAATTTTTAGCCCTTAACCTCTCTTTAAGGGGTTATGTGTTCTTATACCATTCTGAGTTTTCTCCTCTGGGAAAAAATATCATCAAATAAACTAATTCTCAATAAGATGTTGTATCAATTTTCCTGAGATAAAACACCTTTGATTAATGTAAACAGAATCAAGAGAAAATTTTATAAACATTAACTAAACATTGATTAATTTGATTATTATTTTCTTAGCTTCAGAGTGTTTTGTTGATCCATTTCCCATAGGATGATGACAAGCCAAGGAATGCCAAGGATTGCTGACAACCACCAGAAGCAAGGAAAAAACAAGGTAAGATTCTTTCTAGAGTTTTCAGAAGTGATTATGGCTCTGCCATCACCTTGATTCATACTTTTAGCTTTATGATAATAAATTTCTGTTGTTTTCAGCTGCCCAGATTGGGAAAATTTGTTACAGCATTAGGAAGCTAACTCAGTGGGCAATAAACTATTTGAAACTACTGTCAGTTCCAGAATCCGTGCCAGAACTGACTCAGGAAAAATAAGCACATAAAAGTGGAGAGTTCAAGTATTATTTGTGACAGAACTTGGAAGAAATCAACCCCAGAGAAAGAAGGGCTCATCTTCAGTAAGGAAATATCTAATTTAGGTAATACATGTGGATAAGTTAATGAAAGGAATGGAAATGGAATAAAAAAGAAAAAGCTCGAGAAGGTGTGGGAAAGTCTCAGGGAACTATCCTTTTAGGGAAGAATGGGCTACCTTGGAAGGAGGACCCATTTGTTGGTGGATTGGTAGTGAAAAGATTAAAGTAAACAAGCAGTGAAAATTAAAGGTCTAAAAAACAAAGTTGAATCACAAAATCGTAAGACATATCAGCTCTTTCTCATTGACAAGATGAAAATGCCCTAATGAAAATAAACTGCATTTTACCACACCTCTTGGTATGGTGAACTAAGGAAACAAGAAGTCACACAGACACCTCACAACTAACTCCTATTGCTGATCTTTAAGAACTGAGACATTAGCAGAATAAACAGAAAATAGTAGACCTAAAACCATAGAAAACTATCATTAGAAGAAAATAGAATATGAGAATTAAAATTTACATGCTGAAAACTCTTCTCAAAACATACACACATAGAGCAGAGGAAACTTACCATATTATCCAAACCTGAAGTAAATGTCCTGAAACACGCATCTAAGTTCATGAAAAATTATTCAAATAATAAATTCTAAAACTTAGAAAGTAAATGGAAAAAAATGAGAAAATATGAAATGATTGAAACAAAAAGGCACCCCAGAAATGAAGACTAAAATAATAGGCTCACAAGGGAGAAGAGATTCAACTGAAAATGTTTAAAAAATAAATAAATGAATGAAAACAGCCTGGAATAAAGAGAAAAAATCAAAGATAATTTAGTCTTATAGAGACATGCAAAGATCTAACATACATACCTTTAATTGGAGTCCATGAAAAAGAATTTTAAAATAAATGCAAAAGAACAAGTACTTAAAAACAAAGGGTAAGACAAGGATTTTATATGTAGCAAAGCAAGCCTTTAAGTATCTAAAATCTAAGTAGAGAGTCTGATGTCCATTCTATGCAGGATAGTACACAGCCCTGAGATTGAAGAAGTTTTTTTTTAACCTTTTATTTTATATTGGAGTATAGTTGATTAACAATGTTGTGATAGTTTCAGGTGCACTGCAAATTGACTCAGTTATACATACATATGTATCAATTCGTTTTCACATTTTTTCCCATTTAGGTTGTTACATAATATTGAACGGAGTTCCCTGTGCTATACAGTAGGTCCTTGTTGTTTTTTTTTAATTGAAAAGCAAACTATTTTTGAGTGAAATATTAATAAAAGTGATATTATGCAACTTCCATTTAAAAACTATACTAGAGCAGAAATACATAAACAGTGGTCTCAAATAGGCTTTAAGATGGTCTGTGGAGTACCAGAAATTTTATGATAAATCATATATATACATATTATTATTTTTATACATTATATATATATACATATATGTTTATATAACATATAAATGTATAATAATTGGAGGGAGATATCTATTTCCTTCATAACACTTTAAAAGGGGTCAGTGACTTAAAAGGTATTTAAAAATAATTGTTCAAAGTGATATAAAGTATGAAATTATATCTACATTATTTCTGTTAATATGGATAAAATAGGACATAAACTTCTCATAAAGTGTTTATATGTTCACAGCAGAAAGATTCTCAATGACCTCTCTTTTTTCTTTCATTTTGTGGAGGGGTAAGATGTATTCATGCTCCATTTAGCTCTATGGCTGCCTCTTTAAGTTGATCAATAGTCTTTAATAATGACCATGACTATAGATCTTCCTCAACCATTACCCAATCTCCACTTTCCTTCAAAATCAGCATTGACTCTAAGCAAATCTTGCTATACGACTATAGCAAATTTTGCTAAGGACATAAATTACAAGCAAACAGCTCATTACCAGTGCAACCTTAGCCCCTTTTGTTTCTCTTTCCTAATCAGATATTTTTTCCTGAAATGCACCAAAGCAGAATCTCTGCTTACCTTTCTAGGATAAATGCAGGAACCTTTGTAATTTCTTAACACACTTTCAGATTTTGCATAAACAGAGACTCATCATACAGAATGCAATTAGGAAAAGGAACAACAACAACAAATCCCACTAGATTTGTTTAATACTAGGAAGAAACATATGTGTTCCTGACCTTACTCCACATCAGGTACAAAAATGTAATTGAACATTTTTGAACATTGTATACTAAAAATGGAGAAAGTTACTGCATCAAATGCAAATGTGTGGTTGAATAAGAAATTGCACTTTCAAGTTTATTTTAAAATGATAATAATTTATATTTATATATGTTTATCTTACATTTTGCTTTTCCATAGCTACTTTTTGATATTAGCTAGTTATCTGCATAATACTGAAAGATGAATCTACATAATAATTCTGAAAAAATAGCTACTGTTGATCTTGTCTTGCAACTGAGATCCAAAAAAGTAAAAAGGCCAAAAAGTTGAATATTTGGGGATAAGAATTTGTGTTAAAAAAAATCAATATTTTTTTAGATTTCCAATCCCACATTCAAACCGTCAGACTATATTTTATCAAAAAATGGAAACAATTTTAATAGTAAGTCAACATAATGAGTAATTAAATTTGGAAATGCATGTCTTATTTTCTAATTATACCAAATATGCAAAAATGGGTAAATTGATGGTATGAAGCCTAAAGTCATAATTCCCTGAACCCAAATTCTGAGGAAAATCTGGCAACATAAAATGTAAAATCAGTTAGCAAAAATCTATTTAAGCATTGAAGTTCACTTCTGACTATGGAAGTTATAACGTGAATCATCAGGGATGTGGTAAAATTTTAAATATATTAATTATTGGATATTACTTTAGAATTACTTTATGTATTTCAGATTTAGATTCAAATAATATTTATTGAGTACCCAGTAAGCTAGCATTACATGTTTTATCTCATTTATTCCTATCAACAGTCCTTGAGGGAGGTATATTTTATTATAGTTAAGAAAATTAAGGCTCTAAAGAATAGACTAATTGATTACAGATTTTGCAAATAAAATAAAGTATTTAAATACATATATCCTTAATTCAAATCCAATAATCTTTGCATAATAATAATGCTTGTTACTATTAACTGCTAAGTATTTTTGAGCACATACTATTGTCAGTCATTTATTTAGTGATTTTTTTTACTATGAAAAACATCAGGAGGTAAGTACTAATGTTAGTTTCATTTCTGTTGCATTATAAATATGTAGAATTAATATAGGTAATGTTACATATGGATATATAATTTATCAATTTGTTATCTTACATTTGTAAGTGCACTTTGACACATTATCTCTTTTGATTTTCTTGACAGCACTATTGCTATTACCCATATTTCTTAGATGAGGCCTTTGAAGCTTAAAGAAGATAAATTAATTGTACAAGTATATACCATTAGTAAGTTTTTGAGTTATATTTTGAAGTAAAGCCATCTAATTCTTAGTCCAATCACCTTTAGTTCAATTTGTTGAATTTATATATATATATATATATATATATATATATATATATATATATATATATATATATTCTTTGATTCAATGACGTGTTCATTTGACCAATTATGAACCCATTTTACATGTCGACAAAAAAAAAGCACAATGTGTTGTTGCTGTTAGTCAAGAGGAGCAGATGTCTCTGTTAATTATTTTAGTGGTTTTCGAGATATAAGATGCAAGAAATGGGCTCATAAAAATCTTCTCCTGAAAATATCTATCTGAAGCCCTGTTCTGCCAGTTTTTTCTAGAGCCCAGAGTGCCTTATTCCTGATCTCAGACCTGAACTCTTTTCAGGATGTGTCGAAAGTCAGCGACTGCAGTGGCTAATGACTTCTTTCTATGGCAAGTGACAATTTTTAGTCGACACCTGTAAAGAAGTAAAATTGTTGGTGGCTGTTGTGAACTAAGTATTATATCATGCTGGTAATTCCACAAACTCACCTCTTCAAATAATCTAGGTCAGAATTTGGTCCTGAGGGTATTTTGATTTTGACTTATTGCATCAGAAAACATACCAGTGTTTCAACAATAATGAAGTTTTTCTTCTTATTATTTCAAATTATTGGATAATTTTCCCCAGGTATAATTATCATCAACTAATATTAACATTCTGGTACACAACTTAACTGAAACTCAGTGTCTGATAATTATAGAATGGACAATCAAATACAGACTGACTTACTGCCCAGGTGAATAAGTGAATGAATATTTGTAAAATCTTCAGGGGTGTTTGGGTACCAACTTAGCAGCATACAGCACACTCAAAACTGTTCATGCATGCAACAGTGACATACTAGTCAATATCTCAGTGATATTTGCCAATGTCGCTCCCATTGTGAAGTGTTCCTGTACCTGTTTTAGTTGCTTAGAAATTTGTTCCAGATACCTAGTGAAATATGTAGAAGTATAAACAAATCTTGTGTCTTTTCTTGTAAAATTGTATTACTTTGCAATGGAAGAATACACTAGAGCAGGCATCAGCAAACTTTCTTATAAAAGGACACATAGTAAATATTTTCAGTTTTTCAGGCCATAAAGTTTCTGCTGCAACTATTCACCTGTGCTGGTGTAGCCCCAAAGCAGCCATAGACAATACATAAATAAATAATTCTGGCTATGTTTTAATAAAAGGTTAGTTTTTTTTAAAGGCAGTAGACTGAATTTGGCCCAGGCCAGTAGTTTTCAGACCCCTGCTCTAGAGTCAGGGAAAGTCTACCCACTACTTGTGTAAAACTATATAAAACTTTTGTCCAAATTAAAACTGTCCGTATGTGTCATATGTTAGAATCTAAATAATTTAGTTACACATTTAATATTCTGAGAAAGTTCACATTTAGTTATTTATGTCATATTGAGCAAAGATTTTACTTTTGGTATTTTCCATCTTCTGGTACAATTCTTATTCTGTTCTGACAACTCAGCGATAGCTGTGAGGCCAGATAAAACCTCCCCCACTGAGTTCTCTCTTGTGTAAGTTTCACAGTTTGAAATGAGACATCTACACCTTTCACAAAACACTGTATTCAGAGACCTCAAATGTATAAAAAGCATCCCTCACTTCAAGGAAAAAAAATATCATAATGGAAATTAAGAGAAAAGAGAGCTACTAGCAATCTATTAACAGAGAAATAAACTTGAAACAGGATAATGAGAATAATATTAACATGAAGGTTTATAAGACACTTTCAGATTTTTTCTTATTACATCAACCAAGTATTCTTTTCCTTTTCTAATTGTTGCCTTAACAGTCACTAAGTGGCCTTGACTAAAGATTTATAAACATCTTTTATTACCTAAAAGAAGGCATCAGCACTGAGCTCCCTTTCATCTTTTCAACATTTTCCCCAAAAGACAAGTCAGAGTGCCTCTGAAATCCTATCTATCTTGGATGCTTACAACATAAGCATTCATTTAAAAAATATAGTCTTTACAGATAAAGGTGATTCATTGGAACTTTCTTTAATTTCAGATTATTTCTTTAACAATCCAGAGATAATGATACACGTTCAATTTCATATATTTCCTTTCAAATTGCATTTTCTAGATATGTTTGCTATCAAATGATATAAATCTTTAATAAAGCTTTTTCATTCTAAATGACAATTCATGGTTACTTGGGAGTACTTCTTTACTTTTAAAGGTCACATCATGTTCAAAATGGGCCAGAACTGTACTTACTATCTCATTCTGACAAGTCCGACATGCATATATTTGCTTTGGCAAAGATAAACCACGGCTCATGTCATTGATGTGGATGATAGAAACGAAGATAAAAAGAATAAAGGGAGTAATATCAAGAGGTTGCTGATTTTATTTCTTTTCATTACAATATGAATAAAATTATGCATTGTACTTAACAGTGTTACAAAACATTTTTAAAATAGATTTTGCTCCTAGACTGTTAACTTTTTATTTCACAATCCCATTTCAAATGAATATCCCTTTTTATTAAGGGTTTGTATGACACTAAAATAATTAAAGGATTAGTTTAGATGAAGGATTAGTTTCTCTTAAATCCAAAGTGCACTGCATGTATTTGTACATAATAAATTGGCCAATCATTTTCAAACATGGTTTTCAAAAACATACATGTTCATTGAAGACAACTAGAAATACATAAAAACATAAAGAGGAAATTAATAATCACCCATAAACCCAACCCCCAGAGATAATCATCAGTAACATTTTGATGCATTTCCTCCCAATGTCTACATAATCTTTTTTTTCAGTTGATGTGTTATTGACCTGAATCGCTATATTAGTTCTAGGTGCCCAATATTGTAATTTGATATTTCTATAAATTACAAACTGATCACTATAACATGACTAGTTACTATCTGTCACCATGCAAATATATTACAATATAATTGATGATATTCCTCATGATGTACATTTCATCCCCATGACTCATTTATTTTTTAACTGGAAGTTTGTACTTCTTAATATCCCTCACCTTTTTCGCTCATCCCCCAACATCTCTCCCCTATGGTAACCAACTGTTTGTTCCCTATATCTATGAGTCTGTTCTGTTTTGTTATATTTGTTCCTTTGTTTTGTGTTTTAGATTCCACATGTAAGTGAAATCATATCATATTTTTTCTCTGTCTGACTTATTTCACTTAGTATAATACTCTTAAAGTCCATCCAGTATAATACTCTTAAAGTCCATCCATGTTGTCACAAATGGCAAGATTTCATTCATTTTTATTGCTGAGTAATATTCTATCATATATATATATAATATTGTTTCATATATATAATATTCTATCATATATATATATACACACACCACATCTTTATCCATTTATATATTGTAAATAATGCTGCAATGAATATAGGAGTGCATATATATTTTTGTTTTGTTTGTTTGTTTGTTGTTAACATATTTATTGGAGTATAATTGCTTTACAATGGTGTGTTAGTTTCTGCTTTATAACAAAGTGAATCAGTTATACATATACATATGTCCCCATATCTCTTCCCTCTTGCATCTCCCTCCCTCCCATCCTCCCTATCCCACCCCTCTAGGTGGTCACAAAGCACTGATCTTATCCCCATGTTCTATGCAGCTGCTTCCCACTAGCTATCTAGTTTACGTTTGGTAGTGTATATATGTCCATGCCACTGTCTCACTTTGTCTCAGCTTACCCTTCCCCCTCCCTGTATCCTCAAGCCCATTCTCTAGTAGGTCTGTATCTTTATTTCCGTCTTGTTCCAGGTTCTTCTGACCATTTATTTTTTTCTTTTCTTTTTTTTTTTAGATTCCATATATATGTGTTAGCATATGCTATTTGTTTTTCTCTTTCTGACTTACTTCACTCTGTATGACAGTCTCTAGGTCCATCTACCTCACTACAAATAACTCAGTTTTGTTCTCTTTCATGGCTGAGTAATGTTCCATTATATATATGTGCCACATCTTCTTTATTCATTCATCTGTTGATGGGCACTTAGGTTGCTTCCATGTCCTGGCTATTGTAAACAGAGCTGCAATGAACATTTTGGTACGTGACTCTTTTTGAGTTATGGTTTTCTCAGGGTATATGCCCAGTAGTGGGACTGCTGGGTTGTATGGTAGTTCTATTTTTAGGTTTTTAAGGAACCTCCATACTGTTCTCCATAGTGGCTGTATCAATTTGCATTCCCACCAACAGTGTAAAACCAAACAACCCAATCCAAAAATGGGCAGAAGACCTAAATAGACATTTCTCCAAAGAAGATATACAGATGGCCAGCAAGCACATGAAAAAATGCTCAACATCATTAATCATTAGAGAAATGCAAATCAAAACTACAATGAGATATCATCTCACACCGGTCAGAATGGCCATCATCAAAAAATCTGCATATATATTTTTGAATTTTTTTTTGTTTTCTTTGGAAAAATACTCAGAAGTAGAATTACTGGATCATACGATGTTTATTTAATTTTTCACCAAAAGATCACTTCCATCACTCATCAATTCAATTTTTAACCTTTATAAAATAACTAATACATACTATTTTGTATAGAGACATTATCTCATCTTTCAAAGAATGTTTAAATGCTACATATTTTAATAAACAATTGAGTGGATTCTACAAAGAGAAAATGTTTTCTGTTGCTGTATTACTGTTATTAATGCCAATTATAATTTATAATATGAAATAATGGAATAAAATTAAAAGTGGCAATAGAATTAACAAAAGTAAAACCATGAAAAATAACAACAATAGAAAAAACAGTAATAGCTTTTGGAATATGACTGAAATAAAAACATATGTATATTGTAAAAAAAAAAGAATTACTGGATTATATGGTAGTTATACTTTTAATTTTTGAGGAAACTCCATACAGTTTTCCTTAGTGGCTCTACCAATTTACATCCCCAACAACAGTGAATTAGTGTCCCCTTTTCTCCACATCCTCACCAACACTTGTTATTTGTTGTCTTTTTGATAATAGCCATTCTGCCAGGTGTGAGGTAATAGCTTATTGTGGTTTTGATTTGCATTTCCTTGATGATTAGTGATGTTGAACATCTTTACATGGACTTTTTGGCTACCTATATGTCTTCTTTGGAAAAATGTTTATTCAGGCACTCTGCCCATTTTTAATTGGGTTTGTGTGTGTTTTTTTTGTGTGTGTGTGTGTGTGTGTGTGTGTGATACTGAGTCGTATGAGATCTTTGTATATTTTGGCTATTAACTCCGCATTAGATATACGGTTTGCAAATATCTTCTCCTATTCAGTAGGTTGCCCTTTCATTTTTGTTGGTCGTTTCCTTCGCTGTACAAAAGCTTTTTAGTTTGATGTAGTCCCATTTGTCTACTTTGCTTTTATTTCCCTCACCTGAGAAAACATACCCAAAAAGCTATTGCTAAAGCCAGTGTCAATGAGTGTATTGCCTATTTTCTCTTCTAGGAGTTTTGGTTTCAAGTCTTACAGTTAAATCTTTAATCCAGTTTGAGTTAAGTCATAGGTTAATTAATCATAAAATTGTGGGTTCATTCCTGGGCTCTCTAGGCTATCCCATTGTTCTCTATATCTGATTTTGTGTCAAGACCATACTGTTTTGATTACTGTAGCTTTGTAGTATATTTTGAAATCTGGGAACATGATAACTTCAGCTTTGTTTTTCTTTCTCAAGATTGTTTGGCTATTCGAGATCTTTTGTTTTTACATATAAATTTTAGAAATAATTTTTCTAGTTTTGTGAGATATACCATTGATATTTTGATTGAAATTGCATTGAACCTGCAGATTGCCTTGGATACTATAGTAACTTTAACAATATTAATTCTTCCAATCTATGAGCACAGTTTATTTTTCTATTTGTTATGTCATCTTCAATTTCTTTCATCAGTGTCTTATAGCTTTCTTAGTAGAAGCCTTTAACTTCCTTTGGTTAAATTTATTCCTAGGTATTTTATTCTTTATCATACAATTGTAAATGAGATGGTTTTCTTAATTTCTCTCTCTGATAGTTCATTTTTACTGTATAGAAGCAACAGATTTCTATATATTAATTTTGTATCTTGCAACTTTACAGAATTCATTGATGAGTTTTAACAGTTTTTTGGTGGTGTATTCAGGATTTTCTATATATAGTATCATATCATCTGCAAACTGACAGTTTTATTTCTTCCTTTTTAATTTGGATGTCTTTTTTTCCTGTCTGATAGCTGTGCTATGACTTCCAATACTTAAGAATTTCTGTTTGGTGTTTTTTTGGAGTTTCAATCTCTTTGGTAAATTATTCCTTCTGTTCACTAATTTTATTCCTGAGTTCATTGAACTGTCTTTTTTGAGTTTTCTTGTAGCTCATTGAGTTTCTTCAGGACAGCTATTTTGAATTCTCTATCAGTTAAATAGCAATATTCCATAACTTCAAATTTGGTTTCTGGAGAATTGTCATTTTCTTTTTGTGGTACAGTGTTACTGTGGTTCTGCATGGTTGTTGATTACTTGTTCCTTTGCTGGTGCATTTGAAGTAGCAAACACCTTTTTGTTTGATTCTAATGATTCAACAGACTAGAAATTATAGTTCTTTCTTTTATTTTTCAGTAGGTGGTGCTAGAGCACAAGTTTTTGGTTTCTTTTTAACCTGGTCTGTCTCTAGTTATATTTGAGAATTTGTACTTGCCACCCTTCCATTTCCTCTGTCAAACGTGTGACCCTATGCCCTTGTTATAGCTACATGTATCACTGGGATCAGTGATGTTTTGTTTCTGCCAGTGTCTCTGGCATCACCACCTGGTGCACAGGGGTGATGGGCTGTTCTGCATCTGAGATCCCTGTCACAAACTCTACTCCTGTAGGGGGAAGGGGAATTGCACAGGTGCCTCTGCCATGTCCAGTGTTATAAGGTTTGTGGGCTCCACCTCTGCGAGTAAGGACAGCAGGCCAGAGTTGTGGGCACCTCAGCAGTTGGGTCGACAACTTCCCAGGCCAATGGCAGAATTCGTAAGCTTTTATGTCTTCTCTGGTTCTTACAGCTCACCATGGTGACTACTGGAAACCTCTCTTTTGTTTTTCTGAGGTGGATTTATAGGTCAAGTTTGTGGTTTCTCACTTGCTCACACATCCTGGCCTGTGTACTTCCTATCTGCTTGTTCTTGCTCTTGCTGCCACAATTGGGAGTGTGCACAAAGAGCCAACCACAGATTGGGGAGAGGCGTGGGTTTAGAGCTTGGGACTCTGGGGGTGCCCAGGAACCTGGAAGGGAAATCCCTACATGTAGTATTACCAGAGGGTCATGATTAGACATCCTGCTGAGCAGTTATCAGGAACTGTGTCCCTTCAATGCCCTTTGATATTCTTATTCACCTCTTTCCTGATCTCCTGCCTCTGCCCAGTCATAGAGGTCCCACCTTAGTACTCTGGGTGGTGCTGGAAAGGAATGGGTTTACTCCTGCTCTGTCCCACATCACTGAGGTAGCCAGACATTCACTCACTGTTCTCCTTTTCCTCAGCGGGAAAGATAGATGCCACCTGATAGTTGAGATCCATGCAGTTTTGCTTTGGTTGAGTGGGGGATGGTACTGGTAATGTTCTTCTTCTTTTTTTTTTTTTTTCTCGGTATGCGGGCCTCTCACTGTTGTGGCCTCTCTCCTTGCAGAGCACAGGCTCCGGACGCTCAGCTCAGCGGCCATGGCTCACGGGCCCAGCCGCTCTGCGGCATGTGGGATCTTCCAGCACCGGGGCACGAACCTGCGTCCCCAACATCGGCAGGCAGACTCTCAACCACTGCGCCACCAGGGAAGCCCGTAATGTTCTTCTTATAGTCATCTCTGTTGCATCCAAACTTTAAAATCTCCCCACAGGAAGACATATTTCTGCATACTATTTCTTTGGTATCTGCTCAACTCAGCACTCTCCAGGTTTTTTTCCAGCCATGGCAAGAGAGGTTAGAGTAGGTTCATTGCTCGGCTTGGCCCCATAATGAGGTCTGCTTGTCTATTACTGGACTCACAGGTAGATGAGATTACTCCTGGGCCCCTTGGCATATGGTGTTGGATCCCATAGCTCTCATAAAGGTGCTTTTGTTAGTGGATGAATGTCTAATTCTTTGTTGAAAAGGGGGGACAAAAAAGAGGAATGTCTTATTCCACCATGATGCTGAAGTCACTCTCAGAGTCTCAAAACTATTTTTGATTCTATTATTTCATCCATAAAAAGCTCTATAAAGGCAGGAAGGCTATATTATTTCTACTCTTACACATGATATAAGAAAGCTTTAGAGACTTGGTGGTATTACCTGATCTGATTTTTCCAGGGTCATACTCAGTAACTAGGAATTAGAATTAGAGCTCACATCTCCAAAGCAATATATTTCACTCCATTTTATTTGCTAGATGTGTAGTAGTCTAGTCTTCTATGTATTTATAAATAAAAAAAAATATTTATAAAAATGTATTTTATTTTCTTTTTTACTTAATTTTTATTGGAGTATAGTTGACTTAGAGTGTTGTGTTAGTTTCTGCTGTACAGCAAAGTGAATCAGTTATACATATACATATATCCATTCTTTTTAAGACTCTATTCCCATATAGGTCATTACAGAATACTGAGTAGAGTTTCCTGTGCTATACAGTAGGTACTTATTAGTAATCTATTTTATATATAGTAGTGTGTATATATCAATCCCAATCTCCTGATTTATCCCTCCCTCCAAAAATGTATTTTATAAATGAATGGAATGAATATTTATTTGTTTTCCCAAGGAACTGCCTCAAATTCCCCCAAAATAAACATAACAGATTTTAAAACATCAAGTTTCATTTTGCTCAGGTTTTGAGCTAAATGTGGTCAAACAGCAAGGTGAACATAAGTTCTGGTTTTCCCAGGATGTCTTGATTTTTACCTGTTTCCTTTATTTAATTAGCAACAGTACTCCTTCACTCTGAAAAGTGTCTCAATTTTGATAAGAAATAAGGTGGTTATCCTATAAATATCAGAAACCTCTTCTGCTCTGGTGGGAAGAATCTAAAATTAATCTTGATGCCCAAAAGTCAGTAGTTAGTCTGCTCGAAGTAGGAGCTAGATACTGTATTTCCATAAAGATCTAGCTTTCCCCTCATCTTCATTAGGCTCCTTAATGCATATTCTAATTTCACTTCCCTTTCAGAATCTTGTCAGTTTGACTATGAAACTCATCACTGCAAGATAGCCTTACCTCTCTGACCCAAGGTAGACCTTTTATCATGCCCAGTGGCCCAATCAACATATGTTCAGTGTGGGGTGCTGATAAACTGTATCAATAGCCTCATTGCCTACTCAGTCTCTAATTTTTCCCCCATATCAATTCAAATACAGTGTTACTGTTCTTACGTTTTTGAAACACGTCATAAAACAACCCTCATGCTTGAAATAGTGAATGCTTCTAAATTACATTTATAATGAATTCTTAAATGTCTCTCTAATTCAGCCTCTCCTTGTATTTAAAAATTATTTTTTATTTACCTCATTTCGACTCTCATTCTATATTCTTTTATATCACCATACATATCACCATACATATAATCTTAATTATAACCCTGAAAGATAAAAATTGTTATTGCTATTTTACAGATAAAGACATTTAAAGTGGATAAATCTCTTGTCCAAGTTAAAAACAAAGAAGAACAAACACAAAAATCCCTCACAGTTAATATAGAAGATTTGAACACTTATCTGACAAGCTACTGAGACTCTGCTCTTTCTATTAATCTATGCTTTATATATTTCCTTGTGAAAATATTACTATTGTTAAGATAGACAATCTGTAGATAAAATTCCTCATATGTCACTGCTTTTTGTCATATACAGAGAATGCCTGATGCCAAATCTCTGATTTGTGCTCTGTGTGGGAGTCGAAAGATGGAACAAAATTAAAAGACTCAGACAGTGATTTTAACCTTGTAATCTTAGTACCACAACATGAGAGCTGAGAATGACTATAGAATGATGAGGTAAAAGAGAAGTCAGAATTTCACACACATGAAGAGATACTGAGTCAGGCTTTTTGAGTCCCTGGTTGACACCGTATCAATTAACAGATATTTTATTTCCAAATCTACTTTTTGGTCTTATTTTACACTCTTGTATAAGTTAGGACAGTCTCAAAATACTATTCAAGAATGTTTTGGTCATAACTAAGAGTAAATATTACTGCAGGACTGTAATTGAGAAAGTACCATAGAAAATGCTAGTCTGGAACTTAAGCATTTAAGATTAACTGTTCCAAACTGTTCATTGAGGAGATAGAACATGAAATCTTTTGACTTTTGTATAGTCTAATGCCCTTTCTACAGAAACTGATTGGCTTTTTATTTACTGAAACCTTATCTTTCAGTGCCAGGTAGTCCCTTCTTAAGTGCTTGCATTCAACATCATCAGACAATCATCAAACTGGATAAAGGGCAGTTTGGGGTTCTCTGTTATGTTTTCTGCCTGTGTCCAAAGTAGCAATTGCAATTTCAGCCAACTCGGTGTGAAAAGCTCAACTAAATATACAGCAGCCTTGATGAATCTTCAAATTATTTTTACAATGCCACTGTCACATTATAACCCACAAAGGGTAGTGTCAATGAGATTTTTCATTGATAAAATATGCATTCACATTAGAGAATATTTCAAGCTTACCTTGATAGAAAAAGTTTGATGGAGAATCTTGCACCTGTATGGTTATGAAAAGAGGTAAGGAATACCATTCTTAGAAGACATTCTTTTAAGCTAGGAAAGTTTTTCTGACAAGCTGTCAGGATAAATAGATCACTGATATTCTTCACTGTATTCATGGTCCTTTTACTTAAGAAGGTGAATTTCCTCGTATTTTGAGTACTATTTTCCTATATAAACTGTGGGGAATAGATTTTATTCAGTTTTAAAATTTGTTGAAAACTATAAGAAATTTGGTTAAGGTATTTGTCAGTGATGATTGAGGAGACGGTTTAAAATGAAATAAAATTTTGTCATGAAAGAGAAATCACCTCCATTGAGGCATGTCATATTTTTACCTCGAGATATTTGGCATCATTACCATCATTTAGTCTAACTTAACTTAAAAAAAAATGAACAAGAAAGTGTTTTCCATTGAGCCTCTGATATTGCCTAATAACCTTAATGTAACTTCGCTATATCTTTGACATCATTTCTGAGAGTGGCCCCTCTCCTGCATAGCATTTTTTAAGATATGACTTTATTTCCCTACAGTCAAAATTTCTCAGAATCAGGGGGGAAAATTATGTGCATATTATCTCCTTATTCTCTGTTGCCCTTTCTTTTCCAGTGTATTAGCTTCTATCTCTTCTGAGAAAAAAAGTATACATATGATATATTAATGTTATTTATTAATATTAATATTATATACTATATACTATATTATATAATGTGTATATATATAATCTCCCTGCTTCTTTAAGGGACATACCTTTTCAGTATATCAAGCTCTTCTCTTCCTTGTCACTATCATCTACAGACAATTCACCTATCTTCTTTTATTAAAAGCTCTGTCACTATGCTGTCTTCCTCACTATCTTACTTCTTAGCATCACTGAGGATCAATTCAATGTCTATGTGCACATACCATTCAACATCTTTGCCTCACTGTTCTCTTACTTCTAGTCAGTAATTACCTTCTGCTTCACCCTACATGAGCCAGCCTCTCCTATGATCACTCTCTGATTTTGTCATCACCAAAAACATTCTACCTACAGGCTCACGAATTCAAGCATCTTAGTCTTTTACCATAATCTTTTTTTGTAAACCATGTTTTTCAGCTACGACTTTTGCAATTTATTTTTTTACTTTACATTATGTCCAGTACATAGAAATATCTTACCATCTCCACTCCCTTTTATGCATGTGTCATTATGCTGTATTACTCACTGCACTTACATGATTCTGTCATTTTTAGAATTTGAGGTCTCTCACTTTTATTCATTGGAGATTTTAGCTTATGGCTCATTAGTATTGTCTCTTATATTATGTTTACCAAAATATTAGGTGACTTTAATATAAATTCAGATGATCCATACAACACTCCAGTCTCTTGGTTCACTTCCTTTTTATTTATTTTTCTCTTTTATACCACTTAAACCATCCATTCCCATGGTTATATGCTAGTCTAGTCATTACCAGTAATGTGTCCTCTCCAAAATCTCAGTTTCAATCATCCTTCCCTCTGAACACAAGCTTCTGACTTTCCTGCTCACATCTTCTAGAAGAACCACCACAATTTTTCCACCCCATTATGACTATGAATTTCTTGATCCAATCAACTTTGCTGCCTAACATCACCACACATCCTTGCTTTCTTTATTACCCAGCTTTGTTAGTATAGTATCTGATTATAATCACTCTCTTGGATATATACTCACATATCTTGCTCTCTTTCCCTCATCCTATTTGAAAATATCCCACCTATAATTAAATCCAATTTTGCACTGACTCCACATCTACATCAAAGCTGGTAAGGGAAAAACACACAACCATGCTGATTATACTCCCTGATTATAAAGTTAAGACCGCAATGTTAAATGGCCATCAGTGATGCTCAGAAATTCTATTACATTTCTGTGTTTATTTAATTCACTCTCTTAATTTATCAGTCACATATTTTACAGTTTCTCATTTCTTTCCAAATTCCAACATTACTGTCACTCCCCCATATGCACTCAATAATCATGCTTATTAGCTCAAAGAGAAAAATAAGAACCATCAGAGAAATTCTATGCAGATCTTCTACCAAACTCATATAACCTTATTTATATTTCTATTACAATGGATGAACTCTCTGTTCACCCCAAACCAACACTTTCTCACATGCACTGGATTCTATCCCCACCCCACTCCCATCTATTCAATGACTGTGCTTTGGAAGTCATCTTTTCTCTCTTGCAACGTTAGTTGTTTTTTTTTTTTTTTTTTCTCAGTGGTTCATTTTCAGCAGCCTATAACCATCTTTTTAAAATCCCTAACTTTCCCCCAAGTCTCCTGAACTACTGCTCAAATCTATGTTCCCTTTTCATAAGAATCCCTCAAATAAAGTAGTATATCCTCACCTTATGCAATTCTGGTCCTCCTACTCTGCTTTGAATACATTATGATTTGGCTTTTCTCCATATCACTCCAGTGAAATAGAACTGTTGATTTGAAGACCACTAGTGGCTTTCACATTGCAAAATCCAATAGTCACATCTCCATCTTCCCATTATTTGAGCTTCAAAGAGCATTGGACACAGTTATCACTCCCTGCTGTAGATTACATATTTGTGTCTCCCCAAAATTCATATGTTGAAACCTAATGCCCAATATGACAGTATTGGGAGGTGGAGCCTTTGGGAGGTTCTTAGGTCATGAGGGTAGAGACATCCTGGATGAGATTAGTGCCCTTTATAAGAGACTCCACAGAATGTCTAATCCCTTTCACCACATGAGGACACAGCGAGAAGTTGATAGTCTCAGAAGAGGGCGTTCACCAGAATTCAACCATTCTAGCATCCTGATATTGGACTTCTAGCCTCCTGAACTGTGAGAAATAAATTTCCATATTTTATAAGCCCCCCAAAGGAATTTTGGCATAGCAGCTTGAACGGACTAAGACTAAGAAAACCCTTACTTCTTGAAAGCCTTTCTTCTCTTGACTCTAGGTACTATGCACTGCTTTCCTTCATGTGTCACTTGATACTCAACCTCATCCTTGTTTTTTTAAAATTTATTTGTTTAATTTATTTATTTTTAGCTGCATTGGTATCTTCGTTGTTGCGTGCAGGCTTTCCCTAGTTGTGGCGAGTGGGGCTACTCTTCATTGCAGTGCGAGGGCTTCTCATTGCAGTGGTTTCTCTTGTTGCAGAGCACAGGCTCTAGGCACGTGGGCTTCAGTAGTTGTGGTGCATGGGATTAGTTGCTTTGTGGCAGGTGGGATCTTCCTGGACCAAGGCTCAAACCCGTGTCTCCTGGGTTTGAAATACAGTTATATGTTGATGGATGCCAAATTCATATTCCTAGCCTTAGACTTTGCAATTAAACTTCTATTTTATATAGAACAGATTATTTGAATATCTATCAAGCATGATCAAACAACATGGCTAAAAACAAACTTTTATTTCCTATGTACGTCCAAATTGTTTCTCTTCCAGTGATAGCACCATTGTCACTCCAGTAATTCATGCAAATGATTTAGAGTAAATCTTTAATTATCTTTCTTTCTTGCTATTCACATCTAATCTATCAGCAAACACTCTTGGTTGTATATTCAAATTATAGCCTCCTAATTGAGATTCCAGCCTAAACTTTTACCTCATATAGTCTATTCAAAACCAAATAGCCAAAAATATCTTAATAAAAACTTAATCTCTTCAATTATCTCACAATCCTCCACTAGCTTACTAAAATAAATCCAAAACCCTTTCAACAACCTATCAGGGCTTACCCATCCTCTAGCTACCTGTTGGACTTAGGTTCTTATCATTTATCCCTGCAGTCAACTACAGCACAAAATTGCTTCTTGGTGTTCCAAAGATGCAACAAACATGTCTTGCTCTTTGTTGTTCATTTTCCTATACATTCTTACTTTTTGTTGTAGCCCTTTCTTTCTTGTTTAGACAGACCATTTAACATTTCTTTTATGGTCAGTTTAGTGTTCATGAAATCTTAGTTTTTGCTTGTCTGGGAAGTTCTTTACCTCTCCTTCAAATCTGAATGGAAATCTTATTAAGTAGAGTATCCTATCTTGTAGGTTTTTCCCTTTCATCATTTTAAATATTCAATATATCATGCCACTCCCTTCTGGCCTGCAAAACTTTTGAAAAAAAAAAAAAAAAGAAACCTAATATCGTTATGGATGTTCCCTTGTGTGTGACTCTTTGTTTTGCTCTTTTTACTTTTAAAATTCTCTCTTTAGGTTTTATATTTTAATTATTATATGTCTACTGTGGATTCCTTGGATTCATGTATTTGGGACTCTCTGTGCATCCTGTAAGTGGATATCTGTTCCCTTTTTCAGGTTCAGGAAGTTTTTAGCCATAATTCTGTGAAATATATTTTCATTTCTTAAAAATAAATCTTTATTGGAGTATAATTGCTTCACAATACTGTGTTAGTTTCTATTGCACAACAAAGTGAATCAGCCATATGCATACACATGTCCCCATATCCCTTCCCTCTTGAGCCTCCCTCCCATCCTCCTTTATTCCACTCCTCTAGGTCATCACAAAGCACCTAGCTGATCTCCCTGTGATACGCTGCTCTCTCTCTCTTCCCTCTGTGAACCCCAGAATGAGAAGGTTAGTACAGTTGATATTGTCTCAGAGGTCCCTTAAACTGTTCTCATTATTTTATTTTTTTTTCTAATTTTGTGTTTTCCATTATTCTGTCTTCCAGATCACTTATGCATTCTTCTATATCACCTAGTCTGCTTTTATTTCCTTCTAGAATGTTTTTTATTTCACTTATTGTATTCTTCAGCTCTTACACTTTAATTATATACTTTCTAGTTCCTTCTTAAAGTTCTTACTGTGTTCATCCATTCTTTTGCCAAGTTCAGCTAGCATTCTTATTACTAATTATTTGAGCTCTTTATCTGGCAAATTATTTATCTCTTTTATTAGTTGTGTTTTCAGGGGTTTTTCCCTTGTTCTTTCATTTGAATCAAATCCCTCTGTCTTCTCCTTCTGTTTAAATTTTCTGTTTCTATGAACTAGGTGAAACAGTTACCTATCCCAGTCTCGAAGTGGTCTTCTTGTGTGGGAGTGTCCCTATACAGTCTGCATGTGCCCCGTGGCTTTGGTCTGAGAACTGGATCAGAAGTGTGCAAGGGTCACACCTTCCCCCAGGGTGTGCTGGCAGCTATCACCTTGGAGTGAGGTGGGGCTGGTGATAGAGAGGCTAGAGCCAGAACAAGGGTATGCCAGAGCATCTTGTCTGTTCAGTGGTCATCACCATCCTATCATGGCCAGGGGCATGGGCAATTCCCAAGGTGCTGGAGCAGAAACCCTGAATTTCATGTGTGAGCTGGTTCCATTCCTTCTGAGTGTGCACTCTTCCCACTCACAGCAATGTTACGTTTGCCCCAGGGGTAAGCAGTGCTGAAGCCAGAAGAGCTGGAGTGAGTGCCCAGTACAGGCTGGGGTGCATGCTGTGATGGTTCTGGCACACCCATCAGAGCTCTAGACACCTCCTAATCCACCATCTCCATGAGCACCAGTCAAAGTCACCCTCACCCCATTCAGATACAGTGCCAGGTTGGAGCAATCTCCACTTCCCCAAAGTACTTATTTTCCATGGCCTCAGCAATGGCAGCTTTTGTCTGGTGGAGAGCTGTGCTGGAGCTATTGGTGCCAGGGCACACACTGGGGCCCTCACAGGGAAACTGGCAAGAGCCCTGGGCAGTTTCAATCTGCTTCCTCTGTCATGATTCTGGGAGTAAGCAAGTGTGTGTGCACTCTTCACAAGCGGAGTCTAGGTTTCTTACAGCCCTCGCCTAAGTCCCACTGTTGTTCAAGCCAGCTAAGGGGACTCATCTTCCAGGTGTTGGAGTCCCAGGACTGGGGTTCCCAATATGTTATTTGAACTGCTCACTCCACACGGAAGATTTCGAAGCCCATGATATCCCCCTCCTCTTCTGTGACCTCTCCTAGGAGCGCAGGTTCTGACCTGATCACTTCTCTTTCTTTCCTACCCAACTCCTTGTGGATCTTTCCTTACAGTCTTGATTGTAGAAGAGTTTTCTGCCAGTCTCCAGTTTATTTTCAGTGATAATTGCTCCAAGTATAGACATATTTTTGTTGTGTTTGCGGAGGGAGGTGAGCTCAGCGTCCTCCTGCTCTGCCACCCTGATCTCCTCTTCAAAATGCAGTGATCTTTGACACATTGGCTTCATTAAGTCTACAACTTAAATTATCAATACTTAACCATGAACTATCACAAAGCAATAAATATTGTTCATTTGAATATAATGTACATCTATGCATTAAATACCCTATCTATCCATTATAGAATGAATTTTTTACAATAAGGATTATCAAAAGTAATATATTTTAGAAGAATATTTTCAAAAATCCAGGGTGAAGTAGAAAATGTACAGGAGATAACTATATTCTGAGGAAATAATAGGATTCTTGTTATACTAAAGTGAAATACCATGTACATTCTAGTCTGGAAGGATGTTATAAAAACAATTTAGAATTTTGTGGATGTTCCTAATATTTATTGTGAAAGACCATTCTGATAATTGTATAATGGCTTTTATTCATTCTTCAACTGCTGCACAGTGGAAATGTAGAATTGAAATTAAATTGCTAGAATGCTGTAAACGAGACTTCTAGAATAATTACATTGGCATTTATACGAGTCACTGAATGACATGCTTGGATTAATGAAGAACATTTCCTTTACACAATTTGAATAATAAAAATAAGTCTAGGGCTTCCTTGATGGCACAGTGGTTGGGAGTCCTCCTGCCAATGCAGGAGACGCGGGTTTGAGCCCTGGTCCGGGAAGGTCCCAAATGCCGCGGAGCAACTAAGCCGGTGCACTACAATTACTGAGTCTGCACTCTAGAGCACACGAGCCACAACTACTGAGCCTCTGTACCACAACTACTGAGCCCGTGTGTCACAACTACTGAAGCCCACGTGCCTAGAGCCAGTGCTCCACAACAAGAGAAGCCCACACACTGCAATGAAGAATAGTCCCTGCTTGCCGCAACTAGAGAAAGCCTGCAGGCAGCAGTGAAGACCCAACACAGCCAAAAATAAATAAGTAAGTAAGTAAATAAATAAATAAATAAATGAATAAATAGATTGAGGATTGACTTCACTAAGTTGCCATTATTAAAAAAATAAGTCCAATATCCACTTTATTAAGTTGTAAGTGGTTGAACATTTATGGGAAACAAATATATTTTTTTCTCCTTTCTCATCACCAATTCCACTCTAATGGGGAAGGCACTTATACTGAAAATAAATTAGTATTAGACTTTCAGTTAAGACAGATATATTGCCTTGAGCCAGGGAGGGTGTGGAATAAAGTTTCTGAAACTCTATTAAACATAAGTCTGGCTGTGCTTTCATGTCTCTAGGCCAATAGTCATTCAAATTCAAGTTAAAGACTGAATTAAAGATGAGCAACTTGAGATAGAACTGGCAATTCATTCTTTTTGGGTAATTTCTGTAATTAGCAATTACAGTAAAGTACTATCATCTACTTCAATTTCAAAAGATTATGTTGTAGATAACCTAAGTAAAGAAAGGAGAGGTGATACATTTCCTAAATTCTGAATTTCAGGGAATATTGCCAAGGTGATTATGTTTTAGATATTTGGCAGGGGATATCTAGACTAGATCCAAAATGGGAAATCATTTAAGAGAAGCAGATGCTTTATGATTCTCTTGGTGATATGTGTTTTTACTCTTTCTGTTTATAGTTTGAGAAGTAATGTGAGTCAGTAAAATTCACATCAAGGCTATGAGAAACCATAGAAAGATATTTTGAGGAAATAAGAGGCAGAAAAATTGGTCCCAGTTGAATTACTGTGAAACTGATGAAAGAACCATGCTGAGTTGCAATGTTAATTTGACTTAATCCTCCTTTTCTTTTTTAACATCTCTATTGGAGTATAATTACTTTACAATGGTGTGTTAGTTTCTGCTTTATAACAAAGTGAATCAGCTATAAATATACATATATCCCTATATCTCCTCCCTCTTGTGTCTCTCTCCCACCATCACTATCCCACTGCTCTAGGTGATCACAAAGCACTGAGTTGATCTCCCTGTGCTATGTGGCTGCTTTCCACTAGCTATCTATTTTATATTTGGTAGTGTATATATGTCCATGCCACTCTCTCACTTTGGCCCAGCTTACCCTTCCCCCTCCCTATGTACTCAAGTCCATTCTCTATATCTGCGTCTTTTTTCCTGTCCTGCCCCTAGGTTCGTCAGACCCTTTTTTTTTTTTTTTTTTTTTAGATTCCATATATATGTTAGCATACAGTATTTGTTTTTCTCTCTCTGATTTACTTCACTCTGTATGACGGACTCTACATCCATCCACCTCACTACAAATAATTCAATTTTGTTTCTTTTTATGGCGGAGTAATATTCCACTGTATATATGTGCCACATTTTCTTTATACATTCATCTGTTGTTGGACACTTAAGTTGTTTCCATGTCCTCTCTATTTTAAATAGAACTGCAATGAACACTGTGGTACATGACTCTTTTTGAACTATGGTTTTCTCACGGTATATGCCCAGTAGTGGGATTGCTGGGTCGTATGGTAGTTCTATTTTTAGTGTTTTAAGGAACCTCCATACTGTTCTCCATAGTGGCTGTATCACTTTACATTCCCACGAACAATGCAAGAGGGTTCCCTTTTCTCTACACCCTCTCCAGCATTTACTGTTTGTAGATTTTTGATGATAGCCATTCTGACTGGTGTGAGGTGATAGCTCATTGTAGTTTTTTTTTTTTTTTTTTTTTTTTTTTTTTCGGTACATGGGCCTCTCACTGTTGTGGCCTCTCCCGTCACGGAGCACAGGCTCCGGGCGCACAGGCTCAGTGACCATGGCTCATGAGCCCAGCTGCACCGCGGCATGTGGGATCCTCCCGGACCAGGGCACGAACCCATGTCCCCTGCATCGGCAGGCAGACTATCAACCACTGCACCACCAGGGAAACTCACTCATTGTAGTTTTGATTTGCATTTCTCTAATGATTAGTGATTTTGAGCATCCTTTCATGTGTTTGTTTTCAATCTGCCTATCTTCTTTGGAGAAATGTCTATTTAGGTCTTCTGCCCATTTTTCTATTGGGTTGTTTGTTTTTTTGATATTGAGCTGCATGAGCTTCTTGTACATTTTGGAGTTTAATCCTTTGTCAGTTGCTTCATTTGCAAATATTTTCTCCTGTTCTGATGGTTGAATTTGACTTAATTCTAAGGAAACAGGTAGTACTCAAGTTGATTGATTGTTTTTGCTAAGCTAACTGTTCCAAGCTCTGTTGGCACAGACCTGAGATAATTTCAGCATCTATAAACTCCTTCATGTCAGGGATTGGGCTGTTCATCTCTTTTATATTTATCTATAGTCACACAGTAGAATTAGTTAGTATTGGCAGGCTGACAGTAGGAATGCTTATAATTTTCTCATATGATTAATATTGCATTACATTATTTGGAATATTTCCAGTACCTCTAAGATATAATGATTTGAAAATAGAGAGGAATAAATGAAAAGGGTTTAGCACTCAAGCTTATCTATATTAATCAAGAATTCTAAGAATAGAAACCTCATTGAGGAAAAGCAAAATGCTTTTATTTGGGGTTTGTTAGGACTGCAGACTGGAAGAACATATCCAAGAAAACACTTCCGCTGTGTTCCACTGGACTACAAAATGGGGCAAGCTTATAAAGGCAAAAACTGCAAGGTTACACAAATTGTCAACAATTAGGATTGGAGCTGGCAAGAAATAAGGGTGCTTGTTAAGCAAGTATTGGTTGGGGTTCAAAGTGATTACATATTTGTGAAGGGAAGGGGACTTTGAAACTACAAGGTTGTAGCTAGCAACTGCTAGCATATATTGTTTTGAAAACATGGGTGTTGTTGACCTTGAGTTTGATACAGGTCAGAGAGTTCAAGTTCTCAGTGATGCAGAGATGTGTCTGAAACCTTATCCACAATGACCTCTCAGCTCCATTTTAGATGCCTGAACCACTGTTACTTCATTTTAATTCTTTAATGATCTTAAATATGTCATCACCTAAAATATATTAAAATATATGTTGTTATTCAGGCCATAACTCTTATTCTCATTTATTATTAAAGTTAATTGAATATATCTTAATAGTGAGGAAAATTGAAATCCAGTTCAACCCCACAATTTAATTCCTTATGGTAATAAAGTCCATGGTATTCCTTTATGAAGTCACTGGCCATATTTTATCCATATGCATGTAAAGCACACATGAATCAATCAGCTAAGTGTATTGAGTACAAACTTTACGATGGATAGAGTAAGTGATTAAAGAAAGCTCTAATGAAAACTGAAATCTAACTGGAGTACAAAAACTAAATCATGTGACATGATTAGAGAATAAGAAATTACTTAACTTTATGGTATTGACAACTATTAACTCCCTAAGAGTCAAGGATTGTAACTTTCTTTCATTGTTGATGAAAGGATTTCTGCCCTAGAGTTATGGGAATGACCAGACACATGACACCAGAACCTGGACAAACGTACGGACAGCAGTTTATTTGTTACATATATTTACAGTCAAAATGGTGGTTGCACTCAGGATCAGAGTAAATCATCAAGGTTTGTCATAGGTAAGGTTTATAGTATCAAAATGATGAGGTATCCCCTGGTCCCCCTGGAAGATGTGACTGGCTTCTTGAATTCCACAGGCTGGCAAGGACCTGAAACCCACTACTCATGGATAAACAGGAACTGCACTTAGTCCTTTTGATAAGGAGCGTTGTTTGACTGAGAGATCTTATCTGTGGGAGGAGAGTGGGGGAGCACATATTGAGCCTTAATTTTAGGCCTTGCACCACAGTCATTCTCTCAGCTTAAATGAAGAGCTGTCATTGTTGCTTTATTACTTTAGGTCTCTCCAACCTAACAAGGAGATATTTCTCTAATAGTTTTTGCTATTAAAATAGGTTTATGGCTATTCACTGAGGTGGGAGAACATTTGCATATTTTGACTTTCCATGTGTGTTTCTATCAGGAAAATGATTATGTTTGCTTCACCCTAGTTTTTTTTTAATTATTTTGTGGCTATGACCAGAAGTAGTTAATAACCTAGAAACTTGTAGACCTCTTGTTACCATATTGTTTAACTTCCTACTGAATCAGCTGCCATCGCAAAGTTAATTTCAACACCTCGCCAAAATGAGGCTAGCTGGGAATTAACAGAATTCATTCTGAATTCAGATCTACTTTTTATCAAGCTCTGTACCACTGGACAAGGAATTTAGCCTGGACCTCAGACAAAATTAGAATAATACCTATAAAGTTATTTTGAAAATTAAATAATTTAAAATAATCAAAGTATTTAGCCAGGACTTACCATGATGGAATTGCTCACTAAATGTTAATCTTCTCTAGTCACACTCTTCCAATGCTATTTAGAAGATTCTTGCATGAAATCAAACTACCTTTTGCTTTTTGAAATATCTCATCTGCTTTCTCATTAACAATATATATAGGTCCTGCACCAATATTTTATATGATGAGGTTTGTTTTCCCCTAACACACCGTTCCAGAATTGAATGCTCTCTAGTTGTAAATACAGGATATGTTCTCAAACCCTCTGGCACAGAATAAAAGAATAAACATGTGGTTCACATGCAGGAAAACTTGTAACCTTTTTTCCTGATTTGTAAAACTTAGATGTTTTAAGACCCATTACAAAACATATGAGCTTTCTTACCTTCCTTTCAACCATTATACTCTACTATACCAGGATTTTCTTCAGGCTTACTTTCTGTGGCTGTGTTTAGACTTATTTTTTTGACTTTAGGAGATGCTAAAAGTGAAAGTGTGAGATTTTATCTGAGATGCAGTTGTTCTAGACCCAAGTTTAGCTTTTGATTATCCTAGAATATTAAAGATATATTTAAAAAAATAAGATTGTCAGCAATAATCATGACTCTTACAAAAAAGAAGAATGAGACAGTTCTACAAGGCTATAGCTTTATTTCCAATGTGGGTCTTTTTAGGAAAGTTGTAGCTATAAAGGATATAGGTGAAAAAATAGATTACAGAATTTTCAATGAAATAAAACTCAAAATTCCATATGAATTAAATAAAAGATCTTAATAAAATAACGTGTCATATTTTTAAAGTAAGTGTAAAAGTCTTGAATGTCCTTTGTTATTTATATATGATGTTGAAAAACTTATCTTGACTGCTGATGTTTCATCTTTACCACAATACTACTTACGAAAAACTATTATTGCATTCTGTAGTAATGGCCCAAAGCAATATTGTAAATTAGTGATACTGTAGCAATCCCTACTTTTACAGACCATTACTGCATAATTGAATCATTTGTATTACTAGCAATGTGTGACTAGCCTGAATGAAAGCTAAACATTCATGTCATGATTCTACTAACTGCTTACACTATTTTTTGATTCCAAGGTACCAGTTTCGAAATATGTGAGGAAACACTGCATCATCTGATTCTTTTCTTTTTTCCAGAACAATTACAGAAATATTATGTCATTTGAAAATAACATACTAATGCTAATTTTAATTAGTGCCACAAAACTTGAGCATAATCAAGATGTAAGTCATTCATACTTGAATTATATTTTAAAAGATTAATAGAAAGACTGCAAAAAAAGACTGTATTGCCTTATAGAATTTTTTCTTAGATTTTATAAGAGCCAGTAAGCCTAAGTTAGTTTCAAATCTACTGTCAAATCAGTGACAACTGCAAAGAAATCATGTTATATTATTTCTGATCAGAGACATCATGCCCAACATTCTTTACCTTAATTTTTTTTATGAAATTGTTCAACCATAGGGAAAATTACAAAAGATAACATAACAAACACCTATACATCTGCAATTACTTTAAAATATATATTAACATTATTCCATATTTGCTTTAGATTTTTTTGAGATTCATGGAAGCAAACCATCGTAACACATCTAGAGTCCCATATGCCCATCCCTCTCACTTTCTTCTTTCCCCAACCATTTATCTTGAATATGGTGCATATTATTCTAATGCATGCATGGTTATATACTGTATATATTTCTGTGTGTATTATTCATGCTTTTACTATAGGACTGTGGGTGTGCATATGTGTGTGTGTGTGTGTGTGTGATAACAGACACATATTTTATTATTTTAAATGGAAAATAGTGTTTTCCCAACTCATTAAAAACTTAACCAGTTTTCCCCGCCATCATTAAAACACATTTAAATGCCTGTATAACAATCCAGAAAAAATTTACATAATATAAAGCATTCACAACAGAAATTACCTAATTATTTAATGCTTAGTCAACCATTTAGTATGTTTGTGTGCAGTTAATCAACAATAATATGTCCTTTTGCATTGCAACAAACATGATATAACATGTTGAAAGGCTAAGAGTAGTTTCTAAACTAAAACTGGTTTGTAGTGACCACAGATCTTAGAAAAAGTGAAGACTTGGGTTCATAAAGGGCCAAAATATCAGGGAAAGTTTGGGGAAGATAACTGTGATAACACGCAACACATTTAAACCATGTGAGCACAGACATAATGCTATCTGTAGAAGAGTTGCAATACAACTGCCGTACTTCGTATACTCTCAACAGTACCCATGCACAACTTAAATGTTTTCACCAGTACACATGAGATGATATAATATTTTTTTTTAATTTAGATAGTGAATTTGGGAAAATATTACAAGTTGTTATGGTGAATATCTGATAGCAAAAATCTGAAGATAAAAAGATATAGCTGTATGTGTGGAAAGCTATGAACAGTACTGAATATATCTATTTATGCTATCTGCACATATATGTACCTATATAAGTTTTATTAATATAATAAATGCTTTGTGTGTCTTTGTAAAATTTAAATAAATGATATCTTACAGCACACACAATATGGACAAAACTTCAAAAGAGTATGTGAAAAAAGTAAGTCCCAAAGATTTTATACTGAATAGTACCTGTTTTTAAAAACTTAAAATAAAATAAAATTTAACATTAAGGGGTATTATATACATTCAATAAAACTGTATAAGAAGAAAAACAAGGAAATGATAAACATGGATTTCAGGCTTATGGTTACCTTACAATAATTCAGAAGATGCTCTGCGACCATGTATTCAGACAAGGGTTTTCTCAAAGTGTTAGATTTTGTTGTTGGTAGATGGGTACATTGGTACTTATTGCATTATTAAAAGCAAATAAAGAAATGAAAAAAGGATACAATCCATGAACTAGTGATGAGAATGTGTAATGAACCAAAGATTTTGATTCTAATTGTATGCATCTGAGGTAGAAAGAAAGAATAGAAAGGAAGAGACAGGAAGGACACAGTAAAAGAGAGAGAGACAGAGAAAAGAGAGCAAAGAAGAATCTTACCACTGATGACAGTTATCAGGTATGTGGGATGCCAGTTTTGTTTATTCAAATGAACACTTCACTCTTTGCCATGTTTTTGCAATACACCAAGGAGAAATAGACCTGAAGATTTTCATTTGGTTAACAGTGGAACATTGGTTTATTAGATAACTCTTATAATGTCAGAACACAATTGACTTTCCTAGAGCTAATTTTCTATGGATGCAGGAATCATTCAGTTTAAATTGTGAACTTAAAGACACACATACACAAATTTAATTTTTTGTGTGCCTATAGAAACTACTCTATAAAACTATGAATACTGCTGGGATTTTTATGCATTCCAGAAATGAACACATAAAATAATCCACACTAATTATAGTGTAACTCAGGTTGACCAAAGTATACATTATACTATATAATTACTTTTTTTAATTTTCAGAAGAATACACTCTAATGTGATTCTAAGGTTATATGTTAACCATCCAGAAACACAACCCAAGTAGATGCGATTATGATGCATGAAATCCTACACACCATTGTCTTATCACCAACTTCTAACCTAGAGACTATATCCTGAACATGTGTTACTTTCTGTGAAAGAACATAGATCTGGATACCATTTGATATTTTCTTTTGTTGGTTCTTAAATTCAGATTGCGCTGCAGTCTAGTAGGTGTGAGTGGCTCTTACAAAACTTAAATCATGTAAACACTCTCTCTATATCCTCACAGTTCCATCTTCCATTGGTGAAAAAATGAAGAAAGGAATAACATTTGCAAAATCAAAGACAGGTTAAATGAGGTGATCTTTGAAGAGTCAGCCTAAAAAACAAAGTACTACCCAAGAAAAGGCACGCTTTACCATGAAGGTTTTCCTAACCACCCTATGCAGAGTAGATGAGCCTCAGAGTTCTTATACTCACTATGAATACTTCCATTATGGCATTTATCCAGTTATCCTGTTATTTTGTTATCATTCATTTGTGTGTCTGTCTCCTTGTGTACTCTACGTTCTCCTCAAAGGCAAGGGTTATATTTTACTTACATTTACATCAAACTAAATTTCTCTCCTAGTGCTTGGCACATAGCAGGAATTTAAAAGAATGTGTTTTTAATTAATGATTACTAACTTACTATAAATAACTGTATCAAACTTTTCTAATTGTTATACAGCTTGCTTTTTTCACCCATAATTTATTTTTGTACCAATCAAGGTTGAGATAATTAACTCAATTTTTACTGCTGTGTGAATTATTATATTATTATATTTTTAGAATCTATCATATTCAGATGATCCAATTCCCTACTGATCAATATGTATCATTTCCAATTTTTGCCTATTCCAGTGTTTAGCTAAACATAATTGTACACATGTGAAAGTTTCTTTATGTATCAATAATATGCCTAGAAAAAGTTAGCTTTTAAAAACTTTAAGCGGGCTTCCCTGGTGGTGCAGTGGTTAAGAGTCCACCTGCCGATGCAGGGGACATGGGTTCGTGACCCGGTCCGGGAAGATCCCACATGCTGAGGAGTGGCTAGGCCCGTGAGTCATGGCTGCTGAGCCTGTGCATCCGGAGCCTGTAAACTTTAAGCAATAGCTTTGCCAGTTCTTCTTTCAGTATCCTGACCTATCAGTTCCTTGAATTCTTCTTCATCAATGATTTTATATTCTACCCTACTTTGGTCACTCACTCCCACGGTCTCAGTTTCAAGCATCCCTATGTCTGACCAACACCTCCAATATTTTCAGTTCCCTCATGGAAGAATTCCAAATTCAGCAATCCCTTCATCTCTCTAGGAATTATAATTCACTAATCCACCCCCTTTTTATCTTCACTTTCTTCCATACCCTCTTTAAACCAATGATCAGTCACTATATTTACTACTACATTCTTTGTATTCTTCCTTAACTATCTTGCTCCTCCTTTGTTTCTGTATTCTCATGTAGCTAAACCAGACTCCTAACATCCAGCTCTGTCTACCTGATGCTTGCAACCATATAACTGAATATGTCTGTAGAAAAGCACAAAGACATGTTGCTTGGTCTCATTTTATTTTTTTTAATTTTTATTGAGATGTAATTGATGTATAATGTTATATTAGTTTCAGGTGTAGATTTGATATTTGTATACACTGCAAAATAATCACCACAATAAGTCTAGTTATCCTCTATCATCATACAAAGTTACAAAATGTGCAATATAATATTATCAACTGTGATCACCATGCCTATACATTACATCCCCATGACATTTATTTTATGACTGGAAATTTGTACCTCTTGAATTGGTCTCATTTTAAGTTGGAGATCATTAAACTATGGTCCAAAATGAAAAGTAGGACTCATATTTCCCTAAACTATTTATTATCCCTGTTTCTCAGATGAGTTTTTCTTATACTCTCATATTTCCTTGACCTAAAATACCTATTTTTTCATCATTACTCTCTGTGGATGACTTCATTTCCTATTTTACTGAGAAAATGGAAGCAATTAGAAGAGAACTGTCACAAGCTCCCAGCTAAAGCTAAACACTATCTGTATCTGTTCTTTCCTATTGTACTATATTTCCTATTATTTTGTGTTACCCCCTGAACTCATGGCTAAGGTAAATTTTTCTACTTGTGTACTAGATCCCATGCTCTCTCACCCACTGTAGCAGACATGGAGGTGTGCTGCTTGAATCTCCCTTCAAGAAAGAACATGATGTTTAACTGTGAGAAGTGCAGTCAGCTGACAGCCTCCAGGTGTTAACTACTTGAGGATTCACCTCAGGCTTTAAACCAAGTCCGTGGTCTTCCTGGGAAGCCCACAGCTAATGGCTGAGCTAGAGTATAAGAGAGGAGTTGGCCAATTCTGTCCAACGCAGAGGACTCACCTAGCACTCAGTATTTGCTATGGATTTTCCCATTTGACTGGGCAAGCCTTCATCAGATCAGCACAGCAATCTAATCCCTTCCAAGTCTCACATCCTCCTTCCTTTACTTTTATAAGTGTCAGTTCTTCATCATATTCTGAAGGAAGTCCCTGACCAATCCTGTTCCTTCCCCCTTTTTTAACTTTCACAAGCATCACAGCCTCACCCACAACTGCTTCTGTTCCTATATCCAGCTCAATATCTGCTTACTGGAGCACCCAAAAGACACACTTACTCAAATAAATTGCCCCAATAATTCTTCCCTTCATACATGACCATATGTGTCAGTTTGCTCAGAACAGTTCTGGCTTATACCTGCTGTGCAGTTTTAATTAGTTATATCTGCACTTTCACTCACACAAGTGTCTTAGTTTGGTAGATACATTATTTGGCCACCTTACAGAAAATACTTCTTAATCCTTTGGACTTCTTTTCCTTCCTATTTATGCTCATCCCCTTTGTGATGTCATCCATTCTTATGTTTTAATTACCATTTACATGCTGATGACCCCCATATTTAGTTCTTAAAGCAGGACCAATTATATGGACTCCAGACAGATATCTGATATTTCATCATTTTCACTTAGATGTCCAATAAATATCTCAAATTTTTAAAATTGAAATATTGATCCCAAATCCTCTCATTTAATCACACACCACATCTTTGATGTTTACATGATCTACCTTCAAATATATATCCAGAATCTGACCACTTCTCACCATATCTGAATGTAATAAACCGTTAAGACCTCTCATTTTGATTATTGCAAAAGCATCCTACAAAGTCTCTCTGCTCCTTCCTTTTTCTGCTTCTGTTTTCAATGTAGCAGCCAGAGTGACGCTATTAACATAAAGCAGATGATGTAACAAATCAAATGTTCAAAGCCCTCTGATGTTACCAATCTCGATCAGAAAAAAATTTTCTTTACCATGCCATATGTCATGACTCTGTGTCATCTATCCCCCAATTCCTCTTAGTATCCTTCCCCCAACTCACTCTCCTACAGCCTAGTTAATCTAAGGCATTAATTTCTGTCCAGTGAGGATTAGGCAAGACAGGAGTAGAGGTACAAGACATTTATTGGAGGAAGGAGCAGAAGAAGTCAGGAGAGCCATCAGACCATGATGCAGATCTGACACCTGTGAGAGCATGGGTTTGGTACAAACACCCTGGAGGATATAGAGAGTTAGTAGCTGGAGTCATATGACAAGTATAAGCAGCATATTTTCCTGACCACCACAAAGTACTTTGCAGGATCCCATGACATGGTTTTGCATTAACTAACTATTCTTTCTACCTGGAATGATCTTCTCTTCTATATCTACAAAGTTTGCTGCCTCATCTCCTCTAAAACCTTACTCAAATGTCACTTTCTGAACTAGGGTTAACCTGTCTGAATATTTTTATTGAAGTGTAGTTGATTTGTAATATTATATCAGTTTAAGGTGTACAGCACAGTGATTCAGTATTTTTACAGATAATACTCCATTAGAAGTTATATAAGAAAATGTATATAATTCCCTGTGTTATACAATATATGCTTGCTGCTTATCTATTTTATACACAGTAGATTGTATCTCTTATCCCATACCCCTCTGCTGCCCCTCCATCTTTACCTCTCCCCACTGGTAACTACTAATTTGTTTTCTATATCTGTGAGTCTGTTTCTGTTTTGTTATATATATTTGTTGGTATTATTTTTTTAATTCCACATATAGGTGGTATCATATAGTATTTGTCTTTCTCTGTCTGACTTATTTCACTAAGCATAATATTCTCTAAGTCCATCCATGCTGCTGCAAATGGCAGAATTTCATTCTTTTTTTGTAGCTGAGTAATATTCCATTATACATATATAGACATATATATATGTATATATATGCACCACATCTTCTTTATCTGTTCATCTGCTGGTGGACACTTGGGTTGCTTCCATATCTCAGCTATTGTAAATAGTGTTGCTATAAACATTAAAGTGCATGTATCTTTTTAAACCATTTTTTAAATAGAAATATAGTTAATTTACAATGTTGTATTAGTTTCAGGTGTGCAGCAAATTGATTCAGTTATACATATATATATATTTTTTTCAGATTATTTTCCATTATAGGTTACTACAAAATATTGAATATAGTTCCCTGTGCTACACAGTAGGTCCTTGTTGTTTATCTATTTTATATTTAGTAGAGTGTATATGTTAATCCCAAACTCTTAATCCACCCCCTCCCTACTATCCACTTTGGTAACCATAAGTTTGCTTTCTATGTCTGTGAGTCTCCTTCTGATTTGTAAATAAGTTCATTTGTACCATTTTTTTAAGATTCCACATATAAGTGATATCACATAATATTTTTCTTTCTCTTACTTCACTTAATATGATAATCTCTAGGTCCATCCATGTTGTTGCAAATGACATTGTTTCATTCTTTTCTATGGCTGAGTAACATTCCATTGTATATATGCATATATCTTTTTGAATTACTGTTTTCATTTTTTTCCGGATATATACCCTGGAGTGGAATTGCAGGATCATATGGTAGTTCTATTTTTAGTTTTTTTCAGGAACCTCCATAGAGTTTTCATAGTGGCTGCACCAATTTGGATTCCCACCAACAGTGCACAAGACTTCCTATTTCTCTACATCCTTGCCAAATTTTATTATCTGTAGACTTTTTATGATAGCCATTCTGACAGATATGAGGTGATATCTCATTGTTGTTTTGAGTTGAATTTCTCTAATAATTAGTGATGTTGAGCATCTTTTCATGTGCCTGTTAGCCATCTGTATGTCTTCTTTGGAAAAATGTCTATTCAGGTCTTCCACCCACTTTTGATATTTTTTTTAATATTGAGTTGTATGAGCTGTTCAAATATTTTGCATACTAACCCCCATCAGTCACATCATTTGCAAATATTTTCTCCCATTCAGTAGGTTACAATTTTGTTTTGTCAATGGTTTCCTTTTCTGTGCAAAAGCTGAAGTGTAATTAGATCCCATTTTTTTATTTTTGCTTGTATTTCTTTTGCCTTAGGAAACAGATCCCCCCAAAAATATTGCTACAATTTGTGTCAAAGAGTGTTATGCCTATGTTCTCTTCTAGGAGCTTTATGGTTTTAGATCTTACATTTAGGTCATTAATTCCTTTTGTGTTTATTTTTGTATATGCTGTAAGGAAATGTTCTAATCTATTGTTTTACATGTAGCTGTCCAGTTTTATCAGCACCATTTGTTGAAGAGATTCTCTTCTTTATTGTATATTCTTGCCTCCATTGTTGTAGAATAATTGGCCATAGTTATGTGGGTTTAGTTCTGAGTTCTCTATTCTCTTCCATTGATCTATGTGTCTGTTTTTTTTGCCAGTACCATACTGTTTTGATTGCTGAAGCTTTGCAGTATAGCCTGAAGTCTGGGAGGGTGATACCTCTAGCTTTGTTCTTTTTTCTCAAGATTGCTTTGGCAATTTGGGGTCTTTTGCTGTTCCAAGTGAATTGTAGGATTCTTTGTTCTACTTCTGTGAAATATGTCATGTGTATTTTGATAGAGCTTGCATTAAATTTGTAGAATGTTTGGGTAGTATGGACATTTTAACAATATTAATTATTCCAATACAAGAGCACAACTATCTTTCAATCAGTTTGTGTTATCTTCAATTTCTTTCATCAACGTTTTATAGTTTTCAGAGTATAGGGTTTTCACCTCCTTGGTTAAGTTTATTCCTGGGTATTCTTTTCATTTTGATGAAATTTTAAAAGTGATTTTTGTTTTTGCTATCCCTTTCTGATAGTTCATTATTAGTGTACAGAAAAACAACAAATTTCTGTATATTAACCTTGTATGCTGCAACTTGGCAGAATTCATTTATTAGTTCTAATAGTTTTTGGGTGGAGACGTTAGAGTTTTCTATGTAAAGTATCACGTCATCTGGAAAAAAGTGACAGTTTTACTTCTCCCTTCCAAATTAGATGCCTTCTATTTCTTTTTCTTCTCTGATATCTGTGGCTAGGACTACGTTACATAAAAGTGGTGAAAGTGAGTATCCTTTTTTTGTTCCTGAAATTAGAGGAAAGGCTCTCAGCTTTTCACTATTGAGTATGATGTTGGTTGTGTGTTGGTCATAAATGACCTTTATTATGTTGAGATGTATTACCTGTATACCCACTTTGATGACAGTTTTTGTCATAAATAGATGTTGAATTTTGTCAAATGCTTTTTCTTCATCTACTGAGATGATCATGTTATTATCCTTCCTTTGGTTAATGTAGTGTATCACACTAATTGATTTGCAAATGTTGAACCATCCTTGTGTCGCTGGAATAAGTCTAACCCAATCATGGTGTATGACACTTTTTATATATTGTTGGATTCCATTTGCTGATATTATTTTAAGGATTTTTGCATCTATGTTCATCAAAGATATTGGCCTATAATTTTCTTTTTTGTAGTGTCTTTGGTTTTGGTATCAGAGTAATGGTTGCCTCATAGAATGAATTTGGAATTATTCCATCCATCTTCAAATTTTTGGAACAGTTTGAGAAGGATAGGCATTAGTTCTTCTTTATATGCTTGTTAGAATTCCCTTGTGAGCCATCTGGTTCTGCACTTTTGGTTGCTGGGAGTTTTTTTTTTTTTTTTTTTACTAATTCAATTTCACTGCTAGTGATTGGTCTATTCAGATTGTCTGTTTCTTCATGATTCAGTTCTGGCAGGTTGTATACTTCTAGAAATTTGTCCATTTCTTCTAAGTTGTCCAATTTTTGCCATATAACTGCCCTACCCTGTCTAAATTTTAACTTTACCATCACTATTATTATTACCTCCATTGCTAATATAATTCCAGATTCAATTTTTTTCCTTTATTTTCTTCTTTAGCAGTTATTCAGTTCTAATGTACTATATATATTTTATTATTTGCTTTATTTCTTTTCTACCTTTCTCACTAGGTAGAATATAAGCTCCTTGAGGGCTGTGACTTTTTGTCTTTTTCATTCAATGCTGTTTCTCTAGCACTTAGAATATTTCCTTGTACATAGTAGGCATTCAGTAAATATGTATTGAATGAATAACTAAAATCTCTCTGTTTAAAACTGTCAAATGACTTCCCATTACATGTGGAATAATATTCGAATTCTTCACTATAGTCTTCAAGACCTCATATTATCTTTCTCACTTTATGTCTTAGCATTTTTCCCTCAGTTACTGTGCACCAGCCAGATGATCTTCCTTTATTTACACCTCAAATATTCCAATTCTTCCATATTTTACTGCATCTGGCAATACTTTTGCCTCTTCCTGCAATTCTCCCTTCTCACTCTCCAACAACTTCTATTCATGTGACTGATTTGTATTCGAATTTTGGCCTTAATTTAAATGCTACCTCTTCAGAGGGGATTTCAGGACCGCTATCATGTATGTTTTTCTCTCCCTTGTTTTTTTTTATTTAATCATAACACCTTGTTAATTTCCTTCAAAATAAATATCAAAATGTCTAGGTTGTTTTTTTTTATTGTCTTTGCACTTATTTACTTGCATCTTGAATACTTTTCTGTGTGAGAAGAAGTAAGTTCCATGAGGACAGGGAATGATCTTGTCTATCTTGTTACTAAAGTGCATACCTAGAAGTTAGCACAGTGACTGATACCTATTGATAACTCTTTCAGTACAGTTATTTACTAGAAATAGAAGTGCTTAAGAACATGGGGCTTTAGGTCAGACGAGAACAGGTTCTCCTCCCAACCGTATCACTAGCTATATATATGAGGTTAAACAAGTCACTTAACCTCATTTTATAATGATAAATTCACTTTACAGGGCCAGGATGAGGATTAAGAGATAATTATGGAAATCACTTACCCAGAGCCTACCACATGATCTATACTGAACTTGTTAACTGTTATTGTTCATTAATTGTGTTACTATTGTCATCATTATTATTTACCTTCACAATTCAAAGGATTAAATAAAGTCTCCCTTGGTAAGACGGACAAATGTAGGAAAATAAATGCTTCTGTAACTGCAAGAAAATGAAAGAGAGACTCGAAAATTAAGTTATAATTGAAATCATTCTCTCTGTCCCTTTCCTACTTTTACTTTGTATGTACATATTTCATAATATATGCTTATTATGTTAAAAATAATTATTCAGGAAGAGTAAGACGCGGAGATCACCTTCCTCCCCACAGATACACCAGAAATACAGCTACACGTGCAACAACTACTACAGAACACTTACTGAACGCTGGCAGAAGACCCCAGACCTCCCAAAAGGCAAGAAACTCCCCACATACCTGGGTAGGGCAAAGCAGAGAGATTCCCGCACAGAGGAGCGGTGCCGAGCAGCACTCACCAGCCCGAGAGGCTTGTCTGCTCCCCCGCCGGGGCGGGCGGCGCTGGAGCTGAGGCTCGGGCTTCGGTCAGAGCGCAGGGAGAGGACTGGGGCTGGCGGCGAGAGCTCAGCCTGAAGGGGGCTGGTGTGCCGCGGCTGGCCGGGAGGGAGTCCGGGAGAACTCTGGAGCTGCCGAAGAGGCAGGAGACTTTTTCTTCCCTCTTGGTTTCCTGGTGCGCGAGGAGAGGGGATTAAGAGCGCCGTGTAAAGGAGCTCCAGAGACGGGCGCGAGTCGCGGCTGAAAGCGCGGAGCCCAGGGACGGGCGTGGGACGCTGGGGCTGCTGCTGCCACCGCCAAGAAGCCTGTGTGCGAGTGCAGGTCACTGTCCACGCCGCCCTTCCGGGAGCCTGTGCAGCCTGCCACTGCCGGGGTCCCGGGATCCAGGGGCGGCTTCCCTGGGAGAACGCACGGCGCGCCTCGGGCTGGTGCAACGTCACGCTGACCTCTGCCGCTGCAGGCTCACCCCGCACTCCGTGCCCCTCCCTCCCGCCCGACCTGAGTGAGCCAGAGTCCCCGAAGAGGCTGCTCCTTTAACCCTGTCCTGTCTGAGCGAAGAACAGAAGCCCTCCGGCGACCTACACGCAGAGGCGGGGCCAAATCCAAAGCTGAGACCCAGGAGCTGTGAGAACAAAGAAGAGAAAGGGAAACCTCTCCCAGCAGCCTCAGAAGCAGCGGATTAAAGCTCCACAATCAACTTCATGTACCCTGCATCTGTGGAATACATGAATAGACAACAAATCATCCCAAATTGAGGAGCCAAGAGTCAGTGCTGTGCCTCTGAGGTGGGAGAGCCAACTTCAGGACACTGGTCCACAAGAGACCTCCCAGCTCCACATAATATCAAATGGCGAAAATCTTCCAGAGATCTCCATCTCAACACCAGCACCCAGCTTCACTCAACGACCAGCAAGCTACAGTGCTGGACACCCTATGCCAAACAACTAGCAAGACAGGAACACAACGCCACCCATTAGCAGAGAGGCTGCCTCAAATCATAAAAAGTCCGCAAACACCCCAAAACACACCACCAGACGTGGACCTGCCCACCAGAAAGACAAGATCCAGCCTCATCCACCAGAACACAGGCAGTAGTCCCCTCCACCAAGAAGCCTATACAACCCACTAAACCAACCTTAGCCACTGGAGACAGACACCAAAAACAACGGGAACTACGAACCTGCAGCCTGCAAAAAGGAGACCCCAAACACAGTAACATAAGCAAAATGAGAAGACAGAAAAACACACAGCAGGAGAAGGAGCAAGATAAAAACCCACCAGACCTAACAAATGAAGAGGTAATAGGCAGTCTACCTGAAAAAGAATTCAGAATAATGATGGTAAAGATGATCCAAAATCTTGGAAATAGAATAGACAAAATGCAAGAAACAGTTAACAAGGACCTAGAAGAACTAAAGACGAATCAAGCATCGATTAAAAACACAATAAATGAAATAAAAAATACTCTAGATGGGATCAATAGCAGAATAACTGAGGCAGAAGAACGGATAAGTGAGGTGGAAGATAAAATAGTGGAAATAACTGCTGCAGAGCAAAATAAAGAAAAAAGAATGAAAAGAACAGAGGACAGTCTCAGAGACCTCTGGGACAACATTAAACGCACCAACATTCGAATTATAGGGGTTCCAGAAGAAGAAGAGAAAAAGAAAGGGGCTGAGAAAATATTTGAAGAGATTATAGTTGAAAACTTCCCTAATATGGGTAAGGAAATAGTTAATCAAGTCCAGGAGGCACAGAGAGTCCCATACAGAATAAATCCAAGGAGAAATACACCAAGACACATATTAATCAAACTGTCAAAAATTAAACACAAAGAAATCATATTAAAAGCAGCAAGGCAAAAACAACAAATAACACACAAGGGAATCCCCATCAGGATAACAGCTGATCTCTCAGCAGAAACTCTACAAGCCAGAAGGGAGTGGCAGGACATACTTAAAGTGATGAAGGAGAAAAACCTGCAACCAAGATTACTCTACCCAGCAAGGATCTCATTCAGATTTGATGGAGAAATTAAAACCTTTACAGACAAGCAAAAGCTGAGAGAGTTCAGCACCACCAAACCAGCTTTACAACAAATGCTAAAGGAACTTCTCTAGGCAAGAAACACAACAGAAGGAAAAGAACTACAATAACGAACCCAAAACAATTAAGAAAATGGGAATAGGAACATACATATAAATAATTACCTTAAATGTAAATGGACTAAATGCTCCCACCAAAAGACACAGACTGGCTGAATGGATACAAAAACAAGACCCATATATATGCTGTCTACAAGAGACCCACTTCAGACCTAGAGACACATACAGACTGAAAGTAAGGGGATGGAAAAAGATATTCCATGCAAATGGAAACCAAAAGAAAGCTGGAGTAGCAATTCTCATATCAGACAAAATAGACTTTAAAATAAAGACTACTAGAAGAGACAAAGAAGGACACTACATAATGATCAAGGGATCAATCCAAGAAGAAGATATAACAATTGTAAATATTTATGCACCAAACATAGGAGCACCTCAATACATAAGGGAAATATTAACAGCCATAAAAGGAGAAATCGACAGTAACGCAATCATAGTAGGGGACTTTAACACCCCACTTTCACCAATGGACAGGTCATCCAAAATGAAAATAAATAAGGAAACACAAGCTTTAAATGATACATTAAACAAGATGGACTTAATTGATATTTATAGGACATTCCATCCAAAAACAACAGAATACACATTTTTCTCAAGTGCTCATGGAACATTCTCCAGGATAGATCATATCTTGGGTCACAAATCAAGCCTTGGTAAATTTAAGAAAATTGAAATTGTATCAAGTATCTTTTCCGACCACAATGCTATGAGACTAGATATCAATTACAGGAAAAGAGCTGTAAAACATACAAACACATGGAGGCTAAACAATACACTACTTAATAACGAAGTGATCACTGAAGAAATCAAAGAGGAAATTAAAAAATACCTAGAAACAAATGACAATGGAGACACGACGACCCAAAACCTATGGGATGCAGCAAAAGCAGTTCTAAGAGGGAAGTTTATGGCAATACAATCCCACCTTAAGAAACAGGAAATATCTCGAATAAACAACCTAACCTTGCACCTAAAGCAATTAGAGAAAGAAGAACAAAAACATCCCAAAGTGAGCAGAAGGAAAGAAATCATAAAAATCAGATCAGAAATAAATGAAAAAGAAATGAAGGAAACGATAGCAAAGATCAATAAAACTAAAAGCTGGTTCTTTGAGAAGATAAACAAAATTGATAAACCATTAGCCAGACTCATCAAGAAAAAAAGGGAGAAGACTCAAATCAATAGAATTAGAAATGAAAAAGGAGAAGTAACAACTGACACTGCAGAAATACAAAAGATCATGAGAGATTACTATAAGCAACTCTATGCCAATAAAATGGACAACCTGGAAGAAATGGACAAATTCTTAGAAATGCACAACCTGCCAAGACTGAATCAGGAAGAAATAGAAAATATGAACAGACCAATCACAAGCACTGAAATTGAAACTGTTATAAAAAATCTTCCAACAAACAAAAGCCCAGGACCAGATGGCTTCACAGGGGAATTCTATCAAGCATTTAGAGAAGAGCTAACACCTATCCTTCTGAAACTCTTCCAAAATATAGCAGAGGGAGGAACACTCCCAAACTCATTCTACGAGGCCACCATCACCTTGATACCAAAACCAGACAAGGATGTCACAAAGAAAGAAAACTACAGGCCAATATCACTGATGAACATAGATGCAAAAATCCTCAACAAAATACTAGCAAACAGAATCCAACAGCACATTAAAAGGATCATACACCATGATCAAGTGGGGTTTATTCCAGGAATGCAAGGATTCTTCAATATACGCAAATCAATCAATGTGATACACCATATTAACAAACTGAAGGAGAAAAACCATATGATCATCTCAATAGATGCAGAGAAAGCTTTTGACAAAATTCAACACCCATTTATGATAAAAACCCTGCAGAAAGTAGGCATAGAGGGAACTTTCCTCAACATAATAAAGGCCATATATGACAAACCCACAGCCAGCATCGTCCTCAATGGTGAAAAACTGAAACCATTTCCACTAAGATCAGGAACAAGACAAGGTTGCCCACTCTCACCACTCTTATTCAACATAGTTTTGGAAGTTTTAGCCACAGCAATCAGAGAAGAAAAGGAAATAAAAGGAATCCAAATGGGAAAAGAAGAAGTAAAGCTGTCACTGTTTGCAGATGACATGATACTATACATAGAGAATCCTAAAGATGCTACCAGAAAACTACTAGAGCTAATCAATGAATTTGGTAAAGTTGCAGGATACAAAATTAATGCACAGAAATCTCTGGCATTCCTATGTACTAATGATGAAAAATCTGAAAGTGAAATCAAGGAAACACTCCCATTTACCATTGCAACAAAAAGAATAAAATATCTAGGAATAAACCTACCTAAGGAGACAAAAGACCTGTATGCAGAAAATTATAAGACACTGATGAAAGAAATTAAAGAGGATACAAATAGATGGAGAGATGTACCATGTTCTTGGATAGGAAGAATCAACATTGTGAAAATGACTCTACTACCCAAAGCAATCTACAGATTCAATGCAATCCCTATCAAACTACCAATGGCATTTTTCACAGAACTAGAACAAAAAATTTCACAATTTGTATGGAAACACAAAAGACCCCGAATAGCCAAAGCAATCTTGAGAACGAAAAATGGAGCTGGAGGAATCAGGCTCCCTGACTTCAGACTATACTACAAAGCTACAGTAATCAAGACAGTATGGTACTGGCACAAAAACAGAAAGATAGATCAATGGAACAGGATAGAAAGCCCAGAGATAAACCCACGGACATATGGTCACCTTATCTTTGATAAAGGAGGCAGGAATGTACAGTGGAGAAAGGACAGTCTCTTCAATAAGTGGTGCTGGGAAAACTGGACAGGGACATGTAAAAGTATGAGATTAGATCACTCCCTAACACCATACACAAAAATTAGCTCAAAATGGATTAAAGACCTAAATGTAAGGCCAGACACTATCAAACTCCTAGAGGAAAACATAGGCAGAACACTCTATGACACAAATCACAGCAAGATCCTTTTTGACCCACCTCCTAGAGAAATGGAAATAAAGACAAAAATAAACACATGGGACCTAATGAAACTTCAAAGCTTTTGCACAGCAAAGGAAACCATAAACAAGACCAAAAGACAACCCTCAGAATGGGAGAAAATATTTGCAAATGAAGCAACTGACAAAGGATTAATCTCCAAAATTTATAAGCAGCTCATGCAGCTCAATAGCAAAAAAACAAACAACCCAATTCAAAAATGGGCAGAAGACCTAAATAGACATTTCTCCACAGAAGATATACAGACAGCCAACAAACACATGAAAGGATGCTCAACATCTTTACTCATTAGAGAAATGCAAATCAAAACTTCAATGAGATATCATCTCACACCAGTCAGAATGGCCATCATCAAAAAATCTAGAAACAATAAATGCTGGAGAGGGTGTGGAAAAAAGGGAACACTCTTGCACTGCTGGTGGGAATGTGAATTGGTACAGCCACTATGGAGAACGGTATGGAGGTTCCTTAAAAAACTACAAATAGAACTACCATATGACCCAGCAATCCCACTACTGGGCATATACCCTGAGAAAACCATAATTCAAAAAGAGACATGTACCAAAATGTTCATAGCAGCCCTATTTACAATAGCCCGGAGATGGAAACAACCTAAGTGTCCATCATCGGATGAATGGGTAAAGAAGATGTGGCACATTTATACAATGGAATATTACTCAGCCATAAAAAGAAATGAAATTGAGCTATTTGTAATGAGGTGGATGGACCTAGAGTCTGTCATACAGAGTGAAGTAAGCCAGAAAGAGAAAGACAAATACTGTATGCTGACACATATATATGGAATTTAAGAAAAAAATGTCATCAAGAACATAGGGGTAAGACAGGAATAAAGACACAGACCTACTAGAGCATGGACTTGAGGATATGGGGAGGGGGAAGGGTAAGCTGTGACAAAGTGAAAGAGCGGCATGGACATATATACACTACCAAATGTAAGGTAGATAGCTAGTGGGAAGCAGCCGCATAGCACAGGGAGATCAGCTCGGTTCTTTGTGACCGCCTGGAGGGGTGGGATAGGGAGGGTGGGAGGGAGACGCAAAAGGGAGGGGATATGGGAACGTATGTATATGTATAACTGATTAAATTTGTAAAATAAAAAAAATAAATAAATTAAAAAAAAAAAGAATAATAATATAGCTCACATCCCTAACTGATAAGAATATGTGGGGGAATACATGAATTACTGTACATATAAAGTACTCTAGACTGGTGCCCGACATGGAGGAATGCGAAATGCGGATTTGTCTTACTGATTGGCTGTTACTACATTGCCTGCCACGCCCTGCAGAGGGTTGGGGGAAAGCACAGAAACCTGAACTGAGGGAAAAATAAATGATCTGATTATGTGCACTGCAAAATAATTCACTCCCGGGTTTCTTCACAAGCCAGGCCATTTAGTTTGACAAACCGATTTGAGTATGAAGGCAGAGCAAGCAACATCCTCAAAAGCCTTCAAGTCCAGTTCCCCTGGACACTCATCCCCTGAGCAGAGAAGGCTTAGCCTCCACAGGAAGCCAGAGGAAAAGCCCCCTCAGCTCGACCCCCTCCAGCAGCTCCGGTGGATGGCTGGCCCTCCGGGCCATCTGCTTCTCTAGCCCTTTATCACCCATCAACCTCTGCAGAGCCTTCCCAGGCTGGAAACATCATGTTCATTTCACAAGCTACCAGGGATGGAAGATTCCCACTCCTGTCTTGGTCTTCGCTCCCTGGGGTCACTCCTGGGAGAGCCTAAAAAAAAAATAATAATAATTATTCATTAATCAACATCATCCATAATTTTGTTGAGGATTCTCAATTTTTTAATAGTTTCTGAAAATTTAAGAATATCAGTTTTAGCAAAACACAAGAAAATATATAAAAATAGATCTCTCCTGTGGAAGTGTATTTGACATTAAAGTCATTCATGGTTTGGAGAAAGCAATGGTTAACATGTAATATTCACTTTAGTATCTGTTCATTCCATACTTAGCCTTAAAAAAAAATCTGTCCCCTCACAGCTTCTTCACAATTTGTCATCACTGGGCTTGCTACAGCCATCACATGCTTGTATTCATCCACTTTACCTTGTCAAGATTTATGGACACATTAAAAGACTCATTCAAATTCCTGTAAACCATATTTTAGAAATTGTTGTTAAATGTAAACAACTTTAACAGGATACATTCATTTTCATTAAAATGAAATATGATTTCAGAGAAACTGATACTACCATTTCTTTATTGTCTCAAAATAAACCAAAATACTAAACAGCACAAAATGAATAAAATATTCCTTAGCTATAGAGTAGACATTGGAGAATGAATATTAATGCTTAATTGTAGTAGTCCTTTTTGGATAATATTTGCTAATATTGGATCTTTTCCTTGGGTTTTGTTTCACATAAGGAGTTCCCCAGAAGAACTTCACCTGGACTATTTATTATAGTTTCTATATTTCATTTTATATTAACAGAAATATTTTTGTTTATTTATTTGTGAAAACATAACGTTAATACAAATTGTTTTGCCTGTCACACAACAGGTGCTCTAGTTCTTCAAGAGTATCTATTAAATGACAAATTAAGTAATAATACATATAAATATAAAAATTAAATATAACCCCAAAATAGAAATGAAAATAATAAAATGAAAATAAACAATCCCCCAAATCCAAGAGAAAACCAATCAAAGGTATATATATCTTAGGTTGTTTTCCACACATATGTGATATAAATAAATACACATATGCACTATGTATATTCTCTTCTATAACCTAGTTTTGCTTAACATGACTTTAAATTTATGTGGCTTTTTAAAAATATTAACACAGTGATAGTCACCTAATTTTTTCCATTAAAAGGATGTAACATGAATTAATCATTATAATATTATTGGGCATAATCTCATTCTAAAGGTGGTAGTTGCTACTCAATTCCACATATTAATGCCATGCAGAAATGCTGGCTCAATATTAAGGGGTCTTCTGATGTTTTGAGAGAAACCAGATATCTGTTTTGTTTTGTTTTCTCTTATTGTCATAACAGCCTATCCCCATTTCATGGGATAATACATTCTCATCCCTCTAAGGAGAATACATTACTTTTTATTGAAATATATTTGACATATAATATTGTATAAATTTAATATGTACATGTTAATTTGATACATTCATATATTGTACTATGATTGCCATTGTAGTGATAATTAGTATAGATAAAACAGTGCATTTTATGCTAGTAGCAAAGCTACTAGCATCTTTGTTCATCTATAAAGGCTCCACCCTTTTACTCCTCCCCTTTTATATTTTTGATATCACAATTTACTTCTTTTTATTCTGTGTATTTGTTTAAAATTATAGTAGCTATATTTATTTTTAATACTCATTTTCTTTAAACTTTATGCTATAGTTAAGTGGTTAACACATCCTCCTAATACAGAGTTACAATTTTCAAATTCTGACTTTATTTTTCACCTTTACCTGTGTTGTGTACTTTCATGTTTTCATGTTGCTGATAAGCATCTTTTCATTTCTGCTTGAAGAACTCCTTTCAGCATTTCTTGTAAGACACATCCAGTAGTGGTGAACACTCTCAGCTTTTGTTTGTCTGAAGGATAGCTTTACCACATAAAGTATTCTTGCCTGGAAATTGTTATCTTTCCACACTTTTTATATATCATCCTGCCCTCCAGGGCTGTAGAGTTTCTACTGAGAAATCCACTAATAGCCTAATGGAGGTTCCTTTGTAGGCTACTTTCTTTTCTCCTGTGGCTGCCTTTAAGATTCTTTATTTATCATTAATTTTTGACAGTTTCATTATAATGTGTCTCGGAGAAGGACTCTTTGCATTGAGATAATAGAGTGTTCTATTAGGTTCATGGACTTGTATGTTTTATGTCTAAGTCATTCCCCAAGTTTGGGAAGTTCTAAGCTATTATTTCTTTAAATACAACCTCTGCCACCTTCTCCCTCTCTTCTCCTTCTGGAATACCAATTATTGTAATATTTTCCTTTACGATTGATTCCAATAGCTCTCCTATGGTTTCTTCACTTTTAAAATCTTAGTTCTCTCTTGTCTTCTAACTGAATTATTTCTGTATTCCTATCCTCCATGTTATGTATTCTTTCTTCCAACTTCTTTACCCAGTTACTGATGCTCTCTATTTCATTCTTTGTTTCATTCATTAAATTCTTCAGCTACAGAATTTTGTTTGGTTCTTTTTTATAATTTCAACCTCTTTGTAAAGAACTTCCTCTGTTCATTAATTTTATTCCTGATCTTGTTTAATTGTGTGTCTGAGTCTTCTTGCAGGTCATTGGGGAATGATCATTTTTTTTATGTGATACCATATTTCCTTGATTTTTCATAGTGTTTGTAGGTATGTACTTCTGCTTTCACATTTGAAGTTGCAGATATTCCTTATTTAAGGTTTTATGTCTTATTTGGTTCTTAAATTCAATAGACTGGCTATTAGAAACCTTTCCAGAAAGTGGCATTATAGCTGAAGTTTGTGGTTTCTCACTTGCCCACTGACCTTGGCTTATTATCCAAGTACCCTCTGGACCTACCTAAGATGGCTCTCCCAGATGCACTCCAGAGAAAGCACAAGTAGCTGGCAGCAGTGTGGGAGGAGGTGTGGGTTTCACACTTGGAGTTCTGGGGTGCCTATGGACCTGGTGGGCAAATCCTCCAGTGGGGTACTCCTGGAGGTTTATGGGTGGACTTCCTCATGAAGTCCAGAAGTAGACAGCAAGAAATGCATTCTGTGAATGCCCTTTGATATTCTTACCTGTTTCCTTCTCTTTCATCTCCCTCCTTCCAGTCATGGAAGTCCCTCCTCAGAAATACAGATAGTGCTGGGGAGAAATGAATTTCTCTAGTTGCAACCCACATAACTAAGATAGTCAGGTGGTCAGTTACCATTTTTGCTTTCCCCCTTCTCCATGGAAGAGGTCACTGCTTTTCGCCTCGTCTGCCAGAGAAGTTTTTGCTGCTGCCATCAAAAGCTTAGCTCCTTGCGGTATCACCCTGGGAAAGGGGACAGCCCTGGTGAATCCCTTCTTTTCCTTTATGCCCAGACTCATCTCTATCCTGCTCTGATTACATGCTGAAATCCCCCCTCAGGTAGGCTGGACCTCTACAAATTCTCTCTTGTCCATGGGTAACTGCTCAGTTTTGCACTTTTCAGGTTTCCTCCAACCTCCATTCTGGTGAGTGGGGGTGAGGCACATTCATCAGCTCCTGCGGATCCACATCCCTCACCAAGTTTTATTTTTTGTTTATTTTCTAATGCACAGGTGGGCTAGAAACCTCCCAGGTCCCTTGGAGTAAGGTGCAGATGCACTTTTGTTCAGTTATGGAAGTCTAATAAGTTGTTCCAAAATAGGGTGGGAGCCAAAAAAGGAATGACTTATGCTGCCATGATGCTGACACCACTCTCTGATATAACATTACTTTTAATAAGTTCTCTTTTTAATTGCATATTTAATTTTTGTTTAAAATGTTTGCTTGGCCAAAAAGTTTATTTGGTTTTAAATAAAAATAAAAGACATATTTTTCATTTTCACCAAGAACTTTATTGAACAACGTATTCAGTAACCAAAGGAACTTTTTGGCCAAGCCAATACTTATGTGAACAAAAACTAATATGTTTAAGTGTTGCTTTTTCTGGGATCTCTGTTAGAACTGAACTTAATTCTAACTGATTCAGGTACATATTACCAGATGGTAATCACGAAAATTTGTACCAATTTATTTGCCCAGAAACATTGTTTGTGTCCATTTCCCTACATCTCAAATCAACACTGGACACTGCTAATATTTTTTATCTTTGCAAACATGATATTATTTTATATTACATTTCATTCATAGGAAATAAGAAATATTTACAGGAATATTTTCTCTTTCACATTTCCTTTTTATAACCTTACCATTTTTGTATTTTGGTGTTTGCCATTTTCTATGGATTTTATGGTATTTTTGTATTGAGGCTACTAAATTTTAGCTACAAGTGTATGTTGCAAATGTACTTTCCTAATTTACTACAGTTGACCCTTGAACAGCATAGGTTTGAACTGAGTAGGTCCAATTATATGTGGATTTTTTTCAATTAATATGTACTAAGTACTACACAGTCCACGGTTGGTTGTATCTGCAGATGGGGAACTGTAAATATGGAACTACAGATACGGAGGGTGGACTATAAAGTTATATGCAGATTTTTGATGGTGCGAGGGTCAGTACCCCTAACCCCCTGTGTTGTTCAAGGGTTAGCTGTATTTGTTAGTTATTATAAAATATATGTTTTTATAAAGGAATTGTGAATTTTTTATGTAGTCAAGACAAATTCTTGATGAGCCACTGCAACCTCATTTTCTTCCAAATAAGGAGTTTTCAAGATATTTATCCCCCATGTGGGAACAAAGCAAGAGTATGCAGCCCAAGGAAGCAGGAAAAATGTCATGGTTAGCTGTTGACACTCACAAAGAATGTTGAAGAACCATACACCAAATGTTAGTTGCTGGTACTTACCTAGCCAAATGCATTTCTCACTGTTCCAGATGGACACTACAGTAAAAGAACAGCTTTCACAAAGCAGCAAAGGGGGAATACAAAAACAAAAATAAAAAAGAATGAGCACACCATCAAGAATCTCTCAAGACTACAGAAAAGCTGACACCATGAAAGTGAAGCAGGGAAGAGAGGCAGCATCCTATGGTAGCTAAGAACAAGAACTCTGGGAGCCAGACTACCTGGATTCAAATCCTGGCTCTGGAACTTGCTGTGTGACCTTGTGTAAATTTCACATCATCCTTGTCCCAGTATCCTCATTTATAAAATGGGATTAATAATAATAACTACCTGTTAAGGTGGCTATGAGGAATACATATATGCATGCATATATATTACATATATCTTGTGATTATTAGTCAGTATGTATAAAACACTTAGAATAGCACTTAACATGTAATGATTCTTAAATAAAAATACATAAGCCTAAGAACTAAAGAGTAACAACAGAAGAAACATAAATAACAATAAATGAATGTTATAAAAATAAATGTAATAACCTTAGAGAGATGAGAGTATATCTGTCACATCAAGCAGGGACAGGCTGTAATGAATATGAATATATATATATATATATATATATATATATATATATATATATATATACACACATATTCTTGGAAATGAATTCCCATTGACACTTGTTGTGGTCCCTTAATCACTTCTAGAGAAATCTAGATCTCTAGGTAACAGATTTGAAAGCTCTAGGTTTAGAATAAATCCCAGAGTGCTTCTAGTTTTATGCTGGTAAAGATATGTATTTTTTCCTCTTCTACACAACCAACTTTGCTGTTATTTTCTGCCCCTATGCAAATATATGTAGATTTCCCTAGTCTCTCTCTTAATCTGCTCTACCTCCAAATCTTGTTTGGATAGATTAGTAAATTTCTTCCCCAGCTCAGAGATGCTCATACCACTTTTAAGATGATGAGTCAGAGAAAAATAACAAAATAATTACATACTTTCTACTCCACTTCTTTTGCTGCTGAATCTCAGGTTGTTTTCATCTGCAGCAGTGAAAAGGGCTATATGTGTCACTGTTTCCATGTCTCTCAAGAGCCCAGCTATCCTTCTAGATCTCCATCCAAGTTAAGGGAAATTACTGGGTTAGCAGGTTTTGCCTAAATATTTTCCATTTACTTCTAAAAATTTTGTACTACTCTCTTGATGAAGTTGAATATTGGTTCTCTTTGCTCTCAATATTTTTTTTCCAAATTATACTATATATGACAAAAATTACTCAATGCCATGGTGAAAATGTTTTCATCATTCTCTAGCTATAGTATGAAAGGAGATAATTTCCTTTGTTTCCCTTTCTTTGTATCTATCAGTACTTGAGATATTTTGAGAGTTGCAAACCAGCTTTCTCATAGCTATCTTTCTAAGATATTCCATTTGACAGACTCACATGATGAACTATTGTAATGCATTTCCTAATAGTCAGCTACTTTTGCATTTTCTTAATAAATAAAAATTTTCAGGATAAATCATTATTCATTAGAATGTTAGGCTTGATTTTCTGGTAATAATTTCACATTTTGTAAATGCATTCAGTAATATAAAATCCCAATATGCCCTACACCTCACTCTAAAACACATTTTGTATATCACAATATAATGGTCTAATCATTCAGTGAGAATTCTAATTCTCAAAAATGTAAAACAAAATAGAACTTGTGTATTAATTTTTTATCCTGCAACTTTACCAAATTCATTAATGAGCTCTAGTAGTTTTCTGGTAGCGTCTTTAGGATTCTGTATGTATAGTATCATGTCATCTGCAAACACTGACAGTTACTTATTTTCCAATTTGGATTCCTCTTATTTCTTTTTCTTCACTGATTGCTGTGGCTACGTCTTCTAAAACTATGTTGAATAAAATTGGTGAGAGTGGACATCTTTGTCTTGTCCCTGATCTTAGAGGAAACACTTTCAGTTTTTCACCATTGAGTAAGATGTTAGCTGTGGGTTTGTCATATATGGCCTTTATTGTGTTGAGGTATGTTCCCTCTATGCTCACTTTTGGAGAGTGTTTATCATAAATGCATGTTGAGTTTTATCAAAAGATTTTCCTGCATCTATTGAGATGGTCACATGGTTTTATTCTTCAAGTTTTTAATGTGGTGTATCACACTGATTAATTTGAGGATATTGAAAAATCCTAGCATCCCTGGGATAAATCCTGCTTGATTATGATGTATGATCCTTTTAATGCATTGTTGGATTCAGTTTGCTAGTATTTTATTGAGGATTTTTACATCTATGTTCATCAATGATATTGACCTGTAATTTTCTTTTTTTTGTGGTATCTTTGTCTGGTTTTGGTATCAGGATGATGGTGGCCTCATAAAAGGAGTTTGGAAGGCTTCCTTCCTCTGCTATTTTTTGGAATAGTTTCAGAAGGATTGGTGTTACCTCTTTTGTAAATGTTTGATAGAATTTGCCTGTGAGGCTATCTACTCCTGAACTTTTGTTTGTTGGAAGTTTTTTTAATAACAGATTCAATTTCAGTACCTGTAATTGGTCTGTTCATATTTTCTATTTCTTCCTTGTTCAGTCTTGGGAGATTGTACCTTTCTAAGAATTTTTCCATTTGTTACAGGTTGTCCATTTGATTGGCATATAGTTGCTTGTAGTAGTCTCTTATGGTCCTTTGTATTTCTGTGGTGTTGTATGTAACTTCACCCTTTTAGTTTTTAATGTTAATAATTTGGGCCATCTCCCTTTTTTTCTTGATGAGTCTGGCTAAAGGATAGTACATTAAATAAAATACACCAATTATAATACATAAGTCATACTTACATTTGTTGTGAGTGAATGAAAGAAGAATTAAGAAGAAGAAGACGAAGAAGATGAAGAAGAAGAAGAAGAAGAAGAAGAAGAAGAAGAAGAAGAAGAAGAAGAAGAAGAAGAAGAAGAAGAAGAAGAAGAAGAAGAAGAAGAAGGAGGAGGAGGAGGAGGAGGAGGAGGAGGAGGAGGAGAAGGAGAAGACGAAGAAGAAGAAGATGAAGATGAAGAAGAAGAAGAAGAAGAAGAAGAAGAAAAGAAGGAGAAAGAAGAAGACAAAGATGAAGAAGAAGAAGAAGGAGAAAGAAGAAGAAGAAGAAGAAGAAGAAGAAGAAGAAGAAGAAGAAGAAGAAGAAGAAGAAGAAGAAGAAGAAGAAGAAGAAGAAGAAGAAGAAGAAGAAGAAGAAGAAGAAGAAGAAGAAGAAGAAGAAGAAGAAGAAGAAGAAGAAGAAGAAGAAGAAGAAGAAGAAGAAGAAGAAGAAGAAGAAGAAGAAGAAGAAGAAGAAGAAGAAGAAGAAGAAGAAGAAGAAGAAGAAGAAGAAGAAGAAGAAGAAGAAGAAGAAGAAGAAGAAGAAGAAGAAGAAGAAGAAGAAGAAGAAGAAGAAGAAGAAGAAGAAGAGGAAGGGCAGGAGGAGGGGTAGCTCGAGGAAGGAGGTATACAACCTTTACTGAACACCTACAAGTGCCAAGAATGGTGCTAAAGGATTGATATGCATTAGTACATTTAATCCTCACAGCAACCATATTTGGAAGTAAATACTATTCCTTTTTTAATATATGAGAAAACTGTGGCACTGAAGTTCAAATTATTTCCCCAAGGTCATTTAGGTAGTAAGGGGTAAGCTAGAAAATGTTCTTCGAAGAAGAAAAAAATTCAAGTTAAAAAATGGGTACCATCTCATAGTGAGAACTACTGCTGCCATTTAGATTATTTTATTCTTAATATGATGTATCTGTTTATGATTTGCATCAAGGAATTATATTAATAGTGGGGAAGGGAGGGGAATGTGATGAGCCTCATGATGGTGCACTAGACAGTTTTAGGCATTTAACACAAAATCTTAAGGTCTCAATGTCCTACAACAAACACATTTTATTTTCATGCCCATGGGCTTGGCCAGTCCAGGCTGGACTCCAAGCTTATGGCTGGGTTTAGGTTGGCTCAAAGCAGATTAAAACTCTCTTCTTCTTCATGCCTTTGACCCAAGAAACTCACATGGTGCAGCCTAACATCAGTGGGATGGGAAAATATAATACACATACTTTAATATAATGTACTGGTTGCTATGAGTATTAAATCACATGGCAAAGGCCATAGATGTATAATTTCATAACAGGGAGGGACTGAATTATTAGAAGTAACAATCCAATCTACCACAGTTATGCTGCACATTCATCAGTGATTTTCAGTTTTGTTGTATATTGTGTTTTTTTAGTATATAGATTTTTTTTGAATTTCAGGGTTAGAATTCTATTATATTCAAAGCATAAACAAGAAGCATTCCTTTTCCTGTACTGTGAAGATGTTTCAGTAACATAAGATTGATCTATTCCTTTAATATTTGAAAGAACTTAGGTGTAAAACTGTCTTAGCTGAATGCCTTTATTGGAAATTGTTATTAGATAAAAATTATTTTTTCCTTAAGTAAATTCATTAAGACTTTTTTTTGTTTGTGGTATGCAGGCCTCTCACTTTTGTGGCCTCTCCCGTTGCAGAGCACAGGTTCCGGATGCGCAGGCTCAGCAGCCATGGCTCACGGGCCTAGCTGCTCTGTGGCATGTGGTATCCTCCCAGACTGGGGCATGAACCCGTGTCCCCTGCATCAGCAGGTGGACTCTCAACAACTGTGCTACGAGGGAAGCCCAGGACTTTTAATTTTTGAGCCTTGGTAATTTATAAAGTCATAAAATATCATATAGTTCATGTACATGTTCAAAAGTTATCATATAACTGTATACCACAATATATATATGTATATATAAAAGTATGTATATATCTTCCTAACCTTGATTATACTAGTCTTTTAAAATTATTCACTTCCTGAATATTATTTACAATTATATTCGTAAACTATGAATATATTTCCCTTTACTTTATTGATTACTTAATCTTAATTATCTTAAATTTATATTATGGTTTATTTTCAAAGTAGAAATTTCCTCTCTTTTATTTAATTTGCTGTTATTCAATGAGCTAAAATGTAAGGGAATATTTTGATACATATTGATATTGTTGCTATATATTTAAAATAATATTTCATGGATTGGTTTATATTCCCAATTCTTCATTCTGCTATAATAGGATTACAAATCCATACTCTTTGCCATTAAATGTTTTCTTGCCTTTCTCTGTGAATAACACGTGCTTCCCCATTCCACTGATATTGTCTCAGTCACAAGACTTCCTATAACCAATGGAATAATAGTAGGTATGACATGAGCAGAGGCTTTAAATGTACTGACCTGATTTGCTTGGCCATCTTGCACTGCAGATATCCCATCAGAAAGGTGTATTACAATTAACCCCTTATCCCAGAATAATGAAGACATTTGGAGAAAACCCAAACCTAATGTGAAGCTTGGGACCAGCTGCTATCATACAAACTTTATTCATTATTAAATATTTGTTTTATAAATTGCTGATTTTTGAGGTAGTTTGTTACACAGCAAAAACTATTTACACAATACTATGTCTTTGATTTCTTTTTCATCCCAAGAACTATTTATGAGAATTATTTCTTTACTTTTAGATCACTGAATTTTTAATTTTACTTTGTTTATTTTATCTCTTTTCAATAAGGATCTGAATAATTCTTGTATTTTTTAATGTACTGATATATTTCTGTCATTATATAATCAGTTTGTAAATCTTTCATAAATGCTAACAAAAATAATATTTTAGTCAACAGAGAATATTTTATATACTTTATCACATTATTCAAATAGTCTAAAGTGTCACTTATTTCACCACATGTTTTAAAGATTTAGGATGTTGATCAAAAGTCTTTTTCTACTATTGTTTTTCTGTCAACTACCCTTATATTTCACAGAGATTTTTGCCTATACAGTTCATGATGGTTATATGACATTTTGATGTAACAGTTTTGACACAGGTATTTTGCAGTAGCTGTTTTGATTTTGCCTTTTGACATCAAGAATTTTTTACCATGGTCCTTTAGACATAGGAACATTTTGACACAGTCCATATAAACAAACAATTTACCTTTCAACTTTTCTTATTATAAAATAATGTATCAAACACACTTTCTTAAGGATCACCTCAGACATGACTGTCTCCTTCACTGAGTGTCAAGAATGGGATTTGGCCCAAGAATCAAGCAAGGTTTAGATACATGACTAAGTAGAGGATGGGTTTAAGGTGTGGGTTTCCTGTTGCTTATATTACCTAAACATACCTAATGCAATTTTACATCTTTTCTTGGACAATTTGAGATTTAAGAGTGTCCTACATTGTTTTTCATTGTGAATTAAAACATAATTTCTTTATTTTAGTGATATTTTGGCCTTGAATTCTACTTTCTGATACTGACAGCCTGTTTTCTTTTAGTTTGTGTTTATCTGGTATGTACTGTCCAAGGTCTTACTTTTAACTGCATTTTGTCCTATATGGTCTCATAAACAACATGTAACTGATTTGTTTCCTTTGATACTAGAATGACTGTTTTCTTTTAACTGGACTTTTAAAATAATTTACATTTATTTTCATAATTGATGTCTTTGGTTTTATGTTTACAACATGAATGACATTCTACATGTGTATATTTTCTTACAGCTTCAGTTTTTTGTTTTATTATCTTTCTTTAATTTTTAATGATTGGATGGTATATCAGTCAGGATAAGCTAGATTATACTGATGCAAAAAACAACCACAGAATTTCAGAGACATTAGCAACAAAGGTTTATTTTTTGTTCAAAATACAAATCTGTTGCTGGTTGGCTGCATCACTTCTCCATGTCCTATTCATTCCAAGGCCATCAGAGTAGTGTACAACCAGTCTAGAGACAAAAGAAACTGAGTACATAGGGAACCATGCACTGATTCTTAAAGCTTTTAAAGCACATTTTACAACCACAGGAAATCAAACGTCTGAGCTTAATATCCAGAATGGAGGTAATACAAGGAATTCCCTGGCAGTCCAGTGGCCCCACGCTTCTACTGCTGGGGGCACAATTCTATCCCTGGTCAGGGAACTAAGATCCCACAAGCCACGTGGTGTGGCCAAAACAAAAAATGGGGGTAATATAATCCTTGCCCAGAGAGGCCCATTGAATGTTTGTAGTAAATAAACTATCTACTGCAAAAGATATATGTCCGGATTTTTAAAATTCTACCAATGGTTTCCGTATTTCAAAAACATACTTGAATTCATATTTCTATAATTATCAAAAGTCAAAGATGAAATAATTCTCCACTTTATGAGAAAAGTAACTTGCTCTAACTCTTCCTTCCCTCTCTGATTTGTTTAATTAATCTGGTGTTTTAAACCCAAATGAAAAATTTTACAGGTATTTTTCTGATCCATTTTCTATTTCTGCTTTGTGATCTTATTTATAACAATATTTTCTGTCTTTTCAGGTTTTTCTGTTTTACCATATTACCCTCATGTCACTTAATTTTGTATTGGGATTTTTTAAGATTATCATATATGTCTGTTTTTAGTAATTTATTATTTTATTATTTTTCAGTTAAAGTACAATATAATTAAATGAAAGTTTTATTTTTATTTTTAGGATTATTTTTTCCAGGTTTATTGAGATATAACAGACATATAACATTGTGTAAGTTTAAGTGTACAATGTGATGATTTGATACCCATATATATTGCAAAATAATGATCACAATAGGTTAATTAACACCTACATCATCTCATATAATTACCTTTTCATGGATATGGGTGATGAGAACATTTAAGATTTACTCTCTTATCTACTTTCAAGTATATAATACAGCATTATTAACTATAGTCACCATGCTCTATATTAGATCCCCAGAATATATATGCCTTATAACTGGAAGTTTGTACCTTTGATTACCCATCTCCCCATTTCCCCCACCTCCAACTCCTGACAACCACCATTCCAGTCTCTGTTTCTAATAGTTTGACTTTTTTAGATTGCACATATAAGTGAGATGATTCAATTTTGTCTTTACCTGACTTATCTCACTTATCATAATGCCCTTAAGTTCCATCCATGTTGTTGCAAATGCTAGAATTTCCTTCTTTCTCATGGCTGAATTATATATATTAGTGGTGGTATCTCTAGTCAGCATTCAATGTTTTTGTTTTTGTTGTTTAATTTCATTTGCTGTGTCTTGAGAACCATTATTAGAGAAAAGCACACTGACATAAAGTATAAATGAGTATCTCAAAACACTGGAAGAATGTGAAGGGCAAACATGACTTTTCTTATTTTCTCTAAATAATCTTTAAGAAAAGAAAAGGCAATTTTTGGCTATATATATATATATATATATATATATATATATATATATATATATATATATACTTGTTTATCCATTCATCCATAGATGCACACTTAGATTGTTTCCATATCTTGGCTGTTGTGAATGATCGTGCAATGAACATGGAAGTGCAGATATTTCTTTGAGATCCTGATTTCGCTTCCTTTAGAAATATACCCAGAAGTGGGATTGCTGGATCATATGGTACTTCTATTTTTAATCTTTAAATTTTGATTTAAATTAATTCCTTAACTAGAGAATATTTTCTTTTTGTTGTTTTTATTCAAAGTTATTATTCAATAAATGTTAAATAATTTTGTATAACAGATATGGTTTACTGCCTTAACTAAAGAACAAGTGTCTGGCTGATTATCAAATTCTTGTTTTGTAATTTTATTTTTTCCTTTAGAAGTCGAGATATTTTGTGCTATGATTAATTGGATGGTAGTGTTCTGAAGGGTAGTCCTAATGAAAGCCTATTTTGTTTTTCGTTTGTAAATATATATGGTTGTATAGTTTTTTCTTCAGCTTTGAAATTTAAATGTTTTACCCCCATTATGTGTAAATGTATTTTTTTTTCATTTACTTTGCCTGATATTCGTTGAGCTTTTTTTGATCTACAAGCACAGGACTTCATTTAGTTTATGCAGGTTTATTTTAATGCTATATATTTTACTGTTAGTACTGCTGATTTTGTCCTAGTCTCTTGTTCAGAAATCCAACTATCTATAGGTTACATTAATTAATTCATTTACTTAGTCAACAGATGATGGATTTTTTTATCCATTATGGATTACACTAAGTATAGTTCTAATGTCAGTTCATATTTTGAGCTTTTAAGTTTAGATTTTTTTACCCTCTTGCCTGAGTTCATCATATTCCTTTTATATGTGTTTATTGGTTTCAACAAGCTAGCTCCTTTTTCATATTATTCTTTTTCCCCTAATATTTTGTCTCTTGTGTCATAGGGTCCATAATTCTAGACTTTATTGAACAAATATACATCAGTTTTACTTATATTTTCTTCCTGAAAAGTATTTTGAGTGCAATGATCCTTATTTTACATTCCCAAATAATTTTATAAACCTGCTTTTTATTTTTATTCTTTTTCTTTAATACTACTAAATTAGTAGAAATTTAAATTTATTCAGGCTTGTAGTTACATATAAATTTAATGGGTAAGTTACCTTTTTACCTATCACTCTCCAAATGGTTGCTATTAGAATCCAAAAATCTTAAGTTGTCAGGACGTTGGTCATATACATCACCTTTGACCAGAATTTCTATATCTAGCATATCTAGTAGCCATGCATCTAATTTGGATGATGAACAGTGAAGGTATTTCATGTTCCTGCTGGCTACAGGGACTACATGGAACAGAAATTATTCTGAATAATTTCCATGATTCAGTGGTTCTCACTTTGCTTGGTATAAAGTATGAAAATATGTAATAACAAATATTCAATATACCAAAAGATGTTGTTTTCTTTCTCCTTTCTATCAGCTTTGTTTTTGTGATAAAATGTGCTACTTCTAGTTCACTTTTCCCCTTTGTTATAGTATATTATTGTGAGTACAATTGCATTACTGCATTTATATAATCCTGTGTATAAAAAAGAGATGGATCTTTGGGATTGACATGTAGACACTGCTATATTTAAAATGGATAACCAACAAGGACCTACTATATAACACAGGGAACTCTGCTCAATATTATGTAACAACCTAAATGGGAAAAAAATGTGAAAAAGAATAGATACATGTATATGGATAACTGAATCACTTTGCTGTACACCTGAAACTATTTCAACATTGTTAATCAACTATACTCCAACATTAAATAAAAAGTTTTTTTTTAAAAAAGAGATGGATCAAGCTTGGTAAAAGCATAAATTATGTAATAGGCAGAAAGACTTGCTTTTATCATCCAGGTTGGTGTGTGAAATTTCCATGTAAGAGGTGCTATGGGAATCTGTCTGTCTGTTCCCATCTGAACAGAGTCTGAGAGTTCTTTAACCGTTATTCCTAATTTCTAATTCTTCTTGTTTTCTAATTATTTGTGATAGTCCCTCTATTTCTGAATCTCTTCACTCTCTATTGCACTCAACTCTTGTTTTCCTATAGTTTCAGGGAAAATGTTCATTAGAATCAGTAAATTATAAGAGAGGAAGCCAGAAACTAAGCATTTTAATATGGGACTTCATAAGAAAAATGCCTTAGTTGTTGGAAAAATTGGATAATCAAGATGAGAGTAATATAAAAATCAATGAACTGGTGACCGGAAAAAAAATATGGTGCCATATCATTCTTATTGAGTATACTCTGAACTTACAGTTTTGGAAAATCATAATTTTCTATCTTTATTATAAAGCAATTATGATGATGGTGACAAGTTGGGTTAATCTTTGTGCACAAAGATATTTAGGCAAGTCCATTAGAATAATAAGCAACGTATTCTTAGGGTTAAAGGATCTTTGACTACTGTGTGATACAAAGTGCATAATTCATCAAATGTAATTATCAGCATTGTCATTATCACTGTTATTTAGGTAAAATAAAATATATTGTTTACAATCATATAGTGTGCAAGATAACCCATCTAGCAATATTAAGATGTCAATAATAACTGTCAAAAATATTATTTCAGGTTGTAAATGTGGAATGAATTGTTCCCATACTCCTATCCATCTTCATTGCATGAGTAAGTGAAAAGAAACAAGTAGTCATAGAACCTGCGTGAAATATAATATGCTGAGTTTTGATGAATATTGTATAATAGAACTCGAAAAGCAATTAACTGCAAAATGAATGGATTTAACATATTTTTAAAAGTCATTTTTACCCTCTCAAAATGAAATGTATATAGAACAACTAGACAGATGATCAATAAGGAAATAAAGAACTTGAACAACATTACAAAACAAATGAACTGAACAGACATATACAGAACAACAGGAACAGAATGTTCATTTTTCTCAAGTGCACATGGAACATTCTCCAGGATAGAGAATTTGTTTGGTCATGAAACAATTCTCTTTTTTTTTTCAACATTAAGAATTTTAATAAAAGGAAGTTGAAGGTTTCAAAATTTTATATTCAATTTTACACATCACAAGCTACACAAAATATCAGGAAATAATGTAGAAAAATAAAATTATACTGGGATGATTTCTCTTATGACCCTCGCTGTCATTTATTCAATATGTAGGTGTCTGTATGTGCCAATTTACTCAACATTTATTGAGCATAATAAATGTTCATAAATTGTTTCTCTGGACAGTCCAGTTAGTCAGGGCTGTCCAGAGAAACAAAACCAATATAAACAGAATACATATGTACATGCATACTTGCATACATCATCCATACATATATACATAGGTCACGTAATCTTTATGGTATCCTTTACAGTGAATCATCAAAACATTCCCATTGGAATTGGACTGTTAACTCTGTAATTATTAGCTTAAATGTCCCACTCAGAAATGGGACATACAGATGTTGAAACATCTTTGTAGCCACATATTAACTCCTTTTCCTCCATCAAAATATATTTGTGCAGAAATCATTTGTCTTACCCCTGCAAATTAAAATGTACTTGACTTTGACTACAGACCTTGTTCTTCATATATGTGATTTAATTGAATGCTCAAATTTGAACCAGTTATGTTTGTGTTGTATAGACCTTTCCAAAGTAATTTAATTTTTAAACAGTGATAGATACCTGTGAAGGGAACTGAGTGCTCAGACAGCTATTCCTCATATAACAGTCTTGTTAGCATTCCAATTACCTGGATTAGTGTTTTGTAGAGCTAGAAACTTGAGTCAGTCTATTAAGAGTCTTTCATTTGTTCGTGTCCGGGAGAAGGGAAGTGAAAGTAATACTTCACACTGACTGAGTTTATAAGAGATCAATGTGTTTATCAGCATGCTAACTGATTCATTTACATTTGGGAAATACATTTGCAGTAATCAGAATACCATGGACAGGGTACAAAGATCCCTGTATCAAGGTTAACTAGACAACAGAGTTAGTAATAAGAAGAGAGATTAATGATAATTAATCAGAGCAAAGGATATTACCCTTGAGAAGCAATTTATTCACATTCTGGTTAACTTGCTTATAAGCCACATAGAGTGCTGAGCCACATAGAGTGGGTCCTAAACCACATAGAGTGGGTCCTAAACCTGGAGTTGTAAAGATAGACTGCCACTTCATTAAAGAATAATGATTAAAAGCTTATAACTTATTATTTTTTCCATTTTCTCTGTCTAAACTTCAAGACACTTCTCTTGCCAAACATTTTTCAGAGAGATGATGATATGTTTGATTATATTGTAATTTTATTCATTTGTTTACTAGCTTAATCTCAGTCCTAATAATAATCTTTGATCATCTGATTGGAGTTAAGCAATTTACAAATCTTCATAAATAACACATTTTAAGCTATTTCACAGTTATATCTATAAGAAAGGGATTGTGTCTTCATCATTCTACTCATTACTGACTGACATCAATGTGTGCCTCCAAGTGAGTACTCAATAAATATTTTCTCAATAAATATTTTTTTGAATTAGATTCTGAACTACTGCTGTCAGATTCATTCTCAGAGGTAGACTTTAGCTCTGTTCCTATATATAGATATTATTCTGCTCAATTGGATATATCTTTGGCATGTTCTTTAAAAGTTTAATTTGTATTTCAGCTGAAATTTTATCAGCTCATTTGGCAGTATTCTGTTACTGGCGGACAAAGCAATATATGCCCCTATAATTCCTGTTGTATTATACTGCAAAGATGTTTTTTTCGAATTTTTTATTGTTTAGTTTTAAAGAAGTATGAATATCAGTTAAGATCAGGAAATTGTGTTCCAGAAGCAAAGTAACTCAATAAATAAAATAAAAATAAAAAGTATTTCAAAAAGCCTGAATTATTCAGTGTAAGTTTTTTTCTATTCCTTCTGAGTTCACTATGGAATGGGAAAAATCTTGAAAATAAGAGAACGTATTAAAACATTTAGTCAAGTATATATCATTTTGAATGCAATCCTCTGAAGTGTCAGCTTATGTTCTTTGTTTCTGATATAGTATATAGTTTCCCAAACAATTTTTTAAAAGCCATCTTCCAATAAACATAGAAATCTTGCATTTACTTTTTCATTTTCAACTTTACTGATATATAATTCACGTACCATACAATATATCCATTTAAAATGTATAATTTGATGGTTTTAATATATACAGAATTGTGAAACCATCACTAAGACCTAACATTAGAATATTTTCATCACCCCATTAGCACTCACAACCTATTCACTCCTGCTCCATCCCTAGGCAACCACTAATCTACTTTCTGTCTCTAAGGATTTTCCTATTATTGAAATTTCATACAAAAGGAATAATACAATACATGTTTTTTTGTGACTAGCTTCTTTCACTAAGTTTTCAAAGTTTATCCATTTTTGAAGCTTGTATTAGTGCTTCATTTCTTTTAATGGTTGAGTAATATTCCATTTTATGTATATACCATAACTGTTTATCCATTCCTCAGTTGATAGACATTTCTATTGTTTCTACTTCTTTGGCATTATTAATAATTCTGCTAAAACATTTGTATGTAAGTTTTCATGTGGACTTACATTTTCATTCCTCTTGGGCATATACTTAACTTCAATCCACTTTTAATATTATTTAAAATTTCAAATTAATTAAATATCAAAATAAAATAATTATTTCTGAAATTATGACTGCTTCCATGCACAACCCTGATATTCTTATGTGTCTTCTTGAAGGGTGATATGTTTTTCCCAGTTTGAGGATGACTATCTTAGAATCTGAGAGTCAATTACTATGCTAAGCACACAGAAGTCTTGGAGAAGAACATGTTTTGACTCAATTGATCTTTCATCTATTCATTTGCTTATACATGTCATCATTCATTTATTGAGTGCTTAATATGAATCAGACATGTGCTGGAGACTTTTGTATCCACAGGTACATAGTAAGCTCAACCATCATTTGTGCATTAAAAAATTATGCAGATGAGTTACAGAAAAATAAGTTTGGGATAATATAGTTAGCTTTGCCAATCATGTTATGGTTTAAGCAATGTTTACAGCGTCTGACACTTTTTTCTCCTCCAGCATGAAAGTAATTGTGTTCATGAAAAAAGAAGAGACAGGGAGTATCTGAAATTAACTTTCTGTAGGAAAGTTGTCATCATTGAGAAATCACCTTTAAGTGCATTCATTAATAGAAATATAGTTTTTCCCCCATATTACAGCAGAAACTGACTGCAACTGAAAAATGTTAGTATTAAAGAGAGAAGGGCAGTGTAGAGGTTATAAAAGGCAAAAACAAAGTTTGGGAAGAGGAGAAAACATCATCTCGCATCTTATACATTCCAAGATCTCCCTAAGATTCAGATTTCAGCTGGATGCTGTCCTGAAAATTCATCTTCTTAGTTCTAAGCTCCATGAAGACATCAAATAAGTCTGTCTTTCTTATTCACAAGTCTTCTCCTTCTTCAGGTGGTTTCCAGTTCAAATCTTTCATGTTTTACCTCAAATGTCACCTCTTCAGAGGATCCTTCTTTTAAATTTTTTTCCAAAGTAACCTTGCCCTTCCCCATCCATTACTCTTTATAACATCACTCCATTTATTAGGTTCTTTATAACATGTTAAAACCAGGAATAATTTTGCTAATGTGTTTATTGTATCTTTCCCTTCTAGCATATAAGCTCCGTGAGAGTGGAAATGTTTTGTCTGTTTTGCTTATCATTACATTTTCAGCCCCTGTGATGCCTGAAAAAATGATGTGTCTTACTAAACATCTTATATAAATAAGTTCGAATAAAAAGAAAACAAAAATCAGGAATTCAAATATGCTTTTGCTAAGATTGGTTACAGAGAGAAATACTTTTGATGCTCATATCATCACCTTGACCCTAGTTCTTCAGTTTGTGTAATGTATCTCTTTGAAGTATTTTGACTGAGAGGATAGAATTTATTCTTTTGAAAACATCATCTATGCCCTTAGTTCAGTAGTGTTACTTATTAGAAATTAGAAAAATCATTAGAAAAACGATTCCACTTAAATATTCTTTTATCTTAAAGTTGTTTTATAGAAAAATGGTTCAATTACATCAACTTTTGAAGTGAGTTAAGGTAAAGGAATTGAAGTGCTTTGGGAAGCAATCACTTTCTCTACTGTTCTTCTAATGATCCTGACCACACGATCCAAGTGGCATGCTAGAATACCACTACCTAGTTAAAAATATAATGAATATAGATGACAAAAAAAAAGTCAAGAGTTTTAGAATGTGCATCTGACCACCATCTGTTTTAACCAGCTCAAGTCTTGAATTCTGGTGCCTTATAACTTTTAAACTTTTAAAGAATGTTAAAGTAATTGTGATAACTTTAAAATATAAAATAAAAAGAAATTCTAATAGGACATTAATAATGGGGAATAATCTTTTCATCTCAGTCAATTAGATCAATTCTATGATAACATTTAATGTAAAGTATATGAAGAATAACAATGCATTTCCATTGAATATGTAAAAATTTTACACGTTCAGTAACTTTTAATCCACTAACATGATTTGGTACACATTTACTCAAAATGTGAGTAGAAAAGTACTTAACACATTTAGCCAAATGGAAATAAAGAGGTTAGGCTTTCTTTTTAGCTTATAGATTTATATGATTCTATGGGACATTTTTAACTGAGTAGGAAAATTTCAGGTACTTAAAAATGAACAAATGCCGTATTGAATCAAATGAGGCAGCAAATCCATCCATATACAAAAAGTTTTCATGGGGAAGGGGAAGGAGTCTGTCATACTGTATGCTGGCATCATTTTATTTGCTTGATGCAGTTTTTTCTAGACTAATGTTGAAAATTTTGTTCATTGAACTCACTCATTTGATAAGAAAAAAGGCTATCATGTTCATGTGTATTGAATAGTGGTAAGGATATCAGAAAGAAGATGGGTTTGAAAGAGGCTCTTTATATCTTATAAAGATATAGTACAATATTCATGTAATATATGTCCCCAAATGGACCTTAATTCCCACAACTTTGCTTTCATTTGGTTTATATTTCATGCTAAACCAAGTTTAATATGTGGTCAGACCTGCATAGAGAGACACAATTAGAAACAAGTCTCACTCTTTTGCTAATAACCCTCTTAATGGCATACCAATAAGAAATTCTGGCTCCTAGAATCAATACGTAAGATCAGCAGTTAATTGTGCTACAAAGTTTAACAGGACTTGTAAAGAGCCAATAGTGTCGTCTGCTTCATTTGTCCCTTCACCTTTATAATTTGTATTTACTTAAACCTGTATCAGGTAGCTAATTAACTACTACTTTATCTATATTCTTTATAATTTTTGGCATAAAATATGTTAAAATGGCATTACTACTTGTTTCTATTTTAGCAGCACATGCAAAAAAAAAAACAAAGAGCATCAATATATATAATATGATATGATATATGATACAATATGATATAGTATAATGTAATGTAATATAACATAATACTATTTTCTTTCAAACAAATAATGACTTTTATATTGAAATCAAGATGTATTGACATTTTTATACTGGGAAATGCTGACTGTGTAAAAAACATTTTAATCATTCTGAAAATTAGATAAAGGGAATTTTTGCCTCCACATAAGAGAAACAATCTTTAACATAAATTATAACAATATTTTCTTGGATCTCTCTCCTAAAGCAAAATGAATAAAAGCAAAAATATACAAATAGGCCTAATTAAATTTTAATACTTTTTCTCAGCAAAGGAAGCCATCTTCAAGGCAAAAATACAACTTACCAAATGGAAGAAAATATTTGCAAATGATATTGCCAACAATGGGTTAATATAAAAAATATATAAACCGTTCATAAAACTCAATATCAAAAAAAACAAACAACCCAATCAAAAAATGGGCAGAAGTCCTAGATAGACATTTATCCAAAGGAGACAAACAGATGGTTAACAGGCACATGAAAAGATACTTAACATCACTATTTGAAAAATGCAAATCAACGTGACAATGAGATATCACTTCACACCTATCAGAATGGCTATCATCAAAAAGTCTACATGGGCTTCCCTGGTGGCGCAGTGGTTGAGAGTCTGCCTGCCGATGCAGGGGACATGGGTTCGTGCCCCGGTATGGGAAGATCCCACATGCCATGGAGTGGCTAGGTCCGTGAGCCATGGCCACTGAGCCTGCGTGTCCGGAGCCTGTGCTATGCAATGAGAGAGGCCACAACGGTGAGAGGCCTGTGTACCACACACACAAAAAAAAGTCTACAAATAACAAATGTTGGCAAGGTTGTGGAAAAAAGGGAATCCTTGTACATTGTTGGTGGGAATGTAAATTGTTGCAGCCTTATGGTGGACAGTATGGTGGTTTCTCAAAAAACTAAAAATAAGACTACCATATGATCCAGCAATTCCACTCCAGCATACTCATCCAGAAAAACTGAAAACACTACTTTGAAAAGATACATGCACTTCGATGCTCATAGCAGCACTATTTACAATAGCCAAGCTATGGAAGCAACCCAAGTGTCCATCAACAGAGAAATGGATAAAGAAGACGTTCTACACATACTTATATATATAGTGGAATATTATTCAGCCATAAAAAGAATGAAATTCTGCCATTTGCAGCAACATGGATGTACCTAGAGAATATAATGCTTAGGGAAATGTCAAACAGAGAAAGACAAATACTGTATGATATCACTTATATGTGGAATCTAAAAAATAATACCAACTAATGTATATAGCAAAACAGGAACAGAATCACAGATATTGAAACAAACTAGTGGTTACCAATGGGGAGAAGGAAAGAGGGACGGGCAAGTTTGGGCTATGGGATTAGACATACAAACTACTATGTATAAAATAGATAAGTATCAAGCATATACTGTACAGGACAGGGAATTATAGCCCTTTATCCTGTAATAACCTTTAAAGGTGTTTAATCTGTAAAAATACTGAACCACTATGCTGTACACTTGAAAGTAATACAATATTATAAATCAGTTATACCTCAATTAAAAAAAAAAAACTCTTACTGCTAAATTCTTTTTATGCACTGTGCTGGAGTTAGGCCCTTAAACATCAGAATTTATAGCATCCGGTTACACAGAGCACTTGATTTCAAATAGGACTACTGCCTCAAAACATATCAAAGCCACAAAATGGGAATTACAGAGCAATTACACTCAAGAGCTATGACCAATCTGTCATCGAAGGCATTGGATATTTGAACTCCATTCTCTCCTTCCTCGATATTCTTTAATTTTGACCTGACTAGCACTTAAACTTTAATCTACTTGACTTTATAAAAAGATCACCTTAATATATATTCTCTTGTTTAAGCTCTTTCATCATATTTTGGTGAATCCTCAATTGTATTTCTAAGCTCAATTCTGATTTAGATTTCTAGTATTAGTTTATGTGTATTTTGTTTGTGTCATCTGACTCCCTCAAAACAAACCTTCATGGACTCTGTTACTTTTCTGTTGATGTTTAATAGTTAGAAAATATCACTTCAGTAATTTTTATTATGAAAAATATATAATGTCAGTATAAGTACCATTTCAATCAATATTCCACCAGGCCAAAGGGACTCTAGTTTAGTGTATACCACTTGAATCACGTTATAATTAACTAATGCATATATGCTATTTAAAGATAAGTAGGTATTCTAAATAAATGTTTTATAATACTAATTAATATTTAAGATTATTCAAAATAAATATGAATGTGCCATTTAAAAGATTTCTTTATCCTATGAATTGAAACTTTTAAAAATAAGATCATGGTATCTACTTACAGTTTATTCAAGCATTCATTTTATTTTTGGTCATTATTCTCAATTTTAATTTAAATAAAATATCGAATATTAATAGAACTTGAACCACCCATGGAGCATTTGAAATTGATTTTGGATATATTAAAACTGTTTTTTGAGAGCCAGGTTTTTACGAAAATTTTGACATTATTTTCTTGAACTGCTTTGGCAACAAAGGTGTGTGTATTTTAAGTGGCAATGAAAAATAATATATTTTAATAGATGACACTGTCCAAAGTACTCATTCTTGAAAATAAAAGTTACTTCTAGCATTCCAGAATGTGATTTCCCAGAATCTGCTTCAGGATTGTAGTTTGTTTTCTAATTTTGGAAAAAGTTGCTCTTAATTTCATGGTCATTTACTCAAAGAAGGTGACAACAAATTGAAACCTATGTTAACACTATGAAAGTTGATTGCTATAAGTAACCATTCACCTTTTGTCCTGCTATGTCCATCACAGAACATTCTACTTTTATGTTCTTTGCTTTTAAGACTAGTTTCTTACTGTGAGATTAAAGGCATCCATTAAACTCAACAAGAATAAGTGATTTAAAAAAAAAGTTCACTCTTTACTTCCAAGCAGCTATGGTGAAAATCTATCTGAGCAAACACCTCTGTTTCCTATGATAAAACAGCCACATGTAGGGAAACGAAAATCCAAGACCTTGTACATATATAAATATAAATGCAAGTGAATAAAGACAAGAGAAACAGATACCATAAATTAATCTTTGGAGCTTTGTAATAAATCACACAAATAAGAGACAAGGAGAGAAATAAAATCTGATCATGGCTAGAACATGCTGAGTTCTAGACATTTCTCTAAGAAAGTACCTGAATACATAGGTTATCTTTCCCATATTTGGGTTCTTGGGGATTTTCAGATCACCAAAGTAGAGAACACATGTTTATTAACATTACAGTGATTCTTGGTGGTCAGGAACCTCCTCTCCCTTGGCCTCATATTTCCATGTAGAGGCTTTTTGTTTGGAATAATCCTATTGGCCTCTATCCCCATGCATCAGTCACTTAGAAAGAGGACAGGGACAAAGGAATGATTTACCTGATTATTTAGTTTGGACACAGGAACTGAGCTCGATCCCTTTCTCTTTCTTTTGTGCCTGATTGCAGATGAGGTGCAATCTTTACTATGTGGGAAACTCAGTAGGGTAAACTTTGTCCTAAAGTTCAGCATTTCCTGTTCCTGATTCTACTAGGGTGAGGGGTAGAGAGGAGAATATTAGAAAACTAATTTGGCTGTACATCCAAAACCATATTGTCTTATTTACTCATTAATAATGTTAAGATTTTAATCTCTGTCTGACTCCTGTATCTTTCAAATGGTATTGAAATTTGGTGGGAAATAGAGGAAATACTTGTTAATACCTCTATAAAGCTATCATTAATTGGGTAGTTGCTATGTTTCACTCATTATGCTCAGTGGTTTATAGAAATTCTCTCATTTATACTCCAAAAATATAGTTCTTAGGTAAACTATAATTTTCCTTGTTTCACATATCAGAAACTTGAGACTCAAAGAGATTAAATAGTATACTCAAAGTTGCATGGCTAGAAAGTGACTGCCTCCAAAGCCCACACTGTTATTTACCATAGTGTAGATGTCAGGAGATGTGTAAAATTATTAACATTTTTTGGAGGCAGAGAAAGCGGAAAATTTCATTATTCTATTTAATATTTTATATGCAATAAACTTTCTTTTCTCTTTCTAAGTCAAATTATACTAGCTATGTGGTTTCCTAATAAGAAGAAGAGAGGCCTTCCTTCAGTTCCCTTTATCCTCTTGTTATAGAACACCTCGCCTAGTCTCGTGTCTTCTACCTGACAGAAGTGATACTTAGAGTAGCCTGTAGAGATTGTTTCAAAGAATGAAAGCAATACTTAAGGACAGCAATAGTCATTGTAGGTGAGAATGATTTCTTATCCTCTGTGTATGAAAGGCTATCAAGAATGTAAAGGGCAGCCTGTCCTTTTATTACAAAAGCAGGGAAAGAGCTGACATTAGGTGATATTATTTATCAAATCACAGACAAGGGCACCAGACTGAAAAAGGATTTTTTCATGAAATTCTTAAACTGAAGTGCCATCCCAATTCTTCTACATAAGATATGCATATAAAAGCAGTACTGTAATCCTTCCTGACAAATCAAATGAACTACGTGATAGTCTTCATATCTTTACAAGAAGCAAGACTTAGTCATTAGCTTCCTGCTATTGTACTAGCCAGACAATTTATTGTCAAGCACTTGTCAGTAGAAAAAAAAAATTACATTTTCTAAGCACTCAGCAATGGCACTGACATTTACTCAGAGTAAATCTAACATGGATTGGCTCAGTACAGCTCAGGATGACAGACATGACATTTACTGCTGCCATACTTTAACCAATATTGTGGTGATAAGGTCTTAGATGTCCCATGGAATTGATGAAATATAATATCAAAGCTAATGGATAGTCTATTTACATCTTTGCTAAGTTCTAAGAAGAAATAAATTAAGGGTCTGTCTGTTGATATACTAAAGGAGAGAAAACTAAGTGAATAGAAATATACTTTTGTCCAATTTCCCCAGATATTTCTACTCATAGGTATATTTATATTTCCTTTCATGTCTGTATATTTGTTAGTCTGAAGCAAGCTATATCTCACTTCCATGGGTTCTTCAAACATTCTTTACTGTTTCATAATTAGCAGTGAAAGGAAAAAATTAAATATGCCTACATAAGAATTAAGTTCTCTTTCTTTTACTATAGTTTTCTCACTCTCTCTCCCCCCATAAAAACACAAATTTCCATAATATGGTATGTATTTTAAATAAGCATGCTTATTTGTAAAATAAATATGATCCGAAGTTTCCTTTACAGCTATTATGCAAAATTCTATTGATAATAGCATTCACTTCATTTCAAAAGATATTTCTGTATATATACATTTATTTTTCATTTTAAGAATTAAACTCTTTTGCTGAAAACATCATTGACTTAAATTGTAGTGTGGGTTACATGTTGGATAATACTTAAACGATAATCTTAGTCAATGGATAAGAGAGTAAATGAAACTCTGATCTCTCCTTCCTACTTAAATCTCATTAAAATTGATGAAACTATTTTATACCTTTTAATAAAGATTTTTTTTTTCATTTTTCTCACAATTGAGGTCATAGTATGTTTATCATCCTGCAGTTACCTCTGAAAATTCCCTCTCTCATTGTCATTGATGATGTATATTTACTTTTGCTTCTCATTTCTTACTCAAATAAAACCAATATAAGTGCCTTTCATCCAAAGTACTTTGAAGCCATAGACTCATCTCCATGAGAATATCAGCAGACTAAGCCATTACCCCAGTGATCTTGAACATGTTAACTGGATAAGAGTGACTTTCTGTCCAGATCCATTACGTGTGTTAACGTTAGTCCTTGAAATATTTTCTTGAATATTTAAGGCCGATGACATATCTACAGAAGTCAGGAAATAAGTAATAAGTTATTCCCATGGGAAGATGACTTTAGTAGGTTCAATGAGGAGGGAAGACATTGTTCTCAATTATTAAGGAGATTCTTTGGCCAAGAGAAATTTATTTTGTAGTCTTTGGATGTTCATGTTTATTTCGTGTTGTAATCATAGCTTTAAAATATAAGGATTAGCTATGATGTTCTGGAAAAAAATGGGAGTTACCTTTATTAACATATTTATCTTGGAATAACTGAAGAAAGACTCTCTATGTGTTATCAGTGTTGCTCCTTAATCTTTCATCCTGTATATAGGATTATTTAGCTTTACATTTTTCTGCAATAAACTTGTAAAGAGCACAGAAAAAAAAAACTAGGATTTATATCTGTTGATTTAACCTCATCTTTCTTTAAGTACATTTCAGCTTTATCCTCCCCAACACACAGGAGTCCAGATTTGTGATTCAACTTTATCTCTAAGTCTGCCTTGTAAAAGTAATATATTTTTCTGTCATTTACTTTACCTATCTTTTCTTAATTCTTAAATCATTTCATTGTTTCAGTTAATAGGGGAGTCAAATTATTTATACATGTGATTTGCTAATAATATAATGAAACACACCAAAAGCACAAATTAGTATTCTATGACACCTAAACAGATGGTGCCTAAAAAGCAAACACCTGCAAGCAATCTGCACCACAGTGACTCCAGTGACTGAAGTGGAAACTAGGAATAATCTGAGCCAAAATATCTGCACTCCAAACTGGTTGGCTGAAGATGATAGATTGAAGATAGTAAATATACTTCACCTTACATGCCAACTCTGATCACCTGGTTGTGGTTGCCTGGCATGCTGTGCAGAGAAGAAATGTGAAGCCATGCCAGTTCTCACCAGGAAAGAATATCATAATAGAGTTGATGGGGCTATGGCCCTGGGTATGAAGTGTTAAGAAATCTGCAAAATACTTGTTATTTCTGAGCCAGGCATAAGTTACAGATAAAAAAGTTGCTTTATATAAGTAAAGTCAAAGTCATGACTTCTGATACTGTGTGTGTATGTGTCTGTGTGTGTGTGTGTGTGTGTTGTGTGTGTGGGTGTTCTACCATTTTGAAGTTTAAGAAAAAGTTTTATTTTTTATTTTACATTGATTCTGTTTGATCATTGGAAATAATCTTGCCTTTGAATCTTTGAGTCACATATATGTGCATGCACACACATGTGTTGCATGGCAATGGAAAATTAATCACAAATGTGTTCAGTTTACATCCTTAAAACCTATGCAGGAATGAGGCAACTATCATGTAACAGCAAGTTTACTAAGTCTAGGCATTTTGTTCTTTAACCAGGCAGCTCCATCCAATAACTACGATCCTTCTTCTGCTCCACCCCACCCCCACTTCATAGCCAAAGAAGAAACCCATAGATTGGGAGGAGGTAAGAGAAATAGAGATCCAGGAGGATGAGATGAGATGAAAAAAAGGGTACTCTAGGAAGAAAAACAGGAAGAGTTAAATAATGTGTGGGATCTGTGGGAGACTTTTTGAAGACTCAGTTAGTGTTTACATGAAACTACCTTCCAGAAAGAATGAAGAGAAGTTTAATTACTCATGGAAGACAAGGGAAAGACATAGAAACTTCTAAATAATGGTTGTAAGCACAGGGTGAAGTTGCTTATAGCACGCAAAGCTATATATTTATGCCTACATATATGGCTACAGAACCGATGTTCTTCCTGTGTGTCTCAGAGAATTATGAGAAACATTTTTTTTTTTACATTTTATCTTGATGTGAGGCTGTCCCCTCAAGGTAACTTCATGAGATGTTTACAACAGCTTAAAGACTGTAAGACATCACATCTAGCACTAGTGTACTACTTGGTCCAAAATCATTTCTTCATGGTTTCACTTCAACCAGACTTTGCTTGGGTCATTCTGATTCTACCTTCCTATTTCTGTAGTAGTAGAATAGAGTTCTAACCTTGCCAGACAATTTCATTTGGGATCAAGAATTTGTTTTTCTCTGTATCTTAACTATTTTTTCCTAATGGAATTTTAATGAATGATACTTTTAAGATCTCTCTGTCTTTGTTCTTTTAAAGTTTCACTATGATGTATGGAGATGTGAATTTGTTTTTACTTAACTTACTTAATATACTTTGGGCTTACTATGATTGTGAATTCATGTCATTTAATTCCAGAAAATTATCAGTAATTGACTATCTTATCTTTTCCATGTTTCCTACTCTCTCTTTCAGGAACCCTGATTAAATGTATGTATATATTAGAGTTTCTCATTCTATCTTCCAAGTCTCTCAGCCTCTTTTTCACACTTTCCATGGCTTTGTCTTTATCCCTGCTACATCCTGGATATTTTCTTCTGATCTATTTCCCATCTCCCAAATTCCCTCTTCAGTTGTTTTCAAATCACACACACACAAACAGTGTTGTATTGTCATAGACACATAGACCTATAAAGTGAAAGAAACCCTCACATGTATCACCAAAAGATTCTTGACAAGGATACCTCAAAAAAAAATAAATACAAAATCACCATTTCATCCCGAAATTTCACTTTGGGTATATACACAAAAGAACTGAAAGCAGACACTGGAAAATGTATTTTTAAATCAAAGTTACTAGCATTATTCACAAAAGCCAAAAGGTAGAAACAATTCAACAGTCTATCACAGAATAAATAGATTAAAATGTGGTTTATACATAAAATGGAATATTATTCAGACTTTTAAAAGAAAAGAATTTTGACACATGCTACAGTATAGATGAACTTTGAACACATTTTATGCTACATGAAATAAACCATACACAAATGGACAAATATTGTATTAATCCACTTATATGAGGTACATAAAATAGTCAAATTTACAGAGGCAGAAAGTAGAATGGAGGGAACCAACAAGTGGGGGCAAGAGGGAAAGAGGAGTTGTTCAATGGATACAGAGTTTCGATTTGCAAAAATGAAAAAGTTCTGGAAATGGATGGTGGTGGTTGTTGTGCAGCAATGTGAATGTACACAATGCCACAAACTATACAATTAAAAAGGTTAAAACATAAATTTTAAGTTATATATATTTTACTACAAAAAAGTAAAATGATAACAGGATATCTTTATCTGTATTTAAGATTATTTATTAGATTTTTATGTGCACATATACTTAGTTCTCATCACAGAATTTCCCCATTTTTCTACAAGTGAATTGGAACTACAAGAAAACCAGTTCTAAAACTCAGTAGTTAAATTTAAACCTTGAATATTAATTCCTACTACACTTTAATTCTATCTCTAGACTTTAAATGTTGAGGCAGATGATAAAGGGAAGAGTCAGAAAAAAGAAATTTTTTTTCTATCCTACTTGGGTGAAAAACAAGTGCAGATCTGAGGATATCATGGTCTCTTATTGCTCATACATACATAGAATTTTAATCTCCTTCACTTGAGATAAACTATATGGAGTAGAAAATCATTTGCCATAGAAAGTAGGTTGTTTTACCCCCTAGAGTAGGGAAAGAAATGGCAGAAGAAAAAAAAGTACTCCTAATTGGTCTTGTTATGACTTCTATATACGTTATTGTGTGAAATATGATCCTCTTAAAATTTAGAAAAGATTGTAATATTTTTTATTCAGCGAGCTTCTCTAAAGTTCTGAATTTCTGGAAGCAGAAACTGGAGCTTGTTTAAACTTAATGAAACTTTTCAGATAATTTTAGGATTCAATTTATAAAACAAAATCAGATTTAGATTAAAAAGAGATAAATATTTAAAAATTATGAATATGAACCTAATTGAAATGAGTTGCTCTAAATTGTGACATTCTAAATGTTTATGTAAATATTAGTGATTTGTTAAAGTTACTTGTTCAAATGTATTGATACTAAAATCATAAAAAAATAAGTATCTTTGACTTGCATAATGTATTTTCCATACTTCTAGAGTTTTCTTTGAGAATCTGCAACACACAAAAAAAATCTAAAACAAACGAGCAGAATAATTACTACATTGCTTTGCTTAAAGGCTCTGAACCTAAAGTAGGAAAGAATATGTTAGTGTGTTCCTTTGTAAGTTAATTTTGATATTTCTCTTTGTTTTAACATTTAGCATACTGCATTTACAAGACTGGTTACAAATTACATAATGGAACCCTTATAGTGACATAAATTCCATTACATAGTTCCCAAAACCCAAAGGCAAGACTCTAGCCACAGGCTTGCAAAAGTGTAATAGCATATGTCTTTTGTTGCTGTATTTTGCAAGATCATAGAATATTTTACTCCAAAAATAAAGTAATGCACGCATTGAAATTCTGCTAAAAGTTCGCAGAAAACAAATGAGGAGAGCATCTCAGGGGTCTCGTGTGTTCAGCAGCTCTACATTATCTATAACTTGGTTTTCATATCATTACTATAAAATGCTTTATATAATATGTACTTGACATTTATGAAAATACTGTAGTAAATTTATTTAAAAAATGAGAAAGATAGACACCATTGTTGGAGATGTCAAATAAATGTATTGTATTGTGTATGGAGGTAGACATATTATCAAGGTATAATTTTTATAGTTCATGTATATTCCCACTTTGATAATTTTTGAAAAGATTTAATCAGATAACTATGGCTCACTTATTCATATACACATTTATCATAGAACTAAAATTGTAGCAACTAATTTCAGACGACTCACAGAACAATTGCTTTATTACCAGGATGGCTCTTGAAATGTTGTCTCACTTTTTAGGCAGCAAGTACTTTCTGAGTTGACATAACTTTTTTTCATACCAAATAAATAATGCTATAAGAAGTCATATTTCAAATTTTTTTCAGACAAAGACACACTCACCACTTTACTTGATACAAAACTTCTAGTAAATTCTTATAATATGTAACAACTTTGAACTGCATGTCATGTAGTGCCCTCATGTTTTGCCTTTATTTTGCCCTAAAGGATATTTTGTACTTCAGTGAATTTTGAATGCAATGTAGGTGTTTGAAAGCAAATTTTCATTTCGAGGTTTTTTTCAATCCAAGGATTTTACATCCTCTATGAAATTCCAACGTCAAGTCTCAAGGAAAAGAAAATTATCATCAAGCAATATCTGATTCTTGTATTAAATGCCTGACTATAATTTGGTTACTTGACTCTACTATCTTACAAAGAATGAATCACATCCTTTTCCACCTACAAAAACCTCCTTTGACAAGTACAAATAATTTAACATACTATGCTTTATGCAAAAAGGTCATTATTTTCAAGTGTTTCTTATTATTATATAAATGATTTTCATTGTCTAGTTGGTAGATTTTTCTATATTTGAAAATTGTCTTGATTTGTGATGGAACACATAACACATTTCCCATAAAATTAGTGAAAACATTTTTCCAACCAACAGCTTTCTATTCAATGGCAGGAAATTAAAGATGCAATTAAAGTTGTTAATTAAAGAGAGAAACACTTTTCTCTTTCTCTTATTACATCATCTTTGAGTGTATTTTCAGTTAAAATATATCTGATGAATGTAAACATCAACCTTTAAAACAATTTTATAGTCTTCATGAAGAAGGGATGATGAAAGCTTGGTTTTCTGCCAGCTAAAGATCTGAAATAATTGTCTCTCAAAACCAGTACTCTCAATTTATGACTTTCATAACTGAAATAACAAATTACAATATTCCTACATATTATCACCCAATTAAATTTTTTACTATGATTTTTATTTATTTCATGTAAAGCAAGGTGTACATGCTTTTCTTACTTTTTGGCCACTGCAAGTGATTCAAATAGGATCTTTATACCTTGCAGATACTTACTGCTGAATAATATTTTCCACAAAGTGAGATTGATGAATCAGAGTACATGCATTTTTACCTTCTTAGTAAACATAGCATAAAGATTGTAGCAAATCACGTTCTAAGCAATGGGTGATTGTAGTCATTTCCACATAGCCACATCAATATTTGATATTATCTAACCATCTAAATATCTGTGTATCTCATGGATTATCAAAACATAAATGAATGTTGTTATTTCAAATTTCAATACCCTGACTACTAATAAGAGTCAGCAACTATTCCATTGTATATATGTGCCACATCTTCTTTATCCATTCATCTGTCAATGGACACCTAGAGGGGTGAGACAGGGAGGTTGGGAGGGAGATGCAAGTGGGAAGGGATATGGGGATATATGTATACATATAGCTGATTCACTGTTATACTGCAGAAACTAACACAACATTGTAAAGCAATTATATTCCAATAAAGATGGACAAAAAAATGTGAGCATCTAATCTTAAGTTATTGGACATTTGAAATCACCCTCAAATGGATTTCAGGTTTACCTTCTTTACCTATTTTACCACTGGGTTTTAAATTTTTTTCTTATCAATTTGTAAAGCCCATCCTATACTGATAAAATTATTCTTGTCAGTCAAATGGGTTTCAAATATTTTCATCCAATTTGTAGTTTGTGTTTTTATTCTGCTTGTGGTGATCTATTTGTCATAAATTTAAAAATAAATTTTGTGCTGTAAAATGTGTCTATCTTTTCTTTAATAGTTTCTAGATTTCTTGTGTTCTCCAACTTCAGATTAAAAAAAGGGTTTTAAATTTTCTTTATATATGTGTATGTGTGTGTTTTGTTAAATTATTTGAAGTGGGAATGTCTTTGTTTTCTTTACACAGGTGTATAGTCAATTATGAAATTGTGAATTATTAAATAAATTATTTTTTAAGAAATAACTTGAAATGTCTGCTAAATCATACACTAGGTTCCCATAATACTTAGAACATTTTCTGGTTTCTCCATTCTGTTCTACTGATCAGTTTATCTATTTGTATTTTGATATAAGTAGATTTATGGGAAGTGTTCGTATTTAGTGGATCAAGTTTTCCCTTACTATTTTCCTTTCTCAAAAAGTACTTTGCGGGCTTCCCTGGTGGCACATTGGTTGAGAGTCCAGCTGTCAATGCAGGGGATGCGGGTTCGTTCCCCAGTCCAGGAAGATCCCACATACCACGGAGCGGCTGGGCCCATGACCCATGGTCACTGAGCCTGTGCATCCGGGAGCCTGTGCTCTGCAATAGGAGAGACCACGAAAGTGAGAGGTCCGCGTACCACAAAAAAAAAAAAGTCCTTTGCATATTTATTCATCAAGATTAACTTCAGTTACAGAAAGTAATTTAAAAGTTCACAATCATAAACTCAGGATTCTAGTAGGATTTGCAGTACATTTTAAGTTAATTTGAGAGTCTAACCTTTCATGACATTAAATCCTTTTGTAAAATATATATTGTACCACAGGCATGTAATTTGATTAAAAATGCAAAGTTAATGTTTTTGTTATCTAAATTTTTAGTTCTACATTATTACTTAGAAGCTGTATGACATTATTTTTATTTTTTAACTAGCAGTATATACATGGTGTTAACAAGAAGCTTCCAAATATCATTCCTCACTTTGCACCTTGTGTCTCACTGATTTCTCCTTGAATTCATATATTCTTGCTGAACTATTCAGCCTAATAATTCTTTCAGAGTGGATCTATGGGGAGATATTTTTCATTTTGCAATCTGGAGGGGTCTTTTGACTAGTTCTGGCCAATGAGCTGTGAGCAGAAATGACTGAGGAAGTTAAAAACTCCTACATGATTTTCAAGGTCTCTCCCTTTTGTATTAAGATAGCAAGATTAAAGCAGCCTGATGCACTGTGTCATTATCCAGAAGAAAGTTGTCTTGGAAAACCACCTAACCTATACCAGCTTGAGTGTAAAAAATACATTTTTGCCTGTTAATACTCTGATGTTTATGGATTACTTTATTACTGCAGTATTAGCCTCATCTACCTTAGCTATATATATATATATATACATATATATATATATATATATATACACACACACACACACACACATATATATGTATATATATATACAGCAACTATATATATTATAGTTATATAATATATAACTATATTTTATATTATATATATATATATATACCTTAACTATATATATATACCTACCTAAACTATATATATATATATATATATATATATATATTAATATATATAATATATACTAACTTCAAGATGTCTGTTATTCATTCAAGTGTAGACACTGGAGAGTCATTTGGATATGAAAGTATGGGGTTTAGCCTACTGATATAAGTTGTAGTTATAAATCTGAAAAACATCTGTGTGCAGATGTCTTTTAAAGCCTTGAGGCTGATCACTAAGAGAGTACAGAAAGGAGAGAAGAGTTCCAAGGACTGAATTCAAATAACTAATTCTCTTTTAAGTCTATTTAATTTGCTGTTTAACTGATTTTTTAGATATTTAATTTTAATGAGTAAATTTTTGAATTTCCATTTAGCTCTTCATCAAAGCTTATTCTCTTTGGTTAATTGTGTTTTGTTATCTTCTTATGTTTTCTATTCTGACTTTTATTTACTTAGTAAATTATTTTAACTATTTGATAGCTTTCAAGTTAGAAAAATAATAAATGTCTCGTGTGAGAAGCAAAATATTATGCTACAAAAATGTGTAAAGACAAGGACAATTATCTTTCCAGAGAACTTCTCCTCTCATTTCCTCCTATGTTACCTGAATGGTGTTTATACTTTTTAACTTTTATTCTTCTTCATAGATGTATACTGAAATATACACGTTTACACCGAGGGTTTTTTTTAAGTTTAGTTTTGTTTATTTTAAAATGTATTTATTTATTTATTTTTGGCTGTGTTGGGTCTTCATTGCTGTGCACAGGCTTTCTCTAGTTGCAGCAAGTGCAGGCTTCTCATTGCGGTGGCTTCTCTTGTTGTGGAGCACAGTCTAGGTGTGTGGGCTTCAGTAGTTGTAGCACACAGGCTCAGTAGTTGTGGCTCAGGGGCTCTAGAGCACAGGCTCAGCAGTTGTGGCACATGGGCTTAGTTGCTCCATGGCATGTGGGATCTTCCCTCACCAGGGCTCAAACCCTTGTCCACTGCAGTGGCAGGCATATTCTTAACCACTGCACAACCAGGGAAGTCCTAAAGTTTTGTTTTTAGTTGATAGCTTTTCACCAAAAAGAGAATATGCTGCCCACAAGGAACTCACTTTAATTTTAAGTCTACACATAGACTGAAAGTGAATGGATTGAATAAGATATGCTGTGCAAATGGTAACCAAAGATATCAAGAGTAGTAATATTGAGACAAAATAGTTTTAAGTCAAAAACTGTAACAAGAAAGAAAGAAGGTTATTAAGTCATGATAAGGGATAAATTCATCAAGAAGATATCAAAATTGTAAATAGATATGCACCCAACATAGAAGCATCTAAGTATATCAAGCAAATACTAACAGATTTGAAAGGAGAAATAGACAATAAAATATGAGTAAGGGACTTCAATATTTTACTGTCAACTATTGATAGATTATCCAGAGAGAAATTCAGTAAGGAAATTTTATACTTGAACTATGTTTTAGACCAAATGAACCTAACATACGTATATAGAACATACCATCCAACAGTAGCAGAATACGTTCTTCCCAAGTGCACATGGAATATTCTCCAGGATAGACCACATGTTAGGCTACAAGACAAGTTTTAACAAATTTAAGATTAAAATCATTCCAAGTATCTTTCCAACTAAAATAGTAAAAAAATAGAAATCAATAATATGAGACAAAACTGGAAAATTTAAAATTATGTAGAGATTATGCATGCTATTAAACAACTAATGGGACAAAGAAGAAATCAAGAGGGAAATCAAAAAAATATCTTGAGACAAATGAAAATGGAAAAATAACATACCAAAACTCATGGGATGGAGCAAAAGCAGTACTAAAATGGAAGTTTATAGTGATAAACATGTACATCAAGAAAAAATAAAGATCTTGGGAATTCCCTGGCAGTCCAGTGGTTAGGACTGCACACTTTCACTGCCAAGGGCGTGGGTTTGACTCCTGGTCAAGGAACTAAGGTCCCACAAGCCACGCTGCACAGCCATATAAATAAAGATCTCAGATAAACAGTGTAAATTTACACTTCAATAGAAATGAACAGACTAAGCCCAAAGTTAGCAGAAGGAAGAAAACAACAAAAATTAGACCAGAAATAAATGAAATAGAGGACAGAAAAACAATAGAAAACAAAAATGAAAAAAGTATTGGACTTTTAAAAGGATAAGCAAAATTGATGAACCTTTAGCATGACTAAGGAAAAGAGAAAGAAAACTCAAATAAAATCAGAAATGAAAGAAGAGACATTACAAATGATATTACAGAAATAAAAAGAATCATAAAAGACTAGTAATAACAATTATTCTCCAATAAACTGGATAACCTTAGAGCAAGTGGATAAATTCCTAGAAACATACAACCTACCAAGACTGAATTATGAATCAATAGAAAATTTGAAGAGACCAAGAGTGAGCAAGGAGATTGACTCAGTAATGAAAAACCTCCCTACAAAGAAAAGGTCAAGAACAGATTGCTTCACTGGTGCATTCTACAAAATATTCAGAGAAGAATTAACATAAATCCTTCTCATGTTTCCAAAAATTAAGAGGAGAGAGAACACCCAAAGTCATTTTACCAGGACAGCATTATCCTGATACCAAAGCCAGGTAAGGATACTATAAGAAAAAAAAAAAAAATAGGCCAATAACCTGATGAATATAGATGCAAAAATTCTCAATAAAATCATAGCACTCTGAATTCAACAGCACATTAAAAGGATCATGCACCATAATCAAATGGGATTTATCCCTGAGATTTAAGGATGACTCACTATGTGAAAATCAATAAACATGATAGACCTCTTTAATACAATGAAAGATGACAATTATATGATTTTCTGAGTAGATTTAGAAAATGTATTTGACAAAAATGAATACCCTTTCATGATAATAGCTCTCAACAAATTTAGTATAGAAGGAAAATATCCAACAAAATAAGGGCCATCTATGACAAACCCATAGCTGACATCATATTCAACAATAAAAAGGTGAAAGATTCTCTTCTAATATCAAGAACAAGACACAATTTCCCATGCTCACCACTTCTATTCAACGTAGTACTGGAAGTCCTAGCCAGAGCAGTTAGGGAAGGAAAAGAAATAAATGTCATCCAAATCAGAAAGGAAGAAGTAAAATTGTCTCTATTTGCAGATGACATGATCTTATATATAGAAAACACTAAAGACTCCACAAAAAATAAAGACTGCTAGAACTGATAAACGAGTTTATGAAAGTCACAGGATATAATCTTAACATGTAAAAATCAGTTGAATTTCTATACATTAAAAATAAACCATCCAGGGCTTCCCTGGTGGTGCAGTGGTTGAGAGTCCACCTGCCAATGCAGGGGACACGGGTTCGTGCCCCAGTCCGGGAAGATCCCACATGCTGTGGAGTGGCTGGGCCCATGAGCCGTGGCTGCTGAGCCTGCACAGCCGGAGCCTGTGCTCCATGGCAGGAGAGGCCACAGCAGTGAGAGGCCCACGTACAGCAAAATAAATAAATAAATAAATAAACCATCCAAAAGATTTTTAAAAAGCAATCCCATTTACAATATCATTAAAAAAAACACTTATGGGCCTCCCTGGTGGCGCAGTGGTTGAGAGTCCGCCTGCCGATGCAGGGGATACGGGTTCGTGCCCCGATCTGGGAGGATCCCATATGCCGCGGAGCGGCTGGGCCCGTGAGCCATGGCCGCTGGGCCTGCGCATCCGGAGCCTGTGCTCCGCAACGGGAGAGGCCACAACAGTGAGAGGCCCGCATACCGCAAAAAGAAAAAAAAAAAAAAAAAAAACACTTATGGGTAAATTTTACCAAGAAGATAAAAGATCTATACACTGAAAACTATAAAACATGGATGAATAGAAGAAGACATAAATAAATGGAAAGATAACCCATGTTCTTTGATTGGAAGAATTAATACGGTTAAAATGTCCATGGTACCTAAAGTAGTCCACAGATTGAATGTAATCCCTATCAAAATTCCAATGTCATTTTTACAGAAACAGGAAAAAGCAATCTTGCAATTTGCATGAGACTACAAAGTACCCAAATAGTTAATGTAATCTTGAGCAAGAACAAAGCTGGAGGCATCACACTTCTTGATTTCAAATTATATTGCAAAGCTATAGTAGTAAAAAGAGTGTGACAGACACATAGATTAATGGAACAGAATAAAGAGCCCAGACATCACAGATATATGGGAAACTAATTTTCAACAAACATGGCAAGAATATACAATGGGAAAAAGATAGTGCCTTCAACAGGTGTGTTAGAAAAACTGGACATCCACATTCAAAAGAAAGAAATTGGAGCCCTATATTATACTAGAAATAAAAATCTATTCAAAACAGAATAAAGACTTAAATGTAAGACCTGAAATGATAAAACACGTGGAAATAAACATAGGAGAAAATCTCCTTGACATTGGTTTTGGCAGTGAGTTTTTGGATTTGACATGAAAAACAAAGGCAAAAAAGGCAAAAATAATCAAATGGCACTACATTAAACTCAATATTTTCTTCACAGCAAAGGAAATAACAAAATGAAAGGCAACTTACTAAATGGGAGAAAATATTATCAATATGTATATTCAATATGAAGTTAACATCAAAAAAACATAAGGAACGCTTACAATTCAGTAGCAAAAAACAAATAACCCAATTAAAAATGGGCAAAGGACCTGGATAAACATTTTTTTCTAACGAAGATATGCAAGTGGATAATAGGCACATGAAAATGTGTTCAACATCACTAATCATTGGGGAAATGCAAATCAAAACCACAATGAGACATCACCTCACACCTGTCATAATGGAAATTATCAAAAATAATAATAATAAGTGCTAGAGAGGACATGGAGAAAGGGAATCCTGGTGCACTGTTGGTATGAATGTAAACAGGTACAGCCACTATGTAATCATTATGAAAATCCCTCAAAATATTACAAATAGAACTATCATATGATCCAGCAATATCACTTCTGGCTATATATCCCAAGGAAATGAAATAAATATCTCAAAGTGATGTCTGATAGTGTATTTATGTCAAACCTGATCTCACAACTCATCTCACTCTCCCCTTCCCTACCTGTGTCCACATGTCTATTGTCTACATCTGCCTTTCTATTCCTGCCCTGCAAATAGGTTCATCTGTACCATTTCTCTAGACTCCACATATATGTGTTAATATATGATATTTGTTTTTCTCTTCCTAACTTACTTCACTCTGTATGACAGACTCTAGGCCCATCCACATCTCTACAAATGACCCAATTTCATTTCTTTTTATGGCTGAGTAATATTCTATTATATATATGTACCACCTCTTCTTTATCCATTCATCTGACAATGGACATTTAGGTTGTTTCCATGTCCTGTCCATTACAAATAGTGCTGCAATGAATATTGGGGTACATGTGTCTTTTTAAATTATGTTTTTTTCAGGATATATGCCCAGTAGTGGGATTGCTGGGTCATATGCTAGTTCTATTTTTAGTTTTTAAAGGAACCTCCATACTTTTCTCCACAGTGACTGTATCAATTTACATTCCCACCAACAGTGCAAGAGGGTTCCCTTTTCTCCGCACACTCTTCAGCATTTATTGTCCATAGATTTTCTGATGATGGCCATTCTGACATACTGTATAGCACAGTGAGCTCAGCTTGGTGCTCTGTGATGACTTAGTTGTGTGGGATGGCGGGGAGGAGGGAGGTCCAAGAGGGAGGGGATGTGTGTATACGTATGGCTGGTTCACTTCATTGTGCAGCAGAAACAAACACAACATTGTAATGCAATTATACTCCAATAAAAAAAAATAAATAAATAAGGAGATGTCTGGACTCCAATGTTCATTGCTGCATTATTCACAATAGCCAAGGTATAGAAACAACCTAAGTGTCTGTCATGAGATGAATGGATAAAGAAAATGTTGTATATACACACAGTGGAATATTATTCAGCCTTTAAAAAAAGGAAAACCTGTCATTTGCAACATGGTTGAACCTGGAGGGTGTTATGATAAGTGAAATAAGCCATGTATATACTATTATATTTAAAATAGATGACCAACAAGGACCTACTGTATAGCACAGGGAACTCTTCACAGTGTTGTGTAATAACCTAAATGGGAAAAGAACTTGAAAAAGAATAGATACATGTATATGTATAACTGAATCACTTTGCTGTACACCTGGAAATAACACAACATTGAACATTGTTAATCAACTATGCTCCAATATAAAATTAAAAATTAAAAAAAAAGATTTGTGAAAAACTGAAAAAAAAAAAAAAAAAAAGAAGCCAGACAATATCTCACTTCACTCTCCTTTTGCTAGTATAGTTTCTGAGGAAAAGTTGGATGTAATTCCTATCTTTGTTCTTCTATAGGTATGTTGTTTGTTTCTTCTGGCTTCTTTAAGGATTTTTTCCTTTATTTTTGATTTTCTGTAACTTGAAAATAATATGCCATGGAGTAGTTTTATTTTTTTGTCCATATTCTGTTTGGTGTTCTCTGACTTTCTGAATCTGTAGTTTGGTGTCTGGCATTAATTTGGGAAATTCTCAGTCATTATTTTTCAAATATTTCTTTTGTCATTTTCTCTCTTTCTTTTCTTCCAGTATTCCCATTGTGTATATATCACACCTTTTATTGTTGTCTCACAATTATTGGATATTCTGTTTTGTTTTTTTTCAGGCTTTGTTTTCTTTGCTTTTAGGTTTTCAAAGGTTCTGTTCATACATACCCTAGCTCAGAAATTCTTTCCTAAGCTGTGTCCAGTCTACTTATAAGCTCATCAAAGGCATTCTTCATTTCTGTTACAGTGGTTTTGATCTCTAGGATTTTTTGGGTCCTTTCTTAGGATTTCCATCTCTCTGCTTACATTGCCTATCTGTTTTTGCATGCTGTCTAGTTTATCCATTAGTACTCTTAGCATGTTAATTGTAATTGTTTAATTCCCAGCCTGATAATTCCAACATCCCTGCCATGTCTGGTTCTGTTGCTTGCTTTGTCTCTTCAAATTGTGTTGTATTTGTCTTTTGTAATTTTTTATTGATAGCTGGCCATGATGTACATGTAAAAGGAATTGCTGTAAATAGTCTTACTAATGTGTTGGTGAGCTGTGAGGGAAGAGGGAGCATTTTATAGTCCTATGATTTGGACCCAATCTTTTTGTGTGTTTATGCTGCTGGACTGTGAACTTCACTAATGTTTCTCATTCTTTTTTCTCCCCTCTTAGGTTGGACATAATAACTAGAGTACACTAGGGTAGGGCATTTCCCTTCTCCAGATGGAAGGCTAAAGCCTGAAGTTATTTCCTCTCCCCTAGTCAGTTAGGCTCTGATAATATGTTAGCTGATTAGGTTCTGTTTAACTAGTTTCCCTTGAGGGTGGGTCTTTTAAGAACAGAGAGATCTGGCATATTTCAAAATGGATTCTTTCTTCCTCCCCATGCCAGAAGCCTGAGGAGATTTTTTCTGCTATTTACTATGGGAACCTGTTTGAACCCCTGTAGGTTACTCTCAAAATGTTGTGGGAGTCTCCCTATAACTGAGTCCTCCTGGAGGTTTTAACTCTCGAAGTTGTCCACACAATCTCCAGCAATTCATCAATTACAGTTCAGGTTTTCCCACTGGGGCACTGGTTCCCTTGGAGGTTTCCTCTCATGAGTCTGCTCTGGTAAGCTGCAATTCCCTATATTCACCTTTCTATGTCTTTGATTTTGGGGGACAGCAGTTTGCCCTGTATGCTTCCCTCTCTTATGGATCCAGATTTTTCAACCTGTTCAGCTTTTTAGTTGTTAGGACAGAGTGGTGACTTCCAAGCTCCTTACTTGTGGAATCAGAAACTGGAAGTCTTAGGCATATTTTTTGGTTAAAATTGCTTGTGAATATTCAAAAGTAACTCAAAATGCTTACAAAATTATAAAAAAAAATATTATGTAGTATTTCATATTTTCATAAAAGGACTGCTAGCAAGGACATATTTCATGGATGATACAAAACAAGGATAAGAAAACCATAATTATATGTCACCTAGTGAAAAATAGAAGCTCAAGAATAGATCAAGAGTAGACCAAAATCCATTCATTATACTTAAATGATCTAAGTCAATGTTGGATCTAAATATGAACAAGGTAAGGGCATATGTGAAGAAAAAGTGTCCTAGGTTTTTAGGAGAGGAAATATGAGGGCTTGGACTCAGGCACCATGCTTCCAATACTAAACATACTAAACATGCACAGTTTGTCTAAATCACTCTTTTCTCAGGTACAAACTCACGAACAGTAGTCAAATAGAAAAGACTGGTTAAAATAAGATTCTGATGAATAATTTCAACTGCATATAAAGAGTATTGGAAGGCAGAGAGTATATTTAAGACATTAAAGAAACTTTTATCTTGTTCTTTGCCATTAAGACACGGACATGTAGCCTTATTAACTGAGAAAAGAGAGCAAGGCTTTCATTGGAAAAAGTATCAATGGGCACCAAGAGAGAACCTAGAAGTATTCCAAAATCTGTTCCCAATTTTTAAAACAAAGCAATTAGAAACAATCTGTATTTCCACAGTCTTAAGCCACCATTAAAAATATTTTTTATTGTTAGCTATGCAATTCATACTATTTCTTGGAAATCCTTCAGTGTATATCTTAGAAACTATTTAAATTTGGGTCCTTTGGTGTAAGAATAGCTCTTATTAGCTGGCTTGAGACTTACCTCACCTAATTTCACATTGATAGGAGCAGGGCATTTGAACTGATATCTACAGAATTTATTCCATAGATAACCAAAAGAAGATTTTGTACAAAACAAGTGTATATTGGCAGATTTGAAATATCTGTGGAAATTGCTCAATTCAGAGGCAGAAATTACTGTAGGCATTAAGGGTTTCCTGTCAAAGGGAGTTTCTCTAAAAGAACTATACACCCCTAAATAGACCAGGAAGTCACCTCTTCCTACAAACGATCAGTAGACTGCCACACAGTAGTGTTAGTCCTAATGACATCCATGTCTGTTTATTAATTATTTGTAGTGCATGGAATATTTCACACTTATTTAAAATAAAATAGTGAGAATTTTTCTTGTTTCTATAAGAAACAGATTTTGAGAGGGGTAACACATTTTTCTTCTTTAAGACAAAATCATGTACATATCATAAGAAAAACAAGCCTAGATCTATGTAGTATACATATGACAAAATACCAGATTTTAAAGAGCTAATGTAGTACTCTAATTTATTAACTACTAATTTGGCTAGATTGTTGATTTGACATCTATTTAGCAGAAATAAATTTTTGAAATGTTTAAAATATATTTTTCAGATTAAATGCAGTTTATTTAGTTAATATACATATATATATTTAGATATAATATATATAGTTTATATATGTATGACTAAAGAATCTGTTGACACCTTTAGAGGAAGAAATCATTGGCTTTTACATGGTATCAATAAATTAGTGGTAATTGTATCTTATTTCATAATTAATTTGATTCATTATTAAAATATCTCTAAAGAATAAATCTAGTTTATTTGACTTGAAACAAATCATCGAAATCTAAAGAATTTAATTTCCAGTTCATCTAATTTCCAGTTCTTAGATATCCTTTTTATTTTTTATTTATTTATTTTTTTTCTTTTTGCGGTATGTGGGCCTCTCACTGTTGTGGCCTCTCCCGTTGCGGAGCACAGGCTCCGGACGTGCAGGCCCAGCGGCCATGGCTCATGGGCCCAGCCGCTCCGCGGCATATGGGATCCTCCCAGACCGGGGCACGAACCCGTATCCCCTGCATCGGCAGGCGGACTCTTAACCACTGCGCCACCAGGGAGGCCCCTTAGATATCCTTTTTAAAAGACAGGTGTATTATCTCCTTTATCTAAATGTCAATTACTATACTTGCAGTTCAGATATTGTATGTCAAAATTTTTTTATATCTTCGCAAGGCTCAATTACTTCTGAGTTTACTTTCTAGATTTTGTTAAAGTTGTTAAATAAGGTTACTGTCCATCAAAATTTAAGATAATCAACTTATACATGAAACTTTGTGAGGAGATAAGTAATAATGAGAAATGCCAATACAATTAAAATAAGTTTGGAAGCATGTAGAAATTCTGAGTATTGTTACAAATTTTTAATTGAAATGTTTTTGTCTAAATAAAATAAATATTTAGCATCTATAAATTTTTATATCCATTCAAATAAAAGAGATATTTCTTTCCTGGAAAAAAATTGCTATGGTGTATGTTTCAAAGGGTCTCAACATATTCCAGATAAATAGAAGAAGAAGTGATGAACTGCACACAAGAGAATAGAAAGCAAATTTCCTCTGAGTATTTCCTGATATTGTATGTCAAGTTTTGACCGATGTGAAAGTGAGGGAAATCTACTGAGGGAAACTTTTTAAAGAAGCTTCAGTTAATATGCCTGTGTGAAGTGAAAGTCTTGCTGCTGTCTCATTACTCAATTTTCTACTTGGATATTTTCAAAATGTTGGTACTTATGAATGCTTATAAAAAATAAAAAAAAAACAATTTTTGCATGTTTTCAATTGAGATCACTACTTTGGAGTCATACCGTGTGCATAGTGTCAAAAATGTCACTCTCAAAACTAGAGAATTTTGCACAAAATAGGAAAATGTTGAATACATTTCATGCAGTCATATCTTGGAATCTAGATTAATTTGAAAAAGGGTTGCATTCACTTGTTCCAAATGGACTGGTTTTGAGAATGAAACAAGGCATAGCAATAATTGTGGGAGTGCTCAGTTTGAAGAATGGCTGCAAAAGAAATAGAGCCAAAATCAGAGCCAAAATGTACTCTCACAAATGACCGCTATGTAAAGAATGCTATCTTGGATACATTTGTAAAAATAATGCAGTGGTCAATTTTTTCTACTACTGACAAAAAGGGAATATATTAGTAACATCTTCTTCCAGAACTAAAATATATAACAGCAATGCAATTTTAAATGGCAAACACCTATAATGGATATTTCCATTAAGGTGGCATGGAAAAGGATATATTTTTGCATCCTGATTAGTTCTAGAGGTTATTGAATTTTAAAAAAAATGGCCATCTGGTCAGAGGCCTGAAAATAAAAGGATGGGATGATTAGAGATAAGTGGATCTGAGGTAGAGGTATGTGAACGGACACATGGGAATGGGCACAAAATATGAAGATTTTTATAACACACATTAACACCTACCATGGAAGAGATACTGAACAACAAAGTACATAAAATGCTTCAGCCAATTGATACCCATCAGCCTTTATCAGTGGTCACCCTGGAACTGGCACAATGATGTTATGAACAGAATGGCCATAAGGGCAGAGATGGAGAATGCATACGGGTCCAACAACAACAACTCTCAATTCCAAGGCTGATTTAAATACTGCTGCCTCTGAATGTCCAATCTGTCAGCAACAGAGAGCAGTGATGAGTCCTCCATATGGCACTGTTCTTCAAAGAAACCAACCAACTACCTGGTATCAAGTTGACTATACCAAGCCCCTTTTATCCTAGAAGGAACAAAGATTAGTTGTCACAGGGATAGACACACATTTTCTGGGTATGAGTCTGCCTTTCCTACCTGCAGTACCTCAGCAAGCACTACTACCTGGGAACTTACAGAATACCTCATCCACAGCCATAGAATCCCATATAACTTAGCATCCAACCAGAAGACCCAATTTATAGCAAAAAAGGTATGGGTGTGATCCCATAAATATGGATTCTACTGGTCATATCATATACTACACCATCCAGAAGCAGCCAACCTCATAGAGTAATAAAAGTACCTTTAAAGCACAGCTGAGTTAAAGCTTGGAAAGAAAACTCTGAAAGAATGTGGTATATGCATTAAATAAGAGACCTTTATATGATGCTGTGTCCCCTCTAGGAAGACTATATGGGTCTTGGAATCAAGGAGTGGAAGCAGGATGAAGTCATTTACTATCAATCTCAGTGATGCAGTGTGGGATTTTGTGCTGTACCTGCAATTCCAGGCACTTCAAATGTAATGGTCCTGACCAGGGAACACGGCAAGGATACAATTGAAACAGAAGCTATAGCTGCTACAGGGCACTTCTGACTCTTCATGTCCAGGAGCCCACAGAAAACAAGAGGAGTCATGATAGTAGCAGGAAGGAATGTGTGTGGAACCCATGTGATCCATCTGGGTGACTTTTTGTATTTCCTTGCCCCATTGTAACTATGACTAAATGTACAGAGGTAGCCATCCCAGCCTGAGAATGGTATGATTACCAAAGACTAGGAGCTCTAAGCAATGTGGGCTTGGATCACACCACCAGGTGAGCCACCAAGACTTACTAAGGTGACAGTTGAGAGTGAGAAAAATTTAGAACAGAGAGTGAAAGAGGAGGTGCTATGGCACCAAGAGCAACTATAATTACAGTGGTTTTAGTTCATGTCATCATCCTTTGTCTTCTAGATTTACCCTAAGGAAGAGTGGCCCACAGGAACCATGGAGAAGCTCCTTCCTGAACCTGCATGGGGAAGTACAGCCATTCCTCAGTATTCATGGGGGATTGGCCCTAGAACAACCCTCAAATATGAAAATCCACAGATGCTTAAGCCCCTTATATAAAATGGCATAATATTTACATATAACTTATGCAATCCTTCTATATGTTTTAAAGTGTCTCTAGATTACTTATAATATCTAATACAATGTAAATGCTATGTAAATTGTTGGCAGCCAGCACACAGAGAATTCAAGTCTTCCTTTTGGTACTTTCTGGATTTTTTTAGAAAATATTTTCAATTTGCAGTTGGTTGAATTGGCAGATGTGGAAGCCTTGGATATGGAGGGACAACAGAAAATCTGTGGTGCAAAGTGTGGAATGTGGCAGTAATAAAAATGTACATTCAGGTCTCTTATGTGGGGAGTATAATCACCTAATGGTCTAAACTGCTGTTGTGCCAAATCCACCACATTTGCACCAACACCATATTTCCCATGGGCTGCTGCTAACCAATGACCGAGCAAGAAGGGGTACTGGTATATGAGACTTTTCTAACAGATGATTTTGGTTACAGAACTCTTCATCAGCTTTTCTGAAACAGTCTTAGAAGATTTCTACCCAATCCTGCTTCCTTCCCAGTCTCTTTCCAAAGTTGTCAGACCTGCATTGCAATGTGAATTCTCTCTTTCCACCTACAGTATTCTGGTTACCTCCCCTAGTAAATGTCTTGCACTGCTAATCTTGGTTTGGAATCTTCATTCAGATGACCCAAGGTATCAGAATTTCTTTATCATTAATATTTTTTCATCAAGAAAAAAGAAACAAATTTCAGATTTTGGATATGCAATTAATGTTAAACAGTAAATAATGTAACTAACAATAAAAAGAGTTTTGGATTTTGTTTGTTTTTACTAAGGAAAATAAGTCATCAACCAAATTTTATTCTGGCTTTTATTTAACAGGCAATAGGAAAGTTTCTTTCTAGAAAATAGAAATAGAGAACAGCTTTTGTTAAATTATCTGTATAATCACTTAATATTCAAATTAGCTTCACCATTATTAAGTACAGGCTCATTTGTAAGATTGAAGTATTTAGAGTTCATGTTTCCATTTACCCTTTTCGCCTCTCTGATAGAGTCAGAGTGTATTTACAAGAAGGATATTCCGTGGTGAATAGTTGTATAAATTGTGATAGTAAAAATGATAATGACTAATTGTCCTCTATTATCTATTCTCCCTTTCTTTTAAGATGACTCAGGTTTTAGCTGGGTACATGGTTGTTCTGAATATATATGGTATCCCTTCCAGATTGGTATATCCATATTTCTGGTGGGAGCTGAAAGTAGATATGTGTGCAAATTCTGGATACTTCCTGAAAGGAATGAGTGCACCTGTCTTTGCCACTTACTGCTTACTTGAATGCAAATATGATGACAAGAGTTCAAGAAACCATATTGTAGTTTCTCCTACTGGAGCTGGCTCTTGAGGATGCACTTTGGAGAACTCACAAGGAGCCAGCAGCAGAGTAGGGAGGTGGGAAGTAGGCTTAGTGCCTGTGACTTGGTCAGTGTTTATGTGCCCAGTGAGAGGGATCCTCAACTGGGACACACCCAAAGAGATCCATGGGCAGACCTCCTGCTGAAGTCCCAAAGCATACAGCAGGAAACACATTCCTTCAATGCCTTGTAATATTCTTATCTGCCTTCTTCCCTTTCCTCTCCCTCTCCCGTCATGAATGTAACCTCCTTAGAAATCTGGTTGCTGATGGAGAAATGTGTTTCTCCAGCCACAACCTACACAACTGGGCAGTCACTCACCACTTTTGCTTTCTACCTCCTCTGATGGAGAGGTTGCCACTGAGGCTACCAGAGGCCCAGTGCCTTGCAATGTCACCCTGGGGAGGGTGCTGCCTTGGCAAGTATTGCCCTCCCTATCTAAATTCATTTTCTTCCCACTTTGATGGTGTACCAAAGTTTCCCATCAGGGAGACTGGACCCCCACAAATTATTTCACAAATTGGTAGCTGTCCAGTTTTGCACTCTCTAGGCTCCCTTTTTTCCTGATCTTGACCAGTGGGGGTGGGGCAGGCTCACTGACTCCTTTGGATCTGCAGCCCTCACTGATGTTCTTTCTGGCCACTTTCAAATGCACTGGTGAGTAGAAACTTCTCAGGTGTCGTGGTGTAAGGTACAGAGTCCATTCAGTTATGGATGTCCAATTAGTTATTAATAAAAGAGGAATGAAAAAAGGAATGTCTCAGGCTATCATGATGTTGAAATCACTTTGCTCCACATCTTTACCAGGATTTGATGTTGTCAGTGTTTTAGGTATTAACCATTCTAATAGATGTGTAGTGGTATTTCACTGTTGTTTTTATTTGCATTTCCCTGATGACATATGATGGGCAGCAGCTTTTCTTATGCTTATTTTCCAACTGTATTCTTTGGTGAGGTGTCTGTTCCTTGGCCAATTTTTTAATTGAGTTTTCTTATTGTTGAAATTTAAGAGGTCTTTGTATATTTTGGATAACAGTTCTTTATCAGCTGTATCTTTTGCAAACATTTTTTCCAGTCTGTTGATTGTCTTTTCATTTTCTTAAAAGTGTTTTTCACTGAGCAGAAATTTTTACTTTAAAAAAAGTCTTGCTTATCAGTTCTTTCATGGATTGAAACTTTGATGTTTTATCTAAATCTTTACCACCAAAGCCACGGTCATCTATGTTTTCACCTATGTTATGTTCTAGGAATTTTACAGTTTTACATTTGTTATGTTGTATGTCCTGTTTTTCCAGCTCCAATTGTTGAAAAGACTATCTTTTCCCTATAGTATGGCATTTGCTCCTATCTCAAAGATTAAATAACTATATTTAAAGGAGTCTATTTCTGAACCCTTTCTATTTTGTTGCTCTTTCTCTATTATTATTATTATTATTATTATTATTATTATTTGCCAATACTACACAGTCTTGATTACTGTAGCTTTATAGTAAGTCTTGAAGTTGGGTAGTGTCAGTCTTTGTCTCCTTCAGTATTGTATTGGTTCTCCTGGGTCTTTACCTCTCCATATAAACTTAAGAATCAGTTTATTGATATTCAAAGTATAACTTGTTGGATTTTTATCAGGATTTCATTGATCAAGTTGGGAAGAACTCATACCTTGACAATAATGAGTCTGTCTGTGAACATAGAGTATTTCATGTTATTTAGTTCTTTGATTCTTCCATCAGAATTTTGTAGTTTTCCTTATATAGATCTTAGACATATTTTGTTTGATTTATACTTAAGTGTTTCAATTTTGGGGACTAATGTAAATGGTATTGTTTTTTATTTCAAATTTCATTTTTTCATTGACATTGTATAGGAAAGCAGTTGACATCTATACACTAACCGTGTATGCTGCAACCTTATTATAATCACTTATCAGATCCAGGAGTGAAAAGGAGTGGTGAGCGGGGATATCCTTGTATTGTTCTTGATCTTAGAAAACTTGAAGTTTCTCATCCACAGGTATAATATCAGCTGTAGGATTTTGAAAATATTCTGTATCGAGTTGAGGAAATTATTCTCTACTTCTAGCTTGCTGAGAGTTTTTAATCATAGATAAGTGTTAGATTTTGTCAAGTGCTTATTATGCATCTATTGTTATGATCATGCAATTTTTCTTCTTTAGCCTGTTAATATGATGGAATGTGTTAATTGATATTCAAATGTTGAACCACCCTTGCATAACTGGGATAAATTCAACTTGGTCATAGTGTATAATTTTTTATACATACAATTTCATTTGCCAATATTTTGCTGAGGAATTTTGCATCTATGTTCATGAGAGATATAGTTATGCAGTTTTCTTTTTTAGTAATGTCTTTGTCTGGTTTTAATATTAGGGTAATGCTGGCCTCATGAAATAAGTTAGGACATAGTCTCTCTGCTTTAATCTTCTGAAAGATATTGTAGAGGACTTGTATAAATTCTTCCTTAAAGATTTGGTAAAACTCACTAGTGAATCTATCTGGACCTAGTGCTGCTTTCTGCTTTGGAAGTATATTAATTATTGTTTCAATTTCTTAAAAAATGTAGGCTGATTCAGATTCTCTATGGTTTCTTATGAGATTTGGGAGATTTTATCTTTTAAGAATTTTTTTTCTTTCTCAAATAAATGATCAGATGTGTAGACATAAAGTTGTTCATAGTATTTCTTTATTATTCTTTTAATTTTCATGAGACCTGTAGTGATGACCCTGTCTTTCATTTTTGATATTAGTAATTTATGTTCTACATTTTTTTCTTAATTAGCTGGACTAAAGGTTTACTGATTTTTTTTAATGAACCAGCTTTTGGTTTTATTGATTTTCCCTGTTGATTCCCTGTTTTCAATTTCATTGATTTCAGCTCTAATTTTTATCTCTTTTCCTCTGCATATTTTCAATTTAATTTGTTCTTCTTTTTCAAATTTCCTAAGGTGGAAGCTTAGAGCATTAATTTTAGATCTTTATTCTCTTCTAATGTATGTATTCAGTGAGTTAAAGTTTTCTCTAAGCTTTCACTGCATCCCACACATTTTGATAAATTATGTTTTTATTTTCTTTTAGTTTAAAATATTTATAAATTTCTCTTGAGATTTCTTCTTTGACCTATGTTATATTTAGGAATGCATTGTTGTTTGTTTGTTTAATTTATTTCATTCAAGTATAGTTGATTTACAATGTTGTGTTAATTTCTGCTGTACAGCAAAGTTACTCAGTTATATATATACATCCTTTCTCATAATTTTTCCCATTATGGTTTATCATAAGATATTGAATATATTTCCCTGTGCTATACAGTAGGACCTTGTTGTTATCCATTCTACACATAATAGTCTGTATCTGCTGATTTCAAACTCCCAATCCATCCTTCCCCCTTCCCACCTCCCCCTTGACAATCACAAGTCTGTTCTCTATGTTTGTGTGTCTGTTTCATAGATAAGTTCATTTGTGTCATATTTTAGATGCCACTTATAAGTGATATCACATGGTATTTGTCTTTCTCTTTCTGACTTACTTCACTTAGTATGATAATCTCTAGGTCCAACCATGTTGCTGCAAATGGCATTATTTCATTCTTTTTATGGCTAAGTAGTATTCCATTGTATATATGTACCACACCTTCTTTATCCATTCATCTATTGATGGACATTTATATTGTTTCCATATCTTGGCTACTGTAAATAGTTCTGATATGAACATAGGGGTGCATATACCTTTTTGAATTATAGTTTTATACTGATATATGCACAGGAGTGGGAGTGCTACATCATATGACAACTTTTTTTTAGTTTTTTGAGGAATATCCATACTGTTTTCCACAGTGGCTGCACCAACTTACATTACCACCAACAGTATAGGAGGATTCCTTTTTCTCCACATCCTCTCCAGCATTTGTTATTTGTAGCCTTCTTAATGATGGCCATTCCGTGTGGTGGTCCCTCATTGTAGTAGTGATTTGCATTTCTCTTAATTAGTGATGTTGAGCATCTTTTCACATGCCTGTTGCCCATCTGTATGCCTTCTTTGAAGAAATATCTTTTTAAGTGTTCTGCCCATTTTTCAATTGGATTGTTTGTTTTTTTGTTGTTGAGTTGTATGAGCTGTTTGTATATTTTGGAAATTAAACCCTTGTCAGTGAAATCATTTGCAAATATTTTCTCCCAGTCTATAGGTTGTCTTTTCATTTTGTTTAGGGTTTCTTTTTCTGTACAAGAGCTTGTAAGTTTGATTAGGTCCCATTTCTTTATTTTTGCTTTTATTTCTATTGGTACTGGCACAAAACAGACATATACATCAGTGGAACAGATTAGAGAGTCCAGAAATAAACTCACATACCTACAGTCAATTAATCTTTGACAAGGAGGGAAGAATATACAGTGGAAAAAAAAAAGACTGTCTCTTCAGCAAGCAGTGTTGGGAAAGTTGGAAAGCCACATGTAAATCAGTGAAGTTGAAATGCACCTTCACACCATACCCAAAAATAAACTCAAAATGGCATAAAGACTTAAATATAAGACAAGATACCATAAAACTCCTAGAAGAGACCATAGGCAAAACATTCTCTGACCTAAATCATACCAATATTTTCTTAGGGCTATCTCCCAACACAGTTGGTATCTCTTTTTACATCTGGGTCTGGCTTCACCATACTTCTCCAAAGGTATTATGGTAAAAATAAGAGATTTATCAAATTTACTGATATTTTCCAAGAAACATCTTTTGGGTTTTTTTTGTTTTACTCTATTTTTTAAAATTAATTTTTATTGGAGTATAGTTGCTTTACAATGTTGTGTTCATTTCTGCTGTACAGAAAAGTGAATCAGGTATAAGCACACACACACACATGCACACACACACACACACACACACACATATATATATATATCCTTTCTTTATTGGATTTCCTTCACATTTAGGGTGCCACAGAGCACTGAGTAGAGTTCCCTGTGCTATAGAATAGGTTTGCATTAGTTATCTAGTTTATACATAGCAGTGTATATATGGCAATCCCAATCTCACAATTCACCCCACCCACCCTTTCCCCCTTGGTATCCATATGTTTGCTCTCTACATCTGTGTCTCTATTTCTGCTTTGCAAATAAGAACATCTATACCATTTTTATAGATTGCACATATATGCGTTAATGTACGATATCTGTTTTTCTCTTTCTGACTTACATCACTCTGTATGACACTCTCTAGGTCCATCCACTTCTCTGCAAATGACCTAATTTCATTCCTTTCTTATGGCTGAGTAATATTCCATTGTATATATATGCCACAACTTCTTTATCCATTCCTCTGTTGAGGGATATTTAGGTTGCTTGCATGACCTGGCTATAGTAAATAGTGCTGCAATTATCACTGGAGAGCATGTAACATTTTGAAATATGGTGTTCCCTGGGTATATGCCCAGTAGTGGGATTGCTAGGTCATATGGTAGTTCTATTTTTCGATTTTTAAGGAACCTCCATATTGTTCCCCATAGAGGCTGTATCAATTTACATTCCCATGAACAGTGCAAGAGGGTTCCTTTTTCTCCACACCCTCTCCAGCATTTGTTGTTTGTAGATTTTCTGATGATGCCCATTCTAACTGGTGTGAGGTGATACCTCATTGTAGTTTTGATTTGCATTTCTCTAATAATTAGTGATGTTGAGTGTCTTTTCATGAGTCTGTTGGCCATCTGTATGTCTTCTTTGGAGAAATGTCTATTTAGGCCTTCCACCCATTTTTGACTGGGTTGTTTGTTTTTTTGATATTGAGCTGCATGAGCTGGTTGTATATTTTGGAGATTAACCCTTGGCCAGTTGCTTCATTTGCAAATATTTTCTCCCATTCTGAGGGTTGTTTTTTGGTCTAGTTTATGGTTTCCTTTGCTGTGCAAAAGCTCTTAAGTTTCATTAGGTCCCATTTGTTTGTTTTTGTTTTTATTTCCATTAGTCTAGGAGGTGGGTCAAAAAAGCTATTTCTGTGCTTTATGTCAAAGAGTGTTCTGCCTATGTTTTCCTCCAAGAGTTTTTTTACTGTCTGGGCTTACATTGAGGTATTTAATCCATTTTGAGCTTATTTTTGTGTATGGTGTTAGGGAGTGTTCTTATTTCATTCTTTTACATGAAGCTGTCCAGTTTTCCCAGGACCACATATTGAAGAAGCTGTCTTTTCTTCATTTTGTACTCGTTGTTGTTGTTTTGTTTAGGTTTGTTTTGTAATGAACATTTTATTTTGGAATAATTTTAGGTTTACTGAAAATTTGTAAAGATAGCAGAGAAAATTCCTGTACACCTGTTACCCAGTGCCCTAATCATTTCTTTTTTGTTTATTTCTGGTCTGATCTTTATGATTTCTTTCCTTCTGCTAACTTTGAGGGATTTTTGTTCTTCTTTCTCTAATTGCTGTAGGTGTAAGGTTAGGTTGTTTATTTGAGATGTTTATTGTTTCTTAAGGTAGGATTGTATTGCTATAAACTTTCCTCTTAGAACTGCTTTTTCTGCATCCCAAAAGTTTTCGGTCACCATGTGTTCATTGTCATTTGTTTCTAGTTATTTTTTATTTACTCTTTGATTTCTTCAGTGATCACTTGGTTATTAAGCAGTGTGTTGTTTAGCCTCCATGTGTTTGTATTTCTCACAGAATTTTTTCCTGTAATTGATATCTAGTCTCATAGAGTTGTTGTCAGAAAAGATGCTTGATATAATTTCAATTTTCATAAATTTACTAAGGCTTGATTGGTGACCCAAGATATGATCTATCCTGGAGAATGTTCCAGGAGCACTTGAGAAGAACCTGTATTCTGTTGTTTTTGGCTGGAATGTCCTATAAATATCAATTAAGCCCATCTTGTTTAATGTATCATTTAAAGCTTGTGCTTCCTTATTTATTTTCATTTTGAGTGATCTGTCTATTGGTGAAAGTGGGGTGTTAAAGTGCCCTACTATGATTGTGTTCCTATTGATTTCCCCTTTTATGGCTGTTAGTATTTGCCTTATGTATTGAGGTGCACCTGTGTTGGGTGCATAAATATTTATAATTGTTATATCTTCTTCTTGGATTGATCTCTTGATCATTATGTAGTGTCCTTCTTTGTCTCTTGTAAAAGTCTTTGTTATAAAGTCTATTTTGTCTGATATGATAATTGCTACTCCAGCTTTTTTTTGATTTCCATTTGTATGGAATATCTTTTTCCATCCCCTCACTTTCATTCTGAATGTGTCCCTTGGTCTGGAGTCTGTCTCTTGTAGACAGCATATATGTGTCTTGTTTTTGCATCCAGTCAGCGAATCTGTGTCTGTTGGCTGAAGCATTTAAGCCATTTACATTTAAGGTAATTATCAATATGTATGTTCCTATTCCCATTTTCTTAATTGTTTTGGGTGTATTATTGTAGGTCTTTTCCTTCTCTTGTGTTACCTGCCTAGAGAAGTTCCTTTAGCATTTGTTGTAAAGCTGGTTTGGTGGTGCTGAATTCTCTTAGCTTTTGCTTTTCTGTAAATGTTTTAATTTCTCCATCAAATCTGAATGAGATCCTTGTTGGATAGAGTAATCTTGGTTGTAGGTTTTTCTCCTTTATCACTTTAAATATGTCTTACCACTCCCTTCTGGCCTGCAGACTTTCTGCTGAGAGATCAGCTGTTAACCTTATGGGGATTCCCATATGTGTTATTTGTTGTTATTCCCTTGTTTTGTTCTTTGTATTTAATTTTTGATAATTTGATTAATATGTGTCTTGGCATGTTCCTCCTTGGATTTATCCTGTATGGGACTCTCTGTGCTTCCTGGATTTGATTAACTATGTCTTTTCCCATATTAGGGAAGTTTTCAACTATAATCTCTTCAAATATTTTCTCAGTCCCTTTCTGTTTCTCTTCTTCTAATGGGACCCCTATAATTCAAATGTTGGTGTGTTTAATGTTGTCCCAGAGGTCTCTGAGACTGTCCTCAGTTCTTTTTATTCTTTTTTCTTTATTCTGCTCTTCAGTAATTAATTCCACTATCTTATCTTCCAGGTCATTTATTCATTCTTCTCCCTCGGTTATTCTGCTATTGAAACCTTTTAGAGAATTTTTAATTTCATTTATTGTGTTGTTCATTACTGTTTGTTTGCTCTTTAGTTCTTCTATGTCCTTGTTAAACGTTTCTTTTATTTTCTCCATTCTATTTCCAAGATTTTGGATCATCTTTACTCTCATTATTCTGAAATATTTTCCAGGTAGACTGCCTATTTCCTCTTCATTTGTTAGGTCTGGTGGGTTTTTGCCTTGCTCCTTCATCTGCTGTGTGTTTCTCTGTCTTCTCATTTTGCTTATCTTACTGTGTTTGGGGTCTGCTTTTCACAGGCTGCAGGTTTGTAGTTCCTGTTGTTTTGGTGTCTGCCCCCAGTGGCTAATGTTGGTTCAGTGGGTTTTGTAGGCTTCCTGGTGGAGGGGACTAGTGCCTGTGTTCTGGTGATTGAGGCTGGATCTTGTCTTTCTGGTGGGCAGGTCCACGATTGATGGTGTGTTTTGGGGTGTCTGTGGCCTTATTATGATTTTAGGCAGCCTCTCTGCTAATGGATGGCATTGTGTTCCTGTCTTGTTAGTTGTTTGGCATAGGGTGTCCAGCACTGTAGCTTGCGATCGTTGTGTGGAGCTAGGTCTTAGTGTTGAGATGGAGATCTCTCGGAGATTTTTGCCGCTTGATATTATGTGGAGCTGGGAGGTCTCTTGTGTAACAGTGCCCTGAACTTGGCTCTCCCACCTCAAAGGCACAGCCCTGATGCCTGGCTGGAGCCCAAAGAGCCTGTCCTCCACATGGCTCAGAATAAAAGGGAGAAAAAAAAGAAAGAAAGACAGAAGAAAGAAAGAAAGAAAGAAAGAAAGAAAGAAAGATGAAGGTAAAATAAAATAAAGTACAATAAAATAAAATAAAATAATTAAACTAAAAAATAATTATAAAGGTACAAAAAATTAAGTTAAAAATAAAAAAGACAGAAAAGACCCTAGGATAAATGGTAAAAGCAAAGCTATACAGACAAAATCCCTCACTGAAGCATACACATACACACCCACAAAAAGAGAAAAAGGGCAAAAAAAAAAAAAATATATATATATATATATATATATATATATATATATATATATATATATATATATATATATATATATATATATCGTTGCTCCCAAAGTCCACTTCCTAAATTTGGGATGATTCGCTGTCTATTCAGGTATTCCACAGATGGAGGGTACATCAAGTTGATTATGGAGCTTTAATCCACTGCTTCTGAAGCTGCTGGGAGAGATTTCCCTTCTCTTCTTTGTTTGCACAGCTCCTGGGTTTCACCTTTAGATTTGGCCCTGCCTCTGGGTGTAGGTCGCCTAAGGGTGTCTGTTCTTTGCTCAGATAGGACAGGGTTAAAGGAGCAGCTGATTTGGGGGCTCTGGCTCACTCAGGCTGGGGGACGGAGGGGTACGGATGCAGGGCGTGCCTGTGGAGGCAGAGGCCGGCGTGACGTTGCACCAGCCTGAGGCGTGCCGTGGGTTCTCCCAGGGAAGTTTCCCTGGATCACGCGACCCTGGCAGTGGCGGGCTGCACAGGCTCCCGGGAGGGGAGGTGTGGATAGTTCCCTGTGCTCTCACACAGGCTTCTTGGTGGCGGCAGCAGCAGCCTTAGCTTCTCATGCCCGTCTCTGGGGTCCATGTTGATAGCCGTGACTCACGCTGTCTCTGGAGTTCATTTAGGCAGTGCTCTGAATCCCCCCTCCTCACGCACCCCGTAACAATGGTCTCTTTCCTCTTAGGCAGGTCCAGACTTTTCCCCGGACTCCCTCCTGGCTAGCTGTGGCGCACTAGTCCCTTCAGGCTGTGTTCATGCAGCCAACCCCAGTCCTCTCCCTGCGATCCGAGTGAAGCCTGATCCTCAGCTCCCAGCCCCCACCCGCCCCAGCGGTTGAGTAGACAATCCTCTCGGGCTGGTGAGTGCTGGTCGGCACTGATCCTCTGTGAGGGGAAGCTCTCTGCTTTACTCTCCACACCCCTGTTGCTGCACTCTCCTCCTTGGCTCTGAAGCTTCCCGTTCTGTTGCTTTCTAAATTGAGTCTATACATTCTCTTTTAGTCAGCTTTTATTAGTCATGCTACACTAATAAGTAACTCAATATTTGTTGCTTAGAAAACAATGTGTATTCTTATTTTTAGCCCATGTTTAATGTTGGTTGCAGAGATGTATAATCCTCTTAGAGAAAAGGAGAATAAACTTTTGGAGACAATAATACAATCTATTGCCCTCTATATTTGAGGAAACTGCAGGTTTGTTTTGGAGAATTAAAGTTACAAAATAAAGTTTATTCTACCTGTATTTAAAAGGAAATGCACGTATAAAAGAACTCATTCATTTTTTTTCTGACAGTTACTTCAAAAAGAATTTAAGTCCCATAATTCCAGAATATATTGGAGACTATCCTACAGAAGATTCAAGTAAAAGAATCAGGGATATTACCCAAAACATGAAACCAGCTTATCTACATTCACTGTGTACTTAACTTTAGAATTTATGTTTCAGGTTATTTCTGAAGTATTTCACTTTTAACAAGTAACCAGATTCCTACTTCTTAACCTGTATTTTGGCTTCTCAGACTTTATCCTGTTTTGCCTGAAGTTGAGCAAAGTTGCTTCCACAAGTGTTTCATCTAAATCTACCAGAAAACCCACTGCTAAATCGTCACACTCTTTTAAAATATCACATTCCAACTCAGTAGAATCCAGGGTTTTCCGTCCTTCTCCTTTCCATGATATTTCTCAATTACACAACCTACATGCCCTCTGGTTTATTCAAATTAATGTAGTCATATATGTACTAATAATCACTTCAAATATTAGGTTTGCTTTGTTTCATGGTAGCCACACATATGAAGCAACCACTCTTTCCATTTTCCAAGTTAATTCTTATTACTTATTAAAATTTGTAATGAAATATTATATCCAAAATAATGAAAGTGCCTAAATGAGGAAATGGGTCATTTATGATCATCTCTACCATACAATTACTTTTTATGTGTGCTATATATGCCCAATCTTCCAAAAGATTTAATAAGGAAAAGCAAAGCAAAATTGACAAAAAAATAGCCATAGAAAATTAAAAGTATTAGTTTTAACATTACTATTAACAGTGCTTCAAAAAATAAAAGGATAAACTTGTTGAGTACCTACCTCATCTGTCCTTGAAAACTTTGATAGAAACTAGAGGTGTAAAGATGAATGTTGACAAGGTCTGTTGCACTCAAGGAAATATACAACTGAAAAGAACATATATGTTCTTATGAAAGCATGCACAAAATGCCCAGGAATGTGGGCAAATTTTTACAGATGAGAGGACAACTTATTGATCAATTTTCTCTCCTGTTCTTCCTTTGCTTCTTTTGATTTTACTGCCTATTCAACCCACCCACAAAACCCTGTGTTCTCCAGACCTATTCTTTCCCATTTCAATCAATAGCCAGAAACTTTGGACTGATCCTTAATTCATTATTCTCCCTCAACCCCAGATCCAACCTTTCAGCGAGTCATGTCACCTTTATCTGTCAAACATATCACAAATCCATCCACTTCTCTCAGCATCTAATTACCACCACCTTATTTCAAGCACCATCATCTATTTTCTGAATTGCTGCAATAACCTCCAAATGGATTTTCCTACTTCTCCTCTTGACCACGAACAATTCCCTCTCCACAAAGAAGTTATTAGTTATGACACACAGCTGCTATGACAAAGAGACTCTAAAGTATAGTGGATTTAATAAGATATACCTGTATTTCTCTTTTATGTAACACCTCAGATGTAAGGAGTCCAAGATTGGCACAGTCCAAATTGGTACAGCAGCTCTGTGTCCTTGATATTTAGCTTTCATCTCTGGGTTCATATATTGGGAAGGAAAGAAAGAGCTCAGGAAAGAGAATGCCCAATCCTTTTAAGAAGAAGTACTAAAAGCAACCTACTTTACTTCTTCTCCCATTCTGTGGGCCTGAACTTAGTCATATGGTCACATCTAGATGCAAGGGAAGTTGGAAAATAAAGATTTTCTTAGTTGACTGCAGCCCAGTCAAGACTTTATTTTTATAGAAGATTGGAAGAATAGACATTGTGAGACAACTAACAATTTGGTGCATTTATGTTTTAAAAACAAAAATAAGAATCACACGAAGTTACTTCCCTGCTTAAAATATTCTGTGGCTTCTTATTTCACTGTATTATAGAACACTATTTGTTTCATTAAAGACACTTACTCAAAGTTGTAATTGTATATTTATTTATTTACTCTTTATTGTTTTCCATTCCCTCTATAAGTTAGCACAAGCACAGTCTCTCATATTCACTATATCATCATTTTCCAGCACAGTGACTGACATATAATACATAATTTAAAAATATAAAAATATTTTATAAATAAATGGTTAGAACTTGTTTTATGAATAACAAAGAGAACTATTTCATGAAATAGAAATTATATGGGCTAAAGAAAAACTATATTAATTAGAAATGCATAATAAGTTTAAGAAATAATTAAGAATTTGGACTGAATGGAATATATGGTACCAGAAATTTTTCAGAAGATGTTGATAGGAGTCAGATCATGGAAGACTTTGATTTGATAAGTAGTCAGATTTGGGCTTTATCCTTAAACATACATTAGAGGGTTTTAAGTAAGAGGGAGAAAATGGCCAGATATATTTTCAAATTATACTTCTGGTGGAAGTGATATAGATGAATGGTTTGGCAGAAAAGCTGGGAACAGGAGAACAGTCAGGTGATCTACTAGTTGTCTGTCTCTCCCTCTTTCTATCAGCTACTCTTCATTCTTTCATAGCTTCATTTTTCTTTCCCCCAGCTGGCTTCCTTTGGTAATATGTAAGTAGTTCATGTTCCTTCATAACTGGAATTTACCAGTGAATTATAAGGCCCCTCTTGCAGACTCTACTACATAAGAGTAATTTTGTTCTCCCCCCCATTTACTTCTTCATTAATTAAGTTTTTAATTCCCAGGTTCTTGAGAGAAGGTTTGGATATAACCATTTCACTTTTTTTTTTGCACGTTATAGGTCTCTGAACAGCTATAGGTGCAAAATTTTATCAGCTGTTCATTCCCTGTCCAATCATGTGTAGTTAGGAATGGAGTCAAAAGATCTGCCTCCTCACTGGGAAGAGGCTGTTTGTGGGACAATTTTTTAAATAATGTGATTGAGGACAGAACAGATAGTGATTGACATCTCATACACAAAGGATATTTACTAAACTATTTTCAGTTGCAATGTATAGAAAACCCAACACAAAATGCTTTATATAATAAAGTGGATTTATTGACTCACATAACAGAAAAAGTCTAGAAATGGATATGTTTCAGCCATAATTTAAACAGAGTTCTGGAACTATTTATTTGTAATTCTCTTCCCTTCCTTACTTCGTGTGCTGACTTTATCCTCCGTCTGGGTTCACTCATGGTAGCATAACTGCAGCAGTTCCAAGGTTAGTGTCTGTATTCCATGTCATCCTGAGCAAGGAGTTCTTTGTTTCTTTATACCAGCAAACAAACGAGTATACTTTGACCAGTTTAAACGAGTGTCGCTAGTGGGAATACCATCCAACATTTGCCTGAGTCAAAGGGGGAAGGAGATAAAATTAGAGTGCCATCTGCTGTACTTTCTGAGCAAGGCAGAAAATACAAATAAAGACAGCTCTAGTCAGTCTCCCCCCCGCCTCTGTTTCTCTTTCTCTCATCTAATAACGAAAAACTGAAAGTCATTTTGCTACTTTTTTTTTTGATTTAGGATAAAACAAATTTGGTGAGTCAGGTATTATTCTTTCTGACACTAGTTAAACTTCCTGATTATAATACCAATGTGAAAGGTCAAAACAAACAATAAAAACAACAAACATTTGTTTAAAAAAGTGCATGTTTGAAAATAAAATATATAATGATTATAAACATTTACTTATGTATTTGAAGCATCCATAAACCAATATTAATCATGCTGAGTTTTAAATAAATTGTATTGGAAAATTTACTAAACCCTATTTTGAATAATATAAGATGTTAAGCTACTTGCCAGTGAATTTCCAAATTCCTCTATCTTAGTTGTTTCTGTAACATTCCTAATACGTTTTAACACAGAAATACCTGTAGCAGTAAATATGGGAGTGATTTAGATTAGGGAGATCAGAATAAGAGGTTTCTGATAAATTACAGGCAAACTTAGTATTCAGTATGCCGACTACCAGATCAATTGAAATAGGCTGCCTCAACTACTGGCAGACTGTGTTAAATAAGAGTATGAAATATTTTGCAGTTGGTTGTTGCTATTGATTTATAAAATGTATTTTTCATTGCCAGAGCTTGAACTGCAAAATCAAATTTAATATTTCTGGGGCATTTTTTCTAATCCATTTTCTGTCATTTGAAAACTTCAAAGTTTGCATTATCACCAGATGTTATTATGTAGTTATTTCCAACTAACAGAAAAGGGTGTCAGCATTTATTTAGCCCTTTGCATCTCTTAAATTAAAAGGCCAAACTAGACAGAAGTTATTTTGAATCATGTCTTTTCCTTTCCACATTCACATTTCACCTATCTTTTATCTGGCTAAGGATTTTTTCTCCTACATTTTATATGTAATTAGCCTGTCTTCCCCATAATTTGTTTAATGTGCAAATTTTTATATTTTCAGTTATACTAAATAAATATATCCCACCCCTTTCATAAAAGAAACATATATTGCATAAACTAACATTTATTTGAAATTTTATCAAATTAAAGAATAGTTAACATCTGTTATTTTTCCTTGAATGGTCAAATTGGATAGGCGATAAGAACACATCTCTTCATTGTGTAACACACAGAAAGATATTTTTTAAATTAGTATAAAATAAAGACAGAGTTTGGTATATTTTTAAGATTTAATGTCAGAAGGCCTAGTAAAAAGTGAAATTGAGATTAAGTGAAAGATGGAAAAATTTTCTTTGTAGTTTTCACCTTGTATAATTTATATCCAAACGAGACTTTTCAAGTAATTGTCTAAATAATTTGGGTCTCAATTCACTGAGATAATAAAAGGAAAGTATTAGCTTAAATCTACCTAAACATACATATTTTTATTTAGTTGCCTGTCTGTTCATTAAATTGATTGTTTTTATATTCTATTGAAGCAGATTGCCATACAGACCTTATATGTCCTTATGCATTATTATAAATATACTTAAGTCTGTAATGAGAGGGGAGGTAATACACATATGTAAAACTTATTAAAAGGATACCCTGTACCAAATGTTATACTTTAAAAGCCCTTTATTTTGCTTTTGATATACTATAAAAGGCTTCAGTTCATTTTGACAGTTCCAACCAGGTGGAGAAAATTCCAAGCACCAAAATTACACATAATACTTGTAAATGTTTGCTAATATGTTTCCATAGTTGGTTAAATTAATAAAAACAGGTGGCAGCCTAGGTCGGGAAATGTGAAAGAAATAATCCTTTGCTAACTCCTGAACCATGACTCAAAGCACAAACAAAGGCAGCATTCCTCCCGCATAAATTCTTATTGAAAGAAGCCATAAATGTGACAGATACTTGATCAATATGATTTTTCCGAGTTGTCTAAGGTAGCATGAGGATCTGACCTAATTGTTATTAGCTTGAATTTGTATTTGCCTTTGTGTGACAGAGAACCAAAATAAAAGTGGCTTAGAAAAAGGCATTAAATATTGTGGCTGGTAAAATAAGGGCCCCCCAAAGATGTGCATGACCTCATCTCCAGAACCTCTGAACGTGCTATTTCACATAATGAAAGAAACTTTGCAGCTGTAGTTCAGTTAAGGATCTTGAGATGGGATGATTTTTAGGATTTCCCAATCTAATCACATGAGTCCTTATCAGAAAGAGGGAAGAGGATCGGAGTCAGAGAGAGATTTGAAGATGCTATGCTGGTGACTTTTAAACTGGAGGAAGGGACCTAGAGCCCAAGAAGGCAGGCAGCCTGTAGAAGCTGGAAAATGCAAGGAAACAGATCCCTCCCAGAGAGTTTCTCAAAGGAATTCGGCCTGGCTGACACCTTGGTTTTAGTCAAGAAAGACCCATTTGGTATTTCTGACCTCCACAACTGTAAGAAACTAAATGTGTGTTATTTTAGGCCACTAAGTTTGTGGTTATTTGTTATAAAAACAATAGGAAACAAACACAAATATCTTGTGCTTTGCCATCCTTAAGATGTTACTCTCCTCCTGAATGGCTTATTACAATATATATTCCACCTAATTGATCAGATCAAAGCACGAACACCAAAAATGCTAGTAGTCATGGTATACTTCATGTCATGCAGTCACAGTTTTTTAAAAAAGGGGAGAAGAGGAAGGAAAATTCACTTAAGAACAATCTTGCTTAATCAGTAAAATTATTAATTTTATTAAATGTTGACTCTTGAATGCACACCTTTTTTAATGTTCTCTGTGACAAAATTGGAGTATGCATAAAGACCTTCTACTTACCAAAGTTTACTGGTTACCTTGAGAAAACTGTTTCATGTGATTGTTTGAAAAAAAGTTGAACTCATCTCTATTTTTCATGGTGTACCACTGTCAACTGAAAGAATGACTCAAAGACAGATTATAGAGTAATACTTTTCTACACTTCCATAACAAAGTACCAAAAACTCAGTGGCTTAACACAACAGAAATTTATGTTCTCACAGTTCTGAAATCAAGGTGTTGACACTTTCTAACTTCTGATGTTTTCCAGCAATCCTTGACATTCTTTGGCTTACAAATGCATCACTCCAGTCTCATGGCCATCTTCACCCTATGTGTCATCACGTTATCTTCCCTGTGTGTCCAAATTTCCCTTTTCTATGAGGATACACATCTTATTGGATTAGGGTACATCCTAGTGAACTCAATTTGATCACCTCCGTAAAGACCCTATTTCCAAGTAATGTCATATTCTGAGGCCCTGGGTGTTAATACTTCAACGTATCTTTTTTTAGGGTATAAAATTCATCTATGACATGGTTATTCAGAGACGGGTATTTAGCAGGCATATTCTCTAAAATGGATGAAGTAAGAATGCCATTTTAAAACAAATAATTGTATGTGTTGTAAATGATAAAACAAATTTTTAAGAGAAAACGGCTGTCCCATTTTTCATTTCCACCAACAATATATGAGTGATCAACTTTTTCTGTATCCTTGCCAGCATCTTCTGTCATCACTACTTTTTATTTTAATCATTCTGATAGGTGTGTAGTGATATCCCACTGTAGTTTTAATTTGCATTTGCTTAATAGCTAATGATGTTGAACATCTTTTCATATGCTTAATTGCCATGTGTATATACTTTTCAGTGAAATGTCTCTTCATATGTTTTGCCAATTTTCTATTTGGATTGTTTTTCCGTTTTACTAAGTTGTGTGAGATTTCATATATTCTACATATTAGTCCTTTGTTAGATATGTGGTTTGTAAAAAATTTCTCGCAGTCTATACTTTGTATTTTTATCCTCTTAATGTGGACTTCTCAGAGTAAAAACTTTTAATTTTGATGAGGTTCACCTTATTAATATTTCCTTTTATGGATAGTACTTCTAATGTCAAGTCTAAGAACACTTTGTCTTGCCCTAGATTTTGTCCTATTTTTTCTTCAAACTTTTTACTTTTATGTTTTACATTTAAGTCTGTGATTCATTTTGAGATAAACCTCCTACTTTATATAAAATTTAGGTAGAGGTTTATTTCTTTGCCTGTGGATATCTAGTTGTTCCAGTAGCATTTATTAAAAAGGTGATTCTTCCTCCATTGAATTGCTTTTGCACCCTTGACAAAAATCAGCTGTCCATATTTCTGTGGGGCAGTTTCTGGGCTCTCTATTTAGTTCCATTCATCTATGTGTCTATCTTTCCACCAATACCATGCAGTCTGACAATCACATAGACTGATTCACCACCACCCACATACACACATCTTTTTCTTCATTTTCAAGACGGTTTTAGATATTCTAATTCACTACCTTTCCACAAAAAGACTCAGAATTATCTTGTCTGTATCTACAGAAACTTTGTTGGGGGTTTTGATAGGAATTTTGTTAAACCAGCATTAAGTTTGGGGAGAATTGACATCATAATATTGACTCTTAAACGCAGTATGTCTCTCCATTTATTCAAACCTTCTTTGATGCTTTTCATCAGAGTTTTGTAATTTTTAGCATACAAGTTCTGTGTGTGTTTTGTTAGATTTATGCCTAAATGCTCCTTTTCTTGATGTACTGTAAATAAATATGGGGGAGTCTGTTCTCATTACCTTCTGCATGAATGAAATTCCTAGCATTCACGCAGCTTTTTCTGACACCACTCCTACAGGGAAGGTGAAGGGTGACTTTTTATAGCCTGATGAAAATGGAAGTCTAGGATCCCCAGTTCGTCTTTGCTGGTGTAGGTGAGGGTGGGGTCATGTTTTTTTCTGTGATTATTGGCTGCAGTTAGGCAGTTATTGGTTAAAGATTTGATCTTTAGGAGGCTGTCCTTTGCTAGAGAGGGCAGGCTTTAGCTAGAGATTTTTTTCTGTGTCCCTTTTCATTTCCAGATTGCTGAATTTTCCAATTCTGAGTTTGGGATATATGAAGCAAAAAGAAAGCTGTGGGAACTCACCATGTATCCTTCCTTGGGTTACAAAGTTTCTAGTTGTTCTGTCATTTCCTCCTCATCTTTCAGTCTTTTTATGTTTGTTTTAAATGTCCAGGGGTTTTACTTATACATTGTGGGAGGAATAGAAGAAAGTATGTCTATCCCATCTCAATATTTTAAAGAGTGTAATAGAGTTCTGAAGCAAGAAATGTGGATAATCACTAATGTATATTCCAAACACATTTCAATAAGAGTAAACAGTCTCCTAAATAAAAGTGGTTGTTGAATTTTCTATTGTTGTAGCGTTATTCTCAACTTTTCTTTACATATATAATACAGTTTGGTCTAAAGACTATAAAGCTGAAACACATTATTATCAAACTTTGCTAATAAAATATCATGTCAATTAAGCTTTGGAACAGAAAAGAAAATAAAATCTATTTCAGTTGAAGGCACTTCCTTTAGTCATATATATTTAATTTTAGAAATTATTTAAGATACTGAGCAAAAGCAAAACTATATGACATAGATGTGCTCATGGTAGCATAATTTAGTAACTTCTAAATTATACAAGATATATAATTTAATCTTATGTTAGTATAACAATAATGAATATCATAGATAAAACCACAAATTGAATATCTCAAGGGGTATTCTCATTTAAATGAGAAAATGTTATATGAAATGATCATTTTGTCACATCTCATTTGATATATACTAAGTAATAAAGATTTGGAGTAGCAAAGCCCAAAAAAACTGCTAAGATATTCAATATTTCTTGTTAAAATGTTTTGTTTATTTTGAACATATTATTGATTACCAATTATGTAGGCAAGGATATTTGCATTTTTTAGCAAATAGAAATTGTTCTATAGTTTTCATTTAAAATCTGATGATGAAAACCATAAAACACTCTTTTGAAAACAATACCCATAGCATAATATTACTTGTTCCCACAACGAAACCAATCCATAGATCTCTGAACACCTGCTGTGAAAAACAACTTAGCTTGATCTTACTCTAGCAGTAACAAACATTGAGTATAAGAGACTATTTATGCAGTCTCTAAGCAATGGTGATAATTATAGTCAGCAGGGGAGAATATTGTAGTTCTGACCTTAGGGCAGCTAGAATAAGTCTCTATTGCCACTGAACAAAATAGGGTTCTTATTCTGCCAAGAATCGAGCAGGGCTAAAACTAGCAGTTATGATAATCAATATCTACAAGGAATATTTGAAGCTGGAAAGTCTTGATATAAATAAAAGTTCTCATTCCACCTCCCTCCAGTGAGACTGTTTTCTTATGCATTGCAAAAAGCAAGCAGTGTATACAATTTTTTAATGCCATGTATTTTGTTTGTTTAATTTTTCCTTCATACAGCAAAACCTTAAAGTTGCTCTTACACATTGCTATATCGTGAAACACTGATTTCTTAGCCACCTTTTACAATTGCAAAAATTAAGATAAGTTTATATTGCAGTAGTAATTTTCCCCAACTAGGTCTCTCTTTGACTTGATTTTTTACTGTGGCAATGTAATTCAGCTTTATTTCAAGCTTGTCTTGTTTATAGCTGTGAAGGATGTTTAAGTTAATAACATAGATACCTGCTTCTTTTCTGTGTGCATGTGTGTGTGTGTGTATGTGTGTGTTTTAAGATATAGCATATGTACAGAAGAGGGCATACAACCTATATGTTCAACTTAAAGATCATTTATAAAGTCAAAACCGATGTAACCACATCCTGGTCAAGAAATAGAACATTGCCATTCTGCAGAAGCTTCCCATTCACCCCCATTTGACCAAATAAGCCTCTTTCCTACATACAGAGAACAAGAAACACAACTTTCACAACAATCATGCCCTTTCTTTCATTATAGGTTAATCATCTAGGTAGGCATCACTAAATAACTAGTTTATTTTTTCTATATTTGAAATGTATATAAATGGAGTCACACATAATTTTGTGTTTGTCTTATTTTGCTCAGCATTATGCTTGTGAAATTCACCCATATTCCTTATAGCTTCAGTTCTTCTATTTTCATTGCTCTATTATGTCCTGTTTGCCAATAGTGCTATGATGGATATTTGCATGATTTCCATTTGTTGACTGCAAGAAAAACTCACAAGAAATTTGCTAATTTAGTTTTACTCAGGGTCTTACCAGGGACTATAGCCCAGGAAACAACCTCTCAGTAACTCTGAGAAAGTGTTCCAGGGAATCATGGTTTTCAGCAAAGTTTTATATTTTGTCAGAACAAAGAACATCAAACATGGCAGTGATATATTCTTTCAAGGTTTCAGAAGAGCAGATTAGCATGTACACAATGAGTCAGCATGACCTTGGCATCTGGGAAAGGAACATTATCTTCGAAGGAGTACTAGCAGGGACGTCATAGGAAGGGAGGCATTTAACTCTGTCTTCAAAGTGGACATTATCTGGATGATGCATTCTTTTCTTTAATGGTTAAAGTAGATGTACAGTGTATGTTTGACATGCCATAAGTCAAGCTGCCTGGTTCATACCAAATCATGTATAAGTCAGTGGGATAACTGGATAATAGGATCTGCATATCTTTGAGAAAATTAATTAGTAACAAATTATCTCACACAGTGCCTATACCAATTTGTATGCTAATCATTGCTGTATGAAAGCTCTCTTTGTTGCATGTCCCTGTTAATATTTGATATAGATAGACTTGATATTTTGTTTGTTGCTGGCACTTGAGTTTACAACTTACAGTTATATTGATTTTTATGCAACAACCTTGACAAAGTCTTATTAATTACAATAGAATTTATAAATAAGAATTGTGTATCATCCTTTTTCCAATCCTCATGCCTTTTTTTTCTTTCCCTACTTCAGTGGTTAGCACCTCCAGTGCAATGTAGAATGGAAAGAATGGGAGTAGATCTCACTGCATTATTAAAAATAAGACAGGTAGAATTTTCAATATATATTTAAATTTTTAAATGTGTTGTATAAAGATTTTGTATCCTGAAATCTTGTTCTAACTCTAATAGTTTTTTAGTAGATTCTTTAAGTTTTTCTATATAAAAGTCACATCATCTACAAATAAAGATAGTTTTACTTCTTCCTTTGCAATTCATATGTTTTTATTTCATTTTTTGGTCTAATTTTTCTGGTTATAACCTGCAGTACAAAGTTGAATAGAAATAGCAAAAGCAGATATTCTTGTCTTATTCCTGAACCTAAGAAGAAGACATTCAGGATTTTGACCTTGAGTATCCAATATAATTTTACCAGTGGGATTTTTGTTGATTCCATGTTTCTGGGTGAAGAAGTTACTTTCTGTTCCTACTTGGTAGAGTGTTCTTTTCTTGAAAGAGTGTTGGACTTTGTCTAATGCTTTTTCTGCAACTATTGAATTGCTCATATGATTTTTGTCCATTATTTTATTATTATATTACATTAATTGATTTTTTTTCTATTTTTTTTATTAGTTTCTGCTTTATAACAAAGTGAATCAGTCATAAATATACATCTGTTCCCACATCCCCTCCCTCATGCATCTCCCTCCCTCCCACCCTCCCCATCCCTCCCCTCCAGGCGGTCACAAAGCACCGAGCTGATCTCCCTGTGCTCTGCGGCTGCTTCCCACTATCTATCTACTCTACGTTTGGTAGTGTATATATGTCCATGCCTCTCTTTCGCTTTGTCACAGCTTATCCTTCCCCCTCCCCATATCCTCAAGCCCATTCTCAAGTAAGTCTGTGTCTTTATTCCCGTTTTACCCCTAGGTTCTTCATGACATTTTTTTCCTTATATTCCATATATATGTGTTAGCATACGGTATTTGTCTTTCTCTTTCTGACTTACTTCACTCTGTATGACAGACTCTAGGTCTATCCACCTCATTACAAATAGCTCAGTTTCGTTTCTTTTTATGGCTGAGTAATATTCCATTGTATATATGTGCCACATCTTCTTTATCCATTCATCCAATGATGGACACTTAGGTTGTTTCCAACTCCGGGCTATTGTGAATAGAGCTGCAATGAACATTTTGGTACATGTCTCTTTTTGAATTATGGTTTTCTCAGGGTATATGCCTAGTAGTGGGATTGCTGGACCATATGGTAGCTCTATTTTTAGTTTTTTAAGGAACCTCCATACTGTTCTCCATAGTGGCTGTACCAATTCACATTCCCACCAGCAGTGCAAGAGTGTTCCCTTTTCTCCACACCCTCTCCAGCATTTATTGTTCCTAGATTTCTTCATGATGGCCATTCTGACTGGTGTGAGATGATATCTCATTGTAGTTTTGATTTGCATTTCTCTAATGATTAATGATGTTGAGCATTCTTTCATGTGTTTGTTGGCAGTCTGTATATCTTCTTTGGAGAAATGCCTATTGAAGTCTTCTGCCCATTTTTGGATTGGGTTGTTTGTTTTTTTGCTATTGAGCTGCATGAGCTGTTTATAAATTTTGGAGATTAATCCTTTGTCAGTTTCTTCATTTGCAAATATTTTCTCCCTTTCTGAGGGTTGTCTTTTGGTCTTGTTTATGATTTCCTTTGCTGTGCAAAAGCTTTGAAGTTTCATTAGGTCACATGTGTTTATCTTTGTTTTTATTTCCATTTCTCTAGGAGGTGGGTCCAAAAGGATCTTGCTATGATTTGTGTCATAGAGTGTTCTACCTATGTTTTCCTCTAAGAGTTTGATAGTTTCTGGCCTTACATTTAAGTCTTTAATCCATTTTGAGCTTATTTTTGTGTATGGTGTTAGGGAATGATCTAATCTCAAACTTTTACATGTCCCTGTCCAGTTTTCCCAGCACCACTTATTGAAGACGCTGTCCTTTCTCCACTGTACATTCCTGCCTCCTTTATCAAAGATAAGTTGGCCATATGTGCGTGGGTTTATCTCTGGGCTTTCTATCCTGATCCACTGATCTATCTTTCTGTTTTTATGCCAGTACCACACTGTCTTAATTACTGTAGCTTTGTAGTATAGTCTGAAGTCAGGGAGCCTGATTCCTCCAGCTCTTTTTTCGTTCTCAAGATTGCTTTGGCTATTCGGGGTCTTTTGTTTTTCCAAACAAATTTTGAAATATTTTGTTCTAGTTCTGTGAAAATTGCCAGTGGTAGTTTGATAGGGATTGCATTGAATCTGTAGATTGCTTTGGGTAGTAGAGTCATTTTCACAATATTGATTCTTCCAATCCAGGAGCATGGTATATCTCTCCATCTATTTGTATCATCTTTAATTTCTTTCATCAGTGTCTTATAATTTTCTGCATACAGGTCTTTTGTCTCCTTAGGTAGGTTTATTCCTAGATATTTTATTCTTTTTGTTGCAATGGTAAATGAGAGTGTTTTCTTGATTTCATTTTCAGATATTTCATCATTAGTGTACAGGAATGCCAGAGATTTCTGTACATTAATTTTGTAACCTGCTACTTTACCAAATTCATTGATTAGCTCTAGTAGTTTTTCGGTAGCATCTTTAGGATTCTCTATGTATAGTATCATGTCATCTGCAAACAGTGACAGCTTTACTTCTTCTTTTCCCATTTGGATTCCTTTTATTTCCTTTTCTTCTCTGATTGCTATGGCTAAAACTTCCAAAACTAGGTTGAATAAGAGTGGTGAGAGTGGGCAGCCTTGTCTTGTTCCTGATCTTAGTGGAAATGGTTTCAGTTTTTCACCATTGAGGACAATGTTGGCTGTGGGTTTGTCATATATGGCCTTTATTATGTTGAGGAAAGATCCCTCTATGCCTACTTTCTGCAGGGTTTTTATCATAAATGGGTGTTGAATTTTGTCGAAAGCTTTCTCTGCATCTATTGAGATGATCATATGTTTTTTCTCCTTCAACTTGTTAATATGGTGTATCACGTTGATTGATTTGCTTATATTGAAGAATCCTTGCATTCCTGGAATAAACCCCACTTGATCATGGTGTATGATCCTTTTAATGTGCTGTTGGATTCTGTTTGCTGGTATTTTGTTGAGGATTTTTGCATCTATGTTCATCAGTGATATTGGCCTGTAGTTTTCTTACTTTGTGACATCCTTGCCTGGTTTTGGTATCAAGGTGATGGTGGCCTCGTAGAATGGGTTTGGGAGTGTTCTTTCCTCTGAAATTGTTTGGAAGTGTTTGAGAAGGATGGGTGTTAGCTCTTCTCTAAATGTTTGATAGAATTCGCCTGTGAAGCCATCTGGTCCTGGGCTTTTGTTTGATGGAAGATTTTTAATCACAGTTTCAATTTCAGTGCTTGTGATTGGTCTATTCATATTTTCTGTTTCTTCCTGAGTCAGTCTTGGCAGGTTGTGCATTTCTAAGAATTTGTCCATTTCTTCCAGGTTGTCCATTTTATTGGCATAGAGTTGCTTGTAGTAATCTCTCATTATCTTTTGTATTTCTGCAGTGTCAGTTGTTACTTCTCCTTTTTCATTTCTAATTCTATTGATTTGAGTCTTCTCCCTTCTTTTCTTGATGAGTCTGGCTAATGGTTTGTCAATTTTGTTTATCTTCTCAAAGAACCAGCTTTTAGTTTGGTTGATCTTTGCTATCATTTCCTTCATTTCTTTTTCATTTATTTCTGATCTGATCTTTATGATTTCTTTCCTTCTGCTAGCTTTGGGGGTTTTTTGTTCTTCTTTCTCTAATTGCTTTAGGTGCAGGGTCAGGTTGTTTACTCAAAATGTTTCCTGTTTCTTAAGGTGGGATTGTATTGCTATAAACTTCCCCCTTAGAACTGCTTTTGCTGCATCCCATAGGTTTTGGGTTGTCGTGTCTCCATTTTCATTTGTTTCTAGGTATTTTTTAATTTCCTCTTTGATTTCTTCAGTGATCACTTCGTTATTGAGTAGTGTATTGTTTAGCCTCCATGTGTTTGTATTTTTTACAGATCTTTTCCTGTAATTGATGTCTAGTCTCATAGCATTGTGGTCCGAAAAGATACTTGATACAATTTCAATTTTCTTAAATTTACCAAGGCTTGATTTGTGACCCAAGATATGATCTATCCTGGAGAATGTTCCATGAGCACTTGAGAAAAATGTGTATTCTGTTGTTTTTGGATGAAATGTCCTATAAATATCAACTAAGTCCATCTTGTTTAATGTATCATTTAAAGCTTGTGTTTCCTTATTTATTTTCATTTTGGACGATCTGTCCATTGGTGAAAGTGGGGTGTTAAAGTCCCCTACTATGATTGTGTTACTGTCGATTTCCCCTTTTATGGCTGTTAGTATTTGCCTTATGTATTGAGGTGCTCCTATGTTGGGTGCATCAATATTTACAATTGTTATATCTTCTTCTTGGATCGATCCCTTGATCATTATGTAGTGTCCTTCTTTGTCTCTTCTAATAGTCTTTATTTTAAAGTCTATTTTGTCTGATATAAGAATTGCTACTCCAGCTTTCTTTTGATTTCCATTTGCATGGAATATCTTTTTCCATCCCCTTACTTTCAATCTGTATGTGTCTTTAGGTCTGAAGTGGGTCTCCTGTAGACAGCCTATATATGGGTCTTGTTTTTGTATCCATTCAGCCACTCTGTGTCTTTTGGTGGGAGCATTTAGTCCATTTACATTTAAGGTAATTATTGATATGTATGTTCCTATTCCCATTTCCTTAATTGCTTTGGGTTCATTATTGTAGGTATATTCCTTCTGTTGTGTTTCTTGCCTAGAGAAGTTCCTTTAGCATTTGTTGTAAAGCTGGTTTGGTGGTGCTGAACTCTCTCAGCTTTTGCTTGTCTGTAAAGGTTTTAATTTCTCCATCAAATCTGAATGAGATCCTTGCTGGGTAGAGTAATCTTGGCTGCAGGTTTCTCTCCTTATCACTTTAATTATGTCCTGCCACTCCCTTCTGGCTTGTAGAGTTTCTGCTGAGAGATCAGCTGTTAACCTGATGGGGATTCCCTTGTGTGTTATTTGTTGGTTTTCCCTTGCTGCTTTTAATATTATTTCTTTGTGTTTAATTTTTGACAGTTTGATTAATATGTGTCTTGGTGTATTTCTCCTTGGATTTATTCTGTATGGGACTCTCTGTGCCTCCTGGACTTGATTAACTATTTCCTTTCCCATATTGGGGAAGTTTTCAACTATAATCTCTTCAAATATTTTCTCAGTCCCTTCTTTTTCTCTTCTTCTTCTGGAAACCCTATAATTTGAATGTTGGTGCTTTTAATGTTGTCCCAGAGGTCTCTGAGACTGTCCTCTGTTCTTTTCATTCTTTTTTCTTTATTTTGCTCTGCAGCAGTTATTTCCACTATTTTATCTTCCACCTCACTTATCCGTTCTTCTGCCTCAGTTATTCTGCTATTGATCCCATCTAGAGTATTTTTCATTTCATTTATTGTGTTTTTAATTGATGCTTGATTCATCTTTAGTTCTTCTAGGTCCTTGTTAACTGTTTCTTGCATTTTGTCTATTCTATTTCCAAGATTTTGGATCATCTTTACCATCATTATTCTGAATTCTTTTTCAGGTAGACTGCCTATTACCTCTTCATTTGTTAGGTCTGGTAGGTTTTTATCTTGCTCCTTCACCTGCTGTGTGTTTTTCTGTCTTCTCATTTTGCTTATGTTACTGTGTTTGGGGTCTCCTTTTTGCAGGCTGCAGATTCGTAGTTCCCGTTGTTTTTCGTGTCTGACCCCAGTGGCTAAGGTTGTTTCAGTAGGTTGTGTAGGCTTCCTGGTGGGGGGGGACTAATGTCTGTGTTCTGGTGGTTGAGGCTCGATCTTGTCTTTCTGGTGGACAGGTCCACGTCTGGTGGTGTGTTTTGGGGTGCCTATGGCCTTATTATGTTTTTACGTAGCTTCTCTGCTAATGGGTGGGGTTGTGTTCCTGCCTTGCTAGTTGCTTGGCATAGGGTGACCAGCACTGTAGCTTGCTGGTCGTTGACTGAAGCTGGGTGCTGGTGTTGGGATGGAGATCTCTGGGAGATTTTCGCTGCTTGATATTATGTGGAGCTGGGAGATCTCTTGTGGACCCGTGTCCTGAAGTTGGCTCTCCCACTTCAGAGGCACAGCACTGGCTCCTGGCTGCAGCATCAAGAGCCTTTCATCCACCCAGCTCAGAATAACAGGGAGAAAAAGCAGAAAGAAAGAATTTGTAGAAGAAAGAAAGGGAGAGGGAAAGAAAGGAAGAAGGGAAGAAAGGAAGGAAGGAAGGAAGAAAGAAAGAAAGGAGGGAGGGAGTGAGGAAGGATGGAAAGAAAGAAGGAAAGAAAGTCGGGAGGGAGGGAGCAATGAAAGCAAAAGGAAGAGTGAATGGAAGAAGGGAGGGAGGGAGGGAGGAAGGAAAGAAAGAAAGAAAGACAGGAGGGAGGAAGGAAAGAAAAAGAAAGTGGAAAGAAGAAGGGTGGGAGGGAGGGAGGAAAGAAAAAGAAAGAAGGAAAGGAAGAGCAGAGGGAGGGAGGGAGGAAGGGAAGGTAGGAAAAAAAGAAAGAGCAGGTAAAGTAAAATAGAATAAAGTATGAAATATAGTAGCGTTATTAAAATTAGAAAGTAATTATTGAAAAAAAAAAAACGGACCGATAGAACCCTGGGACATATGGTGGAAGTAAAGCTATACAGAGAGAATCTTACACAGAAGATTACACATACACATTCACAAAAAGAGAGCAGGGGGAAAAATCAAAAATCTTGCTCTCCAAGTCCACCTCCTCAATTTGGGATAATTCGTTGTAAAAAGAGGAAAAGGGCAAGAAGTCTGAAATCTTGCTCTCTAAGTCCACCTCCTTACTTTGGAATAATTCTTTGTAAAAAGAGGAAAAGGGGGGAAAGTCTTAAATCTTGTCCTCAAAGTCCACTTCCTCAATTTGGGATGATTCGCTGTCCATTCATGCACTCCACAGACGCAGGGCACATCAAATGGACCGTGGAGCTTTAATCCGCTGCCTCCGAAGCTGCACAGAGTGATTTCCCTGACTCTGCTCTCACAGCTCCCGGGTCTCAGCCTTGGACCTGGCCCCATCTCTGTGCGTAGGTCGCCGGAGGGCGTCCGTTCTTCGCTCAGACAGGACGGGTTTAAAGGAGCCGCTGATTCGGGGGCTCTGGCTCACTCAGGCAGAGGGGAGGGAGGGGCGCGCAGTGTGGTGCGGGCCTGTGGCGGCAGAGGCTGGCGTGACGTTGCAGCAGCCGGTGGCGCTCCGTGCGCTTTCCCGGGAAAGCCGTCCCCGGGTCTCGGGACCCCAGCAGTGGCGGGCTGCACAGGTCCCCCGGAAGGCGGGGCGGACAGTGACCCGCGCTCGCACACAGGCCCCGCGGCTGCGGCGGCGGCGGGCGGCGGCAGGCGGCGGCGGTGGCGGGCCGCGGGGGCGGCGGCGGCGGCGGGCCATGGCGGCGGCGGCGACGGCGGCGGCGGCGGCCCACGCCCGTCTCCGAGGTCCACGCCTTACCCGTGGCTCGCGCCTGTCTCCGGTGCTTCCCTAAGCAGCCCTCTTAATGCCCTCTCCTCGCACACCAGGAAACAAAAGTGAAAAAAGTCTCTTGCCTCTTCAGCAGCTCCAGACCCTTTCCCTGGACTCCCTCCGGGCTAGCCGTGGTGCACTAACCCCTTCAGGCTCTCTTCCTGCCGCCAGCCCCAGTCCTCTCTAATTGATTTTTTGAATGATAAACCAACCTTGCATTCCTGGGATAAATCCCACTTGATCATGGTGAAAAATCCTTTGTATCTGTTGCTGGATTCAGTTGACTAGTATTTCATTGAGAATTTTTGCATCTATTATTCATAGAGGATATTTGTAGTTTTCTTGTGATATATTTGTCTGGTTTTGGATCAAAATAATATTCGGCTCATAAAATGAGTTAGGAAGTCTTCTGTCATATTTATTGTCTGATTTTGTGACAGATGGGTAGTATTTTTTTAAGTTTTTGATAGAATTCAGCAATATGGCTTTTGTTTATGGGAAAATTTTACATTACTATTTCAATCACTTCACTTATAAATCTGCTACAGATTTTCTATTTCTTCTTGAGTTAGAATCAATAGTTTGTATCTTTCTGAAAAATAGTATTTTTTCTAGGATATATATTTTTTTGTTTTTTAATAAAAAGCATTGCCTACAAATTTCCATTTAAACAATTTAGAGTGTGTTCAATTCAGTGGATTTTAGTACATTAGCAATGGTGTGCAACCATGACCACAATCTAATTCTGGAACTTTTACATCAACCAAAAAGAAAAAAACACCTGTATCTGATAGTAATCACTCATATCTACTTAATTTATCAAAGTCTAAAGTTGTCCCATACTTCTTCTTTCTTCCTGGAAAATGCAAGAATCTTAGTATAACTTAAACTCCATCAAAACAACCTCTCAGCTTATAAGTTATTTCTTTTATATCTTTCTTTCTCATTCTCTTTTCAACTTCAAAAACTGACTCTTATTTTATAAGTCAATGTTTATTTACATCATCTCACAAATTTACCCCATTCTTTGAGCTGCTTATTCTTTTTATCTCAGGCCTTCCATCTGGGTTCACTTTCCTTTAGAATGTCTTTTAATGTCAACCAGAGAACCAGCTCTTACAGTTTTTATTTTCTGGAAATGTGTTTATTTCATTCTTATTGTTAAAACATATTCTTACTGGGCATAGAACTTTTAGTAAGTACTGAGTATTTTTTCAACAATTTGGGGAAAGTATTCCATGTCTTTTGGCTTCCATTGTAAATATCAGGAAATCAGCTTTCAGTAAAACCTTTGCTTCTTTGAAAGTACTCCATCTGCTCTCAGTGCTACCCAGCCAGACAACCAGGAACATATCTATAGCAGAACGAGTTATTTTTATTACTTACTGCAATGAAGGAAAACACACACCATGGAGAATCATGGGGTGCCTGAATAAGTGGATGTTAAAAAAAATACTGAATATAGAAGTTGAGATTTGACTGGGTGATTTGGGGGAAAGGCTAACAAAATGGAGGTTAATTATACACTGAATGCTATTGTAATGCAAGAACATTTGTAAGATTGCATAGATCAATACATCTTATTTATAGGATTGGAGACTAGAATGAAGTTAACATTATAACTACTAAAGAAGTGGCACTCATTCATGTTGGCCAAGAGAGGTGTTTGTTATTTTTTTGAGTTTTACAGTGCACCTCCCCCATTTTTAGTCTGTGCTTAGAAAAAATTATGAAGCGGAATTATTTTGTCTCATTTATCAAGGTCTCAGAGTAACGTTGTCTGAGGTTAGTATTCTGTGATGTTATTTCTAATAGGAAAATAGCACGACCTAGCTGTGTCTGTCAGGGCATCTTCTGAATGCTAGGGCATGCTCCCTCTTTTACAGTTATCTTTGGAAATTTTTAGATCTTTGTTTTAATCCACAGTGTTCTTGATGGTCTGCTCCTTGGAGTATATTTTTACATATGGTTCTCATAATTATTTGAATTTCTTGAATCTATGGGTTGTTGTCTTTCACAAATTCTGGAAATTTCTTAGTCATTATCACTTTATATGTTGCCTCAGTGCATTTTTTTTTGCCTATTCTTCTAGGAATATAAATGAACTAATGTTAGAGCTAGCTTCTCACTCTAGCCTGCAAATGGCTTCTTTACTCATTCCAAATATTTTCTTCTGAACTGTATTTCAATTAACTAATTTTCTTTAAGTCTGTTAAGCCATTGGTTTAGATTATTTTTATTTAATAAACTTTTTAATGAAGTATAATAAACAAGTATGGTTATTTTCACAAATTGAAAATAACCATATAATCTCTGACCCATCCCAATAAAGAGTATTACCTACAACCTAGAAGCACCTCTTTCACCTCTTACAGTAATTACTACCAAACTCCTCTTTGAGGGTTGCAGTTATACTGACCTACATACGATAGATTTATCATGATTATTTTAAAACTTTATACGAATGGAATTAAAATTGATTATCTTATTTTACGTTTGGGGTCATTTCTGAAATATGTTTGTGTTTTTGCCCATAGCTGTAGTTCATTCACGGCCATTGTTGTGATAAGCAGAAACTTATTTAAATAGTATGTTGTAGAAAGGTGACTTGGCATATTTTCAATTCGAGAGTATTATAAATAATTCAGGTTTGAAAATTTTCGTGTACACATGTATGCATTTCATCTGGGTAGATACAAAAAATTGGGATGTATGGTTCATAGAATATTTATACGAATAAATTTAGTAGAATCATCCAGTTAATCAAGTTTCTGTACTAATTTACTCTCATACATTGCTACTATGATTCTTTTATTTTTAGTTATTAATATATATATATATATATATATATATATATATATAGTGATATCTCAATGTGGCCTTATTTTACATTTCCTTAATTATTAATGAAGCTTACCACCTGTTCCTAATGATTATTAAGTTGTATCATTGTGGCTTGATTTGCATTTCCCTAATGGTCAATGATGTTGGGCACCTTTCCATGTGCTTATTGATTATTTGTATATCTCCTTCAGAGAAATGTCTATTTGGATCCTTTGCCCGTTTTTAGTTGGGTTATTTTTCTTTTTATTATGTAATTGCAATATTTATTTATATATTATAGCTACAAGCCCTTTAACAGATACATGATTTACAAAAATTTGTACAGTTCTATGGGTTATGATGTCCTTTGAAGCACAAAAAATTTAACTATTGTGATTTCTTATTTACCTATATTTTCTTTTGTTGCTTGACTTTTTGGTGTCATATCTGAGAAACCATTGCCCAATCCAAATAGATACATAGATAGATAGATAGATAGATAGATAGATAGACAGATGATAGTTTCTTTGTATGCCTTGTCTTTTTTTTTTTTTTTTGAAAACTAGACATTTTGGGCAATGCATTGTAACAGCTCTGAATGCTGATTCCCCTCTCCCCTCTCTGGGTCTTCTTTTTGTTCCTGTTTGCTTGTTTACTTCTTTGGTGACTTGGCTGTTGTAACTAAAGTGTTGGGACATACATTTGCACACAGCAATGGCAACCCTACAGTCAAGGGTATGAGTTCACTAAGAGCAGTCATGGTGCCTGTGTCCAAGGTGTGGGCATGTGCACAGAGGCTGTGGTGTCAGAGTCTGGGGTGTGGTTACTCTCACCAGGGTAGTGGTTCTGGTGTCTGGAGTGCAGATGCATATCGAGTGGCTGCAGAGATGATATCCAGGGCATATGTGCAGTGGTGCCAGGACTGGGTGTGGGGTAGCATTGATGACTCCAGCCCTGGGAGAGAGCAGCAGTGGCTCCCTCTCTGGGGGGAATGCAGCTTTTTTAGTTGTAGCCAGTGCTGGCAAAGACTGAGGGAATTCTCAGAGGCAAAACCTGTGAGAATCCATGGTGATGATGAGGAGGTCTCAGGTATTCTCCATCTCTCGTTTTTCCCATGGAGGGAGGTCCTAGCTAATGGGGTCCCTCTTGCTGCTGAGTCATGCCAGACTGGGGGATAGGGTGACCAAGGTAAAATGCTTCCTATGCTTTTTTACGAGGCCATCTTCAATTTTTGCACTCCAATAAGTTGCTCTAACTTCTTCATTATACCCTGGAGCTTTCATTGGTAAATGTCTATTCAGTGTTTTTGTTGGAGAAAGAGCACTGGGACCTCCTAGCCTGCCATCTTGCTGATGTTACTCCAAGGAATATATGATATTTGAGTAGTAGAGAGCTTTGTCAGAGAAATAGAAAAATATATAATCATATGTGGAAACACTAGAACTGAATACTATAATAATTGAAATGAAAATGAAAGTAGGTCATTTTAACAGAAGATTGGAGATGGCAGAAGGAAAAGTCAATGAGCTAAAAGACAAATTAATAGAAATTATTCAATCTGAAGAACAGAGAACCAAAAAAATATAGAGTAAAATTAACAGAGTCACAGGGACTTGTGGGATAATATTGAATAATCTAATATACATGTAAGAAGAGTCATGAAGGAGAAAGGAGTGAAATTGTTGCAGAACAAATATGTGAAAGTGTACTGGCCACAAATTTGCAAAATTTAATGAAAAACACAAATTTAACAATCCAAGATGTTCAGTGATCCCCCAGGATATACAGGTTAAATGTAGAAATGCATATGCAAATACATATGCATCATAGTTAAACTGCTGAAAACTAGACAGAGAAATATGTTCAGAGAAGACAATGGGAGACAAAAAATTGTGCATAGGAGAACAAGTATAAAAATTCTTTATTCTTTGGAAACAATTAAGGCCATAATTGTATATCCAATATAATTATCCCTCTAAAGCAGGGGTATAACTGAAAGATGAGAAAATGAACCTCCTATTAGACTTGCCCCACGAGAAATAGTAGAGGATGTCATTCAGGACAATAGGAAATATTATCAGATGAAAACTTGGATCTGCAGGAACGGATAAACAGCACTGGAAAATGTGGTTCAAATGGCAAGGACTGAAACAATCTTGGACCACATGTTGCCATCTGCCTCTGAATTGTTATGTGGGAGATAAATTGACTTCTAGCTTATTAGAGCCACAGCACAGAAGCTTTGACTTAACCTTAGTTAATAGAACTATATAATCATAAGCCAAGTTAAGAAGTAAATCATGATCAGTACATTAGAAACAGCACATGTTCTCTCCAATCATATCTCCCTCCCTCCAACTCCAAACACTAACCTAAATTTTTCTATTCTTTGGAGTTTTACCCTGCTACTTCATATCTCAAAATAATATATTGCTCATATTGCATATTTTTTAACTTTTCATAAATGGAGCAATATAGTGTGTATTTATCTACAACTTTTTCACTCAAACATAATGTTTGTGAGAGGTGTCCACATGAATATCTATAGATATAGCTAATTCAGTTTCACTGCACTGATGAATATTATTCCATCATACAGATAAACTAATATTTATCCATTCTTCTGTCAATGAACATTTGTTTCCCTGATCCCAAACTTTGTTGTTATAGATACAGCTGTTGTGAATGTCATTATATAACTAAAAATCAGAAGAAAACGTGTTTCAAGAAATCTTATGCCAACTGAATTTATGATAGACACCATTAACATAGTCTGGTTCTTCTCTGCATAGTCTGTATCTCTCTTATGATAGTGGATCTGCCTCTGCGTTAGATTAACTTGACCTGGCCTCCCATTTTCTACCAAGGAAAAAGAAGAAATAACCAAACTATTCTGTGATCCTGACTCTGATTTCGTTCTTATAATGATCTCATAGAAAATGACTCACTTTTGTGTTCCTTAATATAGAAATCATTAAAAGAATCAAATTTTAATAATTTTGATTTCTTTTCTCATGGATTGTGAAACATTTTAGATGATTTATTTTTATTAAAAAAATTAAAATAAAACGAAGTTCTGCTTTGATAACCTATCAGTCTAAATAGGTGAGGATTTACCATTGTATTTTGTATGTCTTTAAATTATGTCTCATACTATATTAGAATACATGAAATTTCCAACTGAAAATTTACATAAGAATTACAAATATGTTCCCATATATTTTATTTTTATTTTATTCTATTTTTTATTAGTTTCTGCTTAATAACAAAGGGAATCAGTCATACATATACATCTGTTCACATATCCCTTCCCTCTTGTGTCTCCCTCCCTCCCACCCTCCCTATCCCACACCTCCAGGTGGTCACAAAGCACCGAGCTGATCTCCCTGTGCTATGCGGCTGCTTCCCACTATCTATCTACCTTATGTTTGGTACTGTATATATGTCCATGCCTCTCTTTCACTTTGTCACAGCTTGGCCTACCCCCTCCCCATATCCTCAAGTCCATTCTCAAATAGGTCTGTATCTTATACATATATATATATATATATATATTAGTTCCTGCTTTATAACAAAGTGAATCAGTCATACATATACATCTGATCCCACATCCCTTCCCTCTTGCGTCTCCCTCCCTCCCATCCTCCCTATCACACCCCTCCAGGAGGTCACAAAGGGCCGAGCTGATCTCCCTGTGCTATGCGGCTGCTTTCCACTATCTATCTACCTTACGTTTGGTAGTGTAAATATGTCCATGCCTCTCTTTCACTTTGTCACAGATTACCCTTCCCACACCCCATATCCTCAAGTCCATTCTCAGTAGGTCTGTGTCTTTATTCGCGTTTTACTCCTAGGTTCTTCATGACATTTTTTTTTTCTTAAATTCCATATATATGTGTTAGCATACGGTATTTGTCTTTCTCTTTCTGACTTACTTCACTCTGTATGACAGACTCTAGGTCTATCCACTTCATTACAAATAGCTCAGTTTCGTTTTTTTATGGCTGTGTAATATTCCATTGTGTATATGTGTCACATATTCTTTATCCATTCATTCGATGATGGACACTTAGGTTGTTTCCATCTCGGGGCTAATGTGAATACAGCTGCAATGAACATTTTGGTACATGTCTCTTTTTGAATTATGGTTTTCTCAGGGTATATGCCTAGTAGTGGGACTGCTGGGTCATATGGTAGTTCTATTTTTAGTTTTTTAAGGAACCTCCAGACTGTTCTCCATAGTGGCTGTACCAATTCACATTCCCACCAGCAGTGCAAGAGTGTTCCCTTTTCTCCACACCCTCTCCAGCATTGATTGTTTCTAGATTTCTTCATGATGGCCATTCTGACTGGTGTGAGATGATATCTCATTGTAATTTTGATTTGCATTTCGCTAATGATTAATGATGTTGAGCATTCTTTCATGTGTTTGTTGGCAGTCTGTATATCTTCTTTGGAGAAATGCCTATTTAAGTCTTCTGCCCATTTTAGGATTGGGTTGTTTGTTTTTTTGCTATTGAGCTGCATGAGCTGCTTAAAAATTTTGGAGATTAATCCTTTGTCAGTTGCTTCATTTGCAAATATTTTCTCCCATTTTGAGGGTTGTCATTTGGTCCTGTTAATGGTTTCCTTTGCTGTGCAAAAGCTTTGAAGTTTCATTAGGTCCCATGTGTTTATCTTTGTTTTTATTTCCATTTCTCTAGGAGGTGGGTCCAAAAGGATCTTTCTGTGATTTACGTCATAGAGTGTTCTGCCTATGTTTTCCTCCTAGAGTTTGATAGTTTCTGGCCTTACATTTAGGTCTTTAATCCATTTTGAGCTTATTTTTGTGTATGGTGTTAGGGAATGATCTAATCTCCTACATTTACATGTCCCTGTCCAGTTTTCCCAGCACCACTTATTAAAGAGGCTGTCCTTTCTCCACTGTACATTCCTGCCTCCTTTATCAAAGATAAGTTGACCATATGTGCATGGGTTTATCTCTGGGCTTTCTATCCTGTTCCATTGATCTATCTTTCTGTTTTTGTGCCAGTACCACACTGTCTTGATTACTGTAGCTTTGTAGTATAGTCTGAAGTCAAGGAGCCTGATTCCTCCAGCTCCATTTTTTGTTCTCAAGATTGCTTTGGCTATTCGGGGTCTTTTATGTTTCCATACAAATTGTGAAATTTTTTGTTCTAGTTCTGTGAAAAATGCCAGTGGTAGTTTGATAGGGATTGCATTGAATCTGTAGATTGCTTTGGGTAGTAGAGACATTTTCACAATATTGATTCTTCCAATCCAGGAGCATGGTATATCTCTCCACCTATTTATATCATCTTTAATTTCTTTCATCAGTGTCTATAATTTTCTGCATACAGGTCTTTTGTCTCCTTAGGTAGGTCTATTCCTAGATATTTTATTCTTTCTGTTGCAATGGTAAATGGGAGTGTTTTCTTGAATTCACTTTCAGATATTTCATCATTAGTGTACAGGAATGCCAGAGATTTTTGTGCATTAATTTTGTATCCTGCTACTTTACCAAATTCATTGATTAACTCTAGTAGTTTTCTGGTAGCATGTTTAGGATTCTCTATGTATAGTATCATGTCATCTGCAAACAGTGACAGCTTTACTTCTTTTCCAATTTGGATTCCTTTTATTTCCTTTTCTTCTCTGATTGCTATGGCTAAAACTTCCAAAACTAAGTTGAATAGGAGTGGTGAGAGTGGGCAGCCTTGTCTTCTTCCTGATCTTAGTGGAAATGGTTACAGTATTTCACCATTGAGGATGATGTTGGCTGTGGGTTTGTCATATATTGCCTTTAATATGTTGAGGAATGTTCCCTCTATGCCTACTTTCTGCAGGGTTTTTATCATAAATGGGTGTTGAATTTTGTCGAAAGGTTTCTCTGCATCTATACAGATGATCATATGATTTTTCTTCTTCAATATGTTAATATGGTGTATCACATTGATTGATTTGCATATATTGAAGGATCCTTGCATTCCTGGAATAAACCCCACTTGATCATGGTGTATGATCCTTTTAATGTGCTGTTGGATTCTCTTTGCTTGTATTTTGTTGAGGATTTTTGCATCTATGTTCATCAGTGATATTGGCCTGTAGTTTTCTTTCTTTGGGACATCCTTGTTGGTTTTGGTATCAAGGTGATGGTGGCCTCGTAGAATGAGTTTGGGAGTGCTCCTCCCTCTGGTATACTTTGGAAGAGTTTAAGAAGGATAGGTGGTAGCTCTTTCTAAATGTTTGATAGAATTCGCCTGTGAAGCCATCTGGTCCTGGGCTTTTGTTTGTTGTAAGATTTTTTATCACAATTTCAATTTCAGTGCTTGTGATTGGTCTATTCATATTTTCTATTTCTTCCTGATTCAGTCTTGGCAGGTTGTGAATTTTTAAGAATTTGTCCATTTCTTCCAGGTTGTCCATTTTATTGGCATAGAGTTGCTTGTAGTAATCTCTCATGATCTTTTGTATTTCTGCAGTGTCAGTTGTTACTTCTCCTTTTTCATTTCTATTTCTATTGATTTGAGTCTTCTCCCTTTTTTTCTTGATGAGTCTGCCTAATGGTTTATCAATTTTGTTTATCTTCTCAAAGAACCAGCTTTTAGTTTTATTGATCTTTGCTGTTGTTTCCTTCATTTCTTTTACTTTTATTTCTCATCTGATCTTTATGATTGCTTTCCTTCTGCCTACTTTGGGTTTTTTTTTATTTTTCTTTCTGTAATTGCTTTAGGTGCAGGGTCAGGTTGTTTACTTGAGATGTTTCCTGTTTCTTAAGGTGGGATTGTATTGCTATAAACTTCCCCCTTAGAACTGCTTTTGTTGCGTCACATAGGTTTTGCGTCGTCGTGTCTCCATTGTCATTTGTTTCTAGGTATTTTTTTATTTCTTCTTTGATTTCTTCAGTGATCACTTCCTTATTGAGTAGTGTATTGTTTAGCCTCCATGTGTTTGTATTTTTTACAGATCTTTTCCTGTAATTGATGTCTAGTCTCATAGCATTGTGGTCGGAAATGATACTTGATACAATTTCTATTTTCTTAAATTTGTCAAGGCTTGCTTTGTGACCCAAGACATGATCTATCCTGGAGAATGTTCCATGAGCACTTGAGACAAATGTGTATTCTGTTGTTTTTGGATGGAATGTCCTATAAGTATCAATTAAGTCCATCTTGTTTGACGTATCATTTAAAGCTTGTGTTTCCCTATTTATTTTCATTTTGGATGATCTGTCCATTGTTGAAAGTGGGGTGTTAAATCCCCTACTATGAGTGTGTTACTGTCAATTTCCCCTTTTATGGCTGTTAGTATTTGCCTTATGTATTGAGCTGCCCCTATATTGGGTGCATAAATATTTACAACTGTTATATCTTCTTCTTGGATCGATCCCTTGATCATTATGTAGTGTCCTTCTTTGTCTCTTCTAATAGTCTTTATTTTAAAGTCTATTTTGTCTGATATAAGAATTGTTACTCCAGCTTTCTTTTGATTTCCATTTGCATGGAATATCTTTTTCCACCCCCTTACTTTCAATCTGTATGTGTCTCTAGGTCTGAAGTTGGTTTCTTGTAGACAGCATATATATGGTCTTGTTTTTGTATCCATTCAGCCAATCTGTGTCTTTTGGTGGGAGCATTTAATCCATTTACATTTAAGGTTATTATTGATATGTATGTTCCTATTCCAATTCCTTAATTGTTTTGAGATCATTATTGTAGGCCTTTTCCTTCTGTTGTGTTTCTTGCCTAGAGAAGTTCCTTTAGCATTTGTTGTAAAGCTGGTTTGGTGGTGCTGAACTCTCTCAGCTTTTGCTTGTCTGTAAACGTTTTAATTTCTCCATCAAATCTGAATGAGATCCTGGCTGGGTAGAGTAATCTTGGTTGCAGGTTTTTCTCCTTCATCACTTTAATTATGTCCTGCCACTCCCTTCTGGCTTGTAGAGTTTCTGCTGAGAGATCAGCTGTTAACCTGATGGGGATTCCCTTGTGTGTTATTTGTTGGTTTTCCCTTGCTGCTTTTAATATGATTTCTTTGTGTTTAATTTTTGACAGTTTGATTAATATGTGTCTTGGCATATTTCTCCTTGGATTTATTCTGTATGGGTCTCTTTGTGCCTCCTGGACTTGATTACCTATTTCCTTTCCCATATTAGGGATATTTTCAACTATAATCTCTTCAAATATTTTCTCAGTCCCTTTCTTTTTCTCTTTTTCTTCTGGAACCCCTATAATTCGAATGTTGGTGCATTTAATGTTGTCCCAGAGGTCTCTGAGACTGTCCTCTGTTCTTTTCATTCTTTTTTCTTTATTTTGCTCTGCATCACTTATTTCCACTATTTTATCTTCTACCTCACTTATCCGTTCTTCTGCCTCAGTTATTCTGCTATTGATCCCATCTAGAGTATTTTTTCATTTCATTTATTGTGTTTTTAATCGATGCTTGATTCATCTTTAGTTCTTCTAGGTCCTTGTTAACTGTTTCTTGCATTTTGTCTATTCTATTTCCAAGATTTTGGATCTTGGAAATAGAATCTTGGATCATCTTTACTATCATTATTCTGAGTTCTTTTTCAGATAGACAGCCTATTACCTCTTCATTTGTTAGGTCTGGTAGGTTTTTATCTTGCTCCTTCACCTGCTGTGTGTTTTTCTGTCTTCTCATTTTGCTTATGTTACTGTGTTTGGGGTCTCCTTTTTGCAGGCTGCAGATTCGTAGTTCCCCTTGTTTTTGGTGTCTGTCCCCAGTGGCTAAGGTTGTTTCTGTAGGTTGTGTAGGCCTCCTGTTGGGGGGGACTAGTGCCTGTGTTCTGTTTGTTGAGGCTCGATCTTGTCTTTCTGGTGGACAGGTCCACGTCTGGTGGTGTGTTTTGGGGTGCCTGTGGACTTATTATGTTTTTATTCAGCCTCTCTGCTAATGGGTGGGGTTGTGTTTCTGTCTTGTTAGTTGCTTAGCATAGGGTGACCAAGACTGTAGCTTGTTAGTCATTGACTGAAGCTGGGTGCTTGTGTTGAGATGGAGATCTCTGGGAGATTTTCACTACTTTATATTATGTGGAGCTTGGAGGTCTCTTGTGGACCGGTGTCTTGAAGTTAGCTCTCCCACTTCAGAGACACAGCACTGACTCCTGCGTGCAGCACCAATAGCCTTTCATCTACCTGGCTCAGAATAAAAGGGAGAAAAAGTAGAAAGAAAAATTAGTAGAAGAAAGAAAGAGAGAGAGAAATAAATGTAGAAGGAAAGAAAGGAAGGAAGGAAGGCAGGAAGGAAGGAAGGAAGAAATAAAGAAAGAAGGGAGGGAGGGAGGAAGAAAGAAAAAGAAAGAGTGAAAGGAAGAAGGGAGGGAGGGAGGGAGGAAGAAAGAAAAAGAAAGTGTGAAAGGAAGAAGGGAGGGGGGGAGGGAGGAAGGAAAGAAAGAAGGAAAGAAAGACAGGAGGGGGGGAGGGAGGAATGAAAGAAAGAGAGAAAGAAAGAAAGGAGGGCAGAGGGAGGGAGGGAGTAATGGAAGGTAGAAAAAAGAAAGAAGATAAAGTAAAATAGAATAAAGTATAAAATATAGTAGCATTATTAAAATAAAACAGTAATTATTGAAAAAAGAAACGGACAGATAGAACCCTGGGACATATGGTGGAAGCAAAGCTATACAGAGAAAATCTCACACAGAAGCATACACAAACACATTCACAAAAAGAGAACAGGGGGAAAAACCGAAAATCTTGCTCTCAAAGTCCAACTCCTCAATTTGGGATAATTCGTTGTAAAAAGAGGAAAAGGGGAAAAAGTCCGAAATCTTGCTCTGAAAGTCCACCTCCTCAATTTGGGACAATTCGTTGTAAAAAGAGGAGAAGGGGAAAAAATCTTAAATCTTGTTCTCAAAGTCCACCTCCTCTATTTGGGATGATTCGCTGTCCATTCATGCACTCCACAGATGCAGGGCACATCAAGTGGACCGTGGAGCTTTAATCCGCTGCCTCCGAGGCTGCACAGAGAGATTTCCCTGTCTCTTCTCTGCTCTCACAGCTCCCTGGTCTCAGCCTTGGACCTGGCCCCGCCTCTGTGCGTAGGTCGCAGAAGAGCGTTCATTCTTCGCTCAGACAGGATGGGTTTAAAGGAGCCGCTGATTCGGTGGCTCTGGCTCACTCAGGCCGAAGGGAGGATGGGGCACGCAGTGCGGGGTGGACCTGCGGTGGCAGAGGCCAGCGTGACATTGCACCAGCCTGAGGCGCTCCATGCGCCTTCCCGGGGAAACCGTCCTTGGGTCCCAGGACCCCGGCAGTGGTGGGGTGCACAGGCTTCCCGGAAGGGGGTTGGAGAGTGACCTGCGCTCGCACACAGGCCTTGTGGCGGCGTCAACAGCTGCCCCAGCATCCCACGTCCGTCTCCAGGGTCCGCACCTTTAGCCGTGGCTCTTGCCCGTCTCTGGAGCTTCTTTAAGCAGTGCTCTTAATGCCCTCTCCTCGTGCACCAGGAAACAAAAGGGAAGAAAAAGGCTCTTGCCTCTTGGCAGCTCCAGACTTTTTCCCTGGACTCCCTCCGGGCTAGCCGTGGTGCACTAACCCCTTCAGGCTCTCTTCCTTCCACCAGCCCTAGTCCTCTCCCTGCGCTCCAACTGAAACCCAATACCCGAGCCTCAGCTCCCAGCCACACCCGCCCTGGAAGCCAAGCAGACAAGCCTCTTTGGCTGGTGTGTGACTGAGGGCACCGATCCTTTGTGCTGGAATCTCTCCGCTTTGCCTTCCACACCCCTGTTGCTGTGCTCTCCTCCGCTACTCCGAAGCTTTCCCCCTCTGCCACCTGCAGTCTCCGCCCATGAAGGGACTTCTAGTGTGTGGAAACCTTTCCTCCTTCACGGCTCCCTCCCACTGGTGCAGGTCCCATCCCTTTACTTTTGTCTCTGTTTATTCTTTTTTCTTTTACCCTACCCAGGTATGTGGGGAGTTTCTTGCCTTTTGGGGGGTCTGAGGTCTTCTGTCAGCATTCAGTAGGTGTTCTGTAGGAGTTTTTCCACGTGTAGATGAAATTCTGATGTATCTGTGGGGAGGAAGGTGATCTCCGCATCTTACTCTTCCCCCATCTTCCTCTGTCCACCCGTTCTCATATATTTTAAAGTCAAATTTAGAGGAAGACATAAACAAACCCATAATATGTTATGGTATACTGTACATATAAGGTTATGTATATTGGCTACATGCTGAGTCAAATATTTATAAATAAATATATAATATATTCCATATTTAATGCATTTGGTCTACCTTAATATTGAGAGTAAAATTCTGTTGATTTTCCTATAATGTTATCCTCAATCAAAAATGAAAAACATTTTTCAATGAGTTTAGAAACATAACCTTAAGTATTTTATTCTTCTAAGAAAATATTAGTAACTTTCTATTTACATTTAATAAATTGTCAACTTGTGTGCTTTAGACAAAAAAATGTATATTTTACATTCTCTTTTAAACAACTTTGTTTCTCTCCACACATACCATCCCTCAAAAAATTCTAATATAGGGATTCCCTGGTGGCGCAGTGGTTGAGAGTCTGCCTGCCAATGCAGGGGACATGGGTTCGTGCCCCGGTCCGGGAAGATCCCACCTGCCGCAGAGCGGCTGGGCCCATGAGCCATGGCCGCTGAGTCTGCATGTCCGGAGCCTGTGCTCCGCAACGGGTGAGGCCACAACAGTGAGAGGCCCGCATACCGCAAAAAAAAAAAAAAAAAAAAAATTCTAATATAGAATCTCAGCAGGAGGCAGTTCAGTGCCAAGCTTCTGAGACACTGGAGTACTCATTGGGATTATTGGTTTCCACTGTGTATTTTAGCTCCATATAATAGAATTCTTATGGGACTAAAAAATTTATTTTATATGGAATTACTGAGGAACCATAAAAAATCAACCCAAATTGGTAAAAAAAATTACAATTTGATGAAAGATAAATATTGATTTATATATTGCTTCAGAATACAAGCTTCACAAAACTTATATAGACAAGCTTTGATTTAATATTTGTTTTGTCATAGAAACAAATCATTTACATAAAGCCTCATATTATTCAGTAGTTAAAAAAATAAAATTACAGATAGCTAAGAATCTTATGCTATTTTATAACTCTGTATAATCCAACACACCATCCTAGGTATTTAGAATTCAGTATTATTAAGTGCTATGTGATTGTATATAGTGAGTGTGAACAGTTCAGTAAAATATTTAGATATGAGGTAAGGAAATAATATATTTCATGTAAGATTGTATCAATCTATTTTCTTAGTAATACACACATTAACATTACAAATAAAATCTCTCCTTGTCCTTTCCTAAAGGAAAGTACTATATTTAATTTGTAAATTCACATGTGCCTTCCATTATAATTAATTATATATATTTAAGTAGAAACATGTACACTGTATTAACCATCTGTTAGGGAAAATGGTGGGGTTTTTTTCATGCTTTCCCTTTCAGAATTTGTCTAAACATAATTAATCACATTTTTCCAGGTAATAATCCACTACCTACAGAGATGAGAGAACACAAGCATTTATGGCTATATAATCTTTATTAGTTTTCTCTACAACTCTGATTGCATAAGTAACTTTTTGTTACATTTTATCTACATAAATTTGAAAGTTGAAGAATTTTTATCACACTGAAAAATGCACCTAGATAAGCATCATTCACAGAGAAGAGTGAGTTGAATTCATACATACACCTCCAAAGTGAATAATTCAGAATTGCAAAATCATCCTAAGGTTGATCTATTCAATGTGACCATATACATTTTTTGAAAATAATAACTGTGTGTGTGCATGTGTGTATGCAATTTATACCAGGTACTCATTATCATGTATAATTTAGGTAAAGATTAAGAATGTGCACCAAACTGTATTTTCAGCTGTTCAAAGTGTACAACATCCAAAAATGCAAAGTAACTAGAACCCTCTTTTCATTGCTGATGGAAAGGCAAAATGGCATAACTACTTTGGAAAACAGCTTGGGTGTTTCTTAAAAATTTAAACATATACCTTCCATATAACCCAGTTATCTCACTTATATTTCTACCCAAGAGAAATAAAAACCTCTATTTACAATAAAACCTTATGTTAGTGATTATGGCATACTATTCATATACCCCTCCCCACCAATCAACCAGTGAATGGATAAAGTATGGTACAGCCAAACAATAGGATAATACTCAGGAATAAAAGGAATGAAGTATTGATTTATGCAACAACATGAATTAATATAAAATGAATTATGCTAAGTGAAAAAAGCCAGACTAGAAAGGCTACATATTGTATGATTTCGTTTATATGGCACTCTGGAAAAGACAAAAATATAGACATGGACGACATCAGCATCATGGATAAATATCATGCTCTCTTTTTCTCTTCCCTTCAATCTACAAGCAGTAAAACATCCACAAGTCAACAAAGGGGCCTCGGCCCAACACAGCAGGACATGAGAGAATTCCACATATATGTATATCTAAAGGTGGGTGTACTAGAACACATAGAGGAGTCAGAAGTGGAGAAACAGCAGAAGCAGTGTCTGCAGTGCTGGCCCTCTGGCTGAGGCAGCTGAACCCACAGCCCCAGAGAACCTAGTAAAAGCAGGAGAGACAGCATTTATAACCCTGGCTTCCTGGTCACAAGGTCCCTACAGCCACAGGTAACTCGGCAACAGTGTCATTGGAGCCTAGGACCCCATCACTTCGGCCATGAATTAGCCCATATCTCTGGCTCCCTGCCCCTTCACTGCAGTGGAGCCCACAAGCCTTACAACACTGGACACAGCAGAGATGCCCATGCAATCCTGGCTCTTATCTCTGCCACCCACGCCTTTCCCCACAGCACCAAATTCTGCAACTCAGGGGATCCTGGACATGGCAAAAGAGTTCAACATCCTGGTGCCCTAGGTGGCAACAGCAGCAACACTGCCAATAGCAAGATATCAACAACTCCAGAGGCACAAGAAATGATAATGAGGGCATGGGGAGACACCTCTGACAGAGGCAGTGGAGGATAGAAAGTGCTGACTTTCAAATACAAGCTCAGGTGAGAGAAAGCAGAAACTTGTGCTATACACCTGCCTACTGGAAAACAAAAGAAAGTCCTCTAATTTCTAATCTGTCAAATCATTAGAATCAAGTAGAAAAGTGTTCACTACTTCTGATGAACCAGCAGAGGAGCAACTCATTAAGCACCCTGAAGAACCACAGTAACACTGTACCACAAAAAGAAAATAACAATTCTCCAAAAACCAAACTCACAGACTATTGTAATCTAACTGATAGAGAAGTCAAAATAACTGTCATGAAGAAATTCACAAGCTACAAGAAAACTCAGAAAGGTAGTTCAGTGAGTTCAGAAATAAAATTAATGAACAAAAGAGATAATATAACAAAGAGATTGAAACTTAAAAAAAATTCTGTAGCTAAAGAACTCAATAAATGAGATGAAGAATGCATTAGAAAGTACTAGAAATAGAGTAGACCATGTAGAAGAGAGAATAAGTGACCTTGAAGATAGAAAACCAGAAGAAAGAGAAACAACATTTTTTCTGAAGATGAGGAAATCCCATGAGTTATCTGACACTTTTAGGAAAAGCAACAAGTTACACACAAGAGAATTCCCAAAAGGCTATCACTTGACTCTTCAGCAGAAACTCAACAGGCCAGAAGGGAGAGGCACAATATAGTTAAAGTGATAAAAGGGAAAAACCTACAACCAAGAATAGTCTACTCAGCAAGGCTATCATTAAGATTTGAAGGAGGGTTCAAAAGTTTTGCATAGAAACAAAAGCTAAAAGGTTTAAATACCACCAAACCAGCTTTACAAGAAACGTTAAAGGGACTTCTCTAAGTGAAAAATAAAAGGCCACAACTAGAAACATGAAAATTACAAAAGGAAAGATCTCATTGGTAAAGGCAAACTTACAGTAAAGGTAATACATCATTCATATATAAAGCTACTAGGAAGATTTAAAGACAAAAGTAGTAAAATCATCTATACCCACAACAAATATTTAAGGAATACACAAAACAAAAAGATGTAAAATATGATGGCAAAAATAGTAAATGTGGTGAGCGTTAAAGTTCAGGGTTGTTAAAATGCATTTGAACTAGAGTTTAAGTCAGCAACTTAAAATAATCACATGTATATATTGCTATGTACAGTGTGGGGAATAGAGTCAATTTTTATGTAATATCTTTGTATGGTGGCATTGTAACTAGACTTATCATGGTGATCTTTTCAAAATATATAGAAATACCAAATCACTATGCTGTATAACAGGAACTAACATAGTGTTGTAGGTCAATTATACTCCAAAAGCAAACAAATGAACAAGCATACAAACTCATAGAAAAAGAAATTAGATGTGTGGTTAACAAAGGTGGAAGTTGAGGGGAGGGGGAGCTGGATGAAGGCAGTCAAATGGTACAGATTTTCAGTTATAAGATAAATAAGTACTAGGGATATAATGTACAATGTGATAAATATAATTAACACTGCTTTATGTTATATATGAAAGCTGTTAAGAGAGAAAATCCTAAGAGTTCTCATCATAAGAGAAAAAAAAATGTTTCCTATTTCTTTAATTTTGTGTATATATGAGGTGGTGGATATTCACTAAACTTATTGTGATAATTTATTTATGTATGTAAGTCAAATCATGTTGTACATCTTAAACTTATAGAGTGCTTTATGTCAATCATATCTCAATAAAACAGGAATTAAGAAAAAGAAAAAAAGTAGAATGTTGGTTGCCAGAGGCTAAGTAGAGGGGGAAATAGGGAGTTGCTTCTCAACAAGTATAAAATTTCAGTTATGCAAAGTGAATATGTTCTAGAGATCTACTGTACAACATTGTGTCTATAATTAACAATACTGTATTGTGCACCTAAAAATTTGATAGGAGGGTTGATCGCATGTTGAATTCTTACTACAAAGAAAGAAAAGAAAAGAAAATCACCATTAGAATACCACATTAATAATTGTCACATACAACATAAATAGATGTATGCTAAACTTAGGGATTAAAGTTTGAGAAGAAACAGAATATTTGCATATTCTTGAAGGATCTCCTCACAAATAAATATTTAAAAAAAAAGGAACAGCAGTAGCTTTACAGTGGAGAAACCTAGCCAATACTACCTTAATCAAATTATGAAGATCAGGTTGTTTATAGCATGAGCTCCCTGATATAATGCAATAAGAAGAGCATATCATCTCTGTGGTCTTATTCCCCCAAATCTATGACCTAAAATTAATCATGAGAAAACATCAGATAAATTTTAATTTAGGGGCATTTCTCAAAATACCTGACTCTTCAAAAATGTCAAGGTCATGATTAAGAAAGACTGAGGAAATGTCAAAAGATTCGAGGAGACATGATGACTAAATGTACCCTGGTACACTGGATTAGATTCTAGAACAGAGGAAAGGACATTAGTGGAAAAACTGAAATCTAAATAAACTCTGTTTTTTTAGTTAATAGTCTTATAACAAAGTTAATTTCTAGTTTTAATAAAAGTACCATGGTAATATAAGATATTATCCTTAGCAAAAGTTGGGTAAAGGGTACACATAAACTATTTTATCCTTGCAACGCTTCTGTAAATTTAAAATTATTTCAAAATAACGGCTAAAATAGATGTACATCATTCACTGATATGGAGCACTTACAAATCATTTCCAGACATCATCTACCTTGTTCTCTAGGAAGAGTGAAGTAAATTTATTCAAATTGGATTTTCATAGAATCTTCTATTATCACAAATTAACCCCTCATTTCATTTACACAGAAGTCTCCAGGGAATCTTCTAGACTCCATCAAATTAAAAACTGAATGTTAGATAATAAGATATTAGGCCACTATTATAGAAGTGATGATATCTGGAAAATTTCTTTGAATTTTTCTCTACTTTAAAGTCCCAAATTTAAGTAATATATTGAAAGCCTAAGATGGTCACCAAAAAGAGCATTAAGTCCCGACAGAGTGAATATCTAGGGTAGGTTCTAATCAGAGAGTAAGGGCTTCCCTGATGGTGCAGTGGTTGAGAGTCTGACTGCTGATGCAGGGGACATGGGTTCGTGCCCCGGTCTGGGAAGATCCCACATGCCATGGAGCGGCTGGGCCCATGAGCCATGGCCGCTGAGCCTGTGCATCCAGAGCCTGTGCTCCGCAATGGGAGAGGCCACAACAGTGAGAGGCCTATGCACCACAAATAATAATAATAATAATAATAATAAAATAAAAATAAACAGAGAGTAAGATATAGACAAAAATTCTTTCACTTCAGAGTTGTAATTTAAAATTAAGAGCATAGACACAAAAGCATAGTAAGCAGAAATAATCCCCATAGAATACCAACATAAGCAATACATAAATACAACACATAAACATAACACAAACACATATCTAAACTGTAAACATGAGACCTCCTAAAAAGTTTATAGCCCAAAATTGAAATGCATTAGAATGCTATCAGAATTGGGGATAAAATGGAGTGGGTTATGAGAATGAAAGAGAATAAGTGGGTAATAAAGCAAAAGGAGAGTCTTGCATGGACCAGTGAGGATAACATGCCATGAACTGAGGAGAATTACTAATTCAACTCTCTGCACTTAAGATGTTAAAACTATACTAATGAATTACTAAATTCAAGGCATTTGAATATAGAATTGTATAGTGCAAGAAAAAAATGATAGCTAAATTTATTATAAAGCCTAGCAAATAAATAATAAAGTGTATGATTTAACATAAAATCTATTTATATCTGCAAAATTTTATTGGTCCCTAACATCATATCTTATTTAACTGCCTCTTTAATCACTAGACTATGGAAAGAAACATGCATATTTTGCCTATGAATGCAATGATTTTCCCCACTGATGCTGATTATCATGAAAAAAAATATGTATACGTAATAGAGTATCTTTAGAATATTCTCAATGATTTCTCCCAAATTCTTAATATGCCAGTTTCTATTTTATATTTAGGTTGGCCCTGAGTTTGGGTCAGCATTAATTTTCATGACTGCATTATTTTAGTTTACATTAACTAAAATCTTTCAAGAAGAGAGGCAGAGGAGAAAGAGGGACAGAGAATACCCGGTCTCTGGTCTTTGGAATGAGATTGCAATATAATGAAAAAACCTGAATCCCTGTCTTCAGATATATTATCTTCCTGAGGCTATCATAACAAACTACCACAAACTGGGTGGATTAAAAACCCAGAAATTTATTCTCACAGTTCTGCAGTGAAGAAGACCAAAATTGAGGTGTTGGCAGGGCTGCACTCCCTCTGTAGCTCTAGGTGAGAATATGTTCTCTGCCTCTTCCAGCTTCTGGTAGTTGTGGGCTTCCTTACCTTGTGACTATATCTCTCACCTCCATCTTCACATTTCCTTCTCCTCTGTGTATCTGTCTTCTTCTCTCCTGTCTCTTATAAAAACACTTGTCATTAGATTTAATACCTATGTGGTTAACCAGGATGATTGCCTCATCAAGATACTTAACTTAGTTACATCTGCAAAGACCCTTCTCCAAATAAAGTAACACTCCCAGGTTCCAGGGGTTCTGATGTATACATATCTTTGGAGGTGACACCATTCAACCCGTTAGAGTCTGACTCCCCCCAAAATTAATGTCTATCCCATATGTTAAATACATCCATCCTATTCTAACATCCCCAAAAGTCTCAACCCATTACAGCATCAACTCTAAGTCCAAAATTTCATCTAAATATCATCAGTTTAAAAGTTCCAAATCTTATCATTTAGATCATCTAAAATAGCTATGGGTGAATCTCTGGGTAAGATTCTCTCCATCTGTAGGCCTATGAAAAAAGAAAACAAGTTATCTGTTTCCATGATAAAATGGTGGAACAGGAAAAGGATAACAATTATAGACATTCCCATTTCAAAAGGGATAAAATGGAAGGAATACATGAGTAAGTGGTTCAAGCAAGTTTGAAATCCATCAGGACAAATTCTAAGAGGTTTTTTGTTTTCTTTTGCTTTGTTTTTGCAGTACACGGGCCTCTTGCTGTTGTGGCCTCTCCTGTTGTGGAGCACAGGCTCCAGACGTGCAGGCTCAGCGGCCATGGCTCACGGGCCTAGCCGCTCCGCGGCATGTGAGATCTTCCCTGACCAGGGCACAAACCCGTGTCCCCTGCATCAGCAGGCGGACTCTCAACCACTGCGCCACCAGGGAAGCCCTCTAAGAGGTTTATAAGGCCTGAGAATAATCCCCTGTTGCTCTGTGCTCCACCTCCTGACACCCTAGTGGTTCTGTATGCTTCTATGTCTGCACTTATGACTTGTCCTCTGCCTCTGTGCCTGTGGCTCTGCCCTCTCAGTCATTCATTCTTTTTCTTGAAGGGTAGTACATGTTTGCAGCCAAGTAGTGAAACCATATATAAGCCCCGGTGTCCTTGTCTTTTGAGTTAATGATTGGAAATGTGAAGATGTAGAAACAAAGAATAGCTGTTGAGCAGGGGAATTGGTAACAATTTAGACTATAAATCTGCCACATAGCTGAATCACTGAACTCAGTTCCCTGAAAGATACAGCTAAGGCCTGACACATTCTTAAGTTGTTTCTGTAGAAAGCAGACCCCCACCAGATGAAAACTGCTGACCACAAGAACATAAACTCTAGACTGGTTGGAACCAGAAGGTTGATGATGCTGACTCCCAATTACCTTATCACTAACCAATCAGAAGAATGTCCATGAGCTGATCACACCCAGCTCCTTGAACCAGTACTATAAAACTCCTTACTACCCCTTCCAGGTTGGAACACACAAACTTGAGGGCGCTGTAGCCCCATTTTCCTGGCAAAGCAATAAAGCTATTTATTTCTACTTCACCAAAAATTCTGTCTCCGAGAATTAATCTGTCACTAGTGTACAGAGGCAGAATTTCAGCAACAGTAGCTCTACCAGTCTGATTCCTGCCTGTATACATTTGGAAGTCCAAAGACTTTCTCTCATTTTATCTTGCCTCTGTTACTTTCAGTCTAGGCTAGCACTATTTCTGCTAGTATAATATTCTCAAAAATCTTGTGAGTCACATATATGTCATGTAGGTCCATATCACTGGATAACAGGGCCCTCTGCATATCTTTCTTGGATAACCCCATGTGTATTCCTGGCTTCTGCTGAGATGGTTGAGTGTATCCATGAATCGCATATCAAGTCACCTCAACAAAAGCTTGCCCAGCCATACTCTTGGTCTTCTCTCCAGAGAACACTTTCCCAACATGAATTTCCTAATTTTAGTATCTTTACTATCTAAATAGGCCAAGAACCTTCTAAATACTCAAGGGTTTGGCTCTTTTTGCTTAATAGTTCCTTCCCAAAATTAACTCTTTCCTCTCATGTTTTATTATAAGAATAAAGGAGAAACCATGACACAACTTCAACACTCTACTTGGACATATCAGCTACACATTCAAGAACTGATTACAAGTTCTACTTTGTGAAGATATGTGTAAAACAATTCAGACAAATTTTCTGACACTATATGACAATGACCACTTTTCCTCTAGTTTACAAAAATGCATACCTCATTTTTTTTCTGAGCCCCCATCAGTAATACACTTAATGTTCATATTTCTATGCGAATTCTGTTTATGACAGTATATTTTCTCTAAGATGACAAAAGTGTTCTCTATTGTGTTCCTCACTTATTTCTTAGCCCTCACAAGAAACATCTTTAACATTCACATTTCTACCAATGGTGTCTTCAAGGCAATCTAGGCTTTTTCTATCATATTTCTCAACATTCTTGAGCCTCTTCCCTTATCTAATCCCAAAGCCACTTCCAAAGTTTTAGCTATCTGATTTGTTATAACAGCATCCAACTTCCTGATACCAACACCTGTATTAGTTTCCCGAGGCTGTCAATAAAAAAAATAAGCAAAAACAAAACTCCTACCATACAGTAGATGGCTTAAAATGAAAGAAATTTATTCTGTTATAGTTCTGGAGTTTGGAAGTCCAAAATAAACAGAATTGTCTCCCTCTGGGGTTCCATGGAAGAATATCCATACTGTATAATTCTGGATAATCTCACCTTAAGATCCCTAACTTAATTAGACCTTTTTTTCCAAATAAGGTAACATTCACAGGTTCCAGAGACTTGGACATTGACAAATATTTGGAAGAGTCACCATTCAATCCCTTGTACCAGTTAACCCCAGTAGAGGAACTATCAGTGTATTATTAAGGATCAATGTATTTCCTTGGAGAAAGTAAGAGAAATGCAAACTTTCATTAAGAGTTAGGCTTGACTATGTCAAAGAATGAGAACAGTGAGATTTTTCCCTTCTGTGGAGTGTTCCATTTTTGGTTTGCTATTACATTTTGAGGAAATTGCACATATAAAGAACTCAACACGCTGAATAATACAATTTTGATCATCTGACTATTCCTGAGCCTGAAAATAAAGATCATACTCACCTGTGTTCCAGATAACTGTCTTCCAAGATGAGCTAAAGGCTCCCAAACCACTGATTTCAATTCCTGACTACATATTAGAATCACCTTAGAAGTTTCTTTAAAAAATACTTTTTCCTGGGTCCCATTCCAGACCTATAAAATTAGAATTTCTGGGGATTCAGCCATGAAATTTGTATTTTTTAAGGTTCTCCAGGTTATTTTACTGTGCAGTCAGAAATGAGAACCAATCCTCTGAAACTTTCTTCATTTGCTAGAAAATCAAACACTTGAAACAGTAACTTTTTAAAACAAATTGACCACAAACACTTAAATATGATCTTTGTGTTAACCAATGGTCTTAAGTAAACACAAGCAAAAAATCACTGAATAGAGCCACATAGCAAAACTGACTGATTCTTACTATCCATTCTCAGTTTAGGAACCCTTCATATTTCTTGCATCTCACGGAGTTGGAGTATTCATTGACAACAAAAGCTAGGAATTCTACTTATTAAAAAGGTTAGTTTGTGAGGGAATAAAATGCAGTGGTTAAGAGGGTTTAAACTGGCGTCAGATGGCTTGAGCTGAATTACTGGCTCAACCATTCACTAGCTGTGTCCTCTTGAGCAAATTAACAAATTAACACTCTTGACATAGTTTCCTCTTCTATAAAAATGGGATCAACTACCAAACATAAGGTAGATAGCTAGTGGGAAATAGCCGCATAACACAGGGAGATCAGCTCCGTGCTTTGTGACAGCCTGGAGGGGTGGGATAGGGAGGGTGGGAGGTAGGGAGATGCAAGAGGGAAGGGATATGGGAACAGATGTGTATGTATAACTGATTCACTTTGTTATAAAGCAGAAACTAAATAAAAAATGGGATCAAAATCGAACCTGCCTCATGGTATTGCTGTAAGTATTAGTGGAAATATTACATTTAAAATGCTTAGAACAGTTTAAGGAGCCTAAGTAAGCATATGTTCTCTATACAGGTATTGATGAAAAATTAATCAGTCGATCTAAGAAAAAAATGGAAAATTTTATTCGAGCCAAATTTGAGGATTATAACCCAGGAAGGGCATCTCAGAAAGCCCTGAGAACTGTTCTGCTCATTAGAAGTCAAGGCACGGTTACATAAGTTTTTTGAGACAGAGGGCTTTATATCAAATGACGTATAATGAGCAGTTTATGCAATCCAGATCTAAGGGTCATCATGGTGGGTCATGTGACCCCTTACTAAATCAAGAAGGAATGTTATTTCTAAGGAGTTATCTTGTTGATGCAAAGAGAATGTTGCTCTTTATGGTTGAGCAGGTATTCCTGCCAATGGGAGAGGTTAGTTTGATGCATAATGCAGATACACAACATACATTTGGGGTGGGGGAGAGAGAAGGCCAAAGGGCAGAGAAGAATTTTTTATGTTTAGATTTTTCTTGTCTAGCCATAAAATGTTAATTTTATTTCACACAGATTAAGTACAGGACCCTAGAGAAGGGCAGGACACCAAGGAAGAGCCAAGTGACTGTTCGATATAAAAGCTTCCAGTGTTCTACAACCTTTACACACTCTTCCATATTAGAGACATATTTTTATATCAAAGAGTGAACATCAAAATAATTCCTTTGAATTTAAAACCCCTAAATGAATAAGCTGTTTCAATATTTTTATATAGATCAAATATTACTTAAAATAATCCTCTGATAGAATTGACTGAATGTGTCCAAAAAGGAATGGGGAGTGGAAGCAGTAATAAAATCAAAGAAGAAGAGTAACAGACATAAATACCTATAATTCTAATTTTATTTCCACAAAATTTATCCTATATGAGTTGCTAAAATCTTAAATAAAGTATTTATTTTATTCTATAAGTCATGAAGGGTACACTTAGTGGCCAAGGGTATGGGCTGTGTTTAATCTCTCTGAGTGTATATTTTCCTATATGTATAATAAGGATAATGAGAAGTTTCAATTTCATAGGCTTGTGCTAAGACTGAGATGAAGCAATATCCATACAACAGTTGGCACAGAACATAGTATATTTTAAGTACTTAAAAAATGGTAGGTTTCATTATCTTATTAAGTACTACCACATTGTAAATTTAAGTGTTAATTACCATTACAGAAATGAGGACAGTAAACTCAGAGATGTTAGGTGATTTGTCTAAGGTCATCCAACTAGTAATTGGCAGTGGTCGTTGAACTCCAATACCATTTTTTTTTCTAAACACCACACTGCTGCTTTCTCTTTTGTACTCTTCCTTCTGTAAATATTTCTGACAATTGGTAATGAAAGGGTAGATGTGGAAAAAGTTTACTCCAGTCATATTTTCCCTCTGGTCCTGATCCTGGGCAATATAGTACTACTATAAAAAAGTCATAGAAGAAGGATGATTGGGACATAACCTACTCATATGTATATGTTTGTGAGATTGTTCATATATTTTTTTCAAACTTATCCAGAGTCTTCCTATTATTATAATTTTACTTCTTCATAATTGATTCATAGTCCCATTGTCCTCAGTGATTGCAACCTTAAGTCTCCCCATTAGTCACCTACCTTCAGTCCTCTCTCTTGGGAAATGACTGATGATAAGTGGTGATGATGATCGTGAAAGCCACAATAGAGCAAATGCTTATTTAATGCCATGTTAGTTTACGTCCATTCTTTTATATTTCAAAAACCCTACTAGATTAGTATTATCACATCTTACATTTGAGGAAACTGAGGCTCAATGCAATGAAGTAATTTAATTTGCCCAAGGTCAACAACTAATAAGTACTATGTATCACTTCCAACTTTAAAGAGAAATAAAAGCCACCAAGTATGAAGACCATTTACTTTTTTGTACCATCTTTCTCTAAAATTATCTATGTCATCATATGTAGTTCCCCCCTGTGTCAAAGAAGAGACATAGAGAATTTCATCAGGATAAATATACTCTGAAGAGGTAGGACTGGAATGTGAAATAAGAATAATGTTATAGACTAATGAACCCATGTTCTAATCACTGTGATATATTGCCTGGTCCCTCTACCCAAGTAGATCACTGCAGGTACTCACAAATATGGAATAAAAGGCACAGAATCCATGGGACATCATCTGTCAAGACATGAGATTGGCCAAGTGAGAGAAGTTAAACTGTAAAATGAAAGTGGTTATATGAGGGAAAAAGCATCATTCATGTAGGAGAAAACAGTACATCTTAATTCAACAGATATCCTAAAATAATCTACAAGGCCAGTATAATAGATATTTGTTGTTTCTGATGTCTTAATCTCTTTCTCTTTCTTCCAGTATCAGAATTTTAATTTTGAAGATCTCACTCTGATAGTCTTTTGATGACTATTAGTTAATATTCCCTGCTTGGCCTGGCCATGAGACAGGAACATAAACCAAGCTAAACCAGTATAATAATCCCTGAAACATGTGATCTTCCTAATATCTTTCTAACCAAGACCCATGCTGAATAAATAAGCTCAAGTCTACTCAACTTCTGTTACTTGTAATCATCACCCCCCAAAAAAATAAAAACAACTGGACCAATACAGCTAGTCTTTTATTTTATGTTTTTAATTCTGAAGGATGGACCGACAGGTTTTCTTTTTTTGTTTGTTTTTTGTTTGTTTTTCTTTTATGTTAATTCTTGTAGGTTTAATATTTTTTTCTGCTTTATAACAACTTTAATCAGTTATACATATACATATGTTCCCATATCCCCTCCCTTTTGCGTCTCCCTCCCTCCCACCCTCCCTATCCCACCACTCCAGGTGGTCACAAAGCACCGAGCTGATGGCCCTGTGCTATGCGGCTGCTTCCCACTAGCTATCTACCTTACGTTTGGTAGTGTATATATGTCGATGCCTCTCTTTCACTTTGTCACATCTTACCATTCCCCCTCCCCATATCCTCAAGTCCATTCTCTAGTAGATCTGTGCCTTTATTCCTGTCTTACCCCTATGTTCTTCATGACAATTTTTTTTTCTTAAATTCCATATGTATGTGTCAGCATACAGTATTTGTCTTTCTCTTTCTGACTTACTTCACTCTGTATGACACACTCTAGGTCCATCCACCTCATTACAAATAGCTCAATTTCGTTTCTTTTTATGGCTGAGTAATATTCCATTGTATATATGTGCCACATCTTCTTTATCCATTCATCCGATGATGGACACTTAGGTTGTTTCCATCTCTGGGCTATTGTAAATAGGGCTGCTATGAACATTTTGGTACATGTCTCTTTTTGAATTATGGTTTTCTCAGGGTATATGCCCAGTAGTGGGATTGCTGGGTCATATGGTAGTTCTATTTGTAGTTTTTTAAGGATCCTCCATACAGTTTTCCATAGTGAATGTACCAATTCACATTCCCACAAGCAGTGCAAGAGTGTTCCCTTTTTTCCACACCCTCTCCAGCATTTATTGTTTCTAGATTTTTTGATGATGGCCATTCTGACTGCTGTGAGATGATATCTCATTGTAGTTTTGATTTGCATTTCTCTAATGAGTAAAGATGTTGAGCATCCTTTCATGTGTTTGTTGGCAGTCTGTATATCTTCTGTGGAGAAATGTCTATTTAGGTCTTCTGCCCATTTTTGGATTGGGTTGTTTGCTTTTTGTTATTGAGCTGCATGAGCTGCTTATAAATTTTGGAGATTAATCCTTTGTCAGTTGCTACATTTGCAAATATTTTCTCCCATTCTGAGGGTTGTCTTTTGGTCTTGTTTATGGTTTCCTTTGCTGTGCAAAAGCTTTGAAGTTTCATTAGGTCCCATGTGTTTATTTTTGTCTTTATTTCCATTTCTCTAGGAGGTGGGTCCAAAAGGATCTTGCTGTGATTTATGTCATAGAGTGTTCTGTCTATGTTTTCCTCTAAGAGCTTGATAGTTTCTGGCCTTACATTTAGGTCTTTAATTCATTTTGAGCTTATTTTTGTGTATGGTGTTAGGGAATGATCTAATCTCATACTTTTTTTTTTTTTTTTTTTTTTTTTTTTTTTTTTTTTTTTTTTTTTTTTTTTTTTGCTGTACGCGGGCCTCTCACTGCTGTGGCCTCTCCCGTTGCGGAGTACAGGCTCCGGACACACAGGCTCCGCGGCCATGGCTCGCGGGCCCAGCCGCTCCGCGGCATGTGGGATCTTCCGGGATCGGGGCACGAACCCGTGTCCCCTGCATCGGCAGGCGGACTCTCAACCACTGCGCCACCATGGAAGCCCTAATCTCATACTTTTACATGTCCCTGTCCAGTTTTCCCAGCACCACTTATTAAAGAGGCTGTCCTTTCTCCACTGTACATTCCTGCCTCCTTTATCAAAGATAAGGTGACCATATGTGCATGGGTTTATCTCTGGGCTTTCTATCCTGTTCCATTGATCTATCTTTCTGTTTTTGTGCCAGTACCATACTGTTTTGATTACTGTAGCTTTGTAGTTTAGTCTGAAGCCAGGGAGCCTGATTCCTCCAGCTCCATTTTTCATTCTCAAGATTGCTTTGGCTCTTCAGGGTCTTTTGTGTTTCCATACAAATTGTGAAATTTTTTGTTCTAGTTCTGTGAAAAATGCCAGTGGTAGTTTGATAGGGATTGCATTGAATCTGTAGATTGCTTTGGGTAGTAGAGTCATTTTCACAATGTTGATTCTTCCAATCCAAGAACATGGTACATCTCTTCTTTTATTTGTATCATCTTTAATTTCTTTCATCAGTGTCTTATAATTTTCTGCATAGAGGTCTTTTGTCTCCTTAGGTAGGTTTATTCCTACAGGTGTTTTAATTCCAAAAACATCACCTCTTTTAGTAGAGCAAATATCATCCTAAATGATGCCTTTTGTGAATTAAGTAGTAATAACTGTGATATCTTATTTCCATCTACCATGAAATTGTTATAATTTTTGATGTCTATGCTGCAAATAGTGCTCTCCCTTTAAATATGGTGTCAATATGCTTTGACAAATCTGCCCCTCTATACACTGGTTGCTGTTCTGAAACCTCCTGTAAGTGGCTTGACATAGGGAAAATGCTCCCAGCCTCCTCTGAACTTCAGGGTATAATCCTGCAATCCTCTGAACAGCAGGCAAACATTTGATGTTTATTTTTTTTTCCTTTTCAGTGAACACTTTTGTAAGCAGCATATTATTTATTGCTTTGCACAAATAAAAAGAGGCAGCAAAAGAAATTTCTTAGCATTATAAATATGGGTCTTTATTTGGTGTCCTAGGAATTTGATGTTTTATAATCAGCATACCCACAACAGCAAAGCAGTCAAAAGGTTAAAGAGTATTTTCATTATTTAACCACAAACCTCTGTAAATGAACTTGCATTAATAGGTTTATAGAAGGTTTTCAGGTGGAAGTTGCCATTGTTCAATCAAGTTGTAATTAGCATAGACTATGTGCTCAATGATAATTATTGCTTTGGTGGTAAAATTCTCTGGTGAAACTGTAATTGAATTAAACCAGAAAAGCAGGGTTATTAATCACTGACTTTGTGATGTCATTAAAGTTTACTACTTTACTTTCACTTATATTTTATTGCAGCACAATTATACTTCTTGATTTGTCTATTCTCTTCAGAATGCAAGAGTTTCTTAAACTGGATGTTTTGGGTTACTTAGCAAAGAGTTTACAAAAAACAGTAGGCTCCCAGCAAACTTCTGGAGCACATTTAGTTTATACTTAGTGTTATGGATGGCATGTTTGTGCCCCCTCCAAAAGAAAAATTTATATGTCAAAACCTTAACCCTCACTGAGATGGTATTTGGAAGTAGGGCCTTTAAGAGAGGTAATTAGGTTTAGATAACATGATCAGAGTGGAGCCCCACGATGGTATTAGTGTCCTTATAAGAGAGCAAGAGGCCAGAGATCTTTCTCCACCACATGAAGATATGTGAGAAAATGGTCCCCTGCACACCAGGAAAAGGGTCCTTATCAGGCAGTGAATCTGCTGTCACCATGATCTTGGACTTCCCAGCCTCCAGAACTTTGAGAAATAAATGTTTGTTGTTTAAGCCACCCAGTTTATGCTATTTTTCTTATGGAAGCCTGGAATGACTAAGACATTTGGCATCAACTCATGTAATTTCTCTGCTCATTTCTTACTTTTTTGTGATCCTTTACTATCTCTTATGTTGTTAAGGCTGATGGGAATCTAATAAACTCATTCAAAATAAGACCCCAGTGATTTCTGCTGGAGGCTCTATGGGTTATTTCAAGTTTTTTTTCTATTATGAATAAAGCTTCTATGAACACTGTGTAAAGATGTTTGTGTGAACATAAATCTTCACTTCTCTGGGAAAAATGACCTAGAGTACAATTGTTGGTTCATGTCGTAGTTACATGCTTACTTTCTCAAGAAACTGCCAAACATTTTTCTATAGTAGTTGTGTCTTTTACATTTCTATGAGCAATATGTGAGAGATCCAGTTTCTCTGCATCTTACCCAGAATTTGGTACCTTCATGATTTTTTAGTTTAACCATTTTGATACATTTGTACTGATATCTCACTATGGTTTTAATTTGCATTTCCCTAATGATTAATAATGTTAAACATTTTTATGTGTTTATTTGCCATTTGTATATCCTCTTCAGTGAAATGTCTATTCATGTCTTTAGCACGTTTTCTAGTTGAACTGTTTGTTTGTTTGTTTTTTACTTTTGAGTTTTGAGAATTCTTTATATATTCTAGGCACTAGTCCATTGTAAGATATGTGGTTTGCAAATATTTTCTCCCAGTCTGTAGGTTGCCTTTTCACTCACTTAATAGTGTCCCTCACAGAACAGTAGTTTTAATTTAATGAAGGTCAACTTATCTATTCTTTCCTTTTATGGAGTTAAGTCTAAGAGCACTTTGTTTAACCATAGATCTCCAAAATTTTCTCCAATATTTATTTCTAAAGTTTTATAGTTTTAGTAATTGTCTTTGATCCATTTTGACTTATATTTTGTGTAAAGTATTAGATTAAGGCTGAAGTTCATTTTTTTGTCTATGGATGTCCAATTGCTCCAGTACCATTTGTTGAAAAGGCTATCTATGCTCCATTTGATTGCATCTGAACCTTTGTCAGAAACAGTTAGCCATTCCTACATGGGCTGTTTCTGCACTCTGTCTTCTGTTCCTTTGATTTATATGTGTATCCCTCTACCAATACCACACATTCTACACTGCTTAGCTATATAATTAATTTTGAAATGAGATAACAGGGAAATCAGAGTAACAGCATTCCAAACTCTGTATTCTTTATCAAAATTATTTTAACTCTTCTAGTTGCTTTGAATTTCCATATAAATTTTGAATAACTTTGTCAATATCTAGAAAATATTTTGTTAGGAATCTCATTAAACTTGTATCTCAATTTGGGGAGAATTGAATTTTTATTGTGTTGAGCTTTTTATCCATGATCACACTATTTCTCCATTTATTTAGATCTTCTTTGATTTGTTTCATCAGTGTTTTTTTTATTATTTTTTATGTCCTATACATATTTTTCAGATTTACACCTAAGAATTTCCTTTTCCTTTTTTTAGTGACTATAAATGGTATTGCATTTTTAACTTCCATGTTTACATGTTCATTGATAATACATAAAAATATGATTTATTTTGTATGTTAATCTTGTATCCTATCATCTGACTGAACTCACTCTTATTGGTTCTAGGAGGACTTTTTTTTTGGAGATTCCTTGTAATGTTCTCTGCACACAATCTTGTCATTTGTAGAAAAGAGTATTTTATTTATTTCTTTTCCAATCTGTATATCGTTTATTTACTTTTCTTGCCTTGTTGCAATGGATAGAACTTTATGCACTATGATGAACAAGAGTGGTAAGAATGAATACTATTGCCATGTTCCCAATCTTGGAAGGAAACTATTTAGTCTTTTTCTATATTAACAAGGATGTTAGAAAGGGAGATTCAAGATGGCGGAAGAGTAAGATGTGGAGATCACCTTCCTCCCCACAAATACATCAAAAATACATCTACATGTGGAACAACTACAGAACACCTACTGAACGCTGGCAGAAGACCTCAGACCTCCCAAAAGGCAAGAAACTCCCCACGTACCCCTGTGTTACACAATAGGTCCTTGTTGTTTATCTATTTTATATATAGTAATGTATATATGTTAATCCTAAACTCCTAATTTATCCCTCTCCCCCTTTCCCTTTGGTAACCCCAAGTTTGTTTTCTATGTCTCTGTGTCTATTTCTGGTTTATAAATAAGTTCATTTGTATCTTTTTTTTAGATTCCACATATTAGCAATATCATATGATATTTGTCTTTCTCTGTCTGACTTACTTCACTTAGTATAATAATTTTGCACAACTATCCATATTGCTGCAAATAGCATTATTTCATTCTTTTTATGGTTGAATAATATTCCACTGTGTGTATGCATATAGATATATAGATATATTGATATTTCACATCTTCTTTATCCATTCATCTATCAATGGATATTTAGGTTGCTTCCACATCTTGGCTATTTTAAATAGTGCTGTTATGAACATTGGGCTGCATGTCTCTTTTCAAATTAGAATTTTTGTCTTTTCTGGCTATATGCCCAGAAGTGGGATTGCTGGATCATATGGTACAATGGAGAACAGTATGGTGGCTCCTTAAAAAAACTAAAAATAAAGTTACTCTATTATCCTGCAGCTATCTTGCAGTTACTGATTTCTAGGTTAATTCTCCTGTGGTTAGAGGACACACCTTGTATGATTTCAGTTCAGTAAATTTGTTGAGTTTTATACTATAGAACATACTTTGCTCTATCTTGGTGAATGTTCTATATGCACTTTAAAATAATCTCTATTGATATTCTGGGGTGTAGTGTTCATAAATATTGTCAAATTGGTAGATTATATCTTTTTGAATGTTCTGTCTTGTTCCATCGATTACTGAAAGTGGATATTTTTCCAGTATAATTGTGAACTATCCTATTTCTCCCTTTAGTTCTATCATTTTTTGCTTCATGTATTTTTAAACTCTGTTAGATGCATATACATTTAGGATTGCTGTGTCTTCTTGGTGAATCGATCTATTTACCATAATGTAATAATTCTCTTCATCCCTGATATTTTTATTGTTCTGAAGTTTACTTGTCTAAGATAGCCATGCTAGGTTTCTTTTGATTAATGCATGCATGGCATTTATTTTTCTATCTTTTTACTTTCAACCTATTTATCTCCTCATATTTAAAAGTCTCCTTATAGACAGAATATAATTGGATCTTTTCTTTAAAAATATTCTATCTGTCAATGACATTAATTTATGTGTTTAGACCATAGTTTGACAAACATTTTTTATGAAGGGACAGATGGTAAATATTTAAAGTTTGCAGGCCTTGTGGTCCCTTTCCAAAGTACTTAACTCTGCTGTTATTCCATGAAAGCAACCATACTAATAGGTAAAAGTATGATAATGAATGTGCTCCAATAACTTTATTTACAAAAACAGATAGCAAAACAGATTGGCCTGTAGTCTGTAGCTTTACAATTCCTGATTTAGAACATTTACACTTAATGTCATTACTAATACAGTTGGCATTAAAGCAACATAATCTTATTTGTTTTCTCTTCATTGCATCTGTTCTATATTTCTTTTTTCCATCTTTCTGCCTACTTTTGGATTGAGTGCTTTTAGTATTGCATTGTATCTCCAATAGTGACTCATTATTTCTACTTCTTTTTAATTTTTGAGGAATTTTCCTGATGCTTACAAAATATATCTTTAATTAATCATATCTACTTTCAAAAAATTTTATACTACTTTACATATACTGAATGGACCTTTCAACAGTATACTTCTAAAACCTCTCCCCCCATATTCTGTGCTTTTATTGTCATATATTTTATTTTTATATTGGACATGAACTACAACAGATTGTTACTATTTTTCCTTTAGAGTATCAATTACCTTCCTGAAGAGGGGATCTCTGAGATTTTTGGAACTGTGGTTCGAATATTTTCATTAATTTTGGAAAAATCTTGGGAAGTATGTCTTCAAATATTTCTTCCAGCCCATTTGCTTTCACTTCTCCTCTTGAGTTCCAATTATCTGTATGTAAGATCATTTGTTATTTTCTCACAGCTCTTTGGCACTTTCGTCTTCTCTCTCTGTCTCTTTTTTCACTCTTTTTTCTTTCTATGCTTTATTGGGTAATTTCTATTGACCCACCTTCAAGTTCACTGATTCTACCCCTGAGGGCTTACCACAGAATGACTCTTCATTGATCTCAGGCTCCCTATTTATGAGACACAAAGCTCTTCCTCCAAACACATCAATTCACCATTTAATTGATTATTTTAACAAATATTTATTAAGCTCCCACTGTCTATCAAGCAGTGTGCAAGGTGTTTGACATCAGTGAGTTACTGAGGCATAGTTGCTGCCCTAATGAGCCTAAAATCTAGTGACATAAAACAAAAAGCAAACCATCACACTAATGGATCACAAGCAGAGAAAAATGATCTGAATAAATATGACATCATGAGAACCTATACTGAAGTAATCTGACCTAGACTTGTAGGGTGTGGATTGAGGGTAAAAGTGAAGTCATATAGGGGAATTTATTTGACAAAGTTATATATGAATTGAGCTCTGAAGAAAGTAAATATGTTTATTAATGATGATTGGGGAGCCGGTGGATGTGTGAAGAATTGTGAAATGAGCTACTAGCTTATTCAAATGTCCTATTTTGTGAGACAGTAAAAGCACATTTAAATAACTTAAAATACATCTGGAGTGACGAGAGCAATGGAGAGTGTGGTTGGAGATAAGGCTGGAAGAATGGGTAGAGTTCAGACCATGCATGGCCATGTAAGCCATGTTAGGTTTTGTCTGTATTCTAATAGTATTTTGAAACCATTCAAGGATTTCCAGTAGAGAGTTACCTAATGAGATTTGCAATTTGTAAATATCAGTTTGGCTTCAGTGATATAAAAAAAATGTAGAGGGTTCCTGAAGAGAAGCTGGGAGTTAGGATATTCTTGCAGTACTAACTCAAGAGAAAGTTTATAGTAGCTTAGAATCATGGAGGGAAGTGGCAGTGGAGAATGAGAGACATAGAAGTGTTTGAGAGATACTGGGAAGTAAAGTAAACAGGATTTAATGACAGATTCTGGAAGAAGGAGCTGTGGGAGAAAATGAGTTGTCAGGGCTGAATCCTGTGTTTCTAGGTTTATGGTGGTGTCCATTAAATGAAATAGAGAACAATGGAAGAACATCAGGTTCAGAGATGCAGGATGACCAAGTTTCATCTTGTTCCTGTAGTGTTTAAATTTCCTTAGAAGCAACCTAGAGGATATGCCACTTAGAAAAATGGATTTATAATTATGGACTGCAGAAGAAAGTCCTATGGTGATGATAAAGATTGACAGTGGACACCATTTAAATGGTCAGTACAGTTTCAGACCTGGATGAGTTTGTCTAAGAGAATATAAAATAAGAGAATAAGAGGGCATGGGACTCAAACTGGATGAACTGCAATACTTAATTAATGGATAGAGAAAATGAGCCTACAATGAAGATAGAAGAGGAGTGGCAAGTTAAACTCCCTAGAGTTATAAAAGAGGGGTCGTTCCATATGCTTTTGTGAGGAAGCCAAAGTACAAGAATATTTCATAATCTTAAGTGTAGTCAGAAGAGTCAACATTGTTAAGAATTCAGGCAAACAATCAACTATATGCCAATAAAATGGACAACCTGGAAGAAATGGACAAATTCTTAGAAAAGCACAACCTTCCAAGACTGAACCAGGAAGGAATAGAAAATATAAACAGACCATTTACAAGCACTGAAATTGTGACTATGATTAAAAATATTCCAACAAACAAAAGCCAGGACCAGATGGCAAACTCTTATCAAATATTTAGAGAAGAATAGCACCTATCCTTCTCAACCTCTTCCAAAATATACCAGACGGAGGAACACTCCTAAACTCATTCTATGAGGCCACAATCACCCTGACACCAAAACCAGACAAAGATGTCACAAAAAAAGAAAAGTACAGGCCAATATCACTGATGAACATAGATGCAAAAATCCTCAACAGAATACTAGCAAACAGAATCCAACAGAATATTAAAAGGATCATACACCATGATCAAGTTTGGTTTATCTCAGGAATGCAAGGATTCTTCAATACATGCAGATCAATCAATGCGATACACCATATTAACCAACTGAAAGATAAAAACCATATGATCATCTCAATAGATGCAGAAAAAGCTTTTGACAATTTCAACACCCATTTATGATAAAAAGTCCCCAGAAAGTAGGCATAGAGGGAACTTAACATAATAAAGGCCATATATGACAAACCCACAGGCAACATCATCCTCAATGGTGAAAAACTGAAACCATTTCCACCAAGATCAGGAACAAGACAAGGTTGTCCACCTTCACCACTATTATTCAACATACTTTTGGAATTTTAGCCACAGCAATCAGAGAAGAAAAAGAAATAAAAGAAATGCAAATTAGAAAAGAAGTACAGCAGTCACTGTTTGCAGATGACATAATACTATACATAGAGAATCCCAAAGACACCACCAGAAAACTACGAGAGCTAATCAATGAATTTGGTAATGTAGCAGGATACAAAATTAATGCACAGAAATCTCTTGCATTCCTACACACTAATGATGAAAAATCTGAAAGAGAAATTAAGGAAACACTCCCATTTACCATTGCAACAAAAATAATAAAATACCTAGGAATAAACCTATTTAAGGAGACAAAAGACATGTGTGCAGAAAACTATAAGACAATGATGAAAGAAATTAAAGATGATACAAATAGATGGAGAGATATACCATGTTCTTCGATTGGAAGAATCAACACTGTGAAAATGACTATACTACATAAAAGCAATCTACAGTTTCAATGCAATCCCTATCAAACTACCACTGGCATTTTTCACAGAACTAAAACAAAAAATTTCACAATTTGTATGGAAACACAAAAGACCTCGAATAGCCAAAGCAATCTTGAGAAAGAAAAATGGAGCTGGAGGAATCAGGATTCCTAACTTCAGACTACACTATGAAGCTACAGTAATCAAGACAGTATGGAACTTACACAAAAACAGAAATATGGATCAATGGAACTGGCTATAAAGCCCAGAGATTAACCATGCAGATATGGTCACTGTATATAATGGAGGCAAGAATATACAATCAAGAAAAGACAGCCTCTTCAATAAGTGGTGCTGGGAAAACTGGACAACTACATGTAAAAGAATGAAATTAGAACAGTCCGTAATACCATACACAAAAATAAACTCAAAATGGATTAAAAATCTAAATGTAAGGCCAGACACTATAAAACTCTTAGAGGAAAACCTAGGCAGAACACTCTATGACATAAATCACAGCAAGATCCTTTTTGACCCACCTTATAGAGAAATAGAAATAAAAACAGAAATAAACAGATGGGACCTAATGAAACTTTAAACTTTTGCACAGCAAAGAAAACCATAAAGAAGATGAAAAGACAGCCCTCAGAATGGGAGAAAATATTTGCAAATGAAGCAACTGACAAAGGATTAATCTCCAAAACTTACAAGCAGCTTATGCAGCTCAATATCAAAAAAACAATCAACCCAATCCAAAAATGGGCAGAAGACCTAAATAAACATTTATCGAAAGAAGATATACAGATAGGCAACAAACACATGAAAGAATGCTCAACATCACTAATCATTAGAGAAATGCAAATCAAAACTACAATGAGGTATCATCTCACACTGGTTAGAATGGCCATCATCAAAAAGTCTCCAAACAATAAATGTTCGAGAGGTTGTGAAGAAAAAGGAACCCTCTTGCACTGTTGGTGGGAATGCAATTTGATACAGCTACTATGGAGGACCGTACGGAGGTTCCTTAAAATCTGAAAATAGAATTACCATATGATCCAGCAATCCCACTACTGAGCATATACCCTGAGAAAACCGTAATTCAAAGAGTCATGTACCACAATGTTCATTGCAGCTCTATTTATGATAGCCAGGACATGGAAGCAACCTAAGTGTCCATTGACAGATGAATGGATAAAGAAGATGTGGCACATATATACAATGGAATATTACTCAGCCTTAAAAAGAAACGAAAGTGAATTATTTGTAGTGAGGTGGATGGACTTAGAGTCTATCATACAGAGTGAAGTAAGTCAGAAAGGGAAAAACAAATACTGTATGCTAACACATATATATGGAATCTAAAAATATGGTTATGAAGAATTTAGGGGCAGCAGAGGAATAAAGATGCAGATGTAGAGAATGGGTTTGAGGACATGGGTAGGGGGAAGTGTAAGCTGGGATGAAATGAGAGAGTGGGATATACTTATATATACTACCAAATGTAAAAGAGATAGGTAGTGGGAAGCAGCATAGCACAGGGAGATCAGCTCGGTGATTTGTGACCACCTAGAGGGGTGGGATAGGGAGGGTGTGAGGGAGACACAAGAGGGAGGAGATATGGGGATATATGTATATGTGTAGCTGATTCACTTTGTTATAAAGTGGAAACTACCACACCATTTTAAAGCAATTATATTCCAATAAAGATGTTAAAAAAGGTCAAGCAAGATATAGATTGAGAAATGTTTATTAGAACTAGAGACACAGTCACTAGTGACCTCAGGAAGAGAAATTTAACTTGAATGGTAAGGGAAGAAATCGAATTATGTTCAGTTGAGGAGTGGGGGAGACTTTGCTTGTGAATAGGTGGAAAGAGGGTGGTAGCTGGAGGAAATACAGAATTAAACATGATTGTTTTCAGTAGGCAAGGTTTCTCATTGAGTTGAATAATAAAAATACTTTTAATTCTGAAATAATGATATTTATGATTTTGTGGACATGGGTTTTTGGCTAAATACACTAAAGAAAGAGGCAATATGTGGAAAAAGCTTCTCTTAGAGAGCAGCATTATTGGTCAACAAGGCACAGCTTTGTGTGTTTCTGGTCACTTTCTTTCCTGTAGCCCTTAGGTTTCAGCTTTCCACAACCTTTCAGCGAGTCAATTACCATTTATCTAGTTACATTCCATCCACCAAAATTCTGTCAACACTTTTAAAATGCTGTTGTCTTTTACCTCCTTTTCTCTTCTCTTTGTCCTTGTGTATTTAAACTTTTTGTACCTTCATTGTAGTGTTTCGTAAGGGCATGTTTTAGTTGCCATGTTAGCTAGAAATTTGCTTACATTTTACGACTTGAGCAAATCATTAAAAAAAACACAGTGTTGTTAAGTGTAATTTGACAAAATAATTCCTTCTAAAGTAATACATCTTATAATTAGTTTCATTTCAGATGACTGCAGCTTCATGACTTTTTAACCAACAATTTGTTCATCCTTCTGTCAAACATTATGAAACTGTTGAAAGGTGCTTCTTAAAAAAAATCATTTTACCTAATAACTGGTTTTTATATTTGGATGCTTAATTGGCTTGAACGCATTACCAACTTCTTGTAAATCAAATGCATAGCTCCACTTGAAATTGGTGTCATTGTTACACCAAATAAATTAATGCTTTAGTCATATAACTTATATTCAAGGAACTTACAAAGAAAACTAAATGGCAGTACAGAATGAAAGAATGGCTTCAAATTACATTTTGAAAGAATTCAATATGTTAGAGCTGAAAGTGAAGTTCATATGACAATGAAACTGTTAGAGATCTATCAATGCATTTCAAAAGACTGGGTATTCTAAACATCTACTTTTGTAATGACATGCCAGTGGATGAGAAATCACAGTTTATGGGGGTTTTCTCCCATATAAATTTCTGTGGTAGGACTGAATAGATATTTTTATGAAGTCAAATTTTTATGGTTTAATTTAGAGTGAAGGACAGAGGAGATAATACACACAAGTACAGAAAAAATGCACGTATATAAATGCAGGGGAAAGAATAATGATTTTATTATATTTTCAAGGAGGAATTAGAATAAATTCATGTAGACCAGCCCTTTAAGAAAACTCACAATCTTAATTAAAACATTTAGTTACATGGGTTTGACCTTTTCTTCTGCTTTTTAAAAAGAAATATTTAAGAGAGACAGTGGTTGGCTGCAATTTTGCATTATCACCAAGAGCAAAAACTTATATAGTCCTCTTTTCTGATTGACGCCAAAAATCTTGGCTTTCTACGCACCGACGCCAAACAGAAATACGGAGACAGAGTTTTGGAGGAAAAGAAATAGAGAAGCTTTATTCTTTGTTAGGCAAACAGGGAGCACAACAGGCTAGTGCCTCAAGAACTGTGTCCCCCTCTCCTGGGAATTAGGAGAGGTTTTATAGTCTGTGGTCTGTGATACATGATAAGGATCAAAGCAGTGATGGCCTTGTATTCTGCTTTCTTTTGCAAAAATTTAAAATGGTCACAGTTGGCATCAGGCAGCCTGGTAATTGGGTCTGGCAGCCCAGTAAGAGGGTCTGTTCATCTCTGGGTTATCAGTCTGCAACCTACATTCTGAACATAATGCTATAAGTGGTTATTTGCTACAAGGGAGTGCAGGGAGTGTAAACACCAGGTGAAGGACGTAATTCACACAGGATCAGAGAATGTTAGGGGCAGGATGTAATTTACAGAGTTAGGGAGTGATAGGTGCAGGATGTGATTCACATAGTGTCAGAGAGTGTTAGAGGTTAGCTTTGTGAAGGACAAATCTAGTTACAGACAATACAGATTACTAACAGTTAAAATAAAACTAGGATTGATTAACTCTTTCAGGCCAGTTTATGTTGTTTCTATAGCTTGCCCATGGTTCCTTTATTTTACTTGTTTGTCAGAAAAGCAAAAAAAACTTCATTTCTATTTTTGCTGCAACATGACAAGGACACAGGGGCTTGTACATGGTTTCGTGACTTCTTTCTTGTTTGACCATAGATTTACAAATAGATCCCACTAACCCTCAGGAGCAATGCGATCCATATTACCTATGAACCCACCTTAATCTTAACAAATAGGACCTGATCATCAAGGAGGAGGCTTTAGAGCCTGAAGCTTAAAATAAAAGTTAATAAAACAAATAAAGGAAACAAAACAACCTCAGACAACCTACAAACATTGAGTCAATACCCCTTCCAATGGGTACATTACAAGATAGTGAAGGAACCTCAGACAGCTATTCAAAGTCAGGATGAAGGAGGATGGCTGAAAAAAAGTTAAAAGAAATGCTTAAAAGTGTAAGGAAGCATATCCTTTCTAGTTCAGTTAGGTTATACTAGCAGTTCTGCTGAAGAAAGTCAGTATTCAAGGCAGTCATGGTCATCCAGGGTAATGATTTGAAACAATTTAGTCTGAAAGATTGACAACATTTTCTGATTTCAACTGCTAACCTGACTGGATTTCTAAGCATAGTCTGTTAACCCAAGTTCCTATGTCCAATGCACAGTGAGGACGCACAAAGTGAAATGTCGGAGTTTGGAGCAGAAAAAGGTTTATTGCAAAGCCACGAAAGGAGATGAGGTGGCTCATGCCCTAAAAAGCCCCGAGATCCCCGAAGGGTTTAAGCAAAGCATTTTTAAAAGCCAGGTGAGGGAGGGGGGTGCAGGGTATGTGATCAGCTTGTGCACAATTCTCTGATTGTCTGATAGTGAGGTAGCAGGGTAGTGTCACGGGGTTAACATTATCAGTCGTTAAGCTCCAGGAGGCCTGAGGCTCTGTGCTCATGGTAGTCAAGTAGTTAGCATCTTCCATTTGCTGGAGACGGGGGAGGTCTACATCCGCAAAACAACTCAAGAAATGTAAATCAAATACTATTATCTAGGTACTCAGAGAGGAGCCAAAGCAGAGAATATGGGGGAAGGCTCCCATGGGGTTCTACTCAGTTACAAGTTTGTTCTTCTAAATTCCTTATTGCTATGTTTTGCCCATCTGTCAGGATAACCAAGCGCCCAATTGCACTGTCCCAATGAATGGCTAAAGTAGGAAAAATGGGTCCCAACACAAAGCTTAGCACCTCCTCTAAGGCTTGATGAGATATATGCATACATTTTATGCATCTTATAAAAATCCAGATCTTTAAAACATCATTTAATGACTGATTGAGTAAGAGGTTTTTAAGTGAGATTGGGCCAGATAGAGAAAACACTACATATACAAGGTAAATTTAACAAGTCATATAATGTAATGTAGTTTATGTTAGGTAGTTAGTCAAACATTAGCAGCAAGGAGGTGAGAGTGGCAGAAAGACAAGACGGGAATAATCAATTCACACCCCAACCATCTGGGGACCCTCCCCTGACATTAGCAGCAATGAGGTGACTGTGGCAAAAAGACAAGGGGGGAGGGCCTCCCTGGTGGCGCAGTGGTTAAGAGTCCGCCTGCCGATGCAGGGGATACGGGTTCGTGCCCCGGTCTGGGAGGATCCCATATGCCGCGGAGCGGCTGGGCCCGTGAGCCATGGCCGCTGAGCCTGCGCGTCCGGAGCCTGCGCGTCCGGAGCCTGTGCTCCGCAACGGGGGAGGCCACAACAGTGAGAGGCCCACATACCGCAAAAAGAAAAAAAAAAAAAAGACAAGGGGGGAGTAGACAAGTTACACCCCAACCATCTGGGGACCTTCCCCTGACCCCATCCAGAACAGGTGAAACTATGGTCTTGTGGTGGGCAATTTATCCTGATAAAGAGGGAGCACAGTAACATGAGGGAACTTCACCGGGCTGCACATGCCCAGACCAGACAGGCATATAACCTATAGTAAACCCAAACTCATTATACCATCATTATAATAAAATCTGCATGAGATTTTGCCCCCCCCTTACCCCCAAATCAAGGGTAAGGGCATGCTCAATAATGAACTTGTTATATAGTTCAGGTCTGACAATCAAATAATGCTCTCCTGTCACTCACCCATGATCCTGCCCAGCCTCCTCACAGACGTTCCTTATGAACACCTTAAGCCTGTACAGGAGTGCTGGTTTCACTTTACAGAAACAGCCCACTCTCCCTCTGAGAGTGTAACAATGCTTTAATAAACTTTGCTTTGCACTTAAGCCTGAAGTGATAGTCTACAATTCTTTGCTTGCTATCACAAGGACCTAAATTGCTGGTCCAGGTCTTCCATTGACCTCCTCAGTTGAAACCATTTGACACAATGCATGCCAACTTGGTAACAGTTTATAATTATTTGTTCATATATATTCATTGCTTCTTGCAATTAGGTTTTGTTGCAGTTTTGCCAATTTTGTATTAGAAATATGTGTATGAGATTTAGTTTTTAATTGTAACTGACAATATTATATTACTATGCAGGACAAAGAAATAAAAGAGCAAAGTGCAGTTTTGTTAAATGGGAAATGGTGCTTATTAAACCCTTCTCTTGGGGATTCATAATGTATAATATTAGCATGTTAACACACTGAGAAGTCCTGCAGCTAAAGAAACCCTGTTTAAACTGCTTCAAAGTTATATCACTGTATTTGCACAAAGACTTTTTACATTATAGAAGGATTTTTTTTTGTTTGTTTTTTTAATACCAGCTGGAATGTTCTCAAATAAATCAAATACTTATCAGTCCACCCACTTTATATATAATTAGGATTGCCTGGAATAATATTAAATTATATATGACAAAGCCATGCTATTATAGCCAGATTTTTAAGAAAACTCTGCCGAAGTTATCTTCATGAACAATTTTGCTTGATATTGACATAATGTTGAATTTTAAATGCATTAGTCAATGACTATATTTATTACTGTTGAAACATTTTACTTTCATTGGTCTTAATATAAATCCCAGCAGCTCTGACTTTCAACTATTAGGTTTTATGAATGTAAGTTTCACTACAGACCCTAAGATTAATTTTTGTGTAGTACTATCACCTCTAATCTTCTATCATCCTCTTAATATGTATGACTGACTCCATATCTCACGTGACTGCATTAACCTTGTGCTAAGGGAAGTTCAAGGTCTTGATGTTTCCATTCTACCCAGGTTTCTGCATTGAACCTGTAATGTCTAGCTTTATACTAAAATGTAAGAATAGACAAGACAGAAACCTGTATATAAAACACTTATTAGCCTTAACGTTATCATACAATTTATTTCCCCAAATAAATAAAGTGAGTAATAGGGTGAGTGTTAAATACTAAAGTTCTGGTTACTCTATGATTTTGCTCATTTAATGGAGTTACAAACCTCCATGGTAATGATGACTCTCCAACAAAATCTCCCGTTTTATTTTTTTTAATTAAAAAAAATTGGAGTATATTTGATTTACAACGTTGTGTTAGTTTCAGGTGTACAGCAAAGTGATTCAGTTATACATATACATATATTTTTTTTTCATTTTTAGATTCTTTTCTCATATAGGTTATCACAGAAGATTAAGTAGTGTTTCCTGTGCTATACAGTAGGCCCTTGTTGGTTATCTATCTTATATAGAGTAGTGTCTGTGTGTTCATCCCAAGCTTCTGATTTATCCCTCCCCCCACGTTTTCCCTTTGGTAATCATAAGTTTGCTTTTGATATCTGTAATTATGTTTCTGTTCTGTAAATAAGTTCATTTGCTTATTTTCTTTTTTTAAAATAGATTCCACATATGAATGATATCATATGATATTTGCCTTTCTCTATCTGACTTACTTCACTTAGTATGGCGATCCCTAGGTCCATCCACGTCTCTGCAAATGACACAATTTCATTCCTTTTTATGGCTGAGTAATATTCCATTGTATATATGTACCATTTCTTTACCTATTCCTCTGCTGATGGACACTTAGGTTGCTTCCATGTCCTGGCTATTGTAAATAGTGCTGCAATGAACATTGGGGTTCATGTATCCTTTTGATTTATGGTTTTCTCCAGATATATGCCCAGGAGTAGGATCATATTGTAGCTCTGTTTTTAGTTTTTTAAGGAACCTCTATACTGTTCTCCATAGTGGTTGTACCAATTTATATTCCCAAACACTGCCCTTAGTCATGGAGTACTCAATGTTCCAAATAAGGTCTATCACCTCTGGCAGAGACTTAGAGCTCCTTGCACAGGAATGGAGATTGGGGTCCCTCAGTTCCAGGAGTGATAACCAAGTTCTACAAGTAAGCATAGTGGGAAGTGGATGGCAACTCCTCATCTTCTTGGTTTGCCCCTTCTGGCATAGAACTTTCACCCTATAAGCAAGCTGGGATAGAGGCCCACAGTGTTCTCAGCTTGCTGTAGCTGCATACGAGAAAGAGTTTCTGCAATATGGGGCTGGGGGACAGGGAATGAAAAATGCTTACAGCTTGCCTCTCTCAGGGTTGAACTGTCACTCCAGACTGGAAGTAGAAGGGAGAGAGAGCCTATCTTCTTGACTGCACATGCTCAGGGTAGGGTCTTAGCTCAAATACAACACTGGGGGTTGAGGAGTACACCTGCATATGAAAATTCAATGTGTAGTCTTTCAGACCCAACTACAGGCAATTGCAAAGGCTTTGCTTGGCAGACCGCATTGGGGAAAGCTACCCTCCCCACCCCAAATGTGGTGCACAGTCAGCACATTACAGTCTCTGGAGAGAGTTGCAGTCAAAGACTAAGGTAACCCCTGGACCAGCCATGCTCATATACATATCTGCCTTCCCAGCCAAGGTGCCTCCATTCAGAGGCTTTCACATCTGGGGGCCTCCACTAAGGCACCTCTGCTAAGCCCTCCTTATAAGGGATCTTTGACAAAGATACTTTTTCTTTCACTGACAGTATATTTAATATCTGACTCACTCCTAGACTTTCCCCCTCTCCTGAGTCCTAGTTCTCAAGGTCCATAAGCAGTAGGAACATTATGTTCTGGGCTCCTTGGCAGTGAGATGATTCCCCCTACCTGCACTTCATGTCATCTGACTCATGCTCACCTGTGTGCTTCCCTGGGGAAAAATGGAACAGTAAGGAGCCAGCACTTTTTTCCTTTGCCTCTTGTCTGCACTATCATGGTAAGTGAATAAAAGCTGGATTGTTACTTTCAGTTTGACTTCTTGTACTAATAGATCACCTAAACACCTGGTAGCTAGACAGGGGTGGTGAGTAATGGAGCAGGAAGTCATGGCTCAAATGTCAGAGATTCATGTTTTTCTTACTGAGATTTAGTACATTTTCTTGAAGGAATGTTTCTCCACTTGCTATATGCCCTTAGCACAGTTTCCAGAGAATTTAAATGACTGTTTTCTACAAATTTTACCAGTTAGATTGTAGTTTTGCTGGGGAGAGAGTCTACCCAGTTCCTAACTCCATGATTCCAGAAGTTATATTTATATTCCTAAGTTATATTCTTGCTAAAGGTGATAATTATGTTACATCCGAACATGCAGACTTTTTCTTAAAAAACAAGTTTTGAAAATTCTCAAACCAAAAAATGACTTAATGTCAAAGATAAAGCAAAATTGAATCATTTGAGTTTGTCAAAATTAAATACAAAATGAAGACCAGACTTGAAAATTTCCTGAGCAGATAAAACAATTTAAGCCACACATGCAAAATTAAATGTTGCTTATTTCATGAACATAAGTGAAACTTAGGCTCTTTCTTATAAATGCCTCTGATAATCATCACAGAAACTTAAATCATCTTTCTAAAAATGCTATAATGATTTTTAACCAATTCCCTGCCATCTGGAATCCCTCATTGTAATAACCAATCATTGTAAAGATTTAACAACTTCCTCACTTCTCACTTTCACTTTATAAGCCATTCTGTGATGCTCCTGAGCTTCATATCAGTTTTTGTTTGTTTGTTTTGCTGTATGCGGGCCTCTCACTGTTGTGGCCTCTCCCATTGCAAAGCACAGGCTCTGGACGCGCAGGCTCAGTGGCCATGGTTCATGGGCCCAGCCGCTCCGCGGCATGTGGGATCTTCCAAGACCAGGGCACGAACCTGTGTCCCCTGCATCGGCAGGCAGACTCTCAACCACTGCGCCACCAGGGAAGCCCTTCATATCAGTTTTAAATTTGAATGCTACTGATTGGTGAGCTGTTCTTATATGCACAATAATCTCTTACTAAATACTATTTATTGGTTTGGTGGTTTTAATTTTGCTATTTCTGGATTTCTGACAGGCTAATGTGTTTATGTGTTGGATGCCATGAGGCAATAAGAGGGCAAAGGGCAAAGGTGTACCAGGAAATTATTGCTACATTCAAGAATATTCAAAGTGTAGGTATCACTTATATACATGCTATAGTTTAAAATAGGTTCTCCTTACATAGGCCAAAAATATACTTCCAATAGCTTTGAGAGTTATTTCCAGGAGGATACATTTGAAGTTATTTGCCAGTACACCAAAGCGAAGCAACACTCCTTCCTCCAAATAAGACATTAAACCTTCTCCTAGAGCTACTCCACTGCATTGTGATATTTTTGATGAAATATGGGGACTATGTTTTATCTATCTTTGTATTCCCCTCACAGCTTTTGCATTATACTCCCTAGGAACCAGAATATATCATGGTTGTTAAATTGAATTTAATTTTATCTTTTCCAAGATAAAAATGGATTTAGGCTCAGGCATAATTGCACCTACTCTTACTTGTTATAGTTATGATAATTGAATAAACATTTGATTTCATGGTAAATATTTGGAGATTCATCGATATGTGTTTTGTTGTGTTTTATGTGTTTTGTGCTCCTTGCAGTCTCTTGTTTGGAAATAACTGAAGCATCTTAAAACACCATTGAAAGCATTGTGTATCTCCTACTGAAAGCTGGAATTCATATTTTTTTAAAATGTACTGCATTTTTCTAACATCTTTAGCACGATCTCGTGATATGCTAAGATTTCTAAGCAAAACATTAATCCATGTTGAAGTAAGCACTGTAGATTTAAATGCCTACATTCAGGACACAAGTTTTATAGCCTCCACTCACCTACCTCATCAGTAGGCCAGAAGACAGGTAGGCAGTTTGTCCCCACATTAATCCATTAATCAGATGATTTATAGAATTCACCATATTCAAGTATTTCTGATTTTTGCTAATACTTGATTGTTTTCTTTAGTTAAGATTTAAAGTGTATAGGTATTTTGGTGTATAACATGACCACAGGGTGGGTCAACATAAAAACAAAATTTCTAAGTAGTTTAATTAAGCATAAACTGCAAATTGCATATATATGGTACAGGGATGTGTTTAGTTTTGATATCTAATTGCTCATCACTAAGCAGTTGGTACTTACGATAACTCTGTAACCAGGGATAATGAGATCATATTCTCATTTGTCTGTTTCTTAATCTTCTGGGCTCTAAGTGTATTTCATGGAGATTTACAGGTTGCTTCTATAATTAACTCAAAATTTAATTTATTACACTATGAGGAAGTTACTGCTCCTACTACAAATCATTATAAATGTACTTTCTTTAGAACCCTTGCAAATTTTGTGCAACAAGCCCTCACTGAACCATGCATCAACTCCATTGTACCCTGTAGCCTGTATATTGTTTTGCAAACAAAGTATCTGGGCACAAAGTATACTCCAAAGTATTTTTTATTGTAATATCTTCATTGGATTCTAAGTTTGAATATATATCTATTCAGTGATATTCAATGCATTCAATGATACTATACATGCAATATTTAATAATATCTCTCATTTCCCTCTTTTTTTCCCTTTAAATAGATTTTATTTTTTAGAGCCATTTTAGGTTAACAGAAGAATTAGGCAGAATATACCTAGAGTTCCCATATAACTCCTGTCCCTACACATGCACAGCTTCCTCCACTATCAACATCCTGCACCAGAGTGATACAATTGGAATAATTGATAAACATCATTGTCACTCAAAGTCCATAATTTATATTAGGGTTCACTCTTACTGTTGTACATTCTATGGGTTTGGAATAATAAATAATGACATGGATCCACCACTGTCATAAAGAATGATTTCACAGCCTTAAAAATATGCTCTACCTATTCATCACTCCCTGCCCCCAACCCCTGCCATGACTGATCTTTTTACTCTCTCCACAGTTTTGCCTTGTCCAGAATGTCATAGAGTTAGTTAGAAACAGAGTAAGTAGCCTTTTCAGATTGGTTTATTTCACTTAGTAATATGCTCTTAAGGCTCTTCACTATCTTTTCATGGCTTGATAGCTCATTTCTTCTTAGTGTTGGAAAATATTTTCTGGATGAACCACAGTTTATTTATCCATTTACCTACTGAAGGACATTTTGGTTATTTCCAGGTTTTGTCAATTACAAATAAAGCTCCTGTAAGCATCCATATGCAGGTTTTTTGTGTGGACATAAGTTTACAAATAATTTGGTAAATACCAAGGAATGAAATTGCTGGATCATATGGTAAGAACATGTTTAGTTTTGTAAGAAACTGCCCAACTGACTTCCAAAGTGGTTATGTCTATTTGCATTCTCACCAGCAACAAATGAGAGTTCCTGTTGCTCCACATCCTAACTAGCATTTGGGGTTTTCAGTGTTCTGGATTTTTGGCCATTCTAATAGGTATGTAGTGGCATCTCACTGTTGTTTTAACTTGCAATTCCTTAAGGACATATGATGTGGAACATCTTTTCATATGCTTATTTGCTCTCTGTATATCTTCTTTGGGTTTGTTTTCCTTCATTTTCTTTCTCCAAATTTTATCACTTAGTTTATCCTATTCATACTAAAAACATCTCTATTTTACGTCTGCATACTCTAATCTGGTAATTTCTAACTTCTGATTCTTAATTGTGAAATTAGGTCTTTACTGTCTGCAAAACTCCTCATTATGTACTTGGGAACACTGGCTTCCTAGAAATATTGTCCCTATTCCTCTAAAAAAAAATAGAAAACTTTCCTGTCTATGATGCTTTCTAGCTTTCTCACACTAAAGAATTTTATAAGTTACCAGAGACCAGCATGGATGATTCTACCATTTTTAACTATGAATTCTACTGAACATGAAATTTAAGATATACAGTTCTTCAATTCTGCTTCTAAAGATGATCATAAATCAAATATGAAGGTCACATGACTAATTGAAGTTGATATTTTAATCCCCCAGCATAGTTTTTTTTCTTCAACGTTGGGCTCCTAAGGTTCAAATAATTTAAATATTTAAATATAATCCTGCTTTAAATATTTTCACATATATATGTTTACCTTTTCCATTTCTGAGCAGTCTCATATTTCTTGGGAAGAATAAATGGAGATGCCAGGATTATGGTACCAAAATTGCTCTGAGTAATCATGAGAGGTGTTTCAGTAAATGTTTGTTGACATAATTCTTTCCAGATATCTAGAAATAAAAGATGGGAAAAGTGCAGTCACCAGCAAGTTTGGATGATGAGTGAAACTTGATGAGTGAGTGATGAACTCACTACAGATGAGCTCTATATATTCATCAGCGATTTCCAGGCAATCCCTGCAATGAACAGCACTAAAATAAGATTCCTGGTATCAACTGCTAACTTTATATCTCGCTTGGTAGCTTTATGTGATTTCAGAGCATGATGTCTACTCATCATTTGGTTCTATATCTATCCTCTGATGGAAGCACATCGTCAAAGAACTGGCTTTCAAACTCAGTTGACCAAAATTCTCAGTGAAAAATTAATTTCACATTTCAAGCCATATACATACACACTTGCAAAAAAGAAAAAAAAATTACCAAGCAATTCTTACTCTTGTTATAAACAATGCACTCTGATATTTTCTATTCTAGTCAATTTTATTAAAAAAATGATGGTCACAACAAACTCAATTGCTTTAGTGACTCACCATTGGGTTTCCAACAACAATTTTGTAAGTATGTTTAAGATGTTCTTATGAATACATACAGGGCAGAGTATCAACATAAGATATTTGGAATTCTTCTTTAAGGGACACATGTCTTTTCTCTTTAATTTATTGACACTATTTTTAAAAATTACGGTCATTCTTATCAGTGTGTCATGATATCTAATTGTGGTTTTATCTGCATTTCCTAATGGTTAATGATTTTTACCATCTTTTATTGTTCTTATTTGCAATCATTATACTCACTTAGAAGACATGTCAGTTTTTAATTTTTATGAGATCCAGTTTATAAATTTTTCTTTTTATGGATTGTGCTTTTGGTGTCAATTCTAAGAATCCCTTTCTATTCTTAAATCCTGAATATTTTTCTCATACTTCTTTTCCTAAAAGTTTTATAGTTTTTTTTAATTTAAGTTCATGATCCATTTTACTTAATCTTATATATGATGTGAGGCTTAGGTAGATGTTCATTTTTTTCCCTAGTGATGTCCAGTTTCTCCATACCATTGGTTGACAAGGCTACCCTTCTTCCATGGAGCTGCTCTTGCACCATTTTTTTAAAAGGAAGTTGGGTTGAGCATACTCGGATGGATCTACTTCTGGATATTCTAATCTGTTCCATTTATCTATGCATCTATTCCTCAATTATGCCACAATATTTTGGTTGTTACAGCTATATAATAGAACTTAATATCAAGTTGAATGTTTTTGCCCACTTTTTTCTTCCTTGTCAAGATCGTTTTAGCAAGTCTAGAGTCTTCTATAAAAATATTATAATAAGGTTGTCTACAACCATAGAAAAACATTCTGAGATTGTGATAGGAATTGCATAAATGCAGAGATAAATATGGGTAGAATTGGCATCTTTACAATGTTGAGTTTTCCAATACATGAACATGGTATGTCTCTCAATTTATTTAGGACTTCTTTGATTTTTTTCATCACTACATATCTTTTTCAGTATACAGGTTATATATATATATATATATATATATATATATATATATATATATATATATATACACACACACTTAGGTATTTCATTGCCTTTGGAATAATTATAAAGGTTAATATGTTATTAATTTTGGCATATTTTAATTTTTGTCTATAGATTTCCTTTTTGTACTGTATTTGTCTAATTTTGCACTCAGGGTAACAGTAGCCTCATAAATATATTGGGAATTAGTCCCTTCTCTTTCGTTTTCTAGAAGAGATTGTGTGTAATAGATGATAATTCTTTTATAAATGTTTGATAGAATTCTCCAGTGAAATCATCTCAGCCTAGAAATGTCTTTTCTGAGAAAATTTAAATTACAATTTCAATTTTATTAGTGGTTACAATGTTATTTGTGTTGACTATTTTACCTTTGTGGAATTTGGAAGTTTGTGGTTTACAAAGAATTCAACGTTGTCAAATTTATGAAAATAATGTTGTTTGTAGCATTCCCTTGTTATTATTTTTTCTGCTTAATTATGTTGTCTGTTCAGAAATTAGGTAGAATAATAATAGAAAGCGAGTACAGACGTGCAGTGCATTTTTTAAAAATTGAAGTATAGCTGACTTAAAATATTGTGTTAGCTTCAGCTGTGCAGTAGAGTGATTCAGTTATATTTTTTCAGCTTTTATTCCATTATAAGTTATTAGAAGGTATTGAATATAATTCCCTGTGCTATTCAGTAAATTATTGTCATTTATCTATTTTATGTATAGTAGTTTGTTAATCCCATACTACTGATCTGCCCCTCCCTCCCTCTCTCCCCCCTTTGGTAACCATAAGTTTGTTTTCTATATCTGTGCGTCTGTTTCTGTTTTTTTTTTTTTTTTTTTTTTTGGTATGCAGGCCTCTCACTGGTGTGGCCTCTCCCATTGTGGAGCACAGGCTCTGGATGCGCAGGCTCAGTGGCCATGGCTCACGGGTCTAGCCACTCTGTGGCATGTGGGATCTTCCTGGACCGGGCCACGAACCCGTGTCCCCGGCATCGGCAGGCGGACTCTCAACCACCATGCCACCAGGGAAGCCCCTGTTTCTGTTTTGTATATAGATTCATTTGTATTATTTTTAAAATTCTACATATAAGTAATATCAAATGTGCAGTGATTTTTTATGAAAATATTTTAATAATAAATTAGACAAAAATGTGGTGACCTTTTTTATTGAGGTAAAAATATACAACACTATAATATTTTCAGATGTACAACATAATGATTCAATATTTGTATGTATTGCACATTTATCACAAGTCTAGTTAACATCTGTTACTGTACATAGTTATAGATTTTTTTCCCTGTACTGACAACTTTTAAGATTTACTCTTTTAGCAACTTTCAAATATGTGATACAGTATTATTAACTATAGTTGCCATGCTGTACATTACATCCCAATGATTTATTTATTTTATAACTGGAAGTTTGTACCTTTTGATCCCCTTCACCCATTTCACTCACGCACCTATTTCCTGACCTCTGGCAACCACCAATTTGTTTTTCCTATTTATGAGCTTATTGTTTTGTATTGTTTTTGGATTCCACATATAAGTGAGATCATATGGTTCTTGTTTTTGTCTGACTTATTTCACTTAACATAATACCCTCAAGTTCAAACTATGTTGTTGCAAATGGCAAGATTTCATTCTTTTTAATAGCTGAGTAATATTCCATTGTGTGTGTATATCACATTTTCTTAATCCATTCATCTGTTAAAGGACACGTAGGTTGTTTATATACCTTGGCTGTTGTAAACAATGCTGCATTGAACTTTGGAATGCATATTTCTTTTTGATTTAGTGGTTTTGTTTTCTTCAGGTAAATACCTAGAAGTGGAATTGCTGCATCATAGGTGGTTCTAGTTTTAACTTTTTGAGGAACATCCATACTATTTTCCATAGTGGCTGCACCAATTTACATTTACACTAGCAGTACACAAGGATTTCCTTTTCTCCACATCTTTGCCAATACATTATTTCCTGTCTCTTTGATAATCAACATTCTGATGGGTATGAGGTGATATGTCATTGTGATTTTGATTTGCATTTCCCTGATGATTACTGATGTTGCATATCCTTTCATGTGCCATTTGTTGTTAGAGGTTTGTCAATTATTTTTTAAGAACCAATTTTTGTTACATCTATTTCCTCTATTGTTTTCCCATTTTAAATTTCATTGATATCTCCTGTTGTCTTTTTTTTTTTTTTTTTTTGGTGGTACGCGGGCCTCTCACTGTTGTGGCCTCTCCCATTGAAGAGCACAGGCTCCAGACACGCAGGCTCAGTGGCCATGGCTCACAGGTCCAGCCACTTTGCGGCATGTGGGATCTTCCCAGACTGGGGCACGAACCCGTGTCCCCTGCATCGGCAGGCGGAATCTCAACCACTGCACCACCAGGGAAGCCCTCCTGTTGTCTTTTCTGTTGGAATTTTCCTACATGTGTTTAGGAAATACAATGTATTTCCATGTGTTGTTTAGGGTTATGTTAATTTCCAAGTTTTTGGAAAATTTCCTTTTGCCTTTCTGCTATTGATTGCTAGTTTGATACCATTATGGAGAAAGAAATCATATACAAATGTGTATTCTGCTGTTGTTGAGTGGACTGTTCTCTAAACGTCAATAAGATTCTATTATTTGATGGTGTTGCTGAGTTCTTTTATATTCTTGCTGATTTTTCTCTCTAGTAGTTCTATTAATTGCAGAGAGTGGGGTGTTGAAATCATCATCTGTAATTGTGGATGTGTCTATTTCTGCTTTCATTTCTATCAATTTTTGCTGCATCTATTTTGAGCCTTCATTGTTTGCTGCACACACATTTCAGATCATTATGGCTCCCTGGTATATTGACATTTTTATCATTATGTAATATCTCTCTTTGTCTGTAATAATTTTCTTTGCTCTGATGTCCACTTTACCTGATATTAATATAGTCATTCCTGCTTTATTTTGATTAATTTTAAATGATACAGGCATACCTCATTTTACTGCACTTCCCTTTATTGCACTTGACAGATATTGTGGTTTTTACAAGTTGAAGATTTGTGGCAACACTGCATTGAGCATATCTATCGACGCCATTTTTCTAACAGGATTTGCTCACTTTGTGTCTTTGTGTCACATTTTGGTAATTCTTGCAATATACAAATTTTTCATTATTGTTACATTTGTTATGGTGATCTGTGATCAGTGATCTTTGATGTTACTATTGTAATTATTTTGGGGTGCCAGAAACTGCACCCATATAAGATAGAAAACTATCTGTTACTCAGTCTCTCTCCCACTGCTCAGGTCTCCCTATTCCCTGACACACAAAAATATTGAAATTAGGCCAATTAATAATAACCCTATAATGACCTCCAGATGTTCAAATTAAAAGAAGATTTGTACATCTCTCACTTTAAATCAGAAGCTACAAATAATTAAGTTTGGTGAAGAAAGCATGTAGAAAGCCAGGATAGGTTGAACCCTAAGCCTCTTGCACCAAACAGATAAACAAGTTGTGAATGCAAAGGAAACATTCTTGAAGGAGATTAAAAGTGCCACTCCATTGAACACATGATGGACAAGAAAGCAGACAACCTTATTGCGATATGTAGAAAGTTTTAGTGGTCTGGATAGAAGGTCAAACCAGCCACAACATTCCCTTAAGCCAAAGACTAATCCAGAACAAGCCTCTAACTCTCTTCCATTCTGTGAAAGTTGAGAGAGGTGATGAAGCTACAGAAGAAAAGTTTGAAGCTAACAGAGGTTGGTTCGTGAGGTTTAAGGAAAGAAGCCACCTCCATAACATAAGTTCAAGGTGAAGCAGCAAGTGCAAATGTAGAAGCTGCAGCAAGTTATCCAGAAGATCTAGGTAAGATAATTAATGAAAATGGCTACACTAAACAAAATATTTCCAGTGTAGACAAAATAGCTTTATATTGGAAGAAAATGCCATCTAGGACTTTCATAGCTAGAGAGAAGTCAATGTCTGGTTTCAAAGCTTCAAAAAACAGTCTGACTCTTGTTAGGGGATGATGCACCTGGTGACTTTAAGTTGAGGCCAATGCTCACTTACCATTCTGAAAATCCTAGGGCTGTTAAGAATTATGTTAAATACACTCTTCCTGAGATCTCTAAATGGAACAACAAAGCCTGGATGGCAGCACATCTGTTTACAACATGGTTTACTGAATAGTTTAAACCCACTGTTGACACCTGCTGCTCAGAAAAAAAAAAGATTGCTTTCAAAGAATTACTGCTCATTGACAACACACCTGGTCAACCAAGAGCTCTGATGGAAATGGACAACAAGATTAATGTTCTTTTCACGCCTGCTAACACAACATCCACTTTGCAGCCCATGGATCAAGGAGTAATTTCTACTTTCAAGTCTTATTATTTAAGAAATGCATGTCATAAAGCTACAGCTGTCATAGATGATGATTCCTGTGATGTACCAGAGCAAAGACAATGAAAACCTTCTGGAAATTATTAATTATTCTAGATACTGCTAAGAACATTATTTATTCATGGGAAGAGGTTGAAATGTCAACATTCAAATGAGTTTGGAAGTTGATTCTAACTTTCATGGATGACTTTGAGGGATTCAAGACTTAAGTGGAGGAAGTAACTTCAGACGTGGTGGAAATAGCAAGAAAACTAGAACTAGAAGTGGAACCAGAAAATGTCCTTTGTCTAGAAATGAAGGAAGTCATCTGCTGTCTTCAGGCAGTCTCCAGAGTAGTCTGAATAGGAGGAAGACAACATTTGCTACAGTCCTGCCCTTGCACCACTCATATCGACTCATGCCTCACCTAAAGTCCACTCTGTCCTATCACTGATCCTTTATGGTGGTGCCCAGTTGTAATTCCTTGAGGAAAAAAGAATACAACAGGAGGGTTAATGAGATAAGCATTAGAACTTGATGGTGTTATTTTTTCTGATATTATTCTTTTCCTTTACCATGAATTCTAGATTTCATTTCCCTTATATTCAGCATGCACTTCTACTGGTCAGAGTTGTCTACCAAGTTGAGTGACCTAGACCTTCATCTCTAAAAGATTTAAGCCTTCTAGATACCTTGCCATTAACAGCCTATTATAGCTACAATTTCTCTCTTACTATTAATATCCAGTATGGAAGTACAAAATAGAATCTGAGTAAATATCCCCACTATGGAGCAGCAATCATAGTTCTTGATGAAATTAGGTTCAATTACCACTACTGGTATTGTAACGTTTTTCTTTCCCTACTGTTCTACTTGTAGAAGGAACACAAAGAGACCCATTTCAGCCATAGATTTAGATTTCATAGGCCTCTTCTTGTGTTCACTAATAGAAGCTGCTTCTGTGGGAAGTGGGAACCATGGAAACTAAAGTTGCTGAAAAAGGAAGCACAGATTCTTCAGTGCTGGTGAGTGTGCCATTTCTACCTCTACTACTTTGTTCCTAAATCATTGTATTCTATCTTTGGGGGAATAGCACCATAAAATTCATATTTGCTTAAGGGATAGACTACATCCTGAGAAAAAAAGAGTATATCAGCTTCTTAGATTGTCATTTCCAAGATAGTACCTTAGCTACACCATCAAGAGACTGTTTCAATGTTTCATCAGGCTGGAAGCTTCTGGGTGATGTAATTATGGTATAAGCAATGAATTCTGTGATCATGTGCTGATTGTGGCAGCATTTTTGCTAAAAAATGGATCCCTTGTTCCAAGGTAATATTATGTGGGACCCAGTGTGGGCAAATCTGACACTCTGTGAGTCCCTGAGTAGTGATGTTAGCAGAAACAGTGCGAACAGATAAAGCACAACCATATCAAGAATTCATGTCATTCTTAGTAAGGACCATCGTCTCTAGTGGAAAGAGTTGTATGTAATCAACTTCCCACCATGTGGCTCGTTGTTCTCTTTGAGGGTTGGTACTATATTAAGAGCCCAGTCTCAGTCTTTGCTGTTTACATATCAGATATTTAGCAGCGAAAGTAGGTAGATTAGCCTTGGTGAGAGCGAATCCATGCTTTTGAGCTTATGCATAATTGCCAAATTTGTTACCATGTGTAGTTGTTTTATGATGGTGCCCCCAAAAAGATATGCCCACATCAAATCCCTGGAATCTATAAATGTTACATTATTTAGAAAAATGATCTTTGCATATGTAATTAAGATAAGGAACTTGAGATGAGGAGATCAATGTGAATTATCTGGGTGGGTCCTGAATCCAATGACAAGTGTGCTTATAACAGACAGGCAAGGAGGAGGCAATGTGAAGGAGGCCAAAGATTGCCAGCAGTTACCAAAATCTATGAGAAATGTATAAAATCAGTTCTTCTCCAGAGCTTTGAGAGAGAGCACAGCCCAGTTGATATCTTGATTTTGGACTTCTGGCCTCCTTAACTGTGAGAAGGTAAATTTCCATGATTTTCCTTTTTTTTTTTTTTGTGGTATGTGGGCCCCTCACTGTTGTGGCCTCTCCCATTGTGGAGCACAGGCTCTGGACATGCAGGCTCAGTGGCCATGGCTCATAGGCCCAGCCACTCTGCGGCATGTGGGATCTTCCCAGACCGGAGCACGAACCCGTGTCCCCTGCATCGGCAGGCAGACTCTCAACCACTGTGCTACCAGGGAAGCCCAGATTTCCATGATTTTAAACCACCAAATTTATGGTGATTTTTCATGGCAGGCCTAGGAAACTAATACACCATGCTTACTGTATTCATAATCTCATTCTGTAAGCAATGGGGTGGAAGAGAAAATAAACTAGAAGAAATTCACTAAAACAGACATTCAATCCACTTGATTGTTCAATGTCTCCTGTGCATGGATGGTCTAAGATGGGCATTGACTTGAGACAAAAATCTGCACACTTTGCCCCTACTCCTGTAGGTTCAGTCACACTTATCTCCCTCAAACTTGATGGCCCTCAATTTTCAAACCTTGCTCATTCCACACTTCCGGTGATCAGCCAAGTTATTTCTTCCTACTTTGATGAAGAGAGTGGCCTCCGGGCCCTCCTGAGGAAGATGTTCAGATGATAGGTTTTATGGTTAATCCCTTCTAGCATGTCATCTTTTTTAGCCTTTTAATTCCTTCCTCAATGCCCTGGCAAGGCAGTTCAGACATATCCACCTTATTTACAGTGGAGAATCTTTTATTTCTCCACATGAACCCTAATCTGCATAACTTACAGATATGATATGACACTTGCCCCCTGAATGGCCCCCTTTGTCAGAAAATGCCTTCAAGCAGAGAGATACAGGAAACCCTTAACGTGTCTAGAAATTGTTTGCAGGGATTTTGGACAGGGCACTAGCAGCATCTGCTACAAATGCCAAAGGCTAAATTATGAGTAGTGGATTTAAATACATCTTGATTAGAATCCTGACTTTATTTGTTAACATCTGTGTGATATTGGACTATTCCTTTAGCCACTTGAGCCTTTATTTCCATATTGAAAATAAGTAATTCAAAAGAATTTACTTTATAATTTGATGGGAAAATTAGGATAAAGCACATGAATTGCTTAACACAGTGCCTGGCACATAGCTAATAAATATTGGAGGTAAAACCAAAACCCTAATTTATTTGACTCTAATGCCTATGCCCTTGACCATTCTGCCATATAAACTAGAAAGGAGAGGCTTAGCAGAAGTCATATTACAGAGCACCATGCTTCCATATCCACTTACTCCAAGATGGAGGGTTTCAGGTTAAAGTTAGTTTAAATGTAACATTGAAACTTCGTGATAATTTCTGATGCTTGAATACACAAACAGAATTCAGGTCCTGAAAAACTGTATAACCTCTCAAGCCTTTATCCTCATTTGGAAATGGGATTTATTTAACTTTCTTCTTCATTTACCAGAAAGGTCTTTTAAGACAGTGTCCTAAAAAATATTTAATTGATTACACTTAGACATCATCTGATTAATATGCTATGCTTTGGACTTAAAAACACATATGAGGAAATGACTATTTACAAATTCTTAATTCTGAATTCCTAAATATCCTTATAATTGACATGTCTTATGTCCTTCATTAGCTTAAATAGTGCAAAGGACTGTTTATGTTGCAAGAGATTTAGAAATGCTCTACATTGGGCTTGTTTTTACTGTCACTTTAAGTTAGAAAGCAATTAACAAATGCCCTCTATTATTTTGTTTCCTTTCTCTTCTAGGCAGTTCACATTAGAATTCACTACTGGATTGCAGATGACTGTTGTCACCTTGGGAAGATATTAAACCAATCAATTTCCTCCCCAAGGTTGGCATTAGCTACTGACATTTTAATTGCACAACAGTATTAATGATCCTTGTAAATGCTTAAAATTTTTGTCTAAAGCCTGTTCATGGCCTGCTTTTGTGTGTTTAGAATGGGATTAGATGAAGTTTGTTCATCAGTATGTTAATCTTTTCCACATCTTGCTGAATCGGGGCACACTTTAATAAAATGTTGCTTCCTCTCATGTACCTTTCAGGTCTTGGGAAAAATTAGAGAGGAAAAGAGAAAACAATAAACAAACTCTGACTTTGTAGAGCGTTATTTTAGTGAGGAATTTATCTTTCAGCCAAAACTGGAAAGTAATTAACTAATTTCTCAGAACTAATTTGGTCTCATTTGGTCTTGCTTAGTCGTCTTGAACAATAAATGTAGTAATTTTCAACCCTGTGCATTCCTTGATATAGTTAAAAATTTGCTGCAGGCAGCAAAACAGGTTTCTGACAAAACAAAGCAGCAGAAAAACCCATCCATGGACAACACTGGGAAATTCTCATCATGCAAATACGTTAGTAAAACAACTCATCCTGACCACTGTGAAAGTGGAAGATGATTATATTCTAAGGTGCAACCAACTGGTTTTATTACCTGAGTTTTCTTTTTTTAGTAGAAAATCTATGCTTTTATTCACCCTCTGCTTTATCCTTATATATTTTTTTATTATTTTAAAATCTTAATAAAATATTTATTAACAATTAAAACCCAAGCTCAGGCTTCCCTGGTGGCACAGTGGTTGAGAATCCACCTGCCGATGCAGGGAACATGGGTTCATGGCCCAGTCCGGGAAGATCCCACATACCGTGGAGCGGCTGGGCCCATGAGCCATGGCCACTGAGCCTGCATGTCTGGAGCCTGTGCTCTGCAACGAGAGAGGCCACAACAGTGAGAGGCCCTCATACTGAAAAAAAAAAAAAAAAATCTCACTAATATTTCTTGTCAAAGAGAAATCTTTTTTTTTGCTTAACAATGGTGTGTTAGTTTCTGCTTTATAACAAAATGAATCAGTTATACATATACATATGTTTCCATATCGCCTCCCTCTTGCGTCTCCTTCCCACCCTCCCTATCCCACCCTTCCAGACGGTCACAAAGCACCAAGCTGATGTCCCTGTGTTATGCGGCTGTTTCCCACTAGCTATTTACCTTACGTTTGGTAGTGTATATATGTACATGCCTCTCTTTCGCTTTGTCACAGTTTACCCTTCCGCCTCCCAATATCCTCAAGTCCATTCTCTAGTAGGTCTGTGTCTTTGTTCCTGTCTTACGCCTATGTTCTTCATGACATTTTTTTTCTTAAATTCCATATATATGTGACAGTGTACAGTATTTGTCTTTCTCTTTCTGACTTACTTCATTCTGTATGACAGACTCTAGGCCCATCCACCTCATTACAAATAGCTCAATTTTGTTTTTTTTATATGGCTGAGTAATATTCCATTGTATATATGTGCCACATCGTCTTTATCCATTCATCTGATGATGGACACTTAGGTTGCTTCCATCTCCGGGCTATTGTAAATAGGGATGCTATGAATATTTTGGTACATGACTCTTTTTGAATTATGGTTTTCTCAGGGTATATGCCCAGCAGTGGGATTGCTGGGTCATATGGTAGTTTTATTTTTAGTTTTTTAAGGAACATCCATACTGTTCTCCATAGTGACTGTTCCAATTCACATTCCCACCAGCAGTGCAAGAGTGTTCCCTTTTTTCCACACCCTCTCTAGCATGTATTGTTTCTAGATTTTTTGATGATGGCCATTCTGACTGGTGTGAGAGGATATCTCATTGTAGTTCTGTTTGCATTTCTCTAATGATTAAAGATGTTGAGCATTCTTTCATGTGTTTGTTGGCAGTCTGTATATCTTCTGTAGAGAAATGTCTATTTAGGTCTTCTGCCCATTTTTGGATTGGGTTGTTGTTTTTTTTTTTTGTTATTGAGCTGCATGAGCTGCTTATAAATGTTGGAGATTAATTCTTTGTCAGTTGCTTCATTTGCAAATATTTTCTCCCATTCTAAGGGTTGTCTTTTGGTCTTGTATATGGTTTCCTTTGTTGTTCAAAAGCTTTTAAGTTTCATTAGGTCCCATGTGTTTATTTTTGTCTTTATTTCCATTTCTGTAGGAGGTGGGTCAAAAAGGATCTTGCTGTGATTTATGTCATAGAATGTTCTGCCTATGTTTTCCTCTAAGAGTTTGATAGTTTCTGGCCTTACATTTAGGTCTTTAATCCATTTTGAGCTTATTTTTGTGTATGGTGTTAGGGAGTGATCTAATCTCATACATTTACATGTCCCTGTCCAGTTTTCCCAGCACCACTTATTGAAGAGACTGTCCTTTCTCCACTGTACATTCCTGCCTCCTTTATCAAAGATAAGGTGACCATATGTGCGTGGGTTTATCTCTGGGCTTTCTATCCTGTTCCATTGATCTATCTTTCTGTTTTTGTGCCAGTACCATACTGTCTTGATTACTGTAGCTTTGTAGCATAGTCTGAAGCCAGGGAGCCTGATTCCTCCAGCTCCATTTTTCGTTCTCAAGATTGCTTTGGCTATTCGGGGTCTTTTGTTTTTCCAAACAAATTTTGAAATTTTTTGTTCTAGTTCTGTGAAAAATGCCAGTGGTAGTTTGATAGGGATTGCATTGAATCTGTAGATTGCTTTGGGTAGTAGAGTCATTTTCACAATATTGATTCTTCCAATCCAGGAGCATGGTATATCTCTCCATCTATTTGTATCATCTTTAATTTCTTTCATCAGTGTCTTATAATTTTCTGCATACAGGTCTTTTGTCTACTTAGATAGGTTTATTCCTAGATAGTTTATTCTTTTTGTTGCAATGGTAAATGGGAGTGTTTTCTTGATTTCACTTTCAGATTATTCATCATTAGTGTACAGGAATGCCAGAGATTTCTGTGCATTAATTTTGTATCCTGCTACTTTACCAAATTCATTGATTAGCTCTAGTAGCTTTCTGGTAACATCTTTAGGATTCTCTATGTATAGTATCATGTCATCTGCAAACAGTGTCAGCTTTACTTCTTCTTTTCCAAATTGGATTCCTTTTATTTCCTTTTCTTCTCTTATTGCTGTGGCTAAAACTTCCAAAACTAAGTTGAATAAGAGTGGTGAGAGTGGGCAGCCTTGTCTTGTTCCTGATCTTAGTGGAAATGGTTTCAGCATCTCACCATTGAGGAAAATGTTAGCTGTGGGTTTGTCATATATGACCTTTATTATGTTGAGGAAAGTTCCCTCTATGCCTACTTTCTGCAGGGTTTTTATCATAAATGGGTGTTGAATTTTGTCAAAAGATTTCTCTGCATCTACTGAGATGATCATATGGTTTTTCTCCTTCAATTTGTTAATAAGGTTTATCACATTGATTGATTTGCATATATTGAAGAATCCTTGCATTCCTGGAATAAACCCCTCTTGATCATGGAGTATGATCCTCTTAATATGCTGTTGGATTCTGTTTGGTAGTATCTTGTTGAGGATTTTTGCATTTATGTTCATCAGTGATAATGGCCTGTAGTATTCTTTCTTTGTGACATCCTTGCCTGGTTTTGGTAGCAAGGTGATGGTGGCCTTGTAGAATGAGTTTGGGAGTGTTCCTCCCTCTGTTATGTTTTGGAAGAGTTTGAGAAGGATAGCTTTAGCTCTTCTCTAAATAAATGATAGAATTCCCCTGTGAAGCCTTCTGGTCCTGGGCTTTTGTTTGTTGGAAGATTATTTATCACAGTTTCAAGTTCAGTGCTTGTGATTGGTCTTTTCATATTTTCTATTTCTTCCTGATTCAGTATTGGCAGGTTGTGCATTTCTAAGAATTTGCCCATTTTTTCAGGTTGTCCATCTTATTGGCATAGAGTTCCTTGTAGTAATTTCTCATGATCTTTTGTATTTCTGCAGTGTCAGTTGTTACTTCTCCTTTTTCATTTCTAATTCTATTGATTTGAGTCTTCTCCCTTTTTTTCTTGATGAGTCTGTCTAATGGTTTATCAATTTTGTTTATCTTCTCAAAGAACCACCTTTTACTTTTATTGATATTTGCTATCATTTCCTTCATTTCTTTTTCATTTATTTCTGATCTGATTTTTGTGATTTCTTTCTTTCTGCTAACTTTGGGGTGTTTTTGTTCTTCTTTCTCTAATTGCTTTAGATGCAATGTTAGGTTGTTTATTCGAGATGCTTCCTGTTTCTTATGGTGGGATTTTACTGCTATAAACCTTCCCTCTTAGAACTGCTTTTGCTACATCCCACAGGTTTTGGGTCATCGTGTCTCCATTGTCATTTGTTTCTAGGTATTTTTAAATTTCCTCTTTGATTTCTTCAGTGATCACTTCATTATTAAGTAGTGTATCGTTTAGCCTCCATGTGTTTGTGTATTTTATAGATGATTTCCTGTGATTGATATCTAGTCTCATTGCATTGTGGTCGGAAAAGATACTTGATAAAATTTCAGTTTTCTTAAATTTACCAAGGCTTGATTTATGACCCAAGATATGATCTATCCTGGGGAATATTCCATGAGCACTTGATAAATTGAGTATTCTGTAGTTTTTGGATGGAATGTCCTATAAATATCAATTAAGTCCATTTTGTTTAATGTATCATTTAAAGCTTGTGTTTCCTTATTTATTTTCATTTTGGATGATCTGTCCATTGGTGAAAGTGGGGTGTTAAAGTCCCCTACTATGAATTTGTTACTGTCAATTTCCCCTTTTATGGCTGTTAGTATTTGCCTTATGTATTGAGCTGCCCCTATGTTGGGTGCATAAGTATTTACAATTGTTATATCTTCTTATTGTAACGATCCCTTGATCATTATGTTATGTCCTTCTTTGTCTCTTCTAGTAGTCTTTGTTTTAAAGTCTATTTTGTCTGATATGAGAATTGCTACTCCAGCTTTCTTTTGGTTTCCATTTGCATGGAATATATTTTTCCATCCCCTTACTTTCAATCTGTATGTGTCTCTAGGTCTGAAGTGGGTCTCTTGTAGACAACATATACATGGGTCTTGTTTTTGTATGCATTCAGCCAATCTGTGTATTTTGGTGGGAGCATTGAGTCCATTTACATTTAAGGTAATTATCGATATGTATGTTCCTATTCGCATTTCCTTAATTGCTTTGGGTTCGTTATTGTAGGTATATTCCTTCTGTTGTGGTTCTTGCCTAGAGAAGTTCCTTTAGCATTTGTTGTAATGCTGGTTTGGTGGTGCTGAACTCTCTCAGCTTTTGCTTGTCTGTAAAGGTTTTAATTTATCCATCAAATCTGAATGAGATCCTTCCTGGGTAGAGTAATCTTGGTTGTAGGTTTTGCTCCTTCATCACTTTAAATATGTCCTGCCAGTCCCTTTAGGCTTGCAGAGTTTCTGCTGAAAGATCAGCTTTTAACCTTATGGGGATTCCCTTGTGTGTTATTTGTTGGTTTTCCCTTGCTGCTTTTAATATGTTTTCTTTGTATTTAAATTTTGACAGTTTGATTAATATGTGTCTTGGCGTATTTCTCCTTGGATTTATTCTGTATGGGACTCTCTGTGCCTCCTGGACTTGACTGAGTATTTCCTTTCCCATATTAGGGAAATTTTCGACTATAATCTGTTCAAATATTTTCTCAGTCCCTTTCTTTTTCTCTTCTTCTTCTGGAACCCCTATAATTCGAATGTTGGTGCATTTAATGTTGTCCTAGAGGTCTCTGAGACTGTCCTCTGTTCTTTTCATTCTTTTTTCTTTCTTCTGCTCTGCAGTAGTTATTTCCACTATTTTATCTTCCACGTCACTTATCCGTTCTTCTGCCTCAGTTATTCTGCTATTGATCCCATCTAGAGTATTTTTCATTTCATTTATTGTGTTTTTAATTGATGCTTGATTCATCTTTAGTTCTTCTAGGTCCTTGTTAACTGTTTCTTGCATTTTGTCTATTCTATTTCCAAGATTTTGGATCATCTTTACTATCATTGTTCTGAATTCTTTTTCTGGTATACTGCCTATTTCCTCTTCATTTGTTAGGTCTGGTGGGTTTTTATCTTGCTCCTTCTCCTGCTGTGTTCTTTTCTGTCTTCTCATTTTGCTTATCTTACTGTGTTTGGGGTCTCCTTTTTGTAGGCTGCAGGTTCGTAGTTCCCGTTGTTTTTGGTGTCTGTCCCCAGTGGCTAAGGTTGGTTCAGTGGGTTGTGTAGGCTTCCTGGTGGAGGAGACTAGTGCCTGTGTTCTGGTGGATGAGGCTGGATCTTGTCTTTCTGGTGGGCAGGTCCACGTCTGGTGGTGTATTTTGGGATGTCTGTGGACTTTTTATGATTTTAGTCAGTCTCTCTGCTAATGGGTGGCATTGTGTTCCTGTCTTGCTAGTTGTTTGGCATAGGGTGTCCAGCACTGTAGCTTGCTGGTTGTTGAGTGAAGCTGGGTGCTGGTATTGAGATGGAGATCTCTGGATGATTTTCGCTCTTTGATATTATGTGGAGCTGGGAGGTCTCTTGTGGACCAGTGTCCTGAAGTTGGCTCTCCCACCTCAGAGGCACAGCACCGACTCCTGGTTCCTCAATTTGGGATGATTCATTGTCTATTTATGTATTCCACAGATGCAGTGTACATCAAGTTGATTGTGGAGCTTTAATCCGCTGCTTCTGAGGCGGCTGGGAGAGATTTCCCTTCCTCTTCTTTGTTCTCACAGCTCCCGGGTCTCAGCTTTGGATTTGGCTCCACCTCTCTCTGTAGGTCGCTGGAGGGCATCTGTTCTTCGCTCAGACAGGACAGGGTTAAAGGAGCAGCCGCTTCGGGGACTCTGTCTCACTCAGGCTGGGGCGGCAGTGCACGGAGTGCGGGGCCAACCTGCAGCGGCAGAGGCCGGTGTGATGTTGCACCAGCCCGAGGCATGCTGTGCATTCTCCCAGGGAAGCCATTCCTGGATCCCGGGACCCCGGCAGTGACGGGCTGCACAGCCTCCCCAGAAGGGGGTCGTTGACAGTGACCTGCGCTCACACACAGTCCTCATGGCGGCGGCAGCATCCCTGGTGTCCCACGCCCGCCTCTGGCATCTGCGCTTTCAGCCGCGGCTCACGCCTGTCTCTGGATCTCCTTTAAGCAGCGCTCTTAATCCCCTCTCCTCATGCACCAGGAAACAAAGAGGGAAGGAAAAGTCTCTTGCCTCTTCGGCAGCTCCAGACTTTTTCCCGGACTCCCTACCAGCTAGCTGTTGCACATTAGCACCTTCAGGCTGTGTTCACACCACCAGCCCCAGTCCTGTCCCTGCGCTCCAACTGAAGCCCGAGCCTCAGCTCCCAGCACCGCCCGCCCCAGTGGGTGAACAGACAAGCCTCTCGGGCTGGTGATTGCCGGTTTGCACTGATCCTCTCTGCGGGAATCTCTCCGCTTTGCCCTACCCAGGTACGTGGGGAGTTTCTTGCCTTTTGGGAGGTCTGAGGTCTTCTGCCAGCGTTCAGTAGGTGTTCTGTAGGAGTTGTTCCACGTGTAGCTGTATTTCTGGTGTATCTGTCAAAGAGAAATCTTTTTAACAAAACAATTATATTATTTTTTAACCTTCAATAATATGTTTTTAGGTTCTCATTAGTTATCTGTTTTATACATAGTAGAGTATATATGTCAATCCCAGTTTCCCAATTCATCCCACCACCACTATCCCTCCCGCCAATTTCTCCCCGGGTATCCATACGTTTGTTCTCTATGTATGTGTCTCTATTCCTGCTTTAAAATTATGACCATCTATACCATTTTTCTAGATTCCATATATATGTGTTAATATATGATGTTTGTTTTTCTCTTTCTGACTTACTTCACTCTGCATGACAGTCTCTAGGTCCATCCACGTCTCTGCAAATGACCCAATTTTGTTCCTTTTTATGGCTGAGTAATATTCCATTGTATATGTGCACTACGTCTTCTTTATCCATTCCTCTGTTGATGCACATTTAGATTGCTTCTATGTCCTGGTTATTGTAAATAGTGTTGCAATGAACATTGGGTGCAGCATGTATATTTTTGAATTATGGTTTTCTCTGGGTATATTCCCAGGAGTGAGATCACTGGGTCATATGGCAATTCTATTTTTAGATTTTTTAAGGAACCTCCATACTCTTCTCCATAGTGGCTGTATCAATTACATTCGTACCAACAGTGCAAGAGGGTTCCCTTTTCTCCATACCCTCTCCAACATTTATTGTTTGTAGATTTTTTGATGAAGGCCATTTTGACCAGAGTGAGGTGGTACCTCATTGTAGTTTTGATTTGCATTTCTCTAATAATTAGTGACATTGAGCATCTTCTCATCTGTATGGCCATCTGTATGTCTTCTTTGGAGAAATGTCTCTTTAAGTCTGCCCATTTTTTGATTGGGTTATTTGTTTGTTTTTTTATTGAGCTGCATGAGCTGTTTGTATATTTTGGATATTAATCCCTTGTCAGTTGCTTCATTTGCAAATATTTTCTCCCATTCTGAGGGTTGTCTTTTCATTTTTTTTATGGTTTCCTTTGCTGTGCAAAGTCTTTTAAGTTTAATTAGGTCCTATTTGTTAATTTTTATTTTTATTTTCCTTACTCTAGGAGGTGGATCAAAAAAGATCTTGTTGTGATTTATGTCTGAGTGTTCTGCCTATGTTTTCCTCCAAGAGTTTTATAGTGTCTGGCCTTACATTTACATCTTTAATCCATTTTGAGCTTATTTTTGTGTATGGTGTTAGGGAGTTTTCAAAAACATTTCTCTCTGCTTTTCCTTCTTCCCAGTGACAATTCTATGTCTGCCTCTATCTGCAATACCCAATCTCAGGTTTCTTCCCCTAACATATTTTTTTCTGTGTGTTTTGGAAGAACACATTGTAAAATATTCAAAAGAACACAGGAATTGTAGTGAGGTAAGTGTAGGTCCTCAAAAACCTCATTACTGTTTTACCTGAGGCAAATTACTCAAGTTCTCTGAGCTGCAATTTCCTTTTTTTTCTGAAGTAGAGTCAGTCATGCTTGTCTCAAGAGAGCTGATGTGAGGACTAAATTTGATAAAATATGTGAAGAAACAACAGGTTTTACATTTAAAGAAGAATCAAAGGGAAACATTGGCTACACTGTTGCAGGGGGTCCATTGACTGGGAATAGCAGAGATTTCATGCTGAAAATCTCTGCAGTCTTGCCCCTGAGAGTAACACAGAAAGGAATTTAATCTGACTTTTAAAATTCCTTGTTTTAGGAAAACATTTCAGTGTTAACTGTATACCTTTCTGTTGGACAACAAGAAGATTTGAAAATATAAGAGTTCCTCCAAAATATATAAACAGCACATGCAGCTCAATATTAAAAAACAAACAACCCAATCAAAAAATGGGCAGAAGACTTAAATAGACATTTCTCCAAGGAAGACATACAGATGGCCAAGAAGCACATGAAAAGCTGCTCAACATCACTAATTATTAGAGAAATGCAAATCAAAACTACAATGAAGTATCACCTCACACCAGTTAGAATGGGCATCATCAAAAATTCTACAAACAACAAATGCTGGAGGGTGTGGAGAAAAGGGAACCCTCTTGCACTCTTGGTGGGAATGTAAATTGATACAGCCACTATGGAGAACAGTATGGAGGTTCCTTAAAAAAACTAAAAATAAAATTACCATATTACCCAGCAATCCCACAACTGGGCATATACCCAGAGAAAACCATAATTCAAAAAGACACATTCACCCCAATGTTCATTGCAGAACTATTATCAATAGCCAGGTCATGGAAGCAGCCTAAATGTCCATTGACAGACAAATGGATAAAGAAGATGTGGTGCACGTATACAGTGGAATATTACTTAGGAACGAAATTGGGTCATTGTAGAGATGTGGATGGATCTAGAGACTGTCATACAGAGTGAAATAAGTCAGAAAGAGAAAAACAAATATCATATATTAACGCATATATATGGAACCTAGAAAAATGGTACAGGTGAACCAGTTTGCTGGTCAGAAATAGAGACATAGATGTAGAGAACAAACATATGGACACCAAGGGGGGAAAGTGGCAGGACGGGTTGTGGTAGTGGGATGAATTGGGAGATGATTGGGATTGACATATATACACTAATATGTATAAAATAGATAGCTAATAAGAAACTGCTGTATAAAAAATAAAACAAAATTCAGAAATTAAAAAAATGTAAAACAAAAGAAAGAAAGAAAATATAAGAGGTCAAAATCACCAGGAGACTCAATTTGCTTTTCTATTCATTTCCCTGATGCTTCCTACAGAAACACACACATAGAGTTCCTGACATTATATAGGAATATAAATTATCACGTAGACTGGGGAAAATAACTTCCCTGTAAAGGCCAGGCCCTGAAATTCCAATAGAGGCCATATATTTGGGTTCTATTTAAATAAAATTCAGACAATTTATATTTTATCCCAATGAAAAAATATAAATTACCTCTTCATTTATAACTTTTCTTCTTGTAGAGGATTCTTAAGGTATTAAAGAATGTTCAGGTCTTTGTACATACATTATTACCTTATACATAAAATATTAATATTCAAAACCAACACATATAGTAATTATGCATGTGTTTTGCACTCTTTGTGTACTCAGTATCATGCCAGAGCTTTGGAGTATACAGAAGAGATACGACATGATAATTTTCTACCATTAAAGAGCTTGCAATCTAGTTGTGGAGATCAAACTAGCATACACAAATAAATCAACAGATTAAAAAATAAAAACTAGTTTATAATTATGTGCTAAATCATGCACAGAGCAGATTATAAATTCATGAAAGGAGGGATATGGTTGAAGACATGGCTAGTTAGGGACTGTTACATGGAAGAGATGTGTCTTAAGGCCAAAAATTTGGAAGAACTTTACTTAAATCTTAGTTAACGTCTTTAGAAATACAGAGGTGAGTCCTCTTCAGTGACTGTTTATTCTTTGCAGAGAAAATCTTTATGGCCCACCACATCCAAAGAAATTGAAATCACATCACAACAGTTTATTTCTGGAACACTCATGGATACCATAATGACTGTATGTATGAAAATAGTTTTAAAAATACTGATTTATCTTAATCTGTTTAAGAAGGCAGACTTTGTATTTTTCAGCATATATGAATAATATCCATGTATGAAACTTAAAATATTTTTGCACCATATCAGCATAAATTTTGGATTCAGGCTCATGAAACATTTATAAAAATCATGTGTATTTTGAAGTTGATATTTCTTCAACTTTGAACTGTGTTCTTGAAAAAAGTACTGCAATGATATGGGTCAAAGATTGTTTCATAGCAAGGACAAATGTTATAATAAAGGGCTGCATCCCCCACCACAGGCTCTCATTCATTTAATCTTTTACCCATGTATTTATTAAATAATCTCTTCCTGTGTCAGTGCCATGCCAAGTGCTAAATATACAGTAATGAATGAAAGGGATCTTGCTCCTGCCCCCATGGAGCTTAGTCTGGTGGGTGAGGCAGACAATAAACAAGCAAACAAGTGTAGAATTGTAAATTGTTATTTGTTATTTAATAAAAAGAGCTGAAAAGGATAACAATGGAGGCAAGCTAGGCTGCCCCAGGGAAAGCTTCTTGTAGGAGATGATTATTAAAAGAAACTAACCATGTGAAAGCCTATGAATGAACATTCCAGGCAGAAGGAACAGCATGTATATATTCAAGAAACAGAAAAGTCATTGTGACTCAGACATAACAATAAAATAAGAGAGTGACATTAGGTGAGGTTGAAAAGGTAGCAGTGGGTAAAACCTTATGGGGTCCTGTAGGCCACTAGGACTTTATTCTAAGTGAGATATATATGGCATGTTACATTTGAAGAGAATGAATGACATAATCTAATTTACATGTTGCAAAGATTACCCTTGTTTATTTGTAGAGAAAAATTGCAGGAGTGTGAGGGAGAAAATGCATAAACCCAGTGCATATCTGTATATTAAATAAACTAAAAATTATATGCCTTTATTTCACATGACATAAAGCTTTCAGAATTATGTATGTTAATGAATGGGACAGGACAGTGACCACTTGAATGTAAAGCCTATGAAAACAGAGCCTTCATGTATCTTATCTTTTATAAGTAGCACTTAGTGCTATGTAGCTAGTAATTGGTTCAAAATATTTGTCAAATCAATTAATTAATTCATGGATGAATAAAATAATTTTTATTTAATATAACTTATATAAATGATTTCTGAAAGAATGACTATCACTTGGACAAGAACTGGGACTTCTCAGTGTAGCAGAATTTAATAAAATAATATGAAAGAGTCTGGGATCCAGTAATAACCAAGAGATTAACTCTTCTCTAAAAGGAAGAAGATACTGTGTGAAAGCTCAATGAATAATATAATTTTTGTGCTACCTGTTATAAATACAATAAATAGTGAAATGAGTACAATAGGCAAAGCATTGTGAACAGTGTATTATTATGAAGTGGATTACTGCCCTGGAATAAGAACTGCTTGTAATGAGGTCAGAAGATTACCATAACAAAAAAAAATGGAGGCCTAAGTAGTTCCTTGGAAACATGTAATAAAAACATTTATTAAATATGCTATGGAATTTCTAAAACAAAAGGAAGCCAAACAAAATTTAAGCATTAACTAGGTGACTTGTCCATCTTAACATTCTTATCTAGCTAGTATTTAGCTACAAAAAGGACAATGCTTTTCTCCATGAGTTGATTTTTCTTTAAAATATAAGTTTACTAATTTTTCAGCATATATAGTGATTTTGAAATCAGAGAGATACCGTAATTGACATTGTAAGTTTTGCAATATATATTTTAATTGGTAAACAAGTACAAGAGTCTAATTCGCATATTTGTACAAGATACACTTTCTGGCACAATCATAATTAGGTGACTAATGGTAAATGTTCAAGGTGTAGGTTTGCATATAACACTTATCATTTGACAACACTCCTAAAAGCAATTGGACTTTACTTGCAGCCAATAGAAGAATGTAACTCAAAGACAGTTCCAGCATCTCCAAGCACATCAGCAACTAACACAACATGAAGAAGAAGCTATCATTAAATATAAAACCCTTCAAAAAATCTCCATTTTAAAAGTAGGAAATAAAAATATTTCAAGACTTACATGGTTCACTATGACAGCTGATGCAATTATTGGCAATAATTGATCAGTGTCATTGTTCCCACCTCTCAAAAATGAGATTCTACAGTTTAATGGACCTATGCTCCAAGTGGAAGTGTGTAATATGAAAGCACAGAAAGTGGGGTCATGTTCACAGCATCAGTGATCTATAAACTTGTGCTTATGTCTCCTACACAATATTGGGTAGTGTTCTAATCTCTTAGCTCTGACTTGCCTCTGTTCTTCCAAACTATTTTCAGCAGTGAAAATATTTTAAAGTTTGCATTGTTTAAATGTCTATAAAGAAACAAACACTCATTTTAGAGTATCCCTTACTCTAAATAGGGCTCTACCCACAACATAATGCTTTGGTTAGGAATGTAGTCTCATATATATTTCTGGAAAAGCAATATCTGCAGGCTTAGATTGGATCTGTTTTTAATATTCTGGAAACTTTTCTGGAATTATAATAGACTGATAAGGACTTATACCTTGTACCTCCCTACTCATAAATTGTCTCCTGATTTGTTTTCAATAAGTCTTATTCCCATATTGCCTTACCTTGAGCAACTTTTCCATACAATGTCCAGATAAGAAGGAATTTGAAAAAACTCTCCTCAGAACTATGTTTGCATATACCAAGTTGACCATTTTGCAGTCTTTTATATTAAGGATTCTCTCATATAACTTATATCAGCAGAAGTGGTTGGAATGACTTTTGGGGAATATGATACATAATTAAGATGTAGCTTCACTTTGAATAATTTCATCATGTAGATATGATTTATTTGGTGGTATAATAGTTTATATGTCATTTGCATACTGACAGCTAAATTGCACAAAAGTCATGGGGTGTGTGATTTTACATTGTTAAATACACTAATTAGAAATTGTTTAAATAAAATTATGTGTCCTATTTGCATTCTAAAACACAGGATGATCTGGGTTACAGCCAGCAAACAAGCTTCTCAAATGACTCAGCTGGAAATGAGTTAAAATTCACTAAAAAGCTAGATTTGTGTTTAAAAATTATATAAAATTAACAATAAAATTAAAATAAAGATGCAAATTAGCAATTTTTTTGTGTGTTTTTGAATAGGCCAAAGAACCTAACTTTTCAGCATTGCTTTTTTAAAGTTGGTACTAAAAGAAGAATTATTAGTGCAGAATCTAGATATAGATGGAGCAAAAGTGGATCAAAAGCCAAGACAATTAGGTAGGTAAGTGGATAAGTTACAAAGAAAGCAGTGTGACTGAGACACCCAAATGTAGAAGTTGAAGGTTAAGAAAGGTTAAAGAAAGCCATGAAAGAGGACAGTCAATCAACAAGTTGATTCAATTCAGTCTTGAGCAAATAAAGTCATGACAGAGTTAAGGACAAAAATCAACTGAAAATGTTGTTGACTTAGAAGACCAAGTTAATAAGGATATGTTAAAAGATACATATCAGAGTTACATATAAAACTGAAAAATCCTTAAGGTGACGATTAAAGAACACAAGTATATATAAGGTAACCTATCACAAATCAGAATTTAAAAAGGGTTATATTCTTCTGCATACAACAAAGATTGAGCTATGAAGAATAAATTATTAGAAAGGAATAAGTCATTTCCAAAGCCTAGCAATTTCTTTTGTAAAAAGCCACTACACTTTTGTTGGCAAAATAATTTTCAGCCTCTCCAGACTTATAGTTCAATGTTGTCCAAAGGATGGAATGTGGAAAACATGTCAAATCACTTGATTTAAAATTTATTGGCAAAGGTCCAGGAATCTGCATTTCAACAATTCCCCTCATAATTCTGAGACATACTAAAGTTTTAAAAATCACTTATTTACATTTCCTTAATGTACTTAATTTAGATTTAAATAGATAAAACCATCCATCAGAGGTTTGAGCAGAGGAGTGAAATAATCATATTCAACAACTTCCATGTTGAAAATAGTCTGTAGAGGCAAGTGTGGAAACAGAGACAAGGTTGGAACCTACTGAAGTAATCAAAGTGAGAAGTGATGGTGGATTGGACAAAGGAAGTAACAGTAATGGTACTGTCATTCTTGGTTTAAAGTCAAACTGATCATCCAATTCAATTTACTAAGAGAAATGCACCCAAAGGTACTAGTCAATAACCTTTTGGTTACATGTTACAAATTCGTATGAACAACAAAAAGTAACTTACTGGCTCATGCAACTGAGAAGTCAAAGAATAAAGTTTTCTGGCATAAAACCATGCTGTCAATTTTCTCTCTCAGTCTACCACTTGCTCATTTTATATCTATTTATTTCTATCTCATAGCTCTACTTTTTTTGTTGACCCGCCTCTTTTCTACTTAATACAAGGTTTCCCTGTGTGGTAATGTGGATTGGGAGATGATATACCTGCACATAGATCCAGGGTTATATATTTCTAACCTGCAACCCCAGAGAAAGAAGAAAGTGTTCTTTCCCTGTGTTTACATATAAAACTTGAGGAAAGGATTTGATGGTCCTGAGTGCCTTTCTTTGGGAAAATAATCGAACCCAAGGAAACAGGTTATTATAAATTGTCAGGACTAAATGGGTCAGATGGTCATCCTTATGATCGGGATATTAGGTTCTATTTTGTCAACACAATTAAAACCACAGCATGGGTAAGGGACAGTTCCCCAACAGAATGAGGCTGAGGTTACTAGAAAAAGTGGAAGTAATGCTGAGCAGATTAAAAACAATGAGACGTTCACTATACCTTGCTTTGAGGTTGAGAATTGTGCTTATATATTAACAAAATTGTCCTTCAGTTTCCTTTGTAGAAGACACTTTCTACTTTAGAAAAATTTTATAACTATAATAAAAACTTGATTACTATTTTTAATGGAAGAAATAATTCACAACTGGAATATTATATCTAAAAATAATACTGTTAATTAAAAAATTATAAAAATTACTGTGGTCTGGCAAATGATCATAGAAACAGCCTTTGGGTGCTTAATTAACACTTATGTTACTTTTTATTTGACAATAATTAATCCATTTGCCATTCTACTGGAGCAGATAAAGAATTAATTTCATTAAATTTTCATGCTTACAAAAGAATGAAATGCATTGTGGTTATTATTGGAATTGCTTTTCTTTACAGTAATGCAAATAATATGCCACTTAATTTTCTTTGAAATGAGAAAGCAAATGAAACATGACTATTAAAAATGACAAACTGATAATCTGTTTAGAAATCTACTGTAATAAAAGAGCAAGACTCTGAGAGAAAACATGTTGTTGATCACAATTCTTCTTCAGATGAAATATGCAAACAGGGTAAGTTAAATATAACATAAATTATAATTTCAATATTAATTCAATGACTCAAATATTTATAAAAACCCATTTACTAATTACAAACAGGATAGGAAAAAATTGTGGATTCACAGTAGACTTCAGTTCTAGTTTCAGCTCTGCTGCTGTGATAAGCAGAGTTCTAAAATGGCCTCCAAAAGATTTCCTCTCCCTAATCCTTAAAGTATTTGGATATGATGAGATATCAGTCCTGTAATTAATTTGTTATATGGCACAGTTGACCTGGAGAAAGGGGGAATATCCTTATTTGTCCAGGGTAGGCCCAATATAATCACATTAGTCCTTAAAAACAGAGATTTCTCTGGCAGAAGAGGAGGTTGAAAAGATTCAAAGCATGAAAATAACTTGATGTGCTATTTCTGCTTTGAAGATGGAGATGTTAGAAGGAATGTGTTGCAGCCTCTAGGAATGGAGAGCCAGTCCCTTTTGGCAATCAGCAAGGAAACAAGGGCCATTAACCTGAATAAACTTGGAAGCATATTTTTCCCCTGAGGCTTTAGGTAAGACCCCAGACCTGCCTGCATATTGATTCAGTCTTGTAAGAGAGGTGAAGTGAGTTAAGTTCTGTGGATCTCCATTTTCACTTCTGCTAGGTGAAATAGTTGGACTACCTTAGTATCAGCTAATCAGGGGTTCCATGGAACACTATTTGGGGAGATGTTAATGACTCAAACTTGAAAATACATGTGTTTCAAATGGTCAAATAAGTTTAGCAAAACTCTATCATAACAAAGATTCTGAATAGTCCTTCATTTTAAAAAAAACTTTATTTTTATTTTTGAGTATTTCAATATCTTTAGCATATGTCTAAACCAATATGAATTCAATATGAAGAAATTCAGAACTAGATAATTGTCATTTTCTCTTTCTAAAATTATTTTCAATATTAATAAAAAGGATGAGTATCCCATAGGAATATGTATAGTAAATATTTAAAAATATTTTCTGATAAAATTGTCCCAGTTTCAAATAATCTGTCTTATTTCCATGAAATGTTAATTCATATATTGTAATTTTTTTAGCTAAAAGGCATATTGACCAATGATGACACTTTACAGATATGCAATGGTTGACTCATTCTAATATACTCTGATTGAAGAGAAAGAGCACATTCTTAGATGGTGTGTATTAAAATATATTTTTGCAACCATATTGCACTACTTGTATTCATTTATTATTTGAAGCCCGTCAAGAAGATAAGGTCCCTAAAAATATAGCCTCTATCTTTGCTAATTATTTTTGATCTTTTGCCAATCAATATCTTTCTTCTCATTCAGGAGGATGCAAATACTACTCTTAAAGAAACCTTCTGACCATCTAAAGTAACACACCCACACGCTTAACCAACCTGTTTTAATTCTTTGTATAACACACTGAGGTCTTATCTATTTTGATAACTACTTCTGAGTAATCTAGTCATAAGAGCATCTTCTTTTGCAAACTTGACCTTAAACATATAACTTTCTTGTGCTTTACTAGGCAGTAGTTATTCTTACTCAGATACTATAAATGTCTAGAATTTTAAATCAATATACATTTTTAAATTGTAGGGCTAGGTGAAGATAACTGAATATAAAGGTGTGATTCCTTTTCAAGTTTTTCATAAACTCAAGTTCTGTATACCTTCTTCACCTGACTGCCTTCTGACAGTTTAATCAGACAATTGCCAGCACATATTACAAAATGCTACTAAAATTTTTCAAAAATACTTCCTAACAAGTTACCCTAAGAAAACCCAGATAACTTTTTGTATTGTCTCAGAGTTTCAGTGTTCAGCTCCACAAACCTTAATGTGAGTTAAATGTTGATAATCCATTTATTTATAAAATAATTTTTTTTAATTTTAAAATTAGGTTTTAACATTAATTGTGAAATATATTAAATTGTTTCATTAACCAAACTTGCCTTGCTCATGTGAAACAGGTTGGTGGGCAGCCCCCAACTGGGAATACTAAATCTAATTCTTGCTAAATAACCCATTGTGTGACCTTCACTAAATCAATACACCTCTCTGGGTCTCAGTTTCTCATGTAAGAATGACCTCTAAGTGCCCTTCCATGTCTAATTTTCTAGAAATATGAATTATTATTGTCTGAAATGACAACATGCTTGAGTTTCTATAATAAAAATATTTGTCACCCTTGTCTAGCATTTCACAACTGGGATCTAGCTTTATTTTATATTTTTTCACCCACAGAGATATATACAGGTATTACATGATGTCTCAGATAATTTAAAATGTTTATGACATGTGTGTAGCAACTACATATGGAAAAATAATTTACAACAGTGTTAATTGTGTCCTCAGTTTGGAATATATGGTTCTGATTGTTTTATTCAGGATATTTATATTGCTTAGGGTAAGATTATTAGTCACTGCTGATTTCTCAGACAGAACTGGTTAATTTCAGTCAGAACTGATATTTTCTTCCACCATATTCCCATGGCATTTTGTGTCACTATTATTGTATTTATTTTACCCTTTCATAGATTAGAGGTATTTCTGTATATGTCTGACTTTCATAATAGTTTAGAGCCCTGGAAGATGAGCATTATCTCGTGTTCATCACTGGCACACTCAACTCATGGGATGCTCCATTATACACAGTAAAATCTCAATAAATGTCTTGAATTGAACTGATTTGAATTGAACTGACTGAGGCAATGGCATGTTACTTTTTTTTTTTTACTTACATAGGAGACTTTATTGATCAAATTATTATCAGAAAAAGGTTGAGTAGAAGTGCTCCCTCTTCAAATTATGTTCAAATATAATTCAATTCTTTTTATTTTCTTTAACTTCATTGATTGAAGTTATGCTTATTCTTTAAAAACCTATATAATTTTTGATGTGTTTAACTACTATGATATAAATACAACTGTGCTTCCACTTTTCTTAGCATGTATGTTTTTAGCTCAATAAAGTATCACATTAAATGTTCTTATCTTGTCACTTCTGAAACTATATTTGATTCATTAGATATCTGATAATTTTCTAGACTCTCACTATTGGTAGACTTCAGAATTGTATTTATCTTTTCAAAGACGTGGGATCAAAGTGAAATTATTTGAAGTGATAGATCACCCTGTAGGTATTGTATTTTGAAAGTAAGAACACAATGAGGAGAACAAACCTCAAATTTACATGTTAGTATAAAATCATATTTTAATGTTTACTAGGTATGGCACAATCAATACATACCATAGTTTTGGTCAAATGTATAATTGCCATAATGTTCATTTTTGCTTCATCAATCTCATCAGTTCTGCTCTGTAAAAAAAAGTTGTGTACTTAACTAGAAATGTGCCTTATCATTAGAAAACTGAAGAATCTGTCAGAGTGAGCATATGGGGGCATTAGAATCACTATAAACATGGCAATTTAATTTTTAAGATTGATATTTTAAGAGTAATACATAAATATACTCATAAAATACATAAAAATAAAGCTGAAGGTAATTCATTATATGTCAGAGGTAAATTGGAGATACAGACATAACCCTGAATGAAATAATTTGTAACTAATAATATAAACATTCCAAAATATAAAAAATAGGAATTTGGTTGTCATTATATACTTCATATGCTTGAAGAAAGTAACTGTGATTTTTTTTTCCCTTTATGGAATGTACTCAAATAGAGTAGAATAGAATTTGCAGTAAAATCCCCATGAACAATTATTCATCGCTTCATATGGAGAAGTAATATAAAGTAAGGCCAAAACATTAGTCAAGTGAGAAAGAATACAGATGATTGTGACAATAAATAAATAAATAAATAGCACTGATTTTTTAAATGTTCCCAAAATCTACTTAATACAAGAGGAAAACACCCTGCTATATAGGGTACCTAACTGATGATAGAAGATGAGCTGATTAGTAAAATTAACAACTTGTATTACCATAATACTTTACAGTTTACAAAACGCATTCTTTTTTTTTTTTCTTTAAACATCTTTCTTGGAGTATAATTGCTTTACATTGTTGTGTTAGTTTGTGTTGTATAACAAAGTGAATCAGCTATACATATACATACATCCCCATATCCCCTCGCTCTTTTGTCTCCCTCCCACGCTCCTTATCCCACCTCCCTAGGTGGTCACAAAGCACCGAGCTAGTCTCCCTGTGCTATGCGGTTGCTTCCCACTAGCTATCTCTTTTACACTTGGTAGTGTATATATGTCCTTGCCACTCTCTCACTTCGTCCCAGTTTACCCTTCCCCTACCTGTGTCCTCAAATCAATTCTCAAGGTCTGCGTCTTTATTCCTGTCCTGCCCCTAAGTTTTCTGAACCTTTTTTTTTTTTTTTTTTAGATTCTGTATATATCTGTTAGGATACGGTATTTGTTTTACTCTTTCTGACTTAATTCACTCTGTATGACAGATTCAAGGTCCATCCATCTCACTACAAATAACTGAATTTCATTTCTTTTTATGGCTGAGTAATATTGCATTGTATATATGTGCCATTTCTTCTTTATCCATTCAACTGTGGATGGACACTTAGGTTGTTTCCATGTCCTGGCTATTGTAAATTGATCTGCAATGAACATTGTGGTACATGACACTTTTTGAATTATGGTCCAGTAGTGGGATTACTGGGGTGTATGGTAGTTCTATTTTTGGATTTTAAGGAACCTCCATAATGTTCTCCATAGTGGCTGTATCAATTTACATTCCCACCAACAGTGCAAGAGGGTACTCTTTCCTCCACATGCTCTCCAGCATTTATTGTTTATAGATTTTTTGATCTACCATGCCTATCCTTACCTTTATGTCTTTAATCCATTTTGAGTTTATTTTTGTGTATGGTATTAGGGAGTGTTCTAATTTCATTCTTTTACATGTAGCTGTCCAGTTTTCCCAGCACCACTTATTGAAGAGACTGTCTTTTTTCCATTGTATAATCTCGCTTCCCTTATCAAAAATAAGGTGACAATTTGTGTATGGGTTTATCTCTGTGCTTTCTATCCTGTTCCATTGATCTACATTTCTGTTTTTGTGCCAGTTCCATGCTCTCTTGATTACTGTAGCTTTGTAGTATAGTCTGAAGTCCAGGAGCCTGATTCCTCCAGATCCATTTTCCTTTCACAAGATTGCTTTGGCTATTGGGGTCTTTTGTGCTTCCATACAAACTGTGAAAATATTTGCTCCAATTCTGTGAAAAAATGCCATTGGTAGTTTGATATGGATTGCATTGAATCTGTTGATTGCTTTGGATAGTATAGTCATTTTTCACAATGTTGATTCTTCCAATCCAAGAACGTGGTATATCTCTCAATTTGTTTGTATCATCTTTAATTTCTTTCATCAGTGTCTTATAGTTTTCTGCAGGCAGGTATTTTGTGTCCTTAGGTAGGTTTATTCCTATGTATTTTATTCTTTATTCTAGGAGTGTTTCCTTAATTTCTCTTTTGGATTATTCATCATTAGTGTATACGAATGCAAGAGATTTCTGTGTATTAATTCTTTATCCTGAGACATTACCAAATTCATTGATTAGTTCTAGTAGTTTTCTGGTAACATCTTTAAGATTCTCTATGTATAGTATCATGGCATCTGCAAAGTGATAGTTTTACTTCTTCTTTTCCAATTTGTATTCCTTTTATTTCTTTTTCTTGTCTGATTGCTGTGGCTAAAAGTTCCAAAACTATGTTAAATAATAGTGGTGCGAGTGGGTAACCTTGTTGTGTTCCTGATCTTAGTGGAAACGGTTTCAGTTTTTCACCATTGAGAACAATGTTGGCTGTGGTTTTTTCACATATGACCTTTATTTTGTTGAGGTAAGTTCCCTCTATGCCTACTTTCTGGGGACCTTTCATCATAAGTGGGTGTTGAAATTGTCAAAAGATTTTTCTGCATCTATGGAGATGATCATATGGCTTTATTCTTCACTTTGTTAAAATGGTGTATCACATTGTTTGATTTGCATATATTGAAGAATCCTTGCATTCCTGGGATAAACCCCACTTGATCATGGTGTATGATCCATTTAAGGTGCTGTTGGATTCTGTTTCCTAGTATTTTGTTGAGAATTTTTGCAGCTATGTTCATCAGTGAAATTGCCCTCTAGTTTTCTTTTTTTGTGACATCTTTCTCTGGTTTTGGTATCAAGGTGATGGTGGCCTTGTAGAATGAGTTTGGGAGTGTTCCCCCCTCTGCTATATTTTGGAAGAGTTTGAGAAGGATAGGTGTTAGCTCTTCTCTAAATGTTTGTTAGAATTTGCCTTTGAAGCCATCTGTTCCTGGGCTTTTCTTTGTCGGAAGGTTTTTAATCACAGTTTCAATTTCAGTGCTTGTGATTAGTCTGTTTATATTTTCTATTTCTTCCTGGTTTAGTCTCAGAAGGTTGTGCATTTCTAAGAATTTGTCCATTTCTTCCAGGTTGTCCATTATATTGTCATATAGCTTCTTGTAACAATCTCTCATGATCCTTTGTATTTCTGCATTGTCAATTTTTACTTCTTTTTCATTTCTAATTCCATTGATTTGAGTCTTCTCCCTTTTTTTCTTGATAACTCTGGCTATTGATTTATCAGTTTGTTTATCTTCTCAAAGAACCAGCTTTTCATTTTATTGATCTTTGCTATCGTTTCCTTCTCTTTTTTTCATTTATTTCTGGTCTGATCTTTATGATCTCTTTCCTTCTGCTAACTTTGGGGATTTTTTGTTATTTTTTCTCTAATTGCTTTAGGTGTAAGTTTAGGTGGTTTATTTGAAAATTTTCTTGTTTCTTGAGGTAGGATTTTTTTTCTTTTTTTTTGTGGTACGTGGGCCTTTCACTGTTGCAGCCTCTCTCATTGTGGTGCACAGGCTCTGCATGCTCAGGCTCAGCAGCCATGGCTCACGGACCTAGCTGCTCCACGGCATGTGGGATCTTCCTGGACTGGGGCATGAACCCATGTCCCCTGCATTGGCAGGCAGTCTCTCAACCACTGTGCCACCAGGGAAGCCCTTGAGGTAGGATTTTATTGCTAAAATCTTCCCACTTAGAGCTGCTTTTTCCTCATTCCATAGGTTTTGGGTTGTCATGTTTTCATTGTCATTTGTTTCTAGGTATTTTTTGATTTCCTCTTTGATTTCTTCAGTTATCATCTCTTGGTTATTTAGTAGTGTACTGTTTAGCTTCCATGTGTTTCTATTTTTACGGTATTTTTCCTGTAATTGATATGTAGTCTCATAGCGTTGTTTTTGGAAAAGATGCTTGATATGATACCAATTTTCTTAGATTTACCAAGGTTTGATTTGTGACCCAAGATATGATCTATCCTGGAGAGTGTTCCATGAGCACTTGAGAAGAAAGTATATTCTGTTGCTTATGGGTGGAATGTCCAATAAATATCAATTAAGTCCATCTTGTTTAATGTGTCATTTAAAACTTGTGTTTCCTTACTTATTTTCTTTTTGGATGATATGTGCATAGGTTAAAGTGGAGTGTTAAAGTACTCAACTATGATTTTGTTACTGTTGATTTCCCCTTTTATGGCTGTTAGCATTTGTCTTATGTATTGAGGTGCTCCTATGTTGGGTGTATCAACATTTACAATTGTTTTATCTTCTTCTTGGATTGATCCCTTGATCATTATGTTGTGTCCTTCTTTGTCTCTTGTAATAGTCTATTTTAAAGTCTATATTGTCTGATATGAGAATTGCTACTCCAGCTTTCTTTAGATTTCCATTTGCATGGAATATCTTTTTACATTCCCTCACTTTAAGTCGGTATGTGTCTCTAGGTCTGAAGTTGGTCTCTTGTAGACAGTACATATATGGCATCACAGATTCTTATATACTATCTCATTATCATTTGTTCTTCACAATCTTCAAGGGTTGTCTGCTAAGATTAATATTATCATGTTTCACAAAAGAATAATAAAGAATAATAAAGCATGCATTGGTTAAGTTACTTACAAAATATCACATAACTGATTAATGTAAGAAGTCTAATCAAGCAATGTGAAAATTTTGAAATACATAATCTTTTAAAGAAATATAAATTCCTTTGTATAGACTTGATAATATAGATGAACCAAATCAACAGTCAGTAAGGATGATAGCAAGAAGACTTGAAGAATTGCAGACCTAAGACTCCCCTGGTGACAAGGTGGTTGGGAGTCCACCTGCTAATGCAGGGGACATGGGTTTGATCCTTGGTCTGGGAAGATCCCACGTGCCATGGAGCAACTGAGCCTCTGTTCCACAAATACTGATCCTGTGCTCTGGAGCCCATAAGCCACAACTGCTGAGCCCATGTGCCACTGATGCTGAGGTCCATGCACCTAGAGCCCATGCTCCACAACAGGAGAAGCCACCTCAATGAGAGGGCTGCATACTGCAGCAAGGCATAACCCCCACTCACTGCAACAAAAGAAAGCCCATGCAAAGCAATGAACACCCAATACAGCCAAAAATAAATAAATAAATAAATAAATAAATTTTTTTATTAAAAAAAAATTGGAAACCTAGGTTTTGCACCTGTATGATTTTAAAAGCCACCACTAAAGAAAAAAATATATACACATATATATTTAGCTGACCAAAAAGCTCATTTGGGTTTTTCTGTAAAATGTAACAGAAAAACTTGAACAAACTTTTTGGTGAACCCAATATTTTTATGATTCATCCTTAAAGCAAACATTTATTATGTATGCAGCCAGACACAAGAATACAGCAGTGGGGAGCAAATTGACATTAGTGAAGTGAATTTTTTCAGTGGGATGATGTGCTTTCACATTTTTCTTGCAGAGCATTTTAGAGAACCCCTTAGATAAAGTTGTATGACATTTTGTATCTGAGATGCCTATTACAGGCCAACCCAGCAATTGAAAGAAGGAGAAAATGCCAATCCCTTGGAAACATTAAAAGGCATTTCAAAGCAAAAGCTGATTTGCAAGACCACTATTCACCATTCACTATTCATTCATATATATACAAGCACACACATATAACCTGACCTACTTTTCTTTGAAAATAATGAAATAGACAAATGAAATACATGCAAAAGGAAAAAAACAAGCTGAACTCATCTACAAGCTACTAAGTAAGCAGGAATATTCAAATTCTAGAAAATAATTAAAATCAGAAAACCAGAAAAATAAGTAGAGACCTGAAACTGGCCTGTTCTTGGGATATTTGCTGTACCAGAGTAATTTGTGTTCTGTTTTCACCAACTCATAGGGGAAAAAAAATAAGCATAAAGCTTGGGATCATCAGAGATTGGAGTCTAACACAATAATTCCTCCCACTGTAAATAAAATTGGGATTGCCAAGTGTTCCATCCTTAGTATAAAGTATGTACTAGAAATAAAACTCTACTTCCCAGGGACTACAAAGGAAACTTGCCTCTCTTGAACAATCATGCTGATTGGAAGGAAAAATTTTATTTCTTCTGATAATTTATAAAAACAAGTCCACCTTCATATGGCCTTGCAGCCTAAATTTTGCCCTACCTAGGGGGTCCAAAAATATCAAGTATGGAATTTAAATTTTCTCTGATTGGTAATATTTCCAGCCAGGTGCTTGGGACAATCAATTCCAAACCTTCTTTGGAAGGATGAGAAGCTAAAAGACACTGAAATTAATATAAAAATGTCAGCATTTTAGAAGGTTAGGAAAGAGAGGATGTGGCAAAGGAAATACTTAAAGAGATAATCACTGATATTTTCCCCAAACTGATTAAAAACAATCATCTACAGATTCAGTAGCCCAATGAATCCCAAACATGATAATTAAAAGAAATATACAATTCAGACTATAGAAAGGCATAAGTACAAACAAACTGGTTTATTCAACAAGCAAATCGTAGGGAAAGTTTTAAAAGGATAGGAGGACCTATGTATTAGAATAGACTTAAGAAACGTATCAACCAGTTATATATGTGGTTGCTGTTTGATGCTGATTCAAATAGTTTAAGAGAAAAAAAAATTCAAAGACAATCTGAGAAACGCCAAACTTTTACACTCATTGGATATTTGAAAATATTTAGAAATTATTATTAAAATTTGCATATGTAAAAATGCTATTATGATTGTGTTTTTATAAAAGAATACTTATCTAGATATACTAACTTTATTTTATAAAATGATAATTGGAACTTGATTCAAAATAATCTGAAGGTTGAGTGATGGTGGTGGCTACAGGTGTAGGGGAAACAAGATTAGACACAAGTTGATGTACATTGAAGGAAGATGATGGTTATACAAGGAGGTTAATTAAACCATTATCTCTGCTTTGTGTTTTCTAGGAAATTATGCAAAATAAAACAATTTATTTTAAATAAATGTAAAACTGGACATAGTAGAGTGAAACTGCAGAAATATCGCCTCCACCACACACACAAAAGGGTTTTAAAAGCAGTTGGAAAAAAATACAGAATAGCATTTTTTTAGAAGGATATATAGCTGAATTCTCAACAGCGAATATGAAAACCAGAAGATTGATGAATAATATAATCAAAATGCTAAGAGAAAATAATTATAAGCTAAATTTACATGTCCAGTGAAAATCTTCCAAAAATAAGGAGTAAATAAAGATATTTGCAGGAAAAAAAAAAAAAAAAAACAGAGATTTTGCAAACAAGAGACTCCACAGGAAATTCTAAGGGATTCAACTTAGGCAAAAAAGAAATGATCCCAAATACTATATTATAAATATAAGGTAATCTATGTGAATCTGAAAAGAAAACTGAGGGCATAATGTGAAAATAATATCATCTATGATTTTTAAAAAGAGAAGGGAGCACTATATAAAATTAAAATACAAGAGATCAAATCATATAAGTTGGAGCATTATCATAATTAAAGTTTTCTAAGATTCTAATACTGACCTGGAGGAACATTTTAAAATGCAACAGTTTTGATATTCATAGTTTATGTATTAATGATAATCCTAGGGTAACCATTAAAGAATAGAAAGTATAATTTTCAAACTAGTGGAAGGAAAAATGAAATAGAATAAAAATTATTTTAAAATATAAAGAAGAGAAAATAAACAGTAAAGGGAGGACAAATGTAAAACATAAAATATAATGGTAGTTATAAATCTAAATATGTATGTCATTACAATAACTAAAAACAATAACTATTCTAGTTAGAAGAAAGAAATATTCATACCAGATTATATATTAAGTTTACATGGGAAGCCAGAATAGACAAACAATCTTGGAAAACAAGAACAAAGTTTGAAGATTCACACTTTCCAATTTCAAAACTTACCAGAATGCCATAGTCATACAAGACTAGAAGGTACTGGCATAATGGTAGATATATAAGTCAATGTAATAGTATAAAGAATCCAAAAATAAACACATAAATATGTTCAATTGAGTTTCAACAAATTGAGCAGGGAAACTGATCACATCAACATGCAAGAGAGTGATGCTAGAACCTTGCTTCACACCATATATAAAAATTATTTAAAATGGAAGAAAAACCTATATGTAAGAATTAATGCTATGAAAATCTGAAAAAAATGGAGGTATAAATCTATGTGACTTGTACAGGCATTGGTTTCTTAGATATGACATTAAAGACACAAACAGCAAAAGAGAAAACAGATAAATTGCATGTTATTAAAAATTTCAACATTTGTGTTTCAAGTTACATTATTAAGAAACTTCAGACAACCCACAAAATGGGAGAAAATATTGGCAAATCATATATCTTTAGATGCTAGCATTCAGACTGTATAAACGACTCTTACATGTCAACAATAAAAAGACAATAACACAATTCAAAATGGGCAAATAGCCTGAGTAGACATTTTTCCAAGAAGATATACTGATGGCCAATACCTACATGAAAGATGCTCAATATCATTAGTCATTTTGAAAATGCAAATCAAAACCACAAGATGATACTACTTCACATGAAATAGGATGGCTAAAATAAAGAAGGTAGACAATAAAAATTGTCTGCAAGTATGTGTAGATGTTTGAACCTCATATATTGCTGGTGCTGCTTTGGAAGATAGTCTGGCAATTCCTCACACACACACACACACACACACACACATATATATATATATATATATATATATATAATTACCATATAACTCAACAATTCCACTCCTAGGTATATATCCAAGAAAGTTGAAAACCCATGTACACACAGAGACATGGACATGAATGTTCATTGCATCATTATTCAAAATAGCCCCCAACAAATGGAAACAACCTAAATGGCCATCAACTGCTGAAAGGATAACCAAAATGTGTATATACATACAACAGAATATTATTCAACCTCCAAAAGAAATGAAATTCTTATATATGGTACAACGTGGGTTAACCTTGAAATCTTGCTAAGTGAAACAAGCTAGACACAAAAGGTTACATATTGTATAGTTCTATTAATATGAAAGGTCCAGATTAGATTAAGCAAATTTATAGATGCAGAACATGTTTATAGTGGTTCCAAGGGGCAGGGGAGAGAGGAATTTGGAGTAACTACTAATGTGTATGAGATTTATTTTTGCGGTGATGCATTTATTCTACAATTAGAGAATAGTATTATTCTATTGTATGACGGATACACAACTTTGTGGATATACTACAAATCACTGAATTTTACACTTTAAAAGGGTAAATTTTATAGTACATGAATTATGTTTCAATTAAAATAAAAGAGAATTGTGAGCAATGAAGTAAAGTTTTGAATCAGAAAAATGTTTAATTTTCCCTCAAACATAACCTGAAGCTCCTTCAGTTCAACCTATGAAATCTTTAAATCATTGAAGAACAAACAAATCCAATATTTTGTAAATTCTGGCAAGGAGTAGAAAAAGAAGGAACACTCCTCAATTCATTTGATGAAGCTAGGATTACACAGATAAAAAACTTGAAAAAGACAGCACTAGAAAAACAATTATTGTCCAGTCTCACTTATGAAATGAGAAACAAAATTATGAAAAATATATACGGGGAAATTCCCTGGCAGTCCAGTTGTTAAGACTTGGTGCTCTCACTGCTGTGGCTTGGGTTCAGTCCCTGGTTGGGGAACTAAGATCCCCCAAGCCACGTGGCATGGCTAAAAAAAAAAAAAAGAAAAGAAAAGAAAGAAAAATATATATGCAAACTGAATTCTACAGTGCATAAAAAAGAGAATATATCATTATAGTTTAACCCAAGAATTCAAGCTTTAATATATAAAAAAACAATAAAATTCACCATATTATCAAGCAAAAGGAAAAAGAGAACATGATTAATTCAATAGATGAAGAAATATAATTTAATAAAATTAGATATTCAACAGTACAAAGAGTAAAACAATGTATGCAAATTAAAAATCATTTAGGAGATCAGGGAATTCCAATGTGGAATGTAGTGTTTATAAAACAATCTTAACCCACACACTGGGAATTCCCAGGTGGTCCAGTGGTTAGGACTCTGTGCTTCCACTGCTGGGTGCCCAGGTTTGATCCCTGTTCGGGGAACTAAGATCCCACAAGCTGTGTGGCACAGCCAAAAAAACTAACACACACACACCTATAATCAAATAATCTTCAACAAAGGAGGCTAGAATATACAGAGGAAAAAAGACAGTCTCTTCGACAAATGATGTTGGGAAAGTTGGACAGCTGCATATAAATCAATGAAGTTAGAACACACCTTCACATCATACCCAAAAATAAACTCAAAATGACTTAAAAGACTTAAATATGAGACATGACACCATAAAATTCCTAGAAGAAAACATAGGAAAAACATTCTCTGACATAAATCATACCAATGTTTTTTAGGTCACTCTACCAAGGCAAAAAAAAAAAAAAAGAGAGAGAGAGAGAGAAAAAATAAACAAATGGGACCTAATCAAACTTACAATCTCCTGTACAGCAAAGGAAACCATAAACAAAAAGACAATTTACAGACTGGGAGAAAATATTTGCAAATGATGCAACTGGCAAGGGCTTAATTTCCAAAATATACAAACAGCTCATACAACTCAACAACAAAAGAACAAACATCCCAATCAAAAAATGGGCAGAAGACGTAAATAGACATTTCTCCAAATAAGACATACAGATGGCCAACAAGCACGTGAAAAGATACTCAACATCGCTAATTATTAGAGAAATGCAAATCAAAACTACAGTGAGGTACTACCTCACACCGGTCAGAATGGCTATCATTAAAAAAGCTACAAATAAATGGTGAAGAGGGAATGGAGAAAAGGGAACCCTTCTATACTGTTGGTGGGAATGTAAGTTGGTGCAACTTCTATGGAAAACAGTATAGAGGTTCCTCTAAAAACTAAAAATAGAGTTACCATATAATCCAGCAATCCCACTCCTGGGCATATATCCATACAAAACTGTAATTAAAAAAGATACACACACCCTTATATTAATAGCAGCACTATTCACAATAGCCAAGACATGGAAAAAACCTAAATGCCCCTTGACAGATAAATGGATAAAGAAGATGTGTTACATATATACAATGGAATACTATGCAGCAATAAAAAGGAATAAAATAATGTCATTTGCAGCAACATGGATGGGCTTAGAGATCATCATACTAAGTAAGTCAGAAAGAAAAAGACAAATACCAAATGATATCACTTATATGTGGAATCTAAAACACGACACAAATGAACCTATCTACAAAACAGAAAGAGGCTCACAGACATAGCGAACAGATTGTGGTTGCCAAGGGGGGAGGGGGGCGGAGGAGGAATTGATTGAGAGTTTGGGATTAGCAGACGTAAGCTGTTATATATAAAATGGATAAACAACAAGGTCCTACTTTATAGCATAGGGAACTATATTCAATATCCTGTGATAATCCATAATGGAAAAGAATATAAAAATTATATATATATATATATATATATATATATATATATATATATATATATGTCTATCTGAATCACTTTTCTGTACAGTAGAAACTAACACAACATTGTGAGTCAACTATTCATCAATAAAAAAATAAAATAATAAAAAAATAAAAAAACAATTTAGCACTGTACTCATGTAGATAAAGTTGTTTCCCACTAGAAAATGGGTTAAAAATTCTGATACTGCTATACATTTATACTGCAATTGAACAGTTAAGTACTTGCATTGCAAGTTCCAGGAGACAGGTTTCTCACTATTGGAGTGGAAAATTACAGATAAGCAAAGAAAAGGAAAAGGCTGGAATCATCCATGTTGTAATTGATTAGATTTGGAGGCATAAGTATAAACTCATAAGTTTAATATAGCTGCATATGGTTATATACAGAAGTGTTTATAGATATGTGTATATATGTAGGTTAGCATACACACACAAATTTCCTTGCTCTGTCAGGTGAGAGAGTCTAGAGGCAGCAGTACTATGACAGCAACACCCAGTGCCAGATCTTGGTTTCTAATACAATTCTTCAAGAATATTTGTATGAACATTTGATTAGTATCCCTTGCAGAATATACTTTCTATGAGAGCAGGAACTGTGTTTTATTTATCATTGTATCTTTAGCACCTAGTACAGTTCCTGACCCTTAATAAGTACTAAGTACTTGAAAATATTTGTTGAATGTATGCATGAATGAAATGTTTATAGAAATTTTAAGTATTCTAAAGCATGTATACACATTTTGGCTTGAATTTTGCTTGGTATATATGACTACTCGGGAAATGCTTGCTGTTTTTAGAAAAATTAGTCCATTGCCCAGCTCACAAGAATTGTGAATTCTGTTAAGTCTTTAAATAGAAAATAAAGAGTAAGAAGAATCGAGAAGAAAGAAGAGAGTATTAGCAAAAAAGGAAGTATCAGTTAATTCACACAGCATACAACAGTAATGTGAAAGACAGGAATATTACATAAAGGATTCAGATTTCTATAGAATATGCTCAAGAAACATGGAAAATTATATTTTTACAAAATCTATAAAATATATTCTCATAAGTGTTGACTGGAAAAAAATGCACTATCTAAAAGTTGAGCATTATGTTTCATTGGGCAGAATTTCTGAGGACTTAAGCCCAGAAGGCAGCCTCTCAGATAGCTCTGAGGGAGTGCTCCAAAGAGGTAAGGGAAGAGCCAGGATACATAGGAGTTTTTGCAACAAAAATCAGGTAGTTGGAATATTAAAAGATTACTGTTAATTAAAGAAAACCAGACATTTCAAGTTAAGGAATTTAGACTTTTCTATGTATGGAAAGATGCAAGAATCTGGGCTCATTGAAATCATTCCCTTGATATGCACTTCAGCTAACTGGAATTTCCTGTGTTTTCTCATCCTGAATCCCCTCAGAGTGCATCATAACATCAGTTGTAGTGGTTAATGGCTTGATGGCCACACCTCCTTTGTTTACTGATATGGCAGGTGACATTCTTAGTCCATATAAACATCACAGATGTTTCCTGTGATGGGCTAAAGGAGATCAATGGATAATTATTTTTGATTCAAAAGAAGCACCCCTAAAAACGTCTGTGCTGCATACCCTGTCAATGACCATTCTTAGCACTTACCATTTCTGTGCACACCAGCCAGACTTCTAACAACCAGGAACAGTGTGACTATATGCTGAGGGCTTTCTCTGACCTCTCCAGGCCACTTTGCCAAAATGCAGAGGAAGCCATAAATTCTAGGGCATTAACAGCCCCCAGGTGTAACTCTCAACCAATGACTGGGTTTTGAATAAAAATCCTACCTCCCTCTCCCCTTGGATACAATAATTCTGAAATTCTATGCTGACTCTCAGAGTTCCCTCATGCTATTAAGCTCCAATTGCCATCACTGGCAATGTCGACTGAAAAAAATGCACAACCTAAAAGTTGAGAGTTATATTTTATTCGGCAGAAAAAACTGAGGACTTAAGCCTGGGACACAGAATTTCAGATAACTCTGAAGTACTGCTCCAAAGAGGCAACTTGGGGGGGAGCCAGGATATAGAGGAGTGTTTGCAACAAAGACTAGATAATTGGAACATCAAAAGATTACTGTTAATTAAGGAAAAACAGATATCTCAAGGAATTTAGAGCTTTTCTATTTATGGGAAGATGCAAAAGTCTGGGCTCATTGAAATCATTCCTTTGATATGCACCTCGGCTATCTGGGGCCAGTATCCTGTGTTTTCTCATCCTGAGCATCCTCAGGGTGCAATATTGGGGTGGCTGTAATGTGATGGCTTGATGGCTGCAATATTCTCTGTTTACTGATATAGCAAGAAATTTTTTTCATTCACAGTAACTTGCTTGAAAATGCATTTTTAATGACTTCTGTCCCTTCTTTTTCTTTTCTCTGTCTCATTCATTTGCTTTCTTACCAGAATTTCTGGGAAACACCACCAAAGTAAACTACTTTGCACTTGAATACTTGTCTCAGCATCTTCTTTTTTTTTTTTTTTTTTTTTTTTTGCGGTACGCGGGCCTCTCACTGTTGTGGCCTCTCCCGTTGTGGAGCACAGGCTCCGGACGCACAGGCTCAGCGGCCATGGCTCACGGGCCCAGCCGCTCCGCGGCATGTGGGATCTTCCCGGACCGGGGCACGAACCCGTGTCCCCTGCATCGGCAGGCGGACTCTCAACCACTGCGCCACCATGGAAGCCCTCAGCGTCTTCTTTTGGAAGAATTGAAACTAAGGCATTCTTGAAACTATGACATTCTACTTGAAACAATGATAACAGTTTTATGTTTGAAAAGAGTTTTGTGAACTGGGTGGGACTTTCCCAGGTGAATCAGATATGGCAAAACTATTCTATGCAAAGGGAACAGCATGACAAAAAGGCACAGACATAAAATAGTGTATGCTTGATAAACAATGTAAGGTTTAGCATGACATAAATATTTTTAAAAATAAATAAATAGGGTTCTGTTAGATAATAGCAGGAATTAAATAGTGAACGGTCCTGGTGTCAGAATAAGTAAATCAGATTTTAGCCTATGGATAAGGACAGCATTTTCATACAGGGATTATTTCATGCTTTCTCATCTCATGGAGGAGATATTGTAATACCCAGAACTACAGTTTTTCTTGAAAATATTTCTGAGTTTTATAATTTTAGTATGTGACACTATCCTGAAATTCTACTAAAGTTATTTCTGAATATAGAGTATTTACCCAGTAATTAATGTAAACCACATATAAGATTTGTTTAAACAGGATTCATTATTTTTAAAATGACATAAATAAGGTGTGAATGACAAAAAAACGTCTGTTTAATTGTGTGGAAATGACAGGGTAATCAATGTTAAAAATAACTGATTAAATTACACAATGAAACCAATTACAACTGTCTGTGATATGTAAAGTCTTGAATACATCAGACACCAGTGTTAGCAATATTTTAGCAAGTTTTTTTCTTAATGACCTTGAAGTATATTAACATTCCTATTTCACTCTAACAAAAATAGATTCTTTCAAGTCAATGCCACCCAAAACTCTCTAGTTGGTGATGCTCCAGTCTACCTCAGGAATGGTTAATTCAATGATGAGCTAGTTATTTGTATGCAATTTTTAATAGAAAAGTTTAAAAGTATACCAGGGTCAGAAAGAAGAGCAAAAAAAAAAGTAATTGCATTTGTTGTCCAGTGTTCTTTGCAGGGAAGCCTGACAACAGCTATCTCATGGGCAACAGGGAGGTCATTGCCTGCAGGGTTGACAGACTAGGAGGAAGTCCTTCTCTTGTTTACCCTGGCACAGGAGCATATATAATAAACCACATGCCTAAGACTTTCAGAATACACAATTTTTCATAGCAGAGTTGGACTATTTATATGGAGCCCCAATTTCTGAATTCAAAACCAAAGAAATTATATATTAACCCTAAAGATTAAAAGCTGTTTGTTTTTTTAAATCTTTATCTCATGGAAATCGTTGACTAATTTTGTTCCCTCTAAAATCTAAAACAAAAGTAAAAGAGTAGTAAAGCTCGGTGGAAGATGGCGGAAGAGTATGACACGGAGATCACCTTCCTCCCCACAGATACATCAGAAAAACATCTGCACATGGAACTGCTCCTATAGAACACCCACTGAACGCTGGCAGAAGACCTCAGACCTCCCAAAAGGCAAGAAACTCCCCACATGCCTGGGTAGGGCAAAAGAAAAAAGAAAAAACAGAGACAAAAGAATAGGAATGGGACCTGCACCAGTGGGAGGGAGCTGTGAAGGAGGAAAGGTTTCCACACACTAGGAAGCCACTTTGAAGGCGGATAATGCAGGTGTCAGAGGGGGTAAGCTTTGGAGTCACGGAGGAGAGCACAGCAACAGGGGTGAGGAGGGCAAAGTGGAGAGATTCCCACACAGATGATCAGTGCCGACTAGCACTCACCAGCCCGAGAGACTTCTCTGCTCACCCACTGGGGCTGGCGGGGGCTGGGAGATGAGGCTGGGCTTCAGTCCGATAGCAGGGAGAGGACTGGCAGCGTGAACACAGCTGAAGGGGGTTAGTGCAACACGGCTAGCTGGGAGGGTGTCTGGGAAAAAGTCTGGACCTGCCAAAGAGGCAAGAGACAGTTTCTTGCCTCTTTCTTTCCTGGTGCTCAAGGAGAGGGGATTAAAAGTGCTGCCTGAAGGAGCTCCAGAGACGGACGTGAGCCATGGCTAACAGCACAGACCGAAGAGACTGGCATGAGATGCTAAGGCTGCTGCTACAGCCACCAAGAAGCCTGCATGTAAGCACAGGTCACTATACACACCTCCATCCCGGGACCCTGTGCAGCCCACCACTGCCAGGATCCCATGATCCAGGGACAACTTCCCCAGGAGAATACATGGCGCTCCTCAGGCTGGGGCAACATCACACCGGCCTCTGCTACCATAGGCTCGCCCTGCATCCATAACCCTCCCTACCCCAGCCTGAGTGAGCCAGAGCCCCCAAATCAGGTGCTACTTTAACCCTGTCCTATCTGAGAGAAGAACAGATGTCCTCAGGCGACCTACACACACAGGCCGGGTCAAATCCAAAGCAGAACCCCGGGAGCTGTGAAAACAAAGAAGAGAAAGGGAAAATTCTCCCAGCAGCCTCAGGAACAATGGATTGAATCTCCAAAATCAACATGATGGACCCTGCATCAGTGGAACACCAGAATAGACAATGAATCATCCCAAATTAAGGAGGTGCACTTTTAGAACAAGATGTATTATTTTTTCCCCTTTTCCTCTTTTTGTGAGTGTGTATGTGTATGCTTCTGTGTGAGATTTTGCCTGTATAGCTTTGCTTTCACCATTAATCCTAGGGCTCTGTCTGTGAGTTTTTTATTTGTTTGCTTGCTTGTTTTACTTTAAAAATAATTTTCTTAATAAATAGTTTTTTTATTTTTCATTTTAATAAATTAATTTTTTTATCTTTATTTTATTTAATTTATTTATTTATTTATTTTCCTGTACGTGGGCCCCTCACTGCTGTGGCCTCTCCCATTGCAGAGCACAGGCTCTGGATGCACAGGCTCAGCAGCCATGGCTCACGGGCCCAGCCGCTCCGCGGCATGTGGGATCCTCCCGGACCAGAGCACGAACCCGTGTCCCCTGCATTGGCAGGCGGACTCTCAACCACTGCGCCACCAGGGAAGCCCTATCTTTATTTTATTTTATCCTCTTTCTTTCTAGTTTTTCTCCCTTTTATACTGAGCCATGTGGATGAAAGGCTCTTGGTGCTCCAGCCAGGAGTCAGTGCTGGGCCTCTGAGGTGGGAGAGCCAAATTCAGGACACTGGTCAACAAGAGACCTCCCAGATCTACATAATATCAAATGGCGAAAATCTCGCAGAGATCCCCATCTCAACACCAAGACCCAACTTCACTCAACACCAGCAAGCTACAGTGCTGGACACCCTATGACAAACAATTAGCAAGACAAGAACACAGCCCCACCCATTAGCAGAGAGGCTGCCTAAAATCATAATATGGCCACAGACACCCCAAAACACACCACAAGACATGGACCTGCCCACCGGAAAGACAATATCCAGCCTCATCTACCAGAACACAGGCACTAGTCCCCTCCACCAGGAAGCCAACACAACCCACTGAAACAACCTTAGCCACTGGGGACAGACACCAAAAACAATGCGACCTACAAACCAGCAGCCTGCAAAAAGTAGACCCCAAACATAGTAAGATAAGCAAAATGAGAAGACAGAAAAATACACAGCAGATGAAGGAGCAAGATAAAAACACCTTTGTGACCGCCTGGAGGGGTGGGATAGGGAGGGTGGGAGGGAGATGCAAAAGGGAGGGGATATGGGAACATATGTATATGTATAACTGATTAAATTTGGTATAAAGCAAAAAATAAAAATATTAAATTAAAAAAAAAAGATAAAAACCTACCCGACCTAACAAATGAAGAGGAAATAGGCAGTCTACCTGAAAAAGAATTCAGAATAATGATAGTAAAGATGATCCAAAATCTTGGAAATAATAGAAGAGAGATAATGCATGAAACATTTAACAAGGAACTAGAAGAACTAAAGAGGAAACAAGCAATGAGGAACACAATAAATGAAATTAAAAATTCTCTAGAAGGGATCAATAGCAGAATAACTGAGGAAGAAGAACAGATAAGTGACCTGAAAGATAAAATAGTGGAAATAACTACTGCAGAGCAAAAAAAAAAAAAAAAAAAGAATGAAAAGAACTGAGGACAGTCTCAGAGACCTCTGGGACAACATTAAACGCACCAACATTCGAAATATAGGCCTCCCAGAGGAATAAGAGAAAAAGAAAGGGACTGAGAAATATTTGAAGAGATTATAGTTGAAAACTTCCCTAATATGGGAAAGGAAATAATTAATCAAGTCCAGGAAGTACAGAGAATCCCATATAGGATAAATCCAAGGACAAACATGCCAAGAAACATATTAATCAAATTATCAAAAATTAAATACAAAAAAAAAACATATTAAAAGCAGCAAGGGAAAAACAACAAATAACACACAAGGGTATCCCCATAAGGTTAACAGCTGATCTTTCAGCAGAAACTCTGCAAGACAGAAGGGAGTGGCAGGACATATTTAAAGTGATGAAGGAGAAAAACCTACAACCAAGATTAGTCCTCCAAGCAAGGATCTCACTCAGACTTTTCTCTTTCTTTCTTTTTTTTTTTTTTTTTTTTTTTTTTTTTTTTTTTTTTTTACCATATGTGGGCCTCTCACTGTTGTGGAGTCTCACGTTGCAGAGCACAGGTTCCAGAGGAACAGGATCAATGGTCATGGCTCTCGGGCCTAGTTGCTACACAGCATGTGGGATCTTCCCGGACTGGGGAATGAACCCATGTCCCCTGCATTGGCAGGAGGACTCTCAAACACTGTGTCACCAGCAAAGCCCTCTCATTCTGATTTGATGGAGAAATTAAAATCTTTACAGAAAAGCAACAGCTTAGAGAGTTCAACACCACCAAACCAGCTTTACAACAAATGCTAAAGGAACTTCAACAGATGGCTTCACAGGCGAATTCTATCAAACACTTAGAGAAGAGCTAACACCTATCCCTCTCAAACTCTTCCAAATTATAGCAGAGGGAGGAACACTCCCAAACTCATTCTATGAGGCCACCATCACCTTGACACCAAAACCAGACAAAGATGTCACAAAGAAAGAAAACTACAGGCCAATATCACTGATGACTATAGATGCAAAAATCTTCAACAAAATACTAGCAAACAGAATCCAAGAGCCCATTATAAGGATCATACACAATAATCAAGTGGGGTTTATTCCAGGAATGCAAGGATTCTTCAATATACACAAATCAATCAACGTTATATACCATATTAACAAATTGAAGGAGAAAAATCATATGATCATCTCAATAGATGCAGAGAAAGCTTTCGACAATATTCTACACCCCTTTAAGATAAGAACCCTGCAGAAAGTAGGCATAGAGGGAACTTTCCTCAACATAATAAAGGCCATATATGACAAACCCACAGCCAACATCATCCTCAATAGTGAAAAACTGAAACCATTTCCAATAAGATCAGGAACAAGACAAGGTTGCCCACTTTCACCACTCTTATTCACCAAAGTTTTGGAAGTTTTAGCCATAGCAGTCAGAGAAGAAAAGGAAGGCAAATCGGAAAAGAAGTAAAGCTGTCATTGTTTGCAAATGACATGATACTATACATAGAGAATCCTAAAGATGCTGCCAGAAAACTACTGGAGCTAATCAGTGAATTTGGTAAAGTAGAGGATACAAAATGAATGCACAGATATCTCTCGCATTCCTATACATTAATGATGAAAAATCTGAAAGTGAAATTAAGAAAACACTCCCATTTACCATTGCAACAAAAAACAATATAATATCTAGGAATAAACCTACCTAAGGAGACAAAAGACCTCTATGCAGAAAATTATAAGACACTAATGAAAGAAATTAAAGATGATACAAATAGATGGAGAGATATACCATGTTCTTGGATTGGAAGAATCAACATTGTGAAAATAACTCTGCTACCCAAAGCAATCTACAGATTCAATGCAACCCCTATCAAACTACCAATGGCATTTTTCACAGAACTAGAACAAAAATTTTCACAATTTGTATGGAAACACAAAAGACCCCAAAGCAATCTTGGGAACGAAAAACGGAGCTGGAGGAATCAGGTTCCCTGACTTCAGACTATAGAGCAAATCTACAGTAATCAAGACAGTATGGTACAGGTACAAAAACAGAAATATAGATCAATGGAACAGGATAGAAAGCCCAGAGATAAACCAACGCACCTATGGTCACCTTATCTTTGATAAAGGAGGCAAGAACATACAGTGGAAAAAAGACAGCCTCTTCAAAAAGTGGTTCTGGGAAAACTGGACAGGGACATGTATAAGTATGAGATTAGAACACTCCCTAACATCATACACAAAAATAAGCTCAAAATGGATTAAAGACCTAAATGTAAGGCCAGAATCTATCAAACACTTACAGGAAAACATAGGTAGAACACTGTATGACATAAATCACAGCAAGATCCTTTTGGACCCACCTCCTAGAGAAATGGAAATAAAAACAGAAATAAACAAATGGGACCTAATGAAACTTCAAAGCTTTCGCACAGCAAAGGAAACCATAAACAAGACCAAAAGACAACCCTCAGAATGGGAGAAAGTATTTGCAAATGAAGCAACTGACAAAGGATTAATCTCCAAAATTTACAAACAGCTCATGCAGCTCAATAACAAAAAACAAACAACCCAGTCCAAATATAAGCAGAAGACCTAAATAGACATTTCTCCAAAGAAGATATACAGATTGCCAACAAACACATGAAAGAATGCTCAACATCATTAATCATTAGAGAAATGCAAATCAGAACTACAATGATATATCATCTCACACCAGTCAGATTGGCCATCATCAAATAATCTAGAAACAATAAATGTTGGAGAGGGTGTGGAGAAAAGTGAACACTCTTGCATGTTGGTGGGAATGTAAATTGATACAACCACTATGGGGAATAGTATGGAGGTTCCTTAAAGAACTACAAATAAAACTACCATATGACCCATCAATACCACTGCTGGACATATACCCTGAGAAAACCATAATGCAAAAAAGTCATGTACCAAAATGTTCATTGCAGCTCTATTTAGAATAGCCAGGAGATGGAAGCAACCTAAGTGTCCATCATCTGATGAATGGACAAAGAAGATGTGGCACATATATACAGTTGAATATTACTCAGCCATTTAAAGAAACGAAATTGAGTTATTTTTAGTGAGGTGGATGGACCTAGAATCTGTCATACAGAGTGAAGTAAGTCAGAAAGAGAAAGACAAATACCGTACGCTAACACATATGTATGGAATTTAAGAAAAAAAGATGTCGAGGTTCCCTGGTGGCACAGTGGTTGAGAGTCCGCCTGCCGATGCAGGGGACACGGGTTCGTGCCCTGGTCTGGGAAGATCCCACATGCCGTGGAGCAGCTGGACCCGTGAGCCATGGCCACTGAGCCTGTGCGTCTGGAGCCTGTGCTCCGCAATGGGAGAGACCACAACAGTGAGAGGCCCGCGTACCGCAAAAAAAAAGAAAAAAAGAAAAAAAGATGTCATGAAGAACCTAGGGTTAATACGGAAATAAAGACACAGACCTACTAAGGAATGGACTTGAAGATATGGGGAGGGGGATGGGTAAGCTGTGACACAGTGAGAGATTGTCATGGACATATATACACTACCAAAAGTAAAATAGATAGCTAGTGGGAAGCAGCCGCATAGCACAGGGAGATCAGCTTGGTGCTTTGTGACCACCTAGAGGGTGGGAGGGCGGGAGACGCAAGAGGGAAGTGATATGGGAACATATGTATATGCATAACTGATTCACTTTGTTAAAAAGCAGAAATTAACACACCATTGTAAAGCAATTATACTGCAATAAAGATGTTAAAAAATGTAAAATAGTAGATATAATGCAAATTGGCAAAAATAATCAATGTTTCTAAATAATGGGTTTTTTTTTGTTTATGTGAAGACTACAGAGTTTCATTAGCTAAGCCAATAGAAATGTTAATGAGTTAATTACTCTTTAAGGAATGGAATTGTTCAATAAGTTGATCATTATTTTACAGTGCAAAATAATGATTTTTAAATCTCTTCCACAGCTTTAAAAAGACTAAAAATTTTGTTGGGAGGGAGATGCAAGAGGGAGGAGATATGGGGATATATGTATATGTATAACTGATTCACTTTGTTATAAAGCAGAAACTAACACACCACTGTAAAGTAATTATACTCCAATAAAGATGTTAAAAAAAGACTAATAAATGACGTCTCTGTTAATATTAACTTATAAACAGATTTTTCTCTCAACAATGCCACCCCCATATTTTTCTTTTACTCTGCTCTGAGGTTGATTATAAACAAATATATGTTTATAATAAGTCATATTAAAAGGTGCAAGGATGATTACCTACAATGGACATTAAAGGCATCATATTTAGGGGAGAATATCAACACTAATTGAAGCAAAATACTGGTTGTGTGAGTTCTGTTAGTATTCACCCATGGATCCAAAACTAAAAAGAACTTCAAATGAAGGTAGCCCAATCAAACTAGAAATTAGAGTAAAGCTATTATGACTATGTAAATATAATGAATAAACTCTTCTTGAAACCTAAAGATTCTATGCAAACAACCTTTAAGATAGAACATTCAAATGCATATAAAAGAAAAATAGGGAAATAACAATGGTAAATGGAGAAAGTAGAAGGAAAATATGTGCAAAGAAAAGCTGAAAACCCATGACAAATATCCTTTCTTATAATTTTCTGCGTGATCTGCATCACACTTACCTTCTACTCAAGCAGCAGGATGAGCCGACCTGCCCTTCAGTCTAATAATACAGTCAGCCCTCTGTATCCATGGGTTCTACATCCAAGGATTTAGCCAACTGCTGATTGAAAATATATATTTTAAAAATCCATAAAGTTCCAGAAAACAAACCTTGAATTTGCTGCTGGCCAGCAACTATTTACATAGTGTTTACATTGTATTAGGTATTATAAGTAACCTGGAGATGATTTCAAGTATATGGAGGGTGAATTTAGGTTATATGCAAATACTACAACATTTCTTATAAGTCACTTGAGCATCCAACGATTATTGTATTCAAGGGGGGTCCTGGAACTAAACCTCTATTGATACCAAGTGACGACTGTACCTGAAATGTGAACCCAGAGTGTGGATAGGAGCTCTTAACAGGGTTTCTATATGACTTTGAGTCTAGCATTATTTGGGACACAGAGTCATTTTTCAACTTTATTTATTTTACCCTTGACTTTCTCTGAATTAAATAATAGTAAAGTCAAGTCATAGATGACCAGTCAATTGATGTTTCACTGAACAAGACTGTAGGGGGTGGTCATTAATGTTTTCCATACAACATGAGAGAGATTAATTAAAATATGTTTTTTTGTTGTTGTTTTTTTTGTGTGTGTGGTACGTGGGCCTCTCACTGTTGTGGCCTCTCCCGTTGTGGGGCACAGGCTCTGGACGTGAAGGCTCAGCAGCCATGGCTCACGGGCCCAGCTGCTCCACGGCATGTGGGATCTTCCTGGACCGGGGCACAAACCCGCATCCCCTGCATCGGCAGGTGGACTCTCAACCACTGCACCACCAGGGAAGCCCTAAAATATGTTTTTTAAAGTAATATGTGGGAAGAAGAAACGATTCTCTTTTTCTTTCCAGAAATGGTACAATATTATCTTGCTTCTCAAAAACAATGAGATATTTTATTTTCTGACTATTAGGTTTTTTGATTTAATGAAGTGCTCATTGTCTTATTTAAATACACATTTTAAAAAGAAGGCATTTAGTAACATAAATATACTCAGAAAGAAAGAATTTAGTTGAAAAAAATATTTTTAGTCTTCTGCAACACTTAAATACCTTCGCTAAATTGAAGTAAAACAACAGTGTTTAAAAAAATATATACAGATCTGATAGTGCTTATTTCATGTTTGCTGCAAATAGACTTTGAAAGAGATGCTATTGTAATCAGTGTTTTTTAAAGTATTCATGTTGTGATTAAATTAAATACAAATCCAAATTCATCCAAAATTCCCAGTAAATAGGATCTGAGTTTATTATATAAAATCAACTATCATATACATGGTGTAATATCTCCATAAAGTTATTTATCACCACTCAGCAATAACTCACCTTGTTCCACATAACTACTAAGTAACAATCACATTGCTATCTGTCATTGGTGAATACATTGACATGGACATTCAGCTAAACATCCTTCTAACAGAAATACCATTCAATGAGACAAATACTATTGGGTTTCACATTGTTTTTGTTTACTTTCTATAGTTCATCTTATTGAGAATAGTTTACAACATGCCTTTTTCAAATATTATTTACATGCCTATCTAGAAGGTAGAATCATGGAATAAGGAGGGTAAAATGGTTGATACTGATAGCTATGTTTTTCTTTCTTAAAAAGCCTGTTTTTGCTCCTTTTTACATGAAACCCAGAGAGAATAATCTCATGTTTCAAGAGGTGTTAAGCTATGTCATTAGTGGAAATATTGTTCTAATACAGAGCTTTCAAAAATTAGCCTAATTTCACAAAAAGTGGTATTTCATAGAAAATGACATATTCCATGATTGGCATCAATACTTATGTTCTCATATTGCAGAATAAGAGTTTCATTCATTCATTCATTTAACCAAAACATATGGAATGCCTACTATGTGTGAGGCACTGGGCTAAGCACTAGGAATACAGTAGTGAGGAATTCATGGTCCTTGCCTTTGCTTTTTAAAGCAAGAAAGATATTAAAGAATTAATTATACTAATGACAATTGTTGTGGGTATTATGAATGAAAGGTGCAGAATGCTAACAGGGCATTATGAGAGGGGATATGACCTAGATTGAAAGAGGGTTCAAAGGCTTTTTTAAAGAAATGAAATTTAAATTGATATCTGAAAGGTAAATAGTAGAATGAATTGGTTAGTTAATGGATGGGGTGAAGTGTTCCAGAAAAAGAGAACACACTAGAATGAATTGAGTTGAGATGCAGCATAGTGGAACTACAAGAAGAACCTCATGGTTTGGATAGAATCAGATGACTGTGAGTAAGAGTGTTAGAGATGATGATCGAGTGATTTTAAGAGCCAGATCCCATAGATCTTTATAGGCCTAGATATATAAGGTAAAGTTATTCGATATATAGGAAATACAATTCCTATATATGAAAATAGAAGGCATTAAAGAGTTATAAATTTTAAGAAGAGAAAGAACACAACCAGATTTGTGTTTTAAAAGTTACTGTGGAGTTGGTAGGTGTAAAAGATGGCAGACTAGGAGGTTCCAGGCCTTCATTTCCTCATGGAAACATTTAAAAAAAAAAAAAAAAGAGACTAGCTAAAAATAACTTTATAGGAGCTATGGAAAATGGTGGTCTATGGCACCCAAATAAACACTCAGTAACGAAAAAGCCACATTGAAAATAGTAGAAAACTTCACGGTGTTTTTATTTACCTTTGCCCCCCCCCCATGTCCCCAGCATGGCAGAGTGTGGTCTCAGGGAAATGACACTCCAGTTTCCAGTTCCCTGCATTGAATCAGGGAGAGTACGGTGGACTTTATTCATGACATTCTTACTTGTCTGGGAGGCTTCCTGATGGATTGGACTCTATTTTACAGGACTCAGAACTCAGACAAGGAAAGGCCTCAAAGCTTGAATCTCAAGCTAGAAAGAGCCACAGGAAGCAGCAGCCATTGCTCATGAGAGTTGTAGGGAGATGATAGATCTACAGACATCTGGACCTCTTGCTGTGTCCTCACTTGGTGAAACGGGCAAAGGGTCTTTCTCAGGTCTCTTTTATAAGGGCATTAATTTTATTCCTGAGGGATCCACCCCAATGACCTAATCATATCCCAAAGGCCCCATCTCCTAATACCATCAGATTGGGCATTAGAACTTCAACATATAAATTTGGGGGAACAAAAACATTCAGACCATAGCAACTTCCATACGCCACTTTCAACAGTTGTTAAAACATAAGAATAGGTCCATAAGGAAGCAGAGAACTTGGACAGTATAGATCATTTTTATCTAACAGACATATACAGAACACTCCGCCTAACAACAGCATAATATATATTTTTGGTAAATGCACAGCACATAAAACATTGCCCAGGGTAGATCATATGTTAGGCCACAAAAAAGTCTTGATAAATTTTAAAAGATTGAAATCATACCGAGTATCTTTTCTGATCACAGTAGAATGAATCTACTAATCAGTAGCAGAAAGAAAACAGGAAAATTCACAAACATGAAACTAAAACATCACATACACCCAGTAAGTCAAAGAAGACATTACAAGGGAAATTAGAATATATCTTGAGACAAATTACAATGAAAACATAAAATAGCAAAATTTATGAGAGAGTGAAAAAATGGTTACAAGGAAATTTATTGTCCAAGGAAATATCTCTGTTTACAGATGACATAATCTTTTATATAGAAACCCCTAAAGATTCTACAAATAAAACTATTAGAACTAACAAAGGAATTCAGCAAAGTTGCAGGATACAAAATCAAAGGTAAAAATCAGCTGTGTTTCTATGTACTAACAATGAATATTCTGAAAAGGTAATTAAGAAAGCAATTCTATTTACAATAGCATAAAAAGGAATAGAATGCTTAAGAATAAACTTAAGGAGGCAAAACACTTGAAAACTAAAAACTAGAAATGCTGCTGAAAAATATTAAACAAGAGAAGTAAATGGAAAGACATCTCATATTCATGGATTGGAAAACTTGGGAAGATTTCAATACCACTCACAGCAATCTACAGATTCAGTACAATACCTATCAAAATCCCAATAATGTTATCAGAAGAAATAGAAAATTTTATCCTAAGATTCATATGGAATCTCAAGAGATCCTCCAAACAAAAATAATCTTGAAAACAAAAGCAAGATTGGAGCTCTCACACTTCTGATTTCAAATTTTTCTACAAACATACAGTAATCAAAACAGCGTAGTACTGATGTAGAGACATATACACCAATGGAATAGAATATCAGTCTCAGAAATAATCCCCCGACATATGTGTTCATATGATTTTCTTTAATTTTTTTAAGTTAATAAATGTCTATTGAGCTTTTACTACATTCTTTTTTTTTTTTTTTTTTTTTTACTGGAGTATAGTTGCTTTACACTGTCCTATTAGTTTCTGGCATACAACAAAGTGAATCAGCCACACATATACATATATCCCATCTTCCTTGGATTTCCTTCCCATGTAGGTCACCACAGAGCATAGAGTAGAGTTCCCTGTTCTATACAGTCTGTTCTCATTAGTTATCTATTTTATACATAGTGCATATATGTCAATCTCCCAATCCATCCCACCCTCATCCCCCACTTGGTATCCATACATTTGTTCTCTACATTTGGGTCTCTATTTCTGCTTTGAAAATAAGATCATCTATACAATTTTTCTAGATTTCACATATATGCATTAATATGTGATATTTGTTTTTCTCTTTCTGACACACTTCACTCTGTATGACAGTCTCTAGGTCCATCCACGTCTTTACAAAAGACCCAGTTTCATTCCTTTTTATGGCTGGGTAATATTCCATTGTATATGGGAACCACATCTTCTTTATCCTTTCCTCTGTTGATGGACATTTAGGTAGCTTTCATGTCCTGGTTATTGTAAATAGTGCTGCAATGAACATTGTGGTGCATGTATCTTTTTAAATTATGGTTTACTCCAGGTATATGCCAGGGAGTGGGATTGTTGGGTCATATGGTAGTTCTATTTTTAGTTTATTAAGTAATCTCCATACTGTTCTCCATAATGGCTGTATCAATTTACATTCCCATCAACAGAATAAGAGAGTTCCCTTTTCTCCACACCCTCTCCAGGATTTACTGTTTGTAGATTTTTGGTTGATGGCCATTCTGACAAGTGTGAGGTGATACCTTATTGTAGTTTTGACTTGCATTTCTCTAATAATTAGTGATGTTGAGTATCTTTTCATGTGTTTGTTGGCTATCTGTATGTCTTCTTTGGATAAATGTCTATTTAGGTCTTCCACCCATTTTTTGATTGGGTTGTTGTTGTTTTTTTGTTATTGAGCAGCATGAGCTGTTTGTATGTTTTGGAGATTAATCCCTTGTCAGTTCCTTCATTTGAAAATATTTTCTCCCATTCTGAGAGGTGTTTTTTGTCTTATTTATGGTTTCCTTTGCTGTGGAAAAGCTTTTAAGTTTCAATAGGTCCCATTTCTTTATTTTTGTTTTTATTTTCCTTACTCTAGTAGGTGGGTCCAAAAAGATCTTGCTCCGGCCCTGGGGGAAGATGGGGGAAGAGGAAGATGCGGAGATCACCTTCCTCCCCACAGATACAACAGAAATTCATCTACACATGGAACAACACCTACAGAACACCTACTGAACACTGGCAGAAGACCTCAGACCCGTCAAAAGGCAAGAAACTCCCCACGTACCTGGGTAGGGCAAAAGAAAAAAGAATAAAAAGAGGCAAAAGGATAGGGACGGGACCTGCATCAGTGGGAGGGAGCTGTGAAGGAGGAAAGGTTTCCACACACTAGGAAGCCCTTTCGAGGACAGAGACTGTGGGTGGTGGAGGGGGAAAGCTTCGGAGTAGTGGAGGAGAGCACAGCAACAGGGGTGCGGAGGGCAAAGTGCAGAGATTCCCACACAGAGGATTGGTGCCGACCGGCACTCACCAGCCCGAGAGGCTTGTCTGCTTGGCCGCCGGGGTGGGCGGAGCTGGGAGCTGAGGCTCGGGTTTTGGGTTTCGGTCAGAGCACAGGGAGAGGACTAGGGTTGTCCACGTGAACACAACCTGAAGGGGTTAGTGCACCACGGCTGGCTGGGAGGGAGACCGGGAAAAAGTCTGGACCTGCTGAAGAAGCAAGAGACTTTTTCTTCTCTCTTTGTTTCCTGGTGCATGAGGAGAGGTGATTAAGAGCACAACTTAAAGGAGCTCCAGAGTTGGGCATGAGCCGCAGCTAAAAGCGTGGACCCCAGAGACAGGCGTGGGACACTGGGGCTGCTGCTGCTGCCGCCAAGAAGCCTGAGTGAGAGCGCAGGTCACTGTACACACACACTTTCTGGGGAGCCTGTGTAGCCCGACATTGCCGGGGTCCCAGAATCCAGGGACGGCTTCCCTGGGAGAGGATATGGTGCGCCTCGGGCTGGTGCAATGTCACGCCAGCCTCTGCTGCTGCAGGCTAACCCCGCACTCTGTACCCCTCACTCCCCCCGGCCTGAGTGAGCCAGAGTCCCCGAAGCAGCTGTTCCTTTAACACCGTCCTGTCTGAGTGAAGAACAGACACCCTCCAGCAACCTACATGCAGAGGTGGGGCCGAGTCCAAAGCTGAGACCCAGTAGCTGTGAGAATAAATAAGAGAAAGGGAAATGTCTCCCAGCAGTCTCAGAAGCAACAGATTAAAGCTCCACAATCAACTTGATGTACCCTGCATCTGTGGAATACATGAATAGACAACAAATCATCCCCAATTGAGGAGTTGGACTGTGAGAACAAGATTTATGATTTTTCCCCTTTGCCTCTTTTTACAACAAATTATCCCAAATTGAGGAGGTGGACTTTGAGACCAAGATTTATGATTTTTTTCCCGTTTTGCACTTTTTGTGAATGTGTATGTGTATGATTCTGTGTGAGATGTTGTCTGTATAGCTTTGCTTCCACCATTTGTCCCAGGGTTCTATCAGTCCATTAAAAATTTTTTTTAATAATTATTTTTTATTTTAATAAGCTATTATATTTTATCATACTTTATTCTATTTTGCTTTATCTTCTCTCTTTCTCTTTTTCCTACATTCCCTCCTTCCTCCCTCCCTCCCTCCCTCCTTTCTTTCTTTCTTTCTTTCTTTTTTTCTACGTCTACTAATTCTTCCTTTCTAATTTTTTCTCCCTTTCATTCTGAGCCAGGTGGATGAAAGGCTCTTGGTGCTGAAGCCAGGAGTCAGTGCTGTGCCTCTGAGGTGGGAGAGCCAACTTCAAGACACTGGTCAACAAGAGACCTCTCAGGTCCATATAGTATCAAATGGCAAAAGTCTCCCAGAGATCTCCATCTCAACACCAGCACCAAGCTTCACTCAACGACCAGCAAGCTACAGTGGTGGACACCTTACATGAAGCAACTAGCAAAACAGGAACACAACACCACCCAGTAACAAAGAGTCTGCCTAAAAATATAATAAGACCACAGACACCCCAACACACACCACCAGACGTGGACCTATCCACCAGAAAGACAAGATCGAATCTCATCCAGCAGAACACAGGCACCAGTCCCCTCCAACAGGAAGACTACACAACCCACTGAAACAAACTTAGACACTGGGGACAGACACCAAAACCAATGGGAACTACGAACCTGCAGCCTGCAAAAAGCAAACCCCAAACACAGTAAAATAAGCAAAATGAGAAGACAGAAAAACACACAGCAGGTGAAGGAGCAAGATAAAAACATACCAGACCTAAGAAATGAAGAGGAAATAGGCAGTCTACCTGAAAAAGAACTCAGAATAATGATAGTAAAGATGATCCAAAATCTTGGAAATAGAACAGACAAAATGCAAGAAACATTTAACAAGGACCTAGAAGAACGAAAGATGAATCAAGAAACCATTAGAAAAAAATAAATGAAATTAAAAATATTGTAGATGGGATCAATAGCAGAATAACTGAGGAAAAAGAATGGATAAGTGACGTGGAAATAACTGCCACAGAGCAGAATAAAGAAAAAGGAATGAAAAGAACTGAGGACAGTCTCAGAGACTTCTGGGACAACATTAAACACACCAACATTCGAATTATAGGGGTTCCAGAAAAAGAAGAGAAAAAGAAAGGGACTGAGTAAATATGTGGAGAGATTATAGTTAAAAACTTCCCTAATATGGGAAAGGAAATAGTTAATCAAGTCCAGGAGGCACAGAGAGTCCCATACAGAGTAAATCCAAGGAGAAATATGCCAAGACACATATTAATCAAACTGTCAAAAATTAAACACAAAGAAAACATATTAAAAGCAGCAAGGCAAAAACAACAAATAACACACAAGGGAATCCCTATCAGGTAAACAGCTGATCTTTCAGCAGAAGTTCTACAAGCCAGAAGGGAGTGGCAGGACATATTTAAAGTGATGAAGGAGAAAAACCTGCAACCAAGATTACTCTACCCAGCAAGGATCTCATTCAGATTTGATGGAGAAATTAAAATGTTTACAGACAAGCAAAAGCTGAGAGAGTTCAGCACCACCAAACCAGCTTTACAACAAATGCTAAAGGAAGTTCTCTAGGCAAGAAACACAACAGAAGGAAAATACTTACAATAAGAAACCAAAAACAATTAAGAAAATGGGAATAGGAACATACATATCAATAATTACCTTAAATGTAAATGGACTAAATGCTCCCACCAAAAGACACAGATTGGCTGAATGGATACAAAAACAAGACCCATATATATGCTGTCTACAAGAGACCCACTTGGGACCTACAGACGCATACAGATTGAAAGTAAGGGGATGGAAAAAGATATTCCATGCAAATGGAAATCAAAAGAAAGCTGGAGTAGCAATTATCATATCAGACAAAATAGACTTTAAAATAAAGACTATTAGAAGAGACAAAGAAGGACACTACATAATGATCAAGGGAGCAAGCCAAGAAGAAGATAAAACAATTGTAAATATTTATGCACCCAACATAGGAGCACCTCAATAAATAAGGCAAATACTAACAGCCATAAAAGGGGAAATCGACAGTAACACACTCATAGTAGGGGACTTCAACACCTCACTTTCACCAATGGACAGATCATCCAAAATGAAAATAAATAAGGAAACAAAAGCTTTAAATGATACATTAAACAAGATGGACTCAATTGATATTTACAGGACATTCCATCCAAAAACAACAGAATAAACATTTTAATCAAGTGCTCATGGAACATTCTCCAGGAAACATCATATCTTGGGTCACAAATCAAGCCTTGGTAAATTTAAGAAAATTGAAATTGTATCAAGTATCTTTTCCAACCACAATGCTATGAGACTAGATATCAATTACAGGAAAATATTGGTGAAAAATAGAAACACATGGAGGCGGAAATATACACTACTTAATAACGAAGTGATCACTGAAGAAATCAAAGAGGAAATTAAAAGTACCTAGAAACAAATGAAAATGGAGACACGATGACCCAAAATCTATGGGATGCAGCAAAAGCAGTTCTAAGGGGGAAGTTTATAGCAATACAATCCCACCTGAAGAAACATAAAACATCTTGAGTACAAAACCTGACCCTGAACCTAAAGCAATTAGAGAGAGAAGAACAAAAAACCCCCAAAGTTAGCAGAAGGAAAGAAATCATAAAGATCAGATCAGAAATAAATGAAAAAGAAATGAAGGAAACGATAGCAAAGATCAATAAAACTAAAAGCTGGTTCTTTGAGAAGATAAACAAAACTGATAAACCATTAACCAGACTCATCAAGAAAAAAAAAAAAAGGAGAAGACTCAAATCAATAGAATTACAAATGAAAAAGGAGAAGTAACAACTGACACTGCAGAAATACAAAAGATCATGAGAGATTACTATAAGCAACTCTATGCCAATAAAATGGACAACCTGGAAGAAATGGACAAATTCTTAGAAATGCTCAACCTGCCAAGACTGAATCAGGAAGAAATAGAAAATATGAACAGACCAATCACAAGCACTGAAATTGAAACTGTCATTAAAAATCTTCCAACAAACAAAAGCCCAGGACCAGATGGCTTCACAGGCGAATTCTATCAAACATTTAGAGAAGAGCTAACACCTATCCTTCTTAAACTCTTCCAAAGTATAACAGAGAGAGGAACACTCCCAAACTAATTCTAGGAGCCCACCATCACCTTGATACCAAAAGCAGACAAGGATGTCAGAAAGAAAGAAAACTACAGGCCAATGTCACTGATGAACATACATACAAAATCCTCAACAAAATACTAGCAAACAAAATCTAACAGCACGTTAAAAGGATCATACATGATAATCAAGTGGGGTTTATTCCAGGAATGCAAGGATTCTTCAATACAAGCAAATCAATCAATGTGATACACCATATTAACAAATTAAAGGAGAAAAACCCTATAATCGTCTCAATAGATGCAGAGAAAGTTTTTGACAAAATTCAACACTGATTTATTATAAAAACCCTGCAGAAAGTAGGCATAGAGGGAACTTTCCTCAACATAATAAAGGCCATATATGACAAACCCACCGCCAACATTGTCCTCAATGGTGAAAAACTGAAACCATTTCCACTAACATCAGGAACAAGTAAAGGTGGCCCACTCTCACCACTCTTATTCACCATAGTTTTGGAAGTTTTAGCCACAGCAATCAGAGAAGAAAAGGTAATAAAAGGAATCCAATTTGGAAAAGAAGAAGTAAAGCTGACACTGTTTGCAGATGACATGATACTATACATAGAGAATCCTAAAGTTGCTACCAGAAAAGTACTAGAGCTAATCAATGAATTTGGTAACATAGCAGGATACAAAAGTAATGCACTGAAATCTCTGGCATTCCTGTACACTAATGATGAAATATCTGAAAGTGAAATCAAGGAAACACTCCCATTTACCATTGCAACAGAAAGAATATAATACCTAGGAATAAACCTACATAAGGAGACAAAAGACCTCTATGCAGAAAATTATAAGATACTGATGAAAGAAGTTAAGGATGATACAAATAGATGGAGAGATATACCACGTTCCTGGATTGGAAGAATCAATATTGTGAAAATGACTCTACTACCCAAAGCAATCTACAGATTCAATGCAATCCCTATCAAACTACCACTGGCATTTTTCACAGAACTAGAACAAAAAATTTCAAAATTTGTTTGGAAAAACAAAAGACCCCAAATAACCAAAGAAATCTTGAGAACAAAAAATGGAGCTGGTGGAATGCGGCTCCCTGACTTCAGACTATACTACAAAGCTACAGTAATGAAGATAGTGTCGTACTGGCACAAAAACTGAAAGATCAGTGGAACAGGATTGAAAGCCCAGAGATAAACCCACGCACATATGGTCAACTTATCTTTGATAAAGGAGGCAGGAATGTACAGTGGAGAAAGGACAGCCTCTTCAATAAGTGGTGTTTGGAAAACTGGATGGCGACATGTAAAAGTATGAGATTAGATCACTCCCTAACACAATACATAAAAATATGTTCAAAATGGATTAAAGTTCTAAATATAAGGCCAGAAACTATCAAACTCTTAGAGGAAAACATAGACAGAACACTCTATGACATAAATCACTGCAAGATCCTTTCTGACCCACATCCTAGAGAAATGGAAATAAAAACAAAAATAAACAAATGGGGTCTAATGAACCTTCAAAACTTTTGCACAGCAAAGGAAACCATAAACAAGATCAAAAGACAACCCTCAGAATGGGAGAAAATATTTGCAAATGAAGCAACTGACAAAGGATTAATCTCCAAACTTTATAAGTAGCTCATGCAGCTCAATAGCAAAAAAACAATCTACCCAATCCAAAAATGGGCAGAAGACCTAAATAGATATTTCTCCAAAGAAGATATACAGACTTCCAACAAACACATGAAAGAATGTTCAACATCATTAATCATTAGAGAAATGTAAATCAGAAGTACAATGTGATATCATCTCACACCAGTCAGAATGGCCATCATCAAAAAATCTAGAAACAATAAATGCTGGAGAGGGTGTGGAGAAAAGGGAACACTCTTGCACTGCTGGTGGGAATGTGAATTGGTACAGCCACTATGGAGAACAGTATGGAGATTCCTTAAAATACTACAAATAGAACTACCGTATGACCCAATAATCCCACTACTGAGCATATACTCTGAGAAAACCATAATTCAAAAAGAGTCATGCACTAAAATGTTCATTGCAGCTCTATTTACAATAGCCAGGACATGGAAGCAGCCTAAGTGTCCATCAACAGATGAATGGATAAAGAAGATGTGGCACATATATACAATGGAATATTACTCAGCCATAAAAAGAAATGAAATTGAGGTATTTGTAATGAGTTGGATAGACCTAGAGTCTGTCATACAGAGTGAAGTAAATCAGAAAGAGAAAGACAAATACCGTATGCTAACACATATATATGGAATTTAAGAAAAAAAAAATGTCATGAAGAACCTAGGGGTAAAACAGGAATAAAGACATAGACCTACTTGAGAATGGACTTGAGGATATGGGGAGGGGGAAGGGTAAGCTGTGAGAAAGTGAGAGAGCGGCATGGACATATATACAGTACTAAACATAAGGTAGATAGCTAGTGGGAAGCAGCCACATAGCACAGGGAGGTCAGCTCGGTGCTTTGTGACCACCTGGAGGAGTGGGATAGGGAGGGTGTGAGGGCGGAAGATGCAAGAGGGAAGGGATATGGGAACAGATGTATATGTATTACTGATTCACTTTGTTATAAAGCAGAAACTAATAAAAAATGGCATGTGTATGGCTGCAATCTAAATAAATATGAGTTAAGCAGCCAAAAACAAAACAAAAATAAAAAAAAATAACAAAAAGAGCTTGCTGCAATTTATGTCAAAGAGTGTTCTGCCTATGTTTTCCTCTAAGAGCTTGATGGCCTTACATTTAGGTCTTTAATCCATTTTGAGTTTATTTTTGTGTATGATGTTAGGGAGTATTCTAATTTCATTCTTTTACTTGTAGCTGTCCAGCTTTCCCTGCACCACTTATTGAAGAGACTGTTTTTTTTTTATAACAAATTTAATCAGTTATACATATACATATGTTTCCATATCCCCTCCCTTTTGCGTCTCCCTCCCACCCTCCCTATCCCACCCCTCCAGGTGGTCACAAAGCACCGAGCTGATCTCCCTGTGCTATGTGGCTGCTTCCCACTAGCTATCTACCTTACGGTTGGTGAAGAGACTGTTTTTTAAAAAAATACCTAGAAGAAAATGACAGCAAAAACACAGTGACCCAAAATCTATGAATGCAGCAAAAAGTTATAAGAGGGAAGTATACAGCAATACAATCCTTCCTCAAGAAACAAGAAATATCTCAAATAAATCCTAACCTTACACCTAAAGCAACTAGAGAAAGAAGAAGAAACAAACCCAAAATTAGTAGAAGGAAAGAAATCATAAAGATCAGAGCAGAAATAAATGAAGTAGTCATGAGGAAAACAACATTAAAGATCAGTGAAACTCAAAGCTGGTTCCTTGAGACGATGAACAAAATTGATGAACCTTTAACCAGACTCATCAAAAAAAATGGGAGAGGACTCAAATAAATAAAATTAGAAATGAAAGAGGAGAAGTAAAACCTGACATAGCAGAAATACAAAGGATCATAAGAGACTACTACAAGCAACTATATGCCAATAAAATGGACAACCTGAAAGAAATGGACAAATTCTTAGAAAAGTACAACGTTCCGAGACTGAACCAAATGATTTTCAACAAAGGTTTCAAGGCCATTCAAAAGGTAATGGACAGTCCTTTCAAAAAATTGTGTTGGGAAAATTAGCTATTCATTGAAAAAGATGTAGTAGCACTCCTATTTTACAAAAAAAAAAATTAACTCAAAATAGAGAAAAGGCTTAAATATATAGAGCTAAAACTATAAAACTCTTAGAATAAAAAAATAAGGAATAAACTTTATAACATTGGATTTGACAATGATTCTTGTATGTAACACCAAAGTATAGGCAAAAGTGAAAAAAATAAATACATAGGACTTCATGAAAATTAGAAAGATTTGTGCATCAAAGGACACTATTAACAGAGTGCAAAGTTCACCCATGAAGTGGAGGAAAGGTATGTGCAAATTGTACATCCAATAATGGCTTACTTTCCAGAATATACAAAGAATATCCACTTCTCAAGTACAACAACAAAAGTACAACCGAATTTAAAAATGGGTAAAAAATGTGAATAGACATTTCCAGAAAGAAAATATACAAATAGCTAATAAGCACATGACAAGATGCTCAAAGTCACTAATCATTAAGGAAATGCAAAGTAAAACCACAGTGAGAAACCACTTCCACACCTATTAGGATAATTATCAAAGGAAAAAAAAGTTTAAAAGAAAATAATTATTGGTGATTATGGGGGGAAACTGAAAGCCTTCTGCATTTTTAATGAGAATTTAAAATGGGGTGCTCTCTGTTGAAGCAGTATGCAGTTCCTTGAAAATTAAGTGTAGTATTACCATTGTACACCAATGTTCAAAGCAGTATTATTCACAATAACAAAAACATGTAAGCAATTCAAATGTCCATCTGTGAATAAAAAAATGAACAAAATGTGATATATGCGTACATTGGGATAATTTTCAACCTAAAAAAGGAATGAAATTTTGACACTTGCTACAACATGGATAAATCTTTAAGAAATTATGCTAAGTGAATTAAGCCAGACACGAAGGACTGTATGTTGTATGATTATATGATTCCATTTATATGATCTACCTAGAATAGGCACTTCACAGAGGCACAAAGTGGAATGGTGGCTGTCATGGGCTGTGGGTTATAGGTATAGAGTTTCAGTTTGTGGAAAATGAAAAAATTCTGGCAATGGATGGTGGTGATATTTGCACAAGGTGAATGCACTTAAAGCCAATAAATTGTATACTTAAAAGTAGTTAAAGTGATAATTTTTTATATAATGTAAATTTCACCACAGTAAAAGAAGCTCAAAAATTTACTGTGGCTGCAAACATGGAAAATGGATTTGAAGAGAGCAAAAGCGATATTAAGAAACAAGTTATAAGTCTGTTTACTGTAGTCTCATGAACTTGTAGTTTGTACTAGGGGCTACTACAACGCCTATTTCTGTAGAAAGTTTGCCCAAAATTAGTATCTAGAACCACTAGAAACATTAGACCTGGTACAGAGGAAGGTTACCAAGGGAATTAGCTTCATTGCAAAATGCATAAAAGTTTACAAGAGAATGAAGATCAATGACCATTTTAAGAGGAATAAAACTGGATTTGTAACTCAAAGCAAAGACCCCTTAGAATGAATGTCTGTTTATCAAAAAAAGGAGGAATAATTTATTGATGAAGGACAGCAAGTCAAGGAAATTGATTGTGCCTCACAAAGGGACACCTACCCTTGTGACATGTATCAGGCATTTTTAGTTCAATGTGCAGTAAGTCCAGTCAACATTTCTTAAGTAGGGAAGAGAGAAAAGGGGACTGATTATAGGATTTTGCACACTCTGGACAGCAGCATTTTGATTCTATTTCCTTGTCCTGTTATCTTTACATGTCTAGAGGAATTCTTTATATATCACAATAACTAGAAGTGTTCGTCAATACATAGAAGCCCCACATTTGTGTAATAAGAACAGTTGTAAAAGTGAATGTTATGAATACACATATACAACAAGCTATACAGGATAAAGGGTATATAAGTGGGTTCTGATATATGAATAACTCTGGTGATAGTCCTTACCAGAGTTAAAAAGGGTAAGAGTCTGGCTCTGGTCAGCTTGAAATCTTCTTCTGTTTGTCATGAATATTCTTGGCCCCTTGCGCTTTGTTTGCATTGAGATTTTCCACATCTTGCTACATAGACAACCCTTATTAAGTCTTAGTCTCGGTTTATGCACTTTCTTGAAATGCATTCTTGAGGATTTAGTCTTCCTTTGTGAATTCTGAGATTGAGTATGTAATACTACAGCTCCTTCTAACCCACAGTCTATTTTTGCTCTCTCTGCAGGGATCAGCTTTCTACTGCTCTGGCAGCTGCATTCTCTCTTCACACTGTGAAGACAGAAACAGTTTTAACTACCCCACCCTTTTATGAGAAGAGTATTATCCTGCTAGGAATTCAAACTGAAATACAACATCCTCTCACCTCACAAAAAAACACACTGAAACCATGCACACACATTTGCACGCTGCCTTGACACCTTCTATTTAATGCCATTCTCTAGGCATATAAGCTATGGATCTTAACATTTAATAACCTTATGACCAATGGCATGGATTTGGACATGTCTGATATAATAACAATGCTAGGGCATATATAGCCATGTACTTTGAGCTTCAATTTAGTTCTTTAAACATGGGAGAAAAAAGATGGCCATTTTTCCTTAGGTAATAGGGCCAGGGAGAGGCATCATCTCAAACTGGTAAATATTTAGTAGCGGGTTAGCCCTAATTCTAATAGTCAAACAAATGAAAGCGTATGTGCCTAGAAAGAAAAAATACTCAAGTCTAAGTAAACAGTATTTAAGCCTCCTGGATGTCAGAGACAGGCCAAATATAGCTAAATTTTAGTAGAAGTTATTCAAATTAAGAAGTACATTTGCACTGAAGCTCCTAAGAGCCATGGAAAGAAATTAATCTGGAAGAATTAGTAGACAAGAAAATCCAAGGACAATATAAAGCAAAATCTTTGAAGGCAGACTGTTTTATCAATAACTAGATGTGTGCTCTTTGCCAAGTCAGTTATCCTCCCTATGCCTTCTTCATCTGTGAAAGAGGGAAAAAATAGTACCATCTTCATTATGCTATTATGAGGACATGTAATATATTAATACACATAAGGCACATATAGAAGTATTGAGCTACTAGTAAGTAGCCAATAAATATTGAAAGTTAGAGTTGCCATTATTATAATCATCAATATCAGAATCATGAGTGTACTCCAAAAACCGTAATGACGGTTGGTCTGCACTACCAAAAATTATATATTATAAAGTAACAATAAGTAAAATAATATGAGATCAGCACAAAAATTGATCAATGGAATAGTATAACAAGCCTAGATATTTTGGTATTCGATAATTGAAACATCTCATACTAGTAAGTAAAGAATGATTTAGTCAATTGACAGGGCTGGAAAGCTGATTAAAATATATATATATATATATATATATATATATATATATATATATATATATATAAACAAAAACAAATTTATGTCTCTACTTCACAAAATGTGCAAAGATAAATAGCAGATGACTTAAATAGACAGATATAATTCATGGAAAATATAAATAAAAGAAAGCCTAGACCCAGATATATGTGAATATGCATTTGTCTCAGGGTAGAGAATATATTTCTCCAAAATTCAGAAGTCCTGAAGACCATCCTTATGTCTGGCATCAACTGCAAGTTTGGGGGCTCCTTAGACTACCCTCAATTCAAAAATTCACTAGAAAGACTCACGGAACTTGGAAACACTATTATACTCATGGTTATATGTAGTTTATTACAGTGCAAGGTTACTGATTAAAATCAGCAATAAGAAAAGACATATAGGGCAAGGACCAAGAAAATTCCATGGATGAGATTCCCACTGTCCTCTCCCAGTGGAGTCCTGTGGACACTACTAAATTCTCCCAGCAATGATGTGTGGCAGTATGTTTGGAGCATTGTCGATCATGGAAACTCACCCAAGTCTTGATATTCAGACATTTTACTGGGGCCACAGTCACATAGACATGGTTGACTGCCTGCATAGATGACCTTAATCTTCAGCCCCTCCAGAGGTTGAGTTGATACCACATGGCCTGAGCAGCCACACCCAATAAATCACATTATTATCATAGACTATCTGGTGTGACCTAAGGCTCTCAGATAGGCAAAGACACCCTTATTAGGCAGGACTTTCCAAGGACTTAGAGGGTACCCCCAGGAGCAAAGGCCAAACCTCTCTTTGTGTAAACCTCCCCCTCTGTACAAGGTTAATCCTTTATGGAACATCTACATGAAATAAAACAAAACACATTGAGTAATAGATGTGGCTACATAGAAATTTAGAAGTTCTACAGATATCATAGTATGGGAAAACAAATAATAAAACCAAATTAAACAAATTGAAAAACATACATCAAATATGCAGATAAAATGTGAGCATTCTTAATATATACAAATTTCTTATGAATAAGGAAAAGATGAATAACCTAATAATAATATAATATTAATGATAATAAAAACAGCTAACATTCAACAAGCTATGTGATACCCACTGGTTTAAGTGTTTCACATAAAAGTTTTCATTTAATCCTCACAAAATACTATGAGGTAGGTACTATTATTATCTCTTTCTCATATGCGAGGAATGGGAGGGAGAGAGGAGTGTTATGATATGATTTTCTTAGCAATAAACAGGAAATTCTTAAAAGAAATAAATCAAATGGCTATTAAATATGACATACTGTCCAAAGAAATGCAAAATAAAATTTGAATTAGAAAATCTTTTTTTCCAATTAGACACACAATGATGAAAACATTGATAATGCTTAAACTTGGTAAGGATTTGATGAAATAGGTCTTTCACAGACTGCTAAAAGGAACATAGTAATAATGTTATTAGAGCATAATTTCACAAACATATCTCACAAATTTTATACATGAATATATTCCTTGTCCCAGCAGTTTCACTCATAGATATTAAGTCTAAGGACATAACCAGAAATGAAAATATTGGTGTACAAGGATATTCATTAAGGAAACTCAGAAAATATTGAAAAACTGGAGAGAACCTAGTAGGTCAGCAATAGTGGTCAGTTGATACAGCCATACTCTGGAAAACTAAAGCCATTAATCATGTCTTAATACATGAAAAGACCCAGCATATAACATTTAGTGAAAAATAGCAGGATACAAAACTGTATACACTTTTTAGTATACACATATACACACACAAACACATATATGCAAATGTATGTCTTATGCATAGATTAAGGATTGTATACAAATACACTAAGTGCTAACAATGATATCCCCCAGTGGTAGACTTACAGGTGATATGCTGTGCACTTATCTGTTTTCCCCAAATTTTCTAAAATGAACGCATTACATTTTTAATGAGATAAGTATGATATGAAAAGTTTTAAAGAAAAATAACTATTGCAGGGCTTCCCTGGTGACGCAGTGGTTGAGAGTCTGCCTGCTGATGCAGAGTACACGGGTTCGTGCCCCGGTCTGGGAAGATCCCACATGCTGTGGAGCGGCTGGGCCTCCGAGCCATGGCCACTGGGCCTGCGCATCCAGAGCCTGTGCTCCGCAATGGGAGAGGCCACAGCAGTGAGAGGCCTGCATACGGCCAAAAAAAAAAAAAAGTGCTATTGCAAACCTGGTAACTTGGAAACCCATTATTGCCATCTCTATGAATAAAGGAAGCATGGTTAAGAGTACTATTTCTCTTACAGCTTTCCACTCTCATTTTCTGGTGCAATCACAGAGTTGCTCTGTTAAACACTACTAACATATTGCTATATCTCAATCCAGCCTTTATATTTGCACATGTAAATTAATTTTAATTTTAATTATGTTTATCAAAATCGGAATGCTACTCAATATACTTTTGTAGACTGCATTTTCATATACAATATTATTAATATTTTCCCATGACCTGAAATATCTTGAATTGATTAATTTACCATGACTGCATAATATTTACATCATTGGATTTAAATATTTAGGTGGTTTTGTTAAATGTGTCTTGAAACCCTAAACTGTCTTTTATTTTTCCTTTAGATTATACCTGGAAATGGTGAATGTGTATTTTGAGATATGGTAGAAATGGAAGTGAGGGAATAATGTCAAAACTCTTTGCCATCAACAAGTATACACTTGCTCATGTTGTAGGACATAAGGGGAAACCTAGCCCATGAATCTCTCTACAATCAGATTTCATCTTTTTAGAGTCCTTTTTAAAACACTAATATCCTTATATAGGGAGCCACTAATTTTTCACACTAAATAATTTTAGCATATGCTTTTCTCCAAGACAGATTAGCCTGGAATAACTTGTGAACTTCGGTAATAAAAATGAGAAAAAAAAGAAAGACAATGACTCAGGGAAGGTGTCAGGAAAACTGTCTACATTTTACCAAGGTTGATCCTATTCATCAGCATTCTACACATAACTTGGTTCCTTAGTAAAGTAAAGAAGGGTAATGTGAGAAGGCAAACGAGAGGACGGGAATACTCTGCCCTATTAGTCTTTAATATTTGCCTAATGCCAGCAGTGAGAGACCCTACAATTTTTCATCTTTCTTTCCTTACTCCTTTGTTACAACCCATGCCTTGTTGCTTTTTGAGACTGATAAGAGTGAAATAAAACTAAATAAATTGGCTTTATATTCCACTCCCTAATTTTCAAAAAATCAGGATCCCATTATAGAAAAATTATCTGATAGAGTGAACCTACAGTCTGCTTTTTGAACTTCATATAGTTTCAACAGTCTTCATTGATGGAAAATCCTTTTTTATGTCCATCCTTATTACTTTCCTATGACACAAGATAGAAGTATTGTAAAGCTTAAATGTTATTGATTCATCTGACATAAAATAAAGTCCTTCCCCCCTTGTATCAAAAAGTCATATGTGCATTTTTGCAAAGTAGCACTGTCAGAAATCATCTTTAGGTGTTCAGCATGACAACTACTCTTGTTGCTACCATCTTGGATGCATGCTTGTTGAAAGCACTTCAGAAATAAACTTGCAGCATCACTTTCCTATATAAAGATCAAAGAATAACAATCCTCTTTAACATGGTTTGACTGGAAATAAATTCATTTTGTTTGCTGCTTAACAAGTTGAAATCCTCTAGGTGTTTGTACATTGATTTTTTAATAAATTGTTCAAGGGTCTAAATATGAAAGATGGACTGATATCCAAGTTTAGTACCTATTTAGATCACTCTTCTAACACAAAACACATAATCATTTTCTTGCCTCTTGAAATCCAAATAGTCCTCTAATAATCCTTATCACATAGTCAAAAGACTTCAAAACAAGTTGCATTTGTGCACTTTGAGTCCATATAATTAGATTCATTGCTTGTACTATGGTCTAATATTAGTGGTTGAATTTAGTTTAGATTTGATTATATCTGTTTGCCACCTCTGCATTTTACTCAGATGCTGCAGAGCAGGGTTTTGTAGTAATAAATGATCATTTTCTTGAAGGCCTGTTCATTCCTTGTTGTGTAATTGTGCAGGCTAGTATTCTTGAAGTACTAACATTATATAATTGCTTTTCTTTCTCTAATTCTGCTGTTTCTTAGGTGGAGAATTCTATCGTCATTGCCTAGGGGAAGGGAAAGGCACAGCAGGAATGAAGAAATGAAAAAAAAACAGGCAATACTCATTTTTTTTTTGAGTTTTAAAATCCTAGACTCTTATAGGACTCAAGTCACAGAAGATTAACATTGTTAATCTACTATTTTTCTTTCCATATCAGAAAAGAAAATGGGAAATGGAGTAAAGTTCAGAGGGAAAGACACAAGGTAGTCCTTGGGATAGAACATTGTTCTTTGTTATTTCCCAGACTAATTTTAAATCAGTATGGGAGGTAAATAATCAAAACTCCATGTATATTTATGGAGTTCAAGAGCAGAGGCAATAAATGCAACTATTCTCAATTAAATTCTGAAAAGGCAATAAGACCCCAAGGTTTTGTATCATTTACATTGTATGACAGGAATAATGTACATCGGCACTGTGAATCTGGACCAATGCTCACAAAATCAAATGCATACAGGGATATGCTAGGTAATAAAAATATGTAAGGTGAGCTTGCCTAAGATACATAAGTGGTGAAACTGTTAAAGTTAAAGCATATGTTCTATCTAAAGTAGAAGTAGCTACTCAGATTCAATCAGCTGTTGTCAGACAAATATATATACTCAGTGTTGCCCGCTCTTGCAATATTATGAAAGAAGACAAACCTGATTTCTTATGTCAAACATCTCAATTTTTAAAACACAGTGTAAGCCAAACAAATAGGTCCATGGGTTAGATGTGACTCATGATCCACCAGTGAGTGACCTCTGTTTTTGGGATAATAGCCCAAGACAGTCTTAGAATATCTTGTGGCAAGATGTGACAAGAAACAACACTTAAAGCAGCACAGACATGGTACAGAGAGCTAACAGATGTGAAGAAGCCTTGTGGTGAGGAAGTTTAGAGAGCACAGCTGTGACCTATATGTTCTAATAGTGATATTGGATGTGTCAACTGATGTCAACATAGAGATATGATGCCAAAGACTTTCCCCTATATATCTTGTCAAAATATGAGCTACATAGAACTTAAACATAACTGAAAAAAGTGGAGATATTTTTTTAAAAATTGACATTACATTATGATCATCCAGAGAAATGGATCATTAAAAATGGATTATGTCCAATTACAGAAAAATAAAGGTATGTTTCTTGCCTAAGTTTGAAGATAGTGATTAATATTGTCTATACGAACAAAAAATATTTTCTCATGTTGAGTATGAGGTATTATCAAAAAACAAATGGTTACTTGGAGACATCAAGACATTCAAGATGACAGACTGGTCCATACTAAAATCTGTTGTCTCTTACACATATGAAAACCAAGTAAAAAAAAATCAGGTATCATAAAAAATCAGTAAAAAATTTCCACACTAGAAAACAAAAAGTAAGATCTATGTGGAGCAGACAATGTGTGCCCTCCCTAATAGAAGGAAGCATAGAGGATGTTACAAAGGTATCATCACTACAATTATTATGGGAAGCAAACATAGTCCCTAAAAGACAAACATAGCCTAGAACATGTAAAACAGGATTATGTCACAGAAAAAGAAAGCCAAAATCTAGCAAGAGACATCTAAGGAAAACTAACCTTATGAAATGGAGTCAATAAACTCAACAAATGGTAAACTTGAACTGAGGAAATATATATGTATATTATATATATATGATAACATATATAAATTAAATGGACCTTAAAATTACTAAACTTATTATCATCATAAAAATGAAGGACTAAATATTTGACAAAAAAAACAAACAAATGGCTATGAGAGCAAAAATCATTAAAGATCTTGGAAAAAATTGAATTAAAACATTAACAGATGCCCTAAATAGACAAAATATATCTAAAGGACAAAAAGTAAATAAATAAAATTAAGCTGCAATATCATACTGAGGAATTCTACTGTAATTTGGCAGGAAGGAATGGAGAGATTGAAAATATGTAATAAAAATGAAAAGACATGAAGACCAGCTCCATAAATTTTAATATTTAGATAAAGGAAAATATAGTAGGGGAGAATACTAACAATGGAAAGGACACACGATTTGGAGAAATAATGGCCAAGAATTTTCTAGGATATTTTAGAATTTAGCTGAGAATACTTGCATATATTGCCTCTGCTCTTTTTTTTGTTTGTTTTTTTCAACATCTTTATTGGAGTATAATTGTTTTACAATAGTGTGTTAGTTTCTGCTGTATAACAAAGTAAATCAGTTATACATATGCACATATCCCAATATCTCCTCCTTTTTGTGTCTCCCTCCCACCCTCCCTATCCCACCCCTCTAGGTGGTCACCAAGCAGTGAGCTGATCTCCCTGTGCTATGCAGATTCTTCCCACTAGGTATCTATTTTCTATTTGGTAATGTATATATGTCCATGCCACTCTCTCACTTTGCCCCAGCTTACCCTTCCCCCTCCTCATGTCCTCAAGTCCATTCTCTAGTAGGTCTGCATCTTTATTCCAGTCTTGCTCCTAGGTTCTTCATGACCATGTTTTTTGTTTGCTTTTTAGATTACATATATATGTGTTAGCATACAGTATTTTTTTTTCTCTTTCTGACTTACTTCACTCTGTATGACACTCTCTAGGTCCATCCACCTCACTACAAAATACTCAATTTCATTTCTTTTTTATGGCTGAGTAATATTCCATTGTATATAAGTGCCACATCTTCTCTATCCATTCATCTGTTGATGGACACTTAGGTTGCTTCCATGTCTTGGCTATTGTAAGGAGAGCTGCAGTGAAAATTGTGGTACATGACTCTTTTTGAATTATGGTTTTCTCAGGGTATATGCCCAGTAGTGGGATTGCTGGGGCATATGGTAGTTCTATTTTTAGTTTTTTAAGGAACCTCCATAATGTTCTCCATAGTGGCTGTATCAATTTACATTCTCACCAACAGTGCAAGAGGCTTCCCTTTTCTCACACCCTCTCTGGCATTTACTGTTTGTAGATTTTTTGATGATGGATATTCTGACTGGTGTGAGATGATATCTCATTGTAGTTTTGATTTGTATTTCTCTAACGATTAGTGATGTTGAGCATCCTTTCAAGTGTTTGTTGGCAATCTGTATATCTTCTTTAGAGAAATGTCTATTTAGGTCTTCTGCCCATTTTTGTATTGGGCTGTTTGGGTTTTTTTTGATATTGAGCTGCATGAGCTGCTTGAATATTTTGGAGATTAATCCTTTGTCAGTTGCTTCATTTGGAAATATTTTCTCCCATTCTAAGGGTTGTCTTTTCACCTTGTTTATGGTTTCCTTTGCTGTGCAAAAGCTTGTAGGTTTCATTAGGTCACATTTATTTATTTTTGTTTTTATTTCCATTTCTCTAGGAGGTGGATCCAAAAGGATCTTGCTGTGATTTATGTCATAGTGTGTTCTGCCTATGTTTTCCTCTAAGAGTTTGATAGTGTCTGGCCTTACATTTAGGTCTCTAATCCATTTTGAGTTTATTTTTGTGTATGGTATTAGGGAGTGTTCTAATTTCATTCTTTTACATGTAGCTGTCCAGTTTTCCCAGGACCACTTATTGAAGATGCTGTCTTTTCTCCATTGTATAATCTTGCCTCCTTTATCAAAAATAAGGTGACCATATGTGTGTGGGTTTATCTCTGGACGTTCTATCCTGTTCCATTGATCTTTATATCTGTTTTTGTGCCAGTACCATACCATCTTGATTACTGTAGCTTTGTGCTACAGTCTGAAATCAGGGAGCCTGATTCCTCCAGCTCCATTTTTCTTTCTCAAGATTGCTTTGGTTACTTGGGGTCTTCTGTGTTTCCATACAAATTGTGAACTTTTTTGTTCCAGTTCTGTGGAAAATGCCATTGGTAGTTTGATAGGGATTGCACTGAATCTGTAGATTGTTTTGGGTAGTATAGTCATTTTCACAATATTGATTCATCCATATGAAGAACGTGGTATATCTCTCCATCTGTTTGTATCATCTTTAACTGTTTTCATCAGTGTCTTATACTTTTCTGCATAGAGGTCTTTTTTCTCCTTAGGTAGGTTTATTCCTAGGCATTTTATTCGTTTTGTTTCAGTGGTAAATGGGACTGTTTCCTTAATTTCTCTTTCATCATTAGTGTATAGGAATGCAAGAAATTTCTGTGCATTAATTTTGTGTCCTACTACTTTATGAAATTCAGTGTTTAGCTCTAGTAGTGTTCTGTTTGCATCTTTAGGATTCCCTATGTATTGTGTCATGTCATCTGCAAACAGTGGCAGTTTTTCTTCTTCTTTTCAAAATTGGATTCCTTTTATTTCTTTTTCTTCTCTGATTGCTATGGCTAAATCTTCCAAAACTATGTTGAATAATAGTGGTGACAGTGGGCAACCTTGTCGTGTTCCTGATCTTAATAGAAAGGTTTTCCTTTTTTCACCATTGAGAATGATGTTGGCTGTGGGTTTGTCATATACGGCCTTTATTATGTTGAAGTAAGTTCCCTCTATGTCTACTTTCTGGGGGCTTTTTATCATAAGTGGGTGTTGAATTTTGTCAAAAGCTTGTTCTGCCTCTATTGAGATGATCATATGGTTTTTATTCTTCAATTTTATTAATATGGTGTATCACATTGATTGATTTGCATATTTTGAAGAATCCTTGCATTCCTGGGATAAACCCCACTTGATCATGGTGTGCGATCCTTTTAATGTGCTTTTGGATTCTGTTTGCTAGTATTTTGTTGAGGATTTTTGCATCTATGTTCATCAGTGACATTGGACTGTAGTTTTCTTTCTTTGTGACATCTTTAATTTTGGTATCAGGGTGATTGTGGCCTTGTAGAAAGATTTGGGAAGTGTCCCTCCCTCTGCTATATGTTGGGAGATCTTGAGAAGGATAGTTGTTAGCTCTTCATTAAATGTTTGATAGAATTTGCCTATGAAGCCCTCTGGTCCTGGGCTTTTATTTGTTGGAAGATTTTTAGTCACAGTTTCAATTTCAGTTCTTCTGATTAGTCTGTGTATATTTTCTATTTCTTCCTGGTTCAGTCTCAGAAGGTTGTGCTTTTCTAAGAATTTGTCCATTTCTTCCAGGTTGTCCATTTTATTGGCATATAGTTGCTTGTAGTAATCTCTCATGATTCTTTGTTTTACTGCAGTGTCACTTGTTACTTCTCCTTTTCCATTTCTAATTCTATTGATTTGCATCTTCTCCCTATTGCTACCCTCTCCTCCCTGACTCTGAAGCTTCCCCCTGGCCCACCCCTATCTCCACTAGTGAAGGGGCTTACTATTGTGTGGAAACTTTCCTTTTCACAGTTGCCTCAAGAGGTGCAGGTCCCGTCCCTCTCTTTTCTCTATGTTATTTTTTTCTTTTTTCTTTTGCCCTACCCAGGTATGTAGTTAGTTTCTTTCCTTTTGGGAAGTCTGAGGTCTTCTGCCCATATTCAGTAGGTGTTCTGTAAGAGTTGTTCCACATGTTGATGTATTTCTGGTGTATTTGTGGGGAGGAAGGTGATCTCCACATCTTATTCTTCCGCCATCTTGAAGGTCTGATCGCCTCTGCTCTTTTGATTTTTTTTTTGAGAATTGTGTATTATTGGAGGCCTTACTGTGATATAAAATCCCATAACTATACATCTTTTTAAATGACATGTGTTGTTGAACATGATAAAATTGCTGATGTAATGAAATAAATGTTTATATCAAAAGCAAAACAATAGTAAAAAATAAGCTATTCACCCATAAATTAAACACACATGCATACATATATATGCACATGCATGCACATGCTCATCTAAATAATTCAAGAGTTAAAGAATAAATCCTGGTGGAAATAACAATATATTTGATAATGGATGAAAAGACACTTCCCAACAAGTGTCTTCTAAATTCCCAACAAGTGTCTTCTAAATTGAGGATGAGCAACAGTTTGCTAGGTAAATGAATGGGGTTGGGGTTGGGGCAGGTAAGGAAATTGTTCCAATCAAAGACCCAGAGATGAATGAAAGCATGGTGTGTCACAAATTTTTGCATTTCAATTTTGCTTGTATTTTTTCTCCCACATATAATTTTCTTCCTCCTCTTCCCCTCATCTGTTGAAACCATTAGCCTGTTATAAAACAAACTCAATTTATTTCTGGGGGATTATTTTTATATTTGAAAGACATAACTTTTCTCTTTTATTTGTCTAACACATGCATTGCACACAAATAGATGTTTGTGGTAACTCCAAAAACTAAAGTAGATGTTTGAAATATGCTAGAGATAGGTAAGATTAACTGGAGAACATAGGTAGATAATCTGCCACGATTCTGGTAGGTTGTTATTAAGTAAACACAAAGAAGATAAAGTCACATCATATGCAATATTTAATTTGTATGTGTCCCCTGCTCTAAGTAAATATAGCTAAACCTAAGTCCTTTTACTTTTGTGCATAGGGCTTTGAGTTAAATGAGCTTTGTTATACTATTCTCTCTTCTTATTAAAATGAAGATGAATAAATATGGAACTTTTATCCTTGTGGTCAATGATTACTTTGGTGATCTCAATTAACTATCTTCTTTAAACAGTACTATAGTGACTACTACACCAGTTCAATATGAAGCTAATCTCATATTTCACTGAATTTGGCATTGTTAATAGAATTTTATTACATATAAGTGAATATCAAAATACATTCAAATTCATTATTGCCCAAAGGCTACTATGTAAGATTCTATGTCTGAAATTTTGTGACAGGAGGATTTGGTATTTCTTTAAAAAAAAAAGTAAAAGTTCTTTATTATTTTATCATGTGCTCAGATGGAGAAAAACATTCTTTTTTTTTTGATGTGGACAGTTTTAAAGTCTTTATTGAATTTGTTACATTACATCTGTTTTATGTTTTGCTTTTGGCCACGAGGCATGTGGGATCTTAGCTCCCTGGCCAGGGATTGAACCCACGCCCCCTGCATTGGAAGGCAAAGTCTTAACCACTGGACCACTAGGGAAGTACCAAAACATTTTCTTAAGCCAATACAGGCTATAAGTCCATATACAGGAAGGTTATATTTGAATAAAACAGTGTTTCTTATATGCATTCTTTTTTTTTACCTCCTCTAAATACATTAAGTTGAGATAAGCTATTTAGCTTTGATACCCTCTAAGCTTGATCACCAGGTCTATATCCCCTATGTAGGACTGGTGGAAAATCCAATGATTTAAATAGTGTAAAGCTCTTTAGTGTTATTTTCCCCTAAACTGTATATTTAATATATGACTCCACAGGTTTGCTACATTCCATAAGACTTCTGTGCACATTCAGAGGGCATTGCTTACTCTGCAACAACTTCTCTGAGCACTATATTATAAGATTTTATGATGTATACCTGAGTCCTAAAATGGTATTCTCTTCAGTTTATATCCCAAGTCCCAGATGGCTCAACTTAATTCAGTTTCACTACTATCCCCTTAAGACAGAATATTAAAGCAAAAGAATCCTTCAATAGAAGCAGGGACAAATGAACTTTACAAATAGAACGACACCACTTTAGTTGTCAATTATACTTCCTCATGAATGAATTTCTGAGTTGCAGCCAAATTTAAAATTAGAAAGATTTTGGCCCACATGATCTTCGTGAGAAGCCTAAGAGTTCCTCATTTCTATAAGAAGAAAGAAACAATATTGGTTATATTTATGTATTAAATAAGATCTCTAGTTAAGATTACAACCTGATACAGATTTTTAAGGAACTTTGTTAGCTCTTATCTATTTATTTTAAAATTGTAATTGTACTTTTCTTCTTGAAATAGCCTTTGAAGCCTGAAGGTGAACATCTTCTATGCAAAGCCACTGCAGTTTCATCCTTGCAGGGTTGCTGGTGTTCCTGTTTCTGATTAAAATTTATGTTTTCTTCAAATAGCATGAAATATACATTGCTAGACTTCTTTGGCCTTGGTCAGGAATGTATAACCACTGAAGAGTTCAGACAGGAGACTGGTAATTATGCACAGCTTGAAAAGCCAATCAATCAAACTCAGTCTACTTTTGCTCCTAGGGAGAACCTGGTGATTGCCACTGCAGTGAAGGAATCTCCGATGTGGATCTGCAGAGCTTGCCTAGCTCTCATTATAATCAAACAGCAGAAATAATTAGAGCTCCTGGATTTAATTCATGAAATCTTTTGAATAGAAAACCTATTCTCAGCTAAATACAGAGAAGGGTAGCTTAGTGACAAAGGTTAATAGCCTGGAATTCTTATATGATCAATACAATTCTAGAATTTTCCTAATAATAAATGGCATGTTTCATTTCTTTCTTGTTGCTGTCGTCTCTTTTTGTCTTTTATTTCTTTATCTTTCACAGCTTCTCACAATAAAGTGAACTGTATTACACACAATTTAGTTACCTTCGTTTCATATTTTTTCACAAACTTGTATATTTTTTTCATTGGAAGAAATGCCATAATTAAGCCTTTGGGAAAAGACATATTAAAATTTTTTTAAGCTCTAAATCTGATGACATTGGTGTTTCCTGATGCCTATTAATTAAATTTGCACTATGTATATCTATACATATTTACAACATTATAAATGACATTATCATCAGTGTAACTTATAAATGTCATAGATAGATTAATTCTTTAAAAAATATCAATGCTTATATAATCAGAATAAAAGTAAATATCAAGTACAAGTAAATTGTCTTTGCATAATTTGTAGAGATTACTATTTATAAGAAGTTGGTCACTTTTGCCTAATGTTTGAGACTTACTCAATTCAACAGATATTCCTTGAACACTTTGTGAAAGGAATGTAAAGATAAAACATCTCACAAAATATAATGAGAACTGTAAACTCTATACATATAGTATGCTATTAAGATTGAGAGAAGACAAAGAAGTCATATCCAGTTAGGGGGATAGGAAAATTTCACAGTGGAAGTTTCATTTTAGATGAATTTTGAAAGATGCATTGGCAATTAACATGTAGAAAAAGAGGGGGACATTTCACACAGAGGAAAAAGCTTGGAGGAGTGAAACCATGGTGAATGGTCAGCAATATCATGTAGCAAAGTTCTGTAAGAGTAGCCTTTTGAAAATAGATTGGGACCACTTTGTGCTAGATTTTGAAAACCAGAGTGAGAAGTGTATAATGATTGGAAAGGATATGGGAAGCAATTGAAAATGTTTGTTTAGTTTATAAAAATGGAAAAAAATGTTTTCAAAGTGTATCTTGGGACAATTAAATCTACAAGTAATGAATAAAGTTGATTGACAGAGAGACTCCAAATGAAAGGGCCAGTAGGCAACCTAAGGCAATAGTTCAGTCAAGAGATAAAGAACACATGAAATAGAGTGGTTGCAGTGGGGTACATTTGAGAAATTTTAAGTTAGTAGAAATTATATGCTCTGACAACTCATTGGCTTTAGGAGATAATAAAAGGGGGAGAAATTAAATGATTCTGAGGTTTTAGATTAGGTTTGCTAATAAAATGATGGATATGTGAACAATAAAAAAAGAAAGAGGGCTTCCCTGGTGGCACAGTGGTTGAGAGTCCGCCTGCCGATGCAAGGGACACGGGTTCGTGCCCCGGTCTGGGAGGATCCCACATGCCACAGAGCGGCTGGGCCCGTGAGCCATGGCCACTGAGCCTGTGTGTCCGGAGCCTGTGCTCCACAACGGGAGAGGCCACAACAGTGAGAGGCCCACATACCGCAAAAAAAAAAAAAAAAGAAAGAAAAAGAAAGAAAGGAAAAAATAAAGCTAGAAGAGAGGCTTTGAAGAGGAATATTGAAGGAGTAATTCTTGTTTTTAACAAGTACTATGCTTACATATATACTGTAGATCTACTAACAAAACTATTTCAGACAACCACCCCCAAAGACAAGACACTTAAGGAAGAGAACAAAGAATTACAGTTAAATATTTTCGTGGTTGAATAATCTATTGAAAATTTGGTAGTTTCTACTGACAATTCTGGGCAAGGAAATGAATTGGATTAGGGAGTGAAAGTTCTCAACTAAAGCTCAATACTGACTTCCAGGAAGTGCACTTTATGCTCTGACAGAGTCGATTTTAATGGAATGCCTAGATAGATTCATATTTTAACAGTATGTAATGAAATTGCTTAAGTCTTCATTATCTGATTAGAACTGTGATTCATGTTGGCAAGTCACTGAGAGTTAGAAGGCAGAGAAATAGCAACCAATAAGATGGCTATTTAATGTTTCAATTTATAGTATGAGGAAAAACTGATAACAATGATGATAGCTACTTTTAAATCCAAGTGGCTAATAGGGCAGCCTCTGGAGTCAGACTGCAGTGTTTAAATTTGTAGCTCTGTCATTTATTGTGTATGATCTTGGGCAGTTTTTTTTTTTTTTTTTTTTTTTGCGGTATGCGGGCCTCTCACTGTTGTGGCCTCCCCCGTTGTGGAGCACAGGCTCCGGACGCGCAGGCTCAGCGGCCATGGCTCACGGGCCCAGCCGCTCCGCGGCATATGGGATCCTCCCAGACCGGGGCGCGAACCCGTATCCCCTGCATCGGCAGGCGGACTCTCAACCACTTGCGCCACCAGGGAGGCCCTGATCTTGGGCAGTTTTTAATTAACCTCCCTGAACCTCAGTTGTTTTCTCTGTACAATGAGAATAATATATAGTAGTATCTACCTCATATGGGGTATTGTTACAATTAAATGAGACAATACATGTAAAACAAGCATCAATAATGCTCCAGAAACATTTGCCTGCGGATGTGAATGTGGGTTCTTGTGTTACGCATGTGCTTCTCTGTACAGCTCTTGTGTCTTGAGAAAGAATGAATCAATTTCCTTCAGTTCCACAGTATTCAGAAAAAAACAATTAATATGGTCTTCATATTACACTTCATGTGACGCTGCATGCTCTGACTTGGGCTGAAGTGGTTCTTTGACCTACATAAATGGATAATAACATTTATTAAATACTTACCACGTGCTGGCAACTGTTTTAAGAACTTTACATGAATTAACTGAATGTCAAAACAACTTTATGAGGTAAGGTTCATATATCAGATGAATAAGCAGAAGCACATAGGAGTTAAGTAATTTTTCTAATATTACACAGTAAGAAGTAGAGCCATAATTTGGACCCTGGCAGTGTGTCTGACTCTAGAGCTAACACACTTAATCACCATGCTCCATTGTCTTTCATTAAAGTTTATCAAACCCATTAAAGTATTATACAATATTACAGGGTACCTTTAACCAATTCGAAAAAAAAACAAGTGGCTTAAGATATTTAGCCTATTAGTAAAAAATAGCCTGAAAGCAGATTTTCTTTTTGTTTTATCATGCATGAGTTTTATCTATTCATTACAGCAAGGCCTGTATTTGTAAGCCCTATAAAAAACTAACAAATTGTTATATAAACTTGAAATACAGTGCAAATTTATGTATACAATGGCTGCTTATCCGAAACTCTGATTTACTAAACTACCCTGCTTTGTAAGCCTTATATTTAAATTGTCTCTAACATCTCATTTAAGTGCAAGATGAATTTACTCTGAAGAAGACATGAAAAGATCTTGTTAAATCCCCTTATACAAAGAGAGGTTCTTTAGGTAAATCCATAAAATGATTCTTCCTCCAAGTCCTCTACATATCCTTGCATGCAGCTTAAATTCAATCTCAAGCCATTTTAATTTCTGAGGGTGCATTGTAATAACCCCATTTGTTTAAAAATCCAAAGTGATTCAACCCAGCAATTACTCAGATTTAGAAAGGTTTTATTGTAATGTTAAATCTTTGATGTTCTTTCTCTAGATCAACAATGCTCAAGGTTATAAAGAAGAAAGTGAAGAAAGAAGCTAAATCTTGGCTTTCAATTGCCAAGAAAAGACATTTCCTTTAGTTTATGCTTTAAGTCTTATAACATCTTGGCTGTGTGTTTATTTGGAACCATGGAGGTGTTATTAAACCTAATTTTCTCTAGAGTATTCAAGTATAAAAATGTAGGCTACATATACCACTGTATTTGCATTGCCTTTCACTTAGTCCTCTTTTTAATCCTGCGTGAGTTGTAACATCAAGAGACAAAATAACACTATCAAGGACTTTGGGAGACTGTATTTTAGACTTTGGTATCTCTCATTGTCATCTATGTATTTCCTCTTGTAGTAGAGCAGGCAAGTTAACTAAATGTACCTTGGTGTTAACTATGTTTAAAAAAAAAAAAGTGCAGTATTTGGAAGTGCAGTATTTGGAAGCTAGAAGAGCTAGTTGTTATTAATCAAATTGAACACTGGATGGCAGTCCTCACTAATAATATAAATAAAGGCTATTGATAACTAGGAAGGACTGATTTGAAATAACACCCTAGGCAGCCTAAGTATCTTGCCAATTTTAACAGCTAAAAAGTCAGCAAAGAAGTGCTTTAAACAAAGATGGTGACAGAATCAGAATGTTAAAAATAGTGAGCTTGCATGGCATCATCATGAATATGTGAATATGTTTTGATTGATTTGACAATATTGTGCACCAAAGCCTGCTTCCTAAGTTTCACTCCAGTCACTAAACGTTCATTCTTAGACCACAAATTAAATTCACCTTCTTTTTTGTCATCTGAAAACCAGTCTTGGCTGAAGCTATAGCTAGCATAGTCTGAGGTGAAGTTGCCTCAAGCAGAACTTTTAAATTTGCTTGATCTCATCCTCAAAAAGTAACCCTGGTGTTTTCTTTCCTGTTTGCCTAATCATCTTCCAATTTTATAAACAAGGTCCCTCAAATGAAAAAGGATACATTAGTATATTTTATTTTCATGTATGGAAGGAATATTTACGTGGAATGTCTCAGATATATCTGTTTGTACACTGTATAGGACTGACACAAAGGAGTAAAATTGATTTGAATTTGAATCCTAACTCTGCCACTAACAAGCTGGATGAAGATGGCAAGTCAATTTTCTAAACTATAAAATGGATGAATCCATGTAATGATACCATTTCATAGATTTGAGGTAAGTTTTAAATAAAAGTGTGCATATATAGTGCTTCAGATGATATTAAACACATAGTATGCAGTCAGTGAAATTAGTTATTATTATTATTACCATTATCAACTTCACTAATATCACATATTTCTCTTTTCTGAATATTTTGTTAAATGATATTTTAGATAAACAGCTAACCAAAAGTATTTATTGCTTGTTTAAATTCTTAACTAACCTATATCAGATTGGACAGCAGTATCTTCTGTTTAGAGGCAATGAAAATAAGAGAGAAATCATATGTATTTTTCTCTCCCTCCATATATTGTTCATTGAACTATCTGAGTCTGCCTATCTGTTGTAGAATGATGAAATACTGTCATATTTCTGAAGAGTACATTCTTTCTTTAAATGAGGTCAGCTGCAGTGACTTTTTCTAACATTCTTGTTATTTGGGGAGGCTGTAAGATGAAATGCATTTTCTGGATTGTTTACCAGTGGGGCCTCTGGCTTGCAGAAGAGAAGTATGGTAATTTCTCATATATGGAGTCACTTAATATCTAATTCAACTTATATAGAAACAAACAATCAAAAATCTTAAGGTTTCTATGATTCATGCTACACAATGTTAGTAATAGCCTCCATAATATATTTTCTGCTTAGAGATGATATTAAGTTTACATGATTTGTATAAAGGCATCAAGCATGCTCCTCCTTTCTGATTCAGCATTCTCACTGCCTCCGTAATGAGAGAAAATATTTGCTTAATGTTATGAAATCTTTTGTGGAAATCAGTGAATTTAGGTGATTATTTTATAATCTTGGAGAAAAAAAATATATATATATATCAGTTCTAGTCATATGGGTTAAGTAAGGACTCCAGAAACTCGATGATGTGAGCTTTTTCTGTCTTAAAATGCAAAATTTCATGAGGAATTTATATATACATACATATATAATAAGTATTTCCTAAGGGCGAACACACGTTAACTCAAGCATATAAATGTATGTAGTAACTATATGACTAAATTATACAAAAATGAAAATGTCCTGGTTTGAATTTTAGTAAAGCACTGAAAAGGTTATTTTTTATACAGTTTAAGGATGTGAGGGGTTAACCTAAATTCCAGTATCAAGACAAAATGAAACAAAACAAAACCAGATGCTTGAAATCTATGGTTACTTTACCAAGTCAGTTTTCAATCCCTGCCTTGCATAAGATGAAGCTGACTTGGTATTTGTCTGGAATAATTTATTTTTGAACAAGAACAGCTCTAAAAAATTAGTAAATGTTAAATTGAAATATGAAAAACACCATGAAAATGTCCATGTAAGACTCGGTAAGAAACTTATTACCAAAAGCTTCCCTTTTTCTCAGTGAGCACCTCCTCCAACACAACTGCACATATGCAGTAAAGCAAATAAAGGGTTAAAACATTTTGCTCTTGGTAATCTATGCTAAACGTGCAAGTATTTGTCTCCATGGCAAATAAGCACATTTTTCAACTTCTTTGGGTTTGAAGGAATGGTTCAAATTCTTATTTTTGTTAGAACAGTAATGGGGTTACCACACTTCCTGTTTTCTCAGGATAGTCCTAGTTTACAGCCATTGTCCTAGAAACACTTTAATATTTCAACTTTTACCCTCAAAGTGTCCTGGTTTATGTAATAAGTTATATGATCATAGTAGGTAAAATGTTAAAGAAATGAGCATCACCCAAAACAAAGTTTCTCAGAGGTGTTAATTGTTTCAAGAGAGAAATACGAATGTCATTTTTTTTTTCGTATCTTACAGCATTGGGAAGTTAGTATTGGGGGTGGGCATTCTGAAGAAGAGGCTCCATGGATCTCAATTAAGACTTCTGTGTGGAAAAAGATTTAACGTGTTGGATCCTTAAATAAACGTGGAGAGAAACCAAGGGTCCTTCCATTTACCATTTCAGAAAGCTGTCAGACACGTCCTCAAAAAGAGTCCTTGAATATAGAATTAGCATATGGCCTATCAATTCCACTCCTGGGTATAAACCCAAAAGAATTGTAGGCAGGTATTTAAACAACTATCCATACACAATGTTTATAATAGCACTGTTCATAATAGTCAAAATCCAAATGTCCATCAAGTTATTAATGAATAATCAAAATGTGGCATATCCATACAATGGGATATTATTTGGCAATAAAAAAGAATTAAGTAATGATGCATGCTACAATATGGATGAATCTTGAAAAACTACACTGAGTGAAAGAGGCCAGACAGAAAAAGTCACATTTTTTAATAATACAATTTATATAAATAGCTTGGAAAGGCAAATTCATAGAGACAGAAAGTAGCTTCATGGTTGTCAGGGTCTGAGTGAAGGGGAGGGAAGTTAGAGAGCTACTGCTAATAGGTATGGTGTTTCTTTGGGGGGAGTGATAAAAATGTTTCAGAATTAGATAGTGGTGATGTTTACTTAACTTTGTGAATATACGAAACACCACTGAATTGTACACTTTAAGAGAGTGAATTTTATGACATATGAATTATAGCACAAAAATTAAAAAATAGAACAGTCAGAAATTATAGAAGAGGAATTAATTCTGGAAACATTATCACTTCCTTAGTTTGATACTTTTTGTGTTTCCCCTAGTGATTAGCAGTAAAAAATCTCCCTCTCTCTCATGTCTGGGTGCTTGTCTTCAAGGTAGTTAGGAAGAACATAGTTGAGGAGATAGCATTTAAATCAGCAGCCAGATTGGGGAAAGGCAAAGGCCAATCAAGAATAAAGAAGCAAATGGAAATTCCCTGGTGGTCCAGTGGTTGTTTGGGACTCAGACGCTTTCACTGCCAGACCTGGGTTCAATTCCTGGTCAGGGAACAAAGATCCACGAGGCCCAGCCAAAAAAAAAAAAAGAAAAAAACAGACTAGTTAGTACCTAGACAAAGCATAATATAGGGAGCAGGTCTGAACGAACCTAAGCAGTCCTATTGAAGGACTGAAACCCATGTGGAATATACCAACTAGAAATGAAAGCAATATCTATCTACAGGATTCTTAAATACTTAATTCTCATTAAGAATGTTCTCTGGCAACTAATGACTATTTGAGCCAAACTGACAGAATGTCTGTCATGGCTGATGTCTTCCAACATTTTGCCAACTCAACATTTCTTTGAAATTTAACATCTTTTAGGTGTGCTTAGGCTCCTAATAGGAATAGTGTGATTAAAAACTCAGGACACGGGGCTTCCCTGGTGGCGCAAGTGGTTGAGAGTCCGCCTGCCAATGCAAGGGAGACGGGTTCGTGCCCCGGTCCGGGAATATCCTACATGCCACGGAGCGGCTGGGCCCATGAACCATGGCCACTGAGCCTGCACCTCCAGAGCCTGTGCTCCGCAATACGAAAGGCCACAACAGTGAGAGGCCCGCGTACCACAAAAACAACAACAACAACAAGCAAACAAACAAACAAAACTCAGGACACAAGTGCTAACACAGTGATAATCTAGAAATTTGCTGATTGTTGATGGATATTAACAATTTGACCAATAGCTATGACCCAGGCAGTGTCATTCACTATTATCTATTGCCTAGTTTAAAAAAAAAATCACAAATTAAGAGGCTTAAAATAGCACTTGTATTTTTTAAGTTTCTGTGTCATGCAGTCTGGAAGTCCCTTTTGCTTAGGCTCTCACAAGACTGTAAATCTAGGTGTCCAAGGCTGCATTATTATCTGGAGCCTCAACTGGAAGCTCATTCAGATTGTTGGCATATTTTATTTTATTTTATTAGTTTTTAAAATTTTATTTTATTTTTTGGCAGCTGTAGAGGTTTATTCCTGGATATTGGCTGAAACCTCTCTCAGACCCTAGAGTCTATTCCATGTAAGCCTCCTAAAATGGTTATTTCTCCAAAGCTAGCAATAAAGAAAGTCTGGAGTAAGTTGGTTAGCAAAACAGGTTTTTATGTAACCTAAATAATCACAAAAGTGGCGTGTGGTATATTTTGCCATATTCTAAATATTGTAACCAAGTTACAGGTCCCACCACACTCAGGGAGAGAAGATTACACAAAGATGTGAACACTAAGAGGCAGGAATCATGGAGCCCTCCTAGAATCTGTTCACCTAAAATGGTGACTGCTTTTTAAGTAATTTTAATGATTAGTTTTTGCAGCATTATCTAAACCATCTCAAACTTTTATATTCCTTGAAATAAAGTTTATATGTGTCATTTAGTCCACCTGCCCACCATGACCAAATAGTGAGAACCCTATGAAATGCTGGCAACATTTTCATTGTTTTACTAACCACAAGTTAATCCTGGCTCTACCTCCAGCATTGCTCAGACCTTTATTGGAATGTGGACTCTATTTTGGGGTTGTGCAACATAAGCACGATGTAAGAAGATGCCCAAAGGAAAACAACTAAAATAAGTAAAGGGATTAGAAATAAATTCTACAAGAAAAAGGAAAAGAATTGCAGCTATTTATTTCAGGAAAGAGAATGCTAAACAAAAAGGTGACCTTATCAGCAATATTCCCATATGTGTTGAGTGAATAATTTTTATCTTGTGATGGTAAAGTAGTAAATGGATTTAAAATCCCTTTACTCAGTGTGTGTATGTATGTGTGTGAGTGTGTGAGCGTGTGTGTGTGTGTGTGTGTGTGTGTGTATTCACATAGACTGGAGTAAATATACTGTATCAGTGAAAATAACAAATGTTTCATAGACGCTGTACGTTTCAATGACCCTTTGGGTTGCCGTTAGATACAGTCCTTAAATACAGGGAAAAGGCCTGTGGTTATCATTTCTGTTCGGAAAATTATATGAAAGGAACATCCTAATGGAATTAGTTTAAAGACATATCAACCTCTTCTAAACATTTAAGAAGCCACAGCAGCTTTATTGCAACATGTTTGTTTGTTTTACTTCTCTGAGTTTTGTGGGTATGCTAATATTATCTTTTTTTTTTTTTTTTTTTTTTTTTTTTTTTTTGTGGTACGCGGGCTTCTCACTGCTGTGGCCTCTCCCGTTGCGGAGGACAGGCTCCGGATGCGCAGGCTCAGCGGCCATGGCGCACGGACCCAGCCGCTCCGCGGCATGTGGGATCTTCCCAAACCGGGGCACGAACCTGTGTCCCCTGCATCGGCAGGCGGACTCTCAACCACTGCGCTAATATTATCTTTAAGTGTTCAGTCTTACACAGTTTTCAACACACACAAAAGTAGAATTATTGCCAAATGTATTGTCTAAAATGGGACATTTTTGAGAGTGAAAAAAGATTCAATTAATCATAATATTATAGTAGGATAACATGCAAAACTGAAACTTGCCCCAGGCAAACTGGGATGCATTATAATTTAAATCATATCCCTGACTGGCAATAATTAGAAGAATGACTAGGAAGGGTTAAGTTTTTTCCCTTGCCAGGCCCCTGGCAAGCTAGATCATAAGCTCCTCGTGGGTAGAAGGCAGGTCTTAAACTTCATACTCACAGCATCTAAGTGAGTACAGCAGAGTAAAAACTGAATAAAAGTAATAATGACAATTACTTCCTGCAGATCAGGCATTGTTCTAAGCACTTGACAAGTATTAATGTATTTAAAACCCTCCACAGTCCTGTGAGATACTAATGTTATCATCTCCATCTTAAATTAAGGAAACTGAAACACAGAAATGCTAAATAACTTGCCCAAGCTTCCACAGAGCTGAGATTCAAACTCTTTCATCTCCTCTCACTTTTATCCTCGTATCTTCATGTTCTTACTTCTCTCTCTCTCTTTCCCTCTCTTTCTGACTTCCATCTTGCCTCTTTCCCTTCTTCCCTCCCTCTCTTGTATGGCTTCTGTCTCTTTTATTTCTCTTCCTTTCTCTTGTTTAATCTCTTATGTTTTTCTTCCATGGTATGTCCCATTTTTAAAGAAGGTTCTACTACCTAAGAAAAAGATGGATAAACCACTAAATTGAATGTTCTCTAAGGTTTTTTCTAGTCCTTAAATAAGTCAACAAATATTATTTAGTGTTTACTATGTGCAAGAACTAATTCTAAAAGGTAGCACAATATAGAAAAATCAAGATGAATGGGAGAGTCTTCATACAAGGAGTGCATAGTCTAATATAAGAATAAAACACAGTCCAAATCACTAGGAAATAAGATAAAATATGATGCCACAGGAGAGAGTTCACTCTTATAGAGATTTACCCAGCATTTGAACTCTTGACATATGTCCAGTTAATATTGTGTTTGTATTAGTTCCTAACAAGGCAAAATACTATCTAAGTTGCTCATATTTCCTTTGGTAATAGTAGTTATGTGTACTCCCTCTTCTCTCCACTCTTCTCAGCCCTGACAAACCTTTCTGGATTCACCGAGTGAATATTTATTGAGTGTCTACTCTATGTCAGGCATAATGCTGGGATCCATAACACTTACTAGGCTATTTAAAATGGTTTGTTTGTTTGTCTTACTCTCCTACTAGACCATTTCTTACCCAGAGACCCATAGATGGCTGGGGGTGTGTGATGAAATATCTCTAGATTGTATGCAACTCTTTATGTGTTTGAACATATGTTCATTTTCTGGACAGAGGTTCAATAGCTTTCATCAGATTTTCAAAAGGGGCCAGGTGCCGCAAGATGTACCCCTACCATATTTTGAATTTTGAATAGCTCAATGTTAACCTCACAAACCCAGATTCAGTCAGGCCACCTATGAAATATGTGATACATGGTAAATGATATGACTCTTCTACTTGGGTTTTCTCCTAGGTCAAATGTGAGGATTAAATTAACTGATTTTTGTAAATCACTTAGTATATTTCCAAGTACTTAGTATATGTTCTATAAATATTAAGGAAAATACAGCAGACACATTAAATAGGTAATGTGAGCATTTTTCTAAGGAAAGGTTTCTCAACCTCGGCACAATTGACACTTTGAGAAGCATCATATTTTCTTGTAGGGGGCTGGCCTGTACATTGCAGGATGTTTAGCAGCATCCCACTAGATGCCAATAGGATAATCTTCCCAGTTGCAACACACAAGTATGTCTCCAGACATTATCAAATGTCCCTAGGGAGCAAAGTCACTCTCTTTCTCACTAGAACAACTGATCTGAATAAATAGAGTTGATTAACAGGTTATGAGATAATTATTTTTATTAGCTTCATATTTCACACTCAGAGGCACCATATTGCTCTGGTAGGTGGCTGATCACTCTGTGTAGGGAACTGACTAGTTATTTTGATTAGAAGGCATTCTTCACTCACCTTCAACTAGATGCTAATCATTCTCAGAGTCCAGAAGCCATGGTAAAGATGGGTAAGATGAGACATTCACCAATATATAGACACCTTGAAATATCTCTATTAGTTCAGAGCAGATCTAGACACTTCTAAAGCAAGAACATGACTTCCTCAGAGTCAAAAACAAACCACACCTGCAAATGCATACAAAAACAAATAAACAAACAAAAAACTCAGCAACAACAAAACCACCTCTATCCCAGAAACATAATATTTCTATAGCAAAGTTAAAAGAACTTTCATATCTAAACCATTTATTTCAACAAAGACATTGTTCTCAAAATTTATTAACGTTTCCCTATATGAAAAGAATTGCCACAGTGCTATGATGGAATATAAAGATGCTATGGAGGTCTCAGAAATCCTGAAACATAGAAAAAACCTGGAATTCTGTATCCTAAATTTTTCCTCAGTGGCTACTAATAAGAGTAGATGAATATATAACCCTAGGTACTGACATACATTTTTTATGATTTGACCATGATGAAATGAGAAAGTGTGATATTCTATATTTTTTGTCTTTTGCAAACATGAAGCAAAAGGCAGCTTCTCTTCTCAACCCAGCCAGTGTACGCTGCTAGCATGGTACACATGCTATTTTATTCTGAAATCTTAGAAATGAAATAATATTTTTCTACTTAAGATGCTTGGTTTACAAGTCAATGGGTATATTTTTAATTCTCATAAGATTTGCACCATCCTTTGATTTATATAATAAAAATTTCCATTGATGAGATAGAAATGTTAAACTCACAGTTAAGCTATGTGCCTACAAAATTTAGTACTTCTGTGTGAAAGAGTCCTTGAGGATTAGGATTTCAAGGTCACATTGCAAAAGCATAATTTGGGGGAGAAAATTATTCTAGTCGTATTTCAAAGCTTCACTTATTCACTACCATAAAATTCATTTTCATAGTTTGTCATTAATCTTTATTGGTTGCAGTAAACTGGCAGGAGATTTGGAGTCATATGCTATGCTCTGCATCTGAAGATTTGAAAAAATATATGGGAATGTTGCTGCAATTGAAGTGTATGATTAGACTAAATTATGAACATCATGTATGCCATTTTCATTGAGAAGTCTCCAAAATTAAAAATTATTAAGTAAGCTTTATTGTGTTCCTAATCTGTATGATATATATGAGCTTAAAACATAAAATCAGTCATGCATCTTTCTTTGAGTAATATATGTTTATCATGAAGATGTGCAAGCATGGGTAGAATGCCTTTAGGAAATAAATGTATTCTGAGTGTAAAAATCATTGTGACTCTAGAAAGTGCAAAATCAGCCTATATATTGAGTTATATTCTCATGACCTGTAGCATATTAGAACCAGAGTTGGCATTTCAGATTATACTTAGAAAATGTCCTCCTTAAAATACTTTGGAAGAAAATAGTTCATTTTGCTCCTGTGAAATATGGCAACTGTTCATATTTAACAATACAGAGATTTCTCGAATTTATCAACTCAGGGATGTGCAAACAATTTTCAACTGAGAGCTAGTACATTTCATGTTACTATATTTCAGTTCTGTTCTCTCCCTTGAGGTATTTACTTTCAGCATACAATCAGGCATATACCTTCACAAAATCTGGATAAATTTAAATAATGATAATCTCTGAATGAAAGCCTGTAATACAAAATTAATTTCATTCATAATATATACATATCTGAATAGTGAAAATCATGGAACCAAAGAATGTCAGACTTGAAAGTTTCCTTAAAGTACATTTAGTCCAACCTCTCATATTGCATAGTAGGCACAGGAAGCACTGGGGAGGGAGGATTTGTTATCTGTGACATTTTCACTTTGTTTTCCTTATGAAAACCAGGCTGATCTACCCACTGGAGTTTCCTAGGTCTAGACAGTAGGCGTGTTAGTCAGGGTTCTCCAGGACCAGTAAGATATATATATATATATATATATATATATATATATATATATATATATACATAGAGAGAGAGAGAGAGAGAGAGAGAGAGAGAGAGAAAGAGATTTATTATATAAGGAATTGGCTCACAAGATTATGGAGGCTGGCAAGTCCAAAATCTGAAGGGTGGGTCAACAGGCTGGAGACCCATTAGGAGCAATGCTGCAGTTCCAGTCTGAAACCAGCAAGCTGGAGATCTAGGAGAATGGGCATTTCAGTTCCAGTTGAAGTCCATCTGCTATAGATCCAGAAACAGCTGAGGCTGCAGATGAAGCCTGAAAGCAGCCAGCTAGAGAATTCTCTCTTGCTCCAGGAAGGCTGGTCTTTTTGTTCCATTCCAGGCCTTCAACTAATTGGATGAGCCCCACCTACATTTTGGAGGACAATCTGCTTTACTCAAATTGCACCAATTTGTATGTTAATCTCATCCTCAACACCCTCAGGGAAACAACCAGAATACTGTTTGATCAAATATCTGGGCACTCTGTGGTCCAGCCATGGTGACACATAACATTAACCATCAAAGTATACTCACAGGAGAACAGAATCATTTCAAAATAATTGCCTGCATAGACCTCTGACCTTAGATTGTGTTTAACCTGTATACTTCACTCTAAACAGGATAACCACACTAAACTCCCTCTTAAAGCTCATATAAGCAATACCTTGCATCCTTCAATAGCTAAAGATAAAGCTAAAGGAAGGAGGAGGGAATCTTTAAACTTGAAAAATAACAATCAATCTTATTTATGGAAATTTAGAGGTGGAATAAGCCTGATGAGGTACAAAGACATAATGTAATAAATACAGAGCTCTAAATTTTGCTTCTTTAGCAGCTTTCCATATTGAGTGGTAATTGCTAATCTGATTTCGTTAGTATTGCTATGACGCTTGAGATGCTTGATTTAGCTGTAAAGCATTTGCCTTGTTCTCTGCTGTACTTCCCCTGTGGCTATCTGTGTTTTTTCTCAACTGCAGGATTAAACCATTTGAGCTCGGCTTACACAAAATGTCACTCATCAATAAAGTCTTTTTATTGCTTTCTCCATTCCTTTATTTGTGAAACTGAGATATGTGTGTGCATTTTCTTAGGGCTGTTAATTAATGATTTCATAGATATATATAACTTCTCAGAATAAATTTGTGATATATTTTATTAAAAGAGGGATGGACTGAAAACATTTTACACATGTGAAATTTTGTTCTTAGAAATTAACTGCATTTTGAAAAAAAAATAACACACATTGCGTTCTTAAGGGCAAGATTTCCATTCTTTGTTTAGACTTTAGATCTTCAGTTTCTCTTGCCAAAAAGGAATCTTTTTTACATTTTATTCTATTGTTTGTAAGTATTGGATAAGCTTTTCCCAGAAATTAGGTATTTGTTTAGACATTAAATAAAACTGAATGTACTGAAATTTCAAATCCTATTCTTTGACATTAAGAGTGCTTTAATGACATAATTTTTGTATTTCAATTACAAAACCATTTGGATAGTGTCAAAATCAATTCTACATTATATAGGCCCCATCTATAACAAATTCTTGGGTAACAATGTTTTGGTATAATTGTCAAGTACTTTGTTAATCAGTCTCCTGCTAAGTGTAAGGCATTGAAAACATCTGATAGTACAATGCAAGTATAATAAAAATTGGTTGCACAGTGAGGTTGCAAAGCTTGCAAAAGATGCAAAATTTCATGAAAGTTATTTTGGAGAGCCACACGAATCTTATTGTAAAACTCCTGACAAACAGGAGTGAAACTAGGATCTGGCCAAGTTAGAAGAGAAAATCTACAAGGTTGTGACACAGTAAGTGCTGCAAAAAGAATGTTCAAAATACTCATAGAGTTCTTTGGGAAAATTTATGTAACATCAAACATTTTTGCAAGAATATATTCCTACTGATTTTTTTTTTTTTGTCTAAAAGTGAAATGAAGTTAAAAGGTGAACCATGCTAGGTTATCAGACAATTTTGTCAGAAAAAAATATAGTAAAAATAAAGCCATAAACCTAATTTTGCCAAAGGAAACATTAAGTAAACTTATTTTCATGAATAATATTTTATGTTTCATTTTCATTTTAAACTCATTTTAAAAGAACTTTAGGGCTTCCCTGGTGGCGCAGTGGTTGAGAGTCTGCCTGCCGATGCAGGGGACGTGGGTTCATGCCCCGGTTCGGGAGGATCCCACATGCCGCAGAGCGCCTGGGCCCGTGAGCCATGGCTGCTGAGCCTGCGCGTCCGGGTCCGGAGCCTGTGCTCTGCAACGAGAGAGGCCACAATGGTGAGAGGCCCGCATACCGCAAAAAAAAAAAAAGAACTTTAGTTTCATTTTCTATCATTCTGACACTTACCAGCTGATTGTCAACTCTGGGTATAGGGTATGTTAGAGAAAGGGGAAGTTTGAAATAGTGCTTCTACATTTCCTCAGATGAGATCACAAATTGCAACCAATTTTTTGTGAAAAGGCTAATCAGCTTTAACATCCTTCACTATGTAGTGTCATAAACGAAAAAAATAAAATAAAATAAAGAAGCTATCACAACCCAGATCTTGCTATTGAAAGGAAACCTCCTAAACTAAGTTTTCTGTGCTTTGTCAATCTTAGAACCAGATCTTAAATATATTTTCGACTCATTTCCCTCTGTATCCTCCTTTAAATATGTCTACCTAAAAATGCTCACCATGTACTGTTAAATGATCTTAAAAAGACTTTATGAAGTGCTAAATATCAGTTTATCTTAATTTGATGCTGATTTTTTTTGTGTATGTACATAAGATATTAAAAAAATCATGACTAGCCTAGAAATACAATTGCTTGTGAATATTAGTTAACTCTAGTGAAGCTATAGATTTTTATATGTTTATTGTGTTTATATTTTCATAATATTCTACAATGGACTTATTATTTTTATAAGCAGAAATAAATATTTTAATAATCTAATTAGAAATGTCTTATTGAAGAAACTACAGGGACAAGATGGTTTAAATTTAGTTTATATTTATGCTTTTTATCTCTGTCATATTTGAGGGTATCAAATATCCGTGTGTGTGTGTGTGTGTGTGTGTGTGTGTGTGTGTGTGTTAATGTACGGAAAGATTTCCCAATCCTCTACTTATCTGTATCTTCATTCTATGTGGAGGGGAGTGAAAAGGTAAGATAGAAGTCATCCCTTGGAATGCTTTTGAATCTTCTCAGAACTAGAAGGGCAGAGAGCCAATGAAAAGAAAATGAATGTTTCCCTTCATTTACTGTAAATAGATGAAGGAAGTAACATTAAAAAAAACCCTCTAACTTATAGTAGGAATGTTGTTTTAACCAAGATCTTTTGAGTTGACAGTTGAAAAGGAGATATACCAAAGTTTTGTATGCAGTAACATGAAGGGAAATTTTCTACTTGAGTGCAGTGGCATAGAATACAAGAAAAACTTAATTTTAAACAGCTCTTCTATTGTAATCATGTTACAAGATAGGCTTCTAGTTCTTTGCATTTTATAGATTGTTAAGATATTCCTGTGTATCTCATGGAGACTAAATTTAGCTCAAGAAGCATAATGAAGTTATTGTCTTGTATGTTTTATTGTGAGATTCCCCCAGGTAACTCTATAATTAGTAGGTCAGCAAGGTAATCTGTGAACATTGCTGAGTACCCAGAAGTCATTCTTTTCTTACAGCTAGTTTAGTTCCCACTAAATTCTGCTTGGAACTGGATTTTTAAATTGGATATAAAAAGAGGTAAACAATTCTGGTGAATTAATATAGAAGAGAAAAAACATAGTACTCAAGACTATTTCTATAAGTTTCACTACATCACTCTGATTTGGATGTGTGGCTGTCCTCTTACTTCTCATTACAATGTTAAGTTATTCATTGGGTGACTAACATCACAGAATTGTCAGAAAAAAAAACCACCAAGCTCTTACATTTTGGAACTCAACTTTAAAACCAAATATGGAAAACATTTCTTCTCTCTCATAAAAAAAAAATACTCTCTAAATGTGAGAGTAGCAGGATGAGGGCAGACAGGAATAGTAATGAACTATTTCAAGGAGGAGCTGGTACTTGCTGGATGAATGGGATTCAGCTAAGAGTAGGGAGAATAGAGAAAGGTGCTGAAATATTACAAAGCCAGGTCAAAAAAGAAGCAATTGGTGGAACAGGAGATATTTGACCTAGAAGAGAGACTACTCAGGAAGGGCATTATATTTGTCTTGAAATATTTTGAGATCTGTCATATAGAAGAGGGAGTAGACTTATTTTCCATGTCTGCTATCAATCAAGCTTAGACCAATGATGGGCATTTTAGCCAGAGAAACAGTCTACTAGGGGAAGACAGACAGAAAACAGATAAAATATATTGCTATAAATTGAAGTGTCATTAAATTAAATATATTTTGATATAAGAAAACATAAATAAATAGCAGAGACATTTAATATATTTTAAGCAATCAGGTAAATGTCTCAGAAGAGGGTGTTTATGATGAGACCAGAAAGATGAAGCTCTAGCAATGCACAAAGGTTTGTAATGAGGAGGAAGGATAGTGTAATAGCTGGAAGGAATAGTATCTACAAAAGTCCTAAGGAGGGAAATAGTTTAGTGTATTTCTGAAACTAAAAGGTCTCTGTCGCTAGAGCACAAAGAGCAAAGTAGAGAGTGGCAAGAGATAATGACAAAGATCAGATCTTGCCATGCTTTGTAGGCCAGAATACAGAGTTTAGAATTTTTTTTTCCTAGATGTTATAGAAAGCCACTGAAGAGTTCTGAGCAGGATGATCAGAATGGCAAAAGAGTGGAATCATGAAGGCTGCATTAGAAATTGTCAGAGAAATCCAGGAATGAAGAGGAAAGGGCCTGCAGTTAGAGAAATGTCAACAATCATAACTACCATTTATGAACTTCAGCTATGTATCAGGAACTCGTGTGTGTGTGTGTGTGTGTGTTTCTTATAGCAACTCAGGCACTATCATTAAACTCATGATTACAGCTAGCCAGAGTTCACAAATAGTAAATGGCATTCTTATAATTCACACTCTGGTGTATTTGCTCCTAAAGTCAACATATTTTCTGCTGTACCACACTGTCTTTCTTCAAGAAAGAAGAGAAAAACAAAGAGGGGTCACCAAAGTGCAGGAGATATTTTAGAGGGAAATTGTAGAGACATGTTGATTGATTTGAGGAGGGGGGACATTGAGAACACTAATATTTACTGAATCCCTAAGAAGGGCATGTTACCTAGTTAAGCTTTAACCTAAACGCTATTTTGTTTAGCCCTATGACAACTGTTTGATGAAGATATTATCACTGTTCTATGAATGGAAAATTAAGACTCTCAGAGCTTAAGTAAATTGCCACATCACCTAGGTAATAAATGACAGAGGCTAGGATTCCAACCAAGAAATGTTTGATTCCACATCTTTCCTTTAACATGCTACCACACACATACTTATAGAATAGTCTTCTCTTGTAGAATTCTTACCCTGTCATAGGAGAGAGTAAGAAAATATATGAATTGACTGATGAACACATAAAACATCATTAATAACTGCAAAATAGAAAACATTAAAATATGTGCACATATGAGTCCACTTTTGAGAATATTTGCAATTCAACACATAATTGCTTTCAAAATAAATTTTATTGTGCCCAAGTAGGAAAAAAATTGTTTTGCAGTCATTAGGATGTGGTGAGAATAAGTTCTATATGGCTGCAAAGATCCCATAAACATTATTCTCTAGCCATCTGAGGGAAGGGGGAAAGAATGTATAGGCAAAGATGTACTTGAAACTCCCTCCATTAAATTTGTTCAAAAATAACTCTCCTTCACATTCTACTAATTAGAGACTCATTTGGGTTAACAATCTCCTTTTATAAAATGCAAATGGAGGGTTGCACCTCATTCATATCTTAATCAATTGTAATACCTTGCTGAGGACCTTGTAGCTCTGAAAAAAATGGGATCTTTGATTGGGGAAGAAAAGATGGTGGGGGCCTTTTTGGTGTGGTGGAGAGAGCATGCAAGACAAGCCTGGAGGATAGTTAGAAAACAGCATACAGGCACTGAAATTTGAGATTGAGGAGAGCCACACAGAAAGTGGGAGCGACAAAGATAAATTTTGTCTACTTTGTAGTGTCAACAGTCAACATATCATTGAAAATCTGCTGTAGTTTGGAAAAGATCAAATTAAGAATTCTGAACAAATTATTGAAGTCTTCAAATCTCAGCTTTCTCCAGGTTAAGAAAAATCACCTACCCCCTCCTCCACAGTCTTTCCATTTTGGCTTCTCCATTTAGTCTATTACTGCTAGTGTAAACTAAGCAGACAGGTGACAGTGTTACTGTCTGTCTGTGCTACTACTTGCTTTGGGAGGAAAATAAGGTAAGAGAGAAAAAGAGATCAAAGAGAAAACTTAGACATATGCATCCCCATCTCCTCCCTCTTTAGCTTCATCACTATATCTCAGTATATCATTAGAGGATTTTCCTCTTCCTGGGATTTGTAACGCAACCCCCACAAATATGGAGAATCATCCTATAAACTGCATACATAAGTGTTGACTGAACATGAAGGACAAGAATGTTTAACATGTTAGGGGGTTGGTGAAAGTTTCATTGAGAGAGGGCTCTGTATAGTGTAGCTAAATTTGATAAACATGAACTAGTTAAGTGAACATAAATTAGCAGGCAGGATACCCTAAGCCAGGAGAACCATAAGAGCATATGCAAATTTGAGCATTCTTATAAGCTACTTGTGTAAATTCCAAGGAATTCATATACCTAGATTAGAGGAATTATTTGAGTGGCAAAGAAATTTTAAAAACAGTGGAGAGACAACTGTAGCAAGATTGGAATTGGACATTGAATGCCAGGCTATGGGGTTTCTATTTTATTGTATGGGCAAGAGGGAATCACTATAAATTCTTAAATTGAGGATGAGGGAGAGTGATGTGATGTTATCAGAATGTCAATGCTGGAGTTAATCTCACTATGAAAGATAAGATTAGCGTGGTACATATGGAAATGTAAATTATGGAATGAATTTAAGAGATATTGCAAAGAAACATTAATATAAAAAAAAAAAAGATTTGTTGTGGGTTAGGAAGAAGAAAGAAAAGTTTATAAAAGAGATCTTCCCAGATTGTGAGCCTGAGAAAGAGAAAAGCATGCAATGTCAGTAAGTGGAATGAAGAAATTAAGTAAGGTTCTTTCCTGTTTAGGGCTATGCGGATACATTGCTCCAGTATCAAAGGAAAACAAAAGTAATGAGATTATTTGAGCAATAGAACATAAGGTAACAGAAAAAGGGTGGGAAATCAGGATGAGAAATGGAGATTTGAGGGTTGTGCCAGAGAGAGAGCCACTGAGAAAATAAACATGGAAATGTTCTTCCGTTTCATTTCTCTATTTTCCCTCAGTACTAACATTAAGTTTGCAGTGACTTCTTTGCTCTTGTGGATGTATTGCTTTACTTGCTCTAATTTCATTGTGTTTGCTTCCAAAACAGTCTGTAAACTTTCTAAAACATAGGGACCATATTCTGCTTTAGGTTTGGTTTTGGTGATTTTGGTGATGATGTTGATAATGGTGAAAATAACAACTTTTTTGGCACGAGGGACCGGTTTCGTGGAAGACAATTTTACCATGGACGGGGGGTGGAGGGGGATGGTTCAGGTGGTAAGGTAAGCAATGGGGAGAGATGGAGAGCAGCAGGTGAAGCTTCACTCGATTGTCCACCGCTCACCTCCTGTTGTGCAGCCAGATTCCTAACAGGTCACGGACCAGTACCGGTCCACCGCCCGGGGATTAGAGACCCCTGATATATATAAACCACTCAGGATGGGGATCTGCCAAGTCAGATGCTAAATTGAGGTTTTTGATTCAAAACTTATTACTGAGTCTTCAAGATTAAAAATGACTTCAATGTACAAATGTATTGATTTTTCACATTTATTCTTAAAATAATAAAACTCCTTGACTGTATTTTTCAAATCATATATTACTTTATTCATTCAAATGTTTAGAAAGCCCCAAAGTTTGAAGTTATTCACCATCACAAAATAAACTCATCACCTGACCTGTAGAATTCACTCCTCTGTTTCTCAGCAGGTATCCATATTGCTACCATATGGACCCTTTAATCAGCATCTCCACCATGCTGGAATGCAACTTGTAGAAGAGATGTTGGTGTCCTGGGTTAATGAATGGTGAAACAATCACAGTGGAAGTTTTGTTTTGTTTTGTGTTTTTGTTCACAACATTGGTCTTATTCTCTTCATTAATTACCAACATTTAACATTCTATAAACATCTGTGGCAATACTAGTCGTTCTTCTCTTTGAAATCACTCTATTTAGAACATATGAGAAAATCTCATCTTAGAAATGGAGCATACTAGCTCTTTTAGGCACTAAATGGAAAAATGAAAATGAGTTATCTGTTTATTCATAAAGTTTAGGAGTGTTTATGCAATATTAGTAGCATTATTCTATCAGGGATTTGGATGGTACCTTTAAGGTAGATATTTGAAACTTATTTTGAAAATATATTAAAGGTAGAGGTTTGTCAGGTAATTTGTGATTGCTATAGCACCATTTTCAGAGCTAACTGGGGCCTTCCCTTTTTCCTAATTCAATTACTTGATCATAATTAGAAACCGGAAAATAGAATGATATTGTTGCTTTCTATTTTTCACATAATGATGGTATAATCTCCCCTCTCAAGATCCATTGGTTGAAATAATTACTTTTATTTAAGGTAAGAGATTTTGGTGTAATTCTTTCTCAAAAGTCACTACTTAATTTTGATTTTGTACAAAATGTAAAGAAACATTATAATTACTAGAATGGAGTCTAACACTCCTTGGTCAAATAGCAGGCTGGTTGGTTGGTTTGATTTTGGAAATTATTATCATATCCAGAGGAGAGAACTGACTTTACTGACTCTGAATTATTATACTTAAAATCACTTGATGCAGCTAAATTAGACAATAAGTAAATTTAGTATTGAAGGGTTTGTCATATTTCTCTTAAATAGTCAACTATATATCATAGTGTATATAACTACCACAGAATTAGATATGACTAAAATATTTTCTGGGTTTGATTTTTACTGAGCATTACAAAAATAAATATTTATAAGGCAGTGTTAATGTGTTTCCATTATTTTCCATGGGGCCACATAGATGAATGAGATTAAGTGGGAACACCTCTTTGGTCACATCATTTTTTGAGCATGTACTTCTTATAATATATGATTCCAGATGCACTGTCCCCTTGAGAGAAACAAATATAGCTTACCATAACCAAATAATTTTTCATTTGATGGAAAATGCTGTGTTTTGGGGGAATAAATCTATTTTTGCTTTTCTTATTTTCTGAAGTATATGACAAATATAGCAAATAGCCCTGGAATTTAGTTAGTAGGGCACAACTACTGTTTCCTCACCCACATGCATTTTCATAAGGAACATTGTGTACATCACTGTGACATTACAAAGTAATTCTCTCTGTATTAAATAATTCATTTCTCAATTCACTGCAAAATTAAAAGTTGACATTTTATTTTGTAATATGCTCACAGCTTGAACAAAAAAGGTGCCATGGAAGAAAGAACATTCAAATGAAATCAAAGAATGAACAAGAATGGAATAGGAAGAAATCGACTTTTTAAAAAGTGGTTCATATAAATGCTGCCACTTGTTCATTTTATCAAAATGACAAATTACAACCATTATTTCAGAATTCAAATGGTAGCTAAAAATAAGTATAATTTTAACTGCCTTTATCAAAGGTTAAACTTCTTTATTGGTAACTAAGAAAATATTAGACTCTATCTTTTCATAATACTTATATGAGCTTTGTTTCATAGTATAGTTATTTTAAAAACAAACTTTTGCCAATTCAGTAATTAAAGTATTAAGTTTGTCCATGGTCTTTACTACATTATATATTATATACCATTTCAGAATAATAATTTCACATTATGAAGAGTAAACTCCCTTCATTTAAGTCAGGAGTAATACACTTCTTTTAGTGGCACAAAGATCATGACATTGGGCCCATAGAGAAGACAATGTAACCCTACCCCATTACTTGCCTCTCTAATGAATAACAAATATATAACTGTGATATCATAAAAGCTGTTTATGGTTTTTCTGTAAGAATCTAGATTTGGACAAAGAATGAAATATTTAATTATGACTACAAAGTAGAGTGTAAATGATATCAATATGAATATCAATATTGACAATGAAAAGTAAATTAATGTTGAGAGAAAATGTGAGATCTGAAGTAGGAAGTAGTGATGGGAGAGAAGATTAGGGCTCTAATATCCTTTCTACATTGTGGGAGTTACAATGTCTAAAGTGAAAATAATAATAAGCAAGTATTTATTAATAATTACCAAAGTAACCAACAGAAGAAATATAAATAATACAACTATCAGGAATTGGAAAGGGGAAGAAAAAGAGATAGGAGTAGTGTTATTGATCTAAATCTATTGTTCATAGCATGGAGTTAACAGATAGATATTGCCAAGGACTAATTATGTATATACATTTAGTGTATGGAGGTAACCACCAAAATAACTAAAAACAGAATTCATTGAAAAGTTTGGGGAATGAGAATTGAAGTGTGAAGTGATTATCTATTGCAATCTGATCTCTATTATGTGCCATTTTCTACATGTACTTGTAACTTTCATGAAAATAAAAAAATAAAATATATTGAAAAATAAAATAGAAGTGATATTAATGATAACATTTATTGGGTATGCACTATGTGACAGATGCTTAAATAAATTTATGATTTAATCTTTTCAGTAGTATTATAAGTTAGTTTCTGTTATTATCATCATCATATAAGTGAGGGAGATAAAGCCTAGAGAAACTAGTTAAGAAGTGGCATAGCCAGGACTCAAACCTGCAGAGCTTACCCTGTCAGTCATCATGTTATATTACCATCATGATATATTTGTCAGCATCCAAATTTGTCCAGTGTGATATGTAGAATTTTGACCCCCTTGATCTTCATCATCCTTTATGTTACTCCCATGGTTATGGAATAATTCATGGCCCAAGGAACTTTCAAGATGTTATAAATTACTAATCAGCTGATCTTAAAATAAGGAGATTATTTTGGGTTATCCAAGTGAGCCCAATGTAATCACATAAGCCATTAAAAGAACAAGAGGAAGATAGAGATATATGAAGAATGAGAATGGCTCAATATGTCATTACTGACTTGAAGATGGAGATACCATGTGGAAAGCATGAGAAGGAAATAAATTCTTCCAAAAACCAGTAAGCTTAGAAGACTCTGAGCCCTAGATGTGAACTTCAGCTCTGTTATCTTTTATTACAATTTCAAATTACAACAAAGATCTAATTAGATCTAAACATTTATTTCAACCCTTCCACTTTTCAGCTAATATTTACCTTTATTCTCACAATGCTTTTATACTGCAAGCCAAACTGTGATAAGTTTACATATTTTTTCTTTTATTTTATATTGTCTTTAAATTCTTGCTTATGGCACCACATATAATCTCTTGAGTCCTATGAGATAAAATGTTCCCCACCCTTTTGTATTTACATCATGCTTAATATGTTGGAAATGTTTTTTATTGGATGAAAGATTAGTGATCCTACCTGGAAAACCACTTTCTCTGGATAGCGGTGATGTTGTCAAAGAGAACTAATAAAAAAAGAATGGAAATGGCTTAAACTGAGTTGACAATACTTTGAATTCAGTGTACATCAGTCAGTTTTGCTCTGTCGATGAATGAATAATGGAGCGTCCCTAGGGGAGCTGAGGGGAGGAGTTACAGAGTTTAAAGGACAAAACAAATGAGAACTCAGCCTTAAAACAGAAAGAGACTTGTTTCAGGCTTGATGCCATACTAGGTCTATATTACAACAATCATTAAGAATATGTTGTCATTAGAGGGGCCAAGATAGGAGGCACCAAGGAATAGTGGAGCTAAGAGTATAGACTAACTCCGTTCCAGAAGCTAGATTATCACTCTTTAGTAACTAAATAGGGTTTGATAGAGGGAAACTGTGCCAGTCTAACCCACAGTTACATTCAGTTTGAATTAGAAAATAATACACTGTAAAATATATCTGTTTATAGTTTGATATTCTATAGTTTATTTTTCTTTTGAAAAGATTCAGTTCCCTTAATTGGCACAGTTCGATACATAGACTTTCTTTTTGAATCTGGTGAATTTTAGTTTTAAAAGTGACACAATGCTTGTCACATGAATCTAATCATTCCCTGCTCCAATAGAGGCCATCCAGTTTTCTCACACCCTTAATGTCCCCAGTGGAAATGAAAGCTGTCTTCCCTTTGTCGTTACTATAGGTGATGTCTCCTGCCATTGACATTGCTTCCTCATGATGCCCACTGAAAGACCCACTATGAAAAGTTCACCATGTGATGAAAAGCCCTACTAAAATAAGGAGAAACTCTTTAATAACACACATATCTAGGTGATTCCCTAACAGTCACAAAGTTTTTCAATATTGCATGCAAACACACCATTTCTGCTCTATTTCATCCTCCCATTTTCTGAAAAGTCAAACATTAGTTTCTAGGGGGTTGGCCAGAGGACCAATGTCTAATTCTCTGCACTGTCCTTCAAATAACACTCTTGAAGCACACTTGTGTCACAGCCAAACCCCACCTGCCTCTGTTGCTTATCCTCATGTCCTTCTAGAATCCTACAGTCAACCTGTTAGATATGACTTGAGTTCTACTTTGAAGCTTTTGTTACATGTGATGAAAATTATTGAAATTTTTAATAGCACTCGTGACCTAAATTATTTCAAATAACATAGTGGCTTTCATCTAAAATGCACCATGCCAATTTGAAAAAAATAAAAAAAACATAAAATAAAATACACCATGGACTGTATACATGGGAGTGAGACCTAGATATCAGTTTGGTATTTTTTAAACTCACCAAGTGACTATTATGCACAGTGAACTTTGAGACTCATGCCTCTAATTAAGACAGTGTTCTGCAAATTGAAAATCTTCTTAAAATTTATATCTTGATTCATTAGGTCCTGGGTGAGAACTGATATTATGCATTTCTAACAACCTCCCTTATGATGTTAATACTGCTGGCTTGTTGGCCATAGTTTAAATAGTAAAGGCTGAAAGCATTTTGTCTAGATTTCAGACATCAGTATTAATTGGCAGAAACTGGATCTCTGCTGTCATTAATTTTCCCTTTTTCATGTTTCCATGGGGTAGTATCCATTTCCAGTTTTAGAAGAATTACAGTTTTAGAAGGTCATGTTCATCCTTTCTTTCAATCTCTTCGTGCAGATAATCCCAAGGAAGAAAGAGTAGTTGATTTTATTGGTGAGACTGGAAAGAGAATCCACACACTCTTGGCCTGCACTAAGATTCATTTGTCTTTCTCATTTGGAGTAGACTGCTGCCCTTGGGATGTGAGATTCTTACACATGTGTTAAGCAGTTGTGGTTTCTAGTGACAGTGGAGATAAATTTAATTCTGGCAGGAAGTCTCATTCTGGACTCAACTGCATTCTCACAACCTTCGTTACCAGCTCTTGTTTGTTTAACAATTTGATCTTCCATCCAACTCTTGCATTTATATTTCTCAATTACTTGCATGCTTTGAATATGCAAAGCATACAGGAATTCAGGTACATTTTGTTTTACACATGAACATAAAAACGAAATATATATCAATAGCAAGGAAGAACAAAGTGTGGTGAGTAGAAGAACACTTGTATGTGCATACACATATATGTTTTCCTAGTAACCTATTAAAAATTGAAGTAATACTTTAGCTCAATCTATTTGATTTTCTATTTTCCTTTTGTTAATATATTTTTTTATCAAAACTGTCAACTGAAAAAATGCACAATGTGACAGTTGTGAGTTAAGTTTTATTTAGGGCAAAATGAGGACTATAGCCCAGGAGATAGCCTCTCAGATAGCTCTGAGGTACTGCTCCAAAGAGGTAAGGAAGGAGGTCAGTATACATGTGATTTTAGTAAAAGGGGGATATGTGGAGTTAAGCACACATTTTGGCAAAAGGTTGCTGCTAGTCACAAGAAGGTTGCTGCTAGTCAAGAGGAGCAGATACCTCCGTTAATGATTTTAGTGCTTTTTGAGATAAGCAAAGATGCAAGATGCATTCGCCTGAAAATGTGTATCTGAAAGCCTGTTCTACCAGTTTTCCCCAGAGTACAGAGTGCCTCGTTCGTAATCTCCACCCTGAACTCCTTTCAGGAAGTGTTGAAGGTCAGCGACTACAGCGGCTAGGGACCTAATCCTTGTAGAGGCAGATGGCAAGTGCCAAATTTGAGTTGGCAAAACTACTGATTTCCCCTTTTTTGTTTTCTTTTTTGAGTTAGCCTGTGCTTAGAGTATAGTGTTTGAAAAGCAAAATTTGCAGATTTGAGTGCTATATAATTCAGTTACTTTTGCAGAAAACCGTCTCACAACTTTTGTCCTATTCTTGACTAAGTCACAAATAAGGGCTTTGAATCAAAATTAGATCATGCTCTTTGAAAATTCTTCACCATTTCAGAAAAACAAAATATCCAGCTTATGTCCTGGAGTCATTTTTTTATATCCTATAAGACACAATACTTAGTACACTTACTTTTATTCTACCACAGTAGGTTATTTTAGTCTATCAATAGGTTAATGAATAATTGGGGTTTGTTTTTGAACACTCTTCCTAAAACATCATGTCTAAATAGCAATAGAATATTACCTTAATTCCACCAATAATTTCCCTGTGTTTTTCAGAAAATGACCAACATGGATTTTTACCCAGATGTCTTAGGGATCAGAAGACTCTATAATAAGTTGTAACTCCAAACCTATAATTTCTGACCATAGGGATATTGACTGAAACTTTCTGATTTAATAAATATAATGTTTTAAATTTCAGCTTGTACCATTTTATTTGGCAATCATTAATTAGCTGTTACCTCAGAATACATATAAATGTTTTAAGCATATTGCTGTATGCTACTGAGGAGACTAGCAGATAACATTTAACTTTATAAATCTAGGTGAGGCTAAGAAATATGTATACTTTTGGAAAACATTTCACTTGGCTCTCCACAAAATTTATTTATAAATTTATTAAAACCAATTTTTTTTCGACATTTTTCTCCCTCCAAAGACACGTTCTGAGATCTATTGGGCCTTTATTATATACATATTTTAGAAATTAAACATTATATACAAAAAGAGAAACAAGAAACAGTTATTTAAGTGAGATTTTTCTTTAGGAAAGATATTGTGAAAGACCACAAGGAAGGGTGATGGGAAGTGTATTATGTATATGCAGTAAAAGTTTCTTATCTGGAATTCCAAAAGGGAATTTTCAATTGCAGGATTTCCACTTAAATGAATATCTTGAAATTCAGGAATCCACTAAAGTAATTTTGGGTCAATTAGAACAAGTTACACAAGTGCCCCTAAAATTAGTTCTATAATTTGTTTACATCAGATTCACTTCGGGAACCTTTATTCCTGACTTTGTGGAAAAGGCTTGTACTAGACAATGATTCTTAAGGATAAGGACAGTGTTGCAGAAGAACAGTTCACCTGGGGAGCTTGAGGTGCTACCACCAAAGGAGTTTTAGAGCATGGTAGATTAGGTGTCAAACTACAACAGCCATCTTGTGCTGAGTGTAAGGAATTACTTAAATAATTCTCATCTCATTGAAGCCTGTAATTCATGTTTGAATTAGAGCAAAAATATGGCATCTTCTTTGGGAACCAAGACCCCTGCATTCCTAAATTCAAAGCATCAACACAAGCCTTGTTCTTACTCATATATTTTCCACCCCAAATCTTGCTTTTTCATAAAATGCAGCATACATTTTGAATGTAGTTGTATTTAGAACTTAGTGGATATTTTCCGGCCTATATATTTCATAATTACCATTCTTTTGTTTCAAGTAATCACAAAAGGTGCTTTTGTAAAAGTGCATTAAGGCTAATATCATACTTCTGGAGAACTCTGCCAGTGTTTTAAGGGGAGTTACAATGAGAAACTATTTTTTTACTACTAGCTAAGACCTAAGAGGTTAATATACTTGTACCTATATGTTAGCAGGAATGATATTTGTTTAAAAAGTTGATCTTGTTTGTAGTGCAGAAGAGTGGCTGTTGCAGTGAGAGATGATGAAGAAAATGTGCTTCCTTCAGAATGATGAGAAATACATTTTTAGCTATATGAGATGAGATAATAAGAACACATCTCTCCTATGTTATTTTTTGTTGTTGTTGTTGGTTTGGATTGATATCCACTTTTAAAATAAATAGCACTTCACTCTTTCATAATACCTCCCACTTAGCCTTAGAATCAAATAAGAGATTCAAATGATTTCCCCAATTAACCACAAAAGATTTTCCTGGTATTTGTCAATAGTCAGCCCATGTTTTCTATAGAGCTTTATTTTTTTTTCTCACATCAGTGATTTAACTCTTTCCCTTGGAGAGATGAATAAAAAGAATGTGTCTCTGCATAGAGATAATACATGCCTCTATGACAAGGTTTCCCAAACTTCATTCTGAGGGCTAACAATATGTGTTTCTCAAAAAGGAGAAACACTGCATGACAAAGTTAAACAGTTCTTTAGCACAGGACTTCATAAAGCATTTAGGTTGCTACCAAGTATTTTGAGGAGGGCCATAAAACATGGTGTGCAAACCCTCCCTTTTTTCCTTGGAAGATATGTTAATATTTCTGGAACACTAATGTACCAGGGAGCAGTCTGCTCATTACTAACAAGGCATGAATACAGTGTCTTCTTTTACTTTAATCTTGTGGTTTTTGTCTGTCTTATTTCTGATTTTGGTACGAAGTATCTGAAGATCTAAAGTAACAAGGGAGAGGTCTAATTAAATCTAATTTATAAGCAGCAGTAATGCCCACTTTGTTTTGTTTTGGTTAAGCACTGGTAGTCTATCTCAACACTTAACACTCTTACGTTATAAAATTATTGTTTAATGTTTGGGAAATGTCGAGGACATATACAAAGCAACAGTAAATCTACGAAAGTTAACTATTAGTTCAGTGTAGTACAAATATGTAAGAATTACAGCTTCAAAATTTACTCAGCTTTACTTAGAACTTACTTAAAATCTAATAGACTAATAATTGTGCCAAAAGGATGAGGTTATAGGATGGTGGATTAATTAGACCCTCTTTTTAGGCAACTGGTTTCCTTAGTTTGGCTATCAAAAATGCCTCCTTCGAGTGCTTTTGTGGAACTTTCATTGATAGTCTTTTTGTATTCTCTCTTCTTTACATCTCCACCCGGAGGAGTTCATTTTGAATAATTGCTGTTTCTACTTGCAATTTCGTTTATGTGTTTACTTCTGCTCATTTGAATCCTTCAACATCTGGGAGAGATAATTTTTAAAATTCTATAAACTTTTGGCTTTATTGTAACACTCCAATTCACCTAATCTCACCCACAGCATAGAGAGGGGTGTTTGATGAGAGAGAGATGAAATACTTGATAGATCAAATGCCTACAACTTCCTCTATTGATGCCCTTCTTTTGGCAGACAGGTAACTGTGATTGCCATTGAATCTCTCTTTCTTGTTAACTTAAATGTATGTTCCTTTTACAAAACCCATTCTAAAGCATGATGTGTTATATAAAGATGTTGTTCTAAAAAGATAACACTTGATTAGTATTGGAGTATGGTAATTCAATCTGAGGGTCTCCTACAGTACAGAAAACCTCCAACTCTTCCTGAGAAAGGCATAAAAGGCATACTGCTCTCTCCACTACATACCTTTAATAGAAAGAAATAGAGCAATATAGTAATAATTCAACTTGATGCAATATTTTTTTAAAAAATGTTTTAACCATCTTTATGTCCCAGCTGACCACTTTCTACATCAAGAATGAATATAAAGGATTAATTACAAAACTCTAAAAGACATTTTCCTTTGGAAAAACCCTTTATGATGTCTTCTGGAAGAGTAAACAAAATATTTTTTAGGTAAAGCAAAAAAATGATGTAAGACCTACTGTAACAGACACCAAATTGTAAAAGAAAAAAAATATGTATTATATAGATATTAGAAAATGTGGCATAGAAACAGAAAAATCATCTTAAAAAAAAAAAAAGAGTTCCTGGAGAGGACTTTCAAGATAGCAGAGGAGTAAGACATGCAGATAATGTTCCACCCCACAAACACATCAAAAATACATCTACATGTGTAACAACTCCTAGAGAACACCTACTGAAAGCTGGCAGAAGAGCTCAGACTTCCCAAAAGGCAAGAAACTCCCCACATACTTGGCCACATGGCTGACAGAATCTTGGTGCTCTGGCCAGGTGTCAGGCCTGAAATTCTGAGGTGGGAGAGCAGAGATCAGGACATTGAACCACCAGAGACCTCCTGGCCCGATGTAATATCAGTCAGTGAGAGCTCTCCTAGAGATCTCCATTTCAATGCTAAGACCCAGCTCCACTCAATGACCAATAAGATACAGTGCTGGACACCCCATGCCAAACAACTAGCAAGACAGGAACACAACCCCGCAAATTAGCAGGGAGGCTGACTAAAAACATACTAAGTTCAAAGACACACCAGAACACAAAACTGGACGTGGTCCTGCACACCAGAAACACAATATCCAGGCTCATCCACCAGAACACAGGCACCATTACCCTCCACAAGCAAGCCTACACAACTCACTGAACCAAACATAAACACCGGGGACAGACACCAAAAACAAAGGTAACTATTAACCTGCAGCCTGTGAAAAGGAGACCCCAAAACAGTAAGTTAAGCAAAATGAGAAAACAGAGAAATATACAGCACATGAAGGAGCAAGGTAAAATCTCACCACACCTAACAAATGAAGAGGAAATAGGTAGTCCACCTGAAAAAGATTTCAGAGTAATGATAGTAAACATGATCCAACATCTTGGAAATAGAATGGAGAAAATAAAAGAAACATTTAACAAGGATCTAGAAGAACTAAAGAGCAAACAAACAATGATGAACAACAAAATTAATGAAATTAAAAATTCTCTAAAAAGAATCAAGAGCAGAATAACTGAGGCAGAAGAACAGATAAGTGACCTGGAGATAAAATAATTGAAATAACTACTGCAGATCAGAATAAAGAAAAAAGAATGAAAAGAATTGAGGACAGAGACCTCTGGGACAGCATTAAATGCACCAATATTTAAATTATACAGGTCCCAGAAGAAGAGTAAAAGAAAGGGACTGAGAAAATATTTGAAGAGATTACAGTTCAGAACTTCCATAACATGGGAAAAGAAATAGTCAATCAAGTCCAGGAATCACACAGAGTCCCATACAGGATAAATTCAAGGAAAAACATGCCAAGACACATATTAATCAACCTATCAAAAATTAAATACAAAGAAAAAATATTAAAAGCAGCAAGGGAAAAGCAACAAATAACATACAATTGAATCCCCATAAGGTTAACAGACGATCTTTCAGCAGAAACTCTGCAACCCAGAAGGGAGTGGCAGGACATAGTTAAAGTGATGAAAGGGAAAAACCCACGACCAAGATGACTCCAGCCAGCAAGAAGAATCTCATTCAATTCAATGGAAAAAACAAAAGCTTTACAGGCAAGTAAAAGCTAAGAAAATTCAGCACCACCAAACCAGCTTTACAACAAATGCTAAAGAAACTTCTCTAGGGAGGAAAACAAGAGAAGGAAAAGACCTAAAATTAAAAAACACAAAACAATTAAGAAAATGGTAATAGGAACACACATATAGATAATTATCTTAGATTTTAATGGATTAAATGCTCCAACCAAAAGACATAGACTGGCTGAATAAATACAAAAATAAGACCCATATATATGCTGTCTACAAGAGACCCACTTCATATCTAGGGATACATACAGAATGAAAGTGAGGGGATGGAAAAAGATATTCCATGCAAATGGAAATCAAAAGAAAGCTGGAGTGGCAATTCCTATATCAGATAATATAGACTTTAAAATAAAGAATATTACAACAGACAAAGAAGGACAATACATAATCATCAAGGGAAAAATCCAAGATGAAAATATAAAAATTATAAATATTTATGCACTCAACATAGGAACACCTCAATACATAAGGCAAATGCTGACAACTATAAAAGGGGAAAAACACAGTAACACAAAAATAGTAGCTGAGTTTAAAACCCCACTTTCACCAATAGACAGATCAAAAAAAATGAAAATAAATCAGGAAAAACAAGCTTTAAATGACACATTATACAAGATGGAATTAATTGATAATTATAAGACATTCCATCCAAAAGCAACAGAATACACATCTTTTAAAGTGCTCATGGAATATTCCCCAGGATAGATCATATCTTGGGTCACAAGTGAAGCATTGGTAGTTTTAGGAAAATTGAAATCATATCAAGTATCTTTTCCAACCAGAACACTAAGAGACTAGATATCAATTACAGGAAAAAAAAAACTGTAAAAAATACAAATACATGGAGGCTAAACAATACAGTACTAAATAACCAAGAGGCCATGGAAGAAATCAAAGAGGAAATAAAACAATACCTAGAAACAAATGAAGATGAAAATACGATGACCCAAAACCTATGGGATGCAGGAAAAGCAGTTCTAAGAGGGAAGTTTATAGAAATACAATCCTACCTCAAGAAACAAGAAAAATCTCAAATAAACAACCTAACTTTACACCTAAAACAATTACAGAAAGAAGAACAAAAAACACCCAGCGTTAGCAGAAGGAAAGAAAACATAAAGATCAGATCAGAAATAAATGAAAAATAAATGAAGGAAACAATTGCAAAGATCAATAAAACTAATGGAAGAAATGGACAATTTCTTAGAAAAGAACAGCCTTCTGAGACTGAACCAGGAAGAAATAGAAAATATAAACAGACCAATCACAAGCACACAAATTGAAACTATGATTAAAAATCTTTGAACAAACAATAGCCCAGGACCAGAGGGCTTCACTGGCAAATTCTTTCAAACATTTAGAGAAGGCCTAACACATATCCTTCCCAGACTCTTTCAAAATATAGCAAAGGGAGGAACACTCCCAAACTCCTTCTATGAGACCACCAGCACCCTGATATCAAAATTAGAAAAAGATTAAAAAAAAAAAACTTCAGGTCAATATCACTGATGAACATAGATGCAAAAATCCTCAACAAAATACTAGCAAACAGAATCCAACAGCACATTAAAAGGCTCATACACCATGATCAAGTGGGGTTTATCCCAGGAATGCAAGGATTCTTCAATATACAAAAATCAATCAATGTGATACACCATATTAATAAAATTGAAGGATAAAAACCATATGATCATCTCAAGATATAGAAAAGGTTTTCGATGAAATTCAATACCCATTTATGATAAAAATGCTCCAGAAAGTATGTATACAGGGAACTTACCTCACAGAATAAAGGCCATGTATGACAAACCCACAGCCATATTGTTCTCAATGGTGAAAAAATGAAGCCATTTCCAGTAAGAGCAGTAACACAACAAGGTTGCCCATTCTCACCACTATTATTCAACATAGTTTTGGAAGTTTTAGCCACAGCAATCAGAGAAGAAAAATAAATAAAAGGAATCCAATTTGGAAAAGAAGAAAAACTGTCACTGTTTGCAGATGACATGATACACTATATAAAGAAACATAAAGTTCCTACAAGAAAATTATTAGAGCTAATCAATGAATTTGCTAAAGTAGCAGGATACAAAATTAATGCACAGGAATCCCTTGCATTCCTATACACTAATGATGAAAAATCTGAAAGAGAAATTAAAGAAAGACTCCCATTTACCATTGCAGCACAAAGAATAAAACACCTAGGAGTAAACCTTCTTAAGGATAAAAAACACCTTTATACAAAAAACTATAAGACACTGATGAAAGTAATCAAAGACGATTCAAACAGATGGAGAGATATACCATATTCTTGGATTGAAAGAATCAACATTGTGAAAATGGCTGTACTACTCAAAGCAATCTACAGATTCAGTGCAATCCCTATCAAACTACCACTGGCAGTTTTCACTGAACTAGAACAAAAAATTTCACAATTTGTATGGAAACACAAAAGACCCAGAATAGCCAAAGCAATCTTGAGAAAGAGAAACGGAGCTGGAGGAATCAGGCTCCTTAGCTTCAGACTATACTACAAAGCTACAGTAATCAAGACAGTATGGTACTGGCACAAAAATAGAAATATAGATCAATGGCTCAGGATAGAAAGCCAAGAGATAAACCCACACACATATCATCACCTTATCTTTGATTAAGGAGGAAAGAATATACAATTGAGAAATGACAGCTTCTTCAATAAGTGGTGCTGGGAAAACTGGACAGCTAAATGAAAAGAATGAAATTAGAAGACTCCCTAGTATCATACATAAAAACCCCTCAAAATGGATTAAAGTCCTAAATGTAAGCCCAGACACTATAAAACTCTTAGAGGAAAACATAGGCAAAACACTCTATGACATAAATCACAACCAGATTCTTTTTGACCCACCTCCTAGAGAAATGGAAATAAAAACAAAAATAAACAAATGGGACCTAATGAAACTTAAAAGCTTTTGCACAGCAATGGAAACCATAAACAAGATGAAAAGACAACCCTCAGAATGGAAGAAAATATTTGCAAATGAAGCAACTGACAAAGGACTAATCTCCAAAATATACAAAGAGCTCACGCAGCTCAATATCAATAAAACAAACAACCTAATCCAAAAATGGCCAGAAGACATAACTAGACATTTCTCCAAAGAAGATACACAGATTGCCAACAAACACATGAAAGGATGTTCAAAATCACTAATCGTTAGAGAAATTCAAGTCAAAACCACAATGAGGTATCACCTCACACAGGTCAGTATGGCCATCATCAAAAAATCTGCAAACAGTAAATGCTTCAGAGGGTGTGGAGAAAAGCAAATCCTCTTGCACCGTTGGTGGGAATATAAATTGATACAGCCACTATGGAGAACAATATGGAGGTTCCTTTAAAAACTAAAATTAGAACTACCATATGACCCAGCAATCCCACTACTGGGCATATACCTGGAGAAAACCATAATTCAAAAAGAGTCATGTACCACAATGTTGATTGCAGCACTATTTGCAATAGCCAGGACATGGAAGTAACCAAAGTGTCCACCAACAGATGTATGGATAAAGAAGATATGGCAGATATATATATAATGTAATATTACTCAGCCATAAAAAGAAACAAAATTGAGTTATTTGTAGTGAGGTGGATGGACCTAGAGTCTGTCATACAGAGTGAAATAAGTCAGAAAGAGAAAAACAAATACTGTATGCTAACAAAGATATATGGAATGTAAAGAAAAAAAATGGTCCTGAAGAACCTAGGTGCAGGACAGGAATAAAAACTCAGATGTAGAGAATGTACTTGAAGACATGGGGAGGGAAAAGGGGAATCTGGGACAAAGTGAGAGAGTGGCATGGACATATACAGTATACCTAAAATTTTTCTCTTATCAAAGTGAGAGAATTTTAAATCGTAATAATATTTAGTACTAGCTAAGGTGTGAGAAAAGGAGTGCTATTAATATTTTGATCAAAATGCAAAATGATATGATCTTTTTAAGGGCAATTTGACAATAACCAATCAGCATTTTTAAGAAACATTATATTGTAGTGAGCAAACCCACTTCTATGACTTTATCATACCTAGACCAAGTATGCAGTGACAAATTTGCAAGGATTTTTATTGTGGTTTTTTTTGTCCCTGTTACAAAATGGAGACAATCTAAATGTCCACAAATATGACAATTATGAAATCAAATATCATAGGCACAAAAGATGGCATACTATGCAGCTCTTTGAAAAGAAAGAAGTGAAATTTAATGCAGTGAAATGGAAAGTATATGAATTGTATATATATATATTTTTTTAGGTATAAAAGAAAATTTTAGAACAGTGTGTAGAGTTGAATTCCATTTTCAGGTTGAAGACACACACAAAAATCCAGAAACACACATTCACAAACTTACACCTATAAACAAGCTTGGAAAAATATACCACATTTGAGAAGTGGAAGTTGGAAGGGAGACATGAAGAGGGGGCTTTCACTTATTACATAATGGAATGTAGCATATAGTTTTAATTAATGAACCAATGAAGTAAATTTTCCTAATTTTAAATCTAGTGATAGTAAATGTTTGGATGTGTTAGAGAATTAGAACTAAAATCCATATCTTCATAAAAACCACATGATTGTTTTTATTTTTTTCCCATGAGATACATTTTTCATAAAGTAAAATGTATTGACCTTAAATGTTCAATTCAAAGAGTTTTGGCTAAGGAATACAAGCATGTAACAAGTACACTAATCAAGATATAGAATATTTTCTATCACCCCAGGAAATCAATCATGCTCACTTATAGTCAATTCTCACAAAATTCAGAATATCTCCTGGAAAACCTCTATTCTGATTTTTATTGTGAGAGATCAGTTTTGTCTGTTCCTGAACTTCATATAAATGGAACAGTGCAGTATATTCTCTTTGCTGCCTTGTTTATTTCTCCCAACATAGTGTTTTGATATTCATCTAAATCATCTCTTCTTGCATGTTGGTCCATGTTGTTTTATTAATATATTATTTGTTTTTATGCTGAGTAATATTGCAATGCGTGAATATGCCACAATATGCTTAATTTTTCTTGTTGAAGAATATGTGTGTTGTTTCCATTGGGGATCTATTGTGAATAACCTTGTCATGGACATTCTTATTCAAAGTTTTCTGTGTATATATGTTTTCATTCCTCTTGACTGAGTACCTAGAAATGGAATTGCTGGATTATAACAAATGTATGCTTAATTTCATAAGAAATCAACAAATGGTTTTACAAAGTGACTGTATTGTTTTATACTGCTAACAAAAATTCATGAGTATTCCAGTTGCTCCACATCCTCACCAGTGTTTGAGATTTGTGAAACATTTAAATTTTAGATACTTAAGTGATTGTATGATGGTATCTCATTACAGCTTAATTTGCATTTCCCTAATAACTATTGATTTTGAACACTTTTCTGTGTGTTTATTGCCATTAATATATTTTCTTTGTGAAGTATATACATTGAAGTTTTGTCTAATTTTTATTGTGTTGTCTCTGAATTATTGAATTGTAAGAATTCTATATATATACTAGATAAAATATTTTTATCAGATATGTCTTTTGCAAATATTTTCTCCTACTCTGTGATTTATCCCTGCATTTTTAAAATGGTACTGTTTGAGGAACATAAGTTTTTTTTTTATTTTAATAAAGCCTTTATCTTTTTATTTTTCATTTTATAGTTAGTATCATTCATTCCTCTATAAAATCCTTTTACTATCTCATGGTGATGAAGATATTCTCTTAGGGGTCCTTCCAGATGCTTTATAGTTTTAGCTTTTATGTTTAGATCTGCAATCCATCTTAAATTAATTTTGTGCATGGTATGAGTTAGAGGTCTCTATTATCAATAGTTTGCTAGAACTGCCAAAGCAAATTACCATAATTGGATATCTTAAAACAACAGAAATTTATTCTCTTAGCATTCTAGAGATTAGAAGTCTGAAATCAAGGTGTCGGTAGGGCCATGCTCTCTATAACGGCTCTAGTAGAGGATCCCTCCTTGCCTCCTCCTAGCTTCTGGTGGTTACCAACAATCCTTGACACTCCTTGACTTGTAGACATATCACTCCAACCTCTGCCTCCACTGTAACGTGACATTCTCCTAGTTTGTCTGTACATTTCCTCCCTTCTTCCTATAAGAACACCAGTCATAATGGATTTAGGGCCCACCTTAATCCAATCCTAGTTTAGTATGACCTCATCTTAACTAATTACATCTACAAAGACTGAGTCCTAAATGAGGTCACATTCTAAGGTTCAGAGTAAACACGAATTGTTGGGGGACATGATTCACTCAATGGGTATGAAGTACTATGGTATGCCAGGCATGATCCATATATGCATCCTGTCAGCCAGAGGAGCAGAATACTGTTTTTGGCAGTCTGGAGTAGGATTAGTCCCCTACAAGAAGTGGAGATGGCAAAAAGCAATACACATCCATTATTTCGTCATCCAAAAATATTTTCCTTTATAGGCTAATTTTTTTAACGATTTAAGTCCTAGAAGATAATGTATACAAGGTTTAACATGGAAAATTACAAACTAAGGTAATTTAATTTTTAATCTGTAACAGGCTGGTATCACATCTGCTCCTGACTTACTCCCCAACTACCATACAACATGGTTTCTGCCATTTCCTATACTTTCATGACTCCTCTCAATACTATTGAACAAAGGTGTTATATAAACTGGTAATTTAGATCATAACACATTCATTAATCCCTAGCTGAGTATACATCCAGAATTAATATGGGATTCCTTTGGAACTCTGGCTTTCTTAGCCAACCTTTAGGAGTTTTTAAGTTTTAGTTCCTGGTGAACCCTTGATTTTTGCAGCAGATATCCTACCAAGAAAATGAAAATACCAGTAACTCATGAATTTGGATAGTAGAGCCAAGGGTATCGTCATGTTAAAGTTAAACCATTACATATGTTTTACGGTTATTTTACCAGCATAATTTTAAAATACTCTCCCTATTTAGTCCAATGATATAAGGTCAACTCAGCAAGTATTCACTGAATCCAAACCTTTATTGTTCTGTGGAAGATATAAGAAAGGTTTGAAACAAGACCTCTCCTTCAGGGAGATTATTATATTGCCTTTTGACATCAAACTGAAAGAAGGTTATAATATCTGATTAATGCTTATGAAATGGGTTTCTATTATAGAAATAAATATGGGGAACTAATTTTATTAATATTAACACACTCTAATTTGGGTTAACTAATTTTAACCCAAATATTCAAAACATCACTGATGTCACAATAAAAACCATGCAGCTTATTAAGTTACTAAATAATGACAATGTAGTTTTATAAATAAACACATTGATTTTTAAAGCATCTATAAAACACAGATATATAACTTAAAAAAATACTGCATTCAGAAAATCAGAGGTATGCAGGATTCTGCAGAATAGTGTGGATTCTTAAGAATGCTGCACTGCCAACAACTCTGATTAAAATGTCAAGTGTTAAATGGGTGCAATCAGTCTTGATTTTTTTTTTCTTTCTTCTAGTTGATTTGTGTTTGGCTGAGGGCAATCATTGTGTGTATGGATGTGCATGTCTCCACTGCTCTTTATTTTCTGTCAGAAAAGAATGAACATTCAATCCCTAAATTCTACCTAAATGTCACAAAATGAACAAAGAAACCTACCAATGGGAAAGTTAAGCATTCTTCCCTGTTGCCTGTAATTTTTTAGGAATAAATCTTCTAATCTGTCATGCTTTACAACTCTCTGCAGAGTACATAATAATTACCTAGGAGATTATTTTTAAAATGCAAAATCCTGAGAAATAACCTCCTCTCCTCCATCCTGATTCAGATCTGAAGAGCTGAAGTAAGATTATAGATGTGAAGTAAGGCCTAGAAGTATGCATTTTAAAGAAGCTCTTTGGGTGATCCTAATGCTAGATGTATTGGACTACACTTGAACATACAGTGCTCTAGAGTGATTGGGTAATTACAGTCTGGTGAGAGGAAGAACTGAAGTCAGTTATTGCTTCTTTCAGTCAGTAGACATGACAGATACTTTGCTGGTGATTCAAGAAATAAGGACAAGTTAAACAAGGTCCTCAAGGAATTTTCGTTCTAATAATGAAACTACCTTAAGTGCTGTCAGTTATTATGGTTTCTGTAGCTCCTTTCTCTGAATATGATATTCAATAATAATGTTTATTTCACTTGTTAAATACTTTATTTAAGGTAGAAGACATAGAAGACAAATGTTCCTAGCATGCTAAAGAAATCTGACACCACACTGTTTCAAAAGATCATTTTATACAAACCCTATTTATCCAATTATAACTAACTCAGGCATCCCTAAATAACTCTCTACATACAGACCAAAAAAACATAATGATGGTTTTATAAAGGGAAAAAAAGTATTGTATATTAAAAACAATGCTGAGATGAATATAAATATACCAAATACACATATATTTGAATACACAGATGGATGGGGAAAAGACTTGACTGTGGGACACAGAGGTGACTCAGTCCCGAGGGGGAGCCTGTGTGGGGCAGTGGCAGCTATTGTTGGCACTTACTCAAACACTGCCTCAGAAGCCACCAAGATCTCTGATGGTAGCAGCTATGCCACAGCTAACCTCCCAACAAATGCCAAGAGTCCATGCAGACCCCAGCCAGCCCAGCAGAGTGGCTCCTCAACAGGGCAAGGTGGCATAGACAGAGAGCAGTGATCAGCAAAGGTGCCAGTGTGGGGAGATGGAAAAAGACACACTTAAAGGGAACAGAGCCAGCTTAAGCCTGACCTACAGGGCTTCTGTGCCAGCAACTTGGGATCAGACTCTCCCCTGACAGGGTGGTGATGGCCACTGAGCAGAGAGGAAGTCTCACCTCACCTCCAGTATGGCTGCTAATCCCTTCATCCCCTGCCCCATCTGCTACCAAGGTAATAGCTGCCAGTACACTCTGAGGAAAGATGTGGCTTGCATCCACATCAAATTCAGCTCTCCCACAAAAGGGATCAGAGGTACATAGGGACACTCCCAAATAAGAACACAACTTCAAGACTGAAATAGGTAACTGTTTCACCCAAATTCATAGAGACAGAGAAAGTTAAGCAAAATGAAATGGCAGAAGAACTACTCTCAATTGAAAGAATAAGACAAAACCCCTGAAAAAATAAACAGAAATATGCAATTTACCAGATAAAGAATTCAAAACACTGATAATAAAAATGTTAACTGAATTAAGGCAAAGAATTGACCTAAAAACACTGATCGTTTTAAGAAGGAACTAGAAAATATAAAAAAAAAGATCCAATCAGAAATGATAATTCAATAGCTGAAATAAAAAACACATTAGAAGAAATAAATAGTAGACTAAGTGACCTACAAGAAAGAATAAGTGGTCTGGATAATGGAAATCACCAAATCAGAACAGCAGAAATAAAACCAAATCTTTAAAAAAATGAAAGCAGTTTAGATCTTTGAAATAACATAAGTGTTCAAACATTTGCATTAAAGAGGTTCCAGAAGGAGTAGAGAGAGAGAGACGGGGATCAAAAATATATTTGAAGTAATTATGGCTGAGAACTACCCAAATCTGAAGAAGGAAACAGATATGCAGGAACAGGAAGCACAAAAGATCCCAAACAAGATGAACCCAAACAGACCCACACAAGACCTATCATAACTAAAATGATAAATGTTAAAGGTAATGAAAGAATCTAAAGGCATCAAGAGAAAAGCAAAGAGTCACATAAAAGGGAACCTCCATAAGGCTATCAGCTGACTTCTCTGCAGAAAATTTCTAGGCCAGAAGGAAGCAGCATGATATATTCAAACTGCTGAAAGAGAAAAACCTACAACCTAGGTTAACAAGGGGTTAATATCCAAAATATATAAAGAGCTCATACAACTCAGTATCAAAAAACAAACAACCTAATCAAAAAATGGGCAGAAGACCTTAATAGACATTTCTCCAAAGAAGACATACAGATGACTACCAGGCACATGAAAGGATGCTCAGCATCACTAATTATTAGAGAAATGAAAATCAAAACCACAATGAAATATCGCCTCACACCTGTCAGAATGGCTATCATCAAAAAGTCTACAAATAACAGGTGTTAGAGAGGATGCAGAGAAAAGGGAACCCTTGTACACATTTGGCGGAAATGTAAACTGTTGTAGCCACTATAGAAAATATTATGGAGGTCCCTCAAAAAACTAAAAATAGAACTACCATATGATCCAGACTTTCTACTTCTGACCACATATCCGGAAAAGACAGAAACACTCATTTGAAAATATACATGCACCTCAGTGTTCACAGAAGCAGTATTTATGATAACCAAGACATGGAAGCAACCCAAGTGCTTATCAACAGACATATAAATAAAGAAGAAGTGATATATATACAACGGAATATTACTCAGTCATAAAAAATAATGGGGCTTCCCTGGTGGCGCAGTGGTTAGGAGTCCGCCTGCTGATGCAGGGGACGCAGGTTCGTGCCCTGGTCCAGGAGGATCCCGCATGCCGTGGAGCGGTTGGGCCTGTGAGCCATGGCAGCTGAGCCTGCGTGTCTGGAGCCTGTGCTCCACAACGGGACAGGCCACAACAGTGAGAGGCCCGTGTACCACACACACACACACACACAAAATGGTACAAAAATCATTGCCAGGGACACTTTCTCATGCAGAAGAACAAGTAGCCACATTATAACACATTCTATTTTCACAATCAAGCAACCCTTATTCCACATTACCAAATGCAGTCACAAAGCTGATTGGCTTATACTCTAATTATAGTATTTTGCTCTTTCTCTCAGCACACACTTCAGGCCTTGGGCAAAATGTTGTATGTGCTGTCACAGGGAAGGTTTATTGAACTGAGTCATTAACTGTATTCTCAGTTATAGCATTATCAGCCTCAAGTTTCATCTTTTCAATTAGAAGTGTTTACATAAATTTCTATGCTGTTTTCTTTCTGTGCTTGTTTTCAAAGAGAAGATTTATGTAGGTGACAAATTTAATATTTCCTTTAAGGCATTCTGTTGATTTACAGCTAAAGATTGAATGCATAAATGTACACTGAGTATCCTGCTTAAGATCATTTTGGAAACCTTATCTGACAGTCACTGAACCCTGAACAACAGATACAGGAAACAGTTACTTCCTGTTCAGTGTACATTCTTAGAGATTTGACCTGCATGATACCTACCATGATCACTGTGTTATGGAGATTTGCTGCAAACCAATTAGTATCTAAAAAGATAGCACCACAATCCCATGAATGGTTTTTGAGTACGACAATAAATTGGATAGCTAGAACCACTTATTTGCTGTTAGTAAGTAATTTTATTACTCTAGAAGTTTCATTTTCAAAAGTATAACAAGAGAATTTATTTCAGTCATGTGTTAAAGCTTAAAGAAGTACATTAATTTTTGTTGAAAACCAGATATTGTTTTGAAGAGGTGAGCCTAAGAGAATCTGAAAAGTGCTTTGTCTATGAATTTATTCTGCTGAGGAAGCATCCTGATTCAACTCCTAAATATAAACCAGGATGATGTTCTCATACTCTAGATCTAAACGGTTCAGTTCCTATCCCTACTGAGGTTGGCAAATTATAGACTCCTCCCTGCACTGCCTCTCAGTCTGAATCCCATCATGAAAACATATTAATAAACAGCATCTAGGAATAGAAACTAAAGTAAAAATACTCTCGGACTTTTCCTGTAGCATCATTTACTATCTTTACCTCTCCAATCATCTGAACTTCCCTTGGGAAACTATAGAAGGCACAAAAAGAAATTGATCTCTGTGAACCTGAAAGACAGTACCATTTTTCTTTCCTTGCAGTTGGGTCATTAAAAACATGGATAACAAAACAGACTTTTTATATATCCTATCTTGAAGTTTGCTATTTGCTCTTCTTAATCTCCTAATTTTCCTAAAGGGAATTTGTACTTGAAAAGTAATCTGCAATTGGCAGAATAAGGGTCTAATTACTACTGGTGGTCTGTTTTTAAATAAGGAAACAAACACTACATTTGAAATGGCATTTGAAATGAAGATATCTCAGTCACTTCTTACTAGTTGTGGTGACTATTGAAACTTTAGAAAATCTAATGGATGTATTATACATCTTTAAACTCTTTGTTTTAGTACGTTTCAGGGTTCTATTTTTTTCTCCAAAACATAGACAAATATGTAGTTATGGTGTTTGGACTGTCAGCATCAGCAAAGTTTGTTGCTCATAGTTACAATGAATGTACAGTAGCTTTACTGACAAATTGATGCCATTTATTTTCATTATTTTCTCCATCCACCAACCTTGTGAGGAAAATTACATTGCCCATTAAAGCATCATTGGGCATTTTCTCAGAGAAGGAAGAATTACCACTAATTAGTATTTCATGGTAGAAGTGAGTAATGTCCTCAACACTATTCAATATATTCTGCAGAAAGTACTAGAAGAATTTTGGGGAGAGACAAATATTTGTGAGTACTGCAAATGCCTGGATTTCTAGAAATATTTGAAATAGTCAATTAGCCATGGCTCTTTTTGAATCTTTATATATTGATACTAAACATCCAGAATAAAATTGTATCTGAGATCTGAAATAAAGAGTATCTGCAAACATTGCCCTTTCCCTAAATACATACCCACATAAAAATGTGCTTAATCATTATAAATGTAGCCTGAACTTTTAAGCAAGCTAATTATAGAATAAAATAGTATTTTATTTAAATTTATTGCTTAATGTATTTAGCCAATTTAGCACATCCAAATGTTTTAAATATCTTGCCAGAATTTCAAAATATAGCTTCTTTGTTTCTATTTTCTTCTTTACCATGTTAGTCATCCTTTCTTTATTATCCATTTATTACCAGGAAGAACAAACTTCTTTTGGGGAACCTATGCTCAGAGTTCCTTTTTTTAAGTTCCTCTGGAACAGTCACCAATATAAAGACGAGGCAGACAGATCTTTTAGGCCTGCTGTCAAATGTCCTTCACCTTATTCATGAGAGATTTCTGATTTCTGAACATAAACGTTATAATGACCACTCAGGAAAATATTTAAAAAGCAAATTACTTGCCTGTTTTTTACTGAGTTATAACATACATGGAGTAAGATAAAAAAATATTAAGTGTACAGGTTGAAGATTTAGGATAAATGACCATACCCATGTAATGACCCCCAGATCAAGATATAGAGTATTTTCAACACCCCACGTGGTTCCTTCATGCCCCTTATCTGTCAGCTTCTCACACAGTTAACCACTATTCTGACATCTATCACTACAGAATAGTTTTTCCTATTCTTGAACATCATAGAAAGGAAATTATGTAATATGTACTCCTTTGTGTCTGACTTCTTTCAGTGCACATAATATCTGTGAGATTCATTCATGCTGTTACATTTATTAGTAGTTCATTTCTCCTCATTACTTAGTAGTATTCCATTATGTGGATAAGCCTCAATATGCTTATCCATCCCCCAGTTAGTGGGCATTTCAGTTGTTTCCAGTTTTTTCTATTTTGAATAAACTCTTATGGACACAATTATAAATGTCTTTTGTTAGACTTATGTACTCATTTTTCTTTGGTATATGACTGTAAGTGGAACTGCTCATCCATAGGGAAGGCATATGGTTAATTTTAGTAGAGATTGTCAAATAGTTTTCCAAAGTGTTTGTACCATTTTACACTCCCACCAACAATGTGTGAAAATTATAGTTTCTCCATATCTTTGCCAAAACTTAGTCTTGTCAAACTTTAGTCATTCTAGAGGGTGTGAAGAGTGTGGCTTCAATTTGAAGTTCCCTGATGAAGAAAGATGTTACCTTTTCATATGTATATTAGCCATGTGGCTATCATGGAAGTGTCTGTTCAAGTCACTTGCCCATTATTAACTGAATTGTCTTTCTTTCTTAATTCTTTATAAATTCTGGATATAATTTTTTTTTTTGCTGTGTGTATGTGTGTGGTATGTGTCTGTGGAGAGAGAGAGAGAGAGAGAGAGAGAGAGAGAGAGAGAGAGAGAGATTTTTCCAGTCTGTGGCTCACATATTTGCATTTTTAACTTTGTCTTTTGATAAACAGAAGTATTTTTTTATTTTAGTGAAACCTAATTTTCAGTTATTTTTTTCATACATGGTTTGTGCTTTTTTTTCTTATTTTAAAAGTATTTGCTTACCTTCAAATAACGAAGATATTACCCTATGGTTTGGTCAAAAAGCTTTATTATTTGATCATTCACATTTAGGTCTATAATCCATTTCAAATTTATTTTTGTCCATGATGTGAAGAAGATTTAAGGTTTATTAATTTTTCATGTGGATTTTTAAAAGGATATGAGTTCATTTACATTTATGGTAATGACTACTACAGTGACATTTACATGTATCATCTCATTTGTTTTCAGTTTTATGACCTCTTCTTTTTCCTCTATTACTCTTTTCCTACCTTATTTTATATTAATCATATACATGTGTGTGTGTGTGTGTGTGTATATATATATATATATATATATATATATATATATATATATATATATATGTCTTATGTAAACATATTATGTGCCTGTGGAAAAATTTCTCATGGATTTGCAGAATTTCTATTGTCTGTTTCTTAAGAAACAGAAATTGATATGCTCTGAAAGATGTTTGCTTTTATTTTCCCCAGAAACATTTACTTTTTATATAGCATGAGGGTTAGATCTGCAGCCATTTTGTTTCTATAATGGTAGAGCTAACTGCTTCCAACTAAAAGATAATAAGCCTTCTCTTATCTCCCTAAGAGCTAACTGGTTACATTCTAGGTGGGTACCTGAATTAACAGAAAGGGTGACTGCATAAACCAGATATTTCCAGGGAAATTTAGAGCATTGTTTTCTTACGATTTTACATTTCAGGCACAACTGGTCTTCCCCCAGAGGTTGATTTATGTACCAAGTGGTTAAAATAAGAACCCCAGATGCTTCCTATAACTTTGACAAGGAGACTTAGAAGGAGAGAAGGGATAACTGCCTCTATTACAATTATTTTTTTAACATCTTTATTGGAGTATCTTTGCTTTACAGTGTTGTGTTAGTTTCTGCTGTATAACAAAGTGAATCACATATACATATACATATATCACCATATCCCCTCCCTCTTGCATCTCCCTCCCATGATCCCTAGCCCACCCCTCTAGGTGGTAACAAAGCACCAAGCTGATCTCCCTGTGTTATGTGGCTGCTTCCCACTAGCTATCTATTTTACATTTGGTAATGTATATATGTCAAGGCTACTCTCTCACTACGTCCCAGATTCCACTTTCTCCTCCCTGTGTCCTCAAGTGCATTCTCTACATCTGCGTCTTTATTCCTGTCCTGCCCCTAGCTTCATCAGAACATTTTTTTTGTGTGATTTAGATTCCATAGATATGTGTTAACATACAGTATTTGTTTTTCTCTTTCTAACTTACTTCACTCTGTATGACAGACTCCGGTCCATCCACCTCATTAAAAATAACTCAATTTCAGGGCTTCCCTGGTGGCGCAGTGGTTGAGAGTCCACCTGCCGATGCTGCAGACACGAGTTCATGCCCTGGTCTGGGAAGATCCCACATGCCGCAGAGCAGCTGGGCCCGTGAGCCATGGCCGCTGAGCCTGTGCGTCCGGAGCCTGTGCTCCACAACGGGAGAGGCCACAACAGTGAGAGGCCCGCGTACAGAAAAAAAAAAAAAAAAAAAAAAAAAAAAAAAAACTCAATTTCACTTCTTTTTATGGCTGAGTAATATTCCATTGTATATATGTGCCACATCTTCTTTTTTTTATTTAACATCTTCATTGGAGTATAATTGTTTTACAATGGTGTGTTAGTTTCTGCTTTATAAAAAAGTGAATCAGTTATACATAGACATATATCCCCACATCTCTTCCCTCTTGTGTCTCACTCCCTGCCACCCTCCCTATACCACCCCTCTAGATGGTCACAAAGCACCAAGCTGATCTCCCTGTGCTATGCGGCTACTTCCCACTAGCTATCTCTTTTACATTTGGTAGTGTATATATATGTCCATGCTACTCTCTCACTTTGTCCCAGCTTACCCTTCTCCCTCCCTGTGACCTCAAGTCCATTCCCTAGTAGGCCATCATCTTTATTCCCATCTTGCCCCTAGGTTCTTCATGACCATTGTTTTTTTTGTTTGGTTGGTTTTTTTTTTAGATTCCATATATATGTGTTAGCATATGGTATTTGATTTTCTCTTTCTGATTTACTTCACTCTGTATGACGGATTCTAAGTCCATCCACCTCACTACAAATAACTCAATTTCGTTTTCTTTTTTTTTTGTATGGACAATATTCCATTGTACATATGTGCCACATCCTCTTTATCCATTCATCTATCGATGGACACCTAGGTTGTTTCCATGCCCTTGCTATTTTCAATAGAGCTGCAATGAACATTGTGGTACATGCCTCTTTTTGAATTATGGTTTTCTCAGGGTATTTGCCCAGTAGTGGGATTGCTGGGTCATATGGAAGTTCTACTTTTAGATTTTAAGGACCCTCCATACTGTTCTCCATAGTGGCTGCATCAATTTGCATTCCCACCAACAGTGCAAGAGGGTTCCCTTATCTCCACACCCTCTCAAGCATTTATTGTTTGTAGATTTTTTGTTGATGGCCATTCTGACTGGTGGGAGATGATATCTAATTGTAGTTTTGATTTGCATTTCTTTAAAGATTAATGATGTTGAGAATTCTTTCATGTGTTTGTTGGCAATCTGTATGTCTTCTTTGGAGAAATGTCTATTTAGGTCTTCTGCCCATTTTTAGATTGCGTTGTTTGTTTTTTTGATATTGAGCTGCATGTACTGCTTGTAAATTTTGGAGATTAATCCTTTGTCGGCTGCTTCATTTGCAAATACTTTCTCCCATTCTGAGGGTTGTCTTTTCATCTTGTTTATGATTTCAGTTGCTGTGCAAAATATTTTTGGTTTCATTAGGTCCTATTTGTTTATTTTTGTTTTTATTTCCATTTCTCTAGGAGACTGGTCAAAAAGGATTTTGCTTTGGTTTATGTCATAGAGTGCCCTGCCTATGTTTTCCTCTAAGATTTTGATAGTCTCTATCCTTACATTAAGGTCTTTAATCCATTTTGAGTTTATGTTTGTGTATGGTGTTAGAGAGTGTTCTAATTTCATTCTTTTTCATGTAGCTGTCCATTTTTTCAAGCCACACTTATTGAAGAGGGGGTCTTTTCTCCATTGTATATTGTTACCTCCTTTATCAAAGATAAGTTGACCATATGTGCGTGGGTTTATCTCTGGGCTTTCTATCGTTTTCCATTGGTCCATATTTCATTTTTTTTGTGCCTGTACCATGCTCTCCTGATTACTGTAGCTTTGTATTATAGTCTGAAGTCAGGAAGCCTGATTCCACCAGCTCCATTTTTCTTTCTCAAGATTGCTTTGGCTATTCGGGGTCTTTTGTGTTTCCATACAAATTGTGAAATTTTCTGTTCTAGCTCTGTGTAAAATGCCAGTGGTAGTTTGATAGGGATTGCATTGAATCTGTAGATTGCTTTGGGTAGTAGAGTCATTTTCCCAATGTTTATTCTTCCAATCCAAGAACATGGTATATCTCTCCATCTATCTGTATGATCTTCAATTTCTTTCATCAGTGTCTTATAATTTTCTGCATACAGGTCTTTTGTCTCCTTAGGTAGGTTTATTCCTAGGTATTTTATTCTTTTTGTTGCAGTGGTAAATGGGAGTGTTTTCTTAATTTCACTTTCAGATTTTTCATCATTAGTGTATAGAAATGCAAGAGAGTTTGGTGCATTAATTTTATGTCCTGCTACTTTACAAATTTCATTGATTAGCTCTAGTAGTTTTCTGGTAGCATCTTTAGTATTCTCTATGTATAGTACCATGTCATCTGCAAACAGTGACTGCTTTACTTCTTCTTTTCTGAATTGGATTCCTTTTACTTCCTTTTCTTCTCTGATTGCTGTGGCTAAAACTTCCAAAACTATGTTGAATAATAGTGGTGAAAGTGGGCAACATTGTCTTGTACCTGATCTTAGTGGAAATGGTTTCAATTTTTCACCATTGAGTACAATATTGCCTGGGGTTTTTCATATATAGCCTTTATTATGTTGAGGTAAATTCCCGCTATGCATACTTTCTGGAGGGTTTTTATCATAAATGGGTGTTGAATATTGTCGAAAGCTTTCTCTGCATCTATTGAGATGATCATATATTTTTTCTCCTTCAATTTGTTTATATGGTGTATCACACTGATTGATTTGCATATATTGAAGAATCATTACATTCCTAGGATAAACCCCACCTGATCATGGTCTATGAACATTTTAATGTGGTGGTGGATTCTGTTTGCTAGTATTTTGTTGAGGTAGTTTGCATCTATATTCACCAGTGATATTGGCCTGTAGTTTTCATTCTTTGTGACATCATTCTCTGGTTTTGATATCAGGGTGATGGTGTCCTTATAGAATGAGTTTGGGAGTGTTCCTCCCTCTGTTATATTTTGGAATAGTTAGAGAAGGATAGGTGTTAGCTTTTCTCTAAATGTTTGATAGAATTCGACTGTGAAGCCATCTGGCCTTGGGCTATTGTTTGTCGGAAGATATTTAATCACAGTTTCAATTTCAGTGCTTTTGAGTGGTCTCTTCACATTTTCTGTACCTTGATGGCTCAGTCTTGGGAGGTTGTGCACTTCTAAGAATTTATCCATTTCTTCCAGGTTTCCCATTTTATTGGCATATAGTTTCTTGTAGTAATCTCTCATGATCCCTTGCATGTCTGCAGTGTCAGTTGTTACTTCCTTTTCATTTCTAATTCTATTGACTTGAGTCTTCTCTCTTTTTTCATAATGACTCTCGCTAATCGTTAATCAATTTTGTTTATCTTCTCAAAGTACTAGCTTTTAGTTTTATTGATCTTTGCTATTGTTTCTTTCAGTTCTTTTTCATTTATTTCTGTTCTGATCATTATGATTTCTTTCCTCTTGTTAACGTTGTTTTTTTTATTCTTCATTTTCTAATTGCTTTTGGTGTAAGGTTAGGTTGTTTATTTGAGATGTTTCTTGTTTCTTAAGGTAGGATTGTATTGCTATAAACTTCCCTCTTAGAACTGCATTTGCTGCATCCCATAGGGTTGGGTCATCGTGTTTTCACTGTCATTTGTTTCTAGGTATTTTTTGATTTCCTCACTGACCTCTTGGTAATTAAGTAGTGTATTTTTTAGCCTCCATGTGTTTGTATTTTTAACAGATTTTTTCCTGTAATTGATATCTAGTCTCATAGCGTTTTGGTCAGAAAATATACTTGATATGATTTCAATATTCTTAAATTTACCAAGCCTTGATTTGTGACCCAAGATATGATCTATCTTGGATAATGGTCCATGAGCACTTGAGAAGAAAGTGTATTCTGTTGTTTTTGGATAAAATGTCCTATAAATATCAATTAAGTCCATCTTGTTTAATATATCATTTAAAGCTTGTGTTTCCTTATTTATTTTCATTTTGGATGATCTGTCCATTTGTGAAAGTGGGTTGTAAAGTCCCCTACTATGATTGTGTTACCATCGATTTCCCCTTTTTTGGCTGTTAATACTTGCCTTATGTACTGAGGTGTTCCTATGTTGGGTGCCTAAATATTTACAATTGTTATATGTTCTTGGATTATCCCTTGATCATTATGCAGTGCCCTTCTTTTTCTCTTGTAATAGTCTTTATTTTAAAGTCTATTTTGCCTGATATGAGAATTGTTACTCCATCTTTCCTTTGATTTCCATTTGCATGGAGTATCTTTTTCCATCCCATTACTTTTAGTCTGTATGTGTCCCTAGGTCTGAAGTGAATCCCTTGTAGACAGCATATATATGGGTCTTGTTTCTGTATCCATTAAGCCAGTCTATATCTTTTGTTTGGAGTATTACTCTATTTACATTTAAGGTAATTATTGATATTTATTTTACTATTACCATTTTCTTAATTGTTTTGGGTTTGTTATTGTAGGTCTATTCCTTCTCTTGTGTTTCCTGACAAGAGAAGTACCTTTAGCATTTGTTGTAAAGCTGGTTTGATGGTGATGAATTCTCTTAACTTTTGCTTGTCTGTAAATGTTTTAATTTCTCCATCAAATCTGAAGGAAATCCTTGCTGGGTAGAGTAATCTTGGTTATAGGATTTTTGCTTTCACCACTTTAAATATGTCCTGGCACTCCTTTCCGTCTTCCAGAGTTTCTGCTGAAAGATCAGATGTTAACCTTATTGTGTTTCCCTTGTGTGTTGTTTTTGTTTTTCCCTTGCTGCTTTTAATATTTTTTCTTTGTCTTTAGTTCTTGAGAGTTTGATTAATATGTATCTTGGTGTGTTTCTCCTTGAATTTAACCTGTATGGGACTCTCTGTGCTTCCTGTACTTGATTAACTATTTCCTTTTCCATATTAGGGAAGTTTTCAACAATAATCTCTTCAAATATTTTCTCAGTCCCTTTCTTTTTCTCTTCTTCTTCTGGGATCCCTATAATTTGAATGTTGGTGTGTTAAATGTTGTCCCAGATGTCTCTCAGACTGTCCTCATTTCTTTTCATTCTTTTTTCTTTATTCTGCTTTGCAATAGTTATTTCCAATATTTTATCTTCCAGGTCACTTATCCGTTCTTCTGCCTCAATTATTCTGCTTTTGATCCCTTCTAGAGAATTTTTAATTTCTTTTCTTGTGTTGTTCATCATTGTTTGTTTGCTCTTTAGTTCTTCTAGGTCTTTGTTAAACGTGTCTTGTATATTCTCATTCCAATTCCAAGATTTTGGATCATCTTTACTATCATTATTCTGAATTATTTTTCAGGTAGACTGCCTGTTTCCTCTTCCTTTATTAGATCTGTTGGGTTTTAATCTTACTCCTTCATCTGCTGTGTGTTTCTCTGTCTTCTCATTTTGCTTAACTTACTGTGTTTGGGGTCTCCTTTTCACAGGCTGCAAGTGCATATTTCCTGTTGTTTGATATCTGCCCTCAGTGGCTAAGTTTGGTTCAGTGGTTTGTGTAGGCTTCCTGGTTGAGGGGACTATTGCCTGTGTTCTGGTCGATGAGGCTGGATCTTTTCTTTCTGGTGGGAAGTCCATGTTTGGTGGTGTGTTTTGGGGTGTCTGTGACCTTATTATGATTTTAGGCAGCCTCTCTGCTAATGGTTGAGGTTGTATTCTTCTCCTTCTAGTTGTTTGGCATAGGGTGTCCAGCACTGTAATTGCTGGTCGTTGAATGGAGCTGGGTCTTGGCGTTGAGATGGAGATCTCGGGGAGATTTTCACCATTTGATAGTACATGGAGCTGGGTGTTCTCTGGTTGACCAATGTCCTGAGCTTGGCTCTCCTCCCTCAGAATCACAAACTTGATTCCTGGGTGGAGAACCAAGAGCCTGTCATCCACACGGCTCAGAATAAAGGGAGAAAGAATGAAAGAAATAATGAAAAAGATAAAGTAAAATAAAATAAAATAAAATAAAATAAAAAAGTTATTAAAATAAAAACTAAGAAAATATATTTAAAAAAATTTTCAAAGCTATAAAAAAAAAGAAAGAAAGAAAGGAGAGAGCAACCAAACCAAAAAACAAATCCACCAATGACAACAGGAACGAAAAAGTATATAAGAAAAAAGAAAAAAATAAAAAGTGGAGAGATCGAAACTTAAGACAAATGGTAAAAGCAAAGCTATACAGACAAAATCACACAGAGAAGCATACACATACACAATCAGAAAAAGAGAAAAAGAGATATATATATAATTGGCCCCCAAGTCCACCTCCTCCATTTGGGATGATTCGTCATCTATTCAGGTATTCCACTGATGCAGTGTACGTCAAACTGATTGTGGATATTTAACCCGATGCTCCTGAGGCTGCTGGGGGTGATTTCCCTTTCTCTTCTTTGTTTGAACAGCTCCTGGGTTTCAGCTTTGGATTTGGCCCCACCTTTGCGTGTAGCTCACCTGAGGGTGTTTGTTCTTGGCTCAGAGAAGACAGGGTCATAGGAGGAGCTGATCCGGGGGCTCTGGATCACTCAGGCTGGGGAGAAGGAAGGGTACAGAATGCAGAGTGAACCTGCAGTGGCAGAGGCTAGCATGACATTGCATCAGCCTGAGGTGTGCTGTGTGTTCTCCTGGGGAAGTTGTGCCTGGATCACGGGACCCTGGCTGTGGCGGGCTGCATATGCTCCAATGAGGGGAGTTTTGTATAGTGACGTGTGCTTGCACATAGGCTTCTTGGTGGCTGCAGCAGCCTTAGCGTCCCATGCCTTTCCCTGGTGTCCATGCTGCTAGCTGCGGCTCGTGCCTGTCTCTGGAGCTTGTTTAAATGGCACTCTTAATCACCTCTCCTTGCGCACCAGGTAACATAGAGGCAAGAAAAATTCTCTTGCCTCTTCGGCAGTTCCAGACCTTTTCCCAGACTCCCTCTGGGCTAGCTGTGGCACACTAGCCCCCTTCATGCTGTGTTCATGCAGCAAACAGCAGTCCTCTCCCTGAGATCCAACTGAAGCCGGAGGCTCAGCTCCCAGCCCTCACCCGCCCTGGCGGGTGAGCAGATAAGCCACTTGGGCTAGTGAGTGCAGGTCAGCACTGATACTCTGTGCGGGAATCTCTCCACTTTGCCCTATGCACCCCTTTTGTTGCATCTCCTCTGTGGCTCCGAATCTTCCCCCTCCACAGCCTGCAGTCTTCGCCTGTGAAGGGACCACCTAGTGTGTGGAAACATTTTCTCCTTCACGGCTCCCTCGCACTGGTGCAGATCCCGTCCCTATTCTTTTGTCTCTGTTTTTTCTTTTGCCCTACCATGGTACGTGGAGAGTTTCTTGCCTTTTGGGAGGTCTGAGGTCTTCTGCCAGCATTCAGTAGGTGTTCTCTAGGAGTTGTTCCACATGTAGATGTATTTCTGGTGTATTTCTGGGGAGAAAGGTGATCTCAACGTCTTACTCTTGCACCACCTGGAAGCTCCTCCCTCTGTGCCACATCTTCTTTATCCATTTATCTGATGATGGGCACTTAGGTTGCTTCCATGTCCTGGCTATTGTAAATAGTGCTGCAATGAACATTGTGGTACATGACTCTTTTTGGATTATGGTTTTGTCAGGTTACATGCCCAGTACTGGGATTGCTGGGTTATATGGTGGTTCCATTTTTAGATTTTTATGGAACCTCTATATGGTTCCCCATATTGGCTGTATCAATTTACCTTCCCACCCACAGTTCAGGAATGTTCCCTTTCCTCCACACCCTCTCCAGCATTTATTGTTTGTAAATTTTTGATGATGGCCATTCTGACTGGGGTGAGGTGACACCTCATTGTAGTTTTGACTTGCATTTCTTTAATGTTTAGTGATGTTCAGCATTCTTTCATGTGTTTGTTGGCAATCTGTATATCTTCTTTGGAGAAATGTCTGTTTAGTTCTTCTGCCCTTTTTTGGATTGGGTTCTTTGTTTTTTTGATATTGAGCTGCATGAGCTGCTTGTATATTTTGCAGATTAATCCTTTGTCAGTTGCTTCATTTACAAATATGTTCTCCCATTCTGAGGGCTGCCTTTTTGTCTTGTTCATGGTTTCCTTTGCTGTGCAAAAGCTTTTAAGTTTCATTACATCCCATTTTTTTATTTTTGTTTTTATTTCATTTCTCTAGGAGGTTGGTCAAAAAAGATCTTGCTTTGATTTATGTCATAGAGATTTCTCCCTATGTTTTTCTCTAAAAGTTTTATAGCATCTGGACTTACATTTAGGTCTTTAATCCATTTTGGGTTTATTTTTGTTTATGATCTTAGGAAGTGTTCTAATTTCATTCTTTTACATGTACCTGTCCAGTTTTCTCAGCACCATTTACTGAAGAAGTTCTCTTTTCTCCATTGTGTATTCTTTCATCCTTTATCAAAGATAAGGTGACAACATGTGCATAGGTTTATTTCTGGGCTTTCTATCCTGTTCCATTGATTTATATTTCTGTTTTTGTGCCAGTACCACACTCTCTTGATTACTGTAGCAATGTAGCATAGTCTAAAGTCAGGGAGCCTATTTCCTCTACCTCCATTTTTCTTTTTCAAGATTGCTTTGGCTATTTGGGCTCATCTGTGTTTCCATACAAATTGTGAAATTTTTTATTCTAGTTCTGTGAAAAATGTCATTGGTAGTTTGGTAGGGATTGCATTGAATCTGTAGATTGCTTTGGATATTATAGTAATTTTCACAATATTGATTCTTCCAATTCAAGAACATGGTTTATCACTCCATCTGTTTGTATTGTCTTTAATTTCTGTCATCAGTGTCTTATAGTTTTCTGCATACAGGTCTGTTGTCTCCTTATGTAGGTTTATTCCTAGGTATTTTATTCTTTTTGTTGCAGTGGTAAATGGGAGTCTTTTCTTAATTACTCTTTCGGAATTTTCATCATTAGTATATAGGAATGCAAGAGATTTCTGTGCATTGATTTAATATTCTGCTACCTTACAAAATTAATTGATTAGCTCTAGTAGTTTTCTGGTGGTGTCTTTAGGATTCTCCATGTATAGTATCATGTCATCTGCAAAGACTAACAGCTCTTCTTCTTCATTTCCAGTTTGGATTCCTTTTATTTATTTTTCTTCTCTAATTGCTGTGGCTAAAACTTACAAAACTATGTTGAATATTAGTGGTGAGAGTGGGCAACCATGTCTTGTTCGTGATCTTAGTGGAAATGGTTTCAGTTTTTCTCCATTGAGAACCACGTTGGCTGTGGGTTTGTCATATATGGCCTTTATTATGTTGAGGTATGTTCCCTCTATGGCTACTTTCTGGAGGGTTTTTATAAAAAGTGGGTGTTGAATTTTGTTGAAGGCTTTTTCTGCATCTATTGAGATGATCATATGATTTTTCCCCTTCAGTTGGTCAATATGGTGTATCACAATGATTGATTTGCACATATTGAAGAATCCTTGCATTTCTAGGATAAAACCCAGTTGATCATCATGTATGATCCTTTTAATTTGCTGTTGGATTCTTTATGCTAGTATTTTGTTGAGGATTTTAGATCTGCATCCATCAGTGAAATTGGCCAGTAGTTTTCTTTCATTGTTACATCTTTGTCTGGTTTTGGTATCAGGATGATCATGGCCTCATAGAATGAGTTTGGGAGTGTTCCTCCCTCTGCTATATTTTGGAAGGGTTTGAGAAGGATAGGTGTTAACTCGTCCCTAAGTGTTTGATAGAATTCACCTCTGAAGCCATCTGGTCCTGTGCTTTTGTTTGTTGGAAGATTTTTAATCACAGTTTCAATTTCAGTGCTTGTGATTAGTCTGTTCATATCTTCTATTTCTTCCTGGCTCAGTCTTGGAAAGTTTTACTTTTCTAACAATTTGTCAATTTCTTCCAGGTTGTCCATTTTATTGTCATATATTTGCTTGTAGTTGTCTCTCATGATCCTTTGTATTTCTGCAACATCATTTGCTACTTCTTTTTTGTTTCTAATTCTATTGATTTGAGTCTTCTCCCCTTTTTCCTGATAAGTCTGGCTAATGGTTTATCAATTTTGTTTATCTTCTTATAGAACCAGCTTTATTTTTATTGATCTGTGCTATCATTTCCTTCATTTCTTTTTCATTTATTTCTGATCTGGTCTTTATGATTTCTTTCCTTCTTCTAACTTTGGGGTTTTTCTGTTCTTATTTCTCTAATTGTTTTAAGTGTAAGTTTAGGTTCTTTATATGATGTTTTTCTTGTTTATTTTGGTAAGATTGTATTGCTATAAGCTTACCTTTTAGAACAGCTTTTGCTGAATCCCAAAGCTTTGGGGTTGTCATGTTTTCACTATCATTTGTTTCTAGGTATTTTTTGATTTCCTCTTTGATTTCTTCAGTGATATTTTGGTTATTTAGTAGTGTATTGTTTAGACTCCATGTGTTTGTATTTTTTCCAGGTTTTTTCCTGTAATTGATATCTCGGCTGATAGCACTGTGGTCAGAAAAGATATCTGATACAATTCCAATTTTCTTAAATTTACCAAGGCTTGATTTGTGACCTAAGATAGGATCTATCCTGGATACTGTTCCATGTGTACTTGAGAAGAAAGTGTATTGTGTTGGTTTTGGATGGAATGTCCTATAAATAACAACATGTCCATCTTATTTAATATATCATTTAAAGCTTGTGTTTCCTTATTTATTTTCATTTTGGATGCTCTGTCCATTGGTAGAAGTGGGGTGTTAAAGTCCCTCACTATGATTGTGTTACTGTAGATTTACTCTTTTATGGCTGTTAGCATTTGCCTTACATATTGGAGTTCTCTTATGTTGGGTGCATAAATATTTACAATAGTTATATCATGTTCTTGGATTGATCCCTTGATCATTATGTAGTGTCCTTCTTTGTCTCTTGAAATAGTTTTTATTTTAAAGTCTATTTTGTCTGATATGAGAAATGCTCCTCAATGTTTCTTTTGATTTCCATTTGCATGGAATATCTTTTTCTATCCCTTCACTTTCAGTGTATATGTTTCCCTAGGTTTGAAGTGGGTCTCTTGTAGACAGCATATATATATATATATGTCTTTTTTTTTCCATTCAGCTAGTCTTTAGCTTTTGGTTGGAGCATTTAATCTATTTACACTTAAGGTAATAATCCATATGTATGTTAATATTACCATTTTCTTTTCGAGGTAGGCGGGCCTCTCACTGTTGTGGCCTATTCCATTGCAGAGCACAGGCTCCAGATGTACAGGCTCAGCAACCATGGCTCATGGGCCCATCTGCTCTGTAGCATGTCGGATCTTCCCTGACTGGGGCACGAAGCCATGTGCCCTGCATTGGCAGGCAGACTTTCAACCTCTGCACCACCAGGGAAGCTCTACCATTTTCTTAATTCTTTTGGATTTGTTTTTGTAGGTCTTCTCCTTCTCTTGTGTTTCCTACCTAGAGAAGTTCCTTTAGCATTTTTTTAAAGCTGGTTTGGTGGTGCTGAATTCTCTTAACTTTTCCTTTTTTGTAAATGTTTTAATTTCTCCATCAAATATGAATGTGATCCTTGCAGTGTAGAGTATTCTTGATTGTAGGTTTTTCTCTTTCATCACTTTAAATATGTCCTGCCACTCCTTTCTGGGTTGCAGTGTTTCTGCTGAGAAATCAGCTGTTAACCTTATGGAGATTACCTTGTATGTTATTTGTTGCTTTTCCTTTGCTGCTTTTAATACTTTTTGTTTGTATTTAATTTTTGATACTTTGATTAATATGTGTCTTGGCATGTTTCTCCTTGGCTTTATCCTGTATGGGACTCTCTGTGTTTCCTGGACTTGACTGACTATTTCCTTTCCCATGTTAGGGAAGTTCTGAACTATAATCTCTTCAAATATTTTCTCAGACCCTTTGTTTTTCTCTTCCTCTTCTGGGACCCCTATAATTGGTATGTTGGTGCATTTCATGTTGTCGTAGAGGTCTCTGGTAGTGCACTCAAATCTTTTCATTCTTTATTCTGCTCTGCAGTAGTTATTTCTGCTATTTTATCTTCCAGGTCACTTATCCATTCTTCTGCCTCACTTATTCTGCTCTTGATTCCTTCTAGAGAATTTTTAATTTTATTTATTGTATTGATCATCATTGTTCGTTTGTTCTTTATTTCTTCTAGGCCCTAGTTAAGTGTTTCTTGTATTTTCTCCATTCTATTTCCAAGATTTTGGATCATCTTTACTATCATTACTCTGAATTCTTTTTCAGGTAGACTGCCTATTTTCTCTTCATTTGCTTGGTCTGGTGGGTTTTTACCTTGCTTCTTCATCTGCTGCATATTTCTCTGTCTTCTCATTTTGTTTAACTTATTGTTTTGGGGTCTCCTTTACACAGGCTGCAGGTTCATTGTTCCCCTTGTTTTTGCTGTCTGCCCCCTGTTGGTGAGGTTGGTTCAGTGGGTTGTGTAGGCTCCTTTGTGGAGGGGTCTGGTGCCTGTGTTCTGGTGTGTGGGGCTGGATCCTGTATTTCTGGTGGGCAGGACCGCATCTGGTTGTGTGTTTCGGGGTGTCTGTGAACTTAGTATGATTTTAGGCAGCCTCTTTGCTAATGGGTGGTATTGTGTTCCTGTCTTGCCAGTTGTTTGGCATGGGGCATCCATCACTGGAGCTTGCTGGCCGTTAGGTGGAGCTGTGTCTTAGCATTGTGACGGAGATCTCTGGGAGAGCTCTTGCCAATTGATATTATGTGGGGCTGGGAAGTCTCTGGTGGTCTAATGTCCTAAAGTCATCTCTCCCACCTCAGAGGCTCAGGTCTGACAGCAGGCTGGAGCACCAAGACCCTGTCAGCCATATGGCTTGGAAGAAAAGGGAGGAAAAAATATATATATATAATAGTAAATAAAAAATTTAAAAATTATTAACATAAAAATAATATTTTTTAAAAAAATAAGCAAGTGAACAAAGCAATAAACAAATCCACGAATGATAACAAGAATTAAAAACTAAACCAAAATAAAATAAATATCAGAAGCAAATCAGTCATAGACAGGAAACCCCAAGGCTACAGTTGTTCCTAAAATCCACCAGCTAAATTTTGAGATGATCCTTTGTCTATTCAGGTATTCCACAGATGCAGAGTACATCAAGTTGATTGTGGGGATTTAATCTGCTGCTCCTGAGGCTGCATGGAGAAATTTCCCTTTCTTTTCTTTGTTCGCACAGCTGCTGGGGTTCATCTTTAGTTTTAGCCCCACATCTTCGTATAGGTCACTGTTAGATATCTGTTCCCTGCCCAGACAGGAGGGGGTTAAGCAGCTGTGGATTAGGGAGCTCTTGCTCACTCAGGCCAGGTGAAGGGTGGAGTACAGTAGTCATAATTGGAATGCAGAGTGAGCCTGCAGTGGCAGAGGTCAGCGTGATTTTGCAACAGCCTGAGGCATGCTATGTGTTCTCCCAGGGAAGTTGTCCCTGGATCACGGGACCCTGGCAGTGGGATGCTGCACAGGGTTCCAGGGAGGGGTGGGTATGGGTAGTGACCTGTGCTTGTATACAGGATTCTTGGTGGCTGCAACAGCAGTCTTAGTGTTTCATGCCCATCTCTGTTGTCTGCACTGATAGCTGTGGCTTGCACCCATCTCTGGAACTCCGTTAGGTGGTGCTCTGCCTTCTGTGTGCACACAGGAAAGGAATCCCCTCTGCTGGCACACCTGGAAACAGTGGTCTCTTTCCTCTTAGGCAGGTCCAGATTTTTTCCCGGACTCCTTCCTGGTTAACTATGGCACATTACCCCCCTCAGGCTGTCTTCACACAGCCAATCCCAGTCCTCTCCTGGGGTGTGACCTCCAAAGCCCGAGCCTCTGCTCCCAGCCCCCACCCACCCCGGCAGGTGAGCAGACAAGCCTCTCAGGCTGATGAGTGCTGGTTGGCACCAATCCTCTGTGCAGGAATCTTTCCACTTTGCCCTCTGCGTCCCTGTTGCTGCGCCCTCCTCCTTGGCTCCAAAGCTTCCCCCCCCCCGCCCACCCACCAACTCCACTAGTGAAGGGGCTTCCTAGTGTGCAGAAACATTTCCTCCTTCACAGCTCCTTCCCAGAAGTGTAGGTCCCATCCTTATCCTTTTGTCTCTGTTTTTTCTTTTGCCCTACCCAGGTAGTTGGTGATTTTCTTGCCTTTTGAGAAGTCTGAGGTCTTCTGACAGCATTCAGTACGTGTTCTGTAGGAGTTGTTCCACATGTAGATGAATTTTCGATGTATTTGTGGGGAGGAAGGTGATCTCCACATCTTACTCCTCTGCCATCTTCTATTACACTTTTTAAATGGGGAAAAGTATTATTTCTGTGTCCCTTGCCAATAGAGTGATGCCACCACCTATGGAAGACTTTATCAATCAGGCTTTTGTCACATCAACTTGTGGGGTGCTATGCATGGGGAACTGATGCTGCAATGTTTTTCTGCTGTTGATTTTCTTATTTTTGAAAAACTTTTGAAATTAAATGCTGACCTCTGATTCAGATGCCTGGTGTTTTTTTCAAGTAGCTTTCTCTATAAAAATACATCATTGTGCACGTATGGTGACATCTGAGACAAGTCAGTTTCTGACTTAATATGTTACTTTTTTGATGTATCTTTCAGTATGAATTTTGTGGTTACCCTAGAAATTACAATATGTACTCAACTCATTACAGTTTAATTAGTACTTTACCACATCTCAAACAAGACAAAAGCCTGATAGTATGTAACTCTACTTACATTCCCCAACCTTTTGCCCATTGTTATCACATATTTTATGTCTACATATCTTTTTTTTTTTTTTTTTTTTTTGCGGTACGCGGGCCTCTTACTGTTGTGGCTTCTCCCATCGCGGAGTACAGGCTCCGGACACGCAGGCTCAGCAGCCATGGCTCACGGGTCCAGCTGCTCCGCGGCATGTGGGATCTTCCTGGACGGAGGCATGAACCCATGTCCCCTGCATCGGCAGGCAGACTCTCAACCACTGTGCCACCAGGGAAGCCCCTACATATCTTATAAAGTGCACAAGATATTTGAATTATTGTTTATTTAAACATTCAAGAATCTCTTCTGTTACCTGTTTAAATGGTCAATCTACAAATCCATTTTATCCATCTTTTTCTCTATTTCTTTTACTATTTTAATTATAGCTATTTTGAAATTCCTATTTGGATCATCTCTGAGTGCTTCTATTGCCTATTTTATCTCCTGGTTATCAATCACTTTCCTTCTTGTTCACATGTCAGAAATTTTCTTACTGTGTGCCATGAATCATGGATGGTATAATTTACAAGTTCTGGATTATGTTATCTTCCTCTAGGTGGTGTTAAATTTTCTTCTGGCAAGCAGTTAAATTACAGGAAAACCACCTTGATTCTACTGAAGACTGGTTGTAGGATTTATTTTTAGGAAATAGGTCAACTTATTTCAAATTTTCTTTACTCTTGGCTATGTCTAGAGTGTGATTCTTTCTCTAAGATGTGGCTTTTCAGGAGTCTCAACAGAATGCATGCTTAAAGCTTTCACCAATGCCTTAGCATTCTGGCTGGGGCTGACTCTACATATCCTCAGCAATATCTAGCCTCTGAAAATTCTGTACAGCTCTGAGAGTCCTCAGCACCTATTTTCTGCTAGACCTCCTAGATTTTCACCCTTAAATATACAACTTGAGAACTGACCTGGGCCCAAAGGGAATTTTTAAACAGATTTTTGGGACCCCATCCCTGTGGCTCTATCTTCTCAGGTACTCTGCTGCTAAATCCCATCCATCTTACCCACTATGAATCCTAATCTCTCTTTCCTCCACCTGGTGAAACTTTCATTTTCTGCTTTGACTTAATAACCCTAAGCTGTTCTTTGTAAAATTATATTTTTCAAATAAAAGAGAAAAGTAGGGTGAATGTGGGGTTTACCTCATATACTGCTCTTCTCTTATGGATCATGGCTGTCCATTTATGAATGTCACTTATATGTAAATAGTTTTGTTAATTTTTCAGTTTAAAAACATTTTTATGGTATGAGGGTATGTCTCATACCAGCTCTCAAAGGTTAAAAAAAATCAATACGATTTTAAACTGCAACAGTCTTTGAGTAACATGCAGACATCTGAGTATCTAGTGAATGTTCCTTGAAGGAAAATTTTTTTTGCAGCTCATAAGGCTATGTTGGAGGTTGTATACTCTTAAAACATGAGTTCAAGCAATATATATCTATATCCAGTCCTGGTGGTAAGGTTCCACTTAAGTTCTTATAGTTTGGTTGAAATTCACACACCATAATCATGGGTGAGAGGAAAGAGTTTATTTTCTTTTCTTTGTTTTTTTTTACAACTTTATTGATGAATATTTCACATACCATACAATTCACTAATTTAAAGTTTGTAGTTCAGTGTTATTATTACATTCACCAAGTTGTGCAACCATTTCAACAATTTAATTTTAGAGTATTTTCACCATCCCAAAAAAAGAAACCCCATATCTATTAGCAGCCTATCCCCATTCCTATTCTCCTCTCCTAGTTCCGTACTTAGGTATCTACTAATAGACTTTCTGTCAATATGGGTTTGCCTATTCTGGACATTTCACATAAATTGAATCATATAATATGTGGTCTTTTGTGACTAGCTTCTTTCGCTTTGTCTAATGTTTTAAAAAGCTAAGGTTTTTCACAGTTTATTTCCTATGTTTACTTTTTATTAAGATATAGATATATGGAAAGATATAATCTACATTAATGAAATCTTCCATTTTAAAGTATACAATTCAGTGGATTTTAGTATATTCACAATGTTGTGCAACCACAACCACAGTCTAATTCCAGAATATTCCCATCATCCCACAAAATAGCCCCAGACCTGTTAGCAGTCACTTCCTATTCCCCTATTTCCCCATCCCCTGAAAATCACCAATTGACTTTCTCTGTATATTCATATGCCTATTAGGGACACTTTATAAAATAGCGTGATATATTATGTGGCCTACTGTGTATTACTTTTTTCACTTAGCATAGTGTCTCCAAATTTCATCCACACTGTAGCATGTAGCATGTGACCTCACTTTTTTAAATTGAATAATATTCCCCTGTACGGATATACCACATTGTGTTTATGAATTTATCAGGTAATAGTAGACATCTGTGCTGTTTCCACTTTTTGACTGTAATGAATAATATTGCTATGATCATTCCTGCAGAAGTCATTGTGAACGTGGGTTTTCAGTTCCCTTGGGGCTATACCTATGAATGAAATTGCTGGGTCATATGGTAATTCTATGTTTAGCGTTTGAGTAACTGCCAAACCTTTTTTCGAAGAGGCTACACAATTTACATTCCCACAAGCAATGTGTGAGTGTTCCAGGTTCTATACCTCTTCACTAACACTTGTTATAGTTTATCTTTCTTCATAAATCATGTCATTTATCTACAGACTCTTATTTTACCATATATTTAAAATAATCAGTATTTGAGATTTTTATTATTCTAAACTGTGCCCACCTTGTTTTCCCTGAGGCAATAAATATCATGGCTTAACATTAATGGCTAAATGATTGCAGAAAAATAATCTACCTTACCAGTAGGGAAAAAATATATCAAAAGTCATTTCAAAATAATCCTTTTTTGGCATTTTTATTGTCTGTTGCTACTGAGAAGGGATTTATGCATTTAAAGCTTCCTGTTAGATACATGAGCTATTTAAATTGGTGTGCTTAAGATTCACCTAAGGGTTTGGGGGTTAAGGGGATGTCAGAACATCAACCTTAGAAATTCTGATTGGACCAGATCCTATGTATGTTTCTAAATTTCACAGATGAGTCTGATTTGCTCTCAGTATAAGGACCCACTGATGAACATTGCAGTGATATGTGAACCAGAGGAAATAGCTAGTATATATTTTTTAAGTGCTTCTTATTGGAAGACACAGAAAATCTTTAGAGAACATTACCTCCGACAATAATATGAATAGGTTTACAGATGTTGCCAGTTTGCTGTCTCTAAAAAAAAAAAAAGAAAAGAAAGGAGATCTTGAATACTATTATCACCTGAAATTCTTCTCTATTGACCATGGAATACAGTATAATGTCTTAGAACATTGTTCTTAAAGCAAACTGCCTGGTTATATCCTAGTTCTGCTACTTATTAGCTGTGTAAGTAATTTGGGAAAGCTGCCTAACCACTCTGGGTCTCGTTTACTCATTTGTTTGTCACTTGTAAGGACTAGTAAATACATATGAATGCTTAGTACAGCATCTGACCTTTAAATGTTAAATAAATGATCATTTTCCCTCTTGGAAGAGAAGATCTTATGCATTTCACATTGGATTGTAGCAGTGTTGAAAATATATATTCATTATGAATAATTTTTAAAAATTTCTTGATGCAGTTGAAATATACCATGTCCTTTCTTTGATAATTGTAAACTGAATCCATAGAATGTTTTCATACTTTGAGAAGATATAGATGTTTACGCTATAAGTATTGGATCTTACCAAAGATGATGGAAGTAAAACATCATAAGAGTTTGTGAAAAAACAACATTCTTAACATAATACTTATTTTGATTGTTTAAATGTTAAAAACAGTATAAACAGTAAATACTTGTTTTATTTAACATTTTTTTCTTGTTGAAATATAATTGATTTAAAATACTATGTTACTTTCAGGTGTACAGCATAGTGATTCAATATTTTCACATATCATACTCTATTATAGGTTATTACAAAGTAATTGGTATTTTTCCTGTGCTATACCATATTTCCTTTTTGCTTACCTATTTTATATATAGCAGTATATATCTGTTAATCACATACACCTTAATTTTCCCTCCCCCTTTCTCTCTCCCCTTTTGTAAGCACAAGTTTGTCTTCTTTATCTGAGTCTGTGTTGCATATACATTCATTTGAATTAATTTTTAGATAAAACATGTAAGTATCATACAATATTTGTCTTTCTCTGACTTGTTTCACTTAGAGTAATATTCTCTAGGTCCATCCACATTGCTGCAAATAACAATATTTCATTTTTTTTATGGCTGAGTAATATTCCATTGTATATCTATATCACATCTTCTTAAACCAGTTGGCTGTTGATGGACACTTAGGTTGTTTCCATGTCTTGGCTATCATAAATAGTGCTGCTATGAACATTGAGGTGCATGTATCTTTTCCAATTAGTGTTTTTGCTTTCTTTGGATATATACCCAGGAGTTGATTTGCTGGATCATATGGTAGTTCTATTTTTAGTTTTTGAAGAATCTCCATACTGTTTTCCATAGTGGCTGCACCTATGTACATTCTCACTAAGAGTGTAATAGGGTTCCCTTTTCTCCACATCCTCTCCAATATTTGTTATTTGTAGACTCTTTGATGATAGCCATTCTGACAGCTGTAGGGTGATACCTCATTTTTGTTTCAATTTGCATTTCTCTAATAATTAGCAATGTTGAGCATCTTTTCACTTGTCTGTTAGTCATCTGTATGACTTCTTTGGAGAAATGTTTACTCAGGTCATCTGCCCATTTTTTGATTGGGTAGTTTTTATTTATTTATTTATTTGTTTGTTTTATTGAGTTGTGTGAGCTGTTTGTATATTTTGGATATTAACCTCTTTTTGGTCACATCATTTACAAACATTTTCTCCCATTCCATAGGTTGTCTTTTTATTTTGTTAATGGTTTCCTTTGATGTGCAAAAACTTTTAAGTTTATTTAGGTGCCATTTGTTTATTTTTATTTTTTTTGCCTTAGGAGAGAGATCCAAAACACTATTTCTACAATATCTGTCAAAGAGTGTTCTGCCTATGTTCTTTTCCAAGAGTTTTACATTTTTAGGTCTCTGAACCATTTTGAGTTTATTTTTGTATATGGTGTGAGAGAATAATCTAATCTCATTGTTTTATATGTGGCTATCCAGTTTTCCCAGTTCAACTTGTTGAAGAGACTGTCTTTTCTCCCTTGTATATTCTTGCCTCTATTGTCATAGATTAATTGACCACAGGTGTGTGGATTTATTTCTTGGCTCTCTATCCTGTTCCATTGAGCTCTCTCTCTCTTTTTGTAACAATACCATGCTGTTTTGATTACTGTAGCTTTGTAGTATAGTCCGATGTCTAGGAGAGTTATACCTCCATCTTTGTTCTTTTTTCTCAAGATTTATTTGGCTATTCAGGGTCCTTGCTGTTTCATAAGAATTTTAGAATTATATGTTTTAGTTCTGTGAAAAATGTCATGGGTATTTTGATAGGGATTGCATTAAATCTCTAGATTGCTTTGGGTAATATGGCCATCTTAACAATATTAATTCTACCTATCCAAGAGTATGGAATATCTTTCCATTTCTTTGTATCATCTGCAATTTTTTTCATCTATGTTTTATAGTTTATATGTTTTATAAATGTTTTATATGAATTCTAGCAGCTATGCTGCAATCAGAAGTCTGGGCTGCTTCTGGGATGTTGTTTGAAGTAAAAGCTAATTATGATCACTGACACCTCACCTGAACTACACCCAAGGTACCTGAGTCAGCTCTACATCCCTACACAGAGTCTTTTCCCAGGTCCTGGCTGCCCTAGATCCAGTGCCAAGCATGGAGTGGGAAGGGTCAGCTGGGACTCGGGAGCATGGTGAGGTGGCCATGAGAATTCAGCTGGCTGAAATGCCTTCAAAAATCTGGGCTTCATCTGGGGCATTGCTTGAGTAAGCGCCAACAATGGCTACCACTGCCCCCATTTGGTTATGCCCTAGGCCCCTGGGTCACCTCTGTCCCTATATCTAGTCTTTTCCCAGGTTCTGGCCACCCTAGATCCAGTGCAATTTGTGCCATGGAGTGAATGGGACTGTTCCCTCAGCTCGAACAGGGAAGTACAGTGAAGTAGCAGTTGTGAGGAAGGACCTCTCTCTGCCCTACCAGGAGGCAAGCCAGCACCTGCACCCTCCTCAAGAGTGGTGTCTAGGCTTCTTCAGCCTTTCTGTCTGTCCCAGAAGTTCTCCAAGCAGCCTAGGAGCCTTGCCTCCTATACATAGGCACCCTAGACTGGGGTGCCCAGTCTGTAGCTCTACCCACTCACTCCCCAGGACCAGTGTCCACCAATGCAATCTCCTTTTTCCTGAGTCCCCTCCTAGGGACACAGGTACCTACATGTTTTTCTTCCAATACTACCCAATTACATGTGTATATTTCTTACAGCCTTGATTATATAGGAGTCCTTCTGCCAGTTTTCAGTAAGTTTTCCATGGGAATTGTTCCACACATAGATGTATTTTTGATGTATTCATAGTGGGAGGTGAGTGCCACATCTTCTTACTCAGCCACCTTTGATCTCTATTCCTCCTATTCAATACTTTTTTGAATATGTTAAGCTCATTTCTCTAGCAAATATGTAGCTCATTTCAAGGAATCACAATCCAATGTAGTTTTATAGAACAAAAGTGTTATGACCTCTTTTTGTGGTAGCAAAATATATTCCAGGAAAATGGAAAATCATTGACTTTCATTCATACAGAGAACTATATTATCTGTCAGTCTAGGTTTAGGACATTTTTAGCAAGGATACTGAATTAATTGGGCCTTTATTCTTATTTCCCTCAAATTACAGTCTTTTACACAAAACTTCATTGACAAAATGACATTCATTTGTGTATAAGTATCCAGATTAAGAAATACAGTGATATTTACTTTTCTTGATATAATATACAAAATATGGAAAAAGAAAATAATAATATAAATTAAAACTGAATTTATTATGGAGGATAATCCTTGAGATGAATATCACAAGTGCAGAGGAACAAAGAAAAATTCATTAAATTGCTTTCAAAGAAAAAATAGATAAGGAAAATGGACAATCATCCAACATGTGGATAACTGTTGTACAGAAATAAGAACCAAAAACATGGAAAAGAAAAAAGAAAAATATTAAAATATGTAATAGAGTAAAATGTTTATTAAATAAAAAATGGAGTTAATATGCAAATGTGAAAGAATTTATTATGGTCTAGCAAATAGGATTGTATGGCTGATGTCAATATACATAGTGATAAAGTTACTGAACTTCACAAATGAAGAAAGAATTATTCAGGCATTTAAGTGCAAATATCAGTTCCCCCAAAAGAGAAAAATCCAGGTGATTTTAGACTTCTATAGGTCATCAAACCACTCAGGAGTAAATGGATTATTATCTACAAGTTTCAAAGGAAAGAAAAGTGTGATCTAATGATACTTTTTCCTAGCCAAGTTGTTATTCAACTATAAAAACAAAGAACAGATGCTCTCAAATACTCAAGTGTTTAAGAAATAGCACACAAATATATTGAAAAAAAGATAACTCCTTAAAAAATATTCTGTTGAGACTTGTGTAGTAACAAAAACAATTTGGAGGTGATTACCAAATCTCTGACTCTATTATAAAAAATGACAATAAAATATTCAAATATAACAGAACTTGAGGCATAGATGAAAGTGATTAGATAAAATTTTACATATAGCATAATATAAATCATATATTTTAAAGTATGAGGAATAATGAAAAATATATAAAATTATATAGTAACCAAGTGGTTTTTACAAAATGTGAATAACTATTTTCAAAACATGATTCTGGTGGTACAAAGAAAACTAGAAAGCAATTTTCCTTTGAAATATCAATACATAAATATTAATTAAATATAGGATGTAAATCCTATAATCCATTAAGCTAGTAATTAAATATAAATATTAACAAGTGACATTCATCCAACGGGTGTGAGGAAGCTTTTGTATTAAGAAAACCATCAGAATAATTAACAATATTAATAAATGTAAGGAAAGTCAAATAGTAATAGAAAGATACTTCACTGATATCATAATGGCATCCTTATGTTTAATGGTGAAACATGAGAAGCATTTCCATTAAAGTCAAAAGAAGAAGCAAATGCACAGTTGTATTTAACATTGTTCTCTAAGCAATGGCTCATAAAATTAAACAATAAAATAAATCTAAAGACTAAATACCTTTAAAAAAATAAAAAGACTCATTACGATTCAGGTTATCAAAGTAATATATAAATATTACTAACTTTCCTATATGACAACAATAACCATTTAGAATAGGCAATACAAGTAAATATACCATTTCCAGTAGCAACAGGAAAAAAGTAAACTTAACAACAAATATATTGAACCTATATGAAGAAAACTTTAAAACTCTACTGGGGTGATAGGAGCCGAATAAATGTTCCTCCAGGTGCTGTACCACTTCTCAACTTTCCTTTACAGAAAAATTTTTGAAAGGGTTGTACATGGAGACTCTGTTTATCTCATCCTGTTATCTATTTCTTTATTGAGGTAAAATTTTCATAAAGCAAAATGCATAAATCTCAAATGTACAATTTGATGAATTTTGACAAACTCATACAACTATGTAATAAACACCCAATTCAAGAAACTGAACATTTCCATCACACTAGGACATGACCCTTCCAGTCATCCTCTCTCACTCATATGCAACCACACTTCTCATTTCTATTAATTTAAATGTATATTGCTGATTATTGAACTTTACAGAAATGGAACTCTACATTATATACATGCTATAGATTGAATGTCTTTAGCAACATCCCCCGAGATTCATATGTTGAAATTCAATTCCCAGTATAATGATATTAGGTATCAATTTTTACATTCAAGTGTTTAATCTTGAGTTAACTTTTGTATATGGTGTAAGATAGTGGTCCAGTTTTATTCATTCCAACCCAGAGATGGCTGAACTCTGTTTCAAGACAATACAGCTATCTGACAGTAGTTTTAAATTTCTGGAAAAAAGTACTCATGAAATGTACTAAGATAGCTCTGAAATTATGGAACCTACATAGAACAAGATCTACTTTCCATTTTACCAATACCTAAGCATATTAGGCCTGTATTTGCACCTTAGGGTAGTTAAAAATCACTGAAATCAGTAGGGAGATGGATGCTTCCAACTTGGTTCATCTTGTAGAACATCAAATTATCCCTCACTCCATCCTTCCACCCCTGGTCTCCCCCCCAGGATGTCATACACATTTCAGGTTTCTACTCTTCCCCCCATCCTCCCCCCAACACTCCCCTCCTCCTTCTGTTCATTTCCCTCTCCCTTCTTCTCCTCTTCCTTCTTTTCTGTCTTCTCATCACCTCCCTGGAAGAGATAATGTCTCTGACTTAATTTTGTGCTAAATAAATGTGTTATTGCTAGTGCAAGGAAATATAAACAACACTAGGAACAATAAGTCCACTCCCTTCTGCATACATTTCCTAAGTAACTTTAAAAGTGGTTGAAAATCCTGTGGAAATTATATCCTAATAGAAACCTGCCTGTGGCTCTAATGTCACTTGGCTACATTATAATTATGATACAACATTTTTAATAGCTTTATTACATAGGACTAAAATACTTATCATTAAAAGCATTCTTATAGTATTATTTGGAATTTGGCATTTATCTAGATAAAATATTTGGAATAAGAAGATAATTTAAGAAATATAAATAAACTTTATAATTGCCTTCCTATATGCAACACTAGTCATTCTGACTCTATCTTAACTCTAATATTCAGGAAAGCATTTTCTATTGCTACCTCAGTGCTTTAAAAAGCTTTCTCCTGAGCTTTCAAAGAAAAGGAATGTTATCACTGTAATTGGATAGTCTGTGACAACGTTATAATTTCTTTATTAACTATGATTCTTAATGTAGAAAAAATGAAATCTCAGTGTGTTTGAATTCAGTTGCCCTGCCAAAGTTAATTGCTTCTCAAGAGATGCCAACCTTGGGATGTGCTGGGGGTGTGAAAAAGAACAACTGCTGACTTTAGTATTTTATTTTCCAGTGAGTTAACATTTTTCATGTAATTAGCCCCAATGTTCTCTTTAAATTAACAGATCAACTAAAAATACGTTACGTTTTAAAAGAAGCAAACAACAGGAAAGTGGAAACGTAAGAGAAGCATATTTAAAGGGCATAGACTCATTACAATAAACACATTTAAACAATAGCACCAGCTTAGCCTTTACAAAAGTGTATTTACCTTTTTTTTAACTATCCAAAATAAGTAGAGCATCAAGCTTAACATACAGTAGTTTTATTTGTTTAAGTAACTTGTAATTAATAAGAGATGGCTTATTAATAAGAGATCATTTTGTATTATCTTTCAGAATATATTTTATGAATAATGTACCCTCACATAATAAAATCATTTTAGTAAAAACAACAGCTAAAATTGCCAGACAATTGGTGTCTAGCTCCTGAATAAAGTGTGCTTAAGACAACTGATATTCTAGAAGATTAGATGGTGTAGGAGAATTTCAAAGTAATTTTTCCTCTAGCCTGACTTCTCTAATAAATCCTATTATCAAGTAAATCACCACAAACTTACATACTTGAACCCTAATGCTATAATCCCCCATATAAATGATTACATTGATTAGTAATTTGGTATTATTACCACAGTTTTTTTTATTTAGAGTCAGTAAAAGATGTGTCTATTTGACATGCTTTTCTACAATTTTCGTAAAACAGCATGGATGACACTGACCATTATGTTATTCAATGCTCTTATAATGTACTCATGCTATAAATATATTTTTAAGGTCAGCGCCAGAAAAAAAAGTTCTTTATCTTAGTCCAGTGTTATGCTTCATTTAACGGGTTAATAAGAGGTATGTAACATGAGACATTTCAAATTTTGGAAGTGAGCAGACCATGAATAATAATAGTAACAAAAATATACATTGAAGACATGAAACATTACATATTAAACATTTGAGTATGTGGTGCATTGAATTTATATTTGGACTTGGGGAAAAAGAGAGAATGAGGGTTAGGGTGAAAGTTAAATAATAAACGATTTTCAAGTAATTAAATTAATGGCTGAAATAGCCAGATCAAGCTCATCATTTTCAGTCTTCTTAATGAGACTTAAATCTACCAATTGTTCATCTTGTTATTTCTGCGATAATTGACCTCTATTTTATACAGCACCCATTCTACCCCTACAACTCTGTAATATCCCTTTCACCTCCTAAAAAAATGTTTCACAAAACAGAATTGCCTGCATAGATTTTGTGGTCAGAAAATATAGACACACCCAGAGAATCATGGAACTGAGAGAGTGTTCCAAAGTTGGTTCAACTCTAAGCAGTGGTGTGTTGGTAAATGTTTAACAAGAAGAACTTTCTTGATATAAAGTCTTGATTTGTAGGGTTCTTTGATTTCTGTGGTGTAAATACTCCCTTCATGGCTAATTCTAAGCTATCAGTACATCAATGGTCATTGAACACAGTTGAGAAAAGATGAGTGCAATTAGCAGTCGGAAGCCCGTATTCTGGCTCCAGCATAACACTAGACAAAAGTTATCACCATTTAATCTAGGTAGTCCTAGAATGATGGCAGCCAGCAGATAGTGGTCAATTGGCAGCTTGTTAAACTGTTAATCAATCTGTAATTGTGTTATTTCCATTTAACCTAGCTCCTGTTATAACCTCCATGAATTTCATTTTATGTTATTTGGAGATGAAATTTAACTGGTTCATAGTACTTTTTTATGTTCAGACTCTCTGTCTTTGAAGATCATTAAGTGACCTGTTAGCATTCCCTTCTAAAATGCTCACCTGAACTTGCTTTTGTTTTCCTTTAAAGCCTGTATTGTACTTTCTACCTGACATCACAAATCATATTTGGTCTATATACAGTTGACCCTTGAACAACAGGGGTTTGAACTGTGGGGGATCCACTTATAAGCAGATTTTCTTCAATTAATACATACTATGTTTATGATATAGTGTTGGTTGAATCCATGGATGTGGGATCCATGAATTTGGAAGGCCAACTATGGGACTTGAGCACCAGAGAATTTTGGTATCCGTGGCCAGTCCTGGAACCAATCACCAGCAAATACTGAGTGATGACTAAAGTTTGGCATGATTTAGGAAGTTTGTTCAAGTTGTACTGGCTCTTACATCATTCACTAGCACTTTTATCAACTGCATGAGCAGAAAACAGTTATTTTCAGTTTATTTAAATTTTCTTATTAATACTTGGCCACATTTTGGTACATCTTATATATTTGGTCCTCTTCTCTGGACTCTCCAATTTTCTGCCTTTCCTTTCTTCTTTTCATTGTTCTTTAGCTTCCTTTCTTTTATATGTACCTATCTCTATCACTGTATTTTTCTCTATTAAAAAACTGATTACAATTTTTCTGACAATAAATGATGCCTCTACTTCACATACTAAGATGACAGTACTGACCCACCACTGTACCAGTGGTGAAGATGATAGAATTCAAGGTAAGAGAGGCCTGAGTTCAAATATCCTGGTAGCAGTGGAGTCTTGGGTAAATTGCTTAAACTCTTTGAGCCTTATTTCCCTTATTTGTAAAATGCAAGTAATATCTACCTTATGAGTTTGTTGTAAGAATGAAATAGTGTGAGTGTTTTTCCTGGCATATTATAAGAGCTGAATAAATGGTAGCAGTGGTAGTATTGTAGTAATACTCATAATATATTATACTTAAGTAGTAGAAATAAATGTTCATTATATACGCTTTCAAAATATGTCACATTCCTCTTTCTCAGTTACTTATATGATCATTGGGGACCTGTTTGCTAGGGCACTGGCAAGGGTTCAAAGTATATTTTCTATGCAACCTCACTATCAAAATGTTTCAAATTAATGAATTATTAAGGATCTTGAGGATTCTTTCTGAGACAAAAAGAACACTTCCCAATCCTTTAATGTGGTACATGTTTGCCCCTAGCAAGTTAGACTCTCTTAATTCACTATACTATCTCTCCAGCTCTAATCACACCAAAACACACTGAATCTTTCACTGTGTGCTCTCTTACAATCAGAAGATATCCTTCTACCAACATGTGTATAGTTGTGGTTTCTCCAATATATATTTCTGTAGTTTGGGTTTGGTACCCATGTGTACTATTTTGAAGGTTCCCCAAAGGTGCTACACTAAACTAAGCAGGTCATTTTGGATACTACTTTTTGCCTTGCAAATTGTTTTGAAGGCCTGTCCAAATTAAAGTCACTTGCAAACTTTTTTGTTTCCAGAGAATTAATAACACTTGAAATGTTGGCTCTTATTGAGCCCAATATTCCTTGACCATTTCATTGTTTCTGTTGGGGAGGAATAAATTTTCCTCTACTCTTCTAGGTCCTTCTGGCTGGTCTAAAAATTAAATTGACATGAGACAGATTAGCAGGATAAAATCGAAAAAAATGTAATAACATGTATACATGGGAGAAACCCAGGACAACTGAGCAACTCACCAAAATAGCTAAAACCTTTCACCTTAAATACCATCTCAAGAAGAAGACAAAAGAGGATGTTTTGGGAGAGTGGTTTAGGACTTCAAAGGTGAGGAAAACAATTCACATAGAAATGGAAAAGCAAACGTTTGGTTTAAAAAATATGCTTGCTGGGCCATTCAGAGACAGGGGACGCAGAGTGGACTCTCATCTTTAAGAGTTTCCCCACACCACATCTAGCCCATATCCTTTGCAGATATGTCTGGTGACAGCTCTATTCCTGTAATAAACCCTCTGTCTAAATTCAGGCAGTTACAGGGAAGGTCAAAGTTTCTTCCTGAGTCTTTCTTTGGGCCTCAATTGTTTTCAGATCAAAATAATCTGCATGCCAGAAATATTTAGGGGTGGTAAATTCTGTTCTCCTACATTTCTTTCTCTCTTTTTTTGGTTTTGTTTTGTTTTGTTTTTGCGGTATGCAGGCCTCTCACTGTTGTGGCCTCTCCCATTGCGGAGCACAGGCTCTGGACCCACAGGCTCAGAGGCCATGGCTCACGGGCCCAGCCACTCTACAGCATGTGGGATCTTCCCGGACCGGGGCATGAACCCATGTCCCTTGCATCGGCAGGCGGACTCTGAACCACTGTGTCACCAGGGAAGCCCCTCTCCTACATTTCTTAAGGAATGTTTTAAAAACCCATGTCATTAGTAAAATAATAGTTACACTTGAAGACCTGATTTTCAGCTCATGAATTGCTACAGGCCTGCCCTGCTCTCTCAACCCCTTTTTCCTGACCCCAAGCATTTCTTAATAGTTTTCTTTATTGTCCACCAATTGCTACATTTGTATCAAGATTATATTTTGTGCAAACAGTACCTATTCCCTAACCTTGAATTTAGTCACTCAGATTTTGGACCAGCTGTTTGATTTGTTTTTGGTTGAACCTCCTACTTAAATTGGAGCACTTTCTGACTTAAATTTAGGAATGTTCCCCAGAGCAGCACCCTTATTTTTGACCTTTGTTCTTATCATTAATATATACAGATTTGAAATAGTCATACAGAACTTTGGGGAAAGGGTATAAAACAAACTATTTAACAATAAAAAATATACCTGGCTACTTTTCCAAGTAAAATTTATAAGAAATGTAGCAAGCATAGTTTTATTAAAATCTCCAAAAAAACTGTGTTTTAGCCATAAAGGTAAATATTTTAGCCCAATATTAATATAATTATGGAAATTATTTGATAATACAGACTACCTCAAATTATGAAATTTTAAATACCTGTTATATTGGATTAAAATGACAAATTATTTGGATGAACAAAGCATACATTACATTTGGCAATATTTATCAGCAATTATCATATCTAACACAACTCTTATTAAGGAATAGTCAAGTGCAAAGTAATTCAGAACAGATGGACAGTGTACTCACGGAACAGAAACATTTATTTAAGAATATGTTTAATATTTTCTTTTTTACTATTCTTTTCCAATGAACTTTCAAGTTCAATCAATATTTAGTATATTTAATATATTCATATTTTTATAAACATCCCTGAAATTCCAGCTTAATGGACAAAATCTCTTTAGAGAACATATTATTATATGCTGATAAATTCCTCATTGGTTTAGATTACAGGGTAGACTTGGAAGAGCTGGCAAAAAATGCAGAGAGATTAGCCATTTTTTAGGCTTGTATTGTTTACAAAGTAATCCACCACTCTCATTTTTTCCCCTGTAATGAGTTTTAACAACATCCACAGACGCTTAGCTACTCAAGAATATACACTATTTGCTGAATTGACAACTGACTGGGGAAGGGAAATATAGTTTCAGGTATATAAAGCAGTCTGTTTAAAGACATGGAGACCTAAAACCTTAAGAAAAGTTCTGTGAGGTAATACAAATAACCTGTGGATAGAATTTTTCCTAATTATTTTCTATTTCCAGATGCTAAAACAATTTTCTATTCTTTTCCTTAGTTACATATTTTATGCTACTCAGTGCAAATAGATGTGAAAATGATCACTCAGAAAGCATTTAGCTGATTCAGCATTACCTTTTTTTGTTTTAACTTTATAAAGAGTTAATGCATTTTACTTTATCTTATTAAGTTTACTGTTAATGCTTTAATTATACAACCTACCTTCTTCCTCTAAATTTTTTCTCATTTTTGAAAATGGTCTGTATGCTGTTGAATTCTTCGTTCTTATTTAATTTATTTTCTTGGTATGTTTTTTGTTTTGAAAAATCTACTTTGGTATGCATAACAAAGGATCCTTATTGTAGGCAGATAAGGGGTCCCTGGAAAAAGCTAACCTGGCTTGGATTTCTTTACATGAGAAGCCATTTTACGCCTAAACCATTTTGTGATCTAAGCCTGGCCACAATGCTTGCCCTTACAGAAGAATAGATCTCAGTATTTAATAACTTTAAGGGAACAAAAGAAGGTAAAAATAAACAACTTTTACCAGACCAGGGAGGTAACTTAACCATATCAGAGACAATGTATCAGTTGTAAAGACTCCCAGTTCTGTTTCAGTGGTAAGGATTAACCTGAAGCACATTCTTGAGCTGTTTTGCAGAATTCAAACCCCCTCAAGCATTCAACCACCAGATCAATTGGAAGCTAAGAGAAATGAGGATGTTGACCTTTTCTGACCCTTGTGACTTCAATCAACTAAAGCTTGGACTCAGCCAACCTTTGCCCCAATTCTATGCTAAATTTGCCTCTGCTCCAGCCCTTTCATAAATATGCAGATACCCTTAGCTTAAAATTTCCCCAATTTTGGTGTCTGGGGAGACACTGCTTTGGGAAAGATCCCCAGTGTTCTCCTTACATGCTGCAAGTAATAATCCTTCCCTCTTGTGATCTTTGGTATGGTTGTGTCTTTTGGCTTGACACCCAGCAAGAGGTGAACCCCGTTTTGGGGTAATATTATGAAAGTATTAAACAGTTATATAAAATGAATACAATGCATTGTTTTAATTCCATATGTATTGGATAGTATTCCATAATTCCACATCTCATGTGACAATGAATTTAACAAAATTACAAATGATTAATGAGGCCTATCCCTGGAAAAGTTAACAAACACAGAACCAAAGATTCTTTAGACAAAGCAAAATAGAAAAATACTTTTTTTCCCCCACAATTTGTACATTTTTTAAATCCCCTACCCCCTACTGTGCTCCTACCCCCTTTTCTCTCCCTACTGGTAACCACTAGTTTATTCTTTATATCTATGAGTCTTTTTTCTGTTTTGTTATATTCATTTGTTTGTTTTATTTTTTAGATTCCACATATAAGTGACAACATACAGTATTTGTCTTTCTCTGTCTGATTTAAGTACTTTGTACTTTTAATAAAACCACTATGTCTATATAGATATAATGTGGTTTAATCACCAAACATCTGTAGGCATGAGTTTAAGTGACAAAATCAAAGGAAGTGCTTTAGTACAGTAATGACAAATGCAAGCAGAAGTTCGAGCCAAAACATAACTTTAACCTTAGTAAAGAAGATTGTAAACACTGATTGCTGTCAAATCTAAATTATAGCCATGAGAGGCTTCCAATGAATTTTAAACACCCAGGGCAGTAATTCAGTTACTAGAATGAAGTTTGTTTTGTGACTTTTTAAAATAATCTAAATTGTCGTTACTTATATTATGAAGAAATAATTCATTTGTCCTGACTCAAAATAGATTTGTTGACCAAACTAAAGTTTCCTTAAATAAAATGAGTTGTATTGTGTCCTTTGTTTGAATAAATATTTGTTTCTTTGGCTCCTTCAAGATGGTTTCTGGGAACATTATGTTCTTTACTCAAATACTGAAATTATTACTCTCTATCAAGTATGACAGATATCATGATTAAAAAGAAAGGAGATACACATTTCATATTATTTATGGTCTGGGCAAAGATAAAATATATTCTGCTTGGTTTCTTCTACCTTAATGATAAATGTGGGTCAGTTGTCACTAGCATTGTCTAAATCATAGTGAAAAAGTAACTTCTCTGTGCAGAATTTTATTCATATAGAACATAGAAATCATTGACTTCTAATTTTGAAACATCTATTTTATTTTATAGTTTTATAGACAGTTAAATATTTCTTATTGATGTGTACATTAATTTTAAAATGGATTAGCTAGAGAAAAGTATATGTAAGTGCCAGCTAACTGAAAAACATTTATTAGTGAAAATGAGTCAGATCTCTCATGTAAAAGCTTATCTTCTCTCAACTAGATCATCACTAATCCATAGTAATTACCTAAGTCTAACTTAATTTTATGTAACATTTTGCATAAATCCGTTGTTAGATTAGCAGGCTAGAGGACAAGCTGTTTGTAAGTTTTTTAACCTATTTATAAATTTCCAAATATTGATACAGAAGAATATAGTACCTCTTCCTACGTGCATTTTTACCAGTCTATGAATTATGATGAAATGTAAGTATATCCTATCCTAAGTATATCCTATATCAGAAAGACAAAATTAAGCTGAAAATTAGGCAACACTATAGAATATGAAGTGTTTGCAGTGGATTTTCTTATTTTATATTAGTTAATATTTGTTAACTATGAAAAGTTTAATAAATTTTTCTAACATAGTATTATGACTATCTTAAGGAAAATTCAAATGGTGAAATTGGAGTGATTGTCAGACCTAGTACCTAATCAGGGACCACTCCAGCATGTCAAAGCAAAGCCATTGAAGCCCTATCTCTGAATACCTAGAAGTTCTCATAATATAAATGTCAAGTCACTAGTACACTGATAAATTCAATCCAATTCAACAAATATTTATTATGCAGAAACTATGCACCAGTCACTTTTCTAGGTACTGACCATACAATGGTGAATAAACTGGTTCATTTCTTCAAGGAAATTACAGTCTAATGGGGGAAACAGAATCTTACATAACATACTGTATCATTAGCTCTAGTTGATGGTGGCTTTAGAGCTTGGAGATGGATGACTGCTGAACAGATTTGTTATCAGCTGCTCTGGTAGTGAAATATAAGCAATGGCTAGCTACTTAGCTATTTGGCAACTGGTAGAGACCTTATATGTCTATAAATTACATATAAAAATGTCATATTGTGTATACAATGAGACTATATTTACATTATCTTTTACTTTTTCTGAAAATTTTTTCTTAAGTATTCAAAACTGCTTTGTAAAAAATATCTTTAATTGATTTGAATAATGCTGCTCTCCCTTTTCTCTTTAAAAAAATGACAAGATAGAAATAGGCCATTAAGCCATAAGAATTAAGGGGAAGAAACTGAATGGACTGAAACATTGTTACATTTGGATATGATTATGTCTACTTACACAAACAGTGAATGTTTCAAACAAGCACAGAAACTATATAAATTATGACTGTAGTCAAATTCAGATTCCTAGCCACACTATAATCACAAGTAATAACTTACTTATCTCAACATAAAAAACAAAAACTTCCATCAGGTTTCTCTACCTAGGCATTATTGATATTTTTGGCCAGATAAGTCTTTGTGTTTGTAGTGGGTGGCTACTTAGTGCATTATAGGGTGTTAATCAGTATTCCTGGAATTCACCCACTATGTACCAGTAGGTCTTCCTCAGTTTTGACAATCATTGATGTTCCAGATATTGCCAAATATCCCCCAGTAGAGAGAGATATATTATCTTCATGTGAAAGCCACTGACTTAGAAAAAGCAAACGTGTTTCAGGGCACCATATATATTTACATTGGACTGGATGCTTTCCCCCTAAGATCAGGAATAAGACAGGCATATCCACTCTCACAATTTCAACACTGGAACAGAGATCAAGTCAGTGCAACCAGGAAAGAAAAATAAATAAAACGTATCCAGATTGGAAATAAGTAAGTAAAAACTGTCTTTACTTGCAGATGACATTACCATCTAATTAGTAAATCTGATGAACTATATAAAAACACTACTAGAACAAATAAGTGAAGTTAGAAAAGTTGCAGGATGCCAGTCAGCATACAAAAATCAATTATATTTCTATAGAGTAGCAATGAATAATATAAACATGAAATTAAGAAAACATTTCCAATTCTGGTCCAGGATGGAGGCTTTGGAAGACCCTGAATGTATGCCTTCCCATGGACTCACCAAATTTACACCTACATATAGAGCCTGCTCTAGCTCCAGCCAGCCAGCTTAAGATGTCTGGCACATGCATTCTACACAAGGGAAGCTCCTATACAAGACCACACCTTCAAGACTAGGAGAGGTAGCTGTTTCAGCTAATTCATAAGACCAAACACAGAATGCCAAACAAAATGAGAAGTCAGAAGAACATGTTTCAAACAAAAGGACAAGATAAGACTCCAGGAAAAAACCTAATGAAACAGGGGTAAATAATTTACCTGATAAAGTGTTAAAAGTCATGATCATAAAGATGCTCACCAAATTGAGGGGAGGAATATAGGAGCAGAGTGAGCACTTCAACAGAGTATAAGAAAATATAAGAAAGAACCCATCAGAGCTGAAAATTACAATAACTAAATGAAAAATACACTAGAAGAAATCAACAGCAAATTATATATGACAATGGATTAATGATAAAATAGTGGAAATCACCCAAACAAATGAGCAAAAAAAAAAAAAAGAAAGAAAAGAAATAAGGATAGTTTAAGAGACCTCTGAGACAACATCAAGCATACTCACTTCAAATTATAGAGGTCCCAGAAGGAAAAGGGCAGAAAACTTACTTGAAGAAATAATGACTGAAAATTTCCATAACCTGGAGAAGTAGCAGGTCCACAAAGCACAGAGAATCCCAAACAAGATGAACCCAAAGAGGTCCACACCAAGATATATCATAATTAAAATGGCAAAAGTTAAAGAGAGAATTTTAAAGGCAGCAAGAGAAAAACAATGAATCACATACAAAGGAATCCCTATAAGAATATCAGCTGGTTTGTCAGAAGAAATATTGCAGGCTGGAAGGGAGTGGTATGATATATTTTAAGTGCTGAAAGGAAAAAAATACAGCCAATAATAGTCTACTCAGCAATGTTATCACTAAGAATTGAAGGAGATACAGTTTTCCAGACAAGCAAAAAATAAAGGAGTACATCACCACTATAGTGGCCTTACAGGAAATGTTAGAGACTTCATTAAGCAGAAAAGAAAAGGCCAAAACTAGAAAAGAGAAAAGAGAAAATCTCACTGATTAAGGCAAATATATAGGAAAGGCAGTGATCAGCCACTTAAAAATCTAGTATGAAGGTTAAAAGGCAAAAGTAGTAAAATCAACTATAACTATATTAAGTAATTCATGGATATACAAAATAAGAAGATGGAAAATATGACATCAAAAAATAAACTGAGGGAGAATATAAAGGTAGGGCTTTTAGAATATGTTCAAACTTAAGTGACTATCAGTTTAAAATATACTGCTATATATATATATATATATATAGGTCAATATTTATGAACCTCTTGGTAATCACAAACCAAGAACATACAAGAACCAAAGAATTAAGATAAACCAAGAACCAAGAACCAAGGTGAACAAAAAATACAGAGAATGAAACCCAAATATAACACTAAAGAAAATCATCAAACCACAAAGGGAAGAGACCAGAGAAGAAAAGAGAATTCAAAAAAAAAAATAGAAAGAAGGAAAAATTGACAATAAGTACATACCTATAAATAATCACTTTAAAAGTAAATGTACTGGGCTCCCCTGGTGGCGCAGTGGTAGAGAGTCCGCCTGCCGATGCAGGGGACACAGGTTTGTGCCCCGGTCCGGGAAGATCCCACATGCCATGGAGCGGCTGGGCCCGTGAGCCATGGCCACTGAGCCTGCGCGTCTGGAGCCTGTGCTCCGCAACGGGAGAGGCCACAACAGTGAGAGGCCCGCGAACCGCAAAAAAAAAAAAAAAAAAAAAAAAAAAAAAGTAAATGTACTGAATACTCCAACTAAAAGACACAGAATGACTGAATAGGTACAAAAAAAGAGCCATATATATGCTGCATACTAGAGAATCACTTCAAATTTAAAGACACACACAGACTGAAAGTGAAGGGATTTAAAAAATATTCCATACAAATGGAAACAAACAAAAAATAGTATTACTTATATCACACAAAATGGACATTAAATCAAAGAGTGTAACAAGAGACAGAGAAGGGCATTACTTGATGATCAAGGGATCAATTCAAGAAGAAGATATGGCAATTGCAAATATATATGCTCCTATGCTTCACACAAAGAAAATATTAACAGATAATGGTAGAAATTGATAGTGACACAATAAAAGTAGAGAACTTAAACACCCCACTTACATCAATGGACAGATCATCCAGACAGAAAATTGATAAGGAAACACTGACATTAAATGACACATTAGTTCAGATGGACTTAATAGATGTATATAGAACATTCCATCCAAAAGCAGCAGAATACACATTCTTTTCAAGTGAAATAACACTACACACCCAATGGCATGGCTACAATAAAAAAGACAGACAATATCAAGTACTGGTATGTATGTGAAACAAGTAAATCTCTCATACAACCCTCGTGTAGCACATTAAATGGTAAAACTACTGTTGAAAAAATTTGGTGGTTTCTTAAAAAGTTAAACATTCACTTATCATATGGTCAAGCCATACCACTCTTAGGTATTTACCTAAAATAAAATGAAATATATGTTCATTCAAAGACTTGTACATGAGTGTTTATAGCAGTTTTATTTATAAGAGCCAAAGAGTGGAAATAAACCAAATGTTCATCAACAGGTGAATGAATGGCATATCCATACAATGGAATGTTAATTAACAGTAAAAAGGAAGGGAATACTTATACAGGCAACAGCATGGATAAACCTCAAAATAATTATGATGAGTGAAAGAAAATAAAGAAAAAAATGGTATATGCTATGATTTCATTTATATGAAACTCTAGAAAATAGAATCTAGAGTGACAGAAGTCAATAAAGCTATTATCATATATTAAACATATCATATTTTTAATACATAAGTAGATTTATGCAGGTATAATTAGCACACAATATGCTGCACATATTTAAAGGGAAATATATTTTATTTAAATTTTCAATTCCGTGTGTGTGTATATATACACATATACATATATGATTTATTAAGATTGCCTGAATTTCCAAGCAAAGTAATTTGGAGCAACATTCCCTATTATTATCATTATAAAGAAACTCAAATTATATGGAGTTAATTAAGCACAGCCTATTTGCTGATTATAGGCTGGTGTTAGACTTTTTCTATTGAAAGAGTTACAATGATGCTACAGTTGGTGAAAAGTTGATGCAGAGACCTGCTATTTAATTAAACATTAGGCTTATAATTCCTTTAAAAATTTGATAGGTTGAATTCCATCAGCTTTATTCGTGATGAGCAATAACAGACATTAATGGTCCACTATTAAAAGTATTTTTAGGGAATTTGGTGCATTTTGTGAAGCCCTGAGAGCTTTTCTTATGCATTATAAATTATATGGTAATTTAACAAAGCATTTATAAAAATAACCCAGTTCTCCACTAAAGCAAAAATAAGCAATCAATTCACACAATTGGATTAGTAATTGATGTTCTTTAAAATTGACATTTGAAGCATTTCTGCTTTGTTGATAATCATTTATATACTGTTCTAACTAGTGAAATGTGAAGTTTAAGATTGGAGCAATTATTTTACTTAGAGATTTTTATGGTCAACGCATCGAAGGACTTTTTCTTCCTCAGTGCAACTATTTCTAATTATGATTGCTGGAATATTGTTGGATTTAAGATACATGAATAAATAGTGAACAAACCTAAATAATAAAATCTGGGCACTGAACAAAATGCATCTTCGTTTTGATTCTATTATTGTGGAGAGAAAATGTCAGGCAGCATCCACTCTGAAGACCCTCCCTCTTTTATAGTGAGATATTTCTTCATTATTCTCTCAATCACTACATACACACCCACACATAAAGATGTACATGCAACATGCACACTTGCATACATACTTACTGAAGAACACAGTATTAGGTTACCCAAGGATGGTAAGAAAAATTTTAAAACTTTGTTCACTGAACAAGAATCTTGTAATCACGCAGCAAGGGCATCTGAAAATCAAACTGTGCTCTGCTCACTTAAACCTGTGTCCTGGATAAGGACTGCATCTGCTCTAGGGAAGATGTGGCTTTTTCTATTTCTGCACAGGAGCCCAAGTGGGCTAGCAGCAGCCCTGATGGACATGAAGACCTACAGTCATCATGATTAGAAAGAAAAGAAAAGAATTCTTTATTCAGGGTAAACTGACCACAATGATGAGCTTTACTCCTTGAAAATATGCAAACCAAAGTTAATGGAGATTTATTGGTAGGACTATACATATATATGTGGAAGAGTAGAAAATCACCATAGCAGCCACAATGGAAAACTGAAGTTAAGATATACAAAGAACCCTCAAATGAGTTGTAGTGTAATTCATTGCTCTAAATTCCAGTGTTTCTCCAAAAGTGTGGTGTTTTTCTATATTTATCCTGTTTTGGGTTTGCTGAGCTTCTTGGACATTGTGCATTGTTCTTTTCTGATAAAAATTTGAAATTTTTCATCCAATATTTCCTTAAATATTTCTGATTCCATTTTAACTTTCCTCTCCTTTTGGGATTTCAGTGACCTGTATGTTAGACTGATTGATCCTATATGTAATTGAAGCTCTGTTAATGTTATATTTCAATAGTTTTTTCTCCCTTGTATCTGTGTGAAAAATTACTATTGTCCTGTCTTTAAGTTCACTCATTCTTTATTTTGTTTTGACTAATCTGATTTTAATCCCATCCAATAAATTTTGTTTCAGATCATATTTTTTAGTTCAATGATCTCTATTGATTTCTTTTTATGGTTCCTATACCTCTCCTGAAATTTTGCACCATTTTACCCACTAAACCAATCTTTTAACATATTTATCATAGTTATATTAAACTATGTCTTGCTGCTAATTCTAAGTTGCCTGTGGTTTTGTTTCTATTAACTGGTTTTCTCTTGACTATGGCTCACATTTTCTAGCTTCTTTACATGACTACCATTGTTTTATTGCATACTGGACACTGTAGATGATATGTTACAGAGACTATGGATTCTGTAATGTTTTTCTGAAAAGTGTTGACTTGTAGTTTAATGAATCAATTTGGTCTTATGGATGCATGGATTTAGGTTTTGTTAGGGTTACCTTATTTTGGTTTTACACTCTCTAGGATGTATGTTCTACCTTGGGGACATGGTCTATATTTCTTAAATATATCCTTCTGGATTTTTAATGGAAAGCCAAAGATTTTTTACCAAGCCTCTCTAACTCATTGTACTTTGAACTCAAAACTTTGATATCCAAGTTAATATAGATGCTAAAATATCTGTTCAGTTCTTACAGACTTCCATCTGTTCTTTTCCTCTAGTTTATTTGAAGTCTCATCTTCTGCATGTAAGTTTAAGATTCAGCTAAATTTGAGGGGAATTTATTTGGGAATTTTAAAGGTCCCACTTTTGTCTCCCTTCTTTCTAGACTATCTTCTCTAACTTTTCACACCAACTCTATTCTCTCGCCCCATTAGAATTCCATCCCTCAAGTGTGTGCAATCTGGGGATTCCTCTCAGGGAAAAGCCAGATAAATGTGGATCTCACTCAACTTGGTTTCTCTTGTTCAAAGGTTGAATCTTCTTCAATTTCTGTCTGTTCTTGGTTATTTTTCAATACTTTCAAGCCACTGTTGTTATCGTTGTTTTTATTTTGTCTTAAGTTTATAGTTATTATTGTTAGGGGGAAATAAGATACAAGAATGTGGGAGACTCCGATTATTTTATGTCTCATCAAAATTGAAGATTAAGTCATTACCCTGACATAAAAAATCATTAATTGGAACACTATCAGCTCTGACACCACCTCCTCTTAATCTTCATTTCATTTATTCATGTACAGGAACACTGGTTCCTGACAGTTCCTTGAATGGACTGAGTAAGTCTTGCCTCAGGAACTTTGAGCTTGCCTTCAACACTCAATCATGGGATATTGGCATGACTCACACTTCTACTTCCTTCAGATCTTTGCTCAAGTGTATCCTCTTCAGTGGGGCTTTCCTTGGCCACTCTAAATAAATGTCAACCCTCACATGCACTTTTTTATCTTCCTTCTCTGCTTCTATTTCTCTTTTGCCTTTATCAATATCTAATATCTACATTTTGTGTATTATATATAGTCATGTATATATTGCATTTATTAAATTTATTTACTTTATTTATTTGTTGTCTCCCCTTTTAGAAAATAAGTTCCATGATGGCAAGGATATTTTTTTTTCTGTTTTGGTTTACTGCTATATCTCCAGTACCTTCTGTATTCCTAGTATTGAGAAGAGTTTCTGAAACATAGAAGTTACTCAAAAAATATTTTTGACTCAATTAATGAATTAATAACTGAACAACCCTGTGTTCATTATCTGCTATTATACTAACATGTTTTCAAGAGTTAGCCTGTTAGAAGGGAACCAGTACTTCCTTGGCCTATATTACTTGCTTAAAGCCACATACTTGAAGGCAAGATGATACAGAAAATTAAGGTCTGAATTTGACAGAATGGATCATTCTGATATTACTTTCCAAATTTTTAAGAAATTTCTTCTTTCATTCTACTGAATAAATTTTCATTTTTAAATAATTTTTATTCGAGTATAGTTGCTTTACAATGTTGTGTTAGTTTCTACTGTATAGCAAAATAAATTCATTTTTATTATTACTGAAAATGTGAGAAGTAATGAAATTAAGCATGTAAGGAAACATCCTATATATCCATGCATGTGCTTAATGTGTTTAATTAACTGTTTATACAGAGACAAGTAAATAGTATACTAAGTGAGCCAGATAAACTTGTGGTGCAGCCACTTTTTTCACATTACAAAATAAAGTTAAGATTGATTCTCATTGGATAATCTGCTCATGTAACTTGCACAGCTCAAAGGATTCTAACTTTAAAAAAGATACCTACCACCATACATTTCTCTACAGGTTTTTTTTTTTTAACAAATTATAAACAATAGTGTTTAAATGAATAGAATTTTTCTTCAAGAAGACTAGCCTAAGAAGTGACCATTTGGGATTAGTTGAAGAATAAAGTAACACCCAATTTTTATTAAAAATATTCAGTATTCAGTGTCTTTGGGAGAAAATGCTCTCCTTTCCAATTACTTAGGTACTTCAAATGTGATTAACATTTTTCTTTTGTAGCCCACAGAGTACAGAACACATAAAGTAGGCCAGACAAACATGCTACTATTATTTTTGGATGGAAAAAGTACATCTAACAATAAATAAGAATTGATTGTCTTCTATGTACATGACATGATAAATGGCACTGTGGAATATGTATTCCAAATGACAACTTGTGACATTCTTTTTTTTTTTTTTTTTGCGGTACGCGGGCCTCTCACTGTTGTGGCCTCTCCCATTGCAGAGCACAGGCTCCAGACGTGCAGGCTCAGTGGCCATGGATCATGGGTCCAGTGGCTCTGTGGCATGTGGGATCCCCCCGGACTGGGGCATGAACCCGTGTCCCCCGCATCGGCAGGCAGACTCTCAATGCCTGTGCCACCAGGGAAGCCCTGTGACTTTCTTTTAGCACATAATTTATTTTGGTTATGTTGATAAATATTGGGAAATGTGTTTCTACTTCTTACACTATTGGATGCTACAGATAACTCAGTGGTAATTGACAAAAAAAAATAAAGCCCATCTTAGGAAAGAAAATGCAGCTCATAGCCTCTTTTGCTTCCTATAAAATTATGAAAACTTTATTTTCCTTATAATTTTTTTAAATCAGAGGGCTGATTTTAAATTTTATAATTATAGATATAAATATGACCTTTACTTTCTTTCTTTCTTCTGACGGTTTTCATAGCTGAAGATTGACAAAAATATTGTGCATGACAATTGTAATGTGGGGACTAAAGTATTATAGGAAAAGCCTGTGAATGAATTGTCTTGAATTATCATCAGTACAGGGAACAGGTTATAATCACAGAGAGAAAGTTTTAGCATATGTATTGTAAGATTGAACCAATTACAAAGAATAAAAGAAAACCAATATTCTTTGAAGACAGTGTAAGAGAACTCTGTAAGGTAGATTTGCCTTTAACTAGAAATTGGATTTTTTTATTTCTATATCTCTGATTTAACCACTTCTTGTTCCTGCTTGTTTTAAGGTTTAACACTTTTCTTTTCCTATACCTTTATAATCTAATTTATTAGTTAATTTTACACATTAAGAATCAAAGAAAAAAGATAAAACCCAAAGGGAAAGAGAAGGGACTAAAATAAGAACTAATAAATTAAAAAGCTTACCTTTAGTTAGGCATTGCTATTTACAAGGCAGCTTACTGAAAGTTTTACATGAATTATTTCATTTAATACTAACAAAATCACTATGAAGTAGGTGTTATTGCTACTTCTATCTAGAATAGAAACCTTAGAGAGGTTAGATATCTTACCAAAGCCATCTAGCTAACATGCAGAATACCTTTAACCCTGGGCTGACTTTTTTCTATGTGGACTGTGAATGTGTACATGCATGTATACATGGGGGTATGTGTTTTCTTTATTGAATATTACATATAGAAGTCATCTGTTATTTAAGGATGCCCAACAACTTTTGAAACCATCTTTACATTTTGATACAGTCCCATATATTGACTCTCACCTCCCCAGAGTAGAATCCAGAGCACTTAGTTTCTTGATCTCCCTTTAAGGTAGGCTTCACTTAAATGATTTTGCAGATACACCAACTTGAGACTCTAATTCAGAACCAAGTAATGTGAGGAAAGGCTTTGAGTGGGCCAGGCTCTGAGGAGGCCATGTATTGTTATGGCCTAAGTCATGACAGGAGCACCCAGTTTTGTAAATGAGTTATGGCAGTTGCAATAGATTTGAGATCCCAGCAAGTGGTGTATGGGCAAGAGCAGTTCTGGCAAGAGCAGCAGTTTCCTCATCAGTCCAATTCTACAACATGATTCTCAATATCGTTACAGGAAGCTTATCTTCAAGTCCACTTTTCTGGTACTACTAACATTTCTATGAACTATGTAATAACCTCTATAAATCCATTTTGTGCTTTAACTAGGCAGAATGGAATTGGGTGCAATTGAGAGCTCTGACTACTATAACCATATTTTATGGCACTTGAATGCTTTCAAAATCCATTCAATCCAAGCTTTAAAATCTAAGAATAAAGTATTATAAATGAACTTTATCAAAAAACAAACAAACAGACACATGGAGACTAAACAACATGCAACTAAAAAACCAATGGGTCAATTAAGAAGTCAAAGAGAAAATCAGAAAATACCTCAAGACAAATGAAAATGAAAACACAACACTGCAAAATATTTGGGATGCAACAAAAGCAGTTTAAAAGAGAAGTTCATAGAGATATAGACCTACCTCAAAAAATAAGAAAAAATTCAAATAAACAACCTAATGTACAATCTACAGGAATTAGAAAAAGAACAAACAAAGCCCAAAGTCAGCAGAAGGCAGGAAACAATAAATATCTGAGAGGAAGTGCATAAATAAGAGACAAGAAAACAATAGAAAATATCAATGAAACCAAGAGCTGTTTTTTGAAAAGATAAACAAAATTGATAAAACTTTAGTCAGGTATATCAAGAAAAAAAATAGAGGGCCCAAATAAGCAAAATAAGAAATGAAAGAGGAGAAATAACAACTGATACAACAGATACAAAAACATCATAAGAAAATACATGAACAGTTATAAGGCAACAAACTGAAAAACCTGGAAGAAATGGACAAATTTCTAGAAACATACAACCTGTCAAGACTGAATCAAGGAGAAACAGACAATTTGGGAAGACAGATCACTAGTAGTAAAATTGAATTTGTAATTTAAAAAACCCTCAACAAACAGAAGCCCAGGACCAGACAGTTTCACAGGGGAATTCTACCAAAGACGTAAAGAACTAATACCTATATTTCTCAAACTATTCCAAAAAATTGAAGAAGATGGAACACTCCCAAATTCATTCCATGAAGTCAATATTGCCCTGATCTCAAAAACAAAGACACTACAAAAAAGAAAATTACAGGCCAATATCTCTGATGAATATAGATGCAAAAATCTTCAACAAAATATTAGCAAAGTGAATGCAACAATAAATGAAAAGGATCATACACCATGATCAAGTTGGATTTATTCTAGGGTCAAAAGGATGGTTCAACGTTCACAAGTCAATCAGTGTAATAAACCACATCAACAAAAGCAAGGATAAAAATCATCTCAATAGACATAGAAAAAGTATTTGACAAAATTCAATCTTCATTCATGATAAAAACTCATCAAAGTGAGAATAACAGCAACATATCTCAACATAATAAAGGCCATTTATGACAAACCCACAGCTAACATCATGCTCAATGATAAAAAGCTAAAAGCCTTTCCTCTAAGTTCAGGAATAAGCAAAGTTTGCCCATTCTTGCCACTTCTACTTAACATAGTATGGGAAGTCCAAGCCACTGCAGTCAGACAAGGAAAATAAATTAAAGGCATCAAAATTGGAAAAGAAGAAGTAAAACATTCACCTTTTGCAGATGACATGATGCTATATATAGAAACCCTAAAGTCTCCACACCAAAATCATTAGAACCAATAAATGAATACTGCAAATTTGCAGGATATAAGATTAATATACAGAAATCTGTTGTTTTCCTATACTCTAATAATGAACTATCAGGAAGAGAAGCAGGAAAAAGTCCAGTTTACAATATGATCAAAAAGAGTAAAATACCTAGGAATAAACTTAAGCAAGAAGGTGAAAACCCTGTACTCTGAAAACTATAAAACATTGATGAAGGAAATTGAAGATGATATAAAGAAATGGAAAGATAGCCATGTTCATGGATTGGAAAAATTAATATTGTTAAAATGGCCACACTACCAAAAGCAATCTGCAGACTTATTGCAATCCTTATCAAGATACCCATGATATTTTTCACAGAACTAGAACAAATAATTCTAAAATATATATGGAACCACTAAAGACCCAGAATTGCCAAAGCAATCCTGAGGAAAAAGAACAAAGCTGGAGGTATAACCAGTCCAGACTTCAGGATACACTGCAAAGCTACAGTAATCAAAACAGCATGATACTGGCACAAAAATAGACACATATATCAATGGAACAGAATAGAGAGCCCAGAAATAAGCCCATGCACTTAATGTTAACTAATCAATGCAAAGAAAGCAAGAATATACAATAAAGAAAAGACAGTCTCTTCAATAATTGGTGTTGGGAAAACTGAACAGTAAAAGAATGAGAATAGAACAATTCCTCACACCATGTACAAATATAAACTCAAAATGGATTAAAGATCTAAATGTAAGACTTGAAACCATAAAATTCCTAGAAGAGGACATAGGTAAAACACACTTTGACATAAATCTTAGGAATATTTTTATTGGCTGTATCTCCTAAAGCAAAGGAAACAAAAGCAAAAATAAACCAGTGGGACCTAATTAAACTTAAAACTTTTTGCACAGCAAATGATACCATTGACAAATGAAAAGATAACCTATTGAATGGGAGAAAATATTTACAAATAATATGACTAATAAGGGGTTAATATTCAAAATATATAAACAGCTCATATAACTCAATATCAAAAAAAAACAAACAACCCAATTTAAAAATGAGCAGAATACCTGAATAGACATTTTTCCAAAGACGATATACAGATGGCCACCAGGCACGTGAAAAGATGCTCAACATCGCTAATCATCAGAGAAATCCAAATCAAAACCACAATGAGATATCACCTCACACCAGTCAGAATGGGTATCATCAAAAGGTGTACAAATAACAAATGTTGGCAAGAATATGGAGAAAAGGGAACCCTAGCACACCGTTGGTATGAGTGTAAATTGGTGCAGTCACTTTGGAAAACAGTATGGAGGTTCCTCAAAAACCTAAAAATAGAACTAAAATATGATCCAGCAATTCCACTTCTGTGTATGTAACCAAAGAAAATGAAAACACTAATTTGAAAAGATACATGCACCCCAATATTCATAGCAGCATTATTTACAATAGCCAAATATGGAAGCAAACTCAGAGTCCATCAACAGATGAATGGATAAAGAAGATGTGGTATATATACATATATATATATATATATATATATATATATATATATATATATACACAATGAAATACTACTCAGCCATAAAAAAGAATAAAATGTTTCCATTTGCAACAACATGTATGGACCTGGAGGGTATTATGTTTAGTGAAATAAGTCAGACAGAGAAGGACAAATATTTTACATTATCATTTTTATGAAGAATCTAAAAAATCAAACAAATGAATAAATGTAACAAAATAGAAACTGACTCACAGATATAGAGAACAAACTAGTGGTTACCAGTGGGGAGAGGAAAAAAAAGAATTTTATTGCATGGTTAAAGGATGTTTCTTTTAAATGTCAATGAACTGGAATCGGTGCTGATCATTTAACTTAAGTTCCTCTTTATAAATAAACTGTTATAGTAAGTTAATTTTCGTATTTATCACTACCATTAGGAAGTGCTGAAAAAATACACTCTAATGTCACAGAGATATTGCATTGTTTAGTATAAGCATAACAAAGAGTTTTATGAATATTTTAAAATAGCAAAAATTTAAAGGGGAGGCTCTAAATATATAAAGAGATAACATCATATTCTTTAAGAAGAGAATTATTCTAAAACTTGGAAACAAGTTTCTCTGCTCTATTTCCCAAAAAGGTCCAGAAGAAGAATATTTAATCTCCATTTATTTAGCAAAATACTACAAAATTTGTTTACTTTTAACCAGTCAGGGATTAATCCTAACAATGGTATCCTTTTTAAGACTAATAATGTAGACATGTGGTGAAAAAGCAACTTCATTTCAAAGTACTCAAACTAGTTCACAAATAGCATCCTATAGTTGGCAAAAAGAAAGGAATAATCATGATAATGATAACAGCTTCACTCTAAAACATTATAGAAAAGATACACAAAATGAGTGGGAATTCTAAGCTTCTTAATCCTAATTAATACATCAATGTACTAGACAACTTTCACCCTGACTTACATTGATTATCTGTTTTCTTCCCAAGCAGGTCAAAATAGTTGATCAGTTGACAAACACATGGCTGTCCAGTAAGAATGTGACATTTTAAAATAAAACATATATATATATATATATATATATATATATATATATACAAAAAGGAATTAGAACCTGAGTATTGCTCATAAGCAAGTTGTCATGTGTGGATGGTATCACAAAAGTGGGGTCCATTATAATTTCTACCAATCATCACTGTCAATAATGACTTATTAAGAACAAAATCAGTAGAATTTCAACTAAGAAATGGAGAAGGATTGATAAAAAATCATCATTTTTACAACCATTGTAGTGATAACTGATTCAGGAAAACTCATCAGTGGATTCTAATTGTTTTATTGAGTGAGAGTATGCTAGGGAGAAATATATGCACTCTCAAAATAGCTTCCTATAGATTACTAATTAGTTAATTACAAGGGGGAAATATTTACCTATATAGTGAAGAAAACTGGCAAATAACACCTTGTCTATGGTAAATAAATACTTTAAGACCATAAAAAGAATCTTTTGCTGATTCTCATAATAAATAAATGTCAATGTCTACTCAGCCTGAAGACTATCCTTACCTGTTGTGTAATTGACATGGATGGAACAGTTAGTTGTTCTGCTGTGATCCTTGTATTTTTCAAAATGCTTGTAGTTGTATTTTTTATTTGATTTATTATATTTCATTGAGCACACCACAGGAAGCCTCAGTTGACATTCATCAGCCATAGAGTATGTAGTTTCAAAAAGGTTTCAGTTATAACATGTCTCAAATCCTTAATTCTCCTTTTATAGTTATGTTGACATTCAAGGAAAGCATCATAAAATAAAAAGCCCTATTGAGATAAACACATTCTGTCTTCTGGAGTGTTAAACAGTTGGCAAGGATAACTTCAACTAAATAACCACAGCAGTTGGGCCCAGCATCAAGCATATGTGCAGTACCCCTCTTACATACACTGTATTGATGATTATTGTTCAATTGCTATGCTAGTTTTCTTTTTCTTTCTTTCTTTTCTTTCACAATAAAACTTGCAAATAGGTTTATGGAATTACTAGAATATTGACAGTAAAAAGTTCTTTTTGGATTTTGTTTTCATTATTATTCCTCAGCAGTTTGAAAATCAGAGTTCCTCCTTATGAAAGTGACCGTGAAAGCTACTGTAATCTGTTTGCTATGTAAAAAGCCTTCATTATTTTTGAAAACTTGATTGTCCTTCACATCTATGTAGTAGGACATCTTGTTAGATAGACAATCTGAGAGTTTCTTGCCCACTCTGTTAAAACTAGTCTCTCCAACATTCAAAGCAACCCTATGGACTAAAAGTGAAGATAGGAAGATTGTAAAAGAGAGAAATTATTTATGCAAGGTGAACCAATGTCAATACAGGAGTTAGTCATTATAAAAAATGCATGGCCCCAGGTTATTTACCTCTTAATTTGTCAAACATCCTCATTAATTTTTTAAAATGGCCAGCATATATACTGCTAACAATGTCTTAGCACTGAACAATTATTGCTATATGCCAGTTTATATGTATCTTCATTTAATCCTAAAAAAAACCCTATGAGGATATGCTATCACTAATCCTAGTTTACAGATGAGGGGTTGAAGGTTAGAGAGTTTTAATAATTAAGTGGTGGAGCAAAGCCTAAAATTCTGTAGTCTAAATCCAAACCTTGTGCTCTTTGCCTCTACGTACTGTAGTTTTTGCAAGAATATTCACATTTTAACAGCTTAATTTCCACTTACTATGCATTCAAGTTTAGAAAGCAGATATTCAGAAGAGTAGACCTATGAAAGGCTGACCAATATAGACATAAATTTAAACAACAGTAATGTAATTAGTAATAGCTAACAAAACTGAATAGTTAAAAAATGCCAGCTTGGACTTCCCTGGTGGCACAGTGGTTAAGAATCTGCCTGCCAATGCAGGGGTCACGGGTTTGAGCCCTTGTCTGGGAAGATCCCACATACTGCGGAGCAACTAAGCCTGTGAGCCACAACTACTGAGCCTGCACTCTAGAGCCGACGAGCCACAACTACTGAGCCCATGTGCCTCAACTACTGAAGCCTGTGTGCTCTAGGACCTGTTCTCTGCAACAAAAGAAACCATCACAACGAGAATCCCGTGCACTGCAACAAAGAGTATCTCCCGCTTGCCACAACTAGAGAAAGCCTGGGTGCAGCAACGAAGACCCAATGGAGCCAAAAATAAATAAATTGATAAATTAATTAATTAATTAATTTTACAAAATGCCGACTAATATAATCATAATTTTCTCAACTAACTGCAATCAACTTCTTTTAAAAAGGTATACACTTAGGGGCTTCCCTGGTGGTGCAGTGGTTGAGAGTCCACCTGCCGATGCAGGGAACACGGGTTCGGGCCCCAGTCTGGGAAGATCCCACATGCCATGGAGTGGCTGGGCCCATGAGCCACAGCCGCTGAGCCTGTGCATCTGGAGCCTGTGCCCTGCAACGGGAGAGACCACAACAGAGAGAGGCCTGGGTACTGCAAAAAAAAAAAAAAAAAAAAAAAAGGTATACACTTAGCACAATAATAAACTAAATTTGCCACCTATGAATGTGATTTTTGTGTGAATACAAAGTGAGACACACACTAATAATCAGTATAAGCAGACTTTAACATAATATTCTCTATATTTGGTAGATAAAAGGTACAGAAAGTAAATAAGTTAACAGCAGAACTGAATAATGAAATAAGGATGATCTAACACAGCCTTTATCTGGATGGTGTGGAATATGAGTAGCTGCTATAATATATAAAGAGTTTCATGGCCAAATAAATTTGGGAAACATTACAAAGCTAAATGATTTTGTAATTGCAGGAATTCACAGGCTGTTAATGTGCTAATATGTATTATGAAACACCCAGAAGTAGATTGAATAGACAATGTTTCCCACACATGTTTGGAAATATTTTTTTTTTATGAACCACCTTGAGTAACACAGAATATATACTGACTATGTCTGAACACTGAAAAATATATATATGTTACTCTACAACCAGAAAACAGAGAATACACCTTCTTTTCAAGTGACTATAGAATATATATTGAAGTAGCCCATGTAATAGGCAACAAAGAAAATCTTAGTAATTTGCAAACAAACAAAACACAGAAAAAGAAAATCCGGACTTGCAGGTATGGATGTTGGATTGATTGCATGCAGCTACTTTTATTTCCTCCCAGTCCCCATTCTCCCTCCCCACCAAAATGTAAAGTATAATTTTCTAAGCCCTAAACCCACAAAACTAGAAGGGAGATGAATGGGTTATAAGTGACTTAGTAAACCAGAGAAAACTGAATCCAAACCTACAGGTGAGGAAAACCTAGAGCCAACTCAATCAACACTGCAGAATCCTAAAATATTCAGGATTGGCAGCAGCACTGCCTTTGGAAATGGAGAGGAAGAAGATTGTAAAATAGAGAGGATAATTTGAAAATTCCTTTAAGAAATAGACTCCCAAATCACATTTCCCATCCTAGCACACACAAAAAAATAAGTTTATTTTTTGGAATATTTAAACCAACATCTTCTGGATTGGGGAACACCAGGAACACTTGTGTGGGATTAGCATACTGAAAATTAAGAGGATTGAATGAACATTTGCTTCCTGGGTGCTGAAACATGCCCCTCCCAGCTGCTTTAACCCCTCTTTGACTCTCAGAGGCTGGCATCAATATTCATGTGTAGGCAGGAAATTCTAATGTTTTCTCTGGAGAAGTCAACTAGCCCAAGAGCAAAGATAATATAATGATATAAGTAGTTCCAGGAAATTGGCCCAGCTAATGCTCAGTAGTACTCAAAACTTCAAGTAATTTTTTATTCTTCATTTTCAATTATGAGCAAACCATCAATGCTTACAAGACATTTGAGGAAAGCCTATAAGAAGACCATAAAGGGAAACAATACAATTTGGAGGAAATGGTGACTGTTCAGAAATAAGAAATCTGAAAAAAATAAAAATACTATAAAAAGGAACGTTCAGATAATTTTAAAGTGCTCTTAGAAATTTAAAAAAATGATAGCAGAGATTTTAAAATGTTTGAAAATAAAGTGTTTGAAGATAAAATCACCCAGAAAAGAGAGCAAAAAGAGAACGAGATGGATATTAGGAGTGGGAAGATAAGAATACTTGAAGACAAATACAGGAAGTCCAATATCTGAAAGACAGGAATTCCAGAATGAGAGCAGAGATAAAATGCAGGGTACATAATCACACCAAAAAATCAAAAATATTTTCCAGAAATGAAGGACATGATCAAAAAGGGCTGCCAGGTATGCCACACATTTGAGATAAAATACAAAGACAGAAAGGCACATTATTTTAAAATTTCAAAAGACTAAGGTCAAAGATTTTACAAGCTTCCAGAAAGAGGGGGAGGGGAATTATGTACAAATAATCAAGAGTCAGAATGACATTTAACTTCTTAAAAGTAACATCAGAAACTAGAAGACAATGTGGTTATCTACCACAGAAATAAACCATCAGTTAAGATGACGTTAGAAAAAAGTCATTTTCAGACATTCATGGTCACAAACAATTACCTTTCATAAACAATTTCTCAGGAATCTACTGGACAATATACTCTCTCAAAGTGAGGGGAAACATTTTTAAAATAATTTTAAAAAGAGGAAGATATGGCATGCAAGATATAGGAGATTCAAAATGAAAGAGAGACATGAAGGAAATCTCAAAGAAAATGGTAAAAGGAGGTCCCAGCATGACTGTTCAGAAAAAAATGAAAAGGGCAACCCGATCTATTTTGAGGCACATGAGAAAGCTCTAGGACAAAGTTCTCTGCAAAGAATAAATAAATAGAACACCAGATGTCTGAATATATTGAAAAAAAATATTTCTTTTTAAATTTGTCCAGAATTTAAGTTTTGAAGGAATAAAAAGCAGTCATAGTGGCTTAGTTCTAGCATCACCATAGTCTTGCTAAAGTATGAACTGAATATTAGTCAAGCCCAAATTATAACTATATTTAGAATGATCAGGAAGGTGCATGTGAATGTTGTGTGTGTGATAAGGAAAGATAATCCTTATCTTCCACAGTGGAAAGTCAATAGAAAATACTTAAAACTGAAAAATTAAGAAGCAAAAGTGAAAGTGTGTTATTTAGAGATATAGAGGTAAATACCAAAAGAATCATCTGAAAAAGTTAAAAGTTAAAAAATAAGTTTAAAGTGGTTTCTTCATGGAAGGGTAACTGAGAGGAGGGGACAGGGGACTGTTGTTAAAATGCTCACTTTAAACAAATCTGGTAGAAGTATTAGACTGTGTGTATGAATAACTGTTTAAAGTAAACATTATATTAAAATAACATGTTCCTTTTCTACCATAAATCTAGGATAAATAAAGTAGAAATAAAAAACAATAATCAACAAACCTATCTACTTGGAAATGTAAGCAGTTCTTTTGCCCTTTTCCTGTTTGTCTATTTCTGTTCCCCTTAAACCTTGATTATAAAAATGAGATCACTAGGGTTAACCTAACTCCTGACTTCTGCTCTGCTGAATGTACACAATGCCTTGCCTGACCTGTTGATTCTTTTCCTGGATTGAAAGGAGTAAAACTGAAGAATTAAGTAGTTAAAGAATGACTGACTCTCTACCCACAGCTTCCTCCTTAGCAAATTTTTAGGCAGACAACAGGGGCAGGATAGTATCCAGTTGCAGGTCGACTGCACAGGCAGGATAACATCTAAAGAAAGATCAGGAGAAGTCAGCAGGTTTGCACACAATGGAAAAGTGATGAAGAATCTGACATCCTACTTAATGATTAACTGAGATTGTTTTCCTATTTTCCCTTTAAAAACTTCCATGGCTGAGCAGAATGCTCAGAGTTGGTCTCAGGACATGACTCCATCTTCTTCCCAGATTGCTGGCTTTTCTGATTCAAGCAATTTTCCTTTCTACCCACATCTGCCTCTCAATTATTGGCTTTTGAGTGGCAAGCAGCGGAACATGAGTTCTGTAACAGAAAGTCAAATGTACTCTTCTAAACAACTCAAGTGTATGAGGGAATCAAAATCATTATTACAGAATATATGGAAAACAATGGAAAGCTTTATTTCAAAACTTATGTCATGGGTCAAAGTTATATTCAGAGGAAATTTTATAGCATTAAACATTTGTATTACTATACAAACAAAAATAAATTAAACATTCATTTCAAGAAGTTCTAATAAGAAAAAATAAACCTAAGGAAAGCAAAAAGAAGGAATCAATAAAGATAAAAGCAAAAATAATGCCAGAAAATAGAAGTACAGTATAACTGAAAAAATATAAAATCTGATCCCTTGGAAAAATATATGGGAATACATCATAAAACACTATGCTATTACATTTAAAAACCTGAGTGAAATGGAATTTTTTCCCAGGTAAATGTGAATCACAAAAATGCCTTAAGAAGATGTAGAAACACTAAGTAGACTTGTAACAATGGGAATAATTAAGAAATCAGTGAAATATTTATCCCATGAAAATACATAAAGACTAGCTGGTTTAATAATAAATTTTTTAAATCTTTAAGGAAAATCTATTTCTGATGTTTATAAAGTCTTATGTAATAGAAAAAAAGAGATGAAACTTTCTATTTCTTTTTTAAATGAAACCAGTATAATACTGTTTCCAAACTCTGAGAGAGAATATACAAAGATAAATTTGAGACAATCTTATCTATTATTATTGCAAAATTCCTGTGACTTTCCAGTTTCTCCCTGTTTATGTAAACAAGAGCCACATGGTGTTTATGAGTAAAATAAAAAAAGCATTTGAATTAAAGTAAAAAAAATTAAAAGCTGCTTGATATATTCCTAATTATTTAAAATTGTCTCTGCCTACTGAATAGGATCTCTAGGGATAGAACCAAGAATCTGAATTTTAATAAGTAAAGAAGTAATTTTGATGTCCCCTGAAGTTTGGAATCTATTATACTATGGTGTGTCTTAAACTTACAATACATTGCAATGATAACATATTTCAAAGGATCATGAAAAATAAGATATATATTAGTATTCTGTGAAAGAAGGTTCTTAAAGTTTCTATTGTATGTGTATAATCATTCTAGTTCTGAAAAATATTTCTCATATTTTTGTTCTGGAAGTAAGTACTAGCAAATCAATCAGAAAAGAGAATAAAATATTATATGGAAGCATTGGAAAAAGGTAGAAGCACAATTATCATTTTATGCAGATGTTATGATGGTATCAAGGACATACAAGAAAATCCATTTCAAAAACTATTAGAAAAAATAAGAAGCTTCAGAAAGCCATTCATAAAGTTAATATCCACAAAGTAATAGCTATTCTATGAACTAACAATAGTCAGTTAAACATATAATGAAAGAAGATAATATCCAAATAAAAACAAAATGTTTAGGAATATACTCAAGAGAAAATGTGCATGACCACTTTGAAGAAAACTTTTAAAATTTGTCTGTGGATGCTAAAAAAGAAAAAAAAGTTAACTGCAAAGACACACAACCTTCCTTAGACAAAATAGCCATATTATTTTATTTATTTTATTTTGGCTGCATTGGGTCTTTGCCGCTGCACATGGGCTTTCTCTAGTTGTGGCGAGCAGGGGCTATGCTTCATTAGGGTGCCTTCTCATTGCAGTGGCTTCTCTTGTTGCAGAGCACGGGCTCTAGGCATGCGGGCTCAGTAGTTGTGGTGCACAGGCTTAGTTGCTCTGTGGCATGTGGGATCTTCCCGGACAAGGGCTCAAACCCATGTCCCTTGCATTGGCAGTTGGATTCTTAACCACTGTGCCACCAGGGAAGCCCAAAATGGCCATATTATTTTAAACTTACCAATTCTCTTAAGTTAACGATTGCATTGCAATCCCCAGCAAAATCCCAATGATGTGTTTTTAAATATCCTGAGGAAATAAATCTAAAGTGTATATGAAAGGAAAAAGAAAAAAGTGAAAATACGAAGACAATTCTGAAAAATGAAGCCTAATGGATAACCTTTGACCTACCATATATGAAAATAAAACATTAATACAGGAATCACTGACAAAGGAAGAATTAAACAAATAAATGAAACTGAATAGAAATTCCTAATCAGTGGGGAAAAATGGTAGTGTACATTTGCTTATTTCTCCCTTTGACTTTTCTAACAGTAGAGGATTCTGTTGTAGCATTCACTCCTTTCCCGTGTAGTTAATGTGTTTTTTGAGCATCTGACTCCACCATCAGCTCCAAATGTGAACACTGATTGGCATAAATCCACTCAGTATATCCCTTACTCGGAATAATTGGTTCAGAGGAGAGTATGTAATCCTGGGTAAACTAATAGGTGTGACTCTCAAAAGCATTCTCTCTGTCCTTCTCCATAGAAGGACATATGGACATGTCCTTCTATGGAGAAGGACATATAGACATGGCATATGGACATGAAGCTTGGAATTGTTGCAGCTAACTTCTCTCAAAGAGAGAAACTGACTTTAGGATTAAGCAGAAACTCTATGTGACATAGCAAAGAAATTAAGGGAAACTGGGTCCACTAGAAGAACGAATTCTGAATTCCACTGAACACTGAACTTCCAATTACATGAGCCAATAATGTCCTTATTTCACTCAGAGTGAATCTATTAAAGAAAAAAACACAGGCTCAAAATAGGGTCACTTGTGCTAAAGCCCATGACACAAAACCCAGACTTAATACTTGAACTAATTGCAGTTTTGACTTTCCCCAGGAATGTATTCTTAATTGGTCAGTCTGGAATTTTCTGCTTAGCATCAATAAGGTCACCTCCATGCTAAGACCCCTGCCATTCTCTTCCTACAAAAGAAGATGTTTTGGTCTGAAACATCCTTTCTTTTATTTTGCTAACAACTTCCTCGCCCCACCCTCTTTCTGCCTTTGAAAACATTCCATTTTGTACAACTCCTCAGAGTATCTCTCTATTTGCTTGATGAGATGGTGCCTGATTCATGAACCATTTAATAAAACCAATTAGATCTTTAAATTTACTCGGTTAAATTTTTATTATTTAAAAAAATCAGAATTTCTGTTACTTGCAACTAAATGCTTCCTGACTAATGAATGCACATATATTATTTAATAAGTTGTATCAGGTCAACATTTCCCACCTTGTTCCTTGTGCCAAAATAAATTCCAGTTGAATCTAATATTTACTTGCAAAAAAGAAACCATAATATACTATTAGAAAATATGGACATGAGATCCCTTTGCAAATTTAGTGCTAGAGAGATGTAAGGAATCGTGTTATTCCAAACAGAATTTCAAAATCAAGACCAAAATTAATTGTTCCTCATATTTTGAACAGGCCATCAATGAGGCACAGAAATGGAGATCTCTGCTCTTGAATAGTCAGTTTTGTCAGTTCGATTAGATATTTTAGTCCTGTCCAATTTTTCTGATATGATAGGCTATGAATGATGTATGAGATCCACCATGCTCCCACACCTTGCAAAGAGGCACTCTTTGGGAGTTTTGAATTGCAAAAAAATACAATTAAAAATAATGGTTTTATCATTTCTTCTTAATGCTCTTTGAATGGAAAACATAAATCTTTTACCACAAATGCTATTATCACCCTAGTTCTTACATTTCTTATTAACAATAAATTATAGATGAGAAATAGGGAGGATTAACCAGATACAGTCATTGGATGCTTAGAGACCTAAAACGTTTCATTAATTATTTCAGAGACTAATAGTATTTGCTACTGTTCTCTTGTGAGCTTAGCTTTAGGTTTTATTTTCACAGCATTTGACGTATACTCCATTTCTCAAAAGATTTTTTTCCTTGAAATTGCCTCATCATGAAGCTGTTGAAGTTTGCAACGGTGTGTGTCCAACTTGAACTGTAAACAGAGAAGAATTGAAATGAAATATTTGTGCCAAACTAGGAGCTTACAGTATAATAGATATCCTAGTGGAAAGGACAACTTTCTTAATATCTGAGAACACTGAGGAAAGAATTATTAGACATAATGAAATGAAGAGTGTATCTCATTTGGTAAATAAAACCTTTAAATTCTCTTCATTCATTCTAAATATATTTATTAAATATATATGTACTATGTGCCATATTCTAGTGATATGGAATCGAACCAAACTAGTTAAGACAATTTCTCTGCCCTTATGGAGGTGAAAAGCTAATGGAATGGCCAGATATTAACCAAGTAAAACAACTAAGTAAAATATTTACAAGAAGCAACATCCCATTTGCAAAAAAACAAAACCAAAAATATAAACAAACCTAGAAGTAAATGTAAGCATCATCCAAATGTTTTTCTCCATAAGTTATTAAAAAATAATCATAGAATGTTAGAGCCAGAAGAGAATTATAGAATCAACTTGTCTGCCTTCTTTTACTAATGTGAAAACTGGCATAAGAACATTAAATAATTTGTTCTAAGGTTGCCTAGCACTGGCAGAGATAAGACTATAACTAGGTTGCTTGAGTCTTAGTCTAGTATTCTTTCTACTATGTTATGCTGTCATAATGGATATTTAGATGAAGGTTGGTAAGTCCATTTTTCATATTCAGGAAATATATGTTATTGGAAAGATAAAGTCTAATATTTTATAATGTTTCCATCTTCCTGTATGGGGGTTATATAAAAGGAGAACAGAATATTTAGCAAAGCCATGAACTGAAAATTTTTAGTTCCTTCAAGGTTTTACTTCAATTTCAAGGGGCCTTTATAGGCATCAATATGCATCTATTTATACTGAAAGATTTCCCTGTAGGCTAATTAATTCCTGTAAGGTTTTTTTTTTTTTTTTTTTTTTTTTTTTTTTTTTTTTTTTTTTTTTTTACCAGAACAGGCCCTCAATGAAGAAAATAAGTTCATTGAAAGGGTGTTTTTTCAGGGATCAACTTAGATTTCAGATTGACAGGTTAGAACTAATCTTTCCTGGACCACCTCAGGGTTATCAGTTGTCAATAGCTTCAAAAAAACTTTAAAATATCTGTGCTGATGGGGAAAACCTTGGCACAAATCATGTCCAAATTACTTGTGCTCCATTGTGGTGTTATGAGGAAGCAGAACTTCAATTAGTCTGTCTCATTGGTAAAAAAGTACAGCCTGAATGGCACATTGTTAAGAGAAATTCTGACTCAGATACATACAGGAACTGCAATCATGCTAACAAAAGCATTGCTTTATAAAATGTTAGATTTGGTGTGTTCATTACAAGTAAATAATTGAAACACTCTGAAGAACTTCGAAGTTTTGTATTAGTCAGGCTTCTCCAGAGAAATAGAATCAATAGGATAAAACAGACCCAATAGGATATTTATTTATTTATCTAAAGGAATTGGCTCATGAAATTATGGAAGTTGAGAAGTCTCAAGAGATGCCATTTGCAAGCTGGAGACCCAGGAAAGCCAGTGGTATAGTTCAGTCTGTCCAAAGGCCTGAGAACCAGGAACCCCACTGTGTAAGTCTCAATCTGGAAACGCTCTCACAGACACACCCAGAAATAATGTTTAGCCAAATATCTGGGTATCCTTGACCTAGTCAAGTTGACACATAAAGTTAACCATCACGAGGTTCTTGAAAATAATTCACTCTCCTAAGTGATTTATGTTTTCAGGTGATGGTTGTTGTTATGCTAAAGGCAACTGAAAAGTTGAAAAAAAAAAAAAACAACACAGCACACTTAACACTCCAAAATGTAGGAGTTTTGTAAAAGTTTTCTGAATGGAAATCTGAGAAGAGGAAGTAAACTCTGTGCCTTTTGTATCAGATCAGAGGTATTCATGACCGATGTCAGGGTGGACATTAGTAGGATAAATAGAGAAATAGTATAATGCTCTCAGACCAAGGCACAGCATCTGTCTGTGATGACCAAGCCTCCCTTTAATTTCTACTTCTGTTGACCAACATGGCATTATTTAATTTAAAATTTCTCCAGCAGCCTAGCTTTATTGCCTAGACACTGCTGCCAAAATGTACCTGTCTGAGAGCAAGAGTAGTCTGTGATAAGATGTGTGATGTCCTGCACTGAAGAGACATTCTCTGCCCAGGACCCAGCCTTAGAGTTGGTTCATGTTGTTGCCTCTGTTATAACAACTTTTAGGAGCTGCAGCTCATCATAACTCTTAAAAGTCATTCATTCCATTCTATTGTTTCCAGTATGATGATATTTATATTATACCAAATAGTATGAATTATTGCCTTAAAAGATTTTTGGAAAGAAGGAAATCATGTAAATTCAAAAAGTTTTATAAATTTAAAAATAGATTATTTAATATATTTAGCAATAACTAACATTTATTGGCCCTTACTATATTCCAAATACTGTGCTAAGCATTTTATGTGTGTAATCTCATGTCATTGGGTCTGGAAGTATGATAGTTGCCACTTATAGGCAATTTGCTTCCTTCCCTCCCTCCCACACCTATTTTAGTGCCTGAGTCATGATAGTATTCCAAAATATTACTCATGTCATAATTCTTAGTAGTTCCTTTAAGGTTTTGGATTCTCAGTTTCTGACATCCTCTCCTCTAATGATCTTGGTCCTCCACCTACCCTCAGCCATTCTCTTCCATGGCTCAGGATTCATTCCCTAGATTTTTCCACAATCTCAATTTTATGGAATTCTACCTCAAGCAGCCACTGTCAGTATCTCCAACTCATTTTCTGCAGGGTCCCAATTCCAATTATCCTTCAACCACACTAGCAATTGCCATCCATTGATTCTACCATCTTTTCACTGTCACCTGTTTCATGTCCTTACATACTTCTTTATCCACCTTAGATGCTTTGGCCCATGATTATGGTCACTCCCTTGCATGCACACACTCTCTCCCTTCATCTCACTTACCTGGCAAAACCTCAACCCTAATTAAATCCAACACTCTAAGGCCACACTCACACAGCTGAACATAGTGAAGAAAAACACACATCTGTGTTGACTAGTTTCACTTTAAATTCATGACCACTAACCTAAGTAGAACTTTAGTGTTGCCCTTCAATCTTTCTCTAGTCTCTTCCTCTAGTCCATTTACTATTCCACTCTCTTAGATGAACATCACAGTTTCTTGTTTTCACACCTCCAAAACCTTTTTTGATGTTCCTCAATACAATCTGATGACTTTGATTCCTTGATCACTGATAAAATGGAAACAGTAAGAAGTTTCTCATACCCCTCCACCCCTATCTGTATCTATGCACATATATTCTACCTAGAAAGGATATTACTATGGATTAACTGATCATGATCCTATCTAAGTGCAGGCCCTCTACTTAGAATTTCCATTCCTTTTCACCCACTTAGCAACATTGTTTCACTAATTCTCAATTCTCTCAATTTTTCCCTCTCTAATGGATCATGCCCATCAGCAAATAAGTATGCTGCATTTACTGTCTGCTTTAAAAAATAGTCTCTCTTAACCTCACATCACTCTTCAGCATATTTCTACTCCATTTTAAAGCAAAACTTTTCAAGAGTTGTCTATACCTTCCATCTCCTAAATACTCTTCCTCCATTTTTTATACTCATTCCAGTCAGGCATTTGCTACCTATCACTCTACTGAAAATAGCTCTCATCAAGGACACCAGTGGCTCCATATTACTAAATATGATCTTTATCTTTCTAGATCTATCAGCAGAACTCCTTTCTTCACTTAGTTTCCAGGATACCACACACTCCTTTTTTTCCTCCTCCTCACTTGCTTTTCCTTCTTAGCCTTCTTTTTTGTTCCCTTCCCATTTACCTATGTGATGCAAGACCCACACTTCAGACTCCAATTCAATCTACTGTCATTCCTAAGGTGATCTCCTCCAGTATCACGGCTTTAAAGACCATCCTAAGATTATATTTATAAATTATAAGTCTTTCCTGATCCTTACCTCTGAATTCCTGACATGTGTATTCTAATTCCCTCCTGATGTTTCCTTTTAATATCTAATGTGCATCTCAATCCTAACATACCTACGATGAAACTCCTGAATTCCACCCTCAGATTTGTTCACCACATAATGTTCTTAATCTCAGTAAATAACAACTCCTTCTTGCTCAGACCAAAAATCTTGGAGCTGTCTTTAACATCTCCTTTTTTTCTCTCATTCCACATCAAATCATCAACAAATCGTCTTGACTCTAACTTCAATTTATATACAGATTCTAACAACTTCTCACCACCTTCACTGCTGTCCACCTTGTCCAAGAGCTGTCATCCATCATCTGGACAATCGTAGCATCCTTATTGTAGATCTTCCTTGTTCTGTGCTTGATCCCTTCAGCTTATTCTCAACATAGTAGCCTGGGTGATCTGGCTAAAATCCAAGTCAAATCATGTTACAACACTGTTCATTGCTCTACATGATTTGGCTCCCAACTCCGTGAACTTCTTGCCATACTGACCTCTTCACTGTTCATTGAAAATGCCAAGCATACTTCAGGGCTATTGTACTTACTGTGCCTTCTGCCTTTCCCAGATATGAACATAGTTTTCTCTTTCACTTTCTTCAAATATCTATTTCAAATATTACCACACTACAGATGATTTCCCTAGTCACCATATATAAAATAAGAACCTCATTCACGTCCAATTACACATCTCTCATCCTTCTTACTCAGCTGTATTTTTCTCTGTAGCACTTATCACCATCTAGAATATTTTATACTTACTTGTTTATTTGTTTACTCTTCTCCATCACCACTGGAATGTAAATTACATTTAAGGCAGAGCCTTGGGTTTAGTAACTGCTTTATCCTCACTGTGTACCACTTCAGTGACTCTGTTGTTCAAAGATTTTATAGTTGACCCTTGAACAACGTGGATTTGAATGGCTTAGGTCCACTTATATGTAGATATTTTTCAGTAGTAAATACTATAGTACTACATGATCTGATGTTGGTTGAATCCACAGATGAGGAACTGAGAATACAGAGGAACTGTGTACACAGAGGGTCGATTATATAGTAAGTCCCCTGCATATGAACGGGTTCCATTCCAAGAGCATGTTTGTAAGTCCAATTTGTTCATAAGTCCAACAAAGTTACCCTAGGTACCCAACTAACATAATTGGCTATATAGTATGGTACTGTAATAGGTTTATAATACTTTTCACACAAATAATACATAAAAAACAAATGCAAAAAATAAAGAAAATGTTTTTAACCTTACAGTACAGTACCTTGCAAAGTACAGTAGTACAGTACAACAGCTGGCATACAGGGGCTGGCATTGAGTGAACAGGAAAGAAAAGTTACTGACTGGAGGAGGGAGAGGAGGTGGGAAATTGTAGAGCTGAAAGATTGTCAGCAATAGGAGATGGAGGGCAAGCTGCAATTTCACTTATGCCTGACGTTGATGACACAGGTTCTGGTTCCTTGCCAGATTCACTTCTATCTACCCTCTTGAAAAAATGATCCAGTGATTTCTGGGTAGTAGCTCTTTTTTTTCTCCTCATAGATGACATGGTAGCACTGGATTGCATTCTGAACAGCTGCTGCTACCTTCGTGTACCATTCTACATTTGGGTCCTATGCCTCAAAAACTAAAAACTAACAGTGTCTCCTCAATAAAGAAAATCCCCCTTGCCATTTCCTGCATCGTAAATCTCTTTGGTTCTTCAGTTACTTCTTCTTCCTTTTGTCGCTCCACCCTCTCAGTTATTTTCACTTCTGTTTCCATCATTATCTTTTGGAATTTCTTAGCAGTACCAGCTACATCACCGCTGTTATTATGCTTGCTTCCAGGCATCCTGAGCTTGAAATAAAGATACTATGCTACTGTACTCTGTACAGTACTGTACAGTAAAGTACACAGAAATACAATTAGAGGATGCATGCACGTGACAATGTACACCAGACATGTGAACTAACTTACATGATTGGACATGTGAGTCTTTGAACGTGACATGTGCACATTCGTATCTTTGAAAGTTCGCAACTTGAAGGTTCGTATGTAGGGGACTTACTGTAAGTTATAAGTGAATTTTCCACCGTGCATGAAGTTGATGCCCCTAACTCCTGGTTGTTCAAGGGTGAACTGTATATGTGCTGTCTTTCTGGTAGTACTTTTAAACATCTTTTTTATTGTAGGAAGGTACTGCCCTATCCAATTGTGGGCATTGGTCCTAGTGGTGTTATTTCCTTATGTGAATACCATGTATGTAATGTCTTTTACTTTCGTATTCCAACATGAATGAAATAAACAAGAGATACAACTCAAATGCCCCTTCTCTGTAGTTAGCTCACAAAACCATTCAACTGGCCTTATTCCTTTTTTTTCTTTGTTCCTCTATAAAAACTGAAAACTATTTTTTTTCTCCAAGTAAAACACATGCTCTTTTTTTGTGGGCATTTAATTTTAAGTCCCTTGAGAAAATATACTCATCTCCACATTGTTCTTCATGTTAAGAAGAGTTTTTTGTAAAAGCTCGTTTTCCACTTTGAGGCTAAATTTTAAGGGTGAGAATAGGTCAGGTTTCCAGGTGCTTAAGTCCTCTAGGTTTCCCCAAAACATGCACACATGCATAGATACACACATATACCATATCACACATACGTGCAGACACACACACGTCATACATATCACACAAACTCAAATTAGACTTGGAAAGGCTAACTGCACTTCATTCATCCTCCCACACTGGTGCTTCTCATGTCTGCTGGAGGGACAAATCTGAGTCTCCTGGGAATAATTACAGTAGAAAATTGCTGATAACATTAACCTAGACTTTTTCTATTTTTTTAATCTTTCTGGTGAGTTTGAAAGATTCTTTTAAGGTGGAAAGAAATAAAATTCCAAAGTTACTTTGAATTATTAGTTTAAAAATGTCTTTGTTCCAACTGTACCAGTTCTACATAGCATCAAGTAACCAGGGTTTGGAGAAAAGACTGACACTTCTCACGGAGTTTATTACTCTCTGTCCTCCAATAAGCATTTCTCAAGATTTCAGCCCTTTGCTACTATTTCTCTCTAAATAATGTTGTATACGTTACAGACTTAGGAAGACATACCCATTCTCATAAAAGATTTTTCTTCATAGATGTTCTATTATCAGATTAAACTCAGTAAGTATAGATCTGAATGAATCATTGCCAGTAACATCTGCAACCTGCCATGTAGAAGAGGTCTCCTTGTATGTCTGTAAATTAGAACCAACATGCACTCACTTTTTCAGATTGGAAACCCTGAAATCTTTCTTTTCTTCTTTCTTTCAACTAATATTTTTTGAGCATTTATTGTATGCAAGACACTGTGCCAAGTCCTGGGAAGTTTTGTTTACTTAGTCCTATTCTTTTTAAAAAATATCCCCTATATTTGTATACCCTTCTGCACTGGTTCTGTTTATCAGTCCTTCATTCCTGAATAACTATCTCTCTGTAATATAATGCTTCACATATGCTCTCTTGATCCAGTTAGGAAATCATGGATAAAATTCAATTCCCCTTCACTGGCAGTTTGTTAAGTCCCACCCCAATCATTTTCATTATCAGGCTCTCACTCTGGGGCCAGGTACCAAACAACTAGGAACACACCCCTGTCCTGGAGCCAGTGAAATTATTCAAATTAGCCAAACCCCCAGGAAGTCATTGAAACCTAGCTACAAACCTAGCTCCTCCCCTATACTGCTAGCCACCTCCAACAGCTCCACCTTTTCCTCTAGTAAAACCCCCTATGCATCTCTTCATGGCAGCCTTCCTCCCTATGGAGTTGTAAGTAATAGAGTTCTGCCTTTCATGTCTTTGTATCTTGCCCCAACAAAATAAAGTTTTAATCTTAGAAAATAATCTTCAAGCTATTATTCCCCTTCTCCTACTCTTCTTTCACAAAGTGATTGGCAGACTTCTGCTAAGCAATTATCTCTCATTACTAAATCCCTCCCTGCATTCTTTCATTCCAGACTCCTATTTTCCTATTGCATCAAGTCTCACCATCATTATATGGATTTCAAGGTCTTCCATAATATGGCCCACTTTGCCTATGCAAATTTATGTAATGCTCCCCTCTCCATCTTCTTTTGTCCTAGGTCTATCATTTACTGGTTTTAAACAGATACTGCATATTCACACCCTCTCTACACCTTCATTCATTTTTTCTTTGCCTGGAAAGTGTAAATACATCCCACAGTGCTCTGAGATAGAGCCAAATTAGCTCCATCAGGTAGAACCTGAAACCAAAGGGAAAAAAAGGGGGTGGGGGGTGGGAGGGAGAAGACTTTTTAAACTCAGACTGCCAGAATGGCTCCCTCATCCAAAATCTAATTCACAGCCTCCTTCCTTAAGGATTTATCAAGGACAAGTACAAATCTTAAAAGTATTTTCCACAAATAGTAAAGCCTTAGTTATCCAAGCAAATGAATTTAATTTATTCATTTAGTTTTACTGTTATTTATAAACACTGATTCATGACTAAATTTTAAAGTGAAGTTATGAGATCTCTAGTTACGTCTGTTTATATATGTGTGTGTGCATTGTATATACGTCTCTACCTTTGGATAATATTGATACTATCAAAATTTAACTTAAGGTCTCTATTTAATTGACTTAAAAGTAAGCACTTACAATTGAATTATTTCTAGATATAAAGGAGACTGTCCAGAATGAATTTCAAGTTCATGTGATCTGGAAAATAATCAGTATTAAATTAATATCTGGTGTTAAAGTTAGTTTAGGCTTGTTGATTTAATTGGTGCAGACATGTCTTTGGAGTCATCAACATTGCATACTGTACTTTTATTTTACCTAGGATTACTGAATATTAACAAGTTCATGTTATTTCTGTTGCAGACTTTGTCAGCAAGAAAAATTAACTTGGCATAATGATATTTTCATAAGTTATAAAATAGAAATAAATGAGATAAGAGGTTTTAGTGAACTCTTTAGGAATAATTATGTTTTGAGTATGTGTGTCTAAAATAGTTTCTTCAGATTTTTTTTTTGGTAATTTGAAACTTTAGAGTTTTGCTAAATTAATTTAAATAATGGAAGTCAACTGAATATCCAGACCATTTTAAATAAGAAAATACTGGAACATTAATTGCTAAACAGGTCTGAGTTTACCTACTTTTGTCTCCTTATGAGAGAAAAGCTAAAGATATTTGAGTTTATTAGACACACATCTGTACCACATTGAGGAAAGAAACTATGCTATGAGAAAATGTATGGTTCTAGAGGTTATGAAATATGTTCATAAGTTTACAAATCAGGAAATGCTGGTATGCCAAATAGTTCACAACTAATTGCTTCTTGGCTTCCATTTCTTGCTGCTTCTTTGGGTTAAAATTGTAATATATGTAATTAAAGCTACTGGGATAATAAGTGAAACATTTCAATATGCAAGAAAATTAGGATGTGTGCTTTCAGTAAAAGAAAAGGGTATAAGGAATGGAAATGCATTTTGTTAAGGAAAAAGAAATTAATTTTGTCCTGGAGAGAGAGAAAGAAAGAAAACACATAGGACAAAATCTGAAAGTAAAAAGGAAGTTATGGAAGGTTTGTGGAAAAGGAACCCTGAGAAAAGTTTTGTACATGGGGAGAACTGGCTAAGATTAAAATAAATTTAATGGAGTAAGTAAATTTTAATATTAAAAGTAAGGTGGTTCAAAACTAGAATTTGGTTTTCCCTCTGTGTTAAAATTTCTTGGAAAACTCATCTGCTTTTAATAACAGACTGTGAAGTTTCCTTACTTCCTTTTGAGTAATCTGTTGCAACTTTCCATATAAAGATAAAAAATATTTTACTGTCACTTTGGTTGAATCAATAAGTATTGTTTCACAGTGACCTATGATCCTATTGACCAAGTGTTTTAAAACATTTTGAGGGAATTCCCTGTTGGGCCAGTGGTTAGTACTCTGGGCTTTCACTGCTGAGGATGCAGGTTCATGTCCTAGATCTATCATTTACTAGTTTTAAATAGATACTGCTTATTCACATCCCCTCTGTACCTTTATTCAGTTGTGGGCTGCACCCACAAGCTGCGTGGTGTGCCCCAAAAAATTAAATAAATAAAACTTTTGGTATCTTTGACAAAATTCACCAAGTCAAATTCTAAATGAAATCCTTTTGACCTCTATCTAACTTTGGAATGCTTCAGTGGACCCCTGAAACATCCCAAAGTGAGATATTAAACTAAGTTTATTTTGTATGTGGTTAAATTACATGGGAAACACTGTGAAATAAGTGATGATAAAACCTTGTTAGGTTACATTGCATGGGTAAATGTCATTAATATAGATATGCTGAAATTTATATGGAATTCCTAAAAATCTGGTATGTCCTGGTATAATGTTATCAGTCACAATTCTAGTTAGTATCTTAAAATGTTATATGTAACAGAGATGATCAAGTTTATTGTCAATTGCCTCATAATCAGATCTTTAACCATACCATTTTAAGTCCTTTGCCATTTATAGACAGTCATTGTTTTACTCTGGTGCTTTTATAAAATGAAGATCTTCAAGAGGATTCATAAAAAGGTCTTTTGACAAATATAAATTTCTGATGACTTTCGATGATACCACTGAACTAGGTAAAAGAAAATACACAGTTCTAATGAAAAACCTGATGACTTCATCCAGATCAGCAGGAATTAATTACATAGGACTGAATGAACTGATAACTATGATTTATAATTTAATGACATTTTATCTGAAATATTACTGGCATTTTATCTTTGTTTTCTAGATAATGGTTCCTCTTGCACTAACTATGACCTACAACAAGTTGGTGAAGTTTGCCTTTGTAAATGAAGATGAAATTATTTATTTGTCTCTCTCTGCCTGATCCCTCCAGAATTTGGCTCCACTCTGGACTTGATGCAACCAGATTACAACTAGTTATACTAAGTTATACTAAGCACTGTTTTAATTTGCTCTTCTTTAGTTGTTTTCAAATCGTTTATGGCTTGTGTCTCTCTCTGCTGTACTTTATACCTTATAACTCTACATAGAATAATTGTAATAGTGCAATTCTAGATACAGGAAGAAGTAACAAGGGAAAACATTCCCTGGATCATAATAGACTAGTAAGACAAATTATCAAGAGAATTTGAGGTTATCAATAGGGCCTAATCCAAAAAATAGCACATTCATGGGCCTATCAACTAAATCCTCATCTGACCTAGGAATGAGAATTCCCAGTGCTGTGGAACAAATTGGTCATGCAGTACCTCCCAAACCTTGGTGGAATTTATGGCCAAGAGGGAGCACTATGGACTGTTACCTGCCATTACAGTAAACAAAAAAATGTTGTTGGCTATCAAGCCATCAGCCACTGCAGATGCCCCTGATGGTGCATACTGAGGGGAATTCAGGATTGAGAAAAACAGAATACTGACCCTAAATAGTTAAGATGCATATCTAAGGAAGAATTTCAATGAGCCCAGACTCTTGCATCTTCCCATACATAGAAGAGCACTAAAATCATTAACTTAAGATGTCTGATTTTTGTGATTAGCAGTTATCTTTTGATGTTTGAATACCTGTTTTTTTATTTGCTTGTTTTTCAGTAAAAACTCCTTTATATCATGGCTCCTCCATTACCTCTTTGGAGCAGTTCCTCAGAGCTGTCTGAAAGGTGGTCTCCCAGGCTATAATCCTCAGTAAGTTCCCCAAATGAAACGTAACTATCAACTTTTAGGTTGTGCATTTTCCTTCAGTTGACATCCCCAAACTATTATTCAATGCTTTAGTTGATTTTAATAAATACTTGCAAGTCTTCAATTGAAAGTCAACACACTATTAATTTTCTTTTTTTTTTTTTTTTTTTTTTTTTTTTTTTTTTTTTTTTTTGCGGTACACAGGCCTCTCACTGTTGTGGCCTCTCCTGTTGTAGAGCACAGGCTCCAGACGCGCAGGTTCAGCGGCCATGGCTCACAGGCCCAGCTGCTCTGCGGCATGTGGGATCTTCCCGGACCGGGGCATGAACCCGTGTCCCCGCATCGGCAGGTGGACTCTCAACCACTGCGCCACCAGGGAAGCTATGTGGCAGAAAATATGGAATCTAGAAATCTGACTTAGTAAATGTGGTGTTAGTCCTTATTAGTTCATGGAGAGTGAGGTTTCATTCAACACATGTTTTGAGTGTCTATTACATGACAGGCATCATGTTAGTACTTTGGTACGTGGTGGAACCTGCTGTCAAGGAATTTATTTTAGTACAGTGTGACACTCTTGTATAACCTGGAAATAGGTTTGTCCTCAAACACTCAGCCTACTAAAATCCATCCAAAATTAAAATGGTCAACCATGCTAGACAAAACCGAAGAAATTGCAAATGTGTGATGAGATAGTATGGAAAAACTTAACATGCCAATCAAGGAAATTGGGAAGTAATCTCAAGAAGGGAAAACTAAAATGTGATTGTAATTTTAGAAGTAAAGCCTCAATAAATCATTATCACACAAATTTTTTTTGGAAAAAATGTGAACTAGAAGGGGTTGAGTGAGCCACAGAAACATAAAGATTCACAGAAGCAAGTGTTTGGCAGAACTTTGCACTCACTACTCAAAAGAGAGAGATTCCTAGCTAAGATGACTGGAGCATTCATGTTTCCTTAGCAATGCGTCCTTTCATTGGGTGAGGGTACCTTAAGTCAACGTATCTCGTGTTTCTGAGGATTTACAAATTCACATTGTTATGAGTCCGTGCTCATTAAGCAAACTTCTGATGATAATTTGGCATCCTATGTACATTTCCCACAGGTAAAGAATGCTCTGGTCAGCTAATATGAACACTGACTTTACCTGACAGCTCATTTCTCATTGTAAATTAATAAATTGGAATTCTGGTATATGTGTGAACTTGACTAATATAGGTATACTTCTGAGATTTGGTGCTTCCTCTCAATGTTAATACTAAATCAGTTTTCTAAGTCTGCAAGGCTGAGACTAGCCAGTCTCCCCCAGAAGTTACTCCCTCTGTTTAACTGTATGCATTCTTTGAAGTGTAATATTGCCGTTATCACCCAAAATGTAATAAATACATGTTTTGTAACTAAATAGGAGTCATTTGTGAATAATATCTCTTTTTCTCAAATTAGTTCTCCAAGTTACCTGGCATAGAGAAAAGGAAATAAAACTGCAAAAGTTCACATATAACCAAGAGAACACACTAGGGCTGCATTCTAAAACCCCTAGGACAGGAATCTGAACTCAGTACCCACAATGAATCTCTTCTGTCAATCTTCTGAGTAGTGGGATACTGAAGAAAGATGAGATAGTATATTGTAGCTTAAATGAATCATCACTTTCCATTTTCATGTACCACATAGAGCTAAACGTGCTCCTAAGTATTCCTGGAAGTTTAACACTTTTGTTTTAAGGACCCAGAACTCTAATTTCTTGTGCTACACTGAAAGAAAAATGAGGAAAATGTGTTAGAGCTAACAGGTGCCATAGAATCTCAGTTCAGAGAGTAAAGTTCTCTATCCAAAGCTAATCATAAACCTATATTATTGAGAGACTTGGCCAGAGAGAGACAAATGAATGCCACCCACTCATCCATCCCACTCCCGCTTGCTATTGTTTGTGCCTTGGTGTGAATGACAGTATAAAGCCAATTTGTTTCAAATACTGACATTTCGTGACTGTCCATTTACACTTAAATTCCTACCTTCTATAAGTTGATATGTTTTTTATCCTTTTGGTATTCAGAGGCTCTCCAGTGAGAAATGTACAATTTCAACTTTCTTATGTGATATACAGGAAATCAGTTTGTCAACATGGTTTACATGGTGCATATAATGTTGAAATTCAACAAATTATTCCTCTAACCTTCAGTCGAGACCTGGCTTAGAATGCACATATTTCAGAACATAAAATGTTGCTGCAATAGCATAGATGAACAATTAAATGGCTTTGAGCAATGGATTTTATATATGGTTTGAGTTTTTAATGTAAAATTTTCAAAGCTTTATAGAGACAAACTTTAATGAAATGGAATTATACAGTTACAACCTTAAAAAATGAAGAAAACTTCTTAGTGATGCTTTTGAAATGGAACAACCATCTAATAAATGAAAGCAAGCTAATAAATTAGAGATAGAAGGTCTCAAAGGAGAACACTGAAAGAATACAAGCAAGTGCATAGGACCTATGTGAATGCATTTGGTTTTCATTTTATAATGCTTACCAAAGAATGACAAAGGGACTTCAAGAAAGTACCATGATAAATGAAAGGCAGTTTAGTATAGCTGTATGGGCTCTGGAGACAGAATGCCAAGTTTTAGATCACAACTCCACTAATTACTGGCTTTGTAATCTTGGACAGGTTAATTAATCTCACTGGGCCCTAATTTCCTCAAATGAGGAAGTCAAATTTAAATAAATTAATCAATGTAAAATGCTAAGAACAGCATTTGGCTCATAGTAAATGAGAAGTGGTAGTTATCATCACATGATCCCAAAGCATCATTTCTTTCTCAGGTCACTAATTGTCTAGCACTTTGTCATAGAAAAAGTCATTCAGGGGATACTATTTCCAATGCATCACATGATGTAGATGTCAAACATATTGTAAAAATTAGTGGTCATCCTCTTGAGGTCTGTGGTTGTCAAACTAAGCTGAGCCACAGAATCACAGATTTGAAAGTCCCACTGTAGACATACAGAATCAAAATTCATGGCAGTGGAGGCTAGCAATCTATATATTTTTAAGTGCCTTAAACAATTTTCATAGAACTGGCATGTCTCAGGTCAGTGAACTAGGTTTGAGAACCAATGGTTCAGGTAAAATCAAACGTTCATAAAGTCAATTTTAACCATCTAAAGCCTATTTTACCTCTATTATCACTTTCATATTGGATTAGAATAACCTGTTTATAAGTATGTGTCTCTTAACTTCCACCCAATATCTTTGAACCCCTTGAGTGCAGTAACTTTGAGTGTTTATATATCTCTCTGATCATGTCCTCATGCCCCTAGCCAAGCAGCTACTGAAGTGGCTGACCTGCAATTAATGTTTAATAAAAAGTTTTTTAAAAGATGTAAGGAAAGGAGAAAAGAAGAAGTGATATTCCTTCAGTGATTTCTCCTCCTGGAATTAAAACTTGGACTCAGTGCTTGAAATTGGGATTTGCATTATATTAATCTGAAGAAGTTGCATTTAAAGAGCCAGCTTTAAGCAGTGAATAAATCATCAGTATATGTGACCAGATTCAATAAAAATGAAAGCAATGTATCTGGACAAATAATCAAAACTATATTAATTAATTAATTAATGCCCTGCCTTGTTACAAAAAGGATTGGAAGCCATTTGTCAATCCAATTCATATGTTCTTTAAAAGGGCTGAAATGATGAAAGGCCACAAGGGTTGGTTTGACTGTTTCTGTTTATCTTAATGATCCAATTGAATCAGATATTCACCAACTTGTTAGTCAACATTCAACCTTTATGGTATCTGATTAAATTAATTTGGATGTAACGGTCATGCTGATTTACTGTACAAGTGTAAATAGAGCACTCCATTAATTCTGTGATCATTGATATGGTGGCTAGGGCAGTAAGATATACCCTGACATTAGCTGCTATCTGAGCTGAAAATACACTCCTTTTATACAAGAAGAATCTTACCTTCTGTGCTCACATATCCCCTAAAAGAGTTTTGAAAGTAGGCGTACCTCCTTGCATATTTTTAAGTTGATGTGTATAATTTTTCACCATGTACTTAAATAGCAGCAAAAAATAACAACTTCCAACATATGGCAAATAAAAGCATTTTAAAATAATATAGTCTCATCCTTCTTTTAAATGTATCTGTTGGATACTAACTACTAAAACAATTTGACACCTTCATAATCCATTATTAAAAACAAACGAACAAGTTTGTAAAAGTAAAAAAAACTATATCATTTATTTTTCTTCCTGAATTCATATTTCATTTCCACTTCATTTGCTGAATTTTATCCTAATGAAATGTATTTTATGCTTGAAATTATTTTATTTTTGACTTTATTTTATATAAATATAAATTAATATTTATTTCAATTTAAAATGATCATGAGGTTCTAAGTGTTAAAATTTGTCTCCTAGACTGAGTTATGATTACACTTTTTAGATATATGCAATTGGTCAAAACAACTTAAATATATAACAGTTTTTTAAGAATAATTATTAACCATAAAAAGTAAAATTTTATTGCAAGTGCCTCTCTTAAAGAAATAAATGGAGAATATTTTCAATTAGCACATGTATTTGTGGATGAATATTACTTATTGCTAAAAATGACATAGGGTTCAGAATAAATTGTATTTCTGTTTTCATTTTTCTTTATAAATATAAGCAATTAAAAAGCTTGTTTACCATATGTAAGGAGATGGGGATGGAAAGAAGTTTGTTATAGAACTGTTACTCAATTATTTAAACTTCTTCAAAGTTACAGAATGATGTACCACCAAAAAATTTTAATGATCTATCAGCTGATAACTTGATTATGTCCAACTTCAATTTCATTAAAAGCAAAAAATTAAAATCCATTTGATTTTCAAAATAACTTACCGCTTAGTCTTTACTCTCATTTACTTTCTCAACAGAAATATTGAAAATGGTTCCTTTATTGGGCACCCCAAGTGCTTTATATCCTGAGGCACTGTCCCTAAGCAAGATCCTTGGTAGATGAGGACTAGGTTTTTCTTCTGTAAATGGAAGGGGAAATTCAATAACGATGGTGAGAAAGAAAAGCCTCTATGACATCTTCCTTTTAGTTATAATAATTTTAATGAATAGTATTTGTTAGTTGTAATCTGGAATTCAATTCTTTTAAAACTATTGGAGAATTTTCATATACATCCAAGGGCACATGTACCCCAGTTTGAAGACCATCAATGTGTAGAATGCTGAATCCTAAAGCTTTTGATAGAGCCCCTTTGTAATGTGAATATCTGTATATAAGCTTGTGGCTTCTAAAGAACCTAATTTCCACTTGTTCACATTTGACATTTGAGGCAAGGTAAATCTACCCCCCTGTGGATTATTTTATTTTGATGATTTATAAAGTCAAGAATAGAAAAGGAAATGTTAATTTTTTCTCTCCAAATGGTAGCTTTCATTTCTCACAGCATGCTGCATGCATTCTAAAGCAGTTTTAAATGATAACATTCAAGAGCAAAAAGTGAAATTATTGAAAGTACAGAATGCAATTCTTGAGAAAAGGAGAGAGGGAAGAGAAGGAGACATGGGATAGTTACTATTTTTTTTACATATCTTCATTTGTTCATTCATTCAATAAATATTTATTGAGCAACTTCTATATACAAGGTACCTTTCTGAGAAGTTGGAACAGTGTAGTGTACAAAAAGACAGAGATCTCTGCTTTTGCGGAGCTTACATTCTAGTGGGGAGAGACAGACAATAAACAGTAAGCATAATAAAAGTCTATTTTATAGTCAACTAGAAGAGAATAATTGTGGTGTGGCTAAAAGAAAAAGTAAAGGTTATAAGTGGGGGTTGTAACTGGGTGTAGTGGAGTAGTGTGTGGGAGTAGAAGGAGCAGACAATGAAGGGCTTTGTAAGCCACTGTAAGGGACTCCTAGCTTTATTCTGGGTAAATGAGAAGACATTACACATTTTTGTTTGTTTTATATTTTGCTCTTAGCACTGAAGTGACATTACCTGACATGATCTAAAATGGTCACTCTGCATTCTTAATTTGTTCCCTTTTTAGGAAAATGAAAAGTCTGAATCAGTGATATTTATGTAAATAAGGCAACACTGGAGATAAGTTATTCCCAGCCCCCCCCATACCCATTCAAGGAACATTTATTGAAAACCACTATATGTCAGGCACTGTATGTAGCAAATGCTGGTGGGTAGTGTCAACTGAAAACAAATGCACAACCTAAAAGTTGCTAGTTATGTTTTATTCGGGGACCTTACTGAGGACTATAACCTGGGAGACAGACTCTCAGATAGCTCTGAGGAACATTTCCAAAGAGGTGAGGGAGGAGCCATGATATATAGGAGTTTTGCTGACCAAAAGAAAGAAAAAATGTAGTCAAACTTCAAAAGATTACTGCTAATCACAAAAAACAGACAGCTCAAGTTGATTTAAATTCTTTTCTATATATGAGAAGATGCAAGAGTCTGGGCTCATTGAAATTCTTCCTTAGATATGCATCTTAACTATCTAGGGCCAGTATCCTGTTTTTTCTCCATCCTGAATTCCCCTCAGGATACACAATCGGAGGCAGCTGCAGTGGCTGATAGCTTGATGACCAGCAACACTTTTTGTCTACTGGAATGACAGGCAACATTTTTTTTTTGTCCCAAGAAGAAGGATAAGACATAGGGTTGTTTCACTCAAGGAATTTATAGTCTAGTGGGGGAAACAGATGTAAACACACATGAACCAAAATACTTAGAGGAGTTTTGGTGGAGAGAACATTCAGGGATTCTCCAAATTTGGGTGGTACCTTGAAAATAGACACACAAAGTATATATTTGAAGGAAACATTTTATTCCTTTTGGGAACAAAGAGATACTTAGGTTTGTGTGACTCTTAGTCTTTACTGTGACATAGAAAAGAAAAGAGCAAATATAAATATTAACATTTTCTTGATTTTGAACTTCACTGTGACTATTTCATATATGTACCGTCAATACTTGTTAAAATATCTATAATATTGCAGGTTTTTTAAGTATAGCCATTTTTCCCATATTGGAGTCCCACAGAACATTCTTCTAGAAGGTGTTAATTGTGCCATGGTCAAAAAGTATGGGGTATGCTATCTTCCATATCTCTCTCTTAGAAAGTGCAATGTTCATTAGTATATTAAAGTCTTTCAGATGTCTGACAGTAAGGAAACCTGTGTAAAAGTGTTTAACTGAATGCTTCCTAAACTTATGGAAACTTGACAACTCTTTTTCTACAGAACAGTATTTGACAGTGCACAAGTTTGAAAAATGTTGATGTTGATAAAATCTCTTCTCTGTCCTGCCTACTTATCCTAGGCCCACAGTGCAATTGTGTGTGTGTGTGTGTGTGCACGCAAATGAAAGATGAGAGAGACAGAGAGACAGAGAGAGAGGGACAGAGAGAGAGAGAGGTGGTGTGTGTAGCCTAAAATCCATTAGATATGGCACATTCAAGGTCAGGGACTACTAATTACGAAAATAGCTTCACCCCAATTTTAGGACATCCTAGGCTTCTGCTGTATTGTTTTAGAAAATCTGAAAATAATTAATTTGTTTTTTTAAAGGTTGTGATTCCTTTATAGAAAATGAATTCCCTATGTCCTAGATGGCTGTACAAATTATTCTTTAACTCATTTGTCCATAGGGTTTAAAATGTGCCAGCCAGTCTGCACTATGCTTATGTCAGGAAATAATAAATATTGAGTTATAAAACGGATTCATTCAGTTCTTTGTTGGTTCCGTATCTTGGGTGCATACTTTCAGGAAATTTATTACTATTATATTTTCCTAACATTAAATAAAGTTGTCCTTTTTAAAAGAGTTTAAGGCTTCCCTAGTGGTACAGCAGTTAAGAATCTGCCTGCCAGTGCAGGGGACATGGGTTCAAGCCCTGGTCTGGGAAGATTTCACATGCCATGGAGCAACTAAGCCCATGTGCCACAACTACTGAGCCTGTGCTCTGGAGCTCACGAGACTCAACTACTGAGCCCACATGCCACCACTACTGAAACCCGCCCACCTAAAGCCCGTGCTCTGCAACAAGAGAAGCCACCACAATGAGAAGCCCGTGGACTGCAACGAAGAGTAGCCCCTACTCGTCACAACTAGAGAAAGCCCGCACACAGCAACAAAGACCCAACGCAGCCAAAAATAAATACATTTATAAAATAAATAAACAAATTTATAAAATAAATAAAGAGTTTAGTTGTCTGTTGATTAATTTTCACATCAATGTATTGACATTTATCTACGCATAACTATCATTTAACTACTCATATGCCATTTTTTTAAGAAAAAGAAAGTCTTGTTTATTTTGAAGTCAGTTTTCATAGTGTTATATCTCTGTTTCCAGCCTTGTTTCTCTCCAATTCATTTTGCATCCCTCACTCTGACAGAGCTTTCTAAAATTTTAGTCTAACTGTGTAAATGCCTCTGCTTAAAACATTTCAATACTCTTCCCTTTATCCACAGAATGACATTCAGACTCTTAACATGATTTACAAGATCCTACATAGCTTGGACCTATCTACCTCTTTAGCTTTATCCCTTACCACTCCCCACTTGCTCACTTTGCTTTGGCCACACTGAGGTATATGTAGTCCCTTCCATGCTCTATAAGCTCTTACTTTTGACTAAGCTATTCCTCCTATCTTGTACACTTCTATGCCTTTCTTCTCTTCATCTGGTTAGCTCATACATAATTAATGTTCTCTTCTAAGATGTCACTTCTTCAGGGTAACTTTTCATGACCTCTAAGACTAGGATAATTGTTCTTCAAAAGTACTCCCATAGCATTCTTTGCAACCCCCTATCATTGTAGCTATCACACCCCAGTGAAATAGTTTGTGAATAGTACAAGCTTAATAATTATTTGAGAGAGTAAAATAAGAACCACATGTATGTTTCAACTAAATAAGACAAAAAGGATAACACTCTATTTCTTAAACTAAGATTACTTGTTTTAAGTGGTTATTTACATTTCACATTGTTTCTTAATTGGATTTGTCTTCCTGATGATGTTTTCTAATACCATTAAGACAAAATACTGATTAATACATAGACTCCTTAAGGGGAGAATGTACACTAATTATTTTGTTTCCTATTCAGAAAGAGGCTGAACCTCAAAGGAAGGAATGAAGAGTAGAATTTTGAAGATTAAGCTAACAGCACATTATCCTACTCCAATGAACTATTGATCAGATTGCTAAGGATTTTAGTATATATGAAGCTGGCAGAGAAAGAATTAGGATAAGATTATATAGAATCTTGATGTTTACTCATACATTTTCTACTTTTGTCACTGGGGGATGACACGACTGAATAAAAGCTCAACACTACAATTTCACTAGAGCAACTTAGGTGTGTATTCAGTTGTCGATAAATCCATTATTTTCATCTTCATCTAAACCTGTTCTTATTTCTATCTTTTTTATTCTGGTTAATGATACCATCACCTAAGCTATAGAAACCTCCAAATTAGACTTATTTTTCTCTCACCACTCACATTCAGTCACTTTAATGTCCTGTCAATTACACTTTCAAATTGACTCGTTTTCTTTCATCCCTATAACTACTGTCCTATTGCAGGCCTTTATCATCTCTTCAATGATTCTCTAATTGGCTATCCTACCTGAAGACTCACCCCATCAAACCAACTCATCCTTCATAGTATAACAGTAAGACTGTGTTCTCTTGAAAGAGAGTGCCTGGGTTTATTACCCTCATTCTTTCACTTAGTAGCTATGTGATGTTGGAAAAGTTATTTAACCTCTCTGTACCTCATTTTCCTTATCTGAAAGAAGGGAATCATAATAATATATATTTCACTGGATTATTCTAAGTATGAAAATATGTATAGCACTTAGAACAGTGCTTGGCACATAGCAAATGTTGCATATGCATGAGCTAGTGATAGTAATAACAGTAGTAAAACCTATCTGAGCTTATTATGCTCCTGCTTAAACATTCTTGATGTTTCTTCATTGCCTAGGTCCACTTTCCTTATCTTGGTACACAAGACTTTTCACAAACTATACTCAGCTGATGGATTCCAGGTCTATTTCTAGCTACAGAATAGTTTATAGTCTAGCCACATTGAACAAAACATCTACATTTCTTTTCTATCTTTTTTTTTTCTTTTCTTTTTTTTTTTGTCCATGCTATGGCCATGCAGCTTGCAGGGATCTTAGTGTCTGGACCAGGGATCAAACCCAGGCCCTGGCAGTGAAAGCACCGAGTCCTAACCACTGGACCACCAGGGAATTCCTTAAAACATCTACATTTCTAGAATGTCACCTGGAAAATATCTATCTTTAAAGGTTCACTTCTAGTGTTACCTACTATCTATAAACCTAAGTAATTCATTCCACCCTTACTCTGAAACAGAATCAATTGCTAGTTTAGTTTCATTCTCTGCAATAGTACTTTATACATTCCTCTAATATTTATTTAACAAATATTTATTTGGTGCTTATTACATGCCAAGGACTGTTGTAGGGCCTGGTCTTGCAGCATTAATCAAAAAAAAAGTCTTCTTCATTATTCTTATGGAGATACAGATAATAAATAAATATGTAATTTGATGATAATTTCTACAGAAATGTATAATACAGAGTAAGGAGGGTATGGGATATTAGAAAGAAGGAATGGCTATTTTATTGGATGATTATCCAAACAAAAAAATAATGTTTCCAGACAGAGGGAGATTAAATACTGCTGATACATGGACTAAGATAGGGACTGAGAATTGACCATTAGTTTTGCCCCTTTGCCACTCATATTTTACTAGCTATTTACCCATGTGTCTTTCCCACTGGACTCTGTGGTCTTCCAGATATTTAAAATATGTGTCAGACACATGGTAGATACTCAGAAAAATATTGATTGAATTGAATTAAATCAACATGCCATTTGAGTATTTCATTGAAAGCTTTTGTCACAGAAGCAAAGATATTTCTTTGTCACAATTTTGAATAGTTTGGGATATGTATACTCGAGGGCAAAGGTATTCAGGGTAAAGAATAAAATTCAAGAGATGGGACATTTGGATTCAACTATGTGAACCAGCACAGGATACACATAGCCTCTATACATTTTATAAAGAGATAATAGGATAAGCTGCATTGCAACTTTTGAAGATTTTTCCAATCTCTATCATTATTTTGAGAAATAAGGCTTCTAGGATTAATAGAATAGTCAAAAGGTCAATTGCAAGAGCTACGTGCTTAATAATGTTAAATCTTATTTTCTTCAACTAGATTGTAAAATCCTTTTATCTTAGCAAGCTTAAGAAATACATATTGGATTGGGACATTTATATTGTAAGTCATCTATTTTTCTGTTGGATATTGAACCAGAGGTTGGAATCATTGGCCAGATCTGAGATATTTAGATTCTGCCTTATCAAGTTCCTCCAGTTCTTAAAAACTCCAATGTGGATAGTCATCTTACTTGTCCTTCCTTACCTGGATTTCTGGAGATTCATGTCTAACTTTTGTAGGCCACATTACTTGTCTAGCCTATTTAAAATATCATCTTGAAATGGGAACACTAGCTATAACACACTGGATTTACTTTTCAGATCCTTAGGACATAGATCCTTTCTTATTCACTAGTTAAAGTACAATCTCCTCCAAAAACAGGTCTTGCCCTTATGTGAAACCTCTGTACTCTGGCTTTCAGAGAATATTTTTATTTGAAGAGATTTTTAAAAAATATTGTTTCTGTGCTCACCACAATATCCCTCTTACTTTTTTGGCTACTTGATAATGATAATTTTCTTTAATAGTTAAAACTATATCAAATCAAGGGCGTATAATCTTACAGAATATGTTTATAAAGGTTTTTGGTGTCATGATTAGAACTAGACCTTTGAGCAAAATTTGCAGCAGTAATGAATTCACGCAAATGTCAAGCCTTGTCCATGAGTGTTTGGCCCAATAATGTCCTAGTTGATTTTCCCATTTAAGTTTCTGCCTACAAATTCAAAAAAATATTTTTATTTTTATTACCTTTTAATCACAAAAGTAATGTATGTTCACTGCAGAAAATTTGGAAAATTCCAAAAAATAGAGAAAATAAAAATGACACAGAGATATCACTTATTAGCATTTTGGTATACCTTCATAAATGTTTATTCTATGCACTTTATACAAATTCTCAAAAAATGCAATTATGAGCATACCTATACACTGTTTTGCCACATATTTTCTCTTAATAAACACATCTTATATCACTAAGCATTTTTCAAAAAGGGATATTTATGATGATTTTAAGGTCCTGATAGTTCATGTTAATATTGTATGCATAATTTATTTATTTAATCTCCTGATATTTGGGCTTTAATATTATTTATATTTTTTACTCTTATAAGTTATAACAAAGATATGTCTTAAAAAAGTATTATTCATTGACTTCTGTAAAGGAGTTAATCTGTACAATTTATTCAGGATTTGTTCAGAGGTCCTCTGCATTAAAACACTATCCTTGGACTTGCTGTTGTCATTGTTGACTTTTATATCTTTCACAGAGATGAGAGATTTATAGAATTTGTTGTTCAGATTTTTTTAGATGCATTATTGCAAGATATTTTGGTATGTATTCTTTGTTTCTTTAAGTGTTTTTGCTTGATCTTTAATTTTTTGCTGATGTATAATTTTGTATTTGGCCTCCAATTGGCCCTATACTTTGGGAAAAAATGCAACTGGGAAAAATAGATGAGATGGTATAACACATTGGGATAGGAGGTGGGAAAAAGTAAAAGATGCAAAGATGTTGGTTTGTTGGTTTCTGTAACACTATACAAAGGATCCTAAGTGACATATGTTTTAAGATAGCTTCAAATTTTGAATAAAGGTTGGCTTTTAAGTATTTCTTGTAGATACATTCTGTAAGATGTAGCTTTCTTTTTCACAAAGTACATTTTGTATTATTGTGTAATAGAAAGATCATTGAACTGATAATTTAACAAGTAATCATTTAATAAATTTGCCTATTTTTTATAGGGAGAGAATAACAATATCTTCCTACCATATGCTATGCACTTTGCTATTCTTTTTATCTTCTTTATTTTATACAAACCTTACAACAGTCCTATGAGGCAGATACAATTATTCTCAGTTGCAGCTGAAGAAGGTGAGACAACATTACAGAGATTAACTTGCCGGAGATAGCATAGATTGAAAATCACCCATTTGAAGTTTGAGCCCATGTGTTAACTCCACAAAGAATTGTGAATTTAATCATTCTTCTCCACAGCATCTCCAGAATATGCTGGTCAGGTCAATGAGAACAATCAACTCTATGTAACAATTATAAATTATCACCAATATATTGGCTTTCTGACTTAAATACTGAGACTTTGAGTACACAGTAATTCTAGAATACTAACAAATCAATATTCTATACCTACTACTCTGGAAATCAGAACATAGACTGGGATTAATTCACCCAAGTAAATGCCATTTTATAAATCCCTTGTATCTTATATCTAGTTAATTATTCCTAGGGACATCTCAATTACCCACATAACTTTCTTGTCAAATATAATTGAGAAATAGGAAATGTATTTACTAAAATAACCACCTTTCTAAATGTGAGTCAAAGAGTGAAGAGCAACAGGTCATCTCATAGGTGACACTATGCAAGGTTTCTCTTCAGAGAGACAGAGAGAAGAATGACATTCACAAGTGCCACAGAGTATACAACAAACTGTGCAGTATCTGCCATAGTCAAGAAATTGAACTGGTCTAGAAAGCAAGGATTTCTTCTATATATCACCCTAGCAGTAGCAGAAAAGCAAATCAACACAGACACCTTGAATTTACAAATTACTTAATATACAGAAAGTGTTGGTTGACAAAATGTTTAACAAAGAGTACAAATAAATTAATTTATTGTCTTTTTTCAGATTCAAGTCAAAACAGCAATTTATTTTTTACCTGTTAGGGTGTGTTGGTCTTCTCAAACCAGATAAATGTAATTTTCTTCTAAAATTTCTAATTATTTCTCCTAGCCGAGAGGAAAAAAAATGTCTTTAACCTCAAAGAATGCTAATAAACAAAAATAATTTAAAAGTTTTATTAAGTTCAATTAATTGGTCATAACCATCTGATTTTGTCATGCTTTGGTAACCAATATATTGTAAGTAATTTTGATGATCTCAAATTCAGTTCATCAAATAAGTCTTGCATAGTAAAGCAAAAATTGAATTGTCTTGATAATTACAAAAATCATTGGTCTGTTTGGTATTTGTGATAAATTGGTTAATTAGCTTTTTTTTGTTATTGCATTCCAAGTTTCAGGGCTCTAAATAAAGGTAATTTATGTTTTCTGTGTAAACTAATTTCTAACTTTCAATGTTTATAACAAATCTCAAATAATCTTTTCATATAATAAAATTGCTATAGTATACTTAAAAATAGCTTCAGACATTTGTCTTAAAGGTTGAGTATTATTGAGATGGGAATAATCATAAGTTTCTCTCAAATGAATGATTATTATTCAAAAGATTTAGTCTTATAATATAAAATCTTATTTATTCCCTGCTCATCCTAGCAAGGTATTAAACTCTGTGGGTCAAAAATCACATCATAAAAGTCAGGAAATGGCTATTTATGAAACATGCATTTGTAACAAGTAGCATATTTACAAATATTTTGTCAGGCTTGTACCACTACTTGAAATTCATGTTTTTGATTGGTTTTGAAAGACAAATCCTCATTTCAGTGTAAGAGGTACTGTGTATATATTAATATATAAACACTGGCTTATAGAACATAAGCTGCACTTTTGAAATGTAGACCCACACAAAACTTCATGAGTTCTACAGAATTTGAATAAGTACATTTCAATAGATTTAGGCCTAACATATCATTGAAATGTTCAGCTCTGTCCTCCTAACACAGGAATTATAAATAATCCTTTTTGAAGGTTAATTAACTTGTTTTGGTCACTATCTGGAGGAATCCAGGCAATTGCCAAATAAAATGTGTGACTGGAAGACAACATATACTAATCACTTTTGACAATTTAATCATAGAGACAAGATTCTTGCTATCTGGATGTAATTACTACCAATTATTTAATATTTACCATGTGCCAGGCAAAACACTAGGCATTTTCCACATCTTGTTTCTAAAATCTTAAGAAAAGTCCTATAAGGTGGGCATTATCATCCCTGTTTTACAATTACTAATTGACAGAGAGGGGATATGAATCCATGTTTGGACACAAAGCCTTCACTATTGGAATTATGCCATGCTGTAGCATTCTACATAAGCTTGATCTAAATCAAAGAAATACCAAAATGGTGATAACATGTGGTATTTAATTTGAAAACCATGTTTATTCACAGTTGCAAAGTGATGTAGCCAGTGTTTCCTTCATTTAACAAATATTCATAGCATTGTTTGAAAGCATAGATCGAGTGGTTGCATAAGATCCTTGGATATACCCAGAGACTTCTGATTCTGATTTTTATGTCTGTTAGAAGACATGCCAGCACTGAGCAAAAAATAAATAAATAAAAGTTCCATTTCATATGTGAATTATGAAATTATTGATACAACATGAACCTAAAGAGTCCAGCACATCTGCTGGAGCTAGTGTTGATGGATAGGTGTGTGCTAAAGTGGGCATTAGGGTTCGTCTGAAGATGCTGTGTGGATGATTCTCGTTCTTCTAAAGCAGTCATTCTACATCTTTATTTTCTTATGGAATCTTTTGAGAATCTAAGAAATAAGAACTCTTTTCATAGGGGAAAATATGCAAATATACAGAATTTTGCATAACATTACAAGGAGCTCATAACCTCTCCAAATCCCATTTATGCCCAGACCATATAGATTAAGAACTCTTACTGTAAAACTCTTTTCTTCAAAGAGGCTTTCTCTGCAACAAGGATACCTGGGCTTATTTTAAATAACAATATTTAACAATAATTAAGGCCTTTGCCTGTCAATGTCATTCACAGAAAGATATTTTTGCTTTAAATTATTATTATCATTATTATTTCTGAAAACTATAGCTATCACAGCATAAAGTTAAAATTGTATGTTGGGTAAGCCTAAGAAACCAGTTCTAAGACAGTCGTCCTTAAGTCCCCTCCTTGTTTCTGATGTTAAATCCTCTCACTTTACTTGTAAGTATATCGTCATCTCCTAACCTCAGCTAGTTTGCTGTACATAGAAGAGAACAAAATATTCTACCTTCGTAAATATTTTGTAATCAACAAAACATTTTCTTTAATACAAATAATCAATTTTACTGTCTATTACTGTAAACATGGACAAATAAGCCTGGCAATTTAGAGAAAAGTACAAAATATTAAAAAATAAAGTCAATTTAATATAATATGAATAATATGTTCTATGAATTGTCCACCTCATGAGTCCTGAATGTGAGCTCTAGCTAAGATTCAAGGGTTAAGGAATTTACAGGATGTGGTAGAGAAGTTTATAAAGAGTTTGGCAGCTATCTGTTAGATGAAAGATACAGCTGCTTTAGTTTTGCTCAAGAACATAAACTTGCCCATGAAATAAGACTATAGGGGAACTCCAGGTAGATTCAACCTGTCTAGGTGTTAAAGATCAAAAGTTCAGAAGAGCAACTTTCCACTTAAAGTGTCATAGATTGATTGAGACATTCAGAATTTTGGTGAGAGAGTGGTACAAATTTTCTCCATGTTCCCATTTGGATATATGGAGCCAGAAAGAGAGAACCAAGGTGAAGAATATGATTCTTGAACAAAATCCAGTCTTAAGATACATAATCATTTCAGCATTATGATTCAAAGTATTTTAAGCAAGCTATTTTCCCAAATGTTCTAGACACAGGGAAAAAACTTACGATCTGCAGATATGTTTTGTTTACCTTGTGCAATAAATTTTGATGAACTTAAATGCCCTTAGATGTGCATGCACTGTCTAATTTATCACAGGCCCCACCCCGTCTTATGACTTTACTATCTCTTCTTCTCTCCATAATGTTAACTGCTTGGGCCTTGAAGCCATCTGAGTTTGACACCCTACAGCTAGAGAGGAAATATTATTATTAATACTTTCAGGATATAAGGATTCTTATTTATTTTGTAGCCAAAGAGTTCACTTAAATATGAAATTGTGAGTAGAGCTACATTCTGGTACAGCTCAGATGCTGATGAGGTAATCAGTCAGGCAACAAATATTTGTTTAGTGAGTGACTACTATTTGCTAGGCAATTCCAGGCATGGGGATAAGATGTATTAAAGAGACATGTGTGGTTCCAGTTCTCATGGAGTTTCCAGTGTGGCAGTGAAGCTTACAGTGTAGAATCAATGAAATTCTTAGGAAAAGCCTTAATAAGAAATGTAAAGGATCTATGTGAGGAAAAATGTAAAAATTTATTGAGATAAATAATAGAAGCTTCTTGGAGAGAAATACTATTTTCCTATTCAAGAGGAATTAATATTGCAAAAATGTCATTTCTTCACAAATTAATTGCAGCTTTAACACAATCCCAATCAAAATCTAAATGAGATTTTTATGTAGTTTTACAAAATGACTCTAAAATCCATAGAGTGAACAAATAATATAAAATAAAATTAAAGCAAAGAGAGGGCATTATTAAAACACAAAACTATAGTGAGGCAGAATAATAAAAACTCTTTTTATAAGAGTCAGTTCTTGATAAATGAGGTATCACAAATTTTGGGGTAAAGAAAGAATTGTTTCAGAATGGTACTGTAATGATTGGTTAACTATAAGGACAAATGATGTTACATTTTCCTCTCATACCGTATATCACAATAAAAATCCAGATGGTCTAAATAGATAAATGTAAATCATCTAACTATAATTGGAAAACATAAAATGTACAGAAAAACAAGCCACAAAAGAAAATATGAACATTAATCCACCTTCTGAATAAGAAGAGCTTTCTCTTTCTAAGATTAAAAACAAGGCAAAAAAGGAAAATTGAATAGGTTGGACAATACAAAAATTAAAATTTCTGCTTCTTAGGGAGCATAAAGTTAAAATATCAAAATGGAGAAAATTATGTTATAATAAAACAAACAATGAAAATCCTTAATATATAAATAGCTTATATATGTATAAAAATTCATATATATACATATATATCAAAAAGCACTGAAGACCCCAATAAACAAACGAGCAAGAACATTATTTGATAGAATGTAAAATACAAATGGGTAAAGAAGATGAGAAAACACTTTCAACCTCTTTAGTTATCAAAGAATTGTAAATTGGGTATATTAGCTTATTAATTTAATTTTTTTTTCTAATGAAAATATTCAAGCCCAGTAAGGATGCTATAAAACTAGATATACACTTTTGCTAGGAGTATAAACTGGAACAATCTTTCTATAAGGTAGTTTATCAATATGCATTAAGAACCATAAAAATGTTCATATGTTTGACATTTTGTATCCTGTTCTAGAAGTCTATATTAAAGAAGTATATATACTTGATCTTGGCCAAATTAATAATTAACAGACCTGAGGAAATCATCAGAGATGCTGACCAAGATTAATTTCTCAAAGATGTTCTTTGAATGACTATATATAATAGGAACACACTGGAAACAGCAAAAATATCCAATGAAAAGAGAATGTTCATGTAAGTTATGGAATATTATATAATTATTAAAATATTTTACAAATAATTTACAGTGACTTGCAAAAAGAATTAGAGTAATATCTAATAGTAAATATTGCACACTCATGAAGTGCCAGGCATTTATTATGTGCTTGAAACACATTGCATCATTGAAGAAAAAACACTTAATGGAGTTTGGGGGGTTGAGGAGGGAAGCTGGATACAAAGTCAATATGGTATAATCTCAACAATATTAAACATGCATAGAAAAAAAGACTGAAAGAATATATGTGCAAATATATCCCCAGATATCCCTGGGTCATTTTTTTCTCCTTTTCTTTTTTTTTGGTACTTCATAACAGACCACTTTTTTTATAAAATAGGATTATATTAACTCAGAAACAATAAATAGAAAATAATTACCATTTAAATGTAGTTCCTCACCAAAAGACCTGAGTGACTCTATTTCTGACTCCCTCTTATGCTCTGACACCTTCATCCTTAATTCATGTCTAACCACACCTATGTAGCAGAACTGAAAAAGTCAACTGATTATGCTTACCTTCATACAAAGACGATGCAGAGATTTATGTTACATAAATTATTTTTAAATGTAATATAAAATGAGTTATATGTATAACATGTATAATAAGTTATACATGTAAGTAGCTATAAAAGTCAAGTAAATGAATGAATTCCATTTTGGATAGTCCATCTACATATCAATAATTTAATATTAGGAATATGTAATTCAGTTATATTCATGTTAAGAATACACATATATATCCCATACATATTCAATATTAAGAAGACATGATTCAGTTACATTCATGAGAAAACAAGTTCCCAACTAACTTCTGACAGTTAATCTACATGGAGCAACTTCTCAGCTTCTCACTTATTTTATTAAACCCAAACTGTAATAAAGTCTCCTTAGGGATAGCAAATTACATCTGCTTTTTGATGTTTTCTTTGTGGTCTAAGTTAAATATATATGTCCCTACTGTATATCTTATTACTGAATCCACTTATATAAACCTGTCATGGGGCTCTATCAAGATTAAAATTGGTGTTTTCCACAATTCCTTCCAAAACGCCTCTTCTAATGTCCTAAAAAAAGCATAGACACGAAATACTGTTTTCCAAAATTCTTATATTCAAGATCTTTCATTAAATTTTATTATATAATAGATGTAGTAACTTTCCCCTTTGTGCTTCTGAAGTTTTATAGGTGGTGGTTGTTTACTTGCTACACATATATGCAACTTATTTCTATATCTATAGATATGATACCTAAAAAGAGAAATCGTGGTACACCAAGAGCAGATCACCCAACTTTACTTGATGAAAAGGGCTATCTATGTTTCTTAACTTTATTCCCAGTATTCTTAAACCTCTGTTTTACTGTTTTCTTTATGTGAATGTGTACAACCTACTAGCTTGCATCTTCCTGATCATTGGATAAGTGTAGCTTCTAGATATTGAGTTTTAACACTCCAGTACACAGGGCCAACATACTGACTCATTCTGATACATAGTCAAGAGTAACATTTTTTCAAGGACATATTGCTCTCTCTGACATATTCTGGAGAAAAAGATACTATTAACTTTGTATTTTTTAATTTAAAATAATTTTCATTCTTAAAATATTGCACATAAATTAAGAAATACATCTTCACATCAATTAACTCATTTTTCCTAGACCCTCTTAATTCATTTTTCTACCTGTCCTAGTTCATTTTGAAATAAAATGAGTAAACAATGACATGACAGCGGTGTTGTCCAGGGGAAATCTGGCTAGAACTGGGCAGGATGTGACATTGCAGTACCATATTCTAGAATCTGGAGTCTCTTTAAAATCCAAATACTCACTCTTATCAGTGCCCAGATGTATTCAGGACCGTAAAGCCTGACTCAAACTTGTCATATACACACAAGACCTGGTAAACAACAAAATTCCAAATTATTAATTTACAATGATAAATATAACTGTCACATTGACTATTTGTGTTGACCTGATCAATGCATTCTCTCCTTGTAACCAAGTGACACAGGAAACAAATCTAAATCAGAAAATACTGTATTAATTCACCACCCAAATTGTCCCTATATTCTGAACATTCTTTCTCTAGTAGGTTGCCAAACATTGGAAGTTAAATTGTATTAGGTTGATTTCTGAGCTTTGGATAAAACAAAAGGAGTTAGATAAATCAAATATTAAGTGATAAGAATTCAATATAATCTAATACATCCTTGAAAATGGAACTTGAATTTCTCAAAATCTAAGATTTTCCTAAGATTCTCTATTTCTTAGATGTTAATTTAACAGGTGGACCAGTGTTGACCCCTATGGCTCACCATTCTATATAGTTCTAATTTTCATATGTCTACTCATATCCATATGTGTTGATCTTAGGATTGACGATCAGTAGTTAAATAGAGTGGGAGGCATCTCACTATGTATAACATACTTCCTTGCTACTATACCTAATTCCTCTTGGCATCAGCATTATCAGTTAGTATCTGGTCAGGAAAATATAAATCACCACAGTGTTGTTGAAAAATTAATCAGTAAGATCTAAGAAAGAATTAGAAAATTTTATTAGAGCCAAATATGAGGATTATAACCTGGGAAGAGCATCTCAGAAAGCTCTGAGCACTGTTCCACTAGTTAGAAATCAAGGCACAGTTATATAAGTTTTATTTTTCAATATGCTTAAAGATTTTTTTTAAATTAATATTTATTGGAGTATAGTTGCTTTACAATGATGTGTTAGTTTCTTGCTGTACAACATAGTGAATCAGTCATACATATACATATACCCATTCTTTTTTAGATTTCCTTCCCATTTAGGTCACCACAGAGCACTGAATAGAGTTCCCTGTACTATACAGTACGTTCTCATTAGTTGCCTATTTTGTACATAGCAGTGTAGATATGTCAGTGTCAATCTCCCAATTTATCCCACCTTGCCTTCTCCCCTTGGTAATCATAAGTGTTTTTTCTCTACATCTGTGACTCTATTTCTGCTTTGCAAATAAGTTCATCTGTACCATTTTTCTAGATTCCACATATAAGTGATATTTCGATATTTGTTTTTCTCTTTCTGACTTACTTCACTCAGTGTGCCAATCTCTAGATCCATCCATGTTTTTGCAAAATACACTATTTTGTTCCTTTTTATGGCTGAGTAATGTTCTATTGTATATATGTACCATATCTTCTTTTTCCAGTCCTCTGTCGATGGACATTAGGGTTGCTTCCATGTCCTGGCTACTGTAAATAGTGCTGCAATAAACATTGGAGTGCATGTATCCTTTCAAATTATGGTTTTCTCCAGATGTATCCCTAGGAGTGGGATTTCTGGGTCATGTGGTAGCTCTATTTTTAGTTTTTTAAGGAACTTCCATAATATTCTTGATAGTGGCTGTACCACTTTACATTCCCTCCAACAGTGTAGGAGGGTTCCTTTTCTCCATACCCACTCCAGCATATATTGTTTGTAGAATTTTTGATGATCATCAATTTTTGATGATGGCTATTGTGACGGGTGTGAGGTGATACCTCATTGTAGTTTTGATTTGCATTTCTCTAATAATTAGTGATGTTGAACATCTTTTCATGTGTTTGTTGACCATCTGTATGTCTTCTTTGGAGAAATGTCTATTTAGGTCTATTTAGGTCTTCTGCTCATTTTTGGATTGGGTTGTTTGTCTTTTGATATTGAGCTGCATGAGCTGTTTGTATATTTTGGAAATCAATCCCTTGTCAGTTGCTTCATTTGCAAACATTTTCTCCCATTGTGAGGGTTGTCTTTTCATCTTGCTTATGGTTTCCTTTACTGTGCAAACGATTTTAAGTTTCATTAGGTCCCATTAGTTTACTTTTGGTTTCATTTTCATTACTCTAGGTGGTGGATCAAAAAAGATATTGCTGTGATTTATGTCAAAGAGTGTTCTTATTAGTTATCCATTTTATACATATTAGTGTATATATGTCAATCCCAATCTCCCAATTCATCCCAATTTGCCTCTTTAGGTAGGTTTACTCCTAGGTATTTTATTGCTTTGAACGTAATGGCAAATAGGATTGCTTCCTTAATCTCTCTTGCTGATTTTTCATCATTAGTGTATAGGAATGCAAGAAAGTTGCTAAGAGAGTATATCTTAAAAGCATTCATCACAAGTTAAAACATTTCTAACTTTGTGAAGTGATGGATATTAACTACATTTATTGTGGTAATCTTTTCACAATATATACATATATCAAATCACTATGTTGTACACCTTAAATTAATACAATGTTATATATTAATTACATGTTAATAAAAGTGGAGAAAATGGCAATCAAAGTAAAAGATAAGGCCATAGTAAGCTGTCAAAGAATTAGAGACTCACATGCAATAGCCCAGTAAAAATGACACTGATTTTGCCAACTATTGACTAGTTTGACAATTTTTAAAGACTCCTCCCTGTCTGCTTGTTCAGGCAAGTAACAATCATTGATGGCCCAAATGCTAAATCTGTATTTCTTTATCTCTCTTCTTCCCCACATGTCTGTCATCTTTTATCTGTAGTAGAAGCTGGCTAAAATATTGGATTTTAAGAGATGCTTAGCCAACTAATAATTTAAAATATATACATTAAAATAACAAAAAGAACCCCATATTTTTGGTGGGAAAGTGTCAGAAACCATGATTCTGAGGGGGAATGCCATTTGGATATGCATTTTGAAAAACTTCAAGGTACTTCTAATACATCCCCTGAAGTGTTGTTATATGCCAGTTTCCACATAAGAATCAAAGATTTAGTACAACTTCCTTAATTTATTGAACTACAAACAGAGGCCCAGAGAGATGAAATGATTTATTCAAACAGCTATTTGTTGAAAAGCAGAGACATGAGCCCTTTTTTTAATATACCATATTGAAACTCCCGACTGCAGACATTTTTGTCTCACAAAAGCCATTTTCTATCTTCCCCAATCCTGCATGTTCTTTAGTAACATCACCCTGGTTTGGGTCAGATTCTGAGAAGTCATGTGTATTAGAGGAGGATGTACTGCCTCCCGAGCCCAGGAGACTAATCTTGATCAGACTAAGTCAATTACCATAATTCAATTCCCTTTAGTCAGTCATTGGAAAAGTCATGGCTAATGAGCCAGAAGGAAAATTGTACACAGGTAACTTTTGGGAAAATTTTTCTCACTGTTAAAAATGTTCATAAGAAAGTTTGAGGATATAATGATATCTGCAGTTGCAGCAGCCATCTTGTAATTCTAAATGCACAAGCCTAAAGACAAAAGCCAATATGGTATAGAATTGCAGATCATAAAAAATGGAAGAATATGGATTCTTGCTGACATTGTAGATCACTGAATTCACCAACTTGGGAACTACCATATTTCCAGATTTCTTGTTTAGTGAGTTAATAAATCTCCATATTATTTACACTTATTTAACATAAGTCTTCTGTAATTTATTATTTAAGGCATTCTGAATTGGGTTTTCCAGTACTTGGAGTCAAAATAATTTTGAAGGATACCCAGTATGAGAGGGCTAGAATATTTGTTCCTTGTACTTAAAAAAAGACAAATAAAACAATTCTGCAATGCAATACAGTGGAGGGAGAGAACATTTAGTGTTAAAGGCTAATTAATAAAGACCTCATAACTTAATGTGAGTTCCTTTTGAGAGAATATGAGAACTCCAAGAAACAGCCCCTTTAAAGTAATTTTAATGCTAATAACAAAGAATGTCAAAGAGCTCTGCTAAGGTTATATTTTTAGGTTTATTAGTTCTGGTTATCATTACTAAGTAAAGTGAAATGGATCTCTACCAAATTGTAATTTTATATTTATTGGCATTTTGATAGCTTACAATTTATCTTCATTACCTTGTATTGCCACACATCCTTACTCTCACATCTGGCTGAAATAGCCTTGAAATTTGTCTGTATGATACTTCTGTCTTTTGTCTTGTTAGTTCCATGTTTATATAGGTATGTGAATATATAATTTGAGATCTGTGAAACTCTGCTTAGTCTGTTCTTCTAAGTTGCACTTGAATTATCCGAGCTCATAGGGAGAACATCTGAGAAAGATCATAGAATATTTTCAAATCATTCAGTTGCAGAGAATCTCATGACTCATTTAGACCAAAATAATATTTAGAGCTCCCAAATCTTTTCTCTTGTAAATGTCTGTGAGCTCTTCTAAAATATAAGACATTGTGTAGAAGTGGATACAAAAAGTGAGCAGATCTACCCTGGAGTATAGGCTTAATCTATATAGATAGTTTGGTTGAGATGTGCCAGAAAGAGCCTCCAACCACCCTAATATGTCTCTGTTTGCCTGCCATAGGATCTAAAACTTCTCTGTTATAAAATCATTCTCTTTGAAGGATTATTGCTCATAATTATTCCCTTTCTCAAAATCACAAATTATGAATCAACAATGTAGACATTAGTTGATCAGTAGCTAAAATCAAGAATAAATGACAGAAAAAGAATATATATATATACACATATATACATATATATATGTATATATATATGTATATATATATATACATATATATGTATATATATATATATGTGTATATATATATATATGTATATATATACATATATATATATACATATATATATATTGGGCTTTCTTTGTGGTGCAGTGGTTGAGAGTCTGCCTGCCAATGCAGGGGACGCGGGTTCATGCCCCAGTCTGGGAAGATCCCACATGCTGCAGAGCGGCTGGGTCTGTGAGCCATGGCCACTGAGCCTGTGCGTCCAGAGCCTGTGTCCCACAATGGGAGAGGCCACAACAGTGAGAGGCCCGTGTACCACAAAAAAAAAGAATATATATATATATATATATATATATATATATATATATGAATCACTTTGCTGCACACCAGAAACTGACACAACCTTGTAAATCAACTACACTTCAATTAAAAAAAAGAATAAATGAGACAGTGAGAATCTTAGAGAAAAGTTATTTGGGGAAGGATACTAGGGTCATACTAAGTAGGAAGAGCTAGGGTATCAAAGAGAACTCCACATACTCTTTACTCAAAGCTACAGCAAAAGGCCTCTGATCCCAGAAATAAAAAAAAGTCACTATAGAAGAGTATTATTTTTATTGATCAAAAGGCTTTTCCCAGCCAGGTTTCATTGGCTCTCAGATAAAAGGTTCTCAAACTTTAGTATATTTAAGAATCAACTATACAGCTTATTTTAAAAGCTGATTAACTCTTACCACCCTCATATAATGTTAGAACATAAAATCCTAGTTACACATGGGTGACCTAAGATGAGCTTAGGAATCTGTTATTAAGAAGTTTCAAGGAGTAATATCAGTAAGACTGCATATTAGGAAGTCCTGGACCCTCCTTCCTATCATGGACAAACAAATCAACTACACACAGACAAATTCCCTTTGTGAGAAATCCAAAATCTAGTTGAGAGGTATGTGCACTGCAAGTAAGCATAAAACAAGCCACATAAAAGTTGGAAGGAAAACTTGAGACATGCTCTCATAATCCCTACATCTGGTACAGCACCATACAACCAGGAAGAAACCCATAGCTCCCAGCTTCTCCCTGGAGAAGGAAATAAAGGAATGTACCATACATCCAACACTCTGATTTTTCTGGGTGCTTCCTGAACCACTGCTTTTGTCTCACCTGACTTAGAGTGCTGATAGGACCAAGCATACTCTAGACACCTGTAGGTCACTGAGAACAAATACAGTTTCATCTAACATACTAGCAGTCAACACAGCCCATCCCCATGGCTCCATTTAAAGCAAACAGGCAAAAATCCCAGCTCCCAGCTTATTCCTGAGGAGGGAAGAAAAGTACTGGACCTTGTGTCCTATATTCTGATTTTCTGGGGGCTTCCCAAGGCACTGGCTTCTGCCTCTCCTGTGTCAAATGCTGACAGAACATTGGGGGATGCTAAGGACAAAAACAGTGGCTTGGACTTGCATGAAGTTTTGAGAAGTCCCCCAAAAATGTGGCCAGGCTGATTGGAGAGGGTCTTCTCCTGTATGAGAGTTGTCAGTGAAAATTGGCAGAGGTGGCTGTTTTTTCTAAGGTACACATATCAACAAAAAGAGTCAAGGAAAAAGGTGAAACAAGGAAATATGTCCCAAAGAATTAAATAAGATAAATCTCCAGAGAACAAAGCCAATGAAACAGAGATATATGATTTATTTGCCAGATAATTCAAAATAATTGTCATAAAATTGCTCACTATGGTCAGGAGAACAATATGTAAATGAACAAATTAGAATTTAAAGAAATAGAAAATAGAAAAATGTCTGAAACAGAAATTATGGAGCTGAAGAGTAATTGAACTGAAAAAATCACTAAAGGGATTCAACAGCAGAGTACATCTAACAGAGGAAAAGATAAGTAAACTCAAAGACAGACCATTGGAAATTATCCAGTCAGAGGAGAAAAAAATAAAAGAATAAAAATAAGTGAAGAAAGTTTAAGGTGATTAGGAGACACCATCAAGCAGATCAATAAAACATTATGAAATTCCCAGAAAAAGAAAAGAGAAAGAAAGGGTCAGAAAGTATATTCAAAGAAATAATGAATGAAAACTTCCCAAATCAGGGGAAGAAAATGGATATTCAGATCCAGGAAGCTGAATGGTTCCCAAAAAGATAAATTCAGAGAACTCTACACTGAGACATATTATAATCAAATTGTCAAAAGTCAAAAACAAAGAAAATATTTTGAATAAAGGAAGAAAAAAGCAAATTTTCCTATACCAGTGTACCCCCATATAACTATCAGTGGTTATCTCAGCAGAAAAATTGCAGAACAGAATCAGTAGGATGATATATTCAAAGTGCTGGAAGAGGAAGAACTGCCAACCAAGAATACTATGCCTGGCAAAACTCTTCTTTAAAAATGAAGGAAAGAAAAAAGATGTCCTAGACAAACAAAAGCTCAGGGATTTCATCATCATCAGACTTGCCTTACAAAAATGTTAAAGGTATAATAATATAATGGTGGTGGGTAAATCACTTTTAGTTTTAGTATAAATGTTTAATAACAAAATATTAAAAACAACTATGACTATAAGAATATACTAGTGGACATGCAATACAAAAAGAAGTAAATTGTGACATCATTAACATAAACTGTAGGGGAAGAAAAAATAAATATGTAGAGATTTTGTATGTGAATGAAGTTAAAGTGTATCAGATTAAAATACACTGCTATACATATGTTTTTTTGTTTGTTTTTTTAATGTAAGCTCAATGCTAACCACAGAGGTAACACCTATAGAAGTTACACAAAGAAAAAGAAAATATCTGTAAATACCTTTGGGTAGTATGCCCATTTTATCAATATTAATTCTTCCAATCCAAGAGCATGTGACATCTTTCCATTTTTTTGAATCATATTCAATTTCCTTCATCAATGTTTCATAGTTTTAAGCATATAGATATTTCACCTTTGCTTAGTTTATTCCTAGTTATTTCTATATGATTTTAAATGTTTTTTTAATGTTATAACATTTCTGATATTTCATTATTAGTGTAAAGAAATGCAACACATTTCTATATAATAATCTTGTATCCTGCTACCTTACAGAATTCATTTATTAGTTCTAATAGTTTTTGTTTGGAGACTAGGGTTTTCTATACAGAGAATCATGTCACCTGCAAATAGTGACAGTTTTACCTCTTCCCTTCCAAAACAATCTACAGATTTAGTGCAATATATATCAAAATTCCCATGGCATTTTTCACAAAACCAGAACAAATAATCCCAAAATGTATATGGAACCACAAAAGACCAAGAATTGCCAAAGCAATCATGAGGAAACAGAACAAAGCTAGAGGTATAACCCTTCCAGACTTCAGACTATACTACAAAGCTACGGTAATCAAAATGGCATGGTATTGGCACAAAAACAGACACATAGATGAATGGAACATAATAGAGAGCCCAGAAATAAACCCATGCACCAACAGTCAATTAGTCTACAACAAAGGAGGCAAGAACATGCAGTGGAGAAAAGACAGTCTCTTCAATAAGTGGTGTTGGGAAAGCTAGACAGTTACATGTAAAACAAGAAGATTAGATCATTCCCTCACAACATATACAGAAATATACGTAAAATGGTTTAAAGACCTAAATATAAGACATGAAAACATAAAACTCCCAGAAAAGAACATAGGCAGAACACTCTTTGACATATATCATAGCAATATTCTCTTGTACAGTCTCCTAGGGCAAAAGAGATAACAGCAAAAATAAACAAATGGGACTTAATTAAGCATGAAATCTTTTGCAAAGTGAAGGTAAGTACAGACAAAATGAAAAGACAACATAAGAATGGGAAAAAATATTTACAAATGAAGTGACTGACAAGGGATTAATCTCCAAAATATACAAATGGCTCTTGCAGCTAAATATCAAAAAAAGAAATACCCAATCAAAAAATGGGAAGAAGATCTAAATATATATTTTCCAAAGAAGACATACAGATGGTCAAAAAGCACATGAAAAGATGCTCAACATTGCTAATTATTAGAGAAATGCAAATCAAAACTACAATGAGATGTCACCTCACACCACTCAGAATGACCAACATCAAAAAGTCTACAAACAGGGCTTCCCTGGTAGTGCAGTGGTTGAGAATCTGCCTGCCAATACAGGAGACACGGGTTTGAGCCCTGGTCTGGGAAGATCCCACATGCCACAGAGCAACAAGAGCCCGTATGCCACAACTACTGAGCCTGCACGTCTGGAACCTGTGCTCCGCAACAAGAGAGGCCGCGATAGTGAGAGGCCCATGCACCGCAATGAAGAGTGGCCCCCGCTTGCCACAACTAGAGAAAGCTCTCGCACAGAAATGAAGACCCAACACAGCCAAAAATAAATAAATAAATTAAAAAAAAAGTCTACAAACAGTAAATGCTGGAGAGAGTGTGAAGAAAAGGGAATGTTGGTGGGAATGTAAATTGGTACAACCACTATGGAGAACACTATGGAGGTTCCTTAAAAAAAACTATAAATAGAACTACCATATGATCCAGCAATTGCACTTCTGGGCATATACCCCGAGAAAACCATGATTCAAAAACATGCATGCACCCCAACGTTCATTGCAGTAGTATTTACAATAACCAGGACATGGAAGCAACCTAAATGTCCATCAACAGAGGAATGGATAATGAAGATATGGTACATATATACAATGGAATATTACTCAGCCATAAAAAAGAATGAAATAATGCCATTTGCAGCAACATGGATGGACCTACAGATTATCATACTAAGTGAAGCAAGTCACACAAAGACAAATATCATATGATATCACTTATATGTGAAGTCTTAAAAATGATGCAAATGAACTTATTTACAAAACAGAAACAGACTCACAGACTTAGAGAACAAACTTATGGTTACTTGTGGGGGAAGAGTGGGGGAAAGGGATAGTTAGGGAGTTTTGGATTGACATGTACCCACTGCTATATTTAAGATGGATAACCAACAAGGACCTACTGTATAGCACAGGGAACTCTGCTTAATATTATGCAACAACCTAAATGGGAAAAGAATTTGAAAAATAATAGATACATGTATATGTATAACTGAATCACTTTGCTGTACACCTGAAGCTATTACATTGTTAATCAACTATACTCCAATATAAAATAAAAAGTTAAAAAAATTAAAAAGGAACTAGAAAAAGAAGAACAAATTAAGCTCAAAGTTAGCAGAAGGAAAGAAATAAAGAATAGAGCAGAAATAAATAGAACAGAAAAACAATAGAAAAATCCACAAATCAAAGAGATATTTTTTGAAAAGATAAACATAGTTGGCAAACCATTAGTTATACCAAGAAAAATAAAAAGAAACAGAAGACCCCAGTAAATAAAATCAGAAATGAAGGGGGAGTCATTACAACTGATGTCAAAGAAATAAAAGGGATCATAACATACTACTGCAAACAATTATACACCTATAAATTGGATAACCTAAAAGAAATGGATAAATTCCTAACAACACACAACTTACCAAGACTGAATCATGAGGAAATAAAAAATCTGAACAGATCTGTAACTTGTAAAGAGATTGAATCAATACTCAAAAACCTCTCAGCAGAGAAAAGCCCAGAACAAGATGACTTCATTAGTGAATGCTACCAAACAGTTAAACTATTAACACCAATCCTTTTTAAAATCTTCTAAAAATATTGAAGATGAGGTGCCCTCCAAAATTCATTCTATGAGGCAGAATTTCCATAATACCAAACCAAAACAAAGTAACTACAAGAAAACCACAGGCTAATATCATTAATGAGCATACCTACAAAAATACTCAAAAAATACTAGCAAGACAAATTCAACAGCATATTAAAAAGGTTATACACAATGACAAAGTGGGATTTATAACTGGGATGCAAAGATAGCACAACATAAGAAAATCAATTATTGTGAGACATTGCATTAACAGAATGAAGGATAATACTTCATGATCATCTCAGTAGATTTATTGTTTTTAATTTTTTCTTCCATTTTTACTGAAATATAATTAACATATAGCACTGTAAAAGTTTGAAGTGTACAGCACAATGATTTGACTTAACATAAATCATTAAATGATTACCACAATAGGTTTAGTGAGTATCCATCATCTCATATAGATACGCAATTTAAAAAATGGAAAAAAAATTTCCTTATGATAACTCAGTACTTACTCTCTTAGCAACTTTCATACATAACATACAACAGTGTAAACTATAGTCATCATGTTGTACATTACATCGCTAGTACTTATTTATCTTATAACTGGAAGTTTGTATCTTTTGACTACCTTCATCCAATTACTGCCTACCCCACCCCACATCTCTGGTAACCAAAAATCTGATCCTTTTTCCTATCAGCTTGCTTGTTTGTTTTTGAAGTAATATTGACCTACAACACTATGTTAGTTCCTGTTACAAGACACAATGATTTGATATTTCTGTACATTTCAAAATGATCTCCAAAATAAGACTAGTTACCATCTGTCACCGTACAAAGAGGTATTGCATTATTATTGACTATTCCCACAGTGTACATTTCATACACATAACTCATTTATTTTGCAACTGGACCTCTTAGACCTCAGTTTGTACCTCTTAATCTCCCTCACTTATTTCTCTCCTTCCTCCCCTCTGGAAACTACCTGTTTGTTCTCTGTATCAATGACTCTGTGTTTTATGTTTATTTAGTTATTTTGTTTTTTGGATTCCACATATAAGTGAAATCATACTGAATTTATCTTTCTCTGTTTGACTTATTTCACTTAGCGTAATACCCTCTAGGTGTTTGCCCCTTTGTGGCAACATAGATGCTGCAAAAGGAAAATTTCTCTTTTTATATAGCTGAGTAATATTCCATTGCATATACACATTGCAACTTCTTTAGACATTCATCTATTGATGAGCACTTAGGTTGCTTCCATACCTTGGCTAGGTTGCTTCCATACTTTGGCTATTTTAAATAATGCTATGAACATAGAGGTGCATATATATTTTCTAATAAGTATTTTTATTTCTTCATATAAATACCCAGGAATGGAAATGCTGGATCAGTATGGTAGTTCTATTTTTAACTTTTTGAGGAATCTCCATACTGGCTACTCCAATTCACATTCCCACTAACAGTACACAAGTGTTCCCTTTTCTACACATCCTTGCCAATACTTGTTATTTGTTGCTTTTTTGATGTGAGTCTCTTGTAGGTAACATATATATGGGTCTTCTTTTTGTATCCATTCAGCCACTCTGTGTCTTTTGATTGGAGAATTTAGTCCATCCACATTTACAATGATTATTAATAAGTATGTACTTTGGCCATTTTGTTAATTATTTTGGGGTTGTTTTTGTAGTTGTTTTTTTTGTTCCCCGACCTTGGAGAAGTGGCCTTAAGCAGGAGATGTACTATGTGTCCTAGTAGTGCACTCCCTCTGGTTGCCAGAGCTGTTTGTTCTCAGGGTGCCCCCCATGTGTGCTGCATGGGCCTTTCTGTTGTGGCAGGCTGACTACTGTGAACAGTCTAGTAAGAATTTTTGGCATCTGGTCCTGCTTTGTGTGGAGGTTACTGGCTATTGGTGGGTGGGGGCCGGGTCTCAAGGTGGCTGGTTGTGGGTCTGTGGGTCCCAGATATAGCGTATACCTGCTGCTGGGAGTAGCAGGTTCCTGACACAGCTGGTTACAGGGCCTGGAGTATCCCAAAGCTGGTGTCACCCTATTGGTAGGTGGGGCTGGGGCTCAGAAAGTCCATGGGGTAGCATCTAGTGTCAGCTCACTGGTAGGTGGAGCTATCTGGAGCAGCTGTGGATTCTGGGTGTCCTAAGGCAGCTGACTGTCTGGTGGGTGGGGCTGTGTTGCTGCCCGGCTACCTGCTTGGCCTGAGGGGTTCCAGTGATGGTTCTGGGAGGTCTGTGGGCAGGTCAGGTTCTTTTGCTAAAAAAGCTAGAGGGAGAATTCCAAAATGGAGCTTGCTAGCACCAGTATCCCATGGTAGATCTAGCTCCCCAAAATGGTTGCCACAAGTATCTATGTCACCAGGGTGAGTTCCAGTTGCCTACTGCCTCTCTGGGTAGCTCTCAAAGAGACCTAGGGCCCTTTCAAATGACTGCTTCTGCTCTGAGTCAGAGAGTATGTGAGATTTTGTGTGTACTCTTCAAGAGTGGATTCTCTATTAACTACAGTTCCCTGGCTTTCCTGAAAATAAGACCCACTGGTCTTCAAGCCAAATGTTCCGGAGGTTAACCTTCCTGTTTCAGGACCGCTGAACTCGGGACCCTACGTTAGGGCCTACATGCCTCACTCCTTGGGGGAAACTCTCCAATTGGAACTTCTCCTATTTGTGAGTCACCCACCCAGTGGTATGGGTCTTGACTCTACCATGACTCTGCTCCTGCTACCCATCTTGTTGTGGTTCCTTCTTTATACCTTTAGTTGCAGAAGATCTTTTCCACCAAATCTTAAGTTCATTCTCATCAATAGTGCTTTGTAAATAGCTGTAATTTTTGTAAATTGTAGCCTGTGGGAGGAGGTGAGCTTAGAGTCTTCCTACTCCACCATCTTGGCTATTCCCCAGCATCTCAATAGATTTAGAAAAAGCATTTGACAAAATTCAACATCCACTCATGATAAAACCTCTCAACTAGTAATAGAAGGAAATTACCTTAATATACTAAAGGCCATATATGAAAATATCACAGCTAACATCATTCTCAAAGGTCAAAATCTGAAAGCTTTCCCCCCAGCATCAGGAACAAGACAAGGATGCCCACTCTCACCACTTCTATTGAATATAGTACTAGAAGTTTTAGCCAGAGAAATTAGAAATCCTAGCCAGGAAAGGAAGAAGTAAAATTATCTCTTTCTAGAAGACCTGATCTTTTATGTAGAAAACCCTAACAACACAAAACAATGTGTTAGAAATAATAAACAAATTCAGTAAACTTGCAGGATATAAAATCAACATCTAAAAATCAGTTGTGCTACTATGCACTAACGAGTAACTATCTAAAAAGGAAATTAAGAAAAAAAAATCCCATTCACAGTAGCATCAAAAAGAGTAAAACATTTAGAAGTAAACTTAACCAAGGAGGTGCAAGACTTGTGTACTGAAAATTATAAAACACTGGTGAAAAAATTTTTAAAAGATACAAATATATAGAAATACACCTGTGTTCATGGATTGGAAATCTTAATATTGTTAAAATGTCCATGCTATGTAAAACAATCTACATATTCCATGTATCCATAACATAACCCCAATGGCATTTTTACAGAAATAGAAAAAATCCTATAATTCATATAGAATCACACAGGACCCTGAATAACCCAAACAATCTTGAGAAAGAAGAACAAAGTTTGAAGCATCTCACTTTCTGATTTTGAAATATATTATGAAGCTACAATAATTTAAACAATACATTACTGACATAAAGACAGAAACCAATGGAACAGAATAGAGACTTCAGAAATAAACCCATGCATATACAGTCAACTGATATTCAGCAAGAGAACCAAGAATACACAATAGGAAAGAACAATCTCTTCAACAAATGGTGCTAGGAAAACTGGATATCCAGATTCAAAAGACTGAATTCAAACCTTATCTTACAATATACAAAAATCAAATGAATATGAATTAAGGACTTAAATATAAGACCTGAAACTGTAAAACTCCTAGAGAAAACATTGGGGAAAACTTATTGACATTGGTCTCTCAATGATTTCTTAGATATGACATCTAAAGCACGAGAAACAAAAGCAAAAATAAACATTAATCTAAAATGACTCTGTGGAGCAAAGGAAACTAACCGCTTGTAATGGGAACCTATAGAATGGGAGAAACTGTTTGCAAATCATATATCTGATAATGGGTTAATATCCAAAATATATAAGAACTCATATAACTCAATAGCAAAGAACAAACAACTACAACAAAAATTAAAAAGGAAAAGGACCTGAATTGACATTTCTGCAAAGAAGACATACAAATGGCAAACAGGTATATGTAAAAGTGTTCAACATCACTAATCATCAGGGAAATGAAAATGAAAACCACAAGTAGATATTACCTGACATTGTTAGAATGGTGATTATCAAAAACAAATGAACAAACAAACAAAAATGATAAAAATTGTTAGTGAGGATGTGTAGAAATTGGAATCCTTGTGCACTGTTAGTGGGAATGTAAAATGGTGCAGTCACTGTGAAAAACTGTATAATTTTTTCCTCAAAAAATTAAAAATAGTGCTACCACATGATACAGCAATCCCACTTCTAGGTATATTTAAAGGAAATGAAATCAGGAACTTGAAGAGATATCTGTACTCCCATGTTGATTGCAGAACTATCCACAATAACCAAGATATGGATACAACACAAGTGTCCATTTAGATGAGTGAATAAAGAATATGTGATATATACATACAACGGAATATTATTCAGCCTGTAAAAGAAGGAAATTCTATCATATGCAACAACATGGATTAACCTTAAGAATATTATGTTAAGTGAAATAATCCAGGCACAGATAAACAAATATTGTATGAGGAATTTAAAATAGACTCATCAAAGCAGAGAGTATAATACTGGTTTCCAGGAGCTGGGGGAAGGGAGAAATAGGGAGTTGCTGTTCAATGGGTATAAAGTTTCAGTTATGTAATATAATTGAGTTCTACCAATCTTCTTTTAAAAAATGTGTCTATAGTTCACAATATGTATTGTACAATTAAACTTTTGTTAACAGGGTAAATATTATTTTAATTTATACTTACCACAATAAGAAAAAAAAGAAAACAAATTCCTCAGTTGAATGTAAAGTGGGCTGCACAACACAGTTTGAAAAAGTTTGGCCACTAAGATCAGGAATAAAGCAAGGATGTTATCTCTCACCATTCCTATTCAGCATTATAATGGAAGTGTTAGCTAATGTAGTAAGACAGCATTAGTAATTATGAAAATGTTGCAGAATACAAGAATAACATACTAAAGTCAGTCGTATTTCTGTATACCATGAACAACTGGAATTTGAAATTAAAGACATAATACCATTTACAATAGCACTCAAAAAATTGAAATAGGTATAAATCTAACAAAATATATACAAGATCTACATGAGAAAAATTATAAAACAGATGACAGAATTCAAAGATCTAAGTAAATGGAGAGATATTCCATGTTCATGAAGAGAAATGCTCAATATTGTTAAGATTCCAGTTGTTTCCAAATTGATCTATAAATTCAACACAATCCAATCAAAGTCTCATTAAGTTATTTTGTGGATATGCATATTGACAAATTGCCTCTGAAGTTTATATGGAAAGGCAAAAGACCCTGATTACCAACACAGTATTGAAGGCAAATAATCAAAGGGTGATATGGTCGGAATGTTTGTCTCCCTGAAATTCACATGTTGGAATCCTAATGCCAAATGTGATGGTTGTAGAAAGTGAAGCACTTGGGAGGTTATTAGGTCATGAGGGTGGATATCCCATAGAACTCCATAGCCCCTTTCACCATGCGAAGATTAAATGAGAAATCTGTGACCTGGAGAGGATGCTCACTATAACCTGATCATGCTGGCACCTTGATCTTGGACTTCTAGACTCCAGAACTGTGAGCAATAAAAGTTGGTTGTTTATAAATTACCCAGTATGGTATTTTGTTATAGCAGCCCAAACAGACTATGAGAGAAGGCTAACACTACTCAACTTCAAGACTATAAAGCTATAATAATGACTACAGTGTGGTATTGGTGGAAGAGTAGACAAATAGATCAATGCAACGGAAACCCAGACATATATGTACCCAAATGTGGGCAACTGATCTTTGACAAAGGAGTAAGCACAATTCAGTGGAGAAAGGGTAGTCTTTTAAAATAATGGTGTTAGAATATGTGGGAATACTTAGGCAAAAAAAAAAAAAGGATCTAGACACAGACCTTACACCCTTCATGAAAATTAACTCAAATTGCATCATAACTGTAAAATGAAAAACTATAAAACTAGAAAATAACAGGAGAAGATCTAGATTGCCTTGGGTTTGGTGATGAATTTTTAGGTATGACACCACACCACGAAAGAAAATATTGGATAAATTGAATTGGAATTCAACAAAATTAAAAAAAAAATCTGCCCTATGAAAGACACCATTAAGAAAATAAAAATACATGCCATGGACTGGGAGAAAATTATTTGCCAAATAAGCATCTGATAAAGATCTGGTATCCAAAATATACAAAGAACTCTTAAAAACTCAAGAGTAAGAAAACAAACAACTCAGTTTTTAAAATGGGCAAATGATCTGAACATAATCTCACCAAAGATCTACAGATGATAAAGAATATGAAAAGATGCTCAAAATTTTATCTCTTTAGGGAATTGTAAATTACAACAGCAATGAGATATCACTACACCCCTACTAGAATGGCTAAAATCCAAAATACTGACAACAGCAAATATTGGCAAGGTTGTGGTGTAACAGGAACTCTTATTCATAGCTGGTGAGAGCACAAAGTCATACAAGCCACTTAGAAGACAACTTAGCAGTTTCTTACAAAATTAAACATACTCTTACCATGTAATCCAGCAGTCACTCTCCTTGGTATGTACTTACTCAATAAGTTGAAAACATAGTCACAGAAAAACCTCCATACAAATGTCTATAGCAGCTTTATTAAAAATTGCCAAAACTTGGGAACAACAAAGATATCCTTCAATGGGTGAATGGATAAACAATTTGTGCTACATCCACAATAAAAAGAAATGAGCTGCCGAGCCACAAAAAAGACATGGAAGAAACTTGAATTCATATTGTTAAGTGAAAGAAGTGAACCTGAAAATTTTCATACTGTATGATTCCAACCATATAGCATTTTGGAAAAGGAAAAACTGTGAATACAGTAGAGATATCAGTGGTTGCCAGGGTTTTGTGGGAAGGAGGGAAGGATGAATAGATGGAGCACGGGAGATTTTTAAGGCAATGAAAATATTCTGTATGATACTGTAAAGGTGGATATATGACATCATACTTTTGTCCAAATACATTAAATGTACAAGAAAGAGTGAACCCTAATGTAAACTATGAACTTTATTTAGTAATAATAAACCAGTATTGACCCATCAATTGTAATAAATGTAGCACATTAATACAAGATGTTAATAATAGAGAACACTGAGGGAGGAACAGAGTGGCATAAAGGTGCTCTCTGTAGTTTATGATCATATTTTGGTAAACCTGAAACTGCTCTAAAAATAAATTGTATATATATATATATATAATATGAACATATATATTATGATTTCTTTAGCTTCTTTAAAAAGTTAGTATGATTTGTCCTAAAATTCAGAGAGAGTATTTTTTTTCTGATTTCTGCCAGTTTTGAGACCATAAACCACTTTAATCATGATGTTTATACATCATTAGTCTCTTGGTTTAGTTGTTTGCAGTCTTCTATCAGGCAATATGGCAAATCTTGGCAATCTTGAAAATCCAAGTAAAAGCTTTATAATAATCAATGTGTTTTACCATCTGTTTATTTTGCTGTTTGTGTATTATAAATGCAGCTATACTACTGTTCTTTGGACCTCTAGCTTTCTATTTCATGTCATTCAATATCAACTATGATGGACAAAAAGGAAAATAATTGGCATATTTGTTCCATTTTCCTTTCTCAGTTTATTCATTCTGTCTTGGATAATCTTTACTTAATATTTAAAGCCCTTACAGGATTCACCTGATTATGATTCATATTTTTTTCTTTCAATTAACAAGGCTATGATTAAAAATGTCATGCTTTGGACTTTGGCACAGAATTTGAAAGTCTTTGTTTCTATACTTGATCTTTCTGCAAATGATCTTAGTAACCTTGAACAAGAAAGTTTTATTCTGTTTCTAACCTTCTGGGAAATACAAATGCCATGTAACTGGTAATTAGTGTCTGCTTCATAGCTTTTCTATCTATAATGCTTCTCAGAATAAAGCCTGTAGAGATATGAATAGTCTTAAGTAACTTGTAATCCTGCTACATTCTTAGTTTTATTGTATTTTGTGCAATACAGATAGGTCTTTATATTATCCTAACTATATGCTGGTTTCTCATCTATTTTTTTCCCTGCTGCTTTCCAAAATCAATTTGAAGTGTGGTGTTAATTTTAAGAGGCTGGCAGGGGCTGTTGTGAGTTTATCTCACTTTGATCAGACTCCAGAGCAGACCATTTTGTACTTACACAAAAGGTGCCATTGCCTGTGCTTAAATTTTTAAAAAAGATTTGCTATCCTAAGATTAACTAAAGAAGGAAAGGGGAAATGTGATTTTAAAACATGATTGTCCCACAAGTTCTAGAACATGAGTCAAACTCATATCTACAGAGATCAACGAGGTTTCAGTTATCCAGATATGTAATAATTTTGAGTAGTGGGACTATGACAAATTCAATCACAAATACCATGTAAATGTGGCAGACACTTCTCAGTCTAAGCTGATTGTTGCCATGAGTCTCAATATTATATCTTATTTTTTTCCAAGGGAGCTGGAAATGCAATTTTAAAATTTAAAATAATAATCTTTTTAATTTTAAGGTTAATCAAGATTAATTTTAAGATTAATTCTACACATATTTGGGTCAAACCAAACACGCCTGTGCATGAGCCAGATTCAGGACATAAGCTAATCTACTTTCAGAATATCTTGTTAAACTTGAAACACATTTTCCTCTTTGAAGTATGAGTGTAATTGAGGCCTGTACTGTCACGGAGATTGCTAGGATAGAACTACATAGGAATGAGGACTGATTTCTCTATCTTACCATATCTTTGTATTTGGAAGAATTTCATAAAGAATAAAAAGAGCCTGAATTTAACAATAATGGATTTTTAACTTAAACAAACATCTAAATGAAACTACATGCTCCTGATGAAATACAATTGGTCCATACTATACAAGGATAGAAATGAAAAGATTTTCTCCCCACTGAGCCTCTAGTCCTACTCCTCAGAAATATCCATTATCAAGTCTCTTACAGTTCCTTTCAGAGATTTTATTTTTACAAATATATTCCTACAATGCATCTTGCTCTGCAACTTGCTCTTTTCACTCTTAATAACAATATTTATTGGTCATAATCCAAATCATAAAATATACATTTACTTTCACTCATTTTAATGGTATTCCATTGTATGACTGTACCATAAATTCGCTAAATCAATCTTCTATTGATTGACATTAACTTTTGTTAGTTTCTTTTTTTTCTTAACGACTACTAATATAGTAGTGCTATGATGAAAATCATTTTATGTATATGTCAGCAGACTTTTGCCTGTATATATATAGGATGAATTCCTTACAGAGGGAAAGTACACATTTTTTAAAAAGATGCTTGTTGCCAGACTGTGATCCAAAATAGGTTACATCAATTTACATTCCCAGCAGCAGCAGATGAATGGTATGTTTTCACACTGTCGCCAATACTTGAGAGTAATCTATTAGCCATAAGTATTCGGCATGCCAGGGGCATCAATCATTATGTCTTACATAGGGAATGAAGAGAATTGTCTAATCCAGTGACTTGTTCAAATGAGATCAGTTAAAGTAACTTTAGCTATTTTAATCCTCCTTATGGCTTTGTGTCATGTGTTGAAAGTTTTTCCCCACTCATATTATTTAAGAATACAAACCGTGTTTTCTAAAATAGATTTTTAAACAACTATTTTTAAACATCTGTAATGAAATAAATTTTAACTGAACTCTGAATCAAGTAGAATATTCTTAGATAATCTCAATGGAAGAAGTCACACATGCAAAGCTTCAGAGAGCTGTGTATGTCTTAATTCAATGCCTTTTGAATAAAACTAAAAGTCAAATGGGAAATTATAGGAATATCTTCTTTAAAAGACAAAGGATATATATATATATATATATATATATATATATATATATATATATATATATATATTTATATATAATTGTCATATGAAGATCCTTTAACAACACTCTAATAAAATAGGCAAAGGACATGAAAGGATAATTTCCAAAAGAAGAAATACAGCTGACAAGAAACATAAGAAAATATACTCATTCAAGTTAATAATTATAGCAACTCAAATTTACCATGATTTACTTATACAATTCTTAAAGGTGTAAATAATTGCTATTGTTCAGTGCTCCTGAAGATGTAGTGAGATGATATCATAAATTGGTACTGCATGCTGTAAAGCTTCAAGCCTTTTCAGTACCCAGATTTAACCTGAATTTCCCTAGGCTCCAAAAGCCAACTGGAATAAGCAAAGTCTAACATCATGACTCAAATTTTCTTGCCTTTAGGTTCTTACTTATTCAGATTCTTACTCCAGTTCACCACATAATCTGCCCGTGCTCCACAAGCATTTCTGAGAGTTCCCAGGCAGTGTTTCTTATGTGTTCAAAAATGAGAACTTATCCCATATACACTCCTCTTCTATCAGATTTCCACTGGAAATCCACCATATCCAACTAACATTCAATGTATAAGGTAAACAACCACCATCTTCAAAGAATGCTCTGCTTTGGAGAGTGCTGCATTCACATTAAGGAAACAGACTCCAGAACCCAGCAAGAAAAACAATAATTTAGAAAACTATTAAAAAATCATCCCACACTATGGATCCTCTCCTCCTATCATTATACCTCCTTATGATAAGGAGATAAAGTTGAAAAGGGATTTCTACAAAGAAGGTGAAGTGTATGTTATATGATACATACTTTGACCCTGAGAGTTAAGGACAATTTTCCAAGAAGTACAATTGACCATCCTAGTTTGGTTTTATACACACATATCTAACTATAATGTTTAAACTGGTTTAATTTCGCTGTTGCTAACAATAGACTCTGAAATAACCATGTTTAGGAAAAAAAATCATGTTTAGGTCAAAATTAACAGCCCACATCACCTTCTTACAGGGACATCAGAGGAAGGGTTTACTCTTTAATCTAATTTCACCAAAAACTGTCAAGACTCATACTGCAGGAGGCAGTGAGGAGAACAAAATTGGAATTTAATATATGCAAATAACTACAGTAAATTGTCAGATACAGTAAAAAACCTTTAGAGATTAAATTCATGAGTTTCTAAGGTTTTCTGTTTGATTAGTTAGTTGGCTGAGTTTTTTTAACTAATAACTCATCTTTCTTGATATAACATAGCAGATAATGATGTTAGTATCTCCATCAGTGAAACCAAACTTAAATATATACTTAAGAAATGTCCTTGGGCTTCCCTGGTGGCGCAGTGGTTGAGAGTCTGCCTGCCGATGCAGGGGCTACGGGTTCGTGCCCTGGTATGGGAGGAACCCACATGCCGTGGGGCAGCTGATCCCGTGATACATGGCCACTGAACCTGCACGTCCGGAGCCTGTGCTCCACAACGGGAGAGGCCACAACAGTGAGAGGCCCACATACCACAAAAAAAAAAAAAAAAGAAATGTCCTTGGCTCTGAAACTGATTGATCCAATGATCATCAGGTCTGAGAAAAGTAACTCTAATTTTGAGTGATTTTTACCCCTTACCATATCTCCTTACAACTAATATATTTTTGCCAAACATGTTTGAAACTAGATTTAAAATTAAAATATAAGAATTTTAGCACTATAAAAGTATTTAAATTATTATATTCTTAAGCATTTCTTATCCATTCTAGACCAGATTGAACTATCCTTGAAGAAAAATATGCAAAGAAAAGAAACCTTAAGAAGTAATTCTTTCTGAAAAAAATGCAAACTACATTAGAAGATTATCTAGAATTCAATAGTTCTGGTATTTTCCTATGATTAGATATGATGCTTTAAAAGCAATAATTAGAGTACAAATGATTTTTCATTGTCTCTCTAGTGCAAATTGCCAGAATTATTAACAAGAACCAAAAATACCATGTACTTAACAGTGCAAAACTGTTGAAAAACAAATGATTTATATAAAGTTATACAGCTCAAGAGGTAAGATAATGCATATTTTATTATTGTTGTAAAAATAACAACTGAAATCCAACCAATTACAGTACTAATGGATGGAAAAGCACAATGTGTAATTTGACCAAAGAAAGCCCTACTTGTCCTGCTCCATACTTAGCAACAGTAAGATGATAGAGATATTTGCACATCACCAAAAGGAACTGATCAAAATAAACTATATTACAAAGCTACAGTAATCAAGACAGTATGGTACTGGCACAAAAACAGAAAGATAAATCAATGGAAAAGGATAGAAAGCCCAGAGATAAACCCACGCACATTTGCTCACCTAATCTTTGATAAAGGAGGCAGGAATGTACAGTGGAGAAAGGAGAGCCTCTTCAATAATTGGTGCCGGGAAAACTGGACAGTTGCATGTAAAAGTCTGAGATTAGAACACTCCCTAACACCATACACAAAAATAAGCTCAAAATGGATTAAAGACCTAAATGTAAGGCCAGAAACTATCAAACTCTTAGAGGAAAACATAGGCAGAACACTCTATGACATAAATCACAGCAAGATCCTTTTTGATGGACCTCCTAGAGAAATGGGAATAAAAACAAAAATAAACAAATGGGACCTAATGAAACTTCAAAGCTTTTGCACAACAAAGGAAACCATAAACAAGACCAAAAGACAGCCCTCAGAATGGGAGAAAATATTTGCAAATGAAGCAACTGACAAAGGATTACTCTCCAAAATTTACAAGCAGCTCATGCAGCTCAATAACAAAAAGCAAACAACCCAATCCAAAAATGGGCAGAAGACCTAAATAGACATTTCTCCAAAGAAGATATACAGACTGCTAACAAACACATGAAAGAATGCTCAACATCATTAATCATTAGAGAAATGCAAATCAAAACTACAATGAGATATCCTCTCACACCAGTCAGAATGGCCATCATCAAAAAATCTAGAAACAATAAATGCTGGAGAGGGTGTGGAAAAAAGGGAACACTCTTGCACTGCTGGTGGGAATGTGAATTGGTACAGTCACTATGGAGAACAGTATGGAGGTTCCTTAAAAAACTACAAACAGAACTACCATATGACCCAGCAATCCCACTACTGGGCATATACCCTGAGAAAACCATAATTCAAAAAGAGTCATGTAGCAAAATGTTCATTTCAGCTCTATTCACAATAGCCCAGAGATGGAAACAACCTAAGTGTCCATCATCGGATGAATGGATAAAGAAGATGTGGCACATATATACAGTGGAATATTACTCAGCCATAAAAAGAAAATTGAGGTATTTGTAATGAGGTGGATAGACCTAGAGTCTGTCATACAGAGTGAAGTAAGTCAGAAAGAGAAAGACAAATACTGTATGCTAACACATATATATATATGGAATTTATGAAAAAAAATGTCATGAAGAACATAGGGGTAAAACAGGAATAAAGACACAGACCTACTAGAGAATGGACTTGAGGATATGGGGCGGGGGAAGGGTAAGCTGTGACAAAGCAAGAGAGAGGCATGGACATATATACACTACCAAACGTAAGGTAGATAGCTAGTGGGAAGCAGCCACATAGCACAGAGAGATCAGCTCGGTGCTTAGTGGCCGCCTGGAGGGGTGGGATAGGGAGGGTGGGATAGAGGGAGACGTAAGGGGAAAGGGATATGGGAACTGATGTATATGTATAACTGATTCACTTTGTTATAAAGCAGAAACTATTACACCGTTGTGAAGCAATTACACTCCAATAAAGTTGTAAAAAAATATTTTTAAAAAGTAAAGGTCTAAATATTTGGTGGAAGGCAAAATTCAGTGGCATGCTTTTTCCACAAATGAAGTATACAAACCAGAAGGGCGATATCTAATCTAAGTTTGAGACTTTATTTTCCCCTGACTTTCTGATACCTGTGTTTAAAATAGGGGATCAGGACTTCTCTGGCGATCCAGTGGTTAAGACTCTCAGCTTCCACTGCAGGGGGTGTGGGTTCGAGCCCTGGTTGGGGAACTAAGATCCCCTAATGCAGTAGGGTGCAGCCAAAAATAAAAATAAAAAATAAAATAAAATAAAGGACTAGATAAAATAGGGGATCTATCTCTTACCATTCTGCTGGGTTATCAGATATATCTAATAGAACCTAGATAGGCTTGGTTCTATTATTAAAATAGTTATTTTTGATTTATATGCATCCTTTATACCAATATAATTTTACACTACTTCTGCTTTCCTATCTACTACATAAGCTAATGAATAAAGAGTGCACATCAATCATACAAAATCGCTCCTTTATTCCTGTCTTGATATTTTTACTAGATATCTTCTAAATCAAAATGGTAACATAAAGCCTCTCTATATAGCCTACAAAATAGGGGGAAAAAAACAGATCCACATTAGTGCCCCTTAGTTAATACCTCTGCCAGAGGGATGATGTTGCACAGTAAATTGACATAATCATGCTGCAAAATTAAAGACTTAACTTTTGTCAGGACCTTCATATGGAAATAACTTCCCATCAAAGTAAGTTAGCAAAGGAGCATTTCTATGTCTAAAACATAAGTCAGAAAACACAGCCAACAAATAGAATGCCAGCAAGAAAGGCAAGAGGATAAATAAAGCTGGGGGACAACAAATAACAAATCCATGTAAGGTCTGCATTTTACATATTTAAGGGTATCACCTCTGTCTTTAAGAGACTTTTTCCCTCTCTGATACAACAAATATTCACTGAATGGATAAGGCACTTGGGATACAGATGAGTGAGCTATGATGCATGCCTCAAGCAGTTTACAGTCAAATGAGAGAAGATGATCAAAATTACATTGTTTCAAAGAAAATAAGGGCTAAGATAGATATATGTATATGGTCCTTAGGAGCACAAGAAAAGGACATTTCTCCCTGACTTGGCAGTCTAGGGAAAGCTTTCTGGAGTAGGTGATACCTTAGATGAATCTTGAAAGCTGAGTAAGTGTTATCCAGAAACTAACTGAAAGATAGAAAGCACATTTACAGGGACAGAAAGCAGTATGAGCAAAACAAAGGAAGTGAGAAACAGCATAACATTTTTGAGAACTATAAGCAGTTTGAAATTAGATCATCAAAATAAGACAGGGAAGAGTGAGAGATAAGATTGGAGAAACATAGAAACAGACTTTGAACAACCTGGAGTAGCAAACAAAGAATGTGAAGTTATATTTAGTAAACAATAAACAACCCCAGAATTATAACATAGAGTAGTATGATTAGTTTTGTATTTACCTATATTCATATGAATGATGTGTTATGATGCATGGATTGGATAGGAAGAAGGAAAAGTAGTTAGTACGTTATTATAATAGTCCATAAGAGAAACAACTGAATTATGCTAATGGAAGTAAGGGTGAAGAGGATGAGAGGAATCTGAAATACGCTGAGTAGAAAACTCAACGAGACTGGTTATTAATTGGGTGTCAAGGAGAAGACTAGAATGAACCCAGGGTTTCTTGTGTCAGTAATTATGTGGATAGGGATGTTATTTACAGTGGTCTAGAATGCAGAAGCAGGAATATTTTTAAGTAGTGATGTGAGACTTTCAGTTTTGGATATTTGGAATTTGAGGAACCCATAACATATATCAAAGTACATATCACCAGTAGGCAATTGGTTTTATATATTTGAGCTCAAGAAGGAGATTAATGCTGGAGATATAGATTTTAGGGGTTGTCCATTCAAATTATCTTTAAAATTATGGCAGTAAATAAGAATGAGAGAGAAAAGCATTGTTATGTGTGAAGCCCTGGGCAGGTCCCATGGTTAAGAGGAGAGAAACCCATGAAGGTGAACAAGATGAAACAACTAGAAAAGTATAAGAAACAGGGAAATGGAAAGCTAATGAGAGTAGAGGAGGAGAATATAAAATGCAAGAGAAGTCTAGCAAGACAATGGAAAATGTCCACTTAGGCAACAAGGCAGTCACTTGAAACCTTTTCAAGAGCAGTTCTCGATAGCATTGTTGTTGAAGTGGAAGTTAGATTGTTGTGGATTGAGAAGTGATGCAAAGTGAGGATTAAAAGAGTGTGTGAAAACTACTTTTTGAAAAGTCTAAAAAGAGAAGGAGCAATAGGACAATTGCTAGGGGAACACACAGCATCACAAGAGGGTTATTTGTAAAAATATTTTTGAGCTAAGATTCATATAACATGAAATTCACCAATTTAAATGAGCAATCCATGGGCTTCCCTGGTGGCACAGTGGTTGAGAATCTGCCTTCCAATGCAGGGGAAACGGGTTCGAGCTCTGGTCTGGGAAGATCCCACATGCCGTGGAGCAACTAGGCCCGTGTGCCACAACTACTGAGCCTGCGTGTCTGCAGCCTGTGCTCCGCAACAAGAGAGGCCGCGATAGTGAGAGGCCCGTGCACCGCGATAAAGAGTGGCCCCTGCTTGCCACAACTAAAGAAAGCCCTCACACAAAAACGAAGACCTAACACAGCAAAATAAATAAATAAATTGCTAAACTCCTACCCCCAACATCTTCTTTAAAAAAAAAAAGAGCAATCCAGTGACATTTAATACAATTACAATGTTGTGCAACATCACCTGTATATAGTTCCAAAACATTTCCATCATTCCAAAGTAAAAACCCTTAACCATTAAGCAGTTTTACCCCCATTCCTCTATACCATAGCCCTTGGCAACCACCAGTCTGTATTCTCTCACTATTGCTTTATCTATTTTTTATATTTAATATAAATGGAATCATACAATATGTAACATTTTGTGCTTGATTTCTTTTACTTAACAATATTTTTGAGGTTCATCTACATTGTAACATGTAACTACTTCATTGTCATGGCTAAACAATATTCCATTGTAGGTATATACTACAATTTCTTTACCCATTCATCCATTAATGGACATTTAGGCCATGTCCACCTTTTGTCTATTGTGAATAGGGCTGCCATGTACATGCATGGCATGTATTTGTTTAAGTACTTATTTTTATTCTTTAGGGTATGTACCTAGGAATAGAATTTCAGGGTTATATGGTAATTCTATGCTTGATTTTCTTAGGAACTGCCAAACTGTTTCCCAAAGTGGAAAGGAATAAATAAAATTATTTCTGTTTGCAAATGAAGATCTTTTATATAGAAAATCATAATAATGCCACAAAAAACCTGTTAGAACTAATAAACAAATACAATAAATTTTCAGGGTACAATATCAACATACAAAATCCATTGCATCTCAATACACCAACATGGAGCCATCCAAAAAAGAAATTTAAAAAATTGCATTTACAATAACATCAAAAATAATACATAGGAATAAACTTAACAAAGAAGGTGAAAATTTGCATACTGAAAACTACAAAATATTGATGAAAGAAATTAAAGAAGACACAATTAAATGGAAATGCAACCCATGTTCATGGATTGGAAGTCTTAATATTGTTAATATGTCTGGATTAATAACCATGTATTTGATATGAGGTTAATATCCAAAATACATAAGGAACTCATATAACTCAATAGAAGAAATGCAAATAACCCAATTTTTTAAATGGGCAAAGGACATAAATAGTTATTTCTCCAAAAAAGACGTACCAAATTGCCAACACATATGTGAAAAGGTGCTCAACATCACTAATCATCAAGGAAATGAAAAGTAGAGGGCAACAAGATGTCACCTCACACTTGTTAGGATAGTGATTATCCAAAATAATAATAATAAAAAGAAGAAGAAGAAAATTATTTTCAAAGATATGGAGAAAATGAATCCCTTGTAAACTGTTGGTAAGAACGTAATTTGGTGCAGTCACTATGAAAAATAGTATGGAAGTTCCTCCAAAAATTAAAAATAGAAGTACTATATGACTCAAGAATCCCACTCCCAGGTATATATCCAAAAGAATTGGAATCAGTATCTCCAAGAATATCTGCATTCCTATGTTCATTGCAGAATTATTTACAATAGCCAAGAGGTAGAAACAAACTAAACGTTCATCAGCAGATGAATGGCTAAAGAAAGTGTGACATATACATACAATGGAATATTATTCAGCCCTCAGAAAAGGAAATCCTGCCTGTTGTGACAACATGGATGAACATGGAGGACATTATGCTAAGTGAAATAAGCCAGATGCAAGAGCAAAAAAGCTACATTATATCACTTATATGAAGAGTCTAAAATCATAGAGAAGGAGAGTAAAATGGAGGTTGCCAGGAGCTGGACGAGGCAGAAATGGTGAGGTATTGATATTAGTCAAAGGATACAGAGTTTCAGTTTATATGAGATGAAGAAGAGCTTGAGATCTGCTATACAACATAGTCCTATAGTTAACAGTTCTGTATAGTATATTTAAAAGTTTGCTAATTGGGTATATTTCATTTAAGTGGTCCTATAATAACAATAGCAATAATAATAAATCATTTAACTAGGCTGAATATGAATCTGACCTAGCCTTCATTTCCTCCTTGAATTGACCTGGGATAAGATAGAGGTAAAAATTGGAGTCTTCTCAGGTATTTTCTGAGCATGTGTGCTGCCCTGGACATGTTTGTGATTTTCTAAATTCCATAGTATAGGAAAACTATTTATTTATTTATTTATTCTTAACATCTGCATTAGACTATAATTGCTTTACAATGGTGCATTAGTTTCTGCTTTATAACAAAGTGAATCCACTATACATATACATATATCCCCATATCTCCTCCTGCTGGTGTCTCCCTCCCATGGTCCCTATCCTACCCCTCTAGGTGGACACAAAGCACCAAGCTGATCCCACTGTGATATGAGGCTGCTTCACACTACCTATCTATCTTATATTTGGGAGTGTATATATGTCTATGCCCCTCTCTCACTTCATCCCAGCTTACCCCTCCCCCTCCCCACATCCTCAAGTCCATTGTATGCTTCTGTGTCTTTATTCCTGTCCTGCTCCTAGGCTCATCAGAACCATTTTTTTTTTGATTTCATATATATGTGTTGGCATATGATATTTGTTTCTGACTTACTTCACTCTGTAAGATAGACTCTAGGTCCATCCACCTAACTACAAATAACTCAATTTTGTTTCTTTTTATGGCTGAGTAATATTCCATTGTATACATGTGCCACATCTTTTTTATTCATTCATCTGTCGATACACACTTAAGTTGCTTCCATGTCCTGGTTATTGTAAATAGAGCTTCAATGATCATTGTGGACGAGGACTCTTTTTTTTTTTTTTTTTTGCGGTACGCAGGCCTGTCACTGTTGTGGTCTCTCCCATTGCAAAGCACAGGCTCCGGACGCACAGGCTCAGCGGCCATGGCTCATGGGTCCAGCCGCTCCACGGTATGTGGGATCTTCCCTGACTGGGGCATGGACCTGTGTACCCTGCATCAGCAGGCAGACTCTTAACCACTGCGCCACCAGGTAAGCCCCAGGACTCTTTTTGAATTATGGTTTTCTAGGGTATATACCCAGTAGCGGGATTGCTAGGTCGTATGGTAGTTCCATTTTTAGTTTATTAAGGAATCTCCATACTGTTCTCCATAGTACTGTATCAATTTACATTCCCACCAAGAGTGCAAGAAGGTTCCATTTTATCCAAACTCTCTCCAGCATTTATTGTTTCTACATTTTTTGATGATGGCCATTCTGACTGGTGTGAGGTGATACCTCAATGTAGTTTTGATTTACCTTTCTCTAATGATGAGTGATGTTGAGCACCCTTTCATGTGTTTGTTGGCAATTGGTCTATCTTCTTTGGAGATATGTCTATTTAGGTCTTCTGCCTATTTTTGGATTGGGTTGTTTGATTTTTGATATTGAGCTGCATGAGCTGCTTGTAAATTTTGGAGATGAATCCTTTGTCAGTTGCTTCATTTGCAAATATTTTCTCCCATTCTGAGGGTTGTCTTTTTGCCCTGTTTATGGTTTCCTTTGCTGTTCAAAAGTTTGTAAGTTTCATTAAGTCCTCTTTCTCTATTTTTGTTTTTATTTCCATTTCTCTAGGAGGTGGGTCAATAAGGATACTGCTGTGGTTTATGTCATTAAGGTCCTGCCTGTTTTCCTCTAAGAATTTTATAGTGTCTGGCCTTACATTTACATCTTTAATCCATTTTGAGTTTATTTTTGTGTATGGTGTTAAGGAGTGCTCTAATTTCATTCTTTTACACATAGCTGCCCAGTTTCCCCAGCACAACTTATTGAAGAGACTGTCTTTTCTCCATTGTATATTCTTGCCTCCTTTATCAAAGATAAAGTGACCCTCTGTGTGTGGGTTTATCTATGGGCTTTCTATCCTGTTCCATTGATATATATTTCTGTTTTTGTGCCAGTACCATACTGTCTTGATTACTGTAGCTTTGTAGTATAGTCTGAAGTCAGGGAGCCTGATTCTTCCAGCTCCATTTTTCTTTCTCAAGATTGCTTTGGCTATTCGGGGTCTTTTGTGTTTCCATACAAATTGTGATACTTTTTGTTCCAGTCTGTGAAAAATGCCATTGATAGTTTGATAGGGATTGCATTGAATCTGTAGACTGCTTTGGGTAGTATAGTCATTTTTACAATGTTGAGTCTTCCAATCCAAGAACATGGTATATCTCTCCATGTGTTTGTAGCATCGTTAATTTCTTTCATCAGTGTCACTGTTTTCTGCATACGGCTCTTTTATCTCCTTAGGTAGGTATTAGGTCTTTTGTCTCCTTAGGTAGGAATACTTAGGTATTCCTAGGTATTTTATTCTTTTTGTTGCAGTGGAAAATGGGAGTGTTTTCTTAATTTCTATTTCAGATTTTTCATAGTTAGTGTGGAGGAATGCAAGAGATTTTTGTGCATTAATTTTGTATCCTGCTACTTTACCAAATTCATTGATTAGCTCTAGTAGTTTTCTGTTAGGGTCTTTAGGATTCTCTATGTATAGTATCATGTCATCTGCAAACAGTGACAGCTTTACTTCTTTCTAATTGGGATTCCTTTTATTTATTTTTCTTCTCTCATTGCTGTGGCTAAAACTTCCAAAACTATGTTGAGTAACAGTGGTGAGAATGGGCAACCTTGTCTTATTCCTGATCTTAGTGGAAATGGTTTCAGTTTTTCACCATTTAGAAGGATGTTAGCTGTGGGTTTGTCATATATGGCCTTTAGTATGTTGAGGTATGTTCCCTCTATGCCTACTTTCTGGAGGGTTTTATTTATAAATCGGTGCTGAATTTTGTCAAAAGCTTTTTCTGTATCTATTGAGATAATAATATTGTTTTTATTCTTCAATTTGTTAATATGCTGTATCACATTGATTGATTTGCATATATTGAAGAATCCTTGCATTCCTGGGATAAACTCCACTTGATCATGGTGTGTGCTCCTTTTAATGTGCTGTTGGATTCTGTTTGCTAGGATTTTATTGAAGGTTTTTGCATCTATGTTCATCAGTAGAATTGGCCTGTAGTTTTCTTTCTTTGTAGCATCTTTGTCTGGTTTTGGTATCAGGGTGATGGTGGCCTTGTAAAATGAGTTTGGGAGTGTTCCTGCCTCTGCTATATTTTGAAAGAGTTTGAGAAGGATAGGTGTTAGCTCTTCTCCAAATATATGATAGAATTCACCTGTGAAGCCATCTGGTCCTGGGCTATTGTTTGTTGGAAGAATTTTAATCACAGTCACAATTTCAGTGCTTGTGATTGGTCTGTTTATATTTTCTATTTATTCCTGGTTCATTCTCGGAATGTTGTGCTTTTCTAAGAATTTGTGCATTTCTTCCAGGTTGTCCATTTTATTGGCACATTGTTGCTTGTAGTAATGTTTCATGATCCTTTGTATTTCTGCAGTGTCAGTTGTTACTTCTTTTTCATTTCTAATTCTGTTGCTTTGAGTCTTCTCCCTTTTTTTCCTGATGAGTCTGGTTAATAGTTTATCAATTTTATTTATCTTCTCAAATAACCAGCTTTCAGTTTTACTGATCTTTGCTATCATTTCCTTCATTTTTGTTTTCATTTATTTGTAGTCTGATCTTTATTATTTCTTTCCTTCTGCTCACTTTGGGGATTTTTTGCTCTTCTTTCTCTAATTTTTTTAGGTGTTAATGTTAAGTTTTTTATTTTAAATTTTTCTTGTTTCTTGAGGTAGGATTTTATTGCTATAATCTTCCCCCTTAGAACTGCTTTTGCTTAATCCCATAGGTTTTGGGTCATCCTTTTTTCATTGTCATTGTTTCTGGGTATTACTTATTTCCTCTTTGATTTTTTCAGTGACCTACTGGTACTGAGTAGTGTATTGTTTAGCCTCCATGTGTTTATATTTTTTAGACTTTTTCCTTAATTGATATCTAGTCTCATAGCACTGTGGATGGAAAAGATAGTTGAAATGATTTCAATTTTCTTAAATTTACCATGGCTTGATTTGTGACCCAAGATATGATCTATCCTGGAAAATGTTCCATGAGCACTTGAGAAGAGAGTGTATTCTGTTGTTTTTGGATACAATGTCCTATAAATATCAATTTAGTCCATCTATTTAATGTATAATTTAAAACTTATACTTCCTTATTTATTTTTATTTTGGATGAGCTGTCCATTGGTGAAAGTGGGGTTTTAAAGTCCCTTACTATGATTGTGTTCCTGTTGATTTCCCTTTTTTTTCTTTTTAACATTTGCCTTATGTATTAATGTGTTCTTATGTTGGGTGAATAAATAATTACAATAGTTATATCTTCTTCTTGGACTGATCCCTTGATCATTATGTAGTGTCCTTTGTCTCTTATAATAGTCTTTATTTTAAAGTCTATTTTTTTATGATATGAGAATTGCTACTCCAACTTTCTTTCGATTTCCGTTTGCATGGAATATTTTTCCATCCCCTCACTTTCAGTCAGTATGTGCTCGTGGGTCTGAAATGGGTCTCTTGTAGACAGTATATACACGGGTCTTGTTTTTGTATCCATTTAGCCAGTCTATGCCTTTTGGTTGGATCATTTAATCCATTTACATTTAAGGTAGTTATTGATATGTATGTTCGTTACCATTTTCTTAACTGTTTTGGGTTTGTTATTGTAGGTCTTTTCATTCTCTTGTGTTTCTTGCCTAGAGAAGTTTCTTTAGCCTTTTTTGTAAAGCTGGTTTGGTGGTGCTGAATTCTCTTAGCTTTTCCTTGTCTGTAATGGTTTTAATTTCTCCATCAAATCTGAATGAGATCCTTGCTGGGTAGAGTAATCTTGGTTGTAGGTTTTTCCCTTTCATCACTTTAAATATATCCTGCCTCTCCCTTCTGGCTTACAGAGTTTCTGCTGAAATGTCAGCTGTTAACCTTATGGGATTCCATTGTATGTTATTTGTTGTTTTTCCCTTGCTGCTTTTAATAATTTTGCTTTGTGTTTATTTTTTGTTAGTTTGATTAGTATGTATCTTGGAGTGTTTCTCCTTGGATTTATCCTGTATGGGACTCTCTGTGCTTCCTGGACTTGATTGACTATTTTTTTTCCCATATTAGGGAAGTTTTCAACTCTAATCTCTTCAAATATTTCTCAGTCCCTTTGTTTTTCTCTTCTTCTTCCGGGACCCCTGTAATTTGAATATTGATGTGCTTAATGTTGTCCCAGAGATCTCTGAGACTGTCTTCAATTCTTTTCATTCTTTCTTTCTTTATTTTGCTCTGCAGTAGTTATTTCCACTCTTTTATCTTCCAGTTCACATATCCGTTCTTCTGCCTCCGTTATTCTGCTATTGATTCTGTCTAGAGAATTTTTAGTTTCATTTATTGTGTTGTTCATCATTGTTTGTTTGTTCTTTAGTTCTTCTAGTACGTTGTTAAACGTTTCTTGTATTTTCTACATTCTATTTCCAAGATTTTGGATCATCTTTACTATCATTAATCTGACTCATTTTTCAGGTAGACTGCCTGTTTCCTCTTCATTTGTTTGGTCTGTTGGGTTTTCACCTTGCTCCTGCATCTCCTGAGTGTTTCTCTGCCTTCTCATTTTTCTCAACTTACTGTGTTAGTGGTCTCCTTTTTGCAGGCTGCAAGTTCATAGCTCCTGTTGTTTTTGGTGTCTGTTCCCAGTGGTTAAGGTTGCTTCAGTGGGTTGTGTAGGCTTCCTGGTGGAGGGGACTGGTGCCTGTGTTCTCATGGATGAGGCTGGATCTTGTCTTTCTGGTGAGCAGGACTGTGTCCAGTGGTGTGTTTTCAGGTGTCTGTTACCGTATTATGATTTTAGGCAGCCTCTCTTTTAATGAGTGGGGTAGTGTTCCTGTCTTGCTAGTTGTTTGGCATAGGGTGCCTGGCACTGAGCTTCCTGGTCATTGAGTAGAGCTGGGTCTTAGCATTGAGATGGAAATCTCTGGGAGACCTTTTGCCATTTGATATTACGTGTAGCTGGGAAGTCTCTGGTGTACCAATGTCATGAACTCAGCTCTCCCACCTCTGAGGCACAGGCCTGACACACGGCAGGAGCACCAAGACCCTATCGGCCACCTGCCTCAGAAGAAAAGGGAGAAAAAAAAAGAAAGAAAGAAAGAGAGAAAGAAAGAAAAAATAAAATAAAATAGTTATTCAAATAAAAATAATTAAATTTTAACAATAAAAGAAACTAAAAAGTAAAAAAAAAGAAAGAAAGAAGGAAGAGAGCAAACAAACCAAATAACAAACCCACCAGTGATAACAAGCACTAAAAACTATACTAATATATATATATATATATATATATATATATATATATATATATATATATATATATATATATATATATATATATAGAACCCTAGACAAATGGTAAAAGGAAAGCTAAATAGACAAAATCACACAAAGTCCACTGACTCAATATTGGGTTGATTCATTGTCTATTCAGGTATTCCAGAGATACAGGGTACATCAAGTTGGTTGTGGATATTTAATCCACTATTCCTGAGGCTGCTGGGAGAAATTTCTCTTTCTCTTCTTTTTTCACACAGCTCCTGGGGCTCAGCTTTGGGTTTGGCCCTGCCTCTGCATGTACTTTGCCTGAGAGCATCTGTTTTACACTCAGACCGGACAGGGTTAAAGTAGCAGCTGATTAGGGGGCTCTGGTCACTCAGGCCGTGGGGAGGGATGTGTATGGAATGTGGGGCAAGCCTGCAGTGGCAGTGGCCGGCGTAATGTTGAAACAGCCTGAGGCACACTGTGTGTTCTCCCAGGGAAGTTGTCCATGTATCATGGCACCCTAACTGTGGTGGACTGCACAGGCTCTCAGGTGGGAAGGTGTGGATAGTGATCTGTGCTTGCACACAGGCTTCTTGGTGGTGGCAGCAGCAACCTTAGTGTTTCATGTCGGTCTCTGGTGTCCCTGCTGATAGTCGCAGCTTGCGACCGTCTCTGGAGCTCGTTTAGCCGGTGCTCTGAATCCTCTCTCCTTGTGCACCCTGAAACAATGGTCTCTTGCCTCTTAGGCAGGTTCAGACTTTTTCCTGGGCTCCGTCCTGGCTAGCTAGCCCCCTTCAGGCTGTGTTCATGCAGCCAACCCCAGTGCACTCCCTGGGATCTGACCTCTAAAGCCGAAGCCTCAGCTCCCAGCCCCCACCCTTCCTGGAGGGTGAGCAGACTAGCTTCTCAGGCGCTTGAGCCGTGGTTGGCACCAATCCTCTCTGAAGGAAGCTCTCCACTTTGCCCTCTGCACCCCTGTTTCTGTGCTCTCCTCCATGGCTCTGAAGATTCACACCCCTCTCCAGGCCCTGTCTCCGCCAGTGAAGGGGCTTCCTAGTGTGTGGAAACTTTTCCTTCTTCACAGCTCCCTCCCAGAGGTCCTGTCCCTATTCTTTTGTCTCTGTTTTTTTCTTTTGCCCTACCCAAGTACGTGGGGAGTCTTTTGCCTTTTGGGAAGTCTGAGGTCTTCAGCCAGCATTCAGTAGGTGTTCTGTAGGAGTTGTTCCACGTGTAGATGTATTTCTGATGTATCTGTGGGGAGGAAGGCGATCTCCACATCTTACTCCTCCGCCATCTTGAAGGTCTCTCTGCAAACACTTTAGATTACCCTAATTTCCAAAAAAAAAACCCACTCTCTCCAGCCTTTTTTCCAGTACATTTGCAAGTTCATTGTCTCAATGGTAATCTTTGCCCCAGGTAGCCACTGGTTTTTAGTTTACCTTACAATGTTTTTGAACAATGTACTTAAATGAATATTTTGCCACTTCTCAGCCCTGAATGAGTTCAAAGTTAGGCAAAACATAGACCATGTGCCTTGTGTCAGTCCTTCAGGTATCCTCTTGACAGATTAGGACAGACAATAATTTGTGAATAACGTATGCTCTGTGCCTTTGGAACAAGGGTCCATGGTTCTGCAGCTGGGAATGTGGCTGGCTGTCTTCAGGACCATCTCTGAGCTAAGGACAGGGTGGGGCAAAAGCAAGAAAAATGCCACAAAGCTTACTTAACTTTTAGGATTACTTAACTTTTAAGTTTCCTCTTTGTTGATTCAGCATTCACTTGGTTTCTATAAACCTTTGACTATTTTCCAGAGTTCTCACAAAGTTGGTTCTGACAGTTTCTACTTTTGTGTATATGTGTGTGTGTGTGTGTGTGTGTGTGTGTGTGTGTGGAGGGACTAGAGTTTGGAGCTACCTACTCTGCCATTTTACTTATGTCACTCCCCATGAGAGGACTTACTTTGAAATGGAAGAAATCTGAGACTATTTTAAGGCTGAAAGAAAGAATCAGTGGAGACATTAATACTCAGTATAGAAAAGAAGAGGTGATAATTGATGAAGCAAGTTCCCAGAAGAGGTGAGAGCTAAAATGTGAAAATGTATAAGGCATAAACTATTGCAACTCTTTTGATTCATATGTGATCTTAGATAAACTTTTTTTTAATTTATAAAGGAATTAGATGAGGCATGAATAAGTAGAAATCATTGCTGACCATATATTATTATTAATTTTTTGAAAGAAAAGTTAAAGATTCATAGGTATGAAGAGTTCACTAAATGAGGTTTCTGAAGAGGCGAGAGTTTGAGCTAAAAAATTGAAGCAGAAATAGATTATATATAAAAGATTTAAAGTTTATTGAAATTCCATTTTCCATTGTAAGAATGGCAAAAAATAAACCCAAAATTGGTTGCATTCAGATTTTGGGAGAGTATAGAATAAAAGGTACACTCATGAACTCTTTGTGGAGTATAAATATTTAGAAGCCAATTCAGTTTCAATCCTAATTTAAAATGCATTCTCCGTTCGACTCAGCAATTATATTCTAGGAATCTCTATTCTTGCAAGTTTGCACAAGAATATGTGTATAAGGATGTTCATTCCAGCCTTTTTGTAAGACAACAATTCTAAGACTACTTAACGTCCAGAAATATAAGTAGAAAATTACCCACAAACCAGATGTGTAATTGGATCCTACATACTGTAGTTTGTATGCCTCTGTGGATGTCTTTTTGTAAGTACAAGTGTCTGAAAGGATCCATGCCAAACCTTTGATTGTCATTCACCCTGGGGGATGAAATGGGGAAGGAATGATTTCACTTCTTACTTTTTCAGTATTTACATACATTTATTTTCACAATGACCATGGATTACTTTGCAATTAAAAAAAAAACAATACTTTATGATTGCAAACACAATTCCCAATGCAGAGCACAATATCTTTATGTTACCTATCATCAGCCTCAAAGGGATATATGAATTGTCAAGCCTTCTGACAAGAAGTATAATATGGCAAGATGCCTTACCCAAGCTTACATTCTATGACTAAAAACTGGACTTAAAAAAAAAGTGCTATATAGTTTCTATTTAGTAAGAAACAAATTTATCTTTTTCTTTTCTTTTCTTTTTTCTGGTTCTTTCTTTTTTCACTCTGAAACAGAATGAAAGGATAAAGCTTATTTGGTATGTATAAAGTTTTTTTTCAAAATATATCAATAGCTCTTTTTCAAAAATAGTGGTATTTTCTTAGCACCTCAGACTAGTTTTCCAGTTTCTTAAATAAATATTCTATGTGCCTGGCATGTCATTTTCCTTCAGCTGTGCTAACACATGATCTCTGACACTGAGTTTACAGAACATGGCATCTTCTGTTTCTGGTAGTTTTCCCACACATAGTGTGGCAGTGTGTGCATTCATTAAGAAATAAAACATCTAATTCTGGAATCGTGTATATCTGTATGATTTTGCTTCCTGTATTCTGGTTCAAAACCTACCATTCTTACATTGTTCTAGAAATCATTGATTTCTGCCAGTATATAATGATTCCCTAAGTATTTTTTTTGGTAACATTTTATTGATGATGTCATCTTATACCCAAATGATCTGGTTTTCTGAAGCAGTTCTGCTGAATAGACCAGCTAAAGAGGATTACATCATTTTCTGCAGCAATGGGAGAAGTTATGTTTTTTTTAAAAACTTCTCTGACTGTTTTAGGTATGATTTGCAGATCTCTTCCCCAGCTTTTTTGTTGCCATCCGAAGTCAGTATACATTATGCATGGTACAAATCATTCCCAGTTCCCATTTCATTTGTGCAGTTTCTAGCAATGAAGGGCCAAATTGATTTCAGAGCCATTGAGAGTAGCAGCTGTAGACATTGAAATTTGCTGAAGATTTTAAGTGTGCTTTGTTCCCAAGAGCTTAAATTAGTCCGCAGTTTTGATTAAGATCTGTAATAGTTACAATATAAATGAAGCAAATTAACTTAAAAATGTGTCAATTGTTTCTCTGTCCAAAAAACTGCCCAAATAAACAGAAACCTCTTTTACTTAAACATTCTCATTTTAATGCATTTGTACATATAAATCTTACACTTACAGATAATTTCAGAAGCACATTCTATGAATAGATAAATGAGCTCTTATTCCAGAAACTATGTACAATTTATGTGCACATAGGAAATTACCACACAATACTTTATTCACTTCAGGAATCTGTACTTTGAAAATAAGAGTTCTAGCTTCAGGCAATGTCATAGATGAATGCCCTGCAAATTATTCTGCAGTAAAATTTGAAAATGTCAAAATGAGACTATGATGTTAGACATTATAAAAATAGCCATGAATTCCCTACAAATGCTACAGCACACCTATATTTCTTTGGTGTCGGCATTCCTAAGTTATAATTTATATATAAACATGGGCTTATTCTTTTTTATTTATTTATTTTATTTATTTATTTTTGGCTGCATTGGGTCTCTGCTGCTGCATGTGGACTTTGTCTAGTTGTGGCAAGCGGGGGCTACTTCTTATTTGTGGTGCATGGGCTTCTCATTGCGGTGGCTTCTCTTGTTGTGGAACACAGGCTCTAGGCACACAGGCTTCAGTAGTTGTCATGCTCGGGCTCAGTAGTTGTGGCTCATGGACTCTAGAATGCAGGCTCAGTAGTTGTGGCACATGGGCTTAGTTGCTTCACAGCATGTGGGATCTTCCTGGGCCAGGGCTCAAACCCATGTCCCCTGCATTGGCAGGCAGATTCTTAACCACTGAGCCACAATGGAAGCCCAAGCATGGACTTATTCTTGTCAGAGCTCAAGTATTATTAGATCATTCCAATCTGACTTTTGCCATGCAAATTGTTAAGGTAATATCATAACTAAAAATTACGTAAATCCACCAGAGTAAGGGTATTGCTATTAGATAACTGTAAAAATGCAGAGGCACTCAATTCAGAAGTCATTTAAAACTATACTGTCCCAGATAAAATATGCTACAAATTTTCCTTTTTTGACCAAGTTGAGCAAATAGGCATGCACATGCACTATAAAGACGACACAGTTTACAAGGGATATACTTTTAATATTTAGGAATTATATTTCTATATAAGGATTGTTGATGATAATCAGGTGTTCAGCCCTTGATCTGTCATCAGCTCCCAAGTTCCAAAATGTTACTCAGTAAAAGACAAAACTAGCAAAATCATTGAAATCCAAGGATTTGGGACAATTCAATCCAAATCCCTTGTCAGGGTATGGGGAGAACTCCCACTAACTCTTACATCAGTGGAGTTAGGCAGACAAACATATACATAGGTGGTCTAAATTAGTTCACCACTGGAGAAAACAGCACAGATAGCAAATGTATAGTCTTTTGCTTTGGCCCCTCCTGTCTTACTTGCCCATAGGTTTGTAGCAGTCATCTATTCAGACAATTCCTAAAACAGCCAGAATTGCCTCATTCTCACAAGTCCAAAGGTTACTCTCTCCCTCCATCCATTAGAAAAAACAATTCCCAATATACAACATTGATATAAGGGCCATAGAGGAAGAGCACGCTGGGGATTACAGCTTTTCTACATAACAGATACAGTAAAAGAAGAATGACATGCAGCCTAGGATATAAATTGCTCTCCTCATAGGAAACAAAAAAAACAAATAAGCAAATAAAAAATCCATACATGAAGATAAGACAGTCTTTCCCTCAGTTCAATAGGGTTGTGCCTTTTGGTAGCCTACTGCCCTGCCACTCACTAACTACGTGACACTGAGCAAGTTATTTAACCCTTCTGAGCCTCAGTTTCATCTTTAAATTGAATATAAGATGACTCTCAGTCTTATGTGAACAATGAGAAATATATATTAAAGTGCCTAACATAGAAGTTGGCTCATATTAAGTGCCCAATAAATATTATTTTCCCTTCTTCTGACATATATTAACCATATTTGCAGCATTGTTGTATACATAGTATATGTTAGACTTACATTCCTAGAACTGTGATCCAATAATCTCACTTCCAGGAATCTAGTTTAAGGCAATAAGCAGATTTTAGAAACGTTTAACTCGTATAGATGCTTCCTGCAACGTTATTCAGAATAGTAAAATGTAAACATTCTAAATGTTCAAAAATAGACAAGTATGATGAAATATAACAAGGCCACTAAAAATATGATTGTGAGAAGTTTTCAGTAGCATGAGAAAATGTTACATTTATAATGTTGTTTGAAAAGTAAGATAAATATTTTATACAAGTAAAAATGCATACAAATAGCAGGAAATAGTGAAATGTTAATATTTGCTTTGAGTGGTAGGAAGTAGGGTGATTGTATTTAGATAAAATAATTTCCTGTGATGTAAAAATTTTATACAATAAATATGTATATATTTAACTTTTGTAATTAAAATACTAGTAAAATAAATACAGGAGAGTAGAAATTAATTGTCTCAGATAGTATGACTTTACCTGTGTGTTACTCTAAAAACCTGTATTCGTCTGCTAAGGCTGCCATAAGAAAGTACTACAGACTGGGTGGCTTAAACAAAAATTTAAGTTTCTCCCAATCCTGGAGGCTATAAGTCCAAGATCAAGGTGTTAGGAGGGTTGATTTCTTCTGAGGCCTCTCACTTTTGTTTGTATATGGCTGCCTCTCCCTATGTCTTCACATGGTCTTCCCTCTGTACGTGTATATGTCTGTGTCTTAATTTCTTCTTATAAGGACACTATTCATATTGGATTAGGGCCAGCCCTAATGATATCATTTTAACTTCACTACTTCTTTAAAGACTCTACAGGGACTTCCCTGGCAGTCCAGTGGTTAAAACTTCATCTTCCAATGCAGGGGGTGCAGGTTCGATCCCTGGTCAGGGAGCTAATATCCCACATGCCTTGTGGCCAAAAAAACAAAATATAAAACAAAAGCAATATTGTAACAAATTCAATAAAGACTTTAAAATTGGTCCACATCTAAAAAAAAATCTTAAAAAAAATAAAGATTCTACATATCTCCAAATACAGTCACATTCTGAGGTACTGGGAGTTAGGACTTCAACATAACAAATTTGGAGGAACACAGTTCAGCCCATTACAACACCCCTTACTAAATTATTTTTAACCACTCACCTGGACTAACTTCCTATTTCATAAAGAAGTCAATTACTATAAGCAAAGTACAGATAACATAATTTACTGGAGTCAAATGATTTGCTTTTATATCTCAACTCTGCCACTTGGTAACTATGTAACCTTGGTCAAGATAGTCAAGTACTCTGAACCTCAAGTTTCCTGACCTGAAAAATGGGGATGATAACATCTGTCTCACAGGTTTCTTGTGAGTATCGAAAGAAATACTGTATATAAGCAAATATCAAAGTGTCTAATAAAGGTAAATATTAAACAAAGTTGACTTCCTTATCCTTTTCTCCCTTTAGTGAGAAATGCTTAAATATCATCATCTATACTGTAGAACTTTTTCAAATTCATCCTTTTTTCCTGACCTTTTTCTCTGAAACAAAACCCTCCACCTGTGTTCTCAGTTCCACTAATTCCAGCCCCTTTTCGTAGTTGTCTCCATGAAAGTAAACTTGAATTCATATCTCAGGTCTTTCATTCACTAGCTTTGTGATGTTGGGACAGTCAGTTAACCTCTCTGAGCTCATTTTTAGTATGTAGAATGAAGATTATAATACCTACCTCATAGGCTTGTTGTGCCTGGAACTGTTACCCAGCATCTGTAAATATTTTGCTGAATTAACACTGATAATAATAACTACTAACATTTATTGAGCATTTATTATATACCAGACAGTGTATTAAATATTTTACATATTTTATTTGATGGAATTTTACAAGAACTGTATCAAGTGACTTAATACATTCTCCTTATTTTGTGTAACTTAGAACAACATGGCCTTTTTAATCTTGTAACCAAAGAATTTTTATTAGCAAAATAGTAAAAAGTTTTAATATTAATATAGTTTGTGATAAAATGTCCACCAAATAAAGTATAATTGTTCTTGATACATATTTCATTCCAATATTTAATACAATGCCATAGAAATATTTTCTTGTAAGAGTAAAGAACACCATTATTTACATATACATATCTCTGATGTCCTCACTTCTAACAAAAGAACAAGAGGCAGCCTGAGTGATGGGAGATCAGCACCAAAAGATTGGAAAGTCAGAAAAAGTGCTGAAGAAATGAACCATTCTTTGTTTACCCAAAAATTAGTTATATTCAGATACACAAACACACACACACACACAAGCAAAAGATGTTCTTTCATTGTTGTTAGACATTTTTTTTTTCTGTATTTTTTACAGCTTCTATTTTTCCTCCATTAAAATAGTCTGCTGAGGTGCATTCTCAATAATGAATATTTATTATGAAGATAGTAGACTAAATTGAATTTATAAATTAATCTCTCATTCTAAGTAAGAAGAGGTATAACCCACATATTGTGTAATTGTTATCAAGAAAATAGCACCTGCCATTTTGGATATTATGTGCCACCCAAATGACATTTTGTTGCGAAGGAAATGACTCATTCTCATCTCTTTCTGCACAGTGTAAATGTTCAAAGACTAAGACTGACCACAGGAACGTCTTAAGGAAAACTAAGTTGCCTTTTCTGATCATCTTCTGTCTTCACTTTGAGCCCATAGTAATATCCTAATAACACAATTCTTCAGCAGTGACTAATTTCTTTTACTTCCTAAACATCTTTTATATATGCTCTTCTTCCTTCACATCATCCTCCATGCTTCAACCACAAAGATATTTCTAAAATTCTGACCTGACCATGTGCCAACCTTTATTTATTTATTTATTCATTCATTCATTCATTCATTTATTTATTTTTTTACATATTTATTGGAGTATAATTGCTTAACAATGGTGTGTCAGTTTCTGCTTTATAACAAAATGAATCAGTTATACATATACATATGTTCCCATATCCCCTCCCTCTTATGTCTCCCTCCCACCCTCCCTATCCCACCCCTCCAGGTAGTCACAAAGCACTGAGCTGATCTCCCTGTGCTATGTGGCTGCTTCCCACTAGCTATCTACCTTACGTTTGGTAGTGTATATATGTCCATGCCTCTCTTTCGCTTTGTCACAACTTACCCTTCCCCCTCCCCATATTGTCAAGTCCATTCTCAAGTAGGTCTGTGTCTTTATTCTTGTCTTACCCCCAGGTTCTTCATGACATATTTTTTCTTCTTAAATTCCATATATATGTGTTAGCATATGGTATTTGTCTTTCTCTTTCTGACTTACTTCACTCTGTATGACAGACTCTAGGTCTATCCACCTCATTACAAATAGCTCAATTTCATTTCTTTTCATGGCTGAGTAATATTCCATTGTATATATGTACCACATCTTCTTTATCCATTCATCTGATGGTGGACACTTAGGTTGTTTCCATCTCTGGGCTTTAATCATTAGAGAAATGCAAATCAAAACTACAGTGAGGTATCACCTCACACCAGTCAGAATGACCATCATCAAAATATCTAGAAACAATAAATGCTGGAGAGGGTGTGGAGAAAAGGCAACCCTCTTGCACTGTTGGTAGGAATGTAAATTGATACAGCCACTATGGAGAACAGTATGGAGGTTCCTTAAAAGACTACAAATAGAACTACCATATGACCCAGCAATCCCACTACTGGGCATATACCCTGAGAAAACCATAATTCAAAATGAGTCATGTACCACAATGTTCATTGCAACTTTATTTACAATAGCCAGGACATGGAAGCAACCTAAGTGTCCATTGACAGATGAATGGATAAAGAAGATGTGGCACATATATACAATGGAGTATTATTCAGCCATAAAATGAAATGAAATTGCGTTATTTCTAGTGAGGTGGATGGACATAGAGACTGTCATACAGAGTGAAGTAAGTCAGGAAGAGAAAAACAAGTAATGTATGCTAACACATATATATGCAATCTAAAATTTAAAAAATGTTTTTGATGAACCTAGGGGCAGGACAGGAATAAAGACACAGAGGCCGACAATGGACTTGAGGACACGGTGAGGGGGAAGGGTAAGCTGGGATGAAGTGAGAGAGGGGCATAGACATACATACACTACCTAATGTAGGAAAGATAGCTAGTGGGTAGCAGCTGCATAGCAGAAGGAGATGAGCTTTGTGTTTTGTGACCACCTAGAGGGGTGGGAGAGGGAGGGTGGGAGGGAGACGCAAGAGGAGATATGGGGATGTATGTATATGTATAGCTGATTCACTTTGTTATACAGCAGAAGCTAACACACCATTGTAAAGCAGTTTTACTCCAATAAAGATGTTAAAAAAATAAAAATAGTATATATTATTATCTCAACCTCCCCTCACAAGCACTTAAAAAAACCCAGTTATAGAGTAGGTGCTGAGTACATGTTTGAATCAAGGAATAACTGTTTCATGCTGCCTGTCCATGTCCTCACAATTTAATGTTTTAGATCTCCTTCTCCATGGTGTTCTAGAGCCAGTTCATCCCAGTTTACAAGAGCTTGAATGTGCACCTCTTCTCAATTCTGTGTTCATTATTGTCTCATCATTAGCTCAATATCAACAATGGTGGGAGTATTTACACAATGCACATTATCAAATGCTACAAATCAGGGCTTCCCCCTTCCCCTCCTATATCAGGTTATTAGCACACCACTGGCCCACCCTACTTATATACAGCAATATGAGAATAGATGGGGAAGACAGTAGATGCAAGGTATCAATATAATGGACAATACAGTGCCTATATCACTCTCTAGTCTTAAATCTACCACTTGTCAGTCAGGTATCAAGATAGATAACAAATAAACTGGGATAAAAATTTATATCTTGTGTCCTTGATGGGACTATTGTGAGAATCAAATGTAATGGTGTATTGGAAAATTTTTGATGAACCTTAGCATGCTAATTTAAATTATTAATATGACGATGAGGCTATGACTGCTTATATGGTCTTTGATTCATTTTACTACCAGATTAATTGTCTGCTAAATTGATTTCTGCCTCACTAGGAGACAGGTTGGTAAAATTGGTAATGACTAATGAACTTTGACAATAATTATTGGCATCATAAAAATAAACTATACTCAAGCCACATCAATGTACTTTTTTAATCATAGTGACCAACAGAAATCTCAGAAGCTCTACCCCTTTACAGCTACTGGTTAAGAGAAATCATTCTTCTATCATGATATGTCTAATACCCCCTCAGAATAGTAGTTCTGAAAAGGGAAGTGGAAAGGTAATTATTTTTTGGAAGAAAGCCTCAGTCCTCCCTCATATTGTGATTTTCTTTCTTTTTTAAAATTAATTTATTTATTTTTGGCGTGTTGGGTCTTCGTTTCTGTGCAAGGGCTTTCTCTAGTTGTGGCAAACGGGGGCCACTCTTCATCGCGGTGCGTGGGCCTCTCACTGTTGCGGCCTCTCTTGTTGCAGAGCCCAGGCTCCAGGCGCACAGGCTCAGTAGTTGTGGCTCATGGGCCCAGTTGCTCGCGGCATGTGAGATCTTCCCAGACCAGGGCTCGAACCCGTGTCCCCTGCATTGGCAGGCAGACTCTCAACCACTGCACCACCAGGAAAGCCCCTCATATTGTGATTTTCTAGCCACATTTTTTGCAGGGTTTGTCAGATTATAAAAGAATTGTAGAATTATTGGATTGATGACTTTTAATTCCATTTGTCTTTGTTGCATAAATGTAGTCCCTACTTTCTCATAGTTTCTCATTTAAAACAGGCACCAGTGATTTAGTACAGCCATACAAACACTGGACCAGGTCATAAAAGGTGGGAATGTAGTTGATGTGTTAGTATAAAGAGAAACAAGATAAGCGACAGAACCAACAACAGCAAAAAGACTTTCTCATCTAGGTTTTGCATTACCTGGGAGTCTGACTTCTGGTTCAATTCCCAGTTCTGTTACTGGCACAATACCCTGCCTTGGGCAAATCACTTGACCTCCTTCTGTGCTTGACTCTCTGTGAAGAGAATGAAGCAAAGACACAGCTAAATATTTATGCAACACTTAGGACTCCTGGAAGCAGAATGCCACAGTGTATTGGTGGTAGAGATAAGAAAACATACTTTTAACATTTTACCTGCAATTTTGTAGATTCTCAGTGTCCACATGAGAGCATCGTATTTGAAGTTTTATACACAATTAAACGTCTTACCCTTCTAATGGCAAATAGTCAAAATGATATCATGCCACTCACACTAAATCAGTTACATGCTTCTCTTCAAAGATACTTAACATTTGCCTTCTGTCAGTATCTCTTTGAGGAACATGAAAGAGTCTCATCCAATTATGGACAAAAAAGGTGTGAATCTTCTTCCAGGTTGCTGATACAGTACAAATGTGCCTACTCATCCCAGGTTGATCTAACCTGACTGATGCTGGGTTTTACAGACATAATAACACTAAGCATTTTGAAACATGCATCAGGAGCCAATAAAAAATAAGTGTCATTTATTGAGTGAATGCAATGTGCCAGTTCTTTATATAGATTATTATTCAATCCTCCCAACTACTCTGCAAAGCTGGGATTATCTCTCTTTACATGTGAAAATCCTAAGGCTCAGTGCAGTAAAGAACTTGATCAAGGCCAAATAACTAGTAAATAACAGACTGTAATTCATATTAAAATCTAACCTTATTAGATGCCAAAAGTCATGCTCCTAACCAGTATACCATACTACTTCCTTGTCTGGGTTCTGCCAAGTTGATGAAGACTCCATCTCTTGATACCTCAAAGCACTCAATTTACGTATGTGGAGGGGACTGTGATCTAACTTGGAATAGCCCATTTAACTTTTAAATAGACATGTCTCTCGAGTCCTTCTGCTAGAAGTAGCTTTGACTACAGAATTTTGGACTACACTTCTTTGATTTGTTAGGACATTATAGCAAGATGCATGGCCAAGTATTGACAATATAGAGAATTGTTAAGGAATTCTTTTATCTTTACTTAGGAGTTTTCTTCAACTGAAATTTTGTAATGAGATGGATAAAAATATAGTCACTGAAACTCCCTTCAAGGAAAAGACTGTATTTGTCCAGAAAAAAATTCGCGGACAAACTGATTGGGGGTTTAATTTGATACAGATTTTTATGTTATATAAGATGTTCACTGTAAGGACATCTAAGAGATGGAGCAAATGAAGACTGGAATTCAGTCTACACTTGGCTTGCCAAGCTCTGCATTCTGGCACAAGGCTGTCACAGCCTGGAGGAGAAGATGTCTGGCTTTGCACAAAGGCACCATCCAATTGCCAAGCCTGCAATATTGAGGTTGTATCCTCCCAGAGAGGACATGTTTTCCTAACTCACACAAGGATACTCAATATGTTAGAGAAAAATTATGTCCCCTTTGATAATCTGGCTACATTTTCATTCTTTATCCTCTACATTTTGAAGCTAATATCTCTTTCAGGCATTCTACTAAAGTTTTATAAACATTGTGTCATTTGATTTTCACAACAACCTACAATTACTTCCATTTTACTGCAACATGCTCAAAGCAACAGAATTCTTAGTGGCAGAATCTCTATTTGAACATAGCCTTGTGTGACTCCAAAAATTATGCCCTTATTTTTTTTCTTTTTTACATCTTTATTGGAGTATAATTGCTTTACAATGGTGTGTTAGTTTCTGCTTTATAACAAAGTGAATCAGTTATACATATACATATGTTCCCATATCTCCACCCTCTTGTGTCCCCCTCCCTCCCACCCTCCCTTTCCCACCCATCCAGGTGGTCCCTATTTTTAAGACTATACTACCACCCAAACATCAACATTGGCTTTTGTCCATAGAGTAAATATCTCTATTTATTGACAAAATAAAATGTGAAAATACAAAAATCTATTATCTGTTTTTTTTATATAATGTGAGATGCAGAGTAAGTTTGCTGATTTACATATTTGCTCATTTTTACTAACTCGATGGTATTTTCACTCTAGCATGAGCCAAATAAAGTCACCAAATGGAATTTTTGCATTTGTTGATATAAATTCATTTGTATCCAAACTTTCTTAAGAAAACTCTAATTGTAAACACACAGAATTGTAATAAGCCCAAATGGTTCTGGGATTCTGTGTGCCTCTAATGAATACAACATGACACTAAGTAAAAGAAATATATATATATATATATATATATATATAAATGTATATATATATATATATATAAACACAGTGCCTTAAAAACATTGTTAAAATGCAAAAGCATTTGCCTAATGTCCTCTGAATTATGTCAAAATTAAGACGCTTTCAAAATTTCTGCCATAGTAATTATCTTTGATAATTATTCCCCATCCAGAATCCCCAATAGTTTTTATCAAAGAAGTTTTCAGAAACCAAGGACAGACCAGTTGATCAAGATTCAGACAGTCTTCTAAGTGAGATAAAGTTAATTCTTGCTTTGCAAATGGAAAGTGATTAAGATCAGAGTATTAATAAAAGGCTCAAAAACAGTAAGAATCTTTGGCAAAATTCTCATGCATATTTTATGCAAAGATTTAGAAAAAAATATATTAGATGGGATCCCATGGATGAGTAATATTAGTAGATGCAATGTTATTTGGAATTATTATTAAATTGTTCAGATCACTAAGGCACTTTTCAGTAAATTACAACCACTTTGCCAGTGCAGTCTAGTATTCTGACACTGAATGCTTCTCAGAGCATTTCGTTTGTGTGGGAAAAACCACCATGAGTCTCCCACTATATTTTGGTGTTTTCAGAAAATACTCATAATCTGTCATGTGTTAACATACATGATTTTAATTTTTACATATCATGGCTTATAAATCCATCTGTAGTGGGTAGCCATCTAGTTTCACTGCTGCTTATGAGTTGAACTCAATTGGTGTATATATCTTGCTCTTTTGGTGAAACTTCATCCTAATTTTTCCCTAAATTACAATATGTAATCCCTTCTAAAAGTCTGCTTTCAAAATTTACAAAAGAAGCAGTATATAAAAATAAGATACAACATATTTAATATAATTAGAAGAAAAACACATAATCAATCCTGAGACTATAATGACTGCAATTTGTTCCCTGCCCATCCATAAAATATCTCAGTGCTAGACCTATCAAAACTTTGAAATATATTAACAAGTAGAGTAAGTCTGAAGTCTGAATCTATTATATTAAAAAAAATCTGGAATACACACATACACACACACACACACACACAAGAAATGATCTTTTATTATGAAGTGAAAAACCGTCTAGTGCAAATTGGACAAGAGTGTATATGTATAGTTCCGTGTTTTTCACCTATAATGATTTTGTCTTTTTCTTTTACACATGCTGTGTTGCATTGTAGCATATCATGAACATCTGTTGAATTTGCCAGCCCAACATTCCTTCTTACTTCTTTAGTAATAGCACCTAATTTTCCTTTGAAGAAGAACCCTTCTGTTAACTATCGGAATTCATATAGTTTGGGTGGGACGACACCATCCTTTTCAGAGTTTCTGGCCTCATTCAAACCCAAATGAATAGGCCTTGGATATAGTCAAGTCCTGAGCAATTAGGACAGCACAACCTCTTGGGCACAGCAATTGGTTCAGTGATGGGCACATGAACCAAGCTGGGCAAATGCAAGCCTTCACTGGGACTTTTGCTGGAATTATTGGGAAAGAGGAATTTTCTTTTACTGGAATTTCAGTCAGTATAGATGCCATATAGATGAGAATAAAGCTAGTATACAAAGAAAATTTAAAAGGACAGATTACTGCTGACGTTGGTTGAAACACTGGATCCTAACATGCCTAAGAGCACTAAACCCCTTGAACTTCCCAGTTATGAGCCAATTCCCCTGTCTGTTTATTCTAGTTTGATCTGTCACATACCACCAAAAATACCTTGACAAATATACAGCATTCTCTTTCTTTAGTAGAATTCAGTTCCTTCTCTAGTCTAAATAAGTTACTTTTGGTCAAATTTTTATTTTCCTGTTTTATGAGAAACAAACCATATGATGCAATTATCCTTCTCATAGTCACAAAATCATGTTAACTCAGAAGGTTTCCTAAAAGAGATGATTTAGTTCTTTTAGCTGCCTCAAGGCAGCATCATGCTCTCACAAGCCCAGGAAGACAGTGCTTAATCCTTGCCATCAAGGTCCCCAGAGAAGAAGAAATTACAACCTTTCTTTAAACTACCTTCAATCGGTCAGGTTTCCAGCCTATGGTCTTTGGAGCTGAATAAAGGCAGACTAAGCATGGCGGCTTGAAATTTCTAGCCTTATTCAAACCCAAACTAATAAGCCTAGAACTTGACAATACAAAAACATCTGTCCCCAGTGACAAGATGAATTTGATTCATGAATTCCCATATAATATCCCTACACATCAAATGGCAAAATCTTGTCTCGGGTAATCTGGTTCATTTAGTGGAAACAAGGAAACTATAAGACACATACCAGAAAAGCCTAATTTAGAGGATTATCCTAACGGTATAAAGCAAAGAAAAATCACAACTGGTTTTCCCAGATGCAGTACAAATAACACTTCTCCAAGTGCTTCAAAGTTTCCTTTTTATCCACAGAACAAAGAATAACAGGGAGTAAATGACACATGCATGTCAAGATTCAGATTTCACCAATATGACTGATGCTTATTTCCTTTAGTCTAAGTCAAGGATTCTCAAAAAATTCTCCCTTGGGGATGAATGCTAGATTGGCTTAAGTGATAACGTGGGAGTACTTCCATGTACAAAATGTATACACTGCTCCTTGCACTGTTTCATTCGTTTGAAACAGCTTTGAACCAGTCTGGACTTTTATTATACTTAGAACTTTATGCAATTGTCATGTTTATAATTTCTCCTTTTTCATTCTGTCTATATTTCTTTGTCCTTTCCCCAATCTACTGTTATTCTTACCCCACTCTATTTGCCTAAACCTTTAATCAGTCACTTTACACTTAATAAGGAAATCGTCCAAATATATAATAATCATCTCAACTATTGTAATTCTACTGCTTATATTAAATATCACCCACTCATGATACCATTATAAAGCAGTTTTTAACCATACATACTAATTTCCTAGGGAGAATGAAAAGTTTCGCCTCACTTCTACATACACACAACTCTTTTCATCCTCATTCTCATTCATTCTCTCTCTATCTCTCTCCTTCTCTCTCTGCCTTCCACCCTTCCTGCCTCCCACCATCTCTTTCTCTGTCCCCAAGAAGTTCTCTTATAAGTTGTGCTGGTAAAGATTACTTTCAAGAGATACTACTAGAAAATCTGACAAACAATGTCTTAAACATGTAAGAGTTTATTTTCCTCACATAAAAAGATATCCATAAGTAAACAGTGCAAGGTTGGTGATGCGGCCCCACTATGCCAAGTTTCTTCTCTTTCTCTGCGTTGTTATCTATAGGCAGAGGGGGAAGGGCAAAATTTTCACTGCAGCTGAGTTTCTCTCTCTCTCTCCCTCAGAAAAACAAAAACAATAGCTGTCTTGAAAGGCTCACCGGGTAAAATTCTACTTATATCTCACTAGCCAGAACAAAGTTACATGGCATGTCTAGTGCTAAGGGGGCCTGGTAAATGTAGCTCTCCTTCATGAAAATGGCAAATGCAATATCCCACTTCCTTCCCAAATTAGAGCTCTATTAGTAAGGAAGAAAAGGAGAAATGATATTAGGTAGGCAATTAGTAACACTGTTTACAAAGTCAAAGAAAAAAAAAAGCTTAGACCTCCAAAACACACAAATGATTCAGCAAAGAATGGAATACATTTTTTACTGGAAAAAGAACTTGTCGACAGACTGGACAAGGGGAGTTTTCCTCTCTTGGTTCTCTCTTCTCTCTTTTTTTAATCAATTTGTTCCTCTTCTCTCTCCATCCCTATCTGGCTCATGTAACTGATTAGGAGATGAGATGGCCCTGCCCTTGATTAAATTAGCAGACCAAAGTGGAAACCAGTGAAAGGAAGCATGAAATGAGTAGCTTATCCCAGATACTAGGGAAGAAAGGCATGGCTCATTTATTTTTTTAATTATAACTCTAGAAAATCAAGTAAGACTCAAGGAGAGACCATGGAAAAAAGGGAGACACACCTCAAATTAGGTCGTGTGCCTACTATAGATGAGAAAACTCAAGATTGAGATTAGCAGCCCTAACCATTGGCCTATGCTACTCTTGATGTATAACACTCTGAACAACTAAGTGGATTAAATAGCAACCATAGATGTAACAATTTCGAATTTGAGGATTTGGATATCTCATAAGCCACTTTAACGTATCAATGGGAAATATAAAAGAAGACAGATCACCTACTTCTCTGTATAGTTTCCTAATTATTATGTTGCTTCTTTCAAGTTATGGCCAATTTGTAAATAATATGAACATTTAAAAAATATTCTCTAATTTGTCCATGACTGAGTATTAGCAACATGAAAGAGGGGGACCTCATACTGGACTTCAAAGATGAATAGTGCCATGGTATGAAGAAAAGAGGGCATTCCAAGTGTAGGAAACAACTTTATAAAGGATCCAGACTTACAGAAGACCTAGGATTTTCTGATTTAATAATTTTACATATCTGATTTCATCCACAAAAATTTGACAAATGTTTTAATATTAAATTAGCCTGACATTCTCTTACTTCCACATGCATGGGACTCTAAGCTTCAATCAAAGAGTGATGTGATAGAAAAGAAAGAAAATGGAAATGTCAGACACCAGTCCAGAATCCAAAGCATCATTACTCATTGGCAGCAGGCAGCATTCATAGCTCCAATGCTACCTGGGGTGGTCCACAAATCTGTAGGCACTACATGAAATCAAAAGAGGTTACATCCCTGCCATATTCTGTCCCCATTAAAGTGACTGAGGATGAATTCTTTCTTTCTAACTAGTGCTCTCTGCTTACCACAATTTATGATCCATCGTTAACTGAATATTTTTATAGTTGACTTTTCAAATATTTTGCATTTACAATGACTGGCCCTTTCACCTGCTCCCCATAGGTTACTTAGAGTAGGCACTCAGGAAAAACTGGAATGGATACGTTATATCAGAACATTGAAAAGGTCAATATTTTAGTTGTTGATACTATCTACAGAATAAAATTCTCACATGTTTTTAATGGGTGATAGAACATTTAGAGTGGCTAATGCTAAATACCTAATAATAATGATTATGACCACTGTGTTAAAATATGGACAATTCATTTCTCTGACAATGAAACACTAAGAACATATCAAAGGCATAATGAAAATAATGGCAAAGGTGCTCTTAATGGTATCTCAATGGCCTATAATGGCCTTTAGTATCACATACCTGTGGGAGAAAAGTAAGGTTATATGGCAGATTTATAGAATACTAAGATTTGAGGAGGCATTTTTGATTTTTATCAAACCACTCTAAATTCTCTAAAGTAAAATGACAGTACGTCAGACTTCAGCACTTTGACAAACTTCATTGTAGAATAATCTGTCAGTAAGATTAATTCACTACTTTATTAAACAAACATTTGAGTGCCTATTATGAGTAGAACATTGTGCTCGCTAATTTGGAGTAATGGGTGTGAGATGGTGTTGATATCCCAGGAGTGTGGATGAGGATAAGGATGAAGTGGCAGAGGTTTCTTAATGATATAACACATAATATGCTGTGGCATGATTCAGATCTCAATGTGCATAAACCCCCTCAGCATTTCAGCCCAAAAGTGTTTAAAATACCCCCCACCCCGTTACCAAACCAAACCTGAGTTCACTAGCCCACATGCAGTTAAGCCAATCTACTGACATCGGGTTGTGGTGAAAGAAAGTGCAGCGTTTATTGTAAGGTGCCATACAAGGAGTCCAACACAGCTAGCAGTCAAAAAACCCCGAACTCCCCGATAGGTTTCAGGAAAGCATTTTTAAAGGCCCAGTGAGGGAGGGGTTCGAAATGTGTGTGATCAGCTCGTGCACAGTTCTCTGACTGGTTGATGGTGAGGTAACAGGGCAGTGTCTCAGGGATTAACATAGTCTATCCTTAGGCTCCAGTAGGTCTTAGGGCTAAGTGCCCATGGTTATCAAGTAGTTATCATCTTCCATTTAGTGGGGGTTTTAGCATCTGTAAAACAACTCAAGAAATGTACAGCAGATACTATTATCTAGGTATAACAGTAAGGAGAGGAGCTAAAGCAGAGGATATGGGGAGGGGTTTGTCCCAGGAAGGCCCCATAGGGTACTGCTCCATTACACTCCTATCACAACAGTACCAAAATACTGATGAAATGCAGAATATAGGCACAATACAAAGTGCTCATGTAGACAGAGCCACAGCAGAACTGTCATTCCTAGGTGAATGAATAAAGTGAAAGTTAGTATTGGGCACAGCATGCTTGATGGAAGCAGAGACTCAGAAGTAATTGGATAAAGTAGAAGTAAATGGATAAAAATTGATTTAAAGAAAGATTTATACAAACTCATAAGTAAAACTGAGATTAAAGACCTTAATACAAGGATGTAATCCCGGTGTGACAAGAATGGCATGCAACTCAGCAAAAACCAACAGTTTCTTGAAAAAGAAGAACCTAGGCACAACCAGACTAGAAAGTGTTGTATTTATCACATGGCTAAGACATCTCAAAAAATACTTTGTGTGGAGAACTATATAATATGCAAAGGGACAGCCAAACTCAATTTAACAACTCTTTTGTCTTCCCAAAAAACCCACATAAATATTATTGATAGAGATAAAGAAGGACTATATAGTATTCATAGAAACAGCCAAACTCAACAAAACCATTATTTTGTTTCCATATAATTACATGTTTTTGGTGCACGTGGAGTCCTAGACTGGGTTGACTCTTCTATTACAAAGTTCTTGTTCCTAGGACCAGCAAAATAGGGTAAGAAGTATCTTTTACATACTCTGTCACCAACAGATAATTTTTGTTTGCATATGCTAGATGTTAGACTAGGTTCTATACAAAAATTCTTTGTAATTTTTTTGTGCCTACCTTTTGTCCCAGCAGTGTACTTCTAGGAGTCTGTCCTACAGAAAAGCCTACATATGTGCACAATTATATACAGTAAGTCCCCTACATATGAACCTTCAAGTTGCAAACTTTCAAAGTTGCAAATGTGTGTTCGCATGTCCAATCATATAAGTTAGTGTCTGGCATACATTGTCACATGCGTGCATCCTCTAGAAGTGGTTGTGCTTTTTTGTACTTTACTGTACAGTACTGTATAGAGTACAGTAGTACAGTTTCAAGCCCAAGATGTCCAAAAGCAAGTGTAAAAACAGTGGTGATGTAGCTGGTACTGCTAAGAAGCACCAATCAGGAACAAAATTATGACAATTTTGGAAGGACTATAACATCTACAGGGCCATAAAAAATATTGACTTTGCTTGGTGTGAAATTACGGCCATCACCATGAATGGGGTTTGGAAGAAACTTTGCCAGCAGTTTGTTCATGATTTTCGTGGATTTGAGAAGGTGGATGAGGAGTCCAAAGAGGTCTTCAGCAACTTAGTGACCCTCAGTGAAAAGCTGGAGCTAGGTCTACAAGAGGACAACTTCATTGAACTCCTTGCTGTGCAACACGAGGGGCTTACTAATGAAGACCTGATGGAATTGGAGGCCCAGAGAAAGGAAAAATAGACAAGAGGAAGAAGAAGTAACTGAAGAGATTCACAACACAGGAAATGACAAAGGGATTTTTTTTGTTGAGGGAGCACTGTTAATTGTTGAGGCACAGGACCCGAATGTAGAATGGTACACGAAGGTTACAACAGCTGTTCAGAATGCAATCCAGTGCTACCATGTCATCTATGATGAGAAAAAAAGAGCTACTACCCAGACATCACTGGATCATTTTTTTCAAGAGAGTAGATAGAGTGGAATCCAGCAAGGAACCAGAACCTGTGCTATCAACCTCAGGCGTGAGTGAAGTTACAGCTTGCCCTCCGTCTCCTATTGCTGACGATCCTTCAACTCTACCATCTCCCACCTCCTCTCCCTCCTCCAGGCAAGAACTCTTCTTGCCTATTCACTGGTGCCAGCCCTTGTATGCCAGCTGTTGAATTGTACTACTCTACTTTTCAAGATATTTACTGTAAGATTAAAAATGTTTTCTTTACTTTTGTGTTTGTTTATTTTTTATGTATTATTTGTGTGAAAAATATTATAAACCTATTACAGGACAGTACTCTATAGCCAATTGTTTTATTTGGGTACCTAGGGTAACTTTGTTGGACTTACGAACAAATTGGACTTATGAATGCACTCTCGGAACTGAACTCATTCACATGTAGGGGACTTACTGTATACATACAGTTTTGTGTGCGTGTGTGTGTCTGTTTTTCTAACAACACTGTTTGTGCTAGAAAATAGGGTTAGAGTGGGAACAATCTGAATGCATATCAATAAGAAATGACTAAATATTTTATGGTCTATCTATAGTTTTGAATAATATGCAGATTAAAAAAAATAATTCAGTAGATCTATATGTACTAAAATAATAAGATAACAAAGGTAAATTACTAAGTGAAAATAGCAAAATTCCAAGTAGCAAAACAAATATTCTCTCTCTCTCCCTCTCTCTCTCTCTCTCTCTCTCTCACACACACACACACACACACACACACACACACACACACACAAGTACACATACACACCTCAAATCTAATATGTGTGAAAGAGAAAGAGGGGACAGAGAGATCTGGGTGGTAAATGACATTACTTTGCATATTTTTATTTCATGAATTTGTTGTTTGACTTATTTTTAAAGAATCATGTATTATTTCTTTAACTAAAATCATTTAACTGACAGAAGTTATTTTTTAAATATCCAATTCCTTTTTACGTGGTTTTTCATTGGTCTGTAAAGTAGTGTATGTCCACATGGGTGTAGCTTTATGTGTTTACATATATATACATATATATATATTACACATAGCATAAGCTCAATAAACCTATGAAACTATGAATTAATACATAAAAGGAATACTCATGGATAGAACTAAGGAAAGAAGAAAATTTTCAGAATTATGGTTCTCATTTAGTGAGTTAAAACAGAGTATCTATTATTTTCTATTCTGAAATAATATAATAACCTGCTTTACCTGAATATTCTATCAGACAATAAAAAAAAAAACCCTCTTTTTTGTTCAGGAGTTATTTTTGTGAATTTTCAACGAAGCACGTAGACTTATTGATGAAGATATGCTTATATACTTACTTTGCTTCTTAATCTTATAGAGTCTATTACTCTTTCAAGGAAAATAGCACATGAAAATTATTTTTTATCATAGATGTTTTATTCTTTTTAGGGGAAAAATATTTCTTACTGTTCCTACTGTCTCACATAGTTATAAATCTTTTGAACAAATGATTTTGGGATTTCTGATTCTCTTCTAGGTTGTGGATATAGTAAACAGTGTAATATTAACGGGTCTAACTGAGATTAAGTTGAATCATTTGCCTAGCATATTTCATCATTAGGCCAGTAGCATTCTTTGCTATTATCCATTCTCTGCGGTTCTATCATCCGGCACTAATTAAAACAAAATATTCTACGGGTAGGTAAGACTTCATTTTTTTCCCCTAGTTTCTGCCTCAGAAACTTATCTAAACAAATTTCTAAAATTCATGGTTTTGAAACAGCATTTTTTTAACCCACTCTTATTCAAAGATTTCTAATCATCTGTTTTGATATTTTTATGCTTCCCTCTCGTACTACAAAACTGCTGCCGTTTTGGGCTCTCCCAGCTATTCAGCTTTTCTTCCTTTAAGTATGTCACTTCTGCTTATCTGTAGAAACCACTATACATAAAATTAAAGGCATATTTAAACCTATAGGCAAATAATATAAGTAAAGGAAATACTGTTTTATGGGATAAAATTATTTACCTTATATATCTTACAGTATAGAAACAGTCATTGTCATTCAAGTATACAGAGCATCACTATTTTTTTTCTATTTCTTTTCTTCAAGGTTAAAATAGGAATAGAAATAAAATATGACCGTCCAATTCTGAACAAAAATTTGGCCTGCCAATTGGTTTACCTGCATGTGAATATTTTATCATCGCCTTTTCTTAGTACAGTCACAGTGAAAACATAGGGGGAGTTTACAGCTGTGAATTGCTAGAATATATTCTAAGCTATTATGTGAAAGAGTCATATAACAGTACAGTAGGAGGGACAGTATGTCTGCTCTAAACCCCATCATATGGTTTCATTTTACTCAGTGGCTCTAAAACAGGGATAATGATGTAGAAGATCATGAATTTTTCTAGTTACATTTACACATTTATTGGAGGCAGTTCAGATTTTCCAATTTGTATAGGATTTCCATAGTACTATTATTCCTGAGAGAGAGGTTGATAGGAAAAAGTTTTACTTGAGCAATTTACTTTTTGAGAGGAACCTTTCAGAAAAGGCAAGGGACTAGAAAACCAAAAGCATGTCTTTAATTATAAATCACAGCGGTCAAAAACGGTGAGCTGGGGGAGGAGTGGCAAAAGTGGGGGAGGGGCATCTTGTTTGTGCTTCAAATACCGAACACTAGGAGGGAATGATGAGGCCATCAGAAATGCCCCTTGCTCCTGGCTCTGCGACCTCTCATTTTCTCTGGAGCATGTTCAGCATCCCCATAACACACAAAGCAGATTTTCTTATCTTGTTCATGGTAAAAATACAAGCAAACAGGGTATAGGAAGAGAAGGAAATGAGCACAAAGACCAATTTGTGAAGAGAGAAGTCATGCCCTTCACTTAATATGCCAAGTGGAAAAGGACGCTACTGTCCTTTGTTTTATTCTTTGTTTTATTCTCACTTCAATAGATGAATTTTTTTAAAGTATGAATTGTTAGTATGAATTGTCAGTTTTTGTACATATGTTCAGAGATGATGTATATGTATTTTACAGTAGTTAAATTTTTGAAAAACATAATACATTCTTATTTCTTCTATTGTTTATTTGCCAGAACTTTTTTTGTTTATTTATTTATTTTTAACATCTTTATTAGAGTATAATTGCTTTACAATGGTGTGTTAGTTTCTGCTTTATAACAAAGTGAATCAGCTATACATATACATATATCCCCATATCCCCTCCCTCTTGCGTCTCCCTGCCACTGTCCCTATCCCACCCCGATATGTGGTCACAAAGCACCAAGCTCATCTCCCTGTGCTATGCGGCTGCTTCCCACTAGCTATCTATTTTACATTTGGTAGTATATATAAGTCCATGACACTCTCTCACTTCGTCCCAGCTTACATTTCCCCTTCCCCGTGTCCTCAAGTCCACAAGTCCATTCTCTACGTCTGCATCTTTAATGGATGCCAGGACCATCCACATTCTGAAAATGCAGAAATTCCCTACATACATACAACTGTGCTTCTGGAAGTTTTTGTTTTTTTCTTTTCTTAAGTAATTTAAACATGTAAGTGACTGGAAAGGAGAGGCCAGGTAGTGCCCTGGATAACCCCTAAAATTCTATTCAATTCTACTGAAGCTTCATTTTGCCTTTATCATTAGAAGACAGTGTACAGATTTCTCAGATAGCCAACAGATGGCAGTGAAGACTTGCAAACTGGCACAGAAATTTTATTCTCACAAGTAATTATCCCCAAGCAGCAATTAAATGTCTAAAGGCAGAGCTGTCATTTTTAAGCCTAGCAACCTTAGAAAATCTTTAAAGTCTTTTTTTCAGGCAAAAATTAATAATTAAAAAGTCTCTTTGCTTTTTAACCATCAAGCCCAGCTTTGGTTTCATAGTTATAATTTCCTTCTTGTGCATTTATGTAAGGTTTACTAAAAGTGATGAACATACCCATATACTTTTTTTATTTGCCAATTGAAACAAGAACCAAAATGTGCAAGATTTCAGTAAGCCTCATATTTCCATTTAAGTTAAAACTTCAAAGAGTGCTGTGGTAATGGGAGTTAATTTTCAATTCGTTTTCCTAAAACTAAAGAGTACTACATTTGCCAAGAGGTTTACATTAGACTGTAATGTTAGAAAGTCTGACTTCAGGCACAAAACGATTATTGATATTTGTAATATACTCAAGGATGAACTTCTTAGAATAAAATTAGTAAGAAAAAATCATTTCCATTATCCATTTTAAAATTTTACCTTAGTTTATTATACTCAATGAATCTCAGCTGAAACACATTTGCAAGGGGAAAAAAAATCACCTCCCAAAGACCCTAATGTATTTCAAGTTGGCTCTGAGAGGGGGAACTTTGCCGTTAGTCTCCACTATACTTCACATCAAGAAAGATATTACACGCAGCTCTCAATTATTCAGAAATGTATTATCCAGGCCTTTCATCTGGATTTCTTTACCATCCTACTGCCTAACAAGTGAATATTTTACTTTCCTTAGCTACTAAAATATCTGGAAGTACTTGAGTCTCACCTTCCCACTTCTTTATGGTCATTCATTACTTTCTCTGAGCTACCTCTGAACCTTGTATTTCTATTATACCTCTTAACGAGTTGATTGGATTTGTTTACAAATCTGTCTCCCCATCCTCAAACTGTGAGTTCCAGGAAAAATGATGTCTTATCCATCTCTATATTGCCATTGCTAAGCACATAGTTGAAACTCAGAAATAATTGAGTGAAACTGACTCAAGCAACTTGACTCCTTTTCAACACCAGTATTAAATGCTTATTATATTTAGAGCACTTTACTAGGAGCTTTGGGAAGATGCAAAAGAAATGGAAAACTATCTCTGCCCTGGAGATGACCATGGTCTTTAAAATACAGGCTTACTTAAGGAAAGGTACAAAAATCATCCTAAGCACAAATTAAAGTGATGGAAATAAATATGCCACATTAAAGAGCTGCAAAATTTGGGCCAGCTATTTGGAGCAAGAGTCAACGATAGAGACCAAAGTTTAGATTTTGGTTGACAGGTGGTAGTTTAAACCTTTTTGAGAGTTGAAATCTCTGAAGTGTTAAAAGATCATAGATTAAACCATGAAGGGTGTCCAGAATTGAAGAGCAGAAGAAAGAAAAGAGACTAGCAGACATCAAGAATGCAACAGACTGAGAAATATAAGAACAAGACAACAACATCCTAGAAGCAAATGATGGCAAGAAGTTTTAAAGAAGGCGTGGTAACAGAGAGTTCAAGAAGGGTTGACACTAACTCTAAAGAAAGAAAGGGGAAAAAAGCACAATTGGTTAGCATAACATACCTAGTGGATTTAGAGCAGTTTTTGGTGATTTGTGAAGAGAAGATAGCCACTTAGCAGGGAACTGATGTAAGTTTTTATTAATTGTTGTTACTGTTTTTCTGTTTCTATTCTTGGGGGTATTTTGTTTGCTTTTTTCCCCTGTTTTGCTTTGTTTTAGAGAATTTTATTTAGACAAATAAACACAATTAGATATTCTGAAGTGGTGTACATTGAAAGAGGAATCAAACCAATTACTTTATCATGTATGCCCTTCTTTACAACTGAAGTAAAAAAAAAGCCTTCAGTTTTAAGGTCAGAAAAATGGGACATTATGGGTTTTTTTTCTCCTTAATGTCACAAACAACTACAGAATTCTAAATGAAATAAGAGAAATTGGATGTTGGCTTACACATATTCATTCAAAAACATAGTAGGCCATTGTAATAAAAAAAAGCACAACTCCACCTATGTTCTTAATACTCTTTAGATTTCACTTATAGACAACACCAAGGTTGTCCCAGTGCACACAATTATTTGTGTGTGTGTTTTTTGTTTTACATTTGTAGAAATTTGTTTGTAGTTAAAATGAGTCAGTGATTTCTATTCATGTTGCTTATCCATAATAAAAATTTTATCTGTAAAAACTAATTTAAATATCTACATGAATTTTAACATACTTTTTGTAAGAAATAGAAAAGGAACACACAAAAGTCCTTATTTTTAGTTTTTTGTAAGACCCAATACGAGTAACAATGTCTATTCTGGTCCCCATCTCCATCTTTTGTGAAAGCTCTAGGTTTTCAAAGTTCCTCCCAGCTAAATCTGAGTTATCAGAGGTTATCTCATATGTATTAATGAAATAATCATCTTATCTACCAGTTATTACTACCTATTTACTTACTCTCTTCTGTGGCTGCCAACTTCCAGTGCTACAACCACAGCCACTGCAGTGTAATCTACTTCTCTGGTTCAACTGCCAACTTAGGCTAATGCACCTACCCCTAGCCTCCAAAGGCAGTCACCCCAAGAGAGTACTCTACACTTAGCTCCCGCTTATGCTTCAATGTTGACGGTAGCATGCATGCTCACTTCCTACAAAGATCTGAGAAAAGCAAACCCTTTAGAATTGACTCCCTTTTTTATAGCAGGCTCTCTCTATGAGAATTGGGCATGAATTTGTGGGAACTGGGCTGTAGAACAATCTGAGCGCAAATGCCATGCTTCACTCAAAATCCTCTTCTTCCCTCACAATGGGCAATTCTTTTTGAGCACATGGTGAAGTTCTCAAGACTTTATTTTCAGGGGGATGAATTCTATCTTAGGAAGTCCCCCTACCCATCCCTCATGCAAGTAAGACCCTATTAGTCATAACATTGGTCCTAAAGGACCCAGATATGTCTTTTTCCTGAGCTGAACACTACCTGGCCTATCAATCTGGGATAACTATTACAGTATTATCTACACTTAATAGGCCTCAATTTCATTCTTCTAATCTCTTTTCCCTTGATTTTCAGTGGAATTTTCTTATGTAAACAATATCCAAAACAAGGTGTGGAGGTTTACAATGCAGAAAAAAATTGAAGCTTGCTGATGCAACTGAGCATATGTCTTTTAGAAAATTGTATTTAAGTAAATGTCCTTATATATTAGTGAAATTGCCAAAGTGGGGAACTTCAGTAGGAAAATCAGGATTCGTTTGCTGGAACAAAGTAGAAATTATTCAAAATGTTGCTGTATATTTTGACAAAAACTGAAAAAAAATTCTAAAAGATATTTTAAAGGAAAATGTTTTCTTAGACCTGGAAATACTGAATAAGCTAGAGCTTGCCCTTCCATTGAAGGGGTTTACTAATGGTCAAAGGAATGAGAATAGGAAACATGTTAAGCCCTGCTTTGCAATGGTATCTCCTCTAGCTACTAAATAAACATGAATAGAAGGATGAATATAGGAATGAACAAATTAATGAATTAAAGTATGTTAACCAAATATTGTGGTTGAAATGCTGATCTTTTTTTAACATCTTTTTTGGAGTATAATTGCTTTACAATGGTGTGTTAGTTTCTGCTTTATAACAAAGTGAATCAGTTATACATATACATATGTTCCCATATCTCTTCCCTCTTGCATTTCCCTCCCTCCCACCCTCCCTATCCCACCCCTCTAGGTGGTCACAAAACACCGAGCTGATCTCCCTGTGCTATGTGGCTGCTTCCCACTAGCTATCTATTTTACATTTGGTACTGTATATATGTCCCTGCCACTCTCTCACTTTGTCACAGCTTACCCTTCCCCCTCCCCATATACTCAAGTCCATTCTCTAGTAGTTCTGTAAATGCTGAGCTTGAAGGGTATAATGGTTATATTTTTACTTTTTTGATACTCATTCTCTTTCTGAGAGGGAAACTGCTACTGTCTCATTCTTTGTCCTTCTGGTGTGTGTGCAGATAATTAACCTACCCTCCTAGTCTGAAGCTTGAGCACAGTGACAAAAGGGTGGTAAGAGTGAGACAGACATGTGAATCTGGAGCTCAGGAAAAAAATCTAGGCAGAAGATATTCACCATTGCACAACTGGTAGATGAAGCCATGGACACTGAGGTAATTATCCAAAAAAAAGTGTCAGAGGAAAGAAAAGAACCAAGTACCAAAGGTCAGTATTTAAAAAGTGTGAACACAAATCCTGCAAAACTTATTATAACTTGCTTGCATATTTTCATGTGGCATAATATTGATAATAAAAACAAGTCAGTCTATTATACTTTATAACATATGAAAATATACTTGACTTAACGGAATGGGATGTTCTTCAATTTAAACACATTATAACACAGTGGTTAAGAACACAAGTCCTGAAGCCATATTGCCTGAGTCCACACCTCAGCTCTATTACTTAGTAGCTCTATGAGGGAGCATATTACTCAGCCTCTCTGTGTATCATTTTCCTCATCTGTAAACTTGGGATGATAACATTACTACCTCAGAAAGGTTGCTGTGAAAATTAAATAATGAATATTTGTAGAGTACTCAGAACAGTGCTTGGCAAATTTAATAAGTCTGTTAGCACAGTACTCAGTACTAAATCCACAGTACTAAATTAACACAGTATTCAATAAAAAGTAAATGAAAATAAATAAAAGAGAATATTTGTGAACCAAATTTCCAACTGGATTATTTTTTTTCCTCTAAAATTTAATTATTACATTAAACTTTGATGAAGGAATGCCTGGGTTTTCAATACTCTTTATATTCATCCAGAATGTAATTATACAATTTACACATATGATTTCAGATGGATTTCAACTGATAGCAATGTATATTACTTAAAATAAGCAATTTCTGCCATAATAGAATATTCTTCTATACCAAATTTTTCAACAAAACTGGAATTTGTATACCTTTTTAAAACATCTTCCCAATAAATACAATTGACTGTATCTCCTCATGGCACATCAATTTATGTTCATGTGGTGAATGATGAAATCAAAAAGCATTTGCTATAATGAGTTGCTGTAAAATAAACCAGAACAAAAATAACTTGGAAAAGGAAACAGTTAAATCCATGTATAAAAAGGCATCCATGGAGTTGTGGATGCTGGGACCAGCCAGGCTGAGTGAGCAGCAGGTGAGGACTGGGCAAGCAGCAGTGCCATTCAGGGACCTGCAGTCTCAGCACCCTTGAGTGCTGCCCAGTGGAAGCTCCTGTGGCAGGTTCTGAAACAAAAACACCTGGATGATTGTCTACAACATATATCTGTAAGAAGATTTGAATAATTTAATCTGTTTTCAGTAACAGAAGCCAAAAAAAAGGAAACTGAAGAGGAAGTTGGTGCCTGGGTCCAATATACAAGCATCTTCTATTCTGAATACAATATTTCCTTAAGGCATAATAGTGGATCTTTGAATGTTGAAGATGTCCTCACCAGCTTTGACAATACAGGAAATGTTTGCATGACAAAAGGTAAGAAAAAGAGTAACGAAGAGCAGACGGAAGGGCTGGCAATGGGGCCAGAATGAGCAGGGGTTTGGCGGCCTCACATGTTCCCAGTCACCAGCAGTGGCCAGTGGTAGTGGGCAGCACATCAGGCAGAAAGAGAGCCACCAGTGTCCTTTTCCAAGTCTTCACACAGTGGGAAGAAAACCTGAATTTGACTCGTGAAGTACTGGGCATTCAAAGATGTAAATCCTTGCAAAGGATCTTGGGACTAGACCTCTGTGAATTGGCTCTTGCAATTTGTCCATGTAAAAGGAATAAAAGGAGGACCTACAAGATGGTGGAGGAGTAAGATGTGAGATCACCTTCCTCCCCACAAATACATCAAAAATACATATACATGTGGAACAACTCCTGCAGAACACCTACTGAAAGCTGACAGAAAACCCCAGATTTCCCCAAAGGCAAGAAACTCCCCACATACCTGGCTGTGTGTCTGACGGGGTTTTGGTGCTTCAGCCGGGTGTCAGGACTGAGCCTCTGAGGTGGAAAAGCTGAGTTCAGAACATTGGTCCACAAGAAACCTCCTGGCCCATTGTAATATCAATCAGCAAGAGTTCTCATAGAAATCTCCATCTCAGTGCTAAGAAGACCCAGCTTAACTCAATGACCAGCCAGCTCCAGTGCTGGACAACCCATGCTAAACAACTAGCAAGGCAGGAATACAACCCCACCCATTAGCAGAGAGGCTGCCTAAAATCATAGTAAATTCACAGACACCCCAAAACACATCATCGGATACAATCCTGCCCACAAGAAAGACAAGATCCAGCCTCATCCACCAGAACACAGGCACCAGTTCCCTCCCCCAGTAAACCTACACAACCCAATGAACCAAACTTACCAACTTGGGGCAGACCACAAAAACAATGGAAACTATGAACCTGAAGACTGTGAAAAGGAGACCCCAAAAACAGTAAGTTAAAGAAAGAGAGAAGACAGAGAAATATGCAGCAGATGAAGGAGCAAGGTAAAAACCCACCAGACCAAACAAATGAAGAGGAAATAGGCAGTCTGCCTGAAAAAGAATTCAGAGTAATAATAGTAAAGATGATCCAAAATCTTGGAAATAGAATGGAGAAAAAAAGAGAAACGTTTAACAAGGAACTAGAAGAGCTAAAGAGCCAACAAAGAATGATGAACAATACAATAAATGAAATTAAAAATTCTCTAGAAGGAATCAATAGCAGAATACCTGAGGCAGAAGAATGGATAAGTGACCAGGATGATAAAATAGTGGAAATAACTACCACAGAGCAGAGTAAACAAAAAAGAATGACAAGAATTGAAGACAGTCTCAGAGACATCTTGGACAACATTAATTGCACCAACATTTGAATTATAGGGGTCACAGAAGAAGAAGAGGAAAAAAAAAGGACTGAGAAAATATTTGAAGAGATTATAATTGAAAACTTCACTAATATGGGAAAGGAAATAGTCAGTCCAGTCCAGGAACCACAGAGAGTCCCATACAGGATATATCCAAGGAGAAACATGCCAAGACACATATTAATTAAACAATCAAAAATTAAATACAAAGAAAAAATATTAAAAGAGGCAAAGGAAAAGCAAGAAATAACATACAAGGGAATCCCTATAAAGTTAACAGAGGTTTCAGCAGAAACTCTGCAAGCCAGAAGGGTGTGGCAGGATGTATTTAAAGTGATGAAAGGGAAAAAGCTACAACCAAGATTACTCTACCCAGCAAGGATCTCACTCAGATTCGATGGAGAAGTTAAAACCTTTACAGACAAGCAAAAGCTAAAAGAATTCAGCACCACCAAACCAGGTTTACAACAAACGCTAAAGGAACTTCTCTAGGCAAGAAACACAAGAGAAGGAAAATGCCTACAGTAACAAACCCAAAACAATTAAGAAAATAGTAATAGAAATATACATATCAATAATTACCTTAAATGTAAATGGATTAAATGCTCCAACCAAAAGACATAGACTGGATGAGTGGATACAAAAAGAAGACCTGTATATACGCTGTCTACAAGAGATCCACATCATACCTAGGGACACATACATACTGAAAGTGAGGGGATGGAAAAAGATATTCCAAAACAATCTTGAGAAAGAAAAATGGAACTAGAGGAATCAGGCTCTCTGACCTCAGACTATACTACAAAGCTACATTAATCAAGACAGTATGGTACTGGCACAAAAACAGAAATATAGATCAGTGGATCAGGATAGAAAGCCCAGAGATAAAACCAAGAACATATGATCACCTTATCTTTGATAGAGGAGGCAAGAATATACAATGGAGAAAAGACAACCTCTTCAATAAGTGGTGCTGGGAGAACTGGACAGCTACAAGTAAAAGAATGAAATTAGAAAACTTCCTAGAACCATACACAAAAATAAACTCAAAATAGATTAAAGACCTTAATGTAAGGACAGACACTATCAAACTCTTAGAGGAAAACATAGGCAGAACCATCTATGACATAAATCACAGCAAGATCCTTTTTGACCCACCTCCTAGAGAAATGGAAATAGAAACAAAAATAAACAAATGGGACCTAGTGAAACTTAAAAGCTTTTGCACAGCAAAGGAAACCATAAACAAGACAAAAAGACAACCCTCAGAATGGGAGAAAATATTTGCAAATGAAGCAAATGACAAAGCTGATTCTCCAAAATTTACAATCAGCTCATGCAGCTCAATATCAAAAAATCAAATAACCCAATCCAAACATGGGCAGAGGACTTAAGTAGACATTTCTCCAAATAAGATATACAGATTGCCAACAAACACATGAAAGGATGCTCAACATTACTAATCATTAGAGAAATGTCAATCAAAACTACAATGAAGTATTACCTCACACTGGTCAGTATGGCCATCATCAAAAATCCAGAAACAATAAATGTTGGAGAGATTGTGGAGAAAAAGGAACACTCTTGCACTGTTGGTGGGAATGTAAATTGATACAGCCACTATGGAGAACAGTATGGAGGTTCCTTAAAAAACTTGAAATAGAACTATCATACAACTCAGCAATCCCACTACTGGGCATATACCCTGAGAAAACCATAATTCAAAAAAAGTCATGTACCACAATGTTCTTTGCAGCTCTATTTACATTAGCCAGGACATGGAAGAAACTTAAGTGTCCATCAACAGATGAATGGATAAAGAAGATGTGTCACATATATACAATGGAATATTACTCAGCCATAAAAATAAATAGAATTGAGTTATTTGTAGTGACGTGGATGGGCTTAGAGTCTGTCATACAGAGTGAAGTAAGTCAGAAACAACCTAAGCGTCCATCGACAAATGAATGGATAAAGAAGATATGGCACATATATACAATGGAATATTACTCAGCCATTAAAAGAAATGAAATTGAGTTATTTGCATTGAGGTGGATGGACCTAGAGTCTGTCATACAGAGTGAAGTAAGTCAAAAGGGAAAAACAAATACCATATGCTAACACATATATATGGAATCTAAAAGGAAAAAAAAAGTTTCTGAAGAACCTAGGGGCAGGACAGGAGTAAAGACGCACATGTAGAGAATGGACTTGAGGACATGGGGAGGGGGCAGGATAAGCTGGGATGAAGTGAGAGAGTGGCATGTATATAAATGCACTATCAAATGTAAAATAGATAGTGGGAAGCAGCTGCATAGCACAGGGAGATCAGTTCAGTGCTTTGTGACCACCTAGAGGGGTGGGATAGGGAGGGTGGGAGGGAGGGAGATGCAAGAGGGAGGGTGTATGGGGATATATGTATACGTATAGCTGGCTCACTTTGTTATACAGCAGTAACTAACACACCATTGTAAATCAATTATACTCCATTAAAGACATTTAAAAAAAGGCATGCACTTTGATGTAGTAATGATCTTTTCTACAAATGTGTAGTATTTCTATCCAAACTTTCCATCTACTTTTTCCTGTTAAAATCCAGAAGCATCGCCTGACATTTCATTTATGTGAAAGTCCAAGAATGTTAGAAATCATTTATTGGTTGGATTTATGTTGTCAAGAACAAGTATTATGAAGGAAGACATTTTGAAAGTTTTGTGAGTAGCTTGATAAATATTATCAGTAAACATGTAATGGGTGACAAGAAAGTTATTAAAGCAGCTTTTCAAATAAAAGAGTTTTAAGAAGAAATCATCAGAGGCCTAAGAAGGAAGATTAGTGAAATTCTGTCACAGGGGTTCTGATAGGACCAAAGAATTTGTTTTAATTGATTTGGCTGAAAAATTGTTGTTTTAAATCCTATGTTGACTTTCTTGTATCATTAAAATCCTTCTTTGCCACATATTATCCATGTAAATTAGGACATTTCTTTCACATGAAGAGCATAACATATAGAAAGTATGCTTTGTTTTTTGCCATGGTAAAATGTAATGCAACAGTATCATTTACTGAAAGACATATGAAAGTTTTAAATATAGTGAACTTCAAATCCAGTCCCATTTAGTCACTTTAAGGTATAGTACTATTATGTCAAAATATTGAGAAAATCTGTGCTTTCAAAAAATTCTCAAAAATCAAGACAAAATGTTCCTGAAATGTGAAACAACCTGACATATAGGTGACCACAGTTTCTGTGTTTTCCTAATAAAATTAGTTATAAATTTTCTCAGTGACTTTTAGAAAATAATTTTAAAAATTGAAAAACCTATTTACTAGGCCAAGTTCTTATTATCTCATGCCTGCCTGCTGCTACAAAAAGAAAAGAGAGATAATCATGTATGGGCTTATACAACTTTCTTTATACTTCCGTTGATTACTAAAGTCATTGAAAACCGTATCTTCTTCCTTGTCCCTGTGGACAATGTCCCCTTGCTTTACCAAGATAAACTTCTTCACCTTACTCCTAATCTCATGTTCTCCCACACACTATAGATTTATTTTTTCTTTATTTTCCTCTTTTCTGTCTCTTTTCCCTCTGCATTCAAACATCCTCAAGTATCTTTACCCTAAAAGAAAACAAAACAAGAGACAATAACAACAACAAAATTTTTCTTCAACTATATCTCTTTGTCACAGTTCTTTTTATCATAACCACCAAGCTTTTGCAAGGAGAAGCCTACCTCTCACTCACTTGTCTACCCACAGGAACTTGACCACCACCTTCACAACCCTTCCCAAACCATTAATCTAGCATTCAAATTAAATGATCTCTTTTTAGTTCTCTCCCTATTTTATCCCTCTCATTGATATTTTATCTTGTTGACTTTGCTCTTTAAGAAAAACTTTCTTTAATTGGCTTCCATGAGACCACTAGGTCAAGGTTTTCCTCATACATTTGTAATAGATTCCTTGGTCTCCTCCATTTATTCCTCTTTCTCTTACTGCCCGCTTAGGGCTGCAGTTCCCCGAGGGTCCATATTCTGACCTTTTCTCTCTGATTCTATATATCTCTCTGGGACTTCTCACCCATGCCTATAACTGGTATATATCATCTATATACCAATGACTCCTAAATCTCTAAGTTCTAAATTTCTCTGTGAAATACAAGACTGGACGCACATCTACCAATACCAAAAAGTTGGACATCCTTGCCTGTCTAGCCAGTACTTCAAAATTAGTCCAAAACCAAACACATTATATTTGTTAACAAATCTCCCCTTTACTCCTGATGTAGACTGAATGTTTGTGTCCCTCTAAAATTCATATGTTGAAATCCTAACCTCCAAGATGATGGTATTAGAGGTGGTAACTTTGAGAGGTCATTAGGTCATGACAGCTGAACTCTCATGAATGGAATTAGTGCCCTTATAAAAGAGACTTTAGAGAGAAAGCTCCTCACCATGTGAGGTTTCAGCTAGAAGACACAGTCAATGAACCAAGAAGTGGGTCCTCACCAGACGCTGAATCTGCCATTGTCTGGGTCTTGGATTTTCAGCCTCAAGAACTGAGAGAAATAAATTTCTGTTGTTTATTAGCTACTCAGTCTCTCGTATTTTGTTATAGTAGCCTAAACAGATTAAGACAACTACATATCTTAATGGAATCTCTATCCACAGAGTTACCCAAATTAGAAACCTTAAAACAAGACTTGTTTTTATTCCTTGACTCACAACACATTCATTGGTTATTGGTTTATCTGAACATCCTAAAGAACAGAGACCATACTTAATTTATTGCCCCTCCACCTAGGTTAGTTCATGGATCATAGTAGGCATTATTAAAAGTTTATTGGACTCAATCGTTGAAATTTTACACATCATTCAAAAAGCATTACTCAAAATAATGGGAATAAATTCTCTAAGGCTTGGACAAGATTTGAAAATGCACCCATACTTTACTGACTTAAAGTATAGAACAAAGCAAAAATTTTGGCCTTAAAATTTGGAAGGTAATCTAATCAACAACCGAATTAAGATAATCCCCCAAGTTCTGATGTGGAACAAAACTCAGACTGACTCAAGGGAGATCAAGTAGTGATCTCCTCATGAGAAATGGACTTGCCTTTTAATTCAGTTTTCATGAGCACCTGCAAAAGTGTGTGTGTGTGTGTGTGTGTGTGTGTGTGTGTGTGTGTGTTACAGGAGAAAGATGGTGTGGAGGAGGAGAGATGAAGTAAAGGATGAACTGAGTGGAGAATAATAAGTTCTATCAAGAAAATTAAATCATAACACTTGTCTCAGGGCATAGCCTGGTGGGGAATGGTGTGTGTGTGGCTGCAATGGCTGATGGCTTGATGGTGGCAACATTTGTTGTTTACTGGAGTGGAGGCAACATTTTTTGTCCACAGACACTTTATTCCATGTTTTAGCCTCTTTCCCCATAACAAATGCTGTTTACCAATGGCAAAACGAACTTATTTACTTTGGTCACTCTGAATATATTTATGTACTCTATTTACTCCACTATCCCCAGATATACTTTAATAAGTAAATGCTGTTCTACATATTCTGTTCTATGTTCATCCTGCTTTTCTTTGAAACAAGATACCGCATTTCACTCATCCCCAGTCTACCACTCCTCTTCCTTAGAATCTCTGCCAAAAATAAACTATCTGCACAAAGACCACGGCACACAGCTTTTGGTTTTTGGGGTAATGTAGCCTAAGGCAGGTCTCAGATCACAGGAACAAACTTTTGAAAAGAGTGGAACAGTAAAATGAAGCTAAGTTGTCTAATTATACGGTCCTGCTTCTCAACTTCACTGACCTGAGGCTTCTAAAAAAGTAAATTCTTTGGAAAGGAAGATAGATAGATATAGAGATAAAGGTATGTACACACACACACACACACACCTGCATTCTAGCATTTAATAAGAACTTATTTTTCTATATATCATTTTTTTCAGAAATACACACTGGTTGTAGAGCCTAGCCTCACTTCAATATTGGGGCTGGCTTGAGTCACATTCTTCAGAAACATAATTCAGTCAATACATTTATTAAGTGTCCATTATATGTCAGGCACTATGCTAACGTTGGTAAAACCGTGATGAGCAAGAAATACAGGGTGCCCGTTCTCATGGATCTTATAAGTAAGAGGTCAAATTACTGAACCTAAAGTCCAATAACCTTTGTCCTTATTCTTTAGAAAGTGGTGATAATCTCCAAGGTAAATAGAAGTGGCTGAGAGTGGTCGTATACCTGTAAGCAGCTGCTCACATGACAGGATCTAGTCTTTTCAGGATTGAACACACAGTACCCCAGGGGAAATACAGAATGGGTATTAATAAGCACCATAATTTCTAAAAAATAAGCAGTATCAGGGAAAAAGAGGAAAGTGACACTTAACTAATTGTTAATGCCAGGTTAAGATGGTAAGATACAATGCCTGGTATGCCCTCTCTGATTTTCCCATTTAAATACTTATATAGCTACTAAAAAAAAAAAAAAAAACTATGCAAAATTACAATACTGCAATCGGACTCACACAAGGATTTCTACTTATAGCAGTGACAATGAACCTGGATTAAGAAACACCAGTGGTTGCTTCCACATGTCCTGCCTTTTGTCCCAAACAACATGGTTATTTTGGAAATGGCAAGGGGATGTTTTAGCCTGTTTCCACAAGAAACAAACCCCAGGGAAACAAAATTTAGAGACTTATAGCAGTCAGAAAACCTGGCTACCACTTCCTTATTAGAGAGGAGTTTACTTTTAAAGGTATAGGGGTGTATTTCTCTTATTCCCATCAGTGTCTTTCTCTTCAAGTCCAGACAGAGACACCGTCTCCTGTAGTCCATTGTTGACCTTATAAAAATGCTATTCCTACAGGTCACTCTTCCCCTACTCTGCCCTCAGAAAAATAAGCTGATCCGAAATAATACAGTTTTCAAAAAAACTGGTCATAGAAGGAAACGAGAAGTTACTGGAGGAAGATGCCAGAGGCAAAATGCCCAGAAGGAACAAAAAATATCATTATATAGGAAGGGTGGGATGATACCTGTCAGAGAGACACCTGCCATTGCCTGCCAATGGCAGAGTGGAGATGGGTTTCATTTGCACTTGGTTTTGAATTGCCAGTCTTCAGACAATGATAGGCAGAGTTTATGAAAATGGCAGCAGGCATCAAATGTCACTTGCTTCAAGAGAAACTTGGGTCTGTATTTGTCTAGCTAAACAACTGATCTTCCTATATAACACATTTTAACTTCATACAAGTTCTAGTTCCTAGAAAAACGTATGTTTTCTTTATGTTTGAAAGGTGGGCTCTAGTAACAGTGTCACTTGGGAAATCCTTTTTATGGTCGAGGGAGAAAAAAAATTGACAATGTGTTGCATAAGGAAATTTCTGGAGGCATTTTTTGTGGGCTGCAAGCTCATGGTAGACCAGTTTAAGATCAAAGGTGTTAAGGTGATGGAGAATAAAACTCAGTTGGTGCAGTCACCCTGAGACGAGGGCAAACAGCCAGTGGCACCTAATCCTGATTCTTTCCTTGACTTTTCAAGTTTATATTTGCCACACATCACATGCAGAAGCTGTTTTTCAAAAACATTAGTTCCACAGAAAAGCTGCATGTGTGTTTTTGTTTTTGTTTTTCTTTTGTCTCTGGTATTTAGATGTGACTCACAAAAGAGAGAGGCCAGAAAAGCCATTTTATTGTTGCAACAATCTCTTAGTGGAATTCAGAAGCGAAAACTGAGTTTTGTAGATAGTGGAAAACAAAATTCTCAAATTTCAGTGCTTTAGAAGCTGGACTATATGAATTCCAAATGTATCTAGAGTTTGCTTTATTGCACTGACATACAAAATAATGTTCTTTTAAAAAAAATTGACATCTTTATTGGAGTATAATTGCTTTACAATGGTGAGTTAGTTTCTGCTGCATAACAAAATGAATCAGCTATATGTATACATATATCCCCATATATCCTCCCTTTTGCATCTCCCTCCCTCCCACCCTCCCTATCCCACCCCTCTAGGTGGTCACAAAGCACTGAGCTGATCTCCCTGTGCTATTTATTTTCTTTCTCATTGCCTATTTTTCTCAAGATTATGCACTATATTAATAGCACTTTAGATATTATCTTACATCCTCAGAGTGTTTTCACAAACACTTCATGTGATCTTAGGTAAGACAAGGATACTTTTTTTCTCTTTTATAAATGAGGAGACAAGCTCAGAGATGTTATCTGACTTGTAAAAGATTTCATGACTAATAAGTGATAGAGCTAGGGCCAGCACCATGGTTTCTGACTCATAGTTCAATACTATTTTAAAATAGCTTGTTTATGTTTCTTATTTAACAGCTATATAGCATCTGTAGAGACAGAGAACTGTGTGCCCTATTAAAGTGATACCATCATTAAGATTACATGTAAGCTGATAGCTGCAATATAAATTTAGCAGGTAAGGCACCTCTCATTGAAATTAATTTAATTCTCCCTCTTAGTTTGTGGAACTTTATAAATTTATTCTTGCTTGACCATCTTGGTTTATTGACCCCAGAAGTAACCCAGAAGGACCCTATAATGATGTTGAGGAAACTAATAGCAGCTATTTTTTTAAAGCATCAAATAACTGCCAATATTTATCAATCATGTACTTTGTGTCAGGCATTATACTAAAGGTTTCAATGCATTATCTCAGTTAATCCTTAAACAAATAATAAATTTAAGTAGTATTTCTATCTCCATTTTTCAGATGAGGAAACTAAAGCTGAGAGGTTAGGAAACCTCCCCAAGTTCATTACAGCATCTAAATGGAAGACACAGAATTTGAACCCATATGGTCTTTCAACACTCAACCACCAAAATACATGTGCTATGTGCCAAGTGTTTTATAAGCATTTATTATCTCATATAATACTCACAACAACCTTCCAAGTTAGGTATTTATATTCCAATTTCGTAGATGAGAAAACTGAGGCTCACAGACATTCAGGAGTATCATATTCTTCAAGGTCATATAGATAGTCAATAACAACATAGGAAGTTGAACCCAGCTGTGTCTAACCTGACCATACTTCTATTCACATCTGAGCAAATCTTCACCCAACATGGAGGGAGACTACTATAAATAGTTTATCCTTTTCTGCATGAAAATAGTTTATTGAAAGATTATCATTCACAGAGTTTGGTCAAAAAAATAGAAAACCCAAAAGACATGGTAGACCTTTGACCTTTCTAGTTCCTTTTCAATCACCTTCCCTTCCTGGTGTCTTTACTTCCAAGTATCCATTGTCCTTATTTATTAAGTTGTCCTGATTGTCTGGAACCAAACAAAGTACATCTTTCAAGCTTATCTCCGCAGTAAGTGGTCCAGATTCCATAAAATTTTACTTGTACTATCCCCCACCTGCACTCACCCCATTTTAACCATCAAAATTTCCTTTCTCCGTGCCCAGTTCTGAGAATGGCACTAGGAAGAAAAACTAATTCACAATAAATTTTGTGTGACTAATAAATGTTTAATGTTATTATCCCCTAGAATTTGTGCACTTTGAAAGAACTACTCAGTATGTCTTCAGTCAGAGGAAAGAGTTTTGAATGTTGAAATCACAGAGGTGTGGCTGGTATGTGCATTGTTTATTAAAAGACTTTCTGTAACTGCTCTACTCACATTAACTGACTGCACTGAAGGACTAAGGAATGCAACTTGGTTCAGGAAAATCCCCTCAAATCTAACTCACCTGAATATTTTAAAGTAAATGTAAGATGAAAAGGAATATTAAATTAGTATTTTCAGACTAAAATTGCTGTGGTTATGATTTCTAAGAACTTCCTCTGCCTCAGTTGTCTCATCTTTAAAAGGAGAGCTCCCTGGTATACCAGTAATACTACTTCTCTCTAAATCTCAGGTCTGTTGCTGAGTCTGACTAGCTTTGCCAGTTGCTGAGTCTGACTAGCTTTGCCAGACTCCTTTTTACTCTCCTTTCATTCATCAATATTTATTGAGCACTTAATGCATTCCAGACATTCTTCTGGAGCTAAGGATGTATCAGTGAACAAAACAAAGATTTCTGCCTCATGGTGCTTACATTCCAGTGAGGAGATATGGGCAATAAAAGCAAACATAATAAATAAGTTAATTACTAGTAGATTAGAAGATAAGTGTTATGGAAAAAAGGAGCAGGGCAAGAGGGATTGTAAGTGAACACAGGGTGGGCAGATTTTCATTTTAACTAAAATGGTCAGGGTAGATTTCAATGAGAAGGTGACATTTGACCAAAGGCCTAAAAGGTGGTGAGGGAGGGAGCCATGCTGATATCTGGATGAAGAGTATTCCAAGCAGAAGGGACAGTCAGGCCCTGAGACAAGAGTATTAGAAGAACAGCCAATGTTGCTGGAACCAAGTGACCCAATGAAAGAATATCTAGTCCAGGAATCGGCATTTTTTTTTTTCCGTAAAGGAGTAGATAGTAAATATTTTAGGTTAATGACCACACAGTCTGTGTCACTACTCAACTCTGCCTATAAAATGAAAGCAGCCATAGGCAACATGAAAATGAATAGTTCCAATAAAACTATTTATGGACACTGAAATTTTAACTTTATATAACTTCACATGTAACTAAATTTTTTTTTTGTTTTTTTCAACCGTTTAATAATGTAAAAAGCATTCTTAGCTCTTGGGTTGTATAAAAACAGACCGCAGACTGGATTTGGCTTGAAGGCAGTACATTGTTGACCCAGATCCAAGGGATGAGCTCAGAAATATAATAGAATGGAGGGAAGGGGATAATGGTTTAATGGCTCTCTGAGCCTCCCCTAGCTCTTTCCTAATTTTCCCTCACAGACACCTATCCTAATAAAATTTATTTCTCATGCAATTCTGTTTGTGTTTTGGCATTTGCTTCTCAAAGGACCCAAACTAGCAAAAGTGGGACCAGGAGTGGTCCAAGTAAGCAAGTAGTAAGGTAAGGATTTGGAACTGTCTTATCTACCACCTTGGGAGCAAATAGAGCAACTGGTTAGTAGGCAGATCACATATAGTCACTGGGACAAGATGGTGACTCAATTACTAAGTATTTTACCATGATTGGCTTAAGAAAATGTCCCAATGGAGAAGAATGCAATGGCAGGTGCAATGATGTAAACATTTGAAAAATACAGAGAAAACAATGTTGTCTTAGTCTATTTCTGCTGCTATAACAAAGTACCACAGACTGAGAAGCTTTTAAACAACAGATATTTAGTTCTCACAGTTCTGGAAGCTGCAAGCCCAAGACCAGAGTGTCAGCATGGTAAGGCGAGGGCCCTGTACCAGGTTGCCGATTTCTCATTGTATCCTCACATGGCAAAAGGGGCAAGACAGCGCTCTTGGGCCTCTTTCATAAGGATATTAATCTTATTCTTGAGGGCTCCACCCTCATGACCTAGTCACCTCCCAAAGAAAGGTCACACCTCCATAACGTTGGGCATTTGGATTTCAACATACATTTGGAGGGAACACAAATACTCACACCACAGCAAATACCTACAAAGACAGCAGAGCTGACTGGTTAATGTTAAGTCACATTGACACCCTGCAAAAGGATAATAAGAGACTAAGGACCATTAGCAAGTAGTTAATGGTCAAGTGTTATAGCCATAGGGCCTCTGTGGTCATTTTCAAGTACTTAGCTCTTACAGTAGAAGGGGAAACACAGCTGAGTGGCAGGCTACAGATCTAATTGTGGTCACAGAACTTTCATTGAAGGCAGGTCAGTTATGTATGTAAAAGTCAAGACCTTGGTAGGAAAAAACCTGAAATCTCTGAACCTTGAAACAGACATATCTGGATATATGTCTCTAATGATGTTGGTTCTACAGTCAGTCACTCCCTACCAGATTCTGTGGGCCTGCAGACATGGCTCAGCCTTCTTCAGTAAGACCTAGCACTTCCTCTGTGCTAGAGGATGGTGATGAGAACTATTTTCCACAAAGCAATAGGTGACCCTTCTCAGAAACTGCCCGCATCTCCACTCCTGAGTTTCAGGATGATAACAGATTCAATGCCAGTATAAGCCAGCTGTGAACGTGCTGGGCCTTCAAAGAAAAAGAGGTTATAAAGCATTGCAAAATTTACCTGTTATGTACTTCAAGATCCAGTGAGTACTCCTAGGATAGGACTTTGAGAGTGTTTTGTCCAAAGACGCTGGAAGACTGGATATTCAAGAATTAACTTGTGGGCAATTCCTTGGGACATGTGTTATAATATCCTAGCAAATATCCCTGGGAGTGAGGAGACCTCTTTTCTGATGGTGGTTCTTAGAAGCATGGAGAAAGCAATGGCCAATGATGGAGAAGTGGAGATGACTGAGGTACACTGGCATAAAATAGTGGAAGAAATACAAAGTCTCAGGGAGATAGGCAGACTGAAATAACTATATTCCAATAGGCCAAAGGACTGAGCTGAGGATGATGTCTCATAGAATGGCCCAGAAGACCCACCATTCACCAAGGTCATCAGGACTATGATGGAGAGGGGGCAGCAACAGCACTAAAAAGTTTGATGGTGGCTCTCCTGTGCAGACCAGGAATGATAGTAGGAGAAGTTGTCACAGAGCTGGGCTGGTTAATATCCATGGGGATGGTAGGGCCCTGAAGCAACAGAGTGGGGCAGGGTTTAACTGCCAAAAGCCAGGAGACCACAATTACCATAACAACCAGCAATGTTAGGTGGGCAGCCAAGGAAGTTTTACTCACAGTTAGTTTTGAATTTGGTTAATAGAAGCAGATGGATGAACATACAGGTGAAAAAACAGAGTGTAAAGATTTTTTAATCACACAATAATACTCACCAGAAAACATCTGTCACAGAGAGGCAGTGAACAACCAAGTACTCAAAATGACTATACCAGTTGATATTAACTAGCTTTCATCATCAGCCAACTCAGAACTGGCACAATGGGCACATCAACATAGAGGCCACAGTGGCAGAAACTGCACATGGACCTAATAGCATGGATGCCCACTTACCAAAACTAACCTAGCTACCATGGCCTCTGAACGTCTAACAAGTCAGTAGTAGGAACCAACACTGAAACCCTTGTATGGCACTATATCTTAAGGAAACCAATTTGAATACATTTGGCTCCTCTGTCTTGGGAGGACCAGCAGTTCATCTTCAAAGGAATAGGTAGCTATTCTGGGTATGGGTCTGCTTTACTTGCTCTCAGAGCCTCAGCCTGCACCACTACTTAGGGGCTTGCAGAATACCTGTTCTTAGGCAAAAAATCCCATATACCAGAGCATCTGACCAGAGGATTCACTTCACAATGAAAGAGGTGCAATATTGTGATCAACACACCACACCATCCAGAAGTAGCTAAACTCATAGAATTATGGACTGAGTTTATGAAGGTGTAACTGAAGCATGAAATCTAAGGCAAAACTTTGAAAGAATGGGGTGCCATCCTTCAAGATGCAGTGTATTCATTAAATCAGAAACCCATATATGGTGTTATGTCCCCAGTAGGAAAAATACATTGGTCCCAGAACCAAAGGACAGAGTCAGGAGTGGCCTTACTTACCATCACTTCCAATGACCTACTAGGGAATTTTGTGATTCTTGTCCCCACAACTCTAGGCTCTGCGTGTTTGGAGACCCTGGCCACCAAAGAGGGCGTTCTCTTGCCAGTGCACACAGTAAAAGTTCCAGTGAACTACAAGTTGCAGCTGCTTCCAGGACACATTTACTTGCACCCAGGAAACAGGAGGTGAGAAGAGGAGTCACTTATGTTGGCAGGTGTCATTGAGCTTAAACAGCAGAGCTTCTTTTATACACGGGTACCATGAGGAAGGTATGAAGAAACCAGCTGACCCACTGAGTGCCTCCTTTCACATCCTTGACCCATCATAATTCTGAGCAGCCAAGCCCAGAAACCGAAGGCTGAGGAGAACATGATCATCAAGAGCTCAGACCCCTTGAGAATGAAGGTTTGGATCCTATCACTAAGACCTGCCAAAGTATCCAATGGGGAAAGCAATTTAGAATGGAAGAGGGAGAGGATGAGTTTCAGATGTGGCCTCAAGATCAACTGCAAAGTCAGATGCTGTAGTTCATCCCACTAGCCTCTGTATTCTAAATTTCCCCTCAGATAGAGACACATATGAAGCATAGATGAGCTGCTTCTCAGAATTGTGTGGAAGAGTAGAGCTGTGTGGGGCAAGAGGTTGACTGTGGTAGCCGAGAATATATCTAGTAGACCTCTTGCTACAGGGCACATTATAGATTGAGAGCTCCATCTATTGTGCCTGGAAATCCATCACCATGTTTAAGCCAAAGCCATGCTTCCCATGAGCTGATCCTAGCCAATGACTGAGTGCAGCTGAGAAACCAAAGTAGGCCTGTCCCTGGGAGATGTGGGTCAATTCTAATGGGCTGATTTGGTTTCAAGATTTCTTGACAGCTTTGCCAAACTTTCCTTAGAACTGTACTACAGTTGAAGATGCTTCTGTCTGACCTCCCTCCCTTCCTTTCCTCTTTTCTTAACCAAGAGTCAGACTTCCATAGTCTGTCAGTGTTCCTATAGACTGTCAGTTCTCTCAGCCTCTAACAGCTCCCTTCACATTTTTTCTAAGGGGCATTTCCCTTGATAATTTTTTTACATGTTTGAATCCATCTTGGTGTCAGTTTTTTCAGAGGACCAGGTGTAACATACTGTGTAACCAATAGGATACTGCAGAAATGATGGAGTGTGACATCTGACCATAGGATCAAAACAGGTATTGTGGCTTCTACCTTGCTCTCTCTTGGATCATTCATTCTAAAGAATCCAGTTGTCATATCATGGGGATACCCTAGCAATCTTAAAAGTGGAGAAGAACTAAAGCCTCTCATTCACAGCTAGAATTGATTTGCCAGCCATGTGAGGAAGCCATCTTGGAAGAGGATCTCCAGTCCTCATCAAGCCTTCAATAGACTGCAACCCCAGTTGACATATTGACCACAGCTTCATGAGACATCTTGAGCCAGAAAGACCCAGTTAAACCCCTCCCAAATTCCTGACCCATAGAAACTGTGTGCAACAATAAACATTTTCATTATTTTAAGCTGCTAAATTTAGGGGTAATCTATTGTGCATCTAATAGATAACTAATATACTCCTTGAAGTGAGATACTCTTTTTTAAAGTGATAGAAATCCAAAAATAAATGACCATGAATGTATTTTCTTTTTCATGGCTAAGGAGGCGAGAAATGAGTTCACAGTTACACTGTGGTATGAGTGAAAGTTGATAGGTTAATTCCAAATTCAGTACACTATTCATTAATGACTGAGTTCTATGAGTGCTGTTAAAATGGTCTCAGATAAAATTTAGATATTAGAATTGTGGATTTAAAAAAAAACTTATTGAAGCATAATAAGCATTCCTATATGTAATTTCCCACCAAGCTTCAGGCCCTGTTAGCTTACAATTATTCAAGGAGTGTACTCTGGATTTCCAGTAATGATCATGTATTATTGATTTTTCAGAAATTGATGCCCTATCAGTAGAACATGTCAGTAAGAAATGGTAGCTTAAAGGAAAAGGCATATTATATAGTCTTAGGATGGTAGAGTGAGAGAGAGTGAAACTAATGATTTCTTTGTATTCCTCAGACAGTTAGAGGTAAGCTGGAAACCAGATTTCAGTAGTCTTCACCACTAATCTGCTGTTGGGAAGTTTTAGTGCCATTCCCATCTAACTATCACACAAAACCTTTTATGTGTCCATGGGAAAAAAGTCACATTTCACACTCAGAATTGATTGTTGCTATGCAGAAAGAACAAGGAAAGTGTAAGCAAGACTGCAAAACTTCTAAATTTAAAACAAACACAATTTTAGTATAATTGATATATAAATGACTGACATTTTAATGAATGTTTTAAAATAGTTCTGAATGATTAGGAGCCATTACCAAATTATGGAAGCTCTGTTATTTTTATTCTTATATTAGCCATTTCATCTTTAGCAGTGGTTCTCAGCGGGGAGGGGGATTTTGCCCCGTAGAGACATTTGTCAATAACTGGAGATAGGTTTTGGTTGTCAGAGATGGGGAGAGGGTGCTATTGACATCTAGTGGGTAGAAGCCACGGATGCTGATAAACATCCTACAATGCACAAGACAACCCTCCACCACAAAGGATGATCTGGCCCCAAATGTCAACAGTTCCCAGTCCAAAAGCAAAGCTTACTCTCAATCGAGCTTTAGTAATTTAGCTGACAAGTATTCTATAGATTAAAATGGCAAACAAAAGTTACCACTGCAAAATTTATTAGATAAAAATGTTCAGCTCCCTGGCAGAAGTTGAAAAGTATGTTAAACGAATGAAGAACTAAAATGAAAAGAAAATACCAGTTGATATTTGGTTGTTTTCACAACCTGTTAGTTTACCAAAAACTTTATAATTTACAGCCACACAAATTTATTTCTCACAGTTCTGTAGGTCAGAAGTCTGACCCAAGTCTCACTGTGCCAAAATCAAGGTGTTGGTAGGGCTGTATTTCTTTCTGGAGGCTCTAGGGGAAAATCTATCCTTTGCCTTTTCCAGTTTCTAGAGACCACTCACATTCTTTGGCTCAAATTCTTTGCTTTCCTCCATCTTCAAAGCAAAGGCAAGTCAAGTCCTTCTCGCATAACATCACTCTGACCACTTCTTCTGCCTTCCTCTTCCGCATGTGATTACATTGGTCCCACCCAGATGATCCACATATTTCTAGGTCCAGGGTAGTAGGACATGGGCATCTTTGGAGGGGACATTATCCTGACTACCACAATATCTATAGAAAACTGAAATATTAGACAGTTCAGCACTTACCAATGACAAAGAGAAAGGCAGTTTGTGTTCAACAAGCTCTGGTTTAATTAGCTGTGTTGATATTATACTTAAACACCAATGTATCATCCTTGATTTGATTAACTCCTTGGTTGTAAGTCCAATCAACTCTTACAGAGAGATACACACTGTAAGTTATTAAGTCCCAATAAATGAATAGTGCAGATCCAGTCTCTATATCATGTTGAAATTAGAAACTATCTTCAACTTTTGAACTTGGTCCTCTATTTTGCTCTAAAATTTGTTACTGTTGTCATAAATGTTTCTCTATCTCTTTTATATCAGCTTGTCTAAATTTATCACATTAGGGAGGTTGATACCAGGGGAAAAATCCCTCTCTGCTGTTTTATATTTCTGGAAATAATCCCTGTAACATCTCTTTCTCTTATATTCATCTCTGTGGACCTAAAAATATTACAAAGGTGTTTTTACTAAGGGACAAAAGTTATCTGTTACTGACTGGCATCTGAAATCATAATACAAATATCAAACAGGCAAAGAAATGTCTGTGGTATAAAATGACTATAACTTTTACCAGATTCCAGACCTATATGCAATTTCCTCCTTCTTACACTTCAGATAATCCAGCACCAGAGGCCTCAGGATGGTCATTATTGGTAAGTTATTGTGTGATCTCAGTTCAAAAATTACCAGACTAAAAACAAATTGTCTAGGTCCAGGAGAAAAAACAGTTCTTAGGTGCTAATCGCCCTGTTACTCAGAGTCACTGCAAAATGGATGCAGTGACAGTTCTTACCATTTAACCATTTGTCTGTCTGAAAGTATGATTCAGACTTTCAAGGATGACTTATTGACTTTAAATATCACAAGAAACAATCATTTGGAAGTGTTTTCATGTGTTCTTCTGTATACCATTTTGAGTCTTATGGAATAAAATACTTGTCCAAAAAAAACAGGTGCTATCATAAACTCAATCCCAAATAAACATATTTATCAGCAGAGACATAAACAAAATCACATCACATGATGTTAGTGTCAGAAGTTTATTTGATATGCATCATCACAAATCTCTTAATTCACTCATATTAGTAAAGAGACATATTGCTCATAAAGGTTTATCACATGATTTACATTCCTATATAGGGCACTTGATGGCTAGAATGTTTTTTTTTTTTTTTTAAACAGAGAATAGTCAACAGGGCATAAATACTAGTACCGATAGATACTTTTATAGTATCTGCCTCTGTGTACATACACTGAATCCAGTGATTAGGAACATGTTGGAAGAGAATATGCACACTTCATTATGTGGTATAATTGGTGTTGGGCATACAACCTAAGCTAGCTTTTATCATACTGTCAGAGCCAATGAATATCCAAGGCAGTTCCAAACCGAAATAAATGCACTTCAGCAATAACTGCTTCAGGAGACTGTGACTTTATGTAATTTGATGTTTCTATCTTGGAACAATTATGTTAGCAGCAAGTTGTTCTTACCTTGGCTAGACAGCATGACATTGGTGTCATCCATTCTGTCAGAGCGACTTTCTAGAGATATTAGTACGTTTGTCAAGGCCATTTGAGTGATCAACTTTTGACCTCTCTGGAAGAAGTCTTCACTGAACCAAATCGTTTCTATAATCATTGGTGTTAGCTCAGAGGAAGGCTTAAGGCTAAGGGCCAAAAATTTATGAAATAGTCTCCATTTTAGGAAATAAATCTGTAACTCCCAAATGGCATTGCCTGCCAACTTACTTCAATAACAATTGACCAGTAACCTGTTGTTCTCTTATTAGGACCTTTTAAAGAAGACAGAACCAAGGACTGATACCATTACCTGAATAGGTCTGATCTTGACACAGTCTCTATGTGATATATCTGTTTAAAAAATAAGATGATACTCTATTTTCTCCTTGTTAAATATTTGCTACTTTATCAAAAAGATAAACTATACTGGGGAAAGAATCATGATATCTCTATAATCTAAAGGTTTCCATTTAGTCATTTGTAATTTCTCCAATAAATATTTAGATTTAGTTGTTTTTCCCATTTAACTACAGATATGTGATAACATTATATTAGAAAATTAGATTGTTATGTGAATATTCATGTATTCCTAAAGAAAGACTTTGAAAAATTCAGATCAGGACAAAAGATTGAAATTTTTGTTTTACTAGCTATCCTATCTTGGCTCATAAGCCAGTATCCATTTATGTCTCATAGTGGCATTATCCAATAATTATTTCAACTCTCCTCATTACATTGCCCGTTTTGCTCATTAAAATGTAAAACACAGGGCTTCCCTGGTGGCGCAGTGGTTGAGAGTCCGCCTGCCGATGCAGGGGACACGGGTTCGTGCCCTGGTCTGGGAGGATTCCACATGCCACGGAGCGGCTGGGCCCGTGAGCCATGGCCGCTGAGCCTGCACGTCCGGAGCCTGTGCTCTGCAATGGGAGAGGCCACAACAGTGAGAGGCCCACGTACCGCAAAAAAAAAAAAAAAAAAAAAAAAAAAAAAAAGTAAAACATATGTAAACATAGATAGTCCCCACTGTAGTGCCGGGCACACAGAAGATGATCAACAAATTTTACCTATTTTTACTTTTATACATCCGTATACAACTGTTGACTTAAAAAAATCCACAGCCTAAAAGCTAAGAATTATATTTTATTTGGCAGATTTTCTGAGGACTTAAGCCCAGAAGACAGACTCTCAGATCACTCCGAGGGAGCGCTCTGAAGAGGTAAAGGAGGAGACAGGATATATAGGAGTTTTTTAAACAAAAACCAGGTAGTGAGAACATCAAAAGATTACTGTTAAAGAAAACCAGATATCTCAAGTTAATGAGTTTAGTGTTTTTCTATGTATGGGAAGATGCAAGAGTCTGGCCTCATTGAAATCATTCCTTTGATATGCACCTTAGCCATCTAGGGCCAGTATCCTTCTTTTCTCCATCCTGAATATCCACGGGGTGCACAGTTAGGGGTGGCTGCAGTGGCTGAGGGCTTGATGGTTGCAACGTCCTTTGTTTACTGATATGGCAGACAACAATTTTCATCTACACAGCCTTAAGTTAGACATATGTCTTACCAGATGATTCATTTACAGAATAAATGCTTTGTAACATTACTTTATTGTTTACCCTCAAACACTCCATCCATATCATTTCCCTAAATATATATAGAAAAGATGTTTTGAATTGGAGCAGGAAAAAAAAAAAAAACGAAACACTACCAATTTGTTTACTTTGTTAAGCATCATGGTAAGTCCTTTACATACTGCTATAGACTGAATATTTGTATCCCACCAGAATTTATATATTGAAAACCTAATCCCCAATGTGATGGGGATGGGACCTTTGGGAAGTAATTAGGACGTGTGGGTAGAATCCTCATGATTGGATTTGTGTCCTTATAAGAAGAGACAGAAGAGAGCTTGCTTCCTCTCTCTCTCTCTCTCTCTCTCTCTCTCTCTCTCTCTCTCTCTCTCTTTCTGTTCTCCATCTGTGAGCATGCAAACCAGGAAGAGGGCTTTCACCAGACACAGGATGTGCTGGCACCTCGATCTGGGACTTCCCAGCTTTCAGAATGGCAAGAAATAAATGTTTGTTTAAGCCACTCAGATTACGGTGATTCTGTTATAGCAACCGAAACTGACTAAGACAAATACCTTATGTCATTTAATACTCACAAAAAAACTCAATGAGTTTGGTCCTATAATTAATGTCAATTTACAGATAAAGGAACTGAAGCACAGAAACCATTAACAGCATGCCCACGATCACACAATTTGATCACCAAGCTGAGTATGTGACATGAACTCCTGTCCATATGACCTCTAAATCAAGCCAACCCAAAGGGAAAGTCTCACAACAATAGCCATCTTTTTCAAATCATGTCTGATAAGTTCTGTTATAATCTGAAGTGACAACTACTCCCAACTCCTCCCAAGTTAGGATAACATTAATGTTGAAATAAAAAGACAAGTCAAAACATGTTTTCTATTTTTTATATGCCCTGGTTGTCCCCAGTGGGATGTTTTTACACACAAGAGTTTCAATAAGTTCATATGTCTGATATCTTTGAGGGCAGAAGTAGGTTCTATCAGACAGTCAAAACAATGTATTGAATACCCACTCTATTCACGGCTCTATACTTAACTCTGTGGGAAGGAATAAGAAAAGTATAGACACAGTTTGTATCGGTTTGTATAAACTCAACAGTTTGACTGAATGAAAACCATTGGAAACATTTCCCAAATATGTTTCCTTGTAAGGTACTAAAACTGTACTATCTTTTACAGTACCCAATAGGAACATTTGGCGATTGAACACTTAAAATGTGGCTAGTGCCACAGCTGAAATATATTACTATTTTGGATCTATCAGGTTAAATAAAATATGTTCTTAAAATTAATTTCACCAGGGCTTCCCTGGTGGCGCAGTGGTTGAGAGTCCGCCTGCCGATGCAGGGGACACGGGTTTGTGCCCCGGTCTGGGAAGATTCCACATGCCATAGAGAGACTAAGTCCGTGAGCCATGGCCAATGAGCCTGCGCGTCCGGAGCCTGTGCTCCGCAATGGGAGAGGCCACAGCAGTGTAGAGGCCCGTGTACCATAAAAAAAAAATAATTTCACCAGTTTCTTTTTACATTTTTTAAAGTGGCAACTACTAGAAAATGTAAAATTACATACATAACTCATGTTCTATTTCGATTGGACAGTACTATGATTAAAACATAATGTATAACATTTAAAACTTTATTTTTGGTGTTGGTAATTTCATGACAAGTTGACCAGTGCTTTCATTTGTTTCTTTTTCTTTTTTAATTTTCTTTTCTTTCTTGCTTGCTCACTTGAAACCTGTGTAGGCATAATTGGATGGTATTAATTAGTTTCTTTTATGCATTTTGTAATAACTTTATGCTCTTCATCATGTGCTACTTTCCAGAGGATTAGGCTTTTCTTCTATTTATGGAACACTCAATTACCACAAATCAGGGAAAGCAGGGGGGTAAAACAAGTGTCTTAACTACTTTCATCATGTACTATAGGTTTTTAATAGTGAGGCTGGAATCTTATATTCACTTCACTACAGAACAGTCCTGATCCATAAACCAGCCTTGGTTTTTCTAGTTTATTACAGAGAATTGATTGTTCTTTCAGTTATGCCATGATCAGGTCATGCTGTTTTGCCTAATTACAAATAAAACACAGTCAATATGAAAGTGAGAGAGCAATTGTTTTTAATTGAATCTGTACTCTCTTGCTTTCTCAATGGGGATACAATATATAACATAACTAAACAGTTTACTTTCCTTCATGTTATGTTTAATTCTATTAGTTTTAGGACAGTAGTCAATTATATTCATTGTACTGAAGGATATAACTTAGTTTAACAGAAGTCTGAAGATAATGGGGCATTGTATCATCACACACAATATTTATTGAGAACTCTGGATGTGCCAGGATCAAACAACAGAAAGAAGCATACCAGAATGTTTGAAGTTTGCACTGTATGTATGTGGAAATTCAGTAAAGACAGAAATATGTGTAGAAACCTCAATAAAATGTACAACTTCATGATAGACTGTATGTTAGTGGTTAGGAGCATAGACTTTGGAATCAAAATATTTGAGTTTTAGGGCTGGCTCCACCACCTTCTAACTGTCTGAACTTTGGCAAATTACATATCTATAAAATGTGCCCTAAAGTTTCTTATTTGTCAAATCATGTATATAATAGGACCTAATTCTGGGGCTTATTGTAGAGATTAAATGAGACAATGTGTGTAATAAAGCATACAAAGCAGGGCCAAAGTGTATTCCTTACTCAGTGTTAGCTATTATTATTATTATTAAGTGAAAGGGAACATGGATATAATACGTTTCAAGCTAAATGTAACATGATCAGATCAGGACTGCAACTGGTTAACAGAAAGCAGCTTCATTTTGAAATATATATATATATATATATATATATATATATATATATATATATATATTCCTGTATTTTATAGATCCTGAACCATACAACCCAAGACCTGATTATTCACTGACTTGTATTGTTTTCTACTTGTTTAATTTATGTATGTTTCTTTTCCAGCCTATAAGAAGCATCTTAAGAAACATGTTGGGCACACAATAGAGGTAACAGAACCAAGTATCAGTGTACTTTGATAAACCCCTGAATTCAGCTTGAAAGAGTAAAACTTTCCAGCCCAACTCTTACCCTCCGAAATGGATCCTGTCCAGCCCTTCAACATATATGTACACCCATCTTACTGTAAACACTGCCAATGGGAGTGTCCTGACAACCTCATTTACAAGCTTACTTGTTCCTTCAGTGTTTGACTTCCTGCCAGTTAAGGTGATCTTTCTGTTTTGTTAAAAATCTATCTTGAAGATAGAAATGTATCATTTAATTGTCTTCCTTTCCATACAAATATCTCAAGTCTTTTCCCTACACATTTTTTTTTCACGTTGTGTTTTTTTAATACATTTTCTAACTACTTTCTTTATGCTTGGCTTTTTGATCTTCTATTACTTAAAACTTCTTATTGGATTTCATTCGTTTTTCACTTGTTTTTGAGAGAACCAACTTATTTTTGAGAATTATGTTATATTTGTTTTTTTTTGTTGTTTTGTTATATTTGAATTTTTGGTTACTGGGCAAATCTGACAGCAGTTATACACTTAATAAGTATTTCTTCTACTTTATGAATTTTAGACTAGATCCTCATGAATGCATAAACTTAAACTACTAAAGTAGCAGTCTCATGTTTTAGTGTGCATGTAAACTACCTGGAAGTCTTATTAAAATGCAGATTCCTGGTCCCAATCCCCAAAGATTTTCACTCAAGTTTAGGCTCAGCCTCAGAAATTTGCATTTTAATAGGCAGCCCCCAACTGATTTTAATACAGGGAAGTAATTAATACAAGTAGGACACTTTAAAAATCATACTTTATAAAGCACTATCTCCTAAAACATACCAAGTTCGAAAAAGCAAATGCACAGACACATATTAATCTTGTAAGCCTTTCTTTCTCATGCTTTCACATACACTCTTCTCCCCTGGACTTCACTGGAAACTACTGTAGTGTATGAAGGAATTCGTGTTCCTCCAGCACCCTGATTCTTCTGTTATTTGAAAAAAAATAGCAATAAAAAAATCAAGAAGGCTATTGTTTGATTTTTTTTGTTTGTTTGTTAGTTTTTGTTTCTTGTTTTTGTCTGTTTGGCTAACATTTAATGATTACTTACTATTTGTTAGGCATCATGCCAGATAATTGACTATACACATTATCACATTTAATCTTCACAACGATCTTATGAAATATGTGCTATTATAAGCCCTGTTTTATGGATGAGAACTAAGTTTAAGCTTACCTTACCCTATCTGAACATCCCAAAGTCCCAAATCACAAAATTATCTACAAATGTGTCCTTTACCCCAAGCATCATGATACCCGCTATCCCTCAGTCTTAAATTGATAGAAGTAAATTTCCAGTACATTTCAAGATTTCAGTACAGAAAGGGGAGAGTAAAATAAAATAAAGAATGAGACAAAACAGCTTTATCATAGCATATTTGTTAAATTTGGTGTGTAAAAATGCAGTTTGAGAACAGTTGTAGAAATATAAAAATAAAGTTTGTTTCTTTAGTTTCTAAAACAACAAACTGGGGGAAACTTGATCACAAATCAAATTATTAAAATGAATAAATAAATATTTTTTCTTCCCTATACACAGGTCAAATCCATGTAAAATAATTCTGAGTATTCAAATATGTTTAATTTTATTGTAATTTTATGGCATTGAACATAGTTTGCAACAAGCAGGCTAATGTGAGGGTCTTATATGTTTCCACATCATGTGGAAAACTTTGTAGTTATTTATGTGGAGACTTTAATTTCAGCTTCACTCTGGGGATGGTGAAATGTGGAGATGTCCCCACATAAGGCCAAGGGGGTTCCCCTGCAAGGGGACACACATTTTATGCAAGACCTGGGGCCAGGAAGAGTTGGGTAAAATTCAGTGTGCTAATCTACATGCCCTTCAAAGAAGGCAAGGTCAATGCTTTCTAGTGAATCATTACCCTGTGGACTGGTCCATTTGGGAAGCCTGTGTACATAAGGGTTTGATGAAAGTAAGGCAGAGACAGAAATAACTCGCCGTCAGGCACCAGGCACCTTCATGAAGCTGTGATCAGACATGTGCACACAATCTGTGTTGTGTGTATTCCATAGGATGAGTCACAGGTGGGGCTGGCAATTACGATGTAAATACACATACCACGTTTTTTGCCCTTGCAAAAGATGAATGAGCATGACCACCTCCGAATACTTCAGTGAATAAGGATTGAGGTCAGCAGGGAAAGCAGTGGTTTGGTTCCTTCTGGACAGAAACGTCTGCAAATTAAAGGTGGCTTCTAAACAATTCAGGGTGGTATAGTTGGAGGAGAGGGCAGAGAGGAGCTGGACTGGCTACAGTGGAGACTGAGGAAGGCGGCAGCAAAGACGTGGGCAAAGAGGGAGAAGGCGAGAGCAGGTAATGTGGGACCTAGGGAGGCGCCAAGGATCCCTGTTCCACAAGCAGAGAAATTCCAAAGGCACAGGGGAAGCTGGGGCTTCTCTCTGGGTCCCTCAGGCCTCGTCCTTAATCACAAGCTGGTGCTTGTGAACAAATGGAAAAAGCAGCCTGTGGAGACACCGCTGGGCCTTGACAAAAGTTCTGGGTGGCTGTGTTAGTTAATTCTGGAAACAGCAGAGGCAAGAGGGTGTGGGCCTCAGTTCCAGTGAGCATTTCAGCTTCAGGGAGGTGACCTTAGCTGCTCCTCCCCTTCGTCATTTCCTCCCCCCGCACAGAGGTCCGTGACAAATACTGGGGTCCTCGGACCTGAGCCGTCTGGTTGGTCTAAAGAGAAGCAAGACCCTCAGGAGGCTCAAGTTCAGGCCTGGGGCAGGTCCACTGGGTGACTTGCCTGGACAAGGAGGCAGCCGCTGACAAGAGCTGCCCACAGCAATACTAGAGCAGCTGGAGCTTGTGCAAACATGTATAAATGCCTCCAGGACACACAAAGGATGGGCTGAGAGCCACAGTTACAGATGCCCCCAGAAAAGGGATGTTTAGGAACGGCCCACATGGGGGCCTGGAGTCTCTGTCCCAAGCAGGTGGGAGCATTGGGAAGTTGGGAAGGTATTCAGGAAGGCCTTTGAGGAGGCATAGGGGTTGCCCTCAGCCAGAGTCTCCAGGAAGCATGACTAGTCTCATTTTTCCCAGTTTGGAAGTAGGCTTGGTTTCCAGAGTATGAGTCAGTCTGGGAGCCACCCAAAGTGGGGAAGATCCCCGTATCTCTGATTGAACATTGAGTCTGAGCCCAGGTAGGGTTTTTGAAGTCTGAGGTCCCCTCTCTGGGAGGGAGATGTCTAGATAAGGTAGCTACCAGAAGAAACCAAGTCTAAGCAGTGCCCAGGAAGCACAGAGGGACTGTGGGCTGACCCTAGGCATCCTGCCTAATGCCCAGCTGTCCTGCTAGTGCCATGCAAGGGGGCAGATTTCCCTCTGATGTCGGGTCAGATGAATGGGGTTCAGGGTTTGGGGAATGTAAGACATTCCCTTGTAAGGTAAGGAACATAAGACAGAGGCTCTCCCTATCACTCTGCACCTGACTTGCTCCCAGAGACCTTCATGTAGAACTTTGACCCCAGTGTGGTCAGAAACAGCATCTGGCCCAGGTGGGGAGCTAAGGTGAGGGGTGGAAGGCAGGGTCACTGAGCATGCAGAGACATTGAATGGGGAAGCCACTCTGGGACTCGGCACCAGCTGCAGCTGAGAATGCAGAACCCCTAAAAACAGCTATTCTCCTCGCCTCCCCAGTTGGACATTTTAAGGGTGAAGCAGTGGGGAATGGGATGGGGTCATTTGCAAACAAGATGCTGTGCACGCACCATATAACCCAGCACACACACACACACACACACACAAACACACACACACACACACACCAGCAACTTGCATCTGTCATCGTGGTGGACAAGCTCATCTGGTTTAAGTGCCAGAGTAGAGGGAGGTAAAAAGAATGCCCTAGAACTTTCCCTTCCCAGAACCCCAGTTTCCAGAGCTCAGACTTCAGGGAGTGTCAGGGATGAAGGTGAGCTACAAGGAGCCCCTAGAAGTCATCTTGGCCAGGGAGCCACTGTGCTTTCCAAATAGCAGGGGAGAGGTGGGGTAGCGAGGTAAAAAGTGACTAGGCTGTCACAAAGCAGGAGAAGGTGGCAGAAAGGGTGAAGCGTATCCCAGAGAGACCCAGATAAAGACATGCACTTCAAGCAATATGCAAAGATGCCCAAACCTTGACAAGCTTGGGCTGGGGTCTCTGAGAACAGATGTTTGCAAAGGAGCTAGCTGAATCCCTTGCCCAGATCTCTCCTCCGATCCCGTAGCGTCCACTAAGTGGGCACTCAGCTCTGCAACCCAGTCCCATCTTTCCAGAGAGTGTAGCTGGAACCTGCCACGCAGACATCAAAACAGCCCAGGGACGCTCAGCTCCGGACCTGGGGCAGCCTGATCGCTGCTTGTCAAGGAGAATTGGGAATGAATGGTGTTGCGCAGAGAGACACGCAGGCACTCACAGACTGGTCTTGCGAGCCTGGTGGGCCCCCTGCCTTAGTCGCCACAGCCGAGGGGCTCTGCATCGAGCCTGTAGTTCTCCTGTCTACACCGTCCGCCGGGCCTCACTGATCAACTCCGAGTTTCCCCGGCTGGTCCTGCGAAGTCCTAGCTCTGGGTTCCCAGCCCTGCCCAAGCGAACGGACAAGGGTCTAGGGTGTGGGGAAGCCACTGGGCTCAGTCGTGCAGTGCTCACGGCTGGCTGACATTGGTACCCTCTGATGGTGAGCCTCTGGCCTCCTGACTGACAGACAGCAGAGCTGGGGTGGAGAGGTGGCTTGGGAGCTGAGGCAGCTGAACACTGTCCCTCATTTCTGCAGACTTCCAGAAATGTCCAGGGTGAGACAGACAGTGGTTTTGATTTGGCAGTTTGTCCAGCATGTCTATGAGCTTGGTGAAGCTTTTCCCCATTGATTTAAATTGCTATTCAAACTTTTATATATTACCTAAGTCTGCATGAATATGGCACTGGAAATGAGGAGGGAAAGCAGAGGTCAGATTTGGGTGATATTTCAGGTAGAAAACACGGGAACTGGTAATGAGTGTAGGATGAAAGAAAGCAAAGTGGAAGTTCATGTGAGGTTTGTAGCTTGTGAGACTGAATGAATGGGTGACACTATTAATCAAGTTCAATAATATAGGAAGAAGCTAATGTTTAGGATAGAAGATAATGTCTTCTGTTTTAGAATATTAAGTCAAGATAGTTTTTGAAATATTAAGTTGGATATGTAAAGTAGGCAGCTGGCTATATGAGTCTAGAACTTAGTATAGAATATGAGCTGGTGTTTGGACAGCCATCAGCTTGTTGATGGTAACTGAAGCCATGAGAACAATTTGGATAATCTAAGTTGAGTGTATATATATACAATCAGAGAGCCCAGTAATGATCCCTGGGAAACTCCAAAATTTGAGGAATTGGTAATGAGAAGTAACAAGCAAAGTTCATTGAAAAGTATGGTCAGAGTGGTAAAAAGAACACCAAAAATGGTACCATATATGAAAATGGAGGGGAGAATTTCTTGAACGGAAAGGGAATTGGCAGTGTTAAACACTGCAGAGAGGCCAAGTTGAATGAGGAATAAAAATAAGCCACTGGCTTTGACAACTAGCATGTACCAATAAGCTTAGGAACAGTTTATATACAGTAGTTGAAGAAGAAGCAGTATTCTAATCATCATTTTGATACTAATACCATCATCTTATATATCATGTGCCTGACGTGTGCATCCTTAAATATATATTCATAACAGATCTGTGAGTTATATTACTAACAGCACTTACAGATATTGAAAATCACCCTCAGAGAGGTTAAAACAATTGCACAAGAGGTCATTCAGTTAGTGAATGCTGGGGCCAAACCAATTTCTTTACTGAGAAAGCCTTGCTTTAATTGACAAACATCATTCTCTTTCTATCCTTCTGATAGAAGTATGAGGAATAAACTCACATTTTTCTCTCCCAGTCTTTCTTTCCAGCTTCAAAAATTATGTTCTTTCCCTTTCACTACATTGTGTTTCTGGTAGACTGCTTTTTGAAGATGTTTTGTCCTAGTGCTGAGATGGGAAGGGTAGTAGTTTGAAAAAAGGTAGTCTCATGAGAGTTTAAGACAAAGGAGATTTAAGCACATTGATAAACTGGGGAGACAGAAGCAGTGGATCCAACTGAATACACAGGAATAAGGAGATTATTGATGGAGAATGCAGGAAGCTTTGGGATAGAGAACACAAGCTGACTTAATTTTAGACAAAAGGATACATTTTTTTCCTCCAAGACCAGAGGGTATGACTATGCTATAGTTACATTTAGAAGTAGAGGGAAGTTAATGGGGTTCCCAACTGAGAACTTTTATTTTCTCTGTGATCTAGGGGGCTTGCTGCCTTATATTTTGGGTGAGAGACATAGAGAGAGGTTAAGGGAGAATCCAAAAGCTCTGAACCAGCTGCCATGGGAAGGGTGATCAGGACCTGCCTAAGAATTAGCAAAAACATTGTTAAGCAGTAGGGGAAAACTAGTTGTGAAACCACCTATTTATAGTGGTTCCAATTTTCAGTAATGTGGCAAACTGCAAAATTGGCCCCAAACTTCCACTCCTGTCTATACTCACTCTTCTTGCAATGTAACATTGCAGCCCTTCCCATCAAAAGGTGGAATATATTTCTCCACTTTTTGAATCTTGACTGGCTTTGTGATTTATTTTGGCTAATAGTATGTGGTGTAAATGACATCGGGTCAGTTCTGAGTTTAGATTTCAAGAGACCTGACAGACTCCCACTCTCCCTCTTGGAACTCTTCTGTCAGCATGTGAACAAGGCCAGACTACTCTGATAGATAATGAGAGACAGGAGGTCTGGTTGCTCTCCACCATCCATTACCCCAGCTGAGAGCCAGCCAACACCCAGAAGCAGGGGCATCTTAATGACACGAAGCTGACCTCAGATGCATGAGGGAGCACAGCCAAGGACAGAAGAAGATCTCAGCTGAGCCTGAACTAAATTGCTGACACTCATAATCATGAACTAAATAAAAGGTTATTGCCATTGAATTTCGGGATGTCTTTTTAAATTTTTTATTGGAGTATAGTTTCTTTACAATGCTGTGTTAGTTTCTACTGCACAGCAAAATGAATCAGCCATACATATACATATATCTCCACCTTATGGATTTCCCTCCCATTTAGGTCACCACAGAGCATTAATACAGTAATTAGCCAAGGGCACAAGGGTATGTGATTCCCCACCCCCAAAATGCTGAGAAATATTGCAGCAAAGTTGGTGAATAAGTAGTTGAATTTATTCAGCATCTTGGACTCTTGCAGAGGTGGGCAACAGGACAAAGGGAAAAGAGAATTATAGGAGTTCCAGAACTTGTTTGTAAAGTGATCAAATACGGGGTCCAGACAGGCAAGGGATTGAAATGAAGCCATGAATTAGCTAATAGAATAGACTAAAATTGGGAGAGAGGGAAGGAGTTAAGGGACTAGAGTTACAAACATATGCCTTGACTTTTAAGACATGCCCTGAATACAAATGCTGGGGAAAGAAAACAAATTAGCAAACAAACCTTCCTTCTAAATCTAAACTGCTCATTATCTATTAACTATCACTTTAATTGCAAACAAGTGGTTAATATATGTGTCTGAACACTGTAACAAGAATTCCAAAAATAGATTTTTTTCAAAGATGCATTGCATTCGAAGAATTAGTGACATACCAAATGTATTCAAGTTAACATAATATGACGAAAATGTCATTCATTTGAATGCAATTTTCAGAGAACATATTAATTAGTCCTAGCTTGCCTTGAAAAGAGCACATTATTGTTGCTTTGTGAAAACTGGGAAAAAATAACAGTGTGCTATTTGATGAAATCCTTTGGTCTGAACATGAGAAAGAAGTCAAAGGATTTGTAACTTGCTCTCCATAGGCTTCTGAAAACCCTTCAACTTTCAAAAGAAATTGAATCAACAGACCCTACCTAACCACAGTCTGCTGTCAATAAGCACATTTGTATGTATACTTGCTGTGTAAGAAGCCCACTTTGTCCAGAATTACTGAAAATCATGTACTGTACTTCCGAAGTGTAATTCCAAAAATGGAAGGAAATATATCTTCCAGTAAATGCCCCACAGGATTCTCTCTGCTAACTACCAGTTGTGTCATCTCTCTGAGCAGCTTGGCATGACCAAGATATTGCAATGAGGAGAAGGAAACGTCTCTGGTGACTTAACATCCAATATACAAAACTCCATCCTGTATTGGCAACAGAAAATTAGTTTGGCAGCCACAAAATTAATCTCCTAAGCACTGGCTGGTTTTCATATTATGAATGAGCCAGATTCACTTCCTTACTGAGGAAGTCCTCCTCATATCCATAAGTACCCATATAATTCTATTTCTTCTAGACATAGACTAGGGGCATTCTCTATGTATCTAATTGTCTCAAGCTCTACCTTTACCTCTTTTTCTTTATCTCCAGCTCAATCTCTTGCTGCCTCAATCTCCCTCTGGCCCAACTGCTCTGCACACACACACACACACACACACACACACACACACACACAGTGGTTTGCAGTACAAAAGGCAATTATCAAATGTGGCTCGCAAATACCTGTTATTTTGAACAAGAAAGTCCCCTTAGATCATGTGTTAATCTGAAGAGTTTTATAAAACATACAGATTCCTTGGTCTCACCCTCGGAGATATCAATCCCATACATATGGAATTAGATGCCAATAATCTTACCTTTTAAGTTTTTGACATGATTTTCATGGTCAGTCGGGCTTGAAATTCACTTCTTGTTGTTATAAAGAGGCCACTCATGTCCTTTGCTACACTTTCAAAATACCAACTCCTTCAGATATTTCTCTCCATATCTGGATGCCTACCCAGGGAAGAGTTCAAAAAATAGGGATTCAACATTCTCTTACTCTTTAGGAAAACTTATCTTTCAACATTCTCTTACTCTTTAGGAAAACTTATCTTCTGGGGAAAAAAAAAAAACCCTTCCACAGATATACCCTTGGCAAAAGGAACAGAAGGCCTGCTTCACTACACATGTGCAAACACTTGCCTATCTACTCCATCCCTTCACTACAAAATAAGAAAAGGAAAAGGGCAAAGGAGGTAACATTTCCTGATCACCAAAATATTTGCCAAAAAATGGGCTAGAAGCTTTTGCATAATCTCATTTGATTTTTCGAACAAGCCTACAAATTAGTTATGAGCAACCCCAATTTATGGATGAGGAAACTAATGCTCAAAGAGAAGGAATCTACTCACAGTGGCATAGCTAACATGCAGCAGAACAGAGATTCAAAGAATGTTGTCACTGAACTATATTTAGGATACCACACTGGTGGTCACAGCCTCTGAACTACCTACACATGCATATGCACATACATACAGGTTGCTAAACATGCATTTCATTTTTTTTCCCCTAAACAGCACATACTCCATTGGAATGAACACTGAAATAAGAGTGCTGAACTCAGGTTTCTAGCCCTAGTTCTTCCTCCAATTAGCTTTTGTGACTGTTGTGAATGTTCTTACATTTTCTGGGCCTCATATTTCTCATCTATTAAATAAGGATAAGGATTACTTAGTTTTAGCAAAAGTATCGCAGTAATGTAAGGTGCTCAAAATAGTGAAACCTGGGTGAGAGGTGTATAGGAACTTGGCACTATTTTCACAACTTTTTAATAAATCTGTAACTATGTATTCTAAAATAAAACATTTCTTAAATTTAAATAAATTAATTAAATAAATAAATAAGGAATGGGTATGATGTAATTTCAAAGTATCTGTCACCCTAAAATATCTTCACTTCCTCAATTCCTCTCCATCCTTGAAAGCCCAGTACAGACTATATTGCATGCATTACCTGGCATTTTTAGAACATGTCCTTCCTAAATACAGAATAACTCTGAGACAGTGAATGTTCATGTCCCCTTTTATATCTGAAATGTTTTGTCTTACATCCTGTTGTTCCTCATACATGATTTAGTACTGGTCAATAACTGTCAAACTCATCACCCCTGAAATATCTCAGTTAACTCCTCTGTTTCAGGATGCATTCCAGTTCTGGGATCTTTTGCTTACTTTGTGTTTGAAATGCATATGAGGGGCAAGTTATTGTAGAGTTTCCGCTTACAGAACCACTCCTTGGAGAAAGATTTCTGTTCTTTTGCAAGACTGGCTATGCTTCAGAACAGTGCATTGGGAGAGGGCCTCTTCCACCTCAAAAGGTCTATTCTAAGCAGGACTCTGAGCATGTGGAAAGAAAAGACTATTGTGAACACACAAGTGAAATACACAGAAAGAGCACCAGAAAAAGAGTCAAGGGACCTGAACTTGAGGTCATATTCCACTGCTACCTAGATGTTTAACTTTGGATAAGGAATTTGACTTTCCAAGCTTCAATTTTACCTCTGGAAATGATTCTCCAAAGACAATGAAATATTTGGGCACAAAGTAGGTACACTTGGGCATCTCTGCAATCTTCTAGGTTTCCCCAGACTATTCATTATCCCTCTCTCCTCTCTACTCAAATCTCCAACACTTCTTCTTTACCTCCTATTTCACTAAGGAAACAACAATCAGAACAAAACATCCACAAGCTTCCAACACACATCTCCTTATCTGCCTACATCTGTACTCATATACTCTGACTTCTTTCCTATTACAGTGAAAGATATAAATCCAAAATAAGACCAACCACTCCATTTGTGCACTGAATCCTGGGCCCCTGGTCCTTACTCAAGGGCTGTGGTCCTGCAACTATCCTTTTCTCTACTGTATCACATATTTCTCCCTCCTCCTGGATCATTCCCATCAACAAAATTGTTCTCATGTTCTAGGATATTTCTCCTTAAATTAAAAAATAAAAACCCTTAAAATAAAAACACTTTGGGCCCCATGTCCCTCTCCAGGTACCTCCAAATTATCTTTACAGCAAAACGTCTCCAAAGAGTGGTCTATATTTTCTTCCAAGGCCTTCTCAACTGGCTCAACAATCACGCTTTTGTCCTTTGCTTATTCCACCTCTTACCAGCATTTGACAGAGGGGGCCATTCCATCCTTCCCTTGGCTTTCAGACGTCACACAGTCCTGATTTCTCTCCTATTTCAATGGTTGCTCTATCTCAGAGTTCAACACATTATATATCTAACTCTATTCCCATTATGCAAAACATCATCAGTGCCTAACAACTCCCAAATTTATATCTCCACTTTACACTTCTTTTATGAACACCACACTCATATATCCACTTGCCTACTCAATAACTAGAAAGGCATTAGAAGTTAGTACTGCAGGATATGGGCTTCCTAGGCAACCCCCAGCCAATGACTGAACATCACAGTGTGCAAGAACCCATAGTTTCTGACGAGCTGACCAGTTCAGGACCCCTCCATGAGCAGTCTTTGCATTAGAGCTCCCTGCGAGGCTGGCTGAGACTTTCTCAGAGCTGTACCCAGTCTGAGGCAACTTTCTACTGAAGACCTCCTAAATTCGAGCCTGTCAGCCACATGTACTATGACAGCAAGTTCCCTCTTGAAGAGAGATTTGATTGGCCACTTTCACAGCTTCCAAAAAGGCTACACCTTTGAGCTCAGAGACACCAACACTGGCAGAGAAGTGCCTCTTCCTCAGACGTCTGTTTCAGCTGGAGGAGGATCCTCCTCTAAGCTTTGAATTTATGATCATTTTGCCTCTTTCCTTTTGTTCCGCCAGCTGTAGAGGTGATAGCTACTTCCTCTATTTGCTACTTGCATGATATCTCAGAATTCTCTTTCGACTCTTTCAGTTAACTAGCTAAAATGACTAGTTAAGTACCTAGTTTAAAAATTATTTTAAATTCTCTCTGTTCAAATAAGTGGTGCTTTTCTCTCCTGCTTGGACCTTGCCTAATGCCAGCATTATCTAATGACCTTCTCTTGTGGATAATGAGGATTCAACTTTCTTTCACCAAACCTGCCCCACATCCCCTACACAGAAGCATACTTCGCCTTATCCCCCAATCTTAGTTACATTCTATCACTATTATATCATAAATCAGTTCAATGTTTAAACTATCTGACTATGCTAACAGCTAGTCTCAATCCACCCTCATAGTCTATTCTTTGGTTATGTTTCATTTCCTGACCAGAGGCCTTTGGTTTTTGTTTTAGTTAATGATTGTCTTGATTTTTATGTTATACTTTTCTTCACCTCAACCAGCACACTTCCTTGATTATAAAAATATTCTCTCAATATGTTCAAATATATTTTGTACTTTATTATTAACAGTGTCCTGAAGACTTCTCTACCAGAGCCTTCTGCTCTCCTCTGGGAATTCTGATTGCTCCCAGGGCCTGCTGTATAACAGTTGTCTGGGGAATTCCTGTCACCAGTTCCCATTACCCTGGAGCTTCTTTTAGCCACTTTTTTTGTGTGCTAGATCTCATGTTTACACCTATTTTTAATCTGACCTGTCTCTAATACATAAGACAGCAGCTGTTTGACGGTGCCCATCAATATCATAAATTTTAAGGCTAAAAGAAATGCAGATGAAATGTGTGAAGATTTCAGTTGAAGTAATGGGAAAGTCAAGGCAGGAAACATTTACTAACAAAATGAGAAATTATAATATTACTTTTGGACCCCTATGCATATTCTATCTTCTTCAATGTCTGGTCCACAGGAGCTGGCCTGAATAACAGGAGGAATGTGCCAGATGCTCACTCACTAGAAAAGCAACTTCAAAAAAACTGAAATGCCCACTTGGATTATGTTCTTAGATTATATTCAGAGCAGTAATACCACTACCATTGAATAAGAATGTTTCTAATTGCCTCATTATCTTGAATCTTCAGAAAATGTAATGGACCAGAGATCTGCACTTGTATATATCTGTTTCTGCTTGGAAATCATGATATTGGCCATGATGATGTGACAAAAGTAACTGAAACAGGAAATGTCTACTACTTTAATAACAACTAACTTGGCCCAATTGACTTTGAAACTCATTTGAAAAGAGGCTCACACAGAAGTACATTCCAGAGCCAAAGTAAAAAGAAAACAAAGCAAGCAGAAAAGGTTGGGGGTGGGGGAAGGACAGGCGCAAATGTCAAGGAGAAAGGTATAATATCAAGTTCAATTCACAAAAATATGATGTCATGTCATGCAAGACACAGACAAAGGCAAACTAACTGCTTCAGATTGATTTCAACAAAGGTGTGATTGGTTTGGTTCTTGAGGAGGAAAGAGACGGAGAGAACCATCAACTGTTTTAACCAGGAGAGAGGAATTATACTTTAAACAATTGGCCTGAATTTGTGTTATAATCATGCTAAAATTACAATAAATCTTAATAATAATTCCAACTAGAAAATCTTATTAGGACTTAAAAGCTAACCTTTTAAAATTAAACATTCTCCAAAAATGGTTTAGACCAGCTGCACCAATTTCTGTCGTTATTTTAAAAGCTACCAGGAGGGGGCAATAGCTCCAGGCCTCACTGTAGCTTCCCTCTCATTCAAACTGCAGACGGTCAAGGTTTTTTCAGGTAACGGCTCAGATTTTTCCACAGTGCAAGTGAGTCTGCGCGGCCTTACAACCCAGAGTTAGGCAGCATCTACTGACGTCCAAACCTTACATAACACTGTATTGCGTTGTTGCAGTGGTTCTCAACACTGACTCTGCATTAGAGTCATCTGGGATGCTTTAAAAAAACATATGATGCCTGCAGAATGTCTCAGGGTGGGGCCGGTATTGGAATACTTTAAATTTTTTCTCAGTGAGGCTGTCACAGATGAGAACAATGTGCAATCCAGTCTCAGGGTATTAGAAAACAGTATTGAGGAGTTTGAGGATTTCACATTTGTGTGAGTGCCCTTTCCCCGTTTGTTCTGCATTCGTTTCAAGTGATCTTATAATGAGGGAGAAGCTTGAATCATCTTTCTATGACTAGTCATTTTATTCAGCCCAATACTTAAGATTAAGCTGCCTATATCAGTCTATGTTTTATTATGTTTATTTTCAGCTGGAAACTTAAATACTTTTTAATGGGGCAATGACATTTTATTATTATCTCTAATAAATTATTGCTAGAAAACCTTTAGCAGAGTTTATGTTGCAAACTGTCGTTTCAGCTCAATGCCACACACATGACCTTAATGCAAGAGGAAGCAGAGATGCAAATCCTCATGTGAACAATGATCGAGTTAATAAGGGGTATTTGCTCTAATTAACTCAGATCTCAGCATTCCAATTTTAACTTCATGGATACCACAGAAATAAAATGTTTTGAAACCCAGAGTGAGTCAAAAGTCTTTGTGCATGATTAGCGATTCATCTTCAAAGCCATTAAAAACAAAATTCAAAAACCAGATTCGACAGCTAGGAAAAGCAGAGGCATACCAAGGTTCTATCCCTATAGGTTGAGCAAAAATGACAGTCTGATTTACCTAAGTTATCTATTGTACTGCTAGTATATACTACATGGTAGAAAGAGGCTTTTTGTCAGACAAATGTCATTTAAAGTACTGATTTTATAAGTCACTCACTATACACTGTAGGCAAGATACTTAACCTCTCTGAGCCTCTGTTTTCTCAGGTCTAATAATAGGATAATCACTACATCACAGAGTTGTGTCAATGAAATGGGGCAACAAATGCAGAGAAAATGCCATATTGATAGGTTGTTCAGTACAAGGCAGTTGGTATTAGAGACTGTTCTAGTAACTGACATTTCAAAGTCTGGAATGTTCTATAGCTGCTGCAACTGCTGCTGTCCATTGCTTGCTCCCTAGACAAGTCCAGGGTGGTTAATATCTGATAACAAGCCTTACACTTACAATTTGGTGTTTCCCATTCAGCTGCTATTCACAGTCACAAACCACCCTTCACCAGGGCTTAATCATGATGCATCAAGGAAACTACAACCAGAGAACTAAAAAAAAAAAAAAAAAAAAAAAAAAAAACAGTGAAACAAAGTCATGTTGAAATGTTAATGGGGTCATGTTCTGCATTTGCACATCTCAGAATTTTTAGCAAATGGATTTTCAATTAACATTTCACTCTCAGATTGGGGTGGGTCTCTCTTATACTATACTTGTGACCCTTTCTCATCCAGAAGCCAGGAGAGCAGCAGCATAAAATAGGAAGTATAAGTTATGTTCTACTGAAAGTATATATTTATCTTAACATTTACTAACATTCATCCATTATCTGGGCAAGCTCCTCACAAGTGGAGACCGTGTCTAATTCATCTTTGCATTCTGTTCAAGCTCAAGAACTGGTACCAAAGAAATGAAAATTAAGACAAGACTATCCATCCATCTAGTTGGCAAAACCTGAAAGGTATGAAAATATCCAATTTTGGCTATAATCCAAACCTTTCTGGAATCAGCAATATGTTGAAGAAGCCTTAAAAATTTCCATGCCCTTTGACATGGCAATTGCAGTAATTAGACCTAAAGGGAGATTTAAGGAATGTTCAAAGTTATAGTTTCAGTGTTAACACAGTGCTGCTTATAATAAAAAAATAAAGTAAGACTATGATGGGAAATTAGTTAAATAAGGTATAGTGCATCTATAAGATGAAATATTATATATTCATCAAAAATGATATCAAGGGAACTATTTCCTGGCTTTGAAAAGATACGTTCACAATATACTAAGTGATAAAAACAAACAACAAATAGTACGATCTCACTTTTGTCAAAAATAAAATAATACATAACTGAAATTATTCTGGAAGACTGGGCGCATATACCTTAAATTATAAAAAATTAAATGTTTAAATAATGAAATGACAAGGGATTGTTTTCTTATTTATACATTTCTTCATTAATTCATTTTTCTTTAACACCTTTATTAGACTATAATTGCTTTACAATGCTGTGTTAGTTTCTGCTTTATAACAAAGTGAATCAGTTATACATATACATATATCCCCATATCTCCTCCCTCTTGCATCTCCCTCCCACCCTCCCTGTCCCACCCCTCTAGGTGGTCACAAAGCACCGAGCTGATCTCCTTGTGCTATGCGGCTGCTTCCCACTAGCTATCTATTTTACATTTGGTAGTGTATATATGCCCATGCCACTCTCTCACTTTGTCCCATCTTACCCTTCCCCCTCCCCATATCCTCAAGTCTATTCTCTAGTAGGTCTGCCTCTTTATTCCTGTCTTGCCCCTATGTTCTTCATGACCATTTTTGTTTGTTTGTTTTTTAGGTTCCATACATATGTGTTAGCATACAGTATTTTTCTTTCTCTTTCTGACTTACTTCACTCTGTATGACAGTCTCTAGACCCATTCACCTCATTACAAGAAACTCAATTTTGTTTCATTTTATGGCGGAGTAATATTCCACTACACATATGTGCCACATCTTCTTTAGCCATTCATCTGTTGATGGACACTTAGGTTGCTTCCATGTATTGGCTGTTGTAAATAGAGCTGCAATGAAAATTTTGGTACATGACTCCTTTTTTTTTTTTTGGTACGTGGGACTCGCACTGTTGCGGCCTCTCCCGTTGTGGAGCACAGGCTCTGGATGTGCAGGCTCAGCAGCCATGGCTCACGGTCCCAGCCGCTCCACAGCATGTGGGATCTTACCGGACCAGAGCACGAACCTGTGTCCCCTGCATCGGCAGGTGTACTCCCAACCACTGCGCCACCAGGGAAGCCCCATGACACTCTTTGAATTATGGCTTTCTCAGGGTTTATGCCCAGTAGTGGGATTGCTGGGTCGTATGGTAGTTGTATTTTTTTGTTTTCTAAGGAACCTCCATACTGTTCTCCATAGTAGCTGTATCAATTTACATTCCCACCAATAATGCAAGAGGGTTCCCTTTTCTCCACAACCTCTCCAGCATTTATTGTTTGCAGATTTTTTGATGATGGTCATTCTGACTGTTGTGAGGTTATACCTCATGGTAGTTTTCATTGGCATTTCTCTAATGATTAATGAGGTTGAGCATCCTTTCAAGTGTTTGTTGTCAATCTGTCTATCTTTTTTGGAGAAATGTCTATTTAGGTCTTCTGCCCATTTTTGGATTGGGTTGCTTCTTTTTTGATATTGAGCTGCATGAGCTACTTGTAAATTTTGGAGATTCATCCTATGTCAGTTGCCTCACTTGCAAATATTTTCTCCCATTCTGAGGGTTGTCTTTACATCTTGTTTATGGTTTCCTTTGCTGTGCAAAAGCTTTTAACTTTCATTAGGTCCAATTTGTTTATTTTTGTTTTTATTTCCATTTATCTAGGAGGTGGGTTAAAAAGGATCTTGCTGTGATGTATGTCATAGAGTGTTCTGCCTACATTTTCCTCTAAGAGTTTTATAGTGTTGGGCCTTACATTTAGGTCTTCAACCCATTTTGAGTTTATTTTTGCATATGGTGTTAAAGAGTGTTCTAATTTCATTCTTTTACACGTACCTGTCTAGTTTTCCCGGCACCAATTATTAAAGAGGCTGTCTTTTCTCCATTGTATATTCTTGCCTCCATTATCAAAGAAAGATAAGGTAACCATATATGCGTGGGTGAATCTCTGGGCTTTCTATCTTTTTCCATTGATCTATATTTCTGTTTTTGTGCCAGTACCATACTGTCTTGATTATTGTAGCTTTGTAGTATAGTCTGAAGGTCAGGAGCCTGATTCCTCCAGCTCCATTTTTCTTTCTCAAGATTGCTTTAGTTATTCGGGATCTTTTTTGTTTCCATGTAAATTGTGAAATTTTTTTTGTTCTAATTCTGTGAAAATGCCAGTGGTAGTTTGATAGGGATTGCATTGAATCTGTAGATTGCTTTGGGTAGTATAGTCATTTTCACAATGTTGATTCTTCCAATCCGAGAACATGGTATATCTCTCCATCTATCTGTATCATCCTTAATTTCTTTCATCAGTGTCTTACAGTTTTCTGCATACAGGTCTTTTTTCTCCTTAGGTAGGTTTATACCTATGTATTTTATTCTTTTTGTTGCAATGGTAAATGGGAGTGTTTCCTTAATTTTCTTTCAGATTTTCATCATTAGTGTATAGGAATGCAAGAGATTTCTGTGCATTAATATTTTTTCCTGCTACTTTACCAAATTCATTAATTAGTTCTAGTAGTTGTCTGGTAGCATCTTTAGGATTCTCTATGTATAAAATCATGTCATCTGCAAACAGTGAGAGCTTTACCTCTTCTTTTCTGATTTGGATTCCCCTTATTTGTTTTTCTTCTCTGATTGCTGTGACTAAAACTCCAAAAACTATATTGAATAATAGTGGTGAGAGTGGACAACCTTGTCTTGTTCCTGATCTTAGAGGAAATGGTTTCAATTTTTCACCATTGAGAATGATGTTGGCTGTGGGTTTGTTATATATGGCCTTTATTATGTTGAGGTAAGTTCCCTCTATGCCTACTTTCTGGAGACTTGTTATCATAAATGAGTGTTGAACTTTGTCGAAAGCTTTTTCTGCATTTATTGAGATGATCATATCATTTTTTCCCTTCAATTTGACAATATGTTTTATCACCTTGATTGTTTTGCTTGTATTGAAGAATCCTTGCATTCCTGGAATAAACCCCACTTGATCATGGTGTATGATCCTTTTAATGTGCTGTTGGATCCTGTTTGCTAGTATTTTGTTGAGGATTTTTGCATCTATGTTCATCAGTGATAATGGCTTGTTGTTTTGTGTCATCTTTGTCTGGTTTTGGTATCAGGGTGATGGTGGCCTCATAGAATGAGTTTGGGAGTTTTCCTCCCTCTGCTATATTTTGGAAGAGTTTGAGAAGGATAGGTGTTAGCTCTTCTGTAAATTTTTGATAGAATTCGCCTGTGAACCCATCTGGTCCTGGGCTTTTGTTTGTTAGAAGATGTTTAATCACAGTTTCAATTTCAGTGCTTGTGATTAGTCTGTTTTTATTTTCTATTTCTTCCTGGTTCAGTCTCAGAAGGTTCTGCTTTTCCAAGAATTTGTCCATTTCTTCCAGGTTGTCCATTTTATTGGCATATAGTTGCTTGTAATAATCTCTAATGATCCTTTGTATTTCTGCAATGTCATTTGTTACTTCTCTGTTATCATTTCTAATTCTATGGGTTTTAAAATTTTCCAGTTTTTTCTTGATGAGTCTGGCTAATGATTTATCAATTTTGTTTATCTTCTCAAAGAACCACCTTTAGTTTTATTGATCTTTGCTATTGTTTCCTTCATTTCTTTTTTAATTGATTTCTTATCTGACCTTTATGGTTTCTTTCCTTCTGCTAACTTTGGAGGTTTTTTGTTCTTCTTTCTCTAATTGCTTTAGTTGTAAGCTTAGTTTGTTTATTTGAGATATTTCTTGTTTCCTGATGTAGGATTGTATTGCTATAATCTTCCCTCTTAGAACAGCTTTTGCTGTGTTCCATAGGTTTTGGGTCATCATGTTTTTATTTTCAGTTTTTTCTAGGTATTTTTTGATTTCCCCTTTGATTTCCTCCATGATCTCTTGGTTATTAAGTAGTGTATTGTTAACCTCCATTTGTTGGTATTTTTTACAGATTTTTTCCTGTAATTGATATCTAGTCTCATAGTGTTGTGGCCAGAAAAGATACTTGATATGATTTCAATTTTCTTAAATTTGCCAAAGCTTGATTTGTGACCTAACATATGATCTATCCTGGAGAATGTTCCATGAGCACTTGAGAAGGAAGTGTATTCTGTTGTTTTTGGATGGAATGTCCTATAAATATCAATTAAGTCTATCTTGTTTAATGTGTCATTTAAAGCTTTTGTTTCCTTATTTACATTCATTTTTGATGATCTGTCCATTGGTGAAAGTGGGGTGTTAAATTCCCCTACTATGATTGTGTTACTATCAATTTCCCCTGTTATGGCTGTTAGTATTTGCCTTATGTATTGAGGTGCTCCTATGTTTTGTAAATATTTACAATTGTTATATCTTCTTCTTGGATTGATCCCTTGATCATTATGTAGTGTCCTTCTTTGTCTCTTGTAATAGCCTTTATTTTAAAGTCTATTTTGTCTGATATGAGAATTGTTACTCCAGCTTTCTTTTGATTTCCATTGGCATGGAATATATTTTACCATCCCTTCACTTTCAGTCTGTATGTGACCCTAGGTCTGAAGTGTGTCTCTTGTAGACAGCATATATTCAGGTCTTGTTTTTTTTTTTTTATCCATTCAGCCAGTCTATGTCTTTTGGTTTCAGCATTTAATCCATTCATGTTTAAGGTAGTTATTGATATGTATTCATTCATTTCCATAATAAGCATGTATTATTTTTTATTTCATTAAAATGTTGATATTTTGAAATATTCACATAGATAGAAAACTGCAAAAAGTAATGAAACGGGCACACCTTGTAACCTGTATCCAGAATAAATGTTAACATTTTGACAAATCTGTTTCATCTCTCTGTCTCTATCACTCTCTGTCAATGAAAATAAAAAAGTGATACAGCTAAAATCCCACTCCCCATTCTTCTCTGCTTTCTGCTTCCCAGAGGTAAGCACTACCCTCAAAGTTCACATGTATCATTCCTGTGAACATATAATATTTTCTACATGTATATAGATCAATTATTATTATTTTATTTTAAATTTTCTCACAAATTATATTATTTTCATTACTTTCATAATCATCATCATCACCTTAGCTAAGCTTTATCAAGCAGCTTCACCATTATCAATTCATTTCATTATACTGTACTATCCCAGTATACAAATGAGTTGGATAAATTTTATATATTGTAGTGTCTAAGATGTATGCAATGCTATCCCAAATTGAATCTAATTTGCACTTTATTTAATTGCTCTTAAGGCTAAGATTTTCTCTTTTGGTTAATTTGTTATTTTGTTTTGTGTTTGTTATTTCTCTGTTCACTTCTTTAATATATTCAATATATTACACATATTATATATATTCAATCTTACATCAGCAAAATATCTAGATAATTAACTCCCTTTTCTTTTTACATTTGAATATATGGCATTGCGTAGATAGAGAAATATTGTCCTTCAGGTGTCACAGGTTTATAATTTTGCTCTGGGGGAAAAATTCTTATTGATATTTGAGATTGAAATATTCATACTGAAGATAGCTCTTATATGGCAGTGACCTTTATATATATAATTTATATATATATATACATTATATATATAAAATTCATTGCCAGACAAATATTAAGTCACAAAACATCTCATGGTTTAAGTTGAGAAACTAGGTTTGATTCATAATGGTTTTCCAATGCTAAATGGTAGGAATCTATTTAATAACCTAATAACAAAAGCAAAATGAGAACTGCCCTCATCCATTTTCATTTCAATCCCAATCTCACCCCTATTCTAAGTAAAGTTTCAAGGACCAATGTCACCTTCAATTCTTGTTGAATTTCTTATCATTTTTGTTTCTTTCACGTATGGCATCACCTCTCAACCATACCTGTATCTACATGGCCTCTCAGATTTAGTCACCACGTGCCACTTAAAACCTTAGAAGAGGAGAATAGATAGCTGTAAGCTGAGAGGAAAATGAAAGGTAATGCAGGGAATACTGATCCATTTGATCATTTTCACAGAAGTAGCCTGAGGATTGCTGGGTCTATATGAAATAATAACTTGCAAAAACTTCCATCAGATGTGAAACTATTTAAACAAGAGAGTATTAATTCCTTATTGACCTAATTTAAAGAAACCATACTTTAGACTCAGAAAAATAAGGAAAAAAGACTGTTTTTACCCTAACCTGAGGCACTCTAGGATTTAATAGCATTTCCCTTCTTTTTATAGTTTTTGAAGAAGACAGACAAGGAATCTAATGTGGGAATTTGCTTCTAGACTTTATCAGCTACGATGTAATGTTCTAGTCAATAAGGATAATCTTATAAAGCAATAAAATTTGCGTGTCTCCTGCTAGCCTAAAGTAACAAAACGTTTAATCTTATTTAGTCATCAACAATCACGTTAGATAATTTATAATGATGAGTTATCTATCACTTGCTGTTATGTGGCAAGATTAACATTTATACCTTTGGGGCCTAAAATTCTTTTATGTTAAAATAATTCATTTTGTGGAAAAGGATAGTTAAAGACTTTTATCTCACAGACTTTTCATTGTTCCAAGGAACATTATAAGCTATATTCTCAAAATGTCTATTTCATATTTTTATTTTGAGTGGTACTTTTTTTAAATTTTCTTTATTTTTTATTTTTTTTGTTTTATAACAAATTTAATCAGTTATACATATACATATGTTCCCATATCCCCTCCCTTTTGCGTCTCCCTCCCACGCTCCCTATCCCACCCCTCGGGGTGGTCAAAAAGCACCGAGCTGATCTCCCTGTGCTATGTGGCAGCTTCCCACTAGCTATCTACCTTACGTTTGGTAGTGTATATATGTCCATTCCGCTCTTTCACTTTGTCACAGCTTACCCTTCCCCCTCCCCATATCCTCAAGTCCATTCTCTAGTAGGTCTGTGACTTTATTCCTCTTACCCTTATGTTCTTCATGACATTGTATTTTCTTAAATTCCATATGTATGTGTCAGCATACAGTATTTGTCTTTCTCTTTCTGACTTACTTAACTCTGTATGACAGACTCTAGGTCCATCCACCTCATTACAAATAGCTCAATTTCGTTTCTTTTTATGGCTGAGTAATATTCCATTGTATATATGTGCCACATCTTCTTTACCCATTCATCCGATGATGGACACTTAGGTTGTTTCCATCTCCGGGCTATTGTAAATAGGGCTGCTATGAACATTTTGGTACATGTCTCTTTTTGAATTATGGTTTTCTCAGGGTATATGCCCAGTAGTGGGATTGCTGGGTCATATGGTAGTTCTATTTGTAGTTTTTTAAAGAACCTCCATACCGTTCTCCATAGTGGATGTACCAATTCACATTCCCACCAGCAGTGCAAGAGTATCCCCTATTTTCCACACCCTCTCCAGCATTTATTGTTTCTAGATTTTTTGATGATGGCCACTCTGACTGCTGTGAGATGATATCTCATTGTAGTTTTGATTTGCATTTCTCTAATGAGTAAAGATGTTGAGCATCCTTTCATGTGTTTGTTGGCAGTCTGTATATCTTCTGTGGAGAAATGTCTATTTAGGTCTTCTGCCCATTTTTGGATTGGGTTGTTTGTTTTTTTGTTACTGAGCTGCATGAGCTGCTTATAAATTTTGGAGATTAATCCTTTGTCAGTTGCTTCATTTGCAAATATTTTCTCCCATTCTGAGGGTTGTCTTTTGGTCTTGTTTATGGTTTCCTTTGCTGTGCAAAAGCTTTGAAGTTTCATTAGGTCCCATGTGTTTAATTTTGTCTTTATTTCCATTTCTCTAGGAGGTGGGTCAAAAAGGATCTTGCTGTGATTTATGTCATAGAGTGTTCTGCCTATGTTTTCCTCTAAGAGTTTGATACTGTCTGGCCTTACATTTAGGTCTATAATCCATTTTGAGCTTATTTTTGTGTGTGGTGTTAGGGAATGATCTAATCTCATACTTTTACATGTCCCTGTCCAGTTTTCCCAGCACCACTTATTGAAGAGGCTGTCCTTTCTACACTGTACATTCCTGCCTCCTTTATCAAAGATAAGGTGACCATATGTGGGTGGGTTTATCTCTGGGCTTTCTATCCTGTTCCATTGATCTATCTTTCTCTTTTTGTGACAGTACCATACTGTCATGATTACTGTAGCTTTGTAGATTAGTCTGAAGTCAGGGAGCCTGATTCCTCCATCTCCATTTTTCGTTCTCAAGATTGCTTTGGATATGCGGGGTCTTTTGTGTTTCCATACAAATTGTGAAATTTTTTGTTCTAGTTCTGTGAAAAATGCCAGTGGTAGTTTGATAGGGATTGCATTGAATCTGTAGATTGCTTTGGGTAGTAGAGACATTTTCAAAATGTTGATTCTTCCAATCCAAGAACATGGCACATCTCTCCATCTATTTGTATCACCTTTAATTTCTTTCATCAGTGTCATAATTTTCTGCATACATGTCTTTTGTCAGCTTATGTAGGTTTATTCCTAGATATTTTATTCTTTTTGTTGCAATGGTAAATGGGATAGTATCCTTGATTTCACTTTCAGATTTTTCATCATTAGTATATAAGAATGCCAGATATTTCTGTGCATTAATTTTGTATCCTGCTACTTTACCAAATTCATTGATTAGCTCTAGTAGTTTTCTGGCAGCATCTTTAGGATTCTCTATGTATAGTATCATGTCATCTGCAAACAGTGTCAGCTTTACTTCTTCTTTTCCAATTTGGACTCTTTTTATTTCCTTTTCTTCTCTGATTGCTGTGGCTAAAACTTCCAAAACTATGTTGAATAAGAGTGGTGAGAGTGGGCAGCCTTGTCTTTTTCCTGATCTTAGTGGAAATGGTTTCAGTTTTTCACCATTGACGACAATGTTGGCTGTGGGTTTGTCATATATGGCCTTTATTATGTTGAGGAAAGTTCCCTCTATGCCTACTTTCTGCAGGGTTTTTATCATAAATGGGTGTTGAATTTTGTCGAAAGCTTTCTCTGCATCTTTTGAGATGATCATATGGTTTTTCTCCTTCAATTTGTTAATATGGTGTATCACGTTGATTGATTTGTGTATATTGAAGAATCCTTGCATTCCTGGAATAAACCCCACTTGATCATGGTGTATGATCCTTTTAATGTGCTGTTGGATTCTGTTTGCTAGTATTTTGTTGAGGATTTTTGCATCTATGTTCATCAGTGATATTGGCCTGTAGTTTTCTTTCTTTGTGACATCCTTGTCTGGTTTTGGTATCAAGGTGATGGTGGCCTCGTAGAATGAGTGTGGGAGTGTTCTTCCCTCTGTTATATTTTGGAAGAGTTTGAGAAGGATAGGTGTTAGCTCTTCTCTAAATGCTTGATAGAATTCGCCTGTGAAGCCATCTGGTCCTGGGCTTTTGTTTTTTGGAAGATTTTTTTTATCACAGTTACAATTTTAGTGCTTGTGATTAGTCTGTTCATATTTTCTATTTCTTCCTGATTCAGTCTTGGCAGGTTGTGCATTTCTAAGAACTTGTCCATTTCTTCCAGGTTGTCCATTTTATTGGCATAGAGTTGATTGAAGTAATCTCTCATGATCTTTTGTATTTCTGCAGTGTCAATTGTTACTTCTCCTTTTTCATTTCTAATTCTATTGATTTGAGTCTTCTCCCTTTTTTTCTTAATGAGTCTGGCTAATGGTTTGTCAATTTTGTTTATCTTCTCAAAGAACCAGCTTTTAGTTTTATTGATCTTTGCTATCATTTCCTTCATTTCTTTTTCATTTATTTCTAATCTGATCTTTATGATTTCTTTCCTTCTGCTACCTTTGGGATGTTTTTGTTCTTCTTTCTCTAATTGCTTTAGGTGCAAGGTTAGGTTGTTTATTCGAGATATTTCCTGTTTCTTAAGGTGGGATTGTATTGCTATAAACTTCCCTCTTAGAACTGCTTTTGCTGCATCCCATAGGTTTTGGGTCGTCGTTTCTCCATTGTCATTTGTTTCTAGGTATTTTTTAATTTCCTCTTTGATTTCTTCAGTGATCACTTCGTTATTAAGTAGTGTATTGTTTAGCCTCTATGTGTTTGTATTTTTTACAGATCTTTTCCTGTAATTGATATCTAGTCTCATAGCATTGTGGTTGGAAAAGATACTTGATACAATTTCAATTTTCTTAAATATACCAAGGCATGATTTGTGACCCAAGGTATGATCTATCCTGGAGAATGTTCCATGAGCACTTGAGAAAAATGTGTATTCTGTTGTTTTTGGGTGGAATGTCCTATAAATATCAATTGATTCCATCTTGTTTAATGTATCATTTAAAGCTTGTGTTTCCTTATTTATTTTCATTTTGGATGATCTGTCCATTGGTGAAAGTGGGGTGTTAAAGTCCCCTACTATGATTGTGTTACTGTCGATTTCTCCTTTTATGGCTGTTAGTATTTGCCTTATGTATTGAGGTGCTCCTATGTTTGGTGCATAAATATTTACATTTGTTATATCTTCTTCTTGGATCGATCCCTTGATCATTATGTAGTGTCCTTCTTTGTCTCTTCTAGTAGTCTTTATTTTAAAGTCTATTTTTTCTGATATGAGAATTGCTACTCCAGCTTTCTTTTGGTTTCCATTTGCATGGAATATCTTTTTCCATCCCCTTACTTTCAGTCTGTATGTGTTTCTAGGTCTGATGTGGGTCTCTTGTAGACAGCATATATATGGGTCTTGTTTTTGTATCCATTCAGCCAGTCTGTGTCTTTTGGTGGGAGCATTTAGTCCATTTACATTTAAGGTAATTATCGATATGTATGTTCCTATTCCCATTTTATTAATTGTTTTGGGTTCATTATTGTAGGTCTTTTCCTTCTCTTGTGTTTCTTGCCTAGAGAAGTTCCTTTAGCATTTGTTGTAAAGCTGGTTTGGTGGCGCTGAACTCTCAGCTTTTGCTTGTCTGTAAAGGTTTTAATTTCTCCATCAAATCTGAATGAGATCCTTGCTGGGTAGAATAATCTTGGTTGCAGGTTTTTCTCCTTCATCACTTTAATTATGTCCTGCCACTCCCTTCTGGCTTGTAGAGTTTCTGCTGAGAGATCAGCTGTTATCTTGATGGGGATTCCCTTGTGTGTTATTTGTTGTTTTTGCCTTGCTGCTTTTAATATGATTTCTTTGTGTTTAATTTTTGACACTTTGATTAATATGTGTCTTGGTGTATTTCTCCTTGGATTTATTCTGAATGGGACTCTCTGTGCCTCCTGGACTTGATTAACTATTTCCTTTCCCATATTAGGGAAGTTTTCAACTATAATCTCTTCAAATATTTTCTCAGTCCCTTTCTTTTTCTCTTCTTCTTCTGGAACTCCTATAATTCGAATGTTGATGCCTTTAATGTTGTCCCAGAGGTGTCTGAGACTGTCCTCTGTTCTTTTCATTATTTTTTCTTTATTTTGCTCTGCAGAAGTTATTTCCACTATTTTATCTTCGACCTCACTTATCCGGTCTTCTGCCTCAGTTATTCTGCTATTGATCCCACCTAGAGTATTTTTTATTTCATTTATTGTGTTATTAATCGATGCTTGATTCATCTTTATTTCCTCTAAGTCCTTGTTAACTGTTTCTTGCATTTTGTCTATTCTATTTCCAAGATTTTGGATCGTGGAAATAGAATCTTCGATCAACTTTACTATCATTATTCTGAATTCTTTTTCAGGTAGCCTGCCTTTTTCCTCTTCATTTCTTAGGTCTGGTGTGTTTTTATCTTGCTCCTTCTCCTGCTGTGTGCTTTTCTGTCTTCTCATTTTGCTTATGTTACTGTGTTTGGGGTCTCCTTTTTGCAGGCTGCAGGTTCGTAGTTCCCACTGTTTTTGGTGTCTGTCCCCAGTGGCTAAGGTTGGTTTAGTGGGTTGTGTAGGCTTCCTGGTTGAGGGGATTAGTGCCTGTGTTCTGGTGGATGAGGCTCGATCTTGTCTTTCTAGTGGGCAGGTCCACGTCTGGTGGTATGATTTGGGGTGTCTGTTGACTTTTTATGATTTTAGGCAGCCTCTCTGCTAATGGGTGGCATTGTGTTCCTGCCTTGCTAGTTGTTTGGCATATGGTGTCCAGCACTGTAGCTTGCTGGTCGTTGAGTGAAGCTGGGTCCTGGTTTTGAGATGGAGATCTCTGAGAGATTTTCGCCATTTGATATTATGTGGAGCTGGGAGGTCTCTTGTGGACCAGTGTCCTGAAGTTGGCTCTCCCAACTCAGAGGCACAGCACTGACTCCTGGCTCCTCAATTTTGGATGATTTGTTGTCTATTCATGTATTCCACAGATGCAGGGTACATCAAGTTGATTGTGGAGCTTTAATCCGCTGCTTCTGAGGCTGCTGGGAGAGGTTTCCCTTTCTCTTCTTTGTTCTCCCAGCTCCTACATCTCAGCTTTGGATTTGACCCCGCCTCTGTGTGTAGGTCGCCGGAGGGCCTCTGTTCTTCGCTCAGACAGGACAGGTTTAAAGGAGCATCCTCTTCGGGGACTCTCGCTCTCTCAGGCCGGGCGGAAGGGAGGGGCACAGAGTGCGGGGCGAGCCTGTAGCGGCAGTGGCCGGCGTGACGTTGCACCAGCCCGAGGCACGCCGTGCGTTCTCCCAGGGAAGCTGCCCCTGGATCCCGGTACCCCGGCAGTGGCAGGCTGCACAGGCTCCCGGAAGGGTGGTGTGGACAGTGACCCACGCTCACACAAAGGCTTCTTGGCGGCGGCAGCAGCAGCCCCAGCGTCCCACGCCTGTCTCTGTGTTCCACGCTTTCAGCCGCAACTCGCACCCATCTGTGGAGCTCCTTTAAGCGGCGCTCTTAATCCCCTCTCCTCGCGCACCAGGAAACCAAGAGGGAAGAAAAAGTCTCTTGCCTCTTAGGCAGCTCCAGAGTTTTCCCGGACTCCCTCCTGGCTAGCTGTGGCACATTAGCCCCTTCAGGCTGTGTTCACGTGGCCAGCCCCAGTCCTCTCCCTGCGCTCTGACCGAAGCCCAAGCCTCAGCTTCCAGCGCCGCCCGCCCCGGTGGGTGAGCAGACAAGCCTCTCGTGCTGTTGAGTGCCACTTGGCACTGATCCTCTGTGCGGGGATCTCTCCGCTTTGCCCTACCCAGGTATGTGGGGAGTTTCTTGCCTTTGGGGCAGTCTGGGGTATTCTGCCAGCGTTCAGTAGGTGTTCTGTCGGAGTTGTTCCATGTGTAGCTGTATTTCTGGTTTATCCGTGGGGAGGAAGGTGATCTCCGTGTCTTAATCTTCCGCCACATTCCCCGGAAGTCTGAGTGGTACTTTTTTATAAAAGTTAGTAGAAATAGGAACATACCTATCAATAATTACCTTAAATGTAAATGGACTAAATGCTCCCACCAAAAGACTCAGAGTGGCTGAATGGATACAAAAACAAGACCCATATATATGCTGTCTACAAGAGACCCACTTCAGACCTAGAGACACATACAGATTGAAAGTAAGGGGATGGAAAAAGATATTCCATGCAAATGGAAATCAACAGAAAGTTGGAGTAGCAATTCTTATATCAGACAAAATAGACTTTAAAATAAAGACTATTAGAAGAGACAAAGAAGGACACTACATAACGATAAATGGATCGATCCAAGAAGAAGATATAACAATTGTAAATATTTATGCACCCAACATAGGAGCACCTCAATACATAAGGCAAATACTAACAGCCATAAAAGGGGAAATCGACAGTAACACAATCATAGTAGGGGACTTTAACACCCCACTTTCACCAATGGATAGATCATCCAAAATGAAAATAAATAAGGAAACACAAGCTTTAAATGATACATTAAACAAGATGGACTTAGTTGATATTTATAGGACATTCCACCCAAAAACAACAGAATACACATTTTTCTCAAGTGCTCATGGAACATTCTCCAGGATAGATCATATCTTGGGTCACAAATCAAGCCTTGGTATATTTAAGAAAATTGAAATTGTATCAAGTATCTTTTCCGACCACAATGCTATGAGACTAGACATCAATTACAGGAACAGATGTGTAAAAAAACAAACACATGGAGGCTAAACAATACACTACTCAATAACGAAGTGATCACTGAAGAAATCAAAGAGGAAATTTAAAAATACCTAGAAACAAATGACAATGGAGACACGACGACCCAAAACCTATGGGACGCAGCAAAAGCAGTTCTAAGGGGGAAGTTTATAGCAATACAATCCCACCTTAAGAAACAGGAAACATTTCGAGTAAACAACCTGACCCTGCACCTAAAGCAATTAGAGAAAGAAGAACAAAAACCCCCCAAAGCTAGCAGAAGGAAAGAAATCATAAAGATCAGATTAGAAATAAATGAAAAAGAAATGAAGGGAACGATAGCAAAGATCAACCAAACTAAAAGCTGGTTCTTTGAGAAGATAAACAAAATTGATAAACCATTAGCCAGACTCATCAAGAAAAAAAGGGAGAAGACTCAAATCAATAGAATTAGAAATGAAAAAGGAGAAGTAACAACTGACATTGCAGAAATACAAAAGATCATGAGAGATTACTATAAGCAACTCTATGCCAATAAAATGGACAACCTGGAAGAAATGGACAAATACTTAGACATGCACAACGTGCCAAGACTGACTCAGGAAGAAATAGAAAATATGAATAGCCCAATCACAGGCACTGAAATTGAAACTGTTATTAAAAATCTTCCATCAAACAAAAGCCCGGGACCAGATGGCTTCACAGGCGAATTCTATCAAACATTTAGAAAAGAGCTAACACCCATCCTTCTCAAACTCTTCCAAACAATATCAGAGGAAGGAAGACTCCCAAACTCATTCTACGAGGCCACCATCACCTTGATACCAAAACCAGACAAGGATGTCACAAAGAAAGAAAACTACAGGCCAATATCACTGATGAACATAGATGCAAAAATCCTCAACAAAATACTACCAAACAGAATCCAACAGCACATTAAAAGGATCATACACCATGATCAAGTGGGGTTTATTCCAGGAATGCAAGGATTCTTCAATATACACAAATCAATCAACGTGATACACCATATTAACAAGTTGAAGGAGAAAAACCATATGATCATCTCAATAGATGCAGAGAAAGCTTTCGACAAAATTCAACACCCATTTATGATAAAAACCCTGCAGAAAGTAGGCATAAATGGAACTTTCCTCAACATAATAAAGGCCATATATGACAAACCCACAGCCAACATTGTCGTCAATGGTGAAAAACTGAAACCATTTCCACTAAGATCAGGAACAAGACAAGGCTGCCCACTCTCACCACTCTTATTCAACCTAGTTTTGGAAGTTCTAGCAACAGCAATCAGAGAAGAAAAGGAAATGAAAGGAATCCAAATTGGAAAAGAAGAAGTAAGCTGTCACTGTTTGCAGATGACATGATACTATACATAGAGAATCCTAAAGATGCTACCAGAAAACTACTAGAGCTAATCAATGAATTTGGTAAAGTAGCAGGATACAAAATTAATGCACAGAAATCTCTGGCATTTCTGTACACTAATGATGAAAAATCTGAAAATGAAATCAAGAAAACACTCCCATTTACCATTGCAACAAAAAGAATAAAATATCTAGGAATAAACCTACCTAAGGAGACACAAGACCTGTATGTAGAAAATTATAAGACACTGATGAAAGAAATTAAAGATGATACAAATAGATGGAGAGGTATAACATGCTCCTGGATTGGAAGAATCAATATTGTGAAAATGACTCTACTACGCAAACCAATCTACAGATTCAATGCAATCCCTATCAAACTCCCACTGGCATTTTTCACAGAACTAGAACAAAAAATTTCAAAATTTGTTTGGAAAAACAAAAGACCCCGAATAGCCAAAGCAATCTTGAGAACGAAAAGCAGAGCTGGAGGAATCAGGCTCCCTGACTTCAGACTATACTAGAAAGCTACAGTAATTAAGACAGTCTGGTACTGGCATAAAAACAGAAAGATAGATCAGTGGACCAGGATAGAAAGCCCAGAGATAAACCCACGCACATATGGCCAACTTATCTTTGATAAAGGAGGCAGGAATGTACAGTGGAATAAGGACAGCCTCTTCAATAAGTGGTGCTGGGAAAACTGGACAGGGACATGTAAAAGTTTGAGATTAGATCATTCCCTAACACCATACACAAAAATAAGCTAAAAATGGATTAAAGACTTAAATGTAAGGCCAGAAACTATCAAACTCTTAGAGGAAAACTTAGGCAGAACACTCTATGACATAAATCACAGCAAGATCCTTTTGGACCCACCTCCTAGAGAAATGGAAATAAAAACAAAGATAAACACATGGGACCTAATGAAACTTCAAAGCTTTTGCACAGCAAAGGAAACCATAAACAAGACCAAAAGACAACCCTCAGAATGGGAGAAAATATTTGCAAATGAAGCAACTGACAAGAATTAATCTCCAAAATTTATAAACAGCTCATGCAGCTCAATAGCAAAAAAACAAACAACCCAATCCAAAAATGGGCAGAAGACTTAAATAGGCATTTCTCCAAAGAAGATATACAGATTGCCAACAAACACACGAAAGAATGCTCAACATCATTAATCATTAGAGAAATGCAAATCCAAACTACAATGAGATATCATCTCACACCAGTCAGAATGGCCATGATCAAGAAATCTAGAAACAATAAATGCTGGAGAGGGTGTGGAGAAAAGGGAACACTCTTGCACTGCTGGTGGGAATGTGAATTGGTACAGCCACTATGGAGAACATTATGGAGGTTCCTTAAAAATCTAAAAGTAGAACTACCATATGACCCAGCAATCCCACTACTAGGCATATACCCAGAGAAAACCATAATTCAAAAAGAGACATGTACCAAAATGTTCATTGCAGCTCTATTCACAATAGCCCGGAGCTGGAAACAACCTAAGTGTCCATCATCGGATGAATGGGTAAAGAAGATGTGGCACATATATACAATGGAATATTACTCAGCCATAAAAAGAAACGAAACTGAGCTATTTGTAATGAGGTGGATAGACCTAGAGTCTGTCATACAGAGTGAAGTAAGTCAGAAAGAGAAAGACAAATACCGTATGCTAACACATATATTCGGAATTAAAAAAAATGTCATGAAGAACCTAGGGCTAAAACGGGAATAAATACTCAGACCTACTTGAGAATGGACTTGAGGATATGGGGAGGGGGAAGGGTAAGCTGTGACAAAGCGAAAGAGAGGCATGGACATATATACACTACCAAACGTAAGGTAGATAGATAGTGGGAAAGAGCCGCAGAGCACAGGGAGATCAGCTCGGTGCTTTGTGACCGCCTGGAGGGGTGGGATGGGGAGGGTGGGAGGGAGGGAGATGCATGAGGGAAGGGATGTGGGAACAGATGTATATGTATGACTGATTCACTTTGTTATAAAGCAGAAACTAATAAAAAATAAATAAATAAATAAATAAATAAAATAAAAAAATAAAAATAAACAAAAAAAAAAGTTAGTAGAAGTCTGAATTTCGGAAATGTGATTTCCCATTCCCATTTCTTCAGTATGTTTCAGTTTAGTGAATCTCAAATTATGAAATCTATGCTTTTTCAGTTTGCTGAAGTCATCATATTACAGAGGTTAGGAGAACAGGCGGTGAAGCTGAATCACTGGTCTGCCTCTACGTTGTGTGACTTTGAAGTTATTTAACCTCTCCTTGTCTCAGTATATGCATCTGTAATATGGAATTAATACCTACTTCTAGGGTTATTCAATGAGGATTAAATGAGTTAATAAGCATTAAATATTTTGAACAGAATGTGGCATAGAATAAATTCTACATAAGTATTAGTACTAGGTATATTCTTCATAGTAAAATCTTGGTTTCTGACATTTCTTTACAGAAATCCTCAGTTTGCAAGTTTGAGAGTATCTATTGAATAGAACAGAATCCTTTTAGGTACAGATTTTCTATAGTTTCAATAATTTTTCTTTTTCTATTTTATTTCTTTTCCTTTTCTTCTGTTCGTTTTGTTTTGCTATTTGATTTACTTGTAGGTCAGAATGATCAACAAGGTCGGGAAGTTTGTAGTTTGCTCCATTTTAATTTGTGGAATAAAATATGCATCAATTTTCTCCTGTGAGAACAGTGTTATTAGTTGAATTTCTTAGCCAGAATGCTAGTCACTCAATTACCGTTTACACTGTTTATTTGCTCTTGCAAGTTTCTGGATTGTTTCTTTTGCTATGCTTGTTTTCTTAGCCATGAATTTGCCTTCTTTCCAACACCCACAATTTCATCCCGGCATTTAGTTCTTCTGGGATTTACTCATTGACAGCTGTCAGAATTTAATCTCACTGTCAAAAACACCATGAAAATTTAATCTGCATAGCAGAAGGTTCAGAAATATGAGATGTTCAGGAAAAGTAGAGAAGTCCTTAAAAACATATCTTCTTAACATATCTAAGCTTGATGCTCTTGTACTTAGATTGTGAAAGTCCACTTAAGATGGAGGGAAGGATAAAAACAAGCTGCCTACAAATATTAGAGGAATGCCTATAAAGTTTGATTTTTCATTTGCTTCTTACTCAGTGATGATCACTTTCCTATTACTTATTAAACCTGGGAATATTGAGAAAAAGTTGGAGAAATAAGAAAAATCCTTTTCACTTGACCCCTTTTGATCCCTGAATATCTCCTGTTTTTGAAATTCAACTAAAATCGTAATAATGTCATTGCCTATTTATTTATGCACATACAAGAAGGCAAGCACTGTGTTAGATAGATATTTTGCACACTTTAAAAATTTTATTCCCATTTTACAGTGGTCAAAACTGAGACTTTAGAGGTTAAATATCTTGTCCAAAGTCATGTAGCCTAGTAAGTAACAAAACTGCAATTCCACAACTGGCTGTGTTCTTTTTATTTCACTTAGTAATGGTGACATAGAGAAATTTGGAAAATATGACCTAGACCTCAGAGCATTGCATACCCACTGACATTTTCATCAGTTCTTCTCTCACGCAAAGACACAAATACTTACACATGCCTCAAATGAGTTTACTACTACTATTTTCCTACAGAAATATCTCACTTCACTTAATCAAAAATTTAACGTTAAGATTCAGTCCATTATGTATATATATTTTCAAAATATAGTGATACTACAGTAAGACAGATTATATAGAGACTATACATGTGTGTGCTTGTGTGTGCATGTGTACACTTCCCACACACCCCCACTTCCGGTCTCCCACCAGAAGAAAAAGAACACTAAACAATTCATTTTTCTCCTGGAAAGCAAGTATGGTTTTCTCTGTTTTAAGAAAACTAAGTAAAACAAGGTTGTAGAACTTTTCAAAGGCCGAACAATGATCAAACTAAATCTAAGAATCTTAATGCTGATGATAAGTCCAGTAACAAACCTTTATACACAAAACTTTACATCATCCACTTTTTCCACATATGATGCACTTTTTATCCTTTTTTGCCTTAACAAAGAAAGATGTCTATAGTATAGCTGGAAAATAATAAAAATGGTAATATAGGTTTGAACAAATATAAAATTACATATATCCATCATTATAATATGATACAGAGTATTCTCACTGCCCTAAAAATCCTCCGGGCTCTGCATATTTATCTCTCCACCCCTGCCAACCACTGATCTTTTTATTGTCCCAATATTTTTGCCTTTTCCAGAATGTCATATAGTTGGAATCATACACTATGTAGCCTTCTAAGACTGGCTTCTTTCACTTAGTCATATGCATTTAAGTTTCCTCCATGTCTTTTCCTGGCTCGATAGCTCATTTCTTTTTAATAGTGAATAATATTCCACTGTCTGGATGTACCACTGTTTATGTATCCATTCACCTACTGAAGGACATCTTGGTTGCCTCCAAGAATGTACAACACCAAGAATGAACCCTAAGACAAACTATGGACTTTGGGTGATTATAAGCTGTCAATGTAGGTTCATCCTTGGTGAAAAAAAGAAAAAAGTACCATTCTGGTGAGTGATGTTGATAATGGAGGAGGGTATGCATGTGTGAGGGCAGGAGGTTTATGGAGATTTCCCGTATACATCTGTACGTCCCTCTCACTTTTGTTGCAAACATAAAATTGCTCTAAAAATAAAGTCTTTTTTCTTAAAAAAAGGTAATATCTTTGGGGAAGTAGATATACAATTAAGTTAATGTTGAACAGAAAAACGTTTTAAAATGTAAATAGCTACATAAAATAACATCTTTAAAATATTAATAACAGGTTGATTTCAAAGAAGCAAAAGTAATATCAAGATGTGAAAGATGGACAGAGGAAATTTAATATAAATTTAAACAGAAAAATATTTAATGTCTGAAACCAAAATGAGATCTATTTAATAACTAGTCATCTGTGGTGCATAAATTATTGCAACTAACAACCAGGGTAATTTATGCTCCAACATTAATTTCAATTAGTATATATTCAGGTATAATGATAGATCATAAGAAAGAGAGGGAAAGAGAGGGACTATATTTTTGTTTTGCCTGTTGCAAGGGCAAGGGAGCAGGAGAGAAGAGTTCAAGAAATAGAGATTGTTCCAGAAGCCTAAAGATAGTCAGTGAGCCATTTCAGGCTACCCACATACACATCTGGTAAGATAAGCAGATCTAGCAACAGTTCCCAGCAGATCTCATTAGTGATTTTGAAAGGGATTATATATTAATCATCACCTCTATCTGCTTCCTGCATAACACAGTCTGCTTGATACAATCTGCATGACTCATAAAGGCATGTGAGTCTTAGGTAAAATATGAAAGAAAACACATTTATGTATGGGAGCTAAGTTCTTTTCAATGCATATAGAAGGGCTTTCAGTTTATAGCTCTCATTATCATTATCACTGTAGGCAGTTACTGCAAACACTTCCATTGACTGTCCAATGACATAACAATATATCATGTGTTTTGATTTAAGAAAACTAGGGCATATAAAGTTATTTCAAATGAGATTTAATTCAAAACAATAAATCTTGTAAATGGATAGCTTTTAAATGCAAGCCAAATTTTCTGAGAAATTGATGTTTCCGGTGATAGGCGACAAGCAGTTTATAACTTTGGTCCAGTCTGCAAATTTGAGGAAATATTTATTTTAGTGTAAGGAATCTGGGGCTATAGCTAAAGTAATCTCCACTCCTCAGTAGGCTGCCAAAGCTGCACAGACTTCTCACCATGCAGGGTTTATTTTCAGCACACGAAAAGACTGAGCCAACAACCCCGGCTGTCAGAAAGACAGCAGGGGAGGAACCATGATGGAAACATTTCTAAAATCGTAAACACCCCGTATTCACTATACATTTGACAATAAACTGTCCCCTGCAGGGAACAAGATTATTTGAAGTGTGGTCCTCCAAAAAAAAAAAATGGATAGAGGTCATTCCCAGTTGTACTTCTAGTGTTCTAAAATTGATTGCACCTGCCTACTTATTGTATAGAGACTGAATTTGTCAGTTGCAATCAAGGTTGCCAAACATCTTATAGAATATTAAATAGAAAAATGCAAGTCAAGAATTTTAAAACCGAGGAAAGGAAGGAAGGAAGGAAGGGTAGAAGGGAGGGAGAAAGGAAGGAAGGAAGGAAGGAAACCAGTCAAGGATATATGAGCTGCTTTTTGCTTTGTGTGATAAGGACAAGCTATTCAAATACTGTAAAAAGAAGAGGAATTGAGAAAATAAAACCTAAAAATGGTAAATACACAATGAATCATCTCAATTTATCAGCCAAATCAATTGTGCATTACTTGCACACTAAGAAACAAATCAGTAAAAATTCAGGGGTATAATCAGTAAAAATTCAGGAATTGTTGGATGAAAAGGCATAGTGGGGGACTTTTCTTGGAATTGCTTTTTCATAGTAAACATTCTCTTTACTTATACTGTATGTTCAATGTTGACCACTGCCACTTAATTGTATATTATGGATCAATAAAAATAACAAAGTTTTCTAAAGACACTTTTATTAACACTCAGCATATATTTGAAAAAAAAATGGCTCTACTCAGTTTAAAGACAGCCCCAACAGATAGCTGGGGAGGAGGATGTTAGCCAAAGTCTTTTTACCACAATCCACCTTTGATAAAATAACAGAGATAGGATGAAAACAGTCAATTGTCAATTTTTCTATTGTTATAACTTTGCTGTCCTTTTAATCCAAGTTTGTTTTGCTGATTTAACAACATGGATATTCCTTAGGCTAATATAAGCATTATATATAAATATTATATACAGTATATTGTGCATATATAGTCAGTTCTGCTACAACACTACAACATAGTGTATGTTTTCCAAACATCACTGCACTATACAAATCGTGCAATAAAAACTGCAGGGCTCATGGGAAAATGTGGTTAAGATGAAGACTTTAAGTGTTTTGTGCCTATTCTTATTTTTCCCATGAGCCTTATAGTTTTTACTGCATGATATGTATAGTGCAGTGATTTCCTATTTTATATATAAATTTATTTATTTATTTATGTTTGGCTGCATTGGGTCTTCATTTCTACACGTGGGCTTTCCTCTAGTTACGGAGACCGGGGGGAACTCTTTGTTGCCGTGCACGGGCTTCTCACTGCGGTGGCTTCTCTTGTTGTGGAGCACAGGCTCTAGGTGCTCAGGCTTCAGTAGTTGTGGCACATGGGCTCAGTAGTTGTGGCTCGCTGTCTCTAGAGCAGAGGCTCAGTAGTTGTGGCACACGGGTTTCGTTGCTCCACAGCACGTGGAATCTTCCCGGACCAGGGCTCAAACCCATGTCCCCTGCATTAGCGGGCAGATTTTTAACCACTGCACCACCAGTGAAGTCTGTATGGTGCAATGATTTCTAGGAACACTTATGTATTGGAATAAATTCATATTTTCAAAACAAGCATTATAGTGAAAACTCCTGGATATGTATAGAATATAGCCAACCCAGGAAAAAGGCCCTCCTTTCCCTACCCTAGGATTTCAAACCTAGCATGCTCATTCATCCATCAATCTATTTTATTGAAATAATAATTATCACAGTTTTGAGTAAACACTAAGGTCACTTCTTTCTTATAAGCAGAGTACCCAGAAGGCTAGTAAATAGATAGCATCTTTAAAGTAGAATGACCCAAACGTTTCTCTTCTGATTTATTACCAAGTAAGTGATATTCTATTGTATATATATTGTATATATTCTAAAGTATATACCTTAATCCAAATTGCTCCACAGGGATGCTGAATAAAATGCAGGTTTGTGAATGGTCAGTTATTTCATATACAGCTTTTTCTTAATATATAATTTCATTCCATCAGCTGGGCTTAAAATTGTACATGGATCTTGCATATATTAAGCATATTTAGAATAAAATTAGCTTAAATCTAATACTCCAATTTTAGAGTCTCACAGGGGAAGGGAGGATGAAAGAACTGAGAGGAGTGTTAATGTGTAAGATGCGAGCAAGTGATAACATTAATTTTAAAAGCTTAAATTACACAGGGCAAGAGAAAAAATTTACCCATATCAACTTCCATAGTTTAAATGACAGGAGTTAATATAATTTGTTCAGTTATAACTTTGCAGCTGTTTTCCCTAAAAGGGAGGATAGCTTCTTAGAAAAACCTTTATGGTAATCAATGCTAAGAGGTAAAGCAACAGGAAACATCAACTATTGCTAGTAGGTGTATAATGATACAAACACTTTGGAAAACTGACTGGAAGCTTGTAATAAAATAAATATATACCTACCTTATGAATCAGCAATTTTACTCCTAGGTTTATATCCAAGAAAAGGGAAAACATATGTCTGAAAAAAACCAAAACAAAACAAAATATTTTGTTCAAGAATTTTATGGGAGTTCCTTGGCGGTTCAGTGGTTAGGACTCAGCACTTTCACTGCTGTGGCCCTGGTTTGATTCCTGGTCAGGGAACTAAGATCCCACAGGCCACATGCTACAGTCAAAAAAAAAATAAAAATGTGTTCCAAATAACAAAATTTTTTTAAAAGTATGTTTATATCAGCTTTATATACAATAGCTAAAAACTAAAGATAACCCAAATATCATATGGGAAAATGGGTAAAAACTATGATATATTCAAGTCATAAAATACTCCTCAGCAATAACAAGAAATGAACAACACAAAGCAAAGTGATGAATCTTGTAGATATTATGTTGAACAAAATAAGCCAGACACCAGAGTACATTTCATATGATTACATGGATATAAACTGAAGAACAGGTAAAGCTAATCTATGGTGGTAGAAATTAGAATAGTGGTTGCAGCTGCTATGTGATAATAAATTACTATGACCTAGAAATCTATTAGACAAATGTAAGTATGTGATGTGAGGTTGAGAAAGGAGTGTATCAATTCATGAGAAGTCGAAGGCCTGAAAAGTGGTCAGAAATGATGTTTTCTACAAAAACCTAAGCCACGTGGTAAGGGAGAGATTGCATCTGTAGGAGAAAAGAAAGATGGCAACCTGGAGATGAAGTAATTAAAGTATCCTTTTTCTTTTCAAAAAAAAATGTCTCTGGGTGGTCTGTACTTGATTTCTGGGTTTCAGGGTAATTAAGGGAAGCCTTTGAATAACCTATTTGTCTCAGCAATCTCAGAAAGGCAAGAAGGAGATAACCCATGAGGCTGAAGAGATAAATGGTTAAGTACCAACAGGGCACACTCCAGAGATAATGCAATTACCCCGGAATGACAGCTCTTGTTTTTAGCCTTTGTGAGATGGAAGGCATCTAAAAGACAGGTATCTGGCAAGCTAGTGAAGAGATCTTGCCAGCTTCATATACTAGCTACAGACATGATATGGTAATATATTACTTATGATGAGGTCTTTAAAGAGGTGATTAAGTTAAAATGAGCCCATTACAGTGGGGCCTAACCAAATATGGCTGGATTTTTTTATAAAACAAGGAGACAAAAGGGGTGTGTGTGTACAGAGTAACTACCATATGAAGAGGCAGCAAGAGAGGGGCCATCTGTCAGCCAAGGAGAGAGGCTTCAAAGGAAACCAACCTTGCTGGTACCTTGACCTTGGACTTCCAGCCTCCATAAGTATTAGAAAAAAAAATTTCTTTTTTTGGGTCTCCAAACACAGGCAATAAAGCCTCAAATTAAAGGTGAAGTACTAAAATCAGCATTATTATCATGCCTTGAAAAGATGAAAACCATTCTATGTATCACTACAAAATACCATTCACCTGACTATATTCCTTGGAACAAAAGTTCTCCTTTTTGGGATGTTGCTGTTTCTTTCTTTTTTTTTTTTCTTTTCTTTTCTTTTTTTAAAACTTTATTGGAGTATAATTGCTTCATAATGGTGTATTAGTTTCTGCTTTATAACAAAGTGAATCAGTTATACATATACATCTGTTCCCATATCACTTCCCTCTTCCATCTCCCTCCCTCCCACCCTCCTTATCCCATCCCTCCAGGCAGTCACAATGCACCAAGCTGATCTCCCTGTGCTATGCGGCTGCTTCCCACTAGCTATCTACCTTACGTTTGGTAGTGTATATATGTCCATGCCTCTCTCTTGCTTTGTCACAGTTTACCCTTCCCCCGCCCCATATCCTCAAGTCCATTCTCTAGTAGGTCTGTGTCTTTATTCCTGTTTTACCCCTAGGTACTTCATGACATTTTTTTTCTTAAATTCCATATATGTGTGTTAGCATACAGTATTTGTCTTGCTCTTTCTGACTTACTTCAATCTGTATGACAGACTCTAGGTCTATGCACCTCATTACAAATAGCTCAATTTCGTTTGTTTTTATGGCTGAGTAATACTCCATTGTATATATGTGCCACATCTTCTTTATCAATTCATTGGATAATGGACACTTAGGTTGTTTCCATCTCCAGGCTATTGTAAATAGAGCTGCAATGAACATTTTGGTACATGACTCTTTTTGAATTATGGTTTTCTCTGGGTATATGCCCAGCAGTGGGATTGCTGGGTCATATGGTAGTTCTATTTTTAGTTTTTTAAGGAACCTCCATACTGTTCTCCATAGTGGCTGTACCAATTCACATTCCCACCAGAAGTGCAAGAGTGTTCCCTTTTCTCCACACCCTCTCCAGCATTTATTGTTTCTAGATTTTTTGATGATGGCCATTCTGAGTGGTGAGAGTTGATATCTCATTGTAGTTCTGATTTGCATTTCTCTAATGATTAATGATGTTGAGCATTCTTTCATGTGTTTGTTGGCAGTCTGTATATCTTCTTTGGAGAAACGTCTATTTAGGTTTTCTGCCATTTTTGGATTGGGTTGTTTTTTTTTTTTGTTATTGAGTTGCATGAGCTGCTTATAAATTTTGGAGATTAATCCTTTGTCAGTTGCTTCATTTGCAAATATTTTCTCCCATTCTGAGGGTTGCCTTTTGGTCTTGTTTATGGTTTCCTTTGCTGTTCAAAAGCTTTAAAGTTTCATTAGGTCCCATTTGTTTATTTTTGTTTTTATTTCCATTTCTCTAGGAGGTGGGTCAAAAAGGATCTTGTTGTGATTTATGTCATAGAGTCTTCTGCCTATGTTTTCCTCTAAGAGTTTGATACTGTCTGGCCTTACATTTAGGTCTTTAATCCATTTTGAGCTTATCATTTTGCATGGTGTTAGGTAGTGATCTAAACTTGTGCTTTTACATGTACCTGTCCAGTTTTCCCAGCACCACTTATTGAAGAGGCTGTCCTTTCTCCACTGTATATTCCTGCCTTCTTTATCAAATATAAGGTGACCATATTTGCGTGGGTTTATCTCTGGGCTTTCTATCCTGTTCCATTGATCTATCTTTCTGTTTTTCTGCCAGTACCATACTGTCATGATTACTGTAGCTTTGTAGTATAGTGTGGAGTAAGGGAGCCTGATTCCTCCATCTCCATTTTTCTTTCTCAAGATTGCTTTGGATATGCGGGGTCTTTTGTGTTTCCATACAAATTGTGAAATTTTTTGTTCTAGTTCTGTGAAAAGTGCCAGTGGTAGTTTGATAGGGATTGCATTGAATCGGTAGATTGCTTTGGCTAGTATAGTCATTTTCACAAAGTTGATTCTTCCATTCCAAGAACATGGTATATCTCTCCATCTATTTGTATCACCTTTAATTTCTTTCATTAGTGTCTTATAATTTTCTGCATACAGGTCTTTTGACTCCTTAGGTAGGTTTATTTCTAGATATATTATTCTTTTTGTTCCAATGGTAAATGGGAGTGTTTTCTTGATTTCATTTTCAGATTTTTCATCATTAGTGTACAGGAATGCCAGAGATTTCTGTGCATTAATTTTGTATCCTGCTACTTTACCAAATTCATTGATTAGCTCTAGTAGTTTTCTGGTAGCATCTTTAGGATTCTCTATGTATAGTATCATGTCATCTGCAAACAGTGACAGCTTTACTTCTTCTTTTCCAATTTGGATTCCTTTTATTTCCTTTTCTTCTCTGATTGCTGTGGCTAAAACTTCCAAAACTAAGTTGAATAAGAGTGGTGAGAGTGGGCAACCTTGTCTTTTTCCTGATCTTAGTGGAAATGGTTTCAGTTTTTCACCATTGAGGACAATGTTGGCTGTGGGTTTGTCATATATGGCCTTTATTATGTTGAGGAAAGTTCCCTCTATGCCTACTTTCTGCAGGGTTTTTATCATAAATGGGTGTTGAATTTTGTCGAAAGCTTTCTCTGCATCTATTGAGATGATCATATGGCTTTTCTCCTTCAACTTGTTAATATGGTGTATCACATTGATTGATTTACATATATTGAAGAATCCTTGCATTCCTGGAATAAACCCCACTTGATCATGGTGTATGATCCTTTTAATGTGCTGTTGGATTCTGTTTGCTAGTATTTTGTTGAGGATTTTTGCATCTATGTTCATCAGTGATATTGGCCTGTAGTTTTCTTTCTTTGTGACATCCTTGCCTGATTTTGGTATCAAGGTGATGGTGGCCTCATAGAATGAGGTTGTGAGTGTTCCTTCCTCTGAAATTGTTTTGAAGAGTTTGAGAAGGATGGGTATTAGCTCTTCTCTAAATGTTTGATAGAATTCGCCTGTGAAGCCATCTGGTCCTGGGCTTTTGTTTGTTGGAAGATTTTTAATCACAGTTTCAATTTCAGTGCTTGTGATTGGTCTGTTCATATTTTCTATTTCTTCCTAATTCAGTCTTGGCAGGTTGTGCATTTCTAATAATTTGTCCATTTCTTCCAGGTTGTCTATTTTATTGGCATAGAGTTGCTTATAGTAATCTCTCATGATCTTTTGTATTTCTGCAGTGTCAGTTGTTACTTCTCCTTTTTCATTTCTAATTCTATTGATTTGAGTCTTCTCCCTTCTTTTCTTCATGAGTCTGGCTAATGGTTTATCAATTTTGTTTATCTTCTCAAAGAACCAGCTTTTAGTTTTATTGATCTTTGCTATCATTTCCTTCATGTCTTTTTCATTTATTTCTGATCTGATCTTTATGATTTCTTTCCTTCTGCTAGCTTTGGGGGTTTTTTTGTTCTTCTTTCTCTAATTGCTTTAGGTGAAGGGTTTACTCAAGATGTTTCCTGTTTCTTAAGGTGAGATTGTATTGGTATAAACTTCCCTCTTAGAACTGATTTTGCTGCATCCCATAGGTTTTTGGTTGTCGTTTCTCCATTGTCATTTGTTTCTATGTATTTATTTATTTCCTCTTTGATTTCTTCAGTGATCACTTCGTTATTAATAGTGTATTGGTTCGCCGCCATGTGTTTGTATTTTTTACAGATCTTTTCCCGTAATTAATATCTAGTATCATAGCATTGTAGTCAGAAAAGATACTTGTTATGATTTCAATTTTCTTAAATTTACCCAGGCTTGATTCGTGACCCAAGATATGATCTATCCTGGAGAATTTTCCATGAGCACTTGAGAAAAATATGTATTCTGTTGTTTTTGGATGGAATGTCCTATAAATATCAATTAAGTCCATATTTAATATATCATTAAAGCTTGTGTTTCCTTATTTGTTTTCATTTTGGATGATCTGTCCATTGGTGAAAGTGGGGTGTTGAATTCCCCTACTCTGGATGTGTTACTGTTGATTTCCTCTTTCATGGCTGTTAGTATTTACCTTATGTTTTGTGGTGCTTCTATGTTGGGTGCATAAATATTTACCATTGTTATGTCTTCGTCTTGGATTGATCCCTTGATTATATTATGTCCTTCTTTGTCTCTTCTAATAGTGTTTATTTTAAAGTCTATTTTGTCTGATATGAGAGTTGCTACTCCAGCTTTCCTTGGTTTCCATTTGCATGGAATGTCTTTTTCCATCCCCTTACTTTCAGTCTGTATATGTCTCTAGGTCTGAAGTGGGTCTCTTGTAGACAGCATATATATGGGTCTTGTTTTTGTATCCATTTAGCCAATCTGTGTCTTTTGGTGGGAGCATTTAGTCCATTTACATTTAAGGTAATTATCAATATGTATGTTCCTATTCCCATTTTCTTAATTGTTTTGGGTTCGTTATTGTAAGTATTTTCCTTTTGTTGTGTTTCTTGCCTAGAGAAGTTCCTTTAGCATTTGTTGTAAAGCTGGTTTGGTGGTGCTGAACTCTCTCAGCTTTTGCTTGTCTGTAAAGCTTTTAATTTCTCCATCAAATCTGAATGAGATTCTTGCTGGTTAGAGTAATCTTAGTTGCAACTTTTTCTCCTTCATCACTTTAAATATGTCCTGCCTGTCCATTCTGGCTTGTAGAGTTACTGCTGAAAGATCAGCTGTTAACCGTATGGGGATTCCCTTTTGTGTTATTTGTTGTTTTTCCCTTGCTGCTTTTAATATATTTTCTTTGTGTTTAGTTTTTGACAGTTTGATTAATATGTGTCTTGGCATATTTCTCCTTGGATTTATTCTGTATGGGACTCTCTGTGCCTCCTGGAGTTGATTAACTATGTCCTTTCCCATTTTAGGGTAGTTTTCAACTATAATCTCTTCAAATATTTTCTCAGTCCCTTTCTTTTTCTTTTCTTCTCCTGGAACCCCTATAATTCAAATGTTGGTGCCTTTAATGTTGTCCCAGAGGTCTGTGAGACTGTTCTCAGTTCTTTTCATTCTTTTTTCTTATTCTGCTCTGCAGCAGTTATTTCCACTATTTTATCTTCCACATCACTTATCCGTTCTTCTGCCTCAGTTATTCTGCTATTGATCCCATCTAGAGTATTTTTAATTTCATTTATTGTGTTGCTCATCGTTGCTTGATTCATCTTTATTTCTTCTAGGTCCTTGTTAACTGTTTCTTGCATTTTGTCTATTCTATTTCAAAGATTTTGAATCATCTTTACTATCATTATTCTGAAATCTTTTTCAGGTAGACTGCTTATTTCCTCTTCATTTGTTGGGTCTGGTGGGTTTTTATCTTGCTCCTTCACCTGCTGTCTGTTTTTCTGTCTTCTCATTTTGCTTATCTTACTGTGTTTGGGGTCTCCTGTTTGCAGGCTGCATGTTCGTAGTTCCCATTGTTTTTGATGTCTGTCCCCAGTGGCTAATGTTGGTTCAGTGGGTTGTGTAGGCTTCCTGGAGGAGGGGACAAGTGTCTCTGTTCTGTTGCATGAGGCTGGATCTTATATTTCTGGTGGACAGATCCATGTCTGGTGTTGTGTTTTGGGTTGTTTGTGGCCTTAGTATGATTTTAGGCAGCCTCTCTGCTAATGGGTGGTGTTGTGTTCCTGTCTTGCTAGTTGCTTGGCATAGGGTGTCCATAACTATAACTTGCTGGTCGTTGAGTGAAGCTGGATGCTAGTGTTGATATGGAGATCTCTGGGAGATTTTCACCATTTGATATTATGTGGAGCTGGGAGGTCTCTTTTGGCCCAATGTCCTGAAGTTGGCTCTCCCACCTCAGAGGCACAGCACTGACTCCTGGCTGCAGCACCAAGAGCCTTTCATCCACATGGCTCAGCCTATGTATTATTCTTTTCTGATCATTCTTTCCGTGTATCCTTTCTGGCTTTGTGCAAAATGATTCATTGTTTTGTACCTCGCTGCTGCTGAGCTCTACAGATCCCACTCCTTCCATACATTTTGCCAATTCCATGGGCCTTAATGAGCTGTGCCAGCCACCATCAGCCTGTAGCTTGCCTCTTTACTGCCTTCTGAGCAGCGAGCAGTCGGATGCCTGTTTTCGGTAATAGTTTTTTGACATCCTACTTTGGGATATTGCTGTTTCTAATCACGTTGCTATTTTGTGTTACCTTTAATACCCAAGTTCCTATTAAAACAAAAATTTAAATTCTACTCTTTCTTAAGACACTAGGCTTCCTCAACTCATTATCACAGTGAATTCAAAAGAGATACTGTGAAACTTGGAGTACAAAAAAAGAAGTGAATCAGTTGGCAAAAATAGAATTTCTCTTTTTTTTTAACTCTAAGCGTGTTTCTGACCAGAAAATACCAGATTTTTCATGCATTTCATTAAGATACCTCTTTTATAATTCAAAATTCATTTGAAAAAGAAAATAGTATTTCCACCTAAGGAATAAAAATTTAAAAGCTCCATTCCAGGTATAAAAATAAAATGACTTTATTTATTTATTTATTTATTTTTACATCTTTATTGGAGTATAATTGCTTTACAATGGTATGTTAGTCTCTATTTTATAACATAGTGAATCAGATATACCTATACATATATCCTCATATCTTTTCCCTCTTGTGTCTCCCTCCCTCCCAGCCACCCTATCCCATCTATCTGGTGGTCACAAAGCACGGAGGTGGTCGCCCTGTGGTATGTGGCTGCTTCCCACTAGCTACCTATTCTACATTTGGTAGTATATATTAGTCCATACCACTCTCCACTTCATCCCAGCTTACCCTTCCCCTTCCCCGTGTCCTCAAGTCCATTCTCTGCATCTGTTACACCTGCATCTTTATTCCTGTCCTAATCCTAGGTTCTTCAGACCCTTTTTTTTTTTTTTTTTTAGATTCCATATATATGTGTTAGCATACGTTATTTGTTTTTCCCTTTCTCACTTACTTCACTCTGTATGACAGTTTCTAGGTCCATCCACCTAATTACAAATAACTCAATTTAGTTTCTTTTTATGGCTGAGTAATATTCCATTGTACATATGTGACACATCTTCTTTATCCATTCATCTGTCGATGGACACTTAGGTTGCTTCCATGTCCTGGTTATTGTAAATTGAGCTGCAATGAACATTGTGGTACATGACTCTTTTTTTTTTTTCCTTTTTTTGTGGGATGCGGGCCTCTCACTGTTGTGGTCTCTCCTGTTGAAGAGCACAGGCTCTTGATGCACAGGTTCAGCAGCCATGTCTCACGGGCTTAGCCACTCGGCGGCATGTTGGATCTTCCCAGAACAGGGCACAAACCCATGTCCACTGCATCAGCAGGCAGATTCTCAACGACTGCACCACCAGGGAAGACCCCATGACTCTTTTTGAATTTTGGTTTTCTCAGGGTATATGCACAGTAGTGGGATTGCTTGGTCGTATGGGAGTTCTATTTTCAGTTTGCTAAGGAACCTCCATACTGTTCTCCATAGTGGCTGTATCAATTTACATTCCCACCAACCGTGCAAGAGGGTCCTCTTTTTTACACACCCTCTCCAGCATTTATTGTTTGTAGATTTTTTGTTGATGGACATTCTGACCAGTGTGAGATGATATCTCATTGTAGTTTTGATTTGCATTTCTCTAATGATTAATGATGTTGAGCATTCCTTCATGTGTTTGTTGGCAGTCTGTATATCTTCTTTGGAGAAATGTCTATTTAGGTCTTCTGCCCAGTTTTGGAATGGATTGTTTGTTTTTTTGATATTGAGCTGCATGTGCTCCTTGTAAATTTTTGACATTAATCCTTTGTCAGTTGCTTCATGTGCAAATATTTTCTCCCATTCTGAGGGTTGTCTTTTTGTCTTTTTTGTGGTTTCCTTTTCTGTGCAAAAGCTTTTAAGTTTCATCAGGTCCCATTTTTTTTTTATTTCATTTCTGTAGGAGGTGGGTCCAAAAGGATCTTGCTGTCATTTGTGTCATAGAGTGTTCTGCCTATGTTTTGCTCTAAGTGTTTGATAGTGTCTGGCCTTACCTTTTGGTCTTTAATCCATTTTGAGTTTATTTTTCTGTATGTTGTTAGGGAGTGTTCTGATTTCATTCTTTTAAATGTAGTTATCCAGTTTTCCCATCCCCACTTATTGAAGAGGCTGTCTGTTCTCCACTGTATATTCTTGCCTCCTTTATCAAAGATAAGGTGAGCATATGTGTGTGGCTTTACCTCTGGGCATCCTTTCCTGTTCCACTGATCTATATTTCTGTTTTTGTGCCACTACCATAATGTCTTGATTACTGTAGCTTTGTAGTATAGTCTGAAGTCAGCGAGACTGATTCCTCCAGGTCTGTTCTTTTTTCGCAAGGTTGTTTTGGCTGTTTGTTTGTTTGTTTTTTTCCATACAAATTGTGAATTTTTTTGTTCTAGTTCTGTGAAAAATGCCAGTGGTAATTTGATAGGGATTGCACTGAATCTGTAGATTGCTTTGGGTAGTAGAATCATTTTCACAATATTGATTCTTCCAATCCAAGAACATGTTATAAATCTCCATCTGTTTGTATCATATATAATTTCTTTCATCAGTGTCTTATAATTTTCTGCATACAGGTCTTTTGTCTCCTTAGGTAGGTTTACTCCTAGGTATTTTATTCTTTTTGTTGCAATGGTAAATGGGAGTGTTATCTTGATTTCACTTTCAGATTTTTCATCATTAGTGTATAGGTATGCCAGAGATTTCTGTGCATTAATTTTTATCCTGTTACTTCACCAAATTCATTCATTAGTTCTAGTTGTTTTCTGCTAGCATCTTTAGGATTCTCTATGTATAGTATCATGTCATCTGCAAATAGTGACAGCTTCTTCTTTTCTGATTTGAATTCCTTTTATTTCTTTTTCTTCTCTTATTGCTGTGGCTAAAACTTACAAAACTGTTTTGAATAATAGTGGTGAGAGTGGGAAACCTTGTCTTTTTCCTGCTCTTAGTGGAAGTGGTTTCTGTTTTTCACCATTGAGGATGACATTGGCTGTGGGTTTGTGATATATGGCCTTTATTTTGCTGAGGAAAGTTCCCTCTATGCCTACTTTCTGCAGGGTTTTTATCATAAATGGGTGTTGAAGTGTGTTGAAAGGTTTCTCTGCCTCTATTGAGATTATCATATGTTTTTTTCTCCTTCAGTTGGTTAATATGGTGTATCACATTGATTTATTTGCATATATTGAAGAATCCTTGCATTCCTGGAATAAACCCCACTTGTTCTTTATGTATGATTCTTTTAATGTGCTGTTGGATTCTGTTTGCTAGGATTTTGTTGAGCATTTTTATATCTACGTTCAACAGTGATATTGCCTGTAGTATTCTTTCTTTTTGACATCTTTGTCTGTTTTTGGTATCAGGGTGATAGTGGTCTCGTATAATGAGTTTGGGAGTGTTCCACCCTGTGCTATATTTTTGGAAGAGTTTGAGAAGGATGGGTGTTAGCTCTTCTCTAAATGTTTGATAGAATCCCCTGTGAATCCACCTAGTCCTGGGCTTTTGTCTGCTGGAAGATTTTTAATCAAGGTTTCAATTTCAGTGCTTGTGATTTGTCTGTTCATATTTTCTATTTCTTCCTGGTTCAGTCTTGCCAGGTTGTGCATTTCTAAGAATTTGTCCATTTCTTCCAGGTTGTCCATTTTATTGGCATAGAGTTGCTTGTAGTAATCTCTCATGATCCTTTGTATTTCTGCAGTGTCAGTTGTTACTTCTCCTTTTTCATTTCTAATTCTATTGATTTGAGTCTTCTCCCTTTTTTGCTTGATGAGTATGGCTAATGATTTATCATTTTTGTGTATCTTCTCAGAGAACCATCTTTTAGTTTTATTGATCTTTGCTATTGTTTCCTTCATTTCTTTTTCTTTTATTTCTGATCTGACCTTTTTGATTTCTTTCATTTTGCTAACTTTGGGGTTTTTTTGTTCTTCTTTCTGTAATTGCTTTAGCTGTAAGCTTAGGTTGTTTTTTTTGAGATGTTTCTAGTTCTTAAGGTAGGATTGTATTGCTATAAGCTTCCCTCTTAGTACTGCTTTTGCTGCATCCCATAGGTTTTGGGTCGTCATGTTTTTGTTGTCATTTTTTCTAGTTTTTTTTATTTCCTCTTTGATTTCTTCAGTGATCACTTGGTTATTAAGTAGTGTATTGTTTAACCTCTATATGTTTCTATTTTTTACAGATTTTTTTTCCTGTAATTGATATCTAATCTCTTAGTGTTGTGGTCAGAAAAGTTACTTGATATGATTTCAGTTTTCTTAAATTTACCAAGGCTTGATTTTTGACCCAAGATATAACCTATTCTGGAGAATATCCCATGAGCACTTGAGAAGAATGTGTATTCTGTTGTTTTTTGATGGAATATCCTATAAATATCAATTAAGTTCATCTTGTTTAATGTATCATTTAAAGGTTGTGTTTCCTTATTTATTTTCATTTTGGTTGATCTGTCCATTTGTGAAAGTGGGATGTTAAAGTCCACTACTATGATTGTGTTACTGTTGATTTCCCTTGTATGGCTGTTTGTATTTGCCTTATGTATTGAGGTGTTCCTATATTGAGAGCATAAATATTTACAATTGTTAAATCTTCTTCATGGATTGATCCCTTGATCATTATGTAGTGTCCTTCTTGTATCTTTTAATAGTCTTTTTTTAAAGTCTATTTTGTCTGATATGAGAATTGCTTCTCCAGCTTTCTTGTTTTTTTTTAACATCTTTATTGGAGTATAATTGCTTTACAATAGTGTGTTAGTTTCTGCTTTATAACAAAGTGAATCAGTTATACATATACATATGTTCCCATATCTCTTCTCTCTTTTGTCTCCCTCCCTCCCACCGTCCCTATCCCACCCCTCTAAGTGGTCACAAAGCACCGAGCTGAGTTACCTGTGCTATACGGCTGCTTCCCACTAGCTATCTATTTTATGTTTGGTAGTGTATATAAGTCCATGTCACTCTCCCACTTTGTCACAGCTTACTCTTCCCCCTCCCCATATCCTCAAGTCCATTCTCTAGTAGGTCTGTGTCTTATTCCCCTCTTACCCCTAGGTCCTTCATGACATTTTTTTTTCTTAGATTCCATATATATGTGTCAGCATATGGTATTTGTTTTTCTCTTTCTGACTTACTTCACTCTGTGTGACAGACTCTATGTCCTTCCACCTCACTACAAAAAACTCAATTTCATTTCTTTTTATGGCTGAGTAATAGTCCACTGTATATATGTGCCACATCTTCTTTATCCATTCATCTGTTGATGAACACATAGGTTGCTTCCATTTTCTGGCTATTGTAAATAGAGCTGCAAAGAACATTTGGGTACATAACTCTTTTTAAATTCTGGTTTTCTCAGGGTATATGCCCAGTAGTTGGATCGCTGGGTCATACTGTAATTCTATTTTTATTTTTTTTATTTTTTTTTTTATTTTTATTTTTTTGCATTACGCGGGCCTCTCACTGTTGTGGCCTCTCCTGTTGCGGAGCACAGGCTCTGGACACGCAGGCTCAATGGCCATGGCTCATGGACCAAGCCACTCCGCAGCATGTGGGATCTTCCCAGACCGGGGCACAAACCCGTGTCCCCTGCATCGGCAGGCAGACTCCCAACCACTGTGCCACAAGGGAAGCCCTATTTTTAGTTTTTTAAGGAACCTCCTTACTGTTCTCCATAGTGGCTGTATCAATTTACATTCCCACCAACAGTGCAAGAGGGTCCCCTTTTCTCCACACCCTCTCCATCATTTTTTGTTTATGTATTTTTTGCTGTTGGCCATTCTGACCAGTTTGAGATGATATCTCATTGTAGTTTTGATTTGCATTTCTCGAATGATTAATGATGTTGAGCTTTCTTTCGTGTTCCAGCTTTCTTTTGATTTGCATTTGCATGGAATATCTTTTTTCATCCCCTCACTTTCAGTCTCTTTGTGTCCCTAGGTCTGAGGTGGGTCTCTTGTAGACAGCATATATACAGGTCTTATTTTTGTATCCATTCAGGCAGTCTATGTATTTTGTTTGGAGGTTTTAATCCATTTACATTTAAGGTAATTATCAATATGTATATTCCTATTACCATTTTCTTAATTGTTTTGGGTTTGTTATTGTAGGTCTTTTTTCCTTCTCTTGTGTTTCCTGCCTAGAGAAGTTACTTTAGCATTTGTTGTAAGGCTGGTTTGGTTTGGTGGTGCTGAATTCTCCTAGGTTTTGCTTGTCTCTAAAGGTTCTAATTTCTCCATGATGTTTGAATGAGATCCTTGCTGGGCAGATTAATCTTGGTTGTAGGATTTTCCCCTTCATCACTTTAAATATGTCCTGCCACTCCCTTCTGGCTTACAGAGTTTCTGCTGAAAGATCAGCCGTTAACCTTATGAGGATTCCCTTGTATGTTATTTGTTGTTATTCCCTTTCTGCTTTGAATATTTTTCTTTGTATTTAATTTTTGGTAGTTTGATTAATATGTGTCTTGGCGTGTTTCTCCTTGGATTTATCCTGTATAGTGCTCTCTGTGCTTCCTTGACTTGATTAACTCTTTCCTTTCCCATATTAGGGAAGTTTTCATCTATAGTCTCTTCAAATATTTTCTCAGTCCCTTTCTTTTTCTCTTTCTCTTCTGGGACTCCTATAATTCAAATGTTAGTGCATTTAATGTTGTCCCAGAGGAAATGACTTTATTTTTAGTAAAATGTACACACACATAAATACACACACACACACATTTCACATAGAGAAATATCAGATACAGTATAAGGAAGAAAATGAAGAGATCATTTCATAATGATTATTAAAAATTTGAAGATGAAACTCATTCCGTTGTCAATTGTTTTGTGTATCACAAATTCTGAATAATTACCTACATAATTTTTCCCTCTTCCTGAACACACAGTTGCGCACACACACACACACAAACGTATTTTTCACCAAATTTCTCTTAAAGCAAAGAGTCCATCTAAGCAAAAACACCTCGACAAAAAAACTGCACTAAAGTAGTATGTATTTTCATACTGTACACATTTGCTTTACATTATCTATGTGAACAGAAAGAGAAAAGAATGACAAGATAGAAAGATAAGGAATTGAAACTTACCGGGATCATCTAAATTCTCTTGCAGCAGTTGTTAAAGTCAGCCAGTTTTAACATAAAATATAATATTTTAGAAGCCACATATTTATTCGTAGCTAGGATGTCAGGTAAAACTCTGAAACAATCAAGAAAAGATTAAGTAAACATCACTATAATAAGGTACAGTTTCCTATACCAACACTGAATTATATAAAAATATTGTACTTTGAAGTTTCATTGTAATCTAAGTTAAAAATAGGGCTCAGTGGTAAAACTGGCCTTAATAATCATACATGCATCCATTCACTCACTAGTCTATCAATTCATTCATCAGACACTTATTAAGCAACTACCATATGCTTCCTGTGATTGACTGTGCATCTACAGAGATGAATAAACCAAGTTCAAAATGCAGTAGGGTGACAAGTCAAGAAAAGAAATAATTGTGAATGTGATATGCAAAAATAATTGTGAAGTTTCACACACTGAAAATTCTGATTATCTCTTTCTAAGACAAAGAAAAAAGAACATTAATGAATTTTAATACTATATTCTGATTTCAAAATTATTTTTTAAAATAAAGACACAATGACAAAACATCAACTATAATACCATGTTGCAGAGATAATCAATGTTTACATTCTGTGTATATATACTTCCTATCATTCAATGGGTATAGATACATATACATATGTTTTCTATAAAGTTTATATGTGTTCATATACATATATATGTATTATACAAAATTTGAATCACACCATATATAGTTTTTACAATTTTCTTTTTCAATTATTTGTATATTGTAAATATCTCCCATTGTTAAATGTTTTCTTAACACATTTTTTTAAATGACTGCATAAGATTTTATAATGTGCATGTATTATAAGCTATTTAGCCATTCCCTATGTTAGGCATGTAAGTCCTTTCCGATTTTTATCTAGCATAAACAAGACTTAGAGAAATATTCATCTACATCTTTGTGCACAGCTCTGATTATTTATTCACAATAATTTTCTAGAAGTACACATTAGGGGACAAAGCAATAAGGAAGATGTTTTTCATTTTTTTTATATTGAAGTATAGCTGATTTACAATATTAGTTTCAGGTGTACAACATAGTGATTCAATATTTTTAGAGATTATATTCCATTTAAAGTGATTAAAAATAATGTCTATATTTCCCTGTACTGTACAATGTAGTCTTGTTGCTTATTTATTTTATACATAGTAGCTGTTTCTCTTAATCCCATACTCTGATCTCTCCCCTCACCCCTTCACCCTCCTCACTGGTAACCACTAGTATATTATCAATATCTGTGAGTCTGCTTCTGTTTTGTTAAATATATTCATTTTTTTTTTTTAGTTTTTAGATTCCACATATAAGGGATAACATACAGTATTTGTCTTTCTCTGATTTATTTCACTAAGCATAATACTCTCTAGGTCCATCCACATTGTTGCAAATGGCAGAATATAATTCATTTTATTACTGAGTAATATTCCATTGTGTGTGTGTATATATATATATATATATATATATATATATATATATATATATACATATATATATATAACATCTTCTTTACTAATTCATCTGTTTTTGATGGTCACCTATGTTGCTTCCATATCTTGGCTATTGTAAATAGTGATGCTATGAACATTGGGGTGCATGTATCTTTTCGAATTAGTGTATTCATTTTTTTCAGATATATACCCAGTAGTGGAAATGCTGGATCATATGGTTGTTTTATTTTTAGTTTTTTGAGGAACCTCCATGTTGTGTTCCATAGTGGCTGCACCAATTTACAGTCCCAACAACAATGTACTAGGGTTCCCTTTTTCCACATCCTCGCCAACATTTGTTATTTGAAGACTTCTTGATGAAAGCCATTTTCACAGGTGTGAGGTGATGTCTCACTGCAGTTTTATTTGTCCTTCCTCCATGATTAGCTATGTTCAGCATTTTTTTTTCATGTGCCTGTTGGCCATCAGTATGTTTTCTTTGGAGAAATATCTGTCTGTTTAGGTCTTCTGCCCATTTTTTAATCAGATTGTTTGTTTTTTCTGACATTAAGTTGTATGAGCTGTGTATATATGTTGGATATTAATTCTTTACCGGTCATATAATTTGAAAATATTTTCTCCCATTCAGTAGGTTGTCTTTTAGTGTTGTTTTATCTCTTTTATTCCTCACAATTATTTTAGTTATATAATGCTATTATTTCATTTTTGACAAAAGAAAAACCTAGCATGACCAACCACCTTAGTTTGTTCACGACTGTTCCAATTTTTGCACTTAAAATCCAGAATCCCTGGATACCCCTCAGTCACCAGCAAATTGTGATGATTGGTCACTCTAGAATTGAAGGTTGGAGCACTTATGTGATTCACTCAAAGTAGCACACCAGGTAATTGGTGGAGCTGAGATTTAAATCCAGTTCAGACTACAAAGCCCATATTTTAACATTGGGTACATTCATATGAGCAATGTGGTAATATAAATTACTACAGGAAAACATGCTGGAACAGCTGGCTGACCACGGACAAAATAAAATTAGATCAATACCTAACCTTTTACACTAGAATAAATTATTGATCAATAAACAATTTAAATGTAAACTCTGGATGAAAACGTAAATGAATACATGTGTAATCTTGTAGTAAATATGGACATTCTAAACGTGACACAAATGCTAGAAACCAGAAATGAAAGAATGAATAAATATGATTGCATTAAAAACACATATCTAGGACTTCCCTGGTGGCGCAGTGGTTGAGAGTCTGCCTGCCGATGCAGGGGACACGGGTTCGTGCTCGGGTCCAGGAAGATCCCACATGCCTTGGAGCGGCTGGGCCCGTGAGCCATGGCCGCTGAGCCTGCGCGTCCAGAGCCTATGCTCCACAACGGGAGAGGCCACAGCAGTGAGAGGCCCGTGTACCACAAAATAATAATAATAAAAATAATAATACCTAGTGTTGATGATTGTATGGGGAAAATGGGCCCTCCCATACAAACATGGTAGAAGTATAAAAATAGCAAGACATGTAAAAGCATTTTGACAATATAAATCAGAATGCTTAAAATGCATATTTTTAATCCAAAAACAATCACTTTTCAAGACATTATCATAGGGAAATAATTTGACAAATATACAAAACTGTATGTACAAAATGCTCATTCTAGCACTGTTTATAATAGCATATAACTTAAAATGACTTAAAATCTATCCATTGGTATTAGTTACATAAATTATGGCACATCCTGGCAATGCAATACTATGTAGCCATTAAAAATCATTCAATCATCCATTCATCAAATATTTACTGAATGGCAGGCATATTACTAGTTGCTGGGGATACAGTTTTTAAAAAGGCTATATATTTATCCTCCTATATCTACTATCTATGCAGAAAGTAAACAGAAAATAGACAAAAGAACTGTAACCTGCAATAAGAACTTGATGGAAATAAACAAGAGAATGGGAGAAGTTAGCAGAAGGATTTAGATCCATATTTATTTATATGCAGGGCTTAACTTCCCCCAAGTAGACACATGTCAAGGATTCAACTACATGGAATATTCAAATTTGTTTCAAGACATGTTTAATATGTGCTATAATCAATCAAGCTCCTTATGATCTCTCTTACAGTCTAGAGAGCAGAGCACACATGTCAGTTAAAAAATGTCTTTCCAAAATGGTGGTGAATTCAGAGTCTCTATCCTATAATCAACAGAGATATCACCACCAAACTCTGCTGGAATAGTCAGACCATGTGATTTCTGCTCTCATACAGCTGTCTCTGGACTTCAACATCGACCACCTGCTCAGATTCTTCATCTTTTCTCTCCCTTTATGTTGGTCTCTGATTACTTGCAGGGTATCTCCTTCTAGTATATTGAAACATATGAAATTACTGATATTTATCCATTTTGGACCAACCAAAATGACAATTTCATATGATCAACTTCCTATTAAAAAAATTATCCATGTCAAAATCCTGAAATACTTTTTTTTGGACTCACCAAGACAAATGTCTTGCTCCTCTGCTGCCCACACTGCAGTTGCTACAAATGAGCCATGAGCTGACTTCTGTAATGGACTCCACTTACAACACTAACGTCTCAACTATGTATTTTCTCCTAAATTCTGACATTTAGAATAACATGCTATAATTTTAATTTATTGCCATCATATCACTTATCTGTTTAGCCATCCTACAAGAGAAGAAGATGGGAGGAAAGGGTATTCAGTTGAATATTATTCAAGAAAGCTCTATCTCTTTCAGCTTTTTTTGAGAATACTAGCAAACTTTAATTGTGTGAACTTAAAAGATATTTGCATGACCTCTGCAACAATCTAGAAAATGAAGAAGGTATTCATCAAATTTATTGTACAAACTGTAATATTTATAGAGACTTCAGTATAGCTAGCCACTATTGCTACAAACCTTGGAGTCTGACAAGTTCAAATCCATGAACAAGTTTTTGAGTTAGTGTCCTCACCAGTAAAGTAAGGGTAAAAATAGGACTTGCCTCATAGGATTATTATGATAATTAAATGAGATAATACATATAAAATGTACTTAATACAGGCAGACACATAATAAATGCTCAACTAAAAGTAGTTTTCTAGCATCTTAAAAAACATTTTTTTTTATTCTTTAGCCTAATTACCTAATTGTAAGATAGAACCTAGACACCAGAATTGCAAAATGGGCAGCATTTTGCAATTTGGGGTGGGAAAAAAATCATAGAAAATTCTTTACTCTAAATTCTCCATGAAGGGTCCCAGTGATTCTGCATTTGGCCAACGCTTCTACTTGCCTTTCAATCCTAGTGAAAGTGAATTACACAGCCAATTGAAGTAAAGACTGAATGACAGAGCAGAAGAGAGTTTCCCCACCGCCAATTGCATCCAGGGAACATTATTTTCTCTCTGCAAAGGAGACACATTTAGCGTTATTCTGAGTGAAATATATATCACAGTTTATAAATTAACCTTGTAAAATTATTAAAAGTGCACCCTCCCCATTAGGCCTTGAAAATATAAAGTGGATACACCTATAATTGAAGCCACTTCACTTGGGCTTACCACAGCTCAAGTAACTTTTCCTGGCCAGCAGGTAAAACAGCTGCAGAATGTCAGGGGGTCAGAGATTCAGGCTTGGGTCATCCTCAGATAAGGTGAAGCAGATGCCCAGCGGCTGTCTAAAGCAGCTCAATAGCCAAACGAGGGTGAACCAGCATAGCAAACAAAGGACAAAACTTGAAGTTTTCTAAGATTCCAAGATGTTAATCTCTAAGCCATGTCAGCAAACTCTCTGAACTCTGGGAAGTTTTTCCTTGAAAAGACTCTCAAGTATTTGCTCCAAAGTTTTAAGGGCCGGCATAGCCAGTGGCACCTGCAACTGACAAGGACTCATCCTTCTAGGTGTGCCAAAGGCCTACTCTGAGCACTTTGGGCACCAGAATGTTAACTGCAATTATCATTTTAGAAACCTCTTTCTTAATATTGGATTGACTTCTTCATAAAGACAGAAAAATTATATTTGCCTAAGTCTAGATCCTGTCAAGATTCTACTTTTCTTTTCTCAACTAATTCTAAAATTATTCCCCCATGCAGACAGCAAGTCAATAAAGCTCAGTAGAAAAGATCCTATGCCGCAGAGATCAGATCCCAGTTCGGCACTTACAAGGCATAAGACATTGGGCAAGTTGCCTTAGTTTAAAAAATCTGTAAAGTAAATATAATAACATACCTACTTCGTAGGGTTATTGTGACCATTAATATGTAACTTGATAGAGTGCTTAGCCTATATAACTCTGCTTAAAAAATATTGGTTCTTTTATTATTTTTAAATTACGTTTTATTTTACTTGATCCAAACCAGATCCCCTCTTGTTAACCAGCTATGCATCATTCCTTGTTGTTTTTTGCCAGAATCCTACTACAGTCCATGTTGGTTACAATCAGCAGAGAACTGTATGCACAGTTGCTCAGAGGATAGGGTTTTTATTAACTGTTTCTACCACTCTGGCCATTTATGTCCTCATTAGCTATTGCACAGATTCATATATTGCTGGAACTTAAGGTGGGGATGTGGCTCCCTTCCAATCAGCACTCTGAAAAAAAAAGCCAGCTGCTATCCAGAAAAACCTTTTCTCTCTCTCATCTCCAGGCTAAATGGAAAGAGGAGTTTAATAGTTTGCCCTGTCTTTGGCTGTATGCCACCCAAAAGCATTCAACCATTACTAAATTAGAAATGACTTCATGGTTCTCACTTCAGCAGCATATATACACTGTAATTGGAATGATTCAGAGAATATTAACATGGCCTCTGCACAAAGATGACATACCAACTCATGAAGCATTTCATAATTTTAAAACAGGTGCTTTCATATATTGTGCTGAAAGTAAAAATGATAAAACCCCTATAACAGTGAATCCAGCAATATCTTCCCAAATTGCAAATGTATTTACCCCTTGATCCAGCAGTCCAGAGTTTAGAAATCTACCCTTCACATATATGAAGTGATGTATTTACATTGCAGACAGAAAAAATTAGGATGTTCTCTATACATTTATATAGAGAAATATTCAAAATATGTAATAAAATATACTGTTTCGAGATATGGAACAGATTAACTTTTGTATAAGAAAGGGGCATGAGAATATATATTTATGTTTGCTTGTATTTGCATAAAGAAACAGAATAAACTAATAAAAATAATTACCTATAGTATGGATAGAAACTTATAGCCAGCAGGACTGCTGCCTATTTTTAGAAATAAAATTTTGTTGGAACACAGCCATACAATTTGTTTCTGTATTGTCTATGGATGCTTTTGCACTGCAATGGCAGAACTGAGTAATTGCAACAGAGTCCACATGGCTTGCAAGCCTAAAATATTTATTACTTGGGCCTTTACAGAAAAAGTTTCCCAACTCCTGACTATAAGGTAGTGGGAATGGATAGGAACAGGGATGGAAGTAAGGCTTCTCAATGTACACACTCTTTTATATGTCTTTGGTTTTTGGACTTTTGAATGAGTGTATTGCCTTTTTATAAAAATAAAATAAAAACAAAATCAATGAAATCTCGTTTGAATCTTCTGGGTAGGAAATAGACAACAATAAACCTAGAGCAGGGATTTGTGTTTGGGGTTTCAGCAGCCCACACAAATTTCTTAACAAATATTTGTGAAATTAAAAAAATAAACAACTTAGAAAATTAATTTAAAATGAAAAAATTACATTATGGTTACTCCCTGTGTTGCAGTCTCAAAAATCACCCACATATACAATAGCCTGAAGTGTTCTTGTTTGGCTACTTCATACACATATATGGAGCCTACTAAGAGCCAGGCACTGTGCTAAGCAGGTAGTGAGAATTATATTTGTTGATATTATGATTAGATGCTTTTAATCTAATATATATTAAGCTCTTATTATGTGTTACATGCTGTTTTCAGTGCTTTATATACATCATCTCATTTAATCCTCACAAAATCCCAAATTTATAACTTCAGCCCAGTCTTCTTTCCTGAACTCCAGACTCACATAGTCAACTGCCTACTCAGTTTCTCCATTTGGCTGTCTAATAGACATCTCAGACTCAATTCCCCCAAAAGTGAACTGGATATTTCTTCCCACAATGTAACTGCTCCATCCACAGCTTTCTATATCTCATTGGACAGCAATTTCATCCTTCCAGTTGCTCAAGCTGAAACACTCAGAGTCTTCCTTTAACTTCTCTCTTCCTCTCATATGACATATCTCATTCTCCACCTCTAAAATTATCTAGAATCTGACAACATCTCATCATATCCACTACCACCACCCTATTCTGATGCTCTGGGCCATCATAATCTCACACTCAGCCTTGTCACTGATTTCCTTGCTTCTCCTCTTGCCCCTTTATAATCTATGTCCAACATAGCAGCCAGACTTATCCCTTTAAATGTAAGGTTAGTCATATCACTCCTCTTCTCAGTACCCGATAATGTCTCCCTTTTTCATTCCCAGTAGAGGTCTTTATCCAAGCCTCTATTCATCTGAGGCCTACTCTGACCATACTCCTTAAAAGAAAAATTCTGTCCTCTCAATTCTTACCCTGACTACTCCTCCCCTTACTCTGTCCTATAGTTTATTTTTCTGTATAATTTTCCTCTTTTAACCCTGTATCATTTCTTTATGTATGTCTTTTTGTTTATTGTCTTTGTGGTAAAAAGTAGACTCTCAAATATTTGTCAAATTAATAAACAATTTCTTGGGATGTAGGGATTATTTCTTCCTCCATTGTACAGAAGAGGAAAAAAGGCTCAGACAGGTTAACTCATTTGCTCAGAAAATTAATCAGGGACAGAGCAAGGAATTAAACCCAGATAACTCAGACCCTAAAGTTCATAGTCTTAACCACCCAACAACTTCCTGCAATTTATGGTTTAATGCAGGCTACGCCCACCTCTGTGTATATTGCTCAGGCACAAGGGTAGCTGCAAAGCAGGATCAGCATTTGTCATGGAACTAGAATATAGCTCTCCAGAGAATAAAGCAAGCAAATGAGAAAAACACATGGGTGATAAAATGGTGCCATTCACGTTGACAGTTTCTGATATAGCCTTACCTGGATAATGGCAAAAAGCCATACTTGAAGGGTTTTACCATCAACCTACATTTTCTTCTTCACTTACTCTGCACAACTGTGTTAATGATACTTAGGTCAAGTCAAATAAAACATTTCCAACTGCCTGAGTTACAGAGTCATTTCATGAGTAAATATCCATTAACGTTTCATGCCAAGGCATGGTAGGATTGTTTAGGCAGAGTCCTTTGGGTAAAAGAGCCCCAGGAAGTAGAAACCTTTGTCAAAATGTGAATTGTGGCTAAGCCTTCAGTATCTCCTCTTCAGATGGGCTTCAACTTCTAATGCAGCCTAAGGGGCAGAGAGTGTACTGAAAGAATTCACAAATTTTCCACAGAATTCCTGTGACCTAGTAATTCTGCTCTCTTACAAATGCCTACTAAATGTTTTATTTTGCTTAGTGAAAGCATTTAGAGGATGGTGGCACTCAGAGTATGCTTATAGCCCAGTTCCTCCTGAGATAGGGGGATGGTGGGCTCTGGGGGAATTTGCCTTTCCCAGTTCCATGTAATTTGTCATTGTCTGCTCAATGTCCAATGGGAGTAAACCAGGTCAGAGCCTTTTAAACTGAGCCCTAAGGCCCCTAAGGAGCTTACTAAATTTCGCATAATATTTTACAGGTAAACTTTAGACCTCAGATCCTTTTGTAAAAGGATCACATTTTGTGATTGCTGATTCTGTATCCAGTCGTTCCCTTTTCTCAAAATTATAGTCTTTTCTTTTCTCTGTAGTGTAAGAAAGATAATACAGTGGCTTAGAAAACTGATTCTAGATCCAGAATGCTCAGATTCAAATCTTGACTCAGTCATTCACTATGAGTTCTTAGGCCTATTAGTTAACCTCATTCATCTGTTCACTCGTTGGTAAAATGGGCTATTTTGAGAAATCAATGGGATCAAATTCGCAATTAATATTGTAATGTATGCAAATGTTTAGTATGATACTGACATATAGTACTCTTATTTTTATATACTCCCAAGTATGAGATTATATAAAGGACTCAGAGTCTGCAAGACTGGTTCTGGAATCCCAGCTTTGCCATGGACCACTGTAGAATTTTTAAGTTAAGCAACTTTATTTCCTCCCACCAAATTTTTTTCATCATGAAATGAAAGGACTGAATTAAGTTATCTGAAGTTTCTTCTAGTTCTAACATTGAATAATGTTCTATAATATTCTATAATAAGGACCAATCCAGAAAAAACTTATAAGGTAGTTTTCAATTCTAGGCCTAAAATATTTAACTTCATAAGTAATACTGTGAAAAGAAAATTTTCATTATAAAACACGTAAGATCTATTCTTAATTTTACTCCCTTAATATTTTCCTTCTTATTGCAGATTACACCCCCCCGAAATATCTCATTTTTGCAAACCAGCGTGTATTTTGTTTCATGACAATTTGCTTCCTATAAAGAGAGTGCATTATCAAACTTTACCACTCATAGTTCAACACATTTTCCTCTTTAATATAAAGGTTATTTTACTTCAGAAAAGTACAAATCTTTTAATTAGAAAACAATTGAATGATGTTTTATATTGTCTCATGGGGATAAAGAATTTCCCATTTATCAAGTACTTGGGGAGAAATCACAGTTGGGTTGAGGCAGTGCTCATTTCACTTAGTGAAAGTAACCTGATCCAACTAGAAACAGAAATGGGGAGAAGACTGTCCTTCTACGCAGATCTAAATGTCCAAACGATTCAGAACTGGTCAGCTTAAAGAATGAAAATCTGTGTATTACTTAGTTTTGCTGTGGTAACAAATGACTCAAGAATCTCAGTGGTTTGTAATGACAAAGGTTTATTTCTTGCTTGTGTTACAAGTTAGTTGCAGGTTGGCGGCAATGCTGTGCTGCCTCATATGACTTCTTCCAGGATCCAGGCTGAGGAGCAGCTCCCAATCTGTACCTACTACTCTCTGGCAGGGCAAAGGCAAGAGAGTTTATAAAACCACCTGATGGCTCTTGGAGCTTTTCCTTAGGACTGGCATACTGTCTGTGGTGATCATATTTGTTTAGCCAAAACAAATCATATGGCCAAACCTGAAGTCAACAGGGCAAGGACATATACTTCCTGCACAGAAAGGTATTGCAAGTCACATGGAAAGGAGTAAGGATCCAAACTCCTCTTACAAGGAAAGGGCCAGGGAGTAATTAGGAATAATGATACTATTAGGATAATAATTAGTATTAGTACTATTAGTAATTAGGATAATGATACTGCTTTCTGAGTCAGAAATGTTTATTTTTCTTTCTTCTACATGCAAAATAGACTCATAAATCTGGTCATGTTTCTCTTTGCTAGCTTGGTAAACTCCATGAGGACAAGGCTATGTCTACCTTACTAATGTATCCTTAGCATTGTGCTTGAAACATAGTAGCTGCTCAAAAATATTGTTTAATTAATGAACGAAGGAATAAACTGAAATAGCCTGAATGAATAGCATATTTCCTTTTTGTTTGGAAAGGGACAGGGAAAGTACCCATGAATTGATGACAGGCTCCATAAAGCAGAAACAGGGCTCAGAAGTGGATTTAATGACCTGGGCCTATGAAATACACTAGGTTTTTCTCTGAGCTGACATGACTGTGTTCTGTAGAACTGGGGAGAAATCAATTTGATTAAAATGAAGCTTATGATTTGTAGTGCTATTTAGAGCTGATTAATGATGAACTCCTCTCATCAGAAATGTAATACCTTGACGTTCTTTCCTGCGTTGCAAATAAGTTTCCATGTAGCCGGCTGACATCTCCTTGACAAACCCAGAAGACAGAAAGCTTTCTTGGCTAACTTGCCCCTCATTAAACTTCAGTACCCACCCACTCACAAAGAAATCTTTGAAATTAGTACATGAGAGTTTTCTATTTTGATGGCTTGATGCTATTCGGGAGAAAAATAAGATTTTATCCACAAGATGAAAAGAAACTGCCATTATTTCAAGAGAAACAATGTCTTTGTGATACCTTGAATTTTAAGGCATTTTCCTCCCACTTTTTTCTGAGCTTTTGAATATGTATGAATCATCAATATATCCAGGGAGGCAGGAATCACCATCGCCTTTGTAATGATGATAATGCCAAGGGGGACAAAATGACTTGCTGATGGCAGAGTGAGTCAGCGAGTCAGCAGCTGAGTCAGAAGCAAAGCCCTGGTTTCCTAATTAGCAGGCTGGTGGTCTTAATGCCCAGGCTTCTGGCTTCATCTCATGTCCCCTGGCACTGCTGGGGCAGCTTGGAGGGGTGATATTATTATTCTCCTTTGTTGTAGCTCTGGTGGGTTCTTTCTGCCTCAGTGTTTTTGCTAACAAAAATTACACATTAGTAATCCTAAAAACTAACAAAAGAGAGGGTGGGAATGAAGTCATGCAGATGCATATTCATATAATCATTTGCCATGTCATTATAGCTCCTTTGAGTACACAAATTCTGACAGCAGCACATAGCCAGAGCACGTACTCTGCAAATGCCATGTAGCCTGAAAACTCAGTGTGTGAGGGCAAGAGAAACAGAGAGCTCCGAAATGTTAGTTCCTTTCCTTCCCACTTTTTTAAAAAACTTCGCTCTCTCTTTATACATGAGGACAGTTGAAACACAAAGAAGGTTTGCTGCTGGCCATTTTGACCAAGCCAGAAATGCGCTTCTCCTATTATTATGCTATAATAATTAGTTCATTCCCATTACACCCCTTGGCTGTTCAATCCTGAATGAAGGAAGGAAAATTTGTAGTGGAAAATAGGAGGCTCTTTTTGCATTCTTATTGCAGAGCAGAAAAATGAGTGTCATGTTTCCTCCATCATCGATTTATTTCTCTCTACTGGATCTTTCCTGCCAATAACTAAACATGTGTTATTTCAAAAGAAGGAAGGAAGGAACTAATGAACGAACGATCTTGACCCCACTTCCGACTCCAACTATGCCTAATTTTTCTCTTTCATTTTACAGCAAGACTCCTCAAAAGTGTGAGCTATGCCAGCTGTTTCCAGTTTCTTCTCATTTTATCTTGAGCCCATTTCAAGCAGGCTTTGCTAAGATCTGTTCATTAAATTGACTGTGTCACAGTTACTAATAAGCTCCATTTTGCTAAATTCAGTGAGTGATCAATATTCAGTGTTTGGTCATCTTAATTGACCTTTCTGCAGCATTTGACACAGTTGGTGGCCCTTCTGTCTCTAAATACTCTTTTTCGATTTGTTTCCAGAATGTCTTACACTTTTAGTTTTCTTCCTACCTCATTGCCCACTCCTTCTCAGTCTCCTTTGCTTACTCTTCCTTATCACCCAGATCTTAAAACACTGACATGATAAAGGGTTCAGTACTTGGTCTTCTTCTCCTTTCTAAACTCATGTCTTTAAAAATTTTCCATATTGAATAACTCCCAAATGAGTTACCTCCAGCCCAGACATCTCCTGTGAAATTCAGGCTAATACTGTTAATTGCAATGCCATTCTTCTAGTTTCTTAGACCAAATCCTTAGAGTGATTTTTACTCTGTTTCTTTCGCACACTAAATCCAAATCCATCAGCAAGCAAATCCTTTCAGCTCTACCTTCAAAATATAGTATATCCAGAATCTTACCATCTTTCATCACCTCCACACTGCCAATACTCTGGTCCTTCATTATTGATATAGCATCCTAACTGATCTTCCTGCTTCCACCTTTGTTTTCTTTCAGTCTCTTCTCAGCACAGCAGTGAGAATAACCATGTCAAAACTGAAGCCAGCTCATGTCATGGCCCTACTTCAGAGTCTTCCAGTGAAAAGTGGGAAATTTTTTAAATGTTTCAAAAGGCTTCTAATATTACTCCAAGTAAAAGCTAAGGTAAATTGATACAGGGTTTAGCCTCCCATTACCTAATATCATCTCTTACTAGTCTTCCCACTGCTCATTCTACTCCAACTGTTCCCAAAAATGTGCACCAGATATAGATCTGCTTAATGGCTTTGTACTTATTATTTTCTCTACCTGGGAAACACTTCATCCAAATATCTACATGATTCACCCCCATACTACATCTATGTCTTTATTCAACAGTTAACTTCTCACAATGGAATATTACTCAGCTATCAAAAATAATGAAATACTGCCATTTGCAGCAACATGGTTGGACCTAGAGATTATCATACTAAGTGAAGTCAGACAGAGAAATACAAATATTATATATTGCTTATATGTAGAATCTAAAAAATAATACAAATGAATCTATATACAAAACAGAAACAAACTCACAGACATAGAAAACAAACTTATGCTTACCAAAGGAGAAAGGGAGGGAGTGGATAGATAAATTCGTAGTATAGGATTAACAGATACAAAAAAACTATAAATAAGGTAGATAAGCAACAAGAGTTTACTGTATATCACAGGGAACTATACTCAATATCTTATAATAATCTATAACAGAAAATAATTTGAAAGAAACAAATATATATATATATAAAACTGAATCACTTTGCTGTATACCTGAAACTAACACAATATTGTAAATCAACTATAATTCAACTGAAAAACAATTTAAAAACCAACTTCTCAGTGAGGCCTTCTCTGGCTACCTGATATAATTTTTTTTAACTTCCTTTTTCTCTTTGTACTTATTACCACCGAGAATATTATAGGTTTTATTTTTATGTTATTTTTTGTCTTTCTCCACTAGTCTCAGAGAGATAGAGATATTGCTTTTGTTTTGTTTCCTGCTGGCACATAAAACTTTATTCACGTTACTGAATGAGTGACTAGATGAATGAATGAATTTGGTGGTAATAACAAACTAATATTTTATGTAGGTAGCAAATAGCTCCTACTGAATAATTAACCATCCCCAAATTTAGTGATTTAAAACAACTATTTAGCTCATGATTTTATGGATCAATAATTTTGTCTGAACTCAAACTAGACAGTTATTCTGGTCTTGGCTGGTCTAACTAATGCATTTTAGTCAGCTGCAAGTCAGCTAAGTAGTTTTCCTTCTTAGACTTAGCTCACTGTCAGCAAAGAAAACATTGGCAACTAAGCCACATACCTGTCATCATTGAGAAAGCTATTCCAAACTGTTCAGCTGGGACTCGGACAGGGTTCTGAGAGAGATCAGAAGTGTGCAAGGTCTCTTAAGACCTAGGCTAGGAACAGCCACAACATCATTTCAGCCACATTCTATTGATCGAAGAAAGTACAAGAGTAGCCCGGATTCAAGGGGTAGGTAAATAAAATCCTCCCTTTAATGGAAGGAGTTACAAAATCATGTTGCAAAGAGGCATGGATATGGAGAGGGAGGTGATTTCAGCCATTTTTGCAAACAATCTAAAACTGTAGGCTACCAAGGGAAGATCAGAAATCCTGTCCAGAGAGCTTTCTGAAACAGAAACAGATGACCAACTCAACTGAGTGGTTCAGCCTAAAACAAGAATTAATAGTCTCTCAGTATTTATGTATCTTTCAACAAGATCAACCTTTCTATTTAAGTAATCTATCTTCCACTTTTTACGTTATTTACAACTCAGGATCGATACTGTGAAACAACGTAATAGAAAAGAATAAGAACAGTGATTTTTAACACTGAGTGTTCCATTTTTAGATTCATTTCTTTCTGTACACATTTATGTGGAAGACAATTCTCCATGGGTCTCTCATGTTTCTGCAAGTCTTCTGAGCACTATAAGTTTTCATTCTGGACCATCTTTTCAAGTACATTTATATAGCAAATGGCTTTGGAAGATAAAGATACTGACTCCTTCCAGATAAAAGAGCAGGTTTGTTTACTCTCCAGTGTAATAAAGATATTACCTCCTTCTAGGAGATATTGGAGATATTATTTCCTTCAGTCAGGTTTGTTTACAGCCCACTGTAAAAGATTCTGGTTCCCTGAACTCAGTGTTCTTCAACTGTGACATAAATGCACTACATGTACAGAATTCACCTAGGACCACTCCATATTGCCCCCATGGAACTTGAGGGCAAGAGGAACTGACACGAGCATGAAGATCATACTGGCTACTGTGTTGTGAAAAATAAAGTCCTTTGAATCTGACCCAGTAGTCTTTTTGTTTTCTGCCAGTATCCATGAAATATAGCAAGCTAACTGGTTAGCTTGCAAGTATGGTAAAGAAAAAAATATACCAGAACTTTCATAGTTCTTAATTTTTTAAAAAATAATGTTCATTCTTTAAATAATTATACATTTAAACCATATGGGCACATACTAGGTTGTTTACAAATATGGTGAACATAAAAACATCATCACTTTTCTTTGAGTCTCTACAGTATAATCTATTATGGTTTGGCTACTTACAGGAAAAAGTATCTTACATGAAAGTGAACTGTTCTAGATTTTTTTCTGCATGTAGTTTACTCTCCAAAATAATGTGCACTTTTGAAAATCACAAAGTTCCACAAAAGTAAAACTTCTTGTTTAAAAAAAGAAATGCCATTTTCACTTCATCAGTACAAAGATAATATGATACAAAGAAGATTATCAAGGTCTGTACTCAAGGACGATATGAAAATTTATGAAATGTTTCATATTTGGGGGAAGAAAATGAATAAAAGAATGTCTTGATAATATAAATAAATATATAAAATAATATACAATATAAAAATAAATATATAGTATAAAAGAATAAAAAGAAAAAGGAAGATTAAACAGTTGGGTTAAATATAAAACTAATAATAAGATGGTAGATAAAAGCCAAATATATCAATAATCATTTTAAATGCAACTGATGTCCCAATTAAAAGACTAAAATTGTCAAAGTGGATTAAAAATTATATGTTTTTTTAAGTGGAAATCAAGGGGTACTTATATTGAATAAAAGAACACAGATATTTAAAAGTAAAAAAGATGATGAAAATCATACCATTTAAGTAGTAATCAAAAGAAAACTGGTATAGCTATAATATGAAGATGAAAAAAAGACTTTATGGTAAGAGATATTACTGGAAAAATATATGTGCAACACATAATAATAAAAAGTTAGTCCAAAACCCCACTTGAGGGGCATTCTGCAAATACCTGACCAGTACTCTTCAGAACTGTCAAGTTCATCAAAAACAAAAAAAGTCTGAGAGACTGTCATAGCCAAAAGGAGTCTAAGGAGACATGATAAGCAAATGTAATGTGGTATCCTGGATGAGATACTGGAACAGAGAAAGTACATCAGGGGAAAACTAAGGAAATATGAATAAAGTACAGTGTTTAGTTAATAATAATGAATCAATATAGGTTCATGAATTATAACACATGTACCATTCTATTATAAGATTTTAATGAGGGCATCCTGGATGGGATAAACTCTCGGTGCTATCTTCCCAAGTTTTCTATTAATTTAAAAGTATTCTAAAATGAAAATTTCATTTAAAAATGTATAACATAGATAATTTATATCTAGTATTAAAACAAACTAAAAATCCATAAAAAACAGACAATCCAAAAGAAAAATGAACAAAATACTTGAATATATACTTACAAACAGAATATCCAAGTGGGGAAAAAAATATGAAAACTTACCCTATCTCACTAGCCCTTCAGGTTATGTAAATCAAAATCACAATATAATATCACTATCCACCCATGAGAATGATTAAAATGAAAAAGACAAAAGCAAGTAGCTGTTCCCAAGGGTTAGAGCAACTGGAACTTTCATACTTTGCTGCAGGAGTGTTATTGGCATAACACTTGAAAAAGTGTTTACTAAAACTGAATATACACATACTGTATGATGCAGTAATTCCACTCCTCCGGTATATACCATCAGAATGCTTACATATACTCACCAAAAGACACATATGAGAATGTTCCTAACAGCACTACTTGTAATAACCCCAGTTGGAAGCAAACTTTTGATTCTGATTTACAGAGCACTCAACTTTGATTATAGAATCTGCCCAACTTATTTTGCTCCTGATATTACTTCCTGTTTGCGATCTCTGCTTAACCCTGGATTTTCATTAGTGTCTCTGAATCCAGCCTAAGAACTTTCCCTTAACCAAAATGAACAGTTCTTCAAAGGATAATCAGGGGATTCCTTTGGGCTAAATCAGAGGAATAAAAGGAGTTAGCTTGAGGTACTACTGTAAGAAATAAGCTCATGAGATTTCTTCAATTAAGTAGAAAACCAGCACCATGGATGATGTCAGAAGTAAAGACAAAACAGTTACAAACCTTGTTTGCTTTAAAGAACCTTTGTGCAAGGCTGAGAACATAAGCTGATCAGTTGCTTTCACGCTTCCTTTAGGTATTGTTTCAAACAGAGCAACAAAAATAAAAAAAATCTAACACCACATAATGAAATAATATAATGTCGTGTGTTCACTTCATATACATTTGGCTATAATTCACTCGAGTAACACATTATGAATGCAAATGAATCATTTTAATTTGTAATGAAGTGGTAAACAGTAAAGAGCACATTTATGGTCATGCTTTGTGGGACTTAACATGGGTAAAGAATGGAAAGAGGAAAAAGTTCTCCAGTGCCTACTACAGTGTCTGGCACAGAGTAGGTGATTTAAAAATATATGTTGACAACTGGAAGAATCCTCTATCTGTTTTTAAAAGGTGAGAAGAGGCAGTGTCTGATGAAAGGGTTCTTTTTTTATGAACATACTACTCATAGTGCTCACAGTAACTGATGGCTAGTCTCTGCAAAGTACATTCTTTTGAATAGATAAATCAAATATTTGTAAAATGGCATCCTGCTTAATCTCTCTAAAGGATGATTAAAGACAAACCCCCTCTTTTCAAGGTGTAATTATGTACAATTTTCAAAAACTTTTGCAAATATAATTTATAACTCATATTTAAATTTTCATGTTAAATTAGTGGAACTTGATACTTAAAAAGAAATAGCAAAAAAAGTTTGTTAGGGTTTTGAATAAATTTCTCCCTCCTTAGAAAATGTGTCATTGGTAAAAGGTCAAATTTAATACTGAACAGTAAATTAGTTTTCTTTGCTTTTAGAGACTATAACAATGGATTTATCTGAAAATATAGATTGAGACGGTATTAACTACATCTTTTTTAGATCCATAGAATAATTTTGGGGGAGAATTACTCATTTTCTTCTTACTAGTATTACCAGATTAATTAATCATCTGAAAAATCAGTATGCTTATTTGTTCCTGTGGTTGACCATATTCATTAGAAATATCCATGCCAAAAGGAATTTTCTACTAGAAAGCATATTTATATTGGACTCAGTGATACAGTGTTTAGCTGGTGATCTTGTTTTATGTATGTATTATTCATTAACTGCAACTCAAATGTGCATTATACCCATTGTCAATAGGTAGCAATTACTTGTCTGTCAAGTTTACTGTAGAAGCATCTAAAATGCAAAAGAGATTAAATCATAAATTCATCTGTTTCCCTAGAACCCAGTGAACCATAAAAATAATGCAGGGCTTCCCTGGTGGTGCAGTGGTTGAGAATCTGGCTGCTGATGCAGGGGACGCGGGTTCGTGCCCTGGTCCGGGAAGATCCCACATGCCGTGGAGTGGCTAGTTCCATGAGCCATGGCCACTGGGTCTGTGCATCTGGAGCCTGTGCTCCACAATGGGAGAGGCCACAACAGTGAGAGGCCCGTGTACCGTAAAACAAAAATAATGCAAAGTTTGCTGAATGTCTGCCAGACATCAACATTTAGAATTAAGCTCGACATTTCTGTCCTTTACTCATCAAATTTCTGGCCATGCACTTCATACAGTATATACAGTAGGTCATTATGAAGTATCAAGCCAAGTATAAAATCTGTAATAGTTTTCTGAAGGGAAGAAAATTCAGTCTCCCATGGAAAACAATAAAATAGGATGCCCCAAAAAAGAGATAAAAAGGGACTTCCCTGGTGGTGCAGTAGTTAAGAATCCACCTGTCAATGCAGGGACATGGGTTTGAGCCCTGGTCTGGGAAGATCACACATGCCACAGAGCAACTAAGCCCATGTGCCACAACTACTGAGCCCACGTGTACAACTACTGAAGCCCGTACGCCTAGAGCCATGCTCCACAACAAGAGAAGCCACCTCAATGAGAAGCCTGTGCACCACAACGAAGAGTAGCCCCTGCTCACTGCAACTAGAGAAAGCCCCTGTGCAGCAACGAAGACCCAACACAGACAAAAATTTAAAATAAGTAAATATTTTTTTTTTTTTTTTTTTTTTGCTGTACGCGGGCCTCTCACTGCTGTGGCCTCTCCCGTTGCGGAGCACAGGCTCCGGACACACAGGCTCCGCGGCCATGGCTCGCGGGCCCAGCCGCTCCGCGGCATGTGGGATCTTCCGGGATCGGGGCACGAACCCGTGTCCCCTGCATCGGCAGGCGGACTCTCAACCACTGCGCCACCAGGGAAGCCCATAAAATAAGTAAATATTTTTTTAAAAAAAGAAAAAAGGTCACAGTACAGATTATAATTAATTTGGTGCTCTTCCAAATTCAGTCAAAGAATTGATAGGAAAATATCAAAAATCCCAAAATAAAGATAAGATTGGGCTTTATTCTAAAAGATATGTTGAGGAGGAGAGGGGGAAGATGGTGGAAGAGTAAGACGCGGAGATCACCTTCCTCCCCACAGATACATCAGAAATACATCTACACGTGGAACAACTCATACAGAACACCCACTGAATGCTGGCAGAAGACTTCAGACCTCCCAAAAGGCAAGAAACTCCCCACATACCTGGGTAGGGCAAAAGCAAAAATAATAAACAGAGACAAAAGAATAGGGACAGGACCTGCACCAGAGGGAGGGAGCTGTGAAGGAGGAAAGCTTTCCACACACTAGGAAGCCCCTTTGTGCATGGAGACTGCAGGTGGTGGAGGGGGGAAGCTTCGGAGCCCTGGAGGAGAGCACAACAACAGGGGTGTAGAGGGCAAAGTGGAGAGATACCTGCACAGAGGATTGGTGCCAACCAGCACACACCAGCCCGAGAGGCTTGTCTGCTCAACCACTGGGGCGGGAGGGGATGGGAGCTGAGGCTCGGGCTTCAGTCAGAGCACAGGGAGAGGACTGGGGTTGGTGGTGTGAACACAGCCTGAAGGGGTTAGTGCAAAACGGCTAGCCGGGACGGAGTCTGGGAAAAAGTCTGGAGCTGCCAAAGAGTCAAGAGACTTTTTCTTCCCTCTTTGTTTCCTGGTGCACGAGGAGAGGGGATTAAGAGCGCTGCTTAAATGAGATCCAGAGACAGGCACAAGCCACGGCTATCAGTGCAGACCCCAGAGAAGGGCATGAGACGCTAAGGCTGCTACTAGCACCAACAAGAAGCCTGTGTGTGAACACAGAGCACTATCCACAACTACTTTCCGGGGAGCCAGTGCGGCCCACCACTGCCAGGGTCCCGGGATGCAGGGACAAATTCCCTGGGAGAATGCATGGCGTGCCTCAAACTGGTGCAAACTCACGCCAGCCTCTACCACTGCAGGCTCGTCCCGCACTCCATATCCTTCACTCCCCCCGGCCTGAGTGAGCCAGAGCCACAGAATCAGTGGCTCCTTTAACCCAGTCCTATGTGAGAGAAGAACAGACTCCATCCTGTGATGTACACACAGAGGCAGGGCCAAATCCAAAGCTGAGCCCTGGGAGCTGTGCAAAATAAGAAGAGAGAGGGAAATCTCTCCCAGCAGCCTCAGGAGCAGCGGATTAAATCTCCACAATCAACTTGATGTACACTGCATCTGTGGAATAACTGAATAGACAACAAATCATCCCAAAGAGAGGAGGTGGACTTTGAGAGCAAGATTTATTATTTTTTCCCATTTGTGAGTGTGTATGTGTATGTTTCTGTGTGATATTTTGTCTGTATAGATTTGCTTTCACCATTGGTCCTAGGATTCTATCGTTCCAATTCTTTTTGTTTGTTTGTGTGTTTGTTTTGTTTTGTTTTGTTTTTATTTTTTAAAATAATGTTTTTCCTAATAATTATTTTTTATCTTAATAAATTTATTTTATTTTACCTTACATTATTTTATTTTCTTTTATCCTCTTTTTTCTGTCTTCCTTCCTTCCTTCCTCCCTTTCTTTCTTTCTTTCTTTCTACTTTTTCTCACTTTTATTCTGAGCCATATGGATGAAAGCCTCTTGGTGCTACAGCCAGAGGTAAGTGCTGTGCCTCTGAGGTGGGAGAGCCAAATTCAGGACACTGGTCCACAAGACACTTCCCAGCTCCACGTAATATCAAATGGTGAAACTCTCCCAGAGATCTCCATCTCAACACAAACACCAAGCTTCACTCAACACCAGCAAGCTACAGTGCTGGACACCCTATGCCAAACAACTAGCAAGACAGAAAGACACCCCCACCCATTAGCAGAGAAGCTACCTAAAATCAAAATAAGTCCACAGACACCACAAAACACACTACCAGATGTGGAAATGCCCACCAGAAAGACAAGATCCAGCCTCATCCACCAGAACACAGGCACTAGTCCACTCCACCAGGAAGCCTACACAACCCACTGAAACAACCTTAGCCACTGGGGACAGACACCAAAAACAGTGGGAACTACGAACCTGCAGCCTGCAAAAAGGAGACCCCCCAAAAAGTAAGATAAGCAAAATGAGAAGACAGAAAAACATACAGCAGATGAAGGAGCAAGATAAAAACACACCAAACCTAACAAATGAAGAGGTAATAGGCAGGTGACCTGAAAAAGAATTCAGAATAATGATAGTAAAGATATCCAAAATCTTGGAAATAGAATAAAGGAAATGCAAGAAACATTTAAAAAGGACCTTGAAGAACTAAAGAGGAAACAAGCAATGATGAACAACAAAATAATTGAAATTAAAAATTCTCTAGAAGGGATCAATAGCAGAATAACTGACACAGAAAAACTGTTAACTGACCTGGAAGATAAAATAGTGGAAATAACTACTGCAAAGCAGAATAAAGAAGAAAGAATGAAAAGAACTGAGGAGAGTCTCAGAGACCTCTGGGACAACATTAAATGCACCAACATTCGAATTATAGGGGTTCTAGAAGAAGAAAAGAATACGAAAGGGACTGAGAAAATATTTGAAGAGATTATAGTTGAAAATTGCCCTAATATGAGAAAGGAAATAGTTAATCAAGTCCAGGAGGCACAGAGAGTCCCATACAGGATAAATCCAAGGAGAAACATGCCAAGACACATATTAATCAAACTGTCAAAAATTAAATACAAAGAAAACGTATTAAAAGCGGCAAGGGAAAAACAACAAATAACAAACAAGGGAATCCCCATAAGGTTAACAGCTGATCATTCAGTAGAAACTCTGCAAGACAGAAGGGACAGGCAGGACCTATTTAAAGTGATGAAGGAGAAAAACCTAAAACCAAGATTAATCTACCCAGCAAGGATCTCATTCAGATTTTATGGAGAAATTAAAACCTTTACAGACAAGTAAAAGCTGAGGGAGTTCAGCACCACCAAACCAGCTTTACAACAAATGCTAAAGGATCTTCTCTAGGCAAGAAACACAAGAGAAGGAAAAGACCTACTATAGCAAACACAAAACAATTAAGAAAATGGGAATATGAACATACATATTGATAATTACCATAAATGTAAATGGATTAAATGCTCCCACCAAAAGACACAGACTGGCGGAATGGATACAGAAACAAGACTCATATATATGCTGTCTACAAGAGACCCAATTCAGACCTAGAGACACATACAGACTGAAAGTGAGGGAATGGAAACAGTTATTCCATGCAAATGGAAACCAAAAGAAAACTGGAGTAGCAATTCTCATATCAGAAAAAAATAGACTTTAAAATAAAGACTATTAAAAGAGACAAAGAAGGACACTACATAATGATCTAGGGATCAATCCAAGAAGACGTAACAATTGTAAATATTTATGCACCCAATATAGGAGTGCCTCAGTACATAAGTAAAATACTAACAGCCATAAAAGGGGAAATCGACAGTAACACATTCAGAGAGGGGACTTTAACACCCCACTTTCACCAATGGACAGATCATCCAAAATGAAAATAAATAGGAAACACAACGTTTAAATGATACATTAAACAAGATGGACTTAATTGATATATATAGGACATTCCATCCAAAAACAACAGAATACACTTTCTTCTCAAGTGCTCATGGAATATTCTCCAGGATAGATCATATCCTGGGTCACAAATCAAGCCTTGGTAAATTTAAGAAAATTGAAATTGTGTCAAGTATCTTTTCCGGCCACAATGCTATGAGACTAGATATCAATTACAGGAAAAGATCTGTAAAAAATACAAACACTTGGAGGCTAAACAGTACACTACTTAATAACAAAGTGATCACTGAAGAACTCAAAGAGGAAATCAAAAAAAAAAAAAACCTAGAAACAAATAAAAATGGAGACAAGATGACCCAAAACCTATGTGATGAAGCAAAAGCAGTTCTAAGAGGGAAGTATATAGCAATACAATCCTACCTTAAGAAACAGGAAACATCTCGAATAAACAACCTACCCTTGCACCGAAAGCAATTAGAGAAAGAAGAACAAAAAAACCCCCAAAGTTAGCAAAAGGAAAGAAATCATAAAGATCAGATCAGAAATAAATGAAAAAGAAATGAAGGAAACAATAGCAAAGATCAATAAAACTAAAAGATGGTTCTTTGAGAAGATAAACAAAATTGATAAACCATTAGCCAGACTCATCAAGAAAAAAAGGAAGAAGACTCAAATGAATAGAAATAGAAATGAAAAAGGAGAAGTAACAAATGACACTGCAGAAATACAAAGGATCATGAAAGATTACTACAAGCAACTATATGCCAATAAAATGGACAACGTGGAAGAAATGGACAAATTCTTAGAGATGCACAACCTGCCAAGACTGAATCAGGAAGAAATATAAAATATGAACAGACCAATCACAAGCACTGAATTTGAAACCTTGATTAAAAATCTTCCAGCAGACAAAAGCCCAGGACTTGCTGGATTCAAAGGCAAATTCTATCAAACATTTAGAGAAGAGCTAACACCCATCCTTCTCAAACTCTTCCAAAAATATTGCACAGGGTGGAACATTCCCAAACTCATTCTACGAGGCCACTATCACCCTGATACCAAAAACAGACAAATATGTTAAAAAGAAAGAATACTACAGGCCAATATCATTGTTGAACATAGATGTAAAAATGCCCGACAAAATCCTAGCAAACAGAATCCAACAGCACATTAAAAGAATCATACATAACGAACAAGTGGGGTTTATTCCAGGAATGCAAGTATTCTTCAATATATGCAAATCAAACAACGTGATACACCATATTAACAAGTTGAAGAAGAAAAATCGTATGGTCATCCCAATAGGTGCAGAGAAATCTTTTGACAGTATTCAACTCTGGTTTATGATAAAAACCCTCCAGAAAATAGGCATAGAGGGAACTTTCCTCAACATAATAAAAGCCATATATGACAAACCCACAGCCAACATTGTCCTCAATGGTGAAATACTGAAAGCGTTTCCACTAGGATCAGGAACAGGACAAGGTTTCCCACTCTCACCAATCTTATTCAATATAATTTTTGAAGTTTTACCCACAGCAATCAGAGAAGAAAAGGAAATAAAAGGAATCCAAATCAGAAAAGAAGAAGTAACGCTGTCAGTGTTTGCAGATGACATGATACTATATATAGAGAATCCTAAAGATGCTACCAGAAAACTACTAGAGCTAATCAATGAATTTGGTAAAGTAGCAGGATACAAAATTAGTGCACAGAAATCTCTGGCATTCCTATACACTAATGATGAAAAATCTGAAAATGAAATCAAGAAAACACTCCCATTTACCATTGCAACAAAAAGAATAAAATATCTAGGAATAAACCTATGTAAGGAGACAAAAGACCTGTATGCAGAAAATTATAAGACGCTGATGAAAGAAATTAAGGAAGATACAAATAGATGGAGAGATATACCATGTTCTTGGAATGGAAGAATCAACATTGTGAAAATGACTGTACTACCCAAACCAATCTACAGATTCAATGCAATCGCTATCAAACTACCACTGGCATTTTTCACAGAACGAGAACAAAAAATTTCACAATTTGTATGGAAACACAAAAGATCCCGAATATCCAAAGCAATCTTGAGAACGAAAAATGGAGATGGAGGAATCAGGCTCCCTAACTTTAGACTATACTACAAAGCTACAGTAATCAAGACAGTATGGTACTGGCACAAAAACAGAAATACAGATCTGTGGAACAGGATAGAAAGCCCAGATACAAACCACACACATATAGTCACCTTATCTTTGATAAAGTCTGCAGGAATGTACAGTGGACAAAGGACAGCTTCTTCAATAAGTGGTGCTGGGAAAACTGGACAGGTACCTATAAAAGTATGAGATAAGGTCACTCCTTAAAACCATACACAAAAATAAGCTCAAAATGGATTAAAGATCTAAATGTAAGGCCAGAAACTATCATACCATTACAGGAAAACATAGGCAGAAGACTCTATGACATAAATCACAGCAAGATCCTTTTGAACCCACCTCCTAGATGAATGGAAATAAAAACAAAAATAAACAAATGGGACCTAATGAAACTTCAAAGCTTTTGCACAGCAAAGGAAACCATAAACAAGACCAAAAGGCAACCCTCAGAATAGGAGAAAATATTTGCAAATGAAGCAACTGACAAAGAATTAATCTCCAATATTTACAAGCAGCTCAAGCAACTCAATAACAAAAAAACAAACAACCCAATCCAAACATGGGCAGAAGACTTAAATAGACATTTCTCTAAAGAAGATAAGCAGACTGCCACCCAACACATGACAGAATGCTCAACATCATTAATCATTAGAGAAATGCAAATCAAAACCACAATGAGATATCATCTCACACCAGTCAGAATGGCCATCATTAAAAAATCTGGAAACAATAAATGCTGGAGAGGGTGTGGAGAAAAGGGAACACTGTTGCACTGCTGGTGGGAATGTGAATTGGTACAGCAACTATGGAGACCAGTATGGAGGTTCCTTAAAAATCTACAAACAGAACTACCATATGACCCAAAAAATCTCAATACTGGGCATATACCTTGAGGAAACCATAATTCAAAAAGAGTCATGTACCAAAATATTCATTGCAGCTCTATTTACAATAGCCAGAAGATGGAAACTATCTAAGTGTCCATTTTTGGATGAATGGATAAAGAAGATGTGGCACATATATACAATGGAATATTACTCAGCCATAAAAAGAAACAAAATTGAGTTATTTGTAGTGAGGTTGATAGACCTAGAGTCTGTCATACAGAGTGAAGTAAGTCAGAATGAGAAAGACAAATCCTGTATGCTAACACATATATATGGAATCTAAGAAAAAATATGTCATGTGGAACCTAGGGCTAAGACAGGAATAAAGATACAGACCTACTAGAGAATGAACTTGAGGATATGGGGAGGGGGAAGGGTCAGCTGTGACAAAGAGAGAGAGTGGCATGGACATATATATACTACCAAACATAAGATAGATAGCTAGTGGGAAGCAGCCACATAGCACAGGGAGATCAGCTCGGTGCTTTGTGACCACCTAGAGGGGTGTGATAAGGAGGGTGGGAGGAAGGGATATGCAAGAGGGAAGAGATGTGGGTACATATGTATATGTATAAATGATTCACTTTGTTATAAAGCAGAAACTAACACATGATTCTAAAGCAATTATACTCCAATAAAGATGTAAATATATATATATATATATATATATATATATATGTTGAGTAACTTAGCTTCAAATGAAAAAAAGTATGGATTAAGGTTGCAAATTGCAATTCTATCTTTTTATCATTAACTCCTTTTTTGTAGAATAAATAATAATTTGGATGGAAAGATATATTATTGGAATTAAATCTATTATTCACATTAAGAGTGTTCTTTATATTTAAATTATTTATTAGTTTCTTTCTATATTAGTATAGGATTTTTTCCTCTCAAAATCCACATTTACCTGGTTGTGCTAGGATCATTAATGATCAAAAAAGTAAATGTGTTGGAGATACTGCTTTGGGAAAAATCCATAGTGTTCTCCTTACTTGCTGCAAGTAGTAAATCCTTCTTTCTTCCACTCAAAAAAAAAAAAAAGTAAGCATGCTTAATAATTGAATATGTTAGAAAGCACTTTTTTTCCTAGATTGGAATTTATCGCTGATGTTATTATATGTCATAGATTGAACTAATGTCAACCACTTGACTGTCTTGTGAGGAAAATAAGCTTAATTTTGAATCAAACTTTCCTCCGGCAAAGAAACTGTTCTTTTGTGTGAGGTAAGAATTAAAAAAATAAATGTGAGTTTATTTTCATTCCCTTTGCCTAAAATAGTAGTAGCAACTACCATACCTACCATCATTACCACTACAGAAATAAAAAATATAAGTAGAGGTTGACACTTCTACTGTGGCTAAGGTTGGTGTTATGTGCTTACTTGTACATTTCCTGGATTTGGAAGATTGTCTCCATGTAGAAACACACAGAAAGGGTTTGGGAAGGCCCTCCCATAGGTCATTATGAAAGATACAGCTCTTATGGGGAACCATATGTAATTTTTATTTCCCCAGCTTAAGCATAAGCTTTAGTGAAGATATGCAAATGGAAATGTCTAGTGAAGGAAGATTCTGCTTTGGCAAAGTGTGTCATCCAGTGACAAGGAACAAGATAAGTTTACTATAGTAGAAGAAGAAGAAGAAGAAGAAGAAGAAGAAGAAGAAGAAGAAGAAGAAGAAGAAGAAGAAGAAGAAGAAGAAGAAGAAGAAGAAGAAGAAGAAGAAGAAGAAGAAGAAGAAGAAGAAGAAGAAGAAGAAGAAGAAGAAGAAGAAGAAGAAGAAGAAGAAGAAGAAGAAGAAGAAGAAGAAGAAGAAGAAGAAGAAGAAGAAGAAGAAGAAGAAGAAGAAGAAGAAGAAGAAGAAGAAGAAGAAGGAGAAGAAGAAGGAGAAGGAGAAGGAGAAGAAGAAGAAGAAGAAGAAGAAGGAGAAGAAGAAGGAGAAGGAGAAGGAGAAGGAGAAGGAGAAGGAGAAGGAGAAGGAGAAGGAGAAGGAGAAGGAGAAAGAGAAGAAGGAGAGGAAGAAGGAGAAAAGTAGTATACCATCAGATTTACAGCAACTTTTAGACTTCTATTGTTAAATGAATGCAGTCTAGCCTATATTTTAAAGCTCCATCTGTGGCAAATAATGAAATATGAAAGATACAGAATGAAGGAGAACAGTGATCTTGAGCTGTAGCATCAAAACATGCCTAATAAATCAATAGTCTTTTTTTCTTATGCATCCTCTCAAATTGCACACTGGGTCATAGCAGCTGGGCTATGATCCAAATCAGATAGTTAGACAGCACAAAATACCAGATCAACAGACTTCTGAACCAGTATTATTCATCATATAGACATAGTCATTAGACCAATGAAACATGAAGCTTGTATTTACAGAATGATAAGTTCCAGATGAAAGCTGGAAGAATTTGATGTGGCTCACAGATGTTTTGCTAATTTGACACACATCTGGATATTTGGAAACATCCAAATGTTTAACTAGATTCTTTAGTTTCCTTGCAGCTGTTCTGTGCCATATAAACAGTCTTCAGGCCTTCCTTAAGTTCAGACATTCCCTATAATTCACAAATATTATGCATGTATATATATATGCATGCATATAACACAGCAAAACAGGGAGCAATACCTTCCCAGGGGACATTTGGCAATGTATAGAGATGTTTTAAATGTCATACATGGAGGATGCTACTGGCTTCGAGTAGTGGAGGCCAGGGATTCTGCTAAATATCCTACAATGCACAGGACAGCCCCCCACAACAACGAATATTAGCTGAGGAACTAGTTATTTTAAATTAATTTGTCATTCTATAACCAGATATTTTCAGGTTATAAATCAAAGTGCCAACAATGGAGAGCAAATTTTACTGTAGATTGTTGTTTGGTAACCCCAGTATTAAACTAAACAGTTAGAAAGAACCAGATGAATCAAAGGTCAAGTTGTGCCTAGATTAGGATGCATGGTGTGCTGGAGTCAACTGGTACTGGCTTGTACTGTTAAATTTTCAGGAATTTTGCAAGCCAAATGTATCACATTCATATCCTGAAATTGTCCATATTGAGAGTATTTACATGGGGGAAATCAGCAAACACTACAACCAGGATTTTTGCACACCCACCAGGGAGGCAATTATCAGTCATTTGCCAGCACACCAACTGGTTAGGATACAGCGCATGAGTGACGCCATAATATTATTGACCATCTACTTAATTGTATGAAAAACCATTTTTACAAGGCTAATTTAAAATATTATTTGTCAGTATTTTTAGAATAATCTCTTCTAATCATGTTTTATACTTACATATAAAATATCAATGTATTCCCACTGACAATGCCAACCTCCAATTATACCATAAGTCCTAACAGAAGCTTTAATTGACCACTTTCTGCAAAATAAGGCTAATGAAAATATTCTGCTCTTTATTAGCCAAAGGCTAATTGTATAAATGCATACCATTAACTGACATGACCAGAGTCTTAGAAAAGTGAAGTGTATTTTAGTTAAGAAAAAGAGATTATTCTTAAAAAGCTCAAAGTTGACAGATTCAAGAAATAAATGAGGCTTTGATGTAGCTAAATTAGCTTTCTCCCTAAAGGAAAGGTCAGCAGCATTAGAATGTCAATTTTACTCAAAAAATTAAAGCCCCAGTTATCTTGGTTGGGAGATGAATAGAGGAGAGTTATAATTTTTTCTCCTGATTTGCCATATTATCTTCTTTGGTTTCAGGCAGATATTAACTTCCAAATCTCATAATGCATCTGTGAAATGCCAAGGCATCATTATTTAAAGAGATTTTATTAGTTTTGGATAGCTTTGAGAGAACTTGTTGCAGAGCAGTCACTTGATCACAAAGCCCATTTTTGAGCTGAAAATATTTTGGTTTTTTTCTGATTAACTTGGCACTTCGAGATGGAGAGAGCAGTTGTCTAATCACCTTCATTATTCTAATACAATGTGAAATAAAAAGGATTATCTTCAACAACCTAACTTTTCACTCCTCAAGATTAAATGTGAAGTGAAAAAATCCTATTTTTAAATGAATTTCAAAATGTCAGTTGAAAGAAATAAGGAGCTACATAGCTTCTAAACTGAGTAATTTTAACGCTCACCACCACACACAAAACATGGAACAACCTACTGACCCACCTGTGTATATCAGTCCTTAAAATATGATAAACAACTACATCAACAATTTCTAACAATCTTCGTGACATTATAGCATATCCACTTTATTCTGTGGATTTCCTTCTATTAGCATTAACAATCAATCTCAATATAGCTAAGAGATCTCTTGGATCCTACATTGCATTCTCTGTACAAAAGGTCAAAGGTGGGGCTTCCCTGGTGGCACAGTGGTTGAAAGTCCGCCTGCTGATGCAGGGGACATGGGTACGTGCCCCGATCCGGGAAGATCCCACATGCCCTGGAGCAGCTGGGCCTGTGAGCCATGGCCGCTGAGCCTGTCCTTCCGGAGCCTGCGCTCCGCAACAAGAGAGGCCACAACAGTGAGAGGCCCGCGTACCGCAAAAAAAAAAAAAAAAAAAAAAAAAAAAAAAAGTCAAAGGTTTATCCAATTAGGTCACTGAGACCACAGATGCTCAGTGGTAATCCTGAGGAGGTAGGCAGAAAGGTTAAGTATTTCTGCATTTCTCTACAACTGAAGCGCAACTGTAGTTAATTCTATTGCCTACTGTAAAGGAAGGGTAACTGATAACAAAATTAGAAATCAAGTAAGAATATGATCAGCAGTATAGCACAGTGGTTAGGAGTCTGGATTTGCATATTACATCTGCATGATTTTGAATACTATATTTACCTCATATCTAAGATACCACCCACTTCAAGATGCTTCATTATTTTATGTACCACTAAGATAGAAAGAAATAAAATGGGCAGTTATACTTGTTGGAGTCAAAGACTTTAAAGATGTACCCCAAGTTCAGAGATATTAAAATGTGTTTTTAAAATGTATCTTGGAGGGGAGATCAGTTAAGATGGTGGAGTAGGAGGACATGGAATTCACCTCCCCTCACAAACACATCAAAAATACGTCTACATGTGAAACAGTCCTCACTGAAAACTAACTAGAAACTGGCAGAAAGACTCCTGTATGGCCAAGGCTGTAAGAAAGATACACATGTAATTTGGTAGGAAGGGAAATAAAGCAGTCAGATCAGGACCTGTGCCCCTTCTTGGCCAAATCTCCTCTAAGCTAATCTTACAGTAGTTAAAATAACACTTCCAATACTGAGGCAAAAGCCATCATGCCAGAAGTAGACCTCTAGCCAAATGCAGAATATGGAGACATTCTATAGCTACTTGGGCCAATTATTGGCATTTCTAAAGTCTTTCACTGATCTAGTCTTACAAAATTGATTTTTCACAACTGGAAACCTGCCTATTTCCCCATTTCCCTTGTAGAACTACTATACTTCTGTAAGCTGAACATATTTTCAGATCTCTAGGCTATCAAGTAGCTCATTTTCTTTGTTTTATATAAAGTAGTCTGTTTTAGCTTGTTGTAGATTTCTTCCATTCAATGTGTTTTGTTAGAAAATGTGGAGCTTTAGATGAAGAACCTTGTAGTTAGGTGTTTTAAGAAAACTGTTTCCCTGTAAACATCTTAAAGAAATATTAATTCCACATTAGATCAGGTTTAGGAATATCCTCCAACTTTATCTTTCAATCTAGGTTTAGATGACTTAATTAGCTAGTGAATATAATTATTTCAGTAAGCATTAAACAATTGATAAATAGTTGCCTAAATGCAAATCTAACGTTTGGTCAAAGGCAGATGCAAAAAGGCTTTGTTTTTGTTTATTGGTTGGTTACTTAGTTGGGGTTTTTTACAGAAATTCCTAAAATTGAATGTCCATATGAAAGTTGTTCATTATAGCACTATTTGTAATAGCAAAAGACTGTAAATAACTCAAATATTTCTCGACTGAGTGGGGGTTATAGAAACTATGCTAAACCACAGAACAGAGCACTATGCAGCTGTAAGAAGTAGTGAAGAATATCTCAGTATACAGTTATGGAGCAATCTCCAGGATATAATGTTGTATTTTTATTTATTTTTATTTATTTATTTATTTTAAATGAGTATAGTTGATTTACAATATTGTGTTAATTTCATGTATACAGCAAAGTGACTCAGTTATGAATACACACACACACACACACACACACATCTTTTTCAGATTCTTTTCCATTATAGATTATTACAAGATACTGAAAGTGCTATACAGTAAGTCCTTGTTGTTTATCTATATTATATTATATATAGTAGTGTGTATCTGTTAATACTAAACTCCTAATTTACCCCCCCTTTCCCCTTTGGTAACCATAAGTTTGTTTTCTATGTCTACAAGTCTGTTTCTGACTTGTAAATAAGTTCATTTGTATCATTCTTTTAGATTCCACAAATAAGTGATATCATATAATATTTGTCTTTCTCTGTCTGACTTACTTCAGTCAGTATGATAATTTCTAGGCCCATCCATGTTGCTGCAAAAGGCAATATTTCATTCTTTTTTATGTCTGAATAATATTAATTTGTGTGCGTGTATATATATATATAGCATACATATATATATAGCGCATATAGATATATATATAGCATATATATATATATATATATATATATATATATATATATATATATATATATATATGCTACATCTTCTTTATCCATTCATCAGTTGATGGACACTTAGGTTGCTTCCATGTCTTGGCTATTGTAAGTAGTGCTGCTATGAACATTGGGGTGCAAGTACCTTTTTGAATTAGAGTTCTTGACTTTTCCAAGTATATGCCCAGGAGTGGGATTACAGGATCATATGGTAACTTTAGTTTTTGTGGAACCTCCATACTGTTTTCCATAGTGGATGCACCAATTTACATTCCCACCAACAGTGTAGGAGTGTTTCCTTTTCTCCACACCCTTTCTGGCATTTCTGATTTGTAGACTTTTTGATTATAGCCATTCTGACCAGTGTGAGGTGATACCCCTATTGTAGTTTTGATTTGCATTTTTCTAATAATTAGCAATGTTTAACATCTTTTCATGTGTCTGTTAGCCAGCTGTATGTCTTCTTTGGAGAAATGTCTATTTAAGTCCTCTACCCATCTTTTGATTGAATTTTTTTTGATATTGAACTGTATGAACTGTTTGTATATTTTGAAGATTAATCCCTTGTCAGTCGCATTATTTCTTAATATTTTCTCACAGTCTGTAGGTTGTCTTTTTGTTTTGTTTATGGTTTCTTTTGCTGTGCAAAGTTTATAAGATTGATTAGGTCTCATTTGTTTATTTTTGGTTTTATTTCTTTTGCTTTGGGAGAGTGATCTAAAAGAATATTGCTACGATTTATGTCAGAGAATGTTTTGCCTATATTCTCTTCTAGGAGTTTTATAGTGCCTTGTCTTATATTTAAGTCTTTAAGTCATTTTGAGTTTATTTTTGTGTAGGCTGTGGGAGAGTGTTCTAACTTCATTGATTTACATTAAGGTTGTATTTTTATAAATTCACTACATATAGCATGCCAATGATTCCCAAAATATCCTTAGATTCCACACAGAATATTCCACATTCTTGCTATTGCCACCTCTTCCTTCTTTTGCATACATTTTGTTGTTGTTGTTTTTGTTTTGTTTTGGTACTGGCAGAGAATCACATCACACCCCACACCACTTTTTGGTCCTCCAACAACTTTCCTCTTAGATTATGATCATGTTACAATAATGAATTAATAAAATAAAGTATAAATAAGGTTGACCAACAGGTATGGTCTACCATGTGCTAGACAATGTGCTATATCCTGGAAAAGAGAGAAACATAACAGATTCTGCATCAAGAAACTTACAAATCAGTAGGGGAGGCAGTCATGTTATACAATAAATTGTCTTTGGTAGTGTAATATGTACAATAGAGATGGTAGATACAAGTTTCAGAAATAGTTCAAAATAGATAGTAGTTAAATTCTGATGGTGAAAGGGAGTTAGAATAATTATCAAAGTCCTCTTAGATATGACATTTGAGTTTTAATTTAAAGGATGAATACAGTGGTGTGCTGGTAAATGTTTAACAACTGACTTGGTGCAGGGAGGGTAGGGAACACAGCAAACAAATAAATATGACTTGTACTATTTGCTAATTTCTGGTGTATAAATATTGCCACCACGGCTGATTTCTAACTACAACTGTGAAGTCACTGAGAGGGGATGCACGCAATTGGCTCTGGTAAGCCAGTGAAAACCAACTCTAGTAGACCCCTGGATGAATTAGGATTTTCCTGGTCAACTAGTGGGTAAGGGCATTCTAGAAAAAGGGAATGTGGAGAAATAACAGGAACTGGAGTTTACAGTATAGAGAAGCAATGGTAAATGAGGCTGAAGAGTTAGTCCCACAATCAATCCATGAGTTGCTCAAGAGTTTGGACTTTTTCTTCCAGAAGTAGTGGAGAGTGAGTGAAGGATATCAGATAGGTCAGAGACCTATCTGATAGGTTTAAAGATAAACAATAGACAAACAGAGAACAACAACAGAGAAACAATAGAGAAAACAGTTTAAAAAGATTAATAGCTGGTAAATTAAGTAAGATGTTATATAATAGTGTAGGAAAGAGATGTAGAAAGTCACATCTAAGTGAATAGTAGTGGGAATGGAGAAGAGAAAACAAATTTGATAAATATTTAGAAGGCAGATTTAAAAGAAAGTTTTATCCATATGGATGTGGCAATGAGGGAGAGAAAGGAGTTAAGGGTAACTCTACTGTTTGTGAATTGATAATTGCTTATAATTTTTAAATACTGTAGTAATTATTTGATTTAGCTTCATCTGATATGACCCATTTAAGTTGACTCAATTTAATATATCTTTACTTGATTGTTCCTATAAACAGGAATCATTATGTAGAAGGTGACTAGTTTGTTATTGTTTGTTCACCTTTGAACCAAAAGAGATTTCTCAATAATTGGTAGTTGTCTATGGAACATACCAACATTCATGAGCAGAGTAAAAGAGCATGAAAAGGAGTACACAGAGAGGTAAAGGGAGAGCCAGAAGAGAACAAAGTTGTGAAAATCAGCTGATGAACAGAGTTTCAAGGAGCAAGGAGTAGTCATGTAGGTCAAAAGCTGCATTTGTTCAAGTAAATTAAGGAGTGGAAAGTTCTTGATTTTGGTTCAGAATCGAGGAATCATAAGTAAATGTAGTAAGAGTAGTTGTAATGGCATGAGAAAGACAGAAGTTGCATTGTGCTGAGTCTGGAAGAGAATAGATGAAAAAGAGACAGATGAGTTCTAATATTAATAACTTTATAGCGGGATAAGAGTAAATTAAGTGGGTTTGGGAACTTTGATAAATTTTCTCCCAACCCCTACTATTTGACATTTTAATTGCCTGATACTTTCATAATGGCTTCATGGTTTTCCTTTGTTCCTATCAATTAAGGTAAAATGCCTGCATTAGAGGATGTAAAAATATTTGCTTAGAATAAGTTATAGCACCTGTAACCTCACCAACACAACACTGACAGGATCTTGGAGCTCTGGCCGGGTGTCAGGCCTGAGACTCTGAGATGGAAGAGCCGAGTTCAGGACATTGGTCCACCAGAGACCTCCCAGGCCCATGTAATATCAATCAGTGAGTGATCTCCCAGAGATCTCCATCACAATGCTAAGGCCCAACTCCACTTAATGACCAGCAAGCTCCAGTGTTAGACAACCCATGCCAAACAACTAGCAAGGCAGGAACACAACACCACCCATTAGCAGAGAGACTGCCTAAAATCATAAGAAGGCCACAGACACCCCAAAATACACCATCAGATGTGGTTCTGCCCACCAGAAAGACAAGATCCAGCCTCATCCACCAGAACACAGGCACTAGTCCCCTCTACCAGGAAGCCTACACAACACACTGAACCAACTTTAGCCACTGGGGACAGACACCAAATCAACGGGAACTACGAACCTGCAGCCTGCAAAAAGGAGAACCCCAAACACAGTTAAACAAAAAGAGAAGACAGAGAAACATGCAGCAGATGAAGGAGCAAGGTAAAAACCCACCAGACCAAACAAATGAACAGGAAATAGGCAGTCTACCTGAAAAAGAATTCAGAGTAATGATAGTAAAGATGATCCAAAATCTTGGAAATAGCATGGAGAGAAAATACAAAAAATGTTTAACAAGGACCAAGTAGAACTAAAGAGCAAACAAACAATGATGAACACAATAAATGAAATTAAAAATTATTCAGAAGGAATCAATAGCAGAATAACTGAGACAGAAGAACAGATACATGACGTGTAAGATAAAATACTGGAAATGACTACCACAGAGCAGAACAAAGGAAAAAAAAAAAAGAAAAGAAAAGAATTGAGGACAGTATCAAAGTCCTCTGGGACAACATTAAATGCACCAATATTCGAATTATAGGGGTCCCAGAAGAAGAAGAGAAAAAGAAAGGGACTGAGAAAATATTTGAAGAGATTATAGTTCAAAACTTCCCTAATATGGGAAAGGAAATAGTCAATCAAGTCCAGGAAGTTCAGAGAGTCCCATACAGGATAAATCCAAGGAGAAGTATGCCAAGACACATTAATCAAACTATCAAAAGTTAAATACAAAGAAAAAAATATTAAAAGCAACAAGGGAAAAACAACAAATAACATACAAGGGAAACCCCATAAGGATAACAGCTAATCTTTCAGCAGAAACTCTGCAAGCCAGAAGGGTGTGGCAGGACATATTTAAAGTGATGAAAGGGAAAAAAGCTAAAACCAAGATTACTCCACCCAGCAAGGATCTCATTCAGATTCAATGAAGAAATTAAAAACTTTACAGACAAGCAAAAGCTAAGAGAATTCAGCACCACCAAACCAGCTTTACAACAAATGCTAAACGGACATCTCTAGGGAGGAAACAAACACAAGAGAAGGAAAAGACCTACAAAAACAAACCCGAACAATTAAGAAAATGCTAATACAAACATACATATTGATAATTACCTTCAATGTAAATGGATTAAATACTCCCACCAAAAGACATACACTGGCTGAATGGATACAAAAAGAAGACCGATATATATGCTGTCTACAAGAGACCCACTTCAGACCTAGGGACACATACAGACTGAAAGTGAGGGAATAGAAAAACATATTGTATACAAACGGAAATCAAAAGACAGCTGGAATAGCAATTCTCATATCAGACAAAATAGATTATAAAATAAAGAGTACTACAAGAGACAAAGAAGGACACTACATAATGATCAAGGGTTAAATTCAAGAAGAGGATATAACAATTGTAAATATTTATGCACCCAACATAGGAGAACCTCAATACATAAGGCAAATGCTGACAGCCAAAAAAGGGGTAATCTACAATAACACAATCATAGTAGGGGACTTGAAAGCCCCGCTTTCAACAATGGACAAATCATCCAAAGTGAAAATAAATAAGGAAACACAAGCTTTGAATGATATATTAAACAAGGTGGACTTAATTGATATTTATAGGAAATTCCACCCAAAAACAACAGAATACACTTTCTTCTCAAGTGCTCATGGAACATTCTCCAGGATAGATCATATCTTGGGTCACAAATCAAGCCTTGATAAATTTAAGAAAATTGAAATCGTATGAAGTATCTTTTCCCCCCACAACACTATGAGACTAGATATCAATTACAGGAAGAAATCTGTAAAATATACAAACACATGGAGGCTAAACAACACACTAATTAATAACCAAGAGATCATGGAGGAAATCAAAGAGGAAATCAAAAAATACCTGGAAACAAATGACAATGAAAACACGACAACCCAAAACATATGAGATGCAGCAAAAGCAGTTCTAAGAGGGAAGTTTATAGCAATACAATCCTACCTCAGCACACAAGGAACATCACAAATAAACAACCTAAACTTACACCTAAAGCAATTAGAGAAAGAAGAACAAAGAAACCCAAAGTAAGCAGAAGGAAAGAAATCGTAAAGATCATATCAGAAATAAATGAAAAAAGAAATGAAGGAAGCAATAGCAAAGATCAACAAAACTAAAAGGTGGTTCTTTGAGAAGATAAACAAAATTGATAAATCTTTAGCCAGACTCATCAAGAAAAAAGGGAGAAGGCTCAGATCAATAGAATTAGAAATGAAAAAGGAGAAGTAACAACTGACATTGCAGAAATACAAAGGATCATGAGAGATTACTACAAGCAACTCTAGGCCAATAAAATAAACAATCTGGAAGAAATGGACAAATACTTCAAAAAAAAACAACCTTCCGTGCCTAAACCAGGAAGAAAAACAAAATATGTACAGACCAATCACAAGCACTGAAATTAAAACTGTGATTAAAAATCTTCCACCAAACAAAAGCCCAGGACCAGATGGATTCACAGGTGAATCCTATCAAACATTTAGGAAAGAGCTAACACCTATCCTTCTCAAACTCTTCCAAGATACAGCAGAGGGAGAAACACTCCCAAACTCATTCTACGAGGCCACCATTACCCTGATACCAAAACCAGACAAGGATATCACAAAGAAAGAAAACCACAGGACAATATCACTATGAACATTGGTGCAAAAATCCTGAAAAAAATGCTAGCAAACAGAATCCAACAGCACATTACAAGGATCATACACTATGATCAAGTGAGGCTTATCCCAGGAATGCAAGGATTCTTCAATATATACCAATCAATCAATGTGATAAACCACATTAACAAATTGAAGGAGAAAAACCATATGATCATATCAATAGATGCAGAAAACATTTTCAACAAAATTCAACACCGATTTGTGATAAAAACCCTCCAGAAAGCAGGCATAGATGGAACTTACCTCAACATAATAAAGGCCATATATGACAAACCCACAGCCAACATCATTCTCAATGGTGAAAAACTGAAACCATTTTCTCTAAGATCAGGAACAAGACAAGGTTGTCCACTCTCATGACTATTATTCAACATAATTTTGGAAGTTTTAGCCACAGCAGTCAGAGAAGAAAAAGAAATAAAAGGAATCCAAATTGGAAAAGAAGAAGTAAAGCTGTCACTGTTTGCAGATGACAGGATACTATACCTAGACAATCCTAAAGATGCTACCAGAAAATTACTAGAGCTAATCAATGAATTTGGTAAAGTAGCAGGATACAAAATTTATGCACAGAAATCTCTTGTATTCCCTTACACTAATGATGAAAATCTGAAAGAGAAATTAAGGAAACACTCCAATTTGCCATCGCTACACAAAGAATAAAATACCTAGGAATAAATCTACCTAAGGAGACAAAAACCTGTATGCAGAAAACTATAAGATACTGATGAAAGAAATTTTTAAAAAAGCAAAGATGAATATGTAGTATATTAAATTTAATATTTTTCAGTCCTAGAAGGGTTTTGGTTTTTATTAACCTAGCATTCTTGATTACAACAGGGCAAACCTTGTATTGAATTTATTATAATTATTAGTATTTTTACATAATGGGATTAAAATAGTTAAATGTAGCATGATGGCAATCTCTGACCTATTTTTTAAATAAATTTATCTATTTTATTTTATTTATTATAGGCTGTGTTGAGTCTTCTTTGCTACACATGGGCTTTCTCTAGTTGTGGCAAGTGGGGTCTACTCTTCATTGTAGTGCATGGGCTTCCCATTGCGGTGGCTTCTCTTGCTGCAGAGCATGGGCTCTAGGCACGTGAGCTTCAGTAGTTGTGGCATTTGGGCTCAGTAGTTGTGCCTTGCGGGGTCTAGAGCACAGCCTCAGTAGTTGTGGCACACAGGCTTAATTGCTCCATGGCATGTGGGATCTTCCCGGACCAGAGCTCAAACCTGTGTCCCCTGCATTAGCAGATGGATTTTTAACTACTGCACCACCAGGGAAGCCCCTCTCTGGCATATTTTTAAATCCATACAAAAATTCAGATATTTTCACTGAAACTGAAATAACTGCAACTTTTTAAATTTCCAGTGTTACTTTTATTCAGAAAAACTGGAACTAAACCAAAGATGGCTTGGAGTGAATAAAGGAATGGAGGAGACAGGAGTGTCTATGGAACTACAAATTGGATTCCCTGTAATTAGCAAGATATAGCACAGAAACTGCCTTAAAATGAGCATTGAGGATCAGGAAAGGAAATATATAGGAGAAGGAAATAAATTCAAATGATGGGGTTCAAATTGATGAGCTTAGGTTTAGAATTTGGTCTCGAGAAAAGAATCTTCGGACTTCATACAAAAGCTCAAAAGCCAATAAAGTAAAAATTTATGAGGGCTCTGTGTGATTCTGTGAGCCTAACCTATACAATGACTTGAAATTTCCTAGTATTGTCCTACAACAAAGTGGGCTGTTTCTTTCAGACACTCAATGTTGTGTTGAGATGAAGTATGTGATGATGTATGTATCTAGACCCAGTTCTAGAAAATAGTGGCCAATAACAATGAAGTAGCAATGTGAGGTCACTACACCGTCCCTGAGCTCTGCCCTTTCTATGAACTGTTGTCAATTATAAAACATGCTAGTAGCTAGTACATTAGTCTTCACTGAAACATCAAGCAGTGTTAGAGGATAATTAATACAAGACAATATGTGGACTTTAGTGTAAAGGCCATCTGTTAGTAAAGGTGAGTAAGGACATCACCAATACTTAGAAGCTTTATAATAATTATAATTAGTTTTGAGCCAACTTATTCTAACCCCTATTACCTAACATTTAAGACACAATGGGATCAAATGCCCAGACATCTATATAATGGGATGTCCTTTGATCTTTTCATTTACAGTAAGAAGGTTACTTGTGTTATGTTCTGGAGAATGGGGAAACATTTGCTTAGGATCCATTACAACCCCCATCTACATCCCCCAACACACACATACACACAGGAACACAGAGGATATAAATGTGAGAATTTTGAGATTTGGCCCAAGGCACCCAGGAATCTGGTTATAAACAATTTGGAAAATCCAAGAATGAGTCAAGACTAAAAGAAACATAGAACTTTGAATCTCCCAGGACAAAGGGCATAGGTTGCAGCAACAAGCTCCTTTATTCTATTTATTCTCCTAAATGTCCCTTTACTGCCTCCTCTGCAGGTGGTTAACATGTAGTATTATGTGAGTGGGAGGAATTGGGAAGAAATTTTGGAAGTTATTATATAGAGAGAGCTCTGTATAATGGCTAGTGAAAGTGTTGTTTTCTCTGCAGCTGACATGAACCAGAACATTGCCAGATTTTTGCAGCTTATGGTTTACCCAATGCCAACAAAATTTCCTCAGGTTCTGCCAGGCAAACTGTCTCTGTCTTAAATCACCCTAGTAGATATGGAAAGGGAAAGAGCTGAATATTAAATGTCTTGAGGCAGCATAGTGTAGAGACAAAATGATTATAATAACTATACATACCTAGTGTTTAGAGTAATCCCTGACACCTAAAAAGTACTATATATGTGTTTGATAAATAAAAATCATACGTAATGGAGATCTTAAGTATAGACTATTATTTCTAGAACTATAGCAAGGAAGAGAGAGAGATAGGTTTGAAGGGATAGTAGGGGTAGGGGAATTTACAGGAGTTGTTTTATTTTTTGTTTGATTTTGTTTCAAGATTGGATATATAAATATGTATATAAGCCAGATTGAATAAGTCAGTGGACAGATGTATGGATTCCTAGGCCCTACTCAGAGAAAATAAATTTTGAAATTCTGAAGACAGGTCCACAATTCATATATATGATTCTGATGATGTAGTAAGGCCTACACTGACTACATTGCTCTTCCAGCACACTCTCAACCCTTTTTGTCCTCTATTCTTTTCTTTTTTTTTAATTTTTGAGAAAGACAGACTGCATATGTAGCGCCCATTTAGATGTATCTGAAGCCTTAGAAGCTTGATTGTCCTACGTTCTCCTACAAATGGCACTTGAGAGCTTATCTGGAGGTTCTAGCAGGGGAATGCAGCTACTCATATGCCCTCGTCCAAAGAACAGCCTTCCTCTATTGGGAAGGTTGCTCTCTTCGACCTAGCATGCAACCTTGGGAAGGGCACACGTGGAGAGGTGAAGAAAGAAAAGGACACCTGCCTAGCCAGTCAGATCAGCCAAATCAACCCTGGAGATCAGTAGAGTGACAGATGTAGCCAGCTCACCCTCACATTCCTCTTCTTTTCATTTTTAACATAGAACTTATCACTTTCTAACATATTGCTATGGACTGAATGTTTGTGTTCCCCCCAAATGCATATGTTGAAGCCTAATCTCTAGTGTGATGGTATTTGGAGGTGGAACATTTGGGTGGTAATTAGCTCTTGAGGATGGCGCCCTCATTAATGGGATGGTGCCCTTGTAAGATGAGACAGAAGAGAGCGCTCTCTCTCTCTCTCTCTCTCTCTCTCTCTCTCTCTCTCTCTGCCATGTGAAGATACAATGAGAAGATGGCCATTTCTGAACCAGAAGGAGGGCTCTCACCAAGAACCCAACCTTACTAGCACCCTGATCTTGTACTTCCAGCCTCCAGTACTGTGAGAAATAAACTTCTATTGTTTAAGCCACCCATCTATCGTTTTTTTTTGTGTGTTATTGCAGCCCAAGCTAAGACACATAACATGTAGTTTATTAATTTATTGTTTTTAGTTTATTATCTTCATCCTCTCACTAGTAGGTAAACACCATGAAGGCATGTTTTTTTTTTCAGTGCTACATCCTCTACACCTAGAATAGTATCTAGCTATAGCACGTGCTCAATAAATATTTGTTAATATTTATTCCCACATTTGGCAGGTGTGGGAACCACGGTCACAATGGATATAGAAAGACAGAAACCTAAAATGGTGCTAGGGAGGAGGGAATGGTAAGCAAAACTCTGGTCATTTCAGAAATAGTCACTGTGTCACCGAGAACTGGCTGCCTAGTTTTCTGGTCAATGGATCAACTCTTGATCTAGACTGGCAATGGGAGGAAAGCAAAGTCTTTTAACTTCTTTTTGCCTTAATGTGTTACTCTGCTTCCAAATGTGGAAGGGCATTTTTTTTCTCAATTCAACCCCATTTACCATGTTAACCTCCTTCCTCATATTTTTTCTTCCTGTCATTATTTTCATTAAGTGTTTCATGTTTCTGTGTCTTTGCATGTCTACTTCAGTATTTAAGTGGAGAGTGGAGGAAGCATATCTGTCACTGATACAATGGTACAAAATTCATTTGGAAATATGAGGGCTTAATTTAAAAGAATACATATTTTATGAGTACAGATATTTGCAAGTCCATTTAGGATTCTCAAAGATACCTTTATTGACTTAAGTAGTTTAATCTACATTACATGTTACCATTTCATCCAAACTGCATCTAATGCAACTGTGCGAGATTTCAGAAAATGGTAAAAAATTGTAAACTGGTTAAAAAGAAATTACCTGCATCAAACCAGAATGAGCAAATGAAAGCAAAACAGTAATCAAATCTCAATGAGGTCATCTGGGCAAAACAAACAATATTATGAAGATTGATAAACCGCTTACCATATGTCATAAACAAGAAAAAATAGTTTGTACCTTTTCCTATACTGCTGAAAATTTAGACACAACACCTAAGTAAGGTAACTTACTGGATGCATAGAGACAGTGGAAATAGAGGCATGGATAAATTGGCCTGTGTATTTAAAGAACAGATCCATAAACAGTGCAATTAATGTTTAAAATTAACCTATTTTGATATAGAGCCTTTACTGAATATTATCCAGCCATTTTGGAGTATTATTATAACAGGAAGACATTTGTGATGGTTAATTTTATTTTTCAAGTTGGCTGGCTTATGGTGACCAGTTGTTTGGTCAAACACTAGTCTAAATATTCTTGTAAAAGTATTCTTAGATGTGATTCATATATACATCAGCTGACCTTAAGTAAAGAAGGTTACCCTCCATAATGTGGGTGAGCCTCATCCAATCACCTGAATGGCTTAAGAACAAAGGTTTCCCAAAGAAGAAGGAATTCTGCCTCCATTCTGAAATATAGAAATTCTACCTGAGTTTCCAGCCTTTGGACTCAAGACTACCGCATCAACTCTTATCTGAATTTCCAGGCTTTTGAGTTGCCCTACAGATTTCACTCTTGCCAGCTCCCAAAATTATGTGAACCAGTTCCTTAAAATCTCTCTTTCTCTCTCATTATATATATATATATATATATATATATATATATATAATATATTTATATATCAATTAATACAATAACAGTAATATTAATATATTAACATTATATAACTAATATATTAATTGATATATGTTGTTGATTTTATATAATGTATTAATGCACACACACACACAGAGAGAGAGAGAGAGAGAGAGAGAGAGAAAGAGACAGAGAGAACAAGAGAAAACCCTGACTAATACAGCATTTTAATATAATTTGACTGGAAAAAAAACAAAACTTTGTTGAACATGACTGTGTACCAAATACTGTGCTATATACATGGAATGTAGTGATGATAAATAAAAATACAAGTTCCGTGGTGATAGGGATTTTGGTCTGTTTTGTCTCCTGATGTATCCCTAGTTCCTACAATAGTACACAGGACACAGTAGTCACTCAGTATATATTTGTTCAAAATATAAATATAGTTCTTGCCTTCAAGGAACTAGAAATAACTGCAGAGACAGAGAGGTAAACAAATAATCATATTGTACCATATGTGCAACATATAGTTGCAGTATAATTCTGCTTTTCTATTAAAAACAAACCCATACTTATTTATAGACTGTGTCTGGAAGAAACCATGACAGCACTTGCTCCTAGGGGAAGGAACTAGATGACCAGGCATTAGGGGTGGGAAGGAAACATTTTAATGAACAACTTTTTGTAAACTTTGACCATAGCAAAATTTTTTGCAAAAATATTTTTGAATTGTAGATGCAATTGTTCAAAGTTAAGCTTTTCTGTAGCAATATATTACAAAGACAAGACATGAAAATAAATAATGTAACTATATATAACCAAAGGAACTTAAAATAGCTGAAAGTAAAGGTGCTTTATTAATATATTCCTTAAATTAAAATTTGTTCAGTTGGATACCACACAATCTCAAAGGCTATGTGGATCAAAATTCTTTTGCCAATAGTTTTTCTACTCACTTTGAAGGGAAAAGCAGAAAGAAACTAACAACTATAGTCATTTATGCCTAGTTGTTTTCCAGTATTTCAAACAAATCTAATTCCCATGTTGAGATTTCGGCATGAGTTTTAATCAGTTGGAATGTATAAAAGGAGCACAGCTACTTTTAAAGTATCACCCTACATTATTTACTAACCTTGGAAAATTAAACCTAAATGCACTGCATTTCTGAATGGAAATTAATTGGCAATATAAATGCTGCCTCAGTTTTGTCATAGACTAAAACCATCAAGCTGAATACTGTATTATTTCCTTCCACTCAGGCAATCACTTTTGCTCACTAAATATTTATGCAAATGTTCAGTAGAAGTTATCACATTAAATAAGCAGAATTTTATACTCCATATTAACATTTCACTTTTTCAATGCCATTGAAAAAAAGCTGGGTGCAAACTGGCAGTGATAACTGGCAGCCTTTAATTATTCTTCAGCAATAGTTAGGATCAGAATTATTTTCACAGGATTGAATAACTTCAGCTTTTTATGATAACCCATGAAAAAAAGAGGTTAATGATTTGGGAAATTCAAGATAGAATTAAGGAGATCAGATGGAGGAAAGTGTACTGTCAATGTTAAGTCACTAATAATGATATTTAATTGCCTTCTTTGGGCTCCCAAGGAATTCAGTATTCTGAATCATTGAGTATGAATGATTCGTTGTCCAATATAGGCTTACACTAGTTTTGTGAGATGTCAAAGAGTAAGAAGTAAATGAGCCCTCAAAGCGAGGAAGCAGTAAATCATGCAGAATTTGGACTACTGTTTTAAGGTTATTTCCTACCAAGAGTCCAATCATTCTAATCTCCTAAATGAAGATTCTTTGGATAGCCTATACAAAGGGTCTTATTTTTTTAAAAAAAATGTAAAATTGAAATCCTTTTCCATTTGGGCATGAATTTTAACCCTACCCAGATTTTAACACTATTTGATTTCAATATTCCTCTGCTACCTCAGGAAAGGGTCCTCTAATAGCAGGTGGCTTGTTGCCTGGTTTTTACTGGTTGGTATAGCTTTAGTGTCCCTGAGATGGGTAGAAGAGATGTAGAAGACCAAAGCTTAGCCCTTAAATCATCTACTTCCAGAGTGGTTATGTTCTTCTTGTTCAGAAATCATTACTTTTAAATAATATGAAAAAGTATGAACTCAGTTATAATCAAAGAAATGTCCATTGAACTAAAAATAGACACTACTTTTTTTACATCTTTACTGTAGTATAATTGCTTTACAATGGTGTGCTAGTTTCTGCTTTATAACAAAGTGAATCAGTTATACATATACATATGTTTCCATATCTCTTCCCTCTTGTGTCTCCCTCCCTCCCACCCTCCCTATCCCACCCCTCTAGGCGGTCACAAAGCACCGAGCTGATCTCCCTGTGCTATGCGGCTGCTTCCCACTAGCTATCTATTTTACGTTTGGTAGTGTATATATGTCCATGCCTCTCGCTTTGTCACAGCTTTAAAATTTTTTTAAATAAATAAATAAATAAAGATAGACACTAGATCTATCAAATTATTATACTTTTTTTAAATAAAAAGCTCTTTAATGCTGACACGGATGTGAAGAGATAGTCACTCTCATTTACAGCTGGTAAGAGTGGACAATTAGACAACTTTCCTGGAAAGCAATTTTTAAAATATATTTTCTTACAAAAATTCATTTTCTCTGACCCAATAAACTCTCTTCTGGAAAATTTAAAGAAGTAATCACAGATGATCTGAAACATTTAGGACAAAATATGTTCATAATAATGCTATCAGTCATAGGAAAGAAAAACATTTTCTTTTTTTTCTGATTTACATTTGCTGTCTTTTCCAAATGTCACACAATAAGTAAATATTACATTGAAATTTGTGGAAAGTAAACATATGAGCAACAAAATTCTTTCAGGTTCAAGATAAGTCCTCACTGGAAAAAAAGATTTTAAAAGAGGGTGGATATAATGATACTGAAATAGAGAAAGTACAAACACATCCCCATGCTAGTCACCCACAAGGCCATCACATTCTCAGTGAAAGGGTATGTTGGACTGAAACAAAACATACTTTTCAAAAGAGTCTGTTTTTCTCACATTCAATTATTTTATAACTTACATATTTTATTGAATACATAAGAGACTCATGTACTCTACTTGGCAAATAATATGATGGACAAATTTTGTTCCCACACTGACACAGCTACCCATGAATCACCTTGGTCATATCCAATCCTCCTCTGTATTACTAGGTGATTGTTTTCTAACCACTGCATACATAAGTATTAAAGGTTCTCAGAAATTCTGCAGTAAGGAAACGTTTCAAACTGTTTAATACAACAGTTACCAAACTTTATAATACCAAATCATCCCCCTTCCCTGCCAAAAATCAGAAGTCCTAAAAACTTAATCTTCTATGGAACATACTTTGGGAAACATGGCACTTGGCTAATGATTCAAGTCCTTGTCTACAGTAAAGGTAGTTTGACTGCATTTATTTGACATATCTTTTCAAGCAATCCCTTCGTTTTGGTTTAAACCATGTCATAGTTGAAAAATGTTTTGCCAAATAAATGGAACTTCCTACTTAAAAGCATTTCCAGAAAGCAGTTGAATGATTCACACAGAATTCAGAACAATAATCCAGAGATGAAACAACAGATAACATGTACATGGGGGAAAATGGGCATAACATATTTGTAAAATTAAATCTCCAGTTTGACCAAGCATGCGAAGATGGGAAAAAATATAATGGTTTTGGAATTTCAAAACAATGAATGGCAAAGTTTGTATTTATATCATTATGTTGTAAGCCCACATCGGCTTTAAATATTTGGAGACCTTTTGATGCTGTGGCAAATAGATGATTCACAGCTCTCCACAAACATATATTGCCATGGAATTCAAGCAAAAACAAGAAAAATTAAATATTACAGCTTTATTCTAGACCTACTTTCAATCTCATTACATCTGCCTTGATTTTTATTTGTCTCTGAGCTGTGATTATTTATTTCCATGACTCGCACAGTAGCTTCTCTAATTCAGACTATTGGGAGACATTAATAAATGCTGCTGAGATGAAGGCACCACAAGACAAAGAATATTTTGTCATTCCTTGTTCCTTAGTTACAGCACAAAATAATCTGATGTGGTAGTAGATAATACAGTCCCTCCCTTCCTCCCTTCCTTCCTTCTTTTGTTCCTTCCTTCCATCCTTTCTTTTCTCCACTTTTTGAGGTTGCTGCAATTTCTCACATAATTTTAAATTATTTTTTATTTCTAATAAAAGTTTTATTTCAAAATATAACATTAAAGTTTGACAAAATGAATTCATATGTTCATCTCTTTCCTTTGTGATCATTTCAAGCCCATGCACTAAAATTTCTCAAAACGTACTCTGTGGCACATTAGTCCTGTGAGATGCTCCTGGCTAATGATACCCTATCCCATTTGGAGATTCACAAGCACATGATCACTTAAAAAGCTCGAAAAGGTATTATAGTTAGCATTTTTAAAAAGATCTAACCGAGCTTCTCACAAATCAACTTGACCATGGACTCCAGTACCCACCCTTTTCTTCTAAATCTAACTAAATGTCACCTACTAATATAGAAAGAAAACACTGCTCCATAAACTATCTTTTGAGAAACATTGATATTTACTATTTTCTCTAGAAATCTTGGAAATAATAGATTTGTTGTTCAGAAAATCCTAAGATTTCTTTTGTAAATGTTTAAAATAACTTCCATTTCAGATGTATGCGTGGCAACCGAATGTCCTCAGTGAGGAATATAAATTCTGAGGTTTGAAATTAGAAAGATTATATCTAAGGACTAAAACTGATTACTTGATTGGTCTCTCCAAAACATATTCAGAACAATCTCATTCGATAAAATACTCACAAAACTGACCTAAATAACAGTGTTGTAATATCTTTACAGGAAAATAAGCAGCATATATCTGACACATGCACATGATCACATATACAGCTATGACTGGAGATGCTGTGAAGTATTAGAGTTCAAAGGCACTTGAGATTTGTAGATCTTATCAAATTGCTTGCTTCTGGCAATTCTCATTCACTAAAAATTTTCACAGTTCACTTGGATATTTAGAATAATCTCATTATCCAACTACAAGTAGAGTGGAACATTTTTAATTTGCTTGGAAATAAATAATAAATAAATTGGACATTACCATCGTCAAAATCTCACAACTAACTAAGATTATTTTAGCTACCACAAGCTTCTTAAATTTATTGGGAAATTAATTTTAAATGAGTTAGAATTGCTGAATAATAGATTATAATAAAAACTCCTGTAACTTATGAAGACCTGGTTAAGGTCTCCTATTAAATGTATTTACAATAGAAAGAAAATATGCTGATGATTAAGTTTGGGCTCAACATTTAATTAAAAGAAAAAAAAAACCGGGCCTCCGTGGTGGCGCAAGTGGTTGAGAGTCCGCCTGCCGATGCAGGGGATACGGGTTCGTGCCCCGGTCTGGGAGGATCCCATATGCCGCGGAGCGGCTGGGCCCGTGAGCCATGGCCGCTGAGCCTGCGCGTCCGGAGTCTGCGCGTCCGGAGCCTGTGCTCCGCAACGGGGGAGGCCACAACAGTGAGAGGCCCGCATACCGCAAAAAAAAAAAAAAAAAAAAAAAAGAAAAAAAAACCCTAAAACTTTGTAATCTTTGGATGTCTTTTACAAGTAATTAAATAACTCTCACTTCAGATGTGCCCATACATACTGAACTTGCTAGGTTCCTATGCACTAACTTCATCATCCATCCTTGTAAACACATAGTAACAAAGACAGAAATAAATAGTTGGAATAGCACTACCCAATATAAATTCTTGCTTTGATGTTAATGTTTTATATCTGTGCCATTCAATCAGGTAATCCCTAGACACATGTGTCTTAACATTTGAAATGTGGCTAATGTGACTAAAGAACAAAATACTGAAATTTTAATTAATTTTAATTTAAATTGCCACATATGGTCAATGGCTACCATAGTGGACAGCCAAGATTTGGAATCAAACAACTTAGTGTTGTGTTGTTATAAACTAATAATATTATCAAAATGTTTTAACCAATTGGAACAAAACTAAGAGATCAGACATCTTTTAGGGAATTAAATCAATGTTCACTTTTTAAATGCTGCACAGAATCAATGCTATTAATTATTAAGGCTAAATGCACAAACATTACAAAGGCTCAACCTTGGGTTGTTGGAGCTTGGAGAGCAGCAATATCTTCTATAAAGAGAAGAGAAACTGTGAATTTAGCTTACATTTAATGAAAAGAAATAAAGAGTAAGATCTTTATTTCTATAGTTGCAGAAGAAAACATAAGGTTGTCACTCTGCACACTCTCCCAGACCAGAACCCAGGCCACATTTTCACAGTAACATGGAGAAGTAATCTGAAGAAGGAAATGTGTACTACCTTTCTTGTAAGATGAAATTTGTATATCTCATAGGTTTACCCTACAGAAAGATGTTTTGGAAATGGCTGTTTTTTAGTCTATGTAATCTTTATTTTGGTACCTCTGAATTTTCCCATTGAGCCTTTCTCAGTCTTTATTCTCTTTGACTTTATTACAGCATTTGACAAGTTTAACCATATCCTCCCTAAAGTCTTTCACTTGGCCTCCATGACACTAGTCTTTCCTCCCTTTTTTATTTCTGTTTCTTTTTTATTATTTTTGAAAGCCATTCTTCCTCACCTAATCCTCTTTCTTACTTTCTGATTACTGTTCATAGGATCATCATTATCCATGTTACCTAGAATAATCCATGATTCCTCACTCTACTTGCACTGCACAGTCAATAAATCAGTAAGTCTCACCTATCCTACCTATACAATAGCTCCTATATGCATTCTCTTCCCATTAAAACCCAGAGTTACCAGAAAATCCTAATTTAGTTATCTCTTGTCTGGACGACTGGAACCATGTCACAAGAGGTCTACCTGTCTCGTCTCTTCCCTTGCAATTCTCATTTCACAATGATGCTAGAATAATCTTCCCAAAGAAAAGCTGCCAATCGCCCTTTTCAACCATATGTACTCTACATTAGTGTATCTCAAAATGTAGTCTAAGAACAATTTGCAGCAAAAAACAGATCCTTGGTCTCTGCTATTGGTACAAAATATCTTCAGGTGAAGCCTGAGGATCTGAATTTAACAAGCTTTCCAGGTGACTCGGATGCACTCTAATGTTTGAAACCCTCTGCACTCTTTCTATTCCTTTCAACAGAAATTGTCCTGTTTGTTCATTCACAACAATTGGTAGTGTAATTGGGTAAAACTCTGTCAGAAATTCGTAAGCTGCTACTGAGAAGATGGATAGAGGATGGTAACGAATTAAACTCAATAAGAAAGATGGCAAGCCTTTGGCTTTGTTGGCAATAGATTCTAAAGTTAAACCAATTATAAAAGTTAAAATGGAAGACTTGGAAGGGGCCAAGTGTGGAGGAAGTTCTCAGGAGAGTAAACTATTCTATCTGGTGATTTTGCATCTTTGTTCTTCTTCCTCTTTCTTTTTCTCCTCTTTCTTTTCTTTTTTATTCAACTAAAGTCATTAGGGGAGATGCTGATTATGTAAAAGCAACAGACTTTAAGGGAGTCAGTCAGAAATGTGTTAATTTCAAGGAACCGCCATGGGTTAATTGGATTTGGTAGGGTTAGTGAGAATAGAGAGGACAGATTTTTGAGCAGGAATAAGGGAATTGTCCGTTTTCCAATCAGAATAGAGATCAATGTGGGTTAGTAACTACTCATCTCATTTTTCTAAGTGGCTCTTTATCCCTTGAGGTTGTCTAAAAATAGCCTTTGGGGGTGAGGTAACACATTTGTTGGTTGATTACATTTCCCATTAGCTAAAGATTTTAATAAAAGAAGTACACTTTTAAAAATATATATGAGAAATATATATGTTAGGTACCACACTCTTAAAGTATATTTTAGGACACTATAAATGACCAAGAATAAAATATATGCAGTCAAGTTGTACATCACCTATGGATGAATATAAGCACACAGAATAGTATAAATCATCTGTTCCAATGCTGGTATACCCCTTGAAATTAACGTTATGCACCATCTGTCCCTGCCCAGCTCACTCTCCAACTACCAAGTTTATGAATTTAATCTCATAAGTAAATTTGGTCTTTCTCTTTTAAATTAAAATGACCCAACCCAACCCCAGGTTACCATGACTAGTCAGTATGTAAATACAATGCAAAAAGGTAAGAGGTAAGAAAAATACATCCTTTACTTTCATAATATAGTTTCTACAAATATGTTGGCAAGAAAGACTTTTTCATGTCATAAGGGAGACCTATAGTTAATGATTTCTCTTGTTACTTACGAATTTTGGAATTATTTTTAATTAAAACTATTATATCAAGCAATAAAGATATAATTTGACAGCTCATCCTAGGTAGTTAAGGAAAGTTTCAAACAAAAGCTATTGATATAGGATAATTTTAATATATTGTTAGCAGAATAGAAAACACTTTCTTTTTAATTATAGTCTGGGCTGACATGTTTTGGAGATAGCAGGCTTTATTGTCTTTTCTTTTTCACATCTTTATTGGAGTATAAATTCTTTACAATGCTGTGTTAGTTTCTGCTGTACAACAAAGTGAATAAGCTCTATGTATACATAAATCCTCATACCCCCTCCCTCTTGAGCTTCCCTCTACCCTGCCTATCCCATCCGTCTAGGTTGTCACAAAGCATCAAGTTGATCTCCTTGTGCTATGCAGCAGCTTCCCACTAGCCATCCATTTTACATTTGGTAATGTATATATGTCAGTGCTACTCTCTAACTTCATCCCAGCTTCCCCTTGCCACCCTATGCCCTCAAGTCTGTTCTCTACATCTGCGTCTTTATTCCTGCCCTGTCACTAGGCTCATTTATACCACTTTTTAAAATTCCATATATATGCGTTAGCATACGGTATTTGCTTTTCTCTTTCTGACTTTCTTTACTTTGTATGACAAATTCTAGGTCCATCCACCTCACTACAAATAACTCAATTTTGTTCCTTTTTATGGCTGAGTAATATTCCATTGTATATATGTGTCTTTTAATTTTTATTTTTTGGTGGGAGGCGGGGGGCTGGGGAAGAGCAAAGTAAGGAGAATAAAAAATCCAGGCTGTCTACCACATAACCTAAGTGCCATGACTCAAGATTTCAGCATAGAATTTTTTTCAACGTTTTCAGCAGGGTTTGGAAAGAAGGCATACTATATAATTAAGGTTTTCAAAATAGAGACAGTAATTACCAACTCATTACTTTCTTAGCTTCTTAACTGCCACTTTTTTTTTTTGCCATACGCCGGTCTCTCACTGTTGTGGCCTCTCCCGTTGCGCAGCACAGGCTCCGGACGTGCAGGCTCAGCGGCCATGGCTCACGGGCCCAGCCGCTCTGCGGCATGAGGGATCTTCCCAGACTGGGGCACGAACCCGTGTCCCCTGCATCGGCAGGCGGACTCTCAACCACTGTGCCACCAGGGAAGCCCCCACTTTTCATTTTAACCACCCTTCTACTAACAATGCATATCACCACCACTACCACCTCCACATACACCACCACCTCCAGAGTCAGATGCTGCTTTGGTTATATACTTTTCTCAAATCCTTTAAAGTTCTATTTTTATACATATATTCGCTTTATGTCTAAGAGAAATGATATTTATGTCTGTCCACACAAAAACTTGTATATGAATATTCATACCATCATCATGTGCAATAGGCAATTTTGGAAATGACCAAGATGTCCATCAACTGATGAATGGATAAACAAAATATATCCATACAATGGGATATTATGAGGAAATAAAAAGGAATTAAACACTTATATATGCTTACAACATTGATGAAACTTGTAAACACTATGCTAAATGAAAAAGCCAGACACAAGAGGCCACATTTATAAGAAATATCTTGAATAGGGAAATCTGTAGAGACAGAGAGTAAATTAGTGGCTGTCTAGGGCCTGGAGGGGATAAGGAGTTGGAGAGATGATGGCTAAAGGGTCCTCACCTTCTTTTTGAGGTGATGAAAATATTCTAAAATTGATTGTGGTCATGGCAGTACAATTCAGTGAATAAATGAAAAGCCATTGAATTGTACACTTTAAATGAGTGAATTGTATATGAAAATTATCTCAATAAAGCTGTTTATATATATATATATATATATTTTTCTGATTAAACCCAGGAAAACTATAATTGCCTTATGACATGCTTTAAAATTCAAGGCAACACCATTTCACAAATTTTTCCAGCCTATATAACTCCATTTGGGATTTTCTCCCTTGGTCTACTGGGCACAAAGGTCAAAATGGTTGGTTGGTTGGTTGAAAGTTGGTTTCTTTAAACAGCTGACTAGTCTGCTTAAGCCACATTTCCATCTTAGGTAAATATAATTTTTGAATTCTCCCTGGTAATTACTTTGAAATTTGGGAAAACATGTTTCTTTCCTTTAGGCCAGTACACTCCCTCAGGGGAATAAGGCAAGCTCTTGTGGAGAATACAGGTTAAAGGGTTAGTGGATGTTTTATTTTCTGTGCTCAGGAACAATAATTCCCCAAAACAAAAGGAAGCAATATGGTAGGTTTTCGGTCAAGATCATATGAAATTATTTCCATAGGTCATACAGAGATCCAGAGTATGACTGGTATGTAGCTACATGCCTTTAATCAGTTTTATGTGAAGTATATTAGTTTTTTTGTAATCTCTATACAATGTATGGCACATAACTCATAAAATGACTGTTGAATGAATTTCTAGTTTTCAAAAGCAAATACTTTGATCATCAAAGTGTATTTATTTATGCTTTCTTTCATTCTAGTAAGGACTTGAAGTAGCTCACTAGGTCAAGACATAGAATAAAATAATGGTAAAATATAAATATGAATAAATAAGTAAAAAGTCAAAGCACTACACTACACCATTAAATGCAATGGTCAGCTGTCAGTCCTATCCTAATGGACCTCTCAGCAGCTTTTTCCCATTCATCATTTCTTCTTTCTTGGAACATTTTCTTCACTTGGCTTTCAGGACTCTATTTTACCTCACTAGCCACTGTTGCCCTAGCCACTACTACTCAGGCAACATTGATGGTTTCTCTTCTTCCCAAACTAAAACTAATGAAGGGTCTCAAGGCTCAGCCCTGGGCCTCCTCTCTTCTCTAACTGCACTCCTTCCCAGGTGACCTCATCTAAACCTGTTGCTCTAAATACCATGTGTATGCTGATCACTCGCAGATGTAGATTTGCAGCCCAGACTGAACTCCAGACTTGTATAACCAACTTCTTAGTCAATATTGTCACTTGGATCTCTAATAGTCTTTTGAAATATAATCTCCAAAGTTAAACTTTTAATTTCTGTCCTCTGTTCCTCCAGCCGAAACCTGCTACTCTTCCAATCTTTCCTATCTTAGTAAATAACACCACCATTCACTCAGTTGCTCAGGTCTAAACCCTTAAAAGTTTTCCTTGATTTATTCCTCTCTCACCCCATACTTCTCAGCACTTCCTGCTAACTTTACCCTTAAACTATATCCTGAATCTGATCACTTCTCACCGTCTTCACTATTAGTACCCTGGTCTCAATCACTCTCAGCTCTTGCTTATATTTAGGCAGTATTTGTTTCTACTCTTGTTTCCTATGATTTGTTTTCTTCACAGTACCTAGAGTAGCCACAGAAGCTAGAACTTCAGTTATATCATGTCACTTCTTGCTTTAAAATATCCAAAGATTTATTGTCACATATAAAGTGACACCCCAGGTCCTTGTCATGGCCTACAAGTCCCTGGATACCTACTTCTCTGACCTCACTTCTTTTCACTCTTCCCCACTGCTCACTCACTCAGGTGTACCTCCTTTCTTTGTTGTTCCTGGAACATGCAAGCAAGATCCTCCTTCAGGGTCTTTATATTTGTTCTTCTCTATGTTTGAAAAACTCTACCCCGAGGGACCCTTGGCTAGCTCCCTTAACTCATTTAGGTCTCTGCTGAAATACTGCCTTCTCAGAGAGGACTTGCCAGACTATTCTATCTAGAATACTCCTGTCCATCTCTTTCACCCTACCTTAATTCATATCCCTTCATAGCACTTGTCACTGACATTATACTATATATTTGCTTATTGTTTGCTCTCTTCCAGAAATAAGTTCAATGAAGACAGGGATTATGTCTGTTATGTTCACTGCTATGACTCAATTGCCTACAATAGTACCTAGAACATATTATGTACTCCAAAATATTTTTTTGAAGAAATAAGTTAGGATACTGCAAGCTGTTTACTAGTTTTTAGTAGCAGAAAAGGTATGATTATAAATAAATACATACATAAATACATAAATAAATACATAAACAAATAAAATATTGTCCCTATCATTTTCATGGTGATTAATTTTTAGTAATTTATGACAAACTTCTGCCATTTAATTTTTCTTGTGTTCATTACTTATTCCTTCATCTAGATTTTAAGACAAAACCAAGTTTAATACTTTTTTGTGCTTACATTTCTCAGTGCCTTGAGTACAGGAGACCCACTACTTCTACTGTATTTCCTGAATTCTACCATGTCATTGATTTTGAAATGCTCCATATTGATTAAATATTACCTTTTTTTTTTGGAGTGGGAACAAATGGGGATAAAACACTGTGTTAATATACACATAAATTTTAGGTTACATCCAGATTGCAGAAATTTTAAAGTGAATGTACTTTATGGCACATAAATATGGTAATGATTAATTAATGGTTGATTAATTAATTGTATACATTTTATTTTGTTATCCAATAAAGTGAATGACTGCTGGTCATTAAGGATCTTTATTAAATTTTTATGTTCTTAAGGTGTTTGCATTCTCATGGGAATAAAAATGTGTTTGTCTATTTACATGTGTAGATACTCAAGCGGGGATATGACAGCAGCACTGCATCCAATTCATTAGAGGCAGTATTATATATATATTTCCCCAAATTTAGCAGTTTGTCAAAAGCTTTCATAGGAGAGAGGGGTGGGAAATATGCAGTTTGCCTTGACACTTACAGAGTCACTGACTATACTTCAAACCACTGAATTATTTGTATTTGAACTTTCACAGTTAACATAAAGAGAACAAGATTTCAAGGCTTTGCACTCATCATATTGTTGGTGCTACCTTAACTATGCAAGTATATTAGGCTGGTGACAACAAAAAGGATCAAAATTGGAACTGATAAATAGAAAATTTTTGAGCAGATGATGTCTGATCTGCATTCTGATTACCACCTGTTGTATGAGATAGTGGAATACAAGACCTAAGATCTCTAAAGAGAATATATGACTAAGATTTAGATAACCAACATCTGGATGTTCTACATAAATAGAGCTGAATGAATATTTTCTTAGTAGCTTCAATCTTGATGAATACAGTAAGTAGTTTGAGTATTAAGTTTCAGGTGACTCATTACAGCTCTATTGACAACCTGAAAAATATATACACAATTTCCCATATTTCATATCCATGATATAAAACATAAAGCAACTTTTTATGCCATAAGCACTGTGAATGTTCACTCATTAGCAGCTTTATTTGATTTTTTAAACTAAAATAATAAAATAACAGTTGCCAACACTCAAAGGATATTATTAGCATACTCTATACTGAAAAGCATTGCTTCTAGTTTAGAAACAAGCTTTTGTATTACAATAATATTTAAAAGATTGTGGTACTGACACAGAAATTGACAAATAGACCAAGGGTACTGATTTGGGAGTACCATAACATACCCTCATAGTAAATTAAAAAAATTGGCATATTGGTTCAAATCAGTGCAGAAATTAATTTATAAATTTGGTTGATTTAACCTTATCAAAATTAAATATTTTTTGCAATGCAAAACACCATAAAACAAAGTTAATAGGCATGTGAATAAACTGGGAAATATGTTATTCAAATATTTAGTAAACAAAAACATAATCTGTAGAATATATAAGGAATAAATCAGCAAGAACGGGACAAGAATTCCAATAAAAATGCACAAACAATACGAACAAGAAGTTCCCAAGAGGATAAACCAAAACGGCTAATAAAGAAGAGGACTTGCATAACTTCACAAATAAATGCAACTTAAAACAATGAGAGAGCACTCTATAGTCATCATATAACAGCAATAAGAAATTCAGGTACTGTCAAGTGTTGGTGAAAATGTGGAGGATAGGAATCTTCATGCACTGATGGTGGACGTATAAACTAACATAGTTATTTTGGGGAGCAATCTGTAAGCGTTTAGGGAAATTAAGTTTGCACATAACATTCCTGTGTATATCTTCAAGAGAAACTCATATAAAGGTACGTAGAGAGATGAATCAGTGAGGATGTTCATCAAGCACTGTTTATAATAACAAAGTTAACAACAACTAAATTATTAAATCACAATTAATTGTTAAAATAATTTTTGCTGCTCATTTCTCACAAACAATCCTGAGTAATATCCTCATGACCTTGACTCTCTTCTTCCTATATACTGCTTTCATGAGCATCCTCTCATCTATCTATCCATGTCTTGGATGAAAATCTTCAATAGAAATTAGGCTGACACATAACGCTAGTATGTCCTGCAAGATTGTTACATTTCAAATTGAAAAAGGCACTCAGTCATAGGCACATAAATATGCTTATGCAATGTTCTAGGAGTGCTTCACAACAGCATAACTCTGTACTAATACATAACTACCACTCCTGCTAAATCAAGAGACATGGCAGACACCCTTGTTGTAAAGGACTCTTTTTTGCTTACTTGTTTTTGTATGTGTTTGGCATGTTGATAACTCAAATTATCATTGAAAAGGGGCAAAATCAGCTGCAGAGAGGCTGTCACAACTGGGCTGCTGAACAAACTATCCCCAAAGTCAATATTTTAAAACAAAATGTATTCCCATGGATGCAAGGCATCCTAGGTGGCTTTTGCTTCAGGATGTAATGGTTAAGACAGCTCTGCTGATCTCAGCTGAGCTCTCCATATGTGTGGGTCAGCTGGGAATTAGATGATCTAGGCTGGGATTGGCTGAGTTCACCAAGGTAGCTCTTCTTTAAGCTGCAGATCACCAGGTCCATTGTGCAACTCTGACACAAGTGTCCCTCATCTTCCTTGGATCAGTAGGTTAAGTGGGCATAGTATCTTCATGGTGTTGAAGAAATAAGTGAGTATATACTGATTGAATCATGCAAACACATTCCAAACTCTTGCTTGTGTCATACATTCTAACATCAAAGCAAGTCACAAGGCCAAACCTAAAGTCAAGGGACAGGAAAACACATTGCAGCCACAATAAAATGATGGCCAAGATGTAGAGGTAGGGGCCAGGTGAAGAACTGGACCCAACAATTCAATCTACCATGACATTTCATATCTGGCAAGTCATAAGGTGATTTTAAAACAAAGGATAATACATAATAGCTACCAGTTCTGAACTAACATATATTGAATACATTACACAAATGCTTTAATTCAACTCATGCAAGTATCCTACAAGGTAGACAATATCATATTCATTGCATGCTGGGATTTGAATCCAGGTCTGTCTGACACCAAAACCTATGCATGTTTTTCACTCTACCATGCTGCCTTTAAATACACAAAACTGTAATAGAAGCAAAAACACGAATCCAATTGCTTGGAAGTGTTATGAGGTGCAGGGAGTACCTGTATTGTAGGATACTTATTGGATGATTTATCTGGGCTGAATGAATAGAATAGAGAGTTGGCTCCCAAACCTTCCTATGCATCAAAATCACCTGGAGTGATATTTTTCTTTTTCATTCCTTCTTTTTTGTTTTTTTGCAGTATGAGGGCCTCTCACTGTTGTGGCCTCTCCTGCTGCGGAGCACAGGCTCCAGACACACAGGCCCAGCGGCCATGGCTCACAGACTCAGCCGTTCCATGGCATGTGGGACCTTCCCAGACCGGGGCACGAACCCATGTCCCCTGCATCGGCAGGCGGACTTTCAACCACTGTGCCACCAGGGAAGCCCGAGATTGCTAATTTTATCTTTAATTTAAAAATAGAGAAACAGAGGTTCATAAAGGTTGTATAACAAAACCACACAACTAGTAAAAGCTGGGATTTGAAATCAGGTTTCTTTGTCTCTAAAGCTTGTTCACTTTAACCAGTGGTCAAGGTCACTTAAAGGAAAGAAAGAAGGACACAAACATTCAGAAGATGTGAGAGAAATAAACAGCATTAGTCAAGTAGCTGTTTCACTCAAGTATAATGGGGAATTTTTTTCTTATATCTGTGTGACTCATGCAAACGTTAACTTTGTACTGGTATACTTCATAGTTATATTGAAATATAAATATTAGCTTTGCCTCATATCAAGACTATCTCATATGCTTAAATGGTTTCTTGAAGAATCATTTCTGAAAATAGCACTTCAGTCTCTCTTATGACCTTACCTTCAGTGATTTATTCATGCAAGCATTCAGTTACTCATTTATTTATGCATTCCAAAAAAGCTATGATTAAAAAAAATCTATGATCACTTATTATGAACCAGGCATTGAAATGCGAAATTCTTCTTAACAATACATCAGATGGTAAAATAAAGAAAGTATTGATACCCTCTAAACTTTTCCAAACTTAGCAGGGCACACATACTGAAAAAAAGAGTTTGAAATGTGCTCCCTCAAAATACTATGACAGGCAAGAATAAAAGATGGTATGACACAGTGGAAACTGTAATATGATACCTAGTACTGAAATAATATTATAAAATATTCATATGTACAGAATAGGATCATCAAAGTCAGGAAAGGGAAGACAGAAGAAGAAAAATAGTTTGACTTACAGAGGTATTTTAAAATCATTATTCCTAAAACGTTTGTATTTATCTTATTTATACATACTTCTTCAAAGTTTGCCACAAATGCCTGCTTTCTTTGTTTTTCTCATCTTATAATAAAGTACTATCTTAAGATAGTTAATGGATTTATAGTTTTCGTTTTTAAGAAGCATAATGAAAATATGTCCTGAACTGCCCTTTTAATGCAGTCTTCTTCATTATGTGTGATAGACTTGAAGGATAATTCTATAATTTCTTTAGTAAAGAAAAGTAAGTTTAAACCAAATGGTGAATAATAGTCCCGTGGCTCAAATCTTAAATAAAGTCACTCCAGTGTGTGTGTGTGTGTGTGTGTGTGTGTGTGTGTGTATTCTTGAAATTTAATGTTTATTAATATAATGTCTTTCTCTGGCCAACACTGAATATATAAATGTGAGCTTACTTTAGCTCAATAACATCTAATTTAAAGAATCAAACAAAACAACTTTAAAAGATAGCCATCAAAAATAAAATATGTGTTCTAAATCATGTCTTCTGTTATCCTCTTCTGGAGTTGCTCATGCTTTTTGGATTCTTTTTCTACGGCCATGCCAGCCTGTTCTACTGGTATGATCTAGAGTAGTTCTGTGCCCCATTTGAGTATAGAAAAATAAAGAGCTTCCATCAAAGGCCAGTCCAAAATAATGCTATTCATTGAGAAATGTTCTTTTGTTGCTTTGAATTTGTTTTTTCTGAATACCAGTGTAACACTCCACCATAGAAAACTGGTGCTTTTGTCTTCAGAAAATGCCCACATACCTAGCCATGCAGCTGAGAGGGTTTTGGTGCCCAGGCCAGGTGTTGGGTCCTAGCCTTGGAAGTGGGAGAGCCAAGTTAAGGACATTGGACCACCAGAAACCTCCCAGACCAACATATTATCATTTGGTGAGAGCTTTCCCAGAGATCTTCACCTCAACACTAAGACCTAGCTCCACACAAAGGCCAGCAACATCCAGTGCTGGACACCCCATGCCAAAAAACTAGCAAGACAGGAACACAACCCCACCCATTATCAGAGAGGCTGTCTAAAGGAATACTAAGTTCACAGGCACTCCAAATCACACAAATGGATGAGGCTCTGTTTACCAAAAGGACAAGATACAGCACCACCCACCAGAACACAGGCATCAGTACCCTACACCAGGAAGCCTACACAAGCCACTGGACAAAACTCACCCACTGGGGACAGACACCAAAAAAAAACCAAAAACAAACAAACAAACAAAAAACCGGGAAATAAGAACCACAGCCTGTGAAAAGGAGACCTCAAACAAAGTAAGTTAAACAACATGCGAAAACAGAGAAATATGCAGGAGTTGAAGGAGAAAGAAAAAAACCCACCAGAACTAACAAATGAAGAGGAAATAGGCAGTCTACCTGAAAAAGACTTCAGAATAATGATAGTAAAGATGATCCAAAATCTCGGAAATACAATGGAGAAAATACAAGAAACATTCAACAAGGCCCTAGAAGAACCAAAGAACTAACAAACAAGGATGAACAGCACAATAAAGGAAACTAAAAATTCTCTAGAAGGAATCAAAAGCACAATAACTGAGGCAGAAGAACGGACAAGTGACCTGGAAGATAAAATAGTGGAAATAACTGCAGCAGAACAGAATAAAGAAAAAAGAATGAAAAGAATTGAGGACAGACTCAGAGACCTCTGGGACATTAAATGCACCAACATTTGAATTATAGGGGTCCCAGAAGAAGAAGAGAAAAAAGAAAGTGTCTGAGAAAATATTTCAAATAATTATAGTTGAAAACTTCCCTAACAGGGGAAAGGAAATATTCAATCAAGTCCAGGAAGCAAAGAGAGTCCCATACAGGATAAATCCAAGGAGAAACATGCCAAGACACATAATCAAACTATCAAAAATTAAATTCAAAGAAAAAAATATTAAAAACTGCAAGAGAAAAACAACAAATATCATACAAGGGAAACCCCATAAGGATAACAGCTGATCTTTCATCAGAAACTCTGCAAGCCAGAAGGGAGCAGCACAGCATATTTAAAGGGATGAAAGGGAAAAACCTACAGCCAAGATTCCTTTACCCAGCAAGGATCTCATTCAGATTCGATGGAGAAATTAAAAGCTTTACAGACAAGCAAAAGTTAAGAGAATTCAGCACCACCAAAAAAGCTTTACAACAAATGCTAAAGGAATTTCTCTAGGCAGGAAACAGAAGAGAAGAAAAACAACTACAATCACAAACCCAAAACAATTAAGAAAATGGTAATAGGAACATACATATCAATAATTACCTTAAGTGTAAATGGATTAAATGCTCCAACCAAAAGACACAGACTGGCTCAGTGGATACAAAAACAAGACCCATACATATGCTGTCTACAAGAGACCTACTTCAGAACTAGGGGCACATACAGACTGAATGTGAGGGGATACAAAAAGATATTCTATGCAAATGGAAATCAAAAGAAACCTGGAGTAGCAATACTCATATCAGGTAAAATAGACTTTAAAATAAAAAAAAAAAAACGTTAAAAGAGACAAAGAAGGACACTAAATAATGATCAAGGGATCAATCCAAGAAGAACTTATAACAATTGTAAATGTTTATGCACCCAACATAGGAGTACCTCACTACATAAGGCAAATGCTAACAGCCATAAAAGGGGAAATCGACAGTAACACAATAATAGTAGGGGAATTTAACACCCCATTTTCACCAATGAGCAGATCATCAAAAATGAAAATACATAAGGAAACACAAGCTTTAAAAGACACCTTAGACCAGATAGACTTAATTGATATTTATAGGACACTCCATCCAAAAACAACAGGGTACACTTTCTTCTCAAGTGCTCATGGAAAATTCTCCAGGATACACCACATATTGGGTCACAAATCAAGCCTTGGTAAATTTAAGAAAATTGAAATTGGATCAAGGTGCTTTTCTTACCACAATGGTATGAGATGAGATATCAGTTACAGGAAAAAAAAAACTATAAAAAATACAGACACATGGAGGATAAACAATACGCTACTAAATATCAAAGAGATCACTGAAGAAACCAAAGGGGAAAATAAAAAATACCTAGAAACAAATGACAATGAAAACACAATGACCCAAAACCTATGGGATTCAGCAAAAAGAGTTCTAAGAGGGACGTTTATAGCAATACAATCATACCTCAAGAAACGAGAAAAATCTCAAGGAAACAACCTAACCTTACACCTAAAGCAATTAGAGAAAGAAGAACAAAAAATACCCCAAATTTAGCAGAAGGAAAGAAATCATAAAGATCAGAAATAAATGAAAAATAAATGAATGAAACAATAGCAAAGATCGATAAAACTAAAGGCTTTTTCTTTGAGAAGATAAAATTAATAAATCATTAGCCAGACTCATCAAGGAACAAAGGGAGAAGACTGAAATAAACAGAATTAAAATTGAAAAAGGAAAAGTAAAAACTAACACTGCAGAAATACAAAGGATCATGAGAGACTACTACAAGCAACTATACGCCAATAACATGGACAACCTGGATGAAATGGACAAATTCATAGAAAAGTACAAACTTCCAAGACTGAACTAGGAAGAAATAGAAAGTGTGAACAGACGAATCACAAGCACTGAAATTGAAACTGTGGTTAAGAATCTTCCAACATATTTATATATACATGCAAAACTTGGAGATATTGCATGTTTTAGATCCAGACCCAAATAAAGCAAATATCACAATAAAGTTGAGTCACACGAAGTTTTTCTTCCCTAGTATATATAAAGTTAGATTTATACTTTACTTTTTTCTATTAAATGTGAAATAATAGCATTATGACTAAGAAACAACATGTGTACCTTAATTTTAAAAGAATGCTGTTGGGAAAAGGGTGCCAATAGACTTGATCAATCCAGGATTGCCACAGAACTCCCAATTTGTAAAAAAAATGCAATATATGTGAAGCACAATAGAAAGAAGTATTCCTATTAAAATAAAAACAGAAAAACCAACAACAAACAAAGGCCCAGAACCAGATGGCTTCACAGGCGAATTTTGTCAAACATTCAGAGAATAGCTAACACCTATCCTTCTCAAAATCTTCCAAAATATAACAGAGGGAGGAACACTCCCAAACTCATTCTATGAGGCCACCATCACCCTGATACCAAAACCATACAAATATGTCACAAAAAAGGAGAACTACAGGCCAATATAACTGACGAACATAGATGAAAAGTCCTCAACAAAATACTAGCAAACAGAATGCAACAGCACATTAAAAGGATCATACAACATGATCAAGTGGGGTTTATCCCAGGAACGCAAGGATTCTTCAATATAAGCAAATCAATCAATGTTATATACCATATTAACATATTGAAGGATAAAAACCACATAGTAATCTCAATAGATGCAGATAAAGCTTTTGACAAAACTCAACACCTATTTATGATAAAAACTCTCCAGAAAGTAGGCATAGAGGGAACCTACATCAAAAGAATAAAGACCATATATGACAACCCCACAGCCAACATTGTTCTCAATGGTGAAAAACTGAAACCCTTTCCTCTAAGATCAGGAGCAAGACAAGGTAGCTCACTCTCACCACTATTATTCAACATAGTTTCAGAACTTTTAGCCACAGCAATCAGAGAAAGTAAAGAAATAGAAGGAATCCGAACTGGAAAATAAATAAAACTGTCACTGTTTGCAGATGACAAGTTACTATACATAGAGAATCCTAAAGATGTTACAAGGAAACTACTAGAGATAATCAATGAACTTGGTAAAGTAGCAGGATATAAAATTAATGCACAGAAATCTCTTGCATTCCTACCCACTGATGATGAAAAATCTGAAAGAGAAATTAAAGAACAAATCCCATTTACAACTGCAACAAAAAGAATAAAATACCTAGGAATAAACCTACCTAAGAAGACAAAAGACATGTATGCAGAAAACTATAAGACACTCATGAAAGAAATCAATGATGATACAAACATATAGAGAGATATACCATGTTCTTGGATTGGAAGAATCAACATTATGAAAATGACTATACTACCTAAAGCAATCTACAGATTCAATGCAATCCCTATCAAACTACCAATGGCATTTTTCACAGAACTAGAACATAAAGCTTCACAATTTGTATGGAAACACAAAAGACCCCGAATAGTGAAAGCAATCTTGATGAAAAAATAATGGAGCTGGAGGAATCAGGCTCCCTGACTTCAGACTATGCTACAAGCCTACAGTAATCATGACAGTATGGTACTGGGACAAAAATAGAAATATAGATCAATGGAACAGGATAGAATGCCCAGAGATTAACCCACAAACATATGGTCACCTTATCTTTGATAAAGGAGGAAACAAATAATGGAGAAAAGAGAGCTGCTTCAATAAGTGGTGCTGGGATAACTGGACAGCTACTTGTAAAAGAATGAAGTTAGAACACTTCCTAACACTATACACAAAAATAAACTTAAAATGGATTAAAGACCTAAATGTAAGGCCAGACACTATAAACTCTTGAAGGAAAATATAGGCAGAACACTGTATGATGTAAATCACAGCAAGATCCTTTTGGACCCATCTCCTAAAAATAAGAACAAAAAAAACCAAATGGGACCTGATGAAACTGAAAAGCTATTGCATAGCAAAGGAAACCATAAGAAAGACAAAAAGACAACGCTCAGAATGGGAGAAAATATTTGTAAATGAAGCAACTGACAAAGGATTAATCTCCAAAATGTTCAAACAGCTCATGCAGCTCAATATCAAAAAAGCAAACAACCCAATTCAAAAATGGGCAGAAGATCTAAGAAGACATTTCTCCAAAGAAGATATACAGATTGCCAATAAACAAATGAAAGGGTGATCAACATCACTCATCATTAGAGAAATGCAAATCAAAACTACAATGAGGTATCACCTCACACCTGTCAGAATGGCCATCATCAAAAAATCTACAAACAATAAATGTGGAGAGCGTGTGGTGAAAGGGAACCCTCTTGCAGTGTTGGTGAGAATGTAAATTGATACAACCACTATGGAGAACAGTATGGAGGTTTCTTAAAAAGCTAAAAATAGAACTACCATATGACCCAGCAATCCCACTACTGGACATATACCCTGAGAAAACCAGAATTCAAAAAGAGACATGTACCAAAATATTCATTCCAGCTCAATTTACAATAGCCAGGACATGGAAGCAACCCAAGTGTCCATCAACAGATGAATGGATAAAGATGTGGCACATATATACAATGGAATATTACTCAGTCATAAAAAGAAATGAAGTTGAGTTATTTGTAGTGAGGTGGATGGACCTAGAGTCTGTCATACAGAGTGAAGCAAGTCAGAAAATGTAAAACAAATACTGTATCCTAACAGATATATATGGAATCTAAAAAAAAATGGTTCAAAAAACTTAGGGGCAGGACAGGAATAAAGATGCAGATGTCGAGAATGGATTTGAGGACATGGGGAGGGGGATTGGTAAGCTGGGACAAAGTGAGAGTGTGGCATTGACATATATACACTACCAAATGTAAAATAGATAGCTAGAAGGAAACAGCCGCATAGCACAGGGAGATCAGCTCGGTGCTTTGTGACCACCTAGAGGGGAGGGTTAGGGAGGGTGGGAGGGAGACCCAAGAGGAGTGGATATGGGGATATATGTATACATATAACTGGTTACATTTTTTTTTTTTGCAGTATGCGGGCCTCTCTCTGTTGTGGCCTCTCCTGTTGTGGAGCACAGGCTCTGGACACGCAGACTCAGTGGCCATGGCTCACAGGCCCAGCTGCTCTGCAGCATGTGAGATCTTCCTGGACCAGGGCATGAACCATGTCCCCTGCATCGGCAGGTGGACTTTCAACCACTGTGCCACCAGGGAAGCCTCAAACTGGTTACTTTCTATACAGCAGAAACTAACACAACATTGTAAAGCAATTATACTCTTATAAAGATGTTAAAGTAAATTAATTAATTACTTAATTAAAATTAACGTATATTTACACAGTAACATTGCAGTTTTTAAGTAAATAACACCAGTTTTTTGAAGGGTAACATAAAAACAGAGCATAAACAGTGATGAATCTAAACTTTTCCAGTGTCTCAGAACCCAAGAATTAAGGTTGGCAATTAACTATCTAATAGTAATTAAAAGTTAAAACCACTACACAGGTGCCTCTATATTTACTACACTAATTTATTATCTTTTCCCTAGAGCATCCATTTTTATTCATGTAATTTCCAGCTTTCGCCTCATTACTGAGGAGGACAGAAAAGCATCTTTAGTTGTCTACCCAAACTCTGTGTATATTCTTTTTTTGTGTTTATGCTAAGGATTCTGTTTCCATTCTGAGGCCTCTGTTCCATATTCTTTTTTCATGACCCATGAAGCAGATGCATGCCTCTGATGATGTTGTGTCATTTCTCATGCAGGGTGTCTCTTAAATAGGTGCACTGTAGAATCTGAGTTAGCTCTCTAAGTATCATTCTAATATTACCTGAATATCTTTCCAAATTCCTCCCACACTTTCAGGTTCTCTTTCAAGTTCTTACAGCTGACACTTCAGCTAGGCAGAAACAATGGTTTGATTTGTCTCAATTAACAAGCTCTATTTTATATATCATCAAAATGACACATTCTACCTGGCCATGATTCCACTTCTTTCACTACGATAGCTTCAATGATAATCAAGTTATTCTTGAGTCAACTTTAGTTCTTTTAGAGATTTATCTAGTGTAATATTGATTGCTGTAATGTAACTTAGGTACCTTTTTAAATTTTTGATACTTTCTTTCTGGCCATATAGGCACAATATGTAACACATTTAATGTTTTCTACTTTATATTGATTTCATTTGAAACCTAGTTTGGGATTGATATGTGGCTCATTGTAACAAAACTGTGCAGATATATCTTGTTCAGAATCAATGGCACATTAGTTTATGCCTGATGATACTAGATCCATTATTTTTACTTAAATATAGACCTAAGATATGCAGGACCATGAGGAAATGCATACTAAATAATGCCAAATAAAACAAACAAAAAAACCCCAGACTTGTGTAGCCTTCCAAATGTCAAGTAAGTGCAGAAGTGTACATTAAAACTGATAAAAAGTTGATAAAAAATTGATAAAACTTGATAAAATGTCCTGTATTTTTGCCATTGTGCTTTTTTTTAACAGATCTAATATAAAACTTTATTAAATTTACACACTTCTTCTAGGTTATCCAATTTATTGATGTATAATTGTTCATAGCAGTCCCTTATGATCTTTTGTGGTATCAGTTATGTCTCTTCTTTCATTTATTATTTCAATTATTTAAGTCTTCTCTCTTTTTTTCTTTGTCTAGCTAAGAGTTTGTCAATTTCATTCATCTTTTTAAAAAACTCTTAGTTTTCTTGATCTCTTCTATTGCATTTCTAGTAATTTATTTTATTTATTTCTTTTCTAATTTTTATTATTTTCTTCCTTCTGCTAAGGTTGAGCTTAGTTTGCTCTTCTTTTTCTAGTCCTGTGAGGTGTAAAGATAGGTTGTTTATTTGAGGTCTTTTGTTCTTCATGTTCAATGCTATAATCTTCCCTCTTAGAACTGCTTTGGTGCATCCTGTAAATTTTCTTGTATTGTTTTCCCATTTTTCTTTGTCTTAAGATTTTTTATTTCCTTTTTTGATTTCCTCTTTGACCCATTGGTTGTTCAGGAGTGTGCTGTTTAATTTCCAGCACATTTTCAGCATATTTCTGAACTTCCCAATTTTCCTCCTGTTATTGACAGCCCACAGCATACAGGTATCAGCAGTCAGATCAGCTCTGCTGGATTTGGAGAAGGCACACAAACTTGAACACTTCAGGCACTATCCTGAAGAGAATAACACCCTAGGTTAAAATAAACAGGAGTCTATCAGCACCCCGCCTCGCTTTGCAGGATTGAGAAAAGGCACACAATCTTGCCAATTACAAAAACATGGATGAACCTGGAGGACATTAAGTTAAGTGAAATAAGTCAGGTGCAGAATGACAGACATTGTATGGTTTCACTTATATGTGGAATCTAAATTAGTCAAACTCATAGAAGCAGAGGGTAGAATCGTAGTTGTCAAGTGCTGAGGGAAGGGGGAAATAAGGAGCTGATGGTCAGAGGGTACAAAGTTTCAGTTATGCAAGACAAATAAGTTCTGGAGATCAACCATACAGCTTAGAGCCTATAGCTAATGACACCATATGGTATACTTAAATTTTAAGAGGGTATACCTTATTATAATATTCTTAACACACACAGACAAGTATAAACACACACAAATAATAATAAAGACGGTGGGAGAAAACTTTGGGAGGTGATGTATACATCTGTAGTCCTAATGATGGTGATGGTTTCATGGGTATATAAATATGCCCAAACTCATCAAATTTATATATAATAAATATGTACAGATTTTTACATATCAATCCTACCTCAAAAAAGTGGTTTGAAAATAAAGCTGGCAAAAAAATTCACTAAAATAAATCTGAGAATATTTTATTAACAAGTTTTTAATAAAAATAATAATGCTCATGCAGAAAATGCAAATGATACACAGAGTATAAAGTAAAAAAAAAAAGTTATACTCTTCTCTTTCCCCCTTCCCTGGAGAAATCTACTGTAAACAATTTGTGTGTATCATGCTAGATAGTATGCATATATTTAAAGTGTAGATATACATATATACATAACATGAAAATACACAAGATAGATAGACTGGCTTGGTATACGTATAAAATACAAAGAGGATGGTCCTATCCAGATTATTATATTAACTGATTTTTTCACATACTATATTGTGGACACATTTTTGCAGCAATGTACATAGATCATTCTAATTATTTTCAAAGGCTATTAGTATTAATTTTTATGGATATACTATCATTTACATAATCCATGACCCATTCTCAGACAAATTCTTTACAGCTTTCATTATTACAAATAATGGAACAATACTTCAACATGCATATTGATTTACAGTTGTGAGTTTATCTCACAATGACAAACCAAAGCAACTTTCTAATGGTGGGATTGATAGAAAAATTTTGAACATAAATTGACATATATTGGCAAATTACCATCTCAGGTTGAACCAATATGTAATTCTACAAACAATAAATTAATGCCCGTTTATATAAATCTTCACCAAAATTATGCACTAAGTTTTTTATTTTATAATTTAGAAATTAAAATGGTATCATCATTAGTTTTAATCTGATTTTATTTATTAATGACTGAGGTTGAGTAAAATTTCAAATATTTATTTTCTGTAACTCTTTTTTTTTTTTTTTTTTTTTTTTGCGGTATGTGGACCTCTCACCGTCGTGGCCTCTCCCGTTGCAGAGCACAGGCTCCAGACGTGCAGGCTCAATGCCATGGCTCACGGGCCCAGCCGCTCCGCGGAATGTGGGATCTTCCCGCACCGGGGCATGAACTGGTGTCCCCTGAATCGGCAGGCGGACTCCCAACCACTGCGCCACCAGGGAAGCCCTTCTGTAACTCTTTGAACATATACTTTACCCCATTTTTTTCTATTGTATCATTCATACTGTTATTTTTCAATTTATAAGAACTCTTTGCTCATCTAGGAAATTTTATTATAATCCACAAATATTTTTCATTTTGTCATGTGACACCTTAATGGTAATTTTCAATAAAATCATGTTTTCAGTATTTAGTAGTCAATTTTATAGTATTTTATTTATGGCCTCTGAACCTTAGGATATCATTCCTCATGCCAAATTAAAAAAGAAAATACCTGTTTATTTCTAGTACTCTTTGTCTGTTTGTTTTCTTTTAACAGCTTCATTGAGGTATCAATTACCTATTCTAAAGTACAGATTTAAAAATGCACACTTTTAAAAGTTTTAATATATATATACACCTGTGAAACCATCCCCACAATCAAGAGAGTGAAAATATCCGTCACCCATAAAAGTTCCCAGGTGTCCCTTGGTAATCCATCCTTCCTGCCCCTCCACCTCCCATTCCCAGGAACCCAACTACATATTTTCTGTCACTCTATATTAGTTTAAATTTTCTAGAATTTTGTATCAACAAAAACATTCAATGTGAACTCTTTTTTTTATTTTTTGGTCTAGATGCTTTCAGTCTGCACAGTTATTTTAAGATTCATCCATGTTGTGTGTAGCAATAGTTCATTCCTTTGTATTGCTGAGTTGTGTTCCATTGTACAGATGTAAAACAATTGATTTATCCATTTACCTGTTAATGGGTTGTTTGGATATTTCCCAGTTTTTTGTTATTACAGATAAAGCTGTACAAGTGTATAAGTCTTTTTATGAACATATGCTGTTATTTCTTTTGGGTAAATACCTAAATGTGGAATGACAGATTCATAATGAAGCTACCTGTTTAACATTCAAGAAACTGAAAAAAAATGTTTTCCAAAGTAGTTGCAACAAGACAGATCACGATGGCAGAGTAAGAGGATGTGGAGCTCGCTTGCCCACCAGTGAACACTTCAAAAATACATCTACATATGCAACAATTCTCACTGAAATCTAACTGGAAACTGGCAAAGGTACTCCTGTACAACTAAGGCTGTAAGAAAGTTACACACATAATTGGGTAGGAACAAAAGAAAAGCAATTGAGTAGGGAACTATGCCCCTGGGAGGGGACTCAGAGGAAAAAGGAAATTACACAAGAGGACACCCACCCTGGGGAGTGAGTGGGTTGAGCCACAAACTGGACATCCTAGTCCTGGGGTCCTATGTGTAGGAGACAATTCCCTGTGGCTGGTTGGAGGACTGCTGAAACAGATAGAAAGGCTAGAGAAACCTAGACTCTGCTCATGAGAATCACATGCTCTTGCTGGCTTGCCTCTGAGGTGGGGCAGAAAGAGTTCTGCTCTAGTGGCTGCTGGGTTTCCTACGAACACCTCGATGCTCACCCCAGCCTGAGCTGAGTGAACACTCCAGCCCTGCTCGCTCCACACCATAGTGTGGTACTGGATCTGAGGTGGCAAGGACTGGGGAAAAGATTCAACCTTGGTATGCAGAGGTGACTCGGTCCTAGAGCAGAGGCTGGATTGTGTGGCAGAAGCCATTCTTGGCACTTATTCAGTGGTGTCCCAGAAGCAGCCCAGATTTCTGATGGCAGCCACTCTGCCACAGCTCATGCCCCCAATATATGCAGAGAAATCACATGGGCCCCACCTCCCCTGCCGAGCAGTGGCGACTGAGAACAGTGATCAGCAATGAGAGACAAAAGAGTCTTGTCCCTGAGGCAGGACAGAAGGAGGTCTGCTCTAGTGGCTATTGGGTTTCCCGAGAGAGACCACCTTGCTGTGTGCCACAGCACGAGTCAAACAAATGCTCCAGCTCAACTCAGTCTACTCCACAGTGCAGCACTGGATCTGGGACAGCCAGGAATAGGGAAAAGATTTGAACATGGACTGCATCTGAGCCGAGCCAGACACCTACAGAGGCAGCACTTTGGCCCTCTGTATGCACATGGGCTGCACTTGCTTCAGGACTACCCTCCTCTGGGGAAAAGGTCCTGGTGTGGGGAGACGAAAAACACTCTTAAAGGGAACAGAGCCAGCTTGAGCCCAACACTCAGGGCTTCTGCTCCAACAACTTGAGATCAGATCACAACCCCTTGATAGGGCAATGATGGCCACTGAACAAAAAGGAAGTCCCACCTTACACCCAGCGCCAACTATAGCCACTTAATCTCCAAACTCGCCCACCACCAAGGTGGTAGCTGTCACAATGTGAGAAAAGTTATGACTGGTGTCCACTTCAAAACCAGGCCTGCAACCAAAGGAATTGGGCACACACAGTCTGCATAAGAATACTCCCACATATAAGAACACCTTTCAAGACCAAAATAGGCAACTGTTTCACCTAAACACATAGAGGTAGAGAAAGTTAAGAAAAATTAAAAGGCAGAGGAAGTACTCTCAATTGAAAGAGCAAGAGAAACACACTAAAAAATAAATAATGAAAGAGAAATAAACAAACAATTTACCAGATAAAAAATCCAAAACGTTGGTAATAAAAATGTTAACTAAGTAAGGGGAAATAATTAATCTAACACAACATTTTAACAAAGAAACAGAAAATATAAAAAAGACCAATACAAAGTAAATAATTCAATACATAAAATAAAAAACACACTATAAGGAATGAATGACAGACTAAATGATACAAAAGAACACATAAGTGATCTGGAATATAGAATAATGGAAATCACCTAATCACAACAGAAAGAAAAACTAATTTTAAAAAATGAAAGAAAGTGAAGTCAGAAATAGAAAGACAAATATCATATGATATCACTTATGTGTGGAATCTTAAAAAACTGATACAAATGAATTTACTTACAAAACAGAAATAGACTCACAGACATAGAAAACAAACTTATGGCTACCAAAGGGGAAGTGGGGTAAGGGATAAAATAGGAGCTTGGGATTAACACATACACTCTATATAAACTATATAAACAATAATAACCTACTGTATAGCACAGGAAAATATATTCAATATCTTGTAATAACCTATAATGAAAAAGAATCTTAAAAAATATAAATATATATATATATATATATATATATATATATATATATATATATATATATATATATAACTGAACCACTTTGCTGTACACCTGAAAATACAACATTATAAATCAACTATAATTCAATAAAATAAAATATAAATGCAACTAGAGATTATTGTACTAAGAAAGTCAGAAAGAGAAAGACAAATACCATATGATATCACTTATATGTGGAATCTAAAATATGGCACACATGAACCTATCTATAAAAGAGAAACAGAATCATAGACATAGAGAACAGACTTGTGGTTGCCAAGGGGGAACGAGGGAGGGAGAGGGATGGACTGGGAGTTTGGGATTGGTAGACACAAACTATTACATTTAGAATGGATAAATTACAAGCTCCTAATGTATATAGCACAGGGAAATATATTCAGTATCCTGTGATAAACCATAATGGAAAAGAATATTAAAAAAAGAATGTATATATGTGTATAACTGAGTCACTTTGCTGTACAGCAGAGATAGGTACAGCATTGTAAATCAACTATACTTCAATTAAACAAAATAAAAAATAATTAAAACAAAATTTAAAAAAAGAAAAGAAATTTAAGAGATCTCTGAGATAACATTAAGCATTTCAACATTTGTATCATAAGGGTTTCAGAAGGCGAAGAGAATAATTAGGTGATCGAAAATATATTTGAAGAAATTATGGCTAAAATATTTCCAAACCTAAAGAAGGAAATAGGTATAAGAAGCACACAGAGTCCCAAACTAGGTGAACACAAACAGACCCATACCAAGATATATCATAATTAACATGGCAAAAGTTAAAAATAAAGAGAGAATTCTAAAGGCAGCAAGAGAAAAACAAAGTCATATACAAGAGAATTCTCATAAGGCTATCATATCACTTCTCTGCAGAAACTTTGCAGGACAAAAGGGAGAGGCATGATATACTCAAAGAACAAAGGCAAAACCCTGCAATTTACAATACCTTGTCCAAAAAGATTACCATTTAGAATAGAAGGAGAGATAAAGAACTTCTCAGACAAGCAAAAACTGTAAGAATCCATCAACACTAAATTTACCCTAAAATAAACGTTAAAGGGTCTTTAAATGAAAAAGAAATAATCATCTATAGGAAAGGGATAATACTACTAGGAATGGCAAATATATAGTAAGGATAAAAGATCACTTAAATAAGACAGTACATACATTAGAAGACAAAAAAAATGAAAATAACTATAACTACAATACACAATGAAGGGATAAGCATGAAGATTTAAAATGTGAGATCAAAACCACAAAATGTTGGGGAGGAGAGTAAAAAATGGAGATATTTTAGAGTGTGTTTGAACTTAAATGGCTACCAGCTTTTAAAAAGTAGATCTAATTATGGGTGAAAGTAATATGAACCCCATGGCAACTACAAATCAAAAACCTACTATACATACACAAAAAACAAAAAGGAAGGAAAAGAAGCACACTACTAGAAAAAGAAAATCACCAAACCACAATGGTAGAAACAAAAAGAAGAATTGGGGGGACCTTCAAGATGGCAGAGAAGTTAGACGTGAAGATCGCCTTCCTCCCAACAAATACATCAAAAATACATCTACATGTGGAACAACTCCTACAGAACACCTACTGAATGCTGGCAGAAGACCTCAAGACATCCAAAAAGGCAAGACAATCCCCACATAAATGGGTAGGGCAAAAGAAAAAAGAAAAAAACAGAGGCAAAAAATAGGGGTGAGACCCGCATCTCTGGGAGGGAGCTGTGAAGGAGGAAAAGTTTCCACACACGAGGAAGACCCTTCACTGGTGGAGACAGGGGGTGGGCAGGGGGAGAAGCTTTGGAGCCATGGAAGAGACCACAGTAACAGGGGTGCAGAGGGCAAAGTGGAGATATTTCCTCACAGAGGATCAGTGCCAACCAGCACTCACTAGCCTGAGAGGCTTGTCTGCTCACCCAGTGGGGTGGATGAGGACTGGGAGCTGAGCCTCAGGATTCAGAGTTCAGATCACAGGGAGAGGACTGGGGTTGGCTGCTTGAACACAGCCTGAAGGGGGCTAGTGTACCACAGCTAGCCAGGAGTGAGTCCAGGAAAATGTCTGGACCTGCTGAAGAGGCAAGAGACCATTGTTTTGGGGTGCACAAGGAGAGGGCATTCCTTCCCCATTTGCCCACAGAAAGCAGAGCACTGTCTAAACAAGCTCCAGAGACAGGTGAGAGCTGCGGCTATAGCTCAAATACCAGAGATGGGCATGAAACTCTAACACTGCTGCTGCAATCACCAAGGATCCTGCATGCAAGCACAGGTCACTATCCACAAACCAATCACCCCAGGAACCTGTGCAGCCCACCACTGACAGGGTCATGTGATCCAGGGACAAATTCCACAGGAGAACACACAGCGTGCCTCAGGCTATTGCAATGTCACACTGGCCTCTGCTATTGGTGGTTGCCCTGCATTCCAATTACGACTACCATACCCCTACCTCCCCCTGGACTGAATGAGCAAAAGTGTCCTAATCAGCTGTTTCTTTAACCTCTTCCTGTCTGGGCAGGGACCAGATGCCTGAGGGGGGCCTACATGCAGAGATAGGGCCAAAACCAAAGCTGAACCCAGGAGCTGCATGAACAAGGAAGAGAAAGGGAAATTTTTCCGTGCAGCCTCAGGAACAGCAGATTAAATCCCCACAATCAACTTGATGTACCCTGCATCTGTGTAATACCTGAAAAGAAAATGAATCATCCCAAAACTGAGGCGGTGGAATTTGGGAGCAGCTGTGGACATGGGGTTTGCTGTCTGTGACTGATTTGTTTCTGAATTTTATGTTTAGCTTAGTATAATTTTTAGCACTTGTTATCATTAGTGGATTTGTTCATTGGTTTGGTTGTTCTCTTCCTTTTTTTTATTATTATAATTTTTTTTTTACTTTTTTTAATTAAAAATGTTTCTTACTTTTTAAAATTTATTGCTTTCTTTCTTTCTTTTTTTCTCCCTTTTTTTCTGAGCCGTGTGGCTGACAGGGTCTTTGTACTCTGACCTGGCATCAGGTCTGAGCCTCTGAGGTGGGAGAGCCAAGATCAGGACATTGGACCATCCAGAGAACTCGTGGAACCACATAATATCAATTGGCAAGAGCTCACCCAGACATCTCTGTCTCAACGCTAAGACCCAGCTCCACCCAACGGCCTGCAATCTCCAGTACTGGATGCCTCATGCCAAACATTTAGCAAGAGAGTAACACAACACCTCCATTAACAGACAGGCTGGCTAAAATCATACCAAGTTCACAGACACCTCAAACCACATCACCAGATGTGGCCCTGCCCAACAGAAGGACAAGATACAGGCCCACCCACAAGAACACAGGCACCAGCCCTTTCCACCAGGAAGCCTACACAACCCACTGAACCAACCTTACCCACTGGGGGCAGACACCAAAAACAATGAGAACTATGAACATGCAGCCTCCGAAAAGGAGACCCCAAAACAGTAAGTTAAACAAAATGAGAAGACAGAGAAATATACAGCAGATGAAGGAGCAAGGTAAAACCCCACCAGACCAAAAAATAGGAAATAGGCAGTCTACCTGAAAAAGTATTCAGAGTAATGATAGTAAAGATGATCCAAAATCTTGGAAGTAGCATGGAGAAAATAAAAGAATTTTTTTTTGTTGTTTTGTTTTGTTTTGTTTTTGTGGTATGCGGGCCTCTCATTGTTGTGGCCTCTCCTGCTGTGGAGCACAGGCTACGGACGCACAGGCTCAGTGGACATGGCTCAAGGGCCGAGCCACTCCACGGCATGTGGGATCTTCCCGGACCAGGGCATGAACCTGCCTCCCCTGCATCAGCATGTGGACTCTTAACCACTGTGCCACCAGGGAAGCCCTACATTATGGATTTTAACATTAGAATGAAAATCGTTGTGAAAGAGATGGTAATATGAACAGAGGTGAGGACATTTTCAAAGAATGCCCATGACAATGATAATGATAAAAAAATCTGGCAATCGTTATTCAGCCTTTACACACACAAAAAATCAGAAGACAAAAATAAGGACAGTGAGAAATCACAGAACCACTAACCCACAAGTCAAACTTCAAGCAGCATCTGACTGAAAAGAGAAAGAGAAAAAGTTGAGAGTCAAATGAAGAAAAATGCAAGGCAATCTGATAGGAATGTTTGTGGGCACAATCCCCTACAAAAGTCAAAATTATGCTGAAGCTCTTACTAGCCATGCCATTCTTTGTGATGTAACAACATGGTCAGACACACGATAGGGGAAACACTATTACACAGTGAGTCTGGACTCAACATCACAAACTAGAAGCCCAGGGGCTTAACTCAGCTCAGAGATATGTTCTGCTTGTTCCAGATAAGATTTTTTCTGAATTCATTTAAAATATTTTTTAATGGTAGGTTTCAACTTTAAAAAATTCAATGTCTTACTTCTGTTGAAAAATAGAATGTATAACAATGAATTCACTTTTCCACATAACAATATTTGACTAGGGTACTTCATTTCAATTTACTAACTCCTGCTAGGTTCCTGGCCTTTGTATGCATTTGAGTGTTACCACTGGTCTAGTGAGGGAAAGTGGGTTAATTATGGTGGTAGTTCAGCATAGTTGCAAATAAGACTGGAAAGGCATGACTGAGTCAGAACATAAAGGGACACATATGTGGCAAGTGTAGATTAGCATGTATTGTATTAAGTGCCTATTATGTGTCAGGTATTGTAAAATTTAATCATCCAAACAGCATTATAGTTGGATATAATTACCCCCACATATAGATAAGAAAATGGAGGCATACAGTTGTCAGATAACTTACCCAAGGCCACTCAGCAAGTTGCTAAGGTGGAATTTAAACACTTGTATAACAACCTCAAAATTCTTCCCTTTCGATGGATTCCCAAGTGTGGTTATGGCAACAGATTCATCTGTTAGACTATAAAAATGCTGATTTCCAAACACTGCTCCTAGAGTCTGAGTCAGTAATTTAGTAGATCTTTGGAAGTGCTCTCGCTGGAGTATGCCTTTTACAAAGTTTCGTAGATGATTCTGATGCAGCTAATCTACAGACAACCATTTGGGAAACATTTGTTCTGCCTTTCATGAAGGAATTTGATAGCCAGACATTCTTTGAACTTAATCCTGTAGGCATTAAGAAATTAAAAGACGTTTTGAAGCAGGTGAGTGGTATGAACAACTCTGCATTCCAGAAATATCACTCTAGCAGTTGCAGAGTGGAGGATAAATTAAAGGGCAGAGACTGGAAACAAGCTCAGTAAGAACATTACTGCAGTAGTTCAAGCAAAAAATGATGAGGCTTGAATGAAAACATTGGCAGTACGCCTCATTCCACTGCTATCCACAGGATCTATGACATGAGAGGGAAGATTGTGTTCTGGCAGCATCCTTTTGATACTTCCACTTAAGAAAAAACCAAAAAACCAAACAAAACAAAAAAACCAAATGGAGCCAGTAGTGCACTGGAGGTGTCTCACAACAGCTCATGAGAGCTCAATTGCACACACCTTCCCAACTCTGTTTTCTATGACAAGAAGTTAGTAGTTTGAAATCAGCCATGGTGGAAGTATTTATACCATGGAAACACATCAGGGCTTTTATTTTTTGGAGAGAGAACTAGTTGTTAAATATTTATCAACTCACCTCTGAATATAAACTCCTTTGGACAGGGGCCAAAGTAAATTTTTGGATACTAAATCCTCAATTATAATGATTCATGCTCTAATGTCGCTCCAATATTCTCTTCAATAAAAATATCATTTAGGTCGAAAGTTCATTATGCACAAAATTATTAATTTTCCTATATCTAAGATACTTTATGCATCTAATTTTATGTGCCCTCATTCAAGACCTAGGTTCATTCTCATTTTCCTTTATTGAAATTTTTATTTTTCCATAGATTGATAAGGCACTGGAAGCCTGTAGTTTTTAATATTATAGATAATCTTTTGTCTGAAGAAACTAAGAAAATTGTTTTATTTTTAACTTTTTATTTTTCTATGTCTGTTCTGAAATCAGCATATCCAGTAATAGAAGGGATACTACTCAACTGTAACATGATAGGGTACTCCTACATTACAGAAGAAGGCAGTCTTTTTTAAATGTTAGTGGTATATAAACATTTTTAGTTGAAAGAGCAATCATTGCAAACAGTAGCTTTTGTAGGTAAAATAACAGAGTAGTGTGGGATTGTCATGAAATGTCTGTAAAATTGGTAACTACTGCCAGTTCAGTCTCAGACAGTTAATAGCAAACTCATTCTAACAGCATCTGCACTTCTTTTTAAACCATAGCTTGTGGGAAATGATGTTTATAATTTCTTAGTTTTGCTATGTAGATGTGTTGTTATCTCAAAAGTAAATGAAGTTTAAGTAATTTTTTGTTCTTTTTCTTGAACAAAATCCCACTAAATTGTGTGACTTAGGAATGAATAGCTCAAGGGATTATATATAATGGGATATCTAACTTCTTTTCACACCAGGCTCGTTTCATTTTTCCCTTTAAAACGAAGTGACTGAGAATTTAACTATTTGAAAGGTGTTAGGTGATGGCAAAAGTTGCTGTTTTCAACATATTTTCTGTTGGAACGTACCACAAAGCTGTTTTATTTATTTTTTATTAGCAGACCACATTCCTGAAAAAAAAATCCCTTCTCCCAACCTTTGAAATTGCTACTTGCCTATAGCAAGAGCCTCTGCTCAGCAAATAGTAAAGAAGGCTATATGCTCCCTATTGTGGTGACCTCTGTAGATAGGAATACATATCATTAGCCACATTTGTGGATGAGTATTAGGAACACTTTAGCTAGGCTCTCATAAGAAAAATTAAATGAGACAATAAGATTGCAGATAAGACAGTAGGTTCTTGTTTTTCTCATTAAAAATTTATTTTTTAACATCTTTATTGAACTATAATTGTTTTACAATGGTGTGTTAGTTTCTGCTTTATAACAAAGTGAATCAGCTATACATATACATATATCCCCATATCTCCTCCCTCTTGTGCCTCCTTCCCACCCTCCCTATCCCACCCCTCTAGGTGGACACAAAGCACCGAGCTGATCTCCCTGTGCTATGTAGCTGCTTCCCACTAGCTACCTATTTTACATTTGGTAGTGTATATATGTCCATGCCACTCAAAAAAATTATTTCTTAAAAAAAATCTATTTCTAGTCAAGTCCCCTATAAAGTGCCAAGGATAAAGTGAGATCATTCAAAACATTCTTAGTAAATTTAATATTTAAAATCATATGCATTTTAAAATGTAAAATCAATCTTAATTCAACAGTGGCAGCTACATTTTAAGTCGAATACTTTTCATTTTCACTGAATTGTCTCCATATACCTCAAATGGATATAATCAATGTCACCTTATATACACATATTATTGGTATGAATTTTTAAAACAACACAAGCCCAATATCACATCTGCATTTATTGGGTTACAACACTATTTTGCAGTATTAATGACACCTACTTATGTTTAAAAATAAGACAAAAAAACCCCCGATTACCTGGAGGAATGGCTACAGTATAAAAGTATGCTAATCAGCCTTATAGTATACTATACTATTCTGAATAAAATATTGTTATATTGCTGACACTCAATCATTCAAAATGAAAAGCACACAAAATTAGTCTACGTTCATTAGGCACAGATCTAGATTTGAAGCCCAGTTCTGACTCCATTTAGGGGTGTAACCTTGAGCTAGTCATTTTACTTTGTATTTTTATCTATAGAATAAAAATAATAATAGCTATATTGTAAAGCTGTTGTGTTAATTAAAATGCAGTACATATATAATGGTACCTAACAGTGTCTGACACATGGTAAGTGCCTCATAAATTGTAAGCAATATTTTAATAATGTTATTATTGTTGTTACTATAGTAAAATAGACTTTTAGGATGTCAACTTAAACATTCAAAGATTATTCTTTATGGCCATGATTAAAAGTCTCCAAATAACAAATGCTGGAGAGGATGTGGAGAAAAGGAAACCCTCCTACACTGTTGGTTGGAATGTAAATTTGTACAGCCACTATGGAAAACAGTATGGAGGTTCCTTAAAAAACTAAAAATAGAGATACCATATGACCCAGCAATCCCACTCCTGGGTATATATCCAAAAAAACCCAAAAACTCTAATTTGAAAAGATACAAGTGTCCCACTGTTCATTGAAGCACTATTTACAATAGCCAAGATATGGAAACAACCCAAATGTCCATTGACAGATGAATAGATAAATGAGATATGGTGTGTGTGTGTGTGTGTGTGTGTGTGTGTGTGTGTGTGTATATATATATATATATATATATATATAAATTGAGTACTACTCAGCTACAAAAAAGAATGAAATAATGCCATTTGTCACAACATGGATGGACCTAGAGATTATCATACTAAGTAAAGTAAGTCAGAAAGAGAAAGGCAAATACTGTATGATATCACTTATATGTGGAATCTAAACTATGACACAAATGAACTTATCTATGAAATAGAAACAGAGTCACAGACATAAAGAACAGACTTGTGGTTGCCAAGGGTGTGGGGGAGGGATGGATTGGGAGTTTGAGGTTAGTAGATGCAAACTATTATATATAGAATGGATAAACAAAAAGGTCCTACTCTATAGTACAGGGAAATATATTCAATATCCTGTGATAAACCATAACGGAAAAGAATATGAAAAAGAATATATATATATATATATATATATATGAATCACTTTGCTGTACGGTAGAAATTAACACTACATTGTAAATCAACTATACTTCAATAAAATATTTTTTTTTACAGAAGGACTATTCTTTAAATGGATGTCATAGATTTTTACTTCTTAGTAGACATAGTTGGTAGAGGATGGTATAGCTAAGTGATTAAAAGCATGTACTCTAAAGCTAGGCTACCTTGGTTCTCCTATTTACTAACTTTCTGTGACCCTTTTCTGTGCTTTAGTTTCATCAACATAATTGTGTTTATCACAAATATTTTTGTGAAAACTAAATGAGTCATTTAAAATAGTTAGCAATATGCCTGGAACATAGTAAGTACTCAAAAGTGTCAAAATCTTCAAAAGTGGAATGATATGGTATTTTTATTCAGAATAGTTGAAGTGAATTATAAAGCTGATTAACATATATTATATATTACAGCAGTTCCTAAAGGATATATTGGTTTTAGGTAAGTAGTATTTTAGGAAGTATCATCAATAGGTTGCAGTGTGTTTATTATTACCTGAATTAAGTTGGCGAAACAAATTTACCTTCTTATTTTCAGAGACCACACCTTTTTGTTCATCCCTTTAAAGGCTGCTTCTATTCATTGGGGGCCAGATAGCATACCAAAATGGCAATTCTGTCTAGTCTTTGGGAGATATTTGTAATTTAGAAAAAAGACCCCTTGCCTGTGGACAGGATCTAGTTTCAAAGGAGTTAGTAGGAGTTGGGTGGTTTATTTGGGCCCACTGCCAGGTGGAGAAAAACCCAAGACCAAGGAGGGGACTAGAGTTTTAGCTAGCTGGGTAGAACTTATAGGTTCAAGTCTGAAGGTAGCTAGCTTTATAAACTGGGCCAAAATAAGAGTGGACTAAAAGTGCTGATGTTTAGGGTTTACACAAATAAGTATCACTCCTCATGGATTCTGCATCCTAGGTACCAGTTGGTAGCTAAAATATTCAGAGGATGAAGACAGCAAAGGACAGTTCGAAGGCACAGAGGGGCCCAATATTTATAATTGGACCACTAGATCTTGTGCTCTATTCCATAGTGGGGCTAAAGCTACTTGTATACTTTCTGACTAGGTACTGGCAGCAGATAGGACCAACCAACAGACATATTTAGACAAGAAAATGAAGATGAATAAAATAAGATAGCAATTTAAAAATCCATTTCCTGGATCTCCATGGCATGAGTTTCTAGATAAACTCATGTGGTCCTATGTGACACAACTTGATACACTCAAAAGCCCATAATTTACTTCTGAGAATGATGCTATCCCATTGTTCTGTCCTATCAGGCCTATTCAGGAGTAAGCTATTTCCTAAACAACAATATATTATGGACACACTTTTTCTAGGCTTTCAATAAAAAAATAATTGTGCTGAATGAATTTAAGCAGATGGAATCATTCATTCTCACTTGTCTATGTGGATGTCTCTTGTGGACAGAAATTAAATTGGTTTTATATGACTGGCTTTTCACAAAGCTTGGTCATTTTTTCCATAGACCAACAAATGGCAAAAATGAAAAAGTACTTGTTCTTTTGCTCAGTGGGACATCATAACCCAGTACAACAACTAAGGTAAGCAAAGTTCCTCAGTCACATCTAATTCAGTCATAATCACATCACTGAAGACACAGTGAAGATTCATAGGTAATAAAATCTAAAAACATTTAAATGTCTTTCTTAGTATTGTGATTTATATCTCAACTGTATCTAAAAAGCATACTGTACTTCTTAATTAACTATCTTTAATTTGTAAGGCCTTTACTAAAGTTAGAAATATGAAAAGTATAATATTTTCAATTATTTAATTAAAATATTGTCATTCCAATGTATTTTATTTAGGTGAATATGCATGCATAATTTATACAGATGATTATGTGTATAAGAATATGTGCTTAATTATAATGAAGAAAATATTTTAATCCAATATTATATTAGATTAAATTTAATATGCTGAAATAATCTTACTGTTATTTTAACTTTCCCTCAAAACCTGTTTTCTAAACAGACTCAAGCATTCTAGTTTTAGCCAAGAAGAAAATTAAATATAAATCAGTACTTATACTTCACCTAAGATGGAGTAACAGGAACCAGGTTTACCCATCCACCTGAAACAACCAAAAAACTGGACAAAATATATGAAAAAATGATTTTTAAGACACTGAACATCAAGCAACAAAGGACAATGATCCTTGAGAGATATGAAAGAAATGAGATGAGATATATAATTGTCTCAGCTTCTTGCCTTGAGAGGGTTACCAGGCCACAGTACAAAGAGTGGAAACCCAGACAGAGTCCAGTGGACTCCCTTATTTGAGGCCACATTATTGAGAACAAAGGAGACCATGGTGGCTAGAATTCATAGGACAGACCAGAGAGGAGAGTTGGAACACAGGGAGGGAGAACTCTGGATATATTCACAGGGTCCCCTTCAATAATTCAGCAGATGTGTGTATGGTGATTAGTTCATGTGTGTAAAGAAACTACCTATGTCCAGAGAAAGAATTAGATGTAATGGTGTCTGGCATTTCACATAAGGCTGACAATAGTGAGTATTCCTATCAGCCAAACAGGAAACCTTTTCATTAATGGAGCACTGGGTAGAGTACCCAGAATGATCTTGTCTCAGTACTGGGAAATAATTAGATTTAAATGTTCTGGTCACACTCAATAAATCTTAAAAGCGAGACTCAAAATAACCAAACTGCTCCCAAGAAACTTAACTGTGACCAATAACAAAGCTCTAGAAGATTACAGAAGACAAAAAATCCAGCACCCAACAAATATTGCAATGTCTGGCATCCAATTAAAAATTACAAGGCAAGCAAAGAGCTGAAAGATACAATTTCTCCTATAATGAGGAGAAAATCGAAAATCTGACTGACACAGATTTTGGAATTAGGTTAAAAGTACATTAAAACAGTTATTATACCTGTATTCCATATGTTCAAAAAGTTAGAGACAAGGAAGTCTTTAAAAACCTCCCAAATAGAACTTCTAAGTATGAAAATTACAATACGTGAGATGAAAAATAGATTAGACACTGAAGAAGAAAGAGTAGTGAGTTTGAAGGCATAACAATGGAAACTATCCAAGACAAAACACAAAAAGAAAAAAGATTTTAAAGAAATAGACTATCTGTGAGCTATGGGAAAACATCAAGCAGATGAAAGAAAGAAAGAAGGAAGGAAGGAAGGAAAGAAAGAAAGAAAGAAAGAAAGAAAGGAAGGAAGGAAGAAAGGAAGGAAGAAAAGAAGAAAGAAAATAAAAGAAGAAAAAGAAGAAAGAGAGAGGGAGGGAAGGAGGAAGAGAAAGAAAGAAAAAGATATAGATATAGATAGATATAGATGTAAATATAGATAGTACTTGAAAGAAAGGATAGAAATGAGGGGCAGAAAAAATATTGAAAATATAATAGCTGAAAATTTTGTAAATTTAATAATTATTGAATTAGTTTAATAGGGCTGTGTCTTTAGTCTTTCTTGACGGCTATAGCAAAAACACCATAGACTAAGTGGTTTAAACAACAAATATTTATTCAGTTCTAGAGGCTGGAAGGCCAACATTAAGGCAGTGGCAGATTTGGTGTCTGGTGGGGGTCTTCTTCCTGGTTCATAGATGGCCGTCTTCTTGCTGTGTCTTCCCATTGTAGAAGGGTGAAAATGGTCTCTTGGGTCCCTTTTATAAGAGTATTAATTTCATTCATGAGGGCTCCACTCTCACGATCTAATCACCTCCCCAAATTCCCATCTCCTAATACCCTCACACACGGTTAGAATTTCAACATATGCACTTTAGTGGGATACAAACATTCAGTCCATAACATTCTGCCCTAGTCAGGTTTCTCCAGAGAAACAGGACAAATAGGAAATATATCTATATGTATTTATTTATCTATCTATTGAGAAAGAGAGAGAGAGAGAGAGAGAGAGAGAGAGAGAGAGAGAGAGAGAGAGAGAGATATTTATTATACGGAATAGGCTTACACAATTATGGAGACTGAGAAGTCCCACTATCTGCAGTCTGCAAGTTGGAGATCCAGAAAAGCTGGTGGTACAATTCAGTCTGAGTCTGAAGGCCTTCGAATTAAGGGAACTGATGGTGTAAATCCCAGTTCAAGGGCAGTAGATGATCAGATGAACTGTCCCATTGACACAGTGAGGCAGGACAAAAGGGGTGAATTTCTCCTATGTCCATCTTTTGTTCTTTTGAGGCCCTCAAGGGATTGAATGATGCTCACCCACATTAAGAAGGGCAATCTACTTTGCTGGGTGCACTGATTCAAAAGCTGGGTCCACTGATTCTGACCTCATCCAGAAACACCCTCCGATGATATACCTAGAAATAATGTTTAATCTGGGCACCCCATGACCTGTCAAGAGGACACATAAAATTAACCATCACAAGCTATCTTAGCAAGATACTACACACTTGGTGGTTTAAAGAACAGAAATTTATTTTCTCACAATTACAGGTGTTAGAAGCCCAGGATCAAACTTGGTTATCCTGAGGCCTTTCTCCTTGGGCTGGAGATGGCCACCTTCTCACTATGTCCTTGAACAGTCTAACTCCTGTGGGCACGAATCCCTGGTGTCTCTTTGTATCTCCAAATTTCCTTTTCTTATAAGAGTACCAGTCAGATTTGATTAAGGCCCACTGTAACAGCCTCATTTTAACTTAATCATCACCTATTTAGAGCCCCTATCTCCAAATACTGGTGGTTAGGGCTTCAAGATATGACTTTGGGGGAAAACAATTCAGCCCATAGCTACTATAAGCCCCCCAATCTAAGTTCAGTTAACCACAACACACACACACACACACACACAAAATGGAGAAAGCTACACCAAGGCAAATAATAATTATATTGCTAAAAACTAGTGGTAAAGAGAAAATCTTCAAAGTTGTGACTGACAAGCAAATGACTATATACAGAGGGAATAAGTAGAAGGGTAATGAAAAATTTATTGTTGGAAGCAATAGAAATAGAAAGACATTGGAGCAAAATTATTAAAGTACTGAAACAAAAATACTGTCAGTATGGACTGCTATGCCCAAAGAAAATACCTTTCAAAAATGAAGGTAAAATAATGGCTTTTTCAAATATGAAAAAAGGTGAATGAATTCAACACCAGCAGATCCATACTATAGATAAAGTAAAAGGAAGGCCTTTGTGAAGAAGGAAAGTAATACCACAGGAAAATATAGATCATATGAAGAGCACTGGAAATGGTAACTACATGGGTAACTATATAAGGCTATTTTTATTATGTAACTGTATTCAAATATAATATATTCTTTAAACAAAAATTACAACAGTGTAGTATGAGGTTTATACCTTAGGTAAAAGTAAAGTGTATGACAAAAATAGCACAATATACCTAAAGTTGTGTAATATCACTTAAATTGTGACAAGTTATATATGTATAGTATAAACTCTATGGAAACTGCTAAAGTAACAAAACAATTATATTAAATGAGCAAAAATAAGGAAAAAAACGGAATCATAAAATATACTCAACCTGCGTTTGGCAAAATTAATCACCAGGGAAATGCAAATCAAACAGTAATGGGAAAAAAAAAAAAAACGTAATGAGATTTTATTTCACATACACTCGGATGGCTATAATAAGAACCAGATAATAACAAGTGTTAATGAGGATACAGAGAAATTAGAACAATCATGGACTGCTGGTGTGAATGTAAAATGGTTCAGTCACTTAGAAAAACAGTCTGGTAGTTCCTCATAGGGTAAACATAGAGTTACCATATGACCCAGCAATTCCACTCCTAGGTATATACCCAAGAGAAACAAAAATGTCTGTCCACAAAAATCTGTACATGTCTATAGCAGAATTATTCATAACAGCTAAAATGTAGAAACAACCCAAATGCCCATCAATTGAGGAGTGAATAAGCAAAATGTAGTGTGTCCATACAATAGAATATTATTCAACCATAAAAAGGAATGAAGTTCTGATACATGCTACAACATGGATGAACCTAGAAAACATTATGCTAAGTGAAATAAACCTGTCATAAAAGACCACATATTATATGATTCCAATATGAAATGTCTAGAGTAAACAAATCTTTAGACAGAAAGTCGATTATGGCTAGGGGGAATATGAGGATGGGGGACACCAGCTAATGTGTATGGGGTTTCTCTTTTAGGTAACAGAAATGTTCTAAAATGGACATTGGTGATGGTTGCACATATCTGTGAATATATATCTGTGAATAACCATTAAATTTTACATTTTTAAAAAATACTCAATCTGAATAGGAATTAGGAAAAAGGTAGACACTGAACAAAGAACTAGCAAGAAGGTAGAAAACAAATATCAAGAAGGGCATTTTAAATACAACTATATTAATAAACACACTAAAGATAGGCTAAACATCCCAAATAAAAGTCAGAGATTATCAGTTTGGACAAAAAGGGAAGGCCCAGCTATGCACTGTCTACAAGAAACCCACTTTAAATAAAAAGGCATAAATAAGTTAAAAGGGAATGGATGAACCATGCTAACACTAAATAAAATAAAACTGGACTGGCTAGATTAACAACAGACAAAGTAGATTTGATACGTTTAGCTTTATAATAATCTTGAAATTAGGTAGTGTTACCCTTCCAACTTTGTTCTTTGTTAAGGTTGTTTTGGCTATTCTAGGTCATTGGCATTTCCAAATAATTTAGAATCAGTTAGTCATTTTCTATTTAAAAACAAAACCCAAAGAATATTATAAGAGATAAAGCATGTCACACCAAATGATGAAAGAGTCAAATTATCCACGATGACATAATTTTAAACTCTTATGTATCTATAAAAGAGCTTCAAAAGATATGAAGCAAAACTTATAGAACTTGAAACAGAATTACAAAAATCCAGATACTTCAATATCCCTCTCTCAATAATTTATAGAATGTCTATATAGAAAATTGGATGGAATCTACAGAGCAGCTATTACCACTAATAAATGAGTTTAACCACTGTTATAGTATACATTACAAGACCTGTATACACAACTCAACTAAATCTCTATATACTAGCAAAAAAACAATTAGGAAATGACATTAAAAATAATACCATTTGCAACAACATCCAAAAATATGAAGTGCTTATGGTTAACCTGACAAAAAATTGAAGATCTGTGCACTATAACTTATAAAACCTACTGAGAGAGATTACAGAAGACTTAAATAAATGGAAAGATATACCATCCTCTTGGGTGGGAAAAATCATTATTTTTAAGATATCAGCCCTCCCTAAATTGATCTACAGATTCAATAAAAAATCCCAAACAAAATTTCAGCATAAAAACAACATTTTTCATAGAAATTGACAAACTAATTTTAAAAGCTATAATGTAAATGCAAAAGACCCATAATAGCTGAAGCAATATTGAAAACTAATAAAGTTGGAAGACAAATATTACCAAATTTCAAAAATTATTATGAAGCTACGGTAAAAAAGACAGTGTAGATTTAGCATAAAGATAGACAAGTATATCAATGGAACCAAATAAAGTTCAGAAATATAATAGATGCACTTGTATATGGAAAACTGATTTTTTCAAAGTTACAAAGGGAATTCAGTGGAGAAATAGTAATCTTTTCATTAAATGGTGCTGGAACAATTGCATATCAATACACCAAAAAAAACCTCAATAATTTTAATCCATACCTTGAACCACATACAAAAATTAATTCAAAATGAATCATAGAATAAAATGCAAAACCTAAAGCTATAAAACTTCTAAAAGATAAAAAAAAAAGAAAAGAATTACCTTAAGTTAGGCAAAGGCTTCTTAAAGATAGCACCAAAAGGATAATCCAGAAGAGGAATAAAAACTTATTGCACTTCATCAGAACTAAGAATATGTACTCCTCAAATGACAGTAAGGGAATGAAAAGACAGGCCACAGACTGAGAAAATATTTGCAAATCATGTCTGATAAAGGACTTGAAATTATAATATATAAAAAATCCACAAAATTCAAAATTGGGAAAATAAACAGCCACATAGTAAAATAAGCAAAAGATCTGGACAGGCATTTTCGCAAAGAAGATAAATGGATGGCAAATGAGCACATAAAAAGATAACATCATTCGTCACCAAGCAAATGTACATCAACACCAAAATGAGATACTGTATACACATATTAGAATGTCTAATATTAGAAGAATGAATGACATTATACCAAGTGTTGGTGAGGCTGTGGAGCAACTGGATCCTTCAAACCCTGTTGCAGGGAATGTAAAATGATATAACCACTTTGGAAAACAATTCAGCAGTTTATTAAGGAGTTGATGACTCATCTATCATAATATCCAGGCATTCCACAAGGAGGTATTTATCCAAGAGGATTAAAAGCTTATGTCCATACAGATACTTGTAAGTATTTATTCAGCTTTATTTGCAATAACCTTTAAACTGGGAAAAACCCTTACATTAATCAAAGGTGAATGTATACCAAATACATCTTGCTATATATCTATAATAGATATTACTCAACAACAAAAGGTAACAAATTATTGATAATGAGAACAGATTTGGATGAATCTCAAAATCATTTTGCTGAGTGAAATAAGGCAGGGAAAAAGGTGTACATACTGTATAAATCCATTTATCAAAAACTCTAGAATATGCAAACCAATCTATGTGTCAGAAAGCAGTTCAGTGTTTACCTGGACATAAGAGATGGAGGGACAGAAAGGAGGGATTACTAAGGGGCACCTGGATACTTTTGGGGGAGTGATAAATATATTCACTATATTGATTGTAGTTACGGTCTCATGAGTGTAAACATATGTCAAACTTATAATATTGAACACTTTATATATGTGTAGGTATTGTGTGCTACATTATGCCTCAATAAAGATACATATACACATATATGTATATATACCTGAACAAGTACAAGCCTATAAACATACCTCAGAGAGTAATTCATTATTTTCTAAATGACAAAATAACAACTAATTCTAAGGATTTTAGCAATTAGTTAACCTAATGATAAAATATATAGACATATAATCTCCTGATTTTGCCAGTAATCTAATAAAACTCTATTTATAAATATAACAAAGTTTCCAATGTGATGGGCAGTTGCCTACTTGTTGGATATTTGCACTAATTTACTATGGACTTTTGAAAAGTAAAAATCACTCACCTGCTGTGACAGACTTGAAAATTTGCCAAGAGAAGAAATGTGATTTTAGTTTATTTCATCTTAAAACTCCAGAGAATTGAATAAAAAATATTCTTAAAAATAACACTTTATAGCTATGCATTGATTGATTTACTAGATCAGAATAGTTTAGATTAACATTTTAAACCACCCTTCACAACGTATTGAGTAACTTCACCTTAAACTTTACTTCTTTTCACAAGAACTCAGAATTGGTTAAAAATAAATAAATCAGACAAAAAACTTGCCATATCCCAGGTGCTACAATTTTATATTCATATATAAAGCTTTTTTTCATTTTATTGGAGTATAACTGCTTCACAATGGTGTATTAGTTTCTGCTTTATAACAAAGTGAATCAGTTATACATATACATATGTTCCCATATCTCTTCCCTAAGGCATCTCCCTCCCTCCCACCCTCCCTAACCCACCCCTCCAGTCGGTCACAAAGATCGAGCTGATCTCCCTGTGCTATGCGGCTGCTTCCCACTACCTATCTACCTTAAGTTTGCTAGTGTATATATGTCCATGCCTCTCTCTCGCTTTGTCACAGCTTACCCTTCCCCTCACTATATCCCCAAGTCAATTCTCTAGTAGGTCTGTGTCTTTATTCCTGTTTTACCCCTAGGTTCTTCATGACATTTTTTTCCCTTAAATTCCATATATATGTGTTAGCATACAGTACTTGTCTTTCTCTTTCTGACTTACTTCACTCTGTATGACAGACTCTAGGTCTATCCACTTCATTACAAAAGCCTGAATTTCGTTTCTTTTTTAAGGCTGAGTAATATTCCATTGTATATATGTGCCACATCTTCTTTATCCATTCATCAGATGATGGACACTTAGGTTGTTTCCATCTCTGGGCTATTGTAAATAGAGCTGCAATGAACATTTTGGTACATGTCTCTTTTTGAATAATGGTTTTCTCTGGGTATATGCCCAGCAGTGGGATTGCGGGGTCATATGGTAGTTCTATTTTTTAGTTTTTTAAGGAACCTCCATACTGTTCTCCATAGTGGCTGTACCAATTCACATTCCGAACAGCAGTGCAAGAGTGTTCCCTTCTCTCCACACCCTCTCCACCATTTATTGTTTCTAGGTTTTTTGATGATGACCATTCTGACTGGTGTGAGAGGATATCTCATTGTAGTTCTGATTTGCATTTCTCTAATGATTAATGATGTTAAGCATTCTTTCATGTGTTTGTTGGCAGTCTGTGTATCTTCTTTGGAGAAATGTCTATTTAGGTCTTCTGCCTATTTTTGGATTGGGTTGTTTGTTTTTTAGCTATTGAGCTGCATGAGCTGCTTGTAAATTTTGGAGATTAATTCTTTGTCAGTTGCTTCATTTGCAAATATTTTCTCCCATTCTGAGGGTTGTCTTTTGGTCTTGTTTATGGTTTCCTTTGCTGTGCAAAAGCTTTGAAGTTTCATTAGGTCCCATTCGTTTATCTTTGTTTTTATTTCCATTACTCTAGGAGGTGGGTCAAAAAGGATCTTGCTGTGATTTATGTCATAGAGTGTTCTGCCTATGTTTTCCTCTAAGAGTTTGAAAGTTTCTGTCCTTACATTTAGGTCTTTCATCCATTTTGAGCTTATTTTTGTGTATGGTGTTAGGAAGTGATCTAATCTCATACTTTTACATATCCGTGTCCAGTTTTCCCAGCACCACTTATTGAAGAGGCTGTCCTTTCTCCACTGTACATTCCTGCTTCTTTTATCAAAGATAAGGTGACCATATGTCTGTGGGTTTATCTCTGGGCTTTCTATCCTGTTCCATTGATCTATCTTTCTGTTTTTGTGCCAGTACCATACTGTCTTGATTACTGTAGCTTTGTAGTATAGTCTGAAGTCAGGGAGCCTGATTCTTCCAGCTCTGTTTTTCGTTCTCAAGATTGCTTTGGCTATTCGGGGTCTTTTGTGTTTCCATATAAATTGTGAAATTTTTTGTTCTAGTTCTGTGAAAAATGCCAGTGGTAGTTTGATAGGGATTGCATTGAATCTGTAGATTGCTTTGGGTAGTGGAGTCATTTTCACAATGTTGATTCTTCCAATCCAGGAACATGGTATATCTCTCCATCTATTTGTATCATCTTTAATTTCTTTCATCACTGTCTTATAATTTTCTGCATACAAGATGTCACTGTTTGCAGATGACATGATACTATGCATAGAGAATCCTAAAGATGCTACCAGCAAACTACTAGAGCTAATCAATGAATTTGGTAAAGTAGCAGGATACAAAATTAATACACAGAAATCTCTGGCATTCCTGTACACTAATGATGAAACATCTGAAAGTGAAATCATATATAAAGCTTTGAGTAATACTATATTTTAAGAGTTACTAGCCTAAATAGAAATGTAGTATCTTGCACATAATTTCTCCTTTATACATACATCTGAGCAATGTGAAACAATGATCCAGATACATTTAAATATTATTTAATTAAACTTCTATAACTAAACTGTCATTTCTGGCTTTCATTCTCTTAATGTGTGTATTCCTAACCAACTATCTACTCAGACATTGCACTCCAGAAAACCATTATGAGCCCAGATTGTACTAGGTTTCAAGCATTTCCTTCTAGTCAAGTATTATGTATGAAATAACATAATGGATATTGGACATGAACATTATTTTATAACCTTCTAAGCTACTTTGGCTCAACAGAAAGAAAGAAAAACATTCCACTGCCTGTACTGGAAAACAAACATGAAATATTCTGGTTGGTTATCATACTGGGCCATTTTGCTTGGTAGTCTTCTAAAAGATATTTTTTAAGGGGGGCATAAAGACAACAATACTTCATATTCATTTATAATGAGCCCTATGATGGTCATGGTGATATGATAACATAAATTAGGACTTTTAGAAACATTCAGCTGTTTATCTACGTTTTCCCACAAATTAACTTATATTAAAATATGTTCTGCCTCTTATATAAGCAATTGTAAGAAACTAAAATGATTGAATGCATACTCATGATGAGTCCATTAGAGTCGGGCACATCTGTGGTTGTTTAGGTGATGCTTTGAGTTGGTAAGGGAGGGTTAATGATATTTAATAAGAACAGCATGAGAACCAAGATTTGCTGCAGAAATCTTAAGGCTTTATCAGAAAATCTGTAACTACAGGGTACAAAGGTCTATCAATCACACTGATTGATACATGAAAGACAGTTTACTATACATTCTCAACCACGGTGATATATCCCTAAATGGGGCAAAAATTAGTTCTTGGGGGGCAAAATAATCTTTGATATTACAAAGGTTTGTTGCCCTCTAATGGGTCAGAGCACAAAATACCTCTGAAGGGCCAGAGCACATAATTTTAATACCATAGATGTACATATACAGTACATCTATGGTATTAAAATTTCATGAGGGGTGGTAATTATGAAAAAAAAATGTATAGACATGTCTTTAAGGGGACATAATGGAAAACAAAAAAGGTTGAGAAACACTGCACTGTAAAATGGAAAATCCAGTTTCTGGTACAAGGAATTAAGAGCATGACCACTACATCTATGTGAGTATTCCTTTTTGTTCTCAGTGGTGAAATTGGGTATTTTTTTTTTTTTGGTATGCTTATCTTTAAGGTTGCACTGAGGTGAGCGAGAGGTGAGGGAAAGGAGTGGAGTTAAGGGATCCCAGAAACTTAAGGTATTAGATAAATAATTTCCCCATCATCCCACATCTTCATCTCTAACACTATATCGAATTTGTGTGGCTGATGGTAGATCACATAGAACGTTTCAAAATTTGCCTTCTACGTGAATATAGAATTAACTGACATGAATTTCCAAAGGTAAGGTAAATGATATGATACTGAGAAAACCTCAGGGAAATGTTAAGAAAATTCTGCAATACAATGCCAACGTCAAAGATCTGAATTATTTATTTAGTAAATGTCATCCTCCAAGTATATCATCTTAGGCTTTTTTATGTGCTCAAAATTGAACAAGAAAGTTATAGGTGCCAGCCATTTGGGTGGTTTATTAATGAGCCAGCCCTTCTTGAAGAAGTCTTACCCTGTTGCAGCTATGGACTTGGGCTTAAGAAGATTAATCTCAATATATAAATAGTCTCCTTCTGGACCCCATAGTTTCTGATTCTCATATTATAGTATCTCACAGAACAAATGAGATTCAAAACATATAGAAAAAGAAATGTGGAAAGACATAGTTGTTCTTTTTTTTCTTTTTAGGACACAGTATATTAATAATATGCAGGTAATGGTTGCCAAATGCAAATTATGCCTAACAGAACAGCAAACAGCAGGCTTTTAAGAAATGCTTTCAAATTGACTTCAACAGCATTCATGGTTAGTTCAGGGAAAGCACAATGGTTGGGTAGGTTGAAAATGATTTTAAAAACATTGGAATACAAACTCTGATATAAATGATCACCGATAATTGTACTCTAAGTGGAAAAAGCAGCTCAATTCAAACTCAGTAAATTCCTGATTATTCAGGATAGGGTTATTCAGATCAACATTTATCAGTCCTTAATAATATTCCTCCTGGTTTCCACCCTTCTGGTCATTTGCCTTCTTATCATTAACTCCACCACAGGTTAAAAGGGAGCACAAAAAAAGGTGAAATAAAATTCCATTCATTTTACTACTTATTAACAGCTCTTTTCAAAAGGCTAGTCTAAAATGATAGCTGAAGCAGTAGCTGAGGATTTTTATACATTTCTCTTTATTGTGGGCATTTAAAAACCTTTCATGTACTGGGTTTTATTTGGATAAACATATTCTGTACTCCATGTTACTTATGATAATAAAATGATAAAAGTAAACCTATTTCTAATCAAAATATAAACATACAGGCACCATGTTGGTAACAACATATTCGCTAAGGGTCAAAGCCCATAGAATGTTGCCTTTAACAGCTGTGTATAATATTAGATTAAGATAAAGTAAGAAAGCTTTTTCTTTTATGGGGTGGTGATATAGAAAATTTATTAAGAAAATAGTATAAATGTAATCTCTTAGGTGCACAAGAACTATGAAATTATCAAATATGATATTCATGTATCAAAATAATATGTTCAGTTTGAAATGTGAAAATATTCATCAAGTCTTTAATTTTTTACAATACAAGATCATGCCCAGGTAATAATTTATTCAAACACTTACAGCTGTTCAAAAGATACTTGGGGGTGGTTTAGGAGTCTGTGTAATTTATAGATAACACTATGTTTAGTTCTGTGGCAATGTCAAACACTTTAAGTTGACTCCTTCCTTATTCATATCGTGGTAGAACTGTGTACTTGTTATCTCTCACTGCATAAAAAAAAATGTTCCAAAACTTAGTGACTCAAAACAAATATTTAGTATTTCTCAGTTTATGTGGGTCAGGAATCCAGGCAAGACTTAGGTGGGTCCTCTGCCTCAGGGTCTCTCACACGTCTGCAAATCAGATTGTGGGCAGGGGTTGAAGTCATCTCAAATCTAGACTGGGGTGTGTTGGGGGACCTGCTGCCAAATTCACTCATGTTGGCAGAAATCAATTCTTTCATAGTCCCTGGACTGAGGGCCTACGTTCCCCCCTGGCAGCTGGCCAAAGGCCTCTCTCAGTTTCTTAACATATGGGTCTCTTCATGGAGTAGCTCAAAACATGGCATGAAATAAGAGCAAACAAATAGAGAGAGAGCAAAGAGACAACAAATAACAAGTGTTGGGGAGGATGTGGAGAAAAGGGAACTCTTGTGCACCATTAGTCCGAGTGTAAATTGGTGCTGCCACTATGGGAAATAGTGTGGAGATTCCTCAAAAATTTAAAAATAGAACTACCATATGATCCAATAATTCCAGTCCTGGGTTTTTATCCAGAGAAAACCAAAACCCTATTTAGAAAAGATATACATACCCCTATATTCATCATAGCATGATTTACAACAGCCAAGATATGGAAGCAACCTTCATGCCTATCAATGGATGAATGGATAAAGATGTGATATATATATATATATATATATATATATAATGGAATATTACTCAGCCATAAAAGAGTATGAAATCTTGCCATTTACAACAACTAGGATGGTCCTAGAGGGTATTATGCCTTGTGAGATAAGTCAGACAGAGAAAGACAGATATTGTATGATTTCACTTATATGTGGAATCTAAAAAGCAATGAACAAACACAACAAAATAGAAATAGAGTTACAGATACAGAGAAGAAACAGGTGGTTGTCAGAGGGGAGGAGGGTGGGAGGAGGAGAAAAATAGGTGAGGGAGATTAAGAAGTACAAACTTCCAATTGCAGAATAAATGAGTCAATGGTATGAAATGTACACTGTGGGGAATATAGTCAATAGTAATGTAATATCTTTGTATGGTGACACATTGTAACTAGACTTATCTTGGTGATCATATTGAAATGTATAGGAACACTGTATCACTATATTCAGCAACAGAAACTAACATAGTGTTGTAGGTCAATTACAATTCAAAAACAAACCCATAGAAAAAGAGATCAGATTTGTGGTTACCAGAGGTGTGGGGTGAGGGGAGAGGGAATTAGATGGAGACAGTCAAAAGGTACAAACTTCCAGTTACAAGATGAATAAGTAATAGGGATGTAATGTACAACTTGATGAATATCATTAACACTGCTGTGTGTTATATATGGAAGTTGTTAAGAGAGAAAATCCTAAGTGTTCTTATCACAAGAAAATATTTTTCTATATTTCTTTAATTTTGTATGATATAAGATGATGGATATTTATTTACTGTGATAGTCATTTCATGATATATGTAAATCAGTTTATTATGCTGTACACCTTAAGCTTATACACTGTTACATGTCCATTATATCTCAATAAAACTAGAGGAAAAAATTATATGAAGCATTGTGGGAGTGATTACAGAAGTGAATCACAGACATCAAAGAGCTCGTGGCTTGAGATATGACAACACACCCATTGAGTGGTACAATTATTGCTCATAACTGTACTTGTAGACATTCAAAGACCTCAACTACTCTAGATCAATACTGGGTGATACATCAGAAGGCCTTGTGGAGTTTCGGAAAAGCAAAGGTTTGTGGATTTCACTCCAGATCAACTGAGTCAGCTCTAAGAATGAAACTTGGACATCAATATTTTTAAACAGTGATCCTCAATGTGTCTTCAAGATTGCTAACCATTCCTAGATACATGTGACCAAGTATTTATCCTTCTATCTGACCCATGCTGATCTGTCTAGTTTCTTCTGCCACACTACTTGTTACCCTCTTCTAGTTTATGCTCTACCAATCACTAATATACCCTGTCTATGATACTGGAGGGTAATTTCTTGTCTCGTTGCAGAAAGAATTCAGAGATGAGACACGGAGGTCAAGAAAGTAAAGTGAGGATTTATTTGAGCAATAGTACACTCTCAAGGGGAGAGCAGGCAGTCTCATTTGAGTAGCTGCCCTGGGTTTCTTTGGCAAACCTGTTATGTGGGGCATATAAATGAATGGGGTGGAAAATTCACTGGGGAGGGAGAGGTTTGTGGTTCGTATTCCCTGATTTTCACCCCAGCTTCATCTTCGCAAGGGGTGGAGGGATTTTTGTCCTTATTTAGCTTAGATCAGAAGTGTCATAGCGTCGATGCATTATGGGTGCTTTTTTTCTGCAAAGCTAATTTTATTGAAATGAGAGCATAATGAGCAAAAAGTTACATTCGGATCCCAGAGATTCCCGCCTTTTCCCACCTTTATTTTTCTGCCTCCAGGACACATCACCCCAAGATATGTGGTTTTCTGTCAGTCTGGAGGTTCCTGCTTTTCTTTGTTTACAAGATGTGTGGTTTCCTGACATTTGGCCCTTGCTCCCCCTTCTCTGCTCATATCTAACTACCTGCCTGTTTTAACACCTATAATGCCATGAGCTCTAGCTTCAGTAATAATGTAATCTATGAAGAAGTTTTGCAAACATGTTAACTGTAACACACACACGGTTCAGGAGGCAATCTCTGGAAGCCCATTTATACAAATTACTGCTATTTTGATCTTTGAATGATATGAATAATAATTGGTATTAAGTGTTTAGGAGCATAAATTTTGGAGTTAATCTTGGGCCTGAATACTTTATCATCCACTAGCAGTTGACCATAGGTAAGTTATTCATCCTCTCTGAGCCTTTGCTTCCTCTAGTTATAATTTGTATCTAAAATTGATCCTCATTACTCATAGATTCCATATTTGCAAATTCACTTACTCATTAAAATTTATTTGTAACCCCAAAGTAAAGACATGTGGTGCTTTTCTGGTCATTTGTGGACATGTGAAGTGTGGCAAAAAATTTGACTTACCTGATGATGCATGTGTTCCCAGCTAAGCTTGAATAAAGCAGTGATCTACCTTTTCATTTCAGCTCTCATCATGTAAGCAAGTGTCCTTTTCATGGTCTATTAATGCCACATTTTTCACATTTCTGTGCTTTTTTTTTGGTGATTTTGCTATTTAAAATTGCCCTAAAGTATAGTGCTGAAGTGATGTCTAGTGTTCTTAAGCACAAGAAGTCTTGAATATGTAATAATTAGGGAGAAAATACTATGTTAGATAAACTTCATTCAGACATGAGTTGTAATGCTGTTGGCCATGAGATTGAGGTTAATAAATCAACAATATGTATTAAATAAGTGGTCTTTAAACAGAAACACAGATAAAACATGGTTATGTGTTGATCAGTTGATGAAAATTTCGTGACCAGGAATGTAACCTTGTATTTTGCCTAAGAACAATAGGTCAGTACTCACTAATTCAGTTTTTGCAGTGACATTACAGAACATAAGTACCATGAATAATGAAAATCAAGTGCTCTTCTAAAGGTTATTGCCAGGATTAAAGGAAATAATATGTACAAAAGACTTAGCATGGTATTACACTGTTGTATTAATACTGTGACTATTAATAGTGTGAATATTTTTACAGACTAAATTGTTTTCACACAGTGCAGAAATCTTCCAGGCCATTGGAAAGGGATATTCCTACTTCAATGCACTAAATGACTCCTTCTTGCTTCAGGCAATATAAGAATGTGGCTCAATAGCCCATACCTAGAAATAACATTATACTAACCACTGACCTACTCAAAAAGAAATATTTCAAGTTCAATGCAAACCACTTGTCCCTTGTCAACTTGCCCTAAATAACATACCCTACAAATTCCATTGGATAGCTTCTCCTTTGGATGTACTTATTTTTCTGACTTTAATTTCAATGGCCCTTATAATCTTTTCTAACTTCTCTAAGGGCTTGTCTTTATACCCCAACAATGGAAGTGACACAGACTAATTTAACAGTCACGGATATTTATTCCTAACATTGTAATTTGAAATAATGTACTAATTTATCATTAGTTCTTCCAGACTGCATAAATGCCTGTTAAATAGAAACAGAAAGTCAAAATAACTGATTAAAATAGATCTTTGTGTATATGTGATTGAGTGTGTGGGTATGTCTGCATAAAATTATTTTAGTGATTTATCTAACTGCTATCCAGAAATGTCATTTTTGAATTTTGAAAGAGATTAATGTTTATACATATACATGTAATGGACTGCTGCCAAGATAATTGTCAAAATTCAGCTTCAGACATTATGTATATTTTGACAGCTGAAAACCCAGAACTTATTTTTACTGCTTTTCTAGTTTGCAACATTTTATATTGCTGACATTCATTAACTGCTTTGTTATATATTTTTAGTGCTAGAGAAAGCTTTAAAAGGGAGTGCTCTTTCGAAAGACCATAAAATAATGACTTTTACTACAGAAATAAAAATGTTGCACATGTTTTAGAAAAAAAAGTTGAAATCTCCATTTGAGCCCGGAAATCATATATACAAGCTTTTGATTTTGTTCCTCAATCCTACTCAAATTCTAAGAACTACTAGTATATCCTATTCTAGAGACTCTGAGTGTCTTTCTCAAATGTCTTGGAATATTGTTTTGAATTTAGCCATGGCAACCAACTGTGAAAATAAAAATCAAAAAAGCTAGCTAGTTTATCCTTTTTACCCTTCAAACTCAGAAAAGCTTTAAACAATTAATGCAGATATTGAAGGTACAAAGTACTTTGCACTTGATTTAATTCTATTAAGCAGTCTAAGTCTAGGATCAGTTCAATATTAACCATGGTTTCTAAATTATACTTGAGCAAAGCATATTCTTGCTAACATTAAAAGCAAGTCAAATTTATATTGTTTAATTACTTTCTCTACAATTTTGAGTCCTCCCTCATCCACCAAATGCCCAGTGTATCCTCATTTGGATCTCCATTGTCTTTGAAACTTCACCATATGGAAAAAGAACTGCCTCTTCTCACACAAGGCAGTGGGCAGAATGAAGATGGAGAGATAGCTACATTGACAATGACCAGAGAGGAAAACATGATTTCACTTCTCCAGTTTTGCCAAGGACATGTTCAAGAACACAGTGATAATCTCTATGAAATATAAAACTTGTGCTCCCAGGCAATCTCACGAAACTGAATAAATACATTTCTTAAAATGTGGAAGACTGAACTCAATTATATGAATAGTCCTCTAACTGACATGTTCAAGGGTCACATGATTATATATTAATTTATATTTTTGATACAGAGAAAAATAAGAAAATAAGGATGATATAGTGAGAATCAGCAAAAAGCTAAGTGTATTTAATTTAAAGAATTTTTTTATGAAGTAATATTCTCTGTATGTTTTTGGTGTCCAAACATCCTTTCCTTGTGAACTTTATGATAGTACATGGCATTTTAAAAATATAATTACCTGTAAAAATTAAAAGTTGACAACTGTACAGGAAATATAAACATCTGGGCATTCCTGGCCCATGCTGCACCAAGTTAACCAAGGGAAAACACACACACACACACACACTCTCTCTCTCTGTCTCTCTCTCTCAAAAAAAAGGGTTTAGATCCATTTGGCGTTTAACATCATAGAAACAAGGCCAACTGGTTATTAAATGTTTTGCCTACTTCCAGTGACATTAAGTAAACAAAATATAAGCATTCCTTAACTTTAACAATGAAACAATAACAATTTTAAGCCAAAGTCATGATTTCACCAACACAGATAATGATGTTGCCCTAAAAATCACTTCTATTCTGTTGTTTGGTTATACACTTCTTGATTGAGTTAACATTGTAGTGTAGGTGTTTAAAAAGAAAAGGTTAATATATACCCTAAAACAACCACTAAAATAGTTAAAATAAAGATTTCCATATAGTAAGGCAATAAAAGAGATAAGATTGAACAATTAAAATATTTAATTAATCTAAAATAAATCAGAAAAAGAGGAAACGAAACAAAGAACATAAGGCAAATAAAAAACACACAGCAACATGACAGACTTAACCTCACACATATCACTAATTGCCTTAAATGCAATGGTCTAAATGGCGTAATTAAAAGTCAGAGATTATCATATTGGATAATTAAAGCAAAATCTAACTATATGCTGCCTAATTGGAACCCACTGTAAATATAAATACACACATACAATAAAAGTAACAGGATGTATATTAGTTTGCTGAAGCTTCTGTACAAAGTACCAAAATTTGGGTAACTTAATACAACAGATTTATTATCTCATAGTTCTGGAGGCTAAAAGTCTGTAAGTAAGGTGTTAGCAGGATCATGCTTCCTCTGAGACTCTGGGAAGAATCCTTCTGGGCCTCCTCCTACTTTCTTATGGTGGCTGGAAATGTTTGGCATTCCTTGGCTTACAGCTCCATCAGACCAATCACTGCTTTCATCTTCATGTGGCATTCTGCCTGTGTCTGTCTTCACATGATCTTCCCTCATTACATAGCTATCTCTGTGTCCAAAATTCTCTTTTTTATGAGGATATCAGTCATATTGGACCACATTTTAACTCTGTAAAGACCCTATCTTTTGGGGAAAACATAATTCAACCCATAACAAATGGGAAAGGATATACATGCTGACATTAATCAAAAGAAAGCTGAAGTGTCTATGTCTTTCAGCTAAAGAAGATTTAAGAGCAAGGGATATTACCAAGAATAAAGAAGATAATCTCATAATATTAAAGTTGTCAATCCATAAAGAGTACATGACAATCTTAAACATTTATATACCTATTAGCAGGTACCAAATACATGAAGCAGAAACTGATAGAACAGGAAAGAGAAATATATCCATAATTATAGTCAGAAATATCAGTACTTCTCTTTTGGTAATTGATAGAACAAGTAGACAGAAAATCAGCAAGGGTATGGTAGATGAACAACACTATCAACCAATTTGACCTTATTGGCATTTATAATATACTCCACCCAATAGCTGTAAGTACACATTCTTCTCAAATGCACATGGATGTTGACCAAGAAAGACCATATTCTGGGACATAAAACAAGTCTCAGTGAATTTAAAAGGATTCAAGTCATATCAAGAATGCTTTGCAACCACATGGAATAAAATTATGAATCAATAACAGAAAAAATATCTGGAAAATCTTGAAGTATTTACAGACTCTGGGAGAGGAAATAGTTTTCTTCAACACTCCTAGGGTTCCTGACTGGGTCTGAAAATTAAACTGACAAATATTAACAGAAGAAAAGCATTCATATTTTATTAAATTTTTTCAGGTACATGGGAGCCTTCACAAGTGAATGAAGTGCTGAAGAAATGACCAGAGTAGGAAGTTTCTAAGCCTTTCAGAAAAAGAAACAGTAAATCTGTGTGAAGAGTGATAAAACGAAGGGCTATGGGTAGCAAATGGTGAAGAAATAACTTGAAAGATAAGGGTTAGCTTAATAAGATTTGTTTATATAGATTTTTTTTGGCCCAAAATTCCCTGTCTCTGATGATAAGAATGTGTTCCTTCTTTCTCATGTGAGATTTATCTCTTGTTTTCAAGGAATAAGGGTGAAGTGTGGGGATGAGTTCAGAGTGACCTTCTTGCTTCTACTGTTTTCTCAAATTCTTTCAGCTTAATATATTACATATGCCAAGGTGCCATACTTTGGGGTAGCATATCCTGAACTCCATCAAACTAAACACCACACTTCCAACTAACCATGGGTGAACACTGATTTCAAAAGTTACATTAAGAAGGACTGTGAATTAAATGAATATGAAATTACAGCATACCAATATTTGTGGTATGCCACTATATCAGTACTTAGGGGGAAATTTATAGCATTAAATGATTATATTAGAAAAGAAGAAAGGTTTCCAATGAAAGACCTCTGCTTCCACCTTTGGAAACTAGGAAAAGAACAGTAAATTCATTCCAAAGTAAGGATAAGAATGAAGCATATTAAGATCAGCATGGATGTCAATTTAATAGAAAACAGAAAAACAATAGACATGAAAGACTGATATAGCAAAAATTTCAATACATCCCTGAGAGAAGTTAAAGAAAAACTAAATAAACAGAGTTTCACCATGTTCATGAGGTGAAAGACTCAGTATTGTTAAGATTGTTGCTATTACCCACAAATGAGTCTATAAATTCAAAGTAATTCCGATCAAAATCCCAGCTGTCTTTTTGTAGAAATTGACAAGCTGATTCTGAAATTCATATAGAAATCAAAAGAATCCATAATAGCTAAAACAACTCTGAAAAAGAAGAAAAAACTTGGAGTACTAACTAACATTATCTTATTTCAAGTCTTATAAAGTAACTGTAATCAAAGACAGCATTCTATTGATATGAAACTAGATCCATGGAACAGAATAGAAAATCCAGATATAAATTCACATAAACGGACAACCTAATTTTGACTACCATGCTTTGTCAGTTCAATAGAGAAAGAATAGTCTTTTCAGGAAATGGTGTAGGGACAAGAGGCTATACGTACCTTAAAAAGTTAAACATATTCCTTCTATATGGTTCAGCCATTTCACTTTTAAGTTTTTATCCAAGAGTAATGAAAGTATACATTCATACAAAGACTGGTAAACAAATAATCATACAGCTTTATTTGTAATCCAAGAACTGAAAACAACTCAAATGTGTAGTGAGTGGATAAACGAACTGTGGAATACATAAAATGGAATACTACTCAGCTATAAAAATTAATGAACTGTAAGTGCAGATTACAGCATGAATGAATCTCAAAATAATTATGTTTAGTGAAAGAAAACAGAAAAGGAGTAAATACTACAAGATTCTATTTATTTTAGAACTCTAGGAAATGCAAAATATTCTGTAATGGTAGAAGGCAGGTCAGTGATCACCTGTGAATGTTGAAGGGTAAAGACTACCAAGGGGTACTAGGAAACATTTTGGATTGGGTTGATATATTCATTATGTTGTTTTTTGGTGATGGCTTCACCATTGTAAATATATGTTAAGACTGTCAAGTTGTATATTTTAAATATGTGTAATTTATTGTGTGTCAATTCTACCTCAATAAAGCAATTTAAAAATATTTTTGGAAGATTATAGTCATTATTTTTAACAGCTCCTCAGATGGTTCTAATATGTACGTGGGGTTGAGAACCAGAGATCCAGCTATTTTACCACAAAGTGGAATATAGCTGATTGCTCAGACATCTATAAAATCTTTCCCTTTTTGTCTTCTTTTTTATGCAATTATTTGCTTAAGAAGACCTATGCTATTTTTCAGTTCAGTTAGATAAGGGCCCAGTCTGAAAACAGGTACATTTTCAGTAATCTTTAACTCCCAAAACTATTGTCTTTGATGTTGCTGTAAATCATGTAATGTTAAAGGATCATCTTTCCTCCATGTTTTGGTAGGTTATGGGCCACAGTGAATTTTCACCTAGACTGGAAAAGATACTGTAATATTAGGACTAAAACAATCTCTGTTGAGTTTTCATCTTTGAACCAGCCACAGACCAATAGAGGCCAGACAGACAATAAAATATCCTAAGTTTCTCTGGGGAAAAATATAGTGTATCAAGTGATGCAGTGCACAATAATTTGGTCAAATTACATATTAGGATTGTTTCCAACTCTGAACATACATTTTATGAAAAAAAAAAAATTTAGCCTTAGTCCAAATGGATGTTTAAAAATAAAGAAGACAAGGGCCTCCCTGGTGGCGCAAGTGGTTGGGAGTCCGCCTGCCGATGCAGGGGATACGGGTTCGTGCCCCGGTCTGGGAGGATCCCATATGCCGCGGAGCGGCTGGACCCGTGAGCCATGGCCGCTGAGCCTGCGCGTCCGGAGCCTGTGCTCCGCAACGGGGGAGGCCACAACAGTGAGAGGCCCGCATACCGCAAAAAAAAAAAATAAAAAAAATAAAAATAAAGAAGACAAGGAATTGTCAAAGGAAGTAAGGTCATTTACCCTATAATAGAGAAAGCTTTGGTTGGGCAAGGAGTATGGGGGTTATTAATGTTTGAAAGAAAGGGAGGAACGTCTCCAATGGTGAGGATAATACCAATATCCCTGAAGCAACAAAGAAAGGGTGACTCTAGAGGAAATATTTTCATGTTATTATTTTTGTTTTCTAATTGAATATACGCAATGTGACTCTAGGTAAAGACAATTTGTACACACTCCTACTTAGACCTTTTCTCACAGTGGTTGAGTTCACAATGCACTCCTTCACATCATAATGATCACACAATTGATATGTCTGGAGCTGTGCTATGACCCTCCAGTATAGCTCCTTCACAAGAAACTCTCATTAGGAAATAGCTCAAGAACCACTTTGGAAAGGGTTACATGTCCTCACTGCCTACTTTTAGATTAGCCAGTCTACCTGGAACTCCCAATATATTGCCCTGCTGATTCAAGCTTATGATTTCAGCTCAGAAATTAACCTCCCATGTACAGATGCCCTATTTTGGTTGGGAAATTGGACTTTGCAATGCATGATATACTTATAGATATAATAACATAAAAGAAAACATTCATTTTGTCTAAATTACCATTGTTATTTGTGTTCATTCACTAGTGAATCCTAATTCACCAACTGCCCCTAATTCACTTTTTATTCTGAAGGCTTATTACACAAGCCAGTTTCAAAGATATCAAGTGATATCAATGATATCAAATTTATCAAATGATATCAATGTATTCCTTCTGGAATCAACAAATGAAGCTTATAAAAAATGAGTGATGGAGTATTCTAATTAATTAACTCTCATGTTTAACTGACTTTAAATTCCATTATATAAACATGAGGATTTTAATATCAAAACATAACGCTTATCACTAAAATGAGAATTGCAGACTTGTTTGTTTTATTTTAGAATGTATCTGAATGAATAGCAACAATTGTTCTACATGCTTGAAAACTAAATTCAGGTTATTTCACCATCTTGTTATTTTGGATTGTGAGTAAATGGAACTTTACTATATTGGGCTCATGCATGAATCTATTATATTCTTTTGGAGTTTAAGGATAGCATTATTTAGGCATTCAGGGAGATTATACACACACATATCTCTACATACACTCACACACACAAAATATACTTTATTTGCACTGTTTGTAGGTTTCATGGAAACAAAGTCTTTTAGAACTTCATGACTTTCTCCCATTTTTAAAGATGATTGGAAATGCCCTGTTTCTGTGATTGTCATTCAGCATACACATATCCAGCATAGGACCAGAGATGTGAATCTTGACAGCTTCTGCCAAGGTGGTAATATTGCTTGTAATTGCTCTCTGCTGGGCTTTCAATTCTCTGCAACAGGCAGGAACATCGACAAGGTCAACTCATTTATCTACCGCAGTAGTGACACTAGCCTATTATGAGAGTACATGAGAATCCAGGCTTTAGAAATCATGGTTTTAGAAATAGGACTAAAATAGAGTGAAGGAAGAAAATAATTAACGTCCCAAAAGCTTTTTTTCAATAATTTAAAAACTGTTACTTAAGATGAGAACATATCACAACACAGAAATGGAAGCTATTCTAGTAGATTTTCCAAAAAAGGGAACAATCTAGTATAATAGTTAAGACCATGAGCTTTGGCTCAGTTTATTCATCTGTTAAACAAGGTAATCATTCCTAATGTCAGGGTGTGCTAAGAACAAAATGAGAAGTCACATGTTAACTGCTTAGCACAGGGCCTGGCACATAGTCATCATTCTGTATATTAAAGCTATGATAATTTAGAATAGGCATAATGTTCCACAGACCCAGACAAGGCGTCTTGATCTCAAGTTTTACTTACCTGGAAAGTGTTTTAAACTGTATTTTGTTGGACTACACTTTGGAGGAAAATATGAAAGTAGCACCATTTTTCATTGAACCAATTGCCCTGAATATTTATTCATACTTAATTATTCACTATTTTCTTTACAAAATAGGTTGCGATTATATTTATCTTTTGTCTCGTCTTGCAATACATTTATGTTTGTGTGTGTACACATGTAACACTGAAGTCCCTGCATAAAGCAGAGGATCATTGTAAGTTAGTTTTTAGACATTTCCCCCTTTTTAAAACATATGATGTGAATGTACCTGTGAGTGCCCACACAAACACGTGTGTGTCCATGTCTGTGTTTAAAGGCAAAAATCATATACTGGGGCCAGAGAAACATTTATATCAGAAACTAGAAAAATGTGTTCAGTATAAATGCAATTGCTCTAATAAGTGGTACTATCATTATGGTATAAAGCTACCCTGCTCTTGTGCTTTGAGGTTCAAGAGCCATTTTTAGCTTACTGATTTGTCCTGCCCATCCCAAAATGTACAAACATAACACATTCATTCCATGTCACAAAAATAAATGGTAGGACTCTGCTCCCACTGGGAACCAGAGGAAGCTAATTCCTACAATGCCTTCATTTGCCTTTTGGTTAAAAGGAATATTTCCTGGTATAACAGATAGGGAAATACTTCATTTCATAGTCAATTGCTGATCCATTGTTTATGAAGTTTACTAACTTCCACAGAAAGATACTGAATTTAACTTCTCTTCATCAGTTTATCCTGAATACTTCTTTTTCACTTAAAGAAATACATCATTGGAGTGACCTGGTTTTATGATATTTATTAAACACTGGGCATCTGGGCTGCCATTTCAAACTACCTTAACAAACCTAACACTACCTTTATAGTGGTTCTTTGCTTAGAATACTAGATACCACCAATGTCAGTTCAATAAACATAGCATGAATAGTCACTTTCTTCACAAACAATTGAAACAAAATGTCAAGCAGAAACATCCTGTACTGCACAACACCAAGCAAAATTGTTCTAATATTGAAAATGTCTGAGATGATCATTGGTTTTGACTGAATGTTGAAAATGTGTACAGATCTATTGCCCAAGAACAATAATGCTGATAATGAACTGTGAAGATTTTCATCCACAGTACTCTTTTTATTTATTTATTTATTTATTTTTAACATCTTTATTAGAGTATAATTGTTTTACAATGGTGTGTTAGTTTCTGTTTTATAACAAAGTGAATCAGCTATAAATATACATATATCCCCATATCTCCTCTCTCTTGCATCTCCCTCCCACCCTCCCTATCCCACTCCTCTAGGTGGTCACAAAGCACTGAGCTGATCTCCCTGTGCTATGAGGCTGCTTCCCACTAGCCATCTATTTTACATTTGGTAGTATATATGAGTCCATGCCACTCTCTCACTTCGTCCCAGCTTACCCTTCCCCCTCCCCGTGTCCTCAAGCCCATTCTCTATGTCTGCATCTTTATTCCTGTCCTGCCCCATGTTCTTCATAACCATTTTTTTTAGATTCCATATATTTGTGTTAGCATAAGGTATTTGTTTTTCTCTTTCTGACTTACTTCACTCTGTATGACAGACTCTAGTTCCATCCACCTCACTACAAATAATTCAATTTTGTTTCTTTTTATGGCTGAGTAATATTCCACTGTATATATGTGCCACATCTTCTTTTTGATTCAGTGGATGTACACAACACCAGATGTCTAAAATTATACAAGATAAATTGCCTTTCTGGCATTTTATGCATTATCTGTTACAAATTTCAACATGGTCATTGTAGCTTCAGTCATTCAACATTAATGCTATTCACCACAGAATGTAGGGGATATGACTTTTCCTAACAATTGTTAAAATTTCTTCAACACTTGTTTCAATTTTCCACAATCACTTACCCAAACTATACTCTTAGTGAGATAGAAACACTGGCTACCAAACATCTATTCTTCCAAAAAGATTAGTGTTCTCATTAAGTTTGGTTTTTAAGACATGTCATTGTATATACAGAAGTCTTCACTCTGGGCAAGGGCAGTATTACAGTTATGGTCTTTAATAAAAACATCAGATATTTAGTGAGCATCTACTGTCTACCCCGTGTTATGGGAAATATTAAGGAGAATGAGGCTTTTACTGACCTTAAAAGGTAGTTAAAGGGAAATGGTTAACACATTTCATCACTTAACGTGCATGTACTGGGCAACAACTATATAGCAGACCCACCACTGCAATACCACAGTTACTATAGTACAATACTTTTACCCAGGTATGCTCATGGTACTATGGTAAAACAAAGAAGAAACATGCAACTGATAATGGGCACAGAGAGTATCTGAAAAGACTCTCAAGAGAGGTAAAGTTTGATCTGAGCCATAATGATTAGGGATTCAAGCTGACAAATTAGGATACAAAAAGATATATGTTGAGCAGTGGAAGGTGGGTTAAGAGAATAGGAATGGATAATAAAATCTGATGTTAAATGATGACCCCAAGATTTTCAACCTAGTAAACAAGAAATCTGTGAAATCCTCAGGTCAATCATATTTTTAATAACTGCTGCTTGGGAGAACAATGATGTGTTCCTTTTAGAGTGTTCTTTTTTTGAAGTGATGGCACAATTTTGTTAGAAAATGAAAATACAGGCAAGAAGGTAGACAATCAGGGCTGTATTTGGAATTTGTGTAAATACAATCACATAGAAATAACTCACGCCTCTTTTTGTGCCAGATCAGATGTTTCAATTCACCAAATTATTTCACTAATATTTGTTGAACATATAGCTTCTAGGTACCATACCAATGGGCCCCTTCAGTTGCAACTCTCATATAGGCCTGGCATTGCATAATCTCCAGATGGAAAACACTCGAAGTAAATTTTGCAATGTACAGTAATATTCCTCATCAATAGTTAAGTCTATGTGGCAAATCTGCTTCTCTGTGACCAATCTACTACAGCTCTAAAAGAGACAGATAACACAGTAATTAGCATCTCTGCCCTTTCTGAGTCTCAAGGAAACTAATCAATCAAGTATTTCATGTTAGTCTAATGTTGGATTGGTTTTGTAAACAAAATGTCAGCAAGAATTAGTGAAATTAACTGCAGAGCAGAAGCAAAAACGACTTTAAAAAAACTCTCAATTATCTGCCACAATAATCACTGGAGTGCAAAATGATGCTCCAGAGTCACTGTAAGGTGTTTCATGCCTCCTGCAGTCTCTACAAAAAGAGGAAATTATGATTAGTATTATTTTGGTTCTGTACACTCCTTTACAGTCTCATTTGCTGAAAGATAAATCCATGAATGTTATATGTGAATCCATCCTATCACCTAGAATTGCACCCAAATATTCTTGGTGATAGAGCATAAACCACTCATCCACTTCTTCCTTGTGTCAGATTTGACTGTTAATTGAACTAATATTTTACAAAGGAAGCAAAAAACCACAATCAGTCTCCTCATATACAGGGAAATATTTATACTCTTATAGGTAATCCACTATTTTTTTTTTAAAAAATGTGTATTTGGTTGAGTTGAGCATACAAAAGTGATTAGTTCTTCCTCAGTTTAATTGTCATCAAAGCCCTGAATTCAAACTGTTCTTTTATTCAGATATTTCCATGGAGCACTTGATGTTTTCTTTCTTTTAGCTAGAATTTACCAAATTTATATTGACACAAAGATCTAGTATATGAATCTGTGTTTATTATTTTTAAAAATATATATGGAAAGGATAGGTCTGTTGTCATGCAAGGAAAAGTGTAGGCTATATTTAAGTTTAGAAAGGCTTCCATATTCAAGAAAGATATTAGAATTGGGAACAGCATAATATATAAGGTAGTCAGAGAAGGCAGTATAAATGAGTTTAACGCTAAGATGGATATATACTTGGAATCAATACATTTGGATATGCTTGCTGAATAGCAAGATGCACCTGCTGAATGGCAGCAGGATAACTAGATTGATGCTGGCTCTTTCCAACAATAAATTTCATGTTTCAGAGTAATATTTCATGGCTGTCAATTGGAACAGTGGTGGCACAGTTGGATTGACTGGCACTGAACACAAGGTTTTATTTATCTACAAATGTGTTTCATGATTCATCATGGACTCACTGATTAATTGGATACTGGCTGCATAGAAAAATTCTTATAAGTCTATCACAGAAGGTTTTTGGAAATATACCAACAACACTAATTCATCAGCACAGTCACGTTCTGAAAAATGCAAAAGTTTTCCTGGTAGTCATTGCTGTTCAGGACAGAGGCAAGAAATAATATTTGCATGCAATAAATGCAGGATACAAACATCTCATTGAGGGTATATTACTTTTTCTTGGTGTGAAGCTCTTTGCCGCCTTCCTTTTGTCCCTTATGACTTATCCAACCACCAATGGATACCAGCAAGTCATGGAAGGACAGCTAACTCACCTCTAATACATCAAGTTGACCTTGACCTTACTCTTCTTGTGGTGTATAAGAACAACTCCAGTGTAATGGGTAATAATGCTGGATTTGCAGTCAGACAAACTCAAATTGAAAAATCTGGCTTCCTTACTAGATATCTCTGTAAAGGAAATGAGTTATTTAATCATTCTAAGGTTCACTTTCTTAGTCTATAAAATAGGAATAATAATAACCCATATAGCAAAGATTAAATGAAATAATACAAGTGCTCAAAAATATTAGCTATGTATTCAGCAGTTTTGTTCACACAACATTAGGCAGTGGTGTCCAAGGCTACTCATAGGTCATGATTCCCTGAAATGAGCAGCTATCCATAGCAGCTTGAAAACAGTATTATGCAATGCCCAGACAATCTTTGCACCCCTCAGTCATTTCCTGACTCATTGGGGAGGTGAAGGGTCATTTCCTTCCCCAAACAAGGAGGCTACTGCTCATAAAAATTGGACAAACAGTTTGACTTCTTGGTCCTCCATCCTATTTAAAGGGCAGTTGAATGATCCATCTGTCAACAACTATTAATGAGCAAGTTCGAAAACCCTCTGATTTTTTAGAGTGATCTATAGAAGCAGGCCCTGTATGAATATGTGCAAAATGCATGTTAGCTTAAAGCACTATCATTTGTGAAAATCCATACAAAACAAAATCAAACCTGAGGGGGGTGGTTGCAGGATGGAGCAAACATTTGCAGGTGATTGAAGTGTATAAACCCAACACCAGGGAGCAGCAATAGCCCAAAGTGGTGCACAGCTATTTACTCAAAATTGTGGCAGACAGGGATCTTCTCTCTGAATTGAGGTATAGGGATGTTTTTAGTGCATTCTTACAACATCCTTCTACCCATACTGTTAAGGTGTAGGAAGCAGTCTTTGATTCTTGCCTGGATAATGTCTTAGGATTGAAAATTCAGTGGATAAAACAACAAGGAAAAAAAAACGCTTTTATTTTTCTTGAACAATTAAAATTATATCCACAAAAAACAGCATGAATTACTAAGGTTTCACTGATTAGACATCATTATCCCAAGTCTCTTGACCACTTATTTCATCACCTCTAGATTGGCCAGCCCCTTGAGTTCTCACAAAAAAATAGGGTTGCTGTGTTGAGCTGATCCTGTGCCGACTTTTCTCCCTGTCTCCTAGGTTGTCTGGTAGACTCCAGTTCAGAGAACTCAGTAAGTGCCTCCTGGCTTTAACCTCTGATTGCTCCCTACCTCCCAAATGAGTATTTACCCATATTTTTTTCTTGTTCCTGACATGATGATTAAGTCCTAGATCACAGCCTTGAGGCTGACTTGCAAACTTCTGAGGCTACCAAGAGAATTCAGATGAATACACACACACACACACACACACACACACACACACACACACACACACGGAATTAAAAAAAAACTTCCATATGTTTTGTATAAATTATCCAAAAATTTGAGAGCAAGTAGAATTTCAGATAAATTATTGGATTAGTTATCTAGGATCTCTAAACTCACTGCATGTGTTGCCAACTCTCTACTGGCATCCATGCTAGATGGACATCAAATTACAATCCCAGAGTAACTGAAATCCATTATAATGATAGATATCTATCTATTTCCTTGCATTAAAAGAATATGGATTCTAAAAATCCGGCAAACATTAGCTTCCTTGTAATTTGTCATAGAGAATTGTCTAAACCAGGGTTTTTTCTATCCAGGTGGGTCCATGTATCAGAATTAGCCAGTGAGGCTTCTCAAATTACACACTGCCCAACCCCCTCACTCTCTAGTTAAGAATCTCTCATCAACCCACTGTTGCTGATGAGAGCTTGAAATATCTTTCCAGAGTGTTAGGGTGGGGAAAATGTTGGGAATAATTGACTTAGGATTTCCATTTATTTGTTCATTCAGTGAACATTTATTGAATGCCTACAGGGTGACACACATTTTAAACAAAGGATAAAAAATAAATATAGACATTAAATGTCCACTACTCATAAGTCATTAGTAGATTTTCCTTTGTGTCCCAATTCTACTGCGTCCACTCCCAACAAGTGAAGTCAAATTTCATGAGCTGATGAAGGCGAGCACTTATGTAATTCATTCTTTGGCTGAAGTATGCCATTTTACCCTATCCATTATGGAATACTGACTATTTAAGAGGAACACCCTTAATATTCACTTTCAGTTTGTGAATAATTATAGGAAAAATAAAACTCATAATTTTAGTAAATTACTGGTAAGATGAAATTATAATGGTATTTAAAATCAAAATAGATGTACTTCAAAAATTGAAATATTATTCATTTTATTTACCATTAATCTTATCATAATGTTGCTATTTATATTCACAATTTGTAGTTTACATACCCTTTTCTATACAAAATAAATGTCTTTCTAATCTTGGCATGAGACCAGTCTATGTTAAGACAGCAAGTAAATATGTCATATTTCTTGTTTCACACTTCACATGGCATTTCAGATACTTTAAGAATCCTACAAATTATGTTAAGAAACATATCAAGTATAGGATTCTTTAATCCCAGGATTCAAGTAGTATATACTTCCCTTAGTTTCTCTAAGAGAATTCCTGCCTTGCATACAAGACCCAGCATAAGGCTAAATTTGACCATGTAGACATCTATCACAAATCATATAGGAAGTCAACATATACTGATGCCACATATCAGTGATAATTTATGTAAATAAAAGGATGAACAACATAATCACCAAATAAATAGGCAATTTTACTGTATACTTGACTGCTTAATGGCTTTTATTTTAATTAGGGTACTGGCATTTTCAAACTAACTTAATTTGCTTCCTCCATCTTCTTTATTGGTCTGTTTCTCCCACATCAACTAGGAATTGCTTACCAAGTTAAACTCTCTTTCTCTCCTGTTAGATACAACATAACCTCCAGTGATAATTGGTCTTCTTTCAAAAACTCAAGTTTAACTAAAAACTAAACAAAGTGTCCTTTAAATCCCATAGAACATATAAGCTTGAAATACCCTTCTCTGTTTCTAATTTACACAGCAAAGAAATATATGTTTCCATTTCCTTCAGAGTTCAGGGTGAGAGAATACTTTCAAGGTCTACAACATGGGGTATTGGGCAGATAAGAACTAAGAACAAAGGATAAAAGGAAGACTACCAAAAAGGGGGGAGTGCTGTGCAACCACTTGCCTTTCACATCATTGCCGAAGGCTGGCTCTGATTCTCCTGTGTAAATTGCAAAGACACTGCTCCTTTGCAGAGTGCCCAAAAGCACAGGGCCTTCTTCTCTTGATGGAGTAGGGGAGGAATGACAACCTCAACTCCAAATGCTTGACTCTGAGAAAATAATTCTGGATTACATCAAGACCCCAAAGTCAAAAATTAAAAGGTCCATATCCCTTTTGTTTGAATCCAAGCTTTGGACCTCAATTTGTTCTCAGTAAATAATTCTTGAAAGATATAAATGACTGTGTATAACTAGGCTGGGAATAATACTAAGATGTTCTGTCTTGGGTTAGTGCCCTTAGTCAAAGGGCAATACTGAAGGGTACCGGGGCTAAACTGTAGCATGTGGAAGTCAGATTTAAGTAGAATAAGGTTTTATAGAGGTTGCCAGGATATAAAAAGCAGCTAGTTGGTAGTGTTGAGTAGTGAAGTGACTAAATTGAGGCTTGGGAGTCACAGAGTTCCTTATTGTCTGCACCTGTAAAATTCAGGCAATACTGTGTCAAATGGGAGTTTGGGGAGTACATGAGATCATGTGTGTGATAGATTTTCAAAATGTAAATCATTAGAACCTGTTAGGTTTATTACCAAAAGTAGCACTGTCTCATGTTTGCCAAGGTTTGGTTATGCATGTTCTTTCTTGTCCTGACACTCCCTCTCCCTACACCTAAGTCAAGCCACTACCCTCATCTTGGAAATCCTATCCACTCTCATGAATATGTCCCACAAATCTCGATGGCAAACTCCACTTCTTTTCCTGGGTACTAGCTTTATGTCTCTATATGGACATTTCCCCCCAAGATGTCCTGCCTGCACTATTGACTGGGCTCATACTCTCCCCTTCCAAATCACTTTTCCTCCTGATTTTCCTGTTTCTGTTAATGGTCAATCAGATTTAAAATCTAGGAGTTATTTTTGGTTCCAACTTCTCCATCACCCCTCTGGGCAGACACTTGACAAGTAATGATGGTTTTTTACCTCTGCTGCATCTGTCAACCCTATCACTTCTCTTCTATTCCCACTGTCTCTGATTACCTCATGCTTGTGCTACTCTGATAGCTTCAGAACTAGTTTCTCCACTTTCTGTCTCTCTACCATCTCTACTGTATCTTATGCACTGCTTTTCACTTAAGATTCCTAAAGTGAAGTGGGACCCAGTTGTGTAGTCCCCCAACTTAAGTACCATCTATTTCATGAGAGTTTTATGGATCCTCCATTTCCATGTAAACTCTCTTGCCTTCAAAACCCTCCAATACTATTTACACTTATCTTATGGCACTTCTTATTACTTGATGGTTGGTATCAGAGTTTCTTGTACTTCCAGCAGTTATATCACCTGACTTCACCATTTTCTACCTCTACAAACCCCAACTTCACATTATGAAACAAGAGAAACAGAGAACAAGAGAAATTATCATGTCTACAGGCAACAGAGACTGTGGGAAGGACTGAAAAATCAGGATACCAGGGTTCTAATTTTAAGTTTTCCCACATTTTAAATGGTAATGCTAAGCTAAGTCACTTGACCTATCTGGAGTGTAACTGAGCAGGACCCTATGGGGCCTTCCTGGGACAAATCCCTCCCCCATGCCCTCTGCTTTACTTCCTCTTTGAAGTACCTAGATAACAGTATCTGTTGCACATTTCCTGACTTGTTTTACAGATCCTAAACCTCCACCAAATGAAGGATGTTAACTACTTGATGACCATGAGCACTAGCCCCCAGACCTACTGGAGCCTTAGGATTGAAAATGTTAACCCCTGAGACACCACCCTGTTACCTCACCATCAAATAGTCAGAGAATTGTGCACAAGCTGATCACACACCCTGTGACTCCCCTCCTTCACCTGGCCTTTAAAAATGTTTTGCTGAAACCCATCGGGGAGTTCGGACTTTTTGAGCACTAACTGTCCCTTGCTTGGTGCCCTGCAATAAACGCTGCACTTTCTTTTTCCTTTACCACAACCCAGTGTCAGATTGGCTTTACTTCATGAGGGCCAGCAGACCCAAGTTTGGTTCAGTAACAGAAGTACATCAGTTCTCTGCTATGTAAATTATTTCTAAGGTGCCATGTGCTTCTAAGAGTATAAAGTAATATTTAGCAGCCGCCACATTTGCTGTATGGCCTTGGGTTAGTTATTTAGACTCTCAAAGCCTCAATTTCCATGTATGAAAATAATAGTTCCTACTTATATGACTGCTGTGAAGATTAAATGAGTTAATAGATTTAAACTTATTATACCAATGCCTGGCACAATAAGGCCTCAAAAAATGTTAACTGTTATTATCATTCTGTGAAGCCTGGGGCATTTTTTCTGTCTGGTATATTACTGAAGTGAGTCTTGAAGAGTGTAGGCATTCTATAACTTAACCACAATCATTCAACATTGTGTTTATATTCAATAACCAGTGAAGAGGTAGCCACTTTTACAGTTACAATTGCCAGGGATAGATTTAGTTGTTATGAGTGAACTGTAGGATCCTCCCACTCAAAAATATTTCTCTATCACCTCTACCATCCCTCCAATAAACACACACACTCACACACACACTTTTCCCTACAGTGCCTGAGATCACGATACAGTCAATCTTTTGTGTTAACCACTGCTCTTTTTAGTAGATTTTCTATTAAAATTCAAATTCTCCCCAAAAATTTAACACATTAAGTGATTCACACTTTGATGTGACTGAACTTGTCAATTTTTATTCTCTCAGACTAAGAAAGGTCCTGCTGAGTGAGACTCTTAGATAGCTAGTGGGAGGTCTCCCGTTCAAGATAAACCTTGCTGCTTCACAATTTTGCCAAGGGCTGACTGGTCCTAACACATGCTGCTCTTTTTTTCTTCTGAAAAATGCCCTTGCAAAAGTGGTGTTTTCTAGGTTGTTTTTTTCCAGATGCACAGAAGAAGAAAAAATAGATTTGTAAATCCACACTTGATGATGCTAGAAAGTTTGTTTGAACAAATCTGATGGAGAACTTTGTCTGGAATAGTTCATTCTTACATAGAGATTAACCTTCTTCTGTTGCCAAAAAATCTCCCAGACATTTTGTTATCTGCCAAGAAAGTGCTCAGAGGCGTCTTTAACTTGCATAGCAGTTTCCAGCTTTAATTCTGAATTGACATTTGTTATTTAATTGCAATATTAAAAATTGCAATCACAAACCCATTTGCATTGAATGTTTCTTGGCTATGTAACCTGTCATTCTTTAAGTAAGTTTGCTTTGTTCTTGCCTCAGCACAAGCTCACTAAAACTGCAATAGCTTTCTTCCATAGCACAAAAATTATCTTCTGAAAAGACATTTTCAGGGATGGCCAAGGGGAAGAAGAGAAGGAATGTATAAAGCCCCAGGGCAAGAGCCACTCTGTGCCTCATCCTCCCTCCCGATCCTAGCTAACAGTTTTAGTCAGATGAAATCAGGTCATCCTGAATGTCAGGAACAGCCTAAAGGAATCAGGATGCCATTCTTGGGGGAAGAGAGAAAAGGAAAAAGAAAAGGAGAAAGAGAGAAATAGGAGAAATCACAGCTTTCATACCTGCCATTGCCTGCCCCTGGAAGGGAAAAAATAACCTTGCTCTACTGCCAGTCACTGCAGCAACATAAGTTCACTCACCACCACCATATCCAATTCAGGCCCTGGAGAGAAATGACTCCATTTTCCATACTTTGAGAGCAGCTCTGGACATGGTTATGCCACTCCCTTTCCTCTGTGTCCATGTATTTCAGGATCCACCTAAAGTGTAAACCTTTCCTTAATCTCTTTGTAAGTCAGCTTCATAACTTTGGGCAAGTCATTAATCATCTTTCCACCTATAAAATGTGGCCTAATGTTCTCCAATGTTTCCCAGACTTCAGTCATGTAAATAGCATCTTCACACTTTCCACCATATCTCTACACTATCTTATTACACTGTTATTATACATACCATGCCATATCTCTTACACTATATTATTATTTTCTTAATACTTTTTTAAAATAAGACTAACTTTTAAAACTTCATACTTAGCCTAGTAAATGATGTCAACAAAATATCAGGTGTGATATGCTAGTGATGACCTAAAACAAATAGACTGCCAGATATTCCTTTAGTGAAGATGGGTTTATTTAGCATCAGCAGAGAATTACAGTTCAGAGTCTGCCAACATGGTGAGCCATGGGCAATTCCCTACAGGACAAGAGAAGGAGAAAGCTTTTATAGAGAGGAAGAGGAAGTTGGGACAAAGAAAAGTGGGAAAAGTGTGTGTGTGAGTGTGTGTCTTTATTGGAGAGATGGTAGAGGTGATAGAGAAATATTTTTGAGTGGGAGGATCCTACAGTTCACTCATAACAACTAAATCTATCCCTGGCAATTGTAACTGTGAAAGTGGTTCACTCTTCACTGGTTATTGAATATAAACACAATGTTGAAGTAAAGAAAGAGTTCATTGCTTTTCTTTGGCTGATTCCTGGCCAAGAAAGGAGTCTTTCTTCGTCCTGTTGGGGTCTGCTATTGTCACAAGGCGTGAGAACTCTCCGTTCTGGTCTCCAAACTGTATTTAATTGGGGGTTTTATTTATTAACTTTACACTAGCTATATCTTTACAAAATACTTTAAAATAAATACATGACTTTTAAAATAAAAAGTTTTCCACTGATCACCTAAACTTATCTTATGTTCCACCACCCTTTGTGAGACTATTGTATGGTCAAAACACTACCAAGATTCGAAATCAGACAAGTCTGATTTAGAAAACTGTCTCTGTAAACCCACGCACATATGGCCAACTTATCTTTGATAAAGGAGGCAGGAATGTACAGTGGAGAAAGGACAGCCTCTTCAATAAGTGGTGCTGGGAAAACTGGACAGGGACATGTAAAAGTATGAGATTAGATCATTCCCTAACACCATACACAAAAATAAGCTCAAAATGGATTAAAGACTTAAATGTAAGGCCAGAAACTATCAAACTCTTAGAGGAAAACATAGGTAGAACACTCTATGACATAAATCACAGCAAGATCCTTTTGGACCCACCTCCTAGAGAAATGGAAATAAAAACAAAGATAAACACATGGGACCTAATGAAACTTCAAAGCTTTTGCACAGCAAAGGAAACCATAAACAAGACCAAAAGACAACCCTCAGAATGGGAGAAAATATTTGCAAATGAAGCAACTGACAAAGGATTAATCTCCAAAATTTATAAACAGCTCATGCAGCTCAATAGCAAAAAAACAAACAACCCAATCCAAAAATGGGCAGAAGACTGAAATAGGCATTTCTCCAAAGAAGATATACAGACTGCCAACAAACACATGAAAGAATGCTCAACATCATTAATCATTAGAGAAATGCAAATCAAAACTACAATGAGATATCATCTCACACCAGTCAGAATGGCCATCATCAAGAAATCTAAAAACAATAAATGCTGGAGAGGGTGTGGAGAAAAGGGAACACTCTTGCACTGCTGGTGGGAATGTGAATTGGTACAGCCACTATGGAGAACAGTATGGAGGTTCCTTAAAAAACTAAAAATAGAACTACCATATGATCCAGCAATCCCACTACTAGGCATATATCCTGAGAAAACCATAATTCAAAAAGAGACATGTACCAAAATGTTCATTGCAGCTCTATTCACAATAGCCCGGAGCTGGAAACAACCTAAGTGTCCATCATCGGATGAATGGATAAAGAAGATGTGGCACATATATACAATGGAATATTACTCAGCCATAAAAAGAAACAAAACTGAGCTATTTGTAATGAGGTGGATAGACCTAGAGTCTGTCATACAGAGTGAAGTAAGTCAGAAAGAGAAAGACAAATACCGTATGCTAACACATATATATGGAATATAAGAAAAAAAAATGTCATGAAGAACCTAGGGGTAAAACGGGAATAAAGACACAGACCTACTTGAGAATGGACTTGAGGATATGGGGAGGGGGAAGGGTAAGCTGTGACAAAGCGAAAGAGAGGCATGGACATATATACACTACCAAACGTAGGCTAGATAGATAGTGGGAAGCAGCCGCAGAGCACAGGGAGATCAGCTCGGTGCTTTGTGACTGCCTGGAGGGGAGGGATGGGGAGGGTGGGAGGGAGGGAGATGCATGAGGGAGGGGATGTGGGAACAGATGTATATGTATGACTGATTCACTTTGTTATAAAGCAGAAACTAATAAAAAAAAATGGGAAGAAAAAAAAAAAAAAAAGAAAACTGTCTCTGTGTACTAATATGTAATCTTGGCAAGTCACCAATGCCTACCACATACGTTGTCAAGAGGGTTAATTGATAAATTGTATGTTTAGAGTTGGCACTCAATTAATATTGGTTTTTTTTTCCTGTACCTCAGTTTTCATATCTGTGAAATGCATCCTAGTAAAAATGGAAGGAGCATAGGCTTGGGATTCTGACCCACTGGATTAAATTCCCACATGTAGTTACTTAACCTTTTTGAGCCTCAGTTATCTTTTTTCTAACTGGAAATGATAACAGCTAAATTGCCTGGGGATGTTGTTGTCAGGATCAAAGATAATACACGTAAAGTGCTTAAAACAGGAAGCACTATATAAATGGCAACCTTCAGTATTATCAATAATGTCACCCTTAATGCCCTATCTACATCACTGGCAAAATGGAAGTAGATATTATTCAAAACAGAAAACAGCCCTATTATCTTCTATCTCACATTCTCCCTCTCTTCATTTTCTGCCTGATAATTTCCTTGTTTAAACAGTCAAGGATCTAACACAGAAGCTATTGCTAGAACCAGACAGTGTCAACATCAGAATGAGAATGAGATGCAAAATCAAGCAGTGTCCTTCAAAATAAGGCGCAAGAGTTAATACTTGTATAGTGCTAAGACTAGAGTCTGAAAGAGTATGCACTCTGTAAGTGTTAAATAAACTAACCCAATAATAATAATAATAATAACTGTGGAAATACAAGGAAGGTAAAAAGAAAAGAGTGATGCAATTACTGAATAATCAGGACATACGCATGACCCCAAATGAAAAGGTTTATGTGTCATTGGGAGAGAAATGGGGTTAATGGATGGGAGGGAGTAGGGTCAGAAGGAAACAGGAGTCCTTGGTATTAGAGCTTAAAAGGTAAACTCATTTGGTCAAACTGGCCTGGAGGGTTCTTTGGATTCTTTTTAGCAAAGGAAAAACAAGCAAAACCAAATAAAAATAAAATGGGGCCTCACAAAGCGCTGCCTCTTCCCACTTAGAGACTGGAGTGCAGAAACTCAGAGGGCTACAACAGATGTAGTAATAAGCAATAATGTCATCCATTAATTGCTCAATCTTAGTAGCAGACACTGATGGAAAAATCATCCTATTTTTTTTCCTAAACCAGATATCTTCCTATTGGTAGTTGCTTTATTTTTGGTCCAGTGTAATATTGGTAGGCTCACTGTATAGAACTGATGAAAACAAGCTTAGCTAATTAAAGAAAGGCTTCAAATCAAATTTAAAAGTAGCAAAGTATTTTCCTTAATAATGAACTGATTCAAGTATAAGTATAAAATATAAAACTGCTTGATATTGGATAGCTTACTTTTAGGTGAAAATTAAAATTCCAAAATTCATAAAAATATTTGTTTTGAGGTAAAAAGTACTTAAAAGAAAAGCCCTTTTGATTTAAGTGAACAAAGGTAGACATTATAAAGTCATTGGTAAAAACAAAAAATGCTAATTAAAATGTATCTCGTGAAGAAAATGAGTAGGTAGAAAATAGTTCACAGCCGTCTTTCAAAGCCCAAAATTACATTGCTTCTGAGAAACAACTTATATGAAATCAGTCATCACTATTCATCACACACAAAATGAAATTTTGTTCTGAAAATGCATTGTTTAAGAAAAATTACTTCAAATATAACTTGGCAATAATGACCTACCCTAAATAATGATGTTAAAATGTTTGCTTGCTTTTTTTTGTTCTATGTCTTCCTTTTCCTGTTATTTTATTTATTTATTTATTTATTTATTTACTCTTATTGACTTCCTACTGAGCCTCTTGTTAGATTTCTTTTAATTTTCCTCATTTTTTTATCTACCACATATGCTTGTTTCCTAATTTATAGCTGCACCTGCACCTCCTCTAGCTGTGTTTATACTCCCTACTCCTTAATTAAATGCAAGAGCTGTACAACAATGAAGGTAGAAAATGAAACTCAAAAGTCCAATTGGTCCAATTTTCTGTAACGTGCCCTACAGGATAATCTCGATGCACAGAGCTTGATGACAAACCCTGGAAAATTGGTCAACATTTAAAAGCTCCAGTTTTTTAAGGAACCTCATGCTGTTCTCCATAGTGGCTGTACCAGTTTACATTACCACTAACAGTGTAGGAGTGTTCCCTTTTCTCTACACCCTCTCCAGCATTTATTGTTTCTAGATTTTTTTTTTTTTTTTTTTTTTTTTGTGGTACGCGGGCTTCTCACTGTTGTGGCCTCTCCCGTTGCAGCGCATAGGCTCCGGACGCGCAGGCTCAGCGGCCATGGCTCACGGGCGCAGCCGCTCTGTGGCATGTGGGATCCTCCCAGACTGGGGCACGAACCCGTGTCCCCTGCATCGGCAGGCAGACTCTCAACCACTTGCGCCACCAGGGAAGCCCTTGCAGTGTTCATCTTTAGTAAAGAAATTGAGAAAAAGATACATTGATTCAATGAGTCCAATCATGAAAATGTATACGTATAGTTATAGTATCAATACAGAAACACACTTGTGGTTATCAATATAGAAACACTTATGATATATACTGGTAATACCTAGTGTCTATATGTTGTGTGAAACACTTACATACCACCTATTTTTTGACCATGAGTGTAAAACATTCAAATATCTGAAAGGTTTCAAGGAGGTTAAGGCACCATACCACCGAATCTATGCTACATTTGAAGATGAGATGTACTAGAGAAAACTAAGAAGAAAATAATGGGAAAATGATAACCTGTCACGATGGTAAAATTATACCTTATTATTTCTATTTTAAAATTTTATTTTTATTTTTTTCACATAGTCTTTCAAGTGGTTTGATTCAATTTATAAATAATAAAATAAAATATATCCCAAATGTTTGAATAACAGCATCTTCACAAATACATTGTCATTTGACTCCTTGAAGTTTTTGGAAACATTATAGGTTGAGAGAAAAATGGCCAAAGTTCCACTCTAAACCTATTTGACCATCTTAACTGCTCCACAAGGCACATGACTTTTGCTACAATGAAAATTCATTTGTTCCCAAAAGCAAAATAAACATTTACTTTAAAAATCACTTTCTGAACCTAAAGAGTACAAGTCTGAAGTTTGTATATATTGTAACAAATGTTTTATCTAGAAAATGTTTTTACTCTGTTATACAACCCATACTATGTGCGTGAATATTTAATTCATCCTAAAAGAACCTATTTTAGTTGTTTTATAATATTTCTATTATCTAAACTAAATCCACTAGAACTTACAAGTACAAATAACGTACAAAAAAATAAAGATAGGGCCACTGTCCTTTACAAAGCTTAAATATTCTTAGAGATCAAGGGTTGCTGATGAAAACCACAATGAGATAGCATTACACACTCACCAGACAAGCAAAATAAAGTCTGACAATACCAAATGTTGATGAGAAAGTGAGCAATGAAACTTATATACACTGTAGGTGAATGGGAACCCTCATTCACTGAAGTTGGGAGTGTAAATGGGTACAACCAGTTAGGAAAGTCGTTTGCAAGTTAAAGATATGCACAGCCTATCCCCCCCCATTCCTCTCCTATGTATATGTATTTGTGTATAAGAGGACTCATGAAACATTCATAGGAACATTGTTCATAATAACCCCCAACTGAAAACCTCCCAATTTTCAATCAGCAGTGAAATGGATAAAAGAAAAATGTGTATATACAAAGGAACACTGTATAGTAATAAAATGACAAACTATAGTCACTTGTGGATGAATCTCACAAGCATAAAAGAGGCAAACTGAGAAGAAGGTGGAGGAGGGGGAGAAGAGGAAAAAGAACAATGCATTAAATATGGTTCCATTTAGCTAATGTTCAAAAACAGACAAAAATAAGCTATCCTGTTTAGGAATGCATACATAGATGGCAAAGCTTTAAAGAGAAGTAAGAAAATGTTTACCATAAGTGTCTAGAAGAGCATGAGGAATTATCATCTAGGAGGGGCAGACAGAGACTTCTGAGGTGTCATGTATGTTCTTGACTTGGGTGGTGGTTACACAGATCTTAGCTTTAAAATTCTGCTTTTAACCAGATATCAGCAAACTATGACCTATGGGCCAAATCCAGCCCATTGCCTGTTTTAATAAAATTTTATTGGAGCACACATGCATGCACATATACAAAAAGAGTTATTTGTTCATAAGAAGTGGAGAAAAATAAAGATAAAAGCATACATTTCTATGGGACATCATGGTTTAAAGAACCCAGTGAGGTAGATATTTTTTGAAATATTTCCTCTTATTTTCCACAGATGAGTATGTGGATGTCAGAGAGGTTAAATAACTTGTCAAGACCACGTAGCCAGCCAGAAGCAGGATCACAACTTAAATGCTCATTTTCTGGATTCTATTTTACTCTTGAAGGTATACAAGATATGCTTTGTACAAGTTTCAAAGCTGAGCATTTTATTTAGGACAAATTTTATAGCACAGGATATATTGTAGTTCAGACTAAACTAAAATTTATGGAACACCTAATAGATAAACACATGTCTATAAATTCTAAATGACCTCAGTATCTCATGGACTTCACTAGCTCATTTAATTAGAGACACTGAAGAAGTCTTAATTAAGAAAATGGAACTTGAAATGGGTCTGGAAGGGTTTCACAATTGGTGTGGAGAGTTTTATTTTCCATTTAGATCCTGATGCAGAGACAAGTAGAATTGAACAAAGAAAAAGAAACACTGCATCCCTGGATGGGAATTCTCAATTTTGTAAAAATGAAAATTCTTCCTAGCTTTATGTATACATTTAATGCAACTGAATTAAATACATTTAATTCAAAATCCTATTGAGATCTTTTGGGAATTTAACACATGACTTTAAACTATATTTGGAAAAATAAACAGGTCATACTAGCCAGGTAAATATTAGAAACTATGGTACTAAGGGAGAACTTGCTTTACAAGAAATACAATAAATTAAAGTATGGATATGGCAAGGAGCAGAGAGAGAAATTGAACAGAAAAGAAAAATCTTTATTATAAGTTCATATATAATAAAATTTGCATTTCAAATCAGTGAGGCAAAGATTAATAAATAAATAATATTAGGAAAACTAACTGTCCATTAAAAAAGACATACAATTAACCTCTTTAATTCATAAATTTTAATGAGTTAAAAATTTATATGTTAGGGCCTCCCTGGTGGCGCAAGTGGTTGAGAGTCTGCCTGCCGATGCAGGGGATACGGGTTTGTGCCCCGGTCTGGGAGGATCCCATATGCCGCGGAGCGGCTGGGCCCATGAGCCATGGCCGCTGAGCCTGTGCGTCCGGAGCCTGCGCGTCTGGAGCCTGTGCTCCGCAACGGGGGAGGCCACAACAGTGAGAGGCCCGCATACAGCAAAAAAAAAAAAAAAAAAAAAAAAAATTTATATGTTAAAAACTAAACTATGAAATAAATATAAGGAGATATATATATATATATAATCTTGGAATGGGAAAAGCAATCCTAAGCATAGCATCAAAGCAAATCCATAAAGGAAATGCAACAGCTATGGTTACGTTACTTTAATATACTTCTATGTCAAAGAATTATAAACCAAAATAAAAGGCAATTACAAACCAAGAAAAAACTGCAGCATATATGACAAAGGTTTAATAACCTAAATATATAAACAAATCCTACAAGTCAGTAACATGAAAAGTATAGAAAGAAAATGAAAAGATGATGCATTAAAAAACAATACACGTGAAAAAATGAGATCCAATGTCTATTTAATCCTTATAATATACCAAGTACTGTGCTCAGAACTTTACAAGAATTTCCTCATATGGTCTTCACAACAATCCTATGAAAAATATATAATTATCTATATTTGACATATGAAAAATATATTATAATTACCTGTATTTGACATAGGAGTAATGGAGTCTCAGAAGGGTTAACTCACTTGCCTCGATCATAGATTGCTGGTACTTGAGCCCAGGTCTCCTATTCTTGAGCTGTAGCTTTCAATCACTATGGTATATTGTATTTCCAGTTGAAGAATTAAATTATGTTCAAGCTCACTAGCAATCAATTATAAAAAACCTAGTACCACCACTCACCTACCAAATAGGAATTTTAAAGAAAATTGAAATATACAAGTATCAGCAGGGGTGGGGGAAATAGACACTTGCAAAACTGCTGGCTGGAAGTTTATCTCCAGAGTGGTTAGATGATAATATGCATTATAAGTAATAACAATGTAGGAAACAGTAACAGCTCAGTAGGACCTAGAATAAGCAAAGAAATGTGAGAATAAATTAAATAAAAGAAAACCCATGGCCTCGTGCATGTTTGAAACATTGTTTTGTGAGAGACAGGTTTAAAGGCAGAAGAGTACATTTCCTTCTCCATGGTCTATGAGAGTCTGTGTAAGTGCAGTAAATTGCCACCTTTCACAGTGGACAGTCAACAGAGGTGCCTAAAACTGATGTACTGAGAAATAGAAATTAAAGTATAGTACTTCAGTTTTAATGATTACCATTAGAACTAAAATACAGAAACTGTTTAAAAGTGTTTACCACTAGGAAATGGGAAAGTGTGAAGAGTTTTACTTTTAATTTTAGATTATTTCATATAATTTGTATATTTTAATAAAATAATGTGCAGATATTACTAGTTTTAAAAGTCTAGTTTAAAGCAAAAAGAATGGCATTCACATCAATACAAGATTAGTTATATTAATGTATTATACCTGTACAATGGAGTACTATGATATCATTGGAAAGAATGAGATAAAATTCTATGTAATTACATGAAAAAAATAACTATAACAATAATGAAAAATAGCTAACACATTTATGTAGCACTTTCTTACTAAAACGTTTATTGAGCACTTATTGAGTGACTGTCCAGTCAGTGTTCTAAGTTCCCATGTATATTCTAATTTAATCATTTCTCAACTGCTTTATAAAAAAATCATAGAGGCAAAGAGGCTAAGTAAATTCCTCCAGGTCACACAGGTAGCAAATGGCAGAACCTGCATTAAAACGCAGACAGTACGGCTCCATAGCCTATACTTTAATCACTACACTCTACTGTTTTAATAACAAATGAAAAAGTAACTGCAAAACATGTTTTTTTAAACCATGTGTGTGAGTGCATGTATGTGCTTGCAGTGTGTAGAGGCTTTGTGGCATGTGGAGGGTGTATGTGGAGTGTGCATGGTGTGTGAAGTGATCTGTGTTTGTGTGTATGTGCATGGATGTGTACAAATTACATGAGCATGTAGAATTTTGAAGAATATATACCAAAGTGCTGCAGATGACCGGAGGGAAAATATTTCTCTCTTACTTTCTACATTTTTGTGGTGTTCCATTTTCTTCTTCTGACTTCATATCATTTTATAATAAAATAATTAACAGTATCTTTTAAGGATACCCTAAATCTTAAACCAAGCAATTCCATTCCTAGGAACTGATTTTAAGGGGGAAAAATCAAATATATGGTAAAGGTGCATATACAAAAAATGAATCATTCACACTATCTCTTAAGTGTGGGCTGTGCAGAGTAGCTTCCTTCCAAAGAGTAGAATTTGGAAAGGGAGGGGGGAAGAGTAATTTTTCAGTGGAGAAACTTGAGAAATATTACCTCAGCCAGGTGATCAATGTCAATATCAATAATCATAAATCATATTGATAGTATGTACCCTTGATGTTATGTGCTGAGAATGGAACTTTACCCCTGTAATCTTCTGCCCAAGAATGTACAACCCCACTATAATCATGAGAAAGACATCAGACATCTCTCTAGAGGGACACATCTACAAAATACCTGAACAATACTCCTCAAACTGTCAAGGTCATCAAAAACTAGGAAAGTCTGAGAATCTATCATAGCTGAGAGCAGCCTAAGGATAAATTGATAACTAAATACAATGTGGTATTCTGGATGGGATCTGGGAACAAAAAAAAATGACATTAGAGAAAAACAGGAAATTGAATAAAGTATGGATTTTACTTAATAAAAATGTGTCACTATTGGTTCACTAACTGTGAAAAATGTGCCACTCTAATGTAAGATAGTAACATAATAATAATAATGTAATATTATTAATGTAAGATAATAGGGGAATATGTGAACCACCTTCACAGTTTTTTCATAAATATAAAATTGTTCTAAAATAAAGTTTATTTAATATTAATTACATCATTATTTATAATGGCAAAACTGGATAAATAACAAGAGTAACCCAAATGTATAAAAATCAAGAAGTAGTAGAATAAATGCTAGAATATCTATGTGATGGAATACCATGCAACCATTAAAAAGCCATTAATAAAACCATTAATTTTATTGATTCAGGAAAACAACATATTGCTGTGTACAAATTCTAGGTTACAGAATAGATTCTATAGCTTGATGCTTTTTTAAATCAAAAAAGTATGGAGGGCCTCCCTGGTGGCGCAAGTGGTTGAGAGTCCGCCTGCCGATGCAGGGGATACGGGTTCGTGCCCCGGTCTGGGAGGATCCCATATGCCGCGGAGCGGCTGGGCCCGTGGGCCATGGCCGCTGAGCCTGCACGTCCGGAGCCTGCGCGTCCGGAGCCTGTGCTCCGCAACGGGGGAGGCCACAACAGTGAGAGGCCCGCATACCGCAAAAAAAAAAAAAAAAAAAAAAAAGTATGGACATATATGCAGAGGAAAAATAAAGACAGAGATAGTTGTAAACACTTGTTATCTTAGAGCATTGAGATTATGGGCATTTATTTTCCTTTTGTGCTTTTCTGTGTTTTCCAAATTATCTTCACTGAACATATATTACTTTTGAAAATATTTTTTAATCTTTTAAAAATATATCAAAATCAGTTTGGAAAAAAATAAGTCTCAACCCTACTTCATACCACATACAAAAGACAACTCAAAATGGATCACAGACCATAAAAACCAGCTATAAATCCTCTAGAAGAAAATATAGAAAAAAAATCTTTGCAACTTTGGAATAGGCAAATGTTAGACAGGACATATACAGTAATAAATATAAAAGAAAAAAATAATAAGTAAATTTAATCAAAAATTTTAAACATTTACTATTTGAAAGACCTTGTTAGGAAAATGAAAACAGTAAACTGGGGGCAAGGTATGTGTACTATATATCTGACAAAGGATTTGTATCAGATTATATAAACTCAATAAAATATAGATAAACAATTAAAAACAGACATTTCATCTAAACAAATATATGAATGACTAATTAGTACATGAAAATATGTTGAGAATCTATTCATCTGTGTAATGTCAACTTAAAACCACAATGAAGTACTGCTAAACATGACAAGAATAGATAAAATTTTTTAAATAAAATAAAACTGGCAATACCAAGTGTTGGCAAGGATACAGAGCAACTAGAACTCTCATTCACAGCTGGTAGGAGTATGAAATGATACAATCAATCATGTTGGAAAATAGTTTTGACATTTGTTATAAAGTTAAATATACACTTATCCTTTGACCTGGCAACTCTGCTTTTAGATATTTATTCAATAATGATGCAAATATATGTTCACAGAAAGACTTCTAAATGAATGTTTATAGCAACTTTATTCATAATAGCCAAAGTCTGGAAACAACCAAATGTTCATCAATAGGAAAATAGAAAAATAAATTGTGGCATAGCCATATATAATGGTACACTATAGAGCAATAAAAAAGAATGAGCTACAAATACATGCAATAGCATGGTTGATGCTCAAAAATCACTATGCGGGGGCTTCCCTGGTGGCACAGTGGTTGAGGGTCCACCTGCCGATACAGGGGACATAGATTCGTGCTCCGGTCCAGTAAGATCCCACATGCCCCGGAGTGGCTGGGCCTGTGAGCCATGGCCGCTGAGCCTGTGCTCCGAAACGAGAGAGGCCACAACAGTGAGAGGCCTGCGTACTGCAAAAAAAAAAAGAAAAAGAAAAAAAAAAAACATTATGCGAGTGAAAGAAGCTAGATGCCAGAGTACACATTGTATGATTCCCACTTATATTGTGATCTTGAAGAAGTAAAACCAATCTAGAATGATAGAAAGTAGCTATGTTGTGGCCTCGGGCAGGAGATGGGGGATTGATTACAAGGGATCTTGAGGGAAGCTTTAGAGGTGATGGAAATGTTCTCTATTATGACTGGGATGGTAGTTACATGGGTGAATACATTTGTCAAAACACATTAAACTATAAAATGTGTGCCATTTTATTGTGTGTAAATTATACCTCAATAAAGTTGGTGTTTAAAGTAGTAAATGTAAATATACTACATCTTTTCTTGGGATTATGAAATCTAATTATTAAATCCAGGGAGACTGTGTTTATTCAATTCCTTGTTTCTAGTGGAGAGAAACAGCAGGCCAGGAACCCAAAATTATTATGCAGTGACAGTCATTAAAAATTAGAAACAGAGGAAGAACAATTTTACAGGGAAAGGTGAGTTTAGTTACTGACACAGTCCTTTGGTACTATAGCAAATGGGTCAAAAATCCATGGCTGCAGTAGCTATCTCTGGGAAAGAAGAAACAAAGGAAGGAGCAATCTCAAAACCAGAAGAGGTCTCTCTCCTGCTCTTTGACAACAGGGATCCTGCACTGACCTGGCTACACGCCCACTTAATAATCCTACAGTTCAATAAGGAAGCTGCAGCACTGGCACCGTGTGTACAAAGGGACTGCTGAGTCATTCTCTGGTCAGAAAGCACAAGGCTATTGGTTTTTACATTTAGATTTTCACTCTGGATCCTATAACCCTTATTTTGGTAAAATCTCATTATACAAGACATTGTTGCATGATTTTTTCATTAAAACTTAATGAAAAACAATTATTAACACTGGAATTTGCCCATGGGCATCATTTGAAAAATCTGATCGATTACATTAATCTCTACAGTACTTATGTTAAAGATAAGATCCTGAAAAAAAATTAGGTTGTAAATATTAAATTCTACCTAACTAGAAATAAGGCTAAAATAGGGAACTCAAGGGAAGGTCGACTTGGTTATTATTCTCATGAAAGTGTTGCATTGTACAATAGCCTGGATCTGTTTCAAAGGGACTCCCTGAAGCTGACAATTCAAACAACAACAGAAAAACTACCACCAACAAAAAGACTCCAAAACCAGCTGCAAATGACCTTTGTTGGCCCTTGAACACCTCTGCTTTTTGTTCTCAGATTTGATAAGCATATAACTATATCATGAGCACTATCTAATTTCATTTCCTGCACATTTAATTTTATTTTTCATTTTCACACGGTATGCTAAACATATTATAATATTTTGCACATTGAAAACCTTTAAATAAACTGAAAGGAACAGGACAGTTACAGTGAAATAAAAAGAATGAGATTTCAGAGAGAGGGGTACAGAGGAAGGAGGGGGAAAGACTGCATCATATTCATAAGGATGAAAAAAAGAATCCACATCTTTAGGATGCCAAATGGTGCAGTGCAGGCTGTATCAAAATAAAAGCTCTCACAGCAATGTTCACTTTCTGATCCGCTTATCCACCCAAAGCCCAGAAAATAAAAACAAAAGGAACAAAGACGATTGCTGAAACAAGGCCTAGCATGCTAATATAATGGTTTACATGAAACAAACTATAAATTTCAATCAAGAAAAAATATTTCCTTTCTTTATGTTTTCTCCTTTCAGCAGAAAAAAAAATGAATGAATTAAAAAGTCAAAAACATGCTTTCAGCTCACCCTAAAACATAAAGAGAAATCAAATGAATCATTTTGCTTAGCTTGCCTGTTCCCCAACCCAGCCTCTCCTTATCCTAGCAGGAGGGTTTATTTTTCTTCTCAGAACAACTCAGTCCTACTTGAGCTCCTAGTTCAAAAGATCTCTAACTCAGCTTCAGGTCACTCTGGCTGCTGACTTCCTCTATCCCTGGTGAGCTTGACTCTCAGTCCTTTGTGCTTTTGCCTTTCAAGGGTTGCATTTTAGTATGTTAGGGATGGATTTTTACCCTCTTCAGCTCAGCCTCTCAATGGCTGAGCGCTAATCTCAGTGGATTCTAATTCTAGCTGACCTTGGGAATTCTTGGGGTTCTGTCTACCACTCCCTTTCTTCTCCCTGACATTGTTAAATAATGTTTAGGGCAGGCTCTGTGAATCTATGTTTAAAGCTTCCCAAAAAATTATGATTTTCAAAATGTTTTGGAAACACTGTCCCAAGGTAACTCATCCCTCTTCAGCTGGGTCTCTGACACCTACCTCTGGAGTAGTAAGCTCTGCCTGTTTACCTCTTTTCAAACTACCTGACTGGTACCTCTATGCCATCTCACTATTCACTTGGATCTTGCCCTACCACTCTCTCTATATCTTCTGTATAAAACTTCTGAACTCAAACTTGGCTTATTGGCATAATTTTTCTCAATATGTGATCCCTGGAATAAATGCATTAGATAACATGAGGTGGGATGGTGGTTCTTGCTAAGATGCAGATTCCTAGAACCTACCACAGACCTACTGAATCTGAATCTCTCCAGATGGGGCTCAGTAATTTGCATGTTAAACACCATACACAACTATTATGCACACTAATGTTGAGGGACTACTAGCTTAGTCTTTCATGGCTTAGTAGAATGAGATCATATAGTAAAAAGACCTGAGAACAAATTCCCTCCATCAGTTATACTGAGGTGAGTTGCTTTTCTTGGCTGAAAAATTGGTGATAATAATACCATATAGCATATAGGTCACAAGACAGTTGATGACCATTTTAATCTGGACAATTTCAATAGATTCAGCCCATCCATTAAAAATGCAATCAGGAAAAACAACCACAACAGAAAGGTCTGATGGAGATTGATATCCCTCAATCTTTAGTTTCCACCCCACTAACTTGTACCTCCCCAACCTCATCTCCCCTCAGTCACTGCATGCCAGGTACACTGCCCCTCCGTGCTTTTGGTCAAATGCCCTAAGAACACTATAGTAGCTTCAGATACTCTACACGTGTCTCTACATGGCTTGGAAGGTTTTACACCCAGGTGTGATTCACTCTTTCACTTCATTCAGTTCTTCATTCAAATGTTACCTCTTAGAAAGGCCATCCCTAACCACGCTTTATAAAAGAGTACACCACTCTCTTTCATTCTATACCCACTTACCCTGCTTTATTTTGTTTTACAATATTTATCACTGTGATATTATTTTATGTGGATGTGTATTTGCATTTTTATTGCCAATTTCACCTACTAATAATGCCTATGAGTTCAGAGACTTAGGTTGGTTCTTGTTATTTCTTAGAACAGTGTCTGGCACCTAGTTGATGCCCAATAAATAGTTAACAAATGAAAACTAAATAAGTGAACTATCAATGATGCAAAGTTCTTTTTCTCACCACAATCTCTTCTTTGACTACATTAGAATTAAAGACATCTATACATCAAAATACACCATAAGCTAAGCTAAAAGAGAAGATACCGACTGGAAGATATCTGAAATGCATATAACTGGCAAAAACAATAGTATCCATAACATGTAAAAACTACAAATCATAAAAGACAAACTACTCACAGAAAAATGAACAAAAAGTTCACAGAAGAGGAAACCATATTGGTCAGTACATGCCTTAAAGAGAAAGGCATTCTAACCCTAACCTCACTAGAAATCAGGGGAAAGAAATGGAGCCAGAGATTAGTTTACAGTTAGCAGATTGGCAAAAATGTAAAAAGACTGATGACACCAAGTGTTCATGTAGGAAAAGGGGAACATTGTTGATGGGATGGTAAATCGTTATGGCCACTTTGAAGGACATTTTGGCTGTATCTAATAAAGTTAAACATGTAACTTATGATCCGGCAAGTCCACTTCCAGATACATACACTAGAGAAATTTCATCAATTTGTACAAGGCCACATGAATGAGGATTTTCACTGCAAAACTTTAATTTTTAACAGATAACTGAAATGTCTAGTAATAGGAAAATAGAGAAATAAATGATGGTATACTCACTCATGCAGTGGAATATTGTTTAGCAGTTAAAATGAATCAATTAGATCTCCATGTATCAACATGCACAAGCTTTTAAGAGATATGACTTTAAGTGAAAAATGTGAGTTTCAGAAGGATATGCACAGTGTGATACAATTTTTGTAAATTTTAAAAACATGTTCCTTTATATCATTTATGAATACATAAATATATACGAAATGTATAAAAATACAGATAAGATGGAAATCAACTTCAAGATGGTACTTACTGGGAAGAGAGTGGGTGGGAATAGTTTGGATAATGCTGTTAATCTCTTTGGTTAAATGTTATTTCTTTTTTTAAAAAAATTGATGTTATGGCAAATTGTTAATATTTGTGACAGCTGGATGGTTGAGCATATGCATAACTGTAATATTATTCTCTATATTTTCCTATATGTTTAGAATATATTTCTTTCTAAATAAAGAAAAAAGACCAAAAGGAAATATTTTTTAAGAAACTTATATCTCTGAGGAGTGGGGCATGCTTTTTATTTCTTTCATTTCTACGTACTTTACTTATTCTTAACAAATTTTCTACACTGACCCTGTAGATTACATTTATCATTAGGAAAACTATGTTCAAACCTGGGAAAAATGTGCAACAGACTTCAATGTGTCCAAAGATTTTTGCCCATTTATCTTAAGTGCTTGTTGCTTTCTCCTCTGTAGCATATAAATCTAAGTAAATGAAACATTAATTTTAAAAGGACAGCATGGAACACAGGCAAAACATGCTTATGTATATTAAAGGTAATAAAGATGTCATCAGGGAGATAGTTCAATTTTGCATTCCTTAACCAGGAAAAAAACATTTGCCCAAACCTACATGCTCTATAACTTCCTACAACAGAGGTTACTGCTCCTGACAAATACAGGTTGCCATAATCCTTGTTCTTCACTATTTCCCCACCACTGTTCTGCAATCTTCACTTTAAAATGTCTTCCATTTTGAAATTTTAGGCATATTTTTACATCACTTTCCTATTTCATATTACATTCATCTATCAGACTCTAGGATGCTCTTCCATCATCTTCAATGACCTCAACATCTCATAATCTTCACACCAATCTATCTCTCTCTTACCTGTGCATTCACAGATTTCAACAGGTATTAAGATGACACCTTGGCTCCTCAACTTCCACAATCTCATCTATTAGGATCAGTTGCCCAATAATGCCACTATGTAATTGCTCTCCTCATGATTAAATTCTACTCCACTTTCAAAATTATAAATATTGAAATACCCCTCTCTTATTACAAATTCCTGTCACACCTCTTCCATTCTCAAGAACAAATTGGTTTCCATACTCACAGTAACCTACTATTAATTGACCCCTCCTACTTTCCCACAATTGCTCCAATTCACGATTAAATTGTTGTGATGACATGGGACAAGTAAAATCATCTTTTGCTTCTAATTATGCTGCCAATGGGTGGAAATTCCTTAAACTAACGTGTTTGTAAAAAGGAAAAATAATTTAAAGGCTTTGGCCAAAATTTTCATAAACCTTTTTTCATTAGGAAATAAACTATAGATTACCCCAACCCCTCTTGATCTTTGATTTTTGTCTAATATTCCATATACCAAATCATCGGCCACCTTTGCATTTTCCTGTGGTTTCTATTCTAAAAAGAAGCCAGGTTCCAACATTGCTGTGTTGATTATAAAAAAGAGTTTTGAAGTCAAGTGTAGCACTTCAAAAAGTAAGTATGTCTTCATTTCTGGAAATGGACATCAGTCCAGAAAAGTCTCAGTGGAAGAACTTACACCTAGTTGCAAAGTATAAGGTGATGAGTTTTTGCTCATCTTAATTAATGTTACTAGACATATAATTTTGAGATGTGAATCCTAAAGCCCTCTATGTAAAGTCAGGAAAAAAAAAACATACATTTGGTCTGACTGAACTTAACTGCTATTTAAGGCTCTTCCATTCAGTTGAAGTCTGGCATGTCCTGTCCTAATACCTTAAGTGTTTTTACAATTAGCTTCTGGGATTCACACAACAAAATGATTCAGATCTACCTACAGATTCAGTCATCCCTAAATCCATCTAGTCTACTCTGACTGCTGATACCTGGGAAGCATATAAGACTAAATAATAATTTTTGTGATTCATATGTGTTTTATAGCCCTGTTTAAAAATTTTATTTCCACTTAAGTAACAGGGCCTGAAATGAAACTATGTTATATTTATTACTTTTTAACACATAATACTGTCAGATTCATATCTGGCCTTATGGGTAAATTTTCTATGTACTGAAGATAATCCATTCAAGTACAAAACCCTGTATTCATTTAAAAATCTTTTAGTATTTCTATAGGTATCTGTCTATATAACATTACAAAATAATTATGCATGTCCTTGCATTCTTATATAAAAGTTATTAAACATTATACACAACTTTCTTTTAGCTAACTCAGGGTTATCATAAATATTCAATATTTTATTCTTCTATAGCACACAACCATATTCTGCATATACTTTTTCATTATACTATTTCACTATGAGCTGTTAAAACTCACTGCTCTCATGTTGCTTGCCTCCAACATTTCTCTGTATATTCTAAATTGGTTACTTCTAATCTAGTAGGAAAAGAGAAAATAGAGTTTAGTTAAATTGTTGTTAATTTTTTTATAAAGTAGGCATGAAATGACATCATGTCTGGAATTTTCTTTAAAATACTACAGCAACACAAGCATGCCAACATAAAAAAGTAAATGAAGCAACACTGGCAAAACGTTAATAACTGTTGAGGTTGTGTGATGAATACATGGGAGTTCATTGTATTATTCTATTTTGTTTATCTTTGTAAATTACTTTAATAAGAAAGTTATTAAAAGAAAACTTTCTTTAAAGAAAAATGCTAGCTAATAATTATTAAAGGAAAAATGTAATTAGATTATCACCACTTTGCCTCCGTAGCAGAATGACTAATTCAGGCAGGGATCATGCTAATGATCCTTTACACATGCTAAAACTTTTGAGTGAAAAGGTGTTTGAGACCAAGATATTCAGGTGGTCTCAAAGTATCACCCCACAGTTTACTTATTGATTTCTTTTGTGTCTGTGTGGTTGTTATTATCAATTTTCTTTTCTTTGTTTAATTGAGGTAGCATTGGTTTACAACATTACATAAGTTTCATGTGTACATTATATTTCTACTTCTATATACACTACAGCATGCTCACCACTAGAAAATGAGTTTCCTTTCATTACCATACAGTTGATCACCTTTACCCATTTAGCTCTCCTCCTCCCAGCCCCTTCCCCTCTGGTAACCACTACTCTGTTCTCTGTATCTATGTGTTTCTTCTTGTTTGCTTTGGTTTGTTCATTTATTTTGTTTGTTTTTGTGTTTTTTTATATTCTGGAGATTCCTCAAAAATTAAGAATAGACCTACCATATGATCCAGCTATTCCACATATGGACATTTATCCAAAGTAAATGAAAACACTTATTCAGGATGATATGTGCATCCCTAAGCTCACCACAGCATGATTTACAATAGCCATGATATAAAGAGAAACTAAGTGCCCACCAGTGGAAGAAGGGAAAAAGAAGATGTAGGATACACACACACACACACACACACACACACACACACACACAATAGAATACTAATTATTAATTCATAAGGGAAAGGTACCTTTACAGAGGAGAAAAGTACCTTTTGAGGCAGACATTATCTAAGTGATCAGTCAAATTCAACATCATCAATAGTGGGTCCATGCTGTCATTATTTACTTTCTGATGTTATGAAAATATACAATATCACCTATGTAGTAATCTTACCAAAACTTTTTAATCTGAATTTAATAATGAAGAAACAATCAGAAAAAAACTAGTTTGTATATTTTTTACAAAGTAACTGGTCTGAACGACTTAAAATGGTAATGTTGTGGTTGAATATTGAATCAGTCAAAAGCAATAACTATAAAGTCCATTATTAGAATAATTAGGGATATTCAAATACAGTATATAATATTTTTTACACATTTAAATTTCTTGGTTATTGTAATAATTTTGTGGTTATGCAGGACAAACTTCATGTGCTTTGGGGACACATGCTGCTGAAGTACTCGGGGTAAAGTTTCATGATATCAGCAACTTACTTTGTTTTTTTCAAATTAAATTTTATTGGAGTATATTTGCTTTACAATGTTGTGTTACTTTCTATTGTATAGCAAAGTCAATCAGCTATATGTATACATATATCCCCTCTTTTTGGGATTTCCATCCCGTTTAGGTCACCACACAGCACTGAATAGAGTTCCCTGAGCTATAAGTAAGTTTTCAATAGTTACCTATTTTAGACGTAGTATCAATATTGTATATATATCAATCCAAATCTCCCAGTTTATCTGACCTAAACCCCCCTTCCCCATTGGTATCCATACGTCTGTTCTCTACATCTGTGTCTTTATTTCTGTCTTGCAAATAAGATCATCTATACATTTTTTTAGATTCCACATATATGCATTAGTATACAATATTTGTTTTTCTCTTTCTGACTCACTTCACTCTGTATGACAGTCTATAGATCCATCCACGTCTCTACAAATAACCCAATTTCATTCCTTTATATGGCTGAGTAATATTCTATTGTATATATGCACAACATCTTCTTTATCCATTCCTCTGTTGATGGACATTTTGGTTGCTTCCATGTCCAGGCTATTGTAAATAGTGCTGCAATGAATATTGGGGTGCATGTATCTTTCTGAATTATGGTTTTCTCAGGGCATATGCCCAGTAGTGGGACTGCTGGGTCATATGGCAGTTCTATTTTTAGTTGTTTAAGGAAACTCCATACAGTTCTCCATATTAGCTGTATCCATTTACATTCCCACCAACAGTGCAAGAGGGTTCCCTTTCCTCCACACCCTCTCCAGCATTAATTGTTTATAGATTTTTTAATGAGGGCTATTCTGATGGGTGTGAAGTGATACCTCATTGCAGTTTTGATTTTCATATCTCTAATAAGTAGTGATGTTGAGCATCTTTTCATGAGTTTGTTGGCCATCTGTATGTCTTCTTTGGAGAAATGTCTATTTAGGTCTTCTGCTCATTTTTTTAATTGTGTGGTTTGTTTTTGAGATATTCAGCTGGATGAGCTGTTTGTGTATTTTGGAGATTAATCCTTTGCCAGTTGTATCATTTGTAAATATTTTCTCCCATTCTGAGGGTTGTCTTTTCATCTTGTTTATGGTTTCCTTTGCTGTGCAAAAGCTTTTAAGTTTCATTAGGTCCCATTTGTTTATTTTTGTTTTTATTCCCATTACTCTAGGAGGTGGGTCAAAAAGGATCTTGCCGCAATTTATGTCAAAGTGTGTTCTGCCTGTTTTCCTCTAAAAGTTTTATAGTGTTTGGCCTTACATTCAGGTCTTTAATCTATTTTGAGTTTATTTTTGTGTATGGTGTTACGGAGTATTCTAAGTTCATTCTTTTACATGTAGCTGTCCAGTTTTCCCAGCACTACTTATTGAAGAGGCTGTCTTTATCCATGGTATATTCTTGCCTACTTTGTCATAGATTAGGTGACCATAGGTGCATGGGTTTATCTCTGGGCTCTCTATTCTGTTCTGTTGATCCATATGTCCGTTTTTGTGCCAATACCATACTGATTTGATGGCTGTAATTTTGTTGTATAGTCTGAAGTTAGGAAGCCTGATTCCTCCAGCTCTGTTTTTCGTTCTCAAGATCGCTGTGGCTATTCAGAGTCTTCTGTGTTTCCATACAAACTGTAATTTTTGTAAATTCCAATTCTGTGAAAAATGCCATTGGTAGTTTGATAGGGATTGCATTGAATCTGTGGATTGCTTTAGGTAGTATGGTCATTTTCACAATATTGATTCTTCCAATCCAAGAACATGGTATATCTCTCCATCTGTTTGTGTCATCTTTGATTTCTTTCATCAGCATCTTATAGTTTTTCTGCATACAAGTCTTTTGCCTCCTTAGGTAAGTTTATTCCTAGGTATTTTATTCCTTTTGTTGCAGTGGTAAATGGGATTGTTTCCTTAATTTATCTTTCTGATCTTTCATTGTTAGCATATAGTAATGGAAGATTTCTGCGTATAAATTTTTTATCCTGCAACTTTACTAAATTCATTGATTAGCTCTAGTAGTTTTCGGGTGGCACCTTTAGGATTCTCTATGTATAGTGTCATGTTGTCTGCAAACAGTTACAGTTTTACTTCTTCTTTTCCAATTTGGATTTCTTTTGTTTCTTATTCTTCCCTGATTGCTGTGGCTAGGACTTCCAAGACTTTGCTGAATAACAGTGACAAGAGTGGACACCATTGTCTTGTTTTTGATCTTAGAAGAAATACTTTCAGTTTTCCACCATTGAGAATGATGTCTTCTGTGGGTTTGTCATATATGGCCTTTATTATGTTGAGCTAAGTTCCCTCTATGCTCACTTTCTGGAGTGTTTTTATCATAAATGTGTGTTGAGTATTTCAAAAGTTTTTTCTGCATCTATTGAAATGATCATATGTTTTTTGTTCTTTAGTTTGTTAATATGGTGTATGACATTGATTGATTTGCATATATTGAAGAATACTTGCATCCTTGGAATAAATCCTACTTGATCACAGTGTATGATGCTTTTAATGTGTTGTTGGATTCGGTCTGCTAGTATTTTATTGATGATTTTGGCGTCTATGTTCATCAGTGATATTGGCCTGTAATTTCTTTTTGTGTGATAGCCTTGTCTGATTTGTGTATCAGGGTGATTCTGGCCTCCTAGAATGAGTTTGGGAGTGTTCCTCCCTCTGCAATTTTTTGGAAGAGTTTGAGAAGGATGGGTGTTAGCTCTTCTCTAAAATAGAATTCACCTGTGAAGCCATCCGGTCCTGGACTTTCATTTGTTGGAAGATGTTTAATCACAGTTTCGATTTCATTACTTGTGATTGGTCCATTTATATTTTCTGTTTCTTCCTGGTTCCATCTGGAAGGTTGTACTTTTCTAAGATTTTTTCCATTTCTTCCAGGTTGTCCATTTTATTGGCATAGAGTTGCTTGTAATAGTCTCTTATGTTCTTTGTATTTCTGTGGTGTCAGTTGTAACTTCTCCTTTTTCATTTCTAATTTTATTGATTTGCATCCTCTCCTTTTTTTTCTTGATGAGTCTGACTAAAGGTTTATCAATTTTGTTTATCTTCTCAAAGAACCAGCTTTTAGTTTTATTGATCTTGGCTATGGTTTTCTTCATCTCTATTTCATTTATTTCTGCTCTGATCTTTATGATTTATTTCCTTCTACTAACTTTGGGTTTTGTTTATTCTTCTTTCTCTAGTTGCTTTAGGTGTAAGGTTATGTTGTTTATTTGCAATTTTTCATGTTTCTTGAGGTAGGATTGTATTGCTATAAACTTCCCTCTTAGAACTGCTTTTACTGCATCCCATAGGTTTCGGGTCATTGTGTTTTCATTGTCATTTTTTTCTAGGTATTTTTTGATTTCCTGTTTGATTTCTTCAGTGATCTATTGGTTATTTACTAGCAAATTGTTTAGCCTCCATTTGTTTGTGTTTTATACAGTTTTCTTTTTCTGTAATTGATTTCTAATCTCATTGTGTTTTGATTAGAAAAGATGCTTGATATGATTTCAATTTTCTTAAATGTACTGAGGCTTGATTTGTGACCCAAGATATGATCTATCCTCAAGCATGTTCTGTGTGCACTTGAGAAGAAAGTGTATTCTGCCGCTTTTGGATAGAATGTCTTATACATATCAATTAAGTCTATCTTGTCTAATATGTCATTTAAGGCTTGTGTTTCCTTATTAACTTTCTGTCTGGATGATCTGTCCATTGGTGTAAGTGGGGTGTTAAAGACCCCCACTATTACTGTGTTACTGTTGATTGTCCCTTTTATGGCTGCTAGCACTTGCCTTATGTGTTTGGTGCATAAATATTTATAATTGTTATATCTTCTTCTTGAATTGATCCCTTGATCATTATGTAGTGTCCTTCCTTGTCTCTTGTAAGAGTCCTTATTTTAAAATATATTTTATCTGACATGAGTATTTCTACTACAGTTTTCTTTTGATTTCAATTCATACTGAATATCTTTTTCTATCCCCTCATTTTCAGTCTGTGTGTGTCCCTAGGTCTGAAGTGGGTCTCTTGTAGACAGCATATATATGGGTCTTGTTTTTGTATCCATTCAGCCAGTCTGTGTCTTTTGGTTGGAGCATTTAATCCATTTACGTTTAAGGTAATTATCGATATGTATGTTCCTATTACCATTTTCTTAATCCCTTTGTGTTTGTTTTCGTAAGTCTTTTTTTCTTCTCTTGTGTTTCCCACCTAGAAAAGTTCCATTAGCATTTGTTGTAAAGCTGGTTTGGTGGTGCTGAATTCTCTAACTTTTACTTGTCTGTAAAGCTTTTGATTTCTCCATTGAATCTGAATGATATCCTTGCTGGATAGTGTAACCTTGGTTGTAGGTTTTTCCCTTTCATCACTTTAAATATATCCTGCCACTCCCTTCTGGCCTGCACAGTTTCTGCTGAAAAGTCAGCTGATAAACTTATGGGGATTCTCTTGAATATTTTTTATTACTTTTTTATTACTTTTATTACCTTTTATTATTTTATTACCTTTATTACCTTGCTGCTTTTAATATTTTGTCTTTGTGTTTATATATTTTTTAGTTTGATTAATATGTGTCTCAGTGTGTTTCTCCTTGGGTTTATCCTGTATGGGACTCTCTGTGCTTCCTGGACTTAGGTGGCTATTTCCTTTCCCATGTTAGGGAAGTTTTCAACTATAAGCTCTTCAAATATTTTCTCAGACCCTTTCTCTTTCTCTTCTTCTGGGACCCTTATAATTCAAATATTAGTGCATTTAAGAGGTCTCTGAGACTCTCCTCATTTCTTTTCATTCTTTTTTTTCTTTATTCTGTTCTGTGACAGCTGTTTCCATCAATTTATCTTCCAGCTCACTTATCCATTCTTCTGCCTCAATTGTTCTGCCATTGATTCCTTCTAGTGTATTTTTCATTTCAGTTTTTGTATTGTTCATCTCTGTTTGATTGTTCTTTAATTCTTGTAAGTCTTTTTTAGACATTTCTTGCATCTTCTCAATCCTTGCCTGCATTCTTTTTCTGATGTCCTGGATCATCTTTACTATCATTACTCTGAATACTTTTTCAGATAAATTGGCCTATTTCTTCTTCATCTATTTGTTCTTGTGGGTTTTTACTTTGCTCCTTTGTCTACAATATATTTCTCTTTCTTCTCATCTTGTCTAACTTACTGTGTTTGAGGTCTCCTTTCTGCAGCCTGAAGGGTCATTGTTCTTCTTGCTTCAGGTGTCTGCCCCCAGTGGGTGAGGTTGGTCCAGTGGCTTATGTAGGCTTCCTGGTAGGAGGGACTGGTGTCTGTGCTCTGGTGGGTGGAGATGGATCTTGTCTTTCTGATGTGCAGGGACACTTCAGGTAGTGTGTTTTGGGGTGTCTGTAAGCTTAGTATGACTTTAGGCAGTCTTTCTGATAATGGGTGAGGTTCTGTTCCTGTCTTGCTTGTTGTTTGGAGTGAGGTGTCCAGCACTGGAGACTACAGGCAGTTGAGGGGCCGGGTCTTGGAATCGAGATGGAGACTTCCTGGAGAGCTCTTACCAATTAATATTCCCTGGAGCCAAGAAGTCTCTGGCAATCCAACATCCTGGACTCGACACTCCCACCCCAGAGGCTCAGGCCTGACCCCTGGCTGGGGAACTAAGATGCCGCAAGCCACATGGTGTGGAAAAAAACAAAAAAAGAGGAGGGAAGAAAACAAAGTGACTAACAGAAATCAAAACAAATAGCAATGACAAAAACAAACAAACAAACAGTAACAGCAATAGTTTAAAAAAAGAAATAAACAGACAAATAAAACCCAAGACAAATAGTAAAAGCAAACCAAACAAACAAAAACTAACAAACACACACATATGAAAAAAGAAACAAAGATAACAAAAAACAAGAGAACAACCAGACAAATAAATGAACCCAAAAATGAAACCAAACAATTAAAAAGAAAACTAACAAAAGCAAAAAACATAACAAATTCAGAATGCAGACTACAAAAAAGCAAAGAAAACATAAAAGAGGCACAAAAAAATCAAAAAAATAAAATAAAAACAGAGCAAACAAGGAGAAAACACAAAACAATGAAAAGTAAAGTAAAAATAGAAAAATGTTTAAAATGAAAAATATATTAATTTTTTTTAAATTTTTAAATAAATATTTTTTTAAAAGAATAATAATGAAACAGCAAGGAAACAAAACAAAACATTAAATAAATAAGAGTAATAAGAATATTTTTCTGGGACCTCCTCTGTCAGTGTCCTTGTCCCCACCGTGTGTCATGGCCAACCTCTGCCTCCCCAAGAGGCCCTCTAATACCTCTAGGTAGGTCTCTGGAACTGCTGTGGGCACTGTGGGGGCAGGTCAGACTGTGACCTGGACCAACTCTTTCATGTACTTTCCCCTACAGACCAGTCTCAGTTGTGGGAACACTTGTTGTCCATTCAGATATTCCATATGCACAAGGCTTACCAAGCTGATAACAGGGATTTAATCTGCAGCTTGTGCACCTGCATGAAAGATTTTTGCTCCTCTTCTTTAGTTGCCCTGCCCCTGGGGCTCAGCTGTGGTTCTAGCCCTACCTCTGCATGTGGGCCATCCACAGAGGTCTGCTCCTGAGGCTGTCCTGGAGCACTTGGGTCTGCCTCAGTGAGGACAGGACACAGAGGTGGCACAGCTGCCTGGTTCCCAGGAGCCCCGGTGGTGACAGGTGCATAGTGGGGGTCAGCAGCCATGAGAGATCTGGTCCTGCTGGTGAAAAGGTGGGCGGGGAAGCTGGCAGCCACAGGTGAGATATGCAGCCCTAGCAGGAACCTTTCTTAGCACGGCCCTGGTGGCAGCCTTTCATAGTGCCTGGCAACGGGCACAAGAAGGTCAGCCCTAGTAGGGGTTGTTCATGGCACCCAGCAGCAGGCGCATGTGTGCCGGCCTTGGCAGGGCCCTTTCCTAGCATCTGGGGTAGCAGGGGCCAGTGAGTGGGGAGAGAGAAGCTACAATGGTGCCTCCACCTCTTGCACATCACTCAACAGCATTGCCTTGCTTCTTTGGCAGCCCAGGCCTCCTTCATAAGGATTCCTAGCTGTGGATTACCTCCCTCCCAACCCTTCAGGCTGTCTGCTTGCAGCCAATGACAGTCTTGCCCCGGGTTTGCTCTCCAATACCCACATTCCAGCTCCCAGCCCCCGTGCACACCGGTGGACACACATCCCAGTCTGGGACACACAAGACTGTGGCACAGACCATCTGTGTAGGTCTCACTCTGTCCTATCTGCCACAGATCGGCTGTTTCACCCTCCTCCAACGGCCTCAGATGTTACCGTTCTGTCCCAACTGATTTCTCCTTCAGTGAGGGAGCTTCCCTGGATGCAGGAACCTCTTTTCTTCCTCAGCTCCCCACCCAGGGGCACAGATCCCATCCTGCTTCCTCTCCTCTTCTTTTTCCCTTCCTCTTTCTTTTGTCTTACCCAGTTATGCAGGGATCCTTCCAGTCCTTCCCAGTGTCCAAGGTCTTCTGCTAGTGCTCATCCAGTGCTCTGTGAGAATTGTTCCATCTGTAGATGTATTCTTGATGCATTTGTGGAGGGAGATGAACTCCACGTCCTCCTATTCCTCCACCATCTTGAAAAACCCCAGAAAGTTATTTTGAAAGGGTTCCAAATGTGTGTGTCTGTCTGTCTGTCTGTCTGTCTGTCTGTCTCTATTTAAAGAAAGAAAAGGAGAAAGCAAATATGACAAAATGTTAACAATTGGTGAATCTAGGTAAGGCATATTATATGGGTACTCATTATTCTATTCTTTCAACTTTTCAGCAGGTTTGGATTATTCTTCAAATTAGAAGGTTTGTGAAATGTATAAAAAGGAGAAATAGTAAAAAAAAATAAGTAGGTTTATGAGAGCATAGTATCTCCTTTAAGAGCAAAGTGTATGGAGACCATTTTTTTGTAACTTTTAACTCTATCCTAGAGAAATTACTGAAAATAAATGAGAGTCACTATATTTAAAAACTATGGCAAATTTTATTTAAATTTCAGTAACAAAAATATCTAATTTCCTTTAACTACCCCATAAAATTAAAATTGATAATTCCAAGCTACTAAAGTCATAATTCTAATAATGAAGATAGTCAATTGCTTTGCTATCTGATATCCATATTATACTTTTATTATTTTGCTTAAAATACCATGTCTATAAGTACCATAGAGATTAATCACCTAATCATCCTCTTTGATGCTTCAGATTAAGGAACAAAAATCTAGAAACGTAAAATGATTTGCCTAAACTCATCCAGATCTCCTTAGTCTCACTTTTTTCTGTTACAACACACTACCCATTAGCATTTTAGTATTATTTGTACATTAAATCAAGGTCAAGTTTTTCTTTAAGAGGAACATTTATGATCACAAATCAACTCATTTTAAATTTGTTAATAATAAAAGATGTTAAATCTAATCTTGGAAGTCATTTCTTGACCCTGTATCTGTGTTACATATTATTTATATTACCTGTATAATTGAAATCTGCATCATAATGTATCTGCATTAGTTGTTTAAGAAATAAATGGTTTGTCTTCAAGGACAGGCACATAATTACTCTGTATATTAATATCAGCAGGACACATGAGTTCATATGACATCTGAGGAAATTACATTTCGTTTGTTCAGGGGGTGAAGCAAAATAGAAATAGCAATTCATTGGATATATTTGAGAATGTGTTCCTTTGAGATTAAAAATAGAGTCATATAAGCATTAAGAAAAAGTAAAAGTTATTGAATATTTATTAGAAGTAAGAAAACAATTGAGAAACAAAAATCTAATGCATATTTGGAATGAAATTCAGTTTCTTATTGAGCAGGCAAAGAACTAACTAATAATTTGTTTAAACGAATTAGTATTTGAGTCCTCAGGAAGGAAATTATATATGTATATGGTAGATAGTCCTCAAACCAATATTTAATCTGAAAAATTCTCCAGGTAATTTACTTCAGGGACTATTGCCTAAGTCAGAGATTCAAGTCACACATTTAATGAGAAAATCTGAAGTGTAACAGGTTTGTTATGTAAAAGCTGTGGGAGCACATTTGGAAAAACAGACGGAAAGTAAAAGTGAAGATGTGTGCAGTTAGAATCGGATAATATTAAAATAACCCTCTTTTGGCACAGATTCTCTTTCATTGATTTGACTTCATTCTAAATATTGGGTTTTCTCTGCCATTTAGTAGTATAAAAATATTTTTTCTACTTAATAGTGTTAAGAGAGATTGAAAAATTGGCCTAAATTATAACTGTAACTTAATACAGTTATGCATTAGATTCTAATGTAATAAATATTCTGAAATGAGATTTCAACATTCCTGATGATATATCACACATAGAAGAATTATTGAATTTCATAGAGCTGAAGATATGTTAAGATAAATGATATGATTTTTATTCTGAATGGTTGAAACAAGAACTAAAAAGGGGCCAGATTCTTATAGAGTAAGGACATTTTCAAAGCTACTTTTGTTGAGGATTAGTACAAAGTAACATTTGCTCTAATGAGAACTGTGGAGTTTGATTCTTCCCACATTTGAAGGTGTGTGTGATCAAGGCCACAGGATTATGGAGACAAAAATGTGATTTACACTAAAATGTAGTGACTAGCAGGTGCTATATCATCACTGCCTCAGGAAGTCTTATGTTGATAAATTTTACACCTATCAGAATAAGGAGAAAAGAAGCACACTCTCCATGACATATTTTAGTTTCAAACTGATAAACTCAGCAGAACCAAAGAATTGTCACAAAGCATTTTGATAACCTTTCTTTGTAAAACATTTTACCCATTTGGGAAATAAGGAGCTGCGTTTTGAGTCAGTATAATAGTTTATTTCTGATAGAAGGTGAAAGTATTTAAATGCCTCCACTTTTGGTAGTTAGAGATGAGCAAATAAGCTAAAGAATAAAGATAGGCAAACAACCTCATTTTTTAAAAGCGAATATGTCTAAATTTGGTCTTAAATTCTGAATATTTCATGATTCCACTGTGAACTCTTTGCAGTAATGTAACACAACTTCCAAATTATATAGAAACTATAACCAGAAAATACTTATTTCAAAATATGCATACATTGCTATAAATATATATACATATCTATATCAGTAGGAATACTTACTGGAAAATGTAGGCATTCAGTAAATTGTACTTGCTCTTATTCAGATTATTTGTATTTATTATAATAACTTTGTATTTTAATTGTTCTCAAGATTTTTGTAAACACAGGTAATTATGTCTCTAGGTGGATATCCATATACCCAAAAGCACTAAAAAGTCATTGCAACAAATAAGATGGAGGTTTAGATGGAATCAAATAATAAATTAATAGAATTTTTTCTTTGCTTTTGACTTGTTCTAGAATCATTATCAACACATCCCTAATGTAGTAAGTGTTAGAAAATGTGGTAGAAGATAAGCTAAATAATCTAATATGTTTGAAAAACACTTGATATATTGTCTCAGCTTGTGTCCCCAAGGGAGATTCTAATTTAATCACTCGAACTAAAATCACTATGTGCAACTAGCTCAGCTGCTAGTTGTTCAAAGGAAATAAACTTTTTTTTAGAGTAGACCTTTCTAAATGCTGAAGAGTTTTGATTTAGTGGTTAGTTCTAAGCTGAAAATTGTGGAGACCTAAGTATATAGCCGAGGGATGGTAAAGTACTTGCTACAGAACAGAGATAAATGTTAAGTTGGCAAATAAGTAGTCCAGCTGGCTTGTCTTTTTTACAGAGAATAACATTTCATCTTCAACGAAAACATTCTGAATTGTTAATTGTCAAATCCACAAGTTCCAATACTTGTTTCATTTCCAAAACTGTTTGATGTGGTGTTGACATGGTAGACAGTCTCCACATTTGGAGGAGAGATGAAATGAGAAGTGTGAAGATATATATATATATATGTGTATATATATATATATATATATATATATATATATATATATATATATATATGTATATATATATATATCTTCCTGAGCATTATATAGAGTTTGAACTTTTCTACATTTTTTTGTTTGTTTTTTCCAGTACACGGGCCTCTCACTGTTGTGGACTCTCCCATTGCAGAGCACAGGCTCCGGATGTGCAGGCTCAGTGGCCATGGCTCACGGGCCCAGCTGCTCCACAGCATGTGGGATCTTCCCAGACCGGGGCACGAACCTGTGTCCCCTAAATCGGCAGGCGGACTCTCAACCACTGCATCACCAGGGAAGCCCGAACTTTTCTACTTTTTGTGTCGAGCACTATGCTAGACATGTTACATGCTTTATTTCATTAAATCCTCACAGGAACCTTTGAAAGACTGGGTTCTGAGCCTCAGAGAGTTTGAGGTTAGGAAAAAATCATACAGCTAGTTATTTGTAGAGTTGAGACAAGAAGACAGGTGTACCCAAAGTGTCTAGTAAACAGTGGATCTAGTATCTAAACCCAGATCTCTTCTTTTTAGGAACCTTATCAAGTCGAGAGGGCAGAGATTTTGGATACTATCAGAGGAGAAATTTCCAAGTAACTTGTTAATGGCAAAACCGACCTTAGAACCCTAAGCTCTGTACTCATTATTCTAGATAGTAACAGATACAAATTTAGTTAAGGAAAATAAGAAATTCTAGATAGGATATAGGTATTTATCTTAAAGTTCACAGTGGATGGTCAGTAACCTTGATTTACAGTTCCTTAGCTCTCCTAACTTGAGAAAGTAACCTAATGGCTCCAAACTTTAGGTACCATGTTTTTAAAAATGAAGATAGTAACTAATTGGCACATATTCTTAAGCAAGTTGTTTTAATGATCATATTAGAAAAATGAAAACATTTGGAAAACTGTCAGTTCCAGTAAAGTTTAAACATAGTTATCATATAACCCAGCAATTCCAGTCCTTGATATATACCCAAGGAAAGTGAAAACATAGGTTTACACAAAAATGTGTACACAGATATTCATAGCAGCATTATTCATAATAGCCAAAAAGTGAAAACAACCCAAATATCCATCAAATAATGAATGGATAAACTGTGGTATATCCAAACAATGGAGTACTGTTCAATAATAAAAAGGAATAAAGTATTGATACATGTTGTAATATGAATGAACCCTGAAAACATTTTGCGAGGTGAAAGAAGCCAATCACAGAACGCCACATATTGTATGATTCTATTAATATAAAATGTCCAGAATAGGCAAATACACAGAGACAAAAAGTAAATTAGTATTTGTCAAGGAATGGTGAGAGGGGAGATTGGGAGGTACAGGCTTTGATTTGGGGGTGATGTAAATATTCTGGAAGTAGATAGTGGTGACAGTTGCACAACTCTGTGAATAAAATTAAAAATCATTGAACTGTAAACTTTAAAAGGTTAAATTGTATAGTGTGTGAATTATATCTCAACAAAGCTGTTAAAAAAAGAAAAGTCAAAACATTCTGTGAACTAGAAATAGCTGTAAATTTCAACTATAATTATAACTACTAGAGCAATGATAGAAGAGTAGATGGTTTATAAAGTCAGAGATTCTCTGCTCTTGTAATGGCATCTGGATTTTAACCTGCCTAATATATCCACTGCTAATATTAGCAATGGAACCAAGCCTCCCTAAATACTTTTTTACCAGCTGAAGCTCATTCTGCAAATCACTGCTGAGAACATATTTCTTATTTACTACTGCTCAGTAAAGAAACTAATTGCAACAAAGCACACAGATGACTTTTAGGCATGGCTCCACTACCAAGGAGGCAACTGATTAGTAATGAATCTAAGTGGTTACGTACCTAAGCAAAATAGATACATTTCAAAATACATCAATTTGATAGGAGGAAAAATTAATAGGTATAGATTGTATAATCAGCTTCTCCAAAACCAAGGGAAATCGGGTTGAGTGTTAAATATAGCAGTGTTCCTAGAATGTTGATTAGGGTTTGATCATGTGTGTAAAGTAGAAACTTAAAATCCATTCACTCAGCCAAACCAAAATATTCAGGGTTAGGTGGATCCCTTCTAGTGCTTTCAGTTTGCCAGACAAGGAACAGCTAGCCCACAGGTTGGATTACAGCCTCTCAGGGCTAGTAAACCAGACATGCATAATCAGACATTAACTGCAGTGCTAATGTGTTCCTCTGGGCTGAAAATAATAAAGTTCATTTTTGTACAGCAGTTAATCAAAAAAGTATTAGAGAAATAATCAGGGGCTGGTATGCTTTTAATTGACCAGAATGTTTCTCAGTAGCAACATGTACCCTCTTTACCAAATTATAATTTTCTGACTCTTCATGTGGTCATTCTTTACTGGTTTTATTGATATTATTCCCTCATACCAAATTCACCAGCCCTTCTGCTCTCAACGTTAAAAGGTTTCATCTCGGAGATAAACATCAAATGATCCCCAATTGCAGTTAATTGCAACAAAGTCATACTTTCCTTACTCAAGGAGAAAAAAAAAAAAACTTTTGAATATGAATGTTAGTATTCATGAAGCCATTGAAGCAGTGTGTCCAGCTAAACATAACCAAAATATATTATGCCTTCAGGCCCTTTTATTTCCAAAGGCAGAGTAAAATTTAAAAAGGAAATCAACACCACAGTCTTCTAAAAGGATACCAAATAACTGCAAAATTCAACTTATTGTGACAAGCACGAAAATACAAATCTTTAAAAATTGTCGACATAAATGTATTTTCTAAGGTCAGAGTGATGATAATGACAACAAAGTGCTATAAAAGTATTTTACTGCTTCTGAGCATCTCTGTGTTATATGAATAATTAAGAAACACAGCTCATAAACCCACAAAGCCCCTCAAAATTAAAAAAGAAATGTTACACAGTTCAGTAGCTCAATCATTTAGTTTCTTAGATGAATCTTAGAGAGACTGTATTTTACTAAATTAAAATAACATAATAATTACAATGCTTACTATTGATACATGCCAAGCATTGTTTTCAAAGTCTTAGATGAATTAATGTAATCTTTACAACAACCTCATGAGGTAAATAGTAGTTTAAAAATGAGGAAATTGATGCATAGAGAGGGAACTAACTTACCAAAGTCACACAGCCAGAGAACCATAATTCAAATCTGGACAACCTGGCTCCAGAGTCTTCATACTTGACTATTATGCTACACTGCCACTATATCACTAGATAACTACTTGACAAATGCTGTTTTCTATCTTTACTGTATCATTGTTAACGCTGAAATTTAAAAATGTTCCAATGGTATATGGTAGCTTTTGATTCTATATGGATGGTAGTCAAGAATGGAATCTGTTCCATCAGTGATTGCTGGTTAAGCTATAAATGCGATGTTTAGGTGACATATGAGACAATTCCCTGAGCTCACCATGCCATGATTTGGTTGACTTTATTCTCTTCTTCCTAATGGAATGTTATACCATTCATATCCTACTTATATGTCACCTAGATTCAATAGGTTTCACTGGAAAATATAATGAGACTATGGATCACACACCCACTGCCAACCATGTTTTTTTTAGATCCAATAAATCATGTGCTATTTCAAAAATGCTAGAATAATTCCTTTCTTTTCAGTACGCCCGTTAGTATGGATTTTAAAAAGAATGCTCATTGGAACATCAGCAGCAGGTATAGGTTTATCATACTGGCACTAAAAGCAGAGTCCAGGCAAGTTTGTTAGGGTGGTGACTGAGCTGGCTCTTCTTTACTTTAAGTCTATCTAAATTCTGGCTTATATCAATAATATAGTAGGGGCTCAGCAGATACGTTGGTGATGTGAGATATGGAATATTTGATTACAACACTTTACTCTGCATAGTTTATAAATCATAACACTGAATTGGAAAGCATAGTTGGCTAATTCAGTCAAAAGCATTAGTATGCTTCTCAGACAACATATGAAAATCACTGAGGCCTGATATATTCTATTATACTTTGATCTCGCTTCCTCCCATGCTCCCTCATGTATATAACAAGTAGTATAGCACATGAATAAAGGCATAGTTTATGGAATCAGCTTATCCAACTTCAAATTCTGACTCTGCTACTTAACAGCTTTGTGACTTTTAACTAGCCACTTAATCTATTTGTATCTACATTTCTTGAAATGCTAATGACAATATTATATGTCTCATTCCTGGGGTTGTGAGCATTAAATAATATTTCAAAAATTCTTAACAGAGTGCCTGGCACATGCTAAGGGCCCAATTAATATTTGCTACTCTTATTACTATTATGTGTGATCAGGGATGGTTTATATGAACATGCACAAGGGTGACCTAAACTTCCTACCCTTGTTAACCCATCAGAAAAGATACATCACTAAGGTTCTCAAAGACATGTCATGCATGATACAGTCAGGGAGATATACAGCACCAAATGTAGACATTTGTGACTAGAAATGAGGGAATACACAGAGATGCTGGTTGCTGTATTCTTGACCATCCCTTAAAAAGAAAACATAATGAAGTAGAAAATAGCATGAGCAGACTCGTGTCAAAATCCAAGGTCTGAAACTCACAGAGCAGTATGATGATCAAATAGCAAATTAGTTAAGCTTCAGTTAATGGAAGATAGAAATATCTAATTTGCAAAAACATTCTGAGAATGATATAGTATATATAAAATGCCTAGTACCATGCTCAGAATTCAGCAGCACTCAGGAAATGTTTGATCACTTTTCCTAATTTCATAGGTAGCTATGGTCTACTACAAAGATGTTTTTATCCAGCCTGCTAGAAGCTAGGGTTATTGATTCCATAAGCAGTATGCCTTCTCTTCCTCCCTCTTTGCCAATATATCCCATCTCCCGGAATAAAAATATCCTTGAAGTAGAAACTGGAAACACAGTGAGTGATTTCCTTGCCCACATAAGAAGTGAGAAAAGCATAACTCTAGCTCATCATGAGGGCTGAACAACTGTAACTCCACAGCTGCTTATGAATTAAAGACATTAAGAAATCTCCTACTGCTACCAATTCCCCAATCTTGGTACACCTTCCACTCAGAGGCTAAGAAAAAGAAGGATTAAAAAGAAAACGTTTTTTTCCTTTTGACTAGCAAATAACAGGGCAGCAGCCTAAAAGAAATAAACTGTTCTTTCACTCTATGAAAAGAAAAACAAAAGACTCTTATACTATGATGGACCAAAATGTCAAATAAAATTAGACCAAACTGTAGAGTTAAACCCAAAAGGAAAATTTTCTTCTAAATTACTGCATTTCCCTCTAGCTATCAGATACTTTTTCCATGGCCATTGCTAAAGATCTGAATCAAAAAAAGCACTTTGAAAGCACATTGGAAAAAAGTGTGTGTGTGTGCGTGTGCTTTTGTATGTGTGTGTTTGAAATCTCAGTACATCTTAGGTATTAGGTTCTAGGGGGAAAAAAGGTTTCATGTATTACAAAGCAAATCTTTAAAGAAAGTGAAAGGAGAAATGTTGCCTTTACGGTAGAGAAGGTTACCTTTTCATCTCAAGATAGTCAAAGAAACATTTTGTCCTTTTTAAGTGATATTTAGACACTTTCATCCTTTTGGCAAAAGAGCTTCTGAATGACTGGAATTTAAAGTTAAAGTTAAGGTACAGGTTTAATGGAAACTCTTTGAGCGATATGGTTTGGAGTTGATATTACATTATGCAGGCAGGCATTTGTGCTAATAGCCTAGAAAAAACATATGTTCATAGAATTCTTTCACAAAAATATGTTTATGGTGTTCTCCAAAATTATATGGCATCACTGACATTTAAAATTCTAGAACCAAAGAATAAAGTAGCTTCTAACCTACATTTCCCACCCCTCACTGAGTATACCCTCCCTTCCTCCAATTTTATGGATTCACTGTGCTTTCAGGAAATAATTTTAAGATTAAAAAAAAAATTCACCAGAGTGAATGTCGACATTCCAGAAGTCTACAGAGAGAAATGTTTCATTCACAGGGAAAACTACACTCGGTTCACCAATATGGATGGTGGTGAGAAGTAGGTTCCTAGGATCAAATAGGCCAAGTTTCTGGTGGTACCATATTCTACAACCTAACTAACTCCACAAGGATTTGGAAGGGTGTTTTCACTGAAAGACAAAGGGTTGCTGAGGGCAAGTAGTTTCCATATAACTTTCCTCCTAAATCACCCCTTCTTTAAAATCATGTGATGACTTATTGCACTTGAAACATATCCCTATGTGATCTGTCCACTGCCTCTTTTTCAAACTTCATATCGTTTCATTCTCCTCCTTACCCACTATACCCCAATCACACTGCTCTTCTGTTTCATGAACACATCAAACTGATCTCTGCCTCAGATCCTTTGTGCTTACTGCTCCATCTACCTGGAATTCTCTCCCCACTTTTGCATCATTCAGAGCTCAGATCAAATATCACCTCTTCCAAGAGGTTGTTTCAAACCATCCTATATAAAATACTCCCAGGTCCTATCCCCACCCCCACCATTCTCTGCCCCATTATCTTGCTTTGTTTTCTTCCTAACAGAAGATTTTCAACAAATATTTGTGTAATAAAGGAACACCTCATATAGTAATTCTTCACTTCCAGGTAACTGTGTGAAGGTCTCAGACTAATGCAGAATCGACACCAGGATAAGAAGGACCAAGGCCAGGCAATAATTTTTATGTTCCCAAATCTCAGTATACATAGTATCAAAAAGAAAAATATCCAGGTCACAAGCTGATTTTTCTTTTTACTTTCATCTAATAGATATGATGGTAAAAACTCTGTCAGAATTCTTATCAAGAACTGTCTTCCTTTGGGAGTAGGAGGGAGAGGAAATGAAATCAAGCATCCTCCCTTGAGGAACGCCTTACCTGTCAGAACTTGCATCTGCTTGGCACTTACAAGTTGAATTACACCAAATGGACAGAGGACGTAGGTTCTGCCACTAAAGGGCTGGGTGAACTTGAACAAATCACTTTAGTGTTTTTATCTGTTACATGGAAGTGAGTGTTTCTGTCAAGTCTAACTCATGGGTCTGTTTTGAACTTCAAATTAAATAATGCTTATGAAAGCACTTTATGCTGTCAAGCACCATGTAAATGTAAAGTAAGGATTTTACAAAAGTTTTATATTTCCTCAAAAGGAGAAACAGAATATTTTTGCATAATATTCAAGTATTTCTAGAAAACGTGTCTTGGCTGGCTATTAATGTTCAATATTCAGTCAAGATTCCACCCTTCCATGTCTTTAAGACCCTCTCTAGATCCATACAGACTTATAAAAGTACTTTTTTGCAGTAGAAAGAACAAATAGGAACTGCTTCCCATGTGTACAGCAGACCATAAATTCCCCTGCTAAGATTAAAGATTATGCTGGATTCATGGGCTAAAAGACAAGACTAGCAATGAAAGACACCAAGTAGCTGAAAAGAGCCAGTCTTATAACAGGGGCTACGTAGTATGATTGAGGAAGCAATGTATACCATTACCAGACTACCACATTGTCTTAAATTTCCACCATTAGAAGAAACACTTTTCATGAATCTAAGTACATTTTAATTTGGTCAAGGCAATCATTATCTTCTTTGAATTGGACAGCCCACCAACTCATTGACACTGTAGCAGGGGCTAATTTATTTGATTAATCCACTCCTACCCACTGCCATTTAGTCAAAAACTCTAATGGAGTCTCTAAGGAAACCAGAAGCAGATCAGGTAAATTTTGCTTGGGTAAAGAGGCCAGAGGCATGGTGTTCTTATTTGAACATTTGAGGCTTTCAAATGGGCCCCAAGCAGCCAAGAGACAGCAAGTAGGGTATCTGAAGGAGACAGGAAAAGTCAATTTGGTCACGCAACTGGCAGAAATTCAAAAATTGCAGTCACTCAACCCAAACTACCATGTAGTTGGGCTTCAATTCAACTAAAGCTAAAAACGTTCTTGAGACTCTTCTGTTTTATTAAGTTTTAGTCCTATTTACACATGGACTGTTTTTTATTTCTTAATTATCTTAACTAGATCTTCACCAAAACAAACCAAAAATTTGTCTCCACTTGTGCCTGATAGTTACAAGTATATCTTTGTTTTTGCTAAAGAAAGTATTCTTGATAATGTCTACTTCCATGAATCATGGATAATTCCAATTTAATAAAGAAGAAAAGTTACAGTATTAGTCCAAATGATCCAAATGCCCTTTAACCATTAGAGAAATGAGCCAAAAATGATTCCTTTATAAATAATCTGACTCTAATTTCATCCCAGTTATTGTTTTATCAAAAAGGATCTTATTGACCATTTTTGGTCTGTGTTTTAAAAGGAATTTTTTACACATAAACTAACTTCAAGGTAGTCTACTTATTATTAAAAAATAAATCTTGAAGGTCTAATGAGGCTATAATTCCCCAAAACTTCATGATCTTCTGGCAAGAATATTACAAAAGGCAAAGGTCTTGCTCGACATCTAATGTAAAAAGCTGGTGTAACACTATGGCGCTTCCCTGGATGACTATAATTTGCTTATTATTCATCAATATTTCAAATATTTTCTGCCATAAACTATCACTACTGTTTCATTGTTGGCTTACTTGCTGTAGTAATAAATATGGATGATTATGAACCAAGGTAGTCATTAAACAAATCTAAAATCATTATTATAAAATGGACAGCATTTCTCTAAGGGTTTTCTTTAATATCAGGAGTGAATGTTGGAAGAGCAGGGTGGAGAGAGAGAATAGATTAGGGTGGGAAAGGGAGGCATTTGTGTGTGGCACACTTAGTGCTCAGAAATGGTTCATATGGAAAGTTCATTTCTAGGGTGGCAGCAACAGGCAACTGACTGATATATAACAATTTTTGAAATGGCAAGTGGATGTTTTATAGAAATGACAATGCAATCATGATAGAGAGGACCTAGATGAAAGGCAAAACAGTTTTCGTGGTAGTATTACCTAAAAACCAGTCTTTTTCCATCCAAATCATAAGATTTCTGCCGTGTAGAATCAGATTCCAAAAAGAAGGACCCCAAGTATGGAGATAACAGAGAGTACTTGAATGCAAGTGCCCAGACTATGAGGAATATTCAGTAATAAAATAGATAACACAGCAAATTAGTAGTGAACATGGAGATGGACAGTGTAGAGAGAGCACACAGTGTACACAGCAGAAAAAGTGAAGATAATGTGAGATGCATAAAAAAATAAGGCCCCCCAAAATGGGGGGAAATGGACTAAGATGAAGATCAGTTAATTACTTACTACTAAATATTTTTTAAGAAGAGATTATAATTAATTGAGTACATTCAAAACTTTTAAATTAAATTATTAAAATATTTGTCAAAATACCATCATAACAGGTTAAAAATAAACTAGGAAAATATTTACAAGTATAAGACAAAGATTTTCTATCCATATATGTACAAATTACTACAGATCTATGAGGAAAGGATGAATCTCCATTTATGCCCATGTTCAAATGGTATAAATGTGCAGTACAAAAAGGGAAACCCAAACGACCATAAATACATGGAAGTATATTCTACCTCAATGATAATCAAAATAACTTGGTAAGATTGAGAGAAATTCCCCAGGACAAACAACCTAGTTTCTTTTTTAATCTCATTAAAAATAGGCAAAAGATTTAAACAGGCATTTCAAAGAAGAAAATATATTAGTAACTGATGAGCACATGGAAAGATGTCCAACATCGCTAGTCATCTGAAAATGCAAATTAAAACTCCAATGAGATATATTATATTTACCCACTTACTAGAATGCCTAAAATTAAAGACTGAAAATACCAACTTTTGGCAAAGATGTGGAGAAGCTGGAACTTTCATGTGTTACTTCTGGAAACAGAAAATTCTACAATCACTATGGAAAATAGTATGGCACACCTTATAAAGTTAAGCATACTAACTTCAAGCAATTCCATTCCTTGGTGTTTACCAAGGCAAATGAAAACTATGTCCACACAACAACCTGAATATGAATGTTCATAACAGCATTATTCACAACAGCCAAAAAGTGGAAGTTACCCAAATGAACCTCAACTGGTGAATAGATAAACAAATTCTGGTATATTCATACCATGGAATACTACTCAGTAACAAAAAATAATTGAAATATCAGTAGTAGAAACAACATTGATGGATCTCAAAATCAATACAAAGTGAAAGAAGTCAAACACAAAAGAATATGATTCCATTTATATGAAATCCTATAGAGGGCAAAATTGTGACAGGAAACAAGTCAATAGTTACCGGGGGTGGGGGTGTGGGAGGATGTAGCAGAATTGGATGTAGAAGTTAAAAAAGACACCTGGAAACTTCTTAGGGTGAAGGGAAAGTTCTATAGCCTAATCATCATGATAGTTACATATTTGCATACAATTACCAAAAATCATCAAATTATGCATTTAAAATTAGTGAATTGTATTGTAGGTAAATAATAACTTAATAAATCATAAAAAAGCAAAAACAAAAGTTAGAGGTAGTTTCCCAAACTCTTCCCACTAGTGGAGGTGAAGGAAGCAAAGGTAAAAATCCCAGAATAAATCCTGTGTCCCTTTCTAATTCAAGCTGTGAAAGACAATCAACTCTCTAGTCCACCTTTCCCCCAGCATCAAAATCTTCTGGTGAAGTTGTAGATTATTATTTGGCTAAACACAATTTTTTAAAAGGATAATTCCTCTAAATATATGATCCTCTCTGAATTTGTAGCATCCAGGCTTGTTTCACAACATAGAAAAGGAAAAAAAAAAAAAAAGAACTTTTGAATTTGTGGAAAACAGAGTAAGTTAGCCTGGTGGTTCACTACAAAACTGGAGGCATTCTAAGGATATTTCAGCTAAGTTATAAGTTTAAAATTTTGATTTATGTGGCCTGACAGAGCAAATCAAAATCACTTGATGTTAACTCTATAAGAACAGACTCCTGACTATTGACAAAATATCTTATAAGGATGCAGATCACAGGGAATTATTTCTAGATGTGGTCCATCAAAATAATCTTCACACATCTATGAAATCTTATCAATGGTATATTTTAGCATTAGAACTGTTCTAGATAGTTAAAACATCACAGAAAGAAACCAAAAAGTGAATAAACAAGTTCCTTAAAAAGCAGCAAGATCGGAGACTAAAGATGAGCCTGTATTTTGAAGATTCTTGTTAATCTAATTAGAGTAGCCCCAAAGGCTACAAAAGAAATGCCTGAGACAATCTACTGTTTGAAAGTCACAGTCAACACCACTTAGGGTTATTAAAAATTAGAACTGCTTCAAATATGAACAAAGATTATTCAAAGGAGAATGTTGTATCATCAAATCTTAGTAGTAAGACAGACCCCCTCCCCCCACTGGAAAGTATTGAAAGAGCAACAGAGAGAAACAGCAGGGTCTGAAACATACTGAAGAAAAGACTTCAGACCTTAGTGGTCCTCATTCTTTTCTGGTAGCAGGACTACAACAGGGGAACTCTTTTCTGAAAATTCTAATCTAGGTATAACTGGTATTTCTAGCCAGATCCCCTCTGCTCACTCCTCCACAAATATGGTAAGGGTTTCACTCTAAGCCAGCCACTTTCCATGTTTATAAACAAAACCAAACAAAAGTATAACCAGGATCACACTGAGTGGAATAAGCCAGGGACCCCTTTCTGCTCACCTACAGCAATGACTTCAAGACCGGTTTGGGAAATGCCAGCTTTATGAAGGCTATTTTACAATCTCTGTTTTCATTTTAGTCATGTAGTCATGTACTAATGATTTACCTAAGCAAGATATTTCATGGAAGAAAATCCCATTCAGTGCTCTTACCAGGCTTTTGCACTCTTGCTTATTAAGAAGGATGTCTGTAGCTCTGAAACTAAGAAAGGTTTACTCCAGAAGGTTAAACATACTGTTTCAGCTGTTGCCAGAGATTCTCTGGTTATATGCAGAATAATGCTTAAGTTTTTAAAACTTTTATTATGGAAATTTTCAAACATACATAGAAGTAGAGCCAAGATTACAATGAACCACCTCATATCCAACACTCAGCTTCAACATTTATCAACTCCTGTCCAATCTTGTTACATCTATGCTCCCCTTTTTCTTTTGCTGACTTATTTAAAGCCAATCCTAGATATTGCATCATTTATCTATAAATACCTCGATGTTCATTAGTTTTTTATTCAGTTCTTAGAACAACTTAAAAGGGACACAAAAATAAATAAAATTTGAAATATTAAACCCATAACTGGTAGAAAGCTCAACAGATATTTCTAGTACCTGAGAATACTTATATCACTAACTTGGAATTTGAGGTTCACTAATATATCATATGTAAAGCAAGTGGACTGACCTTTTCCCAAGTAGGACAATTTAATGAGCTCTCCCCTGACATTCCTCATTGTCTCCTTGGTAAACGTAAGTTCCTCTGACTCTTTTCTTTTGAGCAAAAGAACTGGAATATTCCTAAAAGAAGTGAATTGAGAAGTGTTTTTGCCAGGCATAAATTTAACTGACTTTGCAGCGTTCTTACTCTTCATCTAAAAAGTTATAGCTTAAACGTGGCTCTCTCACTTTACAGAGTTTGGTCAGAAATTCACCATTCCAAGATATCCAACTCCAACATTTCATTGCATTGAAAATATAAAGCTGCCTTTTATCCTTAAGAGCGCACATACTTCAGGTTCTTGATTACTGAAAATCTCTCACACGGTGAATACCTTCACTATTATCCTTGTACATGGTCAAGGAAATCTAACTTCAAATCCCAGAGTTGCATGGCTTTATGGATTGATCCAAAGAGTCAGAATGAGTGGCCCTTAGCCAGGGTCTATGTAAAATGTCAAACGGAGCAGCAGCAGAAAAACTTCAGGAAAAGTTTTTAACATGATGAATAGAGTTCTGACAAATTCACATTAGAAAACATAGTATTGAAGGGAATGAGCAAGGATGAAAATGCTACAGCTGTTTAAGAGATAACAGAGGGACCGGTCTCACTGTTTGGGCTGTGACGATGATGATGAACCTGCTAGCAGCCCAGATAGAGGATTTGCAGAGGCTTATTTTCAAGTAATGCCAGGAACCTATGGAACTGAGGAGCCCTAAGCAGTCACTGAGCCAGATCCTGACAGTCTGAATGAGATAAAGATTTTGATAAGGATAAAGTAAAAAAGGGCATCAGGGAGAAGTTGACTGGCACAGGAGGAAGTCTTTTTTTTTTCCGCCCCCACCGTCTTCTCAACTAAGTCCTTGATAGATTGTTCCAAAGTGTGTATCCGATTGTCTTCCTCCTGGCATAAGCCTCTTCGAAGCAGAGATTCTTTTTTTTTTAAGAGTATAAATACTTTATGATTCCAATTGTATAAAATTCTAGGAAAGGCAAACAAATCTATAGTGGAAAAAAAAGGTAAATCAATGGTTTCCTTGGGATGTAGGTAATGGTTCCCTGGGGAAGACAAGGAGGGATAGTAAAGGGGCATGAGGTAGATTTGTGGGTGATAGATAAGTTCATTATCATAATTGTGGTATTGGTTCCCTGAGTGTATACATATTTTAAAACTTATCAGAGATCCTTAAGTATTCGGCTGTCCAGCTCCTCCTGTCCAGCTCCTGCCTGCTTGCCTCTTCTGTGGATTTCCCTCATCCACATTCTTTTGTGCTTGTATTTGGTGGCAGTGTCCTCGCAGGCCTCTGCGTATCTGCCATGTGTGTGCACACGCATTTGGATTCTCACTCACTAAGGAAGGAATTTAAGCTGCACTCTGCCTGGAACACGCTGGCCCTGACGTATCTGCCTGGATCTCCTTTTCATCCCCCACCAGCACTTGGCATAGGAGCCCTCTCCTCTAGGAACTTTCCCGAGCCTTCCAAGTCTGGATTTCCTGTTGTGCTTACACGTTTATGAGCATTGCATAGCCCAGCTTAGCGTGCCTCTCCCCATGTGGTATCAGTGTCCCTGCTAGGTGGTGGCGACGGGCAGCAACAATGCCTCACTGCCCCCAGTACACAGCAGACACTCAAGTTGTGGAAACTGTCGGGGACAAATTACCATCACTTTTATATATATATATATATATATATATATATATATATATATATATATATATATATATATATATATAATTTTTTTTAATTTTTGCCTTATAACAAATTTAATCAGTTATACATATACATATGTTTCCATATCCCCTCCCTTTTGCGTCTCCCTCCCACCCTCCCTATCCCACCCCTCCAGGCGGTCACAAAGCACCGAGCTGATCTCCCTGTGCTATGCGGCTGCTTCCCACTAGCTATCTACCTTACGTTTGGTAGTGTATATATGTCCATGCCGCTCTTTCACTTTGTCACAGCTTACCCTTCCCCCTCCCCATATCCTCAAGTCCATTCTCTAGTAGGTCTGTGTCTTTATTCCTCTCTTACCCCTATGTTCTTCATGACATTTTTTTTTCTTAAATTCCATATATATGTGTTAGCATACAGTATTTGTCTTTCTCTTTCTGACTTACTTCACTCTGTATGACACACTCTAGGTCTATCCACCTCATTACAAATAGCTCAATTTCATTTCTTTTTATGGCTGAGTAATATTCCATTGTATATATGTGCCACATCTTCTTTATCCATTCATCCGATGATGGACATTTAGGTTGTTTCCATCTCCGGGCTATTGTAAATAGGGCTGCTATGAACATTTTGGTACATGTCTCTTTTTGAATTATGGTTTTCTCAGGGTATATGCCCAGTAGTGGGATTGCTGGGTCATATGGTAGTTCTATTTGTAGTTTTTTAAGGAACCTCCATACCGTTCTCCATAGTGGCTGTACTAATTCACATTCCCACCAGCGGTGCAAGAGTGTTCCCTTTTTTCCACACCCTCTCCAGCATTTACATTTTCTAGATTTTTTGATGATGGCCATTCTGACTGGTGTGAGATGATATCTCATTGTAGTTTTGATTTGCATTTCTCTAGTGAGTAAAGATGTTGAGCATCCTTTCATGTGTTTGTTGGCAGTCTGTATATCTTCTGTGGAGAAATGTCTATTTAGGTCTTCTGTCTAATTTTGGATTGGGTTGTTTGTTTTTTTGTTATTGAGCTGCATGAGCTGCTTATAAATTTTGGAGATTAATCCTTTGTCAGTTGCTTCATTTGCAAAGATTTTCTCCCATTCTGAGGGTTCTCTTTTGGTCTTGTTTATGGTTTCCTTTGCTCTGCAAAAGCTTTTAAGTTTCATTAGGTCCCATGTGTTTATTTTTGTTTTTATTTCCATTTCTCTAGGAGGTGGGTCAAAAAGGATCTTGCTGTGATTTATGTCATAGAGTGTTCTGCCTATGTTTTCCTCTAAGAGTTTGATAGTGTCTGGCCTTACATTTAGGTCTTTAATCCATTTTGAGCTTATTTTTGTGTATGGTGTTAGGAAGTGATCTAATCTCATACTTTTACATGTCCCTATCCAGTTTTCCCAGCACCACTTATTGAAGAGACTGTCCTTTCTCCACTGTACATTCCTGCCTCCTTTATCAAAGATAAGGTGACCATATGTCCGTGGCTTTAACTCTGGGCTTTCTATCCTGTTCCATTGATCTATCTTTCTGTTTTTGTGCCAGTACCATACTGTCTTGATTACTGTAGCTTTCTAGTATAGTCTGAAGTCAGGGAGGCTGATTCCTCCAGCTCCATTTTTCGTTCTCAAGATTGCTTTGGCTATTCGGGGTCTTTTGTGTTTCCATACAAATTGTGAAATTTTTTGTTCTAGTTCTGTGAAAAATGCCAGTGGTAGTTTGATAGGGATTGCATTGAATCTGTAGATTGCTTTGGGTAGTAGAGTCATTTTCACAATGTTGATTCTTCCAATCCAAGAACATGGTACATCGCTCCATCTATTTGTATCATCTTTAATTTCTTTCATCAGTGTCTTATAATTTTCTGCATACAGGTCTTTTGTCTCCTTAGGTAGATTTATTCCTAGATATTTTATTCTTTTTGTTGCAATGGTAAATGGGAGTGTTTCCTTGATTACACTTTCAGATTTTTCATCATTAGTATATAGGAATGCCAGAGATTTCTGTGCATTAATTTTGTATCCTGCAACTTTACCAAATTCATTGATTAACTCTAGTAGTTTTCTGGTAGCATCTTTAGGATTCTCTATGTATAGTATCATGTCATCTGCAAGCAGTGACAGCTTTACTTCTTCTTTTCCAATTTGGATTCCTTTTATTTCTTTTCTTCTCTGATTGCTGTGGCTAAAACTTCCAAAACTAGGTTGAATAAGAGTGGTGAGAGTGGGCAACCTTGTCTTATTCCTGATCTTAGTGGAAATGGTTTCAGTTTTTCACCATTGAGGACGATGCTGGCTGTGGGTTTGTCATATATGGCCTTTATTATGTTGAGGAAAGTTCCCTCTATGCCTACTTTCTGCAGGGTTTTTATCATAAATGGGTGTTGAATTTTGTCAAAAGCTTTCTCTGCATCTATTGAGATGATCATATGGTTTTTCTCCTTCAACTTGTTAATATGGTGTATCACGTTGATTGATTTGCATATATTGAAGAATCCTTGCATTCCTGGAATAAACCCCACTTGATCATGGTGTATGATCCTTTTAATGTTTTGTTGGATTCTGTTTGCTAGTACTTTGTTGAGGATTTTTGCATCTATGTTCATCAGTGATATTGGCCTGTAGTTTTCTTTCTTTGTGACATCCTTGTCTGGTTTTGGTATCAAGGTGATGGTGGCCTCGTAGAATGAGTTTGGGAGTGTTCCTCCCTCTGCTATATTTTGGAAGAGTTTCAGAAGGATAGGTGTTAGCTCTTCTCTAAATGTTTGATAGAATTCGCCTGTGAAGCCATCTGGTCCTGGGCTTTTGTTTGTTGGAAGATTTTTTATCACAGTTTCAATTTCAGTGCTTGTGATTGGTCTGTTCATATTTTCTATTTCTTCCTGATTCAGTCTTGGCAGGTTGTGCATTTCTAAGAATTTGCCCATTTCTTCCAGGTTGTCCATTTTATTGGCATAGAGTTGCTTATAGTAATCTCTCATGATCTTTTGTATTTCTGCAGTGTCAGTTGTTACTTCTCCTTTTTCATTTCTAATTCTATTGATTTGAATCTTCTCCCTTTTTTTCTTGATGAGTCTGGCTAATGGTTTATCAATTTTGTTTATCTTCTCAAAGAACCGGTTTTTAGTTTTATTGATCTTTGCTATCGTTTCCTTCATTTCTTTTTCATTTATTTCTGATCTGATTTTTATGATTTCTTTCCTTCTGCCAACTTTGGGATGTTTTTGTTCTTCTTTCTCTAATTGCTTTAGGTGCAAGTTTAGGTTGTTTATTCGAGATGTTTCCTGTTTCTTAAGGTGGGATTGTATTGCTATAAACTTCCCTCTTAGAACGGCTTTTGCTGCATCCCATAGGTTTTGCGTCGTCGTGTTTCCATTGTCATTTGTTTCTAGGTATTTTTTAATTTCCTCTTTGATTTCTTCAGTGATCACTTCGTTATTAAGTAGTGTATTGTTTAGCCTCCATTTGTTTGTATTTTTTACAGATCTTTTCCTATAATTGATGTCTAGTCTCAGCATTGTGGTCGGAAAAGATACTTGATACAATTTCAATTTTCTTAAATTTACCAAGGCTTGATTTGTGATCCAAGATATGATCTATCCTGGAGAATGTTCCATGAGCACTTGAGAAAAATGTGTATTCTGTTGTTTTTGGATGGAATGTCCTATAAATATCAATTAAGTCCATCTTGTTTAATGTATCATTTAAAGCTTGTGTTTCCTTATTTATTTTCATTTTGGGTGATCTGTCCATTGGTGAAAGTGGGGTGTTAAAGTCCCCTACTATGAGTGTGTTACTGTCGATTTCTCCTTTTATGGCTGTTATTATTTGCCTTATGTATTGAGGTGCTCCTATGTTGGGTGCATAAATATTTACAATTGTTATATCTTCTTCTTGGATCTATCCCTTGATCATTATGTAGTGTCCTTCTTTGTCTCTTCTAGTAGTCTTTATTTTAAAGTCTATTTTGTCTGATATGAGAATTGCTACTCCAGCTTTCCTTCGGTTTCCATTTGCATGGAATATCTTTTTCCATCCCCTTACTTTCAGTCTGTATGTGTCTCTAGGTCTGAAGTGGGTCTCTTGTAGACAGCATATATATGGGTCTTGTTTTTGTATCCATTCAGCCAATCTGTGTCTTTTGGTGAGAGCATGTAGTCCATTTACATTTAAGGTAATTATCGATATGTATGTTCCTATTCCCATTTTCTTAATTGTTTTGGGTTCGTTATTGTAGGTCTTTTCCTTCTCTTGTGTTTCTTGCCTAGAGAAGTTCCTTTAGCATTTGTTGTAAACCTGGTTTGGTCGTGCTGAAGTCTCTCAGCTTTTGCTTGTCTGTAAACTTTTTAATTTCTCCATCAAATCTGAATGAGATCCTTGCTGGGTAGAGTAATCTTGGTTGCAGGTTTTTCTCCTTCATAACTTTAATTATGTCCTGCCACTCCCTTCCAGCTTGTAGAGTTTCTGCTGAGAGATCAGCTGTTATCCTGATGGGGATTCCCTTGTGTGTTATTTGTTGTTTTTGCCTTGCTGCTTTTAATATAATTTCTTTGTGTTTAATGTTTGACAGTTTGATTAATATGTGTCTTGGCGTATTTCTCCTTGGATTTATTCTGTATGGGACTCTCTGTGCCTCCTGGACTTGATTAACTATTTCCTTTCCCATATTAGGGAAGTTTTCAACTATAATCTCTTCAAATATTTTCTCAGTCCCTTTCTTTTTCTCTTCTTCTTCTGGAACCCCTATAATTCGAATGTTGGTGCGTTTAATGTTGTCCCAGAGGTCTCTGAGACAGTCCTCTGTTCTTTTCATTCTTTTTTCTTTATTTTGCTCTGCAGCAGTTATTTCCAATATTTTATCTTCCACCTCACTTTTCCGTTCTTCTGCCTCAGTTATTCTGCTATTGATCCCATCTAGAATATTTTTTATTTCATGTATTGTGTTTTTAATCGATGCTTGATTCATCTTTAGTTCTTTTAGGTCCTTGTTAACTGTTTCTTGCATTTTGTCTATTCTATTTCCAAGATTTTCGATCTGGGAAATAGAATCTTGGATCATCTTTACCATCATTCTTCTGAATTCTTTTTCAGGTAGACTGCCTATTACCTCTTCATTTGTTAGGTCTGGTGGGTTTTTATCTTGCTCCTTCTCCTGCTGTGTGTTTTTCTGTCTTCTCATTTTGCTTATGTTACTGTGTTTGGGGTCTCCTTTTTGCAGGCTACAGGTTCATAGTTCCCGTTGTTTTTGGTGTCTGTCCCCAGTGGCTAAGGTTGGTTTAGTGGGTTGTGTAGGCTTCCTGGTGGAGGGGACTAGTGCCTGTGTTCTGGTGGATGAGGCTGCATCTTGTCTTTCTGGTGGGCAGGTCCACGTCTGGTGGTGTGTTTTGGGGTGTCTGCGGACTTTTTATGAGTTTAGGCCACCTCTCTGCTAAAGGGTGGCGTTGTGTTCCTATCTTGCTAGTTGTTTGGCTTAGGGTGTCCAGCACTGTAGCTTGCTGGTCGTTGAGTGAAGCTGGGTGCTGGTGTTGAGATGGAGATCTCTGGAATATTTTTGCCCTTTGATATTATGTGGAGCTGGGAGGTCTCTTGTGGACCACTGTCCTGAAGTTGGCTCTCCCATCTCAGAGGCACAGCACTGACTCCGGGCTCCTCAATTTGGGATGATGTGTTGTCTATTCATGTATTCCACAGATGCAGGGTACATCAAGTTGATTGTGGAGCTTTAATCCGCTGCTTCTGAGGCTGCTGGGAGAGGTTTCCCTTTCTCTTCTTTGTTCTCACAGCTCCTGGGTCTCAGCTTTGGATTTGGCCCCGCCTCTGCGTGTAGGTCGCCGGAGGGCATCTGTTCTTCGCTCAGACAGGACAGGGTTAAAGGAGCAGCCTCTTCGGGGACTCTGGCTCTCTCAGGCCGGGCGGGAGGGAGGGGCAGGGAGTGCGGGGCGAGCCTGCAGCTGCAAAGGTCGCTGTGACGTTGCACCAGCCCGAGGTGCGCCGTGCGTTCTCCCAGGGAAGCCGCCCCTGGATCCTGGGACCCCGGCAGTGGCGGGCTGCACAGGCTCCCGGAAGGGCAGTGTGGGCAGTGACCTGCGCTCGCACACAGGCTTCTTGGCGGCGGCAGCAGCAGCCCCAGCGTCCCACGCCCGTCACTGGGCTCCGCGCTTTCAGTCGCGACTTGCGCCCGTCTGTGGAGCCCCTTTAAGCAGCGCTCTTAATCCCCTCTCCTTGCGCACCAGGAAACCAAGAGGGAAGAAAAAGTCTCTTGCCTCTTCGGCAGCTCCAGAGTTTTCCCGGACTCCCTCTCGGCTAGCTGTGGCACATTAGCCCCCTTCAGGCTGAGTTCTCATCGCCAGCCCCAGTCCTCTCCCTGCGCTCTCACCGAAGCCCGAGCCTCAGCTTCCAGCGCTGCGTGCCCCGGCGGGCGAGCAGACAAGCCTCTAGGGCTGGTGAGTGCCGCTCAGCACCGATCCTCTGTGTGGGGATCTCTCCGCTTTGCCCTACCCAGGTATGTGGGGGTTTTCTTGCCTTTTGGGAGGTCTGGGGTCTTCTGCCAGCGTTCAGTAGGTGTTCTGTAGGAGTTGTTCCATGTGTAGCTGTATTTCTGGTGTATCTGTGGGGAGGAAGGTGATCTCCGCGTCTTACTCTTCCGCCATCTTAGCTGGAAGGAGGAAGTCTTAAAACAAGGGAAAATAGGGTAAGCACTTCAGGAAGTACTTGGCTCAAAGTCTTCAGGAACAAGAAAGAAGATGATGACATCAAAATTGCTACAGAATATGCCTACAAGTATGTTCAACAACTCATTTCTGAGTGCTTTGGGTTCTGGTGAGAGCTCTGGATATTTATTTTTAGATATAGTGCACTAAGATTGAAGTTGAGGAACGGAAATACAATCTGAAACTCCATGTTTTCCTTACTCCTGTTGGCTTCTCAATGCTGTCAGCCATGGATTCATCCTCTTCAGGTCATTACACAAGTGATGCATATAACATTTAGAAGCAGACATCATTCAATTACAATGATCTAGAAATGTTTAACATTCAAGAGGGCTCAGTGAAGAGTAGTTGAGTTTGGAGTAGTTATAACTTCTTTTATGTGCACAAGGAGATATTTGATATACTGCTGGAAATAAAATCATTTATCACTTATAAAGTAAGTGGGTAAATCTAATCATTAGGCCTTGTGACAAATAAAATATTGGACTGTGTGTGCCCTGAAATCTCTCTCCTATTCTTCCCCACCCTCAAGACACACACACACACACACACACACACACACACACACACACACACACACATTTCCTCTATCCACTGAATTGTACCCGATACAGGAATAATCATCAAATCAGGTACAAACAAAAGAATAAAACTACAATCATGAACAACCCTTATTTTGGGCTCACACTTAAAGTTCATTGGTCTCCTTTCCTCCTGTGTGACCAGAGTGGCACATTCTATTGTTCTGGAACTGTGTGGGTGCATGTAGTTTTAGATGTGTGTGTAGAGAGATAAGATAGATAGATAGATAGATAGATAATAGATAGATAGATACATAGATATGTAGATACATAGATACTTAGATAGATAAGGGGAAAACAGAAAGAGTATTAGGAATATACATGCACAAAGACTAAAAGCACAGCAGTATGGAGAATAAATGAAATAAGGGAGAGTAAGATAAAGCCCATTCATCAAGGAAATGTGTGAAGATTCCAAATCATTTGGCTTTCTGCCTTTATGCTTCTCAAACAGTTTAGGTAATACTCTATAATTATTCTTATAAATTTTCCTGTGTGTTTTTCATTAATAGAGTTTATTGGAACACCACTCTCCATGTTACATTAATGGCAGTTTGGTTTACTTAACAGATAATATTTTTTGGTCACTTAATGAGTTTAAATTACTTTTCCATGACTTGTTAAGTCTCTTGTTGCTTATATATAATCCAAATGAATGCATATGGGTACTTTGTGAGGGTGAAGAGAGACTAAGGAAAATATATATGTGCTGATAGGAAAGTATCTCCACAATGATGATGGATAATATTACTAATTTTAAAAAGTAAGGTACAGGGGCTTCCCTGGTGGCACAGTGGTTGAGAGTCCTCCTGCCAATGCAGGGGACATGGGTTCGTGCCCCAGTCCGGGAAGATCCCACATGCCACGGAGCGGTTAGGCCCGTGAGCCATGGTCGCTGAGCCTGTGCGTCTGGAGCCTGTGCTCTGCAATGGGAGAGGCCACAACAGTGAGAGGCCCGCGTACCACAAAAAAAAAAAAAAAAAAAAAAAAAACTAATAGTAGGTTTGCCATTATCCCATTCTTGTGAATAATGTATGCATGTATTTGGGTGTATATGCTGATACATATAAATATATATATAAAATTTTTAATGTGTTTAAAATTATTAATGGCTATATCTGCAGAGTTAGCCTGGGTAGACTTCTAATTTTCATTTTATGTCTTACGATACTATTTGAATTTTTAATTATGGGTACATATGACTTCTATTTTTTAATTTAAAAACCAAAAACCATTTCAGAATAATATGAAAATGATAATGCCATTTTTGAAAAACAAAAAAACTAAGTATATTTGCATAAGAAATGTCGGGAAAGATATTCTCAATATACAGCCAGTAGTCATCTTGTGGTAGAGGCTTTTTATGTGATTTTAACTTAATATTTTACTATTGCTTATTTTTATTTCCTATATTTTTACATTAAATATATTTATTACTTGTGTAAAATAATTTGGTAAAATATGGTTTAATTTTATCCATACTCTGACAACTGGATTATGCTCAAAGAACTCTCATTTTGATTTAAAATCCTAATTGTAATTCTAAATTAATATTGTTTTATCAGAATTACCTGAATATGGGTGAACATAAACAATGATCTAGTTACTACAGAGGTGTTTAGAGAGGGAGAGACTCTCTCTCATTGGTCATACCTTTACCCCTAGTAGATAGTGGGAAGGATGGTGGGAGGACTCGAATTTATCTTCTAAAGATCAATTGTTTTATTTTGTTTTTGCTTTTCTTAATTTTTTTTATTGAAAAGTTAAGAAATTACAATGCAATTAAGAATTACAACGTTGCACTAATAAAGATCAATTGTTTTAAATATGACATTACATATGGTATGGATAATGGACTAATCCATCATTTGAACATGGAAAAGACATTAAGGCTAACTAATGGTTTATGATTTATAACCTCATGTATTATTGTCAGACATTAGTAATGTCTCAATATTCAACAGTCACAACTGTTTTTACACTTCCCAAAAGATCTTTTCTGTTATGACACAAATAATCTTCCAAATGTAAGATGAGGTACAGAGACCAGAAACCCACATGAGGAAACCAGTTCAAACATTCTCATGAACCCACATTATCGAATGCACTGCATGACTTGCTGATTATCAAGGATTAAATGATCACCTCATTTGTACAATAATCAGTGCTATTTTCCTGTATCACTTTCTTTTTTGGCCTCTAAACTATTCTAAAATGATGAGCCTGGGAGAAGAAAAAAAGTATCAATAAAATGAGATAGGTCACTTTCATTTTACTGACTATGGTAATTTTTGATGAAAATGAAAGTTTAAAATAGTGTTTAAAAACAAGAGTTTTAATTGATCATTCATGGATTTCACTATTGCATGTTCTTTTTTTCCAAAATATTTTGAGTTGAGAAATTAATTTAAAGCCTCAGAATTTTAATCTGCTTTGGGCTTTGTATCTTTTATGGAATTTTCCCAAACCACTTATATTAGAAGACTGATCATGAAAGAGGTAATATGAGTCAGTCTATTCTCTGAAATGAAAATTAAATGGCCATTTAATGCTCAGACTTGTCCATATTTGATATCAATTTCAATTGCTTCCAGTATTCCATAGCAACCAGTATGAAAGATTGCCTTTTGGCATGAATGAGTGAGTGTGTGGTAGGGGCAGGGGGAGAAGACAGTGAGAGGAGTACTGAAAGGGGTCATAGGCCTGAGGTTTCCTTATTGAGCTTTTGGTTATTCTCTGGATATGTTTCAGATAGTCTCTAGAAATCTTTTGCCTTTCAGATGTTTTCCTTGGGGTATTCTCAGTATCCCAGGCCTGGGTCATTTCTCAAAAATAGCTCTCTTGGATCCTTGGAGAAAAAAATGATTTAAGGCCAAAAATATACAAAATGAGTCTGAAACATCATTTTGACAAGAAAACAAGGAAAGCATAAAGGACTCCTGGGGTATTTCAAGAGCCAACTTGAAAGGGCTCTCACTAACCAAAATGAGACAAGTTGAGCATTAACACTATTATCTATGGTGAACTGAAACACATCAAATATGTTAAAAGTCCATGATTTCATAATTATATAGTTTTTTTAAACTGACTTTGAATTCTAACCAAGATTAAAGAATAGGGACTGGATTTATCCTCCTGCCTGAAATAACAGAAACACACAAAAAAAGACGCTGGATATCAGGCAATGGTAGTGATTACTGCAAGACAGAAAACAAACAAGGTGATCCTTACAAATGTCCAAGCTTACTGACATCAATGAGTTTCCAGGCCATGTGCAGTGAAGTAGACCTGAGGTGGATTCTGATGGCCTTCCTGAGTTGAGTCAATGGAGTTTAGTGACCAGGACACCAAGGTGGCTAATTTCCACCAAAATGTATAAATTCCAGAGAATAAAATACAGGAGAGGAGAGAGCTGTATAGAGAAAGAACTCCAAACATAAGTAGGGGCCCCCCTCCCTTGGGTATCTAGATGCATACTGATCATGCTTGCCCAAGAAATTACCCAAGTCCAGGGAAAGAACCACCTGATTAGAGGGAACAGTACCTAACATTCAAACATGGCAAGAAACAGTTCCTCTTCCCACTAGCTAGATTGCAAAAACCTCAAGATTTAAGAACGCAGGTAGAGTATTAGATGGGTCTTACCATAGTAGTGGGGATCAATTAGCCTAGACAAGGGGTTCCCAACCCGTGGGCCACAGACCAGTACTGGTCCATGGCCTGTTAGGAACTGGGCCGCACAGCAGGTGGTGAGTGGCAGGTGAGCAAACGAAGCTTCATCTCTATTTATAGCTGCTCCCCATCACTCTCATTACCACCTGAGCTCCACCTCCTGTCAGATAAGCTGCGGCATTAGATTCTCATAAGAGCGTGAACCCTACTGTGAACTGTATATGCGAGGAATCTAAGTTGCACACTCCTTATGAGAATCTAATGCCTGATGATCTGAGATGGAGTTGAGGTGGTGATGCTAGCACTCGGGAGCGGCTGCAAATACAGATTATCTTTAGCAGAGAGGTTTGACTGCACAGAGACCATAATGACTCAATTGCTTGCAGACTCATATCAAACTCTTATCAGTGAGTGGCAAGTGATAATTAAGCTGCATCAGGTGGCAGGATTTATAGTGGCAAGTGAATTGATGTGCTTCAATTGTACAGCTGCATCTGGTGGCAGGCTTTAAGTTAGAATCCGACATTTATTTTAGTCCACTTATGGCCTGACCATTATTTTATTTACCACTTCCATCTGTGCCTCTTTCCTGCACTCCACACTTGTCTCAGTCACAGTTTTGATAAGCCCACAAGCTAACCCTAGCCAAAATGAGTAAAAAATAAACGTCATCGGAGAGCTTCTTTGAAAATGGCATAAGACCCAATAATGAGACAACAGATGACTCTAAGACTGCCAACAAAAAGAAAGCTGCATTTAAAAGAAAATACCAAGAGTCCTACTTAAATTACAGGTTCATTGCAACAGGTGATTCACATTCTCCAAACCTGCTTTGTATAATATGTGGTGATCAGTATCCAACAAAGTAATGAAACCTTCAAAACTGCTTCCTCACTTGGAGACCAAGCACCCTGCATTCAAAGACAAGCCTTTGAAGTTTTTCAAAAGAATAAAATGTGAACACGAAGGACAGAAGCAATTATTGAAGGCCACCACTTCATTAAATATGTCTGAACTGAGAGCATCAGTCTTAGTGGCTAACCACATTGCTAAAGCTAAGAAGCCCTTTACTATTGGTGAAGAGTTGATCCTGCTTGCTGATAAAGACATTTGTCGTGAACTTTTAGGAGAGGCTGCAGTTCAAAAGGTGGCACGTGCTCCTCTTTCGGCTAGCACCATAACCAGATGAATGATGACATAGCAGAGGATATTGAGGCACAATTGTTAGAGACGATTAATGAGTCACCATGGTACACAATCCAGGCTGATGAGCCTACAGATGTTGACAACAAGGCAACAATGCTTGTTTTTGTGTGATATATTTTTTCAGGAGGATGTGCATGAGGATATGTTATGTGCACTTATGTTGCCAACCAACACCACAGCTGCAAACCTATTCAAGTCTTTGAATGATTATATATCAGGAAAGCTGAATTGGTAATTTTGTGTCAGTATATGCACGGACAGAGGGGCTGCCACGACCAGACGGCTTTCTGGTTTCACTACTTGGGTCAAAGAGTTCGCTTCTGAATGTAAGTCTATGCACTGTGTCATCCATAGAGAAATGCTGGCTAGCCGAAAAATGTCACCTGAACTTAACAGCGTCTTGTAGGATGTGATTAAAATTATCAACCCCATTAAATTACATGCCCTTAACTCATGTCTGTTTGTGCGGCTCTGTGAGGAGATGGATGCAGAGCACACACATCTTTTGTACACAGAAGTGAGATGGTTTTCTTAAGGTAGATCACTGACCAGGGTTTTTGAGTTACAAGAGTCACTCCAGAGATTTCTTTTAGAAAAACATTCACCACTGGCAGCACATTTCAGTGACACAAAATGGGTTGGAAAACTCGCATACTTGTGTGACACATTCAACCTGTTCAATGAACTCAATCTGACACTTCAGGGGAGAACAACAACTGTGTTCAAGTTGGCAGATAAAGTGGCTGCATTCAAAGCCAAACTGGAATTATGGGGGCAACGAGAGATTTTTGACATGTTTCAAACATTAGCAGGGATTTTGAAAAAGACTGAGCCAGGGCCTTCTTTCCCCCAGCTGGTGCATGATCACCTATCTCAGCTTTCAAAAGAGTTGAGCATTACTTCCCAAATACAAAAGACCCCTGGACTGGGAAGAAATGGATCCATGACCCATTTGTGAATAAGCCAGGTGAAATCGACTTTGTCCATGCTAGAAGAGGATCTACTGCTTGAGATCGCAAATGATGGTGGCCTTAAAAGTATGTTTGAGACAACTTCAAATCTCCATGCATTCTGGATAAAAGTCAAGGCAGAATATCCTGAGATTACCAGAAAAGCCCTGAAATGCCTGCTTCCATTTCCAACATCCTATCTTTGTGAAGCAGTGTTTTCTGCAGTAACAGCAACCAAAACGAGATTATGGAGTAGACTGGACATAAACAACACACTCAGGTGTCACTGTCTCCCATCACCCCCAGATGGGACCATCTAGTTGCAGGAAAATAAGCTCAGGGCTCTCACTTATTCTGCATTATAGTGAGTTGTATAATTGCTTCATTATATAATACAATGTAATAATAAGAGAAATAAAGTGCACAATAAATGTAATGTGCTTGAATCATCCTGAAACCATCCCACCACCCCCCAATCCAGTCCATGGAAAAATTGTCTTCCACGAAACCAGTCCCTGGTGCCAAAAATGTTGGAGATCACTGGCCTAGACTAAGCACTACTTTGGTCTGACCTAACAAATTTTAAAAGCAAAATATGAAAGGATCAAACTATTTCCAAGTAAATTAACTGTGTTCCAGAACAAAGCTGAAGAATATTTGTAGGAATACAAAAGAAAAAAAAAAAAAACAAGTCCAGCACATAACAGGATAAACTTCAAAATGTCTGCCATTTGATCAAAGATTATCAAGCATGAAAAAAAGCAAGAAAATATGACTCATAATGAGGATAAAAATCAATCAATTGAAACTGACCAAAAACCAACCTACATCTTAGAATTAGTGGCAAGGGCATAAAAACAAGTTGTTATAACTGTATTCTATATACTGAAGTCATAGAAGATGTAAAAAGACCTAAATCAAACATCTAAAGTGAAAGACTACAATATCAGACAAAAATTACACTAGGTGGGATTAATAGTAGATTAGATATTGTGAAAGAGAATATTAGAGAACTTGAAGACATAGCAATATAAACTATCTGAAATAAAACAGAAAGAAAGAATAAATAATCAGTGAGCTGTGGAACAACTTCAGGTAATCAGAGTCTCCAAAGTAAACGGGTGGGGGACAGAGAAAACTAGTTAAAGAAATAATGGCTGAAGATTTTCTAAATTAGATGAAAATTATAAATCAGTAGATCCAGAATCTCAATTAAATTCAAACACAAGAAACAGGAAGAATGCCACATCATAACCACATTGTTCATATTAGCAATAAAAAGAAAAATCCTTTTAAAACAGCCAGAGGAAAAAGAGACACATATGTACAGAGGGCCAAAGATGAGGGCAATAGCAGATTTTTCACTGCACACAATACAAGTAAGAAGACACTGGAGCAATATCTTTAAAGTACTAAAGGTAAAAAAAAAAAAAATGCCAAGCTAGAATTCTGTACCCAGTGAAAATTTTTTTCAAATGTTAAGGCAAACTAAAGACATTTTCAGACACACAAAAACTGAAAGAATGCATCACCAGCAGACATGTACTACAAGAAATGATAAAGGAAGTCCTTCAGGTAGAAAGCAAATAATACCAGAAGGAAACTGCATCTACAAAGAGGAATGGAAAAAAAATGGAAATGGTAACTACGTGGGTAAAAATATGAGGTTTTTATTTTTTATTTTTTTATTAGTTTCTGCTTTATAACAAAGTGAATCAGTCACACATATACATCTGTTCCCACATCCCTTCCCTCCTGCATCTCCCTCCCTCCCACCCTCCTTATCCCACCCCTCCAGGCGGTCACAAAGCACCGAACTGATCTCCCTCTGCTATGCGGCTGCTTCCCACTATCTATCTACCTTACGTTTGGTACTGTATATATGTCTATGCCTCTCTTTCGCTTTGTCACAGCTTACCCTTCCCCCTCCCCATATCCTCAAGTCCATTCTCAAGTAGGTCTGTGTCTTTATTCCTGTTTTACCCCTAGGTTCTCCATGACATTTTTTTTTGAAATTCCATATATATGTGTTAACATACGGTATTTGTCCTTCTCTTTCTGACTTACTTCACTCTGTATGACAGACTCTAGGTATATCCACCTCATTACAAATAGCTCAGTTTCGTTTCTTTTTATGGCTGAGTAATATTCCATTGTATATATGTGCCACATCTTCTTTATCCATTCATCCGATGATGGACACTTAGGTTGTTTCCATCTCCGGGCTATTGTGAATAGAGCTGCTACGAACATTTTGGTACATGACTCTTTTTGAATTATGGTTTTCTCAGGGTATATGCCTAGTAGTGAAATATGAGGTTTTTAAATAATTACCTTTTAGAAACTTAGTGATCATCTTTCAGTGATGCAAGAAAATTAATTCATTATTCTAAAGACTGGTGAAAAAAGAGGAATCAAGCATTTATCCTGACTTTCTTTGACAAATTGTATATCAAGTAACCAAATAGTTGATAGGAAAATTTCTCCTCAAAAGAAATTCTGAAAAATATTTTTTAAAAGAATGCCAGTTAATAAATGAAGTAATCATAGACTCAGAATATCACCAATTTGACTCTTCTAATAAAATAATGAAAAGCTGATGGAAATTTTTATAATGCAGGGATCAACAAACAACAATCTGATTTCAATGATCAATCCTAACATGACTAAAGGAGAGATAACCAGACATTATACACTTTCTAATGTGATAACAATAAGAAGGTTAAAATACCACTCATTAAGTTTTGTTAACAAACAAAGCCAAATTATCCTGAATCGGATGTAGCTTCTAGATTAAACTCTCAATTTACAGGCAATATAGGGGATGGGGGGACACATTTTGTTCTGTTTTGTTTTGTTTTTCAAATACCACAGGGATGCAATTAGTAAAATCCAGAATGTCAGGAACTCTACAAGACAAAAAAATCTGATTTATTCAAAAAATACACAACAAGGGGAAAAATGGAAAGGGAATTTTACAGACTAAAAGATTTAAAAGACATGTAAAACAAATGCAATGTTTGGACAGACTAGTTTGGATCTGGATTCAAACAAGTAAACATAAAAATGTCTAAAACATTTGGGTAAATTCGAACATCAATTGCATATTTGATAAATATTCACTGCTTTTTGTTTTAGCTGTAATAATGGTATCAATTTTTTTTACAAAAAGACTTCCTTTGTTAAAAGATACATACTGAAAATTTTATGGATAAATTAATATGATAGTTGAGATTTGCCTCAAAATTATCCAAGGAGGGGAAGAGAGGAATTCAGGTGACACATGATTGGCTATTAGTTAATAATGAATGGTTGACGCTGGGTAAGGTGTACACATGTTTCATTATATGACACTCTCTACTTTTGCAAAAGGTTAAATTTTCCATAATTAAAAAATACCGTGTTTACTTTCAGCACCAGATTATAGGCTTCAGAAGGCAGTGAGTATAAGAAAATGAGCAGCAGAATGACTAGTGTTCTAAAAGAAAGTTTACTTCACTTATAAACAATAGAGAGAATTATAAGAAATTCAAGCCCAGTGGCTTTAGGAGCTAGATAAGCTTATTTTGAACAATTATGTGATGCATATTCTATAAGGAATTAAACTTTAACACAGCAAGGCTTTGAAAATAAACACAAGTTTACTTATGTAGAAATCACTACATTATCCAATTCAGTTCTAAAAGTCCAGGAACAATACTTCTAAGGTTTAGGAATTTCAACAGTCAGATAACGTTATTTGATCTACTAAAGCCTATGATAAAAACAGAAGGTAAGCTTCTGATCTTTTGCCACAGTATAATAAATAGGAAATCAATGAAAATTGGATTGTTTTGAGCTAAATGTATGCTTTTTGCTATACTGCTTTATTCCTTTTTTGTCTTAATTAGTTCTTTTTTCTCTGATTATTTCATTACAGATCTGGAATGTAGTGCAGAATTATGCAGGTCATGATCTCAAAACATAGCACAAGAAGCAATGTGTTAGAAAACTAAAGTCAATGGGGGAAATATTAGTTAAATTTTAGCTCACTTACCAAAGTCAATCTTTTCCAAAGCTCTTTCCGTTCGATTTTCCTGACACAAGTTTGTATTTGGTTAAACTACAAAACAGAAAAACAGGAAATAACTGTAAGTGTCTAAGCTATCTTAAATTAGGTTGAGTTAGCAGTCTGGATATACCAGTCTAGACAAGAGTAGTGGTTAGATTTTGTCTCAGGGAGGGGAGGAAAGAAGAACACTAAAACGGATGAGGGCAGTATACATAAAGGCTGCCTTCAATCTAGCCACAGTGCCAAACAAACACATGAAAATCTCAGTTTGGTCTCACAATGAAAAACATTCAAGTATTTCAAAGTCTTTGCACTTTTCACTTTGCAGGAAGACAATAAGTTTACTCAGCTCTAACAATATGATTCTATAGATAAGTCCATGAGCCTATGATTTCATGCAGCTTGTTTAGCTGTCATGCCATGTACATAAGTGAGAGTTTTTAACACCAGAAATGCCTTGTGCCCATGATTATCTTTTTTTAATAGATCTTTATTGGATTAAAATTGCTTCACAATACTGTGTTAGTTTCTGTTGTACACCAAAGTGAATCAGCCATATGCATACGTATGTCCCCATATCCCCTCCCTCTTGAGCCTCCCTCCCATCCTCCTTATCCCACCCCTCTAGGTCATCGCAAAGCACCAAGCTGATCTCCTGGTGCTATGCTGCTGCTTCCCAATAGCTAACTATTTTATATTTGGTAGTGTATATATGTCCATGCTACTCTCACTTTGCCCCAGCTTGCCCCTCCCACCCCACGTCCTCAAGTCCACTCTCTATGTCTACATCATTTTTCCTGCCCTGCAACTAGGTTCATCAGTACCATTTTTTTTAGATTCCATATATATGTGTTAGAATACGATATTTGTTTTACACTTTCTGACTTACTTCACTCTGTATGACAGACTCTAAGTCCATCCACCTCACTACAAATAACTCAATTTTGTTTCTTTTTATGGCTGAGTAATATTCCATTGTATATATGTGCCACATCTTCTTTATCCACTCATCTGTCAATGGACATTTATGTTGGTTTCATGTCCTGACTATTGTAAATACTGCTGCAATGAGCATTGTGGTACATGCCTCTTTTTGAATTATGGTTTTCTCAGGGTACATATCCAATAGTGGGACTGCTGGGTCCTATGGTAGTTCTATTTTTACTTTTTTAAGGAACCTCCATACTGTTTTCCAGAATGGTTGTATCAATTTACATTCCCACCAACTGTGCAGGAGGGTTCCCTTTTCACCACACCCTTTCCAGCATTTATTGTTTCTAGACTTTTTGATAATAGCCATTTTGACCGGTGTGAGGTGATACCTCATTGTAGTTTTGATTTGCATTTCTCTAATAGTTAGTGATGTTGAGTGTCTTTTCATGTGCCTCTTGGCCATCTGTATGTCTTCCCTGGTGAAATGTCTATTTAGGTCTTCTGCCCATTTTTTAATTGGATTGTTTGTTTTTTTGATTTTGAGCTCCATGAGATGTTTGTATATTTTGGAGATTAATCCTTTGTATGTTGTTTCATTTGCAAATATTTTCCCCCATTCTGAGGGTTATCTTTTTGTCTTGTTTATGGTTTCCTTTGCTGTGTGAAAGCTTTTAAGTTTAATTAAGTTCCATTTGTTTATTTTTGTTTTTATTTCCATTACTCTAGGAGGGGGGGTCAAAAAAGATCTTGCTGTGGTTTATATCAAAGTGTGTTTTTCAGATGTTTTCCTCCAAGAGTTTTAGAGTGTCTGACATTTAAGTCTTTTATCCATTTTGGGTTTATTTTTATGCATGGTGTTAGGTGTTGTTCTAATTTCATTCTTTTATGTCAGCTGTCCAGATTTCCCAGCACCACTTATTGAAGAGGCTGTCCTTTCTCCATTGTATGTTCTTGCCTCCCTTGTCATAAATTAGGTGACCATATGTGTGTGGGTTTCTCTGTGGGTATTCTATCCTCTACCGTTTATCTATATTTCTGTTTTTGTGCCAGTACCATACTGTCTTGATTACTGTAGCTTTGTGGTATAGTTTGTAGTTGGGGAGCCTGAGTTCTGCAACTCTGTTTTTCTTTCTCAAGATTGCTTTGGCTATTCGGAGTCTTTTATGTTTCCATATGAATTGTAAAATATTTTGTTCTAATTCTGTGAAGGATGTCATTGGTAGTTTGATAGGGATTGCATTGAATCTGTAGATTGCTTTGGGTAGTATAGTCATTTTCACAATACTGATTCTTCCAATTGAAGAACATTGTATATTTCTCCATCTGTTTATGTCATCTTTGATTTCTTTCATCAGTGTTTTATAGTTTTCTGAGTACAAGTCTTTTGTCTCCTTAGGTAGGTTTATTCTTAGGTTTTTTATTCTTTTGGTTGTGATGATAAATGGGATTGTTTCCTTAATTTCTCTTTCTGAGTTTTTGTTGGTAGTGTATAGGAATGCCAGAGATTTCTGTGCATTAATATTGTATCCTGCAACCTTATCAAATTCATTGATTAGTTCTAGTAGTTTTCTGGTGGCATTTTTCAGATTTTCTATGTATAGTATCATGTCATCTGCAAACAGTGACAGTTTTATTTCTTCTTTTCCAATTTGCATTCCTTTTATTTATTTTTCTTCTCTGATTGCCATGGCTAGAACTTCCAAAACTATGTTGAATAAGAGTGACAGGAGTGGACATCCTTGTCTTGTTCCTGATCTTAGTGGAAATGCTTTCAGTTTTTCACCATTGAGTATGATGCCTGCTGTGGGTTTGTCATATATGGCCTTTATTATGTTGAGGTAGTTTCCCTCTGTGTCTATTTTCTGCAGAGTCATGATTATCTTTTGAAAGCAGTGGAGGTTAGCAAGATTTTATAATGAAGTAAATGGCCTCTGTTTTGAAAATAGATATCCAGAAGATGGAGCAAGAGAAAGAACACTGAAATGTCACTCAAGGCACTTAGAAATTTTTCTGTAATTCTGGCACTTACTAACTGTGTGATGATGGGCAAGTCACTTCACCACTTGACCCCAGTTAACACATTCTTAAAATAAACCAGTTGAATTAGATTATCTGCATGGTAACTTCCAGCTCTATTTTTTTCATTAACAGATATTTATTAATTGTCTACTCTAAGGGTACAACATATTTGCAAATAATGCGACTGACAAGGACTTAATTTCTAAAATATACAACTCAATAACAAAAAAGCAAACAATCCAATCAAGAAATGGGTAGAAGACCTAAATAGACATTTTTTTTTCAAAAAAGACATACAGATGGCCAATAGGCACATGAAAAGATGCTCAACATCTCTAATTATTAGAGAAATGCAATCAAAACTACATAGAGGTATAATCTCACATTGGTCAGAATGGCCATCATTAAAAAGTCTACAGATAACAAATGCTGGAGAGGGTGCTGAGAAAAGGGAGGCCTCTTACACTGTTGGTGGGAATGTAAATTGGTACAGATATTATGGAGAAAAGTATGGAGGTTCCTCAGAAAACAGACATAGAGTTACCATATGATCCAGCAATCCCACTCCTGGGCATATAACAGGAAAAAAAAACATAATTTGAAAAGTTACATGCACCCCAAAGTTCATTTTAGCACTATTTACAATAGCCAAGACATGGAAGCAACATAAATGTCCATCAACAGCTGAACAGATAAAGGAGATGTGGTATATATATACAATGGAATACTACTCAACAGTAAATAATAATAATAATAATAATGCTCTTTGCAGCAACATGGATGGACTTAGAAATTATCATACTACGTGAAGTAAGTCAGAAAGAGAAAGACAAATACCATATGATACCACTTATATATGGAATCTAAAATATGATACAAATGAATCTATTTACAAAACAGACTCTCAGACATAGAAAACAAACTTATGTTTACCAAAGGGGAAGAGGGATGGGGGAGGGATAAATTAGATGTTTGGGATTATTGGATGCAAACTACTATATATAAAGTATATATATATATATATATATATATATATATATATATGTCCTACTGCATAGCACAGGGGTAAAGATCCAATATCCTGTGATAAATGAGAATGGAAAAGAATATGAACAGAATATGTATAACTGAGTCACTTTGCTATACAGCAGAAATTAGCACTACATTGTAAACCAACTATACTTCAATAAAATTAATTTTAAAGATGTCCCTTGTGCTTAGAAGATCTCACATGCCATGGAGCAACTAAGCCCATGTGCCACAACTACTGAACCCGTGTGCCACAACTACTGAAGCCCGTGCGCCTAGAGCCTGTGCTCCCAACAAGAGAAGCCACCACAATGAGAAGCCCGCACACCACAATGAAGAGTAACCCCCGCTTGCCGCAACTAGAGAAAGCCCGCATGCAGCAACGAAGACCCAATGCAGCCTAAAATAAATAAAATAAATATTTTTTATAAATTACATTAAAAAAAATTTATGGAACAAGGGACTTCCCCGGCGGTACCGTGTTTAGACTTTGCCTTCCAATTCAGGGGATGTGGGTTTGATCCCTGGTCAATCCCACATGCCTCACAACCAAACAACTAAAACATAAACAGAAACAATATTGTAACAAATTCAATAAAGACTTTAAAAATGGTCCACATAAAAAAAAAGTCCCATGAGCTTTGCATCAAAACTTACCATTTTTGATATTATAAAGGGAATTAAAAAGCAATGACTAAGTGGGAAAAGATATTTGTAGCACATATATCTGTCCTAGGACTCATCCAGAGTATATAAAGAAAAGAATATACAACCCAATAGAAAATGAGCAAAGACTTGACAAACAGTTACCTCATTAAGAAGCTATCCAAATAGCCAATTAACATACAAAAAGTGCTCAACTTCATTAGTCATTGAGAATATAAATTAAAGCCAGAATGCAATACCACTACACATTCATGAGAATGGCTAAAATGAAAAAAAAAAAATCAAGGGTCGACAAGGTTGTGGAGAATCTTGGACTTTTATATCACTACACTGTTTGTGGGAATGTAAATTTGCACAAACATTTTGCCAATATCTCTTAAATCTAAGCATATGCCTATTTTATGATCCTGCTACTGCACTCCTAGGTATATATGAAATAGAAATGTGGACATATGTTTACTAAAAGATATCTACTAGAATGTTCCTGGCAACACTATGTTTAATAGTTAAAAATCTGAAAATCTGAGTGCCCATCAAGGGTAGAATAGATAAATAAATCACAGTATAGTCACACAGTGGGAGGCTGTAGAGAAATGACAATGAGTGATCTACACCTAAGCCCCAAAACATGGATTCTCACAAACATAATACTAAGTGGAAAAATGCAGACACACACACAAATTATATGATTCCACTTATATAAAATATAAAGCTGAAAAAAGTATTCTGTAGTGGAGGTTACTCTGAAGGAGAGAGTAATGACTTGAAGGGAATGCATGGGTGGCTACTAGGTTGTTGGTAATATTCTGTCACCTGATAAGAGTGCCGGTAAAGGAACCTAGGAATCGTACTTGAGTCTTCTTATTTTAAAGTGGATTGGTAATGTCTGTTATATGGAAACTGAACTGACATTCTTCTCACAGACATTTCACAATTAAGAGAAGAGATGATCAATTCCGAGAATTGTATGAAATTGCACTTCCTTCTCCCTTATGAATCTAGAACGATGATGTTTTCAAATCCAGAATCATAATTAAAAAGTAGTAAAATATTGAGGGACCATTGACCATGTGTATAATTTGCAAAAATGAAACTAATAGAGCAAGGTGGCAGCTGACATGTCAGGTGTTGTAAATGATAGATTGACCATTTTCATTACAAATATAATTTTATATTCTATATATTTTTAATTGTATTCACTCATGAAAGCATTAATATTAGTGATATTATCCTCTTTGTGACAATCAACTCATGGTCTTTGGAATATGAGTACTGTATCCAATTATTGGATTCCTCACTCCACATCTTGCTCCCATCCTTATGTACCTCCCTACCCCAGTTTACCCAATCTCGGGTAGGGATGGAGTCTCCTCATTCTCCATGGGGTAAATGAAAGAATTATGGCAGATCTACTTTACTTAGCTTTGGGAGGATAAGGCTCTTGGAAAATCTTTTGTAGTTCATAAATTTTCACCTAAATTAAGAGACCAATGTAGTACAGTGAATAATAATTACCCAAAGATACCCAAGGAACCTAAGGATCTTGACTTAGTAATATTATTCTGGATTATCCAGATGGGCCCTAAATCTAATCATGAGTCTTTATATAAGAGTGAGGCAAAGGTGAGAGGGTGAGAGAAACAAACAAGAGAAGGCCACGCAGGCAGAGATTAGAATGATGTGGCCACAAGGCAAAGAACACCAAGGAATGTCAGCAACCACAAGAAGCTGGAATTGGCAAGAAATGGATTCTCCCCTAGAATCTGCAGAAGTGCAGCCCTGCCAACACCTTGATTTCAGTTTAGTGAAACTTACTTGGACTTATGGACTCCAAAACTGTAAGAAAATAAATTTCTATTGTTTTAAGCCACCAGGTTTGTGGTAATTTGTTACAGCAGCCACAGGAAACTAATACACCAATACTCATAAAAGAAAAGTGTATATATATATATATATATATGTGTGTGTGTGTGTGTGTGAAATATATATATTCCATATATATATATATATATATATATATATATATATATATGGAATATGTGTGCATATTTCTACCCTTTAATTAAGCTGTTAGCTGACCACAGAAATGAAAATATTCTATACACCACCCAACTCCCTGATTCCCAATTCCCAGCACTGTGCCAGGTATACACCAAAGTTTGTTTGGGAGTAAATTAATGCTAAAAATAGTATTGTGCATTTTTCTGACATCTTTAGGCACATTCATCTTTAAGGTGAAATTTCCAACATATTAAAAATTTAGAGATAAACAAACAAAAATATGACCTTGCTAATCAAAGTGTGAGCTGATAATTAGCAACATTGGCATCATGTGGGAGCTTGTCAGAAACATAGAATCTCAGGTTCCACCTTAGATCTACTGAATCAGAATCTGCCTTTTAAGAAGATCCCCGATGATTCCTGTACACATTAATGTTTGAGAGGCCCTTATCTGTGAGATAATCAAGAAATATTAACTGATTATTTGATAATATTATGAATCACAAGTTTTTTTAGGTCTGGATAATGACTTTGGGTTAAAGGAGTCCTTTTAGAGATACATACTAAATATTTATGAATGAAATTATATGATATCTGGGATTTACTTCACATCATTCTGGAAGTGGGGATGGGAAGTAGATGGGGGTTTACAAAGGAAAAGTTTGGCCATAAAATGATAACTTTTTGGAAGGAAAGAGGTAAAATTGTCATTGTATGCAGATGACATGATACTATATATAGAAAACCCTAAAGACGCCACACAAAAACAATTAGAACTGATAAACAAATATAACAAGGTAGCAGAATATAAGATCAACATACAGGAATCTGTTGTATTTCTTTACACTAACAATGAAATATCAAAAAGAGAAAGTTAAAAAAATCCCTTTTAAAATCACATAAAAAATAAAATACCTAGGAATAAGCCTGACTGAGGAGGTAAAAGACTTATATATACTGAGAAATATAAAACATTGATAAAGGAAATTGAAGATGATTCAAAGAAATGGAAAGATATGCCATGTTCTTGGATTGGAAGAATTAATATTGTTAAAAAGGCCATACTACCCAAAACAATCTACAGCTTTATTGTGATCCCTTATCAAATTACCCATGACATTTTTCACAGAACTAGAACAAATAATCCTAAAATTCATATGGAATCACAAAAGACCAAGGATTTACAAAGCAATCCTGAGGAAAAATAACATAGCTAGAGGCATAACCCTCCCAGACTTCAGACAATACTACAAAGCTATAGTAATCAAAACAGTGTGGTATTGGCACAAAAACAGACATATGGATCAACAGAACAGAATAAAGAGGCCAGAAATAAACCCACACAACTATGGTCAATTAATCTTTGACAAAGGATGCAAGAATATACAGTGGAGGAAAGACAGTCTCTTCAGCAAGTGGTGTTGGGAAAGCTAGACAGTCACATGTAAAGCAATGAAGTTAGAACACACCCTCTCACCATACACAACTCAAATGGCCTAAAGACTTAAATGCAAGACAGGACACCATAAAATTCCTAGAACATAGGCAAAAATTTCTCTGACATAAATCATAGCAATATTATCTTAGATTGCTCTCCCAAGGCAAAAGAAAAGCAAAAGTAAATAAATGGGACCTGATTAAACTTATAAGCTTTTGCAAAGCTAGACAAAATGAAAAGACAACTTATGGAATTAGAGAAAATAGTCACAAATGATGCCACTGACAAGAGCTTGATTTCCAAAATATATAAACAACTCATACAACTCAATATCAGAAGAAACAAACAACCCAAGCAAAAAATGGGCAGAGACCTAAATAGACATTTCTCCAAAGAACACATACAGATGGCCAATAGGCACATGAAAAGATGCTCAACATCACTAATTATTAGAGAAATGCGAATCAAAACTACAATGAGGTATCACCTCACACCAGTCAGAATGGCCATCATCAAAAAATCTGCAAACAATAAATGCTGGAGAGTGTGTGGAGAAAAGGGAACTCTCTCATACTGCTTGTAGGACTGTAAATTGGTACAGCCACTATGGAGGACAGTATGGATGTTCCTTAAAAAACTAAAAATAGAGCTACCATATAATCCTGCAATCCCACTCCTGGGCATATATCCAGAGAAAACCATAATTCAAAAAGATACATGCACCCCAATATTCATTGCAGCTCTATTTACAATAGCCAGGACATAGAAGCAACCTAAATGTCCATTGACAGATGAATGGATAAAGAAGATGTGGTAATATGTATACAATGGAATACTACTCAGCCATTCAAAGGAATGAAATTGGTCATTTATAGAGACATGGATGGAACTAGAGATTGTCATACTGAGTGAAGTAAATCAGAAAGAGAAAGGCACATATCATATGTTATAGCTTATATGTGGAATCTTAAAAAATGATATGAATGAACTTATTTACAAAACAGAAACAGACTCACAGACATAGAAAACAAATTTGTCGTTAACAAAGTGGAAGGGGGGAGGGATAAATTAGGAGGTTGGGATTAATGGATACACACTACTATACATAAACTAGGTAAACAACCAGACCTTAAGACCCTACTGTATAGTACAAGGCACTATATTCAATACCTTGTAATAGCCTATAATGGAAAAGAATATATATATATATATATATATATATATATATATATATATATATATATATATATGAATCACTTTACTGTACACTAGAAACTAATACAACATTATAAATCAACTATAGTTAAATAAATAATTTTTTAATGATAATTATTGAGGCTGAGTGATATATACATGGAGGTTCATTATATTATATTATAGTATTCCCTCTATTTTTGAATATGTTTGAAATATTCCATAATAGAATGTTTAGGTGTAGGGTGAGTAAGTTTCTCTCTCATAGATCTTGTGTCTATTCACTAGCATCCTTTCCTAATAGAAACTACCCAATAAGTGAACTATAATTTAGATACAATTGATTCAAGAAAAAATATACTGTAGTGATCTCATATTTCTCTCTACTCCTACTGTAGCCTATTATCTGGGATGGAGAGTTTAGGAGCAGGGGAAGATACAACTGACCTTGGAGAATGTGCTCATATAGGATTCTGGAGAATTATGTGGCCTTTCCAGGCCTGGGTACAGAGCTTTTTCAATGCCCAAAACACATAATCTGAGCAGACAGTATCCAGACACTGTATACAACAAGAATGCTTGATTAGGGAGTGAGAACTCTAGGTGGACAATCTTTAAGGAATTGATGTTATGGTGGAAGGATAAGGAAAGGGATTTTCTGGTGTCTCTTTAAGGACAGTGATCATGGAATCAAGCTAAGTAATAGCAAAAGAATCCATTTTGCTGGCATCGGCTTAGCATTATCACAGAGAAAGTATTTGTTTTAGTGATAAATATTGTATGTCTACCACCTCACATGCAGGAGTCTGAAAATGTGCATCAAGTATCTTATTTGGCTCCATTCTGCTCTTTGGGGATTTTCAACGGTGATTACTATTCATCTCTTTTACTCATGTGCATCTGTTGCTACTTTGGGAAAGAAGCAGCCTCAGCAAGTCCTGCAGTGATTGGTCTCTAGGTGTGCTGAATTTCTATCCAGCTGCAGCAACATGTTAAGCCTCCCTTTTGCTAGGCAACAATACTGTCGTCATTACTGAAGCTTCAATTCATATTTCCAATTATAATTGGAAAATTAATTCAATTAAAACAGTTTGCCTACAGAAAACTAGAAGATTTTATCCCTTTCCCCATCTCATTTTCCTGAATCCTCAGACTTATGGAGGAGGTTGTAAATATTACCATTCTTTAAAAAGGATGTTCAGTTCTTCTGTCTGCTCAGGACTCCCTATTCTTGATAAATAATCAGGTCACATCCAAACTGGAAGTCTAAAAGAGCTGACTGATAAATTGGATTGAACAACATCACTGTGACAGATTTACCTCCATCCAACTGCTTTAGGAGCTTAGGAGTTGTGGGGGTGTTAGGGAGTGAGGAACTTGGGTGTTTCTATACCAACGTAAGTATACCATGTACATCTTTCAATTAAATTGCATTCATTTTCGTTTTTAAAATTTTTTATTGGACTATAGTTGCTTTACAATGTGTTACTTTCTACTGCACAGCAAAGTTAATCAGCTATATGTATACATATATCCCCTCCTTTTTAGATTTCCTTCCCATTTAGGTCACCGTAGAGCACTGAGTAGAGAGTTCCCTGTGCTATACAGTAGGTTCTCATTACTTATCTATTTTATACATGGTATCAATAGTGTATATATGTCAATCCCAATCTCCCAATTCATCCCACCTCCCCTTCCCCGTTGGTATTCATACATTTGTTTTCTACGTCTGAGTCTCTATTTCTGCTTTGCAAATAAGATCATCTATACAATTTTTTTACATTCCACATTTATGCGTTAGTATATGATATTTGTTTTTCTCTTTCTGATTTACTTTACTCTGTATGACAGTCTCTATGTCCATCCACATCTCTACAAATGAACCAATTTCATTCCTTTGAATGGCTGAGTAGTATTCCATTGTATATATGTACCACATCTTCATTTTCCACTCCTCTGTTGATGGACATTTAGGTTGTTCCATGTCCTGGCAATTGTAGATAGTGCGACAATGAACACTGGGGTTCATGTGTCTTTTTGAATTATAGTTTTCTCTGGGTATATGCCCAGTAGTGGGATTGCTGGGTCATATGGTAGCTCTATTTTTAGGTTTTTAAGGAACCTCCATACTGTTCTCCATAGTGGCTGTATCAATTTACATTCCCACCAACAGTGCAAGAGGGTTCCCTTTTCTCCACACCCTCTCTAGCATTTATTGCTTGTAGATTTTTTAAATTTATTTATTTATTTATTTTGGGGTGAGTTGGGTCTTTGTCACTGTGCATGGGCTTTCTCTATTTGCAGAGAGCAGGGACTACTCTGTTGTGATGCTCGGCCTTCTGGTTGTGGTGGCTTCTCTTGTTGCAGAGTACAGTCTCTAGGTGTGCAGACTTCAGTAGTTGTGGCTCTCGGGCTCTAGAGCACAGGTTCAGTAGTTGTGGTGCACAGGTTTAGTTGCTCCACAGTATGTGGGATCTTCCCAGACCAGGGCTCAAACCCATGTCCTCTGCATTGGCAGGCATATTCTTAACCACTGCACCACCAGGGAAGCCCTATTTTCTGTAGATTTTTTGATGATGGCCATTCTGACTGGTGTGAGGTGATACCTCATTGTAGTTTTGATTTGCATTTCTCTAATGATTACTGACATTGAACATCTTCTCATATGCCTATTGGCCATCTGTATGTCTTCTTGGGAGAAATGCCTATTTAGGTCTCTGCCCATTTTTTGATTGGCTTGGTTTTATATATATATATATATATATATATATATATATTGGACTGCATAAGCTGTTTGTATATTTTGCAGATTAATCCTTTGTCAGTTGCTTTGTTTGAAAATATTTTCTCCCATCCTGAGGGTTGTCTTTTCATCTTGTTTTGGTTTCTTTTGGTGTGCAAAAGCTTCTAAGTTTCATTAGGTCCCATTTGTTTATGTTTGTTTTTATTCTCATTACTCTCGGAGGTCGGTCAAAAATGACCTTGCTGCAATTTACATCAAAGAGTGTTCTGCCTATGTTTTCCTCTAAGAATTCTATAGTGTCTGGCCTTACATTTAGGTCTTTAATCCATTTTGAGTTTATTTTTGTGTATGGTGTTAGGGAGTGTTCTAATTTCATTCTTTTACATGTAGCTGTCCAGTTTTCCCAGCACCACTTATTGAAGGGGCTCTCTTTTCTTCATTGTATATTCTCTCCTCCTTTATCAAAGATAAGTTGACCATATGTGCATGGGTTAATCTCTGGTCATTGTATCCTGTTCCATTGATCTACATTTCTGTTTTTGTGCCAGTACCATACTGTGTTGTTTGCTGTAGCTTTGTAGTATAGTCTGAATTCAGGGAGTCTGATTCCTCCAGCTGTTTTTTTTTATTTTTTATTTTTCTTTCTCAAGATTGCTTTGTCTACTCAGGGTCTTTTGTGTCTCCATACAAATTTTAAATTTTTTGTTCTATTTCTGTGAAAAATGCCATTGGTAATTTGATAGGGATTGCATTGAATCTGTAGATTGCTTTGCGAAGTATAGTCATTTTCACAATATTGATTCTTCCAATCCAAGAACATGGAATTTCTCTCCATCTGTTTGTGTCATCTGTGATTTCTTTCACCAGTGTCTTATAGTTTTCTGCATACATGCATTCATTTTTGAAATCAAATTAATAAAATTTGTTTTGAAGTCTTTTGAATGTGAAATCCTTTTATCTCTTAACACAATAGGTCCTATTCTTTGGGCTCAGCCTATAGGTTCTTCAAGTTCCAAGTAGATTTTTATTATCAGAATTTAGCTAAAGACTGAGATCAATTATTGTAGAAAGAGATCTGTGGATCCTAAGTCTCATCCCAGGCAAGATCCCAGGCAGATCTTTTACAATGTGGAAGAGTCATATTGAAGCTAAATGAAATCTCTTGTCCAGAAGTTCTGTATTATCACTTGCTGACTGGTTTCTAAAAGGGCAGGTACTGGAAGTATTTTCAATCTTCTCCTCACAATCCTTGGGCTCTCCAATCCCCACAACAAAACATAAGGTAGATATTATTGTGCTCATTTTGCAGATCAAGAAATTAAAGCACAAAGACCAAGTGAACAAAACACCTTTTGAAACTTCTTTTCTAATCCACTGTGTTAGGTACTCCACAAAATTCAGCCCAGTTTTTTTTTCAGAATGGAGTATGTACACTCCTGATAATACATGAAAACTTTCCAAGGGGTGCAGAGGCATGGGTTATTTTTTTTTAATCTTTTTCAAAATCTCAGCTTCTGTATGTATTTTTTCTGTCTTATTATTGACCATTTCCTTAATTCCCTTTCACCATTACCTTTCTCTTATTTGACAGAAGAAAAGCCTACCTCATACCCATCCAAAACCTGATTTATTGATTGTCTCAGATGGTATGCTACAATACGGAGGAAACTCCAAAAGCATTTTGCTCAGTTAAAGAAGTCTGACACAAAGTACTTCTTATTGTATGATTATGTTTATATAAAAGTTCCAGAAAAGTTAAATCTATATAGCCAGAAAGCAAAACAGTGGTTGCTTGGGCCTGGGGTTAGGAGCAATGATTGATGGCACACAGGTATGAGTGAAAATTTGGGGCATGATGGAAATGTTCTAAAACTATACTGTGATGTTGGTTGCACAACTCTATAAACTTACTAAAAATCATTGTATTGTATACTGACAAAGGCTGAATTTTTGATATGTAAATTATGCCTCAGTAAAGCTGTTGGGGGAAAAAACCTCCAAGGAAACAAACAAAGGGACAATTAAGAAATATTGGTATCTAGTTGGACTGTGATGTTTAGGAACAAATCCATTTGCAATCCAGGTGGTTTCCAATTCTTTGTTTTCAACAAAATTGAGAGAGTAAGAGTATTCAATCCAATTATCAGCTGGTAGATCATTAAAAAATTATTCTTGATGATAGATCACTGTTATTTTTGGCATAAAATGATGAAGGAAGTCAAAGAAGAGAGTGATATTGCTGTGATATATCTTGTATCACATCTACTGAGTAAATTTCTTCATTACTTACATTTACAAAGACAACAAAAGAGATATAGGTTTGATGACAAACTGTCTCACTATACCAATAAGTAATATTAATGCATATATATAAATGAATGAAAAAATCCAATACATTAAAAAATGCATTTCAAATTGCATATTCAGTTTAATGGTTAACAATTATTAATCAAAAATTATATATTTTAGGGACTTCCCTGGTGGTAAAGTGGTAAAGAACCTGCCTTCCAATGGAGGGGACATGGTTTCAATCCCTGGTCTGAGAACTAAGATCCCACATGCTTCAGGGCAACTAAGACCACGTGCCACAGCTACTGAGCTTGTGCACCTCAATGAGAGAGCCTGCATGTCACAAAACTACAGAGCCGTTGTGCTCTGGAGCCCACACGCCACAACTAGAGAGGAAACTTGCATGCCACAACTAGAGAGAAACCCGCGCACTGCAACTAAAGATCCCACATGCCTCGAAGATCCCACGTGCCACAATTGAGACACAATGCAGCCATAAAAATAAAGAAAATAAATATATAAAATAAATAGTAAAAAAAAGTAGAAAAGAAATGTAAAAATAAAAACAGGAGGAGCCTGAAGGGGTTAGTGCACCACGGCTAGCCCAGAGGGAGTCCAGGAAAAAGACTGGAGCTGCCAAAGAGGCAAGAGACTTTTTCTTCCCTTTTGTTTCCTGGTGCACAAGGAAAGGGGATTAAGAGCGCTTTTAAAGGAGCTCCAGAGATGGGCGTGAGCCGCGGCTAAAGGCATGGACCCCGGAGACGGGCGTGGGACGCTGGAGCTGCTGCTGCCGCTGCCACGAGGCCTGTGTGCGAGTGCAAGTCACTGTCCACGCCCCCCTTCCGGGGAGCCTGTGCACCCCGCCATTGCCGGGGTCCCGGGATCAAGGGACGGCTTCCCCCGGAAAGTGCACGGAGCGCCTCGGGCTGGTGCAACGTCACGCCAGCCGCTGCCGACACAGGCTAGCCCCGCACTCCGTGCCCCTCCCTTCCCCCCGGCCTGAGTGAGCCAGAGCCCCCGAATCAGTGGCTCCTTTAAACCCCTCCTGTCTGAGCGAAGAACAGATGCCCTCCGGTGACCCACAGGCAGAGGTGGGGACAAATACAAAGCTGAGACCCGGGAGCTGTGAGAAAAAAGAAGAGACAGGGAAATCTCTCTGTGCAGCCTCAGAAGCAGTGGATTAAAGCTCCACAATCAACTTGATGTACCCTGCATCTGTGGAATACATGAATAGACAATGAATCATCCCAAATTGAGGAGGTGGACTTTGAGGACAAGATTTAAGATTTTTTCCCCTTTTCCTCTTTTAACAATGAATTATCCCAAATTAGGAGGTGGACTTTGAGAGCAAGATTTAAGACTTTTTCGCCTTTTCCTCTTTTTACAATGAATTATCCTAAATTGAGGAGGTGGACTTTGAGAGCAAGATTTACAATTTTTCCCCCGTTCTCTTTTTGTGAATGTGTATGTGTATGCTTCTGTGCGAGATTTTCTCTGTATAGCTTTGCTTCCACCATTTGTCCCAGGGTTCTATCAGTCTGTTTATTTTTAATTAATTACTTTTTTTATTTTAATAACACTACTATATTTTATCATACTTTATTGTATTTTACATTATCTTCTCTCTTTTTCCCTAACTTCTCTTCCTCCATCCCTCCCTCTGCCCCTCCTTTCTTTCTTTCTTTCTTTCCTTCCTGCCTCCCTCCTTTCTTTCTTCCTTTCTCTCTTTGTTTTTCTTACATTCCTCCCTCCCTCCCTACTTCCTTTCTTTCTTTCTTTCTTTCCTTCCGTCTTCCCTCCCTCCATCCCTCCTTTCTTTCTTTCTTCCTTCCTTCCTTCCATCCTTCCTTCTTTCTTTCTCTCTTTTGTTCTTCAAATTCTTTCTTTCTACTTTTTCTTCCTTTTATTCTGAGCCGGGAAGATGAAAGGCTCTTGGTGCTGCAGCCAGGAGTCAGTGCTCTGCCTCTAAAGTGGGAGAGCCAACTTCAGGACATGGGTCCACAAGAGACCTCACAGCTCCACATAATATCAAGTGGCGAAAATCTCCAAGAGATCTGCATCTCAACACCAGCACCCAGCTTCAGTCAATGACAAGCAAGCTACAGTGATGGTCACCCTATGCCAAGCAACTAGCAAGACAGGAACACAACCCCACGCATTAGCAGAGAGGCTGCCTAAAAACATAATAAGGCCACAGGCACCCCAAAACACACCACCAGACGTGGACCTGTCCACCAGAAAGACAAGATCGAGCCTCAACCACAAGAACACAGGCACTAGTCCCCCCCCACAAGGAAGCCTACACAACCTACTGAAACAACCTTAGCCACTGGGGACAGACACCAAAACCAACAGGAACTACGATTCTGCAGCCTGCAAAAAGGAGACCCCAAACACAGTAACATAAGCAAAATGAGAAGACAGAAAAACACACAGCAGGTGAAGGAGCAAGATAAAAACCTACCAGACTTAACAAATGAAGAGGAAATAGGCAGTCTACCTGAAAAAGAATTCAAAATGATAGTAAAGATGATCCGAGATTCTATTTCCAAGATCCAAAATCTTGGAGATAGAATAGACAAAATGCAAGAAACAGTTAACAAGGACCTAGAAGAGCTAAAGATGAATCAAGCATCAATTATAAACACAAGAGATGAAATGAAAAATACACTAGATGGGATCAATAGCAGAATAACTGAGGCAGAAGAATGGATAAGTGACGTGGAAGATAAAATAGTAGAAATAACTGCTGCAGAGCAGAATAAAGAAAACAGAATTAAAAGAACAGAGGACAGTCTCAGAGACCTCTGGGACAACATTAAAGGCACCAACATTCGAACTATAGGGGTTCCAGAAGAAGAAGAGAAAAAGAAAGGGGCTGAGAAAATATTTGAAGAGATTATAGTTGAAAACTTCCCTAATATGGGAAAGGAAATAGTTAATCAAGTCCAGGAGGTACAGAGAGTCCCATACACAATAAATCCAAGGAGAAATACGCCAAGACACATATTAATCAAACTGTCAAAAATTAAACACAAACAAATCATATTAAAAGCAGCAAGGCAAAAAAAACAAATAACACATAAGAGAATCCCCATCAAGATAACAGCTGATCTCTCAGCAGAAACTCTAGAAGCTAGAAGGGAGTGGCAGGACATGTTTAAAGTGATGAAGGAGAAAAACCTGCAACCAAGATTACTCTACCCAGCAAGAATCTCATTCAGATTTGATGGAGAAATTAAAATTTTAGAGACAAGCAAAAGCTGAGAGAGTTCAGCACCACCAAATCAGCTTTACAACAAATGCTAAAGGAACTTCTCTTGGCAAGAAACACAACAGGAGGAAAATACCTACAATAATGAACCCAAAACAATGAAGGAAATGGGAATAGGAACATACATATCAATAATTACCTTAAATGTAAATGGACTAAATGCTTCCACCAAAAGACACAGGTTGGCTGAATGGATACAAAAACAAGACCCATATATATGCTGTCTACAAGAGACCCACTTCAGACCTAGAGACACATACAGATTGAAAATAAGGGGATGGAAAAAGATATTCCTTGCAAATGGAAATCAAAAGAAAGCTGGAGTAGCAATTCTTATATCAGAAAAAATAGACTTTAAAATAAAGACTATTAGAAGAGACAAAGAAGGACACTACATAATGATCAAGGGATCGATCCAAGAAGAAAATATAACAACTGTAAATTTTTATGCACCCAACATAGGAGCACCTCAATACATAAGGCAAATACTAACAGCCAAAAAAGGGGAAATCGACAGTAACACAATCATAGTAGGGGACTTTAACACCCCACTTTCACCAATGGACAGATCATCCAAAATGAAAATAAATAAGGAAACACAAGCTTTAAATGATACATTAAACAAGATGGACTTAATTGATATTTATAGGACATTCCATCCAAAAACAACAGAATACACATTTTTCTCAAGAGCTCATGGAACATTCTCCAGGATAGATCATATCTTGGGTCATAAATTAAGCCTTGGTAAATTTAAGATAATTGAAATTGTATCAAGTATCTTTTCCGACCACAATGCTATGAGACTAGACATCAATTACAGGAAAAGTTCTGTAAAAAAATACAAACACATGGAGGCTAAACAATACACTACTTAATAACGAAGTGATCACTGAAGAAATCAAACAGGAAATAAAAAATACCTAAAAACAAATGACAATGGAGACACGACGACCCAAAACCTATGGGACGCAGCAAAAGCAGTTCTAAGGGGGAAGTTTATAGCAATACAATCCCACCTTAAGAAATAGGAAACATCTCGAGTAAACAACTTGACCCTGCACCTAAAGCAAATAGAGAAAAAGAAAAAAAACCCCAAAGTTAGCAGAAGGAAATAAATCATAAAGATCAGATCAGAAATAAATGAAAAAGAAATGAAGGAAACGATAGCAAAGATCAATAAAACTAAAAGCTGGTTCTTTGAGAAGATAAACAAAATTGATAAACCATTAGCCAGACTCATCAAGAAAAAAAGGGAGAAGATTCAAATCAATAGAATTAGAAATGAAAAAGGAGAAGTAACAACTGACACTGCAGAAATACAAAAGATCATGAGAGATTACTACAAACAACCCTATGCCAATAAAATGGACAACCTGGAAGAAATGGGCAAATTCTTAGAAATGCACAACCTGCCAAGACTGACTCAGGAAGAAATAGAAAATATGAATAGACCAATCACAAGCACTGAAATTGGAACTGTGATTAAAAATCTTCCAACAAACAAAAGTCCAGGACCAGATGGCTTCACAAGCGAATTCTATCAAACATTTAGAGAAGAGCTAACACCTATCCTTCTCAAACTCTTCCAAAATATAGCAGTGGGAGGATCACTCCCAAACTCATTCTATGAGGCCACGATCACCTTGATACCAAAACCAGTCAAGGATGTCACAAAGAAAGAAAACTACAGGCCAATATCACTGATGAAACTAGATGAAAAAATTCTCAACAAAATACTAGCAAGCAGAATCCAACAGCACATACACCATGATCAAGTGGGGTTTATTCCAGGAATGCAAGGATTCTTCAATATGTGAAAATCAATCAATGTGATACACCATATTAACAAATTAAAGGAGAAAAAACATATGATCATCTCAATAGATGCAGAGAAAGCTTTCGACAAAATTCAACACCCATTGATGATAAAAACCCTGCAGAAAGTAGGTATAGAGGGAACATTCCTCAACAAAATAAAGGCCATATATGACAAACCCACAGCCAGCATCGTCCTCAATGGTGAAAAACTGAAACCATTCCCACTAAGATCAGGAACAAGACAAGGCTGCCCAGTCTCACCACTCTTATTCAACTTAGTTTTGGAAGTTTTAGCCACAGCAATCAGAGAAGAAAAGGAAATAAAAGGAATCCAAATTGGAAAAGAAGAAGTAAAGCTATCAATGTTTGCCAATGACATGATACTATACCTAGAGAATCCTAAAGATGCTACGAGAAAACTACTAGAGCTAATCAATGAATTCAGTAAAGTAGCAGGATACAAAATTAATGCACAGAAATCTCTGGCATTCCTGTACACTAATGTTGAAAAATCTGGAAATGAAATCAAGAAAACACTCCCATTTACCATTGCAACAAAAAGAATAAAATATCTAGGAATAAACTTACCTAAGGAGACAAAAGACATGTATGCAGAAAATTATAAGACACTGATGAAAGAAATTAAAGATGATACAAATAGATGGAGAGATATACCATGCTCCTGGATTGGAAGAATCAATATTGTGAAAATGACTCTACTACCCAAAGCAATCTACAGATTCAATTCAATCCCTATCAAACCACCACTGGCATTTTTCACAGAACTAGAACAAAAAATTTCAAAATGTGTTTGGAAAAACAAAAGACCCGAATAGCCAAAGCAATCTTGAGAATGGAAAACGGAGCTGGAGGAATCAAGCTCCCTGACTTCAGACTATACTACAAGGCTACAGTAATCAAGACAGTGTTGTACTGGCACAAAAGCAGAAAGATAGATCAATGGAACAGGATAGAAAGCCCAGAGATCAACCCACGCACATATGGTCAACTTATCTTTGATAAAGGAGGCAGGAATGCACAGTAGAGAAAGGACAGTTTCTTGCATAAGCGGTGCTGGGAAAACTGGACAGGGACATGTAAAAGTATGAGATTAGATCATTCCCTAACACCATACCCAAAAATAAGCTCAAAATGGATTAAAGACCTAAATGTAAGGCCAGAAACTATCAAACTCTTAGAGGAAAACATAGGCAGAACACTCTATGACATCAATCACAGCAAGATCCTTTTGGACCCACCTCCTAGAGAAATGGAAATAAAAACCAAGATAAACAAATGGGACCTAGTGAAACTTCAAAGCTTTTGCACAGCAAAGGAAACCATAAACAAGACCAAAAGACAACCCTCAGAATGGGAGAAAATATTTTCAAATGAAGCAACTAGCAAAGGATTAATCTCCAAATTTATAAGCAGCTCATGCAGCTCAATAGCAAAAAAACAATCAACCCAATCCAAAAATGGGCAGAAGACTTAAATAGGCATTTCTCCAAAGAAGATATACAGACTGCCAACAAACACATGAAAGAATGCTCAACATCATTAATCATTAGAGAAATGCAAATCAAAACTACAATGGGATATCATGTCACACCAGTCAGAATGGCCATCATCAAAAAATCTAGAAACAATAAATGGTGGAGAGGGTGTGGAGAAAAGGGAACACTCTTGCACTGCTGGTGGGAATGTGAATTGGTACAGCCACTATGGAGAACATTATGGAGGTTCCTTAAAAATCTAAAAGTAGAACTACCATATGACCCAGCAATCCCACTACTAGGCATATACCCTGAGAAAACCATAATTCAAAAAGAGACATGTACCAAAATGTTCATTGCAGCTCTATTCGCAATAGCCTGGAGATGGAAACAACCTAAGTGTCCATCATCGGATGAATGGATAAAGAAGATGTGGCACATATATACAATGGAATATTACTCAGCCATATAAAGAAATGAAACTGAGCTATTTGTAATGAGGTGGATAGACCTAGAGTCTGTCATACAGAGTGAAGTAAGTCAGAAAGAGAAAGGCAAATACTGTATGCTAACACATATATGTGGAATTTAAGAAAAAAAAAATGTCATGAAGAACCTAGGGGTAAAACAGGAATAAGGACACACACCTACTTGAGAATGGACTTGAGGATATGGGGAGGGGGAAGGGTAAACTGTGACAAAGCGAGAGCGAGACATGGACATATATACAGTACCAAACGTAAGGTAGATAGATAGTGGGAAGCAACCACATAGCACAGGGAGATCAGCTCGGTGCTTGGTGACCCCTTGGAGGGGTGGGATAGGGAGGGTGGAAGGGAGGGAGATGCAAGAGGGAAGGGATGTGGGAACAGATGTATATGTATGACTGATTCACTTTGTTATAAAGCAGAAACTAAAAAAAAAAAAAAAGAAAGAAATACATGCCTAGGTACATCTTGGTGAAACTTTAAACACCAAAGACAGAGAGATCTTTAAAGCAGCCAGAGAGAAATCACCTACAAAGTAATGTAAAAAAAAAAAAAAAAAAAAAATCAGGAAAAAAGTTTTTTAATTATATATTTTAAGTTGCTTTGATCAATGTTTTATGACCAATAATGATGATAATAACCCAATGTAGAAAAACTCTTTTAACACAGAACCTTATTAGGGGATATATAAAAAGTTAAATGGTGACAATTTAACATATTTTTGTTGCACAGAATCATGATAGGGTATTCAACATACAATGTAATAACATGTGAATAAAATTCTGTAGGGGTAAGAGTACAGAAGCAGAGGTTCAAGGAGAAAAAGAAATTATGTAGAATTTTCAACAATTAAAAAAGAATTTTTTCATGAATTTTAAATGCATAATAATGGGTTTCATTCCAGTATTCAGCTTCCACTTTGTATATCTACAATATAATACTGATACATTGTTTGTTTATACAGTGTTGTACCCATAGTTCACGAATAGCCAAAACAAATCATTTGTGATAAAAGTCAAAATAGTGGTTATCTCTGGAGTGTTCGGGCTGAGAGTCACATGAGAGAGCCTTCAAATAGTATGGAAATATCCTGAATAAGTGGATCTGCAGGACTGAACAGCAGTATGCATGTTCACCCAGCTGTCCATTCAAGGCCTCTGGACTTTATTATATTTACTTATACCTCAACAAATGAATTAAAAGACAATAGTGTATTTACACAAACCTAGAAATCTTATCCTTCCCAATTATTTAAACTCATGATGAAAAAAACAATCAAGGGCTTCCCTGGTGGCGCAGTGGTTGAGAGCCCGCCTGCCAATGCAGGGGACATGGGTTCATGCCCCGGTCTGGGAAGATCCCACATGCCGCGGAGCGGCTGGGCCTGTGAGCCATGGCCATTGAGCCTGCACGTCCAGAGCCTGTGCTCCACAACAGGAGAGGCCACAACAGCGCGAGGCCCACATACCGCAAAAAAACAAAACAAAACAAACAAACAAAAAAACAATCAATAGGTCATCTTGAAAACGTGCAAAGGGGCATAGAGATTTTCACAGTTCTTTCAGGAAGCGTATGACCAAAAAGTGTGAGGACCATTGAACTGGCCTACCTGACCAGAAGAGCTGTACCCTCCTCCATTGTGCAGGTGCAGCTCTTTGTAGTTTTACTCCTACCTCCAAAGCTGCCCCCACCTCCACCTCTAACCTGGGCCTCTCCAGCACTCGGTAGCTCATTATCCACCTTCATTCCAGGACTACACTTACCAGCAATGCAACCTGGCTCCTGGTGGAAGTTTACATTTCTCACATTGCATTCTGGACTGTGAAGACATAAATTCAATAGCAGGAAAGGGAGAACCGACTTGGGAGCTTTGCTCTCTGGGAGTTGTAGTTTTCTGTGCACTCATTCTGGCTGGGAAAGAACTACATACCCTTTCAAATCTGCAGGGGGAAAAAAAAAAAGACGACCTCTTAAGAGAGAACCAGGCACAGCAGGTAAAAATGTTGAGTAAATATCGGTAGAACTTAGCATTTTGGCTAAGCACTGTGAATGACACTTGGCATCAAGAGATTTAAAGCTAGGCAGAGGGCCTCCCTGGTGGTGCAGTGGTTGAGAATTCACTTGCCGATGCAGGGGACATGGGTTCGTGCCCCAGTCCAGGAAGATCCCCCTTGCTGCAGAGCGGCTGGGCCCGTGAGCCATGGCCGCTGGGCCTGTGCGTCTGGAGCCTGTGCTGCGTAACGGGATAGGCCACAACAGTGAGAGGCCCGTGTACCGCAAAAAACAGCAACAACAACAACAAAAAAAACTAGGCAGAATTTTTAAAAGTAATTGTACTGTTTTTTTCTGGTTTTAAAGGAAATGATTACTCATGGTAGAAAATATTGTAAAGTATGCCTATAAATATTAAAATCACAGGCAATCATAGCAACCAGAGACATACATTTATATACATACAGTGAAGTCTGTTTTGCCAAGTTCTAACAAATGCAAATAAATTCTGCATAACTATTGAAATGGAGAAGTAGCACTGTTGAAAATGAAGAGACAAAATTGTTTGCAGATATTGCCATGTATACCTAGAAAATCCACAAACATCAAATGAAAAACAATCAGACCTAATAAGAGAGTTTTACAAGGTGGCTGCATATGAAATGCAAAATAAGCAAACAAAAAGTAGCTTTCTTATTTGCCATGAATAGGCATTTAAAAATTATAATCGTGAGGCAGAATTCCATTCATAAAATTCTAGAATTTAAACAACAAATATATAGGTCTTATATGAAGACACAACATAATTAATTGAACGTCATTAGAGGGGAAAAATGCCATGTTACTGAATGGAAATTTTGAAATTATAAAATGTCAGTTGTTTCCAAAATATGTTTGGTTAAATATCTCTACTGTGCTTTGGGGAGTCTCACCACCAATTTAACTCTTATACCATTTGGTATTTGGTCCTAATAAACACAGTAATGCTTTTTAAAATTTTTATTTTATTCTTCCGATTTCTTCCTTTTCTTTAACCTTTGGGAAGGAGGTGTATTGTAGAAGGAGAAGAGAGAAAATGAGATTAATATTTGTTGGACTTCTACTATGTATATACTAGGCACACTCAGGAAATTTATGTACTTTGCCTACATTAATCTTGACACCAATCCTATAAAATAGATAACAGCTCCATTGAGAAAATTAAAGCTAAGAGAAATTAAGTGTTACCCAAGGTCTCATCACTAATAAGTGGTAGAGGCAAGATTCAAACCTAGCTCTTAGAATAAACCCATGCTCTTTCTACTGAGGCCTGGTCTTTTCACAAGCTAGCATCATAGGGTTGGATATGTCACTTAAGTGTCTCAGTTTCCTCACCTTTGGAAGGAAAATAAGAGTACTATACCTTAAGGTATACTATACCTTACCCCAAAGGACTTTTTTGAGGCTGGGGTGATCTGATCCATGTAATAAGTGCCTGGGACTTAATTAATGTTCAACATATGATTGCTATTATTATTATATTTATTGCTACCAAAAACATGTTGGGAGAATGAAGTCCATTTGTTTTTTTCATATATTTGTCAGTGCTACAGAAGTGGGGTGGTTTGTAACTGTTTTGTTTAATAAGTATGAATTGAGCATTTTCTTTGTACCAACATTGTTCTAGGCATTTTTATATATGCTATTGACAAAATATAGAAATGAAAAGAAGTGGGGCTAGATATAATTTATATAACCTGATGATTACTGTGTACCAGTAACTTATTGAACCTACATGAAATTTCACCCTATTCACATGATCATGTGTCTAAATAGCACAGAAACTCAAAATTCCTATGTTTTTAATTCCACTTGGTAGCAATCATTTTATTCATTTATCCGAAACATTTCAGAATCTGTCTTCTAAGGAAGTGTTCATCTAACTACATAAAATTTTCATATGGAAAACTGAGATTGTTTTTAAATGTTTTCCCATAAAAGAAATAACCTGTAATTAGCTTCATTGTGTTTTCCCTGCTTGCTTCATGAAGTGACTTAGGAGAATATATCTTATATGCATGAGAAATCTCCTGGCATGTACTTGAATTTTAATTAAAAACATTTATTAATAAAGTGGTAAGGGAAGAACTCACATGATTGGTTTGATGCCAACAGTTCATAAACAACAAATAAATCTATAATAAGATGCAAAAAGAGTTCAACATACAGAATTAGAAATCCAGTCACCTGTGAGTAATAAAAAAGTGGTACCTAGGCAAGTCTTGAATATCCACTATCCCAGAATCTGATTTCAGAGCTCCCTTTTGATCAATTTTAAGAAACATCTATTAGAGGAGCATCAAAATATACTGTTTATGGTACAATTTTATTCCTTTACAATTCTATAAATTATAAACTGTTTTTAAAAATTTCATCTTCTGAAAATTGCCCTATATGAATTGACTTGACTGTTCAGAAATCTCTTAGTTATCTAGTTTTAAATAGTTTTATCACCCTCTACAAGTGAAAAGCTAATTATCTAGTTTATTTTTTGTTTGCTTGATTACTGTTTGCAAACACCCTCCATGTCCCAGACTAGCCTCCATGAAAGCAGGGTCTTTCTTGTGTTCACTAATGTACAGTAAGTCCCCTACAAACAAACGAGTTCCGTTCCGAGGGTGCATTCGTAAGTCCAATTTGCTCGTAAGTCCAACAAAGTTACCCTAGTTACCCAACTAACACAATCAGCTATATAGTACTGTACCGTAATAAGTTTATAAAAATCCCATCGCCGTTTCCTGTGTCATGAATCTCTTTTGTTCTCCAGTTACTTCTTCCTCTTGTATCTCTTCGTCCTTTGGGCCTCCAATTCCTGGCGCTTCTTAGCAGTACCAGCTACATCATCGCTGCTTTTACGCTTGCTTCCAGACATCCTGGGCTTGAAATAAATATACTGTACTACTGTACTCCATACAGTACTGTGCAGTAAAGTACACAAAAGCACAACCACTTGTAGAGGAGGTACACACATGACAATGTACGCCAAACACATGAAGTAACTTATGAGATTGGGCATGCGAATGCACGTTTGCATCTTTGAAAGTTTGCAACTTGAAGGTTCATATGTAGGGGACTTACTGTATCCTCTGAGGCTGGAATAGGGTCTAGCAACTGTAGGAGCTCAATTCCTATTTGTTGAAGGAATTAATCCTACGCCAACATACTAGAAATGTTTCACTTTCTAAAATAAAATATTTTACCAACACTTGTACTGAATACCAATACTCAATTATTCCATTATCAGCCTGCATATCATAGCATTTCAAAATGATTGGGCATCTTAGATTTTCCTTTGTGACTTGCCATTGCCAGTTTTGTATGAGAATATCTGGTAAAAGTATCATCTTAAAGATATTGGAAAGAATACAGGACTGGGAGTTCCCAGATTGTGATTTCAGTTCTGATTCCACTCACTACATGACCTTAGGCAAGTCATTAGCATCCGTACGTGGCAGCATTGTATCTGACACACAAGAGGCACTTAAAAATCTCTTCCTTGGGCTTCCCTGGTGGCGCAGTGGTTGAGAGTCCGCCTGCCGATGCAGAGGACACGGGTTCATGCCCCGGTCCGGGAAGATCCCACATGCTGCCGAGTGGCTAGGCCCGTGAGCCATGGCCACTGAGCCTGCACGTCCGGAGCCCGTGTTCCACAATGGGAGAGGCCACAACAGTAAGAGGCCTGCATACCACAAAAAAAAAAAAAAAAAAAAAAACAAAACAACTCTTCCTTCCTCATATATAGGATGGATAAACAACAAGGTCCTACCTTATAGCACAGGGAAATATATTCAATATCCTGTGATAAACCATAATGGAAAATAATATGAAAAAAGAATATACACTGTTCATTTTATGAATTTGCAGTGAGTTGTACACCTATACTAACTTCCCTGTTCTATATTATTTGTCATTAAAAAGCTAAAGAAATGAAAACAAAAGAAATAAAACGAATATATATGTATAACTGAATCATTTTACTGTGCAACAGAAATTAACACAACATTGTAAATCAACTATACTTCAATAAAACTTTTTTAAAAAAATTATCTCCCATCCTTCTCCACCTTCCCTTCCTATGTAAAATAATATTAGTTTTCAGTGCAACATTATAAATATGTTGACTTTTAATTAAAATTTGCAATAACCCAGCAAGGTTTGTGGCCCATTTCTAACCCATCAAACTGTCGTTATCCATAGAAATAAACCTTTTTATTTTTATGCAAATTTAGAGGAGGAGGATAAAATACATGCTTACTCCCTCCTTTGGAGCCATAACAATACTGGTTTCACGTCTAAAACAAATAAAATAAAGCCTTGATGATATTATCCTTCTCATCTCCACAATCAAATAGCCTTTAGAAATGTGGTATAGTATAGTGAAAATAAGTACTACACTGGGATTTAAATAATCTTAATTTGACTTTAGTCTGCCATTTACTGGCCCTATGACTGGACAAATCTGTTAACCTCTCTGCAAAATGGAGATGATATAATGTGTCTAGCTGCTCTAAGAAAAGAGATCACAAGATAATGTATGTGAAATCATTATCATGCCGTATAGGTGGAAGTTGTTAACAATTTGAATATATCTCTGTTCAACAGTGAATTTATGCTATATTTCTCTTACTAATATTTCTTTTCTTTTCTTTTCTTTTCTTTTACATTCATGACTATGGTTTATTACAATGAAAAGATACCAATTTAAATCCACAAAGCTAAAAGGTGCATAAGTCAAAGTCCAGGAGAGAACAAGGATGAGCTTCCAGTTGCCCTCTCTCAGTGGAGTTGTATGGCCAGTGCTTAATTCTCCCATCAAGATGTGTGATAACCAGGCTAGCTCGCCTAAGCCTTGGTGCCTGGGATTTTACTGGAGGTCAGTCATGTAGGCATGGTACACCTGGGTGGCTAACCTTAGTTACTCAGTCTCCAGCCTGTGCAGAGGTCAAACTAATGCCGCAAGGCTCAAGGCTCCACTATAAACCATACTCTTAACATAAACCATCTGTTGACCCAAAGCCCCTGGTGAACAAAGAGACTCTAATCCAGCATGATATGCCAAGGGCTTAGAGATTATCTCCCAGGAGCTTGTCAAGAGATGGACCTTTCTTTGGAATGTGCAGACATTTTTCAGAAAGCACAGGGTTTGAACACCCCTGACCTGCCAAGTCAAGTCTTCTACTGCATAGTCATAATTCCAACCTAACACTTGATCTGAAAGGAGTGATTCAAAGATTCAATGATGAAATTCAATGCCATATCTGTGATAGTGGGAGCAGGAACCGCAAGAAAGTCCAGTTTCTAGGCACAGCATTGGTAGCAGGGCCAAGGGCAGCATCCAGTATACAGTGTTCAGTGGTGACACTAGTAGAATGCAACCAGCTAATATTTATGGCATGATTTTTGAAATACAGCTGGGTCAGCTGCTCTTAGCAAATTATTTCATTAATTCTACTACTTTAACATACTTAAGAATTTTTTTAAATTTTTAATTAATTATAGATACACTGAAAATTGCAAAGATAGTACAGAGAGGTCCTATGCACGCTTTAGCTGCTTCCATCAGTGGGCACATCTATGTAAGTATAATACAATATCAAAACCAAGAAACTGACATTGGTATCACATGTGTGTATAGTTCTATGTCACTTTATCACATGTGGAGGTTTTCACAGTAATCACCACAACAATCAAGATACAGAACTATTCCATCACCACAAAGATTTCCCTGTACTACCACTTTATAGTCACACTTACCTCCATTCCCTCCACTATCCCTAACCCTTGGAAGCCATTAATATGTTCTCCATCTCTGTAATTTTAACGTTTCAAGAAGTTTATAAAATTGGAATCATACAATATGTTACATTTTGAGTGACTTTTTTCACTCAGCATAATGTCTGTGAGATACATCCAAGTTGTGTGTTTTTCTCCTTTTTATTGCTGAATACTATTCAATGGTATAGATGTGCCACAGTTGGTTTAACCATTCCCCCACTGAAGTACATCTGGGTGGTTTCCAGTCTGGGCTATTAGAATAAAGCTGCTATAAATATTTCTGTACAATTTTTTCTGTGAACATAAGTTCTCATTTCTCTGTCCAATATTTTAAAATTTAATAAAGGTCATTAGAACAGATAAAAGCAAAATTCCAAAAAGTTGAGCTCAAAAATCAACTTCACTTTGTTTAATGAGTCCATATTTATCTATTATGGCAATTCCCCTCATATAAATTGTGGGTGTATTTCAGTCATTTTTAATGTCACTTTACAAATTGCTAAGCTTTATTTGTAAATCAATGAGCATTACTGTCACTGTCTTTGAATTAAAAAAAAAAAAACACCTGGAATCTGAAATACTGGTTTTCAGTCTTTCATTTTTAGTGAAATAATTATGCAAATGTTGCCATATCTTTCTAATATAGTGAATAAAATTCTCATGATAAGTAATTCCACAAAGATCTATTAATATAATTTGGATTTCAGAGAGATTTTAAGAAATATATAGAGGAGCTATGGAATTATTTTACTGTAGAAAATAACCGGCACATAGCACCTCCCCACAACTCAAAATCACTACTTTTATATTTCAGCATCTATTATGGAATTATTTGCTTGTTTGCTGGAGAACATAAGAGACACTCAATTATTAATAATGATTTCCTTAGTTGAAAAATCTAAAATAAATGATTGAAACATTTGACAGAGTTCTTAAATAAGAGTTTGCATATTATTGATTCACATTGTCCTAACACTTTAATGACACAGACACAATTAATATGCAAAGCATAGTTAATTATAATTACACTTCACAGATGTTCAGGAAAAATTAAGAACTGTAGTGATTTGGGGTTGAATTGCCATGCAGAAATTCTAATCCTTTGACTCGTTATTGTTCTCTTAAAAATAAATATCTAGTTTAGTAGTTAGATGTTCAAATGCTTGGGTAATATGAAATCTTGCCTAAATTCTAAATATATAAATAGCATAGATAGACATATTAAAATTTGACTGTAAACATACAAGTGTAATATGTCAAACATCCATTTAATTAATTTCCACTATTAATTACTAACTATAGCAGTACTTCTCATACAGTAATGTACATATGAATTAACTGGTTCTTGTTAAATTGCAGACTCTGTTTCAGTCCAGGGTGGGGCCTGGGATTCTGCATTTCTAACAAGTTCCCAAGTGATGCAGATGATGCTCATCCCGACTACACTTTGATAATGGACTAATGGGTACTATCAAGTGTTGTGAAGGCAAATATAGGCCAACACACGTCTGGACAAAAAGTGAGCCACTGATCCATATACTCACTATATTTTACATCATAGATAACACAGAGGTGGGCTTGCTTCCAAGAGGATTGGATGTTTTGGTTTCATTCCTTTCTTCTAGGAGATTAATGAAATTCAATCTCAATTGAATTTAATTTAATTCAAATTCAATTGAATTTGAATTTAGATTCAAATTCAATCTAAAACAAGATGGATGAACCAAGGCCTCCCAAGAGGACATTCAGGTATAGGAAAATGTGTGGGAGTTTTGGAACCCAGAGGACCTGGTTTATAATTCCAGTTCTGGTTACTAGACAGGTGGCTTTGGGCAAGCCACATATATTTTCTAAAGTGGAGATAATAATAACAACTAACTGAGTACTTCTAGTTTCCAGGTACATATCTAACTGTTTTAAATGTATTACCTCATTTCATCTAAACAACTATATGTGGTAGGTACTACTATAATCTCCATTTTATATATTAAGAAATTTAAGGACAGAGAAGTGAAGAAAATGCTCAAAATCACAATGCTAGTATGTGGTATACGTGGCATTCAAAGTCTAGCAGTTTAATTCCTTGGCCCACTCTTAACCACTGTGCCATGTTGCCCTTGCAGGGTTGCTGTCAGCATCAGAACTAATTAAGAAATAGAGGCAGAGAGGTACAGCAGATGGACATCAAAAATCCCCTCTATAACTTATAAAATTGATATTGGAGAGTATGGCTTCCATGAGAGGAAAAGTACGGTTCTTAACACAATCCCTGAATTAGGTAGGCTTATCTGCCTAGGTAACAGGCAGCCACAGAACGCTAGACCTTGCACACAGGGACTTGGCCTTTACTGCAAAGCAGACGCAGACAGAATCCAAAGAGGATGCATGAGTTAATCACTGAGCCACAGAAGCTCAGTTCTTTTTCCCAAACTCATCATTCATAAAAGTCACTAATGGAACTCTCTTCACAAAAGCAAAGGGGGTAGAGAATAAATGTGCTCTCCCCAAAATAAGATTCTGCTTTTAATCTCTAGCTAAAAATTACATAAATAACATTTATTATCCATCTATCTTATTAAGTATTTGAGAACGTCCGAAAGGACCTGCCACACTCCTTTCTGCTACCAATTAGTCAGCCATTAATCATAAACAATCAAGAGATATAACTGATCCTGGCAGGGTACAAAATGCTAGTAAGAAAAGAAATGTGTCTACTGTTATATATAATAAAATAATCTGCTCAATTTTAAAATTTAGAAAGGAAGATATATTAGTAAAGTCTTTTACACTTAGGGACTATTAAAAGTGACATTTAATAACTTTAATTAACATTACTACAACAAGTTTGTAAGCTTTTGTAAATAGCTATGAATTTGAGAAAAAAAATCATATTAATAGCATCATATAAATAATTATCCAGGTAGAAAATAGTAAAAATACATGAGTTGGTAAATATGAGTCTCTAAATAATATGAAGAAACCAAGAAAGTATAAGGTAACATAATACTAACTTGTATGTTTTGTAAGTCAAGTTTATTTAACAATTGGTTGCCATACCTTAGATCATATCATTGTTCAGGGCTGCCTCACTGGAAACCAAACTGCCAATGTCAATTTCCATGTTCCTATTTCCTTATTTCCACTATAATTGTTCTTTGAGCTTATCTAGCTCTTGTAGACTGAAAAAACAAAACAAAACAATGCACAATCTAAAAGTTGAGAATTGTATTTTATTTAGTGGAATTTCTGAGGACTTAATCCTGGAAGACAGCCTTTCAGATAGCTCTGGGGGACTGCTCTAAAGAGGTAAGGGAGGAGCCAGGGTATGTAGTTTTGCAACAAAAAAACAGGTAGTCAGAACATCAAAAGATTGTTGTTAATTAAAGAAAACCAGATAATCTCAAGTTAATGAATTTAGTGGTTTTCTATGTATGGGAAAATGCAAGAATCTGGGCTCACTGAAATCATTCCTTTGATATGCACCTCAGCTCTCTGAGACCAGTATCCTGTTCTTTTCCATTCTGAGTCCCCTCAGGCTGTACCCTTGGGGGTGGCTGCAGTGGCTAAGGGCTTGACAGTAGGCAGCCCATTTGTCACCATCCTGAATTCCCTCAAGGCTCACTGGTTGGGGCAGAAGTTGCTGATGGCTTGATGGATGCAGAATCTTTGTTAGCTGATATGGTAGGCAACATTTTTTCATTCACACTCTTTCGTTCCTTTATTCTTTTTCCTTTTTCCTCAGGTCATCAGCCCACTTGTAATCTCATTTTCCTCTTTATTCAACTCTTACCCTATGACCAATCTCTGCAGTTATTCTCGTGTTAGTATTCTTCACTCCCTTGCACTGTTATTGACCTGCAAATTCCAAAACCTGGATCAAGCCAACCTACTAACTCAGTCACTCCCAACTTAGGTCACTGAGATTGGTCATCTCCCCATAATTATGAATATTGATAGAACCACAAATGTATGGATTCCAACCACAGCTGAGCTCTCAGAAAAGCAAGGTAATTTGTTCAAGTGTCCCTGGGAAGATCCCTCTTCCATTTCTGACATCATCTATTCTTCACAATTCTCTACTCATCTCAGAGAATGGATGTTTTCAGGCAAAAACTACTGCAATTCCCTGTTCCCAACCTGCAAACTTATCTCTATCTATATATAACCTTATTTCTATTGGTTCAGTCTCTTTCTAAGATGAATGTTTCTGCCTGTGCTCTGGGTTACATCCTTTACTGTCTCCTCTGAAATCTTGCTCTAACACTAGTTTTTCCCTTTACTATATCTTCAATCTATCCTTCTCTATTTTCTGGCTGGTTTACTTTGGTCTATAAATATTTTAAAATCTCACATACATTAAAAATAGTAAGTCCTTGACCCCTCTACATCCCCTTCTAGTTACTAGTCCCTCTCTTCACTTTAACTATTAACCTTAAAAGAATTTTCTGTACTTAGACTATTTCCATTCCCTCATCTTCCATTTGCTCCACATTTCCATCTAGTCTAGCTTTTGTTAGCGACCACAAGTCTGTGAGCCTGATGCACAGTGAGGCCAAACAAACTGAACAGTTGGAATTTGGAGCAGAGAAATGTTTATTTCAGGGTCATGCAAGGAGAACGGGTGGCTCCTACTCAAAAACCTGAACTCCCTGAAGGGTTTCAGCAAAGCATTTTTAAAGGCCTGGTGAGGGAGGGGGGTTGCAGGGTATGTAATCAGCTCCTGCACAGTTCTCTGATTGACTGATGATGAGGTAGCAGGACGGTGTCACAGAGGCTAACATTATCAATCCTCAGGCTCCAGTAGGCCTGGGGGCAATTCAGTCATTGTCATCAAGTAGTTAACGTCTTCCATTTGGTGGGAGATTTCACATCTGTAAAACAGCTCAGGAAATGTGCATCAGATTCTGTTATCTAGGTACTTTAGGGTGGAGCTAAAGCAGAGGATGTGGGGGAAGGGCCTGCTCTGGAAGGCCCCATAGGGTCCTGCTAGGTTACACTTTGTCCCCACTACTACACTGAAACTCTTCTAACCATCTCCAAGTATCAGTAGGGACACCAGCAGGAAAGAGATAGACTCCTTGCTTGGCACTATGCAATGAATGCTGAACTTTCTTTCTCCACAACCTGCTGTCTGTAGATTGGCTTTACTGCATGCATAGAAGAGATGACCAAGTTTGGTTTGGTAACAGGAGCAAGGTGAATAAATATCCAAACCTCACTTTCCTCCTTCACACAGATCTACAAGGGCTCCCCAACATTTGAGCCTGAACCAAAGTCTATTGATGAAGTTCATACACATCAACTGCCTAGGCACAGAGCAGAGTGTAGTGGAGAAGGGTGAAAAGTGGATCTGGAGAGGCCTCCAGGAGATAGGCAGCATGTCCATCTTCCCAGAGCCAATGACCATCTTGCAATTCTTAACTTGTTGGATCTCTGCAATATTTGACACTCTGGGTCCCTCTGACCATCATACACACTCCAATGATTTATGCATTTTTGCCCTTTAATATTTCTCTGACTTTCCTGATTGCTCTTTCTTGAAATTTTTGTCACATTCTCTTCCTCTCCCTACCTACCTCATACATATGGGTGTGTCCCAGGATTTTGCCCTAGGCCAAACTGTCTCAAAATGTGGTCCTTAGTTTGATTCCAATCACATTTAATATTTCAACCTGTGTGCTAACAAACCACAAATCTATTTCTTCCGGCCATATTTTTTTCCAAGGCAACAACCTATATATTTTTAATTGTCCTACAGATAACTCCATTTCAACACATCCAAAATATAACTCATCTTTATCCAAGTAAAGCTATTCCTTTACAAACCTACTCCTCTTCCTGTGTTTCCTATTTCAGTCATTGAAAACAATTATCCTACTATCTGTCCAAGCCAGAAATCTGGGTCATATCTTTGTTAGTCCCACCTCCCTTATCCCACATATCCAAGCAATCCTTAGTACATTTCAACATGACTGTGTTAAAATAATTCATATCTATTTTCTTATCTCTGTCTACAGCTACTCTCTTACCTTAAGTCTTTATTTCTCCCCTGGACTATTGTTGTAGTATCCTAACTGATTTTCTTGGCCTCAAAGGTCAGTCTCCATATACTGTGCTGCAGAATTATCTTTTAATTTTTTTTTTTTTGGCTGTGCCACATGGCATACAAGATCTTAGTTCCCTAACCAGGGATCAAACCTGTGCTCCCTGCAGGGGAAGCATACAGTCTTAACCACTGGACTGCCAGGGAAGTCAAATTATCTTTTTAAAAGGCAAATATATTCATAAGATTCCTTTTTGGGAGCAAAGTGGACAAGATCTTTTCTGATTTGGCCATTGTCTATCTATATAAGCTTATCACTATTCTCTATGTTGATGTTAGTAAAGATGTATGTAATAAATATATAAAGGACTGCATTCAGTTGCTTATAATAATTGTTACCATGTATAGAGGAATTACTTGGTGTTAGACACTGTGCAAAATGTTTTAAGTGTGAGATTTATTTCACTTAAGCCTTAGAGAATGCTGTGATCCAGGTATTGTTTTCCCTGTTTTCCAGATGAGGAAATGCAGCTCGATAAGGTTATCTGCATAAAGTAACAAGGCTGGTGACTGACGGAACCTGCATTTTAATACAGAGCTGCCTGAACCCAAAGCTTATGTATCTGGCAGTGCACACATGGCTTTAGACCTGGAGCTCTGGAATCGGATTCCCTAAATTTGGTTCTCCATTAAGAAACTCACTAAGAGTTATGATGATTAAGAGAAACTATCTATGCTGAACACTTACAAAAGTGCCTGACACTTGGTAAGTACACCAAAAGTGTAGCTGAATTCAGCCTCTGTACACTGGTACTGAATTGAATCTTGGAGACACAGTTTTGTGTGAAGTAGAAAAGAATAGCTTTATTGCTTTGCCAGGCAAAGGGGGCTACAGTGGGCTAATGCCCTTAGGACTGTGTCCCGGGAGGAGGGAGTGAGGAGTCTTATAGTGTTCAAGGAGCAGGGCGTGATCTGCTCATGGACATTCTTCTGATTGGTTGGTGGTGGGGTAAGTTGTCGTCAGCATCATCAACTTTCTGGTTCCAACCAGTCTGGGGTCTATGTGCTTGTGGGCAGCATACAGTTAACTTCTTCCACCTGGTGGGGGTTTCAGTATCTGCAAAACAGCTCAAAGATATTGTTATGTATATCCCTTGAGGGGGAACCAGGACCGTGCCCCAAGGCTGCACTATGGTTTCTTGACTGTTCCTCCCTTGTCTCTGAATCCCCTCCCTTCCCTACTTAGCAACTGTTTGAACCTGCCCTCTGGAACTCCGGGGAGGTCATGGAGGCTGAATGAAACCTATTTCCTGTAAACAAGAAATGGGGAACACAGAAGGGCTTTTGTGCTCAGGAGTCCCACAGAGTCCTGCTCAGTTTCAAAAGCTACTGTCATCAGACATTAGGCTTTAAGGCTTTCTGGGACCTGAAAGGGTTAATTGCTTTCTAAACCCCTTAACATTGATTGCTCTTCTTCCCTCACCTTCAATTGCTTTTCTGTAGGGAACTTGAACAAGAAATGGTATTGATCCTCATTCTGCATACAAGGCAGGTTTTGTCTGAAAAAGGACTGCAGTATTTTCTCATTAGAAATTCAAGACCATATCCTCCTGCAGCCTCACAATGAGAACTCATCTTTTTGAGCAATCACTTTGCAACACAACTTGAAAGGCACATGTCCAGACATAGTTACTCATTTTGTAGGTATGGGGGAGAGGGATTGTTGCACATTTGTTTGTCTATTTGTTTTTGGGAGAAAGGTAAAGGAGGAACCAAACTGCCTTTATGAATGTTTTGGGAAAAGTAAAACACATGCATGTTAACTCAGTGTGTGTGGGTGGTATTGGTTTTATGGCAAACACACACACACAATCTCCTCCTACTCCACTCTCTGTCCATACAGCATGAGTGAATCATCCAGCATCATTGTGACTGTCTACACAATAAATAATAGTAGAGCCTGTGTCCCTTCCACCACTGCCAGCAACCCTGGACCCAAGTGCTCTCTTGGCCTGCCACCTGCTGAGAAGGCAGCACAGCTGAATGACCCTGACATTTGCTTTTTACCATAGTGCATGTCCCGTTTCAACGTCTTGTCCCAGAGTCTCTTGGAAAACAGTGCATTTCAGTTTGTACTGATGAAATAAATTAACCATGCATACTTCTCTGTTTCGGTTTTTTGTTTTTGTTTTTCTTTTGTGGGGGCGGGGAACACTTAAGAATTAAAATAGTCATCTTTTCCCTGACAGTTTTCCAGTAAAAACTACTTCCCTGGCAATAACTTATTTTTTAGATATGATCATTCCCTTTTATCCCTTTCTCCATCTGTAAGCTCATATAAAGCAATTGAAGCAGTTAACTCAAAAACATTTCTTGCTCCCTTCCACTGTGCCAGACACTGCACAGAACACTGAGCATTCAGAAAGGGATCAGATCTACTCCCTGCCCTGAAGGAGTTTATACTTCAGGAAAATGGGTTGCCATTACCTAGGTAGCTTAATACCATGGCATTAGTGAATTGGTCATCTTGAAGTCATTTAGAGAGAGGGACACCCAGAAGAACACATCAGAATGCTTTACTTTTAATTCAGGAGATAAGCACCAACTCGATCCAATAATATCATACAATTTTCACAAATTGAATCAGTATTGTTACAGTAAGATAAGCCAGAAACAGCCAAAGTTTTTGTTTGACTAGAATTTCAAAGAATTCTTATTCCATGCCAGTAATGGTTATTTTCATTTATCTCAAATAAAAGAGTGAAAGAGAGTGATGTTATAATACATATTGGGGTGTCATCAGAAAATTTTGACCCAACTCACTGTTTAATCATTAGGAAGCTTGTTTTCCCCCTATAATGGAAATGTGTTCCTTTTCACAGGTAGGTAGGTAGATAGATAGATAGATAGATAGAGATAGAGATAGAGATAGATATTATAGATGGTTCAGAGTATTTCCAGTTGGATGAATGGGATGGAGGTTGCATAGAGGTACATGGATACTCTACTCTTGCCCAGTTCCCCTTGTAATCAAAAACAGATATTTTTGTTTAAAGATAGCTGGTTGGTATGACTATGAGTCACAGCAAAGATCACTAAGTCATCAGGAAAATAAATTGAACAGCCTCTAGAACTGGCTCTGTATAAAAATATAAATTATGTGATAGCGACATTTGATACAGCCCATCTTATCATCTTTTAAAATATTTGCCAGATTTTTTTTATTTCTCTTATCTCTTAGATATCAAGTGCCTTCCTGCTACACTTACTGCTCTTCCATCCCAGAAAAAGAAAGCATCAAATATACTAATAATTACCAATAAGGTTATCTATATCAAATACTCTTTGGTAGCCTCCTCAGAAATAATTCCATTTCAAAAGAAGACTTTTGAGGGGAAACAATGTTTAACCTGTACCTTTCATACCACATAATGCAGTCGGCCATTTGTCCTTAGGTTAGTCCTTGTAAGCACATTAGCTCTGGGTTTGGACCAACAGCTACTTAGGAAGTGCTGCAAAAGGCATACTGGTTCCTAGTTAACTAGGCCCAACTAGGATACAAATGAGTTGGTGGATGTAAGTCCTCCTTGCCTTATTAGTTCCTCATGGAGGCACCTATATATTTCATGGTCATGCAGAATGCAGACCTGGCCATGTCAGAGGAGTCTGAGACACAGACACTCTGCCTTTTATCCCATTAGGTTTAGGAGAAGCCATATCAACACCCAAATATCTATTGCTATATAAGGCACTGGCATTCAAGCTTTCAAGTTTTTTTATTGAAATCTATTATAAAAATATATTTTATATCTTGAATCATTACACACACACATGCACACACATATGTATGCATTTCCACTACATATGGAATGTATATTGTATGTATATACATTGGAATATATATTATATAATATATTTTATATATATATATATATATATATATATATATATATATATATATATATATATGTTGCTGAATTTTGGCCTCTATACACTGGTGCCGGATTAAATCTCCAAGACAGAGTTTTGGATAAAGTAGAAAGAAATAGCTTTATTGCTTTGCCAGGCAAAGGGGGCCATAGTGGGCTAATGCCCTCAAGACTGTGTGTCCCACCCTGGAGTGGGTAGTGAGGAGTCTTATAGTGTTCAAGGTGTAGGGTATGATCAGCTCGTGAACATTCTCCTGATTGGTTGGTGGTGAGGTAATTGGGACTCAGCATCACCAACCTTCTGGTTCCAACTGGTCTGGGGTCTACATGCTTGTGGGCAGCAGACAGTTAACTTATTCCATGAGGTGGGGGTTTCAGTATCTGCAAAACAGCTCAAAGGACGTGGCTCAGAATATTATCTATTGTCCTTGAGGAAGAACTAAACGTCCTTGACTTTGTTTAATGGCTAAAATATTATTATTTTTCTTGATTGACTGTTTTCATTTCTGCATTTTCTCATTTCTCTGATTAAATTTATTCTTTGATTAAACTTTTTCTATGGACGAAAGCAGGAGGAGGACGTGGGTGGAGATCTATTCTAGGAAGGCCCCTTAGGGTCCTGCTCAGTTACATATATACATGTATTATATATGTGTGTGTATATATACACACATGTATAAACACACACAAACAGACACACACATAAAAACCAAAAGTTCAACAAAACAATACTTATTACCTGAGATGTAATCTTATATCTTCAATTGTCTTTTATTCTATTTAAAAAATAAAAACAAATTGTCATGACCTACTAAATTGATTCATAAGCAACTAGTAACCCCAAACCACATTAAAAAAAAAAAAACACTATTACCGATATAAGGTAATTCCATCTCATACAAATATCCTTGCTCTCTTTCTTACTGAGTCATGAAATCTAGAACTGCTCACTGCCTACCAAATATCCTAACTGGAACTTGGAGGTGCCTCCTTAACTACCTGACTTATTAATAGGGAATGAGAAGAACAAAAGGCAGGTTGTTCATTATAAGGTTTACTCCACCCCACATTCTATAGTATTATTAGTGATTATGATTAATTTTTTACAGATTATCTTAGATAGTAAGAAAATACACAATTCAAAGCTGTTGTCTATCTTTTAAATTCTGGAGGTATAATTTATATAAAATAAATTTCCCCTTAAAAATGCACATTTCAATGGGTTTTGCAAAATGTATACAAGTCATGTAATCAACATCATACTCAAGATATAGACTATTTCCATCATTCCAGAAAGTTTCCTTGTGTTCCTTTGTAGTAAATTTGCTCTACAAACCCCCAGGCTCTGGAAACTACTCATCTATTTTTTTGTCCCTATAGTTTCGCTTTTTCTAGAAACTCATATATGTGGAATCATACAGTATGCAGTCTTTCATGTCTGGCTTTTGTTACTTAGCATAATTCTTTCAAGATTCATTTATATCATTGCATGTTATTGCTGACAGGTAGTGCATTGTATGTAGATAACTCAATTCTTTTAATCCATTATCCATTACCTATCAATGGACAGCTGAACTGTTTCCAGTTTGTGGCTTTTATGAATAATGCTGCTGTGAACATTCATATAAGGTCTCAGTATAGACATATGTTTCTTTTTCTCTTGTGTAATTACCTAGGAGTGCAATGGCTGGATCATATGATAGGTGGATGTTTACCAATTTAGGAACCTGTCAAAGTGTTTATCACAGGGAATGTACCATTTTTTATTCCCACTAGTGAAGAATGAGGGTTCTAATTGCTACACATCCCTGCCAAAACTTGGCATTTCCAGTCTTTTTAATTTCAGCCATTCTAGTTGTGCATAGTTCTATCTCATTGGAATTTTTGTCTTCCTTTCATAATAGTATCTGAGAAAGAAAATTAATTAAGCATATACACTACAATTGTCATATGTAAATCATTCCAGTTCAGGAGATAGCCAGACAACAGAACATACTGCTAAAATATCCTTCCAAATTGCTCTCTCCTTATGATACAAGGCTCTGAAGCCCTAAAGATACGTTGATTTTCAGTACATCTCTTTTTTGGACATTATAATGTTATATCTTAAATATCTTGCAGGAGTACAATTAAAGTTTTCAATCTGCTATTTCAGAATGTGAGGTTTGTTGTTTTTTAAATATCTGACAAGTTTAAGCATGTAAGAGGGAATAGATTACAAACTTAATCTCAAGAAATTAAAACAAAACCACAATAACAAAACAGAAAAGCAAAATCAGAACCCAATAATTCTGTTTTATGATGAAAATATTGTCTAAATTGAGAAGGTTTAGGATTGGCAAGATTATAAAAAACGAAATTGGGATGGAAGCTGAGGGTCAAAATGGTGTTGATCTTAAATGGCATGCCAAGGAACCAAAATATTGAATGACTTTTGTTTGCACGTGTGTGTATGCATACCACCTCATGCATTGCTCTCCACTTATTTGTCTGTTACTTACTTTACCCACCTAATAGATATTAATTTAGTAAAATCTTCTACTGAAAATAAAGAAGATATGGTGTGTATATATATGTATATATATATATATATACACATATATATGTATATATATATATGTGTGTGTATATATATATATATATATATATATATATATATATATATATATATATATAATAGAAAATTACTCAGCCATACAAAAGAATGAAATAATGCCATTTGCAGCAACATGGATGGACCTGGAGATCATACTAAGTAAAGTAACCCAGCCAGAGAAAGACAAGTATCATATGTTATCGTTATATGCAGAATCTAAAAAAAAAAAAAATGATACAAATGAACTTAGCTACAAAACAGAAATAGACCCACAGACATAGAAAACAAAATTATAGTTACCAAAGGGGAAAGGTTTTGGGGGAGGGATAAATTAAGAGTTTGGGATTAACCTATACACACTATATATAAAATAGATAAACAACAAGGACCTACTGTATAGCACCGGGATCTATATTCAACATTTTGTGATAACCTATAATGGAAAACAATCTGAAAAAGAATATATGTATGTGTACATACATATATGTGTGTGTATATATATATATATATATATATATATATATAAAACTGAATCACTTTGCTGTACACCTGAAACTAACACAACATTGTAAATCAACTATACTTCAATTAAAATTATTTTTAATTAAAAAGAATAGCTTTTAAAAACAGGAAAATTCCCCTCTATCTCTAATCCCTTTATGTAAGTGACCTCCTACTCATTATTTCAACCTTATCTGTGCTGTATGCTTCAGCTCAGACATTACTTCCTCTCGGAAGCCATTCCTGACCCAACCTCCATTTGAATAAGGTGGCCCTACTCTGTGATCTTTTAGTCACATATACTTAGCCCATCACCTCTACTCACACCTTTCAACTTGTATTTAATAGCACGTTTACTTGTCCACTTCCCCTATCAGACTAGAAATTCCTTGAAGTCAGAGACCCAGTTCTGTTCATTGTTGTACAAACAACACCAGGCATGGCATCTAGTGCATAGTGGGCTCTCAATAATTTTTTTTTTTTTTTTTGCAGTACACGGGCCTCTCACTGCTGTGGCCTCTCCCGTTGTGGAGCACAGGCTCCGTATGTGCAGGCTCAGCGGCCATAGCTCACGGGCCCAGCCGCTCCACGGCATGTGGGATCCTCCCGGACCAGGGCACGAACCCATGTCCCCTGCATCGGCAGGCGGACTCTCAACCACTGCACCACCAGGGAAGCACCTCAATAAATATTAATTAATATGAATTAATGATTTCTACTCCTATCTAGCTCAAGTATTTTAACAAGAGTCTTCAATGTCTTGCAAAGATGTGGCTAATACTGAAATTTTAATCAAGTTTTGTTGAGCCATCTTTGGTAAGATATCAGCTACCTTCTTATAAAAGAGTAGTTATGCATCCACATCCTACCCCACTCCCTCTAATGTCTGTCTCAGTGTTTTAAGTATCCATGGCATACTTCAATAATGTCCTTAACTCAGTCTAAGAAAAAGAGGAGCTTGATCCAAGGGTTCTGTAAACTTGGCATCAATCACCATTAGGGGTTGCAGAATACCTTCCTTGACTAAGGTCTTTCTTTTTTCTATATTCATTTATTCCCCAGGTATTATTTTAAGATGCATTTGTCATCCACTTTGTGTCTGTAAATTGATTTAGTCTGTGTGTATAATGTCTTCCCAACTTAGAGTTAACAGCTTGACATTGAGGAACATGAAGGAAGCATGAATGCAAATGTTTTTGGCTACTCCTATATCTCCTTGTGCCTGCATATTTGGCACACACCTTGCCACTGTCTAATTATGTGAACTTCCTTGACAACTGCTCCTCTCACTTCAGCAGAATCTTCCTGCATAATGTCCTCCTTGCCCAAATGATTGTAGAACTGCACAGAATCTTGACACTGAGTAAATTTAGACAAATGTGTTATGACAAAGGCAAAACAAATAAGACAGGCAAGCAAATAAAACCCTGAAATTCAGATAATTAAGGAGAAATTTTAGAACATTTTTTCCTTTGAACATTGTTAAATAGTGTCACTTCCATTCTTTCAGGGAACTGATATAATAAATGGCCAATAAGAAAAATTATGATTGTAAACCTCATTCAATTGTAGCTAGTAATTGATTCTAACAAGTACTTTTCATAACTTGTTGCTTTTAAAACACATTTTTCTTTATGCTCACATAGCTGCATAAGCAGCAGAACTGATTTCCTCTTTCAAATGATTACATTTTGAAGCAGTATTTGCTGTTGATACAGAGTTAAGAAACTCTGCTTGTTATGGGTCTCAACACTCCAGATGGTTGCATCCTAAAGTATCAATCAGAAAAATATGAAAATAGTAGGTAAGCTAAGCAGAAAACTGATAAATAACTAAAATGGTGATTTTAAAAATATTTGTATGGCATAATGAGCAGAAGAATAAATGTCTTAGCAACTGGGTATGTAAAACAAATCTAGAAAAACCTGGAGTCCAACAGAGCAAAAGGCTTATTGTGTGTGTGTGTGTGTGTGTGTGTGTGTGTGTGTGTGTGTGAACAGTGTCAAGAGCAAGAAAAGAAGAAAAGCTAAAGAAAAGCCTATAGGTTGACGCTAAGAGGAAATGCTCCAAGGAGAAGCATGCCAGGAGGGGAGACACGGGAAACAGAGCCTGGATTAGACAATCCACTGTCTCCTATTGTTCATCAAGATGGAGGTAATATCTGAGTAAGGGATGTGGGAGAAAAAAATCATTCAGAATGCCCCCCTCTTACATGCCCTGGGTGTAGATGTGAGTTATTCCTGCATACAGAAGGTTAGCTCCAGAAGCAAAGCACAATATAATAGGAGGATGAGTAAACACATGGATTTTCTTATCCAAAAGAAAAGGTATACTTTTAGAGAATGTCTTATAGTTCTTCATCCTCATTTCAGAAATCAAGAAATAAGCTCAGATGGAAAATATAATTTGCAAAGCACAACAGGGATGCCACCAGGTCTGACTCAAAGTTGATATACTTGGCCCAGTTTACATCATTGCCTCTTGGAAAGTACAGAAATGTTTTTTCAATGGCATACTTAATAAATGTCATGTTTTTTCCTACGTTTATTTTAAGAAAGAAGAATTGAGGCAGTGGATTGTACAGTATGCAACAGAGAAACCATAACTGAGGGTTGACTCAAAGAAGGGATAAAACCTGTTACCGAGTCCAAGCTCGCTCTGCTCACCACACAACAGGCAAAATGAATCAGAGACGAGGTGTTGAGGCAAGGAGTACGACTTTATTCGGAAAGCCAGCAGACCGAGAGGATGGCAGACTAGAGTCTCTGAAAAAAACATCTTATTGGGGTCTGGATGCCACTTTCTTTTATAGAATCAGAGAGGGAGAGGCAGTGAGGAATTAAAGTAAAAGGGTCATCAGTCTTGCAAAACATCTCCTGGAATGACCAGCCTCTGTGAGGGGATGTGTTAGTTTCTTTTTTCTTGCAGCCATTCACAGGAGGGTCAGATTGTCTCCCTGTCAGCTGAACAGCAGAGGGGCAGGGCTCCCTGAGGCAGGCCTTTATGTATGATTATAATAACAGAAGCAATGAAAAGCAAAGGTTAAAGTCAAAGAAACAGATCCAACATGGAGTCAAATTTAGCTCTTCCTTGTTACAAACTGAAGCACAAAAAGGAAAAACTGAGGGATAGAGATCCACACTGAGACAAGAGGAAAACTACATTTCAACATAACATACCAGACCAGAGTCCATTATTGCCTGAGGAGAAATCTGGGAATTTGTCTTTGTTAAGGATGCTGAGGAACCCCGTGAAGCAGGCTGCCATTTCTGAGTCCTTCAAAATATTAAGATTTGCCTAAATAGCCTGGTTTTCTTTTATAATGAAGGTCATGTCTGACCCTTTTAGCGTCCATTCCTTTGTACACAATGAGCACCATTATCACTACCTCTTAGAGAGGCAGGGAACAACCTAGATCTTAAAGACAGGGGGGAAATGTGTTTTTCTTTGTTCTGAACAGATAAAATATTAAGTATTTTATCCAACTGCTAAATATCTCAGGAGATTCTAAAGGATTGTCACCAAAACTCTATCTTGAAAATAGAATATATGAAATACAATATTAAAAATCGAAAGAAGAACTGATGTTAATTCTAGAGTGGTTTAAGGAATTTCATTCTTCCCGCATTGGCTCAGATTCATTAAGATGTCTGCTGAAATATCACTCAGCACAGAGATCTTTCCTGACTACTCTGTCTATAAAAGCATCCCATCACTTTCTATCCCATTAGCATGCTGGCTTTTATTTTCTTCATGACACTTTTCATACCTGATATTATATTTTTTGTCTATTTCCCACATTATATTTTAAGCTTCATGACGGTACATACCATATCCCAAACATCTAGGCAGGATAGTGCTTGAAATATACCTGGCACTCAATTTTCTTGTGAGATCAGTGTCGTTCAAAGTGTGGTCTCTGAATCAGCCTCAGTAGCATCAGCCTGACACTTGTTAAAAATGCAAATTCTGGTCAGAATGGCCATCATCAAATAGTCTACAAACAATAAATGCTGGAGAGGGTGTGGAGAAAAGAGAACCCTACTACACTGTTGGTGGGAATGTAAACTGGTGCAGCCACTATGGAGAACAGTGTGCAGTTCCTTAAAAAACTAAAAATAGAGCCACCATATGATCCAGCAATCCCACTCCAGGGCATATATCCAAAGAAAACTCTAATTCAAAAGGATACATGCACCCCAATGTTCATTGCAGCACTGCTTACAATAGCCAAGACATGGAAGTAACCTAAATGTCCATCAACAGAGGAATGGATAAAGAAGATGTGGTACATATATACAATGGACTATTACTCAGCCATAAAAATAATGAAATAATGCTATTTGCAGCAACATGGATGGACCTAGAGATTATCATACTAAGTGAAGGAAGTCAGACAGAGAAAGACAAATATCATATGATATCACTTATATCAGGAATCTAAAAACATGATACAAATGAACTTATTTACAAAACAGAAACAGACTCACAGACTGCAAAGACAAACTTATGGTTACCAAAGGGGAAAGGTGGGGGGGTGGGATAAATTAGGAGTTTGGGGTTAACATATACACACTACTATATATAAAATAAACAACAAAGACCTACTGTATAGCACAGAGAACTATATTCAATATCTTATAATAACCTAGAGTGGGAAAGAATCTGAAAAAGAATATATATATATATATATATATATATATATATATATATATATATATATATATATATATAACTGAATCACTTTGCTATACACCTGAAACATTGTAAATCAACTCTTTTTCAATTAAAAATATTTTTAATGTAAATTATTGGGCCCCCATCCCAGAACAACTGATCAGAAATGCTGTGATTGAAGGCCAGCAATCTGTGTTTTAACATTCCTTCCAGGAGATTCTGACCTATGCTAAAATCTGAAAAGCACTGCATTAGAAAAATGAAGGAGCTAATGAATTTAAGGCTTGATTGCTTTGAATGGGCAGACATCTGCATAATGACTGTTATTTTTTCCCTTAATTCACAATTAATTAAGTTAGAACACTATTGACCTCCACCTATTAAAAAAAAGGCTACATATTAGGAAAAGTGGATAAATGTAAGATTTTCAACAGCTAGCTTGGGAACCCCTAGATGTCTGGTCATGGCCTATTTGGAGTATCAAAGGACAAGAGGAAGCTTTTGGATAAAATAGGATTTTACAACTTTTAGGATGATGGGAGAAATTTACTCATTGATTATCTTCACTCATGGAAGTAAGTTCCCCCTACTGGCTCTCTACTCCAACATCATATGGATGATTAACATCATGTTGGAGGAGGGTGTGAAACTCGGAGGGTACTTGGAAATGCTTATAACATTCATTCATTCAACAGATATTTACTGGGTAACTACTGTGTACCAGGCACTGTTCTAGGAGCTTGTGATACATCAATGACCAAAACAAAACAAAAGAAAATCCCTACCTTCATAAAGTTTACTTTCTAGTGGAGCTTGGTGAAAACATGTCTTTCTTTTTGTCTCCTCTTTCACTATCAGTCAGACTTGAGCTAGGACTTTGCCTCATAGCCTACGGCATTGAAGACACTATGAAATCCAGAAAATATTTTAATGTTCTGTTTGCCAAGTGTCTTTGTCTTCCTTTAAGTTATCTGCAAAGTTTCAAAAGGTCATGACTGAGGTGGAGGATACATCCTGATGGCTGTACATTGTCTCATAAGTACCAGATAAGTCTGCTTTTGCAACAGCCTAAAGAGAGGAAATCAGACCTAACTTCCTGCTTGCTATTGTTGCTGGCTGCAGTAATAATAATAACTAGCACAGTATTCACTTTCTGCCAAGTACTATTCTAAGTTTTTACATGTAAAACTCATCTAATCCTCACAATAACCTAATAAGACAGATGCTATTATTAATGTTCCCATCCTACAGATCAGGACTCAGAGGCACAGGGAGGTTAAATAACTTGTCCAAATATTCACAGATGGTTTGGAACCAGGATTCAAATCTAGACCATCTATCTTCAGAAACGGGGCTCTTAATCAATTCACTGGTGCTACTTTGTTATGTCAAGGAGATCATTTCCTAAGAATTCAGTACAAGAGAAATCTTCCTGAAGCACTCATTATGAACAGTAGCAGTTTCCTCTTACAATGTTGAGAATAGAATGGCTAATTCCTTCTGTGTACTGTTAACCAAATAACTAGCACTGTCTCCTTTATGTCACTGACTCTGCAACTAAAACCACTACCTCAACCTTGGAAGAATTCCTCACATGTTCATTCAATTTCTCATTCTTTTCTTTCCATCTCATTCTTTCTCTCATATTTCTTTTCTCTAATATATATTTGTAAAATCCCTTTTGTATGTGTGCATGCTTCTTTTTTAGCTCTCATTCTCTCCCTAATCTTCACCCTCAAACTCACACAAATAACCTTTGGAAGTGCTGAAATAAGGCTGTTTCTATAGCAGCAGTTTTCAAATAACTGATTTTTCTTTTTTTGCAACTGGTACAGCCTTTTAAGGTCAATCAGAAAATTAAATTAGCTATTCATGAATATGCTGATATTTCAAGAGCCGCCTTGTTCTTAGTCCAATGAAAGTCTATTAATGAATTACAACTATATGAGGACAGAGTCAAATAACTTGCCGAAAAATTGTTCTTTAGAAAAGGAATAGAGCTTAGATTTCCTGAATCTCAGAAAATAATGAGCTTTTATTCTTCACTACAAAGACTACCAGTTCTTTAAGGTCCAGAACAATACCCTATCTTTTATGCCTGGTAACTCACGGTGCTAAGTGCATAGAAGTTACTCAATAAACACTTGTTTTTTAATTAATCCATTAAAAAATCAAAGATTAGGACTTCTGGTGCCAGTCAAGATAGAGTAAGTCAACTATAGCCTCTCTCTTCCACTGATTGCAACTAAAACCTCTGGGAAAACTGTAAAAAGCAACTACCAGAAGGCAAATATAATAGCCTATTTTTCCTCTTGTTAACTTCTTTAAAATATTGAGGTAGGTAGAAGGGCCACCAAAGATGTCTATGCACTAATCCTTGGAACCTGTGCATATGGTATGTTATATGGCAAAAGGGACAGTGCATATGCAATTAAAGTCATGGCTGAAGTCGGAATCAGAGGAAAGAGAAGTCAGAGTGATTTAAAGTATGCAAGGACTCAACGTGTCATTGTTGGAGGAAGACACATGGAAAGCATGAGAAGGAATGAGGGTCGCTTCTAGAAGCAAAGATTGGCTCCAGCTGACAGTCAGCAAGGAAATTGGGACTTTATTTATTTATTTATTTATTTGGCGGTACGCGGGCCTCTCACTGCTGTGGTCTCTCCTGTTGCGGAGCACAGGCTCTGGATGCACTGGCCCAGCAGCCACGGCTCACGGGACCAGCCGCCCCGCGGCACGTGGGATCCTCCCGGATCAGGGCACAAACCCGCGTCCCCCGCATCGGCAGCCAGGCTCTCAACCACTGCGCCACGAGGGAAGCCCGGAAATGGGGACTTTAGTGGTCCAGCAAGGAAATGTATTCGGCCAACACCTGCATAAGCTTAGAAGCAGATTCTTTCCCAGATCCTTCAGTAAGCAATGCAGTTCTGCTGACACCTTGACGTGGGTTCTGTGAGGCCTTACACAGAGGACCCAGCTGAGCCATGTTGTGCCTGGGTTTCTGACCTACAGAATTGTGAGATGATAAATGAGTGTTGTTTTAAGATGTTACATTTGTGGTAATTTGTTAAGGCAGCAGTGGACAAAGAATGCATATCTTGGTATCAGAAGTGGAGCAGTTATACAACAAATACCAAAAAAAATGCAAGTGGGTTTGGAATTGTGTAGTAAGTGGTGGTTTGAAGAATTTTGAAGAACATGATAGAAAAAGTCTATATTGCCTTGAACACCCTGTCGTAAAAATAGGGATGCTGCTTGTAAGGGCTCAGAAGGAAGAGAGGAAATTTAAAAGAAATCCTAAACACTTTAGAGAAAGCCTACATCACCATGAAATCTGGACTTGGAGGATACTATTGGTGAAGGCTCAGAAAGAAATAAGGAACTTGTTTTTAGAAACTGAAAGACAAGGGACCCTTGTCATGATTGGCGACAGTTCAGTAGAATTGTGTCTTGCAGTTATACAGAAAGCAGAATCTGTAAATAAGTCTGATCATTTAGATGACATTTCCAAGCAAACTGTTGAAGATGTTTTTTTCTTGATGTTTATAGTAGAATGCAAGAAGAGAGACTTAAATTAAGGGACATGCTGTGAAACAAAAAGGAATCAGGACTTAATGATTTCAGAACTTCTTAGAGTATTCAAGTGATAAAAGGTCAGAGTATTCAGTCAGACAAAATGCTCTTTGAAAAGAATAAGTGTGATTCAGATCTCCTCAAACAAATCAGGGAGCCTCTAGAAATTTTAAGGGTATTTTCTCAGACATCTCAGCAGAAGCCAAAAATAGAGGAGGGATTGTCTCAGAAAGATTTGTAGACCTAACTTCTGTCTAATGAGCTGAATCTTTGTGACATCCACAGGACATCAAAAACGTTCTTAAAATTTTATATCAGCACAAACACTGCCAGCTTGGATTGAAAAGGACAGAGAGAGTACAAAATGAATGAAGGCTGCTGAACCTCTAAAATGCTACTGGCAGTAAGCAGGCTGATAAAACTACTCAGCTGCAAACATGTGCTGCCTCTCATGAAAAACGAAAGATGACTCAGAGGGCAGAGCCAAGAGATGAGAGAGAAGAGCTTAGAGCATAGAGGGCAAAGCTGAGAGGTACAGAAAATTATTTCCAGGTATCAAACGATAAGGGAACTTGAATGGCTGGACTTCAAAACTCATTTGGACTGGTGATTCTATTTTACTATACAATATCCCCTTTTGGAAATGGAATGTCTATAATCTGCTATCATATGCCTGTGCCAGAAGTGTATGTTGGGAGCAGATAACTTGTTTCTTTAGTTTCACAGGTCCCCAGATGGAATGAAACTGTGCCCTAAGATTTGAACTTAATGGATTATAGCCAGAGCCTCATCTACACCTGGTTTAGATGATGAGACTTGGGATTATTGAACTGCTGAGATTTATGTGAGGGTTATGGATTTGGAGTTGATGTTGCAATGGGATGAGAACTTTGAGGACATTTAGATGAAGTGAATATATTTTTCATTTGGGATGGACATGAATCATAGTGGGCCAGAGGTATTGTGGTAGGTAGAATATCCCCCAAATTGTCCACAATCCTAATGCCAGGAATTTATTAATATGTTACATTATATGACAAAAAGGAATTTGCAGATGTAATTAATGTCACCAGCATTAAGATACAGAGATTATCCTTGATTACCTAAGTAGACTCAGTGTAATTACATGGGCTCTTAAATGCACCAAATTTTTTTCGTCTGAAGTCAGAAATGTGGCATAAGGGAATGTCAGAAAGATTTAAAGCATGAAAGGGACTCAACTCACTGTTGCAGAAGGGGAACACATGGAAAGAATGAGAAGTAACACAGGTATCCTTTAGGAGCAAAGACCTGTCTCAGCTGTCAGTCAGCAAGGAAGCGAGGACCTCAGTATTACAACAGCAACTGGATGTCTGTATGCAAATAAATAAGCAAGCAAACTGTGATCTAACCTGTCAGCAATGTATATTATTTATCACAAGGAATGTAAGTGGCCTAGATTCAACCATCCAATCATATAACACCTCGGACTGAGTTAAAAATAAAACTCAATAATATGTTGCTTACAACAGACCTGCTTTGAACACAAAGATAAAGAAAAGCTAAAATATATGAAGCAAAAGTTAGAAAATACTAGAAACAAAGAGAAATTGAGGGAAACAAAATTGTAGTGTGATATGTTCAATTCATCAATCTACAACAGGTAACACAAAACAGAATTAAATAGCATGGAGGAAGTCTATAACTCACTTAGATTATACCTTCTTTTCAAAATGTTTCTCTTTGTATATAAAAATTTATCATATATTAAGCTACCAAGAAAATTTAAAGTCAATTGTGCAGAAACATCACAGGCTAACCTTTGATAACAAAACTTAAAATTAGTAATATCAACAGAGACCAAATGCTTAGAAACAAATATGGTGCACTCCTAAATAACGATTTGGTCACATACTATATTAAAAATATCTGATTATCTTAATAATATTTAGAACATATGCATGTAGCCCTTACTATATATAAGACATTGTTCCAAGATCTTTACATCTATACTAAACTAACCTTTTTGTTCCCCTCCATGACTCTATGAGATATATGTGTGTATAGTTGTTATTATTATAACAATTCTCATTTTATAGGGAATTATACAGGCAAAAAATACTCAAAAGTAAATTAATTAACTTTAGAGGCTCCATTTATAGTGAGGATAAGGCAACTATTGACTGTCCAGATAAAATCATCAAGTTGAGACCTCCAAAAAATTGTAGAGGGATATAACAAGTTCAGCTGGGATATCTCAAGTTGGAAGTGCCTGTGAATATAAAAATAAAGTTATCTAGCAGAAGTTTGGATATATAGTCTGAGGCTTATGAGCAAGAGGTTATGACTGAAGTTGTAAAGCTGGGGAACATCAGCCTCTAGTTAACAGTTGAAGCAATTTACCTTGCTATCTTAAATCAATCTCTTTCTATATATGTCTATTAAAACTAGACTCTGAGCTCCTTCAGCATAAAGACTGTGTCATATTCATAAATAGATATGATTCCTCAGATAGAGAGTAAAGAATGAAAAGGGACAAAATCAAGACTCTGAAAATAGATAAGTTCGTAGGTGAATAAAAATGGAAATTGAGGAGCTGTATGCTTAAAGGTGTAGTTGACAAGATATCTAGGCTAGAATGGGCAGGTAGTGAAACATGGAGGAGCCTGACAGACTAGGAGAATTGGGAGGTATCAAAGGCTTGTATAGAAGTTTGAAAAGTGGGAAATGAGAAAGTGGAAGAAGTGGAAATATGTGAGAATGTGATAAGAGAGAAGAGTTTCAGAATTGAAGAATTCAGAGCTTGTACTTTTGCAGATGTTTACAAGTCTTAGGGTGTGGCCATGAGAGGGAATTACAGGCATGTTCGTGAGAATCTTTGAAGGACTAAAAGATAGATATCAGCATTGTAAAGCTAGGTTGTTAGATGGGTCATTATTATGATTTTGAATTTGCTGAGACCATATTTACTCAGGATGACAAGAGAATAAATAAATGGGAAACTGTGAGTGAAGTACCAAATCCCTCCCCAGAGATGGGGAATACCTAAGATATTAGCTTTTAAAAACTGAGTCTACGAAAAGGGTGGGCAAAAAGTGGCAGCTTCAAAGAAGGAGAGATTAGAGAGCAAAAGTGGTAGGAAAATTATCTAACTTATAAGGCTTTCATGTTCACTCTTCTACAAGTCAAATACCTCCCAATATGTTCCATCCATCCCTTTGGTTTGGAATAACCAAAGGGTTATTGTACCTCAAACATCTCTCCCTTCACTGAGTCATCTTCTACCTATTTTTTTAAGATTCAGCTCAGGTGTCACCACCCCCAAAAAGACCCTACTGACTTCCTCAGTCTGGGTTAGGTATCCTTCTTCTGTGCCTATCACTATAAATTCACTAATTACAATTAATTATAATGATCTACCTGTATGTCTATCTCCTCCACTAAGATCATCTCATAACAAATGTTCTATCTCTAGTTCCTAGCAGTGTCTGACACAAAGTCAGTATTCTTTAAATATGTGTTGAATGAATATTCTACCTAGTCAAGTTCAAATTTATTGTTTTCACTTCACTAACTCTCATGTAAAACCCCCATATATAGCAAACATTACCACTAATTTCCTTTTTATTTCATAAACTATTTCTCAGAAGTTAGTGTTGAAGTTTTGGCTTAGACCTTTGTTAAAAATGAAGAATCTGTGCCACATCTTCTTTATCCATTCATCTGTCGATGGACACTTAGGTGGATGGACCTAGAGTCTGTCATACAGAGTGAAGTAAGTCAGAAAGAGAAAGACAAATACCGTATGCTAACACATATATATGGAATCTAAGAAAAAAAAACATGTCATGAAGAACCTAGGGGTAAGACAGGAATAAAGACACAGACCTACTAGAGAATGGACTTGAGGATATGGGGAGGGAGAAGGGTAAGCTGTGACAAAGTGAGAGAGCAGCATGAACATATATACACTACCAAACGTAAAATAGATAGCTAGTGGGAAGCAGCCGCATAGAACAGAGAGATCAGCTCGGTGGTTTGTGACCACCTAGAGGGGTGGGATAGGGAGGGTGGGAGGGAGGGAGGTGCAAGAGGGAAGAGATATGGGAACATATGTATATGTATAACTGATTCACTTTGTTATAAAGCAGAAACTAACACACCATTGTAAAGCAATTATACTCCAATAAATATGTTAAAAATACCATATGCTAACACATATATATGGAATCTAAAAAATAAAAAAGGTTCTGAAGAACCTAGGGGCAGGACAGGAATAAAGACGCAGATGTAGAGAATGGACTTGAGGACACGGGGATGGGGAAGTGTAAGCTGGGTCGAAGTGAGAGAGTGGCATGGACATATATACACTACCAAATGTAAAATAGATAGCTAGTTGGAAGCAGCCGCGTCACACAGGGAGATCAGCTCAGTGCTTTGTGACCACCTAGAGGGGTGGGTTAGGGAGTGCGGGAGGGAGATGCAAGAGGGAGGAGATATGGGGATATATGTATATGCATAGCTGACTCACATTGTTATAAAGCAGAAACTCGCACACCATTGTAAAGCAATTATGCTCCAATAAAGATGTGAAGAAAAAAAATGAAGAATCTCAGGTCAACACCTAGAAAGTTTGATTCAGATGGTCTAGCGTGAGGCTCAGGATTTTTTTTTTTTTTTTGTGGTATGCGGGCCTCTCACTGTTGTGGCCTCTCCCGTTGCGAAGCACAGGCTCCAGATGTGCAGGCTCAGTGACCATGGCTCACGGGCTCAGCCACTCCGCGGCATGTGGGATCTTCCCAGACCAGGGCACGAACCCGTGTTCCCTGCATCGGCAGGCAGACTATCAACCACTGCGCCACCAGGGAAGCCCAGGAATCTATTTTTAACAAGTACCCCATGTGATTCTGACACATATTCTGAACACAACATTTTGAAAAAATTTCCTTAAATGAAATGCTTGAGATAAGGATAGGTTAATGATGTATAAAGAATATCCTGAAAGACATATTTGGTATGACTATTTTAGCAATTTTCATTTCTGACATGGGTTTTGTCAAAATGAACCATCACCCAGTCATGTCAAGTTAGTTTTACAAGAATGTTTTATAAAAACCTATAAATATGAGTTGAGTGGTTGACAGTACAGTGTGTCATACACAAGATGAAAAGATAGTTGTAGCCATAATTCATAACAAAAGTCCAATATGACCAGATTTTAATTTTTTAAAGAGCTTTTTCCAAGTATAGCTCTTGAAAAAAGCTTTACTTTGCTTATTACTTGGATAAGCACTATTTACCCATAAACAAAACATGGAATTATTTATACTATTTTATTGTATGCCTATACTAAAATTTATTTTACCTTTTTCCTGTTAATATTGCAGTTTATTATTTCAGGTTAAAGTTTTTAGTTCTCCAGTTTCAACCTCCCAGCTCCAATGTCTTTTTAATGCTCCTAATTTGTCTAGTTTCCTTTTGACAAACTTGAGAGGCTCAAGTTTGTTTATTGTGTAGAACTGTAAATTCTTCCAACTCTCTATTATCACCATCAATTTTTATTAGCTCTTTCTAATTCTAATTTAGATGAAGCCTTTTTGACAATTGAGTGTTCCAAGTAGACATGTAAATGATTTTTCTATATGTAAAAGTTGAGATTATTTTTAATTTTTGTTTATGGAAAATTTTTGAATATGCTTAGCATAAAGGAGCATCTGTGTTGGTATGTAGACAGTGACTCTGCACTTCAAGGAGCTAAACAATAATAAACAAATATTATCATGTGTTTGGGAGGAGAACCATAAATATCTGTTGAATAGCACTAATGACTACCACACCAAGAAAAGTCCATTAGATGACTAGTAGGTTGAAATACTTTATAGAATCAGTCAAGTTGTGAAGTGATGATATATCAAGTAGGATTCAGGACCTAGGCAACAAGACAATAAAAGATTTGAGAGCAGACAGGAGAGAAGGCTAATTAGGGCTCAAATTTCCATGGGAGCAGACTAATCATAAACAGATGGATTCCTGTGCTCAATATCTATTTGCCCTACCAGCCCGTCTCCATGCTTCTCCATCCTTTACTTATGTCCTGGGAGTCTAACCATTACAGATTACATCAATAAGCTCCCAGTGGGTTTGACCTAAAGGGAGCCCTGGAAGGAGATAGCAGAGAGGGAGCTGAGTGAGTCCCTAGTGTTTATTCCCCTGTCTCTCACCCTGTGAGGTCAGTTCAGGTTCCTGTATCCCTTAATCTCTCTTTCCAGCAGACGCAATATCTCTGAATAAAATCCTTCTAGGAGTAGCACCAGGAATGGTTGCCTCACAAACTGAAATTATTCTTCCTTATGAATCACCATCTATCAGTGTCTTTCTTCAAGATCATAAAAGAATGTAGAGGGCATGTATGGGAGTGGATTATAAGGATGTTAAACCAAGGAATATGAGATTTATGACATAAAAGACTGAATGCATTGACATGGGTATATTCACTTAGGATTCAGCATTCAGTATGCTCACTCAAGAACCTGGGAAGAGCACTACCAGTCTGCTAGATTGCCTAATTGAATTCTGAACTAAACAATGACCTACAGTTAATGAGGTTGAAATGCTAGTATTTTCTTGGCATACACTGGAGCAGTGGCTCTCAAAATGTAGTCCCTAGACCAGCTTCATCAGCCTAAACTGGGAACTTGTTTTATTGCAAATCCTTGGGGACCACCCCAGAATTACTTAATCAGGAACTCTTGGCATGGGACCCAGTAATGTGTGATTTAACGAACCCTCCAGGTGACTCTGATGCACACTGATGTTTGAGAACCACTGCACTAGAGGAAAGAGGCCAAAGGCCCAGGGAAATAGGAATGTTGGAATGGATCATTATATGAATATTATAAACTCTGTAGTGGCTGTGTTACCAAGGCCAAGCTTGTACTGCTCACTACACAACAGGCCAATAAATCAAGAAATGAGGTGTTGGGGCAAGGAATAGTGACTTTATTCAAAAAGCCAGCAGATGGAGAAGGTGGTGAAGTAGTGTCCAAAAGAACCATCTTACCAGAGTTAGAATTCAGGCTTCATTTATACTAAAAGGGGAGGGGGTGTGGCTGGTTGTTGTAAACTTTTTGGTGCTGGTCAGACCCCGGAGGAGATGTGATAATCCTTTCTTCTTGCAGCTGTCCATGTAGGTCTGGTCATGAAGTTCCTGTAAACCTCCAACAAGACAAATGTTATTCTCTGTTCTGCAACTTTTTATCTCTATATGAATTAAAAGTGTTATACTTAAAGGTCAAGCCTGGGAGGCAGAGCCTTGAGAAAGGGATATTATGTATATTTCAGGCTACATTCCTTCACAAAGGTGAAGAGTTAGCATGACCAGGCACAGGCTACAGAGCACAAAGTTTACATACAGATAAAGGAATAGATACAATATGGAGTCAGGTTTGTTCTTTGTCACAGCTGAACTCTGTAAGTCAGAGATAACAATAGAGGGTGTTGGGGTGGATTTAGTTTCCCTGATATCAGTGGGAACAATTGGATCCTGGTGTGTTAGAGGTTATATAACAATATTTAACTATCAGAGACAAGGCATGTGCAATTTCTCAATAAACCAAGGAATGTAATGATAGAGTATTTTCACCTAAAGCAAACTGTGGCAATGACCAATTGATCACAGAGTCCCTAGAATTAAGTATATTGTCAGGCTATTAAGTTGCTAGTTGATGATAAAGGTTAGAAAAATTCCAAATCAAGTTAAAAGCCTAACTTGTGTCACCATCATGGGACTCCATGGCCTCTTCTCCAAATCCTCAAATATAATTGAGTCAAAGCCCTTTAACTGAGGTGCAAATTCTGAACCTTTGAGGAGGGACCCTGCAGTGTAGCCACACGCTTACACCATGAACCCTCCCTCAATCCTTCTCTAGTGAGACCTGAACCCAAGTAACTGTGCACTGGAGGAAGGAAAATATCCTGACCTTCTGGGGGTTAATAGCGACTTACCTGGAATTTAGGTTGATGACTACTAGAGACAAAAATGCCACCATAGTCCATTGGTCAAAGTACAGACTTAGTGAAATCAGGTGAGATGGAATCTTGGCTCACATCCATTTCACAATACATCCATTTGGAATGTAGACCTTTTCTGTTATTTCTCTTGTTGCAGAGTATATAGTGGGAATAGATATATTAAGTAACTAGCAGAATTTCACAATATCTCCTTGTCTCATGGAGTTAAGTTGAAATACTTTATAGAATTGATTGAGTTGTAAAGTGATATGTCAAGTGGGAGGGCTATTATGGTAGAAAAATAGTTTCATGGAGGACTATTATGTTAGAAAAAGTGAAGTGGGGGCCTCTTCCAAGATAACAAACCAAAAGCCCTTGGAGAATTTGCAGAGATTAGTGCCACCATCAAAGACTTTAGAGATGCAGGGGAAATGATTCCTATAACACTCTCATTTATCACACTACTTTGGCTGATGAAAAAGCCAGATGGATCATGGAAAATGACAGTAGATTATTGCAAATAATCAGGGAGTGATGCCAATTGCAGCTGTGGTTTCAAATGTGGTATATCTACTGGATCAAATCAACACAGCCCCTGGAATCTAGTATGCAGCTACTGACCTGTAACATGCTTTCCTTTACCTTCTAATCAGTAAAGAATATCAGAAACAGTTTACATTTGCATGGCATGGACAGTGATATATTATTTACTATATTGCTTCAGGGCTGTGAACTCTCCTGCTCTCAATAATAGTATAGTCCAGAGGAGCTTTGATCATCTTGACATCCTGAAGAATATCACTTTGGCCTATTAGATTGATGACATTATGCTAATTGGACCTACCAAGTAGGGAGTAGCAAGCACCCGAGATCAGTTTTAATCAAACTTCATTGGTAAATGATCATTTCTTTTTTAATTTCCAATTTTTTAAAAAGTTTGTATTAATTTATTTTTTTCATTTCATCAGACTGATACTTTTGAAAAATATAATAAATACAAGTTATAGAAAATTTTATGTGATTGGATATTGCAAATATGTCAACTTGCTATATAAGTTTTTAAATATTTCTATCAATTTCTATATTCATCTTGTTGCAGACAAATGACAAACAGTTGAGGAACTGACACGAATCCATGGAACAATTTCAGTAGCACTGCCATAGATATATTATTAGTAAGACATATGAATGCCAGAGAGTAGGAGATAAACCATGCAAAAATTCAGGGTCTGCCATATTAGTGAAGCTTCTGAGTCCAGTGGTCTTGAGTATATTGGGATATTTCCTTCCATAATGAGAGATAAGTTACCTCACCTTTTAACACTCACACACAAAAATAGGCATAATGCTTGGTGGTCCTCTTTGGATTTGGGAGGCAACATAAAACACATTTGTGCTTCTCTGACAGATCCAATGGTAGTCTGTAAATCTTCTAATGTTAACTGGGTTCTAGGAAAGAATGGGCTCTCCTTCAGTTCCAGGCTATAGAGCAACATGTTTTACTGCTAAGGCTTTATGAACCAGGGGTCTCAAAGATAAGGGGAGTTTCTGTGGCAGAAAGACATGTTATATGGGGCCTCTGGCAAACCCCAAAGGAAAGATAATAGCGCAGTACACTTTGGTTTAGGAGAAATGTCTTACTCTACTAAATTTTCCATTTAAAAACCAAACCAAACAAAACAGATCCTGGGTTAAGAATGGGCCCTAAAAGAGGCTATTGTTCATGATGAGCTGGTGTTATCTGATTCACACAACAATGAATTTGGATGTCACAGCCTCATTTCATTATAAAATGGAAGTAGTATATACCTGGCCTAAACAGATCTGGAAGGAAATGTAAAGACTATGAGCAGATGACCCAGTAATTGTGCTCCTTGGTATTTAACCAAATGAATTGAAAACTTATGTCCACACAAAAACTTACACATGAATGTTTATAGCAGCTTTATTCATAATTGCCACAACTTGAAAACAATCAAGATGTCCTTCAGTAGGTGAATCGATAAACTGTGGTATATCCTGATAATGGAATATTATTCAGCACTATAAAGAAATGAGCTGTCAAACCATAAAAAGGCAGGGAGGAAAGTTAAAATGAATATTACTAAGTGAAAGAAGCCAATCTGAAAAGTCTACATACTGTCTGATTCCAACAATATGACATTCTGGAAAAGGTAAAACTATGGAGACAGTAAAAGGATCAGTGGTTGCCAGGGGTTGGGGGGAAGAAGGAATAAATAGGCAGAGCACAGATAATTTTTAAGGCAGTAAAATTACTCTGTATAATGTTATAATGTTGGATACACGTTATACATTTTTCCAAGCCCAAAGACTGTACAACACCAGGAGCATACTCTAATGGCTATGGGTAATAATAATGTATCAAGGTAGGTTCATCAGTTGTAACAAATGTATCTCTCTGGTGCTGAATGTTGATAGTGGGGGAGGCTATATGTGTGTGGAGAAAGGGGGTGTATGTGAACTCTTTGTTCTTTCTAGTCAATTTTGCTATGAACCTAAAAGTGCTCTACAAATAAAGTTTATTAAAATTTATGAGCAGATATCTCAGATTCTCATGACATCCGGTTATACCACTTTACCACCTCTCTCTCAAGCACATCTATTACTTTCTGAGGAGTTCCTTATGAGTAGTTAATGGGGAGGAAAAAGCATTGGGCCTGATTTACAGATGGAACTGCATGGTATGCCAATACTACCTAGAAGGAATGGCTGTGAAAGTCATTGGTGAAGGGAAATCCTTCCAGTGGTCAGAATATTCAGCAGTATATATGACTTTGCACATCAGTGGGAGGAGGGATGGCCTGAAATATGGATCTATATCAATTCATAAGCAAAGGATAATAGGTTGGTTAGGGAGTTGGAAAGATCAGAATTGGGAAGTCAGTGATAAGGAAGTCACAGTAGGTAGAGGGATATTTGAATAGACTTCTTCAAATGAGCTAAGAGTGTGAAGATGTTTGTAGCCTATGCAAATACCGACCAAAGGGCATCCATATCAGAGGAAGCTCTCAATAATCAAATGGACAAGATGACTGGCTCTTTTGGTTAGTCAACCTCTTTCTTCAGTCACCTTGATGCTAATTCAATTGGCCCATGTAAAAGTATACATGGTGGCAGGGATAGAAGCTATGCATGGATTCAACAATATGTTCTTTCCATTGCCAGAGCTGACTGGGCTACCACTACTTTTGAATGACCAACCTGCTCACAGGGGAGGCTAACGTTGAGCCCCAAATATGGTATCATTTCCAACGGACCAGCAGGCTATCTGGTGTCCGATTGATTACAGTAGACACCTCTTCTTATGAAGGAGGCAACACTTTGTCCTCGATGGGATAGACTCATATTCTGGATAAGGATTTCCCTTCTCTGCCTGGAAAGACTGTGCCAGCATCACTGTTCATGGACTTATAGAATTCCCTTATCAATTACCATGGTATCCCATACAATATTATCTCTAGCTGAGGGATACATTTTAGAGCTATGGACTCACACTGACAGAATTCACTGGTTTTATTATGTGCCTTATGTGATCTGCTGAAGATTATTCTTTTTATGACAAATAGGAGAAAACAACATGCAAGTTTAAGATGCTGTCCTAAGGGATGCAGTGTATACCTCAAACCTGTGGCCAGTAAATAGTGCAATTTCTCCCATAACCAGGAACTAAGTGGTGGGTGGGTGTGGTCCTTCCTACAATTACAGCTCATAATATACTTGAAGAATTTTTGCTTCCATTCCCACAGTCTTGGGCTTGGTGGGTTTGGAAATCCTAGTGTATAAGGGAGGAATATTTCCACCAAGAAACAAGGTCATGGGTCTGATGGGTGGGAAGCTGGCACTACTTCATGGGCTTTTTTTAGCTCTTCATGCCCCTAAACCAGTATGCAAAGAAGGGACTCACTGTATTGAATTAGATAATTGATTCTAATTTTAGGGGGAAATTGAGCTGTTGTTACACAATGGGACAAAGAGGATTATGTTTGGAATCTAGAGGCTTGACAGTTGGGCAAGGGAGTAACAAGAGGCACCCCTTCTCGTGCCTCTTGTTACTCCCTTGCCCAACTGTCCTCATCAACTGAAAACTGCAACAACCCAACAAAGTCAGGACCACAGGACTCAGATCCTTCAGGAATGAAGGTTTGTTACACGCAACCAGGTGAAGAACCCCATCCATCTAGGTGTTGACAGAGGGTAAGGGGAGCAAAGAATGGGAGAGGAAAGGCAGCTGTGGTTACCAATATAGCCTCATGAATAGTCACAGAGGAGAAAAATACAGCACTATGTTTTTTGTTCTTTTATCTTCTCCCCTACACTCCACCACTGTTTTAATGAATAACCTCAGTAGTGGCTAATATTTTACATGGAGTATGATCAAAATGACATCACCCTGCAATGATATGGTAGCTTGTGTGACTTCATGCAACCCACTGGGTGGAGACATGAAATTTTTACTCATATGAAGGTCAAGAACGGATGCTGAGGTGCAAAAGGAGTGTACAGTGCTGGTTATCTTTCATTTGCCCCCACAGCTGTTCTCTCCACCCTTTTTTTTCTTTCTTTTTTGCGGTATGCGGGCCTCTCACTGTTGTGGCCTCTCCTGTTGCAGAGCAAAGGCTCCGGACGCGCAGGCTCAGCGACCATGGCTCACGGGCCTAGCCGCTCCGCGGCATGTGGGATCTTCCCGGACACGGGCACGAACTCGTGTCCCCTGCATCGGCAGGCGGACTCTCAAACACTACGCCACCAGGGACGTCCACTCTCCATCCTTTTTCAACTGGCTTGGTGCCCCAGGAGGCTGACTTATGTTGGACTATACTGACGAGATCCCATGACTTCTGATTTACAGTTGAGTACAGCTAATGGGGAACAAAGACAGGAGGTCAGAAAGAAAGAGAGAAGTGAGATCACGGTGTTTGTTCTCTGAAATGTCAACTCAGGCTGACTGTGAGCATGCTCAACTCAAGGCGGTCTTCTATACACAACTTTTACCTCTTCAGGTCTATAAGTTGTAACAGCTCATTATTACTAGCCCCAGGTTACTGCACTATCTCATACGATTCTCCTACATTCTGCCAACACCTTTGTAAAAAACGCTTTTATAAATAAACCCTTTTAAATTATCCTAATTTGTGTGTGCATTCTGTTAAATGATTGGATCTCTGATATAATCCCCTAGGCAGTGCTCTTGGTACAGCCTACAATCTATGGCTGGGTGGGTATGTGCCAGATATCTATAGGCAGTTTCTAAAATTTTTATGTATATACATGGATATATATTTTGGGGGCAATCACTTTTTGTCCTGTTACTTAATAGCAATTGTCTTTTAGAATTTGATTGTTAAAGATGTATGCAATATTACAAAGGACTATTGGGCTTATAGAAATTATTCATATGGGATTCTTTGTTATGCCTAGAAATATATGGCCATCAGGCTTGAGCAGTCATTAAGTGACTGCTAAATGGCAAAAATATGTCTTTTTAAAGTTTCAAATTTGGTGGGTTGTTATTTATTTTTCTATTTTATCTTGTTTTAGGTACTGTCATATTATTGAGATTGTTTTGAGTTATACTAGGTCATGGATTTTATTCACTGGTTTCCCTCCTGTTCATTTATGATGGATGTAATGGGATTAAAACATATGGTTCTTTACTTTCTATTGTTTGTTGTACTGGTAAAATCTTTATCTGAGTAAAGAGGCTATAACAAAGCAAAACATCTTCCTGTGGATTATATCTGAAGAAGGTCTAGATAAATTAATCTTGTGAAGTTTGGTATAAGAAATAAATAGGATACATCTTTAAAAAGAGTTTTAGGTAAACTAATTGAATAAAGATTAGAATGTGGGGTGGATGGGTTGAAAGTGAGATATACTGATAACAAAATAAATTATTTTGTTTTGGGGCACTGAAGACAGAAAGACAATTACCTCTGTGAAAGAAGACAATCTGTTTCATGAAGAGAAGACAGGAGAAAATGAGATCTTAAAAAATACAGGGAATTTATTTTACTACTTGCACTTTGGTGATGTATTGATGTAGATATATACACACACATGTGAGGCAAGGGAGTATTAAGACTTGGGGTGCAGTGGAGTGCTATATTGGGATGCAAAGGAATATCTGTTGCTTTTGAAATGGAAATGATAGGAGTGGTGGAAAAGCTGGAGAGTTTGAAAGCCTAAATATTTCCATGGATTAACTCATTTAATTGTAGGGCTTCTGTGAGGCAGTCTGTCTCCAGGGTCTACACACTTAATCTCCACACTGTACTGCCTCTAAATTTGGCATTAAGTTTTTGCACCTAAATTTTCAAATAAAGTTAATGGTAAAAGCTGCAACATGGACTAATCCAAACCAAATAACTTATACCAAGCCCCTGTTTCATAGCATTTAATGTCAACTATATAATAACTATGCTTAGGTAAAATGATCGGAAGTTGAGGTCTGGCCTAGGTTCTGAACTGGGATGGGAGGAAGGTAGTCTCATGGCTATCAACAGACAGCTGCAATTGTCTGTGTATAGAAAAAACTTAGAAATACTAATATGAAAAGGGGTTTTCAAGTCCAGAAACAAAGAAGTACGTAAGTACTTATTTTAAACATATGCAACAACAATCCTGCCATGAGGTTGGGGAGGAGTTAATGCAAAGTTCCCTTGGTGGGAGATTTTATTGCCTACAGTAGTCCTTCAAAGAATGTGGGGTGGGGGGGTCCTTTGGTCACACTATGTATTTGAATCCTGTAAGAGGTTGATATAATGCTATCAAAGGAAACAAGATGGGGAACAGGGTTCAAAACCTTTATTTATTTATTCAAAATCTTTAATTTTTATTATCAACTAAAGGTTTTTGAAGATATACTTTAAGTATTTCTGTTAAACAGGCTTTTCATGGAAGTACTAAGTATAGTCAGACTCCATAAGTAAAATAATAAATGAATGAATGAATGAATGAATGAATGCTTTCCTGAGTTGTCAGCATTATTATCTGAAGCTCTTTGATGTAATTCCACAGAGTCTAAAAACATCAGGGAATAGCCTGAATGGTGGGAATACTAACCTCATAGTCGGCAGGCCTGTCACAGAGCAGGATGTACAAACCAAATGCAGAGACCCTCAAACCACCCAGGTTTTTCTTCTTGTGTGCAGAATAACCTGGATTTTACAAGATCATATTTTAACCATTCATTCTTAGATAGTATTATTGCTAAAAACATTTGATCAAGATTTTTTTGAAAAATAAAGTTCATAAAAATTTGATGATAATATAACCATTTTAAGTGATACAAATGGCTATTTTAATGGTTAATAAGTTAGTTTCTATTTATATTTCATTAGTTTCCATAGAGCTATAGCATTTTGTGTTCTCAGTAAGATAGCAAAATGGGTGATCATTTTTCAGCATATAAAATAATTCTATAAACTTTATTTCAGCTTAAATTCAAGGAAAAAATAAAAGGTTTATTTTCTCCACGTGGGAAACAAGATGTTAAAAATAACTAGCAATAAGATGATTTATCATGGCAATATTATTAATTTTTGTAAACAGCTTCTGAGAAAAGACATCTGAAAATACCATATATAGAGTTCTGAATTATACCATTCATAGTAGCTTATTGTAGGGAATATTAGCATATCCAAGCTATCCTTAAAATAATTCTGCTCTTGGCAAGTTTCTGAGCACAAAATCATACTTGTGTTGTGTTAATATTATCAGCCTCCATCATAAAAATTGATCCAATTTCTTCTTATGAATACTTATTTGAACATTTTTACATCTGGAAAATACAATCCCTCAAGTAGCTTGCTGTATAATCAGGATTTTAAAGAAGTGCAAATCAGCACTATTCACAACAGCCAAGACATGGAAACAACCTAAATGTCCATCGACAGAAGAATGGATAAAGATGTGGTACATATATACATGGAATATTACTCAGCCATAAAAAAAGAATGAAATAATGCCATTTGCAGCAACATGGATGGACCTGGAGATTATTGCACCAAGTGAAGTAAGTCAGAAAGAGAAAGGCACATATCATATGATACCACTTATATGTGGAATCTAAAGTATGATACAAACGAACCCATCTATGAAACAGAAACAGAATCACAGACATAGAGAACAGACTTGTGGTTTCCAAGGGGGAGGGGGCTGGGGGAGAGAGGGAGTGGGAGGTTGGGGTTAGCAGATGTAAGCTTTTATATAAAGAATGGATAAACAACAAGGTCCTACTGTATAACACAGAGAACTATATTCAATATCCTATGATAAGCCATAATGGAAAAGAATAAAAAAAGAAAAAAATAAAGAAGTGCAAGTCAGATTAATGATGCCCACCATATCTATGTATGGAAAGTGGCGTTTCTTCTGGTTCTAGCAGAAATTTGGTAAGATGCACTAGATTTTCTTTCATTTTATCTTGGTATAAATGTCCTTGATACATATTACAAAACACATGAACCTTGAAAGTATTATGCTAAGTTAAAGAAGTCGGCCACAAAAGACCACATACTGTGTAATTCCATTTATATAAAATCTATAGAGACAGAAAGTATGTGGAGGCTGGGGGGGGAGGATAAAATATGGAGTTTATTTTTTGAGGTGATTAAAATGTCCTAACATTGATTGTGGTTATACTTGCATATATCTCTGAGTATACTAAAAAAAACGAACCACATATTTTTAAAAAGTGAATTGTATGGCATGTGAATTATATCTCAATAAACTGTTTAAAAAGTGAGTCAGGGAGCTTATACATAGCATTGGTACATTGGATTTATTCAGATTCTCCTTTTTCCAAGGGCCTGACCAACTAATTCAATTTAATGAAAATCACAAGGCAGCTATCATGTGCAAAATGCTGTGTACATCATTGAAAGAGATAAAATATGAAACCACCTTTACCTTTCAGGAGGTTACAGTGCAGGAAGGGAAATGATGATATAATAATAATGGTGATGATGATGATGATGATGATAGGAGGTGGAGGGAAAAGAAGAGAGAGCGTTCACTGAGTATTTGCTTTGTTCCAAGAACAGTGTTAAATGATTTAAATGTTATATTGTTTTATTCTCATAGTAACCATAGAGATAGCTACTGTTATTTTTCTGATTTTTATCTGAGGAAACAGACACATAAAAGGTGAATTAACTTACATAGGGTCACATATCAAGAAATGGCAGGGTGAGAATTTTAACATAGTGCTTAGCCAAGAGCCAGCGCTCTTAACAACTTGAGTCCATAGATACACAAAATACATAATACAAGGTAGATTCAGGTGTGTCATGAAGGAGTCAAATAAAAGTGATAGAGTCATCTGAAGAAAGAACACATCTTATTTGTGGTTCAGTAAGGACTAGAAAGAACAGATCTTATTTGCAGCTCTAAAGTACATGGGTATGTTTGAATATTTGACTACAGTTTTCATGAGTCATGAAGTAGCTTCAAACCTACATCACAAATTTAATACTTCTTTTTTTGGTAAAATAAATATGGTCAAACAGAAAATGACTACAGAATCACAATGTCAAAGGTGAAACTTTCTCAAAATAAATTTATAACAGACAAAGAAACTATCACAAGATATAAAATCAGAACCCCCAATTCTATTCATTCTCCTTATCTCCATTCTAATCCTTTATTTTCAGCCTGAGATCTTTCAAACTCTTCTTTTTTGTGCTTGCAATTACATTCCTAATCTAGATTGTACTGATTTTGCCCCCTCTCCTGTCTACTTTCTTATTGACTTTCCCACTGCTTCCCTTCCCACAGTTAGTTGAATATGATAGCTAAAGCTATTCTTATGAATCACATAAAGCACATCACTAATAACAACTTTAGTGCTTTCCACATAAAGGCTAAGTTATTTTGCTTTCAGTCTGGAGGCTACATATTAAATGTTCACCTATATCTACTTAGTCCATTGTCCTTTACATATTTCTATATCACTTTTCTCTACCATCATCTATACTTACATCTAAAAAATAGCATCCCTGTTCTTTGTTGAATTCCCATGAGTGCTTTTAAAATTGCTTTCCTAAAACCTTTACTGGAAGATTGTTTTGGCCATAATCAGAGGAATAATGAAGTAATTTTACTTCCTAGACAGTCAGCATTGCTGTTAAGTATGAAACATGCTAGACCGCCCTCCTCTTCAGTCATTACATAAAAACCAATGTAATTTTATTAAATAACATTTACTTCTGCTATGGCATAAGTGATCACCTCTGAATCATTCTGCTGACTACACAAAGATGTGATAAAAAATATGTGAAATATTTTATGTAAATAATGAAACAGACATTCTAACTTTGGGGATTTTTTGTTCTTCTTTCTCTAATTGCTTTAGGTGCAAGGTTAGGTTATTTATTCAAGATGTTTCCTGTTTCTTAAGGTAGGACTGTATTGCTATAAACTTCTCTCTTAGAACTGTTTTTGCTGCATCCAATAGGTTTTGGGTCATCGTGTCTCCACTGTCATTTGTTTCTAGGTATTTTTTAATTTCCTCTTTGATTACTTCAGTGATCACTTCGTTATTAAGTAGTGTATTGTTTAGCCTCCATGTGTTTGTATTTTTTACATATCTTTTCCTGTAATTGATAATTAGTCTCATAGCATTGTGGTCGGAAAAGATACTTGATACAATTTCAATTTTCTTAAATTTACCAAGGCTTGATTTGTGATGTAAGATATGATCTATTCTGGAAAATGTTCCATGAGCACTTGAGAAAAATGTGTATTCTGTTGTTTTTGGATGGAATGTCCTATAAATATCAATTAAGTCCATCTTGTTTAATGTATCATTTAAAGCTTGTGTTTCCTTATTTATTTTCATTTTGGATGATCTGTCCATTGGTGAAAGTGGGGTGTTAATGTCCCCTACTATGAATGTGTTACCGTCAATTTTCCCTTTTATGGCTGTAAGTATTTGCCTTATGTATTGAGGTGCTCCTAAGTTGGGTGCATAAATATTTACAATTGTTATATCTTCTTCCTGCATCGATCCCTTGATCATTATGTAGTGTCCTCCTTTGTCTCTTCTAAGAGTCTTTATTTTAAAGTCTCTATTGTCTGATATGAGAATTGCTACTCCAACTTTCTTTTGGTTTCCATTTGTATGGAATAAATTTTTCCATCCCCTCACTTTCAGTCTGTATGTGTCTCTAGGTCTGAAGTGGGTCTCTTGTAGACAGCATATATATGTCTTGTTTTTGTATCCATTCAGCCAGTCTGTGTCTTTTGGTGGGAGCATTTAATCCATTTACATTTAAGGTAATTATCAATATGTATGTTCCTATTCCCAATTTCTTAAATGTTTTGGGTTTGTTATTGTAGGTCTTTTCCTTCTCTTGTGTTTCTTGCCTAGAGAAGATCCTTTAGCATTTGTTGTAAAGCTGGTTTGGTGGTGCTGAACTCTCTCAGCTTTTGCTTGTCTGTAAAGATTTTAATTTCTCCATCAAATCTGAATGAGATCCTTGCTGGGTAGAGTAATCTTGGTTGCAGGTTTTTCTCCTTCATCACTTTAAATATGTCCTGCCAGTCCCTTCTGGCTTGCAGAGTTTCTACTGAAAGATCAGCTGTTAACCTTATGGGGATGCCCTTGTGTGTTATTTGTTGTTTTCCCTTGCTGCTTTTAATATGTTTTCTTTGTATTTAATTTTTGACAGTTTGATTAATATGTGTCTTGGCATGTTTCTCCTTGGATTTATCCTGTATGGGACTCTCTGTGCCTCCTGGACTTGAATAACTATTTCCTTTCCCATATTAGGGAAGTTTTCAACTATATTCAAATATTTTCTCAGTCCCTTTCTTTTTCTCTGCTTTTTCTATAACCCCTATAATTCAAATGTTGGTGCATTTAATGTTGTCCCAGAGGTCTCTGAGAATGTCATCAGTTCTTTTCATTCTTTTTTCTTTATTCTGTTCTGCAGCAGTTATTTCCACTATTTTATCTTCCACCTCACTTATCCATTTTTCTGCCTCAGTTATTCTGCCATTGATCCCTTCTAGAGTATTTTTAATTTCATTTATTGTGTTGTTCATCATTGCTTGTTTCATCTTTAGTTCTTCTACGTCCTTGTTAACTGTTTCTTGCATTTTCTCTATTCTATTTCCATGATTTTGGATCATCTTTACTATCATTACTCTGAATTCTTTTTCAGGTCAACTGCCTATTTCCTCTTCATTTGTTAGGTCTGGTGGGTTTTTATCTTGCTCCTTCATCTTCTGTGTGTTTTTCTGTCTTCTCATTTTGCCTATCTTACTGTGTTTGGGGTCTGCTTTTTGCAGGCTGCAGGTTCGTAGTTCCCGTTGTTTTTGGTGTCTGTCCCCAGTGGCTAAAGTTGGTTCAGTGAGCTGTGTAGGCTTCCTGGTGGAGGAGACTAGTGCCTGTGTTCTGGTGGATGAGGCTGGATCTTGTCTTTCTGGTGGGCAGGTCCACATCTGGTGGTGTGTTTTGGGGTGTCTGTGGACTTATTATGATTTTAGGCAGCCTCTCTGCTAATGGGTGGGGTTGTGTTCCTTTCTTGCTAGTTGTTTGGCATAGGGTGTCCAGCACTGTAGCTTGCTGGTCATTGAGTGAAGCTGGGTGTTGGTGTTGTGATGGAGATCTCTGAGACATTTTCACCATTTGATATTACGTTGAGCTGGGAGGTCTCTTGTGGACCAGTGTCCTGAAGTTGGCTCTCCCACCTCAGAGGCACAGAACTGACTCCTGGCTGCAGCACTAAGAGCCTTTCATCCACAGAGAAAAAGTAGAAATGAAGAAAGAAAGAAAGAAAGCAAGCAAGAAAGAAAGAGAAAGAAAGAAAAGAAAGAAAGAAAAAGAAAGAAAGAAAAAGTAAAAGAAAATAAAATAAAGTAAGGTAAAATAAAGTTATTAAATAAAAAAATAATTATTAAGAAAAATAATGTTTTTAAGTTAAAAAAATCAAATAACGGACAGATAGAACCCTAGGACAAATGGTGAAAGCAAAGCTAAACAGATAAAATCTCACACAGGACCATACACATACACACTCACAAAAAGTGGAAAAGGGAAAAAAAATAATAAATCTTGCTCTCAAAATCCACCTCCTCAATTTGGGATGATTTGTTGTTTATTCAGGTATTGCACAGATGCAGGGTACATCAAGTTGATTGTGGAGATTTAATCCACTGCTCCTGAGGCTGCTGGGAGAGATTTCCATTTCTCTTCTTTGCTCGCACAGCTTCCGGGGTTCAGCTTTGGATTTGACCCTGCCTCTGTGTGTAGGTCGCCAGAGGGCGTCTGTTCTTCGCTCAGACAGAACAGGGTTAAAGTAGCTGCTGATTCGGGAGGCTCTGGCTCACTCAGGCTGGGGGGAGGGAGGGGCACGGAGTGCGGGGTGAGCCTGTGGCGGCAGAGGCCAGCATGACATTGCACCAGCCTGAGGTGTGCCATGCGTTCTCTTGGGGAAGTTGTCCCCGGATCACGCGACCCTGGCAGTGGCGGGCTGCACAGGCTCCCTGGAAGAGAGGTGTGGAGAGTGACCTGTGCTCATACACAGGCTTCTTGTTGGTGGCAGCAGCAGCCTTAGCATGTCATGCCCGTCTCTGAGGTCTGCGCTGTTAGCCGAGGCTCACGCCTCTCTGTGGAGCTCCTTTAAGCAGCACTCTTAATCCCCTCTCCTCGCGCACCAGGAAACAAAGAGGGAAGAAAAATTCTCTTGACTCTTCGGCAGCTCCAGACTTTTTCCTGGACTCCCTCCCATCTAGCTGTGGTGCATTAGCCCCCTTCAGGCTGTGTTCACTCAGCCAAACCCAGTCCTCTCCCTGCACTCCGACCAAAGCCCGAGCCTCAGCTCCCAGCCCCTCCCACCCCGGTGGGTGAGCAGACAAGCCTCTCGGACTGGTGAGTGTTGGTTGGCACCAATCCTCTGTGTGGAAATCTCTCCACTTTGCCCTCTGCACCCCTTTTGCTGCACTCTCCCCCGTGGGTCCGAAGCTTTCCCCCTCTGCCACCCTCAGTCTCTGCCCGCGAAGGAGTTCCTGGTGTGTGGAAACCTTTCCTCCTTCACAGTTCCCTCCCACTGGTGCAGGTCCCATCCCTATTCTTTTGTCTCTGTTTATTGTTTTTTCTTTTGCCTTATCCAGGTACGTGGGGAGTTTCTTGCATTTTGGGAGGTCTGAGGTCTTCTGCCAGCGTTCAGTAGGTGTTCTGTAAGAGTTATTCCACGTGTAGATGTATTTCTGGTGTATCTGTGGGGAGGAAGATGTTCTCCACATCTTACTCTTCCACCATCTTCCCCCTCTCCCTTGAAACAGACATTCTAGAGTTACATGTTACTATTTAGAGTAGGATAGGTGATTGCTGTGGTAATAAAAAACGACCCCAAATCTCAGTAGCTTAACACATAACAGTTTATTTCTCACACTCAGAATATTCACTGTAAGTCCATTAGCTCTCCAGGGCAGGTCCCTTACAAATAGCAACTTAGAGATACAGGTTGCATCCATCTTGTAGGTACACTATTTGGAGGACACTGCTTTCAGTTCCTCATGGCAGGTAAAGAGAGCTGGAGGGTCACGCAGGAATTTTTACTGCTCTGGTATTGAAACGACAGATTACTTCTGTTTACAATCTCTCTGTAATCCCTCTGCTAGAAGTAATAAATGGCATTGCCTAACTACAAGGGGCTGGGAAGTGAATGGGGGCACATAGATATTTGATAGCTGTTAATGTCTTTGACACATTCTACAAATAATATAAGCTTTTTTTCATATTTTAATGAAAAACAACTTTTGAAAAACTCTATATGGATAGAAAATATCTCTTAAATACAATAGTTTTTATCAGCATATAGACATATATTTTAGGAAACAGCTAAAGTTATGAAGCTTCAATGTGACCTAACAAGGCATTACATTTATAATGGTCCAAGAATGTTACTGAGAGATTCCGGGGTATGCACTGCAAAAATTTGTGGACCCAATATGTTATTTATCTACCAGATGTTTTCTATCTTTATAATAATTTTACTTGTGATTCAAGGGAGCTGACATGAAATCAGCTATTTAAAAAAATAGCTATTTATTCTCTCCTCATGCTAAAATACTTTGTACATATGACATTACAATTAGCACATCCTCTGTAACAGGTGCTTTTGTTAGACATCAATTTATAATTCATATTACTATGATTAAAAAACGTAGAGTAAAAATAAATTTCAACTTATTTCAGCATAGTGGCAAATGTGATTCAGCAACAAACACAAGGCAACAAACTCCAAATGTTAGTAAAATGTGAAACAGAAAGTTTATAATCTCCTAAATTTAACTCCTAGTTTAATTCAATATTAATGCTTAAGACAAGAAATTTTTAAACAACATACTTGCTAAGATTTTGGCAGTAGTTTTATGTAACAAGATATACAGCATACTAGATATCTGGCACTCAACTTGCTTACAGTAAACCAGCTTCAATATGAAGGCATTAAATATTTTTTTAAAACCTTCTTTTTACATGCTAAATATTTTGGCAAGTGTGCAATTAAACACAGTCATGAAATTAATATAGTAAGATTAAGAAATTACAAACTTGAAACTTGTATCCTAAGCATAAATCATATAAAAAAGGATTACTGGTTATATAGAATATCTCTGGATAATCAAAACTTAATAGTATATAGCATGCAAAATATTTCAGAATCTTTATTAATCAAAATATACCAGGGTCTATTTAAAATTACTCCCCTCCAAAGGGTATCAAAGTTAATTCAAATCATGTAACACTCTAACATTAAATATTATTCAGTACTGTCAAAATGGAGGTAAATTTCATAAAACTGGGGCCTTACATATACTGTAAATTGCTGCCTTTCTTGTTCATGTGAAACAGCATACATTACTAAGTAAGAAAAGAATGGCTGCAGCACTAGCAAAAATAGGATGTGTAAGGATCAAAGGCACACTATTCAGCTCGCCAAAGTGAGAGCAAACTCTTTTTCCCCCACAAACCCTTTCCCCATGTAAACAAAAGTTCATTAAGGAGAAAAGAAAAATAAACTAAACTTTTAATCTTCAAAAGTAAGTATTTTGAGACAATGTTAAGTCCATGCTTCAAAAATATCAGCTATTGTCGCCTGGATATTTCTGATTATATTTTAAAGATGTAGCCAAATTAGATACTTTTAACATTAGATCCACTGTTTGGTCAAAATTATTTACCATCTAAAACATTTTATTTTAATTTCAAACATTTTAACCACTAGTATGACAACACGGTTTTAGCTCTCAGAAGAATTAGCCAGTGGAGGGAAAAACACATAAAACCCCCCAAAATCCTACATTTAAGCTGCAGGCAACAATTATGGCCCTTTCTGGCACAGTAGTATTTGACTGGCAACTCAAAGTCCAGGAATAATTCTACTAACACAGGGAAACTCATGCATTTTGGTAAATATGCCCTAGCATTCACAGTTGAAGTTTCCTTTACACCTTGCTTTTTTCAATAGGGAAATCTTGCTTTCTTTCTTGATATTATCAGGACTTGTGGCTTGAACCTGACTTCTTTTTCTTCTTCTTACTATGTTTTTTGTGCTGTTTCTTCTTCTTCTTCTTTTCTTTTTCCATTGCTTTTTCTCTCTCTTCATGTCTTCTCTTCTTTTTTGCTTGTACCTCCTCTTCATAATCTGATTCTGATGAGGACTCCAATGATAAAGGTTTATCCTCAGGACAAGTCTTCTTTCTTTTTTTGCTGAGACTTCTAATATACTTTTCTTTTTCTGTTTCATCCTTTGACTTCTTTTTCTTTTTAACAGATTCTTTGCTCTCTGATTCAGATTCACATGTAGAGCTTTCTGATGATTTGTATAAATGGTTCTTCTTTTTCTTTCTCTTTTTTCCTTGTTTCTTTTCCTCATCCTCAGAATCTGAAGAACTGTTTGAAGAATCAGAGCTTGATGTAGAAGAAGATGAAGACTGACAAGATTTCTTCTTTTTCTTTCTCTTTCTTTCTCTTTTTTTGGTTGAGCTCTCATTTCCACTTAATAATTTCTCTCTGCTTTTTTCTAGTTCCTTCTTCCAATTCTCATTCATTTTTTCTTCAAATTCAGCTAATGCCTTGGAGCCTTTCTTTTTATTTTCTAATTGTTTCTTCACTTCTTCCCAGGTGGGCCTTGGTCGATTCAGATAATCTTGTATTGTTGGGCCTGCAGATTGAGATGGGCCCCTCCATCTGGCCATTGCTATAGGATTCATATAGGCCACCCGATTGTCCCGCTTCCCCATGGTACCTGATGGTTCCCAGAGCTGACTCTCAGTTGCTAAAGAGAATAAAGATAGACATCCTCCTTAAATTCTTCATCTGCTAGTATACCAAGTAGGCTCCATTCTGTGAGAGAAGCAGATGGAATGATTACAAAACACATTTAATATAAGACAAAGTAAGCACATAAGTTTAATTGGTCACTATGTATCACACAGTACAGTAGAAAGATTTCCAAAATCTTAGACCTTGAGAAAAAAAAATATACACACAAGATTTTTGCATGTTTTAGACGTTGTGGTATGAATATAATATAAAGTGTTTTTTATATTTCATGTAGGGTTCTGTTATCTAAATTTTTTAATAACTATTTCCTTTTATATTGTATGATAATTACCTTTTTTCTTTCTTTCTCTCTGCCTTATATGGTATAAAGAGAGAGAGGAATTTCTATAGCTAATTTCTATACCAGGCAGACCTTCTCCATTTAAGTAGAGTGCAGCACAATCCACTCCACTCTTTGATAGAAACCTAGGAGTCATACCTGAAAAATCCTTCTCCCTCAATTCTCATATCCAATTCATACTAAATCCTGCTGTTTAAACCCCCACAGCAATAGGTCTCATGTCCATTCACTTTTCTCCAAATATATTGTCATCAACATTAGTCCAGGTACTGTCATTTTTCATTTTGACTATTAATTTCTAGTATTTATTGTTTATTATTTGCCAGGGACTGCTTAGTGTTGTGCAGTGGATTATCTCATTGAGTCTCCAGACTAACCCTACAAAGTTGATCCTATTATTATCCCTGTTACACAGATGAAGAAACTGAGGCTTAGAGAATGTGAGTAATGAGTACTTGCATAAAGTAGCATAAAAATGGCAAATGGTCAAACCAGGATTTAAATCAAGGCAGCCTGACGCCAAACCCTGCACACATAACACAGCATTATATTGCCTCCTTATATCAACCTCTTATTTATTTATTTATTTATTTATTTATGGCCGTGTTAGGTCTTCATTGTTGTGCGTGGGCTTTCTCTAGTTGCGGAGAGTGAGGGCTACTCTTTGTTGCAGTGTGCAGGCTTCTCATTGTGGTGGCTTCTCTTCTTGCACAGCACAGGCTCTATGTGTGTGGGCTTCAGTAGTTGTGGCTCATGGGCTCTAGAGTGCAGGCTCAGTAGTTGTGACACACGGGCTTAGTTGCTCTGTGGCATGTGGGATCTTCCCGGACCAGGGATCAAACATGTGCCCCCTGCATTGGCAGGCGGATTCTTAACCACTGAGCCACCAGGGAAGTCCCTCAACCTCTTAATTGACAGCCCTACGTTTACTCTTACTCTCTTCCATTCCAGTCCCACACTGAAATCAGAAGGATCTTAAAATACTCCAATGGCTTTACATTTTAATGAGAATTAGATCCACACTCCTATAAAGATCCTGCATGATCTGTCTTGCTTATCGCTCTTACATTTCATTGAGAGTTATTCACTCTTTTTCTCAATTCTATCTTTTCCGATCTTCTCTTGGTTTCTGGAACATGTTAAGCTCCAAGCTTAGCCACCATGGCCAGTTCCACCTCATCCTCATGCCTCAGTTTAGAGGTCAATTCCTCAGAAAGGAAATTATTAGGTGGAACTATATAAAATCACCAATTATACAGAAAAACAGTCAAATACCAGCAATTTCACATGGCTCAAGCTTATATTATGTTGCCTCTGTATCTATCCCTTATAGTCATTATTCTGCATCACAGTTCCTTGTTTCTTTTATTCGGAGCACTTAGAAAATTGAGGATTTTTTTTATTTGACTATTTGGATGTGTGTGTTTGTGTGTGTGTGTGTATGCATGTGTGTATTCATTGCTAAATATAAGGCTAAGAAGGGTAAAGGTCATGTTTGATCTGTATTATCACCATGGTGTTCCCAGTACCTAACATGGCATCTGGCCCACACTAAGTACTCAATAAATATTTGCTCAGTAATAAACAAAAAAATGAATGGATTAATGCAGGGGTAACTCTGTGAGAGAGGGGCATTCACAGAAGCCTCTTGGAGTTGGTGATGTCAGTAGAGGATTTTGAAGGATAAATAGGAGTTCACCCGGGAAATGAGGAAATGATAGACATTCCAGGCAGAAGAAACAATATGTGAAAAAACAGAGAAATCTGAAAGAGCACCATGTATTTAGTGTTGATATAGCCTAAAGTGCAAGAGGGTAGCAGCAGGAGGTAAGGCTGCATAGGAAGTAAATAGCCTGATCATAGAGGCTTTCTTAGGTAATTTTAACATCTTGGATTTTGTCCTATACTTGTTAGGAAGCTAGCAAAGTCTGAAGAGAAAGATGATCAGACATATCACAGATTTTTCTGTCAGTCTCCATCTTGACTTTGACCCTTTAAGTCACCCTAACATACCTACCGATCATAAACTCAATGCCAGATTTTACGGTGACTCTTGGTAATAGTTTCTTGGGTTTGATTTGTTGTGTTATCTTATTCTCCTTCCTCTTCAGTTCTGCCCAGCTTCTCTTAGGTATTTTTGTCATTTTAATTCTTACTGCTACCCTAAAGGTCTGTCAAATATCATTGTTTCCCAGACTTGATCATCAAAAGCCCTTAATGACTTTATTTCATATTCAACTTGCTGGTTGTTTCTGCTACTGCACACTTAGAATAACACAATCCATTCTAATTACAGTTCCTTGAGACCTAGTCCTGACATCATCTAGAAAGACAGGCAAAGACCAATTCACAAAGGATTTGGATGCAATGCTGAGGTTGGGATTTATTCTATGGCACTTACAGTGAAGCTAATGGGGAGGTGCAGACTATTTTAAGCCAGACAGTGATTTGGTCACATTTGAGTGTTTAAGAGACAATTTCTTACCAGCTGAAGACAATGAGATTCATTCAAGTATTCATACAGATATAAAATGAGTCTGAACTAAAAATAATGGTATAATGAATGAAAAGAGGGGGAAATACATGAGACATATTTAGGAGATGCTACTGAGATTAACGATCAGTGAGATACAAAGGGTGAGGAAGAGAAAGGAATCTAGGGTAAAGTTCTGGCTTGTAAGACTAGATACAAGGCAATGCCAATGACTGGGTAATATAGGAAATGACACAGACTTTGAGAAAAGGTCTGGGTTCAGTATTGGATTCATAAAGTTTGAAACATGTGAGTGAATCCACATGTAGGAAATTGGATGTATGGGTGTTAGCACTCTGGAATGTGACCTAAGTTAGAGATATAGGGTTGGAAGTCACTGAGTGATGGCTAAAGTCATGAGAGAAAATCAAATTACCTTGGGGAAGATTTCAAATGAAAAAAGGTTTGAGCACTGGATCCAATTTAATAACAACACACAAAGGGCTGACAGAGAAATTAAAGCTTCAGAAAATTAGCCAGAGTGGTAAGAGCTCGACCAGTATCAGAAAATAAAGTTAGAGCCACAGAAACACAGTAAGGAGAGTAAAGTTTCAAGGTGAGGGCAATAATCCTCAAAGGTCTATGAATTTCATGAATTTCATTTGAGCAATTTTTGAACATTAAAATTTAAGGAAAAAACCTAAATATCCATCAATAACAAACAATTATAGTATATGTATACCATGGAATACTATATCCACAACATACTGTTGAGTGAAAAGTTCACCAAATGTAAACACTGGTTATCTCTGCATGTGGAGAGGCATTATTTCCTTTTGTAAGTTTTCCTATACTATTTATATTTTTTTACAATAAGCAGGTATTATCTTTAACTTTAAAAAAATCCAGAAAAAAAGGTGTTATGGACAACAATATTAAATGCAGCAGATAGGTCAAGTGAGATAAAATCTGAAAATGTCTATTATATTTGGCTATGAAGAAATCATTAGTAACTTTTGCTAATGCAATTTCAATTAATTAGGGCAGAAGCCAGATGACAGTGGGTTAAAGACTAAATGGGAGGTGAGAAACTAGGGACATAGGGTACATAGACTCATTTGAGAAGGACAGTAAAGTGATAAGAGGGCAACTATAATGAGGGAGGAAGAATTTTTAAAAAATGATTTTTTACTGTTGTTTGTTTTTATCAAAGAAGAAACTTGAACATGTTCAGAGGGTGACAAGGTTAAATAGAAAGACTTTTAAGAAGACAGGAAAGATGGAGGAGCTTCAAGATGGTGGAAGAGTTGGACACAGAGATCATCTTCCTCCCCACAAATACATCAGAAATACATCTACATGTGGAACAGCTACAGAACACCTACTGAATGCTGGCAGAAGACCACAGACCACCCAAAAGGCAAGAAACTCCCCACGTACCTAGGTAGGGCAAAAGAAAAAACAATAAACGGAGACAAAAGAATAGGGACGGGACCTGCACCAGTGGGAGGGAGCTGTGAAGGAGGAAAGGTTTCCACTAGGAAGCCCCGTCATGGGTGGAGACTGTGGGTGGTTGAGGGACGAAGTTTCAGAGCCACGGAGGAGAGCACAGCAACAGGGGTGCAGAGGGCAAAGCGGAGAGATTCCTGCACAGAGGATCAGTGCCGACCAGCACTCATCAGCCCAAGAGGCTAGTCTGCTCACCTGCCGGGACAGGTGTTGGCTGGGAGCTGAGGCTCTGGCTTCGGAGGTCGGATCCCAGGGAGAGGACTGGGGTTGGCTGTGTGAACACAGCCTGAAGGGACTAGTGCACCACAGCTAGCCGGGAGGGAGTCCGGGAAAAGGTCTGGAGCAGCCGATGGGACAAGAGATATTTTCTTGCCTTTTTGTTTCCTGGTAAGCGGGGAGAGGGGATTAAGAGCACCACTTAAAGGAGCTCCAGAGATGGGCGTGAGCCGCGGCTAAAAGGGCGGATCCCAGAGATGGGCATAAGATACTAAGGTTGCTGCTGCCACCACCAAGAATCCTGTGTGCAAGCACAGGTCACTCTCCACACCTCCCTTCCCAGGAGCCTGTGCAGCCCACCACTGCCATGGTGCCGTGATCCAGGGACAACATCCTGGGAGAACGCATGGCATGCCTCAGGCTGGTGCGACATCACGCTGGCCTCTGCCGCTGGAGGCTCACCCCGCACTCTGTACCCCTCCCTCCCCCTGGCCTGAGAGAGACACAGCCCCCAAATCAGCTGCTTCTTTAAGAAGAAGGGACATATGTCCTGTCTGAGAGAAGGACAGATGCCCTCAGGTGACCTATACACAGAGGTGGGTCAAAATCCAAAGCTGAACCCCAGGAGCTGTGGGAACAAAGAAGAGAAAGGGAAATTTATCCCAACAGCCTCAGGAGCAGTGGATTAAATGTCCACAATCAACTTGATGTACCCTGCATCTGTGGAATACCTGAAGAGACAATGAATTATCCCAAATTGAAGAGGTGGACTTTGGGAGCAATGATATATATATATTTTTTTCCCTTTTTCTCTTTTTCTGACTGTGTATGTGTATGCTGCTGTGTGTTATTTTGTCTGTATAGCTTTGCTTTTACCATTTGTCCTAGGGTTCTGTCTGTCTGGTTTTTTTTTATTATTACTTAAAATTTTTTTCTTAATAATTATTTTTTTATCTTTTATTGTAATAACATTTTAAATTAAATTTAATTTAATATTAATGTATCTTCTTCTTTCTTTCTTTCTTTCTTTTCTCCCTTTCATTCTGAGCCATGTGGAGGACAGGCTCTTGGTGCTCCAGCCACGTGTCAGGGCTGTGCCAGTGAGGTGGGAGAGCCAACTTCAGGACACTGGTCCGAAAGAGACCTCACAGCTCCATGTAATATCAAAAGGCAAAAATCTCCCAGAGATCTCCATCTCAACACCAAGACCCAACAACCAGGAAGCTACAGTGCCAGAAACTCTATGCCAAGCAACTAGCAAGACAGGAACATAGCCCCATCCATTAGCAGATAGCCTGCCTGAAATCACAATAATGCCACAGACAACCCAAAACACACCACCAGACGTGGACCTGCCCACCAGAAAAACAAGATCCAGCCTCATCCATCAAAACACAGGCACTAGTCTGCTCCACCAGGAAGTCTACACAACCCACTGAACCAACATTAGCCACTGGGGACAGACACCAAAAACAACAGGAACTACGCACATGCACACTGTGAAAAGAAGACCACAAACACAGTAAGTTAAGCAAAATGAGAAGACAGAGAAACACACAGCAGAGGAAGTAACAAGATAAAAAGCCACCAGACCTAACAAATGAAGAGGAAATAGGCAGTCTACCTGAAAAATATTTCAGAATAATGATAGTAAAGATGATCCAAAATCTTGGAAATAGAATACGGAAAATGCAAGAAAAGTTTAACAAGGACCTAGAAGAACTAAAGAGCAAACAAATAGTGATGAACAACACAATAAAGGAAATTAAAAGTTCTCTAGAAGGGATCAATAGCAGAATAACTGATGCAGAAGAACGGATAAGTGACCTGGAAGATAAAATAGTGGAAATAACTTCTGCAGAGCAGAATAAAAAAAAAAAGAAAGAAAGAGAAGAATTGAGGACAGTCTCAGAGATGTCTGGTACAACATTAAATGCACCAACATTCAAATTATAGGGTTCCCAGAAGAAGAAGAGGAAAAAAAGGGACTGAGAAAATATTTGAAGAGATTAGAGTTGAAAACTTCCCTAATATGGGAAAGGAAATAGTTAATCAAGTCCAGGAAGCACAGAGAGTCTCATACAGGATAAATCCAAGGAAAGATATGCCAAGACACATATTAATCAAAGTATCAAAAATTAAATACAAAGAACAAATATTAAAAGCAGTAAGAGAAAACCAACAAATAACACATAAGGGAATCCCCATAAGGTTAACAGTGGATCTTTCAGGAGAAACTCTGCAAGCCAGAATGGAGAGGCAGGACATATTTAAAGTGATGAAGGAGAAAAAACCTACAAGCAAGATTACTCTACACAGCAAGGATCTCATTCAGATTCGACAGAGAAATTAAAATCTTTACAGACAAGCAAAAGCTAAGAGAATTCAGCACCACCAAACCGGCTTTACAGCAAATGCTAAAGAAACTTCCCTAGGCAGGAAACACAAGAGAAGGAAAAGACCTACAATAATAAACCAAAAAAAAAAATGGAATAAATGGTAATAGGATCATACATATTGATAATTACTTTAATGTAAATGGATTAAATGCTCCAACAAATATACATAGACTGCCTGAATGGATACAAAAACAAGACCTGTATATATGCTGTCTACAAGAGACCCACTTCAGATCTAGGGACATACACAGACTGTAAGTGAGGGAATGGAAAAAGATATTCCATGCAAATGGAACTCAAAAGAAAGCTGCAGTAACAATTCTCATATCAGACAAAATAGACTTTAAAACAAAGACTTTAAAGAGACAAAGAAGGACACGACATAAAGATCAAGGGATCAATCCAAGAAGAAGATATAACAACTGTAAATATTTATGCACCCAACATAGGAGCACCTCAATACATAAGGCAGATGCTAACAGCCATAGAAGGGGAAATCAACAGTAACGCAATCATAGTAGGGGTCTTTAAGACACCACTTTCACCAATGGACAGATCATCCAAAATGAAAATAAATAAGAAAAACAACCTTTAAATAATATGTTAAACAAGATGGACTTAATAGATATTTATAGGACATTCCATCCAAAAAAACCAAAAATACACATTTTTCTCAAGTGCTCACTGTACATTCTCCAGGTTAGATCATATCTTGAGTCACAAATCAAGCCGTGGTAAATTTAGGAAAACTGAAATCATATCAAGTATCTTTTCTGACCACAATGCTATGAGACAAAGTATCAATTACAGGAAAAAATCTGTAAGAAATACAAACACATGGAGGCTAAACAACACACTACTTAATAACCAAGAGGTCACTGAAAACATCAAAGAGTAATTAGAAAAAATACCTAGAAACAAATGACAATGAAAACACGATGACACAAAACCTATGTGATGCAGCAAAAGCAGTTCTAAGAGGGAAGTTTATAGCAATACACTCCTACCTTAAGAAACAAGAAACATCTCAAATAAACTACCTAACCTTACACCTAAAACAATTCAAGAAAGAAGAACAAAGAACCCCAGAATTAACAGAAAGAAAGAAATCATAAAGATCAGATCAGAAGTAAATGAAAAAGAAATGAAGAAAAAAATAGCAAAGATCAATAAAACTAAAAGCTGCTTCTTTGAGAAGATAAAATTGATAAACCATTTGCCAGAATTATCAAGAAAAAAAGGGAGACAACTCAAATCAATAGAATTAGAAATGAAAAAGGAGAAGTAACAACTGACACTGCCAAAATATAAAGGATCATGAGAGATTACTACAAGCAACTATATGCCAATAAAATGGACAACCTGGAGGAAATGGACAAATTCATAGAAAAGCACAACCTTCTGAGACTGAACCGGGAAGAAATAGAAAATATGAACAGAACAGTCACAAGCACTGAAATTGAAACTGTGATTAAACATCTTCCAACAAACAAAATCTCAGGACCAGATGGCTTCACAGGCGAATCTATCAAACATAGAGAAGAGCTAACACCTATCCTTCTCAAACTCTTCCAAAATATATCAGAGGGAGGAACAGACCCAAACTCATTTTATGAGGCCACCATCACTCTGATACCAAAACCAAAGATGTCACAAAGAAAGGAAACTACAGGCCAACATCACTGGTGAACACAGATGCAAAAATCCTCAACAAAATACTAGCAAATGGAATCCAACAGCACATTGAAAGGATCATGCACCACGATCAAGTGGGGTTTATCACAGGAATGCAAGGATTATTCAATATATGCAAATCAATCAATGTGATACATCATATTAACAATCTGAAGGAGAAAAACCATATGATCATCTCAGTAGATTCGGAGAAAGCTTTTGACAAATCTCAACAACAATTTATGATAAAAAACCTCCACAAAGTAGTCATAGAGGGAACTTTCCTCAACATAATAAAGGCCATATATGACAAACCCATAGCCAACATTGCCCTCAATGGTGAAAAACTGAAACCATTTCCACTAAGATCAGTAACAAGACAAGGTTGCCCACTCTTACCACTATTATTCAACACAGTTTTGGAAGATTTGGCCCCAGCAATCAGAGGAGAAAAAGAAATAAAAGGAATCCAAACTGGAAAAGAAGTTGCAAAGCTGTTATTGTTTGCAGATGACATGATTCTATACATAGAGAATACTACTGATGTCACCAGAAAACTACTAGAGCTAATGAATGAATTTGGTAAAGTAGCAGGATACAAAATTAATGCAAAGAAATCTCTTGCATTCCTATACACTAATGATGAAAATTCTGAAAGTGAAAATAAGAAAACACTTCCATTTACCATTGCAACAAAAAGAATAAAATATCTAGGAATAAACCTTCCTTAGGAGCCCAAAGCCCTGTATACAGAAAATTATAAGACACTGATGAAAGAAATTAAAGAGGATACAAATAGATGGAGAGGGATACCATACTCTTGGATTGGAACAATCAACATTGTGAAAATGACTCTATTACCCAAAGAAATCTACTGGTTCAATGAAATCCCTATCAAACTACCACTGGCATTTTTCACAGAACTAGAACAAAAAATTTCACAATTTGTATGGAAACACAAATGACCCCGAATAGCCAAAGCAATTATGAGAAAGAAAAACAGAGCTGGAGGAATCAGGCTCCCTGGTTTCAGACTATACTACAAAGCTACAGTAATCAAGACAGTATGGTAGTGACACAAAAACAGAAATATAGATCAATGCAACAGGATAGAAAGCCCAGAGATAAACCCCCACACCTATGGTCACCTTATCTTTGATAAAGGAGGCAAGAATATACAGTGGAGAAAGGACAGCCTCTTCAATAAGTGGTGCTGGGAAAACTGGACAGCTACATGTAAAAGAATGAAATTAGAACACTTCCTGACACCATACACAAAAATAAACTCAAAATGGATTAAAGACCTAAATGTAAGGCCAGAAACTATGAAATTCTTAGAGGAAAACATAGGCAGAACACTCTATGACATAAATCACAGCAAGATCCTTTTGGACCCATCTCCTAGAGAAATGGAAATAAAAACAAAAATAAACAAATGGACCTAACGAAACTTAGAAGCTTTTGCACAGCAAAGGAAACCATAAACAGGACGAAAAGACAAACTTCAGAATGGGAGAAAATATTTGCAAATGAAGCAACTGACAAAGGATTACTCTCCAAAACATACAAGCAACTCATGCAGCTCAATATCAAAAAAACAAACAACCCAATCCAAAAGTGGGTAGAAGACCTAAATAGACATTTCTCCACAGAAGATATACAGATTGCCAACAAACACATGAACGAATGTTCAACATCATTAATCATTAGAGAAATGCAAATCAAAACTACAATGAGATATCATCTCACACTGGTCAGAATGGCCATCATCAAAAAATCTACAAACAATAAATGCTGGAGAGGGTGTGGAGAAAAGGGAACCCTCTTGCACTTTTGTTGGGAATGTACATTGATACAGCCACTATGGAGAACAGTATGGACGTTCCTTAAAAAACTAAAAAGAGAACTACCATATGACCCAGCAATCCCACTACTGTGCATATACCCTGAGAAAACCATAATTCAAAAAGAGTCATGTAGCAAAATATTCACTGCAGCTCTATTTACAATAGCCAGGACATGGAAGCAACTGAAGATTCCATCAACAGATAAATGGATAAAGAAGATGTGGCATATATATACAATGGAATATGTCAGCCATAGAAAGGAATGAAACTGAGTTATGTGTAGTGAGGTCCATGGACCTAGAGACTGTCATACAGAATGAAGTAATTCAGAAAGAGAAAAACAAATACTGTATGCTCACACATATATATGGAATCTAAAAAGATAAATAAATAAATGGTCAGAAGAACCTAGGGGCAAGACGGGAATAAAGATGCAGACCTACTACTGAATGGACTTGATACGGGGAGGGGAAGGGTAAGCTGGGACAAAGTGAGAGAGTGGCATGGACATATATACTCTGGCATGGACATATATACACTACCAAACGTAAAATAGATAGGTAGTGGTATAAGCAGCCACAAAGCACAGGGAGATCAGTTTGGTGCTTTGTGACCACCTAGAGGGATGGGATAGGGAGGGTGGGAGGGAGGGAGATGCAAGAGGGAAGAGATACGGGGACATATGTATATGTATAACTGATTCACTTTGTTGTAAAGCAGAAACTAACACATCATTGCAAAGCAATTATTCTCCAATAAAGAGGTTAAAAAAAGTAAAAGAAGAAAGGAAAGAGGGAATGATTCTTTATGGCAAAACCATAGAAGAAACAGAGAGGAATCAGAGTCATAAGTAAAAGATCTCTCTTGAAAGAGCAGAGGTAAAGAATAAAGGGTATGGGTGTAGGGTTTTGTGTGTGTGTGGGGGGGGTGATGAAAGGGAGAAAATTGAAATATTTCTTATCTAATAGCCTTCATTTTCACTCAATGGTAGGAGCCAAGGTCAGCTGCTAAGATTAAGGCAGGTTAAGGTTGCATAGGAGTCTTGAGACAAATGATTAAAATTTGGAATAACTGCAGAGGGGAATGCAAGAGAATGCTGACAGCAGACAAGTGTTGTGGGAGGCCTTCAGAACTGCAGAATCTGTGTGCTCTTTTTGCAGAAGATAAAGCACACTGAGAAAAAAGAAAAAGTAACACCAACAAATTCTCTTGTTCAAATACTCTTTGTTTTAAAAGTGCTGTGGCTTACCTTCTGTTTCTATTTTAGAAGAGAAAGTTTATTCTCTTTATCTCTGTTTATTTGTATGAAGTATGCTAATTTTGTATAAAGATTAGATACAAATTGTAACAACCCTGCTGGTAATCTGAGTGTTATAACAGTTATTTGTTCATTCATTCATACAGCTCCCTTTTGATCATCTATTCTGCACCAGACACTATGTTATATGCCATGGAGATTATGGTCTAGTAAAGGTAAAAGTCATTACACAAATATCAAACAAATGAGTGTATAATTATAATCGTGATTAAAATGATGAAGGAAAAGCACAGGATGCTATGAAAAGTATAATGAGTAACCTAATTTAGAATGGAAGGTCAACTCTGAGATACTAACATATAATTAACATGTAATCTGAGACCTGATGGATAAATCAGAGCTAGCCAGATGAAGTGATTAAACAGGAAAGGAGTAATCAAAGAGCCAGAGTTGATTGCATGGTCCAAGCACAAGGAATACCATATGGTAAGGCCCTGAGGTGAAAAGTAAAAGCCAAATACAATGCAAATATTCACATTATTACACTGTTGTAAAACAGTCATCATATCAGCTTCTCATTCTTAAAAGTGATCATATCTATAGCATTTTTCATTGAACATGCTCAGGTAAAAGTCAATATGAATTTAAATTAATTAAAAGCATATTTTAACATTTCACAGTCTAATTTCAATTGTAACTATCACCAAGGCTAGTTATTTTAAGGACCTACTCTATTTTACAAATCATTTCATTCAATTTTTAGTGATATGTCTAACTGTAGGCATCATACTGTCTCATAGACATATGCACTTCAGCTGAAAATTCTTTCCAAATAATTGGCAATAGATCTGTGACTTAATCTGAAACATCCAACTCTTCTGCAAAGGTATGGACATTTGGATGAGGCCCCTATTAAAAAAAAACTTAATATTCTTTGTTCCCACTAGCTAATGTAAGTTTAAGTACCATGCTACTGAAATAAATGCCTCTTCTAAAGCTACTTAAAGGCTTTAAGATAGTAATGAGTCTGCTAAATTATAATATAATAATAATCTGTACATATATACTGCTTATACCTTTAATTATCACACTGTTCTGCCATTTCACATTGATTGATAATAGAGAGGGCAGCCACAGAATTATCTAATTCACAACCTGAATAAGAGGCAAAGACGGTTTATGAGGACATTTAATGATATTTGAAAATTTCCTGAAAATATCTAGCTCTAGCAAGTGCATATAAAATGATATTATTTCTTCTAAATAAAACTCAAGTAATAACACATTCTATTCTAGTTGTTAACGTGAATGTTTTGAGGGAGAAATTATCCCTCTTATTTTGATCAACATGATAGAAAACTGGGATCAACATGATAGAAAGCTGTGCCGTGGTAAAAGCATTCACCTCTGGTGAATTCCCTCTGGCATAGTTGCGTCATGGAGCATTTCTCATTCTAGGGAAAGGATGTAGAATTTGAAATACTGCCTCTTCTTCCATCTATAGAATTGTCAAATGACAAGGGATCAGTCTCTAATATCTTAAGGATGATACCAGAAAGTTTATAGCAGCAACAACACATTGCAGATGCAAGAGATAAAACAGAAAATAATAGTTATGAGAGGGTAGAAGCTCTAAGTATAAATTTTAGCTAAGTGTTTAAAGAAATGGGTACTTCACCCTCTTCTTTCTCTTAATTTAGTAATACATTTTGGATTTTGTATTCAGAAAAACAAATCATTGTTATTGTTTAGCTTTTATGATGATGAAGTGAATTTTTTTACATCTTTATTGGAGTATAATTGCTTAACAATGGTGTGTTAGTTTCTGCTTTATAACAAAATGAATCAGTTATACATATACATATGTTCCCATATCCCCTCCCTCTTGCGTCTCCCTCCCACCAACAAACTTTCAGTTTTAGGATATCTTTAGATTTACAGAAAAGTTGCAAGTATAGTAGAGTATCTTCTGCATTCAGTTTTCTTATAGATAATGTCTTAAATTAACACGTATATTTGCCACAACTAATGAACCAATACTGACACGTTCATATTAACTAAAGTCCATTCTTTATTCAAATTTCCTTAGTTTTTAACCTAATGTCCTTTTTCTATTCCAGGAATCCATCCAGGATACCACATTACATTTAGTCATCATGTCTCCCAGGATCCTCTAGACTGGCAGTTTCTCAGAATCTCCTTGGTTTTGAGTAGTACTGATCAGATATTGATTTTTTAGAATGCTCTTCAATTTGGGTTTGTCTGATTTTTTCTCATGGTTAGAGTTAGACTGCAAGTTCTTGGAAGGAAGAACACAAGTAAAGTACCATTTTCATTACATTACATCCAAAGTACATACTAAGGTGGCTTATCATTGATGTTAACCTTGATCACGTGACCGAGGTAGTTAGTATTTGCCAGTTGTATCCACTGCAAGAGTACTCTCCGTTTCCATTCTGTATTCTTTGGAAGGATGTCACTATGTGCAATCCACACTTGTAGATTTATGCGCTATCTTCTTGATGGTGGAATATCTACATAAAATATTTGAAATTCCTGTGTATGGGAGATTTGTCCTTTGCATCAGTATGGATCATGAGTATTAACTTTATACTTTGGGCAATATTTCACTATTACTTATTTTGTTGTTGAAATTGTTCCAGAGTTGGCCTTCAGGAGCTCTTTTAGCTGGCTCCTGTAACCTTTTGACATATCCTTATGATTTTGTTTCTTAAGTACTTCCTTACTTTGTGGTTCAATAAGACACTCTAGCATCATCTTGTGCATCCTCTGCATTAGCCCTAGAATCATATTGGGGTATTGCTGCTTCTAGAACCTCTCATCAGACAGCTAGAAGATACAGTAAGTCCCCTACATATGAACCTTCAAGTTGTGAACTTTCAAAGATGTGAATATGTGTTCGCATGTCCAATCATGTAAGTTAGTTCACGTGTCTGGCATACATTGCCACATGCGTGCACCCTCTCCAAGTGCTTGTGCTTTTGCATTCTTTACTTTACATTACTTTAGAGAGTACAGTAGTACTGGTTCTTAATTTCAATCCCAAGATGTCTGGAAGCAAGTGTAAAAGCAGCAGTGATGTAGCTGGTACTACTATACTTTTCAAGGTACTGCACTGTAAGATTAAAAATGTTTTGTTTATTTTTTGTTTGCTTTTTTATCTATTATTTGTGTGAAAAGTATTATAAACTTATTACAGTACAGTACTATAGAGCCGATTGTGTTAGTTGGGTACCTAGGGTAACTTTGTTGGACGTATGAACACACTGGACTTAATGAACATGCTCTCAGAACAGAACTCGTTCGAATGTAGGAGACTTACTGTATATGAAACGATTTTAATTCATGCAATCACATATTAATTTTGAACTAAGTACCTGGCACTTGGATGACAAATATAGATTATTTAGATATGGAATACAGAACACTGTGTTGACTATAATGTGGCGTTTAGGTGACATGACTGACTCATCATCTATAGAGTCCATGTTATGGTTATTTCTCAATTAGTAGGAATGGATCTCTCCTGCATACATTACTTTTTTAAAAAAATGTTTATTTATTTATTTATTTTCTTATTAGTCATCCATTTTATACACGTCAGTGTATACATGTCAATCACAATCTCCCAATTCATCACACCCCCACCCCCACCCCCGCCGCTTCCCCCCCAGGTGTACATACGTTTTTTTCTCCACTTCTGTGTCTCAATTTCTTCTCTGCAAACCGGCTCATCTGTATAACATTTTCTAGGTTCCACATATATGCGTTAATATACAATATTTTTTTTTCTCTTTCTGACATACTTCACTCTGTATGACAGTCTCTAGGTCCATCCACATCTCAACAAATGACCCAATTTCGTTCCTTTTTATGGCTGAGTATTTTCCATTGTATATATGTACCACATCTTCTTTATCCATTCGTTTGTCGATGGACATTTAGGTTTCTTCCATGACCTGGCTATTGTAAATAGTGCTGCAATGAACATTGGGGCGCATGTGTCTTTTTGAATTATGTTTTTTTTCTGGGTATATGCCCAGTGGGATTGCTGGGTCATATGGTAATTCTATTTTTAGATCTTTAAGGAACCTCCATACTGCTCTCCACAGTGGCTGTATCAATTTACATTCCCACCAAAAGTGCAAGAGGGTTCCCTTTCCTCTACATCCTCTCCAGCATGTGTTGTTTGTATATTTTCTGATGATGCCCATTCTAACTGGTGTGAGGTGATACCTCATTGTAGTTTTGATTTGCATTTCTCTAATAACTAGTGATGTTGAGCAGCTTTGCATGTGCTTCTTGGCCATCTGTATGTCTTCTTTGGAGAAATGTCTATTTAGGTCTTCTGCCCTTTTTTGTATTGGGTTGTTTGTTTTTTTAATATTGAGCTGCATGAGCTGTTTATATATTTTGGAGATTAGTGCTTTGTCTGATGATTCATTTGCAAATATTTTCTCCCATTCTGTGGGTTGTATTTTAGTCTTTTTATGGTTTCCTTTGTTGTGCAAAAGCTTTTAAGTTTCATTAGGTCCCATTTGTTTATTTTTGTTTTTATTTCCATTTCTCTAGGAGGTGGGTCAAAAAACTATCTTGCTGTGATTTATGTCAAAGAGTGTTCTTCCTATGTTCTCCTCTAAGAGTTTTAAAGTGTCTGGTCTCACATTTAGGTCTCTAATCCATTTTGAGTTTATTTTGGTGTATGGTGTTACGGAGTGTTCTAATTTCATTTTTTTTACATGTAGCTGTCCAGTTTTCCCAGCACCACTTATTGAAGAGACTGTCTTTTCTCCACTGAATATCCTTGCCTCCATTGTCATAGATTAGTTGACCATAGGGGCATGGGTTTACCTCTGGGCTTTCTATCCTGTTCCACTGATCTATATTTCTGTTTTTCTGCCAGGACCATATTGTCTTGATTATTGTAGCTTTGTAGTATAGTCTGAAGTCAGGTAGTCTGATTCCTCCAGCTCTGTTATTTTTTTTTTCCCCTCAAGACTGCTTTGGCTATTTGGGATCTTTTGTATCTCATACAAATTTTAAGATTCTTTGTTTTAGTTCCATAAAAAATGCCATTGGTGATTTGATAGAGATTGCATTGAATCTGTAGATTGCTTTGGGTAGTATAGTCGTTTTCATGATATTGATTCTTCCAATCCAAGAACATGGTATATCTCTCCATCTGTTGATATCATCTTTAATTTCTTTCATCAGTGTCTTATAGTTTTCCACAAACAGGTCTTTTCTCTCCCTAGGTAGGTTTATTCTTAGGTATTTTATTCTTTTTGTTGTAATGGTAAATGGGAGTGTTTCCTTAATTTCTCTTTCAGATTTTTCATCATTAGTGTATAGGAATGCAAGAGATTTCTGTGCATTAATTTTGTATCCAGCAACTTGACCAAATTCATTGATTAGCTCTAGTAGTTTTCTGGTGGCATCAGTAGGATTCTCTATGTATAGTATCATGTCATCTGCAAACAGTGACAATTTTCCTTCTTCTTTTCCAATTTACATTCCTTTATTTCTTTTCTTCTCTGATTGCCGTGGCTAGGACTTCTAAAATTATGTTGAATTACAGTTGTGAGAGTGGATATCCTTGTCTTGTTTCTGATCTCAGAGGAAACACTTTCAGTTTTTCACCATTGGGAATGATGTTTGCTGTGGGTTTGTTGCATATGGCCTTTATTATGTTAAAGTAGAAGTAGGTTCCCTCTATGCCCACTTTCTAGAGAGTTTTTATCATAAATGGGTGTTTAATTTTGTCAAAAGCTTTTTCTGCATCTATTGAGATGATCATATGGTTTTTATTCTTCAATTTGTTAATATGGTGTATCATATTGATTGATTTGCATATATTTAAGAATCCTTGTATCACTCAGATAAATTCCACTTGTTCATGGTGTATGATCCTTTTACTGTGTTGTTGGATTCAGTTTGCTAGTATTTTGTTGAGGATTTTTGCATCTAAATTCATCAGAGATTTTGGTCTGTAATTTTCTTTTTTTTGTAGCATCTTTGTCTGGTTTTGGTATCAAGGTGATGGTGGCCTCATAGATTGAGTTTGGGAGTGTTCCTTCCTCTGCAATTTTTGGGAAGAGTTTGAGAAGGATGGGTGTTAGCTCTTGTCTAAATGTTTGATAGAATTCACCTGTGAAGGCATCTGGTCCTGGACTTTTGTTTGTTGGAAGATTTTTAATCACAGTTTCAATTTAGTTACTTGTGATTGTTCTGTTCATATTTTCTATTTCTTCCTGGTTTAGTCTTGGAAGGTTATACCTTTCTAAGAATTTGTCCATTTCTTCTAAGTTGTCCAATTTATTGACAGAGAGTTGCTTGTAGTAGTCTCTTAGGATGCTTTGTATTTCTGTGGTGTCTGTTTTAACTTTTCCTTTTTCATTTCTAAGTTTATTGATTTGAGTCCTCTCCCTCTTTTTCTTGATGAGTCTGGCTAATGGTTTATCAATTTTGTTTATCTTCTCAAAGAACCAGCTTTTAGTTTTATTGATCTTTCCAATTGTTTTCTTTGTTTCTATTTCATTTATTTCTGCTCTGATCTTTATGATTTCTTTCCTTCTGCTAACTTTGGGTTTTTTGTTCTGCTTTCTCTAGTTCCTTTAGGTGTAACGTCAGATTGTTTATTTGAGATTTTTCTTGTTTCTTGAGGTAGGCTTGTATAGCTATAAACTTCCCTCTTAGAACTGCTTTTGCTGCATCCCATAGGTTTTGGATCGTTGTATTTTCATTGTCATTTGTCTCTAAGTATTTTTTGATTTCCTCTTTGATTTCTTCAGTGATCTCTTGGTTATTTAGTAATGTATTGCTTAGCCTCCATGTGTTTGTGTTTTTTAAGTTTTTTCCGTGTAACTGATTTCTAATTTCATAGCATTGTTGTCAGAAAAGACGGTTGATATGATTTCAAGTTTCTTAAATTTACTGAAGCTTGATTTGTGATCCAAAATGTGATCCATCCTAGAGAATGTTCCATGTGCACTTGAAAAGAAATTGTAATCTTCTGTTTTGGGATGGAATGTCCTATAAATATCAATTAAATCTATGTGGTCTATTGTGTCATTTAAAGCTTGTGTTTACTTATTAATTTTCTATTTGGATGATTTGTCCATTGGTGTAAGTGAGGTGTTAAAGTCCCCAAGTATTACTGTGTTACTGTCAATTTCCTCTTTTAGAGCTGTTAGCAGTTGCCTTATGTTTTGAGATGCTCCTATGTTGGGTGCATATATATTTACAATTGTTATATCTTCCTCTTGGATTGATCCTGTGATCATTATGTAGTGTCCTTTCTTGTCTCTTGTAACATTCTTTATTTTAAAGTCTATTTTATCTGATATGAGTATTGCTACTGCAGCTTTCTTTTGATTTCCATTTGCATGGAATATCTTTTTCCATCCCCTCACTTTCAGTCTGTATGTGTCCCTAGGTCTGAAGTGGGTCTCTTGTACACAGCATATATATGGGTCTTGTTTTTGTATCCATTCAGCAAGTCTGTGTCTTTTGGTTGGAGAATTTAATCCATTCACGTTAAGGTAATTATCGATACGTATGTTCCTATGACCATTTTCGTAATTGTTTTGAGTTTGTTTTTGTAGGTCTTTTTCTTCTCTTGTGTTTCCTTTAACATTTGTTATAGAACTGCTTTGTTGGTGCTGAATTCTCTTAGCTTTTGCTTGTCTGTAAAGCTTTTGATTTCTCCATGAAATCTGAATGAGATCCTTGCTGGGTAGAGTATTCTTGGTTGTAGGTTCTTCCCTTTCATCATTTTAAGTATATCATGCCACTTCCTTCTGGCTTGTAGAGTTTCTGCTGAGAAATCAGCTGTTAACCTTATGGGAGTTCCCTTGTATGTTATTTGTCGTTTTTCCCTTGCTGCTTTCAATAATTTTTCTTCATCTTTAATTTTTACCAGTTTGATTACTATGTGTCTCAGCATGTTCTTCCTTGGGTTTATCCTGTATGGGACTCTCTGTGCTTCCTGGACTTGGGTTGCTATTCTGTTTCCCATGTTAAGGAAATTTTCGACTATAATCTCTTCAAATATTTTCTTGGGTCCTTTCTCTCTCTCTTCCCTTTCTGGGACCCCTATAATGTGAATGTTGTTGCATTTAATGTTGTCCCAGAGGTCTCTTAGGCTGTCTTCATTTCTTTACATTCTTTTTTCTTTATTCTGTTCTGCAGCAGTGAATTCCACCATTCTGTCTTCCAGGTCACTTATCCGTTCTTCTGCCTCAGTTATTCTGCTGTTGATTCCTTCTAGTGTAGTTTTCACTTCAGTTATTGTATTGTACATCTCTGTTTGTTTGTTCTTTAATTCTTTTAGGTCTTTGTTAGACATTTCTTGCATCTTCTCGATCTTTGCCTCCATTCTTTTTCCGAGGTCCTGAATCATCTTCACTATCATTATTCTGAATTCTTTTTCTGGAAGATTGCTTATCTCCATTTCATTTAGTTGTTTTTCTGGGGTTTTATCTTGTTCCTTCATCTGGTACATAGCCCTCTGCCTTTTCATCTCGTCTGTCTTTCTGTGAATGGGGGTTTTGTTCCATAGGCTGCAGGATTGTGGTTCTTCTTGCTTCTGCTGTCTTCCCTCTTGTGGATGAGTCTATCTAAGAGGCTTGTGGAAGTTTCCTGATCGGAGGGACTTGTTGTGGGTAGAGCTGACTGTTTCTCTGGTGGGCAGAGCTCAGTAAAACTTTAATCTGCTTGTCTGCTGATGGGTGGGGCTGGGTTCCCTCCCTGTTGGTTGTTTGGCTTGAGGCAACCCAGCACTGGAGCCTACTCAGGCTCTTTGGTGGAGCTAATGACAGACTCTGGGAGGGCTCATGCCAAGGAGTACTTCCCAGAACTTCTGCTTCCAGTGTCTTTGTCCCTTGGTGATCCACAGCTGCCCCCTGCCTCTGCAGGAGACCCTCCAACACTAGCAGGTAGGTCTGGTTCAGTCTCCTATGGGGTCACTGCTCCTTCCCCTGGATCCTGATGTGCACACTACTTTGTGTGTGCCCTCCAAGAGTGGAGACTCTGTTTCCTCCAGTCCTGCCAAAGTCCTGCAATCAAATCCCGCTAGCCTTCAAAGTCTGATTTTCTAGAAATTCCTCCTCCTGTTACCAGACCCCCAGGTTGGGAATCCTGACGTGTGGCTCAGAACCTTCACTCCAGTGTGTGGACTTCTGTGGTATAAGTGTTCTCTAGTTTGTGAGTCACCCACCCCGCAGTTATGGGATTTGATTTTATTGTGATAGCGCCCCTCCTACCATCTCATTGTGGCTTCTCCTTTGTCTTTGCATGTGGGGTATCTTTTTTGGTGAGTTCTAGTGTCTTCTTCTCAGTAATTGTTCAGCAGTTAGTTGTGATTCCAGTGTTCTTGAGAGAGGGAGTGAGATCATGTCCTTCTACTCCACCATCTTGAGCCAATCTCCCCTCCTGCATACATTTCTGAAACTGTTTGAAAAGTCTAAGAGTATAGTCTACAGAAAAGAGCAAAGGCCCTCAGAAGAACTGGCTTTTCCCCTTTAGCACTTTGCCCTAGTCAAGAAGCCATGAAAAAAAAAAGTGTTGTTTATAGTGTCAGAATCAATGTTTTAAGAAACGCTCTGTAGAAAACCATTATATACATGAGTACCAAATTCAACTAAGCAGTTGCCAAGCAGGTATTTATTTTGTCAGTGCATTTGATAAGTTTTAGATACTCACTAGCAACTTTCCTGAGTCTTCCTTGACAACAGATTTTGCCCTATTATGCATGTTTAGATGTGGTAAGTCATGGCTATATAGGATGTAATTAAAATGTTCTAGGAGCACTGAAAATTCCAGTTCATCTATTCAAGGGGTCACCTTACATGAACCAGTGTTAACTGAATAATAGTTTCTTTCCATCTGTGTGACATGACTTCTATGAAAATACAGCCCCCCAAATAAGATTTGCCACATCTCTTCTCCCCATTGTCCCAACTTCTATTTTACAAATGAATTTTGTATAAATCCCTGACAAGATCCCTCATGTCACAAAGCTCGTTTGTATTTTTTAGCACTGAACATCTAAAATCAATTTCATTCACATTTGATCAGGGTGCAAATATAATATCATGCATATATTAGACTTTCAAAGTGAGACAAAACTGTACCTTCGATTTATTCTTTATAATTTTCTCTACATTTTGTGTTAAAAAGTGATATATTTTATATAAGAGAATAACGAGATACTACTTGAGGCAATGCATTGTGAATCCCAACTGCTTTGTAGACTAAAATCTGTCATCTTTTCCCTGGATCTAGTTGTGCCAGGATATACTTGTCACCTCTTCCAGCAACTTATAAAAGATAAGGCCTTAAGCATGAAAGCAAACAAGGGGACATCTTTATTATTTTGCCAGGGAACACAGTTCAAAGCACATCTATTTATGCATGGCTTTAAACAGCCTTACTTGGTTTCTCATATATCAACACTTCAATGACTACCTTCTTTACTCTGCCACCCTGACGTGAATTTTTTAAAGTGTATTTCTAAAAACAGAACAGAGAATTTGATGTAATGTGTATATACGAATATACTGCCTATGAAATAACTGAAAGCATCACAGCTATTTATTGAAGCTAGGTACACTTACATGAGTCACCTCTCTTCTCACAAATGACTACATATGAAAATTTCCTAAAAATTCAAAGGCCAGATAATATAGACTTATTTGTTATAATAACTAACATATAGATGCTTATTGGAAACAGTAATAAGGTACACTGAGAAGCATCAGAAAGTGTGAAAATTTGTATTAATATTACTTTAGTATGCTGGAATCAAAGGGCACTACCTTTCCATGACTTGCCTGTTTTGAAAAATCATATGGAAGATATAACTCAGTATTCATCCTCAGGGGGAGAAAAATTAGTTTTAAATTCCAGGAAGGGCACTGAGGAAGAGTTGGCTTGATGAAGGCAGATAAAGTATCTTAGGTAAATTCACTAGGCAGGCTGTTTAACATCACCCACCGATGCAGCAATCATCATTATAATTCATTATCATTATAGACGTGAAGGACCAGCTCCCCTTTTTACTTGCTGAGTGCTCTCAGACAAATCATATAACCTCTCTTTGTCTCAGTTTTCAATCCCATCCCCTGCCCTCAGGTTCAAATGAAATATTCTTTGGCCATAGTTTGAAAACTGTTTAAGTCTATATAAATGTAAAGACTTGATATTCCTATGATTATTTTCATCAATCATGTAATAATGATTACAATTATTCAGTATTCACCATGAATAGGTACTGTTCCAAATGGTTTACATGGATTATCTCATTTAATTCTCACTACTTCATGAAGTAGGTATTATTATTTTCCCCATTTGACAGATGAGCAAACAGTCTCAGGATGTTTAAGTAATTTTTCCAAGGCCTCATAGTAGTAGAGCCAAGATTGGACCCCTAGCAGCCTGATTTAAAGGCTGTATTATTAAAGAACGTTATAGCATGAAAAGTGGCTGCAAATTCTAGCAGAAGATTCTAATGAAGATATGATGGTTATTTGTAGCTCTACATCTATCCCTTAAATTCAGAAGGTCACAGGACAAATGCTCCCCTGAAAGGGCAGAAAAGTGTCTAATGTTAAAAAAATTTAAATTGATTGATAATATCAGTTTCTACAAATTGGGACAACCTGAAGCAGGTGTTCTATTAATTTATCACTTCAATCTAGAATTTTCAGACACATGAAGCATAAATCTTTCTCGGGTGTGGGAGTGGAGATGGGAGTCTAGCTTAAACTAGTCAATGCATTTTTCTGCATAACCATGTGGCTGGATACAACTAACTTTTATGATAATGAACATACCTTGGGAAAATGGAAATGTACAGAAAACTCAAAAACACCATGTAACTTATTATTTTCAGTTTCTTTCCTTACCCAACCTGATTACCAGAGCTGATAAAATGGACTGATTCAAGTTTTCCCTTCTCTCTTAACATCTGCAAATATGGGGAAGCTTAAGGAACAGTATTAACTAGAATCAGCAAAAAGCAAATGGAAACCATTCAAATCATCTGGATAATCTATAAACTACTAAGAGTTTCTTCCCTTTATATTCCATATTACTTACTACCTACCTCTATTCCTTCACATGGCTGTATATGTTCCTGCCATTTATATATGTAGAGTATCACTTGTAATTTCCTTTTCCCTCACTGGATTGCAAATCCCTAAAGGGTAAAGACTATAACATTGCCCAGACTACCATGCTTTCTATCCACTGCTTTGGCAGATATTCCTAGTCACAGAATTTGCTAACCTGACACTTAACATGTCACAGCAGTTATTTTTACCTGTTTGTTATATCATTGCCAGCAGCAGTTGTCATGCAGTAGTCAGGAATACAGGAAAGTTCCACACTAGGAAGTCAGCTATTTTTACCCAGATTCCCCTGAATCTTTTTCACCCTTTGAATGACACTGAAATAATCTGCCTATATTATTGCCTGAATAAGGAACCTGAAGACCCCAGTACATTTTCTTGATTTACTCCCAACTCAGTATAACTCTAGATAACTGTTTTTCTCTATGGAAGAAGTCAATTCTAACCCCAAATCCCCCAACAGCCCTGAATGTGAGCGGACAGATTACTTATACAACCCCTTAAATCTTCTGATAAGCAACCATATCAAAACTATATAATCTATTTGGTTTATCTATTCCAAAATGTTTGTGCATGAAATTCCTCATCTTTAAAATAAATTTGATATCCTAAAAATTAGAGAAACACCTAAAATGTTTATGGCATGCTGAAATGGAAGAAAACTTGCTTTTCATCAGCCTGAATTACTACTGGTTTAGAAAATAAATCATAACTTAATTTTGACCATAATACAATTGAAAATGGAAAAATATCTTAAAATAAGATTGAATCTGTATGGTGAAAACATAAAATCTGAATGTAGGTGTTCCACTTATTCACTCAAAATATGTTTACTGAGAACCTACTATGAGCCAGGCACTAGTGTTAAACAAGACAGATAAAGTCCATGACTTCATGGGATTTACATGTTAGAGGAGAGAGATAATTAACAAATTTGGGCTTTATTCCAAATATGTCAGAATGAAACTAATCAAGACTTTAACAGAAAATACTGGGTGGTGCTTGGGGGATGGGGGAAACAGAGGAACAAGTTAAATGATGTAATAAGTAAACAAAGATAAATCCAGAATATGGGACATTCTATAAAACAAACATATGGTCTTTTCCAAAAATTACATGAGAAAAAATGAAGACTGCTCTAGAAAAAAAAGAAGATTTAAAGAGACATAATTAAATGCCATGCATGAACCTTGATTTTATCCCAGTTCAGTAAAAAACAGGTATATGAGGTTTCTTTTTAGAGTGATGGAAATGTTCCAAAATTACATTGTGGTGATGGCTGCACAACTTTTGTAAATTTGCAGTAAGTCATTGACTATTACATTTAAAATGAATAATTTTCACGGTGTGAAAACTATACCTAAATAAAGCTGTTAAAAATGATTTTGAAGGGACACCTAGAGATATCTAATATTGATAAGTATTAGATGACATCAGGGAATTATTTTTAATTACCTTAAATATTATAATGTTAAGAGTATGGAAGAGAATTCCCTTATTTTTAGGAGATGCAAGCTGAAGAAATTGCATATGAAGCATCATGAGTTCTGTAACTTACTTTCAAATTGTACAGCAAAACAAAGGAAGCAAATACAGCAAAATGATAAAAGTTTTTGGCTCTAGGTTATGAGTGTATAGGTGTTCACTGCAAAAGTCTTTCAAGTTTTCTATGTGCCTGAAAATTTCATAATAAAAAGTTGGAAAATACATTAATTTTTGTTTTTGGGGGTTTTTTTTTGGCAGTACGTGGGCCTCTCACTGTTGTGGTCTCTCCCGTTGCGGAGCACAGGCTCCGGACGCGCAGGCTCAGTGGCCATGGCTCACGGGCTTAGCCGCTCCGTGGCATGTGGGATCTTCCCGGACCGGGGCATGAACCCGTGTCCCCTGCATCGGCAGGCGGACTCTCAACCACTGTGCCACCAGGGAAGCCCATACATTAATTTTTGAGAGAAAAAGAGAGAGCCATTGGAAGATATGAGGTAAGGAATGATAATGATCTGTTGTTTTTGGCCATCTTAACAAACAAGTTGGACCTGCTTACTGTATGATTTGATCAGTTAGACATAAATCTCTCAATTGCTGAAGGCTGAGTAAATTGACTGCATTGGAAAATAACTGATTATGAAATCACAAATAGACTTGGCCTAATGTCCTGTCTGTAACAGTATAAACAATGTTCATGCTACTGACCTTTCCATTCCATTTCCTATCTGTTCCACCTTTTACATTTCAATTTTGGCTGGTTTACTTTTGTTGTGGCCAACACATAAAGTCAAGGATCCCTATACTCTTGGCATAAAAACCAAAGATCCTAAATGAGTCTATGGACTCCAACCTAAATAATCCTGGTCACTGCTTATTTCCTCAACCTTATCTTCTGCCCCACTCATCCTCCTCCCTCTCTGTGCTTCAAACTCAATGGCCTTCTTTCAGTATCTCTACCCAGGGCCCCTGCAAGTACTATTCTCCCCCCCTAAGTGCAACTTGAATAACATTTATTTAGCGAAGTCTTTTCTGATGTCCTCGAAAAACTTCAGTCTGACAATTATGCTCTTATAGAACTTTGTGCTTTTTCTTTTAATATTCATTACAATGAATATTATCTAATTATTTGTGTAATCATTTGTTTAATACCATTTCTGCTCACTAGATTATGGGTTCTATAAGGAAAAGATCTATGTGTATTGTGTTCACTACTGAAGCTCTTAAAAAAAACATTAGCATAGAAACCTGCTACTGTTTCATTTGAACCAATAAAAACCACCTGTCTTAACCCTATTTCCCCTTTTATCTACTGCTCCATTTCTCTGTTGTTCTTTTTTATTACAACTCCTGGAAAGAGCTGTTTACAGTAAGTCCCTTACCTACGAACGAGTTCCATTCTGAAAGCGCATTCATAAGTCCAACAAAGTCAGGCCTAGGTACCCAACTAACACAATCGGCTATATAGTACCATACTGTAATAGGCTTATAATACTTTTTACATAAATAGTACATAAAAAACAAACACAAAAAATAAAGAAAACATTTTTAATCTTATAGTAAAGTACCTTGAAATGTATAGTGGCTTGAAATAAAAATACTGTACTACTGTACTGTATGCAGTATTATACAGTAAAGTACACAAAAGCACAACCATTTGGAGAGGGTGCACGCATGTGACAATTGTACGCCAGACACGTGAACTTATGTGATTGTACATGTGAACGCATTTCCACATCTTTGAAAGTTTGAAACTTGAAGTTTCATATGTAGGGGACTTACTGTATACAGTTTTCAACACTTCTCTTCCCATTCTCTCTTGAACCTACACCCATGGGACTTTCACCTCAACCACTCCATCAGAACTTTTGTTGTCCAGGTCATTAATTACCTCCATGCCACTAAGTCTAATGATGAATTCTCATTTTTATCTTAACTTCATCAATCAGCATCAATTGACAGACTGGATCACTCACTCCCTCCTCCTGGAAACACTTACCTCAAATGGCTTCCAAGATTACAAACATTCAGTTTTCCTCCCACTTTTCCAGCTGCTTCTTTCCAATCTGCTTTCCAGGTTCTTCCACTTTGACCAAAGATAAGAAATGAGATAATATTTGTTAAAGTCCTTGCATAAGTTTGCAGTATGTTTTAGGTTATAGAACTAAAACTTAAGTACAAAAAAAAAATCTAACCAAATTTGAAGAGGTATGCTGACCAGAAGAAAAGGTTCTTTTATTCAGGCAAAGTAATAACCCTCCTTAAAAGGTTATGATTAGCACTTTCTCACCATTCCAGTTATTTATTCAACTGTAAATATCTACTATAAGTAACTACAGATTATTCCCTGCTTTTATACTTTTCCTTTTCCTGCCTATAATTGGTCACCTAATGTATTCCTTCCTCATTGCCAATTGACAATCCTCTACCCTCAAAGGAATCTTTGTTCTGAAACCCAATTTCTTTAAACAAAATTTTTCCCCAACACCTGGACTCCTATTTTATATTTCTATAGTGCTTTGAAATTTACAAAGTAAGTTAATAAAAGAGCAATATTGGGGTAAATTTTATGAAATAATTTAACAACCCAAAACAGTCTAAGTAATAAATTAATTTTCTACTTTTTTGGTGTCCCTAAGCTTTGATGACCAACACAGACTGACCAACATAACCCTTTCTGAGAGCAATAATAGATATTACTCTAAGACACTAACTCAAAGTGTGGTCCCAGGACCCACGGGAGTCTCCAACAAACTTTCAAGTTGTCTGCAGGCTTCTCTTTTTTCCAACTATGTTATTTGTGTGAGGCCTTTTTTTTTTTCATATACTTCAACCAAACATCATATCAAAACAAACTGTAGAAACAGATATGAGAATAATTAAGTCAGCATTAAAGAGATTTAAAAATGTAAACTAATACATGTCTGTTCATTAAATACTTTTAATTTTGAAAATATAATTACTTTTCACAAAATGTTATCTAGTTAAAATTTAATGGTCTTATTATTGGTATTTTAAAATGGATTAATAATATTTTTAAAATTTCTCAGTTTTAGTTTTTAATACCATAAATATAAATAACTATTATATATCAGATATTCTTGACCACATAAACAAACCTCCTTGGGGTCTTCAGTAATTTCTAATAGTGTAAAGGAATCCTTAAACCAAATGGTTTGACAACTACTCCTCTGAGAAAATGTTTCTTGACGTATGTCCACTGACCATCTGCATCAGAGCTATTTCGGATACTTGATAAAAATATAGAGTTCTGGACTCCATATAAGACCTACTAAATCATAACTTCTGGGGTCATGAACTTACATTTTTACCATGGCCTTCAGGTGATTCTTATGCACACTAATGTTAGAAAAATCTAATAAAGAAGTTTATAGACTTTGGAGTCTGATGGATTCAAACTCTAATTCTGCCACTTCCTGTTTGTCACCCTAGCCTATACCACTCTCTACGAACCGATTTCCTGCTCTTACTTTGCCCTCACCCCATCTCCTGAATCCTCTTCCAACTGCATATCTTCAGTTAAATAGTTCCTGATTTCCAGAGTAAGCTGGAAAATTTCTATGTAAGAGGTATTTAGGGGCAGCAATCTGGTTCTTAGAGAAAGTTAGGGACTCAAAAGTTGCACTTCCATAGGAAGCACATTGATTTTACTTAGATTGTCTCATATGGGGCAGCTATGTGGAGACGATAAGATTTTGGAGGGGGTAATATCACCTAGGCTACACCTTGGCATTACCACTTACCTGTTTGCTTCTGCTGCTGAACAGGGAAGACCTCAGAGGATTTTATTTTCTATTCTTCACCTTGGAGCACATAGCACAGTGAAGATGGCAGCCATTTGGTCTTTCCTTGGCCCTGCCCCAAGTTGGTTATCCTTACAAAGCTGTCGTCCACTCCCACTACGTTCACTGTGATTTGCATACACAGTTCTGACCAATCAGAGGTCTGAAACTGGTTTCAGATGTCACTGGTTTACCCAGTTAACAGAAATCTAACAGAAATCTGTGAAATTTTGCCCAGCAGTGAACAATCGCTTTAAGAACCACAGGCTTATTTAAATATAGAAAAAAATTCTGTAGAACAGTGCTATTCAAGGTATAGTCCACTAAAGCACAAGCTCAGAATCATATAGGTCTTTTTAAAAAAAAATGCAGAGCCCTATGCTTCATCCCAGACCAAGTATTATCATAGTCTCTGGGAGTAAGAACTCCGAATTTGTAATTTTAATAATTTCCTCAGGTTATTATGGTAGAAAGTACAAAAACCATTGCCATGAGGAAATTTCAACAAGGAACAATAAAAATAAGAGGAAACATAAGCATATTCTGTATCACCACCTAGTTCTTTAATTGATAGTAAATGGATAAATGATGTCACCCACATGCTTTTCCATATAGACATAATATTTGCTTCAATCTATGTAAGACTTTATACTATTCTATCAGTGTGCCAGTAGTACCAGGATGAGGGAGGCTAATTCACACTAACAAAAGTCACACTATATCAATGTATAAGTCAGATGCCCATCCATTAGTTTATAATTGGAAATATTGTAAACACAGGAATGTTCAGTTTGATAACCAGCATATCCTGAATCTATTAGATAATACATGTACAAAACAAAATTATAATCATAAATTACCATGGTGAGCCTGGAATCATTAAAAAAGGAGTCAGTAGATATTCTTAATGATTACTGCCTCAAGATTTAATCTGATCTACCTACGAATCTCCACCATTGGGTTGGGGACTAGAGTATTCCAATCTGATCAGGGCACTCTCTTTCCTAGCCATTTCTGTAAACTCACAGCTAGTTCTATGATTTTCCCTAGTGTAGTAATTTACTTTCTGATAATTCAGTCTTCCATTAACTGATTAGATTTTACCTTTTCAATTTATGAACACATTATATTCATGCCTCCCTGAAGCTCAAGCAAAACTTTGAGTATTTCCAAATTGAATTATCTACTCACAAGCAGGCTCTTGGGTTAATTTTGTAGGTGGCTTATCTTCTATGGCTTTTAATTTTTCTCAACTTCACCTTGAGTTTTTGACCCCATTGCACAGAAAAAAGGCAAAACTATGGAAACAATAAAAAAAAATCAGTGGTTGCCAGGGATGGGGCTGTGGGGGAGGGAGGTGAATAGGTAGAGCACAGAGGATTTTTAGGGCAGTGAAAATACTCTGTATGATACTACAATGGTGTATACATGTCATCATACATTTATCAAAACCCACAGAATATACAACACCAAGAGTGAACCCTAAGGTAGACTGTGGGTAATTATGATGTGTCAGTGTAGGTTCATCTTTGGTTTAAAAAAATACCATTCTGGTGAGTGATGTTGATAACGGGGGAAGCTATGCATGTGTGGAGGGCAGAAAGTATATGGGAAATCTCTGTACTTTTCTCTCAATTTTGCTGTAAACCTAAAACTGCTCTAAAAAATAGTCTTAAAAAAAGACATTCCAAATGAAATTACTATAAATGATAAGCATGCCATACCATCTTTCCCAAAAGATGTTCAGCCATATTGGCATTTCCATCTTTTTACATCTCTACTCCACTTTGTCTGGTTTTGTTTTTGCTTTTTTTGATCTTATCTTAACCTTCTAAACAAATGAGATGATTCCTTTCCTGCCAACCTAATGCAATTCTTCTATGTGGGCATTCATTCTTATCTGAAGATTTTTTAAAAGGTCTAAAATATTGTGTTTTTCACTAGCTGATAATCAACATTTATTATTTAATGAAGACTGTATTTATAATTCATTTATCGAGGAAATTCTTTTTTCAGTCTTTGTTTAGACCTCATAGATTGTGGAAGTATTTCAAAAGAGCAACTTGAGGAAAGCTAACCTTGTTACTTCAAAGTTATGGAAGCTCATTATGAAACTTTTATTCAAAAGCATTAGTTATAAAAAGCAAAAACAGTAAAATTAGTATTAAAATGCATGGATATGTGGTAAATTGAGAAGGACCTTGGACTTAGAAAAGGGTTCTAATGCTGCATCTTAGCTATACTAGTTATAAAACCTTAGGCTATTATTTTAGCCTCTGTAAGCCCAGTCTTCACATTGACAAAATAAGAAAAGTTGTCTCTGTCTATTTTATGGGTTTGGGTGAAAATCAAATAAGGTAACATATGTGAACATACTTCAAAAAGGTAAATGTTACAGGCTGATGTAATTTCATATTCTTATAATTGTTAGTATTAAGAATTATCAAGATATCATGAGGACATAAAGGGAGGACCTATGACAAATTTTGAAATTAAAGTATATCTGAGTGACATTACACACACACACACACACACACACACACACACACATACAATGGTAAGATCTTAGGAGGGTGCTATAAAAAATACAGATTGCTATGCAAATGTTGTGCATCACGTATACCCCACTTGCATACATATTATTATTTACTCTTTTTTGTGTCCAGTCCATCTTCCACACTGCTAACTCTAGTCACCTTTCTTTAAAGTTGGTCACTCCTTAATGCTTATTTAATTAGAGTTGAATTCCTTAGTTTGGCAGAATGACCCTGATTTTGAGCTTCTCCAAACTCATTTCTCCTTAACTTTCTTCCTCTTATTCTCTCTTCTTCCTCTATGTATCACTGAAATCCCTATGCTTCAGCCACATAAAATACCTCACTATTCCTCAAATATTCCAGTATCTTCCCTAACTCTTTGACTTTGTACAAACATGTTGTTTCCTTTGCCTAAAATACCTTTCTTTTAATCCCCAACTTTCCAGATCCTCCTAGAAGGAAACAATTTCTTTCTCCTTTATGTTGCCATGGCATGTTCACTAACTCATTCAGCCAATATTTACTGAGTGCTTACTATGTGCCCAGCACTGTGCTAGAAAATGCCGGTGACATTACAATACAATCACGGTCCCTAAACTCATAGATTTTAGGACCACTCATATTAAATAAATAACCTACAAATAACTATATAATTAAAACTGTGATAGTGCTATAAAGAAAATGCATAGGATTTGATAACAGCACATAGCTAGTACTTAGTAAATGGGATCAGGGAAGACCTCTCTTTGAAAGAGGGATTTAAAATAAGACCTGAAAGATGAATAGTCATGAGCCAGGTAAAGAGGATGAAGGCCAATTCAAAGCAGAAGGAAAAACATATATGAAGGTACTGAGACAGGAATGGGCTTGGCTCCATCAAGAAACAATAAGCTAATATGACTGGAGGGTAATGATTAATGGTGATGGTGGCATGGGATAATGCTGAGGAAATAGGCAGGAGCATGATCATGAAGGACCTTATAGACAATATTAAAGATTCTGAACTTTGTCCAACAACTCATGGGAAAAGTTCTGAATAGAGGAGAAATAGAGACATGCTCATATTTGTATTTTAGAAAAATCATTCTCTCTACTATGTGGAAAAGAGATAGGAGATAAGATTGGATACAGAAGGAATGTTAGTCTAGGTGAGATATGACGGTTAGTTGGACTAGGTTGGGGTTAGAATGCTATGGCTCTTGAATAACATACTTAACTGGGCAACATATTGTACATCAAATGTGGAACCACTGAAAAATTTAAGCAGGGAAGTGACATTATCCTATATTCATTTTTAAAAGATCACTTTGACCCACGTATGAAGAAATGATATTTTGGTTTAAGAAGGAATACAGGAGTCCAGGTATGATAATTTGGATGGGGTGGTGGCAGTCGATGAAGATAGTCTGGACTAGGATGTTGGCACTAGAGTAGGAGACAAATGAGCAGATATGAGATACTATTTTGGAGGTAGAAGCAAGAGGACTTGGTGACTGATTGGATATGGGGTAAGGGAGAAAATGAAATCAAGGATAACTACCAAGTATCTGGAATTCATTAGACAGAGGTGCCATTTATTGAGATGGGGTCACTAAAGAAGATTAGTAGTAAAAGGTGGGTGAGCAAATTCATTTCTGTACATGTTAATTTTGAGATATCTGCTAGACAGACATCCAAATAGAGATTTTGAATAGGCAGTTGATTATGAGTCTGGGGCTCCAAGGATGCACACTTAGCTGTCTACCTGATATTGATACTTCAGACTCTGAAGACTTGTAGTCTTGAAGCATACTTGCAGACTCTGACACTACATGGAGAATTTCTTTAGGGTAGCAATAATGATTAATTCATCTATTGTTTCCTGTGGTATCAAACACATAAGAAATGCTCGATATATCTGTTTATTTGAATTAAATTATGTAGTCAATTTCAGTCACTGTTTCATCACAACTCTAAACACATAATCAATGCTATACAAAAAACAATATTCAGTAACCCATATGTTTTGTCTTTACATGACAAGTGGTAGTTTAACATGTTTTTTGAATGAATTGGCATAACTCAATAGATATTCTATCACTGGGTTTTTGGAATTAGAAGTGCTTGGAACACAAATTCTCATAAAAATACACACATGTTAGAACTTCTGGCTATGGCTAGGTGAGGAGGTTAGGAAATCTTTCCCAAAAGCACTATAAACCTGGACAAAATTTAAAAAGCAACCATTTCAGCACTCTGGAAATTGACCAAAAGTATATATCCATCTGAGGAGTGTTTATTCCTGAAACATCACTGACCTTGGAGTACAAAGAGTGGGAATCTGTAACATTAGGACCTGGAGCTGCTCCCATACCCTCCCCCCTCCAGTTCATTCAGCACAGAGGTTCTGTCAGGACTTATACACTAAAAACCACAAAACATTGCTGAGAGAAATTAAAGAATATCTAAATAAATAGATATGTCATGCTCTTAGATAAGAAGACTCAATGTTATCAAGATAGTAATTCATCCTCAATTGATGGATAGACTAAATGCAACCCCTATCAAAGTCCCAGCTGGCTTCTTTGCAGAAACTGATATTGATGAGCTGATCTTAAATTTCATATGGAAATACAAGGGACCAGAATAGCCAAAACAAACTTGAAAATGTGGAACAAAATTGGAGGACTCACACTTCCCAATTTCAAAACTTAAGATAAAGCCACAGTTAATCAGACAGTGTAGTATTGGCCCAAAGATAGGCATACAGATAAGTGGAACAGAATTCAAAGTTCAGAAATAAATTCTAACATTTATGGTCAGTAGATTTCCAACAAAGGTACCAAGACAATTCAATGGGGGAAAGGATAGTTTTTTTCAACAAAGGAGTTGGGACAACTGGATACCCACATTTAAAAAAAAAATAGAGAGGGAATTCCTTGGCGATCCAGTGGTTAGGACTCGGTGCTTTCACTGCTGAGGGCACAGGTTCAATCCCTGGTTGGAGAACCAAGATCCTGCAAGCTGCATGGTGCGGCCAAAAAAAAAAAAAAAATTAGAGAAAGAAATTAGACCCTTAATTCGTACTATATACAAAAAATTAACTCAAAATGGATCACAGACTCAAATTTAAGAGCTAAAATATATAACTTCCAGTAGAAAATATAGGAGAAAATATTTGTGACCTTGAGTAGGGCAGAGAGTTCTTAGATACAATATTGAAAGCATTATACATAGAAGAAAAAAATGATCAATTTGAATGTATCAACTTTCACTCCTCAAAAGTCACCAATAAGAAAATAAAAGTACAAGCCACAGACTAAAAGAAAGCATTTGCAAATGATAGATCTAATAAAAAGCTTGTAGATCCACAGCCATGGCCAGTCCAGGGGCTGCTTTCTGCTGTCTGGGTGTCTTGTCTGGAGTGGGGGCCTTAGGCCTGGCCTCATATGGGGCACACTTAGCCTAGTTCCTGGATGCCTACAGGAAGGAGCTCTTTCACAAGACCAACAAACCCCACTTTTTACACAGCCTGGCCCTGCTAGGGGTGCTCCTGTGCAGAAAGTCCCTCTGGGCAGGGTTACTGCTAGCTTCTGGAACTACCTTTTTCTGCACCAGCTTTAACTACCAGGCTCTGAGTGGACACCCCAGCGCCCATACTTTGGCCCCTGTGGGAAGGAGCCTGCTACTCTTGGGCTGGCTTGCCTTGGCTCTTTGAGTTTCCTTGTGTTTAATTTCTGGGGACATTTTTTTAGAATTGGAGCAGGGATGGGATTAAAAGAGAAAGGCAAATTAAAAATATAATAATAAAATAAGAAGCTTGTATACAGAATATTTGAATAACTCTTAGAACTCAGTAATTATTAGGAAGAAAAAACCTAATTAAAAATAGGCAAATGATTTGATTAGACATTTCATCAAACAAGTTATGAATAGCTGAAAAGGATATGAAAAGATATGCAACATCATTAGGGAAATGTAAATCAAAATCCCAATTAGAAACTACTACATATCCACTAGAATGGCTATAATAAAAAATACAAATGGTACTAAGTGTTGGGGATGCAGAGAAAGCAGACCACCTGTGCATTGTTAGTGGGAACATAATATGGTACAGACACTTTGGAAAATATTTTGCAGTTTCTTAACAAGTTAAACATAAATTTATCATATAATAGCCATTTTACTTTTAGGAATCTAACCATAAGAGATAAAGATATATGTTCAAAAATATATGTCCACACAGAGGCATGTTGTAACTATTCATAGTAGTAGTATCCATAATAAGAAAAAACTGGAAAAAATCCAAATGCCAATCACCTAGTAAATGGATGAACAAAATGTGATATATTTACACAATGGAATACTATTAATCACTTAAAAGGAACAAGCTATTGATATATGCTACAACATGAATACACCTTAAAAACATGCTCAGTGAAAGAAGCTACACACAATGGACCACATATTATATGATTCCATTTATATGAAATGTATAGAAAAGGCAAACTTACAGAGAAAGAAAACAGAAGAGTATTTGCTTAAGCCTGGGCATGGAAGAAGAGATTAACTGCTAATGAGTATCACAGAACTTTTGGATGATGGAAAATTTTTTAAATTGAATTGTGGTGATTGTTGCACGATTCTATTAATTTACTAAAATCATTGAATTATACACTAATAAGAGTGAATTTTATAGTATGTATACTACATTTCAATAAATCTGTTTTAAAAAACACAGAGATATTTTAAATGGAATAATTTGGTGGACTTCCTTTATGGCACCTGCATGGCTTTCCTCAGGCTTACCATATTTTCATAATTTCTTCATTTACACTAACACTCCTTACATAACAATGAGTCACAAGCCTATATTTCCAGCCCTAACTGCGAAGCTTTTTCCCAGTTCTAACCTCATATATCCAGTTACGTTTCAGACTACTCCCTGCTAACTTCTCCACCTCAATAAACTTTCCTTCTCATTTTTCCCATAACTATTAGTTATTCCTGCTTTTTACATCTTCTTATACCCTTAGTACTGATATAAAACATTTTCACATGATATGTTTTACTTATTAATATAACTGCTCCTGGGATACTGCATGCTTTTATTTTTTTCTCTCCTAAATTAGACAGTGAGCTACATCAAAGGCAACTTTCATAGCTTTTTTTTTCCTGTACCTTCAAAACAATCAACACAGTGCTGAGTATGCAGAAGGTGATCATTAAATGAATGTTGATTTAAATTAATAATTTGCAATTCTTGCATTTGTTTATCATAAGTTTATGAGTGCCTACTATGCGTAAAACACTGGATTCAGTGTCATCAAGGAAGCAAAGAAATATATGATACATGATCTCTCTTCTGAAGGAGTTTATAATCAAGCTGGGCACATAAAGAGTTAGCAAATACAAGACTACCATTCAAAAAAGATGCCAAGAAGCAATCTATGATTAAGAAAAAATGAGGAAACAAACCCTGTGATTCCAGGATCAGAAAAAGAGCTAAACTGAGCCTTAGAAGAGATAAGTTGGATATTAAAAAGTGAGAGAGGTTGAGAAGACTTCAGGCAGGGAAAATGGACTGAGAAGGGCAGGGATGAGAATTCAGGGTTTATGTAGAGGATTTGGGAGAAAATTAAGTTAGAAAAGTGGATTGAGGTCAGAAATTGAATGGCCATGAAGGCCTGATTAAGTTGTCCAGACTTTAATCTGTTAAAATAGTCATTAATTGAGCATTTACAATGTGATTTGTGGTTTATATGCATAGTGGGCATTTGTTGTATGTTGGATATTGGGTATCCATTCCCTCAGTCTCATAGCACTGATTTTCTTTTGAGAAGAATCCAGTGGGACTGTAACTAGAGGCCTTACCCTATTGTAGTTAAGGGGCAAGCAATTAAATTTAAAATGACTGAAGTTTCAGTTTATCTCATCTTCAACATCATGATTAGACTATTCTGGTTATGAGGCCCTTGTGTTTTCTGCTTCCTAGCTATTCAGAGCTACTTCAGTTCCTGCCTGTTTCCAGACCTGACTCACCAGCTTTCCACAGATTCTGTGATACCTTGTTATTTTCCAATGAATTAAACTTTGAATAAAATAGCCAGAGTTGATTTATGGTGCTTGCAACTGAAAAGTCCTAATTGATATAGTTATATATTATTTTCCACATTCCACTGATAAAGAGACTGTGGGTTAGTGAGATTAAGTAACTTCCCAATGCCAGACAGCTAGCAAGTGGCAAATGTGGGTATGTTTGATTCTGGAATCTAATTTCTACAAAATTACTTACCAGAGGCTGCATGGCATGACCAAGACTCAAACTCTAGTTTGTCTGACTTCGAAACTGGTATTCTTTTCCCTACACCACTCTGCCTTTCAATGAGAATTCACTGTAGATTTTCAAGAAGGGTATGATATGATGAAAATGGCATTTTAGAAAGGTTAATTTCACAATAGAATATAGGCTGGAAGGGAAGCAAGAGAGCTTGAGGTAGGGAGATAGGTGACGAGGATGAGGTAAATAATCCAGGTGGAAAATGACAGTGGTCTGAAATAGTGAAATGACAGTTAGAATGCAAGAGAGTATAGACGGGAACAGTAACTAGAATACTTTATCAGTTGTCATAGCTATCTCTTTGAACTGTGCATCCCATTAATTTTTACTATTTTATAATAATTTCGGTTCAGTGATTTCAAATTTCAGTCCAGTAAGTATATGTCTTTTACTGAGTTAAACAGAATCTCTTAGTAAGCGTATTATAAATGTACATCATTTGCAGCTAAATTATATGTACATCATTTGCAGAAAAATGCAATTTGCCTAGTGATTTTATGATCAAGCAATATTTTATGGCTTTAAATTTCTTCAAATCATCACAAAACCACAGGAAAGAAAGAAAGGATATCACAAAATCCAAATAGTTATTTTTAAGAATTGACCTAAGTTTTCCCCACAAAGATAAAAATAAATTTCTCAGAAGAATGGTTAATCTACTCATACCTTCATTTTCCAGACAACCTGAGCCTCTAGAAGCAAGAGTCATTTTCTCAATTAAAAATGGCTGTACAAGTCAATAGGAAAAATGATATGAGTTTTTAAATAAGAGGAAAGGAAACAATTTGAATGAAAGAAATGTATACAGATCAGGCTATATAAGTGCTGCTCAAGCAAAAGATACTTCATACTTTGCAAAAGCAATAATTGGGACAATACTCAAGCTCTCCATATACACTTTGCTTGAATAAACAACAACCCAAACTTAGCGCAAACAACGTTATTCATTGTTGCCTTAACTTTTTCCTTTTTAGTTACAAAAATAATATATGCTTATTATTTTAAAATTCAAAAAGTACTTCAGAATAGAAAAAGAAAAGTTTAAAGCTTTTTCTTCTACCTAATTACATCAGTTTGGTGTGTATATTTTCAGACATTTTTCTATGAGTATGAAAACATAAACACATGCACACTCCATATGTGTACCTTTTTATATGTATTTTTTACATAGATGAGATCATACTGCAGATATTGCTTTGCAACTTGGCTTTTTCATTTGACACTCTACTGTGGGCATCTTTTGCAGATATTGAGAACCAGCTCTTTTGTTCTGTTACCAAGGCAGATGTGTTCTCAAGCCCTAGTTTCTGGCATTTTCCCAATCATTTAAATGCTTCAACAACTGCTTTCTGTGTTAAAAAAAAAAAAAAAAAAAAAAAACTTGACTTCCCAAGGAAAAGTACCTTTTAAATAATAAAGAAATTGGGGAATTTGTTTCTTCATATGCTACAAGAAAGGAAAATTCAATGTGACATGTAGATGCTTAATTCAAACAGCAAGGCTCTGGTAACAAACAAAATCTGGTTCTCAGAGTAGCCTTTTCAAAAAATTATTTTATTGTGATAAGAACTCTTAACATGAGATCTATCCTCTTAACAAATTTTAAGTGTACATTATTGTTGACTATATGTACGATATTATACAGCAGATCTCTAGAGCTTATTCATCTTACTTAGCTGAAACTTAATTTGTGGCTATTTTTATGATATCCAGAGTATAATTTATTAAAAGGAGATGCCCTGATATTTTGATATATATTTTCCTTTAAATGCCGATTCTTTGTAAAGAAATTTTCAGATAATTATTTTCTAGAAATCTTGTCTTATGAAAGAAAATACTAATGAAACAGAGGGTTAAGTCAAGAGACATTTTAATTTAATATTATAGATCCTCATTAAATTCCAGAATTTTTCTTCTAAAGACTCTGCATAGTCTCCTAGCTAGTAATAAAGTATGTGAGGTGCTCTTGTTTAGAAGTTGGTTGCTAAAAACCAATTCTTTATATACTGAAAATGTACTAAACTAATGTGATTTGCTGCATGGCAGGCATGCACCAGTAAATCTGGCATATTTAGGAGATGGGACAATTGTTATATAAAAGTAGGATGTAATTAAAGGCTAAAAATGTTTTTTACTTCAGCAGCAAGTAGAAACACTCCTGCTCTCAGGAATCCAGTTCATTAGTTTAAGAAGTTGTTTTTTTAGTACTAAGTTTGTTCTTGTGCAGAGCAATACACTGTGTGAGGAGGGAGAGTTACATACAAGAAAATATCTCAGTCCCCGTCCTAGGGAAATTTAAAATATACTTGGGGAAAGAACGTGTGTTTGTAAAAGAAATGTGGCTATGTGGTTCTGTTATAATGTTTATCAAAAAGTATACAAAACTTTAATGTAACTTCAGTAAATAAGCCCTGAAATAAATGAAGAGTTGAAGAACTACATCCCACTGGGCAAGCATTCCTGGAAAAGATAAGTTTAGTAAGGAAGTTAGAATTCACTGATAGAGCACTCACCATGTTCAAAGGATTTTTACATGTATTATGTTATTTAAAGCTCACCATGGTTCTATGAGGAAGGTACTATTAGTATCCTCATTTCACAGATAAGGATACTGGGGCAAAGGAAGTTGAAAGATTTGCCCAAGGTCACCAGATACAGCTTATGCTTATATGCACAGATCTGATTCCAGACAGTGGAGTATCACCAAAACTTTGGGATTAGAACATGGATAGGATTAGTATTTTCAGGGAGACTTTTCAAAACACTATGTATAGCATATATTAGAAGCTAAGGAGCAGCATGGAGAGCACTGTAAGCAGATTGGTCATGTAGTCTAATAATTCATGTAATTCTGTCTCTGCCATTTTTAACCTTTCTTCCAAAGAAGGTTAGATACATTCTCATGATGCAAGATAATGAAATTGTGTTAATTAGAGCATTTGGTTACCTCTAAACAAACAATGCTTAATTAGTCTTTTAGACAGACAAACATTGGTTATAAAACAAGACAGACAAAACTGGTCAATATCATAATTTTGAAATTTTGGTTACAACTGTTTTAAAAGAGTCACTAAAACACAGCTACGAATCTGGAGAGTTTATGGTTGCATTTCTTGTTTCTTTCTCTGTAGTAAATAGATTTTTTGATAACTAAAACAATGAGTTCATTAGCCATCCTGTTCATTTACTCGCTTGTAGTCAGTCATGATGTCATTTCCTCACCTCTTTTCTTTCATTGATGAGTTACAGAAGAGTGAAGAGTTAGCTATCTTCACCTTGAAAGTATTAATACTAAGTAGATTTGCTGAAGCATTAGTCTTTACTACATGATAAGCATGTAATTTAACTGAAAAGCCTGCCACAGTGGACAATAAACCAAGGATATTAGTTTTCACTTTAACAACAAAATGTGACTTTGGGTCACAAGGCAAATTTAACTTATCTTCTAAGTTGAAAGGTATGGTTCGCATATAAAACACAGCAACTCAAGCTGATTAAACTTATTAGCCTTGGCCCTGGATCATACATAACTGGGATAGGCATCCCTATGCAGCCCTGTGAATGGTATAATAACAGACAGCACTTATAGAACCTTTATGGATATGAATAAATAATTTACACAGATTAGCCCCTTAATGCTTATGTAACAACCCAATAGGGCTATTCCTATCATCATCCTCTTTTTAAAAGAAAACTGAGAGTTGGAGATGTGTGACGTCTAGAGTTATACAGACAGTAAGCGGAAGGATTTAAATACAGGCAGTCTGACCCCAGAGCCTGTGCTGTTGCCTGAAACCCAGGAAAATGGAGCGGATCATCATAATGCATCATCCTGGGTGTCAGTTTTACTCAGGGACCAGGAATCTTATATAAAAACTATGTCAATAAATTAGGGAACATAAGTCAAATATTGAAAAGAAACGTATAGATAAAATGTATAGATTTCAAGGGAGTTTCCTGCTTTCAATGGGTAGCTTCAGGTCATATCTTCAGGCTCCTTGAAGTACAGGTTCCTTTGCTGCTGGGGATAATAAATGGAAAAATTCCTAAGATATTTTTCATTTAACTGTGGATTGAATACATTGGCATTTACTTTAAGCTCTGACCTCCCAGTGTTTGGCTGTTAACCAAATAAAGTCATTAGGCATGTTAAATTTAATGAAAACCATCTTTTTCATTAAACTAGCTTGTTCTAGTATACCTTGTCAGTTCAAGCTAAGTCTCTTGTAAGTCAGAGGAACTTGAGTACTGATGCCCCTATAGGTGCTAATACCATGAGGACATAACTATTACCAGAGGAATGGAAAGTGGCCAGGGCTGTCACTTAACTCCAGTTCTAGTGCCTCTGTCCAAGAGTTCATTCACTTCTGTTCATTAAAGATGGTACAGTAGAGTGGTTAAGAACTCAACTTCTGGAATCAAACCATCTGGTTTCACATCCGGGCTTTTTTTATTATAAACTGTATGACCTTGAACAAGTTATCCACTTAGTCTCAGTATCCTCATTGAGGATATGATACTAAGGATGAGATGAAGATGTCATACAAGGATAGTATAAGGATGATAATGAACCCCTCAATGGGTTCATTAAAATACTAAAAATAAAGCACTTACTCCAGTGTCTGATACATGAAAGTGATAAAGTTAGTTATTATTATTCAGTGACAACTATGTATACTTACTATACAATGCTTATGCTTCGGGTAATCATCCATTATTAGAGGACCTGAACAATCTTTATTTACTCCTTAATTTGCCCCTAAACCAAAAACATTAACATTTGTGAAAATGACTTTTTGCATACATAATAATATATGTAAAAGTGTGTCAGCTGCAGAATTGTTTGTAGTGACGAATACATGGAAAGCCCTAGAATGTCCATCTAATAAGGAAGGCCTCAGTTTTCCCAGTCTGTATAAGGAGATTGGACTAGATCATTTCAAAATCCCTTCCACTTCCAACAAGGACAATATTTTCACCAGTTGTTAGTTAGGCTTGACACCAATACTCTAAGCAATAGAAATGAGACAGGAAAGTCTAAGGTATTAGGTGGGTATTTAAAATTAAGTCACAGTGCACAGTACTCTACAATTAACCAACATGTAAAAAGTTAAAAAATATGTTATTAATATCAAGAACAGAAATCATTATTTAACACATTGGGAGTTATTTTATTATATTTTAAGATGTATGTAATTAATTGTATGCAAATTTTACACTCTTAACCTTTATAGTGGAATAAAAAATAAAAGGTATCAAAAATAAACATGAGATATGAGTTTGAGGTTTAGATAATGAAGATGAATAATTTAGGACTATCAGGAAGTTTGAAAGCTCTCAAGAAAGAAAGGGGGCTGTGTGTGCTGTAAAACACTAAAATAACACTTGGTTTGAATTTTATTTAAAATTGTGTTGATTTTTTTTCTTTGAAATAACAGGAGACATTCTGTAGGCAGACAATGCCAAGCAGGATGAGTGGCTATTTGACTTTAGAACTATCGGGACCTAATATTATTATTAATATCAAGGAGTTGCCAACATCCATGAAAGTTCCACCCTCATGCATATTTGAGTTGGAAAATCTCTATTTATAGAGTCCCATGCTGTTTCCAAAATAGAATTCACAGTATAGTCACAAAGAAATGCTATGAGTGGCTTGAGACTAAGAAAGGTCCCTTTACACATAATCTTGATCAATAATATTATGAAAAATAGTAAACAATGTTGAATTTGAGATCTATGTGCCATTTTTAGCCCCATTTTATTTTATTTATTTATTTTAAATTAATTTTAACTAATTAATTTTTATTTTTGGCTGCATTGGGTCTTCACTGCTGTGTGCGGGCTTCCCCTAGTTGTGCCGAGCAGGGCCTACTTTTCGTGTGGTGCACAGGCTCTTCATTGCGGTGGCTTCTCCTTGTTGTGGAGCACAGGCTCTAGGTGCTTGGGCTTCAGTAGTTGCAGCAAGTGGGCCATAGAGCGCATGGCTTCAGTTGTTGTGGCCCGTGGATTCAGTTGTTGCAGAGCACGGGCTCTAGGGCACACGGGCCTCAGTAGTTGTGGCGCATGGGCTCAGCAGTTGTGGCTCACAGGCTCTAGAGCGCAGGCTCAGTAGTTGTGGCGCAAGGGCTTAGATGCTCCACGGCATGTGTGATCTCCTCGGACCAGGGATCAAACCCGTGTCCCCTGAATTGGCAGGTGGATTCTTAACCACTGTGCTACCAGGAAAGTCCATAGCCCCATTTTAGAGAGGAAGAATAGAGGTAATAAAAGTGAGTTAGCTTGCCCAATATCTAATACAACTAGTAAGAGGAAAAATCAGGATTCAAGCCCAGCAATTCTGACTCCAGAACCTGTACTAAAATCACTTAGGTCATAAAGTCTCACTAAGGAAATCAAACACTGAAACTTGATTATTATTGAGATTCTACTCTTTTAAACTCTAAGAAAGGGTTTTTAAAGTTATGTGTATGTTGTTTGATACAAAAATGACCATCACCTCTGAAGAGCTGTGGAATAGGTATTTGTTCCCACCAGGAGGAATATCTGCAATTCTGTAAGACTTACTTTTTCTCAGAGGATGCACTTAATCAAATTAATTAAATATATTTGGGCATTCTGGATGAAAAATTGCAGAAAATATCATTTGTGCTTGTTCTACATTGTCCAAATATAATACAAAATTTAGAAATAGTTATGGTAGTCATACATACATGCATGGACATTGCTCACCATTCAAATCCTTTGAATTTTTCCTCCCTTTTTAGTCGAATGAAATAAAATGCTTCCAAACTTGCAATTAAAAAGGTTTGTTTTATTTAAGTTTTTATGTGAGAATTCTTCAAATGAGTACAATGGGCACAAGATTCTTGAGTGTCCTTGTAAAAGTGTTTCTCTGTGATGTGGATTTACATTTTTGAACAATGTATGCTATTTTTAAGTTGAAAACTAGCATTAGAATAAATATCCAAATTAGTAACTGATTTTCCTTTTCTGCTATTGCATTAATTGTAACTGTTCTCTTAAATTACATGCAGTTAAGTTTATAATGCCAGAAATGTAATTCACAAATATTTCTTTTTAAAAATCTAATGTTATGGGGGAATATTCCATTTGTGTCAAAAAAGGTTATGCATGTTCATTGGTACAAAGTTTGATATGTTTATTAAATCAAGTTTCTTAAAAAAATAAATAAAATGTTATAGCTATATACTATATTCTATTCATTTGTGTGTACCCTTATTTTAGGAATGAGTATGGAATGATATAATTTTGATTTGAAAAACAGTAGTGTGAAATACTAACCAATTTTTATTACTATTCCTTTTTAAACGACAATTTATTAACAGCTTGAAAAAGCTGTCTATTTAATTTTACCAAAGAGGTCTCTCTTAACCAAGGCGAGAAAAACAGAGGCATTATTTGTACTCTTTTTTTTTTTTTTTTCTATCTTTGCAGTACGCAGGCCTCTCACTGTTGTGGCCTCTCCCGTTGCGGAGCACAGGCTCCGGACGCACAGGCTCAGTGGCCATGGCTCACGGGCCCAGCCGCTCCGCGGCCTGTGGGATCTTCCCGGCCCGGGGCACGAAGCTGTATCCCCTGCATCGGCAGGCGGACTCTCAACCACTGCGCCACCAGGGAAGCCCTATTTGTACTCTTGAATAATGCTAGCTACCATTCCTGTGGCTGGATTATAGACAGCTACACACTGGCAACTCCAGAAACTAGAAGAGCATTTGATGTTTCTTGTGTTGATTGGTTTTCTAGGTTATTACTGTTGTTATTTGCCTCTTTCTCTCAGATATTTGAGAGCAGAAATGAAAGGCCAAGGATGAAGATCCACCTTCTATAACTGTCTCCACTGCAATGAAATTCCGTTATCCTACAATTTGGTTCTATTTTCCTCTCAAATAGATCTAACAAATATTCACCAAATAGGTGATTAAAATCAGTGCAAAAGGGAACAGAATAGAGAGTACAACATACACCCACACATATATGGACAACAAATTTTTGATGAAGGTGCAAAAGTAGTTCAGTAGAGAAAGGAGTTTTTGTAACAAATGATGCTGGAACAGTTGGTTATCCATTTGCAAAAAAGAAAAAAAAAGAATTTCAATCCACATTTTCTACCACATACAAAAATAGATCAGATTGAAATATAAAACCTAAATGTATAAAACTTTAAAAAAAGATAGAAGAATATCCTTGTGACCTTGGGCCAGGCAAAGATGATACCAAAAGCATGGGGACCTAGGGGCAGGACAGGAATACAGACGCAGACATAGAGAATGGACTTGAGGACACGGGGAGGGGGAAGGGCAAGCTGGGATGAAGTGAGAGAGTAGCAATGACATATATACACTACCAAATGTAAAATAGATAGCTAGTGGGAAGAAACCACATAGCACAGGGAGATCAGCTCGGTGCTTTGTGACCACCTAGAGGGGTGGGTTAGGGAGGGTGTGAGGGAGGGAGATTCAAGAGTGGATATGGGGATACAAAAATACATATAGCTGATTCACTTTGCTATACAGCAGAAAGTAACACAACATTATAAAGCAATTATACTCTGATAAAGATGTTAAAAAAAGCATGGCTCATAAAATGAAAAAAAATGATGATATATTGGACTCTATCAAAATTACAAATTTTTGCTCTTTGAAAAACTGTGAAAGGCACTTTTTCAGTTTTTCCTTTTTTTTTAAGAGGATGAAAAAAATCATGGATTGGGAGAAAATATTTGCAGAGCTTATACCTGATAAAGGACTTGTATCCAGATTAGAAAATGAATTCTCAAAACTCAATAGTAAGACAACAACTTAATAGAAAAATGGGTAAAATATGAATAGATACTTCAAAAAACAAGATAAGTAAATGGTATATCAGTACACAAAAAGATGTTCAACATCATTAGTCATTAGGGAAATGAAAAGTAAAACCACAATGAGATACTCTTACATACCTATTAGAATGGTTAAATTTAAAAAGACTGACCATACCAAGTGTTGGTACTCATAGTGGGAATGCAAAATTGTACAATCACTTTGGAAAAGATCTAATTTCTTAAAAGTTAAACATACACATACCATGTGATCCAGTCATTCCACATCTAGGTATTTTTCTAAAGGAAATGAAACTATATGTCCATACAAAGAGTTATACGCAAATTAACATAGCAGCTTTATACATAATAGCCCAAAACACAAAACACAAATGCCCATCAACAAATTGTGATATATCCAAGCAATGGGTAACTACTCAGTAACAAAATAGGAAAATGACTCCTTATGCACATAACAATACGGAAAAATATAAAAATAATTGTGCTAAGTGAAAGAAGATAAGCAAAAAGGGGATATATTGCATGATTCCATTTATATAACATTCTAGAAAATGCAAGCCAATCTATAGAAACAGAGAGATGATCAGTGGTTGCCTAGGGACGGCGTAGGGCATGATGAAACTTTTGGGGGTGATAAAAATGTTCATTATATTGCCTGTGGTGATGACTTCACAGGTGTATAGATTTATCAAAACTTAGCAAATTGTACACTTTATGTATGATTACATCTATTGCACAGGTGACCCTCGAACAACTCGGGGGTTAGGGGCACCTATCCTCTTTACAGTCGAAAATCTTGTATAACTTTATAGCCTGCCACAGTATCCACAGTTTTGCATTCAGGGATTCAAGTAACTGCAGCTTGTGTAGTACTGTAGTATTTACTGGAAAAAATTTGTGTATAAGTGGGTCCATGCAGTTCAAACCTGTGTTGTTCAAGGGTCAACTGTACTTCAATAAAATTATTTTAAGAAAGAATTAACTTGTTTATTCAGATAAAATCTGTCTAGATGAACCAAAAAAAAAAAAGAACACCAAACAATAAGTCCAAAAATAAATGAATTTGCAATGCTTGGCTTCTTAAACATCTACAGCAAAAGATAATGCTACAGCAGTTTTCATTGTGTATTATGTATGTGTGTTTGTGTGGCAGGGGTGGTGGGTGGGATTGTGCACATGTTCATAACAGGGAAGGTGTAAACAGATGTCCAAGAGCCATGTTCAGCTTGGAATATACCAATAGATTCTGTGCTAAGCATCATCTCATGTAGAACTATGAACATTTAACCTTCCAAAAAGAATATTACAAAATAATGGAACAGAGATCATATTACTACACAAGTAATTTATAGATAGCCTTATGAAGAAAAATAGCGTATTATATGCTAGCACAAATCCTTACAAAAATAGAAAAAATATGGCATTATACATAAATTATATTCATTATATGAATATAAAATTTATTTTCTTTTAGGGACCTGACATTATAAAATTAAGTTAACTAATAGACCAAAAAAGCTACAAAAATAAAAGTGTGTTATGAGATACCTAAAGTATTGCATACACACCAAAAGTAGACCGTTGTTAGAAAAAGGCACCTAAAATCTATGGCTTGGGACAACAGACTTCCAATCAAAAATCAGAATAGCTCATTAATATATTATCTTTGTATGAAGTTTATTTACAAGATTTTTTTCTCTTTTTATTCTCCCTGTTCCATTCCAAACTTTTCTGTATTGGTGTGAATGATTAAGTATTAATTCTTGAAAAGCATCTAAACAAGCCTCTAAGTAGATAATTTGAGGATGAAAGTTGTAGTTGAGTCACATTTGTCCAATATCATAAATCAGAAGAGGGGTATTTTCTAAAGGAGTCACAGTTGTCTTAAATCAAGGTCAAAATAATTTTACCCTTAGGATTTCACCACTGATTAGTTTCTTTCTCAATTCAGTAGAAAAACAAGCAAAGGATATGAATAAGCAATTCCCAAGTGGACAATAAACATATGAAAAGACATTCAATCTTACCAGTAATCTAAGAAGTAGAAATGCATAATAATAAGAAATTAATTTGGAGATGTTTATTAAAATGTGAATAGTGATTATCTCAGCATATTTTGAGTTATTTTAAATTTCTTATTTGGATTTCAATGTACTGACTTTTTTCAACCTATATTATTTTCAGGAAAGATAAAGTTATTAAAAAACTGCCTCAGTTATTTTCAGATAAATTATGGACAATGCATCAGAAATCAGAACTCAGAAACAGAACCAAACAATTTAGTTAATACAGTAAAGGTGGTATTTCAAATAAGTGTGAGACAGAAAGATTATCAAATAAGTGGTACTAAGAAAATTAACTAGCTAATAAAAATACATTAAAAAAGTCTGAATTGGGCCTCCCTGGTGGCGCAGTGGTTAAGAGTCCGCCTGCCGATGCAGGGGATACGGGTTCGTGCCCCGGTCTGGGAGGATCCCATGTGCCGCGGAGCGTCTGGGCCCGTGAGCCATGGCCGCTGGGCCTGCGCATCCGGAGCCTGTGCTCCGCAACGGGAGAGGCCACAACAGTGAGAGGCCCGCATACCGCAAAAAGAAAAAAAAAAAAAAAAGTCTGAATCCCTAACTCATTGCTAACTCCAAAATACTAATTCTTGTTGGTACAAAGTTTAACATGTATATGAAACCATTAAGGTACTATAAAATATAAGTGCATTCATTACCAAAATACGTCCATCATTTTAAAGGAAAATAATAATCTGTATAACAATATTTACAGCATAACTTCATTGATTTAAGTCATTATTTCCATAGTATATGTTTTAATTAAAATTATAAAATGAAAGGATATGCACCCAGTAAGTTATATTCAGCATTATATCATCATCCTCTACCACAGGTGCCTGGTACATGGCAGCCACAAAAATATATTAGTTGAATGACTAAATAAATGACTCATGCATTGTTGGTGGGACTGTAAATTGTGATAATTTTTCTGGAGAGAAGTTTGGCAATATGTATCAAAGAGTAAAATAAGCATGCAACTTATTCCAGCACTCCCATTTCTAGGGATTCATCATATGACTAATTTTTACAAGTGCATATAGTAGGTATACAGGGGTAACATTTTTATAACAGGAGAAAATATGAATGTTAGTGGACAGATGGTTTGGGAAGTAGCTGCCCTACAATAAGGAATCTGGTTAAATAAATTAAGGCAAATATTTCCATGGAATATGCATCTATTTTAAAATAAGATGTTGATCATTTACTATGAAAGTATAGTCACAATTAATTGATAAATGAGCAGATTACAAGACATAATATGATGTCACATAGATAAAACAGTATATATAAACAGGCAGGTGTGAATATGTACAAAGAAAATTCTGGAAAGAAATGCATCAAAATGCTAACAATGATTATCAAATGATTAAGATTGTGCTTTTATTATCATTGGAATTTTCTATATTGTATTTTTCCTTACAATGCTTACATACTTTGACAACCAGGAATAAACAATAAAAGTAAATTCATTTACAAAATAGAAAATAAAAGTGTTTCCTAACTTTTAAAAAATATGACTAAATGACTAAGCACAAATCCTATAATAAAAAGGTAACATAAGGGTTAATCTAACTTTAATATTTTCCTCACTTGAAATGAATAATTCATCATATTTTATATTTTAATTTGTTACTTGTATTCTATGAGCAGGTTTAGAAAGTGAATGTGATTAATTAGGTTATTTTCTACATTAGCATTCCAAATCACCTCCGTGGATTTTTCCGCTTCCATAGAACTATTAAGATATCTTCCAATTAAGTCTTTAAAAGACTATACCTTGTGAATTTTTATTCAAACACAGATAGGTAATTCTTGTCATTCATAAAAATGGGCTAAATATGTTCCTTACCTTTTAATGAAAAGTAAACACTGGTCTTTTTGGTTGTACCAAGGGAGTTGTTCTGTTGCAGAAAAGAATCCTGTAAATAAAAAGAACAGATACTGTTTTTAAACTTCATTTTGCAAAAGTTTATTCATATATTACTGGACTTGTAAATCATACTTTAGTATGGCTAGAATTTTGCAGTGTTAGAAGGAAACTGGTGGAAGATGACAATGTAAAGAACACCCTGAAAGAGGATGCAGTTTCATCCGCACAGATTCCCCCTCCCGTCCTGCTATTCGTGGAATTGAAAACTGCTGCACGAAAGTATAGAACAAACCGTCTGCTTTTAAATAATACTACTTAACATTTGAATGCCCTTTTATTTTATCTATAAGGTTGTTACAATCATTGAGAAGGACTACGTGGCAAATCAGCAGCAAGGATGGGGTCTATTACATGCCAGCTTAAAAAGAGAAATATAGTAAAAATGGTGTAACTGACTCACGGTAACATGGGTTCGCAAACCTTGTAGATGGATATAAACCAGGCTTGCCAAACATCACAGACAGCACTTATTAAAACTGCTACGTGGAATGCAATATGCCTGCTTTCTAGCCCCTCCCCCCTTCGCCAATAAACGACTCCCCCTTTTTCCCCCAGTGTAAAAATACATGCTCATAGAACAATTAGATAAAAGAAAAAGAACTTTAAAAATCATCAATAATCACACTACCCAATGATGCCACTTGGAGCATTTTCACCCAATTTTTTAAAAACAGATTTTTGTTACGAGGCCCCTGACAAACCAAGCGGGAATTAAGGATGAGCGGATGGGAGAAGAATATTCCTCTTCCCTTGTTAGGAATCATGACTAGTATTTTTACCTCATATCTAAGCTTTTTTTTTTTTGTAATTATAAAACTATAAAGATAGAATTTTGAGGGGGGAAAAAACGTCTTCCAGGGGTGTCTGCCTCAGCAACCAAGGAGCGTCTGGGAAGGAGGGAGGAGCCTGGAGGGGGGAGGTGCGTTTGGTCACTCATTGGGCTGAGGGATTGTCAATCAAGCTTGCCCAGCAAATGAGGTGCGAGCTGAGTGCACACTGGGAACTAAATGAACGAGAGGTCTGACTGTGAGGGGAGGGGGCTCGAGATGTAAGCAGTGAAGAGATCTTGGGGTCTTGCACTGCGCCATTCGGCTGCGGCACGCCTCAGTCCACCTCAGCTGCAGCTGGGAGAGGCCTTGCCTTCGCCGCTCTCTCCCAGGTCTCCGCTGCCGCTGTCACCTCCGTTGCGATCTCCTCGGCCCAGCCGCGCCCCGCCCCGCGCTCCTGCTGCCTTCACCGCTGCCAACTCCTCAGCCCGAGCCTCCGCCGCCGCCACCCAAGCATCCGTGAGTCATTTTCTGCCCATCTGTGGGCGCGCGGTAGTCACCACCCTAAGAGGTGTACAGGCTTGCAAAATGGCAGAAGCGGATCCTAACAGGGTCTTGGAACCTGCCGCCCAGGGGGTGGATGAAGAGATGGTGGCTAGCTCGCCTAGCGATTCTGGGGAAGAATCTGACAGCAGCAGCTCTAGCAGCAGCACTAGTTGCAGCAGCAGCAGCAGTAGTAGTGGCAGCAGCAGCAGCAGCAGTAGCTGCAGCCGCTTCTATAGAAAGAGGAGGGTACCTGGGCCTTCCAGAAGTGCGCGGCGGGCTCCGTCGGGTAGAAGTTTCGTGGATCAGCTGCCTCGGGCAGTTAGAAATCGTGTGCAGGCGCTCAGAAATATTCAAGATGAATGTGACAAGGTAGACGCCCTGTTCTTAAAGGCAATTCACGATCTCGAACGAAAATATGCCGAACTCAATAGGCCTCTGTACGATCGGCGATTTCGAATCATCAATGCAGAATATGAGCCTACGGAAGAAGAATGTGAATGGAATTCGGAGGATGAGGTGTTCAGCAGTGATGAGGAGGTGCAGGAAGAAGGCCCTAGTGAGATGCCTGCCTTAGAGGGTGAGGAAGAGGAGGATGACCCGAAAGCAAAACCTGAGGTCAAGGCTGAAGAAAATGCAGCTCCGAAAAAAAATCCCGAGGCAAAGGCTGAAGAAAAAGCAGAGTCTAAAGATGCTCTGGAGGCCAAGACTGAAGTAAAAGAATATCCGAAAGAATCCCCCCAGGCAAAGGCAGAAGATAAAGAGCAGCCTAAAGTAACAGAGGCTAAGGCAAGGGCTCCAGGAAAAGAGGCTCCTAAAAGAGTTCCTGAGGTCAGGCCTAAAGAAAGAGCTCTTAAAAGAGCTCGCAAGGGAAAACCTAAAAGAGAAGATCCTAAAGGCATTCCCGACTATTGGCTGACTGTCTTAAAGAATGTTGACAAGCTGGGGCCCATGATTCAGAAGTATGATGAGCCCATTCTGAAGTTCCTGTCCGATGTTAGCCTGAAGTTCTCAAAACCTGGCCGGCCTATAAGTTACACATTTGAATTTTGCTTTCTACCCAATCCATACTTCAAAAATGAGGTGCTGACCAAGACATATATAATAAAGTCAAAGCCAGATCACAATGATCCCTTCTTCTCTTGGGGCTGGGAAATCCAAGATTGCAAAGGCTGTAAGATAGATTGGAGAAGAGCAAAGGATGTTACAGTGACAACCACCCGGAGTCGCAAAACTGCTACTGGAGAAGTTGAAACCCAGCCAAGAGTGGTTCCTAATGCATCATTCTTCAATTTCTTTAGCCCTCCTGAGATTCCTGCAATTGGAAAGCTTGAACCACGAGAAGATGCTATCCTTGATGAGGACTTTGAAATTGGTCAAATTTTACATGATAATGTCATCCTGAAATCAATCTATTACTATACGGGAGAAGTCAACGGTACCTATGATGTTGGTAAAGATTATGGAAACAGGAAATATCGAAAATAAAAAAGAGTCTGCATGAAAGAATTTTCAAGAATCTCAAATTTCAAGCAGAAGTGAAGTAGGTTTATATAGTCTTGGAAAAAAAAAAAAAAAACAAACAACCTGCCCTGTAACCTCAGCACTAGTATTCCTCACAGTCTTGAATTTTCGTACTTTCTTGGTAGCCTAAAATATTGTCTTAAAGTGTCTAAGTATCAGTTTATTCTATCTAGCCTGTTGTAGTATAATATTCTTCAAAATATGTAAACTGTTGTCAATTATCTAAAGCATGTTAGTTTGGTGCTACAAAGTTTTGATTTTTGTGAAGTCCTTTTGTCATGTTCCTATTAGAATGTAGCTGTGAAAACTGTCAGAATTGTTAACTGAGACAAATATTTGCTTGAAAAAAAAAAGTTTCTGAAGCATCAATGCAAATATATTTTTTTTCTTTTTCCAACTCAGAAGACTAAGGGTTTAAATCTGCTTGTACTAGCCTTCATTACTTTGCTATAGAAATACAGTATTATACTAACTAAAACAGTGCATTGTGAAACTTGACCGCTTGAAAAAAATTAGCATACATTTAATAATGTTCATCAAGACCATATATAATATGACTGTGAGTTTGTTAATGTGCCATAGTGGTTTATAAATTTAAGCATAATGAAGTTATTGTTTACCACTGAGGTGTTAATATAACATAGTATTTTTAAAAAGTTTGCTCATCTTATCCTGTGTAACTGTAAACTAAAGGTACTAACCACATTTTCTTTGTAATATGTTCTACTTTGTCTTTCACTGGAAATGATCACTTTACATCATTGGTATTTTTTTTCATGTTCTTCTATTACAACCTAAAATAAATACATGTCAAAATGTATCGTGCTATAAAAATCTACCATTTTTGCCTCATTATAAAAAAATATGGTGCTTATTATAGAAAAAGTCGAGAATCCTTAGGAAAAGGGACATTTAAAAATATATAATTATCAATATAATGAACATTCTGATGCATTTCACAGATCTTAGCTCTTTTTTTGGTGGATACACATTCCAGTGATTGGAGAGAAATGGGACGGGGAGAAGGACTAAGATAGGGGAGAGAGGAAGAGGAGGGGATGAAGGAATGGGGAGGAGGGTTGAAGTACAGAAAGTGGGGAGGGAGAAAGGAGAGGGAGGGTACAAGAGTGAGGAGGGGGGTGGAAGGAGAAGAGGGTGGGAGGGAGGAGGAAGGGAAAGGAGGGGAGAGAAGGAAGGGAGAGGGGAGGAGGAAAGGGAGGAGGGTGGGGAGTGGAAAGGATGGGAGGAGGTAGGGATGGAGAAGAGGGGAGATAGGCAGGAGTGCCTCACCCAGAAAGGACATCCATATAAGTTGTTGTCTTCACTTCCGGGAGTAGGATGGGTAAATGACCCAGGCCCACCTTCTACCATGACTTGGGAAGAGGTCTCATTCCCATGTGTGGTTTATTTTTCCTTATAGGTGACATTATGCTTTCACCAATTCTGCACTATGTGGTTGGTTACAGAGTAATTTGATCCGGAGATTTTGGTTTGAATTTATTGTGAGAAGGAAGCCCCTTAAACTCAGTTTACCAAAGAGCTTTGTACTGGGCACAAAGTCACAAGCACAGCAAATAATATTTTATTTCACATCTGCCATTTCCCCAACTGCATATACTTTCCTCCAAGACCTTACAGGAAAGAGCTGTGGAAAGAGGAAGACAGGATTTTGGAATTTCTGGGTCTCTAGGCATAAAAGTACCTACTAGTCTTCCCAGATCCCACCATATATGTAGTTTAGTATTTTGCATTTATCCCTGCTTAGCAATAGTCCCCCCATGTATATAAATGTAAAAATATTCCAACCTATGAGATAGATATTTAATCAATCATGCATGTTTGGATATTTAGGTCACAATTTATACAAAATCAGGAAGTAAATTATTGCTTTTAGCAATAGCAGTGATATTCTGAGAGTCACTTTTTTGTAGTTCTGAGATTTTTGCAACCATCAAGGAGGGGTGTGGTAGCAGATTTACTTATAAGTCTGTGCCGAATCGAAGACTATAATAAATAGCATGTACCTGGCTCACTGCTGCAGAGGTTCTCAAATGGAATATATACTGTGCTTGCCAGACATCACAGACAGTAGAGCCCTTAAAACTTCTACATGGAATGCAACATCCTTATTTCATCTTAGAACACTTACCGAAGTAGTTAGCCCCTTCCTGCTCTGTATTTTCCAATGTTAAAGGAGCGCATGACATTATAGAATATTTGCAAAATAGAAGGAGAAGTTCAGATAATAACAATTATTCAGTGTAGATAATAAAAATTATTCAGAAGCATACTACAGGAAGATATGCCCTGTATGTATAATAGAATGGTGTATTTTCTCCCAGTCCATCACTTTGATTAGGTTTTATCACAAGCTCTTGTCTCAAATCAAGTTGGGTGGGTGTAAGAAGCTAATTCGAAAGACAACTTATTTATTTATTTTTTAAACATCTTTATTGGAGTATAATTCCTTTACAATGGTGTTAGTTTCTGCTGCATAACAATGTGAATCAGCTATATACATATATCCCCATATCTGCTCCCTCTTGCATCTCCCTCCCACCCTCCCTATCCCACCCCTCTAGGTGGTCACAAAGCACCGAGCTGATCTCCCCGTTCTATGCAGCTGCTTCCCCCTTGCTATCTATTTTACATTTGGTAGTGTGTATATGTCAATGCCACTATCTCACTTCGTCCCAGTTTACCCTTCCCCCTCCCTATATTGGTATCTTTGCCTTTTCAGGTTAAGTCTGGTGGGGGTGGGGGTGGGGAACGGGCAGGTGTCATGGATTTTTGAATCAGTAAAAGCTAGGATTCCGGAAATGCAAACGGTGGGTGGTGGGTGCTTCAACCACCTAGGCTAAGTCACAGGTGAAAAGAGCTGGGAAACCCGATGGGCTTGCACGTTCGTTGGGCTGAAGGTTTGTCCATCACACTCGCTTAGCCAATGAATGATGCCAGAAAGAAGAGCTGGGTGGGAACGAAGCTCCTGGGCTGGGTGCATGGGCCTGAGAAGAACTGTACGGGGTCTTCCTCGGTGCCTTCTTATCGGCGAGCTGTTTCCTTTGGCTGTGATTCAAGGCTGAGGTCAGCCGTTCCCTTCTCTGACCAGAGCCCGACCGAAGAGGTCGTCACCTCCTCCGCGCTGCAGTCGTCCCCGCCTTCTCCTTTGTGAGTTTTTGCCATCCTGAATTGGGCATTGAGCGTCCAGGGTCTTCATTCTAAAAGTTTGTTCTTTTCCTGTAAGGTGGCAAACTCAGATAAGAAGGGGTTTTCCTAAGCAGCAGCAGAGACTGCTGAAGAGCTAAGTGAAGAAAGGGACCACACGGATAGTCAAATGATACCAGTGCCCCATTCTGACGGGGTCTAACGATACAGGTGTCCTTGCCCTCAAAAGGCTTCAGGGGTCAAGTGATAAGATAGAAGCTGAATTTGAAAAGGAATTGCACGCTCTTAAAAAGGATAAGTCCTCACTTGATTAGATGTTCGTGCCCACCAGCGTAAGGATTAGGACAACCTGCAGTATAATAACTTCAACACACTTATGCATTACTTCAAATTTTATGTTTTGTGTTTTTTGTGAAGTATATCTTTTAAATTTAAAAATGAAAAATTTAAGTATTAAAACACATGGCATTTAGAAATATACTTCTCTTCAAGAGATCTGGAACACAACACATTCTCTAAAGCCTCTATGTAGTTTAGTCCTTATGATGTCCTTTTATCATATAGGTTTTAGAGAGTAACTGGTAAAATTATCAGAACTCTTCACTGAAGCTAATATTTACTTGGGAAAAAAGTACTTTAAAGAGCCAATTCACGTGTGTGTTTTGCCTCACCTCAGAGGTAGGAAGGGTTTAAACCAACCTGGACCCGGTGTACCTTATTGCTGTGCTGTAAATTATTTATTATGCTATGGTACATTATGAAATTTTATGATTTGCATAAAGTAGCATAGAGTTAAGAATTTTTAATAACACATTAATATCAAGTCTCCTAGATTACTTATCTTTTTGAATTTTGCCTGACAGAGGGATTTATAAAAACATAATGGAGCTGTTATTTCCTTCTGTGTTGCTAATAGACATTAGTGTTTATAAGTGGTTTTCTCATCTTTTACTCATAAGTTATGTAAACAAAGGGGATTAGGTATATTTTCTTTGCAGTATGCATCACTGAAAGTTATCACTTTATTATTATTTTATTACATCTTTTGATTATATTTGATTCCAAATTTTCATTATAGAAAATTTGAAAAATATACTGAAAAGTATAAAAATTATTTTAAACAATTCTACCTTCAAAGATAACCACATTTCCTATGAAAAGAAAATATTTATATCTATCTTTATTAACATAACTACTATTCTATTCCTTTCACTTTTCACTTAATATATTTTGGAACCCTTTCTATATCAGTGCATGTAAACTTCATTCTGTTTAACATAATATACCATAATGTATTTCATCAGTTTATTATGGGCATTTAGGTTAGGAGCATCTTTTTCTAACTGATTGGTAATTGTAACCACTGTCTATGAATTAAGGTAAAATGTTGCATATAGTGAAATATTTTACCTTTGGATTTTGTTCAGTTGTTTTTTTCTTTATTTCCTGCAGAAGTGTTTTAATGTTAATAAAGTCATATTTATCTTTTTTTCCCCCATTACAGATTTTGGGTATTTAGTTTAGAAAGGCCTTTCCACACCAAGATCTTTTTTTGTTTTTCTGTAATTGCTCATACTTTCTTAGAGTACTCTTATAGTTTCATTTAAAGCTTTAATCTTTCTGGAATAAGTTTTATGTAAGGATTGAGGTAGCTATACCACTTTTTTTTTCTCTCAATATAACTAATCAATTGTTTTGACACCATTTATTGAATATTGAATATCCAATGTAATTAATTTCTGCCTTGATTATATAATCCATTCCCTTATGTGTTTGGGCCTATTTCTGGACTGTTCTGTTCAGAAGTGTTATTCTTGTGCCAGTATAAATATTCTAAAACAGAAATTTCTCATATATATTTTATTATCTGATAAGAAAAGTTCCTTATAAAACTTGTTTTTAAGATTTTTTGGGGGAATATTTTCACCTATTCATTTTCCCAGATGAACTGCAGTATCACTTTTTTTCAGTCTCCCTCACTAAAGCCTATGGATATTTTGATTAGAGTTTGTTTGATTTTATAGATTCATTTACAGAGAATCAGGAATTTCATATTATTCAGTCTTCTTATCCAAGGACAAGCTGTGTCTTTCCATTTAATCAAGTATTTTAAATGTTTTTCAGTAGAATTGTAAAGTTTACCTATTAAAATAGGCTTTTTAAAAATATTCTGAACCTGTTCTTCAGTTTCTTCTTCCTTTGTCTACCTTTTGCTTATGCTGTTCTGCTGCTTATTTTTAAATCATCTGTGCTTAGGCGTTGTCCCTTTTTTTCCAGCTTTGAATGGGGACAACTGTTTGCTGAAGTGTGATGTGTGAAGAGGTAGGAGGAAATGAGCTTGAGCATCTCAGAAGCTTCAATTCAGGTTTGTCTCATATCATTGTTTCCGAATTGTTATATTTTCTGCTGGAGGCCATTTCAGTCTTCAGTTTATGCTATTCTCTCCTTTCTCAGCCCTCACCAGCACCAGCTTTGGATTGAGCAAGTCAGCATGACTCAGTGAAATGCCTTGAGTTAGAGGTGTTCTGTGGCAATCTTGTAGTTAATTTCTGCTCAGTGGACTGGCCAGGATCTGTAGAGTGACTTGTTGCTTGTCTCTCTCCTCATACTGAAGCAGTTTCTAAAGGTTCTCAGAAAATGAAGATGATGTGCTGGTATAATTTCTCCTTAACTCCAGCTCCCCTTTTGTTCTGTGTTATGGAGCTGTTTCCCTAAGGGGTCATTTCTTGCTGCTTTCGACATCTGACGTCTGCCACAGTTCTAAGTCAGATGTTCAGAGCTTGAACACTTAAGGGAACAGCAAGCATTAGCTCAGAGTCCTGCTTTTTTTGTGTGTGTTCAAATTTCATTGTAAGTGGAAGAAGGTCTTTCCAATGTGTGGCTTGGGATTGTGGCTATTTCTTTGACTTGAAGATTATTTCTGCCTTTAATTTTTATTCTGATAATTCTGATACATGGGCAGGATTGAAAACCACAGAGCAATGTAGAGAGGAATCTCTAAGAGGGGAGGGGCTATGTCGTGTGCTCTGAATGCATTGACCTCAGAAAAACTCTTTCTGCAGCACAGCTATTAACAATTCTCCTAATTTATAGTGTTCCTGAAATACCAGTTTGGTAAATTTGGCCTTGGTCAAATAGGGAAATTAGCCCGGCTTTGTCTATTGGTAAAAGCATCCTTAATCAACATGTAAAAAAATTTTATTTTGAGATAAAGTTGCAAAAATCATACAGAAAGTTGCAAAAATAGTACAGAAAGGTCCTGTGTACCCTCCATCCAGCTGCCCCTAGTGGTAACACCTTACATGACTATAGTACAATACCCAAGCCAGGAAATTAACATTGGTATAATCTACAGACTTCATTCAGGTTTTGCTAGATTTTACATGCATTCCTGTGTGTGTAGTTCTTTGTCATTTTATCACATGTATAGATTCATGGAACTACCACTAAAATCAAGATTCAAAACTTTCTTCTGTCCCTAAATTCTGACAACTGTTAATTTGTTCTCAAACTTGAAATGAAAAAAAATATACAGATTGCTATATAAATGGATTTATATAGCATGTAACCTTTTGAGAATGACCTGTTTTCACTCAGCAAAATAACCTTACGATCCAGCCAAGTTGTACCTGTATCAGTAGGTTGTTCTTTTTATTGCCGAGTAGTATTCCAGTGTATTAGTCACTGATCTACAAATCTTCTGTAGAAGAGTAAAAACAGGTGGAAAGGAAACAGGACCGCCAGTGGCCAGAATCTCCCATAGGGACAGAAGAAGAAATTACAAGGTCCTTCTTCCTAAAATCTGAAACTGAAATAGTATCAATAGAAAATGCTTTTGCAATGCTTACTATGTACTAGGACTATACAAATTATTATTCATGTAATCCTTACTACCGTATTATTAATTAGGTACAATTATTATCCCTATTTAACAAATGGTGAGACAGAGGTACAGAGAGGTTAAGTAACTTGTCCAAACTCACACAACCAGTAAGTGACAAAGCCAGGCTTTATTTATAGTTGGCAATCTGGCTCTAGTCCATGTGCTTAACTGCTCTATTATTCCACCTCTCTACCATGCTATACCACCTAGAGAAGCACTGTCTTTGTCCATCCTCAAGACTAGATAGGGCCCAAGGGAAGCAGCAGAGAAGAAATAAGTACAACTGGAAGAAAAGAGGATGCTTATCTATAGAGGAAAACTGAGACTCTCCACTTACCTAGCAGTGGTGCCCCCGAATCCACTTTGTAGCTCATGTCTGAGACACCTTATCAAACTTTATAGCTTAGTGAGACCACTGGGTAAGGTTGAGCCCCTAGGTCATATCCATCATATACAGAGGTATCATGAGAACTGGCTTAATAAATTTCTATTTCAATTAAATATAGGTGATCCATTACTGTTAAAGATTTCTTTTACCTTTCCAACTTCTTATATTTTTATCATTCCCTGTTTTCCTGTAGTTAGCAGCAATAAAGAGCCTTTAAATCAATAGGTGTAACAAGGGAAAAGAAGATGAAAAAGTGGTTTACTTCTAAGCATCCTTGAGCAGAACCCAGAGGAACATTTACAGGAATTGGGCAATATAGAGGATGAAAGCACGGATTTGAAGTCTAGTAGTCTTGGTATTGACTCCCACTTCTGTCACTTATTGGCTGTGTGACCTTATGCATGTTGCTTTGCCCCTCTAATCTTCATTTTTCCTATCTCTAAAATGGGGCTGTTACCTGGCTACTTGATAGAATTATTGTAAGGCTTAAATGAGATATTATTTATCAAGCACTTAGCAGAGTGTTTGGCATGCAATGATAATTCAAATAATAATTTATTGCTATAATTAGGATAACTGAGTTTTACTTGGTAATTCCAGGTAAAGTATCATGATACTAAAGATGTTGAAGTTGGTATTAACTCATCCAGGTTTGTCTGTCTTCAAAAACAAAATCCTCTTTCCTTCATGGATTTCATGTAACTGCTCCTGTTCTTTCTTGGATTTTTCCTCCCTAAATCAATAGCTCTGTACTGATTCCTGGTACACACCTACCTGTCTGCATCCTCCCTATATCTTCAGTCTTTGAAGGTCAATTTGAATTTTTATCCATTCCTCCCAAGGAGTCAGTACTTCACCAGTTTGTTGCCTGACCAAAAGTCTATGACATAAACTCTTTTCTTTAGTAATGTTGAATACAACTGGATCATTTCCAGACCCCAGGCATACAAAAATGTTTGTAAGATAGTGATTTACAAACTATTTCCAGTGTGGAATGCTTTCCTCACAACCTCCTCTAGTTTTGGCAAGGGTATTAACTGGGGACATACAAGTCAGATCAGTGGGGTTTTTTGCCATGGTTTTTAAAAATGTTCTTTTGGTCAGGAAATTCATTTATAAGAATTGCTTGCAGAAGTTTAAGAGAACACAAAAGGTGAAAGGCAATGAATGGCATAGCAGATGGCATCTACTTAAAACATTTGCACTGCACCCCATCAGAAATGAAATTTGAGGAAAGTGAACATCTTTCTTGTAATATTTACCTTAAACTGTCACCACTATTTACAACTTCAGGTAAAATATCCCAGTGTTAGAGCTGCTGAAATTGGTGTTAACTCGCACCAGCTTGTCTTGCTTTAAGGGAAAATGTCTCTTTAAATACAATAAAAATAAGGATTATGGGAATAAGATGCATTACTTACAATTATTTAGGTGTAATTCAAGTTTTAACAGAGTTTGTCAGTCTCTGGATTGAAAGACAAGTAAAAAATAATGCACCAGAACAAATATATAACTTAATTTTTTTTCATTATTTTCATTATTTTTGGGTACGTTCAGGGTGCTAGGAAAACATTTTAACAAGTGTAATATACTTTTAAATATTGGAAAAGTTGGATTTTCACAACATAATTACTGTGTCAGCAGGTTGCCAATTAATTGTTGGAAGTTCTTTTGCAGGAAGACTACATCTGCAGTTAATTATGCTGAAGGGCTAGAGAAAGAATGTAGTTATTTAAAAAAAAATTGTATAGATGATGAGGCTTTACAGAAATGAATCCTGACTTTTTCCAATTGAATCTATACTAAATGAAGAATCTCTAAGCAGCACGTGGGAAAGTATCAGGAAATTTCTCTAGCTTAGGGATATCCCTGGTTGATTTTCTGAACAGCTGTTTTGGAAATAGGTTTTTTCAGATGTTGTATTTAAGTTTGTTTAGCTTGTGTTACTAAATATTCCCACTAGTATAATTATTAGTGATGTCATGAGGAAGCAAGAGCTCACAAATGGTATTGGCATACCTCAACTACCATAATATTTATATGTGAAAAGAATATTGTTTTATTTCACATAGAAACACTGATTTCATATTAAATATGGCTTAAATCTCTGTATTATCCTAATATTATCATCTTCTTTAGTAAACCCAGCGTTTGTGTATAGTAAAGTGCAGTTGAGTCAAAGTTTTGTTACTCAGGGCAGATTAGCAAATTTTCACCCACTAAAAAAGTATTAAGTGATTTAAAGAAATACTAGAATTTGTTGATGTTTAAGATCCTTTTTTTTGCCTCTCTTCTCTATCCAGCAACCTGATTTGTGATAATTTTCCTAAGGGTAACTTGTACCTAAGGAAAGGTAAGAGAGAGAATACTAGGTGACATTTGTCATCCAATTTTAGGACCTGTCTTGATAGTTCCTATTTACAACCATACTAACACCATTTATAAGACAACATATAAGAGGAGTGACAAACTTAGGAGAAAACTATTTGTAAAGGAAATGAATAAGCAATTCAGAAAAATACTTTTATATGTATATTAATCTTTTGGCTAATATATATGAAAAATGCTCACCTACGTTACTAATAAAAAAGATGAAAATTAAAATAACAAGATACTGTTATTTACCTGTTTTGTTGGCAAAAGTAAAATTAAAAAATTCCCATCATTGTTCTCATAATGTGAAGAAAAGGCCCAACCATGTGCTGCAAGTGGAAAGGTATAATGGCACACATTTTTCAGGAGTGTGACTTGGCAGTACTTAATAAAAGCCTTTAAAATGTGCATACTCTTTGACCTAGCAAATCTTCAAGGAATTTATCTTAAGGAAATAATAGTGAACAAAAACAGTTACAAGAGTGTTCATTTCGGTGTTGCTTACAATACTACTGAAATGTCTGAAACAATTTAAATGTCCAGAAAGAGGGGATTCAATTTATAAGCTATTGTTTATTCATACAGCTGAATAATGTAAAGGCATTTAAAGTAATAATGTAGATCTATGCTGACATTGAAACATAGCTAAGATAAATTGTTTAATGAAAAATGTCTCAAAACTATAGAAATGTATGCATATATATGTAAATTATGTGTAGTACACAAAAATATTGATACTGGCTATCTATATGTAATGGAGTTTTAGATAATTTATATTCATGATTTTTAGTATTCTAAATTTTATATAATGATCAGAACTTACTGTTGTGATCAGAAAAGATAGAGCAGGAGAAACAGGAACATTTTAGAATTATAGACAATTATGTGGAGCTGTAGAGTCAGAAAACAAATAAGGAATTGTGAAGGTGCTATATAGGCACATATTTGTGCTATGCAATACTGGAAACTAACTTTTGAATAATATATTAAAAGCATATGCACAAGGGTTGTTTCCTTCACAGTGGTCACCTTAAGAGCAAACACTTATTCCAATTATGCTGACACTAACAGAATGTTAAAGATGATCTACTTCCTCATTTCATAGGTGAGAAATCTTGGGCTCATTGCATCTAAATACTATCTAAGGTCACACAACAGCTAGGTAATGGGAGGTTCACAAAACCATGATGCTTTCCCTTTCCATTTTTTTGATAATTAACTATTACTATAAAATCAAGTTTTCCAAACTCTCTGACCTTCAATGGCTGATTTTCCCTTTAAATACCCAAATAACGTAGCCTCAGCCTTCCTTCTCTCATGTCACCTAACTAACCTAACGAAGTAACCTAGTCTCTGCCCAGTTTCCTTTCCCAAGTACTTCCAAGAAACACTAGAGAATGCTTGGTTATATGTTCCAAAAGTATGTCTGCTGGTCACTTATCAGTTATTTCTTAGAGCAAGTGCTTCAGACTTTTCCACTGGTCAGATTGTGCTGTCTTACAACCGCTTCTCCATGCTGCTGCCTCTTACCCCAATCCACATTACACTAAGAATTAAGACATCACAGTAAAAAGTAAATCCTTAAAACACAGTTCATATCTCACTCTTATGCTTAACAAAACTTTAGTGACAGTTTGGGACTAGCAGAAGAAAATTATCGGACAGAAAAAGGAAATTTTCAAACCAGCCATCAGAGATCCACTGTCTGTGCCTTTGCACAAGGGTCCCTGAATTGCAGTCCTCCCTGACACCATACATGTTGCAAGTGCCAACTTTTTTCCCACACTGGGGCCTCTTGACCCCCTCCTTCTTTACAGGTGACTATTGTTCCCATTGTTCTTGAAGATTTGAGAAAAAAGAATTATCTTCCTCTCTCCCAGTCAGAGGACTATTGTCTTCCCAATGGGAAAGTTGAAAAACTCATTTACCTCAGCAGAAACTCCATCCTTGCCACAACTGGTCTAGCCACCATGTTCCAGATAAAATAATTTTAATAGCACATTTCTCAGTCTGGATTCTTTATATGTATGTGGAGTATGTGAACTTCCTTCTGTGACCCAACAAAGGAGTTTTAATTGCAGGGCCTAAACCATCTTTTCAGCTGCTTCTTTTTCTCTTTGTCTATTTCAGTTTGTCTCTCACTTTTTCTAGTGTTCTACTTTCTCCATAACTTTGTCTATCTTCACTCCTCCTTCTCTTCTCTTTTCACATGTTCTCTTGCTTTTGGCTTCCTAGACAGATGATTAAGTCAATTTTGGCTTGGCTACCCCTTTTCTATCCCATTTTTTGATGCTTAATGTATTGAATACTATAATCTGTAAAGATGAATTGGAAGTCATAGATGGGGGATTCTTTTTACTTCTAAATTTTGTATGATAAATTTACTAATTAATCTGGTTCTAAACATCTCAGATGAGGAGGTGACTATCCAACAGATATCACTGTCCTCATAAAGATACAAAATAAACTAACAGCAGAACCCTCAGTGGCAGACAATGCCTGAAAAAATTTAAACATCCCCAGTATAGAAATCAAAACAGAGTATATTTTGATGTTGAACATAGTTCATACCTTCTTTTACATTCTTTACTTTAAGACTTCAAGTTCTCTTGTTAGTAATTGATAGGGTATGCTGTCTATAGTTGCTAAATAAGTGAAACAAGTCTATGACTTTTATTTTAAATTATACTAAAGTAAAAGGAACCCAACTTTTTTTCCTCTCTACTCTCCCTTATTCCACTCTACAAAATCACAGAGGATAAATCAGGAAAGTCTTTCCCTCCTCTAACCCTCAGAAGTTACTATTTTCTCTTCTATTCTTTTGAAAATAATAACTTTATTGATAGATAATTCACAAACATTACAATTTACTTTTATGATATACAATTCAATGGTTTTTGGTATATTTACAGAGTTGTGCAACTATCACCATAATCAACATTTTTCATCACCACATAAAGAAATCCTGTACCTACCAGTGGTCACTTCTTATTTGCCCCAGTTCTCCCTTCCTCCAGCCCCAGGCAACCACTAATCTACTACCTGTCTCTATAGGTTTTCCTATTCTGTTCTTATTTCTGTTTTTATGAATTTACCTGTTCTGAATATTTCATATAAATGGAATAATGTAAAATGTGGCCTTTTGTGACTGGCTTCTTTCACTTACCATAATGTTTTCAAGGTTCATCCATATTGTACCATATGTCAATACTTCACTCCTTTTAATGGTCAAATAATATTCCATTGTATAGGTATATCACATTTTGTTGTATAATGAGATGACATTTGGGTGTTTCCACTTTTGGCTATTATGAATAATGCTATTATTAACATTTATGTGGACATATGTTTTCATTTCTCTTGGGTATATATCTAGAAGTGGAACTGCTGGGTCATGTGATAACTCTGTTTAACCTTTTGAGGAGTTGCCAGACTGTTTTTGAAAATGAATGCATCATTTTACATTCCTACCAGCAATATGTGAGAGATCCATTTCTCTATATCTTTACCAACAATTGTTATTATCTCTCTTCTTGATTCCAGCCATTCTAGAGAGTGTAAAGTGGTTTCTCAATATGTTTTTTATTAGTTTCTGCTTTATAACAAAGTGAATCAGTCATACATATACATCTGTTCCCACATCCCTTCCCTCATGCATCTCCCTCCCTCCCACCCTCCCCATCCCACCCCTCCAGGCGGTCACAAAGCACCGAGCTGATCTCCCTGTGCTCTGCGGCTGCTTCCCACTATCTATCTACCTTACCTTTGGTAGTGTATATATGTCCATGCCTCTCTTTTGCTTTGTCACAGCTTACCCTTCCCCCTCCCCATATCCTCAAGTCCATATGTTTTTATTTAAATTTTTATTGGATTATAGTTGATTTACAATGTTGTGTTAGTTTCAGGTGTTGTGTTGTGTTAGTTTCAGTTTCACAGCCAAGTGAATCAGTTATACATATATCCACTTTTTTATAGTTTCTTTTCCCATATAGGCCATTACAGAGTATTGAGTAGAGTTCCCTGTGCTATACAGTAGGTCCTTATTAGTTATCAATTTTGTATATAGTAGTGTGTATATGTCAATCTCAATCTCCTAATTCATTCCCCCTCCCTTTCCCCCTGGGTAACCATAAATTTGTTTTCTACATCTGTGACTCTAATATGTTTTTTGTTTGTTTGTTTGTTTTGTTTTGGTGTACGCGGGCCTCACTGTTGTGGCCTCTCCTGCTGCGGAGCACAGGCTCCAGACGTGCAGGCTCAGTGGCCATGGCCCATGGGCCCAGCTGCTACATGGCATGTGGGATCGTCATGACCGGGGCACGAACCCATGCCCCCTGCATCGGCAGGCGGACTCCCAAACACTGTGCCACCAGGGAAGGCCTCTAATATGGTTTTGATTTGAATATCCTTGATGACTAACGATGTTGAGCCAGATCTAAAAGAAGACATATAATTCTTGATTATTAATTGACTTTTAAGAGTGAAGAAGAGGAAAGAGTAAAAGATCTCCTTCCTTTTAATAATAATAAACATCGGTTCCAAAGCCAAATATAGATGGTTTGTATATATCTGCACTGCATTTTTAAAAAGCCTGCCTCAATATTATTTATGTAGTTAATTAAAAGTTGAGCATAAATAAGAGTCTTGACTCAGGACAAATCAAATAACATTCATTTTCTTTTCCTGAACACCATTTGCATTTTTCCTTAAGTTGAAAGATCTACTGCTTGGAAATCTCCTTAGACAGAAGGGAGCTGAATGACACATCCCTCCTTTTTTCCTCTACTTTCTATACACCAATTGTGTGCATCAGATTTTTCTTGCTGCCATAACAAATTACTAAAAATATAGCAGCTTAAAATAATACAAAATTATTATCTTATAGTTCTGTAGGTCAGAAGTCCAGTATGGGTTGCATTAGGCTAAAATCAACGTGTCAGTAGTGCTGGGTTCCTTTCTGGAGGCTTGAGGGGAGAATCATTTCCATTCTTTTTCAAATTCTTTCCCCAATTAGGTTGTTACAGAATATTGAGCAGAGTTCCCTGTGCTATACAGTAGGTCCTTGTTGGTTATCCATTTTAAATCTAGCAGTGTGTACGTGTCAGTCCCAAACTCCCTAACTATCCCTCTACCCCGCCCATCCTGGTAACCATAAGTTCGTTCTCTAAGTCTATGAGTCTGTTTCTGTTTTGTAAATAAGTTCATTTGTATCATTTTTTATAGATTCCGCATATGATATTTCTCTTTCTCTGAGTTACTTCAGTCAGTGTGACAATCTCTAGGGCCATCCATGTTGCTACAAATGGCATTATTTCATTCTTTTTAATGGCTGAGTAATATTCCATTGTATATATGTACCGCATCTTCTTTATCCATTCTTCTGTCATTGGACATATAGATTACTTCCATGTCTTGGCTATTGTAAACAGCACTGCAATGAACATTGTGGTGTATGTATTTTTTCGGACCATGTTTTTCTCTGGGTATGTGCCCAGGAGTGGGATTGGGAAGACTCATTTTTGGAAGCAATATTTAAGGAGTATTTACCCATGCAACACTACTGGGTCTGCTGCTCAGGTGATTATTATAAGGAGCTCTGTTGCAGCAATTCTTTGTGGGGAAATATTTAATGTCAGGGCCTTAATGTCCTGGCAGACCTGAGCCATTATGTTACTGTTCTATCAGTACACTGTTTCAATTTTTCTATTTTTTAAAAAAATTTATTATTTGGCTGCACTGCATGGCACATGGGATCTTAGCTCCCCAACCAGGGATCAAACCTGTGCCCCCTGCAGTGGAAGTGTGGAGTCTTAACCATTGGACTGCCAGGGAAGTCCCTCAATTTTTCTAGACAACCATTTCCTGACTGCCCTAGAAGTGTTGTATTAGGAGGATTAGTTATAGCAGTAACCACTCTAACGACTTATAACCATTAAGTTAACCTAGTCAACCCAGTCAAGTTGGCATACAAAATTAATTTTTTATGTCAACTTGACTGAGTCAAGAGATGCCCAGATATTTGGTTAAAAATTATTCTGGCTGTGTCAGCAAAGATATTTGGGGATGAGATTCACATTTGAATCTGTAGACTGAGTAGGGCAGACTATCCTCTCTAATGTGTATGGGCCTCATCCAATCAGTTGAAGTCCTGAATAGAATAAAAAGGCTGACCATCCTGCAAGTAAGAGAGAACTCCTGCCTCACTACCTTAGAGCTGGGACATCAGTTTTTTCCTGCCTTTGAACTAGAACTAAAACATTGGCTCTACCTGGATGTCAAGCCTGCTAGCCTTTGGGCTGGATATGCACCATCAGCTCTCCAGTTCTTAGGCCTTTGGACTTGGACATAAACTACACCACTGGCTTTTCTGGGTCTCTAGCTTGCTGACTACAGATCTTGAGACTTGTCAGCCTCTAAATTAAGCCAATTTCTTATACTCAATCTGTCTGTCTGTCTCTCTCTCTCTCTCTGTTTGTGTATATATATAGTTGACCTTGAACAATACAGGGTTGACCTGTGTGTGGGTCTACTTATATGTGGATTGTTTTCAGTAGTAAATACTACAGTACTACACGATCCAGTGTTGGCTGAATCTGCAGATGCAAAATCTCCAATATAGAGGGCCAACTACAAGTTATATGTAGATTTTTGATGGCATGGAGGGTTGGCACCATGAACCCCCACATTGTTAAAGGGTCAACTGTAAACACACACGAACACACACACACACAACTTCCTATTGGTTCTGTTTCTCTGGAGAACCCTGACCAGTACAAGTAGTATCCTCACTTTTCATCACAGTAACTCTCCTTACCTCCACCTTGGGAACTTTTTTTTCCCTTCTCTTATAACTCTTATGCAACTTTTAACCACTCTTCTGATAGAGGCTAATCTCAGTGAGTCTTGGAGGTCCCACATTCCACACCCTTCTAAGGAAGGCTTTACTAAATACATACATACATATACATATATATATATATATATATATATATATATATATATATATATATATATATGTTAAGGTTCCAGTCTTTGTACCACTACATAGGGAGTAGCCCTGCACTTACTGTTTATTTTGTATTTTCCAGACAATTCCAATCTCTTTAACAATATCTGGCCCCCTCTTGTATCTCCTGGCACCACAGTTGAAAGTCAACTCTAATTTAACTGGCAGTTTTTCTTGCTGAAAAAGGATAAATAAACCACAAGTTTTATCATTGTCATGTTTTCTTCTCTGGTAGTGCCTCTGCTACACATATATGTGAGAACACTGGTTTTGGAGTTCGATAGACCTAAATTCAAGGCCAAGATGTGTGAGGCAATGTGTGTGGGGATTGTAATTATAATTGTAACTATAATTAGTACTCATGGTATTACTCTCCAGTAGGATAAGGAGATCAATGAAATTCTACCCCTATTCTTTCCAGCTGCTGCCAGTCTCTAAGATACATTTTCTTAGTCCTGTATATGAAGTGATTCTCCGGAAAATCCAGCTCACTTTGTTTCCCTCTACAGAGAATACACACACAGACTGGCAAGGTTTGGGATGGTTTCAGTGAATGAAGTTAATCTTTTAGAACCTGTGGTGAATCTAGGTAAAAAAAAAAAAAAAGAAGAAGAATTATTTATGGTTTTAGAAGAAACAATGATATTGATTATTCCAAAGTAAATGCCTAAAAGACTTTCTACATGAAAGTTCTGATCAAATAATGAGGGAATTGTGAATGCACTTTTTCAAAGTAGACAGCTTTATCATTACCTGTCATAAAACAACCCCCTGTCCTTGAGGAGTTTCTAAGCAAAGAGAAACTTATTAATGATATTTGCATTCCAGTTGCTCAAGTAGATCATTGCTTGTATTTTTACAAAAGTCAAAATTCATGCATGGATAAGCTTTAAATTTTTTTCTTTGCATACACAGATGTATACACTTTGCAAAATGTTAATACCTTTTTTACATTCTTCACTCCAGAGTGACCCAGACCTGGGGTTCAATTATGTACTGCTTCTCCTGTTATTAGTTATTTTACCTTGGGCAAGGGAATCACTTTTAAAATTAAGGGATATATAGAATTATGGATTATGTCTCTGTCCATATTCTTTATACTATTTATTCACTTTTGCAGTGAAATTGTACATGTATACATAGAGGAAAATAACTTAGATCATTAAATTGAAACTATTGTGGGGCACTTGTTTGGAGGCATAGAATTTACATTTTGGCAAAAAGACTAGAGTATTCATGAGGAATTAGTAGCTCAAATATTTCTAGACTTTTGGGTTCAAATGTATTTCCAATTGTTATTTGAAAAAAAAAATCACTTTGACCACAGCCGCCCCAAACAATGATTTTGGCCACCTACGTGAAAATACGGAAATGTTATTATAGGAGATCTTCTGCAGGCAAGTAACATACCTGTTGAACAAAACGTTTTCATGAATATTTCATGAGAGATATGTTCTGTGTCAAAATATATTTTCTACCGTCTACTATCAACTCTGACTAAAGAATGTGGCCAGCAGGTCTTATTTTCTGTGACTCACTAAGATGAATGGGTAGGGTGGTGGCACTGTGGTTTTTAATCTGTGGATTCTTGCCATCCTCAGGTTTGGGCTCTACCATTGCAAATCAAGATGGTTGAATATTTTATTCCTGTCTTACTATCCAGTGTACATCACTGTGCAGATGTAGCTTAATAATATTAACAACAACATGTCTTCTCTAAATCCTTTAATACTTCTATGATGAGCATATTTCACGGAAGCATTCCATTTTATAGAATATGCTGCAGGAAATGAATCTTCTCTTAGAAGCTGAGACTTAGGATCTTTTTCAAAGTCTCTGAAGTACAAATCTGCACAGAAATTTGTGTTCAAGTTGCAGATTTCCAGATTAGAAGCATGTCAGAAAAACAAGTCCCGTCAAATATCACTTTGCCTATTTTTCCCCCTTTAACAAGCTCTCTGCAAGTGACAAGCATTTTGTAAAGGGAAAAGTTTGATATTTAGAAAGAAACATTCATGGAGATACTTAGTGTGGAGGGAAAGGGTTTTCAAGGCAGTAATTATTATCCAATTGAGTGAGTTCTGGCTTCTTTCACATGGCAGGGGTCACCAAGTACATTTATGAGAACATACACAGGCATTCTTGCATGGTGTTCCATATCTGTCAATGTCTCTGGAAGTCATAGTATTCTTATAAGTTCTCTGTTGTAACATTTCTTTCAATCTTGTTGACCCTTGGATCTGCATATGCAATTTTTTTAAGAACCACTGGATAATGTTTAATAAGACATAAAGGTTCCCTAAATATCAAGAGGAAATAGAGAGTACCTACTCTGATCCAGAATGCATATTGGTACAAGAAAATTGTTCTCCATACTCCTGCTGAGGTTTTTTGCTGTTTCTATCTACTCTAGCAGTTAACATGGAATTGAATGCCTAGAATCTACAGGAAATAATACTTGACTGGCAGACACTTGATCCTGCCATGATTATGTTAGCTTGGCAGATTTTAACCTCTGAACACAGAGAATCATCCTTTATTAATCTGCTTCACATGAGTCTGCTAAGAAGGTGAAATTTAGTCTAGAATATCCTAGTTATCTACATTATTATTGATGTGAAAATCCCAGTATATTTGTATGAGTAGTAGAATGATACAGGGAAAATAAAGTGATATTATTTAGTGAATGATAATTATATTTTATAACTTTAAGTCATCACTAACAACACTTGATTTCATATTTGCATGGGAGGACATATAATACTGATGTGTGTTTCTGAATACTCATCTGGAAGTTGTCTCAAATTATTTCCTGAGAAATCCAGGCTTGAAACCTCACAATCATTTTGCCTGCTTCTCTTTCACAACCACCCCCACCAAACCAATGAATGAATTGCTAAACATGTTCTAATATTTCCTTTATACCAACTCTCAAGTCTATTCCTTTCCTTCAAGGCACATAGACTTTAGCAGCTGACTGCCTGAATTTGAATTCCAACTTGGGCATTTACTAATTGCATAACCTTGGGTAAATAATTAACCTTTCTATATCTCAGTTTCTTTGTCTATAAAATGGAGTTAATAATGATGCTTGCTTCATGAGATGCTCATGCTTCTGTATATCCCACAGAATATAGCCAGGTGTTGACTCTGCACAAATTTATTCAATGAATGAGTGCCTCTCTATCCAAATTTTAAAAAATGAACCATCTTAATTTAGTACCATGACGCGGGGATTACTGATCAAGGATTTTTTACTACTTGGCCTTAAATGTTACCCTGATTTGGTATAATATCCTACGTGGCTTGCATTTTTTTCCCTTTTTTAACAAAGTCAACAGAACCATCACAGCTGCAGTTATTTTTATTGCATACTTTCAAGGTGTCCAGTACAGTTAGACACTATGTGGAATATGGAAGAAGTGTATGCTGCAGTCCCTGTACTTAATGAGCTCAGCCTCTAATTAGGGATGCAGGAAACAAATCCTATATGTATGAAAAGTTAAATAGCAATACAAAATTGTCTGAAGGATACATGAGAAACTGTTAGTTGTAATTACTTAAGTGAGGAAAGGAGGGGTTTACTGTTGATATGCTTTGTCATACATTGTTATTACTCTTTCTGTACTGTTTGTTATTGATATGTAATGAAATTCATGTAAAAATTATCAAATTTAGTATTAAAATATGTCATATAAAATATTGTTTATAGTTAAATTCCATTTTTTAGCAGAGTATAAGTACATTTCCAAGGAGGGAGTGAGCTTCATTCGCTATTTATATAGAAAATATTTACAGAGCACTTCTCCAATACCATGAATGGGGCTGAAATAATTTGGACTCATCTTAACAGCATACACATACATTGTTGCCCATAATTCTTTTTATATTGCTAGAACACAAGTCTGTTAACTACTATATGACATTAAACTGTTTGATTTCTTTACATTTTCCTGAGATATATATGCATTTTAGGTTGATCAGGTTGAATTTAGCATTTTTAAACTACACACACACATGCCCAAATTCCACTGCTATTATTTATAATAGGAAGTAATATATTTAGACTAGATGTGACATCAATTTGTGAATTTAGAAAAGAAAAACCTACTTTGAAATCAGATTTAAAGATTCATTACTTTAAAGTTTTGTCTTAAAAATGTATATAAGATTTTAATATTATACTGAAATAACTGAATTATATGAAAGATATAATGAATACCTAGTATGACCCATACATTTAGTTCTACTCAAAAGGTATTTATTGTTGTCTAATATGTGCTTATCTAACAATAATGGAGCACTTCCTATGTGCCAAGTTCTTTGCTAAGTGCTTAGCACTTCACTGCTTAGTATTTCACATGCTGTGTTAGTTAAATGGGATATATTGTGACACTACAGGCAGAAATAAGAATACAAGGCATGGATGGACTCAGGGTGCCAGAAGTATGACTTCATTTTCTATAATAACATGATCTCTGCTTCTTAGTCCCCATTTCATAGAGATAGTGGAAATTTAAACTCTTATGTTTAAGGTTCTATTTCCTGTAGAGTTTGTAATACTTTTAGGGTCTTAAACTGTACCAATATTTTAGCTGAGAGACTCTGGTCTTAAGATATTTGATCATACAGATACCACTGAGATGCCCATTATCCTAGCCTGAGTGACTGTCAGGTATGGAGGCAAACAGCTGATTTTCTTTGGATGAAGAATCTTTGCTGAAGCTTGATTTTTCTGTGCCAAGGGTCTCACACACCCCACAGTCATTCCTCTCCAGGACTTGCTACCATTCCTCTATAGGATGTGTTACCTCTTTGACAGTGCTGATAGGAAGCAAAACTCAGGGTACCTCAGGCATCTTTCTCTCTCCTCCTTCAGACATTGAGTTTTTTTCCACCTAGGTTTGAATGTGTATGGCCAAACTTCAGAGGAACCTAGGAATCTCAATTGTTCAGTACAATATAGTAGCCAGATGCTCAGGCCCCAGAATCAGATAAGGTTCAAGTTCAAATTCCCATCTGCACTATTTACTGGCTGTATGACTTGGGGCAAGTTATCTTACCTCTCTGAATCCTCATCTTTAAATGGTATGTTTAAAAAAAATGCCTCTCTCATAAGGATGTTGTAAGGATATGAGATAATGCACACACATGAAAGGCCTGTTAAAGGTGGTATTTGGGGAATGGTAGCTATTCCAAGAAATATAAAGTAACCTCACCTCAAAAGATTGGAGACCACAAAATAGACCATGTCTGATTTTACCAAAGACTTTGAAGGACTCTAACAAGCTGGAAGTACTATTGAAAATAAGTTAAAGGCCCTGATCCTTTTTTACACTACTTTAAATTAGTGCTTTTAAGATGGTACAAATTACTTGATCTTCTTTTTTTTTAATTAATTTATTTTTATTTTTGGCTCTGTTGGGTCTTCATTTCTGTGCGAGGCTTTCTCTAGTTGTGGCAAGTGGGGGCCACTCTTCATCGCTGTGCGCGGGCCTCTTACTATCGTGGCCTCTCTTGTTGCACAGCACAGGCTCCAGACGCACAGGCTCAGTAGTTGTGGCTCATTGGCCTAGTTGCTCCGTGGAATGTGGGATCTTCCCAGACCATGGCTGGAACCCGTGTCCCCTGCATTAGCAGGCAGATTCTCAACCACTGCGCCACCAGGGAAGCCCCCTTACTTGATCTTCTTACCTCAGTGTTTGATTTGCCTTCTGATTGATCCAGGCCCACGTGGTTGATGATAAAATTTTCAAGTTTGAAACTCCTCTGGCCTTCTTTTTTGTTTTTGATATGGACCATTTTTAAAGTCATTATTGAATTTGTTACAATATTGCTTCTGTTTTATGTTTTGTTCTATAGCCTGTGAGGCATGTGGGATCTTAGCTCCCCGACCAGGGATTGAACCCACACCCCCTGCATTGGAAGGCAAAGTCTTAACCACTGGACCACCAGGGAAGTCCCCAGAACTCCTCTGGTCTTTAAGAAGTATTCTAATAGATTGATCAGGCTGCTAGAAATTATCCTCCATTAACATGCTTGAAACAAAATATGTGGTTGTTAACAGGGTAATATGACTAAATTATGAATATCTGTAATAAAATCAATAAGAGGGGAATGGATATAGTGTACATATTTCTGGTATGTTTTAATAAAGGCTAGAAAGAGGCTATAAATATTAAATCATTAAAGAAAGATGTACTTGTGCAATTGTGTAAAAAGGCTAAGGGTTAGAGATGGGGTGGAGGCAGAGGTGGTGCTTGCCTCTCTGAGTACTGAAAAACAAAAAAACAGGCCAGGGATTATTTTATTTTCTGAGAGTTATATGTAAGATTATGTTTCATCCCTTCTTTGAATATACATGTTTCTTAATGTATATTCAAAGAAGCCATATGCTTAGAGGCATGCCAGTAAGACATGTTAGCTCACCTGCACATTCTAAATCTAAACCAAATCTCACTAAAGCAATATTCCCATATGAAGAGAATGCCAGAGTGGTAAGGTCAGTTACTACTAAGTACCTTGTTGGCAGTTTATTTCAAAGATAGTAATCTTGTCATTAGAAACACTAATGTTAAGTATGTTAATGTGCTGATTGATGGCTTAAATGGTAAAGAAAAAAAGTTACTATTAGTTGTTAAAGTCAATTTACTTTGACAAAGAACTGTTAAACATTGAGGTGAATTGAGATATAATCATATTTATTATTATTTCCCATTGTAACATATATCTTGAGTTTGGGCTGTTGAAAGTGAGGGAAGGGAGAGAAAGAAGAATAAACTGCTGTTAATAAATGGATCTTTAGATGATGAGGAGTCCTATCCTTTGTCATTCACATGCTTTCAGATGCTTTTACTAACCATTCAAAATATTAACTCTTCTCTAGTAGATTATTATGGGGAAAGGATGGCTAAGAGAAGAGGGGTGGAATGAAGATGGGAAGAAATGATAAATATATTTTATAGATAATTAAAGCCTTTTGTTCTCCTTGCAGTGCTAAACGAAAATATGCTTATGAAAGACTTGAGCATTAGGTCACCCAGATACATGCTTTCTAAAGTACCCTCTGTACAACTTTTATTACCTCCGCCCATTTATAAGTATTTGTTCCCTATCATTCCTATAAGTTCATGAGGGCTGAGGTGGTGTCTTTTCTTACTCATTGTAACATTCCCAGATCCTACAATAGAGCCTGGAATATAGGTGGTGGTCACAAATGAAAGTGAACTTTAAATAAACTAAGAAAGCTCAGAGCTTAATCACGAAGCAGTTCCTTAATAACTGTATATAAGTTCTCTGGAATTTGGAGTTTATAACCAATCCCATATCAAGCTAGTTCACTAACATAACATTATGGAAGTCCCTCTCCTGTATCTTTTAAAGTAAAAATGACTAATTTAATGAAAATGATAACAATAATGGTGAAACATATTACATGCATTATCTCATTTGATGCTCACAAAATCCTGGAAGGAAAGTAATATTACCTCAATTTGACAGATGAGAAAATTGAGATTTAGAGAAAGTAAGTTCTTACAATTAGATTGTAGGACAGCAGAGACTGAGCACTGAATCAGCACATCAACCTGATTCACTTTTCTTCATATGACAGCTTAACCTGGGTTTGAAGACCACTGTCCCAATTTTCTTACCCCTCAAGGATTTCTTCTCTCTCTTGTGTATTTTTTAGCAGAGGGAATTATGGAATAATACACGTAGGATTTGTTCATTTCACTGTATGTAAATTTTAACTCAAAAGAAAAAAAAACTATAAACAAATATTGAACTCTAGTTAATGATCTACATGTTGGAGTATTTGGGGAAAGTGTACTGATATCTGCAACTTTAAAATACATAACAATAAGATGGAATGATTGATGGATAGAAGGATAAGTTGGTGGACAGATATAGGTTAAAGTAAGTATGGTAAAATGTTAATTGTAGAACCTAGGTGGTGGCTGTGTTGGTATTCACTAGAAAATTAAACTTTTCTTTATGTTTGATAATTTCTGTTAAAACATCGAAGAAAAATGCTTCTAACATAGTACTTAAAAACAAAATAAAATTCTCCAAAGCCATTTCACAACCAAAAACCATAAGCAGTGGTTAAATACATGAGCTCAAGAGTCAGCCAGACCTGAATTCAATTCTTGGTCTGTCACTTTCAAGCTGAATGACTGAGGAAGTGAGTTGATTTCCTTGAAGCTCCACTTCCTTATTTATAAAATAATGATAATGAGATCAAACATCTAATTAAATAAATCACTTAGTACTAGCCTGGTATTCTATTATTCTATTAAGTGTATATATAACTATAAAGTAAAAATAAGTATTTATGTCTACCTACAAAATGTATAAGTAGTGAAGGGAGGATACGGGGAACTGGGGGTAAACCTAGAATAAATGGATATATCAATAGTAGACATAGATAGTAATATCCAATAAAAGAGGGTTCAACTGAATGTTTTAAGAAGATTTATTACCCAGACTTGACCCACCATATCTTGGAGACCCTACTAGTTATCCATGAGATGGTAATAAGGAAAATTTAAGTTAATATTAAACTGAGGTAGGACATTTGGTGACCAGAACTTAATGCTCACAGAAGATGAGATAGAAGTGGAGAAGATTAAAGAAATAAAAGACTAGCTCTCTTATGTAGTTAAGCCTGGCTCCCTTTTATTCCTCTGAGTCTTGGGAGGTGGTTTGAGTGCATTCTCCGATAGGTAAAAAAGTGAAAGAAGTTCCTATTACACTGCTACATTTCCCCAAATGACTGTCTTTGTGTGGGACGACTGGAAATGAATCTTTTGGGGATTTTAGATGGAAGAAATGTCTTCCTGTCTTCCACACCTGAGTTCAGGAACAAGTGAGAGAGGTGGAGAGCTAAGTGTCTATTAAGAACAAACACTGAAAGACAAGCCATGGCTTAAATATGCAGTCATAATGGAATTCTTAATATTTTACTATTGAGGAAGATAAACTTAACTGACCCATGCACTAGCACAGAGGGACAGTTGAGGGTATTCACAATGTGTACCAATGCTCACCTTCACAGAAAACCACCAGGCATGCTCAGTTCTTTATCTTTAACTCACCAATCAGGGGAGTTGCTGCACATCTTCTAGGCTGAGTTAGTAAGGAAGTAAAGAGTGTGCTTTCTATATGTTTCCCTCTTGCCACCTATGGACCCACGAGGTGTTAGGAATAAGGGTTCCTTTCCAGCTCTTTCTGATGGGTTTTGACTTAATTGTGCACTCCTCCACTCCAGATCACTGGCAGGGTTCAAGTCACAGAGTATACCCCAGGCATGGAGTCGGTGCTTCTTAAATAGTTTATTCTTAAAACCACCCTGAGAGGTATGTAAGATATTTATTATTTTTTTCCATTTCACAAATGAAGTATTGGAAGGTGAAAGAGATTGAATGAATTTTTGAGTGGCAGGGCTGGAACAGAATCCTGGGTAATATTTTTATGCAAATTCATGAATTATGTCATTCCTTCAGTGTCCCACTGTCTCACTCACTCATTCACCACAGATTTTCACTTAAAAATAATTTTATTTATTTATGTGTTTATTTATTTTGGCTGCATTGGGTCTTTGTTGCTGCGCATGGGCTTTCTCTAGTTGCGGTGAGCGGGGGCTGTTCTTCATTGCAGTTTGAGGGCGTCTCATTGGGGTGGCTTCTGTTGTTGTGGAGCACAGGCTCTCGGTTCACGGCCTTCAGTAGTTGTGGCGCATGGGCTTAGCTTCTCCGTGGCATGTGGGATCTTCCTGGACCAGGGCTTGAACCTGTGTCCCCTGCATTGGCAGGCAGATTCTTAACCACTGTGCCACCAGGGAAGTCCCTTCACTTGTTCATTTAGGTATTAATCACATTTTATGTATCTGGCATGGTATTATATACTAGATTTATTTTTGCATGTATTCCAGTGCAGAAATTTGTTGTATTAGTGTTTGTACCTTGAACATAAGTTATCCGTTTCCAATGCTTACTGAGTTATATTGTGTTTGGATTTCACAGACACTGATTTCACACTGAAAACTGAGATTTCACACTGTGGTGGTTTTTCATGACAACGCTTCTTAGGAATGGAAACATCAAAATATAAAATTAATAAATTCTATTTTAGAAAAATTAGATGCTACAGAAAAGAATCACACATTCCTATCATTTCTCTACCATGACCACTGTTATTTTTTTGTATTTAGTTCTTTCTGAAAACTAATACTGGTTAGGTCTCTCCTATGTACCAGGCCCTGTGTGAGGCTCTTTCATATTTTATTTGAGTCATTGTTGTAATCCTTTTAATAATCTCCATGGTGAACAAAAAGTTATTTCATTATAAAAATTAATTGTATATTTAAAGTAGAAGGAAGGGAATTTATACTGATAGTTTTCCATGGAGGTAACTGTTAAGTGACCACTTCTCTCTAGTGGAAACAAAGCCGCATTTCCTGCAAAAATAACCTTCTACTATTTTAACCTTACTTCCTATTAATTCTTCAATCCATGACAGCCTGGACTTTTCCAACATTAGTCTACTAAAGCTACTCTTGGAAATGTCCCCAAGAACCCTAGAAGCACCAAATCCCCTAGGCAATATCCTGTGTTTATTTTAGTTGACTGCTGGTCTGTGGAAATTGAAACCCTTAATCCTTCCTTTCTAGAAATATCTTACCTTGTTTAGATAAAAGGAATTACTCCTACTTACTCTACCTCTCTGGATGCTTGTTATTGGAATTTTTTTTGTGGTTTGCTTTCTCTCCACCTTTGATCCTAAATATTACTATTTCTCAAGATTGTTATTAGGCCACTTTGCATCTAATATACTCTCTGGGCCAGCTCATCTATATATCTACCTTAATCTACAACTTAAATGCTAAGGATTCCAAGTCTAGACACTTCTTCAAAGATTTATGTATTCATGAGGGTTATAAAAATATTTGTTCATTGTAAAAATCTGGAAAATACAGAAATAGAGAAAGGAGAAAAATTAGAATACTCCCATCAATCAGAGATAACCAGTGTTACTTTTTGGTGTTTTATTTTAAAAATTATTTGTCACTATTTTTTTTACATAGTTTTAAATCATACTGTTTACATATTGTTTTAGTCAGTATAAAGCTGGCTAGCTTGCCTTTGCCTTGAAGTTCTGGTACAGGGTTACATTCATGAACATAATCCAACTCTAAAATTAGGTATTTCTGGGTTTTCTTCAAGGAGTGTCACAAGAGTGTTACAGTCCACTCCACAGCACAACTTCTGAAATTCCTCTTTAGAGCTCTTCTCAGTGCCCTCCACTGCTCTCCCTTCCCTTCTTCCTCTTTGGAGCTAAGCAGCTCACAAATGGCCCCTTGTCCAAAGGCTCTCAAAACAGTACTCCCTCCTGAACTGTTCTGTTTTTTGAGAAATAAGTAATTCTCTCACCATGCCACACAAGTTTTGGAAATAAAAGCCTCCAACTTGAGATTGGTTCAAGATAGCAGAGTAGAAGGATGTATGCTCACTCCCTCTTATGAGAGCACTGGAATCACAACTTCCTGCTGAGCAATCTTTGACAGAGAGACACTGGAACTCACCAAAAAGATACTGCACATGCAAAGACAAAGGAGAAGCTGCAATGAGGTGGTAGGAGGGGCACAATCACAATAAAATCGAATCCCATAACTGCTGCGTGGGTGACTCAAAAACTGGAGAACAATTATACCACAGAAGGCCACCCACTGGAATGAAGGTTCTGAGCCCCCCATCAGGCTTCCCAACCTGGGTGTCCAGCAATGGGAGGAGGAATTCCCAGAGAATCAGACTTTTTGAAGGCTAGCGGGATTTGATTGCAGAACTTCGACAGGACTGGGGGAAACAGAGACTCCATTCATGGAGAGCACACGCAAAGTACTGTGCACATCAGTACCAGAGGAAGGAGCAGTGACCCCATAAGAGACAGAATCAGACCTAGCTGCTAGTGTTAGAGGGTCTCCTGCAGAGGTGGGGGTGGCTGTGGCTCACCATGGGGACAAGGACAGTGGCAGCAGAAGTTCTGGGAAGTACTCCTTGGCTTGAGCCCTCCCAGAGTCCATCATTAGCCCCACCAAAGAGCCAGGTAGGCTCCAGTGCTGGGTTGCCTCAGGCCAAACAACCAACAGGGAGGGAACTCAACCTGACCCATCAGCAGACAAGGGCATTAAATGTTTACTGAGCTCTGCCCACCAGAGCAACACCTAGTTTACCCACCACCAGTCCCTCCCATCAGGAAGCTTCCACAAGCCTTTAGATAGCCTCATCCACCAGAAGGAGGATGGCAGAAGCAAGAAGAACTACAGTTGTGCAGCCTGTGGAACAAAAACCACATTCACAGAAAGACAGACAAAATGAAAAGACACAGGACTATGTACCAGATTAAAGAACAAGATAAAACCCCAGAAAAACAATTAAATGAAGTGGAGATAGGCAACCTTCCAGAAAAGGAATTCATAATAATGATAGTGAAGAGGATCCAGGACCTCAGAAAATTAATGGAGGCAAAGATCGAGAAGATGCAAGAAATGTATAACAAAGACCTAGAAGAATTAAAGAACAAGCATTTAGAAGAATTAAAGAACAAATAAACAGAGATGAACAATATGATAAATGAAACAAAAAATACACTAGAAGGAATCAATAGCAGAAAAACTGAGGTAGAAGAATGAATAAGGGACCTGGAAGACAAAGTGGTGGAATTCACTGCCACAGAACAGAATAAAGAAAAAAGAATGAAAAGAAATGAAGACAGCTTAAGAGGCTTCTGGGACAACATTAAACACAACAACATTCACATTATAGGGGTCTCAGAAGGAGAAGAAAGAGAGAAAGCACCCTAGAAAATATTTGAAGAGATATAGTCAAAAACTTCCCTAACAATGGAAAGGGAATACCCACCCAAGTCCAGGAAGCAGAGAGAGTCCCAGCCAGGATAAACCCAAGGAGAAACATAGCAGAGACACATAGTAATCAAATTGACAAAAATTAAAGACAAAGAAAAATTATAAAAAGCAACAAGGGAAAAATGACAAATAGCATACAAGGAAACTTTCATTAAATTCACAGCTGATTTCTCAGCAGAAACTCTACAAGCCAGAATGGAGTGGCACAATATATTTAAAATGATGAAAGGGAAGAACCTACAACCAAGATTACTCTATGCAGCAAGAATCTCATTCAGATAAGATGGAGAAATCAAAAGCTTTACAGACAAGCAAAAACTAAGAGAATTCACCACCACCAAACAACCTTTACAGCAAATGCTAAAAGAACTTCTCTAGACAGGAAACACAAGAAAAGAAAAGGGCCTACAAAATCAAATCCAAAACAATTAACAAAATGGTAATAGGATCATACATATCGATAATCACCTTAAATGTGAATAGATTAAATGCTCAAAAACAAAAGACACAGGCTCACTAAATGGGTACAAAAACAAGGCCCATATATAAGCTGTCTACAAGAGACTCACTTCAGACCTAGGGGCACATACAGACTAAAAGTGAAGGAATGGAAAAAGATATTCCATGCAAACGGAAATAAACAGAAAGCTGCAGAAGCAATTCTCATATCAGAAAAAAATAGACTTTAAAATAAAGACTCTTACAAGAGACAAAAAAGGACACTGCATAGTGATCAAGGGATCAATCCAAGAAGAAGATATAACAATTGTAAATATTTATGCACCCAACATAGGAGCACCTCAATATATAAGGCAGCTTTACTTCTTCTTTTCCAATTTGGATTCCTTTTATTTCCTTTTCTTCTCTGATTGGTGTGGCTAAAACTTCCAAAACTATGTTGAATAAGAGTGGTGAGAGTGGGCAGCCTTGTCTTGTTCCTGATCTTAGTGGAAATGCTTTCAGCTTTTTACCATTGAGGACACTGTTGGCTGTGGGTTTGTCATATATGGCCTTTATTATGTTGAGGAGAGTTCCCTCTATGCCTACTTTCTGCAGGGTTTTTATTGTAAATGGGTGTTGAATTTTGTTGAAAGCTTTTTCTGCATCTATGGAGATGATCATATGGTTTTTCTCCTTCAATTTGTTAATATGGTGTATCACATTGATTGATTTCTGTATATTTAAGAATCCTTGTATTCCTGGAATAAACCCCACTTGATCAAGGTGTATGATCCTTTTAATGTGCTGTTGGATTCTGTTTCCTAGTATTTTCTTGAGGATTTTTGCATCTATGTTCATCAGTGATATTGGCCTGTAGTTTTCTTTCTTTGTGACATACTTGTCTGGTTGTGGAATCAAGGTGATGGTGGCCTCGTAGAATGAGTTTGGGAGTGTTCCTCCCTCTGCTATAATTTGGAAGAGTTTGAGAAGGATAGGTGTTAGCTATTCTCTAAATGTTTGATGCTACCAGAAAACTACTAGAGCTAATCAATGAATTTGGTAAAGTAGCAGGATACAAAAATAATGCACAGAAATCTCTGGCATTCTTGTACACTAATGATGAAGAATCTGAAAGTGAAATCAAAAAAACACTCCCATTTACCAGTGCAACAAAAAGAATAAAATATCTAGGAATAAACCTACATAAGGAGACAAAAGACCTGTATGCAGAAAATTACAAGACACTGATGAAAGAAATTAAAGATGATACAAATAGATGGAGAGATATACCATGTTCCTGGATTGGAAGAATCAATATTGTGAAAATGGCTCTACTACCCAAAGCAATCTACAGATTCAATGCAATCCCTATCAAACTACCACTGGCATTTTTCACAGAACTAGAACAAAAAATTTCAAAATTTGTTTGAAACACAAAAGACCCCGAATAGCCAAAGTAATCTTGAGAATGAAAAACGAAGCTGGAGGAATCAGGCTCCCTGACTTCAGACTATACTACACAGCTACAGTAATCAAGACAGTGTGGTACTGGCACAAAAACAGAAAGATAAATCAATGGAACAGGAGAGAAAGCCCAGAGGTAAACCCATGCACATATGGTCACCCTGTCTTTGATAAAGGAGGCAAGGATATACAGTGGAGAAAGGACAGCCTCTTCAACAAGTGGTGCTGGGAAAACTGGACACGGATATGTAAAAGCATGAGATTAGATCACTCCCTAACACCATACACAAAAATAAGCTCAAAATGGATTAAAGACCTAAATGTAAGGCCAGAAACTATAAAACTCTTAGAGGAAAACATAGACAGAACACTCTATGACATAAATCACAGCAAGATCCTTTTGGACCCACCTCCTAAAGAAATGGAAATAAAAACAAAAATAAACAAATGGGACCTAATGCAACTTCAAAGCTTTTGCACAGCAAAGGAAACCATAAACAAGACCAAAAGACAAACCTCAGAATGGGAGAAAATATTTGCAAATGAGGCAACTGACAAAGGATTAATCTCCAAAATTTATAAGCAGCTCATGCAGCTCAATAGCAAATAACCAAACAACCCAATCCAAAAATGGGCAGAAGACCTCAATAAGCATTTCTCCAAAGAAGATATACAGACTGCCAACAAACACATGAAAGAATGCTCAACATCATTAATCATTAGAGAAATGCAAATCAAAACTACAATGAGATATCATCTCACACCAGTCAGAATGGCCATCATCAAAAAATCTAGAAACAATAAATGCTGGAGAGGGTGTGGAGAAAAGGGAACACTCTTGCACTGCTGGTGGGGATGTGAATTGGTACAGCCACTATGGAGAACAGTATGGAGGTTCCTTAAAAAACTAAAAATAGAACTACCATATGACCCAGCAATCCCACTACTAGGCATATACCCTGAGAAAACCATAATTCAAAAAGAGACGTGTACCAAAATGTTCATTGCAGCTCTATTCACAGTAGCCTTGAGATGGCAACAGCCCAAGTGTCCATCATCGGATGAAAGGATAAAGAAGATGTGGCACATATATACAATGGAATATTACTCAGCCATCAAAAGAAACGAAATTGAGCTATTTTTAATGAGGTGGATAAACCTAGATTCTGTCATACAGAGTGAAGTAAGTCAGAAAGAGAAAGACAAATACCATATGCTAACACATATATATGGAATTTAAGAAAAAAGAATGTCATGAAGAACCTAGTGGTAAAACAGGAATAAAGACACAGACCTACTTGAGAATGGACTTGAGGATATGGGGAGGGGGAATGGTAAGCTGTGACAAAGTGAAAGAGAGGCATGGACATATATACACTCCCAAACATAAGGTAGATAGCTAGTGGGAAGCAGCCGCATAGCACAGCGAGAACAGCTCGGTGCTTTGTGACCACCTGGAGGGGTGGGATGGGGAGGGTGGGAGGGAGGGAGATGCAAGAGGGAAGGGATATGGGAACAGATGTATATGTATAACTGATTCACTTTGTTATAAAGCAGAAACTAAAAATTTAAAAAAAAATACATAAGGCAAATACTAACAGCCATAAAAGGGGAAAGCAACAGTAACACAATCATAGTAGGGTACTTTAACACCCCACTTTCACCAATGGACAGATCATCTAAAATGAAAATCAAGAAGGAAACACAAGCTTTAAATGACACATTAGACCAGATGTACGTAATTGATATTTATAGGACATTCCAGCCGAAAGCAGCAGAATGCAATTTCTTCTCAAATTCACACAGAATATTCTCTAGGATAGACCACATCTGGGGTCAGAAATCGAGCCTCGGTAAATTTAAGAAGATTGAAAACATATCAAGCATGTTTTTCTGACAACAACGCTATGAGATTAGAAATAAATTTTAGGGGAAAATTGTAAAAAACCCAAACACATGGAGGGTAAACAATACATTACTAAATAACCAAGATATCACTGAAAAAATCAAAGAGGAGGTCAAAAATTTCCTAGAGACAAATGCCAGAGAAAACATGGTAATCCAAAACCTATGTGATACAGCAAAAGCAGTTCTAAGAGGGAAGTATATAGCAATAAAATCCTTCCTCAAGAAACAAAGAAAAAACCTCAAAAATCAATCGAACCTTACACCTAAAGGAGCTAGAAAAAGAAGAAAAAAAACAAAGTTAGGAGAAGGAAAGAAATCATAAAGATCAGAGCAAAAATAAATGAAATAGAAACAAAGAAAACAATGTCAAAGATCAATAAAACTAAAAGTTGGTACTTTGAGAAGATAAAGAAAATTGATAATCCTTAGCCAGACTCATCAAGAAAAAGATGGAGAGGACTCAAATGCGTAAAATTAGAAATGAAAAAGGAGAAGTTATATTGGAAAACACAGAAAGAAAAAGCATCCTAAGAGACTGCTACAGTCAACCCTATGCCAATGAAATGGACAACCAGGAAGAAATGGACAAATTCTTAGAAAGGTATAACCTTCCAAGGCTGAACAAGGAAGAAATAGAAAATATGAACAGACCAATCACAAGTAATGAAATTGAAACTGTGGTTAAAAATCTTCCAACAAACAAAAGTCCAGGACCACATGGCATCACATGTGAATTCTATCAAACATTTAGAAAAGAGCTAACACCTATGCTTCTCAAACCCTTCCAAAGAATTGCAGAAAAAGGAACACTCCCAAACACATTCTATGAGGCCACCATCACCCTGATACCAAAACCAGACAAAGGTACTACAAGAAAAGAAAATTAAAGACCAATATCACTCATGAATATAGATGCAAAAATCCTCAATAAAATACTAGCAAACAGAATCTAACAACACGTTAAAAGGATCATACAACATGATCAAGTGGGATTTATCCCAGGGATGCAAGGATTCTTCAATATATGCAAATCAATCAATGTGATACACCATATTAACAAATTGAAGAATAAAAAACATATGATCATCTCAATAGATGCAGGAAAAGCTTTTGACAAATTTCAACATCGATTTATGATAAAAAAAAAAACTTCCCATAATGTGGGCATAGAGGGAACATAGCTCAACATAATAAAGGTCATATATGACAAATCCACAGCAAACATAATTCTCAATGGTGAAAAACTGAAAGTATTTCCTCTAAGATCAGGAACAAGAGAAAGATGTCCACTCTTGCCACTATTATTCAACATAGTTTTGAAAGTCCTAGCCACGGCAATCAGAGAAAAAAAAGAAATAAAATGAATATAAATTGTAAAAAAAGAAATAAAACTGTCACTGTTTGCAGATGACATGATACTATATATGGATAATCCTAAAGATGCCACCAGAAAACTGTTAGAGCTAATCAGTGAATTTGGTAAAGTTGCAGGATACAAAATTAATGCACAGAAACCTATTGCACTCCTATACACTAACAAAGAAAGATGAGACAGAGAAATTAAGGAAACAAACCCATTCACCACTGCAAAAAAGAATAAAATACCAAGGAATAAACTTACTTAAGGAGGTAAAAGACCTGTACTCAGAAAACTATAAGACACTGATGAAAGAAATCAAAGATGACACAAACAGTTGGAGAGATATACCATGTTCTTGGATTGGAAAAACCAATATTGTGAAAATGACTATACTATCCAAAGCAATCTACCAATTCAATGCAATCCATATCAAATAACCAATGGCATTTTTTACAGAACTAGAACAAAAAATCTTAAAATTTGTATGGAGACACAAAAGACCCCAAATAATCAAAGCAATTTTGAGGGGAAAAAAAAAAACAGAGCTGGAGGAATCAGACTCCCTGACTTCAGACTATACTACAAAGCTACAGTAATCAAGACACTATGGTACTGGCACAAAAACAGACATATAGATCAATAGAATAAGATAGAAAGCCCAGAGATAATCCCACACATCTATGGACAACAAATCTATGACAAAGGAGGCAAGGATATACAATGGAGAAAAGACAGCCTCTTCAATAAATGGTGCTGGGAAAACTGGACAGTTACATGTAAAAGAATGAAATTAGAACACTCCCTGACACCATAAACAAAAATAAACTCAAAATGGATTAAAGACCTAAATGTGAGGCCAGGTACTCTTAGAGGAAAAATATAGGCAGAACACTCTATGATACAAATCACAGCAAGATCCTTCTTGACCCTCCTCCTAGGGAAATGGAAATAAAAACATGCATAAATAAATAGTACCTAATGAAACTTCAAAGCTTTTGCTCAGCAAAGGAAACCATAAACAATACAAAAAGACAACCCCGTGAATGGGAGAAAATATTTGCAAATGAGTCAATGGACAAAGGATTAATCTCCAAAATATATAAACAGCTCATGCAGCTCAATATTAACAAAAACAAACAACCCAATGAGAAAATGGGCAGAAGATCTACATAGACATCTCTCCCAAGAAGACATTCAGATGGCCAAGAGGCACCTGAAAAGCTGCTCAACATCACTAATTTTTAGAGAAATGCAAATCAAAACTACAATGAGATATCACCTCACACCAGTTAGAATGGGCATCATGAGAAAATCTAAAAACAATAAATGATGGAGAGGGTGTGGAGAAAAGGGAACCCTCTTGCACTGTTGAGGGGAATGTAAATTGATAACAGCCACTATGGAGAATAGTATAGTGGTTCATTAAAAAACTAAAAATAGAATTATCCTGTGACCGAGCAATCCCACTCCTGGGCCTATACCCAGAGAGAACCATAATTCAAAAAGACACATGCACCCCAATATTTATTGCAACACTATTTACAATAGCCAGGTTATGGAAGCAACCTAAAAGCCCATCGATAGATGAATGGATAAAGAAGATGTGGTACATATATACAATGGTATGTTTCTCAGCCATAACAAGGAACGAGATTGGGTCATTTGTAGAGTTGTGGACGGACCTAGAGACTGTCATACAGAGTGAAGTAAGTCAGAAGGAGAAAAAAAAATATATTAATGCATATATGTGGAATCTAGAAAAATGGTACAGATGAGCCGGTTTGCAGGGTAGAAATAGAGACACAGATGTAGAGAACAAATGTATGGACACCAAGGGGGAAAGTGGGGGCAAGTGGTGGTGGTGGGAAGAATGGGGAGATTGGGATTGGCATATGTACTTATAAAAAAAGTCATTATGGCAGGCTGGTAAAGGCTAACCAAATAGCCTCATCAGGGGAAAATCTACAGACTTCATTGGGTAAAAACAGTCAATTGAAACACCTGCCCTGACAGTGAGATTAATTTTGCTTTTCCAAAAGTGTGTTGTGAGCAGCCATACTTCCAGGAGATGCTTCCCAAAGGAAGAGCCCTGGGGAAAACTAAGTATGGGAAATGCTATATGTTAAATGTAGCTTATGATCATTCTCAACACATATTAGCAGAGTAAACGTTTGTAGTAAAGAAATGTTTGAAAAAATGGTAATAATGTAACATGTAATATATGTCAAACATGAAGAATATTTATGATAATGTAAACACAAATAATATAATAAAATGTATATTGTGAAAAAAAACCCTCCAACTTGTTACAATACTGTCATCCTTCTTTTACTATTATATCATAGTTTAATACATCTTTCTAAACCTAATTTTTGGAGAAATTCTTCTAAATTACAAAGTTATTCATGTAACTTCTCAGCTAAAAATCTCTCATTTCCACTCCATCCCCACCTCTCATAGCCTCAATGGTAAATTTCAAACTTTCAGCATAAAGTATAAAGCCCTTCACAACATAATACAAAACTGTGGGTAGTGCTTAGCACATAGCTGCATAGTACAGGTTACCTTTCCCCTTCATGACCTGGCTCCTGTCCATTACTCTGGTATTATTTTCTGTCACTCCCACCTGATCTTTGTTTTCCAGTAATTCTGAACTACTTTGGATTTCTGAGAAACTGCTATGTTTGTCTTGCCTCCAGTAGTTCTGGAATACTTTTCAGATGCCTTTCACTTTTCTTTTTTTTTCTTTTATTTTTTAATCTTTATTGGACTATAATTGCTTTACAATGGTGTGTTAGTTTCTGCTTTATAACAAAGTGAATCAGTTATACATATACATATGTTCCCATATATCTTCCCTTTTCCATCTCCCGCCCTCCCACCCTCCCTATCCCATCCCTCTAGGTGGTCAAAAAGCACCGAGTTCATCTCCCTGTGCTATGCGGCTGCTTCCCACTAGGTATCTATTTTATGTTTGGTAGTGTATATATGTCCATGCCACTCTCTCACTTTCTCACAGCTTACACTTCCCTCTCCCCATATCCTCAAGTCCATTCTCAAGTAGGTCTGTGTCTTTATTCCTGTCTTTCCTCTAGGTTCTTCATGACACTTTTTTTCTTAGATTCCATATATATGTTTTAGCATACGGTATTTGTCTTTCTCTTTCTGACTTACTTCACTCTGTATGAGAGACTCTAGGTCCATCCACCTCACTAAAAATAACTCAATTACATTTCTTTTTATGGCTGAGTAATATTCCATTGTTTATATGTAAAACATCTTCTTTATCCATTCATCCAATGATGGACACTTAGGTTGTTTCCGTTTTCTGTCTATTGTAAAAAGAGCTGCAATGAACATTTTGGAACATGACTCTTTTTGAATTATGGTTTTCTCAGGGTATATGCCTAGTAGTGGGATAGCTGGATCATATGGTAGTTCTATTTGTAGTATTTTAAGGAACCTCCATACTGTTCTCCATAGTGGCTGTACCAATTCACATTCCCACCAGCAGTGCAAGAGTGTTCCCTTTTCTCCACACCCTCTCCAGCATTTATTGTTTGTAGATATTTTGATGATGGCCATTCTGACTGGTGTGAGATGATATCTCATTGTAGTTTTGATTTGCATTTCTCTAATGATTAATGATGTTGAGCATTCTTTCATGTGTTTGATGGCAGCCTGTATATTTTCTTTGGAGAAATGCCTATTGAGGTCTTCTGCCCATTTTTGGATTGGGTTGTTTGTTTTTTTGTTATTCAGCTGCATGAGCTGCTTATAAATTTTGGAGATTAATCCTTTGTCAGTTGCTTCAGTTGCAAATATTTTCTCCCATTCTGAGGTTTGTCTTTTGGTCTTGTTTATGGTTTCCTTTGCTGTGCAAAAGCTTTGAAGTTGCATTAGGTCCCATTTGTTTATTTTTGTTTTTATTTCCATTTCTCTAGGAGGTGGGTCCAAAAGGATCTTGCTGTGATTTATGACATAGAGTGTTCTGCCTATATTTTCCTCTAAGAGTTTGATAGTGTCTGGCCTTACATTTAGGTCTTTCATCCATTTTGAGCTTATTTTTCTGTATGGTGTTAGGGATAGTTCTAATCTCATACTTTTACATGTCCCTGTCCAGTTTTCCCAGCACCACTTATTGAAGAGGCTGTCCTTTCTCCACTGTACATTCCTGCATCCTTTATAAAAGATAAGGTGACCAAATGTGCTTGGGTTTATCTTGGGCGTTCTATCCTGTTGCCTTGATCTATATTTCTGTGTTTGTGCCAGTGCCATACTGTCTTGATTACTGTAGCTTTGTAGTGTAGTCTGAAGTCAGGGAGCCTGATTCCTCCAGCTCCGTTTTTTGTTCTCATGATTGCTTTGGCTATTTGGGGTCTTTTGTGTTTCCATAAAAAGTGTGAATTTTTTTGTTTTAGTTCTGTGAAAAATGCCACTGGTAGTTTGGTAGGGAATGCAATGAATTTGTAGATTGCTTTGGGTAGTCAAGTCATTTTTCACAATGTTGATTCTTCCAGTCCAAAACATGGTACATCTCTCCATCTATTTGTATCATCTTTAATTTCTTTCATCAGTGTCTTGTAATTTTCTGCATACAGGTCTTTTGTCTCCTTAGGTAGGTTTATTCCTAGATATTTTATTCTTTTTGTTGCAATGGTAAATGGGAGTGTTTCCTTGATTTCACTTTCAGATTTTTCATCATTAGTGTATAGGAATGCCAGAGATTTCTGTGCATTAATTTTGTATCCTGCTACTTTTCCAAATTAATTGATTAGTTCTAGTTGTTTTCTGGTAGCATCTTTAGTATTCTCTATGTATAGTATCATGTCATCTGCAAACAGTAACAGCTTTACTTCTTTTCCGATTTGGGTTCCTTTTATTTCATTTTCTTCTCTGATTGCTGTGGCTAAAACTTCCAAAACTAGGTTGAATAAGAATGGTGAGAGTGGGCAACCTTGTCTTGTTCCTGATCTTAGTGGTAATGCTTTCAGTTTTTCACCATTGAGGACTATGCTGGCTGTGGGTTTGTCATATATGGCCTTTATTATCTTGAGGGAAGTTCCCTCTGTGCCTAGTTTCTTGAGGGTTCTTGTCATAAATGGGTGTCACATTTTGTCGAAAGCTTTCTCTGCATCTATTGAGATGACCATATGTTTTTTCTCCTTCAGTTTGTTAATATGGTGTATCACATCTATTGATTTGCATATAGTAAAGAATCCTTGCATTCCTGGAATAAACCCAACCTGATCATGTTGTATGATCCTTTTAATGTGCTGTTGGATTCTGTTTGCTAGTATTTTGTTGAGGATTTTTGCATCTATATTCATCAGTGATATTGGTCCGTAGTTTCCTTTTTCTGTGACATCCTTGTCTGGTTTTGTTATCAGGGTGATGGTGGCCTTGTAGAATGAGTTTGAGAGTGTTCCTCCCTCTGCTATATTTTGGAAGAATTTGAGAAGGGTAGGTGTTAGCTCTTCTCTAAATGTTTGATAGAATTCGCCTGTGAAGCCATCTGGTCCTGGGCTTCTATTTCTTGGAAGATTTTTAATCACAGTTTCAAGTTCAGTGCATGTGATTGGTCTTTTCATATTTTCTGTTTCTTCCTGGTTCAGTTTTGGCAGGTTGTGCATTTCAAAGAATTTGTCCATTTCTTCCAGGTTGTCCATTTTATTGGCATAGAGTTGCTTATAGTAATCTCTCATGATCTTTTGTATTTCTGCAGTGTCAGTTGTTACTTCTCCTTTTTCATTTCTAATTCTATTGATTTGAGTCTTCTCCCTTTTTTTCTTGATGAGTCTGGCTAATGTTTATCAATTTTGTTTATCTTCTCAAAGAACCAGCTTTTAGTTTCATTGATCTTTGCTGTTGTTTCCTTCTTTTGTTTTTCATTTATTTCTGATCTGATTTTTATGATTTCTTTCCTTCTGCTAACTTTGGGATGTTTTTGTTCTTCTTTCTCTAATTGCTTTAGGTGCAAGGTTAGGTTTTTTATTCGAGATGTTTCTTGTTTCTTAAGGTGGGATTGTATTGCTATATACTTCCCCCTTAGAACTGCTTTTGCTGCATCCCATAGGTTTTGGGTTGTCGTGTCTCCATTGTCATTTGTTTCTAGGTATTTTTAAATTTCCCCTTTGATTTCTCCAGTGATTACTTCGTTATTACGTAGCGTATTGTGTAGCCTCCATGTGTTTTTATTTTTTACAGGTCTTTTCCTGTAATTGATATCTAGTCTCATAGCATTGTGGTTGGAAAAGATAATTGATACAATTTCAATTTTCTTAAATTTTCCAAGGCTTGATTTTTGACCCAAGATATGATCTATCCTGGAGAATGTTCCATGAGCCCTTGAGAAAAATCTGTATTCTTTTGTTTTTGGATGGAATGTTCTATAAATATCAATTAAGTCCATCTTGTTTAATGTATCATTTAAAGCTTGTGTTTCCTTATTTATTTTCATTTTGGATGATCTGTCCATTGGTGAAAGTGGGGTGTTAAAGTCCCCTAGTATGAATGTGTTACTGCCCATTTCCCCTTTTATGGCTGTTAGTATTTGTCTTATGTATTGCGGTGCTTACATGTTGGGTGCATAAATGTTTACAATTTTTAGATCTTCTTCTTAGATCGATCCCTTGATCATTATGTAGTGTCCTTCTTTGTCTCTTCTAATAGTCTTTATTTTAAAGTCTATTTTGTCTGATATGAGAATTGCTACTCCAGCTTTCTTTTGGTTTCCATTTGCATGGAATATCTTTTTCCATCCCCTCACTTTCAGTCTGTATGTGTGTCTAGGTCTGAAGTGCATCTCTTGTAGACAGCATATATATGGGTCTTGTTTTTTTTTTTTTATCCATTCAGCCAGTCTGTGCCCTTTGGTGGGAGCATTTAATCTGTTTACATTTAAGGTAATTATCAACATGTATGTACCTATTCCCATTTTCTTAATTGTTTTAGGTTTGTTATTATAGGTCTTTTCCTTCTCTTGTGTTTCCTGCCTAGAGATGTCCTTTAGCGTTTGTTTTAGAGCTGGTTTGGTGGTGCTGAATTCTCTTAGCTTTTGCTTTCTGTAAAGGATTTAATTTCTCCATTGAATCTGAATGAGATCCTTTCTGGGTAGAGTAATCTTAGTTGTAGATTTTTCTCCTTCATCACTTTAAGTATGTCATACCACTCCCTTCTGACTTGCTGAGTTTCTGCTGAAAGATCAGCTGTTGACCTTATGGGGATGCCCTTGTGTGTTATTTGTTGTTTTTCCCTTGCCGCTTTTAATATGTTTTCTTTGTATTTAATTTTTGACAGCTTGTTTAATATGTGTCTTGGCATGTTCCTCCTTGGATTTTCCCTATATGGGACTCTCTGGGCTTCCTGGATTGATTAACTATTTTCTTTCCCATATTAGGGAAGTTATCAACTATAATCTCTTCAAATATTTTCTCAGTCCCTTTCTTTTTCTCTTCTTCTTCTGGAACCCCTATGTTTCAAATGTTAGTGCATTTATTGTTGTCCCAGATGTCTCTGAGACTCTCCTCAGTTCTTTTCATTCTTTTTCCTTTATTCTGCTCTGCAGTAGTTATTTCCACTATTGTATCTTCCAGGTCACTTATCCGTTCTTTTGCCTCAGTTATTCTGCTGTTGATCCCTTCTAGAGTATTTTTAATTTCATTTATTGTATTGTTCATCATAGCTTGTTTCATGTTTATTTCTTCTAGGCCCTTGTCAACTGTTTCTTTCATTTTGTGTATTCTTTTTCCAAGATTTTGGATCATCTTTACTATCATTATTCTGAATTTTTTTCAGGTAGACTGCTTATTTCCTCTTCATTTGTTAGGTCTGGTGGGTTTTTATCTTGCTCCTTCATCTGCTGTGTGTTTTTCTGTCTTCTCATTTTGCTTATCTTACTGTGTTTGGGGTCTCCTTTTTGCAGGCTGCAGGTTCATAGTTCCCATTGTTTTTGTTGTCTGTCCCCAGTGGCTAAAGTTTGTTCAGTGTGTTGTGTAGGCTTCCTCGTGGAGGGAACTAGTGCCTGTGTTCTGGTGGGTGAGGCTGGATCTTGTTTTTCTGGTGGGCAGGTCCACGACTGGTGGTGTGTATTGGGGTGTCTGTGGCCTTAGTATGATTTTAGGCAGCCTCTCTGCTAATGGGTGGTGTTTTGTTCCTGTCTTGCTAGTTGTTTGGCATAGGGTGTCCATCACTGTAGCTTGCTGGTTATTGAGTGAACCTGGGTGTTGGTGTTGAGGTGGAAATCTCTTGGAGATTTTCGCCATTTGATATTACATGGAGCTGGGAGGTCTCTTGTGGACCAGTGTCCTGAAGTTGGCTCTCCCACCTCAGAGGCACAGCACTGACTCCTGGCTGCAGCACCAAGAGCGTTTCATCCACACAGCTCAGAATAAAAGGGAGAAAATGTAGGGAGAAAGAAAGAAAGTGGAATAAAGAAAATGAAATAAAGTAAGATACAATAAAATAAAGTTATTAAAATAAAAATTATTATTATGAAAAAAATATTTTAAGTAAAAAAAAGAAAAAACAGATGGATAGAACCCTAGGACAAATGGTATATGCAAATCTATACAGACAAAATCTCATAGAGAAACATACACGTACCTACTCACAAAAAGAGGAAAAGTTGAAAAAATAATAAATCATGCTCACAAAGTCCAACTCCTCAGTTTGGAATGATTCGTTGTCTATTCAGGTATTCCAGAGATGCAGGGTACTTCAAGTTGATTGTGGAGATTTAGTCTGCTGCTCCTGAGGCTGCTGGGAGAGATTTCTCTTTCTCTTCTTTGTTCGCACAGCTCCCGGGGATCAGCTTTGTATTTGTCCCTTCTTCTGTGTGTAGGATGCCGGAGGGCATCTGTTCTTCGCTCAGACAGGACTGGGTTAAAGGATCCACTGGGGACTGTGGCTCACTTAGGCCGGGGGGAGGGAGGGGTACGGATGTGGAGCGAGCCTGCAGCAGCAGAGGCCAGCATGATGTTGCACCAGCCTGAGACGTGCTGTGCGTTCTCCCGGGGAAGTTGTCCCTGGATCACAGGACCCTGGCAATGGTGGGCTGCACAGCCTCCCCGGAAGGGAGGTGTGGATAGTGACCTGTGTTCACACAGAGGCTTCTTGGTGGTGGCAGCAGCAGCCTTAGTGTCTCATGCCCGTCTCTGGGGTACGCGCTGTTAGCCGCGGCTCACACCCATCTCTGGAGCTCATTTAAGCAGTGCTGTTAATCCCCTCTCCTCGTGCACCAGCAAACAAAGAGGGAAGAAAAAGTCTCTTGCCTCTTCGGCACGTCCTGACTTTTCCCCAGATTCCCTCCCAGATAGCCGTGGTGCACTAACTCCTTCAGGCTGTATTCACGCCGCCAGTCCGCTCCCTGCGCTCTAACCCGAAACCTGAGCCTCAGCTCCCAGCTTCGCCCGCCCCTGCAGGTGAGCAGACAAGTCTCTCAGGTTGGTGAATGCTGGTCAGCACCATCCTCTGTGCGGGAATCTCTCTGCTTTGCCCTCTGCACCCTTGTTGCTGTGCTCTCCTCCATGGCTCTGAAGCTTCCCCCCTCTGCCACCCACAGTCTCCGCCCACGAAGGGGGTTCCTAGTGTGTGGAAACTTTTCCTCCTTCACAGCTCCCTCCCACTGGTGCAGGTCCCGTCCCTATTCCTTTGTCTCTGTTTATTCTTTTCTCTTTTGCCCTACCCAGGTACGTGGGGAGTTTCTTGCTTTTTGGGAGGTCTGAGGTCTTCTGCCAGGGTTCAGTAGGTGTTCTGTAGGAGTTGTTCCATGTGTAGATGTATTTCTGTTGTATCTGTGGGGAGGAAGGTGATCTCCCTGCCTTACTCTTCCACCATCTTCCCTGCCGTCTTCCTTTTCCTTTTCTTGAATCCTATCACCCATCCCACCCCATGAACATATTCCATTAGGATTCAGGAGAAATACTAGCATCCCCAGAAAGCCTTCCCCTATTGCTGGTTGCTTGCTATATTTATAGTGGAACACTATGCAATTATTAAAAGTTATGATTGTTAAGTATTATAATACCATGAGAATTGCTTATACTATAATTCTAAATAACAACAACAAAAGCTATATATAGAGTTGTATCAATAATATACTAACTGTATAAAGAAGACCATACAAAATACATCAGAATGTTACAGGAGATTATGTCTTGATAGTTCAGCAATTTTGAGTAATTTTGATATTGAGTAATTTTATTTTTCTTTATAATTTTTTACCCATTTCCAAAATTTAGACAGTCATCATGTTTTACTTTTTTAATAGGGAAAATATATTTTAAAAAGCCTTATATCCCTCACCCAGCAGAATATTTAAGGACCATATGTTACTCATCTTTGTATCTCTAGCAGCAACTCACTCAGGTCCTGGCAGAGAGTAGGGTGCTTTGTGCCCGCCTGGAGGGGTGGGATGGGGAGGGTGGGAAGGAGGGAGATGCATGAGGGAAGGGATGTGGGAACAGATGTATATGTATGACTGATTCACTTTGTTATAAAGCAGAAACTAATAAAAAAATAAGTATAACACTCAAAAAAAAAGAAAATCAAAAAGGAAGATAAACTTATTTACTTTTGAGATTTGGTTAAGTAAGGTTTGCTATGAATTTATGGTTCACATAAAAATTGAGGGTAATAAAATTAATGTTATGTGACTTCATCTGTCTGTTATTAAACTGAATTGTATGCTGAGACAAGAAATTAATAAGAGGATGATTTCATGTTGAGGAGACAAAGAAAGCAGTGAATCTTTGTTCCAAATGCAGGATGAATATTTTAAGGGCAGTCATGCTGTGTGAGGTAAGATTAATTGGTTTCATTGATAAGAGTATTGGTCTGGCCATTAATGATGGTGTTGGCTGAAAAGGAGATGACTGTCAAATTAGAGAATCATGACAGGAAAGTAGAACTCACTTTTAAAAATGTAATTTTGTTGCTTTCATTGCTTATAGGAGAAGGCATGATTGATCATTTGGATTTAATTTTAAATCACATCTAAAGTGCTTTCATTGACAGCCATTTCACAATATTAAAGCCCCATGGCAGTTTTTGCACTTTGATTCCATGTCAAATTCTAAAAAAGCCATGTCCTCTTTATTATTTTCATTTAAAAATTTGTTAGACAAGTACTAAGTGTGGGAAACGCTATGTGTTAAATGTATCTTATGATCATTCACAATACATATTAGCATAGCAAAAGTTTGTAGTAAAAAATGTTTTAAAACTGATAATAATATAACGTAAAATATGTCAAACGTGATGAATATTCATGACAATGTAAACAAATAATATAATAAATTGTATATTGTGAAAATAAAAGCCTCCAAGTTGTTACACTACTGTCTTGCTTCTTTCTTTTACTATTGTATCATAGTTTAATACATCTTCATAAACATAATTTTAGAGCAATTTTTCTAAATTACCAAGTTATTCATGTAACTTATCCCCAGTGTGAAATATTCAGAAGTCTATAGAGTAATATAGGAAGGTCTTTCCTTACTGTTTTCTCTACCTGACCCCCTTTCCCAAATACCTCTTTCTTCTAAGAGGTAGCCATTGTTAAGTTTGGTGTGTATCCTTCCAAATCATTCCCTATATGCATACATAAACATATATGTGCAAATCAAACATCTATCTGTCTGTCTTCCCACCCACTCACTCACCTACCTACCCTCTCTCCCTTTCTCTCTCTCTCTCTCACACATGCACATATATGAACACATACAAATATCTGTACGTATGTATGTCTCTTCCACAAATGGGAACATTGTGTGCATAAGTGTTCTGCAACTTAGTTTTTCAGCTTAACTATTTTTTCCATGTTAATACAAATAAACAGATCTACCTCACATTTTTTTACTACTGCCACATATTTTGGCACCCTTTGGCTCATCAAAATTGACACATAAAATTAACTGTCACATGTATTTATTCCTATGTGGCTTGCTTTTTTGTCTAATATTATGTATCTGCAATGCATCCACATTAACACATGTAGAGGTAGTTTATTTTCCTATTGAATTCAAATTTTTTGAATATGTCACAATTTATAAATTTCACTGTTGATGAACATTTAGGTTGTTTTATGTATTTATTATTTGAACAAAGTGATAGACAGTTTTTACATGCCTCTTGATGTATATGTAAAAGAGTTTTTAAGGTATACCTCCAAGAGAAAATGCTGAGTTATAAGGTATGCATAGATCCAATTTACTATGTAATGCCTAATTGTGCCTTTTCAAATAAGTGTTGATATCTGGTAGGATACATCATTCCAATTTATTCTTCTTCTGAACTGTCTTGACTCTTCCTGATTCTTTGGTTTTCCACATATTTTCTGGATTTAGCGTGTCAAGTGCCACAAAATCTCTCATTCTTTTCCTTTACAGCTTCTTCATAAGAAGTCCTTTCCTACATCAAGTTTATAAACATATCTTCGTTTTCTTCTAATACTTTTTGTTTTTTATGTTTAAGCCTTTAACCCCATCAGGAAATTTTGTGTTTGGTTTAAGTTCAGGGTTGATTTTTAAAAAATAGTTGTCCAACTGTCCCAAAACAGTTTATCAAATATACCCTAATTTCGTGCTTATATGAATAAACCACTTTTATCAACCACCCAATTCCTATATAAAAATTGATCTATTTTCTATTGAACTATTTTTGTCTATTTTGTGCCAGAATCATAGTACCTTAATTACTAATATCTTTATTATATTTGATCTTTGGAAGGGTTTATTAGTTTCATGTGGTTACTGTAACATATTCCCACAAACTGGGTGGCTTCAAAACAGAAATTTATTCTCTCAGTTCTGGAGACCAGAAGTCCAAAATCAAGGTGTTGGCAGAGCCACATGGAACATTTTGTTCCTTGAATCTTCCATCTGCATCACTCCAATCTCTACTTCCATCTTCAAATGACCTTCTCCTCTTCTATCTCCGTAATCCCTCACTGCTTCACTCTTATAAGTACACTTGTCTTTGGGCCTACCCAGTTAATCCAGAATAATCTCTTCTCACAGTCTTTAATTTAATTATATATGCAACGGCACACCCCTCTTTCTTTTCTTTTTTTTTTTTTCAAATAAGGTAACTTTCACCGGTTCTGAGGATTAGCCTGTGGACATATCTTTTGGGAGGCTACCCTTCAACCCACTACAAAGGACAAAGTGCCCTCTGTTATTTTTTTTTAATTCCTTGTGTATTTTTTGTTAATTTTTTCTCCTAGATAAATTTTAGAATAAATCTGTGTAGTTAAAATGTTCACATTGACATTTGGTTGTAATAGGGTTTAATTTATAGAATAATTTTGGAGATATGACTTTTTTTTTCAGAATTCAGGATTTTAGTGATGAATACAGTGATTCTCCTAATTCATTTCTTTCTCCCCTCTCTCGTATTGCTCCTCTTAGATTTTTTTACCCACTCTGACCCCTAATTAGTATCTTTTTTTTAACGTCTTTATTGGAGTATAATTGCTTTACAATGGTGGGTTAGTTTCTGCTTTATAACAAAGTGAATCAGTTATACATATACATATGTCCCTATATCTCTTGACTTCTTTATAGTACTAAATCTTCCCATTCAGGAATGTGCCTTATCCCTCCATTTTTCTGGAGTTATTTTTACTCATTAGAAAAGTTCTATTGTTTTCTTCTTATACATCTTACACATTTATATTTTTAATTGAATACTTATTCTTAAGATTATTTTACTAGTTATATTTAGATTTGTTGGTATTGAGAATAGAATCTGTTTTAATGATATTATCAACTTGGTTATTGTTGGCATGTAGGAAAGCTATTGACTTATTATATTTTTAAAATTTTATATAGTTTTAATTCCTGCTCAGCTTTTCAAATGATTTTCATGGATTTTCCTGGAAGATTATCATAATGTCTGCAAAAAATCACAGTTTTGTTTCTTACTTTCCAATGTTTATATAATATTACTTCCTTTTTCTTTTTGATTGCATTAGCCATGACCGCCTTTACAATGTTGAATATATTGAGCACATGAAACATCATTGTATTGTTTGTAATATTACTGGGAATGCTTTTAATATATGATCATTGCTGTAGTATTGTTTTCGATTCCTTTAATCACATTTAGGAAGTTCATTTATTTTTCACTCATATTTTGTTGGTTGTTTGCTTGTTCTCTTTCATGTGGTTCTTTAAAATCAGGAATTAGTATTGTATTCTATTAAATATTATGGCACGAATTGAGATGTTCATGTGAGTGTTTTGCTTTAACCTTCAAATTCATTTTCTTAATGTTGTACCACACTTGACATTCTATGATAAACTGATTTAATCATAATGTATTACTCATTATATATTTTCAGTTTCGTCATCTGTGTTTCTAAATGAGGTTCAACTATTATTTTCTTTACTTCCACCCTCCTCCCTTCTGTTCTTTTTGTGTTCTGCTGTCCAATTTGCCATTAGGGTGTGCAAGCCTTATAAAATGAGTTAGGTAGCTTCTCATCTTTTCCTGTGTTTCCTATGAGTCTGCTGTTGCTTTGACAGGTAGATAGTTCATACTTTGATCACTTCTGTTATAGTTATTACAATATTCAGATTGCCTACTTCTTCATGAATGACCTAATTTAAATTTCCCTGGAAAACATTTGATTTAATCTAAAATTTTAAATTAATTGGTATAGAATTATATATATATATATATATATATATATATATATATATATGTATGTATATATATACTCCTTAAACTTCTCCATATCTGCCATTATTAATTGTCTCTAATTCTCCTAGGGTACTGCCTTCTTCACTTTGTGTGTTCTCACTACATTTGGAGTTTCTCTTCAAAGTGCTCTTTCCTCATCATGTTTTAAGCTGTCGATATTGTTCTTCTACTGTTTCTCAGTAAAAATGCCATGCCATAAGCTCTTAACTTTTAGAAAGTTTTGTTTCTATCACCATGTAGTCCCCTCTCTTGTTTTCCAGTGGTCTCAGGGATTTATTCTTTTTTAAAAATATTTTTCTGGCACTTTAAAAGACTTGGAGAAATAAAGAGATGAACTTGCATTTTGAATCTTACATGCAAATATCCAACCCCATCTGCTAAATGTCCCTAAATCTAGCTTCATTTTCTTTGCATTATTTGATAAACCACAAGACTGGATTTCTTAAGTATCCCAGATAACTGAGTTTACTATAGTTCCTTTAAAAAATAATATACAATTATACTTTGTTCTATGTAGAGAAGCTCAAGTATTAGGCAAATAGAAGGGAAGGCTTATTGTAACTTGTGTTTGAAAGTGAGTGATAACTAGTAGGATTAGGGTGGTAAATGACTGAGATGTTTATACTTGGATAATTTATATTGAAAGAAAGGATGGTTTTTAAACTAATAATGGCTGCCCTTGATTCTGGCTCTCAGATTTCAAACAAGCCATGTTTTCTTCTTATGGCCTCTAGCAGCCTCTCAATGCTACCTGTGCCAAGTCCCATCACACCATAGTGCAATAAAAAAAAATAGTATATACTATTACAACATATTATGTTCCCTCAGCACAGGGTCATCTTTGTGACTTGAAGGCTCCAGCACAGGGACTTGCATGCAATAAATACTAGTTGCACTTAAATCTACTCTTTTGGATTTTTGTAACCCAGATACCAGCTGGGATCACTCTGCCCATTAAACCTAGGTAAGTTCATCTCAAATCCTTTGCTCATCTTGTGGCAAGTCTAAGGCTCTTGAGAAGATTTCTGTAAATTCCCGTTGGCTTATATTTCTCCCAGCCAACTCTGACTCTGATTTCCAACTTCTGCTGAATTCTTACTCTCCATTTTATGTCTTACATTAATTTTATATGGTATTGGCTCCCCAAATGACACTCACATGAAATGATTCTGTGTTGTGGACTTTTATTAAAGATTCAGGGCTATTATTGAGAGTAGTTATACTATACTAAATGTATAATTTGAAATAGAATATTATATTTCCATAGTTTTTGAAAAGCCCCTTGGCCATTTGTCTCAGTTCAGGTCTTGACCTTTCATCATTATTGTCTGGCCCTCTCTGTCTTTTTCTAGCTCCTTCACTTTTTCTCACTCCTCTGCTTTCCTCATCCCACCTCGAATTCTGTTAATGTATTGATACTATACAGAACAGTTTAAAAACGTCATTGTTGAGTGCTTCCAACAGTTATCCAGAGCTTTGTAATTATAGAGACTTGAGTGTATCATTTTTTATTCAGAGGTGATTAGGTTCTAGTTAATTATTGCTAACCAAACTCACATGAATCTGACACATCCAAAATGTCCATTTAAATATTTCTAATATGGAATATACCTTCTCAGTTATCTGAGAACATGCTCTGAATCTCAGGAGAGTTTCACTGGCTCCAAAAGTTAAACTTAACTCAAACATTCCTCCCCATCAATGGAGTTCAAAGATAACTTTCTCTCTGGTGGCTTAATTAGATTTCAGTTTCCTTAAACTCATAACACATCTACAGATTAACCTTAATATCTAGTAACATATGCAATCATACAAAAGATAATTTTCATTTGCGACAGTCACCATAGTATATTTATCACATTTATATTGTGTGTCACAGAGAAAGGCCCACTTATCTTGACCCTAGATTTTGGAGTCCATTATCTTTTTGTGGGGCATGAATCATCCTATTTATCTATGTCAGTGATGCTAAGCTACTAATATTGATATCCATGTTCAAAATTCAAGCTCATTATTTTTGAATTTAGTATCAGCTATGCTGTAGAAGATAAAAGGTCAGAGGAAACAATCAGACATGCTGTTCATGTGATGCAATCCATCAAATATAGATGAAGTGTTTGGTATCTGACAAGCACTGAGGAGAATTAGTAAGATATGATTCCTGTCTTTGAGAAAATTATAGCTTGTAGGTGACAGAGGCATTCCATGAAGGATCATCTAAGAAACAGTGCCTGTTCTTTGGATACCAAAGTCTCCATTCTCCTTTTCTTTTCAATTATAAGCATTTATATTTGTTAGATAACTCTAATAGACATTTTCCTAACCTTTTTGTTCTAAAACCATTGTAACCATCTTCCTGTTATTTTAATACATGAACTGTGCTCTTGCCTTTGAGCCTTTGTGCTGATCGTTCCCTCTGCCTAGAACATCACACCCCCAGGTAGGCACATGTTTGTCCCGTCACTTTATTTAGATCTCTGCTCAAGTGTCATCTCAATATGGAAGATTTGCCTGACCATCCTATGTGTCATTCTCTAATGTATGCCTTTAGCCTGCTTTATGTTTCTTCTCAACACTTCTCATCGTGTATTCTTCATCCTCACTTGAATATAAGCTCCATAAAATGGACTTTCTATATTTTTTTCATTGTCAAATCTCCAGCACCTAGAATGTCTGGCATAATAGGCACCAAATATTTGCTAAATGGTGAATTATTAATCTATAATTTCTTGAACCTGCCTAGGGAATAAAAAAAATCATTTTGTCATTTTTTTCTATGATATATGGTAGGAAAGTGATTTTCAATTAAAATGTTTTATTTTAGATGAGTCCATTAGGAAAGATTTATTATATAAAATACATTTAGGGCTTCTCTGGTGGCACAGTGGTTGAGAGTCCGCCTGCCGATGCAGGGGACACGGGTTCGTGCCCCGGTCCAGGAAGATCCCACATGCTGTGGAGCGGCTGGGCCCGTGGGCCATGGCCACTGAGCCTGTGCGTCCAGAGCCTGTGCTCCACAATGGGAGAGGCCACAACAGTGAGAGGTCCACATACTGAAAAAAAAAATTAAAATAACTTTTAATCATATTAAGTATGCAGTACTTCTGTTCCTCACTATTTAATAAGCCAAGCATATTCTCTAATTTACTTAAATTAATTATGTAAGAAAAAGCATGATATAGCTGATTTTTTAAAATTATGTATGAAATTCTTATATATTGCTCTTACAAATTTAACTGTTTTTTTATCATTTTCCTTTCATATATCAAAATAATGAGATAATAATAACAGTAGGTAACACTAATATATAGCTTATTATTCCCATGCACCGTTCCAAGAATTTTGCATGTAATAACTCATTTAATCCTCACAACAACCTCATGAAGTATATACTATTATTGTTCCCATCTTCGAAGTGAGAAAGCTGAGGTGCAGGTATGTTGTGTGTGTCCAAATTCCCACAAGTTCAAACTCAGAATTTAGGCTGGTATTTTATCCAGTAAGTTGTTCACAAATAATAAATTGCAGGTGTGAATTTTTTATTGAAGTATAGTTGACTTACATTATTAGGGGTATAAGAGTGATTCAATATTTTTATAGATTTTATAGACTATACTCCAAATAAAGTTATTATAAAATATTGACTATACTCCCTGTGCTGTACATTACATCCTTGTATCTTATTTATTTCTAGTAGTTTGTACCTCTTAATCCCCTTCCCCTATGTTGTTCTTTCCCCAGTCCCTCTCCCCACTGGTAACCACTAGTTTGTTCTCCGTATCTGTGTGTCTGTTCCTGTTTTGTTACATTCATTCATTTGTTTTATTTTTTTAGATTTCACATATAAGTGAAAACACAGTATTTGTCTTTCCTAACTTATTTAGCTAAGCATAATACCCTCCAGGCCCATCCATGTTTTTTCAAATGGCAAAATTTCATTCTTTTTTATGGTTGAGTAATGTTCTACTGTATGTATGTATATATATATACCACATCTTGTTTATCCATTCATCTGTTGATGGACACTTAGCTTGCTTCCATGTCTTGGCTACTGTACCTAGTGTTGCTTGGAAGGTTGGGATGCATGTATCTTTTTGAATTAGAGTTTTTGTCTTTTTTGGATATATGCCCAGGAGTAGGATTACTAGATCTTATGGTAACTCTATTTTTAGTTTTTTAAGGAACCTCCATACTGTTTTCCATAGTGGCTGCACCAGTTTACATTCCCACCAACAGTGTAGGTGGGCTCCCTTTTCTCCACACCCTCTCCAGCATTTATTATTTGTAGACTTTTTGTTGATGGTCATTCTGACTGGTGTGAGGTGATACCTCAATGTAGTTTTGATTTGCATTTCTCTAATAATTAGTGATGTTGAGAATCTTCACATGAGCCTGTTGGTCACCTGTATGTCTTCTTTGAATACATTTCTATTTAGGTCTTCTGCCCATGGGTTGTGTATTTTCTAATTATTAAGTTTTTTCTTTTATATATTCTCAATACCAGTCATTGATCAAATATGTGCTCTTCATATATGCTCTCCTAATCTGTGTGTTGTCTTTTCATTCTCATTAAAAGAGAAATTTTGAGTTTTGATGAAATACAGTGTATCTCTTTTTTAATGAATTTTGCTTTTTGTGTCATATCTAAGGAATCTTTGCCTAGTCCAAGGTCACAAAGGTTTTCTCCTATGTTTTCCTTGAAGTTTTATAGTTTCAGGTTTCTCATTTAGGTCTTTTATCCATTTAGACTTAAATTTTGTATGTGGTTTTATGTATGGGTCAGTTCACGTTTTCAAATATGACTGTCCAATTGTTGCACATTGGTCGAAAATCAATTGGACACATATGTGTGGATCTAATTTTGGAATCTCTGTTCTATTCCATTGGTTTATGTATTTATACTTTCACCAATACCACACTGTTGACTGAAAAAAAAGCACAACCTAAAAGTTGAGAATTATGTGTTATTCTACAGACATACTGAGGACTTGAGCCAAAGAGACAGGCTCTCAGATAGCTCTGAGGAATTGTTCTGAAGAGGTAAGGGAGGAGCCAGGATATATAGGAATTTTTTCAACAACACCCCCCCCAAACAAGTAGTAGAAACACCAAAAGATTACTGTTAATTAAAAAATCAAGACTTCGGGCTTCCCTGGTGGCGCAGTGGTTGGGAGTCCGCCTGCCGATGCAGGGGACATGGGTTCGTGCCCCGGTCCGGGAAGATCCCATATGCCACCGCAGAGTGGCTGGGCCCGTGAGCGGAGCTTGCGTGTCCAGAGCCTGTGCTCCAAAAACGGGAGAGGCCACAACAGTGAGAGGCCCGCATACCGCAAAAAAAAAAAAAAAAAAAAAAAAAAAATCAAGACTTCTAAAGTTAATGAATTTAGCACTTTTCTGTGTATGGGAAGATGCAAGAGTCTGGGCTCATTGAAATCATTCCTTTGATATGCACCTCAGCTATCTAGGGCCAGTATTGTTTTTCTCCAACCTGAATTCCCTCAGAGTTCACAATCCGGGATAGCTACAGTGGCTGATGGTGTGATGGCTGCAGCATCCTTTGTTTACTGATATGGCGGGCAATGTTCTTTGTCCACAACACTGCCTTTTTTTTTTCTGGCCATGCCACGTGGCAGAGTGCCGAGTCTTAACCACTGGTCCACCAGGGAATTCCCCACAACACTGTCTTGATTACTGTAGCTTTGTAGAAAGTCTTGAAAATGGATAATTTAAGTTTTCCAACTTTGTCCATTTCAAAATTGTTTTTCCTCTTGTAGTTGCTTTGCTTTTCAATATCAATTTTAGAATCAGTTTCTATAAAAATTTCTCCTGGAATTTTTATTGAAATTCCATTCAAATCATAGATCACTTTTACGTCTTATCAATATTGAGTGTTACAATCCATGAACACAGTATACAAGTATATCTCAGAGATATTGTGGGTTTAGTTCCAGACCACCACAATAAAGTGAATGTCACAATACAGCAAGTCATGTGAGTTTTTTGATTTCCTAGTGCATATAAAAGTTATGTTTACACTATAGTGTAGTCTATTGTGTGCAATAACATTATGTCTTAAAAACAATGTACATACATTAATTTAAAATGCCTTATTGATACAAAAAATGCTAACCACTTTTAGTGAGTCATAATCTTTTTGCAGTAGTAACATCAGAGATCATTAATCACAGATCACCATAGCAAATGTAATAATAATGAAAAAACTTAAATATTCCAAGAATTACCAAAATGTGACACAGAAGCATGTAGTGAGCAAATGCTGTTGGAAAAATGGTGCCCATAGACTTGGTTGACACAGAAATTCAGTTTGTAAAAACCCCGCATTTTCTGTAAGTACAATAAAGTGAAGTGCAATAAAATGAGATATGCCTATATCTTTCCTTTACTTTAGGTCTTTTTGATTTCTTTCATTAGTGTTTCACTGTTTTCAGGAAACAGCTCATACATATATTTTCTTAGATTTATAGCTAAGTATTTAATGTTTTTGTTGCTATTGTAAGCCATACTATGTATTATTTCAATTTCCATTATTTCACTGCTAGTGTATAGAAATATAATTGATTTTTTCATATTGATCTTTTATCCTGAGATCTTGCTAAATTCACCTGTTTGTTCTCATCACATTTTTGTACATTTTTGGGACTTTTTACATAGACAAGTGTGTTTGAATAGAGACAGTTTTGTTTCTTCCTTTCTAGTCTATACACATTTTCTTTTCTTGTTGCACTGGATAGGACTTTTGGCACAATATTAAATAGGAGTGTGGAGAGCTAACAGCCTTTCTTTGTTCCTGATCTGGAGAAAGCATTCAATCTTTCACTGTTAAGTATGAAGTTGTGCTAGGTTTTTTGTAGATGCCCTTTATCAGGTTGTTGGGATTCCCTTGTATTCCCAGTTTGCTGAGTTTAAATATTTTATTTTTAATTTTTTATCATGGATGGGCATAGAATTTGGACAAATGCTTTTTCTGAACCTATTGAGATGATCATATGTTTTTTCTTTAGTCTGTTGATTTAAATAAAGAATTACATTGTTTCATTTTTGGATGTAAAACTAGCTTTGTATTCCTTGGATAAATCCCACTCATCATGATGTATTATCATTTTTATACATTGCTTCATTCAATTTACTAATATTTTGCTGAGAATTTTTGTATGTATATTCATGAGTGATATTGGTCTTTAGTTGTAAGTTGATCTTATGTATCCAGTCAATTTTCTAACCTCTTATTTCTAGTAGTTGGTAGATTCTTATGGCTTATTCATGTGGAAAATTATATCATCTACAAGTAGTGGACTTTATTTTCTTCTTTCCAAATCCTCATGTCTTTAACTATTTGTGTTATTTTTTTCATTAGACTGTTTAGGACATACAGTGAAATATTGAATTGATCTAGTAATATTAGATATCCATGTCTTTTGCTTAATTATAAAGGAAGTATTTTTAATTTTTCCCATTTAGGATGAAGATGTGGTAGATTCTTGTTGATGTTCTTAATACATTTAAGCAAGTTGTCTTCTTATTTCTAGTTTATTCAGAGACCTTTCTCTTGTTTTTCATTCATTAATGGGTGTTGATTTCTACCAAATGCTTTTCCTACCATGAAATGATCATACTTTTTTCTCCTTTAAAGTGGTAGATTTATATTTTCTAATATAAACCATCCTCAAATTCTTGGGATAATACTAGCTTGGTCATAGTATATTTCCTTTTTCACATTCTGTAGGATTTACTTAGCTTTTTGTTTAGGATTATAGCATCTCTATTGGCATTTGAAATCACCCATAGTTGTCTTTTTTCTTACTTTGTTTGGATTTATTATGGCTGCTAAGCTATGTAATATTTCCTCCGATTCTAATTCTTTGGAAGAATTCTCATAGTATTGGAAAGATCTTTTCCTTGAAAGTTTGTTAGATTTTTCTTGTAAAACTCTCTGGGTATGGTGTTTAAATTTGAAAATTTTTAAAACTACTTCTTTAATTTCTATGCTATTGGAATCTTTATATTTTTATTTCTTCTTGAATCAGTTTGGCAATTTATATATTTCCATGAAATTGTCCATTTCATCTAACGTTTCAAGTTTCCTGACATAAGATGTTTAGAAACGTTTTAATAATTTTCTAATATCTTCTTTAATTGTGATCATGTTTCATTTCTTATTTATAGTATTTTATACCTCCTGTCTTTTTGAAGGTAGATATTGCCAAGCGTTTTTTTTTCATTAGCATTTCTATATCTGAATCCTGTTTTTGATGTTCATAGATCACAGTGACATGCTACATCTGACACCTACTAAGTTCTGGTAATGAGTAGAGGCTATCAAACTTTGTCTAGCAAAAAGAGGGTCTATTTATAGTGGGGTTAAAAAATTGAATACAAGGATTAAGCTCATGATTTTTAGGCATTTTCTTGAAATCCGATAGAAATCCTTCCTCCCCTTGTCTCTCCATACTTAAGCTATCAAGTGTGAGAAGCAATAAATAGGTCATTGTACTTCAGCTACAGTAAAATAAGGAGAATTGTTAATGAAATTGAAAGTGATGATTAATAATATATGTATAGTGCAATCTTTTGGAGGCAAATATAACAATGGCACTTGAATTTCAATGCACAATGTACATGGGAATCTTTTTCACTTATGGTATTATTAATACAAAACACGTTAAGTCCTTTTTTTTCCCTATTTCTTCAGCTTTCTCTGTGCCAAACAAGATACCTAAGTTATACAACTTTGACAATCCAAGAAGTTGGCAATTATTAGTAGTTTTTGAAAAACCACAGACCAAAAGATTGTTAATTTGAATTTGACTTTGTGATGCTTTAAAAATTATCAAGGTGACAGTTCTTAAGTCAGTTATACCAAATGTGGAGTGTTTATATTAGAAGTGAAAGGTAGATTTAATTAAGAAAGAAGAACCATCTAGAATGTCCTGTTTCAAAGTGTTGTTTCTTAAATTCAAACCTATGCTACTAGTTATAGCTTTTGGAGCATATACTAAGTTCCAAGTATTGTGCAAAAACTTTACATATATTTTCTCTGTTAGTCCTCATAATAAGCCTGAGATGTCAGGAAAATTATTACCATTAGTGTGTTAAAGATGAGGAAATTGAAGCACAGAGATGCCTCATGTTTAAAATATTATTAAGGGTTTCAAAAGAAGTTTGGCTTCAGAGCATCATTACATTGTACATCAAAGAAGAACTATTTTTTCTGGTTTACTCAACCCAGGTTTATTTCTTGCTCACATTACATGTCCAGCACAGGTCAGAGTAACTTAATACTTTAAAAACAGTACATGTAGCTAAAGAGGTAAAGCAGTTCAGTGACCTAAGGATGAAGCATGCCTAATTGAACCAAAATATTTGCACTTGAATCTGTGCAGCATTCCTTGAGGATGGCCCGTGCCTACTGTAAATACAGGGATGTTAAATCATATCAAAAAGAAACTTCAACTTAGGAACTTAGGCAACTCAACTGCTTGACTGTGACCTCAGTCAAGCAGGCAGTAGAGTTTTCATTCAGCAAGCTGTGCCTCATGCTTCTTTGGCTAGAGCTATGTATATTTAATTAGTGTCCTCTCACCTTCACAGTACATGTTTTTCCACTTGACAGTTTCTGGCACCAAAAGAATGTCCTTGAGAAAAAAGTCAGGCCTGTTGACTACTAAGCATATTATTTGACTTGATGTTCAACCATTCTGAAGAAAGAATTGGGAATAATGAAAGACAGTGGGGCATAGAGCCACTTTAACTGAAAGTGTCAGGTCAGTCGAAGCTATTGAACAGTTCCTATTAAATTAGCTTAGCTTCATCTCGGCTAGTTAAAGCTGGCATGCTGACAAATGAGTTTCTATCTGTATAGAAAAAAAGAGTACGGACGAGCAGATTTACATTTGGGAGCTTAGTGACAGTCACATCACAAGGTCAATAAGAATATGTCCATCACAGAACTATGTTTGTCCCCTGTCAATACATTGGATGATCAGCTTCAAAATGTTTATCCCTTCACAAGGTGTGAGCGTATTCTTCCTAATGGAAGTTATTTCAACATTTCTTTGAAGGAATTTTAACACAGATAATGTCAAAGTTTTTGTTGCTTGATGGAAATCCAAGTGTAAATTTTATTTAGCATTTTCATTCATAAAGATGTGGCACAAGATATCCCCTTTTGAAAAAAATCATAAAGATGCTCATTTTCTTATGAAAATGTCTTTATTCTATACCTTAAAAAACTGTATATATATATTTTTGAATGGTACCAAGAATAACCTTGGATATATGACTTTAAAATGAGACAAAAGTTGATCCCATCTGATTTTTTTATCCTCAGCGTGAGATTTTAAGTTCTGCAATATTTAGGATTTCCACCAACACAAGGGAAGATAACTTTAATGGAGGAAATCCTAGACACTTCTAGGAATTCTTTAGGTTGTGGAACAGGAATCCTTTATTTTCCTTTAATTTTAAAAACTGCCTCTTATGGATACCAATGCCATGCATGCATAAAATAGCTTCCTTCATTATGTTGCTCATAACAGAAGTGAATAGAAAACTTATTCTGGAAAAATCAGAAAATGAGACAAGTCAAAACAATGTTCTGGCTGCTTGGGTATAGTGAAAAAGTTTCTCCCATCACTTGGCTAATCTCCTTTTAACCTCCATTTACCTGATCCCTTTTTTGTTTGCTCAAAGTTTTCAGTTGTGGTATTCTCCAAACTAAATACTTTCATGCTTCAGAATCCACTCTTTCCTCTCTGTCCCTACTCATTGTCCAGCCTCATATTGGAGCTGATCTCAGTATTTAATCAGATTACTCTATCACAAGAGGTTAAGTGGCTGAGAGCTCTCTCAGAGCAACTTCGTCTTTTAAAAGAGAAGTGAATGAACTTCTAATTGGTAGAATTTAGAAACTGTCACAAAATAAATTACTCTTCTAGAAAAATTCAAAAACAAAGGGGCTTACCTTGTGCTTGCAAAGTACCTTACCTAATTTCCTTCATGCCTACTCCACTCTATTTCTTCTCCTCTCTCTCTTTTTTTAAAAAATATTTTATTGAAGTATAGTTGATTTACAATGTTGTGTTAATTTCTGCTGTACAGCAAAGCAATTCAGATATATATATATATATATATATATATATATATATATATATATATATATATATATAATTTTTCATATTCTTTTCCATTATGGCTTATCACAGGATACTGAATATAGTTCCCTGTACTATACAGTAGGACCTTGATGTTTATCCATTCTATATATAATAGTCTGTATCTGCTAACCCCAAACTCCCAATCAATCCCTCCCCTACCCCACCCCCTTGGCAACCACAAGTCTGTTATCTGTCTGTGAGTCTGTTTCTGTTTCATAGATATGTTCATTTGTGTCATATTTTAGATTCCACATATAAGTGATATCACGTGGTATTTGTCTTTCTCTTTCTGACATACTTCACTTAGTATGATAATCTCTAGCTCCATCCATGTTGCTGCAAATGGAATTATTTCATTCTTTTTTGTGGCTGAGTAATATTCCACTGTATATACGTACCACATCTTCTTTATCCATTTATCTGTTAATGGACATTTAAGTTGTTTCCATGTCTTGGCTATTGTGAATAGTGCTGCTTTGAACATAGAGGTTCATGTATCTTTTTGAATTATACTTTTGTCCAGATATATGCCCAAGAGTGGCCTTGCTGGATCATATGGCAACTCTGTTTTTACTTTTCTGTCTCTGCTCTCTTTAAACCCCGACCCCAACAGATTGTGAAATTTGGTTCTCAGGCTTCACACCTGCCATATTAGTTATACCGTTGAGTAACACATTACCCCCAAAACTTAGGCTGAAAACAGCAACAAATATTTTTATTTAACAGCTTTTATAGATCAGGAATTTAGGTGAAGTTTAGTTGAGTGGTTCTGTCACAAGGGTTCTCAGAAGGCTGTTGCAGCTACGATTACCTCAAGGCTTCACTGGGAGATGATCTACTTCCAAGCTCAGTCATGTGGCTATTGGCAGGCCTCAGGGCCTCATTGGCTGTTGGCTGAAGATATCAGTTCCATAGGGCTGCTCACAGCATAGCTTCTTAATTCTCACACACACACACACACATACATTGGGATTGAACCCAAGATGGAAATCAGTGATTTGTATACAACCTAATCTTGTCATAAGTGATATCTCATCTCTTCTGTTCCTCGGAAGGAAACCACTAGGTCCAGATCACACTCAAGGGAAGATGGTGACATAAGTGCCAGAATACCAGGAGGTGAAGAACATTGGGGTCCATCATAGAGGCTCCTGCCACATTTATACACATTTAAAAAAAGGGATGGGAAGGGTGACATCACTTTGTTAGAAAGTTTCTTATGCTTAAACTTATATATAGAGTCTAAACTTGGCTATATCTGTAGATGTCCATGTGACCTATGTCAGTTACTGTTAATATACCTTTTGAGAGTGCCTGCCTATATGAAGGTTTAACAGTGCATACTTTTAAGGATTCAGTAGAATGGGACTATACTCAAGAAAGAGGAAGATTTGAGAAGATGGTGGAAGAAGAAGACACGGAGATCACCTTCCTCCCCACAGATACATCAGAAATACATCTACACATGGAACTGCACCTATAGAACACCCGCTGAATGCTGGCAGACCTCAGACCTCCCAAAAGGCAAGAAACTCCCCACGTACCTGGGTAGGGCAAAAGAAAAAAGAAAAAAACAGAGACAAAAGAATAGGAACAGGACCCGCACCAGTGGGAGAGAGCTGTGAAGGAGGACAGGTTTCCACACACCAGAAGCCCCTTCATGGACGGAGACTATGCGTGGCAGAGGGGGAAGCTTCGGGACCACAGAGGAGAGCACAGCAACAGGGGTGCAGAGGGCAAAGCGGAGAGATTCCCGCACAGAGTATCGGTGCCGACCAGCACTCACCTGCCCGAAAACCTTGTCTGCTCACCCACTGGGTTGGGCGGGGCTGGGAGCTGAGGCTTGGGCTTCAGTCGGAGTGCAGGGAGAGGGGTTGGCAGCGTGAACACAGCCTGAAGGGGTTAGTGCACCATGGCTAGCGGGGAGGGAGTCCGGGAAAAAGTCTGGACCTGCCAAAGAGGCAAGAGACTTTCTTACCTCTTTGTTTCCTGGTGTGTGAGGACAGGAGATTAAGAGCACTGCTTAAAGGAGCTACAGAGATGGGCGCAAGCCACGGCTATTAGCGCAGACCCCAGAGATGGGCATGAGATGCTAAGGATGCTGCTGCAGCCACCAAGAAGCCTGTGTGCCAAGCACAGGTCACTCTCCAAACCTCCCCTCCCAGGAGCCTGTGCAGCCTGCCACTGCCAGGGTCCCGTGATCCAAGGACAACTTCCCGGCAGAAAGCAGGGCATGCCCCAGGCTGGTGCAATGACATGCTGGCCTCTGCTGCCGCAGGCTCGTAGCACATCTGTACCCCTCCCTCGCCCCAGGCCTGAGTGAGCCAGAGCCGCCAAATCAGCTGCTCCTTTAACCCTGTCCTGTCTGAGCGAAAAACAGACACCCTCCAGCGACCTACATGCAGAGGCGGGGCCAAATCCAAAGCTGAACCTCAGGAGCTGTGCGAAAAAAGAAGAGAAAGGGAAATTTCTCCCAGCATCCTCAGAAGCAGCGGATTAAAGCTCCACAATCAACTTGATGTACCCTTCATCTGTGGAATACCTGGATAGACAATGAATCATCCCAAATTGAGGAGGTAGACTTTGGGAGTGAGATAGATTATTTTTTCCCCTTTTCCTCTTTTTTTTTTCTTGTGGTTTTTATTTTCCTCTTTTTTTTTATTTTACAAATTTAATCAGTTATACATATACATATGTTCCCATATCCCCTCCCTTTTGCGTCTCCCTCCCACCCTCCCTATCCCACCCCTCCAGGCGGTCACAAAGAACCGAGCTGATCTCCCTGTGCTATGCGGCTGCTTCCCACTAGCTATCTACCTTATGTTTGGTAGTGTATATATGTCCATGCCGCTCTTTCACTTTGTCACAGCTTACCCTTCCCCCTCCCCATATCCTAAAGTCCATGCTCTAGTAGGTCTGTGTCTTTATTCCTGTCTTACCCCTATGTTCTTCATGACATTTTTTTTTCTTAAATTCCATATATATGTGTCAGCATACAGTATTTGTCTTTCTCTTTCTGACTTACTTCACTCTGTATGACAGACTCTAGGTCCATCCACCTCATTACAAATAGCTCAATTTCATTTCTTTTTATGGCTGAGTAATATTCCATTGTATATATGTGCCACATCTTCTTTACCCATTCATCCGATGATGGACACTTAGGTTGTTTCCATCTCCGGGCTATTGTAAATAGGGCTGCTATGAACATTTTGGTACATGTCTCTTTTTGAATTATGGTTTTTTCAGGGTATATGCCCAGTAGTGGGATTGCTGGGTCATATGGTAGTTCTATTTGTAGTTTTTTAAGGAACCTCCATACCGTTCTCCATAGTGGCTGTACCAATTCACATTCCCACCAGCAGTGCAAGAGTGTTCCCTTTTTTCCACACCCTCTCCAGCATTTATTGTTTCTAGATTTTTTGATGATGGCCATTCTGACTGGTGTGACATGATATCTCATTGGAGTTTTGATTTGCATTTCTCTAATGAGTAAAGATGTTGAGCATCCTTTCATGTGTTTGTTGGCTGTCTGTATATCTTCTGTGGAGAAATGTCTATTTAGGTCTTCTGCCCATTTTTGGATTGGGTTGTTTGTTTTTTTGTTATTGAGCTACATGAGCTGCTTATAAATTTTGGAGATTAATCCTTTGTCAGTTGCTTCATTTGCAAATATTTTCTCCCATTCTGAGGGTTGTCTTTTGGTCTTGTTTATGGTTTCCTTTGCTGTGCAAAAGCTTTGAAGTTTCATTAGGTCCCATGTGTTTATTTTTGTCTTTATTTCCATTTCTCTAGGAGGTGGGTCAAAAAGGATCTTGCTGTGATTTATGTCATAGAGTGTTCTGCCTATGTTTTCCTCTAGGCGTTTGATAGAGTCTGGCCTTACATTTAGGTCTTTAATCCATTTTGAGCTAATTTTTGTGTATGGTGTTAGGGAGTGATCTAATCTCATACTTTTACATGTCCCTGTCCAGTTTTCCCAGCACCAGTTATTGAAGAGACTGTCCTTTCTCCACTGTACATTCCTGCCTCCTTTATCAAAGATAAGGTGACCATATGTCCGTGGGTTTATCTCTGGGCTTTCTATCCTGTTCCATTGATCTATCTTTCTGTTTTTGTGCCAGTACCATACTGTCTTGATTACTGTAGCTTTGTAGTATAGTCTGAAGTCAGGGAGCCTGATTCCTCCAGCTCCGTTTTTCGTTCTCAAGATTGCTTTGGCTATTCGGGGTCTTTTGTGTTTCCATACAAATTGTGAAATTTTTTGTTCTAGTTCTGTGAAAAATGCCATTGGTAGTTTGATAGGTATTGCATTGAATCTGTAGATTGCTTTGGGTAGTAGAGTCATTTTCACAATGTTGATTCTTCCAATCCAAGAACATGGTATATCTCTCTATCTATTTGTATCATCTTTAATTTCTTTCATCAGTGTCTTATAATTTTCTGCATACAGGTCTTTTGTCTCCTTAGGTAGGTTTATTCCTAGATATTTTATTCTTTTTGTTGCAATGGTAAATGGGAGTGTTTTCTTGATTTCACTTTCAGATTTTTCATCATTAGTATATAGGAATGCCAGAGATTTCTGTGCATTAATTTTGTATCCTGCAACGTAACCAAATTCATTGATTAGCTCTAGTAGTTTTCTGGTAGCATCTTTAGGATTCTCTATGTATAGTATCATGTCATCTGCAAACAGTGACAGCTTTACTTCTTCTTTTCCCATTTGGATTCCTTTTATTTCCTTTTCTTCTCTGATTGCTGTGGCTAAAACTTCCAAAACTATGTTGAATAAGAGTGGTGAGAGTGGGCAACCTTGTCTTGTTCCTGATCTTAGTGGAAATGGTTTCAGTTTTTCACCATTGAGGACGATGCTGGCTGTGGGTTTGTCATATATGGCCTTTATTATGTTGAGGAAAGTTCCCTCTATGCCTACTTTCTGCAGGGTTTTTATCATAAATGGGTGTTGAATTTTGTCAAAAGCTTTCTCTGCATCTATTGAGATGATCATATGGTTTTTCTTCTTCAGTTTGTTAATATGCTGTATCACATTGATTGATTTGCGTATATTGAAGAATCCTTGCATTCCTGGAATAAACCCCACTTGATCATGGTGTATGATCCTTTTAATGTGCTGTTGGATTCTGTTTGCTAGTATTTTGTTGAGGATTTTTGCATCTATGTTCATTAGTGATATTGGCCTGTAGTTTTCTTTCTTTGTGACATCCTTGTCTGGTTTTGGTATCAAGGTGATGGTGGCCTCGTAGAATGAGTTTGGGAGTGTTCCTCCCTCTGCTATATTTTGGAAGAGTTTGAGAAGGATAGGTGTTAGCTCTTCTCTAAATGCTTGATAGAATTCGCCTGTGAAGCCATCTGGTCCTGGGCTTTTGTTTGTTGGAAGATTTTTAATCACAGTTTCAATTTCAGTGCTTGTGAGTGGTCTGTTCATATTTTCTATTTCTTCCTGATTCAGTCTTGGCAGGTTGAGCATTTCAAAGAATTTGTCCATTTCTTCGAATTTGTCCATTTCTTCCAGGTTGTCCATTTTATTGGCATAGAGTTGCTTATAGTAATCTCTCATGATCTTTTGTATTTCTGCAGTGTCAGTTGTTACTTCTCCTTTTTCATTTCTAATTCTATTGATTTGAGTCTTCTCCCTTTTTTTCTTGATGAGTCTGGCTAATGGTTTATCAATTTTGTTTATCTTCTCAAAGAACCAGCTTTTAGTTTTATTGATCTTTGCTATCGTTTCCTTCATTTCTCTTTCATTTATTTCTGATCTGATTTTTATGATTTCTTTCCTTCTGCTAACTTTGGGATGTTTTTGTTCTTCTTTCTCTAATTGCTTTAGGTGCAAGGTTAGGTTGTTTATTCGAGATATTTCCTGTTTCTTAAGGTGGGTTTGTATTGCCATAAACTTCCCTCTTAGAACTGCTTTTGCTGCATCCCATAGGTTTTGGGTCGTCGTGTCTCCATTGTCATTTGTTTCTAGGTATTTTTTAATTTCCTCTTTGATTTCTTCAGTGATCACTTCGTTATTAAGTAGTGTATTGTTTAGCCTCCATGTGTTTGTATGTTTTACAGCTCTTTTCCTGTAATTGATGTCTAGTCTCATAGCATTGTGGTCGGAAAAGATACTTGATACAATTTCAATTTTCTTAAATTTACCAAGGCTTGATTTGTGACCCAAGATATGATCTATCCTGGAGAATGTTCCATGAGCACTTGAGAAAAATGTGTATTCTGTTGTTTTTGGATGGAATGTCCTATAAATATCAATGAAGTCCATCTTGTTTAATGTATCATTTAAAGCTTGTGTTTCCTTATTTATTTTCATTTTGGATGACCTGTCCATTGGTGAAAGTGGGGTGTTAAAGTCCCCTACTATGATTGTGTTACTGTCGATTTCTCCTTTTATGGCTGTTAATATTTCCCTTATGTATTGAGGTGCTCCTATGTTTGGTGCATAAATATTTTCAATTGTTATATCTTCTTCTTGGATTGATCCCTTGATCATTATGTAGTGTCCTTCTTTGTCTCTTCTAGTAGTCTTTATTTTAAAGTCTATTTTGTCTGATATGAGAATTGCTACTCCAGCTTTCTTTTGGTTTCCATTTGCATGGAATATCTTTTTCCATCCCCTTACTTTCAGTCTGTATGTGTCTCTAGGTCTGAAGTGGGTCTCTTGTAGACAGCATATATATGGGTCTTGTTTTTGTATCCACTCAGCCAGTCTGTGTCTTTTGGTGGGAGCATTTAGTCCATTTACATTTAAGGTAATTATTGATATGTATGTTCCTATACCCATTTTCTTAATTGTTTTGGGTTCGTTATTGTAGTTCTTTTCCTTCTGTTGTTTTTCTTGCCTAGAGAAGTTCCTTTAGCATTTGTTGTAAAGCTAGTTTGGTGGTGCTGAACTCTCTCAGCTTTTGCTTGTCTGTAAACGTTTTAATTTCTCCATCAAATCTGAATGAGATCCTTGCTGGGTAGAGTAATCTTGGTTGCAGGTTTTTCTCCTTCATCACTTTAAGTATGTCCTGCCACTCCCTTCTGGCTTGTAGAGTTTCTGCTGAGAGATCAGGTGTTATCCTGATGGGGATTCCCTTGTGTGTTATTTGTTGTTTTTGCCTTGCTGCTTTTAATATGATTTCTTTGTGTTTAATTTTTGACAGTTTGATTAATATGTGTCTTGGTGTATTTCTCCTTGGATTTATTCTGTATGGGACTCTCTGTGCCTCCTGGACTTGATTAACTATTTCCTTTCCCATATTAGGGAAGTTTTCAACTATAATCTCTTCAAATATTTTCTCAGTCCCTTTCTTTTTCTCTTCTTCTTCTGGAACCCCTATAATTCGAATGTTGGTGCGTTTAATGTTGTCCCAGAGGTCTCTGAGACTGTCCTCTGTTCTTTTCATTCTTTTTTCTTTATTTTGCTGTGCAGCAGTTATTTCCACTATTTTATCTTCCACCTCACTTATCCGTTCTTCTGCCTCAGTTATTCTGCTATTGATCCCATCTAGAGTATTTTTTATTTCATTTATTGTGTTTTTAAGTGATGCTTGATTCGTCTTTAGTTCTTCTAGGTCCTTGTTAACTGTTTCTTGCATTTTGTCTATTCTATTTCCAAGATTTTGGATCATCTTTACCATCATTATTCTGAATTCTTTTTCAGATAGACTGCCTATTACCTCTTCATTTGTTACGTCTTGTGGGTGTTTATCTTGCTCCTTCTCCTGCTGTGTGTTTTTCTGTCTTCTCATTTTGCTTATGTTACTGTGTTTGGGGTCTCCTTTTTGCAGGCTGCAGGTTCGTAGTTCCCGTTGTTTTTGGTGTCTGTCCCCAGTGGCTAAGGTTGGTTTAGTGGGTTGTGTAGGCTTCTTGGTGGAGGGGACTACTGCCTGTGTTCTGGTGGATGAGGCTGGATCTTGTCTTTCTGGTGGGCAGGTCCACGTCTGGTGGTGTGTTTTGGGGTGTTTGCGGACTTTTTATGATTTGAGGCAGCCTCTCTGCTAATGGGTGGCGTTGTGTTCCTGTCTTGCTAGTTGTTTGGCATAGGGTGTCCAGCACTGTAGCTTGCTGGTCGTTGAGTGAAGCTGGGTGCTGGTGTTGAGATGGAGATCTCTGGAAGATTTTCGCCGTTTGATATTATGTGGAGCTGGGAGGTCTCTTGTGGACCAGTGTCCTGAAGTTCGCTCTCCCACCTCAGAGGCACAGCACTGACTCCTGGCTCCTCAATTTGGGATGATTTGTTGTCTATTCATGTATTTCACAGATGCAGGGTACATGAAGTTGATTGTGGAGCTTTAATCTGCTGCTTCTGAGGCTGCTGGGAGAGGTTTCCCTTTCTCTTCTTTGTTCTCACAGCTCCTGGGTCTCAGCTTTGGATTTGGCCCCGCCTCTGCGTGTAGGTTGCCGGAGGGCATCTGTTCTTCGCTCAGACAGGACAGGGTTAAAGGAGCAGCCTCTTCGGGGACTCTGGCTCACTCAGGCCGGGCGGGAGGGAGGGGCACGGAGTGCGGGGCAAGCCTGCAGCGGCAGAGGTCGGCGTGACGTTGCACCAGCTCGAGGCACACCGTGCGTTCTCCCAGGGAAGCCGCCCCTGGATTCCGGGACCCCGGCAGTGGCAGGCTGCACAGGCTCCCGGAAGGGCGGTGTGGACAGTGACCTGCGCTCGCACACAGGCTTCTTGGCGGCGGCGGCAGCAGCAGCCCCAGCGTCCCACGCCCGTCTCTGGGCTCCGCGCTTTCAGCCGCGACTCGCGCCCGTCTCTGGAGCCCCTTTACGCGGCGCTCTTAATCCCCTCTCCTCGCGCACCAGGAAACCAAGAGGGAAGAAAAAGTCTCCTGCCTCTTTGGCAGCTCCAGAATTTTCCCGGACTCCCTCCCGGCTAGCTGTGGCACATTAGCCCCCTTCAGGCTGAGTTCTCGCCGCCAGCCCCAGTCCTCTCCCTGCGCTCTGACCGAAGCCCGAGCCTCAGCTCCAGCGCCGCCCGCCCCGGCGGGGGAGCAGACAAGCCTCTTGGGCTGGTGAGTGCCGCTCGGCACCGCTCCTCTGTGCGAGAATCTCTCTGCTTTGCCCTACCCAGGTATGTGGGGAGTTTCTTGCCTTTTGGGAGGTCTGGGGTCTTCTGCCAGCGTTCAGTAGGTGTTCTGTAGGAGTTGTTCCACGTGTAGCTGTATTTCTGGTGTATCTGTGGGGAGGAAGGTGATCTCCGCGTCTTACTCTTCCGCCATCTTACCCGGAAGTCCTCCCTTTTCCTCTTTTTGTGAGTGTGTATGTGTATGCTTTGGTGTGAGATTTTGTCTGTATAGCTTTGCTTTCACCATTTGTCCTAGGCTTCTGTCTTTTTTTTTTTTTACTTTTAAAATTTTTTACTTGAGAATTATTTTTTATTTTTCATTTTAATAACTTTATTTTATTTTATCCTCTTTCTTTCTTTCTTTCTATTTTTCCCCCTTTTATTCTGAGCCATGTGGAGGACAGGCTCTTGGTGCTGCAGCCAGGCATCAGGGCTGTGCCACTGTGGTGGGAGAGCCAACTTCAGGACACTGGTCCACAAGAGACCTCTCAGCTCCATGTAATATCAAATGGTGAAAATCTCCCAGAGATCTCCATCTCAACACCAAGACCCAGCTTCACTCACTGACCAGCAAGCTACTGGGCTGGACACCCTATGCCAAACAACTAGCAAGACAGGAACACAGCACCATCCATTAGCAGAGATGCTGTCTAAAATGATAATGAGTTCACAGACACCCCAAAACACACCACCAGACGTGGACCTGCCCACCAGAAAGACAAGATCCTGCCTCATCCACCAGAACACAGGAACTCATCCCCTCCACCAGGAAGCCTACACAACTCACTGAACCAACCTTGGCCACTGGGGGCAGACACTGAAAACAGCAGGAACTATGAACATGCAGCCTGCGAAAAGGAGACCCCAAAACACAATAAGTTAAGCAAAATGAAAAGACAGAAAAACACACAGCAGATGAAGGAACAAGGTAAAAAACCCAACAGACCTAACAACTGAAGAGGAAATAGGCAGTCTACCTGAAAAATATTTCAGAATAATGGTAGTAAATATGATCCAAAATCTTGGAAATAGAATGGAGAAAAATGCAAGAAATATTTAACAAGGACCTAGAAGAACTAAAGAGCAAACAAATAATGATGAACAACACGTAAGTGAAATTAAAAATACTCTAGAAGGAATCAATAGCAGAATAACTGAGGCAGAAGAACGGATAAGTGACCTGGAAGATAAAATAGTGGAAATAACTACTGAAGAGCAGAATAAAGGAAAAAAGAATGAAAAGAACTGAGGACAGTCTCAGAGACCTCTGGGACAACATTAAATGCACCAACATTCGAATTAAAGGGGTCCCAGAAGAAGAAGAGTAAAAGAAAGGGACTGAGAAAATATTTGAAAAGATTATAGTTGAAAACTTCCCTAATATGGGAAAAGAAATAGTTAATCAAGTCCAGGAAGCACAGAGAGTCCCAGACAGGATAAATCCAAGGAGAAACATGCCAAGACACATATTAATTAAACTATCAAAAATTAAACACAGTGGAAAAATACTAAAAGCAGCAAGGGAAAAGTGATAAATTACATACAAGGAAATCCCCATAAGGTTAACAGCGGATATTTCAGCAGAAACTCTGCAAGCCAGAAGGGAGTGGCAGAACATATTTAAAGTGATGAAAGAGAAAGACCTAGAACAAAGATTACTCTACCCAGTAAGATTTTCATTGAGAATCTCATAAAATCGCATAAAAATAAATTTAATTCAGTTATCTGTAATGAGGTGGATGGACCTAGAGTCTATCATACAGAATGAAGTAAGTCAGAAAGAGGAAAACAAATACCATATGCTAACACATATATATGGAATCTAAGAAAAAAATGTCATGAAGAACCTAGGGGTAAGATGGGAATAAAGACACAGACCTACTAGAGCATGGACTTGAGGATATGTGGAGGGGGAAGGGTAAGCTGTGACAACATGAGAGAGTGCCATGGGCATATATACAATACCAAACGTAAAATAGATAGCTAGTGGGAAGTAGCTGCATAGCACGAGGAGATTAGCTCGGTGGTTTGTGACCACCTGGAAGGGTGGGATAGGTAGATGGGAGGGAGGGAGATGCAAGGGGGAAGAGATATGGGAACATATGTATATGTATAACTGATTCCCTTTGTTATAAAGCAGAAACTAACACACCATTTTTAAGCAATTATACTCCAATAAAGATGTTAAAAAAAGAAAGAAGTGAAAAAAGTAATTAAGAACAAGTAGTTCTTTTGTTAATTTCTAATTAAATAGTCATATTTATGCTCCTGCTGTATGTAAGGCATCATACAATATACTGTAGATTCAAATGTGAATAGGATAGTCTCTGCCCTGCAGGTCGCCTAGTCTAGTAGAAGTAACTAACAGGTAAAGAAAACTTACTGAAGTATAAAGCATGTGTGAGAATGGGGGTTGACTAAAATAGCACAGATAATGAAGTGTATACCTTTGGCTGGATAGCCAGGAAAGGATTTGAACCTTGACCTGAGTCTTCAAGTAAGAGTGTTTCAGGTGGGCATAATGGGGGAGTGAATTACAAGCAACAGTGAGAACAATATGAGCAAAGATGTGAGTCAAGAAGGCATAGGCACTTTCAGGGAGCCCAAGATGTTCACCAAGAGAAGCCCTGGGTGTGTGAGAGGAGGAGAGGCATTGCAGGAGCCTTTAAAAGTAAGCAGGAGCCAGGTCATATTAGGCCTTGCCTGCCATTTGAGGAGCTTGAATTTCATCCTGAGGTTAATGCTGTACTACTGGAAGGATTTACACAAAGGTATAAGGAGGCCAGATTTGTGGTTTAGAAACATCACTTTAACTTCAATGTGGATTTCAGAGTGGGGGTAGGGGAGGAAGTGAAGGGGAATGGGATTGTACTATGGTGCAATGGTACCATGGATACCATGAGATTGTACTGTGGGTTTAAGAGCATGTGCTTTGGCCTCAAACAATTTCTGTTTCCCAGTTACAAAGAGAAAATAACAATTTCTTGCAAATCCTCAGATTCCCCATCAGTCAAATGGAGATTATTATAGCAAGCACCTACCTCACATGGTTGTGATGGGGGTTATAGGAACTGATAGTTCCTGGCACATAGTAATTGTTCCATAAATGGTAGCTCTTACTATTCAGTCTGTTTCAAAAAGACCAATTATGAACCTTTTTCAATAATTCAGGTGAGATAAGACAGTGACCTGGATTATGGTGATGGCATTGGAGAAGGACGGGAGTAGATACATTAAAAAGACATACAGGAGACAAAATCAATAGGTCTTAATAACCAGTTGGAGTTATTCCACTATTCACAATTTCTGAGTAATCTATTAGGAACCACTTAAGACTGAAGCTTTTATTTGACTGGACAAAGGACCCGGTTATGGGCTGAACTATAAAATCAATATAGACCCCTAGTTACTTGCTGCTAATATAAAGCCTACACTTTTATCTTGCTGTGTTAATCAGGGTTGGCAGGATCTGTTCCTTTCTGTCTCTCTTCCTTTAGATTTGAAATTATATAAGGAATACTTGCTCACTTTGGAAAGAAATGTAGAAAAAAATATCTCAGGAAATAAAATTCACCCTTATCAGTTCAACTGTTTTTGTATTCCATATCTAAATGAGATTGTGCAGTATTCTTATGTGTCTGCCTCATTTCACTCAGCAAAATGTCCTCCAGATTCATCCATGTCATTGCAGATGGCAGGATTTCCTTCTTTTTTAAGACTGAATAATATTCCATTGTGCATGGTTGTGTGTGTGTGTGTGTGTGTATACACACACATACATGCATACCACATCTTCTTTTTCCACTCATCTGTGGAGGAACACTTAGATGGCTTCCAAGTCTTGGTTATTATGAATAATGGTACAATTAACATGAGAATGTGGATATCTTTTTGAGATATTTCATGTCATTTGGATATATACCCAGAAGTGGGATTGCTGAATCATAAGGTTGTTCTAGTTTGTTAATTTGAATATGGCGATTATTTCACAGTGTATATATATATCAAATCATCAAGTTCTACACCTTAAATATATATAGTTTTTTTTTTTTTTTTTTGGCGGTATGCAGGCCTCTCACTGTTGTGGCCTCTCCCATTGCAGAACACAGGCTCCAGACATGCAGGCTCAGTGGCCATGGCTTACGGGGCCAGCCGCCCCATGGCATGTGGGATCTTCCCGGACCGGGGCACGAACCCATGTCCCCTGCAACAGCAGGTGGACTCTCAACCACTGTGCCACCAGGGAGGCCCTATAGTTTTTAATCATCAAATATACTTCAATTTAAAAAAAATTATCCTTATAATTCTACTAGCCAGAGAAAAAAAATTAATGTATATTAAAGGACTGATTTCATATAGATAATAATGGTAATAGTAATAGTTTAAATGATTATTAGTAGGTAATTCCTGTGTACCAGGATATTTTCTAAGTGTTTTACTTTGATATATATTTACTTATTTCATAGTTATAGTGACTGTGTGGGTTCAATACCATTTATTTCCCCATTTTATCAATGGGGGAAAGTGAGACTTCTTTATTTATTTATTTATAACATTCTAAAACCTATTTTTTAATTTAGCAGAAAAAGTCAGTTCTCTACTTGAGGCGATGAACTCCTAACTATCCTAGCCTAGTAGGCTCTTCCTTTTATTATTTTTCCACCTTTATTGACATATATTTCACAAATAAACATCTTATATATTTAAGGTATACACTGTGATAGTTTGATGTATGTATACAGTGGGAAATGATTATCATAATCAAGATAATTAATACATCTATCACCTCACATAGTTATCTAATATTTTTGTGGTGAGAACACTTAAGATCAGTTCTCCTAGCAAATTTCAAGTATACAATACAGCATTATTAACTGTAATCACCACAGTATACATTATATCTTCAGAACTTATTCATCCTATATAACTGAAATTTTGTAACCTTTGACCAACATCTCTTCATTTCCCCCATCCCCCATTCTATACTCTTTCTCAGCTATTATGAGTTCAACTATTTTAGACTCTACATATAAATGAGATCATGCAGTATTTGTCTTTCTGTGTCTGGCTTACTTCACCTAGCATAATATCTTCCAGGTTTATCCATGTTGTTGCAAATGGCAGAATTTCCTTCTTTTTTTAAGGCTGAATAATATCCCTGTGTGTATATGTGTGTGTGTGTGTGTGTGTCTGTGTGTGTGTTACATTTTCTTTATCCGTTCATAAATTGACAGAAACTTAGGTTGTTTCCATATATTGGCTATTATGAATAATGCTGCAATATATATCTCACAACATACACAAAAATTAACTCAAAATGGAGTAAATACTTAAATGATATGCCTGTAACCATAAAACTACTAGAAGAGAACATAGAGAAAAAGCTTCTTGACATTGGCCTGGGCAGTGATTTTTTTTTTTGGGGTGTGACACCAAAGGCACAGGAAACAAAAGCAAAAATTTACAAGTGGGATTGCATCAAACTTAAATGCTTCTGCACAGCAAAGGAAATTATCAAGAGTGAAAAGGCAACCAATGTAATGAGAGAAAGTATTTGGAAGCCAAATATCAGTTAACGGCTTAATATTTAATATATAAAGGAACTCAATTCAGTAGCAAAAAGTGACACTAACAGCCAAAATAAAAAATAGGCAAAGGACCTGAATACACATTTTTTCAAAGAAGACATACAAATGACCAACAGGTACATGAAACTTCAGTGCTCAACTTGATTAAGTATCTGGGAAATTCAAATCAAAACCATCAATATCACCTCACACCTGTTAGGATGGCTATTACCAAAAAGTCAAAACAGGAGATAGATAGCTTCAAGATGGCAGAGGAGTAAGACGTGATCACCTTCCTCCCAACAAATACATCAAAAATACATCTACATGAGGAACAGCTCCTACAGAACACCTACTGAATGCTGGCAGAAGACCTCAGACCACCCAAAAGGCAAGAAACTCCTCACATACCTGGGTAGGGCAAAAGAAAAAAGAAAAACAGAGAAAAAAGCATAAGGATGGGACCTGCACCTCTGGGAGGGAGCTGTGAAAGAGGAAAAGTTTCCACACACTAGGAAGCCCCTTCACTGGTGGAGATGGAGGGTGGGGGTGTGAAGCTTCAGAGCCATGGCAGAGAGCATAGCAACAGGGGTGCAGAAGGCAAATCAGATAGAGTACCGCACAGAGGATGGGTGCTGACCAGCACTCACCAGCCGGAGAGGCTTATCTGCTCATTTGCCAGTATGGGTGGGGACTGGGAGCTGAGGCTCTGGCTTCAGAGTTCAGATCTCAAGGAGAGGACTGGGGTTTACTGCATGGAAACAGCCTGAAGGGGGCTAGTGCACCACGGGTAGCCAGGAGTCCAGGAAAAAGTCTGGAACTGCCTAAGAGGCAAGAGACTATTGTTTCAGGGTGCACAAGGAGAGGGTATTCAGAGCACCACCTAAACAAGCTCCAGAGATGGACACGAGCTGCAGCTGTCAGCAGGGACTGCAGAGATGGGTGTGAAATGAAAAGTCTGCTGCTGCAGCCACCAAGAATCCTGTGTACAAGCACAGGTCACTATCCACACCTCCCCTCCAAGGAGACTGTACAGCCCTCCACTGCCAGGGTCCCGAGATCCAGGGACAACTTCCCCGGGAGAACACATGGCATGCCTTAGGCTGTTGCAACATCACACAGGCCTCTACTGCGGAAGACTTGCCCTGCATTCCATACCCCTCCCTCCACGTGGCCTGAGTGAGCCAGAGCCCCCTAATCAGCTGCTACTTTAACCCCGCCCTGTCTGGGCAGAGAACAGACAGGCTCATGCGACCTACATGCAGAGGCGGGGCCATATCCAAAGCTGAACACCAGGAGCTGTGCGAACAAAGAAGAGAAAGGGAAATTTCTCCCAGCAGTTTCAGGAGCAATGAATTAAATCTCCACAATCAACTTGATGAACACTGCATCTCTGGAATAGCTGAATAGACAAGGAATCATCCCAAAATTGAGGCAGTGGACTTTGGGAGCAAGTGTAGACTTGGGGTTTGCTTTCTGCATCTAATTTGTTTCTGGTTTTATTTTTATCATAGTTTAGTATTTAGAGCTTATTATCACTGGTAGATTTGTTTATTGATTTGGTTGCTCTCTTCCTTTTTTAAATATATATATACATTTTTCCTTTTTCTCCTTTTGTGAGTGTCTATGTGTATGCTTCTTTGTGTGATTTTTTTCTGTATAGCTTTGCTTTTACCATTTCTCCTAGGGTTCTGTTGATCATTTTTTTAAATATAGTTTTTAGCACTTGTTATCATTGGTGGATTTGTTTTTTGGTTTGGTTACTCCCTTCCTTATTTTTTATTTTATTTTTTTTAATTTTTAATAATATAATTTTTATTTTAGTAACTCTATTTTATTTTATTTTTCTTCTTTCTTTTTTTTCTCCCTTCTCCTCTGAGCTGGTGGCTGACAGGGTCTTGGTGCTCTGGCCAGGTGTCGGGCCTGAGCCTCTGAGGTGGGAGAGCTGAGTTCAGGACATTGGTCCACCACAGACCTCCTGGCCCCACATAATATCAAATGGTGAAAGCTCACTCAGAGATCTCCATCTCAAGGTGAAGACCCAGCTCCACTCAATGACCAGCAAGCTACAGTGCTGGACACCCTATGCCAAACAAGCAGTAAGACAGGAACACAACCCATCCATTAGGAGAGAGGCTACCTAAAATGATAATAAGTCCACAGACACCCCAAAACACACCACCAGAAAGTGTCCTGCCCACCAGAAACACAGGATCCAGCCTCATCCACCAAAACCCAGGAACCAGTCCCCTCCACCAGGAAGCCTACACAACCCACTGAAACAACCTTAGCCACAGTGGGGAAGACACCAAAAACAACAGGAACTGTGACCCTGCAGCCTGCAAAAAGGAGACCCCAAACACTGTAAGTTAACCAAAATGAGAAAACAGAAACACACAGCAGATGAAGGAGCAAGATAAAAAACCCACAAGACCAAATGTATGAAGATGAAATAAGCAGTCTACCTGAAAAATATTTCAGAGTAATGATAGTGAAGATGATCCAAAATATTGGAAATAGAATGGAGAAAATAAAAGAAACATTTAACAAAGACGTAGAGGAACTAAAGAGCAAACAAATAATGATGAACAACACATAAGTGAAATTAAAAATTCTCTAGAAGGAATCAATAGCAGGATAACTGAGGCAGAAGAACGGATAAGTGACCTGGGAGATAAAATAGTAGAAATAATTACTGAAGAGCAGAATAAAGAAAAAAAGAATGAAAAGAATTGAGGGCAGTCTGAGAGTCCTCTGGGACAACATTAAATGCACCAACATTCGAATGATAGGTGTCCCAGAAGAAGAAGAGAAAAAGAAAGGGACTGAGAAAATATTTGAAAAGATTATAGTTGTAAAATTCCCTAATATGGGAAAGGAAATAGTCAATCAATTCCGGGAAGTGTAGAGAGGCCCATACAGGATAAATCCAAGTAGAAACATGCCAAGACACATATTAATCAAACTATCAAAAATTGAACACAAGGGAAAAATACTAAAGCAGCAAGGGAAAAGCAACAAATAACATACAAGGGAATCCACACAAGGTTAACAGCGGATATTTCAGCAGAAACTCTGTAAGCCAGAAGGGAGTGGCAGGACATATTTAAAGTGATGAAAGAGAAAGACCTACAACCAAGATTACTCTACCCAGTAAGATTCTCATTGAGATTTGATGGAGAATTTAAAACCTTTACAGACAAGAAAAGCTAAGAGAATTCAGCACCACCAAACCATCTTTAGAACAGATGCTAAAGGAATTTCCCTAGGCAGGAAACACAAGAAAAGGAAAACACCTACAATAACAAACACAAAACAATTAAGAACATGGCAATAGGAACATACACATCGTTAACTGCCTTAAATGGAAATGAAATGTTCCAACCAAAAGACATAGACTGGCTGAATGGATACAAAAACAGGACCCGTATTTATGCCATCGACAAGAGACCCACTTCAGACCTAGAGATGCATACAGACTGAAAGTCAGGGGATGGAAAAAGATATTCCATGCAAATGGAAAACAAAAGAAAGCTGGAGTAGAAAATCTCATTTCAGACAAAATAGATTTTAAAATAAAGAATCTTACAAGAGACAGAAGGACCCTACATAATAATCAAGGGATCAATCCAAGAGCAAGATATAACAATTGTAATTATTTATGCACACAACATAGGAGCACCTCAATACATAAGGCAAATGCGAATAGCCATAAAAGGGGAAATCAACAGTAACACAATCATAGTAGGGGACTTTAACACCCCATTTTCACCAATGGACAGATCTTCCAAAATGAAAATAAATAAAGAAACACAAGCTTTAAATTATATATTTAAAAAGATGGACTTAATTGATATTTATAGGACATTCCATCCAAAAGCAACAAAATACACTTTCTTCTCATGTGCTCATGCAACCTTCTCAAGGATAGATCATATCTTGGGTCACAAATCAAGCCTTGGTAAATTTAAGAAAATTGAAATGGTATCATGTATCTTTTCTGACTACAATGCTATGAGACTAGATATCTATTACAGGAAAAGATCTGTAAAAAATACAAACACATGGAGGCTAAACAATACACTACTTAATAACCAAGAGATCACTGAAGAAATCAAAGAGGAAATCAAAAAATACCTATAAACAGAAGACAATGATAACATGATGCCCCAAAACCTATGGGATGCAGCAAAAGCAGCTCTAAGACAGAAGGTTATAGCAATAATCCTATCTCAAGAAACAAGAAACATCTCAAATAAACAACCTAACCTTACACTAAAGCAGTTAGAGAAAGAAGATAAAAAAAAAACCCAAAGTTAGCAGAAGGAAAGAAATCATAAAGATCAAATCAGAAATAAGTGAAAAAGAAATGAAGGAAACCATAGCTAAGATCAGTAAATCTAAAATCTGCTTCTTTGTGAAGGTATACAAAATTGATAAACCACTAGCCAGACTCATGAAGAAAAAAAGGGAGAAGACTCAAATCAATAAAAATATAAATGAAACAGAAGTAACAAGTGACACTGCAGAAATATAAAGGATTATGAGAGATTACTACAAGCAAATAAATTCCAATAAAATGGACAACCTGGAATAAATGGACAAATATTTAGAAAAGCACAATCTTCCGAGACTGAACCAGGAAGAAATAGAAAATATAAACAGACCAGTCACAAGCAGTGAAATTGAAACTGTGATTAAAAATCTTCCAACAAACATAAGTCCAGTACCAGATGGATTCACAGGAGAATTCTATCAAACATTTAAAGAAGAGGTAAAACATATCCTTCTTAAACTCTTCCAAAATACAGCAGAGGAACACTCCCAAACTCATTCTACGAAGCCTCTATCAGCCTGATACCCAAACCAGACAAAGCTGTCACAAGAAAAGAAAACTACAGACCAATATCACTGGTGAACATAGATTCAAAAATCCTCAACAAAATACTAGAAAGCAGATCAAACAGCACATTAAAAGGATCATCCACCATGATCAAGTGGGGTTTATCCCAGGAATGCAAGAATTCTTCAATATATGCAAATCAATCAATGTGATAAACCATATTAGCAAACTGAAGGAGAAAAACCATATGATCATTTCAATAGATGCAGAAAAAGCTTTCAGCAATATTCAACACCAATTTATGATAAAAACTCTCCAGAAAGTAGCCATAGACGGAACTTATCACAACATAATAAAGGCCATATATGACAAACCCACAGTGAACATCATTCTCAATGACAAAAACCTGAAACCATTTCCACTAGGATCAGGAAGAAGAGAAGGTTGCCCACTCTCACCACTATTATTCAACTATTATTATAGTTTTGGAAGTTTCAGCCACAGCAGAGATGAAAAACTAAAAAAAATGGAATCCATATCAGAAAAGAAGAAGTAAAACAGTCACTGTTTGCAGATGACATGATACTATACATAGAGGATCCCAAAGATGCTACCAGAAAACTACTAGAGCTAATCAATGAAGTTGGTAAAGTAGCAAGATAGAAACTGAATGCACAGAAATCTCTTGCATTCCTATACACTAATGATGAAAAATCTGAAAGAGAAATTAAGGAAACACTCCCATTTACCATTGCAACAAGAATAATAAAATACCTAGGCATAAACCTACCCAAGGAGACAAAAGACCTGTGTGCAGAAAATTATGACACTGATGAAAAAAATTAAAGGTGATACAAACAGATGGAGACATATACCATGTTCTTGGATTGGAAGAATCGACATTGAGAAAATGAGTATACTACCCAAAGTAATCAACAGATTCAATGCAATCCCTATCAAACTACCAATGGCAGTTTTCACAGAACTAGAACAAAAAATTTCACAATCTGTATGGAAACACAAAAGACCACGAGTAGCCAAAGCAATTTTGAGAACAAAAAACGGAGCTGGAGGAATCAGGCTCCCTGACTTCAGACTATACTACAAAGCTACAGTATCAATACAATATGGTACTGGCACAAAACCAGAAATATTGATCAGTGGAACAGGCTAGAAAGCTCAGAGATAAACCTACACACATATGGTCACCTTATCTTTGATAAAGGAGGCAGTAATTTACAGTGGAGAAAAGACAGCCTCTTCACTAAGTGGTGATGGGGAAACTGGACAGCTACATATAAAAGAATGAAATTAGAACACTCCCTGATACTATACACAAAAATAAACTCAAAATGGATTAAAGACCTAAAGGTAGGGCCAGACACTCTAAAACTCTTTGAGGAAAACGTAGACTGAACCCTCTATGACATACATCACAGCAAGATCCTTTTTGACCCACCTCCTAGAGAAATGGAAATAAAAACAAAAATAAACAAAGGGGACCTAATGAAACTTGATAGCTTTTGCCCAGCAAAGGCAGCCATAAACAAGATGAAAAGACAACCCTCAGAATGAGAGAAAATATTTACAAATTAAGCAATGGAGAAATGATTAAGCTCCTAAATTTAAAGCAGTTCATGCATCTCAATATCAAAATACAAACAACCCCCTGCAAAAATGGGCAGAAGACCTAAATAGACATTTCTCCCAAGAAGATATACAGATTGCTAACAAACACATGAAAGAATGCTCAACATCACTATTCATTAGAGAAATGCAAATCAAAACTACAATGAGGTATCACCTCACAGTGGTCAGAATGGCCATCATCAAAAAATCTACAAACAGTAAATGCTGGAGAGTGTGTAGAGCAAAGGAACCCTCTTGCACTGTTGGTGGCAATGTAAATTGATACAGCCACTATGGGAAACAGTATGGAGGTTCCTTAAAAAACTAAAAATAGAACTACCATATGACCTAGCACTCCCACTTCTGGGCATATACCTTGAGAAAACCATAATTCAAAAACAGTCATGTGCCACAATATTCTTTGCAGGTCTATTTACAATAGCTAGGACATGGAAGCAACCTAAGTGTCAATTGCAGATGAATGGAGAAAGCAGATGTAGCACATATATACAATGGAATATTACTCAGCCATAATGTGAAACGAAATTGAGTTATTTGTAGTGAGGTGGATGGACCTAGAGACTGTCATACCGAGTGGAGTAAGTCAGAAAGAGAAAAGCAAATACCATATACTAACACATATATATGGAATCTAAAAAACAAAAAAACAAAAAACAAACAAACAAACAAACAAAAAACGTTCTGAAGAAACTATGGGCAGGACAGGAATAAAGACACAGACTTAGAGAATGGACTTCTTTAGCATACGGGGAAGGGGAAGTGGAAGCTGGGATGAAGTGAGAAAGTGGCATGGACATGTATGCACTACCAAATATAAAATAGATAGCTAGTGAGAAGTAGCTGCTTAGCACAGGGAGATCAGTTCTGTGCTTTGTGTCCACCTACAGGGGTGGGATAGGGAGGGTGGGAGGGAGACAGAAGAGGGAGGAGATATGGAGATATATGTTTATGTATAACTGATTCATTTTGTTATACAGTAGAACTTAACGCACCATTGTAATGCAATTATAGTCCAATAAAGATGTTTAAAAAATGTCAAAGCATAACAAGTGTTGGTGAGGATGTGAAGAAAAGGGAACCATTGGTGAGGATGTGAAGAAAAGGGAACTGTTTGTGGGAATGTAAATTGATACATCTGTTATGGAAAACGGTATGGAAGTTCCTCAGAAAGTTATAAATAGAACTACTGCATGATTCATCATTCTCACTTCTGGGTGTATATCCAAAGGAAATGAAATCAGTATCTCAGAGAGTCATATATATGTGTGGCTATAGGTTTTAGATGCCCTTTATCTGGTTGAGAAAGTTCCCCTCTATTCATCGTTTGCTGAGCATTTTTATTGTGAAAGAATATTGAATATTGTCAAATGCTTTTTCTGTGTTTATTTTGATTTTCATGTGATTTAAAAAAATTACATTGATATATTACATTAAACCAACTGTACAGCCCTAGGACAAATTACACTTGTTCATGGTGTATGATGTTTCTGGCTTTGGCTAGTTAGTATTTTGTTGAGTTATTTTATGTCTGTGTTCATAGGAGATATTGGTCTGTGATTTTAATTTCTTGTGATGTCTTTTTTATTTGTTTTGGGATTAGGGTAATATCGGCCTCAAAAATCAGTTGGGATTTATTACCTTTTCTCTTTTTTGGAAGTGTTGTGAATAATTGGTATTAATTCTTCTTTGAATATTGGATAGAATTCAGAGGTGAAATCATCTGGGCATGAGGTCTTCTTTGTAGGTAGTTTTTAAAAATTATTATTAGATTCAGTTCCTTTATTTATTATGTTTATTTAGATTGTCTATTTATTCTTGAATTAGTTTTATAAGCTTGTGGTTTTAGATGAGTTTTCCATTTTATTTAAATTATCTAATTTGTTGTTGTAAAGTTGTTTATAGCATTCCTTTATAATCCTTTTTTATTTCTGTAAGGTCAGTAGCAATTTCCCTCTTTTATTTCTGTTTTGGTAGTTTGAATCTTTTCTCTTTTTTTCTTGGTCAAACCAGCCAAACGTTTCTCAATTTTGTCAATCTTTTGATTTTTCCTACTGCTTTTCTATTCCATATTTCAATTATGTCCACTCTAATTTTTTTTTTCCTATCTACTTGCTTTAAGTTTAGTTTCCTCTTCATTCTTCAGTATCTTAAAGTGGAATGTTTGTTAGGTTATTGATTTGAGATCTTTCTACTTTCTTAATATGGGCATTTACAGATGTAGATTTCACTATATAAGTACTACTTTTAGTTACATCTAATCCATTTTGGTATGTTGAGCTTTTATTTCCAATTGTCACAAATTTTTTTCTAAATTTCCCTGTTATTTTTTTCTTTGATCCATTGACTGTTTAGTAGGGTGTTGTTTAATTTCCACATATTTTAAAAATTTTTCAAATTTTCTTCCATTGCTGATATTCAATTTGATTCCTTTGTTGTCAGAGAGCAAACTTTGTATACTTGTATTATTTAACTTCTTTTAAATTTATTGAGGCTTGTTTTATAGGCTAGCTTATGGTCTAGGCTCTAGAATGTTTCATGTGCATTTAAGAAAATATGTATTTTGCTGTTGTGGATGGAGTGTTTTATACATGTTTGTTAGCCATAGTTAGCTTATAGTATTTTTCAAAGTCTTCTAGTTCATTGTTTAACTTTTGCCTAGTTGTTTTACTGATTATTGATAGTGGGGATTTAAAATCTCAAAACATAATTTTGGAATAGTTTTTTTTTTTTCTCTGCTATCAGTAGTGTCTGTTTTTCTCATATATTTTTAGGTTCTGCTGTTATGTGCATGTATAGTTATATCTTCCTGATGGATTGACCCTCTTGTCATTTTAAAAGTGTCTCTTCTAATAATTTTAAATTTTAATTTGTATCATACTAATATATCCACTACAGCCCTCTTTTCATTACTGCTACTTGGGTATATTTGTTCTCATCCTTTTACTTTTGAACTATTTTTATCTTTGAATCTAAAACAAGTCTCTTGTAGATAGCACATGGTTGGATCATGTTTATTTTTCCTTTTTCTTTTCTCCATTTAGCTAATATGTGACTTTAGATAAGAGTGTTTAATCCACTTATATTTAATGTAATTCCTGATAAGATAGGTTTTACATTGGCCAGTTTTCCAACTTGTTTTCTATGTGTCTTACATTTTTTTCCTCTAGCCCTGAAACCCTGCCTCCCTTTTTTTTCCTTTGAATTAAGTAGATATTTTTAGTATGCCTTTTAAATTTCTTTGTTGTTTCTTTCATGATATATCTTTTAATCATAATTTTCTTATTGGTTACTTTAGTGAATATAATTAACATCTTAACTAAAAACATCACATTCAGATTAATGCTAACTTAATTTCAATAGTATATAAAAACTTTGATCCAATAAATTCCAATCTTTCCCTCATTCTCTGTGTTATTATTGCCATGCAAATTTATGTTTTCCCAAAAACACAGTTTGGAAGTTGTTTGGTTCTCTTCTAAAATAGGTACAAGAAGAAAACAGTTAGGGACAAAAATACATATACTATCTTTCATAGTACATATATAACTACTTTTACAAGTTTTCTTCATTTCTACATTTGAGTTACTGTCCTGTGTTCTTGCCTATCAGTCTGAAGGATTCCTTTTAGTATTTCCTGTAAGTCTGATCTGATATCAGTACATTTTCTCATTTTTTATTTATCTGTAAATGTCTTAATTTCATTTTTATCTTTAAGGGAGATGTTTATAAAGGAGATTTATTAGGAGATTTTACAGAATTCATGCCTGATAGTCATTTTCTTTCAACAGTTTGAAGCTGTCACCCCATTATTTTCTGTTATTCATGGTTATCTGATGTTTGTGAGAAGTCAGCTGCTAATCTCATTAAGAAACACTTGTACCTCTTAAATCATTTTTTTTTCTGCATTCAAGATTTTCTCCTTCGACCTTTGTCAATTTGACTATGGCATGTTTTGGTGTTATCTCTTTCACTTTATACTAATTTGAGTTTGTTGAGCTTCTTGGATCTTCATATTAATGTTTTTCATCAGTTTTGGCAAGTTTTCCTCCATTATATCTTCAAATATTTTATCTGCCCCTTCTCTTTCTTTTCTCCTCCTGTGATTCCCATTATGCATATGTTGGTATGCTTGAAGGTTTCTAATGTTCTGTTATTTTTCTTCATTCTTTTTTTTTTTTTCATTTTGTTCATCAGACTAGATAATCTCTATTGCTCTATCATCAGAATCACTGGTTCTTTTACTGTAAGCTCAAATATTTTATTGAGCTTCTCTAGTGACCTTTTTTCAGTTATAGTATTGAATATTTCTCAACTCCTGAATTTCTATGTGATTCTTTTTATCATTTCTAAATCTTTATTTATATTCTCTAAGGATATATTTTTCTCATACTTCCTTTAATTCTTTAAACATGATTCCTTAAGTCTTAGAAAATAGTTATAATAGCCTCTTTAAAGTCTTTGTTTACTAAGCCCCCAATCTAGGCCTGTCTCATGAACATATTCAGTCAGCTGCTTTTTTTTCCCCTGAGTATTTGGCACACTTTTGTTTCTTTGCCTATCTAGCAATATTTTGTTGACATATTTTATATTTTATCCACTGTGATATCATATTCCTGTGTCTCCAAGATTTGTGGTTGTTGCTGGTTGTTCTTGTGCAGTTCTTTTTTGTTAGGTTTTTATTTGAGAGTTTTCCTTTTTCTTAGTGTAGACATTTGTCACTATAAACTTCTGTCTTAGAACTGCTTTTGCTGCATTCCATAACTTTTGGTGTGTTGTGTTTTCATTTTCATTTGTCTCAAGATATTATTTGATTTCCCTCTGGATTGCTTCTTTGACACATTGATTGTTTAGGAGCGTGTTGCTTAATTTCCTTCTATTCGTGAGCTTTCTAGTTTTCCTTCTATTATTGATTTCTAATTTCATACTATTGTGGTTAGCAAAGGTACTCGATATGTTTCTTAAATTTGTTAAGACTTGTTTTGTGGCATAACGTATGATCTGTCCTGGAGAACGTTTCATGTGTGCTTGAGAAGAAAATGCATTCTCTTGTTGCTCAGTGGAATATCTGTTAGGTCTACTTGGTCTAAAATGTAGTTTAAGTCCACTGTTTCCTTACTGATTCTCTGTCTGGATGATATATACATTTTTGAAAGTGGTATATTAAGGGCCTCTAGTATTATTGTATTGCTGTCTATTCCTCCCTGCAAATATGTTAATATTTTTTATATACAGTTGACACAGGTTTGATCTGCGCAGGTCCAGTTATACATGGATTTTTTTCAATAAATACATACAGTACTACACAATCCATTGTTGGTTGAATCCGCAGATGTGGTACCACACACATAGAGGGCTGACTGTTGGACTTGAGCATCTGTAGATTTTGGTATGTGCAGGGGCTCCTGGAACCAATACCCTGTGGAAATTGAAGGATGACTGTACTTAAGTACTGTAGTATTGGGTGCACATATATTTACAATTGTTATTTCTTCTTGAAGAATTGACCCCTTTTTCATTATATACTGACCCTTGTCTCTTATTACGGTTTTTGACTTTAAGGCATTTTTGTCTGATATAAATGATATAAAAAGAGAGCCTCTGCTCTCTTTCGGTTACCATTTTCAAGGAATATCTTTTTTCATCCCTTCACTTTCAGTCTATGTGTGTCCTTAAAGCTGAAGTGAGTCTCTTATAGGCAGCATATAGGTGAGTCTTTTTTTTTTTCCATTCAGGCAAATTAGGTCTTTTGATTGTATAATTTAGTCTGTTTAAATTTAAATAATTATTGATAGGGAAGGACTTACTATTGTCATTTTGTTAATTGTTTTCTCAGTGTTTTATATATCCCTTTCCCGTTTTTTCTCTCTTACTGTGTTCCTTTGTGATTTGATGATTTTCTGTACTGATTTACTTTGATTCCTTTGTCTTTATCTTTTGTGTATCTATTATAGGTTTTTGCTTTGTGGTTACCATGAGTCTTCATATAACATCTTATAACAGTCTATTTTAGGCTGATAACTACTTAATATCAATCACATACAAAATCACTACACTACTACTCCCAACCCTCACATTTTATATTCCTGTTGTCACTGTTTACATCTTTTCATATTGTGTATCCATTAACAAATTATTGTAGCTGTCTTTTTTTTAAAAAAATGATTTTGTCTTTTAACCTTTATACTAGAGTTATAAATGATTTACACACCCTAGGCATGCAATGGTCCCAGGTATGTGTGCGTTTGGGCGGGGAGTGTTCAGTGTCTCATTGGCTCAGGCAGCCGCAACTTACAATGTCAGCAGCTGTATGGTCTTTGGCAGCTAGAGCTGTGGCGGGGCACGGTGGCTATAAGAGCTGCTGGGGTTCTCAGCAGTTCCTCCAGGTCCAGCAGAGAGGTACTGAAACATCCAGCAGTGATGCTTCAGGATGATAGTGTACTCATACATGGTTCCAGAGGCTTGCTGTGGGCATGCATGCAGGGGTGGTGGCTGACAATATGAGTCATGGCTGGCTGTGTGCATGTGTTTACCTGCAGGGTTCAGGGTCATCTGTGGGGGGCAGGATGGAGAGACTCAGGTAGCTGGAGCCTGTGAATGTGAAAACATGTGGGACCCTCAGGGGTGAACTCTGCTGTGAATCCAAGACAGCTGTGCTGGCTGTTGGTTTCCTCAGTAGTGAAACCTGCTAGGGAACTCTTTGTGCAGCAGGCCACTGGGTTCTGTGGCTGGTCTCAACATGTGGCTGATACTGATAACTCTTGCCATTCTTCTTTCTTCCTAGCATCTCCAGAGTCTCAGCTATGCCTGTCTCCCCAGCGAACTGGATGGGGATAAACTGAAGCAAGTCCTTCATGCAATGCCCCAAAAAGCTGGGAAAGGTGATTGCTCATTCTGCTAGGGGAATTCTTGGGGGATTTACCTCTTTGAACTGAGCAGTGCTGACTTGAGGAATGGGATGATGCAGGCAAGATGAAACTGTTGTTCCTTCCCCTTTTTTGGATTCCATCTTGATTTATTTGTATTACTTTTCAGAAGTATATTGCTTTGTATGTTTGTATTAGTGGTTGCTATGGGCATTACAATGTATGTTGTCATATTATACACACACACACACACACACACACATATGGAGAGAGAGAGAGAGAGAGAGAGAGAGAGAGAGAGAGAGAACCTATCACAGTCTACCCATATCACCTCTACCATTTCAAGTGAAGTGTAGAAACTCTTACATCCATATAGGTTCTTTTACTCCTTGTGCTTGTCAAATATAATTGGCTTAAGTATTTCCTATATATACATTGAGTGGCACATAAACAGGTAGGGTTATATTTTTTGTTTCAACCATGTATTTCTAAAAGCAGGTGTGTGCGTGCATGTATGTATATAAAGAGATTTTGATTGAAGTATAGTTGATGTACAATATTAGTTTTAGGTGTACAGAGTAATGATTCAATATTTTTATAGATTATACTCCATTTAAGGTTATTACAAAATAATGGCTATACTTCTCTGTGCTGTGCAGTATATCCTTGTTGCTTATTTATTGTATAAATAGTAGTTTGTATCTCTTAATCCCCTATCCCTATCTGGTCCCTCCCCCTTCCCTCTCCCCACTGGTAACCACTAGATATTCTCTATATCTATGAGTCTGTTTCTATTTTGTTATATACATTTGTTTATTTTATTTTTTAGATACCACCATAAGTGATAACATAGAGTATTTGTCTTTTTCTGACTGACTTATTTCACTAAGCGTAATACCCTCTAGGTCCATCCACATTGCTGCAAATGACATCATTTCGTTTTTTATGGCTGAGTAATATTCTATGTTTGGTATAATTCACCTGTGAAGCTGTATGGTCCTGGACTTTTGTTTGCTGGGAATTTTTAAATAACAAATTCAGTTTCACTACTAGTAATCAGTGTGTTCATATTGTCTATTTCTTCTTGATTCAGTCTTGGGAGGTTGTACGTTTCTTCAGGTTTGGGAAGTTTTCAGCCATAATTTCATCAAATACATCTTCAACCATTTTCTCTCTCTCTTCTCCTTCCAGGACCCCTTTAATGTGAATTTTGGTATACTTGATATTATTTTAGAGGTCTCTTAAAGTGTTCTCATTTTTAAAATTTGTTTTTCTTTTTGCCATTCTGTTTGGGTGATTTCCATTATTGTATTTTCCAGATGACTTATGCATTCTTCTGTCACCTAGTCTGCTGTTAATTCCTTCTAGTGCACTTTTCATTTCATTTATAGTATTCTTCACCTTTGACTTGTTATTCTTTATGTTTTCTAGTTCCTTGTTAAAATTCTCACCATTTTCATCTATTTTTTTTCTCTAATTCAGTTAGCATGTTTTTTTACTAATGCTTTGAATGCTTTATCTGGTAAATTGTTTATTTCTGCTTCATTAGTTGTTTTATCTGGGTTTTTTTCTTGCTCTTTCAATTGAAACAAATTCCTCTGTCTTCTCATTTTGCTTAACTTGCTCTGTGTCTATGAAATTAGGTGAAACAGTTACCTATTACAGTCTTGAAGGGGTGTTCTTGTGTTGGGAGTGTCCCTATATAGTCTTCATGTGCCCAGGGGCTTTGATGTGAGACTGGATTTGATATGAACACAAGTCACAGTTTTCCCAGGGTGTGCTGGCAGCTATCATCTTGGTAGGAAGTGGGGCTAGAGATGGAGGGTCTAGAACCAGAGCCAGGTGTGAGCCAAAGCTTCTCCTCTGGTCAGTGGCTGTCACCACCCTATTGAAGGCAGGGTCAGGTCCCAAGTTGCTGGAGCAGAAGCCCTGGGGGTTGAGTCTGAGCTGTCTCCATTCCTTTTAAGTGTGTGCTCTCTCCTTCCCAGCACTGGCACTTTCACCCCAGAGGGAAGCAGTACTGGAGCAAGAGAGGCTGGTGTGGGTGCTCAGTGTGGGTCTGTGTTGGCCCCAGCTTCAGCCAGCAACTCAGACCTCTTCTGATATACTGCCACTTTGGGTCTGAGCCATTTGTCCCAAATAGCCAAGCTCTCCCCTCGGCTGCTGCAGCCCTCACAGTAGTGTGGAGCTGCACCACAGAGCAGGCAGGGCTGGTGTGGGCTATTGGTGTGTGTCAGGGTGCAGCCCGTGGTATTCTGGCCACAGTCAGAGACCTGGACTGCTTCTGATATGCTGCCTGTATATGTGCCATTAATGGCTGCCCTTCCCTGCTCAGACACCATTCTGGGTCTGAGCCACCTTTGTGCCTCACAGTCAAGCTCTCCCCTTGATTGCAGCAACCCTCACTCTACTTTGGAGCTGCATCATGAAACAAGCGGAGCCAGAGCACTTGCTGGGCTCAGGCTGGGACACACATCGGAGCGGTTGTGGGAAACTGGTCAGCGGCCTGTGAAGTTTCAACCTGCCCTCTCCTCTTTTTCAGGGAGTAAGCAAGCATGTGTGCACTCATCACGAGCAGAGTCCAGGCTTCCCGGGGCCCTCCTTTTAGTCCCACTGACCCTCTAACCAACCAAGGGGACTCATCTTACCATTGTCGGACCCCAGGGCTTGGGGACCCAATATGTGGCTCAAACTGCTCACTCCCCAGGGAGAATTTTCACCTGTAAAATCCCTCCTCTTCTGAATCCCCTCCCAGGGACACAGGCCCCATTCCGATCACTTCTCTTCCCTTCCTATGTGATTTTGTGTGTATCTTTCTTACAGCCTTGATTTTACAGGAGTCTTTCTGCAAATCTCCAGTAAGTTTCAGTGAGAATTGTACCACATGTAGGTATATTTTTGATGTGTTTATGGAGGGAGTTGAGTTCTGCATCCTCTTACACTGTCATTTTATTCCACTCCCTAAAGAAAGTTATTATGAGGAATTGGCTCATGCATCTATGAGGGTGAGAAGTCTATCTGCCGTCTGCAAGCTGGAGACCCAAGGAAACCAGTGGTCTAGTTCAGTCTGAGGCTGAAGGCCTGAGAACTCAGGGAGCTCATGATTTAATTCCCAGTCCTAGGGAAGGAGAAGACCAATATTTCAGCTCAAGTAGACAAGCAGAGAGGCATATTTTCCCTTTGTCCACTTTTTAAAATTCTATTGTGATCCTCAATGGATTGGATGATGCCCACTCACACTGGGGTGGGCAGTCTGTTTTTTTTTTAATAAATTTATTTATTTATTTTTGGCTGCATTGGGTCTTTGTTGCTGCACGCGGGCTTTCTCTAGTCGTGACGAGCAGGGGCTACTCTTCGTTGCGGTGCGTGGGCTTCTCATTATGGTGGCCTCTCTTGTTGCAGAGCACGGGCTCTAGGCATTCAGGCTTCAATAGTAGCAGCACATGGGCTCAGCTGCTGTGGCTCGTGGGCTCTAGAGTGCAGGCTCAGTAGTTGTGGCACATGGGCTTAGCTGCTCTGCGGCATGTGGGATCTTTCTGGACCAGGGATCGAACCCATGTCCCTTGCATTGGCAGGCGGATTCTTAACCACTGCACCACTAGGGAAGTTTGAGCAATCTGTTTTATTAAATCCATTGATTCAAAATGCTAATATCATCTGGAAACACCTTCAGAGGCACACCCAGAAATCACATTTAGCCATACATCTTGGCACTTTTTAATCCAGTCAGGTTGACACATAAAATTAACCATCACAAGTCCAACCCTTCTCAAATTAGCATCCATATGCATCTCCTTAAACCATAATTAATTTTCAAATAAACACAATGACAAGGTTATAATTCCACATCAATAATACAACTCTTTTGTGTATAGATGAAAATATGCTAAGCTCTTCCCCAGAAGAGGAGGTAAAGTTCTTGAGTGATGTTTATTCTTCTCCTTAATATCCCATAGCTTAAATCCTGTGATGTAAAATTAACAATACCTAAATACTATGATATATAAAGTCAACATATATTTTATGATAAGAGAACGAGAGAGGGAAGAACAGTATATGTGTTAACACACTTGTACATACACATATACACAAACATATTCATAACAAAACAAGGAGGAAATACTCATGAGAATAATATTTCTATTTCTGAAGCTAGTCACTGGTCATAGCTGGTATTTGTAATTGTCTTCTACTACCCATTCTGTATTCCATTTGCCTTTAGCAAGCACCTCAGTTGGTTGTTCTTCTTTAGCTGGTAGGATAACTCAAGATTTCATTCCTGAAGTGTCTGGGCCATTAGTAGTCCTACCTGGATTGGGTTATTATAGTTTCCCATTGACCTTAATCACAGGACATGGTAATACCGAGAGATACCCTATCTGTTTTCCAGACATACTCTTACTTACCTCCATTGTGGAGCAGAAAAGTCTAATTTCCCCTTGGTAGCAGGATCAGTCATCTCAGCCCACACTATAACTCCCTTCTTTGCTTATTGCTTCAGAGGCATGAGGAGCCCACAGTGGCCAGGCAGCAGTATTAACTTCCAGGTGAATGGAATCATTGTTGTGTCCCTTGGTGGAATTATTTCTTTCTCTGGAACTAAGACCCCTAGGCCACCAGAGTGTTGGGTCACAGGAATAGGAAGCAAACATTTTTCTAATGGGTCAGTGGGGGTAATACTGAGTGATGTCATTTCCATTTCCACCCTATGTTTCCTGGATCCATGAATCCTGGCTACGGGAGAAACAGCAGTGTTGGGAGGTAGAGATATTGAATAATATCCTCTGAATTGAGAAGGAACTTTAAGACCAAAAAATGAAGCAGGTAACTCCATAAAGTGCAATTATGATGTTTATTGTGGGTAACTTACATAGAGGCAGGATCAGCCTGATGATGATCCCAGAGGCATTAGCAGCTACACTCTGTACCACCAAAAGGTGTACAGGGAGATTTAAAGGGGCCAAAGCTAAAAGTAGAATCAGACTACCAAGGGAGAAGGTTGTCCACACTGTTGAGAACTGGATGTTTTTCCTCCCCCTGTGGGTCTCATGACCATTAACCATTTGCATTAGCAAAAGGCATTCTTCTTTTCATATCTGATGAAGGCAAGGGTACAAGTTTATAGGGAACTTATCTCGCTTTGGCACATTCTTTGTGAGTAGGCTAAAGTTTTAGCCATGCATTAAGGGGAAGGGCAGGACTGCCGGCCTAATATGGAGCTAATAAAATGGACTCAGTGTGGTTCAACCACATAAGGACCATATATTAGATGCCTTTCCCAAGCCCTGCAAGGTATTGTCATTGAGCTGGGGATGTAACTGAGTCTTCAGAAGGCAATTCCACTGTTTTGTCAAACCAGCTTCTTCAGAATGGTGGGAAACATGCATGGTAAGCCTAGTGAATTACATGAGCATGGGTCCATTGTTGTACTTCTTTTGCTGTGAAGTGAGTTCCTTCATCAGAAAGAATGCTTTATTGAATTACCATGACAGTGAATATGGCATTCTATATGTCCTCAGATGGTAGTGCTGGCAGAGGCATTGCATATAGGAAGGCAAATCCATATCCAGATAAGTGTTTATTCCAGTAAGAACAAAACAGTGTCCCTTAAAAGATGACAGCAGTTCTGTGTAATCAGCCTGCTTCCATGTAACTGGCTGAGTACCCTGGGGACTGGTGCCATATTGGGCACTCAGTGTTGATCTCTGCTGCTGGCAGGTTGGGCACTCAGCAGTACCCTTAACCAAGTTGATGAGTGGAAGTCTGTGTTGCTGAGCCCATGCATAACCCCCATCCCTGCCACCATGGCCACTTTTGTTCATGAACCTATTGGACAATGACATAGGTGGCTGGGCAAAAAAGGTAACTGGTACCTACAGAATGGGTAATTCTATCCACTTGATTGTTAAATTCCTCCTCTGCAGAGTTCACCCTTTGGTGAGCATTCACATGGGACACAAATATATTCACATTGTTTTGCCCATTCAGAGAGGCATATCCACAGACTTCTATCCCCAATTTTTCTTATCACCAATTTTCTAAACATGTTCCTTCCAAGTTCCTGACCATTAAGCCAAACCATTGGCCACATCTATGAATCGGTAAATAATTGCACTTAGGCTATTTTTTTCCTTTCAAGCAAAGTGAACAAACAGGTGTGCAACTCCAAGTTCTGCCCACTTGGAGGACTTCCCTTCACCACTATCCTTCAGGTATGTCTCACAAAGGGGCAGTAGTGCTGCAGCTCTCCACTTCTAGGTGGTACCTGCATATCTTGTGGATCCTTCTGTAAACTAGGCCTGAGATTTCTCTTCCTCTGTCAACTGATCATAGGGAAATCCCCATGAGGCTATAGGTACTGGCTGGGGAGGAAAAGATAGTGTAACAGGAGTGGGAATAATGAGCATTTGGACAACATCTCCATGAAACTTACTTGTACTTTCAGGGCTCTTCAAGCCCAATCTCATATATTCCACTTATATTTGATGATGCAGTGCTGCTTTGACTGCCCACTTTTTTGCTTGGTGTTTCAGATAATACATTTTTCATGATGGTCAGTTCCAGTTGCAAGATAACTTGGTGGCCCATGGTTAAACGTTCAATTTCTACTGAGTCCCAGTAGCAGGCCAAGAGTTCTTTCTCAAAAGGAGAGTAGTGATCTGCAGTGGATTACAGGGCTAGGCTCAAAAATTCTGAGGGCCTGCACTGCAGTTCACCTATAAGGACATGACATAGACTCCATACAGCTTCCCTATGTGCCACTGACAATTCAAGCACCATTGGATCTGCTGGATTATGGGTCCCAAGTAGCAAAGCAGCTTGCATAGCAGGCTGGGCAAGTTGCAAAGCTTTCTGTTACTCTGAGCCCCACTCAGAGCTAGTACCTATTTGAGACACTTGGTAAATGAGCCAGAGTACCATACCAAAATGAGGAGTATGTTACATTCAAAATTCAAAGAGACCCACTAGGTAATGTGCCTCTTTTTGCTTATAGGAAGGACCAGATAAAATACTTACCCTTAACTTTAGAATAGATATCTTGACATGTCCCACACCACTGGACCTCTTCAAATTTCACTAAAGTAGAATGCCCCTGAATTGCTGGCTTTGTTTCTCACTGTCTAGCAGGCAAAGGTCCTACTGATAAGTCTAGAGTAGTAGCTACGTCTTACTAGGTCCAATCTTCATAATGTCATCAAAAAATTTCCACAAATTTTGTGGAAATGAAGGTGATCAAGATCCCTGTGAACCAAATTATGACATAAGGCTTGAGAGGTTATATACCCCTGAGCTAGGATGGTGAAATTATACTGCTTGTCTTGCCAGCTGAAAGCAAATTATTTCTGATGGTCTTTATTAACAGATAAAGAAAAAAAATAATTTGCCAGACCAATAGTTGCATATTAGGTACCAGGAGATGTGTTAATTTGCTTAAGCAATGAAATCACATCTGGTTTAGCAGCTGAAATTAGAACCATCTCCTGATTAAGTGTACGATAATCCACTTTCATTCTCTAAAACCCATCTGTCTTCTGCACAGGCTGGATAGGCGAGTTGAATTAGGATGTTTTGGGAATCACCACCTCTGCATTTTTCAAGTCCTTGATGGTGGCACTGATCTCTGTTATTCCTCTGGTAATGTGGTATTGCTTTTGATTTACTATTGTCCTAGGTAGAGACAGTTCTACTGGCTTCCACTTAGCCTTTCCCATCATTTCCCTAACTCTAGAGGTCGGGGAATCAATGTGGGGATTCCTCCAGCTGCTGAATATGCATGTATGTATTCCATTTTATGCATTCCAGAACTGGGGAAATAACCACAGGATGGATTTTGGGACCTACTGGTCCCTGTGAGATGGACCTGAGTTAAAACTCCATTGATGACCTGACCTCCATAATCCTCTACTCTGACTGATTGCCCACAGTGACGTTTTGGAATTAGTGTCTGTTCAAAGCCAGTGTCCAGTTGTCCCCCAAAGATCTGATTTGTTCTTTTTTTCCTAGTGCACAGTTACTGTGATAAAAGGCTGTAGGTCCCTATGGGGAAGGTTAGGAAAAGGAATAGTAGCATAAATTTTCGGTAATGTACCAGGTCCTTCCTCAAGGCTGTTCAGCCTCTTCCTCATTCAAGGGATTCTGAGATTGTAAACTACAATCAAGTCCAGGAATTGAATGAGGGACTGTGACTCTGTTTCTGTGACTAACCAATGATTTAGGTTAGACTTTTGTTTTCTTGACCTAGAACTTTTCTGTTTATACATATCAAGTAAGAATTTAGTAGGCTTCCCATCTATTTCATTCTAGGAACACCATGATCAAGCAACCAACATCATAGGTATGCATGAGTCAGACTATTCTGATTACTGCTCTGAATCTGCTGTCCATTATGGTAATTATGTCTACCTGGTCTTTAGTAATTGAATGCTGACATTTGGACCCTATCACCTCAAGATCCAATTATTCCCACTTCATTTAGGTTTCTCAATTCAATGACTACTGTTCTCACTGTGAGGTCTGACCTACAAAGAAGAGAATACATAGCTCCTCAGTGATGCTGCTTTTCTCAGAAGTTTATTTCTCACAGTACTGCTTAAAAGTATGTCTTCTGGACCCTCCCAGTGTGGGTGAGTAGGTCCTAAATGGAAAAACCATTGTAATATGGATTTTACAGTCTCCCTAATCTTTGAATCCCTTTCTCTACATTAAACCAGAAATGCAGGTCGAGTATGTCCAATTCGCTCGCTGTGGGCAAGATTTTAATCCATGTTTCAGTCAATGAACCAACCAACCAACCCACCAAACTATTAGAGCCCTGTCTCCCTCCCTGAGCTGCAACATTAAATGCAGAATCTCTGCTTGATGAGTATATATTAATAAATTTGTCCTGACTCAACTTTATGTTCCTTCCACCATTATCCCACACCCTTAGTAGCCATTCCCACACATGTTCCCTGGTTTTCTGTCTGTGTAAATTAGAAAACTTAAGTAGTTCTTTTGGAGTGTAGCACAATTCTTCATGGGTCACTTATTTTATCTCACCTTTAGGGGCCTGCTGGGACATGAGTCTAGAAGCAAAGGGAGGTGATGGGGGTGGCTCCTGAGGAGAATCAGCCTTGTCTTGCATGGCAGCTGCCCCAGGCGAGGCTATTAGAGTTTTCTCAGGCAATATGGGATTTATCCCCTCAGATGGGGGTGGAGGAGCCACTACCACTGGGAGTGGGAAAGCCACCATCATTGGGGGTGAGGCTGCTTCCACTGGGTATGGATAGGCCTCTTCCACAGCAAAAGAAGACTTATCAGAATTTAGCAGCTCAGTGGTCCCCGTTCCTCATGGTCTTCTCATGCATCCCTATCTCAACTTACAGAATCCCATTCTTTCCCAGTCAGTGCTCTTACTTTAAAAGTAGACACCCTGTGGAGATGAGTTCAGGTTGCATTATCATTCAGCCAGTCTCAGAATGAGATTCTGTGTTTGATTTTCAGCAATCTTATCTCTGTGGCTACAGGAGCTAAGAGTCTCCTTCAGGGCACATTTGGGAGTTTTCAGATCATTAATATGGCAATTGAGCTGGGAATTTGAGTCCCTGAGCTCATCCTTTTCTTGCACCACTTTGCCAGTAACATTAGGAACAACCAGCCTACCTCATTATATTCATTAGTTTTCTAAAAATGTTCTAAATTATCATATATGCAGTCATTCATTCCTTGTCTCTTATGTTTTATTGGAAATATCCAATGCAGATATTTTACCTATCTCTATCTCCAGGTAACATTATGGACTATCAGTGCCCTCTTTACTACTGAAAATAGAATCATTAACATCTTTAAATCTAATCAGATTAGAGAGCCAAATCCAGCAACCCTGAAACCAATTTAGAAAACTCATCCTTAACATATTCTGTTCCCCTAAAACCACTCTCAGTACTAATATCTGTATTAGTTAGAGTTCTCCAGAGAAATAGAACCAGCAGGATATATATTATAAATAGATTTAATATGAGGAATTGCCTCACTTGATTATGGAGACTGAGAAATCTCATGATCTGCCATCTGCAAATTGGAGACCAGGGAAAGCTGGTGATGTAAGTTTAATCTGCCTGAAGACCTGATAACTAGGGGAGAGGATGGTGTACTTCCCAGCGTGAGGGCAGAAGATTTCTATGATTGCTCAAGAAGTCAGAGAGGCAAATTCTCTTCTACTTTTTTATTTTATTCTATTCAGGCCCTCAACGTATTGGATAAAGCCCACCCACACTGGGGAAATCAATCTGCTTTACTCAGTCTACCAATTCAAATGCATACCTCCTTTGGAATCACCCTCACAGATATACCTAGAAATTATGTTAAGCCAGAAATCTGGGCATTCCATGATCCAGTCAAGTTAACACATGAAATTGACCATCATGTTATTGTATCAAATCTGGAAAGTTTTCAGCCAGTATTTTTTTTAATACTATCTAAGCTTCATTCTCTTTCTCCTTCTGTTCTGGAACTCTAATGATAGGAATATCAGATCTTTTGCTATTATGACACAGGACACAAAGGCTCTGTTTATTTATTTATTTTTTGCATTCTATCTTCTTTCTGTTGTTCATGTTGGTTAAAATCCATTGTTCTATTTTCAAGTTCACTTATTCTTTTCTTTTCCATCTCGAATCTACTGTTGAGCTTATGCAGTGAGTTTTTATTTCATTTAATGTACTTTCAGTTCTATAAATTCTGTTTTGCTCTGTATCTCAAGTCTCCTATTTCTTTGCTAAGGTTTTCTGGGTTTTTTCCCCTTTATTCAAAGAATATTTATAATTGCTCATTGAGGCATTTTTTATGATTTTTTCTTTAAAATATTCACTAGATAATTCCAACATCTGAATCAATCACACGTTGTCCTCTGTTCATTAGTTTTTCAGGCTGTGATTTTCCTGTATTTTAGTATGATGAGTGATTTACTATTGAATCTTGGACATTTTATGTGTTATGATAACAGATTGAAGGTTTTATTTAAATCTTCTGTTTTACTAGATTCACCTTATATAGTTTATAAAATTGAAACATAGTTGATATACAATACTATGTTATTTTCATGTGTACTACATAGTGACTTGACATTCACATACATTGTAAAATGATCATCATGATAAGTCTAGTAACTGTCCACATACCAAGTTATTACAATATTATTGACCATATTCCTTATGCTGTATATTACATCCTCATGGCTTTTATTTTATAACAGGAGGTTTATGCCTCTTAATCATGTTCAACAGTTTCCACCCACTCCTCTCTGGAAACCACCTCTTTGTTTGTTCTTTGTATCTATGAATCTATTTTTGCTTTGTTTGGTTTGTATTGTTTTTTAGATTCCACATATAAGTGAGATCATGCAGTATTTTTTCTTTCTCTGTCTAACTTATTTTACTTAGCATAATACCCTCTAGACCATCCATGTTGTTGCAAGTGGCAAGATTTCATTATTTTTTATGGCTGAGTAATATTCCATTTTATATATACATATAAAATGTATCCATTATCCACTCATCTATCAGTGTACACTTAGGTTGCTTTCCTATCTTGGCTATTGTAAATAATGCTGCAGTGAACATTGGAATGCATCTATCTTTTTGAATCAGTGTTATTGTTTTCTTCAGATAAATACCTAGAAGTGAAATTGCTGGATCATAGAGCACTTCTATTTTTAATTTTTTGAGGAAGCTCCATATTGTTTTCCATAGTGGCTATACAAATTTACATTCCCACCAACAGTGCATGACAGTTCCCTTTTCTCCACATCCTCGCCAATGCTTGTTATTTGTTGTTTTTTAGATGATAGCCATTCTGACAGGTGTGAGGTGGTATCTCATTGTGGTTTTGATTTACATTTCCCTGATGACTAGTGATGTTGAGGATCTTTTCATGTGTCTGTTGACCATCTGTATGACTTCTTTGGAAGAAAGTCTATTCATGTCCTCTGCCCATTTTTATTGGGTTGTTTGTTTATTTGATGAGTCGTGTGTATTCTTTGTATGTTTTAGATATTAACCCCTTAAGAAATGCATCGTTAGTAAATATCTTCTCCCATTCACTATGCTGTTTTTTCATTTTGTTGAAAGTTCCCTTTGCTGTACAAAAGCTTTTTATTTTTATGTAGTCCCATTTATTTATTTTTGCTTCTGTTTCCTTTGCCTGAGGAGAAAGACACCCCTAAAATTTTGCTAAGATCAATGTCAAAGAGCATATTGTCTCTGTTTTCTTCTGGGAGTTTTATTGTTTCAGGTCTTACATTTAAGTATTTAATATATTTTGAGTTTAGTTTTGTGAGAAGGTAGTCCAGCTTGTGAGAAGGTAGTCCAATTTGATTCTTTTGTGAGTAGCTATCCAGTTCTGCCAAACCCTTTATTGAAAAGGCTGTCTTTTCCCCATTGTATATTATTGCCTCCTTTGTTGTAGATTATTTGACCATATATGTGTGGGTTTGTTTGGGGCTCTCTATTTTGATCCATTATACTATGCATCTGTTTTTATACCAGTATTGATCACTGGATCTTTGTAGTACAGTTTGAAATCAGGGCACATGATGCCTGCCAACGTTGATCTTCTTTGTTAAGATTGCATTGGTTTTTCAAGGTTTTATTGTTTCCACATCAAGTTTAGAAATATTTTTTCTACTACTGTGAAAATGTCTTTGGTATTTTGATAGGTATTGCATTGACATGTGTAGTTTGGTCATTTTAACAATATTAATTCTTCTAATCCATAAGCTGGGTATATATTTCCATTTATTTTTGTCATCTTCAGTTTCTTTCTTTCATCAATGTCTTACAGTTTTCAGGGTATAAGTCTTACCTCCTTGGTTGAATTTATTCCTAGGTAATTTATTCTTTCTAATGGAATGGTAAATGGGATTGCTTTTTTTAAATTTCTCTTTCTGATAGCTATTTATATAGAAACAACAGATTTATGTGTAATAATTTTATATTGGACAACTTTACTAAATTTGTTTACTAGTTTTAATGTTTTTTGGTAGCGTCCTTAGGACTATATGTATGTATATATATAAAATCTTGCCATTTGCAAACAGTGACAGTTTAACAGCTTCCTCTTAAAACTGGATGATTTTCCAAGTTATTCTTGAATCACCTTAGTTTTGTCTTTTATCTAAGTGTCAGTAATGAATATTCCTTGATTTGATGAAATTAGTGTGCAAGGGAAGACATTTATTCAATCAACAAAAGTTTATGTGGCACTTATTTCTGACAGGTAAATATTAAGGCAATAAAAGCTATTACAAGAGACAAAGAAGGACACTACATAATGATCAAGGGATCAATCCAAGAAGAAAATATAACAACTGTAAATGTTTATGAACCCAACATAGGAGCACCTCAATACATGAGGCAAGTGCTAACAGCCATAAAAGGGGAAATCGAAAGTAACACAATCATAGTAGGGGACTGTAACACCCCACTTTTACCAATGAACAGATCATCCAAAATGAAAATAAATAAGGAAGCACAAGCTTTAAATGATACATTAAACAAGATGGACTTAATTGACATTTATAGGACATTCCATCCAAAAACAACAGAATGCTATCTTTTCAAAGGCTCATGGAACATTCTCCAGGACAGATCATATCTTGGGTCACAAATCAAGCCTTATAAATCTAAGAAACTTGAAATAGTACCAAGTATTTTTTCAAACCACAATGCTATGTGACTAGATATCAATTATAGGAAAAAATCTGTAAAAAATACAAACTCATGGAGGCTACACACTGCACTACTAAATAACCAATAAATCACTGAAGAAATCAAAGAGGAAATCAAAAAAATACCTAGAAACAAATGACAATGAAAACACAATGACTCAAAACCTATGGGATGCAGCAAAAGCAGTTGTAAGAGGGAAGTTTATAACAATAGAATCCTACCTCAAGAAACAAGATAGATCTCAAATAAACAACCTAACCTTACACCTAAAGCAATTAGAGAAAGAAGAACTAAAAAAACCCAATGTTAGCAGAAGGAAAGAAATCATAAAGATCAGATCATAAATAAATAAAAAAAAATGAGGGAAACAATAGCAAAGATCAATAAAACTAAAACCTGGTTCTTTGAGAAGATAAACAAAATGGATAAACCATTAGCCAGGCTCATCAAGAACAAAAGGGAGAAGACTCAAATCAATAGGACTAGAAATGAAGAAGGAAAAGTAACAATTGACACTGCAGAAATACAAAGGATCATGAGAGATTACTATAAGCAGCTATATGCCAATAAAACTGGACAACCTGGAAGAAATGGACAAATTCTTAGATAAGCACAATTTATGAGACTGAACTAGAAAGAAATAGAAAATATAAACAGAACAAACACAAGCACAGAACTTGAGACGGTGATTAAAAATCTTCCAAAAAAACAAAAGCCCAGGATCAAATGGCTTCACAGGCGAATTCTATCAAATAGTTAGAGAAGAGCTAACAACTATCCTTCTCAAACTCTTCCAAAATATGCAGAGGGAGGAACAATCCCAAACTCATTGTACAAGGCCACCATCACTCTGATACCAAAACCAGACAAAGATGTCACACAGAAAGAAAACTACAGGCCAATATCACTGACAAACATAGATGCAAAAATCTTCAACAAAATACTAGCAAACAGAATCCAACAGCACATTAAAAGGATCATCCACCATGATCAAGTGGGGTTTATCCCAGGAATGCAAGGATTCTTCAGTATATGCAAATCAATCAATGTTATAAACCATATTAATAAGTTGAAGGGGAAAAATCATATGATCATCACAATATATGCAGAAAAAGCTTTTGACAAAATTCAACACCCATTTATGATGAAAACCCTGCAGAAAGTAGGCACAGATAGAACTTACCTCATGATAATAAAGGCCATATATGACAAACCCACAACCAACATCATTATCACTGGTGAAAAACTGAAACAATTTCCTCTAAGATCAGGAACAAGACAAGGATGTCCACTCTCACCACTCTTATTCAACAGAGTGTTGGAAGTTTTAATCACGACAGTCAGAGAAGAAAAATAAATAAAAGGAATCCAAATCAGAAAAGAGGAAGTAAAGATGTCATTGTTTGCAGATGACATGATACTATACATAGAGAATCCTAAAGATGCTACCAGAAAACTACTAGAGCTAATCAATGAATTTGAAAAAGTAGTAGGATACAAAATGAATGCACAGAAATCTCTTGCATTCCTATACACTAATGATGAAAAATCTCAAAGAGAATTTAAATAAACACTCCCATTTACCATTGCAACAAAAAGAATAAAATACCTAGGAATAAACCTACCTAAGGAGAAAAAAGACCTGTATGCAGAAAACTATAAGACACTGATGTAAGAAATTGAAGATGATACAAACAGATGGAGACATATACCATGTTCTTGTATTGGAAGAATCAACGTTGTGAAAATGATTCTACTACCCAAAGCAATCTACAGATTCAATGCAATCCCTATCAAACTACCACTGGCATTTTTCACAGAACTAGAACAAAAAAATTCACAATTTGCATGGAAACACAAAAGACCCCAAATAGCCAAAGCAATCTTGAGAAAGAAAAACGGATCTGGAGGAATAAGGCTCCTGGATTTCAGACTATACTACAAAGCTACAGTAATCAAGACAGTATGGTACTGGCACAAACACAGAAATATAGATCAATGGAACAGGATAGAAAGTCCAGAGATAAACCCACACACCTATGGTCACCTTATTTTTGATAAAGAAGTCAAGAATATACAGTGGAGAAAAGACAGCCGCTTCAATAAGTGGTGGTAGGAAAACTGGACAGCTACATGTAAAAGAAGAAAATTAGAACACTCCCTAACACCACACACAAAAGTAAACTCAAAATGGATTAAAGACCTAAATGTAAGGCCAGACAGTATAAACCTCTTAGAGGAAAACATAGGAAGAACACTTTGACATAAATCACAGCAAGGTCCTTGTTGACCCACCTCCTAGAGAAATGGAAATAAAAACAAAAATAAACAAATGGGACCTAATGAAACTTAAAAGCTTTTGCACAGCAAAGGAAAACATAAACAACTAAAAGACAACACTCAAAATTGGAGAAAATATTGGCAAATGAAGCAACTGACAAAGGATTAATCTCCAAAACATACAAGCAGCTCATGCAGCTCAGTATCAAAAGAACAAACAACCCAATCCAAAAATGGGCAGAAGACCTAAATAGACATTTCTCCAAAGAAGAGATACATATTGCCAGAAAACACATGAAAGGATGCACAACATTGCTCATCATTAGGGAAATGCAAATCAGAAGTACCATGAGGTATCACCTCACATCAGTCAGAATGGCCATTAGGAAATAATCTACAATCGATAAATGCTGGAGAGGTTGTGGAGAAAAGGGAACCCTCTTGCACTGTTGGTGGAAATGTAAGTTTATACTGCCACTATGGAGAACAGTATGGAGGTTCTGTAAAAAACTAAAAAATAGAATTACAGTATAACCCAGCAATCCCACTATTGGGCATACACCCTGAGAAAACAATAATTCAAAAAGAGTCAAATACAACAATGTTCATTGCAGCTTTATTTACAATGCCAGGACATGTATGCAACCCAAGTGTCCATCGACAGATGAATGGATAAAGAAGATGTGGCACAGATGTGGCACTATATGTGTACATATAGTTCATTCACTTTGTTATACAGCAGAAACTAACACAACATTGTAAAGCAATTATACTCCAATAAAGATGTTTAAAAAATGAAGCTATAAAAAACCTCACTATTATATTTGTCATGGGATATTATTGAGGATGCAGACTGCTATGTCAAACACTTTTCCCTTTATGTGGATCCATTGGGGAAACACCTCTTGGGTTCACAGAATTTTTGCTTTCAGAAAATGCTGTGTCTCTCCTGAGCCATTGCTTTGACTCTATATTATAAAGTTGTTGAATCTGATAATTATTTGCCTCTTTACTCAAAGACTAGATAATAGAGAGCTCAGAGCCAAATATTTGGCTCAGTTCTCACATTTCTAGAGGAATGTATGGTCTTTTAAATATAGACTGCATTGCTGGCTTTATCTCATTTTCCTACTGTGCTTTTCCTGTCATTTCTGTTTCTTCATTCATCTTGTTTGTTTTTTAATAATAAAAAAAGAGTAATGCTAACATTTATCAACTGTTACAAAATAATATTTTTAACATCTTTATTGGAGTATAATTGCTTTACAATGGTGTGTTAGTTTCTGCTTTATAACAAAGTGAATTAGGTATACATATACATATATCCCCATGCTGATTCCTCTTGTGTCTCCCTGACACCCTCCCTATCCCACCACTGTAGGTGGTCAGAAAGCACCGAGCTATCTCCCTGTGCGATGTGGCTGCTTCCCACTAGCTATCTATATTATATTTGGTAGTGTACATATGTCCATGCCACTCTCTCACTTCGTCCCAGCTTACCTTTCCCCCTCCCTGTGTCCTCAAGTCCATTCTGTAGGTCTGCTACTTTATTCCTGTCCTGACCTTAGGTTTCTCAGGACTTTTTTTTTTTTAGATTCCATATATATGTGTTAGCATACGGTATTTCTTTTTCTCTTTCTGACTTACTGTTCTACATAGTGCCTGTATCAATTTACATTCCCACCAACAGTGGAAGAGGTTACCCTTTTCTCAACACCCTCTCCAGCATTTATTGTTTGTCGATATTTTTGATGATGGCCATTCTGACTGGTGTGAGGTGATACCTCATTGTAGTTTTTGATTTGCATTTCTCTAATGATTAGTGATGTTGAGCATCCTTTCATGTGTTTTCTGGCAATCTGTATGTCTTCTTTGGAGAAATGTCTATTTAGGTCTTCTGCCCATTTTTGGATTAGGTTGTTTATTTTATTGATATTGAGCTGCATGAGCTGCTTGTAAATTTTGGAATTTAATCCTTTGTCCATTGCTTTATTTGCAAATATTTTCTCCCATTTTTAGTGTTCTCTTTTCATCTTCTTTATTGTTTTGTTTACTACGCAGAAGCTTTTAAGTTTCATTAGGTCCCATTTGTTTATTTTTGTTTTATTTCCGTTTCTCTAGGAGGTGGGTCAAAGAGGATCTTGCTGTGATTTATGTCATAGAGTGTTCTGCCTGTTTTACTCTTAAGAGATTTATAGTGTCTGGCCTTACATTTACGTCTTTAATCCATTTTGGGTTTATTTTCCTTTATGGTGTTAGGGAGTGTTCTAACTTTGTTCTTTTACATGTAGCTGTCCAGTTTTCCAAGCACCACTTTTTGAAGAGGCTGTCTTTTCTCCATTGTGTATTCTTGCCTCCTTTATCAAAAATAAGGGGAACTTATGTGCATGGGTTTATGTCTGGAATTTCCATCCTGTTCCTTTGATCTATGTTTCTGTTTTTGTGCCAGTACCTACTGTCTTGATTACTTTAACTTTGCAGTATAGTGTGATGTCCCAGAGCCTTATTCCTCCAGATCCGTTTTTCTTTCTGAAGATGGATTTGACTCCTCAGGGTCTTTTGTGTTTCCATGCAAACTGTGAAAATTTCTGTTCTACTTCTGTGAAAAATGCCAGTGATAGTTTGATAGGGATTGAATTAAATCTGTAGATTGCTTTGGGTAATATAATCATTTTCACAATGTTGGTTCTTCCAATCCAAGAACATGGTATATCTCTCCATCTGTTTGTATCATCTTTAATTTCTTTCATCAGTGTCTTATAATTTTCTGCATACAGGTCTTTTGTCTCCTCAGGTAGGTTTATTCCTAGGTATTTTATTCTTTTTGTAGCAATGGTAAATGGGAGTGTTTCTTAAATTCTCATTGAGATTTTTTCATCATTAGTGCATAGGAATGCAAGAGATTTCTGTGCATTCACTTTGTATCCTGCTACTTTACCAAATTCATTGTTTAGTGCTAGTAAGTTTTCTGGTAGCATCTTTAGGATTCTGTATGTATAGTATCATGTCATCTGCAAACAGTGAGAGCTTTACTTCTTCTTTTCTGGTTTGGATTATTTTCATTTATTCTTCTCTGATTGCTGAGGCTAAAACTTCCAAAACTGTGTTGAATAATAATGGTGAGGGTGGGCAACCTTAACTTGTTCCTGATCTTAGAGAAAATGGTTTCAGTTTTTCACCATTGAGAACGATGTTGGCTTTTGGTTTGTCATATATAGCCTTTATTATGTTGAGGTAAGCTCCCTCTATGCTTACTTTCTAGAGGGTTTTTATTACAAATGGGTGTTGAATTTTGTTGAAATCTTTTTCTGCATCTGTTGAGATGATCATATGATTTTTCTCCTTCACTTTGTTAATATGGTTTATCACATTGATTGATTTCCGTATATTGAAGAATCATTGCATTCCTGGGATAAACTGCACTTGATTATGTTTTACGATTGTTTAGTGTGCTGTGGATTGTCTTTGTTTGTATTTTGTTGAGGATTTTTGCATCTATGTTCATCAGTGATATTGGCCTGTAGTTTTCTTTCTTTGTGACATCTTTCAGGGTGATGGTGGCCTCATAGAATGAGTTTCAGAGTGTTCCTCCCTCTGCTGTATTTTTGAAGAGTTTGAGAAGGATAGGTGTTAGCTATTCTGTAAATGTTTGATAGAATTCGCCTGTGAAACAATCTGTTCCTGGGCTTTGGTTTGTTAGAAGATTTTCAATCATAGTCTCAATGTCAGTGCTTGTGATTGTTCTGTTTATATTTTCTATTTCTTCCTGGTTCAGTCTCAGAAGGTTGTGCATTTCTAAGAATTTGTCCATTTCCTCCAGGTTGTCCATTTTATTGGCATATAGTTGCTTGTAGTAATGTCTTATTATCCTTTGTATTTCTGCAGTGTCAGTTGTTACTTCTCCTTTTTCATTTCTAATTCTATTATTTGTCTTCTTCCTTTTTTTCTTGATGAGAATGGCTATTGGTTTATTAATTTTGCTTATCTTCTCAAAGAACCAGCTTTTAGTTTTATTAGTATTTTCTATTGTTTTCTTCATTTATTTTTCATTTATTTCTGATCTGATCTTTATGAATTCTTTCCTTCTGCTAAATTTGGGAGTTTTTTTGTTTTTCTTTCTCTAATTGTTTTAGTGTAAGGCTTGGTTGTTTATTTGAGGTGTTTCTTGTTTCTTGACATAGGATAGTATTGCTGTAAACTTCTTTCTTAGAAGTGCTTTTGCTGCCTCCCTAGGTTTTTGGTCATCGTGTTTTCATTGTGATTTTTTTCTAAGTATTTTTTGATCGCCTCTTTGATTTCTTCAGTGATCTCTTGGTTATTTAGTCATGTATTGTTTATCCTCCATATGTTTGTATTTTTCACAGATGTTTTTTCCTGTATTTGATATCTAGTCTCATAGTCTTGTGGTCAGAAAAGATACTTGATATGATTTTTATTTTTTAAAATTTACCAAGGCTGATTTGTGACCCAAGATATGATCTATCCTGGAGAATGTTCCATGAGTACTTGAAAAGAAAGTTTATTCTGTTGTTTTTGGATGGAATGTCCTATAAATGTCAATTAAGTTCATATTGTTTAATGTATCATGTAAAGTTTGTGTTTCCTTATTTATTTTCATTTTGGATGATCTGTCCATTGGTGAAAGTGGGGTGTTAACATCCCCTAGTATGATTGTGGTACTGTCAATTTCCTCTTGTATGGTTGTTAGCATTTTCCTTATATATTGAGGTGCTCCTATGTTGGGTGCATAAATATTTACATTTGTTACATACTCTTCTTGGATTGATCCCTTGATCATTATGTAGTGTCCTTTTTTGTCTCTTGTAATAGTCTTTATTTTAAAGTCTCTTTTGTCTGACCTGAGAATTTCTAGTCCAGCTTTTTTTGATTTCCATTTGCATGGAATATGTTTTTCTATCCCCTCACTTTCACTTTGAATGTGTCCTGAGGTCTGAAGTTATTCTCCTGTAGACAGCATATATACGTGTCTTGTTTTTGTATCCATTCAGCCAGTCTGTGTCTTTTGGTGGGAGCATTTAATCCATTTACATTTAAGGTAGTTATCGATAGGTATGTTCCTATTACCATTTTCTTTATTGTTTTGGGTTTGTTATTGTAGGTCTTTTTCTTCTCTTGTGTTTCTTGCCTAGAGAAGTCTCTTTAGCATTTGTTGTAAAGCTGGTTTGGCGGTGCTGAATTCTCTTAGCTTTTGCTTGTCTGTAAAGGTTTTAATTTCTCTGTCAAATCTGAATGAGATCCTTGCTGGGTAGAGTAATCCTGGTTGTAGGTTTTTCCCTTTGATGACTTTAAATATGTCCTTCCACTCCCTTCTGTCTTGCAGAGTTTCTGCTGAAAGATAAGCTGTTAACCTTATGGGCATTCCCTTGTATGGTATTTGTTGATTTTCCCTTGCTGCTTTTAAGATTTTATCTTTGTATCTAATTTTTGATAGTTTGATTAATGTGTGTTGTTGCGTGTTTCTCCTTAGAATTTTCCTGTATGTGACTCTCTGCACTTCCTTGACTTGCTTGACTATTTCCTTTCCTATGTTGGGAAACTTTTCAACTATAGTCTCTTCAAATAATTTCTCAATCCATTTCTTTTTCTTCTCCTCTTCTTGGACTGCTATAATTCGAATGTTGTTGTGTGTAATGTTGTCCCAGTGGTCTGTCCTCAATTCTTTTCATTCATTTTTCTTTAGTCTGCTCTGTGGTAGTTATTTCCACTATTTTATCTTCCAAGTCCCTTATCCGTTCTTCTGCCTCAGTTATTCTCCTATTGATTCCTTCTAGCGAATTTTTAATTTCATTTATTGTCTTGTTTGTCATCGTTTGTTTGCTCTTTAGTTCTTCTAGGTCCTTGTTAAACATTTCTTTTATTTTCTCCATTCTTTTTCCAAGATTTTGTATCATCTTTAGTATCATTCTCTGAGTTCTTTTTCAGATAGAATGCCTATTTCCTCTTCATTTGTTTGGTTTGGTGGGTTTTTACCTGGCTCCTTCATCTGCTTTGTGTTTCTCTTTCTTCTCATTTTGCTTAACTTACTGTGTTTGGGATCTCCTTTTTGCAGGCTGCAAGTTCATAGTTTCCGTTGCTTTTCATGTCTTCCCCCAGTGGCTAAGATTGGTTCAGTTGGTTGTGTAGGCTTCCTGGTGGAGGGGACGTGTGCCTGTGTTCTCGTGGATGAGGCTGGATCTTGTCTTTCTGGTGGACAGGATCCTGTCAGGTGGTGTATCTTGGGGTGTCTGTGAACTTATTATGATTTTAGGCAGCCTCTTTGCTAATGGGTAGAAATGTGTTCTTCTCTTGCTAGTTGTTTGGCATAGTGTGTCCAGCTCTGTATCTTGGTGGTCGTTGAGTGGAGCTGGGTTTCAGCATTGGGCTGGAGATCTCTGGGAGAGCGTTTGCCATTTGGTATTATGTGGAGCTGTTAGGTCTCTGGTGGCCCAATGTGGCTCTCCCTCCTCAGAGGTACAGGCCTGACACCTGGCTGGAACACCAAGACCCTGTCAGTCATATGGCTCAGAAGAAAAATGAGAAAAAAGAAAAAATATATATATAATAAAGTTATTAAAATAAAAATTTTAAAAAATATATTAAAAATAAAAAGTTATTAAGAAGAAAAAAAAAGAAAGAGGAGAGCAATGAAACCAGAAATTAAGTCCACCAATGATTACTAGCACTAAAAACTATACTAAAAGATAAAAGCAAAATAAAGAAATGGACAGGCAGGACCCTAGGACAAATGGTAAAAGCAAAGGTATACAGACAAAATCACAGAAAGAAGCATACACATACACACTTACAAAAAGAGAAAAAGGTTTAAAAAATATATATCCATATATATATAAAAAGGAAGAGAGCAACCAAATCAATAAACAAATCTACCAATGATAATTCTTCAGTCTAAATAAACATAAAACAAAAAATAAATTATATGCAGAAAGCAAACCCCAAGTCTACAGTTGCTCCCAAAGTCCACCGCCTCAGTTTTGGGATGACTCCTTGTCTATTCAGGTATTCCAGAAATGCAGGGTTCATCAGGTTGATTGTGGAGATTTAATCCGTTGCTCCTGAAGCTGCTGGGAGAAATTTCCCTTTCTCTTCTTTGTTTGCACAGCTCCTGTGGTTCAGCTTTGGATTTGGAACCCCTCTGCTTGTAGGTTGCCTGAGGGCATTTGTTCTTTGCTGAGACAGGACTGGGTTAAAGGAGCAGCTGATTCGGGGGCTCTGGCTCACTCAGGCTAAGGGGAGAGAGGGGTATGGAATGTGGGGTGAGCTTGCCGTGGCAGAGGCCAATGTGACATTGCAATAGCCTGAGGCATGCCGTGTGTTCTCCCGGGGAAGGTGTCCCTGGATCATGGGACACTGGCAGTGGCGGGTTGCACAGGCTCCCAGAAGGGGAGATGTTGATAGTGATCTGTGCTTGCACATAGGCTTCTTGGTGGCTGCAGCAGCATCCTTAGCGTTTTGTGCCTGTCTCTGGTGTCTGTGCTCATAGTCGTGGCTCATGCCCATCTCTGGAGCTAATTTAGGCAGCGCTCTGTATCCCCTCTCCTCGTGTACCCCAAAACAATTGTCTCTTACCTCTTAGGTTGGTCCAGAGTTTTTGCCGGACTCCCTCTCAGCTAGCTGTGGTGCACTAGCCCCCTTCAGGCTGTGTTCACACAGCCCACCTCAGTCCTTTCCCTGGGATCTGACCTTCAAAGCCTGAGCCTCAGCTCCAGCCCCCACCCGACCCAGCGGGTGAGCAGACAAGCCTATCATCCTGGTGAGTGCTGGTCATTACCAATCCTCTGTGCGGGAATCTCTCTGCTTTGCCCTCTGCACCCCTATTGCTGTGCTGTACTCTGTGGCCTTGAAGATTAACCCCTCTGCCACCCCTGTCTCCACCAGGGAAGTGTCCTCCTAGTGTGTGGAAACTTTTCCTCCTTCACAGCTCCCTCCCAGCAATGCAGTTCCCATCCCTATTCATTTGTCTCTGTTTTTTCTTTTTTCTTTTTCCCTACCCAGGTACATGGGGAGTTTCTTGCCTTTTGGGAAGTATGAGGTCTTCTGCCAGCTTTCAGTAGATGTTCTGTAGGAGTTGTTCCACATTTCGATATATTTCTGATGTATTTGTGGAGAGGAAGGTGATCTCCACGTCTTACTCCTCCGCCAGCTTGAAGGTCTCTCCCTCATTTTGCTTTAAGCTCAGAAGTTAGATTAACTTAACCAAGATCCTGTACCTAGTAAGTGATAAAATCAGGGTTTAAACTCAATCATCCTGTTGTCAAAGTTTACATGCATAAACATTACATTAAGCTGTTGAATATGATGTTTTCTCAAATCTACCTTGGGAATTAAGTGTGTGTGTGTGTGTGTGTGTGTGTGTGTGTGTTTCTTTTAGATTACTGGTTGGATGCAAGGATTGAGGAATGTAGGATGCTTTGAATAAATGTTTTTGCAAAATCTATTGGGAAACATTCTCAAAACCTTATTTCAACCTGTTATATCCCTCAAAATTGAGAGGGGAGGATTTTCAAATGTCATACTTCATGACTGAGTGCCAGTGATATATATATGGTTATGAACTGAGTAAAAATAACAGTTGAGACTTAGTGATAAGAGTTTTAAAGAATGGTGAACCCACTTTTTTAGTGTAAGGAGGCAGTATGCATAGGAATTGAGTGGAGGCTGAAGAGCTACATTACCTACATTCAAATTCTACCTCTACTATTTACAAGCTGTGTTTTGGGCAAGTTATTCAACCTCTAGAATGCTCAGTTTTTTTAAAAAAAATATATAAACTGTGGGTAATAACAATATGCAATGTATAGGTTTGTTGTGAGGACTAAACCAGGTAATGACAATGTGCTTATTCTGATGCCTGGCAAATAGTAAACCCTTGACCAAGTGACCAAAGTTAATAGTACCAGTGATGAGACATAGTGACATCCTGTACCTACTGGTAAGGGCCACTGGTAGGAGCACAGACTGTCTTCTTTGTATTCTTGAACAAAGTGCATAATCTGAATTTGATCATAATGAAATAGCAGATATGAGATAAATTCAAAAATGAGGAATATTCTTCAAAATAACTGGTTAGTATTCTTAAAAATTGTCCAGGTCATCAAAGACAACACAGATTGAGTAACTGTGCCAGATTAGAAGATACCAAGGAGACATGACAACGGAATGTGATGTGAGATTCTGAATTAGATTCTGGAACATAAAAAGGACATTTAGTGGAAAAACTGGTGAAATTTGAATAGTCTGTAGTTTATTTAATACTGTTGAACCAATGTTAATTACCTGGTTTCAGTAATTATACTATGCTATGTAAGATGTTAACAATGGAGAAAGCTAAGAGAACGGTATATCGGAACACTGTAGACTAATTTTGCAAAGTTTTTGTAAGTCTAAATTTATTTCAAATTAAAAGGGTATAATAGGGATAACATAAATTGAAGTGCAGTACTAGTTGGAAAAGAAAGTTTTTAGATTTTGGTCACTGCTGGTAATTTACAACTATGAGGCAAACACCTTAGACCTTAGTTCATAATAAACCAAGTATATTCAAATTTATTTTACAGCTTATTACTTAACTTTGTTTTGTTTAAAAGTTTGGGAGCTGGTACGGGTTGTACTGTATCCCCCCATAAATTCATGTGTTCAAATCATAACCCACAGTACCCCGGAATGTGACTTCATTTGGGCATAGGGTCTTTAAAGAAATTAGCAGTTATTCACCATTCCCTTGTAATAAGATTTTGATGAATTTAGGATACTATGTGAAAAGTATTATAGTAAAATTGCAATATACTAAAATGCTGGGAAATGTGCATTCTGGTTAACAGGTTTTGCCTATATGAGTAATTAAAATGAAATATATTTTAGTGGTGTTAGTCTACATCAGTAATGGTAATCTAGTGAAGGTAATTGATTCTTTGATGATTAAGGCTCTTTCAGAGGCCTTAGGCCATTATTCTTCACATAAATGATTTGTGAATATAACTGTACCTGTAAATAAATATATTTTGAGAGATTTGGTGAGAACATATACCTTTTAGATCCCAGCGTCTACTAGAGAAAGTACTTTATTGTGTTTTATACCTCTTATGTGCTAGTTACGAACATACCTCTTCCTCCTAATAGCCATGAGACCAAAATGAAAATGTGATTATTAAGGATTGCAATTAGTTGAGTTTTGGCTAATCAATGTTTTGTTGTGTTAAGGTTGTTGTTATTTTTGTAGTGATGGAAAGAGAACTGTTTTAGAACTGAACTCAGGTTCAGAAGACCTCTGTTATAGTCCCAGTTTTGTATTTTACTAGCCATGTGACCTGGGAAGATTACTTAAACTTGGTTAGTTTAAAAATAAATAGATATATCTGGAAAATGGGCAAAAATAAATGCATTAGTCTTCACTGCTTTACCTAAAAAGGTTGTTGAGAGGGTTAAATAAGATGATGTACATAAAAACCCTATATAATTTATAAAGTATTATGTAATTATAAGGCACTAATGATTAACAATTAAAATAATGAAAATAATAAGCTGCATGTATTTTATCCACAACAGTTTCAAAGAGAATTCCAGGGCATTTGTTAATGTCTCTTTTCCTTCATATAAGCTCATGAGAATCAGCCAACAATATTTATATTCATTTAACTATTTTTTAAAATAAAAAAAGCATTTAATTTGTATCTGTATTTTGCTTGGAGAAAATAAATGATGTTTTATTTAAAGAAATAAAATTCCAAGTATAGGTTTCGAGAAGGATACGAGTTGACATTTCTACTTAATGTGCTTATATACCTGTAAGCACAAAAAGAAAATTAACTGCTGTCTTGTGCCTAATCACTGAAAATACAGTACTGCAATATGGAAATCTGGAAGCACTAGGAGTGTGTAGAAATAGAAATCTGTTATCTGGCAATTTCAAAAAAGATACTTTTTTTCTTTATTTCTTTTCTTTACACTTTGGACATAAAATAATACCTATTTATTAGATAATTTGAATATTAGAAGGTCTTTGAAATTAGGAAAAATATCATATGGACCCTAAATTTTCTATGTAGCTAAGTGGCTTATTAGTTTACATACTATGCCTGTAGATAGCATGAGAAGGAGTATTGCATAGGCTCTAGAGGGTGGAGAATCCAGTTGAGAAACTAGCTCCACCACTTACAAACTGAATGAATTTGGGCAGAGCCTCTTATATTAGTTTCCTCTGGGTGCTTATAACAAATTACCACAAGCTCCATGGCTTAAAACAACATAAATTTATTCTCTCACACTTCTGGATGCTGGTGGTCTGAAATCAGTGTCACTGGGCTGCAATCAAGGTGTTGGCAGGGCTGTGTGCCTTCCTGGAGGCTGTAAGTGAGAATTGGTTCCTTGACTCTTCTAGCTTCTGGTGACTGCCACCTTTCCTTGGCGTGTGTCTGCATCACTCAGATCTCAGCCTCTGTGGCCACATTGTCTTCTCTTCTGTCGGTTCCAAATCTCCCTCTGCCTCCCTCTTATGAGGACACTTGCAATTGAATTTAGAGCCCACCTGGATATGCCAGGATATTCACCCCTTCTCGAGGTCATTGAGATCCTAATAACATCTTCAAAGATCCTGTTTCTGTATAAGGTAACATTTACATAAAGCAGGACATCTTTGGGGAGATCATTTTTCAGACCACTACAGCACTTGAACCTGTCTGAGTTTCATTGTCTTCATCTCAACAAGAGTGAAGTTAGTAAGCACCCATTCATAGGTCCGTGGGGAATATTAAAGTAATGGAACAATTTGTGTAAGTTGCCTAGCCATACATGCTATATATATATATATATATATATATATATATATATGTATACTATTATAGCACAAAGACTTCATTCCACATAATTTCTAAAACAGAGCATATTCAGAACCAAGTTTGTATTCTTGTTGTGGCTGAACACAGAAAAAGTAACAGGAAAAAGAGAGAGGAGGCAGTAAAATGGTATTTTCAGTATAACTTAAATCCCTGAACATAGTTGCCTGTTCTCCCACAAATTATACTGAATTCAGTTGCTAATACTAAAGATAATGGACATAACATATCAAGACATGTTTTTCTTCTGACTACAAATACCATTGACAAATGGACATCTCATTGGGTACAGAGTCTTAAATCTGTATTGTCTGCTTTTAAAAAAATAATAAATATTGCAAAGTTTTGAATAGATTTAGATTTATAGAAAAGTATAAACAATAGTACAAAGGGTCCCCAATATCTCATATCCTTTTCCCTCTATTGTTAACATCTTATAGTACTATTGATACATTTGTCAAAACTAATGAAACTGTTTTGATATAATATTATTACCTAAAACCCTTACTTTATTTGAATTTTCTTAGATTTTTCACTAGCATCTTTTTTGTTTCAGGAATCCATCAAGGATACCATATTATATTTAGTCATCATATCACTTAGGCTTCTCTTGACTGTGATAGTTTCTCAGACTCTCCTTTCTTTGATGACCTTGAAAGTTTGAGTACTGGTCAGGTATTTTGTAGAATATTCATCAATTTGGGATTGTCTCATGTTTTTCTCATGATTAGACTGGGATTGTAGGTTTTGGGGAAGAAGACCACAGAGGTAAAGTACCATTTTTATCACATCATCTCAATGGTACATGCATCAACATGACTTATCACTGATGATAATCACCTCAATCACCTGGCTCAGGCAGCATTTGTCAGGTTTGACCACTCTAAAGTTACTGCTTTTCGTCCTGCCTTCTCATATTGTACTTTTTGGAAGAAAAACACTATGTATCATCTACATTTCGAAAAACTGTGATAAAATACATGTAACAGAATTTACCATCTTAAACATTTAAGTGGATTGGGAAGATGGCAGAAGAGTAAGACACAGAGATCACCTTCCTCCCCACAGATACATCAGAAATTCAACTACACGTGGAACAACTCCTACAGAACACCTACTGAATGCTGACAGAAGACCTCAGACACCCCAAAAGGCAAGAAACTTCCCACATACCTGGGTAGGGCAAAAGAAAAAAAGAATAAACAGAGACAATAGGATAGGGACGGGACCTGCACCAGTGGGAGGGAGCCGTGAAAGGGGAAAGGTTTCCACACACTAGAAGCCCCTTCGCGGCGGAGACTGTGGGTGGCGGAGGGGGAAGGCTTCGGAGTAGCAGAGGAGAGCACAGCAACAGGGGTATGGAGGGCAAAGCAGAGAGATTCCGGCACAGAGGATCAGTGCCCCCAGGCACACACCAGCCCGAGAGGCTTGTCTGCTTGGCCACTGGGGCGGGCGGGGCTGGGAGCTGAGGCTCGGGTATCGGCTTTCAGTCAGAGCGTAGGGAGAGGACTGGTGCTGGCGGCAGGAAGAGAGCCTGAAGGGGTTAGTGCACCACGACTAGCCTGGAGGGAGTCCAGGGAAAGGGTCTGGAGCTGCCAAAGAGGCAAGAGACTTTTTTCCCTTTTGTTTCCTGGTGCGCGAGGAGAGGGCATTAAGAGGGCTGCTTGGGGAAGCGACGGAGAAAGGCGCGAGCCGCAGCTAAAGGCGCGGACCTCGGAGATGGGCGTGGGACGCTGGGGCTGCTGCCGCCGCCGCCGAGGGGCCTGTATGCAAACGCGGGTCACTGTCCGCCCCGCCTTCGGGAGGGCCTGTGCACACCGCCACTGCCGGGGTTCCGGGACCCGGGGACGGCTTTCCCAGGAAAGTACACGGAGCGCCTCGGGCTGTTGCAATGTCATGCCGGCCTCTGCCGCTGCAGGCCCGCCCCACACTGCGCGCCCCTCCCTCCCCTCTGCCTGAGTGAGCCAGAGCCCCCGAATCAGCAGCTCCTTTAAACCCGTCCTGTCTGAGCAAAGAACTGACGCCCTCCAGCGACCTATGCGCAGAGGCGGGGCCAGGTCCGAGTCTGAGACGCAGGAGCTGTGAGAGCAGAGACAGGGAAATCTCTCTGTGCAGCCTCGGAGGCAGCGGATTAAAGCTCCATGGCCCATTTGATGTGCCCTGCGTCTGTGGAGTGCATAAATGGACAGCGAATCATCCCAAATTGAGGAAGTGGACTTTGAGGACAAGATTTAAGACTTTCCCCCCTTTTCCTCTTTTTACAATGAATTATCCCAAATTAAGGAGATGGACTTACAGAGCAAGATTTCAGACTTCTCGCCCTTTTCCGCTTTTTACAACGAATTATCCCAAGTTGAGGAGGTGGACTTGGGGAGCAAGATTTTTGATTTTTCCCCCTGCTCTCTTTTTGTGAATGTGTATGTGTAATCTTCTGTGTAAGATTCTCTCTGTATAGCTTTGCTTCCACCATATGTCCCAGGGTTCTATCTGTCCGTTTTTTTTCAATAATTACTTTTTAATTTTAATAACGCTACTATATTTCATACTTTATTCTATTTTACTTTACTTGCTCTTTCTTTTTTTCTACCTTCCTTTCCTCCCTCCCTCCCTCCGCTCCTCCTTTCCTTCTTTTTTTTCTTTCCTCACTCCCACCCTCTGACCCTTCTTCTCTCCACTTTTTTTTCTTTCCCTCCTCCCTCCTGTCTTTCTTTCTTTCTTTCCTTCCTCCCTCCCTCCCGTCTTCCATTCACTCTTCCTTTTGCTTTCATTCCTCCCTCCCTCCCTCCTTCATTTCTTTCTTTCTTTCCATCCTTCCTCCCTCCTTTCTTTCTTGCTTCCTTCCTTCCTTTCTTCCCTTCTTCCTTTCTTTCCCTCTCTCTTTCTTTCTTCTACTAATTCTTTCTTTCTACTTTTTCTCCCTGTTATTCTGAGCCGGGTGGATGAAAGGCTCTTGGTGCTGCAGCCAGGAGTCAGTGCTGTGCCTCTGAAGTGGGAGAGGCAACTTCAGGACACGGGGCCACAAGAGACCTCCCAGCTCCACATAATATCAAGCAGTGAAAATCTCCCAGAGATCTCCATCTCAACACAGGCACCCAGCTACAGTCAACGACCAAAAAGCTACAGTGCTGGTTACCCTATGACAAGCAACTAGCAAGGCAGGAAGACAACCCCACCAATTAGCAGAGAGGCTACCTAAAAACATAATAAGGCCACAGGCACCCCAAAACACACCACCAGACGTGGACCTGTCCACCAGAAAGACAAGATCGAGCCTCACCCACCAGAACACAGGTATTAGTCCCCCCAACCAACAAGCCTACACAACCTACTGAAACAACCTTAGCCACGTGGGACAGACACAAAAAAACAACGGGAACTACGAATCTGCAGCCTGCAAAAAGGAGACCCCAAACACAGTAACATAAGCAAAATGAGAAGGCAGAAAAACACACAGCAGGTGAAGGAACAAGATAAAAACCTACCAGACCTAACAAATGAAGAGGTAATAGGCAGTCAACCTGAAAAAGAATTCAGAATAATGATAGTAAAGCTGATCCAAGATTCTATTTCCAAGATCCAAAATCTTGGAAATAGAATAGACAAAATGCAAGAAACAGTTAACAAGGACATAGAAGAACTAAAGATGAATCAAGCATTGATTAAAAACACAATAAATGAAATGAAAAATACTCTAGATGGGATCAATAGCAGAATAAATGAGGCAGAAGAACGGATAAGTGAGGTGGAAGATAAAATAGTGGAAATAACTGATGCAGAGAAAAATAAAGAAAAAAGAATGAAAAGAACAGAGGACAGTCTCAGAGACCTCTGGGACAACATTAAACACAACAACATTTGAATTATAGGGGTTCCAGAAGAAGAAGAGAAAAAGAAAGGGGCTGAGAAAATATTTGAAGAGATTATAGTTGAAAACTTCCCTAATATGGGAAAGGAAATAGTTAATCAAGTCCAGGAGGCACAGAGAGTCCCATACAGAATAAATCCAAGGAGAAATACACCAAGACACATATTAATCAAACTGTCAAAAATTAAACACAAAGAAATCCTATTAAAAGCAGCAAGGGAAAAAAAAAAACAAATAACACACAAGGGAATCCCCATCAGGTTAACAGCTGATCTCTCAGCAGAAACTCTACAAGCTGGAAGGGAGTGGCAGGACATAATTAAAGTGATGAAGGAGAGAAACCTGCAACCAAGATTACTCTACCCAGAAAGGATATCATTCAGATTTGATGGAGAAATTAAAACCTTTACAGATAAGCAAAATCTGAGAGAGTTCAGCACCACCAAACCAGCTTTACAACAAATGCTAAAGGAAATTCTCTAGGCAAGAAACACGGCAAAAGGAATATACCTACAATAACGAACCCAAAGCAATTAAGGAAATGGGAATAGGAACATACATATCAATAATTACCTTAAATGTAAATGGACTAAATGCTCCCACCAAAAGACACAGAGTGGCTGAATGGATACAAAAACAAGACCCATATATATGCTGTCTACAAGAGACCCACTTCAGACCTAGAGACACATACAGATTGAAAGTAAGGGGGTGGAAAAAGATATTCCATGCAAATGGAAATCAAAAGAAAGCTGGAGTAGCAATTCTTATATCAGACAAAATAGACTTTAAAATAAAAACTATTAGAAGAGACAAAGAAGGGCACTACATAACAATAAATGGATCGATTCAAGAAGAAGATATAACAATTGTAAATATTTATGCACCCAACATAGGAGCACCTCAATACATAAGGCAAATGCTAAAAGCCATAAAAGGGGAAATTGACAGTAACACACTTATAGTAAGGGACTTCAACACCCCACTTTCACCAATGGACAGATCATCCAAAATGAAAATAAATAAGGAAACACAAGCTTTAAATGATACATTAAACAAGATGGACTTAGTTGATATTTATAGGACATTCCATCCAAAAACAACAGAATACACATTTTTCTCAAGAGCTCATGGAACATTCTCCAGGATAGATCATATCTTGGGTCACAAATCAAGCCTTGGTATATTTAAGAAAATTGAAATTGTATCAAGTATCTTTTCCGACCACAATGCTATGAGACTAGACATCAATTACAGGAAAAGATCTGTAAAAAATACAAACACATGGAGGCTAAACAATACACTACTCAATAACGAAGTGATCACTGAAGAAATCAAAGAGGAAGTTAAAAAATACCTAGAAACAAATGACAATGGAGACACGACGACCCAAAACCTATGGGACGCAGCAAAAGCAGTTCTAAGGGGGAAGTTTATAGCAATACAATCACACCTTAAGAAACAGGAAACATCTCGAGTAAACAACCTGACCCTGCACCTAAAGCAATTAGAGAAAGAAGAACAAAAAACCCCAAAAGTTAGCAGAAGGAGAGAAATCATAAAGATCAGATCAGAAATAAATGAAAAAGAAATGAAGGAAACTATAGCAAAGATCAACCAAACTAAAAGCTGGTTCTTTGAGAAGATAAACATAATTGACAAACCACTACCCAGACTCATCAAGAAAAAAAAGGGAGAAGACTCAAATCAATAGAATTAGAAATGAAAAAGGATAAGTAACAACTGACACTGCAGAAATGCAAAAGATCATGAGAGATTACTACAATCAACTCTATGCCAATAAAATGGACAACCTGGAAGAAATGGACAAATGCTTAGAAATGCACAACCTGCCAAGACTGACTCAGGAAGAAATAGAAAATATGAATAGACCAAACACAAGCAATGAAATTGAAACTGTGATTAAAATCTTCCAACAAACAAAAGCCCAGGACCAGATGGCTTCACAGGCGAATTCTATCAAACATTTAGAGAAGAGCTAACACCTATCCTTCTCAAAATCTTCCAAACAATATCAGAGGAAGGAACACTCTCAAACTCATTCTACGAGGCCACCATCACCGTGATACAAAAACCAGACAAGGATGTCACAAAGAAAGAAAACTACAGGCCAATATCACTGATGAACATAGATGCAAAAATCCTCAACAAAATAATAGCAAACAGAATCCAACAGCACATTAAAAGGATCATACACCATGATCAAGCGGGGTTTATTCCAGGAATGCAAGGATTCTTCAATATACGCAAATCAATCAATGTGATACACCATATTAACAAGTTGAAGGAGAAAAACCATATGATCATCTCAATAGATGCAGAGAAAGCTTTTGACAAAATTCAACACACATTTATGATAAAAACCCTGCAGAAAGTAGGCATAGAGGGAACTTTCCTCAACATAATAAGGGCCATATATGACAAACCCACAGCCAACATTGTCCTCAGTGGTGAAAAACTGACACCATTTCCACTTAGATCAGGAACAAGACAAGGCTGCCCACTCTCACCACTCTTATTCAACCTAGTTTTGGAAGTTCTAGCCACAGCAATCAGAGAAGAAAAGGAAATGAAAGGAATCCAAATTGGAAAAGAAGAAGTAAAGCTGTCACTGTTTGCAGATGACATGATACTATACATAGAGAATCCTAAAGATGCTACCAGAAAACTACTAGAGCTAATCAATGAATTTGGTAAAGTAGCAGGATACAAAATTAATGCACAGAAAGCTCTGGCATTCTTGTACACTAATGATGAAAAATCTGAAGATGAAATCAAGAAAACACTCCCATTTACCATTGCAACAAAAAGAATAAAATATCTAGGAATAAACCTACCTAAGGAGACAAAAGACCTGTATGCATAAAATTATAAGACACTGATGAAAGAAATTAAAGATGATACAAATAGATGGAGAGATATACCATGCTCCTGGATTGGAAGAATGAATATTGTGAAAATGACTCTACTACCCAAAGCAATCTACAGATTCAGTGCAATCCCTATCAAACTACCACTGGCATTTTTCACAGAACTAGAACAAAAAATTTCAAAATTTGTTTGGAAAAAAAAAGACCCCGAATAACCAAAGCAATCTTGAGAACGAAAAACGGAGCTGGAGGAATCAGGCTCCCTGACTTCAGACTATACTACAAAGCTACAGTAATCAAGACAGTGTGCTACTGGCACAAAAACAGAAATATAGATCAATGGAACAGGATAGGAAGCCCAGAGATAAACCCACGCACATATGGTCAACTTATCTTTGATAAAGGAGGCAGGAATGTACAGTGGAGAAAGGACAGCCTCTTCAATAAGTGGTGCTGGGAAAACTGGACACGGATATGTAAAAGTATGAGATTAGATCATTCCCTAACACCATACACAAAAATAAGCTCAAAATGGATTAAAGACCTAAATGTAAGGCCAGAAACTATCAAACTCTTAGAGGAAAACATAGGCAGAACACTCTATGACATCAATCACAGCAAGATCCTTTTGGACCCACCTCCTAGAGAAATGGAAATAAAAACAAAGATAAACAAATGGGACCTAATGAAACTTCAAAGCTTTTGCACAGCAAAGGAAACCATAAACAAGACCAAAAGACAACTCTCAGAATGGGAGAAAATATTTGCAAATGAAGCAACTGACAAAGGATTAATCTCCAAAATTTATAAACAGCTCATGCAGCTCAATAGCAAAAAAACAAACAACCCAATCCAAAAATGGGCAGAAGACTTAAATAGGCATTTCTCCAAAGAAGATATACAGACTGCCAACAAACACATGAAAGAATGCTCAACATCATTAATCATTAGAGAAATGCAAATCAAAACTCCAATGAGATATCATCTCACACCAGTCAGAATGGCCATCATCAAGAAATCTAGAAACAATAAATGCTGGAGAGGGTGTGGAGAAAAGGGAACACTCTTGCACTGCTGGTGGGAATGTGAATTGGTACAGCCACTATGGAGAACAGTATGGAGGTTCCTTAAAAAACTAAAAATAGAACTACCATATGATCCAGCAATCCCACTACTAGGCATATACCCTGAGAAAACCATAATTCAAAAAGAGACATGTACCAAAATGTTCATTGCAGCTCTATTCACAATAGCCCGGAGCTGGAAACAACCTAAATGTCCATCATCGGATGAATGGATAAAGAAGATGTGGCACATATATACAATGGAATATTACTCAGCCATAAAAAGAAACGAAACTGAGCTATTTGTAATGAGGTGGATAGACCTAGAGTCTGTCATGCAGAGTGAAGTAAGTCAGAAAGAGAAAGACAAATACCGTATGCTAACACATATATATGGAATTTAAAAAAAAATGTCATGAAGAACCTAGGGGTAAAACGGGAATAAAGACACAGACCTACTTGAGAATGGACTTGAGGATATGGGGATGGGGAAGGGTAAGCTGTGACAAAGCGAAAGAGAGGCATGGACATGTATACACTACCAAACGTGAGGTAGATAGATAGTGGGAAGCAGCCACAGAGCACGGGGAGATCAGCTCAGTGTTTTGTGACCGCCTGGAGGGGTGGGATGGGGAGCGTGGGTGGGAGGGAGATGCATGAGGGAAGGGATGTGGGAATGGATGTATATGTATGACTTATTCACTTTGTTATAAAGCCGAAACTAATAAAAAAATTAAAAAAGCAACATTTAAGTGTACAGCTGTGTTAAATATTTTCACCGTGTTGTGCAACCAATCTCCAGAACATTTGCAAAACTGAAACTGTATAACCATTAAACAACAACTCCTCATTTCCCTCTCCTCTGAGCCTCTGGCATCGAAGATTCTACTTTTCTAAAAAATATTTATTTATTTTTTTACACAGCATGTTCTTTTTAGTCATCAATTTTATACACATCAATGTATACATGTCAATCCCAATCGCCCAATTCATCCCCCCCACCCCCACAACCCGCTGCTTTCCCCCCTTGGTGTCCATACGTTTGTTCTCTACATCTGTGTCTCAATTTCTGCCCTGCAAACTGGTTGATCTGTACCATTTTTCTAGGTTCCACATACATGCGTTAATATACGATATTTGTTTTTTCTCTTTCTGACTTACTTCACTCTGTATGACAGTCTCTAGATCCATCCACGTCTCTATAAATGACACAGTTTTGTTCCTTATTATGGCTGAGTAATATTCCATTATATATATGTACCACATCTCCTTTATCCATTCATCTGTCAATGGGCATTTAGGTTGCTTCCATGACCTGACTATTGTAAATAGTGCTGCAATGACCATTGGGGTGCATGTGTCTTTGAATTATGGTTTTCTCTGTGTATATGCCCACTAGTGGGATTGCTGGGTTATATGGTAATTCTATTTTTAGTTTAAGGAACCTCCACAGTGTTCTCCATAGTGGCTGTATCAATTTACATTCCCACCAACAGTGCAAGAGGGTTCCCTTTTCTCCACACCCTCTCCAGCATTCGTTGTTTGTACAGTTTCTGATGTTGCCCATTCTAACTGGTGTTAGGTGATACCTCATTGTAGTTTTGATTTGCACTTCTCTAATAATTAGTGATGTTGAGCAGCTTTTTATGTGCCTCTTGGCCATCTGTATGTCTTCTTTTGAGAAATGTCTATTTAGGTCTTCTGCCCATTTTTAGATTGGGTTGTTTGCTTTTTTAATATTGAGCTGCATGAGCTCTTTATATATTTTGGAGATTAATCCTTTGTCCGTTGATTTGTTTGCAAATATTTTCTCCCATTTTGAGTGTTGTCTTTTGGTCTTATTTATGGTTTCCTTTGCTGTGCAAAACTTTTAATTTTTATTAAGTCCCATTTATTTCTTTTTGTTTTTATTTCCATTACTGTAGGAGGTGGATCAAAAAAGATCTTGCTGTGATTTATGCCAAAGAGTGTTCTTCCTATGTTTTCCTCTCAGAGTTTTATAGTGTCTGGTCTTATATTTAGGTCTCTAACCCATTTTGAGTTTATTTTTGTGTATGGTGTTAGGGAGTGTTCTAATTTCATTCTTTAACATGTAGCTGTCCAGTTTTCCCAGCACCACTTATTGAAGAGACTGTCTTTTCTCCATTGTATATCCTTGCCTCCTTTGTCATAGATTAGTTGACCAGAGCTGTGTGGATTTATCTCTCGGCTTTTTATCTTGTTCCATTGATCTATATTTCTGTTTTTGTGCCAGTACCATATTGTCTTGATTACTGTAGGTTTGTAGTATAGTCTGAAGTCAGGGAGTCTGATATCTCCAGCTCCGTTTCTTTCCCTCATGATTGCTTTGGCTATTTGGGGTCTTTTGTCTCTCCATACAAATTTTAAGATTTTTTGTTCCATTTCCATAAAAAAATGCCATTGGTAATTTGTTAGAGATTGCATTGAATATGTAGATTGCTTTGGGTAGTATAGTCATGTTCAGAATATTGATTCTTCCAAACCAAGAACATGGTAGATCAGTTCTTCTGTTGGTATCATCTTTAATTTCTTTCATCAGTGTCTTATAGTTTTCTGCATACAGGTCTTTGTCTCCCTTGGTAGGTTTATTCCTAGGTATTTTATTCTTTTTGTTGCAATGGTAAATGGGAGTGTTTCCTTAATTTCTATTTCAGATGTTACATCATTAGTGTATAGGAATGCAAGAGATTTCTGGGCATTAATTTTGTATCCTGCAACTTTCCCAAATTCATTGATTCGCTCTAGTAGTTTTCTGGTGGCATTTTTAGGATTCTCTATGTATAGTATCATGTCATCTGCAAACAGTGACAGTTTTACTTATTTTTTTTCCTATTTGGATTCCTTTTATTTCTTTTTCTTCTCTGATTGTTGTGGCTAGGACTTACAAATCTATGTTGAATAATAGTGGTGAGAGTGGACATACTTTCTTGTTCCTGATCTTAGTGGAAATACTTTGTTTTCCACCATTGAGAATGATGTTTCCTGTGGCTTGTCGTATATGGCCATTATTATGTTGAGGTAAGTTCCCTCTATGCCCACTTTCTGGAGAGTTTTTATCATAATTGGGTGTTGGATTTTTCAAAAGCTTTTTCTGCATCTATTGAGATGATCATATGGTTTTTATTCTTCAATTTGTTAATATGGTGTATTACATTAATTGATTTGCATATATAGAAGAATCCTTGCATCCCTGGAATAAATCCCAATTGATCATGGTGTATCATCCTTTTAATGTGTTGTTGGATTCTGTTTGCTAGTATTTTGCTGAGGATTTTTGCATCTATATTCATCAGTGATATTGGCCTGTAATTTTCTTTTTTTGTAGTATCTTTGTCTGATTTTGGTATCAGGGTGATGGTGGCCTCATAGAATGAGTTTGGGAGAGTTCCTTCCTCTGCAGTTTTTGGGAAAAGTTTGAGAAGGATGGGTGTTAGCTCTTCTCTAAATGTTTGATAAAATTCACCTGTGAAGCCATCTGGTAGTGGACTTTTGTTTGTTAGAAGATTTTTAATCACAGTTTCAGTTTCATTACTTGTGATTGGTCTGTTCATATTTTCTATTAATTCCTGGTTCAGTCTTGGAAGGTTATACCTTTCTAATTTGTCCATTTCTTCCAGTTTGTCCATTTTATTGGCATAGTGTTGCTTGTAGTAGTCTCTCAGGATGCTTTGTATTTCTGCAGTGTCTGTTGTAACTTCTCCTTTTACATTTCTAAATTTATTGCTTTGAGTCCTCTCCCTCTTTTTCTTCATGAGCCTGGCTAATGGTTTATCAATTTTGTTTATCTTCTCAAATAACCAGCTTTTAGTTTTATTGATCTTTGCTATTGTTTTCTTTGTTTCTATTTCATTTATTTCTCCTCTGATCTTTATGATTTCTTTTCTTCTGCTAACTTTGGGTTTTGTTTGTTCTTCTTTCTCTAGCTCCTTTAGGTGTAAGGTTAAATTGTTTATTTGAGATTTTTCTTGTTTCTTGATGTAGGCTTGTACAGCTATAAAATTCCCTCTTAGAACTGCTTTTGCCGCATCCCATAGGTTTTGTGTTGTTGTGTTTTCATTGTCATTTTTCCCTAGGTATCTTTTGACTTTCTCTTTGATTTCTTCAGTGGTGTCTTGGTTATTTAGTAACATGTTGTGAAACCTCCATGTGTTTGTGTATTTTATGTTCTTTTCCCTGTAATTGATTTCTAATCTTGTAGCGTCGTGGTCATAAAAGATGCTTGATATGATATCAATTTTTTTTAAATTTACTGAGGCTTGATTTGTGACCCATGATGTGATCTATCCTGGAGAATGTTGTGTGCTCACTTGAGAAGAAAGTTTAATCTGCTGTTTTTTGATGGAATGTTCTATAATATCAATTAAATCTATCTGATCTATTGTTTTATTTAAAGCTTGTGTTTCCTTATTAATTTTCTGTTTGGATGATCTGTCCATTGGTGTAAGTGAGGTGTTAATGTCCCCCACTATTATTGTCTTACTGTTGATTTCCTCTTTTTTGTGTGTGTGTGGTATGCAGGCCTCTCACTGTTGTGGCCTCTCCCGTTGCGGAGCACAGGCTCCGGACGCGCAGGCTCAGTGGCCATGGCTCACGGGCCCAGCTGCTCCGTGGCATGTGGGATCTTCCTGGACCGTGGCACGAACCCATATCCCCTGCATTGGCAGGTGGACTTTCAACCACTGTGCCATGAGGGAAACACGATTTCCTCTTTTATACCTGTCAGCTGGTTCATTATGTATTGAGATGCTCCTATGTTGGGTGCATATATATTTATATTTGTTATATCTTCTTCTTGGATTGATCCCTTGATCATTATGTAGTGTCCTTCATTGTCTCTTGTAACATTCTTTATTTTAAAGTCTATTTTATCTGATATGAGTACTGCTACTCCAGCTTTCTTTTGATTTCCATTTGCATGGAATATCTTTTTCCATCCTCTCACTTTCAGTCTGTATATGTCCCTAGGTCTGAAGTTGGTCTCTTGTAAACAGCATATATGAGTCTTATTTTTCTGTTTTTTGTTTTTTGATTTTTTGTGGTACATGGGCCTCTCACTGCTGTGGCCTCTCCTGTTGCGAAGCACAAGCTCTGGATGTGCAGGCTCAGTGGCCATGGCCCCCGGGCTCAGCTGCTCTGTGGCATGTGTGATCTTCCCAGACTGGGGCACAAACCCACATTCCCTGCATCTGCAGGCGGACTCTCAACCACTGCACCACCCCGGAAGCCCTGAGTCTTGTTTTTGTATCCATTCAGCAAGCTTGTGTCTTTTGTTTGGAACGTTTTATCCATTCACGTTTGTGGTAATTATCGATATGTATGTTCCTATTGCCATTTTTTTAAATTGTTTTGATTTTGTTTTTGTAGGTCTTATTCTTCTCTTATGTTTCCCCCTTAGAGAAGTTCCTGTAGCATTTGTTGTAGAGTTGGTTTGGTGGTGCTGAATTCGCTTAGCTTTCGCTTGTCTGTAAAACTTTTGATTTCTCCATCGAATCTGAATGAGGTCCTTGCTGAGTAGAGTAATCATGATTTTAGGTTCTTCCGTTTCATCACTTTGAGTCTATCATGCCACCCCCTTCTGGCTTGTAGAGTTTCTGCTGAGAAATCAGCTGTTAACCTGATGGGAGTTCCCTTGTATATTGTCATTTTTCCCTTGCTTCTTTCAATAATTTTTCTTTGTCTTTAATTTTTGCCAGTTTGATTACTGTGTGTCTCGGCATGTTTCTCCTTGGGTTTATCCTGTATGGGACGCTCTGCACTTCCTGGATTTGGGTGGCTATTTTCTTTCCCATGTTAGGGAAGTTTTTCACTATAATCTCTTCAAATATTTTCTCGGGTCCTTTCTCTCTCTCTCCTTCTTCTGGGTCCTCTATAATGCAAATGTTGTTGCATTTAATTGTTGTCCCAGAGGTTTGTTAGGCTGTCTTGTTTTCTTTTCTTTCTTTTTTCCTTATTCTGTTCCACAGCAGTGAATTCCAGCATTCTGTCTTGCAGGTCACTTATCCGTGCTTCTGACTCAGTTATTCTGCTATTGATTTCTTCTAGTGTATTTTTCATTTCAGTTATTGTATAGTTCATCTCTGTTTTTTCTTTAATTCTTCTGGATCTTTGTTAAACATTTCTTGTATCTTCTCCATCTTTGCCTTCATTCTTTTTCCAAGGTCCTGGATCATCTTCACTATCATTATTCTGAATTCTTTTTTGGAAGGTTGCCTATCTCCACTTCATTTAGTTGTTTTTCTTGAGTTATATCTTATTCCTTCATCTGGTACATAGCCCTCTGCCTTTTCATTTTGTCTATCTTTCTGTGAATTTTTTTTTTCTACAGGCTGCAGGATTGTAGTTCTTCTTGCTTCCGCTATCTGCCCTCTGTGGATGAGGCTATTTGCACCATTCTACTTTCTGTTTATGTGAGTTTGACTACACTTGACACCTCGTATAAGTGAAATCATATAATGTTTACCCTTTTGTGTGTGGCTTATTTCACTTAGCTTAATGTCCTCTCGGTTCATCCATGTTGTTGTGAATGGCAGTATTTCCTTCTTTTTAAAAGGTGAATAATATTCCATTATATGGATTTACTACATTTTGTTTATCCATATATCTGTTGATAGACATTTGAGTGGCTTCTACCTTGTGGCTATTGTCAGTAGTGCTGCTTCTATGCCATAGGTTTTGCCACTCATATTTAAGGAGTGGGACATTATGTTCACCCATCTTTATCACAGAATGTCTACATAAATGGTTTGGAATTCTCTATTAAAGATTTGTCTAACTCAATTATTTAATATTCATTTATATCAGTGTGGATTCATGGATATTAATTTTATACTTTGGGTTATAGTCCAGTACTTTTTTTTGGCTCAAATTGTTCTAGTTTTAGCCATTGAGCATCCTTTCAGTTGGCTTCTGCATTGATATGATGAACTCCTATTGTTTTATTTTTCGTGTACTTCCTTTATTTCTGGCAGTATAAGGTGCTCTAAGTTCATTTTGCATATTCCCTTCTCTAGTACTAGAATCAGCCTTTTCCAAGGAGCCTTGGTTCCTTTCATTGGATAATGGCATAGAAATTATTACCTGGACATTAGGTATGCTTGTTGCTACTGGGGTGTTGTTGCTTCTAGGTCTTCTCAGTGGACAGAGAGAACTTGGAAATATATCTGTTTATACAAACCCCTGTATACACATGTACTGATAATTATTTGTAATTTATTGATCAGTATCTATATTAATCTAAACATGAGCTTATTCTGTCTCTAACTCTATTTGAGTAAAATATGATTCATTCTAGCTTTCCACTTTGGTTTATCTGTAAACTGCCATTCCAACAATGAAAAACCTGGTTTGCACCATCCACTGTTTACTTGTTTATGCAATCCCAGTATACATATGTAGAGATTTCAGAATTGTTAACATGTATGCCTAAAGGAAACAACTTAACTCAGTCAAGAGTACAGTGCTGTGTCTTTTGCCTTTAGTCTTATTCTCTACTCATTTACAAAGTTACTTAGGTAAGCACCTTTCCCCCATCTCCTTCAGTGAGGTTTCATACATTTCATAATACACTTAGATTATTTTGTCACATTCTGCATTTCATCCTGGGATCTGCTGAATTCCTAGATGATATTTTAAATATCTACATACATTAATATTCCCTCTTTGTATTGTAAATTTCTACAGGTTTTGACAAACATGTGGTGTCATGTATCTACCAGTACAATATCATACAAAATATTTTCATTCTTTGGTTTCTGATCTTAAATAAGTTATAAGCTAATGTCATTCTTCTTTTCTTATATTTCTTTTAAAATTTTTATTTATTTATTTATTCTTTAATATACTTAAAATTTATTTTTTAATTTATTTTTTATGTTATATTGGGGTATACTTGATTTACAATGTTTTTAGTTTCAGGTGTACAGCAAAGAGGTTCAGTTAAACATATACATATATCCATTCTTTTTCAGATTCTTTTCCCATATAGGTTATTACAGAATATTGAGTAGAGATACCTGTGCCATACAGTAGGTCCTTGTTGATAATCCATTTATATATAGTAGGATATATATGATAATTCCAAACTCCTAAATTATCCCCCACCATTCCCCTTTGGTAACCATAAGTTCGTTTTCACAGTCTGTGAGTTTGTTTCTGTTTCATAAACCAGTTCATTTGTATCAGCTTTTTAGATTCCTCTAGGTCCATCCATGTTGCTTCAAATGGTATTATTTCATTCTTTTTAATGGCTGAGCAATATTCCATTGTTTATATGTACCACATGTTCTGTATCCATTCCTCTGTTGATGGTCATTTAGGTTCCTTCCATGTCTTGGTTACTGTAAATAGTGCTGCAATGAACATTGGGGTGCACGTATCTTTTTGAATTATGGTTTTCTCTGGATACGTACCCAGGAGTGGGATTGCTGAATCATATGGTAGTTCTATTTTAAGTTTTTTTAAGGAACTTCCATACTGTTCTCCATAGTGGTTTTACCAATTTACATTCCCACCAACAGTGTAGTAGGGATCAATTTTCTCCACACCCTCTCCAGCATTTATTGTTTGTAGAATTTTTGATGATGGGCATTCTGACTGGGGTGAAGTGATACCTCATTGTAGTTTTAATTTGCATTTCTCTAAAAATTAGCAATGTTGAGCATTTTTCATGTGCTATTTGGCCATCTGTATGTCCTCTTTGGAGAAATGTCTTTTTGGATCTTCTGCCCATTTTTTGATTTTTTTTTTTTATATATAGAACTGCATGAGCTGTTCGTATATTTTGGAGGTTAATACCTTGTTGGTCACTTTCTTTGCAAACATTTTTCCCATTCTGTGAGTTGTCTTTGGGTTTTGTTTATTATTAGCTTTTCTGTGCAAAAGTTTTTAAGTTTAATTAGATCTCATTTGTTTATTTTTTGTTTTTATTTTCATTACTCTAGGAGGTGGAACCAAAATGATACTGCTGCAATTTATGTCAAAGAGTGTTCTGCCTGTGTTTTCCTCTAAGAGCCTTATAGTATCCAGTCTTAACATTTAGGTCTTTAATCCACTTTGAGTTTATTTTTGTCTATGGTGTTAAAGAATGTTGTAATTTCATTCTTTTACATGTAACAATCCAGTTTCCCCAGCACCACTCATTGAAGAGACTGCCTTTTCTCCTTTGTGTATTCTTGCCTCCTTTGTCATAGATAAATTGACCATAGGTGTATGGTTTTATTTCTGGGATTTCTGTCCTATTCCATTGATCTATATTTCTGTTTTTGTGCCAGTATCATACTGTTTTAATTACTTTAGCTTTGTAGTATAGCTTAAAGTCAGGGAGACTGAAGTCAGAGTCATCCAGCTCTGTTTTTCTTTCTCAGGATTGCTTTGCCTATTCAGGGTCCTTTGTGTTTCCATACAAATTTAAAAAATTTTTCTTCTAGATCTGTGAAAAATGCCATTGGTAATTTGATAGGAATTGCATTGAATCTGTAGATTGCCTTGGGTATAGTCATTTTGTCAATATTGATTATTCCAATCTAGAACATGGTAAATCTTTTCATCTGTTTGTGTCACCTTCAATTTCTTTCATCAGCATCTTATAGTTTTCAGAGTACATGTGTTTTGCCTCCTTAGGTATGTTTATTCCTAGGTATTTTATTCTTTTTGATGCAGTGGTAAATGGGATTGTTTCCTTAATTTATCTTTCTGATCTTTCATTGTTGGTGTATAGAAATGCAACAGATTTCTGTATATTAATTTTTTATCCTGATACCTTACCGAATTCATTGATGAGCTCTAGTAGTTTTCTGGTAACATCTTTAGGATTTCCTATGTATAGTATCATCTTATTTGCAAACAGTGACAGTTTTATTTCTTTTTCAATTTGGATGCCTTTTATTTCTTTGTCTTCTCTGATTGCCATGGCTAGGACTTCCAATATTATGTTGAATAAAAGTGGCAAGGGAGGAGGTAGGAGATGGTAAAGCTGAAGGATCGTCAGCAGTAGGAGACAGAGGGCAAGCTGCAATTCCACTCACGCCTTATGTGATTGGACATACGAACACACATTTGGATCTTTGAAAGTTTGCAACTTGAAGGTTTGTATGTAGGGGACGTTCTGTACAAGATTTTTTAAGTTGCTGGTCTCTTAATTTCGAATGCATTTCCAATATCTTGCATTTGTACTTTCCTCCTTTCATGATTACTGGGTTTGATTTCATATTTGTGTGTGGATGATTTCCTACCTTTATTGTATGTTTGCCTTTACCAGTGAGCTTTCCCATGTCTCTTGGACCCCTATAATGCAAATATTGGTATGTTTAATATTGTACCAGAGGTCTCTTAGACTGTCCTCTTTTCTTTTCCTTCTTTTTTCTTCATTATGTTCTGTGGCAGTTATTTCCACAAATCTGTCTTCCAGCTCACATATTCGTTCTTCTGCCTCATTTTTTCTGCTATTGATTCTTCCCAGTGTATTTTTCATTTCAGTGTTTGTATTGTTTATCTCTGTTTGTTCATGCATTAAATCTTGTAGCTCTTTGTTAAACACTTCTTGTATCTTCAAAATCTGTACCTCCATTCTTTTCCTGAGATCTTGGGTCATGTTTATTATCATTATTCTGTATTCTTTTCCAAGCAGTTTGCCTATCTCCACTTCACTTAGTTGTTCTTCTGGGGTTTTATCTTCTTGCTTTGTCTGGAATATATGTTTCTGCCTTCTCACTTTTTCTAAATTTCTTTTTGTATTCTCTGTTCTGCATTCTGCAGGATTGTAGTTCCTCTTGATTCTGGTGTCTGCCCCCTGGTGGATGAGGTTGGTCCAGGGGCTTGCACAGGCTTCCCAGTGGGGAGGAACTGCGTTCTGCCCACTGGTATGTGGAGCTGGGTCTTGTCCCTCTAGTGGGCAGGGCCGTGTTCAGGAGTGTGATTATAGGTGGTTGTTGAGCTTAGTATGGCTTTAGCCACCCTGTCTGTCGATGCATAGGGTTGTGTTCCCACCTTGTTGGTTCTTTGGACTGAGGCATTGCAACACTGGAGCCTGCAGGCTGTTGAGTGGGGCCAGGCCTCAGTGCCAAAATGACAACCTCTGTGAGAGCTCACACTGATGAATATTCCCAAGGATCTCAGCTACCAGTGTCCTTGCCCCCACAGTGAGTCACAGCTGATCCCTGCCTCCCCAGGAGATCCTCCAAGACACGCAGGTAGGTCTTCCCAGGCTCCTATGTAGTCACTGCTTTACCCTGGGTCCCAGTGCATGTGAAACCTTGTGTGTGTACTCCAAGAGTGGAGTCTTGTTTCCCCACACCCTGTGGAACTCCTGCTTTGAAGCCCCACTGACCTTCAGAGCCAAATGCTATAGGCACTCCTACTCCGATGCCAGACCCCAGACTGCAGAGCATGATGTGGGACTCAGAACTCTCACTTCTGTGGGAGAACGTCTGTGATATAATTATTTTCCAGTTTGTGGGTCACCCACCTGGCAGGTATGGGATTTGATTATATCACAGAAGTGCCCCCTTTACCATGTTGTTGTAGCTTCTTCTTTGTCTTTGGATGTAGAATATCTTTTTTGGTAGGTTCCAGTCTTTTTTGTCAATTGTTGTTCAGCAGTTAGTTGTGATTTTGGTGTTTTTGTGAGAGGAGGTGAGCTCAAGTCCTTCTATTCCATCATCTTGTCTCCTCCCTCCATTCTTCTTTTTAAAATATTGATGAGAGGTATGGAACCTAATATTTTGTGTCCTAAGTGTTTTTTGACCGATGCTGTTATATAAGTTCTAATAAGAATATGACATTTATGTTTTACAGGTCCTTCATATATATTATCTCAAACGAGTCTTTAAAGATTACTAGGAGTGAGATAGAATATTAGTGTCCTCATTTCACATAAAACTGAGGCTTTGAAAAGTTTGAGAAGGTTTCAAAATTATACAACTTAAAATAAGAGGGGCTGAGGAAATCAGATCTTCTAGATCGAAGACAAAGCCTCTTCCCCCTGTGTCACACTGCCTATTGCTATTACTATATTTATAAAATTATTTTGTAAAATTATTTGTACCATACTGTATGTGGTACCACTATTTGGGGGAAGATATAGAAATTGTGCTCTCTGGATTTGGTTTCTATGATCTTATCTACTACCCTTCTCTAACCTGGTTAACAGTTCTATATACAAAGCCTGTTTAAATAGGTCAGATTCCAGCACAGCTTTGTGAAATCAGGCCCTAAACAATTAATTTATAGCAATTAAAATGAGTGTCTGATGAAAAGGGGAATAGGTTAACTACTTCTTAGAGCAATGTCAAATTATAATATTAGTGTTTTGCCCTTGCCTCGTGATATCCCCATAACAATATTTTTAGAATCTTTAGACTACAGTTGAAAATTCTAACAAATTATTGGCCAAAAAAATTGACATGAATGGGAATAAAAAGCATGAGATTTTTAAAAGGATAATAATGAACATTAGAGAATATTAAGATATTATTTCACAGTGCTATAGAAAAGACAGGGCTTTTAGATTGAATTTGAATACAGTGTCCCAAGATCAATTCTCCCCGTAAAATCTCCCTTATGACTTTGAAACATATGTTTTCTGCTGATGCATAAGGTGACTTTCTGAATTCAAAAAACATATTTATTGCTGGTTGTCAAGTGCAGCAGTCATTAGTGCTGCTTACTGGCTCTTTACATCCAGGCAAATGGTAAGATTATTATTTACTTGGCTTCTTTATGATTGGGTGTGGCCTGAAGACCAGCTTTGCCAGAGGATTGAGAGTGGACATAGCAAGTCTCCCTTCTGATCGCAACATTTAATTTTTGTGTGAAACCCTTTAAGTATTTCTGTTTTTTTCTGGCATGGTAACCAGCAAAATTCATGACATTGGCTGCTCCATAAATTCTTTGTGATTATGATGAAAAGATCTTCACTGTGGATCAATGTGAGATATAAATAAATCTCTGTTGTTTTAAACCTGTACCTACAACATAATCCAGGTGATTTTGACTGATAAGAACATCAGCCATTCAAGCAACATATGATTCAATTGTATGACACGAAGATTCATTTATTTATTCATTCCTTCACTCAGTACACTTCTTGTGTATCAGCAGATGCTGTGCTAAGCTCTAATTTGCAAAGCTCAGAAAGACACGGTGGCTATTCTCAAGTAGCTACCTAATAGTTTGGTGGGAGAGATATGAGTAAAAAAGTACATTCAACCTAACACGGAAAGAAATAAAAACCTGTTTGCAAAGTGCTATGGGAACAGATTAAGGAACAGGTAACAGCTTGAGGCAGAGATAAAGGAAATTGTCACAGAGAAAGTGACATTTGACTTGTATCTTGAAAGATGAGTAGGATTTGGCCATGTGAACATAAGTCGGATAAGAAGTATTCCAGGCAAAGGGACAATTCTATGTGAAAGATATGACCAATCATATAATTACAAGAAAAAAATAAGTTTTTTTCCAGCCTTATGAACAGTTTTATAATTCCAAGCTAGAGTTCATATTCATCCTTTTTTTAAAAACATCTTTATTGGAGTATAATTGCTTTACAATGATGTGTTAGTTTCTGCTTTATAACAAAGTGAATCAGTTATAAATATACATATGTCACCATATCTCTTACCCCTTGTGTCTCCCTCCCTCCAACACTCACTATCCCACCCCTCTAGGTGGTCACAAAGCCCCAAACTGATCTCCCTGTGCTATGCGGATGCTTCCCAGTAGCTATCTATTTTACGTTTGGTAGTTTATATATGTGTATGCCACTCTCTCACTTTGTCCCAGCTTACCCTTCCAACTCCCCGTATCCTTAAGTCCATTCTGAAGTAGGTCTGTGTCTTTACTCCCGTCTTGTGCCTAGGTTCTTCATGACCATTTTTTTTAAGATTCCATATATATGTGTTAGCATATGGTATTTGTTTTTCTCTTTCTGACTTACTTCACGCTGTATGACAGATCTAGATCCATCTGCCTCACTACAACTAACTCAATGTCATTTATTTTTATGGCTGAGTAATATTCCATTATATATATGTCGCACTTCTTCTTTATCCATTCATCTATTGATGGACACTTAGGTTGCTTCCATGTCCTGGCTATTGTAAATAGAGCTGCAGTAAACATTTTGGTACATGACTCTTTTTGAATTATGGTTTTCTCAGGGTATATGCCCAGTAGTGGGATTGCTGGGTCATATGGTAGTTCTATTTTTAGTTTTTTTTAAGGAACCTCCATACTGTTCTCCATAGTGGCTGTATCAATTTACATTATCACCAACAGTGGAAGAGAGTTCCCTTTTCTGCACACCCTCTCTAACATTTATTGTTTGTAAATTTTTTGATGATGGCCATGCTGACTGGTGTGAGGTGATATCTCATTGTAGTTTTGATTTGCATTTCTCTAATGATTAACGATGTTGAGCATTCTTTCATTTTTTTGGCAATCTGTATATCTTCTTTGGAGAAATGTCTATTTAGATCTTCTGCCAATTTTTGGATTGGGTTCTTTGTTTTTTTTTGATATTGAGCTTCATGAGTTGCTTGTATGTTTTGAAGATTAATCCTTTGTCAGTTGCTTCATTTGCAAATATTTTCTCCCATTCTGAGGGTTGTCTTTTTGTCCTGTTTCTGGTTTCCTTTGCTGTGCAAAAGCTTTGAAGTTTCATTAGGTCCCATTTGTTTATTTTGGTTTTTATTTCCATTTGTCCAGGAGGTGGGTCAAAAAGGACCTTGCTGTGATGTATCTCATAGAGGGTTTTGCCTACATTTTCCTCTAAGAGTTTGATGCTGTGTGACCTTAATTTAGGTCTCTAATCCATTTTGAGTTTATTTTTGTGTATGGTGTTAGGGAATGTCCTAGTTTCACTCTTTTACATGTAGCTGTCCAGTTTTCCCAGCAGCACTTATTGAAGGGGCTGTGTTTCCTCCACTGTATATTCTTGCCTCCTTTATCAAAGATAAGGTGACCATATGTGTGTGGGTTTATCTCTGAGCTTTCTATCCTGTTCCATTGACCTGTATTTATGTTTTTGTGTCACTACCATACTATCTTGATTACTGTAGCTTTGTAGTATAGTCTGAAGTCAGGGAGACTGATTCCTCCAGCTCTGTTTTACTTTCTCGAGATTGCTTTATCTATTCAGGTTCTTTTGTGTTTCCATAAAAATTGTGCAATTTTTTTTTGTTCTAGTTCTGTGAAAAATGCAACTGGTAGTTTGATAGGGATTGCTTTGAATCTATAGATTGCTTTGGGTAGTATAGTCATTTTCACAATGTTGATTCCTCCAATCCAAGAACATGGTCTATCTCTCCATCTATTCGTGTCATCTTTAATTTCTTTCATCAGTGTCTTATAATTTTCTGTATATACGTCTTTTGTCTCCTTAGGTAGGTTTCTTCCTAGATATATTATTATTTTTGTTGCAATGGTAAATGTGAGTGTTTTCTTAATTTCATTTTCAGATTTTTCATCATTAGTGTATAGGAATGCAAGAGATTTCTGTGCATTAATTTTGTATCCTGCTACTTTACCAGATTCATTGATTAGCTCTAGCATTTTTCTGGTAGCATCATTAGGATTCTCTATAGTATCATGGCATGTGCAAACAGTGACAGCTTTACTTCATCATTTCCGATTTGGATTCCTTTATTTCTTTTTCTTCTCTGATTGCTGTGGCTAAAAATTCCAAAACTATGTTGAATAACAGTGGGGAGAGTGGGCAACCTTCTCTTGTTCCTGATCTTAGTGGAAATGGTTTCAGGTTTTCACCATTGAGGATGATGTTGGCTGTGGGTCTGTCATATATGGCCTTTATTATGTTGAGGAAAGTTCCATCTATGCCTACTTTCTGGAGAGTTTTTTGTCATAAATGGGTGTTGAATTTTGTCAAAAACTTTCCCTGAATCTATTGAGATGATTGTATGATTTCCTCCTTCAATTTGTTTATATGGCATATCACATTGATTGATTTGCTTATATTGAAGAATCCCTGCATTCCTGGGATAAACCCCACTTGATCATGGAGGATGATCATTTTAATGTGCTGTTGGATTCTGTTTGCTAGTATTTTGTTGAGGAGTTTTGCATCTATGTTCATTAGTGATATTGGCCTGTAGTATTCTTTCTTTGTGAGATCATTGTCTGGTTTTGGTATCAGGGTGATGGTGGCCTCATAGAATGAGTTTGTGAGTGTTCCTCCCTCTGCTATATTTTGGAAAAGTTTGAGAGAGATAAGTGTTAGCTCTTCTCTAAATGTTTGATAGAATTCGCCTGTGAAGCCCTCTGATCCTAGCCTTTTGTTTGTTGGAAGATTTTTAATCAAGGTTTCCATTTCAGGGCTTGTGATTGGTCTGTTCATATTTTCTATTTCTTCCTGGTATAGTCTCGGAATGTTGTGCATTTCTAAGAATTTTTCCATTTCTTCCAGGTTGTCCAATTTATTGGCATAGAGTTGCTTGTAGTAATTTCTCATGTTCCTTTGTATGTCTACAGTGTCAGTTGTTACTTCTCCTTTTCCGTTTCTAATTCTATTGATTTCAGTCTTCTCCCTTTTTTTCTTGATGAGTCTGGCTAATGGTTTATCACTTTTTTTTTTCTCTTCTCAAAAACCAGCTTTTAGTTTTATTGATCTTTGCTATTGTTTCCTTCATTTCTTCTTTATTTATTTCTGATCTGATCGTTATGATTTCTTTCCTTCTGTTAACTTTTTTTTTCTACTTTCTCTACTTGCTTTAGGTGTAAGTTTAGGTTTTTTATTAGAGATGTGTCTTGTTTCTTAAGGAAAGTTTGCATTGTTATAAACGTCCCTGTTAGAGCTACTTTTGTTGCATTCCAAAGGTTTGGTGTTGTCGTGTTTTCATTGTCATTTTTTTCTAAGTGTTCTTTGATTTCCTCTTTGATATTTTCACTGATCTCTTGGTTATTAAGTAGTATATTGTTTAGCCTCCATGTGTTTGTATTTTTTTACAGATATTTTCTTGTAATTGATATCTAGTCTCATAGCCTTGTGGTCGGAAAATATACTTAATGTCATTTCAATTTCCTTAAATTTACGAAGGCTTGATTTGTGACCCAAGATGTTTTCTATCCTGGGGAACATTCCATGAGCACTTGAGAAGAATGTGTATTCTGTTGTTTTGGATGGAATGTCCTATAAATATCAATTACGTCCATCTTGTTTGATGTATCAGCTTGTGTTTCCTTATTAATTTTCATTTTGGATGATCTCTCCATTTGTGAAAGTGGGGTGTTAAAGTTCCCTACTATGATTGTGTTACTCTCGATTTCTCCTTTTATGGCTGTTAATATTCACCTTATGTACTGAGGTGCTCCTATGTTGGGTGCATAAATATTTACAATTGTTATAAATTCTTCTTGGATTAATCCCTTGATCATTATGTAGTGTCCTTCTTTGTCTCTTGTAATAGTCTTTGTTTTAAAGTCTATTTTGTCTGATATGAGAATTGCTACTCCAGCTTTCTTTTCATTTGCATTTGCATGGAATATCTTTTTCAATCCCCTCACTTTCAGTCTTTGTGTGTCCCTAGGTCTGAGGTGTGTCTCTTGTAAACAGCATATATATATTGGTGTTGTTTTTGTATCCATCCAGCCAGTCTGTGTGTTTTGGTTGGAGCATTTAATCCATTTTATTAAAGGTAATTATCGATATGTATGTTCCTATTACCATTTTATTAATTGTTTTGGGTTTGTTATTATAGGTCTTTTCCTTCTCTTGTGTCTCCTGCCTAGAGAAGTCCTTTAGCATTTCTTTTAGAGCTGGTTTGGTGGTGCTGAATTCTCTTATCTTTTGCTTTCTGTAAAGATTTTAATTTCTCATTCGAATCTGAATGAGATCCTTGCTGGATAGAGTAATCTTGGTTGCAGGTTTCTCTCCTTCATCACTTTAATTATGTCCTGCCACTCCATTCTGGCTTGCAGAGTTTCTGCTGAAAGTTCAGCTGTTAACCTTATGGGGATTCCCTTGTGCATTATTTGTTGTTTTTCCCTTGCTGCTTTTAATATTTTTTCTTTGTATTTAATTTTTTTCTTGTTCGTGGGGCTCTCACTGTTGTGGCCTCTCCCGTTGTAGAGCACAGGTTCTGGACGTGCAGGCTCAGTGGCCATGGCTCACAGGCCTAGATGCTGCTCGGCATGTGGGATCCTCCCAGACTGAGGCACGAACTCATGTCCCCTGCATCAGCAGGCTGACTCTCAACCACTGCACAACCAGGGAAATGCTCTTTGTATTTAATTTTTGATAGTTTCATTAATATGTGCCTTGGCGTATCTCTCCTTGGATTTATCCTGTATGGAACTCTATGTGCTTCCTGGATTTGATATATTATTTCCTTTCCCATATTAGGGACGTTTTCAACTATAGTCTCTTCAAATATTTTCTCAGGTCCTTTCTTTTTCTCTTCTTATTCTGGGATCCCTATAATTTGAATATTGTTGTGGTTAATGTCCCAGAAGTCAATGAGACTGTCCTCAGTTCTTTATATTCTTGTTTCTTTATTCTGCTCTGCAGTAGCTATTTCTACTATTTTATCTTCCAGGTCACTTATCTGTGCTTTTGCCTCAGTTATTCTGCTATTGATTGTTTGTAGAGAACTTTTAACTTCATTTATTGTGTTGTTCATCACTGTTTGTTTGCTCTTTAGCTCTTCTAGGTCCTGGTTAAATGTTTCTTGTATTTTCTCCATTCATTTTCCAAGATTTTGGATCATCTTTCCTATGATTATTCTGAATTCTTTTTTAGGTACACTGCCTCTTTCCTGTTCATTTGTTAGGTCTGGTGGGTTTTTGCCTTGCTCCTTCATCTGCTGTGTGTTTCTCTGTCTTCTCATTTTGCTTAACTTACTGTGTTTGGGGTCTCCTTTTCTCAGGCTGCAGGTTCCTAGTTCCCGTTGTTTTTGGTGTTTGTCCCCAGTGGCTAATGTTGGTTCAGTTGGTTGTGTAAGCTTCCTGGTGGAGTGGACTAGTGCCTATGTTCTGGTGGATGAGGCTGGATCTTGTCTTTCTGGTGGGCAGGTCCACGTCTGGTGGTGTGTTTTGGGGTGTCTCTCACCTTATTATGATTTTAGGCAGCCTCTTTCCTAATGAATGGGGTTGTGTTCCTGTCTTGCTAGTTGTTTAGCATAGGGTGTCCAGCACTGTAGCTTGTTGGTCGTGGTGTGGAGCTGGATACTGGCATTGAGATGGAGATCTCTGGGAGATTTTCCCCATTTGATATTATGTGGAGCTGGGGAGGTCTCTTGTGGAGCACAGTCCTGAACTTGGGTCTCCCGCCTCAGAGGCATAGCCCTGACCCCTGGCTGGAGCACAAAGAGCCTGTCATCCACATGGCTCAGAATAAAATGGAGAAAAGGAAGTAAGAACGAAAGAAGAAGATAAAAGATAGTAAAATAAAAGAAAGTAAAATACAATAAAGTAAATTTATGAAAATAAAAAAAGGTATTAATTTTTTAAGTAATTTTTAAAAAAAGAAAGAATGAATGAAGAGAGCAACCAAACCAAACAACAAAGCCACCAGTGAAAACAGGTGCTAAAAGTATACTAAAAAAACCCCCAAAAAACGGACAGACAGAACCCTAGGACAAATGGTAGCAGCAAAGCTATACAGACAAAATCACACACAGAAGCATATATATACACACTCACAAAAAGAGAAAAAGGGAAAAGTATATATATATCGTTGCTCCCAAAATCCACATCCTCAATTTGGGATGACTCGTTGTCTATTCAGGTATTCTAGAGATGCAGGGTACATAAGGTTAATTTTGGAGATTTAATCTGCAGCTCCTGAGGCTGCTGGAAGGGATTTCCCTTTATCTTCGTTCGCACAGCTCCCGTGGTTCAGCTTTGGATTTGGCCCCACCTCTGCGCATAGGTTGCCTGAGGGCATCTGTTCTTCACTCAGATAGGTTGCATTAAAGGAGCAGCTGCTTCGGGAGCTCTGGCTCACTCAGGTCGGTGGGAGGGAAGGTTACAGAGTTCAGGGCAAGCTTGCAGATTCAGAGTCCAGTGTGACATTGCCCCAACCTGAGGCGTGCTGTGTGTTCTCCCGGGGAAGTTGTCCCTGGATCACGGGACCCTCGCAGTAGCAGGGTGAACATGCCCCCGGGAGGGGAGGTGTGGTTAGTGACTTCTGCTTGCACATAGGCTTCTTGGTGGCTGCTGCAGCAGCCTTAGCATCTCATGACCATCTCTGGGGTCTGCTCTGATAGCCGCAGCTCACGCCCCTCTGTGGATCTCCTTTTCTCAGTGCTCTTAATCCCCTCCCCTTGAACATCAGGAAACAAAGAGGCAAGAAAAAGTCTCTTGCCTCTTCGGCAGCTCCAGACTTTTTCCTGGACTCCCTCCCAGCTAGCTGTGGTGCACTAACCCATTCAGGCTGTGTTCATGGCGCCAACCCCAGTCCTCTCCCTGGGATCCGACCTGGAGCCTCAGCTCCCAGCCCCCACCGATCCTGGTGGGTGAGCAGAGAAGCCTCTTAGGCTGGTGAGTGCTGGTCAGCACCAATTCTCTGTAAGGGAATCTCTCTACTCCATCCTCCGCACCCCTGTTGCTGCACTCTCCTCTGTGGCTCTGAAGCTTCCCCCCTCCACCACCCACAGTCTCTGCCCATGAAGGGGCTTCCTAGTGTATGGAAACTTTTCCTCCTTCACAACTCCCTCCAACTGGTGCAGGTCACATCCCTATTCTTTTGTCTCTGTTTTTTCTTTTTTTTTTTTTTCTATAACCCATCATGTTTTATTATTTATTTTTTTATTAGTTTCTGCTTTATAACAAAGTCATACACTCATACATATACATATATATCCGTTCCCACATCCCTTCCCTCATGCATCTCCCTCCCTCCCACCCTCCCCATCCCACCCCTCCAGGCGGTCACAAAACACCGAGCTGATCTCCCCGTGCTCTGTGGCTGCTTCCCACTATCTACCTCACGTTTGGTAGTGTATACATGTCCATGTCTCTCTTTTGCTTTGTCACAGCTTACCCTTCCCCATCCCCATATCCTCAAGTCCATTCTCAAGTAGGTCTGTGTCTTTATTCCCGTTTTACCCCTAGGTTCTTCATGACATTTTTTTTTAAATTCCATATATATGTGTTAGCATACGGTATTTGTCTTTCTCTTTCTGACTTACTTCACTCTGTATGACAGACTCTAGGTCTATCCACCTCATTACAAATAGCTCAGTTTCGTTTCTTTTTATGGCTGAGTAATATTCCATTGTATATATGTGCCACATCTTCTTTATCCATACATCCGATGATGGACATTTAGGTTGTTTCCAGCTCCGGGCTATTGTGAATTGAGCTGCAATGAACATTTTGGTACATGTCTCTTTTTGAATTATGGTTTTCTCAAGGTATATGCCTAGTAGTGGGATTGCTGGATCATATGGTAGTTCTATTTTTAGTTTTTTAAGGAACCTCCATACTGTTCTCCATAGTGGCTGTACCAATTCACATTCCCACCAGCAGTGCAAGAGCGTTCCCTTTTCTCCACACCCTCTCCAGCATTTATTGTTTCTAGATTTCTTGATGATGGCCATTCTGACTGGTGCGAGATGATATCTCATTGTAGTTTGGATTTGCATTTCTCTAATAATTAATGATGTTGAGCATTCTTTCATGTGTTTGTTGGCAGTCTGTATATCTTCTTTGGAGAAATGCCTATTTAAGTCTTCTGCCCATTTTTGGATTGGGTTGTTTGTTTTTTTGCTATTGAGCTGCATGAGCTGTTTATAAATTTTGGAGATTAATCCTTTGTCAGTTGCTTCATTTGCAAATATTTTCTCCCATTCTGAGGGTTGTCTTTTGGTCTTGTTTATGGTTTCCTTTGCTGTGCAAAAGCTTTGAAGTTTCATTAGGTCCCATTTGTTTATCTTTGTTTATATTTCCATTTCTATAGGAGGTGGGTCCAAAAGGATCTTGCTGTGATTGATGTCACAGAGTGTTCTGTCTATGTTTTCCTCTAAGAGTTTGATAGTTTCTGGCCTTACATTAAGGTCTTTAATCCATTTTGAGCTTATTTTTGGGTATGGTGTTAGGGAATGATCTAATCTCATACTTTTACATGTCCCTGTCCAGTTGTCCCAGCACCACTTATTGAAGAGGCTGTCCTTTCTCCACTCTACATTCCTGCCTCCTTTATCAAAGATAAGTTGACCATATGTGCGTGCGTTTATCTCTGGGCTTTCTATCCTGTTCCATTGATCTATATTTCTGTTTTTGTGGCAGTAGCACAATGTCTTGATTACTGTAGCTTTGTAGTATAGTCTGAAGTCAGGGAGCCTGATTCCTCCAGCTCCATTTTTCGTTCTCAAGATTGCTTTGGCTATTCGGGGTCTTTTGTTTTTCCAAACAAATTTTGAAATTTTTTGTTCTAGTTCTGTGAAAAATGCCAGTGGTAGTATGATAGGGATTGCATTGAATTTGTAGATTGCTTTGGGTAGTAGAGTCATTTTCACAATATTGATTCTTCCAATCAAGGAGCATGTTATATCTCTCCATCTATTTGTATCATCTTTAATTTCTTTCATCAGTGTCTTATAATTTTATGCATACAGGTCTTTTGTCTCCTTAGGTAGGTTTATTCCTAGATATTTTATTCTTTTTCTTGTAATGGTAAATGGGAGTGTTTTCTTGATTTCACTTTCAGATTTTTCATCATTAGTGTACAGGAATGCCAGAGATTTCTGTGCATTAATTTTGTATCCTGCTACTTTACCAAATTCATTGATTAGCTCTAGTAGTTTTCTGGTAGCATCTTTAGGATTCTCTATGTATAGTATCATGTCATCTGCAAACAGTGACAGCTTTACTTCTTCTTTTCCAATTTGGATTCCTTTTATTTCCTTTTCTTCTCTGATTGCTGTGGCTAAAAATTCCAAAACTATGTTTAATAAGAGTGGTGAGAGTGGGCAGCCTTGTCTTGTTCCTGATCTTAGTGGAAATGGTTTCAGTTTTTCACCATTGAGGACAATGTTGGCCTTGGGTTTGTCATATATGGCCTTTATTATGTTGAGGAAAGTTCCCTCTATGCCTACTTTCTGCAGGGTTTTTATCATAAATGGGTGTTGAATTTTGTCAAAAGCTTTCTCTGCATCTATTGAGATGATCATATGGTTTTTCTTCTTCAACTTGTTAATATGGTGTATCACATTGATTGATTTGCGTATATTGAAGAATCCTTGCATTCCTGGAATAAACCCCACTTGATCATGGTGTATGATCCTTTTAATGTGCTGTTGGATTCTGTTTGCTAGTATTTTGTTGAGGATTTTTGCATCTATGTTCATCAGTGATATTGGCCTGTAGTTTTCTTTCTTTGTGACATCCTTGCCTGGTTTTGGTATCAAGGTGATGGTGGCCTCATAGAATGAGTTTGTGAGTGTTCCTTCCTCTGATATTGTTTGGAAGAGTTTGAGAAGGATGGGTGTTAGCTCTTCTCTAAATGTTTGATAGAATTCGCCTGTGAAGCCATCTGGTCCTGGGCTTTTGTTTGTTGGAAGATTTTTAATCACAGTTTCAATTTCAGTGCTCGAGATTGGTCTATTCATATTTTCTATTTCTTCCTGTTTCAGTCTTGGCAGGTTGTGCATTTCTAAGAATTTGTCCATTTCTTCCAGGTTGTCCATTTTATTGGCATAGAGTTGCTTGTAGTAATCTCTTATGATCTTTTGTATTTCTGCAGTGTCAGTTGTTACTTCTCCTTTTTCATTTCTAATTCTATTGATTTGAGTCTTCTCCCTTCTTTTCTTGATGCGTCAGACTAATGGTGTATGAATTTTGTTTATCTTCTCAAAGAACCAGCTTTTAGTTTGGTTGATCTTTGCTATCGTTACCTTCATTTCTTTTTCATTTATTTCTGATCTGATCTTTATGATTTCTTTCCTTCTGCTAACTTTTGGGGATTTTTGTTCTTCTTTCTCTAATTGCTTTAAGTGCAGGGTCAGGTTGTTTACTCGAGATGTTTCCAGTATCTTAAGGTGGGATTCTATTGCTATAAACTTCCCCCTTAGAACTGCTTTTGCTGCGTCCCATAGGATTTGTGTCGTTGTGTCTCCATTGTCATTTGTTTCTAGGTATTTTTTAACTTCCTCTTTGATTTCTTCAGTGATCACTTCGTTATTGAGTAGTGTATTGTTTAGCCTCCATGTGTTTGTATTTTTTACACATATTTTCCTGTAATTGATGTCTAGTCTCATGGCATTGTGGTCGGAAAAGATACTTGATACAATTTCAATTTTCTTAAATTTACCAAGGCTTGATTTGTGACCCAAGATATTATCTATCATGGAGAATGTTCCATGAGCACTTGAGAAAAATGTGTATTCTGTTGTTTTTGGATGGAATGTCCTATAAATATCAACTAAGTCCATCTTGATTAATGTATCATTTAAAGCTTGTGTTTCATTATTTATTTTAATTATGGATGATCTGTCCATTGGTGAAAGTGGGGTGTTAAAGTATCCTACTATGACTGTGTTACTGTCGATTTCCCCTTTTATGGCTGTTAGTAGTTGCCTTATGTATTGAGATGCTCCTATGTTGGGTGCATAAATATTTACAATTGTTATATCTTCTTCTTGGATCGATCCCTTTATCGTTATGTAGTTTCCTTCTTTGTCTCTTCTAATAGTCTTTATTTTAAAGTCTATTTTGTCTGATATAAGAATTGCTACTCCAGCTTTCTTTTGATTTCCATTTGCATTGAATATCTTTTTCCATCCCCTTACTTTCAATCTGTATGTGTCTCTAGGTCTGAAGTGGGTCTCTTGTAGACAGCATATATATGGGTCTTGTGTTTGTATCCATTCAGCCACTCTCTGTCTTTTGGTGGGAGCATTTAGTGCATTTACATTTAAGGTAATTATTGATATGTATGTTCCTATTCCCATTTCCTTAATTGCTTTGGGTTCGTTATTGTAGGTATATTCCTTTTGCCGTGTTTCTTGCCTAGAGAATTTCCTTTAGCATTTGTTGTAAAGCTGGTTTGGTGGTGCTGAACTCTCTCAGCTTTTGCTTGTCTGTAAAGTTTTTAATTTCCCCATCAAATCTGAATGAGATCCTTGCTGGGTAGAGTAATCTTGGTTGCAGGTTTCTCTCCTTCATCACTTTAATTATGTCCTGCCACTCCCTTCTGGCTTGTAGAGTTTCTGCTGAGAGATCAGCTGTTAACCTGATGGGGATTCCCTTGTGTGTTATTTGTTTTTTTTCCCTTGCTGCTTTTAATAGGATTTCTTTGTGTTTAATTTTTGACAGTTTGATTAATATGTGTCTTGGTGTATTTCTCCTTGGATTTATTCTGTATGGGACTCTCTGTGCCTCCTGGACTTGATTAACTATTTCCTTTCCCATATTAGGGAAATTTTCAACTATAATCTCTTCAAATATTTTCTCAGTCCTTTTCTTTTTGTCTTCTTCTTCTGGAACCCCTATAATTCAAATGTTGGTGCATTTAATGTTGTCCCAGAGGTCCCTGAGACTGTCCTCTGTTCTTTTCATTCTTTTTTCTTTATTTTGCTCTGCAGCAGTTATTTCCACTATTTTATCTTCCACCTCACTTATCCGTTCTTCTGCCTCAGTTATTCTGCTATTGATCCCATCTAGAGTATTTTTCATTTCATTTATTGTGTTTTTAATCGATGCTTGATTCATCTTTAGTTCTTCTAGGTCCCTGTTAACTGCTTCTTGCATTTTGTCTATTCTATTTCCAAGATTTTGGATCTTGGAAATAGAATCTTGGATCAGCTTTACTATCATTATTCTGAATTCTTTTTCAGGTAGACTGCCTATTACCTCTTCATTTGTTAGGCCTGGTAGGTTTTTATCTTGCTCTTTCACCTGCTGTGTGTTTTTCTGCCTTCTCATTTTGCTTATTTTACTGTGTTTGGGGTCTCCTTTTTGCAGGCTGCAGATTCGTAGTTCCCATTGTTTTTGGTGTCTGTCCCCCGTGGCTAAGGTTGTTTCAGTAGGTTGTGTAGGCTTCCTGGTGGGGGGGACTAATGCCTGTGTTCTGGTGGTTGAGGCTCGATCTTGTCTTTCTGGTGGACAGGTCCACGTCTGGTGGTGTGTTTTGGGGTGCCTGTGGCCTTATTATGTTTTTAGGTAGCCTCTCTGCTAATGGGTGGGGTTGTGTTCCTACCTTGCTAGTTGCTTGGCATAGGGTAACCAGCACTGTAGCTTGTTGGTCGTTGACTGTAGCTGGGTGCTGGTGTTGAGATGGAGATCTCTGGGAGATTTTCACTGCTTGATATTATGTGGAGCTGGGAGCTCTCTTGTGGCCCCGTGTCCTGAAGTTGCCTATCCCACTTCAGAGGCACAGCACTGACTCCTTGTTGCAGCACCAAGAGCCTTTCATCCACCCAGCTCAGAACAACAGGGAGAAAAAGTAGAAAGAAAGAATTAGTAGAAGAAAGAAAGAGAGAGGGGAAGAAAGGAAGGAAGTAAGGAAGAAAGAAAGAAAGGAAGGAGGGAGGGAGGAAGGATGGAAAGAAAGAAAGAAAGGATGGAGGGAGGGAGGAATGAAAGCAAAAAGAAGAGTGAATGGAAGAAGGGAGGGAGGGAGGGAGGAAGGAAAGAAAGAAAGACAGGAGGGAGGGAAGGAGGAAGGAAAGAAAAAGAAAGTGGAAAAAAGGGTGGGAGGGTGTGAGGGAGGAAAGAAAAATAAAGAAGGAGAGGAGGAGCAGAGGGAGGAAGGGAAAGTAGGAAAAAAGAAAGAGCAGGCAAAGTAAAATAGAATAAAGTATGAAATATAGTAGTGTTATTAAAATTAAAAAGTAATTATTGAAAAAAAAAACGGACAGATAGAACCCTGGGACATATGGTGGAAGCAAAGCTATACAGAGAGAATCTTACACAGAAGATTACACATACACATTCACAAAAAGAGAGCAGGGGGAAAAATCAAAAATCTTGCTCTCCAAGTCCACCTCCTTAATTTGGGATAATTCCTTGTAAAAAGAGGAAAAGGCGAGAAGTCTGAAGTCTTACTCTCTAAGTTCACCTCCTTAATTTGGGATAATTCGTTGTAAAAAGAGAAAAAGGGGGAAAGTCTTAAATCTTGTCCTCAAAGTCCACTTCCTCAATTTGGGATGATTCGCTGTCCATTTATGCACTCCACAGACGCAAGCACATCAAATGGGCCGTGGAGCTTTAATCCACTGCCTCCGAGGCTGCACAGAGAGATTTCCCTGTCTCTGCTCTCACAGCTCCCGGGTCTCAGCCTTGGATCTGGCCCTGCATCTGCGCGTAGGTCGCTGGAGGGCGTCAGTTCTTCGCTCAGACAGGACGGGTTTAAAGGAGCCGCTGATTCGGGGGCTCTGGCTCACTCAGGCAGAGGGGAGGGAGGGGCGCGCAGTGTGGGGCCGGCCTGCGGCGGCAGAGGCCGGCGTGACGTTGCAGCAGCCCGAGGCACTCCGTGCGCTTTTCCGGGAAAGCCTTCCCCGGGTGCCGGGACCCCGGCAGTGGCGGGGTGCACAGGCCCCCCGGAAGGTGGGGCGGACAGTGACCCGCGCTCGCACACAGGCTCTGCGGCGGCGGCGGCATCAGCAGCCCCAGCATCCCACGCCCGTCTCCGAGGTCCGCGCCTGTCTCCGGCGCTTCCCCAAGCAGCCCTCTTAATGCCCTCTCCTCACGCACCAGGAAACAAAAGGGAAAAAAGTTTCTTGCCTCTTTGGCAGCTCCAGACCCTTTCCCCGGACTCCCTCCAGGCTAGCCTTGGTGCACTAACCCCTTCAGGCTCTCTTCCTGCCACAAGCCCCAGTCCTCTCCCTGCGCTCCGACTGAAAGCCGATACCCGAGCCTCAGCTCCCAGCCCCGCCCGCCCCGGTGGCCAAGCAGACAAGCCTCTGGGGCTGGTGTGTGCCTGAGGGCACCGATCCTCTGTGCCGGAATCTCTCCGCTTTGCCCTCCACACCCCTGTTGCTGTGCTCTCCTCTGCTACTCCGAAGCTTTCCCCCTCTGCTACCTGCAGTCTCTGCCCGCGAAGGGTCTTCTAGTGTGTGGAAACCTTTCCTGCTTCACGGCTCCCTCCCACTGGTGCAGGTCCCGTCCCTATCCTATTGTCTCTGTTTATTCTTTTTTTCTTTTGCCCTACCCAGGTATGTGGGGAGTTTCTTGCCTTTTGGGGGGTCTGAGTTCTTCTGTCAGCGTTCAGTAGGTGTTCTGTAGGAGTTGTTCCACGTGTAGATGAATTTCTGATGTGTCTGTGGGGAGGAAGGTGATCTCCGCATCTTACTCTTCCGCCATCTTCCTCCGGGTCCCCTCTTTTTTTTTTTTTTTTTTTTTTTTTGCCCTACCCAGGTACGTAGGGAGTCTCTTGCCTTTTGGGAGGTCTGAGGTCTTCTGCCAGTGTTCAGTAGGTGTTCTGTAGGAGTTGTTCCACATGTAGATGTATTTCTGTTGTTTTTGTTGGGAGGAAGGTGATCTCCACGTCTTTCTCTTCCACCATCTTGAAGCTCCCCCCATATTATTACTTTGATTGACTTGAAAGATAAAACACTTATTGGCATAGATATTATATACATAGTATATCTTTACATGTATGCTTACATATATATACCTGAAAGTAAGCAATTCATTTTTTTTTTGGTGACACTCGAGTGACATGGAGTTGTATGATATACTCATGTGTCTCTCTCCCTACAATTACTGTGACCTCTACAATATCAGGGAAGAGTCTCCATTTGTTCAACCTTATGTGAATTGCCATTGCTTTACACAGTGCCATCCCATAGTAAATACATAATAACTGTTGAATGTATAAGCATTCCTGATCCTTAATGAAATATGTCATTTAATATCACTACTAGTTTATAGGATCTTTGTAACTCTTTGAGGCTTTCACCTTGGTTGTATTTTTGAAACATCTACTTTATGTTTTCATTTCTTTACCTAACCTACTGAATTACCTTCCCTTCAAAATAGTTCATCAGTGAGCTCTTCCAGTGCACTTATCTCATTTACAGTGAAGCTAGGACATGAAGCTAGAAGTGTTAGTTATGATAGTAAACATATGGTCTTATCAGGTACTTACTCTGTATTGAATCTGACAAACATATCCAGGAAACTGAACTTTGAAAGCAAAGAAGTGACCAGGTGCTCACAATTGTATATTTCTTACCCTCTGCTTTATTTTGACTAAATTTTAATTGAGTTTCTTTCTCCTCCATAAATTCTTGGACTTTGGCTCCCCCCAAGTCTGAACAAGCACTAAAATGTAAAACATCCACCCTTAACAGCATGTGATGCTTAATTTTATGCATCAACTTGGCTGGGCAATGATACCCAGATATTTGCTTAAATGTTATTCAGGATGTTTCTGTGAAGGTGTTTTTGGATGAGATTAACATTTAAATTGGTAGATTGAATAAAGTACATTACCCTCCATAATGTGAGTGAGCTTCATCCAATCAGTGAAGCCTTAATAGAACAAAGACTGGTCTTCCCATGACAAGAAGGAATTCTGCCAGAAGATTGCCCTTGGACTCAAACTGCCACTCTTCCCTGAGTCTCCATCCTGACTGGCCTACCTTGAAGATTTTAGGGTTACCAAGTCTCTACAATCATGAGGCAATTGTCTTTCTATGTATACACATCCTGTTGGTTTTGTTTTTCTGGAGAACCCTGACTAATACACAACACATCCATAGAATTGAAGTGGGCAAGCCACAGTGAGAAACATTTTCTGTCAGACCACCCTGAGCATGCTATCTGCTTACTCACTCCTTTGACTAGTTTCCTCTCAAAAGTTTCTGTTGGCTCTGATGATCCCTCCCTACATGAGAAAAGCCTTTTTCTGTTTGGTTTTGAGACACTTGCAGATCCTGAGGTTGGAATGTTCTCCCAACTGCAGTAGGTCTTTTTGGAAGAAGTTTCATCTTACCTAAGTCTGGATTTGTTTTTATTTGGCACAAGAAACCATTAAGGAGGAACAGGAAGATTAGAATATAAAAATAGAAATGTGTTTAGGAGAAGTCAGGGATAAATGCAGGTGAACAACACCAACAATGAAAGGTCAGAAAAAAATTAAAGATGAGAATACAAATGAATGTAAGATATGCACAAGGAAGAAGAGAATAGATAAAATGATAAAAACAACTAAGATTAAAGAAGTTAAGATAGTTGTTTCTTGGTCGCTAAAGTGTACTTTTTTGTTCACTAAATAAGCATGATAGATGGTCAGTGAGAGCTTCCCAAAGGAAATATGTGTTTAGGTTTTATTTAGAGAATTGTTCCTGAGATTATTAGCTGAATATATTTGTAGCTCTCTTTCTAATAGAAATCGGTGGTAATAGAATCATTAACCTATTGGTTAATATCTTAATCATATTATACTCAGTGGAATTAAAGTAGAATTCTCTTAATCATCACAGAAATCATGCTGGCATCCACATTCTGTACTTAAAATAGAAAAAAAAAACGAGAAAAATCCTCCTTCTCTTCTGCCTCACTCAGCAAAATACATCAGATTTCTTTAGAAAAACAATTAAAAAAACACATTTTTGTGTAATATGTTTAGTTTATATCTTACAGATTGTAAGTGGAGTTGAAGAAAAGATGACAATAATTGTGCAAAAGCTAGGAACAGACTTCTCTCTAGTATATAAACTGAGTGACTTTCTAGGCCATAGCTATCCTACTACACATGTGCCCACCTGTCAGTGGGCACTACTCAGGTGGGAATGGATGCATCCTGGGTAGGAATTCCATGATTAAAATTGCCCTCAAGAAAATGTTTGATTTGGAGTTGTTGACAATCTTTGCTAAGTCCATTACAAGAATGTAGTAAAAGAAAAGTGCAGCATTAAACTCATTAATTAGTTTTATTGTATATTTCAGGGAGGGCAAAATGTCAGACAGACATAGTGATTTGAAGAGGGTTTTAATTTTTCATTAACTCTAATTAATATTGACTCTTCATGTTTCATTAACATTTCTGATGACTAGGGAATTTATCAAAAGTATGGGAAGGATGATCAGTCTACACTAGATAATGTATTCCGGGAGTGGGAGAGTAGATGATTCTTTGAAATATATTTTTCGCTAGAATCAAGTGAAGTTCAATTACCTCAACCACAGAAAATTGTTAAGGGTCAGAAGAAAACTTGGGAAGCAGTTGTCTCATGGTCTTAATATTAGGGAGTCATTTCTATCATTTAAAAAATTATCCAGTTAATGCTCGGTACTTATTGAAGAATCCAGCATTTATTATCTTCAAAGCAACAGCTGCAGGACAACACATTTGCTTAATGGAAATCTCTGTGGTTATCATCAGTGTCTTTTTTTTTTTTTTGTCAGTGTCTTCTTTATCAAGGGTGAGTGAATGTTCCCAGTATACTTCTCTCAACACAGGGGGGAAGACTGATCCTTCATTCTCCTTTAGTTGCTGCTGCATTTACACTGGACTGCATGGTTCCTGTAAAGGTTGAAGGACAGAAGCCTAAGAGAATGGAAAGTTCCAGAATATAAGCGAACAAAGAACCTCTTTTGAATAAGTTAATAGCTAAAATGTAATAAGCTTTTACAATATACCAGGCACCATTTTGCATGCTTTACATAAATAACTCATTTGATCACCACAACACCCAATCCAATGATGTAGGTACTACTGTTATACTCAATTTACAGATGAGAGAACCAAGGGATAGAGTTTTAAGAAAGTCATCCAAAGGTTACAGAGGTAGTGACTGTGAGAATCAACATTCAAATCCAGGTGATTGAGCACCAGAGCCCATGTTCCTAACAATATACTATTTAATAAGTGCAAAGTGTGGATAAATACTTGGGTTTAGAGTAGATCTGGCAGAATGGGATGGTCTGTTTAACTAAATTGTTTTGGAGACGGTTTCTTTGAGGTACAAAAAGGATGTGGTTTTCTGGACCAGGGAAGGAGAGACTCCATGCAGGTGAAAAATTAATCAAAATTAGTAAAAGGCAAGCAAAAAAGCTAAACATAGGAGACAGCAAGAGGGTATTTTGGAGCTATGTAAGTCATTGAACTTGAATGGATTTTTATCAGATTCTCTTCCTACAGATGAAATATTCACTATACACCTTTGTAATGAAAATAGAGCTGGTACCTTTGCCAAAATGCATTGCATCCCCATACAGGAAAGGCAGTGACTAAAAGCATTGATTTTGAAGTCAGTTGGCCTGGGATTGATTCTAGATTTCATCACTTATTAGCTGTGTGAATTTAGGCAATAAGGTGAATTGCACATCCTTAGTAAAATGGTGATAACAATAATACCTACCTCATGGGCAGTTGTAGAATGAGATGTTGTTTTTAAAGAAGATAGCAAACACTCCGTAAATGGCAGTTATTGTGAAGAAAGGAGGAGAAAGAAGTGAAAGTAGAAGAGAAGGAGGACTTCTGCTATCAAGGCTGTCTTAATTTAGGTTGTGGCACACCATGGCTATAGGTAACTAACTCTTCCTAAAAGAAAAATTTTAAGAGATTTAAAGGCTCTAATTTTCAAAGAATATACCTGCATCCTGTGTCATATAAGACAACTTCAAAGTATTCTTCATTTTCAGTCAACTATATTCAAATATAAATTGAAATATACTTCTTCAGTTGAAGATGTATTCCATAATTTGTACAACATATGAAGTATTATCATCTGTGTAACCACAGTTTTTTTTCTTTTCTCTCAAAATTAGCATGTCACTTAGTATTCACTTACACTATGCTTTATTGTGATAAAAGATAAGCCAATTAAATGTGACAGACAATATGAGATTTTTTAAAAAAATCTGAGCTCAAGTCTAATTTATTTAAAGATTATGAGACCCATGTCTCTTTTTGAATTATGGTTTCCTCAGTGTATATGCCCAGTAGTGGGATTGCTGTGTCATATGGTAGTTCTATATTTAGTTTTTAAAGGAACCTCCATACTGTTCTCCATAGTGGCTGTATCAATTTACATTCCCACCAACAGTGCAAGAGGGTTCCCTTTTCTCCACACCTTCTCCAGCATTTATTTCTTGTAGATTTTTTGATGATGGCCATTCTGACTGGTGTGAGTTGATACATCAAAGTAGTTTTGATTTTCATTTCTCTAATGATTAGTGATGTTGAGCATCCTTTCATGTGTTTGTTGGCAATCTGTATATCTTCTTTGGAGAAATGTCTATTTAGGTCTTCTGCCCAATTTTGGATTGGGTTTTTTTTTTTTTTTGATATTGAGCTGCAATAGCCAGGACATGGAAGCAACCTAAGTGTCCATTGACAGATGAATGGATAAAGAAGATGTGGCACATATATACAATGGAATATTACTCAGTCATAAAAAATGAAATTGAACTATCTGTACTGAGGTGGATGGACCTAGAGACTGTCATACAGAGTGAAGTAAGTCAGAAAGAGAAAAACAAATACCATATGCTAACACATGTATATGGAATTAAAAAAATGGTTCTGATGAACCTTGGGGCAGGACAGGAATAAAGATGCAGATGTAGAGAATGGACTTGAGGACACAGGGAGGGGGAAGTGTAAGCTGGGATGAAATGAGAGAGTAGCATTGACATATATATATATATATATATATATATATATATATATATATATATATACATATATACTACCAAGTGTAAAATAGGTAGCTAGTGGGAAGCAGCTGCATAACACAGGGAGATCAGGTTGGTGCTTTGTGACCACCTAGAGGGGTGGGGTAGGGAAGGTGGGAGGGAGACGCAAGAAGGAGGGGATATGGGGATATATGTATACATATTGCTGATTCACTTTGTTATACAGAAGAAACTCACACATTGTAAAGCAATTCTACTCCAATAAAGATGTTAAGAAAAAAAAATCTTGGAAGTCTATCAATTAGAAAGAAAAACAATTTCCTGAATTGGCTTTCTCCCCTAATTACCTCTGTAATTGCCCTTTCCTATTATTTTGTACCCTTGTAATACAATACCCTCTTAACTGGTGTCTCTAACTTTTGTGTCTCCCTTCCCCAGTCTTTATTCCACATAGCAAATAAAAAAAATTATGTTTGCGAAGCATACACACAAAAAATATATGTGACCAACAAAAATAAGTAAGGAAAACTTTAAGGTATTTTCATTTTTATTCTTTTTTTAAACAGCTTTGAGCTATATTTCATATACAATAAAATTCACCCATTTAAAGTGTGAAGTTCAGTGCTTTTTAGTATATTAACAGAATTGTGGAACTCTTACTACAATTTAACCTTATAACGTTTTCATTAACACCAAAATAAACGCCATACTCCTTAGTTACTATCCAACAACCCCCATCCTCTGTGGATTACCTATTCTGGACATTTTGTAAAAATGTTTTTGTATTGGGTTGGTCAAAAAGTTCGTTCGGGGCTTCGCTGGTGGTGCAGTTGTTGAAAGTCCGCCTGCCGATGCAGGGGACACGGATTCGTGTCCTGGTCTGGGAAGATCCCGCATGCCGCAGAGTGGCTAGACCCGTGAGCTGTGGCCACTGAGCCTGCACGTCCAGAGCCTGTGCTCCACAACGGGAGAGGCCACAACAGTGATAGGCCCGCTTACCACACACACACACACACAAAAATGTTCGTTCAGTTAGTGAATACATTGTTCAACAAAGTTCTTGGTGAAAATGAAAAAAAAAAAAGTCTTTTATTTTTACTTAAAACCGAATGAACTTTTTAGTCAACCCAATATATGTGTTCTTTTGTCACCAGCACCTAAAACCGAATGAACTTTTTGGCCAGCCCAATATATGTGGTCTTTTGTCACCAGCTTCTTTCTCAGTTAACATGTTTTCAAGGCTAATCCATGTTGTAGCATGTATCAATACTACATTCCTTCTTAGATTATTAATATTCCTTTGTATGGATATGTCACATTTTATTTACTCATTTATCAACGGATGGACATTTGGATTATTTCCACTTCTTGGCTATTATTAATGCTGCTAGGAACATTTTTGTACAAGTGAGTGTATGTATGTTTTCATATCTCTTAGGTATACATCTAGGAGTGTGATTGCTGGGTCATATGGTAACTGTATGTTTAACATTTTGATGAAGTACCAAACATTTTCCCGAAATGTACCATTTTACACTCTCATCAGCAATATATGAGGGATCCATTTCTCTATATCTTTGCCAACACTTGTTATTATCTAGTGATGTTGAGCATCTTTTCACATGCTTATTGGCCATTTTTATGCCCTTTTTTGGAGACACGCCTATTCAGATACTTTGATCGTTTTTTACTTGGGTTATTTGTCTTTTTATTATTTTATTGCCTTTTTATTATTAAATACATGTTCTGGATACTTATTAGTAATATGATTTGCAAATATTTTCTCCCATTTTGTGGGTGGTCTTTTCATATTCCTGATAATGTCTTTTGAAGCACAAAAGGTTTTAGGTTTTATGAAGTCCAGTATCTAATTTTTCTTTTGTCACTTAAACTTTTTGGTGTAATAAAACCATTGCATAACCCAAGGTCGTGAAAATTTATTCCCTTCTTTCCTTCTAGGAATTATATAGTTTTACCTCATACGTGTAGGTCCTTGATCCACTTTGAATTAATATTTTTGCATGGTGTGAGATAGGGGTCTAATGTTATTCCTTTGCACAAGATATCAAATTGTCCGAGCACCATTTGTTAAAAGGACTATTCAGTCTCCCATTGAATGGTCTTGGCACGCTCACTGAATATCGAGTGATCATAGATATATAGATTTATTTATGGACTCAATTCTGTTACATTGATCTATCTTTCCTATGCCAGCACCACAATGTTTTAGTTACTGTAGCTTTGTAGTAAGTTTTGAAATTGTGAAGTGTGAGTACTCCAGTTTGTTCTTTTTCAGGACTGTTTTGGCTATAAGTACATTCACTTTTCTTTTTTTTATATATAATCTTTTTTTTTTACTTTAAAAAAATGTTTATTTATTTATTTTAGTTTTTGGCTGCATTGGATCTCCATTGCTGTGCACAGGCTCTCTCTAGTTGCGGCAAGCGGAGGCCACTCTTCATTTTGGTGTGCAGGCTTCTCCTTGTGGTGGCTTCTCTTCTTGCAGAGCATGAGCTCTAGGTGTGTGGGCTTCAGTAGTTGTGGCACACGGGCTCACTAGTTGTGGCTTGTGGGCTCTAGAGCCCACGAGGCTCAGTAGTTGTGTCCCATGGACTTAGTTGCTTTGTGGCATGTGGGATCCTCCTGGACCAGGGCTCCAACCCGTGTACCCTGCATTGACAGGCAGATTCTTAACCACTGCACCACCAGGGAAGTCCCTACATTCACTTTTCTTTTAACATCTTTATTGGAATATAATTGCTTTAAAATGGTGTGTTAGTTTCTGCTTTATAACAAAGTGAATCAGTTATACATATGTTCCCATATCTCTTCCCTCTTGCATCTCCCTCCTTCCCATCCTCCCTATCCCACCCCTCTAGGTAGTCACAAACCACAAAGCTGATCTCCCTGTGCTATGCGGCTGCTTCCCAGTAGCTATCTATTTAATGTTTGGTAGTGTATATATGTCCATGACACTCTCTCACTTTGTTCCAGCTTACCCTTCCCCCTCCCCGTATCCTCAAGTTCATTGTCTAGTAGGTCTGCACCTTTATTCCCATCTTGCGCCTAGGTTCTTCATGACAACTTTTTTTTAAATTTGTTTTTTAGATTCCATATATATGTGTTAGCATACGGTATTTGTTTTTCTCTTTCTGACTTACTTCACTCTGTATGACAGACTCTAAGTCCATCCACCTCACTACAAATAACTCAGTTTCATTCCTTTTTATGGCTGAGTAATATTCCATTGTATATATGTACCACATCTTATTTATCCATTCATCTGTTGATGGATACTTCGGTTGTTTCCATGTCCTGGCTATTGTAAATAGAGCTGCAGTGAACATTTTGTTACGTGACTCTTTTTGAATTATGGCTTTCTCAGGGTATATGCCCAGGAGTGGGATTGCTGTGTCATATGGTAGTTCTATTTTTAGTTTTTTAAGGAACGTCCATACTGTTCTCCATAGTGGCTGTATCAATTTACATTGCCACCAACAGTGCAAGAGGATTCCCTTTTCTCCACATCCTCTCCAGCATTTATTGTTTGTAGAGTTTTTGATGATGGCCATTCTGACCAGTGTGAGATGATATCTCATTGTAGTTTTGATTTGCATTTCTCTAATGATTAATGATGTTGATCATTCTTTCATGTGTCTGTTGGCAATCTGTATACCTTCTTTGGATAAATGTCTATTTAGGTCCTACATTCACTTTCAAACTGAAAAGAAACATTAAGCATAAGAGACCTATACATTTCTAAATAAATACAAAGACGCTTAGAAGTGTTGTGCCTTGTTTCTGGTTTTCCAGCTTTTTATAGTGCATAACATTGGTTAATAATATATTTTCTATTGAACCAAACTCCTGTAATAGGCAATGGCTGAATGAATACATTTTAATTGAATATAATTGTGTTAGCCCGGGCTTCTGTAACAGAATACAACAGAGTGGGTGCGTGAACAATGGACATTTGTTTCATACATTCTGGAGGCTGGGAAGTCTGAGATCAGGGTGCCAGCATGGTTGGGTTCTGTTGAGAGCTGTCTTCCTGGCTTGCAGACAACAGGCAGTTTTCTTGCTGTGTCCTTAACACAGTCAGGTGGGAGGGTATGGTGTGGGTAGGAGGTGAAGTGGGGGCTTGAGGGAGAATGAGGGGAGAGACTAGGAGGATCTGAGATGTTTCTCCTGGCTGCAATTTGCTTGCTATTGCTGAATGTTTTTTTTAGGATGACCATTTGCTTTCCTTCCTCCTATAGGATGAGAGTAAATCATAGTAGTTCATTGAGCACATGAACTCTGAAATCAAGAAAGAAGTGGGTAGAGCACAGGCTCTGCCTCCTTCCACTGTGATACTGGCAAGGCCTTTAACCTTTCTGACACCACACATCCTCATTTATAAGGTGGGATTAATAATAATAGTGCCTTACTCATAAGATTGTTGTGACAATTACATTGCTAAGTTGTGTAAAACCCATAGTATAGGGCCTGGACTATAGTAAATGCTCAATAAATTCTAGGTATTATGATTTATTGTAACATAAACTTTATTATATTTAGAGAAAATTATCCATTTAGATACCTCAAAAAGTAACAGCCAGGATTCCAATTTTGAATTCCTTTTTGTGAAGGGTAAGCTGGGTAAGAAGTCACATATGCAGTCAGAATTGTTCATTCAGAATGCTCAGTACTTAAAAAAGATGCACACACAGGGTTTTGCTTTCCCTGTTCTCCTCTTGATAGATTTTTCTCTAAGAAGGTAGCTGACCGCGGAAGCCAATTAATCTCTCTCCTGAGGCAAAGCAATCATTTGCAAATGAATGCACTGAAGTGCCACCCCCAAATGCTCCAGAACAGCTAGAGGGGAGAAGGCTGCTTTTTCTTTGATTTTAAAGGCTGATGAAAGCAGTTATTTAAGAAGTACATGAGCGTGGACGCACACAAACGTGTGTGTGTGTGTGTGTGTGTGTGTGTATGTATGTAGTGGGAGAGGACATAATTCAGTTATTACTACACAGCTTCGTGAAGCATTATGTGGGGTATGAGAACTTGTCTAGACACAGACATTTATTTATCATACATTTTGTGTCTTCCTTCATGTTCATGGATCTATTTTTCCCTCTTGGCTTCCCCAGTGCTTGGTGCAGTATACAGCACATAATAAGCAGAAAACATGCACTACTGCACAGAAGTAGTTTGCAGTCTAAGGTGGTTCAGTACATGGATCTTGGAGTCGAGCTGAATCCCAACTCCACCAGTTACTGGCTCTGTGATCCAGGGTAAATTATTAACTTCTTAGAGTCTCAGTTGCTTTACTTGTAAAACTTAATTAATATATAAACCATAGGTTGTTTTGAAACTTAAGTGAGGAAGTGTGGGCAGAATATCTAACAAAGTTCTTGGCATGTTATAAGCATGCAGTAAATGATAGTTATAGGAACCAAAGAAATGTTTGTCAGTTGAATGAATACATAGTCATTTACTAATCATTTCATTTAGGATTGGTTTATTCAATATACATTAAATAATATCTACTATGTACCAGTGTGCTAAACGTCAAAATACAGAGGTAAGACCGTCTCAATCCTCAATGAACTCCCAGTAGAGTATAGAATATAGCAAGGTAAAACAACTAAAAGCTATAACATTTGAGAAGTTACTGTGGCAGAAGTCTGTATAAAGGCACAATAGGGGCCCATAGGTGGACTTCAGGGTACAGTTGAACTTGACTGAAATAATCATAATTTTTCTAACATTTCACTAAGAAAAATGTCAACCATAGAAGAAAAGCCTAAAATAATTGTACAATAAGAATCTATATACCAGCCACCTATAGTCCCCAACTATTGAACTTTAGTTAATAATATGTTTTCTGAGGAGTAAAGCACACTATCTGCATCGAACTTTGAAATGCATTAAAATTTTGAAAGACTGGTGGGTGGATAGAGTTTTAGATATGTGATAAGCGAAAAACCCTTCTTGACTATATTTCCACATGTGATTTTATACTTAAACATAAGGAAAACGTTCCGTTTTTAAAACAAATTGTGACGGATGATGAAAAGTGGGTACTGTACAATAATGTGGAATGGAAGAGATCATGGGACAAGCGAAATGAACTGCTACCAACCACACCAAAGGCCGGTCTTCATCCAAAGAAGGTGATGTGTATATGGTGGGATTGGAAGGGAGTCCTCTATTATGAGTTCCTCCTGGAAAACCAAACGATTAATTACAACAAGTACTGCTCCCAATTAGACCAACTGAAAGCAGCACTCGATGAAAAGCATCTGAAATTCGTCAACAGAAAATGCATAATCTTCCATCAAGATAATGCAACACCACGTGTTTCTTTGATGACCAGGGAAAAACTGTTACAGCTTGACTGGAAAGTTCTGGTTCATCTGCCATATTCACCAGACTTTGCACCTTTGGATTTCCAATTATTTTGGTCTTTACAAAATTCTCTTAATGGGAAAAATTTCAATTCCCTGGAAGACTGTAAAAGGCACCTGGAACAGTTCTCTGCTCAAAAAGTTAAAAAGTTTTGGGAAGATGGAATTCTGAAGCTGCCTGAAAAATGGCAGAAGGTAGTGGAACAAAACAGTGAATTCGTTCTTCAGTAAAGTTCTTGGTGAAAATGAAAAATGTGTCTTTTATTTTTACTTAAAAACTGAAGGAATTTTTGGTGAAGCGAATACTTTTTTATATGAATTCGCCTACTTTAGATACCTCATATAAATGGAATCATACCATATTTGATTTTTGTTTTTGTTTTTTTATTTTATTTTTAGTTTTTTTATTATTAGTTTCTGCTTTATAACAAAGTGAATCAGTCATACATATACATCTGTTCCCACATCTCTTCCCTCTTGCATCTCCCTCCCTCCCACCCTCCCTATCCCACCCCTCCAGGCGGTCAGATTTTTGTGACTGATTTATTTCACTTACATAATGTTCTCAAGGTTCATCAATGTTGTAGCATATGACAGAGTTTCCTTCCATTTTAAGGCTGAATTATAGTCCATTTTATGTATATACCACATTTTGTTTATCTGTATCTCCGTCTATGGACACTTGGGTTGCTTCTACTTCTTGGCTATTGTAAATATTGCTGCTATGAACATGGGTGTGCCAATCTCTCTTTGAGATACTGGTTTTCAATTCTTTTGGATATATAGCCATAAGTGGGATTGCTGATAATTCTATTTTTAATTTTTTGAGGAATTGTCATATTGTTTTCCACAGTGACTGCACCATTTTATATTCTCACCAATAGTGCACAGAGTTCCAATTTCCCTACATCCTCACCAGTACTTGTTACTTTTTTTTTGATAGTAGCCATCCTAATGTGATTGAAGTGATATCTCATTCAGTGGTTTTGATTTGCATTTCCCTAATGAGTAATGATGTTGATTATCTTTTCATGTACTCATTGGCCATTTGCATGTAATCTTTGAAGAAATGTCTATTTAAGTCCTTTGCTCAATTTTTACTTGGGTTATTTGCTTTTTGTGTGTGTGGTTGAGTTTTAGGAGCTCTTTATATATTCTAGATATTAACCCCTAATCATACAGGTAGTTGGAAAATATTTTCTCCCATTCCATAGGTTGCATCTTTAACCTATGTTGATTATGTCCTTTGATGTGCAAAGTTTTTGTTTGATATAGTTCCATTTATCTATTTTTGATTTTGTTGCCTGTACTTTTGGTGTCATATTTAAGAATGCATTGCCAGATCTAAATCCAATGTCATAAAGCTTTTCCCCTGTGTTTCCTTTGAGAAGTTTTATATTTTTAAGTCTTTGATCAGTTTTGAAATATTTTTTGTATATGATGTTAGGTAAGGGTCAAACTTTATTCTTTTGCATTTGGATGTTCAGTTTTCCCAGCACCATTTTGTGATAAGATTGTCCTTTTCCCATATGATCTTGGCACCACTGTTGAAAATAATTGCACCATATATATGAGAGTTTATTTCTGGGCTGTCAGTTCTATCCCATGGTCTATATGCCTGACTTTACACTAATACCACACTGTTTTGATGACTGTAACTTTGTAATAAGTTTTGAAATCAGAAGTGTGAGACCTCCAACTTTGTTCCTTTTCAAGATAATTCTGGCTATTTGAGTTTAGATATGCATTTTAGGATGGAGTTTTGTATTTCTTCAAGAAATGCTATTAGCATTTTGATAGGGATTACATTGAATCTGTAAACTGCTTTGGGAAATATTTACATTTTAACAGAATTAACTCTTTCAATCCATGGACATGGGATGCCTTTTCATTTATTTGAGTCTTCTTTAATTTCTTTAAGTAGTGTTTTGACATTCACTTCCACACATGGCACCCCCCCCATTTACATGGCCTGGCACACACACTTGCACACCCAATCTCTGATGCCAACAAACTTTATTCCACATATGCTATTCAGCTCTTAAAGTGGGAGAAGTTGTACAAAGGTACTGTGTGGTTGTTAGACTCCTGGTTATATGAGTTGAGACATCACTAAGGGTAAATGATGCACTGACTATACCAACCTGCTCCAAAGTCACTTTAGGAAAGACTGGAAAAAGAACTCAGAGCCCTAACTTAGGTCACACAAAAGGGATTTCAGAGTAGTGTCATATGCATAATACTTAGACTTGCTGCCCTAGTGTGGCTCTAGAGGGCCTTGAGCAATTCTCTAAAAGAGTGAGTCCTGGGGCATCTGAGCAATTTGGTAGCTATTTTACAGTTCAGCAGGGACTTTGTTATGCATGAGGTGTCTCCTAGTGGCCTCTGAAGGAAATTGCCCAACTGGTCATGGAAAAGGGAAGTTTATGAACTGGAAGAAGTCAGTCATTCAATAGTAGCTGGACCCGAGACTGCACTTGGAAGTCGTGAAAGAAGGTGGTGAATTGCAAACTAAAAGGAATGTAAGGAACTGCTAGATAAGTTATTAGGTTAAGGAAGCCCTTTACTGCCTGGAGGCCTAAGTCCTGCTCTGTCACAGCAGGGATTACCTGCAGGAGAAGAAGAGATGTGTTAACCTGGGAAAACAAATTCAATTTAATTATTAGAGTCTAAATCAATATTCACATTACATGATTCATTACCAAGCCTGATACCTGCAGAGACCTCATTGGCAATGCATCAATTTCACAAAGATAACACTCATCCTAACTGGAAATAGGGTGTTTTATTTCACTATGTCTCTTATTTTCTTCTGGATTACTTTCTATCCTTTGTCTCAAGGGGAACCCTTGTGAGAGGAAACATCATGAGGTTTCTGAATAATCCATCTGCTCCCTTCCTTTTTTTCCCTCTAGACAACCTGGTTGCTTTCAAACTGATACTGAAACAAGACAGGCATCCAGGTTTACCTAATGCCAGCCAGGCTCAGCATTGTTAACATAAGTCAAAAGATTATGAATCACAGTGGGAAATTTATTCATCTGTTAAAAAAGTAGAGAATGTATCTGCAGTTTATATCAGGGCTACAAATTCAAGTTTAAAAGCAGTCTTTGAAATTCTTATTATTCAAAATCAACACAGGCAATAGTAATCAGCCAGGTACATTTTGTTAGCTCCCACAGGGTGTACAGGTGCTTAAGTCAGAGGCCATTTAGACCCCTTTTGTTGCCTGAATCCAGAAAACGCCACAGGAATGAAAGGCATCTTAACTAGAAGAGTTGCTACCTTAAGCCTGTAGCTTGCTACCAAGGAAGGTTATAGAACACGGGATAGTGTGTGGAAGGAAAACTATCACTGAGAGATATAACCCCAATGCACAGTGAATGGTCCCTTCCAGAACTTTTCTGTTTCCCTAATAAATTCTCAGCAGGAAATATCTCTGTCACCTTGAACAACTATCAGGAGAATTTAAGAATTAGGAGTTTGGGCTTGATAAGTGCTTGTCTTTACTCATTATAACTTATCCTTTTTTTGTATAGGAAAGAGTGACCTTTAAAATATAGCTGATTCACTTTGTTATACAGCAGAAACTAACACAACATTGTAAAGCAATTATACTCCAATAAACATGTCAAAAAATCTAATCTTTCATGTTCTTTTAGACACAGAAAGATGTAAGTTGTTCAAAAGGATATTAAGAAGTTGTGTTCAATGTTAAAAACATAATAAAGAGGTATTTTCAGAACATTGCATCTGTGCTACCTAGTCAAGAAATTTATATAACTGAAAAACATTCCTTGGGGTCCTCTCCAAATGAAGTATATTCACCATTCCTGTAAGGGATTTGGGGGTTACTCCAGCCAGCATTGTGCCTATTCTCAATTTTCCTCACCTTTTCCCCACACATAGAGCCTTAACAGGTTTTAAAGCTCAGGGCACAAATGTCTGTCTCTGTTTTCCCATTCAAATTTTGTCCATATTAATTAGCTAGGTTTTTATCATTTTCACAAGTAAAGACTTACTAGGATTGAGGACTCCGTGGCCATATGGCCATTCCCTCCACATGAACCACAGAACATATCTGACAAGTGAAATGTACTTATTTCAATAGAGTATTTCTGTTTGTGACAGTTAGATTTTTGCCTGCAGCTTGCCCTGTAGGGTGTTGGGAGTAGGTTGGTAGATATCCTTTCACCTCTGAATTAAAATCTCTTCATCAAATAGACCCCTTTAAAAAGGGGAACAACTTTAAGGCAATAAATTTGATTTAATGAATCACGCAGTCTTCAGTGGAGACAGTGCGCTTATAACACATTGTGATTGCTGAACTGAAAAAGTACTTTTGTGCTATATAGATGTAGCATCATTCTCTGCAGTTCAACTACTTCTATTCACTTTTTATAGGAATAACAACTTTTGTACCTGATACTGATGAGATGCCATTTACTGAAACCAACAACAGAATTGCTTTACCCAACATCTATCTTATTTCTCAACTTAAATTTCTTTCCATCCTACAGGAAAATGACTGCATAATGCACAAGTATCACATCAGTATATTTCATCCTTTTCTGTTCTACAACATAATCACACATAGTAAATCTCAAATTACAATTGCTGACAGGCCAATAGTTGCTAGGTGATAGGACAGATATAGGTCATCTTGGAGGAGGTGTTCCAAGACATTGAAAGCACTGGCATATATTGCTAGAGGAATAGCATTATACTATCATGATAATCCATTTTCCTTTTTTTATTTTTTATTTATTTTTTAACATCTTTATTGGAGTATAATTGCTTTACAATGTTGTGTTAGTTTCTGCTGTATAACAAAGTGAATCAGGTATATGTATACATATATACCCATATCCCCTCCCTCTTGCATCTCCCTCCCACCCTCCCTATGCCACAACTCTAGGTGGTCACAAAGCACGGAGCTTATCTCCCTGTGCTATGCAGTTGCTTCCCACTAGCTATTTTACATTTGAGAGTGTATATATGTCTATGCCATTCTTTCATGTCGTCCCAGCTTACCCTTCCCCCTCCACGTGTCCTCAAGTCCATTCTCTATATCTGTGTCTTTATTCCTGTCCTGCCCCTAGGTTCTTCAGAACCACTTTTATTTTAAATTTTAGATTCCATATATATGTGTGAGCATACGGTATTTGTTTTTCTCTTTCTGACTTACTTCACTCTGTATGACAGTCTCTAGGTCCATCCACTTCACTGCAAATAACTCAATTTCATTTCTTTTCATGGCTAAGTAATACTCCATTGTAAATATGTGCCACATCCTCTTTATCCATTCATCTGTCTATGGACACTTAGGTTGCTTCCATGTCCTGGCTATTGCAGCTCAATATCCAAAAAAACAAACAACCCAATCTGAAATGGGCAGAAGACCTAAATAGACATTTCTCCAAAGAAGATATACAGATTGTCAGCAAACACATGAAGGGATGCTCAACATCACTAATCATTAGAGAAATGCAAATCAAAACTACAATGAGATATCACCTCACACCAGTCAGAATGGCCATCATCAAAAAATCTAGAAACAATAAATGTTGGAGAGGGTGTGTAGAAAAGGGAACCCTCTTGCACTGTTGGTGGGAATGTAAATTGATACAGCCACTATGGAGAACAGTATGGAGGTTCCCTAAAAAACTAAAAATAGAACTACCATACGACCCAGCAATCCCACTACTGGGTATACACCCTGAGAAAACCATAATTCAAAAAGAGTCATGTAACACAATGTTAATTGCAGCACTATTTACAATTTTCCTTTTTTGAAGACCTCACAGAAATGCACCAAACTCATGAAAGTAAATAAATTGTGACTGGACCCACAACATGAAGGGAAAGGGTCACCTACTTAGAACACTGAAAAAAGTTTGCAATGGTCACAAATCCACTGGAAATTTCATATCATTTGTATATTTGTAAGTGATTCTGTTGTACTTTGTTTGATAAACAGTGTGAAATTTCTTCTCACAGGAGAAATCAAGGATAGGACAGGTGGTGCTTCTACCGAACAAGGGTTCATTCATACAAGGTAGATATTGTAAATGATGTAATTGTGTATCCTTCTTTATGTCCCTTGACTGACAGAGCCAAAATTGTGACTCACTTTTTCCATTGTATGGGACTTCATGAATGTTTTTGCTGGCTAACTTGACACACTGAACTCTCTCCTACTTTACAGCTTTAATTTTCCTTTGCCTTATGTCCCCACTTATTTATAATTTATTACATGTTACTGTATTATATGCATCTTTGAACTGCTATGCTGCCTTATAATTTTTTTTGGAACAAGACATGGTAGGGAAGTGAGGGCAGAGTTGGGGGGAGAGGGGGACAGACAGAGGGAGGGAGAGGGAGGGAGAGAATATGAGAGACAGAGAATGATTGATTGTGTGAAAGCGACCTGGCTGATCTATACAATTATCTCGGTGGTGAATTCAAATTGCTGACAAGTACACATGATAGCAATAAGACTGAAAAAATAAAAGCACTGAATCAGGCCCACTGCTGTCCAATCTGCCACCTAAGTCGGCTACAAGTTCTTAAGATAAAACCCAAATCTTGGACCATATTTCATGTACTGTAGTTAGATTTACCCCACCACCTCCCCTGCTACATTGATTGTTGTTGCTTTAAATCCTTAATTACTCAGACTCCTCAATTAACTGGAATTGGTCTTCATTTTTAGGGAAAATGGAAGATAAGAAGAAAGTAAGCTGATTTCCATGATTTATTTCTTAAAACTTAGCTTCTACTGCTATATGGTCTTGTGTGTGTTACCGTCAACCCATTGTTCATGCCATCCTTGAGCTCTGTATTTAGAATTTTCTCTGCTTGGAATACACTACTCCCTCATTCAATACATTGGCAAACTACTAATCTTTCAAGCCTTAGCTCAAGTATCCTCTCTGGAAATCTTTATGAACCATCTTCAAGCTGGGTTGGATACCTGGCTAAGTACTACCATAAGATCTTGTGCCCACTTCTGTTGGCCCACACTGTATTTAAATCTATGTCTATCCTTCTACTAGAATCTGAGCAACCTGAGAGGGGAAAAAATATGTGTCTTATTTATTCATTGTTGTGTCCCTAGCACCTTCCATAGTATATCCTTCTAACAGGTATTCAATTAAATGAATTAATGGAATAATTGTCTGTATACTTTGTTTGGCAGTCTAAATGACCAGAGGTTCACATGATCTAAGCATGCTTAGAAAATGATGCTCTCTATGACCATTTTATGATTTGGTTTATTTTGAAATGGAAACAGCCAGAATCTCACCTCTAAATATATGTCTATATGCCTCATTTAGTGATTGGGCAGCTGAGAAAATCCCGTGATAGCCCTTCGTTGTTAGGGCTTACAAGGGCATTCTTCAGTGGGTGACAGCTGTCCCACAGAGCACCTGCCTTTAGCCTATCTTCACTAAACCCCAGATGACTAGGTAATTTTCCCTCTGGTGTCTGCCCACATTGAAAAACCCTTGGTAATTGTTTTCAACCCTGTGGAGACAGTTAAACTCCTCAGTTGGTAAGGACACAACCCAATTATAGAGAGAACTGCTGAAATTTTTTTTTTTTTTTTTTTTTGGTACGCGGGCCTCTCACTGTTGTGGCCTTTCCTGTTGCGGAGCACAGGCTCTGGGTGTGCAGGCTCAGCGGCCATGGCTCACGGGCCCAGCCGCTCCACGACATGTGGGATCTTCCAGGACCGGGGCATGAACCCGTGTCCCCTGCATCGGCAGGTGGACTCTCAACCACCACGCCACCAGGGAAACCCGAACTGCTGAATCTTTTAGATAAAATCAGTAATGCAGAGACTAGCCACTGGGTGCTTAGATTTTGCCCTGTACTCCAGATGAATTTCTTGTTTTTAATACAGTGTTATCAGATCCATTTCTGAAATGCAAATGTCATGAGTGACCTGATGTGCCAAGTCTTTTAGTATCACCAATTTTAAATGGAATTAAGGTTATAATCTAAAGCTTTAAATGGCTCATGCAAATAGACTAAAAAAGGCCCTCATTAATTTAAAGCTAGTTCAAATAGGCCAGGTGTCAGAGTTCATCTGCTTGGTGAATTTCATAAAACACTTGTCATTCACCATGGTCAAATAATTATACTGGAAGAAAATAATTTTTTTCTGAACATGTGGCAGAGAAAATTATTGCACAGGAGGGGGTTAATGAAATTGTCTTCCAGTGGAGTAAATAATCGAGGGACAGAGAGCTGGGCATTAGGTTGATTAGAGGCTTGGTGCCCTAAATTATGCCTTGTTACAGGTAGGGCATTGACACATTTTAAGTGGAAACAGATGACTTAAATTGAAGCAACACCGCACACCTAATACTTTGATGACTATGAATTTGTGTTGTTTTTCTCTTAAATTTTGTGATTAAAGCTGTAAATTGTAGTACCACTTAAACACTTTCTTTCTAATCCTGTCATAATCTATCCACTGTGATATGAGGGACAACTTTTTAGAGACATTTATAAAAACACCATGACATATATTCTGTGAAGACCATATTCTTCAATTATGTATTTCATAATTTTCAAAACCAGAGTGAAAAAAGTATGTAATTCAATTATAATTGAATGTAAAATTCCACATAAAATTATTTAAGACTCAGAAAGTAGAAAGTCACATATTTTAGAGCTTAAATGAACTTAGAAGTCCTCTAATATGCCCTCCCCTTCCCCCATTTTATAGATGAGAAATTGGAAAATGAGAGAAGGTAAATGCCTTTCACCAAGTCACGCAGCTTGCTGGTCCCAAACAGGCAGTCACGTGATAAACTTTTCTTTCTTGACACATACTTTTATTTATTTCTTTGCATATATATATATATATATATATATATATATATATATATATATATTTAAGTACCATTCTTCTAGCCCTCTATTAATGGGGAGGCCCTAAAGCACAAGGGTAATAGCAGTGAAGAAATGCAGTGTCAAAATACATATTTGATTTATAGTATCAGTACAGTATTAAAATGAAAATTTTAAAGGTCCTTGGATTATGTCTGGAGAGAAGAGCAACTTGAAGGATGCTTTAATATCTATCCTATAATCTCCAAACGTGTTTTAACTTGAAGAAGAGAAAGCAGTTGTTCTCATATTTTATTGGGGATATAAGTGCTTTCAAGGAAATTAAAATCAACATCAGTATGGAAAATTAAAAGATAAGATGTGAAAGATTTACTGATAATGAGTTATTAAATATTACAATGAGTTAATAAAAGAAGATATGTAATTGAGGGACTCATATTCAAGGAAATTTTTTATCTGTTTGGGATAAATCTCTCTACATATGTCACTGAAATAGTATTTTTTCATACACCTACATAGAGAAAAAACTGACTAAACAATGGTTTGTACTAAACATTTAACAAATAAATGAAATTGCTTTAGTGTTTTTATGAAAAATAAATCGTATTCTGTGACTTCAGGGGCCAATTAAAGAGTTAAGGGAGATAGCATGATATAGCAAAGCAAATATGGGCTTTTGTGAGAGGCAGACCTGTGTTTGATATCTGGCTTGGATAAATAATACTTCTACAATCACAGGCAAGTCATTTAACCACTCTTGAATGTAGTGTCTCATCTGTAAAATGGAGGTAATAATGACAACAGTGTGTTGTTGTCTTCAGGTTTAACACTAATGCATGTAAAGTACTTGGTTCATTGTAAATGATCAATAATTGGTAAATGTCATTATTTGAGAAGTAGTAAGAACTATGGTTGAAAAGGATGAAACTCCATGAATGCCAGTGGTTCAAAGGAAATATAACATCAGGAGATGGGGAAGAGATGAAGGGTAGGACTATAACAGAGAAGAGAAGCTACTAGTTAAGCTTAATAGCTACAGAACAACTCATTCATTCAACAAATATTTATTGAGTTCCTACTCAAATAGTGGTATACACTGTTCTAAATCCTAAGGATTCAGCAGTGAACAAGACAGAAAATTGTCAAGTTAGCAAAGAGGCGATCTACAAGGCATTTTTCTTGATCTTTTTTTTTTCAGTGTTGGCAAGTTGTGTAATTTGTAGTTTTATTAAGAGATATCTATTTAGAGGAAAACATTTTTCAATGTAGGAGCCTGTGTTTTTATGTTTGAAAGTTAATTAGATATCCCTGAAATGACCAAATTATCTTGGCTATTATTCCAGAAAAAGTTACCTCCACCATCTCATGGCAAGTACCCTAAATTTTAATAAGATGGTAACTAGAGTGGGTCATCCTTGTATTGATATATTCAACAAATTATATGTTTTATGTGCCTTCTAAGGTCCATACTAGATTTATAGTGATGAACAAAGGGAAATAATTAGTATTTTACAGTGTATTTTGGGAAATAGACATTGACACATTAAATATAAGTGTAAATTTTATGAAATTACATGAAGTAAGAAAATCAAAGTCTATGAGAAAGAATAAAAAGCAGGTGCTGATTTCATAGTGCAGTGGTGAGCAAAGTCCTCTCTGAGGAAATGCTATTAAAACCGAGAATTGAAGGATGAATAGGAGTTAGTTAGCTAAGCAGAGAGAGTGAGAGAGAGATTGAGAGTGTCTGTGCCCTGTGGGGTAGGATGGTGGTGGTGGGCATATTCTGGGAAAGGGAACATATGAGTGCAGGAAAAAAGTAACTGGTTTGAAGAACTCAAAGAAAATGAGCATTTTAGGCAGTACCAGAAGAACAAAGCTGGCCTATCAACACAACTTCAGGAACATGAACATATTCTCTCTAACTTTAAAATTTGGGGAAACAGCTCTTTAGTCAAGCTGTTCCTGAAATTTAGATGTTGAGTAGGCCCATTCACTATCTCATGCCTCTTCATATTAGTGTAGGTCATGCAGTGCCCTGTACCTAAATTATACCTGGATGGTATGATGTTGAAATGAACTATCTCCACAGATGCAGAAGACTTCCAACTGCTTTCCCCCTCATACCGTGTTGTTGCAGCAAATATTTGAGAAATTGGAGAGTTTCTCTCATTCATCTCTTATAACTACTAGCTTGACTTGTGCCCCTTAGACTTTTCAAAAGAATATACTTGAGAAAACTAGTTATTTTATCCCAGTAGCAACTCCTACCAACACACACACACACACACACACACACACACACACACACACACGTTTAATTTTACTGTGACATAGTAGGAGACCCGTAAAACAAACTAGACCTGTTCAGGGGTCACTTTCTGAATGTGGCCTCTAAAAGGGTATCTTGGATTTGCGATAATGGATCACAAAAAATGGATTACACAAATAGAAATATAATTTTTAAACTAAACTGATCACTTGATGGAGGGATTTGGCATGAGGAGAGGGAAGGTGTCGGGGACAGTGTAATAAGACTTTTTAACATCAACTAAAGCCTTGATTATGAAAATTGAGGTGAGGGTAAGGGGCAAATGGAGGTCTCACCAATTTCACAGCCCAGAATACTGACCTATTTTTATTTTTAGGTTAAAGTTGTTTAAAAGCTATTTGAGAAGACTGGAGTAATATATTATCCAACAAAACTTGAGAAAAATGTGACAGTGAACAGATAAGGCACTTAGATAATAAGATGTAGGGAGAGGTACAGCACCTTATTAGGTATTCTTCAGGAGACCTTTCCCTTTTGACTGATGGGGCAAATTGGGGAAATTGTACTCTGCTTAGTATCTATTCACTATGCTCTATGCATAAAGCTTTTATGCCTATTATTATGCAGTCTAATTTCATTAAAATTTTATTTGGCTATCTACTATGAAACACCTGGCCTTTCTGTTGAGCTTGGCTGCAGACTAGAAAAAGTAAAAAGACAAATCTAATATGCCAAATAGGAAAACCTGCAGAACTATGTGGCTGGGGGGTGGGGGAGTCAACTGTAGATGATACACACCTGGTGTAAACCTGGAAGCTTATGAGATACAGCAGTTATAAAGCAACATATCAAACCTTTAGAAGCATCATCACCACTCCCTGAAACCCAACCCCCTTCCATAAGCTTAATTCACCACTGGAATATGTAATGCTTTATACTTATTTCTGCTCTTCTTCATTACTTAAGACCTTTAAGAATTACCAAATTGCTATATATATGGCCTTATATCAAAACATCTCCAAGGGTAGGTCAAACAAACATTTCCCAGAACATGTAAATCTGTTTGAAGGAGTTAACCTAATCATCAGTACGTCTGTCAGACCTCAAGGGAAGTGATAAGTAAATCAAGTAATTCCATGAAATACGGACTTTTACTTTGCTGGCTTGACCTTCCTCTTTGCTGTTTAATCTTTCTGCCCTTCAAAACTCAAAGAACGTGTGTGCAATTAAGGTTCTTGTAAAGTTCTCTTCTGTTGCATCAAGCAGGACTAATGCATTATGATTCTTCCAACAATAATGATTGGAAGTAAGACAGTGAGATGAAATTAGAAAAGAGTATTGCTGAATTTGAACATTTGGTTATTTCACAGATGCTATCATTAAATCATGGATATCAGGAGCACTTTATATACACTGACAAAAGATGTTATAGAAAAAAAAAAACAGAAGAGAAAACTTAATTGGGGAACGTTTTACACAGCATATTTATATTTCCTGGAATATAAGAATGTGTTGCTATGCATTGTAGCTTGGCAGGGTTTACTTACATTTTGTTGCTGTTTAATGTTTTTGAATGTAGTCTTAAGAAGATGAACAAGAATGCCTTGCTTTATTACAATTATATATATACAAGTGTGGGTTTGCTACATTCACAGTCCTGCCAAAAATAGTGTATTGTGTGTCTTTATGTTCTGAATATTTGGAGTGAACAAGGAAAGAAAGAATACGTGAACATGATTCAGTCACCGCTTTCTGAAACTTACCTTAGACTTGCCATAAGGGTAAACCACAGTTCTTGATTTGAGGCAGAACACACTGAGTCCTAGCCCACAACCAAATGGGTGCTTCAGCGTGCTGCCTCCGATTATTTCAGAGAAATCAATGTCTGTGAGATCTGATTCCTATGGGGCAGTAGGAAAGTCATTTCATATATATTAGAGAGCAACTATGGTAGTTTATTTTGAAAATGGGGAACAATGGACAGTTGTAAGTTCTTAGAAATACAGACTATTTTTATTCCTAAATCACTGACTTTCTAAACAGAAAGACAGCAGAGACTGGAGAGTCAGATGGTCCTGGGTGCAAATTCAAGATTTCCCGTATACTAGCTGTGTGATCTTCAGTGGATTACTTGACTGTTATGAGCTGAATTATGAATCTTCCTCCCCAAATTCATATGTTGTAGTGCTAACCCCCTGTACCTGAGAATGTGACTATATTTGGAGATAGGGTCTTTAAAGATGAATTAAGTTAAAATGAAGTCATTAGGGTGGGCCCTCATCCATTCTGAGTGGTATCCTCACAGAAAGAGGAAATGTAAACACAGGTATGTACAGAGGGAAGACCATGTGAAGACAGGGAGAGGATGGCCATCTGCAAGGCAAAGTGAGAGGCCTCAGAAGACATCAAATTTGCTGACACCTTCATCTTGAAGTTCTAGCCTCCAGAGGTGTGAGAAAATACATTTCGGTTGTTTAGGCTACCCCATCTGTGGTACTTTGTTAGGGCAGCCCTAGCAAAGTAATATAGACTGGATCCTTGTGAGTTTCAATATTCACATTAAATAAGGATTTTAAAGCACCTGGCCCACTTTAGACACTTAGTGAATTCTGGTTCTTTTGTCATTATGTTTCCTAGACACAATCTTTTTTCTTACTTTTTTCCTCTGTTCAAAATGGATGATATGCTTAATGGTAATAAGTCTGTGATGCTGTTCTTTTAAAATCATAAAAGAAAACTACGACTCAGGACATATGCACTGAAATTGGACATATGCACCAAATATCCTTGATCTCTTCTACAGGTCTTGCTCTTAACCTTTTATTGCCAGTTTACTGGATTGCTCCAGAACTCAATGGAGCAAACTCCCTAATGGTATAGAACTGTTTCATAAGTTGACAAATTATAGTTGGGAAAATTACAAATGCTTGAGACTTGAAATACAGATTATTAGGACAAAAACAAACCGTTTATCATATAGTAAAAACCATTCCATATCTTTCATTTTACCTTGGCACAGGTTGAGGAGATGGTAAGAAAGAAAAAAGGTTCTGCTTTTTGCATCCTCCATTTAGCCCAAAGAAACCACTACTTTGTCATCATACTAAGAAAAATAAGCTTTTGGTACTCAATTAGTTGGCTAAGTAGAAGACCAGATATAGAATCCAGTCAACTTCAATAATTTTCCACAGTGCAAGAAAAAGGACAGAAATCTGGGCAGTCCAGAAGAAACTCAAGAAAAATTCTGATATTAGTTGTATCACAACACTGATATATGATATTACAAAGGCCTTTTATCAGATATAATGCTTTGAGAGCCAACTCATTCCTGTTTGAGCTCTATACTGGTAATAATTTCTTATGGAAGAGGTTTTATAGTTTTGATTTATCTAAATTTAGTTAAATGAAGAGAAAGAGAAGGCCAGTATGCTACAAAAAAAAGCCAGATTATCTTTTTTAAAAAATTTTTATCTTATTGAAGTATAGTTGATTTACAATGTTGTGTTAGTTTCTGGTGTACAGCACAGTGATTGTTATATATATTCGTTTTCAGATTCCTTTCCATATAGGTTATTACAAGATATTGAGTATAGTTTCCTGTGCTATACAGTAGGTCCTTGTTGTTTATTTTATATATAGTAGTGTGTATGTATAAAACCCAACCTCCTAATTCATCCGGCACATCCCTCTTAGTAAAGAGTTCCTAAGAGTACCCAGCACAGTGTTTTGCACTGAGTGGACTATCAATAAATTATTGTGTAAAGAAAAAGGAGGAAAAAATAGAGGTAGCAAAGTTTCAAAGGGGTTTACCTGACAAATTAAATTCATGTATATTGACCTCATATTCATACTCTCTTTAGGCCATTTAGCTGTAGATCCTGGAATCTGAAACGGAGGGGATCATTTGTTGTTGTTGATAGTCTGAAGATCAGTTTAGGAAAATATATTCACCTGCAGGATCAACAGAAGCCAGAGTATTAGGCAGTCTATAATCAATAAGTTTGGCTGGTTAATAAAATGAAGGAACAAAGCTTTCACATCCACGTAATCTTGGAATGTGTGGGGAAGTGTAAATACAGTAAATGGCTTTTTTTTTTTTTAAATAATAGTGATTATCTGTTTGGTGTATTTGTTTAGTGTTGCACTTATTTATTTTTTAAAATGGGATAAAGGACCTCTTTAATACTAAATATCATAGGTTTTCTGCAGCATAGGATAACTGCCCTCCTTTCCTACATAGTGTGATTCCTCTTTTCACATTATTTAGATAAAAGTGGATTATATTGAATTGAATTGTAGCAGGTGTTGCTGACAGGTTCTGATCTTTTGACTCAAACTTTTCTATTATGCTTTTTTTTTCCTGTCATGTGGATGTTCTTTTTTATTTCATGATGCTTCAAGACTCAGCTACTGCTTTATGATATTTAATTGATATTCTTTAAAAATATGTTCCTTCTTATAAACAAAAGGCTCAAATATGTGGAGTCACCTATATAATATTAATTACAATTTATAGTCCTTGCCTTTTTTTATTTAAGAAAATACACACATACAAGTCACTTTTGGGGTTATATTTTTGTAAGATATTTTACCGAGAGAAATATAAGTATTTTCAACTTTTCATAAAAATAGAAATGGACTCTCACTCCTCCCCTAATGCACACTATTCTTTGGAATGGAGTGAACAACTTGTTTCAGCTTAAAATACCATTATTGGGAAAATAAGCTAAAAAGAAAAATATTAGTTGCTTTGAAATATATCCTTTTCAAACATGGCTTTATTTTTTTATTTTTTATTTTTTACATCTTTATTGGAGTATAATTGCTTTACAAGGTGTGTTAGTTTCTGCTTAATAACAAAGTGAATCAGTTATACATATACATATGTTCCCATATCTCTTCTCTATGGCGTCTCCCTCCCTCCCACCCTCCCTATCCCACCCTTCTAGGTGGTCACAAAGCACCGAGCTGATCTCCCTGTGCTATGTGGCTGCCTCCAACTAGCTATCTATTTTATGTTTGGTAGTATATATATGTCCATGCCATTCTCTCGCTTTGTCACAGCTTACCCTTCCCCTCCCCATATCCCCAAGTCCATTCTCTAGTACGTCTGTGTCTTTATTCCTGTCTTACCCCTAGGTTCTTCACAACATTTTTTTTCTTAAATTCCATATATATGTGTTAGCATATGGTATTTGTCTTTCTCTTTCTGACTTACTTCACTCTGTATGACAGACTCTAGGTCCATCCACCTCATTACAAATAGCTCAATTTCATTTCTTTTTATGGCTGAGTAATATTCCATTGTATATATGTGCCACATCTTCTTTATCCATTCATCCGATGATGGACACTTAGGTTGTTTCCATCTCCAGGCTATTGTAAATAGAGCTGCAATGAACATTTTGGTACATGACTCTTTTTGAATTATGGTTTTCTCTGGGTATATGCACAGCAGTGGGATTGCTGGGTCATATGGTAGTTCTATTTGTAGATTTTTAAGGAACCTCCATACTGTTCTCCATAGTGGCTGTACCAATTCACATTCCCACCAGCAGTGCAAGAGTGTTCCCTTTTCTCCACACCCTCTCCAGCATTTATTGTTTCTAGATTTTTTGATGATGGCCATTCTGACCGGTGTGAGATGGTATCTCATTGTAGTTTTGATTTGCATTTCTCTAATGATTAATGATGTCAAGCATTCTTTCATCTGTTTGTTGGCAGTCTGTATATCTTGTTTGGAGAAATGTCTATTTAGGTCTTCTGCCCATTTTTGGATTGGGTTGTTTGTTTTTTTGTTATTGAGCTGCATGAGCCGCTTATAAATTTTGGAGATTATTCTTTTGTCAGTTGCTTCATTTGCAAATATTTTCTCCCATTCTGAGGGTTGTCTTTTGGTCTTGTTTACAGTTTCCTTTGCTGTGCAAAAGCTTTGAAGTTTCATTAAGTCCCATTTGTTTATTTTTGTTTTTATTTCCATTTCTCTAGGAGGTGGGTCCAAAAGGATCTTGCTGTGATTTATGACATAGAGTGTTCTGCCTAGGTTTTCCTCTAAGAGTTTGATAGTTTCTGACCTTACATCTAGGTCTTTAATCCATTTTGAGCTTATTTTTGTGTATGGTGTTAGGGAGTGATCTAATCTCATACTTTTACATGTCCCTGTCCAGTTTTCCCAGCACCACTTATTGAAGAGGCTGTCCTTTCTCCACTGTACATTTCTGCCTCCTTTATCAATGATAATGTGACCATATATGTGTGGGATTATCTCTGGTCTTTCTATCCTGTTCCATTGATTTATCTTTCTGTTTTTTTGCCAGTACCACAGTGTCTTGATAACTGTAGCTTTGTAGTAAAGTCTGAAGTCAGGGAGCCTGATTCTTCCAGCTCCGTTTTTCGTTCTCAAGATTGCTTTGGCTATTCAGGGTCTTTTGTGTTTCCATACAAATTGTGCATTTTTTTTGTTCTAGTTCTGTGAAAAATGCAAACAAAGCTTTATTTTTTTTACAGGGTACTGTTTTTATCTTTTACGTTCAACTTTAGTCTTAATTTCTACCACCTATAGGGAAAGAAAGCATCCTGGTGATAATTATTTGACATCAATTTCATAGCTTCACATTGTGATTGGTATTTTTGATGACATTGATGATTGTGGGGACACATCGAAAGATAAATTCAAAGAAGATAAATGACTTGAGTTTTATCTATATACACGAACTATACCAGTTGAAGGTTAAATGGCAACCAAGCAGCTCCAGTAAACCAAATTACCATTCTGACTCATTTTTTCACTAAATTGTATAATTTCTTTAACCTTATTGAAATCACCAAATCAATCATGCTTTGGCATCATGTAGACACAATCATAAAATATTTTCCTGGAGAAATGAGACCATTTTAATAGCTTCATTTTCCCCCCTTCAGTAAAAAGCACTCATTTGGACTGTGAAAGAGACATCTTCCTCTTATAAAGCCTTCAGAATTCAAAATATTATACATTCAACGGTCACAATGTCACTTCCATCTACACCTTTCACTATTGTGGTGATTCTTATTGCCAAGTAAAGATTAGCACTAGATACTCTATAGAATTATTTTTTCAGGTTTTTTGTGAATGTAAAAGAATATTTTCAAGTGTATTTTTGCAGAATTATATTGCAGTAAGACCTAAGAGGTATTTAGTAACTTTCTTCAAGAATTTGGTGTATATTTTCATAAACAGCCAGTCTGAAAAGATACTATTGTATTAATGTTGAGGTAGTTAAAAGCAAAGACACTGTGCCTTATCAATTGTGAAAATAAACAATTACATATACTAAATAGAACTGTTAAATTTTAATTGAAAAAATAAAACTTTTGGAATAGCTTTTTAAATAATTTCATCAGAGTAAGAAATTAATTTGATTCATGAATAAAATATTTCCAAACCAATTACTGTAAAAGTAGCTGCCTCTAGTGCAGCAATAGCTTGAAAAAATAACTTTTATTTGAAATTTCAGAATAATGAAATATTGATGAAATTACCATCATTAATATGTCCAAAAGAAGTAACGCTATTTACCTGTAACAAAAACCAAAGTGCTTACATATTGTAAATATATCAGATAGCAGTAAAGAACACTAGCTTTAGGTTTCACAGGCTTGGACCAAAATCTTGGTTCTACCACTTATTAACTGTGCAGAAGTTGTTTTGTCTCTTTGATCCTCAGTTTCCTTGTCTGTGAAATAAGGATAATAGTTTCCTTTTATTTTTTTTAATTAAGTTATTTTATTTTTGACTGAATTGGGTCTTCGTTGCTGCACGTGGGCTTTCTCTAGTTGCGGCAAGTGGGGGTTGCTCTTGTTGCATTGCGTGGACTTCTCATTGTGGTGGCTTCTCTTGTTGCAGGGCACGGCCTCTATGCATGCTGGCTTCAGTAGTTGTGGCATGCAGGCTCGGTAGTTGTGGCTCGTGTGCCCTAGAGCGCAGGCTCAGTAGTTGTGGCACACGGGCTTCGTTGCTCTGTGACATGTGGGATCTTTCCAGACCAGGGATCGAATCCATGTCCCCAGCATTGGCAGGCAGATTCTTAACCACTGCGCTACCAGGGAAGTCGCCAGTAGTTTCCATTTTTAAATATTGTAAGCAATTATGTATATTATGAAAAGGTGTGTATACGTTAGGTTCCCAATTAAGAGCTCAATAAACATTAGATATTATTACAAGCACCATAGTTGTTTACTTATCTTCTTCAAATTTATATTAATATAAAGATATATAGTTTATAAAGTAGAATGGAAAATCCATATGAATTTTAAAGATAAGAGGTGTCTCTGTGTGTATGTGTGTATGTGTGTTTGTGTGTGTGTTGGTCCATGTCCTTATGGATGTCTATTTTAGGCTATACCCCTTAGATTACTAGGGACAGGAGTTTATTTTCCTTTGTTGTTAAGAATATGTTGATGGAATGAATTTTGTCATTCATAGGTCTGAATTTAACAAGTTTGGGTAAAACATTAGTTGATTTTTGGATATACAGCATCCACTCACTCTTCCTAAATGCAACCCAATTTCCTTTTGAGGAATTACCTCTTCCCTACAGTTTGGTGGTACTTTAATTGGGCCTTTCTTTTCCTAAATAAAGGGTAACTATAACCCAAGCTGGACAAGTCAGAAGCTCCATTCCTGGAACTAACATTTTTAAGGGAGTGTAACAAAAATGAAAATGAGTTGACATTCATTCACTCCTACAGTGGTGAGGCACTGACTAGATTGTTTCTGCAGTCTGCTTCCAAGCTCCTTTGTTTCCAGTTCTTTCCAAGATTAGATCTCCAGTCTCCTGTTATCCTGCTCTCTTTTAAAAAAAATATTTTGCCTAAATTACACAGAGCGATATTATGTTACTTGTGATCAAATAATTGTAACTGATAGAGGATAATAGCTAGGTTACAAATGGAAGGGACTGTGCTTTTCCAATATTGGCTGTTGTTGCTGTTGCTCCCCATGGTGTCACTCACCAGCAGGGTGTTTCTAACAACTTAGTTACTAGAACTTAAGCACAGTGCCTGGCACATAGAAGGACTCAATAATGTTTAACTGATGAATTACCCTGAAAACAAAGGAACTAACTCCTAAAGGTGGTTTTGTCACTTCAGCACAGTATAGCATATACATGTGTGTTTGATGTGGGCAGCTCTGCACGTAGGTTCTCTGCATGGACTCCAGCACTGTTCTGAACTATATTCAGATGAATTTGATGTTCAACAACCCTATTTTCCATTACTTCCCAATACCAGTGCCCTGTTTTAGGGATGCCATTCTTCTCACTGTTCCCCAAACACACCCTTCTCATTCACAGGTCCAAGTTAAGACATGCAATTTCCTATATTGTTCTCTTCTACCTCTTGAATAAAATAAGCAGAAGAGTTGTCATGTGTATCAGTGTAGCAGAACACTTAAGAGATAGAGCTCTAGAACCAGTGTACCCAAGGTTCAAATCCCAATTCGATATCATTTATTGCTTTTTGACTTTGGACAAGTTCCTTAACCTTGCAATGACTGTTACCACATCTGTAAAACTGGGCTAAAAATGGTGCCTAATTCATTTTTTTTGAGGGGAGGTGTAAAGTTAATATTTACAAAGGACTTACCTAGTGCTTGACACAGTGTTGTAGACATTACAACTGTTCAGCAATATTTGGTTCCCTTCCACCTCTGGGCATAGATGAGGATCACAGTTCTCTGCTGTTGCTCACACCACCACTGCCACCTTTAAGATGACCTCCTGACTTGCTCTGACAGGCAAGAAGAAGTGCCCTAAGACATTCTAGAATTCTAGTCATCTTGTCGAAGATATCTCTTCTGGAAAGTCACCTAGACCTGCAGTAGCCTTTTTTTTTAATTTTTTTATTAGTTTCTGCTTTATAACAAAGTGAATCAGTCATACATATACAGCCGTTCCCACATCCCTTCCCTCATGCATCTCCCTCCCTCCCACCCTCCCCATCCCACCCCTCCAGGCGGTCACAAAGCACCGGAGCTGATCTCCCCGTGCTCTGTGGCTGCTTCCCACTATCTATCTACCTCACGTTTGGTAATGTATACATGTCCATGCCTCTCTTTCGCTTTGTCACAGCTTACACTTCCCCCTCCCCATATCCTCAAGTCCATTCTCAAGTAGGTCTGTGTCTTTATTCCCGTTTTACCCCTAGGTTCTTCATGACATTTTTTTTTAATTCCATATATATGTGTTAGCATACGGTATTTGTCTTTCTCTTTCTGACTTACTTCACTCTGTATGACAGACTCTAGGTCTATCCACCTCATTACAAATAGCTCAGTTTCGTTTCCTTTTAATGGGTTACGTCACAGTGTCAACTAGCCTATCCAGGTGAATATGCATACTACTATACTACAATACTATGAAACTGTTAGTTGGTTTTGCTATATAGTCACCTATTCCTGGCAGTCACTTCTGTAAGTTCATATATTTTTAGGTTTGTATCTTATATCTTCCCAACAAAGTGTTAGAGGGGAGACATCATAGCTTATGGTATCTTCTATTATCCTTCCCCAGTGCCTAATACCATATGAGTACAAGGCACCCTGTGAATATTAATCAAATGAAGAAGCTATTTCAGTATTCTAGCTCTAAAGGAGAATTTGTAGTTTTCCCATGGGACCTTTTAAAAAGGATGATAACAACTTATCGGAGAGGATTGTAGCAGGTATGTATAAATGCATAATCTCCAAAATCTTTCTCTCAGTCTCAGTGTTTGTATCCACCAGGGATCTGAGCCAGAAACCTAAAAGTCATACTTGACTCCTGCCTCTTCTTCGTCTCCCACATCCAGTCTCCAAGTCCTGTCATTTCTACTTCCCAAATATTTCTCAAGTCTGTTTCTTGCTCTCCATTTCCTTAGCAAATATTTTAGTTCTTTTCACCATAATTTCTTTTATGAAAAATTGAAGTAGCCTCCTAACTGTTCTGATTTCTAGTCTTGCCCCCTCTCATCTATTTTGTTTTCTTCATCCAGAGTGAACATTTTACAAAACACATATCTGATCATGTCACTTGCCTGCTTATCATGGGTCTCCAATTGCCTTCGTGATGAATTCCAGATTCTCTCATTTGGCAAATAATGTCCTCCACGATCTCCTAATCTTTTCATCATGATTCCCCTACATTACTCCTCTCAAGCACTATGCTTCAGCCACATAAAATTATTCACAGTTCTTTTTTTTTTTTTTTTTTTTTTGTGGTACGCGGGCTTCTCACTGCTGTGGCCTCTCCCGTTGCGGAGCACAGGCTCCGGATGCGCAGGCTCAGCGGCCATGGCTCACGGGCCCAGCCGCTCCGCGGCATGTGGGATCTTCCCAAACCGGGGCACGAACCCGTGTCCCCTGCATCGGCAGGCGGACTCTCAACCACTGCGCCACCAGGGAAGCCCATATTCACAGTTCTTAAACCCTATTTTTCTCTTTACTCTAGGTCTTCTTATAATTTTCTTTTAGCCTGGAACAGTGTTCCTGTTCCCACTTTGCTTAATTAACTCCTGTTTGTCCTTCAGGTCTCAGCTAAGATGACCATCTCCTCTGGAAAGTCTTGCAGACTTCCTCAGAACTGTTCATCCATAGGGTCACATTGACCTGTGGTCAGAAAGATACGGGTTTGACTATCAGCTTTGTCAGTTATTTGAGGAGTGACCTTGGGCAAATTACGTGGTACATCATGATAATAATAGTATCTTCCTTGTGTGATTAGGATCAGAGGCTTTTAGCACATTGCTTAGAACATAGTAAATGCTTAATAAATGCCAGCTTCCTTTGTTGTTGCCACACTTAACACACTGTCCCCCACAGTCTTAAGTGAACCATCGCACTTTCAGGTCTGAGAAACAAGTTTCTCCTCTTTCCACCTTTTTAAAATGAATTAAAGCAACCCTAGTTTTTAGTGACAAATGGAGAGTTAACGTCTGTTTCTCCTAATACTACTGAAGTTCTCCCTTAGTGCCTTTGGGAAAATGTTTAGTGAATCAGAATGAGAATAACTTTGAGTAAAATTTTCCAAAAATATAACTATTATATTCAACTCTTAAATTTCGAAGGGCTTAGATCATTGTATCTCCTAATCATAGGGATGTCATTTAAATAGTGAAGGCGTTCTGTTTCTTATGCTGGGATGTTAGGATGCTGTGCTGAGTGATTGCCTTGGTGCTTTTCCTGGGTTGTCTGTTTTTTAAAGAATAATTCCCCTGTGCAAATCTACAGAGGCTCTATTTACTGGGTCTTTAGAAACCATCTGGTGGATCAACACTGAGGAAAAGTCTGTATCTAAATGAGTCAAGGATGTTTGTCTTACTTTTAGAGATTGAAAATGGAAGGGAATTCCTTTTAAGGTATACTCCCTTTGCTAAAAGTTAAGCACATCTCCCCAGTGTGCTAGTTCTTTCTAGTTTCCATGTAATGAATAATCTTAATGGTGGAAGTGAGTTATTAAAATTGTCCTATGCTCTCAGCCTTCTGAAGATGACATCATATAAATTCTTTTGGTTGTTTACCATCCAAAAGTTCTTCTCTGAGTATAATCATGTGACTCAATACTAAAGAACAAGAGTCGTATTTGTATACATGTGTAGCATTGCTTGTTTTTTAAAGAAATTTAAAGATTCTTATTTTAGTATTTCATCATTAATCTCTCATAAAAGAAGTGTGATTAATGGCACTGGGAAAGGATGATGTGATAAAAAGAGGAAGGTTATAAATAAGTGGGATATTCCTAGAGTTCTGAGACTCAAATTTCTTCTATATGGAATGTATCCTCTTTCCAAACTTATTCTCAATGTAGATATGGTGCTTGGCATAGATATGAAGAATAGTGATGCAGACTGACTCTCTCTCTCTCTCAGAAGAGAAAATCAGGCTTTATTGACTGATTTGAAATCAGCAAGAGCCTATTAGTGAACCCCTTTCCCCCATCTGGGGAGAAGAAGTAGTTTCTCTAAATTGTTCCTATTCAATCTGTGTCTCACAGCCCTACTAAGTGGGAGCAAACCCCAGAGATCCACATTCAGATTACCCAGGTACCAGGAGTGGGTCCCAGCCCCCCACTCAGATTGGGAGTAAAAGAGTTACCCCTACAGAGATGAGGGCTACAGAAAGTTCTAGAAGAGACTCTCTATAATCACTACCTGGTAGCCCCTCCATCCACTCCTTCAGCTTCACTCCAGGCTATATGTTAAACTTATCAAATGTAGGTCTTTGAAAATGAGGACTGATTTGCTATTTTCTTAGGAAGGACACAGTTGCCCTATAGAAGCTTTCTCTTTATGTGTAGAGAAGAAAGAAGTCTTGCCTCATTCTTCGTTTAAACAAGCAAACTCTAATATAAAAGCCCGAATAATCCATTTTTGTTTTTTATTGTGGTTCCCAGATCTAGGGAAATGGACTTACAAATAACTGCTTCCAAGAACACCTGAATAAAATACTCTGAATGAGAAAATAGTAAAAACTATTAAATATTGCTTTTTTCCTAGGGATAAAGAATTCTAAGGGCAAAAGTATGGATCTCTCTCTGCTTTCTATCAAACTTCACTAGGACGTGAAGTGAGCTTTAGGCATATTTCTATCTTAAAGTTCTAAAACCCGCAATATTTATAATTTACCAGTAGGTGGCACTATAAGATAAGGAAGATGAATTAGCCCCAAAAGAACAAAAAAGTGTTAGGGAAGATAACGTAAGTAAGGAAAATTCAGAAATAAAAATGGTGATTTCTGTATTTAAATCTTATTCTTCTCCTAGATAAGGCAAACATGTTTTCTTCTGGAGAAACATTCTAAGATATGAGGAAATGTACATTTTCTTTCAGAAATTAACAGTAGTACTTGTCAGTACTGAAATTCCCTGTTCCGTGGGTGATTTAAATTTCTACACAGTATTATATCATTTAGAGCTCTGTATGGAATTTCAGCAATTTGGAACATACTGGGCTTTGGAAAATGTGGGACTACCAAATTAACACAGACACACACACACACACACACACACACACACACACTGTCAAAGATGACCTTGGCATTGGCAGCTCTGACATTCAAAATGACTTACAAGTTAAGAGATGCAGGTAGGAAAATGTGTTATGTAGTCATCCATTTCCATAGGACATCTTTTCTTTCCTTTGTAATTTGAGACGAGTTTTTTGAGAGTCAGATTTGTCCCCATTTATATTCTACATCCTCTTTCCTTCTCCACAAATTTATTTACTTTTAATCATCCTTTAACCAGTCGGCTTTGTGGATTTGGTTCACATTATTTGAAGAAATATGTAATCAATAAGATGGAATGTGCTACATATCTTTGAAATTTGTTTCTTGCCTATATTCTTAGTGATAACGTCATTTAACTGAAAAGAATCCGGACAAAACATACTTCACGCTGTGGATGCAGGCAGCTAGCTGCTTATATAACCCAGCACTGAAAAAAAAAAAAAAAAAACGTATTCATGAGGAATACTGATGGAAAAATAGCCTTAGCTTAAAAACCACTTTGTGATTTTGGTCCTGTGATCTTTTGGCTTATAAGAAAGTTCTGTCTCTCTCTCTCCTTTTTTTTTTTATTGGTATGGCTTTTCAAATAGCTCCTTTCTTCCTATTGCATTTGGGAAAATTGGCATGAGAGAGAAAAGTTAAAACAACTTAAATAATTAAGTGTTTATCCCTCTTAAACTTCTAAAAATACACTCAGTCTATTTCCTTATATTACTGCACTGTTAAAAGGGAGAAATTTTATCCAGTTTTGGAAAGACATGACAAAATGTTAAGATCTCATATGGTTTTATATTCCCAATCTTTCAGGCACTGGGTCTTGGGAGATTACTTCCTTGGAAACTTGAATTGAGATAAATTGCGGCGACCATTCTAGCTGGTTCCTTTCATTTTGTGCTGCCAATCTTCAGAGGTACCATTCTGCTCTGGGAGCAAGAAAGAAAAGAGAAGCATCTTGTGTGTAAATGGCTTCCCTTTGTCTGCTTCTACCCCATATGCCCTGATGCAAGTAGCTGTTTGAGGGCAGGTACTTTGTTTTCATTTTTAACAGGTTTTTTTTTTTAAGTTCTTTATCCTTGGCACTTAACACAGTATCTGGCACAGAGAAGTGGCTTAGTAAATGACTGATAAATGAAGGTGTAAATGGATGAATAAATGCCTACTCCTCCCTCAGATCAAATTTTTGTTGCAAAGAGCTGATGTTGTATAAATGGTTCATTGATAACTGGGGCAGACAAAAATTGGTGTACAGTGAATATTTATTCAACACACATTGCCCTCAAAAACACCCAGAAATAGAAATATAAACAGAGCCAGTCCTCAGCAAAATTGTGAATTTTGTCAAATTGGCCTTCGCCACTTCATCTTCCCTACCAAGACCCATTTCTATCCACCTAAGAAACAAAGTGGTGTCATGGAAAGATGCATGGACTTTGTGACCAACAGGTCTGGGTTGGATTCCAACTGTTGGATTCCAGTTGCCACTTGTAGCCTTGAGTAACTTACTTCTCTCAGAACTTTAGTTTCTTTAGTTTCCTCATTTGTAAAAAGAATGAGATTGATACCTATTTTATAAGGTTGCTGAGAGGACTCAGAACCGAGGTGCCTAGTACAGTACCTGGTATATCAATGTTCGGTAAATACTGTTACTTTCCTGTACTTGCTGTTACTTTTCCTCAACACAACTTCCTGAGGTAAGTATTGTTCTCATTGTTACTGTATTAGAGTTGAGGAAATGCAGGCTCAGTGAGGTTAAGTAACTTACCCAAGTATGTAGAAGTAAAAGACCGAGGAACTGGGATTCAAAGCTCAACTCTCCAGTTTGTGCTTTTAACCACTACACTATATAACTAGGAATTTTATTTTGCTTTAGCATGAGAAAAGAAAGGCATGAAATATTTATTATTATGTTATCTTTGAAACTTGGTGCACACACGTGTGTGTGTGCATGCATGCATGCTTCCACACACACACATACACACATGCATGCACATACACAGATATATAGCCAGAAAAAGAAACAGTATAATGGTTAAAAGTGCAAGTTGTGGAGTGGAGTCACACATCACGTTGTCTGGGTGAAAAACTTAGCTGTTACTTATTAGCTGTGAATTTAGCCAAGTCACTGGCTTTCTGTACCTCTCTACTGTCAGTGTTGCAATGGGGATATTAATGGGTCTCACTTCATAGGGCAGTTGTGAGGATTCTGTAAAACACATGTAAAGTACTGTCCCTAGCACATAAGTGCTCAAGAAAAGTTTTAACTATTATGATTATTATTGGGAACAGAAATATGAATAATAAATGGTAGATAACCAGGAAATATTCTCAAAGATATTTCCAAAGAAAGCTTGTGTACATTTTTATAGATAATATCATAACATTTAATACATTAACATGTTATTCTTAGGAAGCCTCTCTAAAAATATTCTCTCTATTTTGTTAGGCAACTACAAACCTAGCCTAAGTTATTGGAAATTCAAGCTAAGTTAGAATATCATTAACATTCTCTAGCTCAACTCCATTGCTAACATCTTTTAACCCAGTAACCTAATGCACATTCCTTGCATAAATTTATTGAGGACAGACTTATGTTAACTAAAATTACATCACATTTATTTACGGGAGTGTAAGGTAGCCATTAAGCAAACCAATCTAATTTGGAGAATGTTGAAAGATCAAAAGTTTAGGACTGAGAATAAGTGTGATTTAGCAAAAGTAGAGACTTGCTAGTAAAGACAAGATACTTTAGAAATAACCCATTCATTATGGGTTCTTGAACGTTTAAAAAGTTCTGTTTAAGAATATCTAAGCTTCCAGATGATTGTTTGATAAAAGGGAATGGAACATTAAAAATAAACACAAACATTTAATTAATATAATTGTGGATCTATGAATTTTGCAATTAATAGTTCTATGAAAGAACAGACCAGTGAATTCCAAAAGAACAAATATAGAGGGCAAATTTCTGGGCTTTCCATATGGTTTTATAGTGCAATTCCATTATGACTGTGCTGCCAGAAATCACACTTCTAGTCAAGAAGCCTAGAGATAAAACAGTAGAAGCATCTTCATCAGTAATAAATTACTGAGTTAAAAGAACAACTTTTTTGTACACTTCATAGGACAGTTATGAATATTCTACAAAATATATGTAAGTCAAAACTGGATACGTGCAATCTAAGTGGGTTAAAGTAAGATGTTGAAGATGGAGAAGGAGTGTTTGAGGGGAGACTTGCTTCTCTTTGCCAAACCCTAAATTAATTAACTCACTCTTTCTTTTAGTTATAAGGCAGAGAGTGATAGATTTAAAAGTCTAAGAGATTGGGATTGATGTATATACACTAATATGTATAAAATAGATAACTAATAAGAACCTGCTGTATAAAAAATAAATAAATAAAATAGAATAGAAAAAAGAAAGTACATCTGCCTGATTCTTTCCATTTTCTATCATCTCCACCCCTCTATGAGCTTTCTTCCAATGATTTTATTGGACAATATTTCTTGAACTTTTATTCTGATCGGAGTTTTGGAGGAGTGCTAGAGGAAGTTTATTATAGAATCTAGCCCTGTAAATTTTATTAGGTTAAATAAAAGATCATGACTTGCTCAAGATGACCTGGCTACTTGGGGGCTGAGGTCTTCTGACTCAGCACCCCGTTCTCTTTGCCTAAGTAGAGAATAAATATTAGTAAAGTTTTTGTCACATTATTAATGACTTGACCACAATATTTCTTTTAATAAAAATTCTTCCAACCGCAACACATTATCTCTATTTTGTAACAATTTGCATGTTTCCATTTTAAAGAATGTAATAAAGATCACTTAAAAATGATTCTGCTTTATTAAAGTTTGATTTGTATGCAACCTCCAGAAAAAAATCTACAAAGACATGTCAATTTATAGAGCGGTCAGGCCATAAATTCAGTACCAAAAAAAAAAAAAAAACTCTAAGAGATAGATATGAATCAAATGAGTTTTTCAAAAAAGCCCTTAAGTTTCCTACTCAAGATAATAGTAAGTATTAATCAGGTAATATCTGTTCTGGTTTCTCAGGTTTCTCCTAGTAATTTTTCTTTGAATTACTTCAGAAGTTCAAACACTAAAGACACCTCTGCTATACCCTACTCTCTGTCTTAGGTTGGCAGACAAAGGATTATCTCTGAACTCAACCTAGTCAGTGCTTCCTAGGGAGCAAGTTCATCTTGTTTCCTTTTTGCACTGAGAGTTAATTGACAGTGATATCAGGTACTAACAGCATTCTCTTTCTCACTTGGGGCTTCCTCTGGTCTCTAAGAGAAATATTACGAAGTAAAAGTATGCAGATATCCTCAGAACAAGATGTTAAGATTTTGAAGACCATGTTAGGTTTTTTCTCTCATGATTATAATATTAAGCTATCAGTTGTGAGTGAAACTGCTCATTTATGTAGCCTTCTTACTGACAGTTTATTCAGTCCATCTATTCTCCCAGAGGAGGAGAGGATTATCACATCGCAAATGGCCATGAAGCCATGGCTTGTAAGATAGTATTTCCCAAATGTCTCCTGGCACAGAATGGTAAGAACTTTTGAAAGAGAGTTCCTGCTTGATGACAGAATAGAGCTGTGAAAACTTGCATTCTATTTAGTTTTACACTCTGCTCTTTATCTCTAGAGGACTGGACATTTTACCCACATCAATGCTTTTGAAATATAGAAAATGTCTTCATAATGACAGTTGTTAAAAATGACATTTTAAAAAGGGTATAAATGAACTTATTTACAAAACAGAAGTAGAGTTACAGATGTAGAAAACAATCTTATAGTTACCAGGGGGTAAGGGGGGGAAGGGATAAATAGGGAGATTGAGATTGACATATACACATTACTATATATAAAATAGATAACTAATAAGGACCTACTGTATAACACAGGGAATTCTACTCAATACTCTGTAATGGCCTATATGGGAGAAGAATCTAAAAGAAGAGAGGATATATGTATATGTATAACTGATTCGCTTTTCTGTACACCTGAAACTAACACAACATAGTAAAGCAACAATACTCCAATAAAGATTAATAAAAATTTAATTTATTATATTCCTTTTATCTATATAAGCGGAATATGCCAACATATGAGAACTGTTTATACTGATTCTATATCTTTTAGCCCAAGCTAGTTTATAGGTGCTGTAGCTGTTTTTGGCTGGGAAAACCTTAGATTTTATTAGCCACATAGTTTAACTCATGTCATGAGAGTCAAGTAATGTCTAGGACAATGTCAATATATTTTTTTATACATGTAGAAAATACTAGAATTATTGAATGTTAGTTCTATTATCAGGATATTCCCACTCCTCTGTTAAGGTTCCTGCTGGATGAACCTTCTTCTGTTCCTTGCCAAAATACTGTATTTCCACCTCATTTTGCTACCAAGGCCTTCCCCATTCAATTCTATGACTGTTTTGTTAAAGACTGGGGAGCCTCCATGAGTTCATCTATCAAGGTTGTCCATTAAGGGCCTTCCATCACCTTATCCACTTGAGCCAAAGGAGGGAAAGATCCCTATTTGCCTTAGGGGTAGATAGAATAGGAACATGGGGAAATGGTAAAAGAACAGAAGAGAGTGATGACAGAGTGAAGTACAGAGAAAGACAAAGCACCGTTAACAAGACTTGTGTCAAATCTTGAAGTTTATGTTAGAAGGGAGTAATGACTTTTTCCAGCTTCTCTGGATTTGACGAGGAGAGAATTTTCTAGACGCACTCCTGGCAATTCACTCCTTTTAATCATTCTGTCCCAGGTGATTTGGAATAACATGTGAGTGGTAGACTAGTGGCACGCTTGACTAAGTTCCATCTTCTCCCTTTTAGGGAATAGGCCTGCCTACAGGCCTAATTGTGCTCTGCCCCTTATGGGGAAGGGGGGGCTGTCCTGGTTCAGTGACACTGATTCAGTTGCTATGAATCAGTGAATTTGCCTGTCTGATTTCAGGGTTTATTATTAATAAGTCCGCCTGGTTAATAGAAGTAAAGCTACATCTTTCAGTTTATATTCCATTAATAATCAAGGTGATATATTGGTTCTCTACCTCCCTCTCCTATGTTTTATTTTTCAATTTGTTCAGAACCTGGGCAGGGAGCATTTTGGAGACCTCAAAAGTATGCAAGAAAGCGGGATTAAAAAATCAAATTAATAACAAATTTCATGGTTGCCTTTACAATCACTACACAATTAAAAAAAGAACAGATTCCAATTTTAACTTTACTGTCTGCAAAAAGTGTGAGAAAAATAGCATCTCCTTCACATAAAATACTTGGACAATTCAAATAAATGCTGGTTCTGGAATTCTGATCATCCTAATTATCATTTGAGCTTTGTGTTGTGTTGAAATTTCACATATTTTAATAGGTAAATGAAGTACAATAAGGGTATATTTGTTTGAAATATATATATCGTGCCATTGATCATTAATATTTTCAGACTTCCTTTATGTAAAAAGGGAAATAATTCTTATATTAGAGAGGTATTTTGTTTTTAATGGAGATTAATTTTATAACACTGCAGGGTATGAACAAATATAACCTCCCAAATTCCATAGAATAAATTTTAGTTTTATAAGTAAATATGTGTCTTAGAGTATTTTTGAGGGAGCAGTGTTGGGAAATCAAATAATCCCATAGATGTACTCAAATTTCTGAAGAATTGCAGCTCACTCTTTTAAATTATAATAATGAGGAAAAAAGATTCTCATAGTGGAGAAAAATTTTTTCTTCTATGTGACAAGATGTGAGCAATACAATTTGATACTATTAGAAATTGTCAACAAAATGATGTTGACCCATTCAACAGTGACCTTTTATTGAATGGACTGACAGACAGAGAAATCAGAAAAAGAAATTTCACCACATGAGTCATCAGATAGAATGGGGAAACTTTTTCATTAAAGCCTAAGTCAATATCCATTTCTACTCACCCATCACATACCCCTCTTGGGCTTTTTGAGTTTATAGATGATTCAAGCAGATATTTTCGTGCCAGAAAAGTTACCCACAGTGGTTCACTTACAGATTTTGAAATCCTTGTTAAACAACCTTACAAACATCTGCTTTCTAGAGTAGTCCAGGGCTTAGCTGCCTTTTGGGTGATGCCTGATAAAGAATGGCAACATTTTAATGGTACTGTCCCAGAGAACAGCTTAGCTTAGGCACAGAGCATGTCTGCTTCACCATCTCATAAATCCCTATTATTATCTTTCTAAGTTTAGCTGACATATTAATTCATGGTATAGAGAGCACTGAGCAAGGATTCAAGAGAACTTGATTCTAGTCCTGGTTATATTATTATTGAACTATATAATCTTGGGCTAACCACTTACAATCTTTGAGTTTCAATTTCCACATGTATAAAATATGAGAGCTAAGTTCTTTAAGATTCTTTTCCGTTCTGAACACACTAATTCCATTAATTTAATCATTGTGGGACAACAAGGAATATAAACAAAGAAAAAATTATATGATTTAATTATTGATAAAAATGGCCCATGGGAATCTGTGAGTACATATCTTCCACTGATCAGATTAATTTCATGGCATTAAAGCTGGGTCTGCCCAGAAGATGTAATACTTCTATCTAGCTATATTTATATGCAAGAGGTTTTACAGACATAAGCATTTGGAGGATACTCAGGAACTCCTTGAATCTATCACTATTAATTTAAATTTTTATCCCTAACCTTTCATCTGCATTTTGTACAAATGGAAGTTAAAACATGCTGTTGGTGGCAGCAATAACTTAATTTTACCTTTCGTAAAAATAAATTAAGCATAAGATTTATAGGCAATTAAGTGGAAGAAAGTTAACTATATAGTAGAAGCCCTCCTCCAACATGTTGAAACACCTTAAACTATTAAGTTTAGAAAGTAAGAATGGCATTGCATTATTGTCCATGCTGCAAACAATAGTAAATCAATTTACGTCTCTCTTCTAGCTCCAGAGTATGTATACCCATACCAGTGAACCTTTCAGTGCTGCAGAGATACTAAAATTATTTATCTGTATCCTGTCCTGATTATCCCTTTTATACTGGTCTTTAAATATCTGGATATTATACTATGGTAGGTTTACAAAAGGAGAAACACAAACTGGTTTGAGCAATACTGGACAGCCAGCTTAAGGAGCAAATGTTTGAATTCAGTAACTCTTTCAAATCTGTGTTGACCCTTTCTTCTTCCCTATGTTTACATTGACAGTGCTTCTGTAGCTCTTGAATATCCTAAATTTCCTTATTTATGGATAGAGCTACCTGCTCATGACCTGCATCCCCTTTGGCAATGCATGTGTAGTTTATATTTTCTCCTAGGTGTATAGTTCTAGTATTTGTCTTATCTATAAGTATCATATATTGGTAATGATATGTATGGTTCTAAGCCAAAGATATGCAACCAGTGTGCCACTAGTATGCAGCACAGTGGGTCACAGATGAGCTGGGATATCATTTCTCTTGGTCCTGGGGTGGCTGTATAGGGCCTAGGGCAGCCAGATCCCCTAGAGTCCAGTTGTTCCTTGCTAAGAGCAGCCTTATTCAGAAATGGCAGTGTGCTTTACAAATATATATTATCATTTTCTAGAAATAGGGAAACAGTGATCTTGGCTCTTGCTGCGCAAAGTATAGCCTTCAACAACCAGCAGCAGCATCATTTGGGTGCTTATAAGAAAAGCAAAACCTCATTTCCCACCTAATGAATCAGAAACTGTAATTTCATAAGGTCCTCAGGTGATGCATATACACATTAGAGTTTGAGAAGCTATGGACTAAACTCTATCCTTGGTGCCCAGATGGTTTGCAAGCTTATCTGTGCCTCAAAATCACCTGGAGGGCTTTTACAAATCCTGATGTCCAGACTGCACCACAGACTATAGAATTTCTGGGGCTGGGTCCTAGGCATAGTGGTTTTAAGATTTACCCTGGGGACCTGGGGACCTGGGGACTCTAATATGCAACTAATGTCGAGCACCACTGATTAGCAACACCTCCACTTCTAGTAGGTGGGCAGTACATGTCATGAGATAACCAAGAATCCAAAAGAAATGTATAATATGGTAATCAGCTACTCATTGTGTGTTGTACAATGCTGATGTGTGTGTGTGTGTGTGTGTGTGTGTGTGTGTGTGTGTGTGTGTGTTGGGGGCAGAGGGAGTTGTGTACCATGGAGATGGGCATAATTCACATAAGTCTGTAAGTGTCTACAACTTTGAGTTGGGTTTGAGGTGTCATACTGTTGATCAAATAATCTAAGACTCTACCCCAAACAAACAAACCTTGTCTCTTTTCTTAATTGTATCACCCCTGGGTCCATGACTACTGGTGCCCTGATGTGAGTTCCAGGGTAACATTTTCAAGCAATGCTAGCTCTAAATACATTATGTTTCCTTCAATCAACTTAGGTTACCCCTTGCTTTTATCTGTCATTTTGTCTCTGCTGTCAATTTTTAAAAGCCATAACTCATTTTTCTTGGAAAACTATCTTCAAAGAAAAAGTCTAGTTTGATAGCCACAACTGAGATAAATCTTTAAACTATTTACGTACACAGAAGATTCTGTCAGGTAGAAAAGAACATAAAATAAGAAATATTGAAAGCTAACAGCCATGAAAATAAGAAGAATGAATATATTTATTTTATTCTGGTTTCAGAACTCTTATAAAAATTTTATAATATCCCTTAGGAGCAATAATAAATGTCCAGAGGATCCTGGTTTCTTGTATCAGCACCAGCCGAGATTTAAGGAGGTGATGTTTCAGGGTTATGGCCTTAGGAACTCAGCTTTCTCTCCTTTTCTCACTCGTAGGGACTTCACCCAGATCAGCTGTTGGTCATGTTAAGATACTTGTATAGGGCTTCCCTGGTGGCGCAGTGGTTGGGAGTCCGCCTGCCAATGCAGGGGACGCGGGTTCGTGCCTGGGTCCGGGAGGATCCCACATGCCGTGGAGCGTCTGGGCCCGTGAGCCATGGCCGCTGTGCCTGAGTGTCTGGAGCCTGTGCTGCGCAACGGGAGAGGCCACAGCAGTGAGAGGCCCACGTATCGCAGAAAAAAAAAAAAAGATACTTGTATAAGATTTTCTGTGACTCCTGAAACAAATTACCACAAACTTGCTGGCTTAAAACAACAGAAGTGCATTCCTCCACAGATCTGGAGGCCAGAAGTCCAAACTCAGTATCACTATGCTGAAATCAAGGTGTGGTCAGGGCCACACTTCCTCTGCAGTCTCTACAGCAGAATCCGTTCCTTGCTTCTTCTAGCTTCTGGTAGCTGTCAGCATTACTTGGCTTGTGGCTTCATTGCTCCAATCTCTGTCTCTGTCTTCACATTACCTTCTTTAAGCAGTGCAAAGAATCTCAGGGCACAGTTGATAAATCACAGATATATATTATAACTACAGTGTATACCTAAGAAGGTTTCTTAGGGAAACCATGCTTCTGGGCATCTTTGTTCATCACCCATGGTTATCATTGCCAACCCAGTTCTTTCTGTCTAGATCCCCATCATGTCTGGTTTCATCTGCTGATTTTACTATGGTTTTATCAGTATTCCAAGCCAGCATCTTTGTTTTCTCAATGTCCCTTGCTCCAGCTCCAATAAAATAATCGTATGAAATGCTGGTGTCACTGAAGTAGGGCTGACCTAGTAGAAGTCTGCAACTAGTGAATGCTTAGCTTATACATTCAAGTAGCTACTTTGAGATAATGCCTGTGATTCTAATGTATAAAACTGAAGAGATCAACACTTTATATATAAAGTCATTGTTAATATATCATTTCATTAAGAGGTAAACAACAGAGCAATTCTCCATTTTGCTGTTCAATCAGTATAAAGTTCTAGTTATACAAGATAATTTCTAGAGATCTGCCATACAACATTGTACTTATAGTTAACAATATTGTATTGTACTTAAAATTTAAGAGGATAGATCTCATGATGTGCTCTCACCACAATAAAAAAAAAGAATATTTTAAAAAATAGGTAAACAACATATAAGCAAAATGTACACAAATCCCATCATAAGACAGAATTCTAGGCAGAGCTAGTGCTTTTTTTTTTTTTTTACCATTCTCCCATGACCTGCTCTTCAGCTCTAGAAACTGTCTAATATTTCCCTGTTTCAGCTGTGTTCTTTTAGTCTGTTAATACTTTCAAGGATCAACTGAGCATGGCAGTCATGTTTCTTTAGCTGAAATGATCCTTTGAACATGCAGGTTATGTTTCTCAGATGGTTTCTAACTCCTCTTCTCCCCACTTGCTCACGACTGTATTCCCAGTACCTAGCCCAGTGCCAATCACATAGTAGGAGCTTACAAACTACTTGCTGACTGAATGAAAAGAAAAGCTATCTTCTGATTTAGAGAGGGAACAAACAGACTGGCTGATTACTGATTAAACCAGACTGGTAGCATCTGATAATGATCATGAACTGTTTCCCTTCCTAAATTATTTATAAAAAATGATTCTTAAAGGTGATGGACATCCTCTTCCTTGAAAATGTTCCAGATATTCTGAACACAATCAATTTTTAAGAATGTTTGTAGTATCTTGCACATACCCATTATCTAGCCTTGGTTCTGTGGAATAACCAGTACTTGATTGAAATAGAGTGAGAGAAGTTGTGGAGTAAAGCATTCTCCTCATTTGGACTCACTCCTGCTTTTTTTCTAATTGCTCACTGGTTTTTCATTCCATGAATGCTTCAATCTATATCTTTTACCTGTTAATTGAATACCCATTAGACATTTACAAAGGTATACAACTTCATGTACATAGTTTTACTTAAGATCTCTGTATACATAGGTAAGGCATATGATAGAAATGATTATCTACCTAGCTTTGTGAAAAATGTGTTAATTGGAATGAAAGACTGGTGTCCAGTATCATAGAATAAAATTTTGCTAGTTATAACCATGGTAAATGAAAATGTGTTTGAATCACTGTAAAGTTAATTTACATTTCACAGCATAAATCCAGGCTTACCTCCCAGTTTATAGGCTGAAACTTGTAATCATGGCATAGCATTAAATAAAAGAGAAATATATTTGTGGTAATAGAAATCTAAAGATAATGATTGAAAACTTGTTCGTTTTTCTTTGTGACAATTCCCAGAAGAAGTTACATGGAACTGAAACACTAGAGGAAAATGTTAATGTCTTTCTTTATCACTTAACTCTTTAGTGCATAAATAAAAGTTAAACTAATTGGTTTCTTAGGTCACATTCATATAACCAAATGAAGCAAAGGGAATGCAATTACTCGGTGATAGTGAGGACAGCTAATCTCAGTCTGTTCTCTTCACACAGTTTATGAAATTTATACTCAAAGAACTAAGGAGGACAAGGTATTATGTATTTCCATATAGCAGAAATTAACTCTCTGAGTGCCAGAGCTTTATTTAACAGATTTCATTTAGAAGTTTTCAAAAATGTGGTACATGTCTTTTCCTACCTCATTAAGTGTGTTAGGCTGTCATCTAATCTTTTATTAGTGACTCAGAATCATTGTTTCAGACCTGAAAATATAGTTTTGTTTACACTCTCGATGGTGCAAAGACCTCAGAGAAATTTTGGGACTTCCTTTCTTTAAAAAGACCCAGAAATGACATGAACTTTCATCTTAATTGCTTACCTCTCTGTATAGAGGTACCACAGATGAACATCTTGAGTGATATGATATGGATATATTTATGCACATTTAATAAGTGGATTGAATGCCAATATAAGTGGTTTTCTTATTCTCCAGAAAATCATCGTCTTTATTTCTTCTTGATTTTGTTGCAGGATTTGGAACACTATCTCTTACTTATTCATACTTTACAGAATATATCAGGGGCTTATCTTCATCTGCTCGTATGTAATTTTCTTCCTTGCATTATTTGCTACCAAGATAAAGGAAAAGTTGCCATCACCATTTCAAGAATTTGTGAAATTGTGCTCTGCTGGAGGGAATATCTCAAGAGTGACAAATTTTTCATCATCACTATGAGGTGACAGCAGTCCAGCTGATGAGATACCACACTTCAGTGTTCTCCAACCCTTATGTAATATTTGGCTTATAATATAATCCTAAGCAAATATATATTAAAATGTCTATAATCTTTGTTAAAATCAGAATGAAAGCCTTGTATCATCCCTGCATAATTCATCAACTTTCCCAAGAAATTTCATCTGTCATGTCATGTCATGAAAAGCACCTAGTTTTATAGCATTAGTGAGGTAATATCCTGGGAACAGAGAAGTGCTAATATATATATATATTCCCTGGAGAGCTAGCATTCCTTTTTTAAAGTGAGTTCTTCAGAAATCCAAAGCAGTGGTTCTCAAACATAGTGAGTAAAATGATCACTTGGGAATGTTCTAAAAAATGCCTCACCCCCCCCCAAATCCTGATTTAGTAAGTGTGGGCTGGAACCTAGACTTTTGCATTTTTAATAAATACTCCAGATGATTATGATACAGGTGGTCCAGAAACAACATTTTGAGAAGCAGTGTCTAGACATGTCAACCATGGCTACACATTAGAATCCTCTGAGGAGATTTTTAAAAATTACTAGTATTTGGAACCCACCTCAGACCAGTGAAATAGAACCTCTGAGTGTGAGGCACAGACATTGGTAGTTTTAAAACTTCTCTAGGTGATTTCAAAGTGCACCTGTGTTTGAGAAGCAAGAGTGTAAAGGTAACTATTTTCTCATCTTCTGATTCTGAGGAACACAAAAGATAACGGGACAAGAAAAAAGAAAGTGTTTCTATACATGCAAATTTTCCTTCTTGGGAGCTTATGGCATTAAGCTGTAAAGATCTATACTGAAATTGGTTCCAGCTGAATGAAGATGTTACACAGTGCGGCTGCATAGAACTTCCCCCAAATCTAACTGTAATCATATACTTGGTTCCCAACCCATGCAGCCTTCTTAGCATTGCAGGGCTATGTAACGTATATATGTATGCTCAGAATCTTGGATTAAACCTGTCAGTAAGCAGAAGAACTACACAGAGCCTTACACTAGTAACTTACCTGAGTTAGCTGTGCCGCTGGTTCTCTTTAGATTCTGATTTTGTCACTTGAGTTCTTGCCTTATTCCTTGCTAACCAGTCTTTGTTTGACCCTCTGGTGCTAAAAACTTGGTTCCTTCATTATCCCCTGCATGCCTGGGCCCCTACCTAGATTCTGTGTTCAATGCCTTCATTCACTGGAAGTTCAAAGGCATTCAAGCCCCAAGATGGAATCCCAAGAACTTTGCCTGAGGGTTTTGTGTTTGTTTTAAGTATTTATTTTGTAAAAATTCATATTTACAGAAAAGTTGCATGAATAGAACAAGGAACTCTCATATATCCTATACCCAGATTCACTGATTATTTATATTTTGCTTCTCTCTTTCTCTCTTTATATATGTATGTATATTAATGTATGTATTTATGCATTTTTTGAGAGAGAATAAGTTATAGACACCATGCCCACTTTTCCCTAAATACTTCAGCATGTATTTCCTACGAACAAGGGTGTTCTTCTACGTGACCACAGTTATCAAAATCAGGAAATTAAACAACTTAAATCAGGATAATATACAACTATTATCTAATCCATAGTTAATATTCAAATTTCATCAGTTGCCCCAATAATGTCTTTTAAATTAATTAATTAATTAATTAGTTTTATTTTTTGGCTGTGTTGGGTCTTTGTTGTGCACGGGCTTTCTCTAGTTGTAGTGGCTATTCTTTGTTGTGGTACACAGGCTTCTTATTGCAGTGGCTTCTCTTGTGGAGCAAGGGCTCTAGGCATGCAGGCTTTGGTAGTTGTGGCACACGGGCTCAGTAGTTGTGGCTTGCGGGCTCTAGAGCACAGGCTCAGTAGTTGTGGCGCACAGGCTTAGTTGCTCCACAGCACGTGGGATCTTCCTGGACCAGGGCTCGAACTCATGTCCCTTGCATTGGGAGGCAGATTCTTAACCACTGTGCCATCAGGGAAGCCCCCCAATAATGTATTGTATAGCTCTTTTTCCTGGTTCAGAAACCAACCTTGTATCACTCATTGAATTTAGTAGTCATGTCTCTTTAAGCTCCTTTAATTCAGAAAGGTCCCTCTATCCTTCTTTGTGTTTTTTGGCTTTGACATCTTTGAAGTGTACAGGCCAGGTACTTTGAAGAATACCCCTCAATGATGTTTCCTTATGTATAGATTCAGGTTATGAATTTTGGGGCAGGAATATCTCATAAGTGATATTATATCCTTCTCAGGGCATCATATCAGGAGGCTTATGATAGTAGTTTGCCCCAACATTGGTGATGTTAGCTTTGATAATTTGATTAAGACGGTGTCTGTTAGCTTTCTCTCCTGTAACTTTGTAATTGATAAGTAATTTGTAGGGAGGTCCTTTTAATGTCTGATGTATACATCCTGTTTCTCATCAAAATTTCACCCAGTAGTTTTAGCATGCATCAATGATTTTCTAACTCTGATATTATTTATATATTAATTAGTTGTTATTCTACTGTAAGAAAGAATTTCCCTTACCCTGCCATTGATTTATTTATAACCATATAGGCTCTCGGATTCTTTTCTTTTTCATTAATGTATTTATTTTTATTTTTTAAAATTGTATTTATTTATTTATTTTTGGCTGTGTTGGGTCTTCGTTGCTGCGCGCAGGCTTTCTTTTAAGTTACGGTGAGCAGGGGCTACTCTTCATTGCAGTGTGAAGGCCTCTCATTGCTGTGGCTTCTCTTGTTGCAGAACATGGGCTCTAGGCACAAGGGCTTCAGTAGTTGTGACCCGCAGGCTCAGTAGTTGTGGCGCATGGGCTTAGTTGCTCCATGGTATGTGGGATCTTCCCAGACCAGGGCTCGAACCTGTGTCCCCTGCATTGGCAGGTGGATTCTTAAACACTGAGCCACCAGGGAAGCCCCATTAATGAATTTATTGGTCACTTAATTCAACACATTTTTCCCTCCCCCCTCCCTTCCTTTCCTTCTCTTATTCCTTGTTGGTTCATTTAGTAAAAAGTGTTTTTTTTAATTTAATTTTTATTGGGATATAGTTAATTTACAATGTTGTATTAGTTTCAGTTTTATAGCAAAGTGTCATGGCCTATATGGGGAAAGAATCTAAAGAAGTGTGGATATATGTATATGTATAACAGATTCACTTTGTTGGGCTCATGGATTCTTATTTTATTCAGTGGGATATAATCCATTATTATTATTATTTATTTTAAAGTTCATGTTGTTCCTTTGAGCTGTCTCCTCTATCTTTTTCACATGTCCCCACTATTCTTTAAATACTTTCTTATTTTCTGGTTTCAAATGATGTTCTAGGCACATCTTGTACTTTCCTGTTCCTCCCCTGGAATCAACCAAGGATCCCAGGTTCCTTTTATTGGAGAATTATATTTAGAAAGCATGATCTAGCCTTGAGATGTGCTCATTATTATTGGTGTTTCATTTCTTTTAGGTTATTTCAGCAGATTGAGCTAGGAAATATATATTTGCATAGGTGTATGTTTCTCTCTCTCTCATATATATACATATACATGTGTGTGTGGGTGGGTTTTTTTTGCCATACTGATACTTTCAATTCTAATTCAGCAAAACAGGGTACATTTTTGTATCCTCCCTTTCCATACATGTAACTCCTGCAACAGTGAGAAATTTAGCTCTCATCATCCTCAATGTATTTAATCATATGCTCAAGTCTGGAATATACAAGAATGTAGTTTCAAAATTTCTAACCCATGTCACTGTAAAAACCTTGCCTAGGTTTTAAATTTAAGTTCCAAGCCCCTAAAAGAGGGATCCTGATGAACAGCATCCCAGTTTGCTCTCCCAGAATCCATCCTGAAATTAAAGTCTTTTTTCCTAAATGCAGTTTCTGAGTCCTAACCCCCATCATTTGCTGATAGACTTGTCTGAAGTTGAAGGTTTGCTTCCTTGAATCTTTGACTACTGTCCATTTTAAATAGCACTTCCAATCCCCTAGCACCATATTGCAAATTATTTTTGCTAGTGCTTCTCTATATCTCCATCTGGTCTCTGTGATCTCTGTCTGACACAGTTCACTTCCAGCAAAGCCCTGATTCAGACCAGTACAAGGAAGAATTGGTCGTCTATCCAAATTGTGCTTAAAAGAGAAATGGTACTGTGTGTATGTGCATGCAAGCATGTGTGTCTGTGTTTGTGTGTGTGCATGTGTCTGTGTGTAGAGGGGGTTATGGATGTGTGTGGAAATGAGTCTTTGACAGGCACTTACAAAACTCAGAGTTAGCAACTATTGCCAAAACTGTTCAGTTTTATCAGCATTGCAAATATATAATATATTCAGATAAGTTTCAGAAGCCTTTCTTTTTCGTGGAAAAAATTACATTCTTTTGCAGCATCATAAATTGCTGTCTTTTTTTGAATACTAGCTGTATGTAGCCTTCTAATGCTCCATCTCACTTTGAAATGTCAAAGTCATCCTTCCGAAAAGTCACACAATTAGGTGAAAAGTATTGCCTAATAAAAATCTTTCACCTTCTCAATGAACACTGGGACAAAAATAAGAGGCCTTTAAGAACCATTCACACAGGATATGGCCTGGGTCTTCTAATTTGAATATCTAGTGTTTTAATGATTCAAAATCTATTTTAAAAATCAAGCACTGCTCTTTTGGGGAAGACACTGAGAAGAGACAAAATTCCATTTAAGATTTTGAACACAGGAGTCAGATAAAACTAAGTCTTAGTTACTTAACTTTTCTATAATTCAGTTTCTTTACCTGTAAAGTGGGTATAATAACAGAACTTCATTTGCAGGATTGCTGCATTAAATAATATATTGCAATAAAACATTTAATGGTGTACTTACACCTAGGAAATACTCAATAAGTGTTATCTATTCTTATAAATATTATTCAGGTCTATAATTCTTTTCTGTGTTTTTAGTTCTTGGTTGGTTTGCCTGTTCCCCTTGTAACTGTTTACAATTCTGCTCCTTGCCCTTCATTGAAGGGAGATTATTGGATGATTTCCATGCTGCCCCATTTCTATTGTTGCTTGTGCATGTGGTATCGGTCAAGGCTTATTGCTTATTCTAATATAGCTCAGCTTGTGCTCATAGTGCTGTAAGGTCTTCAGAGGCGCTGTATTGAGGCCCTATGATGCATTTACCTGCTTCTCGCAACTAAGGTGATATTAATGAGGTACAAGGGATTCTCAGTCATTGTCCTACTCCTAACTACACTGCCAATCAGGTTTGTCTTTTGTTTTTCATTGTTAGCTATCTTCTTTCTTCTTTTATATGCCGCTTTTTGCTACTCCACCTCCCAACTGCTTCAAGTCACTGCCATTATACCTATATTTTCTCTTTTCTTCCTTTAATTGCTTCTCTAATATTTTCCTTACTTTGTTTGCATGAACTGTCTTAGGCTGATATTTTGTAAAATCATCAGTCAATGGAATACTCTTCACACTACATAGTGAACTGACCAATCATGATATACTAGTTGAAATATTTAGGTCTCTTGTACTTCTTTCATTTGTCTATTTGTTGGTGGCTATTTAGTGGTTACACCTTTGATCTTAAGTATGGTTTTATTTTGTTTGGATAACTTTTAAGATATGTGTTATTACAGTAGACTGAGGCTTTCAGACAGCTAATCTTTGGGGGAGCTGAGGTCTTATCACATTTTGAACCCAGAAAAATCTTTCCTGTAACATATTTTTTAAAAATCAGGAGATGCTTTGTCTGGGAAGATAGCAGGAAGAGGCAATATAGGATTTAAGAGTATAGCCTCTGGAGTCAGACAGAGTTGTCCTTGGAAAGGCACAGATAACATCCTTTTTTATCTGTCTCCTTTTTTTGATTTTTATCTCTAAAGAAATTACTCACATGGAAGTGAGGGCCTCTGAAATCATGTAGGACCGTAATAGCTTTACTTTCCTCTTCCTAAAAAAGCACAGAAACCTTTTTGAAGTAAAGGGCATCATATTAGCTATAGGCACTGGTTTCTGCTCCTCTTCAGAGCTAAGCTACCTAATTGGGTTTGCACAGAGCATCAGGCATGTATGTGCCTTAGTCATGGAGGGGAGCATGAGAACCTGCAGAGGGCTTCCTCTGAAATAATGATTTTGATGATGATAAGAAAATTATGTTCCTATAGAAGCAGCATTTATTGAGAGTTTACCATGTACCAGGTATTCATAAACACATTTAGTTTTGCAAAAACTTTGAGTTATTACTGTTATTCTCATTTTTACAAATGAGTGAACTGAAGCCCAGAGAGACTAATTAACTTGTCCCAAGGCACGAAAGTAGGAAAGCTACAGAGGAGAATTCACATTCAGTGTTATCTTACTCTAAAACCCATGCTTTTTTTTTCTTTTTTATCACAGTAGGCTACTTATAGACCTACATGACTCTTGCATATTCTATACTCTGTCTTACCTGAGGTTCACACATAGATAAGGAATCAGACTGGATCTCATTTGCATGAATAAGGTTCCAGATGTCTAGCTGGAAAAACAGACATATTTATTATTCACTCACATTCAGAGCCAATTGAACAGTAAATACAGTGGCCGGAAGATAGAGATCAAACTGTCATGTTTATTACTAAGTTATATTTAAGGCAGTGGCTTAGCATTCCTCCCTCCATCTTGCAACTGCTCACCCGAGGGTCAATTTGGTTTTGCAGAGGATACCATTTACCTAGAGTTGTTGCTGTACACTGGTATGGTGTGAAGAGGGAAGGAGAATGCTTACAGATTTAGACTATTGGCCTACCAACGTAATTTTGGACCAGTGACTGTAGCCCACCTACCAGGAAACTCACTGCATCTCAGTGGAGAGGAGTAAGGGGTGGGGCAAGAGGCCTCAAGATTGAATCCCTCCTCGGGGAAACCAGAGCGTTGAGGAATAAACACTCCCTCTAATATCTCCGAAGTTTAGAGATTTTACCCAGTGACTCATACATTAAAAATGATAGATCAAGACTACAGTCAATCTGTAGCTTTCTTTGAAAAGAAAAATAAAGGCTGGGCGAAAAGAAGCCAAAGAATTTCTTCTTGTTAGAAATATAATACTTTCTGTGGCCCAGGCAGACATGGCTTTGAGGTCAATTTACTTTTCAAATCAATGAAACCTATATAAGTGCTTCTCTGCTGAATCCTTTAGGTGTTTATATTTCATGAATAGTCAATTTCCCCGAGAAGGTCATATTAGAGAAATGCTTTCTCTTGGTCTTCCAAGAATGTATATGACCAAGCCCACTGGAATATGAAGGACAAACAGGGCAATCAAAGAAGAGAAACTGTGTAAATTTGTGTACACCTCTTTTGTCTATCACAGAAGTGAATGGATATATCTGTACAAATACATGGTAATTAAACTTGATGAGTCTCAATGAATGACATTTTTTTATAAAATGGAAAAGGAATGGCAGTTTTTATCTTATCTGTACAGTTTTTGAAAGGAATTTCATGACTTTGGCATTTGCATACTAAATCAGATGTTGGCACTACTGTAGTAATAATGAAGATTAATAACAATGCTAACAGTTACTCTGTGCTTTCTTGTATCAGGAACCATGCTAAGACATTTACACATATTATCTCATTTAATGCAACATTCCTATAATGTATATACTACCGTTATTCCCATTGTACATAGAAAACTAGGATTAGAGAGTTTAGGTTGCTTGCCTAAGTTTACTAGTCTAAGTGACTTAGTAAGTCATTCAAGTCTTTCTCACTTCAAATCCCATACTCTAAACCACTATGCTATAAGTCTTCATTTGTTAAAAGACATAATTCGAACCTTCTAAAGTTTCTGTGCTTTAAAAACCCCTAGGGTTTAGGTATAATTTGTCCATGCATTTATTTATTCAAGAGCTTTGTTCATCTTTATCTAGAGCGTACGACACTAGGCCCTAGCAAAATCAACACAGCCTCTGCCTTCATGCACTTCACCATCCAGTGCACCATTGAGACTCATCGCATCCTGCTAGGACAGCTTAGTCATCCTCATCTATCTGGATTGAAGGGACGAAGGGGCTTCGTAAAATATTACAAACAAACTAATTCTTTAAAAGACATGCCCTCCCCTTATTCTTTACTCAAATTTGTATAAGTGAGCTGGATTCAATGACGTGAAAGCAAGTGATTCTGTATAGGAAAATCATCCCTAAGTGATGTCCTGGGTGGGAGTTCGATGCCTGCCAACTCTGGTGTAACAAAGGAGGAAGGAGCATGGTGTGTGGTGACTTGGTGCTGTGTTTTGTCAGGGGCACAGCCAGATTACTGGCTACATCACCAGGAATTTACTTAGGAGCAGCTTGTTAGCTGATGCACAGCTGTGGTGCTCCTGATGGCTGGCTTGGAAAAGCATGTGAGCCAGCCGCAACAATGGGAGAGAATTGGGGCCAAGGTGGTTTGGGGCCATTGGGTGCTGGTTTTGAGTGCCACAAGTGTGGATGGCAAATGGAACACAACAGATAAATAAAGCGATCATGTATTAACATAATCCAACTTTCATCCCAGTGGACTGTGGCTTCTAGCCTTCGTCTGTACCTTACTGAGGCAAAACTGCAATGATACATCTGCTTCCCACCCTCTGCCTTCATTTATTATAAACATTAACTTATAGCTGGTACTACTGATCTCCCTTTCAATACTGCAATTCCAAAACGAGATTTAAATTTTAATTTTGAATGACATTTGAAGAGTAGTGTAATCTAAAGTGATTTTCTGTTAATACATAGGCTCTAATATTAAAGGTTATTCTTTTGGTAGATGTTAATAGATCTGTTACTATGGAACATTTATTCCTTTAATTTCATGTAAATTTATATTTTATGATGTTTGCTTTACCAAGATTATACAATCCTTTTTTATTATTGAAAAGAATCACAATTATGCAAATTATTATATCCAAGGAGACAAGCAGCAATTAACTGTGAAAGACAGGCTGTTACTGTAAGAATTGTATTCATACTGAATGGAATTGTACTTAAAATAAACCTTTAATAAGAAAATTCAGTTGGTAAAGATTTTAAAGGCAAGCAGTTTGTTAAGATAAGTTTGTACTCTTTCCATAATAGTTTTGCATTTTTTTTTTTCTTTTTGCGGTATGCGGGCCTCTCACTGTTGTGGCCTCTCCCGTTGCGGAGCACAGGCTCCGGATGCGCAGGCCCAGCGGCCATGGCTCACGGGCCCAGCCGCTCCACGGCACATGGGATCCTCCCAGACCGGGGCACGAACCCGTATCCCCTGCATCGGCAGGCGGACTCTCAACCACTGCGCCACCAGGGAGGCCCTAGTTTTGCATTTTGATATTTATAGTTTTCTCTTACTCTAGTATGCTTTCAGCCCCTGCCTTATAAAAAAAAAATGACTGCTTCAGCAAGTAAGAACTATATGCGGAAAAAATCTCACTTGGGTTTATATAACTTTAACTACTCACTCTTCATTATTAAGAAGACTGGGCAATAATAACTGTTTTACAGTTTTTTTAAAAACCAAAATGTGCTTCGTTTTTATGTTTAGCTTTTCTAAAATTAAAGCTTGTTTTCATTGTGATTCTTCAAATATATTGAGCCAGAATTTCCCTTGGGCCTACTTTTTGGTAGTGAATTGCACATAGAGGGAAGGGCTTTTACTGCTTTAAGTGGTGAGCCTCCATTTACTGCATTTCTTTTGCTACTGTCACTATTCAAAGAGTCCAACAAGACTTGGAGGTGGTTTAGCATCTGTTTAAAAGCACAGATTATTTTTTGAGGTTAGGCACTTACTTATTTTCTGTATTTTTAAAAATTGAAATATATACAATGTTATATTAGCTTCAGATGTGGATCATAGTGATTTGGTATTTATATACATTTTGAAATGGTTACCATGATAAGTCTAGTTACCATCTGTCACTATACAAAGTTATTACAGTATTATTGAGTATATTCCCTATACTGTACATTACATCCCATGACTTATTTATTTTATAACTTTAAATTTGTACCTCTTATTTTCCTTCACCTATTTGCCCACCCCTCCCCAACCCGCTTACCTTCTGGCATCCAACAATTTGATTTTTGTACAGTATCTATGAGTCTGTTTCTGTTTTGTTCACCTGTTTTGTTCTGCAGAATTCACATATAAGTGAAATCATACAGTAATTGTCTTTTTTGTCTGACATTTCATTTAGCATAATGCCCTCTAGACCCATCCATGTTATTGCAAGTGGCAAGATTTCTTTCTTATTTATGTCTCAGTAATGTTCCATTGTATATATATATATGCCACACCTTTTTTTTTTAACATCGTTATTGGAGTATAATTGCTTTACAATGTTGTGTTAGTTTCTGCCGTAAAACAAAGTGAATCAGCTATATGTATACATATATCCCCATATCTCCTCCCTCTTGCATCTCCCTCCCATCCTCCTTATCCCACCCCTCTAGGTGGTCACAAAGCACCGAGCTGATCCCCTCCCCATGTCCTCAAGTCTATTCTCTATGTCTGCATCTTTATTCCTGTCCTGCCCCTAGGTTCATCAGAACAATTTTTTTTTTTAAGATTCCATGTATATACGTTAGCATACAGTATTTGTTTTTCTCTTTCTGCCTTACTTCACTCTGTATGACAGACTCTAGGTCCATTCACCTCAGTACAAATAACACAATTTCGTTTCTTTTTATGACTAATATTCCATTGTATATATGTGCCACATCTTCTTTATCCATTCATCTGTCGATGGACACTTAGGTTGCTTCCATGTCCTGGCTATTGTGAATAGTGCTTCAGTGAACATTGTGCCACATCTTCTTTATCCATTCATCTGTTGATGGACACTTAGTTTGCTTCCACATCTTGGTTATGGTAAATAATGCTGCAGTGAACATAGGGGTGCATATATCTCTTTGAATTAGTATTTTTGTTGTCTTTGGATACATACCCGGGAATTGAATTGCTGGATCTACTGTAGTTCTATGTTTAAAATTTTGAGGAACCTCCATACTACTTTCCACATTTGTTGAACCAATTTACATTCCCACCAACAGTGTAAGAAGGTTCGTTTTTCTTCACAACCTCTCCAACACTTGTTATTTGTTATCTTTTTGACAATAGCCATTCTAACAAGTGTGAGGTGATGTGTCGTGGTTTTGATTTGCATTTACCTGGTAATTAGTGATACTGGGCATCTTTTTATGTACCTGTTGGCCATCTGTATGTCTTCTTTGGAAAATGTCTATTCAGGTCCTCTGCCCATTGTAAAATCAGATTGCTTGATTTTTGACTTTGAGTTGTATGAGTTCTTTGTATATTTTGGATATTAACCCCTTATCAGATATAACATTTGCATATATCTTCTCCCAGTTAATAGTTTGCCTTTTCATTTTGTTGGTGGTTTCCTTCATTGTGCAAAAGCTTATTGGTTTGATGTAGTCCCATTTGTTTATTTTTGCTTTTGTTTCCCTTGCTTGAGGAGAGAAGTCCAAAAAAATATCACTAAGAATGATGTCAAAGAGCATACTGTCTGTTTTCTTTTAGGGATTTTATGGTTTCAGGTCTAACAGTTAAGTCTTTATTCCATTTTGAATATATTTTTGTATATTCTGTAAGATAATGGCCCAGTGTCATTCTTTTGCATTATCTGTCCACTTTTCCCAACACCGTTTATTGAAGAGAATGTCCTTTCTCCATTGCTTATCCTTGCCTCCTTTATCATAGATTAATTGACCATATATGCATGGGTTTATTTCTGGGCCTTCTATTTTTTTTCCATTGATTTATGTGTCTGTTTTTGTGCTAGTACCATACTCTTTTGATTACTGTAGCTTTATAGTAAAATTCTGAGCATAATACCTCCAGCTTTGTTCTTCTTTCTCAAGATTGCTTTGGCTATTCGAAGTCTTTCATGGTTCCATACAAATTTTCGAATTATTTGTTCTAGTTCTGTGAAAAGAGCCATTGATATTTTGATAGGATTTAGGTAGTCTTGGCATATTACCAATATTAATTCTTCCAATCCACAAGCATGGTATATCTTTTCATTTATTTGTATCATTTTCAGTTTCTTTCATCAATATCTTAATAGTTTTCAGAGTACAGGTCTTTCACCTCCTTGGTTAAATTTATTCCTAAGTATTTTATTCTTTTCGATGCAGTTGTAAATGGGATTTTTCCTTCATTTCTCTTTTCCATAGCTCATTATTAGTGTACAGAAACACAACCATTATCTGTATATTAATTTTGTATACTGTGATTTTGCTGAATTCATTTAATAGTTCTAAATTTTTGATGGAGTCTTATTTTATTATTTTTATCATTTTATTATTATTTTCTGTAGGTAATATCATATCATCTGTAGATAGTGACAGTTTTATTTCTTCCTTTCCAGTGTGGATGACTTTTCTTTCTTTTCATTGCCTAATTGCTCTGGCTAGGATTTACTATGTTGAATAAAAATGGTGAGAGTAGGTTGACATTCTTGTCTTGTTCTGATCTCAGAAGAAAAGCTTTTAGCTTTTCTCCATTGAACATAATGTTAACTATGGGATTGTCATGCATGACCTTTATTATGTTGAGGTATGTTCCCTCTGTACTCACTTGAAATTTTTTTATCATAAATGGATGTTGGATTTTGTTAAATGCTTTTTCTGTATCTAATGAGATAATCATATATTTTCTATATTTGGTCTTGTTAATGTGGTGTATCACATTGATTTTTTTGTGGATGTTGGACTGGACCATCCTTGCATCCATGGAACAAATCCCACTTGGTCATGGTGTATGATGTTTGTATTGTATCATTGAATTCAGTTTGCTAATATTTTGTTGAGGATTTCTGTATCAGTGTTCATCAGGGATATTGCCTGTCATTTTTTGTGTGTCATGTTTTTGTCTGGTTTTGTATCAGGGTAATGCTGGCCTTGAAAAATGTTTAGAAACATTCCTTCCTCTTCAGTTTTTTGGAGTAGTTTGAGAACAATAGGCATTAACTCTTCTTTAAATGTTTGGTAGAGTTCACCAGCACAGATTATTTTAGAACTCAACAAACCTGGGTTCAATTCCTGCTATTTCCACTTATATTAACTATGTAGCCTTGGGCAAATTAATCTCTCTGAGTCTCAGTGTGCTCATCTGCATAAAGGTTTTAATAATAGAAACTGCCTCATGAAAATTAACTGAGTTAATCCAGGTTTAGCACAGTGTCAGGAATATAGTAAGTACTCATACTGATAACTGCTATTATTATTACCTACCTTACTGAATAGTGTGTACTCTGGAGAACTGAGTCTAAAATAGGGACATTCTAGTAGCTCTCTTTGGTGAAAAAGCAGAGATAGAACAAAGTACCAAAGTTTGCAGTGAGACTGAACTTCTTAATCAATTTGCTTACATTCAGATGATGATTTCTCACATGTGCAAGAGAGAGAAGGAGAAAGAAAAAGGCATGATGAAGAAATCTGTCGTCGATTGCATCAAGTCATCCTGGGAAAAACAAGATGACTGCATATGTTCACTGGGACAAGAAAATCATAAAGCACCAGCACACTTTTTTGAATTGGCACATTCTCACTGCACCTGGGTAGTTTAACTGGAAGGAATTGCAGAGGTAGGTACATATTGTGATAATTTGCCTAGAGGCTGAATTTTAAATTGAGAGCTCTCAGGTTTTCATGGAATCTCAGGCTGGAAGGAACCAGTTAAGGAAATTCAACCTCACTTATTAGCCTGGGATCAGTGGGGTCGGGTTCTAATTTAAAACGTCAAATATAAATAGGTTGAGGACCAAGGGAGCTTGAGCTCTTCCAAACCACCATCACTACCACCACCACTACTTAACACATTCAGTTCCCAATTAATGTCATTTGAATCCCAGCTAACCACCATGAATCTTGTGGGCAGAGCAAATAATAGAGCAGAGGCAAGTCACTGTGGGGCCCAATAACAGACTTTAGAATGAAGCATATCAGGAAAAAAGCCACTGAATATTTTTTTCCGTTTTAATTCCCCATCCTTTATAATTTGCTGCTTGGGTCTTTAGTCCTGGCTCTGCCACTAACTAACTCAGTGTCCATGGACAAGTCACTCATATCCTCTCTCTCTTAGTTTCCTCATCTATAAATTGAGAGGGTAGAATTTCTAAGGTTCTTTATGCTCTGACAACTTATGATTCCTATTCTAATAGAAGATTAAGAAGGTAAAGGGGAACATGAGACTAGAATGCATGAGTATGGGTGGATGAGTATGGGCAGTTCTCTGATTCCTGGAGTATGATAGTGAATGAATCTTCTCCCCCAAGAGGGTTATTCTCACATGCTGTCTCTGATTAGTAGTGGTGTGTGTGTGTGTGTCTGTGTGTGTGTGTGTAAATAGAGAAAGAGATAGAGAGAAACAAATGAAGAATCAGAGTGAGAAGATGAAGAGAGAAAGATATTGGAGGGAAGATGGGAATAGGGAAGTAACAGACTCAGAATCTTTTGAAATGCTTCCTTTTGCACGTCTATTTCTTCTGGGTCCCTGTAGGAGCTCTAACTTTAGAATCACACACAAATTTAATTAGTTTTTTCCAAATTATTAATAAATTATTCAAATCAAACCAAATCTTCAATCCCAGTAAGCTTCCCCAGACAACTGCTACCACAGAAAACTACAGCCTGATAAAAGAGAAGCAGCAGAAGTACTTTAGGGCTTCTGCTCCTCATCCATGAACAGACCTAACTATGTGCTTTTCAGCAAGACCAATTCATTAACAGAGAAAACTCTTAATAATACTGGATTAGCTACCTGAGAGACCATCTGTGCCTCTTATTCTGAGGCAACTGAGAATGCCTTGGTTGAGCGGGCTGCATCATTTTCATATAGGTCAGAGGCAGGACTTGGGGGAATTAAATATTGGAGACTTTAAAACTTAGAATGGCAGGCCTTAAAAATTTGAAAAGGTCAACCCCTCCATAAGAAAGCAATTAGCCTTTTGCAAGCACAAATCCTGGCAGAGAATGCTACATGCCTCACCCTCGCACCCCATCCTTGAGTGACTGAGTGAGTGATCACTGTGCCAGAAAGGTCCACTGTGTGCTTAGAGTTTAGGGAGAGAATCTGCCAGTATAAACTCACTGATGTCTACTTATTTCAGTTTTAAAAAAAGAATATGTCACCTACGTAAACACATTCAGCACACTTTCCCCAACTAGATATGTCCATTTCAAAGATGGAAGACAGCAAACTTGTCAGTCTTGTCAGTTTATAAGCCTTGGAAGAGAAACATGGAGCCATTTAGCTGACAGTTTCAGGAAAACAAATCTTAAAATCTTGAACTCTCAGACTTTAGTGTCTGCTTTGTGTGCTCACCTAAAATGGATCTACAAATGAAAGGATGACACCTTGTGAGATGGCAGCCCATCTTAGTGGTTCAGTCAATCAGGGCAGCCTGGTGGCCCTAACCTGATGGGGCAGAGGCCAAACTTATACTGAGTTCAGCTTCTACTACCTCTGTCTTCACGCTCTCCTCCTCCACTGCATCACCCACTTTCCTTTGCTCTCTCCCCAGCCATCCAAACATGCTCTCAGGAAGGAATGAATAACAGTTATTTAGATCTTAGTGTGAACTTAAATCAACTTGATTACCTCGTCTAGGGATTTTTAAAATTAATCCTTCCATTGACATTCTTTCATTCATTCAATAAATATTGAATAAGAGAATTATGTCATGCATTCTGCTAGGTGATGGGAATATAGACACAGTCCCTGGCATCATGGAAGTTACAGTTTAAAGGGGGAGACAGACAGTTTTTAACCTCATAAAATATATATAGTTACATACTTTGATAAATTCAGTGAAGAAAAAATTCCGGGTGCTATGAAAAAATTTAGTAGAAGGGCCTAAGAATGGGAGGCCAGGGAAAATATCCCTTGGGCAAGTTCATTGAAGTTGAGATTTGAAGTAAAGGTAGGAAATCATCAGGCTAAGGTGATAGGGTATGGATTCAAGGCTGAATATTGCTTGCAGAAGGATTAGCAGGAGCAATGGACGTGTGGTGTGAAGGGGCTTGGAAATTTTATTGAACAGAGAGAAGGCTAGTAAGCCTGTAGGGCTTTATTTCTAAGGAATAGGAGCTTCTGTAGAAACTTTGAAGTGGAAATCCTGCTTTTGGCTACTTATTCTCCCCTAGGATATACTGGGTCTCATCTCCATATACACATTTTCCCCCAATATAGACTATTAGGATTATATTTTTTCCTAATATAGTCTATTTTCAATTAGGCCTGGCTGATACGAGATTATATCTTGGGGCCTTTATACAGTGCTTCCTATGTGAGAACACTGTGAAAAGCATGATCATCTTTGATCCTCACATCAGTCTTATGACATAAGTATAATGACCATCCTCATTTCACAAAAGAGGAAACCAAGGCTGAGAAATTAAATGACTTGCCTAAGGTGAAAGTGATTCATATTTGGCACCAAGACTGTTCTCTCTACCTCTCTGCAATAATGTCTGCTCCAAACTGGAATTTAATTTCAAAGCTAAGTTTCATCAAATTAGGTCTCTACATAACAACAATAAATAAGAATGCTACTTCTGTTTATAGAGCTTAAAAGAGTAGTCTTAGTCTTTCAACATTTTATTGGTGAAGCAATGACTGAACTAATATGTATTAAGAAAATGCTGACCTTGCTTGCAAATGATAATATTGTGAAACTGTCAGGGAAGACGTGGCAATACCTCATTTAAAATGTTAATTATCCCCAAAGAATTATGCTTTACCATTGTTCGAAACCCTGAAAACACTTTCTGCAACCAGATTTAGTTTGTTTGCTGACCCATTCGTTAGAAGAGTACATATTCAGATGAAACATAAACTAAAGCTTTTATCTGAAGATACCAGTAATAGAAGCCTATGGCTATGTTCTGAATGTTTGTGTCCCTCCAAAATTCATTTGTTGAAATCCCAATGACCAATATGATGGTATTCAGAGGTGGGGCCTTTTGGCGGTGCTTATGTCATGAGGGTGGAGTCCACGTGAATGTGATTAATGCCCTTATAAAACAGGCCCCTGAGAGCTGGCTCAGCCCTTCCACTATGTGAGGATACAATGAGAAATCTGCAATCCAGAAGAGGGCCCTCACCAGACCATGCTGGCACCCTAATCTCTGACATCCAGCCTCCAGAACTGTGAGAAATAAATTTCTGTTGTTTATAAGCCACCCAATTTGATGATATTTTTGTTATAGCAACCCAAATAGACTAAGATACCTACCATTCAAGTTTCACTTGTCTGGAAATATTCCCATATAAGAGGAAGTTGTTCTTTCCATTTAAAGTCACATACATATTCACATAGGTGAATATGGCACATAGTCAAGCACAGGTTGAGTAATTCAAGGATTTTAAAACCTAGCCATAGTGGGTAGGGTTTGATGGAGAGGTATGGTTAGGTTACAGGAGTGAGAGGGCCATGGCTGGAAGGCCATGAATGGTAGGCAGGGTTGGGCCTTCTCAAGTGTTAGTGGATCAGGGCTGGCTGAAGAAGCAGAGAGGATTATGGTGGTATCAAAGACAGTGATCACAAGAAGAAAGGTCAGTGGGAGAGGCTGGGGTATAACTAAGGAGAAGAGATTAGACAGAGAAATGGCACTGGCAGAAACTAAGGCCAGAATTTTAAAATAACTCTAAGTGGATCTTATTAATGTCACAATAGAGTCTTACAGGTTATCTGAGTCAGAGGTTGCAAACTGGCTATCTGCAGGACAGAGCCAATCCAAGGCAAGCTTTGTCTGGCCTGCACAGTGATGTAAAGTAATTCACGTTAGTTGATAATGTTAAAAAATGTGAGAGAGTTTGCATACAAATCTGGATATCCAGTATCTTTTGAAGAATCAGAAGGTTTGGCAAAATGGGACCTGTATTGTCTCAAAGCAATGATCTATTGGAGAAATGAGGTCAGTAGTGGATGTTCTCTTTAAATGAAACTAGGGCTCTCCAGTTTACCTCACTTCCTATCACTCCCTATTGTTTATCCGATTCTAATGCAGTACATCAATTGCTATAACCTTCCCTCTTGCTCAGACTATTGTTTTTCTCACAGGAGACACAATTACATGATCTGATTTACATTGCCTGCCTGCCCTTTTCATGCATCTGAGTTTGGGACCCCTGGATCTACGGAAAAACCTCTATTTTAGAGATAGTAAGGTCCAAGGAGGTCAAGGGACTTGCCCATGGTCTCACAGCTTAAAAAAAAAAAAAAAAAAAAAAAACCTGTATTGAAGTCTGACTCCTAATTCATTGTACTTGTTTCTACTACATCCTATTATGCAGTTAGGAATGTGTAGCACATTGTGGTCTTTTAACTGGGAGAAGTTAGGTCTTCTGTCCTCAGTGATTTCTCATTTCCTCTTCCTCCTTCAGACAGGGAAGAAAAACTCTTCTCAGTTATAGATTATTATAGTCTGTCAGGATGAATCTTATTTATTTACGTATGCCCTATTATCCATGAACAGCCCATAGGTCTCTCAGGAAGAACCTTAGTTCCTTATGACAGAGTAAGTGATAGCAAGGGTTTGAGAGGAGACTGGGTCATTGGAGCATCTGTAATTATCTACATTGGATTTGTGCTCCTGAACCCTGCTGTCTTCTGACACCCAGATCTTAATAGCTGTGATTTTGACCAGAGTTCTGATACTATCCCTCAGGAAAGCACTGGGAAATTTTCCCTCCCCGTTTCTCCTATTAATGCTTCTAAAGATAAAGATTCCCTATTGAAAATTCTGTAAGACCTATTCTCATTCCCTAAGATTGAGCCTGCATACATTTTCAGGATAAATACAAATATCTAATACAATTCACATTTCATATCTATGCTCATTCATTGTTAATACTTTCCAATTCACCCAAGTTGGTTCGATAAAGCAGAGAGTTAAAGGGGAAATTTTTATTTGCTCCAAATTGTCAAATTCATCTGTCTACACATATCCCAGTAATGGTTAATACTTCGAGTTACATAGATTTGGATTTTGAGGTCCAATTAATTCTGGAGTGTCCATTACTTTTATATCAACAATAAAACAAATGTGAAATTTAAATTTTCAGAGTTCCTTCTTAACTTGGGAATCTAAAAAGGCTTGGAATTTAGAACTTCAATCCAAAAGCCTGTATTACTGTCCTGAACAATTTGGGTACTGGGAGCAGAGATTGGATGAAAGACCCTTAGTAGGCATCAGGAAAGAGAGAATCTGCTAATGTTTAGAGTATGAATTTATCTCGTTTTATTTCTATAAATGCCAAGGACTTTACCACCAAAAGTGTGTATGAATTTATATAGCTTCTAATCACAGAAGAAGAATATGAAATTGGCATATATCTGGGAAGCTGCGGGTTCTTGCAGAAAGTTGTGAAATGGAAAGCAGAAACTCTCATTCCATTTAACTTAAATACAATAACTTACATAAACATATCATCCATCATAAAGCAGATGCTAATCAATGAGCCAGTCAATTCAAAATGTATTAGCCAATTCATACTGGATTTCATATACTAGGTACTGACATTAAACATTGCTCCTTTAAATTGTCTCTTACTAAACCAAATGACAAATTAGCTATAGATTTATAATAATGGAATTTAGGTTGCTAGAAACAGAATTCCTAAATTCCTGGGGCAAGAGTTCTTATTTTCAAAAAGAAAGCTTTAAAAATACCAAAAGAGTAAGAAAAATAGTGAATATCATTTTTACAACAGAGATCTGGTTAAAACAGGACTCTTAATATCAGAAATTTCAGAGCTTGCTTTGACACCAAGATAATTATCGTCTATTTGGCCCAGTCTCCTATCTCTGACTCATAACCTCACTGACTGGCTATAAAACAGAATACTCTGCTTTCTTGTTCTACCTGAGTTTTGTTTGAATTGTAATCTTTCCTGTCATGAAAATTGATCAAATATGGAGATGCTGAGTTGTCTTTCTCTTCACACACACACATACACACACGCTAAGCAGAAAATCAGGCTTGAAAATTGGTTGGCTGTTTTGCCTTTAAAGTTTTGTTAATGTGTAGGTTTATCGATCAAGGTGTTCAAGAAGAGAAGTATCACTGCCCCTAATGATGTTTAGATATTACCTAATGGCAAGACACAGGAACAGGTGACATCTTTAAAAAATGAGGCAAGAGATTTTTCTCTTCAGGTCATTACCCATCTCCCCTTGGAAAGGAAAGTCATTTGATGTATTGGAAGAACTCAGTGAGGTCCAATATCCTGCTGTCACACATATTCAGGGTAGGTTAGTGACACTCACATAATACCTGTGTATTTCAGCTGTTAATCTGGGACATCAGGCCCCCCATTCATGATTTTCCCCGTGCTATTGGTAACTGCAAGTTGATTCATTTTTAAAATAACAAGAAAATGGTAAGTGAGAATATTAAAAAAAAATAATCCCACCATTATGAGATAACCATTGTTAACACTTGGTTTATTTCCTTACAAATTTTTTTCTATGTATAGGTTGTGTGTGTGTGTGTGTGTGTGTATACATACAACACTTTAACAAAAATTGGGATTATTGTCTATGTAGGTTTGTATCCTGGTATTTTTACTTAAGAATATACTGTAAAGATTTTTCCATGGCACAGGGAAACATGTTTTTGACAGCTGCATAATGTTTCATGACCATACATTATTTTGCAGCTCTCTTACTGTTGGAGATTTAGGTTGTTTTCAATTTATCAGCGTTATAAATAATGCTGCAATGAAGTTCATGTACATAATGTTTTGTCCACAAATGATTAGTTTCTGAGGATACATTTTTAGAAGAAATATTACTGGGTTAAGGGTATGGACAATTTTAAGGCTTTTGATATATGAAGTTGTGTTGCCCTTCAGAAACATCGTTTGATTTAACTCTAGTACCAGCAGTGTCTTTTCTCTACACTTTTTCCAGCACTAGAATGTGTGTGTGTGTGTGTGTGTGTGTGTGTGTACAACACACACACAAATAATCTTTGTCAGTGTGGGAAAGTGTAATAGGCAAAAATAGTGTTTTATTACTTTAGTATCTTGTTAGTCATTTTTCTTACCCACTAGGATATTACATTTTGGGTAAATTCTCCATCCCTAAAGATGGCTCCTGTGGAAATTACCAAGCAGTGCATCTTCTTGAATGAGGAGCGAAGAGTCTCACTGCCTGATTCTCTAATATATGCCTAGAAGGGTAGGGTTGATAATAAAAGCCATGATCTATATAACCATTAATGTATGTTAGATGTTTTAAGTTACAGTTAACCCTTGAACAACACAGGTTTGAACTGTGAGGGCCCACTTATAATTTTTCTTCAACAGTAAATACTACAGTATTACACCATCTGTGGTTGGTTTAATCTGAATATGTGGAAATGCAGATACAGAGAAACCATGTATACCCAGGGCCGACTATAACTTACACACGGATTTTTGCCTGCATGGAGGGTTGGCACTGCTGATCCCAGCATTGTTCAAGGGACAACTGCATTTCTAACTTCACCATGCCATTTCAAAGGACTTTCCTCATTATACTGATGAGGAAAATAAGGCTCAGGAAGCAGGGTATTAAAATAGGCTAAAAGTATAGACATTACAGTCAAATAAGCCTGATAAATTATCTGCACAATTTACTGACTGTATAACTGTGTGTGAACACATGTAAAATGAGGGCCATTATACCTACCTTGTAGGGTATTTATGCAGATTAGTGAAATAATGAATTGCAACCTGGATCCTAATAATGCTCAATTAATAGCACTGATTATTTCTTTTTGAAAAATACATAATAATGGTAGAGATTAAATTTGCTTAAAATTTACATCACTAGTATCTACTAAATCTGAGATTTGAACCCAAATCATATATCCGAAGCCTCATGTTATTTTATTGGTCAGAGCCATCACAGCACTGCTTGATGATTCACAGCCAATGAAATAGCAACAATTTGAACCCCAAATACTGTGATAGATGATGAACTATGCTATTTCCATCTCTGCTTCTCCTCCTCCTCAGTCTCAACCTAGACAAGTGTCCTAGTAGGACTGCACAGACTCTGAAACACAACACTAGAGAAATCATGGTGATTTTTTTCTTCAGAAGGCTCATTCTTTTTTTTTTTTTTTTTTTTTAAAACAGATCTAGATGTTTAATCAGCCAATAAAAGATCAGGTTAAAACCAGAAGGCCAAGACAATTTCCAGCTGGCGTCCTGTTCGTCCTCAGAGGATGTGGTTTTTGCCTGTTAGCTGTGGTACAACTGTTTCAATGAGATTCTCTGTCTGTAAGAAATGGTCAGAAAGAAGGAAACTCCCTCCCTATATATTATACACTCATTATGTACTTTCACTATTGGAAATGATTATAATGATAACATTGCTTTTATTTCTTTTTTTTTTTTTTAAATTTTATTTTACAAATTTAATCAGTTATACATATACATATGTTCCCATATCCCCTCCCTTTTGCGTCTCCCTCCCACCCTCCCTATCCCACCCCTCCAGGCGGTCACAAAGAACCGAGCTGATCTCCCTGTGCTATGCGGCTGCTTCCCACTAGCTATCTACCTTACGTTTGGTAGTGTATATATGTCCATGCCGCTCTTTCACTTTGTCACAGCTTACCCTTCCCCCTCCCCATATCCTCAAGTCCATGCTCTAGTAGGTCTGTGTCTTTATTCCTGTCTTACCCCTATGTTCTTCATGACATTTTTTTTTCTTAAATTCCATATATATGTGTCAGCATACAGTATTTGTCTTTCTCTTTCTGAGTTACTTCACTCTGTATGACAGACTCTAGGTCCATCCACCTCATTACAAATAGCTCAATTTCATTTCTTTTTATGGCTGAGTAATATTCCATTGTATATATGTGCCACATCTTCTTTACCCATTCATCCGATGATGGACACTTAGGTTGTTTCCATCTCCGGGCTATTGTAAATAGGGCTGCTATGAACATTTTGGTACATGTCTCTTTTTGAATTATAGTTTTCTCAGGGTATATGCCCAGTAGTGGGATTGCTGGGTCATATGGTAGTTTTATTTGTAGTTTTTTAAGGAACCTCCATACCGTTCTCCATAGTGGCTGTACCAATTCACATTCCCACCAGCAGTGCAAGAGTGTTCCCTTTTCTCCACACCCTCTCCAGCATTTATTGTTTCTAGATTTTTTGATGATGGCCATTCTGACTGGTGTGAGATGATATCTCATTGTAGTTTTGATTTGCATTTCTCTAATGAGTAAAGATGTTGAGCATCCTTTCATGTGTTTGTTGGCTGTCTGTATATCTTCTGTGGAGAAATGTCTATTTAGGTCTTCTGCCCATTTTTGGATTGGGTTGTTTGTTTTTTTGCTATTGAGCTGCATGAGCTGCTTATAAATTTTGGAGATTAATCCTTTGTCAGTTGCTTCATTTGCAAATATTTTCTCCCATTCTGAGGGTTGTCTTTTGGTCTTGTTTATGGTTTCCTTTGCTGTGCAAAAGCTTTTAAGTTTCATTAGGTCCCATGTGTTTATTTTTGTCTTTATTTCCATTTCTCTAGGAGGTGGGTCAAAAAGGATCTTGCTGTGATTTATGTCATAGAGTGTTGTGCCTATGTTTTCCTCTAGGAGTTTGATAGTGTCTGGACTTACATTTAGGTCTTTAATCCATTTTGAGCTTATTTTTGTGTATGGTGTTAGGGAGTGATCTAATCTCATACTTTTACATGTCCCTGTCCAGTTTTCCCAGCACCACTTATTGAAGAGACTGTCCTTTCTCCACTGTACATTCCTGCCTCCTTTATCAAAGATAAGGTGACCATATGTGCGTGGGTTTATCTCTGGGCTTTCTATCCTGTTCCATTGATCTATCTTTCTGTTTTTGTGCCAGTACCATACTGTCTTGATTACTGTAGCCTTGTAGTATAGTCTGAAGTCAGGAGCCTGATTCCTCCAGCTCCATTTTTCGTTCTCAAGATTGCTTTGGCTATTCGGGGTCTTTTGTGTTTCCATACAAATTGTGAAATTTTTTGTTCTAGTTCTGTGAAAAATGCCATTGGTAGTTTGATAGGGATTGCATTGAATCTGTAGATTGCTTTGGGTAGTAGAGTCATTTTCACAATGTTGATTCTTCCAATCCAAGAACATGGTACATCTCTCCATATATTTGTATCATCTTTAATTTCTTTCATCAGTGTCTTATAATTTTCTGCATACAGGTCTTTTGTCTCCTTAGGTAGGTTTATTCCTAGATATTTTATTCTTTTTGTTGCAATGGTAAATGGGAGTGTTTCCTTGATTTCACTTTCAGATTTTTCATCATTAGTATATAGGAATGCCAGAGATTTCTGTGCATTAATTTTGTATCCTGCAACTTTACCAAATTCATTGATTACCTCTAGTAGTTTTCTGGTAGCATCTTTAGGATTCTCTATGTATAGTATCATGTCATCTGCAAACAGTGACATCTTTACTTCTTCTTTTCCGATTTGGATTCCTTTTATTTCCTTTTCTTCTCTGATTGCTGTGGCTAAAACTTCCAAAACTATGTTGAATAAGAGTGGTGAGAGTGGGCAACCTTGTCTTGTTCCTGATCTTAGTGGAAATGGTTTCAATTTTTCACCATTGAGGACGATGCTGGCTATGGGTTTGTCATATATGGCCTTTATTATGTTGAGGAAAGTTCCCTCTATGCCTACTTTCTGCAGGGTTTTTATCATAAATGGGTGTTGAATTTTGTCAAAAGCTTTCTCTGCATCTATTGAGATGATCATATGGTTTTTCTCCTTCAGTTTGTTAATATGGTGTATCACGTTGATTCATTTGCGTATATTGAAGAATCCTTGCATTCCTGGAATAAACCCCACTTGATCATGGTGTATGATCCTTTTAATGTGCTGTTGGATTCTGTTTGCTAGTATTTTGTTGAGGATTTTTGCATCTATGTTCATCAGTGATATTGGCCTGTAGTTTTCTTTCTTTGTGACATCCTTGTCTGGTTTTGGTATCAAGGTGATGGTGGCCTCGTAGAATGAGTTTGGGAGTGTTCCTCCCTCTGCTATATTTTGGAAGAGTCTGAGAAGGATAGGTGTTAGCTCTTCTCTAAATGCTTGATAGAATTCGCCTGTGAAGCCATCTGGTCCTGGGCTTTTGTTTGTCGGAAGATTTTTGATCACAGTTTCAATTTCAGTGCTTGTGATTGGTCTGTTCATATTTTCTATTTCTTCCTGATTCAGTCTTGGCAGGTTGTGCATTTCTAAGAATTTGTCCATTTCTTCCAGATTGTCCATTTTATTGGCATAGAGTTGCTTATAGTAATCTCTCATGATCTTTTGTATTTCTGCAGTGTCAGTTGTTACTTCTCCTTTTTCATTTCTAATTCTATTGATTTGAGTCTTCTCCCTTTTTTTCTTGATGAGTCTGGCTAATGGTTTATCAATTTTGTTTATCTTCTCAAAGAACCAGCTTTTAGTTTTATTGATCTTTGCTATCGTTTCCTTCATTTCTTTTTCATTTATTTCTGATCTGATTTTTATGATTTCTTTCCTTCTGCTAACTTTGGGATGTTGTTGTTCTTCTTTCTCTAATTGCTTTAGGTGCAAGGTTAGGTTGTTTATTCGAGATGTTTCCTGTTTCTTAAGGTGGGATTGTATTGCCGTAAACTTCCCTCTTAGAACTGCTTTTGCTGCATCCCATAGGTTTTGGGTCGTCGTGTCTCCATTGTCATTTGTTTCTAGGTATTTTTTAATTTCCTCTTTGATTTCTTCAGTGATCACTTCGTTATTAAGTAGTGTATTGTTTAGCCTCCATGTGTTTGTATGTTTTACAGCTCTTTTCCTGTAATTGATATCTAGTCTCATAGCATTGTGGTCGGAAAAGATACTTCATACAATTTCAATTTTCTTAAATTTACCAAGGCTTGATTTGTGACCCAAGATATGATCTATCCTGGAGAATGTTCCATGAGCACTTGAGAAAAATGTGTATTCTGTTGTTTTTGGATGAAATGTCCTATAAATATCAATTAAGTCCATCTTGTTTAATGTATCATTTAAAGCTTGTGTTTCCTTATTTATTTTCATTTTGGATGACCTGTCCCTTGGTGAAAGTGGGGTGTTAAAGTCCCCTACTATGATTGTGTTACTGTCGATGTCTCCTTTTATGGCTGTTAATATTTCCCTTATGTATTGAGGTGCTCCTATGTTTGGTGCATAAATATTTACAATTATTATATCTTCTTCTTGGATTGATCCCTTGATCATTATGTAGTGTCCTTCTTTGTCTCTTCTAGTAGTCTTTATTTTAAAGTCTATTTTGTCTGATATGAGAATTGCTACTCCAGCGTTCTTTTGGTTTCCATTTGCATGGGATATCTTTTTCCATCCCCTTACTTTCAGTCTGTATGTGTCTCTAGGTCTGAAGTGGGTCTCTTGTAGACAGCATATATATGGGTCTTGTTTTTGTATCCATTCAGCCAGTCTGTGTCTTTTGGTGGGAGCATTTAGTCCATTTACATTTAAGGTAATTATTGATATGTATGTTCCTATTCCCATTTTCTTAATTGTTTTGGGTTCGTTATTGTAGGTCTTTTCCTTCTGTTGTGTTTCTTGCCTAGAGAAGTTCCTTTAGCATTTGTTGTAAAGCTGGTTTGGTGGTGCTGAACTCTCTCAGCTTTTGCTTGTCTGTAAACGTTTTAATTTCTCCATCAAATCTGAATGAGATCCTTGCTGGGTAGAGTAATCTTGGTTGCAGGTTTTTCTCCTTCATCACTTTAATTATGTCCTGCCACTCCCTTCTGGCTTGTAGAGTTTCTGCTGAGAGATCAGCTGTTATCCTGATGGGGATTCCCTTGTGTGTTATTTGTTGTTTTTGCCTTGCTGCTTTTAATATGATTTCTTTGTGTTTAATTTTTGACAGTTTGATTAATATGTGTCTTGGTGTATTTCTCCTTGGATTTATTCTGTATGGGACTCTCTGTGCCTCCTGGACTTGATTAACTATTTCCTTTCCCATATTAGGGAAGTTTTCAACTATAATCTCTTCAAATATTTTCTCAGTCCCTTTCTTTTTCTCTTCTTCTTCTGGAACCCCTATAATTCGAATGTTGGTGTGTTTAATGTTGTCCCAGAGGTCTCTGAGACTGTCCTCTGTTCTTTTCATTCTTTTTTCTTTATTTTGCTGTGCAGCAGTTATTTCCACTATTTTATCTTCCACCTCACTTATCCGTTCTTCTGCCTCAGTTATTCTGCTATTGATACCATCTAGAGTATTTTTTATTTCATGTATTGTGTTTTTAATTGATGCTTGATTCATCTTTAGTTCTTCTAGGTCCTTGTTAACTGTTTCTTGCATTTTGTCTATTCTATTTCCAAGATTTTGGATCATCTTTACTATCATTATTCTGAATTCATTTTCAGGTAGACTGCCTATTTCCTCTTCATTTGTTAGGTCTGGTGGGTGTTTATCTTGCTCCTTCACCTGCTGTGTGTTTTTCTGTCTTCTCATTTTGCTTATGTTACTGTGTTTGGGGTCTCCTTTTTGCAGGCTGCAGGTTCGTAGTTCCCGTTGTTTTTGGTGTCTGTCCCCAGTGGCTAAGGTTGGTTTAGTGGGTTGTGTAGGCTTCCTGGTGGAGGGGACTACTGCCTGTGTTCTGGTGGATGAGGCTGGATCTTGTCTTTCTGGTGGGCAGGTCCACGTCTGGTGGTGTGTTTTGGGGTGTCTGCGGACTTTTTATGATTTTAGGCCACCTCTCTGCTAATGGGTGGCATTGTGTTCCTGTCTTGCTAGTTGTTTGACATAGGGTGTCCAGCACTATAGCTTGCTTGTCGTTGAGTGAAGCTGGGTGCTGCTGTTGAGATGGAGATCTCTGGAAGATTTTCGCCGTTTGATATTGTGTGGAGCTGGGAGGTCTCTTGTGGACCAGTGTCCTGAAGTTGGCTCTCCCACCTCAGAGGCACAGCACTGACTCCTGGCTCCTCAATTTGGGATGATTTGTTGTCTATTCCTGTATTCCACAGATGCAGGGTACATCAAGTTGATTGTGGAGCTTTAATCCGCTGCTTCTGAGGATGCTGGGAGAGGTTTCCCTTTCTCTTCTTTGTTCTCACAGCTCCTCGGTCTCAACTTTGGATTTGGCCCCGCCTCTGCGTGTAGGTCACCGGAGGGCGTCTGTTCTTCGCTCAGACAGGACAGGGTTAAAGGAGCAGCCTCTTCGGGGGCTCCGGCTCACTCAGGCCGGGCGGGAGGGAGGGGCATGGAGTGCGGGTCGAGCCTGCAGCGGCAGAGGTCGGCGCGACGTTGCAGCAGCCCGAAGCGCGCTGTGCGTTCTCCCAGGGAAGCCGCCCCTGGATCCCGGGACCCCGGCAGTGGCAGGCTGCACAGGCTCCCGGAAGGGCGGTGTGGACAGTGACCCGCGCTCGCACACAGGCCCCCTGGCGGCGGCAGCAGCAGCCCCAGCGTCCCACGCCCGCCTCTGGGCTCCGCGCCCTCAGCCGCGACTCGCGCCCGTCTCTGGAGCTCCCCCACGCGGCGCTCTCAATCCCCTCTCCTCGCGCACCAGGAAACCAAGAGGGAAGAAAAAGTCTCCTGCCTCTTCGGCAGCTCCAGAGTTCTCCCGGATTCCCTCCCGGCCAGCTGTGGCACACCAGCCCCCTTCAGGCTGAGCTCTCACCGCCAGCCCCAGTCCTCTCCCTGCGCTCCGACCGAAGTCCGAGCCTCAGCTCCAGCGCCGCCCGCCCCGGCGGGGGAGCAGACAATCCTCTCGGGCCGGTGAGCGCCGCTCGGCACTGCTCCTCCGTGCGGGAATCCCTCCGCCCCGCCCCACCCAGGTATGTGGGGAGTTTCTTGCCTCCCGGGAGGTCTGGGGTCTTCTGCCAGGGTTCAGTAGGTGTTCTGTAGGAGTTGTTCCACGTGTAGCTGTATTTCTGGTGTATCCGTGGGGAGGAAGGTGATCTCCGCGTCTTGAAGGCTCAATCTTTACTTCCTTTGTGTTGGGTACCAAGGCTTCAACATTTAATTATATATTGGACAGACCACTGTAATTTGATAGCAGTTTTTTGCTTTGAAAATGTTCATTTACTTTAACATGTTTTTATGGAGTGTTAGACTCAGAATCACATACTCTTAAGTATGTGATTAAATATGCGAGACTTTAAAGATTCTATAGTCCAAGCTCTAACCCACTGTGAGAAAGTTCTCTACAGTATCCCTGATGGGTGGTTAATCCAGCTTCAATTCAAAAGCTCACTACCACACGCAGGAGCACAGTTATAGAACCATGAAAATGAGATTAGAAGGGACCTTGGAGATTGTATGGTATATCTCCTCCTCTCACCTAAAGTTATAAAATCATTGTGAATTCTGTCTCCCTGTCATTGTACAACATGATGGACCTTATACCCAGTCTCCATCAGGTCCTGCTTTATTTTTTACCCTGCCCACTCTTATAACGTTGGCCATCCTCTTTTGGATACTGCTTTGTAACATTCCCCTTTCAAATTAAGTTCCCTGAATTTAGTATAACATTGAAGAAGTTGCCTCCCTAGAGTAAAAGAACATTATCACCTGTTGTTATTGTTCTCATAAGGGAATCTACACTTTCATTATTGCAGCCTAACTCAGCATTTACTTCTGGTTGGCCATATCACATTTTAATATGTCAGTCAGTCTTTTTAGTAAACTAAAAGTCCTAAATTCTTTTTTTACTGACTATTAATCAGGTCTCCCTGTCTTAGCAAACTTAAGTTGCCATATCAAAATACCATATACTAAGTGGCTTAAACAATAAAAATTGATTTTCTCACAGTTGTGGAGGCCAGATGTCTAAGATCAAGGTGCCAGTATGGTCTGTGTGTGGTTGAGACTCTCTTCCTGGCTTATAGATGGCTGCCTTCTCACTGTGTCCTTACATGGCAAGGAGAAAGGGAGAAAGCAAGCTCTTTGGTATCTCTTCCTATTAGGGCACTAATCCCATCATGAGGGCCCCAGCCTCATGACCTCATCTAAACCAAATTATATTCCAAGGGCTCCTTCTCCAAATAGCATCACAGTGGGGGTTGGGGCTTCAACATATGAATTTGGAGGAGGGCACAATACATCATATGAAGAACCTAGATACTAGACTCTATATATTTATTACAATTAAATCAATTAATTTAACCTTGGTAATTTCACTCCCTTCTTTCTTGAAAGGGATGAAATCATCTGAGCCTGGAGATTTAAACTTAGTTACAGTAAACTTAGTGCTCTCTCATGATAACCTCCTTGGTCATTGGGTTTTAATTTCTTCTCCCCAGTTTTTGTTCTACCTTTTCCAGTTTGGAAAACACTCTGCTTGATACAAAGTTTTATTCTTTAGTCCACTTGGCTGAATCTAAGTTACTTCAGAAATACTATTCTACTCAATTAATTCTTTCTACAAATGACTAAAATTCTCCTTGACCAGAGCATAAGTTATGTACCACTGTTAACAGTGTTAAGGAATGGTTAAAGATGTTCTTGTTACACAGAGTACAACTGTACACTTCTTTTTAACCACTGAAGATCAAGAGAGATATGAACTTTTTATGCTATCAAAGGTCCCAGTGCAAAACTGGAGCTGCTAACATGTAATAAAGCCAGAAACAGCCATATAGGTGTTAAGGCACACTTTTATCTTGTTTTTTTTTTATCTTTTTTAATCTTGTTTTCTGTAAATTGTTTTAGCACTTTCCTTAGGCCTTTGATTGGTGAAATGGTATTGACCACTTACAAGCCTTCTTTGTTTCTAGCCTGGTTCCAAAGATTGTTTTACTTTAAAATCTCTGTGTCAATTATCAGTCCTTCTATGCTATATTATTTGAAATGCAGAACACTTTAAAAATGTAGACAGTCATGCATCCATACACACATGCATATGTGTGCACATGTGCACACATGCATACACAGGCACACACAAACACACGTGATATATATATATATATATATATATATATATATATATATATATATATATATATATCACTTCCAAGTTTCCTATTGTAGACCAAAGCTGGCTCCAAGCTAAGTTTTGAGGGTTATCTTTGGCTCCCTTCTCCCTCTTATATACATAAATCTCCCTTCTTACTTTTGCTTGTCTTATCTAGACGTCTGTGTCCTCATATTACCGAGAGGCTCTCACAGGGAATTCAGTACAAATCTACTTTTCCTGCACAGTAAAGACTTGCTTTCCTCTCCCTCATAAAAATGTAGCAGTTCCTCTCCTTCCAAGATTTTCTGACGTTTCCCATTGCTACTGCTAGATAACCTATGCAGACACTTTAGTAACTGCTAATGGTTTTATTCTTTGTAGGCAATACACTTTTACTTAAATTGGGAATTTCTTAAGACACTGCCCTAACCTAAATGAATTGCTCTGATGGTAGGACTGTCAGGTGCTATAGGGAAAAAGGCAGACATTTCTTTGGTTCCTAAATCTGATTCACTAACTAAAGTCTTTCTACAGATCTAGCATGCTCACCCATCCAACAATAAAAATAAATACTCAATTGTAATTTTTAAAAGTTGGAAATGGAAGGTTATAAGGTTAGTATGATTGATAAGAGAGGATGATAGCATCCTTGTAGAAGGAAAATTATCTTAAATGTAAGTTTCACAGATGTATAACCCTCTCAGCCATTAGTGACCTGGCTGGTTCCAAAAGATTTTTGAAACAGAGTTGAGATCAGCAAAATATCACTTTTTTGATTGTCTGACTGGTATGACCATCTCTATGATAGTAGACCTAGAAGAAACTATGACTCTTGGTTTGGTCGTTTTCCCCCAATATAGCAGGAGAGATGAGGTAGCATCTCAGAAAATAGAAAGGGGAACTTTTGGATATAATCACTGGCTGTTTCCTGATGGATTACAGATAAGAAACCCTTATGCCCTGCACTAATACTTTATCTCTAGATTTTTTTTGTGTGTGTGTGTGGTATGCGGGCCTCTCACTGCTGTGGCCTCTCCTGTTGCAGAGCACAGGCTTCGGACGCGCAGGCTCAGTGGACATGGCTCACGGGCCCAGCCGCTCCACGACACGTGGGATCTTCCCGGACCGGGGCACGAACCCGCGTCCCCTGCATCGGCAGGTGGACTCTCAACCACTGCGCCACAAGGGAAGCCCTATCTCTAGATTTAAAAGCTGAAATGTGAAGGTAAAAGCAAGTTAAACTGGACAAGGAAAATATTTAACAGGAAATTCAAGTAAATACCAATGAACTTTACTTATATTTGGCGTTTTCACTATTAAAATAATGATAAATAGCACTGATAAAAGAAAAACAAATTCAAACAATAAGTTACTCCTTTGGTTGTCTACAAAGTATGTCACATCTATGAAAACCTAATTGTTAAGTAGGACTTTAGCTGTTGATCGATACATGAAAATAAACACTGGAACAAATGTGTGTATCAAATGAAAATTAGGCAGTGGCCCTTGACACAATCTGCTGCTCTTTCCTGGTACCTTGTATTCCTTCTTAGGGGAATGTATGCTGACCAATTTAGAGGAGGTAAAATAAAAAGTGTTTTATGAAAGGAAAAAAGGAAGAATGGATGGAAACATAGAGAGAAGGAAGGAAGGAAGGAAGGAAGGAAAGAAGGAAGGAAGGAAGAAAAGAAAGCAAGCAGGCGGGCACACAGTACAATCTAAATGAGAACTAAAGCTTTGGGATTTTTTGCCCTTTATCACTTGTTTTGAAGATGTGGAGATAGAGCATCTCAGTGATTTCTGAACAAGACCCTTATACCCTTTTATCCTAATGAGATAGAAATACTTTTGCCACTCTTACTTATTTTCAAAATTTTACAAAACTTTGTTATTTTTATTCTCATACTCATTAGGGATTTAGTATACCAATTCAGACCACTTGATCCATCAAGTCTTTCAATATATTTGCCCAGCAGAAGTCAATTTTATGCCTTCTCAAGAAAGAGCATGGACCCAACACAGTTGTAACAAGGTTTATTTTTTACAAGTTAGAATAACTGAACAATTAACCAAATATAACATGTTTATCAATAGGATGGGGTTGTTCCTTTTTTACTTTAAAGCTGATTAACAAATGTTTTAAGACTTTGTGGAGTTATGAAAAAAAACTGATAAATTGCCCTCAAGGAGAAATCCCTTTTAGGTTGACTTTAGCCAACTAATAAAATCTCTGAGATATGATGCTAACACCAGAATTTGTATTCCTACATGAACGGCAAGTGAACCGATCAGAAAAGTCCTGTTAGAGGAGAAAACTTTTGGCTGGGTCTTAAAGGTGAAGGCCGTAAATTAATGCAGAGAAAGAAAGGATTCCACATGAAAGAAATAGCTAGAAAACAACACAGATCTGGAAGTTAAGGGAGATGAAACGTACATACATTATTTTACAGAGAATGGTTTGAAAAGGTAGAACAGAGGAATGTTTGGTGCTTCATAAGAACTTTAGATATGAGGTTGCAAATGTATAAGGATGAAGGACAGATTAGGGATTCTGAATTCAGAGCCAAGAAGTATTCCTGCACATGATAATGCAAGGGTAAATCATTCCAGCGTTAAATTACCCTGGATTATACAAAAGACTTGAGGTGTACTCATGGAAATTTTAGGAGCCACTTTCAAATTTCTTAAGTGTATAAAGCAACTGAAATCATCTCTATCACTAAAGCCGGATAATACATGAATTCTGAAAACAAATATGAAATGATGTGATAATCCACCCTACTCCCCCACCCCCAAATTGTGGAGCTCAGCCTAATTCAATGCAGGTCACAACACTATATTGATAGGGTCCACTTGCAAGGCCAAATTCATTCTACATCCATATCAATCTGCCAACTGTTTCCTTTCAGATTTTTTTTTTTAATAATCTGGTTTAGAGGTTAGAAACTATTTTTTATCTAAGGTGAAGTGAATGTTATGTTTGTTATTTACCCTTCTTGGCCAGAGCAGTTATTAGGTTCTGCGATACAAAGAAAGAGAGGTACATCTTTGACGTTGAGTGAGAAGTTTAAAACACTGTAGTCAAACAGCAGCTGTTTGGAAAATATAAAACATTTTGTGTACTGTAGATCAGTAGATTAGAATATTCAATGATCTTCAGCTGGACACCAGGCTAGTCAAAAAGCACAGGCAAGATGTATTAGAATCTAGAGGAAATGCTGAAGCAGAAGAGAGAAAAGAATAAAAGAGGCCTAACTGCAGAGACACTTTACTGCTAAAAGTTTTAAGTTAAGCCTCATGTAAAAGAATCAGACAGCAGTCACCCTATTGCTGCAACTGCCACCATCTCCAGGTAGGGGTTTTGGTATAGTTTTCTTTACAATAATAAATTAGAGAACTGAGTGGAGTTGGGAGGTGGTGGTGGGGAGATATAGGACCTTTTCTCCTACCAGAGTAGTTCACAATCCAGAAATTTGAGAACTGTTGTTGTATTGATAGATATGACATCCATATGTGAATTCTACTTTTAAATTTTCATCCAGGTTTTTAGCATAGTGTGGATTTGTCCAAAAAGTAGTTCTTGCCAATCCTTTTTTTTTTTAACTGCTATTGAGGTATATTATACAAATCATAAAATTCACCCATTATAAGTGTACAATTTAATGAATTTTAGTATATTTACAGTGTTATGCACCTGTCATTTGAGTCTAATTTTAGAAGATTTCCATCATTCCCAAAAGAAACTTTGTGCCCATTTATAATCATTCCATATTTTCTTGCCAATTTGTAGTATGCTCTGATCAGAAATTGGGCCTGTACATGAAGCATACAAGCCAGACATGAGCTGGACTTTTCTCATCCCTTGTTCTTACAAAGTAGTTCTCCAAGTCTCTTTCATGAGACACTGTGAGGCAGGGACTCCGTGGACAGTATTTGTATACCTGAATATATACATAAAAGCCGATGGAGCTGTGGGTAAGAGGGAGGGAGAAATTGCGGTGAATCAGGGAATCATCTTGTTTTTCTTTTCCTTCTATTTACTCTATGTGCCTCATAATAAGTCAGATTTTTTAACATGAGTTTTACCACTATGTAGTGTGAAAAAGATGAAGATAACATATGCATTTACTACTACAGAACAGGATGAACTGAAGAGAGAAGTAAGTGTTAGTCACCTGAGATACAAATACACTTTTTAGGTTCAGTTATGGATTAATGACAAACAGAACACTCAAAGTCTCCCCCTCTTCCCTGTATTCAATCTACCGACCCAGTCAAGATACCCCTCTTTTATTTGGGCTCTTGATAAGCAACCAGATTATTTTGTAGTTTATGTTCTTTAAGTCTGATTTTCCTAAGAGACTGTTTGCATCAGCTGAAATATTTTTTCTTTTTGATAGCATCTGTAGAATATCCAGGAGCCTCTTTTGACTTGTGTGTCAGGAAACCATGATGCCTATCCAAAAATCAGTCTTTGAGGTGGATACATATACTGCCCTTCAATTAGGCTCTGGGTTAAGACAACATGGGAAAATCAATAGCTTATTTTCTCTCCCTCTTTCTTTTATTTCTTCTCACATTTTGAGGTTTGCTAAGATAAAAAGTTATAACACTAAAGGCCAGCATCTCCAATGAACATCCAGTGAGGCTATCATGGTCTCAAGGGGTAATGCTTCAGCCTAATCATTGTAAATCTACCAAACCAGGTCTCTCAATATGTTCCCATTCATACTGTATACAACAATGTCTACTCCCCTCTTAGAACTGAAGATCATTTTCCCTTGCACACCTTACTGCATCCTCCATCCTCCATCTCCTAGATTCTTTGCAGTGAGCTTTACAAGGAAGGTGTTAGGTAACTGGAACTCTGGTCACAGGGGAAAAAACCTATGGCATTGAACTGTGTTGTTCAATTTTATCACTTTTTGCAAGTGTCAAAACTTACATTGCCTCCCACAGGGGAAGGAAGAAATTCTGATCCCTGTCAAATATGTCCATGGGGAAGCTTATATATTGCAATAAAACTCTAGACCAGAAATAATTATGGAATGTCTATCAGTCTGCAGTAAAGAAAAAATCATGCCATGCACAGTTTTCCTTCTTTGCCTACCAATTTTTCCCCTACTTTCTTTATGAGTAGTTTATCAACTAGATTCCTGTAGGCAAATTAATCAGCAGCAGCATTCATAACAGAAGCATATACCACAGATGTTGAGAATAATTAGGGACAAGCCAGTAAATTCTGAATGGAAGCTTCTAATCTGTCACTTTCCCGTCACTAGTAAGTGATAGAGCCAAGATTTTATTCACTCTTACAGCACATAGGATATTTAGCAGTGCTTCTCATTCTGACACAAGGCAAATTAGAAATTAAAAGAAAATGAGGCAGCCATTATATGAAAAGTTTGTATGTTGGCTCTTCTAATTAACACAAAGACAACATAATGACTTAATGGGAAATAATATGAAAATTGTAGCTCTTGATGTACATACTCCACTTCATATAATATTCTTAGAATAATAGCTACCATTTACTGAATTATGTATATTCCAGGCAATATACTAAGAGCTTTAGATTTGCATGCCTTAACTCACATAATCTTCACTATTTGAAGTTGGTGATGTTAGTATCTCTATTTTACAAGTGATAATACTGAGGCACAGAGTTGTTAAGTAAGTTGGCCATGATCAAAAGTTAGTGGTGAAGCTGAAATTTGAATCCAATCAGTGTGGCCCAGATACTGTACTTTTAACCATTATGCTGAACTGCCTCTTGGACTCAGAATAAAATGATTTCCTCATTCTAGGTACACTGCATTTTTCATGGTAGTAATTCAGACTTCTAAGATGCAATTTAGTACTCTTAAGCAATAAGCAACTAGTTGTGCCAGATTCTTTCCAAACCTAAGTCATTCTCTTATAGGAAGTCAGACTTTAGGAGATAAAAGTTTTAGACCATTAGGATAACATTTAGTTTACTGCTGAAGTAATGTGGTAATGCATTAAATGGTGCCCTTGAATGCAGTGTGAGAAATATAAGGCTCTAAAATAGTGTATATAGCCTTCAAGTAAGTCATCATAAGGTCTTATTTTTTAAGTCCTCACAGAGTATTAACTTTCTGTCATACACAAGTAACTTCTTAAGCACTATTATAATTTACATTAGTTATTTTAATTATGACATGAGAAAACCTACCTGGTATCTCTTTGCTGGGAAAATTCAGAAATGGTTCCAATATAAATAACATTATGGTTAGGGACTTGGATTGGGTTATGGGCTTTGAAATGTTTCATATTCCTCTAATACACTCCATTCTAGCACCAAAAATCGAATGTATCATTCATTCTCCATCTCTCCACTTATCTAAGGTGGCAAATCTCATAGAAGGGGCATCACGTTCATCGCCTCCAGCTCTTGTCTCTCTTGCCTGCATGCCTTTAACTCTAAATGGTATAGTTAAGATTATATTGCCAAAGTAGGTTGCATTATGTCACTTAATCCTAAAAGGTCAGTATCATTCCCTAATCTTACTCCAATCATTACTTCTATAATGAACTAAAAATTCCTTAGCATAATTTTTCAAGTCTTTGGTAATCTGGTCTCAGACTATTCTAGCTTCTTCTCTTATTATTTACAATTAATTCTATCATATGCTATGCCCCAGTAGCTCCAGAATACTTGACATGCTCCAAACACATTGTTATATTTCTCCACTACTGCTTCTTTACTCATTTACTTTGAGGGAGCAGTTAAGGATATGGATTCTATGGTCAGATTACCTTATTTTGAATCTCAGCTCTAATGTTTACAAGTGGCATGGCCTTAAGCAGGTTATTTCATCTTCCTGATTTTTCTGTAGATCATTTTCCTCATCTATAAAGTAGATAATGTTAATGCCTACCACATAGGGTTGCTGTGAAAATGAAATGAGCTAAACATATGATGTGTTTAGAAAAATTCCTGCCAGATAGTGAGCTCTCGACAATCATTTCATTTTATTGTTGTTGTTATTATTCCCACAACCCAGAATACTTTCCTGCCAACTGCACCTATTGATATTTTATGTTCCTGTCGAGGATCAGATCAAATGCCACCTCCCCCATGAAGCCTTTGCCTGGCTATGTAGTCAAGAAACATAACACAATCAGTAATTTTTGCCTTGAGTTCTCCTATACTGGTGTAGAAAAGCCAGTGAAAGGAATATCATGTAATTTAACCTAGATGCCTTTTCCCCATTCCTTTTCAATCATTTACCCAGCATGCCACAAACTGGCTGCCAATTCAAACATATGTCATGTGGGCATAGTTTTCTCATTGCCACAATTGGATAAGATACACACATATGTTATATGACAATTTGTTCTGAGTCAGGCTTTCTAATGGTAGTGCTTGCACCGCCATAATGCATTTGTTTACCATGTAGTAACTCAGAAACAGTTATAGCTCGGGTCCTTTGAAATGTTCAGGGTAGAGGGTTTCAAATAGTTTCTACCTATCCTACCAAGCAGCTAAGGTACCAAAGTCTTTAAGGTAGTCTCTTCTTTAATCCAAGGGACAGTTGAAAGTTGACAGGTTGGTAGATGTTCCCCATTTTACAGGGCACTGAAGAGATGTCAGAATGAAACGTACTCCATAAATATAATTGAGCTCTCTTCAGGACACTCTTCAGTGGATCACTGGGGTTAGAAGTCTACTCCCTGAGGCTGAACAGATGAGATACAAGGATGGACATAGGCATGCCAGTCTTTAAATAACCAGTTTCCACAGAAACTCCACTGCACATACACAATCTGTTGTGTCTGTAGAGAGATACAGAGAAGTCTTTGTAGGCCTGCAACAGATCACAACATGGACAACAGTGGTAGAGACGAGCCAACAAGTAGGCATTTTCTAAGAAAGGCATATTACTTGAAGAAGCCTTCATTTCAAAATGCCTTCAGGTATGAGAAAAAATTTAGGATGCCCTTTAATGCATTATGAACAAGTGGAGATGCACTACATAATGTTGGTATTCTGGGAGACCTTGGATCAAGAAGGATAAATCAATACTTCATGCATATATAACTTCTTCCTTTCAAGAAGCTCAAAGCCTTGTTTTCTTCTTCATCTGAGCAAAGTTAAAACAATCCCAAAACGCTGAAAACTTCATTTTATTTTAATAAGTTTCTATAAATATCAGATAATCTTTCCCTCAAATTCCTAGTAAGCAGTTCTGCATATTTCACTCTAGTTTTGCATATAGAATGTCTAGGATGTTAATGAGTGTTCAGGTTTTTGAATGCATAATGATATTTCCACATGTAGGTCAGAGAAAAGGTAGTTTGGTTGAATGCTCCTTTCTTTCCTTTCTTCTGTGCACGTGTGCTATATATTAGGATTTTGAAAAACGTAACGAAGAGTAATGCTACACTTATTCACCTATCAGATTTCTAGCCAAAACAATCACCCAAGGCACAACTGAAAGCCAGAATTAAATGAATCGCCTGAAAACAGCAAGTAGTGAAAAAACCATCTGTTTTAGAGCCTGGATCTTGTACTCTTAGAAGAGTAGTACTGTATAGAAAATTAAAGTTGTCATTTTACTTAGCTTGGTTCTTTGGTTTCCTCTGAAAACACTATGCTTACCTTGCTTGAGAATGTACAGCCGTTTTAGACATATTAGCAGATGCTGTTCAAAACATACATCCACAGCTGTGAAAACTGATAGATAACTACACAGAAGAGAAAAACTAATATTTAACTGGAACATCAAACTATAGTCATTAGGTGACCACAGTGAATCGGTGATTCATTTAATCATTCCACACATACATATTGAAATAATATTTCGTGCAAATGGAGCAGCATGCACAAACGTAAGGACATGTGAGAGCATTGCTTGTAGGCAGAACAGAAAACATTGAGTGTGGCTAAATAAAGGGCACATTATAGGTCAGGGGACTAAACGGGAATGGTGATAGTCAGAGGCTGGGGCCAGAGTATGGAGGGCCTTCAGTGCTGGGAATTGGAATTTTACTTGGGGATGATGAGAAGCCACTATCAGAAGCTTTTTAAGTTTGAGAGTGACTTAATCAGATTTATGTTTTGGAAAATTCACTCCGTGAAAATGCAAGGAGCAATGGGCATATTCTATTTTTGCTTATGTAAAAAAGGGAAATATCCACATATATGTATGTATGTATGTAATATATAATATTTATGCAGGTGCTTATATGCATAGACTATCTTTGAAAGGACAAATAAAAACGGATAATACTCGATGTCTCTGAGTCAGGAAAATGAGTATCAGGCTTTGTTTTGCTGGGGGAGACTTACTTTTTACTGTCTACCCTTTACACTGATTTTCACTATGTGTCTTAGCCCTTGTTCTCTGTGAGCAGAGCACAGTGCTAGTTTAACATGCTGACACTTTATTTGGGAAGGCAAGTCCAGGGATTTGAGGATAAAGAACAAAAGGATAAGTGAGGAAAGGAAAAGCATGAAGCAGTGTGAGGCAATGAATCCCTGAGCTGGTTTCTGCTTCATCACAGGTGCTGTGAAGAGACATGGCAGGTTGTTCTCAGCAGGTGTGTTTGTTTAGCACCACTGTTGCTGGACTTTTCTGAAAGCTTGAAAAGAGAACCTGCTTCTTGGAGCAGTCCTCTGAAGGCAGAAGGGAGAAGGGAGAAGGGAGAGGGAGTTTATCTACTTGACTCATTTATTGGTCAGGTTCACCTCATGGGGAGCTAACACCCAGTACTTCCAGGTTGCATCATCCAGCCACTCAGAGGCCACTCAGGAAGCCAGATCATGCAGCATGGTGTGGCATTTCACTCATGTCCAGAAATGGAGAAATAGCTTACTATGTTTAGTCTAGGTGCATGTGATACAATGGTTAGACAGGTATGGGGCTTTAACTTGGATTCCACCTAGCTCAGTGAACTCTACAAAGGAGGTACAGTCCAAGAGGTGGGCAAACGTATTTGGAAAACAGGCTCTTGATGCGATTTGAGAAAGTGCATAGATTTGTATCCAGAACACTATTTTAATGCATCATTTTTTTAAAGCTACTGGGAAAACAGCCTCCTTCTTCTGATAGCAGTGGGAAAGGTGATTTGAAGAAAGAAAGAATAGAGGTGAAGAGTCTAGTTGTGTGTGGGGGATATTGTGGTTGTTTCAGTGGCAACAGATGAACTAAAGAAATAGAAGTAAGAAGATATATAAGACATACTCAGAAAGTAGTTTCAATGGGACTAGGTTACTGACTGGATGTAAGGAACAGGGCAGAAGATGTTAAGAATGACTGTAAGGCTTATAGGTTAGACAATAGATAGGGAAAACTGGAGAAAGAACAACTTGACTTGGTTTCTGAGGGAAGATAATGAGGTCAGCTTTGTCCATGTTGAATTGAAAGTGACAGAAGATAGAGACATTCTGATAATGATACCCTGTTTATAGTTAGCAATATATACCTGGAGTTCAAAAGGCGATCAAGGCTGGAGAGATATTTTGGGTCATGTGGATATACATGGTAGGTAAACTTGAGTTGTTTGAATCTGGAAGAATGGAGGAAATCATCAAAGGATATTTTCATTATCATCTGTTTAAAAGGCAGAGATACATACACTACATTTAGAAATGTATCCATCAAAATGATTTGTCTTAACCCTTAATAAGTAATTTAGTTTTATTAAGCAGAATCATAGAAGCCACACTACTAGTAGTCAGTCAACATATATTGGATCCCCATCATGTACAGATCACCATCCTAAGTGCTCTGAGGCAATAATAAAGTAAATGGTGGGCAGGATACCTCACATAGATGCTGACAATATAAGGCAAAGACAAGCTAGATGCATGAAGCATAGACATTAACCACCTCATAAAAGCTACTAAAGACATTATTAATCAAACTTGTATATCCCCAAAGCAACAAAAACATATATGCATAGTAACCACAAATATTTTACAAAACAGAAGTTATTTGTTAATCTGAACAGAGTTGTTATGTAACCAGTTGTTGCTGTGTTTAACACATAACAATAATTATACCAATGGTAGTAGTATCTTGATCAATCATAGATAATCTTTACTCAGGTCTAGAGGGTCCAAATGGAGACCAGTATAAACACTAATGTTTTCAGGCCAAATATACAGTGATGGGAAGGACTGGCTTTAAGGTAATGAATATTGTTGGTATAGATAAACTTGGGTAATTCAAGACTAAGTGATAAGAGCTGATTATTTTCCCTCTGAACTAAAATGTTCATCGTTTATCAAATATTTACTATGTGTTGAACACTCTGTTCAGTACTTTAAAAGATTTATCTCATTTAGCAGTTATAATTACTCCAAGGCAAAAATTATCCCCATCTTACAGTGAAGAAACTGAGATTCAGAAAGGCTAAGTCATTGTCCCAATGATGTGCAAAATTGGTAGTCATGATTAAAAGTGTGGTAGCCATTATTAGCACACTCCAATATATTCAGTTCTCTTTTCATTCCAGTACACAGAGGATTATAGTTCCCCAACTCCTTGAAATTAGAATAGGCCATACGACTAGTTCTGCCTGATGTAATGAGATCAAAAGTGACATGTCACTTTCAGGAAGAAGCATTGAAATGCTCAGACTCAACTCTCCAACCCTGTCTCCCCATGTGGCAGTGGACCCTGGAGTTTTGTATTAAAATGACAACATTTTAAGTTGGTGGAGCTTCCATCAGCCTGAATGACAATTATGTGGAGCAGAATTCCTCAACTTCCTGCTCCCCACCCTATGGTCTACCGACATTGGATAAGTAACAATACTAAGAAATAAGTCTTTGACATTTTATTTAAGCCAGTGAGATTCTGGAGTTTGTTGATACCACAGAATAACCTAGCCTACCTTGATTGACAAACAGTCTCCATATTTTTGATCCATATTCTGCCCTCTTTCCATTATGCACTGCCACATTTTTGATTTGGCTGTTTTATAACCTACATATACAACATAATTATAACTTTAAAAAAGTGTTGCCACAAATATTTGGTTTTTCATTATTTTCATTTTGTAAGTAGAATGGTGAAAATCAGAGGTCTCGATTTAGATTTCTTCAATTAAGCTGAGAGAAATTACAATGCCATCAAGGAAAGCACTTTTCATATACAGAATCTGCTGTAAATTTATGAACACTAAATAATTTTATGTCATGTACTTGATCTAAAAGCTGCCGGGAGAGAGAAATACATATTTGTCTGGGGATCCAACTTCCTACTCAACCTTCCTGAGCAATCTGCAGGCTCAACAGTGCTCATTGGGTACATACATTTTTCCACATCCCTGGGGCCTGGATGTGTTAGTGTGTAACTTACAATGGAAGTTGAACTTCAGCTAACTGACATATTCACCAGTAAGTTCTGGTGCAAGAGTAGTTTCAGTCCACAAGAATATTGGTGTTTTCCTTGAAGTATAACATGACATTTTGAGACTCAGCCAAATTATATGCTCCTCTCTTGTTTCTTGAATGCACCTTGAGGAGGATCTTGAGTACTGAAATGAAAATTAAAGTAGCTCTGGGCTCCTGGAACTGAGTTAGGATCAACTTTTTAAAATCAAGGTTATGTCAGCAGACTAGACTTAAATGAGGAAAACTAATTGATTATGATTCATCTCTGTTTGACACTGATGAATAAATGTGTTATGGAGCATAGACATTCTGATGATGACTTCTGGTAGAAAAGGTCAGGCTATGTTTCTCTATTAGTCATCACGATGTGAGTGTACTTATTCTAGCAGTGTTTGATATGACAGGTGTTAGGTTTCTATGGGCAACCCTATCCAGGGAACAAAAGAATCAAGTCATCTTCCTTGCAGATGTGACTCTAAATGTGAGTGGGCCCAATTTTATTTTGCATGTACACTGTATCTAAGTGTCAAGTTTTGAGAAACAGTTTAAACATCAGGCTAATCATAAATATTTCTAGATAAAATCTTATTTCAATAAATACCTGCAAATTCTACAAAAAATAGTGTTGCCTTTGTTAGGAGAACAGTGTGTCTTCATCTCCTTTAAATTCCAATTTGCCTTACATCTCGGTTTTTTTCATAATTTTTCTTCCCTTAAAATACATCTTAATTGAATATCATCTTGTAATTCAATTCTGCATTTATGCAAATGTCAAAACACCAAAATGAAGTGTGCATGATTCAGAAGCAGCTACAGAATTCATAGATTGAATTACAGCCATCGTATTCTTTTGGGGCTCAATGATGCTAGCTGAAACATATGATTCAAGGCATATTCATAAGTGGTTAGTCATTTTACTATTTGCGTGGGATAGCTCTTATGCACCACTTCAAATCTCCCAGCCTCACCTCTTATTCCAGCCACATCTGTGGTAACCAATTCCCCACAGATTTTGACCAGCTTGGCACAGGTGAAAACTGACAGCACATCCCCGCAAGCCTGCACTAAATGTCTCTTGCCTCCTGCCCTGGGCTTCTCTGATACTATAGAACAGGTCATGCTAGGAACCTGCTCATTGTTCACACAAATGCGACCTGAAAGTACAGGGGAATTAATACTTCTTTGGTTATGTCTTGACCAATGAGGAATGAAATTCAATGAATGAATGCTTTCCTCTTTCTTCTCCTGAGAAGACCTTTCCTAGAAACATTTCCCAAATCTTCTCACAAGAGTCAGCAGGAGCCCTCAGCCAGTCACCTGTAGGAGTGACCACCTTGCTAAGGCATACTTAGACTGGTTTCTCTTCCTCCCTCTTTCACTCTCTCTGTCTCTAGCTCCTGTTCCCTAAATGACCATTCCAAATGAGCCATTATCTGGCTTTGATTTTAGGCTAAGATACTATATAATACTTGAATTAAATTTAGACAAACTGCAAATCTTTATCACAGCCTACTTGTCATTTTATTATAGAAAACATTCACATGATGCTCCCTTTGAAATAAATCTATGATTTATCACCTATTTTTAGAAGAAAAGCAACTGTAGCAGGGAGAGAATAAGTTTATTCAAGATAGATAACAATAAGGATTATATAAAAATGACACAATACTGAGGTGCACATACCAAAGAGTCCTTGGTCTCATTTATTCATTCATTCAATTAATATTCATTAAGTGTATACCAGGTGCCAGGCACTATGCTGGGTATTAAGAATACAGAGGTAAGTATAGCAGATATGGTCCCTGTCCTCATGGAGCTTAAATCTATAGATTTTACAGTGGTCAGTCAGAGATATATCAGCCCAAGAAATATGAGCAGCAGAGGAAAAAATGAAATTATTTTTTCAGAACAATCACTACTGTCACTCCCAAATAACTCCAGAAGTAAATATATAGGTAAAAGCAGTGACCACAAAAGGGAAAACAAGAGTAGTCAAGCCAAGAGCTCATGCCAACAATAAATTAGGAAAACTTTCTGATTATAGTCACTGAAGCAGTTCCCTGTTTGGCCTTGATGTATCTGGACTTTAACTCTTCTCTGGAAAATTCATTTATAAATTATCCTGCTCAAGGATTCCCTTGCTACAACAGTGAGATTTTCTCCCAATGAAGATCTCACCAGACTATTTCCAACTTTGACTCAGAGAACTTAAGCTCAATGAGGTGTTTATCATCGACACCAGATTTGCAGTTGGACAGCCAAGGAGGCAGTTACTCAAGAAATTGCTTGTAGGATAGGGGGAGGGGGAAGGGTAAGCTGTGACAAAGTGAGAGAGTGGCATGGACATATATACACTACCAAACGTAAAACAGATAGCTAGTGGGAAGCAGCCGCATAGCACAAGGAGATCAGCTCGGTGGTTTGTGACCACCTAGAGGCGTGGGATAGGGAGGGTGGGAGGGAGGGAGATGCAAGAGGGAAGAGATATGGGAACATATGTATATGTATAACTGAATCACTTTGTTATAAAGCAGAAACACACACACCATTGTAAAGCAATTATACTCCAAAAAAGATGTTAAAAAAACAAAAAGAAAAAAAAAAGAAATTGCTTGAAGAAGGAAAAAAATAAATAAAACCTGACTGTTTTTTGACTTTCCATAGTACTCTAGCTATGCAGACTAATTTGGGTCTGGGTTTGAAATACCATCTAAATTATGCATCTTTGCTCTGGGGTGCACTAACACTTTTCTTAAGCTTCAAGGACTGCCATCTCACCTTAAGCTCACGTGACTAGATGCGACTAACAATGCTCAGTGCCTCAGTATGTTAGGGCATTTACATCTTCTTCTAAGTGTTTAATCTCAGGGTCTCTGAAGCACTCACCAAAGCAAGGGGAATCAAAAGGGAATGAGGAAATTCTGTTTAAAAAGATAATATATTAATGTAAAGCTCATTTAAATAAAGACTAACCAGATTGCTTTAAAAATGAGGCTTTCTTGTTGACTGATCATTCTATTTATTCGAAGGTTAAAGATGAGATGGTTTCCAAAATGAGAGTCCCCATTCTGCCTTGAAAATGTAATAAAGTGAATATCCAATTCTCTCAGTTTTATGTTTGAAGTCTTGAATAATAATAGCTAATAGTAATACCAACTATAGGCCACTGTGCTAAGTGTTTTACACAATTATGTTGTTCAAACCTCACAACAAACCTGTAAGGCAAATATTATCATTAGCCACATTTTACAGGTAGCTCAGAGAGTTTATGAAACTTGCCCAAAGCCACATAGCTGGTTAGTGGCAGAATTGGAACTTGAATCTAGATGCAAAAGAAGATGATTGATATTGAAGACAAACCATGGAGATCTAACATGTAATAATTGTATTTTTGAAAGATGGAAGAGAAATTACCCATAAATTGTAAGGTATAATAAAATAAAACTTTTCTGAAAAACTCAGACATTGCAGATCAAAAGAACTCTTGGAAAAAATATTAGAAAATGCTTAATATCAAGACATATCCTTATAGGGGGAAAGGGGGATGGGATGAATTGGGAGATTGGGATTGACGTATGTGAACTGCCATGTATAAAACAGATAGCTAGTGGAAACCTGCTGTACAGTGCAGGGAGCTCAGCTTGGTGCTCTGTGGTGACCTGGATGGGTGGGATGGGGGTGGGATGGGGTGGGAAGGAGGTCCAAGAGGGAGGGGATATATGTATACATATAGCTGATTCACTTCGTTGTACAGCAGAAACTAGCACAACATTGTAAAACAACTATACCCCAATATAAAAATATTTTTTTTGATTTAAAAGGGAAAAAGAAGGTATATCCTTATAAAATTATTCAACTTCAAGGACAAAGAAAGAAATTTACAAGTATTCCTACAAAAGAAATAGATGATTCACAAAACAAAATGAAACAAAAACAAAACAAAATCTCAGGCTGGTCTTAAAATTCTCATTCACACTGCATTCAGGAACACAATGGAGTAAATCTTCAAGGTGTGGAGTATAAAAGGCTGTAGCCCAATAATTCTGTATTTATGTAGTACGTTGTTTATTTTTAAGGTAAAAGAAAAGCATTCCTAAATATATAAGAACTCAAGGATTTTATCATCTACTTACCCTTCCTGGAAAATCTTAATAAAATGTTCCGTATTAATGTAAAGTTCCACTTTACAAGAGAAACAAACAATCTTTTAGGTTCTTTCCTGGAGGGTTAATTTGTAGTGTGCCAGATAATCTGCCTTTGCCAAACAGATTTTCATTGTAATTCTAGTGATTCTAGAGATTCCTTTAGGTTAAAATGTGATTCTAAAAATTCAAATACTTATGGGAAAGCTAATATGTTAAGCATTTCATAGTCATTAACAACATCTTAATGAATAAGTTTAATTGATCAAATATTTCCCTCCTCACAGCTAAGCTGAGGTTGGGTGAACCTGCCACAGAAGAATTTTGATGTAATGAGAAAAAGAACATTTTAGAAGGAAGGTAGACAGAAAAGACTGAGTGGGTTACTACACAAAGCCAGAAGCATTTGTGTGCCCTTAAGGCATACTGACTTATTTGACAGTTTTGCTTAAGACTGGCTCAGCACAAGATGATGAATGTAGGAAATTGAACACAATCTGGACTGAATCCAAAACATACACTGGGAGTGCTTTAAACATGAACCCATCACGTTGTTATCTCTGATCTGCTTTTAAATTCTCCCTCAAAACATACAGTTTATGAAGTCTTGTTAACTGAGGGTTCCAATTTTTTAAAAAAGTTTTGTTTGAAATCATCCTTCTTAATTCAGCAAAGATCTATCCTCAGGTTGAACTATAATGGATTTTAAGGATCATTGACAAAGAATAAAAAAAGAATCATATTGCCTTTTGTACATTTTTACCAATAGAGATGGGTTCCACCTTTTTGTCTTATATTTAACTAAGGCACAAAGCAGTTTTATTGGAGGCTGCTTAGCTTCATAAGAAATTAAATACAACAGTATATAGACATTAATGTCTGCCATACATTTAATATAGCAACAGTTCTGAAAAAAAATGTCTAAAAAGGTGACACTGTCTCCCCAGTATTTAAATTTTAGTACTTAATTGATTGCATGCTAATGAATATGTAATATAGAAATTTCACTTGGAGCCTGAGGGAGTTGTATGACTCACAACAGCTTCAAAAGGGAAAGAAAAAAAATAAAGGTTCATTAAAAACCCAGAATTTAAAACATGCCCTCATAGATACTCAGCACCAGGTCACATCATAATGTTCAGAAGGCTCAGAATTATGTATAGATAATAACAGAGGTCAGCTCTAGCAGGGAATGTAGTTATACTGCATTGTGAGAAAACACAGTCTCTGAAGAAAAAAAAAAAAAGCCACAGTATTATTTACAAAGGGAAAAAAACCCAAATCTTAGTTGGCATTCCACCACTGTTCCCAAAGTATTTGTTCTCAAGGTTCTACCATATAAGATGTGGTATTGTAGAGTGATTAAGTACATGAATTCTGGAACCTGATTTCTTGGGTTTAAATCCCACTTCTGCTTCTGCCATTTAGTACCTGTTTGACATTGGGCAACTTACTTAACTTTCCTTTGCTTCAGTTTCCTCATCAGTAAAATGGGGAGAATATGAATACTAACCCTTATTGTCATGGCAAGGATTAAATAATTAAAAATGTGTATAAATTTCCTAGAACGATGTCTGCCACATACAAAGTACTAAATGTGTTATCTATAATCATTTAGAATTAACCGCGATGCTTCCTAGCAATTATTATTGTGATACTTAAGTAGTAATGCTTTCATACTGCATTCTACAGTTTTCAAACTGTAATTAATATGTCAATGATATTTATGCTTTGCAGGTAAGATGAGTTTATCATGACTTCAACTATCAAAAATTTAATAGTTATACAATTAACTCAATTATCCATGAAAAGTTCAAATGACAACAAAAGCTTCATTAATGATAGCTATGAGGAAAAGGCAGAAGTGAGGATAATTCATGATTATTACCTTGAAAAAGATGGCCAATATTTTAATGTTTGCTAAAATACATTTTACTTCCAAATAAGTTTTGCTTGGGAGAAAAATAAAAGGGAACAATATAGATGGTCATATAAAATTCCTTGAACAAATAACTACAATCAATTTTTTTTATCATTTTGGGGGGAAAATCCAAATCTAGAATGTTAATTACTATTTTCATTGGTCACTAAGGCAAAAAAATCAACATGAAATTGGGGGACAGATCAGTTAAACCATTTATAGACATCTATTGAATTTCCTTAATTTTTGCTCTAAAAAAGGATAGTTCTCAGTTATCTACTGATCTAAGAAAAATTAATTTTTGCCCACCTACAAACTATGGTAACAATTGCCCCTAAGGTACCTTCTTAGGCACATAAGATAAGAGACAGTGGCATGCAAGACAGAACACAGCTCCACCCATTAACAGAGAGGCTGCTTAAAATAATAATAAGGTCACAGACACCGCAAAACACACCACTGGACATGGTCATGCCCACCATAAAGACAAGATCCAGGCTCATCCACCAGAAGACAGTCACTAGTCCCCCCCACCAGGAAGCCTACACAACACACTGAACCAACCTTAGCCACTGGGGGAAGACACCAAAAACAATGGGAACTAGAAACCAGCAGCCTGCAAAAAGGAGACCCCAAACACAGTAAGTTAAGCAAAATGAGAAGACAGAGAAACACACAGCAGATGATGGAACAAGGCAAAAACCCACCAGATGAAACAAATGAAAAGGAAATAGGGAGTCTAACTGAAAAAGGATTCAGAGTAATGATAGTAAAGATGATCCAAAATCTTGGAAACAGAATGGAGAAAATAAAAGAAATGTTTAACAAGGACCTAGAAGAATTAAAGAGCAAACAAACAATGATGAACAACACAATAAATGAAATTTAAAATTCTCTAGAAGGACTCAACAGCCGAATAACTGAGGCAGAAGAACAGATAAGTGACCTGGAAGATAAAATAGTGGAAATAATTACTGCAGAGCAGAATAAAAACAAAATAATGAAAATAATTGAGGACAGTCTCAGAGACGTCCAGGACAACATTAAACGCACCAACATTCGACACATAGGGGTCCCAGAAGAAGAACAGAAAAAAGAAAGGGACTGAGAAAATATTTGAAAAGATTAGAGTTGAAAACTTCCCTAATATGGGAAAGGAAATAGTTAATCAAATCCAGGAAGCACAGAGAGTACCATACAGGATAAATCCAAGGAGAAATAAACCAAGACACATATTAATCAAACAATCAAAAATTAAATACAAAGAAGAAATATTAAAAACAGCGAGGGAAAAACAACAAATAACGTACAATGGAATCCCATAAAGGTTAAGAGCTGATCTTTCAGCCGAAACTCTGCAAGCCAGAGAGGAGTGGCAGGACATAATTAAAGTGATGAAAGGGAAGAACCTACAACCAAGATTACTCTATCAAGCAAGGATCTCATTCAGATTTGATGGAGAAATTAAAACTTTACAGACCAGCAAAAGCTAAGAGAATTCAGCACCACAAAACCAGCTTTACAACAAATGCTAAAGGAACTTCTCTAGGCAAGAAACACAAGAGAAAGAAAAGACCTACAATAACAAACCCAAAACAGTTAAGAAAATGGTAAGAGGAATGTACATATCGATAACAACCTTAAATGTGAACGGATTAAGTGCTCCAACCCAAAGACATAGACTGGCTGAATGGACATAAAAACAAAACCTGTATATATGCTGTCTACAAGAGACCCACTTCAGGACTTGGAACACATACAGACTGTGAGGGGATGGAAAAATATATTCCATGCAAATGGAAATCAAAAGAAAGCTGGAGTAACACTTCTCATATCAGACAAAATACACTTTAAAATAAAGACTTTTGGGGGCTTCCCTGGTAGCACAGTGGTTGAGAGTCCACCTGCTGATGCAGGCAACACGGCTACATGCCCAGATCCAGGAAGATTCCACATGCCATGGACCGGCTGGGCCAGTGAGCCATGTCCACTGAGCCTGTACAAGCGGAGCTTCTGCTCCACAACAGGAAAGGCCGCAAGAGTGAGAGGCATGCGTACCGCAAAAAAAAAAAAAAAAAAAAAAAAAAGACTATTACAAGAGACAAAGAAGGACACTACACAATGATCAAGGAATCAATCCAAGAAGAAGATATAACAACTGTAAATATTTATGAACCCAACATAGGAGCACATCAATATATAAGGCAAATGATAACAGCCATAAAAGGGGAAATTGACAGTAACAAAAAAATGGTGGGGGACTTTAACACCCCACTTACACCAGTGGACATATCATCCAAAATGAAAATAAGGAAACACAATCTTTAAATGACACGTTAAACAAGATGGACTTAATTGATATTTATAGGACATTCCATCCAAAAACAACAGAATACACTTTCTTCTCAAGTTCACATGGAACATTCTCCAGTATAGATCATATCTTGGTTCAGAAATCAAGCCTTGGTAAATTTAAGAAAATTGAAATCATATCAATTATCTTTTCCAACCACAAAACTATTAGACTAGATATCAAGTACAGGAAAAAATCAGTAAAAAATACAAACTCATGGAGACTAAACAATACACTACTTAATAACAATGAGATCACTGAAGAAATCAAAGAGGAAATCAAAAAATACCTAGAAACAAATGACAGTGAAGACACGATGACCCAAAACCTATGGGATGCAGCAAAAGCAGTTTTAAGAGGGAAGTTTAGAGCAATACAATTCTACCTCAAGAAATAAGAAACATCTCAAATAAACAACCTAATTTACACCAAAAGCAATTAGAGAAAGAAGAACAAAAAAATCCCAAAGGTGGGGCTTCCCTGGTGGCGCAGTGGTTGGGGGTCCGCCTGCCGATGCAGGGGACACGGGTTTGTGCCCCAGTCCGGGAGGATCGCACATGCCATGGAGCGGCTGGGCCCGTGAGCCATGGCCACTTAGCCTGCGCATCCAGAGCCTGTGCTCCACAATGGGAGAGGCCACTACAGTGAGAGGCAAAAAGAAAAAATAAAAACAACAACAACAACAAAAAAACCCCAAAACCCAAAGGTTAGCAGAAGCAAAGAAATCATAATGATCAGATCAGAAATAAATGAAAAAGAAATGAAGGAAACAATAGCAAATATCAATAAAACTAAAAGCTGCTTCTTTGAGAAGATAAACATACTTGATAAACCATTAGCCAGGCTCATCAAGAAAAAAAGGGAGAAGACACAAATCAATAGAATTAGAAATAAAAAACAAGTAACAACTGACACTGCAGAAATACAAAGGATCATGAGAGATTACTACAAGCAGCTATATGCCAATAAACTGGACAACCTGGAAGAAATGGACAAATTATTTGAAAAGCACAACCTTCTGAGACTGAACCAGGAAGACATAGAAAATATAAACAGACCAATCACAAGCACTGAAATTGAAACTGTGATTAAAAATCTTCCAACAAACAGAAGCCCAGGATCAGATGGCTTCACAGGCGAATTCTATCAAACATTTAGAGAAGAGCTAACACCTGTCTTTCTAAAACTCTTCCAAAATACAGCAGAGGGAGGAAAACTCAAACTCATTCTATGAGGCCACCATCACCTTCATACCAAAACCAGACAGAGATGTCACAAAGAAAGAAAACTACAGGCCAGTATCACTGATGAACATAGATACAAAAATCCTCAACAAAATACTAGCAAACAGAATCCAACAACACATTAAAAGGATCATACAGCATGATCAAGTGGGGTTTATCCCAGGAATGTAAGGATTCTTCAATATACACAAATCAATCAGTGTGATACACCATATTAACAAATTGAAGTATAAAAACATATGATTATCACAATAGATGCAGAAAAAGCTTTTGACAAAATTCAACACCCATTTATGATAAAAACCCTCCAGAAAGTAGGCATAGAGGGAACCTACCTCAACATAATAAAGGCCGTATATGACAAACCCAGAGCCAACATCATTCTCAATGGTGAAAAACTGAAACCATTTCCACTAAGATCAGGAACAAGACAATGTTGCTCACTCTCCCCACTGTTATTCAACATAGTTTTCGAAGTTTTAGCCACAGCAATCAGAGAAGTAAAAGAAATAAAATAAGTCCAAATAGAAAAGAAGAATTAAAGCTGTCAGTGTTTGCAGATGACATGGTAATATACATAGAGAACCCTAAAGACTCTACCAGAAAACTACTAGAGCTAATCAATGAATTTGATAAAGAAGCAGGATACAAAATTAATGTGCAGAAATCTCTTGCATTCCTATACACTAATGATGAAAAATCTGAAAGACAAATTAAGGAAACACTCCCATTTACCATTGCAACAAAAAGAATAAAATACCTAGGAATAAACCTGCCTAAGGAGACAGAAGACCTGCATGCAGAAAACTATAAGACACTGATGAAAGAAATTAAAGATGATACAAACAGATGGAGAGATATACCATGTTCTTGGAATGGAAGAATCAACATTGTGAAAATGACTATACTCTACAAAGCAATCTACGGATTCAGTGCAATCCCTATCAAACTACCATTGGCATTTTTCTCAGAACTAGAACAAAACTTTCACAATTTGTATGGAAACACAAAAGACACTGTATAGCCAAAGCAATCTTGAGAAAGCAAAAGGTGCTGGAGGAATCAGGCTCCTTGTCTTCAGATTATACTACAAAGCTATAGTAATCAAGACAGTATAGTACTGACACAAAACCAGAAATATAGATCAATGGAACAGGATAGAAAGCCCAGAGATAAACCCATGCACATATGGTCACCTTACTTCTTTTTTTTTTTCATTACGCAGACCTCTCACCACTGTGGCCACTCCCATTGCGGAGCACAGGCTCTGGACGCGCAGGCCCAGTGGCCATGGCTGATGGGCCCAGGCACTCCATGGCATGCGGGATCCTCCCAGAGCAGGGAACGAACCCGCGTCCCCTGCATCAGCAGGCAGACTCTCAACCACTGTGCCACCAGGGAAGCCTGTCACCTTACTTTTGATAAAGGAGACAAGAATATACAATGGAGAAAAGACTGCCTCTTTAATAAGTGGTGCTGGAAAAACTGGACAGCTACGTGTAAAAGAATGAAATTAGAACACTCCCTAACACCATACACAAAAATAAACTAAAAATGGATTAAAGACCTATATTTAAGACCAGACACTATAAAACTCTTAGAGGAAAACATAGGCAGAACACTCTATGACATAAATCACAACCAGATCCTTTTTGACCCACCTCCTAGAGAAATGAAATAAAAACAAAACAAAACAAAAAAACAAATGGGACCTGATGAAACTTAAAAGCTTTTGCACAGCAATGAAAACCATAAAAAAACGAAAAGACTGCCCTCAGAATGGGAGACAATATTTGCAAATGAAGCAACTGACAAAGGATTAATCTCCGAAATTGAGCCCATGCATCTCAATGTCAAAAAAACAAAAAAACCAATCCCAAAATGGGCAGAACACCTAAATAGACATCTCTCCAAAGAAGGTATACAGATTGCCAACAAACACATGAAAGAATGCTCAACATCATTAATCATTAGAGAAATGCAAATCAAAACTACAATGAGATATCATCTCACACCAGTCAAAATGGTCATCATTAAAAAATCTACAAAGAATAAATCCTGGAGAGGGTGTTGTGAAAAGGGAACCCTCTTGCACTGTTAGTGGGAATGTAAATTGATATAGCCACTATGGCGAATAGTATGGAGGTTCCTTAAAAATCTAAAAATAGAATTACCATACAACTCAGCAATCCCACTACTGGGCATATACACTGAGAAAACCAGAATTCAAAAATAGTCATGTACCCCAATGTTCATTGCAGCTCTATTTACAATAGCCAGGACATGGAAGCAACCTAAGTGTCCCTTGACAGATGAATGGGTAAAGAAGATGTAGCACATATATACAGTGGAATATTACTCAGCCATAAAAAGAAGCAAAATTGAGTTATGTGTAGTGTGTTGGATGCACCTAGAGACTGTCATACAGAGTGAAGTAAGTCAGAAAGAAAAAAACAAATAACATATGCTAACACATATATATGGAATCTTAAAAAAACAATGGTTCTGAAGAATCTAGGGGCAGGACATGAATAAAAATGCAGACATAGAGAATGGACTTGAGGGCATGGGGAGGGGGAAGGGTAAGTTGGGATGAAGTGAGAGAGGGGCATGGATTTATATACACTACCAAATATAAAACAGATAACTATTGGGAAACAGCCGCATAGCACAGGGAGATCAGGTTGGTGCTTTGTGTCCATGTAGAGGGGTGGGATAGGGAGGGCGGGAGGGAGATGCAAGAGGGAGCAGATATGGGGTTATGTGTATACTTATAGCTGATTTACTTTGTTATAAAGCAGAAACTAACACACCATTGTAAAGCAATTATACTCCAATAAAGATGTTAAAAAAAGAAAAAGGAGAGAGTGGCATATTGGTAGCCTTAAAGCATATAGGCTGTTTTTCATATCTTACTGTTAGGTAATCTAATTAATTCATTATCTGCTACAGCACTGTATTTCCACCAGCTTCAGGGCGTCCCTTTATAACACAAAGCATTTAGTATCACAGTAAAAGCATTTGTTATGTTACTCTTAGTCCCATAATACCTGGGAAAGAGATAAAGTAATAGTCATTTACCAGAAAGAAGTCTTACTAGTAGCCTGTTACATACAAATATGGAATCAACGGATGGTACAACATATTTATTTTTCGCTATCAAACTATATAGAATCTTCCTTGGTCATGCTATGTCTTAAGATCCCCGCACCCACCTTATCTTTCTTACTCTATCCTTTCCTCATAACTGCTCAATCTTTATTTAATCCTCTGCCCTTCCCACCTCATACTCCTCACTATTCTGGCTCTGTCCTGGAGGGTGCTGCCAGATCTTTTCAGTATTGATTCTCCTCCTGTATCATTTTGGAGGAGTGGCATTAAACCCCTGAGATCTTGAGCATCTTAGAGGCTTTAGGGCTCCATATTATGCCAAAGAAACACATGTTTTTCTTACAGTATTTTCAAGATATTATAACACTGGTGTTAATAATGTAAGCAATGGAACCAGACTGTTGGGGTCTAAATCCTGGCTCCCTCACTTCCTAACTGTGGCCTTGGCTGATTACTCAATCTCTATGTGCCTCAAATTCCTCTGCTATAAAACAGGGATAATAATAGATCGTACTACCTCATAAGATTGGTGTGAGGATCAAGTGAGTTAATACATATAAGAAGCTTTTATTAGTGCCTGACACATAGGAACCAGCCACTCAATAAACGTAAACAGTTGTTATTACTATTGGCTGAGGAACCCAATGCTCTCATGGTACTTGAAGGTGGCTCTGGGTCCCCCAAAGTAACATATGCAGCCCCCTGAAGCACCTACCCAACTCTCATTTAATGTCTTCAGCACCATTCTCACTGGCCTTCCTACTACCTGGTAAGAGCTAATTTATCAGATCAATTAATTCGTATTGTAACTAGAGATAATTGTCATTGATGAATTAATGTTATTTCTCATAGGGAACATTTGCTTTAGAGTTGTCTTTTGAATGCAATGCCTTATGATAAATGAATAGCCATCATAGGGTTCCATAGCTATCTCTATGTGGGCATAGACCTTGTTTACAGCCTGAGGAGCTACTGTCTTTACTTTACAGGGTGGGATTCGCAAATTAGCACCATGAAAGTTCTTTCATCTCCAAATAATTGTTTTCACGTGCAGAAAACTGTTACCAGGTGAGATGAATGCCTCCGTCGTCGGGTCTTGAAAAGTCATGGTTTACCATGAGATAAATCATATTCTCTCCCACACCCGTGATATTAGTAAACCACTTGATTCGGTCTAATGTTTGTTTACAATGTCTGTCACATCTGTCCCTTTCCTTACCATTCCATGGTTCTTAATTAATGCAATGGTCTAATTAACCCTCTATTTCTAGTTTTTCTCTCATCCAATCCATTCTGTGTGCCTCTGTCCCATTAATCTTTTCAAAGTTCTACTTCTAGAAAATTACTCTCTAGCACAAAATCTATACTCCTAAAGAATGATTTTTTTTTTTTTTTTTTTTTTTTTTTTTACAATTCAGAACCCTCCACCCTCTTCCACAGGAATAAGTGATCCAGGGAGGCTGTAGGACTGGATTTCCTGGACGTAGCTAAGAAGAGATTCATTTTTACAGAAAGATAGAAGAGAGATGTCCCGAGAATCTCTCTAATATTACCAACCTTGCTTGATGGGCACAAGATTCCTGGATACTGTGCTTTCCAAGTCCATGCTCAGCAACTGAGTGGGAACAGAAGGGATAATTCCCACCTCTTTCCACAAGGGGGCGGCAAACACCAAATGTGGGGTTGTGTAGAGGCTAGCAAGCCCACAGGAGGGAAAAAGGGAGTGCAGGGTAAGGTGAACTCTAATCATATTTTCCCATTGAGATGGTATCCAACTGCCCCTTAGGTGAAGGTCAGACTCCAGAATCACCCTGGGAGCTTGGCAGAAATTCAGATGTCTGGTCATCATCCAGGTGATTTTGATGCAGTTGTTCTTCAGACTCCCTCTGAGAAGCACTGATACAATACAAAAACACCTAATATTGTACTCTTCACTTCAGCACTGTTCATACCTTTCCTCAGTCTGTTGCCACTTCTTAATGCCATTTTCCTTCATCTCTGCACCTGTGAAAATCCTTTCCATCCTCAAAGGCTATTGCAAATATAACTTTCTCTCTGATGTCTTTCCAGAGCCACACCCTGCACCCCCAACAAATTATTGCTCCTGCTACAGCGGGTGAGATGGATATGGAGAAGACTCAGTCCTAGGGTAGGGGCGTATTAGGGGCGCTGTGATGGGACTGCTGAGATGCTGATGGAAGGTGGGTTGTAATTTTAGCCTTAAGGTTTTGCATTTGTTTGTTGGCTTGAGTTAAAATTAACCCGAGCACTAGCAGCTGGCTAAAAAATTTAGGAGGTAGTCCACATTCCAGGACTTCCATGGGTTAGAGCCTGAAATGCTCTAAGAAAATCTCTTCTTAGCTACCTTCCTAATTGTGGTTCCCCAACTGTGCAAATTAGAGTCACCTGGGGGTATTTAAAAAAGATACCTCGACTCCATCTCCAGACATTCTGACTTAATTGGTATGGAGTATACCCTGGGAATGAGTATTTTTAAAATCTCCCTAGGAGATTCTAATTTGCATCAAAGTTTAGGAGCTTTGAATTAGAGTGAGAGAAATAGATCTAACACAATTTTGATGGACTCTCAGCCATGTCAGTGCAGCAGACTTGGGATAGGGAAAAGAGGAAATGAACTGGTTCCCAGTAGTCTCCTCTATAAAGACAGTTGTAGGGAAGAGGGATTGATAACATTGAGGAAGTAATCTAATTGGGCCTGTGTAGTTGAAGGTAAGTTATATAAAAGCAGATCATTGACAATGATGCACTTGATGGGTTAGGAGGCATTGTTACAGCTTATAAGTGGTAGATTTGAACCTAAGATTTAAACCTAGAAATACCAGATGCATCTGAGTCCAAGCACATATTCTTATGTTTTCCACCATTTATCAAATTTAATATTCATCAGTGTCCCTGGAAATATTGTTAAAAACACAATTCCTTGGACCCCATCCCGTAACAAATATTTTTGCATGTGGTGGCTGTTGTTTTTAGCAACAGAACCACTTAGTCTTTTTGTTTTCCAGAAAAATTTACCTTGAACTTTGATTTATAAAACAAATAAAAGCATAGTTAATTTACTTCAAGCAGAAGTTTGGGAGTTCAGTTTAAACCACTATGCAACTTCTTTTGTACCCAGCCCATCCTCTAAGAGAAGTCCTTGAGGCTTCTCCTTACTATTTGAAATCTACTTCGTCAATCACTACTAAGTTTTGTTTTGTTTTTTATTATTGGAGTATAGTTGCTTTACAGTGTTGTGTTAGTTTCTACTGTATAGCAAAGTGAATCAGCTATACATATGCATATATCTCCTCTTTTTTGGATTTCCTTCCCATTTAGGTCACCACAGAGCATTTAGTAGAGTTCCCTGTGCTATACAGTAGGTTCTCATTAGTTATCTATTTTATACATAGTATCAATAGTGTATATATGTCAATTCCCATTTCCCAATTCATCCCACTCCCCCTTCCCCCTTGGTATCCATGCATTTGTTCTCTACTTCATTGTCTCTATTTCTGCTTTGCAAATAAGTTTATCTGTACCATTTTTCTAGATTACACATATAAGCAATATTATATGATATTTGTTTTTCTCTTTTTGGCTTACTTCACTCTGTATGACAGTCTCTAGGTCCATCCACGTCTCTGCAAATGGCACAGTTTCATTCCTTTTAATGGCTGAGTAATATTCCATTGTACATATGTACCACATCTTCTTTATCTGTTCTTCTGTTGATAGACATTTATGTACAAACAGCTCATGCAGCTCAATATCAAAGAAACAAAAAACCCAATCAAAAAATGGGCAGAAGACCTAAATAGACATTTCTCCAAAGAAGACATACAGATGGCCAACAAACACATGAAAAGATGCTCAACATCACTAATTATTAGAGAAATGTAAATCAAAACTACAATGATGTATTGTCACACAGGTCAGAATGGCCATCATCAAAAAATCTACAAACAATAAATGCTGGAGAGGTTGTGGAGAAAAGGGAACCCTCTTGCACTGTTGGTGGGAATGTAAATTGATACTATGGAGAACAGTGTGGAGTTTCCTTAAAATCTAAAAATAGAACTACCATATGACCCCACAGTCCCACTCCTGGGTATATACCCAGAGAAAACCATAATTCAAAAAGACACATACACCCCAGTGTTCATTGCAACACTATTTAAAATAGCCAGTACATGGAAGCAACCTACTAAATTTTAAAATGCAATTCCATAATTCTAGAAAAATAACCTACAGGAATACTCACAATATTTTGGAAGAGTTAGTATATGGGATTGTAAATTCAGCACTGTAAAAGTGAAAACATTTTTAGAGGTAATAAAAATGTCAATGTAGATTAAATCGTTTATGGTAGTTTAAGTAACTGATGGTTACTGAGCACTTAGTATTGACTAAGCACTGGATGCTTTATGTCTATTATCTCATTTATCCCTCTCAACAACTATATAAAGTAGTGTCAAAGCAAAAAGTGCAATGGACAAAGTCAAACAGGCAGGGAAGACTTTATTCAAGGCTATTGCAACAGAGGAAAGGTCAAAACTCAGTCCAAACTCAATTCTGCCCAAACAAAACATTGGTGGGGGGCAGTTTAAGCACTGAAATGAACTATTTGAAAAGTACTGGAGGACATTAGTTTGGATACATAGGCCATCTGTGTTTTTTAATTGGCTTTATCCAAAGGAAAAATAAACTCATATATTTATGACAGGAGATAGTTTTACAGGTTGAGCAAGGCATGCACCAAAGTTAAGCTCCCACTCTCCCACAGAGATTGGAAGAAAGGGATGCTATATTTCTTGATTATTACATTTGAAAGGGATGGCTCCTGGCTTCCTGAGAAAGTCATACCCAGGTTGTAAAACTGGCAATAGACTTCTAGAAAAATTTACATCTCAAAGGAGCTGAGAAATAATTTACAAGTTCTCTAAAGTAAATGACCTCAGAAAGGAAAGTTAAGGGCTTAGAATCAGGAAGAAACCTGTCCAAAGTTTAGTTAGGCTGAGGGGAACATTAATGCCATCTTGGTCAGTAGATACTATTACGTTATCTCCGTTTTACAGATGAAGAAATTGAGACTTAGAGAAAGCAAGGATCTTGTTCAAGATTACACTCCTAGTTAGCATCTGAGTCAGATCAAACTCCATATTTGATTCAAGTAACAGCAAGTTTAAACACTTTTTGATGCTGCCTCACCATCCAGATAATGGTACACCATGGAGCTTTTAAAAGCATGAGGTAGATCTGTATGCACAGACATACAAAGATGTCCTCAAAAAGGTTAAATTTTTAATTATATGGAACATTTGATTACTATTTTGATCAAAACAGACAATAATAACAATTGAAAGAAGAAATCATAAAAGTCTGTCTATTTCTCTCCCTCTCTCTCTCCCTCCCTCCCCTTTTGTAAGTCCAAAGTGAAAGGTATGAAATGGGAAAAAGCAAACTATGGATGCCTCAGTGGATGAATTTTCACACAATTCCAAATAATTTAGTTTTCTTCTTCTTCTGTTTGAACATATATGTTTTGTTTTTACACTTAAGAAGGCAGAGGGAAAAAATGTGGAAAAGGTGAGGGGGGAAACGGGAAGGAAAAAAGGAGAAGAAGAGAACAATAGGAGACAAAAAAGGGAAGAAAGAAATGTAAAAATACTGAAAGAACAGGAGAGAGAGGAAGCAAAATTGAAAGGAATGAAGCAAAGAGGGAAAGAGAGAGGGGGAAAGAAAGTGAACAAAAGGGAGAGAAGAGGAAGAAAGAAAGGAAAAGAAAAGAAATATAGGAAAGAAAGAGAAAGAACAAAAGAATGAAAGAGAAAGAGGAAAGAAATAGCCAGATTAGAATCCCTCTTTAAGTCTATTACAACAGGCCTAAGGGTTTGGGTCCAGGAATTAGGAGAGTTTCCTTCAAATGACGATGTTCTGTTGACCTAAGAGTGGGAACCTAGTCAGGGAGGACTACCTGTGTGTTTCAAGCACTCTTGCTTCTCAATGTTTCTATAGGCAGGACGTCTAGAGCAGGTGCCAGTTGTGAGTAGGGCTCTGTGATGACTTTATGCAACTTTGTTATTTTCCTCTTAATCGTAAGAAAGGAATTATCTGACCTACTCAGAAAAATCTCCTTACTCCTAACAGGAATTTATGGTTCCTAGCTTTTCTTTTTCCTGTTGACTTATATAAGTGCTATCACCTTCTCTATTTGAAGGTCATCCTAGCAGAAACTTTGGTCCATCTGCTTTTACTATTTTCATCTAGATGACAGAGATTTAGAATTTATTTTCAAAAGTTTTTGTATGCTTACCAAAAATATTAAAAAGGAAAATGAAACATATTTTTAAAACAGAGTTTTGAAATAATTACATAAAAAGCAGTTTTTCTCTCACACACATGAAAATTCTGCCTCCACTCTTGCGTTAGAAACAAATAACACTTTTATTACCTGACTCTTCCTCCACATTTTCATAACTAATACCAATTTTTTTTTAAATTCCTGTGACTTGTTATTTCTGTGTGTAGTGTCCATTCTCATTGTATTTAAGGCAAAGTTCATTATAGAGTGAGGGTATCTCTTTAAAGAAAAGTTCTGTTGCTGTAAAGTACATCTGTCATGGTGAAAAATATGTACATACATGTAGGTTGGTACACTTCAAAATAGGGCATTTCCCTCAGTTTTCTCTGCTTATAGCCCACTCAACAGACAAGGTGCTTCTTTAAGCCACAGTTATGAAGGAAGGTTGCTTAACTAGTTTTGCTCTCAACTCATAGTCAGGGAGAGCCCACCGGGTACAGGTTTCTTTTATAACAATCCCTCAAAGGTGTTCTTTCTTTTGGAAATTTATGAAGACCATGAAATGATTTGCTGGGAATGACTATAAAACAGTGGTTCTTAAAACTGACCTTGCTTTGAATCAACCTGGGGAGCTTGTTATAAGATTCCCAGGTCTCACATGGTTCTTATTTCACATGGCTAGAATTTTTTTTTCTTGCTTTAGTATTCTCTTTACTAGGTCTTAAAACTGGCTTATGGAGGCTTTAAGTTTTAAATTCTTAGCAATCAATCTCTATTGAAGGGTTGGAGTCATTTCAGTATGCCATATAGCAGCAGTGTTCAATAGAAATATAATGCAAACAACATATGTAATTTTATATTTCCTAGTTTCTTCATTTAAAAAGTAAAGAGAAACAGGTGAAATCAATTTTAATAATTTCAGTTAAGCCATTATAATGAAAATTTTATCATTTCATCATGTAATAAATATAAAATATTTATTAATGATATAGTTTACATTTTTTTGTTCACACTAAGTCTATGAAATCCAATGTATAGTTTATACTTATGGCTCATCTCAATTTGGACTAGCCACATTTCAAGTGCTCAGTAGCCAAGTATGGATACAGTCTACCGTGTTAGTGCAGACTATGGTTGTGGCTCTAATCCAATTGCTTCAGAACTTCATCTATATTTTCTTAATGTTCATCATTCCTGCCACGCTGTAGCAAGGTGCAGTTTAGTGGTGTCTGAGCTGAAAAGGATCTCTCATCGTGCATGAAAATGGTTACCAGATCATGTCATGTACACTGCTACTAAATTTTCTCTAGAAAGCAGTAGCTCTTGTGTTGTCTGTTTATTCATTCTTGCCCACATTGTGTGGGTTACATAAACAATGCTTTACAGTGTATATTGGATATACTGTAAAAAAACCTGATATACAAGATTGAATCCATGTACAATATGGGATATATAGTTCTAACATCAGAGAGTCATGGTCAGCTTTTTTTTTTTTTTTTTAACTGTACGTGGGCCTCTCACTGTTGTGGCCTCTCCCATTGCAGAACACAGGCTCTGGATGCGCAGGCTCAGCGGCCATGGCTCACGGGCCCAGCCGCTCCGTGACATGTGGGATCTTCCTGGACCGGGACACGAACCCATGTCGCCTGCATCAGCAGGTGGACTCTCAACCACTGCACCACCAGGGAAGCCCCATGGTCAGCTTTTAATAGTCATCTGTGAATAGAAGCAGCATTAGGTGAGTTGGAGAGACTAGGCAAAGAAATATGATCCAGGGAGGCAGAAAACTAGAGCAACAGGTAGACCATATAAAATGACATACAAGAGAAATATGCACATAAACTTAGAAATATATATATATATATGACAATGGATCTACATGCTTAAAATCATTGCATTTAAAGAAAAACACAAGTCAGTCTAGTGTTTTGGGATATTTTATTAAATAAAAGAATGAATTTCATTGTAAACCCCGTGACTTATGTAGAAATCAGATATAATAATAAGCAAGCAGCAAAGTTAAACCATGTATTTTGGCATCTCAGAAGGTCAATTTGATGTATTATAATGTTAGTTCCCAGTTAGGAAGATTCACCCATGCAAAATATTGCCTATTTATAGACCAGCATGACTGACTATACATTGTCCAAAAGTAGTGATACCAAATTACAAGGGGTGGGGAGATAAAAAGGCAGAAGACAGAGCACAGATAAAATTACAGAAAATCTTGAGAGTGGGAAAGAAGAATAAGAAATTCTATCAAAGAGCCAGATAAACTTTTAGAGTAAAGTATAAAAAATAAATCAAGGAAAATCTATATGTATTTCAGTTTGGATGCTTTTGATCATAAGTAACAGAAAATTCAACTTAGTTTTATACAATGAAAAAAATATATTGGCAAAATATATTGGCAAAAGTCTAGGGGCAAGACTTCAGGCAGTTTTATCAGGTTCCTAGCTCAGTTTCTCTATTATTCTTTCAACCCTGCTCTCCTCCATGTGTTGTAATTGTTTTAGGGCTGTTCTTCCTCACTGTAGCAAAATAGATATGGCAGTTATAGGATTTACATGAGTACACTACACTTTTATACAAAAGTCTTGTGCTTCATTCTGAACCAATCTGAACCAATGTTGTGGTCAGGAGAATAGCATATATTTGTTGTTTTAAATTAGGATTATTGACTATCCATAGTTTAGTTTGGTATTTCAGAGGGGGTGAGGTTGTGCTAATTGGATTATGCTTCTCAGGGATCACCCTTGTAAGGAGGGTCAGTCTCACCCAAACTGCATGACTGTCACACAGTTAAGGAAGGATAGAATGGATGCTGTGGCGGTGGTTGCGGGTTCGTGCCCTGGTCTGGGAAGATCCTACATGCCGCGGAGCGGCTGAGCCCGTGAGCCATGGCCGCTGAGCTTGCGCGTCCGGATCCTGTGCTCCGCAACAGGAGAGGCCACAACAGTGAGAGGCCCGCATACCGCAACAAAAAAAAAAAAAAAAAGAATGGATGCTGTGGAGACAAACAAGTATCCACTTCAATGCAGCATAGGAAATAAGGTCCCTGAATGATCCATCCGAGAATCCAGCCAAAGAAGTTTCAGTTAATCCCAATCTGATCTAACTAAAGAGGAAACCTGGATTTTATCAATATGATTAGCAGATGCCTAAGCCCTTTGTAAATAAATGGGCCATATTACATTTAGGCACAATTACTGTGAAGACTTTGGAAAATTATTCTAAATTAAGTATGAAATCATTAAGTATAATCCTTCAATATATTCTTAACTAAGCAGAATGCACTAGTACCTATAACATGATTTTAATAAATATTTCACTAGATGAATGTCATTTATTTATTGAGTCTCACCAGTGAAAACCATCTGCTCCATTTTATTTCTTCCCAAATAAACTGTTTTGTATTATGTAGACATATGTAATGGAGTGTTAATAATTATATGGTTAACTTGAAATATCTAGAAATACAATTTGTGTAATTTGAGAGTCTTAATAAACTCTAAAATGTTTATCTTTAATGGTTTCCATTGAAAACAAAGCCTGAATACAGAATCAATCACATATATTATTTTTGTGGGATATTCTTTTGACTCTGTGTGTGTGTGTATGTGTGTGTGCTGTATTATTTTAAGACAGTGCTATCCAAACAGGATACAATGCAAGCAATATATATAATTTTATGTGTACTAGCCACATTAAAAAGTACAAAAGAAAGATTATTTAATTAATATATAACAGAATATTTCCAAAATATTATTTCAACATTAATCAAATGAAAATATTAATGAGATATTTCGTCCTTTTTTGTTCTAATAAGTTTTCAAAACGTGTGTATGTTACCCTTTAGGCACACATCAATTCAGACCAGCCACAGTTCATGTGTTCAATAGCTCCATGTGACTAGTGGTTATCATATTGTATAGGTCTAGAATTATTCACGTTTATTCTCTATACAGTCCAAGGCTGGTGATATTAGCCAAGAGAACAATGCACCCTGTACTGTATAGAATTTGCCTCAATATAATATCATTTTTTGATGCTACTTAGTTTACCTTGACACATACTCTTACATAGTTTATTAATTCTATGTGCTAGGTCTTGGATGATCCATTTTTTAAATCCTAATTTTACCACCTTTTTCTTATTATCCTTTTATTTATTTAGAATTTATTGAGATGAATGCCAGTGACTGCCTTACTTCCACTTTATTTTCTCCCTTTCTACATTAATTTTGTCTGTATCATTTTCTGAATTCTTTAAACCTTTTGCATTAGCTCAAATCAGCTTTCCTGAGGGATTTATGGTGTTCTCCCCTTTGGTGCATACACATTTTCTTAATAAGCACTTAAATCTAATGATATTTCAAAAATTCCACTCTCCAGCTTCATTGAACTTTATTCAGATTGTTATAAGAAGCATTTCTGTGCACCGATAGTACAATAACCAGAGTAATTAATACAATTTCATATTCTTGAAAGGTGTAAGTATTTTCAAAAGTCTCTTTATTTGGATAAAATTAGTTTATGATTAATATTACTGGACTGGAGAGACCTTCAAGATGGCGGAGGAATGAGAAGTGGAGATCGCCTTCCTCCCCACAAATACATCAGAAATACATCTGCATGTGGAACAATTCCTACAGAACACCTATTGAACGCTGGCAGAAGACCTCAGACTTCCCAAAAGGCAAGAAACTCCCCACACACCTGGGTAGGGCAAAAGAAAAAACAGAGACAAAAGAATAGGGACTGGACCTACACCACTGGAAGGGAGCTGTAAAGGAGGAAAAGTTTCCACACCCTAGGAAGCCCCTTCACTGGTGGAGATGGGGGTGGTGGGGAGGGAAGCTTTTGAGCCACAGAGGAGAGGGAAGCAACAGGGGAGTAGAGGGAAAAGTGGAGACATTCCTACACAGAGGATCAGTGCCGACCAGCACTCACCAGCCCAAGAGGCTTGTCTGCTTACCCGCTGGGGCCGGCGGGGGTTGGCAGCTGACGCTCAGGCTTCAGTCATATCGCAGGGAGAGGACAGGGGTTGCCTACATGAACACAGCCTGAAGGGGGCTAGTGCACCACGGCTAGCCGGGAGGGAGTCCGGGCATAAGTCTGGACCTGCCGAAGAGGCAAGAGACCATTGTTTCAGGGTGAGCGAGGAGAGGGAATTCAGAGCACCACCAAAATGAGCTCCAGAGATGGGCATGAGCCACAGCTATCAGCTCGGACCCCAGAGACGGGCATGAGATGCTAAGGCTGCTGCTGCAGCCACCAAGAAGCCTGTGAGCAAGCACAGGTCACTATCCACACCTCCCCTCCCAGAAGCCTGTGCAGCCCGCAACTGCCAGGGTCCTGTGATCCAGGGACAAAGTCCCCAGGAGAACACTCGGCACGCCTCAGGCTGTGGCAGCATCCTTTTGACCTCTGCCGCTGCAGGCTCGCCCCGCATTCCATACCCCTCCCTCCCCGCAGCCTGAGTGAGCCAGAGCCTCCTAATGAGCTGCTACTTTAACCCCGTCCTGTCTTAGCAAAGAACAGATGCCCTCAGGCGGCCTAAATGCACAGGGGTGAAAAAAGAGGAGAAAGGGAAATCTCTCCCAGCAGCCTCAGAAGCAGTGGATAAAAGCTCCACAGTCAACTTGATGTACCCTGCATCTGTGGAATACCTGAATAGACAACAAATCATGCAAAAATTGAGGTGGTGGACTTATATATATTGTTTTTTTCCTTTTTCACTTTTTGAGACTGTGTATGTGTATGCTTCTTTCTGTGAGTTTGTCTGTATAGATTTGCTTTTACCATTTGCCCTAGGGTTCTTTCTGTCTGGGTTTTTTGTTGTTGTTGTTGTTGTTGTTTTTAGTATACTTTTAAGCACTTGTTATCATTGGTGGATTAGTTTTGGGTTTGGTTGCTCTCTTTTCTTTAATTTTTAATAATTATTTTTTATTTTAACTATTTTCTTTTTCTTTCTTTCTTTCTTTCTTTTTTTCTCCCTTTTCTTCTGAGCCATGTGGGTGATGTGCTCTTAGAGCTCAGACTGGGTGTCAGGCCTGTGCTCTGAGGTGGGACAGCTGAGATCAGGACATTGGTCCACCAGAGGTATCCCAGCTGCACATAATATCAAATGGGGAAGGCTCTCCCAGAGATCTCCATCTCAACACTAAGACCCAGGTCCACTCAACAACCAGCAAGCTACAGTGCTGGACACCCTATGCCAAACAATTAGCAAGAGAGGTAAACAAATCCACCCATTAGCAAAGAGGCTGCATAAAATCATAAAAAGGTCACAGAAACCCCAAAACACACCACTGGACATGGTCCTACCCAACAGAAAGACAAGATCCAGGCTCATCTTCCAGAACACAGGAACCTGTCCACTCCAGCAGAAAGCCTGTACAACCCACTGAACTAACCTTATCCACTGGGGGCAGACACCAAAAACTATGGGAACTATGAACCTGCAGCCTGCGAAAAGGAGACCCCAAACACAGTAAGTTAAACAAAATGAGAAGACAGAGAAACACACAGCAGATGAAGTAACAAGGTAAAAACCCACCAGGCCAAACAAATGAAAAAGGAATAGGCAGTCTACCTGAAAAATAATTCATAGTAATGATAGGAAAGGTGATACAAAATCTTGGAGATAGAATAGAGAAAATACAAGAAACGTTTTACAAGGACCTAGAAGAACTAAAGAGCAAACAAACAGTGATGAACAACAAAATAAATGAAATTAAAAATTCTCTGGAAGGAATCAATCGCAGAATAACTGAGGCAGAAGAACGGATAAGTGACCTGGAAGATAAAATAGTGGAAATAGCTATGGCAGAGAAGAATAAAGTAAAAAAGAATGAAACAAATTGAGGACAGTCTCAGAGACCTCTGGGACAATATTAAACACACCAATATTCGAATTACAGGGGTCCCAGAATAAGAACAGAAAAAAGAAAGGGACTGACAAAATATTTGAAGATATTAAAGTTGAAAACTTCCCTAATAAGGGAAAGGAAATAGTTAATCAAGTCCAGGAAATGCAAAGAGTCCCTTACAGGATGCATCCAAGGAGAAACACATGAAGATATATTAAGCAAACTATCAAAAATGAAATACAAGGGAAAAATATTAAAAGCAGCAAGGGAAAAACAATAAATAACATACAAGGGAATCCCCATAAGGTTAACTGCTGATCTTCCAGCAGAAACTCTGCAAACCAGAGAGGAGTGGCAGGACATATTTAAAGTGATGAAAGGGAAGAACCTACAACCAAGAGTACTCTAACCAGTGAGGATCTCATTCAGATTCAATGGAGAAATTAAAACCACTACAGACCAGGAAAAGCTAAGAGAATTCAGCACCACAAAACCAGCTTTACAATACATGCTGAAGGAACTTCTCTACGGAGGAAAAACAAGAGAATGAAAAGACCTACAATAACAAACCCAAAACAGTTAAGAAAATGGTAAGAGGAACGTACATACTGGTAAAAAACTTAAATGTAAATGGATTAAATGCTCCAACCCAAAGACGTAGACTGGCTGAATGGACACAAAAACAAGACGTGTATACATGCTGTCTACAAGAGTCCCACTTCAGGCTTTGGGACACGTACAGACTGAAAGGGAGGGGATGGAAAAATATATTCCATGCAAATGGAAATCAAAAGGAAGCTGGGGTAGCAATTCTCATATCAGACAAAATAGATTTTAAAATAAAGACTAACACAAGAGACAAAGAAGGACACTACATAATGATCAAGGGATCAATCCAAGAAGAATACAAAACAGTTGTAGATGTTTATGAACCCAACATAGGAGCACCTCAATACATAAGGCAAATGCTAACAGCCGTAAAAGGGGAAATTGACAGTAACAAATAAGTAGCAGGGGACTTTAACACACCACTTACACCAATGGACATATAATCCAAAATGAAAATAAGGAAACACAGTGTTTAAATGACACATTAAACAAGATGGACTTAATTGATACTTATAGGACATTCCATCCAAAAACAACAGAATATACTTTCTTCTCAAGTGCTCATGGAACATTCTCCAACATAGATCATATCTCGGTTCAGAAATCAAGCCTTGGTAAATTTAAGAAAATTGAAATCATATCAGTTATCTTTTCCGACAACAAAACTATGAGACTAGATATCAAGTACAAGAAACAATCTGTAAAAAATACAAACTAATGGAGGCTAAACAATACACTACTTAATAACCAAGAGATCACTGAAGAAATCAAAGAGGAAATCAAAAAATATCTACAAACTAATGACAATGAAAACACTATGACCCAAAACCTATGGGATGCAGCAAAAGCAGTTCTAAAAGCCAAGTTTGTAGCAATACAATCCTACCTCAAGAAACAAGAAACATTTCAAATAAACAACCTAAACTTACTGCTAAAGCAATTAGAGAAAAAGAACAAAAAAACCCGAAAGTTAGCAGAAGGAAAGAAATCATATAGATCAGATCAGAAATAAATGAAAATGAAATAAAGGAAACAATAGCAATGATCAATAAGACTAAAACTTGGTTCTTTGAGAAGATAAACAAAACTGATAAACATTAGCCAGACTCATCAAGAAAAAAAGGGACAAGACTCAAATAAATAGAATTAGAAATGAAAAAGGAGAAGTAACAACTTACACTGCAGAAATACAAAGGATCATGAGAGATTACTACAAACAACTATATACCAGTAAAATGGACACCCTGGAAGAAATGCACAAATTCTTAGAAAAGCACAACCTTCGGAGACTGAACCCAGATGAAATAGAAAATATAAAGAGACCAATCACAAGCACTGAAATTGAAACTGTGATTAAAAATCTTCCAACAAACAAAATCCCAGGACCAGATGGCATTACAGGTGAATTGTATCAAACATTTAGAGAAGAGCTAACACCTATCCTTCTCAAACTCTTCCAAAATACAGCAGAGGGAGGAATACTCCCAAACTCATTATATGAGGCCACCATCACCCTCATACCAAAACCAGACAAATATGTCAGAAAGAAAGAAAACTACAGGCCAATATCACAGATGAACATACACGCAAAAATCCTCAACAAAATACTAGCAGAGTCCAAGAGCACATTAAAAGGATCATACAGTATGATCAAATGGGGTTTATCCAAGGAATGCAAGGATTCTTCAATATATGCAAATCAATGTGATAAACCATATTAACAAACTGAAGCAGAAAAACCGTATCCTCAACTCAATAGATGCAGAAAAAGCTTTCGACAAAATTCAACACCCATTTATGATAAAAACCCTCTGGAATGTAGGCATTGAGGGAATTTTCCTCAACATAATAAAGGCCATATATGACAAACCCAGAGCCAACATCATTCTCAATGGTGAAAAACTGAAACCTTTTCCACTAAGATCAGGAACAAGACAAGGTTGTCCACTTTCACCTCTATTTTCAACATAGTTTTGGAAGTTTTAGCCACAGTAGTCAGAGAAGGAAAAGAAATAAAAGGAATCCAAATCGGAAAAGAAGTAAAGCTGACACTGTATGCAGATGACATGATACTATACACAGAGAATCCTAAAGATGCTACCAGAAAACTACTAGAGCTAATCAATGAATTTGGTAAAGTAGAAGCATGCAAAATTAATGCACAGAAATCTCTCTTATTTCTATACACCAATGATGGAAAATCTTACAGAGAAATTAAGGAAACACTCCAATTTACCATTGCAACAAAAATAAAATACCTAGGAATAAACCTACCTCAGGAGACAAAAGACCTGTATGCAGAAAACTGTAAGACACTGATGAAAGAAATTAAAGATGATACAAACAGATGGAAAGATATACCATGTTCTTCGATTGGAAAAATCAACACTGTGAAAATGACTATATTACCCAAAGCAATCTACAGCTTCATTTCAATCCCTATCAAATTACCAATGGCATTTCTCACAGAACCAGAACAAAAAATTTCACAATTTGTATGGAAACACAAAAGACCCCGAATACCCAATGCAATCTTGAGAAAGCAAAATGGAACTGGAAGAAGCAGGCTCCCTGACTTCAGACTATACTACAAAGCTACAGTAATCAAGACAATATAGTACTGGCACAAAAACAGAAACATAGATTAATGGAACAGGATAGAAAGCCCAGAGATAAACCCATGCACATATGGGCACCATATTTCTGATAAAGGAGGCAGGATTATACAATGGCTAAATGACAGCTTCTTCAATAAGTGGTGCTTGGAAAACTGGATGGCTACATGTAAAAGAATGAAATTAGAACTCTCCCTAACACCATACACAAAAATTAACTCAAAATGGATTAAATACCTAAATTTAATTCCAGACACTATAAAAATCTTAGAGGAAAACATAGAACACTCTATGACATAAATCACAGCAAGATCCTTTTTGTCCCACCTCCTAGAGAAATGGAAATAAAAACAAAAATAAACAAATGGGACCTAGTGAAATTTAAAATCTTTTGCACAGCAAAGGAAACCATAAAAAAGACGAAAAGACAAACCTAAGAATGGGAGAAAATATTTGCAAATGAAGCAACTGAGCAAGGACTTATCTCCAAAATTTACAAGCAGCTCATGTAGCTCAATATCAAAAAGCAAACAACCCAATCCAAAAATGTGCAGAAGACCTGCATAGACATTTATCTAAAGAATATATAGACAGTCAACAAACACATGAAAGAATGTTCAACATAACTAATCATTAGGGAAATGCAAATCAAAACTACAATGTGGTATCACCTCACACTAGTCAGAATGTCCATCATCAAAAAATCTGCAAACAAAAAATGTTGGAAATGGTGTGGAGAGAAGGGAACCCTCCTGAACGGTTGGGGGGTATATAATTTGTATGTAATACAGCCACTATGGAGAACAGTATGGTGGTTTCTTTCTTTCTTTTTCTTTTTTTTTAAATCTTTATTGGAGTATAATAACTTTACAATGGTGTGTTAGTTTCTGCTTTATAACAAAGTGAATCAGTTATACATATACATATGCCTCCATATATCTTCCCTCTTGTGTCTCCCTCCCTCCCACCATCGCTATCCCACCTCTCTATGTGGTTACACAGCACTGAGCTGATCTCCCTGTGCTATGTGGCTGCTTCCCACTAGCTATCTATTTTACGTTTGGTACTGTATATATGTCCATGCCACTTTCTCACTTTGTCCCAGCTTACCCTTGTAAGGCACCATTATGGAGGTTTCTGAAAACTCTAAAAACAGAACTACCATATGACCCAATAATTCCACTACTGGGCATATACCTTGAGAAAACCATAATTCCAAAAGAGTCATGTACCACAATATTCATTGTAGCTGTATTTACAATAGCCAGAACATGCAAGCAACCTAAGTGTCCATTAACAGGTGAATGGATAAAGAAGATGTAGCACATATATACAATGGAATATTACTCAGGCATAAGAAGAAATGAAATTAAGTTATTTGTAATGAGGTGGATGGACCTAGAGTCTGTCATACAGAGTGAAATAAGTCAGAAAGAGAAAAACAAGTACTGTATGCTAATACATATTTATGGAATCTTAAAAAAAAAAGTTGTTATGAACAACCTAGTGGCAGTGCAGGAATAAAGACGCCCATATAGAGAATGGACTTGTGGACGCAGAGAGGGGGAAGGGTAAGCTGGGATGATATGAAAGAGTGGTATGGACTAATATATATTACCAAAGGTAAAATAGATAGCTTTTGGGAAGCAGCCGCATCACACAGGGAGATCAGCTTGGTTCTTTGTGACCACTTAGAGGGGTGGGATAGGGAAGGTGGGAGGGAGACGCCAGAGGGAGGTTATATGGGGATCTATGTATATGTATAGATGTTTCACTTTATTATAAAGCAGAAACTGACACCCCATTGTAAAGCAATTATACTCCAATAAAGATGTTTAAAAATAAAAAAAGATTTTGCATGCTACAACTAAGGAGCCCATGTCCTGGAACTAAGGAGCCTGCCTGCTGCAACTAAGGAGCCCACATGCTGCCACTAATACTCAGCTCAACTAAATAAATACATAAATATTTTTTAAAAATATTTTCAGTCCACCGTTGGTCGAATCCATGGCTGTGGCACCCTGAGGATGTGGAGGACCAAGTGTAATGACTAAAATAAAAAGTCGGGGTGTGGTAATATAAGCTTATTATTTAGAGACCTGGAGGAAAATACCAGTATCATCCCCTGTGAGAAATGGTCCTGGCTTTTCCTGGGCAGGGGAAATTGTAGGAGAGAGGTTTTTGCAACACACTTTGTAAGAACTATTTCACGTTTTAGATATGCAAACAACCCTCATGTTCATTGATGTATAAATGGATAAAGAAGATGTAGTATATTTATACAATGGATTATTATTATTCAGCCATTATTAATATTATTCGGCCATAAAAAGGAATGGAATCCTGCCATTTGCAACAACACTAATTGAGTTTGAAAGTATTATGCTAGGTGAAATATATCAGATGGAGAAAGACAAATACCATACGATTTCACTCATACATGGAATAAAAAAAAAAGTAAAACAATAACAAACTCATAGATAACAGAGAACAGATTACTGATTATCAGAGGAGAGGGGTTGGGAGGTGGAGAAATGTGTAAAGGGAGTCAACTGTATGGTTGGGGATCATTTGTAGTGTATACAGATGTTGAACTACAATGCTGTACACCTGAGACTTATATAATAAACATTTTAAAAGCAAAAATATATATATTACTGGGCTATTAGGACATATTTCAAAAATTGTACTGATATTAAAATGAGGTTCATGAAACACATGTCATAGGGTTGTATTTAGAAGACAACAGATGGAAAAACACATAGTGTATTCTGTGACCTAATGACTTCCCCAAATATATTTGCCTCCCTCTTTTCTTGTTCCATCCTACTGTCATTTTTTCATTGGAATAGGCTTGGTAGCAGAAAGTAGTAGTTAAAATTGTGAGCTTGAGTCAGTGTTGGGTTCTTAGCTCTGCCACTCATTAGCTGTGTGACCTTGAGCAAGTTTCTTTACTTATTATTAGATTCTTTGTATGTAAGTTAGGAATAATAAATTTAAACGTTAATGAACCAAATATTTTAGCCAGGAAGCTAGAAAAAGAAAATCACAATGAACCAACAGAAGTAGGAAAGTTATTTAAGATGAAGAATAATTAGAAGCACTCCCATAGAACTGTTAAATAAAATCAAAACTAGTAGCTGTTTCTGTGAAAATAAATTCACCCATCACAGCTCTAACCCAGAAAATAGATGAAAATAACACATAGTTGAGCAACATTATAAATGAGACATGGGGATATGGAGAATTTAAAAATTGAGAAACTATTATGTAGAATTTTATGTCAAGAAATTTGCAAATCTAGATTAAGTGAAATTATAAAATATAAATTGCATAGATTTAAAAAGCCACTCAGTAAGAAGTAAAACATAAAACCTTAATTGACCAAAAACAAAAAAGAAGAAAATTATAAAAATCATGCCACCTCAAAGACAGTAAAACCAATGACTTTGCAATCAATTTGTATTAAACTTTCAAGGAAAAGAAAATTCCTGCTATTTTAACTTTCCAGAGCAGAGAAACAGATATAAAAGTTCCCAATTCAGATCACCCATCTAGTAGAACTATGACACTAGATCCTTTCAAGGAAAGCAGACCAAAACCAAATTCAGGACCACTTACATGTATAGATCACAAAACTGATTTTTTCCCAGTTTTATTGAGAAATAATTGACATACATAACTGTATAAGTTTAAGGTGCATTGCATGATGGTTTGATTTACATTAATATATTATGAAATGATTACCACTATAGGTTTAGCTAACATCTGTCATATAAATACAATCAAAAGAAGAAAAATTCTCCTTGTGATGAGAACTCTTAGAATCTACTCTCTTTAAAATGTTCCAGTAGGACTTTCCTGGTGTTTCAGTGGTTAAGAATCCACCTGCTAATGCAGGGGACATGAGTTCAATCCCTGGTCCAGGAAGATCCCACATGCCATGGAACAACTAAGCCTGTGCACAACTACTGAGCCTGCACTCTAGAGCCTGGGAGCCACAACTACTGATCCCACACCTCTAGAGCCCATATGCTCCACAACAACAGAAGCCACCACAATGAGAAGCCCGGGCACCACAATGAAGAATAGCCCCCACTCGTGGCAACTTGAGAAAGCCAATGCATAGCAACTAACACCCAACACAACCAGAAATAAATAAATAAATAAATAAATTTATATCAAAAATGTTCCTATATTATACAGCAGTGTTAACTATAGTCATGTTCTACATTACATCCCTAGTATTGATACTTGTTTTTCTTATAAATGGAATTTTGTACTTTTTGACCACCTTCCTCCAATTCCCCCTCCTCTCAACCCCTTCCTCTGGTAACCACAAATCTGATCTCGTGTTCTATGAGTTTTGTGGATTTGCTTGTTTGTTTGTTTTTAGATTTTACATTAAAGTGAGATCATGATCCTATAGTATTTTTCTTTCTATGTCTGACTTATTTCATGAGAAAACTGATTTTTGAATGGGAGGATTTGATAATGCAAAATGCTAGTTTCCACCAATTTGATTCATAAATTTAAATCCAGTGCAATTCATACATTTAGTAGGATTTTTTTTCAGAACTTGATAAATTAATTCTAAATTTTACCTGAAAGAAAAGAATGTGTGAGATTAGCTATTTAAAAATTAATTAGATTAATGAAGACATGGGGCTTGTTCTAGCAGTTATCTAAATGTAATAAAAGGTACAATAGTTAATTTGGTCCTGGAAAAGGAACAAACAGATAGATCAATGGAATAGAAGAGAAAGACCAGAAGCAATGTTAGTTCTCATAACATGTGATAAAGGTAGCATTTCAAATCAGCAAGGAAATGTTAGATTTTTTAATATATATTGTAAAAATAATTAGCTATTTGGAAATAAATCAGCTGGAACCCCCACTTCACTCTGAAATACGAATAAATTTCGGAAGGTAAAGCTTTTAATGTATAAACAAAAACTATAAGTGGAAAATATAGGGAAATGTTTTAGTGTTAGACTCAAGAAGGCATTTCAAAACATAGTGTGAAACTCAGAAGTTTTAAAGGAAAATACCAAATAGTTGAGGACACAAAGTTATATATTTTTTCTCACAGGCAAAATACACTGTATGCAGAGTTAAAAGAAATGGCAAACTAGGAAAATAGTTTCAACATGTAGGCCAGACAAAGGGTTACTATACATGCTATATAAAGATATATCAAATAACTATCTCCTTTTAAGTGAAAATGCTCTGTCGGTAAGTGAGTTTTCTGCTTGTGTCATTAGACTGCACTCCAGGCTAATAGAGAATGTGCAAAGCCTGAGAAACATCTCCAGGGTAATTATGTCCTAGCCTTTTTCCTGCAAGAAAAACATGCTTTACCAGAGCTTTATGCTTTATTAATTTATTTCATATGCCATTTACTGTTACTTTGTGTCCTTAGTTTTGCAGAATCAATGTTAAAAATGTTTTCACCTATTAAAAAAAAAGAAAAGGTAAAAAACACACAGCTGCATATATAGCTTTAATGCTACCAGACAGTAATGGATTACCATGACTGTGTTATTCTGTAAGTTACAGACATGTTTAAGACTAGTTATTAGCATATTTTAAAACTTTTTCAGAATTACACCTCTTTATTAAAGCAGTCACAGAAAAGATTTCAATCAGACAGCATTTTTTCAGAGCACCTTTACAAAGACATAATTCAGCATCGAAAATAAACTATGCTGAAATCCTGCATTCCAGCCTCTCAGAACCTGCTTCTTTCTGTGTTCACCAGTGGGAAAATCTGTTAATCCCAACGTGGGGAACTTTTAGAACTTTCCTTGTCCTCTTATTTATGAAGAATTTTTCAACATTAATCTTTTAAAGGCAACTCCTTCCATTCTCTGTGTTTACTATATGTCAACCAGAAGTGATTTTAATGTTTGGAATTTGAGTTCCTAGAAGGAAATAATGGCTGGTAGGAAAGCTGTCTTTGGACAGATGTCAACACCTATTTATATATAGTGCTTAGTGCATCTCCTGTAAATAGGGTCTTGCTTTGGATTAACAATTGTCTACAACTTTGAATCTAGTTTATATATAAATATATCAGAGTTATCAGTGGTCCTGAGGGAAAGTCTAATCATGAAAGGAGTCATTACATGGGATAATTCTAAGAAATTTAGACTAGAGTCATTAAATAATTAATTGTCCCTATGAATAATACCTACTCAAAGATTAGGTTAGGTCACTAATTTGGCATTTAGAAAAAAAATTACAACATCCATTTCTAAGTTTAGAGATGTAATTTGCCTTACTGCTAGTCTTATCATATACAGGCATGAAAATAAGTTACTATTCTATTTACAAAGAGATATATTACCTAAAGGAAATGTAAATGTATTAAAATGTATTCATTAAAAAAAAACCCTCTGGTATTAAAGAGCTTACAAAACAGGCACAAAATTTAAGGGATGTCCAAAAATCTCAGAAATAAGGAGGAGCTTCAAGATGGCAGAAGAATAAGATGTGGAAATCACCTTCCTGCCCACAGCTACATCAAAAAATACATCTAAATGTAAAACATCTCCTACAGAACACCTACTGAATGATGGCAGAAGACCTTAGACCTCCCAAAAGGCAAGAAACTCCCCACATACCTGGGTAGGGCAAAAGAAAAAAGAATAAGCAGAGACAAAAGGATAGGGACAGGACCTGCACCAGGGGGAGGGAGCTGTGAAGGAGGAAAGGTTTCCACACACTAGGAAGCCCCTTCACGGGCAGAGACTGTGGGTGGTGGAGGGGGGAAGCTTCGGAGCTGTGGAAGAGAGCACAGCAACAGGGGTGCAGAGAGCAAAGCGGAGAGATTCCCGCACAGAGAATCAGTGCCGGCCAGCACTCACCAGCCCAAGATGCTTGTCTGCTCAACAGCCGGGCCAGGCGTGGGCTGGGATCTGAAGCTTGGGCTTCGGTCGGATTGCAGGGAGAGGACTGGCTGCGTGAACACAGCCTGAAGGGGGCTACTGCACCATAGCTAGCTGGGAGGGAGTCCGGGAAAAAGTCTGGACCTGCCGAAGAAGCAAGAGACTTTTTCTTCCCTCTTTGTTTCCTGGTGCACGAGGAGAGGGGATTAAGAATGCTGCTTAAAGTAGCTCCAGAGAAGGGCGCCAGCTGTGGCTATCAGCACAGACCTCAGAGACAGGCATGAGATGCTACGGCTGCTGCTCCTGCCACTAAGAAACTGGTGTGCAAGCACAGGTCACTATCCACACCTCCCCTCACAGGAGCCTGTGCAGCCCACCACTGCCAGGGTCCCGTGAACCAGGGACAACTTCGGCGGGAGAAAATATGACACCCCTCTGGCTGGTGCAATGTCATGCCTGTCTCTGCAGCCGCAGGCTCGTCCTGCACTCCGTACCCCTCCCACACACCCTGGCCTGAGTGAGCCAGAGCCCCCGAATCAGCTGCTCCTTTAACCCCATCCTCTGTGAGCAAAGAACAAACGTCCTCAGGCGACCTACATGCAGAAGCGAGTCCAAATCCAAAGCTGAACCCCAGGACCTGTGCGAACAAAGAAGGGAAAGGGAAATTACTACCAGCAGCCTCAGGAGCAGTGGATTAAATCTCCATAATCAACTTGATGTACCCTGCATTTGTGGAATACCTGAACAGACAACGAGTCATCCCAAATTGAGGAGGTGGACATTGAGAGCAAGATTTATTATTTTTTCCCCTTTTACTATTTTTGTGAGTGTGTATGTGTATGTTTCTCTGTGTGATTTTGTCTGTATAGCTTTGATTTTACAACTTGTCCTGGGTTCTGTCTGTCAGGTTTTTTTGTTTGTTTGTTTGATTGTTTGTTTTTAGTATAGTTTTTAGCACTTGTTATCATTGGTGGCTTTGTATTTTGGTTTGGTTGCTCTTTTCTTTCTTTTTTTATTACTTTAAATTTTTTAATAATTAGTTTTAGTTTAATAACTTTTATATTATTTTACTTTATTTTATTTTACATTATTTTATTTTAGCATCTTCTTTCTTTCTTTCTTTTTCTTCTCCCTTTTATTCTGAGCCATGTGGATGACAGGCTCTTGGTGCTCCAGCCAGGCATCAGTGCTGTGCCTCCGAGGAGGGAGAGCCACATTCAGGACACTGGTCCACAAAACACCTCCCAGCTCCACGTAATATCAAATGGTGAAAATCTCCAAAAGATGTCCATCTCAACGCCAAGACCCAGCTCCACTCAATGACCAGCAAGCTACAGTGCTGGAACCCTATGCCAAACAACTAGCAAGACAGGAACACAAACCCATCCATTAGCAGAGAGACTGCCTAAAATCATAATAAGGCCACAGACACTCCAAAACAGAGCATCAAATGTGGACCTGCCTACCAGAGAGCAAGATCCAGCCTCATCCACCAGAACACAGACACCAGTCCCCTCTGCCAGGAAGCCTACACAATGCACGGAAGCAACCTTATACACTGGGGACAGATACCAAAAACAATGGGAACTATGAACTTGCAGCCTGTGAAAAGGAGAACCCAAACACAGTAAGTTAAGCAAAATGAGAAGACAGAGAAACACACAGCAGATGAAGGAGCAAGGCAAAAACCCACCAGACCTAACAACTGAAGAGGAAATAGACAGTCTCCCTGAAAAAATAATTCAGAATAATGATAGTAAAGATATCCAAAATCTTGGAAATAGAATGGAGAAAATGCAAGAAACAGTGAACAAGGACCTAGAAGAACTAAAGAGGAAACAAGCAATGATGAACAGCAAAGTAAATTAAATAAAAATTATCTACAAGGGAACAATAGTGGAATAACTGAGGCAGAAGAATGGATAAGTGAGCTGGAAGATAAAATAGTGGAAATAACCTCTGTAGAGCAAAATAAAGAAAAAAAAATAAAAGGAATTGAGGACAGTCTCAAAGACCTCTGGGACAACATTAAATGCACCAACATTCAAATTATAGGGGTCCCAGAAGAAGAAGAGAAAGAGAAAGGGACTGAGAAAATGTTTCAAGAGGTTATAGTTGAAAACTTCCCTAATATGGGAAAGGAAAGAGTTAATCAAGTCCAGGTAGCACAGAGAGTCCCATACAGGAACAATCCAAGGAGAAACACAGCAAGACACATATTAATCAAACTATCAAAAATTAAATATAAAGGAAAATATTTAAAACAGCAAGAGAAAAACAACAAATAACACACAAGGGAATCCCCATAAGGTTAACAGATGATCTTTCAGCAGAAACTCTGCAAGTCCGAAGGGAGTGGCAGGATATATTGAAAGTGATGAAGGAGAAAAACCTACAACCAAGATTACTCTATCCAGCAAGGATTTCATTCAGATTTCACAGAGAAATTAAAAACATTACAGAAAACAAAAGCTACGAAAATTCAGCACCATCAAACCAGCTTTACAACAAATGCTAAAGGAACTGTTCTAGTCAGGAAACACAAGAGAAGGAAAAGATCTACAATAACAAACCCAAAACAATTAAGAAAATTATAATAGGAATATACCTACTGATAACTATGTTAAATGTAAATAGATTAAATGCTCAAACCAAAAGACACAGACTGACTGAATGGATACAAAAACAAGACCTGTATATATGCTGTGTACAAGAGACCCACTTCAGACCTAGGGACACATACAGACTGAAAGTGAGGGTATGGAAAAAGATATTCCATGCAAATGGAAATCAAAAGAAAGCTGGAGTAGCAATTCTCATATCAGACAAAATAGACTTTAAAATAAAGGCTATTAAAAGAGACAAAGAAGGACACTACATAATGATCACAGGATCAATCCAAGAGGAAGATATAACAATTGTAAATATTTATGCACCCAACATAGGAGCACATCAATGCATAAGGCAAATACTAATAGCCATAAAAGGGGAAATCGATAGTAACAGAATCATAGTAGGGGTCTTTAATACCCCAGATTCACCAATGGACAGATCATCCAAAATGAAAATAAATAAGGAAACACAATCTTTAAATGATGCATTAAACAAGATGGACTTAATTGATATTTATAGGACATTCCATCCAAAACCAACAGAATACACCCTCTTCTCAAGTTCTCATGGAACATTCTCCAGGATAGATCGTAACTTGGGTCACAAATCAAGCCTTGGTAAATTTAAGAAAATTGAGATCATATAAAGTATCTTTTCTGATGACAATGCTATGAGACTAGATATCAATTACAGGAAAACATCTGTAAAAAATACAAACTCATGGAGGCTAAACAATACACTATGTAATAACCAAGAGATCACTGAAGAAATCAAAGAGGAAATAAAAAAAATACCTACAAACAAATGACAATGAAAACATGACAACCCAAAATCTATGGGATACAGCAAAATCAGTTCTAAGAGGGAAGTTTATAGCAATTAAATCCTAACTTAAGAAACAAGAAACATCTCAAATAAACAACCTACCATTACACCTAAAGCAATTAGAGAAAGAAGAATAAAAAAAGGAAAAAGGGCCTCCCTGGTGGCGCAAGTGGTTGAGAGTCCGCCTGCCGATGCAGGGGATACGGGTTCGTGCCCCGGTCTGGGAGGATCCCATATGCCGCGGAGCGGCTGGGCCCGTGAGCCATGGCCGCTGAGCCTGCGCGTCCGGAGCCTGCGCGTCCGGAGCCTGTGCTCCGCAACGGGGGAGGCCACAACAGTGAGAGGCCCGCATACCACAAAAAAAAAAAAAAAAAAAAAAGGAAAAAAAAAACAAGTTAGCAGAAAGAAAGAAATCATAAAGCTCAGATCAGAAGTAAATGAAAATGAAAGGAAGGAAACAATAGCAAAGATCAACAAAAGTACAAGTTGGTTCTTTGAGAAGATACACAATATTGATAAACATTAGCCAGACTCATCAAGCAAAAGAGGGAGAAGACTGAAATCAATAGAAATAAAAATGAAAAACGAGAAGTAACAACTGACACTGCAGAAATACACAGGGTCATGAGAGATTACTACAAGCAACTATATGCCAATGAAATGCAAAACCTGGAAGAAATGCACAAACTCTTAGAAATGCACAACCTTCCAAGACTGAACCAGGAAGAAATAGAAAATATGAACAGACAAATCACAAGCACTGAAATTGAAACTGTGATTAAAACTCTTCCTACACACAAAAGCCCAGCACCAGATGGCTTCCCAGGCGAATTCTGTCAAACATTTAGAGACGAGCTAACACCTATACTTTTCAAAATCTTCCAAAATATAGCAGAGGGAGGAACACTCCCAAACTCTTTCTATGAGGCCACCATCACCCTGATACCAAAACCAGACAAAGGGCTTCCCTGGTGGCGCAGTGGTTGAGAGTCTGCTTGACGATGCAGGGGACAGAGGTTTGTGCCCACATGCTACGGAGCAGCTAGACCCGTGAGCCTTGGCTGCTGAGCCTGTGCATCTGGAGCCTGTGCTCCACAACTGGAGAGGCCACAACAGTGAGAGGCACGCGTACCACACAAAAAAAAAAAAAAACAGACAAAGATATCACAAACTACAGGCCAATATCACTGATGAACATACATGCAAAAATCCTCAACAAAATACTAGCAAACAGAATCCAACAGCATATTAAAAACATCACACTCCATGATCAACTTTGGTTTATCCGAGGAATGCAAGCATTCTTCAATATATGCAAATCAATCAGTGTGATACACCATATTAAAAAATTGAAAGAGAAAAACCATATGACCATCTCAATAGACACAGAGAAAGCTTTTGACAAAATTCAACACCCTTTTATGATTAAAACCCTGCAGAATGTAGGCATAGAGGGAACTTTCCTCAACATAATAAGGGACATATATGACAAACCCACGGCCAACATCGTCCTCAAGGGTGAAAAACTGAAACCATTTCCACTAAGATCAGGAAGAAGGCAAGGTTGCCCACTCTCACCACTATTATTCAACATAGTTTTGGAAGTTTTAGCCACAGCAATCAGAGAAGAAATAGAAATAAAAGGAATCCAAATCGCAAAAGAAGAATTAAATCTGTCACTGTTTGCATATGACATGATACTATGCATAGAGAATCTTGAAGATGCTACCAGAAAACTATTAGAGCTAATCAATGAATTTGGTAAAGTAGCAGGGTACAAAATTAATGCACAGAAATCTCTTGGATTCCTATACACTAATGATGAAATATCTGAGAGTGAAATTAAGAAAACACTCCCATTTACCATTGCAAGAAAAAGAATAAATTATCTAGGAATAAACCTACCTATGGAGACAAAAGACCCGTATGCAGAAAATTATAAGAAACTGATGAAAGAAATTAAAGATGATACAAATAGATGGAGAGATATGCCATGTTCTTGGATTGGAAGAATCAACATTGTGAAAATGACTCTACTACCCAAAGCAATCTACAGATTCAATGCAATCCCTATGAAACTACCCTGACATTTTTCACAGTACTAGAACAAAAAATTTCACAATTTGTATGGAAGAACAAAAGACCCCGAATAGCCAAAGTAATCATGAGAAAGAGAAACAGAGCTGGAGGAATCAGACTCCTTGACTTCAGGCTATAGTACAAAGCTACAGTAATCAAGACAGTATGGCACTGGCACAAAAACTGAAATATAGATCATTGGAACAGGTTAGAAAGCCAAGAGATAAACCCAGGCACATATGGTCATCTTATCTTTGATAAAGGAGGCAAGAATATACAGTGGAGAAAAGCCAGCCTCTTCAATAAGTGGTGCTTGGAAAACTGGACAGCTACATGTAAAATAATGAAATTAGAATGCTCCCTAACACCATACACAAAAATAAACTCAAAATGGGTTAGAGACCTCAATATAAGACCGGACACTATAAAACTGTGAAAGGAAAACATAGGAAGAACACTCTTTGGCATAAGTCACAGCAATATCTTTTTTGATCCACCTCCTACAGTAATGGAAATAAAAACAAAAATTAAAAAACGGTACCTAATTAAACTTAAATGATTTTGTACAACAAAGGAAAACATAAACAAGATGAAAATACATCCCTCAGAATAGGAGAAAATATTTGCTAATTCAGCAACTGACAAAGGGTGAATTGCCAAAATTTACAAGCAGCACATGTAGTTCAATATCAAAAAAAAAAAAAAAAAAAAAGACAACCGAATCCAAAAGTGGACAGAAGACTTAAATAGACATTTCTCCAAAGAACATATACAGATTGCCAACAAACACATGAAAGAATGCTCAACATCATTAATCATTAAAGAAATGCAAATCAAAAGTACAATGAGATATCATCTCACAAGGGTCAGAATGGTCATCATCAAAATATCTACAAAATAAATGCTGTAGAGGATGTGGAGAAAAGGGAACCCTCTTAAACTGTTAGTGGGAATGTAAATTGGTACAGCCACTATGGAGAACAGTATGGAGGTTCCTTAAAAAAACTAAAAATTGAACTACCATACAACCCCGCAGTCCCATTACTGTGAATATACCCTGATAAGACCATAATTCAAAAAGAGTCATGTAGCAAAATATTCATTGCAGCAGTATTTACAATAGCCAGGACATGGAAGCAACCTAAGTGTCCATCAACATATGAGTGGATATAGAAAATGTGGCACATATATACAATGGAATATTACTCAGCCATAAAAAGAAACAAAATTGAGTTATTTGTTGTGAGTTGGATGGATCTAGAGTCTGTCCTACAGAGTGAAGTAAGTCAGAAAGAGAAAAATACCATAAGCTAACACATATACATGGATTCTAAAAAAAAATTTAAAAATTGTCATGAAGTACCTAAGGGCAAGATGGGTATAAAGACACAGACCTGGGCTTCCCTGGTGGCGCACTGGTTGAGAGTCTGCCTGCTGATGCAGGGAACATGGGTTCGTGCCCTGGTCTGGAAAGATCCCACATGCTGCAGAGCAGCTAGGCCCGTGAGCCATGGCAGCTGAACCTGGGCATCCAGAGCCTGTGCTCTGCATCAGGAGAGACCACAGCAGTGAGAGGCCCGCGTACCACAAAAAAAAAAAAAGACCCAGATCTACTAGAGAATTGACTTGAGGATACGGGGAGGGAGAAGGGTAAGCTGGGATAAAAGGAGAGAGTGACATGGACATATATACACTACCAAATGTAAAATAGGTAGCTAGTGGGAAGCAGCTATATAGCACAGGGAGATCAGTTCAGTGCTTTGTGACCACCTAGAGTGGTGAGATTGGAAGGGTGACAAGGAGGGAGATGGAAGAGGGAAGAGACATGGTGACATATGTATATGTATAACTGATTCACTTTGTTATAAAGCATAAACTAACACACCATTGTAAAGCAATTATCTCCCAATAAAGATGTTAAAAAAACAAAACAATCAAGGAGCTCAGAAATGAAGATAAGGAGTGTTTTAATGCAATCTTGGAAATGATAAAAATTAATACAAAAATTACATGATGAACAAAATATCGAATTTTTAAATAAAAGTTTAAATAAGATTTATTGTAGATTATAGGCCCCCAGAAAGGAGTTCATTTGAGTAAGCCCTTTGCTTCTAGGTGAAATGACATGTAAAATTATTGCATTTTGGTTCAATGGTTTCTTAAGCACCCTAGTACACAGAGTGAAAATTTTTATTCTCAGCAAAGAAATATTGCATATCTATCTTAGTCTGTTCAGGCTACTTAACAGAATACCATAGACTGGGTAGCTTATAAACGACATTTATTTCTCACTCTTCTGGAATCTGGGAAGTCCAAAATCAAAGTGCCAACAGATTCCATGTCTGATGAGAGTCTACTTTGTGGTTCATGGCCCCTTGTCACCGTGTCCTCATGTGGTGGAAGGGAATCCTGTTAAGTCTCTTTTATAAAAACACTTATGTCATTCATAAGGGCTCCACCCTCAGGACATAAACACCTCCCAAGTGCCCCATCTCCTAATACCAACACATTGGCACTAGGTTTCAACATATGAATTTTGGAGGGGGGGACAAGTAAGCAGTTTACAGAAATACTGTTTTTAAAATAGAGAAAATAATTGTGTGCAATAAAACCAAATTTGTACAACTACTGTTTTTTTTTGTTTTTCGTATCAATCTTTTCCCATATATACATATTTATATTTCTGTAATTATGGTCATATATACCATTATTATAAGCATTATTATATCTTTAAAATATATAGTTTGGATCGATTAAATATTACATTTAATGCTTTTTTTCCAGTTTCATTGAGATATAGTTAACATATAGCACTGTACAAGTTTAAAGTGTACAGCACAGTAATTTGAGTTATGTACATCATGAAATAATTACTACATTTCATATAGATACAAAGTAAAAGAACAAATATTCTTTCACTGTGAGAAGAACTCTTAGGATATACTCTCTTAACAACTTTCATATATAACATACATCAATGTTAATTATATTCATCATGTTGTACATTATATTCCTAGTACTTATTTATCTTATAACTGGAAGTTTGACCCTTTGACCATCTTTATCTAATTCCCTCTCTCCCTATATACCCGCCTCTGATCTCTTTTTCTATGAGTTTGTTTGTTTGTGAATCATAATTGACCTACAACCCTGAGTTCCTGATGCACAACTTAGTGATTCAATATTTCTATACATTTCACAATGGTCACCACGATAAGTCTAGTTACAATCGGTCACCATACAATGATATTACATTGTTAATGACTATATTCCTTACATTGTACATTTCATCCCCATGACTCATTTATTTTGTACTTGAAGTTTGTACCTATTAATCTCCCTCACTTATTTCTCTCAACCCCCTACTACCCTCCCTTCTGATAGCCACCTGTTTGTTTTCTGCATCTATGATTGTTTCTGTTTTGTACCTTTAGTCATTTTAATAATTTTTAAAACTCTTATTTACCTACCATTAATATATATATATATATTTGTAAAGGCTACACAATTTTGAATGCTACTACTTTCCAAGAACTGTTTTCAGGGTCAGCTACATAATTTTCAGAGCCTGGTGCAAAATATAAATGTGGAATCCCTTATTCAAAAAGCAGGAAAAAATGCTGTGTCCTTTGTCTGAGGTCTCTCACTACAAAATTGTTTTTCGCCGTGGCTACACCATTTTATCTTCCTATCAGCAAGGTGTGAGTTCCAGTTTCTCCCCATCCTTGCCAATACTTCCTCCATTCTAGTGTGGGTGAAGTGGTAACTCACTATGGTTTTGATTGGCATTTCCCTAATGAATAATGGTGTTAAGTATATTTTCTTGTGCCTATTGATCATTTGTAAGTCTTCTTTGGATAACTAGCTATTCAAAACCTTCACCCATTTTTAAATTGGTTTCTTATATATTTTTGACACAAGACTCTTACCAGATATATGATATACAAATGTTTTCTCCCATTCCATAGGTTCTCTTTTCACGCTCTTGGTGGTGTACTTTAAAGCATAAAGGTTTTTGATTTTTAAGGAAATACAGTTGATCTAGTTTAATTTTTTTGCCTTTGTTGATTGTGTTTTTCCCCAAATGACCAAATATTTTATTGAAACTAGCAACAAAGTTCAATTGTGATTTTGGTGTTATGTCTAAAAAGACTTTGTCTAACCCAAGGTCACAAAGATTTACACCTACACATTCATCTAAGAGTTTTATAGTTTCAGCTCTTACAGTTAGGCCTATGATCCATTTTATTTCATTTTTTAAATTTAATTTTATATTTTAACATCTTTATTGGGGTATAATTGCTTTACAATGGTGTGTTAGTTTCTGCTTTATAGCAAAGTGAATCAGCTATGCATATACATATATCCCCATACATCCTCCCTCTTGTGTCTTCCTCCCACCCTCCCTATCCCACCCCTCTAGGTGGTCACAAAGCACTGAGCTGATCTCCCTGTGCTATGCAGCTGCTTCCCACTAGCTATCTATTTTACGTTTGGTAGTATATATATGTCCACGCCACTCTCTCACTTCGTCCCAGCTTACCCTTCCCCCTCCCCATGTCCTCAAATCCATTCTCTACTTCTGTGTCTTTATTCCTGTACTTCCCCTAGGTTCTTCAGAACCACTTTTTTTTTTAGATTTCATATATATGTGTTAACATACGGTATTTGTTTTTCTCTTTCTGACTTACTTCATTCTGTATGACAGACTCTAGGTCCATCCACCTCAGTACAAATAACTCAGTTTCATTTCTTTTTATGGCTGAGTAATATTCCATTGTATATATGTGCCACATCTTCTTTATCCATTCATCTGTTGATGGACACTTAGGTTGCTTCCATGTCCTGGCTATTGTAAATAGTGCTGCAATGAACACTGTGGTACATGACTCTTTTTGAATTATGGTTTTCTCTGAGTATATGTCCAGTAGTGGGATTGCTGGGTCATATGATAGTTCTATTTTTAGTTTTTTAAGGAACTTCCATACTGTTCTCCGTAGTGTCTGTATCAATTTACATTCCCACCAACAGTGCAAGAGGGTTCCCTTTTCTCCACACCCTCTCCACCATTTATTGCTTGTAGATTTTTTTTTACATCTTTATTGGAGTATAATTGCTTTACAATGGTGTGTTAGTTTCTGTTTTATAACAAAGTGAATCATTTATAAATATACATCCATTCCCATATCCCTTCCCTCTTGCGTCTCCCTCCCTCCCACCCTCCCCATCCCACCCCTCTAGGTGGTCACAGAGCACCGAGCTGATCTCCCTGTGCTATGCGGCTGCTTCCCACTAGCTATCTACCTTACGATTGGTAGTATATATATGCCCATGCCTCTCTCTCGCTTTGTCACAGCTTACCCTTCCCCCTTCCCATATCCTCAAGTCCATTCTCTAGTAGGTCTGTGTCTTTATTCCTGTCTTACCCCTAGGTTCTTCATAACATTTTTTCTCTTAAATTCCATATATATGTGTTAACATATGGTATTTGTCTTTCTCTTACCCTATGATCCATTTTAAGCTAACTTTTTTATATGGCATAAGAAAGGGGTCCAACTTCATTCTTTTACATGTGATATACAGCTGTTCCTCTTTGATCATTTTTTAGCTTGATATTGTAAATGTTGCTGTTATATCCAACATATCTCAGTGAGGCATTTAAAAAAAAAACTTTACTACAGTGTTGTACTGGAATGTCGAAGTGCTAACAGATGCTAAGCTGGCCTCAAACTTTTTTCCTCCCTCCCATCTTTTAGTTATAGATTGATAAACGGATTTCAAGCTATGGCGAAAATGAGGTTGATGGGGTAGAGGAAAGCAGTACAAATAGCTTAGCACAGCCACAGAAGCTCTAAAGTGTAGAGTTAAATATCACAAGCTCCATGTTCTTTAATTCAGCCTTCATTAAAAATTGAAACCAGTCAGAGTTTAATAACAAAAGTCAGAGCAATATCTAGAGATGTTGAGAATACAGTGAAATTAACTAGCCCTTAGACTAGAAAATATTTATCAGTCAGGTATTTTAAAGATTTGTAGAATGAAAACCTAAGCCAGTTTGGGAGTGAAAGTTCCCTCATTGTATATATACCTATTCTTTATTTTATAAAACTAATTATTTTGCAAAGTCTACAAAGAATCTCTCTAGATTCTACTCTAACTTCATTTTTCCCAGAAAAATGCGTGTAGACTGATATTTCATTGTAACTTTATTTGTATGCCATCTATATTTGTGAATTTGAATCTTGTTACATGTTTTTTGTCCATTTACATTTCCTCTTTTGTGAATTTCTTATCAATATAGGAAGCTTCTTAACGACTTAACCACCAGGATGGAAGATTACAAAAAATTCTACCAGGATCTGGTGTAGCTTTACTTTCCATTACTCCTTGAAATCACTACCAATGATTCTTTCTTTTCTCATGGCTTCATGGACATTATTTTTAAAGAATAAAGACTTTATTGATTTTGTAGAAATGATACATTCACATCATGAAAAATTCAAAGAACACAGAAAAGTACAAAGAGGTAACGCAAACTCACTCTAAATCTTACTCCCTTGAAATATCCATTATTAACATTTGGATACCAGAAGTCTTTTCATGAATATTTTTTAAAAAATTATGGATAGAAGGTTCCTGCAGATTCAACTCACTGCATTTTTCAATGAAGTTATCAAAAAGTTGTCAATTTGATAATACAGAATGGACGTAGACTAATACACAGATTAATGTGATTTCTTTACAGCTTAAAATAATATTAGTCATTTGTCTAATTAACAGCAAACATCTAGGTAAAAAGTAAGCAGTCATCAGACATTTACAGCAATCTGGAGTCATGTAAGCAAAATGTCTGAATGGGTATCTGCACAGCTGCCTTTGCATTTGACTGTGTAGAAACATCCAGATAAATGTATTTGTAGAAAGATAGCATTTTTGAATATTGAATGTTTTCTCTTTATTCCTATTTTATCAAACTAACAATTTATCCTAGTGATAATTCAATTTTAACATGTATTCAAAGAAGGGCCTATTGACTTCCAACAAGAAAATAATGTGTTACAAATCATATTTTGTCTTATAGTAGTGTCCGCTGGTTTGTAAAATTGTACATACCATCTCCCATGGAGGCATTGCTGAGTCTTAAATTAAAATAGCTCCATGCATCAAATGAATTTTCTGGAAACCACTTCGTTATATTTTTCTCAATCCCAAGAAAATTATGGGCAAAATAATATATTATTAATAAGGCTGTGACTCAGCTTTTAAAATATATAATATATATTATATATATTTCTTATTGATATCATGCTTAGGAGCAATAAGACAATCATTAATAATGGAAAAGTCCTCAAATATCCTTAACTGATATTTGGATACTTTACACGTAATGTCTTACATCAATTTAATGCTCCAACTACCACCCAAGGAAAATGGAGCATTTGTTTAGTGAAGAGTATGCTCAATTACAAATTTTATGCCTTTTTCAGGTGAAGAAAGAAGAACAAAAGACTCCTTTGTATTCTCCCTACTGTCCTGGTTTCATTTGAATGTGGCTGGTGTGAACCTGGTAGAAATTATATTAAAGTAAGCCCAAGTTACAACTAGGTATGAAATGCTTCTTCTCACTGAAGAAAGAGCAGTTTCAAACAATTTCTACTATTGTATAATCTATTTAATAATAGTATCTACTTCATAGTATTGTGAGAATTTAAGGAGATAATCCATATATAGCACTTAGAATAGGACTCAGTGCATAGTAAGCACTCCATAAACATTGGCTATTATTACCCAACACTATACAAATAGATTGGTGGTTTCCTTTTGAAACGTATTAGACAGTTCTAACTAGCGAGGTGCTTTTTGACCAATGGAGTAGGGGATAAAGTTCTATTTTGTATGCACACTCTTATTTTAAAATTGCCAACTAAATGATTTGCACAGTGCCTTTGTTGATTCTAAAGTTATCTCTTTTTAGGATCCCAATTTCACTTTCTGGAAGATTTTATGATACCAAAAACCAAAGTGTACACAAGACTCTACTAAAGAATAGCAAGGAAAGGCCTTCAGTACAGGTAATATAACTCAGTGTCTTTTCATGAAATGCCTTTTTCTCGAAAGGTAGAAAGTCAGACTCTCTGTGTTCCTTAAAACATTTCACTTATTCGTGTTTTCATGTCTTTAATAATGTCATTTGCCTCATCTGGATTGGTCATACCTCTTCTTTTCAACCATCCAAATTCAACCCAACTTTCTTTTTTTTTTTAATGGATCAAATAAAATCGAAGTTTATTTTTTGTTCAAAACAAATATTTTGATTGTTGGGCATTCCTCCTTTAATGGGTGGTTCAGAAACTCAGGTTTCTGCCATTGTGTGGCTCCATTGTCTACCATCTTCTAAGTTTGGATTCCAAGATTTTCATCTGCATCAAGCTGCAAAAGAGCTATTAAGAGGAAGAACTGAGAAACAACAATAAATTTCTGTTAACCAAAAATAGATTGAAACCTCTAATAAATAACTCTCATATATTTAAAGTGGTATTCACAACAAATACAAAGGTACACAAATCTTTGAGTCAAACAGACCTGGATTTGCATCTGGACTCTGCAATGTGCTGACTATGTGACTTGAACACAGCTATTTCTTCATCTCTAAATGGAACCTAAATTACCCTCCTCACAGGATTATTCACTGATGCCTTGTAAATCTTGGTAAACGAACCTAGAAAATACCACCTTGACCTAAGAAAAAATGAGAATCAACATATGGTTTTTGTTTGGTTTGATTCTGAACAGGGTCTCTGAAAAGCTATAGAACCAAAGTCAGCTTTCTTAACAATGCTTGAGCCATGTAGTCATATTTGAAAATGGATGCCTAAAGAAGTTATTCAGAGTATCCTATCTGATTGAAATACAGTAGTAAGAGAGCGGTCATTCTCTGTGACTTACACCTGTGACAAAACGTTTTCCTTTTCCTCCTGGTCACATAGGTAGGCTACATTTCCCAGGCTCCCTAGCAGTTTCATGTGGCCCAGTGACTGAGTTCTGGCAAAATAAATGTGAGCAGAAATGATGCATGTTGCTTTCAGGACCTCCAATAAATCCTTCTCTGTACTCTACCCATCTTTAAAAGTGTATCTTAGCACTCTTATCCTCCATGGAGCTTTCTTTGAGTAATTCAGTGCTCCTTCTCAAAAATACTATAGCATTTGGCTTTTATTACACAGTTTAGGTCCTTGATCACATACTGCCTTTTATCATTCATTTTGCTTTAATTGTTTTAGGCCTGCTTCACTAATCAAAGTATAAGTTCCTTAAAGGCAAGGATCATATCTTCTAATTGCTTTGTACTTTCCACAGAGCCTAGCCCATAGTAGATTTTCAATATCTGTTGATTAAACTGTGTGACCTTGGACATTCTCTTCCCTTAATGATAATTTTCTCTTTATAGTGTTGCATAAAGCTGTCATAAGGTAGAAACAAATACATATATGCCTGTATAAAGATAAAACTACCATGAGATAAGTGAATTTCAAAATGGAAAATTATATATTGCCGCATTTGTTTTAATGATATTCTCCTGCTTCTGTTTTGTCTGGATGGTAGTTTTCCTGAATGATGAGGGCAGCATGAATTACTTTGACATCTGATACAGTCTGAAAATTAGGCTCCACAATTTAAGGTCTTGTAAACACTTCTTAAAAGCTTGGTCTCGTATTTTCTTGAATGATAGGTTACCACAGTAAAGTTACTGCTAAAGAAATTATATCATGAAATTTTAATATCTCATTCAATAGTTTGGTAGCTTTGGGCTATTGACATTCTAGGAACTACACTCATGTCCATTAAGAAAGTGATGAAATTTGAAACTGCTTTTTCTTTTTCACAACATGTAGCAATTTAAATCTGGTATATCAGACTTGTAATAAACCACACTCATTTTAATCATTTTTTTCTCTGTATAACTAAACTTCTCAGCAGCAGTTTTTTATTTCTGTTATCTTTGTTTCTTATCAAAAAAAGTACTATCCATTTGTTCTGAGAGTTGTACAAAGACCTCAATTCTATTTAAGAATAAAACTTCTACAGTATAGAGTTACATGTATTTTCAGTATTCTTACGGGTCTTTGCCTTAGCTACTATTTAATACATTATTCAAGAAGCAAGGCACTGAGTAGGTTACTTTAAATGAACCACTAAGCTATACATTAAATATTTATTAGAGGAAAAAAAGGAAATAATATCATTTTTCTAGAATTATAACTTAATACAAGCTCAATTTAGTCCACAATCATAATTATTAGAAATTCAATTGCCTTACATGCATATCTTAGAAAACATAATCTCAAGTATGACTTTTAAAAGAGGAATATTTTCTCTCTTGTTTCAGTTAAGATCTTAGAATGTTCAGCTTCAAACCTTTGAAAACTTTTTAGTTAAGCACAGCAGCCTCATTTTTGATGTTGGAAACTGAGACTCCGAATGATAAAGTGACTTGTCCAAGATTGTGCAGCTGCATAGGTGTAAAGCTGAGACTAGAATCTACATGTTTTAATTCATCTTCTCATGCTCCTTCTACTATATAATATAAGAAAATCAAATTGAGGTGACTTAAAGCCCTTATCACTTTAACTTTCCCAGTAGTCCTATTTTTGCTCTTTGGAGCAAGACAGAATTAAATATTTCTTCTCCAAATATTTGCAAATGAAGCAACTGACAAAGGATTAATCTCCAAAATTTACAAGCAGCTCATGCAGATCAATAACAAAAAAAACCAAACAACCCAATCTAAAAATGGGCAGAAGACATAAATAGACATTTCTCCAAAGAAGATATACAGATTGCCAACAAACATATGAAAGCATGCTCAACATCATTAATCATTAGAGAAATGCAGATCAAAACTACAATGAGATATCATCTCACACCAGTCAGAATGGCCATCATCAAAATATCTACAAAAATAAATGCTGGAGAGGGTGTGGAGAAAAGGGAACCCTCTTGCCCTGTTGGTGGGAATGTAAACTGATACAGCCACTATGGAGAACAGTATGGAGGTTCCTTAAAAAACTAAAAATAGAATTACCATACGACCCAGGAATCCCACTACTGGGCATATACCCTGAGAAAACCATAATTCAAAAAGAGTCATGTACCAAAATGTTCATTGCAGCTCTATTTACAATAACCAGGACATGGAAACAGCCTAAGTGTCCATCAACAGATGAATGGATAAAGAAGATGTGGCACATATATACAATGGAATATTACTCAGCCATAAAAGGAAATGAAATTGAGTTATTTGTAGTGAGGTGGATGGACCTAGAGTCTGTCATACAGAATGAAGTAAGTCAGAAAGAGAAAACAAATACTGTATGCTAACACATATATATGGAATCTAAGGGGAAAAAAAAAGGTCATTAAGAACCTAGGGGTAAGACGGGAATAAAGACACAGACCTACTAGAGAATGGACTTGAGGATATGGGGAGGGGGAAGGGTAAGCTGTGACAAAGTGAGAGAGTGGCATGGACATATATGCACTACCAAACGTAAAATAGATAGCTAGTGGGAAGCAGCCGCATAGCACAGGGATATCAGCTCGGTGCTTTGTGACCACCTAGAGGGTTGGGATAGGGAGGGTGGGTGGGAGGGAGATGCAAGCGGGAAGAGACATGGTCACATATGTATATGTATAATTGATTCACTTTGTTCTAGAGCAGAAGTTGACACACCATTGTAAAGCAGTTATGCTCCAATAAAGGTGTTTTAAAAAATTAGGCAAATATTATGAAAAAAAAATTTCTTATCCTGCATAGCTAAAAATTGATGTTACTTTGCCCTCAATCCTCCCCCTTGTGTTTAATCTAAATACCTCATATTCTTGGTTATTCTCTTTTGGGCAATCTCTAAGTTGTCAAAATCTCTCCCAAACTAAACACACATAACATAGATGTGGTATGGACCTAACCTTCTTAATTTCCTCCCATGCTTAGATTTTCCTTCATTCTAAAATAACATTTTAAGATAGCTATTATTATTATCATCTTCATTTTATGTATGAAAAGATAGAGATTCAGGGATGTTAAGAAAATTGTCTACAGTCATCTTGCATTTAAGCTTGTGTACTCTTTGTATATTGTTCTAGTATATTCCTAAAAGTCCCTAAAAACAATTAACAAACTTATTTTTAAGCACCTACTGTATAATAGATACTGCTATATCTACAAAAAAGTATAAACCCCTTCCTCCCACTGTCTTCAAGGAAATTACATTCTAGGTGAAGTTATATAAAACATACAGATATAAAAATATCCCTTAGAATGCAAAAATTATTATAGAGGTTTAGAGGAAGGAAGAAAACAGGAAGAAAAAAAATCTAACATTTAAACATTTTTTTATAATTTATCATGTGCCAGATGTTGTGTTGTTTATTTTTTCATACAATATATAAATCCTTACAAAACCACAATGATGTAAGCACTACCCACTCCATTTTAAAGTAAGAAAATTGATTCTGAGACTCAGAAGGAGACTGGATGAAGAAAGGTAAGAGATATACAAGATGCAAGGTGTATTTGTCAGGTACAGAATTAAACAGTATTCACTGGAGGAAGCTAATATTGAAGAATAGCAGGAGATAAAACTGCAACCCATAGTAAGCAAATGAGTTGAATTTCAAAGATGTTATTGCAAAAGCGTTGGAAACAATTACTTTCAATGCCATATGCTCTAATACTTCAGTACATCTGAGTCTAATAAAGAGAGGAATCTTGCACCTCTGCTCTCAGCAATTTTCAATTTTGGTAATGAAGGGAATGGAGGAAAGGAAGAATGTTAAAATGTCAAAAGAGACTTGATTTACATGACCAACTGCAGTAGTGGGGCTCTATTTCCCTAAGCTCACCTGTCTCTAAAGATTATTACTAATATCCCCAAACTGGGGATCTCAGAGCATATATATATATATATATATATATATATATATATATATATATATATAGTGTAATGACGAGTAGTACAGTTTTGGCTTGGGAAATAAGTGGTAATATAAATATGTTGATCTCATACACTAGTGAGGTAAGAGCTTTGACTTCTCAACAAACTGACTCTAACAAGTCAACCTATATCATCAATGTCAGTCTTATGTGGAAGCATAAGGGATTATTGCTTATGTAATGGATTTTTTTGGCCATCATGTGAAACCTATATCCCTAAATTTCTGCTGTGTCAACTTGTCAAAGTACTTCCCATTTCATCATTTTAGAATCAATACCTTGTGTTAAAGCATTGTACCTACAATGTTACCCTAAAACTTTACCTTAAAATGTAGTTGAAGGGGAACATCATAGATCAGCCACTAACTTGTTTGCATGAATTCTGTTTTTAGATTATCTAACAAGGTCTAGAGGTATGTTCTCCAACACGAGAAACTCTAGCCACATATGATTACCTTAAATTCAAATTTAAATTATTTAAAGTTAAGGAAAATAAAAAAAAAATTAGCCCCTCTGTCATACTAGCCCCACTTCAAGTGCTCAATTGGCAAATGTGGCTAGTAACTACCATACTAGACAGTGCAGATATAAAATGTCTACATAATTGGAAAAAAGCTCTCTTGAGCAGTGCTGGTCTAATGGTAATATTTTGGGAGTAACAGTAAGTTGGAAAGGATCAGAGCCTAGGGATGTGTTCTGGATTTATTTCACTTTGCCTCTCCAATGATCTCATTCCATCAAGTATTCCTCTCTGTTCCTTGGTCTTCAAACCTCTTCTCTCACTGGCCCCACCATGAAAATCCTCCTTTACCATGTGTTGCTATCTAGCCATCCCTTTCTTTTTCTTCTTACCTTAAATTAAAACTTCTTCAAATAATGGTTTATATACACCCTTAGCATGTGTTCACCCTCATTCCCTTCTCAGCCCACTGGCTTTCATCCTCATTGCTCTACTTAAATTACTCTTGCCAAGGTCATAAGTGACCTTCTATTTGCTAAGTCTGGAGACATTACAGGCATTATCACAAAATTAATACCACCTTGTATGTTAAGATTCCTCCACTGGTTTCCACATCACTTCTGGGTTTTCTTCCATCATTATTACCATTCTTTCTCAAGGCTCCTTAGGTTCCTTGTCTTCTACCTGTGTCTTGAATGTTGCTTATCCTTGCAGTTTTTAAAGATCAGGCTTATTGAGATATAATTAGCATATAGAAAAATTTACCTTTTAAAAGAGTGCCTTTTAAAGGGTGCTGTTTTGACAAATGTATACTGTTGATAATTACCACTAAAATCAAGATATAGAACATTTCCTTCACCTCAAAAAGTTCTGTTGTTTCCTTTACAATTAGTCTTTTCCTTCTCCATCCCTAGCTTCTGACAACCATTGATCTGATATCTGACCCTATAGTTTTGCCTTTTTTTCAGGATATGATATAAATTGAATCATACAGAAGGTAGCTTTTTGTGTCTGGCTTATTTTACCTAGCATAATACTTTTGAGATTCATCCTTGCTGTTGCCAAGTAGTATTCCATTGTATGTGGATGTATCACAAATTAGTTTATTAATTTACCAGGTGATATACATCTGGGTTGTTTCTTATTCCACAGAGTTTTATTCTTGTCCCTATACACTTTTCAGTATATACGTTCATTCTTGATTATTTTATTAGTACCAATGGTGTTAAATATTTTAACTTTTACAGTGCTGATTCCACAAAATCCATAACCAATCCAGACTGATTTCCCTAGCTACAGCCACCATATAGGCACTTCAACTCTTGTCCAAAATTGAATTCATCATCTGTCTTTTACAGTCTTCCACCTATCCTTCTCTCACCCTTATCTCAGTCTACCACCTACCCAGTTATTCAAAGCAGAAACCTGAGAGTTAACATAGGTACCTCATGTCAATTAATGATGAAATCCTTAGTTGTGTTTCTCTTTTGGGTTTGATACAGTTTAGAGATTGAGCCACTCCAATTTTTTAACTGATACTCAAGTGGCAAGAACCTCCATTATTGGGAATACTTCTCAAGAAGTGATCATGAGGGATGTGAGTAAATGACTGGATTGTGTTGCATCCGATTCAGTTGCATGGGGTGAATAGAGACTGTTATTACTTCAATCCTTAATAGTAAACTTGAGGATATAAAATCCCTAGGTTTCAACAGGACTTCAACTGTCCTTCAACAGGACTTTTATCTGATAATATCATCTACCCAAGTTTAGAATATATTTGAACCTCTCTATAGTCATTAGTGTTGTTTGCCAAATATGTCTGCCTCTCCATCTTTTGCACACACAGTAGGATTGCATTTCCTTGTCTTCATGCACTTGGGTGGGGCCGTGAGATTAGTTTTGGCCAATGATTTTGAGCCAAAGAGGTATGTGTCACTTTCATACCAAAATATTGAATAGTTGATGTGAGATTCTCCAGTGCTTTCTTTTTCCCTTTGGTATGGTGACTAACAATGTTATGAGGACTATGCTGTCAGTCTGGAATTTTTAGTGACTATGATGATCAGAGACACCCTTGATGATCTGTACTGAACCTGTAGAATGAGTGAGAAATAAACTTTAGTCATTTAAAATTAGGTTTGGGAATTGATTTTTGCTGCATGATAATATAGTCTATTCTGATTGATACCAGTTCTTTTTTCCATACTTATTCTCTCTGAGGTCAAGTCATATCAGTTCTACTGAGAATGCAAAATATTATTGTTATTTAAAAACATTGATGATAGGGTGGTTGGAAAAAGAGAAAGTAGGTAATAAATTTTAAAAATATATTGGAGGGCTTCCCTGGTGGCGCAGTGGTTGAGAGTCCGCCTGCCGATGCAGGGGACACGGGTTTGTGCCCCAGTCCGGGAAGATCCCACATGCTGCAGAGCGGCTAGGCCTGTGATCCATGGCCTCTGAGCCTGTGCGTCCGGAGCCTTTGCTCCACAAAGGGAGAGGCCACAACAATGAGAGGCATGCACACTGAAAAAATATATATATATATGATATATATATATATATATGATATATATATGATATATATATGATATATATATATAGGAAATATCTCATAGAAGGCATATGATAATCATAATAGTGATAATAATGACAGCTAATACTGAGTGAAACTTACCATGTGATAGGCGCTGTGCTAAATACTTCACATACATTATGTTATTTCTCACAACAACCTTATAAGAAATTATTATTATTATCATCATCATCATCACTTTATAGATGAAAAAACTGAGGCACATACAGTTTAAATGACTTGTCCAAAGACACACATAAAGACATTTCAAAAGTTTAAAACTGAAAATCAGGCCCCACGGGTCTAAAATATGAAGAAAACTTCACAAAGTTTGTAGAAGATTACAGACGTTCCTCTGATTGTACTCTCTAAACAATTTTGTATTCAAAGACTAGGCCTTCTGCAGAAAAGATGGAAAATTAAATTCAAAAAGCCTATTCAAGGACATTCAGATTCATTACATAATTACCACTGAAATTGCACAGCACCTCATAAAAAAGGAGCTTTGCTACTAAGAGTTCAGAGAAAGCACAAGTATATGTGCAAATTCAGCATTTTAATGGTTTTCTTTTTAAAAACAACATTTTTTTTTTTTGCAAAACATTACATCAGTGGGACAAGTTCTTATGTCTGTGTTGTACCTGATCTTTAAATGTACAAAATACCACATCCAACCTGCTGCTTCCGTAAACATTTTAATATGACCAATATAATTTTTATTCATGTATTTCCTAACTTGCTGATATAACAAGGCAGATTCTTTTAAAGTGTAAACAAATTCATAAAGTGTAGTTATTTCAGAAATGCCATTAACTTATTTCAGACCATTATCATTACAGTTTGAATTTTATACTGTTAATAATAGGGAACCATTGAAAGATGGAGGCCCAAATTAAGGCAAAGGTACTTTGGACACAAAGGAGTAGACATATTTGATATGCATTGGGAGGGAGAATGGATAAGACCTAGGATACAGAACAGGGGAGATTGAGTTGAAGGAGGAGGGAAAGATTGGCATGGAGTATGTTCCTGCCGACATATGATAAACCTAACAGAACACCATTATGGGGATTTTGAGGCAACCAAAGAATAGCATAAGAACATCTGATACATATAGGGACAGATGGTGTATACCTGAAAGAGTTGGGGGCTGATGACATAAGGTAGGAGCAGAGTGCTAAGCGAGAAATGGGAGGCTGTTTCCACAGGTTTTCAGAGGGTCAGCTTTATTGTTAGTTCTCATGTGGAGAAACTTGCTTGTCAGCAGATAGATTTTACTACACAGAGGTAGCACAATTCATCTTTAAACAGGAGGTTTCTCTTAATTTCTTGCCCCTGTCAGTGGTTAAATAGCCCATTCATAGTGATTGTCCTTCCTAGTCTAACATTTCTCTAGATTCTCTGTCAGTCTCAGTTGCACGGCTTCCTGGTTAGACACCTTTATGTCTACTATCTATCTGATCACCCCGTTTCACCTCTACTCTCTGCTCCCTTCCCTTTTTTGTTGCTGTGATGAAACAAGCTAGTTGGATTAGTTCATACTGGTCATGACCCAAATATTGCCTGGACTGCTGAAATCTGAAAATAATTTTTATATTTATGCTATAAAATAAAATGTGTATTCCAAACACAGCAGGTTACATTTTTACATTTTTTTACATTTCTCCCCAAAAGAAGGCTTTTTAATGCCTTCTTTCTAATGCGAGTGCTTTTCTCTCTGCTGCAAAATTCCTTCTCCTCACCTTCCTAAAGAACTCCTGCTCATCTCTCAATAGCCAATTCCATTGTCACTTCTTCCCTGAAACCTGTTTTGGCTTTCATTAGGCAGAATTATTAGTTCTTAATCTGTGCTTATAACATCCTGTGCAGTTATCTAAATACCTTAAAATCCAGAAAACTGCCTGGTACATGCCCAATTAAACAATCTTCTTCTCTCTCTCTCATCACCTCCCCCCCACACACACACACTTATGTGCCCAATTCAAGGGTGCACAGCACAGAAAGAAAAAAAAATAACTTCGATAATTCATTCAGCTTAGTCAGGAATCCAACCTCACTTTATTGTCATTTATTCATCTGGGATATATAAATTTTGAGGCACTGGGAACCTCTTTCTTTGCCAGATTTTCTCCATTCTCTCTCTCCACCTTCTGAACCTGGCCCATATTTGTATGTGTTAAACTTCATTTCATGCATGCGTATTTATAGTACAGTCAAAATTAATAGCCATTCATCTTCATATGCCAGTTCTACAAATCTATTGGTTTATATATCCATGCAAAATTCACAAGACACTCTCTTAACACATAACTTAATTCATTTCCCATATCGTGTTTTATTATTTGCCTACATCAGAAAGCCTATGTTGCTAAATAACTTACTCTGTGAAATTAGAATACATTTTTCTTTAACTGTCTGTTTGCCTCTGTCCTCTCCTCAAAATAATATTCAGCATCTGCTCTATCCTCTGGGTAAATCAACAGGCAAACTGATGAAACAAGACAAAACTTAAATAGTGATGAAAGTGATGTTCTTAGTGTTTTCATATAGAAAGACATGTTGCTATGGAAACTGCTTTTCTTTGTTTCTCTTCATAACAAAAATCATTTCAACAATATGGGGTATTGTATGTCTTGGCATCATGATGAAAAGGGCAAGTGTGTGTTTTCGAAAGTCAGATATTGAAGGGAGAAAAATGTGTTAGCATACTCCTCTAACTAGTTAGCTGTCCCATTTGGCATGAGTGTGCTTATGCTAAATAGTTTCATAATGTTATTTGGTAAAATTATATAAGAGAAATATCTAGCTTGAAGAGCATTAGGATTTATATTGCTTAATGGAAGGCTTCTTTTTTAAATGTATTAGGATAGAACTTAGAGAAGACAACTTAGGAATAAAGAACTTAGAAGTGATTATGTAATATAGTATGTGTCTACCTTTGTCTGGCATACCACACTATAGGTCAGTTCATTCACCACCAAATACCTGAAAGAAAACTGAAAACAAAAATAATTCATCTAGATTTTGATGTCAGGTAGGAAACACTTGCTATTTTTAAGGCACACGTGATTTTCAATATTGCTTTCCAACTTACAGTCCTTGTTCCCTATGACAGAGAGCAATTAACATTGTCACTAGTAGCTTTTCCTCTCTTGGAGTCACTCCCCCTTCCTGTAAGATTCAACATGTTCTTCAACTCTGTCTAGCCTTCTTTTCCTAGGAGAGTTAGATTTCTAGATATAAATTATAGGGTAAAGAAAGTCCCTACAGTGCACTCTGCACATTGAAGAACAAAGTCCCCATTGTAAAGCCTTAAGTCAAGTTCAGTGATGCATTCCTGTAGAGACCAAAATTTTTTGAAGGTAACAAAGACAATTCTCTAATTCCACATGCAGTAAACATTTCAAAGAGGGGTGAAGCTCTTTCAGGTACCAGAGTGTCAGAGAAAATGTGGAGTCAACAGAGGAAAGGTGGAGTCAAACGAATGGTCTTGGCACTCTGAGAATAAAAATATATCAGATCAGCATCAATCATTTGGAGAACCTTCTCCATAATAGAGTATTCAGGGCTACTAGACCACCTTCGCTTGACACTGTCTGAGCCATGGAACCAGAATTCTATATCTCATTTGCCTGACCTTATTCTCAGCGTACCTTGGCCATTTCCCTCCAACCATCAACAACTTCTGAATTAATTCAGCTATCTCAATCAGTGCCCTTCCTGACTAGCCAGTTCAAGGTTTAAGGTAGTGAGGCTCACTATCTGATCTGCCCTTGAATTATTCTTTACTGATCTCTAGACTCCTGTTTTCAACTACTTCTATCTTGAGATCCCTGAACTGGGAAACCAATCCCTAGGCTGTTACCACACCAATGTGGCCCATCATTTCAGCAGCAAGCCACCATATTCTGTCTCTCATACCTTGATCTAAATAAAACAAAGAGACAATAAACAACAATACCAACAAAATTATTGATGTTAATACATTGGATAATTTGCACCTAAAAGTAACTTTTCCTGTGCTAAGCTTCAGAACTACATTTTCTATGTTATTGATGCCTGAAGAAGATTCTAATAACATTCTGCACACATGTATTACTTTTGGGTTTTGAATAATCAAAAAGATACCTTTTGTGACTGGACATTACCTTTCTATTAAAGAAAACACTAAAAGTTGAAGTAGAGTGGTAGACAAACAGAGGCTTTACTTCTGCAACACTATGTGGTGCCCTTTTCAAGTGTGTAAATATTTTTGTCAGCAGTGTCTTGAAGCAAATATGGTCATGTACTTTCACAGTGCTATAGTTTTGGCTACACAAGCATACCTTAATTGTGCCTTTTTAAAAAGATATAATTCACGTAACATAAAATACCATTGGAAATTGTAGGATTCAGTGGTTTAGTATATTAAAAATGTATAGTTATCACCACCATATAATTACAGAACATTTTCCTCATCCAAAACAGAAATACCTTGCCCATTATCAGTGACTCCCCTCCCTATCTTCCCCTTTTCAAGCCCATGAAAACCACTAGTCTACTTTCTATCTGTATGGATTTGTCTTTTTCAAATATTTCATATAAAATATTCATACAATATGTGGCCTTTTGAGTCCAGTTTCTTTCACTTGAAATCATGTTTTCAAGGTTCATTCATGCTATAACACATATCAATACTTTTGTGTTCCTTTTTATGGCAGAATAATATACCATTGTGTAGATGTACCACATTTGTTTATCTAGTCATCATTGGATGGACATTTAGGTTGTTTCCATGTTTTGGCAGTTTTCAATAATGCTTCTATGAACGTTCACGTACAAGATATGTGTGAACACATTTTTAATTCTCTTGGGTATATATATATATATATCGGGGAGCTGGGTCACATGATATGTTTGAGTTTAACTTTTAGAGGAAATGCTGAACATTATTACATAGTGGCTGCAACATTTCACAATGACACCAGAAATGTATGAGGATTCCAATTTCTTCACATCCTTGCCAAAACTTGTTTTTTTCAGTTTTTAAAATCTTAGCCATCCTACTGGACAGGAAGTGATATCTCATTCTAGTTTTGTTTTACATATCCCTGATGACTAGTGATGAGAATCTTTTCCTGTGCTTATTGTCTATTTGTATAAATTATTTGGAGAAATGTCTATTAAATCCTTTGTCCCCTTTATAATTTAATTGTCTTTTTATGTTGAGTTGTAAGAGTTCTTTATTCATTCTGGATGGTAGACCCTTATCAGATATATAATCTTCACATATTTTCTCCCATTCTATGGGTCATCTTTTCAATTTTTTGATAGTGTATTTGGAAGCATAAAAGTTTTTAATTTTGATTAAGTCTAATTTATCAGTCTTTTTGTTGTGTTGCTTATGCTCTAGGTGTCATATCTTAGAAAGCATTGCCTAATACAGGGTAAAGAAGATTTACTGCTTTATTTCCCCACAAGTTTTATAGTTTTACCTCTTACATTTATGCCTATGATCCATTTTGAGTTGAATTTTATGTATAGTGTGAAGAGAGCAAAGTCATACTTTTCCATGTGAATATCCAATTATTCCAATAACATTTGTTGGAAAGACTAAATCTTTCCCCATTGAATGGTCTCGGCACCCTTTTTGAAAATCAGTAAACCCAGATAAATGAATTTATTTCTGAACTCGCAATTATATTCCATTGATCTGTATGCCTATCCTTATGCCAGTGCCACACTGTCTTGATTGCTGTAGCTTTGTAGTAAGTTTTAAAATTGGGGAATATGTGTCCTCCACTTTTGTTGTCATTTTTCAAGATTTTCTTTGTTATAGTGAATCACTTGCATTTCCATATGAACTTAAGTATCAATTTGTTAATTTTTGAAAAATAGCAATTGGAATTTAGATAGAGATTACATTGACTCTGTAAATCAATTTGGGGAACATTGCCAGCTTAATATTAAGTCTTCCAAACCAGGAACACAGATTATCTTTATATTAACTTAGGTTTTCTCTAATTTATTTCAATAATGTTTTGTCATTTTCTTATCCTTCTATGACTCCCATATCACATATTTTGGTTTTCTTAGTGAGGTCTCATGTCTCTTAAGCTTTCTTCACTCTTTTTCATTCTTTGTTTTCTTTTTGTTCCTATTATTGGATAATTTCCAATAACCTATCTTTGAGTTCACTGATCCTTTCTTTTGCTTGATCTAGTTTACTGTTGAGCCCCTCTAGTGAATTTGTCAGTTCAGTTATTATATTATTTAGCTCCAAGATTTCTGTTTATTACTTTTGAAATATTTTCTGTCACTTTGTTGAAATTCTCACTCTGTTCCTGCATGTTCTCCTGATTTTGTTGAGCATCTTTATGATGGTTATTTTGAATTCTATGTGAGGTAAATCATGTATCTCCATTTCATTAGGGTTGGGTTCTGGAGAATTATCTTGTCTGTTTGTTTATAATGTATTTCCAGTAGCCCCTGTAGTGAGGGGCTACTACAAGTGCCTTCATACTAGTTCAAACTGCTGTATTTGTTCTCAGTGGTGCTTAGGTATCTAGAGTATGCTCGGTTTCATCAGCACTCTGAGACAGGTGAAACAGTACCAGTGTCTTTGGCAGCCCCCAGTAATTTGGAACATTGGATATGCAGTCCAACTCTTTCTCTCCCCAAGGAGAAGCTGGGAGCTAGGTGTTTCCTCTCGATCCTATGATACTCTGCCAAGGATAGGGATTATGGTAAGAGTATATTTTCCTACTGACTTTGATGTGACTAGTTTCATGCTTGCCCAGGGTGTAGAAACTTCTCAACTAGAATCTGGACTTCTTACAAAAGGAATTTTTTCATGTATTGTTGTTGTTTCAGTGTGCCTATGAGGGAAAGAGAGGTCTAGGGTTTCTACCATTTTGACATCACTCCCAGTTTATTCTTTTTTAATGTAGACATTTACAGCTATACATTTCCCTGGAAGCATAGTTCTCTCTGATTCCCACTTGTTTTAGTATGTTATGATTTCATATTTATACTTCTCTAAGTTATTTTTTTTTCTAATTTTACATGTAATTTATTTTACCCATTTGTTATTTAGGAATGTGTTGTTACATTTACACATATTTATGAATTTCCAAAATTTCCTTCTGTTATTGACTTCTAATTGCATTTTGTTCTGGTTGAAGAACATACTTTGTGTGATTCCAATCTTTTAAAATTTATTGTGACGTTTTTATGTCTTGACATATGGTCTATCCATATGTTACATGGTAAACTGCTCCATGAACAATTAAGAACACTGTGTATTCTGCTGTTTGTGGGTAGAGAGTTCTATAGATGTCTGTTAGGGCTAGGTTGGTTGATTTATAGTGTTCAAATCTTATATTTCCTTGTTGATCTTCTGATTATTTTTTCTATTCATTATTGAAAGTACATTATTGATGTGTCCAACAATTATTGTTAAACTTCATTTATGTTAGTTTTTACTTCATGTATTTTGCTGCTCTATAGTTAGGTTCACACATGTTTAGAATTGTTATATTTTCTTGGCCTTTGTTTGATTATAAAATGTCCCTTTTGTTTCTAATAACAAATTTTGCCCTAAATTCTATTTTAAACTAATTTTTATTGGAGTATAGTTGATTTACAATGTTGTGTTAATTTCTGCTGTGCAGCAGAGTGAATCAGTTATACATATACATATATCCACTCTTTTTTAGATTATTTTCCCTTATAGGTCATTACAGATTATTGAGTAGAGTTCCCTGTGCTATACAGTAGGTCCTTATTAGTTATCTATTCTGTATATAGTAGCGTGTATATGTCAACCCCAATCTCCCAATTCATCCTGCTCCCTCTTTCACCCTTGATAACCATAAGTTTGTTTTCTACATCTGTGACTCTATTTCTGTTTTGCAAATAAGTTCATTTGTACCAATTTTTAAGATTCCACATATAAGTGATATCATATGATATTTGTCTTTGTCTGACTTACTTCACTCAGTATGACAATCTGTAGGTCCATCCATGTCAGTGCAAATGGCGTTATTTTGTTCTTTCCTTATGGCTGAGTAATATTCTATTGTATATATCTACCACATCTTGATATTTGTATAGCCACTCCACCTCTATTTCAGGTACTGTTATCAAAATATATATTTTCCCATCCATTGTTAACAGGGTGCAGAGGTGGTATGACTGCTTGGATTGTGGGAACACTGGTGGTACCAAATGTGCAGGGAAGCTGGTGGCCATGGGCACAAGAAATATGGTCATAGTGAGGGCCATTTCTGGCGCCCAGCATAAGGCACGTGAGGGCCAGCCCTGGCTGGGGTTTTTCTGGCACTCAGCAGCAGGCACGTGAGGGCCAGCCCTGAGGGGCCTTCTTTTATTGTCATTGGTAGGCAACAGAGAGGTTACAATAGTGGCTCCTCCCCCTGCATGTGACTCAGCAGCAGCACCCTTCTTTCATCGCAGTCCAGTCTTCCTCCACAGGCACTCCCTGCTGCTGAGTTCCTCCCTCCCATCCCTCCAGTCTATCTGCCCACAGCCAACAGCAGCCCCCACTCTGGACCTGTTATCCAATCCCCACGCACTAGCTCCCAGCCCCCTTGCACATCTGTGGACACACATCCCAGTCCAGGGCACGTAGGGCTGTTGTACAGACCATCTGTGTATTTCTCACTCTGTCCCATCTGCCACAGATCAGCCGTTTCACCCTCTTCCAATGGCCTCAAATGTTTCCCTTCTGTCCCAAACGATTTCCCTGTCAGAGAGGTGTTTCCCCGAATTTGGGAATCTCTCATCTGCTTCAGCTCCCTCACCTCGGGGTGCAGGTCCCATCCCTCTTCCTCTCCTCCTCCTTCTCCCTTCTTTTTTTCCCCATCCTACCCTGTTATGCAGGGATCTTTATAGTCCTTTCTGGTGTCCAATCTTTTGCTAGTTTTCAGTCAGTGTTCTGTGAGAATTGTTGCATCTATAGATGTATTTCTGATGCATCCATGGAGAGATGAACTGCACATCCACCTACTCGGCTATCTTGAATCCTCTCTTTCCATCTTGATTTAATTAACTAATACTGTGTATTAAGTCTTCCAGGTATTCATATTTAATTTCACCTTCTTTGTTAAATATTTTCCATTAGAAAGCTAAACAAATAGAATATTTCATTAGTAGTGGACTTTTACATTTTCTTCATAGAGCCACTGCCATTTATTATATAATAGTGTTCGAAATGAATGTAGGTAGTAGCTTCTCAGACTTAATTTTAAAATTTCAAGTTACAGTTGTTTATAATGTAGGAGTTACACATTAAAAATAGTGACTGTATAAACAACTTTTAAAATTTATTATTTTACTCTCTAGATCAATAATTCCTTCCAGATTTCAAATAAAGTGAAATGTAAAAAGATTTGAGATTAGCATCTATACCTTTAATTTCTTGGGATGAATTTTGCTATTCTACTATCTTTCTCATATTCTGAAGATGATTAGTCTGGATGATATTAAGTTTTTAGGGCCAAAATAAAGTGGTCCAAAAGTTTTGTGTAGATTATTTTTATAAATAACCATGAAGCTTGTTTGGCACAAGAAAAAAACAAAGCAAGTAACTGTATTTCTATTGCTCTCAAAATAAATGTTTTTATTTTCCTATTTGTTTATTTTGCTCTTCTTTCCACTTTTCTTAATATTATGGATTTATGCCCAAGAAGCTACACATTTTGAAGAAGTTTCAGTTTATAATTTTATTAATTAATATTTTACCCAGTGAGTTTAATTAGAAAATATTACATGTGATTTAAGTAGAAAGACAGTAATCCAGTTGTAAATTATGTTTTTTTGAGAAGTTGAGATCATGTTTAATTTACAGAAGATTGGAGCTGCTAATATAGAATGGATTTGCCACAAATGGAATTAATTAATGGTGTAGTGAGAATGGAATAATCTGGTTATGCACTCATGAATCTCTTTTTAGACAAAGATACGTTTGAAAAGCAGATGGTTTTATTTGTGTATGTATGGACAAATTTGTATTCTCAATAGGATATAAATTTCATTCTTTTTATTTTTTAAGAAGTTCTAACATAACATTAGTATAGACAAAAACAATATTTCCCAGTCATTGGTTATGTATGGGTTATCTCCATTCATATTTTCCATTTCCTTCCCCATATTTAGTATTATTTACCCATTAAAAATTGAGTCAATTTTAAAGCCATGTATTTTGGCTATTTATATTCTTTCTAATATATTTATTTTTTTAAATATATATTTATTACAAAAATGTTTGCCTACGTACAACCTACAATACTCTCATGTATTACCAGTGTTAAAGGACCACTTAGTCCTTTAAATGGAGACACTGTTAGCAGTCAACTACTCTCCCTCCATCTTGGTTAAGTTCACAAGTCCTGTCTATCTGTTGAGAAACATCAAGTAAAATACTCTGTAGAGGGAACTAGGGTGTAATCATTTTACAACCTTAGAGATGGAAAGGTATTTTGAGATCAATGAGACCAGTGATTTTTAAAAATTTGTTTGTTAAAGTTGTAAAGCTTGTTCATCAAATCAAATCTTCCACAAACCTCAGTATATAAAAGCAATAACACCTGAGTTGTTTGAGCAGAAACTGGTTATTTATTGAGTAGCTACAATGTGTCAGGTACTATGCTCAACATTTTACAAATGACATCCCATTTAATCATACAAGGTCCCAATGAGGCAGGCACTATTATTTGAAGAAACCGAAGTTTTGAGTGAGTACTGTGCCTCAGTTCAAAGCCGGTCATTTTCTTATTTGCTCCACTGTGTTGCATTCTATTACATACCAATCTTAGTACTTAAGAGAGTGCATAAACGACTTTACTATCTGAATCACAACCAAAGGAAAGCTAAGAAAATATTCTTCCATGATTTGCAGGAAGATGAGCCCACTTGGACCTGAATATTGTCCACTTAGGAGAGCCTAGAATTGATAAGGGAAATCAGTGTAGGCAAAGCCTTGGAGCCAGCTGGCAATACTACTGCTTATGAAACCAAAGCCATAGTTGCTGGTTTCCATGTATGAATGCACCCAGCTGGCCTTTCCTGCAGGTCGTAACTTCTTTGAGTCATGAATGCCTTAAGGAGACCAACAATGTCAGTTCTGATATACCCATGTAACAGGTCAGGTAGAGAATTGGACTGAGAATTTGCCAATGTTGATTTTCTGTCCTGCCACCTTTAGTCTCTTGAGATTTCAGAATAATATCACCATTTGAATAGTTTGAGGAAAAACCTTTCACAACTTGATCTTTGTTCCCCTTCAGTATGTCACAAAGTGGTGTTGAGAAAAAAGAAGCCACAGAATACATTCATTCAAAGGATACCTCTTTCTACATACAGCAAGGAGTATAGTCAAGCACAGTCACACATGCAAGATGATGTGAAGAGTAGTCTAGGAGCCTCTCAGCCCTAAATGAATGTCCCCATCCAAATGCCATTATGACAAATTCCACCATTACAGATTAATTCCTTTGAAAATTTTCATTTTATATTTCTTTGAATATGTCAGTGAATATGATAATAATTAATGAAATGGTTTATTAACTTTGCTCCTTATATTTCTACAGGTTAAAAGAGGCAAACTCTATATAGAAAGGGAAGGCTAGGTATACCAAAGATGAACTGCTTTTATTAAAATTTTAGGTATATCTGATTCTGTATCTTAAACTATTTGATTCATTTCTCCCATGTTCATAACAATTTTTTCTACTCTATCCATCTTTTTTATGCCCAATTAAAATTGAGGTGACTAGATCTTCCTTTCCAGCTCTTAAAATAATTTAGAAAATCAAGATGAGCACAGTACTAGAACTATTCTAATTTGCTAAGTTCAGCTGTTTTCTTGACAAAATATTTTACTCTTTCAAAAAGCATCAAGTGAACCAGTATTTACATAAAACAAAACAACTAAAAAAATTGAAATACGACCAAATCAAATTTTCATTAAACAGAACCAACTCACACACTAGTATATTTTCCTAAATTCAGAGCACTTATGAAATTTAATGTCCTGAGCATAAATAGTTCAATGATTAAAAATACTTCTCAGTTGTCTTTTCCCTCTTCATCCAATTTAATGATTAAGATTTTCTTAAGGATGCTTTTAATGGTCAATTTCAGAATAATTGTTTGGATCCATTATGTCAGTGATACAATTTGATTATGACAAAAACCACAGACTTTTGAAAAATTACCTATACAAGGGCCAACATTTAAGATCTTTAACTAGTGTAGTTTTAAAGGATTATTCTCTGATTAAAGTATATTCTTAGAAAAAAGATGATTTAAAAATTTAAGTTCATTTATGAAGAGGAAAACAAACTTTTTCATGAATGGAGATTTTGTGCATGATTCAACTCATTCAAAATTTACTTACTTGCCATACAATGATAAAATAAGCAAAAATTTGGACAGAAATAATAGTCATACATTCAAGGTTTAGTGGAATGTCTGAATTTATCAGTCTTCTCAGTGACCTAGGATCAACATCTATAAAGGTATTTTTAATTCCATTAAGTGATTATTAATAAATAATATTTCTGTTAGTGTGGAAAATGGAAATTCTACATAGACAAGCTTTCTATGTTTTATCACTTGACCTGGTTTAATTGTTTTAGATATATTAGTGCATTACCCATCCCACCTCCTTTATTAGCATATCTTTGTAACTACTATGAAAAGTTATTTAAAAATGATCAAAGTTGAACAGTAGGTTTTTTTTTTTTTAGTTTCTGCTTTATAACAAAGTGAATCAGTCATACATATACATCTGTTCCCACATCCCTTCCCTCATCCATCTCTCTCCCTCCCACCCTCCCCATCCCACCCCTCCAGGCGGTCACAAAGCACCGAGCTGATCTCCCTGTGCTCTGTGGCTGCTTCCCACTATCTATCTACCTTACGTTTGGTAGTGTATATATGTCCATGCCTCTCTTTCCCTTTGCCTGCAGCTCGAAAGATTTATTTAACAAAGGGTTATTTAACAAAGGGGGATTATGTAGATTTCAAGTGATTATCAAAATATGTCAGCTTCATTTTACCTTCAAGAAGAAAAACAAAAAATAATAAAGGAATAAGAGAATCAGAGAATTGATCAATATAGAAACTGTTGTGATAAAAAAACAATTAGAGGGGCTTCCCTGGTGGCGCAGCGGTTGAGAGTCCGCCTGCCGATGCAGGGGACACGGGTTCGTGCCCCGGTCTGGGAGGATCCCACATGCCGCGGAGCGGCTGGGCCCGTGAGCCATGGCCGCTGAGCCTGCGCGTCCGGAGCCTGTGCTCTGCAATGGGAGAGGCCACAACAGCGAGAGGCCCGCGTACCGCAAAAAAAAAAAAAAAAACAATTAGAGACAGAAAAGTGGGTCAAAGTTTTCGGATATCATTTATAGATTGCTAAGCACAGCAGGAAGTAGTACTTAAAAGCAGCAAAAACTCAAATAACGCTCTCTTTTACCTCACCATAAAAACAGTATTACAAATAATCTCTTATAAATAAGATACATAGCTAAAATAATATTACTCAAAACTATAATTTTCCTATAAATAGCCCTATAAACCATACTTGGGATATTATGCCATTTAATCACTTACACTCAGGAGGAAGCTAATATAATCACCTAGGACGCCCCCCAAAAAAAAGAAAATCTTAGCTGACAATTTCTTTGTCTTCAGTGTTATATAGTGAATTGTATATCTAAATGGCAATACTGACCTTCACCCTCTGGTTACAAAATTCTGAGTAACCTTTGACATAGGCATGAGTTTTTCACTGATGCTCAAAGGGAAAAAATTGCCAGAGAAACATTTTAAAATGTAAATGTGCTAATTTAGCTGTTTATGAATGGCAAAGCTATATGTTTCTAATAATTACCATGGAAAACAAATGTATATAATTTATTAGAGCCTAACATAAGGTTAAAGTTTAATGAGATTTATTATTTTTGATTATATGTAAAATTAAAGAGAATAAAAAGTTAGTGAAACTTAATGCTATTTACCAATACAAAGCAGATGCCACTTCTTAACCCTGAAGTGGTTTGGTGATTTGTAGGTCAGTTGTCTAAATATAGACTGGCTCTCTGGATAATTGACATTTTGGAGATTCATTTTAGTTTTTGATCTTCTGTGATTAAGATGGTGAGAAATATCTGATTTCATCCTAATAATGTTGAGTCAGGGTGCCACACTGGCAAGCCAATGGATTACAGAGGATAGAGGCCTCATAGGAAAAAAATGCGGGTTTGCAATGAAAGTTCAAAGTGATGCAGAAGTTTCACCTTTTAATATTCACGTTAAGTGAGGATCTCAGCTACCTTGGAAAAATAGGACTTATAGACAATACTGGAGTATTGTCTAGTATACTAGGAACTTTTACCACGTATAGTTCCTTTTGTCATCTCTACAAGATTTATAGAACTCTTTAAAAGTGCTTACAGTGAAACATAAGAGTTTTAAAACAAAACTTGTTTTATGGCAGTCAGTTTTCATTAATGTTCAATGTGTGTTTCCTGTTTGTTTGTTGCAGTGTTTTATGTAGGTGCAATAAATCAAGCTTATTTTGTTTTTCAAATCTAGTATATTTTTTCCAATTCTTTAAAGAGAGATGTATTGACTCACTATGTTGGTGGAATTGGCAATATTTCCTTGCAACTGTATTAAATTTTGCTTCATAAAATGTGAGACTCTGCTATTAGGTAGCAGAAGGGTAGCACAATGTGCCACCCTAAAATATTCCACTTTGGCATCTGGAGCTGAAGGCAGTCAAGACCCAGTAGACTCAAGAAGAGCTTTTTACCTCCCATTTAACATCCAGGAACCTATTAGTGTATAGGGAAAATTAAAAATACTTATTCTTTTCTTAATTTACATACTATTGTTTTTCAGTATTTTAGTTTTCCTTTGCCCCAGTGACTTATTGGAGGTGTCCCTTAATTCCAACAACAAAAACTACAGTTTATTCAGAATCTAGAAATTTTGTGGCAGAGTAGCTTGTCCTGGACCATATTTACAAAAAAAAGTTATTGAGAAAACAGGATTTAGGAGTTAGTAATTCAAGTCATCTTATTGACAAATACATTTTTAAATAAATAACTTCAAAATAGTTTTCTTGAAAATAAATGACCTTTGTATTCAAAGTAAATGCAAATCAGAAAACATAGAAAAAGAAGTCATATGACCTTATTGATTTCTCTTCATTCATTTAGTTTTCCTTTAAAACAAGTGTAATAGATCTGGTAAGTTATGGAATGATATCCACAGTAATTGCTAGAAATTAATTAATAGAGACTTACTTGACATTTGGATGTGAGGAGAGTTTTTTTCCTAAATGTGGCTTTTACATATTTTGGCATTTGACGTATGATTCATATCTCACTTATGCAAACGTTAAATCTATCATTAGGGATGAATAAGTTATGTGACATTAAATAAGGATTGCCTTCTAATTTCTATACCTATTCCTAAATTCCTTTACCTGACAATTCTTTGCTCAAGTAAATTGATATGTAAGGAAAATAATTAAGAAGTTTTCATTTTACTTAAGTTCTAAAAAATGATTTCTTCAGTCTTCTTCAGTATTGTGTCACTATGTCACAACTTAAGGATGAGTATACTAATATTGGAATTAATTGCATTTTAACACAAGTAACATTCATGTTCTTTATGTCTAACTTCTTAGCTTTAAAATAAATTGGTTACTGAGCAATGATTGACCTCAACATATTGATTTTTGCCATATCCCCAATTTTGCTTTTTAAAAGTCAAATCCTTCTTTGGTGAGATTTAATTGCTTTATATTTAGATTGTAGGTGGGAAAACAATATAGTCGATATGCACAAAGGGATATTGATTCCTTGAATATTCATTCATACTTATGCATGTGCAGGAGGGGTGACATTCCATCTAAATAGGTAATCATGAGTATTATTATGTAAGAAGACAAGAAGATATTCACTGACTGTCTTCTCTTTAAGTCCAGGAATAAGAAAAACCAAGGCCTTTGGGAAATATCTAGGTTTTTAGGTTTATATCCTAAAAGCAATAAGGAGCTATTGATGGGTTTTAAGCATAAGGCTGATGTGGTAAAATTTATGTTTTAGAATATTATTGACTTAGACTTCTAGTTTCTGGTCCAGCATGTAAAGGGTTTGGATGTCAGTTCTCTAATTCACACAGCAAGAAAAAAGCTGAACACACTGAAAATCAGCAACTCTTCTTAGATCCATCAGAAAGCTGAGGTCTCAGGGCAAATGCAGCCCCCAAAATTGAAGAAATAGTGGAAAAAGAGAATCACAATTTATCAGAGTAGAAACTCAGAAGCAGAAAGCTCCATGGAAACTGGTGCCAGGGTAGGAAAACCTAATCTGTAACTGATGAATTGCTGGAGGCTCAGTATGGACTACTTTGAAAGTTAAAAACTGCAGGGGAGTGCAGTCTTAGGGGAGCCCCCATACTTTTCATGACTGAACATCAGAGGAAAATCCCTTTGTGCCTTCATCAGGGAGAGGGGAAATATAGCCATTTTAAAATATACCCGGAGTGTTCAGTTCTTCTTAATAAGGCCCACCCTCAATAGAAACCTAGGTCAGAGCCTAACCTACCTGAGTTTTACCGGGGCCTTAACAATCTGGAGGAAGGGAAATACCCAACTCCAGTACCTTCTAGCCTTCCTGTCACTCCTAAGGAGGCAGCGACAAACAAAACTGAGATATACATGGAAAGTCATAGGCTAGGGCCAAAGACTCATTAGAAGACTGAGACCTAATCATAGGAATATAGAACACCTCACCTTCCCCACACCTCATCAGCACATCAAGTGCATCTCAGACAATATTTAAGAAGTCTCTAGGGAAACCCCAGGACAACAGGGAAGACAAAAACAAGGACACCAGTGGAAATTTTAGTCTCTGATACCTATTGAAATCCTTGGTGTATATACAAAGGTCTTGAAGAGATATTTGTACACCTATGTTGATAGCAGTATTATTCATAATAAGGAAAAGGTGGAAGCAACCTAAGTGTCCATTGTTGAATGAGTGGATAAACAGAATGTGATATATACATACAATAGAATATTATTCAGCCTTAAAAATGAAGGAAATTCTGATACATGTTACATCATGGACAAACCTTGAGGACATTATACTAAGTGAACTAGGCCAGCCACAAAAAGACAAATACTGTATGATTTCACTTATATCCACATATATGAAATATCTAGAGTAGTCAAATTCACAGAAACATAAAGTAGAAAGGTGGTTACCAGAGTCTGGGGACAGGAGGGAATGAGGAATTGTATTTTAATGGGTATAGAGTTTCAGTTTTGTAAGATGAAAGGTTCTGGAGAGTGATTGCACAACAATGTGAATATAGTTAACACTACTGAATTAAACACTTAAAATCATTACATTCATTAATTTTATGTTACACATATTTTATCACAATTAAAAAGTCATTTTAATTGACATGAGTGTCTATGTAGAAAACTGCAAAGAATTGACCCAAAATAATTTCACTGAACTTATAAATGACTAGCAAATTTGAAGGATACAAGATTAATATATAAGTCAATTGCTTTCTTATATACCAACAGTTAGCAATTTGAATTAGAAATTAAAAGCATAGTACTATTTATCTTTGACCCCCCCAAAATTAAATCCTTAGTTATAAATCTAACAAAATATTTACAATGAGGAAAACTACAAAACTCTGATGAAAGAAATCAGATGATTCTAAATGAATGAGAGATATTCCATATGCATAAATAGGAAGAGTCCATGTTAACAAGATCTCTGTTCTTCTCACCTTGATTTATAGATTTAATGCAGTCTCAATCCCAATCCCAGCCAGCCATTTTGTGTATTTTGACAAACTGATCCTAAAGTTTATATGGAAAGCAAGAAACCTAGAATAACCAACACAATATTTAAGGAGAACAAAGTTGGAGTACTGACACTAATTGACTTCAAGGCTTATCATAATGCTACGATAATGAAAATGTTTGAAACTGGTGAAAGAATAGACAAATGGATCAATGGAATGGAATAGAGAGCTCAGAAATAGAACCACATAAATATAGTCAGCTGATCTTTGACAAAGAAGAACAGACAATTTAATGGAGAAAGTATAGTCTTTTCAATAAATTCTGATGGAACAACTGGACATCCACATGGAAAGGAAGGAAGGAACGAAGACAGAAATTAGGTTAATTAATTAATTTAGACAGACTTTACACCATTCACAAAAATTAACTCAAAATGAATCTGAAAACTAAAGGTAAAATGCAAAGGTATAAATCTCCTGGAAGATAACAGGAGAAACTCTAGGTGACCTAGGATTTAGTGATGACTTCTTAGATACAACACCAAAAACATGGTCCATAACAAAATTTGATAATTTTTTAATTGAGTATAGTTGATTTACAATATTAGTTTCAGGTGTAAAACATAGCAATTAAATTAACAGATTATAGTCCATTTAAAGTTATTATGATAAGTTGGATCCTGGCAACAGCTGCAGCAGCTCTTGTCTTTTCTGGCTCTCCTTGTTCTCTCCTTTTTGCTTCTGGAAACATGGCCTCCAGTGTGGCTGTCTCTGAAGGAGTCATCAAAAAATGTTCAATGACATGGGCTTCCCTGGTGGCGTAGTGGTTGAGAGTCCACCTGCCGATGCAGTGGACACGGGTTCGTGCCCCAGTCTGGGAATATCCCACATGACACGGAGCGGCTGGGCCCCTGAGCCATGGCCGCTGAGCTGCGCATCTGGAGCCTGTGCTCCACAATGGGAGAGGCCACAACAGTGAGAGGACCATGTACCGCAAAAAAAAAAAAAAAAAAAAAAAAAAAAAATGTTCAATGACATGAAGATAGATGACCCCTACACCACCTTTGTCAAGATGCTGCCAGACAAAGCCTGCCACTACGTCCTCTATGAGGCAATCTATGAGACCAAGGAGAGCAAGAAGGAGGATCTGGTGTTCATCTTCTGGACCCCTGAGTGTGCACTCCTTAAGAGCAAAATGATCTATGGCAGCTCCAAGGACGCAATTAAGAAGAAGCTGACAGAGATCAAGATGAATTACGAGCAAACTTGTAAGGAGGTCAAGGATCCCTGCACCCTGGCAGAGAAGCTGGGGAGCAACGCCGTCCTCTCCCTGGAGGGCAAGCCTTTGTGAGCTCCCTCCAGCCCCCTGCCTGGAGCATCTGGCAGCCTCAGACCTGCCTACGGGGACTGCAGGCTGCCCCCTTCCTGCCATACCTGAGGGACTGGGGGGATCCCAGCAGGCGGAAGGCAGTCCCTTCACCTCAGTTGTCAAATAGCACCCCCACCCCCTGGATCTTCCTCCTTCTCCCTCCATCCCTGACAGTTCTGGCCTTCCCAAACAGCTTTTGATCTTCTGATTCCTTTTGGGTTGAAACAGATCAAGTTCTCCCCAGGAACCCCTATTGGGGGGGCTGTATTGTTTTTTTTTTTGAGAACACCCCAACTTCCCACCAGTTCCCCCCCTTTCCCATGCTGCTAACGTCTAACCACAATAGTGAGTCTGTGCTTGTCTCTTTAGTTCTGTGTATAAATTGAATGTTGTGGAGATGGCCCTCCCTGAACCGCCTGGTTCCCCTCCCCTTTTTCACCTGATCACAGCCACTCATGGAAGCAGGACCAGTAAGGGACCTTCAAATAAAACACACACATACACATGCAACAATAAAAATCAATCAATAAATAAAGTTATTATGAAATATTGACTATATTCCCTGTGATGTACAATATATATTTGTAGCTCACTTATATTATACATAGTAGTTTGTACATCTTGCCCCTCCCTCCTTCCCTCTCCCCCTGGTAGCCACTAGTTTGTTCTCTATATCTGTGAGTATGTTTCTGTTTTGTTATATTCATTTGTTTTATTTTTTAGACTCCATATATAAGTGATAACATAGAGTGTTTCTCTTTCTCTGTCTGACTTATTTCACTAAGCATAATACCCTCTAAGTCCATCCATGTTGTTGTAAATGCCAAAATTTTATTATTTTTATTTCTGAGTAATATTTCATTGTGTGTGTGTATATATATATATATATATATAATGTTCTTTATCCATTCATCTGTTGATGGACACTTAGGTTGCTTCCACATCTTGGCTATTGTAAATAATGTTGCTATGAACATTGGGGTGCATATATATTTTCAAATTAGTGTTTTTGTTTTCTTTGGATATATACCCAGGAGTGGAATTAGAGGATCATATGGTAGATCTATTTTTGACTTTTTGAGGAACCTCCATACTGATTTTCAAAATGGCTTCACCAGTTCACATTCCCACCAACAGTGTACAAGTGTTCTCTTTTCTCCACATCCTCACCAATATTGTTATTTGTGTTCTTTTTGATGATAACCATTCTGACAAGTGTGAGCTGATATCTCGTGGGTTTCATTTGCATTTCTCTGATAATTAGCTATGTTGCACAGCTTTTTATGTGCTTATTAGCCACCTCTACATCTTCTTTGGGAAACTGTCAATTCAGGTCTTCTGCCCATTTTTTAATTGAGTTTTTTTTGTTATATTGAGCTGTATGAGCTGTCTATACATTTTGGATATTAACTCCTTATCAGACATGTCATTTGAAAATATCTGTTCCCATTTAATAGAGTGTCTTTTTCTTTTCTTAATGGTTTCCTTCCCTGTGCAAAAGCTTTTAAGTTTCATATTATCCCATTTGTTTACTTTTCCTTTTGTTTCCCTTGCCTGAGGATACAGATCCAAAAAATATTGCTAAGACATATGTCAAAGAGTGTACTGCCTATGTTTTCTTCTAGGAGCTTTATGGTTTCAGGTGTTAAATTTAGGTGTTTAACACATTCTAAGTTTATTTTTGTATATGGTGTGAAAAAAATGTAATTTCATTCTTTTACTTGTAGCTGCCCAGTTTTTCCAGCACCACTTATTGAAGAAACTGTCTTTTCACCATTATATAATCTTGCCTCCTTTGTCATAGATTGAATTGACCATAAGTGTGTGGGTTTATTTCTGCGCTCTCTATTTTGTTCCATTGATGTATGTATATGTTTTTCTGCCAGTACCATACTGTTTTCATTAACGTACCTTTCTAATATAGTCTAAAGTCAGTGAGTGTTATACCTCCAATTTTGTTTTTCTTTTTCAAGATTGCTTTGGATATTCAGGGTCTTTTGTGTTTCCATACAAATTAAAATTTTTTGTTGTAGTTCTATGAAAAATGCCATTGATATTTTGATAGAGATTTCATTGAATCTGTAGATTGCTTTGTGTAGTATGGTCATTTAAACAATATCAATTCTTCCAATCCAAAAACATAATATACTTTTCCATCTGTTTGTGTTGTCATTAATTTTATTCATCCATGTCTTACAGTTTTTCAAGTACAGACTTTTACCTCCTTAGGTAGATTTATTCCTAGGTATTTTATTATTTTTGTTGTGATGGTAAATGGAATTGTTTCCTTAATTTCATTTTCTGATAGTTCACTGTTAGTGTATAGAATAGAAAGACACTTATTTTTATTAAATTTGTATTCTGCAACTTTATTGAATTTGTTGATGGGCTCTAGTAGTTTTTTGGTGGTATCTTTAGGATTTTCTTTGTGTAGTATCACGTCATCTGCAAGCAGTGAAAATTTTACTTCTTTCTTTCCAGTTTGGAATCATTTTATTTTTCTCTTGTCTGATTGCTGTGGGTAAGACTTCCAATACAATGTAGAATAAAAGTGGCAAGAATGGGCATCCTTGTCTTGTTCCTAATCTTAGAGGAAATGTTTTGAGCTTTTCAATGTTGAGTATGATGTTAGTTGTGGGCTTATCATAAATGGCCTTTATAATGTTGGGGTATATTCTCTCTATACCCATGTTGTTGAGAGTTCTTATCATAAATGGATGTTTAATTTTGTCAAAAGGTTTTTCTGCATCTATTGGGATGATCACATGATTTTTTTTTCAGTTCATTAATGGGGTGTGCCACATTGATTGATTTGCAGATATAAAACCATACATGCATAACTGAGATAAATCCTACTTGATCATGGTATATGATCCTTTTAATTTATTGTTGAATTCAATTTGCTAATATTCTGGTGAGGATTTTTACATCTATGCTCATCAGTGATATAGGCCTGAATTTTTTTTTTTTTTTCTTTTTGCGGTACGCGGGCCTCTCACTGTTGTGGCCTCTCCCGCTGCGGAGCACAGGCTCCGGACGCGCAGGCCCCGCGGCCACGGCTCACGGGCCCAGCCGCTCCGCGGCATATGGGATCCTCCCAGACTGGGGCACGAACCCGTATCCCCTGCATCGGCAGGCGGACTCTCAACCACTGCGCCACCAGGGAGGCCCTAGGCCTGAATTTTTCTTTTTTAGTTATATCTTTGTTCTGGGTATCAAGGTGTTGCTGTGCTTGTAGAATGAGTTTGGACATATTCTGCAATTTCTTGGAATAATTTTAGAAGAATAGGTGTTAACTTTGGTAGAATTCATCTATGTATGGATCAGGTCCTTCACTTTTGTTTTTTGGGAGTTTTTGTTTTCTTTTGCTTTGTTTCTTTATTTTTTTTTGTTTTTGTCTTTTGAGATATCTTTATTAATTACAGTGATAAAACTCAAGGATCAAAATAAACTAAACTCAACAAGATTTCCTAATATCTGAATGACAAATTGTTAAACCAAGATTTAAAAAACAAAGTGGCATTCAATCACATTACTCTAAAGATGTCATCAGTATAATTTTTTTTTTACAACTTTGTTGGAGTATAACTGCTTCAAAATGTTGTATTAGTTTCCGCTTTATAACAAAGTGAATCAGTTATACATATACATCTGTTCCCATATCCCTTCCCTCTTGTGTCTCCCTCCCTCCCACCCTCCCTATCCCACCCCTCCAGGCGGTCTCAAAACACAGAGCTGATCTCCCTGTTCTATGTGGCTACTTCCCACTAGCTATCTACCTTACGTCTGGTAGTGTATATATGTCCATGGCTCTCTCTCGCTTTCTCACAGCTTACCCTTCCCCTCCCCATATCCTCAAGTCCATTCTCAAGTAGGTCTGTGTCTTTATTCCTGTCTTACCCCTAGGTTCTTCAGGACTTTTTTTTTCTTAAATTCCATATAAATGGGTAACCATACGGTATTTGTCTTTCTCTTTCTGACTTACTTCACTCTGTATGACAGACACTAGGTCCATCCACCTCATTACAAATAGCTCAATTTCGTTTCTTTTTATGGCTGAGTAATATTCCATTGTATATATGTGCCACATCTTCTTTAACCATTCATCCGATGATGGACACTTAGGTTGTTTCCAGCTCTGGGTTATTGTAAATAGAGCTGCAATGAACATTTTGGTACATCACTCTTTTTGAATTATGGTTTTCTCAGGGTATATGTCCAGTAGTGGGATTGCTGGGTCATATGATAGTTCTATTTGTAGTTTTTAAGGAACCTCCATACTGTTCTCCATAATGGCTGTATCAGTTTACATTCCCACCAGCAGTGCAAGAGTGTACCCTTTTCTCCACATGCTCTCCAGCATTTATTGTTTCTAGATTTTTTGATGATGGCCATTCTGACTGGTGTGAGAAGATATCTCATTGTAGTTTTGATTTGCATTTCTCTAATGATTAATGATGTTGAGCATTCTTTCATGTGTTTGTTGGCAGTCTGTAAATGTTCTTTGGAGAAATGTCTATTTATGTCTTCTGCCCATTTTTGGATTGGGTTGTTTGTTTGTTATTTTTTGCTATTGAGCTGCATGAGCTGCTTATAAATTTTGGAGATTAATCCATTGTCAGTTGCTTCATTTGCAAATATTTTCTCCCATTCTGAAGGTTGTCTTTTGGTCTTGTTTATGGTTTCCTTTGCTGTGCAAAAGTTTGAAATTTCATTAGGTCCCATCTGTTTATTTTTGTTTTTATTTCCATTTATCTAGGAGGTGGGTCAAAAAGGATCTTGCTGTGATTTATGTCATAGAGTGTTCTGCCTATGTTTTCCTCTAAGAGTTTGATAGTTTCTGGCCTTACATTTAGGTCTTTAATTCATTTTGAGCTTATTATTTTGTATGGTGTTAGGGAGTGATCTAATCTCATTCTTTTACATGTACCTGTCCAGTTTTCCCAGCACCACTTATTGAAGAGGCTGTCCTTTCTCCACTGTACATTCCTGCCTCCTTTATCAAAGATAAGGTGACCATATGTCCGTGGGTTTAACTCTGGGCTTTCTATCCTGTTCCATTGATCTATCTTTCTGTTTTTGTGCCAGTACCATACTGCCTTGATTACTGTAGCTTTGTGGTATAGTTTGATATAGGGAGCCCGTTCCTCCAAATACATTTTTCTTTCTCAAGATTGCTTTGGCTATTCAGGGTGTTTTGTGCATCCTTATGAATTGTAAAATTTTTGTTCTAATTCTGTGAAGAATGCCATTGGTAGCTCGATAGGGACTGCATTGAATCTGTAGATTGCTTTGGGTAGTAGAGTCATTTTCACAATGTTGATTCTTCCAATCCAAGAACATGGTATATCTCTCCATCTCTTTGTATCATCTTTAATTTCTTTCATCAGTGTCTTATAGTTTTCTGCATACAGGTCTTTTGTCTCCTTAGGGAGGTTTATTCCTAGGTATTTTATTCTTTTTGTTGCAATGGTAAATGTGAGTGTCTCCTTAATTTCTCTTTCAGATTTTTCATCACTGCTGTAGAGGAATGTGACAGATTTCTGTGCATTAATTTTGTATCCTGTTACTTTTCCAAATTCATTGATAAGCTCTAGTAATTTTCTCGTAGCCTCTTTAGGATTCTCTATGTGTAATATCTGCAAACAGTGACAGCTTTACTTCTTCTTTTCCAATTTGGATTCCTTTTTTGTTTTCTTTTTCTTCTCTGATTGCTGTGACTAAGACTTACAAAACGATGTTGAATAAAAGTTGTGAGAGTGGGCAACCTTGTTTTGTTCCTGATCTTAGTGGAAATTGTTTCTCTTTTTCACCATGGAGAACCATGTTGGCTGTGTGTTTGTCATATATGGCCTTTATTATGTTACGGTATGTTCCATCTATGCCTGCATTTTGGAGGGTTTTTATCATAAATGGGTGTTGAATTTTGTTAAAAGCTTTTCTTACATCTATTGGGATGATCATATGGTTATTTTCCTTCAATTTGTTAATATGGTGTATCACATTGATTGATTTTCATATATTGAAGAATCCTTGCATTCCTGAGATAAACCCCAGTTGATCATTGTGTATGATACTTTTAATGTGCAGGTGAATTCTGTTTGCTAGTATTTTGTTGAGGATATTTGCATCTATGTTCATCAGTGATATTGGCCTGTAGTTTTCTTTCTTTGTGACATCTTTGTTTCATTTTGGTATCAGTGTGATTGTGGCCTCATAGAATGAGTTTGGAAGTGTTCCTCCCTCTTCTATATTTTGGAAGAATTTGAGAAGGATAGTTGTTAGCACTTCTCCAAATGTTTCACAGAATTCGCCTGTGAAGCCACCTGGTCCTGGGCTTTTGTTTGTTGGAAGATTTTTAATCACAGTTTCAATTTCAGTGGTTGTGATTGGTCTGTTTATATTTTCTATTTCTCCCTTGTTCAGTCCTGGAAGGTTGTGTCTTTCTAAGCATTTGTTCATTTCTTCCAGGTTGTCCATTTTATTGGCATATAGTTGCTTGTAGTAATCTTTCGTGATCCTTTTTATTTCTGAAGTGTCAACAGTATGGAGGTTCCTTAAAAAGCTAAAAATAGAACTACCATACCACCCAGCAGTCCCATTACTGGGCATATACCCTGAGAAAACCATAATTCTAAAAGAGTCACATACCAAAATATTCATTGCAGCTCTATTTACAATAGCCAGGACATGGAAGCAACCTAAGTTTCCATCAACATATGAATGGATAAAGAAGATGTGGCACATATATACAATTGAATATTACTCAGCCATAAAAAAATGAAGTTGAGTTATTTGTAGTGAGGTGGATGGACCTAGAGTCTGTCATACAGAGTGAAGTAAGTCAGAAAGTGAAAAACAAATACCGTATGCTAACACATATATATGAAATCTAAAATTAAAAATTAAAAAATGGTCATGAAGAACCTAGGGGCACGACAGGTATAAAGACACAGAACTCCTAGGGAATGGACTTGAGGATATGGGGAGGGGAAGAGTAAGCTGGGAGAAAGTGAGAGAGTGGCATGGACATATATACACTATGATACATAAAACAGATAGCTAGTGGGAAGCAGCTGCATTGGTCAGGGAGATCAGCTCGGTGCTCTGTGACCACCTAGAGGGGTGGGATAGGGAGAGTGGGAGGGAGGGAGACCCAAGTGGGAAGAGATATGGTGATATATGTATATGTATAACTGATTCACTTTGTTATAAAGCAGAAACTAACACACCATTGTAAAGCAATTATACTCCAATAAGGATGTTTAAAAAACAATCTCTGGGAATTGTTCAAATGGCATGCAGCAAATGAAAAACAAAATTTATTCAAGAAAATCTACTAAAATTCAGTAAGAATAGTGAGACTTTCTGGCATTTGAGCCATGACCAGTTCCCTATTCCTTGGTCAACATGATTTAAGTTCCACTCTAGGTGGGTGTGGGTAAGAAGACAGTTCATCCTCTATCCTAACCTCTTCATTAAGGGCTACCTATATGTATTGGTTGAATTGTGTCCCCCAAAAGGATATATTCAAGTCCTAGTCACTGTTACCTCTACAAGTTACCTTGTTCGGACTTAGTCTTTGCAGATGTAATTAAGTTAAGAGAAGGTCCACCTGGATTAAGGTGGGCCTTATATCATCACTGGTGTCATCATATGAGAGACAGGAAAATTTGTTACACAGAAACTCAGAGGAAATACAGAGAAGAAGGACATGTGGTGTAAAAAGTAATGATTGGTGTGATGCAGTTACAAGCCAAGTAATGCCAATGAGTTCTGGCAACCATTAGAAACAAAGAAAAGACAAGGAAGGAATCTTTCCAGAGCCTTCAGAGGGAGCATGGCCCTACCATTATGTTGATTTCATTACTTTTGGCCTCGATAACTGTGGTTTTAAGCCACTCAGTCTGTTGTATTTTGTTATAGCAGCCCTAGGAAATTAATACCACATATCTCGCCAGGAGGGGCAGGCTTCCAGCTTCTCTAAGCCCCTCCAATGTGAATAGATTAAATTTCTGGTGAAGGCAGCCAAGAGGTTGGTGGCTCATTTCCTCCACCCCGACCATGCCCTAAGGATAGAGGCTCTACTCCATTCATGAAAGGTTGAGAATATAGGGGCCCTCATCACCCTCCCTGCACCTCAATTTAAACTCAATAACAAAAGACAACCCATTAATGTGACCAAAGGATATGAATAGACAGTTCTTCAGCGATGATATACAACTAACCAATAAGCATATGAAAAGATGCTCAACATCATTAGCCATGAGAGAAATACAAATCTAAACCACAAGGAGATACCACATCACACACACTAGGGTGGTTTTAATAAAAAAGACAGAGGATAACAATTATTAGTAAGAATATGGAGAAATTATAACACTCATACACTGACAGTATGGATGTAAAATGTTGCAGCCACTTTGAAAAACAGTCTGGCAGTTCCTCAAAATATTAAACATCAAGTTACTTATGACTCAGCAATTCCACTCCTAAAGATTTGAAGACAGTTGTTCCAATAAATGTTTGTATATAAGTGTTCATATTGGCAGCATTCACAATAGCAAAAAGGTGGAAACAGCTCAAATATCCATCAAGTGATGAATGAATAAACAAGTTGTGGTATATCCATACAGTGGAATATTATTTGACCATAAAAGTGGATTAAGTACTGTACATGTTACAACATGGCCAAAACATGAACACATTATGCTAGGTGAAAGAAGTTTGACACAATAGGTCATGTATTGTATGATACTATATACATGAAATGTCCAAAATAGGTAAATACACTGAGATAGAAAGTAGATTAGTGGTTGCATAGGGCTGGGGGGAATGAGAGTATTGTTAGGTGATGGCTATGTGGTGTGGGCTTTCTGTGGGGCAATTGAACATATTCTAAATCTGACTGTTGTGACGATGTACAACTCTTTGAGGATACTACAAGCCATCAAATTATATCTTAATAAAGCTCTTAAAATGCTATCTGTTATTAGTAGTGACTGTTGGGTTTAAGAATGAAAATAAATGTATCTATTGTAATATTTGGGTGAACAAGATTAATATATATGTGTATCAGTCTTCATCAATGATATATATGTATATATGCATCAATCTTGATCACCTAAATATTAGAATATATATTTACTTAGTGTTAAAAGTCATTTTACTTTATTGTATGTATTTATTTTAATTTACTTTTCATTCCACAAATATTTATTGAGCACTTAAAAGATAATGTTTGTTCACTTTTCTCCATCCACTTTTCTCTATCACTATCACCCAATTTTTTTTTCCTGAGGATATATTACTTTCACAGTAAATAAAATAAAGTTTCTTAGAAGGATATTTTTTTTTGCAAAGAATGAAGTGCTGGCTAGAGGAAATGAAAATAAGGTTCTTAACTAATTTGCTATGCTATGTTAAGAACCAAAGGGAATTAATATTGGAAAGGGGAGAAGAAATATCCCTTTTCTCCATTTTATTTTTTGACATACAAAAAGCTGTATATAAAAAATGTGTACAGTTTCGTGAGTTTGGAGATAAGCGCACACTCATGAAACCATCACTACAATTTATGCCATAAACCTATCCATCACCTCGAAAAGTTTCTTCCTGTCATCTTATTTATTATTATTATTATTGCTTTTTGTGATAAGAACACATAACAAGATTTACCCTCTTAGCAAAATTTTAAGTATATAATACAATATTTTTAATATCTTTATTGGAGCATAATTGCTTTACAATGGTGTGTTAGTTTCTGCTTTATAACATAGTGAATCAGCTATACATTTACATATATCCCCGTATCTCCTCCTTCTTGCATCTCCCTCTCACCCTCCCTATCCCACCCACTAGGTGGTCACAAAGCACCGAGCTGATCTCCCTGTGCTATGCAGCTGCTTCCCACTAGCCAACCATTTTACATTTGATACTGTATATATATCAATGCTACTCTCTCATTTTGTCCCAGCTTCCCCCTCCCCCACTGTGTCCTCAAGTCCATTCTCTGCGTCTGTGTCTTTATTTCTGCCCTCCCACTAGGTTCATCAGTACTGTTTTTTTTAGATTCCATATATATGCATTAGCCTCTTTGACAAAGGAGGCAAGAGTATACAATGGAGAAAAGACAGCCTCTTCAATAAGTGGTGCTGGGAAAACTGGATAGCTACATGCAAAAGAATCAAATTAGAATACTTCCTAATACCATACACAAGAATAAACTTAAAATGGATTAAAGACCTAAATGTAAGGCCAGACACAATTGTACCATATTAAATATAGGTACTATGCTGTTCAGTAGATCTCTAGGACTTATTTATCTTATATAACAGAAACTGTGTACTCTGACTAATAACTCCCCATTTCCCCCTCTTATTTTATATTATATTTTGACATATCTGTTTTATTTATTTATAATGATGAATATTTGGCATACAGTGAAATTCATACATCTTAATTGTTCAAGTCTGAGTTTTGATGAATGTATATTCCCATGTATCCACCAACAAAAGCAAGATGTAGAACATTTCTATCACCTCAAATATTCCCTCATATGGTCCAGTCCATCTCTACCATCTCCTCAAGACACTTACTTTCTGATTTCTCTCACTATAGATTACTTTTTGCCTCTTCTTGACCTTCAGATAAATGGAATTATATATTATGTTTTTGTGTTTGACTGCTTTAGCTTAATATAATATTTTTGCAATTCATTTATGTTGCAGTGTTTTTGTCAGTAGTTTCTTTTTTTTGTTTTGTTTTGTTTTGTTTTGTTTTTCAGTATGCAGGCCTCTCACTGTCGTGACCTGTCCCGCTGTGGAGCACAGGCTCCGGACACGCAGGCCCAGCGGCCATGGCTCACAGGCCCAGCTGCTCCTCAGCATGCAGGATCTTCCTGGACTGGGGCACGAACCCATGCCCCCTGCATCGGCAGGCAGACTCTCAACCACTACGCCACCAGGGAAGCCCAGTAGTTTCTTTTTGGTTTCAAAATTTGTCTATCCATTCTCCTGTTGATAGACATTATTTTTTTCTGGGTTTGTGCTATTGTGTACCAGGCTGATATAATTACACAAATCTTTTTTTTTTTTTTTTGAATTGGTAATTTCATTGTTCCTAGATAAAAAAAGAAACAAGGAGTGGAATTACTGGGTTTTAGGATATATATATATATATATATATATATTGGAAACTGTCAAACAGCTTTCCAAAGTTGTAGCATTTTATATGTCAGCCAGCAAGCAGTATATTAGAATTCCTATTTTTCCATATCCTCACCAGTTTAATATTGTCTCTTTTCTTTAATTTTAGTTATTCTGGTGCATGTTGATATTATCTTTTTATGATATTAATTTCCACTTTTCACAGTGAGTAATGGTATTAAGCATCTTTTCATGTGTTTATTGGCTATTTGTATATTCCATCAACTGTTCAAGTCATTTACCTATTGTACATTGCATTGTATGTCTTTTTATAATTTATTTGTAGGCATTTGTATATATTCTGGATAAGATTGGTATTTGAATATGGGATATCAGATATAGTAATCCTTTATTAAACTCATGATGTTGTAAACTATTCAGGCTAAGTACATGAGGATACAACAATAATTAGCTATTAAAAAAATAAACTGGTGAGCTAATGTCTTATAAGCACACCAGCTGAAATTTTCATTTTTTCAAATGTAGATCCAGTTATAGGTTATTTCCCCCTCTGAATTAATCTTAAACTTATAAGAGTGATATTTCTATACAGGAGAATAGTAAAGCAATTTTCTCTAAAACTGGTTTGTTGCCTCGTTCTCCTCAGTCTTCCAATATGTTTCTATTGTTTTAGGCCTCAAAATAGGCTTACCTGTTAACCAAGAGGTAATCCCATCCTGAATTTAGGAGAATTTATCATTATTGATGATTTCATAACTTATTTCCTCCTAAAACGTTTCATTAGTGGCTTTATAATGACTATATGCCATTGGAAGTAACATGACCATTTTATGAACTCAGCATAAAATTGCTAGAAAATCAGTTTTAAGAGGAAAATTGTTATAGCTAGAGATAACCCTGGCAAATAAACTGTTAGAGAAAATTAAATTCCACTGGATACAGACAATTTGGGTTAACAGTATACTTGTCAGGAGGTCCCATCATCCTAGGGTAGAAAATGAACCTGCAATTTCCTGGTGTACTTTTGAAATATCTGGCAAATACATTTGAAAACCGTGTTATTTATTCTAAGTAATAACAATTTAAATTGCTACAGCCTTCTTCATCTTTCTTAAGTACAGTACTATTTTACAGGTGAAAAAGAATATTCTTTTTGAGGGAAATAAATAGCCACTGGCAAAGAAATTGAACTAGTTTAGAAGAGGATCAAAAAAAGAAATAGGAAAAGACATTATCACAAAATTGATTATAAACCTCCAGAATAATCCGTGTTGGTAACAAAAACATAAATATAAAGGACTGCTAATGAAATACAGGAATGTCTGAATACTTGCATTTTTTCCCCTCTGATGTATTGCAATAGAATGGACAAATAATCAAGGAACTTTATTTCCTTTTCTGCCTTTTTCATATGGAGGGTAATGTGGAGTTTCTTGCTTTCCCAGGACCCTCCTTGCATTCCAACCTCTTTCCAGTTCTTCTCAGGGTTACTTGATGACAGTCTTCTGTCCTCCTGGAATGGAGATGAAAATAACTGAGGAGCAGCCAGGTAGTTCACAGAGTCTGAATCACTTGTTTCACTAAGAACATGTAAAGTGCCGAGTGTTGAATTAATTACCCCAGGTAATGATTTGTATAGGCACTAGAAACTACACAGATGATGACTAGAAACCCTGTGCTTTCTATCAACTCTTAGGGTAGGTTGACCCATGAGTTACTGAATGCAGTCTTCTTGGTGTAATATCTAGTTCAGGAGTGCAAGAGTGTTCCCTCTGTATAGCAAACTGTAAACTATAGTATAGCAAACTATACTATGGCAAACAGTTAGCTGTAAACCCCACCCACGTGTGTTGCAACAAGACATTTCATGGATCATTGTTGCTAAAATCTTGTAAATAAACATCTATTTTCTGACTCTATAAAATCTCATCATAATACAATAACCAGTTATTCAACATTGGATCTTCATGTCATATCACTGCAAAGTAGTCTGGAATATAGTTCCTCAGGGAAGAGTAAACATTTTCATTTGTGGACATTTAATTTTTATTTTTATTTTGAAAACATTATTACTTTGGGAATATTTAATATTTTTTCATGCAATAAAGTTGATTCCCAAGATAGTAAAAAAGTAAATACTTTAGTCACTCACAACATTAACCTCCCCACATATGAATTTAAAGCTTCCAAAATAATCCTAAGAACCATATATATCCAAATATAAGGATGCTACTGTGTTTTCAGGACTTCCTCATGCTTTTTTAATTTCAATTTATAATAATAATAATAATATATCATTTTGAATGTCTTTCATCTGTATCATAAAATATTCATTTAAAAGCTCTTGATCATCAAATGTTTCCGTGTTAAGTGTAGATATTGATTTGTAGTTAAACATTTCATATCTGAAAGAATAGAGGCTAGGCATGATCTGTATATGCAAAACCTAGAGAGATCATGGACCATTTACCTACCATGGAAGAGCTATTGATCTCCATCTTGTGGATAAAAGAGGTAAGTTTTCCATACTGAAGGAGTTAGAGGCATGTGCAAGTATAATATTATTGACACCACCTAACAATTCAGAAAACTAGTGATCCAAATGGTCAGAGTGACTAGAGTTACATATAGACACAATTATAGCCTGATGTGTTAGAGAAATATAACCTACTTCTTGTAAGATAGAGAATTTAGGGGTTTTCATAGCTCCAGTAGCTACGTTTAATCCTGGATCTTATAATTTATGAAAGGAGACAGAAATCATAAGCCATGCACACTGTCATTTTCATTTGAGAACATTCTGGAAAAATGTACTAGGAATTAGGAAATTTGAGAAAGATTAATAATAAAAATTTAAGTATTTGAGAATGCCCAGAGAAGAGGAATATAATTTGAAAGCTAAACAAACACTACAGTAGTTCAAAATTCAACAAGTACTAGTTATATGTCTCCCTGCACCTAATATAACTTACTGATATCTAATTAAAAGAAGATATCTGGAAAACATCTCACAAAAGTAGAAAAATCAGATATTACCACTTGACCAAGAGGAAGAAGTCAAATGATGTGTTCTGCTGGGCAGTACAAAACCTTGGGGCCAATTATATTAACTCTTATTTTGCAATCTTCAACCATTTGTATATTATTTGTATGGGATTACATAGATGTCATAAATTGTTATTTTACTGCTTCTGGACATGTCCCTCACTTTCTTCACCATCTTCATGTGTGCTCATGTGTATCTCCCTACCTTAAATACCTATCACATTATCTTACCTGTCAAAATTATACCCATTCTCTAAAAAACAATTTCAAATGCTACCCCTTCTCTTAGGGTTTTTCTAATCCCCTGTAGCTGGTAAAAATGGCCACAAATATGTTGGCACTCCTCCCATTGAGAGATGTGTTCTTTGTGCCCTCCTCTTTAATTGGTCTGAGCTCTGTGACTACTTCGACTAATAATATAATATGATAGAAGTAACACTGTCAGTTTCTACATACAAGCCTTAAGAGTCCAGCAGTTTCCACTCTGAGATTTGGATTGGTACCTCTGAGGTAAGCCAACTACCATAAGAGATGTCTGATTGCTCTAAGACAACCATGCTATATGGAAGCCAAAATTACCCACGTGGGTGGGTTGAGTGGAGAGTGAGAGATACTTGGCTAGTCTTTGCTATTCCAGCCATAACATTTCAGGTACCAGACATATGAATGAAGAAACCATATAGGATATTATAGTCTCAGATGGCAAGACAGAGAGAACAGAAAAAACCCAGCCAAAAGCCAGAGTTGAGGTCCAGACATATGTTACCCTTTGAGTTACCCAGATACATCTAGCCATCTGAGGAACCTCCAACTATTTAAGCCACACTAGCTGAGGACTCAGTCATTATGCAACACAGAAGACACTGTGTATGGTGTTAGAGAGTGTTCTAATTTCATTCTTTTACATGTAGCTGTACAGTTTTCCCCGCCCCATTTATTGAAGAGACTGTCTTTTCTCCATTGTATATTCTTGCCTTCTTTGTCATAGATTAGGTGACCATAGGTGCGTGAGTTTATCTCTGGGCTTTCTATCCTGTTCCATTGATCTATATTTCTGTTTTTGTGCCAATACCATACTGTCTTGATTACTGTAGATTTGTAGTATAGTCTGAAATCAGGGAGTCTGATTCCTCCAGCTCCGTTTGTGTTTTTTTGTTTTCTCAAGATTGCTTTGGCTATTCAGGGTCTTTTGTGTCTCCATACAAATTTTAAGATTTTTTGTTTTAGTTCTGTAAAAAATGCCTTTGGTAATTTGATAGGGTTTGCATTGAATCTGTAGATTGCTTTGGATAGTATAGTCATTTTCACAATGTTGATTCTTCCAATCCAAGAACATGGTATATCTTTCCATCTGTTTGTGTAGTCTTTGATCTCTTTCATCAGCATCATATAGTTTTCAGAGTACCGGTCTTTTGTCTCCTTGGGTAGGTTTATTCCTAGGTATTTTAATCTTTTTGATGCAATGGTAAATGGGATTGTTTTCTTTAATGTCTCTTTCTGATATTTTGTTGTTAGTATATAGAAATGCAACAGATTTCCGTGTATTAATTTTGTACCCTGCAACTTTACCAAATTCATTAATGAGCTCTAGTAGTTTTCTGGTAGCATCTTTAGGAATTTCTATGTATAGTATTATGTTATCTTTAAACAGTGAGAGTTTTACTTCCTCTTTTTCCATTTGGATTCATTTTATTTCTTTTTTTTTCTCTGATAACCATGGCTAGAACTTCCAAAACTATGTTGAATAAGAATGGCAATAGTGGATACACTTGTCTTGTTCCTGATCTTAGAGGAAGTGCTTTCAGCTTTTCATTATTAACAATCATGTGTGCTGGGGGGTTGTCATACATGGCCTTTATTATGTAGAGGTAGGTTCCCTCTATGCCCACTTTCTGGAGAGTTTTTATCATAAATGGGTGTTGAATTCTGTCAAGAGCTTTTTCGGCATCTTTTGAGATGGTCATATGGTTTTTATTGCTTAATTTGTTAATATGGTGTATCACATTGATTGACTTATGTATATTGAAGAATCCTTGTGTTCCTGTAATAAATCCTACTTGATCATGCTGTATGATCCTTTAAATGTGCTATTGGATTCGTTTGCTAGTATTCTGTTGAGGATTTTTGTGTCTTTGTTCATCAGTGGTATTGGCCTGTATTTTTATTTTTTTCTTTTTCTTCTTTTTGTGATATCTTTGTCTGGTTTTGATATCAGGGTGATGGTGGCCTCGTAGAATGAGCTTGGGAATGTTCCTCCCTCTGTGATTTTTGGGAAGAGTTTGAGAAGGATAGGTGTTAGCTCTTCTCCAAATGTTTGATAGAATTCGCCTGTGAAGCCATCTGGTCCTGGACTTTTGTTTGTTGGAAGATTTTAAATCACAGTTTCAATTTCATTACTTGTGATTGGCCTGTTCATATTTTCTATTTCCTCCTGATTCACTCTTCAAAGCTTATACTTTTCTAAGAATTTGTCCATTTCTTCCCAGTTGTCAACTTTATTGACATATAGTTCTTGTAGTTGTCTCTTATGATTCTTTGTATTTCTGCAGAGTCACTTGTAACTTAAAATCAATTCTAATTTTATTGATTTAAGTCTTCTCCCTTTTTTTTCTTGATGAGTCTGGGTAAGGATTTATTGATTTTGTTTATATTCTCAAAGAACCAGCTTTTTGTTTCATTGATCTTGCTATTGTTTTCTTTGTTCCTATTTCATTTATTTCTGCTCTGATCTTTATGATTTCTTTCCTTCTACTAACTTTAGTTTTGCTTGTTTTTCTCTAGTTCCTTTAGCTGCTTATTAGGTTATTTATTTGAGATTTTTCTTGCTTCTTGAGGTAGGATTGTATTGCTATAAACTTTCCTCTTAGAACTGCTTTTGCTGCACCCCATAGGTTTTGGGCCAATGTGTTTTCATTGTCATTTGTTTCTAGGTATTTTTTAATTTTCTCTTTGATTTCTTCAGTGATCCATTGGTTATTTGGTAGCATATTGTTTAGCTTCCTTGTGTTTGTGTTTTTTACAGTTCTTTTCTGTAATTGATTTCTAATCTCATAGTATTGTGGTCAGAAAATGTGCTCGATACGATTCCAATTTTCTTAAATTTACCAAGGCTTGATTTGTGACCCAAGATGTAATCTATCCTGGAGAATGTTCCACGTGCACTTGAGAAGAAAGTATGTTCTGCTGCTTTCAGATGCAATGTCCTATAAATATCAATTATGCGGCACTTCTTAATTGGAACATCCCACTAATCGGATGTGATCTACCTTGTTTATGAGAATTAATAGTAAGCACTATATGTTTAATTATTGGAATTTATCATATTTTGTCTGTACTATATTTGTAAATTTGTCTTAAGTTCTCTAATTTCGTTGTAAACTCTTTAATGATAAACAGTTGTATTTGTCCAAACAGCTAGCTTAATATCCCTTACACAAAGGGGAGTATTCAAGATATATCTGTTGAGATAAATTTCCTAATTCTTAGTTCTCAATAGATTCTATAGTTTCAGTAGTTACAGAAAAATATTATGGGGCCTATGTTTTCAACCAAATAACAATGTTAACTAAGAGCTGCAGATAAAACAGAGGTTAATAATACTACCCGTCTTTCCAAGCTATACTGTAGAGAAAAGGAAATATTTAATTCTTTTCAGAGGGATTCAACTTTAATTTGAAGAATTATTTTTAGTAAATATCACTGAATAAGCAAAACTAAAATGGGAAGCTTTGACCCGAGTTACAAGGCATGTGACAAAAAAGTCTTAAAGTCAAGGAGTCCAGATCTCAGCCTAGATGAGCATTATCCAAAGGCTGGTTCTTCAGGTTGGTATGTGATGTGTTAACAAGAAGTGAATCAAAGTGCTAAAATGACAGGCAAAATTGCTTGCTTCAGAGAACACTGATAACATTCTGTTGAAACTGATGATATTCAAAGTAGCAAATTCAAAAGCAATTTCAATATGCTGCTAAGTAATCATAAAAATACATTTTATGATAATGTAGCCTAGGCCCAAATTTATTTATTGGATAATCAAAACCCCAGCAGCCAATTTGCCCACCCTGCAAATGTAACATCTTCTCAATATAAAAAAAATCATTTTTGAGTTCATGAAGTAACGATTACTAGTCTCAAAAAAGAATTTTCATGTTATATATTTATTTGTTTTTGTAGCTTTTTAAGATGCATATTCAAGTACCATAAGACAGTTCCAAAACATTTCTTTCTTCCTTGTTAAAACAAGGTATGTCTGTTTTTAAGTCTCTTTTTTTTTATCATAAGAGGTTATAAGAAAATAGCAATTTATTGCAAAATTATGCAATTATTAATCTACTTTAAAAAATCTACATTGAAAACATATTATTTAGGTCTCTCCTTGGTTAACAGTTCTGAATCTTATTGCCTATATCACAATTATTTATATTTTTCATGACTCCTCTAGTTGATTATACATTTAACATTAATTCCTTCAAAAATCATTTATTACTATGTGTCAGGCCCATAAACTAGACTCTGCGAACAGAAAGATTAATAGCATTGCAGGAGAAATACATCCCTCGACCCTGGAGTTTCCATAAGGAGGGATTTTTAACTAAACACATTCTGGGCCTCTTTCCTCACCTTTAATCACTGTAGCTGGGAAGAAGAGATGGCTTTCTTGGTGGCTAAATTTGGAAATAATAACTAGGAATGCATAAGCTGTACCCTTCTTTTGCTGTGTGCAGGTGAGTTGTCCCCCAGTGTTGCCAATTCTCCTTGACCCTGCCTCAATTCTTACCTAAGCTATGCTTTCATGGTGTGTAGGCATGTCTTGCCCTGGAGCGACTGTGATGGGATGAGTAAATCTGCCTAATTTTAGGGTTCACTTAGCATGTCCATTTGTCTCTTGCAGTATGTGGCATCTTCCAACTTATCCACCAGTAATAAAAGCAATAGTTTGGCCACCAATTTTACCATTTATTTGATTCTCAGTATTTTCAGAACCTCAGTAGAGAATATGACTGCTCTTTATGGGGGGTTCTCTCCAGGATTCCAACAATAAGAAATGGTTCTTGCCTTTGTAATCGAATTGGATAGACATACCCAAAAAATTATAAAACAGGTGGTAAGTACACTGATATATATATATAATTAAAGTGTATTATGTGTGTGGAGGCCTGGGGTACAGCATGCATAACATCCTAAGAGAGAACCATCAAGGTTTATATATAATTACAAGTTTGATGCTGCTGGAAATTAACAGTGTGAAGTAGGGAATGGTGTGAGATAAGTCTAGAGAGCTAGGCAGGGCCTTGTATGCTATGTCAAGAAGTTTGAACTTTATTTTGACAGGGATGATAAAATACTGAAAGTTTTAAGCATGGGAGTGACCTAATCAGATTTGTTCTTGGCACCTCTTGGTGGTATATATAATGGATTAGATATGGAGAAGAGTAGAGACAAAGAGACCATTTATGAAGCTGTTGACAGTAGTATAGGAAAAAAATAATAAGTATTTGGATTAATAAATAATAGTAGTAATAAGACAAAAAGAAGAAATGATTTAGAAAATGCTTATAAAGTAAAATAAACATGATTTGATCTTTGAACAACTGTGGTGATGATAGGGAATGAGAAATCTAGGGTGATACTCTGTTCTCTAAGTTGAGTAAATACATTTATTATAGTGTCATCAACTAAGAAAAATTAAAGAGGAGGAAATACTTGGGGTGATGATAATGAGCTTTAATTTTGGAAATGTTAGAAGTTGATGTGTTTTGGGGAAATCTAGGCTTGAAATGTCTCCAGATTCCTAGATAAATAATTCCAAAGGTTTGAGAGGAAGTTATAGTTAGAAACTTATATGTGGTAGTTATCAACTGAAATATAAGGAATAGATAAAATGAAATCTAAGTGTGTAGTATGAGACAAGTATTGGATCAAAGATGAGACTCTCATTAATACCATCATTTAATTGGTGGATGTTTGATGATGAGCCCATGAGGGACAGACAAAAAGTAATCAAGAGAACACAGTGTCATGGAAACCAAGGGAGGAGAGGGTTTAAAAAATATAGGGCCAATAAACAGTGAAGAATATAGTAGAGAAATCTAGTAAAGTAAAAACTGAAAAATATCTCTTGGGTTTTATAATTTAGAGGTCATTGAAAACTTAATGAAAGCAGTTTCGACTGGAATGTTTTGGACAAAAGCCAGATTAAAGAGAAATGAGAGAATGGGGGGCGAAGAAGCAATGAAGAGTGAATATAAATAACAATTCTGAGAAGTTTTCATGAGAATAGAAGAGTGATTGGAAGGTAGCTAGAGGAGCAAGTATTAAAATTATTATTTTTTTTTTCTTATAAGATACCTTAGCACTTTTATATAAGGATGGACAGGAAATCTAGAAGTCAGAGAGATTAATGATACAGGGAATATAGAGTAATTGACTGCATGGATTAAGGTCCTAGAGGAGATGAGTTAGGGGATCAGATCAAAGGCACAAAATGGAGTGACCTTGAACAGAAGAAAGGATATCTTTGAGACTGTGGTGGGAGGTTGAAATGGATCGTAATAGATGGTTGCAAATTTTTACATATTCTTGAAACCTAGGTCATCTGATGCAAGTGAGGGTTGAGGATACATTTGAGGCTTGAGGAGAGAGTTGAAATTTTGCAAAGGCATTTTCAAGAAATAAGTAATTTGCTAACTGTAGCATATGTACATCTATTGATTTTGCTTCCCATAATTTCCCTCTGGTTATCAATTCCTCCCCGACCTCAATTCTGACTTTGTGCTTTGGCCAAATTTGTAATGTAGGTTTAAGCCAGTAACTTCATTGATTAGGTTAGAAATTGCCATAGATTCCCAATTTAAGTCAATTGGAACAGATATTCAGACTTTGTGATGTCCAGAGAGAAAGGTGTGTTTGTCCTCAGGGACACATCAAAGAGTTGCACAGCCTGTGCATTTCCCATCTTCAGGGGCTCTGTTTGTATTGACTAGAACATCAATGGTGCCACCTGGAGTTTTTCAGCATGGCCCATCTATTGTTTTTGGATGTGGCAGCCGTCGTGCCGTCACCAGGCACGATGTGAGAATTGTCTGAGAATGAAGCAACACAGAGAATGCCTGGTTCAGGGAAAGACACAAACCAGCCACCAATCACATCATTCAAGTTTCTGCTTTAAATCACTCTGAGGCTCCAGTCTATCGCAGGATTTTTCATCCATTGGACATTAATATAAAAATCCATTCCTTTATTTTCATACACCACTGGGATTCAAGTTTCCAGCTCTTGCACAGCTACACATTTTATTTATTTAAATTTTAATTACATAACTTTATTTAATTTTTAAATTAACATGTACTAAAATTGATTTTAATTGAGGTACAGATCTAGGATTTTTAATGCATGAATCTATTCACGCAACAGTCACCACCATCAGGACACAAAACAATTTCATTACTACAAACAAACTCCATCATGCTCTACCTTTGTATTCATACTCTCTCTGCCCTAAAACCTGGGAAGCACTGATTTATCTTTCACCACTGTAGTCTGGTATTATTGGGAAAATATCATATTAATATAATCATACAATATGTGAACTTTGAGACTGGCTCTTTTTTTTTTTTGCTTTATAACAAATTTAATCAGTTATACATATACATATGTTTCCATATCCCATCCCTTTTGCGTCTCCCTCCCACTCTCCCTATCCCACCCCTCCAGGCGGTCACAAAGCACCGAGCTGATCTCCCTGTGCTATGTGGCTGCTTCCCACTATCTATCTACCTTACGTTTGGTAGTGTATATATGTCCATGACGCTCTTTCACTTTGTCACAGCCTCCCCTTCCCCCTCCCCATATCCTCAAGTCCATTCTCTAGTAGGTCTGTGTCTTTATTCCTGTCTTACCCCTATGTTCTTCATGACATTATTTTTTCTTAAATTCCATATATATGTGATATCATACAGTTTTTGTCTTTCTCATTCTGACTTACTTCACTCTGTATGACAGACTCTAGGTCTATCCACCTCATTACAAATAGCTCAATTTCATTTCTTTTTATGGCTGAGTAATATTCCATTGTATATATGTGCCACATCTTCTTTATCCATTCATCCGATGATGGACACTTAGGTTGTTTCCATCTCCGGGCTATTGTAAATAGGGCTGCTATGAACATTTTGGTACATGTCTCTTTTTGAATTATGGTTTTCTCAGGGTATATGCCCAGTAGTGGGATTGCTGGGTCATATGGTAGTTCTATTTGTAGTTTTTTAAGGAACCTCCATACTGTTCTCCATAGTGGCTGTACCAATTCACATTCCCACCAGCAGTGCAAGAGTGTTCCCTTTTCACCACACCCTCTCCAGCATTTACTGTTTCTAGATTTTTTGATGATGGCCATTCTGACTGGTGTGAGATGAAATCTCATTGTAGTTTTGATTTGCATTTCTCTAATGAGTAAAGATGTTGAGCATCCTTTCATGTGTTTGTTGGCAGTCTGTATATCTTCTGTGGAGAAATGTCTATTTAGGTCTTCTGCCCATTTTTGGATTGGGTTGTTTGTTTTTTTGTTATTGAGCTGCATGAGCTGCTTATAAATTTTGGAGATTAATCCTTTGTCAGTTGCTTCATTTGCAAATATTTTCTCCCATTCTGAGGGTTCTCTTTTGGTCTTGTTTATGGTTTCCTTTGCTGTGCAAAAGCTTTGAAGTTTCATTAGGTCCCATGTGTTTATTTTTGTCTTTATTTCCATTTCTCTAGGAGGTGGATCAAAAAGGATCTTGCTGTGATTTATGTCACAGAGTGTTCTACCTATGTTTTCCTCTAAGAGTTTAATAGTGACTGGCCTTACATTTAGGTCTTTAATCCCTTTTGAGCTTATTTTTGTGTATGGTGTTAGGGAATGATCTAATCTCAAACTTTTACATGTCCCTGTCCAGTTTTCCCAGCACCACTTATTGAAGAGACTGTCCTTTCTCCACTGTACATTCCTGCCTCCTTTATCAAAGATAAGGTGACCATATATCCGTGGGTTTAACTGTGGGCTTTCTATCCTGTTCCATTGATCTATCTTTCTGTTTTTGTGCCAGTACCATACTGTCTTGATTACTGTAGCTTTGTAGTATAGTCTGAAGTCAGGGAGCCTGATTCCTCCATCTCCATTTTTCGTTCTCAAGATTGCTTTGGCTATTCGGGGTCTTTTGTGTTTCCATACAAATTGTGAAATTTTTTGTTCTAGTTCTGTGAAAAATGCCAGTGGTAGTTTGATAGGGATTGCATTGAATCTGTCGATTGCTTTGGGTAGTAGAGTCATTTTCACAATGTTGATTCTTCCAATCCAAGAACATGGTACATCTCTCCATCTATTTGTATCATCTTTAATATCTTTCATCAGTGTTTTATAATTTTCTGCATACAGGTCTTTTATCTCCTTAGGTAGGTTTATTCCTAGATATTTTATTCTTTTTGTTGCAATGGTAAATGGGAGTGTTTCCTTGACTTCACTTTCAGATTTTTCATCATTAGTATATAGGAATGCCAGAGATTTCTGTGCATTAATTTTGTATCCTGCAACTTTACCAAATTCATTTATTAACTCTAGTAGTTTTCTGGTAGCATCTTTAGGATTCTCTATGTATAGTATCATATCACCTGCAAACAGTGACAGCTTTACTTCTTCTTTTCCAATTTGGATTCCTTTTATTTCCTTTTCTTCTCTGATTGCTGTGGCTAAAACTTCCAAAACTATGTTGAATAAGAGTGGTGAGAGTGGGCAACCTTGTCTTGTTCCTGATCTTAGTGGAAATGGTTTCAGTTTTTCACCATTGAGGACGATGCTGGCTGTGGGTTTGTCATATATGGCCTTTATTATGTTGAGGAAAGTTCCCTTTATGCCTACTTTCTGCAGGGTTTTTATCATAAATGGGTGTTGAATTTTGTCGAAAGCTTTCTCTGCATCTATTGAGATGATCATATGGTTTTTCTCCTTCAACTTGTTAATATGGTGTATCACGTTGATTGATTTGCGTATATTGAAGAATCCTTGCATTCCTGGAATAAACCCCACTTGATCATGGTGTATGATCCTTTTAATGTGCTGTTGGATTCTGTTTGCTAGTATTTTGTTGAGGATTTTTGCATCTATGTTCATCAGTGATATTGGCCTGTAGTTTTCTTTCTTTGTGACATCCTTGCCTGATTTTGGTATCAAGGTGATGGTGGCCTCGTAGAATGAGTTTGAGAGTGTTACTCCCTCTGCTATATTTTGGAAGAGTTTCAGAAGGATAGGTGTTAGCTCTTCTCTAAATGCTTGATAGAATTCACCTGTGAAGCCATCTGGTCCTGGGCTTTTGTTTGATGGAAGATTTTTAATCACAGTTTCAATTTCAGTGCTTGTGATTGGTCTGTTCATATTTTCTATTTCTTCCTGATTCAGTCTTGGCAGGTTGTGCATTGCTAAGAATTTGTCCATTTCTTCCAGGTTGTCCATTTTATTGGCATAGAGTTGCTTATAGTAATCTCTCATGATCTTTTGTATTTCTGCAGTGTCAGTTGTTACTTCTCCTTTTTCATTTCTAATTCTATTGATTTGAGTCTTCTCCCTTTTTTTCTTGATGAGTCTGGCTAATGGTCTATCAATTTTGTTTATCTTCTCAAAGAACCAGCTTTTAGTTTTATTAATCTTTGCTATCGATTCCTTCATTTCTTTTTCATTTATTTCTGATCTGATTTTTATGATTTCTTTCCTTCTGCTAACTTTGGGATGTTTTTGTTCTTCTTTCTCTAATTGCTTAAGGTGCAATGTTAGGTTGTTTATTCGAGATGTTTCCTGTTTCTTAAGGTGGGATTGTATTGCTATAAACTTCCCCCTTAGAACTGCTTTTGCTGGATCCCATAGGTTTTGGGTCGTCGTGTCTCCATTGTCATTTGTTTCTAGGTATTTTTTAATTTCCTCTTTGATTTCTTCAGTGATCACTTCGTTATTAAGTAGTGTATTGTTTAGCCTCCATGTGTTTGTATGTTTTACAGCTCTTTTCCTGTAATTGATATCTAGTCTCATAGCATTGTGGTCGGAAAAGATACTTGATACAATTTCAATTTTCTTAAATTTACCAAGGCTTGATTTGTGACCCAAGATATGATCTATCCTGGAGAATGTTCCATGAGCACTTGAGAAAAATGTGTATTCTGTTGTTTTTTGATGGAATGTCCTATAAATATCAATTAAGTCCAACTTGTTTAATGTATCATTTAAAGCTTGTGTTTCCTTATTTATTTTCATTTTAGATGATCTGTCCATTGGTGAAAGTGGGGTGTTAAAGTCCCCTACTATGAGTGTGTTACTGTCGATTTCTCCTTTTATGGCTGTTAGTATTTGCCTTATGTATTGAGGTGCTCCTATGTTTGGTGCATAAATATTTACAATTATTATATCTTCTTCTTGGATCAATCCCTTGATCATTATGTAGTGTCCTTCTTTGTCTCTTCTAATAGTCTTTATTTTTAAGTCTATTTTGTCTGATATGAGAATTGCTACTCCAGCTTTCTTTTGGTTTCCATTTGCATGGAATATCATTTTCCATCCCCTTACTTTCAGTCTGTATGTATCTCTAGGTCTGAAGTGGGTCTCTTGTAGACAGCATATATATGGGTCTTGTTTTTGTATCCATTCAGCCAGTCTGTGTCTTTTGGTGGGAGCATTTAGTCCATTTACATTTAAGGTAATTATTGATATGTATGTTCCTATTCCCATTTTCTTAATTGTTTTGGGTTCGTTATTGTAGGTCTTTTACTTCTGTTGTGTTTCTTGCCTAGAGAAGTTCCTTTAGCATTTGTTGTAAAGCTGGTTTGGTGGTGCTGAACTCTCTCAGCTTTTGCTTGTCTGTAAAGGTTTTAATTTCTCCATCAAATCTGAATGAGATCCTTGCTGGGTAGAGTAATCTTGGTTGCAGGTTTCTCTCCTTCATCACTTTAATTATATCCTGCCACTCCCTTCTGGCTTGTAGAGTTTCTGCTGAGAGATCAGCTGTTATCCTGATGGGGATTCCATTGTGTGTTATTTGTTTTTTTTTTTGCCTTGCTGCTTTTAATATGATTTCTTTGTGTTTAATTTCTGACAGTTTGATTAATATGTGTCTTGGCATATTTCTCCTTGGATTTATTCTGTATGGGACTCTCTGTGCCTCCTGGGCTTGATTAACTATTTCCTTTCCCATATTAGGGAAGTTTTCAACTATAATCTCTTCAAATATTTTCTCAGTCCCTTTCTTTTTCTCTTCTTCTTCTGGAACCCCTATAATTCAAATGTTGGTGCGTTTAATGTTGTCCCAGATGTCTCTGAGACTGTCCTCTGTTCTTTTCATTCTTTTTTCTTTATTTTGCTCTGCAGCAGTTATTTACACTATTTTATCTTCCACCTCACTTATCCGTTCTTCTGCCTCAGTTATTCTGCTATTGATCCTATCTAGAGTATTTTTTGTTTCATGTATTGTGTTTTTAATTGATGCTTGATTCATCTTTAGTTCTTCTAAGTCCTTGTTAACTGTTTCTTGCATTTTGTCTATTCTATTTCCAAGATTTTGGATCTGGGAATTAGAATCTTGGATCATCTTTACCCTCATTATTCTGAATTCTTTTTCATGTAGACTGCCTATTATCTCTTCATTTGTTAGGTCTGGTGGGTTTTTATCTTGCTCCTTCTCCTGCTGTGTGTTTTTCTGTCTTCTCATTTTGCTTATGTTACTGTGTTTGGGATCTCCTTTTTGCAGGCTGCAGGTTCGTAGTTCCCGTTGTTTTTGGTGTCTGTCCCCAGTGCCTAAGGTTGGTTTAGTGGGTTGTGTAGGCTTCCTGGTGGAGGGGACTAGTGCCTATGTCTGGTGGATGAGGCTGGATCTTGTCTTTCTGGTGGGCAGGTCCACGTCTGGTGGTGTGTTTTGGGGTGTCTGTGGACTTTTTATGATTTTAGGCCACCTCTCTGCTAATGGGTGGCGCTGTGTTCCTGTCTTGCTAGTTGTTTGGCTTACGTGTCCAGCACTGTAGCTTGCTGGTTGTTGAGTGAAGCTGGGTGCTGGAGTTGAGATGGAGATCTCTGGAAGATTTTTGCCGTTTCATATTATGTGGAGCTGGGAGGTCTCTTGTGGACCAGTGTCCTGAAGTTGGCTCTCCCACCTCAGAGGCACAGCACTGACTCCGGGCTCCTCAATTTGGGATGATGTGTTGTCTATTCCTGTATTCCACAGATGCAGGGTACATCAAGTTGATTGTGGAGCTTTAATCCGCCGCTTGAGGCTGCTGGGAGAGATTTCCGTTTCTCTTCTTTGTTCTCACAGTTCCTGGGTCTCAGCTTTGGATTTGGCCCCGCCTCTGCGTGTAGGTCACCGGAGGGCATCTGTTCTTCGCTCAGACAGGACAGGGTTAAAGGAGCAGCCTCTTCGGGGACTCTGGCTCACTCAGGCCGGGCAGGAGGGAGGGGCACAGAGTGCGGGGCGAGCCTGCAGCGGCAGAGGTCAGCGTGACGTTGCACCAGCCCGAGGCGCGCCGTGCGTTCTCCCAGGGAAGCCGTCCCTGGATCCCGGGACCCCGGCAGTGGCAGGCTGCCCAGGCTCCCAGAAGGGCGGTGTGGGCAGTGACCTGCGCTCGCACACAGGCTTCTTGGCAGCAGCAGCAGCAGCCCCAGCGTCCCATGCCCGTCACTGGGCTCTGCGCTTTCAGTCGCGACTCGCGCCCGTCTGTGGAGCCCCTTTCAGCAGCGCTCTTAATGCCCTCTCCTCGCGCACCAGGAAACAAAGAGGGAAGAAAAAGTCTCTTGCCTCTTTGGCAGCTCCAGAGTTTTCCCGGTCTCCCTCCCGGCTAGCTATGGCACATTAGCCCCCTTCAGGCTGAGTTCTCGCCGCCAGCCCCAGTCCTCTCCCTGCGCTCTGACCGAAGCCCGAGCCTCAGCTTCCAGCGCTGCGCGCCCCGGCGGGCGAGCAGACAAGCCTCTCGGGCTGGTGAGTGCCGCTCGGCACCGATCCTCTGTGTGGGGATCTCTCCGCTTTGCCCTACCCAGGTATGTGGGGAGTTTCTTGCCTTTTGGGAGGTCTGGGGTCTTCTGCCAGCGTTCAGTAGGTGTTCTGTAGGAGTTGTTCCACGTGTAGCTGTATTTCTGGTGTATCCGTGGGGAGGAAGGTGATCTCGGCGTCTTACTGTTCCGCCATCTTACCCGGAAACCCGAGACTGGCTCTTTTATCTCTGAGATCTAAGTTGTTGAGTGTATCAAAAGTTTGCTCGTTTTTTATTGCTGAGGGTATTTTTTGTATGGAGGCACCAAAGTTTGTTCAGCAACCCTTTGCAAGATATTTGTGTTGTTTATAGTTTTGAACAATTATGATCTCTTCATAGATCATAAACATCCATTAAAGATTTTTGTGTGAAAACAAGTTTTCATTTCTCTAGGGTAAATAAGTAGGAGTGGGATTGCTGGGTCATTTGGTAAATGTATATTTAACTTTTTAAGAAATTGTGGAACTATTTTCCACAGTGGATATACCATGCTGTATTCATACCAACAGCGTATGGGTGTTCTACTTGTTCCAGGTCCTCATCAGCCATCGGTACTGTCAGTATTTTTGTTTTAATTTTAGCCATTTTAATGGGTATCTTGATGTGCTTTTAATTCACATTTCATTAATGGATATTTAGCTTAGACAACTTTCATGTACTTATTTGTCATTAATACATCTTCTTTGATGAAGTGCCTATTCAAGCCATTGGCTCATTTTTAAAGTGAATTGTTTGTTTTCTTAATATTTAGATTTTATTTTTAACAGCTTTACTGAATTATAATTTATGTATCTTAAAGTATACTCATTTTAGGTATATGATTTAATGATTTTTAGTAAGTTTTTAGTTATGTAACCATCAACACAATTTAATCTTAGAATATTTCCATTACCTCAAAAAGAAACTTCACTTCCAATTTTATAGTCACTCCCCATTCTATGCATAATCCTAGACAACCACTAAGTTATTTTCTCCAGCTACAGATTTGACTTTTCTGGAATTTGATATAAATGGAATCATTTTATATCATATATAGTCTTTAGCATAGACTTCAAATTGTTTTCTCTCTTTTTAATTGGGTTATATGTCTTCTTATTAAATAGTGAGAGTTATTGTGTATTTTGAACACAAGTCCTTTATTGGACATATTATTTGCAAATATTTCCTCCTTGTCTGTGTTTTGTCATTTTACTTTCTTTAATGCATACTTTTTAAACATCTTTATTGGAGTATAATTGCTTTACAATGGTGTGTTAGTTTCTGCTGTATAACAAAGTGAATCAGCTATACATATACATATATCCCCATATCTCCTCCCTCTTGCATCTCTCTCTCACCCTCCCTATCCCACCCATCTAGGTGGTCACAAAGAACCGAGCTGATCTCCCTGTGCTATGCAGCTGTTTCCCTCTAGCCATCTATTTTACATTTGGTAGTATATATAAGTCCATGTCACTCTCTCACTTCGTCCCAGCTTACCCTTCCCCCTCCCCACGTCCTCAAGTCCATTCTCTACATCTGTGCCTTCATTCCTGTACTACCCTTAGGTTCTTCAGAACTTTTTTTTTTTTTAAGATTCCATATATATGTGTTAGCATATGGTATTTATTTTTCTCTTTCTGACTTACTTCACTCTGTATGACAGTCTCTATGTCCGTCCACCTCACTACACATAACTCAATTTCATTTCTTTTTATGGCTGAGTAATATTCCATTGTATATATGTGCCACATCTTCTTTATCCATTCATCTGTCGATGGACACTTAGGTTGCTTCCATGTCTTGGCTATTGTAAATAGAGCTGCAATGAACATTGTGGTACATGACTTTTTGAATTATGGTTTTATTAAAAACCACTGTTTTCTGTTGTCAGTTGTCTGTGAATTAATAGGAAAATCTTCATTTGCTAATTTGCTTCAAATGCCCCTAGCAGAGTTCCATTCTCACAGAAATAGGAGTAATAAATGCCTTAGATATGAATATTACTGCTCTATATCCATTTTCACCCACAGAGACTGAAGAAATAGTGTAAATAATGTTAAATGATGTTAGCAACTTTTGTGATTTCATTTTGTTTGAATTTTCTTTCCTTCTTCTCTTGACACTTGAAGTTAGTTAAATGAGGAAACTAATATGCTATTCCTTCTATACAAAGATGATGCTACCAATTCATTGGCAGGTTAACTTCTTGTAGCTGTTTACATCATGTTTCCCTCAGGGATACCAGTGTAAGGAGGCAGTGTTATAAAATAGAGTTTTGCTTTACTCCTGTCTCTGTAACATGTCAAACTTATTCTTGTATAGGAGCCACGACACTCCTTGTTTCCTTTGCTTTCAGTGCTGAGCTCCCAGACCTCCAAATGTAGGTCTTTTTCACCCAGTTCAGAACACAGCTCAAATGCTACCTCTTCAGAGAGCTTTCTCTGACCATTCTAGCCAAAGTAGTATCTTTATTTCCAGCTGCTATCTGTCCTCTTGTAGTCTTTATTTTCTCTAATAGCTTCTAACGTATATATATATATATATATATATATATATATATATATATATATTTTTTTTTAATGAGGTGTGTATATATTTTCCCTACTAGAAAATAAGCCCCAGTGAGGAGAAGGACGACTATGTCCTGATTTCTACTGGATTTACCAGTATCTCTAAAAGTATATTGACACATATAAATCACTCAGTAAATACTGGTTAAATGCATAACTGCACAATATACATGGCAAGATGAAACACATGCAAAAACACAACCCAAAAATAAAACACCATGAATTATCAAGTATTATATGGCCACAATATACTTATCTATCTGAACTGCCATTTCATAAATGTTATAAAATTATGAGGAGGCAAACGAAAGATTTTGCTTTTTATTTATTAAAGTTATTGTCTCCTCTGGGGAAAAAATATTCCAAAAATACACACTAATATATAAATGAAGATATATGTTTTAAAGTATTTTGGAAACTGTATCTTTCAAATACTGGTCATTACTTTTATGTTAGATTAACAGTACAATAATTGTCACAATGTGTACATAGTAAAAATAAATGTTAGCTGTTTTATCTCTTGGATGTTTCTTATTTTGCATGCCTTTATTATAGCACTTATCATGTAGTGTTGTAAATATTAGCTGGGCACCATTTAAGAATATAGATATAGTCTTTAATATTCATGACTATTGAATTTAGTAATTTTTCATTGTCTTATGTAAGTACTTCTTTGTGACCTCTGAGACCCAATAATCCTAAAAGAAAGTGTCATTTAACAAAACATTGCTCAACTTCCCCCATCATTCTCAATATACATTTGAGACCAATTAGAATTGTGTCATTTGCCTAAGGGAAGAAAGCTGCTGAATTGCCCAAACTACTGTTGACTGAATAAGAGGCTATACATTTATGGAAATCATGCTTTTTGAAATGGAGGGTCTATGGAGTATCTTCCACTCTTCATAAATTGGGGCAAGGGCACAGTCACCAATGTGTTGAAGTTCAAAAAACTCTTCATCTAGTTTGAATCTTAGGTTATTATGTATTTTCTAGGTTAACCTTTGATGATAATAGTTATCATTTGTAGATCCTATAAAAATAAATATACATTTATATCACTAAGATTTCTCCATGTTGTCAAATGGAATCTGATTAGTAAGGCCCAATACTGCCTCTCCAAAACTACTAAAATGAAACCTATACAGACTCAGATAAATGCGAAAAGTCAACAACACCTAAAGGTAATCTGACAGTCCTTATAATGCCATATTTGGGGAAGATTTTCCAATACCATCATTCTTTTTTTAGCTGAACCAAGAATAACCTTCAGTGGATGACACATTTTGTTACTTGAAATTGTGTAGAGCTTGAACACCTAGCAGAAATAATTTTTCCTTCCTTGTAACTTGAGCCTTGGGTCAAAAATACAGAATTTGTCCCATCTAGAAAATTGCATCTTTCATCCTTTAAGTCAAAAGTAGCAGTTTTTTTTTTTTTTTTTTTTTTTTTTTTTTTCTGTATGCGGCCCTCTCACTGTTGTGACCTCTCCCATTGCGGAGCACAGGCTCCGGACGTGCAGGCTCAGCAGCCATTGCTCATGGGCACAGCCACTCCACGGCATGTGGGATCTCCCCAGACTGGGGCACGAACCCATGTCCCCTGTACCGGCAGGCAGACTCTCAATCACTGCGCCACCAGGGAAGGCCAAGAGTAACAGTTTTTGAGTTGGCCATAAAATTGTCCTTTCTCCTTCCCAATCTAAAAAAAACACTTCTCCATCAGGGTAAGTAATGGAAGGAACTGAGATAGCAGGTTGCTTTCTGAGTGGTTTATTCCCAACAAGTTAAGTGCCAAAACTAGATGAGAGACTGATAAAAAATATGGTAACAGTGCATGTTTGAGATGAAAGTTTTTCACACATTATGTTGAGTCAGTGTCAGAGAATGGGCAGTGCATGGAGAGGAATGTTAATGTTTACTTCAGCAGAAATGTACTAGATTGCTGGGAAACACTGGGAATTGCCTTAAGACTTCCTAGATTACCTGATAGAATGTATTTAAAACATATGGAAATTCAGTAAAATGGTTGAATAGAAAATACATGTATACATAATATTTTTGTTATATAGCATCACTCACCATTTAGAAAAGCATAATTTATTCATTCAACAAATAGTTATTGAATGTTACCTACAGGGCACTGTGAAGATTCTAAAGAAAAATATTCCGTGTAAAACAGAAAATATATAAGCAGCCTAAAATGAACTGAATAAGGAATGCAAAAACCCATAGGAAGAAAACTAGAAAAACAAAACAAAACAAACAACTCTGCTGAATGAAAAATATAGACTTAAGTATAGGGCAAGGTATTTTGTTTCCTTTTATAAGAAGAATAATATTGTAAAGATGTGGTAGGCAGAATCATGCCTCCTGCATCCCCAATTATGTCCATATCCTGATTGCTGGAACCTGTGAATATATTACCTTACATAGAAAAGGAGAGTAAAGGCTGAGGATGGAATTAGGATCATTAATCATCAGACTTTAAAAGTTGGAGATTATCCTGGATTATTTGTGTGTCCCTAATGTAATCACATGAGCTCTTAAAATTGAGAGAAAATCAGATGTGTGGATAAATAGATGCTACCCGAGGAAGACAACCAGCTGTTGAATCTTTGAAGGTGGAGGTAGGGAGCCATAGTGACAATCTAGAAGCTGGAAATGACCCTCAGCATACAGCCAACAAGAAAATGGGGCCTCAGTCCAAAAATCACAAGGACCTTAATTCTGCTGTCAACCCAAATGAGCAAGGAAATGAATCCTCCCCTAGAGCATCCAGAAAGGAATTCAACCCTGCCAAAACCTTGATTTTAGCCCAGTGACATACACTTCAGACTTCTGACCTATGGAACTATAAGATAGTATATTTGTGTTTTTTTATGATGCTAAATTTGTGATAATTAACAGCAGCCATAGAAAACTACTACAAAAGATATGAATTCTTTCCAACTTAATTTACAGCCTTTAAGCTACTATTCTAACAAGATACCAAGGGGATTTTTCTTTCGATTTTCCAATGTCATCCTAAAATCTAATCTAAATAATCTAAAAGGATGTATTAGAGAAAGTATAGTCTAAATATTTTGAAAAATAAAAGTAATAAAGACAGTGTGTATTAAAAACTCTTAAAATGTATTAAAGTTCTACAATAATTAAGACATTTTGGAAGTAGCACTGGGACTCAGCAAATTAATAGAAAATAATTGAGTGCATGATTTTATCTTTATATACTAATAATTGTAATATATGAAAATTCTGTACAAATCAATAAATGAAAGATGAATACATCAATAGAATATTAGTAATTGACACAAACATGAATATATAAAACATTCTTAGTTTTAATAAGAACAATGAAAATTATATATCTTATCTATCAATTTATCAAGATTTTTAAGTACTTATATTTTATAATTTTGGTAAACATACATAACATAAAGTTTACCATTTTAAACATTTTTAAGAGTATAATTCAGTCACCTTTGTATATTCCCAATATTGTGCAACACTTACCACTATCCATTTCCAGAACGTTTTCATCATCACAAACTGAAAATCTGTACCCCTTAAACAATACCCATCTTCACAGCTCCTGGTCATCTCTATTCTACTTTCTGTCTCTATGAATTTGCCTATTCTAGATATATCATAAAAGTACTCATATAAGTAGAATCATACAATATTTTCCTTTTGTGCCTGGCTTATTTTACTTAGCATATTGTCTTCAAGGTTCATACATGTTTTGACATATCATAATTTTATTCCTTTTTAAGGCTGAATAATATTCCATTGCATATATATAGGCCACATTTTGTTTATCCATTCATTTGTCAATGGACATTTGGGTTATTTCCACATTTTAGGTATTGTTAATAATGCTGTTACATTAGTGTGTAAATATCTGAATCCCTGCTTTAAAATACTTTCAGTATATACCTAGAAGTGGAATTGCTGATCATATGGTAATTCTATGTTTAAATATTTGAGGAACCACCATGTTGTTTTCTACAACAGCTGTATCATTTTACATTCCAACCAGCAATGCCAAAGTTTCCAACTATCCAACACTTTTTACTTTCCTTTTTTTAAAATAATAGCCATCATAATGTATGTGAAGTGTTATCTCATCTGGTTTTGATTTGCATTTCCCTAATGATTGGTGATGTAGAACATCAGTTTTAGCTCTTAGTTTAGGTCTTTGATCCATTTTAAGTTAAATATTATATATGGCATAATATAAGGGTCCAACTTCATTTGTTTGCATATGGATATTGTTTTCACAGCACCATTTGTTGAAAAGACAGTCCTTTCCCTATTGAACAGTTTTGGCACCCTTGTCAAAAATCAGTTGGCTATATGTTTGAGGGTTTATTTCTGGGATCTCTATTCTATTTAATTGATCAATATGTCTGTCCCTATGCCAGTACCACACTATTTTGATAACTGTAACTTTGTAGTATGTTTTGAAATCAGGAAACGTGAGTCTTCCAACTTTGTTTTTCATTTTTAAGACTGTTTTGATTATTCAGTGTTCCCTGAGTTCCACATGAATTTTAGGATGCATTTTTCATTTCCAAAAAATGCCATTGGAATTTTTATAGGGATTGCATTTAATCTGTAGATCACTCTAGGCAGTATTTTCATCTCATTTTCTTAATTTCCTTTTTGAATTGTTCATTGTTAATGTATAGAAATGTAACTGATTTTTAAACATTGATTTTGTATCCTGGAACTTTGCTGAATTTCTTTATTAGCATTATATAATTTTATTGTAGAATCATTATGGTTTTCTACATATAGTATCATATGATCTGAAAAAAAGAGAGAATTTTACTTCTTCCTTTCTAATTTAGATGACCTTGTTTCTTTTTCCTGTCCAATTATTCTGGCTAGAAGTTCCAGTGTTATGTTGGATAGAAATGGCAAAGCAGGCATCCTGGTCTTGTTCTTGATCTTAGGAGAAAATATTTTAACCTTTCACCATTGAGTATGATGTTAGCTGTGGATTTTTCATACATGCACTTTATCATGATAAGGAAGTTTCCTTTCATTCCTAGCTTGTTGAGTGTTTTTATCAAGAAAGGCTGATGAATTTTGTTAAATGTTTTTTGACATCAATTGAGATGATCATGTAGTTTTCTCCCCCATTCATTCTATTAATGTGGTAAATTATATTGATTGATTTTTGTTTTTGTTTTTGTTTTTGCTTTTTGTTGTACACGGGCCTCTCACTCTTGTGGCCTCTCCCATTGCGGGGCACAGGCTCCAGACTTGCAGGCTCAGTGGCCATGGCTTACGGGCCCAGCCACTCTGTGGCATGTGGGATTCTCCCTGACCAGGGCACAAACCCGTGTCCCCTGCATCAGCAGGTGGACTCTCAACCACTGCGCCACCAGGGAAGCCCCTTGATTGATTTTTATATGTGGAACCATCCTTGCATTAGGGAAATATACCCCACATGGTCATGGTGTATAACCCTTTTAGTATTCTGCTGTATTCATTGGTACTATATTGTTGAGGATATTTGCATCAATATTCATAAGAGATATTGTTCTGTAGCTATCTTTTCTTGGAGTGTCTTTGTCTGGTTTTGGTATCAGGACAATTCTTACCTCATGGAATGGATTAGGAAATGTTCTCTTCAATTGTTTTTGAAGAGTTTGAGGAAGAATGGTATTTATTGCTCTTTAAATGTTTAGTAGAACTCACCAGTGAAGCCATCTTGTTCTAGATTTTTTTTTTCATTGGGAGGTTTTTGATTACTGATTTCATCTCCATACTTGTCTATACAGATTTCCCCTTTTCATGATTCAGTTTTGCTAAATTATTTATTTCAGGAAAATTTCTATTTCATCTTGACTATCCAATATGTTAGCATATAAATGTTCATTGTATTCTCTTATAATCCTTTTTATTTCTATAAAACCAGGAGTAATGTCCCCATTTTCATTCTAGATTTCAGAAATTTGAGATTTCTCTTTTGTTTTAGCTTTATTCAGGTATAATTAATATAGAAGAAAATTGCACACATTTAATATACATTTTTTGTAAGTTTGGACATATACATATACCCATGATACCATCACTGCAACCAAGATACTGAGTATATCCATCATTGTCAAAAACCTCCTTCTATTCTTTGTGTTTCTGTTTTTATAAGAACACTTAACATGAGATCTATCCTCTTAATGTATTTTAAAGTGCACAATGCTGTATTGTTAGCCATATGTTCTAGGTTGTATATCAGACCTCTGGAACTTATTCTTCTTATAAAACAGAAACTTTACCCTCATTGTAAAACAATTACCCATTTCTCCCTTCCTTCAGCCCCTGGCAACCACCATTCTATTCTCTGCTTCTGTAAGTTTGTTTAGATACCTCATGTAAGTGGAATCATGCAGTATTTTTCTTTCTGTGACTGGCTTTTTTCACATAGCATAATGTCTTCTAGGTTCATCCATGTTGCTGCAAACAGCAGGATTTCCTTTTTTTTAAGGCTGAAAATATTCTATTGTGTATATGTATGTGTGTGTGTATATACATCCATATATATATATCTTTGACATTCTGATTTCAATTATTTTGTATATAAACCCAGAAGTGGGTTTGCTGGATCATAGGTAGCTCTGTTTTGAATTTTTTTAAGAACCTCCATACTGTCTTCCATAGTGGCTGTATCATTCTATATCCCCACCAACAGTGTATAAGTGTTCCAATTTCTTTGCCTCCTAACTAACACTAGTTATCTTTTTTTTTTTCATAATAGTCATCCTAGCAGATGTGAGTTGATACCTCATTGTGGTTTTGATCTGCATTTTCACTTATGAGTAATGATGCTGAGCACCGAAAGTTTGTCAATTTTGTTGATCTTTTCCAGAAATCAATTTTTGTTTTATTTTTCTCTGTTGCTTTTCTCTTCTCTATTTTTTCTCTTTTCTAAGCATAAGTATTTTCTTCCATCTACTAGTTTTCACTTTAGTTTGCTCTTTTTACTGTAGTTAGTTAAGATGTAAACTTAGGTTATTGACTTGAGATCTTCCTTCTATTTAATGTGTGCATTTATAGCTATAAATTTTCCTCTTAACACTGCTTTTGCAGCATTTCATAAGTCTGATATGTTGTATTTTCATTTAGCTCAAGGTATTTGCTAATTGCCCTGTGATGTCCCCTTTGACCCATTGGCTGTTTTAAGAGTGTGTTGTTTAATTTCTACATAGTTTAAAATTTTCCCATTTTCCTTGTTATTTCCTTCTAGTTTCATTATATTGTGTTCAGAAAAATATAGTTTATGCTTTCAATTCTTTTAGATTTATTAAGACTAGTTTTATGGCCTAATATGTGGTTTATTCTGGAGAATATTTCACATGGACTTGAAAAAAATGTGTATTTTGCAGTTGTTGTTTGAAGTATTTTGTATATGTCTGTTAGAGCCATTTGATCTGTAGTGTTGTTCAAGTCCTCTACCTCCTTACTGATCTCCTGTCTGGTTGTTCTATCCATAATTGAAAGTGGGATATTATAGTTTCCAATTATTACTGTGTTGCTATCTACTTCTCCTTTCAGTTCTTTCAGTTTGTTTCAGGTTTTAGTGCTCTAGTGTTCAGTGCATATGTTTATAATTGTTATATCACCTTGGTGAATTAAAATCTATATCAATATATAATAGCCTTCTTTGTCTCTTGTAACAGTTTTTGACTTAAACTCTATTTTTCATGATATTAATATAGCAAACCACCCGTGCTCTCTTTTGGTTATTATTCATATGAAATATCTTTTTCTCTTCTTTTACTTTCAACATATTTGTATCTTTAGATCTACAGTGAGTTTCTTTTAGATAGCATAGAGTTGTATGATGTTTTTTTTAATCCATTCTGCCAATTTACCCCCAATATTATAGCTATTATTTTTCTATTTGTTTTCTTTACGTTTTATAACTTTTTGGTCCCAAATTAACTCAATTATAGCTTTTTGTGTTTAGTTGACTCCTTGTATTGAAACTTTTTTGCTCTCTTCTCATTTCCTTGTACATGTATTTTATAGATATTCTCTTTGTTCTTACAATGAGGATTATCTATAATATATTAAGTTTATACTCTCCTATTTGAATTCATATCAACTTAATTTGAATAACATGAAGCAACTCTGCTTCTATAAAACTCCACCCCCTCTACATAATTGATATCACAAATTACATCTTTATCACATTGTGACAAATAACATAGATCTATAATTATTTTTATGCATTTTATTTTTAATCATGTAGAAAATAAAAAGTGTTGTAAACTAAGATTATAATATTAGATTTCATATTTGCCCAAATATTTACTGGATATCTTTATATCTTCATATGGCTTCAAATTACTATTGATTGTCACTTCATTTCATCATAAAGGACTCCCTAATTTAGCACTTCTTGTAGGGAAGATCTAGTGACAGTAAACACTCTCAACCTTCATTTTTCTGGAAATTTCTTTCTCAGGCTTGAAAGACAATTTTACTGGATGTAGAATTCTCATTTAACAGATTTTTTTCAACATTTAAATATATAATCCTACTGCTTTCTGGCCTGCAAGGTTTCTGCTGAGAAATCCACTGATGAGCTTATTGAGGATTTGTGGAACATAATGAGTTGTTTCTCTTGCTGTTTTCAACATTCTCTATCTTTGTCTTTTGAAAGTTTGATTATAATGTGTTTGGTGTAGATCTCTTTGGAGTTATCTAATTTGGAGCTCTTTCTGTATTTTGCATTTGTAGATTCATGTCTTTCCTCAAATTTAAGAAGCTTTCAACCATCATTTCTTCAAATGATCTTTTTCTCCTTTCTTTTACTCTTCTCTCTCTGGAGCTCTAATATTGCTAATGTTGATCAGCTTGATGATATCCCACAAGTTCCTTAGCCTTTCTTCATTTTTTAGTTTTGTTCTGTTTTGGTTTGGTTTTTGCTGCTTAGACTTGATGATTTCAATTGGCCTATCATTAAGTTCACTGATGTTTCTTTTCCTTGATCAAATCTGCTATTGAAATTCTCTAGTGAGCTTTTATGTCAGTTATTGTACTTTTCAGTTCAAGAATTTCTATTTTATTCATTTTTATAATTTCTTTCTCTGTTGATATTCTCACTGTTCACATGTCAATTTCCAGATTTCCTTTAGTTGTTTGTGTTTTCCTTTAGCTCTTTGAGCATGTTAATATAGTTGTTTTAAATTCTTATCCTAGTAAATTCTATGTCTAGGATTCTTCATTAGTAATTTCTGTCATTTAAATTGTTCTTTTGACTGTACCACATTTCCTTTTTCTTTGTATCCCTTATGATTCATTGTTGAAAGTTGGGTATTTAATTATTATAATGCAATAATTGTGGAAATTAGATAATTGTCCCACCCCAGGGCTTGCCATGTTTGTTTTGTTGATTGTTGATGGCTGTAGTAGTCTGTTTTGAAACCATTCCACAACTATTTTTGCAAAGGCTATTCCTTGTCATATGTATGAAGACTCTGTTTCTTTAGCTCATATTCAGGTAGTGTTTTGACAGATATTTCCTGGAATTCAAGGAACTGAAACAGACAAAAATTCCAACCCACCTCCCCCCAAGAAAAGAGAGTGAGCAGCCTCTTTTCTAAGTCTTTCTAATTGCCTTTGTGCTGCTGCACTTCTTTATCAATTGTCTATACTTGCTCTGAGCCTAGGAACCAGATGAAAGGTGAAGATCATCTCAAGAGTTTTCTGCATATGAATTGTCTGAACATACATGTGGTTTTCAAATTTTTCCCATATATGTTGCTGCTTTTTAATGTCCTAATTTCCCAAGGCGTCACATCTCATATTATCTGGGCCTTAGATGGTCTGTTGTGTCTTCACTCAGAATCTCCTGCCCCAGGTATATGTGGGTATGTAGCCTCATTGTAGTTTTTATGTAGTTTTTATGAGATGAGTGTCCAGGCCTTCAGGTATCCCCAGACAGTTTAGAGTAGGTACATGGTAATTTGCAAATAAGATATGCTATGCTCCTGCCACTCAAGACCAAGACCATCTCAGACACACCATGGAGAGTGACATTTCCAAAAAGTTTTCCTACCATTTTGAAGATGGCTTTTTCTTGATTGAATGTTTGCTTGGTTGCCATAAACCTTTGATTGTTTTTCAGAGCTTCCACAAAATTTTTTCAGGTAGCTAATGGTTGGTATTTTTATATATCTGTGGGAAAACAAGAGTTTGCAGCTTCCTACTCTGCCATTTTGCTAATCTGTACCTCCATACAAAGTTTCTTGCAAGTTAATACTCAGTAGTAGCTAAGGTTTGGTGACAATCAGGCATTCTCATAAACTGTTGGTGGAAATGGAAATTAATATACTTTCTGGAAGGGAAATTGGAAATATACATTAATTATTTTAAATGCTTATACTCCCTGACTCAGTAAGTGTGCTTCTAAGAAATGGAAAGTTGTTTGTGATATAATGTTGTTAAGTGGAAAATGTGCATGTAAAACTGTCTACAGTATATAGTATACTTGCAATTCATACATATTTATATATCTGTATCTTGTTCTATCTGTTATATCTGTCTCTCACTCTTTCCTTTATTTTTAGGGCCATGCAAAAGAGGTCTATGGACTGGTTCAGGTTTGAAAATGGGAGCGACTGATGACTCAGATCAGCTTAAGTGGTTTTCCCTTTAATTGAATTACTGAAACTGTTAATATGTGCAAAGTATACAGTAATTAAAGGACACAAATGGAAGAGTGACTCAGATGACTGATGCCTCCCTAGAAACTCATGGAATCATGTACAAAAAATCTGAGATGGAAGGAAAAAAAATGCAAGGCTTCACTGTCTTTCATAAAAGTAAGCAGAAAGGACATGTCTAAATATTTAATAGTTTAACTATTTCCGAATAAGGCAAATAATTACTGAGCCCACAGTTTCATGTATCTATTTTCTCTTTCTTATTGCATCTTCATATCTATAGCAGGCCTGGCCAATGGCCTAATCAAAATTACTTTAGAAACGTAAAAAATGTTGTTAGAAAAAATGGTTTCAATGCTAAATATAGTTATTTCACACCATAGTAAGAGGCTTTCCTCTGTCACATATTTTAACCTAAGTGTATGAACAGTCCACACTCATCATTCTAAGTATAAAAAATATATTGATATTCTACCATAGATAATAGTACAACCTCAGGATACTGAATGAAAATGAGTCTTTTTAAGTTGAATTACATCTCTTTCTACCTCAAAGGAAAATCAAAGTGTCTGTAATTTCACTTGTTTTGCTCTTCCCTTTAGAAGCAGTGCTTTTTTCATCATGTAATAAGAAAATCTTACTAGTAGCATCATGAATAATGGATCTTGCAATACACTCATTCTATTTTTCTTTTTTCAAAGTCTACTGAATGGAAAAAAATAAAAGAAGATGTCTGGAGTACTTTCTTGTTCATTTTGCTAAGAATAATTCTGACTTTTAACTCCTGGAAATAAAGGAGAAATTCTGTATATTCCTGTCAAATTTCTAGCTCTTCCCAGTTATAGGAAGAGATGAATATGGTTTCATGGAGGATATTTTTTACTAAGGTGAAGATCATAAAATTATGCAGCCTAGTAGAATTCTAGTATATTCCAGTACTGTAAACATTTTGAACCATTTTTTGATGAATTGACTATAAAATTAATTAAACTTTGTTCAGATGAGCATGCATCAAGATATTGAATTTATATATTTGTTATATATAAGTTGAAGACTGAACTTTTATATAAGAATGAAATTGGAGTAAAATCATTTTGATTTAACTCTTCCTATTTGAATCCCAGTGAGAACATCAAAAAGAAAATTAAATAAAAGAAAACCCATTCTTCAGTGACATAAACATGGACAAGCCTCAAATTGCCTAAATCATAAGTTTAAGAAAATATAAAATACTGTGAAATTTGAGTGGAAAGAAGGATGATCATGAACTACTCTTGAGGAACTCAAGAAGGAAAAGAAAGAGAAAACTAAAATATGCTCCTTCAGAGCTTAGGTAGTATATAGATGTCCCTAAAAATAAATGTCAGTATCCTTAAGAGTTTAACCAATGATCCTTAATTAGAGTGCCCATATCTAAGACTACACCAATTCTCCTTAATCTTGCAAATTGAGAGGAGTAATGTCCTCTAAGCAGAATATTTAAGGAAGTGCTAAGAGGTAGAGAACATGACCACAGACCTTCATTGAAACTGCTGACTGCTTCTCTTATTCCCTTCATGCTCTCCAGATTATTTTTCAGAAAATAGATGATATAGAAAACTTTCTCCTTTCAAAGACAGTAACAAAGGAGTAATCTCAATGTGATTATATGCATATTTCAGTTAAAAAAAAAGGAAAAGCAGATATGCAAAATGTAGATACTGACTATAAGTTAGAAAAGGAATTACCCCAGAAAACAGGAAACTTTAGGGCAAACAAATATCCATAGACTCAAGGAATTTTCTGGAGATGTAATTCTTTTGAAAGAAAAACAACTTAAAGGAATTCAAAGAAGATGCAAAAGCTGAAGAAAGATAATGGGACAATAAAAGGAGATGGAAAGTGAATGAGCATAACTTAAGAAGAAAAAATGGAAGAATAATAAAATCATTAGAACAAAGAAAATCACATTAGAAGCCATACCACAATTATAAATACAATTGAGAACACAATTATGGTAGTGAAATTTGGATATGTGAAAACCAAATTTAGTTTAGAAAAAAAAAAGATGTTTGTGATTAGAAACTAAAAAACATTGCTATGAAAGACAAGCAATAGAGATCCAGCATATTCTCAATTGGTTTTCCTAAAGAGATTGCTGAGTAAATTGAATAGACAAACTATTCTAAAATATGCTAAAATGAAATTATCCTGATTTAGAGATTTGAATCTATAGATCTAAGGCTGCATCAGTTATTTGTTTGTCTATATGTTTTTTATAAAAGCAAATACAAAACCTCAACACATACAAGTGTTCATTGCTCATGTATCTGGAATGGTCAGCTAGGCAGCTCTGCTTATATTGGTTACTTTCACTCCCATGACTGAGGTTTTGCCTGCTATTTGTTGATATAGGCTGTTCTTGACTGTGTAAGTAAGTGACTTGGTTTTGCTCTATGTCTCTCATCCTACATAAGGTTAGATAGGCAAGTGCTTTTGGCTATGGCAGAGGTGCAAAAGAGAGCAATTTCCAAAGTGCACATTTCAGGCCTCTGAGTGCATCATGTCAGCTAATATATATATATACATATTGGCCATGCAGTGCAGCATGTGGGATCTTAGTTCCCTGACCAGGGATCGAACCCACAACCCCTGCAGTTGAAGCGTGGAGTCCTACCCACTGGACTACCAAGGAACTCCCAACATTTATATATTTCAACATCAAGACATATCCAAGTGAAGTTATGAAATGTCAACAATAAAGAAGAGGTAATTCAAAAGGTATACAGATATGATAATCAAGCCACATACACGGAGTTCAGTATATCAGAGAATATTAAGTTCTGAGGCAGTAATTTTCAATACAAATATAATGAAAGTCACATAAGCATTTTACTTTTTTAAGTTAATTTTTATTAGAGTACAGTTTCTTTACAACGTTCTGTTAGTTTCTGCTGTACAGCAAAGTGAATCAGTTATATGTATACATATATCCACACTTTTTTAGATTTCTTTCCTATTTAGGTCACCACAGAGCACTGAATAGAGTTCCCTGTGCTATACAGTAGGTTCTCATTAGCTATCTGTTTTATATGTAGTAGTGTATATATATATCAATCCCAATCTCCCAATTCATCCCACCTCGCCTTCCCCCTTGGTATCCATGTGTTTGTTCTCTAAATCTGTGACTCTATTTCTGCTTTGCCAATAAGTTCATCTGTACCATTTTTCTGGATTCCACATATAAGCAATATTATACAATATTTGTTTTTCTCTTTCTAAGTTCACTCTGCATGACAATCTCTAGGTCCATCCATATTGCTGCAAATGGCATTATTTCATTACTTTTTATGGATGAGTAATATTCCATTGTATATATGTACCACATCTTCTTTATCCATTCCTATGTTGATGGACATTTAGGTTACTTCCATGTCCTGGCTACTGTAAATACTGTGTTGCAATGAACACTGGGGTGCAAGCATCCTTTCAAATTATGGTTTTCTCCAGATATATGCCTAGGAGTGGGATTGCTGGGTCATATGGTATCTCTATTTTTATTTTATTAAAGGAAACTCCATACTGTTCTCCATAGTGGCTGTACCAATTTACATTCCCACTAACAGTGTAGGAGAGTCCCCTTTTATCCATACCCTCTCCAGCATTTATTGTTTGTAGATTTTTAAATGATGACCATTCTGACCGGTGTGAGGTGATACCTCATTGTAGTTTTGATTTGCATTTTTCTAATAACTAGTGATGTTGAGCATCTTTTCATGTGTTTGTTGGCCATCTATATGTCTTCTTTGGATAAATGTCTATTTAGATCTTTCCCCCATTTTTTGATTGGGTTATCTGTTTTTTTGATATTGAGCTGCATGAGCTGTTTGTGTATTTTGGAGATTAATCCCTTGTCTGTTGCTTCATTTTCAAATATTTTCTCACATTCTGAGGGTTGTCTTTTTGTTTCATTTATGGGTTTTTTTTCTGTGCAAAAACTTTTAAGTTTAATTAAATCCCATTTGTTTATTTTTGTTTTTATTTTCATTACTCTAGGACGTGGGTCAAAAAAGATCTTGTTGTGATTTATGTCAAAGAGTGTTCTGCCTGTTTTCCTCTAAGAGTTTTATAGTGTCTGACCTTACATTTAGTCTTTAATCTATTCTGAGTTTATTTTTGTGCATGGCGTTAGGGAGTGTTCTAATTTCATTCTTTTATATGTAGCTGTCCAGTTTTCCCAGCACCAATTATTGAATAGACTGTCTTTCCTCCATTGTATATTTTTGCCTACTTTGTCATAGATTAGGTGATCATAGGTGCATGGGCTTACCTCTGGGCTTTCTATCCTGTTTCATTGATCTATATTTCTGTTTTTGTGCCAGTGCCATACAGTCTTTTTTAAAATTAATTAATTTATTTTTTTGGCTGTGTTGGGTCTTTGTTGCTGCACATGGCCTTTCTCTAGTTGAGGTGAGCGAGGGCTACTCTTCGTTGCAGTGTATGGGCTTCTCATGGTGGTGGCTTCTCTTTGTGCAGAGAACAGGCTCTACGCATGTGGGCTTTAGTGGTTGTAGCACATGGGCTCAGTAGTTGTGGCTCGTGGGCTGTAGAGTGCAGGCTCAATAATTGTGGCACATGGGCTTAGTTTCTCCGTGACATGTGGTATCTTCCTGGAACAAGGTTGGAACCCTTGTCCCTTGTATTGGCAGGCAGATTCTTAACCACTTCACCACGAGGGAAGTCCCCATACAGTCTTGATTACTGTAGCCTTGTAATATTGTCTGAAGTCAAGGAGCCTGATTCCTCCAGCTCCGTTTTTCTTTCTCAAGATTGCTTTGGCTATTTGGGGTCGTTTGTGTTTCCATACATAATGTAAATTTTTTTTGTTCTAATTCTGTGAACAATGCCATTGGTAATTTGATAAAGATTGCAGTGAATCTGTAGATTGCTTTGGGTAGTATAGTCATTTTCACAGTATTGATTCTTCCTATCCAAAAATGTGGTATATATCTCCATCTGTTTGTGTCAGCTTTGATTTCTTTCATCATATCTTATAGTTTTATGAGTACAGGTCTTTTGCTTCCTTAGTTAGGTTTGTTCATATACATTGATATTTTATTCTTTCTGTTGTGATGCTAAATGGAATTGTTTGCTTAATTTCTCTTCCTGACCTTTCATTTGTAAATTTACTTTTCTTGTAGCCATATTAAAAAAAATAAGCAAAAAGTAACAGGTCAAATTTATTTTAGTAATATCTTTTATGCAAGCCACTATATCTAAAATACCATTTCAATATGAAATCAATGTAAGGATTATTAATTAAATATTTTACATACTGTCTTTGAAATCTCCTGTGTATTTTGCACTTATAGCACATCTCAATTGATTTAGTTACATTTCAAATGCTCCATAACCACATATGGTTAACGGCTACTATATTGGAAGGAAGACAACATTCTTAAACATTCAAGAGATAGAAAATTTAGTGCCCATGAGCTTTTTTTAAAAAAAAGCAGGCAACAAAAATACTCTACTTGATGATGAAATCTAGTCAGTGAAGAAATTAATCCAGATTAAGAACTGAGGAATGGAAAAGCCATGTTAAAAATATTAACAGCATGCATTGTATCCTTTCCATTTTTGATAGGACTAAAGCAAAACAACTGTGGGGATAATGGTTCTTGAAGTGGTGAGAAAACTTATACAATCATTTTTATATTATCGAACATTTTACTAATAAAACTCAGGGATTGGGGTAGGTACTTTGGGAGGAATGTGGGCTAGTTTTCTATTTAGTAGCAAGAAGTTAATAGATGCTATACCTAATAAAATGCATATGTACCAGGCACTGTTTAAAGTACTTGACAGGAATAATATTGTGCAATCCGCACAATAATGCTAGGAGACAGGTATTACTATTTTTTCTTATTTTAACAGTAAGAAAACCGAGATACATATAGGTTGAGTAACTTGCAACTTTGGTAAGTGGTGGAGCTAAGTTTCAGACCTAGAAAATTTGATTTGAGTGTTTGTTCTCTCAATCAATTTGCTACAGTGACTAATGTAGAAAAGTGTCATAAAATATATATGTGTGTATATATATATATTTATATACATATATATTTTATTTTACCATATATTATATATATATATGACAGCAAAATGGCTCAATAATTCCTTGTAATATTTTTTAAAAATTTAGAGAACTCTTTTAACAATATCTCTTGTTTCAATTAAACATTTATCTGAAATGCAGTAATTCTTTATTTTTTTCATTACTCCTTTTCCTCCTAAAAATCACTGAAATTAAAATTAAGCTGTCCATAAGTTTAGGAAATACTGACCTATCTTTCAAGTTTGAGGGTTTTTATGTCCTTGAAGGTGATTATGGTGCACAGAAAAATAAATATTCACAAGTTCCATTAACTATAACATTAATATTCAGTTTATTAAAGTTACAAACTCAAAAAGCCAGTTATTCTTGAGGTTTTAATTTTCAGTTGGCAATATCATTATATTCATATATTTAGCTATTTGCAAAACATTAACTTTAAGGGAGATTTTTTACAATTTAAACTTGCATAAATATTTTAAGCTGGATTTATAAATATATTTATTTTGTTTCCTTTAAGTACTCAACTAACTTGAACAAAATAGTCCTGGTATACTTGAATGTCTGATGATTCTTGAATTTTCTTAGAATTTTCCTAAAAATATTTACTAAGAACTTATTATTGGGAGGGACCTTCAAGATGGCAGGGGAGTAAGACATGGAGATTACTCTCCTCCACAAAAATGCATCAAAAATACATCTACATGTGGAACAACTCTTACAAAACACCACCTGAACGCTGGCAGAAGACCTCAGATTTCCCAAAGGGCAAGAAAATCCCCATGTACCTGGGTAGGGCAAAAAAAAAAAAAAAAGAAAAGAAAAGAAAAAGAAAAAACAGAGACAAAAGAATAAGGATGGGAACTGCACCTCTGGGAGGGAGCTGTGAAGGAGAAAAAGTTTCCACACACTAGGAAGCCCCTTCACTGGTGCAGATGGGGGCTGAGTGGGGAGGAAGCTTTGGAGCCATGGAGGGGAGTGAAGCAAAAGGCATGCAGAGGGCAAAGCAGAGAGATTCCTGCACAGAGGGTCAATGTCAACCAGCACTCACCAGCCTGAGAGGCTTATCTGTTCACCTGTGGGGGTGTGGGGGCTGAGAGCTGAGACTCGGTATTTGGAGGTCAGATCCCAGGGAGAGGACTGGGGTTGGCTGTGTGAAAGCAGCCTGAGGGTGCTACTGCACCACAGCTAGCCAGAAGGGAGTCCGGGAAAATGTCTGGACCTGCCTAGGAGGCAACAGACCATTGTTTCATGGTGCGCAAGGCAAGGAGATTCAGAGCACCGCCTAAACGAACTCCAGACCAGCTTGGACACTAGAGATGGGCATGAAATGCTAAGGCTGCTGCCGCTGCCACCAAAAAGCCTGTGTGCAAGCACAGGTCACTATTCACAACCTCCACTATGGCAGCCTGTGCAGCCTGCCACTACCAGGGTCCCATGATCCAGGGACAACTACCTTGGGAGAACCCATGGTGTGCCTCAGTCAGTTGCAGCATCTCAGTGGCCTCTGCCATGGCAGGCTTACCCCACATTCCAATTATGACTATCTTACCCACCCTCCCCTGAGCCTGAGTGAGTAAGACTGCCCTAATCAGCTGCTTCTTTAACCCCCTCTTGTCTGGGTGGAGAACAGATGCCAGAGGGTGACCTAAACGCAGATGTAGGGACAAAACCAAAGCTGAAACCCAGGAGCTGTGCAGAAAAAGAAGAGAAAGGGAAATTTCTCCATGCAGCTTCAGAAGCAGTGGATTAAATCCCTACAATCAACTTGATGTACCCTACATCTGTGGGATACCTGAATAGACAATTAATCATCCAAAGTTGAGGTGGTGGACAATGGAAGCAAATATAGACTGGGGGTTCACTGTCTGTGACTGATTTGTTTCCGATTTTTATGTTTATCTTAGTTGTTTTCATTGCTTCTTCTCATTGGTGGATTTGCTTGTTGGTTTGGTTGCTCACATTTAAAAAATTATTTTATTTTTAAAATTTATTTTTCATTCTTTTATTTTAATAATTTTTAAATTTTTATTTGTTAATTTAATTTTATTTATTTTATTTTTTCTTTCTTTTTTTCTCCCTTTTCTTCTGAGATGTGTGGCTGACAGGGTCTTTGCACACAGGTCTGGTGTCAGGCAAGAGCCTCTGAGGTGGGAGAGCCGAGTTCAGGACATTGGACCACCAGAGACCTCCTGGTCCCACATAATATCAATCACTGAAGGCTCTCCCAGAGATCTCCATCTCAACACGAAGACCCAGCTCCACCCAATGGCCAGCAACCTCCAGTGCTGGACGCCCCATGCCAAAGTACTAGCAAGACAGGAACACAAACCCACCCATTAGCAGAGAGGCTGCCTAAAGGCATAAAAAGTTAACAGGCACCCCAAAATACACCACTGGACGTGGTCCTGCTCACCAGCAAGAAAAGATCCAAACCCACCCACCAAAATACAGGGACCAGTCGCCTCCACAGGAAGTCTACACAAGCCACAGAACCAAGCTCACCCACTGAGGGCAGACACCAAAAACAATGGCAACTGTGAACCTGCAGCCTGTGAAAAGGAGACCAAAAATCACATTAAGCTAAACAAAATGAGAAGACAGAGAAATATAAGCAGATGAAGGAGCAAGGTAAAAACCCACCAGACCAAATAAATGAAGAGGATATAGGCAGTCTACCTGAAAAAGAATTCAGAGTAATGACAGTAAAGATGATCCAAAATCTTGGAAATAGAATGGAGAAAGTACAAGAAATATTTAACAAGGAAGTTGAAGAACTAAAAAGTAAACAAAAAAATAATGAACAACACAATAAATGGATTAAAAATTCCCTAGAAGGAATCAATAGCAAAATAACTGAGGCAGAAGAACAGATAAGTGACCTGGAAGACACAATAGTGGAAATAACTATGGCAGAGCCGAATAAAGAAAAAAAGAATGAAAAGAATTGAGGACAGTCTCAGAGACCTCTGGAACAACATTAAATGCACCAATATTCGAATTATAGGGGTCCCAAAAGAAGAAGAGAAAAAGAAAGGGTCTGAGAAAATATTTGAAGAGATTATACTTGAAAATTTATCTACCTTGGAACAGGAAATAGTCAGACAAGTCCAGGAAGCACAGAGAGTCCCATACAGGATAAATCCAAGGAGAAACAGGCCCAGACACATACTAATCAAACTACCAAAAATTAAACACAAAGAAAAAAAATTAAAAGCAGCAAGGGAAAAGCAACAAATAACATTCAAGGGAATCCTATCAGTTAACAGCCGATCATTCAGCAGAAACTCTGCAAGCAAGAGAGGAGTGGCAGGACATATTTAAAGTGATGAAAGGGAAAAACTTACAACCAAGATTACCCAGCAGGTATCTCATTCAAATTTGACAAAGAAATTAAAACTGTTACAGACAAGCAAAAATTAAAAGAATTCAGCACCACCAAACCAGCTTTACAGTACACGCTAAAGGAACTTCTCTAGGCAGGAAGCACAAGAGAAGGAAAAGACATACAATAACAAGCCACAAACAATTAAGAAAATAGTAATAGGAACATACATATTGATAATTACCTTAAATGTAAATGGATTAAATGCTCCAAACAAAGACATACACTGAATGAATGGTTACAAAAACAAGACCTGTATATATGCTGCTTACAAAAGACCCACTTCAGACCTAGGGACACATACAGACTGAAAGTGAAAGGATGGAAAAAGATATTCCAATCAAACGGAAATCACAAGAAAGCTGGATTAGCAATACTCATATCAGATAAAAAAGACTTTAAAATAAAGACTATTACAAAACAAAAGAAGGACATTACATAATGATCAAGGGATCAATCCACAAAGAAGATATAACAACTGTAAATATTTATGCACCCAAAAAAGAGCATCTCAATACATAAGGCAAATGTTAACAGCCATAAAAGGAGAAATCGACAGTAAGACAATCATAGTACGGGACGTTAACACCCCACCTTCACCAATGGACAGATCATCCAAAATTAAAATAAATAAGGAAACAAAAGCTTTTAATGACACATTAGACCAGAGAGTTTTAATTGATATTTATAGGACATTCCATCAAAAAATGACACAATACACTTTCTTCTCAAGTGCACAACAAACATTCTCCAAGATAGATAATATCTTGGGTCACAAATCAAGCCTTGGTAAATTTAAGAAAATTGAAATTGTATCAAGTATCTTTTCCAACCAAAGGACTATGAGATCAGAAATCAATTATAGGAAAAAAAGTGTAAAAACTAAAAACCCATGTAGGCTAAACAACATGCTGCTAAATAACCAAGAGATCACTAAAGAAATAAGTTTAAAAAAATACCTAAAAACAAATGACAGTGAAAACACAATGACCCAAAATCTATGGGATGCAGCAAAAGCAGTTGTAACAGGGAAGCTTATAGCAATATAATGCTACCTCAAAAAAGAAGAAAAATCTCAAATAAACAACCAAACCTCACACCTAAAGGAATAAAGAAGGAGGAACAAAAATACCCCAAAGTTAGCAGACCAAAGAGATCATAACCATCAGGTCAGAAATAAAAGCTGGTTCTTTGAAAAGATAAACAAAATTGATAAACCATTAGCCAGACTCATCAAGAAAAAAGGGAGAAGACTCAAATCAACAGACTTAGAAATGAAAAAGGAGAAAGAAAAAACTGACACTGCAGAAATGCAAAGGATCATGAGAGATTACTACAAGCCACTATATGCCATTAAAATGGACAACCTGGAAGAAATGCACAAATTCTTAGAAAAGCACAACCTTCCAAGACTGAACCAGGAACTAATAGAAACTATAAACAGCCCAATCACAAGCACTGAAATTGAAACTGTGATTAATAATCTTCCAACAAACAAAAGTCCAGGACCAAATGGCTTCACAGGAGAATTCTATCAGACATTTAGAGAAGAGATAACACCTATTCTTCTTAAACTCTTCCAAAATATAGCAGAGGGAGGAGCATTCCCAAACTCATTCTACAAGGCCACCAACACCCTGATGCCAAAACCAGACAAAGATGTCACAAAGAAAGAAAACTATAGGCCAATATCACTGATGAACATAGATGCAAATATCATCAACAAAATACTAGTAAACAGAAGTGAATAGCACATGAAAAGTAGCATACAACATGATCAAGTGGGATTTATCACAGGAATGCCAGGATTCTTCAGTATATGCAAATAAATCAATTTGATACATCATATTAAAAAACTGAGGGATAAAAACCATATGATAATCTCAAAAGATGCAGAAAAAAATCTTTCAACAAAATTCAACACCAATTTACGATAAAAACTGTCCAGAAATTCGGCATAGAAGGAAACTACCACAGCATAGTAAAGGCCATAAATGACAAACCCACAGCCAAAATCGTTTTTAATGGTGACAAACTGAAACCATTTCCTCTAAGATCAGGAGCAAGACAATACTCTTACCAGTATTATTCAACATAGTTTTGGAAGTTTCAGCCATGGCAATCAGAGAAGAAAAAGAAATAAAAGGAATCCAAATCAGGAAAGAAGAAGAAAATCTCTCACTGTTTGCAGATGGCATGATACTATATACAGAGAATCCTAAAGATGCTACCAGAAAACTACTAGAACTAATCAATGAATTTGGTAAAGTAGCAGGATACAAAATTAATGCACAGAAATCTCTTGCATTCCTATAGGCTTACAATGAAAAATCTGAAAGAGAAATTAAGGAAACACTCCCATTTATAATTGTAACAAAAAGAATAAATTATCTAGGAATAAACCTACTTAAGGAGACAAAAGACCTGTATGCAGAAAACTATAAGACACTGTTGAAAGAAATTAAAGATGATAGAAACAGACAGAGAGATACACCATGTTCTTGGATTGGAAGAATCAACATTGTGAAAATGACTATATTACCCAAAGCAATCTAAAGATTCAGTTCAATACCTATCAAACTACCAATGGCATTTTTCACAGAACTAGAACAGAAAATTTCACAATTTGTATGGTAACACTAAAGACCCTGAATTGCCAAAACAATCTTGAGAAAGAAAAATGGAGCTACAGGAATCAGTCTCCCTGACTTCAGACTATAGTACAAGGCTACAGTAATCACTACAGTATGGTACTGGCACAAAAACAGAAATATAGATCAATAGAACAGGATAGAAAGCCCAGAGATAAACCCACGCACATATGGTCTCATTATCCTTTATAAAGGAGACAAGTATATACAACTAAGAAAAGAGAGCCTCTTCAATAAGTGGTGCTGGGAAAACTGGACAGCTACATGTAAAAGAATGAAACTAGAACAATCCCTAACACCATACACAAAACAAACTCAAAATGGATTAAAGACCTAAATGTAAGACCAGACACTATAAAACTTAGAGGAAAACATAGGCAGAACACACTATGACATAAATTACAGCAAGATCCTTTTTGACCCACCTCCTAGAGAAATGGAAAAAACAAAATTAAACAAATGGCACCTAATGAAACTTAAAAGCATTTGCACAGTAAAGGAAACAAGAAACGAGACAAAAAGACAACCCTCAGAATGGGAGAAAATATTTGCAAAGGAAGCAACTGATAAAGGATTAATCTCCAAAATATACAAACAGCTCATGCAGCTCAATATAAAAAAAAATAAAAATACAATATAATCCAAAAATGGGCAGAAGGCCTAAAAATACATTTCTCCAAAGAAGATATACAGATTGCCAACAAACACATGAAAGGATGCTCAACATCGCTAGTCACTAGAGAAATGCAAATCAAAACTACAATGAGGTATCACCTCACACCGGTCAGAATGGCCCTCATTAAAATTCTACAAACAATAAATCCTGGAGAGAGTGTGTAGAAAAAAGGATCCTCTTGCACTGTTTGTGGGAATGTAGATTGATACAGACCCTATGGAGAACATTATGGATTTTCCTTAAAAGCCTAAAAATAGAACTACAATTTGACCCAGCAATCTCACTACTCTGCATATACCCTAAGAAAACCATAATTCAAAAAGAGGCATGTACCACAATGTTCATTGCAGCAGTATTTACAATAGCCAGGACATTGACACAACCTAAGTTTCCATCGACAGATGAATGGATAAAGAAGATGTGGCACATATATACAATGGAATATTACTCAGTTGTAAAAAGAAACGAAATTTAGTTATTTGTAGTGAGGTGGATGGACCTAGAGTCTGTCATACAGAGTGAAGTAAGTCAGGAAAACAAATACCGTAGGCTAACACATATATATGGAATCTAAAAAAAAAAATGGTTTTGATTAACCTAGGTGCCAGACAGGAATAAAGACACAGACATAGAGAATGGACTTGAGGACACGGGGAGGGAAAAGTGTAAGCTCTGATGAAGAGTTAGAGTAGCCTTGACGTATATACACTACCAAATGTAAAATAGATAGCTAGTAGGAAGCAGCTGCATAGCACATGGAGGTCAGCTCCGTGCTTTGTGACCATCTATTGGGTTGGGATAGGGAGGGTGAGAGGGAGGCACAAGAGGGAGGGTATATGGGGATATATGTAAACATATAGCTGATTCACTTTTTCATACAGCAGAAACTAACCCAACATTGTAAAGCAATTATACTCCAATAAAGGTGTTTAAAAATAAAATAACTTATTATTGGGCTGGTTCTCTTCTTGGGACTTAGATGGTAGCACTGGATGAAGTGGAAGGAAATCCCTGGCTTCATGGAATTTTCATTCTAAATGTTCCCAGTTTGTGTATCAGCTTAGGGATATTTCAGTTTAAATTCACAAATATAAATCAATTTTTCATTGCAGATTTTAGTTTAGAATTACAGATTGACGTTTTAATAGGCTAAACCCTTTTAAATAAGTTACTGACACTTAAAATGCCAAAACATGAACATATTTGGTAAAAATTGTAATACCATGGATTTCATGCTCTTAAAAATTTCTATACTGAATTATAAATCTCAGGCTCTAAAATATGCACAATTACTAAAAAAAAAAAAAAAATTGGTGTCCTAAATGATTTTGGGAGATAACATCGCAGATTGTGATGGTTAGTTTCATGTGTCAACTTGGCTAGGCTATGGTGTTGGTTGTTTGGTGAAACACCAATTTAGATACTGCTGTAAAGATATTTTTTAGACGTGATTAACATTTAAATCAGTAGTATTTGAGTAAATCATTTTACCCTCATTAATTGGGTCGGTCTCATCCAGTCAGCTGAAGACCTTGAGAGCAAAGACTGATCTTCCTTGAAGAATAAGCAATTCTATCTCAAGATTGCAAGAGTAAGCAATTCTATCTCAAGATTGCAAGATAGAAGGAATCCTGCCTATATTTCCAGCTTGCTAGCCTACCCTGCAGATTTTGGACTCAATATTGTAATGTCATCTCTTAATCTTAATCTCTAGCCTGCCAGCCTATCCCACAGGTTTAGGAGTTGCCCGCCTCCACAATCACATGAGCTAATTTCTTGAATTAAATTACATATGTGTGTATATGTGTATATATATATATATATATATATATATATATACATACATATATATATATATATATATGTATGAATGAATGAAATGGTGAACATGTTACATGAATGCCCAATTTAGATGTTAATTTTTTTTATTTGATACTGAAAGAAAATTAGAATACTAAAAATAGCTAGTCACCATCTTAACCACTTTACATGCTTTACCTAATTTGATCAACCATCAAACTACTCCTCCTAAAAATTTTAATAAGCTTCAGGTTCTTCCATCATCAGAATACTGTCCTTTGCTTAGCCCAGGACATGATGGATCAATGCACTTATTAGCCACGGACATATGTCAGGATGCCATGAGTATTTTTACATAAACTAAATTGAATGGGACAGAAATCAATCACTATATTAAGAAAACCAGACTCAGTAACTGAAGTACAGCACATGTTAGTGGAAGGTGACAGGTAAGGAGTGACATAAAAGGAACAAAATATTGTGAACAAAATGCATTCAACCACTAAGAAGGTTGCTTACTGTTCCAGTGACCAGTATATTCAATGGTGAATATAATATACTTGTACATCCCCCATTCCCCACTGTTACTTATCTTCATTTTCACCTTAGAATGTATGCACAATATTTGCCTCATAGATCACTGTATGTAAGAAGAGATATCAAATCTCAAACTATAGAGTGCAAAAATATTTTTGCTTTGAGTTTTGCTACCATCCTGACTATGGATCCCACTAAAGCAATTATTGCATTATCTCTGTGAAAATTCCATAGTAATTTGTTGCTGGAAATATAAGTATTAAATTTAACTGATGTGCTGTGGGTATTAACTTAATTGCCCAGCCAAGCTTGTTGGCTGGAAGGCCAACAGATTCTCTGGTGGTATATCTCAATCAATGCACCATTTACAACTGACCTTGTTCGTGATATACTTTTTTTCTTAAAGGCTCCTTGTATTTGACCTTCTGACTGTGACTATGTTTTTTATACAAGATATTTGTGCATTTCTGTTTTGTGCACAAAGCTTCATTTGTGTTTATTGAGGCTTTACAGACATCTTAGCTGTCAATCCTCTTTTACTGTTAAGAGTACTACCTAACTGGACTTCGTTAGCCATCTAAAGACACCAAGTACATCCATCCATTTCTTTTTATTTGTTCCCTGTCATCAAAATTAAGTTTGGTTTAGAGGGCTAGGTAGTCTCTATATTTGAACTCCTATAACAAGAGGGGGCAATCACAATGATTAACCTTTTGTTATGAACTAGTTGCATATAGTTGGAAAAAGTATCTGTGTACTTTACTATGGGCCTTAAAGTTGGGAAGATCAATCCTGGAATTTACTTATTTTTTCTTAAATACTATGCTGGGGTATCTTTGACATAATAAGCAATGTATTTCTAACTCATAGCTTTGGTACTACCACTTTAAAACTCATAGGACACTTCTCTCTTGGGAAAATAGTCAGCATCCTAACAGGAAACAGAATTTACTCTAGATGGTACAAATGAAGGGACTTTTTCTGAAGGGACCATTAATGAAATGTTCACAGGCTACAGGGATATACAAGGAATATTACAACACATAAATAAGCAATTGTGGAAAACCACTAGCACTCTTAGGATCAAGTGGAGGAAATAATGTTATCAAAACCCAGTAAAATGTGTTGCAGTACAGGAGAGTTTCCCAGTGGGAAATTGCATTCAAGGCAGGAGATGCAGCTATTATCAGAGGCATTGTGCCAAAATAGGAGATGTATTAGTTATCTCAGGCTGCCATATCAAATTAACATACACTGAGTGGCTTAAGCAACATAAGTTTATTTCTCACATTTCTGGGGGCTGGGAAGTCCAATATTAAGGTGCCAGTTTATTGAGTTCCTGGCAAGGCTCTCTTCCTGGCTTGTAGATGGCCACCTTTTCTTTTTCTTTTTTTTTTTTTTTTTGTGGTACGGGGGCCTCTCACTGTTGTGGCCTCTCCCATTGCAGAGCACAGTCTCCAGACATGCAGGCTCAGCGGCCATGGCTCACAGGCCTAGCCACTCTGCAGCATGTGGGATCTTCCCAGACCGGGGCATGAACCCATGTCCCCTGCATCGGCAGGTGGACTCTCAACCACTGCACCACCAGGGAAGCCCAATGGCCACCTTCTTACTGTGCACTCATATAGACTTTCCTCATTGTGTGTGCTTAGGGAAAGAGAGAAAAGAGTGTAAAGGGAAGCGAGAGAGGAGAGGAGAGGAAAAAAGAGATTTTTCCTCTTTTTATAAGACCACAAGTCCTTTTGAATTAGGATTCCATTTTTATGACCTCATTTAACCTTAATTGCCTCCTAAAAGCCCTACATCCAAATATAGTCACACCTTGAGGATTAAGGCTTCAACATATGGATCTGGGGGCTGGGTCACAGTTCAATCCATAGAAGCGCAGGAGCAGCTAAGAAAAATCAGGACTTCTTTCTCCCTCTGTCCTCCAATATCTTACCAGTTCCTACCATTACTCAAAGCCAACCACAGGCCAACTAGCAAGGGAATCTAGATAAGCAGTACACAAGCATCAGTATCTAAGGACATAGAACACGAAAAGGACAGATTGCAAATGTGGTGAGGCAGCAAGTGGAGAACTTACAACTCAGCTAATCCATGTGGCATCTTTACATCTGGAAAGGGAAGTTACAATATAAGCTTAGGTTCTTATATTACTCAGGGAGAAAGGTGGTACATGACAGGGCGAGAAGTTGCTGAAGCACTGGTCAATGATACTGGATATGGTGAGCTAATATGGATTTGAATAAAGAAATTACATTCTGACAACTCAAACCAGCATTGTCCAGGAGTTAATTGGAAACTGAACTAGCTACCATAAACCTGACTTGAAAGCCAGTCAAGGCAACAAGAATTTAGTTTCCTTAGGACCAAGGAGGTACCCTCGCACCTGCAGGACACCTTGTTGTCCCAGCCATAGGGAGAAATAAGCTTCCTGTTAGAGCTGCAAATGCTGAGAAGCTGGCCTTGCTGCAGTTTCTCCCAGATGTTTTTTAGATACACAAGAGGAAAGCAGCATAGGTGACTACTCAGTAGCAGAGGGAAACAGTTGACTCCCTAATCCACAAACGTCACTCAATAAAAGCAAATACTCACAGACCCTAATGAATAGCAGTGGGAATTGCATTGCTGGAATTCTAAAAATAAAAGTATCAAAAAGCTTCTTTACAATGGAAGTAATGGCAAAACAGCACACTTAAGACACCAAACCTGGAACAAAGCAGTATATCCCTGATATGTAAGAAATGGATCATTATGACATCAAGGGCTTCAAGACAGCTCCAATGACCTGTGTGCAGTTTTTGTGTTTTAAAAATAAAAAAAAATATTCTCTGTGCAGCCATGGGAACTCGGAGGAGGGTATCCATTAGGCTGCATGTGACCATAGGAGAAGTATGAATAAAAACATAAAAATACAGGAAACATAATACAGAAAAATATAAGCATTACAGAAAAGATAGAAGTACTAAAGAATAAGGGAAGAAGAAGTATATTATATATCCATTATCATTCCACTTGTGCCTGCCATTAGCCATTGATTAAGCCATGTGGCTGACAGGGTCTTGGTGTTTCTGCCGAGTGTCAGGCCTGTGCTTCTGAGGTGGGAGAGCTGAGTTCAGGCATTGGTACACCAGAGACCTCCCAGGTCCACGTAATATCAAATGGCAAAAGCTCTCCCAGAAACCTCCATCAAAATTCTAAGACCCAGCTCCACTCAATGACCAGAAAGCTACAGTGCTGGACACCCTACGCCAAAAAATTAACAAGACAGGAACACAACCCCACCCATTAGCAGAGAGGCTGCCTAAAATCATAATAAGGTCACAGACATCCTAAAACACAACACTGGATATGGTCCTGCCCACCAGAAACATAAAATTCAGCCTCATCCACCAGAAAAGAGGCACCAGTCCCCTGAACCTGAAAGCCTATGCAACCCACTTAAACAATCTTAGCCACTGTGGGAAGACACAAAAAACAACAGGAACTATGAACTTACAGCCTGCAAAAAGGAGACCCCAAACACTGTAAGTTAAGCAAAACGAGAAGACAGAGAAACACAGAGAAGATGAAGGAGCAAGGTAAAAACCCACCAGACCAAAAAAAATGAAGAGGAAATAGGCAGTCTACCTGAAAAAGAATTCAGAGTAATGATAGTAAAGATGATCCAAAATCTTGGAAACTGAATGGAGAAAATAAAAGAAACTTTTAACGGACATAGAAGAACTAAAGAACAAACAAACAATGATGAACAACACAATAAATTAAATTAAAAATTCTTTAGAAGGAATCAATAGCAGAATAACTGAGTCAGAAGAATGGGTAAGTGATCTGGAAGATAAAAGAGTGTAAACAACTACTACCGAGCAGAATAAAGTAAAAAGAATGAAAAGAATTGAGACAGTCTCAGAAACACCTAAAAAAACATTAAAAGCACCAACATTCGAATTATAGGGGTGCCAGAAGAGGAAGAGATAAAGAAAGTGTCTGAGAAAATTTTTGAAGAGATTATAGTTGAAAACTTCTCTAATATGGGAAAGGAAATAGTCAATAGAGTCCAGGAAACACAGAGAGTCCCATACAGGATAAATCCAAGGAGAAACATGCCAAGACACATATTAATCAAACTATCAAAAAATAAATACAAAGAAAAAATATTAAAAGCAGCTAGGGAAAAACAACAAATAACATACAAGGGAATCCCCATAAGGTTAATAGCTAATCTTTCAGCAGAAAACCTGCAAGACAGAGAGGAGTGGAAGGATATAATTAAAGTGAAGAAAGGGAAAAACCTACAACCAAGATTACTCTACCCAGCAAGGATCTCATTCAGGTTCAATGAAGAAATTAAAATCTTTACAGACAAGCAAATCTAAGAGAATTCAGCACCACCAAACCAGCTTCACAACAAACGCTAAAGGAACTTCTCTAGGCAGGGAAAACAAGAGAAGCAAAAAACCTACAATAACAAACACAAAACAATTAAGAAAATAGTAATAGGAACATACATATCGATAACTACCTTAAATGTAACTGGATTAAATGCTTCAACCAAAAGACATAAACTGGCTGAATGGATGCAAAAGCAAAGCCTGTATATATGCTGTCTACAGGAGACTCACGTAGGACCTAGGGACACATACAGACTGAAAGTGAAGGTATGAAAAATGATTCCATGCAAATAGAAACCAAAAAAAAGCTGGAGTAGCAATTCTCAAATCAGACAAAATAGACTTTAAAATAAAGACTACTACAAGAGACAAAGAAGGAAACTACATAATGATCAAGGGATCTATCCACGAGGAAGGTATAACAATGGCAAATATTTGTGTACCCAACGTAAGAGCACCTCAATACATAAGGCAAATGCTAACAGCCATAAAAGAGGAAAACAACACAATCATAGTAGTGGACTTTAACACCGCACTTTCACCAATGGACAGATCATCCAACATGAAAATAAATAAGGAAATACAAGCTTTAAATGATACATTAAACAAGATGGACTTCAATGATATTTATAAGACATTCCATTTAATTGATATTTATAAGACATTCCATCCCCAAACAACAGAATACACTTTCTTCTCAAGTGCCCATGGAATATTCTCCAGGATAGATCATATTTTGGGTCACAAAAGAGGCCTTGGTAAATTTAAGAAATTTGAAATCATATCTAGCATCTATTCTGAACACAATGCTATGTGACTAGATATCAATTAGAGGAAAATATCTGTAAAAAATACAAACACAAGGAGGCTAAATGATACACTACTTAATAACCAAGATGTCACTGAAGAAATCAAAGAGGAAATCCAAAAATACCTAGAAACAAATGACAGTGAAACACGACTACCTAAAACCTATGCAATGCAGCAAAAGCAGTTCTAAGAGGTAAGTCTATAGCAATACAATCCTACCTCAAGAAAAAAGAAATCTCAAATAAACAACCTAAGCTTACACCAAAAGCAACTGGAGAAAGAAGAACAAAAAAACTCCAAAGTTAGCAGAAGGAAAGAAATCATAAACATCAAATCAGAAATAAATGTAAAAGAAATGAAGAAAACAAGAGCAAAGATCAAAAAAACTGTAGCTGGTTCTTTGAGAAGATAAACAATATTGATAAACCATTTGCCAGATTCATCAAGAAAAAAAGGGAGAAGACTCAAATCAATAGAAGTAGAAATGAAAAAGGAGAAGTAACAACCGACAGTGCACAAATACAAAGGATCATGAGAGATTACTACAAGCAACTATTTGACAATAAAATGGACAACCTGGAAGAAATGGACAAATTCTTAGAAAAGCACAACCTTCCAAGGCTGAACCAGGAACTAATAGAAACTATAAACAGCCCAATCACAGGCACTGAAATTGAAACTGTGATTAATAATCTTCCAACAAACAAAAGTCCAGGACCAGATGGCTTCACAGGAGAATTCTATCAGACATTTAGAGAAGAGATAACACCAATTCCTCTTAAACTCTTCCAAAATATAGCAGAGGGAGGAGCACTCCCAAACTCATTCTATGAGGCCACCAACACCCTGAGGCCAAAACCAGACAAAGATGTCACAAAGAAAGAAAACTATAGGCCAATATCACTGATGAACATACATGCAAAAATCCTCAAGAAAATTCTAACAAACAGAATCTAACTGTATATTAAAAGGATCATACAGCATGATGAAGTGGTGTTTATTCCAGGAATGCAAGGATTCTTCAATATACACAAATCAAGCAATGTGTTATACCATATTAACAAAGTGAAGGAAAATAATCATATGATCATCTCAATAGATGCAGAAAAAATTTCGACAAAATACAACATTGATTTATGATAAAAAAAAAAACTTCTGGAAAGTGGGCATAGAGCCAATTTACCTCACCATATTAAAAGCCCTAAATGGCAAAACCACAGCCAACATTATTCTGAATGGTGAAAAACTGAAATCATTTCCTCTAAGATCAGGAGCAAGACAAGGCTGTCCACCCTCACCACTCTTATTGAACATAGTTTTGGAAGATTTACTCTCAGCAATCAGAGAAGAAAAAGAAATAAAAGGAATCCAAATTGGAAAAGAAGAAGAAAAGCTGTCACTGTTTGCAGATGACATGAAACTATACATAGAGAATCCTAAGGAGGCTACCAGAAAACTGCTAGAGCTAATCAATGAATTTGGCAAAGTAGCAGGATACAAAATGAATGCACAGAAATCTCTTGCATTCCTATACACTAATGATGAAAAACATGAAAGAGAAATTAAGGAAACACTCCCATTTACCATTGCAAAAAAAAAAGAATAAAATACCTAAGAATAAACCTACTGAAGGAGACAAAAGACCTGTATGCAGGAAAGTATAAAACACTTATGAAAGAACTTAAAGACGATACGAACAGATGGAGAAATATACCATGTTTTTGGATTGGAAGAATAAACATTGTGAAAATGACTCTACTACCCAAAGCAATCTACAGATTCAAGGCAATCCCTATCAAACTACCACTGGCATTTTTCACAGAACTAGAACAAAAAGTTTCACAATTTGTAGATAATCATAAAAGACACGAATAGCCAAAGCAATCTTGAGAAAGAAAAATGGAGCTGGAGGAATCAGACTCCTGGATTTCAGACTATAGTTCAAAGCTTCAGTAATCAAGACTGTATGGTACTGGCACTAAAACAGGCATATAGATCAATGGAACAGGATAGCAAGCCCAGAGATATATCAAGGCACCTATGGTCACCTTATTTTTGATAAAGGAGGCAAAAATATACTATGGAGAAAAGAGAGCCTTTTCAATACATGGTGCTGGTAAAATTGGACAGCTACATATAAAAGAATGAAATTAGAACACTTCGTAACACCATATACAAAAATAAACTGAAAATATATTAAAGACTTAAATATAAGGCCAGACACTATAAAACTCTTAGAGGAAAACATAGGCAGAACACTCCATGACATAAATCACAGCAAGATCCTTTATGACCCACCTCCTAGAGAAATGGAAATAAAAGCAAAAATAAACAAATTGGACCTAATGAAACTCAAAAGCTTTTGCACAGCAAAGGAAAACATAAACAAGACAAAAAGAAAACTCTCAGAACGGGAGAAAATAGTTGCAAATGATGCAATGGACAAAGGACTAATCTGCAAATTATACAAGCAGCTCATGCAGCTTAATATCCCAAAAACAAACAACCCAATCCAAAATGGGCAGAAGACCTAAATAGACATATCTCCAAAGAAGATATACAGATTGCCAACAAACACATGAAAGGATGCTCAACATCACTAATCATTAGAGAAAAGCAAATCAAAACTACAATGAGGTATCACCTCACACCAGTCAGAATGGCCATCATCAAAAAATCTACAAACAGTAAATGCTAGAGAAGGTGTGGAGGAAAGGGAACCCTTTTGCACTGTCAGTGGGAATGTAAATTGATACAGCCACTATGGAGAACAGTATGGAGGTTCCTTAAAAAACCAAAAATAAAACTACCATGTGACCCAGCAATCCCACTACTGGGTGTATAACCCAAGAAAACCATAACTCAAAAAGAGTCATGTACCACAATGTTCATTGCAGCTCTATTTACAGTAGCCAGGACGTAGAAGCAACCTAAGTGTCCACTGACAGATGAATACATAAAGATTTGGCACATATATAAAATGGAATATTACTCAGCCATAAAAAGACCCGAAATTGAGTTATTTGTAGTGAGGTGGATGTACGTAGACTCTGTCATGCAGAGTGAAGTAATTTAAAAAGAGAGAAACAAATACTGCATGGTAACACATATATATGGAGTCTAAAAATAAATAAATAAATGGTTCTGAAGAACCTAGGGGCCGGACAGGAATAAAGATGCAGATATAGAGAATGGACTTGAGGACTCAGGGAGGGGGAAAGATAAACTGGGACAAAGTGAGAGTGGTATGTACATATATACACTACCACATGTAAAGTAGATAGATAGGTGGAAGCAGCCACATAACACAGAGAGATTAGCTCGGTGCTTTGTGGCCCCCTAGGGGGTGAGATAGGGAGGGTGGGAGGGAGACACAAGTGGGAGGATATATGGGTATATACGTATATGTATAGCTGATTCACTTTGTTATAAATCAGAAACTAACACACCATTGTAAAGCCATTATACTCCAATAAAGATGTTAAAAAAGGAAAGAAAAGAAAAGAAAACCAGTAAAGGATAAAATAAGAAAGAATTAAAAAAGAAAGAAAGAAAGAAAGAAAGAAAAATACAGAGATTAAGCTCATGTATGAATAAGGATGTGAAAATCCAGAATAAAATATTAGCAAATTGAATCCAGAAGTAAATACAAAAACAATCCATTGCTACCAAGTGAGATTTAAATTATTAATGTAAGAAGAGTTAATACTATCACTAAAATAATAAATATTAACAGGTTATAGAGGACCAGTTCAAATGTTCATTGTAATAGATCCAGCAAATCATGTGCTAATATTCAATGGACATTCGTGACTTAACAGATATCCCCTTGGGAGTAATGTCAGCAACATGCCGACATTTGTTACTAGGAGGAAGGAAATAAGTTGTTAGTAGGAGGAAGGAAAGTTAGTTGTTTAACTCCTGCTAACTTTGTGGGTTGCCTACCCAGGGGTATGAGACTTGACTATATCACAACTCTGCTTCTCCTACTTGTCTTCTTTATGTCTTTAGTTGTAGAAAATCTTTTCTGGTAGGTTCCAGAAAAGAAGATCTTTTCTAGTAGAAAAGATCTTTTTTATCAATGATTCTTCTGCAAATAGTTGTGATTTTTATGTGTTTGTGAGAGGAGGTGAGGTCAGGTTCTTTCTACTCTGACATCTTCTCAAGTTAAAATTTGGGATTAAAAGTGCTGACATGATAAAATGAATGACTTAGAAAGGAGATATAACAGTTATAAACATGTATACAACATCAACATAGCATATGTGAAATGGGAATATTTTAAATGATTGGAAAACAATAAAAGTACTATCATAGCAGAAGACTTTTAAGACACTCAAAATAAGACATGCCCATTAGGAAAAAAGAAAAAAAAAGGAACTGAATGATATAATTAATAAAGTGAATCTAATCCATATCTATAAAATTTGAATGATTCTCATATATCCATGTTTATTATATATCAATAAGTTGATTGGAAGAGGAATAAAAATATACCACTTTAAAAGACGTGAACACCAGACCATTTCATAGTTGAGTTTCATGTAACCTATAAAAGACAGGTAATGCAATGTTATCTAAGCCATTCAAGGCTATGAATGGAAAGGACCTCAATTCATGGAGCAAGTAGACCCTAGTGTTCTAACCTGATAAAGATGGTGCCAAAAGAAAACTATGCACTAACCTTATTTAATAATATAGATGCCAAAGTTCTAAATTAAATATTAGAATATTTGACATTTCAGTATAGAAAAGGTAAAATCTGTCCAAACAAAATTTATTCTAGAAATATGAGAATCTCAACCTCAAGATATCTAATAGCATATTTAATTATTTTAACAAGTTCAAGGGAAAATGTGATCATGTCAATAGATATATTTGATAAAATTCAGCATCCCTATTCCTTATAAAAATTGACATATAATAGAAAAAGAAAGGAAATAATTAAATCTGAGAAAAAGTATTCAGTAAATACTAACAGCAGAAGTAAATTTATGTGGTAAAATGCTGAAGCCATTTATGTTAAAATAGTAGAATACTGTTATCATTATTATTTGAAAATAAATTATAATGCAATAGAAAAAAGAGGAAAATTAAATACTTGATACAAGTAATGGAAAAGAAAAAATATTTTCCTTCATCATGATATTATAGTAAATAAACTCCTAGTGTTTATAAGGGAATTTTGTAAATTAGCTGGGTATTAGATAAATACCCAGAGTTCAGTGCTATTTCTCTTTACTAGCAATAACCAAAGCTACATGTGGAAATCACAGAAATTCCAAATTTAAAAAATAACTATAAAATAATAACAAATTCTATGTGGACTTATAAATGCTTGAGTACAGGGAAGAAATCACGAAAGAAGAATAATAGGGTGGTTTAGCTTTAGGATTGAGGATAGGCAATTTAGTGGAACAAAATAAGGTGCTCACCAATAAATCTGTGTATACATAGAAATTTAATCTATGAAAAGAAATTGTTTCATTTCAGTAGAAAAGAATGAGTTATTTAAATAAATTGCTTTGGTGCATCTGGAAGTAAATAAATTTGTAATCCTACGTTATAAGATATGCAAAAATTAACACTGATGCATAAGTACTTAAGTTTAAAAAATACACTCGAAATTATGCAGAAAATTTAGGAAATTGTAGTGTAAAGTATGGGTTGGGCAAATATTTCTAATGAAGAAAGTGAATCCAGCTTCCATACTAGTTGTCTTGGAGGGCAATGCTGCCATGTGAAGATCCTTAATGGTTAAAGACCACATGAAAAAAGAAGACAAACTGAGACCAGCATCAACCTCCTGATGTGTGATTGAGGCCATCTTGAATCTTCCAGGCCCAACTGAGTGCCAGATGATATGGGCAAAACCAGTAGAAGAACTGACCAGCTGATCCTAGCTCAATGTGCTAACCAATAGAATGGGGAACAAATAAAATAGATTATTATTATTATTATTATTATTTTTTTTTTTTTTTTGCGTACGCGGGCCTCTCACTGTTGTGGCCTCTCCCGTTGAGGAGCACAGGCTCCGGACGCGCAGGCTCAGTGGCCATGGCTCACGGGCCCAGCCGCTCTGCGGCATATGGGATCCTCCCAGACTGGGGCACGAACCCGTATCCCCTGCATCGGCAGGTGGACTCTCAACCACTGCGCCACCAGGGAGGCCCAAAATAGATTATTTTTAAAGCCAGTAAGTTTTGTGGCAGTGTTATAGTGAAAAATATCTAATATAATAGTCTTGATTGCTGTGGTAAATATTAAAGACAAAGTAAATTCTTCCCTAGTTTGCCTAAAATAATATTTATGTGCTTGAAATACTTGTTTATGTATTTTTTTAAAGAAACAGGGAATAAAATTCAGAAATATATTTTTTTAAAAAAAGAAAGTGAATCCAGAAGCTTTGAAAGGAAAGATGGACATACTTGACAATATAAAACAAAATGTTTTTATGGCAAAGTATACATAAACAAAATCAAAGAGTACATAGTATTTATCTGCTTTCTCAAATTTCTTTATGTATCGGGCCTGTTTGTACTTACAATGTGTATTACAGAAAAAGATATCAGTCATACATAAGAAGACAAATAGCTAGATAGAAAAATGACAAAGCATACAAATGGATGATTCATTTAAGTACAAATTGAAACTGGCTAAAATGTGATAATATGCCTATGGGAAAATGCCTATGAATGCCACCAGGGAAATACTAATTAAAATTGATATAGCATTTTTCACCCAAAATAGTGGCAAAAATAAGAAAAGATGTGCTAATGGAAATGTGGGTGAAATGTAACTTCCAGTTTTGCTGGTGTAATAGGAATTGTTCAGGCCTTTAAGGAAAGTAATTTTGTCCTTCTGGAAATCTACAATAGATATAAAAGCACCACTATGTAAGGATATATGTAACACTGTAATACTAAAACAGACAACCAAGACCAACATCAACAATTAGAAAGAAAGGGGAATGGTTGAAGAAAATGTGGTTCATTCATATAATGGAATATCAAGCAAATGTTAAGATACCAAGTTATATTTATACCAACCAACTTATAAGACCTTCCACAATGTAATTTTAAGTGAGAAAAATGAGATCTAGTGAAGTTTAAATGACTTATTTACATAAAACAAAGACAAATCCCATATATGCAAATATGTATTATAGGTTTATGTATAATTTTATGAAGATGGAGAAAAGTATTGAAGAGTGTATATCAAGCTATAAGCTTTGATTATCTAGGGTTGGGGTGGAATGATAAAGTGAGTTGGAGGAAGGTAAGGGGAGAAGGAGGAAGAGAAAGGAAAAGATAAGAGCAATAATTACAGGTGGGACTTTGAGTACATGGATAAATATAAAGTGCAGTACTCAAAAGAAAAATGATAAGGACACAAGCCATCAACTATATGGAGCGAATATAGTGTGAGACATGCAGAGGAGGATTTAGAATATTTAGAACTATTCCCTTAAGCCCGATGGTTAAGAGTTATTATGTGTTCGCTAAGCAGAATGAATTGGGGACTGATGTCAAGACCTGTTATGCACCATTTGTGTTTAGTTTTGTATATTATAAATTGTATAACTTTCTCATTAGAGAAAAATAGTACTAGAAGAAAAAATGACTTAGATTCAACTAAATTTGACTAGTTATATTTCAGATATGCTGACACTGGGATAAAGGTGTCATTGTAATTTTTTTCATTTTGATGATATTGAAGAGCACTAATAATTTTTCCCTTTTTCGAGATTGAATTAATAAATATTTTGAATTTAAAAAAATTATTGGAGTACAGTTGATTTACAATGTGTTAGTTTAGGTGTACAACAAAAGGATTCAGTTATGCATATACATATATTCATTCTTTTTCAGATTCTTTTCTCATATAGGTTATCAGAGAACACTGAGTTCCCTGTGTTATACAGTAGGTCGTTGTTGCTTATATACCTTATATATATGTAATATATATATTATCCATAGTAGTGTGTATGTTAACCCCAAGCTCCTGATTTATCCCCCACACACACATTTCCACTTTGGTAACCATAAGGTTTGTCTTGATATCTGTAAGTCTGTTTCTGTTTTGTAGAAAAGTACACTTGTATCATTAAAAAAAAATAGATTCCAGATATGAGTGATATATGATATTTGTCTTTCTCTGTCTGACTTACTTTACTTCATGTGATGCTCTCTAGGTCCATCCATGTTGCTGCAAATGCCATTATTTCATTCTTTTTCACGGCTAATATCTCATTGTATATAGTACCACATCTTCTTTATCCATTTTCTGTTGATGGACATTTAGGCTGCTTCCATGTCCTGGTTATTGTAAATACTGCTGCCACGAACATTGGGGTGCATGTATCCTTTCAGATTGTGGTTTCCTCCAGATATATGCCCAAGAGTGGGATTGCTGGATCATATGGTAGTTCTATTTTTACTTTTTTAAGGAACTTCCATATTGTTCTCCACAGTGGCTCTACCAATTTACATTCCCACCAACAGTTCAGGAGGGTTCCCTTTTCTCCACACCCTCTCCAGCATTTATTGTTTGTAGATTTTTTGATGATGGCCATTCTGACTGGTGTGAAGTGATACCTCATTGTAGTTTTTATTTGCATTTTTCTAATAATTAGTGATGTTGAGTATCTCCTCATGTGTTTTTTGTCACCTGTATGTCTTCTTTGGAGAAATGTCTATTTAGATTTTCTGCCCAGTTTTTTTTTTTTTTGATTGGGTTGATTGTTTTTTTAATATAGAGCTGCATGAGCTGTTTGCATATTTTGGAGATTAATCCCTTGTCAGTCACTTCATTTGCAAGTATTTTCTCCCATTCTGTGGGTCGTCTTTTCATTTTGTTTATGGTTTCCTTTGCTGTACAGAAGCTTTTAAGCTGAATTAGGTCTGATTTGTTTATTTTTGTTTTTATTTTCATGACTCTATGGGAAGATATTGCTACAACTTATGTCAAAGGGTGTTCTGCCTATGTTTTCCTCTAAGAGTTCTATAGTGCCCTGTCTTACATTAGGTCTTTGATCTATTTTGAGTTTGTTTTGTGTGTGGTGTTGGGGAATGTTCTAATTTCATTCTTTTATATGTAGCTGTCCAGTTTTCCCAGCACTGCTTATTGAAGAGACTGTCTTTTCTCCATTGTGTATTCTTGCCTCCTTTGTCTTAGATTAATTGACCATAGGTGTGTGGGTTTATTTCTGGGCTTTCTATCCTGTTCCATTGATCTGTATTTCTGTCCTTGTGCTAGTACCATAATGTTTTGATTACTGTAGCTTCATAGTTTAGTCTGAAGTCAGGGAGCCTGATTCCTCCAGCTCCGTTTTTCTGTCTCAAGATTGCTTTGGCTATTCAGGGTCTTTTGTGTTTCCATATAAACTTAAAATTTTTTGTTCTTGTTCTATGAAAAATGACATTGGTAATTTGATAGGGATTGCATTGAATCTGTAGATTGCCTTGGGTAGTATAGTCATTTTGACAATATCGATTTTTCCAATCCAAGAACATGGTATGTCTTTACATCTGTTTCTGTCATCTTTGATTTCTTTCATCAGCATCTTATAGTTTTCAGACTACAGCTCTATTTTCTTCTTAGGTAGGTTTATTCCTAGGTATTTTATTCTTTTTGATGCAATGGCAAATGGACTCAACAAAATACTAGCAAACTCAATCCAACAACACATTGAAAGCATCATACACCATGATTAAGTGGGATTTATCCCAGGGATGCAAGGATTCTTCAATATATGTAAATCAATCAGTGTGATACACCACAGTAACAAACTGAAGAATAAAAACCACATGATTGTCTCAATAGATGCAGAAAAAACTTTTGATAAAATTCAACACCCATTTGTGATTAAAAAAAAAAAACCTCTCCAGAAAGGGTGTATAGAGAGAACTTACCTTAATATAATAAAGGACATACTTCTCAATGGTGAAATGCTGAATGTATTCCCTCTAAGATCAGGAACAAGACAAGGATGTCCACTGCCACCACTTTTATTCAAAGAGTTTTGGAAGTCTTAGCTATGTCAGAGTAGAAAAAGTAATAAAAGGAATCCAAATTGGAAAAGAAGAATTAAAACTGTTACTGTTTGCATATGACATGATACTATATATAGAAAATCCTAAATATGTTACCAGGAAACTACTAGAGCTCATCAATGTATTTGGTAAATTTGCAGAATACAAAATTTATACTCAGAAATCTCTTGCATTCCTATACGCTAACAATGAAATATCAGATTTTTTTCACTTTTAAATATTTATTTTAAACCTTATATACAGCAGATTCCACATATTTTGATGTACAGTTTTATGTATACCAATAAATGCATAGTTGTGTAATCACCTCCACAAAATAAACCAGTTCCATCACTCCCCAGAAATTCCCTCATAGTATCACTTTGTCACACCTTTCCCTCTAATCACCAACTCCTTGCCACTGTTCTATTATTCTTTCCCACATTGTTGCCTTTTAAAGAATACTGTATACGTGGAATCAAATAGTATATAGCCTTTTGAGTCAGATTTCTTTCACTTGGCAAAATGAATTTGAGATTCATCCAGATTGTGACATGTTTTGTTTGCTGCATTAATAAATGTAATAAAGTATAAGCATAAATGAATTATTAGCTTAATATATTGATTTGCCAAAGAAATTCTTTCTTCTCTATTGATGTATAGTTGATTTTCAATATTAGATTAGTTCCAGGTGTACAACATAGTGGTTTGATATTTTTATAGATTATGTTCCATTTAAATTTGTTATAAAATATTGGCTATGTTACCTGTGTGATATACATTGCATCCTTCTATCTTATTTATTGTATACCTAGTTGTTTGTACCTTTTAATCCTCTTCCCCTATCTTGTCCTTACCTCTACCACCTCACTGATGACCACAAGTTTGTCTACTCTATCTGTGAGTGTATTTCTGTTTTGTTGTATTTATTTATTTGTCTTAGTTCTTCATATTTCACATATAAGTGAAGACATACATTATTTGTCTTTATCTGACTTCACTAAGCATAATACCATCCAGGTCCATTCATTTTGTTGCAAATGGCATAACTTCATTCTTTTTAATGGCTGAGTAATATTCCAGTGTGTGTGTGTGTGTGTGTGTGTGTATCATAGCTTCTTTATCCATACATCCGTTGATGGACATTTTAGGTTGTTTCCCTCTCTTGGCCATTGTAAATAATGCTGCTGTAAACATCGGGGTATACATATCTTTTCAAATTAGTGTTTTGGTTTTACTCAGATGCATACTAAGGAGTGGAATTGCTGGATCACATGGTAGTTCTATTTTTAATTTTTTGAGGAAGCTCCAACTGTTTTCCATAATGGCTATACCATTTTTCAATCCCATCAATAGTGGACAAGTGTTCCCTTTTCTCCACATCACCACCACCATTGATTATTTGTTGTCTTTTTGACAGTAGCCATTCTGACAAATGTGAGGTGATATCTCATTGTGGATTTGATTAGCATTTCTCTGGAATAGATCCCAGTTGATCATGGTGTATGACATTTTTATGTACTGTTGAATTCAGTTTGCTAATGTTTTGTTGAGGATTTTTGCATCTATATTCATCAGAGATATTAGCTTATAATTTTCTTTTTGTTTTGTAGTGCCTTAGATTTTAGTATCAGGGTATGGGTGGCCACATAGAATTAGATTAGGAATATTGCCTCTTTTATAATAGCTTGAGAAGGATAATTATTAACTCTGTTTTAAATGTTTGTAGATTTACCCTGTGAAGCCAACCAGTTCTGGGTTTTGTTTGCTAGGAGTTTTTTTTTTGTTTGTTTTACTGATTCAATTTCAATGCTACTATCAGTTGGTTTAGATTTTCTATTTCTTCTTGATTTAGTCTTGGAAGATTGTATGTTTCTAGGAATTTATCCATTTCTTCTAGGTTGTTCAACTTGTTGGTATATAACTTTGTAGTAGTCTCATGATTGTTTTTTATTTCTATGATGTCAGTTGTAATTTCTTGTCTTTCTTTTTTTATTAATCAGCTTGGCTAAAGGCTTATCCATTTTGATTATCTTTTCAGAAAACCAGGTCTTGGTTTTTTGATCTTTTCTTTCTTTTTCTTTTCTTTTCTTTTTTTTTTTTTTTGGTCTCTATTTTTTTTCATTCTGATCGTTATTTTCTCCTTCTGTCTACTGACTTTAGGCTTTGTTTCTTCTTCTTTTTCTACTTTGTTTAGATGGTAGGTAGGTTGTTTATCTGAGATTTTTCTTGTTTATTGAAGTAGCCCTATATCACTATAAACTTGCCTCTTAGAACTGCTTTTGCTGAATCCCATAGATTTTTTTTTCTCCTATAGATTATGGAAAGTTGTGTTTTTATTTCATCTGTCTCAAGGGTTTTTTTCTGATTTCCTCTTTGTTTTTTTATTGACTCATTGTTTTCTGGCCTAGCCTATGGTCTGTACTAGATAACATTCCATGTGCACTTGAAAATAATGTGTATTCTGCTATTTTGGGGTGGAATATCTTGTAGATATGCTGTTATTACTGTATCTACAGTTTTATACTGGTGCTCATTTAAGTTCAAACACATCCTAAAAGATGTAAACTTTTTACTCCCCTCCCCCATGTTTTGGGTTTTTAATGCCATATTTTTCATGTTCATGTTTATCCTTTCACTTTTTATTGTAGTTAGAATTGATTTTAAGATTTTTTTGCCTTTTGATCTTCATACTAGCTTATTTAAGTGGATAATCCTCAGCCTCTACTCTATATTTGCCTTTATTAGTGGGATTTTTCCTTTCCTATAAATATTTACTTCTTGTAGCCTCTTCTTTCCCATTCAGAGAAGACCCTTTAACATTTATTATTAGGTAGGTTTAGTATTGATGAAGTCTTAGCTTTTGCTTCTCTGAGAAGTTCTTATCTCTTCTTCAATTCTAAATGATAATCTTGCTAGGTAGAGTATCCTCAGTTGCATGTTTTTCCCTTTCCGCACCTTGAAAATACCACACCCTTCCTTTCTGGCTTACAAAGTTGCTGCAGAAAAATCAGCTGATAGGCTTATGGGGGTTCCCTTTTTTATGACTTTGTTTTTCTCTTGCTGCGTTTGGAATTTTCTCTTTAACTTTTTCCATTTTAATTATGATGTATCTTGGTGTGGGTGTGTTTGGGTTCATCTTGTTTGGGACCCTCTGTGCTTCCTGTTCCTAGATATCTTTTTTTCTTCTTCAGTTTTGGGAAGTTTTCAGCTATAATTGCATCCAATATATTTTTAAGCCTTTTCTCTCTCTCTTCTCCTTCTGGAACCACTATAATGTGAATGTTAGTATGCTTGATGTTCTAGAAGAATTTTAAACTGCTCACATTTTAAAAATTTGTTTCTTCTGCTGTTGTTCTAATTGGGTGATTTCCATTATTCTATCTTCCAGATCACTTATGCATTCTTCTGCATCACCTAGTCTGCTGTTAATTCCTTCTAGTGTACTTTAAAATTTCAGTTATTGTATTATTCCTTTCTGACTGGTTCTTTTTTTTTGCATCATGGTTTATTACATGATATTGAATATAGTTCCCTGTGCTATACAGTAAATACTTGTTGCTTATCTTATTTTATATATACTAGTTTGTATCTGCTAATCCCAAACCCCTAATTTATCTCTTCCCTCCTCCTTTACTCTTTGGTAAGCATAAGTTTGTTTTCTATGTCTGTGAGTCTGTTTTTGGTTTGTAAATAAGTTCATTTGTATCACATTTTAGATTCCACATGCAAGTGATATCATATGATATTTGTCTTTCTCTTTCTGACTTCACTTAGTATGATAATCTCTAGGTCCATCCATGTTGCTGCAAGTAGCATTATTTCCTTATTATTTATGGCTGAGTAATATATATATACACACATATATATATATACCACATCTTCTTTATCCATTTGTCTGTCGATGGATGCTTAGGTTGCTTCCATGTCTTGGCTATTGTAAATAGTGCTACTATGAACATTGGAGTGCATGCATTTTTTTAATTAAGAGTTTCCTTCAGATATATGCCCAAGAGTAGGATTGCAGGTTCATATGGTAGCTCTAGTTTTAGCTTTTTAAGGAACCTCCATACTGTTCTCCATAGTGGCTGTACCAATTTACATTCCCACCAGCAGTGTAGGATGGTTCTCACTTCTCCACACCCACTCCAGCATTTATTAATTGTAGACTTTTTGATCATGGCCATTCTAACTGGTGTGAGGTAGTACCTCATTGTAGTTTTGATTTGCATTTCTCTAGTAATTAGCAATGTTGAGCATCTTTTCATGTGCCTATTGTCATCTGTATGTCTTCTTTGGAGAAATGTCTTTTTAGGTCTTCTGACTAATTTTTGATTGAATTCTATGAGCTGTTCATATATTTTGTAAATTTATCCTGTGTCATTCACATTGTCTGCAAATATTTTCTCCCAGTCCATATGTTTTTTTTTCATTTTGTTTATGGTTTCCTTTACTGTGAAACCCCTTATAAGTTTGATGAGGTCCCATTTGTTTATTTCTGTTTTTATTTTTATTGCCTTGGGAGACTGACCTAAGAAAACACTGGTATGATTTATGTCAGAGAATGTTTTGCCTATGTTCTATTCAAGGAATTTTATGGTGTCATATCTTATGTTTAACCAAAAGATTTTTTTTATATTTTCTACTTCTTTGTTAGAATTATAACTGTGTTCATCTATTCTTTTCCCCAGTTTAGTTAGCATTTTATTATTAATGCTTTCAACTTTTTATCTGAAAAATTATTTATCTCTTCCATTAATTGTTTTTTTTTCCAATGTGTTTTTGTTCCTTTGTTTGAAATCATTCATCTGTGTTCTCATTTTGCTTATCCTTCTTTGTCTCTATGAAATTAGGTGAAACAGTTACCTATGCTGGTCATTTTTTTTAATGTTTCCTAAGCCCTCCCTCTTTCCTAGAAAAAATTTACTGGAATATAGTTGATTTAAAATGTTGCATTATTTTCTGCTGTACAGCAAAATGAATCAGTTATACATATACATATATACACTCTTTTAAAAATTCTTTTCCCATATAGGTCATTACTGAGTATTGAGAATAGTTACCTGTGTTATACACTAGGTCCTTATTAGTTATCTATTTTATATATAATACTGTGCATATGTCAATCCAAATCTCCCAATTTATCCCTCCCCCCTCTTCCTCCCCTGGTAACCTTAAATTGTTTTCTACATCTGTGACTCTATTTCTGTTTTGTAAATAAGTTAATTTATTCCATTTTTTTAGATTCCACATATAAGCAATATCATATGATATTTGCTTTTCTCTGTCTGACCTACTTTACTCAGTATGACAATCTCTAGGTCCAACCATGTTGTTGTAAATTACATTATTTCCTTCTTTTATATAGATGAGTAATATTTCATTGTATATATCTACCAGATCTTCTTAATCAATTTCTCTGTTGATGGACATTTAGGTTGTTTCCATGTCCTTGCTATTATAAATAGTGCTGCAATGAACATTGGGGTACATGTATCTTTTCAAATTATAGTTTTCTCTGGGTATATGCCCAGTAGTGGGATTGCAGGATCATATGGTAGTTCTATTTTTACTTCTTTAAGGAACCTCCATACACTTCTCCATCATGGTTTTACCAATTTACATTCCTACCAACAGGGTTCCCTTTTCTACACACCCTCTCCAGCATTTATTGTTTGTAGATTTTTTGATGATGGCCATTCTAACTGGTGTGAGGTGATACGTCATTGTAGTTTTGATTTATATTTCTCTAATAATTAGTTATTTTGAGCATCTTTTCATGTCCTTTTTGGCATCTGTAGGTCTTCTTTGAAGAAATGTCTATTTAGATCTTTTGCCCAATTTTTGACTGGGATTTTTGTTTTTGTAATATTAAGCTGCATGAGCTGTTTGTATATTTTGGAGATTAATCCCTTGTCATTGGCTTCATTAACAATTTTTTTCCCATTCTGTGGATTGTCTTTTTGTTTTCTTTATGGTTTCCTTTGCTGTGCAGAAGCCTTTAAGTTTAATTAGGTCCCATTTTTTATTTTTGTTTTTATTTTCATTACTCTAAGAGGTGGATCAAAAAAGATCCTGCTAGGATATATGTCAGAGAGTGTTCTGCCTACAGTTTACTCTAAGAGTTTTATATATCTGGCCTTACATTTAGGTCTTTAATCCATTTTCAGTTTATTTTTGTGTAGGGTGTTAGGGCATGTTCTAATTTCATTCTTTTACATGTAGCTGTCCAGTTTTCCCAACACCACTTATCAAAGAGACTTTCTGTCCATTGTATATTCTTGCCTACTTTGTCATAGATTAGGTGACCACAGGGGCTTGAGTTTATCTCTGGACTTTCTATCCTGTTCTATTGACCTACATTTCTGTTTTTGTGCCAGTACCATACTGCTTTGATTTCTCTAGCTTTGTAGTATAGTCTGATGTCAGGGAGCCTGATTCCTCCAGCTACATTTTTCTTTCTCAAGATTGATTTTCCTCTTCAGGTCTTTTGTGTTTCCATACAAATTGTAAAATTTTCTGTTCCAATTCTGTGAAAAATACCATTGGTAACTTGTTAGGGATTGCATTGAATCTGTAGATTGACTTGAGTAGTATAGTCATTTTGACAATATTGATTCTTCCAATCAAAAATATGGAATGCTTCATGAATTTGCATATCATCCTTGTGCAGTGGTCATGCTAATCTGCTCTGTGTTTTTCCAGATTTAGTATATGTGCTGCTGCAGGGAACACCCTATGCTGGTCTTGAGGTGGTGTCCTTGTGTCGGAGTATCCCTATACAGTCTGTCTGTGCACAGTGGCTTTGGTGGGAGAGCTGGATCTGAAATCAACATGGATCACAACTTCCCCCAGTGTGTGCTGCCAGTTATCACTTTGGTGAGAGGTGAGGCTGGTAATGGAGGGGCTAGAATTACAGCCATGTTTGACCGGTGGCTCCTCTTATGCTCAGTGACCAGCACCATTTTATTGGTGGAGGGGTTGGGTCCCGTGTTGTTGGAGCATAAGCCCTGAGCTTTTGGCCCACGCTGACTCTGTTCCCTCTGAATGTGTTATGTCCACCTCCCAGCACTGTCACCCTCACCCCAGAGGGGAGCAGTGCTGGAATAAGAAGGTTTGGTAGAGGTGATTGGCATGGGTTGGACATGGGTTATGGTGGTCCTGGAACCTGAGTCCCAGTCTACACCCAAAGCAAGCACCAGAAATGGTTGCCCCTGCCATGTTCAGATGTCTTTCTGAGGCCAAGCCACCTGCTTTCCTCACAACTGTGCACGACTCTCAGCCACTGCATCCCTCACCCTATAGTGGAGCTGTGCCATGGAGCAAGAGGGGACAGAGCTGGCACTCAGCTCAAGCTGGGGCACATACCAGGGCAGTTGGGGGAAACCAGCCATGGTCCTGGGCAGTTTCAATCTCCTTCCTCCCCCTTATTTTGGGAGTATGCAAATGTATGTATACCCTTCATGCCTGGTGTCTAAGTTTCTTACAGCCCTGCTCTCAGTTCCACTGGTTTTCAAACCAACAAAGGAGAGTTGTCCTCTCAGTGTTCAACTGGGGCAGCTCCCAGGGCTGGGGCACCCAATAGGTGGCTCAAACTTCTTACACCCCAGGGAGGATCTCCAAGCACAGTAATCACCCTCTTCTTCTGTGTCTCCTCCAAGGGGTACAGGTCCCAATTTTATCACTTCTCTTTCCTTCTTTCCCAACTTCGTGTAAATCTTTCTTACGGCCTTTGGTGTACAAGAGTCTTTCTCCTAGTCTCCCGTTTATTTTCAGTGAGAATTACTTCACATGTAGATGTGTTTTTGATGTTTTCATTTAGAGGAGGTGAGTTCCGTGTCCTCCTACTCTACTATCTTGACGTCTCGAGACTTTAGATTTTAACGGTGATGGTGAGTTTTTGGTGAATTTCAAGTAGAGGACCAACATTATCTGAACTAGTTGTTTAAAGAATAATATGCCTAATGTTTGGAGAACAAATCGAAGGGGGAAAAGTAAAAAGAGGAAGATCAGTCAGGCAACTATTGTAGATGTCCAGGAGGAAAATCATGGTAGCTTGATTATGGTGATAGTGATGGAAAATATTAGAAGGGATAAGATCCTATATATATTTTGAAGGTAGAGCCATCTGGATTTAAGGATGGACTGGATATAGATTGTGAGAAAAAGAGAGAAGTTCAAAGATTTTGCCCTAAGCAACTGATGAATGGTAGTGTTACATATTGACATGAGGAAGACTGAGAGGAGCATTTTGGAGAGTGTGTAGGAATTAGTTCAGTTCTGGACAATGAATTGGACAAAAAAGTGTGCTCCTTTTCAGAGTCCCTCAATTGCCTCATTTCTATCTTATGATTGCAACACTGCTGCATCAAGTTGCTGCTCTGCCATGTCTAGATTTAAATGAAATTCCACACCATGTGGTGTGGGATCAGTCTTCCTGAATATGGTGACCAATTTATCATTGTTTGCCTAGGATTGAGGGTTTCTCAGGAAGGAGGACTATCAGTGTGAAAACTCAGTCAGTCCCAGATGAACTAGAATGCTATTCTATTCTTGAGTAACTGCAAAGGGGCCAGATGATGTGACTCAGAATTTTGGGAAATTAACTCTTTTTCAGATGAACTTTTACCTAATGGGAAATGAGAGACAGATGGTGTTGTAGGTTGAGTTTTCTGGATATAAATACTTACATGGTGTTTATTATGTCATATATTTATTGTGGGTTAACACATGTGCATGAAAGGATACAGAGTAAGATCAGATAGAGGGAGAATTCAAACTGAGATACACTCAACAAAGATTTGGCTAACGCTATCGTTGGGCATATAAAGCCCATTAGAGTTGTCCTGGAGTAGGCAAAAAAAAAAGCCTGGCAGTTATACTTATGTAATCAATTTTTGGTTGTGAGCTGCCCCAGGAATTGTGTACTGTTGGGTGAGATGGCTCTCTGAAGGAGCTGACAGCTGGAGTCTGACTCCTGATAGCATTCTCAGCAGCTGGACAACAAATCCTTTTTTTGCAGTACGCGGGCCTCTCACTGTTGTGGCCTCTCCCTTTGCAGAGCACAGGCTCCAGATGCGCTGGCTCAGTGGCCATGGCTCACGGGCCTAGCTGCTCCGTGGCATGTGGGCTCTGCAGCATCTTCCCGGACCAGGGCACGAACCTGCATCCCCTGCATTGGCAGGCAGACTCTCAACCACTGCACCACCAGGGAAGCCCAACAAATCCTTTCTTGAAGGCAGTTATGTGTATGCACATGTGCCTGACCACCACAGAAAGGACTTAGCATATACATTTTCCCATCTCTATCCCCTCTGTAGACTGCTCTGAGGTATGATTTCTTCTTGCAAACCTTGAGATGTCTGTGTGTTCAGTGAACATGCTTGTTGATGAATCTAACCTGCGTTTCATTGTCCTTTTACTCCTTGCCCTTACTGACCCGGATTTATCCTCCCAAATGATGCCAGCATTTTGATTTTTACTTCAGGCTTTGATACTGAGAGGATTTAGTTGTGTTAAATATGAGATGCCTGTTCGAAATCTAATTGGAGATATCAACTAGTCATCCAGAAGGTCAGGGCTGCAGTTACACGTTTCTGAGTCATAGATGACATTTAAAACCATGGGAGTAGATGAAGTGACCTGGAAAGAGTGACTAGATAGAGAAGAAAGCAACACTGAGCTCAGAGTTAAATTGTCAATAAATAGAAGGTATACATAATCCAAGTATAATTTCCTTAAACATTAGCATTTACAAAGGAAATATTCCCAGTTACCATTACACAGTGCAGTTTAAATCACATTAATTTTTTCATTCATACACTAAAGCAGAGATTTAGTATTATCTGGGAGAAGGGGATAGGCAGAAACATGAAATGAGGGAACGGGAACATTGTCTCCAAGGGATCAGTCTATTACAATGTTCTTGAGTCTGAGATCAAGGAACATAAAACTAAATTAGGAAAAATATTCCATCAATAGTATAATTGCAATATTATGCTTCCTATACCCAGGAGGCATTTTTTTTTTTACTACTTGTATACTGCCTTCTTTGTTGGAGAATATTGCATGAGGTCACAGAAGACCTCAGAGATCACAGAGTCAAATTTGTGGCCTTGAATTCCAGAAATAGACTCTTATCTCATAGCACAGGAAAAACATCTTGAAAGCTAATGTTTTTATTTTATAGGAGCTATCTTTTTGTAATACAAAGACTAAACTCTGAAGGAAGCTGCTATAATTCTTATACCATACAATAAATATTAAGAAATAGATGGTGAGCCATGTGATGCAATCTAAGGAACAGATCGGAATTGACTGATTTTAAAACTTACATGAGAAAAATTATGTTAATTAGTAATTTTATTTCAGAGTAATTAAATAAAAATTTTATAAATCAGATAGAATTTGGGTCTTGGGAAATTAGTTTAGTCGCAAGAAAACAAAGAAAGTTATATTTTCACAATCAACATAAAATTTAACGTTGCTTTGTGCAATCATTATTTTTCTGTTTGTAAAAGTAATATAAGATTATTTTACACGTAACACAATAATTTTGGCTCAGTAATATGTGGTGATATGTTTCACCTCTACTCCAAATTTTCATGTGCATTTTGCTTTTGGCAACTGTGGGATGGGGATGATTGCCTCCCTCACATGTCTCTGTAACTAATATTTACAAGGAGTCCTCCTGAGGAAAAATGAATTAGGACCCCAATTCTTTTCCTTTGAAACTGAGAGTGATTAAAACACACACACACACACACACACACACACACACACACACACACACATATACAGAGGACATGAAACACAATGGGAGCCCATGAGAGACAATTCAAAATAAACGAGAAGGAAATCTGACTACTGGTCTAAGCTTAACAAAAAGGGCTTGGAGGCAACAGATAGGAGTACCTAATTCTGGGTGTTCTGTGCAGCTCATATTGGGACCTTGTAACTCAGCCACTCTGGTTGTGATTATACTTTGAATTAATGATGGATTTAAGTTGATAATATTTCACTTAGGTTTTTACATTATCCATAGTCATAGTGAAGATTCGTCTTTGGTTTCCTTTTCTTACTTTTTTTTTTTTTTTTTTGCATTATATTTTCCAGGAGGGAAGAGGCTTTGTTTTTTTGTTGTTGTTGTTGTTGTGTTTTTTTTTTTTTTTTTTTGGCTGTGTGGTATCTTAGTTCCCTCACCAGGGATCGAAACAGTGGAAGAATGGAGTCTTAATCACTGGACCACTAGGGAAATCCAATATCAGGATTATGTTACTAAAGTCTACATTGTTTTGTATGCTTCATAATAGTTTAAGTGGTATAAAGATAATCTTTTCATTGGAGATGTAATACACCTTACCCTTTAAATCATCTAAGTCAGGAAATATTTGGGAAGTTGGAGGTGGTGATCATTCGTTTGTTCCCCATAGTTATTAGACTTACAGGCTTCTACATATTTGGGTTTATTTCATTAAAACTTGCTAACATGTTAGCATTATGTTTTATGTATCATTCCTCTATTTTTGTAGTTTTATCCTTCTTCTCAAGTTACATGATCATGTTTAATCTTTGCTTTTATTGATTTCACGTTTTCACTATGTTTTTTAGGAGGAAACTATTTTACTCTTTTTCTGTTTCCTACTTTATTTCACTTTTTATTTTATTAATCTCTTCCTTTTACATTCCTGAGGTCTACTTGATATTCTGTTTTCTTAAATTTTGTGTTATGTTCAGTTCACAAATCATATTGCATTCCTTAGTGCTCCATAAAGTGGCAGTTGTTTTATTTTTTTTTTTAATTAGGCAACCCATTTCAAAGTTATTGTGGAACAGAGACTGAATTTTCAGACAGAGGTGCTTATTTGGTGTAGTCCCATCTGGGAAACATTGGTGATACTCTTCAGTTCCACTCCCCAGTAACTACAGTTTATTCTTTTTGACTGCTGGAAAATATTGCACCTTATGAATAATCCCAGTTTATTTTTTCCCTATATGTTGTAATTTGAGTTGCTCCAGCTTTTTTTGCTATTATTAATATTACTTTTTTTATGTCTCATGGTATACATTTACAAAAATATATTTTGTATATATAACTATTTTAATGCAAAATTATTTTCCAAAGAGGCTGTATTAAGAAAATGTTCTCCCACCAGGAATATATAAGATAGCCAATTGATCCACAATAGCTCTAAAATTTGGCATTGCCCTGATTTATTTTTACTATTTATTTATTTGCCAATTGAATGAGTATAGTGTTTTCTCATTGTAGTTTTACTTTCTATTTTCCTGATTATCAGTGCGATGGAGGATCTCTTTATGTTGGTTGTAAATGTTTCCTTTTCTTGAAATGCCTCTTTTTTTTTGCAGATTTTTCTATGAGAATATTTATTCTCTTTTTATTGATTTACATGACTTATTTGTATATTTTCAATTCCTATCTTTTCTTGGCTATATGTGTTGTAAATACATTTTTTCTCCCTATCTGTGGTTTGTCTTTGCTTTGCTTTTCTTTTGTTTTTTCTTTTCTTTTTTTGAGTGTGTATATGTCTTGTGTTTTCAATTTTCTAAAAGCATTGCTTGATGGACAGACGTTCTTAATTTTAATATAGTCAACTTTGTCATCTCTTAAAAAATAATGTTTTGTGTCTTAAGAGGCCCTTCTCCACCCCAAATTCAGGAATATATTCACCTATATTTCATATTAAACATTATACCATTTTACTTTTTATATTTAAGTTATTTGATCCATTATCTAAAGTTAATTTTTGAATGGTGTAGAGATCCAATTTCAGTTTTTCCCTATGAATGACCATTTTTCCACCTGCTTGTATTGAATAGTCCTTTCTTTCCCTATTTATCTACAATGCTATATTGGACTTATATCAAAGTTGTATACATGTGTGGGTGTGGGGAAATAAAGCTTTCCAGATTTATCAGTTCTTCTGTTAAAAAGCCCTAGCCTTCCAAGATATAAAAATATAAAGGTACAAAATATTTGTCTTAATTTCTCCTAGGAAGATTTTACTCCTCACATACTACGGGAATGATATTGTAGCCATTTGTCTGTTAATTGCTTTGATCCAAAAGAATAATGAAATGTCTCATCTGTTCCAGAGAGGGTCAAATAGTCACAGTCCTGACAACATCTCTAGGTTAAGTCCCAAGGTTCCAGGAAGACTAGAATTCTATTTCCCTTGGTATTTACATGCCAAAGGGATGAAGCCAAGAACTTGGCAACATCTCTGTGTTAAAAGCCAGAGACAACTGGTGTTTATTTAGCCCTTGGAAAGATATATTTATATTCCAACAGGTGACAGTAAGAACCCAGGATCCTTTCTATCAAATCTCAAACAAGCAAAAGGGTATTTTTCCCCCATTTTTTTCCTGAGGGGGTGGGTAGGAAAGATGATGGTTATCTATCTCTTGTATATAAATGAAAAAAATTCATTGTTAACCACCCCTTGTCTGTGGCAGGTAACCTGCCACCCCAGTAGGAAGAGTCCATAAGCTTTTGCATCACCTGTGGGTCTAAGTGTAGGGACTGATGGCTGCAGTGTTATTCTGGTTGTTCATCTGGATGTATCAATAAGGAACTCTTTTTATCTGACCTAAGTGCCCTATGTTTTATATATATATGTATAGCATATATAGTATAAATGTATCTATAGCATATATATGGTATACAATTATGCACCATATAATATATACTATAATTATATTATGTGATATTGTATAATTATAAAATATTTTATTAATTGTATTATATATTTATAAATATGTATAAATATATAATTATTTTGCAAGTAGGATTGCTCCTAGTGAATTTAAGATTCTTTCTTTGTCATGAAAGAATTTGGAGACGAAGCAGAGAGGTTAAGAAAGTAAAGTGAGAGTTTATTTATGCAAGGATACACTCTCAGAAGGAGAGTGGGCAGACAGGTGAGGAGCTGCTGCCCTGGGTTTTTCTGGCAAGCTGGTTATGAGGGGTATACAACAGAAGGGGCAGAATATTCACTGGGGAAGTAGGAGTTTGGGGGTCATATTCCCTGATTTTCATCTTCTCAAGAGGAGGAGGGATTATTGTACTTATTTAGCTTAGATCATAAGTGTCATGGCATCAGCGCATGATGGGTACTTCTTATTTGTAAGGCTAACTTTATTGTAATGAGAGCATAATGAGCAACAGGTTATATTCAGATGTAGGAGATTCCTGTCTTTCCCCACTTTTCTTTGTGTACTTCCAGGACACTTATCACCCAAAATGTGTGATTTCCTGTCAGTGTGGAGGTTGCTGCTTTTGTCTGCCTATGCACCCCCTCTGTTTACAAGATGCGTGATTTCCTGCCACCTGGCCCCTGCCCGCATTTCTCTGCTCATACCTAGCTATCTGCCTGCCCGTAACAGGATAACTTATCAAACACTTCACAGCTTTTTAAAAACATTGGGTCCCTTTCTCAACTCTCTATTCTATTCATAATAATTCCAGGTAGTTGGTAAAGCAAGTCTGCTGTGGTTTTCAGAAGTATCGTGGCTAATCTTGGAATTTAATTTTTCCATAAAATTTTATGACTAGCTTATCAACCTGCATGAAAAACTGTTGAAATTTTGATGAAATTGCACTAAATGTATATATTAAGGAAAATTGCTACCATTATGATACAGTCTTCTATCCTGAACAGGTGTCTCTCTCCTATTTAAGTTTCCCTTAATACATCAATATAATTTTATTATTTCCCTGTAGAGATCTTCAATATCTTTGATTAGATATATATTTAAGGAATCATCATTTTTGATGATGTTGTGATTTTTTAAATGATTCTAGTTGTAGTTTATGAAATGCATTTGACTTTTGAATATTGATTTCTAGCTACCTAATAAAACCCTTCTATTAATTTTAATATTTTGTCTGTAGATTCCATTGGAATCTCTATGTCGCTAAGTATTTCATCTGCAAATAATGGCACTTTACCTCCTTTTTAATCTTTATGACTTTATTTTTCTGTTCCAGGTGTGCTGACTAGATCTCCATTATAATGTAGAATAAAATTGGTGATAGTGGCAATCTTTGTGTCTGATTTAAAGTTTCTCAGTTCCCTCATTTTGATATATAATGCTTTACTATCATTTAGTTTTAAGTATTTTTAATTTTTTATTATGATTTTTCCTTTGACCTATAAATTAGAATTAAAACATTTTTCTAATTAGATATTTAAATTGTCTTATCATTATCGACTTCTACCTTATTTTTGTTAGGGGTTAAAATATAGTTATTATATTATCTGTTCTTTCAAAATTTTGTCTCAGATGTGTCTTTACAGGCTCATCCTAGGTAACTGCAGTAAGTCACACTCTTGTATAATCAATTCCACTTAAATATGGATGGTACCTGTGACTTCTAAGCGACACTATATGGCCAGGGTGATCGGCTATTGCTGCCTGATTCATTTATCTTATAAGGCAAAGATGAAGAGATTTTGAAGATGTAATTAAAGTCTCCAATTACTTGACTTTAAGTTAATCAAAGGGAGATTATCCTGGGTGGGTCTGACCTAATAAGTTGAGCCTTTAAAGAAGAGCTAGAGGTTAGAGACTTGAAGCTGCAGAGAAACTCTCTCCTTGTCGGTTTTGAAGATGAAAGCTGTCATGATTTGTATAGCTATAAGGAAATGAATCTGCCAATTTTCAGAAGAGGTTTAGAAGTGACTTCTTCCCTACTTAAGCCACCATATGAGAATGTAGCTAAACCAACACCTTGACTTGTTATGAAGCATTGAAAATTAATATATTTTGTGACCTAGTACATGTTCTATTATTGAAAATGTCCCATATGTGCTTGAGAAGAATATATATTCTTTAATCGTTGGTTGAAAATTTCTGTATGTATCCAAGAGATAAAATGTATTGTTCTTCGCAATCTTCTTCATCCCCTTTCCATTTCAAAATAGCTTTTTGTGTCTACAGAATTTTTTTTCCAGTTTCCCTATATTTCCTTTATTCTAGGATATTCATCTATGAAATTCCTCCATGGTTGAACTTAGTGGATAAGGGAGCTTGAGTGATAGATATCTAGTATCTTGTGGTAAACTACCATCTTGGAAAGACAAAAATAACTTATTTTCCACTCAACTGCCAGAATAATCATTTAAAACTGTAGATTTTAGTAGGTAAACTCTGTTTTAACATGTCAATGGATTCCCATGGCTCTAAAAATTAAAATCAAAAGAGTTTCAATAAATGCTACAAGGCCTGGTTTGGTCTGGCCCCTGCTGATCTTTACAACTGTCTCATACTATTTCCCCCCTCACTCTCACATTTCTGCAAATTGCTGGAATTGGTCTTTCAAGTCCTCAATTGTGCCATATTCTGTCCTATAACAGGGCTTTTAAACATGCTATTTCCTCCGTCTGAAATGTTTTTCCCTCCCCTCTTCACCTAGTTAAATTCCGTTCATCTTTGAAATTTCAGCTTGAGACTCCTGATGGAATCCTTCTGTTAAGTTTTGGACTAGGTCAAATGCTCCTCTTCTCAGAGCATGCTGTACTACTCTTTCAAAACACCTGTCAAAGTTGCAGTTTTACATTTGAGTATTTGGTAAATGTCTGCCTACTCCTCTATATTATAAAGTCCATGAGGTCAAGGATGTTGTTTATCTTTGTACAGGATTGTAGTTCTATTGCCAGGCACTGTGTCTGTCATATAGTACTTTCTTGATCAATATTGAAATGAGGCAGAATCATATAATGGCAAATACCAGGATTTTCAATTTCTGGTTCAAATCTAGTTCAACCATTTACTGTGAGACCAAATTACTCAACATCACTGTGCCTAAGTTTCTGCATCTGTAAACTGGGGATAATAATGGTATCTACCTTATAGGATTATGTAGAGAATTAGATGAGTTATTACATGTAAAGCACATTAAACGGTACCTGGCTCATAATAAATATTATAGTTCACTATTATTAAGTGAAATGAAATATACTTTCAGGTTTACAGACTTATAACCTTATCATCTAAAATATAAACAAATATATATATATATATAGATAGATAGATAGATAGATAGATAGATAGATATTTATAATATAGAGCTGATTGACCAAAATATAGAAAACTCTGTTGTTCCAGGAGGATTCTAGGTCACTATGAATTTGATCATCCTTTTTCCCTGGTAGACTTACCTGATTGATGACTATGATGATGGTGCCAAAATATCTCACTTTGGAACCCTCCTCGTAGGTTTATAAGTATGTTCATCATTTGATTATCATAACAACATGGTCAAGGGGGTCTTTTTGTCATCTCCATTTATTCAGATGGAGAAAATAAAGATCATAGAGTTTATTTTTTCTTGGAGTAATAAAAAATGAAATTAGTATTTTCAATATTCATGTTAATATGTTACAAAGGAAAGGTTCTACCCTGTGTTATATGGAGCACTGTGAAAAGGGAGCTTATAAGTATAAGTGTAGAAAATATGCACATCAACAAAAGACATTTCATTGGGCAGGTACTAAGGCAATTATTAATCTCTTACAAGTCCTTAGATTTATCTATTCTCTTTATTTTGTTTGATCATTTACAGGGGCTAAAAGCTGGATGAACCTCTAAAATTGAATGCAGTCTTTAAATCTGATGTACGTCTGCCTGAAAAATATTTTGTCCATGATTTGCTATAGTTATCATCATCTAATATCTTATTTTACTAAGTTCAAAACTCTTTTTAAGATGTTTAGTTAAAATAAGATGAGCTTGTGCTTTGTTTTTTAAAAATACATTTCTTACTTGATTAATATTATTTAAATCTACTTTCCCATTTATTTTCATTATCTATTTCCATATATTTTTTCTCATATTCTGTTCTCACTTAAGGTTTGTCCATGGTGAAATATCCAACTATTTTTACCTTCTATATTTCCTTATAATTACATAATTTATATACTCAAAATATGTTTTTCTTGCAAAATATGAAGCAGTTGGCTTCAGTTGGTAATTAGTTGCATTTCTTCTTTGCTAATCTGGTAGCAATTTTTCACTATCATCTGCGATTTCTCTCTAGTGTATGCCAAGAATGAAGAAGGTTAAAACACTGTTATCCTCATTAACTTGCTTAGGTCAGGCTCATGGGTGGGGAACTGTGTGTGTGTATATATATATATATATATATATATATATATATATATATATTTAAATACCACCCGAGTGGTTCATAATTATAATTTCCCAGAAATTCAAGTGAAATACAAATGGGATAACGGCAGAAACCTGTTCATCACTCTAAATTATAGTAATTTTCTAATCCAATGACCTCTACCACACACTGGCCACCACCCAAAGCATTTGTCACTTGTTTGCTTTTGGCTTGTTATTTTATTGTTGTTATGAATAGTTTATTGGTAGAAGACATATGGTCTTTATTTCACAATAATATAAATAGAGTCATACTGAATATTATAAGAAGCCAGAGAATGACTCTTCTTGTTATTACCTTCTACCATTCACCCTTTTGGAAAGATTATTATATTGTTCAATTTCCATCTACACTGATTGTGTAGAAGTCATTTTTCTCCCCCCTCCCTATGGGATTGCATGATGGTTTATTGCAGTTATAGGAAGGACTTTCAAAAAATATTTTTCCTCAATGCTTTCCCCTGTATTGTTTCCCCTCCTACCCTTGCTGACTTTGTCTGTCACCTCTTTTCCCTCTATCAAGGAATGAATTAGATGGAAATCATGGTGGATGTTGTTACGTAATCAGTAGAACATTGGAGTAGACCTAAACATTACAAAATACTTCTAGAGTCTGAAAGTGAGACGCTGTGGAGGAATGAGCAAAGTTGGGCAATTTACTTTAACAGTGATAGCAAAGTAAAAAGTAGGAATCAATGATAAACAGAAGGTATAGAAAGACTGGCAATAAAACAACAGAGCAAAGGTTTCATAGGCGTTAAGAACAGAGGAAAAAAGAAATAGAAATTCACATAAATCCATCTCTACAAAAAGGACTCAGGAGTTAGGAATACATTGAAATAAAAATTTAGACTACACATGAACTTGAACTAAAATAATTACTTCACTAATTGCATGGGATGTAGGTGGGGGTAGTGAGTAACTAATTTTAACTTAATATACACTTATTAAATAACTCTTACATGCAAAGCACTGACCTAAATTGCTATGGGGAAACAAATGAAATTAGAGGCTTCATATGCAATTCTAGGTGAAAAAGATTTCAAGTATCAATCCCCAAAGTGTAACAAATGCTTATGCCTTCCCTATGGATAACATCAGAAAATTCAGAAATTCAGTCTATCCTTTTACAAAGTTGCAAGTATCTCTCTCTTCTCAGTCTGTTATCTAGGGATATCTAAGTTCTTGTGAGCATCTTTTTGTGAGATTGAGGGTAGGAAGAGTTGTTTTTATTGGCCCTCCTTTGTATATTGTGCTGAATACAATCTAAGGGCTTTGGCTGCTGATAAATCAAGGGAAACAGGAAAGCTGAGTGACATCACCTGCTTTCTTGGAGATTATTCAAAGGGAGATGCTCACTTCCTGGTGTTATTATAACCAGTGAAAGGGCTCCCCAACAAACTGGTGAGGGCTCTTTGAAATAAAGTTACTTTTTTTCATCCAGTCATGTATGAAAGTCTGTCCTAGGATGACAGGATAGGATAAGCTCTGGTGTCAGCTGCCTCATAGACATCAGGTAGTAGCAATATAGGATACTTTACTCATTCTCAGAATGATCATACACAATCTATTATCAAGGGAGTTGTGGAACATTGCTAAAGGCATCAACAGCTCAGGACACCATGAATAGATGTGCAGTTACGCACCCACATCTCTAAAGGGAATAGTTCAAATCATAATCTTTGTAAATGTTGCCCCCTATGTAATCTTATACAGTGACCCTGGCAAAGCTACTTTTGAAAGTCTGGACTGAATTATTAAGTAGATTAGAGACTGAGTCTTTTCCACAGGATGTTGCCTTGGGTTCAGTGACATAGAATTTTATTTTCTCTCTCTCTCTCTTTTTTAACATCTTTATTGGAGTGTAATTTCTTTACAATGTTGTGTTAGTTTCTGCTGTATACCAAAGTGAATCAGCTATATGTATACCTATATCCCCATATCCCCTCCCTCTTGCATTTCCCTCCCATCCTCCCTACCTCAGCCTTCTCGGTGGTCACCAAGAACCGAGCTGATCTCCCCTTGCAACATAGTTTCTTCCCACTAGCTATCTATTTTACATTTGGCAGTGTATACATGTCAATGCTACTCTCTCACTTCGTCCCAACTTACCCTTCCCTCTCCCCGTGTCCTCAAGTCCATTCTCTACAAATGCATCTTTATTCCTGTCCTGCCCCTAGGTTCTTCAGAACCATTTTTCTTTTTTTTTTAGTTCCATATATATGTGTTAACATACGGTATTTATTTTTCTCTTTCTGACTTACTTCACCCCATATGACAGAATCTAGGTCCATCCACCTCACTACAAATAACTCAATTTTGTTTCTTTTTATGGCTGAGTAATATCCCATTGTATATATGTGCTACATCTTCTTTATCCATTCATCTGTCGATGGACACTTAGGTTGCTTCCATGTCCTGGCTATTGTAAATAGTGCTGCAATGAACATTGTGGTACATGACTCTTTTTGAATTATGGTTTTCTCATGGTATATGCCCAGTAGTGGGATTGCTGGGTCATATTCCAGTTCTATATTTAGTTTTATAAGGAACCTCCATACTGTTCTCCATAGTGGCTGTATCAGTTTATATTCCCACCAACAGTGCAAGAGGGTTCCCTTTTCTCCACACCCTCTCCAGCACTTATTTTTTGTGGATTTTTTGATAATGGCCATTCTGACTGGTGTGAGATGATATCTCATTGTAGTTTTGATTTGCATTTCTCTAATGATTAGTGATGTTGAGCATCCTTTCATGTGTTTGTTGGCAATCTGTATATCTTTGCAGAAATGTCTATTTAGGTCTTTTCCCCATTTTTGGATGGGGTTGTTTGTCTTTTTTGATATTGAGCTGCATGAACTGCTTGTATATTTTGGAGATTAAGCCTTTGTCAGTTGCTTCATTTGCAAATATTTTCTCCCATTCTGAGGGTTGTCTTTTTGCCTTGTTTATGTTTTCCTTTGCTGTGCAAAAGCTTTTAAGTTTCATTAGGTCCCAATTGTTTATTTTTGTTTTTATTTCCATTTCTCTAGGAGGTGGGTCAAAAAGGATCTTGCTATGATTTATGTCATGGACTGTTCTGCCTATGTTTTCCACTAAGAGTTTGATAGTGTCTGGTCTTATATTTAGGTCTTTAATCCATTTAGAGTTTATTTTTGTGTATGGTGCTAGGAAGTGTTCTAATTTTATTCTTTTACATGTAGCTGTCCAGTTTTCCCAGCACCACTTATTGAAGAGGCTGTCTTTTCTCTATTGTATATCCTCCTTTATCATAGATTAGGTGACCATAGGTGCATGGTTTTATCTCTGGGATTTCTAACCTCTTCCATTGATCTATATTTCTGTTTTTGTGCCAATACCATACTGTCTTGATTACTGTAGCTTTGTAGTATAGTCTGAAGTCAGGAAATGTGACAGTCTTGCATAGAGCTGAGACAAGAATCCTTGAGGCAGAGGCAGAAGTTAGTTCAAAAGCCTTGGAGCAGAAATGAGCTTGCTGTGCTCCAAGAACAATAAAGGAGCTAGTATAGTTAGTGGGAATCGACGAGGTAGGGGAGTGGTGCACCTTGAGGTAGGCAGAGCCCATGTCACCCTGGGCACAACAGTCCATGTTAAGGGAATTTTGTTTCATTAAATGAATGGGGAATACTAATTAAAGCCCATAGAACAGAACCTGGCACAGGGGAATTGCTGAATAAGTGTTAGTGATGAAGATGGTATATGTGATAGGAAGCTGCTTGAGAGTCTAGATCAGGGCACTGATTGATTTGTATTTTAAAGATATCACTGTGGCTGCTGGGTGTGTAGAAAATAGATTTCAGAACAGGGGTTATGTGTGCATGGCAAAAGTGGAAGTAGCCAAACCCATTAGTGGCTATTGTAGTGTTTTATGAGAGAAGTGTGTTGTTTAAGAGTTTGGACACTCTTCTGGTTTCAGTAGAGAGCCACCAAAACTTTCCGATCAGGGAAGTGACATGATCAAACAGTATCTTCCCAATTATTAAATGAAATGCCCTTTTAATCATATTTTAAATAATACTTTTCTAAAGAAAATTCCAAAGTGGCTCCAGACTTTGCTACTTTGGTTTTCTTTATTAATTCTGTACATAGTTTTCTTTGGGTGGACTTAAAGTTCAGTTCATTTATGAAACAAATTTATTCACTCCGCTACTCCTACCCCATATGCTTACAAGGTTATAGAGATACCATATAAATTGTACACTAGTGTTTTGCTTGATCAATTATAAACACAGGATTTTTGGGACAATGCTCTACATGGAAGCAGATAATCATGATAGTCATGATTAAATTCTATCCTTGTGGAGAAATCTGGTATGAATAACACAAGATAGCAATAGTCTGCTTATTCCTTGATACAAAGTTACCACAGTTCCTTGAGAAATTTCAACCCATTTTATTATCTTACCATTATTTAATTTTATAAGCTCACATTCAAAATATCCACGTTAAAAATCTGATGCTTAAATTGAAAGTCAACTCAGATAACCATCATTCCTTAAACACATTCACCTCAAATATATGTTAGTGAAACATTTTTTTAAGTAACTATCTTCATGGAAATCATTTAAGGAAGGTTTTTATTTACCCAATTCCAAACTAAATATATATCATTTTATAACATCTTTCCAAGAGTAAATGAATCAATGAATTAAATTAGTACATTTATGGGGTGTTGTTTAAGAGATTTATATATGAGATAGTTCTCTAGATTGTGAAACCTCAGCAACAGTATGTTACCACAGTAATCATCACTTCCTTAGTAATTGTATGATCATTTGTTATACTTGATAACAACAAGTAGTTAAAATAATATGATGGTTTGAAAACTAAGTACATTAAAGGAAACTTTGAAACTCTAAGAGGCACAGATATTAATTTTCTCAATTTTAGCTGATTTCACCTCCAGTCTAGAAAATTCTCCAGATTTTATATAATTGCAGGATTTAAGTACCCATTATTATTGTTTCTACAATGGCCAATAATAAAAACCTCTATTTTCTGACAAGAAAAAAAGCTGCCATTTTATTTTACAACCCAGAAGACAGTTGCTAGGGTATGATTGAAATTATGACATATTAACAAGTCACCATCTGGTGTGATAGCATAGCTTTGCTCTTGTGTGACTCAACTAGCTACAAATTGGACTTAAGTTAATCATTGCCTAGGCTCACTTCAACAAAGGGCCAAAAACATCATCTGCCTTAAAGTGCTAGCTGGTTAAAGAACACTTGTCACAATGACCTTTAAGCAAACCTCTTTAAAAGGCTCTGAAAGTTGTTGAATATCTTGGTATTCTAGTTGTTGGTTGCATCAGCCTTTTCTATTCCCCTATTAAATAATTGGATTACTCACAGGTACATTTTCACTAGAGATGCAGTTTCAAACAGAAGGCCAGAGACTGCCAGTGTCATATAAGACCATCACCTTCATATTTTTTTGAGGCAGAACAGTGGACTTGCTATCAGTTTTTTCTTTAACTTTAGTTGATCTACTCCTTCAACAAATTTTGCAAATGCTTTCTTCAGGTATTACTGGGTTAATATATGCTTGCTTTTATAATGACGCTTGAGCTGCTTATTACAAAGGGAAAAAAAAAAAAAAACCTTCCAGGAAGGAAAACTTGGTGCACATCAGAGTTCACCTTAAAATGATAAACTTCAATGGAGGAAGTATAGTCTATATATTTTTTTAGTGTTAGATTGGGTTCCCATTGTTTATCTATCTGCTTAGACTGACAGCTCTGAAAATTAATGGTTTTGCTTCAGTTATGATGGATATCCTTCGCAGACATATTGGAGTGTGATAGAAAAATATCTTTTTTGGAGACTTGCCATATAGTTTCCCTCCCCACCTCAAAAAATTGCATGTGACTCAGAGATAGATGTTTCTATCAATATGTGGTTGGGATACTGAGGCTCATGAGACAGATTTTAAGACAAAATACTTTGCTCTATTCTTATCTCTTCTCTACAGATAATGCAAGAGAAGACTGTTTCATGTGCAGAGAATCAGACAACCTGCTATAAAATCAGAGAGAAGAAACACATTCAGCTTAAAATTCCACTTATCCCTGTCAAGTGTTTTCTTCTACCATTTATCAATTTATTTCTTCTAAACCACCATAGATACTCTGTGCATTGAAACCATTTTTATATAGTACAGTGATGTATCACAGATGGATTCCACTTATAACATTGACTCATTCAAAAACCATTTGTAAGATAATGACTTTTAAAAATCTTATCTTGTTATAATTTTTCTAATATTTCAAGAAACAAAAATGTATTTACCTGTTTTGAAAGGGAAGCTTAATGCTATGGGATGCCTATATATGTTGATTATTGCATTTTGATTATCTTGAGAGTTTATTATTGTTAGTTGCCTTCTGCATGTGTGTTTCCTACATTTCTGCTCAATCTTCTCTACACATTTTGAGAAAAAAAAATGAAGAATAAGTTTTCTTATGTAATCCCCATCACCTCAAACCTACTTTTCACATTATATTAGTATAAAACACTAATCATTACTGCCAGGGGTAACAAATAGTTAAAGTAACATAGGAACTGGCTTGGTGGCTCCCTTCTCTGAGCTACTATTGCAATTATAGAGAGTAGCGTGGAGTTTGGCATTTGTTTGTGCATATTAGTTCTCTCTGTCCACCTACTTAAATTTGCTTAATTAAGGTAATAAAATTTATTTGGGGATGGATTATGGGGAACTAGAAACTAAGAACATGAAAATGGCACTCACTGCTACTGGCTGACTTATTTCTCTCCCATAGCCTGCCTGCCACCCCAGCCCTAGTTCTTCCTCTTTTCTACATCTGCACTTTGCCTTACCTGCTAAAAAGAAACATTACGGGATTCCCTGGTGGTGCAGTGGTTGAGAGTCCGCCTGCTGATGCAGGGGACATGGGCTCATGCCCCGGTCCAGGAGGATCCCACATGCCATGGAGCGGCTGGGCCCATGAACCATGGCCACTGAGCCTGTGCGTCTGGAGAATGTGCTCCACAACGGGAGAGGCCACAGCAGTGAGAGGCCCACGTCCCGCAAAAATAAATAAATAAATAAATAAAAATAAGTAAAAAATAACAAAAACAAAAAAAACGTTACTGTCAACCCTCCAATGCGATTTCATTTTTTTTTCTAGATGAGACATTAGCAGGAATTGAATGCTAGAGCTAAAGCATCTAGATTCATCTCTTTCCCCTATACCCCAAAGCTAAAGCTAATAAGGAAAGTGTGAAATAAAAACATGCATGTCATATTTTTTCACCATGTTTTCTCTTATAAATGCAACAGTATTACTGTTTAATAAAGTCATATTTTATGTGAAGTATTAAAGACAGATAGAATGGATTATAATATGTAGAATCATCAGAGATAAATATGCCTTATTAAGAAAAAAAATCTTATAAAAGGAGATACTTGTATTTGCGCATTGTGGATACCTGAGTGTTGAGTTTAATAGTCAGGTATAATACACTGGTCCAGTTATCAAAATATGAGTACATCGAGTGGTTGTTTAAGTCTAGAATTTAAGAAGATAAGAGAACTTGTTGCCTAATTTACCTAGATATGGTTTCACTATATGTGTATATAACTATAAAATTTATTTCATGGACCCTGATATTAATATCTAGCTCACCTTACTAAGGAACTTGTAATAATCTTTGACCAGTGTGGTCAAGGGAGTAGCTTCTGGACAGTTCAATCTGTTCCCATGTGCCATGTTTCATATAATTTTAGTTTCACATAGTCTGATCTTATTGAGATACTGGCTTTGCAATTATTTACTGATTTTTGATCATTTATGCACGAGCTCAAAGAACAGCCATTATTTAAGTGCCAAACCTTGTTACTAGTTTTCTCTGTTTCATATACTTTTATTGGTGGATACCTGGATAGAGTCCCTTACCATGGTCTGATGCCAGTTTGAAATATATCAAAATCATTTATTTTTCTTAAGAAGATCAACTTCTTGCCAGAATACCTCCTGTGTTCTATTGTATTAAAATGTCTCTTTTCCTAGACTTCATTTATTAAGTACTTATTATTATCATTATTATATTCCAGACATTGTGCTAAGTGGTTTACCAATACAATATCATGAAATTCTCACAGCAGCTTTGTGAAATAGGTAGCTGGAGGTATTTATATCTCCATTCCATATATGAGAAAACTGAGACAATCATGTTAAATAAATTGCCCACACAACTAGTTAGCTGTGGGCTTTTATCATGGCAATTTCATATGACAGTCTTCAGTTTTATTTTCCATGCACTACAATACATGACATTTGCTTCTATTTTTAATATAGGCTCCAGTATTTCCAGTATTATTTAGGCTTCTGCTAGGTTCCAGTGAGGGCAGGAACATCAGAGACATAGCGAGGGAAGGAATGTCTTCTGCCTCACACAAACATTTGGGTCTCACTGGCTGCAAAATTTTTTAGGAGTTAATATTCTTTAGTAAATGGGAGTGTACTTCATATTTATATTAAAAGTAACTAACTAAATGCAGGATGATTTAACAAGTGATTATGCTAAATATTTTTCAACTGACAGATGTTTGAAATAGACTGGAAATAATCACTTTTAGATGAAATATAACAATATAAGGACAACTCATTTGGACTTGTTCACCATAGACACTAAATTATACCAATTAACATTATAAACTTTATTCAAGAAACAATTTAAATTGTGGTGGGATCTCTAAGTGTTCTTTACCACTCCTCTCAACACCCAACACAATGTAGTGTTTAAATAATACAGTGCTCTCAGATTGTTTCATGAGTGTTATGCTTGATTGTCCAACTAGATTTTTCTCTCTGGATAACAATTCTTATTTTACATCATTCTTTTATTGCAGCACAGAATGTAATAGATAATAACAAATTGTAACTTTTCTCTCAAATAGTGGAGTTTAGTTTCCTAGGGCTGCCATAACAATGTACCACAAACTGCGTAGGTAAAACAACAGAAATTTATTCTCTCACAGTTTTGGAGGTTAGATATCCAAAATCCAGGTGTCGGCAGTGCCAGTCTTCGTCCAAAGCCTCTGGAGGAAGATCCTTCCTTGCCTATTACAGTTTCTGGCAGCCCTAGGTATTCAGTGGCTTGTGGCAGCATAACTCAAATCTTTGCCTCTGTCTTCATATAGCATTCTCCCCTGTGTATATGCCTGTGTCTCTTCCCCTATCCTTATTAGGACACCAGTCATATTGGATTATGGCCAACCCTAATGACCTCATCTTAACTTGATTATACCTGCAAAGACTCTATTTCCCAAAGATTCTATTTCCAAAGAAGGTCACACTCACAGGTGCTGTGGATTAGGACTTCAACATATCTTTTTGAGGGATACAAAGCAACCTGTAACATGGTGTTTTGGGAAAATACAAGTTTTTTGTAATTCATTTGTCACTTAAATTCTACTCTAGACTGGGTGCAAAACCTACTCTTTAATTCCATTCCAATTTCCCTCTTATCTTAGACCAGGGGTTGGCTAACTACAGCCCATAGGCCAAATCTCACCCATCACCTGTTTTTGTACAGCCCATAAGCTAAGAATGAATTTACATTTAAAAAACTTGTGATAGAGATAACATAAAACAAAATCTACCATCTGTACCATTTTTAAATGTACAGTACAGTAGAAATAACTACATGTACACTGTTGTACAACAGATCTCTAGAACTTTTTTATCTTGAAAAACTGAACCTCTATACCCATTAAACAAAAACTCCCCATTTCCCCCTCCCCTCCAGCCCCAGGTAACCACATTCTAATTTCTGATTCTATGAGTTTGATTAATTTAGATACTTCATATAACTGGAATCATGCATTATTTGTCTTTTGGGGACAGACTTCAAACTTATTTCACTTAGCATAGTGTCCTCAAGTTTCATCCATGTTGTAGTGTATGACAGTATTTCCTTCTTTTTAAATGCTGAATAATATTTCAGTGTGTATATATACCATATTTTCTTTCTCCATTTATCCATCAGTGGATTTTAGATTGCTTCTACCTCTTGGCTATTGTTAATAATACTGCAGTAAACATGGGTGTGCAAATATCTCTTTGAGATCTTGTTTTTATTTCTTTTGGATACATATCAAGAAGTGAAATCGCTGGACTGATGGTAATTTTATTTTTTTGAGAAACCTCCATACTGTATCTCATAGGGGCTGCACCATTAAAATTCCTACCAACAGTGCACAAGTTACCAACTTCTCCACATCCCCTTGAGTATTTGTAGTCTGTTTTAGTGATTGTGGCCATCCTAATGGTGTAAGTTGATATCTCATTGAGGTTTTGATTTGCATTTCTGTCATTATTCGTGATGTTGAGCATCTTTTCATATGTTTGTTGTCCATTTTTGAATCTTCTTTGGAGAAATATCTTTTCAAGTCCTTTGCCCATTTTTTAATTGGGTCTTTTTTGTTGTTGTTGTTAAGTTGTAGGAGTTTAATATATGCTGGATATTAACCATTTATCTAACATGTGGCTTACAAATATCTTCTTCCATTCTGTAGGTTGGCTCTTCACTCTGTTTATAGTATCCTTTGCTTTGCAGAAGTATTTGTGCTTGATGTAGAACACTTTATCTATTTTTGCTTTTGTTGCCTCTGCTTTTTATGTCATATCCAAGAAATCATTGCCAAATTCAACGTCCTGAAATTTTTTCTTCTTTTATTCTAGAAGTTCTATAGTTTTAGTTCTTTAATCTGTTTTAAGTTAATTTTTGTATACTGTGTAAGGTAATGGTACAACTTTATTCTTTTGCATGTGAATATTCAGTTTTCCCAGCACCGTTTGTTGAAGAGACTGTCCTTTTCCAGTGTGTAGTCTTGACACCTTTGTTGAAGATCACTTGGCCACGTCTACAAGGATCTATCTGGGCTCTCTTTTCTGTTCCATTTGTCTACATATCTACATATTTTTATGCTAGTACCACACCAACTTGATTGTTATTGCTTCATAGTATATTTTGAAATTGTGAAGTATGAAGTTTCCAACTTCTTTTAAAAGATTGTTTGCTTTTGGCTATTCAGAATCCTTTGAGATTCCATATGAATTTTTGAATATGTTTTTCTATATCTGTGTAAGATGCTATTGGGTTTTTGATAGGGAATGCATTGAATCTGTAGATTGCTTTGGATAGTATGGACCATTCAACAATATAAAACTTCTAATCCATGCACATGGGGTGTCTTTTCAATTATTTGTATCTTTCATTTCTTTTAGCAATGTTTTCTAGTTTTCAGTGTACAAATCTTTTACCTCCTTGGTTAAGTTTCTTCCTAAGTGTTTCTTTTTGATTCCACTAAAAATAGGATTGCTTTTTAAATTTCCTTTCAGATTGGTTATTGTTAGTGTATAGAAATGCAACTGAACTTTGAGCGTTGATTTTGTATCTAGCAACTTTGCTGAAATTAATTTTTAACAGTTTTTTTTTGTGTGTGAAATCTTTAGGGTTTTGTACATATAAGGTCATGTCATCTGTGTACAGTGATAATTTTACTTCTTTCTTTCCAATTTGGATGTCTTTTATTTCTTTTTCTTGTCTAAGTACTCTAGTTAAAACTTCAAGTACTATGTTGAATAGTAGTGGTGAGTGGTCATCCTTCTTTTGTTCCTGATCTAAAGGAAAAACTTAGTCTTTCACTGTTAAAGATGATGTTAGCTGTGGACTATTCATATATGGCTTTATCATGTTGAGGTAGTATCTTTCTGTTCCTAGTTTGCTGAATTTTTGTTGAATTGTTTAACTTTGAAAGGATGTTGAATTGTGTCAATTTTTTTTATCAGTTGAGATGAGTATATGGATTTTGTTCTTTATTCTGTTAATGTGGTATTTATATTGATTGTTTTTAATATGTTGAACCAACCTCCTTGCATCCCTGTATAAATCCCAGTTGGTCATAGTACAGTATTTTTTCTATACTCTTGAATTCAGCTTGCTAATATTTTATTGAGGATATTTGAACCAATATTCATCAAGGATTTTGGTCTCTAGTTTTATTTTCTGGTTGTGTCTTTGTCTGGTTTGGGTATCAGGGTGTTGCTCTCCCCTTGAATTCTTTGGAAGGTTTTGAGGAGGATTGGTGTTTGTTCTTCTTTAAATGTTTGGTATAATAATCCAGTGAAACCATCTAGTACTGGGCTGCTCTTTGTTGGAAGGTTTCTTTTTTTTTTTAACAACTTTATTGGAGTATAATTGCTTCACAATGGTGTATTGGTTTCTGCTTTATAACAAAGTGAATCAGTTATACATATACATCTGTTCCCATATCCCTTCCCTCTTGCGTCTCCCTCCCTCCCACCCTCCCTATTCCACCCCTCCAGTCAGTCACAAAGCACCCAGCTGATCTCCCTGTGCTATGCTGTTGGGAGGTTTTTGACTACTACTTCAGTTTCCTCACTAGTTATAGTTCTGTTCAGATTTTATATATTTCATGATTCAATCTTGGTGGATTGTATGTTTCTAGGAATTTATCCATTTCTTTTAGGTTAGCAAATTTGTTGGTCTATACTTATTCATATTAGTCTCTCATAATTATTTTTAATTATTTGGCAACCATCCTAATGTCCCCTTCTTCATTTCTAATTTTAGTTCTTTGAGTTTCCTTTTTTCCTTAGTCTAGCTGAGAATTTGCAACTTTGTTGATCTTAAAAAAAAAATCAACTCGATTTCAGTGATTATTTTCTATTGTTTTTCTGTTCTCCATTTTGCATCTCTGCTCTAATATTTTAAAATTCCTTCCTTCTGCTAACTTTTGGGTTAGTTTGTCTTTTTCTAGTTCCTTGAAGTGTAAAGTTAAGTTGTTGACTTGAGATTTTGTTTAATGTGTTCATCACTATGTATTGTATTATCAATATTTCCCTCTTAGAACTGCTTTTTCTGCATCCATAAGCTTTGGTGTGTTGTCTTTTCATTTTAATTTGTCTCCAGTATTTTCTAAAATCCCATGTGACTTCTTCTTTGACTAATTGGTTGTTTGAGTGAGTTGTTTAATTTCCAAAAATTATGGATTTTCCTGTTTCCTCTCTGGTATTGATTTCTAATCTCATTCTATTTTAGTTGAAGAAGATACTTCGTATTATTTTAATTTCCTTAAATTTTGTTTATATATATATATATATATATATATATATATATATATATATATATATATTTTGTTTGTTTGTTTGTTTGTTTCCCAGTATGTGGTTTGTCTTGGAGAATGTTTCATATGCCCTTAAGAATAATGTGTATTCTGTTGATGTTGGGTAGAGTTTTGCATATGTCTGTTAGGTCCAGTTGGTCTGTAGTATTGCTCAATTCTTCTATTCCCTTATCGATCTTCTGTCTGGTTGGTCCATTCATCACAGAAATTTGGGTATTGAAGTCTACTGACATTATTTTCTATTTCTCTCTTCAGTTCTATCAATGTTTGCTTTATATATTTGTGAGTTCTAATGTTAGGTGTATATACATTTATAATTGTTCTATCTTCCTGCTGAATTTGTTTTTTATCATTATACAATGTCTTTCTTTATCTCTTGTGATTGCTTTTGTCTTCAAGTCTATTTTGTCTGATATAAGTATGGCCACTACTGCTCTCTTTAGGTTTCCATTTTCATAGACGACCCTTTTCTATCCTTTCAGTTTTGGTGTATGTGTGTCCTGAATTTAAAGTAAATCTGTTATACACAGCATATTGTTGGATGCTGTTTTTTTTTTTTTAATCAATTCAACCAGTAACAACATTGGGTGAATTTTCCACTCTTCTCTTTGCTTCTCCAGAGAGAAGTCAGAAGTTTGGAGTTTTCTCCAAATCTTGCAGTTCTGTGCTAGGAGGAGGGACTCTAATCAGTGACTGCCACAAATGTTCCTACCATGTTTTGATGCAGTTAGCTTAACTGTCACCTAGGATGCAGAAACCTCTTAACTAGTCTGGATTTCTTACAAAGGTAATTGGTCCATGTATTGCTGTTAAGTCAATGTCTCCATGGAAAAAAGAAAGGTTGGGGACTTCCTATTATGCCATTTTGCTAACATCATTCCTTTGGATTTTACATTTCTAAATGGTTGAAGGAATTTAAAGGAAGAATAATATTTTGTGGCATGTGAAACTTATATGAAATTCAAATTTCAGTGTTTATAATTAAAGTTTTATTGGAACACATCCACACTCATTCATTTACATATTATCTGTGACAGCTTTTGTGCTACATTGGCAGAGGTGAGCAGTTCCACAGAGAACTGCAAGAGAGTTGAGCAACTTCCACAAAGCCTGAAATATTTACTATCTGGCCCTTTGCAGAAAATATTTGCTGATACCTGGTCTAGATTCCTGAAGACCTTTTCCTGATGACCCACATAGGACTAAGAAATGTAAACCCAGGCCAAATTTAGTAAACAGTACCTCATAGTGTGCTCTAGCACGGAAATAATAATACTTTCTAATATTTTTGAACGCTTACAGTGGTCCAGGTACTTTGTAAGGGCTTTATATATATTTTTTCCCAATCCTCATTACAACCCTAAGACATTTGTATATTATTAGCTCCAATTCAAAGATGAGTAATGAGAGTTGCATAGAAGTAAATTAACTTGTTCAATAATATAAATCTAGGATGTCAGAGGGACTTCTCAGATCTTTTGACTCCAAAGTCATTTCACTTTCTACTACTATATGGCATTTAAGGACCCCAAACCCTGTCATTACAAGTAAGACTAGAACCAATGTTGTAGATAACTATTCTGATAAGTGATAATTATAGTTGCTCTTTTTTCCTCTGCCTAGATGCCAAAAAAATGAGTTAGCTACTGTTACGGGTTAAGTTTTATACCCCCCAAAATATGTTGAAGTCTTATTCCCTGGCACCTGTGAATGTAATCTTACTTGTTAATGGAGTCTTTACAGATGTAATCAGGTTAAGATGAAGTTATACTCAATTAGGGTAGGTCCTAATGTAATGTGACTGGTACACAGGGAAGTGAATGCCATATGAAGACACGGAAGCATTCTGAGAACACAAAAGAATGCCATGTGGCAAAAGAGGCAGAGACTGGAGTGATGCAACTACAAGCCAAATAATGCCAAGATTGATGGCCACCACCAGAACCTAGAGAGAGGCAAGGAAGAAGTCTACCCAGAGTCTCAGGGGGATCATGGTCCCATTGACATATTGACTTTATACTTCTAGCCTCCAGAATGTGAAATAATACATTTCTGCTTTCAGTCACCCAGTTTGTGGTAGTTTGTTTTAAAGAACCTAGAAAAATAAAGTGGCTACCTAGAATCTCTTTGTTCTTAAGAAGTTCATGATGTCATTTTTTGATATGTTTTTTGGCTTTTTAATTTTATGTAGTTCAGTTGTATGTTGTATGGTTTTCTTGGGTTGTTTTTCCTCACATTCAGCTGTCATACATGTTTAATTAAACTCTTAACCATGCTAAAGTTGTTCATACAGAATATGAGACACCAGATGAATATAGCTCAAGTTAATTTTAATATTTAAGTTTATAAAACCATTTTTATTCCCTAACAACTTCTGTAAAGTTATAAAAACAATTAGGCATAATTTTTTCTTTAAGTCAATTCCGTGAATTGCATCTATATTTTTTTCTTTATGAAAAATCAAATGGTTCTGTCTAGACTAACATTAAATTATAGGTTAAATCGAGTGTATTTATATATGATGACTGAGGTACCACTAAATAACTGGATCCAATTATTTGATGGCAATTCAGCCTATGCCATTTCTTGGTAGAACCAATTAAAACCTTAATTTGTTTCAGAGGAACTTTAACCTCTTTTTAGGATACTGCTACTTCCAGAAGGATTATTTTTCCTCCTCAGGCCCATAACACTCCCCAATATAATGAAGAAGAAGAGTGAAGAGGAAGGTGGAATACTCTACTGATTCAAGAGAAAGGAGGCCTTTTGCCTAGGAAGAGCCTCTAATGCACCTATCCCTGTCTACTGTTCAGTGTGTTCCTTTTCTAAACTACATAAAGATTTTCTCTTGAGGCCTTTTTCTTGATTTCATATTAAGCAAGTAAATGTAATGAAATAAAGGGTACTTTATGTGATTGGATGACTCAATTTAAAGATAATTATCAATGCTGCAATTTGTATCAAAATTTAGTGTAGGCACTCAAAAAGAGCAAATTCTTTGCTTCAAAAGGAATACCTCTTTTCAGCAAATGGTCCTGGGAAAACTGGATATCCACATGCAAAAGAATGACATTGGACCCTTACACTACATCATATATAAAAATTAACTCAAAATGGATCAAAGACAAATATAAGGGCTAAAACTATGAAACTCTTAGGAGAAAACATAGGGGAAAATCTCCATGACATTGGATCTGGTGCTGATTTCTTGAGTATGTAACCCAAAACACAGGCAACAAAAGTAAACTTCATTCAGATATAAAACTTTTGTGCATCAAGAAAACACTATGAACAGAGTGAAAAGGCAACCCACCGAATGGGAGAAAATATTTTAAAATTATATATCCAGTAATGGATTAATATCCAGAACATATAAAAAACTGCTATAACTCAAAAACAACAAAAACGAACAACCCAATAAAAAAATGGCCAAAGGACTTGAATAGACATTTCTCTGAAGAAAATACACAAGTGACCAATAAGAACATGAGAAGATAATCAACATCAATAATCACTAGGGAAATGCAAGTCAAAATCACAATGAGATACACTACACACTCATTAGGATGGCTATTATAACAAATAAACAAACAGAAAAAAATAACAAGTGTTTTAAGAATGGGGAGAAATTGAAAACCTTGTACATTGCTGGTGCAAATGTAAAATGGTACAGTCAGTACAGTACAGTGGTTTCTCAAAAAATTAAAATAAAATTACCATGTGATCCAACAATTCCACCTCAAGGTATATACCCAAAAGAACTGAAACCTAGGCCTTAAATAGATATTTGTGCACCATTGTTCATAGCAGCATTATTCATAATATCCAAACAGTAGAAACAACACAAATGTCCTTTTACAGATGAATGGATAAACAAATGTGTTATATACATACAATAAAATATTGTATAATTGACATATAACTTCATATAAGTTTCAGGTATATAATATAGTTATTCAATATTTGTATATATTGTGAAATGATCACCACAATAAATCTAGTTAATAGCCACCACCATATATAGTTACAATTTACTTTTTCTATAATGAGAAGTTTTAAGGTCTACTCTCTTAGCAACTTTCAAATATGCGATACCGTAATATTAACTATAGATGCCATGCTGTACATTACATCCCCATAACAGATTTATTTTAAAACTGAAAATTTGTACCTTTGACCCCCTTCACCCATTTCACCCATACCCACCTCTGGCAACCACACAACCACCAATCTGCTCTGTTTCTATGAGCTTGGGTTTTATTGTTTTAATTAGCATATAATTGAGATAAGGTATTTGTCTTTCTCTGTCTGACTTATGTGACCAAGAATTCCATAAAAGAAATTCATGTTGTCACAAATGGCAAGATTTCATTTTTCCCAGTTTTTGTGCAATATAATTGACATACAGCACTGCATGAGTTTAAGATGTACAGCATACTGATTTGACTTACATACACCATAAAATGATTACCACAATAAATTTAGTGAATATCCATCATCTCATATGATACAAAATGAAAGAAAAAGAAAGAGTGTTTTTCCCTGTGATGATAACTCTTGAGATTTACTCTCTTAAAAACTTCCATATGGGGCTTCCCTGGTGGTGCAGTTGTTGAGAGTCCACCTGCCTATGCAGGGGACACAGCCCCGGTCTGGGAAGATCCCACATGCCGCAGAGCAGCTGGGCCCATGAGCCATGGCTGCTGAGCCTGCGTGTCTGGAGTCTGTGCTCCACAGCAGGAGAGGCCACAACAGTGAGAGGCCTGCGTACTGCAAACAAAACAAGACAAAACAAAACAAACTTCCATATGTACCATAAATCAATATTATATTAATGATTATATTAATCATGCTGTACATTACATCCCTAGTACTTGATTATCTTATAACTGGAAGCTTGTATCTTTTTTTTTTTTTTTTTTTTTTTTTTTTGCGGTATGCGGGCCTCTCACTGTTGTGGCCTCCCCCGTTGCGGAGCACAGGCTCCGGACGCGCAGGCTCCGGACGCACAGGCTCAGCGGCCATGGCTCACGGGCCCAGCCGCTCCGCGGCATATGGGATCCTCCCAGACCGGGGCACGAACCCGTATCCCCTGCATCGGCAGGCGGACTCTCAACCACTTGCGCCACCAGGGAGGCCCGGAAGCTTGTATCTTTTGATCACCTTCATCCAGTTGTCCCTCCCTTGTTACCCCTACCTCTGGTAATCACAAATGTGATCCCTTTTTCTATGAGTTTTTGTTTGTTTGCTTGTTGAAGTAATTGACCTAAACCATTATATTAGTTCCTGATGTACAATATGGTGATTTGATATTTCTATACATTACAAAATGATCAACATGATAAGTCTAGTTACCATCTGTCACCATACAAAGATATTACATTATTTTTGACTATATTCCCCACACTGTACATTTCATTCCCATGACTCATTTATTTTGTATTTGTAAGTTTGTACCTCTAAATCTCCCTCACCATATTACCAACTGTTTGTTCTCTGAATCTGTGACTGATTCTCTTTCTGTTTTGTTATGTTTGTTCATTTTTTTTAGATACCACATATAAGTGAAATCATACTGTATGTCTTTTGCTGTCTGACATGTTTCACTTAGCATAATACACTGTAGGTCCATCCATGTTGTTGCAAGTAGCAAGATTTCATTCTTTTTTTTATGGATGTGTAATATTCAGTTGTATATATGTACCACATCTTCTATATCCATTCATCTGTCAATGGACACTTAGGTTGCTTCCATATATTAGCTATTGTAAATAAAACAGCAATGAACATAGGGTACATATATATTTTTGGATTAGTGGGTTTATTGTTTTTTTTTGTTGTTGTTGTTGTTGTTGTTCAGATACCCAGGAGTAGAATTGCTGGGTCATTTGGTATTTCTATTTTCAGTTTTTGAGGAAACTCCATACTGTTTTCCATAGTGGCTCTACCAATTTATATTCCCACTAACAGTGCAGGAGGGTTCCAATTTTTTTCACACCCTCACCAACATTTGTTATTTATTCATTTTTTTAATAGCCATTCTAACAAGTTTGAGGTGATATCTCATTGTGGATTTGATTTGTATGTCTCTGATGATTAGTGATGCTGAATATATTTCAGGTACCTGTTGGCTTTCTGTATGTGTTCTTTGGAAAAATCTCTATTTAGCTCCTCTGCCCGTTTTTTAACTGGGTCTTTTTATGTTTGTTTGTTTGTTTGATGTTGAGTTGTATGAGTTCTTTATGTTTAGGATATTACTCCCTTATCAGATATATCATTTGCAAAAATCTTCCTTTCAGTAGATGTCCTTTCATGTTGTTGATAGATTCATTTGCTATGCAAAAGCATTTTAGTTTGATGGAGTCACATTTCTTTGATTTTGTTTTTGTTTCCCTTGTCTGAGGAAACATATCGAAAAAAATATTCCTAAGACTGATATCAAAGACCTTACTGCCTGTTTTCTTCTAGGACTTTCATGGTTTCATATCTTCCACTTCAGTGTTTAATCCATTTTGAATGCTTTTTTTGTATATTCTGAGAAAGTAGTCTAGCTTGATTCTTTTGCATTTAGCTATCCAGTTTTGCCAACAACATTTATTGAACAGGCTGTGTTATCCTGATTGTATATTTTTGCATCCTTCATCACAGATTAATTGACCATAAAGGGTGGGTTCATTACTGGGATTTCTATTCTATTCCATTGATCTATGTATCTATTTTTGTGTCAGTACCATACTGTTTCGATTACTGTAGATTTGTAGTATAGTTTCAAATTAGGGAGCATGATAACTCTGACTTTGTTCTTTCTCAAGATTGTTTTGTCCATTCAAAGTCTCTGTATTTTCATACAAATTTTAGAATTCTTTGTTCTAGCTCTGTGAAAAATGCGATTAGTATTTTGATAGGGATTACATTGAATCTGGATATTGCCTTGGGTCCTATGGTCATTTTAACAACATTAATTCTTGCAGTCCATGAGTATGGTATACCTTTCCATTTGTTTCTGTCATCTTACATTTCTTTCATCAATGTCTTATATTTTTCTGAGAAAAGAATATATTTTAGTTAGCTTTTTATTTTTTTTCTTTTTGATTAGATTGAAAACAGAACTGTTTTCTTAATTTCTCTTTTTGCTAGTTTGTTGTTAGTGTATAAAATACAACAAATTGATGTATATTAATCTTATATCCTGAAAATTTGCTGAGTTCATTGATTAGTTCTAATAGTTTTCTGGTGGTATCTTTAGGATTTTCCACATATAGTATCATGTCTTCTGCAAACAGGGGCCGTTTCACTTCTTCCTTTCCAAATTGGGGTCATTTTATTTCTTTTTCTTGTCTGATTGTTGTGGCTAGGACTTCCAATAATATGTTCAATAAAAGTGGTAAGAATGGCCATCCTTGTGTTGTTCCTGATCTTAGATAAAATGCTTTCAGGTTTTCAAAGCTGAAAATGATGTTGGCTGTAGATTTGTCATACATTACCCTTATTATGTTGACTTATTTTCCCTTTATACCCATTTTTTGGAGAGTTTTTGTCATAAAATGATGCTGAATTTTATCAAGATCTTTTCTGTATCTTTCAAAATGATTATATGATTTTTATTCTTCAATTTGTTAATCTGGTATATCACATTGACTGATTAGCTGGTGTTGAAACATCCTTACATCCCTGGGATGTTGAAACATCCTTACATCCCTGGGATAAATCACATTTGATCATATTGTATGATTATTTTAAGGTATTGTTGAATTCAGTTTGCTAATATTTTGTAGAGGATCTTTGCATCTATGTTCATCAGTGATATTGGCCTGTAGTTTTCTTTTTTTTGTAGTGTCTTTGTCTGGTTTTGTTTTCAGTGTGATGCTAGTGTCATAGGATCAGTTCAGAAGCATTCTTCTTTAATTTTTAAAAGTAGTTTGAGAAGGGTAGGTGTTAACTCCTTTTAAAATGTTTGATAGAATTAAGCTGTGAAGCTGCCTGGTCCTGGATTTTTGTTTGTTGGGAGATTTATTTTTTATTACTGATTCAATTTCATTACTGGTAATTGATCTGTAATATTTTGTATTTCTTTCTGACTCAGTCTGGGGAGACTGTATGTTTCTGGGAATTTACCCATTTCTTCTAGGTTGTCTATTTTGGAGGGTATGTAATTGTTTGTATTAGTCTCTTATGGTCCTTTATTTCTTCTGATTTTATTTGTTTTTTTGTTTTGTTTTGTTTTGTATTTTTGCAGTACGTGGGCCTCTCACTGTTGTGGTCTTTCCCATTGCAGAGCACAGGCTCCAGTCACGCAGGCTCATTGGCCATGGCTCATGGGCCCAGCCACTCCGCGGCATGTGGGATCTTCCCAGACCATGGCACGAACCCTTGTCCCCTGCATCGGCAGGCAGACCCTCAACAACTGCGCAACCAGGGAAGCCCTCTTCTGATTTTATTTGGATCCTCTCTCTTTTTTTCTTGATGCATCTGGCTAGAGGTTTATCAATTTTGTTTATCTTTTCAAAGAACAAGCTCTTAGTTTCATTGATCTTTTCTATTTTCTAGTCTTTGTTTCATTTATTTCTGCTGTAATCTTTATCATTTCTTTCTTTCTACTAACTTTGGATTTTGTTTGTTCTTCTTTTCCTAATTCCTTGAGGTGTGAGATTAGGTTGTTTATTTGAGACATTTTTTTGTTTCCTGAGGTAGGCTTGTATCATCATACACTTCCCTGTTAGGAAAGATTTTTCTGTATCCCACAGATTTTTTTTAACATCTTTATTGGAGTAAAATTGCTTTACAATGGTGCATTAGTTTCTGCTTTATAACAAAGTGAATCAGCTATATGTATACACATATCCCCATATACCCTCCCTCTTGTGTCTCCCCGCCAACCCTCCCTATCCCACCCCTGTAGGTGGTCACAAAGTACTGAGCAGATCTCTCTGTGTGGTGCAGCTGCTTCCCACTAGCTATCTATTTTACATTTGGTAGTGTATTTATGTCAATGCTACTCTCTCACTTTGTCCCAGCTTACCCTTTCCCCTCCCCATGTCCTCAAGTCCATTCTCTACATCTGATCTTTATTCTTGTCCTGCCCCTAGGTTAGTCAGAACCATTTTATTTTTTAGATTCCATATATATGTGTTAGCAAATGGCATTTGTTTTTCTCTTTCTGACTTATTTCACTCTGTATGACATACTCTAGGTCCATTCACCTCACTACAAATAACTCAATTTCCTTTCTTTTTATGGCTGAGTAATATTCCATTGTATATGTGAGCCACATCCTCTTTATCCATATATCTGTCAATGGCCACTTAGATTGCTTCTGTGTCCTGGCTATTGTAAATAGTGCTGCAATGAACATTGTGGTACATGACTCTTTTTGAATTATGGTTTTCTCAGGGTATATGCCCAGTAGTGGGATTGCTGGGTCATATGGTAGTTCTATTTTTAGTTTTTTTATCCCATAGATTTTTGAGCATTGTGTTTATGCTTTCATTTGTCTCCATGTGTTTTTTTATTTAATCATTGATTTCTTCCGTGACTCACTGGCTGTTTAGTAGTGCATTGTTTAGCCTCCATGTGCTTGTGGGTTTTTTGCAGTTTTTTCTTATAGTTGATTTCTAGTCTCATAGTGTTATGATCAGAAAAGATGCCTGATATGATTTCATTCTTCTTAAATTTGCTGAGACTTTTTTACTTGGCCTAGCATGTGATCTATCCTGGAGAATATTCCATGCAAACTTCAAAAAGAATGTGTGTTCTGTTGCTTTTGGATGGAATGTGTTTTATATATATATATATATACTATCTGATCTAATATGTATACCTATATAGAAATACAATATATATGTATATATACCATCTGATCTAATATGTCATTAAGGGCAGTGTTTCTGTATTGAGTTTCTGGATGATCTGTCCATTGACGTAGGCAGGATGTTAATGTCCCCTACTATTATTGTGTTACTGTCAATATCTTTTTTATGTTTGTTAGTATTTGCTTTATGTATTTAGGTGCTCCTGTATTGTTTACATATATGTTTATAATTGTTATGTCTTCTTGTTGGATCAACCCTTTTATCATTATGTAATGTCTTTCTTTGTATCTTGTTAGTCTTTGTTTTAAAGTCTATTTTTTTTTTCTGATGTATGTATTACTGCTCCAGGTCTCTTTTCATTTTTATTTTCTTGGGATACCTTTTTCCATTGTCTTACTTTTAGCTTGTCTGTGTCTTTAGATCTGAAGTGAGCCTCTTGTAGACAGCATATACGTGGGTCTTGTTTTTCTGTCCATTTGGCCATGCTTTGTCTTTGGAATGCAGCATTTAGACCATTTACATTTAAAGTAATTCTTTATAGGTATGTACTTAATTCCATTTTGTTACTGCTTTGGGGTCATTTCTGTTGTTCTTTTTGTTCCTTTCTTCTTCTTTTTCTCTCTACCATTATGATTTGATGGTATATTTAGTGATATGTTTGAGGGTTTTTTTTTTCCTTTTTTGTTTGCACGCCTATTACAAATTTTTCTTTCTTTTTCCTGGATGTGTGGTCTGCTTATGTTTTCTATTTTTTAATACCTTTATTGGAGTATAATTGCTTTACAATGTTGTGTTAGCTTCTGTTGTACAACAAAGTGAATCAGCTATATGGTTAGTGGGAAGCTGATGCATAGCACAGGGAGGTCAGCTTGATGCTTTGTGGCTCAAGAGGGAGGGGATATGGTGATATATATTACAGATTTTTCATTTGTGGTTACCATGAGGTTATCTATAGTAACCTATATTTTTACATAATTATTTTAAGTTGATGGTGTCTTAAGTTCAAATGATTCCTAAATGCATATTTATTCCCCCTCCCACATGTTTAATTTTTTTACATCATATTTTACATCTTTCCAATGAGATTTTTTTCTTTGATAATCTTCATATTTCTAGTTGTGGTCTTTTTTTCCACTTAGAGAAGTACCTTAACATTTCTTATAAAGTTTGTTTAGAGGCACTGAACTCTTAGCTTTTGCTTGTCTATGAAACTCTATCTCTCCTTCAAATCTGGATGATAGCCTTGCTGGGTAGAGCATTCTTGGTTGCATGTTTTTATTTCTTTGATCACTTTCAATATATTGTGAAACTTCATTCTGACCTACAACATTCATGCTGTAAAGTCAGTTGATAGTCTTATGGGAGTTCATTTGTTTTTAACTTTTTGCTTTTTTTTAAAAATACCTTTATTGGAGTATAATTGCTTTGCAATGGTGTGTTAGTTTCTGCTTTATAACAAAGTGAATCAGTTATACATATACACATGTTCCCATATCTCTTCCCTCCTCTGTCTCCCTCCCTCCCACCCTCCCTATCCCACAGCTCTAGACGGTCACAAACCACCTAACTGATCGCCCTATGCTATGTGACTTCTTCCCACTAGCTATCCACTTTATGCTTGGTAGTGTATATATGTCCATGCCATTCTCTCATCTCATCACAGCCTACCGGTCCCCCTCCACATATACTCAAGTCCATTCTCTAGTAGGTCTGTGTCTTTATTCCCATCTTACCCCTAAGTTCTTCATGAACTTTTTTTTCTTAGATTCCATATGTATGTGGTAGCATACAGCATTTGCTTTTCTCTTTCTGACTTACCTCACTCTGTATGACAGACTCTAGGTCCATCCACCTCACCACAAATAACTCAATTTCATTTCTTTTTACGGCTGAGTAATATTCCATTATATATATATGTGCCACATCTTCTTTATCCATTCATCTGTTGATGGACACTTAGGTTACTTCCATGTCCTGGATATTATAAATAGAGCTGCAATGAACATTTTGGTACATGACACATTTTGAATTATGGTTTTCTCAGGGTGTATGCCCAGTAGTGGTATTACTGGGCCTTATGGTAGTTCTATTTTTAGTTTTTAATGGACCTCCATACTCTTCTCCATACTGGCTGTATCAATTTACATTCCCACCAACAGTGCAAGAGTGTTCCCTTTTCTCCACACCCTCTCCAGCATTTATGGTTTCTAGAATTTTTGGTGATGGCCATTCTGAATGGTGTGAGATGATACCTCATTGTAAATTTGATTTGCATTTCTCTAATGATTAATGATGTTGAGCATTCTTTCATATGTTTGTTGGCAATCTGCATATCTTATTTGGAGAAATGTCTATTTAGGTCTTCTGCCCATTTCTGGATTGGTTTTTTTTTTTTTTTTTTTGAGATGCATGAGCTGCTTGTAAATTTTGGAGATTAATCCTTTGTCAGTTGCTTCATTTGTAAATATTTTCTCCCATTCTGAGGGTTTTCTTTTTGTCTTGTTTATGGCTTCCTTCACTGTGCAAAAGCTTTTAAGTTTCATTAGGTCCCATTTGTTATTTTTGTTTTTATTTCCATTTCTATAGGAGGTGGGTCAAAAAGGATCTTGATGTGATTTATGTCATAGAGTGTTCTGCCTATGTTTTCCTCTAAGAGTTTGATAGTGTCTGGCCTTACATTTAGGTACTTAATCAACTTTGAGCTTATTTTTGTGTATGGTGTTAGGCAGTGTTCTAATTTCATACACCCGGCTCAGAATAAAAGGGAGAAAATATAGAAAGAAAGCAAGAATGAAAGAGGACAAAATAAAATAAAGTAAGATAAAATAAAATAAAATTATTAAAATAAAAAATAAAGTAGAATTATTAAGAAAAATGTTTTTAATTAAAAAAAATAAAAAAAACTGGATTGACAGAACCCTAGGACAAATCATGAAAGCAAAGCTATACAGACAAAATCTCACACAGAAGCATACACATACACACTCACAAAAAGAGGAAAAGGGGAAAAAATAATATATCTTACTCGCAAAGTCCACCTCCTCAATTTGGGATGATTCATTGTCTATTCAAGTATTCTACAGATGCAGGATACATCAAGTTGATTGTGGAGCTTTAATCCGCTGCTTATGAGGCTGCTGGGAGAAATTTCCCTTTCTCTCTTTGTTCACACAGCTCCCAGTATTCAGCTTTGTATGTGGCCCCGCCTCTGCTTGTAGGTTGCCTGAGGACGTCTGTTCTTCACTCAGACAGGATGCGATTAAAGGAGCAGCTTATTTGGGAGCTCTGGCTCACTCAGGCCGGGGGGAGGGAGGGTTACAGATGCAGGGCGAGCCTGTGGCAGCAGAGGCCAGCGTGACGTTGCACCCTCCTGAGGTGCGCCATGCATTCTCCCGGGGAATTTGCACCTGGATCACGGGACCCTGGCAGTGGCAGCCTGCAGAGGCTCCCAGGAGGGGAGGTGTGAACAGTGACCTGTGCTTGCACACAGGCTTCTTGGTGGCGGCAGCAGCAGCCTTAGCATCTCATGCCCGTCTCTAGGGTCCTCACTGACATGCACGGCTTGCACCCGTCTCTGGAGCTCCTTTAAGCAGCGCTCTTAATCCCCTCTTGCACCAGGAGCCAAAGAGGCAAGAAAAAGTCTCTTGTCTCTTTGGCAGCTCCAGACTTTTCCCGGACTCCCTCCTGGCTAGCCATGGTGCACTAAACCCTTCAGGCTGTGTTCATTCTGCTAGTCCTCTCCCGGCATCCGACCGAAGTCTGAGCCTTAGCTCCCAGCCCCGCCCATCCCCGCGGGTGAGCAGACAAGCCTCTCTGGCTTGTGAGTGCTGGTCGGCACCAATCCTCTGTGTGGGAATCTCCGCTTTGCCCTCCGCATCCCTGTTGCTGCGCTCTCCTCCGCGGCTCTGAAGCTCCCCCACTCCACTACCCGCAGTCTCCACCCAAGAAGGGGCTTCATAGTGTGTGGAAACCTTTCTTCCTTCACAGCTCCCTCCCACTGGTGCGGGTCCCATCCCTATTCTTTTGTCTCTGTTTATTATTTTTTCTTCTGCCCTACCCAGGTACGTTGGGAGTTTCTTGTCTTTTGAGAAGTCTGAGGTCTTATACCAGTGTTCAGTGGGTCTTCTATAGGAGTAGTTCCACGTGTAGATGTATTTCTAATGTATCTGTGGGGAGGAAGGTGATCTCCGTGTCTTACTCTTCTGCCATCTTCTCCCTAAACTGTCCCCCTTGTTGCTTTTAATATTCTCTATTTTTTTGCCATTTTAATTACAATGTGTCTTGTCAAGGACATCTTTGTGTTGTTGTTTAAGACTCTCTCTTCTTCCTGGACCTGGATGTTTGTTTCCTTCCATGTTGGGGCCATTTGTCATCTATTATAGTTTCAAATAAGTTTTCTGCCCCTTTCTCTGTTCTCTTTCTGGGATCCCTGCAATGTGAATGTTAGTGTACTTGATATTGTCCAGAGATCTCTTAAATATGTTCTCACATTTTTAAAATTATTATTTTTCTTTTTTTTTTCTGTTGAACTTGCATGATTTCTACTCCTGCCTTCCAGTTCACTGATCTGTTTCTCTGTATCATCTAAGCTACTTTTGATTCCTACTAGTGTATTTTTTATTTCAATTATTTTAGATCTGTTTGTTTCCTCTTTATATTTTCTAACTCTTGGTTAAACTTCTCACTGTGCTTATCCATTCTTCTCCTGAGTTCATTGAGCATCTTTAAAATCATTACCTTGAGCTGTTTATTGGGTAGATCACTTATCTCCACGTCACACAGTTTTCCTTCCAGTGTTTTATCTTATTCTTTCATTTGGAACATATTCCTTTGTTGCCTTGTTTTGCCTAATTCTCTGTTTATTTGTATTATTAGGTAGGTCAGTTCTATTTCCCAATCTTGGGGAAGTGGCCTTATTTAGGAGATATCCTATGGGACCCAACAGCACACTCCCTTCTGCTCACCAGAGCTATATGGTCTAAGGGTGCCCATTCTGTGGGCTGAGTGGGACTTTCTGTTGTGGTGGGGCTGTATATTGTGAGTACATTGGTTGATATTGCTGGTCCCCAGCCTGGTTGGCTATCAAGATTTGCTTCATATAGATACTGCTGACCACTGGTGGGTGATGCTGTGCTCTGGCATGGCTGTCTGCATGGCCAGACGAATCCTGGATTGAGTGCCAGTCTGCTGGTGGTTAGGGCCAGATCCCAGGGCAGTTGGCTGTGGGCCCTGGAGCTGCTGCTGGCCTGTTGGTGGGTGAGGCCAGATCCTAGCATGGCTGGCTGTGGGGTATCCAAAGTAGTTGGCTTTGGTACCTGGGGGTCCTGGGAATGTTGCCATCATTCTGGTGGGCAGGGCTTGGTCCCAGAGTGGGTGGCTGCAGGTGTTGGGGAGTCCTGGGGCTAGTACTGGCCCAGTAGTTGGTGAGACCAGGGCCTTGAAATTTGGGGGATGTGCTGGCCTGCTCGTGGACAAGGCTGGGTCCCAGTACTGCTGGTGACATGGCCTGGGGAGTACCCAAGCTGGTCCTGGCTTGCTGGTGGACAGTACTGGGTCCCTGGACAGCCTCCTGGAAGGCTTGGGGAAGCCTGGGGCTAGTTTCAGTCCACTAGAGTGTGGGGCTGGGTTCTCACACACCTGACTGCTAGGCCTGGGGTGTTCTGGGACTGGCTTTTAGGTGGGGCTGTGTCCCAGTGCTAATAGCCTAGAGGGAGGACTCCAAAATGTTACTTTCCAGCACCAGCATCCTTGTGTTTGAACAAGCTCCCCAAAATGGCTACCACCAGCATCTATGTCTCCAGGGGGAGTCCCAGCGACCTCCTGCCTCCCTGGAAGAACCCGAAATTCAGCAAGTGGGTCTGATGCAGGCTCCTTTCAAATTACTGCTTCTGCACTGTGTCTTGGAGCATGCAAGATTTTTCATGTGCCCCTTAAATGCAGAGTCAGCATTTCTTACAGCATTAAAACTCTCCCATATGCAAGTCCTGCTGGCCTTCAAAGCCAGACATTCTGGGAGCTCTTCTTCCTGGTGCAGGACTCCCAGGCTCGGGAGCCAAATATGGGGCTCAGACACCTCAACCTTTGGGGAGAACCTCTGCAAGTGTGGTTATTCTCCCATTTGTGAGTCCCCTACCCAGGTGTGTATCTCTACTCTACTGTGTCTCTGCCCCTAGTACCCATTTCATTGTGGTTCCTTCTTGATATCTTTAGTTGTAGAAAATATTTTCTGCTAGTCTTTAGGTTGTTTTCATGGATACTTGTTTTGTAAATAGTTGTAATTTTGGTGTGCCTATGGGAGTAGGTGAGCTCATGCTCTTTCTATGCTGCCATCATGGTCACTCCTCCGATTTCATTCTTTTTTATGGTTGAATAATATTCAATTGTGTATATATACCCCATCTTCTTTATCCATTCATCTGTTGGTGGACAGTTAGATTGTTTTCATGTCTTGCTTATTATAAATAAGGCTTCAATGAATATGGAGGTATGTATAATTTTTTGAATTATTGATTTCATTTTTTTTGGATAAATGCCCAGAAGTAGAACATCTGGATCCTAAATTTGTTCTATTTTTAATTTTTTGAGGAAAGTTTTTAGTGTTTTTTTTTGTAGTGGCCACACTAATTTACATTCCCACCAAAAGTGCACATGGGTTCCTTTTTCTCCACATCATTGTCAACACTTGCTATTTGTTGTATTTTTGATAATAGTCATTCCGACAGGTGTGAGGTGATATCTCATTGTGGTTTTGATTTGCATTGCCCTCATGATTAGTGATATTGAGCATCTTTTTATGTACCTGTTTGCCATCTGTATGTCATCTCTGGAAAAATATCTATTCAGATTTTCTGCCAATTTTTTAATTGGCTTATTTGGATTTTTATTTGTTTGTTTGTTTGTTGCTATAGAGTTGTATAAATTCTTTATATACTTTATATATTAACACCTTTTCAGCTATATGATTTACAAATCTTTTCTACCATTTAGTAGGTTGCCTTTTCATTTTGTTGATGGTTTCCTTCTAAGTGCAAAAGCTTTTTGGTTTGATGTAATCCCAATTGTTTACTTTTGTTGTCTTTGCTTTTGGTGTCAAATCCAAAAAAAATCATTGCTGAGACTGATGTCTAGGAGCTTAATATCTATGTATTCTTTTAGGAATTTTATGATTTCAGGTCTTATATTCAAGCCTTTAATCCACTTGGGGGGTAATTTTTGTGTATGGACTAAGTTATTGGTCCAGTTTCATTTTTTGCATGTGGTTGTTCAGTTTTTCCTACATCATTTATTGAAAAGGCTGTCTTTTCCACATTGTATATTTTTGGCTAACTTGTAAATTAATTGACCATATATATGTGGGTTTATTTCTTGCCTCTCTATTCTGTTCCAGTGATCTATGCATCTTTTCATGCCAGTAACATAGTGTTTGGATTACTCTAGTTTTGTAATATAGTTTGAAGTCAGGGAACATGATGCCAACAACTTTGTCTTTCATGATTCCATACAAATATTAGGATTGTTTGTTCTACTTCTGTGGAAAATTCCATTAGAATTTTGAGAATTGCATGAAACTTGTAGATTGCTTTGAGTAGTAAGGACATTTTAACAATCTTAATTCTTCCGATATTGTACATATTGTACCTAACAATACTGTATCTTCATCAATTTCTTGGAATAATGTCTTATAGTTTTCAGTTTATAGGTCTTTCACTTTTTTGGTTAAACGTATTCCTAGGTATGTTTTTCTTTTAGATAAAATTATAAGTTGGATTGTTTTCTTAATTTCTCTTTCTGATAGTTTATTATTAGTGTATAGAAATGCAACATTTTATGTATATTGATTTCTTTGTCTTGTATTACTGAAGTTTGTTGATTAGTTTTAAAAGATTTTGGTGGAGTCTTTAGGGTTTTCTATATGTAATATCATGTCATATGAAATAGTGACAGTTTTATTTCTTCCTTTACAATTTAAATGACTTCCTTTTCTTTTCATGCCTAATTTTCTTGCCTAATTGCTCTGGCTAGGACTTCCAATACTATATTGAAAAAAAAAGTGGTGAGAGTGGGCATCCTTGTCTTTTTTTCTAATCTTAGAAGAAAAGCTTTCAGCTTTTCATCATAATGGAATAGTATTTAAAAATGAATGTAAAAAAAGGAATAAAATTCACAAATATGGTATATAACGGATGAACCTTGCAGATGATATGGTCAGGAAAATAAGCTAGGTACAAAAGGATAAATATATAATTTAATTTTTATGACTTTCCCAGAATAGTCAACTTGCAGGGACAGAAAGTATCAGTAGAGTTTTGGCTACTGGGGACGGGAGAGATGGGGAAATGGAGAGTTACTGTTTAATGAATAAAGACTTTTGGTTTGAAATGATGCAAAATTTCTGGAGATAGATAATGGTAATGTTTGCACAACAGTATGAATGGACATAATAACATTGAACTATACTCTTAAAATGCTTAAAATCATAAATCATATATATATATATATATATATATATGTATATATATCTACGTATATATATATATATATATTGCCCCAATAAAAAAAAAGAAAGAAAGGTATACCTTCCATTATTCCTTATAATTTCTGGTCTCTAGTTCATACAGAAAGATGCTTTTGTACATTTGTTTAAATAATTTATAGACCCCCTAATTGGACACTATTTGTAACAGTTGATTTCATTTAGGAATTAAAGTAAGACATTAAATTAGCTCAGCAACTGCATAATTCTTTCATCTGAAAAGGTTTTCACTTATATTATCTAATTCATCCTGGTACCATCGTAATACTGACAGAATTAGATATTAATATCTCTGTTTTATGGGTTAACTTCTTCAGTTATTAAATCTTTACTGTGCTTACTATATGCAAAACACTAGATTTGTTTCTGAAGCCACAGATATGGCCCTTAAGCTGCTTAAGGTATAACAGAATTATACCACTAAAGATATAGGAGGGGCCCTAGAGACCACATGTTTTACTATTCTCATTTTATAGGCTCAGAGAAGTTAAGTTACTTCCCTGTGGTCACACAGTTGGTTACTGTGAAACTGGACAAGAATCTCCTTTATTTTCAAATGAGAAGAGTGATCTATTGATTTTACCAAGCTACCAGTGAAATAGGATATATAAAGAGACAATGATGGGTTAAAAAAAGTAATAGGAAAGGTTCAAATCATGGAATAACTGCTCTTTTATAAGAGGATAAAGAGAAGAATTCATCCTGGAAGAGATGATTCTTGAAGGATGGTAGGATTTAAGTATTCATGATTGAGAGAGAGAAAGAGTGAAAAGGAATATGAAGCAGAAGGATTAACATGAATAAAGACATAAACTTTAGAAAACATGGGTTGTATGCTAGGAATAACAAGTTTTTCTATTTAGCTAAGTGTGTGAAGAGAAGTAGTAGGAGATAGGGCTTAACAGTTTGTTTGGAATCAGGTCATGAATACTGGATTTGATTAGTTGGGCAAATTCAAGGTGAATGAATTGTCTTTTATGGTTGAATGGGGAAAAATTCCAAGGCAACTGTCAGAAGTTGCACAGTAATCTCTTAGTGAACCAAGTCAAGGATTTAGGCCAAAAGGCTCCAAGTAATCCAATGTGTTTCCTGGTATGCTCCATTGTTTTTAAGTTTGGATATTATCAGCTATATTTGTATGTCCTGGCATAATTTTAATGTCTTTCTATAGTCTTTTCCCAATCTTGAAAGCTAATATGATGTCCTAGAGTATTAAAGAAAGAGTCCACTATTGAAGTCTCTACTGGTAATTTTAATGCTGACCAGAACTTATATGTTCTGTATTACTCTTACCAAAATATTTTGCCTTAAATTTCATTAATTGTCTTTGAAAATGAACTGTTTCCCTCGAGTGACATTTTTTATGTTAAAATTATATTGTATTTGATTTCAAAAGCAATCTAATTAAGGTAGGCATTTTGTATGAGATTTAAGCCTCACATCCCAATGGAATCATGAAACAGTTAGAGAAATAATGAATTGCATCTTTTATAATCTTTATTGCTACTTTTAAAATGAATAATATGTACAGTGTGGGTTGAAATAACATATCCCCAAGGAGTAATTTGTTTTCACAAATTAGATTGTTTCCTCATATACAAGATTATTAAGCATGAAGGAGGAAGTTATTGGACATTGTATGCTTTGTAGGAATATTTTTTTTCCAGAACTGGGCTCAATTCACTGATTGAAGGCAAAGATAGTTAATAATGGGAAAAAAAAAGGACAATGTTACTCTTTTTCTTAACAACTTCTTGTTCTTTTTACCTTCTTTCCCTATTTGTTGGCTATAAGTCAGATGAAACTTAAAACTTGACCCAGGGCTTCCCTGGTGGCGCAGTGGTTGAGAGTCCACCTGCCAATGCAGGGGACACGGGTTCGTGCCCCGGTCTGGGAAGATCCCACATGCCGCGCAGTGGCTGGGCCCATGAGCCATGGCTGCTGAGCCTGTGTGTCCGGAGCCTGTGCTCTGCAACGGGAGAGGCCGCAACAGTGAGAGGCCCAAATATCGAAAAAAAAAAAAAAAAAAAAACTTGACCCAGTTTCCTTCAGGGATTCTTACAATTGCTCAAATTAGTGACATGGCTTTATGGTTATCTTTAGCAGAAAATCATTTACAGGCATGGTCACACCTATGACTAATATAATATGTATAAAATGTTTTCATTTTTGTTTTGTTTGTTTTGAGATGCAGAAAGCAAAAGTGCCACCTTTACATCTTTTATCTTCCATAATGAAAGAAATTCTTCAAAATAGCAGAGTGCTTATCTACTAAAATTTGGACTAAGTAAAGTTAATAGAATGTTATTTACTTGTTAAGAAATTTGAAATCATTTAATTGGTTAATTTAAACAAGGTAATTTTGAATGGATCTAATTTTTTTTTCTTTTATCTTTATAATACCTAAGACAATTGAATAGAAATAACAGAATGTTCAAGCAGGAAATAACATACAGACATGGATAAATAAACTCCTCAAAATTTTCTCTGCAGATCCAGGGAACTCGTTTCTCAGAACTTTCCAGCAAACTTCTTCTTATATCTTACTAGTTGGGTTCTCATATGTTCTAGTTTGGGGCAGTTCCAGTTTATGCCTCATGTTTTGGTATAATTATTAGCAGCATCTCCTTTTCTCTCTTAAATGTATCCTATTGAATTACTTAGATTCTAATATATATAGTATGCTTACCTACTTATTGCACTGAATTGGACATATTGTTACCCCTAAAAATAACTTACTCCTAAAACTAACTGTTGGCAATAAATGGTGTTATGCTAATTATCTTAGGCCTAATTCACATGCTCTATCCTAGAGGCCAGAGATGGAGCTCTCTTCTTCCAAAACACAAGGGCTGATGGGAGAGGTATGAATAGCTGAATAAAAGTCAGGATAATTACCAAGATCAGTATTAGATGGTTGATAGGGAGATAATCACAAAATCTTTAATATCTGCCCTTGCTCTCTTTCTAAATGTCCTAATATCTGTTTAATCTTTTATCATTCTAATTCCAAAGCACAGCATATTTTTATCTTTCAATACTGTTTGTCTCCCTGCTTGAAAGCAGTTATTGCAGAAATAATCACTTTAATTAGTGATAGGTGGAAATATTTGGAAAGTTCAGTTAGAGAAAAATAATTTTACCTAACTCTAAAGACAAACATAGAATTTCTAATAAAAGTATCTTTTATTATGAAGAGGAGATATGGTTTTAACCAGATAGGTTTTTAAATGTATCAGAGTATTTATGCTAGAGACCAAACTTAGATTACCAACCCCCACCTCCAAATCTAGCAAGTCAGAAACTTACTTCACTGGTTGTTTTCCTTAGAATTATAAATTATCTTTTAGCCACTAAGTTTATTAATAATCCTCTGAGAAGAAAGTGTTAAAACTTAAGGAAGCTAATTTAAAAAGGGGAGATAGTAGCTCTACTCTCTGGAAAACATAATGAAATAAGATTCTTTGTACTTTAAGAGTTATAAAGGAAAATCTGCCTGATTTCTGGTGTGTATCTACTAGCCTGTAAATAGGGATACTATATGAAAGTTCTCAAAGGTTAACAACCTTAACACATCTAGACATGGTGATTCTATCAGTAGCCATAGTTTTAGAGGGGAATGGATTGGAGAAGATGAAAGATTAGAGGTCTAGAAACTGTAACCCTGGAAAACCAATGAGAGATAACTTGGGACACTTTTAGGACAGTGAAAATTGTACTCTTAGAATCATCTAAACTTGAAGGACAATACTGTTTTCTACTGGAGAGCTGAGATGAGTGAGACATTCCTTCAATGTAGACCTGCAACAGAGGTCAGTTATGGAAGATCATTGTTGAATAGTAATTCTATGTAGTAGGAAGAAACAAAGGCAGTGATAGTAACAGAAGCATTGGACACCAGAGCTCTCTCTGTTTAAGTGTGGAAATTAAATAAACCTCCTCATTCGAACTGTAAACCTTGGAGTTCTTGGCCAATAATAGGAAAATAGGAGCTCCAAATAAAAGATGTTTGACTTTCTGCTAATTTACAAATGTGTTCTCAAGCCAGTTTTAATTTAATTTAGAGAAATAAGCATATCAGCATTCAAAAATTAATGAATGATGCATACTAGCTACATTAAAAGAAACTGAAACAGTTGGAGTATCTCAGGGATGAAATAATCCTTAAAGATGTCCCTCTACCGTTTCATCTAATATTCATTTTGCCTTTCCCATATCCTACTGAGTGGACCCTTAACCTATGACTGAGGTAAACTCATCATCTCTTTATAGATCTCGGATTATTCAAGAGGCCTTCCTCAAATTGACCTGAACTATATTCCTAGGGTAACATCAACTTGTTAGTCTTGATTTTGTCTCATTGTGTCCTACAGACAAATTCTAAATCCTTTTTTTTTTTAACAAAATGGCCTTCTAAATATTTCAGGGAAGCTATTGATAACTGCTGTGAATATTCTCCTTCTTTCCCTTTCTTTTCTTGCCCCCTTCTTTCTTCCTTCTTTTTTCACATTCAGACTAACATTTTGTTTCCTCAAAAATTCCTCAAGTTAAACAACTTTGACTCCTTTCACCATTTTTTTAAAGTTATTATAAAATATTGGCTATGATTTTTCAAAATGGTTATTTTTCCCTTCTCTTTCTGGGAAGCAGGAGGGATTTTCTCCAATATTTACTGTAGAATCCTTGCCAAATTCCTGGAGGTAAATCTCACAATATTGTAAGGAACCTGCTCTAATACTAAATCAGGACTTGTTCTTCCTGGAGGTTTTAACTCTCAGAGTTTTCTACATTGAGCCTTCAGCAATTCATCAATTACCGTTCCAGTTTCCCTACTCCAGCACTGATTCCTGTGCCAGTTTCCCTCTTGAATCTCCACTAAGATGGGATCCAGATGGTGGACTAGGTGGACATGGAACTCACCTACTCCCACAAACACATCAAAAATACATCTGAATGCAGAAAAATTCTCACTGAAAACTAACTGGAGACTTCAGAAAGACTCCTGTACAACCAAGGCTGTAAGAAAGATCCACACGGAATTGAGTAGGAAGGGAAGTGAAGCAATCAGGTCAGGACTTGTGCCCCTAAGAGGCATAAGAAGAGGAGGACAATTACATGGGTGAAGATCATCCCTGTAGAGTGAGTGGTTTGAGCCACATATTGGATGCCCCAGTCTTGGAGTCTGACACCAGAAAGATGAGTCCCCTTGGTTAGTTGGAGGGCCAGTGGGACTAACAAGAGGGCTGTGGGAAACCTGGAATTCATTTATGAGTAATGTGCCCACACTTATTTACTCCTGAAACAGAGCGGAGAGGGAGGATTGAAACTGCATAGGATGATGGTCGGTTTCCCATGACCATTCTGGCATGTGCTCCAGCCTGAGATGAGTGCCTGTTCCAGCCCCACTTGCTTCATGGCCTCCACAATGGGGCAAGGACTGACATAACCTAGAGGAGAGATCAACTGTGATGGACAAAAGCAGCTCAGACCTCGAGCAGCATCTGAGCAGGGTAGGGACAGCCATTACTGACACTTATGCAGGCAGTGCAGCAGAAGAAGTCTGGGTCTCTGAATGTGGCCAGAGCCAACACAACCTATGCCTAGACCCATGCCAAGTACCCACAGCAGACCCTTTTGCTCAAGCACTGCTCCCCTCTGGGGCGAGGGTGCTGGTGGTGGGAGGTGGAGAGTACACACTTAAAAGTAGCAGAGCTGGCTCAGACTTGACACCTAGGGCTTCTTCTCCAGTAACTTGGGACCCACCCCTGCAATCAATGGTCTGGTGCTGGCTAATGAGGAGAGGAGAAGCTCCATATCACACCTGGCTCTAGCCCTAACCCCTCCATCTCCAGCCCCACTTCCTACAAAGGTGATAGCTGCCAGCATACACTGGGAAAGATGTGACTCATGCACATGTCAAATCTAGCTCTCTCACCAAATCCACTGGGCACATGCAGACTCTATAGTGATGCTCCCACATAAGGACACCCCTTCAAGAGCACAATAAGCAACTGTTTCACTTAATTTCATAAAGACAGAGAAAGCTAAGCAAAAGGAGAAGACAGAGGAATTTATTTCAATTGATATTACGAGAAAACCCCTGAAAAATCAATTAATGAAACAGACAAATATAATTTATCAGATAAAGTGTCCAAAGCATTAGTAATAAGAATGCTAACTGAATTAGGGAAAAGAATAGATGAGCACAGTGAAAATTTTAACAAAGAACTACAAAATGTAAAAAAATAATCAATCAGAACTGAAGAATATGATAAATGAAAAAGGAATCAATTAACAGCACACTAAGTGACACAAAAGAATGCATAAGTGATCTGGAAGATAGAATAATGGAAATCACCAATCAGAACAACAAAAAGAAAATCAAATTTAAAAAATGACGATGGTTAAAGAGACTTCTGGAACAACATCAAGCATACCAACATTTGCATTTTGGGGGTCCCAGAAGGAGAAGAGAAAGAGAAAAGATGTTGAAAATGTATTTGATGAAATTATGGCTGAAGATTTCCCAAACCTGAAGAAGGAAACCGATGTTCAGGTACAGGAAGAACAGAGAGTCACAGACAAAAGGAACGCAAACAGACCCACACCAAGACACATTAAAATTAAAATGCAAAAGTTAAAGGTAAAAGGAGTAGTCTAAAGGCAATAATAGAAAAAAAAGTCATATAAAAGGGAACTGCCATAGGCCATTAGCTGATTTTTCTGCAGAAATTTTGCATGCCAAAGAGAGTAGCATGGTATATTCAAAGTGCCAAAATGGAAAAACCTGCAACATAGGATACTCCACCAGCAAGATTATCACTTATAATTGAAGGAGAGATAAAGAACTTCTCAAGCAAAAACTGAAAGAATGCATCCATGCTAAATCTACCCTAAAATAAATATTAAAGTGTCTTCTCTAAGTTGAAAAGTAAAGGATATAACAAGAACTAAATATCTGTAGGAAAACAAAAATCCTACTAGTAGAGGCAAAAGATACATATAGTAAAGGCTGAAGATCAACCACTTCAATCAGCTAGTACAAAGAGTAAAAGAAAATAATTGTAAAATCAACTATGATTACAAAAAACAGTAAAGGGATAAACATGAAGATGTAAAATATGACATCAAAAAACACAAAATGTGTGCAAGGGGAGTAAAAAAAATGTAGATCATTTAGACAGTGTTTAAAGAAGAATAACAGAGAAGAGACAAAAATAAGTAACAAGATGTCAGTAAGTACATACCTATCAATAATCACTTTAAATATCAATGGACTGAATATTCTGATCAAAAGACATAGGGTGGCTGATTGGTTAAACAACAGGACCCATCTATATCCTGGTTAGAAGATACTCTGTTCAAAGCTAAAGACACAAGCAGCCTGAAAAGGAGGAGATGGAAAAAGATATTCCATGCAAATGGAAGTGAAAAGAAAGTGGGGACAGCAATGTTTATATCAGACACAATAGACTTTAAAACAAAGGCCTTAAGAAGAGACAAAGAAGGGCAATGTATAATGATAAAAGGATCAATACAAGAAGAGGATGTAATGCTCATTAACATATATGCACCTGAAATCCCCAGCCGGGGAGTAAGCAGGGAGCCTGCGATCCGGCGCTTTGAAGTTTTCCCCGGAGCAGAGTCGAGGCGGCGAGGAGGAGCGACGGGAGGTGGGGGGGCCCGGAGGAAGATGGCGGAAGAGTAAGACGCGGAAATCACCTTCCTCCCCACAGATACATCAGAAATTCATCTACACGTGGAACAACTCTTACAGAACACCTACTGAACGCTGACAGAAGACCTCAGACCCCCCAAAAGGCAAGAACCTCCCCACATACCTGGGTAGGGCAAAAGAAAAAAAGAATAAACAGAGACAATAGGATAGGGACGGGACCTGCACCAGTGGGAGGGAGCCGTGAAGGAGAGAAGGTTTCTACACACTACAAGCCCCTTTGCGGGCGGAGACTGCAGGTGGCAGAGGGGGAAAGCTTCGGAGTAGCAGAGGAGAGCACAGCAACAGGGGTGCGGAGGGCAAAGCGGAGAGATTCTGGCACAGAGGACTGGTGCCCTCAGGCACACACCAGCCCAAGAGGCTTGTCTGCTCGGCCACCGGGGCGGGTGGGGCTGGGAGCTGAGGCTTGGGTATCGGCTTTCAGTCTGAGCGCAGGGAGAGGACTGGGGCTGGCGGCAGGAAGAGAGCCTGAAGGGGTTAGTGCACCACGGCTAGCCCGGAGGGAGTCCGGGGAAAGGGTCTGGAGCTGCTGAAGAGGCAAGAGACTTTTTTACCTTTTGTTTCCTGGTGCGCTAGGAGAGGACATTAAGAGGGCTGCTTGGGGAAGTGCCAGAGACAGGCGCGAGGCGCGGGTAAGGCGCGGACCTCGGATACGGGCATGGGATGCTGGGGCTGCTGCCGCCGACGCCGCCGCCGCCACCGCTGCGGGGCCTGTGTGCGAGCGTGGGTCACTGTCCGCCCTGCCTTCCAGGGGGCATGTGCACCCCGCCACTTCCGGGGTCCTGGGATCCGGGGAAGGCTTTCCCGGGAAAGCGCACGGAGCGCCACGGGCTGCTGCAACGTCGCGCCGGCCTCTGCCGCCGCAGGCCCGCCCCACACTGCGCGCCCCTCCCTCCCCTCTGCCTGAGTGAGCCAGAGCCCCCGAATCAGCGGCTCCTTTAAACCCGTCCTGTCTGAGCGAAGAACTGACGCCCTGCAGTGACCTATGCGCAGAGGCGGAGCCATGTCCAAGGCTGAGACCCGGGAGCTGTGAGAGCAGAGACAGGGAAATCTCTCTGTGCAGCCTCGGAGACAGCGGATTAAAGATCCACGGTCCACTTGATGTTCCCTGCGTCTGTGGAGTGCATGAATGGACAGCGAATCATCCCAAACTGAGGAAGTGGACTTTGAGGACAAGATTTAAGACTTTCCCCCCTTTTCCTCTTTTTACAACGAATTATCCCAAATTGAGGAGGTGGACTTGGAGAGCAAGATTTTTTGATTTTTCCCCCTGCTCTCTTTTTGTGAATGTGTATGTGTAATCTTCTGTGTAAGATTCTCTCTGTATAGCTTTGCTTCCACCATATGTCCCAGGGTTCTATCTGTCCTTTTTTTTTCAATAATTAATTTTTAATTTTAATAAAGCTACTATATTTCATACTTTATTCTATTTTACTTTACCTGCTCTTTCTTTTTTTCCTGCCTTCCCTTCCTCCCTCCCTCCCTCTGCTCCTCCTTTCCTTCTTTCTTTTTCTTTCCTCCCTCCCTCCCTCCCACCCTTCTTCTTTCCACTTTCTTTTTCTTTCCTTCTTCCCTCCCTCCGTCCTGTCTTTCTTTCTTTCCTTCCTCCCTCCCGTCTTCCATTAACTCTTCCTTTTGCTTTCATTCCTCCCTCCCTCCCTCCTTTCTTTCCTTCTTTCTTTCCATCCTTCCTCCCTCCCTCCCTCCTTTCTTTCTTTCTTCCGTCCTTCCTTCTTTTCTTCCCTTCTTCCTTTCTTTCCCTCTCTCTTTCTTTCTTCTACTAATTCTTTCTTTCTACATTTTCTCCCTGTTATTCTGAGCCGGGTGGATGAAAGGCTCTTGGTGCTGCAGCCAGGAGTCAGTGCTGTGCTTCTGAAGTGGGAGAGCCAACTCCAGGACACGGGTCCACAAGACACCTCCCAGCTCCACATAATATCAAGCAGCGAAAATCTCCCAGAGATCTCCATCTCAACACCAGCACCCAGCTTCACTCAACGACCAGCAAGCTACAGTGCTGGTCACCCTATGCCAAGCAACTAGCAAGGCAGGAACACAACACCACCCATTAGCAGACAGGCTACCTAAAAACATAATAAGACCATAGGCAACCCAAAACACACCACCAGACGTGGACCTGTCCACCAGAAAGACAAGATCGAGCCTCAACCACCAGAACACAGGCATTAGTCCCCCACACCAGGAAGCCTACACAACCTACTGAAACAACCTTAGCCAGTGGGGTCAGACCCCAAAAACAATGGAAACTACGAATCTGCAGCCTGCAAAAAGGAGACCCCAAACACAGTAACATAAGCAAAATGAGAAGACAGAAAAACACACAGCAGGTGAAGGAGCAAGATAAAAACCTACCAGACCTAACAAATGAAGAGGTAATAGGCAGTCTAACTGAAAAAGAATTCAGAATAATGATAGTAAAGCTGATCCAAGATTCTATTTCCAAGATCCATAATCTTGGAAATAGAATAGACAAAATGCAAGAAACAGTTAACAAGGACCTAGAAGAACTAAAGATGAATCAAGCATCAATTAAAAACACAATAAATGAAATGAAAAATACTCTAGATGGGATCAATAGCAGAATAACTGAGGCAGAAGAACGGATAAGTGAGGTGGAAGATAAAAGAGTGGAAATAACTGCTGCCGAGCAAAATAAAGAAAAAAGAATGAAAAGAACAGAGGACAGTCTCAGAGACCTCTGGGAGAACATTAAATGCACCAACATTCGAATTATAGGGGTTCCAGAAGAAGAAGAGAAAAAGAAAGGGACTGAGAAAATATTTGAAGAGATTATAGTTGAAAACTTCCCCAATATGGGAAAGGAAATAGTTAATCAAGTCCAGGAGGCACAGAGAGTCCCATACAGAATAAATCCAAGGAGAAATACGCCAAGACACATATTAATCAAACTGTCAAAAATTAAACAGAAAGAAATCATATTAAAAGCAGCAAGGGAAAAACAACAAATAACACAAAAGGGAATCCCCATTAGGTTAACAGCTGATCTCTCAGCAGAAACTCTAAAAGCCAGAAGGGAGTGGCAGGACATAATTAAAGTGATGAAGGAGAGAAACCTGCAACCAAGATTACTCTACCCAGCAAGGATCTCGTTCAGATTGGATGGAGAAATCAAAACCTTTACAGACAAGCAAAAGCTGAGAGAGTTCAGTACCACCAAACCAGCTTTACAACAAATGCTAAAGGAACTTCTCTAGGCAAGAAACACAACAGAAGGAATATACCTACAATAACGAACCCAAAGCAATTAAGGAAATGGGAATAGGAACATACATATCGATAATTACCTTAAATGTAAATGGACTAAATGCTCCCACAAAAAGACACAGACTAGGTGAATGGATACAAAAACAAGACCCATATATATGCTGTCTACAAGAGACCCACTTCAGACCTAGAGACACATACAGATTGAAAGTAAGGGGGTGGAAAAAGATATTCCATGCAAATGGAAATCAAAAGAAAGCTGGAGTAGCAATTCTTATATCAGACAAAATAAACTTTAAAATAAAGACTATTAGAAGAGACAAAGAAGGACACTACATAATGATCAAGGGATCGATCCAAGAAGAAGATATAACAATTGTAAATATTTATGCACCCAACATAGGAGCACCTCAATACATAAGGCAAATACTAACAGCCATAAAAGGAGAAATTGACAGTAACACAATCATAGTAGGGGACTTTAACACCCCACTTTCACCAATGGACAGATCATCCAAAATGAAAATAAATAAGGAAACACAAGTTTTAAATGATACATTAAACAAGATGGACTTAATTGATATTTATAGGACATTCCATCCAAAAACAACAGAATACACATTTTTCTCAAGTGCTCATGGAACATTCTCCAGGATAGATCATATCTTGGGTCACAAATCAAGCCTTGGTAAATTTAAGAAAATTGAAATTGTATCAAGTATCTTTTCTGACCACAATGCTATGAGACTAGATATCAATTACAGGAAAAGAGCTGTAAAAAATACAAACACATGGAGGCTAAACAATACACTACTTAATAACGAAGTGATCACTGAAGAAAACAAAGAGGAAATTAAAAAATACCTAGAAACAAATGACAATGGAGGCACAATGACCCAAAACCTATGGAATGCAGCAAAAGCAGTTCTAAGAGGGAAGTTTATAGCAATACAATCCCACCTTAAGAAACAGGAAACATCTCGAATAAACAACCTAACCTTGCACCTAAAGCAATTAGAGAAAGAAGAACAAAAAAACCCCAAACTTAGCAGAAGGAAAGAAATCATAAAGATCAGATCAGAAATAAATGAAAAAGAAATGAAGGAAACGATAGCAAAGATCAATAAAACTAAAAGCTGGTTCTTTGAGAAGATAAACAAAATTGATAAACCATTAGCCAGACTCATCAAGAAAAAAAGGGGGAAGACTCAAATCAATAGAATTAGAAATGAAAAAGGAGAAGTAACAACTGACACTGCAGAAATACAAAAGATCATGAGAGATTACTATAAGCAACTCTATGCCAATAAAATGGACAATCTGGAAGAAATGGACAAATTCTTAGAAATGCACAACCTGCCAAGACTGAATCAGGAAGAAATAGAAAATATGAACAGACCAATCACAAGCACTGAAATTGAAACTGTGATCAAAAATCTTCCGACAAACAAAAGCCCAGGACCAGATGGCTTCACAGGCGAATTCTATCAAGCATTTAGAGAAGAGCTAACACCTATCCTTCTCAGACTCTTCCAAAATATAGCAGAGGGAGGAACACTCCCAAACTCATTCTACGAGGCCACCATCACCTTGATACCAAAACCAGACAAGGATGTCACAAAGAAAGAAAACTACAGGCCAATATCACTGATGAACATAGATGCAAAAATCCTCAACAAAATACTAGCAAACAGAATCCAACAGCACATTAAAAGGATCATACACCATGATCAAGTGGGGTTTATTCCAGGAATGCAAGGATTCTTCAATATACGCAAATGAATCAACGTGATACACCATATTAACAAACTGAAGGAGAAAAACCATATGATCATCTCAATAGATGCAGAGAAAGCTTTCGACAAAATTCAACACCCATTTATGATAAAAACCCCGCAGAAAGTAGCCATAGAGGGAACTTTCCTCAACATAATAAAGGCCATATATGACAAACCCACAGCCAACATTGTCCTCAATGGTGAAAAACTGAAACCATTTCCACTAAGATCAGGAACAAGACAAGGCTGACCACTCTCACCACTCTTATTCAACATAGTTTTGGAAGTTTTAGCCACAGCAATCAGAGAAGAAATGGAAATAGAAGGAATCCAAATTGGAAAAGAAGAAGTAAAGCTATCACTGTTTGCAGATGACATGATACTACACATAGAGAATCCTAAAGATGCTACCGAAAAACTCCTAGAGCTAATCAGTGAATTTGGTAAAGTAGCAGGATACAAAATTAATGTACAGAAATCTATGGCATTCCTGTACACTAATGATGAAAAATCTGAAAATGAAATCAAGAAAACACTCCCATTTACCATTGCAACAAAAAGAATAAAATATCTAGGAATAAACCTACCTAAGGAGACAAAAGACCTGTATGCAGAAAATTATAAGACACTGATGAAAGAAATTAAAGATGATACAAATAGATGGAGAGATATACCATGCTCCTGGATTGGAAGAATCAATATTGTGAAAATGAATCTACTACCCAAAGCAATCTACAGATTCAATGCAATCCCTATCAAACTACCACTGGCATTTTTCACAGAACTAGAACAAAAAAATTCAAAATTTGTTTGGCAAAACAAAAGACCCCAAATAGCCAAAGCAATCTTGAGAACGAAAAACGGAGCTGGAAGAATCAGGCTCCCTGACTTCAGACTATACTGCAAAGCTACAGTAATTAAGACAGTGTGGTACTGGCATAAAAACAGAAAGATAGATCAGTAGATCAGGATAGAAAGCCCAGAGATAAACCCACGCACATATGGCCAACTTATCTTTGATAAAGGAGTCAGGAATGTACAGTGGAGAAAGGACAGCCTCTTCAATAAGTGGTGCTGGGAAAACTGGACAGGGACATGTAAAGTTTGAGATTAGATCATTCCCTAACACCATACACAAAAATAAGCTCAAAATGGATTAAAGACTTAAATGTACGGCCAGAAACTATCAAACTCTTAGAGGAAAACATAGGTAGAACACTCTGTGACATAAATCACAGCAAGATCCTTTTGGAACCACCCCCTACAGAAATGGAAATAAAAACAAAGATTAACAAATGGGACCTAATGAAACTTCAAAGCTTTTGCACAGCAAAGGAAACCATAAAGAAGACCAAAAGACAACCCTCAGAATGGGAGAAAATATTTGCAAATGAAGCAACTGACAAAGGATTAATCTCCAAAATTTATAAACAGCACATGCAGCTCAATAGCAAAAAAACAAACAACCCAATCCAAAAATGGGCAGAAGACTTAAATAGGCATTTCTCCAAAGAATATATACAGACTGCCAACAAACACATGAAAGAATGCTCAACATCATTAATCATTAGAGAAATGCAAATCAAAACTAGAATGAGATATCATCTCACACCAGTCAGAATGGCCATCATTCAGAAATCTAGAAACAATAAATGCTGGAGAGGGTGTGGAGAAAAGGGAACACTCTTGCACTGCTGGTGGGAATATGAATTGGTACAGCCACTATGGAGAACAGTATGGAGGTTCCTTAAAAAACTAAAAATAGAACTACCATATGACCCAGCAATCCCACTACTAGGCATATACCCTGAGAAAACCATAATTCAAAAAGAGACATGTACCAAAATGTTCATTGCAGCTCTATTCACAATAGCCCGGAGATGGAAACAACCTAAGTGTCTCTCATCGGATGAATGGATAAAGAAGATGTGGCACATATATACAATGGAATATTACTCAGCCATATAAAGAAACGAAACTGAGCTATTTGTAATGAAGTGGATAGACTTAGAGTCTGTCATACAGAGTGAAGTAAGTCAGAAAGAGAAAGACAAATACCGTATGCTAACACATATATACGGAATTAAAAAAAAAATGCCATGAAGAACGTAGGGGTAAAACGGGAATAACGACACAGACCTACTTGAGAATGGACTTGAGGATATGGGGAGGGGAAAGGGTAAGCTGTGACAAAGTGAAAGAGAGGCATGGACATATATACACTACCAAACGTGAGGTAGATAGATAGTTGGAAGCAGCCGCAGAGCACAGGGAGATCAGCTCGGTGCTTTGTGACCGCCTGGAGGGGTGGGATGGGGAGGGTGGGAGGGAGGGAGATGCATGAGGGAAGGGATGTGGGAACAGTTGTATATGTATGACTGATTCACTTTGTTATAAAGCAGAAACTAAAAAAAAAACATGTATGCACCTAATACAGGAGCTACTAAATATATAAAGCACATTAAAGGATATAAAGGGAGAAATTGACAATAATACAATCAAATCAGCTTCTTTAACACCCCACTTACACCAAAGGACAGATCATCTAGACAGAAAATCAGTAAGGAAACAATTCTCATAAATGACACATTAGACCGGTTGGACTTATAGGTATCTACAGGACATTTCATCCAAAAACAATAGAATACACATTCTTTTCAAGTGCACATGAAACATTCTCAGGAAACATCACATGCTAGGCCCAAAACATGTCTCAACAAACTTAACGCATTATTGATTGGTGGACTTTTGCAGAAACTAATGCCTGTGGCTGGCAATTTGTTATTTAAGTGAATATTGAAACACTCATGTTTGAGTAAATATCAACAACTTTTTTTGTACTTAATGTATTTATTTGAAACTTTGTACATGTCTTACTAAAGCATTCTAATATTTCATTAAGAGTGTGGTAGGCAATATGGCAGGCACCTCTGTGCAGGGGAACAGAACATCTATTACAAATATACTAGGTTTCACTGCACTTTCTCCTGGAAGAGCAGACTCTATGCTTTCTGGTGGCATTGACTTTTTAGTCCTGTGGGTATTATTTCCTCTAGAATACGTTCTTGTTTTTAACCTTATAGTCGACAATGTGGATCTTTGTGGGGGGCTCTTTTAGAAATGCTACAAGAAGGACCAGTTATGGGACTACCACTGCATTCACCAGAATGATCAGTTATCCATTCTCTAGCTACTGCTAACAAAAATTGCTTGTAAGTCATTTTATTCTGTGCATTAAGGTTACAATAAATTTTAAATGTATTGAATAAACTGCAATTACTCAAATATCAACAGAAACCCACTTTCTTATACCATTTTCGAGTTTTCTGGAGGATATTGAAGTTTTCCAGATATTGATTGGATCAACCAACTCCTTTCATATATTTATTATACTCTAATACACAAGTGGGCTTAGTTATCTGATGGCCAGTCCTCCTGTCTTCCTCTCTTGTAGATACTATGGAGGCCTCATGAATAATTTTCACCATGCAGATTAGCCTCTTGTCTTTCCATATATAAATGTCATTTCTCCCCTCTGTAGATTTTTAGATTTCTCCTTTAATTGTTTTGGTAGAACATGATTCTCTCAGAGTCCTACAAACTCTGGTTTCAGTTTTCAACAATATTTCAGATGTGGAAACCGTTTTTGTCTTAATTGTCTTGGTAAATATGGTGCCATGAACCAAGATAAGGTTGTAGGACTGATAATACTGTTTCTTGCAGTTTCTTTCCTTCACCCATGTAAATCTCAATGTTGCATATATATCCAATTTCATTTTTGCTAACCATCCTGACCAAAATTCCATATTTTGTAAGTTTTCCGGGATTATAGGATTTGAATCTAAGTCGTCCTCTCCTCTTTATCATTGCCTCACCAAGGGATAGCTCTTGTTTGGGTATACAGATTGATTGAACTTTTAGTAGAAAATAATCCAAAAGAGGTTTAACTTTTGAAATTCTGTCTGCAGGCAGTGGAGTTTCCAAGTTTTCATTAAAGTGAAGAAATGTCATTATTTGTTCAAACCTTCTTCTCGTCACAATATTTGGAAAGATAGGTGTTTCAAGTAAGGGATCAGTCAACCAATATTCTTTCCAATGTGACTTTCTTATTTGTCCCATCAAAATTATTAATCCAAGAAACTTCTTCATGTCACTATTGGTCACATCAGTCCATTTTAAAGCCTTATCATACTTTTTATATGATTTTTCATTCTGCTGGTAATACAAGTTTGTTTGAGAAGTGACCAACTTGAAAAAGTTGTTACCAAAAATTAATTCTATTTCACTAACACTTTGTGGGTTATTACATTCAATAGTTACACCTGACACAACTGTAAAGTCTTCTAATTTTTGTGAAATATTGTCTTCAATCCACTCTTCTGTAGAAGCAAAGGAGCATTCTCCAGCACCATTAGTTTCATTTTCACTTTCTGCATCAGAGTCAATCACTGAGTTTTGTTTCCTTTTTTTGGCCTAATATTCACATAATCTGAATCAGAACTCTATTCTGAAGAACTATCATCTTCTGAAACACTAGTGTATATGTCTCTCAGAAAATCAGAGAAAGTATCTGCATAAAATTCACCAAAAAATTCTTCTTCACATAAATTTCAGGATGTGTCATTTTTGAAAATTTTACAGGAATAACCTTATGTTTGTAACACACACAAAGTTGGAAAAAAAACCTAATGGAGCAAAATGTGAAAGATAATGACAATCATAAGTTGTATAATGAACCTTGATCAAGTTTAAGCTCTAACAACTTCACACAGTGATGTTAATTGTATTACTCTCTAAAAGTGTATTGATACGTCTCTGGTCAATAATGTTCAGGTAACAAAAGATGTACTAATACATCTCTGGCCAATAATGTGTTAACAGGATAGAAATTATATCAAGCATTTTTTTCAACCACAGTGGTATAAAACTAGAAATCAATTACAGGAAGAAAAATGGAAAAAGTACAGACATATGGAGACTAAACAACATGCTATTAAAAAACAAATGAGTCAATGAAGAAATCAGAAAATACCTTGAGACAAATGAAAATGGAAACAAAACTTTCCAAAATCTATGGGATCAGCAAAAGCAGTTCTAAGAGGGAAGTTTATAGCGAGGCAGGCCTACCTCAAGAAACAAGAGAAATCTCAAATAAACAACCTAACCTACGACCCAAAGGAATTAGAAAAAGAACAAACAAAACCCAGTGTCATGAGAAGAAAGGAAATAATAAAGATCAGAGAAAAAGTAAATAAAATAAAGACCAAAAAAAAAACACAATGAAACCAAGTGCTGTTTTTTATTTTGAAAAAAAAAAAGATAAACCTTTAGCCAAGCTCAAAAAGAAGAAATAAGAGAGGACCCAAATAAACAAAATAAGAAATTAAAGAGGAGAAATAAAAACTGATATCACAGAGATATAAAATATCATAAGAGAATATAATGAACAGTTATATGCTAACAAATTGGACAACCTAGAAAAAAAATGGACAAATTTTTAGAAACATACAACCTTCCAATACTGAATCAAGAAGAAATAGATAATCTGGATAGACTAAACACTAATAGTGAAACTGAATTTGTAATAAAAAAAAAACCTCCCAGCAAATAACAATTCAGGACTAGATGACTTCGAAGGGGAATTCTATCAATATAAAGAAGAGCTAATAACTATATGCTCAAACTATTCCAATATATTGAAGAGGATGGAACACACCCAACTTCATTCTATGAGGACACAATTACCCTGATACCAAAACCAAACAAAAAGACACTAGAAGAAAAGAAAATTACAAGTCAATATCTCTGATGAATATAGATGCAAAAATTCTCAACAAAGTTTAGCAAACCAAGTTCAACAATAAAGAAAAAGGATCATGCACCATGATTAAATGGTATCTATTCTCGTGATGCCAAGATGGTTCATTACCTGCAAATTGATCAATGTGATACTCCACATTAACAAAAGGGAGGATAAAAATCACATGATCTGTTCAATAGATGCAGAAAACTAATTTGACAAAATTCAACATCCATTCTTGATACAAACTCTCATCAAAGTTGGTATAGAGGGAACATATCTCAACATAATAAAGCCCATTTATGACAAACCCACAACTAACATCATTCTCAACTGCAAAAAACTGAAAAAAAAACCTTTTCTCTAAAATCAGGAACAAGGCAAGGATACCCACTTTCACCTCTTCTACTTAACACTGGAAGTCCTAGCCACAGCAATCAGACAAGAAAATAAACAAAAGTCATCCAGTTTGGAAGGGAAGGAGTAAAACTGTTACTATTTTCAGATGACATAATACAATATACAGAAAACCCTAAACTGTCCAGTATTATTAGAATAAATGAATTCCATAAAGTTTCAGACTGCAAGATTAGCATACAGAAATCTGTTAGTTTTCTACACACTAACAATGAACTATCAGAAAGAGAAAGCAAGTAAACCATCCCTTTATAATTGCATCAAAAAGCATAAAACACCTAGCAGTAAACTGAAACAAGTAGTTGAAAGACCTATACTCTGAAAACTATAAAATATTGATGAAGGAAACTGAAGATGATACAAAGAAATGGAAACATATACCATGTTCATGGATTAAAAGAATTAATATTGTCAAAATGTCCATACTACACAAATATAGCCATTAGTTTCCAGTAAATTTAAATGGAATATAATCTATAAAACTATTGAATCACTGTGTTGTACACCTGAAACCAGTGTAACATTTAAATCAACTATAATTAAAAATATTGGCTATATTCCCTGTGCTGTACATCACATACTTGTATCTTATTTTATACCTAGTAGTTTGTACCTCTTTATCCCCTTCCCCTATCTAGCCCCCCTCACCACTCTCCCCACTGGTAAAAGCTAGTTTTTTCTCTGTATCTCTGAGTTTGTTTCTCTTTTGTTTTGTTCATTTATTTTATTTTTTAGATTCCACATATAAGTGAAAACATACAATATTTGTCTTTCTCTGAGTTACTTCACTAAGCATAATATCCTCTAGGTCCATCCACATTGTTGCAAATGGCAAAATTTCATTCTTTTTTATAGTTATGTGTGTGTGTATATATATATATATATATCTATATATATATCTATATATATAGATATATATATATATATCACAGCATCTTTATCCATTTATATGTTGATGGCCACTTAGGTTTCTTCCATATATTGGTTATTGTAAATTATGCTGCTGTGAACATTGGGGTGCCTCTATCTTTTGAATCAATGATTTTAGTTTTTTCAGATATATACTGAGAAGTGGAATTGCTGGCTTATATGGTAGTTCCATTTTTAACTTTTTGAGGAACTTCCATATTGTTTTTCATAATGACTGTACCAATTTACATTACCACCAACAGTGTACTAGTGTTCCCTTTACTCCACATCCTCACAAGCATTTATTATTTGTTGTCTTTTTGATGATAGCCATTCTGACAAGTTTGAGGTGCTATCTCATTATGGTTTTGATTTGCATTTTTCTGATGATTAGTGATGTTGAGCATCTTTTCACGTGCCTGTTGGCCATCTGCTTGTCTTCTTTGGTAAAATATCTATTCAGATCTTCTGCCCATTTTTAATTGTGCTGTTTGATCTTTTTATTGAGTTATATGAGCTCTCTATATATTTTGGATATTAAGCCCCTATCAGAAATATATTTTGCAAATATATTCTTCCATTCAGTAGGTTGTCTTTTCATTTTATTGAGTTTCCTTCACTGTGCAAAAGTTTTTAAAGTTTAATTAGGTCCCATTTGTTTATTTTTGATTTTGTTTCCCCTGTCTGAAGAAACAGATCCAAAACAATATTGCTAAGACTTTGTCAAAGAGTGTACTGCTTATGTTTTCTTCTGGGATTTTTATGGTTTCTGGTCTTACATTTAGGTCTTTAATTTATTTTGTCTTTATTTTTGTATATGGTGTGAGAAAATATTTTAATTTCATTATTTTACATGTAGCTTTCCAGTTTTCACAAGACCACTCATGGAAAAGACTGTCTTTTCCCCATTGTGTATTTTGGCCTCTTTTATTGTACATTAATTGATCACATGTACATGGGTTTATTTCTGGGCTCTCTATTCTGTTCCATTGATCTATGTGTCTATCTTTTTTTTTGTGCCATTACCATATTGTTTTTAGTACTGTAGCTTTGTAGTATAGTCTGAAATCAGGGAGCATGATTTCTCCAGCTTTTTTTCCCTCAATATTGCTGTGCTTCCTCTGATATCACAGAAAAACAGAAAGCACATGCGATTGGAAGAGCTTTAATAAAAACTCATATTATAAAAAAAGTGTCCATGTGCTTTTCAGTGTTTATCTTCTGTCTGTCATCATTCTTGTTAAAAACGTATTTTGGGGTAACAGAACAATTCTTTGGCAATGACCCACGATATTCTGTAAAGATGTCATAGTTAATTTAGATAAATATTAGATTTTCTACATCTTCTGCCAGCAGGGCTTGTTGTTCGGTGTCAATGCTTCTATCAGTACTAAATATTCTCTGCAGGTGTGTGTTGGCCAGCAGATTACCTGGGTAAAATATAGCCCATCTAGTTAAGGCTAGCAAGAGAGTGATTGCTTTTCCAAGTCACTTTTTCAAAGTGAGTGATTGTGTTTCCAAGTCACTTTTTCAAAGTGTCTTCTTTTTTATGTCTCTGACTTTCTCTTCAGGTATTTTTCTCTTTTCATTTCAAACACTGTTGGCTGTGGAAGTGGAAGAGAATGGCACTTTTTAAAATTCTAAGTTCAAAATATGGATAATCTTTTTTTTTCTTTTCTACTGATTTCTCTCTAAATGTCTGCATTCATTTCCTTAGATAATTTTTAGCCTAGATAATTTTTAGCCTCTGTTTGAGTTCATGTTCAGTTTTGTATACACTTTTCTCTCCTGCTCAATATTGATTACTCTTTCATTGTGTTACACTATACATTTCTATGTGTTTTCCAATTTCTCATCTCTACATTGTTAGCCATAATTTTTAAATAATATTTAGTTTTTGTTTTAGCCTTTTTCTCTATGGGTATTTATTAGTTTGATTCATTTGCTTATTGTTTCAACAAATTACAATAGAGTAAGTGTATTGCTAAAATAGAGGTATATGCTGTTGCTAAAAAAGGACATTGGTGACATAGAGGATGGAGCAACTTATTGCTTGGGCTCTCAGGAAAGGCTTTTCAGAGGAGGTAGCATTTGTGCCCAGACTACAGGGGTGAATAGGATTTTACAAATATAAATAAATGGAGGGCATAGGAGTCAGAGGATATGCTATATGTAGGGGCATGTAGGCATGAGGCAGGATGGTATGTGTGTGGAAATCTTAACAGTTCAGGATGACTAGTGTAAAGTAGGAAGGGGAAGGTTGCTGGAAATGTAGATAGATGAACATACAGAAACTATATCATGAAAAGCCTTATATTTCAGTGAATGATGTGGAACACCAAATACATTTTGAGAAGAGAATGAAATGACTAATGTTGTATGTTAAAATTATGATTCTGCAGATGGCTTGTAGGATATATTGAAGAGTGTGAAAACTGTAGGCAAGAAAGGAATTATTGAAATAATTCAAGTGAGAGATGATGAGGGCTTGCCCTTAGGCAGTGGCAGTGGAGATGGAGAAAATAGGGTAGGCACAAGAGAAACTCAGAACTTGATGACTGATTATGTGCCAGGGGATATTTGAGAAAGAAGACTATAGGATCATTCCCTAGTTTCTGGCTTAGACAACAGGATGGATAATGAAGCCACTCAGCAGAATGAGGGACATATAAAAAGAGGACAGAGTGGAGAGAGATGAAGAATTCAGATTTAGAGATATTTGTTATGAGACGGCATTGGGACAAGCAGGGGGGAGATATTAAGTAGAATTTAAGCTTAGGAGAGAAAACTGGGAGTTTTAGATGCAGATGTAGGAATCCTTAGCATAAACCTGGTAGTTGAAGCTGAAGGGTGTATTTGAGATTGCTCAGGCTGAGTGTGTGAAATAAAAACAAAACAAAACAAAACAACAAAACAAACAAACAAGGTATGAGGATAGTATCCTGGAGAAATTCCCGAAGTACACAGTAGAATTATTCTTCATCCTGTGTAAATTCTTGATTATTTCAGTGGGTCCCTAATTATCTATCACTGCAGCAAAATTTCATTAAAAAGTTAAAAATTAAATGACTGTGTATCAGTGTTCTGTGGGTTTTGCTCATATTTAAAAACTCTTCATCTTCAAAATAGTGTTTAACTTATTCTAGTGTTAGCAACCTGCGTACATCTTTGTTCTTCAGCTTTATGGCATAACACTTACCTAATACTTAAAATGGTTTAGGTCTTGGGACTTCCCTGATGGTCCAGTGGGTAAGACTCCACACTCCCAATGCCGGGGGCCTTGGTTTGATTCCTGGTCAGGGAACTAGGTCCCTCATTCAGGCCACAACTAAGAAGCCCACATTTCTAAATGAAGATCCCACATGCCACAGCTAAGACACAGCACAGCCAAAATAAATAAATTAAATAAATGAATAAATAATTTTAAAAATGGTTTAGGTATTCATCTAAAAATAATGGGATTCTCAGCATTCCCCTATAGCTAAGCATTCTCAAGAGATTTCTTTTAATCACTTCTTGTCCCCTCTGCTTCTGAATTTTCAATATATTCCTTTATTGCCTCTTATATCTCTTTCCTTTTCTCTAAGCTCTGTGTACCTAAACATAGTGTATTGTCCTTTTCTCCTGGTTTCTCCAAAGTCTTTCACATATATTGGTTGTGTATGGTACACATTTACTCAAGTTTCAGGAGGATAATTGATAGGTGTTTTCTGTCACAAAACTACACAGCAGAGAAGTAAAACTGAATAGTGGAGATCTTTGTTCTTGAAAATTATTTGGCTCTATCAGCCACAGGGAATATTCATCCCCAAAACTCCTGGTCTCTTTCCACATTTTTTGGCTCAGTCCCTAGCCAGATTTATTCATTAAGATACTTGAATTACGGCTTTATCATTTACCTGTTGTCTGATTTTGGGAAAATTATCTAATTTCTCTGTGGCTCCTTTATCTCATTAGTAAAATGGAGATATTACTTTCCTCATAGGAGTGTACTGATGATTAAATGAGCTAATATATGTAAAGTGTTTAGAATGATTACTGGCAAAGTCCCAATATGTTTGTTAGCTGTTATTATTTTTATTGTTATCATTATTACTTTACGCCTTACCTCTGTTTCCTATCTGTGTTTCCTTAAAAGCCTTCTCCCCATCTAAAATTCCAAATCTCTACAAGTTTTTATGAAAAACAACTCTGTTCCCTGTTTGTTTTCTAAAAATCCTTGAAGTAACAATAACTGGGCCAAAACACATATTAGACATAAAATTTTAAAAAAATATATTAATAAAGTTCTTACACACTCCTCCCAGTAGGGAAACATAAATATTTTATAGTTTATAAATTGTTTTGTTCTTACCAAAAATATGGCTAAAGGATATTTGGTATAAGAGAAATAAGTTTTTATCTGAAAATAAAGAATTATCTCTTAAATAACAGAGAATGGGGAAACTAAGAAGAAAAAAATATTCTCTTTACGTGAAGTAGGTTCACAACTGGAAAATGAAGTTGTTACCACTTTTTTCACCTGAGGAAACTTGTATCTCTTCTCTGTCTTCTACAGTGTCTAACCTGAGTTTCACTTAGTAAAAGGGATGCTGCTGCTTGTTTAGGCATAGTATGAAAGTAGATGTGTCCAGGGAGATCGTCTCTCTGCTGGCATTTACTAAGATTTTCTAAAGTGTTCACATTATGTGACAAATACATTTTACTCAAACTGGTAGACAAATCACATCTTAGAGATTTTTTGGTTTTTGTTTAAAGGAAACTTCCAGAAAGAATAGGAATAGTGTGATAAGAATAAAACTTTTCCTTAACATATCTCTCTATCGTAACCCATTATAGTTCAGATATATGCCTTCCATTTTAGCAGTTAAAGATGGTATTATTTAACAATAAAATGCTGTTTTATGCTTTGTTTTTGGTGAATGAGTAACTTAAAATTCCATTAAACTGCTATTAAGAGAGAAAGTGACATAGAGAAAAATGCCCAGTTTTGTAGTCAAACAGACTTGCATTTGTAGTTAAGCTCTACCAATCATTAGTTGTGTATTCTTAGGCAAGTTAGCTGATTATTCTAGGCTTCAGTTTTTCAGCTGTGAAGTGGAGATAATAATATTACACACTATAAAGGTTTTGATAAGGATTACCATAATGCCTATGAAGTACCCAGCATAATTTCTGGCCCATACCAGGTGCTGAAAAAGCACTAGCTGTGAGTATTATAATGAATAATTGTTTGTTTGAAAGTATTTATTTAATACCTCCCATATGCTGAGCACTGAGTTAGCTATTATATGTATAGTTATGAACAAATTAGACATGGCCCCTACCTTCATAGAAAGTTGTCATCAGTATTATTGCTATTATTCTTAACTCCCATATTTAGATTATCAATTTTTATATATTAGGAACAAAATAAATAAGCACAACAATAATATTTATAATGACAATAGCTTATTTTTTATTCTAAAGTCAATACAGTATTTGAAATGTCTTAAGACTGTTGTTTCAGCTATCAATTCTTCTATTTGATGTTTATTTGTGTTTCTCAAAACCTATCCCTGAATATATATATATATATATATATATATATATATATATATATATACATACACACACATACATACACATATATATAGTAACTAAACATTTTAAAATATGTTTAAGGATCTCTGAGAAATGGAAGTTTTGCTAAGTTTGAGATATCAAGTGATATTATACTTTTAAGTAAAATAAAAGAGCTAAGATTTTGAGTACTCACTATTTTTAATTATTGTATTAAATACTTTACATGGATTTAAGTCTTTCAAAGTTCACAACAACCCATCAAATAGTGCTATTAATGTCCCAATTCTATACTTGTTTTCCAAACATGTTCTATACATATAAGGCATATATGGGTATTTATGCTTAGAGATGTCTTGACAATCACATGGAAAAAATAATTTATAAAATAAGTTCTAGATAAGTGGTTAAAAGGTAGAATTCACCTTTCTTGAGGGTAAGATTCATAAACTTTACATTTTGGGACAGGAATGTGATCTGATCCTTGAAGGACAGATTTGACTTTACTAGATAATGAAAATGAGGGCAGGCTGTTCAGGCAGAGAAGTGTCATGAACAAACCAGCTTGACTGACATAGTGTGGTGTTTGTATTTTAGAGTAATGGGAGCTTATGTTGGACTAGAACATAGAAGACCCCGTATACTAGACAAAGGAGTTTAGCTTTAGCCAGAGGATATATTTATTTTTTATTTAAAGAAGGGGATAGCATAATAAAAACAAAGTTTGAGGAAATGTAGTTTCACAAAGATAAACAGATGAATTGATTCAAAGATCCATGTTAATTGGCTACTTCAGTAGTTAATCTTAAAGAAATTAAGGCCTAAACTAAGGCGGTGAACATGAAAATGGATAGAAAAGAGAGTCAAATCTTATGGTAAGAAAAGTAGGGGGAGCTTCTTAGCTGAATAGGAGTAGAGAGCAAGTCCAAGGTGGTACCAGCATTTGGTTTCCTAGTGGCTGAATGAAGTCCTTAACCAAAATAAGAAATTAAAGTACAGTAGATGAATTGAATGTGGGAGGAAGAAAAATAGTTATTTTTACACCTGCTGAGTTTGAGGTGACAATCCAGAAATGTCCAATAAGTATGTGAAACATAAAAATGGAGCTCAGACAAGAGGGCAAGGATGAATGAAAATAATGGTTGAAGGAGGGTTCTCTTAGAGATAACAGAGTATAGGAAGACTCACTATGAGAAATCACAAGGAAAATCCAGAGTCAAAGTTAAGACTTTGATAGAATGTCTAGTTGGCCTACTTGAGATAGAAGGCAGTATTAAAAATGATTATATACTGAGGGTCTAAAATCAAGGAGCCCTTACCTAAATTGTGGCTCTGCGTCTTACCAATTATGTGAGCAGGAAGGTTACTTAACTCCTTTGAGACTCCATTTCCTCATCTATAAAATAAAGATCCTAATATGATAACAGAGGTTTGTTGCACTGATTAAATGAAATAATGCATGTAATCAGCACAATGCTTTAAACATTGCATGAGTTCAAAAACTTGCATAGTAATAGTAGTATCCTTAAGATTCAATATCCTTTAAGATTAAAAAATATTTTGTTTCCACTACTTAGCTACAACCATCCTTGTAAAGGTTGTAGACAACCTCTACCTTGCCAAATCCAGTGGTCAATTCTCAGTCCTCATCTTGGCTTCTTAACAATATTTAACAGAGTTGATCATTCCCTCCTTCTTGTAATATTTTTTTCATTTGGTTTCAGAGACACATGGTCTCCATCCTACATTACCAGCTGCTGCTTTTCAGTCTTTTTTTATGGTTCCTTCCTCTCTGTACACCTCTAAATATTAGAGTATCCTAAGGCTCAGTTCTCAGACCTCTGTCTTATGTACTCCCATGGCTTTTAATATCTTTTATACGCTTGACTTCTGAATTTATATCTCCAGCCCAGCTTCTCCTTTGAGTTACAGTCCCATCTATTCATATATCTACATGACCTTTCCACTGTTATCTAGTGAACATTTCAAACATAAAATGTCCAAAACCATACTCTTGATTCCCACCCCTAACCTATTCCTCCCATGCTTTACTCCTTCTCAGTAAATGGCAACCATCTAATTATTGAAGTTTAAAACTCAGGAATCTTAACCCCTTGCTTTCTCTCACACCCTGTACTTAAACCATCAACAAATACTTTCAGCTCCATTTTAGAAATATATTCCATTTGACTACTTATCACCACCTGCACCATTATTATCCTAGTCCAAACCACCAGTATTTCTCATCTGGACTATTGCAATAGTTGCCTAACTGGTTTCCCCTGCTTCCTTCCTTGCTCTCTTTTAACACTGTTTTCCATACAACGATCAGAATCATCCTTAAAAAAAGTTTCAAATCATGCCACTGAAATTTGCTAATCACTCTCAGAGTAAAATCCATACTATGAGCAACAAAACTGTACATGACCTAATCTAGCTCTGTACTATATATTTCACCTCATCTACTACCATTCTCCCTTCACTGTGCATGCTGGCTTTCTTATTGTCACTTGAAAACATCAAGTTCTTTTTCAGTCTTAGGAATTTTGTGTTTCTATTGCCTTTGCCTGAAATACTCATCACCAACAAAGCTCCTTCATTTCATTCAGATCAGGTCTCTGCTTAAATGTGACTTTTTCAGGAAGGTCTTTCTTCAACATCCTATTTAAAGTAGCTCAAGATTCATTATCCCCTTATCCTGCCTTATTTTCCCTCACAGAATTTATCACTGCATGGCATTATAAGTTACATTGTACTTTGTTATATTATTACACTAGTTTTGTCTGAACATTATCTCTTTGTCTTATTTATCTTATTTATCATTATAAATAATAAAAATATATTTATCAACATCAAAATGTAAACTCCCTCTTAGTCAAACTATTTTTGTTTATGTTAGTTATGTCTCAAATTTTTGCTAGAAAATTTTATCATAATTTCTTGGAATCAAGTAAATATTGAAGCTGGCATGCATTCTGAATTAATGAGAAATTATTATTTTTTAAAATTCTAATTAGTTGATAAAAGAGTCCTAATTCTTCCCTGAGGGTAAATAATTGCACAAAATAAATGCTTCAAAGAGTTTAACATCTGATTATTTCAAATTTTTCTATTTAAATAGACCTTTTTAAAATTTATTTTTATTTATTTTTCTTCCAGTTTTATCAGGTATAACTGACATGCAGTACTATATAAATTTTAGATGTACAGCATAATGATTTGACTTACATACATCATGAAATGATTACAAGTTTAGTGAACATCCACCATCTCATATAGATACAAAATAAAAGAAAAAAGAAAAGGGAAATTTTCCTTGTGATGTGAACTCTTAGGATTTAATCTCAACAAGTTTCATGTATAACATACAGCAATGTTAATTATATTAATCATGTTGTACATTACACCCCTAGTACTTATTTATAACTAGAAATTTGTGCCTTTTGACCAGCTTCATCCAACTCCTCCTCCTCTCAACCCTGAAATAGGCTTTTTTATTAAAAGATCATCAATATACAATCAAAGAAGCATAGAAAGATTTACACATTTAAAATAAACCTAGATTATGGCTAATCTAAATTTCTTCTCATTTTCTTTCATGATGCGAAACAATTCCAGCCAAATATCTGTATCTGAAGAACAGTATAGCTGCAATTTCCCCATTTTTTTAATTCTTTCTAAAAAGGATTTCTTCATCCTAGCTTCTTCTTCTTTTTTTTTCCTGAAGCTATTAAAGTCATAGGAAGTGGAAATTTTTTTCTAAATAAAACAGACAAATCTAGAGACTGACTGAGCACAATAGCCTTTGAGTGGAAGATGCCATTTTGAAGATATCTACATGAGCTTTCCAAAATAAAACTTTCTGAAGTAGAAACATGTAATGATTTAATGATTTTCTCTGGGTCAGGTTCTGCAAGGATTTTCATGATCAAGATGAAATCCTTCCACTTATGACATTTCTTTCACTTATTATTTTTTTGTTTGTAAAATATAAATGCCTCTAAGAAGACTTATGGTAATAATAGATATTTTAGATCACCTACTGAAAAGTTTTCAAAAGTAAAGATAACTTGAAAGTACAGAGTACTCTTAAAAGGGAGACTACAGCACTGAGGCAAGGAGAGAAGGAAGACAAGAGTACGGAGGATAAACTTAGCATTCTTATGTTTTTCTACTTTCTCTTTTTTGTTCATTTGTTCCTTCATTGCTTTATTACTCCCTTCCCTCCACTCCTCCTTCCTTCAAGATAGTATTTATTTTTCACTGTGCTAGTGTGATAGGAGTACAATGGTGAATATAGTCCTTGCCTTCATGAAACTTACTATTCGGTGAGGGGGATACAGATATTAATCCAAAAGTTAATAATACTAATAAACACATAAATAAAAACTGGATAAGTGTCTTGAAAGAGTGATGTTATCAGAGTCTGTAATGGTGGTTATCAGTTAGGGTTACTCTTCTCTGAGAGTAAGAGAAATCCAAACATAGTGAATTGAACAAGATAAATGCTCTCTGTCATATAAAAGCCATAAGAAGGCCATCAGGACTGACAAGGTGGCTTTGCTCCACAGTGTCCTTAGAGACTCAGACTTCTGTCAGCTCAGTACTCTGTCCTCCCTAGCTAGGGTAATGCTCTCATTCTTATATTCTAAGATGGTGGCAATAATATCTGGTCTCCAGGCAGCAGAATAAAAGAGGGAAAGGAAAAATAAATGAATAATATATTTCCTGTCACTGGAGCTATCTGTTTTAGTTCTGTTACTTGAACTAAGAGCTGAGTGATGTAGGAATAGAATTTAATTTGGGTAAGAAGTGAGGAAAGAGCATTTCAGGCAAATGGAAGAGCAAGTGCAAAGGCCCTGTGACAGGATGAAGCATAGTGAGTAGAAGGGCCTTTGTTTCTGTTTTAGTGCATCTTTTTTTTTTACTTTTATTTTTTATTTTTTTCATGCAAAAGAGACTTTTATGCTGAAACACATTTCAATCCACTTTTGCGATGATCTCTGGGTACATTAGGGAGGGGAGTAGGAATCAAACATGAAAAGCCCTTAGTGATTCTACAATATTTTCCTCTGTAGTACCAATCTTCTGAAGCAATAGCCTATTCATCAATCTTCTCATGCATTGCCCAGGTGACTAGGCACGAGACCAGTTGACAACCTAGTGTCCTTTCTCCTTCAGCATCTCTAAAAATGTACTTCAGTTACAGAAGAGATAAGTTAGTTTTTTGTTTTTTTGGTTTTTTTGGTACGCAGGCCTCTCACTGTTGTGGCCTCTCCCATTGCGGAACACAGGCTCTGGATGCGCAGGCTCAGCGGCCATGGCTCACAGGCCTAGCCACTCAGCAGCATGTGGGATCTTCCCGGACCAGGGAACGAACCCATGACCCCTGCATTGACAGGCAGACTCTCAACCACTGCGCCACCAAGGAAGCCCTAAAATTACATTTTAAAATCTATCTTTCATACACATTTTTATACACATCATATGCATCCTTTACTTTTTAAAATTGTTTTGGGGTTTTTTTTGTGATGGATTATTTTATTTTTTTAATTTTTATTTTATATTGGAGTATAATTTATTTACAATGTTGTGTTAATTTCAGATGTAAGCAAAGTGATTCAGTTATACACATACATATATCTATTCTTTTGCAGATTGTTTTCCCATTTGGATTATTACAGAATATTGAGTAGAATTCCCTGTGCTATACAGTAGGTCCTTATTGGTTATGAATTTATATATAGTAGTGTATATATGTTAATCCCAAACTCCTAATTTATCTCTCTGCCTCCATCTTTCCCCTTTGATAACCATAAGTTTGTTTTCTATGTCTGTGAGTCTGTTTCTGTTTTGTAAATAAGTTCATTTGTATCATTTTTTAGATTTCACATATAAGTGATATCATATGATATTTCTCTTTCTCTGTCTGACTTACTTCACTTAGTATGATAATCTCTAGTTCCATCCATGTTGCTGCAAATGGGATTATTTCATTCTTTTTTATGGCTGAGTGATATTCCATTGTGTGTATGTGTGTATATGTATATATATATATGTGTATATATATATGTATGTGTATATATATACATATATATCACATCTTTTTTATTATGACTTTCTTCTTGCCCCTTTTAATTTTTTTAACTTTTTATTTTATATTGGAGTAAACTTGATTAACAATGTTGTGTTAGTTTCAGGTGTACAGCAAAGTGATTCAGTTATATATATACATGTATCTATTATTTTTCAAATTCTTTTCCCATTTAGGTTATTACAGAATATTGAGTAGAGTTCCTGGTACAAAAAGTAGGTCCTTGTTTGTTATCTACCTTATATATAATAGTGTGTGTATGTTGTCTATTTTACACTAGTATCAATAGTGTATATGTATACGTATAGTGTATATGTGTCAACCCCAATCTCCCAATTCCTCCCACTCCCCTTTCCCCCTTGTTATTCATACATTTGTTCTCTGTCTGTGTCTCTATTTCTGCTTTGCAAATAACTTCATCTCTACCATTGTTCTAGATTCCACATATAAGAGATATTATACAATATTTGTTTTTCTCTTTCTGACTTACCTCACTCAGCATGACAATCTCTAGATCCATCCATGTCTTTGCAAATGACACTATTTTATTCCTTTTTGTGGCTGAGTAATATTCCATTGTATATATGTACCACATCTTCTTTATCCATTTATCTGTCTATGGACATTTAGGTTGCTTCCATGTCCTGGCTATTGTAAATAGTGCTGCAGTGAACATTGGGGTGCATGTATCTTTTTGAATTATTGTTTTCTCTGGGTATATGCCCAGGAGTGGGGTTGCTGGGTCATATGGTATTTCTAATTTTTAGTTGTTTAACAAACCTCCATACTGTTCTCCATAGTGACTGTACCAATTTACATTCCCACCAACATTCCCTTTTCTCTACACCCTCTCCATTATGAAGCATAATGTGTAGAAGGGCCTTGGTTTCTGTTTTAGTGTATCCTGTAATATATTAGCTTTGTAGCCCAATTTGTAAATAACCAGATTCATTAAAATCACTCAGTACAAAAAATCTTGATAAATTCTTTCATTTCTGGAAGCAGTTGGCTTAAATTTTTGAAGATTGTTATAATGCTTGTTTTTATTCACATGTAAGATCCCAAATTTTACATATTTCTTTTGCAACATGATTTTGCTACATCTTGTACTGAAAGAAAAAATGAAAACACAGCACTACTATGCATATCTTGAAAACAGTACTTTCTCCTCAAAATATGGATCAAAGCTTTTTGATTAATGCCAATAATACTTTGTACTAGAGTTATTTGAATAATGGTAGTAGTCAGATCAAGGATAATTAAATATAATTTTCCTTTTAATATGGCTCTTTTTACTAGTTGATAGACTAACTCAAAGTTGAGAATAATTGTTCTACTTAATTTGTTAATAGTTATTTCATTACCAGGTGGTCCTTAATGCTGAGACTATTAGTGATCCTAAAAAGAAAAGGAAATATTCAACATTGCCTCAAGTATGGATGTTTAGGATACATTCTATTTTAGGATTTCATTACCTTAATTACCAACTCTTTAAATTGCATGCTAGTTAGCATAGATCACTATGTTTATTTTCCCAGTTTCAGCATAGTCCCTTGCTTAAAGGGTCACTTTATTTGAAACAATATTGAATGGTCAAATTGAGGAGCCAGATAATGTATCAAAATAATATGGAATATTTTTAGAATTATTATCTAACTTTCAAGGAAAGGTTATATATATATATACATATGTATACATTTATTTATTTTTGGAAAAAGTATTTTGGTTTAAAAAAGAACAATCAAAATAGGCAAACAGGATGATCATGGCATTAACAATTAAATTAAATACTGTAAAATTATTCAAAAGTCTGTGGCTTCCCCAGAATTATTATTTGTGATGAGGACCTGATCATGTGCAATTTTTATCAAATATTCTTTCTTTTTTAATTCCAAGGAAGGTCAAAGTATTTTATTTACTGCACAAGACATTGATTTCTTTTTGTCCTAGTTCACCTTTTAAAAATTACCATGTTAACTCTTACAAGATTTTTCCTATGACTTTGCTGTTAAATATATAAGCAGCCTCATTTTTCTTTACTAAATCCCTTAGAAGGAAAAGAAGAGATATGGGCAACAAGGGAATTAGATTAATTATTGTTAACATAATACAAGGTCATATGTGAAGAGAATATATATTGTTACACTCCTTAGCTTAGAATCAATGACAATATGATTTTTTAAGATGTCCAATAAGACCTAGACACAGTAATCATCTTGACAAGAATTGATGAGAATAGTCATATAGTTACTGATCTTAGGGATAACTAGAGAAAACTGGTTGGGAAGTTCAAAGAAGTCTGCCACATAACATATATGATGACTGCCAAATTTTCAAAATCTCCAGTTCAAATTTCCTATAGAAATCAGGTAGCACAGGCAGGTTTAAGAGAATTTAGTTATAACACTAACTAGCTCTATGACCTTGAATTAGTGGTTCTCTAATACACTTTTAGAAATAGAACCCCACAAAAATAAAGAAATAAGAGTGGCGATGCTTTGGCTGAAGTAGAGTGAAGAGGTCTATAGTCCCAGTACTTGTCCTTCCCCTTTTCCTCTCTAGGCCCCTGAGACATCTCTGAGGATACTAGAGATGTTTCTGCAATCTGATTCCTAGGTAGCTGTGATGCTAAATAGGGAAATCATATCAATTGCCGCATGGGAGGGTCAGTGTATTGTATCAGCATGAAGATGTAAGAGAATGTAAGAGATAGCATTCTGGTAATTTTGATATTTATTAAGGTTTTTAATTAATTAATTCATTCATCCATTCATTACTGAATCATAGAAAATTTTAGTGCTGAGGAATTTTTTTTTAAAAATCCCCTTTCCAATCTCTTCTTACTACATTGTAATGGAAATGGAGTGGACAAGTGAGATAAGCTCAGTCTTTTGGAATCTCTCTCCCTGAACTTTGGATCCTGAAACAAGTAAAACAAGAGAGGAAGCAAGTGGAGTTCATTGAACTCAGCAATTGTGCCCTGACAATTGAAGAGTTTATCTCCTCTCCACCATAGTTACTGTCTTGCTTACAATTCTATTTCTCCAGTTTTCCCATCCACCCTATGAGCTACCTTACATTCAACAAAATACCCCTAATGGATATGTATCCTCAGTAGCAATGACTATGAAAAACTGATATTCAAGGTCCAAGATTTACATGCCTGAATTCTCAGGGATTTTGGACAGTCTATAAACATAATATTTGAGGTATTTACATGTATGATTTTCTTTGAGTTAAATTATCCCAATAAATTTATATTCTGAACACTAACAAAGCTTGCAGCTAGTGGTGTTCTGCCTCTCTCTTTTGGAATGGACCCTTGATTTAGTTAACTAAATGTGTGGGTGGAAGAGTCTTCAATTTTGATAGTATTGCATTCAGTCACACATTGGGGTTATATAAGCCTGCCTCTCAAAGATTGCCCCAAGATACACCTTTGTTCTTTCTATATACTGCCTACCAACTATCTAGTTATTTTTCAGGTACAGATTTAAGACATTATATTTGTTTCTCTTGGGACTCTGAGTGTCCCTCCCAGGTGATTGCTTTCCACAGTATTCAGAATTCCCTTCCTCAGGGACATGCCATCTTGGATATAACCAACATCTGTAAGAGCTTAACGGAGGCCTTAACTACTTTGTAAGTAAGATAGCTTATCACCATTCTCCCTAAAGCATCCTATAGGCTGTTTGATTTAAGTGTGATGGGCACCCATACTCAGAAGTCTGTTTTGTGCTGGAATAGGAGATAAACAGCCCATAATGTTTAATCTGCAACCAAAGCCTTTATTTCTGTAAAACTATGGGAAAAAGACAACTACCAGATAAATCTGGAAATTGGTCTTAGTCTGTTTGATATAGGTTGATAGGTAACTCTATCTTTCTTAATATCATGTATCACAGGAATTAGAAGACACAAGTATTTTGCAACACAGAACCCTTTCCCTGGTTAAATGAAGTTAAGGAAACTTGTTTCTCTGACTGTTGTCTGAATAATTTCTATAGCTTTTACAATCAGTTTGAATAGTAAGTTTGGGATACTTACATGTTATAAAGACAGTAATAAACATTTTGGGATGTTTACATAAATAGTAATTGTTGGCTAAAATCAACTTCCACAATTTACTTGAAGTTCAGTAATCAAGTAAGATAAAGGTTATATCATTTAGGCAGGTGGAAATACTGGGAGTAGTATAAGCATTTTATGACAGGGAAAGTGGTTGTGGAAATATAAGATTCATAACTAATCCAAATTGAAAGGTAATAATTGCCTTATTTGTTCAGATAAATGAATAGAACAATAGAATTTCAGATAGAGTAAAGATGAAGGAAATTATATACACACAGACACAAAAACAAGAGGAATTATTATGGAAGAAACACATATTTCATGTGTATCATTGTCTGTTAAAGTGTAGTTAGAGAGGAAATTGTGACTCCAGATTAAAAAAAGGAAATCGATTAAGCTGTCAGCATTTCCATTTCCTTTTGATTGGTTATATCTATCCCTTTTTGATTACAAGAAATGAAAGACTGCTTCTCATTCATCAAAGAGGAGGAGGATCTCTGTAAGTGAAGAAGCACACATCTCAAATATTCTTAAAATCACAAATCGGATCATTAAATAATAGCAATAGCTCATGCAGAGTTATGCTGCGACATAATGAATAAATTACAAATTTTATCTTTCATTGGAGAGATAATTTCCCTATTAAACATTAAGTATCAGTCCTTAAGGTTTCGAAGATTAAATTGTATCTGAACTGAACCCCCCATAAGCAATTAAACTTACTATATTACATGAATTTTATAATCTTTGGGTTGCATACATTTTTTTGACCCAGAGTTTCAATTTATTTTCTCAATTTAAAAGAGGAATTCTTTTTTTAATTTTTGGCTGTGTTTGGTCTTTGTTGCTGCGTGCGGGCTTTCTCTAGCTGTGGCGAGCAGGGGCTACTCTTTGTTGCAGCACGGGCTTCTCATTGTGGTGGTTTATCTTTGTTGCAGAGCATGAGCTCTAGGTGTGCAGCTTCAGTAGTTGTGGCTCGCGGACTCTGTAGTTCTGGCACAAGGGCTTAGTTGCTCCACGGCATGTGGGATCTTCCCAGACCAAGGCTCGAACCTGTGTCCCCTGCATTGGCAGGCGGATTCTTAACCACTACACCACCAGGGAAGCCCTAAAAGAGGAATTTTTGAATCAATTAGATCTTTAAAGAATGCACTCTCGTATTTACATACATTGTGATACTGAAACTTGCATCAATATTTTGTACAGCTGCTCATCTCAGAAACAGGCAGGATATATAAGCTTTTTGCTAAATATATCATGCCTTTCTTTTGACCATTTAGGGTTAGTTGGAAAGCAGTTATCATTAGTATGTTTTTTGTTTAAAATTACCATTAGTATGTTTTTGTTTTATCATATATCACTTAGTCACTGGGAAAGAGAAAATATACAAAGATTGCTTGGGTCTTTTATGGCATTAGTGCTCTCCTTTAGATAAATTAAAAAATTGAACTCTAAAATCAATTATTGGAAAGGGATACGAGAACACATGTGGAAAGTAAAATCATTAGCAAAATCATTAGCAAAATCAGCGAGCAACTCTATCTAGTTGTAGAAATGCAACAAACATGAAAATGTGCTTGGCAATAGTGAGGAAGAATTCTGGGCTACAGCTACTAAACACCCCTTTAGGTCAGCTGTGCATATTTGCTGAATTCGGGAGCAATATCCCTGTTTTCACAGGTAGTCTGAAAATAATCCTTATTAAAAGAGGCTTAGTGCTGAAGGATGAAGTGAACAGGAAAGGATTTTGTTTTCTGCTGGCAAAGGATAATCTCTCATAATCCAAATAAAAATCTATCCAGTCTACCCAATCCAGGGGAAACTAGATCTTTAGCCCAAGAACTCTAGTACATTCACACTTTCCTTATCAACTTCTCACTGAGTTGTCCTTTGTAACTAGAACACCCCTTGGTTCATACATGCTACTCAGATAATATTATAATTCCTGTCTTTTTTTCCTTTCTACCTGTCTCCCTATATTGTCTGTTAAATATTTACAGATATTTTACTTTCCTTTATTTTCCTTTATTTTTTCTTGTCTAGTTTCTAAGTGAAAATTTCACAATTTTCTCTTTAATTAATTGATCATAGTTTTAAATTTATTGAATTGGTTAAAGGTACAGACTCTAGGGATGGAACACTTGTATCTGAATCCCAGAAATGCTACCATTAGTTGTGTGACCTTGGGCAAGTTACTTAATCTCTGTCTACCTCAACTTTTTCATTTATAAAATTGAAATAATAACTGCCCAATAAAGTTATTATGAGGGTTATATGAGCTAATATTGTATAAAATTGAGAATGGTGCCTGGCACAGAGTAAGCACTATTTAAGTATTAGTAATAATAATACTAGTAATAATAATAACAACTATTATTTTCATGGTTATGTCTTAGTTTATTGGTCTTCACTGATGCCTTTTACTAAAATCTATTTTTAAAATCTCTTAAAAATTCAAACATATATTATTAGGATTTTAATGAAAAATATTTTTCTTTTACAAAATTTCTATCCTCTGTCCCTGTGTGTGTGTGTGTGTGTGTGTGTGTGAGTATAAAAATTTGGCGTTGCTTTGTGACCTCTGACATGATCTAATCGTTATATGAGGAGTTATGCATTTTAAAAGTCATTATATAGCCATAGAACTTTGGCCAAATGATTCCAAAAGCATGTCACAAGCCATATTATTGTGCTAAATATTAGAGTAACTAAGATGAGATGTTGAAAGAGTCTATTAATCAGAGGTGAATACTGGAATCAACTTAAGGAGCTTTTTCAACCTGCATATCCCTAGGCCCATTCTTCAGATTCTAATATAGATTTTCCTTATTTTAGCCTTCGACATAATTTTCCTGGAGTTATCACGATTTGGAATTTATATTTTTTAATACTTCAAGATATGAAGATCTGCTTTTGTTTTTCTACATATAATAGGCAGTTTTTCCAATAGAGAATAATTTACATTTTCCTCACAGATGTTTTTAGATAGACTGTTTCTCAGAGCAGATTTAGGTGCACAACAAAACTGATCACAAGATACAGAGTTAGCATATAACTCTTGTTCCCAGCACACAGAGCCTCATGCACTATCAACATCCTGTGTTAGAGTGGTATATTTTTTTTATAATCTATGAACTTACATGGATACATCATTATCACCCATAGTCCATAGTTTACTTCAGGGTTCACTGTTGTTGTTTTGAACATTCTATGGGTTTGGAAAAATGTATAATGACATAGATCCACCATTACAGTATCATACACAGTATTTCCACTGCCTTAAAATTCCTCTGTGCTACACCTATTAATTCTTTTTTCTTCTCAAATTCTGGATACTACTAATCTTTTTACTATCTCCATAGTTTTACTTTTTCCAGAATATCATATAGTTTTATGTCATATAGTTCATTTCCTAAAACCTTTTTTTGATTGGCTTCTTTCATTTAGTAATATGCATTTATGATTCCCACATGGTTTTTCATGGCTTAATAGATAATTTCTTTTTAGTGCTTATATATTCCATTGTCTGAATTTACCACAGTTTATCCATACACCTACTGAAAGACATCTTGGTTGCTTCCAAGTTTTGACAAATATGAACAAAGTTGCTATAAACATGTGTGTAGGTTTTTTGATGGACATAAGTTACCAACTCATTTGATTAAATACCAAGGAGGTTGATTCCTGGATAATATGGTAAGAGTACGTTTAGTTTTGTAAAGGACTGAAAAATTGTTTTCCAAAATGATACACATTTTTCATTCCCACCTGCAGAGAATGAGAGTTCTGTTGCCCTACATCTTTGTCAGTATTTGGTGTTGTCCACATTTTGGATTTTAGCCATTCTAATAGGTTTGTAGTGATTTCTCATTTTTGTTTTAATTTGCAATTCCCTAATGACATATAATATTCATCATCTTTTCATATGCTTACTTGTCACATTTACATCTTCTAATGGTGAGGTTCTGTCAAGGTCTTCAGCCCATTTTTTAATCAGGTTGTTCATTGTCATTTTTTGAGCTTCAAGAATTGATTGAAAGTTCTGTTGAGTTCAACTATGTCATTACTGATCTTCTGCCAGCTAGATCTGTCCTTTTCTGAGAGAAAGGTGTTGAAGTCTCCAATTATAGTAGTGGATTCATCTATTTCTCCTTGTAGTTCAAACACTCTCTGACTCACACATTTTGACTCTCTCTTGTTAGGGACACATGCATTATGAATTTTTATGTCTTCTTCAACAACTGACCTTTTTATCTTTATGCAATGTCTCTCTTTATCCCTGATAATTTTCCTTGCTCTGAAGGTAGTTCTGTCTATAATTAATAAACCAACTCCAGCTTTCTTTGATTAGTGTTAGCATGGTATACCTTTCTCCATTCCTTTAATTTTAATCTATATACATATCATTATATTTAAAGTGGGTTTCTTACAGACAACTTTTATCAATAGTTTTCTTGATTTTTTGATCAACTGTGACAGTCTCTGCCTTTTAACTGGTGTATTTAGGTCATTGACATTTGAAGTGATTGGTGATATTGTTGCATTAATATCTACTGTATTTATGATTGTTTTGTATTCACTGTCCTTATTCTTTGTTCCAATTTTTGTATTCAACTCTTTTTATGTCTTTAGTAGTATCAACTGAGCATTTTATGATTCCATTTTTTTCTCCTTTCTTAGTGTATCAATTATACTTCTTACTTTTTCTTTCTTTCTTTTCTTTTTTTTTGGCTTTTTTTAGTTTCCCTAGAGTTTGCAATATACATTTAGAAGTAATCCAAGTCCACTTTCAGATGACACTATAACACTTCATAGATAGTAAAGTACCGTATAATAACTATTCCTAATTCCTCCATCCTGTCCCTGTTATCATTCATTTTATTTAGACATGAGCTAAAATCAATGAATATATTATTGCTATTATTATTTTGAAGAAACTGTTATCTGTTAGATCAGTTAATAATAAGAAAAATAGAAGTTTTTTATTTTACTTTCACTTATTCCTTTTCTAGTGCTTCTGCTGTATGCAGATCTGAGTTTCTGACATATATAATTTTTGTGCTTTATGGAGAATTTATTTTATCATTTCTTATAAGGCAGGACTGTTGGCAACATTCTCTCAGTGTTTGTCTGAGAAAGTGCTTATCTCTCCTTCACTTTTGAAGGATAATTTCATAGGATACAGAATTGTAAGCTGGTGTTTTATTTTCTCTCAACACTTTAAATATTTTACTCTCATCTTGCATTCATGGGTTCCTATGAGGAATCAGATGTAATTCTTATTTTTGCTATTTTTTAAGTAAAGTGTTTCTTTCCTCTGCCTTCTTTCAAGACTTTATCTTCAATTTTCTGTAGTTTGAATATGATATGCCTAGGTGGAATTTTTTTTTTTTTTGACATTTCTCCTGCTTGGTTCTCTGAGCTTCTTGAATTTGTGCTGTTGTGTCTGACATTAATTTAGGGGAAGTTTTCAGTCACTATTACTTCAAATATTCCTTCTGTCTCTTTCCCTCTTTCTCCTTGTGGTATTCCCATTACCTATTACACATTTTGTTAACACATTTTGTCACACAGTTCTTTGATATTCTATTCTTTCTTGAGTCTTCTTTCTCTTTTAATTTTCAGTGTTGGAAGTTTCTATTGACATATTTTCAAGCTGAGATATTATTTCCTCTACCTGGATCAGTCTATTAATAAGTCCATTGAGAGCATTCTTCATTTCTGTTTTAGTATTTTTGATCCCTAGCATTTCTTTTGATTCCCTCTTAGAATTTCCATTTCTCTTCTTACATTGCCCTTCTCTTCTGGAATGATGTCTACTTTATCCATAGAGCCTTTAGCATATTAATCATAGTTAGTTTAATTTGTTGGTCTGAGAATTCTAATATTCTTGCAGTATCTGGCTCTGCTTCTGACGTTTGCTTGCTCTCTCTCTTTAAACTGTTTCTTCCTTTTAGTATGCTTTGAAATTTTTTGTTGAAAGCCAAACATGTTGTACTGGGAAAAAGGACCTACAGCAAATAAACTTTTAATAATATGGTGGTACGATGTGTAGAGAGGAAAAGTGTTCTTTAGTCCTATGATTAGGTCTCAGTCTTTTAGTGAGCCTATGCCCCTGGACTGTGAACTTAACAAGTGTGTCTTGGTTCCTCCTACACTGAAGGAGGGGCTGGATGGCTAGAGGGGACTGGGAGTGAGTATTTTCCTTCCTCCACTTGGAAGACTAGTGAGATCTGTAGTTGAGTGTTTCCGTTATCCCAAGTGGCAGGCTAGAGTGGGCTAGAGCTGGATATTTCCATTCCCCCAGATCATTAGACTACGATAGAACCCCAATAGTTTAGGCTCTAATAAATTATTTTCTCCTGAGGGCAAACCTTATGAAGAACAGAATGCTCAGGCCTACTTCAAGATAGCTACATTTCCTCTCCCCTGCAGGAAGTATGAGGGGATTTTTCTCCAATCTTCACTTTGAGAACCTGGTACAACTCCTGGAAGTAAAACTCACAAAAGTGAAAGTACTCCCCACCCATAGATTGGGATCCCCTTTAGTTTTTATCTCTTAGAGTTGTCCACATGGAGCCCCCAGCAATTCATCAGTTATAATTCACGTTTTCTACTCCAATAATTTTTCCCAAGGAGGATTTTGCTCACAGCCCTCCTTTCTTTTAAGTTTTGATTTTTCTTTATATACCTATATGTCTCTTTAACATGGGGAGCAGAAATTTGCCTTGTAATCTCAATTCTCTGAAATATTTAAGAAAAACTGTTGATTTTTAGTTTGTTCAGCTTTTTATTTGTGGTAGGATGGAGTGACAACTTCCAAGCTCTATAAATGCTGGACTGGAAACTCAAAGCAATTTTCTAATTGATTTTTACCACTTCTGTCGTACACAAAAGTCTTCCACTGTGATCTTTAAGATATTCCTTGGCTTATTTTCTCTTTCTGAACCTATTTTAATTACTATGATGTGGTGGTATATATTCAAACCTCATGGAGCCCACTTAAACTTTTACTACTTTTTGATGTTGTTGTTTAGCTATTTGTGCTCCTTTATTTTTCCATATACATTTTAGAATACTTCATAAATTCCTTCCCATAAGATTTTGCAGTTTTTTAATTTAAAATGTATAGGTTAAGTTTTTAAGAATTAAGATATGTAAAATATTGACTTTCCTTCCATGAATGTGGGGTATCTTTCCATTTACTGAAGTCTGTTTTATGTCCATTAATAAAGTTTAAAATTTTTATTAATAAAGATCTTGTTTATTAATCATTAGATTAATTCCTTGATATTCTGTAGATTTTGTTACTATTTTGAATGGTAATATATTAAATTTTCTATATAATTTTTGTGAATGTAGAAGAATGTTATTGGTCTTTGAATTTTTATTCTTTATCCAGCAACCAGACAGATCTGTGTCTCTCTCCCCATCTCTTCCTCTCACTCTCATGATTTAATATTTCATCTATTATGTATTATGTAATAAATGTTATATCTTTTCACATAGATTATGTTGGCTTTTTAAAGTAGATGGTTTTGGCTATTGCAAAAGACAAGTTTTTCTTCACTTCTAATCTTTATACATCTTTCTTTTTATCTTATATCATTGTCTTGACCTGGATCTCCACTAAACGTTGAACCTATAACTGATGTTGAAATCCATCAAGTGAATTTCTTCTTTTGATCTAGCTATATAATTTTTACAATTAATTTCATTAATGTGTTAAAGTATATCAATAAGGTTTTCTCTTATTGAAGTATTATTTCTTTCCTAGTATAAATCCTAATTCTGATTATGATCAATCTTTTATGTAACTCACTAATGACTTAACTAATATTTTCATGTAGGGGTCTCACAAAATGTTTGTGAGTAAATCAGACATATCATTTTATTTTGTCTATTGTCCCTTTTTCTTTAATAAAAAAACTTGTATACAATGGAGATTATCTGCCTGATATTTTTTTGACATGTAGTACTTTCTTTGTCATCCAGATCTAATTTTACTTAAAAATTTCCTGAATTTTTTCACATACAAAAGAACTACAGAAAATAAGACTTAATGGAGGGGAGGATAGAGAAAAGATGGTGGAGTAGAAGGACTTGAGCTCATCTCCTCTCACAAAAACAACAAAATGACAACTAACTGCTGAACAACCCTTGAGAAAGAATACTGGAACCTACCAAAAATGACGTTCTACATCTGAAGAAAAAGGAGAAGTCACAGTGAGATGGTAGGAGGGACACACACGTGATATAACCAAATCACATACCTACAGGGTGGGTGACACACAAACTGGAGAATAATTATATCATAGATGTTCTCCCACAAAAGTGAGAGTTTTGAGCCTTATGTGAAGCCCTAAGCCTGGGGATCTGACACCAGGAGGAGGAGCCCTCAGAGCATTTGGTTTGAAGGCCAGCGGGGTTTGATTGAAGGAACTCCCCAAGACTGGGAGAAATGGAAACTCCAGTCTTGGAGAGTACACACAAGGTCTCTTGCCCACCAGGAGCCAGGGAAAAAGCAGTGACTTCATAAGGGACTGGGCCAGACCTATCTGCTAGTCTTGGAGGGACTCCTGGGGAGGCAGGGAGAGGCTGTGTCTTTTTCTGGTGTCATAAAGGCTGGTGGTGGAAATATCCATAAGTGTTCAGTTCTAAAGGAGACAGATATTTTTCTTGAGTCAGCAGCACCAAGACCTGGTCCCATCCAACAGCCTGTAGTCTCCAGGGCTAGGATGCCTCAGGCCAAACAACCAACAGGGAAGGAACACAACAGACAGGCTGCCTAAACTCTTCCTGAGCCCACAACCACTGCTAAACACAGCCCTTGACATGGCCTTGCCCACAAGAGGGACAAGACCCAGCTCCAACTACCAGTGGGCAAGCATCAGTCCCTGCCACTCAGAAGCCTGCACAAGCCACTAGACGTCTCACCCACCGGAGGCAGACACCAGAAGCAAGAGAAATACAATTCTACATGCTGTGGAACAGAGTCCACACATACAGAAACATACACAAAATAAGACAGCAGAGGAATATGTTCCAAATGAAGGAACATGATAAAAGCCCAGAAGCACAACTAAGTAAAGTGGAGATAGGCTATCTGCCTGAAAAATAATTCAAGAAATGACAGTAAAGATGATACAAGATCTCAGAAAAAGAGTGGAGGCACAGATAGAGAAGACACAAGAAATATTTAACAAAGAGCTAGAAGATCTAGAGAACAAAGAAACAGAGATGAACAATACAATACTGAAAGGAATCAACAGCAGAATAAATGAAGCAGAAGAACAAATAAGTGATCTGGAAGACGGATCAGTGGGAATCACTGGCTAAAGAAAAATAATGAAAAGAAATGAGGACAGGCTAAGAGACCTCTGGGACAACATTAAACACACAAACATTCGAATTATAGGGGTCCCAGAAGAAGAAGAGAGAAAGAACCCGAGAAAATGTTTGAAGAGATTATAGTTGAAAACTTCCCTAACAAGGGAAAGGAAATAGACTCCCAAACCCAAGAAGCTCAGAGAGTCCCAAGCAGAATAAACTGAAAGAGAAACATGCCAAGACACATAGTAATCAAACTGACAAAAAATAAAAACAAAGAAAAATTATTAAAAGCAACAAGGGAAAATGACAACATACAAGGGAACACTGATAGGTTAACAGCTAATTTCTCAGCATAAATTCTACAAGCCAGAAGGCAGTGGCAGGATATATTTAAAGTGATTAAAGGGAAGAACCTACAACCAAGATTACTCTATCCGGCAAGGATCTCATTCAGATTTGATGGAGAAATCAAAAGCTTCAGAGACAAGCAAAATCTAAGAGAATTGAGCACCAAAAAGCCAGCTTGACAACAAATGCTAAAGGAATTCTCTAAGTGGGAAACACAAGAGAAGAAAAGGACCTACAGAAACAAACCCAAAACAATTCAGAAAATGGTCATAGGAACATACATATCAATAATTACCTTAAATGTGAATGGATTAAATGTTCCAACCAAAAGACACAGGCTTGCTGAAAGGATACAAAACAAGACTCATATATATGCTGTCTACAAGAGACCCACTTCAGACCTAGGGACACATACAGACTGAAAGTGAGGGGATAGAAAAATATACTCCATGCAAATGGAAATCAAAAGAAAGCAGGAGGAGCAATACTCATATCAAATAAAGTAGACTTTAAAATAAAGAATGTGAAAAGAGACAAGGAAGGACACTACATAATGATCAAGGGATCAATCCAAGAAGATATAACAATTGTAAATATTTATGAACCCAACATAGGAGCACAACAATACATAAGGCAAATGATAACAGCTATAAAAGAGGAGGGGCTTCCCTGGGGTTTCCCTGGTGGTTGAAAGTCTGCCTGCCAATGCAGGGGACATGGGTTTGTGCACTGGCCCAGGAAGATCCCACATGCCATGGAGTGGCTGGGCCCATGAGCCATGGCCACTGAGCCTGCATGTCTGGAGCTTGTGCTCCACAAAGGGAGAGGCCACAAGAGTGAGAGGCCCATGTACCACAAAAAAAAAGAGGAAAGTGACAGTAACACAGTAATAGTAGGGGACTTTAACACCTCATTTACACCAATGGACAGATCATCCAGACAGAAAATTAATAAGGAAACACAAGCCTTAAATGACACAATAGAACAGGTAAATGTAACTGACATTTATAGGACATTCCATCCAAAACCAGCAAATTACACTATCTTCTAAAGTGCACATGGCAAATTTTCCAGGATAGATCACATCTTGGGTCACAAATCAATTCCTGGTAAATTTAAGAAAATTAAAATCATATCAAACATCTTTTCTGACAATACTATGATATAAGAAATCACTTACAGGGAAAAAATGTAAAAAACACAAACACATGGAGGCTAAACAGTACACTACTAAATAACCAAGGGACCACTGAAGAAATCAGGAAGGAAATCAAAAGATACTTAGAGACAAATGACATTGAAAACATGATGATCCAAAACCTATGGGATGCAGCAAAAGCAGTTCTAAGAGGGAAGTTTATAGCAATACAATCCTACCTCAAGAAACAAGAAAAATCTCAAATAAACAATCTAACTTTACACCTAAAGGAAGCATAGAAAGAAGAACAATCAAAACCCAAAGTTAGTAGAAGAAGAGAAATCATAAAGATCAGAGCAGAAATAAATGAAAGAGAAACAAAGAAAACAATAGCAAAAATCAGTAACACTAAAAGCTGGTTCTGTGAGAAGATAAACAAAATTGATAAACCTTTAGCCAGACTCATCAAGAAAGAGAGGGATAGGACTCAGAACAATAAAATTAGAAATGAAAAAGGAGAAGCTACAACAGACAATGCAGAAACACAAAGCATCGTAAAAGACTACTACAAGCAAATCTATGCCAATAAAAGGGACAGCCTGGAAGAAACGGACTTTTTAGAAAGGTATAACGTTCCTAGACTGAACTGGAAGGAAATAGAAAATATCAACAGACCAATCGCAAGTAATAAAATTGAAATTGTGATTAAAAATCTTCCAACAGACAAATGTCAAGGATCAGATGGCTTCACAGGTGAATTCTATCAAACACTTAGAAAAGAGCTAACACCCATCTTTCTCAAACTCTTCCAAAAAATTGCAGAGAAAGAAACACTCCCAAACTCATTCTACAAGGCCAAAATCACCCTGATACCAAAACCAGACAAACATACTACAAAAAAAGAAAATTACAGACGAATATCACTGATGAATATAGATGCAAACATCCTCAAAAAATGCTAGCAAACCAAACCCAGCAACACATTAAAAGTATCATATACCATGATCAAGTGGGATTTATCCCACGGATGCAAGGATTCTTCAATATATACAAATCAATCAATGTGATACACCATATTAAAAATTAAAGAATAAAAAACATATGATCATCTCAATAAATGCAGAAAAAGCTTTTGACAAAATTCAACACCAATTTCTGATAAAATCTCTTCAGAAAGTGGGCATAGAGGAAACCTACCTCAACATAATAAGGGACATACATGACAAATCCATAACTAACATCATTCTCAATGGTGAAAAGCTGAAGGCATTCCCTCTAAGATGAGGAACAGGACAAGGATCCCCACTCTTGCCACTATTATTCAACACAGTTTTGGAAGTCCTAGCCACAGCAGTCAGAGAAGAAAAATAAATAAAATAATCCAAATTGGAGAAGAAGAAGTAAAACAGTCACTGTTTGCAAATGACATGATACTATACATAGGTAATTGTAAATATGGCACGAGAAAACTACTAGAACTAATGAATGAATTTGGTAAGGTTTCAGTATATAAAATTAATGCACAGAAATCTCTTGCATTCCTATACACTAACAACAAAAGATCAGAAAGAGAAATTATGAAAACAATCCCATTCACCACTGTAACTAAAAGAATAAATTCCCTAGGAAGAAAGCTACCTAAGGAGGTAAAAGACCTGTACACAGAAAACTATAAGACACTGATGAAAGAAATCAAAGATGACACAAACAGATGGAGAGATATACTATTTTCTTGGATTGGAAGAATCAATATTGTGAAAATAACTACACTACCCAAATCAATCTATACATTCAGAGCATTCCCTATCAAATTACCAATGGCATTTTTCACAGAACTAGAACAAAAGATCTTAACATTTGTATGGAGACATAAAAGACCCTGAATAGCCAAAGCAATATTTAGGGAAAACAATGGAGCTGGAGTAATCAGGTTCCCTGACTTCAGACTATACTACAAAGCTACAGTAATCAGGACAATATGGTACTGGCACCAAAGCAGAAATGTAGATCAATGGAACAGGATTGAAAGCCCAGAGATAAACCTATGCACCTATGGTCAACTAATATATGACAAATGAGGCAAGGATATACAATGGAGAAAGACAGCCTCTTCAATAATTGGTGATGGGAAAACTGGACAGCTACATGGAAAAGCATGAAATTAGAACACTCCTTAACACCACACACAAAAATAAACTGAGAATGGATTAAAGATCTAAATGTAAGGCAGGACACTATAAAACTCTTAGAGGAAAACATAGGAAGGACATTCTTTGACGTAAATCACAGCAAGATCCTTTTTGACCCATCTCCTGGAATAATGGAAATAAAAACAAAAATAAACAAATGGGACCTAATGAAACTTAAAAACGTTTGCACAACAAAAGAAACTATATACAAGATGAAAAGACAACACTCAGAATAGGAGAAAATATTTGCAAATGAATCAACAGGAAAAGGATTAATCTCCAAAATATATAAGCAGCTCATGCAGCTCAATATTAAAAAACGAACAACCCAATCCAAAAATGAGCAGAAGATCTAAATAGTCATTTCTCCAAAGAAGACATACAGATGGCCAAGAGGCACATGAAAAGCTGCTCAACATCAGTAATTATTAGAGAAATGTAAATCAAAGCTACAATGAGATATCTCCTCACATCAGTTAGAATGGGCATCATCAGAAAATCTACAAACAACAAATGCTGGAGAGGGTGTGGAGAAAAGGGAACCATCTTGCACTGCTGGTGGGAATGTAAATTGATACAGCCAATACGGAGAACACTATGGAGGTTCCTTCAAAACCTAAAAATAGAATTACCATATGACCCAGCGATCCCACTACTGGGCATATACCCAGAGAAAACCATAATTCAAAAAGTCACATGCACCCCAATGTTCATTGCAGCACTATTTACAATAGCCAGGTCATGGAAGCAACCTTAATCCCCATCAACAGACGAAAGGATAAAGAAGATGTGGCACATATACAATGGAATATTACTCAGCCATATAAAGGAACGAAATTGGGTCATTTGTAGAGATGTGAATGTATCTAGAGACTGTCATCCAGAGTGAAGTAAGTCAGAAAGAGAAAAACAAACATCTTATATTAATGCATGTATGTGAAATCTAGAAAAATGGTACAGATGAACTGGATTGCAAGGCAGAAATAGAGACACAGATGTAGAGAACAAATGTATGGACACCAAGGGGGTAAACCGGGGGGCGGAGGGTGGTGGTGGGATGAATTGGGAGGTTGGGATTGACATATACACACTAATATATATATATATATATATATATATATATATATATATATATATATATATATATATATGTAAAATAGATAACAAATAAGAACCTACTGTATAAAAAATTCAAAAGAAATAGAGAATTAAATTATCTGTGGCAGCATACAGCAGTTTATTTACATAAAGGGCATATGGATATCAACTGCACTATTCTTTCAACTTTTGTGTATGTTTGGAAATTTTTAAGCTAAAAGTTTGGATAAAAGTGAAAAGAGCCATAAAGTAATAATAATGATATGTGCAGTTTTGTGGAATTCTTGAAAGTATGACAATAGAAACCTGTCTGCTAGTAATTGGCTAAACTTTGGAGAACAGAAATAAAGAAAAACTTTGTCTCAAAGAACATATATGTTATTAGGATCCAACATATAAATAGATGAATGAATGGAATGATTATGGAAGAGTGAAACTAGATTGTGATGATATATGTACATAAGGTTTTAATAATATACTATTAATAGTAAAGATTGATTCAAAACAAGAATACAAATTTAAACATCCTATACATCAACGAAATGCAGTCAAACAAAATTGTAATAAAGTTAAATATTTCTACAAAGTGAAAGCCTTTACCAGAATAAAATTATAATAAAAGGGGGTATGATTACATTTTGTTTTTTATATCATTTAACTGTTCTCTAATTTCTTAAAAACTAAACCCATTGAATTATAGCCCCAGTTTTCTTAACCAGAATTGTGTATTTTCTTGTCCTCTACAGTTATACTCAATAAATTGATGCACAAATAGGTCAAGATAAGACAAAATCAATCATCCCCTCTTGGAGATAAATATATAATGGAAGAAAACTTTCCTAAAATGAAAGAATAGATTTGTCAATTCAAGTGGGCTTTCCATGTACAAGGAACAGGAATAAAACTTCACCAACTCCAATACTGAAATTTACTACACATTATTAAATTTTAAGAATAAAGATGGACTCCTAAAATTCTGGTAAATGAAGCAAATCATCTACATAAGACTTTTCCTCAGCAACGTTAGATGCCAGAAGGAAAAAGAAAGACATCTACAGAGAATTTTAGGGCAGGATACTGAAATCTTACATCCATCCAGTTTGTCATACATGTTTGTAAACATCATAATAGATCTTACATATATGCTTGCATATACAGGGAATCAGGAAGTACATCAATTCTGCCCCTGTTTTGATAAATCAAGTTGATATAATCTACCCAACTGAGAAATAAATCTAAAAGTAATAAATCAGTGAATAGGAAAGTTAAGGTATGAAAGAAACGGTAATGAGCATGGCATACATGTAACAGAAAATTTAATCAACATTAAGAATTGTTACAAAACCCTACCCAGACAGAGACCTTCAAGATGGCGGAGGAGTGAAACATGGCGATTACCTTCCTCTGCACAAATACATCAGAAGTACCTCTACATGTGGAACAACTCCTACAGAACACCTACTGAATGCTGGCAGAAGACCTCAGACTTCCCAAAAGGCAAGAAACTCCCCACGTACCTGGGTAGGGTAAAGAAAAAAGAAACAGAGACAAAAGAATAGAGACTGGACCTGCACTTCAGGGAAGGAGCTGTGCAGGAGGAAATGTTTCCACACATTATGAAGCTCATTCCCTGGTGGAGACAGTGGTGGCGGGTGGGAAGCTTTGGAGCCACAGAAGAGAGCACAGCAAAACTCAGGGGTGCAGAGGGCAAAGTGGAGAGACTTGCACACAGAGGATCAGTGCCGACCAGCACTCACCAGCCTGAGAGGCTTGTCTGCTCACCCACCAGGGAAGGTGGGGGCTGGGATCTGAGGCTCGGGCTTCAGAGGTCAGAACCCCGGGAGAGGATTGGGGTTGTCTGTGTGAACACAGCCTGAAGGGGACTAGTGCAGCACACCCTGTTGGGGTGGTGTCCAGGAAAATGTCTGGAAGTGCCTAAGAGGCAAGAGACCATTGTTTCAGGGTGTGCAAGGAGAGGGGATTCAGAGCACTGCCTAAATGAGTCCAGAGACGGGCACAAGCCACAGCTATCAGTGCAAACAGCAGAGACGGACATGAAACGCTAAGGCTGCTGCTGCTGCTGCCACCAAGAAGCCTGTGTGCAAGCACAGGTCACTATCCACACCTCCCCTCCCAGGACCGTGTGCAGCCTGTCACTGCCAGGGTACTGTGATCCAGGGAAAAATTCCCTTGGAGGACACACAGTGCACCTCAGGCTGTTGCAATGTCATGCCGGCTTCTGCCACTGCACGCTCTCCCTGCATTCCGTACCCCTCCCTCGCCCCGGCCTGAGTGAGCCAGAGCCCCCTAATCAGCTGCTATTTTAACCCCATCCCATCTGAGTGAAGAATAGATGCCCTCGGGTGACCGACATGCAGAGAGAGGCCAAATTCAAAGCTGAACCCCGGGAGCTGTGCAAACAAAGAAGAGAAAGGGAAATTTCTCCCAGCAGCCTCAGAAGCAGCAGATTAAATCTCCACAATCAACTTGATGTATCCTACATCTGTGGAATACCTGAATAGACAACAAATCATCACAAAATTGAGACAGTGGACTTTGGGAGCAAATATATATATATATATATATATATATATATATATATATATATACTTTTTTTCCTTTTCCTCCTTTGTGACTGTGTATATGTATGCTTCTTTGTGTGATTTTGTCAGTATAGCTGTGCTTTTACCATTTTTTCTAGGGTTCTCTCTGTCAGTTTTTGTTGTTGTTTATTTTATTTATTCATGTTTTAGTATAGTTATTGGCACTTCTTATCATTGGTGGATTTGTTTTTTGGTTTTGTTACTCTCTTCTTTATTTCTTTTTTCTTTTTATTACTTTTTAGTTTTTAAAATTTATTTCTTTATTTTTTATTTTAACTTTATTTTATTATACTTTAGTTTTATCTTTCTTTCCTTCTTTTTTTTCCCCCTTTTTTTCTGAGCCATGTGGCTGACAGGGTCTTGGTGCTCCGGCCGGGTGTCAGGCCTTTGCCTCTCTGGTGGGAGAGCCAAGTTCAAGACACTGGTCCACCAGAGACCTCCAAGCTCCATGTAATATTAAATGGTGAAAGCTCTCCCAGAAATTTCCATCTCAATGCTGAGACATAGTTCCACTCAACGACCAGCAAGCTACAGTGTTGGACACCCTATGCTGAACAACTAGCAGGACAGGAACACAAACCCACACATTAGCAGAGAGGCTACCTAAAATCATAATAAGGTCACAGATACCCCAAAACACACCACCGGATGTGGTCCTGCCCAAAAGAAAGACAAGATCCAGCCTCATCCTCCAGAACACAGTCCCCTCCACCAAGAAGCCTACACAACCCACTGATCCAACCTTAGCCTCTGGGGGCAGACACCAAAACAACGGGAAGTACAAACCAGCAGCCTTTGAAAAGGAGACCCCAAACACAGTAAGTTAGGCAAAATGAGAAGACAGAGAAGTAAACAGCAGATGAAGGAGCAATGAAAAACCCACCAGACCAAACAAATAAAGAGGAAATAGGGAGTTTACCTGAAAAAGAATTCAGAGTAATGATAGCAAAGATATCCAAAATCTTAGAAATACAATGGAGAAAATACAAGAAACGTTTAACAAGGACATAGAAGAACTAAAGGGCAAATAAACAATGATGAACAACACAAAATATGAAATTAAAAATTCTCTAGAAGGAAGCCATAGCAGAATAACTGAGGTAGAAGAACAGATAAATGACCTGGAAGATAAAATAGTAGAAATAACTACTGCAGAGCAAAATTTAAAAAAAGAAAAGAATTGAGGATAGTCTCAGAAACCTCTAGGACAACATTAAATGCACCAACATTTGAATAATAAGGGTTCCAGAAAAAGAGAAAAAGAAAGGGACTGATAAAATATTTGAAGAGATTATAGTTGAAAACTTCCCTAATATGGGAAAGGAAAATAATCAAGTCCAGGAAGTGCAGAGAGTCCCATACAAAATAAATCCAAGGAGAAACATGTCAAGACACATATTAATCAAAATATCAAAAATTAAATACAAAGAATAAATATTAAATGTAGCATGGGAAAAACAACAAATAAAATACAAGGAAATCCCCATGAGGTTAACAGCTGATCTTTCAGCAGAAACTCTGCAAGTCAGAAGTGAGTGCCAGGACATATTTAAAGTAATGAAAGAGCAAAACCTCCAACCAAGATTACTCTACCCAGCAAGTATCTCATTAAGATTTGATGGAGAAATTAAAATACCTAGGAGTAAACCTACTAAAGGAGACAAAAGACCTATATGCAGAAAACTGTAAGACACTGATGAAAGAAATTAAAGAAGATACAAACAGATGGAGAGATATACCATGTTCCTGTATTGGAAGAATCAACATTGTGAAAATGACCATAGTACCCAAAGCAATCTACAGATTCAATGTAATCCCTATCAAACTACCAATGGTATTTTTCACAGAATTAGAACAAAAAATTTCACAATTAGTATGGAATCACAAAAGACCTCGAATAGCCAAAGCAATCTTGAGAAAGAGAAATGGAGGTAGAGGAATGAGGCTCCCTGACTTCAGACTATACAACAAAGCAACAATAATCAAGACAGTATGATACTGGCACAGAAACAGAAATATAGATAAATGGAACAGGATAGAAAGGCCAGAGATAAACCCACACACGTATTGCCACCTTATCTTTGATAAGGGAGGAAAGAATATACACTGCAGAAAAGACTGCCTCTTCAGTAAGTGGTGCTGGGAAAACTGGACAGCTCCATATAATAGAAAGAAATTACAACACTCCCTTACACCATACACAAAAATAAACTCAAAATTGATTAAAGACCTAAATGTAAGGCCAGACAATATAAAACTCTTAGAGGAAAACATAGGCAGAATACTCTATGACATAAATTACAGCAAGTGCCTTTTTACACACCTACTAGAGAAATGGAAACAAAAACAAAAATTAAAAAATGGTACCTAATGAAACTTCAAAGCTTTTGCACAGCAAAGGAAACCATAAACAAGACAAGAAGAGAACCCTCAGAATCGAGAAAATATTTGCAAATGAAGCAGCTGACAAAGGATTAATGTCCAGAAGTTACAAGCAGCTCATGAAACTCAATATCTAAAAAACAAACAACCCTATCCAAAAATAGGCAGAAGACCTAAATAGACATTTCTCCAAAGAAGATATACATATAGCCAAGAAACACATGAAAGAATGCTCAGAATCACTAATCATTAGAGGAATGCAAATGAAAACTACAATGAGGTATCACCTCTCACCAGTCAGAATGGTCATCATCAAAAAATATACAAACAATAAATGCTGAAGAGGGTGTGGAGAAAAGGGAACCCTCTTGTACTGTTGGTGGGAATGTAAATTGATACAGCCACTATGGAGAACAGTATGGGGTTCCTTAAAAACTAAAAAATAGAACTACCATAAGACCCAGCAATCTCACTACTGGGCATATACCATGAGAAAACCATAATTCAAAAAGAGTCTTTACCACAATGTTCATTGCAACTCTATTTAAAGTAGCCAGGACATGGAAGCAACCTAAGTGTCCATCGACAGATGAATGGATAAAGATGTGGCACATATATACAATACAATATTACTCAGCCATAAAAAGAAACGAAATTGAGTTAGTTGTAGTGAGGTGAATGGACCTAGAGTCTGTCATACAGAGTGAAGTAAGTCAGAAGGAGAAAAACAAATACTGTATGCTAACACATATATATGGAATCTAAAAAAAAAAAATGTTCCAAAGAACCTAGGGGCAGGAAAGGAATAAAGATACAAATGTAGAGAATGGACTTGAGGACTTGGGAAGGGAAAAGTGTATGCTGGGACGAAGTGAGAGACTGGCGTGGAGTAATATGTATTTCCAAATGCATTATAGATAGCTAGTGGGTTGCAGCCACATAGCACAGGGAGATCAGCTCAGTGCTTTGTGACCACCTAGAGGGTTAGGATAGGGAGGGTGGGAGGGAGATGCAAGAGGGAGGGGATATGGAGATATATATGTTTATATATAGCTGATTTTCTTTGTTATAAAGCATAAACTAAAACACCATTGTAAAGCGATTATACTCCAATAAAGATGTTAAAAAAAAACAAAACAACTTACCCAATTTACCCAAAACTACAATGCTAAAATTTAAAAATAGGAAATGGGAAGAAATGTAAAGTGCTAATTTCCTCATGTTCTATAGTCAATGGATTCCAGGTTTTTTTCTGAAAGTGACAAATAGATCAATATATTCCTGTGCATTCTATTTAAAATTATAAAAATAATCACTAGTAGAACCAAAAAATAAGGTACATTTTTCAAACCCCTAGAGAGAACAATAAAAGGAAGCACAGATCATGTACCAAAAGTTAGAAAATCAATGATAAACGAAACATAGAAAGAGAAAACTTAAAAGAAGGTGACAACACTAAGACCAAATTTATAGATTTTTAGCGTAAATGAATATTGAGAAACATAACAAATAAAAAAAATCACAAATTGGATAAAAACCAGTTCTAACCGTATTTTACCTAAAAGTCATACACCCAAAACTTAAAAAATAGAAAGGAAAAAAATTAGGCATCTACATCAAATAAATGTAAACAAAGAAAGCAACTATAGCTATATAAATGTCAAATAAAGTAAAAATCAATTAGCATTAAGTAGTATGACATGAGTCATTTTATATTCATGAAAGTTGAATGCTGCAAGGAAAATTTACCTGTCATGTATATTTATAGACTGAATAATGTAGCATATTGTATATTAAAGTGTTATATTAAAAATATTATAATATATATTGAAATTTTCTATAAATATAAGAATTTGCTAAAAAAAATAATGATTTACAGCACACCTCTGCTTTTCAGAATATTTAGACAAAAAGTATGTAACTATATATATGGTGTGAATAATATTATTTATAAAGTGATTCTAATATATGCATATCAAATACTCTTCTTTGAACACAGAGAATGCCCTTTTAAGTTATCAAATTTATTTTCTTTTATTAGTTTCTGCTTTATAAAAAAAGTGAATCAGTCATACATATACATCTGTTCCCACATCCCTTCCCTCATGCATCTCGCTCCCTACCAACCTCCCCATCCCACCCCTCCAGGCAGTCACAAAGCACCGAGCTGATCTCCCTGTGCTCTGCGGCTGCTTCCCACTATCTATCTACCTTACGTTTGGTAGTGTATATATGTCCATGCCTCTCTTTCGCTTTGTCACAGCTTACTCTTCCCCCGCCCCATATCCTCAAGTCCATTCTCAAGTACGTCTGTGTCGTTATTCCCGTTTTACCCCTACGTTCTTCATGACATTTTTTTTTTAATTCCGTATATATGTGTTAGCATACGGTATTTGTCTTTCTCTTTCTGACTTACTTCACTCTGTATGACAGACCCTAGGTCTATCCACCTCATTACAAATAGCTCAGTTTCGTTTCTTTTTATGGCTGAGTAATATTCCATTATATATATGTGCCACATCTTCTTTATCCATTCATCCGATGATGGACACTTAGGTTGTTTCCAGCTCCGGGCTATTGTGAATAGAGCTGCAATGAACATTTTGGTACATGTCTCTTTTTGAATTATGGTTTTCTCAGGGTATATGCCAAGTAGTGGGATTGCTGGGTCATATGGTAGTTCTATTTTTAGTTTTTTAAGGAACCTCCATACTGTTCTCCATAGTGGTTGTACCAATTCACATTCCCACCAGCAGTGCAAGAGTGTTCCCTTTTCTCCACACCCTCTCCAGCATTTATTGTTTCTAGATTTCTTGAGGATGGCCATTCTGACTGGTGTGAGATGATATCTCATTGTAGTTTTGATTTGCATTTCTCTAATGATTAATGATGTTGAGCATTCTTTCATGTGTTTGTTGGCAGTCTGTATATCTCCTTTGGAGAAATGCCTATTTAAGTCTTCTGCCCATTTTTGGATTGGGTTTTTTGTTTTCTTGCTATTGAGCTGCATGAGCTGTTTATAAATTTTGGAGATTAATCCTTTGTCAGTTGCTTCATTTGCAAATATTTTCTCCCATTATGAAGGTTGTCTTTTGGTCTTGTTTATGGTTTCCTTTGCTGTGTAAAAGCTTTGAAGTTTCATTAGGTCCCATTTGTTTATCTTTGTTTTTATTTCCATTTATCTAGGAGGTGGGTCCAAAAGGATCTTGCTGTGATTTATGTCATAGAGTATTCTGCCTATATTTTCCTCTAAGAGTTCGATAGTTTCTGGCCTTACATTTAGGTCTTTAATCCATTTTGAGTTTATTTTTGTGTATGGTGTTAGGGAATGATCTAATCTCATACTTTTACATGTCCCTGTCCAGTTTTCCCAGCACCACTTATTGAAGAGGCTGTCCTTTCTCCACTGTACATTCCTGCCTCCTTTATCAAAGATAAGTTGACCATATGTGTGTGGGTTTATCTCTGGGCTTTCTATCCTGTTCCATTGATCTATCTTTCTGTTTTGTGCCAGTACCACACTTTCTTGATTAATGTAGCTTTGTAGTATAGTCTGAAGTCAGGGAGCCTGATTCCTCCAGCTCCGTTTTTCGTTCTCAAGATTGCTTTGGCTATTTGGGGTCTTTTGTTTTTCCAAACAAATTTTGAAATTTTTTGTTCTAGTTCTGTGAAAAATGCCAGTGGTAGTTTGATAGGGATTGCATTGAATCTGTAGATTGCTTTGGGTAGTAGAGTCATTTTCACAATATTGATTCTTCCAATCCAAGAACATGGTATATCTCTCCATCTATTTGTATCATCTTTAATTTCTTTCATCAGTGTCTTATAAATTTATGCATACAGGCCTTTTTTCTCCTTAGGTAGGTTTATTCGTAGATATTTTATTCTTTTTGTTGCAATGGTAATTAGGGGTGTTTTCTTGATTTCATTTTCAGATTTTTCATCATTAGTGTACAGGAATGCCAGAGATTTCTGTGCATTAATTTTGTATCCTGCTACTTTACCAAATTCATTGATGAGCTCTAGTAGTTTTCTGGTAGCATCTTTAGGATTCTCTATGTATAGTATCATGTCATCTGCAAACAGTGACAGCTTTACTTCTTCTTTTCCAATTTGGATTACTTTTATTACCTTTTCTTCTCTGATTGCTGTGGCTAAAACTTCCAAAACTATGTTGAATAAGAGTGGTGAGAGTGGGCAGCCTTGTCTTGTTCCTGATCTTAGTGGAAATGGTTTCAGTTTTTCACCATTGAGGACAATGTTGGCTGTGGGTTTGTCATACATGGTCTTTATTATGTTGAGGAAAGTTACCTCTATGCCTACTTTCTGCAGGGTTTTTATCATAAATGGGTGCTGAATTTTGTCGAAAGCTTTCTCTGCATCTATTGAGATGATCATATGGTTTTTCTCCTTCAATTTGTTGATATGGTGTATCACGTTGATTGATTTGCGTATATTGAAGAATCCTTGCATTCCTGGAATAAACCCCACTTGATCATGGTGTATGATCCTTTTACTGTGCTGTTGGATTCTGTTTGCTAGTATTTTGTTGAGGATTTTTGCATCTATGTTCATCAGTGATATTGGCCTGTAGTTTTCTTTCTTTGTGACATCCTTGCCTGGTTTTGGTATCAAGGTGATTGTGGCCTCATAGAATGAGTTTGGGAGTGTTCCTTCCTCTGATATTGTTTGGAAGAGTTTGAGAAGAATGGATGTTAGCTCTTCTCTAAATGTTTGATAGAATTTGCCTGTGAAGCCATCCGGTCCGGGGCTTTTGTTTGTTGGAAGATTTTAATCACAGTTTCAGTTTCAGTCCTCGAGATTGGTCTATTCATATTTTCTATTTCTTCTTGATTCAATCTTGGCAGGTTCTGCATTTTTAAGAATTTGTCCATGTCTTCTAGGTTGTCCATTTTATTGGCATAGAGTTGCTTGTAGTAATCTCTCATGATCTTTTGTATTTCTGCAGTGTCAGTTTTTACTTCTCCTTTTTCATTTCTAATTCTATTGATTTGAGTCTTCTCCCTTTTTTTCTTGATGAGTCTGGCTAATGGTTTATCAATTTTGTTTATCTTCTCAAAGAACCAGCTTTTAGATTTATTGATCTTTGCTATTGTTTCCTTCATTTCTTTTTCATTTATTTCTGATCTGATCTTTATGATTTCTTTCCTTCTGCTACTTTGGGGGTTTTTCGTTCTTCTTTCTCTAATTACTTTAGGTGCAGGCTGAGGTTGTTTACTCGAGATGTTTCCTGTTTCTTAAGGTAGGATTGTATTGCTATAAACTTCCACCTTAGAACTGCTTTTGCTGCGTCCCATACGATTTGTGTCGTCGCGTCTCCATTGTCATTTGTTTCTAGGTATTTTTAAATTTCCTCTTTGACTTCTTCAGTGATCACTTCGTTATTGAGTAGTGTATTCTTTAGCCTCCATGTGTTTGTACTTTTTACAGTTCTTTTCCTGTAATTGATGTCTAGTCTCATAGCATTGTGGTCGGAAAAGATACTTGATACAATTTCAATTTTCTTAAATTTACCAAGGCTTGATTTGTGACCCAAGATATGATCTATCCTGGAGAATGTTCCATGAGCACTTGAGAAAAATGTATATTCTGTTGTTTTTGGATGGAATGTCCTATAAATATCAATTAAGTCCATCTTTGTTAATGTATCATTTAAAACCTGTGTTTCCTTATTTATTTTCATTTTAGATGATCTGTCCATTGGTGAAAGTGGGGTGTTAAAATCCCCTACTATGAGTGTGTTACTGTCGATTTCCCCTTTTATGGCTGTTAGTATTTGCCTTATGTATTGAGGTGCTCCTATGTTGGGTGCATATATATTTACAATTGTTATATCTTCTTCTTGGATCGATCCCTTGATCATTATGTAGTGTCCTTCTTTGTCTCTTCTAATAGTCTTTATTTTAAAGTCTATTTTGTCTGATATAAGAAATGCTACTCAAGCTTTCTTTTGATTTCCATTTGAATGGAATATCTCTTTCCATCCCCTTACTTTCAATCTGTATGTGTCTCTAGGTCTGAAGTGGGTCTCTTGTAGACAGCATATATATGGGTCTTTTTTTTTTTGTATCCATTCAGCCACTCTGTGTCTTTTGGTGGGAACATTTAGTCCATTTACATTTAAGGTAGTTATTGATATGTATGTTCCTATTCGAATTTCCTTAATTGCTTTGGGTTGGTTATTGTAGGTCTTTTCCTTCTTTTGTGTTTCTTGCCTAGAGAAGTTCCTTTAGCATATGTTGTAAAGCTGGTTTGGTGGTGCTGAACTCTCTCAGCTTTTGCTTGTCTGTAAAGGTTTTAATTTCTCCATCAAATCTGCATGAGATCCTTGCTGGTTAGAGTAATCTTGGTTGCAGGTTTCTCTCCTTCATCACTTTAATTATGTCCTGCCACTCCCTTCTGGCTTGTAGAGTTTCTGCTGAGAGATCAGTTGTTAACCTGATGGGGAGTCCCTTGTGTGTTATTTGTTGTTTTTGCCTTGCTAATTTTAATATGATTTCTTTCTGTTTAATTTTTGACAGTTTGATTAATATGTGTCTTGGCATATTTTTCCTTGGATGTATTCTGTATGGGACTCTCTGTGCCTCCTGGACTTGATTAACTATTTCCTTTCCCATATTAGGGAAGTTTTCAACTATAATCTCTTCAAATATTTTCTCAGTCCCTTTCTTTTTCTCTTCTTCTTCTGGAACCCATATGATTCGAATGTTTGTGCATTTAATGTTGTCCCAGAGGTCTCTGAGACTGTCCTCTGTTCTTTTCATTCTTTTTTCTTTATTTTGTTCTGCATCAGTTATTTCCACTATTTTATCTTCCACCTCACTTATCCGTTCTTCTGCCTCATTTATTCTGCCATTGATCCCATCTGGAATATTTTTCATTTCATTTATTGTGTTTTTAATCGATGCTTGATTCATCTTTAGTTCTTCTAGCTCCTTGTTAAGTGTTTCTTCCATTTTGTCTATTCTATTTCCAAGATTTTGGATCTTGGAAATAGAATCCTGTATCATCTTTACTATCATTATTCTGAATTCTTTTTCAGGTAGACTGCCTATTACCTCTTCATTTGTTAGGTCTGGTAGGTTTTTATCTTGCTCCTTCTCCTGCTGTGTGTTTTTCTGTGTTCTCCTTTTGCTTTCCTTACTGTGTTTGGGGTCTCCTTTTTGCAGGCTGCCGATTCGTAGTTCCCATTGTTTTTGGTGTCTGTCCCCAGTGGCTAAGGTTGTTTCCGTAGGTTGTGTAGGCTTTCTGGTGCGGGGGACTAGTGCCTGTGTTCTGGTGGTTGAGGCTCGATCTTATCTTTCTGGTGGACAGGTCCACGTCTGGTGGTTTGTTTTGGGGTGCCTGTGGCCTTATCATATTTTTAGGCAGCCTCTCTGCTAATGGGTTTATTGTGTTTCTGTCTTGCTAGTTGCTTGGCATAGGGTGACCAGCACTGTAGCTTCCTGGTCGTTGACTGAAGCTGGGTGCTGGTGTTGAGATGGAGATCTCTGGGAGATTTTTGTCGCTTGAAATTATGTGGAGCTGGAGTGTCTCTTGTGGACCCGTGTCCTGAAGCTGGCTCTCCCACTTCAGAGGCACAGCACTGACTCCTGGCTGCAGCACCAAGAGCCTTTCATCTACCCGGCTCAGAATAAAAGGGAGAAAAAGTAGAAAGAAAGAATTAGTAGAAGAAAGAAAGAGAGAGAGAAAGGAAGAAGGAAAGAAAGGAAGGAAGCAAGGAAGAAAGAAAGAAAGGGGGGAGGGAGGAATGAAAGAAAAAGGAAGAGTGAAAGGAAGAAGGGAGGGAGGGACGGAGGAAGGAAAGAAAGGAAGAAAGAAACAAAGGAAGATAGGAGGGAGGGAGGGAGGAAGGAAAGAAAAAGAAAGAGTGAAAGGAAGATATGTGGGAGGGAGGGAGGAAGGGAAGATAGGAATAAAAGAAAGAGAAGGTAAAGTAAAATAGAATAAACTATAAAATATAGTAGCATTATTAAAATTAAAAAGTAATTATTGAAAAAAAAAGGACAGATAGAACCCTGGGACATATGGTGGAAGCAAAGCTATACAGAGAAAATCTCACACAGACGGATACACATACGCATTCATAAAAAGAGAGCAGGGGGATAAATCAAAAATCTTGCTCTCCAAGTCCACCTCCTCAATTTGGGATAATTCGTTGTAAAAAGAGGAAAAGGGGGAAAGTCTTAAATCTTGTCCTCAACGTCCACTTCCTCAATTTGGGATGATTCACTGTCCATTCATGCACTCCACAGACACAGGGAACATCAAGTGGACCGTGGATCTTTAATCCACTGTCTCCGAGGCTGCACAGAGAGATTTCCCTGTCTCTTCTCTGCTCTCACAGCTCCCGGGTCTCAGCCTTGGACCTAGCCCTGCCTCTGCACGTAGGTCGCTGGAGGGTGTCCGTTCTTCGCTCAGACAGGACGGGTTTAAAGGAGCCGCTTATTGGGGGCTCTGGCTCACTCAGGCAGAGGGGAGGGAGGGGCGCACAGTGTGGGGCGGGCCTGAAGTGGCTGAGGCCGGCGTGACATTGCTCCAGGCCGAGGCACTCCGTGTGCTTTCCCGGGAAAGCTGTCCCTGGGTCCCGGGACCCCGGCAGTGGCGGGGTGCACAAGCTCCCCGGAAGGCGGGGTTGACAGTGACCTGCGCTTGCACACAGGCCTTGTGGCGGTGGCAGCAGCAGCCCCAGCGTCCCACGCCCATCTCCGGGGTCCGCGCCTTTAGCCGCGCGCGCCCGTCTCTGGTGCTTCTTTAAGCAGCTCTCTTAATGCCCTCTCCTTGCGCACCAGGAAACAAAAGGGAAGAAAAAGTCTCTTGCCTCTTCGGCAGCTCCAGACTTTTTCCCGGACTCCCTCTGGGCTAGCCATGGTGCACTAACCCCTTCAGGCTCTCTTCCTGCCACCAGCCCCAGTCCTCTCCCTGCGCTCCAACTGAAAGCCGATACTGAGCCTCAGCTCCCAGCCCCGCCCGCCCCGGCGGCCGAGCAGACAAGCCTCTCTGGGCTGGTGTGTGCCTGAGGGCACCGATCCTCTGTACCGGAATCTCTCTGCTTTGCCCTCCACACCCCCGTTGCTGTGCTCTCCTCCGCTACTCCAAAGCTTTCCCCCTCTGCCACCTGCAGTCTCCGCCCGCGAAGGGGCTTCTAGTGTGTGGAAACCTTTCCTCCTTCATGGCTCCCTCCCAGTGGTGCAGGTCCCGTCCCTATCCTTTTGTCTCTGTTTATTCTTTTTTCTTTTGTCCTACCCAAGTATGTGGGGAGTTTCTTGCCTTTTGGGGGGTCTGAGGTCTTCTGCCAGCGTTCAGTAGGTGTTCTGTAAGAGTTGTTCCACGTGTAGATGAATTTCTGATGTATCTGTGGGGAGGAAAGTGATCTCCGCATCTTACTCTTCCACCATCTTCCTCCGGGGTCAAGTTATCAAATTTCTATGTGTAAGTTAAACAACTTGAAAATACCTTAGGCAAAAAATTAATAAATTCAAGAAAATAAAAATATTATAGAATACATTTTCTAACCATAGTATAATACAAGAAATGCATTAAAATGTAGTAACAGGCAAACTAAAAAAAATGTTAAAACCCTTCAGACACCCTTTTGTTTTCTTATGTTTCCTCCTGCACAGATGCCAATATTATCCAGGACTTATGACTAGTGATGGTTTCATCTCCCATTGCTGATGCTGATGAATATTTATATTATTTCTAATTGTTTGCTGGAATGTAATAAACATTCTTGTGTGTGCCTTTTTGAAAATTTCTATAAGATATATTACTAGAATTGGAATTTTGGTATATATTGTCAAACCCTCCTTCAGAAAATTTGTGCCAACCTATATATCTTTCAATGCTGCCTGAGGATGCCTGTTTACAAGTGTATTTATTCAACTTTTAAGCAATGGCTACTTATTAGTGTACTTAAATTTTTCCACAAATTATTAAAAGAAATTTTCCCCAATTTTTTGAAACCAGAAAATTACTTGACAAAACTAACACTCAAAAGCAACACTACAATGCAGTCTCACTTATGAATGTAGAAACTTCTAAACAAAATATGAGAAAATTACATCTAGAGATATACTTAAAGAGTAGCATACAAAAAAGAAAAAAGAGTATCATACTATGACTAGGGAGTAAATATGATAATGTTAGGAAATCTATTCCTATTGCTCACTATAATGCAAAGGAAAAAGGCCATGTACTTATTTTGGTGGCTGCTGGAAAGGCATTTGTTATTTTCAAAATCTGTTATGATTATATATGACTAAATAGGGAATAAAAAAACACTTTCTTAAAATTGAGAAAATTATACATTTCAAATTATTGGCATTATACTTAATGTTACACTGAAAGTATTTCAATTAAAATATATAACTAGAATGACAACACTGCTATTTAACAATGATCTGTAAATGGTAGTCAATGCATTTTAGTAAATATTATAAAATACAGAGTGTAAAATTAGAAAGAGGCAAAATTACCATTTACCTACAAATGATATGATCATTTATCTGTAAATCTCAAGGATTTAATAAGCTAGCTGAAAAACTTTGGAAATAATATAAAACATGTAGATAAAAATATCAGTTGAAAAACTCTCTACCAGTAGTAACCAAGTAGAAAGCTTATCAAAGGTATTTACTTTAGTAATAATAAAAACGTATAGACTACCCTGGAATCTATATGTATAAAGATCTAAAACCCTATTAAGGGATAAAAATAAAGACCCCAATAAATGGAGAGTCAGATCTTTGATAGGAAGATTAAATATTACAATAATATCAATTTTTCTAAACCTATAAAATTTTTAGTTGTGTCAAGCTAGTTCTAGGATTTGGCAGAGAGAACACTTGACAACATTATTTTCAAACTTATATACAAGAATAGTAATGTGAGCCTATTAGAATAGTCACTAAAATGTAAGCTCCATAATGACAGGGACACATACGTATACCAAGTATCTCTAAGAATTCCCAGCACATAGTAGGTGACCAAAAATTTAAAGAACTAAGAAAATTGACAATAATTTGGGAAGGCTTGACCAAGCAGATGTTCAAACATATTATAATGCTACAATACTTAAAATAGTGTGAAACTAGTACAGAAATAGACATTTCAATGGAACTGAATTGAGAGTATAAAGAGAGATCAAATTACATATGGGGAGTTAGTATATGACAAAGTTTATTTTTAAAATCATTAGGAAAATATGAATTTTTCAATATATGATGCTGGTTCAATTCCTTATCCATTTTGAAAAAAATAAAGCTGGGTTCCCTATGTCATTTCTGACTCTAAAAGTATTCTCAGATTTTTGAAATATTTGAAAGCAATAAAAATTCTAGAAGAAATATTGGTGAAGCAACATAGTTTAGTAAAAATGCACAAATCCCTTGTGGGTAAAGGGAATACTGTGGTAGGTGGCTGGTTTCGATCAGCAGAAGTCTATAGGCTGTACAGCCTGTGGCAGAAGGTTATGCGGAAACACTGGGAGGGTTCTATCCAGAGCCACATCTCTCACGGCAGGTATTGAAGAAGATTTGCCTGGCTTTTCAAAAAGCTCAATCATATGTCCCACCAGAGAATCAGCATTTGGATGCTGAACACACAGAAGACATCCAGGACCAGCAGGTGTTAACCAGATAAGTATTAATGATCAGCAAATAGAACTTTATAACTTCAGTTAAATAAACATTAAAGACCTTGGTCCTTTTCCTTCATTCTACCACTCAGCTTTCAAGCTTAGATAAGCTATATTGGGGTATATAAAATATACCATACCCCCCTTAATGAGATTTAAATCAGCTATGAAATTAGACGTTTAAATTGAGTAAGTGTGAGTGATAACATGGGCAAAAGCCTTGAATGGATGATTGTATTGATACCAATTTTGCACCATTTCAAATCCTTTTGGCCTCATTGCTTATTTCAGCCACTGATACAGCGTCCAGTTTAACCAGATTCATACAGGTTCAGCCTGACTGTGCCTCACTTTACTTCTTTATCCCTGGGTTTATCTGGTACCACAGCACAGGAGCCTTTAGGAAATGACTTAGTATCCATGAATGAGTAACCCAGAAATGAGGGGGAGTTAATGCCCAGTAGATTGATCCTTGATAGAAGCCTATGTCTAAATATTTCTTTTTTTTTTCTTTGCAGAGCACATAGTTCTGGGATGCATTTCACAGTTATCTTAGAGATCTCATGGCTTCTATGTATCAGTTGCTTGTATTAGTGGCTAACAATAACTCCTCCTTTTTTTTCATTTTTTCATTACCCTTTAATCCCCCACTGCTCCCTGGGAATATTCCCAAACTACTCATATATAACCCTTTATCTCAGGGTCTGCTTTTGGGAGAACTCATGTTATAACAGTTAGTACCAAGAATTGCCCTAAAAAGGAGAACCCTGGTATAGTGTTTTAGAGCTGGATCACTCACTGATTGTATGTCAATAAGAGGTCCATTGCTGTTAGTGAGTGGCAGAAATAGCCATTAGCAATAGTACCACTATTTCTTAGAACTTCCACCTGTTTGTGATTGGGATAAGTGGCAGGTGGACAATAAAGCATTAGGTTATGCTTTGCTATGGCACAGAAATTGTATGACTGTAATGGTAATTATAATTATAAAAACTGTGAAGTGGGCTAGCTGTTGTTAATTCTTTTGAATGTTTTGAAAAAAGAAAATGACATGCTCAGGCCAGCCAAATATCAACTCAAGCCATGATGTGAAAGACAGATGGCCTCTTTGGTGGCAAGTAGTGGAAATTCATGTACCACAGCTGACTTTCAATATCTAATTGAAGGGTGGCAGAACAGCAAAGGTGACTATCTGAATGATCTCCTATGGCAAAGCCAGGGCTATGAAAGGAGAAAACTGGACCCGGAAACAGGAGATGGTCATACTTAATTGGACAGTGCTGAGAATCTTCAATCTTCAGATTTCCTCTAACTTTCTGTACCAATATTAGCAGCCTTCTTCCCCTTGTTAAAGACGAGTAGTCTCCCCTAGCTGAAGACTGCAAAAACCTCACCTTATCCAGGTGCATTGCAAGATGATGTTCATCTTCCTTAAGATCTGGCCCCTCTTCTCCCCACTGCCTCCAGGCCAACAACCAGTGTTGGATTTCAGCACAGCGTGAGCTAAAATAAAATCCCTGTGATGGGAAGAAATAACTTACACATTAAAAGAATTACAGAATCAGACAGATACACCAGAAGAAATAGGAGATAGTAGAAGCATGGGAGTATCAGAAGAAGAATCATGGGAGTATCAGATTGGAGTAGGTGGTGTATAAATATAAATCTATATAAGGGAAAATTTATTAAGGTGAGGGTAGTCACATGTGACACAGGATCCTATGTTCTGACAAAGGTGCCTGGAGCTCTTCATAGAAATCCTTTGGGATAGCTCCCTAAAGCTTGGACAAAGATAATGGCATAGAGTAAATGATGTAAAGATGCAAGAAGTCCATTGAAAAACTGTTGTGGAAGAAGTTAGAGGCCCAGATAAGTGGGATTCACACTAGTGACATGGACATTTGCATCTTTAAGAAGCTCAATGGTGGTTGTCCTCTATAGGTTAGGGTTGACAGTGGGAGACACTGCCATTGAACTGAGCTCCCTAGGAGATACACTAAAGGGATGATGGGATTATGGAATGTTACAGGCCAGGTGACAGCATTTAACTCTTAAATGTAAGATGAACAGAATGATTCATCCTATGGATATGAGGCAGACTTTCTCCTTTTTGATTCCAAATGTTGACCGTAACAGTGTGGGTGTGGTAGCAAGAATAAAAGTTATGCATAGCTCAATAACATGGGGTTCCCTCTCTTCACTGTTCATCTAGCTATTGCTAGTGCTGAGTGCCTCATCTACCAGAATTCAATGCTAAGCCCTAAATATGACACCATTTCTTCAAGAGACTAGCCCATAACTAAGGGCCAGGTTGATTATATTGGAGCCCATCCACCCTAGATGAATTAGTGATTCTTCTTTATTTAAATTGACACCTACTCCAGATATGGATTTGCCTTTCCTCCATCACCATTGAAGGTTTACAGACTATCTAATCTATCCACACAGTATTCAGCATGTTATTACCTCAGACCACAAGATCAATCTTATGGCAAAGGAGATGTGACAATGAGCTCATGACAATGGGATTCCCTGGATTCACCATATACCTCACTGCTCAGAAGAAGCTAGCCTAATATCAAGTTGGGATGGCCTATTAAAATACTGCTAGAGTAACTTGCTCAGGCATGGCTGCTTGAGTCAGGGTGCTGTCTTCCAGTATACAGTGCTTGTATTGAACCAATGACTGATATTTGATGCCAGGTCTCCAGGAACCAGGAAGTGGAAATAGGATTATGCTTTCTCACCATCACTCTCAATGACTTCACAAAAGTAATTTAAAAGTCCATTCAACATATGAAAAAAAAATGCTGAATCGCATAAGTAATCAAGGACTTGCAAGTTAAGACTTCAATGAAATCCTCCTTTTTATATCCATTATATTGGCAAACATTTTTAAAGTAGTTAATACTAAGTATTAAAGAAAAAAAATGTATCAACAGGAACTCCTGCATTGCTGGTGGGAATGTGTTTTGGTGCAGTAATTTAATGAAAACATTTAAGCATTATATTGTAAACTTGGATAGTCACATACCCTTTGACAGCAATTCCACATTAATTATATACTTCAGGAAAGCTCTTCCCTATGAACACCAGGAGATATGCACATAGAGTTTAACCAGCTGTATCCATCGTAATTCTGAAAGGGAAAAAAAATCCCCACAGGTTTATCAGGAAGACAATGGGCAAATTGTATTGTATTTGTATACTGAAATAATATACAACAATAAAAATGGACAGATTAAAACTACACTAGGCAACATGTAAGTATCTCACAAACATGATATTGAGTAAAAGAAATAAGACATAATGGAATACAACCAAATATTCCATTTATATAAAATTCATAAAATAGGCAAAACTAAGTTATATAGTGTTTAAGGAAACATACATGTAGTAAGGATAGTGGATACTCTAGAGGAAAGGTGGTGAATTGGGAGGCATTCATGGAGGTTCTCTAGGGTGCTGGCAATGTCCTATTCCTTGGCATTGGTAGCAGTTTCATTGTATATGTTTTACACATCCCTCTGTATGTAGGATATAGCTCATTAAACAAGTTTTTAAAAATTTTTTTGGAATATAAGAGGTCATGCAACTAAGCTTATGATAGGTTAGTTGATGTTGGTAGACTCCACCAGCTGAAATACTGTAATTGAGTAACGATTGAAAAATTTTTCTTTATACAGAATCATTTGTTCCCTTATCTAAAGTATAAGTTCTATAGAATACTTCCCAAAGAGTTGTCATGTTTTGAAGATTGCAGAGGAAAACTGAAGAAAGAAGAGCTGAAATTGGAAAAGGTTTTATGAGACAGAGAGAGAGAGCACATTTAATATATCTTCAGCAAGATTTGTAACTCAAACTACATAAGTTACCTGTATTCTTAGTGAGTGTATATGACAAATGCAATCTAATTATAAGGCATGAAAAAATTGTGACATGATAGACAATTCCAAATAAGTTAAAGTGTTATGTTATATTCAGAACATAAGTCCTTTATTTTAATATATAGACTAAAGGAAACCATTTTATTAATACTATGTCAATTTCACACATCTAACTAAATATTTATATTTTATAACATTAAATAGCTATTCAAAGAATATTGGTTTCATGGAAGACAAAATTATGAGCCTGTATATTGGATTAGCTCAGCCTGATAATTTTCCCTATTTTTATTTACTCCTCCAATATAAGAGAATAAGCTTACCTATACTGGCTTAGGTTTAGTTTGATTTGCCTGCTTTAATAACTGTATCTTCAAGCATAAAAATTCAATTATGCTTAAATCTTAAAATGTAAAACTAGTATGTCCAAATAAGCTTTTCTTCCTCAGCTTTTCTTATTTAGAATCATAGAGCATTATCTTTGGACAGAGTGATACTAAAACATAATTTAATTGTATGCTATTGAAAAGATGTGTATTATAACTTTTTTATCATTTTGTCTTTGCTTTAAATAATTGATGACCTTAAGACTTAGATGAAAAACTCTTCACTATTTACTTTACATTCCAAGGATTTCTCTGTATGTTTAACTGATAGTGCTCAAAGAACTGTACATTGAGTGACAGACAACATTCTCTATGCTAATAATAAATATATTGGCATTCGGATACTGGAAATATATATTTGATTAAAATATATTAAAACATATATTTGTTTAAAATTTTGAATATGACAATACTATCTGGTATTTTCTTTGCTTTAGCACCTCTGTTTTCCATAGTTCTAGAAAAACTTTATACATCACTGTTATGGGCTATATTGTGTACCCCCAAATTCATATGTTGAAGCCCTAACCCACAGTACCACAGAAAGTGATTGCATTTGGAGATAGTGCCTTTAAAGAGGTAATTAAGTTAAAATAGGGTCATATGGGTGAACCCTAATCCTATATGATTGGTGTACTTATAAAGGAGATTAGGACACACACAGAGGGATGACCATGTGAGGTCACAGCAAGAAGGCTCTCAACTGTAAGGCAAGGAGAGTGGCCTCAGAATGAAACCAACCCTGCTGACACTATGATCTAAGAGTTTTAGCCTCCAGAACTATGAGAAATATATTTTTTATTGTTGAAGCCCCTCAGTCTGTGTTCTTTTTTTTTTTTTTTTCGGTATGTGGGCCTCTCACTGTTGTGGCCTCTCCCGTTGCAGAGCACAGGCTCTGGACGCACAGGCTCAATGGCCATGGCTCACGGGCCCAGCCGCTCCGCTGCATGTGGGATCGTCCTGGACCGGGGCACGAACCTGTGTCCCCTGCATTGGGAGGCGGACTCTCAACCACTGCACCACCAGGGAAGCCCTGTGGTATCTTTTTATGGCAGCCCTAGCAAACTAATACAGTCAACATATTGTACAACCTCTTCATCCCACAGGGGGGAAAAGGTAAAAAAAGCAATGATTAATATCAAATATTTGTATTATAACATTTTTGTAAGTAGAAAACAGAGGTCCATTGTCTTGATTCTTCACTGAGTTCAGAAAAAAATAATGTAGATAAATCTATATCAGTCATCTTCCACCTGGTGCCATGACTCCTTGGATAAGGAGAACTATCTGAATCTCAGACTCAGCTTATGGGTGTATGAGGACACAGTAATATTTATGGCCAACACATAAAGATTTTCAGGTGCCACCTACTTTTATTGGATTTCTGACTCCTCTAAAACATACTCAACTAATTTCTGGGTATACTTAGGATCATGTCTTATCTATATCTAGCAGGAAGCACATTCACATGTTTCTGCTCTGTTCTTATTGTCCATTTGTCTTGCTCTGCTCTTATTGCCCTTTTGCCCTTTTTGAAAATGTTAACACATGTAGGACCATCCAGTTTCTGCTAGTGACTACCTTGAGTACTTAGGTACTAAAGCTGTACTGTGTAAAGATCCAAATAAGAGATTGGATGGATAGCTCTACTGACAATCCTATGTTTCAGTTATGTCAATTAGGCCTCAAAGTCCTACTTTTCCCAAAGTCTCATAAAATCTTTTTATGAGCACAACTACTTCTAATTCATATTCTTCTATGGGAGGATAAAATGATTCCCTACTGGTGAGAGAACTAATACTAGGCAGTCACTTACATCTTAAACATCTTTATGGAAAATATTAAGGATGTTCCTCAAAAACTTCAAAGCAGAATTACCCTATAACCTAACAATCCCATTTCTGGGTATATATCCATATGAATTCAAAGCAGTATCTTAGAGATGTTTCCACACCCATTTTCATTGTATCACTATTCACAATAGCCAAGAGACAGAGGAAACTCAAATGTCCATTGATAGATGAATGGGTAAAGAAAATGTGGTATATATATATATATATATATATATATATGCGCGTGTGTGTGTGTATATATACATACACACACAGAGAGAGACACACACATACACAATGTAATATTATTCAGCCTTAATACAGAAGGAAATCTTGTCCCATGCTACAGCATGGATAAACCTCAAGAACTTTATGTTAAGCTAGTCACGAAAGGACAAATACTGATGATTCCACTTATATGAAGTATCTAAAGTAGTCACAATCTTAGAAACAAAAAGTAGAAAGGTAGCTGCCAAGGTCTAAGGAGAAGAAGCAGGAGGAATTAGTGTTTAATTGGTATAGAGTTTCACTGTTGCAGGATAAAAAAGTTCTAGAGATCTATTGTACAACAGTGTGAATATACTTAACACTTTTAGACTGTAAACTTAAAAACTGTTAAGATGGTAAATTGAATGTTATGTTTTTTTTTAACACAGTAAAGAAACAAACAAATAAAAAAGAGTGATTTACTTCAGACGTGATTTTTAAACTTGGGTAGGAGTTCCCTGTTTAAACAACAATGTATCTCTAAGAATCCCAGGCAGGTGTGAGCAGAGAGAGAAGTTTGTAAATGAAAACAACAAAAAATAACAAAATTGGAATCAAAGAAAGAAACTCAAATAAAGAATTATGATGTCAAAAATAAATGAAAATACAGATGATTTATACCATAATTACTTGGGGAAGATATACATTTTACAGATGAAGTAACTGAGGCTTAGATAGAGTAAGAAAATTGGCATGCAGTGGATATTTTGTAGAGCACATATTAAAATTTGACAGAAGTTTTACATAAAGATTTTTATGACCATAGAGCAAATATATTGTACATTCACATCAACAAATCAGAAAATAACAGCACAATAAACCTAAGGAAAGCATGAATAATCAATTAATGTAGATTAAAAATTAATATGAAACAGAAATTTATATATACTTGATTACAACAAGAGCTAGATTTTCAAGTGTTAATAAAATAGACAAAATATGGCAAGTAAAATCAAATGAGAACAGCCACAGTATAATAGAAATGAGAAGGATAATATAATCATGGAGGGAGGTGGCATTTAAAATATATAAAATAATTCTACATAAATCATTATCTAAGACATATGAAAATACCTATGAAATAGATGATTTTCTAAGAAAAAAATAACTTAGAAAAGAAATATTCATTCCAAATATAGGAATAGAAGAAATCTTTAACTTAGGACAATACATGTGAATGCTTTTTAAAAAATGAAGATAACCAAAACTCTGTGATTGGGTAAGTAAAGTAAACTCAACAATAGGTAAAAGAAAACAATTTAAAAGAGAAATGATAGAAAAGGTATAACAGGCAAATGCTAATAAGAAGAAAGCTAGATGCATCTGTGGAAATTTAAGAAAAATATTTCAATATCCAAAATATCATATGGAATTAAGAATGATATTTTATAATGACAAAGATACACTTACTCAAGATGATGTAACAGTTACAGATCTCCACACATTAAGCAACATTTTATTGAAAGAGGTAAAGCAAAAACTTTAAGAGAAAATATTTTGGCAATACCAAAATTATATCAGGAAACTTCTCTTAGAATGTGATCAGTCATCTAAGGACAAAAATTGAAGATGTACACTATTTTAATAATATAATTAAGACTTTTTGATATAAAATGTATTTTAATTTGTATCTTTTATTTCTTGTATTACATCGTGTTTGGAGAATATGTATTGTCAAATTTCTACATTTTGAAATCTATTTTTAAAATATATATGCTCCTGGGACGTCTGAAAAAAATGATGTTCTCTGATTAGAAAATACTGGGTAGTCTCTCTTTTAAGGTACATTGAATTATACATACATATATGTACATATATGTATATATAAATGTTTACATATATTTATATTCTGCTTGTAATGATCATTGTTTATTTGAATATGGGCCACACACAAAAAACCTCAATAAATAAAATATGTATTTATTTGTAATAATATATTAATATTAATATATTAATATTTGATATGTCAATAATAAATATTTGTAGACCCCAATTAAACAACTTTGGAGTCAGAGAGGAAATAAACAGAATATTTAGAAATTGACAACAATTAGAAGCCTGTAAGATGTGGCTAAAGCCATACTCAGAGGAAAATTATTGGTTATATATTATTTTAATATTAAGTAGTCTAGACTGAAAATTAAATGACAATTTAATGAACAAGTTGCAAAAAGCAACAATGTAGGGCAAAATAAAATCTGAAAAGGAGTTAATAAGATTGAAAGCATAAATTTGTGAGTTAGAAAATATTTCATATCATTGACAAATAAAACTAAAAAGTGGTTTTCAGAATAGAGCAATAAAATTAAAAACAACCACCACCACCAAACTTGACCAAGAAAAAAGGTAGAGACAATGCAAGTATAAACATTAATATGAAAAAGGGGATTACCTACATATTCAGAAAACATTTAAAATTATGGGACTGGGTACACCTTTATATTTTAGATGACAGGAGTACTTTTCCAGAATAAATTACTGAAGATGATTTGTGATGAACTAGAATAGAAAAATTATATCAAAACTCTATGCCCCAGTGGCCAATTATGTCATCATGTGGAATTATTCAGTCCCCTACCCCTTTCTGTGTAAAAAAGATTAGGCATCCCCACCCACACATAGTGCTCACCAACCTCTGGTGGGAGACAGTATTTGTCCCCACCACAATGCCTTTGGGCTGAGCTAATGAAATATGAGCAGATATGATACATGTCACATTGGAGCAAAAGATTTAAGAGAACTCATGATTTCACAATCTTTCCTGACTTTCTTTGCAATGAGAGTGGGTATATCATGCATAGAGTTCCTACCTCAACTGTGTCCTTGAATGAGAAGACACAGGGTAGCCTCCACAGGAGCACAACAGGAAACTATAACTTATTTGGGATGTAAACAAGGAGTATTCAGGGGTAGTTTGTCACCACAACAAAGCTGACAGCATCCCCCTCAAATGGTGCCAAGCCCAAATGCTGTCATACGCAAATTATATCAAACATCCAACACCATATATTTTCTTCTGACATTTTGTAGATATTGCTTTTTCTTTTTATTTTCTCTTTGTATAAAAATTATATTGAGAAGGGTATATTTATTTGATATGCAGATGACTGAAGTTTTCTGTTTCTTATCTAGTTCTAGTTTCATTACATATTAATTAGAGAATGTTGTGTGTGCTATCTGTACTTGTTGCAATTTGTTGATGTTTTCTTTGTGGCCTACTAGCACTTTATTTGTATTCATGTTTAATGGACATTAAAAAAGAAGGTATAGCCTCAGCTTTCAAAGTATAAAGCTTTGCATTTACATTTATCTAGTTTATTGTTAATTAGATCCTACATTTGCTTATTTTTGACTATTTGAATTTGTCATGAACTGAGGGGATTAAAGTCTAATATTATTTTTGTGTTTATATATATTTCTCCTATTTTACATAGTTTTTCCTTAATGGATATTTTTGTTTTGTAACTCCCCCCTCCCCCTCCCCCCCATGCTGCACTGAGGCTTGCAGGATCTTACTTCCTGGACCTGAGATTGAACCTGGGCCACAGCAGTGAAAGCACCAATTCGTAACCACTGCACTGGACTGCCAGGGAATTCCCATCATTATGGATTTTTTATGCTTTTTAATTGCTGTGTTAAAATTCCTGACAGATCTTCACTGTGGATTTTGTCCTTTATTAGTGTAAGGTGCTTTTCTGTTATGGGCTGAATAGTGCCTGCTAAATTCATACACTGAAGCCCTGTATTTGGAGATAGAGCCTTTAAAGAGGTGATTAAGGTTAAATGAAGTCATAAGGGTAGGGCCCTAATCCGATTAGGACTGGAAGAGGAAGAGTCATCAGGGTTGCATGAACACAGAGAAAAGGCCATTTGAGTGAGTTGTTTGTCATAGTTCACATTGTCAGTGGGAAACTCACCCAACACAGGTTTGTAAAATTACATCAGTGGTGACAAGGAAGTTGGAAAAAGTGATTGGAAAGGTTGAGTCACAATTAGCCTTAAGTGGGAGCAGTTCATCCTATAGATGCTATATCATACGTCACTTCTTTACAATGTGCATGAAAATCACCTGGGGCTCTTGTGGATTCTAACTCAGTACATCTGAGGTGTGGTCTAGGGTTCTGCATTTCTAACAAGTGCCCCTAACATGCTGAAAGCCACTGATCCTCAGACTACACTTTGCATAGCAAGTCCATAGACCTCCTTGACACAGGTTTAAAAATGAAAAAATACAGTTGACTTGATCTAAGTCATGCATGTAGGTGACATTAGAACCTTCCAGCCAAAATGCATGATCTAACCAGAAAAGTAATCATTCTTAGAGGAAAAAGACCAAGCCAGCACTGAGTCTCAGAGCAAAAGGTAGATGGAGTCTGTGGTTGAGGGGTCTGGAAACACATATAGAAATCAAGAGAGGGAAAGAATGGGCAGCAGTCAGAGAAATAGCAACAACGTTATTCAACTGAATAAATAATCCATGTTTGAAAAGCAGAGAAGAAGGTAGCCTGGGGTATTTGAAGTCAGGCTTGGGAATGCCAGACCCAGGTCACTAGACTCACTGGCACAGAAAAGGCAAACTTCAAAGTCTTAACAACAAGCAGCAAAAAGAAGTCAGAGCAGCCAAACCAATACCACCAAGGTGTGCATGGGGTCACAAATGTCCAGAGGGCAACCAGGTAGATTCTCAGATGTGGGAAGTGAACTTACCTGCTCATTTTCAGCTTCCAGAAGGAACTAAGCAAGGGAAATCAAAGTGTCCTAGCCCTGGAGGAAATAGCATGTCCAGCAAGGAATCCAGGAAGAAATGAAGTACGGGAGCTAGAAAACTCAGGAAAGGCTCAGCTCTGCTACCCACATCAAATCTGCCGTAAAATAATGTCATAATGAACCAATGAAAGGCCTGTATTCCTTACTACCTATGTGGGGCAGAATCAACGCGTGTAAGTTAAGTCTCTCTAGCTGTGAAAATTGGCAAACAATAGGAGGCAGAAGGCATACTGGTAGAGCCCAGAGCCTCAAAGCGAGGTCCCAGATCAGCATCACCTGGGAACCTGACAGGAAATTTAAATTCTCAGTCTCGTTCCAAACCTACCAATCAGAAACTGGGGGTTGCATTCTGAAGCCTGTGTTCCTATAAACCCTCCAGGTGATTCTGATGCATGCTCACTGTAGTAGAGTCTATTGAAAGCATGACGGAAAGACAAGGCCAGATGTGGCAAAGGACAGTCATTATAAGTGGTCTTGATAATAGCACTTTTAAAGAGCTAGTGAAGTCTAAAGCCTGTTTACAGGGAGAAGAAAACCCAATAGAGATAATGTAAAGTAATAATTAATAAAACAAACATGCTCAGTGATCAACAAAGTTAGGCAATGATATTCCGTGGCAGAGTTTTATCAATGTTGACGAATCATCCAGTCATGTGTAGGACAATAATGTTTTGATGCTGATAATGAGAGACGTCATGTGTGCCAAGAGGGGTAAACTCACAATATGTGCTTGAAATTTTTCATAATGTATTTTTAGGACTCATTAAAAAGAAGTGCTATTTGGTGCCCATTCTTGTGAAGAGATCTTCTCAGAGGGAAAAAACAACTTGATGGTCTAATGGGATCTGTTTCACAAAAACATTGAGAAAGAATTTTGTTTTAAATATGAACACAAGTGTAAGACAAAAAACCCCCCAAAAAACACTTAAGGACTTTAATTACAGGCACACCTTGTTTTATTGTGCTTTGCTTTATGGTGCTTCACAGATACTGTATTTTTTACAAATTGAACGTTTGTGACAACCCTGCATCAAGCAAGTCTATTGGCACCATTTTCCAACAGCATTTGCTTGCTAACTTAGTGTGTCTGTGTCACATTTTGGTAATTCTCACAATATTTCAAGCTTTTTCATTATGATGATATTTGTTATGGTGACCAGTGATCTTTGATGTTACTATTGCAAAAAGATGGCAACTCACTGAAGGCTCGGATGTTGGTGAGCATTTTTCAGCAATAAAGTAATTTTTAATTTAAAAAAAACATAAAGAAGGAAGCAATATGAAAAAAGAAAAAAGAAAAAAAGGAAGAAAAGGCCATGTGAGGGCAGCAAGAAGGCAGACATCTGCGGACCATGGAGAGATGCCTCAGAAGAAAGCAAAACTGCCAAAACCTTGATTTTGGACTTCTAGCCTACAGAACTATAAGAAAATAACTTTCTGTTGTTTAAGCCACGCAGGTTATGGTGTTTTGTTATGGCAGCCCTAGCAAACTAATACATCTTCTTTGTATTGTGTAATGATTTCTTGTCAGGAATTCAAGTTTTTCTCAGTGTTCAGCCCCTACTTTTAATTGGTTGATTTGTCTGTCTATATTTTCCTATCCGTAACTTCCAACTATTCTGAGTCACTTCATTTTACACGTATTCTCGTCTATGGATGATAAGAATCTTGCTCTTTTAATAGGAGAGTTTATTCTATTAATATATATAAATATTATAGATGTGTGGTCTTTTTATCTTGTGCTATGATTTCTGTTTTTAATGAACTTTTTTCTTATTTGTTCTCTGTTTCACTGCTGTAATTCTTCTGCTTCTGTAAACCTTTATTCTAATAACATAGGTAGCTTATGTTATGTTTTGAAATCTTTGAGAGGTTACCTATTTATTGATAGCCCATTATAAAATGTGCACATAAACTTCCTTCACCTACTGACTTTTTTTTTTATTGATGTATAGTTGATTTACAAAGTTGTGTTAGTTTCAGGTATACAGAAAAGTAAATCAGTTCCATGTGTGTGTGTGTGTGTGTGTGTATTCTTTTACAGATTCTTTTCTATTATAGGTTATTACAAGATATTCAATATAGTTCCCTGTGCTATACAATAGGTCCTTGCTGTTTACATATTTTATATATAGTAGTGTGTATATGTTAATCCCAGACTCCCAAATAATCCCTCCCCTACCCTTTCCCCTTTGGTAACCATGAGTTTATATTCTATGTCTGTGAGTCTGTTTCTGTTTTGTAAATAAATTCATTTATATCATTTTTTGGATTCCACATATAAGTGGTATCATATGATATTTGTCTTTGTTGGACTTAGTTCAATTAATATGATAATCTCTACATCCATCCATGTTCCTGCAAATGGCATTATTTCATTCTTTTTTTCTGGTTGAGTAATACTCCATTGTATATATATACCTCATCTGCTTTATCCTTTCATCTGTCAATGGGCATTTAGGCTGCTTCCATGTCTTGACTATTGTAAATAGTGCTGCTATGAACATGGGTTGCATGTATCATTTTGAATTAGTTTTCTCCAGATATAAGCCCAGGACTGGGATTGCTGGATCATGTGGTAGCTATATTTTTTAAATTTTTTTAAGGAACCTCCATACTGTTCTCTCTAGTGGCTGTACCAATTTACATTCCCACCAACAGTATAGGAGGGTTCCCTTTTCTCCACACCTCCAGCATTTATTGTTTGTACATGTTTTTATGATGACCATTCTGACCAGTATGAGGTGATACCTCATTGTGGTCTTGATTTGCATTTCTTTATAATTAACAGTGTTGAGCATCTTTTCATGTGCCTGTTGGCTGTCTGTAAGGATAAGTTCTTTTTATTCTGTTTTTTATAACAATTTTATTATTTGTTCTTGTGTATTCTCTTCTCAATTCAAATGAATTATTCTAGAAAAAGTTTGTTAAATACTATTAAAATACTTTTTATAGATTAATTTTCATGAAAGTTGACATGTTTATCACATTGAGTTTTCCCATCTGATAGCATAGGTTCTTTTTATTTCCTTTGCATTTTAGGTGTATTTTATGCTCTTGATAAAATTTAAAAAGTGTCTTCATAAAAGTCACGTACATGCCTTCTGAGGTTTATTCTTAGGTAGTTTCATGGTTTTCATCACAATTTTGCATAGATTTTTATTTTCCACTCTGTTTTTGAATTGAGTAGTGCCAGTGTATAGACATGATATTAATTTCTGCATGTTGATCTTAAATTTGCAGCCTCTTACTAAATTTTATTAGGTGGGATAGTTTTTCAGGTGAATTTATTAAATTTTCTAAGTAGATGATCATATCATATGTAAATAATGACATTGCTTCTCTTTCTAATGTTTTTACAAAGAAAAGTCTTATTGGATTCACTTGGACGAGAAGTACAATTTCAAGTAGGCAGTTATAGTGGCAATTCTTGTTTTACTTTTAGCTGTAGTAAAACTGCATCCAAGGATTCATTATCAAATGAGATAATTCATGTAAACAGTGCCCAGCACTTAATAAATATTCAATAAATAATGTTCACTGAATCCTGTGCTCAGCTTGAAGTTACCATCCTCTACCTGGGTGGGGGGCCTTAGTTCATGCACAAGTACTCAAAGATATTGTTATGTATATTTCTTGAGGATGAACCAGGACCATGACCAATAGCTGCACTATTGTTTCTTGAATGCTCCTCCCTTATTTCTGCATCCACTCCCTTCCCTGATTAGCAACTGCTCTTTGACTTAATCTGCTCTTTGGAACTCAGGGAAGGTCAAGGAAGCTGAATGAAGTCTATTTCCTACAAACAAGAAACTGGGGACTTGGAAAGACTTTGTACCCAGGAGGGCCCCACAGGGTCCTGCTTCATTTCATTAGCTCTTAATCATGTATTTTATATTATTAAGGGATTTTTTTATAGATTCCTGAGTTAGACAGTTTATTCATTTTTATTCTTTACTGTTTTCTAATTAAGGAAATTTAGGGCCTGAATTTTACTCTAGCTCTTACTATAACCCATTTCTTCAAATTTTAATATGGAATGTTCTTAATGCTTATCATTTCCAGATAGTGTATAATCTCAATTATAAATTTTTAATCCAAGGGTTACTTAGATTAGTGTCTAAGATCCCATCTCCCAATTTTTCTACCTCACTGGCCATTCCTTCCTTGACGCCTTTATTCGTTCCTCCTCATCTCCCAAACCTGTAAATATCTATTTTCTATCTATAATCCTATTCAGTTGCATGGCTTAAAATGCCATCTATACATTGACAGGTCTCAAATAGGTACCTCCAACCTGGCCCTTACTCCTGAATTCAAGGCTGTATGTCCAGCTATAAGAATCTCTTCTTGACATTTTCACTTGGATGTCTGATGAAATCTCAAACTTTAACATGACCCAAAACAACTTCTGGTATTCTCCACATTCACTGAGTCAAGGCTCCTCCTAAAATCTTCCTCATTTCAATGAATCTCAAGTTCCTCCCTGTAAATTCTTCCTGCTAAAAACTGAATCAATCTTGATTCCTCTTTTCTCTCACACTGCTCACCCAATCAATCGAGAAATGGTTCTGCTTTAAAAATATATCCACAATCTCATCAGTTCTCATCACTTCCGTTGTACACCCTGGTCTAAGTCATCATCACCTCTTGCCTGGATCATTCTAATACCCTTATAACAGCTCTCCCTACTTCTCACTTGCAGAATATCACAGTCTCAATACAACAGTCAAAATAATCCTTCAAAAATGTAAGTCAAATCATGTTACTCATCTATTCAAATCCTTCCAATGACTTATCTCACATAGAATAAAATTCAAAGTCCTTAAAATCTAAAAATTTCTTCCCTACATGAATCTGATGCCCTCTCCCTACTACTTCTCTGACCTCATCCACTACTCTCCGTCAGAATCACACTGTTCCAGGCTTTCTGGTCTCCTCAAATTTTTTTGAGCAAAGCTGGCACATTCCTACTTCAGGGCATTTGTTCTAGCTTTGTCTTCTTCCTGAAATGTTCTTTTTTTCCCAGATAGCCACATGGCCCTCTCCCTTACCTTCAAGTTATCTCTGGGAAGCCTTCTCTCCCCACTCTATTTAAAATTGTACACTCATTTCTCCCCACACACACCCACTGCTCTTACCTCCTGCTCTTCCCTGCTTTACCTTTCTTTATAAAACATAATTATTTAACATAATATATATTTTACTTATTTAAATTTATATCTCCCTTACTTCAACTGAATATAAGCTCATTGAAGGTTCACCTTTTTGCCTGTTTTGTTTACTGCTGTTTTCCTAATGCCTAGAAGACTCCTTGGTATATGTTAGGTGTTCAGTAAATATTTATGGAATAAATGAAAGAATATTAATTTTTTTGTAATTTCTAAGTAGGTAATTGGAGATGGGTCTGTGTATTTGTTGTTGATTTTTACTTTTATTGTACTTTACTCTTGTGAAATTTATTCAATTTTCTTTTGGCTATTTATTTATTTATTTATTCTCCACACATCCTTATTCTACCACTTTTCTTTTTCTGTGATTTGGTTTTAAATATTTATATATAAAATTTCAAATTCTTTTTCATCTTAGGTAATTACAAGATATTGAGTAAAGTTCCCTGTGTTATAGAATAAATCCTTGTTGTTTATCTATTTTATGTATAGTGGTATGTATCTGTTAATCCCAAAACTCCTAATTTTACTTTGGCCTTTTATATTCAAATTTTTCTTTGTGAAATTTTACATTTAAAACTGACTCCTGTATTTAAATAATTTCATGCAAACATATAAAACTATTTTTTGTTATTTTTATCTGATACATGATAAATATATAATGATACCATTTATCTGAAGAATCAGATGTTTATTCAAACCAACAGCATATATTATTTTTAGAACTTTTCTCTGTCATTATCCTATTCTTTTACACACAAGAACACTGATCAACCATATGTTAAAGTGTTTGTTTCTATCTTTCATCTCTGTTGCCTTCCTTCTTACCACCTTAATTTTTATTTTCTTTCATTTCTAATTCTTTTTTATTTTATACAATCTGGGGATATTACCAAATAATTAAAAATGGCACAAAAAAACCACCAGGATGAATAAATGAGAATTTTAGATGGTTTATTCAATAAAAACTGAACTTTTTTTTTTCTTTTTTATTCCCTCCTGAATGCTAGATGATCAATTTATGCTTATGTGCTGTGTCCTTGCTTCTGTTTTCTATAGTTATGTTTCTGTGCTTGCTTCCTTAAAGTTAATTCAAATTTTACTGTGGCATTTTTTTCTCATTAATGTTTTTTTTTTTTTTTGGTCCCTCAGCTAGGACCACTCCATTATTTTATTTTTTTTTAAAAAATATTTATTTATTGATTTTTGGCTGCATTGGGTCTTCATTGTTGTGCATGGGCTTCCTCTAGTTGCAGCAAGTGGGGGTTACTCTTTGTTGTGGTGTGTGGGCTTCTCATTGTGGTTGCTTCTCTTTGTCGTGGAGCATGGGCTCTAGGCACACAGGCTTCAGTAGTTGTGCTCGTGGGCTCTAGAATGCTGGCTCAGTAGTTGTGGCACACAGGCTTAGTTGCTCTGTGGCATGTGGGATCTTCCCAGACTAGGGATCGAACTCAGGTCCCCTGTCTTAGCAGGTAGATTCTTAACCACTGCACCACCAGAGAAGCCCCACTACTCCATTATTTTAATCCATTTTTATTTTCTTCTTTTATTGTTTATGTATTTGAAATCCATGTTTCTTTAATTAATTAATTAATTAATTAATTAACTTTTGGCTGTGTTGGGTCTTTGTTTCTGTGCATGGGCTTCCTCTAGTGGCAGCAAGTGGGGGCCACTCTTCATCATGGTGTGCAGGTCTCTCACTGTTGCGGCCTCTCTTGTTGTGGAGCACAAGCTCCAGATGCTCAGGCTCAGTAGTTGTGGCTCACGGGCCTAGTTGCTCCGCAGCATGTCGAATCTTCCCAGACCAGGGCTTGAAACCGTGTCCCCTGCATTGACATGCTGATTCTCAACCATTGAGCCACCAGAGAAGCCTGAAATCCATGTTTCTTTACTTTGACAGTTCAATTATTGTCTAAATTTGCCTCTAGTTCCTCATACAAATTTTCAACCAAACTTTGCTCTTCATCCAAGTTTGCATGTTGTATACTTTTCCCTTTTTTTGTTGCAGAAATTTTTATTGATCGTATTTTTTCACTCATCTTTGAGTGGAACATTTCTACCTACCTATGCCTCCAATGAGTTTGGTTGATTTCTATTTGATCTCCTTCCTGTTTATCTACAGACCATTTAAATATTTAAACTGCAAAGCTGAGTTGATGGTTTACATAATCTGTTTAGTCATTCAATTGTCTGGAGTAGAAGGGAGTAGTAGCTGACAAGATATGAGTCTTTTTGGATGTCTGTAATCAGGGAACTCTCTTATGCTTCTTTACAAGCTTATGGAAACTCTGATATCTGGGGCCAGCATTATCACTTTGAGGAATACATATTTTCACCACTGGAGTTATCCTTTGTTATTAATTTTGAATCCTCCCTTTTAGATGAGCTGGCCAACATTTTAAAAAGTTGGATTACATATATTTACCTTGATCTGTGGATTTTTTTGATATGGCTACATATTTTCCTCATAAAAACTTGCCTTTGTTTTGCTGCCATTTACCTTCACCATGAAAAGATCTCTGATGAAACTATTTTATTTCTCTTATACCCCTTGTCCTTTCACTTTAGGGATTATAATGTATATCAAAGCAAGTCTAAATCCTTTTAGGAATATTTGTCATAAAACACCAGAGAAAGGACAGATATGTTTATAGTTTCCCTATAGCACTACATCCATAACCTTGGATTGCTATTGCCTTCTGATTGGAACAAGGACTCTATAGGGGGAATTCTTCTTTGTCCCTATGATCTATCCAGAATTCCAAAATTTCCTCTAAATAGAATGATGTTAATGTGGTTGTTTTTTTTCTTCAGAATTCCTTCCACGTACTTTCCACAAAAGTTCTCCTCTATTTTGGGAATGACAATTGTTTTTAAATTCCCAGAAGCTTAGTATAATTGGGTTTAATCTGTATTACATTTGGCAAGTATCGCTTGCAATTTGTTATTGAGTTGGGAATGATCCCTAATCTCACTGTTAACTATGTTCCTTTTATTTATAACTTATTTTGGTCAGTGTGGTGGCTTAAAAAGATGTCCACAAATTTGATACACTTTTCTTAAAAGGTGGAGCCTAATTTCCCTTCCCTTGACTGTGAGCTGTACTTTGTTACTTACTTGTAATAAATGGAATTAAATAGAAGTAATGGTGTGTAACTTCTGAGACCAGGTAATAAAAGTCACTGTTACAGTGGCTTCCCTGGTGGCGCAGTGGTTGAGAGTCCGCCTGCTGATGCAGGGGACACGGGTTCATGCCCCGGTCTGGGAAGATCCCACATGCCGCAGAGCAGCTTGGCCTGTGGACGGTGGCCACTGGGCCTGTGCGTCTGGAGCCTGTGCTCCACAACGGGAGAGGCCACATCAATGAGAGGCCCACATACCGCAAAGGAAAAAAAGAAAAAAAAAAGTCACTGTTATTCCTCTTTTCTCTCTCTCCTGAATGACTCACTCTGGGAAGGAATAACTGATATTTTTTAAAGAACACTGAATCAGCTTCATGGAGAGGCCAACATGGCAAGGAACTGAGGCTTCCTGCCAACAGCCAGCATTAACTTGCCAAGATGTGATTGAGCCATCTTGGAAGTGGGACCTCAAGTCTTGGTCAAGACTTCAGATGACTGAAGGCTGGTTGGCATCTTGATTGCAGGCTCAGCAGAGACATTGAGCCATCACTCATTCACCTAAGCTATTCCTGAATTCCTTACTCACAGAAACTGTAGCTATAGAGTCAAATGACTGGTTACCTGCCTGAATGCCACTTTTTTCTTACTATGTCTCTTACTATTAAATTTACCACTACTACTATATCTAGTACTATAGGCATATGTGTATGTATGTTTGTGGATGTGCACATAAGCATGCACAAAAATGAAAGTTATGATTATTTCCAGGTTGTGAGATTATGAATGTCTTATTTTCTTCTCTTTGTCCTTCTGCATTTTTTCATATTTTCTACAATTATTTATTTATCAAACTAGTATATCTTGAGCAGCTTTTGTATTTTAGACACTGTTTTAGATGCTGGAAATATAGCAATAACATAAACAGATAATATGTGGCCCATATTTACTTAAACATATGACTACAATGCATGCTACTTCATATGATGATAAATATTATGGAGAAAAACATACAAGAAGAGGAAGAGAAATTGGTGGCATTAGAGCAGTGATTTTGCTATTTTAAATGAGGTGGACAAAGATCTCCTTAAGAAGGCAGTAATTGAAAATCATCTGAAGGAAATGAAAGAAAGAGCCATGAAGATTTCTTGGGCAAGAGCATTCCAGGCAGAAAGAAAAGCAAGCACAAAGCCCTTAAGGTGGATGTATATCTAACGTGGTTAGTGAATAGTCAGAAGGCCAGTGTGGCTGGAACAAATTGAATCAGGAGCAGAGTAGTAGGAGGTGAGATCAGAGAGGTTAATACGCACAAGATCACACTGTACAATCTGGGTCAGCGAATATTTAGTACTTTTGTCATTAAAAAATTACACTATGAAAAAAATTTTAAATGGTTAAAAAAAATCCTAAAACTGTTGAAATAAACATTGCACTGAGAATTATAAATGTATTCATCTAGTGAAATGAGAGCACCAAAATTATTTTTAAAAGACCTTTGTCAAGGTTTATAAGTGTGATATCACAAAGCTGAGGAAATGTAAGTAACATTATCAAATTATCTTGGATAAAATTATTCCATTTTTATTAATATGATTTTCTCATCTACTGGCTATTTTAATACAAATTAAATTCAAATTAAAAGCTAAGATTAGGCTCAAGCACTCAGACTGGATATTTCATTACATTACCTATCAAAAATGTCTCCATCCAAAAAAATCCTATCTCTAACTCTTTAATTAGAAATTCAATTTTCAAAAGAAAAGTGATAATTTCCACTTTTAAAAATTCTTGCTGAGCCGAGTATATTCCGAGTTTCAATTTGAAATAATTTTACCCACAGAGAGAGTGGAGACTGAGAGTCAGAAATTAAAAAATAAGCATTTCTACTGAAAAAGTATAAATAAATTCCAAACTGTGAGAATAACACAGATATTATCCTGACAAATTGTAAAAGCACATCAACTGCCTCAATGACATGATTATCATTCAATGTGGGTTCAAACATTTCCTAAGACTAATGAAACAATACAGAAGATTTTCCTTTTCCATTAGCTTTCTCTACATTGGTTTACAGGGCAAGAGGAGGAAAATGGGCAATGGCAGGAGACATTTGGGGATTTCCCATAAAAATATGCACTCTGCCATCAAAAGTAAACATTGAAGTACAGTCTGTGGGCTACATTTAAAATAATACTTGATAATAACTATAAATGGAGTATAACCTTTAAAAATTATGAATCACTATTGTACACCTGTAACATAAAATATTGTACATCAACTATGTTTCAATAAAAATAAATAAAAAGAAAAAATAATCTTTGTATTACTCCCTGCTCTGTCCTAAATCTCTGAAAGAACAGTAGATTAACAAGAAAATATAACCTTTTTTAATGATAGGCTTCATTTCTGCATGCATATAGCTTATAGGTGGTGAATAAAATTCCATAACCCTAAAGACTGATGCCTCTCCAAATTCATGAGGGCCCTCAAAGCTTACTGACAGTCCTTTTTTTTTTTCTGCGTTGTAATGTAAAAGGCTATTATTAACATCTTTATTGGAGTATAACTACTTTACAATGGTGTTTTAGTTTCTGCTTTATAACAAAGTGAATAAGCTATACATATACATACATCACCATACCTCCTCCCTCTTGCATCTCCCTCCCACCCTCCCTATCTCACCACTCTAGGTGGTCACAAAGCACCGAGATGATCTCCCTATGCTATGTGGCTGCTTGCCACTAGCTGTCTATCTTACATTTGGAAGTGTATATATGTCCATGCCACTGTCTCACTTTGTCCCAGGTTACCCTTCTCCCTCCCCGTGTCCTCAAGTCCATTCTCTACATCTGTGTCTTTATTCCTGTCTTGCCTCTAGGTTCTTCAGAACAATTTTATTTATTTTTTTAGATTCCATATATAAGTGTTAGCATATGGTATTTGTTTTTCTCTTTCTGACTTACTTCACTCTGTATGACAGATTCTAGGTCCATCCACCTCACTACAAAAAACTTAATTTCATTTCTTTTTATGGCTGAGTAATATTCCATTGTATATATTTACCACCTCTTCTTTATCCATGCATCTGTCAATGGGCACTTAGGTTGCTTCCATGTCCTGGCTATTGTAAATAGAGCTGCAGTGAACATTGTGGTACATGACTCTTTTTGAATTATGGTTTTCTCAGGGTATATGCCCAGTAGTAGAATTGCTGGGACATATGACTTTGATTTTTAGTTTTTGAAGGAACCTCTATACTGTTCTACATAGTGACTATATCAATTTACATTCCCACCAATGGTGCAAAAGAGTTCCCTTTTCTCCACACCCTCTCCAGCATTTAGTTTTTCTGGATTTTTGATAATGGCCATTCTGAATGGTGTGAGGTGAGTACCTCATTGTAGTTTTGATTTGTATTTCTCTAATGATTAGTGATGTTGAGCATCCTTTCATGTGTTTGTTGGCAATCTGTATATCTTCTTTGGAGAACTCTATATTTAGGTCTTCTGCCCATTTTTGGATTGCCAAACTCTCTATTTAGTTCTTCTGCCCATTTTTGGATTGGGTTGTTTGTTTTTCTGATATTGAGCTGCATGAGCTTCTTGTAAATTTGGGAGATTAATCCTTTGTCAGTTGATTCATTTGCAATTATTTTCTCCCATTCTAAGAGTAGTCCTTTCATCTTGTTTATGGCTTAATTCGTTGTGCAAAGGCTTTTAAGTTTCCTTAGGTACCATTTGTTTATTTTTGTTTTTATTTCCCTTTCTCTAAGAGATGGGTCAAAAAGGATCCTGCTGTGACTTACATCATAGAGTGTTCTTCCTATGTTTTCCTCTAAGAGTTTTATAGTGCTAGCCTTACATTTAGGTCTTTAATCCATTTTGAGTTTATTTTCATGTATGATGTTAGGGAGTATTCTAATTTCATTCTTTTTACATTTAGCTGTCCAGTTTTCCAAGCACCAGTTATTGACCAGCCTGTCTGTTCTCCACTGTATATTCTTGCCTCCTTTATCAAAAATAAGCTGACCATATGTGCGTCGGTTTATCTCTGGGCTCTCTATCCTGTTCCACTGATAGATATTTCTGTTTTTGTGCTAGTGCCATACTCTCTTGATTACTGTAGCTTTGTGGTATAGTGTGAAATCCATGACCCTGATTCCTCCAGCTCCGCTTTTCTTTCTCAAGATTGTTTTGTCTATTTGGGATCTTTTGTGTTTCCATACCAGTTGTGAAATTTTTTGTTCTAGTTCTGTGAAAAATGCCATTGGTAGTTTGATAGGGATTGCATTGAATCTGTAGATTGCTTTGGGTAGTATAGTCATTTTCACAATGTTGGTTCTTCCAATCCAAGAACATGGTATATCTCTCCATCTGTTTAGATCATATTTGATTTCTTCCTTCAATGTCTTATAATTTTCTGCATACAGATCTTTTGTCTCCTTTGGTAGATTTATTCCTAGGTATTTTATTCTTTTTGTTGCAATGGTAAATGGGAGTGTTTCCTTAATTTCTCTTTCAGGTTTTTCATCATTAGCTTATAGGAATACAGGGGATTTCTGTGCATAAATTTTGTATCCTGCTACTTTCCCCAATTCATTGATTAGCTCTAGTCATTTTCTGGTAGTATCTTTAGGATTCTCTATGTATAGTGTCATGTCATCTGCAAACAGTGACAGCTTTACTTCCTCTTTTCCAATTTGGATTCATTTTTTATCTTTTTCTTCTCTGATTGCCGTGGCTAAAACTTCCAAAACTATGTTGAATAATAGTGGTGAGAGTGGGCAACCTTGTCTTGTTCCTGATCTTAGAAAAAATGGTTTCAGTTTTTCACTATTGAGGATGATGTTGGCTGTGGGTTTGTCATATATTGCCTGTGTTATGTTGAAGTAAGTTCCCTCTATGCCTACTTTCTGGATGATTTTTATCATAAATAGGTGTTGAATTTTTTTGAAAGCTTTTTCTGAATCTATTGAGATGATCATATAGTTTTTATTCTTCAATTTGTTAATATGTTGTATCACATTGATTGATTTGCATATATTGAAGAATACTTGCATTCCTGGGATAAACCCCACTTAATCATGTTGTATGATCCTTGTAATGTGCTGTTGGATTCTGTTTGCTAGGATTTTGTTGAGGATTTTTGCATCTAAGTTAATCAGTTATAGTGGCCTGTAGTTTTCTTTTTTTGTGACATCTGTGTCTGGTTTTTTTATCAGGGTGATGGTGGCCTCATAGAATGAGTTTTGGAGTGTTCTTTCCTCTGTTATATTTTGGAAGAGTTTGAGAAGGTTAGGTGTTAGCTCTTTTCTAAATGTTTGATAGAATTTGCCTGTGAAGCCATCTGGTCCTGGGCTTTTGCTTGTTGGACGATTTTTAATCACAGTTTCAATTTCAGTGCTTGTGATTGGTCTGTTTATATTTTCTATCTCTTCTTGGTTCAGTCACAGAAGGAAGTGCTTTTCTAAGAGTGTGTCCATTTCTTCCAGGTTGTCCATTTTATCAGCATATAGTTCCTTGTGGTAATCTGTCATGATCCTTTGTATTTCTGCAGTGCCAGTTGCTATTTCTCCATTTTCATTTGTAATTCTGTTGATTTGAGTCTTTTCCCTTTTTTTCTTGATGAGTCTGTGTAAGGGTTTATCAATTTTGTTTTTCTTCTCAAAGAACCAGCTTTTAGTTTTATCGATGTTTGTTATTTTTTCTTCATTTCTTTTTCATTTATTCCTGATGTGATCTTTATGATTTCTTTCCATCTGTTAACTTTGGGTTTTTTGTTTTGTTTTGTTTTGTTTTGTTTTTTTGTTTTGTTTTGGTTTTTTTGTTCCTCTTTCTCTAATTGTTTTAGGTGTAAGTTTAGTTTGTTTATTTGAGAATTTTCTTGTTTCATGAGGTAGGATTGTACTGCTATAAACTTCCCTCTGAGAATTGCTTATGCTGCATCTCATAGGTTTTGGGTCATCTTGTTTTCATTGTCATTTGTTTCAAGGTATTTTTTGATTTCTTCTGTGATCACTTGGTTATTTAGTAGAGTATTGTTTAACTTCCATGTGTTTCTATTTTTTACAGATTTTTTTCCTGTATTTGATATCCAGTCTTATAGCATTGTGGTTGGAAAAGATAATTGATATGGTTTCAATTTTCTTAAATTTACCAAGGCTTGATTTGTTACCCAGGGTGTGATCTATCCTGGAGAATGTTCCATGAGCACTTGAGAAGAGACTGTATTCTGTTGTTTTTGAATGGAATGTCCTATAAATATCAATTAAGTCCATCTTGTTTAATGTGTCATTTAAAGCTTGTGTTTCCTTATTTATTTTCATTTTGGATGATCTGTCCATTAGTGTAATAGGGTGTTAAAGTCCCCTTCTTTTTTGTGTTACTGTCGATTTCCCATTTTATGGATGTTAGCATTTGCCTTATGCATTGAGGTGCTCCTATGTTGGGTGCATAAATATTTACAATTGTTATATATTATTTTTGGATTGATCCCTTGATCATTATGTAGTGTCCTTCTTTGTGTCTTGTAATAGTCTTTATTTTAAAGTCTATTTTGTCTGATATGAGAATTGCTACTCCCACTTTTTTCTTCATTTCCATTTGCATGGAATATCTTTTTCCATCCCCTCACTTTCATTCTGTACATGTCCTTAGGTCTGACGTGGGTCTCTCAAAGATAGCATATATACGGGTCTTTTTTTTTTTTTTTTTTTTTTTGTATCCATTCAGCCAATCTATGTCTTTTGTTTGGAACATTTAATCCATTTACATTTAAGGTCATTATTTATATGTAGGTTCCTATTACCGTTTTCTTAACTGTTTGGGGTTTGTTATTGTAGGTCTTTTCATTCTCTTGTGTTTCCTGACTAGAGAATTTCCTTTAGCATTTGTTTTAAAGCTGGTTTGGTGGTGTTGAATTCTGTTAACTTTTGCTTGTCTTTAAATATTTTAATTTTTATATTGAATCTAAGTGAGATCCTTGCTGGGTAGAGTAATCTTACTTTTAGGTTTTTCTCTTTCATCACTTTAAATTTGTCCTGCCCCTCCCTTCTGGCTTGCAGAGTTTCTGCTGAAAGGTCAGCTGTTAGTCCTCTGGGGCATCCCTTGTATGTTTTGTTGCTTTTCCCTTGCTGCTTTTAATATTTTTTCTAAGTATTTAATTTTTATAGTTTGATTAATATGTGTCTTGGCATGTTTCTCCTTGGATTTATCCTGTATGGGTCTCTCTGCACTTCCTGGACTTGATTGACTATTTCCTGTCCCTTATTAGGGAAGTTTTCAAGAAAAATCTCTTGAAATATTTTCTCAGACACTTTTTTTTTCTTCTTCTTCTTCCGGGACCCCTATGATTCAAATGTTGGTGTGTTTAATGTTGTTCCCAAGGTCTCTGAGACTGTCCTCAATTCTTTTCATTCTGTTTTCTTTATTCTGCTCTGCGGTAGTTATTTCCACCATTTTATCTTCCAGGTCACTTATCCGTTCTTCTACCTCAGTTATTCTGCTGTTGATTCCTTCTAGAGAATATCTAATTTAATTTATTGTGTTGTTCATCATTGTTTGTTTGCCCTTTAGTTCTTTTAAATCCTTGCTAAACGTTTCTGGTATTTTCTTCATCCTATTTTCGAGATTTTTGATCATGTGTACTATCATTGTGCTGAATTCCTTTTCAGGTAGACTACCTATTTCGTCTTCATTTGTTTGGTCTGGTAGGTTTTTATCTTGCTCCTTCATCTGCTGTGTATTTCTCTGTCTTCTCATTTTGCTTAACTTGCTTTTTTTGGGTCTCCTTTTTGCAGGCTGCAGGTTAGTAGTTCCCATTGTTTTTGGTGTCTGCTCCCAATGGTAAAGTTGGTTCAATGTGTTGTGTAGGCTTCCTGGTGGAGGGGACTGGTGCCTGTTTTCTGGTGCATGAGGCTGGATCATTTCTTTCTGGTGTGTAGGAACCCATCCGGTGGTGTCATTTGGGGTGTCTATGAACTTATTATGATTTTAAGCAGCCTCTCTGCTAATGGGTGGTGCTGTGTTCCTGTCTTTCTAGTTGTCTGGCATAGGGTGTCTAGCACTGTAGCTTGGTGGTCATTGAGTGGAGCTGGGTCTTAGCCTTGGGATGGAGATCTCTGGGAGAGCATTCTCCATTTGGTATTACATGGGGATGGGAGGTCTCTGGTGGACTAATGTCCTGACCTTGGCTCTCTCACCTCAGAGGCTCCGCCTTGACACCCGGCTGGAGCACCAAGATCCTATCAGCCACATGGCTCAGAAGAAAAGTGAGAAGTAAAAAGAAAGAAAGAAAAAATGAAATAAAATATTATTAAAATTAAGAAAATGTTAAAAATATAAAAATAAAGAAGTAATTAAAAGAAAGAAAGAAGACAGCAACCAAACCAAAAAAACAAATCCACCAATGATAACAAGCACTAAAAAGTATACAAATAAAAACAAAAAAACTGACAGAACCATAGGACAAAATGTAAAAATAAAGTTATATGGACAAAAATCACACAAAGAAGCATATACATACACACTAACCAAAAGAGAAAATGGAAATATATATATATATATATATATATATATATATATATATATATATATATATATATATATATAAACAAAATAAAAGGAAGAGAGCAACTAAATGAATAATCAAATCTACCAGTGATAATAAGCTCTAAATTCTAAACTAAGAAAAACATAGAACCAGAAATATATTAGATGCAGAAAGCAAACCCCAAGTCTAAAGTTGCTCCCAATGTCCACCACTTCAGTTCTGGGATGATTTGTTGTCTATTCAGATATTCCTTAGATGCAGGGTACATCAAGTTGATTGTGGAGAATTAATCTGCTGCTCCTGAGGCTTCTGGGAGAAATTTCCCTTTCTCTTCTTTGTTCACATGGCTTCTGGGGTTCAGCTTTGGATTTGCTCCCCCCCCCACATGTAGTTTTCTTGAAGGTGTCGGTTGCCTGCCTGGAGAGGATGGGGTTAAAGTAGCGGCTGATTAGGATGCTCTGGCTCACTCAGGCCTGGGGAAGGGAAGAGTATGGAATGCGGGGCAAGCCTGCCATGGCAGAGGCTGACATGACGATGCAACAGCCTGAGGCACACCGTGTATTCTCCCTGGGATGTTGTCCCTGGATCACGGGACCCTGGCAGTGGTGGGTTGCACAGACTCCCGGGAGGTCTGGTGTGGATAGTGACTTGTGCTTGCACACAAGCTTCTTGGTGGCTGCAGTAGTAGCCTTAGTGTCTCATGCCTGTCTCTTGTGTATGCACTGATAGCTGCAGCTCACGCCCATCTCTGGAACTTGTTTAGGTGGTGATGTGAATCCCCTGTCCTTGTGCACCCCATAATAATGGTCTCTTGCCTCTTAGGCAGGTCCAGAGATTTTCCTGGAATACCTCCTGATTAGCTGTGGTGCACTAGCCCCTTCAGGCTGTCTTCACACAGCTGACCCCAGTCCTCTCCCTGGGATCTGATCTCCGAAGCCAGAGCCTCAAGCTCCCATCCCCCACTTACCCAGGTGGGTGAGCAGACAATCCTCTCAGGCTGGTGAGTGCTGGTCGGCACTGATCATATGTGTGGGTATCTCTCTACTTTGCCCTCTGCACCACTGTTGTTGCACTCTCCTCTATGGCTCCAAATCTTTCCCCCTGCCCACCCCCTGTCTCCACCTGTGAGGGGGCTTACTAGTGTGTAGAAACATTTTCTCATTCACAGCTCCCTCCCAGAGGTGCAACTCCCATCCCTATTCTTTTGTCTCTGTTTTTTTCTTCTTTCTTTTGCCCTACCCAGGTACGTGGGGAGTTTCTTGCCTTTGGGGAAGTCTGAGATCTTCTGCCAGAGTTCAGTAGGTGTTCTGTAAAGGTTGTTCCACATGTAGATGTATTTGTGGGGAGGAAGGTGATCTGCATGTCTTATTCCTCCACCATCTTGAAGGTCCCTCCTTTATATCTGTTTTCAATTCTTCCCAAACACTAATTACAGGACTTCTCCAGGTGGCCTGCCTTAGTCCAGTGCATCTACTTATGCACTGGGTCTCAATCCTTTGGGACCTGATTTACCTTGACACTAGTTGAGTACTTTATTTTGACAGAAAGGACTTTAGAAATCATCTCATCAATCTTTTTAAGATCTAGGACTTGACTTCAAGTTCAGTGCAATGGAACGCTATTAAATTACATTATTTTACAATATTTAAATGGGAGAGATGTGTCTAATGTAAGTAGACACTTACCTAATTTGAAAAACAATTTTAATCTTTTTGCAAATGTTTTCTCATTTGAAATTGATAGCATAAAACTTTACTGAATACTGCATCAGGCTTATTTTCAGAATGCATAATTAAAAGTAAAATGTGACTAAATATAAGAATATATATTAAAACACTTTCCCTATGAACTGAGTTAGAGTAGATATAATTTTATAATAGCTGGTTTATACTTATTAATTTAATGATTTGTTTACATTGTCTTTCTTAATTTTAATAGACAGAACTATATCAAATTAGAATAATTTTAAATATTATGCAATTCAGTTTTGTTCATTAGAGTTTAAAGATTTGGTACCATGTGCTGATACTACATCATCAACATCATCATCATCATCCCATATTACTATTCCAAAGCATTTACTATCATGTTCCTCAAAATTTCTCAGTGAATTCAATTGTGTCGAGTGACTATTACCATTTACTAGATGAGGAAAGTATGACAACTTTCAGTGACTTGTCTAAGATCATCAAGTTTGTAACAGAGCACATCCTAAACACCAATCTTCTGACTCGAAACCAATGACCTGTGCATGTCAATACAAATATAAAAGTGTATATACTGTAAATAAGTAAGATAAAGTACAAAAGAAGTACTTAAAAATGTATTGTGATATAAGTAATACCAGTCTGATTGTTTCAGTAGTCTTTTGAACAAAAATTTTTAATTTACAATTTTTCTGTGTCTTATTTACTTAGTTCTTTACATAGCCAGGTACACATACAGAAGGTGTCAGTGACTGTGAAATTATGAAATGAGCCATAGTTGCTCTGATTTTTCAAATATTTTAATAATAACATGATATTAGCTAACACAAACACAGAACTTACTGTGTACCAGACACTGATCTTTGCACTTTATATAAACTAATGCATTTGATTTTCACTAATTCTATCAGGTAAATACTATTGTTATTCCATTGAAAAATAAGGAAACTAAGGATCACAGAGTTAAACTAATTTTCCCAAATTCACAAGAGTTGCCTAGCCAGTATTCAAATCTGGTCAGTCTGGCTCCAGTATCTGCCCTCTTAAGCACTACAATACATTACTATCCACATTTTACAGATAAAGAAGATGAGGTGCAGAGTTTAAGTTGCCCAAGGTCTGTAGCCAGTATATTAAACTCCAAGAGTCTGGGTCTAGAGTCCAGCATTGTAACAGTTGTACTATACCGGAAAAACAACTGCCTTTAATTTTTTTTTATTTTTTTTATTTTTTTTTAATTCTTTTTTGCTTTATAACAAATTACACAAATATTTCTTTATTTCTTTGGTTAACACATAGGGGAAAATTTGCCCCCAGGGTATATTTGGCAATATCTGGAGATAATTTTCATTGTTACAAAATGGCTGGGGGTGGGGATGACACAGAGATGGGGTGGGGTTGGGAGGAAGAGGTGCCACTGACAACCAGCAGGTAGAGGTCAGGAATGGTACTAAATATTCTACAATCTAAACTACACCCCCCCACAACAAAGAATTATCCAGCCCAAAATGTGGATAGTACTAAGTTTGAGAAACTATGGTTTTACTGCTATTATCTTTGTTTAGATATATAAACAAGGTTAAGCATATTCTTAGATACCATTTTTGTTTATAACAGAAAATAATTTTGGAATATTCTAATAATATCAAATAAAGCAGTAGCACAATTAAAAAGTCTAGAATAACTTTAAGATTTAAAAACTGTCTCCTCAATTTATATTTAAGTATTTATTCAAAGAATTATATTTTTAGAATTCTAACTTGGTGATAGCAATATTCTCATCTAGGCAAACTTTCAATTATGGGGAGGCGGGAATATGTTAACACTTCCCCATGAGTTTAAACCCTACAACATAGACATCCTAGAAGATGAGAACTAATTTTTTTGTTGTTGTTGTTCTCTTGTAAGTTTCCAGTCACTCATAAAATCAGGTTCCGATGCTTTCCTTTATATGAAAAAGTGGTGGAAAGGCAAACTAGCCAAGCCAATAATTATTTGAGAATCAGTGAGACGATTAAAGTGAGATTCTCTTTCTTGCACAAATCCAGATAGTAAATTACTACATCCTGAGCTTAAAAAGCAAAATTTGAGTTGATTTATTTTAGAATCATTTTCAGATAAACTACATTTTAATTATCAAGTTGCTTGGTTGTTGGTCAGTATTTCAGGATTAGTATTTAGTATGGTACAAGTCACATGCACCCAGGAACTCAATATATATTACTGGGTGATGGTGAAGGGGATGGTAGTGATGAGGATGATGTCAATGAAATAGCATTAAAAAATAAATTTGTGTATAACAATATTAATTCAAAGTGGATCTTATATTTCAAGCCACAGAAGAAATAAACCCACTTAGAAAACTCAGTAGGTGGCTAATTCACTATGTACATGGTAGTTAATTTATAACACACATCATAACCTCAGTAATTTGGAACTATGAACATGCAAATGATGCACCAAATGGTTTGCAGGATATTTTAAACAAAGGAATTTCTTACTTCAGTGCTTCCATAATTAAGACTTTCTTTTTTAAAATACATGGCATTTGGTCAGCAACAGCCTTGAGGGACTAAACTATTGAACAATAACATAGCCAGCTCTTCTTAGTTATTATAAAACTATTTACAAAATAACTATAGATAAATAATTAAGTAAGCAACTGATAACTAAAATCAGACTAAATTACAAAGAATTATAGTTTAATAGATACTGCCTTGTAAGCTTGAGTTCACTATTTCCAGGGAAAGAAAGAAAATTTTACTGAGACCTTTGATAGCCATAATTTTATTTTCATTGAGTAGAAAATATGGACTTAAATGTAACTATAGGTGCTCTTGGGCTATTTACTCTCAGAATTCTGTTACCTTGCAACATTATAACAGAGGGTACTTTATTTTCCCATCTGATCCATCCATAGTAGAAGTTATTTTATGATCCTCAATAAGCTGTCATGAAACAATTCTAGGATGAAGAACAAGTAAGTCTTCTTTCCCTGTCTATTTCTCTCCATCTACCAGGTTTTCTGTACCAAATGATAAGAAATATTTCCAGCTCATCAAGTCAAGGACTTTGAAAGAGGTCATAGAAGATAGCTGTCAGGGAGAGACTCTGAATGATATACTTTTCTCGATTATATATATATATATATATATATATATATATATATATATATATATATATATATATATGGGGGGGTGGGGGGGTGGGTGTGTGCATATGCGTGCATGCACTTTAAATGCACGAGAGTGAACTGCCCTCACTTGGACCACATGGAAGGGACAAGTACATGATCATCTCTCCACTTGGAACAGACACCTAATCTCCTTTCTTCACATAAGTTCAGGAACAGGAACCCCTCACTGATCTCTTTGGTCATTTCCCTTGCTGCACGTGTTTCCCTTGACCTATGGCTAACAACAACAACAAAAAAAGCCTTTGATGGGTAGAATGTGGATTTATATCTATAACAACTAACTTTGCTTGATAGCACAAAAATACTAAGCCTGTTAATAGAAATATAAGACCTGGTTTCACATGGAAGAGAGCATAGAGGAGACAGTAGTGTGGTCAAAACAAAAAATAGTGAGTCTATCAAGAGAAGGAGAAACTAATATCTTTTATGCTAGTAAGTTCTTTACCACACACATAGTCTACAAAATTATTACCAATATGCTAAAACATGTATCTTCTCTTCAATCTCTAATTTTATTCTCATTAGTCATACATTGTAGGAATGCCAGGATAAGAATAGGTCAAGCAAAGTTACTTTTCATCCAATTACAGCCTGACAGATTTTCATCCAAACCAACACCCAACATTGGACCCATCAAAATATTTGTTGTTGGACAGTGATACTCTCCATACAGTAACAATAAAGAACACAGGATAAGTTGGACAGGGGAAGGGAGGTGATTAAATTGTTCAGGACTTGTTTCAGTTTCTGCATCTAGAAGTTCTTTATAATATCAGTAGAATAGATGCACATGTCATTCAGCAGTTTGTCAAATAAGTTTAAAGTGTTAATAGTCCTTCCCTCGTTTAACAAATATGGTTACACTTACGGACATACCAGTACTCTCAATGTACCAGTACTCTCAATGCATTTTAACTATGTTGTAGTACACAAACCAGGGAGCAATTTTGATCATTTGTTCTAAATTTATATTCCTCGTCTCCTGGCCAAAAAAATGTAACTCTCCATCTTTCCCAGGCTAAACTTTCTTCCTGTGCCTTCAGGGATCTCATCTGTGTGGTTTATCTCCTCCTCCTACTTTTAATCGGATCCTCTCTGCTAAATTATCTTCATTACTCCACATTGTGCCCAATACTTCTTTTCCTAATGAAACAGTACAAAACTTTACCTCCAACCTAAACTCTCAGTTTGACTTAGGGATTATTTACCTGTAAAGAACAGAAATCTACCAAAAAAGTGTTCAGGTATAAAGGAGATCTGTTGAAAAATTAGTTGTCCTAAAAAATCAAAAGAGAGTACATGTGAACGTTAGGGTAACTGGATACTTGTAAGGCAGCTAGTGTCTCCCACAAGTGTGCACATGTACACACATGTGCATGCACACACATGAATATATATACATGTGAATGGGGTCATCCTATATGTATTTTCTGTGATTTGATTTTTTTAATCTCATAGTAGTTCATAGAAAATTTTTCAATAAATGGCATAATATCTCATAGCTTAAATGTACCATAATTTAGTAAATAATTTCCCCATTGCTAGACATTTCTATTTTTAATTTTTAATCTATTACAAATATCTCTGTAATAATTTGTACCATATTTTCATGTATATTTACAAGATTGTCTGTGAAATATAATCCCAGAAGTAAAACTGCTTGATCTAAGGCACATGCAAGGATTTTAGTACATGCTGTCAAACTGCTATTTAAAGAGGCTTTATGGGAAAGCAGATATCAAGATGGCGGAGCAGTAGGATGTGGAGCTCACCTTCCCCCACAGATACATCAAAAATACATCTACAAGTGGAACGACTCTCACAGAACATATACTGAACACTGGCAGAAGACCTCAGACCTCCAAAAGGGCAAGAAAGTCTCCCCATAACTGGGTAGTACAAAAGAAAAAAGAAGAAAGAGAGAGAGAAAGGAATCAGGATGGGACCTGCACCCCTGGGAGGGAGCTCTGAAAGAAGAAAGTTTTCCACATACAGGGAAGTACCCTCACTGGTGGAGAGAACATCCAGGACAGAGGGGGAGCTTTGGAGCCTCAGAAGATAGCACAGCAACAGGTTTTCAGAGGCCAAAGCAGAGAGAAACCTGCACAGATGATTGGTGCCAACTGGCACTCTCTAGCTCGAGATGCTGGTCTGTTGGGGTGGGTAGGGGCTGGGTGCTGTGGCTCGGGCTTTGAAGGTCAAATCCTGGGGAGAGGACTAAGGTTGGTCGCATGAAGACAACCTGAGGGGGCTAGGGTGTGGTGCACCACAACCAAGGGAGTATGGGAAGAAGCCTGGGCCCACCAGAGAGGCAAGGCACCATTGTTGGGGGATGAATGAGGAGGAGGGCAGGTCTACCATATGAGCTTCTTTCAGGTGCCACATGCACTCAGATGGCAGAACACCACCTACATAAGCTACAGGGGTGGGTGTGAGCCACCACTGCCATCTTGGACTCCAGAGGCAGGCACAGACCACTGCCACTACCGAGGATCCTGTGAGCAGGTGCAGGTCGCTGACCCCACCTTTCCAGGAACATGTGCGGCCTGCCAACAAGGGTCTAGAAACAGTACCCACCACTGTCCCAACTTCCCTGGGAGTGCACGTGGCCCATTGCCACTGCAAAGGATCCCATGACCCTGTGTGAACCACTACCCCTGTCACCTGGGGGCATGTGTGACCTGCTGCCACTACTGAGGGTCCCACAACTCAGCACCAACTGCTGCCCTCACCTTCCTGGGAGTGTGTACACGGTCCATGCACCTGCACACACCCATTATCAAGGGGATAATGGCCAGCACACACTGAGGAAAGAGAAAGCAAGCATCCAAACCAAGTACAGCCTGCATGCCAAACCAAATACAGCCCTCCTGCCAAAAAAATATTAAACCCGCACAAGTTATGCAGGGATGCTCCCACATATAAATAGCCCTCCAAGAGTACAGTAGATATTTGTTTCTCCTAAACTCACAGAGTAAGAGAAATATAAGCAAAATGAAGAAGCAGAGGAATGACTCTCAGTTAAAAGACCAAGAGAATTCCCTTGAAGGAACAAACAATGAAACAGATCTCTTCATTCTAACAGACACCAAGTTCAAAATGAAGGTGAAGAGAATACTGAAGGAATTAAGAAAGGCTATCAACATAAATGCAGATTACTGTAAAAAGGAACTAGAAACTATAAGGAGGAGCCAAGAAAAATTAGAAACTTCATTTGCTGAGATGAAAACTGAGCTCAAGCAATGAATAGCAGAATTAATAATGCAGAAGAAAGAATAAGTGACACGGAAGACATAATAATGGAAATTACTCAATAAAAACAGCAGGAAGAAAGCCAAATAAAAAAATGAAATCAATATAAGAGACCTATGGGATAATATAAAGTTGGCCAATCTATGCATAATAGGGATTCCAGAAGGAGAAGAAAGAGAAAAGGGGACTGAGAATGTATTTGAAGAAACTATGGCTGAAAACTTCCCAAACCTAAAGAAGGAAACAGATATCCAGATACAGGAAGCACAGAGGGTCCCAAACAAGATTAACCCAAACAGACCCACATATGCGAATACATACTATGATAAAAATGGCAGAAGTTAAAGAAAAAGAGAGGATTCTGAAGGCACCAAGATAAAAACAAAGAGTTAATTACAAGGGAACCCCCAAGAGGCTATTAGCTGATTTCTCCACAGAAACACTGCAGGCCAGAAGGGAGTGGCAAAATATATTCAAAGTCTTGAAAGAGAAAAATCTGCAACCTACAGTGCTCTACCCAGCAAGATTATCATTTAGAATAGGAGGATAAATAATTTCTCAGACAAGCAAAAACTAAAAGAATATGGCAATACTTAACCTATCCTAAAAGGAATATTAAAAGGTCATCTCTAAATAGAAAAGAAGTAATAAGATATAAGAAGTAGGAAATCACAGCTGATAAGGAAATCACAGTTGATAAGTAAATCACTTAAACTAGCCAGTATACAGATCAAAAAAAAAAAATTTGTGAAAGCAATGATAAACACAAGGAACAGCAAAATGATAAACATGAGGATGTAAAAAGGAACATCAAAATCATAAAATGTGGGGAAGGAGAGTAAGACAATGCAGATTATTTTTCTTTTCTTTTTTAAAGAATGTCTTGGAGCCTATATAATTATCAGTCTAAAGCAAGCAGATAAAGTAAGGGGTTAACATACTTGAAAAACAGGGCAATGACAAATCAAAAACATACAATAGAGTCACAAACACCAAAAAGAACACAAGCATAAAATAAAAGGGAATCATCAAACTACAAAAAAGAAAAAAAGAAAAAGAAAGGAACAAAGAAGAAACAAAGAATCAACTGGAAAACAAGGTTTAAAATGGCAATAAATACATATGTATCAATAATTACCTTAAATGTCAATGGACTGAATGCTCCAATAAAAAGACATAGAATGGCAGATTGGTTAAAAAAACAAGAGCCTACAATATGCTGCCTAAAAGAGACTGACCTTAGGGCAAAGGACACACATAGATTGAAAGTGAGATGATGGAAAAAGAAATTTCGGGCAAATGGAAATGACAAGAAAGCAGGAGTTACAATACTCATATCAGACAAAATAGACTTTAAAGACTATAAAGAAAGATAAAGAAGTACAGTATATAATGATAAAAGGATCAATACAAGAAGATGATATTACACTCATCAACTTATTTGCACCTAATATAGGAGCACCCAAATACATAAAACAAATACTAACAGACATAAAGGGAGAAATTGATGGGAATATAATAATATTATGAGAAGTTAAAACCCAACTCACATCAATGGACAGATCTTCCAGACAGAGAATCAATAAAGCAACAGAGATTCTAAATGATACAATAGAACAGCTAGACTTAATTGATATTTTCAGGACATAACATTACATCATCATTACATCAAAAAAAACTGAATACATATTCTTTTCAAGTGCACATGGAACATTCTCTAGCATTGACCACATACTGGGGCACAAAACTAACCTCAACAAATTTAAGAGTATAGAAATTATTTCAAGCATCTTCTCCAAACACAATGGCATGAAACTAGAAATCAACCACAGGAAAAGAAATGAGAACAAAATGACTACATGGAGACTAAATGATATGCTACTTAAAACCAATAGGTCAACAAGGAAATCAAAGAGGAAATTTAAAAAATACCTGGAGACAAACGACAATGAAAACACAACCATACAAAAGCAGTTCTTAGAGGGAAGTTCATAGTGATACAGGCCTTCATCAAAAAACAAGAAAAATCTCAAGTCAACAACCTAACCTACCACTTAAAAGAATTAGAAAAAGAAGAAAAAACAAAACCTAAAGTCAGCAGAAGGAATGAAATAATAAAGATCAGGGAGGAAATAAATAAAATAGAGAAAAAAGTCAATAAAACCCAGAGCTGTTTCTTTGAAAGGTTAAAGAAAAATGACAAACCTCTAGCCAGGCTCACCAAGAAGAAAAGAGAGAGAACCGAAATAAAATAAGAAATGAATAAGGAGAAATCTCAACTGATACCACAGAAATACATAAAATGATAAGAGAACACTATGAACAATTATATGCCAACAAATTTGACAACCTAAAAGAAATAGACAACTTTCTAGAAACATACAGCCCACCAAAACTCAATCAAGAAGAAATAGATGATTTGAACAGACCAATCACTAGAACTAGAAGTGAAATAGAACCTGTAATAAAAACAAACAAACAAACAAAACAAAACAAAACAAAAAAAACTCCCAACAAACAGAAGTCCAGGACCAGATGGCTTCACAGGCGAATTCTACCAAACCTACAAAGAAGAACTTATACTGAAGACCTTATAGCATTTCTTCTCAAACTCTTGCAAAAGATTGAAGAGGATGGAACACTCCCAAAAATATTTTATGAAGCCATCCTCACCCTGATACCAAAACCAAAGACACAAACAAAAAAGAAAATTACAGGCTAAAATCTTTGATGAATATAGATGCAAAAATTCTCAAAAAAATATTAGCAAACCAAATCCAACAAGGCATAAAAAAGATCATAAACCACAACCAAGTGGAATTCATCCCAAGTTCAAAAGGATGGTTTGACATTTGCAAATCAATGTGATACACCACATTAACAAAAGAAAAGTAAAAAACCACATGATCATCTCAATAGATGCAGAAAAAGCATTTGACAAAATTCAACATCCATTCATGATAAAAACTCTTACCAAAGTGGGAATAGAGGGAACATATCTCAACATAATAAAAGACATTTCTGACAAACCCACATCCAGTATAATACTCAATGGTTAAAAGATAAAAGCCTTCCCACTAAAATCTGAAAAAAGACGAGGATGCCCACTCTCACCACTTCTACTGAACATAGTATTGGAAGTCCTAGCCACAGCAATCAGGCAAGAAAAAGAAATAAAATGTATGAATTGGAAGGGAAGAAGTAAAAATTGTCACTATATGCAGATGACATGATACTATATATAGAAAACCCTAAGGATTCCACACAAAAACCACTAGAGCTAATAAATAAATTCAGCAAAGTAGCAGGATACAAGATTATCATTCAAAAATTGGTTACATTTCTTAACACTAACAATGAAATATCAGAAAAGGAATTTAAAAAAAAACCACACAATACCTTTTAAAATTGTACTAAAAAAAAAACAAAAAAAAAAACCTAGGAATAAACCTGACCAAGGAGGTGAAAGACTTATATGCTGAAAACTACAAAGCATTATTAAGGGAAATTAAAGAGGTTTCAAAGAAATGGAAAGCTAACCTGTGCTCTTGGATTGGATGAATTAATACTGTTAACATGGCAATACTACCCAAAGCAATCCACGGATTTAATGAAATCCCTATCAAAATACCTGAGATATTTTTCACAGAACTGGAACAAATAATCCAAAAATTTATATGAAACCATAACAGACCCAGAATTGTCAAAGCAATTCTGAGGGAAATAAACAAAGCAGGAGGCATAACTCTCCCAGAATTCAGACAATACTACAAAGCTACAGTAAACAAAACAGTGTGGTATTGGTACAAAAACAGACATAAGGGTCAATGGAACAGAGTAGAAAACCCAGAAATAAACCCACACACCTATGGTCAATTCCTCTTTGACAAAGGAGGCAAAAATATAAAATGAGAAAAAGACAGTCCCTTCAGCAAGTGGTACTGGGAAAGTTGGACAGCTGCAAGTGAATCAATGAAGTTACAACACACTCTCACACCATGCACAAAAAGAAACTCAAAATGGCTTAAAGACTTAAACATAAGACATGACACCATAAAACTCCTAGAAGAGAGCATAAGCAAAACATTCTCTGACATAAATTGTACCAATGTTTTCTTAGGTCAGTCTCCCAAGGCAATAGAAACAAAAACAAAAATAAATAAATGGGACTAATCAAACTTACAAGTTTTGCTCAGCAAAGAAAGCCATAAAAAAAGCAAAAAACAAAAAGACAACCTACGTAATGGGAGAAAATATTTGCAAATGATGTGAGAGACAAGGACTTAATCTCCAAAATACACAAACAGCTCATACAACTCAACAACAAAGAAAAGAAACAACCCAATCGAAAAATAGGCAGAAGACCTTAATAGACATTTTTCCAAATAAGACATACAGATGGCCAGTAGGCACATGAAAAGATGCTCAACATCACTAATTATTAGAGAAATACAAATAAAAATTACAATAAGGTACAACATCACACCAGTCAGAATGGTCATCATTAAAATGTCTACAAATAACAAACACTGGAGAGGGTGTGTAGAAAAGAGAACACTCTTACACTGTTGGTGGGAATGTAAGATGGTACAACCACTATGGAAAACAGTGTGGAGTTTCCTCAGAAAACTAAAAATAGAATTATCATATGATCCAGCAATCCCACTCCTGGGCATATACCTGGACAAAACTATAATTCAAAAACATACTTGCTTCCCTATGTTCATAGCAGCAGTATTCACAATAGCCAAAACATGGAAACAACCTAAATGTCTATCGACAGATGAATGGCTAAAGAAGATGTGGTACATATATACAATGGAATACTACTCAACGGTAGTAAAGAATGAAATAATGCCATTTGCAGCAACATGGATGCAACTAGAGATTATCATACTAAGTGAAGTAAGTCAGAAAGAGAAAGACAAATACCATATGATATCACTCACTTATATATGGAATCTAAAATATGGCACAAATGAACCAATCTACAAAACAGAAACAGACTCACACATACAGAACAGACCTGTGGTTGTCAAAGAGGAGGGGGTTGGGAGTGAGAGGGAATGGGAGTGTGTGATTAGCAGACATAAACTATTATATATATGATGGATAAACAACAAGGTCCGACTGTATAACAGAGGGAACTATATTTAATATCCTCTGATAAACCATAATGGAAAAGAATATTTAAAAAAACAGAATGTTTATATGTGTATAACTGATTCACTTCACTGTACAGCAGAGATTGGCACAACATTGTAAATTAACTATACTTCAATAAAAAAATAAAAAATAATAAAAGAAAAGATGCTTTATGAACATATATTCCTAGCAATCTTTGAGAAAACCTATTTCCCAGTATTCTCACCAAAGTGGATATTATCAACCTTTTAAACTTTTGCCAGTGTAATGAAAGAAATTCAGTAACTCTTTGAATATTTTTTTCATTTTTCCAATTTTATTTTATTTTAAATTTTCATTTTACTGATTACTAGTAATTTAAAATAATTCTATATGTTTGTTTGTCCATTTTTATTTTTAATGTGTTTTTAAATTATTTTCCTATAAGACTTTGGTATATATTATGTAAATTACCCATTGTCTGATATATGTGTTGCCTATGTCTTTGCCCTTTATTGTTACCATGTATAATTTAAATATTTTTATGTTGTCAAATTGGTTAACTTATTACCTTATGGATTCTGGGTTTCAGATCATAATCTCAAAGTCCTTCTTTACCTTGAGTTTTAAACACACAAGGAGTTTCTTCTGATATGATTAGAGTTTTGTTGTTTACATTTAAATCTTTAATTCATTTGGAATTTATTTTGGTGTAAGGTGTGAGGCACATGATCTAACTTTACTTTTATTTCCGAACAGATAGGTCTTCAAACAACATTTATTGACTAGTCTACTCCATTTTTTTAAAATTGAAGTATAGTTGATTTGCAATATCATGTTAGTTTCAGGTGTACAGCCCAGTGATTCTTTTCAGATTATTTTCCCTTATAAGTTATTACAAAATATTGAGTATAGCTCCCTGTGCTATACAGCAGGTCCTTGTTTGTTATCTATTTTTTAAACAGTACTGTGTATATGTTAATCCAAACCTCCTAATATATCCCTCCTCCCACTCCCCTTTTCCCTTTGGTAACAATAAGTTTGTTTTCTATGTCTGTGAGTCTCTTTCTGTTTTGTAAGTATGTTCATTTGTATCATTTTTTTTTAGATTTTACATATAAGTGACATCATATGATATTTGCCTTTCTCTGTCTCGCTTACTTCACTTAGTATGATAATATCTAGGTCCATCCATGTTGCTGCAAGTGACATTATTTCATTCTTTTTCGTGGCTGAGTAGTATTCCATTGTGTATAAACACCACATCTTCTTTATACATTACTCTGTCAATGGACATTTAGTTTCCTTCCATGTCTTAGCTATCGTAAATAGTGCTGCAATGAATATTGGAGTGCAAGTAACTTTTCAAATTATGGTTTTCTCTGGATATAAGCCCAGGAGTTGGATTGCAGGATCATATGGTAGCTGTATTTTTAGTTTTTTAAGGAACCTCCATGCCGTTCTCCCTTGTGGTTGTACCAATTTACATTCCTACCAACAGTGTAGAAGGGTTCCTTTTTCTCCACATCCATTCCAGTATTTACTGTTTGTAGACTTTTTGATGGTAACCATTCTGACTGGTATGAGGTGATACCTCATTGTAGTTTTTTTTGTTTGTTTGTTTGTTTTTTGCACAGTATAGTACTGGCTGAAAAACAGAAATATAGATTAGTGGAACAGGATAGCAAGCCCTGAAATAAAGCCACACACCTATGGTCAATTAATCTATGACAAAGGAGGCAAGAATATATAGTGGAGAAAAAGTCTCTTTAATAAGTGGTGCTGGGGAAAACTGGACAGCTACATGTAAAAGAATGATATTAGAACGTTCTCTAACACTATACACAAAAATAAACTCAAAATGGATTAAATACCTAAATGTAAGACTGGATACTATAAAACTCTTAGAGGAAAACATGGGCAGAACACTCTGACATAAATTGCAACAGTATGTTTTTTGATTCACCTCCTATAGTAATGGAAATAGGAACAAAAATAGACAAACTGGACCTAATTAAACTTAAAAGCTTTTTCACAGAAAAGAAAACCATAAACAAAATGAAAAGACACCCTACAGAATGGGAGAAAATATTTGGAAACTATGCAACCAACAAGGGATTAATCTGCAAAATGTACAAACAGCTCATACAGCTCAATATAAAAAAAAAAACACCCTAATCAAAAAAAAATGGCAGAATATCTAAATAGACACTTTTCCAAAGAAGATATACAGACGGCCAAAAGGCACATGAAAAGATGCTCAACATCACTAATCATTAGTCTACTCCGTTTTTAATTATTTGAAACGGCATTTTTTTTTTTGGCCGCACTGTGGGGCATGTGGGATGTTACTTCAGCAACCAGGGATTGAACCCATGCCTCCTGCAGTAGAAAGGCTGAGTCTTAACCACTGAACCACTAGAGAAGTCCCCGAAACACCACTTTTATTGTACATTAGTTCTTATGCATATACACGTGTTTGTTTGGGGGATATTTTTTCTGTTCTACTGATGTAAATGTAATAATTGATATATAAGAACTCTGCCTGCTGAGAAACCATTTCCTCAGATTGTATATAATGCTACTTCAAATATCTCATGTTGAACACAGTGCCCATATTTTTTTCCTTAAATATGATCTTCACGTAATTCTTATCACATTTAATGACATCCTCATTCCTCTGTCACCTAGCCAAGAAACTGTATTGTCATCTTTGTTAGTTCCTTCTCTCTCTCTCCCATATCTTACCAGCAATCAAACCTTGACTTCTATTCTAAAACATCTCTCCAAATTTCTGTTATGTTATTTCCATGACCACAGTCGTATTTCAAGCCTTAATTTGCTCTCTCTAGGATTATTACAATATTGTTACCCAGTATACTCAATAGCCTCTTAAGTGGTCCTTTAATAGATGTGAATTTCAGAACTGCCTGAAAGATTTATTTTCTGCTTCTTCAATGTACCCTAAATGAAGCTTTGTTAAAAATTATACAGTTGACCAATACATTTAGTTTTTAAATGTTAGACATTAAAAATGATCAAAGTGATTTAAAATAAATACTTTTGTCTGTAAAACTGATAAAGAACAAAAAATGCCCAGTATTTGGAAGCAATCCAATGAAGCAGATTTCTACTGTTGGGTGCATAATTTCATGCAAGACTTCCAGAAAACAGTTTGGCAATGAGTATCTGTAATTCCACTTCAAATAATTTATTCTAAGGGATAACCTGTTGTATTCTCTAAATAATTTATACAACTACATTCGTTGTAGTGTTTTCTTTTTGCAAATAAACTGTCCAGACATAATAAAGTGCTATAATAAATTATGATATATCCATATGATAAGAATGTGGTCATTAAAATTGGATTATCAAAGAATATTGAAATAATCTGAATGAAGAAGACATGAAAGAAACTGTGTTACAATATACTACTTTGTTTTTTAAATTTACAATACACAAACACTGGATGAAAGCATACAAGAAATGCCATTGGATAATGGTATTATAGATATATTTTTTTCAAAAGTTCATCTTGTGATTTTCCTACAGATTTAGAACTTTCTAGAATGAAGATACAACTACTATTGTAATAAAACCAAACAACAATACCAATAAAATAAATTTTATTTCATATCAGAATCACAAAACAGAGTGCAGTAAGGCACCAATATAGGAATGAATTATATTTCATTTTATTTTTTGTGGTATATCTATAATGAAATGTATAGTACCATAAAAGGAATGAAGTTTTGAGACATGCTGTAATGTAGATGAACTTTAAAAACATAATTCTATTTGAAATAAGCTAGATACAGGAGCATAGATATTGTATGATTACACTTACATGAAATGTCTAGGATTGGCAAATCCACAGAAACAAAGTAGATTAGAGATAACCAGAAGTTTGGACAATGGAGTAATAGGGATTTATTGCATAATTGGTACAGTTTGAGGTGGTAAAAAATTTGGAAATAGATAGTGATGTTGGTTGCACAACTATATGAATATACTTAATGCCACTGAATTTTACACTTAAAATGGTTAAAATGACAAATTTTATGTCATATCACAATAACAGAAATGAGGGAATGGATTATATTTTAAAAGTCTGTTTGTATAAACAAGAGACATCAACAGACACATCACAGAAGAGAAAATATATTTTTGGAACACATATATGAAACAATGTTCAAACTTTGTAAACAAATAAAAATAAAATAAAATGTTTTTTAACTTATGAAAAGAACAAAACGTGTTGTATGTTTGTTTATTTGCTAATCTGTTTTAAATGCTGACAAAGCTCTTGTGGAATTGGTACATTTCTGGTGATGTAAATTCGAACAACACTTCTTGAAGGCAATTTTGCAATATGCATCAAGAGCCATGAAAATTATAATATTCCTTGACTCAGTAATCTCTCCTGTGGGAACCTATCCTAAAAAAAATAATTAATTTTAATGAATGCATTAGTTATAAAATGAAAACAAACAGAGAAAGAAAAGAAACAACCTAAGTTTCAAATGAAAGAGGATTAATCATATTATGGATTATATATTAAACTGAATATCATGAACACACTAAAAGTGATAACACTTGTGAAGACTAAGTAGTACATGGGAAAATATTGAAAATATATCATCAGGTGATAGGTAAAATACAAACATATATACACTGTAATTTTAACCATACAAATCCATGAAAATGAAAGTGGTGAAAGAATTAAAAGCAAAGGGTAATATTTTGATATATTTTCTATAATTTTTGCTATGTACTTTAGCAATTCATCTACAACTTAAATGAAAGAAACAAATATTTGTCTGAAAGTCAAGTGGGTTGTTTGAGATTTAATAAACTTTTTCTTCTAGAAACAATATAATGCATTGTTTGAATCTCGAGCTAGTCAACAAAAGCCAGGTACATATAAAAGGTCTTGGAATGTTTTTTGGGTTTTTTTTTGTTTTGTTTTGTTTTTTTTGTGTGTGTGGTACGTGGGCCTCTCACTGTTGTGGCCTTTCCTGTTGCAAAGCACAGGCTCCAGATGCGCAGGCTCAGCGGCCATGGCTCATGGGCTCAGCCGCTCCGCGGTACATGGGATCTTCCCGGACCGGGGCACAAATCCGTGTCCCCTGCATCAGCAGGTGGACTCTCAACCACTGTGCCACCAGGGAAGCCCTGGAATTCTTTTTGAATCAGAGAGTGTTTACCCATTTCAGTTAACTCAAGCTTCCCAAATAAAAGACTTGACTTTTACAAAATGTCACATATTACAGCAGTTCCTATGCCCATGAATGTACTGAACATATTGATAACTGAGATAATACTGAAAGAAGATTTTTGCTTGCATCCAGGGATAAGAAATTGGCCATCAATTTTCTAATAATTAGCTTTCCCCTCAAGAAATAAAATAATGAATTGTTATTTTGAGCACTTCTGTTCTTGTACCATATCTTAAAAGAAAGACCAAAAGGAGAAAACTGTTTCTAAGTAACTAAACTTTATCTTAGAACACAACTTAAGAATATTTATAGGACTACAAAATTATTTAGCACTCACCAAGATAAAATTCACAAATGTCAGGCATGCAAAAAAGGAAAATGTAACCTATAATGAGAAAAATAAATCAGTCTTGAAACTGACCCCTATGTTAGAATTAAACAATGGCATTTAAAATGTTATTATATCTGTATTTTGTATGCTCAAAAAGTTAACTATAGTTATTGGAGATATGAAAAAATACCCAAACTGAACTTTTAATCATGAAGAACACAATATTTGAGATGAAAACTAAAATGTCTAAGAAGAAAAAATATACACTGGAGGGGATAAAAAGCAGATTTGACATTGACAAATAAATTAGTGAACTTTAAGACAAAGCAATAGAAGTAATTCAAAATTCCACAGAGAAGAAAAAAAATGCACAGAGCATCAGCATCAGTGAACAATGGGATAACTTAAAGAAGCCTAATATATGTTTAATTTCAGTCCCTGAAGGAAAGGAGAGAGAGTCTGAAAGAGAAAAAAAATTTTTTTGATTAAATACTATCCAAAAATTTTAAAATGTTTGATGAAAACTATAAACCCACAGATAAAAGAAACTCAGAAGCATGAAGAACAGGAAACATGAAGAAACGTAAACCAAGGTATCTCATAATCAAATTGCTCAAAACCACTGATCAAGAGAAAATATTAAAAGCAGCCAGGAAAAAAGAAGTGGCTCTATGAGAATAGTGCCATTCTCTGGTCAACCACTTACCCAACCCACCTGATCAAGGACAGCTGTAATCCAAATAAATGCCTACATGAGCAAGCTTCTGGCGCTTACCCTCAAATTTGCTAGATTTGGGGGGATAGTGGAATTGGTGGTGGTGATGAGGACAATCATACCTCACAATCCTGTGTATCTGGATTACTGGGTCTCTGGGCTTACATCATATAATACATACCGATTTTCTTTACCTGCTGCTACTAATGTTTTCCAAAAAAAATCTGAATTTCAGAGCTAGACACACTGTATTTTCTTTTGAAACTACATAGATACATTTCTAGTATTGGAAGGATATGAAAGTGAGATAAACATGTAACTGCTTATTTTTTGTTAGTTTTCATGACTGTCAACTACAAATTGTGTAGATACTTAAGTTCAAAGTGCATCAAGATATTGCCTTTATTACAAAAAATCTAGCAAAAATCTCCTTTAAATTCTTCTAAATAAATAAACATACAGGTAAAAAGGATGAAATGTTCATTAGCTATAGATTTTCTGGCATTCTTCTTATGAATATTAGTTAAACTATAGTGAAACAGTAAATAATCAATGAAGTGGAGTTATTTGTTATTAGTTTCATTTTGATCCCATAATTCCAAAAAGTAACCTGTATTCTAGAATTGAATTTCAAAGAAAATTGTCACTCAGGCTTATTTTCCCATACCTACTCCTTGGACATATTTCTGCATCATTCAATGGGTCAGGATTTTAAAAGTCATGTTTTACAATGTTGTGTTAGTTTCTACTGTACAGCAAAATGAATCAGCTACACATATAAATATATCCCCTCTTTTATAGATTTCCTTCTAACACAACATTGTAAAGCAACTATACTCCAATAAAAAATAATTTAAAAAAGGGAAAATCAAACTAATAAAAAAGTACATTTTCATTTGAAAAAAAATAAAAGTCATGCTGCTGTAACATACCTTGTGGATGGAAGAAGGCTATTTCCACTCTTTAGAATGAATCAGAAAAAGGAAAACAACCAAATAGAAATATGAAATTGTAATTAATAGAAAACAACAGATGTCTTAAAAACATATGTAAAGATATTCAGCCATACTTATAATTAGAGAAATACAGTGAAAATACAAGATAGTAACTTTTACCTTCTAAATAGAAAAAAAAAATTGATAATACTAGGCATTCATGAGTAAGTGAGGAAAGAGGCAATTCTTTATTTTATTACTAGGAGTCAAAATTGAAGTACTCCTTTTGGAGCACAAATTTACAATATCAGTTAAAATGTAAACTGCACACGCCTTTTGACCATCAGTAGAGAGCTTCTTAAATGAATTGTGATACATCTATACAATGGAAAACTATTTAGCCACTAAAAGTGAGATGGATCTGTACATGCTAAATCTGGATATACTGATAAGGAAAGCAAGTTGCCAAACACTTTATATTTGGAAAGCAACTCTTTATGATTGTTATCATTGGGGAATAAAATGGCAGAGTAGTATGCTTATATTTTGTATTTTCCCACTTCTCTACCATCTTTGAAATCTTCATCATGACCACATATAACCATTATAGTAAAAACAAACCTATGGTGGAGGGTCAGGAATTACTTTGATGGTGCAATGGTTAGTTTTCCTTTTCATTTTGATGAAAAAAAGTGAATTTTACTATATCCTACGGCAAATATAATGATGATGATGAGCATTTTAAATTTCTTGCATTTTGACAATTTTATCATTTTTCTTAAAGTTATAATACTTCCCCCTCAACAAAGCAGTGGATGTTTACATTTCTCCTTATAAGTTTCTGCTATGAAACTAGTGACTAGTTATTTCTCTACTCAGTAAAAACTCTGGCTTTCTCTTTTTCCCCTGTCTTTTCAGTTTTAAATGACTCCTTTCTAACAATTATGCACACATATGCATTTTTTATTGGATGTTAAACTCCACTTGAAGGGCCAGCATTTTCTCTTTGTGACTCCTGCACCTTCTGGTTAGGAAGGGGCACAAGACCTAGAGTTAAGATTTCCTAGGTTTAAATTTGATAATTACTAGATTGTTGAGGCAAGGTGCTCAGTCTCTCTGAGCCTCTCTATCTTTGGTTCTTCAAAATTGAGATAACAATAACACTTAACTTATGAGATTGTTGTAAGGATTAAGCAATATCAAGATTAATATATGTAAAGTTCTTAGCACATAATAAGGGTAACAAAACATTAACTACTATTAGTATTTTCATTGATTAATACATATTAGTTAAATAAAATTTATTATAATATTTTAACTGGCTATTTATGAAAAGAATTATTATTTCAAACATTTCACAAAAGCGTTTTATATTTTAACTCATATACAGTTTATATACTTAATCCATGCCTTTAAAAATGGTGTACACAGTAAACTAGAATAAAATTAAACATCACATATTTGTGGAAAATGCCAAGAAACATAATGGATTGTTATATCAGCAATGGGATAGGGTATGTTGGTGGATTAAATTCGTTAGCACAGAACCCTATATTTTACACTGAGATGATTGCAGAGGGTAAAAGTCAAATTAGTCCCTAGTATAACATAGGTGGTATGCATTTTCACATGTAATGACAGATAATTATATCTTCCTAGAATGTCCTTGTCCCCTTGTGACCTGGCAAAATCTTATTCTTCCTTTCAAGCTCAGTTTAAATAACAACTCTTCTCTTGAAATTTTACCCAACTTTCCATGACAGAATTGGTTGCTCTGTCCTTTCAGTTGCATCTTGTTAATATCTGTGTACCATACTAACAATTTTTTACTGCTTACATGTTTGTTTCTCCCCACTGACTGTGAGCTTCTCAATGGAAGGAATATGCCTTATTCGTTTTTGTTCCCAGATGCCCCATGCCATTAATGCAAGTTGAGATTCCAACACCTTCACCAAAATGTAATGATAATGGGAATAATATTGTCCTCAGAATAAAACTAATCAAAGCCACACAGCATGAACGTGACTAGCAATTTGTGAACTTTAATAAATCTATGTGTAAGTAATTAACTAAAGGAACAGAAACACCCAAAAGTTGATGAAAGACTGGAATTCATAATAATTACTTTCTTGGACTTCAGAGTCTGATCCAATTCCACTATTTACTAACTGTATTACTTTGGGCAAGCTTCTTAAACTTTTATAAATCCATTTTTACAATGGGGATCATACCAATATTAATCTTTTGAAGTATGGCTTTGGAAGAGTAATTAGAAAATTATTTGTAAAGCACTTAGCACAGTGTCACATATTGAGTATTTCATGCTCACCTTTTTGTGCCTCGGTGTCCTCATCTGTGAAATGAAGATTTTACTAGTATCCAACTCATGAAAGTGTTGTGATAATTAAATGAATCAACTAATGAAAAATTATTAGTACATTTTGTGGCAAATACCTAGTGCTACATACATTTTCATTATTTTTATTAATAATAATAATATTAATATCATTAATAAGTAAGCAAATATAGTCAAGTGAATTCTATTAGGAGAAACATGATATGAAGAGAAGAGTCAGCCTAGAAAAATGAAGAGGCAAACAAAGTGATCCTATTCAAATATACTCCATCTTGAAAGGCTGTGTTCTAGACCCCAGACCAGTGTTTTGTAAACTGCAGGTGGCAACCCACTTGTAGTCACTATATCAATTGTGTCCAGCAGTCTTTTTTTTTTTTTCTCTAGAGAAGACAAACTAATGGAGACCTACTCTGAGATAACCCAGATGTTGGAATTATCAAATTTGGAATTTATTTTTAGTTTTTTTATTTTAAAGTCTATTTTTAAGAGCTGTTTTAGGTTCACATCAGACTTAAGATGAAGGTGCAGAGATTTCCCATTTATCCCCTAGCTTCCACACAAACATAGCTTCCCCATTATCAACATCCTTCACCAAAGTAGTACACATATTACAACTGATGCAGCTACACTGACACACTATCATCACCCAAAGTCCATGGTTTTCATTAGAGTTTATTCTTGGTGTTAAACATTCTATGGATTTGGACAAATGTATGACATGTATCCATTATTATAGTATCATACAGAGTATTTTCACAGTTCTTAAAGTCCTCTGTGCTCCACCTATTAATTCCTTCATCCCCACAACCCTTCCAGCATACTTTCTAATGAAATAGAACAGAATAGGATAAGATAGCATAGAATAGAAAAAAAATAGAACAGAATAGAATAAATCATTGAGCGTGTATAATATTTAGGATGATTCTAATGAGTGACTGAGTGTGTGTATATACTGGGTCACTACATTAAATATATTTTTAAATGGGGTTTAATAAAACATTTGAAATCTGCTCTTCTGGCTTGTAGTGAATTTAACAAGGTGCTCCCTTGTGAGGAGCCTCTCAGGGCAACTAGCCAACTTTCCAAAAATGATTGATAATTCATTGATGAATCATACAATATACTCCTTAAAAACTGAAATACAAAGCAAGCTAACACATGGTAAGACTAATACATGTTAATTGTGTAAAAATAAATGAATGCCCAATATGCTAACTCAACAGAATAGATCATGTAATATGAATAGAAAAAATGAACTGATTTGATTAATGTTAAGGCCAGTTTCAAAGCCCAAACTAGACCCCAAGTTTCCTGGTTTAAAGCAGTACCCTTTCCACTATACCTGGAACTTTCAAATTTTATCTTTCTGAGCACTAGAGGACTCTAAAAATATGTGAGGGTTTGTCATAAAGAGAGAAATGAGGACAAAAATGTGGAGCCATATGCATTCAAAACTACTTCAGTTAGAGAGGCCTGTTTATGACTGGATTCTACTTTGAAATTTTCAAATCATAAAAAAGCACTATCTTTTAAAACCACTGCAATAAACCTTGCAGCTTCCCTATACTCTCATGTCCTAATTGGACAGGACAGAAGACTTTAGTCAGTATAGCACCTGTACCACACACTGTTCTCCTGCTGAGTTATGCACTTAGATACTAAAAGCCCCAGACACTCTTCTCATGTGACATTAACTGTTTTATGAATAATAGAAGCATGTAGACATTATTCTCAGGGAGATGTGCTAAAGGAACTTTAAGATAATTTATCTTAAAACCAGCTTCAGGTGTATATCAAAGACAAATTTGTTCGTAAATGCAAAGATTTACACTATGAAATAAATATCAGATAATTTCCTTCTCCATTCCACAGTAGCCTACTCTACCTGCTAGTAGAGCATTTTTACTCTTATATTTCTAGCATGAACCCATCCTTTACTTTAAAACTATCTTCTTATGGCACCCTACTCTCCCCATAACACACATATGTACCCTAGATCATTTTACATTTCCTCCAGATTTCCCTCAGCCTCATTATATCTTTTCTCAGGGGGCAGTGACTGAAAGGGCCAAATAAATGTGGACACATAATGGTTTTATAGTATTAAGGATAGTGTTTCTATTTTGGTTTTCAGCATCCTTTCTGATGCTTTCCAGCATTTCACTGAACTTTTTGAACTTACACAGTGAGGTTCACTTTAGAAGCACCAACAAAGCTACCACAGCAAAATGTCTTGTTCCCATCTAAATTTCCATTCACATATTGAAATTAAGTTTTGATAAAACAAATAAAAAAATTTCAGCTCATTTCTCTGATCCAAGGATAGAATGATAAGAGTTGTACTCTGTAAACTTCTAAAAGATGGGAAAAATCACCACCCAAAAGTAACTGAGGACTTTTTTACCATAAAAATGAATGAATGTCTCACAATACTTTTGCCAGCTGAGAAAACATCAGACTTAATGTTTGTTAATCAAAATTAACTATATATCCACATATACATATATGTTACATATAAGTAACATATAAGGTATACACATGTATTAATTTATGAATTAACTATAATCATATATATTCAATAAATGTAGTTGAATCCTGCTATCCTTTAAATACACAGATTTCATAATTCTACATAGACTTATTTGATATTCTAGACCACAACTCTTTTTTTTGGTTTTTTTTTTTTTTTTTTTAATTTTACTGACAAATAATTGACAGATATAATTGTATATATTTAAGGTGTACAATGTGATGATTAGGTATATGTATAAATTGTAGAATGATTACCAAGATCAAGATAATTAACACATCCATCACCTCACGTAGTTAACATAGTTAACTCTTTTTCTTTTTCTTTTTTTTTTTTAAGAAAGTGTTTCTTAATGTTTCTGTTCCATTAGGCAGTAACTCCAGGACCCCAGTCATGTCACCTCAGGCATCCTCCTGTTCTAGGGGGATACAAAACAAACACCAGTGCAACAGAAATTCATCTCAAGGCTGTATCTTCTAGAAATTAGAATAGTTTCTTTTCCTCTGGAGTACAGAGTGCATTTAGACAATAGGGATCGTTTTAAAATGTAGATCTTGATTCCATAGATCTGGAGTTGGACCTCAGTCTTAATTTCTAACTTAACTACTTAAAGCCTCCAAGCCAGCAGCAACAGCGTCACCTGGGAGTTTGTTGGAAATGCAGAATCTCAGGCCCAGCCCAGATTATTAGGGGATTATTTCCCAATGGGCTTTGATCGATTCTGAATTTTGCTCCCACACACCCTCACCTACAGTGAGTGGATTCTTCCCCTCAGGCACTTTAAAAGCATGAAAGTCTCTTTCTCACAGTTGGACCACAATCGAAGGACAGCTGAAGCAACTGGTACTCTGATGTCAGGCCAACCTGAACAGTCCCAAATCAAAAGGGAAGTTTGACCAACTTCCAGTGGTTCTCAAATCTTAGACCACAACTCTTATTGTGCATAGTTGAGGGTCTCCAAACATTTTTTACATTCACCCATATCAGAAGATATATATATATATATATATATATATATATATATATATATATATATATATATATATAGTACAAACATATTCCATGGTAAATCATAAGGCGTATACAAAAAGAGGATTTAGAATGAGATATCAATTATTTAAAAAATTATGTTTTAGTAATAAAAATATCTTGCTATAATAAACTACCATTAATAATTGTAAGAATGGGGGAGACTGGTTCAAGATGGCGGAGTAGAAGGACGTGCTCTCACTCCCTTTTGCAAGAGCATCGGATTCACAACTAAGTGCTGAACAATCATTGACAGGAAGACACTGGACCTCACCAAAAAAGGTACCCCACATACAAAGACAAAGGAGAGGCCACAGTGAGATGGTAGGAGGGGTGCAGTCACAATAAAATTGAATCTCATAGATGCTGGGTGGATGACTCACAAACTGGAGAATGCATGCCACAGAAGTCCACCCACTGGAGTGAAGGTTCTGAGCCCCACGTCAGGCTTCCCAACCTGAGGGTCTGGCAATGGGAGGAGGAATTCATAGAGAAACAAACTTTGAAGGCTAGTGGGATTTGATTGCAGGACTTCAACAGGACAGGGGGAAACAGAGACTCCACTCTTGGAGGGCACACACAAAGTAGTGTGCACATCAGGACCCAGGGGAACGAGTGGTGACCCCATAGGAGATGGAGCTGGACCTATCTGCTAGTCTTGGAGGGTCTCCTGAAGAGGCTGTGGGTGGCTGTGTCTCACCGTGAGGACAGGGACACTGGCAGGATAAATTCTGGGAAGTACTCCTTGGTTTGAGCCCTCCCCAGAGTCTGCCATTAGCCCCAGCAAAGAGCCCAGGTAGGTTCCAGTGTGGTGTCACCTCCAGCCAAACAACCAACAGGGAGGGAACCCAGTCCGACCCATCAGCAGACAAGTGGATTAAAGTTTTACTGAGCTCTTCCCAACAGAGCAACACCCAGCTCTACCCACCACCAGTCCCTCCTATCAGGAAACTTGCTCAATCCTCTTAGATAGCTTAATTTCCTAGAAGGCAGACAGCAAAAGCAAGAAAAACTACAATCCTGCAGCCTGTGGAACAGGAATCATATTCACAGAAAGATAGACAAGATGAAAAGGCAGAGAGCTATGTATCAGATGAAGGAACAAGATAAAACCCCAGGTAAACAACTAAATGAAGTGGAGATACACAACCTTCCAGTAAAAGAATTCAGAATAATGATAGTGAAGATGATCCAGGACCTCAGAAAAAGAATGGAGGCAAAGATTGAGAAGATGCAAGAAATATTTAACAAACACCAAGAAGAATTAAAGAACAAACAAATAGAGATGAACAATAAAATAACTGAAATGAAAACTACACTAGAAGGAATCAATGGCAGAATAACTGAGGCAGGAGAATGGAGAAGTCACGTGGAAGACAGAATGGTGGAATTCAGTGCTGTGGAACAGAATAAAGAAAAGAAGAATGAAAAGAAATGAAGACAGCCTAACAGACATCTGGGACTACATTAAATGTAAAAACATTCGCATTATAGGGGTCCCAGAAGGAGAAGAGAGAGATAAAGGACTCGAGAAAATATTTAAAGAGATTATAGTGGAAAACTTCCCTAACAAAGGAAAGGAAATAGCCACCCAAGTCCAGGAAGGGCAGAGAGTCCCAGGCAGGACAAACCCAAGGAGAAACATGCTGAGACACATAGTAATCAAATTGGCAAAAAATAAAGACAAAGAAATATTATTGAAAGCAGCAAGGGAAAAACAACAAATAATATAAAAGGGAACTCCCATAAGGTTAACAGCTGATTTCTCACCAGAAACTCTACAAACCAGAAAGGAGTGACATGACATATTTAAAGTGATGAAAGGGAAATACCTACAATCAATATTACTCTACCTGCCATGGATATCATTCAGATTCAGTGGAGAAATCAAAAGCTTTAAACACAAGCAAAAGCTATGAAAATTCAGCACCACCAAACCAACTCTACAACAAATGCTAAAGGAACGTCTCTAAGTGGGAAACACGAGAGAAGCAAAGGACCTACAAAAACAAACCCAAAACAATTAATAAAATGGTAATAGGAACATACATATCGATAATTACCTTAAACTTGAATGGATTATATGCTCCAACCAAAAGACACAGGCTCGCTGAATGGATACACAAACAAGACCCATATATATGCTGTCTACAAGAGACCCACTTCAGACCTAGGGACACATAAAGACTGAAAGTGAGAGGATGGAAAAATATATTCCATGAAAATAGAAATCAAAATAAAGCTGGAGTAGCAATACTCATATTAGATAAAATAGACTTTAAAATAAAGAATGTTACAAGAGACAAGGAAGGACACTACATAATGATCAAGGGATCAATCTGGGAAGAAATTATAACAATTATAAACATGTATGCTCCCAACATAGGAGCACCTCAATACATAAGGCAACTTCTAACAGCTATAAAAGAGGAAATCAACAGTAACACAATAATACTGGGGGACTTTAACACCTCACTTACAGCAATGGACAGATCATGCAGAAATTAATAAGGAAACATAAGCTTTAAATGAGACAACAGACCAGAGAGATTTAATTGACATTTATAGGACATTCCATCCAAAAACAGCAGATTATATTTTCTTCTCCATGTGCACTGAAAATTCTCCAGAATAGATCACTTCTTGGTTCAAAAGTCAAGCCTCAGTAAATTAAAGAAAATTGAAATCATACCAAGCATCTTCTCCGACCACAAGATTATGAGATTAGAAATCAATTACAGGGGAAAAAACATAAAAAAACACAAACATATGGAGGCTAAACAATACGTTACTAAATAATCAAGAGATAACTGAAGAAATCAAAGAGGAAAGCAAAAAAATACCTAGAGACAAATGACAATGAAAACACGATGATCCAAAACCTATGGGATGCACCAAAAGCAGTTCTAAGAGGGAAGTTTAGAACAATACAAGCCTACCTCAAGAAACAAAAATAATCTCAAATAAACAATCTAACTTTACACCTAAAGTAACTAGAGAAAGAAGAACAAACAAAACAAAATGTTAGCAGAAGGAAAGAAATCATAAAGATCAGAGAAGAAATAAATGAAATAGAAACAAAGAAAACAATAGCAAAGATCAATAAAACTAAAAGCTGGTTCTTTGAGAAGATAAACAAAAATGATAAACCATTAGCGAGACTCATCAAGAAAAATAGGGAGAGGACTCAAATGGATAAAATTAAAAATGAAAAAGGAGAACTTACAAGAGTCACTGTAGAAATACAAAGCATCCTAAGAGACTGCTACAGGCATCTCTATGCCAATAAAATGGACAACCTGGAAGACATGGACAAATTTTTACAAAAGTATAAGCTTCCAAGACTGAACTAGGAAGAAATAGAAAATATGAACAGACCAATCACAAGTAATGAAATTGAAACTGTGATTAAAAATCTTCCAACAAACAAAAGTCCAGGACAGATGGCTTCACAGGTGAATTCTATCAAACATTTAGAGAAGAGCTAAAACCCATCCTTCTCAAACTCATCCAAAAAATTGCAAAGGAAGGAATACTCCCAAAATCATGCTATGAGGCCACCATCACCCTGATACCAAAATCAGACAAAGATACTAAAAAAAAGAAAATTGCTGACTAACATCCCTCATGAATATAGATGCAAAAATCCTCAGCAAAATACTAGCAAACAGAATCCCACAACACATTAAAAGGATCATACACCATAAGCAAGTGGGATTTATCCCAGGGATCCAAGGATTCTTCAACATATGCAAATCAATCAATGTGATACACCATATTAACAAATTGAAAAATAAAAACCATATGATCATCTCAATAGATGCAGAAAAAGCTTTTGAGAAAATTCAACACCGATTTACGGTAAAAACTCTCCAGAAAGTGGGCAAACAGGGGACCTACCTCAACATAATAAAGGGCATATATGACAAACCCACAGCAAACATCATAATCAATGGTGAAAAACTGAAAACATTTCCTCTAAGATCAGGAAAAAGGCAAGGATGTCCACTCTCACCACTATTATTCAACATAGTTTTGGAAATCCTAGCCACGGCAATCAGAGAAGAAAAATAAATAAAAGGAATTCAAATTGGAAAAGAAGAAGTAAAACTGTTACTGTTTGCAGATGGCATGATACTATACATAGAGAATCCTAAAGATGCCACCAGAAAACTACTAGAGCTAATCAATGAATTTGGTAAAGTTGTAGGATGCAAAGTTAATGCATAGAAATCCCTTGCATTCCTATACACTAATGATGAAATGTCTGAAAGAGAAATTAAGGAAACACTCCCATTTACCATTGTAACAAAAAGAACAAAAGAGCTAGGAATAAACCTACCTAGGGAGAAAAAAGACCTGTATGCAGAAAACTATAAGACACTGATGAAAGAAATTAAAAATGATACCAACAGATGGAGAGATATACCATGTTCTTGGACTGGAAGAATCAATATCGTGAAAATGACTCTACTACCCAAAGCAATTGATAGATTCAATGCAATCCCTATCAAATTACCAATGGCATTTTTTTTTACAGAACTAGAAAAAAAAGTCTTAAAATTTGTATTGAGACACAAAAGACCCCAAATAACCAAAGCAGTCTTGAGGGAGAACAACGGAGCTGGAGGAATCAGGCTCCCTGACTTCAGACTATACTACAAAGTTACAGTAATCAAGACAATATGGTACTGGCACAAACACAGAGATATAGGTCAATGGAACAGGATAGAAAGCCCAGAGATAAACCCACGCACATAAGATCAACTAATTCATGACAAAGGAGGGAATGATATACAGTGGAGAAAAGACTGTCGGTTCAATATGTGGTGCTGGGGAAACTGGACAGCTACATGTAAAAGAATGAAATAAGAAAACTCCCTAACACCATACTCAAAAATAAACTGAAAATTGATTAGGGACCTAAATGTAAGAACTCACACTATAATACTCTCAGAGGAAAACATAGGAAGAACACTCTTTGACATAAATCACAGCAAGATCTTTTTTGATCCACCTCCTAGAGTAATGGAAATAAAAACAAAAATAAACAAATGGGACCTAATGAAACTTAAAAGCTTTTGCACAACAAAGGAAACTACAAACAAGACGAAAACACAACCCTCAGAATGGGAGAAAATATTTTCAAATGAATCTATGGACAAAGGATTAATCTCCAAAATATTTAAACAGTTCATGCATCTCAATATTAAAAAAAAACATATCCAAATTTGAGCAGAAGACCTTATTTGACATTTCTCCAAATAAGACATACAGATGGCCAAGAAGCACATGAAAAGCTGCTGAACACCACTAATTATTAGAGAAATGCAAAGCAAAACTGCAATGAGGTATCACCTCAGACAAGTTAGAATGGATATCATCAGAAAATCTCCAAAGAACAAATGCTGGAGCGGGTGTGGAGAAAAGGGAATCCTCTTGCACTGTTGGTGGGAATGTAAATTGATACAGCCACTATGGAGAACAGTATGGAGGCACCTTATAAAAATTAAAAACAGAACTACCATGTGACCCAGCAATCCCACTACTGGGCATATACCCAGAGAAAACCATAATTCAAAAAGACACATGCCCCCGAAAGTTCATTTCAGCACTATTTACAAGAGCCAGGTCACGGTAGCAACCTAATTGCCCATCAAGAGGTGAATGGATAAAGAAGGTGTGGTACATCTTCTTTAACCATTCATATGTTGATGGACACTTAGGTTGCTTCCATGTCCTGGCTATTGTAAATAGAGCTGCAATGAACGTTGTGGTACATGACCCTTTTTGAATTATGGTTTTCTCAGGGTTTATGTCCAGTAGTGAGATTGCCAGGTCTTATGGTAGTTCTATTTTTAGTTTTTAAGGAACCCCATACTATTCTTCATAGTGTCTTTATCAATTTACATTCCCACCAACAGTGCAAGAGGGTTCTCTTTTCTCCACACCCTCTCCAGCATTTATTGTTTGTAGATATTTTGATGATGGCCATTCTGACTGGTATAAAGTGATACCTCATAGTAGATTTGATTTGCATTTCTCTAATGACTAGTGACATTGAGCATTCTTTCATTTATTTGTTGGCAATCTGTATATCTTCTTTGGACAAATGTCTATTTAGGTCTTCTGCCCTTTTTTTTAAATTTAATTATTTGACAAGTTTTTTTTTTAATGGTATGTTGGCCTCTGAGTGTTGTGGCTTCTCCCATTGCAGAGCACAGGCTCAGATGCACAGGCCCAGGGCCATGGCTCACGGGCCCAACTGCTCCATGGCATGTGGGATCCTCCCATACCAGGGCATGAACCCATGTTCCCTGCATCGGCAGGGAACCACTCAAGCATTGCACCACCAGGAAAGCCCTCTTCTGCCCATTTTTGGATTGTTTTTTTTTTAGTTTTTGGATATTGAGCTGCATGAGCTGTTTGTAAATTTTGGAGATTAATCTTTTGTCAGTTACTTCATTTCAAATATTTTCTCCCATTCTGAGGGTTGTCTTTTCGCCTTATGGTGTCCTTTGCTGTGCAAAAGATTAAAGTTTCATTAGGTCCCATTTGTTTATTTTTGTTTTTATTTCCATTTCTCTAGGACGTGGGTTAAAAAGGATCTTGCTGAGATTTATATCATAGAATGTTCTGCCAGTTTTCCTCTAAGAGGTTTATAGCGTCTGGCCTTACATTTAGGACTTTAATCCATTTTGAATTTATTTTTGTGTAAGGTGTTAAGGAGTGTTCTAATTTCATTCCTTTACATGTAGCTGTCCAATTTTCCCAGGACCATTTATTGAAGAGGCTGTCTTTTCTCCATTGTATATACTTGCATCCTGTATCAAAAATAAGGTGACCATATGTGCGTGGGCTCATCTCTGGACATTCTATCCTGTTCCGTTAATGTATATTTCTGGTTTTTTGTGCCAGTACCATACTGTCTTGGTTACTGTAGTTTAGTAGTATAGTCTGAAGTCAGGGAGCCTCATTCCTCCAATTCCATTTTTATTTCTCAAGATTGTTTTGGCTATTCAGGATCTTTTGTGTTTCCATACCAATTGTGATTTTTTTTTTGTTCTATTTCTGTGAAAAATGGCATTGGTAGTTTGATAGGGATTGCATTGAATCTGTAGATTGCTTTGGGTAGTATAGTCATTTTCACAATGTTGATTCTTCCAATCCAAGAACATGGTATATCTCTGAATCTGTTTGTTTCATCTTTAATTTTGTTCATCAGTGTCTTATAGTTTTCTGCATACAGGTCTTTTGTATCCTTCAGTAGGTTTATTCCTAGGTATTTTATTCTTTTTGTTGCAATGATAAATGGGAGTGTTTCTTTAATTTCTCTTTCAGATTTTTCATCATTAATGTATAGGAAGGCAGGAGATTTCTGTGCTTTAAATTTGTATCCTGTTACTTTACCAAATTCATTGATTAGCTCTAGTAGTTTTCTGGTAGCATCTTTAGGATTCTCTATGTATACTATCATGCCATCTGCAAACAATGACAGTTTTACTTCTTTTCTGATTTGGATTCCTTTTTGGTTTGTTTGTTTGTTTTATTTTTTCTTCTCTGATTGCTGTGACTAAAACTCCCAAAACAATGTAGAATAATAGTGGTGAGAATGGACAACCTTGTCTTGTTCCTGATCTTAGAGGAAATGCTTTCAGTTTTTCACCATTGAGAATGATGTGGGCTGTGGGTTTGTCATATATGGTCTTTATTATGCTGAGCTAAGCTCCCTCTATGCCTACTTTCTTGAGGGTGTTTATCATAAATGGGTTTGAATTTTGTCAAAAGCTTTTTCTGCATCTATTGAGATGATCATATGGTTTTTATACTTCAGTTTGTTAATATAGTGTATCACATTGATTGATTTGTTTATATTGAAGAATCCTTGCTTCCTGGAATAAACCCCACTTGATCATGGTGTATGATCATTTTAATGTCCTGTTGGATTCTGTTTGCTAGTATTTTGTTGAGGATATTTGCATTTCTGTTAATCAGTGATATTGGCCTGTAGTTTTCTTTTTATTTTTGTGACATCTCTGTCTGGTTTTGTTTTCAGGATGATGGTGACCTCGTAGAATGAGTTTGGGAGTGTTCCTGTCTCTGCTATATTTTGGAAGAGTTTGATAAGGATAAGTGTTAGGTCTTTTCTGAATATTTGATAGAATTCACCTGTGAAGCCATCTGTTCCTGGGCTTTTGTTTGCTTTAAGATTTTTAATCACAGTCTCAATTTCAGTGCTTGTGATTAGTCTGTTTGTATTTTCTATTTCTTCCTGGTTCAGTCTTGGAAGGTTGTACTTTTCTAAGAATTTGTCCATTTCTTCCAGGTTGTCCATTGACATATAGTTGCTGGTAGTAATCTCATGATGCTTTGTATTTCTGCAGTGTCAATTGCTACTTATCCTTTTTCATTTCTAATTCTCTTGAATTGAGTCTTCTCCCGTTTTTTTCTTGATGAGTCTGGCTAATGGTTTCTCAATTTTGTGTATCTTCTCAAAGAACCAGCTTTTAGTTTAATTGATCTTTGCTATTGTTTCCTTCATTTCATTTTTATTTACTTCTGATCTAATTTTTATTATGTCTTTCCTACTGCTAACTTTTTTTTTATTCTTTCTCTAATTGTTTTAGCTGTAAGTTAGGTTGTTAATTTGTGATGCTTCTTGTTTCTTGAGGTAGGACTGTATTGCTATATACTTCACTCTTAGAACTGATTTTGTTCAATGCCATAGGTTTTGGGTCATCATATTTTCATTGTCATTTTTTCTAGGTATTTTCTGATTTCCTCTTTGACTTCTTCAGTGGTTTCTTGGTTATTAAGTAGTGTATTGTTTAGCCTCTATGTTTTTGTATTTTTTACATATTTTTCCCTGTAATTCATATCTAGTCTCATAGTATTGTGGTGAGAAGTGATACTTGATATGATTTCACTTTTCTTAAATTTACTGAGGTTTGAATTGTGACTGAAGATCTTGTCTCTCCTGGATAAAATTCCATGAGCACTTGAGAATAAAGTGTATTCTGTTGTTTTGGGATGGGGTGTCCTATAAATATCAATTAAGTCCATTTTGTTTAATGTATCACTTAAAGCTTGTGTTTCCTTATTTGTTGACACTTTGGATGATCTGTCCATTGGTGAAAATGGGGTGTTAAAGTCCTGTACTATGATTATTTTACTGTTGATTTCCCCTTTTATGGCTGTTAGCATTTGCCTTATGTATTGAGGTGCTCTTTTGTTGGGTGCATAAATATTTACAATTGCTATATCTTCTTCTTGGATTGATCCTTTGATCATTATGTAGTGATCTTCGTTGTCTCTCATAATATCTTTATTTTAAAGTCTATTTTATCTGATATGAGTATTGCTACTCCAGCTTTCTTTTGATTTCCTTTTGCATGGAATATCTTTTTCCATCCCATCACTTTCAGTCTGTGTGCATCCCTCGGTCTGAAGTGGGTTTCTTGTAGACAGCATATATACATGCCTTGTTTTTGTATCCATTCAGTCAGTCTATGTCTTTTCGTTGGAGCATTTAATCCATTTGTGTTTAAGGTAATTATCAATATGTATATTCCTATTACCATTTTCCAAATTTTGGGGGGTTTGTTATTGTTGGTCTTTTCCTTCGCTTGTGTATCCTGCCTAGAGACATTCCTTTAGCATTTGTTGTAAAAGTGGTTTGGTGGTGCTGAATTCTCTTAGCTTTTGCTTGTCTGTAAAGTTTTTAATTTGTCTATCAAATCTCAATGAGATTCTTTCTGGGTAGAGTAATCTTGGTTGTAGATTTTTCCCTTTCATCACTTTAAATATGTCCTGCCACTCCCTTCTGTCTTGCAGAGTTTCTGCTGAAAGATCAGTTGTTAATCTTATCAGTATTCCCTTGTATGTTATTTGTTGTTTTTTCCATTGTTGCTTTTAATATTTTTTGTATTAATTTTTGATATCTTGATTAATATGTGTCTTGTCATGTTTCTCCTTGGATTTATCCTGTATGGGACTCTCTGTTTTTTCTGGGCTTGATTTTCTATTTCCTTTCCCATATTAGGGAAGTTTCATCTATAATGTCTTCAAATATTTTCTCAGTCCCTTTCTTTTTCTCATCTTATTCTGGGACTCCTATCATTCGAATGTTGGTGCATATAATGTTGCCCTAGATGTCTCTGAGACTCAGTACCATTCATTCTTTTTTCTTTATTCTGCTCTGCAGTAGTTATTTCCACTATTTTATCTTCCAGGTCACTTATCCATTCTTCTGCCTCAGTTATTCTGCTATTGATTCCTTCTAGAGAATTTTTAATTTCATTTATTCTGTTGTTCATCATTGTTTGTTTGCCCTTTAGTTCTTCTTCATCCTTGTTAAATGTTTCTTGTATTTTCTCCATTTTATTTCCAAGATTTTGGATCATCTTTACTATCATTATTCTGAATTCTTTTTCAGTTAGACTGCCTATTTCCTCCTCATTGAGTTGGTCTTGTGGGTTTTTGCCTTGCTCCTTCATCTGCTGTTTATTTCTCTGTCATCTCATTTTGCTTAACTTCCTGTGTTTGGGGTCTCCTTTTTGTGGGCTGCAAGTTTGTAGTTCCCGTTGTTTTCACTGTCTGTCCCCATTGGCTAAGTTTCATTCACTGCCTTGTGTAGGCTTCTGGTTGAGGGGACTAGTGCCTGTGTTCTAGAGAATGATGCTGGATCTGGTCTTTCTGGTATGCAGGACCATGTCCTGTGGTGTGTTTTGGGGTGTTTGTGAGCTTATTATGATTTTAGGCAGCCTCTATGCTAATGGGTAGTGTGGTGTTCCTGTCTTGCTAGTTGTTTGGCATACGGTGTCCAGCACTGTAGCTTGCTGGTCGTTGAGTGGAGCTGTTTCTTAGCCTTGTGATGGAGATCCCCAGGAGAGCTTTCACTGTTTATTATGTGGAGCTGGGTGGTCTCTGGTGGACCAATGTCCTGAACTCGGTTCTCCCACCTCGGAGGCACAGGCCTGATACTCGCCTGGAGCACCAAGAATCTGTCGCCACGTGTCAGGGTAAAAGGGAGAAACAATGAAAGGAAGAAAGAAAAAACTGAAATAAAATGAAGTTATTAAAATAAAAAATAATTATTAAAATATTAAAACATAATTTAAAAAAGAAAGGAAAATTAAAAAACAAATAAAGAAAAAGAGAACAACCAAACCAGAAAACAAATCCACCAATGATAACAACTGCTAAAAACTATACTAAAAAAAAAAAAACGGATGGACAAAACCTTAGGAGAAATAATAGAAGCAAAGCTATACAGACAAAATTACAGAGAAGCATACACATACACATTTACAAAAGATAAAAAGGAAAAATTTATATATATCATTGCTCCCAAAGTCCACCAACTCAATTTTGGGATGATTCATTGTCTATTCAGGTATTCCACAGATGTAGGATACATCAAGTTGATTGTGGAGATTTAATCTGCTTCTCCTGAGGCGGCTGGGAGAGATTTCCCTTTCTCCTCTTTGTTCACACAGATCCTGGGGATCAGCTTCGGATTTGGCCCTGCCTCTGTATTTAGGTCACCTGAGGGTGTCTGCTTTTCACTCAGACAGGACACGGTTAAAGGACCTGCTGATTAGGGAGCTCTGTCTCACTCAGGCCAGGGAGAGTGAGGGGTACCGAATGTGGTGTGATCCGGCAGTGGCAGAGGCTGGCATGACGTTGCAATAACCTGAGGAGCACCGTGTGTTCTCCCAGGGAATTTGTCCCTGGATTATGGGACCTTGGCAGTGGTGGGCTGCACAGGCTACTGGGAGGGGAGGTGTGGACAGTGACCTGTGTTTGCACACTTGCTTCTTGATGGCTGCAGTAGCAGACTTAGCATTTCATTCCCATCTCTGGTGTCTGCGCTGATAGCCCTGGCTCCCTCCCATCTCTGGAGCTGTTTCAGACAGTGCTCTGAATCCCCTCTCCTCACACACCCCGAAATAATGGTCTCTTGCCTCTTAGGCAGGTCCTGACTTTTTCTCGGGCTCCCTCCTGGCTCGCTGTGGTGCACTAGCCCCCCTCAGGCTGTGTTTACGCACCCAACCTCAATACCCTCCCTGGGATCTGACCTCTGAAGCCAGAGCCTCAGATCCCAACCCCCACCTGCCTTGGTGGGTGAGCAGACAAGCCTCTCAGGCTGTTGAGTGCTGGTTGGCACCAATCCTCTGTGTAGGAATCCATCTTCTTTTCCCTCTGCACCCCTGTTGCTCTGTTCTCCTCTGTGTCTCTGAAGCTACCCCCTTCACTAGGCCCTGTCTCCTTCAGTGAAGGGACTTCCTAGTGTATGGAAACTTTTCCTCCTTCACAACTCCCTCCCAGAGGTTCTGTCCCTATTCTTTTGTCTTTGTTTTTTCTTTTGCCCTACCCAAGTATGTGGGGAGTTTCTTGCCTTTTGGGAAGTCTGAGGTCTTCTGCCAGCATTCAGTAGCTGTTCTGTAGGAGTTGTTCCACATGTAGATGTATTTTTGATGTATTTGTGAGGAGGAAGGTGATTTCCACGTCTCATTCCTCCACCATCTTGAAGCTCTCCCTTAATGTTTTTTTTTAAGAACTCTTGAATTTTGATTAAAATATTTCTGATTATCTACTGATAGCATAACAGATTTTTTCTCATTTGATGTATTTCTGTCATTTTAAACAATGATGCTTTGACAACTGTTGCCCCTTTTGTGGATTTCAAACTTATTCTCTACAGTTCCATATTGGTCAGTAGTTAAGTTTCCTCTTTTCTTGATCCCATAGACCTATATATGTTAGAAAACCTCAGTTCCCCTCCTGTGTTTCTCCTCTATTCTCACACCATTACTATGGTCACACTTTTGACACAGGATGTGTGAGTGTTTTCCTCACACCAATCAATTCTCTGTGACATCAGCTGGGTGTCCTACAATTTAACTCAATTCTGACACTATGTACCTAGAGATAGTGTCATATCTCACAGGTTAAGTCCTCAGTCCCACAAGACGGCTCTCACTTCAGATGCCAATTGTAAGCAGTAGGTCACCAGGTTACCCACAACTGCTGTCCAATTTGCTTCAAATTGCAGATTCCCAAGACCTCCTCCCCCTTGGATTTGGTTATTTGCTAGAACAGCTCACAGAATTCAGGGAAACTCTTACTTACATTTACCAGTTTACTATATAATAGAGGATATCACAAAGGATACGGGTGAACAGACTGATGAAGAGACACAAAGGGCGAGGTCTGGGAGAGTTCCGAGTGCAGGAGCTTTTTTCCCCATGAATTTGGGGTGTGTCATCCTTCTGATGTGTGGATGTGTTCACCCACCAGGAAGCTCTCCAAACCCCATTCTACTGGAGTTTTAATGGAGATTTCATCATATAGGTATGATAAGTCATTAAGTCAGTTTGCAACCCCTCTCCCTTCTCTGGACTGTGGGGAGTACGGCTGAAAATTCCAAGCTTCTAATTCCGGCTTGGTCTTTCTGGTGACCAGCCCCCATCCAGGAGCCCAGCAAGAACCACCTCATTAGAACAAAGGACACTACTATCACCCAGGAAATTCCAAGAGATCTAAGAGTTCAGTGTCAGGAACCAAACACCAAATATTAGAACAAAAGATGCTCCCAGTATTATTATCACTTAGGAAGTTACAAGGGTTTTAGAAACTTTGCCAGGAACAGGGGACAGAGACTAATATACGTGTTTTCTATTATTTCACACCCATATGCTATACATTGCTTACAGTTATCCAGGACTACTGCTCAGAAAACTGTGAGTCAGTGAGGAATCCCTACTCAAGGGCAATTTAGTCTACAAAATCAAGGAATATTCTTTCCACTCTGCATCCTGATTCACTCGCTAAAAATTTCCATCACAACTCTACCTTATTGCTCCCTTCTCCCAGCCTAGTATTATCTAGTCTAATCGAGCAAACAAACTAGCTCTGCAGGCATGCATGAGAAAATCGTCATTTGACACTTAGATGATCTCTTCTCTTTTACTCTTTGTTTCTGCTTCAGTGTAGTCCTTTTTCTGTTTCAGTGTTGTCTGGGAGATGGAAAATAATCCATGATATACTGTTGACAAAGAAGAAGTTCGGAAAAATATGCTGAGAACACACAGATTGATACTTTGAGATTTAACGCTGTCACAAAATGAATTACAACATTGGATTTTCTAATATTAGATTTTTTAAACATGGTGGATTGAGCATACACCTTTATATTAGTACCCTTTGAAGCACCATTAAAGTGGCAGCAAAGAAACAAAGCAATATACACACACAAAACAAAAGAAATAGGTGAGGAGACGTTGGAAGACATTAGAAATCAACTATTTGGAAACTAGAAATAAAGTGAAGTAATGGCAACTAATTCTGATGACCAAAGAAAACTGAACCCTAAGCCTGCAGAGGAAAGCCAACAAAAAACGAGCCATCATCCCCATGGAGTTCATAAAAGGCTTAAGAATAGCCTTATGTGGCCTTCCAAAGCCAAATAGTTGATTTATTGGAGAATAATTGCTTTGCAATGTTGTTAGTTTCTGCTGTATAACAAAGTGAATCAGCTATACGTATACATATATTCCCATATACCTACTTAGAATGTGGGGCTTCAAGGCAAGATTGAAAATTAATTGAAAGTCTTTAAAAAATAATATCTGGTTCACCACTTTCCTTTTTAACCCAATGTAACTATACATTCTCCCAAACTTACTCATTCCTAACAGTGTGCTTGAGGTTTTATGTTTGTACAGGTTGAGCCAGACAAAGCTGTGGACTCGATGAACCAGGCAGAGTTCAAGGTGTTAGTGAGATGCTACTTTAAAAACAGAAGCAGTAAATGGGTTAAATGAAAGCCTCCATACTGAACACTGAGATCACCCAGGCTTCTTTTTCCATTCAGCTCCATAACTGCTAGTAGCCAGGTTTGTATCTCAAGCAGAAAAGTTAAGAATTCCAACCTGGGAAAACTGAGCAATTAAAGAGTAGATACCTACCAATGAAAGAACTTCTGAATAAAAGTCTGCATCTCCTCCTGAACACCTTACAGTGAAGCTAATCATTTAACAAAATCAATCCTGCCTTTAAATCTTCAAATTATTTACTCTTCCCTTCCCCCCAATTTTTATCTTGAAAAATGTCAAGCCTTTAGAGAAGTTGAAAGAATAATAAAATGAACATCTTTATTCATGTGTTGTTATCATTTGCCTTGTTTGTCTGCCTCTCTCTGCCTCGTTCTGTCTGTCTCTGTCTGTCTCTGTCTTTCTCTCTGGTCTGACTCTCTCTCTCTCTCTCTCTCTCTCTCTCTCTCTCTCTCTCTCTCTCTCTCTATATATATATATATATATATATATATATATATATATATAGAGAGAGAGAGAGAGAGAGAGAGAGAGATAGATAGATATAGATATAGATAGATAGATATAGATATAGATAGATAGATAGATATAGATATACACATTCTCTCTATATATGTGTGTATGTATTGTTGTGTGTGTGTGTGTATGTGTGTCCCAAATGCTGAATCATTTGGAAGTATGTTGCAAAATCATGATATTTTACCCATCTTCTTATCTTTTTAGACAAAGAAATTCTCCTCTTGTAGCCACACCACCATTATCAAACTGAACAAATTTGATATTGAGACAATAATACTACCTAATATAATAGTCCAAGTTCAGATTTCCCCAATTGTCCTTGTAATGTTCTTTTTGAATGTGTTTTCATTTGTTAAATCTAGGACACATTCAATAATCATGAATTATATGTAGTTATCAAATCTCCTTAGTCTCCTTTAATGCAGAACGGTTAGCCTCTTTTATTTGTTTGGATTTGTATGGTTGTTTTGAAGATTCTAGGCCATTGTATTACAAAGTCTTTAGAATCTGGAATTTTATGCTTGTTTCCTTGGATTCAAGTTAAACATTAGGGTCAAGAATACAGTAGAAGTGTTATTGTGTAGGTGTCATGGTATCATATCAGGAAGTATAAAATAATCAATTTATATAACAGTTTAGTGTTTGCTAGGGATACTGAGTTTGATCACTTGTTATCTCCACATTTCCCTGTTGTGTAAAAGTACGTTTTCGGGCTTCCCTGGTGGCGTAGTGGTTGAGAGTCTGCCTGCCGATGCAGGGGACACGGGTTCGTGCCCTGGTCCGGGAAGATCCCACATGCCGCGGAGCGGCTGGGACCGTGAGCCATGGCCGCTGAGCCTGCGTGTCCGGAGCCTGTGCTCTGCAACGGGAGAGGCCACAACAGTGAGAGGCCCGCATACCACACACACAAAAAAAACAAAACAAAAAGTACATTTTTCTCTTTGTAATGAATTGAATTATTTCTTTACACTCTATGCTATAAATTTGAAATACATTTAGGTTAATCTCTTTCTGGTATTTTAACCAATTTTATAGTTCCTTAAAAAATTATCTTTATTCACTTAATTTTATTAAATAGAAATGCCATAAAAATTAGAGGAAGACTTCTTTCCTTCACTATTCCTTCCATTATTTTCCCAACTATCCTCCACAGAACACAACTGTCATTAGATTCTGTTTTATTTTTCTTATGTTTTTTGTTTTGTAGTTGTGTAGAGATGTACTTGCAAGGCAAATTCCTAATATAGGCATGGCTGAGTCAAAGGTATATGCAAATGGCAATTTGTTAGACATTGCCAAATTCCCCTCCTTAGGTTTGTACCATTGTACACTCAAGCACAATGTATGAAGGTATTTATTTGACCACAGCCTCACTACCAGAATGTATTGTCATGCTTTTGACGTTTTGCATCTTTTATTATAAGTTGAGCAATTTTGTATATGTGCAAATCTGTTTGTTTCTTTACATTTTTAAAATATTTTTTAACATCTTTATTGGAGAATAATTGCTTTGCAATGTTGTTAGTTTCTGCTGTATAACAAAGTGAATCAGCTATACGTATACATATATTCCCATATACCCTCCCTTTTGTGTCTCCTTGTTTCTTTACATTTGAACTGTCTATTCACTTAATTTTCCTTTCTACATTTTTTCTTGATTTTTAAGATTTAGTTATATATTAGAGATGTTAACCCTTCATCTGTGATTTATGTTGCAAAAATCTTCTCTTTGTTTATTATCTGTGGCTTTCCTTTTGGTGCTTTTAGTCATTCTTGTATTCCTGGAAAATAAATCTCACTTGTTGTAACAGCTTCTGTTGCCAAAAGAAACACCCCAAAACTCGGTGGCTTAAAATAACAACCATTTTATTATAGCTCATGAATCTGTGAGTGGGTGGTTCTGCAGTCAGCTAGAAGGTTAGCTGGGTCCTGGTAGGTCTAGGATGTACTTGCATGTTTGGTAACTGTTGCTGGCTACCAGAACTGACCATCAGTTGGGACAGTGGGGTGAATATGCCATGTATCTCTCATCATGCAGTGGGACAGCAGTGGGCCACAGTGGTGGTTGCAGGAGTCCCAAAATCCCTCAAAGTGGGCAAATCCCAGTGCACAAGTTCTTTTAAAACCTCCGCTTGCATTGTGTTTACTAGTGTCCCATGGGAAAAAGTAAGTCATATGGCCAAGCTCAGATTTAAGGGGAGTAGTTTCCACCTTTTGACAGAGGAGTGCCAAAGTCACATCGCAAAGAGGTGTGTATAGAAAGATGAAAGGAGTACGTGGTCATTTTTGTAATCTATACCAGTTGCCATGTATTATCATATTTTTACTGTGGTGTTGGATTCTGCTTGCCAAAAAAATTATTAAGGAGTTTTGTATTGACATCCATAAATGAGAACTGTAGTTTTCTAGTTTCCCTTTTTGGTGTTACCTATATTGATTTCAGTGTCAATGTTATATTGTACTTGCTTTATATAAAGGTCTTGGAGGTTTTTCTTTCTCTGAGCTTTCAAAAATGAATGTAGCATTAGCATTATCTAGTCTTTGAAGATTTGTTGGCATTCTTAAATGAACTGGTGGATTTTATTTGGGGGGGGAAGGGCAGGTAGATTTTTTTTAGCTTTCTCTAGTACCTCTATGGAAAATGAACTGTGAAAAATGTTAAGTTCTACTGGGCTACGTTTTGGTTAGTTGTATTTTCTTAAGAAAATACCACCTTCATATAAGTTTTCAAATTTATTTGTAAAGAGTTATGCAAAATAATCTTTTTGATTTCTAAAATTTCCCTTTATTTCAATGATTATCACCATTATCATTTCTGATTTGCATATTTGTGATTTTTCCTTTCTTTTTCTTGAGGAGTTTAGTGATTAGTTTGTATAATTTATTTTTTTAACAAAATAGCAGTTCGATTTCTTTTTTTATTTTTAATTAAAATTTTTATTTTAAATATTTATTTATTTATTATTTGGTTGTGCTGGGTGTTAGTTGCAGCAGGTAAGCTCCTTAGTTAGCAGTTTGTTTTCTGTATTAGTTTGACTGTTTTTTCTGTTTTCTACCCCATTAATTTCTGCCTTTATTATTTATTTTATTTTTACTGTTTATTGTTATTTTATTTATTTTATTTTTATTGTTTTCTAACTGTCTCTTTCTTTTGGTTTACCTTTGTCTTTTGCTTTAGCTTTCTGAGTTAATGACTAAAGTTCATGGATTTTAATTCTTTCATCTTTAATTGATATAAGCATTTAGGGCTTTCTCTCGTTGCATTTTAATTTTATCCCCCAGGTTCTGATATCCTATAGTTTTTAATTGTCAATAGTTTTTTGATATTTTAAATGAAGTTTGTATTTTTTCTTTTGTCTAAGAGTTATTTAAGAGAAACTACAATCCAGTTCAAAGGCAATATTAATTTGGCATTTGTTTGTTTGAATTTTTACTAATGTCTAATTGTATTGCATTTTAGTTACAGAATATTTTTTGTATTATTGAGGTTTTTCTTTATGAACTAATGTGTGGTCAGTTTTTGTGAATATCCCATGTGTGCTTGAGAAGAAGGTATATTCTTTATTTCTGAAGCATAAATATTGATGCATAGCTATAATATTTTCATTAGTATGTCATTTGGATCTTCTATAGTCTCCTTATTTTTTGTTTACTTAACCTTCTTCAGCAAAGAATGGAGACATGATCACCTTGGATTATTGATCACAATTTCTCACTACCTGTAAGAGGATTAAGCATCCACACCATTTTCCTTGTAAGTATGCAGTACCTGTAGTGTCTCCTACTGTGAGTGGAGTACGTTTCCCCATCTCACTGATATCCGGCTTGGCCATGTGACTTGTTTTGGCCAGTGGAATGTTTATGGATGTGACATTAGCAGAGCCTTTAAACGTGCTTTCATGTTTTGGCTTGCTCTTTTGTACTCCTGTGATCTGCCATGACAAGCACATACTCCAGGTAGTTATTATCACTTTAGTCTAAGCTCCAAAATGAAGAAAAATGGAGCAGATCTGAATCCAACCTGTAACCTATAGCCAGGGCAGGCTTAGTGGAGGTGTTACCCTGCAGTGTTCTGCAGTTGCTGTTTTGAAAATGTTAATAATTTAATCTTTGTACTTAATGTTTTGAAAGTGAAATCTGATGAGATAGTGGAGCATGCACATGATCATAGGAAATACTCCAGGCAGTAGTGTGCATATGCCAGGGCTTAGGTCCACAGGCATGACAGGCAGTGTGCATACCAGAAAGTTGGCTTGGCATCTGGTGCAGGCATAACTTCAGCAATCTGAGGGAGCAGCTGGGTTAGGATCTGGACTCAGATTAGTGGTGGCAACAGCTGCAGCATCAGCAGCAACCATAGCTATGGGAGAGAGGTGAAATTTTGCAAGGGGACAGCACTGACTTGTCCTGGCAGGCTGTCCTGCTGCTCCTTGAAGAGCTGGCTTCTGTGGCATCTGCACAAATATTAACTCTCCAGTATGAGTGCTGAGACAGAAACTGCCAGCTCTCAGGAAGTAATTTTGTCAGTAAATTATTACAAAATAAAAGCATATACATGGCTGTTGCAATAAAGCATATCAGAGAGGTATTAGAATTCATCAATGAATGTATACTCCCTGGTTTTGAAAACTACTGCAACATTGCAAAGCAAATATCCACAGACTTAGAAATTGAAATTAAATGAAAAGATCTTTGCATTAGATGGAAAGTATATTATGTTTATATGAAGCTTAGAATAAACCAATTATTAATGAGGAAGATAAGTTTAAATTATGCTTTCTTTGTTATTAAATACAGCAATAGAATGTATAAACAGATGGTTTGAATATTATACAAACCATGAAACCACTTTTGTTTTTGTGTATGAACTCAAGAAGCTACAGGGAATGTCAGAGGAAACTATAAAATTCCATTCCATGAACTTACATTTTAAATTAAATTTAGACTTATATAAAACTGGTTTGTATGTAGAGTTAAATCTTTTTAGAAAAATAGTTCTTCAAAAATCATAGGCTCTAGATACACTAAAATTTATATTTTGAAAAAATTGGTCAGAAATCTGTTCTGTATTCACCTGTAAAAAATGACACTTGACCACTATCTTACAGCACTCACAAAAATTAACTCAAAATGGATTAAAGACTTAAATGTAGGACCTAAAACTGTGAAACTTCTAGAAGAAAACATAGGAAAAAGTCGCCCTCCCAGAGGTCTTGATAATGATTTTTTTGGAAATCACACCTAAAGCACAAGCAAAAAATGCAAAATAAACAAGTGGACTATGACAAACTAAATGGCTTCTGCACAGAAAAAGAAACAATCAACAAAGTGAAAAGGCAACCTATGGAATGAGAAAAAAATATTTGCAAACCATATATCTGATAAGGGGTTAATATCCAAAATATATAATGGATTCATACAACTCAATAGCAAAAACCCAAATAATCCAATTAAAAAATGGGCCAACGACCTGAATACACATATTTTCCAAAGAAGATATGTGAATGGCCAACAGGTACATGAAAAGATACTCAACACCATTAGTCATTAGGGAAATGCAAATCAAAATGACAATGAGATATTACCTCATGCCTGTTAGAAAGACCATCATCAAAATGACAGATAACAAATGGTGGCATGGATGTGAAAAAAAAAGGAACCTTTGTGCACTATTAGTGAGATTGTAAATTGGTATAGCCAGTATGGAAAACAGTATGGAGGTTCCTCAGAAAATTAGATATAGAACTACCATATGATCCAGCAATTCCACTTCTGGGAATATATCCAAAGGAAATGAAAGCACTAACTCAAAAAGATATCTATATCCCCATGTTCATAGCAGCGTTATTTACAATAGCCAAGACATTGACACAACCTAAGTGGTCATCAATGGATGAATGGAAAAAGAAGTTGTGGTATATGTACACAATAGAATGTTATTCAGTCATTAAAAACAAGGAAATCCTACCATTTGCAACAACATAGATGAACCTTGAGGGTATTATGCTAAGTGAAATAAATAAGAGAAAGACAAATACTGTATGATCTCACTTAAATGTGGAATCTCATTTTAAAAACTCATAGAAAAAGATCTCATGTTTGTGGTTACCAGAGCCAAGAGTTGGGGAAAGAAGAATTGAAGGAATGTAGGCAAAAGTTACAAAATTCCAATCATAAGATAAATAAGTACTAGGGATATAATGTACAACATGATGACTATTGTTAACACTGCTGTATGATAAAGAAGAAAATTAAGAAAGTAGATCCTAAGAGTTCTCATCACAAGAAAATTTTCTTCTTCTCTTTATATTGTATCTATATGAGATGATGGATATTAACTAAACCAATTGTGGTAATCATTTCACAATATATATAAATCAAGCCATGACGCTGTATACCTTAAACGTATACAATGATGTATGTCAATTATTTCTCAATAAAACTGGAAAAAAAACTATCCTGATGTTTTTGCAGCCTATAAAATACCATTAACAGCACCAATAACAGCTGCATCAGCAGAAAGGCCCTTCTCAAAATAAAAAAATAAATCAAAATTTATTTGTCATCTTGCATTTGCCAAAAGAACCTGACATTACTGCCAGTTATATCAGTTGAAATAAGTTTTTTAAAAGTGCATTTTGATGATCTAATAAATAAATTTGTAGAATGGTGAGCCAAAAATATTCTATGGTTAATAAAGATATCAAACTAGTAAAGCATTATTATTTATTGTATTATATATAATTATGATACCAAAATGTTACTTTTTGCAATTGTAAGATTATGTTGTTACTCATGTACCACTATTAATTCTATTGTGTTTTATAAGTAGTAGAATATCTTTAGAGAAAAATGCTTTTTTAAAAAAAAAATATGCTTTATATTTTAGTAACTTAATGGGATTCTTTCTCTTTGATATTGAATAAGGGGTCTCTTTTTTTTTTTTACATTTTGCACTGGGCTGTACAAATTATGTACCTGGTCCTGCCTAGACCTGTCAAACCAAGCTACAACCTTAGCCGATGCAGACCTGTAAGTAAGAAAAAAAAAATGACAGAGTTTGAAATTGTTTTATATGCAGCATTGTCTCAGAAGTTACTGACTTGATACATGTGTTTTAAAGTTTCTATTGTGAGAGCGGCCGCTTTTCTCCTGACATTGCTTAGGGCTCCCCTTGATATTTCATGGACTATGTTGCAGGCTAAGCTGCTGTGATAATAAGACTCCAGAATTTAGAGTTTTATATAAGTTAGAATTTTATTTTTCTCTCTAATAACAGTCCAGAGTTAAGTTAAGAATGGTGGCTCTGCCACACTTCAATATGCAACTTCCATTTTTGGGTCCTGAGGAGCTGCTGCAATTGCTGCCATTTCCTGTATCAACTGAAAAAAAATGCTCAACCTAAAAGTTGAGAATTATGTTTTATTTGGTGGACAAAACTGAGGACTTCAGCCCGGGACACAACATCTCAGATAGCTCTGAGAGACTGCTCTGAAGCGGTAAGGGAGGAGCCAGGATATATAGAAGTTTTTGAAACAAAAGACAGGGTAGTTGGAACATCAAAAGATTACTATTAGTTAAGGAAAACCAGACATCTCAAGTTAATGAATTTAGTGCTTTTCTATGCATGGAAAGATGCAAAAGTCAAGGCTCATTGAAATCATTCCTTTGATATGCACCTCAGCTACCTGGGGCCAGTATCCTGTGCTTTCTCATCTTGAGTCTCCTCAGGGTGCACCATCAGGAGCTTGGCTGCAGTGTCTGACGGCTTGATGGCAGGCAGCTCATTTGCGCAGCCTTTTCTCATCCTGAGTTCCCTCAGGACTTACACTAGCGTGTCGGGGGTCGGGGTGGGGGGTTGGAGGAGGTGGCCTGTAGTGGCTGATGGCCATAACATCTTTTGCTTACTGATATGGAAGGTAGCATTCTTAGTCCAGACCTAGCTACCAAGAAAATGAAATGATAAATAAGGCAAGTAGTTTACTTATTAAAAATGTGACCCAGAAGTTGCACACATCATTTTTTCATCCATACCTGACTGCAAGAGAGGCTGGTCTCTATGTGTATGGTAATATGCACTGATGAAACTTGGAGATTCTATTGTTTAAAAAGAAGAAAGGACAATGGATGTCAATGGGAAAATTCACAGTCTCTCACACAGGATGGGAATAGTCATATGGGTTAAGGCTCCTTTTGTAAAGTGTTACAAGACTGCAGGCATATGTGTGTGTGTGGTAAAATCCAACTTCCATTATTGTTAATTGGCAGAAAATGCAGGTGCTAATGACGCATTTAATGTGCTCGACCTATGCTAGGGACTTGTCTTCTGGGACCCTAGACTTCTGTGTGTTTGGTTAGACCAGTAATTATAAGTGAAGAAGAAGGAAGATGCTAAGGTGGCTGATCTCTGTTAGGGAGTTTGTTGCTTGCCTAGCCTTTTTTAAAACTCATTTTCATGTGTGGCAGTTCAGTCATCTGAGTATTGGAATCCATTCTTACATTATGAGTCTACAGTAAAAATTCTCTATTTAGTAAGCATCTGATACAGATAAGTCATTTGGGTACCTGCCCTCAATAAGGGTGAAGGAAGAAGATTTTTTGAGATTGGGGCATTGATGCAAATCAATTTCTTGTTATCCTGCTGGTTGCTCTAAGACTTATCCTTGTAATTATGAGCTTTGAACTTTTCTTTTTTCTTTTCTTTCTTTTTTATTCTTTTAAAGGAAACCAGCCTAATTATGTCTCAGGTGGGGGAGTTTGGCTTTGCTTTCTGTTGTGGATTTATCAGTGGTGATTGGATTTTTCCTTAATTTGTTACCCTTTGTTTTATTTACATTTTATTTGTAAAATAACATACCAAAAAGTGTTTTTCATTTCCTCAAAATATCCTCAAATTTTCTGGATTTTTGAAAGTATCCTTCTTTGTTTTTCAGTTCTATGGATGTTTTCTCTAATTTTGTTTTTTAAGAGAGAGGTGGCTTATCAGTTAGGAAAAGATTTGGTTATGGATAACAGAAATCCAAAATAAGAGTTGCTCAAGCAAGAGAGACATTTCTTTCTTTTTCACATGAACAAAATCCAGAGGTAAAAAATCTGGGGTTGACATTGTGGTTCCATGATCACTGGAGACCCCAGATCCTTCTGTGTCTTTCTCTAAACCTTTCAACGCATATCTTCTATTTCGTGGTTCAAGATGACTGGTTCAGCCTGACCATCATATCTGAATTCCATCCAGCAGGAAGATAGAAGCAGCAAAGAAGGGCACACTCAATTATATTACACTCCACTAGCTGTATCTTAGTCATTTGGCCACAATGAGTTACAATAGTGACTGCAGAATGTACCCAGATAAAAAGTAGAGGTTCTATTACCAGAGAAGAAGAGAAAATGGATATTGGGAGACAAATATGCTACAAAAGGGGAAATAAATATTTAGGTTCAATTTATTATATTAATACAAAAAACAGGTTCTTTCTTGAAACTCCTTAAAAATAATTATGCTTATTCTTCTAACAGGGAAAAATAACCATGTTAGTATGCCCTTAGCAATGCTGGTTATGACATAATTTGATGTGGACATGATGTTCCATTCATGAATTCCTTTTCAATTTTATTTTTACTTCAAGAAGCAAAGCATAGTTAATATATAAGAATGTGGTCTGTGAGGGGTTTGGATTGTATTATTTAGTATTTGAAATCCCCTTTATCTTATAGTTTATATCACATGCATATTTTACTACATAGGGACACTTAGCTAATTCACACATTTTATTTAAAAAAGAGTGAATTTAGCAAAAAAGAACCAAACAGGTTCTTAGAGAAAGTGGTATTATCATTAATGTATAGATAATAGTCCTAAAGTCACCTTTCCTTTCTGGGGGTCTTGATATGCTAAAAGGTAGAACCAAACTGTCCAGGGAGGAAGCTGTATTAAAACAGCAGTGGCATACACTCTCTTCAGTGTAAAGCTTAGGGAACAGGAGGCTAAGACATTTTATGCTGATGAACATTGGGTGAAAGATCTTGGCATGAACACTGCAGTTTTCAAATAATCTTTTGAACTAGTACAGGGCCGTTATGGCAGAGCAGCAGCCTAGCCCTCTTGTCATCTGTGATAAGGACATCAATATTAGTCATTGTCAACCTTCATTAAGTTCAGATCTTATATTCTTCCATCCCTAAGGGTGTGTTTCATTGATGTTTTTCTTAGCAAACAACACAAGGACAGAGAGACACAAGCTCACATGAAACTGGCATTTAGAGTCAGATTTCTTTTTCCTCCATTGGGCATTTACTACAAAGGAACACAAATGGTTTCCAACAATTCTTTCAATTTTATTAAACTTATAATGGATGCTTAATCTTTCTCAAATAAGTGAACTAACTTAAGGAATTTTAATGTGGGAGTAAATATTATGATTTAAAATATATGTTTTGACATTGTTTCCATATATATTTTTATGTTTTAAGCCTCAATCTAGAAAGAATGGTGAGCATAAGTATATATTTCTATAGTATATAGCTTTTTTGGTAATCCATTCATTTATTAAATTCAATTTCAGTTAATTTATTAAATGAAATTGGAATTTCATTTTCCACTACCACACATGTATTAATGAACTTTTTATGACTGTATAATCCCTTGCTGAGAATGAAATCAACGTGCTTTTAAGCTATATAAAATCCCCGTTTCTGTGCGGATAAGATGCCTCACCTACTCATAGCCTGACTATCAATGAGATGCCCCATTGCAATAGCTTCAAAAGTAAGTCCTGGGCACTGCTTCAAGGGACTACCACACAACCACACATCAAGGACCTAGGCACAGCATACTATGGGCAGCCCCACAGGTTACTGAAAAGAGTCACACCGAAGGGGAAGTGAGCAAAGGACAGTGAGAGGAAACAAATAAAGTGACTTCCAGACCGTTGCATTTTGAATGCTGGCTTTGATTTAGCTCAAATTATTACCAATATGCAGACTTCATTCAACTGTCAGCCATGAGGCACTTTCCAAATCTTTAAAAGAATTGTTTCTGCTTCACTCATGGCTGCTTGCTCAAGTTATGGAACATATCCGATTACAAGCACTTCAAATGTTCCGGTTCCAAAGAGAAATAGTCATGGAATTAACTAATGATTAGAAAATTTTAAGTCCCTCCCATTCCCTCCCATAAAGGTGGTGGGTTTATCTGGAGAGAAATAAGGAAGAAAAAAAGCCTGCTTAAGAGTGAGTAATACCAACACAACGAGAGTAGAAGGGGAGAATATAAAACCGTGCAAAATATAACTAGAAACAAAATTGTTCAATGAAGTCAAATTATTTCTGGTGCTGAATACATTTGCTCCTATTCTTAATCATGCACATGTGCTCTGATTATATATTTACATGAACTTCATGAATTGCATTCCTGTGATTGTGAGATTCAGTGTGGTTGTGGCTTAGCTTTAGCTTCCTTTATGCACATATCTATTTACATAAACAATGTATAATACAATGGAAGCTGATTAGAGTTAATTCTGGGTGTTCCTCACTTGATGCAGACTCTCGACTCATTCTCTCCTGCAATAGCCCAGCAGAAAGTGCTTTATTTAAGAGGGTGGTGCTTCCATTCACTGCTGCCTTCTATGAAGCCGTTCTCTATTTCCAAGGGGCCACCTTTTCATAATTCATGGCTCTCTGTATGGATACTAGCATTAAAATGCTTCGTCCTAATTACAGTAAGACAACCAATATGTATAAGAAAATTCTCTGAGGCACTCAGTCAGTCATACATACTGATTGAACTCCAACTCTATGGCAGACAGAACACAGGCAGTAAAGCATCTTAACTTACCTCTAAGGAGTGAGTAAAATTGTAAGAAACAACAACTATGAGGGAGCTTGAATTACCAGAACTATCGATCAGATTTAGGACAATGCCCTGTTCGTTCTCTCCATTCTTGCTACAAGATCCCAGGGACTTAGACTGTTTTTTCCTTCTTTTTGTAGTTACTACTCTGTCCTTTGGGATTCCTCACCTTCAAACTGACAGTCGGCACATTATATTTTATTCAGCTCTTTTGTTGTTGCTGTTGTTGTTGTTGCTGCTCTTGAAGTAAAGCACAGCAGCTCTTTTATTTCAAGGACTTTAATACTAAGTATTATAAGAATGATAATAGTTAAAATGGCAAGTATCAGGAAGAGATTTAAAATTAACAAATAATTTAAAAGTTCAAATACTTATGGTCCCTGACCTACCTGGACAACCTTACTGAGTTAGCACCTGGAAATTCCTTTGAATTCCTTTTCTCTTTGGTTTTGAACAGAAGAAAATAAGAAAGACCCGGTTTTCAGGAGTAGAATTCATGATTTGAAATGGACAGAAAAATGGGCACAAATTAGCAACATCAGGCATCTATTTGTTTTATGGGGATACTTTTCACCTCTGAAAAACTATTGACTAAGAAGCATTCATTTAGGTGGATTTATTGCTCTAGTTCCATATGACAGAGGTTTTCAATCTTTTTCCTTTTGGCGAAGGAACTTTTTTTTTTCATTTTTCCATAAATATAATATTTTTATATAGTCCAATAAATATAATTGATAAAACCTGAAGATTTTGTTTGAAATCTAGATGGAGGCCCCAAATCCCACTCACTTGGCCTGCCCTCACAACCACCCACTCCATAGAATTTTAGGGCTCCAAGGAACACAGCTGAAAACTACCACTTTATGGTGTTTCCTAAAAAAGTCTTCTTCCTTAAAAATAAAATTAGGCTTTACTATTTTATTTTCTTTTTATTCTTTTTTCTTTTTAATTTTTTTGCTGTATGCGGGCCTCTCACTGTTGTGGCCTCTCCCGTTGCGGAGCACAGGCTCTGGACGCACAGGCTCAGCGGCCATGGCTCACGGGCCCAGCCGCTCTGCAGCATGTGGGATCATCCCACACCGGGGCACGGACCCGTGTCCCCTGCATCGTCAGGCGGACTCTCAACCAGTGCGCCACCAGGGAAGCCCATAGGCTTTACTATTTTAAAATGCAGTTTTAAAAATAATCTTTGTTCCTTGTAAAAAAGTACAGAAAAGCATTTTATAAACAAGGGAGAGAAACAATCATTATCCTAGCACTCAGCAATATAACCACTATTCACATTTGCTGTATATGTATTTCCAGCCTTTACTTTTTAATAGTAACTCTTATCTCTCCTATCTTGGAAATTTATACTATAACCATGAAAAAGCTTAAAGTAGTCTGAAGAACATGTGCTTTTAAATCAGACAATTCTGCATTCAAATTTTGGTTTCTTGGACAAGGTACTTACTTAACTTCTACGAACCTTAGTTCTGCTCCCCCACCCTATTTTTTAAGTCGATATATAAAACCTCCACCAAAATGCTGCTGTGAGGATTAAATGGGTGAATATGCTAAGTACCTTGAACAGCCCTGACACAATAATTACCCATCTCCAGTCTTGTTCTTTTTCTTAAATAAATAAAGCTTCTACATTAAAACAATGGAACATCAGATAGTTAACAGGGCACTTGATAATATTTTTTAAAGAAGAATTTGACTTGAGAAGTATTCCGTCAGATCCTCTGAAATCACATTATGTGGATCACCCCTGCTACCTGTGCATAGGTTAACATGTGCTGTCCCTGGCTTCTCAATGAAAAATGACAAATACAAGTCAATAGAAAAGTCTATGCTATTTGTGCTCACCAGTGTTTTTTCTGTTCATTGGTATGGTTTATATAAAAAGCATAGTGGGTAATAGTGCCAATTTTAGCTCTTTCACTTACTAACTTTGTGACCTTGGCAAACCATTTAACTTTTCTAAGCCTTAGTATCATATTATAAAAGGGACATAAAGTATGATAACACATGGAAAGTATTTGGGATGGTGCCAGGCACATAGAAAGTGTTAAATGACTATTAGTGATCACTATCAAAATTATTTGAAATTTAAAATAAACTCATAGTTGGCAGAGGACTGTGTAATGTATGATTAGCACTTAAAGTTGTTCCCTATTTTCATAAGTGCTTTATTTTGTTGGTGTTGTAGGTAATAATGACAATATTTTATGACTAAGAAGACATCGAGTAGCCAAAGGAACTACAACTTATATCACAAGGACAACAAAAATCAACTTGGAAACTACAAACTAGTTTATCTTGCCCTTGTCCAATAAGAGTCAAGGGCATACTAAATTGAGAATTGATTAGCCAGGTAAGAGAGGAAAATCATCCAAAGAAAAGGACCTTTTCTTAAAGAAAGTGACAAATGGGCTTCCCAAAGTCAAACCTGAAATCTCTTCCACCTAACAATTATTCACTCTTTTTGACTGAGAAATGCTTTTGAGATGAAAATGCTTCATCACTTTCAGAAAATAAAATGCTACACTTGAATCCTATTAACTCTGGAGTGCAGATCAAGATGTTATTTGAAAATATTCCTTCCACAAACTCTCCAGGGATTTAATCAGTTGCCCCTCTCTCTATACACATAACAGGCGTAGTCAGCAGAAATGCTCATACTAAGTGGTCCCAAGCTTCTAAAGCTAAGGATAAGATACACATACTTTCTAGGGCAGACAGAACTCTGAAACTCCCTGCTTATCTTGATTTACTAGGCTGAGTTCCAGGGTTGTAGTATATAGAATAATTCTTGACTTTATTTCTATATATACCCTAACAACAGCAAGGGGTGAGTTTACTGCAACAATTGTCAATATATTTTCTCAGAAAATTGATACAGTTAGAGGTGCTCAACCTTCAGTCTGTATACAAACCAACTGAGGAAGCCAGTTAAAATTCAGATTCCTGGGCTACATACCAGAATTTTGTATTTGAATATCTTTTGTGGAACAAGGAATCGGCACTTTTCACAAGCTCCAGAGGAAACACAGATAGTATACACACATTTTGAAAAAACAAAGCCAAAAACATTAACTTTTCTTAGTACATGAAGTTGCAAAATATTCTGGCTGCCATGTCAGAATAGAAAATTAGAGTGAGAATGAGTTTAAGGGCAGCCAACCAGAAACCTGCGCCTGTATATTATGGGGCAAAGGGATAAAAGCATTCACTGAGGAGGTTTCCCTTACCCAGGATCACAAGAGGATAAACAGCTGTGTAACTTATCACTATTTTTTAGGGGAAAGCAGTTACATAACGGAGGACCAGAAAAAGGGTATATTAAAAGCAGATGGTTGGCAGGAACCTGCGAGAGGAGAGGAGCCATGGATACAACTCTTAAGTAACAAAGCTATGTTTTAAACTCATATATCTCTGACTCCAATTCCATTGCCCTAACCACTATATTAGTGGTTCTCAAACTTAGAGTGTTTTAGGACCATCTAGAAAAGTTGTTAAAATGAAGATTCTTAAAATCCACTGTTGGAGATTCTTACTCAATAGAGACGAAATGGAGCAAAGTGATCCTAATAAAAGTGAACTTTGTATTAGTTAGGATCTATACCCAAAGCTAAGCTGCTATAATGAAGAACTCCCAAATATAAAAGAAAAAAGTTTATTTTTCTCTCTTAAATAGGTGCTGGTCCAGGGTAGTTATGTGTTCTGACTCACAAGCTAAGGCAGACACCCACATTCCTTCTATATTATTGCTCTGTCATATCCTATTGGGTTGTCTTTTTCTACAAGGTTTGAGGCCTTGCTCACCAACTGCCCATAGAAAGAAGGGATGAGGGGAAGTTAAAGGGTAAGTATTTTCTTTTTGGGAAGTGGCATAACAGTTGAAAATATCATTTTGGCTCAATAACACTGATGAAAATGTAGTCACATAACCTGAAAAGGAAGCTTAGAAATATAGTCTCTAGATAAACAGTATGTGAACTGCTAAAACTTAAGGGCTATCTATTACTAAAATAAAGAAGGGGAGAATAGATGTTAGGAGAGAGCTAGCAGTCTCTGTCATAGTATTCAGACTCCACTTTTTAAAAAGACTGTCTATAGAATACCTTAGATTAATTTAATCATGGTAGAATGCTATAACATCTACGAATGTGAGGGCTAGTTGTTAGCAGAGGCCCTGAGAAAACCCATAGAATCAGCTTGATCTCAATTCCAGAATATCTAGATTAGTTCTAATAATATCACTGTCAAGTAAAAAAGACATCCCTGGGACCCTACACCAAAGGATACATTAGTTGATATAACAGGTTCAAAAACCCCTGGACCTTCATATCTCATGTGGCCTCATTCCCAAAGCTCTTGGCACTGGAAAAAGGATTAAAAATTATAGAAATACTAAGCAGAGAGAGATCATATTCAATTGGAAAAGTTCAAAAGAAGCTTCCTGAGAGAAGAGACAGTTGTGATAGATCTTGAAACAGTAGAATTTTGACAAGTTTAGTTGAAGAGGAGAGTGTTCCAGTTCCAGTTCAAGGAAACAACATGATAACAGGAGCAGGGCAAGCAAAAAAAAATAATAATAATAAGATGCATTCTCAGTGACACTCTAATTCAACTCAAGGATATTTAGAATAGCCCCAACAAATAATATTAGTGAGACCACATGGGGAAGTTAACTTTATTTATTTAGTTTTTTAAAATCTTCATTACAGTATAATTGCTTTACAATGGTGTGTTAGTTTCTGCTTTATAACAAAGTGAATCAGCTATACATATACATATATCCCCATATGTCCTCCCTCTTGTGTCTCCCTCCCACCCTCCCTATCCCACCCCTCTAGGTGGTTCAAAAGCACCGAGTTGATCTCTCTGTGCTATGTGGCTGCTTCCCACTAGCTATCTATTTTACATTTGGTAGTGTACATATGTCGATGCCACTCTCTCACTTCATCCCAGCTTACCCTTCCCTCACCCGTGTCCTCAGGTCCATTCTCTATGTCTGTACCTTTATTCCTGTCCTGCCCCTAGGTTCTTCAGAACCTTTTTTTTTTTTTTTTTTTAGATTCCATATATATATATATATATATATAGAACTACCATATGACCCTTCAATCCCACTACTGGGCATATACCCTGAGAAAACCATAATTCAAAAAGAGTCATGTACCACAATGTTCATTGCAGCACTATTTACATTAACCAGGACACGGAAGCAACCTAAGTGTCCATCCACAGATGAATGGATAAAGAAGATGTGACACATATATACAATGGAATATTACTCAGCCATAAAAAGAAACAAAATTGAGTTATTTGTAATGAGGTGGATGGACCTAGAGTCTGTCATACAGAGTCAAGTAAATCAGAAAGAGAAAAACAAATACCATATGCTAATACATATATAGGGAAGTTAATTTAAAATAAAACCCAACAAGTTGCTGTTTTCTACTCCTTTACTTATATACTGATGTAATTTTTTCATGGGTTAGGGATAGTATTACAAATTTGACACTAAATTTAGCTTTCCACTGATTTGATACCAAGAGACATACATGCTCCAGCAAATTAAAGGGGGAAAGGTTAAATACTCCAGAGACTATGCTCTACTCATCTTCTCCTATATTATCATTAAATTATCTCCCTTGTGCTTCTGAATTTGTGCAGTGGACATCAACTCTAATGTCATTTTTTCCAGCTTTTTGATGCTTTCTAGTCCAAATGGTAACATTTTAATATATTATTTTTGCTATATGAATGTACAATTCATCCTTATTAATATTTCTAGTCACTCAGTAAAGGGGCTGCATAAGAGAAATAGCTGAATTTCATCTGACTGTATTAAGAGCTCGCTTGACAGTAGCTAGGGGCAAAGCTGTAAAGTTTTGCAGAAATTGTCAAATGTCTTTAGTCTTCATTGATATAAGATTCACACAGCGCCTTTTAAATGTTATTCTCTTTCTTTCTAATGTACTGATACTTCATCATTTTTTTTTCGGTACGTGGGCCTCTCACTGTTGTGGCCTCTCCCATTGCAGAGCACAGGCTCCGGACACACAGGCTCAGTGGACATGGCTCACGGGTCTAGCTGCTCCATGGCATGTGGGATCTTCCCGGACTGGGGCACGAACCCGTGTCCCCTGCATCGGCAGGTGGACTCTCAACCACTGCGCCACCAGGGAAGCCTGATACTTCATCCTTTTGATAAGGTACTTTCTCCATATATCCTTGCATTTTTCTTTAAAATTACATCATGAAACATTGTCAGTCTTAAATTTCCCAGTTAGTGATAAATCTGTACTAACTTGACATTTCTGAAATAGAAGATGATATTGACCATCAACTGACATATACCGTATTTGTTTACATAGCAGAACATTTACTTTGGAGTCACACAAACTGCAGTTCAAAGCCTGTGTCTGTCACCTGCTAAGTGTGTGACTCTGGGCAAGTTATGTAAACTTAAAGGAGATAATACCTGTAAAACAATTTGCCCAATACCTGGCACATAGTAAATGCTCAATAAGTAGTGGTTTTTCACTATGTATATAGTTTTAAATAAATGACATTTTATGAATAAGATGATTGGTAAATATGTTTGTGACTTTAATTTTTTTTAATGCAACACTAACTTTTTAGAAATTCTAAAGGCAGCCAAACATCTTAATATCTTTTCCAGAATAGTTAACAATGTATTCAGAAATTATTGCCCCAAGGTTGAATCTCATTTGAATCAAAAGTTTGAAATGATTAAAATTAAATCATTTCTGTTATAGTTAGAAATAAAATAAATCATCTGAAGCACTAACTTCTCTTTTAAAAAGCTTCCACATCAAATGCAGCTCACTGTTTTCTTTTTCAAATGGGCCATTCCATTTTTATTTCTTTGGAATGAACTTGCTCACTTTGTTTTAGACAAAATAATATATTATACTACATTGAAATTTCAAGGAATATTAACGATTTGAGGTAGAACACATTATAAAGTAATTAGAATAGCTCAGAGAAAACTTTAGAAATAATCAGAATATCAAATTGATAGATTTTTTTTAGCTACAATATACTTTCAACATAGTGTGTAACTTGAATACTCTTGATCTGCCTTTGGCAGCTATATATACAGAGTTAAATAGTTTTGTCCACATTTTGCCTAGTAAAAATCCTGCTCATATTCAATTCACCTTTCTTATCTATATATAAATCATTATTTGATTTGTGTGGTTAAATTAATACACATCCTCATTCAGAAACCCCCCACCCAGAGGGAATACTACCTGAACACTTCTCTATGTTTAATTTAAAAATGTTTTTCTTAAGTCAAATCCTTTTGGGAATACAATATGTAGAAAACAATATGCTAAATGTTATATGGGAGTAAGAAAGAATAAGGTACTGTGGTATAGTAGAAAATAATTGCCTTTGAAGTCTGACACTAGGTTCAAATCCTGATTCTTGCCATTAACAATGTTGTGCAACTTTCAGCAAGTTAATTAACCTCTCAATTTCTCTGTAATAATATTCATTATTAATAACGACTAGTAAAAGAGAATTTGATCTTCTAAAGTGACATAATGAATGGCAAATGTGGAGTAGATACTTATGCAGTTAAGTCTAGGCATTTTCAAAGAAAGCTGGCAAAAGGTAGACCAAAGTTTTGCAAATGCTTCCTGCTGGTTAGGAAGCTCAGATGTTCCTAAGGGGTCTGAGGTAACCAGATGAAATGTTCTATGATCTGCTGCGCTATGGAATGTGGTGTCATGGACAAGGAAAATTTCATAATTCCCCATTCTAACCCACGACACCGTCACTCAAATAACCAGAATTAATTGTTAATTAATCCTTTTTCTAATACAGGTTTTTCTGCATCTGCAGAAACACGAATCCTCAAATAAAAAGGTCATGTTCTATCAAAGACATGGCCAATTTGTGTAATATGGTAGAAGTGATTAAATGAAGTATATAAAGGTTCTATAATTTAAAAAATACTTTAAAATTATTATCTTAGATCAGGTCAAAGAAATGAATTTAGATCCTAGAAACAAGATGCAGTTATCAGCTTTAACAAAGAATTACATAATTTGTTCCTAAAGTAACCCAAATCTATACATGTTTATGTATAGAAAATTTCTAGAAACAATATAGAAACAATCCTATGAGTGATCAGCTCTGTGCTATATTATTGGGAGTTTGGGAGAATGTGAAAGGAAATTTTACTTTAGTATTTTCTTTCTTTTTATTATTTTTCCTTTCCTTCTTCCTTTCTTTCATTCTTTTTTTCCCCTATGAGCTTATATTACTCTCATTATTTAAAAAGTAGTTAATAGAAGTGGCATGTAGAACCAATGGAAAAAGAAGGATGATTCAAGGCCTAGTTTGGGGATAATTGACTCTCTATCGGAAAAAAATAACATTAGATCTCTATATTGCATCAAACAGAGAAAAAATAAAATTCTATATGAATTAAAGACCTGAGCATGTAAAACAAAATTCTCAAGCTGTTTGAAAACAATAGTGTAGAAGTATGGTCTCTGGGTAAGGGAAAGTTTTTTTTAAAAAAAATCAGACTCAAAAGGCACAAATTGTATAGAAGAATAGTTAAATCTAACTACATAAAAATTCAAAACATTAGGAAAGAAAAATATAAGAAAAATATGGCCTAAAAAGTTTTCTACTTCTTGCCATGATGGATTAATGAGGACCAAACTTGCCAGCTCACCATAAACAACTAGAAAACTGGGCTAAATATGTGAAACAATTATTTTCAGTTTGGACAAGAAGCAGCACAGGACTGTCATTCCTGAGAAAAGGGAAACTAATGAGGACAGCATTATCACTGCCTAGGTTTCTACTTGGATGTACATTCAAGAACACTGTTCAAGAAGGAAGAACTCGAGCAGATCCTTGTGGCAGTGCTGCGTTGAGGAGATAGAGATCAGAATTGAGGAGGTTTCAGTGGTTGGAATTTTTGAATGCAAGAGGGAGGTATGCAGAGCAAAAGCTCCAGATAAATGCATATGGATTTTCATGAGATTTGCTAAATATTTAGTCGAACATGCATAGGATGTAATTCCAGGAGGTTGAGCACAGAACATCTGTGGAGCCGAACATGAACAAGTTCCAGAATTTTACAGTGATGGGAGATATTTGAGTTCAGGGTGCAAAGTCCATGTAGGAAAGCCAGAACAACCAGTAAAGATCCCAGAAGGGTCATGTCTTAGTAGTAGGGCTATCTTAGATGTAGAATTATCATAGCAAAGCTTAAAATCAGACCTCCAAGGAATCAAACTGTCCCAAAAGTAAATTAGCTGCCTGCAAAATAAAGCTCTCCACTCTGAAAAATTAAGGATAATCCAGTAGTCCACAATGTAAAACTCCCAGAGTTCAGCATCTAATAAAACTTTACTACACGTGTATAGAAGCAAAACCTTTTCACCAACAAACAGAAGAAAAAAATCATTTAATAAAAACAGTACAGGATTAACAAAGATGATGGAATCAGCAATGACTTTAAAACAGCTGCAGAAGGATATATACTGCAGGATAATGAGGAAAAAAATGAGAGAGAGAGAAAAACAAACAAACAAACAACAAATGAGACATACTATGGATATATAGCAATTTGTTTATCCAACCACCTGCTGATGGACATCTGGGAGCTTTTTTCTCCAGTTTTTGGCTATTATATAGATTTTGTATGAACATTTGTGGGTAAGTCTTTGTGTGAACATATGTTCTAATTTCTCTTAGGAAAATAGCTAGGAGTGTAATTTCTGGATCATGTGTAATATGAGTTGAATTTTATAAGAAATTGCCAAACTGTTTTTCATTTTGCATTCCCACCAGCAATGTATGAATTGTTTGACATACTCAACAACAACTGGAATTATCATTATTTGTAACTTTAGCCATTCTGATATTTTTATTGTTTGAATTTTCACTACCTTTATATTGATCAAATATTTATGTGCTTTTGACCATTTATAAATCTTCTTTTATGAAATGTCTATTTCAGTCTTTTGCCTATTTTTTTAAATTGAATTATCTCATTATTAATTTCCAAGCATTCTTTGTATTATCTGAACATAAGTCCATTGTCAGATCTATGCAGTGCAAATATTTGCTCCAATTCAGTTGCTTGCCTTTTAATTTCTTTGACAGTGTCATTCAAATACTACTTTTCTTTCAATTTTGAAGAAATTGATTTTATTATTTTTTCCTTTGGTTCATGTTTTCTGCCTTGTATCTAAGTGCCTAAACCATGGTCACAGATATTTTTTCTTGCTTTTCTCCTAGAAGCTTTATAGTTTAGAGTTCACATTTAGTTCTCTAATCTATTTGAAGTTAATTTTTGTGTATGGTATCAGGTATGGATTGATATTCAGGTTTTTCTATATGTGTATCCAGTTATTCCAGCGCCATTTGTTGAACAAATTACTGAATTATCTTGTCATTATTGCAAAACATCAATGTGGGTTTATTTTTGAATTCTATCCTGTTTCATTGATCTATAGGCTTAATCTTATCCCATGATGCATTAAGATTACTGTAACTTCATAGCACTTCTTTTTATTTATTTATTTATTTATTATTTTGCGGTACGTGGGCCTCTCACTGTCATGGCCTCTCCCACTGCGGAGCACAGGCTCTGGACGTGCAGGCTCAGCGGCCATGGCTCACGGGCCCAACCACTCCACAGCACGTGGGATCCCCCCAGACCGGGGCACGAACCAGCATCCCCTGCATCAGCAGGCGGACTCCCAACCACTGCGCCACCAGGGAAGCCCCATAGTAATTCTTGAAATCATTTAATCAATTCTTCTAACATTGTTTTTGTTTTTCATAATTGTTTTAGCTATTCTGGCTCCTTTGCATTTTTATGTATAATTTGAATGAAGTCATCAATTTCTACAAATCAACTGCTGGGACCATGTTTGATATTGCAATAAATCTGTAGATCAATATGGGGAGAATTGAGAAATTAACTATATTGAATCTTGTGATCCATGGACATAATGTATTTTTCCATTAATTAAAAAACATGTCTCAGCAATGCTATATAATTTCAGTATGTAAACATCAAACGTATTTTGATAAATTTATATGTATGCTTTTAATATGTTTGATGCTATTGTAACAATTTTGTTTTAATTTCCAATTGTTCATTGAAATTGTACAGAAATACAATCATTTTTTTTTGTATACTGTATATAGTGCAACCTTGCTAAGTTCACTTTTTTGTAGATTTATTATTTTTTTAACAATGTACTCATGTCATCTGTGAATAGTTCTTCATTTTCAATTGCTATAGTTTTTGTTTCTTTTTTATTTTCTTATTGCACTGGTTGGCATCTCCAGTAGAATATCAAATATAAATGGTGAGAATGAACATTGTCATCTTTTTCCTCACCGTAGGGGGAAAGGATGTGTTGTTTCACCCTTAAGTTTGATGTTAGCTTTAGGTTTTTCATAGACATACTTTATCAGGTTGGGGAACTTTCCTTTCACTGAGCAATCTTGTTGAATTTTTTCAAATGTTTCTTGGCATTTAGTGAGTTGATATAATGGCATTTCCTGGTTATGTTGTTAATAAGATGAATTATAACAACTTTTAAAAAAATACTAAATCACCCTTGTATTCCTGATAAAATAAACTTCACTTATTCACGTTGTATTGCTTTATATATTTTTGGATATTCATATCTTGTTATGATTTTTTGTGTCTATCTTCATGAAAGTTGTTGGTCTGTAACTGTGTTTTTCTTGTAAAGACTTCACCTGGTTTTGGTCTCTGGGTAATTCTGAAATCAAAAAAATAATTTGAGAAGTGACCTCCCCTTCTTTATTTTCTAAAAGAATTTGTGTAAGATTGGATTTATCTTCTCCTTAAATATTTGACAGAACTTACCAGTGAACTTATCTGTGCCTGGAATTTGCATTATGAGAAGGTTTTTAATCACAAATTCAATTTGTTTAATAAATATAATGCTACTCATATTATCTATTTATTCTGGCTCCATTCTGAGAATTTGTCTTCTTTACGGAATTTGTAGAGGTTATTGGAAAAAAAGCTGTCTTGAGTATTCTCTTACTATCTTTCTATTAGCCGTAAGATATGTAGTGATGTCCCTGTTTCATACTGATATTGAAAACTTGTGTCTTCCCTCTCTTTTTTTCAAATTTATTTATTTTTGGCTGCATCAGGTCTTTGTTGCTGCCTGCAGGCTTTCTCTAGTTGTGGCGAGCTGGGGCTACTCTTTGTTGTGGAGTGTGGGCTTCTCATTGTGGTGGCTTCTCTTGTCATGGACCATGGGCTCTAGGATCATGGGCTTCAGTAGTGGCAGCATGTGGGCTCAGTAGTTGTGGCTCACAGGCTGTAGATCACAGGCTCAGTAGTTGTGGTGCATGGGCTTAGCTGCTCTGTGGCATGTGGGATCTTCCCGGACCAGGGATCAAACCCGTGTCCCCTGCATTGGCAGGCAGATTCTTAACCACTGCACCACAAGGGAAGTCCTTTTTTAAATGATTTTTAAACATTTTTATTTATTTTTTGACTGTGTTGGGTCTTCATTGCCACATGTAGACTTTCTCTAGTTGCAGCGAGTGGGGGCTACTCTTTCTTGTGTATTTTTTCTTGATTAGTCTAGTTTATTGACCTTTTCCAAGAATGACTTTTATGTGTCCTTGAGTTTCTCTCTATTTTTTTGTCTTAATTTTAATGATTTCTGCTAGCTATTATTTTCTTCCTTCTTGCTTTTGATTTAATTTGATCTTTGTTTTCTTGTTTCCTAAAATGGAAACTTAGGTCACTCATTTGGGAACTTTCTTCATAAGCATTTTATATTCTAACAACATAAGTATCTAAAGATTTCTTTAGCTGTATCCCACAATCTGATATATATTTTGATTTTAATCTAGTTCAAAAGATTTTCTTGCTTCTCTTGGAAGTTCTTTGATCCATGGGTTACTTAGAAATATATTTTATAAATTTCCCATTAGGGGGCATTTTTCAGATTTTGGGGGGAATGATTAGTAATTGCCTTTCTTTTTGATTAGAGAATGTAATTTTGATGATTTAAATTTATTAAGACTTACTGAGACTTGTTTTATTGCCTAGCTTATGATATATCTTGGTGAATGCATCATGTGAATTTGGAAGGAGCTGAGCTCCTTTTCAATTTGTTCAGAGGTGACCGAGTGCTTTAAAAGGAGAATGAATGAGTAGGGAGGTGGAATGAGCAGGGGTTCAAGTGGAATCAAGGAAGTAAAAAATTACAAACGATTTAGGCCATCTGTGATTGCTTAGCTAGCAATTATGGAAATTAGGATTCTATCCTCCCACAGAGACACTTTTTTTCCCTAATGATTACATTTCAAAGGAATGAGAAAGATATTCCTGAGTTGTAGGAGATATATATACATCTCAAAGAGACAGATGAAGGATTTATAATTGTAAACACTTTTTAGTAAATGCTCTAACAACTGGAAGTCATGGACCTATGTCAGGTGTTCTCTAGAACAAACAGTAAATTTTTTGACATCCTTAAGTGTTTGCAGATAGGTATTCAAAGGGTTCTGAATCATCCCAAGAACCCAGTCTTAGGCTGCTAGAAGCAATGCTAGAGTTGGTCAAGAATCTTAGTGCAGGAGTTTGGATGGAGTCTTTTTGTGCCAGAGTTCTTTACAGTTCTCAATCATGTGTTGTATATCCTTACTGATTTTCTATCTACTTGTTCTATCAATTATTGAGAGGTGGGTTTTTACATTTTCATCCATTATTGTGAACTTGTTTATTTCTCCCATTAATTCTTCATGTAATTTTAATTTGTGTTGTCATATATATATATATATATATATATATATATATATATACATTTGGGATTGTTTGGTCCTCTTGATGAATTGATTCATTGATCCCTTTATCACTATTAAATGTCCCTCTTTATTCCTGGTAATATTCTATGCCCTGAAGACAATTTTGTATGCTATTAATATAGCAACACTACTTCTATTTGGAATATGAATATCAAGTTTTGCTGGCAACATTTCTTGAACAGACTATTCGTTCCCACATTGAATAGCCTTGTACCTTTGTCAAAAATCAGTTGACCAGGATTTCAGAGAAGATGACAAAATAGGGAGTTCCAGAAATTTGTCACTTCACCTAGACAACAATTGTACTGACAGAAACTGTCTGAAGTAACTATTATGGAACTCTGGAGACTATCTGAACCCTTCCAGCTTTGGGGAGAAGCTTAGCTTTCAAATTACAGTTCATTTTTATCAATTTCAGCCTTTAGTACTCTAGAAAACTACCCATCTCTCATCCTTCTAGCCACATAGCAGGCAACCATGCCCATATTTTGGTATGACTTACTTGAGCCAGTGTGGATAATAAGAATATCATAGATATAACAGGAACACTTAAAAATTAAGCTCAAATGTGAGCATACAAGTACAACTGGATATGCATATATATAAGAATGTAGTTGGACCCCTAACTTATGCCATATTCAAAAATTAGCTTAAAATGGATTACAAACCTAAATATAACATCTTAAATTATTTAAAAGAAAAACTTAGAAGAAAATATAGGTGTAAATCTTTGCGACATTGGGTTAAACAAAATCTTCTTAGGTATAATACCAAAAGCACAATTGAATTTTATTTGCTGGTTTCAATAAAATGATTGGTCATCTGAGGAAAAAATCACAGAAAAGAAAAAAATATAAAAAGGATAAATTGGACTTCATTAAAATCAAAAGCCTTTGTGCTTCAAAGGACACCATCAAGAAAGTGAAAAGACAACCCACAGGGGCTTCCCTGGTGGTGCAGTCATTAAGAATCTGCCTGCCAATGCAGGGGACACGGGTTCAAGCCCTAGTCCATGAAGATCCCACATGCCGTGGAGCAACTAAGCCTGTGTGCAACAACTACTGAACTTGCACTCTAGACCCGAGAGCCACAACTTCTGAGCCCATGTGCCACAACTGCTGAAGCCCGCGTGCCTAGAGCCCATACTCCACAACAAGAGAAGACACTGCAATGAGAAACCTGCACACTGCGACAAAGAGCAGCCCCTGTTCGCCTCAACTAGAGAAAGCCCACGAGCAGCAACGAAGATACAACACAGCCAAAAATAAATAAATAAATATAAATAAATAAATAAATTTATATTTTTAAAAAAGACAACCCACAGAATGGGAAAATATTTACATATTATGTATCTGATAAGGGACTTATATCCAGAATATATAATTAACTCCTATAACCCAAATATAAAATTACATCCCAATTTAGAAATGAGGAAAGGATTTAAATAGACATTTCTCTAAAGAAGACTTGTAAATGACCAATGAGCACATAAAACGATGTTTAACACCATTAGTCATTAGGGAAATGCAAATCAAAATCACAGTGAAATACCACTCACCCCTATTATGATGGCTATTGTGAAAAAGAAAAAGAAAAAGTATAGGTGAAAATATGAAGAAACTGAAACTCTCACGTATTGCTGGTAGAAATGTAGAATGTTACAGCCCAGTACCATCTGGTACAGTGTACCACTGTACAGTTTGGTGGCTCCCCAAAAGTTACACATTGAACTACAATAGGACAAGCAATGCCACCCTCAAGTATATATCCAAAATAATTGAGAGCAGGGACTAGAATAGATATTAGTGCACCAATGTTTATAATAGCATTATTCACAATAGCCAAAAGTATAAACAACCTAAGTGTCCTTCAAAAGATGAATGGATAAAAAAATGTGGTATATAAATACAATGGAACGTTATTAAGTCATAAAAGAGAATGAAATTTTAATATATACTACAACATGGATGGACCTTAACATTATGCTAAGTGAAATAAGCCAGACACAGAAGGACAAATATGGTATGGTTCTTGTATGATGTACCTAGAAGAGTCAAATTTATAGAGACAGAAAGTAGAATAGAGGATATCAAGGACTGAGGGAGGAGAAATGATAGTTATATGGCATTGTGGTATATTTAATGCCTCTGACTTACACACATAAATGGTTAAAATTGTAAATATTATGTTGTATATATTTTACCACAATAAAATATCAATTGACCATTGACATATGGATTTATTTCTGAACTCTCAATTCCATTTCCTTGATCTCTATGTCTACTGTTATGTTAGTACCACACTGTATTGATTACTGTAACATTGTAGTAAGTTTTAAAATTGGGAATTGTGAATCTTCTAACATTGTTATGCTTTATCAAGATTGGTTTCACTATTCTGGGTCCATTGAATTTCCACTTGAATTTTAAGATCAGCTTGTCAATTTCTGCAAAGAAGTCAGCTGGGATATAGATACGGATTACATTAAGTTTGTAGATCAGTTTGTAGAAGATTGTCATTTTAACTATATCAAGTCTTGCAAACCATGAATGTGGGATATCTTGCCATTTACTTAAGTCTTCTTAAATTTCATTCAACAATATTTTGTAGTTTTCAGAGTATAAGTTTTGCAAGTATTCTGTTAAATTTATTGCTGAGTATTTTATTCATTTAGATACTATTTGAAATTAAATTGTCTTCACAATTTCATTGTCAGTTTGCTCATTGCTACTATATAGAAATACGACTGATTTTTGCATATTAATCTTGTATCTTGAAAGTTTCCTGAACACATTAATTGTTCTAATAGTTTTGTGGTGGACTTCTTAGGATTTCTTATATAAAAGACCATACCATATGCAAATTTAGATAATTTTGGTTCTTTCTTTCTAAATGATCTAAATGATCCCTCCCCACCCAGTTTCTTACATAACTGCCCAGACTAACACCTCCAGTGCAATCTTGAATGGAAATGGCAGTAATGGACATCTTTGTCTTGTTCTTGATCTTAGGGCAAAAACACTCATTCACCATTAAATATAATGTTAGCTGTGGGATTTTTGTTGATACTTTTTATCAGACTGAAGGCATTTCCTTCTTTGACTAGTTTGTTGAGTGTTTTTTATCATGAAGGGGCGTTGAATTTTGTCAAATTCTATTTCTTCATCTTTTGAGATGATCATGTGAGTTTTGTCTTATATTCTATTGATATGATGTGCTACAATTAATTGATTTTTCATGTGTTTGCTGAAACTTGCACTTCTGGGATAAATTACAATTGGTAGTGGTGTATAATTCTTGTTATGTGCTGCTGAATTTAGTTTGTTAGCATTTCATTGAGGATTTTTTCATCTATATTCATAAGAGATATTGCTGGGTTTTTTGTATGTGTGTGAGTATAGGATGTCTATGTGTGGTTGTAGTATCAGGGTAATACTGGCCTCAGAAAATGAGTTGGGAAATGTTCCATCCTTTTCTAAATTTTGGAAGTGTTTGTGAATAATTGATTTGAATTCTCCCTTACATGTTTTGTAGAATTCACCAGGGAGGCCAATTGATCCTGGGATTTTCTTTGTGAGTAGATTTTAAATTACTTATTAAATCAGTTTACTTGTTAAAAATCTATTCATATTTTCAGTTTCTTCTGAGTCAATTTTGACAGTTTATCTCCTTATAGGTATTTGTTTATCTATTGTCTAATTTGTTAGCATATATTTTTATAATAGTCCATTATAGTCTTTTTTTTTTACTACCATAATATCAGCAGTAATGGCCCTTCTTCCCTTCCTGATTCCAGTAATTTGAGTCTTCTAACATTTTTTTTATTGAGCCCATATAAAAATTTCAAAATGGTTGAAAATTTCAAAGAAACAACAATTAATTTTGTTTTTATCTATTCTTATTTCATTTGTTGCCATTGTAATCTTTATTATGTTCTTTCTTCTGTTTGCTCTGGGTATAGTTTGTCCTACTATTTCAAGTTTCTTAAAGTATAATGTTGAGTTATTGATTTCTGATATTTCTTCTTTTTTAATGTATGCATATACAGATAAGTTTTCCTGTAAGCTCTACTTTAGCTGTTTTCCATAAGGTTTTGTATATTCTTTCTTCATTTTTATTTATCTCATGAAATTTTCTCCAAACTGTTCTGTGATACATTGATTGTATGGGAGTGTATTGTTTAATTTCTACATATCTGTGAGATTCATAAATTTCTTTCTGTTATTAGTTTTCATTTCACTCTTGTGATTGGAGGACATACTTTGTATCATTTCAATCCTTTTAGATTTATTGAGGCTTGTTCTATAGCCCAGTATTATATATCTGGGAGAATGTTCCATGTGTATTTGAGAAAAATTTGTATTTTATTGTTGTAGGGTGGAATGCTCTTTAGATGTCTGTTAGATCTAGTTTGTGTGTAGTGTTGTCCAAGTCTTCTATTTGTTTATTTATAGTTTGCCTACTTTGTCTCTCCCTTATTGAAACATAGGTATTGAATCTCTAAAAATTATTGCTGAAGTATTTATTTCTCCTTTCAATTATGTCAGTTTTTTCTTCACAGAATTTGAGGCTCAATTGTTAGGTGAATATATATTTATAATTTTTATATCATTCAGAAGAACTTGCACTTTTATCATTATAAAATGTCCTTTTTTATCTCTAGTGACATTTTTTTCTTATAAGCTCTAGCTTTTCTGATTAAATATAGCCACTCAAGTTTTCTTATGGTTGCTGTTTACAAAATATAACTTTATCCAACCTTTTCCTTTCAACAGATTTGTTACTTCAAATCTCAAATGTGTCTCTTGTAGATGGTATATAGTTGGATTACTTTGTTAAAAAAATCCTATCTAACAATCTTTAACTTTTGATTGGATTGTTTAATATATTCGTATTTAATGTTACTGTTGATATGACTAGATTTATGTCTGTCATTTTACTTTATGTTTCATATATGTCTCACATATAGTTTTCTTCCTCTATGCCTCCATTACTGGCTTATTTAGCATTAAGTGAATATTCTTAGTGGAACAACTCCTTGCTTTAATGATGTTTTACTATGTTTTTAATTTATTCCCTTAAAAATTTCTCTAGGGTTTATCATATATATCTTAACATATCAGAATCTACTTCAGCTTTATACTGTTTAATCACAGTGAGATATAGGATAATTATGTTAAATAGCTCTAAAATTTCTACACACCTTTTGTACTATTATTGTTGTACATAACATATCTAAATATATTATAAACCCTACAATTGTTATATGTATTTTTTTAGTAAGTTCATTTAAAAAAATTAAGGTATAATCGACAACATTATATTAGTTTCAAGTGTACAAAGTAATGATTTGATATTTGTATATATTTCTAAATGAACACCACAATAACTCTTTACATAATTTTATATCTATTAAATAACCTTAGAAAAGAAAGGAGAGGAAATAAATACTTATAGAGTTTGTTATATTTACCTTATATTTACCCTTTAATGTTCTCTTCATTTTTCCTGTAGATTTGCATTACCATGTGCTGTCATTTTATTACTCCAATACAACATTGTTCTCATCTACCTCCTTTGTACTACAGTTCTCAAATATATTACCTTTCTGTATGTTAGAAATCCAACAAGACAATTAAAATCATATTTTATACAAATCCTTCTTAAATCAGTTAAGAGCAGGAAGAATAAAGATGCATTTACACAGTCTTTCATAATTGCATTATAACTATAACTTGTGTTCTTTTTTTTATTTCTGTGGGTTTGAATTATGATCTATGGTCACTTTCTCAGCCTGAAGAACTTCTTTTGGCCATCTTTATAAGGGGGGTCTATTAACAATGAATTATCCCAGTCTTTGTTTATTTTGGAATGTCTTTATTTTGCATTCATTTTCAAAGTTACTTTTGCTGTAGATAAGATTTTTGACACTGTTTTCATTTTCTCCTAGCACTTTGAATATGTCATTCCACTGCTGTCTAGCCTTCATGGTTTCTGATGAGAAATTAGTTGCTAATCTTACTGGAGCTCCTTGTATGTGATGGTTTTTTTTTTCTCTTGCTACATTCAAGATTTTCTCTTTCAATATTTTTAATATAAAGCATCTGGACATGGATTCCTTTGTGGAGTTTGTTGAGTTTCTTGGATATGTAGATTAATATTATTCACCAAATTAGAGGAGTTTACTGGTATTACTTTATTAAAGATATGTTTCTGCTCCTTTGTTTTTATCCTCTTCTTCTTGCACTCCCATTAAGTGCATGTTGGTATATTTAAGGATGTGGCATATTTCTTTGAGACTCTTAAATTTTCTTTATTTTGTTTTTAGGTTGCATAATATCTATTAATTTATCTTCATGTTCTCTGATTCATTTTTTGACAGGTAAAATCTACTGTTGAGATTCTCTAGTGAATTTTTAATTTCAATAATTATATATTTTAATTTCTAATTATTTATAGATATTATTTAATGAAGCATTTTCACTATACATTCCTTTACTATTTTAAGCATGGTCCTCTATCTCATAATTTTTTATAAAAAATTTTTACATTTACTGAGACTTGTTTTATGGCCTAACATATGGTCCATCCTGAAGAATATTGCACATGCATTTGAAAAGAATGTGTATATTCCCCTCATTGGATGGAGGATCCTACAGATGTCATGCAAGAACTACACAACATCTCAATAGATACAGAAAAAGCATTTGAGGAAATTCAATGCCCCTTCATAATAGAAACACTAAAATAAATAAATAAATAGATAGATGAATAAAATAATAAATGAATGAATGAATGAATGAATACATAAAATGAATAAAATCTATGAATACAAGGGAAATTCCTCAACCTGATAAAAGTCATGTGTGAAAACCCCACAGCTAGCATCAAAGAGGAAATTTTAAAACAATTCCATTTATGATTGTATCAAAAAGAATAAAAAGTTTTTGGAATACATTTCACAGAATGAGTGCAAGAAATGTATATGGTACACTGAAAACCATAAAACATCATTGAAAATTCTAAAGATGACTTAAATAAATGGAAAGACATTCCAGATTTATGAATTGGAGGACGTTATTATTAAGACAGTAATACCTCAGAAATGTATTTATGGATTTAACATAATCCTTGTCAAAATCCCAGCTGGCCCTCTTTGAAGAAATTGTCAAGCTGATTTATTTATTCATATGTAAATCCAAAGCACCTGAATACCAAACACTATCTTGGTAATGAAGAAGAATTTTGGAAGATTCACATTCTCTGATTTCAATACTGACTACAAAGCTAGAGTGATCAAGACAATGTGGGAAACATATAAGAATGTTCATAAAAATCAATTGTGAGTCTAAAAATATATCTTGCCATTTATGTTCAATTGATTTTTGGCAAGGGTACCAAGATGATTCAATGGGATATTAATAGTCTGCAACAATGGTGCTGCACCAACTGGATTTCCACATGCAAAAGAATGAAGTTGAAACTCTCTCTGATACCATATGCAAAAATAAATCCAAATGGATCAAAGACCAAAATGTAAAAGCTAATATATATATATATTAACCTTAGAACACATAGTAGTAAATCATTGTGACCTTAGGTAAGACAATGCCTACTTAGTTTGACACCAAAAGCAAAGCAAAAGGAGGAAAAATAAATACATTGAACTTCAACAAAATTTTATAAACTTTGTGCTGCAAATGATACCATCAGTGAAATGATAACCAATAGAATGGGAGAAAAATACATATATATCATATATCTTACAATGAATGGGTATCCAGAGTATATAAAGAATAGGAATAAATGGCTCATACAACTCAATATAAAAAAAATAAACAAAATTCAAAGATACGTACACCCCAATGTTCATTGCAGCACTATTTACAATAGACAGGACATGGAAGCAACCTAAATGTCCATCAAGAGAGAAATGGATAAAGAAGCTGTGGCACATATATACAATGGAATATTACTCAGCCATTAAAAAGAACAAAATAATGCCATTTGCAGCAACATGGATGGACCTAGAGATTGTCATACTGAGTGAATTTAAGTCAGACACAGAAAGACAAATATTATATGATAGAGTTTATATGTGGAATTGAAAAAAAGGGTACAAATGAACTTACTTACTAAACAGAAGTAGAGTAACAGATGTAGGAAACAAACTTATGTTTACCAAGGGATAAGTGGGGGGAAGGATAAATTGGGAGATTGGGATTGACATATACACACTACTAGATATAAAATTGATAACTAATAAGGGCCTACTGTATAACACAGGAAACTCTACTTAATATTCTGTAATGGCCTATATGGGAAAAGAATCTAAAAAAAAGAGTGGATATATGTATATGTTTAACTGATTCACTTTGATGTACCCCTGAAATTAACACAACATTGTAAATCAACTATACTCCAATAAAAATTTTTTTAAAAATCCAAAAAAAGGGCAAAAGACCTAAATAAGCATTTTTCCAAAGAGAACACACAGATGGCTAATAAGCACATGAAAAGATGCTCAACATCACTAATTATTAGAGAACTGTATATTAAAACCACAATGAGATTATCTCTTTACTCTGGTCACAATGGCTATCATCATGTCTACAAATAATAAATGCTGGAGAGGATGTGGAGAAAAGGGAAACTTCATGCACTGTCAGTGAGAATGTAAATAGGTGCAGCCACTATGGAAAACAGTATTGAAGTTCCTTAAAAAACAAAATAAAGGGCTACCCTTGTGGTGCAGTTGTTGAGAGTCCGCCTGCCGATGCAGAGGACGCGGGTTCATGTCCCGGTCTGGGAGGATCCCACATGCTGTGGAGCAGCTGGGCCCGTGGGCCATGACTGCTGAGCCTGTGCGTCCGGAGCCTATGCTCCACAATGGGAGAGGCCACAGCAGTGAGAGGCCCGCATACCGCAAAAAGAAAACAAAACAAACAAACAAACAAAAAAAAACAAAATAAAGCTACCATGTGACCCAGCAATCCCACTTCTGAGTATATATCCAGAAAAAAAAATACCTCTAATTTGAAAAGATACATGCACCCCAATGTTCATAGAAGTACTACTTACAATAGCCAAGAGATGGAAGCAACCCAAGTATCCAAGTGTCCATCAACAGACGATTGAGTTAAGAGGATGTGGTGTGTATATATATATATATAATGGAATATAACTCAGCCATAGAAGAGAATGAATTATTGCCATTTGCAGCAGCATAGTTGGAGCTAGAGAATATTAAGCTTAGTGAAATGTGAGACAGAGCAAGACAAATCCTATGTGATATCACTTATATGTGGAATCTAAAAATAAATCTGAATTTATATACAAAACAGAAACAGACTCACAGACATAGAAAACAAACTTATGGTTACTAAAGAGGAGAGAAGGGAGGAGGGACAATTTAAGAGTATGGGATTAACAGATAAAAACTACTAAATATAAAATAGATAAGCAACAAAAATGTACTGCATAACACAGGGAATTATACCCACTATATTGCAATAACTTATAATGGAATATAATCTGAGAAAAAAAAGACAAATCACAGTGCTGTACACCTGAAACTAACAAAATATTGTAAATCAACTATACTTTAATAAGAATAAATTTTAAGAAATAAAATTAGTATACTCAAAATAAAGGATAGGGATAAATGTAACAAAAGAAATAAAAGTCTTAGGCAATGAAAACTACAAAGTTTGTTGAAAGAAATTGAAGAATAACTAAAAAAATTAAAATATATCCCATCTTTATATACTGGAAGACCTAATACTATTAATATGGCAGTGATCCCCACTTTTATCTACAGATTCTATACAATCCTTATTAACACTCAACCTGTTTTATTGGCAGAAATTTAGAAGTTAACCTTAAAATTTATACGAAAATAAAAGGTACTGAGATTAGTTAAAACAATCTTTAAAAAAAACATATCTGAAGAACTTACATTTCCCTATTTTAAGACATACTATGATACTACAGTAATGAATCCATGAGTAGTACTGGCATGGGAATAAGACATATAATTCATTGTAATAGAATGGACAGTCCAGAAGTAAAACATCACATTAATGGTCAATTGATTTTCTACAAGTGTTCCAAGACTATTCAATGGGGAAAACGATAGTCTTTTCAACAAATGATACTGGGACAACTGGTTATCCACTTGCAAAATAATAATCTTGAGTATCTACCTTACACCATATATTAAATTAACTCAAAATGGATCATAGATCTAAATCTAAGAGCTAAAACTATAAAACTCTTAGAAGAAAACAGTAGTAATCTTCGGTTAGGCAATGCTTTCTTAGATATGACACTGAAAACATAACTGACAAACAAAAATTAGATAAATTGCATGTCATCAAAATTAAAAACATTCATGCTAAAAAAGGACACCATAAGAAAGTAAAAACAATCAACACAATCAGAGAATATTTTCAAATCACATATCTGACAAGGGACTTGTATTGAGAATATATAAATTCTCTTACAACCCAACAATAAAAAGATAACCCAATTAAAATGTAGTAAAGGATTTTAATAGACACTTTACTGAAGAAGATAGATAAATGTACAATAAACACGTGAAAATATCCTCAATATAATTAGTCTTTAGGGAAATGCCAGTCAACACAACTTCACACCTAATAGGATGGTTTTAATCAAAATGTAAGTTTTAGTAATGACATGGAGAAATTAGAACCATCATCATTCAGTTCTGGTGAGAATATAAAGTGGTGCAGGTGTTTTGGTAAAACCTTGGTAGTTCCTCAAATATGGTAACAAATACTGGCATATATCATAGATATTATGGGTTCAGTTCCAGACCACCACAATAAAGTGAATATCTCAATAAAGTAACTCATACAATTTTTTTGGTTCCCCAGTGTGTAAAAAAATGTGTTTTACACTATACTGTAGTATATTAAGTGTGCAATAGTTTTATGTCTAAAAATACAGTGTACATACTTTAATTAAAAAATACTTTGTTACTTAAAAATGTTAACCCTCATCTAAGCCTTCAGAGAGTTGTAATATTTTTTGTGGGTGGAGAGTCTTGCCTCGATGTTGACTGCTGCTGACTGATGATGGTGGTGGTTGTTGACGGCTGGGGTGGCTGTGACAATTTCTTGAACTAAGACAACAATGAAGTTTGCTGCATTGATTGATTCTTCCTTTCATGGACAATTTCTCTGTAGTATGGAAAGGATTTGATAGCATTTTATCCACAGTAAAACTTCCCTCAAAATTAGAGTAAATCCTCTCAAAATCTGCAGCTGCTTTATCAACTAAGTTTATGTAATATTCTAAGTCCTTTGTTGGTATTTTAACAATCTTCAAATATCTTCACCATCTTGAGATTCCATCTCAAGAAACCACTTTCTCTGCTCATCTATAAGAAACAACTCCTTATACATTAAAGTTTTATCATGTGATGGAAGTGATTCAGTCACATCTTCAAACTCCACTTAGAACTCTAGTTCTCTTGCTATTTCCATCACATTTGAAGTTCCTTCCTCCACTGAAGTCTTGAACCCCTCCAAGTCATCCATGAGGATTGGAATCAACTTCTTCCAAACTCGTGTGAATGTCAATATTTTGACCTCTTCCCATGAATCAAAACTATTCTTAATGACATCTAGAATGGTGAATCCTTTCCAGAAGGTTTTCAATTGACTTTGCCCATAACCATCAGGGGAATCACTACCTATGGCAGCTATAGCCTTACAAAATGTATTTCTTAGATAACAAGACTTGAAAGTCCAAATTACTCCTTGAATCATGGGCTGCAGAACAAATGTGTTAGCAAGCATGAAAACAACATTAACCTCATTGCCCATCTCCATTTGAGCTCTTGGGTAACCAGATGCATTGTCAATGAGCAGTATTATTTTGAAAGGAATCTTTTTTCCTGAGCAGTAGTTCTCAACAGTGGGCTTAAAATATTCAGTCAACCATGTTGTAAATAGAAGTGCTGTCATCCAGGCTTTGTTTCCCATTTATAGAGCACATGCAAAGTAGACTTAGCATAATTCTTAAGGGCCCTAAATTTTCAAAATGGTAAATGAGCATTGACTTCAACTTAAAGTCACCAGCTGCATTAACCCCTAACAAGAGAGTCAGCCTGTACATGGAAGTTTTGAAGCCAGGCATTGACTTCTCTCTAGCTATGAAATTCCTAGGTGACATCTCCTTCCAGTAGTAGGATATTTTATCTACATTGACAATCTGTTGATTTCAATATTGTTGTGTCTCAGGCAATAGGGAGTCCCAAAGAGAGGGAGAGAGACGGGGGAACGGCTGATCGGTATAGCAGTCAGAAAACACACATTTAGCAATTAATTTTGCCATCTTTTTATGGGAGCAGTCAGTGACACCCCAAGATAATTACAATGGTAACTTCAAAGATCACTGATCACAGATCACCATAACAAATCAAATAGTAATGAAAAAGTTTGAAATATTGTGAGAATTACCAAAATGTGACACAGAGACACAAAGTGAGCAAATGTTATTAGCAAAATGGCACTGATAGACTTGTTCAATGCAGAGTTGACACAAGCCTTTAATTTGTTAAAAATGCAATTTCTGCAAAGCACAATAAAACGAGGTATGCCTGTAATTGCCATGTGACCCAGCATTTCCTCTCCTAGTAATTTCAAGAGAATTGAAAACCTATTTCTACACAAACATTTGTACATGGACATTCATAACATCATTATTCATAATAGGAAAAATATATAAATGACCCAAGTATTCTCCAAGTGATGACTAGATAAACAAAATGAGGTATATTGATACAATGGAATATTATTCAACAATAAAATAAAGTGAAATATTAATATTTGCTGCAACACGAGTGAACTTTGAAATCTTAAAGCTCAGTGAAAGAAACCAGACACATATTGTATGATTCCTTTTAAATAAAATGTGGAGATTAGGAAAATCTGTAGAGCCAGAATATAGATTCATTCTTTCCAGGGGCTTGTTGCATGGATGGCATGTGTTGAGTGACTACTAATGGTTATGGGTTTCTTTCTGAGGTGATGAAAACATTCTGAAATTAGATAGTTGTAGTGGTTTTATAATTCTGGGAGCATATGAAAATTCACTGATTGTACACTTTGAACGTATGATTCAATGGTTTATTAATTACATCTCAATAAAATTTAAAAAAAACCCTGAAGTTGAAGAGAGAATGCATTCTAAGAAAGCATAACTTAACAAGTAATAACCCCTTCCTCTGGTGCACCAAATTTACATTCCCTAGTAAATTTGAGAACTACTGCTCAGGAAAAAAGATTCCATTCAAAATATTTCTGCTCATTGACAATGCACCTGTTTACCCAAGAGCTCAAATGGAGATGGGCAATGAGATTAATGTTGCTTTCATGCTTGCTAACACATTTGTTCTGCAGCCCATGGATCAAGGAGTAATTTGGACTTTCAAGCCTTATTATCTGAGAAGTACATTTTGTAAGGTGACAAAGACTTATAATGATCTTACAAAGATTTATAATGTTGATTCTTGCATAGACGTGGTGGGAGTAGAAGAATCCTGAGCTCCTATCTTTGAGCATTGTTTCCAAGAGAAATGGCAGTCTTTTTCAAGGGCATTAAACCATCAGCTGACCTTAACACCTTCAGCTCTTAGCACCTTGAGTGGATCTATGTCTGATCACAAGACTGAGTTCCAAGAATGCTTACATGCATATTTTTAAAATATGGTAATAATCTGTTGTCTTTCAGCAAGAAGACAGGTACAGGGTAAACTTCTGGCCAGAGGTTGGAAAGATATATGCTATAAATGAGGAACCAGTACAAAGAAGCATTTGGAAATACAGGGGTAAAGAGATAGAGAGGGGGAGAAATAAATGAATAACAAGTGAATAAAATAAGAATTTCAGAGTGATACGTGCTATCAAAGAAATAAAAGAAAGATATGTGATAAGAAGTAACTTGAATTTGGTACTCAGCTTGGGTTTGTGTGATTAAGAAAAAACCTCTCTTAGCAAGTACTGTTTGAACTAAGGTTAAGGTCGAAGGAAGCAGTCATTTGCAACTTTCAGAAAAGAGCATTCCTGACAGAGGAGCAGCAATTTAAAAGTCCTTGAGGAGGAAGCAGCTTGCAGAAGAGTGACCAGGACCATGGTCAATGAAAATACTGCCAAGTGAAAAGTGCTATGAGAAGAGGTTTAAAGATAGATAGCTATAGGTAAAGCAGGCTCTTGCTGGCCATAGGAAGAGTTTGTATTTTACTCTGCTTGCAAGGGGAAGTGATTGTATGATTTTAAGTATAAAAGTGTAGTGATGTGATTTATATTTCTTAAAAAGCCAGAAGCATATTGAGTCACTGCCTGTCCTTTCTAAACTGGATGTTTTATGTGGAACTGGAATATTTGAACTTCAGTGAAGAGAGGAGTTATAAACCCAAATTAAAGTCAATGATACAATTTAATGTTTTATTCTTCCTCAACAGAGAAATTTTGTTTCTATACAATCAGTGGTTGTTACACTGAGATTTGGAAGTCAAAGATTTGATTCATTTTATTTCATCAGTAATTTTTAATTTTGAAGGTAGATATATGTTTAAATGTTTATGATCACGTATATGAAATGATGGTGCTTCATATACCCGTTAGTGTCTATTTCACTATATTTGGACCTGATTGATCTTAGAACACACACAAACTACAATCATTAAGGTGCCAATGGATATCCACTTTATACTGTTTTATAAAATGTTTGGAAGAAAATCTGGGGGGACTGAAGTTAGGCAGGTTTGAAACAATTTTATTTGGCATGGTCAGATGCCAGGGACTCCTGGCTTCAACTTTTCATTCAACCCAGGGAATAATTATAAAGATAATTATTCCCTGGGCAACATCACTCCAGCAAATTATTGGCAAGTAAACTCTGTGTGTCTCTCAGAACAGTTTAGGGTGTCTAAAGGGGGATAAACATACTCTTCTGTGATCCTAGAAATGCCTGGATTGAGTTTCTCAAAGGATCTGATGAATCCTGATATTAGTCAGACATTATTATCAGCAGTAGATACCTTCATGGGGGCTTGAATACAACGGGATGTTTCCCCTACAAAGGGGTGAGTGTTCCTGGGTCTCTTGTTTTATATAGCCATCTTCATGCAGTTATGTTTTAGCTTCTTTTACTTACATTAAAGAGATGTGTATCCTTTGTCAGTGTCTCTGGGTACTATCAACACTGCTGCAATCACATACCATCTGTCAGTAACAAATATCACCTTGTTCAATATCTGAGTCCCTCTCATTATCCCAAAACAGAAGGCCTTTTTAAAATAAGGTTTGTTTATTGGATTCAATTTGCTAGTATTTTGTTGAAAAATTTTGCATCTAAGTTTATCAGTGATACTGGCCTGTATTTTTTTATTTCTTTTATTTTTTTGTGGTATCTCTGTCTGGTTTTTGTATCAGAGTGATGATGGCCTCATAGAATGAGTTTGGAAGTGTTCCTTCCCCTGCAGTTTTTTTGGAAGAGTTTGAGAAGGATCAGTGTCAGCTCTTCTCTAAATGTTTGATAGAATTCACCTGTGAAGCCATCTGGTCCTGGACTTTTGTTTGTCAGAAGATTTTTAATCACAGTTTCAATTTCAGTACTTGTGAATTCTCTGTTCATATTTTCTATTTCTTCCTGGTTCAGTCTTGGGAGACTGTATCTTTCCAAGAATTTGTCCATTTCTTCCAGGTTGTCCATTTTGCTGACATATAGTTGCTTGTATTAGCCTCTTATGATCCTTTGTATTTCTGTGGCATCAGTTATAACTTCTCCTTTTTCATTTCTAATTTTATTGACTTGAGCCCTTGCCTTTTTTCTCTTGATGAGTCTGGCTGAAGATTTATCAATTTTGTTTATCTTTTCAAAGAATCAGCTTTTAGTTTCATTAATTGTTTCTATTGTTTTTTTCCTCTCTATTTCATTTATTTCTGCTCTGATCTTAAGGATTTCTTTCCTTCTACTAACTTTGGGTTTTGTTTGTTCTTCTTTCCCTAGTTGCTTTGGGTGTAAGGTTAAGTTGTCTATTTGAGATTTTTCTTGTTTCCTGAGGTAAGATTTTTTTCTCTATAAACTTCCCTCTTAGAACTGCTTTTGCTGCATCTCATAAGTTTTGGATTTCATTTGTGTTTTAGCTTTCATTTGTCTCTAGGTATTTTCTGATTTCCTCTTTGATTTCTTTAGTGATCCATTGGTTGTCTAGTAGTATATTGTGTAGCCTCCACGTGTTTGTGTTTTTTGAGTTTTTCCTTGTATTTGATTTCTAATCTCAAGCATTGTGGTTGGAAAATATGCTTAATATGATTTCAGTTTTCTTAAATTTACTAAGGCTTGCTTTGTGGCCCATCATGTGATCCATCCTGGAGAACGTTCCATGTGCACTTGAGAAGCATGTGTATTCTGCTGCTTTCAGGTGGAATGCTCTATAAATATCAGTTAAGTCCATCTGCTCTAATGTGTCATTTAAGGCCTGTGTTTCCTTATTGATATTCTGTCTGGATGATCTGTCCATTGATGTAAGTGGGCTGTTAAAGTCCCCCACTATTATTTTGTTACTGTCAATTTCTCCTTTTATCTCTGTTAACATTTGCCTTATATATTGAGGTGCTCTTATGTTGGGTGCATATATGTTTACAACTGTTATATCTTCCTGGATCGATCCCTTGATCATTATGCAGTGTCCTTCTTTGTCTCTTATAACAGTCTTTATTTTAAAGTCTATTTTGTCTTATATGAATATTGCCACTCCAGCTTTCTTTTGATTTTCATTCACATGGAATACATTTTTCCAACCCCTCACTTTCAGTCTGTATGTGTCCCTAGATCTGAAGTGGGTGTCTTGTAGACAGCATATATATGGGGCTTGTTTTTATATCCATTCAGCCAGTCTATGTCATTTGCTTTAAATAGACATAAGATATCACTTAAAATATGTTCTAAGTGCATTCCTGAATATCTGTAAGTAAGAAAAACTATTGTCTTCTTGTTTCCCATTGGCAGGACATTGAATATTTGGACTTACACATGTTATAATTTTATAATAAAATATATAGAATCAGGTAACGTTACTTACTACCTCTGCTTAAGACTTACTTGCTTGAAGACCATTAATATTTGAGGCTAAGGAAAAGTATATCAGGTTTAAAAGTTCCCTAAGAACTTGTCAGTTTCAAAATATCCTACAGCAGAAGACAATTCATATGTTTACTTTCTCTGTTCTAGTTTTCAAGCACTTGGTGAAAGCTGCTGCCTTTGAGGAAAGACCAGAGACCTTTGGTCTGAGATGAAGGCTGCAAGGAAGGGAATTAGGTAACAGGTATGGATCATAGTTATGCCTCCCATCCTATGTGCTATTATTACATTGTGACCAACACTGTGTTCCCACCTCTTGAATTTTGGATACTTATGACTATCCCAGCCAATAGGTCATGATGGAAAATTATGCTATTTGACTTCCAAGATGAATTCATAAAAACATTACAGCTCCTATATGGAGCAATTTATCTCTCTCTCTCTGTCTCTCCTTTTCTCTCTCTGTTTCTCTTTTGCCATACTTGCTTTGGGGACACATGTGGAGAGGCCATGTTTGGTTGTTCCAGCCAACAGCCCCAGATAAGGTTTCAACAAGCAGCATCTACCACCAGACATGTAACTGAGTGACTTTTCAGAATATTCCAACTTCCAGACATCAGGTCAACTCAACTGGATGCCAAGTGCAACACAGATATCTTCCTCAACAATCAGAGCCCAAATTATAGATTTGTGAACAAACTAAATGCTGCCATTGTTCTAAGACACTAAGTTTAGGGGTAAATTTTTATAGAGCCATAGTATCTAGAATAACTCCAGAATTGTATATCCAACTGCCTACTTGCTAAATGCAATTTAAATATGGTAAAAGCCAAATTCCTTCTTATCTTTCCCTCATACTTGTTCCTCCATCAGTCTTTCTTACCTCAACAGACAGGTACTCTATTCTTCCAGTTTCTCAAACCATAGGCCAGAGTCATCTTTGATTGCTCTCTCCACATCTGATATCCAGTATGTCATTGTTGCCTCTACCTTCAAACTATAACCTAAATATGACTATTTTCCTTACACCTACCACTTCCACCTGGTCCAATTCATCAACATTTCTCTTCTTGATTATTTCAGTAACCTCTAAGTGGTCTTCCTGTTTTATCCATCAAACATCTATACATTAATTTCTACACTGCTCCCAGTGGAATCCTTTCAGAATATGTCTGATTTTGTTATTTCACTGCTCCTTCTGAGTAAATATCAAGGTCTCTATTCATTTTTTTTACAACTTTGTTGGAGTATAATTACCTTACAGTAGTGTGCTAGTTTCCACTTTACAACAAAGTGAATCAGTCATACATATACACACATTCCCACATCTCCTCCCTCCCAGGACACCCTCCCTCCCACCCTCCCATCCCACCCTTCCAGGTGGTCAAAAAGCACCGAGCTGATTTCCCTTCGCCATGCGGCTGCCTCTCACCAGACATCTATTTCACGTTTGGTAGTGTCCATGCCTCTCCCTCGCCCTGTTACAACCTACCCCTAACCGTCCCCATAACCCCAAGTCCATTCTCAAGTAGATCTGTGTACTCATTCCTGTCTTACCCCTAGGTTCTTCATGACATATTTTTTTCTTAAATTCCATATATATGTGTTATCATACGGTATTTGTCTTTCTCTTTCTGACTTACTTCACTCTGTATGACAAACCCTAGTCTATCCAACTCATTACAAATAGCTCAATTTCATTTCTTTTCATGGCTGAGTAATATTCCATTGTATATATGTGCCACATCTTCTTTACCCATTCATCCGATGATGGACACTAAGGCTGTTTCCATCTCTCGGCTATTGTAAATAGAGCTGCAATGAATATAGTGGTACATGGCTCTTTTTGAATTATGGATTTTTCAGGGTATATGGCCAGTAGTGGGATGGTTGGGTCATATGGTAGTTCTATTTGTAGTTTTTTAAGGAACCTCCATACTGGTCTCCATAGTTGCTGTACCAATTCACATTCCCACCAGCAGTGCAAGAGTGTTCCCTTTTCTCCACACCCTCTCCAGCATTTATTGTTTCTAGATTTTTTGATGATGGCCATTCGGACTGGTGTGAGATGATATCTCATAGTAGTTTTGATTTGCATTTCTCTAATGATTAATGATGTTGAGCATTCTTTCATGTGTTTGTTGGCAGTCTGTACATCTTCTTTGGAGAAATGTCTATTTAGGTCTTCTGCCCATTTTTGGATTGGGTTGTTTGGTTTTTTTTTTGTTTGTTTTTTATTGAGCTGCATGAGCTGCTTGTAAATTTTGGAGATTAATCCTTTGTCAGTTGCTTCATTTGCAAATATTTTCTCCCATTCTGAGTGTTGTCTTTTGGTCTTGTTTATGGTTTCCTTTGCTGTGCAGAAGCTTTGAAGTTTCACTAGGTCCCATTTGTTTATTTTTGTTTTTATTTCCATTTCTCTAGGAGGTGGGTCCAAAAGGATCTTGCTGTGATTTATGTCATAGTGTATTCTGTTTATGTTTTCCTCTAAGAGTTTGATAGTTTCTGGCTTTACATTTGGGTCTTTAATCCCTTTTGAGCTTATTTTTTGTGTATGGTGTTAGAGAGTGATCTTCTCATACTTTTACATGTCCCTGTCCAGTTTTCCCAGCACCACTTATTGAAGAGGCTGTTCTTTCTCCACTGTACATTCCTGCCTCCTTTATCAAAGATAAGGTGACCATATGTGTGCGGGTTTATCTGTGGCCTTTCTATCCTGTTCCATTGATCTATCTTTCTGTTTTTGTGCCAGTACCACACTGTCTTGATTACTGTAGCTTTGTAGTATAGTCTGAAGTCAGGGAGCCTGATTCCTCCAGCTCTGTTTTTTGTTCTCAACATTGCTTTGGCTATTTAGGGTCTTTTGTGTTTCCATACAAATTGTGAAATTTTTTGTTCTAGTTCTGTGAAAAATACCAGTGATAGTTTGATAGGGATTACATTGAATCTGTAGATTGCTTTGGTTAGTAGAGCCATTTTCACAATGTTGATACTTCCAATCCAAGAACATGGTATATCTCTCCATCTATGTGTATCATCTTTAATTTCTTTCATCAGTGTCTTATAATTTTCTGCATACAGGTCTTTTTTCTCCTTAGGTAGGTTTATTCCTAGATATTTTATTCTTTTTGTTGCAGTGGTAAATGGGAGTTTTTTCTTGATTTCACTTTCAGATTTTTCATCATTAGTATATAGGAATGCGAGAGATTTCTGTGCATTAATTTTGTATCCTGCAACTTTACCAAATTCATTGATTAGCTCTAGTAGTTTTCTGGTGGCATGTTTAGGATTCTCTATGTATAGTATCATGTCATCTGCAAACAGTGACAGCTTTACTTCTTCTTTTCCAATTTGGCCCCAGTTTCCTCTCTATCCTCATGGCCTCACACTCTCATCCGTGTTCATTGAGCAGCAGTTACATTGGTCTCCTTTTTATTCTATGATGACATCTGGTATTTGCTTTTCTTTGCTCTTTTTGCTGCCTGTAATCCTCTTTCATTAGTTATCACATTGCTCAGTTGCTCACTTCCATCTTCACAAATATCATGCTTTCAGAGGAGCCTTCCTTGGCTACCTTATCCCTTAAACCTATTTTATTTTCTCTTCTTTATTTACTAACATCTGACATTGTTACCCGCTATACATTTGTGTAGACTCTTAACACTCACTAGAATGTAAGATTCATAAGGGCAGGGACTTTGTCTGTTTTGTTTACTGGTATACCCCAGCGCCTAGAACAATGCTTGGTACAGTGTGCTTGCTCAAATATTTGTTGAATATAAGGCCAAGGGGTTCCTACAATCTCCTCATGTAGTAGTCTTGAAAAACAAACTGTAGCTCTCTTAATACAAGGAAAAGGATGATGCTGAGTATCTCTAATGGTCTTTACTTTCACCTCTGAATATGCAAATTCTATGTGTTAAGCACTTATGTTTAGATGAAGGAGGCACTGAGGAAACAGTTAAGATATTTTGAAATCGAAGGCTTTAAAAACAAGTGCAATGAAATATAACACGTCCTATGATAGAAGTTTTAAAGGAACACAAACAAGGAAAGAGTTGTTGATTCTATCTTGAAAGAAGTTTCCCTAAACCCCCTTTCCAGATAGGATTGACAACTCCTTCCTTATTTGTTTTCCTTTAAAGAAAGATGAGCAGTTTGTGAGATAAATGGGAGAGGCATCATTACAAGTCCAAGAGGGCATCACAAGCTGCAAGAGCAACATGAATAAAGGAAAGCCTGGGTAAAACAGTTTGGCCTGTTCATGGATGCAGCTTGTGTAAAATATATGGTTATATGATAGAGGAGATTGAAGAGATAAAGTAGGCAGAGGACAATTTGTGGCAGGCCTTTTTAGGCCATATTTATTTATACATTATTTTGTAGTGAATGAAGATCCTATAAAGGTTTTAAACATAGCTCTTTCCTGTTTTCAGATTCTTAATGACAAAATATGTGGCTAAAAAATAGGTCAGCTCATTACCCTGTGTTCTATTCACATAACACAAAGAGTTTCCAGAGACACAGAAATGCTTCTCTCAAATACTTCTCTAAGGAAGGAATTAGACCAGCTTAATTCATCAAGTCTAAGCAGGGTACACTCATAAGTAACACTGTATTTTCTGTTAAAACAAAATGACAATCATTTTTATGGGGTTAATGTTGTGAAAAGACTGCTAAGTATTTCTATAAAGAAGAAATGATTAACTGTCAAAATTATCTATTTTAGAATGAGACTAAATATCAAGAATATTTTAATCCTAATTAAATTTTGATGGAGTACTACATATTCATTAAAAAGGATGATTCTGATGATGATATAACGAAGAAAAATGGTTCCATATATAATGTTAATTTAAAAAGTAGAATTAAGAATTGTATTTACCATATAATTTCAACTAAATAGAAAAAAAAAGCCACTGTGATAGCCAGGCTCCAAAATGGCCCCCAAGGATATTGCCTCCTTGTATGTATGACTGGTATCACCTCCTCCCTCACTGAATAAGGCTGACTTGTGTAACCAATATAATATTGCAGAAATGACAGTGTCTGAGTTCTAAGGCTAGGTCATAAAAGATATTATAGGTTGTCTTTTGCTTTCTCTAATGATCACTCACTCTGGGAGAAGTCAGCCATCCCATCTATGAATATACGCTAGCAGTCATATGGAGAGTTGCACATCATGAGGACAATTGAGACCCCCTTTGGACATCCAGCAAGGACTTGCTAACCATGTTCATGAGCCTTTGAATCAGATCCCCCAATCCTAGTCAAACCTTCAGATGATGGCAACCTATGTTGACGTTTGGACTATGATGGGAGGAAAACGTTTCCTCTACCAACTTAGGTCCATGTAGTAGCTATGGTGGTAGTGGGGCTGTGAATGAATTGATAACAGTTAGATTAACAAGAGAAAACATGAGTTCTGGAGCACTTTACAAGAAGTGGCTCTCCAAATAATCAGGGGTAAGTGTTTATATATCAGCTTAACAAAGGGAGGTGGGAATTTGTGGCTTCAGTGAGAAAGTATGGAAGGTTCTATTGGGCTTTTTTACACAATATTTCACCCTGGTGCTAGTAGGCAGTCTCCTTTATGGCTGGAAGCTTCCATGGAGGGGGATTTATGGCAGTTTAATCCTCAGAAAGCCCTGCTTTAATCATCAATCAAAAGGATGTTCAGATAAGGCTTTTTCTGGAGCTGTTTGTCCAAAATTTTTCAGTTTATAGTAGTCTTCATGCCACTGTGGTGGGTTATTTGTCCCTTTCACTGCAACATCATGATTCACCCAGTTAAGTCACTCTTGAAAACCCGATTCAAAGACTATGTGAGATAAAATGTTCACTGCTGCTATTTTAAGCTCTTAGATTTTAATGTAATTTGTTATATAGCAAGTGGTGTAATATGTTACGCAGCAATTGACAAGTAATTCATCCATGCATTGTAGTTCCAAAAAATTCTGTAATGTGATATTCATTTTACAATGAAAAAACATAATGGAAGAAAGTCAACTATTTGATATTTGTTAACAAAATATAGTGCTAAGGTCTCTAAAGTGATAAAGACTATCTTTTTTTTTTACTATTCGTTTTTTTTTTTTTTTTTAGTTTCTGCTTTATAACAAAGTGAATCAGTCATACATATACATCTGTTCCCACATCCCTTCCCTCTTGCGTCTCCCTCCATCCCACCCTCCCCATCCCACCCCTCCAGGCGGTCACAAAGCACCGAGCTGATCGCCATGTGCTCTGCGGCTGCTTCCCACTATCTATCTAACTTACGTTTGGTACTGTATATATGTCCATGCCTCTCTTTTGCTTTGTCACAACTTACCCTTCCCCCTCCCCATATCCTCAATACCATTCTCAAGTAGGTCTGTGTCTTTATTCCTCTTTTACCCCTAGGTCCTTCATGACATTTTTTTTCTTAAATTCCATATATATATATATGTGTTAGCATACGGTATTTGTCTTTCTCTTTCTGACTTACTTCACTCTGTATGACAGACTCTAGGTCTATCCACCTCATTACAAACAGATCAGTTTCATTTCTTTTTATGGCTGAGTAATATTCCATTGTATATATGTGCCACATCTTCTTTATCCATTTATCCGATGATGGACACTTAGGTTGTTTCCATTTCTGGGCTATTGTGAATAGAGCTGCAATGAACATTTTGGTACATGTCTCTTTTTGAATTATGGTTTTCTCAGGGTATATGCCTAGGAGTGGGATTGCTGGGTCATATGGTAGTTCTATTTTTAGTTTTTTAAGGAACCTCCATACTGTTCTCCATAGTGACTGTACCAATTCACATTCCCACCAGCAGTGCAAGAGTGTTCCCTTTTCTCCACACCCTCCCCAGCATTTATTATTTCTAGATTTCTTGATGATGGCCATTCAGACTGGTGTGAGATGATATCTCATTGTAGTTTTGATTTGCATTTCTCTAATGATTAATGATATTGAGCATTCTTTCATGTGTTTGTTGGCAGTCTGTATATCTTCTTTGGAGAAATCCCTATTTAAGTCTTCTGCCCAATTTTGGATGGGGTTGTTTGTTTTTTTTGCTATTGAGCTGCATGAGCTGCTTATAAATTTTGGAGATTAATCCTTTGTCAGTTGCTGCATTTGCAGAGAAAGCTTTCAACAAAATTCAACACCCATTTATGATAAAAACCCTGCAGAAAGTAGGCATAGAGGGAACTTTCCTCTACATAATAAAGGCCATATATGACAAACCCACAGCCAACATCAAGCTCAATGGTGAAAAACTGAAACCATTTCCACTAAGATCAGGAACAGAACAAGGCTGCCCACTCTCACCACTTTTATTCAACTTAGTTTTAGAAGTTTTAGCCACAGCAATCAGAGAAGAAAAGGAAATAAAAGGAATCCAAATTGGAAAAGAAGAAGTAAAGCTGTCACTGTTTGCAGATGACATGATATTATACATATAGAATCCTAAAGATGCTACCAGAAAACTCCTAGAGCTAATCAATGAATTTGGTATAGTAGCAGGATACAAAATTAATGCACAGAAATCTCTGGCATTCTTGTACACTAGTGATGAAAAATCTGAAAGTGAAATCAAGAAAAAACTCCCATTTACCACTGCAACAAAAAGAATAAAATATCTAGGAATAAACCTACCTAAGGAGACAAAAGGCCTGTATGCAGAAAATTATAAGACACTGATGAAATAAATTAAAGATGATACAAATAGATGGAGAGATATACCATGCTCCTGGATTGGAAGAATCAATATTGTGAAAATGACTCTACTACCCAAAGCAATCTACAGATTCAATGCAATCTCTATCAAACTACCACTGGCATTTTTCACAGAACTAGAACAAAAAATTTCATAATTTGTTTGGAAACACAAAAGACCCCAAATAGCCAAAGCAATCTTGAGAACGAAAAATGGAGCTGGAGGAATCAGGCTCCCTGACTTCAGACTATACTACAAAGCTACAGTAATCAAGACAGTGTGGTACTGGCACAAAAACAGAAAGATAGATCAATGGAACAGGAACGAAAGCCCAGAGATAAACCCACGCACATATGGTCAACTTGTCTTTGATAAAGGAGGCAGGAATATACAGTGGAGAAAGGACAGCCTCTTTAATAAGTGGTGCTGGGAAAACTGGACAGGGACAAAAATAAGCTCCAAAGCGTTTAAAGACCTAAATGTAAGGCCAGAAACTATCAAACTCTTAGAGGAAAACATAGGAAGAACACTCTATGACATAAATCACCAGAAGATCCTTTTGGACCCACCTCCTAGAGAAATGGAAATAAAAACAAAAATAAACAAATGGGACCTAATGAAACTTCAAAGCTTTTGCACAGGAAATGAAACCATAAACAAGATGAAAGGCACCCCTCAGAATGGAAGACTATCTTTTAAATGATTTAAAATTCTGAAATAGAGATGCAATGAAAAGCTTAAATCACTGGACTTCATTAGACCTGCCATTAACAAAAGATTTGCATAAAACAATAGGGAACAATGTTACCAAACGCAAGTTTGGCTGCCCTCTGCTCAAAAGCCAATAATCAAGAGGCAAGTGTTGGTTGAAAGGAAAGTTGCTTTAATCAGAATAGACAGCAATCTGGGGAGAAGGTGGACTCATGTCCTGAAACCAACTCCAAAGATTCTGCTCAGCTATGATAGTTTTTAAAGGGAAAAAGGGGAAACAATCTTACTTAATCATTAAGGTAGGAGGTCAGATTTGTTGTCATTTTTCTATTGCATGTAGACGTACTGACTTTTCCTGATCTTCCTTAGGATGCTATCTTTCCTGTGTGAACCACCTGCACATTTGCTAAGGGGAAGCTGGGGGTAAACAGTCAGTCATTTTTTAACTACCTAATTACTTATTCCTACTTCTTTTAATCCAGAAAAGGAATCAACAGGTTAGGCAAAGCATTTAGTTGAACATAAGTCAGGAGTCAGGTTAAATATTACCTAGTGATCTCATTTTTATAATTAAGGTTTAAGGGAAATAGGTATGCAGAAAAGGGGTAAAAGAGCTGCTTACAAATCCCCACTTCTCAGATATCATTCCATTTCTATGGGATTAGTGGTGAAGGTCTATCTTCTGTAACCTCTTCTTGCTGACATAGGGTGCTGTATTCTCAGAGTGGGAGATGTCAACATGGGTGTGTAGCATCACTTTGCTGACAATCTGAGTTGCTGGCTTACATTTATGGTCAGAGCAAGCTACAGTTATTTTGATGCCCACAAAGATATAGATTATTATGGGCAATAATGTTAAAATCATTCTCTTGAGTCCAGTTCTTGGAACTGTGCTAGCCATATATTTAGTACTGCTCAAGATGGAGCAGCTTATGTCATGGCTTATGTTATGTCTGGTCATCATGCAGTTAGTTTTTTTCCCTATGGTGGCAGTTATAGTATCTGTAAAATGACTCAGGAATATGCATCAGATACTGAATCTGTAACTTTATTGTCCTCATCATTAACTGCTTGAGCCTGCTCCTTTGTGACTTAGGGAGGCCTGGGAGATTTCAGCTTTTCTACAGACAAGGGGCAGTGGACATGGAAGAGCCTTTGTTCTTGGTGCTGGGGGAGGGCCCACAGGGTTCTCCTCAGTTTCAACACTACAGACAATAAACCAATACTGTTGAGCTAACTTTAGTTTGCAAAATTCCTGTTCATGTTTGCAATCCCAATGGAGGACTTTTTCAATGAGAATTTAGTTAGGTTAAAAAAAATTAAAAAGAGTAATTTTGGAAAAGGTTGGAACCCACTATCTACAATAGCCAGGAAGACGTAGAGATACCCTAGTTGTCTTAGAGTAACTGGCCTAGGGAAGCTTTGGTCAGCTTATGGTTGATCACAGGCAAGATATTTACTCCTCTGTGGCAAATAATTCTCCAAATAATGAACATTTTGCTGACAAAATTGTAATTTTTCCTTTGGTAATGTCTGTTCTTTATGGGTTAAGAGTTCAAAAGTACACAGAACTCATTTTAGACATTTCTTTATTTTTGGAGCTTAGTAAAACATTATCCACATATTATATGAGGGGAAAATCACACACAAAAAAATATGATCCTTGAGATCCCGATTAAGAACCTATAAAAATAAGCAGTAATATCAGTGGCTCCCTGGGAAATGAGAGTCCATGTATAATGTTGTTATTTCCGGGTGAAGGTGAACAAATATTCACTGTCTGAAAATCTGGGGACATTAAAAAAAGGCAGAATATATATCCTCAACTATAAAATAGGTGGCCTTAGTTGGGATCATGGAAAGAATAGCATTTGTCTTTAGAACCACTGGAAAGCAGGCTGCAGCCATACTCTTGACAGACTTAAGACTTCAAACGAATCTGAACTCTTGTTCATTGGGTTTCTTAACAGGCAGACCAGGATTATCACAAGTACTAGTGCAAACTATGAGTATTATTTTGTTTAGTATATCTACTGTGGGCCTTAATTCTTCTTTTCCTTAGGGTATTTTATGCACATTGGATGGATGAAACTGAACCTTGATGGGCTCAGTATCATCAAATCTGCCAATATATGTAGAATTTTTTAATCCATACAGAATCTGTTTTCTCCTGGGGATCTTCAAATTTTATCTAAATACAAGGATACCAGTAAGCCTAGGTCCAATTTAGCTACGGTCAGATTATGACTTGAAAAATCCTTGGGAATTTCAAGTGGCTTACCAAATTAAATTGATTGGTGTGATATCATAAAAGAGAGCCATTTCTTAGTCAAAGGACCAAGGGTAATTGGCTGGGAGATAGGGGGTGGCTGAGATTTCTTGCAATGGTACAATTTGGTAATACTGACTCCAAGAAAGATGGATGGACATAGTGGTAGGTTTATTGTGCAAAGTGTAGGAACTGTAACTATAAGAGAACTGTAAAATTAGCTGCCAAAAGTTAATGACAAATCTTGCAAGTTTAAGGGAAAAACTGGAAGCTAGGCCCCTTACTTTTCTCTTGATGGCCCCTCACTTTTATTAAATTTGTCCTTGCCTATTAATTTTGGGGCAACACTGGGAAGTTGTTTGTTTTTCATTTTGTTTATAGTAATATCAATTATCCTTATCAGTGAACCCTTTTTTGGGGAAGAAAATGGGAGAACATGGAATGATCCTATTGTTTGATTTGTAAAGCTATTAACTTATTTTGGATTGTTTTCAGAACAAGTTTGGTTTTGTTGTAAGACCTTTCCAGAAATTTCCAAATGCTATAGGTCTATTAGGTGACCTATTTCCTATTCTAGCCTTTGGTTATGGCTAAATATCCCTATTTTTATCTTAAATCTTGAAGGGGAGCAAAATATACCACCCCAAAATGTATCTCTGATATAAGATTTATTGTGGGCTGATTATTTTTAAGAAACAGCACACACAGGAGAAGCTTTGAAAATCCAGAATAAGCTACCCTTTTGTAAGAGACATTTGCATTTATAAGGGAAATCTTTATTTGTAAGGGTGACTTCCTCTCTGTACCAGGTAGAGGAGGATGACTAAATCTTCAATGGAGAAGGCAGCAACTTAAATCCGCATAACAACCTTACCTTTGTTTACTGTGCCTTTCCTGATAATCACCAATAACAGGCTCCCCTAGTCCTTTACGCAACATCTTGTTTTGTCTTTAGCTGAAGATGGTATTTAAGGTGATGGCTTGGGCTTTTACAAGAAGTTAGTTTTCCTGGGCATCTTCCGTTCATACAGGAGGTACATATCTTATTAAACTTCTGTTTATTTTTTCTCCTGTTAATCTGTCTTTTATTACAGGAGGTCTCACCCAAGAACTTAGAAGAATAGAGGGAAAATTATTTTTCCTCCACTATAGAATTTTCACAATAAGAAAAAAAAAATAATAACAACAACAACTATGGCATGAGCATCTGCCTCTATATCTACCCTAGAATGTTGTTTGAAGGCATTGAAAAGACATTCATTAAAATATCCAATGGATTTATCTTTTCTTTGCTTGCAAGCCTGGAGTACTGCCTACTCTTTTTTTCTTTCAATTGAGGTAAAATTTACTTAACAGGGAAATGCACAGATTACAAAATATTTCATGAGTTTTAACAAATGTATACACTCATGTAACCAACAGCTCAATCTAGATATAAAATATTTCCAAAATCACAGAAATTTTCCTTATGCCTCATTCCAGTCAATTTTTATCCCACACTGTTCTGATTTCTATGGTCAAATATTAGTTTTGCCTCTTCTTCAGATCAAAATAAATGAAATCACACAGTCGACATCCTTTTGTGTCTGGCTTCTTTCACTCATCATGTTTTTGAGATTTATCCATTTTGTTGCTTGACTCATTATCTCTTTTTATCCCTGAGAAATATTCCATTGTATGGATATACCACAATTTGTTTATCCATTCTTCTGTTGATGAACATTTTTTTTTTTTCCGTACGCGGGTCTCTCACTGTTGTGGCCTCTCCCGTTGTGGAGCACAGGCTCTGGACGCACAGGCTCGGCATCCACGGCTCACGGGCCCAGCCGCTCTGCAACATTTGGGATCTTCCCAGACTGGGGCACAAACCCGTGTCCCCTGCATTGGCAGGCAGTCTCTCAACCACTGTGCCACCAGGGAATCCCGGATTGTTTGCACTTTTGAGTTACTATGAATACAGCTGTTTTAAACATTCTTATATAAGACGTTTTTGTATATGTACACTGTCCAATAAATATTTAGTGGAAATATGAGTATAACCTTCAGAAAGGACTGTCACATATCTTATGTTTTCTCTAGTATCTGTTCTGTTCAGTGGACCTCAAGCATAGCTAAATTCTTTGCAAGATCCTTGCAATTTACTTTGTTGAGCCAGATTTTATTGTCTGAATGTCCTACTAATATATGTACTAGCTGTTAAAGGTCAAGGAAGCTGAGATTTTAGACTCTCAGTATTATTCAACTTCTCCAGTAAATATCTTTCTCTTTTCTCAGGTTTGAAGAAAATCCTTTCTGATTGCCATTAACTCAGACCGAAGCAAGTGTCTAAAATCTTCCTGCAAAAGTTTACCTTCGTGTTTGGCAATCTTACTATTAAAGAAAATTGTGGTTTGAGTACAGAATCAGAGATGGAAGATGATCAGAGATTGGGAAAGCCACGGGGGGAAATGATCAGAATATGGAAGAAAGGGAGGAGAAGATTCAATTGGGAGTGAGGAAGTGAGTGTAAAAGGAGGAAAAAATTTATTTGATAAGAGCAATGACTAAAGGAATAGGATTATGATGGATCCAAAATTCAAATTGTCTTAAGTTTTTCACATTTTCATTAGCTGTAGCCAAAGAATACTTTAATGAAACTATTTTTCATCAGAATTTCATTTAGATTCTTCTTTACATCAATTTTAAAAAGTAGACAATTGAATGGAGTAGTATGGCTTGAACTGAGGTGACTCAAAGTATGTTGATAATGGTCAGTTGAATGTATTGTTTTTGCATCTTGTGTCTTGGGTCCCTTATCAGAAGTTAGCCATCTCTAGCCATTAACCAATCTGTGTCCTCTGAAAGATCTAGTGTTTGAAGCTTTTGTCACAGAAATGGGATCAAGAGAAAAAGAAAGACCTTTTAAGGCTTTTGGATGCTGACCCGAGGCAAACTTCCTTCACTGAAGGGCAATGGCCTGGCAAAATCTTTAACTTGTCAGTGTTTAGGACAAGTTTTTGGTCATTGATTCACAGGCTTTTGTGGGTTTACTTTTTTATCATCTTTTTTTAACTACATAGACTAATGGTGTTCATGACAAGATAAGTTTGATATTAGATGAAAAGCAAAATTTCTACAGAATTTTTAGAAAGACAAGTTTGATGAGAACAACAAATAATTGAATGAATGACAATCTAATTATCCTGGGATAAAGTAAAACCCTGTACTCATGACCTTCATCAAAATTGTATCTCATAGCCAACAAGGGACTCCTTTATCTGCCTTGAGTTGGGAATTTCATGTGGCAGAGATGCAGAAGGCTTGAATATATACACACAGAGTTGGTATGGATCAAGCGTTCTAGTCTAAAGCAGGGGTCTTATAGTAGAAACGTGGATCATACAAATTATGGAAATCCCCCTTCTCAAAGTAATATTTATATAATGAAATGAGCAAATTGAGCTTTATTCACTTACTTTAGTAAAGGAGAACATCATACCAACAATTCTGAGATGATATTTTTGGAAAGTGAGCATTTCTTGCTTATAAGTTTTCACTAGATTTGAACAGAGGATTTTTAAATAAAGATGTTGTATAGAAGTCTTTAGGGCATAATACCAGAAGCAGAGTGACTCTTTGGATTAGGTGATTTCATAATGTAAGAGTTGAAGTGGTGAAGTTTTGGGAAGAGATAGGTCCTTCCCTGGACTGTGGCACCTGACTGACTTGATTAACTCAGACTGTAAACAGGGCATCATTGTTAAAGACAGTTAGCCTGGGTGGGAGTATCTTATATGTAGCTTAAACCTTGATGAGCCTGTAAATAGAGAATGGAGTCCTCTTGCTTGCCATATAAAGAATGACCCATGTATACATACACATACACAATCACAAAACACACACATTCATATAATACAAAGCAAACAAAGGTGAGTTTCTGAAAGATGGATAAAGTATTATGCAAGTCACAGTGCATTCTGCAGTTGTAATTACAAAAATGATGGGAATGTTTATTTGAGTTATCCAGAGTTAGAAATTGAAGAAACCAGGGGTAAACTACAGACTATTTTGGATAGCTGCTTATGGAAGGCTGCTGAAAAAGTGAAGTTTGAGCAGAGACTTAAATACTATGGAGGAGACTTTCAAATATCTGTGGTAAGAATATTCTAGGCATATTAACACAATGAAGATCTGTGTGGCTAGAGTATAGTGAGCAAGGAATAGAGTAGTAGCAGATGAGGTCAGAGAGTGACACAGAAAGCAGATTTAGCAGGGCCTTGTGGGCCATAGTAAAGTCTTTCAGTTTTCCTCTTAGATTAGTGGGGAAGTTACTAAAAGGTTTTGAGGATAGAACTGATGTGATTTGCCTTACATCTTAAGTGGACAACTCTAAGTGTTGTATTAAGGACAAATATGGGGAGAATTGTTAGGAGGTATATCCATCAGAGTGTCAACAGGAAAATAATCGTATGATCTAAGGGTTTATTTGCAGAGATTACAAGGGTACCAAAAGTTTAGGGAAACCAAAATGAGTTGATGAAGCACCCACTGAACAGCAGTTGTACAAAGATATTACCATTCTGTGCTGGAAATTCTACATTTGTCACTTCAGATCCACTCTCCACTCTTTCTCCACCCAGCTTTGTGTCCTAAGAACCTGATCTATATAAACTGCAATCAATAGGCTACCTTGTCGGGCTTCCCTGGTGGCTCAGTGGTTGAGAGTCCGCCTGCCGATGCAGGGGTGGTGGGTTCGTGCCCTGGTCTGGGAAGATCCCACGTGCCGTGGAGCAGCTAGGCCCGTGAGCCATGGCCGCTAAGCCTGCGCATCCAGAGCCTGTGCTCTGCAAAGGGAGAAACTAAAACAGTGAGAGGCCCAAGTACAAAAAAAAAAAAAAAAAGGCTACCTTGTCATATGGCCTCTGTTTAGGCTTGGCAGATGGGTGACAATGGCAAACAAGTTTAGGAAACAAGTATAAGATAAGGGTATTTGCCCCCCCCAACTCTTAGGGTTAAATTTTAAGAGTGGTTGCATTTCTCTAGGATTATAGCTACTTCAGGTAGCTCTTCATATAGCTTCCTTTCCTGGTTACCCTCTTTTACTAGCTCAGGGGTTATGATTCATCCCTTGTTACTTTCCATATACCTAACCACACCTTTGTAATAATACCATTATTAAACTGCCATCAAGTTCCCCAATTTGAATGTACTCTTTCCTGCTCAGACTGATGCATCCCAGCCCTGAAGTGACAGTTGTGGAAAGTGTTACTGGAACACAGAGAGTTACAGATGATAGGAGCTATAATCCTAGAGAAATGTAGTCATTGCTAAAATATTGCAATGGTAGGAAAGGAGAGCAGGCCATATATGCCCTGATTTCTTTCTCTTTCTACCATCCAATCTCTTGCTAATGTCTCCCATCTGTTGACTCCAACTTGAAGCTCAAGGGCAAGAGAGCCCAGGTAATGCTGTCAATAGAATTCAACCCCCTATATAGTCAACAGCGTTCAGAAAGTTAGAGAATGACTCTGGGAGAGAAAAATGGAAATTAACCATCTAAGGAAACTATTGTAGTAGCCTAGATATAAAACATACAAGATAATTACAAATTGTGAAGGGAACTAGGATGGAAATAAATCTGGTGATGATACGAAGTAACAGAAGGAAGCTATTTTTCTAAAAAGTCAGAGAAAGCTTTTTTGAAAGGTGGCATTTATGCTAAGACTTGCATGATGAGAATGAGCACATTTTGCATAGAGCTTGAAGAAGAATATTCTAGGTGGAGGAAACTGGAAGGGCAAAGACCTGGTGGTTGCAAATGAATTAGAACATTTAAGAAAGAGTAAAGAAGACCTAAATATTGCTGGAGCTTAGAATAAGGCATGATAATACAGTTTCTATCAATAAACACCTATATTCTCTGTAAAAATAAATAAATCTGCCTTTGACATTTGGAAATCACAAGCGTCATTTTTACCATCGTCATAATACTTAGTTTCAAGAGGAAGGAATTCTTCTCTCAATGGGAGAAGAGTCAATGTCACATTATAAGAAGAGCATACAAGATGAGAAATTTTGTCATAATCATCTTGGAAAATATAATCTACTAGTTTGCCAGCTAATGGTAAATAATGTTACAGCATTTGCTATGAGAATTAAATGTAAAATTCTTGGAATATTATAAGTATCCAGTAAATATCAATGAACCTTTAATTTAAAAAAAGAAAGAAATCTACCTTTGAATTACTGCACAAGTAAAAATTCTATTCCTTTACAGCTTATTTTGATACAACAAATCTTATATTTCTTATTTTATCACTGTTATCTTTGAACATTTTTTTCTCTCCTCTTTAAGAAGTTAACATATTACTGCAGAAACTCAGATGTAAGAATTTTTTTCTACCTAGATTATTGATTGATCTGGCTATGGAAAATTACTTATGTCTTAGTTGCTCCTCCAAAATAGAAAGAATATACTTGCTGCTAACTGAATATTTTTAACAACTAGTAATAGGAGATACAGAAAAAAACTGTTTATACCTAAAGCTAATTGTTGTGGAAAGTGGCCATGGCATGACCTGCTGCCCCTCCTCAGGACTGCCCAATTAGTGTCCTGGGCCTAAAACATTCCCCTCCTCTATGGAAGCCAGATGCTGAGCTCTCACTTGGCGGTGGATTCTTCTTCTTTATTAGGAGAAGCCTTTCCCTTATTCTGGGTATTCAATGAACTTCTTTATACTACTGTGTCATATGGCACCTAGCCAGCCCTACCAGTATATCTTCCTCTTTCAGGAAGGGAATAAGTCTTTGCCTGCAGAACCAGAAGGGTGTGTGCAGTCCATTGTCCTGTGTTGGCTATTGGAGCAAACCCACATGTCATGGGAGACTAGCACAGATTACAGGTACTGATTTTGCTGTGTCTCTTCTCCTTTCTGTGACTAAAGCGTTGTTCCAACCAGCACCTTGTGTGTTGAGTCCTCCTTGGCAATTCCAAACATGTAGAAAATGTGGTAGATCGAGGTCTGTGAGCCCCTATTTCTGATGGTTAATATCGTTATGACCTTTGCTATCCTCCATGTGGTGGAAATTCTCATGTAGAAGTGGTAGCTGAAGTGGTAGCTCCTCAACACTAATGCAGTATTCAATGAATGCATGATCTGTTTGGCAAGACATTTTCTTACACGTAGAACTCTGAATCAGTCAAGGTAAGAGAAAAGTTTTTTGCATTGATATTAAAAAATACCAATAATGAAGAGAATAGAATATTTGTTGATTATACATTTGTCAATCATTCTACAAATAGTTATTAAGCATAGACTATATGCCAGGCTCTGCTATAGGTCATTGGGATGTAGTGGTGAGCAAAACAAAGGACTTGCTTTCATGGAGTTTAATATCTAATGAGGATGACAGACAGTAAACATAAAGAGATTAATATTTAGTAAAATGTCAAACAGTAATGAATGCTATGAATAAAAGTAAAACTGAGCAAAAGATAGAGAGTGATAAAGGTTGTGGTGACTATTTTAGGGTTGTCAGGGATGGCTTTTTTGAAAAGACTACATCTGAGCAAATTATAACATTAGGTACAAGTTCAGTTAAAATTACCAAACGAGCCACAGTCATAAATATAGAAATCAGAAATTGTGTAGAAAAAATATATGCAAAAACCAAAGAATTTCCTGTTAGAAATGCAACTGATCAAAGTTTTTCTTATTACTTCAAAGAAGTTAGAGCAGTGGTTCTCGGTTGCCTGCACATTTGAATCACCTGGTGCTTTAAAATTTATGGATATCTGGGTCTCACCCCTAGAAATTGATTTCACTGAACTGGGGAGCAGCCTGTGAATTAAAGTTTTTAAAAGTTCCCTAGTTGATTATAATGTGCAGCCAAGGTTGAGAACCTTTGAATTCTAAAGGATTCAAGAAACTACACCTGAAATTGATATATTTAACTTTAATCACTTCTCCCCATTCCTATCTGCTTTCTGGTGAAGATACTAACCATCAGTAAAGTGGACAAAATATAGGCAAAGTGTAGAAAGATATAAAATATGCTTAGATAATTATCTTGAAAAATTAAGTATTAGCTACACTGCAAACTTTCTCTTTCCAGCACAGAAGCAATAACACTGAAGCAGAACCTAACACTGAAGATTGCTTCTACATGTCTAGAATATCTTAAATGATGTCTGCCTCATTTTATTCAGATCCAAAAGATCAAGACAATCACCTTATCCATCTTACTATTATCATTGTTCTTCATCTTGAGTTTAGCTTAGGGGTTTTAGGGACTTAGTATTCATTTGGATCTTTGAAAATTTTTGTACCAGTCTAAGAATCAAAAAAGTCTATAGTCTAAAAAAGCTCTTTTTCTTTCCCAAGAAAAATAATGAAGCTGTTCTTATTCACCCAAGATCAAAACTCTAGAGTCCAGATGGCTAAACCATCATTTCAGACAAGTCATCTGCCACACTTAGAGCATGTGCAGCTTTCAAAATCTGTACTCACATGCTTGGAAGAAAATGACTTGAAGAGAGGCAGCACTTGCATCATTAACTCTAATTTTCTGGGTAATCATCTCAATCAGGAATAGGATAGAAAGTAAATTAACTCAATATTCCAGTGGGTGGAAGGAAAAGCTAGATAACAGCTGTTTTTTCTATAGCCTTCTTAAACCAATAGACTCATTGAAAGCTTTTTGACATTTCAGAAACATGTCCAGGGTGTACTACAAACTAAATAAATGAAGCAGTCTGTTATAAGCATCTCTATTCAACTAAATGTTTGCTTCCAAGAAAATAACATAAAACTATATTTTAAGGTATCCTATGAAGACATCTTAAAAGATGTTTTTAAGATAGATCATATGATTATTTTGAATAAAAAGAAAACCTTATCTCTACAAATGTGTTTTGATGTCAAAAGAAGTGAAGTTAAAAACGTAAACATCTAAACATTCCTAGTAGTACCCATAGTGATCTTGCAAATGTCATAATAGACTGTACTTTTTTTTTCTTTTCTTTCATTTTTCTTTTGCAGTATGTGGGCCTCTCACTGTTGTGGCCTCTCCTGTTGTGAAGCACAGGCTCCGGACACGCAGGATCAATGGCCACGGCTCACGGGCACAGCCACTCTACGGCACATGGTATCTTCCTGGACTGGGGCACGAACCCGTGTCCCCTGCATCGGCAGGTGGACTCTCAACCACTGCGCCACCAGGGAAGCCTATATCCTTTTAAAGAGTATTTTGAGCTTAGTTAGTGAAATGCTAAGAAGTTCCTTTGCTGTTCTGACTGCATTTCTCTCCGGATGTGCAGACAAGACATTCTGCAGCTAAGCAACTGGATTCTCAAGCTTCTTTTTTCCCATCTCTTTACCTGGTATCTAAGGTTTTCCAAATTTATTTTCTATAAAACATATCCAGAATAACCGAAAACTGTAACCATGTGCCAACTAAAATATAGCACCTTAGAAAAGCTTTTCCTTCTACTATTACCTCACAGTAGCAGCAGCATCTGGAAAAGAAAATTAACAATTATTGATCACCTACTCATTTTGAATATTTTTATTTTATAGGTGAGAAAACTAAGACTCAGAAATATATTGCTCAAGGTCACACAGTCAATAGGTGGTGGAATTCATATTCAAACCCAGATCATTCTGATTCCAAAGCCCAAATTCATGCTCCTTCCACTGTACCACATTATCTTTGGATCTATTTTTAACCTCACTGACAGGGCTGGGGGTGAAGTGGTAGGGAAGAGGTGGGGACATGAACACAGACCACCTTTAGAATTTTAAAATTGATTCTAATTTTATTCCCCACCAATCTTGTTTTGTCCTCAGATATGTTAAAGTGTGCTATGAGACACAGCTTTGTCTCTTACAGCAAAGACCTGTCTTTTATAGAAAAGACCTTTTCTTTGCTTTGAATTCCAGTTTTGTCTACTGCATCTATAAGAATGAAAATCTTTGATTTTTTTTTACTGTTTTACTGTTTTACAGGATTACTTCAACAAAATTGAGTTTAACTTAATTCAGATACTGTTAATGATAGTTCTTTTGTATGTACAGTAATCAGAACAAAGGCTGCAGTATTTGAAACATGCATGCACGTGTATATGCACAACTTCCTTCAAATTTGAGTGAAGCCAGTAAGATTATATCAAGAGAAGTAATCATTAGTAGATGAAATGACATCTAGACATTCTTTACTCTGCATTAATGACTGAAACTTTTCTTAGGAAAAAAGGTATTGTTCAATATATTTCCTATGAATTCCAAGAACATTACTGAAAACAATTATGTGAATTACTAAGCAATTAGTATTCTGCTTTATATAAATATATTAAAAATGTTAAATTTGTATTAACCAGTAAAATTTTCTAATAATATAAAGGGCCAAAATTTAATATTTCTGTATCAAGTTGTTCCTTTTCCAACATAAATTTTTGGGGGGTATGAATAAGCTAGAGTGAATAAGATTAAACATTTGCCTAGATTAATAAAAATCTTTGCTTACAAAATATGCTACTGTGTTTTATAAATAAAAATCAAAACACTTCACTATGAAATATTAGAAATATTCACACAGCAAGGTTCTAAAGTGTTTCATAGGTTGACCTCTCAAAACATTTTATTATAAAAAAACCTGGAACCATATTAACTTGCAGCAATTAACGTGACAAGGAGACACATTCTCATCTGATCCTTTATTTAGTATGATATTTTTTTCTGTAATTCAATAAAATCACCCTACGTTTTAAATTTATTTTCTTTCACATTTTCCCAAGTTGCTATGAAGTTACTGTCTGTGTAGCTGTTGTAAATCCACAAGCTAATTTTAATTTTTTATATGAATAGCACATTCACAGGTTACAAAATTCAAAAAATGAAAAGGAATAGGTACAATGATAAATTTCTGCTTCTGAACCTAGCTGCCTTCCCTTCTCACATAGTACAAATATTATTATTTGTTTATGTCATTCCAGGGATATTTACTTTAAATAAAAGCAGGTTCATGCCTATATATCATAACCTCCTTCCTCATCCTTTTTACACAAATGGTAATATACGGATCCCACTCTTCTCTATCTACTTTTTCAACTTAATATATTTTGGAGAACTTTCTAGATCCACACATTCTATGTTATGGATGCACAGTGTTCCATTATACAAATATTAATATATCCTCTACTGTTTATTTATCTAATAATTTAATCAAAATTTGGCAGAATTTTGACAACTCCTTTTCACTTACACATCACATAGAATTCCTCAGACACTATTGTTAGCTCTACCTTCACACTGTATAGACAATCTGACCACGTTTTACACCTCCACCTTGGTCCAAGCCACTATCAACTCTCAAATGGATAATTTCAATTGACTCATTACTGTCCTCCCTATATTAGTCTCAAGGCTTTACATTCTCCTCTTCTTAGAATATCGGAGGTGATCTTTTAAAAATCTAACCCTAATCAATAAAAATTTCTTGCTGAAAATGCTTCGGTTGCTTGCAGTATCACTCGGAGCAACTGCCAATGTCTTTAAAATATGCCTCTGTAAAATCTGAATATTTATAAGGGACAAATCTAGCTATTGTACCTGTTTTGGGCCACCTGATATATATATTTTTAACATCTTTATTGGAGTATCATTTCTTTACAATGGTGTGTTAGTTTCTGCTTTATAACAAAGTGAATCAGCTACACATACACACACATATATACTCCCTCTTTCATCACCCTCCCACCCTAATTATCCCACCACTTTAGGTGGTCAAAAAGCACAGACATGATATCACTGTGCTATGTGGCTGCTTCCCACAAGCTATCTATTTCACTTTTTGTAGTATATAAAAGTCCATGCCACTCTCTCACTTTGTCCCATCTTACCCTTACCCTTCCAGATGTCCTCATGTCCATTCTCTACGTCTGCATCTTTATTACTGTCCTGCCTCTAGGTTCTTCAGAACCTTTTTTTTTTTAGATTCCATATATGTGTGTTAGCATACAGCATTTATTTTTCTCTTTCTGACTTGCTTCACTCTGTATGACAGTCTCTAGGTCCATCCACCTCACTACAAATAACACAATTTCATTTCTTTATATGGGTGAGTAATATTCCATTGTATATACATGCCACATCTTCTTTATCCATTCATCTGTTGATGGACACTTAGGTTGCTTCCATGTCCTGGGTACTGTAAATAGAGCTGCAATGAACATTGTGGTACATGACTCTTTTTGAATTATGGTTTTCTCACGGTATATGTCCAGTAGTGGGAATGCTGAGTTGCATGGTAGTTCAATTTTTACTTTTTTTTTTTTTTTTTTTTTTTTTGCGGTATGCGGGCCTCTCACTGCTGTGGCCTCTCCCGTTGCAGAGCACAGGCTCCGGACTAGCAGGCCCAGCAGCCATGGCTCACGGGCCCAGCCGCTCCACGGCACATGGGATCTTCCCGGACCGGGGCACGAACCTGTGTCCCCTGCATCGGCAGGAAGACTCTCAACCACTGTGCCACCAGGGAAGCCCAAATTTTTACTTTTTAAGGAACCTCCATACTACTCTTCATAGTGGTTGTATCAATTTACCATCCCATCAACAGTGCAAGAGGGCTCCCTTTTCTCCACACCCTCTTCAGCATTTATTGTTTGTAGATTTTTTGATGATGGCCATTCTGAGTGGTGTGAGGTGATACCTCATTTTAGCTTTGATTTGCATTTCTCTAATGATTAGTGATGTTGAGCATCCTTCCATGGGTTTGTTGGCAATCTGCATAACTTCTTTGGAGAGATGTCTATTTAGGTCCTCTGCCCATTTCTGGATTGGGTGTTTTTTTTTTTTTTTTTTTATATTGAGCTGCATGAGCTGCTTGTCAATTTTGGAGATCAATCCATTGTCAGTTGCTTCATTTGCAAATATTTTCTCCCAATTCAAGGGTTGCCTTTTCATCTTCTTTATGGTTTCCTTTGCTGTGTAAAACTTTTAAGTTTCATTAGGTCCCATTTGTTTATTTTTGTTTTTATTTCCATTTCTCAAGGAGGTGGGTCAAAAGGATCTTGCTGTGATTTATGTCATAGAGAGTTCTGCCTATGTTTTCCTCTAAGAGTTTTATAGTGTCAGGACTTACATTTAGTTCTTTACTCAATTTTGAGTTTATTTTTGTGTATGGTGTTAGGAAGTGTTCTATTTCATTCTTTTACATGTAGCTGTCCAGTTTTCCCAACACAATTATTGAAGAGGCTGTCTTTTCTCTATTGCATATTCTTGCCTCCTTTATCAAAAATAAGGTGACCATATGTGCATGGGTTTACCTCTGGGCTTTCTATCCTGTTCCATTTATCAATATTTCTGTTTTTGTGCCAGTATCATACTGTCTTTTTTTTTTTTTTTTTTTGCTCTTGACACAGTTTAATTACCTAGTGCAACAAACCAGGTATCTTTTCTGCCTGACCACTCTTTTTTTTTTTTTTTGCATAGAGATCTATTTTTATTTTACAAATTTAATCAGTTATACATATACATATGTTCCCATATCCCCTCCCTTTTGCGTCTCACTCCCACCCTCCCTATCCCACCCCTCCAGGCGGTCACAAAGAACCGAGCTGATCTCCCTGTGCTCTGCGGCTGCTTCCCACTAGCTATCTACCTTACGTTTGGTAGTGTATATATGTCCATGCTGCTCTTTCACTTTGTCACAGCTTACCCTTCCCCCTCCCCATATCCTCAAGTCCATGCTCTAGTAGGTCTGTGTCTTTATTCCTGTCTTACCCCTATGTTCTTGATGACATTTTTTTCTTAAATTCCATATATATGTGTCAGCATACAGTATTTGTCTTTCTCTTTCTGACTTACTTCACTCTGTATGACAGACTCTAGATCCATCCACCTCATTACAAATAGCTCAATTTCATTTCTTTTTATGGCTGAGTAATATTCCATTGTATATATGTGCCACATCTTCTTTATCCATTCATCCGATGATGGACACTTAGGTTGTTTCCATCTCCGGGCTATTGTAAATAGGGCTGCTATGACCATTTTGGTACATGTCTCTTTTTGAATTATGGTTTTCTCAGGGTATATGCCCAGTAGTGGGATTGCTGGGTCATATGGTAGTTCTATTTGTAGTTTTTTAAGGAACCTCCATACCGTTCTCCATAGTGGCTGTACCAATTCACATTCCCACCAGCAGTGCAAGAGTGTTCCCTTTTTTCCACAACCTCTCCAGCATTTATTGTTTCTAGATTTTTTGATGATGGCCATTCTGACTGGTGTGAGATGATATCTCATTGTAGTTTTGATTTGCATTTCTCTAATGAGTAAAGATGTTGAGCATCCTTTCATGTGTTTGTTGGCAGTCTGTATATCTTCTGTGGAGAAATGTCTATTTAGGTCTTCTGCCCATTTTTGGATTGGGTTGTTTGTTTTTTTGCTATTGAGCTGCATGAGCTGCTTATAAATTTTGGAGATTAATCCTTTGTCAGTTGCTTCATTTGCAAATATTTTCTCCCATTCTGAGGGTTGTCTTTTGGCCTTGTTTATGGTTTCCTTTGCTGTGCAAAAGCTTTGAAGTTTCATTAGGTCCCATGTGTTTATTTTTGTCTTTATTTCCATTTCTCTAGGAGGTGGGTCAAAAAAGATCTTGCTGTGATTTATGTCATAGAGTGTTCTGCCTATGTTTTCCTTTAAGAGTTTGATAGTGTCTGGCCTTACATTTAGGTCTTTAATCCATTTTGAGCTTATTTTTGTGTATGGTGTTAGGGAGTGATCTAATCTCATACTTTTACATGTCCCTGTCCAGTTTTCCCAGCACCACTTATTGAAGAGACTGTCCTTTCTCCACTGTACATTCCTGCCTCCTTTATCAAAGATAAGGTGACCATATGTCCGTGGGTTTAACTCTGGGCTTTCTATCCTGTTCCATTGATCTATATTTCTGTTTTTGTGCCAGTACCATACTGTCTTGATGACTGTAGCTTTGTAGTATAGTCTGAAGTCAGGGAGCCTGATTTCTCCAGCTCCATTTTTCGTTCTCAAGATTGCTTTGGCTATTCGGGGTCTTTTGTGTTTCCATACAAATTGTGAAATTTTTTGTTCTAGTTCTGTGAAAAATGCCAGTGGTAGTTTGATAGGGATTGCATTGAATCTGTAGATTGCTTTGGGTAGTAGAGTCATTTTCACAATGTTGATTCTTCCAATCCAAGAACATGGTACATCTCTCCATCTATTTGTATCATCTTTAATTTCTTTCATCAGTGTCTTATAATTTTCTGCATACAGGTCTTTTGTCTCCTTAGGTAGGTTTATTCCTAGATATTTTATTCTTTTTGTTGCAATGGTAAATGGGAGTGTTTCCTTGATTTCACTTTCAGATTTTTCATCATTAGTATATAGGAATGCCAGAGATTTCTGTGCATTAATTTTGTATCTTGCAACTTTACCAAATTCATTGATTAGCTCTAGTAGTTTTCTGGTAGCATCTTTAGGATTCTCTATGTATAGTATCATGTCATCTGCAAACAGTGACAGCTTTACTTCTTCTTTTCCCATTTGGATTCCTTTTATTTCCTTTTCTTCTCTGATTGCTGTGGCTAAAACTTCCAAAACTATGTTGAATAAGAGTGGTGAGAGTGGGCAACCTTGTCTTGTTCCTGATCTTAGTGGAAATGGTTTCAGTTTTTCACCATTGAGGACGATGCTGGCTGTGGGTTTGTCATATATGGCCTTTATTATGTTGAGGAAAGTTCCCTCTCTGCCTACTTTCTGCAGGGTTTTTATCATAAATGGGTGTTGAATTTTGTCAAAAGCTTTCTCTGCATCTATTGAGATGATCATATGGTTTTTCTCCTTCAGTTTGTTAATATGGTGTATCACATTGATTGATTTGCGTATATTGAAGAATCCTTGCATTCCTGGAATAAACCCCACTTGATCATGGTGTATGATCCTTTTAATGTGCTGTTGGATTCTGTTTGCTAGTATTTTGTTGAGGATTTTTGCATCTATGTTCATCAGTGATATTGGCCTGTAGTTTTCTTTCTTTGTGACATCCTTGTCTGGTTTTGGTATCAAGGTGATGGTGGCCTCGTAGAATGAGTTTGGGAATGTTCTTCCCTCTACTATATTTTGGAAGAGTTTGAGAAGGATAGGTGTTAGCTCTTCTCTAAATGCTTGATAAAATTCGCCTGTGAAGCCATCTGGTCCTGGGCTTTTGTTTGTTGGAAGATTTTTAATCACAGTTTCAATTTCAGTGCTTGTGATTGGTCTGTTCATATTTTCTATTTCTTCCTGATTCAGTCTTGGCAGGTTGTGCATTTCTAAGAATTTGTCCATTTCTTCCAGGTTGTCCATTTTATTGGCATAGAGTTGCTTATAGTAATCTCTCATGATCTTTTGTATTTCTGCAGTGTCAGTTGTTACTTCTCCTTTTTCATTTCTAATTCTATTGATTTGAGTCTTCTCCCTTTTTTTCTTGATGAGTCTGGCTAATGGTTTATCAATTTTGTTTATCTTCTCAAAGAACCAGCTTTTAGTTTTATTGATCTTTGCTATCGTTTCCTTCATTTCTTTTTCATTTATTTCTGATCTGATTTTTATGATTTCTTTCCTTCTGCTAACTTTGGGATGTTTTTGTTCTTCTTTCTCTAATTGCTTTAGGTGCAAGGTTAGGTTGTTTATTCGAGATATTTCCTGTTTCTTAAGGTGGGATTGTATTGCCATAAACTTCCCTCTTAGAACTGCTTTTGCTGCGTCCCATAGGTTTTGGGTCGTCGTGTCTCCATTGTCATTTGTTTCTAGGTATTTTTTAATTTCCTCTTTGATTTCTTCAGTGATCACTTCGTTATTAAGTAGTGTATTGTTTAGCCTCCATGTGTTTGTATGTTTTACAGCTCTTTTCCTGTAATTGATATCTAGTCTCATAGCATTGTGGTCGGAAAAGATACTTGATACAATTTCAATTTTCTTAAATTTACCAAGGCTTGATTTGTGACCCAAGATATGATCTATCCTGGAGAATGTTCCATGAGCACTTGAGAAAAATGTGTATTCTGTTGTTTTTGGATGGAATGTCCTATAAATATCAATGAAGTCCATCTTGTTTAATGTATCATTTAAAGCTTGTGTTTCCTTATTTATTTTCATTTTGGATGACCTGTCCATTGGTGAAAGTGGGGTGTTAAAGTCCCCTACTATGATTGTGTTACTGTCGATTTCTCCTTTTATGGCTGTTAATATTTCCCTTATGTATTGAGGTGCTCCTATATTTGGTGCATAAATATTTACAATTGTTATATCTTCTTCTTGGATTGATCCCTTGATCATCATGTAGTGTCCTTCTTTGTCTCTTCTAGTAGTCTTTATTTTAAAGTCTATTTTGTCTGATATGAGAATTGCTACTCCAGCTTTCTTTTGGTTTCCATTTGCATGGAATATCTTTTTCCATCCCCTTACTTTCAGTCTGTATGTGTCTCTAGGTCTGAAGTGGGTCTCTTGTAGACAGCATATATATGGGTCTTGTTTTTGTATCCATTCAGCCAGTCTGTGTCTTTTGGTGGGAGCATTTAGTCCATTTACATTTAAGGTAATTATTGATATGTATGTTCCTATTCCCATTTTCTTAATTGTTTTGGGTTCGTTATTGTAGTTCTTTTCCTTCTGTTGTGTTTCTTGCCTAGAGAAGTTCCTTTAGCATTTGTTGTAAAGCTGGTTTGGTGGTGCTGAACTCTCTCAGCTTTTGCTTGTCTGTAAACCTTTTAATTTCTCTATCAAATCTGAATGAGATCCTTGCTGGGTAGAGTAATCTTGGTTGCAGGTTTTTCTCCTTCATCACTTTAAGTATGTCCTGCCACTCCCTTCTGGCTTGTAGAGTTTCTGCTGAGAGATCAGCTGTTATCCTGATGGGGATTCCCTTGTGTGTTATTTGTTGTTTTTGCCTTGCTGCTTTTAATATGATTTCTTTGTGTTTAATTTTTGACAGTTTGATTAATATGTGTCTTGGTGTATTTCTCCTTGGATTTATTCTGTATGGGACTCTCTGTGCCTCCTGGACTTGATTAACTATTTCCTTTCCCATATTAGGGAAGTTTTCAACTATAATCTCTTCAAATATTTTCTCAGTCCCTTTCTTTTTCTCTTCTTCTTCTGGAACCCCTATAATTCGAATGTTGGTGCGTTTAATGTTGTCCCTGAGGTCTCTGAGACTGTCCTCTGTTCTTTTCATTCTTTTTTCTTTATTTTGCTGTGCAGCAGTTATTTCCACTATTTTATCTTCCACCTCACTTATCCGTTCTTCTGCCTCAGTTATTCTGCTATTGATCCCATCTAGAGTATTTTTTATTTCATTTATTGTGTTTTTAATCGATGCTTGATTCGTCTTTAGTTCTTCTAGGTCCTTGTTAACTGTTTCTTGCATTTTGTCTATTCTATTTCCAAGATTTTGGATCATCTTTACCATCATTATTCTGAATTCTTTTTCAGATAGACTGCCTATTACCTCTTCATTTGTTAGGTCTGGTGGGTTTTTATCTTGCTCCTTCTCCTGCTGTGTGTTTTTCTGTCTTCTCATTTTGCTTATGTTACTGTGTTTGGGGTCTCCTTTTTGCAGGCTGCAGGTTCGTAGTTCCCGTTGTTTTTGGTGTCTGTCCCCAGTGGCTAAGGTTGGTTTAGTGGGTTGTGTAGGCTTCTTGGTGGAGGGGACTACTGCCTGTGTTCTGGTGGATGAAGCTGGATCTTGTCTTTCTGGTGGGCAGGTCCACGTCTGGTGGTGTGTTTTGGGGTGTTTGCGTACTTTTTATGATTTGAGGCAGCCTCTCTGCTAATGGGTGGCGTTGTGTTCCTGTCTTGCTAGTTGTTTGGCATAGGGTGTCCAGCACTGTAGCTTGCTGGTCGTTGAGTGAAGCTGGGTGCTGGTGTTGAGATGGAGATCTCTGGAAGATTTTCGCCATTTGATATTATGTGGAGCTGGGAGGTCTCTTGTGGACCAGTGTCCTGAAGTTCGCACTCCCACCTCAGAGGCACAGCACTGACTCCTGGCTCCTCAATTTGGGATGATTTGTTGTCTATTCATGTATTCCACAGATGCAGGGTACATGAAGTTGATTGTGGAGCTTTAATCCGCTGCTTCTGAGGCTGCTGGGAGAGGTTTCCCTTTCTCTTCTTTGTTCTCACAGCTCCTGGGTCTCAGCTTTGGATTTGGCCCCGCCTCTGCGTGTAGGTCGCCGGAGGGCGTCTGTTCTTCGCTCAGACAGGACAGGGTTAAAGGAGCAACCTCTTCGGGGACTCTGGCTCACTCAGGCCGGGCGGGAGGGAGGGGCACGGAGTGCGGGGCGAGCCTGCAGCGGCAGAGGTCGGCGTGACGTTGCACCAGCCCGAGGCGCGCCGTGCGTTCTCCCAGGGAAGCCGCCCCTGGATCCCGGGACCCCGGCAGTGGCAGGCTGCACAGGCTCCCGGAAGGACGGTGTGGACAGTGACCTGCGCTCGCACACAGGCTTCTTGGCGGCGGCAGCAGCAGCCCCAGCGTCCCACGCCCGTCTCTGGGCTCCGCGCTTTCAGCCGCGACTCGCGCCCGTCTCTGGAGCTCCTTTACGCTGCGCTCTTAATCCCCTCTCCTCGTGCACCAGGAAACCAAGAGGGAAGAAAAAGTCTCCTGCCTCTTCGGCAGCTCCAGAGTTTTCCCGGACTCCCTCCCGGCTAGCTGTGGCACATTAGCCCCCTTCAGGCTGAGTTCTCGCCGCCAGCCCCAGTCCTCTCCCTGCGCTCTGACCGAAGCCCGAGCCTCAGCTCCAGCGCCGCCCGCCCCGGGGGAGCAGACAAGCCTCTCGGGCTGGTGAGTGCCGCTCGGCACCACTCCTCTGTGCGGGAATCTCTCTGCTTTGCCCTACCCAGGTATGTGGGGAGTTTCTTGCCTTTTGGGAGGTCTGGGGTCTTCTGCCAGCGTTCAGTAGGTGTTCTGTAGGAGTTGTTCCACGTGTAGCTGTATTTCTGGTGTATCTGTGGGGAGGAAGGTGATCTCCGCCTATCATACTGTCTTGATTGCTGTAGCTTTGAAATCTGGGAGCCTGATTCCTCCAGCTCCATTTTTCTTTCCCAAGATTGCTTTGGCTATTTGGGATCTTTTGTGTTTCCATAAAAATTGTGAAATTTTTGGCTCCAGTTCTTTGAAAAATGCTATTGGTAGTTTGACAGGGATTGCATTGAATTGGTAGATTGCTTTGGGAAGTATAGTCATTTTCACAATGCTGATTCTTCCAATCCAAGAGTATGGTATATCTCTTCATCTGTTTGTATAAACTTTAATTTCTTTCATCAGTGTCTTATAATTTGCTGTATACAGATCTTTAACCTTCTTAGGTAGGTTTACTCCTAGGTATTTTCTTCTTTTAGTTCCAAGGGTAAATGGGAGTGTTTACTTAATTTTCACATTTTTCATCATTAGTGTATAGGAATGCAAGAGATTTCTGTGCATTACTTTTGTGTCTTGCTACTTTACCAAATTCATTGATTAGCTCTAGTAGTTTTCTGGTAGCATCTTTAGGATTCTCTATGTATAGTATCATGTCATCTGCAAACAGTGACAGTTTTACTTCTTCTTTTGCAATTTCGATTCCTTTTATTTCTTTTTCTTCTCTGATTTCTGAGGTTAAACTTCCAAAACTGTGTTGAATAATAGTGGTGAGAGTGGACAACCTTGTCTTGTTCCTGACCTTAGAGGAAATTGTTTCCGTTTTTACCATTGAGAACAATGTTGGCTGTGGGTTTTTTATATATGGTCTTTATTATGTTGAGGTAAGTCCCTGTATGCCTACTTTCTTGAGGGTTTTTATCATAAATGGGTGTTGAATTTTGTCAAAAGCTTTTTCTGCATGTATTGATATAATCATATGGTTTTTCTCCTTCAGTTTGTTATTATGCTTTATCACATTAATTTGCATATATTGAAGAATCCTACCATTTCTGGGATAAACCCCACTTGATGATGCTGTATGATCCTTTTAATGTGCTGTTGGATTCTGTTTGCTAGTATTTTATTGAGGATTTTTGCATCTATGTTCATCAGTGATATTGGCCTATAGTTTTCTTTCTTTCTGACATCTTTGCCTGGTTTTGGTATCAGGGTGATTATGGCCTCATAGAATGAGTTTGGGAGTATTCCTCCCTCTGCTATATGTTGGAAGAGTTTGAGAAGGATAAGTGTTAGCTCTTCTCTAAATGTTTGATAGAATTCACCTGTGAAGCCATCTGGTCCGGGGCTTTTATTTGGTGGAAGATTTTTAATCACAATCTCAATTTCAGTTCTTGGTTTTGGTCTGTTTATATTTTCTATTTATTCCTGGTTCAATCTCAGAAGGTTGTGCTTTTCCTAGAATTTGTCCATTTCTTCCAGGTTGTCGATTTTATTGACATATAGTTGCTTGTAGTTATCTCTCATCTTCCTTTGTATTTCTGCAGTATCAGTTGTTATTTCTCCTTTTTCTTTTCTAATTCTATTGATCTGAGTCTTTTCCCTTTTTCTTTCTTTTTTTTTCTTGATTATCTGGCTAATGGCTTATCAATTTTGTTTATCTTCTCAGTGAAGCAGCTTTTAGTTTTATTGATTTTTGCTATCATATCCTTCAATTGTTTTTCTTTTTTTTCTTTCTGTTCAGATCTTTGTGTTTTCTTTCCTTCTGCTAACTTTGGGAGTTTTTTTGTTCTTCTTTGTCTATTTGCTTTAGAGGTAAAGTTTGGTTGTTTATTTGAGATGCTTCTTGTTTCTTGAGGTAGGATTATATTGCTATAAACTTCCCCTTAGAATGGCTTTTGCTGCATGCCATAGGTTTTGGGTCACCATATTTTCATTGTCATTTGTTTTTATGAATTTTCTCATTTCTTCTTTGATTTCCTCACTGATTTCTTGGTTATTAAGTAGTGTATTGTTTACTCTCCATGTGTTTGTAATTTTTCCAGATTTTTTCCTGTAATTGATATCTAGTCTCACAGTGTTGTGCCCAGAAAAGATACTTGATACAATTTTAATTTTCTTAAATTTACCAAGGCTTCATTTGTGACCCAAGATATGATCTTTCCTGGTGAATGTTCTGTGTCCACTTGAGAAAAAATTGTATTCTATTGTTTTTGATGGAATGTCTAGAATTATCAATTAAATCCATCTTGTTTAATGTATCATTTAAAGCTTGTGTTTCCTTATTTATTTTCATTTTAGATGATCTGTCCCTTGGTTAAAGTGGAGTGTTAAAATCCCCTACTATGATTGTGTTAGTGTTGATTTTTCCTGTTACGGCTGTTAGCATTTGCCTTATGTATTGAGGTGCTCCTTTGTTGGGTGCATAAATATTTACAACTGTTATATCTTCTTCTTGGATCAATCCCTTGATCATTATGTAGTGTCCTTCTTTGTCTCTTGTTATAGTATTTCTTTTAACGTCTATTTTGTCTGATATGAGAATTGCTACTGCAGCTTTCTTTTCATTTCCTTTTTAATGGAATATATTTTTCCATCCTCTCACTTTCAGTCTGTTTGTGTCCCTAGGTCTGAGATGGGTCTCTTGTAGACAGCATATGTATTGGTCTTGTTTTTGTATCCATTCAGCCAATCTATATCTTTTGGTGGGAGCATTTAATACATTTACATTTAAGGTAATTATCAATATGTATGTTCCTATTACCATTTTCTTAATTATTTTGCAATTGTTATTGTAGGTCTTTTCCTTCTCTTGTGTTTCCTGCCTAGAGAAGTTCCTTTAGCATTTGTTGTACTGGTTTGTTGGTGTTGAATTCTATTAGCTTTTGCTTGTCTGTAAAGAATTTAATTTCTCCATCGAATCTGAATGGGATCCTTGCTGAGTAGAGTAATCTTGGTTGTAGGTTTTTTCTCTTTCTTCACTTTAATTATGTCCTGCCACTCCCTTCTGGCTTGCAGAGTTTCTGCTGAAAGTTCAGCTGTTAACCTTATGGGGATTCCCTTGTATGTTATTTGTTGATTTTCACATTCTTTCATTGTATTTAATTTTTGATAGTTTGATTAATATGTGTCTTGGCATGTTTCTCCTTGCATTTTTCCTTTATGGTGCTATCTATGCTTCCTGTATTTGACTGACTATTTCCTTTCCTATATTAGTGAACTTTTCACCTGTAATCTGTTCAATATTTTCTCAGTCCCTTTCTTTTTTCTTTTTCTTCTGGGACCCCTATAATTCGAATGTTGGTGTGTTTAATGTCGTCCCAAATGTCTCTGAGTGTGTCGTCAATTCTTTTCATTCTTTTTATTCTACTCTGCAGTAGTTATTTCCACTATTTTATCTTCCAGGTCACTTATCCTTTCTTCTGCCTTGGTTATTCTGCTATTGATTACTTCTAGAGAATTTTTAATTTCATTTTTTATGTTGTTCATCATTGTTTGCTCTTTAGTTCTTCTAGGTCCCTGTAAAAGCTTATTGTATTTTCTTCATTCTATTTCCAAGATTTTGGATCATCTTTACTATCATTACTCTGAATTATTTTTCAGGTAGACTGCCTCTTTCCTTTTCATTTGTTTTTTCTGTTGGGTTCTTACCTTGCTCCTTCATCTGCTGTGTATTTTTCTGTCTTCTCTTTTTGCTTAACTTACTGTTTTGGGGGTCTCCTTTTTGCAGGCTACAGCTTCCTAGTTTCCGTTTCTTTGGTGTCTGCCCCCAGTGGCTAAGGTTGGTTCAGTGGGTTGTGGATGCTTCCTGGTAGAGGGGACTGGTGCCTGTGTTCTGGTGGATGAAGTTGGATCTTGTCTTTCTGATGGGCAAGACCGTGTCTTTTGGTGTGTTTTGGTGTGTCTGTGACCTTATTATGGTTTTAGGCAGCCTCTCTCCTAATAGGTGAGGTTGTGTTCCTGTCTTGCTAGTTGTTTGGCATAGGGTGTCCAACACTGTAGCTTGTTGGTTGTTGAGTGGAGCTGGGTCTTAACGTTGAGTTGGAGATCTGTGGGAGAGCTTTTGCTGTTTGATATTACATGGAGCTGAGAGGCCTCTGGTGGACCATGTCCTGAACTCGGGTCTCCCACCTCAGAGGCTCAGGCCTGACACCTGTTCGGAAAACCAAAACCCTGTTAGCCATACCGCATTAGTTTTGTCACCTGCATCTTTTCACTGAGCTTTAGCCAAGTCTGCAAGAAACGCTATGATTATTTCTGGACCCAGCCTTTGGTCTAGGAGTATCCAAGGATCTCTCAGCCTGCAGATGCATCACTGGGGAAGAGGGAGTCAGACACTGACCAGGATGCAGCTTCGAGCCTGGAGCCAGGCCCACCTGATCTTTTATCTCAGTTTATCTTTGATATCTGCTTTTTACTGCTGTTTCTCTGCTCAGATCTCCCTTTTGCCTATCAATGCTCATGGGCTAAGAGTTGATGCCCTGGTTTATTTTTAAGATTCTCCAATTAGTAGTCCACAAATAGATTAGTTTAACTTATAAGGAAAGAATCATATTGGCTTGCTTATGTTGGGAAGGTTGTGTGCATTTGGCATAAGCAATCTCTCAGGTGGGGATATGAAGGCTACTTCCAAACGAAGGGACATGGATTTGGCAGGCATTTCTCACATGCCCACTATAACCTGAAATGTACTAGCAGATAATGATCCTTCCATAATTCTAAATTTTTTTCAACTAAAACTTCTCATAGCTTTTTATAGCTCCCTCAGAAAACCTTTGTATTTTAGTATGTCTTTATCTCAAGAGAGCAAATGCCATAGAACAATAAGGCTTTGAATCAATTAGGTAAGAAAGAAATAGCCTAAAAGCTAGCAAACGTTCATTTAATTTTTTATAACCTCTACTAACCATATGAATTGATAGCCACTAAAATGACAAAATACGTTGTGTGTCTGATTTTCACAATAATGTATAAGAACCTCATTGGCTTTTACAGTATGGTTTTGGTATAACGTTGCCTAGAGGTAGGAGGAATGAAGGAAGATGACCTTTTTAGGTAATTTCTGATCCCACTGATTTAGGTGTGATTTTAAAGATGTACTGTGAAATATTTAAGATAAACAAAGAGCATAAAGAATGATTAAATAAACCTCCATTTACTAGCTTAGAAAATATACTACCAGAAATACAGTTGAAAGCCCCTCTCTTCTTGTATGCAATTACTTTCCCCTTCAGTTCCCCATACTTGCCTTTATCCTGATATCAGGGTAATCACTATTCTGAATTTCTTTTTATTATACATTCTTTGGGAAGAAAAGAAAAATTTTCATCATTATAGGTGTGTTTTCTCCTGCATAATTCTATCTCATCAGAATATATTTATTTCCCCTCCCTTTTAATTAAAAAAATCTTTTCAAATTAGCTTTACTCACATTTTACCATTAAAAAAACTTTTTTAAAAACAAAGATATGGGGCTTCCCTGGTGGCGCAGTGGTTGAGAGTCCGCCTGCCGATGCAGGGGACGCAGGTTCGTGCCCCGGTGCAGGAGGATCCCACATGTTGTGGAGCAGCTGGACCCGTGAGCCATGGCCACTGAGCCTGCGTGTCCGGAGCATGCACTCCACAACGGGAGAACCACAACAGTGAGAGGCCCGCATACCACAAAAAAAAAAAAAAAAAGATATGGCAATGCTTTTCAATTTAGAAAAATAATTTAATCTATTGCTTATTGTTCCTTTCTTGTCTCAGCTTAAATGAAAGTAGGAGAAATTCAAGTAGTTTATTGGACTGACTGAGATTTATTATTTCCACTTATTGGTTGAGATGTGATAACTTGGGAGAGACAATAAGAGGAGTTGGTAATTGAAATTTTTTCTCTCCTGGGGGATAAATGAAATTTCTTATTTCTTATGAGGACTTGGTTCCCATTTGTCTTTACTCTTTTGGTAAAAGTTGTATTTTTTGGTTCTGTTTTGTTCTGAGGTATATATAATCCTTGAAGATTAAATTGTTTTTCATAAATATGTTGTATTTTTTTTAATCTTTGATTGCTGGTTTGCAGAATCGTTTATCTTAGAAAACTTTTTTTTAGTATGATTTCCTGTATTATTATTATTTTAAAATCCAAAACTCATTAATTTACTAAACTGTTTCATTCACATTGCCATTGTTTCCTTCACTTAGGCAAATGAATCATATTTCTGTTTTCATATAGTAACAAAAAAACATTAAAAGAAAGGCAACTATGTGCTTTACAGATATGAAGAGGTTTTTAAAATTATTTTTCTAGCTATGTCCTGAGAAAGGCTATAATCAAGATATATTTTAGGCATTCTAAATTGGGATTTTCACATGAACAAGACCTCATTTAATTCTGCAAGTTTTTTTTTCAGCTTTCAATAAAAAATATCCTATTTTGCTGCTATTTGGGATGTTTATATTCAACATAACTTTTTCATTTTTGATCATATGGATAAACTTTCCCATTTTAAGGTGGTCAAAGATGAGTTTCCAATTTGGCACATAAGGAGCTTAGAATTCGCCACTCTAACAAGTAAAATGCTGAAGAAACTGAAAAATCAACAACCCTTCTTAGATATGTCAGAGAAGCAAGGTTACAGGACAAACTTCTGTCCCCCAAATTAGAGAGCCAGACATGCAGATACAGAGAATCACAATTTGCAGGAGCTGGAACCACAAGCAGAAACCTCCACAGGAAGTACTACCAGGAAAGGAAAACTTGAATAGTACTTGATGAGTTGCTGCAGGCTCAATGTGCACAACTCTGAGAATTAAAATCTCCAAGGGAACTCAGGCATAGGTGGGGTCCCCACATTTTTGTAAGTTTTACCTCTAAGAGCTCTACCAGGCCTTCACAGTGAATATTGGAGAAAAATCCCTGTGTGCTTCTGGCAGGGGGAGTGGACAAACAACCATTTTGAAACATGCCAGAGCACTCTGTTTTTCTAAAGAAAGACTGCCCTCAGAAGAAAATATTTACCAGAATTTAACATTTTGGGGTTTTATAAAATGCTAACTTAACAAGATGAAAAGAAATACCCAGCTCTAGAATCACTTAGCCTTTCATGTGGGGAAAGGGAAGTATTCAACTCCGGTCCCCCTCTAGCTATCCTATTCCAGATAAGAGGGGGAAAAATAAAATTAGAAGTATTGCTGAAGTTCACAGTCCAGGGACATGGGTTCAACAAAAGACACACCTAATCATAGGACTATACAATGCTTTTCCTATCCACATAACTTACCTCTACATTACTAAAAGAATATTCACATTCATTTACATCTTTCACCAAATACATCACGCCCAGATTTCAAAAATAAATAAATAAAGGCAAAAAACATAGTTTGAAGAGACTAAACAAGCCTCAGACCCAGAGTCAAATATAGCAGGAATGTTGGAATTATCAAACCATGAATTAAAAAACGAAACTATGACCAATATGTTGATTGCTTTAATGTAAAAAGTAGACAACATGCAAGAACAGATGGATATGTAAACACAGAGATGGAAATTCTAAGAAAGAATCATAAAGAAATACTAGAGATGAAAAACATTGTAACAGAAATGAAAAATGTCTGTTATGGGTTCATTAGTAGACTGGGCATGGCTGGGGAAAGAATCTCTGAGCTTGAGAATGTTACAGTGGAAACTTAGAAAACTGAAAAGCAAAGAGAGAAAAAAAAAAGGAGTGAAAAAAGCCCAGAACAGAATATACAAGAACTGTGAGACAACTACAAAATGAGTAAAACATGTGTAATTGGAATATAAGGAGAAGAAAGAAAGGAACACAAGAAATATTTAAAGTGATAATACTGAGAATGTCTTCAAAATAATGTCAGACACAAAACAACAGCTTCAGGAACCTTAAAGACCACCAAGCAGGATAAATGTAGAAAACAAACAAACAAACAAAAAACAGCACCTAGGCCTAACATCTTAAAACTTCTGAAATTCAAAGATAAAGAAAAATATTGAAAGAAGCTAGATGGAAAACACACCTTATTTATAGAGAATGAAAGATAAGAATTACATTCAACTTCTCCTCAGAAAATATGCAAAAAAGGAGAAAGTGTAGTGAAACATTTAAAGTTTTGAGAGAAAAAAACCCAACAACCTAGAATTCTGTCTCCTCAAAAATTATCCTTCAAAATGAAGAAGAAATACTTTCTCAGACAAACAAACATTGAAGGAATTTGTTGCCAGTAGACATGCCTTTTGAGAAATGTTAAAAGAAGTTCTTCAGAGGGAAGGAAAATCGTATAAGTCAGTAACTTGAATCTACATAAAGAAATAAAGAACTTTATGTTGTATTTCCATAAAAAATGAATACGTGTAAGTAAAATTTTAAAAAAATTTATATATATTATATAAATGCTTATGTATGCTTACTTATAAATGGAATGAATGACAAGAATAATGCAAAGGAAGGGAGACAGGAATTACAAATATTTTGTTATTATATGGTACTTGCATTATTCATGAAGTGGCATAGTGTAATTTAAAGTGGACTTGCAGGGAGAATTTCAAAATGGTGGAGGAGTAAGACATGGAGATCACCTTCCTCCCTAAAATACAACAAAAATACTTCTACAAGTAGAACAACTCCTACAGAACACCTACTGAACGCACGCAGAAGACCTCAGACTTCCCAAAAGGCAGGAAAATCCCCACGTACCTGGGTAGGGCAAAAGGAAAAAGAAAAAACAGAGACAAAAGAATAAAGATGGGACCTGCACCTCTGGGAGGGAGCTGTGAAGGAGGAAAAGTTTCCACACACTAGCAAGCCCCTTCACTGGCAGGGACAGAGGCTGGGGGGGTGGTTTTGGAGCCACAGAGGAGAGTGCAGCAACAGGGTTACAGAGGGCAAAGTGGAGAGATTCCGCACAGAGGCTAGGTGCCGACCAGCACTCAACAGCCTGAGAAACTTGTCTACCCTCCCACCAGGGCGAGTGGGGGCTGGGAGCTGAGGCTCTGGCTTTGGAGATCAGATCCCAGGGGGAGGACTGGCGTTGGCTGTGTGAAGACAGCCTGAGGGGGCTAGTGCACCGTAGGTAGCCAGGAGAGAGTCCGGGAAAAGTCTGGACCTGCCTAAGAGGCAAGAAACAATTGTTTCAAGGTGCACGAGGAGAGGGGATGCATAACACTGCCTAAACGAGCTCCAGAGAAGGGTGTGAGCTGCGGCTATCAGCATGGACACCAGAGACGTGCATGAAACGGTAAGGCTGCTGCTGCAGTCACCAAGAAGTCTGTGTGCAAGCATAGGTCTCTATCCACACCCCCACACACCCCAGGAGGCTGTGCAGTCTGCCACTACCAGGGTCCAATGATCCAGGGACAATTTCCCCAGGAGAACACACTGCGTGCCTCAGCCTGTTTCAATGTCATACCAGCCTCTGCCACTGCAGGTTCATCCTGCATTCCAATTATAACTTATGTACTCCTCCTTACCCCCAGCCTGAATGACCAACAGCCCCCTAATCAGCCGCTGTTTAACCCGACCTGTCTGGGCAGGAACAGATGCCTGAGGGCGACCTACAGACAGACGTGGGACCAAAATCAAAGCTGAACCCTAGGAGATGTGCCAAAAAAGAAGAGAAAGGGAAATTTTTCTGTGCAGCCTCAGGGGCAGTGGATTAAATTCCCCACAATAAACTTGATGTGCCCTGCATCTGTGTGATACCAGAATAGACAACAAATCATCTCAAAATTGAGGCAGTGGACTTTAGGAGCTACTGTAGACTTGGGGTTTGTTGCCTGTGACTGATTTGTTTCTGATATTTATGTTAACCTTAGCTTAGTTTTTAGCACATGTTATCACTGGAGGATTTGTTTATTGGTTTGCTTGCTCTCTCTTTCTTTAAAATTATTATTATTATTATGTTAATTTTTAATTTATTTATTTTTATTCTTTCATTTTCTCTCCCTTTTCTTCTGAGCCATGTGGCTCACAAGGTCTTGGTGCTCCAGCATGGTGTCAGGCCTGAGCCTGTGAGGTGGGAACACCGAGTTCAGGATATCAGATGACAAGAAATGCCCAAGCCCCACATATCAATCGGTGAGAGTTCTGCCTGAGACATCCATCTCAACACTAAGACACAGCTCCACCCAACGGCCAACCAGATCCACTGCTGGAGGCTCCATGCCAAACAACTAGTAAGACAGGGACACAGACCACCAAATAGCAGAAAGGCTACCTAAAATAATAATAAGTTCACAGACACCTCAAAACATACCACCAGACGTGGCACTGCCCACAAGAAAGAAAAGATCCAGTGCAACCACCAGAACACAGGCACCAGTCCCTTCTACCAGGAAGCCTACACAAGCCACTGAACCAACCTCACCAACCGGGAACAGACAACAAAAACAACAGGAACTATGAACCCACAGGCTGTAAAAAGGAGACTCCAAACAAAATAAGTTAACCAAAATGAGAAAACAGAAACGCACAGTAGATGAAGGAGCAAGGTAAAAACCCACAAGACCAAATAAATGAAGAGGAAATAGGCAGTCTACCTGAAAAATATTTCAGAGTAATGATAGGAAAGATGATCCAAAACCTTGGAAACAGAATGGAGAAAATACAAGAAATGCTTAGCAAGAACATAGAAGAACTGAAGAGCAAGCAAACTATGACGAACTTCACAATAATTGAAATTTAAAAATTATCTAGAAGAAATCAATAGCAGAATAACTGAGGCAAAAGAATGGATAAGTGACCTGGAAGATAAAATAATGGATATAACTACCACATAACAGAACAAACAAAACAAGAATGAAAATAATTATGGACAGTCTCAGAGACTTCTGGGACAACATTAAATACAACAACACTTGAATTACAGGGGTCCCAGCAGAAGAAGAGAAAAAGAAAGGGACTGAGAAAATATTTGAAGAGATTATAGTTGAAAACCTCCCTAACATGGGAAAGGAAATAGTTAATCAAGTGCAGGAAGCACACAGAGTCACATGCAGGAAAAACTGAAGGTGAAACACAACAAGACACATATTAATCAAACTAACAAAAATAAAATACAAAGAAACAATCTTAGAAGCAGGGAGGGAAAAACAACAAATAACATACAAGGGAATTCCCATAAGGTTAACAGTTGATCTTTCAGCAAAAACTCGGCAAGCCAGAAGGCAGTGGCAGGACATATTTAAAGTGATGAAAGGGAAAAAGCTACAGTCAATATTACTCTACCCAAAAAGGACCTCATTCAGATTTGATGGAGAAATTAAAATCTTTACAGACAAGCAAAAGTTAAGAGAATTCAGCACCAACAAATGAGTTCTACAACAAAGGCTAAAGGAACTACTCTAGATAGGAAACACAAGAGAAGGAAAAGACCTACAAAAACAAAAACAAAACAATTAAGAAAATTGTAACAGGAACATACATATTGATATTTACCTTAAATGTAAAAGGATTAAATGCTCCAACAAAAACACATAGACTGCCTGAATGGATACAAAAAAAAAAGACCCTTATATATGCTGTTTACAAGAGACCCAATTCAGACCTAGGGACATATACAGACTGAAGGTGAGGGGATAAAAAAAAAATCCATGCAAATGTAAATGAAAAGAAAGCCGGAGTAGCAGTTCTCATATCAGACAAAATAGACTTTAAAATAAATACTATAACAAGAGACAAAGAAGGACACTACATAATGATAAATGGATCAATCCAAGAACATATAACAAATGTAAATATTTATGCACCCTACATATGATCACCTCAATTCATAAGATAAATGCTAACAGCCATAAAACAGAAAAACAACACAATAACACTACAGAACTTTAACACCCCACTTTCACCAATGGACATATCATCTAAAATGAGACTTCCGGGGAAGATGGCAGAAGAGTAAGATGCGGAGATCACCTTCCTCCCCACAGGTACATCAGAAATACATCTACACGTGGAACAACTCCTACAAAACAACTACTGAAAGCTGCCAGAAGACCTCAGATTTCCCAAAAGGCAAGAAACTCCTCATGCACCTGGGTAGGGCAAAAGAAAAAAGAATAAGCAGAGACAAAAGAATAGGGACAGGACCTGCACTAGTGGGAGGGAGCTGTGAAGGAGGAAAGCTTTGCACACAATAGGAAACCCCTTCCTGGGCAGAGATGGGGGGTGGCGGGGAGGTGGGGAGGAGCTTCAGAGCCACGGAGAAGATATTCCATGCAAATGGAAACCAAAAGAAAGCTGGAGTAACAATTCTCATATCAGACAAAATAGACTTTAAAATAAAGACTACTAGAAGAGACAAAGAAGGACACTACAAAATAATCAAGGGACCGATCCAAGAAGAAGATATAACAATTGTAAATATTTATGCACCCAACATAGGAGCACCTCAATACAAAAGGCAAGTACTAACAGCCATAAGAGGGGAAATCGACAGTAACACATTCAGAGTAGGTGACTTTAACATCGAATTTTCACCAATGGACAGATCATACAAAATGAAAATAAATAAGGGAACAAAAGCTTTAAAGGATACATTAAACAAGATGGACTTAATTGAAAATTATAGGACATTCCATGCAAAAACCACAGAATACACATTTTTCTCAAGGGCTCATGGAACATTCTCCAGGATAGATCATACCTTGGGTCACAAATCAAGCCTTGGTAAATTTAAGAAAATTGAAATTGTAACAAGTACCTTTTCTGACCAAAATGCTATGAGACTACATATCAATTACAGAAAAAGATCTATAAAAAATAAAAACACATGGAGGCTAAACAATACACTACTTAATAATGAAATGATCACTGAAGAAATCAAAGAGGAAATACAAATATGCCTAGAAACAAATGACAATGCAGACACAATGACCCAAAACCTATGGGATGCAGCAAAAGCAGTTCTAAGAGGGAAGTCTATAGCAATACAATCCCACCTTAAGAAACAGGAAACATCTCGAATAAACAACCTGACCTTGCACCTAAAGCAATTAGACAAAGAAGAACAAAAATACCCCAAAGTTAGCAGAAGGAAAGAAATCATAAAAATCAGATCACAAATAAATAAAAAACAAATGAAGGAAACGGTAGCAAAGATCAATAAAACTAAAAGATGGTTCTTTGAGAAGATAAACACAACTGATAAACCATTAGCCAGATTCATCAAGAAAAAAAGGGAGAAGACTCAAATCAATAGAATTAGAAATGAAAAAGGAGAAGTAACAACTGACACTTCAGAAATACAAAAGATCATGAGAGATTATGACAAGCAAACCTATGCCAATAAAATGGACAACCTAGAAGAAATGGACAAAGTCTTAGAAATGCACAACCTGCCAAGACTGACTCAGGAAGAAATAGAAAATATGAACAGACCAATCACAAGCACTGAAATTGAAACTGTGATTAAAAATCTTCCAACAAACAAAAGCCCAGGACCAGATGGCTTCACAGGCGAATTCTATCAAACATTTAGAGAAGAGCTAGCACCCATCCTTCTCAAACTCTTCCAAACAATATCAGAGGAAGGAACACTCCCAAACTCATTCTACGAGGCCACCATCACCTTGATACCAAAACCAGGCAAGGATGTCACAAAGAAAGAAAACTACAGGCCAATATCACTGATGAACATAGATGCAAAAATCCTCAACAAAATACTAGCAAACAGAATCCAACAGCACATTAAAAGGATCATACACCATGATCAAGTGGGGTTTATTCCAGGAATGCAAGGATTCTTCAATATACGCAAATCAATCAATGTGATACACCATATTAACAAGTTGAAGGAGAAAAACCATATGATCATCTCAATAGATGCAGAGAAAGCTTTTGACAAAATTCAATACCAATTTATGATAAAAATCCTGCAGAAAGTAGGCATAGAGGGAACTTTCCTCAACATAATAAAGGCCATATATGACAAGCCTACAGCCAACATCATCCTCAATGGTGAAAAACTGAAACCATTTCCACTAAGATCAGGAAAAAGAAAAGGTTGCCTACTCTCACCATTATTATTCAACATAGTTTTGGAAGCTTTAGTCATAGCAATCAGAGAAGAAAAGAAAATAAATGAATCGAAATTGGAAAAGAAGTGAAGCTGTCACTGTTTGCAGATGACATGATACTATATATAGAGAATCCTAAAGATACTAACAGAAAACTACTAGAGCTAATCAATGAATTTGGTAGAGTAGCAGGATACAAAATTAATGCACAGAAATCAATGCATTCCTATACACTAATGATGAAATATCTGAAAGTGAAATCAAGAAAACACTCCCATTTACCATTTCAATGAAAAGAATGCTATATGTAGGAATAAACCTACCTAAGGAGACAAAAGACCTGTATGCAGAAAATTATAAGACACTGATGAAAGAAATTAAAGATGATACATATAAATGGAGATATATACCATGTTCTTGGATTGGAAGATTCAACATTGTGAAAATGAATCTGCTACCCAAGGCAATCTACAGATGCAATGCAATTCCTATCAAACTACCACTCGCATTTTTTCACAGAACTAGAACAAAAAATTTCACAATTTGTATGGAAACACAAAAGACCCTAAATAGCCAAAGCAATCTTGAGAACGAAAATGGAGCTGGAGGAATCAGGCTCTGTGACTTCAGACTATACAACAAAGCTACAGTAATCAAGCCAGTATGGTACTGGCACAAAAACAGAAAGATAGATCAATGGAATAGGATAGAAAGCCCAGAGATCAACCCACGCACATATGGTCACCTTATCTTTGATAAAGGAGGTAAGAATATATAGTGGAGAAAGCACAACCTCTTCAATAAGTGGTGCTGGGAAAACTGGACAGGGACATGTAAAAGTATAAGATTAGATCACTCCCTAACAGCATGCACAAAAATAAGCTCAAAGTAGATTAAAGACCTTAATGTAAGGCCAGAAAGTATCAATCTCTTAGAGGAAAACAAAGAACACTCTATGACATACATCACAGCAAGATTCATTTTGACCTACCTCCTAGAGAATTGGAGATAACAACAAAAATAAACAAATGGGACCTAATGAAACTTCAAAGCTTTTGTACAGCAAAGGAAACCATAGACAAGACCAAAAGGCAACCCTCAGAATGTGAGAAAATATTTGCAAATGAAGCAACTGACAAAAGAATAATCTCCAAAATTTATAAGCAGCTCATGCAGTTCCATAGCAAAAAAACAAACAACCCAATCCAAAAATGGGCAGAAGACCTAAATAGACATTTCTCCAAAGAAGATATACAGACTGCCAACAAACACATGAAAGAATGCTCAACATCATTAATCATTAGAGAAATGCAAATCAAAACTACAATGAGATATCATCTCACAGCAGTCAGAATGGCCATCATCAAAAAATCTTGAAACAATAAATGCTGGAGAGGGTGTGGAGAAAAGGGAACACTCTTGCACTGCTGGTGGGAATGTGAATTGGTACAGCCACTATGGAGAACAGTATGGAGGTTCCTTAAAAAACTACAAAGAGACCTACCATATGACCCAGCAATCCCACTACTGGGCATATACCCTGAGAAAACCATAATTCAAAAATAGTCATGTACCACAGTGTTAATTGAAGCTGTATTTACAATAACCTGGGTATGGAAACAACCTAAGTGTCCATCATTGGATGAATGGATAAAGTAGTTGTGGCACATATATACAATGGAATATTACTCAGCCATAAAAAGAAACGAAATTGAGCATTTGTAATGAGGTGGATCGAACTAGAGTCTGTCATACAGAGTGAAGTAAGTCAGAAAGAGAAAGACAAATACCGTATGCTAACACATATATATGGAATTTGAGAAAAAAAATGTCATGAATACCCTAGGGGTAAAACAGGAATAAAGACACAGACCTACTTGAGAATGGACTTGAGGATATGGGGAGGGGAATGTGTAAGCTGTGACAAAGCGAGAGAGAGGCATGGACATATATACACTACCAAACATAAGGTAGATAGCTAGTGGGAATCAGCTGCATAGCACAGGGAGATAAGCTCGGTGCTTTGGAACCACCTGGAGGGGTGGGATAGGGAGGATGGGAGGGAGGGAGATGCAAGAGGGAAGGGATAAGGGAACAGATGTATATGTATAACTGATTCACTTTAGTATATAGCAGAAACTACCACACCATTGTGAAGCAATTATACTCCAGTAAAGTTGTAAAAAATAAAATAAAATAAAATAAATTGAAAATAAATAAGGACTCACAAGCTTTAAATGACACATTAGATCAGATGGATTTAATTAATAATTGATATTTATCAGACATTCCAACAAAAAACAACAGAATACACTTTCTTCTCATGTGTTCATGGAACATTCTCCAGGATAGATCATACCTTATGTCACACATCAATCCTTGGTAAATTTAAGAAAATTGAAATTGTATCAAGTATCTTTTCCTACCGCAGTTCTAAGAGACTAGATATCAATTACAGGAAAAACATCTCTAAAAAATACAAACACATGGAGGCTAAACAATACACTACTTAGTAACCAAGTGATTCCTGAGGAAATCAAAGAGGAAATCAGAAAATACCTAGAAGCAAATGACAATGAAAACACGACGGTCCAAAACCTATGGGATGCAGCAAAAGCAGTTCTAACAGGGAAGTTTATAACAATAAAATCTTACCTAAAGAAACAAGAAACATCTCAAATAAACAATCAATCCTTACACTTAAAGCAATTAGAGAAAGAAGAAAAAGAAAACCCAAATTTACCACAGGAAATAAATAATAAAAATCAGATCAGAAATCAATGAAAAAGAAATGAAGGACACAATAGCAAAGATCAATAAAAGTAAAAGCTTGCTCTTTGAGAAGATAAACAAAATTGATTAACCATTTGCCAGAATAATCAAGAAAAAAAAAAGGGAAAAGACTCAAATCTACAGAATTAGAAATGAAAAAGGAGAAGTAACAACTGACACTGCAGAAATACAAAGAATCATGAGGGATTACAACAAGCAACTATATGCCAATATAATGAAAACCTGGAAGAAATGGACAAACTCTTAGAAGAGCACCACAATCCAATACTGAATCAAGAAGAAATAGAAAATATAAACAGACCAATCACAAGCACTGAACTTGAAACTGTGATTAAAGTTTTCTAACAAACAAAAGCCGAGGGATAGATGGCTTCACAGTTGAATTCTATCAAATATTTAAAGAGCTAACAGCTATCCCTCCCAAACTCTTCTAAAATATAACAGAGGGATGAACACTCCCAAACTCGTTCTACAAGGCCACCATAACCCTGTTACCAAAACCAGACAAAGATGTCATAAAAAAAGAAAACTACATGCCAATATCACTGATGAACAAAGATGCAAAAACGCTCAACAAAATACTAGTAAACAGAATCCAAGAGCACACTGAAAAGATCGTACACCATGATCAACTGAGGTTTATCCCAGGAATACAAGGATTCTTCAGTATACGAAAATCAATCAGTGTGCTAAACCATATTAACAAATTGAATGATAAAAACCATATGATAATCTCAATAGAGGCAGAAAAGTCTTTTGACAAAATTCAACACAGATTTATGAGAAAATCTATAGAAAGTAGGCATAGAGTGAACCTATCTCAACATAATAAACACCATATATGACAAACCCCATCCAACATCATTCTCAATGGTGAAAAACTGAAAATATTTCCTCTAAGATCAGGAACAAGACAAGGTTGCCCACTCTCACCACTATTATTCTACATAGTTTTGGAAGTTTTAGCCACAGCAATCAGAGAAGAAAAAAAAAAACATAAGAGGAATCCAAATCAGAAAAAAAGAAGTAAATTTTTCAGTGTTTGTGGATGACATGATATTAGACATAGAGAATCCTAAAGATGGTACCAGGAAACTACTAGAGCTAATGAACGAATTTGGTAAAGTAAAAAGAGACAAAATTAATGCACAGAAATCTGCTGTATTCTGATACACTAATGATGAAAAGTCTGAAAGAGAAATTAAAGAAATGCTTCTATCTATCATTGCAACAAAAATAATAATATACCTAGGGATAAACCTACCTAAGGAGACAAAAGACCTATATGCAGAAAACTCTAAGTCACTGATGAAAGAAATTAAAGATGACACTAACAGATGGAGAGGTATACCATATTCTTGGATTGGAAGAACCAATATTGTGAAAATGACTCTACTACCCAAGGCAATCTACAGATTCAATGTAATTCCTATCAAACTACCAAGGGCATTTTTCACAGAACCAGAACCAAAAATTACACAATTTTTATGGAAACACAAAAGATCCCCAATAGCCAAATCAATCTTGGGAAAGAAAAATGGAGCTAGATGAATGAGGCTCCCTGACTTCAGACTATACTACAAAGCTACAGTAATCAAGCCAGTATGGTAGTGGCACAAAAAAAGAGATATAGACCAGTGGAACAGGATAGAAGTCCCAAAGATTAACCCTCACACATATGGTCACCTTATCTTTGATAAGGGAAGAAAGAATATACAATGGAGAAAAGACAGCCTCTTCAATAATTGAGGATGGGAAAACTGGACAGCTACATGTAAAAGAATGCAATTAGAACACTCCTTAACACCATACAGAAAAATAAACTCAAAATGGATTAGAGACCTAAATATAAGTCTAGACACTATAGAACTCTTAGAGGGAAACATAGGCAGAGCACTCTATGACATAAGTCACCGCAAGAGCCTTTTGACCCACCTCCTTGAGAAATGGAAATAAAACCAAAAATAAATAAATGAGATCTAATGAAACTTAAAAAGTTTTTCACAGCAGGGAAACCAAAAACAAGACGAAAGGACAACCCTCGGAATTGGAGATAATATTTGCAAATGAAGCAACTGACAGAGGATTAATGTCTAATATATACAAGCAGCTCAAGCAGCTCAATATCAAAAAAAACATATAACCCAATCCAAAAATGGTCAGGAGACCTAAATAGACATTTCTCCAAAGAAGATATACTGATTGCCAACAAACACATGAAGGGATGCTCAACGTCACTAATCATTAGAGAAATGCAAATCAAAACTACAACAAGGTATCACCTCACATCTGTCAGAATGGCCATCATCAATAAATCTACAAACAATAAATGCTGGAGAGGGTGTGGAGAAAAGGGAACACTCTTGCACCGTTGGTGGGCATGTTATTGATATAGCCACTTTGGATAACAGTATGGAGGTTCATTAAAAAAACTTAAAATAAAACTACCATATGACTCAGCAATCCCACTACTGGGTGTATACCCTGAGAAAACCATAATTTTAATAGAGTCATGTACCACAATGTTCATTGCAGCACTATTTACAATAACCAGGACATGGAGGCAACCTAAGTGTCCATTTACAGATGAATGGATAAAGAAGATGTGGCACATATATGCAATGGAATATTAGCCATAAAAAGAAACGAAACTGAGTTATCTGTAGTGAGGTGGATGGATTTAGAGTCTGTCATACAGAGTGAAGTAAGTCAGAAAGAGAAAAACAAATACTGTATGGTAACACATATATATGGGATATAAAAAAAATAATGTTTCTAATGAAACTAAGGGCAGGACAGGAATAAAGACTCAGACATAGAGAATGGAGTTGAGGACACGGGGAGGGGTAGGATAAGGTGGGACGATGTGAGAGAGCAACATTTACACATATACACTACCAAATGTAAAATACATAGGTAGTGGGAAGCAGCTGCATAGCAGAGGGAGATCAGCGCAATGCTTTGTGACAACCTGGAGGGGTGGGATGGGGAGGGTGGGAGGGAAGCACAAGAGCAAGGGGATATGGTGATATATGTATACATGTAGCTGATTCACTTTGTTGTACAGCAGAAACTAACACAACATTGTAAAGCAACTATACTTCAATAACGATGTTAAAAAAATAAAGTTGACTTGTATTGATTGTAAATGTATATTATAAACTCTAGGGCAACCACTAAAAATATTTTAGTGTTGGCAATGATTTTTTGAATATGACACCTCAAACACAAGCAACAAAATAAAATATAAGTGGGATTACATTAAACTAAAATGTTTCTACACAGTAACAGAAACAATTGACAAACTAAAAGGCAACCTATAGAATTAGAAAAAAAATGCAAACCGTATATCTGATAAGGGGTTAGTGCCCCAAATATATAAAGAACTCATACAACTCAGTAGCAAAAAAGCCAAAATAATTCAATTTAAAAATAGACTAATGACCTGAATGGACATTTCTTCCAAAGACTATATATGAATGGCCAACAGGTACTTGAAAAGATGCTCAACATCAGTAGTAATTAGGGAAATGCAAATCCAAACAATGAAATATAACCTCACACCTGTTAGAATGGCCATCATCAAAAAGGCAAGAGACATGGATGTGGAGAAAAGTGAACCCATTTGCATTGTTAGTGGGATTGTAAACTGGTACAGCCACTATGGAAAACAGTATGGAGATTCCTTAAAAAAATCAAAAAAGAGCTACCATATGATCCAGCAATTTCACTTCTGGGAATATCCAAAGGACACAAATATACAACTAGAAAAGTTATCTCCACCCCCATGTTCATTTCAGCATCATTTACAATAGTCAAGACATGGAAACAACCTTAGTGCCCATTGACAGATGAAAGGATTGAGAAGTTGTGGTATATATATACATGCGCACACACACACAATGGAATATTATTCAGCCATAAAAACCAGGAAATTCTGTCATTTGCAACAATGTAGAGGGAACTTGAGAGCATTATGCTAAGTGAAACAGAGAAAGAGAAATACTTTATGAGCTCACTTATATGTGGATTCTAAAACATACAAAAAACACCAAACTCATAGAAAAAGATATTAGGTTTGTGGTTACTAGAGGTAAGGGTTGAGGGGAGGAGGAACTGGAGGAAAGTGGTCAAAAGGTACAAACTTCCAGTTATAAGATAAATAAGTACTAGGAGTGTAAAGCTATTAAGAGAGTAAATCCTAAGGGTTCTCATCACAAGGAAAATGTGTTTTTTTGTTTTGTTTTGTTTTCTTGCTTGGCTTTTTCTTCGTATTGTTTGTACATGAGATGTTGAATGCTAACTAATCGTATTGTGGAAATCATTTCACAATATCTATAAGTCAAATCATTATGCTGTTATACCTTAAACTTATACAGTGATATATGTCAATTATATCTCAATAAAACTGGAAAAAAAAGTTTTAAAAATTAGTATGATTGAAATAGTAAGAAATGTGAGAAAATGCAACCATACAAAATACTCAATTAAAACCACAAATTGTGGAAGGTAAAAATGGAGCAGAGGACAAAGGCACCAAATAGTAAACTGTAACAAATGTGGTAAATATTAATCCAATTCTAGCAATGGTCACCTTAAATGCCAATGGTCTAAATACCCCAATTAAAAGACAGAGATCATCTGAGTGGACCAAACACTAAGACCTAAAGAAAAAATTCTTTAAATATAAGGATATATATATAGGTTAAAATTAAAGGGATGAAGAAAGATATACCATGATAACAGTAATCAAAATAACGCAGTATAAGTTATATTAATTTCATACAGAACAGATTTCAGAGGAAGAAAAACTTATCAGGGGTAAAGAGGGGTATTGCATAATCACAAAGGGGTCAGCAGTCCAAGAAGTTATAACAATCCTTAATGTGTATGCACCTAATGACAGAATATCAAAGTACATGAGGCAAAAACTGATAGAACTGCAAAGAGAAATAAATGAATTCATTATCATAGTTGAAAACTTTAGCACTCCTCTATCAGAAATGGACAGATCCAACAAACAGAAAATTAGTAAGGACATAGCTGAACTCACCAGCATGATCAACTGGGTATAACTGATATCTATAGACCACCTCATCCAACAACAGCAGACTGTATGTTCTTCTCAAGCTCATATGGAACATTCACTAAGATGGACCACATCCTGGACCACAAAACAAATGTTACCAAATTTAAAAGAAGTGAGGTGGATGGACCTAGAGACTGTCATACAGAGTGAAGTAAGTCAGAAAGAGGAAAATAAATACTGTATGCTAACACATATATATGGAATCTAAAAAAAAATGGTTCTGAAGAACCTGGGTCAAGACAGGAATAAAGACGCAGATGTAGAGAATGGACTTGAGAACAAGGGGAGGGGAAAAGGTAAGCTGGGACAAAGTGAGAGAGTGGCATGGACTTATATACACTACCAAATGTAAAATAGATAGCTAGTGGGAAGCAGCTGTATAGCACAGGGAGATCAGCTCAGTGCTTTGTGAACACCTAGAGGAGTGGGATAGGGAGGGTGGGGGGAGACGCAAGAGAGATGAGATATGGGGATATATGTATATGTATAGCTTATTCATTTTGTTATACTGCAGAAACTAATGCACCATTATAAAGAAACTATACTTCAATAAAGATGTTAAAAAAATATAAATCATACAGTGCCTGCTCTCAGACCACAGTGAAATTAAACTAGAAATTACTAACAGAAAGATAGCTGGAAAATCCGCAAATACCTGGAGATTAAATAACAGACTTCTAAATAATACATGGGTCAAAGAAAATATTTCAAATTTTGAAATATTTTGAACTAAATGAAAATAAAAATAAAATCCCAGCAAGTTATTTGATATATATTGACAAACTGATGCTAAAGTTTATATGGAGAGGCAAAAGACTCAGAATAGTCAATTCAATACTGAAGGAAAATAACAAAGTCAGAGGACTGACAGTGCCTGACTTCAAGACTTGCTATAAACTTACATTTATCAAGACAATGTGGTATTGATGAATAAATAGACAAATATGTTAATGGAACAGAATAGAGAGCCCAGAATAGACATAAATATAGTTATCTTGTTTTGGGCAAAGGAGCCAAAACAATACAATAGAGGAAAAGTAGCCTTTTCAACAAATTGTGCTGGAATAAGTAAACATTCATATGATCCATATGCCTTCCCCACTCCCGCCACCCTCCAAAAAAAGAATCTAGACACAGACCTTAAACACTTCACAAAAAATAACTCAAAGTAGTTTACAGACCTAAATGTAAAGTGCAAAACTATAAATTTCCTAGAAGATACCATAGGAGAAAACCTAGATAACCTTGGGTATGGTGATGACTTTTTAGATATAACACCAAAGAATAGGTCCATGATATAAATAGCTGATTAGCTTGACTTCATTAAAATTAAAAACTTCTGCTCTGTGAAAATGCCAAGAGAATGAGAAGACAAGCCACAGAGGAAAAATTACAGCAAAATATACATCTGTTAAAGGACTGTTATATAAAATATAAAAAGGACTGGTAATACTCAGTAATAGGGAAATTAACATTCCAATTTAAAAAAATAGGCAAAAAACCTTAACAGACACTTCATCCAAGATGATACAGGCATCACATACAAGTATAAAAAGATATTCAATATCATATGTCATTAGAGAATTGCAACTTAAAACAACAGTGAGATCCCACTACACACCCATTGGAATGGCTAAAATATTAAACAGTGAAAACACCAATGAAAATAAATTTTTTAAATGACAAGAGAAAAATACATATACTTAAAGGGTAGCCTCAATTTACCTACCCAGTGAAAGTTTACAGGTTTTTGTCCAACTGGCTATTTTCACTAATTAAAAACATTTTGAACCACAAATAAACCTTTTAAATCATCTGTAATAACAAGAAAGGTCAGGACAGAATTTCAATTTCAACCTGAGTTTACTTCATACTCCATAAAGAATACTTGTTCCAGAATGAACAGCAAAACACCTCATCCACTGCTGTGGGGAATGGAAAATATCACAGATCGCATTGCAAACTTTAAATGAACAAGATTTCATCATGAAGAGACTTGTAAAGTCATCTCCTCACCTGTGCTTTATTTGTTTTATGTTTTAATTTTGGCTTTTGTTTCCTAGAAACACACTTTTCTGAGCAAGCTCAAAAAGAGTGCTCTGGAAGCAGTGGATTGGTTATAAGTAATTCTTCAAATCTGCATAGAGATTTAAGACATTCTAGAAAGATAGTTAGAAGTGGGATTCTAACTGGCATTTAAAACTTCCAATAACATTTTCCTACAATGTGTTGCAAGCTAGGTGTCATTAACACAACATTTATATAACATGAAACTCAGAACCATCCCAGACTTCCAGCTCTCCCCATGTCTAATACCCAGTGTTAAATGCAGAAATTAAAATGCTCTCTCTGGGAGTAAAGGTTTATATTCAAGTTAAATTTATATGTTTCTTGCTTTAAAGGGATACCCCAAAACCTTTCAAGGCCTGAAGTTACACTTACCTCTACAATAAAAGTTTATTAAAGAAGAGTTTCCGTATAAAAAAATAAAAACAACTCCAAAACCAATGAGATCCCACTCTACACCTATTAGAATGGCTAAAATCTAAAACAGCGACAACACTAAATGTTGGCATGGATGTGGAGCAACAGGAATTCTAATTCATTACTGGTGGAAATGCAAAATGGTACAGCCACTTTGGGAAAAAGTTTGACAGTTTCTTAAAAAAAACCTAAACATGCTCTTACCATATGATACAATTATTACCGTCCCTGGTACTTACCCAAAGAAGTTGCAAAAATGTCCACACAAACACCTACACATGGGGTTTCCCTGGTGGCACAGTGGTTGAGAGTCTGCCTGCCAATGCAGGGGACACGGGTTTGTGCCCCGGTCCGGGAGGATCCCACATGCCGCGGAGCAGCTGGGCCCTTGAGCCATGGCCGCTGAGCCTGCGCGTCTGGAGCCTGTGCTCCACAGCAGGAGAGGCCACAGCAGTGAGAAGCCCACGTACTGCAAAAACAAACAAACAAACAAACAAAAACTAAATATACTTTTACCATATAATCCAGCAATCATGCTCTTTCGTATTTACATAAACGAAGTGAAAATTATGTCAACACAAAAACCTTCCCCTGTATATTTATGCAGCTTTATTCATAATTGCCAAAATTTAGAAATAATGATGATGTTATTTAGTAGATGAGTGTTGTGCTTCCAGACAGTGGAACATTATTCCTTGCTAAGGGAAATAGGTTATCAAGCCATGAAAAGCCATGAAGGAACCTTAAATGCATATTACTAATTGAAAGAAGCCAATCTGAAAAGACTACATACTGTATGATTTCAATTTTATGGCATTCTGGAAAAGGCAAAACTATGGAGAGAGTAAAAAGATCAGTGGTTGTCAGGGATTAGGGAGGATGAAAGGATGAATAGGCAGAGTACAGAGAATTTTTAGGGCAGTGAAAATACTTTGTATGATACCATAATGACAGATACATGTCCTTATACATTTGTCAAAACCTACAGTGTATAACACTAACAGTGAACCCTAATGTAAACTATGAACTTTAGGTGATAATAACATGTCAATATAGGTTAATTGATTGTAACTAATGCAACACTGTGGTGTGAGATATTTATAGTGGGGGAGATTGAGCATGTGTGGGCACAGGGGAGAAATGAGAACACTCTGTACTTTCCACCCAATTCTTCTGTGAATCTAAAACTGCTCTAAAAAATGTTTATTAATTAAAAAAAATGGCAAAGGCAAATGAGCCAACTTCAATTCCTTGTTTCTAAAACAAGATGAGATGGAATTATTACATTTATCAGAAGATGACATGTTTATAGCACTAATCTTGTTATGTACGTTATAATTAAAACTGCCTGTCAGGTAGCCTGACCATGATTTATCTACCAACTTTCAGATTCATGATCCATTCTCTAAGACTTGGCCAATCAAAGATTCAGTAATTGAAGCCAAGCTGGTGGGGGACACTTGAATGATAAGTACTTCTATAATATGACAATGAAGGGATTTTTATGTCATTTTATTGTTCAGGCAACACTAGTATCTACCATTCAAAATGGCCATTGCCACTGGATTAAGTGGCATGATGAGAATCTACCCCTTTGTTAGCAAGAGGTATGATGTAGCATACTCAGCTAATGGTTGGACTTGAGGTGAAGTCAGAAATCAGAAACAAGAATAGTTTGGAATTAGTTTAATCTTACCTCAGCCAAAATAATTGCAAAAATATAATATATTCTAGATAAACATAGAAACATGAGCTAGCAAGAGAGTTATTTTAGAGAGAAACACTTTTGATTTCAGACAGAAACATTCCCTCTCTCTATGGTTTCAGGAAATAGAATAATTCCTCTGGGGTGTCCTGGCTAGGAAAAGGACAATGTATAGATGCAAAAGTATGTAGAAACAAAAGGACAAGATGTCTGTGTGTCACTGTAGCACTAAGACCTGAAACAACCTGCTTAGATCACTATTTAGAAACATACTGTGATTGCCTCAAAGTATATTGGTGAAAGTTCAGTTGCAGAGAATGAAATAAATTTACCCACTTTAAAAGAAAAGGATTTATTAAAGGGTGTGAATTATAGACTTGTTGAGAAGGTTGAAGAACTAGACTCTTGATTAAGCTTTCAGGAACAATTTCAAGAGTCATATTGAAAAACTAAACCACCAAGGGGGCTATGGCCTCTTTTAAGATTAAGAAGCCTCCTGTTAAGGTCTCAATGCCAGCAGCATTGATCTGCTCTGCAGTGAAACTGGTGCAAATTATATATACAAAAAAAATTTTTTTTAATCTTCAGAAATGGTCTTAAGGGCAGACAGCAAATGAAGAAACATTGATTCAAGAAAACCTGCTAAAACACAGGAAGAACAACAAGTGTGTGTGTCATTTCAACCATAACGCATTCCTTGTCAACTCAGCATATCAAGAAGTCTACTCAACCAAGAACAGGACTTGATGACCCTCTCAGCTACTACCTGGAGAGCTATGGTACCTTCCAAGGAGACACAGGACATCAGCATTTCTCATTCTACTCTCCAGTTACTTGTTGCAGATACTAAGTTTTTGGTTAGTGCAGTTGAGAAGAGAAGGTTTTCTTCTTCCATTCATCTCCCACTCCTGGGAAAGAAGCTCTATACTGAACACTGTGTTCTAAAAATACTGGGGCCTCAATTGACCTTGCCCAGCTCATTCATAAAATGGAGGTTCTTCACCTGGCGAGGCAAGCCAAAAAGAACAGAGGCTACAGCCAACTTTCCCTTCTGAGTACCTACCTCTCACAACAGGAGTGCCATTCAGAGACAAAGTGCCCTGCCCAAACCATTGTGATCCTAAGTTTACCGTGCGCAAACCCAAGTCTGCACCTTCTGAAGAGAAACATAAATGACTTCACACCAACGGGAGCATAGACATCACTAAAATATTTTATCCAGTAACTCAACAAATAAATAATCAACTAGCAATAACAAACCTTGGAAATGAAGATAGTCTAGTACCCCAGAGTTGCCACAATATACTACCTAAAATGTCCAGTTTCCTACAAGAAGTTATGAGACATGCAAAAAACAGGAAAGTCTGACCTAAACATGGGGGGAAATAAGCAAGGACAGAAACTTCCTGTGAGAGCAACTAGATTTCGGTTTCACAGAGAGATATTTCAAAGTAGTCATTGTAAATATATTCAAAGAAGTAAAGGAAATCATACTTAAAGAAGGAAAGCAATGTACGATCACAACGTTTCATCAACCAGAGAATATAAATAAAGAGATATGTTATTTTTAATTATTTTTTTTTCTCCCTTAACTTTGAGGTCTCTGTTCAAATATTATCTTCTTTGCTGGTTTTGCCTGAACACCCAATAAAAAAATAGCACCTCACTATCCATTCTCTCATTTTTATCTGCTTTCTTTTTCTTCATGCCACCTGTTACAATCTCACATATTATATGATTTTCTTTCTTTGCTTATATAATTTATCCATCATGGGAATGTAGAAACTTCTGTTTTTCAGCACTCTATACTGTTTGCTACACAATACCTGGAACATGGTTAGCACTCAACATATGTTCCTCAAATACATGAAATAAATTCTCATTAAAACTGTAGATTACATGAACTCTTGGAGAAAAGGCTGAGTGTGGGACAAGAATTCTTAATCAGAGAGGGCAAGGGGAAATCCCTTAAAGAAGACCAGATTGATACACAAAGTTTTGAAATTAATTAAATGACTTCAAAACATAATTGTAACATTTCAACTATGTGAGTAAACCAGTTTGGGTGAAAATTAATCACATCATTTTTCTCTATCTTGTAGTCACCTCCACCACATGAATCCAGGGAAACTTATAAGAATTACAAAATTACTTCTGGGAGTTTCAGAGGAACCAGAACTGTGGCCTTTCATATTTGAGCTGTTTCTCTCTATGTACCTGATCACTCTGTTTGGAAACCTGCTCATCATTGTGGCTACTATCTCTGACTCCCATCTCCACATGCTCTTGTACTTCTTGCTCTCCAACTAGTCCTTTGTAGACACCTGCTTCACCTACACCACCATCCTGAACATGCTGCTGAACATGTAGACGCAGAGAAAAGTGATAACTATGCTAGCTGCATCACCCAGATATATTTTTGTCATACTCTTTGCAGGATTGGCTGACTTTCTGTTGACCATGATGGCTTATGACTACTTCATGACCATCTGCCACCCCGGGCACTACATGGTTGTCATGAACCCCCAGCTGGTTCTGCACTCATTATTATTATTTTTATAACAACTATTAAATTCTCCTCTACCCTTCAGTTTAATAAACTTTGTTTAAGTCTGCTTTGACTACAAGTGTACCTACTTTTGATAGTATCTTACCATGAGTAATACTCTTATCCAATTCATAGTGTCCCTGTTTATCAGAATAAGCCAGTCCTCTAAGATTTCTTCCACATGAACAAAACAAGAAGAAAATAATAAGCAAATTATGCCATTATACCACAATTTTCAAAGGAAGTTTTGAAAATCTCCCCTCTCCATTTTCCTTTCATGTCACAAATCAAAATGGGATAGCTTTCTAGGTTGCTTAGAAGAATTTTTTGTCTTCCAGAGGTTGCTTCATCTTCCTAACCTGAAGCTACTTATCTCCAACTATAACTTCATGAACCCCTGATCAAGAGCAAGTTATCACCACTTTTGCATAAAACCTTTATCTTTTCAAATTTTTGTGATGGGCAAGATGATGCTTATATATTCCCTAGGTTAATTGGACAAAGTATTTACATAGAACTAATGTTTGGGACAAACTTCACCCCAAATTTAGCATGTTTTATCAGAAGGTCACAGATAAAAATTCCATGTGTCTATAACTCCAAACTCAGACTTATTTTTTCTTTTTACTTTTCGATGCCCCCACCCTCATCCCATGCCTCTTGCAACCACGAGTCTGTTATCTATCCTAGCCAACTGAATCCAGCTGCATATTAAATGAAATATACACCATGATCATCTGGGTTTTTTTTCCCAAGAATGCAAGTTTGTCTTAATATCCAAAGATCAATCAATGTAATATACCATATCAATAGATTACAAAGCATAAATCATATAGACGTGGAAAAGAATTTGATAAAATCCACACCCTTTCACTATAAAAGTACTGAACAAAAAGTAAGAGGGGAGTTCCACAACCTGACAAAGGGTATCTACAAAAAGCCCAAAGCTAATATCATACTTTACGGTGAAAGAATGGATCCCAATCCCCCAGAATCAGGAATAAGTCAAGAATGTCAGTACTTTCCACTTCCATTCAGCATTGTCCTGGTGATTCTCACAGGGCAATTAGTAAAGGAAAAAGAAATAAAAGGCATCCAGAATAGAAAGGAATAAGTAAAATTCTCTCCATTCATAAATGACATGATCTTGTATATAAACATCTCAGGTAATTCAATAAAAAATATTAGAACTAATAAATGAGTTTTCAAGATATAGGAGGATTAATAAACAAAAATCAATTGTATTTCTATACATTAACAATGAACAAACTGACAATGAAATTAAGAAAACAATTTAATTTACAATACCAACAAAATGCTTAAGAATAAATTTAACAGAAGTGTAACATGAAAATCTGTATCATGAAAGCTGCAAAACTTTGTTGAAGGACTTAGAGATCTAAATAAATGAAAAGACATCTGAAGACCATTAATCAGAAAACTGATTATTGTTAATATTGTTAAGTTGTTAACCCTCCCCAGTTGGCCAATAGAGTTAACACATACCTACCAGAATCCAAACTGGGTCAATCGTAGAAGTTGACACATTAATACTAAAATTCATATGGAGACCGAAGGGACCTATGATCTCCAAAACTATCCTGACAAAGAAGAATAAAGTTGAAGGACTCATAATTCTCATATTCACAAGCTAATGCAAAGCAACAATGATCAGTACAGTATGGTACTGGCATAAAATAGACATATAGATCAAGGGAATAAAATTTAGAGTCCAGAGATAAATCCTTACATTTACAGCAAGAGTACCAAGACAATCCATCGGGAAAATAATAGTCTTTTCAGCAAATGATACTTGGGTAACTGGATAATTCACATGCCAAAGAATGAAGTTGGATCCCCTACCTCACACCATATTTTAAAAAATAGCTCAAAATCGATCATAGACATTAATGTTAGGGTTAAAAGTATAAAACTTTTAGAAGAAGATATAGGAGTAAACTTATGTGATCTTGGATAAGCAATTGTTTCTTAGATATCACACCCGAAACACAGGCAATCAAATAAAAAATAAATTGGACTTCATTAAAATGAAAATTTTTGTGCATCAAAAGACACTATATGAAAGTGAAAAAGAGAACCCACAGAATGAGAGAAAATATTTGCAAATAATATATCTGATAAGGGACTTGTATCTAGAATACTGTTGACTCTTGAACAACATGGGTTTGAACTGTAAGGGTCCACTTACAACAGGATATTTTTCAGTACTAAATACAACAGCACTACATGGTCAGTGGTTCATTGAATCCATGGATGCAGAGGAAATGCAGATATTGAGGGCCAACTATAAATTATACACTTATTTAACCCCAGAGTTGTTTAAGGGTCAACTGTGTATGGAGAGCTCTTATAACTCAATAATAAAAAGTCAACCAACCAAATTAAAAATGGGCAAAAGATCTGAATAGGCATTTCTTCAAAGAAGAACTACATATAGCAAATAAGCACATAAAAAATTGTTCAAGATAATTAGTCATGAAGGAGATTCAAATCAAAACCACAATGTGACATCCCTCTAAATCCATGAGGATAGCTGAAATTAAAAAAAAAAGAAAGAAAAAAGAAATAACAAGTGCTAGAGAAGATGTGGAGAAACTGGAAATCTTGTGTATTACTGGTGGGAATGTAAAATGGTGCAGCCACAGTGGAACAGTTTGGCAGGCCCTCAAAAAGCTAAACTTAGGATTACCATACACGACTCAGCAACTCCACTACTAGGTATATGTCCAATAGAAACTAAGAGCTCAAACGGAGGCTTGTACACCAATGTTTATTGCAGCATTATTCACTAGAGCCAAAATGTGGAACCAAGGCAAGTGTCCATCAACAGATGAATGGATAAACAAAATATTGTCTATACATACAATGGAATATTATTCATCCATAGAGGTTTGGGTTTATTTCTGGACTCTAAATTTTATTCTGTTGATATATATGTCTATCCTTGTACCAGTACCACACTGTCTTGATTACTGTAGCTTTATAATAAATTTTATTTTTTTTCTTTTTTAATTGAGATATGATGCACATACATAAAATTCACCCTTTTCACATGTACAATTCAATGGATTTTAGTATATCACAAGGTTGTGTAACCATCACCATTACCCAAATCCAGAATGTTTTTACTACTTCAAAAGGAAACCACAAACGCACTAGCAGTTACTTCCCATTCCTACCTTCCCCCACTCCTGGCAAACACTAATCAACTTTCTGATTCTATGGATTTACCTATTCTGGATATTTCACATAAATAGCAATCATATAATATGTGCTTTCTCTTCTGGTTTCTTTTAAACAGCATAATGTTTTGGGGGTTCATTCATGTTGTAGTGTGTGTTACTTCATTCCCTATTATTGTTGAATAATATCCCATTATATGGATATATTCAATTTATCCATTGTCAGTTCATGTACAATTGGGTTGTTTCTACTTTTTAGCTGTTATGAATAAGGCTGCTATGAACATTTGTATATGAAGTTTTGCATGAACGTATTTTTTAATTTTGGGGGATTTTACCTAGGAGTTGTATTGTTGGTTCTTTGGGTAACACTATGTTTAACTTTTTGAGGAATAGCCTATCACTTTCATACATGGTCTGTGCTATTTTACATTCACACCAACATATGAAATGGTTCTATTTTTCCAGTTCTTGCCAACAGAGTTTATTATTTGTCTTTCTGATTGTAGCCATCTTAGTGTTTGTGAAGTGGCATCTTATAGTTTTTATTTGTATTTCCCTCATGACAAATGATGTTGAGCATAATCGTGCTTATGAGTCATTTGCCCATCTTTTTTGAAAAAAATGTCTATTCAGAGATTTGCCCATTTTTTAAATTAATTATTTGGGGAATTTTTTGCCTTGGTTGAGTTGAAGGAGTTTCTAAAAAATAGATATTCTCAGTACAAGTCCCTTATTTCATATATGATTTGCAAATAATTTTTGTGGTTTGTCTTTTTACTTTCTTGATTTTGTCCTTTGATACACAAAATATTTTACTTTTGATGAAGTCCAGTTTATTTATTTATTTTTGGTTACTTGTGTTTTAGGTGTTATGTCAAAGAAACCATTGCAAAATCCAGGGTCATGAAGACTTGTCCCTATGCTTTTTTATGCTCTATAGTTTTAACTCTTAAATGTTGGCCTTTGCTACATTTTTGTGGTAATTTTTGTCTATGATAAGATGTAGCAGTACAACTTCATTATATTGCAAGTCAATACTCAGTTGTTCCAGCACCATTTCTTTGAACCACTAATCTTTCTCCTTGAATCATCTTGGCACCCTTGTTGAATAACAATTGACCATAGATGTATTGGTTCATTTCTGGAATCTTAATTCAATTCCATTGATATATGTGTCTATCCATATTCCAGTACCACATTATCCTCATTACTGTAGCTTTGTAGTTAGTTTAGAAGTCAGAAAGTGTAAGTCCTCCAGCTTTGCTCTTTTTCAAGATTATTATGCATATCCTGGGTCCTGTGTGTTTCCATATGAATTTTTAGTATCAGTTTGTCAATTTCTACAGAGAAACAAATTGGGATTCTAATTGCACTTGCCTTGAATCTTTAGTTAATTTAGGGGAGTATTGCCATCTGATCAATATTAAGTGTACTGTTCCATGTACATGAGATATCTTTCCATTTGTTTAGGTATTTTACAATTTCTTTTAAGAATACTTTGTATTTTTTATTATATAACAGTCCTACTCCTTTCTTTGAATTTATTCCTGTGTATGGTATTATTTTTGATGTTTGTAAGTGGAACTGCTTTCTTATTTTATTTTCAGATGAATTATTTCTGGAATATAGAAATACAATTGATTTTTGTATTGATCTTTTGTCCTACAATGTTGCTGAATTCTTTTATTAGCTCTTACAGTACTTTTTTTTCAGATTCCAAGGAATTTTCTATGTACAAGATTATATCATCTGAAAATACAGATAGTTTAATTTTTTTTATTTTTCATCTGGATGCTTTTAATTTTGTTTTCTTGCCTAATTGCTCTCACTAGAACCTCCAGTACAATGTTAAACAGAAGTGATGAGAATGAACATCCTCTTGTCTTGTTATTTAATTTAGGGGAAATTGTCCTATCTTTCAACATTATATATGATTCCAATTGTGGGCTTTCATAGATCTTTATCAGGCTGAGGAGGCTCTCTTCTATTCTTAGTTTTTCTTTTCATGTTTTTTAAACCACTTTATTGAGATATGATTGACATGTAAAAAGCTGTACATATTTAATATATACCACTTGATCAGTTTGGAGATAATTATCTACCCATAAAACCATCACCACTATCAAGGTAATAGACACACCCATCACCTCCCAAAATTTCCTCCAGCCCTCTTTATTATTATTTTTGTGTATGTGGTAAGAACATAAGATCTAACCTCAGGAAGTTTTAAGTATAAATACAATATTTTTTACTATAGGCACTATGCTGTGTAGCAGATCTCCAGAACTTATTTATCTTGCACAACTGAAACGTGTGCCTTTGAGCATCCCTCCCCATTTCCCCTTCCTCCTGGCTTCTGGAAACCACCATTCTACACTCTGATTCTGTGAGTTTGACATTTTAGATTTTACATATAAGTGAGACCAGTTGTTACAAATGGCAGGGTTTCCTTCTTTCTCATGGCTGAATAATATTCCATTGAATATATATACTACATTTTCTTTATCCAATAATCTGTTGATGGACATTTAGATTGTTTCCATATCTTGGCTATTGTGAATAATGCACTAGTGAACATGGAGTGTGGGCATCACTTTGAAGTACTGATTTCAGTTCCTTTGGATAAATATCTAGAAGTGGGATTGCTGGATCATATAGTAATTCTATTTTTATTTTTTGAGGAAACTCCATACTGTTTTCCATGGTGACTGCACCATTTCTCATTCCTGTCAATAATGTACAAGTAGTCCATTTTCTCCATATCCTTACCAACACTTGTTGTCATATATATACATGTATATAAGAGCTATATATATTTTATATATCTTCACTAACACTTGTTTTCATATATATATATATATATATATATATATATATATATATATATATAATATGTTATATATATAAAATAGCTATTCAAGAATGTGTGAGGTGATATCACTGTGGTTTTGAGTTGCATTTCTTGATGATTAGTAACATTAAACATTTTTTCATATACCTGTGGGCCATTTGTATTTCTTCTTTGGAGAAATATCTACTCAAATCACTAACCCATTTTTTAATCTGGTTATTAGTTAGTTTTTTTTTTAACATTAAGTTGTAAGCATTCCTTATATATTTTGGAGATTAACCACTTATCATTTATACGATATGTAAATATTTTCTGCTATTCTGTAACTTGGCTTTTCAATCTGTTGATTGTTTCTTTTGCTGTGCAGAAGCCTTTTAGTTTGATGTAGTCCCACTTGTTTATTTTTGTTTTTATTGCCTCTGCTTGTGGTGTCATATCCATAACATCATTTCCAAGACCAATGTCATGAAACTTTCTGCTATGTTTTCTTTGAGGAGTTCTATATTTTCAGGTCTTGCCTTTATGTCTTTCATCCATTTTGAGCTGATCTTTTTGTATGGTGTTAAGTTAGGGGTCCAAGCTTTCTTTTGGCTGGATAGCCCATTTTTCTAGCATCATTTGTTGAAGTTTATCCTTCCCCCCTTCTGTATTCTTGGCATCTTTGTCAAAGATCAGTTGATCATATATGTACGTATTTATTCCTAGTCTCTCAGTTCTGTTCCATTGGTCTATGTGTCTATCTTTATGCCAGTATCATGCTGTTTTGAATACTGTAGCTTTGTAATATAAGGCATATAATACTTCCAGCTGTGTTCCTTTTTCTCTAGATTTCTTTAGCTATTAATGGTCATTTGTGTTTCCATACGAATTTTAGAATTTTTAATAATTATATTAAAATGCATTGGGGATTTTTACAAGGACTTATTGAATCACAGATCACTTTGGGTGGTATGGATATTTTAACAATATTAAGTTTTGCAATTCATGAACACAGAATGTCTTTCAACGTGTGTCTTGTTTAATTTCTTTCATCAATGTTTTGTAGTTTTCAGTATATAAGTTTTCACCTCCCTAGTTAAGTTTATTCCTAAGTATTTTTTTGTGTGTGTTTGGTGCTATTGTAAATGAGATTATTTTCATAATTTTCTTTTCAGATAATTTGTTGTTACTATATAGAAATGTAACTGATTTTTATATATAAATTTTATATCTTGCCACTTTTCTGAATTGATTTATTAGTTCTAATATTGTTTAATGGAGTCTTTAGGATTTTCTATATCTAAGATCATATTATCTGAAAACAGATATTTGAAGAATTTCAATTCTTCCTTTCTGATTTGGATGTTTTATATTTCTTTTTCTGCTTAATGATGTGAGTATGGCTTCCAAGACTGTTGAATAGAAGTGACAATAGAGGATATCCTTGTCTTGCTCCTGATTTTAGAGGAAAAGTCTTTAATTGTCACTTAAGAGTATGATGTCATCTGTGGATTTGTCATATATGGCCTTTATTATGTTGAGGTAATTTCCTTCTATTACCCGTTTATTAATAGGTTTTATAATGAAAGGCTATTGAATTTATGCAAGATTGCCTGAGGAATATTTCACTCATTGATTCTTCTATATCAGGGGTTGGCAAACTTACATCCCTGAACTGTTTTTGGCCTGGGAGTAAAGAAAGGTTTTTTATAATTTTCAGGTGCTGTGAAATAAAAACAAAGCAAAGCAAATAGCAAAGAAGAATATGGGACAGAGACCATATGGCCTTCAATGCTTAAAATACTTACTGTAGGCTGGCACTTTACAGAAACAATTTGCTGATCCCTATTTGATATGTTTTAAGATATATTCCTGGATCAAGCCATATTATAAAATAATGCTTTACACTTGCTGGTGGAAAGTTTAAACTACATTTGCAGCTTATTTCTAGAAAATATGCTAGATAATTTTAGCATGTATTTGTATACCAAACTTATTCCTGACTTTATCTTATTTTTTCTTATCACATTTTCAACAGTATCCCAATTTCAACTTTTATTTTATCTTACCATACTTATTTATGGTATGATAATTTTATTAAATTTAGCTTGAATCTCTTACTCTTTACGCCTGACAGAGTATGGATTGACAGTATTGTAAACCTTCATGACTTATGAAAAGTGTAATTTTGCTCAAATGAATTGACTGTTTTTGAATCTTGACAATCAGTACAAGATACATTATTACATCTGTACCAAATGGAAGTCCAACGAGGGGGAAATAAGCAAGGACTGAGATATAAGCTTCCTCATACATCCCCAAATTCTTACTCTTCATCAAATACTGAATATACTTAATCTGGCTTCCATGGATTCATGAGGGTACAATAATAGATGTTGGGTAATCTGTGACCATCCTAATGTTATTGTTATATACATGTGTAATTTTTCTAGGAAAATGTATCATAAATTATATCAGCTTCCCAAAGAAGTCTGAAACTAAAAAAGTTGATTTAGAAATCAGATTAGAATAGAGTTGACTGTCAAACCCCAAAGATCCTACCCCTCAAGAAGAAATTCAGAACATTCTTGAGATTCTCAGCCTGAAATGGTCTCAGAGTCCTGACAATAAGAAAATATTTACTATAGACTTGGAGACAGATTATAGAGGTCTTCAAACTGGGATTTTTTTTGTCTACAGATTGGCATGAGAGTATGAAATAACAAGCTTGACTTATTATTATTATTTTCTCCAGTATGAGTTCTTCTATTTGCTACATGTAACAACTTTGTGGTGGTGGAATTTTGGAGCATTTCACAAATTTTGTTCTTAAGCTCATCCTCATGGTATTAATTTTCTTAATTTCTTGGCTTAGAATTTCCACATCATTGGGTAGTTTCAACCTCAGCCACAAATATTGAAACTAAGGGTATTGATTCTTGCAGATGACTTATTTATACTTCTGTTCCAAAAGAAAAAGTTCATTTTCAATCCACTGTTTTGGGGCCAGAAGACAGAGTCTATCTGGTCTACATTTAGGATAACACATATGAGAGTCCTATCCAGATTTCTGTATTTAGATATGGAATCAGTTTCAGCAACCTGACATGAGTAGAAACTGTAGACTCAATTCCCATTCCCAAATGTATGTAAAAAGCTTTTTCCCTTAAGTTACTGTTTCTCAGTTGGAAATGAAACTGCCCTCCCTCTCCAGCCTGAGGAAGTTTGGAAATGCTTTAGGGCATCCAGACTTTGGAGAATCTGAAATTTTATACAATTTTATAGTCTCCACTGTTCACTATATTGAGTAGAAGTCTAATTTTTCTCCCCATCAGGTAACAATGACAAATATCTCCAACACAGCAATACATGTTGAAATTCTGAACTCTGTACAACATGGCTGGATGGACTTTAGTGCTGAGATTTTCTGCTTAATCATTTTTGCTTTGATGGTATCATTCAAACAATTAATATTTAGGTGTGACAAGGCTCCATCACCTTAGACTCCTAATAGTATCTTAAAGAAAGGAATTTACAATAATAATAATAGTAATAATAATCATAATCATAAATTGACATAGCATTTCCTCTGTACCATACATTGTGTTTTACATACATTAAAACCTTTCAACTTTAATCTTCATAATTACATGAGGCAGGTATAATTGTCAACATCCACATTTTCTAAATGAGGATATGGACAAAAAATGTTGCCTACCATTTTAGTAAACAAAGAATGTTGCCTACCATTCCAGTAAACAAAGAATGTTGTCCACATCAAGCCATCAGCCACTGCAGCTGCACCCCTTCCCTCCAAAGTGTATGCTGAGGGGAATTTAGGATGGAGAAAAATGGGATACTGGCCCTAGATAGTTAAGATGCATATCTAAGGAATAATTTTAGTGAGCTCAAACTCTTGCATCCTCCCATACATAGCAAAGCACAAAAATCATTAACTTGAGATATCTGTTTTTTTGTAATTAGCAGTAATCTTTTGATGTTTGACTACATGGTTTTCTTTCTGAGCAAAATCTCCCATGTATCCTGGCTCCTCTCTTACCTCTTTGGAGCAGTTCCTCAGAGCTATGTGAGAGACAGTCTCCATGGCTATAGTCCTCAGTAAGGTCCCCAAGTAAAGCATAACTTGCAACTTTTAGGTTGTGTGTGTTTTTTATTCAACAAGGATATGGTGGCACAGAGAAGTCAAGTAATTTTTCTGAAGTTACATAGCTAGTAGTAGTAGAGCTGGTAATCAGAACTGAGTAGTCCAATTTCAGAGTCCATGTTTTTAATCACTATGTTACACCACCTCTTCTTTTTATTCATTTAACAATGAGGAGGAAATGTAAAGATCATCATAATGGAAATATGCATAGGAAACAGAAAATAGCACTGTCTTGCAAATTTATAATAAAGTGATTGTGCAGTTCAATTGACTGAATCCAGTACGATTATTATTGGATCATAGCACATCATTTCTCAGGCACAAAGACGTAGTAGAACATGTCACTACAGCAACCCAGAGTTGAGGGGCATGTGAACTACTTATGCTGAGACTAAGAGGAGAGAATGTAAGAAGCTCCTATGCATAAGCCCCTGGAGAAAGGCCCTGGAAACTCCCTGAAGTCTTCTAGAGGAATCAGACGGCAGCCATTATGAAAAAACAGGGAAATACTGTATGCTTATTGTTATTGTGACCTCATTGTAAGTCTGGGGAAAAAAACACAGGTTACATGAGAGAGGAATTAAAAAGTTAGGTAGTATATGACCTAATATATCAGTTCATGTTTTTGATATGCTTATGAAGTTGAAATTTGCATTTGGGCCCAAATGCCAGGAATCACTTAGAAATAATTACAATCCTATTTTAATAAAGTTAACAGAGTAGATTTCATTTCATAATAACAATTTCAGCATCCCTGGAATGTTCAAGATCATTTTTGGAATACGCATTTTTTCCTCTATGCTTCTAAAATATCTTTATTATAAATACAAACTATATTAAAAGATTAAAATGGAAAAATATAAATTGTCAAATATTCTCTTTATATAAAGCATAAGATCTGGACAAGATTATGACACAATTCTCTGAATGCTTTGCTGTAAGATGTGCTAAAGAACACCTAAGACAAAATGCATTTTATAATATCATTTATCTTCAACTATCTAAAATTACAAAATATAGGCAACAAAACTGATGAACTGCAGAGCCATTCCAACCAAGGCAACACTCAGTATAACATTATGAAAAGCAGCTTTATCAGATCTTTTTCCCACATCCTGAAAAATCTTTACAATGATTAGAACTCTACCACTTCTCAGGGATTTGCACAAAATAAGTCTTTAATGACAGCTTCAAGTGCAAAATCCCACTAGTAGCTGGAGAAATTATTGCCTAAGATTAACTCTGCAGTCAAATTTGGTTAGTTATACACTAATAACACAACTTTCGAAATTATACCAGGTGAATTGCAGAATGATCCTTTCACTAGAAAATAACCTAAAAGAAAAATAAATAGTGAGACTCCTGTGAGAATATCAATACAGCATATACTTATAGCTCCTGGGCCAACCCACGGTGTTTGCTGATAGTGAGAAAAGGCTAAATTATAGCTTTATTACTCATTAAATGTGGCTTATTGTAGTTGAAAGTTGTTATTCAGAGAAATTTCTCACAACCACCTCTTAATAAACACAGGGCATTTTTTTTTTTAAATCCAGTAAGAACTCGCAGTATATTGTGACCAAATCAAGACTGTCACTGGCAAAATATTTTAGCTAGATATCTCTCCTGGCTGTTAAAGAAAGGAAAAATCAAACAATATAATAAAGATTGCCTGTAATATAAATTGGTCTTATATGACTTGTCTTGTTATCTTTAAACATTGACTTCTATCAGTGTTCTTATTTCTTTGCCCCCAACCTCTCCAATATCTCTCACTATCCCCTTTGTTGTCCCCATTCTAGACCTGCCCTTTGTTTTGATTCCTCAGGCTTCTGTCCTTACACGATATATGTAATAAAAATAACATGTATATTTTAATGTGTTAGATGGATTAATTAACGTCCTCCTAGGTAATATGCACTTTTAAAAGATCTTCTGAATATAGTAACTTAGTCATAGAGGACTGGCAGATTTTTATTGAACTCTGAACTGATCAGGATATAGTTTTCATCCCCATATACTAAGAGGAGCCTTAGAAATCTATAAAATGCATAAAAGAGGGCAAGGGAAGATAATAAAACTCTAAATTCAATATGTGACTCCACTACAGACTTGTCATGTGAACATAGGTAATTTACTTTTTTTGAGTTTTCTATCTGTAAAATATTATTAATAATGGTACTTAATCAAGTTGTTGGTAAGGATTGCATGAGAACATTTATTTAGCTATCTCTTGCTACTGTCTCATGAGTAGTAAGTATTAGATTCTCTTAGTTTCCTTTTCCACATCACTGAAAGTGTTCAGGGAAAAACTGAATGGCTTTTAAAACTGCAAGTAGACTGAAGGCCATAGGGAGACATTGGACTTCTTAAATAAATACAAGAGCCCACTACCAAGAAAAGATGCTCACAGTTACCTTAGTTAACAGGGTGGCAATAGCCAACAAGCCTTTCAGAAGAACTCACCCCTCTACTACAACAGTACTTAACCTATTTGGTGCTATCCTCACTGCAGTTTTCGTGATATTGAAGCTCAGCATTCTGACTACTGATTTACTAATTTGTCTGCCACTGTTCACAATTCTGACCTTCCCAGTAGCTCCATGTGCTCTCTTAAGTCACTTTGTTCCATCATCCGTTCCTGCTTCAGCTGTTGCTCTGCCATTTTTCTTCTTTGAAGTTTGACTTTTTTCTGCCAAACTCAACTTAGTTGATGTTACCCCAGCTCAAATTGGCAACTTGACCCACTATTGCATTTGTGGATTTATGAAATATTATGATCAGTACTTTCTTCTTCATCTAGGGCCTTGCTCTGAAACAATTAATAAGCTCTTGTCAGATATTCTGCAGAGGGATTCCTTGTTAGGTGTCAAAATTCAACAAGATGATTCCTAGAAATGTTGTATATATATTTCATATTCTACATACATATATTAGTATGTATTATATACATATATTATTATGTACTATAGTAGGTGAGTGAGAGAAACACTTGGAGGTAGAGAGACCTTCTTATGTTTCTTATATCATTCTACATGGACAACAATTTTCTCTTCCTATAAACATGCAGAGGGACATATTGGGTAGATAGTGCATGCTGTTCCTGAAAAAAGATAAAATCTATTGGCCAAGGTAGCAGTTTCCAAAAGCTTTTAATTGGAGTAAATCTTTATTCAAGCAAAAGGTTGAGTAAAATATTAATTTACTAAATACATAAAATTGTGCTTTTTTTTGAAGATGGAAAAAAATGGGAAAGTGGGGGGATAATTTTGACTCCCAACCACTTGGCTTCTACTTAACCCTTGCTCTTCAGATCGAATGATATCTTCCAGAAACCTTTAGAATTGCATAGTATTCTGTTTAACTAATGGAATATGATGAGTCTGAGGGCTTAGAAGATAATTTGTCTAAACATAGGGACACATCTTAAGCTTCTTTAAGAAAAGTTTTTCCTCAAAATTGATCTCTGGACAGAGCTGCTCTGTCTAACAAAATGATCACTAGCCACATGTATCTACTTAATTATAAACTAATGAAAATGAAATAAAATTAAAATTCAGTTCCTCAGCCACATCATCCGCATTTTATTTGCTCAAAAACTATATGTGGCTACTAGCTACTCTGTTGGACGCACAGATATATACCATTTCCATCATTGAAGAAAGTTGTATTTGACAGCATTGCTCTGATCAACAGTGTGATTCTAGAAACAACCCTAAAATCCTCTTGGCTATTACAAATAAATCATCACATGGATTCTAGAACAGGGAATATCAATATTAAATATGTCATGTGGATTAAATATATGAACAGTTACACAGTTATAGAATCTCTCTCTCTCTCTCTCTCTCTCTCTCTCTCTCTCTCTCTCTCTAAGTTAGTTGCAGAGAAGGGAGAGAAGCCTCCATCCAATAACCACACAAACAAAACTAAAATAAGCTGTGTCAAATGCCATGAAGGAGAAATACAGTTTACTACGAAATCACATAAAAATGATTTAATTTAGTCAATAAGGTCAAGGAAGATTTTAATGAGGAACTGATGATTAAATAGAGTGAGTTTGTATGTCAGTGGGGAGGGGTGGTTTGGGAGATTTATAGGCAGATAAGAAAGCAGATGTGAAGGCCTGTGGCATATATGAAAAACTGAGAGAAAACCAGCATGACCCTTACAAGAAGAATGGGCAGAATGTGGTACAAGGAGAGGTAAAGACTAGACTATGTAGGATCTGTAGGCCAATGCTAAGTTTTTGTTTTGTTTTTTTTTCTAAGAGAATTAAAGTCATTACAAAGTTTTCAGCAACTGGGTGACAACAAATTAGCATTTTGTAACAATTTTTACAGATACAGAGAATAGATTGGAGAGGGAAAAGAGTAGATGCAATTATATCAGTCAGAGGACTAATGCAGTAGTCCAGTTAGAAAAAATAATAGCTTGGAAATATTTTACAATTGAAGATGGATAAAAGTGAACCTCTTTGAGATATTTAGGATGCAAAATCTACAGAACTTGATAGTATTTTGGGGAGCGGAAATGAGGAAGAAGAAGCTTGTCACGGATGACCTGTGCTTTAAAATTTTGCCCAATTAAAATACAGTGCACTGAGATAAGAAAAACTATTTTCAGATTGCATAGAGATAGATCATAAGTTCAGTTTTGGACATAATGAAAGGTATCTTTGAGGCACAATAGGAGATACAGAGTAGGCAGTTTACATGTAATATTTATTTCTCATCTTGCACCAAAAGAGGACTTTGGTCCACTAATAAGATAATAAAAAATAGAGCAAAATGACAGATTATAAGTATATGACAAAGAAAAAGCTAAACAAAGTCAGAAAATAAAATATATCTAGAAATGAGGCTAATATGAAAAGTACATGCCATTAGATCCCATACACTTTCTGGGGAAACCAAATCATAGTTCATACTTTCTGTAAGATAAAAATAAACCAGTGGCTCAGGAAAATGTGCAAATATTCTTGATGTTAAGGATAAGAATAAATTTATGCTGAAAATTCTCATAAAGAAAGCAATAAATAATATGATAACTAATGTCTTTAAGAACATCATCAGAGTAGACACAATACAAATATATAGAATGGCAACTTATAGAATTATTTAATATAGAGCAGTGTATCAAGTTTGATGTAATATTTGATGCAAGTCAAATCTTGCATTGTATTAAAAGGATTTAAACAATGACTGAAGGTAATTGGTTCCAAGAATACAAGATTTGTTCAACATAGAAAAATTAATCGATGTAATACAACATATTAATAGAAAATATGAAAAAAACAACTCACATACCCATCTCAGTAGATGCAGAAAAGCATTCAAACAAAACCAGTCCCCTATTCATATGTAAACTCTCAACAATCTAGGAATAGAAGGGAACTTCCTCAATCTGATAAAGGGCATCTACAAAAAAAATCTATAGCAAACATCATACTTAATGGTAAAAGAGTAAAATCTGTCCCCCTAAGACCAAGAAGAAGACAAGAATTTTCATTATTGCAACTTTTATTCAAATTTGTCCTGAAAGTTCTAGCCAGGGCAATCAGGCACAAAAATGAGATCAAAGTCATCCAGATTGAAAAGAAAGAAATAAAACCGTTATTTGCAGATGACATTATTTTATATGTAAAAAACACTAAAGAATCTGCATTCAAAAAAATAGAATTAATGATAAATGAATTCAGTGAGGTTGCAGGATAAATCACTATAAAAATCTACTGTATTTCCATAAACAAGTATTGTACCCTCAGAAGATTAAATTAAGAAAACTAATTACATTGACCATATCACCAGAAAGAATAAATTATTTAGGAATACACATAACCAAAGAGGTGCAAGATTTGTAGACAGAAAACTATAAACCATTATTAAAAGAAATCAAAGACCTAAATAAAAGATATTTGGTGTTCATGGATTGGAAGTTTCAGTATTTTAAAGATGACATTGCTGATCTACATATTCACCATAATCCCTATTAAAATCCTGTCTGTTTTTTTGTAGAAATTGACATTCTGAAATTCATATGGAAATACAAAGGACACATCCAAAATAATCTTCAAAAAAGAACAAAGTTGGAGGACTCACACTTCCCAATTTCAACATTTCATGTGAAGCCACAATAATCAAGACAATGTGATATTGGCATATGGATAGACATATAGATGAATGGAATATAATTAAAAGACCAGAAGCCAACCATACAAGTATAATAAATTGATTTTTGACAAGGTGCCAAGATGATGCAATAAAAAGGAATAAGTCTTTTCCAAACCATGGTGCTAAGACAACTGGAGGTTCTCAAGAAAAATAATACCTTATACCCTATAAAAGAATTAACTCAGAGTGCATAAAAGACCTAAATATAAGGGCTCCAACTATAAAATCTTCAGAAGAAAACTAAGGAGTAAATCTCTGTGACTTTATATTAGGCAATGGTTTCTGAAATATGATGCATAAAGCCTGAGCAAGAAAAGTAAAACTAGGTAGATTGTACCTCATTAAAATAAAAAAAAAAGTTTCAAAGGACACTAAAAAGAAAGAGAAAACACATCCCAGAAAATGGATATAATATTTGAAATCATATATCTGCTAATACTAGAAATCATATATCTAGTGTCCAGAACATGCATAAGATTCTTTCAGCTCAATAATGAAAAGACAACCCAATTAATAAATGGGAAATTTATTTGAATAGATATTTCTCCAGATATGTAAATGGCCCATAAATTCATGAAAATATGACCAACATCATTATGCATCAGGGAAGTGCAAATCAAACCATGAATTAATATTTCATACCCACTAGGGTAGGTATAATTTAACAAAATGGAGACAACAAATGTTGAACAGGATGTGGAAAAAATGGAACCCTCATACATTACTGGTGGGAAAGTAAAGTAGCACAAACACTGTGGAAAACAGTTTGCAGTTTCTTAAATAATCAAACATAAGATTACCTCATACTCAGAAATTCATAGATACCCTTTATCTGATTGTAAAACTTCTTTCTACATTCTATCCTCTATTATGTTGTTTTTTTAATTGAAAGGGTTTTAAGTTTTGTTAAATGCTTTTTCTGCATGTATTGAGATGATCATGTGGTTTTTATCCTTTATCAATTTGGTATATTATGTTGACTGATTTCAGATGTTAAACTATCTTTGCATTCCTGGGGTAAATTCCACTTGAACATTGCATATAGTCTGTTTTATAGGCTGTTGGATTTGTTTTGCTAGCATTTTCTCCAGGCATTAGGGGAATACTGGCCTCACAGAAAGTATTGAAAGCTATTCCCTCCATCTCTACTTTTTTGGAACAGTTTGTGAAGAATTGGTGCTAATTTTTTTTTAATGTTTGGTAGAATTCACCAGTGAAGACATTTGTCCAGGCTTTTCTTTATAGAACTTTAAAAAAAAACAATATTTTGATCTTTTCCTTGCTATTTATTGTCCATTCTATTTTAAATGTTTCTAGGAGTTTGTCCATTATATGTTAGCATATGGTTGTTCTTAGTATTGCCATATAACCCTTTTTAAATTTTTATAAGGTGATAAGGTTTATGTCCCTCTTTCATGCCTGATTTTATTAATTTTATTCTCTTTTTCTTGGTCAATCTAGCTACAGTTTTGTCAATTTTGCTGATGTTTTTTTAAACAACTTTTAATTTCACTGTTTTGTTTTATTTCTTTAATTTCTGCTCTATTTTCAATATTTTCCTCTTGCTGCTTGCTTTTTGTTTGGTTTACTCTTTTCTTCTAGTTCAATAAAGTGTGAGGCTATGATATTAATTTGATGTGTTTGGTTTTATATTATAGTCATATACACCTCAAAATTTCCATATAAGCACTGCTTCAGCTGCATTCTATAAATTTTGGTATGCTTTGTTACTTTTTTTACTCACTTCAAAGTAATTTCTAAATTGCCTTATGGTTTCTTTTTGACCCAATTTTTGCTTAAGAGTGTGTTGCTTAATTTCCACATATTTGTGAATTTCCCCCATTTCCTTCTCTTACAGTTTTCAAATTTTATTCCACTGTAGTCAGAGAACATGTTTTTTTATTAATGAGTACAATCTTATTTTATTAATTAAGGCTTTTATTGTGGTTTACCATATTGATCACACTGGAGACTGTTTCACTGAATTTGTATTCTTTCTGCTGTTGTTTGGTGGAGTGTTCTATAGATATTTATTAGGTCTAGGTGGTTTATAGTATTGCTCAAGTCTACTATTTCCTTGATGAACTTATGTCTAGTTCTTTGATCCATTATTGAAAGTGGGGTATTGAGGTTTCCAAGTATTATTTTGAAGTTGCTTATTTTCCCCCTTAATTATGTCAGTTTTTTGATTCATGTATTTGGGACCTCTGTTAGTAGGTGCATACACTATTAAAATTGCCTTCTATTCCTGTTCAATTAATATTTTTATTAATACAAAGTTCTTTCTTTGTCCCTAGTAAAAATTTTTGTCTTAAAAATGATTTTTCCAATAGTAGTTTAGCCACAGCAACTCTCTTTTTTTTGTTTGTTCTTTTACACTACGGGTTCTTATTAGTCATCAATTTCACACACATCAGTGTATACATGTCAATCCCAATCGCCCAATTCAGCACACCACCATCCCCACCCCACTGTGGTTTTCCCCCCTTGGTGTTCACACGTTTGTGCTCTACATCTGTGTCTCAACTTCTGCCCTGCAAGCCAGTTCATCTGTACCATTTTTCTGGGTTCCACATACATGTGTTAATATACAAAATTTGTTTTTCTCTTTCTGACTTACCTCACTCTGTATGACAGTCTTTAGATCCATCCACATCTCAACAAATGATGAAATTTCATTCCTTTTTATGGCTGAGTAATATTCCATTGTATATATGTATCACAACTTCTTTATCCATTCGTCTATTGATGGGCATTTAAGTTGCTTCCATGACCTGGTTATTGTAAATAGTGCTACAATGAACATTGAGGTGCATGAATCTTTTTGAATTATGGTTTTCTCTGGGTATATGCCCAGTAGTGGGATTGCTGGATCATATGGTAATTCTATTTTTAGTTTTATAAGGAACCTACATACTGTTCTCCATAGTGGCTCTATCAATTTACATTCCCACCAACAGTGCAAGAGGGTTCCCTTTTCTCCACACCCTCTCCAGTATTTGTTGTTTGTATATTTTCTGATGAAGCCCATTCTAACTGGTGTGAGGTGATACCTTATTGTAGTTTTGATTTGCATTTCTCCAATAATTAGTGATGTTGAGCAGCTTGTCATGTGCTTCTTGGCTATGTGTATGTCTTCTTTGGATAAATGTCTATTTAGATCTTCTGCCCATTTTTGGATTGGGTTGTTTGTTTCTTTAATATTGAGCTGTGTGAGATGTTTATATATATTGTGGAGATTAATCCTTTGTCCATTGATTCATTTGCAAATATTTTCTCCCATTATGAGGGTTGTATTTTCGTCTTGTTTATGGTTTCCTTTGCTGTGCAAAAGCTTTTAAGTTTCATTAAGTCCCATTTGTTTATTTTAGTTATTATTTTCATTACTCTAGGAGGTGGATCAAAAAAGATCTTGCTGTGATTTATGTCAAAGAGTGTTCTTCCTATGTTTTCCTCACAGCAACTCTCTTTTGCTAACTGTTTGAATAATGCATTTATTTTGATCCTTTTATATTCAACCTAGTTGTGTTATTGCTTTTAAAGTGCTTTTGTACACAGGATATAGCTGGATCATGTTTTTGTATCCATTATTCCAATTACTGCACTTTGGTTGGAGTGTTTAGACCACTTACATTAAGTGTAAATACTGAAAATGCATCATTTGAAATATCTGGGATGGTGTTAATGAGTTCCTGTTTAAGAGCAATAAAATCAGATCAGGTAGGAGAATGGCTATATTAAAAATAAGCAGGGCTTCCCTGGTGGCGCAGTGGTTGAGAGTCTGCCTGCCAATGCAAGGGAAACGGGTTCGTAACCCGGTCTGGGAAGATCCTACATGCTGCCGAGCAGCTGGGCCCGTGAGCCATGGCCATTGAGCCTGCATGTCTGGAACCTGTGCTCCACAATGGGAGAGGCCACAACAGTGAGAGGCCTGCATACTGCAAAAAAAAAGTAAATAAAAAAATAAAAAATAAGCAAAGTTATGAATGAATTTGAAAAAAGAAAAGCAATAGAGGAAATTAGTGAAATGAAAAAGTAGATCTTTGAAAAATATCAGCAAAATTCATGAATGTCTTGGTAAGATTGACAAAAATGAGACAAGACACAAATAACTAATAACATCAATGTAATAGGGGATTTCATTAGCAATCCTGCAATAGTTAAAAGGATAATAAAATAGCAAATACTATGAAAAATTCAGGAAACTGAAGTCAATAACACAGAAGAAATAGACCCTTTTTCTCAAAAACCACAAACTGCTAAAATGGAACAGATAGTGTGAATGTTCTATAATATTTAAAGAATGAAATTGGTAATTATAAAGCTCCCCCCAAATAGGTTTTCAGACCCAGATGATTTCAGTGGAGAATACTACCAAAAATGTAAAGTAGAATTAATGTCAAAATTACACAATCTCTTGCATTGTATTGAAGAGAATGGAACACTTCCCTAATTATTTTATGAGGACAGTACCACCACAATATCAAATTAGACAAAAACAGTACAATAAAATACAATGAAATTTAGACTAATATCTCTCATTAAAGTAGATTTAAAATTCCACAACAAAATAACATAAACTGAATCCAGTCATGTATAAAAAGACTTATATACCATGACCAAGTGGGATTTATTTTAGGTATGCAAGTCTCTTATTGTAATTCATATCAATTGTATCAATCAATATAATCTAAATATCAACAGGCTAAAGAAGAAAAATCATATGATCGTATCAATTGATGTGGAAAAAGCATTAGATAAAATCCAATACCCATTCATGTTAAAAACTATCAACAAATCAGGAGAATGGAACAGCCTCAAATTATAAGAACTTACAACTGTATATATAGCTAACATGCTTTTGGTGACATGCTGAATGCTTTCCCCCTAAAATCAGAATAAAAGGCAAAGATGTCCATCTAATTACTTTCATTTAACATAGTTCTGGAAGTTCTAGCTATTACAAAAAGGCAAGAAAAATATTGGAAAGAAAGAGATAAAACTGTTCATATTTGCAGCTGAGATAATTGCTTTCATAAAACATCCCAAAGAACCAACAACAAAAATATACAAAGAACTCTAAAACCTAAAAGTTCCTCAAGTTCATAAGATACAAGATCAACACACAAAAATCAACTGCTTGGACACTAACCATGTATAAATACTTATATGTTAAGTTAAGTAGTTAACACTAAAAATGTAAAATACTTATACACTAACAATGAACTTGAGCAAACCAAAATTTAGAACATAATACTATTTACAATGTTTCCTCCAAATTGAAATACTTAGGTATATACTTAACAAAACATGTAAAGTATCTGTATGTTAGGAATTATAAATTTTTTCTGAATAAAATCAAATAAGACCTAAATAACTGGAGAGACATAACCTGTTCATGGATCAGAAGACTCAACATAGTAAAGATATCATTTGTCTCCAAATTGGTCCCAAATTATAACCATTCCATACATATAAAACTGCTTCATTTGTTTTAAGCCTTGTATTGAATTCCATAGTAGTAGTTACTATCATTTATTTAGCATTATCTTCTTTCCTACTGATAAACATTTTTATTGGGATTTTGACACCTCCTTGTACACACATCTTTTCACATACACACAAGTATATCTCTGCCAAAGATAATTAGAATTGGAATTGCTTGCCTAGAGTGTGTGTACATTTGAAATTCTGATAGATCCTGCCAAATTATCCTCCAGAAAAGCATGTAAGAGTGCATATTTTTCCACACTATACTGAATTTTAATATTAAAGCTTTTTTACTTGTTGCCAAATGATGGATTTGAAATTGTATCTCATTCTTTTCATTTGTATTCCCCTAATTACTATATGGTTAAGCATCTTTCATGTTCGGTGGCCATACATGTTTTCTCTTCTCCAAAAAGGCTGTTGACTTTTTAGACCAATTTTTTTCCTTTTGGATGTTTTGTCAGAATTCTTTATGTATTTTGAATTTTAATCCTTTATGTGTTATATATGCTGCAAATATTTTCTCTCAGTCTGATACTTACCATACAATTTGTGTACAGTGTATTTTGGCATACAGATTATTTTGTTTTGTTTGTTTTAATTTTATGTAGCTAACCTTGTCCTTCATTCTTTTATATATCCTTTGTTTTGTGTTTTCCTGAATTATACCTTCTATCAGAAGATTATAATGATTTTTTTCTAAATATTTTTCAAATAATTTTATAGGCATTTAAATAAAGTTTATATCTTTATTCTATCTGCAGTCGATATTTGTGGATTCTGGAAGGTATGCTCTATGGCAGAGACTGCTAGACTGGGACTACCCAGTATCCATTTTGTTCCTTCTGAATACACAGTATACTGTTTATATTCTAGAAGAAAATGTGTTGGAGTAAAGATTATCTTTTCCAGTCTCTCTTGCAACAGGGAATGCCAATGATAAATAAGTGGAAGTTGTTGGTTTGGGCTTTCTTTAAAGCTCCTCAAAGGGTGTTGACTTGTATATGCATCTTTTCCCCTTCCTCTTCTACTTCCTTCTTCCTGCCTTAAATGCCCACGTGATGGCTGCATCTCTCTCAGCCATCTGGGACTATGAAGCACACTTGAGGATCAATGTTAGAGTTATGGCTAGTAGAGCAGAATGATAGCAGGAGTGTGAGTCCTGGGTAATTGTAAAGCCATCCTATCAGCCAAGGGCAACCTATCTCTGAACTCTTGAGAGAGAGTTATTTTATTTAAGCCACTGTTACTTTATATTTTTGTTTTATACACATGAACAAATTCTACCTGATACAGATTTTGGCATCTGTAAATGGAATGCAGCAAGTAACAGAACCTAAATATAGAATTGGCTCAATGGAAGAACTGTGGAGCTATATAATTATTTAGCAGGTTTGTAGACTGGAAAGCCCTGTAAAGCAGTGACAAAGCACTTGGTTAATCAGTTGCCTGTTTTTCCTTAGGAAGTAGACCATGTGACAACTGAGATTGTATTATTAGATGGGATAGTAAGAAAAAGTTGTGGTTTGCATATGCCAGGATCTTTTTTACCACTTTTAGCAAAGTCCTCACCTGACATAGATGAACTCAAACTGGAGCTAGCCACTCTAACATTTGTTAAGATAGAAGCTCTGCTAAAGAAGGAACTCTTGCTGAAGTGTGTGATGTAAGTTGACAAGAGTCTTGGGATTTGAAATTTTGCAGGGTTGAAAAAACAACTGTGTTTGTACCACAAACTGAAAGAGTTTTAATATGGTGGCCACAAAAGAGCAGCCTTAGCCGGAGATAAGATAAAGATTTAAAGTTTATTACTTCAGTGTACCTGATTTTACAATGAAGCTTTTTACAAAGTATTACATTCATGTTTTTCACTCAAAGTGTAGCAGGATTTTGTTGTTTTTGTTTAAAGTATTACTTTAATCTTGGGCATAACAAGTTGAATTTCAAACCAGGCCTTAGCTTTAGCAATGACAGATAAGAAGGAGACTCATATTCAAAAGTGAAGTTTGCTAAGGATGGTTCAATGTCTTAACTGAATAATTTAAGGATTAGAAAATACCTATGGGTTATTTTGTGTCCAGGTAAACACTTTAGGGGTTGAGTGTTTTTTTTTGTTTGTTTGTTTTTTGTTTTTGTTTTTGTTTTTGCGGTACACGGGCCTCTCACTGTTGTGGCCTCACCCGTTGTGGAGCACAGGGTCCAGACACGCAGGCTCAGCGGCCATGGCTCATGGGCCCAACTGCTCTGCGGCATGTGGGATCTTCCCGGACCGGGGCACAAACCCATGTCTCCTGCATAGGCAGGCAGACTCTCAACCACTGCACCACCAGGGAAGCCCATGTCATTGAACATTTAGATGACCCCTTCAGAGACAGCCACACTGGAGGCCATGTTTCCAGAAGCAAAAAGGAGAGAGCAAGGAGAGCCAGAAAAAACAAGAGACTCAGTTTACAATAACCCTCTGATTGGTCTGGCTGATCCTTCTCTACCACCTCTCCAGAATCTCTGGCACCTTGAACGGGCTAGCTGACAGATGGTGTTTACTTCTCAGATCACCACCCAGCTACTTGTCTTCCATCTCCATTCTTTCCTGAATCTTGCTAGCCTCACATTCACTGTCTGCCATCCTTACTACTGTACATTTCTGGGCTTACATCGTTTCTTAATATGGCCTATTGTCCTTCATGTGGCATCATTGGCAATCCTTGGAAGAACATTCTCAACCAGTGGTTTTCAGTCCTTAGTCCTGTGTCAGAATCACTTAACAGATCTTTGAAATGGAGATTCCTTGATCTGCTTTTTTTTAATGTACGTGGGCCTCTCACTATTGTGGCCTCTCCCCTTGCAGAGCACAGGCTCTGGACATGCAGGCTCAGCAGCCATGGCTCACAGGCCCAGCTTCTCCACGGCATGTGGGATCTTCCTGGACTGGGGCACGAACCCGTGTTCCCCGCATCGGCAGGTGGACTCTCAACTACTGCGCCACCAGGGAAGCCCGAGAGGTTTTTATATTCTCTTTTTTCTCTAAAATTTCAAACATATCTTGAAGAATGTCACATGGAAATATATAATGACCATATGTGGGTTGTTGGTCCAAATCTAACCATCTTTTATCTTTTATTAAAGACTCCCTTCTACTGATACCCCACTTCCGCACTCTCTATCCAATTTCCATATTTCTAACCTTATAAAACTCTACAAAATGTAATGCTTAAAGGTACCTTGAGAAGTTAAGTCACATAGCAGTTTGACGCAGTCAGTCATGATTAATGATTGCCCAACACAAACTTCCCTTCAATCCAGTGTTGCTTGCCACTTTACAACCAATCCATGGGACTTGAAAATCACTGGTAGTAATGAGCCAAATGTGACTTCATAACACAAACTCTGGTAATTTCTTATGAAAACAAGTTCAATATCAAATTTTTTCTTTTGAGTAAGTGGTTGTGAAACAGTTTATGGAAAACACTGAATCTCAAATTCTTTCTTTGCCTTGAAGACTAATAGGTATGCCTGAGAATAGAAGTACCACTATGATAAGCACTTTAACAGCCAAAAAAGGCATTTATACAGAATTATTGACATTAGTTTGTGAAAGGGTTTAAGTGAGCTCTTCTGCCAGTTTAAATTCTTATCAGCCATGTATTTGTGGGATTATTATTCATCTGGGTATTCTTTTCAAAATATAGCCATATATCTAGAATGAAAATGTTGTATTTGTACACTTATATAATAGAAAATAAGATAATAACATGAATATGGTTTCAAAAGACACAATTAAGTTATACAAACAGTTCCTCTAGGCTTACACTCCACCAAATATAATTTGGTACATATATTTTCCTTGTCACTTTTCCAAAATCATCTCACGGAATGTGCTATTGTGCAGATTTGAATAATTAGGTCATCGGAAGCCTGAAGGGAGGCTGGATATTAGAGACAAGTTTATGTAGTGAAGAAGATTATCTTGCACTCTGGTACATTTAGGGAAAATCAAAGCCCCTCATTTTTCTTTTAATTCAGGAAAACACTTCAGTTTGTGTCACATGACTGCACTAAAGTGGATTCCAATGCTGTATTTACTCTTCCCCAGGGAGTCATACATAAAATGCTTTTTTGGTGCTTCTTTCCTAGTTTCACAATGTGAGCTAGTGAAGTGCATTTTAAAAATCAAAAACATCAGACTGCAAAGAATATGTGCTCTGAAACAAATGTGTGTGAGGAAAACAGTTTAAAACATTCCTTCTCTTCCATCTGAGTTGACTTCCTGCCAAAGCAGGAAATAGGTGATTTATCCTTAATGCCTTCCTATCTGAGGATGCCTATTGATATTTCAGAGCTTTCAAAAAAATCTTCATGTTCTAGACTTTACCCTAATTTCTCTCTGTTTCCCATTATCTTTCATAACAATTCCTTTCCCTATGTTCAGTTCTCTTACATCCTACTATACAACAGTGAATGAGTGAATGTTAGTCTCTCCTGACATGATGCATAAGGTATCAGGATGCATTCAATAACAAGAACAGACAATACAACTTAAATAATAATCTCTCATAGCCAGAGGTTCAGAGTCAGGAAGAGTTCAGGGTGTGCTCAATGTTGTCATCAAGAATCCACATTCTAACTCTCTTTTGGTTTTGTTACCTTATTTGTAGCATTTGTAGTGGAGTAGTATTGTGTCAACTTAGCTAAGCTGGAATTACGTGTCCTAGAATTTCCTTCACTGCATAGTTGTGACTTAGCAAGAGTCGCAAGTTATTTTGTGTGAGATCTGGAAGGCGGAAATAAAATAGTAGCCAAAAGGGCTTCCCGGGTGGCACAGTGGTTGGGAGTCCGCCTGCCGATGCAGGGGATACGGGTTCGTGCCCCGGTCCGGGGGGATCCCACATGCCACAGAGCACCTGGGCCCGTGAGCCATGGCCGCTGGGCCTGCGTGCTTGGAGCCTGTGCTCTGCAATGGGAGAGGCCACAGCAGTGAGAGGCCCGTGTACCACACACACAAAAATAATAATAAATAAATAAATAAATAAAAATAAAAATAGCAGCCAAAGTACTTTTATGTTTGGAAGATTGATGCAGGGGTACCAGGTGTTGTGGCAGTTCATACATGTTGTTGCTTATCTACTGACTGATAATTTTGACAGGGGGCAGGAGTGGGCCTTCAGCTGTTTCTCCTTCCCCTGGATCGTCAAGGTTCTGTGACCACTGGGCCAGATGAGTGTTTATTTACTTGATGAAGGGTACCAACTTCTTCTGCATGATACCCACATCATTGAAATTGGAAGCACCAAATGTAAAATCAACAGACTTAAAGAGACTGTTTAATAAGGTTCTACAATTGCAAATGTATAAGGTCAAATTATATATATATATATATATATATATATATATATATATATATATATATATATATATATATATATATATATATAGTTGAGATGCACCCACTGGCCTACAAGGCCTGTACTTGCCCAGCTTCAAGATCCAAGAAAGAGCCCAGAATCAGCAACAGAGACATCAATGGTTTAATGGATAGGGGAGCTTACACATCTGAAGCAAGGTTCCGGAGCGACACCCTACTCTGTGCATCAGAAGACAGACAGGACAAGGCGGTAGCCTTCGCTCCAGGAGGGAATAGGGAGACTACCAGTTATAGGGGGAATTAACATCAGATTGGTTCATCGGTTTCAGCTCTCTTAGCTCCTCTTATCCCTTTGGGCTAAATACCTTCCTGGGGCAGAGGTCTTCCCTTTGTTAAACTATCAAAGGGGAACCATTCTGATGTAAAGATCAGAACAATCACTAGCTGGGGTGGGGGTGGGGTGGGGCAAGCATATAGGTATTTATTGATTAGGCTTTATGATTAAGGGGGAAGGTCAGTTATGTGAGTTATGTGAGTTATATGAGTATGTGAGTATGTGAGTAGGTGAAACAGGGAATGGTGGAACGCAGGATGTACAGAGAACAAGAGAACAGACATCTTGGGTGCCTTGATTTTATATATATATATATATATACATATACACATATATACATAAATATATATATAAAACTTACTGGTGGTAGTTCAGTTTCTATAATCAAACCCTGACTAATACAGCATTGCTGTAATAGTAAGATCATTGTAATTATATGTATTGTACCTTTTGACCTCCTTAACACATTTTCCCCACCCCCACCCCCACTTCTGGTAACCAGCGATCTTTTCTCTGTATCTATACACTTGTTTTTGTGTTTTAAAAAAAACACATATTAGTGAGAGTATACATTATTTGTTTCTGTCTGACTTATTTCACTAAACATAATGTCCTCAGTTTCCATCCATGTTGTCACAAATGGTGAGATTTTGTTCTTGTTTTTATGTCTGAATACTATTCTGGTGTGTGTGTGTGTGTGTGTGTGTGTGTGTGTGTGTGTGTGTGTTATAAACTTTTTTATTCATTAATCCATGGATGGACACTTAGGTCATTTCCATGTCTTGGCTATTGTAAATAATGCTGCTGCAATGAAAATGGGAGTACCTATATCTTTTTGAGCTAATGTGAATCTCCATACTATTTTTCATAGTGGCTGGACCAATTTACACTCATACCAACAGTGTATAAGTGTTTCCTTTTCTCCATATCCTTGCCAACACTTGTTATTACTTGTCTTTTTGATAATAGCCATTCTAACTGGTGTGAGGTGGTATCTCATTGTGATCTTGGTTTGCATTTTCCTGAGGAGTAAAAATGTTGAATTTGTTTTCATGTACCTGTTGGCCATCTGTATGTCTTCTTTGGAAAAATGGCTATTCAGATCTTCTGCCTATTTTTTAATCAGGTATTTTTTGGCTGTTGAGTTGTGTGAGTTCTTTATGTATTTTGGATACAAACCCATTATCAGATACATGATTTGCAAATATTTCCTCCCTTGCAATAGGTTGCATTTTTATTTTTTCACATTTTCCTTTGCTTTGCACAGGCAATTTAGTTTGATGTAGCCCCACTTGTTTATTTTTCTTTTGTTGCCTTTGCTTTTGGTGTCAGATCCAAAAAAATCATCAGCAAGATCAATGTCAAGGAGCTTACTGCCTATGTTTTCTTCTAAGAGATTTATGGTTTCACATCTTACATTCAAGTTTTTAATCCATTTTTAGTTATATTTTGCGTATGGTGTAAGATAGTGATTCAGTTTTATTCTTTTGTATGTGGCTGTCCAATTTTCAAAACACCATTTATTGAAGAGACTCTTCTTTCTCCATTGTATATTCTTGATTCCTATGTCATAAATTAATTGACCATACACATATCAGTTTATTTCTGGACTCTCTATTCTCTTTCATTGATCAATGTATCTGTTTTTATGCCAGTACCATAATGTTTTGAGTACTATAGCTTTGTAATATAGTTTGGAATAAGGGCATGTGATGTCTTCAAGATTTTTCTTTTCTCAAAATTGCTTTGGTTATTCAGAGTCTTTTGTGGTTTCATACAAGAGGATGATTAGAATTGCATAGCAGTATATAGAGACAATTCTCATTCTTTTTTTTTTTTTTTTTGCAGTACACAGGCCTCTCACTGTTGTGGCCTCTCCTTTTGTGGAGCACAGGCTCTGGACGCACAGGCTCAGCGGCCATGGCTCACAGGCCCAGCCACTCTGCAGCATGTGGGATCTTCCCGGACCGGGGCATGAACCCGTGTCCCCTGCATTGGCAGGCAGACTCTCAACCACTCTACCACCAGGGAAGCCCTCTCATTCATTTTTTCAGTGCCATAATAATCAATTATGTGGATAAGCTACTTTATTCAACCAAACCCAAATAGATGAACATTTGAGTTTTCAAATTTTTTGTTATTAAAAATAGTGTTGTGGTGGGGACGTTCAATATGGTGGAGGAGTAAGATGTGGAGATCATTTTCCTCCCCACAAATACAACAAAACTACATCTACATGTGGAACAACCCCTATAGAACACTGACTGAACACTGGCAGAAAACCCCAGACTTCACAAAAGGCAAGAAAATCCCCACATACCTGGGTAGGGCAAAAGAAAAATGCAAAAAGCAGAGACAAAAGAATAGGGATGGGACCTGAAGGTCTGGGAAGGAGCTGTGAAGGAGAAAAAGTTTCCAGACACTAGGAAGTCCCTTTGCCAGCAGAGATGGAGGATGGGCTGGGGAGACTTCAGAGCCATGGAGGAGAGTGCAGGAACAGGGGAGCAGAGGGCAAAGCAGAGAGACTCCCTCACAGAGAATTGGAGCTGACCAGCACTCACCAGCCTGAAAGGCAAGTCTGCTCACCCACCAGGGCAGGTGGAGATTGGGAGCTGAGGCTCTGGCTTCGGAGGTCAGACCCCAGGGAGAACACTGGATTTGACTGCATGAACACAATCTGAAGGGGGTTAGTGCACCACGGCTAGCTGGGAGGGAGTCTGGGAAAAATTCTGGACCTGCCTAAGTGGCAAGAGACCACTGTTTTGCAGTGTGCAAGGAGAGGGGATCCCTTCCCTGTCTGCCCACAGAATGCAGAGTATAGCCTAAATGAGCTCCAGAGATGGGCGTGAGCTGCAACTATCAGCTTGGACACCAGAGACGGGCATAAAATGCTAATGCTGCTGCTGCAGCCACCAAAATCCTGTGCACATGCACAGATCACTATCCACATCCTCCCCACCCCGGGGAGCCTGTGCAGCCCACCACTGCCAGATTCCCATGATTCAGGGACCACTACCCAGGGAGAACACATGGCGAGCCTCAGGCTGTTGCAACACCATGTTGGCCTCTGCCACTGCAGGCTCACCCAACATTCCTATTATAACAACCGTAACCCTCCCTCCCCCAATCATGAGTGAACCAGAGACCCCTAAGCAGCCACTGATTTAACCCCATCCTGTCTGGGTGGGAACAGAAGCCTGAAGGCAACTGACACGTAGACATGGGGCCCAAACCAAAGCTCAACACCAGGAGCTACACGAACAAAGAAGAAAAAGGGAAATTTCTTTGTATAGTCTCAGGAGCAGCTGACTAAATCCCCACAATCAACTTGAGGTACGCTGCTGATGTAGAATACACTAATAGACAATGAATCAACCCAAAGTTGAGATGGTAGGCTTTTGGAGCAACTGTAGACTTGGGGTTTGCTGTCTGTGATTGACTTTTTCTGACTTTCATATTTATCTTAGTATAGATTTTAGTGCTTGTTATCATTGGTGGATTTGTTTATTGTTTGGTTGCTCTCCTTTTTTATTACTTTATTTTAAGAATATTGCAAATTTTATTTTATTTTTTTATATTATTTTTTATTTATTTTTTTCTCCCTTTTCTGCTGAGCCAAGTGGCTGACAGGGTATTGGTGATCTAGCCTGCTATCAGGCCTGAGCCTCTGAGGTGGGAGAGCCGAGTTCAGAACATTGGACCACAAGAGACAACCCGGCCCCACATAATATCAATTGGCGAGAGCTCTCCCAAAGATCTCCGTCTCAACTCTAAGACCCAGCTCCACCCAACAGCCAACAATCTCCAGTGCTGGATGCCCCATGCCAAACAACTAGCAAGACAGGAATACAACACCACCAATTAGCAGAGAGGCTGCCTAAAATCATACTAAGTTCACAGACACTCCAAAACACACCACCGGATGCAGCCCTACCCACCAGAAATAGAAGATCTAGCCCCAACAACCAGAACACAGGCACAAGTCCCTTCCACCAGGAAACCGACACAAGCCACTGAACCAAACTCACCCAATGGGGGCAGACACCAAAAACAATGGGAACGATGAACATGCAGGCTGCGAAAATGAGACCTCAAACAAAGTAAGTTAAACAAAATGAGAAGATGGAGAAATATACAGCACATGAAGGGGCAAGGTAAAAACCCACCAGACCAAACAATTGAAGAGGAAATAGGCACTCTACCTGAAAAGAATTCAGAGTAATGATAGGAAAGATGATCCAAAATCTTGGAAATAGAATGGAGAAAATACAAGAAACGTTAAACAGTGACCTACAAGAACAAAAGAGAAAATGAACAGGGATGAACAGCACATAAATGAAGTTAAGAATTCTCTAGAAGAAATCAAAGGCAGAATAACTGAGGCAGAAGAATGGAAAAGTGACCTGGAAGATAGAATAGTGGAAATAAATACCACAGAGCAGAATAAAGAAACAAGATTGAAAAGAATTGAGGACAGTCTCAGAGATCTCTGGGACATTAAATACACCAACATTCAAATTATAGGGGTCACAGAAGAAAAAGAGAAAAAGAAAGGGTCTTAGAAAATATTTGAAGAGATTATAGTTGAAAACTTCCTTAACATGGGAAAGGAAGTAGTTGATCAACTCCAGGAAGTGCAGAGAGTCCCATGCAGGATAAATCCAAGGAGAAATACACAAAGACACATATTAGTCAAAGTATCAAAAAGTAAATACAAAGAAAAAATATGAAAAGCAGATAGGAAAAATCATCAAAAAACACACAAGGGTATCACCATAAGGATAATAGCTGATCTTCCAGCCGAAACTCTGAGGGCCAGAAGGGAGTAATAAGACATATTTAAAATGATGAAAGAAAAAAACCTACAACCAAGATTACTCTTGGTATTACTCTTGGATTACTATTAAAATCTTTACAGACAAGCAAAACCTAAGAGAATATAGCAGGGCTTCCCTGGTGGCGCAGTGGTTGAGAGTCCGCCTGCCGATGCAGGGGACACGGGTTTGTGCCCCGATCCCGGAAGATCCCACATGCCGCGGAGCAGCTGGGCCTGCGAGCCATGGCCGCGGAGCCTGTGTGTCCGGAGCCTGTGCTCCGCAACGGGAGAGGCCACAGCAGTGAGAGGCCCGTGTACAGCAAAAAAAAAAAAAAAAAAAAAAAAAGAGAATATAGCACCACCAAATCAGCTCTACAACAAATGTTAAAGGAACTTCTCTAGGCAGGAAACACAAAAGAAGGAAAAGATCTACAATAACAAACCCAAAACAATTAAGACAATGGCAATAAGAACATACATATCAATAATTACCTTAAATGTAAATGGATTAATACTCCAACCGAAAGACACAGACCAACTGAATGGACACAAAAACAAGACCTGTATATATGCTGTCTACAAGAGACCCACTTCAGATCCAGGGACACTATACACTGAAAGATAGGGGATGGAAAAAGATATACCATGCAAACGGAAATCAAAAGAAAGCTTGAGTAGCAACTCTCATATCAGACAAAATAGATTTAAAATAAAGACTATTACAAGAGACAAAGAAGGACACTACACAGTGATCAAGGGATCAATCTAAGAAGAAGATATAACATTTAAAAATATTTATGCACCCAACGTAGGAGTACCTCAATACATAAGGCAAATGCTAACAGCCATAAAAGGGGAAATTGACAGTAACACAATAATTTTGGGGGACTTTAACACCCCAATTACACCAAGGGACACATCATACAAAATGAAAATAAAAAAGGAAACACAAGCTTTAAATGACACATTAAACAAGATGGAATTAATTGATATTTATAGGACATTCAATCCAAAAACAACAGAATACACTTTCTTCTCAATTGCTCATGGAACATTCTCCAGGATAGATCATACCTTGGATCACAAATCAAGCCTTGGCAAATTTAAGAAAATTGAAATCACATCAAGTATCTTTTCCAACTACAATGATATGAAACAAGATATCAATTACAGGAAAAACACAATTAAAAATATAAACACATGGAGGCTAAACAATACACTACTAAATAACCAAGAGATCACTGAAGAAATCAAAGAGGAAATCAAGAAATACCTAGCAACAAATGACAATGAAAACACAATGATCAAAAACCTATGGGATGCAGAGAAAGCACTTCTAAGAGGGAAGTTTATAGCAATACAATCCTACCTCAAGAAACAAGAAAAACTCAATTAAACAACCTAACCTTACACATTAAAGCAATTAGAGAAAGAAGAACAAAATACCCCAAAGTTAGCAGAAGGAAAGAAATCATAAATATCAGATCAGAAATAAATGAAAAACAAATGAAGGTAACAAGAGCAAAGATCAATAAAACTAAAAGTTCGTTTTTTGAGAAGATAAACAAAATTAATAAACCGTTAACCAGAGTCATTAAGAAAAAAGGTAGATGACTAAAATCAACAGTAATAGAAAGGAAAAATGAGAAGTGAAAACGTAAACTGCAGAAATACAAAGAATCATGAGAGATTACTTCAAGCAATTATATGCCAATAAAATGGACAACCTGGAAGAAAGGGACAAATTCCTAGAAAACTACAACCTTATGATATGGAATCAGGAAGTCATAGAAAATATAAACAGACCAATCACAGGCACTGAAATTGAAACTGTGATTGAAAATCTTCCAACAAACAAAAGCCCAGGACCAGATGGCTTCACAGGCGAATTCTATCAAACATTTACAGAAGAGCTAACACCCATCCTTCTCAAACTCTTCCAAACAATTTCAGAGGAAGGAACACTCCCAAACTCATTATACGAGGCCACCATCACCTTGATACCAAAACCAGGCAAGGATGTCAAAAAGAAAGAAAACTACAGGCCAATATCACTGATGAACATAGATGCAAAAATCCTCAACAAAATCCTAGCAAACAGAATCTAACAGCACATTAAAAGGATCATACACCATGATCAAGTGGGGTTTATTGCAGAAACACAAGAATTCTTCAATATACACAAATCAATCAATGTGATACACCATATTAACAAATTAAAGGAGAAAAACCATATGATCATCTCAATAGATGCAGAGAAAGCTTTCGACAAAATTCAACACCCATTTATGATAAAAACCCTGCAGAAAGTAGGCATAGAGGGAACTTTCCTCAACATAATAAAGGCCATATATGACAAACCCACAGCCAACATTGTCCTCAATGGTGAAAAAGTGAAACCATTTCCACTAAGATCAGGAACAAGACAAGGCTGCCCACTCTCACCACTCTTATTCAACCTAGTTTTGGAAGTTTTAGCCACAGCCATCAGAGAAGAAAAGGAAATAAAAGGGATCCAAATTGGAAAAAAAGAAGTAAAGCTGTCACTGTTTACGATGACATGATACTATACATAGAGAATCCTAAAGATGCTACAGAAAAACTACTAGAGCTAATCAATGAATTTGGTAAAGTAGCAGGATACAAAATTAATGCACAGAAATGTCTTGCATTCCTGTACACTAATGATGAAAAATCTGAAAATGAAATCAAGAAAACACTCCCATTTACCATTGCAACAAAAAGAAAAAAATATCTAGGAATAAACCTACCTAAGGAGACAAAAGACCTATAAGCAGAAAATTATAAGACACTGATGAAAGAAATTAAAGATGATACAAATAGATGGAGAGATATACCATGCTCCTGGATTGGAAGAATCAATATTGTGAAAATGACTCTACTACCCAAAGCAATCTACACATTCAATGCAATCCCTATCAAACTACCACTGGCATTTTTCACAGAACTAGAACAAAAAAATTCAAAATTTGTTTGGCAAAACAAAAGACCCATAATAGCCAAAGCAATCTTGAGAACGAAAAACGGAGCTGGAGGAATGAGGCTCCCTGACTTCAGACTATACTACAAAGCTACAGTAATTAAGACAGTGTGGTACTGGCAGAAAAACAGAAAGATAGATAAACGGAACAGCATAGAAAGCCCAGAGATAAACCCACGCATATATGGTCAACTTATCTTTGATAAAGGAGGCAGGAATGTACAGTGGAGAAAGGACAGCCTCTTCAATAAGTGGTGCTGGGACAAATGGACAGGGACATGTAAAAGTATGAGATTAGATCATTCCCTAGCACCATACACAAAAATAAGCTCAAAATGGATTAAAGACCTTAATGTAAGGCCAGAAACTATCAAACTCTTAGAGGAAAACATAGGCAGAACACTCTATGACATAAATCACAGCAAGATCCTTTTGGACCCACCTCCTAAGAAATGGAAATAAAAACAAAGATAAACAAATGGGACCTAATGAAACTTCAAAGCTTTTGCACAGCAAAGGAAACCATAAACAAGACCAAAAGACGACCCTCAGAATGGGAGAAAATATTTACAAATGAATCAACTGACAAAGGATTAATCTCCAAAATTTATAAACAGCACATGCAACTCAATAGCAAAAAACCAAACAACCCAATCCAAAAATGGGCAGAAGACTTAAATAGGCATTTCTCCAAAGAAGATATACAGACTGCCAACAAACACATGAAAGAATGCTCAACATCATTAATCATTAGAGAAATGTAAATCAAAACTACAATGAGATATCATCTCACACCAGTCAGAATGGCCATCATCAAAAAATCTAGAAACTATAAATGCTGGAGTGGGTGTGGAAAAAAGGGAACACTCTTGCACTGCTGGTGGGAATGTGAATTGGTACAGCCACTATGGAGAACAGTATGGAGGTTCCTTAAAAAACTACAAATAGAACTACCATATGTTCCAGCAATCCCACTACTAGGCATATACCCTGAGAAAACCATAATTCAAAAATAGACATGTACCAAAATGTTGATTGCAGCTCTATTCACAATAGCCCGGAGATGGAAACAACGTAAGTGTCCATCATCGGATGAATGGATAAAGAAGATGTGGCATATATATACAGTGGAATATTACTCAGCCATAAAAAGAAACGAAACTGAGCTATTTGTAATGAGGTGGATAGACCTAGAGTCTGTCATACAGAGTGAAGTACCTCAGAAAGAGAAAGACAAATACCATATGCTAACACATATATATGGAATTAAAAAAATATGTCATGAAGAACCCAGGGGTAAAATGGGCATAAAGACACAGACCTACTTGAGAATGGACTTGAGGATATGGGAGGGGGAAGGGTAAGCTGTGACAAAGCGAAAGAGAGGCATGGACATATATACACTACCAAACGTACGGTAGATAGATAGTGGGAAGCAGCCGCAGAGCACAGGGAGATCAGCTTGGTGCTTTGTGACCGCCTGGAGGAGTGGGATGGTGAGGGTGGGAGGGAGGGAGATGCATGAGGGAAGGGATGTGGGAACAGATGTATATGTATGACTGATTCACCTTGTTATAAAGCAGAAACTAATAAAAAAATAGAAAACAGTATATGAACAAAATGAAAAAAATTACAAAATTGTAGAAATTACTTTTTTAAAAAATAAGAAAAAATTTGGAACTGAAAATATAAAATAAATAAACTTAAAAATTCACTAGAGTGTTTTAACACCTGATATGAGCAGACAGAAGACAGAATCAGTGAACTTGAATCTAGGATATTTGGAGTCATTGAGTCTGAGGAACAGAAAGCAAAAGAAGGAAGAAAAGTGAGCAGGGTTTACAGGACTTACAGGACAACATAGGCAGGCCAATCTATGTATTATGGGAGTCCCAGATTGAAAATAAATAATGAAAGGGTCAGAAAGATTATTTGAAGAAATAATGCCAAAAAGTTAACAAATTTGATGAAAGGTATAAATCTACAAGTCCAAGAAGCTCAACAAATGAAGTAAATAGGAAATACCCAAAGAGACCCAGACCAAGACACATTATAAACACAGTGTCAAAAGACAGAAAATATTGAAAGTAGCAGGAGAAAAGCAACTTGTCACTATAAAGGATATTCAAAAAGATTAACAAATGATTCCTCATTAGCAACATAAGATTTATGTTAAATGCATCATGGCACTGCTTCCAAGAGAAAAAAAAAAAAAAAAAAACCTCTCAACTGAGAATTGTATACTTGGTAAAATGTGTTTCAAAGATGAGGGAGAAATCAAGGCATGCCCACATAAATGAAATCTGAGAGATTTAATTACCACTAGACAATCTTTGCATGAAATGCTAAAGGGAGTTCTTCAGTCTGAAATTAAAAGAGGCTACACAGTAACTTCTGTGTAGCCATGTGAAGATACAGAGATATCAGGTAAAGTTATATGCATGGGCAAATATAAAATCTATTATTAATGTAATTTGAGTTTGTAGCATCACTTTTTAGTTCCTACATTTTAAAAAGACAAATGCATAATATTTACAAATCTATGTTAATTAGCACACAATGTATAAGGATGTAATGTTTAATTTGTTACATCAATAACATAAATTTGGGGAGGAGGGCAGAGATGTATAGTACAAGATTGATGTTAAATTGGTATCAATTGAAAATAGATTGTTATACTTTTAGAATATTAAATATAATCCTTATGGTAAGCACAAAGAAAATGTATAAGGGATATACAGTATGTCCCCTACATATGAACCTTCATGTTGCAGACTTACAAAGATGCAAACGTGTGTTCACATGTCAAATCATAAGTTAATTCACATGATTGGCATACATTGTGCTTTTGTGTACTTTACTGTACAGTGCTGTATAGAGTACTGTAGTACAGTATCTTTATTTCAAGCCTAGGATGTCCAGAAGCAAGCATAAGTGATTCACAATGCAGGAAATGCAAGGGGATTTTCTTTATTTGAGGAGGTACTGTTAGTTTTTGAGGTACATGCCCTGAATGTAGAATGGTATACAAAGGTTGCAGTAGCTGCTCAGAATGCAATCCAATGCTACTGTCATCTGTGATGACAAAAAAAGAGCTACTACCCAGACATCACTGGATCATTTTTTCAAGAGGGTAGGTAGAATTGAATCCAGCAAGGAACCAGAACCTGTGCCATCAACATCAGGCATGAGTGAAATTTCAATTTGCCCTCCATCTCCTATTGCTGATGATCCTTCAGCTCTACCATCTCCCACCTCCTCCCCCTCCTCCAGTCAGTAACTCTTCTTTCCTGTTCACTTGATGCCAGCCCCTGTATGCCAACTGTTGTATTGTACTACTGTACTTTTCAAGGTACTCTACTGTAAGATTAAAAAGGTTTTCTTTATTTTTTGTGGTTGTTCTTTATGTATTATTTGTGTGAAAAGTATTATAAGCCTATTACAGTACAGTACTATGTAGCCTATTTTGTTAGTTGGGTACCTAGGCTAACTTTGTTGGACTTACAAACAAATTGCACTTACGAATGTGCTCTTGGGACAGAACTCCTTTATATGTAGGGGACTTACTGTACACAAAAGGGAATGGGTAGGGAATCAAAATGTGTTACTACAAAATACTGACTAAATATGAGGAAAGACAGCAAAGGATAAAATAAGGGACAGAAAAACTATCAGACATACAGAATTCAAATATGAAAAGGGCAAAAGTAAATACTTCCTTTTCAGTAATTAATTTAAATATATATGCATTAGATTATCTAATCAAAAGGCATAGGTTGACAGAATAAATTTTTTAAAAACTTCGTCCAACTATAAGCTATGTAAAACCATTCACTATAGATAATATAAGTTGAAAGTTAAAAGGTGGAAAAAGTTGTTTCATGCAAATAGTAGGTAAAAGACAGCTGGGATGATCATACTAATTTCAGACAAAGTGAATGTTAAGTCAAAAAACTGTTATAAGAGGCAAAGACAGTATATATTGATAAAAAGTTTAATTCAAGAAGATATAGCAATTATAAACATATATGCACCAATTATCAGAGCTCCAAAATAATATGAACCAATTGAAATAACTGAAAGAGAAATAGGTATCTCTACACTAATAGTAGGAGACTTCAGCACCCTGCTTTCAATAATCAATAGGACAAACATACAGAAGATCAGTAAGGAAACACAGGACTTGAACAACAGTATAAACCAAATGTGACTAACAGACCTTTATAGAACACTCCACCCAACAACAGTAGAATATGCATTTTTCTGAAGTGCCTATGGAACATTCTCTAGGATAAACCAATTGTTAAGACAAAAAAAACATGTCTCAATAAATTTAAAAAAGACTGAAAACATACAAAATGTATTTTATAATCACAATGGAATATCTATACATCAATAACATAAAGAAACTGGAAAATTCACAAATATGTGTAAAATACAAATCAAACTCAAACAACCAGTGGGTCAAAGAAGAAATCACAGGAGATATTAGAAAATGGAAATGAAAACACAACATACCAAAACTTATGTAATGCAGTGAAAGCAATGATAAGAGGGAAATTTATAGCTGGAAACACATCAGTAAAGAAGAAAAATCTTAAATTGGCAAACTAATTTTATGACTTAAGAACTGAAAGAGAACAACAAACTAAAGCTACAACTAGCAGAAGGAAGAAAACCATAAAGATTAGAGCAGAGATAAATCAAATAGAGAATAGAAAAACAATAGGGAAAATAAAGAAAACCAAAAGTTTGTCTTTCAAAATGAACCACAAAATTGTTAAAACTAGTTTTACTGACTAAGAATAAAAAAGGATTAATAAATCACTAAAATCAGAAATGAAAGTGGGGGTATTACTACCAATCTTCAAAAACAAAAAGGATCATAGGAGAGTACTATGAACAATTGTACACAAACAAATTTGATTATGTATATGAATTGGGCAAACTCCTAGAAACACACAATTTACCAAAACTAAAATCATAAAGAAATAGAAAAATTGAGCAGGCTTCTAACTAGTATGAAGGTTGAATCAGTAATCAAAAACCACATAACAAAACCAAAAAGGCCTGGATTAGATGACTTTACTGGTGAATTCTAAAAAAAATAAAAACACACCAAAAAATTTAAAGAAGAATAAATAGAAAGTCTTCTCAAACTCTTCCAAAAAATTGAAGAGAAGAATTACTTCTTACCTCATTCTATGAGGCTAGAATGATACCAAATCCAGACAAAGATACCACATAACTGCAGACCAATGTATGTTATAATATATATGCAAAAGTTCTCAACAAAATACAAGTCAATCAAATTCTTCAGTATATTAAAAACATTATATACCATAACCAAGTGATTTTTTTTTCTTTTTTGGTCATGCCACACAGCTTGTGGGATCTTAGTTTCCTGACCAGTGATCAAACCCAGGCCCCCTGCTATGGAAGTGCAGAGTCCTAACCACTTGACTGCCAGGGAATTCCCAGCTGAGTGATATTTTTGCCAGGACTGCTAGGATGTTATAACATACAGAAATCAATCAATGTAATACGCAACATTAAGAGAATGAAATGGGAAAAAGAGAAAACATTGTCATCTCAAAGAATGCAAGAAAATAATTTGACAAAATTCAATACTCTTTTATGATAAAAACACTGAACAAACTAGGAAAGGAAAGAAACTACATCAACATAATTATAGTCCATATATGAAAAAACACAGCTAACATCATACTCAGTGGTGAAAGACTGGAAGCTTTTCCTCTAAGATCAGAAAAAAGACAAAAATACCTGTATTTACCATTTCTATTCAATATAGTGTTGGCATTTCTAGCCAGAGCAAGTAGTCAACAAAAAGAAATAAATGACATCCAAATTGAAAAGAAGTAAAATTGTTTCTGTTTTCAGATGACATGATCTTATATGTAGAAAACAATAAAGATTCCATAAAATACTGTTGGATCCAATAATGAATTCAGCAAAATTTCTGGGTACAAAATCAACATACAAAAATAAGTTGTATTTCCTTGCATTAAAAACAGTGGACAATGTGAAAAATACATTAATAAAACAATTTTATTTACAATAACACCAAAAATAATAAAATAGGAATAAACTTAACCAAGGAGGCAAAATACTTATACACTGAAAACTACAAAACATTGCTGAAAGAAAACTGAAAAGATATAAATACATGGAGAGACATCCTATGTTCATGGGTTGGAAGGTTTAATTTTGTTAAGATGTCAATACTCCCCAAAGCAATCTACATACTCAATCCAATGCAAAAACTACCAAAATCCCAAGGATTTTTTTTTGCAGAAATAGAAAAAAAATGTATCCAACAATTCATAGGGAATCTCAAAGAAATCAGAAACAAAACTATTAAAACAATCCTAATACTGAAGGACAAATTTGTAGGATTTACACTTCCTGATTTCAAAACTTGCTACAAAGCTACAGTAATCAAAACAGCGTGGGACTGGAAGAAAGACAGACATGTAGACCAATGGAATAGAATAGAAATCCCAGAAATAAATCCACACATATATGGTCAAATGATTTTTGATAACATGCCAAAATCATTCAGTGAGGGAAAGAATAGTCTTTTCAAGAAATGGTGCTGGGAAAACTGTATGTCCACATGAAAAGAATGAGTTGGACCCTACACCGTATATAAAATTTAACTCAAAATGGATCAAAGACCTAAACATAAGAGCTAAAAGTATAAACTCTTGTCAATAATATAGGAGGAATGTTTCATGTATGTAAAGAACTTCTACCACTTAACAACAAAAAAACAACCTAATTTAAAATTGGGGAATGGGCCCAAATACACATTTCTCCAAATAAGATGCACAAGTGGCCAATAAGCACGTGAAATGATGCTCAGCATCATTAGTCATTAGGGAAATACTCATCAGAACAACAATGAGCTATCTCTCCACACACACTAGGATGATTATTATTTAAAAAATAATAATAGTGAATAACAACTGTTGACAAGGAAGTGGAGAAATTGGAAACCTTGACCCTGTGGGTGAGAACGTTAAATGATGCAGTAGCTTTGGGAAACAGTATGATTGATGGTTCCTCAAAAACTTACACATAGAATTGACATATAATCTGTCATTTCTGCTTCTTGGTATATACCGAGAAAACTGAAAGCAGAGACTCAAAACAAATATTTGCACATTAATGTTCATAGCAGCAATATTCCCAATCATCAGCATTATTCCTCATAGCCAAAAGTGGAAATAATCCAAATTCCCATCTTCAGATGAATGGATGATCAGCAATTGCTGTGTATATATACACCACGGAATATTTCTCAGGGATAAAAAGGAACATATTAATTATTCACCCAACAACATGGATAAATCTCAAAAACTTTATTCTGAGCAAAAGAAGCCAAACACAGTAGAGTCCCTACTGTGTGTTTTCATTTATTTGAATTTCAAAAAGAGGAAGCACTAACATTTGGTGATAGAAATGAAGACAGTGTTGAGTGCGAATTGACTGAGATAAGGCATATGGGAAATTTTGTATACTAATATTCATAGCAACATTACTTACAATAGCCACATATGGAAACAACCCAAATATTCATTTTTGGATGAATGGATAATCAAAATTTGGTATATACATACAATGAAATATTATTTTGCCTTAAAAATGAATGAAATTCTGATACATGCTACAACATGAATGAACATTAAAAACATTATGCTAAGTGAAATAATTCATCCATAAAAGGACAAATATTTCATGATTCCACCTATATGAAGGACCTAGAAGAATCTAATTCATAGAGATAGAAAGTAGAATAATGGTTACCAGGGACTAGGGGGAGAAGGAAATGGGTAGTTATTTTTTAAAGGGTATGTTATTTCAGTTTGGGATAATGAGAAAGATCTCAAAATGAATACAGGTAATTCTTGAACAACGGTTTGAATGTACTTAATGCTGCTTAACTGTTACACTTAAAATGGTTAAAAGGTAAGTTATATATTATGTATATTTTACCACACTAAAAAATTATCAAGCACTTACTATACCCTGTATCATATATTAGGCACTGAACCCAAAAGGATCAGTCTTTTGAGTAAAATGGAAATATAGTCCTCTGTTATACTCTCATATATTCTTTTCATGGTATCTTCTTGGAAATAAATTGATATTAAGAAAGGGATTAAAACAGTATATATCCATTTGATCATTTCCTATCTTTTTACTTTCTATTCATATATTCTGCCCTAAGGAGAAGTTTTAAGATTGACTTATCATTCATTTACCATCAGCTTCATAGTTGTGAGGTGCTAAATTGCTTTTTCATAAGAGATAGTCTTACTCTGCATTATCTGTAGACATTTCTCTAGGGAAATAGTACTAGAGAAAAAACAGAATAAATTTAGGATCAAGCAACAAAAAATATAGATGACTTTACTGCACACAGACCCAGGATACATATTCAGGTATATAGTATTATGTTAAAACAATCTTTCTGAAGTGTATTTGGCAGCAAACTGAGGTAAACATGTTGTGAAACTAACATTAAACATTCAAGATAGAACACTTACAAGCTGGCATATTACCACTATTTCAACAATTCAATATTTTAACCAAGCATTGCATTTTAACAATGTAAAATAGATGGTACATTAATTAGGGTTAAAAGATGTTGCCAAATACAGAAAGGATGGGTCTTGGGAAAAATAATTATTTGCATTATACCTGATTAAGTTGATAAATTTAGGTAGTCCTTCAAAATGTGAACAAATCAACACCTTGAAGTATGAATTATCTGATTTGACCATCTACTGTGATCAAACTAATTAGTATAGTCAGTGTAGAAAAAGTCAATAACTTCTACTCCAAGAGGAAAGATGAAAAGCAGAATGACAGAAGAGAACACATTGTGAGCCTGTTATATCATCCAAGGAATCATAGAAGCTTTTCAGGACTCACCTAAGAGTATTTTCAAAACATAAAGTTCTGCCCTCCAATTTGTAACTGCAGGCAGTTTTACAATACTGTAGTAACTTTTTCCCTATACTCTTATATTTCATGAATTAAATGATGCAGTCTTTCATTTAGCAATTATAAATAAATGATGACTATGATGAGTGTGAATATGCAGCAGCACATTTTTAATTTTGCAGTTCTTAGTGCTGCACATTCATAACTTTTACTTGTGATTTCATAAATATGTATAGCTCCACAGGGATTGAGCTAATAAATGACACTGGGTCCTGGTATATTCATAAACATAAACATATGACATCACTTCCCCTTTGAACCTTCAACTTGATTTTTTTATGAGTTGCTTATTAGATAGTACTTTATGATTTATACTCCAAGATTTTAATTATCCTTCAAGTAATGTTATATAAATATTATGATAGATGAATGTGTTACAGAAAGTTTTTCCTTGATGAAGTATTTTCCACAACTTGGTAGTTTTTGAAGTTTTAAAAAAAATTCTGGCTCAAATTTCATTCCTAGAATAAGAAATTCTTTTTTAAAATTTTTTATTAGGGGAAGGGACATCAAGGAAACTCATATCTGTTTTTTTTTTTTAAAGAAGATGTTGGGGGTAGGAGTTTATTAATTAATTTATTTATTTTTGCTGTGTTGCATCTTCATTTATGTGCGAGGGCTTTCTCTAGTTGTGGCAAGTGGGGGCCACTCTTCATCACAGTACACGGGCCTCTCACTATCGTGGCCTCTCTTGTTGAGGAGCATAGGCTCCAGAGGTGCAGGCTCAGCAGTTGTGGCTCACAGGCCTAGCTGCTCTGCGGCAGGTGGGATTCTCCCAGACCAGGGCTCGAACCCGTGTCCCCTGTATTAGCAGGAAGATTCTCAACCACTGTGGCACCAGGGAAGCCCAGAAATTCTTATATTTAGGAGAAAATCACTTTGTCATGCCATAGGCCTATTTTTTTCTTAATACATAAGGGTAAAAAAAATGCAAGCAGTGCCAAAGTTTTACAGTGGAAATAATATCTGCCCTATACTATACCCTGACCCTCAGTCTCTTGGTTTCCTGTGTATTTCTTTGAGATATTCTATGCCTATACAAACATATTAGTATGTAGCTCCTTCTTTTATTTTACACAAATTGCTGAATGCTATACATATTGTCCTACACATGGCTTTTAAAACTGAACACAAATTTCTTGGAAGTCTTTACATTAGTAAATATAGGTCTCCCTATTCCTTTCAACAGCAAATTAGAAACCACTTATATATGCTTACCATATTTTTTTTAACACATTCTATACCACTATTTGCCAATTAGGTGAGTTTGATAGGTCATATCAACAGAGTAAGACATGAAATAATGATAAGAGGCATTGGATTTAGTGTAAAACACCTGTGTACAAATCTTTGCTAGGCCGCCTAGTAACTGTGTGACTTTGGTATAGTCACTTACCATGTAGTTATGCAGATGAGAAAGTGTTGGACATAACCTCTGCCCTCAAGGACCTCTTATAAACCATTAAAAAGAAAATATATACATATGTGAAATGGAAAATAATACTAGATTGATAAGTAATAAGTAAAATATATTAAAGTATCTCTGCCATGTTGATAAAACAATAGAGGGGCTATGTGTGGTTAAGAAAGATTATCACTGTTAACTAAATTTATTTTTCCTTAGGGAGATAAATTTTGAAATGGTACCTAAAATGGACCTCAAACATGAAGGGCTTTAAATAGACATAGAAGAGGGAAAGGACACTCACTCTGGGAGGGATAATCAATTATTTATCATATTTCATATTATGATATTTGAGGAATTTACATTAACTGCAGTCTCTCACTTTTTTAAAGGATTTTCTCTTTAAATTTTATTTGCAAGTAGAATATGTTTTCAAATAGTGCTTGTCTCAGAAACAGGTAGACTACTACCAAACTCCTTTCCCTCTCTATTAATCACCACACATTTCCTTACTTGAGACAGCAATCAAGCAACAATTTTTAAGTCCAACAGGAAAATTTTACAAATTGTCTTTACTATTGTACGTATCACACTATCTTAAGCACAAATGTCATCATAATAAAAATCCCTTCAGAACAAAATATTCAAACAGTTTAAGTAACAGGATATATAAATATTTTGTTAAAGAAAACATCTCTGATGGATTAGTTCTAATGTAGTTATCTATTTATATTCAACTATTGGTGATATTAGAACTTACATTTTCAGTACTACAGGCTTTTTCCCAAAATAATAACCTCTTTCTTTCTCATAGATTATAGTTGCCTATATAGTGAGTCAAAAATGAACCTAAGCATGTGCAGGTTTCTATGCTTTTTATAGTTATGTTGGCAATGGTCTTTGTTTCCTAGGATGAATTGCATTTTTATTATGCACTTTTGAAAAAGTAAATATCAAGTGTAACTTTTTCCAACAGTATGGACAACATACCTGAAAAACACGTTTTCAGCTCAATAAATTTGGGAAATCTGGGGTTAAAGAAAGTTTGAGTATTTTTAATTCAACTATTTATTTTGAGATAATTTTAAGTTACATGCAGTTGTAAGATATGGAGAGATCCAGCATGCATCTTACCTAGTTTCCCCCAATGACAACATCTTGCAAAACTGCAGTACAATATCAACCAAAGTATTGACATTAACACAAAGACAGAAAATAGTCCACTTACCATGAGGCTTCTATTATTCACCTTATATAACCAAACTCACTTCCTTCCTTCCTACCTCCCCATTTTTTATCCCTTAACCATGACAACTACTACTCTGTTCTTCATTTCTATAGTTTTACTGTGTCAAGAAAGTTATATAAATGGGATTATATAGCATGTGACCTTGTGGGGTTGCCTTTTCTTCACTCAATATAATTCCCTGGAAATTCATTCAAGTAATTGTGTGCATTGATATTTTGTTCCTTTTCATTGCTGAGTAGTATTCCATCATATGGATGTACCATAATTTGTTTTAACCATTCACCTACTGAAAGACATCTTAATTGTTTCCCAACTAGGGCTATTATGAATAAAATGGTGATAAACATTCATGTATAAGTTTTTGTATATAGCCTTCATTTCTCCAGAATAAATGTCCTGGAGAACAACTGTTGAGTGACATATTATTTGCATGTTTAATTTTTTTTAAGAAACTGCTATATTCTTTACCAGAGTGACTGGAACATATGACATTCCTACAAGCCATATATGATTAGTTCAGTTTCTCCTCATCTTCACTAGCATTTAGTGGTATTGTTATTTTTATTTTAACTTCTCTGATAGACTTGTGATCATATTTCATTGTGGTTTCAATTTGCTTTTTCCTAAGGGATAATGGTGTTGAACATCTTTCATATGCTAATCTGCAATCTGTATATTCTCTATGGGAAAATGTTTCTTCATGCATCTTGTCAATTTTCTAATACACTGTTTTCCACTGTTAAGTTGTATTACATATTCTAGATACTTATCCTTTGTTGAATATAAGGATTGCAAATATTTTTTCCTAATCTGTAATTTGTTTTATCATCCTCTTTAAGAGATTTGCAGAGCAAAAGTGTGGGCAAGTTCATTATTAGCACAAAGGAATATCATTGACATTTTAGTGTTGAACTTAAATCCTGCAACCTGATGGAAATGATGTTTTTTTAAAATTCCTTGTGGTTTTCTATGTAGACAATCATGTCATCTCCAAAGTGGTCCACTAAAACACCTTATTAGCACGAATGGACTTCTTTTTCTATATACAAGATAATGTTATTGCCATATACAGATAGTTTTTTCTTCCTTTTCAATCTGGGTGTCTTTTATTTCTTTTTCTTGCTTTATCACAGTGGCTAGAAGTTCAAGTACTATTTTGAACAAAAATTGTAATAGTGGACACCTTTGTCTTTTTCCTGAGCTTAGGCAGAAAGCATTAAAATTTTCACCATTAAGCACGATGATAGACGTAGATGTTTCCTAGATGCTCTCTATTAAATTGAGGAAGTGTCCCCTTGTAGTCCTAGTTTGGTGAGAATTATTGTTATAAATGGGGATGGGTTTTGTTAAATGATTTTTTGTGTGTATCAATTGATATGATCATATTTCTTTCATTTTTTTGGACATAAAAACTTTTTATTATATAATCTCTACATATCAACTAGCGATAAATTCCAAGCTTCTGTTTTCTCCCAGATTTCATGAACTCCCATGTTTTTCTCAGATTTTTATGTCAATAATTTAACAATATTTTACTTGACGATACTCTTTATTTGCATTTTGCTTACTCTCTTTATATTAAAGTTTCCATTTTTATTATTGCTTCCTTTTCACTTTTTTTCTTCACCTCTGACAGCCATATTTATACTTCTTTAATTTATTCTTATTATCCACAGCGTCATAGAACATGTAGGAAATAAAAGGTAAAGTAAAGCATTTTCACAATTGTCCTAAAGGATAATATTACTTCTTGGAAGCCTTATAGGAAAAGATAAAGAACCACAAGAAAGAAGACTATATTCCCTCTGAGAAATATGTCTTTTAAAATTGTTTAATTTTTTATATATTTATTATCTGTCAATATTTTTTTAAATTAATATAGTTGATTTACAATGCTGTGTTAGTTTTGGGTGTAAAATGAAATGATTATAGAGTATTAAAAAATATTCAGTTCAGTTCTCTGTGCTATACATTAGGTCCTTGTTGGTTATCTGTTTTATATTTAATAATGTGTATATGTTAATACCAAACTCCCAATTAATCCCTTCTCTACCCTTTCCCCTTTGGTACAGGTTTTTTTTTTCTATTTTTGTTTTTGGGTCTATTTCTATTTTGTATATAGGTTCATTTGTATCCTTTTTTATAGTTTCCACATATAAATGATACCATATGATATCTATCTTTATCTGTCTGACTTACTTCACTTAATATGATAAACTCTAGGCCCATCCATGCTGCTGCAACTGACATTACTATATTCTTTTCTATAACTGAGTAATATTCCATTGCATATATATATGCCACATCTTCTTTATCCATTCCTCTATTAATAGATATTTAGTTTGCTTCCATGTCTTGGCTAATGTAAGCAGTGTTGCAATGAACATTGTGGTGCATGTTATCATTTTTTAAATCTTTATTGGAGTATAATTGCTTTACAATGTTGTGTTACTTTCTCCTGTACAACAAAGTGAATCACCTATATGTATACATATATACCCATATCCCCTTGTTCTTGAGGCTTGCTCCTACCCTCCCTATCCTACCACTCTAAGTCATCAAAAAGCATCCAGCTGATCTCCCTTTGCTAGGCAGCAGCTACCCACTAGCCATCCATTTTACATTTGGTAGTGGATATATGTCAATGCTATTCTCTCACTTCATCCAAACTTCCCCTTCCCTGACCCCCCGTGTCCTCAAGTCAGTTCTCTATGTCTGCATCTTTATTCCTGCCCTGCCACTAGGTCCATCAGTACCATATATTTTAGATTCAATATATATGCATTAGCACACTGTATTTGTTTTCTCTTTCTGACTTACTTCACTCTGTATGACAGACTATAGACCCATCCACCTCACTACAAATAACTCAGTTTCATTCCTTTTTCTATGGCTGAGTAATATTCCATTGTACATACATGCCACATCTTCTTTACCCATTCATCTGTTGATGGACACATAGTTGCTTTCATGTCCTGGCTATTGTAAATAGCGCTGCACTGAATATTGTGGTACATGTCTATTTTTGAATTATGATTTTCTCAGGGTATATGATGAGTAGTGCGATTGCTGGGTCATATGGTAGTTCTATTTTTAGTGTTTTAAGGAACCTCGATATTGCTCTCCACAGTGGCTGTATCAATTTTCATTCCCACCAACAATGCAAGAGGGTTCCCTTTTCTCCAAACCCTCTCCAGCATTTATTGTTTCTAGACTTTTTGATGATGGTCATTCTGAGTGGTGTGAGGTGATACCTCATTGTAGTTTTGATTTGCATTTCTCTAATGATTAATGATGTTCAGCATCTTTTCATGTGTTTGCTGCCAATCTATATGCCTTCTTTGGAGAAATGTCTATTAAGGTCTTCTGCCCATTTTTGGATTGGGTTGTTTGTTTCTTTGAAATTGAGCTGAGGGAGTTGCTCGTATATTTTGCAGATTCATCCTTTTTCAATTGCTTCATTTGAAAATATTTTCTCCCATTCTTTTCATCTTGTTTATGGTTTCCTTTACAGTGCAAAAGTTTTTAAGTTTCATTAGGTCCCATTAGTTTATTTTTTATTTTATTTTCATTACTCTAGGAGGTGAGTCAAAAAGGATCTTGCTGTGTTTTATGTCATAGAGTGTTCTGCCTATGTTTTCCTCTAAGACTCTTTTACTGTCTGACCTTATATTTAGGTCTTTAAACCATTTAGAGTTTATTTTTGCATATGGTGTTAGGAAGTGTTCTAATTTCATTCTTTAACATATAGCCATCCAGTTTCCCTGCACCACTTATTGAAGAGGCTGTCTTTTCTCCATTGTATATACTTGCCTCCTTTGTCAAAGACAAGGTGACCATATGTGTGTGCATTTACCTCTGGGCTTTCTATCCTGTTCCATTGATCTATATTTCTGTTTTTGTGCCAGTACCATATTGTCTTGATTACTGTAGCTTTGTAGCATAGTCTGAAGTCCGGAAGCCTGATTCCTCCAGCTCCATTTTTCATTCTCAAGATTGCTTTGGATATTCAGGGTCTTTTGTGTTTCCATACAAATTGTAAAATTTCTTGTTCTAGTTCTTTGAAAAAAGAAATTGGTAATTTCATAGAGATTGAATTGAATCTGTAGATTGTTTTGGGTATTATAGTAATGTTCACAATGTTGATACTTCCAATCCAAGAACATGGTATATCTCTCCATTTGTTTGTATTGTCTTTAATTTCTTTCATCAGTGTCTTATAGTTTTGTGCATACAGGTCTTTTGTCTCCCTAGGTATTTTATTATTTTTGTTGCAATGGTAAATGGGAGTGTTTCTTTAATTTCTCTTTCAGATATTTCATCATTAGTGTATAAGAATGCAAGAGATTTCTGTGCATTAATTTTGTATCTTGCTACTTTACCAGATTCATTGATTAGCTCTAGTAGTTTTCTGGTAGCATCTTTAGGATTCTCTATGTATAGTATCATGTCATCTGCAAACAGTGACAGTTATACGTCTTGTCTGATTTGGATTCTGTTCATTTCTTTTTCTTCTCTGATTCCTGTGACTAAAACTTCTAAAACTGTGTTGAATAATAGTGGTGAGAGTGGGTAACTTTCTCTTATTCCTGATCTTAGAGGAAGTGCTTTCAGTTTTTCACCATAAAGAACAATGTTGGCTGTGGGTTTGTCATATATGGCCCTTATTATGTTGACGTAAGTTCCCTCTGTGCCTACTTTCTGGAGAGTTTTTATGATAAATGGGTGTTGAATTTTGTCAAAAGCTTTTCCTGCATCTATTGAGATTATCATATGATTTTAAACCTTCAGTTTTTTAATATGGTGTATCACATTGATTGATTTCTGTTTATTGAAGAATCCTTGTATTTCTGGGATAAACCCCACTTGATCATGTTGTATGATCCTCTTAATGTGCTGTTGGATTCTCTTTTTTAGTATTTTATTGAGGAATTTTGAATCTATGTTCATCAGGGATATTGGCCTGTAATTTTCTTTTTTGTGAGATCTTTGTCTGGTTTTTGTATCAGGGTGATGTTGGCCTCGTAGAATGCGTTTGGGAGTGATCCTCCCTCTGTTATATTTTGGAAGAGTTTGAGAATGATAGGTATAAGTTCTTCTCTAAATGTTTGAAAGAATTTGCCTGTGAAGCCACCTGGCCCTGGACTTTAGTTTTTTGGAAGGTTTTTAATCACAGTCTCAATTTCAGTGCTTGTGTTTGGTCTGTTCATACTTTCTATTTCTTCCTGGTTCAGTCTTGGAAGGTTGCACTTTTCTAAGAATTTGTCCATTTTTTCCAGGTTGTTCATTTTATTGGCATATAGTTGTTTGTAGTAATCTCTCATGATCCTTTGTATTTCTGCAGTGTTAGTTGTTCCTTCTACTGTTTCATTTCTAATTCTTTTGATTCGAGTCTTCTCCCTTTTTTTCTTGAGTCTGGCTAATGGTTTATCAATTTTGTATATCTTCTCAAATAAACAGCTTTTAGATTTATTGATCTTTGCTATTGTTTCCTTTGTTTCTTTTTCAATTATTTCTGATCTGATCTTTATGATTTTTTTCCTTCTGCTAACTTTGGGCTTTTTTTTTGTACTTCTTTCTCTAATTGCTTTATATGTATGGTTAAGTTGTTTATTTGAGATTTCTCTTGTTTCTTGAGGTAGGATTGTGTTGCTATAAACTTTTCTCTTACAACTGCCTTTGCTGAATCCCATAGGTTTTGGGTCATCGTGTTTTCATTGTCATTTGTTTCTAGGAAGTTTTTGATGTCCTCTTTGATTTCTTCAGTGATATCTTGTTTGTTTAGTAGTGTTTTGTTTAGCCTCTATGTGTTTTTATTTTTTACAGTTTCTTTCCTGTAATTGATATCTAGTCTTATAACGTTGTGGTCAGAAAAGATGTTTGATATGATTTCAATTTTCTTAGATTTACCGAGGTTTGATTTGTGACACAAGATATGATCTCTCCTGGAGAATGTTCCGTATCCACTTGAGGAGAAAGTTTATTCTGTTGTTTCTGGATGGAATGTCTTATAAATATCAATTAAGTCTATCTGGTCTAATGTGTCATTTAAAGCTTGTGTTTCCTTATTTATTTTCTGCTTGTATGACCTGTCCTTTTGTGAGTGTAGGGTGTTAAAGTTCCCTACTATTTGTGTGTTACTGTTGATTTCCCTTTTTATGGCTGTTAGCATTTGCTGTATGTATTGAGGTCCTCCTATTTTGGCTGCATATATACTTACAATTGTTATATCTACTTCTTGGTCTGATCCTTTGATCATTATGTAGTGTACTTCTTTGTCACTTGTAATAGTCTTTATTTTAAAGACTATTTTGTCTGATATGAGAATTGCTACTCCAGTTTTCTTTTCATTTCCATTTCCATAGAATATCTTTTCCCTCCTCTCACGTTCAGTCTGTGTGTGTCCCTGGGTCTGAAGTGGGTCTCTTGTAGACAGCATATATATAGGGTCCTGTTTTTCTATCTATTCAGCTAGTTTGTGCCTTTTGTTTGAAATATTTAATCAATTTACATTTAAGGTAATTATTGATATCTATGTTCCTTTTACCATTTTCTTAATTGCTTTGTGTTTGTTTTTGTAGGTCTTTTTCTTCTCTTGTATTACTTGTCTAGAGAATTTCCTTTAGCATTTGTTGTAAAGCTGCTTTCGTGGTGCTGTATTCTCTTAACTTTTGCATGCCTGTAAATCTTTTGGTTTCTCTGTTGAATCTAAATGAGATCCTTGCTGGGTAGAATAATCTTTGTTGTAAGCTTTTCCCTTTCATCACTTTAAATATGTCCTGCCACTCCCTTCTGGCTTGAAGAATCTCTGCTGAAAGATCAGTTGTTAACCTTATGGGGATTTCCTTGTATGTTATTTGTTTCTTTTCCCTTGCTGCTTTTAATATTTTTTTTTTGTATTTAATTTTTGATAGTTTGATTAATATGTGTCATGGCCTGTTTCTCCTTGTATTTATCCTGTAAGGGACTCTCTGCACTTCCTGGACTTGATTGTCTATTTCATTTCCCACATTTGGGAAGTTTTTAACCATAATTTCTTCAAATATTTTCTCAGACCCTTTCTTTTATTCTTCTTCCTCTGGGACTCCTATAATTCGAATGTTGTGTGCTTAATATTGTCCCAGAGGTCTCTGAGACTGTCCTCCATTCTTTTCATTCTTTTTTCATTATTCTGCTCTGTGGCAGTTATTTCCACCATTCTATCTTCCAGGTCACTTATCCGTTCTTCTGCCTCAGTTATTCTGCTATTGATTCCCTCTAGAGTATTTTTATTTTCATTTATTGTGTTGTTCATTACTGTTTGTTTGCTCTTTAGTTCTTCTTAATCCTTGTTAATTGTTTCTTGTATTTTCTCTATTCTATTTCCAACATTTTGGATTATCTTTATTATCTTTACCCTGAATTATTTTTCAGGTAGGTTGCCTATTTCCTCTACATTTATTGGTCTTGTGAGTTTTTACCTTGCTACTTTGCTTGCAAAATTATTCTCTGTCTTGTCATTTTGTCTAATTTACATTATTTGAGGTCTCCTTTCCCTAACCTGCAGGGTCGTTGTTCCTCTTGCTTCTGTTCTCTGCCCCTGGTTGTGAGGTTGGTGCTGTGGCTTATGTAGTCTTCTTGATGGGAGGGACTTGTGTCTGAGGTCTGGTGTGTGGGGTTCACATAGTCTTCTTGATGAGAGGGACTGGTGTCTGAGGTCTGGTGTGTGGAGCTAAGTGTTTTACATCTGATGAGTAGGGCCAGGTCAGGTGATATGTTTTGGGGCGCCTGTGAGCTTAGTATGACTTTAGGTATTCTGTGTGCTGATGGGTGTGTTTGTGTTCCTGTTTTGTTTGTTCTTTGGTGCAAGTCATCCAGCGCTGGGAGCTACTGGAAGTTGGGTGGAGCTGGGTCTTGGATTCAGGTAGAGGCCTCCATGAGAGCTCTCAGAGATTAATCTTCCCTGTAGCCAGGAATTTTCTAGTGGTACAGCATACTGGCCTTTGTGCTCCTACCCCTGAGCCTCAGGGCCTACTTCTGGTCGAGGAACCAAGACCCTGCAAGTCACTCATCCCAGCAAAAATGGGCATTTAAAGGAAAAAGAAAAGTAAAAGACTAACAAAACCCCTGACAAAGAGGAAAAAGTAAAATCAAGCAAACAAAAACAGATACAAAGAAACATGCACACACACACAAGAAATAAAAACATAACCAAATAGAAAAGAAGGAAGAGAACAACCAGACTAACTAAAGAAACCAAGAAGGTAGGGCCTCCCTGGTGGCGCAGTGGTTGAGAGTCCGCCTGCCGATGCAGGGGATACGGGTTCGTGCCCCGGTCTGGGAGGATCCCATGTGCCGCGGAGCGGCTGGGCCCGTGAGCCGTGGCCGCTGGGCCTGCGCGTCCGGAGCCTGTGCTCCACGACGGGGGAGGCCACAGCAGTGAGAGGCCCGCATACCACAAAAAGAAAAAAAAAAAAAAAAGAAACCAAGAAGGTAAACAAACAATTGAAAACTGACAAAACACAAAATCAAAGAAGGAAACCAAAGCAGATGCCAACTGAAGAATGAAGTAAAGAAACAAAACAAAGCAAAAAAAATAAGATTAAAAAAGGAAAAGTAAAAGAGGAAAGAAGACAGAACAACAGAAAAGCAATATAGAAATAGAAAAAATAAATAGGAAAAATATTAAAGAAAAGAAAAAGTCAAATAAAACCCCAGAGTAATTGTAAAAAAAAAGATCAAATGAACAAAAACAGAATCAAGGAAACATACATGTAGAAGAAACAAAGACAGAACCAAATAAAACAGAAAGCAAGAGAACCAGACAAATAGAACCCCAAAGTGAAATCAAACAGTTAGGATCAAAACTAACAGAAACACAAAACCTAAAAACTAAACCAAAGCAGTATGCCAACTGAAGAATAAAGCAAGGAAACAGAGCAAACCAATTAAAATGATTTTAAATATAATAATATAAAATGGGAATAAAATTATAATCAAATAAAATGGGAAAAACACTGGACAACAGAAAAGCAAAATAGTAATGGAAATATTTTAAAAAATCATATATTAGAGAAAAAGAAAAAAGGGAAAAGAACAGAGAACAACAGAAAATCAAAGTAAAAATAGAAATATATTACAAAAATTAAAAAATATGTTATAAAACACAATCCAAAAAAACTAAATTAAAATATATATATATATATATATATATATATATATATATATATATATATATACACTAATACAGCAAAAACAAACAAAGAAAGAAAGAAAAAAAAAAAGCCAGAACCAACAACAGAATAAATCAAAACATAATAAAATTAATGGTAATAATTGTTTCCCTGGGTCTCCACTGTAACTGCCCTTTCACAGCCCACCTCCACCTCACCAAGAGGCTCTCTTCTGCCTCTGGGCTTGTCTCTGGTCCTGCTGTGGGCCATGTTGGAACCACTCAGACTCTGATCTGGCCCAATTCCTGCATGCGCTTGCCCCCAAAGTCCACAGTTGCCAGAACCAGACTGTTTCCATTTGTGGGAATACTCATTGCCTACTCAGGTATTCCATAGACTCAGGGTCTACCTAGCTGATCGTGGGAATTTAATCTGCAGCTTATACAGCTAATGAAAAGATTTTCAATCTTCTTCCTTAGTCAGCCGATCCCTGGGGATCAGCTTTGGTCTTATTCCCACCTCTGCATGTGGTTCACCCACCAGAGTCTGGTCTCAAGGCTGCCTTGAAGTTCTTGGGTCTGCCCCTGTGAGGGCCAGGCGCAAGCGTGGTATGACTGCTTGAGTTGTGGGAGCCGTGGAAGAGCCAAATGTGCAGAGAAGCCAGTGGCTGTGGGTGCAAGAGATATGGCCCAAGTGATGGCTTTTCTGACGACAAGCAGCAGGCATGTGAGGGCCAGGCCTGAAAGCACTTTTTTAATTTTCCTCCAGCCAGCACATGAAAGTCAGTCCTGAAGGGGCTTCTTTTAATTGTCTGTCAGCAGGTTCTGGCGTGTGGAGAGAGAGAGGTTACAATAGTGGTTCCTCCCCCTGCTTGTGACTCAGCAGTAGCACCCTGCTTCCATGACAGTCCAGTCTTCCTCTGTAGGCATTCCCTGCTGCAGATTTCCTCCTTCCCATCCTCTCAGTCTGTCTCCCCACAGCCAACAGCACTTCTTGCTCTGGGCCTGTTCTCCAATCCTCATGCTCCAGTTCCGAGCCCCATTGCACACCTGTGAACACACTTCCCAGTCCAGGGCATGTAGGGCCGTGGTATGGAGCATCTGTATATTTCTCACTCTGTCCAGTCTGTCACAGATCAGCCACTTTCCCCCCGTCTAACAGCCTCAAATGCTTCCTGTCTGCCCCAATTGATTTCTCCATCAGACCGGGGGTTTCACCAAATTCGGGAATCTCTCCTCTGCTTCAGCTCCCCTGCCTGGGGTGCAGGTCCAGTCCCACTTCCTCTCTTCCTCCTTCTCCCTTCTTTTTTTAATCTTCCCCAGTTATGCAGGGATCTTTATAGTCCTTGCCAGTGTCCAAGGTCTTCTGCTAGTGTTCAGCCAGTGTTCTGTGAGAATTTTTGCATCTATAGATGTATTCCTTTTGTTTTTAACTTATGTATTTATTTATTTATTTTTGGCTGCATTGGGTCTTCTTTGCTGCATACAAGCTTTTATCTGGTTACAGTGAGTGGGGGCTACTTTTGTTGTGGTGCACAGGCTTCTCATTGCAGTGGCTTTTCTTGTTGCGGAGCATGGGCCCTTGGCACATGGGATTCAGTAGTTGTGGTGCATGGGCTCAGTGGTTGTGGCTCATGGGCTCTACAGTGCAGGCTCAGTAGTTGTGGTAAATGGTAGTTGCTCCATGGCATGTAGAATCTTCTTGGACCAGGGCTCAAACTAGTGTCCCCTGCATTGGCAGGTGGATTCTTAACCCCTGCACCACCAGGGAATTCCTATAGATGAATTCCTGTTGCATCCATGTAGAGAGTTGAACTCCACATCCTCCTACTCCTCTGCCGTCTTAATTCTTTGGATCTGGTAAACTATTTTCTTCTATGGACTCTTGGATGGTCTTGTGGAGGTGATATTTGAGTTGAGTTGTAGAAGATAAGAAGGTGCTAACCCTACAAATACTTGGCAAATATTCTCCACAAAGAGAAAAGGAAGTGGAGGTATTCTAAAGAAGTTACACATTTTGCTACTTTAAGGAACAATGTAGCCAAAGTATGGTGTGTGAGGTGAATATTGGTAAAGATGAGAGTCAAGAAAAGGCAGACATCAGATCATTTAAAAGCTTATAAACCATATGTTAGAGGCTTAGTTTAGGGATCATCCCATATCTGTGAAATTGTCTTGCTTTTTGACTGGAGGAGCCTTAGCAATGGCTTGTACTGTTCCCATATAGAGCCAACATTCAATTGCTACTGCTTCCACTACTGCAGGTCAACCATCACCATACATGGCATTAATTGGTAAAGCAGGATGGTTTTGCTTGTACACTGGCTGGAATGAACCAGTGGAAATGTTGGCTTCTCTTGTAGGTTTCTAGTGAACTTAGATGATGCAGACCAGGAGTAGGGTAAGATGATGCCCCATTGGGCAAAATTTGAAGAATGGAAAATAAATTCTTCTTCCTTCTTCCCCCATATGGACTTTTCTGAGACACAATAGTTCATGTCATCTTTCCAAAGATGTTTTAAGAGATTGAGCAAGACAGTTGTTGGTGGAGTAATCAGCTGCACTTGTTACAAAACTTTGGCCAGTTTGGTAATGCACACACCCATATCTGCTTTTCCTTCTTCCCTACCACTCCCCTTTTCCCTGGGATTGCACTCCTAAGTAAAGTGCTAACAAGTAAGAATTTGTCTCAGGTTCTGTTTTTTAGGGAACTGAAGGTAAAACACCTGATAAGCAAATAGACTTTTAAGTGCAAAAGGACATATTTTAAGCAGATAAGAGACATAATCCAATTTACATATTTAAAAGATCTCTTTGGATGCTACAGACTGTGTGGGCACAATTATGTCAGTAGGAAGATTAGCTGAAATTTTATTGCAGTAGTCTATGTGAAAGATGGTGGTGTTTTGACATATGGTTTTGATACTGGAATGGGGGAAGTGGATTGTTTTCTAATACATTTTGAAGAACGGTGGACAAGACTTAATTAAAGAATGTATGGGGAGGTTGTAAAGAAAATAATCAAATCAAAGATAGTGCTAAATTAGGGGTTTGAGCTAGGGGGTGGAAGAATTGTGCTATTTTTTGAGTTGAGGCCTATTCTGGATGAATGAGTCAGTGGATGTAGCAGAGAAATGAAGAACTACATTTGGGATATATTAATTTTAAGATGCCATATTAGAATTTCAGATTGAAATTCTCAAGTATGAAACTGTGTACATAGTTCATAGCCAAAAATTAAAATTTGTGGGATACAGCTAAGTCAGTATGGGGGGACATTTTATAGTGCTAAATGCTTTCAGTAGTAAAGAAGAAAGGTCTCAGAACAGTAAGTTGTACCTCAAGAAACTAGAAAAAGAAGAAAAAATAAACCCAAAGCTGGTAGAGGAAAGGAACTATTATTAAAGACATTCAATACAATTCATTCAATTTTATAATCAAAAAATGATAAAATAAAATAATTAAATTTAACAAACTTCTAATAAAAACAGCAAAGCTAAAAAGAGAAGATGCAAATCACAGATATTATGAATGAGATAGGGATGTCACGAAAGATCATCCAGCCATTAAAAAGATAATATGAGAAAACTGTGAATAACTTTAAGTTCATAAATTGGACAACTTAGAAGAAATGAATACTTTTCTCCAAAAAACATGTTACCAACACTCAACTGAGATGAAATAGATAAGCTGAACAGTCCTATAACCATTAAAGATATTAAATTTGTAATTAAAATATCCCCAAAATGAAATTTCCACATCCAAATGATTTCACTATGTAAGTCTATCAAACATTTGAAAAAGAATAAACATTAACAACAATTGTACACAAAATCTTCTAGAAAATAGAGACATAGGGAATATTTTGTTACTTAATGATGCTAGTATCACACTTTTACCAAAATTAAACAAAGACAGTGCCAAAAAAAGAAGAAAATGAAAAGAAACCTACAGAGCAATATCTAAATAGACATTTCTCTAAAGAAGACATACAGATGGCCAAGAAGCACATGAAAAGCTGCTCAACATCACTAATTATTGTAGAAATGCAAATCAAAACTACAGTGAGGTATCACCTCAGAACAGTTAGAATGGGCATCATCAGAAAATCTCAAAACAACAAATCCTGGAGAGGGTGTGGAGAAAAAGGAACCCTCTTGCACTGTTGGTGGGAATGTAAATTGATACAGCCACTATGGAGAACAGTATGTAGGTTCCTTATAAAACTAAAAATAGAATTACCATATGATCCAGCAATCCCACTACTGGGCATATACCCACAGGAAACCATAATTCAAAAAGACACATGCACCCCAATGTTCATTGCAGCACTATTTACAATAGCCAGGTCATGGAAGCAACCTAAATGTTCATGGGCAGATGAATGGATAAAGAAGTAGTGGTACATATGTGCAATGGACTATTACTCCGCCATGAAAAGGAACAAAACTGTGTCATCTGTTGAGACGTGGATGGATCTAAAAACTGTCATACAGAGTGAAGTAAGTCAGAAAGAGAAAGACAAATATCATATATTAACGCTTGTATGTGGAACCTAGAAAAATGGTACACATGAACCAGTGTGCAGGGCAGAATTGAGACGCAGATGTAGAGAGCAAACATATGGACACCAAGGGGGGAAAACTGCAGTGGGGTAGGGTTGGTGGTATGCTGAATTGTGCGATTAAGATTGACATGTATACACTGATGTGTGTGAAATTGATGACTAATAAAAACCTGTATTATAAAATAAAAACAAACAAACAAGCAAAAAAACAACTAATACTAAACTTTCTTTGGGTTATTTGTATGGAAATATGTTAACATAAATATTTCAGACATTACATGAAATTTCTTAAAATCTTATATATTCTGGTATAATGTTATAAGTCATAAATCTAGATATTACTTTAAAATGTATATCTCAGAAATAACTAAATTTCCTTGTCAATTGTATTATTATGAATGTTCATCAAATCTTTAACTGTGGTTATTTTTAAGTCTTTTGTCATTTACAGACAGTTCTGTGTGTACTCTGATGCTTTTGTAAAAATGTTCCTATAAAAGGTTTTCATCTTCAGGGAATTCATGGAAAAGACTCCGACAAATACAGGTTCCTGGTAACTGGCTATACTGCTGAAATGAATTAATAAGCATTTTGAAAATTCTAATGGAAAACTGATGAATTCATAAAAGTGCTAACAAAAGATTAAGATGAAAAAATAATTAATTGCATGGGACTGAGTGAACTGATAAGGATGATTATAATTTTTGTGACTTTCTGTTTGAATAAAAAAAAACACAGGGACTCAGAGGCAAAAAATATACAAATCAATTATCACTGCAAAGTAAAGGAGCTGTTACAGTGGAATATTACTGGACTGAATGTCAATATTTTGACATAGTATGAGTGTGTTTCATGTTTGGTAATTGCAATCATTATTGCTTTTGTTGTGGTCATCCACTTACAATGCTTGGTGTCAGTTTATTTATCTCTTGTAAAAATAAAATACAGTGTGTGTGTGTGAAAAAAAAGAAAAAAGAAACCTACAGAACAATATCTCTTATGAATATAGATGCAAAGTCCTCAACAAAATTTTACCAGACAGAATCCAGCAATATGTAAAAAGAATTATACACTATCATCAAATGGAATTTATTTCAGGTAATCAAGGCTGTTTCAACATATGACAATGCATCCATATAATCCACCATATCAATAAGATATAAATAAAAGAAAAAGAATATGATCATATCAACTGATACACACAAAAATCATTCAACAAAACCCATCTCTATTTGTGGACAAATGGACAAATTCTTAGAAAGGTACAATCTCCCAAGACTAAACCAGGAAGAAACAGAAAATATGAACAGACCAATTACAAGTGCTGAAATTGAACCTATGATTAAGGAACTCCAAAAAACCAAAAATACAGGACCAGATGTCTTCACAGGAAAATTCCCAAACATTTAGAGAAGAGTTAACCCTTATACTTCTGAAACTCTTCCAAAAAATTGCAGAGGAAGGAACATTCCCAAACTCATTATATGAGGCCACCATCACCCTGATACCAAAACCAGACAAAGATACCACAAAAAACAAAGAAAATTACAGGTCAATATCACTGATGAACATAGATGCAAAAAACCTCAACAAAATACTAGCAAACAGAATCCAACAGCACATTAAAAGGATCATACAGCATGATCAAGTGTGATTTATACCAGGAATGCAAGGATTCTTCAAAATACACAAATCAATCAATGAGATACATCATATTAACAAACTGAAGGATAAAAATCATATGATAATCTCAATAGATGCTGAAAAAGCTTTCAACAAAATTCAACACCCATTTATGATCAAAACTCTCCAGAAAGTGGGCATAAAGGGAACTTACCTCAACATAATAAAGGCCATATATGTGAAACCCACAGCCACTATCATTCTCAATGGTGAAAAACTAAAAGCATTTCCTCTAAGATCAGGAACAAGACAAGATTGCCCAGTCTCACCAGTATATTCAATATAGTTTTGGAAGTCTTAACCACAGCAATCAGAGAAGAAAAAGAAATAAAAGGAATCCAAATTAGAAAAGAAGTAAAACTGTCACTGTTTGCTGATGACATGATACTATACATAGAGAATCCTAAAGATGCTACCAGAAAACTACTAGAGCTAATCAATAATCTGGTAAAGTAGCAAGATACAAAATTAATGCACATAAATCTCTTGCATTCCTATGCACTAATGATGAAAAATCTGAAAGTGAAAGTAAGGAAACACTCCCATTTACGATTGCAACTAAAAGAGTAAAATGCCTAGGAATAAACCTACCTAAGGAGACAAAAGACCTGTATGCAGAAAACTATAAGACACTGATGAAAGAAATTAAAAACAATACAAACAAATGGAGAGATATACCATGTTCTTGGATTGGAAGTATCAAAATTGTGAAAATGACTATACTACCCAAAGCAATCTACAGATTCAATGCAATCTCTATGAAATTACCAATGGCATTTTGCACAGAACTAGAACGAGAAATTTTACAATTTGTATGGAAACACAAAAAACTCCAAATATCCAAAGCATTCTTGAGAAAGAAAAATGGAGCTGGAGGAATCAGGCTCCCTGACCTCAGACTATACTACAAAGCTACAGTAATCAAGACAATATGGTACTGGCACAAAAACAGAAATATAGATCAATGGGACAGGATAGAAAGCTGAGAGATAAGCCCATGCACATATGGTCACCTTATCTTTGACAAAGGAGTAAAGAATACACAAAGGAGAAATGACAGCTTCTTCAATAATTGGTGCTTGGAAACTCTACAGCTACAGGTAAAAGAATGAAGTTAGAACACTTCATAACACTATACACAAAAATAAACTGAAAATGGATTAAAGATGTAAATGTAAGGCCAGACACTATAAAAGTCTTAGAGGAAAACATAGCAGAACACTCTATGACATAAAGTACAGCAAGATCCTTTTTGACCCATCTCCTAGTGAAATAAAAATAAAATAAAAAATAAACAAATGGGACCTAATAAAACCTAAAAGCTTTTGCACAGCAAAGTAAACCATAAACAAGACGAAAAGACAACCTACAGAATGGGAGAAAATATTTGCAAATGAAGCAGCTGACAAAGGATGAATCTCCAAAATATACAAGCAGCTCACTCAGCTCAATATCAAAGAAACAAATAACCCATTCCAAAAGTGGGTGGGAGACCTAAATAAATATTTCTCCAAGAAGACATGCAGATTGCCAGCAAACACATTAAAATATGCTCAACATCACTAATCATTAGAGAAATGCAAATCAAACCACAATGAGGTATCACCCCACACCACTCAGAATGGCCATTATCAAAAAATCTAGAAAGAATAAATGCTGGAGAGGGTGTGGAGAAATGGGAACCCACCTGCTCTGTTGGTGGGAATGTAAATTGATACAGCCACTATGGAGAACAGTATGGAAGTTCCTTAAAAAACTAAAAATAGAACTACCATATGACCCAGCAATCCCACTCCTGGGCATATACCCTGAGAAAAGCATAATTCATAAAGAGACATGTACCACAATGTTCAGTGCAGTGCTATTTACAATAGCCAGGACATGGAAGCAACCTAAGTGTCCATCAACAGATGAATGGATAAAGAAGATGTGGCACATACACAATGGAATATTACTCAGCCATAAAAAAGGGATGAAATTGTGTTATTTGTAGTGAGGTTGATGGATCTACAGTCTGTCATACAGAGTGAAGTAAGTCAGAAAGAGAAAAACAAATATCGTATGCTAACACATGTATATGGAACCTAATAAAACTGTACTGATAAACTTAGTGGCAGGGCAGGAATAAAGATGCAGACATAAAGAATGAACTTGAGGACATTCAGGGTGGGGAAGGGGAAGTTGGGATGAAGTGAGAGTAGCATTGACATATATACACTACCAAATATAAAATGGATGGCTAGTGGGAAGCTGCTGCATAGCATAGGGAAATCAGCTTGATGCTTTTAGATGACCTAGAGGGGTCGGATAGGGAGGGTGGGAGTGAGGCTCAAGAGCAAGGGCATATGGGGATATATGTATACATATAGGTGATTCAGTTTGTTGTACAGGAGAAAGTAACACAACATTGTAAAGCAATTATACTCCAATAAAGACTAAATATATAGCTTACCAGTAAGTCTCCAAAATTTTAACTTGGTTTATTTTCTCCACAGCATTTATCACAATATTGTTTATTTATGTGTTTTTGTTTGTTTGTTTTTGTTCTTCCCACCCCTTGAACACAACTCCATGCAGAAAAAGATATTATTTTTCCTGTTAGCTGCTGCATTCATTGTACTTATCACAAATCTGGCACATCATAGTTATTATCATAAACGTCTATATTTTAAAATTGTGTTAATAGTTTTCAAGTGCATACAAGTTGAGACACTTAGATTCCCTCTCAAGACCAAGGCAGTCATTCTTTCAACTGATAAGAATGTTGACCACTGATGGATTATATTGAGTCCCTCCCCAGGAATTGCTCTCTGCTGAAGGAAGATGCCTCACCAAGGTCATGTCCCCTCCTTAAATATAGCCTGCATCATATCATGGGTCAATGTAGGAGTAAAAAGACCTGGTCTTATTGCCTCACTGCACATTTTTGAGGGGCCTTACCAAGCTCAGCATTCCTCCTAAGATTGAATGAGGCCTCTGTTGCTACCATATCATGGTTTTACTCCTCCCTCTCCTCAGTCCTGCTTCCTTCATTCTGTTCTAAGTTTGTTTCCAATAGCAAGTCCCAATAAATCTCCTAAATGCAATTCTCTGTTTCAGAGTCTGTTTCCTAGGGTACTTGATATAAGTAAGCTTCTTCAGAAATATTTTTTAAATCTAGTTTCTTCATCTCAACTGCCATTGACTTAGTCTCAGATTTATCACTTCCCACTTGGATTATTTCAACAGGCTCCATATTTTTCTTTTGTTATATACACCTTCTCTCCAACACTTTTAGAATTCTTAGTCATGAACCTCTAGCATAGTGCTTCTTAAACTTTATTGGGTCTTGGAATTCTCCTGTAAATATGATAAAGTTCTGTCTGGTCCCTGACCTCACCTCATCAAATAAGTGTACTTTTGCATCTATATATAAATCACTGCATATAATTTTCTTGGCCTAGGACCTCCTAAAACCTATCTCTGGAACCTAACTTAAGAACTTCTGTTCAAAAGGCTTAAAGTAACTGAGTAGGCAAAGCATGCAATTATTTAATCACTAATTTCTAAGAAAAATAGACCAGTAAAATTATTTTACATCTCTTTATTTACTCACTCTTTTTTTTTTTTGCTTGTTTTTGTTTGGCCAGGTGAACAACATTGAAAATCATCCAAGGAGAACAGGAAGCCATGATAGAAGAAGGATGAGAACTTCAAAGGTAGGAAAGGGCAGTGATGTTCTTTGGCTAAAAAAACAGGGGGAAATCTCCTAGAAAAATATTTAATTTTTAAAATTGAGAGATAATTGACATATAACATTATATTAGTTTCAGGTTTACAACATAATGATTTGATATATGTATACATTGGAAAATGATCACCACAAAAAGTTAACATCCATCACCACAGTTTTTTCTTACAGTGAGAAATTTTAAGATCTACTGTCAGCAATTTTCAAATAAACAATGCAGTATTATTAACTATAGTCACCATGCTGTACATTACACCCCAGGACTTATTTATTTTATAACTGGAAGTTTGATCCTTTTGACTACTTTCACCCATTTCACTCCCCCCAAACCCCCACCTCTGGCAACCAGCAATCTTTTCTCCATATCTATGAGTTCAGTTTTTTGTTTCTGTTTCTGTTTCTGTTTTTAAGATTCCACTATAGGTGTGGTCATGAGGTATTTGATATTTGTCTTTCTCTGTCTGACTTATTTCACTTGCATAATGCCCTCAAGGTCCAACCATGTTGTCACATGGATTTACTCTTATAAACCCTTCAAGGCTTTTTTATGAGGCTCTTTCTCTCTGAAGGAGATTGGTAGTATAGTAGTAATCCTAATCTTTTTAAATCAGTAAATAATTTGTCTCCCATCAATTATGAATAATGTAAAATCAAGAGAATTATGTGAATGCAGGTGGACTAATAAAACACCATTATAAAAGGCTAATCCAATTAGTTAAAATCAAGATAATTACAATAAACATAGCAGGCCAGGTTTGTTTACCAAGAATGAGGAGAACAATTTATTTATTAAGTTAATACAGTGGTATATAAAGCACTAAAGAATATGTCTGACTCACAGTCACTGACTCAAAATCAGTGAAAATCTTCTAATTATTGTATAATGATATTGAGGCCCAATTTAGTTTTTACTATGAAGATGAACTCTTTAGATACAAAATTCATTACAAAATTATTCAAGGACACTATCTTTTTTAACATGTTGAGAAACTTTATAAGTAATGCACATCTTAATTACTTCATACACTTATTCCACATTTATTAGGTATCGGGCAGTTCACTACATACTTTAAATCAATTAGCCAATTTAATCTTCACAACTACTCTGAAAAGTAGCTTTATATCCCATATTACTGATGAAGAAAGGCTTAGTGATTATGGAATTAGCCTAAGATCACACAGGTAGTAAATGAAGAGTCAAGAATCAAACTCAAGGCTACTGTCTCTATCATGTAAAAAGTCCTTTAAAATGATCTATATCCATACACACATTCCATTGTAACACAGTATATCACAGTATGTATTTTTATGATCCCTATATCAGTTAACCATTGCTTTATAGTGAGACACTTCAAAATTTATTGGCTTAAAATAAAAATCACTTATTTGTTCAAAATTCTATGGGTCAGAAGTTTGGACTAGGCTCAGCCATGATAGTTCATCTCTGCTTTTTGAGGTACTAGCTGGACACAATATTAAGTGTAGGGCCACAAGTGGCGTAGCTGGACTGACTGATTTCACTGGCTCTCTCTTCCCACATAGTGTCTCATCATACAGCAGACTAGCCTGGTCTTGGTCAAATGCAGAGAACATTCCTAGAGGGAGAGAATGGCAGCTCTAAGGACTCCCGAGGCTTAAGCTTAGAATGTGCACCACATCATGTGTGTTTCATTCAATTAGTCAAAGCAAATCATAAAGCCAGTCCAGATCCACAAGGTTCAGAACTAGATTCCATTTTTTGATGGAAGGAGATGAAACTAATTTTTGATCATTTGTGATTTACCAAATTCCCATTAGTAATAATAGGGAAAGCCTATTACTTAATGATTACTTGATATTTAATATAGCAATCAAAATAAAGATTATTGAAATTATAAAGATGAAAACTATCAAAGAAATGCTATTATTGGTAAATTAATATGATAGACACAAATGTAATTATTTTGTTCAGCAGAAACAATGGAGGATTCTTTAAAATATACTCTCTAACAAAATACTTTTTAATTTTAGTGTCTTATTTTTGAAGCAACTTGTGAAAATACATTTTTGATAACTAGTTTCTAATATGGAAAAAACATATAATTTCAATTTTATCACTGCTTTCTGATGGAGTTATAAATTATGGAAAATTCTTTATCTTTAGAATGCCCAGTTGAATACATTGAGGGAATACATTCTGGGAACAGAAACAAAAAGTTTCAACAACTGATGCAACTATCTTGCCAAGTTAGAGAAAAACATGCCTTTCTCTAAACACTTTAACCCCAGGAGATTCATTCCAGTAGGTCAAAAAAAAGCAGCTGACAAAAATCAGTGTTAAAGGAAATATAACTCATGTTCTTCACAGAATGTATAAAATGATTAAAATGTTAATGTAGAAATATTATCAGTCTTTATTTCCCTTTTAGAAATAGTTTTCTACTAAAATAAATGAAAACATTTGGTACTAAGTAATTTAGAAGTTGGCAAGCCAATATTGCTTTGTTTGTTTTACAATAATTAAGACTAGACATTCAGATGATTTCTATTAGAATTTGTCTTCCTGAGGTTAAAAAAGAAATTTGTTTATAAAGTCAAATACTGAGTTTTCTTTTCAACCTGAGTATTGACTTCCTCCGTGTCTAAAAGAGAGCAGTAACTTCTACATCACAGGAAAAATACCAAGCATAAGATAATCAAACTCATAAATTGCTGTACTTGTTCTTTATTTATTGACTATCAGAGTCTAGTCAAGATCCAATTAAAGCCCAAAGTAAAAGAAAAGGGAAAATTAGCAATAGATCAACAAATACACAAAACTTCTTGTGAAATCTAAATAAATTTGGCTGTTATATCTTATGCTTAACCATCTGTGAAAAATATATAAGCTAACTTCTCACTCTACCTAATGAACATGTTTTACTTTGTAGAATGATTTTATCTTAAACTCGATTAATGTTGGTAATTTCCAACTGAAATCATCCATGCCCACAATACATGTCATTTCTGGTGGCAGACACTCTGATAATTTACCTTGGTTTTTGTTATCTAGAATAGTTAGTACCAAGAACATAGAAGGGCTAGGTGAAGACTCTTGGTGAAAAATTTTTATTTTTTTCAGGGAAAGTAGTTTACCAAAAGCCATCAGACATTTTGCAAACTTAGACTGGATAACAATCACATAGTAAGAGTAATAGAATTAATATTTGTAGAACACCCTACCCTGTACTGGGAACTGGGAGCTGGGAATATATATATATATATATATATATATATATATATATATATATATATATATATATAATCACTTTTAAATTTAATTTTCACAACCCTCTCTCATAAAAATTACTATTTCTATTGCCCAAGCAAGACAACTGAGGTCCTGAGAATTCAGTAAGTTATGGAGCTAAGATTTAACTTAATTCTCTTTCAGGACTTAAGGGTTCTATGTGGCAAATTAGATCAAAGTCTAAGGGATCAGGATTCACATGGGGACTTTATCCATGGAAAACATCATAAAGCATGCTATGATTCCATTCATGTTAACACTCAAAAAATAAATTAAGACAAATCTTAGCTGCATACTCCACTGAGTTCTCAAAACTGACCAGCACATCCTCTAATTTTTGAATGTACATTCCTATATATGTGTCTTTGTGTGTATGCATGTTATCTTGTTTGATGGAGCAAAGTATTTCATTAACTATGAGTGAAGTATGCATAGGGAAAATGAAGTGATTGCGATAAGAATCAGATGATATTTCTAAATTTTTAATTCATTTAATTCAAGATGTTATATCTTTGTATTACTTGGATTCAATTCACATATTGAATTCAAACAGTCTTTTAAGGTTAGCAAGAAGAGAAAAAAATATTTCCTAAAGCATCCAGATAATAATGTGGTAAAGGTCTTTTAAAAATTATAGCTACCTAAATAAATTTTTTTGTTCACTGTTGTTTATACATATTAGAGTAAATTATATTTAAACATATAATTCCACTTATAAATTATTATTTATTTTATGGCTTTTAAAAACACATATAATTCCAAATGCCAACTTTACATATAGAATCTACTTCAATAGCACTTACACTTTGATACTTTAAATGTCAGCAGCCCGCCTTTGATGAGCAGCTTAAGAATTCTAAAACAGCATGTACATTTATTTAAAAAAGAGGAAAATCAGTATGCAAATTCATGTCAGTATTTCATTCTACTGCATACAAAGTGGCTATTGTTAAAAATGGTAAGTCGAAAAATGCTAGCCAGTATCCTTTTCAAACTTATAATATTCTAGTAAATTTAACTATAATACATTTAAGCTACTGAAGACTCACTTATGCACAAACGTGAAAAGAATATTAATGTCAGCACTAGAAGTTTGAGTATGAGCATCAGAATAATGTTCTTTTCCTGTAGACATTATATCGTATGAACAGATGGCTTGCTTCTTTGCAGAAGAGATTTTCTATTACCATACAAAATATTCATAGTATAATAGAAAATGCATTGGATTGGGAGTGAGGAGACCTGACTTGTAGTTTAAGCTTTTTCATCATTCTATATGTGTGACCTGAGGTAAGTCAGCTTCAAAAACTGAAGAAATTTGGGAGGTATGGATAACACCACATTAGACAATCATTAAATCGATTAAGTGGACCATAGTGAATATTTCTGAAGCAATAAATAGGAATACAGCAAAGTAGAAAATATTTAAATATCTCACACATAACAAGTACACATACTGTGTGAAAGTGCTGTTTCAGTTATATAGATGTCTTGTGGTTTGCCAGAGTGTATGATCAATCTTTCTCCAAAAAAAAGAAAAAAAATTGGCTAAAAATGTTGAAACACCAAGAGGATATGTGAAAAGGCTTATTATTCACACAGAGAGGCTTTCTGTGAACAGTAGGGTGGGTACCCAAATGGATCCAAAATGGCTTGAATGAAGGGAAGGGCAAGTGGCTTTGTTTTTTTTATTGTGACTTGGGTGTTGGGCTAGAGTGAGGGAAGTTTGTACTTCCCTCTGGCATCGAAGGAGAGAATGTGCATGCTTCTTTATCCACTTTCCCAGATTTGGGGAAGAAGAAAAAAGGGAGTGCTTGGGCTTTAAAGTTCTCATGGTCAAACATCAAAATGGTCAGAATCTTTATTGCAACATATATGTATGTGTATACCTGCTCACTTCTTATTGAGAAGTGCTATCAAAAATATGTATATATAGCTTCTATTCTTTTTTTTTTTTTTTTTTTGCGGTATGCGGGCCTCTCACTGTTGTGGCCTCTCCCATTGCGGAGCACAGGCTCCGGATGCACAGGCTCAGCGGCCATGGCTCATGGGCCTAGCCGCTCCGCAGCATGTGGGATCTTCCCAGACCGGGGCACGAACCCACATTCCCTGCATCGGCAGGCGGGCTCTCAACCACTGTGCCACCAGGGATATAGCTTCTATTCTTGAGGAGTTTTCACAATATAATATTCAGGAAAATGAGGATAAAAAGATTTTTACATGTTTTAACTCTGGATGGGATATTGTGAGGGTAGATTTCTAGTGTCTGTTGTTCCCACTTACTTCTTTTATCCCAGTGAAAGGGAACTTCTGCAAATGGGAAGAGGCCCTCCTAACTAATAGGTACACAGGTCTTGCTTACATAATAAGACCTATGGTGTGTCTTGGCCATTGCTCATATTAAATTATTCTTCAAGGATAATTGATTAGGCATTTGATTCCCTCTCAACCATATGTAGCTGAAATGTAGGAATATCATATCTACAAATATCACAGGACAGTCTGGGAAATACATACATATCAGGTAATATATCAAAACTTTCAGCCAGGGATGTCACTCCCTTTGGGAAGTCATACTATTGACCCTGATGGACATCATTTTCTGAAAAATCTTCCTGAGTTGGAGCAGCTCCTATTGTTTGTTATAGATGTCCCTGCACACATACCTTGGAGAAACTGTTATTTTGTGTCCTCTTCCTCCTTAATGTTCCTCAAAGTAAGTATCTGTTGATACCAAATAATTTTACTATTTTAAAGTGTCTCCTTAAAATTCACAATAGCATTAATAAAAACAAACAATATCTCAGACTTTCAGAGTCATTGAGTAATATGCTTTACTGTATAAATTGTAATTTTATTGACAAAAACCATAATGTGCTCTTTTAAAATTCTCTACTTAATGAAAGATATGAAAGTCTTCTTCCTAGTATATTCTTATACCCTAACCAATTGTAACCCAAATATTAACTAAGGTCTTATTGTCCAGTAAGACCTTGTTAGAATGAACTTGAATCCCTATCTATGTCTTATGGAAGTCCCAAACTATCTCCAAGAATTCTGTGAATTACTAGAGGATCTAGGTTCTCAGAGTTACCATTAGCTCCAGGCTCCTACTACTGCTGAAATACTTCCATTTATAAATTTTCTCTTAAAGTGCTATTCCTTCTATGCCTATTTTGAATTGCTTTATATAGATAAAGAAACATTTTTTGTTAGAATGGCAGGTTTTAATAATGGTTTTATGGATTCTTGTAGGGGGATTACAACATTGCAAATAACTTTTATTATTAACTAAACTCCATACTTTATTCAGATTCTTTTAATTTCCTTTTTTTAAAAAAATTTAAGTTCCTTCTTATGTTAGGGTCCTATCCGCTATGCCATTTTTATTCAGTGTTCCTGTCTCCTTAGTCTCCTCCAGGCTGTGACAATTTTTTAGAGTTTCTTTGTTTTTGATAACTTTGACAGTTTTGAGGAGTGCTGATCAAGTATTTTGTAGAATACCCCTTGATTTGGGTATGTCAGCTGTTTCTCTTACGGTTAGACTGGGGTTATGGGTTTTGGGAGGTAAACTACCATTCTCAACCCATTATATCAAAAGTACATGCTATCAAAATTACATCACTGATGACGCTAACCTCGATCAACTGGCTGAAGTTGATTTTCCATATTTTTCCACTATAAAGGTACTTCTCCTTCCTTCCATTTCCAGTTAGAAAGCCTTGCCCACATTTTAAGTGTGGGAAGGATGTCTTCTCCACCTTATTGAGGGACCAGTATCTATATATGTTACTGAACTCAGGTTCAGCTCCTCACCACTCAAAAGTCAATAATGGAGTGGCAAGTGTCAATAGAAAGGAAAGGTGCTGTATTCAGAAAATCTGGTGATCTGGGGAGAAGGCAGACTGATGTCCCGTGACCAACTCCAAAGTTTCTGCTCAGCCATGACAGTTTTTAAAGGGAAAAAGGAGAAACAGTCTCAGTTCATCATTAGGTAGGAGGTCAGATGCTTCAATTTTCCATTGTTTGCAGACCTGCTGACTTCTGATCTTCCTTTGGATGCTAACCTGCTGTGTCATTTGCCTGAAAATTTGCTAAGAGGGAAGCTGGGGGTAGAATGTCTGTCATTCTTTAACTACTTAATTCTTCTTTCTTACTCCTTTTAATCCAGGAAAGGAATCAACAGGTTACGCAAGGCATTTAGTAGAACAGAAGTCAGGAGTTAGGTTAAATGTTCCATAGTGAGATAATTTTTATAATTAAGGTTTAAGGGGAACAGAAATAGACAAACAGGAAAGAGGCAAAAGAGCTGCTTACACATATATTATATGGAATTCTGCTGTATGGGAGATAAGTCTTTTCTCCCTCATTTATTAATCTATTTATATCAGTATGTAAACATAGATATGCTACCTTATTTATTTTATTGCTCAAATTGTTCCAACTTTGGACATTTGGAGCTCTTTCAGTTTGTTACTTGGTCCCTTTGACATGTCTACATCATTGTGAGGTTTTTTTTTTTTTTGAGCACTTTCTTATTTTCAGGCACCATAAGATGCCCCAGGGTCATTTTGTATGTTTCCTATTTCCTGCCCCAGTTCTAGAATTGGCCATTTCTACAAGGATCTTGGATCCCTTTATTGGGGAATGGTATTAGAAACCACTACCTGAGCATGGGATGTGCTTGTTGCTACTGGAGTGTCGTTGCTTCTAAGCCTTCTTAGCAGATAGAGCTAGGAAATATATATATATATATATATATATATATTAATCTGTGTATATACACAGATCTAATAAATAATATACATAAATATATATCCAGCTATATCTGTATTGGGCTTGTATCTATAATGAGTTAAACATGAGTTTATACTGCTGTCTTCAACTCTAACTCAGTACCAAAAGGCTCATTCTAGCTTTCTCTCCTTGCTCATGCATAATCTCTCACTCACTACCACGGAAAAAAACCTGGCTCCCACCGTCCTCCAATCATTTACTTATTTATTCAATTCCAGTATACATGTGTATTGGTTTTGGTATTGATAACTCTTACACACAAGGGAATGACTTTTCCAATCAAAGAACAGTGGTTATGTGCCATTCCTTTGTCTTTAGTCTTATAGGTTCCATACATTTCCAAAGTTACTCAGGTCAGCATCTTTCCCCTGACCCTCTTCAGTCAGGTTATATTATACATTTGTAATGCAGTTAGATCCTGTTGTCACAGTTTGCATTTCATCCTGGGATACCGTGCCTTTCTAGTTGGTGTTTTATAATGTGCATACATTAGGGTTTACTCTTTGTGCTGTAAAGTTCTATGGACTTGATAAATGGATAATGTCAGGTATCTACCACTAGATACATAACAATATCAACACCTTAAAAAATCTCCTGTGATTTATGTAGTGCCTCTCCTCCATCTCAGATCCTGGACAACCAGTGATCAGTTTACCAACTCTATAGTTTTTCATTTTCCAGAATGTTATATAAATAAACTCATGTATTTATATATGTAGCTTTCTCATACTGGACTCCTTTACTGAGCAATAAACATTTACAACTCATCCATGTTGGAGAGTGGATTAATAGCCTATTCATTTTAAACAGTGAATAGTACTACATGGTATGGATATACTAGTTTGTTTATACCTTCATCTATTGAAGAACATTTTGGTTGCTCCCAGTTTTTCGTGATCATGATTAAATGCTATAAACATTCATATACAAGTTTTTGTATGGACATAAACTTTCAAGTCAGCTGGGTAAGTAGCTAAGAGTTTGCTGAATGGATTGCATGGTAAGACTATGTTTAGCTTTGTAAAAACTACCCAAGTGTCTTCCAAAGTAGTTGTATCATTTTGCATTCCTACCAGAAATAAGTGAAAGTTCTTGTTGCTCCCAATCCTTCCCAACACTTGTTATTTTCAGATATTTGGTATTTAAATAATTTTAATAGGTGTGTGGTGTTATCTCCTTGCTTTAATTTATATTCCCCTAATGGCAAATGAAGTTGAGCATCTTTTTTATGTGTTTAATTGACATCTGTATATCTTCTTTTGTGAGCTGTTCAAGTATTCCCACATTTTTAAATGGGTGATTTATTTTTTTTATTGTTGAGTTTTAAGATTTTTTAATATATTTTGGATATAAGTTCGTTATCAGATCTATGTTTTACAAATCCTTTCTCCCAGTCTGTGGCTTATCTTTTCATTCTCTAATGGTATCATTCACAGAGCAGAAGTTTTAATTTTAATAAAGTCCAATTTATCAATTTGTTCTTTTACACATCATGCTTTTGTTGTTATATGTAAATTCTCATTACTAAAGCCAAGGTCATGCAGAATTTCTCCTATATTTTCATCTAGAAGTTTTATAGTTTTGCATTTTACATTTAGATCTATGAAAAGTGCATGCTGCAGTGGTATTTCAACTTGCATAGAAATTTTCCATTAAGTATTTGAAAAGTCTCATTTTTAAAGTCTTTGACCAGTCTATCAGAAGGACTATTGTGTACATACTTCACTCTACATATATCACAACTTGAACCATCTGCCTAGCTCCTCTCTCTGCTCTTTTTGTTCATTTATAACATCCAAAAGTTATTGGACACTTATTGTGTGATAGTCACTGCTGTAAGCACTTTCCAAAGAGTAACTATATTGATTCTTACTAAACCCTATGAGTTAATCACTATTGTTCTTCTCACTTTACAGAAATAGAAACTGAAGTACAAAGAGTTTAAGCAGCTTTGCTATGGCCATATACCAAGTTAATGGTAGAGTTAGAATTTAAACAAAGTCCCTGTTCTTAACTTCTCCAATATAATAAAAATTATACCATGATAACATAATAAAGCAATAACATTTTAATGTAGCTAATATAATAATAAATATATAATCTTAAATACAGTAATAAAAGGTAAACTTGTTCAGTGAATAAGTGTGTCAGTTATTAAATATAATTTTTCTGGTCATACACAACATTTATAAAAATTGACTATATTCTAGACCATAAAGCAGGTTTCAACAATTTTCACAGACTCCAATCTTACAGGAATATGTTATTTGACCACAGTATATTTAAGCTATAAATCCATAACAAGAAGCTAAGTATAAAATTCCCCTATGATTGTAACATAAGCACTATACTTTGAAAGAACTTATGGATCAAGGAAGCAATCACAATGTGGACTGTAAGAAATCTTAACCTGAAAGATGATAGACATATAACTTCTAAAACCTTGTGGGATGGAGCTAAATGTTTGAATAGAGGGAAGTTAGAAGCTTTACATATATATTTTAAATATGGATAAAACTGAAAACCATTTATTTAAGCATCTATCACAAGGAGTTATAAAAATAACAAAATTAAACTAAAGTCAAGTGAAAGAAAAAAATCTAAGGAACATATACTTGTGAAACGTAAAACAAATGAAAAACAATACTGAAATTTGGATCTTTGGAGAAACTTACTGAAAGTCTTAATGAGGATAGCCAGGAGAAGAAAAGAGAAAGCACAAATAATATCAGAAATTAAATTTTAAAAGTATATCACTACACAATAAACAGACATTAAAAAGATCATAAGTTGTGGACTTTATATCAATTAATTAGAAAATTAAGCTAAAAATGGGAAATTTATAGATAGTACAACTTTCTACACTGGGTACAAGAAGGAATATGGAATAAGAATAACCCACTAATTATTAAAGGAATTGAAATTGTTAATGAATTCATTCCCATGAAGAAAACTCTTAGCCTAAATGGTTCCACTAGTGAAATATGAAATATCTAAAGAAGAAATAACACCAATCACAAATTAGTCCTAAGAACAGAAAAACCAGAAACACTTCCCAACCCAACCTGTTTTATTAAATTCTGTTTATATCAAAACTCTTTATGAAATTTACATGATGGGACAATTACAAGCCAATCACTTTTGAGACTAGATGCAAAATTTCATCAATAAGATATACAGCAATGAATAACAATGCATCAGATAATACAAAAACTACTTCAAAAAGCAGAAATTATAGGCAATACAAGAAAAAATAGAAACATATTAATAACGGCTGATTTTAGTACATCTCTCAAAGTAAAAGACAAATCAAGTTGGCAATAATAAGAAAGAATTTAGAAGAATTAATAAAACTAATAGAAGAGATTTTATGGATATATTCCAAACTGTATGCCCCAGTAATAGCAAATATGTCTTTTTCTATAGGGCATATAGAATATTTACAAAAATCAACAATATATTAGATCATAAAGAAAGTCTCCATAAATTCCACAAAGGAAAAGCAGTACAAATAATATTCTCTGATTACAATGCAATAAAATTAGAAATTTATTACAGAAACAAAAGGGCCCTTCCACCTGAAAATGTATAAATGTGGGATTATAAATAACTTTAGAGTAAAATAGGAAATACAACCCAAATCTACCTGTTAAAAGGGACAATCAGATTGTATTTTAGGAATTGAGCTATGTACTTTAAAGGACATGGATTATTTGGAAGAAAGAAATGAAGAAGAAATACTGAACAAATATTAACTGAAAGGAAGTTGATGAGTTATATTAATATTGTATTAAATTGAATTGAGACAGAATACTGTACTAGAAAAAGTGATGAGAGGAATAACTCACCAGAGAGTTCAATTTTAAGCTTATATGCAGCTGATAAAGAATAGACTATAAAAATATGAAGCAAACTACAGTATTACAAAGAGAAATCGACAAATCCACAATTATAAATATTTTAACATATTTCTTTCAGAAATTGATTTATCAAGCAGATGAAAATTAAGTATGGTTTAAAAGATTTGAGTATTATTTTGAGTGCTTGATTTAACTGATACATAAAGATCCTTAAACCCATTAATGAGGATTCCATCAATGTAAAGAGCCTTTTATTAAACATTCATGGCCTCTCTTTACCCCTTTCCTCACTCTTCCCAAGGTGAGATCAATTGACACATGATTATTGACTTTTTAATGTTCTTTTTAAAGAACTGGGTAAGCATAGTCCAGACTTTTATTTTATTTGCCTTTAGGGATCCAACATGCTTCCAGAGGGCACATATTTTCTGCTCCTCTTCCCATACAGGGTAGGAATTGCAGCTTTCTATTATTGGTTGATACTGAATGGGTAAGTCTCATTCTGAGCTTCAGCATTAGGAACCTCAGTTTGCCCCAGTCATTAACCATATTATTCTATGTCATGTTTACCAATAACAGAAGTTGTAACTTATTAATAACATGTTTTTTTTCTCTTTTAAGGGAAGAATGAATGCTATATACTGGACTGTCCCAAGACCCCAATAATAATAGAGAATACACAATGCTTTCAAACAAATATACATTACTAAAATAATTGACCTTGAACAAGATCACAAAGTCTACAGTTGTTAGTATACAAACTTTATTATCTAAGTGTAAAGGAATTAACTTAGAAACCAAATACAAAATGATTTTATAAACTCCCTTATACATCTGGAAGTAAGAAAACAGATGCTATGTATCTTATAGGTCATAAAATAAATCTCATTGCCAATTAGAAAAAATATGTAAAATAAATATAAAAATATAAATATAAAAAATATGCAGCATATAGGAGAATTTGTATCTTTACATGTTTATGCTATAAAAGGAAAGAAAATTTGAAAATTAATGATTTAATTGTTCAATTCAAGATGTCAGAAATAGGACAATTGAGGAAATGTAAGAAAATGGAAGAAAGATGATATAATACAAGAGTATAAATTAACAAACCAGAAGAATAAAAAAAAATTGTCCCCAGATAAGTGATTCAAATTTGAATTCCATACTAAATATTATGTTATAAAATTTTAAATGTCAGGTTTTTAGCTTCAAATCATATCAAAATTAATAAATACTCCCACTTTTAAATGTATATGTCTTTAAATTTTAAATCTTCAATATCAAACATTTTTGCCTTATGATACCTGATTAAGAGAGTTTCTGGCAGTCGATTAAAAAAAAATCTATCCCAGTCAGTGTATTTGTTAGGCTTTGTTGTTCTCTTTCCACCTGGAGTTTGAAATCATGAATAACCCGTTTAGACTGAGTTAGTAGTGCTCCTGGGCAAATGAGATTTAAAGTAATTAATTGTTAAAATAAAAGAAACGTGAATCTATTTTTACAGTAGGAGTGTAAAAAGAATCATATTGATCTGTTTTCCTATGGAAATATTACATGAAAACAGATCTCTATATTCTCCAAATTCTGGAAGAGACAGTAAAAACAAACAAAAAGCACCAAAAACATACATTAAGGCCACATCATGTAAATATGCACATTATATTTATTTTATGTTTGTCCTCTAAAACAGACCCTGAAATACAAGATTATTTTTTTATTTTTTAAATGAGTTATGCTCGGGCTACCTGTAAGGTAGTGAGAGAAGCAGGATAAGGAAAGCAAAGAGCTAGACAAAGATGTCTTTTTAGATGAAGTTTAGCCTCAATCTGATACCATGGGGTGATCTGGAATGCAAATTTCACCTCAGAGTCATGCCCCCCCCCCCACCTGAGGAAAGGGAGTGAAGCTTTTGCAGGCCTGTGCTGTTAACTAAGAGCTGACCTGGGTTGAGGGTATAGGCTCCTCTGCTGGAACTGGCTCCAATCTTTCAAGGGCAATCTTCCAGTTAAGGTTTTAGGTAAGAGTCATTAGCACAGGCAGCAGACGATAAGAGAAATTCTAAGGCTATCAACAAAACCTGCTACAAAGCTGAAGAAAAACCAATAAAGGGAAAATATATTAAAGAATATTTAACCTTACAAGAAAAGAAAAATGGGAATTAAAATGATAATGCAGGACTTCCCTGGTGGCACAGTGGTTAAGAATTTGCCTGCCAGTGCAGGGGACATGGGTTCAAGCCCTGGTCCAGGAAGATCCCACATGCCACAGAGCAACTGAGCTGGTGCACCACAACTACTGAGACTGTGCTCTAGAGCCCGCAAGCCACAATTACTGAGCCCGCATGCCACAACTACTGAAGCCCACATGTCTAGAGCCTGTGCTCTGCAACAAGAGAAACCACTGCAATGAGCAGCCTGCACACCTCAATGAAGAGTAACCCCTGCTTGCCACAGCTAGAGAAAGCTTGCACACAGCAAAAAAGACCCAACACAGCCAAAAAAAAAAGAAAGAAAAAAAGATAATACATTATCTCTACTTTTTACTAATTATATTAGCATACATTATTAAATGATAATTTGCCTTACTGAAATGTGGCAAAGCAGGTGCAGTCACACGTTACTGACATTATCATAAATAATTAGAAACATTTTGGAACAGTATATATTGAGAAACTTAATTTTTAAGTTTTAAGTTTAATATCGGTTTTGGTACTATTGGCCTTCACCAATAATCTAAAATATAGGAAAGATAATATGCATGTGATTGTTCACCACAGTATTACTTATAATGATGTAAAATGGAAAACAATTTGTCTTTAACCACAACAGTAGAATCACTAAATAAATGTTTTGTACATTTACTGTGTAGACTACTTTTTTGAGGGGCGGGTGCATCACATGGGACTTGTGATGGGATTTTAGTTCCTTGACCAGGGATTGAAACAAGGGCCCTCAACAGTGATTATGTGGAGTCCTAACCGCTAGACCACCATGAAATTCCCAGTGTAGACTATTTTCAACCATTGAAAAATGCAGTTGTATAGATTAGATTGCAAAATGGGATGGTGTTTACTGCTCAAAGTGAAGTGAAAAAAAACAACATATAAAATTACAAGTGCACTCTGTTTTCCAAAATAACAGTGGTTATATGTAGGTGAGTTATTATGAGTGATCTGTTCTTGTTTCTCAAATTCTCTTTAATGTAATTTTACTTCTATTATTCAAATAAGTTTCTTTTAAAACAAATCAAGGAATTATCTTTTAAAAATGGTAAGGCATTCTTAGATAGTTAATTCCCTGCACCTTTCAGAGACAGATTAAAGATTTGTTCATAAAACCTTCTCATTTTAGTTGTTTAAACCAGTTCTTTTGTGGCATAGTGTTGAGGGATAATGAGGAACAAGGTCCCTTTTAGGTCCAACCTAGCACTTAGGGAGTACTCACTCCTCTGAGTGTTCCCTTACTCTCTCAGAGTGCTTGCATTCATTTAACCATTCAAAAACACTTCTATGATTCTACTATATGCAACACATTATGAATTCTTTTCATTATGAAATATGAAGAAAAAGAAGGGATTTTACCAGTGAAGAACTCATAGATCAGTGGAGGAGAAACAACTAAAATGGGTTGAGTTCCAGAATAGAAATAGGACTAAGTATTACTGGAACAAATAGAAAAGAGCAAGCACACTCACATATCTTGTTTCTGAATATCTGTGATTCCGTTATTCAGTGTCTCTATCATTGTATGTTTCTGATACAGCAGTTCTTTAGGGAGTCTCTCGCTTGGAAATTCTGTGAGTGTATTATTCCATAAATAGGTTTTGTAACCTGACATGATTCTAATTCACCTCACAATTTTCAAGTTGAATTAATTCCTTTCCCCCCAATATTCTGTAGCTATTATAGGTGATTCTGACTCTCTATTTGGTTTCTTAAAAAAATATTTGCTCTCTTTCCATTATTATATCCCAAGCAATGGAATAAAGATACTGTTAGACTAATACCAACTGAAAAACAGACACAAAAATAACACCTCTATATCAGGTAGGAGTTTTTGTTTATAAGTAACAGGAAACTCACTACAAAATAACTTTAAAAAGTAAATGGTATATATGGGATTGTTGTCAAACCCAAGTTCATATGCCTAATGCATAGTGAGGCCAAGCAAACTGAAACATTGAAGTTTGGAGCAGAGAAAGTTTTATTGAAGGGACAAGCAAGGAGAATGGGTGGCTCATGCTGAAAAGACAAGAACTTCCTGATGGGTTTCAGTGAAAAAGTTTTTATAGGCAAAATTTGTGAGGAGGGCTGCAGCTTGTGTCACCCTCTTCTGATTGGTTAGTGGTGAGGTAAAACAGTGGTGTTCCAGGAATCTCAATCATCAGGCTTCTGGTTCCAACCAGTCTAGGGTCCACCTACTTGTGCTCAACCTGAAGTTACCATCCTCCATCTGAGTGGGTATCTTTGTTTCTTTAGAACTCAGAGATATGAATTAAATTGTTAGGCTCAGGGATTGATTCAAGATGGCGGAGTAGAAGGACATGTGCTCTCTCATTCTTGCAAGATCACTGGAATCACAATTAACTGCTGAACAATCATTGAGAGGAAGACACTGGAACTCACCAAAAAAGGTACTCCACATCCAAAGACAAAGGAGAAGCCACAGTGAGATGGTAGGAGGGGCACAATCACAATAAAATCAAATCCCATAATGGTTGGGTGGGTGACTCACAAACTTGATAACACTTATACTACAGAAGTCCACCGACTGGAGTGAAGGTTCTGAGCCCCATGTCAGGCTTCCCAACCTGGAGGTCTAACAACAGGAGGAGGAATTCCAAGAGAATCAGACTTTGAAGGCTAGTGGGATTTGATTGCAGGACTTTGACAGGACTGGGGAAAACAGAGACTCCACTCTTGGAGTGTACACACAAAGTAGTGTGAGCACTGGGACCCAGAGGAAGGAGCAGTGACCCCATAGGAGACTGAACCCGACCTACTTGCTAGTGTTGGTGGCTATCCTGCAGAGATGGGGGTGGCTGTGGCTCACCATTAGGACAAGGACACTGGCAGCAGAAGTTCTGGGAAGTACTCCTTGGCATGAGCCTTCCCAGAGTCCACCATTACCCCCCAAAAAGAGCTAGGTAGGCTCCAGGGTTAGGTCGCCTCAGGCCAAACAAATGACAGGGAGGGAACCCAGTCCCACCAATCAGCAGACAAGCAGATTAAAGGTTTACTGAGCTCTGCCCACCAGAGCAACAGACAGCTCTATCCACCACCAGTCCCTCCCATCAGGAAACTTGAAAAACCCTCTTAGATGGCCTCATCCACCAGAGGGCAGACAGTAGAAGGAAGAATAACTACAATCCTGCAGCCTGTGGAACAAAAACCACATTCACAGAAAGGTAGACAAGATGAAAAGGCAGAGGGCTATGTAGCAGTTGAAGGAACAAGATAAAACTCCAGAAAAACAAATAAATGAAATGGAGATAGGCAACCTTCCAGAAAAAGAATTCAGAATAATGATAGTGAAGGTGATCCAGGACCTCAGAAAAAGAATGGAGGCAAAGATCTAGAAGATGCAAGAAATGTTTAACAAATACCTAGAAGAATTAAAGAACAAACAGAGATGAGCAATACAATAACTGAAATGAAAAATACACTAGAAGGAATCAATAGCAGAATAACTGAGGCAGAAGAACGGATAAGTGATCTGGAAGGCAGAATGGTGGAATTCTCCACCAGGGAACAGAATAAAGAAAAAAGAATGAAAAGAAATGAAGAGAGCTTAAAAGACCTCTGGGACAACATTAAATGCAAAAACTTTCCCATTATAGGGGTCCCAGAAGGAGAAGAGATAGAGAAAGGTCACAATAAAAGATTTGAAGAGATTATAGTCAAAAACTTCCCTGACATGGGAAAGGAAACATCCACCCAAGTCAAGGAAGAGCAGAGGGTCCCACGCAGGATAAATCAAAGGAGAAACATACCATGACACATAGTAATCTAACTGACAAAAATTAAAGACAAAGAAAAATTATTGAAAGCAACAAGGGAAAAATGACAAATAATATACAAGGGAACTCCCATAAGGTTAACAGCTGATTTTTCAGCAGAAACTCTGCAAGCCAGAAGGGAGTAGCATGATATATTTAAAGTTATGAAAAGGAAGAACCTACAACCAAGATTACTCTACCAGCAAAGATCTCATTCAGATTTCATGGAGAAATCAAAAGCTTTACAGACAAGCAAAAGCTAAGAGAATTCAGTACCACCAAACAAGCTCTGCAACAAATGCTAATGGAACTTGCCTAAGTGGGAAACACAAGAGAAGAAAAGGACCTACAAAAAGAAACCCATAACAATTAAGAAAATGGTAATAGGATCAGACATATGGATAATTACCTTAAACGTGAATGGATTAAATGCTCCAACCAAAAGAAAGAGGCTCACTGAATGGATACAAAAAAAGATGCATATATATATTTTGTCTACAAGAGACACACTTCAGACCTAGAGACACATACAGCTTGAAAGTGAGGGGATGGTAAAAAGATATTCCATGCAAATGGAAATCAAAAGAAAGTTGGCATAGCAATACTCATATCAGACAAAATAGAGTTTAAAATAAAGAATGTTAAAAGAGACAAGGAAGGACACTACATAATGATCAAGGGATGAATCCAAGAAAAATATATAACAATTATAAATATATATACACCCTATAGGCACATCTCTATACATAAGGGAACTGCTAAAAGCTTTAAAGAGGAAATTGACAGTAACACAATAAGAATGGGGGAATTTAACACCTCACTTACACCAATGGACAGATCATCCAAACAGAATATTAATAAGGAAACACAAGCTTTAAATGACACAATAGACCACATAGATTTAATTGATATTTATAGGACATTCCATCCAAAAACAGCAGACTACATTTTCTTCTCAAGTGGACATGGAACATTCTCCAGGATAGATCACATCTTGGGTCAAAAATCAAGCCTCAGTAAATTTAAGAAAATTGAAATCATATCAAGCATCTCTTCTGACCACAACACTATGAGATTAGAAATCAATTATAGGGACCAAAACAAACAAACAAAAAGCACAAACACATAGAGACTAAACAATATGTTACTAACTAACCAAGAGTTCACTGAAGAAATCAAAGAGGAAATCAAAAAATACCTAGAGATAAATGACAATGAAAACACGATGATCCAAAACCTATGGGATGCAGCAAAAGCAGTTCTAAGAGGGAAGTTTATAGCAATAGAAGCCTACCTCAAGAAACAAGAAAAATCTCAAATAAACTATCTAACATTACACCGAAAGGAACTAGAGAAAAAAGAACAAACAAAACCCAAAGTTACTAGAAGGAAAGAAATCATAAAGATCAGAGCAGAAAGAAATGAAATAGGAACTAAGAAAACAATAGCAAAGATCAATAAAACTAAAAACTGGTTCTTTGAGAATATAAATAAAATTGATAAACCATTAGCCAGACTCATCAAGAAAAAGAGGGAGAGGACTCAAATCAATAAAATTAGGAATGAAAAAGGAGAAGTTACAACAGACACTGCAGAAATACAAAGCATCCTAAGAGACTACTAGAAGCAACTCTATGCCAATAAAATGGGAAACCAGGAAGAAATGGACAAATTCTTAGAAAGGTATAACCTTTCATGACTGAACCTGGAAGAAATAAACAATATGAACAGACCAATCACAAGCACTGAAATTAAAACTGTGATTAAAAGTTTTCCAACAAACAAAAGTCCAGGACAAGATGTCCTCCCAGGTGAATTATATCAAACATTTAGAGAAGAAATAACACCCAGCCATCTTGAACTCTTCCAAAAAATTGCAGAGGAAGGAAATCTTCCATCCTCATTCTATGAGGCCACCATCACCCTGATACCAAAACCAGGTAAACATACTACAAAAAAAGAAAATTACAGACCAGTAACACTGATGAATATAGATGCAACAGTCCTCAACAAAATACTAGTAAATAGAATCCAACTACACATTAAAAGGATCATACACTGTGATCAAGTGGGATTTAGCCCAGGGATGCAAGGATTCTTCAATATATGCAAATCAATCAATGTGATACACCATATTAACAAATTGAAGAATAAAAACCATATGATCATCTCAATAGATGCATAAAAAGCTTTTGATAAAATTCAACACCAATTTATGATAAAAAAAAACAAACTATTCAGAATGTGGGCTTAGAGGAGACCTACCTCAACATAATAAAGGCCATATATGACAAACCCACAGCAAACATCATTCTCAATGGTGAAAAACTGAAAGCATTTCCTCTAAGATCAGGAACAAGACAAGGATGCCCACTCTCACCACTATTATTCAACACAGTTTTGCAAGTCCTGGCCACAGCATTCACAGAAGAAAAAAAGAAATTAAAGGAATCCAAATCAGGAAAGAAGAAGTAAAACTGTCACTATTTGCAGATGACATGATACTATACATAGATAATCCTAAAGATGCCACCAGAAAACTACTAGAGCTAATCAATTAATTTGGTAAAGCTGCAGGATACAAAATTAATACACAGAAATCTCTTGCATTCGTATACACTAATGATGAAAAACCTGAAAGTAAAATTAAGGAAAAACTCCCATTTACCATTGCAACAAAAATAATAAAATACTTAGGAAAAAACTTACCTAGGTAGACAAAACACCTGTATGCACAGGACTATAAGACATTGATGAAAGAAATTAAAGATTATGCAAACAGATGGAGAGATATACCATGTCCCTGGATTGGAAGAATCAATATTGTGAAAATGACTATACTACCCAAAGCAATCTACAGAGTCAATGCAATCCTTATCAAATTACCAATGGCATTTTTTACAGAACTAGAACAAAAAAATTAAAATTTGTATGGAGACACAAAAGACCCCAAATAGCCAAAGCAGTCTTGAGTGGAAAAAAATGGAACTGGAGGAATCAGACTCCCTGACTTCAGACTATACTACAGTATAGTATAGTACAGTAGTACTATAGTACTATAGTAAAGTACTATAGTAAAGTACTATAGTAAAGCTACAGTAATCAAGACAGTATGGTACTGGCACAGAAACAGAAATATAGATCAAAGGAACAGGGTAGAAAGCCCAGAGATAAAGCCACACACATATGGTCAACTAATCTATGACAAAGGAAGCAAGGATATACAATGGAGAAAAGACAGTCTCTTCAATAAGTGGTGCTAGGAAAACTGGATAGCTACATGTAAAAGAATGAAATTAGAATACTTCCTAACACGATACACAAAAATAAACTGAAAATGAATTCAAGACCTAAATGTAAGACTGGACACTATAAATCTCTTACAGGAAAACATAGGAAGAATACTCTTTGACATAAATCATAGCAAGATCTTTTTTGATCTACCTCCTAGAGTAATGGAAATAAAAACAAAAGTAAACAAATGGGACCTAATGAAACTTAAAAGCTTTTGCAAAGCAAAGGAGACTATAAACAAGACGAAATGACAACCCTCAAAATGGGAGAAAATATTTGCAAACAAATCAATGGCCAAAGGATTAATCTCCAAAATATATAAACAGCTCATGCAGCTCAATATTAAAAAAACAAACAACCCAATCCAAAAATGGGCAGAAGACCTATATAGACACTTCTCCAAAGAAGACATACAGATGGCCAAGAAGCATATGAAAAGATGCTCAACATCACTAATTATTAGAGAAATATAAATCAAAACTACAATGAGGTATCACCTCACACTTGTCAGAATGACCATCATCAAACTCTACTAACAATAAATGCTGGAGAGGATGTGGAGCAAAGGAAACCCTCTTGCACTGTTGGTGGGAATGTAAATTGATACAGCCACTGTGGAGAACAGTATGGAGGTTCCTTAAAAAAACTAAAAATAGAATTACCGTATTACCCAGCAATCCCATTACTGGGCATATACCCAGATAGAACAAAAATTCAAAATACACATGCACACCAATGTTCATTGCAGCACTATTTACAATAGCCAGGTCATGGAAGTAACCCAAATGCCCATTGACAGGCGAATGGATAAAGAAGATGTGGTATATATATACAATGGAATATTACTCAGCCATAAAAAGGAACATAACTGAGTTATTTGTAGTGAAGTGGATGTACTTAGGTTCTGTCATACAGAGAGAAATATGTCAGAAAGAGAAAAACTATTACCGTATGCTAACACATATATGCGGAACCTAGAAAAAATGTACAGATGAACCGGTTTGCAGGGCAGAAATAGGGACACAGATGTAGAGAACAAATGTATGGATACCAAGGGGGAAAGTGGTGGGGGTGGTGGTAGGATGAATTGGGAGGTTGGGATTGACATATATACACTAATATGTATAAAATGAATAACTAATAAGAACCTGTTATATAAAATAATAAATTAAATAAAATTCAAAAAGAAAAAAATGTTAGGCACATTCCCAAGGAGGAACCAGGCCCAGGCCTCATACTGCACTATTGTTTCTTCCTGCATTCCTTCTCTTCCCTGATTAACAACTGTTTGTATCTGCCCTTTGGAATGCAGGGAAAGCCTAGAAGGCTGAAAACCTTTTTCCTACAAACAAGAAAAGGGGGGTGGAGTAGGGGGGAATGGAAAGGGTTTTGTGCCCAGGAGGGCCCCATAGGGTCCTGCTTGCTTTCAGTGTTAGAGAGGGTGGGCTTCAGCGTGGGTTGATATAAAGATTTATGATGCCATAAGGATTGCAGCTATGTTTTCCTATCATTATCTTGGCTCTTCCTTTCTCTTATGTTGGCTTTATCTGGGGGCTGACTACTCTCGTAGCTGGGTGGCTGACAGCAGCTCCCAGATTTACATGCTTTCTTATTCTCATCAACGGGGAAAGGAAAGAGCATGTCTCCTCCAAATATTGAAAAAAAAGTCCTGGAGTTCCCACTTATGAGACTTTCTCAGTCATGTTCCCACACTGAACAAATAACTTTAGCAAAGAAATTTACAAAAAATATCAGATTCTGTTGCTGGGAATAGGTGTTGTGTTGATACCACCGAAATCAAAAAGCTGTGACAAAATGAAAAGGGATACAATCATGTTGAAATGGTGACCAATCTGCCCAATACAAAGTGACTTAGTATCTGATACATACTAAGTAGTCAACAAATTTGTTTCACTTTATTTAATTTCCCTTACATATCCAATTCTTTCAACACTAAGGAGAAAAAAAAAACATTCATTGGTTTTCATGCCAGAAAAAAAAAAAAAAAGAGATCTTCAAGGGGAATAAAATCCTTTATAATTTATGGGTTAAAAATTCTGTGTCTTGGGGCTTCCCTGGTGGCACAGTGTTTGGGAGTCCGCCTGCCGATGCAGGGGACATGGGTTCGTGCCCTGGTCTGGGAGAATCCCACATGCCGTGGAGCGGCTGGCCCCGTGAGCTATGGCCACTGAGCCTGCGCGTCCGGAGCCTGTGCTCCATAACAGGAGAGGCCACAATAGTGAGAGGCCCAAGTACAGCAAAAAAAAAAAAAAAAAAAATTGTGTCTTGATTTATAAATCTAGTGTTCCCCTTGTGTTTTGATGCCAATGCATTTCAAGTGTAGGAGAAAAAGATTCTGAAAATAGGTGGAAAAGTGTGGGTGGCATGGTGTTTCCCAAATGGAACATATTTTTAGTCTCTGCTATCCACCAGTGTAGAGTTTTTTTCTGAGTAGGATTTTTCAATTTCCTTTTCAATCTGTGCCCTTAACCAATACTTTTTCTCCTCACTACATCAAATTGAGGTTTGGATTTTGAAGTTCCTGTGTTAAATATTTCATAATATTATATCATGTTCAATAGAGTCAAGTGAACTCTCTCGCACACCATGCAAATGTCTGGCAACTCTATGTTATACATGAGAATGCTTATAACAGCATATCGTTACTCAGCATCCATTTCCCTGGAGTTTCCTGCTGATTTACTCTGAAATCATTAAGAAAAGACTCGTCATTTGTTAGCTTGTACTTTTATTTTCTTTATATAATTGCTTAAACTTGTCACTTATGATTTGCTTAAAGGCAAAATCAAATGAAGTAATTTTGTCCACTTTTCCTGATGACCCAAGTCTGAAAACTTCAAGTGTTGCAAATGTAGTATTTATAACAAATTATTTTAGGCAAGCACCTTATGAAGGAGATGCAATGAATTTCTGCCTTTAGGAATTTTGAGCTATTAGGAAGTCTGGTATAGCACTAATAAAATACAAACACTTATAGTCAAATCTTATTTCTGATGCTGCTAAGTGAGAACTTACAGCTTAACGTCATAGGCAATTTAGCATATAAATGTATACCATAAAAGCAAGATGTTGGCAGTTCAAAACAATAAATGTTAACCTTTGGGCAGGCTGTTACTTAGGTGTTAAAGGCCTCTGAAATTTTAATGAACGTGTTTAGACTAAGAATTTCCTACTCTAAGTATCTTGCCTGAATTTACCCACTGCCAATTTCATGCCAAATTACAGAATGAGACATTCAAATAGTTAGACCTGAAGTAACTGACATTTTCATTGGATTATTTTGGCAAAAGTTTAATTTCAGCCTTTTCCCTTAACTATGATGTTTGCATCTGTCATCTATCCTGGTAATTCTCTAAGTACATTCTAGTGTCAGTCTATTTCCCAGAATGAAGAGGAGGCATGAAATGTCTCTCTTAACTCAGAGAGTCATTTCCAATGCAAGTACATAACAACATTTTTTATAATCTAAATAATATAAGGATAGCTTTATTTCTTTATCATTTTTCTAAGCAGATAGTGACGCCAGTCACTCTAACCCTCAGGAGAGAGAATACTATCTTGACAGTGGAATTCATTGAAAGGGGAACCAGAGGAGATTCTTCACTGTGGATAGAAACCTTAAAAACTCCATAATAGCAAGCAAAAGAAGTCCAGACTCTCTGAAGCCATTCATATTGTTGACCGATAATTTCTCATCAAATTTTGCCTTTTTTTTCTGAGTCTTCACCAGCGTATTAGTTCTGTTAACAATCTTAATGATCTTTTTCAGTATCTTTAGCTGACTCTTCTTCTGTGGTCCCCCACATCTTTTTTTTTTTTATTAGTTTCTGCTTTATAACAAAGTGAATCAGTCATACATATACATCTGTTCCCACATCCCTTCCCTCATGCATCTCCCTCCCTCCCACCCTCACCATCCCACCCCTCCAGGCGGTCACAAAGCACCGGAGCTGATCTCCCTGTGCTCTGCGGCTGCTTCCCACTATCTATCTACCTTACGTTTGGTAGTGTATATATGTCCATGCCTCTCTTTCGCTTTGTCACAGCTTACCCTTCCCCCTCCCCATATCCTCAAGTCCATTCTCAAGTAGGTCTGTGTCTTTATTCCCGTTTTACCCCTAGGTTCTTCATGACATATTTTTTTTTAAATTCCATATATATGTGTTAGCATACGGTATTTGTCTTTCTCTTTCTGACTTACTTAACTCTGTATGACAGACTCTAGGTCTATCCACCTCATTACAAATAGCTCAGTTTCGTTTCTTTTTATGGCTGAGTAATATTCCATTGTATATATGTGCCACATCTTCTTTATCCATTCATCCGATGATGGACACTTAGGTTGTTTCCAGCTCCGGGCTATTGTGAATAGAGCTGCAATGAACATTTTGGTACATGTCTCTTTTTGAATTATGGTTTTCACAGGGTATATGCCTAGTAGTGGGACTGCTGGGTCATATGGTAGTTCTATTTTTAGTTTTTTAAGGAACCTCCATACTGTTCTCCATAGTGGCTGTACCAATTCACATTCCCACCAGCAGTGCAAGAGTGTTCCCTTTTCTCCACACCCTCTCCAGCATTGATTGTTTCTAGATTTCTTGTTGATGGCCATTCTGACTGGTGTGAGATGATATCTCATTGTAGTTTTGATTTGCATTTCTCTAATGATTAATGATGTTGAGCATTCTTTCATGTGTTTGTTGGCAGCCTGTATATCTTCTTTGCAGAAATGCCTATTTAAGTCTTCTGCCCATTTTTGGATTGGGTTGTTTGTTTTTTTGCTATTGAGCTGCATGAGCTGTTTATAAATTTTGGAGATTAATCCTTTGTCAGTTGCTTCATTTGCAAATATTTTCTCCCATTCTGAGGGTTGTCTTTTGGTCTTCTTTATGGTTTCCTTTGCTGTGCAAAAGCTTTGAAGTTTCATTAGGTCCCATTTGTTTATCTTTGTTTTTATTTCTATTTCTCTAGTAGGTGGGTCCAAAAGGATCTTGCTGTGATTTATGTCATAGAGTGTTCTACCTATGTTTTACTCTAAGACTTTGATAGTTTCTGCCTTACACTTAAGTCTTTAATCCATTTTGAGCTTATTTTTGTGTATGGTGTTAGGGAATGATCTAATCTCAAACTTTTACATGTCCCTGTCCAGTTTTCCCAGCACCACTTATTAAAAAGACTGTCCTTTCTCCACTGTACATTCCTGCCTCCTTTATCAAAGATAAGCTGGCCATATATGCGTGGGATTATCTCTTGGCTTTCTATCCTGATCCACTGATCTATCTTTCTGTTTTTATGCCAGTACCAGACTGTCTTAATTACTGTAGCTTTGTAGTATAGTCTGAAGTCAGGGAGCCTGATTCCTCCAGCTCCGTTTTTCATTCTCAAGATTGCTTTGGCTATTCGGGGCCTTTTGTTTTTCCAAACAAATTTTGAAATTTTTTGTTCTAGTTCTGTGGAAAATGCCAGTGGTAGTTTGATAGGGATTGCATTGAATGTGTAGATTGCTTTGGGTAGTAGAGTCATTTTCACAATATTGATTCTTCCAATCCAGGAGCATGGTATATCTCTCCATCTATTTGTATCATCTTTAATTTCTTTCATCAGTGTCTTATAATTTTCTGCATACAGGTCTTTTGTCTCCTTAGGTAGGTTTATTCCTAGATATTTTATTCTTTTTGTTGTGATGGTAAATGGGAGTGTTTTCTTGATTTCATTTTCAGATTTTTCATCATTAGTGTACAGGAATGCCAGAGATTTCTCTGCATTAATTTTGTATCCTGCTACTTTACCAAATTCATTGATTAGCTCTAGTAGTTTTTTGGTAGCATCTTTAGGATTCTCTATGTATAGTATCATGTCATCTGCAAACAGTGACAGCTTTACTTCTTCTTTTCCAATTCGCATTCCTTTTATTTCCTTTTCTTCTCTCATTGCTGTGGCTAAAACTTCCAAAACTATGTTGAATAAGAGTGGTGAGAGTGGGCAGCCTTGTCTTATTCCTGATCTTAGTGGAAATGGTTTCAGTTTTTCACCATTGAGGACAATGTTGGCTGTGGTTTTGTCATATATGGCCTTTATTATGTTGAGGAAAGATCCCTCTATGCCTACTTTCTGCAGGGTTTTTATCATAAATTGGTGTTGAATTTTGTCGAAAGCTTTCTCTGCATCTATTGAGATGATCATATGGTTTTTCTCCTTCAACTTGTTAATATGGTGTATCACTTTGATTGATTTGCGTATATTGAAGAATCCTTGCATTCCTCGAATAAACCCCACTTGATCATGGTGTATGATCCTTTTAATGTGCTGTTGGATTCTGTTTTCTTGTATTTTGTTGAGGATTTTTGCATCTATGTTCATCAGTGATATTGGCATGTAGTTTTCTTTCTTTGTGACATCCTTGCCTGATTTTGGTATCAAGGTGATGGTGGCCTCGTAGAATGAGTTTGGGAGTGTTCCTTCCTCTGATATTGGTTGGAAGAGTTTGAGAAGGATGGGTGTTAGCTCTTCTCTAAATGTTTGATAGAATTCGCCTGTGAAGCCATCTGGTCCTGGGCTTTTGTTTGATGGAAGATTTTTAATCACAGTTTCAATTTCAGTGCTTGTGATTGGTCTATTCATATTTTCTATTTCTTCCTGAGTCAGTCTTGGCAGGTTGTGCATTTCTAAGAATTTGTCCATTTCTTCCAGGTTGTCTATTTTATTGGCATAGAGTTGCTTATAGTATTCTCTCATGATCTTTTGTATTTCTGCAGTGTCAGTTGTTACTTCTCCTTTTTCATTTCTAATTCTATTGATTTGAGTCTTCTCCCTTCTTTTCTTGATGAGTCTGGCTAATGGTTTGTCAATATTGTTTATCTTCTCAAAGAACCAGCTTTTAGTTTGGTTGATCTTTGCTATCGTTTCCTTCATTTCTTTTTCATTTATTTCTGAACTGATCTTTATGATTTCTTTCCTTCTGCTAGCTTTGGGGGTTTTTTGTTCTTCTTTCTCTAATTGCTTTTGGTGCAGGGTCAGGTTGTTTACTCGAAATGTTTCCTGTTTCTTATGGTGGGATTGTATTGCTATAAACTTCCCGCTTAGAACTGTTTTTGCTGCATCCCATAGGTTTTGGGTCGTCGTGTCTCCATTGTCATTTGTTTCTAGGTATTTTAAAATTTCCTCTTTGATTTCTTCAGTGATCACTTCGTTATTGAGTAGTGTATTGTTTAGCCTCCATGTGTTTGTATTTTTTACAGATCTTTTCCTGTAATTGATGTCTAGTCTCATAGCATTGTTGTTGGAAAAGATACTCGATACAATTTCAATTTTCTTAAATTTACCAAGGCTTGATTTGTGACCCAAGATATGATCTATCCTGGAGAATGTTCCATGAGCACTTGAGAAAAATGTGTATTCTGTTGTTTTGGATGGAATGTCCTATAAATATCAACTAAGTCCATCTTGTTTAATGTATCATTTAAAGCTTGTGTTTCCTTATTTATTTTCATTTTGGATGATTTGTCCATTGGTGAAAGTGGGGTGTTCAAGTCCCCTTCTATGATTGTGTTACTGTCAATTTCCCCTTTTATGGCTGTTAGTATTTGCCTTAGGTATTGAGGTGCTCCTATGTTGGGTGCATAAATATTTACAATTGTTATATCTTCTTCTTGGATCGATCCCTTTATCGTTATGTAGTGTCCTTCTTTGTCTCTTCTAATAGTCTTTATTTTAAAGTCTATTTTGTCTGATATGAGAATTGCTACTCCAGCTTTCTTTTGATTTCCATTTGCATGGAATATCTTTTTCCACCCCCTTACTTTCTATCTGTATGTGTCTCTAGGTCTGAAGTGGGTCTCTGGTAGACAGCATATATATGGGTCTTGTTTTTGTATCCATTCAGCCACTCTGTGTCTTTTGGTGGGAGCATTTAGTCCATTTACATTTAAGGTAATTATTGATATGTATGTTCCTATTCCCATTTCCTTAATTGCTTTGGGTTCCTTATTGTAGGTATATTCCTTCTGTTGTGTTTCTTGCATAGAGAAGTTCCTTTAGCATTTGTTGTAAAGCTGGTTTGGTGGTGCTGAACTCTCTCAGCTTTTGCTTGTCTCTAAAGGTTTTAATTTCTCCATCAAATCTGAATGAGATCCTTGCTGGGTAGAGTAATCTTGGTTGCAGGTTTCTCTCCTTCATCACTTTAATTATGTCCTGCCACTCCCTTCTGGCTTGTAGAGTTTCTGCTGAGAGATCAGCTGTTAACCCGATGGGGAGTCCGTTGTGTGTTATTTGTGTTTTTTTTTCCCTTGCTGCTTTTAATATGATTTCTTTGTGTTTAATTTTTGACAGTTTGATTAATATGTGTCTTGGTGTATTTCTCCTTGGATTTATTCTGTATGGGACTCTCTGTGCCTCCTGGACTTGATTAACTATTTCCTTTCCCATATTAGGGAAGTTTTCAACTATAATCTCTTCAAATATTTTCTCAGTCCCTTTCTTTTTCTCTTCTTCTTCTGGAACCCCTATAATTCGAATGTTGCTGCGTTTAATGTTGTCCCAGAGGTCTCTGAGACTGTCCTCTGTTCTTTTCATTCTTTTTTCTTTATTTTGCTGTGCAGCAGTTATTTCCACTATTTTATCTTCCACCTCACTTATCCGTTCTTCTGCCTCAGTTATTCTGCTATTGATCCCATCTAGAGTATTTTTCATTTCATTTATTGTGTTTTTAATCGATGCTTGATTCATCTTTAGTTCTTCTAGGTCCTTGTTAACTGTTTATTGCATTTTGTCTATTCTATTTCCAAGATTATGGATCTTGGAAATAGAATCTTGGATCAGCTTTACTATCATTATTCCGAATACTTTTTCAGGTAGACTGCCTATTACCTCTTCATTTGTTAGGTCTGGTAGGTTTTTATCTTGCTCCTTCACCTGCTGTGTGTTTTTCTGTCTTCTCATTTTGCTTATGTTACTGTGTTTGGGGTCTCCTTTTTGCAGGCTGCAGATTCGTAGTTTCCGTTGTTTTTGGGGTCTGACCCCAGTGGCTAAGGTTGTTTCAGTAGGTTGTGTAGGCTTCCTGGTGTGGGGGACTAATGCCTGTGTTCTGGTGGTTGAGGCTCGATCTTGTCTTTCTGGTGGACAGGTCCACGTCTGCTGGTGTGTTTTGGGGTGCCTATGGTCTTATTATGTTTTTAGGTAGCCTCTCTGCTAATGGGTGGGGTTGTGTTCCTTCCTTGTTAGTTGCTTGGCATAGGGTGACCAGCACTGTAGCTTGCTGGTCGTTGACTGAAGCTGGGTGCTGGTGTTGGGATGGAGATCTCTGGGAGATTTTTGCTGCTTGATATTATGTGGAGCTGGGAGGTCTCTTGTGGACCCGTGTCCTGGAGTTGGCTCTCCCACTTCAGAGGCACAGCACTGGCTCCTGGCTGCAGCACCAAGAGCCTTTCATCCACCCGGCTCAGAATAACAGGGAGAAAAAGTAGAAAGAAAGAATTAGTAGAAGAAAGAACGAGAGAGGGAAAGAAAGGAAGAAGGGAAGAAAGGAAGGAAGGAAGGAAGGAAGAAAGAAAGAAAGGAGGGAGGGAGGAAGGAAAGAAAGACAGGAGGGAGGGAGGGAGGAAGGAAAGAAAAAGTGGAAAGAAGAAGGGTGGGAGGGAGGGAGAGAGGAAAGAAAAAGAAAGAAGGAAAGGAGGAGCGGAGGGATGGAGGGAGGAACGGAAGGTAGGAAAAAAAGAAAGAGCAGGTAAAGTAAAATAGATTAAAGTATGAAATATAGTAGCGTTATTAAAATTAGAAAGTAATTATTGAAAAAAAAAATGTACCGATAGAACCCTGGGACATATGGTGGAAGCAAAGCTATACAGAGAGAATCTTACACAGAAGATTATACATACACATCACAAAAAGAGAGCAGGGGGAAAAATCAAAAATCTTGCTCTCCAAGTCCACGTCCTCAATTTGGGATAATTCGTTGTAAAAAGAGGAAAAGGGGGGAAAGTCTTAAATCTTGTCCTCAAAGTCCACTTCCTCAATTTGGGATGATTCGCTGTCCATTCATGCACTTCACAAATGCAGGGCACATCAAATGGACCGTGGAGCTTTAATCCGCTGCCTCCGAGGCTGCACAGAGAGATTTCCCTGTCTCTGCTCTCACAGCTCCCGGGTCTCAGCCTTGGACCTGGCCCCGCCTCTGCACGTAGGTCGCCGGAGGGCGTCTGTTCTTCGCTCAGACAGGACGGGTTTAAAGGAGCCGCTGATTCGGGGGCTCTGGCTCACTCAGGCAGAGGGGAGGGAGGGGCGCGCAGTGTGGGGCGGGCCTGCGGCGGCAGAAGCCAGCGTGACGTTGCAGCAGCCCGTGGCGCTCTGTCCCCATTCCCGGGAAAGCCGTCCCCCGGTCTCGGGACTCCGGCAGTGGCGGGGTGCACAGGACCCCCGGTTGGCAGGGCGGACAGTGACCCGCACTCGCACACAGGCCCCGCGGCGGCGGCAGCGGCGGCGGGCCGCGGCAGCGGCGGTGGCGGGCGGCGGCGGCCCACGCCCGTCTCCGAGGTCCGCGCCTTACCCGCAGCTCGCGCCTGTCTCTGGCGCTTCCCCAAGCAGCCCTCTTAATGCCCTCTCCTCGCGCACCAGGAAACAAAAGGGAAAAAAGTCTCTTGCCTCTTCAGCAGCTCCAGACCCTTTCCCCGGACTCCCTCCAGGCTAGCCGTGGTGCACTAACCCCTTCAGGCTCTCTTCCTGCTGCCAGCCCCAGTCCTCTCCCTGTGCTCAGACTGAAAGCCGATACCTGAGCCTCAGCTCCCAGCCCCGCCCGCCCCGGCGGCTGAGCAGACAAGCCTCTCGGGCTGGTGTGTGCCTGAGGGCACCGGTCCTCTGTGCCAGAATCTCCCCGCTTTGCCCTCTGCACCCCTGTTGCTGTGCTCTCCTCCGCTACTCCGAAGCTTTCCCCCTCCGCCACCTGCAGTCTCCGCCCGCGAAGGGGCTTGTAGTGTGTAGAAACCTTCCCTCCTTCACGGCTCCCTCCCACTGGTGCAGGTCCCGTCCCTATCCTATTGTCTCTGCTTATTCTTTTTTTCTTTTGCCCTACCCAAGTATGTGGGGAGTTTCTTGCCTTTTGGGGGGTCTGAGGTCTTCTGTCAGCGTTCTGTATGTGTTCTGTAGGAGTTGTTCCACGTGTAGATGAATTTCTAATGTATCTGTGTGGAGGAAGGTGATCTCCGCATCTTACTCTTCCGCCATCTTCCTCTGGGCCCCCCCCCCCACATCTTAAAGTTGGATATTCTCCCAATTTTGCCCTAGTCCCTCTTTGCCTTTGTTTTTTCTTATTATTATCATTTAGTGGGTACAGTCTTGGGTATTGAAATTAGTCAGATGTAGATGAAAACTACAGGCATATCTCAGAGATATTGTGAGTTCAGTTTCAAACTACTATAAAAAGGGAATAACAAAACAATGCAAGTCTTACCAATTTTTTGGCTTCCCAGTACACACAAAAGTAATGTTTACACTATACTGTAGTCTGTACTAAGTGTGCAGTAGCATTATGTCTAAAAAAACAATGTATATACTTTAATTAAAAAATAGTTTGTGGCTAAGAAATATCATCATCTGAGCCTTCAGCAAACCATAATCTTTTTGCTGGTGGAGGGTCTTTTCTCAAAGTTGAGAGCTGTTGACTGATCAGGATTGTGGTTGCTGAGGTTGGGGTGGCTGTGGAAATTTCTTAAGATAAAGCAACACTGAAGTGTGGCACCCTGATCAACAATTTCATTTCACAACTGATTTCTCTGTAGCATGCAATGCTGTTTGGTAGGATTTTACCCACAGTAGAACTTCTTTAAAAATTTCAGTCAATCCTCTCCAACCTTGCCACTGTTTTCAACTAGGTTTATGTAATATTCTAAATCCTTTGCTGTCATTTTAACTATCTTCATGGCAACTTCACCAGTAGTAGAGTCCATTTCCAGAAACCACTTTCTTTGCTCCATAAGAAGCAACTCCTCATCCCCTAAAGTTTTATATTTATAACAAATATAATAAGAAGAAAGCTTGAAATATTGTGAAAATTATCAAAATGTGACACAAAAACACGAATTGAGCAAGAACTGTTGGGGAAAATGGTGCCAATAGAGTTGCTTAATGCAGGGTTGCCACAAACTTTCAATTTGTAAAAAACACAGTATCTTTGAAGCACAATAAAGGGAAACACAATAAAATGAAGTCTACCTGTATATCAATTTTCCTTATTAGAGGTATGATGATGAACAAATCATTTTAACACACTATTCTCATAGGAGGGTTAAACAAAATAATGTATATAAAGTGCTGGGCAAATAGTAAGGACTCAGTAAATGTTAACTAAGCCAAAACAAAAACAACACCAATGGAAACTTGGGAGTGCACCTGGATTTCATAGTCCTGTTGAGAATTAGATTGGGTCATTAATCAATTTAACTTTACTTTCCACAGCTAAAATGTATTTGTAAACTATTTATACTTTATAAAATGAAGACTTTAGGTAATGACTACAACTCAGACCCTAAAGCAAAATTCTCTTAATTTTATGTGTTTGAATTTTTCATATAAACTCTCTGTGTCAGAACTCTGCTAATGTTTAAGTCACATGCTAGCCTTCTTGGATCAGTTTTGCATTCTTGACCGTTCATTCAATAAATAACAATTTATCTTATATCTACTACGTGCCATGACTGTATTATTTGTGACTAGTGTAAAGTTGCATAAGATGTTGCCACTGCTTTTAAGGTATGCACAGGTTTAGTAGAGGAGGCAGATATGTAAACAACTAATGATAACAAAAGTTATCTGTATGCAAATCACTTGTTAGAGAAAGTGCAAGTAACAAATATCATAAAAAAGATTGACCTTGGCTTCCCTGGTGGCACAGTGGTTGAGAGTCCACCTGCCAATGCAGGGGACACTGGTTCGTGCCCCGGTCCTGGAAGATCCCACATGCCGTGGAGCGGCTGGGCCCGTTGAGCCATGGCTATTGAGCCTGCGCATCCAGAGCCTGTGCTCTGCAACAGGAGAGGCCACAACAGTGACAGGACCATGTACTGCAAAAAAAAAAAAAAAAAAAAGAAAAAAAAGTTGACCTGAGTCATGACGATACTTAGTGTGGAATAGTAAGATTCATAAACTTTATCTTATGTACAATATTAGGAAAATAGAGCAAGACACAAGGAGAAGGGTGCCAAGTTGACCTCTTCCTGCAGTGGGATATAACAGAGCCATACAATATTTTGTCACTATTAGCTGTGTAATTATAAGCCCTACTTTTCTCTTCTGTAAATTGGGGTAATAAAACTTTCATTTCAATATTTTTTCTGAGGACTTGTTCTTTCACCCAACAATATTTATTAAATCATTATTCTGCCAGACAGTGTGGTAAGTGGTGGATTAAATAAGACAATGTAAATAATGTACTTGATACATGGCAGGCCCTCAATAAAACACAATGATATAAGTGGTAATAATCAACTAACAATAATAACAGTTATAATTTATTGCATATATTCTATGTGATACTTACCTTCATTATTTGGAAGTGTTTCCAACAACTCCCAATATCAATATTAATAATATCATTCATTATATTATTATAGGAAATTATATAATAAAGTTGTATATTATAACTAGATTCTTATATATTAATATAAAATTGATATTAATATTAATGCTATTTATACTATATTAGATAATATAATATTTGCATTATAAATATTAATACTTCCCTTATATAAGTGAGTTAACAGAAAGGTGAACTTTTCTCCCTAAAGTAATATGTTAAAGCACTGGTTTGTTGAAGCTGAGACCAACATTTCTTCTAATTTAACATGCTGCATTTGATAAATAAAATTTTTAGCTTCTTAACTAAAGACATAAATTCAAGTCTAAGATTTTATTTTATTTTTAGAAGCATAAAATTTGGCATAGTTTTAGTGGATAATTAGCAAATTCTTACCGATTTTTCCTTGAATTTGTTGTTTAAATGGATGATCTAAAGGAAAAGTAACTGGACAGTATTATAACCCAATCCAACATTTTTAGTGTTTTTAGCCAATATTACCTTATTTATTGGGTTTATTTTTACATATTTTTAAGTAAGAAATTCAAATTAATTTTTAGACAGAAGAGAGGTTATTTAACATTTTAGAATGAATTATCTCTTTTTGAAATTCTTGCCCTCAAATATATTGCTACTAATCTTTTCACATGTAGGCAAATCAAAGCTTTTATACAGTATGTTTAATTTTTTTTAAAATATAAAATTCAATTAGGACAGGATACTCACATTGAGTTCTATAAGATAATTTTAATTAAATTATGATTTCAAGATAAATGAAAGAGTATGTCAATATCAAATATTTGCACAAGCAAAATTAAAGATCTTCCAAGATCTCTGAGGACTTTCCTCTTATTATTAAAACACTGCTGGAAATAAAGTAGTGTCAAAGGTTTTCCAATTTTATTGTGGTTCCTGAAAAATCTATTGTTGTTGAGTGGTTGTAATATTTAAGGAATCTAAATTAAATGGTGACACAATATTATTAAATATTACATATAAATATTATTAAATACTAAATATAATATTAAATTCCAATTATTACAGAAACAAAAAAGTATCAGCAATCAACTTTCTTCATCAAAATTGAAATGTCATCATGAAATATTCAGAGTTCATTTGATTATGAACAATAAAAACATTAATTATTTGGAGTATAAATTTGCAAACATTTTCTATGAAGAATCTGATAGTAATTATTTTAGGCTTTGTGGATTTCATGGTCCCTGCCAAACTACTACTCATCTCTGCCATTGTAGTGTGAAAGTAACCAAACACAATACATAAACAAATGGTCATGGATGTGTTCTAATAAAACTTTTCTTATTGATACAGATATGAACTTCATATTTTTTTTTCTGAGCTTGAATAGTCAGTTATATTTTTTTAATTGAAGTATAGTTAATTTACAATATTGTGTTAGTTTAAAGTGTAGAACAAAGTGATTCAGTTATATAGATATATTCTTTTCCATTATAGGTTATTACAAGATATTGAGTATAGTTCCCTGTACTATAGAGTAGGACTTTGTTGCTTATCTATTTTATATATAGTAGTTTGTATCTGCTAATCCCAAAATCCTAATTTATTCCTCCCCCCACCCCTTTCCCTTTGGTAACCATAAGTTTGTTTTCTATGTCTGTGAGTCTGTTTCTGTTCTGTAAATAAGTTCATTTGTATCATATTTTAGATTACACATATAAGTGATATCCTATGACATTTTTCTTTCTCTCTTTGAATTACTTCACTTAATATGATAATCTCTAAATCCATCCATGTTGCTGCAAATTGCATTAGTTCATTTTTTTTAGGGTTGAGTCATATTCCTTTGTATACATATACCACATTTTATTTATCAATTCATTTTTTGTTGGACATTTAGGTTGTTGTTTCCTTGTCTTGGCTATTGTAATTAGTGTTGCTATGAATATTTGGGTGTATGTACCTTTTCAAATTATAATTTTATCCAGGTATATTCCCAGAAGTGGGATTGCTGGATCATATGGCAACTCTACTTTTAGTTTTCTCAGGAACTTCCATACTGTTCTCCATAGTGGCTGTTCACAAAAGATTCAGCTCATTCCCTTCCTTCCCAGGTAATATTTTCACTACAGTCTCAGGGAGGGCAACGCAAAAATCTCATCTAGTGACTATGTCAAGCTCCAAATCCAAGATGTCTGAATTAGGCACGGATAATCTCTATATCAGATCTAGATGTGACTCTTCCTTATGTGAAAAAAAATAAAATATAAAGAAAAATTATTTGTTTCCTGCACATACTCAATTTATGATGATTGAAAAGGGACAAGATAATACCAATTAACATCTTCATTAGGAAGGGGGAAGGATGAGAAACCTACACATGCTAGTCGTTAAAGCTTCCACACAGAAGTTTTATATATATATATATATATATATATATATATATATATATATATATATATATCAGTTCTCCTCATATTTCATTGGCCAAACCAAGACATGTGGCTATACAACACTTCAGTTAACGAATCTGGAAAATGCTATCCTAATGTGACCTTGGAAGGAAGGGAGTCTGAAATAGGCAGTGTAGAACATTAATGATTACTGTAAATTATATATAGGGATATAAGAAACCACAATATCAAAGTAAAAAAGGAAAAGTCTCAATAACTGTTTTTTTTTCTATTCCCTGAAATTCAGACTTCACTTGTCAGACTTTGAATACATCCAATCTTATAATCAGACCATAAGGAGAAATGATCAGTTTACTTCATTATATAAGGCCAGTCACAGGTGACATTTGCACAGCATTTTTATATCCCATATTAGAGGTAATATAGACAAAAGACAAGGAGTTGTGATAATTGAAACAAAGGAAATGTGAAGTTTAAAGATCATGATAAATTTATTTTTCATGTTTAGAACATCCTCATATTTTCCTCTTCTTGGTTTTAATATATTTCGTTTACATTTCAGAATTTTCAAACTTTATAAAACATAGCACTGTGCATAAAAATCACCTCAGATCCTTGTTATGTATACAGCTATTGGACCTTACTCCTTATTAGGTCTGTGGTGGGTCTCAGGAATCTACACTTCTAAAAAGACTTCTAAAAAGCATTCCTGGGACTTCCCTTGTGGTGCAGTGATTATAGACAGTGGGAAGCAGCCGCAGAGCACAGGGAGATCAGCTCGGTGCTTTGTGACTGCCTGGAGGGGAGGGATAGGGAGGGTGGGAGGGAGGGAGATGCATGAGGGAGGGGATGTGGGAACAGATGTATATGTATGACTGATTCACTTTGTTATAAAGCAGAAACTAATAAAAACAATGGAAAAAATAAATAAATAAAAAAAAAAAAAAAAAAAAAGAATACACCAGCCAACGCAGGGCACAATGGTTGGAGCCCTGGTCTGGGAAGATCCCACATGCCACAGAGCAACTAAGCCTGTATGCAACAACTACTGAGCCCAAGTGTCACAACTACTGAAGCCCGTGTGCCTAGAGCCTGTGCTCTGCAACAAGAGAAGCCACAGCAATGAGAAGCCTAAGCACCACAACAAAGAGTAGTCCCCACTCGCTGCAGCTAGAAAAACCCTGCGTGCAGAAATGCCCAATGCAGACAAAAATAAAATAATAAATAAATAAATTTATTATAAAAAATAAAAAGCATTCGTGATTATTCTGAAGTGGGTGATCTGTGCAAACCCCATTTATAAATGAATTAAATAGAGTAACTAGATTCAAAGTAATCTGAGAATTTCTGAATTATTTTGCAGTGAAAACCTATATTAATATAAAATTCATATTCCATATATATAAATCAATAACATAGAACATGGCATAGTTTATGCTAAAATAGATAAATCAGTTATGAGTAAAGTTAATTCCTTACTGAAAAAAACACATCACATTTTGAAACTGATATACTAGCTGTTGAATTAAATAGATCACCTTCTTTATCAGGTATATCATGTACTGAGTAAGTTATATAAACTGCTAAATTAGATGTCCTGCTTGAATCTGATACATCACCCTCTGAACCAGAAGTTATCCTTCTAAATTAGATATATAACTTGCTGAATCTAATATCTAATACACTAACTCAAAGTTACGACCCACTAATTCATGAGTATTGAAATACATCTAGTCTCAGGTTACATATATATTTAAAGAACTAGTGCATGCCTTACACCATCCTTATCTCAGATTTTACTTGAGGAAGCCCCTAGAGATTTTATTTTGTTTTAATGCTTTAAGAGTTTGATCAATTTTCTTCTATTTGTTATATTTAAGGCACCAGTTGTCTGGAGAAAGTGGAGGTATATCTCTGCATGAATTATGGAAATATATATTTTTAGGTAAGGAATCTAAACAAATATATTATTTAGTGAATTCTATTTACTGTTACTCCTTTTGTGCTATGCAAACACAAAATCTAAAACTGGAAAATGAGAAGAAACTTACCTGCTAAATGAGGTCTATTTAAACTAGTGATATTTTGGTGCTCTGTAAAGATCCTCCAGGTGGGGTTGTGACTGGTTTAAAACTCAGACTGAACAAGAATGTTGCTATTATATGATTAATATATTTAAATATATTGATATTTTTATTGTGGTGGAAATCATATTTGAAATAAATATGATTGTAAATTCAGACTTACTGCATTTGACTAGAATACAATCTATGCACTATATCTATTGGTGTCTGCATATCATGCTTAATGGTCTTCCAACTATGTAGACTGCCTAGGCTTAGCATAAATCTCAATAGCATCCTATTATTCATGTGTGATTTTGGGAGTGTATAAGAATTAATTGGTGTATTTAAATAAAATGATTACAACAGATGCTTTCTCAAATATATCACCTCCTACATAATTATTCCATCAAATTAAATGTTTAATCATTTGTTTATTTTGTGAACTATTTTAACACATATTTTTTATGTCAAAATCTAGGGTTACCTTATTTTTTTTAATTTAGAAGTGACTTAAAACATTATTCTCCCTCAGAATGTGAGAAAAATATTTGCAAATGAAGCAACAAAGGATTAATCTCCAAAACGTACAAGCAGCTCATGCAGCTCAATATCAAAAAAAACAAACAACCCAATCCAAAAATGGGCAGAAGATCTAAATAGACATTTCTACAAAGAAGATATACAGATTGCCAACAAACACATGAAACAATGCTCAACATCATTAATCATTAGAGAAATGCAAATCAAAACTACAATGCAATGTCATCTCACATCTCTCAGAATGGCCATCACAAAAAGTCTACAAGCAATAAATGCTGGAGAGGTTGTGGAGAAAAGGGAACCGTCTTGCACTGTTGGTGGAAATGTAAATTGATACAACCACTATGGAGAAGAGTATGGCGGTTCCTTAAAAAAAACTAAAAATAGAATTACCATATGACCCAGAAATCTCACTACTGGGCATATACCCTGAGAAAACCATAATTCAAAAAGAGACATATACCAAAATGTTCATTGCAGCTCTATTTGCAATAGCCAGGACATGGAAACAACCTAAGTGTCCATCACCAGATGAATGGATAAAGAGGATGTTGCACATATATACAATGGAATATTACTCAGCCATAAAAAAGGAACAAAACTGAGTTATTTGTAGTGAGGCGGATGGGCCTAGTGTCTGTCATACAGAGTGAAGTAAGTCAGAAAGAGAAAAACAAATATCGTATGCTAACACACATGTATGGAATCTAAAAAAAAAAAGAAAAAGAAAAAAAAAAGATCAGAAGAACCTAGGGGCAAGACGGGAATAAAGATGCAGACGTATTAGAGAATGGACTTGAGGATACAGGGAGGGGGAAGTGTAAGCTGTGACAAAGTGAGACAGTGGCATGGACATATATACACTACCAAACGTAAGGTAGATAGCTAGAGGGAAGCAGCCGCATAGCACAGGGAGATCAACTCGGTTCTTTGTGACCACCTAGAGGGGTGGGATACGGAGGGCAGAAGGGAGGGAAATGCAAGAGAAAGAGGTATGGGGACATATGTATATGTATAACTGATTCACTTTGTTATAAGGCAGAAACTAACACACCATTGTAAAGCAATTATGCTCCAATAAAGATGTTTAAAAACAAACCAGGGAGGAAACCATAAAAAAAAAAAAGAAACATGAACAACATTATGATGAAAAATATTTTTAAAGCAAGTGAAATAATTTCACCTTAGTGTACTCCCTTTTCATTTTTATTATAAATTATTTTTTCTAGAGAAAAAATAATAACACAAATAAGCCATGATTTAATATGTAATAACTATGATTTAATAATAGTTTATTTAATAGTTTAACTAAATCATAGTTTATTTAATAATAAACTATGATTTAATAGTAAATCATTAAAAATTCTCATGACTCAGAGATTACCATTTTCATTACTCAGATATCTCCTATGAAAATGCATACATACACTGAAAATATTCTTGAAGTCATTTTAGCAGGCATAGCAATCTGAGGTTCATTTGAAGCATTAAAACTTTGCATGTTTATTCTTAGCACCTCAGTTGCTCCCCATGGCATCTTGCGAGTTAAAATAGGAAAGTCTGGTATTATCTCTTCCATTTTATAGATGAAGAAAAGATAAAAATATATTTTCATGTTGGTATATTTTAAATATCTTACGTAGGTTGTATGATCTGTTAAAAAAACTCATATACGAATAAAGTTTAAAAAGTCAAAAATGAATCATTCCTATTCTTTTATTGAGATAAATACTCTTTTTTTCCTGATCATGTTTTGTGTCTTTTAAAAAATATTCTACTTAGTTTATTCCTCTATAAGTGTGACAATAATGACTTTCTCCTCATCTTTTTTGAATTAACTCCATGAATCAAATTTAATTTTACTATAAATCAACCTCATCTTCTAGAAATTCTCTTCAAGCCTATGGATTCCCTGTACTCCTCTTATATTCCCTAAGAAATGTAGTACCAGATCTATATCATGTATAGGGAAAATCAGAGGCATGAGAGATTAGGATCCAAAGTACTAGTGCAAATTTTCATCCATTCTTATGGGTTTTTTTCTACAGAAATGGCCAGACAGTAGGTAGTATATTATCTACCTAGATGTGAAATAAACTACAGAAGAAGGCTGATATAGGAAGAAGTGAATCAGTCAAACTTAAGATAAGATAAAAGCAAAGTCAGATCCATACAGTGAATGCTTTCACCTATTAAACTTCTTGGAAGAGAATTACCTGTTTTGCTTTAATCAATTACTTTCTTGTCCCATTCTTTAACACTTAAGGTTAACATTGAAATTGCACACCAGCTGCATGTTTGAAAAATCCCTGAATGCTTAGAAGATAAAATACTACAGAATACTTAAGCATAATGATAGGTCAGCTGGAAAGAGCATTCAAGTAACAGTCAGAAAACCTAGTTCCCAGTGTGAAACTTATAACTATATAACTTCGAGAAAGTCACTTCACATTTCCTGCCTTCATCTACTAAATAGAATTACACATCTAATCCTCACAAATATTGTAAGATGTTATGAAGATTAATAACATTCCATTAGGAAATTTGAAGTTCTTAGAATAGAAGGAGGAGGTATATAAGTACAAAGACTATTTTTTTTTCAACTGATAATATTTAACTTTATTTTTTTAACATCCTTATTGGAGTATAATTGCTTTACAATGGTGTGTTAGTTTCTGCCTTATAACAAAGTTAATCAGTTATACATATACATATGTCCTGATATCTCTTCCTTCTTGCATCTCACTCCCTCCCACCCTTCCTATCCCACCATCCAGGTGGTCACACAGCACCCAGCTGATATCCCTGTGCTATGTGGCTGCTTCCCACTAGCTATCTATTTTACATTTGGTAGTCTATATATGTCCATGCCACTCTTTCACTTTGTAACAGCTTCCCCTTCCCCTTCCCCGTGTCCACAAGTCCATTTTCCAGTAGGTCTGCATCTGTATTCCTGTCTTGCTCCTAGGTTCTTTTGATCATAATTTTTTTTTCTTTTCTCTTTTTTTTTAGATTCCATATATGTTTGTTACCATACAGTATTTGTTTTTCTCTTTCTGACTTACTACACTCTGTATTACAGACTCGAGGTCCAACCACCTCACTAAAAATAAATCAGTTTTGTTCCTTTTTATGGCTGACTAATATTACATTGTACATATATGCCACATCTTCTTTATCCATTCATCTGTTGATGGACACTTACGTTGATTCCACATCCTGGCTATTGTAAAAAGAGCTTCAATGAACATTTTGGTACATGTCTCTTATTGATTTATGGTTTTCTCTGGGTACATGCCCAGTAGTGGGATTGCTGGGTCGTATGGTAGTTCTATGTTTAGATTTTTAAGGAAACTCCATACTGTTCTCCATAGTGGCTGTATCAATTTACATTCCCACCAACAGTGCAAGAGGGTTCCCTTTTCCCCACACCCTCTCCAGCATTTATTGTTTGTAGGTTTTTTGATGTTGGCCATTCCGACAGGTGTGAGATGATATTGCATTGTAGTTTTCATTTGCCTTTTTCTTATGATTAATGATGTTGAGCATTGTTTCATGTGTTTGTTGGCAATCTGTATATCTTCTTTGGAGAAATGTCTATTTAGGTCTTCTGCCCATTTTTGGATTGGGTTGTTTGTTTGTTTTTGATATTGAGCTTAATGAGTTGCTTGTATGTTTTGGAGATCAATCCTTTGTCAGTTGCTTCATTTGCAAATATTTTCTCCCATTCTGAGGGTTGTCTTTTTGTCTTGTTTGTGGGTTCCTTTGCTGTGCAAAAGCTTTTAAGTTTCATTAGGTCCCATTTGTTTATTTTTTTTATTTCCATTTCTCTAGGGGTTGTATCAAAAAGGATCTTACTGTGATTTATGTCATAGAGTGTTCTGCCTATGTTTTCCACTGAGACTTTGATGGTGTCTGGCCTTACATTGAGGTCCTTAATCCATTTTGAATGGTGTTAGGGAGTGTTCTAATTTCATTCTTTTACATGTAGCTATCCAGTTTTCCCAGCACCACGTATTGAAGAGGCTGTCCTTTCTCCACTGTATATTCTTGCCTCCTTTATCAAAGATAACATGACCATATGTGTGTGGGTTAAACTCTGGGTATTCTATCCTGTTCCATCGACCTATATTTTTGTTTCTATGCCAGTACCATACTGTCTTGATTACTGTAGCTTTGTTGTATAGTCTGAAGTCAGCGAGCCTGATTCATCTAGCTCCGTTTTTCTTTATCAAGATTGCTTTGGCTATTCGAGGTCTTCTGTGTTTCCATACAAATTGTGAAAATTTTTGTTCTAGTTCTGTGAAAAATGCCAGGGGTAGTTTGATAGGGATTGTATTGAATCTCTAGATTGCTTTGGGTAGTGTAGTCATTTTAACAACGTGGATTCTTCCAATCCAAGAACATGGTATATCTCTCCATCTATTTGTATCATCTTTAACTTCTTTCATCAGTGTCTTATAAATTTCAGCATACAGGTCTTTCATCTCCTTAGGTAGTTTTATTCCTAAGTATTTTATTCTTTTTTGTTGTAATTGTAAATGTGAGTGTTTTCTTAATTTCACTTTCAGATTTTTCATCATTAGTGTGTAGGAGTGCAAGAGATTTCTGTGCATTAATTTTCTTACCTGCTACTTTACCAAATTCATTGATTAGCTCTAGTAGTTTTCTGGTAGGATCTTTAGGATTCTCTATGTATAGTATCATGTCATCTGCAAACAGTGACAGCTTTACTTCTTCTTTTCTGATTTAGATTCCTTTTATTTCTTTTTCTTCTCTGATAGCTGTGGCTAATACTTCCAAGACTATGTTGAATAATAGTGGTGACAGTGGGCACCCTTGTCTTATTCCTGATCTTAGTGGAAATGGTTTCAGTTTTTCACCATTGTGGATGGTGTTGGCTGTAGTTTTGTCATATATGGCCTTTATTATGTTGAGGAAAGTTCCCTCTATGCCTGCTTTCTGTAGTGTTTTCATCATAAGTGGGTGTTGAATTTTGTCAAAAGCTTTCTCTGCATCTATTGAAATGATTATATTGTTTTTCCCCTTTAATTTGTTATTATGGTGTATCACGTTGACTGATTTGCATATATTGAAGAATCCTTGCATTCCTGGAATAAACCCCACTTGATCATAGTGTATGACCCTTTTAATGTGGTCTCAGTTTCTGTTTCATAGTATTTTGTTGAGGATTTTTGTATCTATGTTCCTCAGTGATACTGGAATGTACTTTGCTTTGTTTGTGACATCTTTGTCTGGCTTCAGTATCAGAGAGATGGTGGCCTCACAGAATGAGTTTGGGAGTGTTCCTCCCTCTACTATATTTTGGAAGAGTTTGAGAAGGATAGATGCTAGCTCTTCCTTAAATGTTTGATAGAATTCTGTGAAGCCATCTGGTCCTGGGTTTTGTTTGTTGGAAGATTTTTAATCACAGTTTCAACTTCAGTGCTTGTGATTGTTCTGTTCATATTTTCTGTTTCTTCCTGGTTCAGTCTCAGAATGTTGTGCATTTCTAAGAATTTGTCCATTTCTTCCAGGTTGTAAATTTTATTGGCATATATTTGCTTGTAGTAATCTCTCATAATCCTTTGTATTTCTGCAGTGTCACTTGTTACTTCTTTTGCATTTCTAATTCTATTGATTTGAATCTTTTCCCATTCTTTCTTGATAACTATAGCTAATGGTTTATCAATTTTGTGCATTTTCTCAAAGAACCAGCTTTTAGTTTTATTGATCTTTGCTATCATTTCCTTCACTTGTTTTTCATTTATTTCTGATCTGATCTTTTTTATTTCTTTCCTCCTGCTAAACTTTGGGGTCTTTTTGTTATACTTTCTCTAATTGCTTTAGGTGTAAGTTTAGGTTGTTTATTTGAGATGTTTCTTGTTTCTTAAGGTAGGATTGTATTACTATAAACCTCCCCCTTATAACTGCTTTTGCTGAATCCCATGGATTTTGGATCATCGTATTTTCATTGTCATTTGTTTCTAGGTATTTTTTATTTATCTTTGATTTCTTCAGTGATCTCTTGGTTGTTAGGTAGTGTTTTGTTTAGCCTCCATGTGTTTGTATTTCTTGCCGATTTTTTCCTGTAATTGATATCTAGTCTCATAGCATATTTGGAAAAGGTACTTGATATGAGTTCAATTTTCTTAAATTTACCAAGGTTTGATTTGTGACCTACGTTATGTTCTATCCTGGAGAATGTTCCATGAGCACTTGAGAAAAGTATGTATTTTTTTGGTTTTGGATAGAAGGTCCTATAAATATCAATTAAGTCCATCTTGTTTAATGTATCATTTAATGATTGTGCTTCCTTATCTATTTTTATTTTCGATGATCTGTCCATTGGTGAAAGTGGGGTGTTAAAGTCCCCTACTATGATTTTGTTCCTGTTGATTTCTCCTTTTATGGCTGTTAGTTTTTGCCTTATGTATTGAGGAGCTCCTATGTTGGGTGCATAAATATTTGCAATTGTTATATTTTCTTCTTGGATTGATCCCTTGATCATTATGTAGTGTCCTTCTTTGTCTCTTGTAATAGTCTTTGTTTTAAAGTCTATTTCATCTGATATGAGAATTGCTACTCCAGCTTTCTTTTGATTTACATTTGCATGGAATATCCTTTTCCATCCCCTCACTTTCAGTCTGCATGTGTCTCTAAGTCTGAAGTGGGTGTTTTGTATACAGCATATATATGGGTCTTGTTTTAGTATCCATTCAGCCAATCTATATGTTTTGGTTGGAGCATCTAATCCATTTATATGTAAGGTAATTATTGATATGTATGTTCCTATTACCATTTTCTTAATTGTTTTGGGGTTTTTTTTTGTAGCTCTTTTCCTTCTCTTGTATTTCCTGCCTAGAGAAGTTTGTTTATCATTTGTTGTAAAGCTGGTTTGGTGGTGCTGAATTTTCTTAGATTTTGCTTGTCTGTAAAGGTTTTAATTTCTCTGTCAAATCTGAATGAGACCTTTGCTGTGTAGAGTAATCTTGGTTGTAGCTTTTTCTCCTTCATCAGTTTAAATATGTCCTTCCACTCCCATCTGCCTTGCAGAGTTTCTGCTGAAAAATCAGCTGTTAATCTTATGGGGATTCCCTGATGTGTTATTTGTTTTTCTTTTCCTTGCTGCTTTTAATATTTGTTCTTTGTATTTAATTTTTGATAGTTTCATTAATATGTGTCTTGGCATGTTTCTCCTTGGATTTATCCAGTATGGGACTCTCTGTGCTTCCTGGACTTGATTAACTATTTCCTTTCCCATATTAGGGAAATTCTCAACTATAATATCTTCAAATATTTTCTCAGTCCCTTTCTTTTTCTCTTCTTCTTCTGGAACCCCTATAATTCGAATGTTGGTGCGTTTAAAGTTGTCCCAGAGATCTGTGAGACTGTCGTCAATTATTTTTATTCCTTTTTCTTTATTCTGCTCTGCAGTAGTTATTTCCACTATTTTGTCTTCCAAGTCACTTATCCATTCTTCTGCCTCAGTTATTCTGCTACTGATCCCTTCTAGAGAATTTTTAATTTCATTTATTGTGTTGTTCATCACTGTTCTTTGCTCTTTTGTTCTTCTAGGTCCTTGTTAAACGTTTCTTGCATTTTCTCCATTTTATTTCAAGATTTTGGATCATCTTTACTCTCATTATTCTGAATTCTTTTTCAGGTAGACTGTCTATTTCCTCTTCATTTGTTGGGTCTGGTGGGTTTTTGCCTGCTCCTTCATCTGCTGTGTTTCTTTGTATTCCCATATTGCTTAACTTATTGTGTTTGGGGTCTCCTTTTTGCAGGCTGAAAGTTCTTAATTCCCGTTGTTTTTGGTGTCTGTCCCCAGTGGCTAAGGTTGGTTCAGTGGGTTGTGTAGTCTTCTTGGTGGTGGGGACTAGTGCCTGTGTTCTGGTAGATGAGACTGGATCTGGCCTTTCCAGTGGGCAGGACTGTGTCCAGTAGTGTATTTTGGGGTCTGTGGCCTTATTATGATTTTAAGCAGCCTCTGTGCTAATGGATGGGGTTGTGTTCCTTTTCTTGCTAGTTGTTTGGCATAGGGTGTCCAGCACTGTAGCTTGCTGGTTGTTGAGTGGAGCTGTGTCTTTGTGTTGAGGTGCAGATCTCTGGGAGATTTTCGCCATTTGATATTACTTGCAGCTGGGAGATCTCTTGTGGACCAGTGCCCTGAACTTGGCTCTCCCACTTCAGTTGCACTGCCCTCATGTCTGGCTGGAGTTCCAAGATTCTGTCCTTCACATGGCTCAGAATAAAAGGGAGAAAAACATGAAAGAAAGAAAGAAGAAGATAAAATAAAATAAAGTAAAATAAAATAAATTTATCAAAGTAAAAATTAATCATTAAGAAAAATAATTTTTAAGTAAAAAAAAATCAGACAGACAGAACCCTAGGTAAAATGGTAAAAGCAAAACTATACCATACACACTCACAAAAAGAGAAAAAAAGAGAAAAAGAGAAAAAAAAAAATATATATATATATATATATATCGTTGCTCCCAAAGTCCACCTCCTCAGTTTGGGATGATTCGTTGTCTAGTCTAGTCAGGTATTCCACAGATGCAGAGTACATCAAGTTCTTTGTGGAGCTTTAATCTGCTGCTTCTGAGGCAGCTGGGAGAAATTTCCCTTTCTCTTGTTTGTTTGCTCAGCTCCCAGGGTTCATCTTTGGATTTGGCCCCACCTCTCTATGTAGGTCACCTGAGGGCAACTTTTCTTTGCTCAGACAGTACGGGGTTAAAGGAGCAGCTGATTTGGGGTCTCTGGCTCACTCAGGCCAGGGGGAGGGAGGGATATGAATGCGGGGTGAGCCTGTGGTGGCAGAGACTGGCATGATGTTGCACCAGCCTGAGGTGTGCTGTGCGTTCTCTCTGTGAAGTTGTCCCTGGATCACGGGACTCTGACAGTGGCGGGCTGCACAGGCTCCTGGGAGGGGAGGTATAGAGAGTGACCTGTGCTTGCACACAGGCTTCTTGGTGGCGGCAGCAGCAGACTTAATGTCTCATGCCCGTCTCTGGGGTCCACACTGATAACTGCGGCTCACACCTGTCTCTGGAGCTCCTTTAAGCAGTGCTCTTAATCCCCTCTCCTCACGCACCAGGAAACAAATAGACAAGAAAAAGTCTCTTGTGTCTTCAGCAGCTCCAGACATTTTCCCAGACTCCCTCTCAGCTAGCTGTGGTGCACTAGCCCCTTCAGACTGTGTTCATGCATCCATCAGTCCTCTCACTGGGATCTGATCTCCGAAGCCTGAGCCTCAGCTCTCAGCCCCCATCAATCCTGGCAGGTGAGCAGACAAGTCTCTCTGGCTAGTGAGTGCTGGTCAGCACTGATTCTATTTGTAGGAATCTCTCCTCTTTGCCCTCTGCACCTCTGTTTCTGTGCTGTCCTCCGTGGTGCTGAAGTTTCCTCCCTCTGCCACCGGCAGTCTCTGCCCACGAAGGGGCTTCCTAGTGTGTGGAAACCTTTCCTCCTTCACAGCTCCCTCCCACTGGTGCTTGTCCCGTCCCTATTCTTTAGTCTCTGTTTTCTCTTTTTGCTTTTCCCCTACCCAGGTACATGGGGAGTTTCTTGCCTTTGAGAGGTCTGAGGTCTTCTGCCAGCATCCAGTAGATGTTCTGTAGGAGTTGTTCCACATGTAGATGTATTTCTGATGTATTTGTGGAGAGGAAGGTGATCTCTGAATCTTACTCTTCCACCATTTTGAAGCTCCTCACAAGGACTACTTTTAAAAGTTACATGGTAACTGAACTTATTTACAAAATAGAAACACACTCACAGACCTAGGAAAACAAACTTATGGTTACCAAAGGGGAAAGGTATGGAGAGGAGAGGGATAAATTGGGAGTTTGGGATTGTCATATACACACTACTATATATAGTATAGATAACTAACAAGGACCTACTGTACAGCACACGGAACTCTGCTCAGTATTCTGTAACAACCTAAATGGGAAAAGAATTTGAAAAAGAACAGATACATGTATGTGTACAAAAATATATATGTAATAAAAGTGTTTACAAGGTAAATAAATAAATAAATAATTTAAAAAATTTACCTGGCAGAAATAATAAACGCTTCAGAAAGCTTCAGTCTAAAATCAAAATTTCATAAATTCTATTATTCTCTTATTTTGAATTGTTATAAAATTCCTCATCTTAATTTGTATTAGAAGGAAGTATAGATTGAGAGACTGAATAAGCACCTGTGTGACTAGTGCTCAGAGACAAAGGAGGTGTAAGGTAAAAGACAAGCCTGGAGAAAGAGAGAAACCAATCAAACAAGGTTTTGCAAGCCATGATAAGGATATTGTTTTTTAACCTAATAAGCAATTGAAAGTTATTGAAATATTTTAAGTGGAAAAAAAATCAGATTTGCATTTTATAAAGCTCACTCTGCCTGCAGTGTGGAAAACTGGTTTGTTTTGGGCAAGAGTAGATACAGTGAATTTAGTTAGGAAACCACTGCAGGAATTTAGGTGAGAGGTGATGGGGAATTTTTCTTAGATTTTATTAACAAAAGTGATGAAAAGTGGGCCAAACACTAGTTTTCGTGAGTGAAGGAAGTCAGGGTGATCAGATATATGATGATCACAAAGATGGATATCAAGTATCAGTGTTCTGATTAGTGTGGAGAGTTGGCTCATGTGTATTCATTGTAATGTAAATGAGCAAATAAATTTAGAGAGCAATACATGGACCAACGATGACAGGTTTTAATGAAGCAAAGATTGTGACTAATCTAATCCTGAGAAACTGATGCTCGTAAGAAATAAGAAAGCAAAAATCAATTACTAAATGGAAATGTGAAATTAAATGACAGAAGTATATACTAACACAACAATTTCAATAAATATAAATGGGATATACTCATTAATAAAACAAAAAGATATATAGTTTTGAGAAAATAGAAACAGGATCCAACTGGATGTCGATAAAAGTACATAGAATACTTGAAAATAGAGGAAAGGAAATGGAAATACCAAGCAATATGACAAAGAAAGCTCAGTGTGGGTTATTAAGTATCTGAAAAAAATAGAATGTTGTCAAAAAAAAAAAAAACCCATAAAGGAACAGGAAGGTTTTTATGTTATGATAAACAAAACAATTGAACAACAAGATATATCTAGGGCTTCCCTGGTGGCACAGTGGGTGAGAGCCCGCCTGCCAATGCAGGGGACACAGATTTGTGCCCCCGTCTGGGAAGATCCCACATGCCACAGAGCGGCTGGGCCCATGAGCCATGGCTGCTGAGCCTGCACGTCCGGAGCCTGTGCTCTGCAACGGGAGAGGCCACAACAGTGAGAGGACTGCATACTGCAAAAAAAAAAAAAAAAAAAAAAAGATCTATCTATTATAAATGTATACCCTTAACAGTGCAGACTCTATATATTCACTAAACAGTAGCAAAACTTCAGAGAAACAAAGATAAATCAACAATTTAATTAGAGATTTTAAGACATCCTTGTAGAAAAACCTAAAATAAATCTGTTTTATATACACTCTGTGTGTGTGTGTGTACACATATAACCCTACAAAAAAACAGGAAAATATTTTCAAGCATACGTAGAATATTTAAAATAATAGAATACATATTTTGTCATACAGAAGGCCTCCATGAATTCCAAAAGATAAGTAAACTGTGATAACATTAAAATCAAAAATAATGGAAGCATAGGTTAATATCACAATTTAGAAAATGAAATAATATATTCATAAATAACCTATGGTTTACAAAGGGAATCATAAGAAATCAATAAATATTTTAAACTGAGTGATAATGAAAGCATGAATTGTCAAAATTTGTACGTCACAGATAAATAATCATTAGAGGAAAATTTGTACTCTTTGTGTTTTATAAAGAAACAAAGATGTCTCTGTTGTATCCCACTGCAGGTAAGAGATCAAATTGGCAGCATTCTCCCTATGTCTTACTCTCTCATTCTAATATTATACATAAGATAAAGTTTATGAATCTTAATATTCCACACTAATCATTATCATGACTCAGGTCAACCTTTTTGATGATATTTGCCAAGAACATAATCTCCACCTATTATTTTTCCCCTTGAAATCCTTCTCTCCCCTCAGGAAAAAAAAAAGCAGAAAAACCTCTTTGACCTTTTAAACAAACTGTCGCCCATTTCTTCTCCCATTTTCCCCCATTTATTGAAAGACTGACGGGAGGTTCCTTGTCTCAATGTAAGTCTCCCTCTGCTATGGACTCTCTTTCAAACTGTGTCATATTCCTATTAATCCTTATTATTTTCTCAACATGTCAAGGATAAACCCAGCACCCCCTCGTACCAGTCTTCCAAACCATGGCCACATTAGCAAATCAATCTGATTGTGGGTTATGTCAACATTGTGCCCTGTATACAAAGCCCTGACCAAGGAGGAGCTTGCACTATCCTTAGTAAAAAACACAGCTTCTATGTAAATCAGACAGGACAAATGGTGTCTAACTTATACCTGTTAAAGGAGAAGATTAATACTTTCCATCAGATAAATGAGGCTCATAAGTTATATTGGACTACTTTATTCCTAGGATTGAGAGTTTGGTTTTAACAGAATATGGGGAAGTGTGCTTAGATTTGTTATTTTCTGCTGATTCATCTTTCTTCTAATCAATATTCTTCTCTCCCTTTGTGGATCTCATACTACTCAGCTATTAAACTGAATCTTCTCTTCACAGCCATCAACTCAACTCTTAATATGTAAAATTTCCTGTAAAATTTTATACAGGGGAAATGGAGGTGATCAGAATACTCCACCCCAAAATTTGCTTCATTGGCATAAGATTATTTTGAGCTGAAGGCAAATGAAAAAATGAAGATACAGGAAAAGCTCTCTTCCCACATCCTATCTGCCTAAATGCAGACATACATTTCCTTCATTAAGGTGTCTCTCTTTTATGGGAGAACAACTTTGTCACCAACCAGACGTGAAGATGGCACTGAGATGAGTGAGCATAAACAAAACCTTAGTAAATAACCCTTATCTTCCATTAGTTCCTCCACAATTTATTGCCCTTTAAGATGATTATATAAGTTCCCTTCCCGTCCCTCTTCCGAGTTTAACTGCTTCTTTGGGTCATCATTTCTTTCTAGGAAGACCTCTGTGTATGTAAAAAAATTAAAATATTAACATCAAATAAACTTTGTGTAACTTTTCTCCTATTAATCTGTCTTTTGTCAGTCTAATTTGTAGGCTCCAGGCCAAAAAACAAGAGTGTAGAAAAAATACTTTTTTCCTCCTTTACAATTGTAAAAATGAATATAGACTATATTCATATCTATACTCACTCATATTGAGCACACAGGGCAACAAATACAGTTTAGTTCTAAAATAAATACTGTCTTATAACAACAGTAAATATTTTTTTCTTGAATATGTGTCATATTTCCAGAGACTCCAATATGACTAGATCATGGGTCAACAAACTGTAGTCCAAGGACCTAATCCAGTTTATCAACTGATTTTATAATTAAATATTATTGGAACAGAGTCATACTCATTCCTTTATGTACTGTCTCTGATGCTTTTGTGTTACAAAAGCAGAGTTGACAGAGTTGAGCAGTTGTAGTAAAGCCTCAAATATTTACTATCTGGCTTTTTATAGGAAAAGTTTCCCAGATCATCAAGATCTCTAAAGAAACAATCCTATTGAGGGGAAAGCTTATAAAACCTCTGTAATAAATAGTTGTTTGGCCTCTTTCTATTCATAGGCAGAAAAATAATTTATTCAAGCATACAATGGAGTAAAAGTGAAAAATAAAATATTAGCATACATCTTCAAAAGTTTCTTATCTGCATTATATATATATATATATATATATATATATATATAACAAATAAGACAAACCTGCAAATAAACATGATCACTCATACATAAAAACTATGTTTGTATCTATCTAATTAAAAAAAACTTACCTGTCTGAGTTGATAACTAAAAAAGTAACTGTAGAGAATTTGCAAGTTAGTCTAAACAGTATTCTTTGTTGCTCTAGCACCCTTATGAGTCTCAATTTTAGAGTCTATACAATAATTCAATATTTTATCAACTTTCATAGCCTTCATAGGAGTCTCTCAAGGAATTCTCTCAGCCTTTTCTTGGAAAACTGTGGTTCTATATAAAAGTTTTGTCTAATATCAATTTCATCTATTCCTCTTTTCTCATTTGGCCTTAATTAGATTGCTTGCTTTTAATTATCTCCTCTAAGCCAAACATCAAAATTTACATATTTTCTTTGGTTTTAATTATGCATATTTTGATGCCTTCCCATGCTTGTCTGAAACTTGTTCTGAGGACCTATGCTTATCTTCAATTCAATAAAAATTGTGTGAGTCGAATTTACTTCTCAAAATAAACATTACTACTTTGGCTTTTAGGAGTCTTAACCTTCCTATTAAGAAGGTATAATGACTAAATATATAATGACTAAAGAATATATAATGACTAAATCTGAAGGTCTCTGTCAAATTTTTAGCCGCTGTTCCTACCACTTTCATGTAGAACTTGTTACCAGACTCAATGGATCTGTCACTGGGGTGGTTAGCCAGTGAATACAGCAAGTATTTTCAATTAAAACCGAAGCATTTATTACTTGTAACAAGTATAGAGACAGGGAGATAACTCTCAAAACACTGTTTTCCCAAACAGCAAGATCAGGGAAGTTTTAAGCTAAATGTGAATGCTTATTCATGAAAGGGTGAGTGTAATCTTCCATGTGAAGGTGGAGATCTAGACGTGCTTGAGCAGAGTGACAATATTCTCAAACATATATTGCATGTTCAAAAATGGCAGCAATGTCCACCCGGGGGGGCAGAGATTTTAGCCTTAAAATGAGGCAAAGATTGCTCTAGGTTGACAAAATCCTGGCACCTAATTGAGTGAAGTCACAGGGTCAGCAAAGGTCATCATCATCATTACTTAAACTCCAGTTAGTCAGATGATTGAGTGCTTGAGGGGATTTGGATCCTGCACCTCAAGTGCTTCAGTCTGATCTTTACCTTTGAAACAGAACTGGGAGACTATATGGCTAATTCATTACCTTTGTTATGTTTACTTCTCTTGCCTCATGACATTTGTTTGTTCCTTCATTCTTTGTTTTTTTTTAAAAATCATTAACCACTGAAACCTATTCTTGTTCCACATGAGGACCCAGGAGGCCATAGTTCACCCGTCTCCCAAACATCAGTAAAGAGAACAGAAAGGGTTTCTGAAATTCATGCTCCGGCTTTCAACCAAAGCTTGTCTAGCTCGTGTAACAATTTCTCTTATTGCCTGGTATTCTACTTCTGCAAGGTATGACATACTCTGGGTCAACCCTACCCCTTCGTTATTACTGTCTCACTAACAAACTTACACTCTAGACATTCAGAATTATTTGCAGTTTTCACTCTCACAAAAACTCTTTCATACTGTTCCACTGTTTTTTTTGCCAAGAAAGTATTCTCTTGTCCACTTCCCTTCCCCCTCATCAAATTCCTAGTCATCCCTCAAACTTGAATTCTAACCTTACATTCTCCATGAAGCTCTCTTTGACCAAGCCCTCACTACCAACAAGTCAGAGTTGGATTGTATCTCTTTGCGATGTTCCCATATTTCATAGCACTAATCAAACCATATTTTAAATGCTAATGATGTCACGTACTTAGTGCTAATGCACCAAGCACTACTCTAAATAATTTGTACATAGTAATTCATTTATCTTCATAAATCCACATTAAACTAGGTACTTTTTATTAGCCTCATTTTTTTTAGATAAGGAAACTGCAACACAGGCAGCTTAAGTAACTTTCCCAAGATAAGAGAACTAGTTAGTGGCAGAACTCCAGTTGGACCCAAGGAGCCTGCAGTCAAAGTTTATGCTTTTAATAACTTTTCTACACTGCTGTACTTGTCTATCTCCCCCTTTAAAATATAAGGGTAATTTTTTTGTCACTTTTATCCCCAACCCACTATAGATACTAGTACATAGCAGATCACCAATAAATGTGTTTTTTCATTAATCAATGAGCGGATGTATATGTGTGAGGTTAAGCATATATCTGTCTTGAATCTTATGATATTATTATAAGAAATTCATACATGCTAAAAATAAGTTAAAATTTGGCATTTCCTATGAGAGTCATAGACAGGTCTCAGGTGTTTTTGATTTGAACATTAGAGAGTCTTTACAGATAATGTTTGTTAATCTTGTGGGAGTGAAATTTAAAGCTATATTTTTTCTTAATATATCACCAATAAACCTTAAGCCCAATATATCAGTAGAAAAACTTCAGGAGCTTTGTAAAACATATATATTCCCAAGTCATGACATTAAATTTGGCAATGATTTATTGGCTATGAGACCAAAAGCACAGGCAACAAAGAAAAAATAGACAAATTAGAATTCATCAAATAAAAAAAGTAAAAACTTTCTGTGCATCCTTATATCAAGATAGTGGAAAGGCAACCCACAGAATGGGGTAAATATTTGCAAATCATGTATTTGATAAGATGTTTATATCCAGAGTATGTAAAGAACTCTTTTTTTTAAAACATCTTTATTGGAGTATAATTGCTTTACAATGGTGTGTTAGTTTCTGCTTTATAACAAAGTATATCAGCTATACATTTACATATATCCCCATAACTCCTCCCTCTTGCATTTCCCTCCCATCCTCTCTATCCAATGCCTCTAGGTGGTCACAAAGCCCTGTAAAGAACTCTTACAACTCAATGAAACCAACCAGAAAAAAGCAAACAAACAACCCAATTTAAAATAATGGGTAAAGAAGTTGGAAAGACATTTCTCCAAAAAAGACATATAAATGAGCATTAACCATGAAAAGATGCTCAAAATCACAAATAATTAGAGAAATGCAAATCAAACTACAATGAGGCTCCACTCACATCAACTGGAATGACTATTACAAAAAAAAAGAAAAAAGAAAATAGCAAGGACTGGTGTGGATTCACAAAATTTAGAACACATATATTGCTGGTGGAATGTAAAATGGTGCAATTACTGTGCAAAACAGTATGAGAGTTCCTCAAAAAATGAAATTAGAATTACCATAGGATTCAGCAAGTCCACTTCTAAGTATATACACAAAAGATTTGAAAGCAGGGACGAGAACAGATATTTGTACAGCAATACTCTTAACAGCATTATTCACAATAGCTAAAATGTAGAAACAATCTAAGTGTCATCAACAAATGAATAGATAAACTAAATGTGGTATATACATACAATGGAATACTTTTCAGCCTTAAAAAGGAATGAAATTATGAAATACGCTACAACATGGATGATTTTTGAAGCCTAAGTTATGCTAAGTGACATAAGCCAGATGCAAAGGCCAAATATTATATGCTTCAGATTATATGGAGTATTTAGAGTATTCAGATTCATAAAAACAGGAAATAGAATGATGGTTACTAAGGACCAGGTGAAGGTAAAAAAGAGAGGTTTTTAGGGGTACAGAATTTCAGTTTGTGAGTGTTGAAAATTTCTGGAGCTGGAAAGTGGTGGTGTCTGTAGAACAATGTGAGTGTACTTAATGACACTGAACTGTATACCTAAAAATGGTTAAAATGGTAAATTTTATGTTATTTATATTTTAACACAATAAAACAGAGTGATAACATAATAAATATATAAATATATCATTTTGTCCAGTTGAAATGGTCCAGAGATAAAATTTGAGAACTATTGGAACTGACTGATGGATAGATGGGACTTAGTAACTATGTGTTCACTTATTTAATATTTCTTGATTAACATGGTACCAAAGAAAATATAAAAAGTAACAAACAACAGGCTGTATTATGCTCATGGCCAATGTTTTATTTCAGGCCATAAACTTGAAACTTATCAGGATCCAAGATCTGATTAGATTCTCCAGGATAACATATTTTTTTTCAAGTCAGGGAAAAGATCCATCTTATTGGATCATCCTGAGATTGGCTTTAAAATTCTTGATGGAAATAACTATTTTGAATTTCCAGACTTCATATGATCTTATATTGAAGTACAAGTGTGTACTTGTGTAGACAGAACTACTTGCTTCTTTGGTGGCAATTTGGTAATAATCGTCTTTTTTCAGTTACTCTTTAAATATTCTTTAGAAGAGATGTTAATACCTTTGAGCTTTCCTCTCACCTCTCACCTCCATGTGGTTAATAATCTTGGGAATGTTAAAGTTCTAAGCCACGGCAATAATAATGATTACAGTTTATTTGTCTTCATCATGGCATACATAAAACAGACCAAAAATTTATGAACTGGAAGTAATATTTTATTGCAATTTACAGAGATACGGATTGGTGATTTGTTTAGTTTACAATTAAATATAGAATTTGAAGTTCCAGTTTATTTTGTTGAATTTATGTAGCTCTCATACAATCCACTGGTGCCCAATACACTGAATGTGCATGTAAAGCACTTTAAAATGATCAAAGTATTTTCACTCTACCACCAAAAATAGACGAACAAACAAAATACACCATATGTAAATGGTATGTATGCATGTGTATATGTATTTCTAAAAAGCTCTTATGGTATATTAGTTGTACCAACTTTTATTTACTTCTAATTTTTGAGTGATGGCATTAGGAGGTATTTTCTTCCAAAATTATTACATACAATATGATCAAAGCTGCAGCATGTTTATACCAAGATAATTTGTCTAATTACATTGGAAATGTTAAGTAAGCATGAAAAGTTAACTTTCCCACTTGTCCAAACCAATAATATGCAAACAGATTTGAGTAATATAATTTATCCAGCATGCCTCTGGATTATAGCATATTTCTTTTCATCTCAGAGTCTAAATATCCAGCAAGTTCAAAATTGAAATATTTGCTTCATCCTTACCAATAATATGAGAAAAATGTTTAAGGATCTAAATGTCCCACAGTTATCAGATATATATGTTAGTTCATTAAATGGTTTTTATGTACATTTCACTAGATGCATGTCATAGCACTTTCAGGGCTCACATTGGAGTCCTAAGCAGATATTTTTCTGGATTTTTTTACCTTTAAATGTGCAAATACACAAATTATCCTAGATAAGTAATTATGGAACTACTATGAAGTAATACATATAGTGAGATTTTGAAAATTAAGCATCTGATTATTGACAAATATTTGAGGTAATATTTTTATTGTAACTTTGACAGAAACTGAAATGAGTTTTCTAACCAGCTATATTTATCTGTCCATTTGACAAAAACAATAAAACAATTTTATGAAATATAATTTTTAAAGCTGGAGATATTAAACATAAAACTGTAGCCTTAAAAATTTCTAAGGTGTTTATATTGAACCATTTGGGAAAAAAGAAATAAAGCTAAATTTATCATTAAGACTTTGTAAAGCTGAAAGTAGACCATGGAAATGAAAGATTATTGACAAGAAAAAGAATCAGCCAAAATTGAATTTTAGTGATAGATTACTTACAAGTAAATATAGATTATCTGTAAAAATACTCTGGACAATTTTGCATGCAAATTATTGCCAAGGAAGGTGGAAATTTTGCTGAGTCCTACTTAATTTACATATTTGATGATTACTGAAGGCTTTATGATTTCCCAAGTTAGTTGGCAAAATAAATCAACTGACTATATTAACATGATAAAGTATTTCAATTGTAAATTTTATAACATGTTGCTCTAACAAATTGCAAGAAAATAAAGAAGACATTGATACTGGAAAGGGATGCATCTTATGTCATTTAAAAATCATCTTAGTGTGAGTACCATTATCATCTATAATATCCTTTTGAAGAGATTTCTTAAATTTCTCTTCATGGTTATCTCCCTTTAAGTAATGGGACCCAGTTTTTTTTTTTTTTTTTTTCCCTTTTTGCGTTATGTGGGCCTCTCACTGTTGTGGCCTCTCCCGTTGCGGAGCACAGGCTCCGGATGCGCAGGCCCAGCGGCCATGGCTCACGGGCCCAGCCGCTCCACGGCATATGGGATCCTCCCAGACCGGGACACTAACCCGTATCCCCTGCATCGGCAGGCGGACTCTCAACCACTGTGCCACCAGGGAGGCCCCTGGGACCCAGTTTTGTTATGAGAGATATATAGTAGTGGGTGTTATAACCATGAGAGCATGGCAATGTAAACACACAATAAGAACTACAACAGGTTCCACCATACTCTTGTAGATGGATTTTATGAATATGAACTGAAAATCTTCCAAATGCTAAACACCCCATTGATCCAACTTAAATTATTGCTTCATAGAAATGCATATATCACACACACAAACACACACGTGTGCATGCACACACACACACACACACACACACACACTATCCTTGTTCCTCCAGGGTACATCATACTTTAGATAAGTAGAGGCCTGGCTAGAAGATGGAATTATTCTGAAATCCAGTATGATTCTGGACTCTGAATTTATTATGTTCCCTGCTTTTTCTGGGTCCTAAGTCATTCACATTTCTCCTAAATTTTTGCTATCATTTTTCATCATCTTATGTTACAGTTGCCTTGTTATGACTGAATATACTAGTGTCCCTACTGCTGACTGTATTCCACTTCATCTCTCTGGTCCACATTGTCATTGTGATTGTATGCCACATAGAGTCTTGCCTCACTATTGTTTTAATGATAGTTCATCACCATTTCTCCTATTACCTATTTCACAACTCCACAGAGCTCATCCAAACTGTAATTGTCCCTCAGTGATTAGAGTTTTTATGTTCTCTCAAAAGTGAACATATACTTTTAGCTTTGCAAACACTTCTTTTGAGACACTTTGAACAAGATACCTTGGGATTGAACTTCACAAGTGATTCTCGAACTGATTCTGCTTAGAGTAGCCTGTGAGCCAAACATTGAGGAACTTTTGAATAAAGTGTATTTGAAAAGCAACATCTGGCATAAGCTCCTTCTTTACTGTTTGATCAAACAGTGACTCAGAGTGTTGTACATAACTCCTGTCTCTTTTCTACACCCTGGGGAGTTTCTTTCCTACCCAAATTACACACTCTATAATTCAGTAATACTATATATCTCCTGGAGTTATTCAAAAGACTTTGGTGTTTTATAAGTGTCCAGTTCACTCCAACAAGCTCTTTACCTAATTACCTTTTATGAGTTGGAAGATATGATGCAGTGGCCCTGAGGAATCCAGTACCATAAACTCCAATTCCTTTTCAGAGTTCTTAATGCTGAGTAACAGGACAACTTTTGACTTGTGCACAGTCTGCTGTCTATGAACTTGAAGGACAAAACTAAATCCACATAAACCGTAAAACTCAGTAGTCAAAAGAATTTAGGCAGAGAGAATACAGGTAAAAAGCAATAAGGACATTAAAATTATTTAACTCTGGTCACCATTTCCATTCACATTGCAGGTTACCATTAAAGTATCTTTATTTTATTTAGGACTACTCTACCAAATTAGTATTGCTTTTATTTTGTTCAGTGTATTGTTATTTAGATTAATCAACATATTTACTTTTTTATTGTGGTCAACATTCCCTTTCATCTTCCTTCTTCCTTATGAGTTCAACTTCCCTCTTCCTGAGGTACATCTGTCAGTAGGTCATTAACTGAGTGTCTGTGAGTAGTAAACTGTCTCAGTTATTGTTTAGCTGGGTTTAGAATTCTAAGTTAAACTTATTTTCCCTGTAGCTATTATTTTATTTTTATCTGGACTCTATTGTTGCAGTTGAAAAATTTGTTCTTACTTTAATTATTTGTGTGGACAATCTGTCATCTATATGTATTTGCTTCTAAGATTTCCCTTTTTCTTTGATTTCTACAGTTTCACTGTGGCATCACATGATATGTTTTTTTTTAAATTTCTCTTGCTTAGAAATTTTATGATTTTTTATCCACAAGTTTTATGCCCTTTATCGAATCTTCAAAAATCCTCAGCCATTATATCTTTTAATCTTATTCATTCTCTCTTTCTCAAACTATTATATAAATATTAGACCTGTTTATTTTATTCCCTTTTATTAACTGTCCTTTAATTTCTCCATCTTTCATTATGGATAATTTCTTCAAAGCCACTTTTCAGTTTATGAATTTCTCTTTAGCTGTGGCTAATATGCTATCTAAATCACCATTATTTTTTTCCATTTCCACAACTTCCGTTCATTTTTAAAATAATGTTTGATTTTTGTCTCTATTTTTGTTTTATTTGTATTTCATTTTACATATAGTAAAATTCATATTTTAGGTCTATAGTTATATATTTTTAAAAGTGTATAGAATCATGTAACCACAACCACAAAATATGCAGCAGTTTCTTCACTCCAAAAAATCTCTTTTGCTGCTACTTTGTAATCAAACACTGCCTTCTCTCACCCCTAACCCATGGTAACCACTAACCCGTTCTCTATCTCTCTAGTGTTGCCTTACCTAGAATATCATACAAATGAAATCAAACCAGAGGTAGCCAAATTTTGTTCTTTTGTTTTTTATTGAAGTATATTTGTTTTATAATGTTATGTTAATATCTGCTGTACCTTCATAGGTGTCCTTTTGAGACAAGTTTCCTTCTCTTTGCATAAGACTTTTGAGCTTTATCTATATTGTTGTGTGAATCAATAGTTCATGATTATAGTACATTTAGTTGCTTCTAATTTTTGATAGCTATGTCATAAAGCTGATACAAAAAAGTTTGTTGTACCATTTTCTTGCATGAACATATTTTCATTTCCCTTGTGTAAATAACCTAAGAGTCAGATTGCTGGGTCATAAGATAACTGTATGTTTGCCTTTATAAAATACTGCTGAACTATTTTCTGGAGTGGCTCTATTACTTTGCCTTCCCACCAGAAATATATGAGAGTGATAGTTTCTTTGTGTCCTTGCCAGCAGTAGTGGTTGTCAGGTCTATTTATTTTTTTCATTCTATTTGGTGTGTAGTGTTACCTCATTGTTATTTTAATTTGACTTTCCATAAAGAGCTACTTTTAAACATCTGTTATTTACTATGTAATATCTGATATATACAAATGAACAAACATAACAAGGGTATTTTATAAAATACCCAGTTTAGGGTCAGAACATTATCAATATCATTGTGCTTTCCTGTGCTTTTCCTTGTCCATCTGTGTGTTTTTGATTTTTCCAAATAAACTTGCTCTACTGAATTTGGTGCTTCTCAATGCCTTCATTTTGTAAAATATTTTTAATAGGTTTTCATTGTCTTTCAAAAGTATTTAACGTGTTTAATGTATTATTTGTTTGTGCTTTTTTTTCCAATTACTGTTTTTTTTATTTTTAATTTTGGTAAAAACATGCAACATGAATTTTACCATCTAAATCATTGTTTAAGTGCACAGTTCAATACTTTTGAGTACATTCACAATGTTGTGCAACCATCACCACTATTCATCTCCAGAACTCTTTTCATCTTGCAAAACTGAAACTTGGTACCCATTAAACAATAATTTTGCATAATCCCCTCTTCCAAGCCTCTGACAACCACTTTTCTACTTTGTCTCTATAATTTGACTACATTAGGTACCTCATATAAGTGGAATCATCCAGTATTTGTCTTTTTTGCATTTAGCTTATTATACCAGGCATAATGTCCTCAAGGTTTATCTATGTTGTAACATGTGTCAGAATTGCCTTCTTTTTAAGGTCAAATAATATTCCATTAAAATGTATACATGACATTTTCTTCATCCATTTCAGTTGTTTCCATGCTTTGGCTATTGTGAATAATGTTGCTCTTTGAGACACTTCTTTCAATTCTTCTGGGTATATAATCGTTGGGTAGGTTTATTCCTAAGTGTTTCTTTGTTGCTGTTGTTGTTTGCTTGTTTTTAATGCTACAGTAAATGCAAATGTTTTTCTAATTTCATTTTGCACAGTTCATTTTTAGCTTATAGAAACACAACTGATTTTGGGTCTTGTTTTTTCATCTTGCAACTTTGCTGAATTTATTTATTAGTTCTAACAGGTTGGTAACTTTTTGTGGACTCTTCAGGGTTTTCTATATTTAAGATCAATCATATCATCTGTAAACAGAGATAATTTTACTTCTTTTCCAATTTGGATGCCTTTTATTTCTTTTTCTTTCTTAATTGCCTTGGCTAAGACTTCCAGTATATGATAAAGGCAGGCAATTTGTTTTGTTTTGTTTTGTTTTGCTCCCAATCTCAGAGGAAAAATTTTCAGTCTTTCACTATTCAGTATGGTATTAACTATGTGTTTTTCATATACATCTCTTATTATGTTCAGGTAAGATCCTTCTATTTATAGCTCTTGAGTGTTTTATAGGGAAAGGGTGTTGAATTTTGTCAAAGGCTATATCCTGCATCAATTGAGATTATTACATTTTTTCCCCCTTCATTCTGTTAGTGTGGTGTATTCCATTGATTGATTTTGTATGTTGATCATCCTTGAAAAACCAGAATAAATCCCACTTGGTCATGTTGTAAAATCATTTTAATGTACTGTTGAATTTTTTTGCTACTATTTACAAAAAAAATTGTATCAATATTAATCAGGAATATTTGTCAGTGGTTGCTTTTCTTGAGATGTCTTTATCTGACTTTACTATTATCAGGGTAATGTTGGCCTCATAGAATTAGGTTGGAAATGTTCCCTTCTCTTCAATTTTTGGAAGAGTTTTGAAGGATTGGTGTTAATTCATTAAATATTTGGTAGAATTTGCCAGTAAAGCCATCTGGTTCTGGGCTTTTCTTTATTGGGAGATTGATTTTTTTTTCTCATTAAATCTCCTTAACAGTTATAGATCTGTTCAGATTTTCTATTTGTTTGTGAGTCAGTGTTGGTAGGTTGTTTGTCCATTTCACCTAGTTTATCCATTTTGTCATTGTACAATTGTTCATAGTGTTGTCTTAGAATTTTTTTTATTTCTATATAAGCAGTTGTAATGTCTCTCTTTCATTTCTGATTTTAGTTATTTAAGACCTCTCTTTTTTCTTAGTTAATATAGCTAAAATTTGTTAATTTTGTTGACTTATTGTAGAATCAACTCTTGGTTTTTGTTTTTGCTATTCTATTTTTCATTAATCTCTGCTCTAATTTTTATTATTTCCTTTGTTCTGTTAGCTTTAATATTTCTTCTTTTTCAGTTTCTTATGGTTTAAATTTAGCTTATGCATTTGAGATATCTCTTCTTTTTAATGTAAGCATTTATAGCTGTGAAGTTCCTTCTTAGCACTGCTTTTGCAGCATCCCATAAGTTTCAATATGTTGTGTTTTCATTAATTTGTCTCAAGGTATTTTCTAATTTCCTGTGACTTTTGCTTTGACCAATGTTTATTTATGAGTGTGTTGTTTAATTTCCACATATATGTGGATTTTCCAGTTTTCCTTTTACTATTGATTTCTAATTTCATTCCTTTGTGATCAGAAAGATATTTTGCATGATTTCAATCTTTTAAAATTTGTTAAGACTTCTCTTGTGCACTAACATATGGTCTATCATGGAGAATGGCCCATAAGCTCTTGAGGAAAATATGTATTTTGCTCTTTTTTGGGTAGATTATCCTATATTTATATGTTAGGTCCAATTGGGGCAGGGTTATTCAAGTCCTCACTTTCCTTATTCATATTCTGTCTGTTTTTTGTATAATTAAAAATAGGGTATTGAAGCCTTATACTATTATTGTAGTGCTATCTATTTCTGTCTTCAGTTCTGTCAACATTTGGCTTCATATATTTTGGTGTTCAGTTTTTTGGTCCATACGTGTTTATAATTGATATATCTTCTTAGTGAATTGACCCTTTTATCATTAAATAATGTCCTTCATTTAAAGTCTATATTATCTTATATTAATGTAACCACTCCTCTTCTCTTTTGGTTACCACTGACATGGAATATCTTCCCATACTTTCACTTTCAACCAAAGTGTGGTATTATATCTAAAGTGAGTCTCTTCTTGACAGCATATACAGTAAATCCCCTACATACAAACCTTCAAGTTGTGAACTTTCAAAGATGCAAACGTGCATTCGCATGTCCAATCACATAAATTAGTTCACGTGTCTGGTGTACGTTGTCACATGAGTGCATCCTCTACAAGTGGTTGTGCTTCTGTGTACTTTACTGTATAGTACTGACTACAGTATGGTAGTACAGTATCTTTATTTCAAGCCCAGCATGTCTGGAAGCAAGCACAAAAGCAGCAGTGATGTAGCTGGTACTACTGTACTTTTCAAGGTACTGTACTATGAGATTAAAAATGTTTTACTTATTTTTTTTTTTCTTTTTGTGGTATGTGGGCCTCTCACTGTTGTGGCCTCTCCCGTTGCGGAGCACAGGCTCCGGACGCACAGGCCCAGCGGCCATGGCTCACGGGCCCAGCCGCTCCGTGGCATATGGGATCCTCCCAGACCGGGTCACGAACCCGTATCCCCTGCATCGGCAGGCGGACTCTTAACCACTGCGCCACCAGGGAGGCCCCTACTTATTTTTTTGTGTTTGTTTTTTATGTGTTATTTGTGTGAAAATTATTATAAACCTATTACAGTATAGTACTGTATAGCCAATTGTGTAAGTTGGATACCTAGACTAACTTTGTTGGACTTACAAATTGGACTTACGAAAACAGTCTCAGAACAGAACACCTTTGTATGTAGGGTACTTACTGTAGCTGAATCCTGTTTTTCTAAAATCCATTCTATTAATTTATATATTTTCATTAGTGTGTTTAATCCATTTATATTTAAAATAATTACTGGTAGAGAAGAACTTACAAATGCCATTTTGTTAACTGTTTTCTGTGTGTCTTACAGAGTTTTTGTCCTTCCTTTGTCTTCCTTTGTGTTTAGTTGATTTCTTTTTTTTTGGCAGTGACACATTTTGATTCTCTTTTTTTTTCTTTTGTGTACATTTGTGTAGATATTCTCTTTGTGATTACAATTTGGACTACATAAAACATCTTAAAGTTAAGCACCCAATCTACTTTAAGCTGACATTAACTTAACTTCAATTGCTTACAAAATTTCTTCTCTTTTTCAATTCTGTTTCCCTTTTTGTTATTGATTTCACAAAATACATCTTTTAATATTTCATACCCATTAACATAGATACATAAATATTTTTATGATCTTGTAATTTAAATCTTATAAGAAAATTAAAAGCAGAGTTATAAACCAAAATTACAACATAAACCAAAATTACAACATATTGGTTTTACTATTTGTCCATGTATTTACCTTTAACAGATAACTTTATATTTTCATATTGTTTTGAGTTACTTTATAGCATACCTTTGTTTCAACTTTAGGAATTTCTTTTAGCATTTCTTTTAGGTTAGGTCTGGTGGTAATAAAACCATTTTTCTTTTGTTTATGTAGGAATGCCTTAATTTCTCCCTCATTTTTGGAGGACAGTTTTGCCTGATATAAAATTCTTTGGTGACAGTATTTTTATTTAAGCACTTTAAATATATCATCTAATTGACTTCTGGCTTCGAAGATTACTGCTGAGAAATCTATCTTATTGAAGATTTCTCATATGTGACAATTCACTTTGCTTTGTTGCTTTCAAGATTCTGTCTTCATCTTTGACTTTGGACTGATTATCATCTGTCTTGGTGTGGGTCTCTTTGTGTTTTTCCTATTTGGGAATTGTTGAGTTTCTTATATTTATGTATCCATATTTTCCCTCAAACTTTGGAAGTTTTTGGCCAATATTCTTTCAAATAAACTTTCTGCTCCTTTCTTTTTTCTTCTTCTGGGACTCCCATAATGTACATTTTATTCTGCTTGATAGTTTTCCATAAGTCCTTTAGATTGTTCACTCTTCTTCATTCTTTTCTTTTTTTTTAATATCTCAGACTCAATAATCTCAAATGAGCTGTCTACAGGTTTACTAATTATTTTTTCTCCCTGCTCAAGTCTGCTGTTGAAATGCTCCAGTGAATTTTTTTTAATTCAGTTCTTTTATTTTTCATCTCTAGAATGTATTTTGTGCTTTCTTTTAGGTTGTATCTCTTTGTTGATTTTCTCATTTTGTTGATGTCTCATTTTCCTGATTTACTTTTGGTTTCTGTCCAAGTTCTCTTTCTTTTTTGTGCATATTTGAGAAAATTGTTTTAAATCTTTGTCAAGTTCAAGGCCTGTGCTGCTTACAGTTGATTTCTGGAGATTTAATTTGTTGCTTGAAATGAGCTCTGATTTTCTGTTTCTTTGTCATCTTTTATTTAAAACTGGGCTTTTGAAAAAATAACCAACTCTCCCAATAGAGGAGCATCTTCACTAATCACCCCTGCATGAAGGTTCAAGGTCTCTTCTGGACTTTTCTTGAGATGCATATTCCTGGGTCTGTGAATGTGCTCTATTGCTTAATTCCACATTTACACAGATACTTTTTAAAGTCATCATTTCCCTACGAGACTCATCCTTGTTTTTTCTCTGGTTCATAGATGTTCTAGGTATTCCTCTGTCCCTACTCTGTTCCCAGGTGCCTAAAGGTCTGTAGTCCCCCTGCAGTTCTCATGCATCAGTCTGCCCATCACTGCTTTCAGTGGCCTCCAACCATATATTTAAACTCTACCACTATTCCCATAAAAGCTCCATATCAGGGGAAACAGAAACCAGTCCTTTGGACAGCTCTAAGACATGCCAGGTCTTTGCAAAGAAGTTCCACTCTTTTTCTTTATTCCTGAGGAAGGAAGCAAGAATTGGGAGACTTGCTGCACTATGCCAGGGATGGGGTGGGACATCAACAAGCACAAATGACACAAAATTTCATTTTATTTTGATTGTAGCTTTTGTTTCAGGGTTTGCTTGGTTGCTACAGCTCCTTAACTGGTTTCTAGAGTTCCCACAAAGATACTCTGGTCTGTATGTTGTTGACAGCTTGGTATTTCCACAGGGCAGTGAGCATCTGGATCTTCCTAGTCCACCATCTTGCTGATATCATTTACTTGCACTCGTTTTTGTGTTATTAAAAAATGGCATAATAATTGAATTTTTCTTCTATGTTTTTCTTTTTAAATTAAAAATTTTGTGTCTGAAATTCTTCAATGTTTTTGGTTGTAGTTGTATTTCATTAGTTGTTACTGTTGGCTAATATTCTATAGGGTAAATATACCAACACATGTACATCCATCATACTATTACAACATTTATGTTAGTCCATGTTTTTGTCACTTCAAATGTTCCTGTTATCCTGTTATGCATCATCTAGGAAATGTCTCCCAAGGTAATTTAATATTTTGTGTTATGAATACTTTATAAAAGAATTCCTGGGTAAAAAATAATTGTCAATGTTCAACTTTAGAAGATAATAACCAATTAGTTTTCAAAGTAAATTTGCTAATTTAAATTCTTACCAACAGATTACTGGAGTTTGCATGAATCCACATCTTTGGTAACACTTCTTTAATGTTTGCCAAATAATGGGTGTAAAATGGTATCTACTGTAATCACAATACAAATTCTTTGGTTGACAATGAAATTAGACTCCTTTTTCTGGTGACATTTGCTTCCTTGATATTAACTCATCTTGGTCATGTTGTTTTATTGTAAGCATACATCATTGATTTGTTTTTTGCAAAAACAAATATCTCCTTAATATCAGTGATATGACCTTGAAAATCAGAAGTTATGTATAAAAATGTTAACTGATAACCATTCTTTAAAATCAGAAATTTTACAATGCATTACAAATCATCTCAAAGCGTAAATTAAATATAGTGAAATACCTACTTGAGTAAAAATCTGTCATGTTAAGATGTAAAATGCTTTAAATATCACTTCTTTTTACCAAATAAGTAATGGTTTTTAACAACAGTTGCTTTGTTTGTAATAACATGACCCCTCTTATTGCCCCAAACACTCTCTGACATTCTACCAACTGTATTTAGAATGTCATTTGATCTTTTCTCGTGTATGATTTTGTTTAAAATGTTGTATTGTAACTGAGGGACATTAATGTTAATTTTTTTTTTTTTGCAGTACACAGGCCTCTCACTGTTGTGGCCTCTCCTGTTGCAGAGCACAGGCTATGGATGGTCAGGCTCAGTGGCCATGGCTCACGAGCCTAGTCACTCTGTGGCATGTGGGATCTTCCCAGACTGGGGCATGAACCCGTGTCCCCTGCATCAGCAGGTGGACTCTCCACCACTGTGCCACCAGGGAAGCCCTAATGTAATTTTTTTTTTATGTATGCCTTGGCCAAAACGTATTATATAGGTCCATATACTCTATGTGTCCAAAAAGGTACAGAATTAAAAAAAACAAAACAAACAAACAAACAAAAAACTCTATACATTCTGTTAGAGATTGTTAACCAGGGAAAATTCTGCAGACTATTATTTTAGTTTTTTTGAAATCTTTCTTCAGATTCTTATAGGAATATCATATAATAATATTTCACTTAAGTTGATCTCTCTTTTTACTGTGACTGCTTTTAAGTTCTTATCTTTGTCTTTGCACTTTTATAGTTTCACTACAATAATTTTAGGAGTGAATTTATTTTTATTTTTTTGGTGTACATTGCTCTTCTTATTTCTAAGGATTTATTCATTTATTTAACAAATATTTATTAACATTTATTACATACCTAATTCTTGCCAGGTAGAGCTCTACATGCTGATGATACAGTGATAACCAAAACAGACAAAAACACACTGCTCTTTTGGGGTTTCAATTCTTCATGTGTTTGATCATTTCTGGAAAATTCTCAGTGGTGATATTTTCAAATATGGCCTCACATCCTTTCTCTCAGATATGCTTTTTGGAGCCTCTGATTAAAAATATTTTAGATTTTCTCATTCTATCTTTCACATGTATTATCTTCTTTTTCATATTTTATCATTCTTTGATTCTCTGTAGTGCATTCTATGTCTTCACACCTATCTTACAATTCACCAATATACTATTCAACTGTATTTAATCTACTTTTTAACAGATCCTTTCAGTTTGATATTTTTATTTTAAATTTTATTATTTTATTGAAATAAAATTTACATACAATAATGCATAGCTCTTAATTGTTTATTTGTATAAACATTGACAATTGAATTCATCTGTGTAATCATCTCCTAAGGTAAATTGCAGAAAATTCACGTCTCAGAAAGTTCCTTTACACTCCTCTTTGTCCACCATAAATCCCTGAGAGGCATCACCATAGATTAGTCTTATCTGCTCTTGTACTTTACATAAATAGTGAGGGACAGTGGTTTGGGAGGAGTGAATGTATTTTGGATGTGGGTTATATGTAAATAATTTGTGACCTGAAGGCAGAATATGGTAATTAAAAATGTCCACACTAGTATACTTCCACTTCAGTATAGTCTGGCCATGTAACTTATGGCCAATATGCTGAAGCAGAAAAGAAATGGCATGTCATCAGAGACCAAATTATCAGGAGTTGTGTTGGCTTTTTGAAGTATCAACTTGGTTAGGCTGAACTACATTTCCAACTATCACCATTCTAGTTTGATTTCATTTAGGAAAGACTATAAGGGATATTCTCTTGTAAGATTTGGGGGATGGGAGGGAGGGTAGTGGCCATCTGTTTGCATATACACACCTTCTCCAAGTTATTTCATCAAACATTAATCTAGATGTTGCCATGAAGGGATTTTTCAGATGTGATTCAAACCCTAATCTACTTTGAGTTTAAATTAATCAAAAGGGAGACTATCCTGGGTGGAATTGACTTGATAAGTTAAAAATCCTTTAAAAGTGGTCATAGGCCTCTTGTGTAAGGGAGATTCCAGACACTGAGTCTGCAACTGCTCTCTCTTTCCCATAGACCTTTCTTTCTGACTGCCACCTGTGGACAAAAAGCTTCAGACCATGCCAATGGACTTTCATCCTGAGCATGACCATCCCTTCTTGGCTGCCTGTCCAATGGACTTTGGACTTGCTTAGCCAGTCTCCACAATTGCATGAAATTCCTTGCAACAAATAAATATACATGTATATTTGATCTGTTACCAGTTGTGCTTCTCTTGTTGAAACCTGACTGATACAGAATTTAGGCAGCAATAGATAACTAATACAGATTTTGGTTTGTGTAGTGGGATGCTGCCCTAACAAGTAACTAAAAATGTGAGAATAGGTTTGAACATTGTGATAGCTGTGTTCCCAGTGAATTTAAGGTTCTTGCCTCATTGCAAAATAATTCAGAGACAAAGTGATAAGTAATGAGTGGATTTATTTAGAGAGAAACACACTGCACAGACAGAGTGTGGGCCATCTCAGAAGGCGAGAGAGCCTCAAAATATGGCATGGTTAATTTTTGTGGGCTGGGTAATTTCATAGGCTAATGAATGGGAGGATTATTCCAATTATTTTGGGGAATGGGCAGGGATTTCCACAAATTGGGCAACCGCCCACTTTTTGACCTTTTATGGTTGGCTTCAGAACTGTCATGGCACTGGTGGGTGTGTCATTTAGCTAATGTAGTATTACAATGAGCGCATCATGAGGCTCAAGGTCTGCTGGAAGTCAAATCTTCCGCCATCTTGGACCTAGTTAACTCTAACCAGTTTTTGTCATGTCCTATAGCTATGCCATTCTTTTAAAGGTTGTGCCCTGCCCCCTTCCTTCCTGTTTCAGCTGGAAGACTGTTTACGGACATAATAAAGTCTAAATAACCCTAAACAGACAGTTAGAAATCTGGACTTGGAGGACATTGCTGGTGAGGGCTCAGAAAAAAAAGAGAAGAACATATTATTGGAAAGTAGAGGAAGGGGAAGTCATTGTTTTATAGTTGTAGAGAGCTTAGCAGAATTGTGACTTACAGTTATGTGGATAAGTGATAGACTTAGATATTTTGTTGTCAACTGAAAAAATAAAGTTGCAAGTTTTGTTTTATTCGGGGACCTTATTGAGGAATATAGCCCAGGGGAAAGCCTCTCAGATAGCTTTGAGGAATTATTCCAAAGAGGTAAGGGAGGAGCCAAGATATATAGAAGTTTTTGCTGAAAAAAAAAGTATTTGAACATCAAAATATTACTGCTAATCACAAAAAAACAGACATCTCAATTTAAGGATTTTATCCTTTTTTTTTTTTTTTTTTGTACGGGAAGATGCAGGAGTTTGGGCTTATTGAAATTATTCCTTTGATATGCCTTTTAACAATCTGGGGCCAGTATCCTGTTTTTCTCCAAACTGAATTCCCCTCAGGGTGCACCGTTAGGGGCATTCGGGGCAGCTGCAGTGACTGATAGCTTAATGGCAGGCAGCGTTGTTTACATAAAAGGCAGGCAACATTTTTTTGTTTCTTTTTGCCCACATAGTTAAGAAGATTTCCAAACAAAGTGTTGAAGGCACAGCATGTTTTTTCTTGTTGCTTACAGTAAAATGTCAGAGAAAGTGATAAATTGAGGGAAGAACTGTTATACCAAAAGGAAGCAGTACCTGATGATTTTGGAAATGCTCAGCCTTTGGAAATGGCAAAAGACATTAAATTAAGAGATTTATTGTTAGGAAAGTGTGCTCCAGAGAAAAGGCTGAAGGTGACTCTATAACCCTTTCCTGAAGCCCCAGAAAGATCAAACATCAGAGTATTTAGTCACACAAAAGCCTCTTTAAAGAGATTAAGGGTGTGCCTCACAGATCCTTTCAACTATATCAGAGGACCATTGGAAGTTTAAGGCTATTCTCTCTCATCCATCTCAGCAGGAGCCAGAATTAGAGAAGGGATTATCCTGAAAAGAGCTGTGAGTTTGTCTTTTGTATAATGGAATGAATCCCTATGAAATACATGGAATGCTCACAAAGTTCCTAAGAAATTAACTTAGCAGAAACACTGCCAACTTAGAATAAAAGAGACAGAGACAATTAAAAATGAAAAGCATTTATTGGACCCCAAAAATTCTACTGGCAGAAAGCAGGCTAAGCTGCAAATAAATGCTACTTTACATGAAAAAAGAATGATGATTCAGAAGCAGGAAAAAAAAAACCGAGTACAGAGCCAAGAGCCACAAAGGATTAACCCTAGTCCTTGAACCTGATCAAGGGACGTTGGCTGGAGTTTGCATGTCCGGATTACATAACTGCCTTGGAGCAGTGACTGTTTTCATTTTCCTTTTCCCCCTTATTCAAACTGAGATGTCTACTGCTGTTATCCTATGCTTTCCCCACCACTATATGTTGGGTGTTGTATTAGTCAGGGTTCTCCAGAGAAAAAACAGAACCAGTAAGATATAGTATATATATAGTATATCAATATCTGTATGTATATGAATGTAGATATATACTATATCTATACATATAGTATACATATACATATGCATATGTGTATTCTCATGGTTTAGTCAACACATAAAATTAACCATCACAGGTGTATTGGGGGCAGATAACTTGTCTCTTTACTTTCACATTTCCACAAGATAGAGGGGAATTTTATCTCAGGAGTAAAATGGATTAAATCTACGAGACTTATTTGCACCTGATCTAGATTTAGATGATGAAATTTTGAAATTTGACTTGACACTGCATTGGTATGAGACTTTTGGAAATCTTGGAATGATGTGAATATGTTTTACATGTGAGGGACACATAGTTCACTGGGGACCAGAGGGTGGACTTTGGCAAGAATACCCTAAGAAAACCTCTAAATATTCATGCCTTATATAATCCCCTGCAATCTAGTATGGCAAAACTTCTGACTTGCTTCTAGCCAATAGAATATGGCAAAGGTGATGGGGCAGTCACTACATGATTATGTTATATTATACATGAGTCTGTCTTAGCTGATTGAAAAAAAGAGACTCTTTGGCTTTGATGTAGGAGTAGTTTGGTACATAGCAACAGATTACTGATATTTAGATAAACATATATATAGATTTTTTAAAGTTTTCTTTAAACTTTTTCCAGATATTTAATCCAAGTATTTAATATTTAATATATTTAATTTTATATTTCAGTGATTTTGACATATGCATACAACCATGTATGTATCACCATAAGCCAAGGTATAATAATTTTTCATCATGCCAAAAGTTTTCCACATGCCCCTTCCCATTAAATTTCTGCTTCCCATACCAGGAGGCAGGCAACACTGATCTACTTTCTATCAGTGGATTAGAGTCATCATTCCTAGAGTTTTATATAAATGAAACCTTATAGCATATTCTCTTTTGTGCTTAGTTCATAGTGATCCTGAGGGCCATACATGTTATTGTGTATATCAGAAGTTTGTTCATTTTTATTATGAGGTAGTGCTCCTTTGTGTAGATGTACCACAATTTACTTATTCTCTTGTTGATGGACATCTGAGTAGTTTCCAGTTTTTCCCTATTAGGACTAAAACTACTGTTAACATTCATGAACAAGTCTACTGTGGATTTATGTTTTATACATCTTGGGCAGGTACCTAAGAATGGAGTTGCTGAGTCATAGGTAAGTGTATTTTTAAATTAAGAGATGAATAGACCATTTTCCAAAATAGTTTTACTGTATTCTATTCCCGTAAGCAATAATATTAGAGACCCAGTTGCTCCATATTCTTGCAAACACATATTATTTTCTAGTTTTTTTTTATTTTAACTTTCCTAGTAAGTATTACTGCCATGTCATTTTAGCTTTAATTTATGTTTCCTGATGATTAATAATGTTAACCACTGTGGAAGGAAGAATAATGATATCCCAAAGATATCCACATCCTAATCCCTGGAACCTATAATATTTTACCTTACAAGGCAAAATGGACAGTACAGGTGTGACTAAGGATTAAGGACCTTGAGATGGAATTATTTTGGATTAGCTAGGTGTGTCCAATCTAAAGGTGGAGAATCTTTCATAGCTGAGGTGAGGGTCAGAGGGAAATATGATTAAAGAAGTATGGTCAAAGAATGTAAGGCTTTGAAGTTGGAGAAGGAGGCCATGCATCAAGGAATGTGGGAATCTTTAAAAGCTGAAAAAAAGGAGGGGAAAGGAGTCTTTCCTAGAGCCTCAAGAAAAGAGTGCAGCCCTATGTATACATATTAATTTTAACCCACAGAGACCCATGTTGATTTCTAACCTGCAAAACTATAAGATAATAAACTTGTGTTACTTTAAACCACTAAATTTCTGGGCATTTGGTATAGCAGCAATAGGAATTTAATGCAAGCATGTTTTACTGTGCTTATTTGCCATACATATATCTTCTTTGGTCAAGTGTCTTTTCAAATATTTTATCCAAATATTAGGTTGTTTGAATTTTTATAACTGAGTTTTATAATTACAGGACACAAGTCCCTTGTCAAACATTTTGCAGTTGTTTCCTATTGCTGAATAAATTATCACAAACTTTTCAGCTTAAATCAATACAAATTTATTACCTCACAATGTCCACAGGCCAGGAATTTGTGGATGGCTTAACTGGGTCTGCTTTTCAGGCTATAATTACAGTGTTGAATGGGACTGTGATTCTCATCAGAGGATCAGTGTTACCTTCCCTGCTCATTGTTTGTTGGAGGAATTTATTTCCCTGTAGCTATATGACTGAGGTCCCTATTTTCTTGCTAGCTGTCTTCCAGGGACCACTCTCTGTGCTTAGAAACCATCCATAGTTCTTTGCCATGTAGCCTCCTTATTAGGCAGTTTAAAACGTATATGTTTTCTTTCTTTCAGGCCAGCAAGAGAAGGTCTACTGCTGCTTTTTGTTTCTTTTAAAGATTTACTCACCTTATTATGTCAGACCCACCCAGGATAGCCTCCCTTTTGTTTAACTCAAAATGAATTGATTAGTAACTTAACTTTGGAAATGATACCACATCATATACACTTGTCTCCCCTAGATGTAAGGGAAAGTGATTATACAAGGTGGGTACAACAGGGGGTGAGAATGGAAGGGGCAGCATCTGAGAGTTCTGCCTATCACATGTATGTATTGCAAATAGTTCCTCTCAATCTGTGGCTTCCCTTTTCATTTTAAAATACTGTAATTCAAGGAGCATACTTTTAAAAAAATTACTGAGATATAATTGACATATGATATTATATGAATTTCAGGTATAAAGCATGATTTAATATTTGTATATATTGTTAAATGATTACTGCAATAAGCCTAGCTAACATCCATCACTGTATATAGTTACAGAATTTTTTTTTCTTGTAATGAGAACTTTTAAGGTATACTCTCTTAACAACTTTCAAATATTTAATACAGTATTATTAACTATAATCACCATGATGTACATTATATTCTCATGACTTGTTTATTTTATAACTGAAAGTTTGTAACATTTGACTCCCTTCACACATTTCTCCCAGCCCCCAACCTCCTTGCCACCAGCAACCACCAATCGATTCTCCATATATATGAGCATTTAAAAAAATCATTAGATTTCACATATAACTGAGATCATGATATATGTCTTTCTCAGTCTGACTTATTTAACTTAACTTAGCATAATGTCCTCAAGGTCCATTTACATTATTGTGAATGGTAAGATTTCCCTCTTTTTATGGCCAAATAATATTCCATTGTGTGTGTGTGTGTGTGGTTATGCCATATTTTTTTATTCATTCATCTTCAATAGATACAAGTTGTTTCCATATCTTGGCTATTGTAAATAATGAGGAAATAAACATGGGGTGCTATAACTTTTTGAGATAGTGTTCTTTTTTTATATATATAGATACCTAGAAGTGAAATTGCTGGATCACATGGTAGTTACATTTTTAACTCTTTAAGGAAACTCCGTATTATTTTCCATAACAACTGCACCAATTTTTATTCCTACCCACAGCGCACAATGGTTCCCTTTTCTCCACATCTTTGCTAATACTTATTAATTTCCTACCTTTTTAATAATAGCCATTCTAACAGTTGTGAGGTGATGTCTCACTGTGTTTTTTTAATTCCAGTTTTATTGAAATATAGTTGACATAAAGGACTGTATAAGTTAAAGTGCACAACATAATGATTTGACTTATGTACATCATGGAATGATCACCACAATAAGTTTAGTGAACATCCATCATCTCATATAGATAAAAAATTAAAGAAATAGAAAAAAATATTGTTCCTGGTCTTACAGGAAAAGTTTCCAACTTTTCTGCATTGAATATGTTCACTGTGGGCTTGTCATATATGGCTTTTATTATGTAGATCTATGTTCCCTCTATCACTGCTTTGTTGAGAGTTTTTATCATAAATGGATGTTTAATTTTGTCAAATGCATTTCTACATCTTTTGAGATGATCATAGGATTTTTATCCTTCATTTTGTTAACATGGTATATCCTGTTGATTAATGTGAGGCTGTTGAACCATCCTAGTATCCCTGGAATAAATCCCACTTGATCATATTGTATGATATTTAATTTATTGTTAAATTCAGTTTGTTAATAATTTTTTGAGGATTTTTGCATCTATCTTCATCAGAGTTATTGTTCTGTAATTTTCTTTCCTTGTGTTTTTCTTGTCTGGTTTTAGTATCAGGGTAATGCTGGCCTCATAAAATTAGTTTGGAAGTATTTCCTTTACTTCTATCTTTGGAAGAGTTTGAGAAGGAATGGTATTAGTTCCTCTTTGAATGTTTGGTGGAATTCACCAGTGAAGCCATCTGGTCTTGGACATTGGTTTGTTGGGAATTTTTTGATTACTGATTCAGTCTTCTTACTAGTGATCTGTCTGTTCAGATTTTCTATTTCTTAATGATTTTGTGTGGTTTCACACGGGGAATTCATACATTTATTCTAGGTTGTCTAATCTTTTTTGGTGTATAATTGTCCATAGTAGCCTTTTTTGATTCTTTATATTTCTGTGGTATCAGTTTAATATCTCCTCTTTCATTTCTGATTTTATTTATTTGAGTCCTCTCTATTTTTCTTAGTGAATATAGCTAATATTTTGTCAATTTTATCTTTCTATAGAACCACCTCTTTGTTTCACTGATCTTTTCTATTGTATTTTTAGTGTCTATTTCATTTATTTCTGTTCTGACCTTTGTTATTTCCTTCCTTCTACTAACTCTGGGATTTGTTTGTTTTACTTTTCCTTGTTGCTTGAGGTGTAAAGTTTTGTTGTTTATTTGAGATTTTTTCTTAGTTCTTGAGGTAGGCATTTATAACTATGGACTTTCCTCTAAGAACTGCTTTTGCTGGCTCATATAAGTTTTGGTATGTTGTATGTGCAGTTTCATTTTTCTCAAGTTTTTTTTTAATACTCTTTTGAGTTCTTCATTGACCCATTGGCTTTTCAGAAGCCTGTAGCTTAATCTTCATATATTTGTTAATTTTCCAATTTTTTTCTTGTAATTGATTCTAGTTTCATACCATTGTGGTTGGAAAAGATGCTTCTTATATTTTCAATCTTTGTAAGTTTTAAAGAGTTGTTTTGTGGCCTGATTTATAACTATCCTGGAGAAAGTTTCATGTGCATTTAAGAAAAATATATATTCTGTTGCTTTTGGATGGAATGTTTGGTATACGTCTGTTAAGTCCATCCACTCTAATGTGTTGTTTAAAACCAATGTTTCCTTTTTGGTTTTCTGTCTGGATGATCTATTCATTAATGCAAGTAGGATATTAAAGTCTTCCACGATTATTGTATTGTGGTCTATTTCTCCCTTTAAGTCTGTTAATGTTTGCTTTACATATTTAGGTGCTCCTATGTTGGGTGTATAAATATTTACAAATGTTATATCCTATTGTTGTATTGACTCCTTTAGCATTATGTAATGTGTTTCTTTGTCTCATGATTGTCTTTGTTTTAAAGTCTATTTTGTCTAATATAAATATAGCTACCCCAGCTTTCTTTAGGTCTCCATTTGCATGTAATATATTTCCATCCCTTCACTTTCAGTCTGTGTGTATCCTTACATCTGAAGTGAGTCTCTTGTAAGCAACATATAAATGGGTATTCATTTTTAATCCATTCAGCCACTCTTATGTTTTTTGATTGGAGAATTTAATCCATTTACATTTTAAATGATTATGGATAGGTATATACTTATTGCCATTTTTTTTTTTTCTGGATGTTTTGTAGTTCCTCTGCTACTTTCATCTTCTCTTGCTCACTTCTTTTGTGGTCTGAAGACTTTAGTGTATGCTTAGATTCCTTTCTCATTATCTTTTTACATCTACTATAGGTTTTTACTTTGTGGTTACCATGAGGCTTACATATAATAACTCATATTTATAGCAGTGTATTTTAAGTTGATATCATCTTAAGTTTGAATGCATTCTAAATTTCTATAATTTTACCCTCACCCCCCCAACACTTTATGTTTTTGATGTCACATTTTATACCTTTTTATTTGGGGTATCCCTTAACTAAATGGTTGTATCAATTATTTTTACTACTTTTTTTCTTTTAACCGTCATACTAGATTTTTAAGTGATTAATCAAGGACTTTTACTATATATTTACCTTTACCAGTGAGCTTTATACTTTCATATGTTTTCTTGTTACTAATTAGTGTTTTTTTCAACTTAAAGAAGTCCCTTTAACATATCTTGCAAGCCATTTTAGTGATGATGAATTCCTTTAGCTTTTGCTTGTCTGGAAAACTCCTTATATCTCCTTCAATTCTAAATAATAATTTCCTGGGTAAAGTATTCTTGATTGGAAATTATTTTCTTGCAGCACTTTGAATATATTGTGCCACCCCTTTCTGGCCTGCAAATTTTCTCCTGAAAAACCTGCTCATTTTCTTATGAGGGTTCTGCTGTACATAACAAGTTGTTTTACTCTTGCTGTTTTTAATATTCTTTCCTTGTCTTTAACTTTTGACATTTTAATTATAATGTGTCTTGGTGTAGGTCTTTTTGGGTTTATTTTTTTGATACCGTGGGGTTTCCTGGATCTGTATGTGTGTTTCCTTCTCTAGATTAGGAAAGTTTTCAGCCATTATTTCTTCAAATAAGTTTTCTTCCCCTTTATTTCTCTCTTCTCCTTATGGGACCCCTATGTGACTGCTAGTGTGCTTGATGTTGTATATAACTCCCTTAAGCTATCTTCTCTTTATTTATTCTTTTTCTACTTTTGCTGCTCTCATTCTGTGAGTTCCTCTGTCCTGTCTCCAGATCCACTGATCTTTTCTTCTGCTTCATCTAGTCAACTTTTGAACCCCTTAGTGTATTTTCAGTTCAGTTCATCAGAGAGAGGTGATCAAGGATATATCCCCTAGGCATCAATTGCAAAACATAAGGGCACCCAACATAAAAACTAGGGTACCAGACACATATAAAATCTCCCCTCTTGAGGAATCTGGCGCTCTGAAGTATGGCAGAAGGGAATGTGAAAGAGTGTCCATTCTCTAAGGTCTCAGGAAAAGTTTACAGTCAGCCCTTGGAAGTGTGTGTAATAAGAAGCCTGCATTTCAGGCTGAAGCTATTATGATAAACTAATAGGCCTCTTTTACAGAAAGACTGAACTCCTGGGTCTGCTGCCTCTTGCTGTGCCCTGGTGGTTGTAGCTATTTAAGAACTCTTTCTCCATTGGTTACAGTTCTGTGGGAGTTGCAAGCATAAGCCCCAGTTGCCACCAGAGTCAGGTAATGTAGAAGTATCCCCAGGTAGCAGCCACAAAAGTCAGGGTACCAGAGGAGGGTATCAGCTTCTTTTTTGTATGATATCATAGAACTGGAATGAGGCAGAAGGAAAATGCAAAGATTGTGTCCTTTAGACTCCATTCCCTGAGAGTACCTCCTTAAGCCCCTATAAGTTTGCCAAACCAAAAGCCTCTATCTCAGACCAAATCTCCTGGAAAAGCAAATAAGTCTTTCTTAGAAAGACTGGAGGTGTGTTTCAGTCTGCTAACTACAGTGCCCTGGGAGTGGTAGTCTGCCAAGAACTATCTCACCAATGTCTCCAATGTTATAGTCCCATTGAACCCAGGAACACAAGCTCCCCCTGGTATCCAGAGCCAGGTGATCAGAGGGCATCCCTTCGATGGTAGCCACAAAAACCAGGTCACCATATGTAAAAACCAGGGCACAAGATGTATGTAGGAGCTCCCCTCTCGGAGGTACTTGCACTTTGATTTGAGGTAGCGGGAAAGCATGAAGAAGGCTCTTATCCATGTTTCTCCCTATACCTTTTGCCTTCTGGCTGAACCTGGTGCTTCCCTGAGTGGCCCACTGTGGCATTTTGTGCCGCCTCTGCTTGAGAACTATGAGTAACAAACTGTCTTTTCAATGACAGCTATCTCCTGCTCTATCAGCCTCACCATACCTGAATAATAACAAAACCTACATTTTAAAATAACATATTGTACATTTGTACATTTGTCAAAACTCATATGTACAACCTAGAGTCAACTCTAATGGAAAGGCTGTAGTTAATAATACTGTGTCAAGCAAGAGGGAAGAGATATGGGAACATATGTATATGTATAACTGATTCACTTTGTTATAAAGCAGAAACTAACACACCATTGTAAAGCAATTTTACTCCAATAAAGATGTTAAAATAATAATAATAATAATAATAATAATAATAATAATAATAATAATAATAATAATGCATCAATATTGGCTCATCAATTATAATAAATGTTCTATGATAATGCAACATGAGGTAACCATGTATGTTAGGGTGGTTGAGTGAGTAAATGGGTACTCTGTACTTTCTGTTAAATTTTTAGGTAAGCCTAAACTCTAAAAACAAAGTCTATTAATTTCTAAAAATGCGTTTATTTTAGGATTCTTGCGTCTGTTCTATTGACAGATATGTCTATCCTTAAGACATTACCACATCATAAATCTATGATTACAATAGATTTATAGTGTGCCTTAAAATTGGTTATTCTAAATCTTCTGACTTTGTTCTTCTTTTTCAAAATTGCTTTGGCTGTTATTTTTCCTTTCAATTTTCATATATATTTTAGGTTCATCTTGATAATTTAAAAAAATGTTTTCTGGGACTTTGATTGGGATTGCATCAGATACATAGTTCAACATGGAGAAAATTTCTATTATAAAAAAAATAATGCATTTTCCAATCCATGAACATGGTATACCTCTCCATATATGTAGATTCTTTCACTTCTTGGAATTTATTTAGGTTTCTTTGTTTCCTTAGCAAATCTGAGCGGTCAAAAAAATAAAACTTTTAACTTATATGGAATTTTCTCATTGTTTCTTGGGATGTATAATCTTTTAACTTTCTAATAGTAACAGAAGTGAAAGAACCCATTTAGTTTTAAATTTCAACAAATAAAAATAGTTGCTTGTGTGTGTATACACACATTTCTAAAAGTTTTATTTGGTTGTTTTTAAATGCCAGATTATTTTTGATAGTCTCAAATTGCTTATTCATATTCTGGAGTCCCTGTCTTCTTTTGTTTAACACATAATACATAAGTTGTAGTCAGTTTATGATAGTTCCAATATATATCTTAGATATGTAAATCCCTTGCATCTAAAAAATAAAATAAAATTCCTGCTAACTTTCACTTATGTCAATTTGTTTTCTTCATTGCTTAGTAAACTTTAATAGTGAGTTCATATCTCTTTGATCTTTCTCTGTGGTAATATAAAGGTCTATAAAGGGCATGCTTTCATTTGTGGTTGCCTGTGCCTGAGCTCAGGAGACACTAATGGCCTGGAACCACTTTAAACTCCTTGCAATGTCCTTGATAAAATGTAGTGGTCTTAAGTTCATCTCCTTCATTTGAGATTTTCTCACGTCTTTTTTTTTTTTTTTGTGGTACGTGGGCTTCTCACTGTTGTTGCCGCTCCCATTGCAGAGCACAGGCTCTGGACACGCAGGCTCAGCTGCCATGGCTCACAGGCCCAGCCACTCTGCGGCATGTGGGATCTTCCTGGACTGGGGCATAAACCCACGTCCTCTGCTTCGGCAGGTGGACTCTCAACAACTGCACCACCAGGGAAGCCCCTCATGTTTTAATCTATACACTGCAGTGCTGATTTTGGAAGTTGATTTTAGGGTTACTCTGATTTTTTGGTTTCAATGGATACTCAAAACTTCATGTTCTGGCTTCATTTCAAGCTTATTGCTTTGGTGGGGGGGGGGCTTGTGTTTGAATATTCATTGTTTTTTGATTAGATGAGAAATGTATTAACGTGTATTTATAAAATTTCTGCAGGTTTACAGAAGATCTTTTGCTGTATCAATTCTGTTTTACTACTCAGTGATACACTCTTCACCACCTCTCCAGAAGGCCTCAAAAGTTTTATGCCAATAAGTCTATAAGACTTTTGAAGGTAACCTATTTCAGTCTTACATTGATTCCTTGGATAGACACATATTTTGAAAATATTTATACATATAATCATGATGAAGTGCTACTATAAATGTGTGTGTATATATATACACACACATATACATGTCTGAATTTTATTAGATTTGACTTTTAAGTCACTGTTTTCCACATCGTCATTAACTACCCCTAAAATAAAAATGCCACAGATGTAGTTTGCTTACAATTTTTCCCCAATTTCTTGGCAGCATAAACTGAATGATAAAATGAAAGCAGAAGGAGCAATAAAGTAGTTATACTTTAGCTGCAAATGTGCTGAATTTGGCCCAAATACTTTTGAGAAAAAAACTTGAGAACTAAATCCAGCAAGTTTAAGATAACTGGGATAATGGATGGAAAAATGGAATGGTTCTGTCTATATATTTGTACATCTTACTGAATGAAACCAAATTCAATTATATTAGTATGTATGTCTCTGTAGATTTGCATCACTAACATACATTACTATTATATGAGAAAATCCATCAATATAAGTACTTCCATTGGTTGAGTCTCATGCATGTAAATATATGGAAGACAAGCATAAACTGGGACTTCAAAGATTCTAAACACCTGATGTAATATATTCCTTCATTCATTTTCTCTGTTGATTTCTGTTTTCTATCTACTTCCTAGAGCCTTCTTCCACAAAAAATCATTGTTATTTCCTCACATAGATTTCTTTTTCAGAGAAAGGGAATTCGTATCAGAATTTATAGAAACAAGTGATTTCTGCCACGGTTCTTCCTGCTCATTTCACACGTCCAAGAAAATGGGATTGAGGAAGAATTTACAGAGAAGAGACTTATTCTGTGCTATTAGGAGTGCCTGACTTTGTATGTCTCCTCTTTCTAGCACTATAACTTCACACTGAAGTAATATTCCTTTACTTATTATTGTATTTCTTTGGAAAGTCTTCAGGACAGTTCTAAGGCATGATGTATTCTATCTACATGGTACAAGTGGTATAAAAAAGTTAACTAAAATGTTACTAATATAGAGTGTTCAGTGAACCTGAATATCTAGAAATCAAATTATTAGGAATGGTTGAGATGTAGTTCTAATACAATGAGGATAGATAAATGGGTTATATTACCTATATTGAAATATTTCAGAACTATGAAATGAAACAATTTTTGACTTTGTAAAGAAGGTTTTTCAATTCTTGGATAATTAGCAATGTGAATAAATATGAATTATTGTTAAATAAAATTTTGTTTTCTGGATATATATAAATAAGCACCCTTGAAGCACTATAATAAAAAATATATAGCAAGAAATTTGTTTAAGCTTATTTTAAGGATATAATGTGCTATATAAAATGTATACTCATAAATAACTTGAAAAGTGAGAACAATTTTTAGGAATGTAGACAGTTTGGGCATAAGGTATAATGATGTGTTTTTCTGTAGACTTCCTAATGTAGAACTAATACTTACTATGTGGATAGGAGTTTTCTCTTTACAAACTCAGCTCCTGTCTTGGTGTGGAACTGAGGTGTGGGACAGAAACGTTAATCTGAGAGCCAGCAATCTATTTGTCTAAAGGACACAGTGAAAGAACATAATGCAACTTGACATTAAGAACTATTGCTTTCCCCCAAGAGGGAAACCCTACTCATGTTAGTTGTAGGAAGTGAGCAGACAAATTCATCCTACCCGTGAATTAGACACATGGAGGATTCTTTCTACACTTCTCTCAATCAATCTAATTCATGCTTTCTTCAATGAACTTTATTCTAGCAGTACAAAGATAATAAAGTTAAAGGTGAAGATTTGTACTTGCTACAATACAAATGAAAAACTAAACAAATAATTAAATTAAATGAATAACTAAAGGATTGGTTAAAAATTATTTGTGACTTCTACTTTTCACAAAACTTTAATTTCAATTTTGTTCATATTCATATACAGAGCCTCATCTCATCCTTATGCAACTTGACTGTTATTAGTGTCTATTTCACTCTGACTTCTGTCTATATTCCTTGACTGAGATTTATAATCACTCCATTTTCCCCTTTTTGGGTAGCTTTTCTGTTTCAGTCTGGTCTCCAGGACCCTATAGTTCTGTGCAGACTCTAAGGACTGTCACTCTATTAAGTTCTATTGGCTTTATATTTTTAAAGAAGTATGATTGCCTTCTAAATTTGAGAGGAAGTTTATGTGAACAAGGATCTTAACATGATCTGCTTGGCTGCAGGCTAGTTTTGGAGTATGGTTTCAAGCTAGGATCTACTACTGGAGGTTATAGAGTGGCAGCTTTTGATGTGAGCTATAACTAGCAGGAATGTGTCAAGCATTAGTAGATATCATTGGATGATGATAGTATATGATTAAAATATCAGATAGATACTGTACTAGAAAGTCTTTAAGGTTCCTTACAATCTTGAGGTTCTTTCATATTCTTTAAAATAAACTGTCTCAGGTCAATATTATTATGCATATATTATCTGTCTGAATTCTCTCCTTGTAGGGCTTTAAGCAGGTTGGCCAGAAGGCTAGAAATTAAGTCTGGAAGAGCAAGTTGGGGAGATGCTTAAGTCCTGATCAAACAGAAAGCAAGTAGATCTGTAAGGTCAACTCTGTCAGAGCACTTGTCACAGAAGACAGTGAGGAGCAGAAAGGACCAGGTTGAAAAAAAAAAAAAAACAAGCTTAAAAGGTAACAACAGAATCAATGTAAATGAGACATTGGTCCAAGAGTAAACAACCAAAATGGAACTGGATGAAAAGAAGAACAGCTCAAAAAAAGTATAATCATTCTGATACAATTGGTGCAAATATTATGTGATTTCTCCTTCTTATATTTATGGAGAGTTGTTGCATGGATCTCATAGACTTGTATAAATGCCCAGGACTAAAAACGGCTGTATTCTCATTCTCTAATACACCTTTTTAGTAATAGTGTTATAGGGAAAAATTAGTCCATTTTTAAAGCAGAGAAAACTGATTATTAACAAATACCCATTCTGTTCTTCCTTTAACAAACAAAACTCTCAAGTTTTATCTTGATGCATACTCAAGTGAAGAATTCATTTCCTAGCTTCCTTTGTATTTTGGTGTTTTCAGGTAACAAAGGTATGCCATTTCTGAGTCATGCACTTGAAAGGGACTTGCTTCCCTTGCCCCTTACTTTTTCTGCAAAGTGGAGTGCAAGCATGACAGGAAGACTTGAAAGAGATGTTAAACCACAAGATGGAATTCAAATATTGAGGATGGCAGAACAACAGTCTATCAAGTTAGACTGATACTGATTTTTATATACAAATTCCAGAAGCAGAGCTATCCTACAGTGTCCATATTGCCTACCTCATGACTATTGTGTAGGAGATAAATTTCTATCTTATTTAAATCATGGTAGTTTGTAGTCTCTTCTTCTTCCTTTTCTTCAGCAATTTAGACTTTATGCTAATACACATGAGATATCTTTCATTAAAAAAATCTTCATGGTGAAAGAAATTTAGAAAATTTTGGATGAAACAAAGTTAAACTGAATACTGACACACACACACACACACACACACACACATACATATACATATACAAAAAACCTTCACCATGCTAATATGCATTGTGATTCTCCAGTAGAGGGATATAGTATTCTGTATATTTAAAATTTCATGAAACATGAAGCTCCATTTTCAGAAAATTTAAAAATGTTTTCCATGGAGTAAACTACCAAAATTCTGCTCCAAAAATGTATATAGGAGAACCACTCCATTTGGCATGAACATTCTGTCTATCCACCAGAGAACTGAAGAGAATTTTTATGGTATGCCAAGGAAAAAGAGAGAAAGATAGATATTTACAGAGTAGTTGCAATAATGCTCTACTAAACAGTTAACTATTGTTTATTACAGGAAAGGAGAATAATATTTATAATACACTGGACACTGTACAAAAATATATTATATTATATACACGTGCACATTTTATGTACATGTATTTGTATATGCATACACACATATGTGCACAGATATATAGATATAGTGTCTTCCTATCCTTATAAAAATTCTTCAAAGTAAGCCTTATTGAACTCATTTTACAATTGAGAAAATAAATTCTCATTTAATGACATGTTAGAATGATACTTGATAACACCACTAGCAGGAATGAAAAGAGACAATATGATGTACTTCTCATTAAGGTCCTTCTAGAAATGTCTTAAAAGTGTATGACCAACCTTCCACTGAGTGAATTATATAAAATCAATAGATAACCCCTTTGATCACCACTCTAATAGATAAAAATGGGGACATAAAGGAATGGAAAATGAGTCATGGCAATTCTGATTGTGTACCCGCTATAGCAGGTGGAGGTGGTGGTAAGACCTTGATAAACAAGACCCCAGTCATGGGGTTCTGGACAACAAAAAAGGACACAATGAGGGATGGGAGAACATTGGTGCTCTAAAAAAACTAAGGTCTTCATCACAATTTTGCTTTAGGTTAGTCCAAATAGTTTACAGTTCCTATGTACAAACAAAATGCCAGCAAACAGTTAATCCCATTTTTACTTTTTAAAATACTGGCTTCTTTTAAGAATATTGATTTAGTTAAATAATAGAACATTTGGTGTATTTAATAAATAGATTTGTTAATTAAACACATTGATCTGTTTCCTGAGTTTATAGATTTGTGAAAAAATTGATTTTTGTGATAAATACATGGGTGTCCTTGGCAGTTTAATTATTTTCTATATGAAACCTACTGATGTATGATTAGAGAGTATTTCTTGGAGTATGTATTAAGCAGTGATCACACTTTGTAGTTAGTGTCTTGTAACTTGACTTAGACACTGGTAAGAAGTACATGAATATTTACATAAACACACAAATATAACAACACACATGTTTCAGCTTAAATTAAGACATCCATTCAAAACAACTCACTACATTGTCATGCACTAAGACTACAGAATTAAAGTCCAGTCCATGTTCTCAAAGTATAGCTGGGGAGTAAACATATAAACATGACTATAGAATGGACAAAACCTGCTATAATAGAAGGATATCACATGGAATGTGAGAGAGGGAACAATTGTTCCTCATTAGAAAGGATTTAGGAAAGAAGTAATATTTGAACTAGACCTTAAGGATGATTAGCATTTCAACGAAATTTAAAGGTCATTTAGATGGAGGAAATAATGTTGTATGCCTATTTTTGTAAAGCCACAAAAAATCTGATGAGCTTAATGATATAATGAAACTTTGCATTCTTAAACATGAATACTCTTTTGGCTCCCACAAAATCTTTAGGTCACAGTAGTGCATGATGATTTTTTCTTCATAACATTTTGACTCCTTGGTTAAAATATAATACCATATAATGAAACAACAGAAGTGTTATACATGGTCAGTATATTGTGGTGTCCATTCATTATATTATACTATTCTTTGAATTTGAGATCTAGAAATAATGACTTGTGTGTTTACAATTCCATTTAATCAATAAAAATATTTATTGTGCTTCACCTACACATTCAGAATGGTATGTGAATGGTATGATGAAGAATTTATAAGAAAGAAAATTTAAGACATGGTCCCAACATTGATTATCTTAGAGTCTATTTGTTGGAAGCAAAGTTAACATATATGTAATAATCAGAGAATATAAAACCTTAATCCAGTAGTTAGGATTCATAGCTATGACTACCAAGATATAGATCAAATTTCAAGATATTTTGAAGAAGAAATATCATGATATAATGGAAAGAACACTGGATCACACATCAAAAAGCTTGGATCTAGCCTTAGTTCTGTTACTACTTATTATGTGACCTTGGGAATTTGCTTACTTGATCTTTAATTATTTTCCAGATATAATATTCTAATATAGAAAAAAGTTTCATTCAGTACTTCTATGAACCAATAATGATAAATTACTGGTTGCTTTTAAAGTCAGTACTATATATAGTACTAAACCATGAGTGTTGTTGGCCAACTGAGGAAATAACAATTGGAGATTAGGGAGATGCACATTTTTTGTGATACACAGTGGAAGTTTGTGTTAGGATCAAAGGTAAGATAAGGTTATATGGGTGGGCTAGACCCAGAAAATACTAATATTAATCAGATAGGTCAGTATTTAGGTTGGATTTTGGTCAGAGAGACTAGACACACAGAGAAACTAGCTAGAAAAACATTGTGCTAATCAAGAAGGAGCTATTGAGTTCCTGCACTATTGCACAATCAGTGGAAATAGAGAAAAATAGGTGAATCTGAAACATTTTGGGGGAAAATGGACAGGGCAAGACATAAGGTAAGTGAAAAATCAATGGTCATCCTGAGGTTTCTAGTTTCAGATGTTAGGGAATGAAGACACTCCTGAAAAAATAGAATAATTAACCAAAATGAAAGGAGAGATACAGTGTACCTTCATACGTATGGGGTTTATGGTAATGCTAACAAAAATCAAAAGGAGAAGTTCTGTAGACAGTTGAAAATATGGCCATTGTACACAGATGTGAAGGAAATCAGAGCTAGAGATATAAATTGGAGAGCCATAAAATCATCAGAATTAAAGTCATTGTCGAAGCCATAAATTATTAAGTTCACCAATAATGATAATGGTAGCTAACACTGATTAAGGATACTGGTTTAAATTCATCATGTGTATGAATTTATTTAAACCTCAAATTAACCTATTAGTTAGGTTATTATCATGAACCTCTTTATAGAAGAGGAAACTGAGGCAAAGAGGTGTTGATTAACTTGTCCCAGGTCATAGCTAGGCCATATGATCCAGAGCCTACACTATTAAGCATGTGGGAGTAAATACAGTTTGAAAAGAGGAGAAAGATTGAGAGCTACCACAATTAAGAAACAAGAGGAATAAGACAGGATAGTAAAAAAAAAATTTTTTTAATTTAAAAAAACAAGAGAGAGAGCATGAATAGTCAAGGGGGTAAGAAGAGATTTGGGAAAGTGCCATATGAAGAATTCTGCTACTGAGTTATATCAGTTCCGTATATATTTTGTGTGTATACATATATATTGGGGAAAAGACATGAATAGATTATTTCTCAAAAGATAAAACATACAAAGGGCTAATAGGTATATGACAAACTGCTCAACATCTATAATCATCAGGGAAATGCATATCAAAACCACAATGAGATAACACCTCTCACCTGTTAGAATGGCTACTATGAAAAAGACAAAAGATAACAAGTACTGGCGAGGATGAGGACACTGTTGGGGGGAATGTAAATTGGTACAGTCATATAGAAAACAGCATGAAAGTTCCTCAAAAAATTAAAAATAGAAAATATCCTTCAGCAATTCTACTTCTTGGTATATATCCAAAGTAAATGAAATCTAAATCTTGAAGCAATATCTGTACTACAACATTCATTTCAGCATTATTCATAATATCCAAGATATGGCAATAACCTAAGTGTCCATCAATGGATGAATTAATAAAGAAAATATGTAGCAATATAAATATACTCACACAAAGGGAGTGAAGATGGTAGAGAAGTAGGAGGATGTGGAGTACATTTCTCTCCACAAATGCATCAAGAATACATCTACAAATGGAACAAGTCTCACAGAGCATGAGCAGTACACTAGCAGAAAGCCTTGAACACCTAAAAGGACAAGAAAGATCCCCACATAACAAGGTAGGATGAACGAAAGAAGAAGGGAAAAGGAAGAGAAGAGGAAGCAGGACAGGACCTCCACACGTAGTGGGGAGCTGAAGGAAACAAGAGGTTCCCACACCTGAAGAAGCCCCCTCACTGGCAGGGAGATCAGTTGGGACAGAAGGGGAGCTTCAGGGGATATCAGAGGAGAGTGCAGCAACCCATCTGTAGCAGTAAGGACAGAGTGAGACCTACACAGATGGTCTGTGCCACAGCCCTGCATGCCCAGCCTGAGACATGTATCTGCTGGTGCAGATGGGGGCTGGGTGCTGGAACATGTGGTTTGGAGAGCAGACCCAGGGAGAGGACTGCTGTTGTCTGCTAGGAGACAGCCTGAGCGACCATAGAAGCAAAAGGCTATTACTGAGTGATACACAAGGGGCAGGACCACCATTGCAGCCTCTTTCTCCATGCACCCGCCCCTGACTCTCTGGGCACTAGGAAGGGCTCCCTCTGGAGCAGGCACTCCTGTAATCATGGCAGCAACAACCTCCTCCTCTGCATCCTGTACCTGCAGAGGCAGGTGCTCCTGCGACAACAGCAGCTGCTGCCTCCTTGCCCCTCTTTGCCAGGGTGGATTTGTGTGATCCAGAGCAGCCTTGGGAGCAGAACCCTGTGGGTGGCCCACACACAGAAGTGGGATTGAAACAACAGCTGAGCCCCAAAGGCCATGCAGCTAAGGAAGAAAAGCTGAAATCTCTCCTCACAGCTGCACAAACCACGAATTGACACCTGCATGAGCAGCTTTGTAAACTCAGCACCTAAAGAACATCTGAACAGACAACGAGTGCTCCTGCAGCCAAGACTGCTCTAGCTTTACCATGTCAACTTTGTGAGCACATACATGTAGAGGTTAGGCCAGGCCAGAGTCTGAGCTTCCCCCATAGTGCCCACAACGGGTCAAGATCCATGATGCAATCCTGGGACCTGACTTCAGTGGATCTACACTGGCGGCATGGTAAAACAATGTCTGAGAGACATAAGAGCCAATTGCCAGTATACCCACCAGTAAGGTGGGGCCAAGAGTAGTGCCAACAACAAAGTAATCTGGGAGCTCACACAATGGGTGAAAGGTGACACAACAGAGCACACCCACAGGTGAATAGCTCCAGAGGAGGAATACTCAGTATCTTCCCTCCCAGTGGGAGTGCACCAACCCTACCTATCTCACACTGCAGACCAGAAACAAATATAGCTCGCTGTGGGGACAAGGACACTGGTGTGGAAACCCCAGGGAATATTGATTGGAGTGAGCACTCATGAAGGTGAACATTTTGTCACCAAGATGTGGCCCCATGCAACAACCTGAAGGCTCTAGTTCTGTAAAGCCTCAGGCCAAACTACCAACAAGATAGGAACACAGTGCCACCCATCAGAAGACAAGCTGCCTAAAGTCATACTGAGCTCACAGCCACCTGAAAACATACCCTTTGACACGGCCCTACCCATCAGAGGGACAAGACCCAGCTCCACTCACCAGAGGGCAGGCACCAGTCCTTCCTACCAGGAAGCCTGCACAAGGCCCTGGACTAACCTCACACACCAGGGGACAACACCAGAAGCAAGAGGAATTATGGCTCTGCAGCCTGTGGAAAGGAGACCACAAATACAGAAAGTTAGACAAAATGAGATGACATAGATATATGTTGCAAATGAAAGAGCAAGAAAAAATCCACAAGAACAACTAAATTAAGAGGAGATAGACAACCTACTTGAAAAAAGAATTCAAGTAATGACAGTAAAGATGATCCAAAATCTCAGAACAAGAATTCAGGCACAGATCGAGACAATACAAGAAATGTTTAACAAGGGGCTATAAGATTTAAAGAACAAGCAAACAGATGAACAATACAATAACTGAAATAAAAAATACACTACAAAGAATCAATAGCAAAATAACTGAGGCAGAAGAACAAATAAGTGAGCTGCTGGAAGACATAGTGGTATAAATCACTGCCACAAAACAGAGTAAAGAAAAAAGAAGGCAAAGAAATGAGGACAGTTTCAGAAGCCTCTGGGACAACATTATATGCACCAACATTTGAATTATAGGCATTCAAGAAGGAGATGAGAAGGAGAAGGGGCCTGAAAAAATAGTTGAAGACATTATAGCTGAAAACGTCCCTAACATGAGAAAGGAAACACTCAAGTCCAGGAAGCACAGAGGATCCCACACAGGATGAACCCAAGGAGACACATACAGAGACACATATTAATCAAACTGACAAAAATTAAAGACAAAGAAAAAATATTAAAAGCAACAAGGGAAAAAAAAAACATACAAGCTAAACCCCATAAGATTATCAGTCAATTTTTCAGCAGAAACTGCAGGCCAGAAGGGAGTGGCACAATATATGTCAAGGTTGAAAGGGAAAATCCTACAACCAAGAATACTCTACCCAGCAAGGCTCCCATTCTGATTTGACACAGAACTCAAAAGCCTTACAGACAAGCAAAAGCTAAGAGAATTCAGCACCACCAAACCAGCTTTACAATGAATGCTAAAGGAACTTCTCTAGGCAGGAAAGAGCCCAGCAACATAAAACAAACTTGTATATACATAGACTGCTATATCAAAATCTCATAGGAACAGCAAACCCAAAAACTACAATAGATACACACTCAAAAAAAAAAAAGTAACCCAAACACAACACAAAAGATGAACATCAAAACACAAGAGAACAAAAGAGGAAAGGAAGAAAAAACACCTATGAAAACAAAACCAAAATAATTAAGAAAATGGAAATAGAACATACATATTGATAATTATCTTAAATGTAAATGATTAAATGCTCCAACCAAAAGGTATAGAAAGGCTGAATGGATACAAAAATAAGACCCATATATATGCTGTCTACAAGAGACACACTTCAGAGATAGGAACACATACAGGATGAAAGTGAAGAGAAGGAAAAAGATATTCCATGCAAATGGAAATCTAAAGAAAGCTAGAGTAGCAATTCTCATGTCAGAAAAAATAGAGTTTGAAGTAAAGACTGTTATAAGAGACAAGGAAGGACAATACATAATGATCAAGGGATCAATCCAAGAAGAAGATATAAAAATTGTAAATATTTATATGCCCAATGTAGGAACACTTCAATATATAAGGTAAAAGCTAACAGCCATAAAAGGGGAAATCAACAGTAACACAGTAATACTGGGGTATTTTAACAGCCTGCTTACACCAATGGAAAGATCATCCAGATAGAAAATTAATAAGGAAACACAAGCCTTAAATGAAACATTAGATCAGATAAACTTCACTGATTTCTATAAGGACATTCCATCTGAGAGCAACAGAATACACTTTCTTCTCAAGTGCACATCACATGGAACATTCTCCCGGATAGATCACATCTAGTGCCACAAATCAAATCTTGGTAAATTTAAGAAAATTAAAATCATATCTAGCATCTTTTACAACCACAAGGCTTTGAGATTAGAAATAAACTATAAGAAAACTACTGTAAAAAACACAAACCTGTGGAGACTAAACAATACACTACTAAAGAACCAATGGATCAACGAAGAAATCAAAGAGGAAATCAAAAAAAAAAAACCTAGAGACAAATGACAATGTAAACACGACAATTCAAATCCTATGGGACTCAGCAGAAGAAATTCTAAGAGAGAAGTTTATAGCAATAAAATCTTAACTCAAGAAACAAGAGAAATCTCAAATAAACAACCTAACTTTACACCTAAAGCAACTAGAGAAAGAAAAAACAAAACCTAAAGTTAGTAGAAGGAAAGAAATAAAAAACATCAGAGCAGAAATAAATTAAGCAGAGACAAAGAAAACAATAGCAAAAGTCAATGAAACTGAAAGCTGGTTCTTTGAGAAGATAAACAAAATTGATAACCTTTAGCCAGACTCATCAAGAAAAAAAAAGCAAGAGGACTCAAATCAATAAAATTAGAAATGCAAAAAGAGAAGTTCCAACTGACACAACAGAAAAAAAAAAGGATAATAAGAGACTACTACAAGGAATGAAACACCAATAAATGGACAACTTAGAAGAAATGGACACATTTTTAGAAAGGTACCACCTTCCAAAACTGAAGCAGGGAGAAATAGAAAATATTAATACACCAATCAGTTGTTTTTATGAGATTGGAACTGTGATTAAAAATATTCCAACAAACAAAAGTCAAGGACCTGATGGCTTCACAGACAAATTCTATCAAACATTTAGAGGAGAGCTAACACTTATCTTTCCCAAACTGTTCCAAAAAATTTCAGAAGAAGGAACACTCCTAAGTTCATTCTACGAGGCCACTATCACCCTGAAACCAAAACCAGACAAGTATATCACAGAAAAAAAGAAAATTACAGGCCAATATCACTGATGAACATAGAAGCAAAAATCCTCAAGAAAATACAGGAAAACAGAAAACATCCACACATTAAAAGGCTCATACACCATGATCAAGTGGGGCTTATCCCAGTGATGCAAGGATTCTTCAATATATGCAAATCAATCAATGTGATACACCACATTAACAAGCTGAAGAATAAAAACCATATGATCATCTCAATAGATGCAGAAAAAGCTTTGGACAAAATTCAACACCGATTTATGATAAAATCTCTTCAGAAAGTGGGCATAGAGGAAATCTACCTCAATATAATAAAGGCCATATACAACAAGCTCACAGCAAACATCATTCTCAATGGTGAAAAATCGAAAAAAAATTCTTCTAAAATCAGGAGTAAGACAAGGATGTCCACTCTCATCACTTTTATTCAACATAGTTTTGGAAGTCCTAGCCATGGCAATCAGAGTAGAAAAAGAAATAAAAGGAATCCATATTGGAAAAGAAGTTGTAAAATATTCACTGTTTGCACATGACATGATACTGTACATAGAAAACCCTAAAATTGCCACCAGGAAACTACTAGAGCTAATCAATGAATTTAGTAAAGTTGCAGGATACAAAAGTAATACACAGAAATATCTTTCATTCATATACACTAACAATGAAAGATCAGAAAGAGAAATTAATGGAACAATTCCATTTACCATCACATCAAAAAGGAATAAAATACCTAGGAATAAACCTACCTAAGGAGGCAAAAGACCCGTACTCAGAAAACTATAAGATACTGGCGAAAGAAATCAAAGATAATACAAAGAATGGAGAGATATACTATATTCTTAGATTGCAGGAATCAATATTGTCAAAATGATTATACACCCAAAAGTAATCTACAGATTCATTTCAATCCATATCAAATTACCAATAACATTTTTCACAGAATTAGAAGAAAAAAATTACAATTTGTATGGAAACATGGAAGACCCCAAATAAGCAAAGCAATCATGGGAAAGAAAAACAGCTGGAGGAATCAGACTTCCTGACTTCAGACTATACTACAAAACTACAGTAATCAAAATAGTGTGGTACTTGCACCAAGACAGAAATATAGATAAATGGGAACAGGATGGAAAGTCCAGAAATAAACCCATACACATATGGTCAACTAATCTAAGACAAAGGAGGCAAGAATATACAATGGAGAAAAGAAAGTCCCTTCATTAAGTGGTGCTGGGAAAACTGGATGGCTACATGTAAAAGAATGGAATTAGAACATTCTCTAACACCATACACAAAAATAAACTCAAAATGAATTAAAGACAGAAACGTTAGGCTGTATACTATAAAACTCTGAGAGGAAAACATAGGCAGAACACTCTCTGACATAAATTACAGCAAGATCTTTTTTGATCCATCTCCTAAAGTAATGAAAAAGAAAACAAAAATAAACAAACTGGACCTAATTAAACGTAAAAGCTTTTGCACAGCAAAGGAAACCGTAAATGAAACAAAAAGACAATACTCAGAATGGGAGAAAATATTTGCAAACGCAGCAACTGACAAGGGACTAATCTCCAAAATATACAAATAGCACATGGAGCTCAATATAAAAAAATAATAAATAACCCAATCAAAAATGGGTGGAGGGCTACCCTGGTGGTGCAGTGGTTGAGAGTCCGCCTGCCGATGCAGGGGACACGGGTTTGTGCCCCGGTCCAGGAAGATCCCACATGCCACGGAGCGGCTAGGCCCTTGAGCCATGGCCGCTGAGCCTGCATGCCCAGAGCCTGTGCTCTGCAATGGGAGAGGACACAACAGTAAGAGGTCCACGTACCACAAAAAAAAAAAAAAAAAAAAAAAGGGTGGCAGTTCTAAATAGACATTTCTCCAAAGAAGACATGCAGATGGCCAACAAACACATGAAAAGATGCTCAACATCACTAACTATTAGAGAAATGCAAATCAAAACTACAATGAGATATCACCTCACACCAGTCAGAATGGCTATCATCAAAAAATCTACAACCAATATTTGCTGAATAAATAAATAAATAAATAAATGCTGGAGAGAGTGTGGAGAAAAGGGAACCTTCCTACACTGTTGGTGGGAGTGTAAGTTGGTACATCCACTATGAAGAACAATATGCAGTTTCCTTAAAAAAGTAAAAACAGAGCTAGCATATGATATAGCAATCCCACTCTTGGGCATATATCCAGAGAGAACCATAATTCAAAAATTTACATACATCCCAATGTTCATTGCAGCACTATTTACAATAGCCAGGACATAGAAGCAACCTACATAGCATCGAGGGATGACTAGATAAAGTAGTTGTCATATATATATATATATATATGACACAATATTACACAATGTAATATTATTCAACCAAAAAAAGGATGAAATAATGCCATTTGCTGCAACATGGACTGGCCTAGAGATTGTCATACAGGGTGAAATCAGACAAAAAAAAATATGATATTGTTTATATGTGAAATCTAAAAATATGGTACAAATGAAATAGTCACAGATGTAGAAAACAAACTTATGGTTACCAAGGGGGAAGAGGGGGGAGAGATAAACTGGGAGATTGGGATTGACATATACAGACTAATATATATATAATAGTTAACTAACAAGGACCTACTGTATAGCACAGGGAACTCTACTCAATACTTTGTAATGACCTATATGGGAAAAGAATCCAGAAGAGTGAATATATGTGTATGTATAACTGAGTCTCTTTGCCCTGCAGCCGAAACTCACACAACATGACAAAACAACTGTATTCATTAAAAGTTAAATTAAAAAAGAAAAATATATATACACATGCAAAGATAAAGAAATATTCAGCCTTTAAAAAAGAAGGAACTCCTGACATTTGCAACAACATGTATGAACCTAGAGGACATTATGCTAAATGAAATAAGTCAGATACAGAAAGAAAAATACTGCATGATTTCACTTATATGTGGAATCTAAAAGAGTCAAACATATAGAAGCAGAGATTAAGAACAATGGTTGTTAGGAACAGTGGGTAGGGAGAAATGGGGAAATGTTGGTCAAAAGGTACAAAATTTATGCAAGATAAATAACTTCTAGAGATGTAATTTACAATATGATAACTATAGCTAACAATACGATATTGTATACTTGAAATTTGTTAAGAAGGTAGATCCTCAGACATTACATGAAATTTCTAAAAATATTATATGTTCTGGTATAATATTATAAGTCATGATTCTAGTTTTTACTTTAAAATGTATATCTCAAAAATAACTAAATTTTCTTGTCAACTGCATTATTATGAACTTTCATCAAATCTTTAACTGTGGTCATTTTTAAGTCTTTTGTCATTTACAGACAGTTCTGGGTGTACTCTGATGCTTTTGCAAAAATGTTCCTATAAAAGGGTTTCATCTTCAAGGAATTCATGGAAAAGACTCTGACAAGTACAGGTTCCTGGTAACTGACTATACTGCTGAACTGAATGAATAAGCATTTTCAGAATTCTAATGGAAAACTGATGAATTCATAAAAGTGCTAACAAAAGATCAAGATAAAAAAGAATTAATTACATGGTACTGAGTGAACTGATGAGGATGATTATAATTTTTGTGACTTTCTGTTTGAATAAAAAGAAAAAAAATCGCACAAGGACTCAGAGGCAAAATATATACAAATAAATTTTCACTGCAAAGTAAAGGAGCTGTAACAGTGGAGGATTACTGGACTGACTGTCAATACTATGACATAGTATGAGTGTGTTTCATGTTTGGTAATTGCAATCATTGTCGCTTTTGTTGTGGTCATCCATTTACAATGCTTGGTGTTAGTTTATTTATCTCTTGTAAAAATAAACTACAGTGTGTGTGTGTGTGTGTGTGTGTCTGTGTGTGTGAAAAAAATTGCTTTACTTCATAAATCCTTATGATGCAATTCCCTGGAATGCTTATCAAAAAGTTTAAAATGAAAAAAAGACTGACAATACTTAGTGTTAGCTAAATTAGAGAGCAACCAGGATTCACATCTGTTGCTGGTTGATGTATAAATTGCTACAACTACTTTAGAAAATTATTTGGCAGTATCTAATATTAGCATAACCCATGACTCAGCAATTTCACTTTTAGGTATATTCTCAACACAGATGAGACTAGATTAACCAAAACAAATGTATCGTGTGAGCTGAAGCAGCACTATTCATAAGAATATGCACAAAAATCTGTACAAGTATCCTTCATATCCTTCAAATTGAATGGTCAAATAAACACTCATATATTTACACCATGAAATACTAAATAGCAATAACTGAAAGATATACATACAGGTATACAAGAATATAAATCTTAAAAATATTATGGCTGAGAGAAAGAAGCTACAAAAGAATATATACACTTGTATATTTATATGAATTTCAAAAAGAGAAATAATGACCTATGTTCTTAGGTGCTTCAGATCATGGTATAGTAGTGAATAGAATCAGACATGAGAGCTTCTGAGGTTCTGGTAATGTTAATGTTGTGTCTCTTGGTCTGAGTGTTCATTACATGATGTGTTTACTTTGTGATAATGTATCCAGCTATACAATTTATTACATGTACAATTTTCTTTATGTACATTTAACTTCAGTGTACATCTAGCTTTAATTTTACTTTAAATCAATATAAATTTTTAAAAATTAAAAAAAAAATTGTGGTGATACACCAGAAATACAGCTACACGTGGAACAACTCCTACAGAACACCTACTGAATGCTGGCAGAAGAACCCAGACCTCCCAAAAGGCAAGAAACTCCCCATGTACCTGGGTAGGGCAAAGCGGAGAGATTCCCGCACAGAGGATCAGTGCTGACCGGCACTCACCAGCCCGAGAGGCTTGTCTGTTCGCCTGCCGGGGCGGGCGGTGCTGGAAGCTGAGGCTCGGGCTTCGGTCAGAGTGCAGAGAGATGACTGGGGCTGGCGGCGAGAACTCAGCCTGAAGGAGGCTAATGCGCCACAGCTAGCCAGGAGGGAGTCCGGGAAAACTCTGGAGCTGTCGAAGAGGCAAGAGACTTTTTCTTCCCTCTTGGTTTCCTGGTGTGCGAGGAGAGGGGATTAAGAGTGCTGCTTAAAGGAGCTCCACAGATGGGCATGGGACGCTGGGGCTGCTGCTGCTGCTGCCGCCAAGAGGCCTGTGTGCAAGCGCAGGTCACTGTCCACGCCGCCCTTCCGGGAGCCTGTGAAGCGCGTCACTGCCGGGGTCCCGGGATCCAGAGACGGCTTCCCTGGGAGAACGCACGCCATGCCTTGGGCTGCTGCAACGTCACGCCAGCCTCTGCCGCTGCAGGCTTGCCCCGCACTCTGTGCCCCTCCCTCCCCCGCGGCATGAGTAAACCAGAGTCCCCGAAGCGGCTGCTCCTTTAACCCTGTCCTGTCTGAGTGAAGAGCAGACACCCTCCGGCGACCTACAAACAGAGGTGGGGCCAAATCCAAAGCTGGGACTGTGGAGCTGTGAGAACAAAGAAGAGAAAGGGAAATCTCTCCCAGCAGCCTCAGAAGCAGCAGATTAAATTTCCACAATCACCTAGATGTACCCCGCATCTGTGGAATACCTGAATAGACAACAAATCATCCCAAATTGAGGAGCCAGGAGTCAGTGCTGTGCCTCTGAGGTGGGAGAGCCAACTTCAGGATACTGGTACACAAGAGACCTCCCAGCTCCACATATCCACAAGAGACCTCCCAGCTCCACATAATATCAAATGGCGAAAATCTTCCAGACATCTCCATCTCAACACTAGCACCCTGCTTCACTCAACGACCAGCAAGCTACAGTGCTGGACACCCTATGCCAAACAACTAGCAAGAGAGGAGCACAATGCCACCCATTAACAGAGAGGTGGCCTAAAATCATAAAAAGTCCACAGACACCCCAAAACACACCACCACACGTGGACCTGCCCACCAGAAAGAAAAGATCGAGCCTCAACCTCCAGAACACAGGCACTAGTCCTCTCGACCAGGTAGTCAACACAACCCACTAAACCAACCTTAGCCACTGGGGACAGACACCAAAAACAACGGGAACTACGAACCTGCAGCCTGCAAAAAGGAGACCCCAAACACAGTAACATAAGCAAAATGAGAAGACAGAAAAACACACAGCAGGAGAAGGAGCAAGATAAAAACACACCAGACCTAACAAATGAAGAAGTAATAGGCAGTCTACCTGAAAAAGAATTCAGAATAATGATGGTAAAGCAGATCCAAGATTCTATTTCCAAGATCCAAAATCTTGGAAATAGAATAGAAAACATGCAAAAAACAGTTAACAAGGACCTAGAAGAACTAAGGATGAATCAAACATCAATTAAAAACAAAATAAATGAAATGAAAAATACTCTAGATGGGATCAATAGCAGAATAACTGAGGCAGAAGAACGTATAAGTGAGGTGGAAGATAAAATAGTGGAAATAACTGCTGCACAGCAAAATAAAGAAAAAAGAATGAAAAGAACAGAGGACAGTCTCAGAGACCACTGGGACAACATTAAACGCACCAACATTCGAATTATAGGGGTTCCAGAAGAAGAAGAGAAAAAGAAAGGGACTGAGAAAATATTTGAAGAGATTATAGTTGAAAACTTCCCTAATATGGGAAAGGAAATAGTTAATCAAGTCCAGGAGGCACAGAGAGTCCCATACAGAATACATCCAAGGAGAAATACACCAAGACACATACTAATTAAACGGTCAAAAATTAAACACAAAGAAATCATATTAAAAGCAGCAAGGCAAAAACAACAAATAACACACAAGGGAATCCCCATCAGGATAAGAGCTGATCTCTCAGCAGAAACTACAAGCCAGAAGGGAGTGGCAGGACATAAGTAAAGTGAAGAAGGAGAAAAACCTGCAACCAAGATTACTCTACCCAGCAAGGATCTCATTCAGATTTGATGGAGAAATTAAAATCTTTACAGACAAGCAAAAGCTGAGAGAGTTCAGCACCACCAAATCAGCTTTACAACAAATGCTAAAGGAACTTCTCTAGGCAAGAAACACAACAGAAGGAAAAGACCTACAATAACGAACCCAAAACAATTAAGGAAATGGGAATAGGAATATACATATCAATAATTACCTTAAAAGTAAATGGACTAAATGCTCCCACCAAAAGACACAGATTGGCTGAATGGATACAAAAACAAGACCCATATATATGCTGTCTACAAGAGACCCACTTCAGACCTAGAGAAACATAAAGACTGAAAGTAAAGGGATGGAAAAAGATATTCCATGCAAATGGAAAGCAAAAGAAAGCTGGTGTAGCAATTCTCATATCAGCCAAAATAGACTTTAAAATAAAGACTATTAAAGTGACAAAGAAGGACATGACATAATGATCAAGGGATCGATCCAAGAAGAAGATATAACAATTGTAAATATTTATGCACCCAACATAGGAGCACCTCAATACATAAGGCAAATACTAACAGCCATAAAAGGAGAAATCGACAGTAACACAATCATAGTAGGGGACTTTAACACCCCACTTTCACCAATGGACAGATCATCCATAATGAAAATAAATAAGGAAACACAAGCTTTAATGATACATTAAACAAGATGGACTTAGTTGATATTTATAGGACATTCCATCCAAAAACAACAGAATACACATTTTTCTCAAGTGCTCATGAAACATTCTCCAGGATAGATCATATCTTGGGTCACAAATCAAGCCTTGGTAAATTTAAGAAAATTGAAATTGTATCAAGTATCTTTTCGGACCACAATGCTGTGAGACTAGATATCAATTACAGGAAAAGAGCTGTAAAAAATACAAACACATGGAGGCTAAACAATACACTACTTAATAACGAAGTGATCACTGAAGAAATCAAAGAGGAAATTAAAAAATACCTAGAAACAAATGACAATGGAGACACAACGACCCAAAACCTATGGGATGCAGCAAAAGCAGTTCTAAGAGGCAAGTTTATAGCAATACAATCCTACCTTAAGAAACAGGAAACATCTCGAATAAACAACCTAACCGTGCACCTAAAGCAATTAGGGAAAGAAGAACAAAAACATCCCAAAGTTAGCAGAAGGAAAGACATCATAAAAATCAGATCGGAAATAAATGAAAAAGAAATGAAGGAAACGATAGCAAAGCTCGATAAAACTAAAATCTGGTTCTTTGAGAAGATAAACAAAATTGACAAACCATTAGCCAGACTCATCAAGAAAAAAAGGGAGAAGACTCAAATCAATAGGATTAGAAATGAAAAAGGAGAAGTAAGAACTGACACTGCAGAAATACAAAAGATCATGAGAGATTATTACAAGCAACTCTATGCCAATAAAATGGACAACGTGAAAAAAATGGACAAATTCTTAGAAATGCACAACCTGCCAAGACCAAATCAGGAAGAAATAGAAAATATGAATAGACGAATCACAAGCACTGAAATTGAAACTGTGATAAAAAATCTTCCAACAAACAAAAGCCCAGGACCAGATGGCTTCACAGGCGAATTCTATCAAGCATTTAGAGAAGAGCTAACACCTATCCTTCACAAACTCTTCCAAAATAGAGCAGAGGTAGGAGCACTCCCAAACTCATTCTATGAGGCCACCATCACCTTGATACCAAAACCAGACAAGGATGTCACAAAGAAAGAAAACTAGAGGCCAATATCACTGATGAACATAGATGCAAAAATCCTCAACAAAATACTAGCAAACAGAATCCAACAGCACATTAAAAGGTTCATACACCATGATCAAGTGGGGTTTATTCCAGGAATGCAAGGATTCTTCAATATACGCAAATCAATCAACGTGATACACCATATCAACAAATTGAAGGAGAAAAACCATATGATCATCTCAATAGATGCAGAGAAAGCTTTCGACAAAATTCAACACCCATTTATGATAAAAACCCTGCAGAAAGTAGGCATAGAGGGAACTTTCCTCAACATAATAAAGGCCATATATGACAAACCCACAGCCAACATTGTCCTCAATGGTGAAAAACTGAAACCATTTCCACTAAGATCAGGAATAAGACAAGGCTGCCCACTCTCACCACTCTTATTCAACATAGTTTTGGAAGTTTTAGCCACAGCAATCAGAGAAGAAAAGGAAATAGAAGGAATCCAAATTGGAAAAAAAGAAGTAAAGCTGTCACTGTTTGCAGATGACATGATACTATACATAGAGAATCCTAAAGTGGCTACCAGAAATCTACTAGAGCTAATCAATGAATTTGGTAAAGTAGCAGGATACAAAATTAATGCAGAGAAATCTCTGGTATTCCTATATACTAATGATGAAAAATCTGAAAGTGAAATCAAGGAAACACTCCCATTTACCATTGCAACAAAAAGAATAAAATATCTAGGAATAAACCTACCTAAGGAGACAAAAGACCTGTATGCAGAAAATTATAAGACACTGATGAAAGAAATTAAAGATGATACAAATAGATGGAGAGATGTACCATGTTCTTGGATTGGAAGAATCAACATTGTGAAAGTGACTCTACTACCCAAAGCAATCTACAGATTCAATGCAATTCCTATCAAACTACCACTGGCATTTTTCACAGAACTAGAACAAAATATTTCACAATTTGTATGGAAACACAAAAGACCCCGAATAGCCAAAGCAATCTTGAGAACGAAAAATGGAGCTGGAGGAATCAGGCTCCCTGACTTCAGACTATACTACAAAGCTACAGTAATCAAGACAGTATGGTACTGGCACAAAAACAGAAAGATAGATCAATGGAACAGGATAGAAAGCCCAGAGTTAAACACACGGATATATGGTCACCTTATCTTTGATAAAGGAGGCAGGAATGTACAGTGGAGAAAGGACAGTCTCTTCAATAAGTGGTGCTGGGAAAACTGGATAGGGACATGTAAAAGTATGAGATTAGATCACTCCCTTACACCATACACAAAAATAAGCTCAAAAGGGATTAAAGACCTAAATGTAAGGCCAGACACTATCAAACTCTTAGAGGAAAACATAGGCAGAACACTCTATGACATAAATCACAGCAAGATCCTTTTTGACCCACCTCCTAGAGAAATGGAAATAAAGACAAAAATAAACACATGGGACCTAATGAAACTTCAAAGCTTTTGCACAGCAAAGGAAACCATAAACAAGACCAAAAGACAACCCTCAGAATGGGAGAAAATATTTACAAGTGAAACAACTGACAAAGGATTAATCTCCAAAATTTATAAGCAGCTCATGCAGCTCAATAACAAAAAAAACAAACAACCCAATCCAAAAATGGGCAGAAGACCTAAATAGACATTTCTCCACAGAAGATATACAGACTGCCAACAAACACATGAAAGGATGCTCAACATCTTTACTCATTAGAGAAATGCAAATCAAAACTACAATGAGATATCATCTCACACCAGTCAGAATGGCCATCATCAAAAAATCTAGAAACAATAAATGCTGGAGAGGGTGTGGAAAAAAGGGAACACTCTTGCACTGCTGGTGGGAATGTGAATTGGTACAGCCACTATGGAGAACAGTATGGAGGTTCCTTAAAAAAACTACAAATAGAACTACCATATGACCCAGCAATCCCACTACTGGGCATATACCCTGAGAAAACCATAATTCAAAAAGAGACATGTACCAAAATGTTCATTGCAGCTCTATTCACAATAGCCCGGAGATGGAAACAACCTAAGTGTCCATCATCGGATGAATGGATAAAGAAGATGTGGCACATATATACAATGGAATATTACTCAGCCATAAAAAGAAATGAAATTGCGCTCTTTGTAATGAGGTGGATGGACCTAGAGTTTGTCATACAGAGTGAAGTAAGTCAGAAAGAGAAAGACAAATACTGTATGCTGACACATATATATGGAATTTAAGAAAAAAAAATGTCATGAAGAACATAGGGGTATGATAGGAATAAAGACAAAGATGTACTAGAGAATGGACTTGAGGATATGTTGAGGGGGAAGTGTAAGCTGTGACAAAGTGAAAGAGCAGCATGGACATATATACACTACCAAACGTAAGGTAGATATCTAGTGGGAAGCAGCCGCATAGCACAGGGAGATCAGCTCGGTGCTTTGTGACCGCCTGGAGGCGTGGGATAGGGAGGGCGGGAGGGAGACGCAAAAGGGAGGGGATATGGGAACATATGTATATGTATAACTGATTAAATTTTCTAAATAAAAAAAAAGAAAGCAAAAAAAACTTTGTGATATGACATGTTTCAGTTATAAAATAATGTTATATAAAATAAATGTTTTATTGATACTATAAAAAAGAAAAGAAGGTAGATCTTAAATGTTCTCACCACATAAACACACAAAGAAAGAAAATATTAACAATGTGAGGTGATGGGTATATAAGTTAATTAGCTTGAGTGTAGCGGTCATTTCATAATATATACATATATCAAAACATCAAGTTGAATACCTTAAACATATACAATTCCTATTTGTCAATTATACCTCAGTAAAGCTGGTGGGGGCAAGGAATGTTGCAGTTAATTGGGAGTAGGGAACACAAACATATAAATATGTATGTGTGGTAAGTTATATTTCCCAAAGTACTGACACAGATAGGAGGTGCTAAAGGATAATAAAGGAAAAATTCTTTATGAGCTAAATTGTTAAAAGAAAAGTATTTAAAGGAGGGGACATTACATTGAACCTTGTAAAATGAGTATATATCTAAGAGATGTCTAAATAATTGAAGAAAGAGAAAAAGAAGACTGAAGAAAAGTACAATTGTAATATATCAGTTAACTATTGACACAGTAATGGTGTGTGGCAAAGCACTTCAAAACCCAGTGACCTAATACAGCAATCATTTCTTCTCACTCATGCTTTTGTGTGTCAACTAGAAGTTGGCTGTTTTCACCTGAGCTTGTCTGGCTTTGGCCATAAGCTTCATCTTGCTTTCACCAGCAGGAGAAACAAAATATCAGGGTGATAGTAGATACAAGAGGAAAAGCCCAACTTTGTGAGCACATTTCAAGTCTCTGCTCATGTGATGTCTACTTGTATAACATCTTCTAACTCTCTTGGACAAAGTAGGCTATATGGCCAAGTCAAAGACAACTGATAGGCAAGCACACACTGAATATAGTATGAGAAACTGCAAAATTACATGTTAAAAGAGTATGGATTCAATATAGGTGGAGATTAAAGCCAATTATTCAATCTACTACAGATAAGAATACACCAGCCATTTGGAGGTCTGTGATTCTCAGGCCATGTTGAATGATACGAAAGATTTTAATAGGGAAAAACCATTTTGAATGATAAATTATGGCCACAGAGTGGAAATCAGTGGATGGCAAGCTGAAGAATATTTATCTTATAAGTAATGGAGAACCAGTAAAGATTAATGAGCATTGTAAGGGCTTTATGAAAGTGATATTTTATGAAGTTTGTCCTGGAAGTGTTATGCAAACATGATCAGAGGGGAGAGAGACTATGGTATGGGAAACCAGATAGGGATCAGAAACCCTAACCATAAGAAAGCTGGAGTGGATATATTGATATCTGAGAAAGTAGATTTCAGGACAATAAATTAAAATAAAGAAAGAGGAATATTTCACAATAACAAAAGAGTCAATTCATCAATAAGACATCCTTAATATAAACTTAATATCTGTATTTTATTGCATCTTAATTTTATTTATTATTTTTAAGTTTTTATTTTATATTGGAGTAAAGTTGATCAACAATGTTGTGTTAGTTTCAGGTGTACAACAAAGTGACTCAGTTATACGTGTACATGTATCCATTCTTTTTCAAATTCTTTTCCCAATTAGGTTGTTACAGAATATTGAGCAGAGTTCCCTGTGCTATACAGTAGGTCCTTGCTGATTATCCATCTTAAATATAGCAGTGTGTACATGTCAATCCCAAACTCCCTAACTATCCCTCTCCCCAGACTTCCCCCCTGGTAGCCATAAGTTTGTTCTCTAAATCAATGAGTCTGTTTTCTGTTTTGTGAATAAGTTCATTTGTATCATTTTTTTTAGATTCCACATATAAGCTATATCAGACAATACTTCTCTTTCTGTCTGACTTACTTCACTCAGTATGACAATCTCTACCTCCACCCATGTTACTGCAAATGGTATTATTTCATTCTTTTTAATGGCTGAGTAATATTCCATTGTATACATGTACCACACCTTCTTTATCCATTCTTCTGTCAATGGAAAATTAAGTTGCTTCCATGTCTTAACTATGGTAAACAGCACTGCAATGAACACTGGGGTGCATGTATCCTTTTGGTCCATGTTTTTCTCTGGGTATATGGCCAGGAATGGGATTGCAGGATCGTATGGTAGCTCTATTTTTAGTTTCTTAAGGAACCTCCATACTATTCTCCATAGTGACTGTACCAATTTCCATTCCCGCCAATTGTGTAAGAGGGTTCCCTTTTCTCCACACCCTCTCCAGCATTTACTCTTTGTGGATTTTTTGATGATAGCCATTCTAACTGGTGTGAGGTGATATCTCATTGTAGTTTTGATTTGGATTTCTCTAAAATTGGCGATGTTGAACACTTTTCATGTGCCTCTTGGCCATCTGTATGTCTTCTTTGGAGAAATGTCTATTTAGGTCTTCTGCCCATTTTTTGATTGGGTTGTTTGTATTGATTATATTAGCTGCACGAGCTTGTTTCTTGGAAGATATTTAATCACAGTTTCAATTTCAGTACTTCTGATTGGTCTGTTCAATATTTTCTATTTCTTTCTCATTCAGTCTTGGGATATTGTTCCTTTCCAATAATTTGTCAATTTCTTCCAAGGTGTCCATTTTGTTGGCATACAGTTACTTGTACTCTCTTATGATCCTTTGTATTTCTGTGGTGTCTGTTGTAACTTCTCCTTTTACAATTAAATTAAAATTTCTAATTTTATTGATTTGAGTCCTCTTCCTTTTCTTCTTGATGAGTCTGGCTAAAGTTTATCAATTTCATTTATCTTTTCAAAGAACCAGCTTTTAGTTTCATTGATCTTGGCTATTGTTTCCTTCATCTCTATTTCATTTATTTCTGCTCTGGTCTTTATGATTTCTTTCCTTCTACTAACTTCAGGTTTTGTTTGTTCTTCTTTCTCTAGTTGCTTTAGGGGTAAGGCTAGGTTGTTATTTGAGATTGTTCTTGTTTCCTGAGGCAAGATTTCATTCCTATTAACTTCCTTCTTAGAACTACTTTTGCTACATCCCATAGGCTTTAGATTTTTGTGCTTTTGTTTTCATTTGTCTCTAAGTGTTTTTTGATTTTCTCTTTGATTTCATTGATCCATTGGTTGTTTAGTAGCATATCGTTTAGCCTCCACATTCTTGTGTTTTTTACAGTTTTTTTTTCCTTGTAGTTGATTTCTAATCTCATAGCATCATGGTTGGAAAAGATGCTTAATATGATTTCAATTTTCTTAAATTTCCCAAGGCTCATTTTGTGGCCAGCATGTGGTCAGTCCTGGGGAATGTTCCATGTGCACATGAGAAGAATGTGTATACTGTGGCTTTTGGATGGAATGCTCCATAAATATCAATTAAGTTCACTTGTCTAATGTATCATTTAAGGCCTGGGTTTCCTTACTGATTTTCCATCTGGATGATTTGTCCATTGATGAAACTGGTTTGTTAAAATCCCCCACTATTATTGGTTTACTGTCGATTTCTCCCTTTATGGCTGTTAGTATTTGCCTTATATATTGAGGTGCTCCTATGTTGGGTGCATATATATTTATAACTCTTACATCTTCTTCTTGGATTAATCCCTTGATCATTATGTAGTGTCCTTCTTTGTCTTATATGACAGTCTTTATTTTAAAGTCTATTTTGTCTGATATGAGTATTGCTACTCCAGCTTTCTTTTGATCTCCACTTGCATGGAATAACTTTTTCCATTCCCTCACTTTTAGTCTGTACATGTCCCTAAGACTGAAGTGGGTCTCTTGTAGACAGCATATATATGGGTCTTGTTTCTGTATCTATTCAGCCAATCTATGTCTTTTGGTTGGAGTATTTAATCCATTTACATTTAAGGTAATTATTGATATGTGTGTTGCTATTCCCGTTTTCTTAATTGTTTTGGGCTTGCTTTTGTAGGCCTTTTTTCTTCCCTTCCTCTCTTGTTTTCTTCTCTTGGGGTTTGATGACCATATGTAGTGTTGTGTTTGGGTTGCTTTGTGTGTGTGTGTGTGTACCTATTGTAGTTTGGGGGTTTGCAGTACCCATTAGGTTTTGTTATACTGGTCTATATATGTACAAGTTTTCTTTTAAGTTACTGGTCTCTTTCCTGCTTGGAGAAGTTCCTTTAGCATTTGTTGCAAGCCTGTCTGGTGGTGCTGTACTCTCTTAGCTTTTGTTTTTCTGTGAAGCTTTTGATTTTTCTGTCAAATCTGAATGAGAGCCTTGCTGTGTAGTCTATTCTTGGTTGTAGGTTCTTCCCCTTCATCACTTTAAATATATCATGCTACTCCCTTCTGGCCTGCAGAATTTCTGCTGAAAAAACAGATAATAATCTTATGGGAGTTCCCTTGTATATTTGTATATTTGTCATTTTCCCATCATTGCTTTTAGTAATTTTTCTTTGTCTTTAATTTTTGTCTGTTTAATTACTATGTGTCTTTTCATGTTCCTCCTTAAGTTTATCCTGCCTGGGACTTTCTGTGCCTCGTGGACTTGGGTGCCTGTTTCCTTTCCCATGTAAGGGAATTTTTCAGCAATTGTCTCTTCAAATATTTTCTCAGGTCCTTTCTCTCTCTCTTCTCCTTCTGGGACCAACTAATATGAATGCTGGTGCATTTAATATTGTCCCAGAGGTCTCTTAGACTGTCTTTATTTCTTTTCATTCTTTTTCTTTATTTTGTTCCATGGCAGTGATTTCCACCATTCTGTCTTCCAGGTCACTTATTTGTTCTTCTGCCTCAATTAGTCTACTATTGATTCCTTGTAGTGTATTTTCCATTTCATTTATTTTATTGTTCATATCTGTTTGTTTCTTCTTTAGTTCTTCTAGGTCTTTGATAAACATTAATTGCATCTTCTTAAGTACTTTCTTGGAGATCCTGGATCATCTTCACTATCATTATTTTGATTTTTTTTTCCAGAAGATTGACTATCTCCACTTCACTTAGTTGTTTTTCTGGGGTTTTATCTTGTTCCTTCATCTGTGACATGTATCTTTGCCATTTCATTTTGTCTAATTTTCTGTGATTGTGGATTTTGTTCCACATGCTGCAGGATTGTAGTTCTTCTTGCTTCTGCTGTCTTCCTTCTAGTGGATGAGGTTTTCTAAGGGCTTGTGCAAGCTTCCTGATCAGAGGGACTAGTGGTTGGTGTAGGTGAGTCTTGTCCTTCTGGTCAGCAGGGACATGCTCAGTAAAAATTTAGTCTGCTTGTCTGCTGATGTGTGGGGCTGTGTTCCCACACTGTTGATTGTTTGGGCTGAGATGACCCAACACTGGAGCCTACAGTCTGTTTGATGAGGCTAATGGTGGCCTTCAGCAGGACTCACGCCAATTTGTACTTCTCAGAACTGCTGCTGCCAGTGTCCTTGTCCACTCAGTGAGCCTCAGCCACCCCCCACCTCTGCAGGAGACCCTTCAATACTAGCAGGTAAGTCTGGCCCCGTATCTTCTGGGGTCACTGCTTTTATCCCCCGGGTCCTGGTGCCCTTGAGACTTTGTGTGCACCCTTCAAGAGTGGAGTCTCTGTTTCCCCCAGTCTGTGGAAGTCAAACCCCGCTAGCTTTCAAAGCTAGATTCTCTGGGGACTCCTCCTCCCTTTGCCAGAGTCCCAGGCTGGGAAGCCTGAGGTGGGGCTCAGAACTTTCATTGCTGTAAGATAACTTCTGTGGTATAATTGTTTTCCATTTTGTGGGTCAAACAAACACCCAGCAGACATGGGATTTGAGTTTATTGTGATTACATCCCTTCTTCTGTCTTGCTGGGGCCTCCTCTTTGTCTTTGGATGTAGAGTATCCTCTTATGGTAGGTTCCAACATTTTGTTTTCAATGGTTATTCAGCAGTTAGTTGTGATTTTGACTTTTTCATAGGAAGGGGATGATTTCACATCCTTTTACTCTGCCATCTTGAGCTAATCTAAAATGTTCAGGCATTTTAGACTCAAAGAAGAAGTGACCACATGAGCAGAGACTCAGGAGTGGAAACCACAGTGGGAACCAGGACTTGAGAAGGAAAACTGGAACAGTAATTGATGAATTGCTGGAGGTTCAGTGTAGACAACTCAAAAAACTCCAGGGACACCCAGTCTTAGGAGAGTGGGTGGGGATGGGAGTGCTCAACAGTATTGTGAGAATTACCTCTAGGATCTCTGCCAGGTTCTCACAGTAGATATCAGAGAAAAATCCCCTGGTGCTTCCAGTAGGAGAAGGGGAAAGGGAACCATGTGTATTTAACAAATAACAGAGTTTCAAACATGACATAAAATATAATTGAAGTAAATGGAGAAATAGACATAATCCATAATTATATTTGAAGATGCCCACATTCCTCTTTCAGGACTGATAGAACAAGTAGACAGAAAATCATAAGCATATAGAAGACTTCAACAACACTCTCAGACGTTGTAAACTAATTTCCATTGATAGAATAATAAACCCAAAAGAGAAAATACACATTATTTTCAAGAGCACATGGAAGATTCACTAAGGTAGACCATATCATTTGCTATAAACAAGCCTCATTTTAAGGGATTGAAAGCATGCAGACACTGTTCACTGACCAATATGCAACTAAGTTAGAAATCACAACAAAAAGTATGTTGAAAATATGAATATTGTGAAATTAAGCAACATAGTTTCAAATAACCCATGTATCAATGATGAAATTACAAGGGAAGTTAGAAAATTGAGTTAAATGATATTGAAAACTCTATATCAAAATGTGCAGGATGCAGCTGGAGGAATAATTAGAGGAAAATGTATAGCTCTACATGTTTACATTAGAAACAATATTTTAAAAATAAATGATTTGTAGACTTTTGCTTGTGAATAAGATGCAGTAAAAGGTACCAGATTTACTCTCCCAACTTGAAGGAATAACAACAATAACAACAAAATCAGCTAAAAACATATGATTAGTGCTTGTTTCCATCTGCCAGATTCAAAACTTCAGTATTCACAGGGAATTGGCTAGTGTCTTGTCTCAGTATTGGGAAACAATTAGCTTGAGACTAAGCATTGCTCCGGTCCTGACTGAATACTAACAGGAAATAAGTTCAGGGATACACTCAATACCACTGATCACCAGTGGAAGGCAAATTAAAACCTTATGACTCAGAAGTTCTTCTAGGTATTTACCCAAGAAAAATGAAAATAAAATATATACACAAAAAGACTTGTACAAGAATGTTTATAGCAGCTTTATTCATAAAAGCCCCCAATAAGAAACAACTCAAATATCCATCAGCAGAGGAATAAATTTAAAAATTGTGGTCTATCCATACAATGAAATTCTCCTTAGCAATGAAAAGGAATAAACATGCAAAACACAGGTGACTGAGAAACATCAGGCTGAATGAAAAAAAAACCTGGACAAACTGTAAGATTCCATTTATCTAAACTTTTAAAACAGAAACTTATCTGTGGTATATATATATATATATATATATATATATATATATATATATATATATATATATATATCAGGGACTTCCCTGGTGGCGCAGTGGTTGAGAGTCCTCCTGCTGATGCAGGGAACACGGGTTCATTCCCCGGTCCAGGAGGATCCCACATGCCATGGAGCGGCTGGGCCTGTGAGCCCTGGCCGCTGAGCCTGCACGTCCGGAGACTGTGCTCCACAACAGGAGAGGCCACAACAGTGAGAGGCCCGTGTATCACAAAAAAAAGAAAAAACAAAAAGAAAAATATATATATATCAGAACAGTTGTTTCCTGGGAGTGGGACTGAGGTTGAATGGAAAGGGGCAAAAAAGATCTTTCTTGGGTGATGGAAATGTTCAATAACTTCATAGGGATGATTATGCAATTATAAAACTCATCATACTACACCAGTAATACCTATCATTTTCTCACATACGTAAATTATACCTCAATTAAAAAATACTTTAAAAATGATTAATAAAATCTCTTTCAGAAAAGTGATATTTGAAAAAATGACAGTGAGTTACAGAAATAAAATCAGGAGTGAGTATAACAAGGTTGGGGTATTCAGGAGTGGGAATACCCCACCATCACCATCAACAAATGCATAGTTTAGAATGATAGTTCTATGAAGGCAGAGTTTTTAATAGTTTTGTTCTTTTTTTTGACCTTGGTACAGGGCTTGACATATAGTCATTGCTCAGTAAATATCTGTTGAGTGAATGAATTTCATCCAAGTTGAAGCAGATAGGATATGAGAAAAGATCAATGGATTTCCAAAAGTGGTAATCAGTGAATTTTTAAAGAATAATTTATATAGAATAATAGACTTGAAATAAATCTATTCTTTATTTTAAAATATTGTGTATTGAATCTACATGGAGAAAAAAAGATGCAGAACATGGTTTTCAAGTAACACTGAGGGAAATGTTTCATACTTTACCAAGATGTTTAATGGGTAAAACAAATTAAACTCAAGTGTTGAGTAAGAGAAGAATAATTTTGCCTCTTATATGAAGTTACAGAATGAGTGAAGAAAATGATATGTTTATACATATAATTACTATCATAGATTGTGAATGCACTTTGGACTGCAATTATGACAGCTTTAAACCTATGGTTACAAAATTGGTCCCACTGAAGAGACCATGTAGAGATCCTTTTGTTTAATGCTAAACTGATTCTGAAACAAGACTGTGTGGTACCAAATTTAGGGACAGTCCTATCTGAAGGAAGAGGCAGTTGTGAGTTATCCTGATTTATAAACATAGAGAAAACGTTACTTAAACAAAACTATGTACTTGTTAAGATTTTACAATTCCAGCTGGCTACTTATATGTAAAGAAAAAAAAATGAAACATAAATAACAAATGAGGCAGTTCAACTACTTGGTACTTGCAGATCTATAAAAACAAGTTTCCTGGGAGAGATGGTTAAAGTCAAGATTTGAATCCACTGCAGATTTCAATTATCTGTGATATCATTGGAATACAGTGAGTTATTAATAAATGTTTCTTTAAGAATGAATGAATCAATCTCTGTACTCTATCACGGGGAGAAAAACAAAACAGAATTGGCTGCTGTGACACAGGAAGAAATGTCCTGTCACCATTGTTTTGCAAACAGCATTTCCCACCCAATAAAACAATGATGGCTTTGGGAAATTATCAATGGTTTGAACTCTGCAGTATCTGGAAAACTGATCATAAACCATCAGACAACACTCGTTTGTCAAATTCTGAATTACACTAAGAATGGTGAAAGGGATGGTAGAGTGGTAGCGATTGAGCAAGTTGTTTCTCAAGACTTAATTCAATTTTTTGGGCCTGAATTAAGAAATCACGAAAGGGCTTCCCTGGTGGCACAGTGGTTGAGAGTCTGCCTGCCGATGCAGGGGATGCGGGTTCGTGCCCGGGTCTGGGAGGATCCACATGCCATGGAGCAGCTGGGTCCGTGAGCCATGGCTGCTGGGCCTGCACATCTGGAGCCTGTGCTCTGCAACAGGAGAGGTCACAGCAGTGAGAGACCCGCGTACCACACACACAAAAAAAATAATAAAATCATGAAAAAGTAAATATTTACATATTATCGGAGAGGAAGGTGGAGTAGGAATATTATTACTATGAATCTAGCACACTACAATTCATTTGCATCTTAAGGTGATATTGACAATATTATTAAGATTAAATATATTAATTTCCCTTAGGAATAAGGATATGGATATGGTCTCCAAATATTTTTAATACAAGGAAAACAGTTAATGCTCTGCAAAAGGAATTTTTCTTGGTTTAAAAAATAATTTGCTCATTATAATTTGTATTTTATGAGCCCTAGGTATAATTAGTAAGATAAGTACTCTGTATGCACAAAGCTCTTGATATACCTTTGTTGTATGCTAGGATAGTGTTCATCCACACACATTGGAGATCCACCATAAAGGTTATTTCTGATGGAATGGAATGAAACTTGAAATAATTGCTTTCATTGATTTCACAAATTGCTGGAAATTCCAGGTTAATCTCACCATTTACTGTTTTAAAGCAGCGACAAGAAAAATGGTATGTTCCTAGAGAGAAATATGTCATCAGTGATAAACAGTTCCAAACTCAGTCAAGCAAGTAATGCATTGCAGGTCAAAAACTATACCTCTGACAACTGCACATGCAGGTAATACAGCACATGTCATATTTGAAGGAGGGAAAGATTTTTCTATTACTACATCCTCAACAAATTGTAGTACCTGCTGACATAGAGATATGAAGGATTTGCAGAGCTAGAGGAATGCACTTACAAGTAATATGAAATGTAGCACAGCAAAGAAAAAATGCAATTAGCATTCCAAACTCATGAGGAATATTAGCCAAACAATAAATCATGGTGGAATTTAATTATAAATGATAGTAAATGTTCACCATAACTAAAGATTAGGTCTTATGGACAGTAAAGACTCCAAATTCAACGTCAATAAAATCGCACTTGATATTGGTTGAAAGGGAAGGGGGAGGAAATTCTTCATTCTTGATTTAAGTTAATTCTATCTCTCCTCTATCTACTCAACTACAGATGGATTAAACATGAATATAATAATATACTCACTCCACTCAACAAATATAGCTGCAAAAGCAGTGGGGAGGACATTACCTTCAGTGTTTAATTAAGTATTTAAACAAATAGTGCTAAAGTACTGAATAAGAAATCTAGATACAGAGGTTATTTATAGCTATTCTCTTTCCAAGAGAAAAACTGATGGTATTTCACTGACTAGATTGGTGAACAAGATGACTCTGTTATTTTTTTCCATGCAAAAGCCAGGATATAGCTGTATGGAATAATTTCACAGGTTTGGGGCATATCAGACGTTTCTGCTAGTCTGTTTTGGCAGAATCACCTTGTAAACCATTAGTCATATTTCCACATTTTAAGAAACCATATGATTGATATGTTTTATCATCCAAAATCTAGAAATAAATGGGAAAGAGGCTTCTGCAGAATTTGTGGACTTTTTGTGCAGGAAATTCCTAGAACTACCTGCAGGACTCAGATCACCTTAGAATTGTGTTAAATTAAGCCTTTTATTGCTTAAAAACACAAAACGTAGAAGCAACAGGAAGTCAGAACTTTTATAACTAACCCATATAAGTCTTGCTCTAAACACGGTTTTAAATATGCAACACAACTAATTTCATCGTAAAAATGGGGATATGAAATAAATATTATGACTATCCCTAAGTTACAAATGAGGGATCTTAAGCATAAAGAGGTTAAATATCTTGTTCAAGGTCAAAAACTCAGTTAATGATGAAGCCATGATTAGAAGCAAGGAAAACCTGGTTTCAGCATTTGCATTCTTAACCATTATACTATACTATTAGAAGTTAAAATACGGAGGAATGACAGGAGACAGAGAAGGAGACATGTCAGCGGAGACTGATTCAACACTCTAAGGGCAGTTAACCCCACGTGGTGCAAAAGCCACTGAGGGTTTCATTGCGTTACCTCATGAAAATAATGAGACAACAACAATAGTGGTTTATTGAGCACCAACTACACTACAGATGCTTTCACAATGAGATTTATTTCCTGCAATCCTTACAGCCCCACAAAGTGGGTTAAGACCTTGTTAGTAAATGAAAGAAATGATTTTAATCTAGGACTGTCTGAAATCAAAAGACATTATGACTTCTAATAGGTAATGCTGATCAGTGAAATAAATACTTTTCACTATTTCTACTGTCCATGGATGGCCATGGGTGTTTAAAAGAAAATGAAATTGTTTACTGTGTGAATGAAGACAAGGTATGCATAAATGCAGTTTATGTACTGTTTTTCCTAAAACACTTAAAACCTAATTTAACTTAATTTAATTCAACAAGTACTTGCTGATACCCCATATAATTAAGGTACCAGATTAAATTCTTCAGGGGAAACAAAAAAGACAGCAGTCTGTCTCCACAGAGCTTATAATTTACTGAAGGAGTTAAGACAATTGTGCAAAAAAGAATGCTGCATAAAAGAAGAGAAAAGACATTTTCAAAGAAGTACAAAATGTTATGAGGGTACATCTGGATTTAGGATGACAGAAATAATAGGTTTCTACACCTTTATTCTCTGATAATCATTCCCATATATGAAAAAAAACGAGAAAATGAAGACACAAACTCCATATTTGATGAAATCAGGATGCTGCTGTAACATCAAAATCCAGTATATGAAGATGGAAAGTAAATGAAGGACTGTAATTGATTCAGCTGTGCTAATAAAAATCCACACCCTTGTCTTCTGGGAGAAAAACAGATCCAGTGATGGGAAGAGAAAGGGGGCAGGCTTAGGCTAGGAGTTTTCATTTGTACTTTTGCCTCTGGCCTTCAAATCCTAAAGGTGAACCTGAGCTGAAGTACATGGAATAGTACTGTATCCAGGACATGTTAAAACGTGTAGAAAGACTTAATAATAGGTACAAATAAAACTAATCAAACAAATACTATAATATAGTATTTGAAGTAGTAAACATTTACTTAGTCACAAAAGTATAAATGAAACTTTTGTATTGGACTCAATTCACACATTTTGTGAATTTCTTCTGTGACTGGGGAGTAAGAAGAGAAAAAAACAGAAATTGAGGATTAACCAAAATGTACTCTAAAATACAGTAGCTTAAACGAACCCATTTTAGCTATTGTGCACAATTTCTTTCTTATAATTAATTTTTTTACTATTTATATAGAATATATAAACTGAATATAATTTACTTTTATTAATATACTCATATAATATACTCATATTATACTCAGATACTTAGTATATTCTTAATGGATTTTTAACATTTTCTCATATCATTAAATATCATTCTTATGTATTAAAGTGTAATTTACATAAAAAACACATAACTGACATGTTATGTATGCACCTGTGAGTACCAACCACAAGAATTTATAGTATAGTTCCGTGGCTCCAGAAAGTGCCCTCCTGTTCCTTTTCACCTCACTCACCTCATTTCCACCTGAGCAACTGTTTTCTAATTTTTATGACCATAGATCACCTATGTCTGTTCTTGCATTTCATGTAAATTGAATCATACAATGTGTACTCTTGAGTCTGGCATCTTTCAGGCAGCATCAGGTTTCTAAGACTCACCCATATTGTTATGTGCTCTGTAGTTTATTTTTCCCTTTTTGTTACTGAGTAGTATTCTTTTGTATGAATGTACCCAGTTTGTTCACCCATATAGTTTTGTGGACATATACACACAATTCTTTTTTATGAATTATTTTATTACACTTCAAGAGCAGAAAGAATGAGCATTATTGTGTATCCTAGCAACTAGCGACTCATAACTACTTTCATATTAGCTACTATTATGTTTTTCTTTTTCCAGTGTATGAAAATATTACTAATTAGGAAGTCTCCAAATTTGTTGCTAAAATGATTAAAATAAAATCTGTGCTATGAATTCAGTTAAGTCAACAAATAGCTTCTAGCTCCTGTTGAAATAGCTATAAACCCAATAGTTCCACTATAGTCTTTTTTTTATTAAAATTAATTTTGCTTGTTTGGAAACTAGGCTAAAAATTATACATGAAAATAAGTTTATATATATATATATTTTACTCTTTAAAAATTATAATTAAAAATTTTAATTTAAAACTATCATAAGGTGAAAATGACAATTTTTTTTCCCTTTGGTGCTAATTTCTATGAATTTTAAGACAGGTATATTTTTATGTAACTGACACCACAGTCAGAATATTGAACACTTACTTCTTTCATCCACAAAACCTGCCTTGTGCTACCTCTTTATAGTCCTACTCTTCCCCCACCTCTAATCCATGAAAAGCACTAATCTGTTCTTCATTACTCTAATTTTATCACTTCAAGTATGTTATATAAGTGAAATCACACAGTTTATAACCTTTGAAAACTGGCTTCTTTCACTCAGCATAATGCCTTTTAGATTCATCCAAGTTGTTCTGTGTATCATTGGTTTGTTTCTTTGTTTTGATGAGTAGCATTCCATTGTATGAATATAACAAAGTTTATCCATTCACTGGTTGAAGGACATTTGGGTTCTTCCCAGATATTGGCTCTTTGAATAAAGGTTTTATAAAATGTGCTAGGAACTTGGGATAATTCTTTTTCTTGTCTGAATCTCAGTTTCCTCATCTATAAAATAGACATAATACTAGTAATCACCTCACAAGACTGCTGAAAGAATCAAATTAGAATGTATATAAAACATACTATGAATTTTAAAAATTCAAATAATTACTAATATAATAAAAATATATGACAATGCAAAACTGAACTGCAAGTCAGGTGTCCCCTATCTTCTACTTTTGCAGCTGATTTTTTTTAATGACTATTGCAAAACATTACATGTATCCTAGTTTATGTCATTTCATTAATTTCTACCAGTAGAGAAATTCCATTTTTCTCATCCTGCAACATTAGTTATCTATTCATAACTAGATATGAATTGGGCCATATAAAAAATTGATAAATATGCTTTTAGTATTTCAATAATATGTTACACAAGGCGAAAAAGTAATGAGTGCAGTGGAAATGAATGGATAAACTTGAGAGAAATTGCAGGTAATTGAAAGGACTTGGAAAGTTTTCACATATAAGGGGTGACAAGGAATAAAATGAGGCTTTGAGTCCAACCAACTGAAAAAATAATTGCATCATCTATAGATATAGGAAGGTCAGAAATGGGGGCGGATATTCAATTGTAGACATAAAATTCTCAGTGGTGAAATAAATGTGAAATCATACTTTTAAATATACCAATTAGAAAAATAACATTTAAATGCCTTAGAGGCAAATGAAGGATAAACGTACATATTGGTACTTAATCAGATAAGGAAGAAAATGTCATGGAGTGTGACATCAGCATCGTGGCAGCATAAGATATCCTTCCCTTTTGTCCCCCCATTTAACAGCTAAAATTTGGCATCTATCCACAAACAAAAGTGCCTCTGTGGGAGTTGTGGGATCCAGGACCATACTCCAAGAGACCCAGGAGGAGTCTCAACCATTTGTGCATCAGGTAATAGGCAGGCAGATCTTGATATAGGCTGTAGAACCAGCAGGAGCCTGTAAACAAGCTTCAGCCCCTTTCAGTGGTAGTCTGGGAGCAAGTGAAGAACACTGATTTGGGCAGACACCCATAGATGAGACAGTCTTTGTAGAAGTACAGGTTTTACAGAAGAGATGTTCCACAACTCTGTTGGAACCAGAAAAGATAAATACAAGTTTGGATTCATTGGAGTGGGTAAGAAGAACTTTATCAGTATCATTCCTTTCCCCAAGACAGCACAGCTAAGAGCTATAAGAGGCTAGGGATCTTTCCCATGGAGGAAGTGGGAGAGTGGTGAATGAGTGCCCAGATTCCCCAGCAATTTGAGAAGCTGCTAAAGAAACCCATCTCCCTCAGAATATTAAAGCAAGAGCTCCATGACTAGCAGGGAGGGAGGAGATTAAGAAAGAGGCAGACAAGAATATCTGAAAACATTTAAAGGATGGGGTTCCTGCTGACTGCATCTGTACTCCAGCAAGAAGCCTGCCCATGAGCCTCTGGGAAAATCTCACCTGAGGATCCCGTTACCTGGCCTGTGGGCACACTGAATCTCCCAGTACCAAACTCACACCTCCCCCAACTCTGTGGCTGGCTCCTTGTACACCTTCTGAGGGTGGTGGCAAGAGTGAGCTTGAGTAGACAGGGAATGTACACAAAAAACAATCCAGAGTCTATGGGCAAGGGAGAAGTCACAATTTTGAATGGTAGCTCCACCTTTGAGAAAGTAAAAGAGGTTTCCAGCAGTTGGTTTGGTTATTGTAAGATTGAGAAAAGACATTAAAGCTTAAGGATTCTGCCACAAGAGGCAAGAAGCATGGAGCAAATATATCCATAAAAGGTCAAAGAAAGTCCCAGATATAAGCATGAACATCAAAATGTATCTTCTATCTGAAGGCAGCCATTAAATACTGGAGGAGGCTCTGCTCCTTCAAATACAAAAACAGCAATGCAGAGCTCCAAGTAACATGAGGAATCAAGGAACCATGACATCACCAAACAATCAAAATCTTCCTACAGTAACCAAACCCAATGATATGGAGATCTGCTATTTACCTAATAAAAAATTCAAAATAGCTGTCTGAGGAAGTTCAATGATCTACAAGAAAACACAGAAAGACAATTCAACAAAATCAGGAAAAAAATACACGAAAAAATGAGAAATATAAGAAAGTGATAAGAATCATTAAAAAGAACCTGACAGAAATTCTGAAGCTGAAGAATTTAATGAATTAAATAAAAATAAAATAGAGACCATCAACACCAGACTTGACCAAATAGAAGAAAAAAAGCTGTGAATTAGAGAATAGGAACTTTGAAATAACCCAGTTAGAGGAGAACAAAGTAAAAATAAATAAATAAATAAATAAATAAATAAATAAATAAATAAATGGGCAAAGAAAGCCTACTTGACCTATAAGACACCATCAAAAGAACAAATATCAGAGTCATTAGAGTAACAGAAGGAGAAGAGAAGGAGCAAGTGGTAGAAATTTTATTTAAAGAAATAATAGCTGAGAACATGCCAAACCTGGGGAAACATTTGGACATCCAAGTTCTTAAGGCTTATAAATCACCCTATTATTTCAATTCAAAATGGTCTTCTCCAAGATACATTATTGTAAAACTGTCAAAAATCAAAGACAAAGGGAGAATCCTAAAAGCATCAAGAGATAAAGATTATGACCTACAAAACAACCCAATAAGGCTATCATTGGATTTCTCCGACACATTACAGCCCAGAAGAGAGTAGAATGATATATTTAAAGTGCTGAAAGAAAAAAAAAATTGCCAGCCAAGAATATTCTACCTGGCAGAGTTATTCTACAGAAATGAAGGAGAACTAAAGATCTTCCCAGACAAACAAAAGCTGTGAGAATTCAACATCACTAGACCTGTCATACAGGAAATGCTGAAAGGCATTCTTTAAGCTGAAATGAAAAGGTCAGTAAAGTGAAAACATACAAAAATATACAACCCCCTAATAAAGGTAATACACAGTTTAGAAAACTCTAATAAGATGCTGTGTCAACCACTCAACTATGTTATAAAATTTAAAGGAAGAGAATATTTTTAAAAAAACTATAGTTAATAATATTTGTTAATGAATGCATAATATAAAAATAGGTAAATAGTCACATCAAAAATATAAAAAGGGGGAATAAAAGGGTAAAGTTTTGTATGTAATTGAAGTCAAGTTGTTATCAGCATAAAATGGACTATATTATCTATAAGATGTTTTATGCAAGCCACATGATAACCACAAAGCAAAAACCTATAGCATATTCACAGAAGATAAACAGAAGGAAATCAGAGGTGACCACCACAGAAAGCCACTAATCCACAAAAGTAGTCAGCAAGAGAGAGAAAAGGAAATTAAAAAGAGCCAGAAAGCATTTAACCAAATGGCATTAGTAAGTTCTTACATATCAGTAACTACTCTAAATGTAAATTAATTGAATCCCCCAATCAAAATGCAAAGAGTGGCTGAATGGATAAAAAACAAGACCCAACTATATGCTGCCTACCAAAGAATCATTTCAGCTTTAAGGACACACATCAGCTCAAAGTGAGGGACAGAAAAACTATATTCTATGCAAGTGGAAACCAAAAGGAAATGATAGCTATACTTATATTAGACAAAATAGATTTTAATCCAAAATTGTTAACAAGAGACAAAGAAGGTCATTATATAATGATAGTTATCTACTCATTAAGAAGCTATAACAGTCATAAATATATATGCATGTAATATTGGAATACCTAAATATATTAAGCAAATACTAAGAAAACTGAAGAGAGAAATAGATGATAATACAATAATCATAGGGGACTTTAATACCCATTTTCATTAATAGATAAGTTATCCAGACAGAAAATCAAAGTGGAAATGTTGGACTTGAACTATACTTTTAGACAAAATGGAGCTAACATTCCATCCAACAGCAGCAGAATATACATACTTCTTAACTGCACTGTTAGAAGGAATGTAAGTTGGTGCAGCCCCTGTGTTAAAGAGTATGGGAGTTCCTCAAAAAGTTTTAAAAAAATCATATGATCTGACAATCCCACTTTTGGGTATATATCTAAAGAAATGAAAACAGGATATTAGAAAGATATCTACACTCCCAAGCTTACTGCAGCAATATTCACAATAGTCAAGATCAAGATGTGGAGAAAACTGAAGTGTCCATCAATAGATGAATGGATAAAGAAGATGTGGTATATGTGTATATTGGGATATGTTTCAGTCATAAAAAAAGAAAGATATCCTGCCTTTTGCAAGAACATGGATAGACTTTGAGGATATTATGCTGAGATAAGTCACAGAAAGATAAATACTGTATGATCTCATTTATATGTGGAAACTAAAAAAGCTAAATTCATATAAACATAGAGTAGAATATTTGTTACTGGGGCTGGGGGTTTGGAAAACTGGGGAGATGTTCATCAAAGGGTACAAACTTGCAGTTAGAAGATGAATAACTTCTGGAGAGCTAATATACAGCATTGTGAAAATAATTAACAGTACTGTAGTACATGTTACTAAGTTGCTAAGAGACTAGATTTTAAATGCTCTCACTATAAAAAAATAAATGATAATTATGCAGCATAATGGAGATATAAGCTAACACTATGATGGTAATCATATTGCAATATATAAATGTATCAAATCAATTTGTTGTACACCTTAATCTTACACAATGTTAAATATAAATTTTATCTTAATTTAAATAAAGTCCAGGAGTTAGTATTCCTGAGTGTCTCCCATGTAGACATGTTGTTAAATTTTGTTTGATTTTCTCCTGTAAATCTGTCTCTTGTCAATTTAATTCATAGACCAGCCAGAAGAACCTAGAAGGGTAGAGGGCAGTTTCTTCCTATCCAACAGTTGGGATGAGAATGGGATAAAACTTTACTGGCTGGACACTACTTGCCCCAAAGTTGTCACAGTAAGACATGCTGGGACACCTGACAGAAGCCAGCAGAATGTGCAAATTCCAACCACATCAGTCAGTCTCCTGGATTTCTGCCTGCAGGGTATGTTAGAAACAAGAGTGCCATGTGGCTGACAGGGTCTTGGTGCTCCAGCCAGGTATCAGGCCTGAACCTCTGAGGTGGAAGAGCTAAGTCCAGGACATTGGACAACCAGAGACATCCCAGCCCCATGTAATATCTATCAGTGAGAGAACTCCTAGAGAACACCATCTCAACACTAAGACCCAGATCCACCCAATGGCCAGCAATCTCCAGGGCTGGGCACCCCATGCCAAACAACTAGCAAGGTAGGAACACAACTTCACCCATTCACATAGAGGCTACCCAAAATCATACTAAGTTCACAGACACCACAAAACACAACACAAGATCCAGTACCACCCACAAGAACACAGGAGCAAGTAGTAGGAAGGGTAAACAAGCCACTGAAGCAACCTTACCCAATGGGGGCAGACACAAAAAAAGCAGTGGGAAGTATGAACCTGCGCCCTGAAAAAATGAGAGCCCAAACATAGAAAGTTAAACAAAATGAGAAGACACAGAAATACGCAGCAGATGAAGGAACAAGTCAACCCAAATGAAGAGGAAATAGGCAGTCTACCTGAAAAAGAATTCAGAATAATGACAGTAAAGATGATCCAAAATCTCGTAAATAGAATGGAGAAAAAAAAAAGAAATGTTTAACAAGGACCTAGAAGAACTAAAGAATAAATAGACAATGATGAACAACACAATAATTGAAGTTGAAATTACTCTAGAAGGAATCAATAGCAGAATAACTGAGGTAGACGAACAGATAAGTGACCTTGAAGATAAAATAGTGGAAATAAATAATAAAGTAAAAAGAATGAAAAGAATTAAGGACAGTCACAGAGACATCTAGGACAACATTAAACACAACAACTTTCGAATTATAGGCGTCCCAGAAGAAGAAGAGAAAAAGAAAGGGACTGAGAAAATATTTGAAGAGATTACAGTTGAAAACTTCCCTAACATGGGAAAGAAAATAGCTAATCGAGTCCAGGAAGAGCAGCAAGTCCCATATAGGATAAATCCAAGGAGAAACACGCCAAGACACATATTAATCAAACTATCAAAAATTAAATACAAAGAAAAACTGTTAAAAGCAGCAAGGGAAAAGCAACAAATAATATACAAGGGAATCCCCATGAGGTTAACAGCTGATCTTGCAGCAAAACCTCGGCAAGCCAGAAGGGAGTGGGAGGACATATTTAAAGTGATGAAAGGGAAAAACGTACAACCAAGATTACTCTACACAACAAGGATCTCACTCAGATTTGATGGAGAAATGAAAAACTTTACAGACAAGCAAAAGTTAAAAGAATTCAGCACCACCAAAACAGCGCTACAACAAATACTAAAGGAACTTCTCTAAGCAGGAAACAGAAGAGAAGGAAAAGACCAATAAAAACAAGCCCAAAACAATTAAGAAAATGGTAATAGGAACATACATATTGATAATTACCATAAATGTAAATGGATTAAATGCAACAACCTAAACACATAGACTGGCTGAATGGATGGAAAAATAAGACCCGCATATATGTTGTCTACAAGAGACCCACTTCAGACCTAGGGACACATACAGAATGAAAATGAGCAGATGGAAAAAGCTATTCCATACAAATGAAAATCAAAAGAAAGCTGGAGTAGCAATTCTCATATCAGACAAAATAGACATTAAAATAAAGACTATTACAAGAGACAAAGAAGGACATGACATAATGATCAAGGGATCAATCCAAGAAGAAGATAGAACAATGGTAAATATTTATGCACACAAATTAGGAGCACCTCAATACATATGGCAAATGCTAACAGCCATAAAAGAGGAAATCGGCAGTAAAAAAAATCATAGTAGGAGACTTTAACAACCCACTTTCACCAACGGAGAGATCATCCAAAATGAAAATAAATAACAAAACACAAGGTTTAAATGACACATTAGACAAGATGGACTTAATGGACATCTATAGGACATTCCATCCAAAAACAACAGAATACATTTTCTTCTCAAGTGCTCATGGAACAATCTCCAGGATAGATCATATCCTGTGTCACAAATCAAGCCTCAATAAATTTAGGAAAATTGAAATTGTATAAAGTATCTTTTCCGACCACAACACTATGAGACTAGGTATCAATTACAGGAAAAAAAAAACTAAAAAATACAAACGCATGGAGGCTAAACATTATGCTACTAAATAATCAAGAGATCACTGAAGAAATCAAAGAGGAAATCAAAAAATACCTAGAAATAAATGACAATGAAAACACAATGACCCAAAACCTATGGAACACAACAAAAGCATTTTTAAGAGGGAAGTTTATAGCAATACAGTCCTACCTCAAGAAACAAGAAACATCTCAAATAAACAACCTAAACTTACACATAAAGCAAGCAAAGAAAGAAGAACAAACAAACAACAACAACAAAAAACACAGCAGAAAGAAAGAAATCATAAAGATCAGGTCAAAAATAAATGAAAAGAAATGAAGGAAATGATAGCAAAGATCAATAATACTAAAACTGGTTCTTTGAGAAGATAAACAAAATTGATAAACCATTAGCCAGACTCATCAGGAAAAAAAGGGAGAAGACTTAATCAACAGAATTACAAATGAAAAAGGAAAAGTAACAACTGACATTGCAGAAAAACAAAAGATCATGAGAAATTACTACAAGCAACAATATGCCAATAATATGGACAACCTGGAAGAAATGGACAAATTCTTAAAAACACAACCTTCCAAGACTGAACCAGGAAGAAACAGAAAATATGAATAGACCAATCACAAGCAATGAAATTGAAACTGTGATTAAAAATCTTCCAACAAACAAAAGCTGAGGACCAGATGGCTTCACAGTTGAATTTTAGAAAAGGCTAACACCTATCCTTCTCAAACTCTTTGAAAATATAGCAGAAGGAGGAACACACCCAAACTCATTCTACGAGGCCACCATCGCCGTGATAGTGAAACCAGGCAAAGATGTCACAAAAAGAGAAAACTACAGGGCAATATCACTGATGAACATACATGCAAAAATCCTCAACAAAATACTAGCAAACAGAATCCAACAGCACATTAAAAGGATCATACACTGTGATCAAGTGGAGTTTACCTCAGGAATGCAAGGATTCATCAATATATGCAAGTCAATCACCGTGATACACCATATTAACAACTTGAAGGATAATAACTATATGATCCTCTCAATAGATGCAGAAAAAGCTTTTGACAAAATTCAACACCCATTTATGATTAAAAACTCTCCAGAAAGTGGGCATAGAGGGAAACTACCTCAACATAATAAAGGCCATATATGACAAACCCACAGTCAACATCATTCTCAATGGTGAAAAACTGAAACTATTTCCCCTAAGATCAGGAACAAGACAAGGTTGCCCAATCTCAACACTATTATTTAATATAGTTTGGTAGTTTTAGCCAGGGCAATCAGAGAAGAAAAAGAAATAAAAGGAATACAAATTGGAAAACAAGAAAGTCTTTCACTCTTTGCAGATGATATGATACTATACACAGAGAATCCTAAAGATGTTACCAGAAAACTACTAGATCAAATCAATGAATTTGGTAAAGTAGCAGGATACAAAATTAATGCACAGAAATATCCTGCATTCCTATCCACTAACAGTGAAAAATATGAAAGTGAAATTAAGAAAACACTCCCATTTACCATTACAACAAAATAATAAAATACCTAGGAATAAACCTACCTAAGGAGACAAAAGACCTGTATAAACAAAACCATAAGACACTGATGAAAGAAATTAAAGATGATACAAACAGATGGAGAGATATACTATGTTCTTGGATTGGAGGTATCAACTTTGTGAAAATGACTATACTACCCAAAGCAATATACAGGTTCAATGCAATCACTATCAAAATACCCGTGGCATTTTTCACAGAACTGGAACAAAAAAAAATCACAATTTTTATGGAAACACAAAAGACCCCAAAGAAGAGAAATAATCTTGAGAAAGATAAGTGGAGCTGCAGGAATTCAGCTCCCTGACTTCAGACTACACTACAAAGTTACAGTAATCAAGAGAGTATCTTGCTGGCACAATAACAGAAATATAGACCAATGGAACAGGATAGAAAGACCAGAGATAAAGCCACACACATATGGTCCCTTATCTTTGATATAGGAGACAAGAATATACAATAGAGAAAAGACTGCCTCTTCAATAAGTGGTGTTGGAAAGTCTGGACAGCTACATGTAAAAGAAAGAAATTAGAATACTCCGTAACACCATACACAAAAATAAACTCAAAATGGTTTAAAGACATAAATGTAAGGCCAGACAGTATAAAACTCTTAGAGGAAAATGTACGCAGAACACTCTATGACATAAATCACAGCAAGATCCTTGTTTGACCTACCTCCTAGAGAAATGGAAATAAAAACAAAAATAAACAAATGTGACCTAATGAAACTTAAAAGCTTTTGCACAGCCAAGGAAACCATAAAAAAGACAACCCTCAGAATGGGAGAAAATATTTGCAAATGAGGCAACAGACAAATGATTAATCTCCAAAATATACAAGCAGCTCATGCAGCTCAATATCAAAAAAACAAACAATCCAATCCAAAAATGGGCAGAAGACCTAAATAGACATTTCTCTAAAGAAGATATACACACTGCCAACAAACACATGAAAGGATGCTCAACATCACTAATCATTAGAGAAATGCAAATCAAAACTACAGTGTGGGTCTTCCCTGGTGGCACAGTGGTTGAGAGTCTGCCTGCCAATGCAGGGGACACGGGTTCGTGCCCTGGTCCAGGAAGATCCCACATGCCACAGAGCGGCTGGGCCTGTGAACCATGGCCGCTGAGCCTGCGTGTCCGGAGCCTGTGCTCTGCAGCAGAAGAGGTCACAACAGTGAGAGGCCTGCGTACAGCAAAAACAAAAACAAAACAAAACAAAAAAACAAAAAACAAAAAACAAAAAAACAAAAAAACACTACAATGTGGTATCACCTCACTCTGTTCAGAATGGCCATCATCAAAAAATCTCCAAACAATAAATGTTGGATAGGGTGTAGAGAAAAGGGAACCCTCTTGCACTTTTGGTGGAAATGTAAATTGATATAGCCACTATGGAGAGCAGTATGGAGGTTCCTTAAAAAATTAAAAATAGAACTACCATGAGACCCAGCAATCCCACTACTGGGTATATACCCTGAGAAAACCATAACTCAAAGAGAGTCATGTACTACAATGTTCATTGCAGCACTATTTACAATAATGAGGACATGGAAGCAACCGAAGTGTCCATCCACAGATGAATGGATAAAGAAGATGTGGCACACATATACAATAGAATACTACTTAGCCATAAAAATAAACGAAGTTGAGTCATTTGTAGTAAGGTGGATGGACCTAGAGTCTGTCATACTGAATGACAGACTCTCTTTCTCTTCGAAAGAGAAAAACAGATACTGTGTGCTAACACATATATATGAAATCTAAAAAATAAATGGTTCTGAAGAACCTAGGGGCAGGACAGGAATAACAACGCAGATGTAGAGAATGGACTTGAAGACATGGGGAGGGGAAAGGGTAAGCTGGGACGAAGTGAGATAGTGGCATGGACATATATACATGACCAAATGTAAAATAGATAGTGGGAAACAGCCACATAGCACAGGGAGATCAGCTTGGTGCTTTGTGACCTCCTAGAAGGGTGGGATAGGGAGGTTGAGAGGGAGGCACAAGAGGGAGGGGATATGGGGATATATGTATACATATAGCTGATTCACTTTGTTATGCAGCAGAATCTAACACAACATTATAACATTATACTCTAGTAAACATGTTAAAAAAATGTTCTAATGAGGATCAAGTTGCCAGATTTAACAGTAAAATGCATGATGATCAATTAAATTAGGGAATCAAACAATGAATAATTCTTTCAGTATGGGACATACACTTACTAATATTGTACGAGATGTATTTATACTAAAAACTATTTATAGTTTATAAAACTCAAGTGTAACTTGGAATCTTGTGTTTTATCTGGAATTCCCTGAGTATTAAGAATTTTTTTGAGCCCTGAGTGTCTCCAGAAGTTTAAGCAATATCAGTGACAAGTCTAAGATAAATAAGAACCGGAAGAGAAACCGAGCAGAAGAATGGGTAAAGAATAAATGATGAATGTGAAAAAAATATTAAAAATATAAAAAATAGAGGCTGAGATAAATAATATGATATATATGGTGGTTATACAGCATCATTAACCTGGAGAGGCCCTTATGGGATCCATTCAACAAATGTTGTTTAGCAGCCTTAGGATTGCTAGTGTTTGGCTTGTTCTCATGTAGACTTAATTTGGCTTTGATACTTGTTTTGGATAATTATTTACAAGTTAGAGACTACAGATACCAAACTAAATAAATATATACCATATTTGCCTCAGTTTACCTATGGAGTAAATATCTTGGATGGTCAATGTTAAAGATGGAGAAACTGAATAGTTGAGACATGCCCATGCTCATATAGTGTTTTGCAAAGCAAACTAACTAGAGCCTGGCTTTCGTGATTGCCCCTCCCCCACCTCTTTTTAACCTAGACTTTGACACTTCAGTAATTTATGGAGGAAAAACAAAACAAAGCAATACAAAATCAAGCAAAGAACAGAAGGAGAGAATCTGATATCTCCATCATGTAGGTGAGGTATTATATGATCCTCAGAGTTTAGTTTCCAGTGGCAGGATATAAATAGCCTGAGAAAAACCATTGAGACAAGATAATGACTAACTGGTAAGGTTGCCAAAGTAGAAATCATGCTTCAATTCATTTTTTTATCTTCAGAACTGAGCACATAACCTTACACATACTATGTGCTCAATACATACTCACTGGGAAAAAAAAAAGGTATTCTTTATTTATAGTAGATATTAAAATTCCCATGAACTGAATCAGAAATTTTACAATACTAACAACTAACTCAATAAAGACCATATAAAAGCTCTGAAAAACAAATCATAACTATATATATATATACATATGTATCAGTTATGAAAGATTCATGGTCCTCAGAACATGAGGCAGAACTTTGTCAATTAAATAGGACTCCTGCAGCTACTTTGAGTAAATGTGTCATTTTGAAAATAAACATTTAAAAAACAGATTTAAAAAATTTCAAATCCAAAAGAAGGTGTACAAACTTTTGAGACATCAGCACGTGCATTCTATCTCAACCATCATCTCTTGTTTCATCTGTGAAATACATAAGGTTTATCCAAAAACCTTATGAGATACGTAAATTTATCCAAAGTTGGAGAGACAAAGAATGCTTTAGCTGGAAAGGGTGACAGGTCCATTTACAATAATGAACTGCTATTTGAAAGTTTAAGTATGTCCTTATTATGTCTGAAGCCAAAGAAAGAGCTGGAGGCGTTCTGAAACCTCACTTGTCATACTGGAGAGGTAATTCTATTAATGACTTTAAGTCAAGCTTTATGCAGTGTGTTTCAAGTGTATTTTAAGGATCACTTGGTCAGACAATTTCCTAAGGACAACAGAGAAAAAAAAATGGCTAAGTGCAACTGAAAATAACATCCAGTTACCATCAACTCTCTTCCACAGTGAATCTGTCAATATCTTTTCCTGGTGGACTATTTCCTTTGTAAACATGGGCTTATCAACGCCTATCTCAGAAAGGTAGTCTTGCTTGGTTAGCACTGAATTCTAGCCTACAAAAGGAAAAAAAAGGCTAACGGCAACAACTGGAAGATTTCTTGCTTACTGTTTTTGTAATACAGCATTTGCTTTACTTCAGCTTCTAACCTGAAAATGTTACATTACATAGGAAATATGAGAAAACTGGATCATTTCTTACAGGCCTGTAGTTATGGCAGAATCTTAGAAGAATCTTAAGCAAGAATACAGCAGATGTTGCTTTTGCAAAGGCCATAATAATCCCATTTATATGAAAAACATAATTGTGGTTCTAAAGATCAAATACTGATTGTTTTACTTCACAGATGCTTTATGTATATGGCATTGAAGACATAGTTGCATCTAGTTATTAAAATCTCTCCCGTATTGCAAATAGGAGAAGGAAATACACGTTTTGGGGAATACTCTTTGTTGCTAATGTTATTAATATGGGACAGACTAGTCATGAAATGACCATCAAGAAACTCCACTCCTAGCAGAGAACTAATTAATAGAGTGATGCTTCAATACTGGGCAATGTTATTTGTTAGAAACAGCTGTTCAGTATGGCATTTCTCGACTATACTACACTATGGACTAGGGCTTCTTCACTGCCACACAAGAAAAATGAGAAACAGATTTAGAAAGTAGTGCTTAAATGTTTGTATCTGAACACTGCTAGATCTCAAATCCCAGCCTTACTACTTAATAGCTGCATAAGTTTGGACCTCTCATTGTGTCAGTTTCTTCATTATAAATGGAAATAATGTTAGAATCTATTTCATAGATGCACAGTGAGAACTAAGTGGGATAATGTATGTGAATGAAGTTCTCAGCACTATGAGGCTCAATTCATGTTAGCTTTATTATTATTATTATTATTATTATTATTATTAAACAGCTATGTGCCACACATTGTGCTAGGCGTTTCACATTTCTTATTTTTTTTTAACACTCACAAACATCTTGTCAGGACAATATCATTCATTGTTTTGCCAAATAGTTATTTTGCTTGCAAGCCAAAAAGATTCACTTTGGATAACAAACACACCTACAAAAAGTGTAGGAACCAGGATGATTCCAGTGATCAACATAGCAGGTATACCATGCTGCTTCTGCTGGGGTGAATCAAATCTAAACATTTTTTTCATTCTTTTATCACTCTGCTCAAGAGAGACTCCAGTTAGTTACACTTGGATTTTTAACCATAATTTGCCTAAGGAAGGGATCGACACCCTGATCAACGTTCCTATAAAGACTAATCACAATGGAGAACAGGTAATCCTATAAAAGGAAGTCAGGGTGTTGTTACTTGAAGAAGACAAAGGATGATAGATAGCCACAGACAGAAAGTTTCTAGGAATTGTATTCTATAGCTAAAGGAGTACTTTTGTGTTTTCATCTTTAAGGTATGGAAGTACAGGTTAGTCAGTAGTGCTGGTGATGGGTGAGAATCCATTGTGAGAGATTTCTCTTGGAAATTTATTTTCTGAAAACCTGATAAATTCATTTAACATTTCTCCTGGAGGATAAAATCTCTAGGAAAGATTTAATAAATTTGTCTTTAGGTTACATACATAGAGGTATATTGTTATAGGCTCCTCAAAATATCTTAGAGCCTGTGCAAACAAAAATCTTGATAGGACCAATTTTTTATGGAGATTATAGATGAGATTTCTTACCCTTTAAAACATTAATTTCCTTACTGCACTTTAATTGTTCCTGACTAATCATGAACCTAACATAAAAAGCTATCAAATTGCTGTCAATTTCCTGAAATACCTTCCAAAACCATTAGTGGAAGTGATAGTAATAGAAATTTTCCAAATATGCAAACACCTAATAAAAAATTTCTAAACCTTATTGAAGTTATCCATTGGTAAATATCAAAATATTACATAAAAATTACATATGTGGGGAAGTGGAGAGTAAAATTCTTTGGGGGAAATTTTTTCAGCTTTGTCTTATTTTCTAGCAAGTAAAGATCAGCTTATTAAACATCTGTTTTCAGGTTTAGTCAATTTGCTTGAAATACTGCCCACTCACTTTGAGAGTAGAAAGAGACTAGGCAACAGAACTATACAACTTTCATAAATTACTCAGAGTTTCAGTAGGAACTGGTTTTGAACATCTTTTTTCCTATTCTTTTTTTTTTTTCTTTTTCTGGGAAGGTAACTGAAGCAAATTTTCTTCTGAAGCCATATTCTTTGGCTATTGAAATATTCTGAAGTATTGATTTTGATTCCTGGTTTTGCTTATTGCTTGGCATTTCATTCCAGCCCTTTAGAATGTGTTTCAGCACCCATTTTAACTTTATGGCACATCTAGAGTAATATGAAGTATTATGACAAAATTTAGTTCCCTCAAACTCAAAGACTGCTGTAACTATCTTTTGCACCTGCTTGGAGAGAAATGGAAGGTATCTTTGTTCAGCTCTGAGGAAGGCAGAAGTTCCTCTAAAGTAAAGTTTCATCTATTTCAATAGTACTTACTCTAAATAGTCATAAAGGAGGAACGATTTAAAAGTTACATAATATAGTATCACTTTAAGCCAGACACAGATGTTTCAAATTAAAGTGGTCCATTTATAGAAGCACAAAACGAAAGAAAGCTTTTAAATGGTAGGGTGACAGACGGCCTACTTATCAATGAGCCTGCTTCAGAAACCCTAGGTGCTCTCCCATTATAAAAGACAAAACCTTTTACAATGTATACATGTCACAATATTTCTACAAATGTGGGATTCAAAACTGTTGGCACTTAAGATCACTTGCTTCCAGAAATAAAGCCTTGGTTGTGCAATAAACCTCCTCTGAGCACTATATTTCAGCTCTGCACATAATTAGGATTTAAAAACATCAAAATGGCAAAAATCATGAAGTAGTACCATTACCAGTATACTAAAATTGTCCAGTAAGAAAAGATCCACTCACACTTGTATTAAATGAGGAAGTCAGGCAACTTCCATAGCCAATAATTTTTATCAAACTAGCCATGCCAGAAATTTCCACCATTAGCCAATTCTTTGTGCTAAAGCATTATTATCCCTCTTCTATCAGATTGCATATATTATCTGAGAGGGATTAAAACCTTCAGCCATTAAATGTAAACTTCAGATTTATTAGATTTAAGGAAGTGTTTTTATTAAGGTGATATTGACATAAAATAAAATAAAACTGACCATTTTAAAGTGAATAATTTAGTGTCATTCAGTACATTTGCAATGTTGTCTAACTACCAGCTCTATCTAGTTCCAAATATTTTCATCACTCCAGATTATGATCCCATACACATTAAACAGTTCCCTATTCCCTTTTTTCTAGCCTGTGGAATCACCAACTTGTTTTTTATCTCTATGGATTTACCTATTCTGGATATTTCATATAAATGGAATTGTACAATATGTAACCTTTTGTGTCTGGCTTATTTCACTTAGGATAAATATTTTCAAGATTTTGTCATGTAACATTACTTCTTTTTTAAGACTGAATATTTTTCACTTCATGAATACATCACACTTTCTTTTTCTGTTCAGTTATTCATGACATTTGACTTGCTTCAAGCTTTTGTCTATTGTGAATAATGCTATTATGATCATTTGTGTACAAATATTCTTTTGAATGTATACCTAGGAGTAGAATTGCTGAGTCGTATGGTAATTCTATGTTTAATTTTTTTTTTTCGGTATGTGGACCTCTCACTGTTGCAGCCTCTCCTGTCTTGGAGCACAGGCTCTGGACATGCAGGCCCAGTGGCCATTTCTCACAGGCCCAGCCGCTCCACGGCATGTGGGATCCTCCCGGACCTGGGCACGAACCCATGTCCCTCGTATCGGCAGGCGGACTCTCAACCACTGCGCCACCAGGGAAGCCCCTATGTTTAATTTTTTGCAAACCTCCCAACTTAAACATCACTACTAAACAATTTTACATTATAATTAGCAATGAATGGGGGAGGTTGCAATTTGTCCACATCATTGCCAACATTAGTTATTTTTGCATTTAAAAAAAAAAGTATTACAGTCATCCTAGTGGGAGTAAAGTTGTTTCTCACTGTGGTTTTGATTTGCATTTACCTAATGACTAATGATGTTGAGTATCTTTTTATGTGCTTATTGGCCATTTGCTTGTCTTTGGAGAAATATCTGTCAAGCCCCTGGATTGGTTATCTTTTGGTTGTTTAGGTTTTGTGTTTTTGTATTATGAGTTTGAATTGAGTTGTTCAACATTTTGTCATTGAGTTATAAGAATTCTTATATGAGAATTCTTATGAGATAAAGATAAAGATTTGCAAAGATTTTTTCCCCTCTGTAGGTTGTCTTCCACTTTCTTGATGTCTTTTGATGCACAAAATGCTTTCAATTTTTATGAAGTCTAATTTATCTATTTTTCTTCTGTTGCTTATGTTTTTGGTGTCATGTCTAAGAATTTATTGCCAAATTCAAGGTCACGAAGAGCACAAAAACCTGTATTTTCTTCTAAAGGTTTTAGAGTTTTAGCTCTTATATTTAGGTCTTTGATCAATTTTGAGTTAATTTTTGTTTATGGTGAGAGATACCACTCCAACTTCATTCTTTTGCATGTGAATATCAAGTTGTCTGAGTACCATTTGTTGAAGAGACTATTCTTTCTCCATTGAATGATCTTGGCATCTTCGTTGAAAATCAATTTACCAGGAATATATGTGATTATTTCTGGCTTCTCAATCCTACTCTATTGGTCTCTATGGCTATCTTTATGCCAGTACCATGCTGTTTTCATTACTGTGGCTTTGTAGTAAGTTTTGAAATCTAGAAGTATGGTTTCTCTAACTTTGCTCTTCTTTTTCATGTTTTTTTTTTTTTGGTATTTGAAATCCCTTCTAATTCCATATGAATTTGAGGATTGGCTTTTCCATTTCTGCAAAAAAGCTTTTAGAACTTCGATAGGGACTGTATTGAATCTGTAGATCACTTTGGGTAGTATTGCCATATAAACATCATTAAATCTTCTAATCTATGAACATGGGATGTTTTTCCTTTTTTTTTTCTTCTTTAATTTCTTAAAGCAATGTTTTAGAGTTTTCAGTGTTCAAGTTTTTCACCTCCTTAGTTGAATTTATTCCTAGGTATTTTAATTTTTTGGATGGTATTAGAAATGGAATTATTTTCTTAATTTCTTTTTCAGACTGTTCACTGCTTGTTGGTATATAAAAGCACAACTGATTTTATATGTTGACCTTGTATTCAGTAACTTTGCTGAATTCATTATTAGTTCTAGTAATTTTTTTGTGGATCTTATGGAATTTTCAATATATAGCATCACATTATCTGTGAATCAACTAAGTTTTCATAGGAACCTGAAGAAGCAAAACAGGGAAGAAAACGTCCACAAAATAGGGTTGCAGAAGATGTTAGTCTTGTGTAGGATGCAACAATTAGAGTAGAAGAAGGGGATCAGGAAGGCAAAAATAAAATATTAGGCCCCTAAAAAGTGTAGAGAAAGCAGGGAGTAAAAAAACAAAATAGACTAAAGGAATTCATACTTCACAATTTATTCAGTAGCCAGCTTTATTCACAGCAGAAAGGAAAGACCTCATTTAATTAAAATTATTATAGTAAGGATGATGCCTAGAGACATGTTCTTATGGTAACAAAGACTTGGATTTCTGGGGGTTGACCAGACCAAATTCTTAAATTTTGTCTGCATATATATTTTACAGCCTTAAACATACAGATTAATATGTCTTATTTTAGTTGCTACTTACATTCCATCTTTCCAAGCTGCCTCATGGAAAGCAATATGGAGTTTGAAAGCACTTACTAAAAAGTGTCTGCATTTTGAAGAATTCTGTAGTATTTTAAAATCTTCCTATGTGCTTCAATACAATTTCAACTGTTTCAACTGTTTCCATTTTGACATTTAAGGAAAGAAATCCAATGCTAGAATCCTCAGTTTCACAGGTGCTTTTATTTTTTAGTCATGTCTGAAAAATGATAAGCAGGAAATGATCCAAGCATAAGTCATTCTAATCCATTACTCAATTTCAACCTCATAGTAAAAGAATGTCAGTCAGTAGATGAAATAAATTGCCATTTTGATCATTTGACTTTCACCTGCCAGATTGATTAAATTGATATTCCTTTTTAACTCTATTCTTTAATGGACTTATTTGACACATCAAGTAACTGTCTGAACTAGAAATCTAGTTTCTTTCTGGATACATTTCTCTGTCTTAACCCACACCTAATCTATCAGCAAGTTCTGCATTTTCTATTTCCAAAATATAACCCACATGTCAATTTCTCTCCCTCTCTACTGCCACCAGCCTAGGACAGACCACCCTCATCTCTTGGCTGGATTTTTAAATAGCCTCAAATTTGGTCTCCCTGCATCCAGACACGCTTGCCTCTCAATTCCATTCTCCACACAGCAGTTAATCTTCCAAAAATGTAAATCAGGGCTTCCCTGGTGGTGCAGTGGTTGAGAATCTGCCTGCTAATGCAGGGGACAAGGGCTCGAGCCCTGGTTTGGGAGGATCCCACATGCCGTGGAGCAACTAGGCCCGTGAGCCACAACTACTTAGCCTCCGCATCTGGAGTCTGTGCTCTGCAACAAGAGAGGCCGCAATAGTGAGAGGCTCGTGCACTGTGATGAAGAGTGGCCCCAGTTTGCCACAACTAGAGAAAGCCCTCGCACAGAAATGGAGACTCAACACAGCAAAAATACATAAATTAATACACTCCTACCCCCAACATATTCTTTAAAGAGCAAACAAAAAATGTAAATCAGATGATTTCACTCTCCTCTTTAATCCTCCAATGGCTTTCCCCTTCACACTTAGAATTTAACATCCAAACTCCTTACTACAACCTATAAAACTCTGCATGATCTGAACCTTCACTGACTTTCTCATACTTTCTATTACTTCCTCCCTTACATTAAACTCTCCAGCCCCACTGTCCTTTTTCTGATTCTCAACATTCCAAAGTTGTTCCCTCTTCAGAGCTTTTTCCCTTCTTATTTTTCCACTTGAGATGCTTTTCTACAAGGTAAACTCCTTGTTCAACCCACCCATGAAGGTCTCAGCTCTAATGAAACTTCCTCAGGCAGAACTTCCTTGACAACCTGATCTAAATTTGTCTCCTAAACCATCCCTTCTCTATACCATATTATTTTTTTTACAGAGTCCTGTTCTTTCCCACAGAAGTCTTATCACAATATTTATTTATTTACTTATTCATCTCCTACTAGATTGTATGCTCCATAAAGACAAAACCTTATATTTATTAATCACCACCTTATAATATGTACATAGGCATATTTTTTTTAAAAAAATGTCCACTCTATAAATAATTTTTATTATTTAACGGGGAAAGTGTCATCTTAACTTTATTTTCTCCCCCTTAATTCATTACTTCCTTCCATAAATGTTATCTTTTCTCCTGAATCTTTAATTATCTTCCTTCCCCTCTGTCATGCATAAGCTCAGGTTACCTTTAACAACACAAAATTTAAACTATACTCCTTCTTGTCAAGACATGCCTTTATTTCTCAGCCTCTGCTCTCAGATTCATTGATTGCCCTGAATTCACAGTTACTTTGTCCATCCTCAAGTTAGTTCATTCAATAGAGCTGGGTGTCTGTCTTGGCCTATGTTTGTTAATTCCCACAGATGATTTTTTTTTTCTGTCAAATTCTTTTTCTAGTACTGGGGTCTGCCACATCTTTAGTTCACTGATTAGAATCCCTGCTGTTTCCACTTACTTCTAAAATAGTACCCTACCTTTGCTAGAACTGGAGACATATATTTGCTCAGCTAGGGCCTAAGAAATGAGGATTTTGTCATTTTCTTTTCATGGAAAAATGTGCTGTATAAGGGCTGACCACTTTCCTTAGGACCAATTGTTTCAAAAATTGATATTGAGATTTCAGTAGGTAACACAATTAACCTCACCACCAGCCCATTAATCCTGTTTTCATACACTTCAGCCTGTCTCTGGCTTCTTGTTCACCCAAAGTTCTTTAAAAATAGTATGTAATCATTCTCTCTATTTTAGCAACATCAATCTACCCAAATTCTTTGTAATCTGATTAATTTCTCTACATGAGTACTAAAGCTATCCTCTGGAATCATCTCCAAATGATAAAAACAATTCCTTACTTCTCATTAAAATTGATTTCCCTGCAGTAGTTGACTAACCAACTTGTTTTTATTGAAATGCTCTTAAATTTTGTGACCATTCATTACTGTTTTTCCTCTCACCTTTCAACTGATCTTTATATTGTTTTTGTAATAACTCTTTCTTCTCCTGCTCCTTAAATATAAGGTGCTGTCCTTGATTTTATTTCAGTTGTTCCTTAGAGAATTAATTCATCTCAATATCTTAATTATTACATCTATGTGAAGTTTATGTACTTAGTTAAAAAAATCTCTGGGACATTCTTGTCATATTTCTCTTTGATAGCTGACTATTCATATTTTGATGTTCCAAGACCTCATTCTCAGCATGAACCCATAATCAAAAACCCAAACCTCATTTCTTTTAATAGTTACCATTGCTTTTTTCAGTCTTGAAACTTCAGAATTATTTTTATGTCTTTCTACATCACTCCCTACATCCAACTATCCAATAAGTATTATCAATTTTTCCATTACAGTGTTTCTCACATAAGACTATAGCCAGAGTACGTTCCAGAAACCCAGCTCAATCTTTCATAACATATGCATGAACTATACAAGTATCTACTTAATTGTTTCCTTCATTTCAATAATATTTGCTCCTGGGTAATAATCTCCAAATAGAAATTAAATAATCCAAAAGTATTCAAATGGCCCACTAGAATTCAAGACAGAAAATCATAGATTTGATTTATATAATTTGATGTCTTAAAAATCAGAAAGAAATTTATTTTTACTAACGTTTAACATATATGTTGACACTGGCCTCCAACTCAATTCATAAGTATATGTTTATTTGACAAGCCTGGGAGGCATGTTACCTTGAAGAAGGAGACAAAGTATCACAATATAGAGGGGTTGGTGCCTTCACTCTTCATTTTTCTTCAGCTTTCATTAGATATTGTGGTTTACTCATTCCAGTTCAGTGGATTTAAATATTACATTATCAATTTTTAAGGAAATGAATAATCAAACATTGGCCAAAGGCCCTAAAAATATGTTGGGTATGAAATTGAAGATTGAAAATTATATTAATATTGCAGATACAAATAGATTATATGAAAATGCTGCAGAAACTTCTAAAAGCAGCACTTCTTTAGTCTCATTACAAGGTAAAAATGACAATAATTAGATCAGATATAAGAAGTCATCCAAATGTTCCTAATGTTAGCAAAAATATTTAAATATATATTTATATCCATTACTGCTAATGATGATGTGTATGTGCTTTGAGATAGTGGCTAGTGCTAATGCAAAACATCACAGTAAGAAATACATTGTAAAGTAACATTTATATCATTTAAAATTTGAATATATTTTATAATATAAATAAGTAGTACAACAGGAAATGTATATACTTTATAACCAAATAATTATCTGTATATCAGAAAGTACATAATCAAATAGTTTTTATTGATGAGTGTATGACCAACAAAACAGAGACCACTGTTCTAGTACATCTTTCATATCACAAGTTGATTATTCTTTATGAAACTCTATTTAAGTCCTTCCACTTCCATGTTAAATGTCTCCAAAATTTTCCCATTGTTTATTGAATAAAGTATAACAAACACTTTAACAAGGCTTCTAGTGTCTAGTTCCAGCTAATATTTCCACCTCTTTTTAAAAATCATTTTCCATCAATTTGTTGCATGTTGGAAATCAACTATTAAGCAAAATCTGCCACCATAGGCCTTAATAATTTGATGCTCCCACTATTAAGTTGCATAGGATTATTTAAAAATTATTTATTTCATTGACAAAAGTCATATTTCTCAGAAACATCTGAAGTTTTGGCTTGTTTTAAATATCAAAAAATGTGCCAACACTGGACTTTTAGTCTTGAATGGCAACAGGAACCTGGAGCTGAGTATCAGATGTTCCCTTTGAACTAAACTTGTATTCTCCAGGTCATCAAATTTGCAAACTCTCTCCTTTGTCTCTGTAACTCTAAGGCCAAGTGTTAATTGATATTTCTAACCACGTTTTTGCTGTGGTAAAACAAATATACACAAAGATAGTAGTGTGTTTTAAGAGAAATGGAAGAGAGTACATATGTATATGGAAGTGAAGAACTCCCTGTCATATAGACTTTTGTATCTCTTCACACCTACTTCAGATGAACTTAGATAACTCAACATTACATGAAACACACTTAGACTTCTCATTCTTGTGTTTTTATTCATGCTGTTTTCTCTACCCAGGAACTTTCCTCTTTATCCTTAAAAACTAAAATATCTATGTAACACTTTTTGTTTTATTATTATAGATGCTTAGATCCTCCAAGTGACCATTCAGTTCTATAACAACTAAAACTTTGCAAGATATTAGTTAGGAGACATTGAAGTCCTCACAAAAGGTATAGAAAGGTCCCAAGTAGTCCTCACCCTTAAATAAGAAAAGAAAAAAGGATAACATCAGTTAAGATAGAAACAATAAAGGACTGTGGTCCATCTAGACCCAGAACCAAAAAAGCATGTGGGAGGGTCACAGATGCCTGAGGCAGAGTTGCTCTCTGAAAACTAATCTCTAGGCTGCATGGTAAAAGGTAAACATGCACTTATGTTCTGAGGGGAGACCCTATAGGGAAGGCTTATTAATTCTAGTTCAATGGTCTAAATAACTGCTAGAAATGGAAAAGTAGATCATTTCTGAAGGAATGGTTCCCCATCTCCATTTAGAACCCCAAACATTTAACAGGTAGTTAAGTCCTATCAATCAAAGATCATAACACGTAAAAGAAAACAAACCACTATTACAGAAAAGAAGTAGAGGGGGGAAAAAAAGCTCATAAATTTAGAGCTCTAAGGACTTCAGTTATTGGGTTACTCAGATATAGAATATAGAACAGTTATGCATATAATGGTTAAAAAATAAAGGACACAATCACAGAAGTCACCAATCAGCTCTATAATATTGGAAATTGACATACAACTTCAAAACACAAATGGAACTCCTAAATATAAAAAATAATATAATTACTCAAATTAAAAAAAAATCTGACAAGGGAAACAGCAGAATAGATAACTAAAAGCAGAATTAAAGAAGTGGAAGATAGACCAGTAGAAATTACCCAAATAACATCTCAGAAAAACAAGGATATGGCCCCCCCCAAAAAAAGATCTGAAAGTATATGGAGATTTGAACTTAAATGTATTGCATAAGTCTAACAAAAATCACAAAAGGAGAGAATAGAGATAATTGAAGGGGAGACAATATTTAAGGAGATAATGGCTGAAATTTTTTCCAGAACTGATAAAAACAAGAATGTATAGGTCTAGAAACCAGAGCATATCCAAGCATCCAGAAAGAAGGCCAGGATATCTAAAAAGAAACAATAATTATAATTACAACAACATCTTAACAAAATATTGAAGCTAGAATACAGTGAAGTCATATCTTCAAAGTTCTGAGACAAAATAACTCGACCTGGATTATCATACCATGTTAGATTTTCAGCAATTGCTCTAAATGAGTCTTTTCTTCCTATAACCATGTTCTTGTATAGTCCTCTCCCACATTTAACTCTAGGGTTGGTCTTGTGAAATATTTTGACCCATAAGACATTATCAGATTTGAGGCTTAAAAGCCCTTGGGAATTGGAGCTTAGCTTCTTGCTCTTGGGAATTCAACCTCTATAATATGAAGAAGTCTAGGATAGTTTACTGAAAGATGAAAACATGTGGACTCATTCCAAATGAGGTCCTCCTAGACCAACTGTGGCAAAATAATACCCTTCCACCGGACCAAAGATGTCCACATCCTAATCTATGAAATATGTGAATATTTTACCTTACAAAGTAAAATGGACTTTGCATTCAGATGTGACTAAGTTAAAGGCCTTGAGATGGAGATATCCTGGATTATCTGGGTGAGCCTAATGTCACCACAAGGATCCTTAAAAGAGTCAGAGAAACAGGTAAGACAACAAAAGTGCAGATGAGAGAGAGAGAAAGAAAAAGAGAGAGAGAGAGATTTGAAGATCCTACACTGCTACATTGCTGGCTTTGAAGACAGAGGAAAGGGCCACAAGCCAAGGAATGCAGGCAGCCTCTAGAAGCTGGAAAAGGTAAGGAAATAGATTCTTCCCTAGAGCCTCCTGAAGGACTGCATTTCTACCAACACATTGATTTTAGACCAGTAAAATCCATTTTGGATTTATTAGGAGATAAAAATTGGGGTGATTTTAAATTACTAAGTTTGTATTAATTTTTACAACACCAGTGTGAAATTAATACATAAGTGTTTCTCAACCAGAGACAATTTTGCTTCCAAGGGGACATTTGTCTGGAGACATTTTTGGTTGTCACAACTCTGGAAGTTCCATCATCATCTAAAAGATAGAGACAATGGATACTGCTAAATATCTTGTAATATATAGGAAACCCCATGAAACACAGAGTTATCCCATTCAAAACATCAATACTGTTGAGGTTTTTTAACCTTACCCTAGACCTACAAGCTCATGCTGATCCACAAGCTGAATATAGTCATATGAATGAGCCCCAGACAAGACCAGCAGAAGAATCATCCAGTTGAACACAGACTAAATTGAAGACTCAAAGTCAACACCAAATAAAATAAATGGTGGGACTTCCCTGGCAGTCCAATGATTAAGACTTCACCTTCCAATGCAGGGGTTGCAGGTCTGATTCCTGGTCAGGGAACTCAAATCCCATATGCCTCACAGCCAAGAAACCAAAACATAAAACAGAAGCAATATTGTAACAAATTCAATAAATGCTTTAAAAATGGTCCACATCAAAAAAAAAAAGATGTTTTGCTATATAGCAGTAGATAACTTATACACACCAGGAAATCAATATATGAAAAATTAGAGTGGAAAAAGACACTTTCAGATGAATAAAAAGTGAGACTACCAACAAGAGACCTGTACTAAATTAACTCCTTAAGAATGAACAAAAGATGCCAGAAGAATAGTCTGATATGCATAATAATGAGCAAATAAGTAAAATATGAAACAGGTATGTAAATCCAAAGTTTTCTTTATAAATTAATAAAAATAATTTATAACGTATGGTGTTAGAAAACAACAGAAAATTTGAGTATTAGGATGAGTTTGGACTTGTTCCCTCCTCTTCAATTTTTTTTTTTGGAAGAGTTTAAGTAGGAATGGTGATAATTCTTCTTTAAAAGTGTGTTAGAATTCACCAGTGAAACCATCTGATCCTGGGATTTTTTTTTAGAGATGTTTTTGATCACTGATTCAGTAGCCCTGCTAGTTATAGGTTTGTTCAGATTTTCTGTGTCTTCATGATTCAGCCTTGGTAAGTTGTGTGTTCTTAGGAATTTTTCCATTTCATCAGTGCCCTTATAAGAAGAGACCAGAGAGAGCTTGCTTTCTCTCTCTCTCTCTCTCTCTCTCTCTCTCTCTCTCTCTTTCTCTCTCTCTGTCATGTGAAGATACAAGAAGACATTCCTTAGCAAACCAGGAAGAGGGCCTCTCCAGAAATCAAATTGCCTGGAACCTTAATTTTGGACTTCCCAGGCTTCAGAAATGTGAGCAATAAATATCTGTTGTTTTAGCCACTCAGTCACTGGAATTTTTGTATAGCAGCCCAAAATAACTAAGACATGGTTGTTCTTCAAAAAATTAAAGATAAAATTATCATATGACCCAGCAATTCCACTTATGGGTATCTACTCAAAAAAGCTTGAAAGCGGGGCTTCCCTGGTGGCACAGTGGTTGGGAATCTGCCTGCCAATGCAGGGGACATGGGTTCGTGCCCTGGAACGGGAAGATCCCACATGCTGCAGAGCAACTAAGCCTGTGAGCCACAAGTACTGGGCCTGCGCATCTGGAGCATGCACTCCGCAATGGGAAAGGCTGTAACAGTGAGAGGCCCACGCACCATGAAGAGTGGCCCCCACTCGCCGCAACTGGAAAAAGCTCTTGCACAGAAACGAAGACCCAACACAGCCATAAATAAATAAATAAATAAATAAATAAATAAATAAATAAATAAATAAATTTATATATATATAAAAAGCTTGAAAGCAAGATCTAGAAGAGATATTTGCACACCCATGACATTGGCAGCATTATTCACAATAACCAAATGTGGAAGCAACCCAAGTGTCCATCTATGGATGAATGGATGAACAAGATATGACATATACATTCAGCTACAAATTGGATATATGTCCAAAAGAAAAATAAAGATCTAAATAAATAAAGATATATTCATTGTTCATGGACAGGGAGATGCAGTTTTATTAAGACATCAATTGTTACTATTTCATCTATAGATTCAATGCAATTGCAATCAAAATCCCAGCTACTTATTTTGTTGATATCCACAAACTGATTCCAAAGTTTATATGGAGAGGCAAAAGACCCAAAATAGCTAATAAAATATTGAGGAATAACAAAGTCAGAAGCATGAAACTACTCAACTTCAGGATTTACTATAAAGCTATAGTAAACAAGACAGTGCAGTACTGGTGAAACAATAGACAAATAGATCAATGGAACAGAACAGACAGCCCAGAAATAGAGCAACCAAATATAGTCAACTGACTTTTGACAAAGTTGCAAAGGCAATAAAATGAAGAAAACCATGTCTTTTCAACAAGTGGTATTGGAACAACTGGACACCCACATGCAAGAAATAATAATTATTATAAAAATTTACTCAAAATGGATCATAGGCCTAAATGTAAAATGCAAAATTATAAAACTCCTGAAAGCTAACATAGGAGTAAATTTAGATTACCTTGAATTTACCAGTGACTTTTTAGACACAAAACCAACAGTACAATCCATTGAAAGAAATAACTGATAAGCTGGACTTCATTAAAATTAAAAACTTCTGCTCTGTGAAAGACAGTGTCAAGAGAATGAGAAGACAAGTCACAGTCTTGTCTTCACAAATCCGATAAGACAGATATTTTGATAATTTATTGCTTGGTCCCATTCTATGTTTCTGACTTTCATAGATTTCTCGTCAGAATTAGTTTGGACTATGGAAAACACAAATTAATAATAAATTATAATAATTACTATTTAATGAATCTTAAGTATTTCACTTTATTCTAAGAATAAAATATGTTACTACTAATATAAATTTCATTTGAAAATAAATTCATCTGATCTTTCTAAGCCTGGAAGATATACCATCTATACTAGTGACTCTACCAGTTACCCAGGCACTGAGGGGCAGATTAGCTAGTCATATGACACTGAGAACCCATCTGTCACTCAAATATGACAATGTCTTTGGAGCCTATAGTAGATCCCACAGAGATTAGAGAGAAAGATTGAGTTAAACCTGAGAAAATTTTAGAAAAGCCACACTATCCCCAGAGATTCTGTAATGGTGGTTCCGGTGCTGATATGAAGGCCCCAATATGTCAGATGTGCCTGAAATATTTGAATTTCCTTTGATAATTTTTATAGTGTGGACAGAATTCTTGATTTTATGAAGTCTAGAGCATTCTGTACTTATGGAAGAGAGGATCAGTGTCTTTACAGGTATTGCATGTAACCCAGCACCAATTTACACCATGCAATAATAAATAATCATTTGAGACAGTAATTCCAAGTAGCACATTTTAATGCCTTTCAATACTTTATTATAATAATGTTCCTCTTGTGTCTTAAAGAAATTGTACTGGCCATGGATATTTCTATTTAAAAAAAAACCAAACTTTTGTTTTCTCATTTACCCACTTGCATTTGTTCTAAATGAGAATAACTGATTTTAGGTACATGTGAAAAATACTTAGATTGAAGCTGGATTTTATTAAAATTAAAAATTTCTGCTCTGTAAAATATAATGTCAAAAGGATTAGAAAACAAGCCACACATGGGGATAAAATAAAATATATATCTATAAAGGATTTGCATCAAAAGTATACAAACTCTTAAAAATTAACTAGAAAATAAACAACTCAATTAAAAATTGGGCAAAATATTAGAACAGACAATTTACTAAAGGAGATATACAGATGAAAAATATGAATGTGAAAAGATGTGCCACATCATCTCATCAAAGATTTGAAGATAAAATGAGATATCACTACACACCTATTAAAATGGCCAAAATCCAGATAAATGACTCCACCAAATGCTGGTGAGGATGTGGAGTTATAGGAACTCTCATACCTTGCTGGTGGGAATTCCAAATGATACAAATACTTTGGAAGACTGTTCAGCAGATTCTTACAAAATTTAACATTCTCTTATCATATGATTCAGCAATCATGCTCCTTGGTGTTTACCCAAATGACTGAAAATTTATGCCAATTTAAAAACCTGTAAATGAATATTATAACATCTTTATTCATAATTGCTAAAACTTGGAACCCATCAAGATGTGCTTCAGTGGGTAAATGGATAAACTCTGGAATATCTAAACAATGGAGTATTATTCAGCACTATAGAGAAATAAGCTATCAAGATATACAAAGACATGGAAGAAAATTAAGTGCACAATACTAAGTTAAGAAAGTCAAATTTAAAGGGCTAAATACTGTATGATTCCAACTATAAGACATCCTGGAAAAGAAAAAAACTATGGGAAAATAAAAAGATCAGTGGTTGCTAGGGGTGGGGAGAAGGGATGAATGAATAAGCAAAGCAGAGAAAAACTTTAAGGCAGTGAAATTTGTTTTGTGTGATATTATAATGGTGGGTAATTATCATTGTTCTTTTGTCCAAACTCATAGAATGTACATCAAGAGTGAACTCTAATGAAACTATGGGCTTTGGCTAATAATGACACGTCAATGTAAATTCATTAATTGTAAGAAATGTACCACTCTGGTATGGTATGTTGATAGTAGGGGAGGCTATGTTTGTTGGGGGGGAAAGTAGTATATGCAAATTCTGTGTACTTTCTCTTTCTTAGTTTTGCTGTTACCCTGAAGCTTATTCAAATCAAAGTATATTTAGGTGGAGCAAACACAAAATAACTCATGTGCCATTAATAAATATGTTGTTTAATCTCCAAATTTTTGAGGGTTTTCCAGCTCTGTTTACATTATTGGGTTTTAGTTTCATTCTTTTGTGGTATGAGAATGTACATGGTATGATTTTTATTTTTTTAAACTTATTAAGGTATTTTTTGGCCAATAATGTCATCTATCTTGGTGAATATTCTATATGACCTTCAGAAGAATATATATTCTGCCATTGTTGAATGAAATGTTCTAAGTGTCAACTTGATCAAGTTGATTGATAGTACTATACAAGTCAACTATATCCTTACTGATATTCTGTCTGCTTGATATATCAATTACAAAAGGGGGTGTTGAAGTCTCCAACCATAATAGTGGATATGTCTATATATCCTTTTAGTTCTATCAGATTTGGGCTTATGTATTTGGACACAGTTTTCAGGTGCATGCACATTTAAGATTTGTATGTTTTCTTGCATATGTGACCCACTTATTATTATGTAATATATCTCTTTATCCTTGGTAATTTTCATTGTACTGAAGTCTACTTTGTTTTAAATTACCATATCTATTCCAGCTTTCTTTTGCTTAGAATTAGCATGGTTTACCTTTTCCCAATTCTTCCTTTTAGTTTAAGTCTTTAAATTTAATGTATCTTTATGGTACATAACATATATCTGTGTTTTTTTATTTCACACTATCTGTGTATTTTAACAGGTGCATTTAGATCATTCACATTTAAAGTGATTATTAATATTATTGAATTAATATTTATCATGTTTATGGCTGTTTTCAATTAATGTATTTGCTTTTGTTTATTTTGTACCCTCTTTTTCTGCCTTCCCAAATTAATTAAAAAATTAATTGAAGTAGAGTCAATTTACAATATTATATTAGTTTCAGGTATACAAACATAATGATTAAATATTTTATAGATTATACTCAATTTAAAGTTATTACAAAACAAGAGCTACACTTCCCTCTGTTGTACAATATATTCTTGTTGTTTATCTATTTTATACATTGTAGTTGGTACCTCTGAATCCCATACTCTATCTTGCCCCTCTCTCCTTCCTTCTCCCCATTGGTAACGACTAGTTTGTTCTCTATATATGTGAGTCTGTTTATGTTTTGTTACATACATTTGTTTTATTTTTTAGATTCCACATATAAGTGATAACATAGAGTATTTGCCTTTCTCTGTCTGATTTATTTCACTAATCGTAATACTCTAGGTCAATCCACATTGTTGCAAATGGCAGAATTTCATTCCTTTTTATGGCTGAGTGTATATCCATATATACATATGGATATATATATATATATTTATATATATATACAAATATGTATATAAGTATATCACATCTTTATCCATTCATATGTTGATAGACACTTAAGTTGCTTACATATCTTGGCTATTGTAAATAATGCTGCTATGAACATTGGGGTGCATATATCTTTTTGAATTACTGTTTTCATTTTCTTTGGATATATACCTAGGAGTGGAATTGCCAGATAATTAGGTAGTTCTATTGTTAGTTTTTTAAGGAACTTCCATATTGTTTTCCACAGTGGTTGCACCAATCTACATTCCCACCAAAAGTGTACAAAGGTTCCCTTTCCTTCACCTCCTCACCAATAGGTGTTATTTGTAGACTTTTGATGAAAGTCATTCTGACAGGTGAATTGATATCTCATTGTGGTTTTGATTTGCATTTCTCTAATGGTTAGAAATGCTAAGCATTTTCTCATGTGCCTGTTATCCATCTATATGTCTTCTTTGGAAAAATGTTTATCAGGTCTTCTGCCCATTTTTTAATTGGGTTGTTTGTTTTTTGGATGTTGAGTTGGATGAGGTGTTTATATATTTTAGATATTAACCCCTTATTGGTCATGCAATTTGCAAATATTTTCTTCCATTCAGTAGGTTTTTCCTTTCATATTGTGGATGATTTCCATTGCTGTGAAAAAAATTGTAAGTTTAAGTCCTATTTGTTTATTTCTGCTTTTATTTCTTTTGTTTTAGGACACATGTACAAAATACTGCTATGATTTATGTCAAAGGGTGTTCTGTCTATGCTCTTTTCTAGTTTTATGGTTCAGAGCTTACATTTAGGTCTTTAATCCATTTTGAGTTTATTTTTGTATTTGGTGTGAAGAGGTATTCTAATCTCATATTTTACATGTAACTATCTGGTTTTCACACCACCAATTATTGAAGAGACTGACTTTTCTCCACTGTATATTCTTTCCTCTTTTGTCATAGATTAATTGACCATAGGTGGTTAGGTTTATCTCTGTGTTCTCTATTCTGTTCCGTTGATTTCTGTTTTTGTGCCATCTTCTGTTTCTAATACTGTTTGATAGACAGCTTTTGGCCAGTATCTAGTGCTCTTTTTGTTGCTGTGTGTCTCTGACCAGGTTCTACTGGGTCAGAAAACTGCTTCTTGAAGTGGATCCTGCTACCTAAAAGTCCTGGCACAACTCAGTCTGGGTTCCAGTGATGCCAATGTGAACATTACATTTTAAAGCTTTTATAACTTTTGTTACTCTAGCCTTTGGATTCTTGATTCTATGAGCTTCATCTACAATAACAGCTGACCATTCCAAACTGCTAAGTCCATCCAGTCACAAGTACAGTATTTCCTAAGTTGTTACAGCAATTTCCTCTGCTTTACACAAATTGGTTCATTGTCTTTTTTGTTACCATGTAAAATAGTGATTCTGAAATATGCCCAGGTGTCCCATTCATCCTTCCAGTTGTAGAGGACAGAAAGAGGAGTAACTATTAAGAACATATGTTTTGCTATAAGAGAAGGGGTGCTCCTTTTTCATACTTTGTAGTAAAACCTCTCACATTTTATTTTCAATATCTTCATGAGTTCTCTTTTTATACAAAACTGCCACCAAAAATGAAATAGCCTGTACTGTTTTTCCAAGTCCCATATCATCACCAAGAACACTCCGTCTTCCTTGGATGAAGTGTCCATAGATAAACTGGACTCCTTCCCTTTGGTAGTCTGTCAAATACCCATTAATAGTATACGGAATAGAGTTTCCATCTTCAGATAAGAGAAAGCAACAGCAGATGATGGAAATTTTCTGTCTAGGAAATAAGGTTTTTCCAAATCTTCATCATCAAATATAAAATTCCTGAAGCAATCTTTAGAAGTTTTTACTTCTTGAAATCTTCTGAGAAGTACTTTCCTTTCTTGAAAATCTGAATATAAGATGCTGCAGATGACTTTCCATTTTCATCCACAGTGATAGATTTTATGAAGTTTTATGAAGTGATAGATTTTTATAAATTTTTTCATTATATTGAGAAGAGGAAAGACATCTTTCTCCTGGATAACATGTATTTGCCAGTGGTTTCCACACCTGGTTTCTGGGCAGAAGGATCCGTCTGGCCACGGGGAAGGGCCTGGCAGCTTGGTTGCATTTAGCCCCAGGCCGGGCAGGAGGATGACAAGGAGGAGACCAGTGGGAGGATTGTGGCCAATACCACTTCCTGCTGCCCTCTATACAGTGCCTCCTCCACGTGGCCCGTTGTCATGTGACAGAGGGAACAAAGGAGGGGCCCAAGGGGATGAAAGGAGAAAGGATAGTGGCTTCTGAGACAGCCACAGAGCCAAATTATGCTGTGGAAGCTGGCAAGGCAGCACTCACTTAATCCCCTAGAGCTTTGCCACTGGTGGAGGACAACAGGTGGGCAAGTCAAACCCCTACCCTCCCTTTCAGTGTTGGGCCTCCCTTTACAGCAAACTGCAACTTCCCAATTCTGAAATGTTTGTTAGAATTCATCAGTGAAGCCATTGAGCCCTGAGCTTTTTGTTGGAAGGTTGTTAATTACTGATTCAATTTTTTTTTTTACTGGTAATTTGTCTGTTCATATTTTCTATTTCTTCATGATACAGTTTTGATAGGTTTTATGTTTCTAGGTACTTATTCATTTCTTCCAGACTGTACAATTTGTTGGCATATAATTATTCATAGTAGTCTCCTACAGTCCTTTGTATTTATGTGGTATCACTTGTAATGTCTCCTCTTTCATATATAATTTTAGTAATTTGTCTTCCTTTTTTCTTGGTAATTTAGCTAATAGTTTGTCTATTTTGTTTCTGCTTTCAAAAACTATTTCTTAGAGTCATTGATCTTTTCTATTCTCTTTTTGACTCTAATTTATTTCCACTCTGATCTTCATTTCCTTCCTTCTGTTAATTTTGGTCTTAGTTTGCTCTTTTTCTAGTTCCCTGATATGTAAAATTAGGTTTATTTTAGCTCATTCTTGTTTTTGTTTGTTTGTTTGTTTGTTTTGTCTTTACAAGCTTTAATTCTCCTTCAATTCAGAGTTTTTGATTTGTCTATCACTGATATCTTAAAATTAAGAAGTCACATTCTGTTTTACAATGTTACCAACCATTTAAAAAGATTACTTTTCTTTTTCAAGATATTTAGAAGTTTCATGTAATGTCTGAAACATTTATATTAACATATTTCCATAAAAATAAGCCAAAGAAAGTTTAGTATTAGTTGTTTTTTGTTTGTTTGTTTATACTGCAGGTTCTTATTAGTCATCAATTTTATACACATCAGTGTATACATGTCAATCCCAATCGCCCAATTCAGCACACCACCATCCTCAACCCACCACAGTTTTCCCCGCTTGGTGTCCATACATTTGTTCTCCACATCTGTGTCTCAACTTCTGCCATGCAAACTGGTTCATATGTACCATTTTTCTAGGTTCCACATATATGCGTTAATATACAATATTTGTTTTTCTCTTTCTTACTTCACTCTGTATGACAGTCTCTAGATCCATCCAGGTCTCAACAAATGACCCAATTTCATTCTTTTTTATGGCTGAGTAATATTCCATTGAATATATGTACCACAACTTCTTTAGCCATTCTTCTGTCAATGGCCATTTAGGTTGCTTCCATGACCTGGCTATTGTAAACAGTGCTGCAATGAACATTGGGGTGCATGTATGTTTTTGAATTATGGTTTTCTCTGGGTATATGCCCAGTAGTGGGATTGCTGGGTCATATGGTAATTCTATTTTTTAGTTTTTTAAGGAATCTCCATACTGTTCTCCATAGTGACTATATCAATTTACATTCCCACCAACAGTGCAAGAGGTTTCCCTTTTCTTCACACCCTCTCCAGCATTTGTTGTTTGTAGATTTTCTGATGATACCCATTCTAACTGGTTTGAGGTGATACCTCATTGTAGTTTTGCTTTGCATTTCTCTAATAATTAGTGATGTTGAGCAGCTTTTCATGTACTTCTTGGTCATCTGTATGTCTTCTTTAAAGAGATGTCTATTTAGGTCTTCTGCCCATTTTTGGACTGGGTTGTTATTTTCTTTAATATTGAGCTGCATGAGCTGTTTATATATTTTGGAGATTAATCCTTGTCTATTGAGTCATTTGTAAATATTTTCTCCCATTCTGAGGGTTTTCTTTTCATCTTGTTTATGGTTTCCTTTGCTGTGCAAAAGCTTTGAAGTGTCATTAGGTCCCATTTGTTTACTTTTGTTTTTATTTCCATTACTCTAGGAGGTAGATCAAAAAAGATCTTGCTATGATTCATGTCAAAGAGTGTTCTTCCTATGTTTTCCTCTAAGAGTTTTATAATGTCTGGTCTTACATTTAGGTCTTTAATCCATTTTGAGTTTGTTTTTGTGTATAGTGTTAGGGAGTGTTCTAATTTCATTCTTTTACATGTAACTGTCCAGTTTTCCCAGTACCACTTATTGAAGTGGCTGTCTTTTCTCCATTGTATATCTTTGCCTCCTTTGTCATAGATTAGTTGACCATAGGTGCGTGGGTTTATCTCTGGGCTTTCTATCTTGTTCCATTGATCTATGTTTCTGTGTTTGTGTCAGTACTGTATTGTCTTGATTACTATAGCTTTGTAGTATAGTCTGAAATCAGTGAGTCTGATTCCTCCAGCTCCGTTTCTTTCCCTCAACACTGCTTTGGCTATTCAGGTTCTTTTGTGTCTCCATACAAATTTTAAGATGATTTGCTCGAGTTCTGTAAAAAATGCCATTGGTAATTTGATAGGCATTGCATTGAATCCATAGATTGCTTTGGGTAATATAGTCATTTTCACAGTATTGATTCTACCAGTCCAAGAACATGGTATATCTCTCCAACTGTTGGTATCATCTTAATTTCTTTCATCAGTGTCTTATAGTTTTCTGCATACAGGTTTTTTGTCTCCCTAGGTAGGTTTATGTTTGTTTTTAATTTTGACATTTATCACAATGACCTTCCCTCTTATAGCTGCTCTGTGGTGTCCCATAGTTCTTGGTGTTTTGTGTTTCATCTTAATTTCTCTCAAGATAATTTTTAAAAATTTATTTATTTTATTTATTTATTTTTGGCTGTGTTGGGTCTTTGTTGCTGCACACAGGCTTTCTCTAGTTGCAGTGAGCAGGGGACTACTCTTCATTGTGGTGCACGGGCTTCTCATTGCAGTGGCTTCTCTTGCTGTGGAACATGGGCTCTAGGTGCACGAGCTTCAGTAGTTGTGACATGCAGGCTTAGTATTTGTGGCTCACAGGCTCTAGAGCGCAGACTCAGTAGTTGTGGTGCACAGGCTTAGTTGCTCTGCAGCATGTGGGATGATTTCATACCAGGAAACAAGCTGGTGTCCCCTGCATTGGCAGGTGGATTCTTAACCACTGCGCCACCAGGGAAGTCTCTTAAGATATTTTAAATTTCTCTCTTGATTTATTATTTAACACATTTGTTGCTCAGGAGCATGTTGTTTAATATACACATATATGTAAATTTTCCAGTTCTTCCTATGTATCTGGATGTCTGTTTCTTACCCCAGGTTAGGAAGTTTTAGCCATTATTTCTTCGATTAAGCTTTCTGTCCCTTTCTCTCTCTGTGTCTCTTACACTGCATATATTGGTTCCTTTCATGAGTCCTGTAAATCCCTTAAGCTATCTTCACTATTTTTCCTCATCTACTTATTTACTTCATTTTTCTCATTTCTTTCTCCATTTGAATGGATTCCACTGCCCTGTCTTCAGTTTCACTGATCTTTTCCTCTGCCTCATCTAGTCTGATGTTTAACCCCTCCACAGAATTTTTCAATTCAGTGATTTCTGTTTAGTACATTTTAATATTTTCTGTCTCTTTGTTGAAACTCTCACTCTGTTTGTGCATCATTTTCCTTATCTTGGTTAGCAACTTTATGACGCCTATTGTGAACTTTCTATCAAGTAAATAAATTATCTCAATTTCATTGGGGCATGTTTCTGGAGTTTTGTTGTTCTTTCATTTTTATTTATTTTTATTTTTATTAATTTTTATTGGAGTATAGTTGCTTTACAATGTTGTGTTAGTTTCTACTGTACAGCAAAGTGAATCAACTATACATATACATAAATCCCCTCATTTTTGGATCTCTTTCACATTTAGGTCACCACAGAGCACAGAGTAGAGTTCCCTGTGCTACACCGTAGGTTCTCATTAGCTATCTATTTTATACATGTATCAATAGTGTATATATGTCAATCCCAATCTCCCAGTTCATCATGTCCCCCCTTTCCCCCTTGGTATTGATACATTTGTTCTCTACATCTGTGTCTCTATTTCTGTTTTGCAGATAAGATCATCTATACCATTTTTCTAGATTCCACATATATGAGTTAATACATGATATTTGTTTTTCTCTTTCTGACTTACTTCATTCTGTATGACAGTCTCTAGGTCCATCCACATCTCCACAAATGACCCAATTTCATTCCTTGTTATGGCTGAGTAATATTCCATTGTATATATATATCACGTCTTCTTTATCCATTCCTCTGTTGATGGACATTTAGATTGCTTCCATGTCCATGCTATTGTAAATAGTGCTGCAATGATTATCGGGGTGCATGTCTTTTTGAATTATGGTTTTCTCAGGATATATGCCCAGTATTAGGATTGCTGGGTCATACAATAGTTTTATTTTTAGTTTCTAAGGAACCTCCATACTGGTCTCCATAGCAGCCATATCAATGAAAGAATTCATAGATGACACAAACAGATGGAGAGATGTACCATGTTCTTGGATTGCAAGGATTAATATTGTGAAAATGAGTATACTATCTAAAGTAATCTACAAACTCAATGCAATCCCTACCAAATTACCAATGACATTTTTCACAGAACTAGAACAACGTATTTTACAATTTGTCTGGAAACACAAAAGACCTCGAATAGCCAAAGCATTCTTGACAAAGAATAACCAAGCTGGAGGAATCAGTCTCCCTGACTTCAGACTATACTACAAAGCTATAGTAATTAAGACAGTATGGTACTTGCACAAAAAGAGAAATATAGATCAGTGGAACAGGATAGAAAGCCCCGAGATTAACATTCACACCTATGGTCACCTAATCTATGACAAAGGAGGCAAGAATATACAATGGATAAAGACAGCTTCTTCAATAAATGGTGCTGGGAAAACTGGACAACTACATGTAAAAGAATGAAATTAGAACATTCCCTAACACCATACACGAAAATAAACTCAAAATGGAATACTGACATAAATGTAAGGCCAGACACCATAAAACTCTTAGAGGAAAACATGGGAAGAACAGTCTTTGACATAAATTGCAGCAAGATCTTTTTTGACCCACCTCCTAGAGTAATGAAAATAAAAACAAAATAAACAAATGGAACCTAATAAAACTTAAAAGCTTTTGCACAGCAAGGGAAACCATAAACAAGATGAAAAGACAACCCTCAGAATGGGAGAAAATATTTGCAAATGAAACAACTGACAAAGGATTAATCTCCAAAATATAAAAGTAGCTCATGCAGCTCAATATAAAATTTTAAAAAGCAATCCAATTCAAAAATGGGCAGAAGACCTAAATAGACATTTCCCCAAAGAAGACATACAGATGGCCAAAAGGCACATGAAAAGATCCTTAACATCACTAATTGTTAGAGAAATGCAAACCAAACTACAATGAGGTATGACCTCACCTCACACCTGTCAGAATGGCCATCATCAAAAAATATACAAGCAATAAATTCTGGAGAGGGTGTAGAGAAAAAGTACTCTCTTGCACTGCTGGTGGGATTTTTCTTTTATTTGGAACATATTCTATTTCTTTATTTTTACTCTGTGTGTTGGTTTCTGTTCATTAGGTAAAACAGCCACCTTTCCCAGTCTTGAGTGGTCTTGTGTAGGAGATGGACCTCCTCGATCAGCCTACCAAACTCCTGATTGTCTCTCAGACCTTTGATTGTTCAAGCCACCTTCTTTGTTCTTAGTGGCTACCAGTAGTTGAGGGTGGGCCGAGACCTGCTCGAGTTCCAAAGAGGGGGATCATATTCAACACCTAGATACACACTGATTGGAAGTTGGATCCTCATGCAACAGCTGGGAAAGTATGTGGTTAAGCCCCTTCCAGGGAGAAATGGGGAGATGGACATCTTTGCTTATTGTTTGTATGCTAGACCAGGAAATACAGCCATGGGGGAGGTGTTTCTGTACCCATTAAGAAGTGCTTCTTTTTTTGCTACAGTCCTGTGGGACTCATGAGTCCAAGCTCCATTGTCTATCTGAGCCAGATGATCCGAGGGCCAGTCCCTCAGGCAGCAGCCACAAAAATTGGGACATCATATGTGTCAGTTCCTTTCAGTGGGGATACTGGCAACTTGGAAGGGGTTAGAGGGAGATGGTGAGAAAAATGTCCATCAGCTTCCCCTGTCTCTGGGGAGGATCAATGCCAGCGTCTAGATGTGTGCTAAATTAGAACCTTGACCCTCAGGCAGCAGTTTTTAGAGTGTGAAGGTGGACCTCTTTCAAGAAAAGACTGGGAGATGGTCATTTTTGCCTGCTCCCTCTGTGCAGACCTCAGAGGGGAAATAGCTGGTTAAGAATTACTTTGTTTGCTACAGTTCTGTGGGACTCATGAATGGAAGCCTTCTTGGGTAACAGAGCCAAGTAATCCAGGGATTTGTCCTCAGGCAGCAGAGCAAAATCAGGGTGCAGACATGCATACAAGCTTCTTTCTGGAAGATACTGGTGACTTGGAGTAGGCTACGTAGAGATGGCCTGGTGACTGCCAATTTCCCTGGTTTCTGGGGAGGACTGCATCTAGTCCCTAGATGTGTGCTAAATTAGAAATCTGGCTTTCAGGCAGCAGCTTTCAAAGTATGCAGATGGACCCCTTTCAAGGAAAGATTGGAAAAGGGGAATTTCTACTTGCTCCCTCTGCACTGCACCCTGAGGAGATAGCCATGGTAAGTGCTTGCCACCCATTAACAACTACTGTTATAGTCTTGTGAGTTTCCTGAATACAAGCCTCATTGGCTTTCAGAGCTAGGTGTTTTGGGGGCTCATCCTTTAAACAGGAGTCTTAAAATTTGGGACAGTAGATGTGTGGTACAAACCCTTTTCTCCTCAGGGAGAAGCTAGAAGTTGGAGCTCCCTCTGGATTGTATGGAACTGTGCCAAGGTGGGGTTTATGTTGAGAGTGTTCCTCAATCTTTCCTACCCATTTTGATATGAGTTTTTCTTTTGATGTGTTTTTTTCTGGTTTGCCTGTTGTGTAGTAGTTGCTCAGTTCACCTCAGGATTTCTTTCAGAGGTAATTGTTGTGCAAAGCTCTACAGTCCCTATGGCCATGGTGGAGGGGAGTTCGGGAGCCTCCTATGTTGTCATCTTGGTCTACTCCGCTCCTGCAGCCTTCTTTGATTGAAATTCAATTTTGTTTAATACTTGTTTAGCACTCCCATTTATATTTTCCTTACTATTTGCATGGAATATCTTTCTCCATCATTTCACTTTCAATCTATTTGTGTCTTTGGAAATACAGTGAGATTTTTGTAGACAACATAGAGTTGGTTTATTTATTTATTTTTTAATCCATTTTGTCAATCTCCATCTTTTGACTGTAAAGTTTAATTCATTTACCTACAAAGTATTTACTCAAAAGTAGAGACTTCTCTAATTTTGCTATTTGTTTTGTATGTGCCTTATAATTGTTTTGTCCCTCATTTTCTGCATTATTGTCTTTTGTTGTTAGTTGACTTTTTTGTACTGAAACATTTAAATGTCCTTCCCATTTCCTTTTTGTGTATTCTGTAGCTGTTTTCTTTTTGGTTACCATGGTGATAACATATAACATTCTTAAGTGATAAAACTGAACTTAACTTTTTAGCATCTTAACTTTGATAACATACAAAAACACTGCTTCTACCCATGTAGCTCCATCTCCACTCCCTTTCAGTTATTAATGACACAAAATTATGTCTTCATACACTGTCCAAAACATAGACTAGTCATTATTTTTATGCATTAGTCTCTTAAATCAAGTAGAAAACAAAAAGAGGAAGTTTCAAATCAAAGTACAAAAATTGTAGTTTTTATAATTTTCTATGTATTTACCTTTACCAGATTCCTTCATGTCTTCATACATCTAGTCTCCTGTTATTTCAACTGGAAGGACTCCCTTTAACATTTTTTGCAGGGTTGGTCCAGTGATAATGATCTCCCTGAGCTTTTGTTTATCTGAAGCGTCTTAATTGTTGCCTCATTTTTAAAGGACAATTTTGCCAGATCAAAGATTCTTGGCTGACAGTTTTTTCCCCTTCAGTTATTATATCTTTCAGTTCTAAAATTACTGTTTGCTTTTCTTTATAACTTCTGTTTCTTTCCTGAGACTTCCAACTTTTTATTTGAGCATATTTGTAATTGTTTGTTGATGCTTTTTTTTTTGATGGTTGCTTTAAAATACTTGTCAGATAATTCTAACATGTCTTTCATCTCAGTGTTCACATGTTTTGTTACTTTTTCCATTTAAGTTGAGGTTTTTGTTATACTGTGTGATTTTCAAATAAAGCCTGGATATTTGGGGTATCATGTTATGAGATTTTGGCTCTTATTTTAACTTTCTGTTTTCACTAGGTTTTTATGCATTGCTCCAATTGAAGAATAGCAGGGGAGCTAGCTATTGGAAGTAGAAGTCCAGTTTCCTTACCTGGTCTCCACTGACAGCCAAGGGGGAAGCGTCTCCCTGTTATAGCTTGCCAGGGGTTGATATTCTGGCTACCCATATGGGCTCCACTGATATATTTCCCCATGTGAAAGGCAGAAGTGTCTTATTACTTCTCCCCACTTGGCTTCTACTGACACCACAAGTGAGGGGGTGGCCTTGTTAATTTTGAGCCACTGTAAACATCCTGACTCTCTAATAAGACTTCTCTGACACCACTCTAGTAGGGAGCTGTAGGAGTGCCTTTTTTCTGCATCTATTGGTATTTCTGAGTTCCAGCCTTCTTAAACTCCAAATCTTGGATATAAGAGGCAAAAAGGAATCCAAGAACTGACCACGATGTCTTTCTTTAGGTTTTAAGATCCACAGCCAGTATTTCTACTTCTCTCCATTTTTATTTATTTTATTGATTGATTGATTGATTTTTTTTTTTTTTTTTGCGGGCCTCTCACTGTTGTGGCCTCCCCCACTGTGGAGGACAGGCTCCGGACGTGCAGGCTCAGTGGCCATGGCTCACGGGCCTAGCCGCTCCATGGCATGTGGGATCCTCCTGGAATGGGGCATGAACCCATGTCCCCTGCATCGACAGGTGGACTCTCAACCACTGTGCCACCAGGGAAGCCATCTCTCCATTTTTTAAAGTTTCCTTATGTTTGTTTTACACAATGTCTGTAGTATACTTGTGCTTACCAAAAGGACGAGGTAAAGTATGTCTAGTGTATCTTCCTAGAAGCATTTTTAAAATCTATTGAGATTTTCACGTTATTTGTCCTTTTATTCTATTAATCTGGTAAATGACATTTATTGATTTTTTAAGTGTAAAACTATTTGGCATTACTTGAATAAACTCTATGTAGTTTTATATTTGTATCATTTTAATATATTTTGTATTCAATATTCTAATATTTTGTTATAGATGTTTTAATCTCTATTCTAGGCATACATTTCTTGTTTTTTGAAAATATCCTTGGCATGTTTTTGTATCTGGGATATTTTGACCTCTTAAAAATTAGTAAAAAATGCTCTCTCTTTTTTACGATATTTTTTTGTTTTTTTGTTCTTTTGTTTTGCTTTATAACAAATTTAAAAAGTTATACATATACATGTGTTCAAATATCCCCTCCCTTTTGCGTCGCCCTCCCACCCTCCCTATCCCAGCCCTCCAGGCAGTCACAAAGGACCGAGCTGATCTCCCTGTGCTATGCGGCTGCTTCCCACTAGCTATCTACCTTACGTTTGGTAGTGTATATATGTCCATGCCGCTCTTTCACTTTGTCACAGCTTACCCTTCCCCGTCCCCATATCCTCAAGTCCATTCTCTAGTAGGTCTGTGTCTTTATTCCTGTCTTACCCCTATGTTCTTCATGACATTTTTTTTCTTAAATTCCATATATATGTGTCAGCATACAGTATTTGTCTTTCTCTTTCTGACTTACTTCACTCTGTATGACAGACTCTAGGTCCATCCACCTCATTACAGATAGCTCAATTTCGTTTCTTTTTATGGCTGAGTAATATTCCATTGTATATATGTGTCACATCTTCTTTACCCATTCATCCGATGATGGACACTTACGTTGTTTCCATCTCCAAGCTATGGTAAATAGGGCTGCTATGAACATTTTGGTACATGTCTGTTTTTATTTTTTATTTATTTTTTATTTTTGGCTTTATAACAAATTTAATCAGTTATACATATACATATGTTCCCATATCCCCTCCCTTTTGCGTCTCCCTCCCACCCTCCCTATCCCACACCTCCAGGCAGTCAAAAAGCACCGAGCTGATCTCCCTGTGCTATGTGGCTGCTTCCAACTAAATATCTACCTTATGTTTGGTAGTGTATATATGTCCATGCCGTTCTTTCACTTTGTCACAGCTTACCCTTCCCCCTCCCCATATCCTCAAGTTCATTCTCTAGTAGGTCTGTGTCTTTATTCCTGTCTTACCCCTATGTTTTTCATGACATTTTTTTTTTCTTAAATTCCATATATATGTGTCAGCATACAGTATTTGTCTTTCTCTTTCTGACTTACTTCACTCTGTATGACAGACTCTAGGTCCATCCACCTCATTACAAATAGCTCAATTTCGTTTCTTTTTATGGCTGAGTAATATTCCATTGTATATATGTGCCACATCGTCTTTACCCAATCGTCCAATGATGGACACTTAGGTTGTTTCCATCTCCCGGCTATTGTAAATAGGGCTGCTATGAACATTTTGGTACATGTCTCTTTTTGAATTATGGTTTTCTCAGGGTATATGCCCAGTAGTGGGATTGCTGGGTCATATGGTAGTTCTATTTGTAGTTTTTTAAGGAACCTCCATACTGTTCTCCATAGTGGCTGTACCAATTCACATTCCCACCAGGAGTGCAAGAGTGTTCCCTTTTTTCCACACCCTCTCCAGCATTTATAGTTTCTAGATTTTTTGATAATGGCCATTCTGACTGGTGTGAGATGATATCTCATTGTAGTTTTGATTTGCATTTCTCTAATGAGTAAAGATGTTGAGCATCCTTTCATGTGTTTGTTGGCAGTCTGTATATCTTCTGTGGAGAAATGTCTATTTAGGTCTTCTGCCCATTTTTGGATTGGGTTGTTTGTTTTTTTGCTATTGCGCTGCATGAGCTGCTTATAAATTTTGGAGATTAATCCTTTGTCAGTTGCTTCATTTGCAAATATTTTCTCCCATTCTGAGGGTTGTCTTTTCGTCTTGTTTATGGTTTCCTTTGCTGTGCAAAAGCTTTGAAGTTTCATTAGGTCCCATGTGTTTATTTTTGTCTTTATTTCCATTTCTCTAAGAGGTGGGTCAAAAAGGATCTTGCTGTGATTTATGTCATAGAGTGTTCTGCCTATGATTTCCTCTAAGAGTTTGATAGTGTCTGGCCTTACATTTAGGTCTTTAATCTATTTTGAGCTTATTTTTGTGTATGGTGTGAGGGAGTTATCTAATCCCTTACTTCTACATGTCCCTATCCAGTTTTACCAGCACCACTTATTGAAGAGACTGTCCTTTCTCCACTGTTCATTCCTACCTCCTTTATCAAAGATAAGGTGAGCATATATCTGTGGGTTTATCTCTGGGCTTTCTATCCTGTTCCATTGATCTATCTTTCTGTTTTTGTGCCAGTACCATACTATCTTGATTACTGTAGCTTTGTAGTGCAGTCTGAAGTCAGGGAGCCTGATTCCTCTAGCTCCATTTTTCGTTCTCAAGATTGCTTTCGCTATTCGGGGTCTTTTGTGTTTCCATACAAATTGTGAAATTTTTTGTTCTAGTTCTGTGAAAAATGCCAGTGGTAGTTTGATAGGGATTGCATTGAATCTGTAGATTGCTTTGGGTAGTAGAGTCATTTTCACAATGTTGATTCTTCCAATCCAAGCACATGGTACATCTCTCCATCTATTTGTATCATCTTTAATTTCTTTCATCAGTGTCTTATAATTTTCTGCATACAGGTCTTTTGTCTCCTTAGGTAGGTTTATTCCTAGATATTTTATTCTTTTTGTTGCAATGGTAAATGGGAGTGTTTCCTTGATTTCACTTTCAGATTTTTCATCATTAATATATAGGAATGCCAGAGATTTCTGTGCATTAATTTTGTATCCTGCTACTTTACCAAATTCATTGATTAGCTCTAGAAGTTTTCTGGTAGCATCTTTAGGATTCTCTATGTATAATATCATGTCATCTGCAAAGAGTGACAGCTTTACTTCTTCTTTTCCAATTTGGATTCCTTTTATTTCCTTTTCTTCTCGATTGCTGTGGCTAAAACTTCCAAAACTATGTTGAATAAGACTGGTGAGAGTAGGCAACCTTGTCTTGTTCCTGATCTTAGTGGAAATGTTTTCAGTTTTTCAACATTGATGATGATGCTGCCTGTGGGTTTGTCATATATGGCCTTTATTATGTTGAGGAAAGTTCCCTCTATGCCTACTTTCTGCAGGGTTTTTATCATAAATGGGTGTTGAATTTTGTCGAAAGCTTTCTCTGCATATATTGAGATGATTATATGGTTTTTCTCCTTCAATTTGTTGATATGGTGTATCACGTTGATTGATTTGCGTATATTGAAGAATCCTTGCATTCCTGGAATAAACCCCACTTGATCATGGTGTATGATCCTTTTAATGTGCTGTTGGCTTCTGTTTGCTAGTATTTTGTTCGGGATTTTTGCATCTATGTTCATCAGTGATATTGGCCTGTAGTATTCTTTCTTTGTGACATCCTTGTCTGGTTTTGGTATCAAGGTGATGTTGGCCTCGTAGAATGAGTCTGGGAGTGTTCCTACCTCTGCTATATTTTGGAAGAGTTTGAGAAGGAAATGTGTTAGCTCTTCTCTAAATATTTGATAGAATTCGCCTGTGAAGCCATCTGGTCCTGGGCTTTTGTTTGTTGGAAGATTTTTTTATCACAGTTTCAATTTCAGTGCTTGTGATTGGTGTGTTCATATTTTCTATTTCTTCCTGATTCAGTCTTGGCAGGTTGTGCATTTCTAAGAATTTGTCCATTTCTTCCAGGTTGTCCATTTTATTGGCATAGAGTTGCTTGTAGTCATCTCTCATGATCTTTTGTATTTCTACAGTGTCATTTGTTACTTCTCCTTTTTCATTTCTAATTCTATTTATTTGAGTTTTCTCTCTTGATGTGTCTGGCTAATGGTTTGTCAATTTTGTTTATCTTCTCAAAGAACCAGCTTTTAGTTTTATTGATCTTTGCTATCATTGCATTCATTTCTTTTTCATTTATTTCTAATCTGATTTTTATGATTTCTTTCCTTCTGCTAACTTTGGGATGTTTCTGTTCTTCTTTCTCTAATTGCTTTAGGTGCAAGTTAGGTTGTTTATTCGAGATGTTTCCTGTTTCTTAAGGTGGGATTGTGTTGCTTTTGCTGCATCCCATAGGTTTTGGGTTGTCGTATATCCATTGTCATTTGTTTCTAGGTATTTTTTATTTCCTCTGTGATTTCTTCAGTGATCACTTCGTTATTAAGTAGTGTATTGTTTAGCCTCCATGTGTTTGTATTTTTTTACAGCTCTTTTCCTGTAATTGATATCTAGTCTCATAGCATTGTGGTCAGAAAAGATACTTGATACAATTTCAATTTTCTTAAATTTACCAAGGCTTGATTTGTGACCCAAGATATGATCTATCCTGGAGAATGTTCCATGAGCACTTGAGAAAAACGTGTATTCTGTTGTTTTTGGATGGAATGTCCTATAAATATCAATAAAGTCCATCATGTTTAATGTATCATTTAAAACTTGAATTTCCTTATTTATTTTCATTTCGGATGATCTGTCCATTGGTGAAAGTGGGGTGTTAAAGTCCCCTACTATGATTGTGTAACTGTCGATTTCTCCTTTTATGGCTGTTAGTATTTGCCTTATGTATTGAGGTGCTCCTATGTTGGGTGCATAAATATTTACAATTGTTATATCTTCTTCTTGGATCGATCCCTTGATCATTATGTAGTGTCCTTCTTTGTCTCTTCTAGTAGTCTTTATTTTAAAGTCTATTTTGTCTGATATGAGAATTGCTACTCCAGCTTTCTTTTTTTTTAAATTTTATTTTACAAATTTAATCAGTTATACATATACATATGTTCCCATATCCCCTCCCTTTTGTGTCTCCCTCCCACCCTCCCTATCACACCCCTCCAGGCAGTCACAAAGAACCGAGCTGATCTCCCTGTGCTATGCGGCTGCTTCCCACTAGCTATCTACCTTACGTTTGGTAGTGTATATATGTCCATGCCGCTCTTTCACTTTGTCACAGCTTACCCTTCCCCCTCCCCATATCCTCAAGTCCATGCTATAGTAGGTCTGTGTCTTTATTCCCGTCTTACCCCTATGTTCTTCATGACATTTTTTTTCTTAAATTCCATATATATGTGTCAGCATACAGTATTTGTCTTTCTCTTTCTGACTTACTTCACTCTGTATGACAGACTCTAGGTCCATCCACCTCATTACAAATAGCTCAATTTCATTTCATTTTATGGCTGAGTAATATTCCATTGTATATATGTGCCACAACTTCTTTACCCATTCATCCGATGATGGACACTTAGGTTGTTTCCATCTCCAGGCTATTGTAAATAGGGCTGCTATGAACATTTTGGTACATGTCTCTTTTTGAATTATGGTTTTCTCAGGGTATATGCCCAGTAGTGGGATTGCTGGGTCATATGGTAGTTCTATTTGTAGTTTTTTAAGGAACCTCCATACCGTTCTCCATAGTGGCTGTACCAATTCACATTCCCACCAGCAGTGCAAGAGTGTTCCCTTTTTTCCACACCCTCTCCAGCATTTATTGTTTCTAGATTTTTTGATGATGGCCATTCTGACTGGTGTGAGATGATATCTCATTGTAGTTTTGATTTGCATTTCTCTAATGAGTAAAGATGTTGAGCATCCTTTCATGTGTTTGTTGGCTGTCTGTATATCTTCTGTGGAGAAATGTCTATTTAGGTCTTCTGCCCATTTTTGTATTGGGTTGTTTATTTATTTGCTATTGCGCTGCATGAGCTGCTTATAAATTTTGGAGATTAATCCTTTGTCAGTTGCTTCATTTGCAAATATTTTCTCCCATTCTGAGGGTTGTCTTTTCGTCTTGTTTATGGTTTCCTTTGCTGTGCAAAAGCTTTGAAGTTTCATTAGGTCCCATGTGTTTATTTTTGTCTTTATTTCCATTTCTCTAAGAGGTGGGTCAAAAAGGATCTTGCTGTGATTTATGTCATAGAGTGTTCTGCCTATGATTTCCTCTAAGAGTTTGATAGTGTCTGGCCTTACATTTAGGTCTTTAATCCATTTTGAGCTTATTTTTGTGTATGGTGTTAGGGAGTGGTCTAATCTCATACTTTTACATGTCCCTGTCCAGTTTTCCCAGCACCACTTATTGAAGAGACTGTCCTTTCTCCACTGTACATTCCTGCCTCCTTTATCAAAGATAAGGTGACCATATGTCTGTGGGTTTATCTCTGGGCTTTCTATCCTGTTCCATTGATCTATCTTTCTGTTTTTGTGCCAGTACCATACTGTCTTGATTACTGTAGCTTTGTAGTATAGTCTGAAGTCAGGGAGCCTGATTCCTCTAGCTCCATTTTTCGTTCTCAAGATTGCTTTGGCTATTCGGGGTCTTTTGTGTTTCCATACAAATTGTGAAATTTTTTGTTCTAGTTCTGTGAAAAATGCCATTGGTAGTTTGATAGGGATTGCATTGAATCTGTAGATTGCTTTGGGTAGTAGAGTCATTTTCACAATGTTGATTCTTCCAATCCAAGAACATGGTACATCTCTCCATCTATTTGTATCATCTTTAATTTCTTTCATCAGTGTCTTATAATTTTCTGCATACAGGTCTTTTGTCTCCTTAGGTAGGTTTATTCCTAGATATTTTATTCTTTTTGTTGCAATGGTAAATGGGAGTGTTTCCTTGATTTCACTTTCAGATTTTTCATCATTAGTATATAGGAATACCAGAGATATCTCTGCATTAATTTTGTATCCTGCAACTTTACCAAATTCATTGTTTAGCTCTAGTAGTTTTCTGGTAGCATCTTTAGGATTCTCTATGTATAATATCATGTCATCTGCAAACAGTGACAGCTTTACTTCTTCTTTTCCCATTTGGATTCCTTTTATTTCCTTTTCTTCTCTGATTGCTGTGGCTAAAACTTCCAAAACTATGTTGAATAAGAGTGGTGAGAGTGGGCAACCTTGTCTTGTTCCTGATCTTAGTGGAAATGGTTTCAGTTTTTCACCATTGAGGACGATGCTGGCTGTGGGTTTGTCATATATGGCCTTTATTATGTTGAGGAAAGTTCCCTCTATGCCTACTTTCTGCAGGGTTTTTATCATAAATGGGTGTTGAATTTTGTCGAAATCTTTCTCTGAATCTATTGAGATGATCATATTATTTTTCTCCTTCAATTTCTTGATATGGTGTATCACGTTGATTGATTTGCGTATATTGAAGAATCCTTGCATTCCTGGAATAAACCCCACTTGATCATGGTGTATGATCCTTTTAATGTGCTGTTGGATTCTGTTTGCTAGTATTTTGTTGAGGATTTTTGCATCTATGTTCATCAGTGATATTGGCCTGAAGTTTTCTTTCTTTGTGACATCCTTGTCTGGTTTTGGTATCAAGGTGATGGTGGCCTCATAGAATGAGTTTGGGAGTGTTCCTCCCTCTGCTATATTTTGGAAGAGTTTCAGAAGGATAGGTGTTAGCTCTTCTCTAAATGCTTGATAGAATTCGCCTGTGAAGCCATCTGGTCCTGGGCTTTTGTTTGTTGGAAGATTTTTTATCACAGTTTCAATTTCAGTGCTTGTGATTGGTCTGTTCATATATTCTATTTCTTCCTGATTCAGTCTTGGCAGGTTGTGCATTTCTAAGAATTTGTCCATTTCTTCCAGGTTGTCCATTTTATTGGCATAGAGTTGCTTATAGTAATCTCTCATGATCTTTTGTATTTCTGCAGTGTCAGTTGTTACTTCTCCTTTTTCATTTCTAATTCTATTGATTTGAGTCTTCTCCCTTTTTTTCTTGATGAGTCTGTCTAATGGTTTATCAATTTTGTTTATCTTCTCAAAGAACCAGCTTTTAGTTTTATTGATCTTTGCTATCGTTTCCTTCATTTCTTTTTCATTTATTTCTGATCTGATTTTTATGATTTCTTTCCTTCTGCTAACTTTGGGATGTTTTTGTTCTTCTTTCTCTAATTGCTTTAGGTACAGGTTCAGTTTATTTACTCGAGATGTTTCCTATTTCTAAAGGTGGGATTGTATTGCTATAAACTTCCCCCTTAGAACTGCTTTTGCTGCATCCCATAGGTTTTGGGTCGTCGTGTCTCCATTGTCATTTGTTTCTAGGTATTTTTTAATTTCCTCTTTGATTTCTTCAGTGATCACTTCGTTATTAAGTAGTGTATTGTTTAGCCTCCATGTGTTTGTATGTTTTACAGCTCTTTTCCTGTAATTGATATCTAGTCTCACAGCATTGTGGTCGGAAAAGATACTTGATACAATTTCAATTTTCTTAAATTTACCAAGGCTTGATTTGTGACCCAAGATATGATCTATCCTGGAGAATGTTCCATGAGCACTTGAGAAAAATGTGTATTCTGTTGTTTTTGGATGGAATGTCCTATAAATATCAATTAAGTCCATCTTGTTTAATGTATCATTTAAAGCTTGTGTTTCCTTATTTATTTTCATTTTGGATGACCTGTCCATTGGTGAAAGTGGGGTGTTAAAGTCCCCTACTATGATTGTGTTACTGTCGATTTCTCCTTTTATGGCTGTTAATATTTCCCTTATGTATTGGGGTGCTCCTATGTTTGGTGCATAAATATTTACAATTGTTATATCTTCTTCTTGGATTGATCCCTTGATCATTATGTAGTGTCCTTCTTTGTCTCTTCTAGTAGTCTTTATTTTAAAGTCTATTTTGTCTGATATGAGAATTGCTACTCCAGCTTTCTTTTGGTTTTCATTTGCATGGAATATCTTTTTCCATCCCCTCCCTTTCAGTCTGTATGTGTCTCTAGGTCTGAAGTGGGTCTCTTGTAGACAGCATATATATGGGTCTTGTTTTTGTATCCATTCAGCCAGTCTGTGTCTTTTGGTGGGACCATTTAGTCCATTTACATTTAAGGTAATTATTGATATGTATGTTCCTTTTCCCATTTTCTTAATTGTTTTGGGTTCGTTATTGTAGTTCTTTTCCTTCTGTTGTGTTTCTTGCCTAGAGAAGTTCCTTTAGCATTTGTTGTAAAGCTGGTTTGGTGGTGCTGAACTCTCTCAGCTTTTGCTTGTCTGTAAAGGTTTTAATTTCTCCATCAAATCTGAATGAGATCCTTGCTGGGTAGAGTAATCTTGGTTGCAGGTTTTTCTCCTTCATCACTTTAAGTATGTCCTGCCACTCCCTTCTGGCTTGTAGAGTTTCTGCTGAGAGATCAGCTGTTATCCTGATGGGGATTCCCTTGTGTGTTATTTGTTGTTTTTGCCTTGCTGCTTTTAATATGATTTCTTTGTGTTTAATTTTTGACAGTTTGATTAATATGTGTCTTGGTGTATTTCTCCTTGGATTTATTCTGTATGGGACTCTCTGTGCCTCCTGGACTTGATTAACTATTTCCTTTCCCATATTAGGGAAGTTTTCAACTATAATCTCTTCAAATATTTTCTCAGTCCCTTTCTTTTTCTCTTCTTCTTCTGGAAACCCTATAATTCGAATGTTGGTGCGTTTAATGTTTTCCCAGAGGTCTCTGAGACTGTCCTCTGTTCTTTTCATTCTTTTTTCTTTATTTTGCTCTGCAGCAGTTATTTCCACTATTTTATCTTCCACCTCACTTATCCGTTCTTCTGCCTCAGTTATTCTGCTATCGATCCCATCTTGAGTATTTTTTATTTCATTTATTGTGTTTTTAATCGATGCTTGACTCATCTTTAGTTCTTCTAGGTCCTTGTTAACTGTTTCTTGCATTTTGTCTATTCTATTTCCAAGATTTTGGATCATCTTTACCATCATTATTCTGAATTCTTTTTCAGGTCGACTGCCTATTACCTCTTCATTTGTTAGGTCTGGTGGGTTTTTATCTTGCTCCTTCACCTGCTGTGTGTTTTTCTGTCTTCTCATTTTGCTTATGTTACTGTGTTTGGGGTCTCCTTTTTGCAGGCTGCAGGTTCGTAGTTTCCGTTGTTTTTGGTGTCTGTCCCCAGTGGCTAAGGTTGGTTTAGTGGGTTGTGTAGGTTTCTTGGTGGATGGGACTACTGCTTGTGTTCTGGTGGATGAGGCTGGATCTTTTCTTTCTGGTGGGCAGGCCCACGTCTGGTGGTGTGTTTTGGGGTGTCTGCGGACTTTTTATGATTTCAGGCCACCTCTCTGATAATGGGTGGCGTTGTGTTCCTGTCTTGCTAGTTGTTTGGCATAGGGTGTCCAGCACTGTAGCTTGCTGGTCGTTGAGTGAAGCTGGGTGCTGGTGTTGAGATGGAGATCTCTGGAAGATTTTCGCCGTTTGATATTATGTGGAGCTGGGAGGTCTCTTGTGGACCAGTGTCCTGAAGTTGGCTCTCCCACCTCAGAGGCACAGCACTGACTCCTGGCTCCTCAATTTGGGATGATTTGTTGTCTATTCATGTATTCCACAGATGCAGGGTACATCAAGTTGATTGTGGAGCTTTAATCCGCTGCTTCTGAGGCTACTGGGAGAGGTTTCCCTTTCTTTTCTTTGTTGTCACAGCTCCTGGGTCTCAGCTTTGGATTTGGCCCCGCCTCTGCATGTAGGTCGCCGGAGTGCGTCTGTTCTTCGCTCAGACAGGAGAGGGTTAAAGGAGCAGCCTCTTCGGTGGCTCTGGCTCACTCAGGCCGGGCGGGAGGGAGGGGCACGGAGTGCGGGGCGAGCCTGCAGCGGCAGAGGTCGGCGTGACGTTGCACCAGCCCGAGGCGTGCCGTGCGTTCTCTCAGGGAAGCTGCCCCTGGATCCCGGGACCCCGGCAGTGGCAGGCTGCACAGGCTCCCGGAAGGGCGGTGTGGACAGTGACCTGTGCTCGCACACAGGCTGCTTGGCGGCGTCAGCAGCAGCCCCAGCGTCCCACGCCTGTCTCTGGGCTCGGCGCTTTCAGCCGCAACTCGCGCCTGTCTCTGGAGGTCCTTTATGCGGCACTCTTAATACCCTCTCCTCACGCACCAGGAAACCAAGAGGGAAGAAAAAGTCTCCTGCCTCTTCGGCAGCTCCAGAGTTTTCCCGGACTCCCTCCCGGCTAGCTGTGGCACATTGGTCCCCTTCAGGCTGAGTTCTCGCCGCCAGCCCCAGTCCTCTCGCTGCGCTCTGACCGAAGCCCGAGCCTCAGCTCCAGCGCCGCCCTCCACGGCGGGGGAGCAGACAAGCCTCTCGGGCTGTTGGGTGCCGCTCGGCACCGCTCCTCTGTGCGGGAATCTCTCCGCTTTGCCCTACCCAGGTATGTGGGGAGTTTCTTGCCTTTTGGGAGGTCTGGGTTCTTCTGCCAGCGTTCAGTAGGTGTTCTGTAGGAGTTGTTCCACGTGTAGCTGTATTTCTGGTGTATTGGTGGGGAGGAAGGTGATCTCTGCGTCTTACTCTTCTGCTATCTTACCCGGAGACTCGAGCTTTCTTTTGGTTTCCATTTGCATGGAATATCTTTTTCCATCCCCTCCCTTTCAGTCTGTATGTGTCTCTAGGTCTGAAATGGGTCTCTTGTAGACAGCATATATATGGGTCTTGTTTTTGTATCCATTCAGCCAATCTGTGTCTTTTGGTGGGACCATTTAGTCCATTTACATTTAAGGTAATTATCGATATGTATGTTCCTATTCCCATTTTCTTAATTGTTTTGGGTTAGTTATTGTAGGTCTTTTCCTTCTGTTGTGTTTCTTGCCTAGAAAAGTTCCTTTAGCATTTGTTGTAAAGCTGGTTTGTTGGTGCTGAACTCTCTGCTTTTGCTTGTCTGTAAACGTTTTAATTTCTCCATCAAACCTTAATGAGATCCTTGCTGGGTAGAGTAATCTTGGTTGCAGGTTTTTCTCCTTCATCACTTTAAGTATGTCCTGCCACTCCCTTCTGGCTTGTAGAGTTTCTGCTGAGAGATCAGCTCTTATCCTGATGGGGATTCCGTTGTGTGTTATTTGTTGCTTTTGCCTTGCTGCTTTTAATATGATTTCTTTGTGTTTAACTTTTGACAGTTTGATTAATATGTGTCTTGGTGTATTTCTCCTTGGATTTATTCTGTATGGGACTCTCTGTGCCTCCTGGACTTGATTAACTATTTCCTTTCCCATATTAGGGAAGTTTTCAACTATAATCTCTTCAAATATTTTCTCAGTCCCTTTCTTTTTATTTTCTTCTTCTGGAACCCCTATAATTCGAATGTTGGTGCATTTAATGTTGTCCCAGAGGTCTCTGAGACTGTCTTCTGTTCTTTTCATTCTTTTTTCTTTATTTTGCTCTGCAGCAGTTATTTCCACTATTTTATCTTCCACCTCACTTATCCGTTCTTCTGCCTCAGTTATTCTGCTATTGATCCCATCTAGAGTATTTTTTATTTCATTTATTCTGTTTTTAATCAATGCTTGAGTCATCTTTAGTTCTTCTATGTCCTTTTTAACTGTTTATTGCATGTTTTCTATTCTATTTCCAAGATTTTGGATCTTGGAAATAGAATCTTGGATCTGCTTTACCATCATTATTCTGAATTTTTTTCAGGTAGACTGCCTATTACCTCTTCATTTGTTAGGTCTGGTAGGTTTTTATCTTGCTCCTTCACCTGCTGTGTGTTTTTCTGTCTTCTCATTTTGCTTATGTTACTGTGTTTGGGGTCTCCTTTTTACAGGCTCCAGGTTTGTAGTTCCCGTTGTTTTTGGTGTCTGTCCCCAGTGGCTAAAGTTGGTTTAGTGGGTTGTGTAGACTTCCTGGTGGAGGGGACTAGTGCCTGTGTTCTGGTGGATGAGGCTGGATCTTGTCTTTCTGGTGGGCAGGTCCACATCTGGTGGTGTGTTTTGGGGTGTCTGTGGACTTTTAATGATTTTAGGCCACCTCTCTGATAATGGGTGGCGTTGTGTTCCTGTCTTGCTAGTTGTTTGGCATAGGGAGTCCAGCACTGTAGCTTGCTGGTCGTTGAGTGAAGCTGGGTGCTGGTGTTGAGATGGAGATCTCTGGAAGATTTTCGCCGTTTGATATTCTGTGGAGCTGGGAGGTCCCTTGTGGACCACTGTCCTGAAGTTGGCTCTCCCACCTCAGAGGCACAGCACTGACTCCTGGCTCCTCAATTTGGAATGATTTGTTGTCTACTCATATATTCCACAGATGCAGGGTACATCAAGTTGATTGTGGAGCTTTAATCCACTGCCTCTGAGGCTGCTGGGAGAGGTTTCCCTTTCTCTTCTTTGTTCTCACAGCTCCTGGGTCTCAGCTTTGGATTTGGCCCCGCCTCTGCGTGTAGGTCGCCGGAGGGCATCTGTCTCTTTTTTACTATTTTGTGGAGGAATTTATATATGAATACCATAATTTTGTTTTTAAAAATTCAAAACAATTTTATGATTTAGCCTCTGGATTTGAAATTTACTTTGTAAGAAAGTTTTTAATAATGGAAATAATTACTTTAGTAAATTTGGTGCTTTTGTGATTCCCTGTATTTTTATCAGCTTTAGTAACTTTTATTTTTTTAATTGTTCATAATATCTTATTGAAATTTGTAGGGTCTGTGGTTATGTCTCATTTAATTTATTATATTTGTACAATAATTTGTAACTCTTTTTAAGAATATTTATGACTTTTAATTTTATATGCCTTGTGTTAGTGTTCTTCTGCTCTCTGTTATGTACTGTGTGTTTGATTCCCTGCCCCAAATACATATGTTGAAATATTAACCCCCAATGTGCCTCTGTTTCGAGATGGGGCTTCTAAGGAAGTAATTAAGATTAAATGAGATCATAAGAATAGGGCCCTGATAAAATAGGATTAGTGCCCTTGTAAGAAGAGGCACCAGAGAGCTTGCTCTCTCTCTTACAAACACAAAGAGGTCATGTGTGCACACAAAGAGAAGGCAGCTATCTAGAAGCCAGAAAGAGCCCTCACAAGAAATTAAACCCTGCTGGACCTTGATTTTGGACTTTCTAGCCTTCAGAACTGTGAGAAAAATAAATTATTTTGTTTAAGCCATGCAGTCTGTGATATTTTGTTACAGTAGCCTGGTCAGACTAAGACACTGTCTTAAAATTAATACAAAAATAGCAGCTTAAAAAAGCATAAATTTATTATTTCACATCTCTTTATATCTGAAGTCCGGGTTGATTTTACTGGGTTTTTTGTTTGTTTGTTTTGTTTTATTTTTTTTCATTTTTTTACTCCTTATCTCTTGGCTAAAATCACAGATAGAGGATCCTTGTCATATACCAGTAGCAATAAAAAAATTCATATATATCTTAGTGTCAAGAGGGTATTACACAGTAAAAAAAATACCTGAATAAGTGAGAACAGCTTTGTAATCAGGATTTGAGCAGGGACTGGATGATTTTTAAGGACTATGTTAAAAAAATGTCTAAATTCCTTTGAGCAGATTGTTTGTCAGACTGTTTTTCAAGTTGGTTCTACTATTATACCTTCCTACTAGAAATATATGAGGATTTTAATTGGCCCTCTATGATTTTCCTGATATATTTAAAGTATGGCTCTGTAGTTTCTGAAACCTGCTGGATCTCATTGGCTCCTTCACTCTAAGGCTTTGTCTCAGAAGGGAGATTTTGTTGGTTAGTTTTGCTTGTTCACATGGTCCTCCTGCTCCATTACCTAACTGCAGTATCTTTGCAGTCACCTCTGAATTTCCTATGTAATGAAGTTTGTATGTATATGAAAAAGTAAAAAACAAACAAAAAAGAACTCCAAATTTTAAAAAATGCACACACAATAAACTTTGTAAACACTAATCACTTATCAATTCTATACAGTGGAGCTAGGTTATGTTTCTGATATGTAATAATTGGGCATTATTGAAAGAACAATGAAATATACATTAAGGTATATATCTGAAAAAAAGTTTTATTATCCATGTGACAATAAACATGCAACATTTATGCTACCCTTTTTAAAAAAGGGAAATCCTTTATTCATTACATTTTAATAAAGTATGTCTCATTGTTAAATCATTGTGTGAACATGAGATGACATTTTTCAAGGCTTTGTCTTTTGACATAGTGCAATACATTTACTTAAACATCTTTGGAACAATTTTTGTTTGATATTGACCCTATAACAAACTATAAAATATGTGATATAGGCACTTTAAAGTAACACACAAAAGAGGAAAAGAGACTGCTCAGCAAGATTTCAGAACACTAGCCTTCAAGTTATTAAACTATTTATATTAATAACTGTGTAATGAGATCTATAACAGTGAGGTAGGGAGTATGGATTTATTTTTTCCATTTAGAAAGTTTTATTTAGAAAGATTTAGATGCATAGAGTATTAATGTTTGTGGTTGTGGAAGTAGTTAAGGATTTTGTCATAGAGACTACTTTCCATAATCAGCTACATATGTACTCCAAATCATCAGGAAATTACTTCCATCAGATCAGTCAAAATTAGAAGACAGTTCTTATTTCATCTTATAAATAATAATTGCTATAGTTTATCCCATACCCACCATTTAAACAAAGAAAAATATGTGGCTATAATTAATGTTATTCACCAGAAAATGAATGTTATCAGCCACTTTCAATTCCTGAAGATAAGGAAAACATTAATGGTTGGATTCACTTTTATTTTCCAAAACTTTCTGTGTTCCAAAACTCTGTAAATCCAGGAGCAGAGAATAGACTAGAAAATGGTGATTCTCTTCCAAGTCTATCTTTTTATTACATTGAAAAATATCATTTCAAACATTTGGGACACTGTCTGAAATTGATAGTTAACATTTACTGTATATTTATCATATTTTTTTCCCAAAATTAAAACCTCTTGAGAACAGGAGCCATGTTTTTTTATTTGTTTTTCTTATTTAGCACTGGGAAAAACATGAGATTTATTAGTTCCTCAAAAGAAAAAAGCATTGGACTTGCAATATACTAAAGAAAAAGAAATCACTCTGTATTCATAAAAGCATACTCTGCTATGGACGCATAATCACATGTGTCCTAAAGATGCAGTACACTGTTGAAATGATTAAAAATTGTCTCCATATCATATAGGTATGATTATAATTTAAATCTGAGCATTGAATCTAAAAAGAGATACCTCCTGTATGCCAATAATAATGGTGAACTAACATTTACTACTGCCAGGGAAAATGGTAAGCATTTTCAGGTATATTTCATTTAATCCCCTTAAATATTTATGAGACAGATGTAATTATCTCCATTTTACAATTTAAAAAATTGAGGCAGAGAGGTTATATAACTTTTACAAATCTTTCAGTTAGTAAGTGGTAGAAATAGGCTTCAAAGTGTACACTTTCAATGTCTACACTGTATTGCCTTTTCAGTTATGTAATACACTGGATGAGAAGAACTCAGGTCATACAGTTGGACTGATTATAAAGAACTGAAGTCTTGAACAATAGCACAATAACCTGATTCCTCAAGTACTAAATCTACTCAATATTTTGTCACACATCTAGCAGAAGAACCTTATTATACAGTCTTATATCAAATAGTGACAGTAATTTAGTATGTTACTAAAATAATTCCTGATACTAATTTAGTGTCTTACTAGAATAATACATTTTTCAATGGAAAAAAGAATGCAGTTCTTCAAAACTCTATGATCCAAGGATCAAATTTAAACCTAAGCAAACATAACTCAGTAATATTCTTTGCTGGTTTCAATTACTTGTGTGCAGCTCTGCCACTTTCACTCCATTATTATTTGAGATTTCATCCGTAAAAAACTTGACATCTGTTTCCCTGTAGCCACAAAGAAAATGTATCCACGTGTTCATATAAACAATTTGAAGCAGGGAATAAATTATCACAGTGAATACAAGCTGTGATTGAAGCAGAGACATCCATAAGAATATGTGATACAAAAATTAACTGATTTCCCAATAGAATTTGATAATTTTATTGCTACCATTGATTTTCAAAGTATTTCATATAGATTAACTTAAGATATATTCTTGACAAAACATTGCTGATGCTGATGAGTCAGCTCCAAATAACATGAGAATCATTTCAAATTTGAGGCATTAAAATATATTTTTCACAGTAAATTGAGGACTAAGTAAATATAAGTAAAATACATTGTGCAAAGAACTAACTAGGATTATCCTTTGGTTTAGGTCATATATCAACAGTATGCTTATCTTACATATCTATACTAATTTCATAAAATCTTTCAGTTGATGAAAGTAGCAAGTGTGAGATTCAAAAGTGACAAGTAGTAGAATCTTAAAATTAATCTAACAAAAGAAGTAATTGAAAATAAAGGTATAAAACTTAAAAGGGACAAATCTGAGTTCTCTTAAATATGTCTAGGTAGATTCCATATAACATGTATTACTCAGAAGTAAAACTATTCCCCAGAAGGTTTAGGATTAACTAAGCACTGAAGGGCATTTGAAGTAAAAGCCTGTTGGGGAAGGGATCGAGGTGACAATGGTGTATGAACCAGAGAAAACATTAGGGATTCTGACATCATTTTTGAGGTTGCTATTTAGAACCATTATGAGAATAAGTATTATATAAGTGCACTGATGTATAAAACAGTTAGACAAGACTTGAAAGCAATCACTTTCTGGGACAGATTTCTTAAATATCATGACACCCAGCAGTAGTGCTACAGTACTTTAAGTTATGATTCCACACTGCCAGATATGCCATTATTGTAACATTGACATGGTATGTTAGATAGAGTAGGAAAAGTTTATTAAAATTATAAAAGTTGGTTGATACTTCCTCAGATTTAAAATATAGTCTATTGTTACTGGTTTAGCACAAATGCAAGGACTCTTTATTGGACAGATGGAATAACAAGAATCTGAGGCTATTTAGCATGCAAAGTCTTACAAATCATATTAAGTATCATGATCTAGAGTGTTTTAATTACAGAAATAATACCCATGACCTGGGAGTTTTCAGATTCCTCAAGCATATTAGAATGCTCACAGTGACTGGTGAGCAGAGGGAAATCTCCCATGAGTGCTACCAGCTGGGTGGTGGTGAGGCTCAGTGGTATAGATCAGGAGAAGAAGGTGAATGGGAAGAAAATATAAGGGGAGAATCATATGAATGATAGGGATGATAAGAGATACAGGGCGATTATCATGATAGTCAAAATTAGAATAGTATAAACAATATATAGAGAAAATGTCTGCAAAATGTGGTATAAAACTCCTATAAAATTTTTAGAATAAAATCATATTTTCCAAGGTTGTTGGACAGAGGTATTCTGAAGTTTTTTATAAGGTAGAGCAAGCTTGGAAGTGGAGACAAGTGGATGGATGGAGCCTGCTTCATTGGTAGGTGGCAGAGAGCACACACTAAAATAATGTCACCCGTTGGCTACTTTCCCCGTTTACATCATGTTTTGTTTTAATGGTGTCTTACCTAATGGTTTTTCAGAAAAATCTCAGGAGTCACTTAACGTATTTTAAAATTGTTTAAAATTCTAAAGCAGAAACTAACACACCACTGTAAAGCAATTATACTCCAATAAAGATGTTAAAAAAATTCTTGATAGTTTACTCAGTGGGAGGAAACATATTCCTCTTCACCCCCAGCTACACATATGCTACCACTGTTCTTCAAGTTCAATCTATTCACACAGCCCAGAATTGTCCTCTTAGATAACTAAACCAGGCTGAAATGACAGGTGGAACTGTCATATGGATGGACTTACACCTGGAACTCCAGAACTTTATACCAGCTGAACAGTGTAGCTAAGTAATTTATTTAACTTTTCAATAATGTGACCCCACAATCTTAGGGGACTATGTACTTTGAATTTCATATAACATCATTGTAGGTTTTTGCTCAAGTATTTTACCTCTGTCCCTAAACCACCAACACACACACACACACAAACACACACACAAACACACACACTGGGTACGGGGATACAAGGTTTTGTTTGTGTTTAACTCTCCATGCTGAGATTGACAAAAATCAAATGCAGAATTGCATCCTGTTAATGGATGAATTACAACACAAGTTGAACTCGCAGCCTCTCAGGGTGTCTGCTGTTAAAGGGAAAGAATAGTATCCTGAAAGTTGGAATGGGAGGTGTGTAAAGACGCTGATGGGAGATCTTCAAGATGGCAGAGGACTAAGACATGGAGATCACCTTCCTTACAACAAATACATCAGAAATACATCCACATGTGGAACAACTCCTACAGAACACCTACTGAATGCGGGCAGATGACCTCAGACTTCCCAAAAGGCAAGAAACTCTCCATGTATCTGGGTAGGGCAAAAGAAAAAAGAAAAAACAGAGACAAAAAATAGGGACAGGACCTGCTCCTCTAGGTGTGATCTGTGAAGGCGGAAAAGTTTCCACACACTAGGAAGCCCCTTTGATGGCAGAGACTGCGGGTGGTGGAGGAGGAAATCTTCGGAGCCGTGGAGGAGATCACAGCAACAGGGGTGCGGAGGGCAAAGGGGAGAGATTCCCACACAGAGGATCAGTGCTGACCGGCACTCAGCAGCCTTCCATCTCAACGCTAAGACCCAGCTCCACTCAACAACGACCAAGCTACAGTGCTGGACACCCTAAGCCAAACAACAAGCAAGACAGGAGCACAAAACCACCCATTAGCAGAGAGGCTGCCTAAAATCATAATAAGGTCACAGACACCCCAAAACACACCATCAGATGCAGTCCTGCCCACCAGAAAGACAAGATCCAGCTTCAACCAACAGAACACAAGCACTAGCCCCCTGCATCAGGAAGCCTACACAATGCACTGGATCATCCATAGCCACTGGGGGCAGACACGAAAAATAATGGGAACCACAAAGCTGCAGCCTGTGAAAAGGAGACCCCCAAACACAGTAAGTTAAGCAAAATGAGAAGACAGAGAAACACACAGCAGATGAAGGAGCAAAGTAAAAACCCACCAGACCAAACAAATGAAGAGGAAATAGGCAGTCTACCTGAAAAAGAGTTCAGAGCTGGAGGGGTTGGGAGCTGAGGCTTGGGTTTCGGGCTTTGGTCGGAGCACAGGGAGAGGACTGAGGTTGGCGGCATGAACACAGCCTGAAGGGGTTAGTGCACCACGGCTGGCCGGGAGGGAGTCTGGGAAAAAGTCTGGACCTGCCGGAGAGGCAAGAGAGTTATTCTTCCCTATTTGTTTCCTGGTGTGCAAGGAGAGGGGATTAAGAGTGCTGCTTAAAGGAGCTTCAGAGATGGGCGCAAGCCACGGCTAAAAGTGCGGACCCCAGAGACGGGCGTGGGACGCTGGGGCTGCTGCTGCCACCGCCAAGAGACCTGTGTGTGAGCACAGGTCACTGTCCATGCACCCTTTCTGGGGAGCATGTGCAGCCTGCCACTGCCGGGGTCCCAGGATCCAGGGATGGCTTCCCTGGGAGAGTGCAAGGCACACCTCAGGCTGGTGCAACATCACACCGGCCTCTGCCACTGCAGGCTTGCCCCGTGCTCCATGCCCCTCCCTTCCCACTGGCCTGAGTGAGCAAGAGTCCCCGAAGCAGCTGCTCCTTTAACCCCATCCTGTCTGAGGGAGGAACAGAAGCCCTCCACTGAACTACATGCAGAGGTGGGGCCAAATCCAAAGCTGAGACCCGGGAGCTGTGAGAATAAAGAAGAGAAAGGGAAATCTCTCCCAGCAGTCTCAGAAGCAACGGATTAAAGCTCCACAATCAACTTGGTGTAATCTGCATCTGTGGAATAAATCAATAGACAACGAATCATCCCAAATTGAGGAGGTGGACTTTGAGAACAAAATTTATGATTTTTTTGGCTTTTCCTCTTTTTACAACGAATTATCCCAAATTGAGGAGGTGGAATTTGAGAGCAAGATTTACGATTTTTCCCCTTTTCATCTTTTTGTGATTGTGTATGTGTATGCTACTGTGTGAGATTTTGTCTGTATAGCTTTACCTCAACCATTTGTCCAAGGGTTCTATCAGTCCATTTTTTAAAATTATTATTATTTTATTTTAATAATGCCATCATATTTTATAATACTTTATTCTATTTTACTTTATCTTCTCTCTTTCTCTTTTTCCTACCTTCCCTCCTTCCTCCCTCCCTCCCTTCCTCCTTTCATTCTTTCTTTCCTTCTTTGTTTCTTTCTTTCTTTCATTCTTTCTACCTCTACTAATTCTTTCTGTCTACTTTTTCTCCCTTTAATTCTGAGCTGGGTGGATGAAAGGCTCTTGCTGCTGCAGCCAAGAGTCAGTGCTGTGCCTCTGAGGTGGGAGAGCCAACTTCAGGATACTGGTCCACAAGAGACCTGCCAGCTCCACATAATATCAAATGGTGAAAATCTCCCAGAGATCTCCATCTAAACACGAGCACCTGGCTTCACTCAACGACCAGCAAGTTACAGTGCTGGACACCCTATGCCAAACAAATAGCAAGACAGGAACACAATACCACCCATTAGCAGAGAGGCTGCCTAAAATGATAAGGCCACAGACACCCCAAAACACACCAACAGACATGAACCTGTCCACCAGAATGACAAGATCGAGCCTCATCCACCAGAAAACAGGCATGTGTCCCATCCACAAGGAAGCCTACACAACCCACTGAAACAAACTTAGCCACTGTGGACAGACACCAAAAACAACGGGAACTACAAACCTGCAACCTGCAAAAAGGAGACCCCAAACACAGTAAGATAAGCAAAATGAGAAGACAGAAAAACACACAGCAGGTGAAGGCGCAAGATAAAATCCCACCAGACCTAACAAATGAAGACAATAGAGGCAATCTACCTGAAAAAAAATTCAGAATAATGATAGTAAAGATGATCCAAAATCTTGGAAATAGAATAGACAAAATGTAAGAAACAGTTAGCAAGGACCTAGAAAAACTAAAGATGAATCAAGCAATGAAGAGCAACACAATAAATGAAATTAAAAATACTCTAGATGGGATCAATAGCAGAATAACTGAGGCAGAAGAACGGATAAGTGAGGGGGAAGATAAAATAGTGGAAATAACTGCTGCAGAGCAGAATAAAGAAAAAAGAATAAAAACAACTGAGGACAGTCTCAGAGTCCTCTGGGACAGCATTAAACACACCAGCATTCGAATTATAGGGATTCCAGAAGAAGAAGAGAAAAGGAAAGGGACTGAGAAAGTATTTGAAGAGATTATAGTTGAAAACTTCCCTAATATGGGAAAGGAAATAGTTAGTCAAGTCCACAAGGCACAGAGAGTCCCATACAGAATAAATCCAAGCAGAAATATGTCAAGACATATATTAATCAAACTGTCAAAAATTAAACACAAAGAAAACATATTAAAAGCAGCAATGGAAAAACAACAAATAATACACAAGGGAATCGCCATAAGGTTAACAGCCGATCTTTCAGCAGAAACTCTACAAACCAGAAGGGAATGGCAGGACATATTTAAAGTGATGAAGGAGAAAACGTGCAACCAAGATTACTCTACCTCGCAAGGATCTCATTCAGATTTGATGGAGAAATTAAAACCTTTAAGTACAAACAAAAGCTGAGAGAGTTCAGCACCACCAAACCAGCTTTACAACAAATGCTAAAGGAACTTCTCTAGGCAAGAAACACAACAGAAGCAAAATACCTACAATAACGAACACAAAACAATTAAGAAAGTGGGAATAGGTACGTACATATCGATAATTACCTGAAATGTAAATGGACTAAATGTTCCCACGAAAAGACACAGATTGGCTGAATGGATACAAAAGCAAGACCCATATATATGCTGTCTACAAGAGACCCATGTCAGACCTAGGAACACATACACACTGAAAGTGAGGGTATGGAAAAACTTATTCCATGCAAATGGAAACCAAAAGAAAGTTGGAGTAGTAATTCTCATATCAGACAAAATAGACTTTAAAATAAGGACTATTAGAAGAGACAAAGAAGGAAACTACCTAATGATCAAGTGATTGATCCAAGAAGAAGATAAAACAAATGTAAATATGTATGCACACAACATAAGAGCACCTCAATACATAAGGCAAATACTAACAGCCATAAAAGGGGAAATCGATAGTAACACACTCATAGTAGGGAACTTCAACACCCCACTTTCACCAATGGACAGATCATCCAAAATGAAAATAAATAAGGAAACACAAGCTTTAAATGATACATTGAACAAGATGGACTTAATTGATATTTATAGGACATTCCATCCAAAAACAACAGAATACACATTTTTGTCAAATGCTCACGGAACATTTTCCAGGAGAGATCATGTCTTGGGTCACAAAACAAGCCTTGGTAAATTTAAGAAAATTGAAATTGTATCAAGTATCTTTTCCGACCACAATACTATGAGACTAGACATCAGTTACAGGAAAAGATCTGTACAAAATAAAAACAAATGGAGGCTAAACAATACACTACTTAATAACGAAGTGATCACTGAAGTAATCAAAGAGGAAATTAAAAAAAATACCTAGAAACAAATGACAATGGAGACACGATGACCCAAAACCTATTGGATGCAGCAAAAGCAGTTCTAAGGGGGAAGTTTATAGCAATACAATCCCACCTTAAGAAATAGGAAACATCTCGAGTAAATAAACTGAACCTGTACCTAAAGCAATTAGAGAAAGAAGAACAAAAAACGCCTAAAGTTAACAGAAGGAAAGAAATCATACAGATTAGATCAGAAATAAATGAAAAAGAAATGACGGGAATGATAGCAAAGATCAATAAAACTAAAAGCTGGTTCTTTGAGAAGATAAACAAAATTGATAAACAATTAGCCAGGCTCATCAAGAAAAAAAGGGAGAAGACTCAAATCAATAGAATTAGAAATGAAAAAGGAGAAGTAACAACTGACACTGCAGAAATACAAAAGATCATGAGAGATTACTACAAGCAACTCTATGCCAATAAAAGGCACAACCTGGAAGAAATGGACAAATTCTTAGAAATGCACAACCTGACAAGACTGAATCAGGAAGAAATAGAAAATATGAGTAAAACAATCACAAGAATTGAAATTGAAACTGTGATTAAATATCTTCCAACAAACAAAAGCCCAAAACCAGATGGCTTCACAGGCGAATTCTATCAAGCATTTAGAGAAGAGTTAACACCTACCTTTCTCAAACTCTTCCAAAATATAGCAGAGGGAGGAACACTGCCAAACGCATTCTCCAAGGCCACCATCAGCCTGATAACAAAACCAGACAAGGATGTCAAAAAGAAAGAAAACTACAGACCAATATCACTAAAGAACATAGATGCAAAAATCCTCAACAAAATCCTAGCAAACAGAATCCAACAACACATTAAAAGGATCATACACCATGATCAAGTGGGGTTTATTCCAGGAATGCAAGGATTCTTCAATATACACAAATCAATCAACGTGACACCCCATATTAAAAAACTGAAGGAGAAAAACCATACGATCATCTCAATAGAGGCAGAGAAAACTTTCGACAAAATTCAACACCCATTTATGATAAAAACCCTGCAGAAAGTAGGCATAGAGGGAACTTTCCTCAACATAATAAAGGCGATATATGACAAACCCACAGCCAACATCAAGCTCAATGGTGAAAAACTGAAACCATTCACACTGAGATCAGGAACAAGACAAGGCTGCTCACTCTCACCACTCTTATTCAACATAGTTTTGGAAGTTTTAGCCACAGCAATCAGAGAAGAAAAGGAAATAAAAGGAATCCAAATTGGAAAAGAATAAATAAAGCTGTCACTCTTTGCAGATGATATGATTCTATACATATAGAATCTTAAAGATGGTACCAGAAAACTACTAGAGCTAATCAATGAATTTTGTAAAGTAGCAGGATACAAAATTAATGCACAGAAATCTCTGGCATTCCTGTACACTAATGATGAAAAATCTGAAAGTGAAATCAATAAAACACTCCTATTTACCATTGCAACAAAAATAATAAAATATCTAGGAATAAACCTACCTAAGGAGACAAAAGACCTGTATGCAGAAAATTATAAGACACTGATGAAAGAAATTAAAGATGACACAAATAGATGGAGAGATATACCATGTTCCTCGATTGGAAGAATCAATGCTGTGAAAATGACTCTACTACCCAAAGCAATCTACAGATTCAATGTAATCCCTATCAAACTACCACTGGCATTTTTCACAGAACTAGAACAAAAATTTCAAAATATGTTTGGAAAAACAAAAGACCCCGAAGCTGGAGGAATCAGGCTCCCTGACTTCAGACCATACTACAAGGCAACAGTAATCAAGACAGTGTGGTACTGGCACAAAAACAGAAAGATAGATCAATGGAACAGGATAGAAAGCCCAGAGATAATCCCATGCACATATAGTCAACTTATCTTTCATAAAGGAGGCGGGAATGTACAGTGGAGAAAGGACAGTCTCTTCAATAAGTGGTGCTGGGAAAAGTGGACAGGGACATGTAAAAGAATGAAATTAGAACACTCCCTAACACCATACACAAAAATAAGCTCAAAGTGGATTAAAGACCTAAATGTAAGGCCAGAAACTATCAAACTCTTAGAGGAAAACATAGGCAGAACACTCTATGACATATATCACAGCAAGATCCTTTTGGACCCACCTCCTAGAGAAATGGAAATAAAAACAAAAATAAACAACTAGGACCTAATGAAACTTCAAAGCTTTTGCACAGCAAAGGAAACCATAAACAAGACCAAAAGACCACCCTCTGAATGGGAGAAAATATTTGCAAATGGAGTAACTGACATAGGATTAATCTCCAAAATTTATAAGCAGTTCATGCAGCTCACTTGGAAAAAAAGAAACAACCCAATCCAAAAAGGGGCAGAAGACCTAAATAGACATTTCTCCAAAGATATACAGACTGCCAAGAAATACATGAAAGCATGCTCAACATCATTAATCATTAGAGAAATGCAAATCAAAACTACAATGAGATATCATCTCACACCAGTCAGAATGGTCATCATCAAAAAATCTAGAAACAATAAATGATGGAGAGGATGTGGAGAAAAGGGAACACTCTTACATTGCTGGTGGGAATGTGAATTGGTACAGCCACTATGGAGAACAGTATGGATGTTCCTTAAAAAACTACAAATAGAACTACCATATGACCCAACAATCCCTCTTCTAGGCATATACCCTGAGAAAGCCATAATTCAAAAAGAGACATGTACCAAAATATTCATTGCAGCTCTATTTACAATAACCAGGACATGGAAGCAACCTAAGTGTCCATCATCGGATGAATGGATAAAGAAGATGTGGCACATATATACAATGGAATATTACTCAGCCATAAAAAGAAACGAAATTGAACTATTAGTAATGAGGTGGATAGACATAGAGTCTGTCATACAGAGTGAAGTAATTCAGAAAGAGAAAGACAAACACCTTATGCTAAAACATATACATGGAATTTAAGATAAATAAGAAAAAGATTGTAAATATTTATTCACCCAACATAGGAGCACCTCAGTACATAAGGCAAATGCTAACAGACATCAAAGGGGAAATTAACAGCAACAGAATCGTAGTAGTGGACTTTAACACCCCACTTTCACCAATAGACAGATCACCCAAAATGAAGATAGATAAGGAAACACAAGCTTTAAATGATACATTAAACAATATGGGCTTTATTGATATTTAAAGGACATTCCATCCCAAAACAACAGAATACACATTCTTCTCAAGTCCTCATGGAACATTCTCCAGGATAGATCTTATTTTGGTTCATATATCAAGCCTTGGTAACTTTAAGAAAATTGAAATTTTATGAAGTATCTTTTCTGACCACAACACTATGAGACTAGATATCAATTACAGGAAAAAATCTGAAAAAATACAACACATAGAGGCTAAACAATACACTATTATATAACCAAGACATCACTGAAGAAATCAAAGAGGAAGTCAAAAAATACCTAGATACAAATAACAATGAAAACATGATGACCCGGGCCTCCCTGGTGGCGCAGTGGTTAAGAGTCCGCCTGCCGATGCAGGGTATACGGGTTCGTGCCCCGGTCTGGGAGGATCCCATATGCCGCGGAGCGGCTGGGCCCGTGAGCCATGGCCGCTGGGCCTGCGCATCCGGAGCCTGTGCTCCGCAACGGGAGAGGCCACAACAGTGAGAGGCCCGCATACCGCAAAAAGAAAAAAAACAAAAAACAAAACATGATGACCCAAATCCTATGGGATGCAGCAAAAGCAGTTTTAAGAGGGAAGTTTATAGCAATACAAACTTACCTCAAGAAACAAGAATTTTCTCAAATAAACAACCTAACTTACATCTAAAGCCACTAGGGAAAGAGCACAGAACCCCAAAGTTAGCAGAAGGAAATAAATCATAAAAGTCCGAGAAGAAATAAATAAATAAAAAGTCAGAGCAGAAATAAATGAAAAAGAAATTAAGGAAACAATAACAAAGATCAATAAAAATAAAGCTGATTCTTTGAGAAGATAAAAAAATTGATAAACCATTAGCCATACTCAACAAGAAAAAAATGGAGAAGACTCAAATTAATAGAATTAGAAATGAAAAAGGTAAAGTAACTACTGACATTGCAGAAATACAAAGGATCATGAGAGATTACTACAAGCACCTATATGCCAATAAAATGGACAACCTGGAAGAAATGGACAAATGCTTTTTCTCCATACCTGTTAATAAAGATGACCAGAAACAGTTTGCTTTCAACTGGCAAGGTGAGAAATATACTTTTACTGTCCTATTTCAGAGGTATATCTACTATCTGGCCCTATGTCATTATTTAGTTCATGTGGATCTTAGTCACTTTTTCCTTCTGCAAGTTTTCACACTGCTCCATTACATTGATAAATTTATGCTGATTGAACCTAGTAAACCAGAAGTAACAACCTACTTATTGGCAAGACATTTGCTTATCAGAGGATGGGGAATAAATCTAACAAACTCTTAGAGTTTGTCTACTTCAGTGGAATTTCTATGTGTCCAGTGTTATGGGGTATGTTGAGCTATCCCTTCAAACGTGAAGAACAAATTGTTGCATCTAGCCCCTCCAACAACTAAAAGAGAGACACAATGCTGAGTGGACCTCTTTGGATTTTGGAGGCAATATATTCCTCATTTGGGTGTGTTACTTTTGCCCATGTACTGGGTAACCCAAAAAGCTGCTAGTTTTAAGTGGGGCACAGAATAAGGGAAAGTTCCGTAGCAGGTCCAAGCTACTGTGCAAGCAATTACATCACCTGGGCCATATGATCCAACAGATACAATGGTACTTGAAATGTCGGTGGCAGATCGAGATGCTCTTTGGAGCCTTTGGAAGGTCCCTATAGGTGAATCTTAGTGCAGGCCTTTAGGATTTTGCAACAAAACTGTGCCATCCTCTTCAGGTAATTACTCTTCTTTTGAGACACTTTTTTTTTTTTTTGCCTACAACTGGGCCTTAATAGAGACTGAATGCAACCGTAGGCCACCAAGTTACCATGTGCTGTGAGCTTTCCATCATGAACTGGGTGTTATCTGATCCACAAAGTTATACAATTGCACATACACAGCAGCATTCCATCATCAAATGGAAGTGGTTTATAACTAACTGGGCCAGAGCAGGCCCTGAAGGTATAAGTTACATGAAGAAGTGGCCAAAATGCCCATGGTCCCCATTCCTGCTACACTGCTGTCTCTCTCCCAGCCTACACTGATGGCCTCATGGGGAGTTCCCTACCATCAGTTGAAAGAGGAAGACAAGGCTCAGGCCTGGTTTACCGATGGTTTTGTGTGAAGTTCAGGTACCATCTACAGGTGGACAGCTGCAGCAATGCAGCTCCTTTCTGGAACATCCTTGAAGGATAATGGTGAAGGGAGATCATCCCAGTAGACAGACCTTTGAGTAGTGCACCTAATCGTTTACTTTTCTTTGAAGGAGAAATGGTTGAATGTGCAATTATATACTGATTCATGGGCTGAGGCCAATGATTTGGCTAGATGGTCAGGAACCTGGAAGAAACATGGGTGACATAGAAATTTGAGAAAGGTATATAGATAGATGTCTCTGAATGGGCAAACCATGTGAAGATAATTGTGTCCTTAGTGAATAGTCATCAAAAAGTGATCTCAGTAGAGAAGAATTTTAATAATCAAGTGGATAGAATGACCTGTTCTGTGGGTACCAGTCAGCTTCTCCCTAACCACTCCTATCATCACCCAATGGACTCATGAACAATGTGGTCATGGTGGCAGAAATGGAGGTTATGCATAAGCTCAGCGACATGAACTTCAACTCAGCAATGCTGACTGGGCCACAGCCACTGCTGAGTGTCCAATCTGCCAGCAGCAGAGACCAAAAATGAGTTTCCTGAATGACAGCAATCCCTGGGTAATCACCCAGCCAGCTAGCTGGGCCAGATTGATTACACTGGACCATTTACATCATGAAAGGGGCAGTGTTTTGTTCTTACTGGAATAGATACACTGAATATGGATTGGCCTTCTTTGCACACAATAATTTTGCCAAAACTACCACCTGTGGACTTACAGAATGCCTTGTCCACTATTAGGGCATTCTACACAGCATCACTTCTGATCAAGGAACTCACTTCACAACAAATAGTGTGTGACAGTGGGCCCATGCTTATGGAATTCACTGGTCTTACCATGTTCTTCACTACCATGCAGGATATAGCTTGATACAATGGAAGGTGGAATGGCCTTTTGAAGACTCAGTTACAGTGCCAGCTAAGTGGAACACCTTGCAGGGCTGGGGCAAGGTTCTCTAGAATGCTCTATGTGCTATAAATTGCATCCAATATATAGCACTGTTTCTCTCACAGCCAGGATTCATGGGTCCAGGAATAAAGGGGTGGAAATGACCCCATTCACTGTTACCCCAAATAACCTACTAGCAAAATTTTGACTTCCTATGCCTGTGACCTTATGTTTTTCAGGTCTAGTGATCTTAGAGAGAAGTGCTTCCATCATGAAATACACCAATGATTCCATTGAACTAAAAATTAAAACTGGTTCCAGCCACTTTGGGCTCCTTATTCCTCTGAATCAACAGATAAAGTAGGAAGTTATGGTGTTGGCTGCAGTGATTGATCCTGATTACCAAAGGGAAATTGGACTACTACTCCACATGGAGGAAAGGAGATTGTGTTTCCAATACAGACGACCACTTAACACATCTCTTAGTATTACTATGCCCTTTGATTAAGATAAATTCAAAACTACAACATTTCAATCTAGGCCTAGACCCTAGGGACTTGTCTGCCTCCACAATTGTGTGGGATTATTCCTTATTAATATATAAGGATATATTGGGTGTTTTGTTTCTCTGGAAAACACTGACTAATACAGGGACTGTTTGTGTTTTGTGACTATCCATTTTCTATTTTATCTTATTTTTCTAATGGAATTTAAAATTTCCTTTCAATGATCATCTTTCCCCTTCTCTCATTTATATGGTTGTGGTCAAGACAACATCATCTCCCACTGAAGAACTGGGCACCAACCCATGATCAGCTAATCAGACACTCACAGTAATTGGTTCAGGAATGAGAACATGACCTAGTTTGGACTGGTTATAGTCATGCCTGGGACTTTTTAGAAAGAATGAAAAAACGTGGCTCTCTTTCCACTGAGGTGTTAATTTCTAGTTGCTGTGGTTACCTTTCAACTATAAGAGAAAAGTCTTTCTGAGAATGATGCAAACACAGAACCAAAATATGGAGATAATGAAATTCTTATATGAAAAATTTTGAGCTTATCAATCTAGCTATTCTTCAAGTCTACCTTTGGATTTTTCAGTTATATAAACTATTCTCGATGGGTTTCTGTCACTTATAACCAAGAATACATCTTGTACAGCTGAAAATATTTCATTTTATCTTCCCATATGAATGCTATCTTGCTTGAGCATGTGTTTTTTGCCTTACAATCATTTTCTTTCCATTCTTGAGATATTCTCCCACAGTATAACTTACACTTATACAAACAAGAAATTCAATGACAGTATGATTCTCTTTCATAGTTATTGTGCTTTTTCTCTTTATGGGAGATTAATGGAGTTTCCTTTTTTTCCCTGTAATTTAAAATTTTTTCCATCACCTGTCTAAGTGTGGTTCTTCTTTAATACTAATCCCTGAAATTTTGCATGTGCTTTGGGTATAAAAATTCAAGTTTTAAATTATTTTGGTTCAAAATTCAGTGAAGTTTTCTTTTTAATTACTCCTTCTTTAAGCATAGATTTCCTTTCATCTTTTCCTTCCTTCCTTTTTTCTCGCTCCCTCCCTCCCTCCCTAAATCCATATTCTATTTTAGTTACTTATTTTGTCGTTATTAGTAATGTTAATAGAAATGATAAAATATCTCAGCTTTTATTCACTGTAATACAGCCATGATATTAATTTTATTAGAAGACTACATTTCTTGATCAGGCAGAGATATGATTCTGTGTTATATTCAAAGTACATCCTACTTTTTAAATGAAATTTTGAAATTTCATACTGTGACTAATGAGAAATTATGTTATATAGTTTCATCTTTTATTTCAGTCCCATATTACTGAGTTGCAAATGTCACTTCATGTGTTTCTGAGGCAAGAAGGAAGCTTGACATTATGGTATCTAAACATTCATATAACCTTTTCAAAGATATCCATTTAATATGAGAAGTTATGCTACTCTTAGAAATAAGTTATAGCATAAATAATAGAATTATATCTTAAATGTTGACGAGATTTATTGTAGGGATATTTAAGGAAAATTTAGGCGAGAGATAACACTATTGCATAGTAATATTTTAAATCTTAAGAAATTATCTTTAAATATCACATGATTTTCAAATTCACAGATGTTATTTATTTATCATATATGCATATGGATTTGAAGATACTTAAATAATCAAGACTTCAGGAAAAAATTACTACTGAAATTTTCTTTTATTAATTCAAATGCTTTAAGTTACACATTGAAGTTGTTTCACCATACTATATCTAGAATATATTTCCAAACAATTGAAGAATTTACTGCATGTTTTTAGTATTCAGTTATTTGAAATTATATATATAGTCATAGTAATGCTCTGACTTTGAATGCATTCATCTATTTTTATTATAAGTTATATTTTAAAAAGAATCAGTGTTCTCTTAATTAAAGTTTGCAATCCAGACTACTGTATAAGCATGTTATGAATGTGCAGTTGGTGAGGATAACAAGAATAAATGTTTATTAATAGATCACTTCAGTCACTATTGTAATCTTGGATTATATTCACTGTCATTACTATGACTGTGCTACCTTCTTTCCCACATTTCTTTTTAGGCAGTTTCCCCTCCTTCCAGTTTAGCCATATAGACTGAGTAGGAACTGCCATTCTCTCATGTGACCCTACCACAATGGGCACCATTGATAGTCAAGGGATAGACACTTAAACCAACCTGAGACAGCCATTTTTTGAGATTTTTCTAACTAGAGATATCAGCTAACAGCCTTTTCCTTTCCAGTCACAAAGACATAAGTATAGAAGTCTAGAGTTGTTGGGTATATACCTCATTTTATAGAGAAAACCAGTCATAAAATAAAGCATAGTAAAGAAAGAAGAAAAGATGAAAGATGAAGAGACAGTTCTGACAGAATCAGAGAGCACAGTTCTAGATTTTCTTGGCTTTCTTAAGGTTATTTGTTGTTCAGCCATTATTTGAGCCTGGAAACTTAGCCACTGTAGTTTCTTACTAATTAATTTCTTTTTTTTCCTTCTTACTCTACCTTTTTTTTTTTGCTTAAGTCATTCCAGTTAGTTTTCTGTTACTTGAAAACTAAATAGCCTGCCCAACTAATATACAAAGTCTTGCCCTTGCACATATATTGAAGTTATCCCTAGGAAGAGCAAATCTGAAAAGTATTTCTCAAGTCAGTTCCTACCAATAACACAGCCTCTTCTGAAGGAGTATATTCTTACTCTACATCCAGCCTTTTTCTGAGGTTTGTGGTGGTTTATAAATGTGTCCAACATGAAAAGTTCTATCAAAACAGAGGTGATGAACTAGGCAGTAAGTATGGGGAACTTCTATCATTTGCTAGCAACAAGAGAAGCTGAGAGTGACTCATATGTCAAACTGTGAGTAAGCAGAGGCAACAAATAAAAAGAAACCATGAAAAAAAAAAGAAAGAAAATATAAAGAGAAGGTGCACAATGTAAAGACTGAGGCAGTTTGTTGGTAGTAACAGGTACATAAGTAAAGTCAAGAGGCATGGTATTGCCACAATGGAGAAAGCTTAATGAATCCATAATGCTAACAGACTAATATGATAATCTGGATCCCAGAGGACTGGGCTCACATTTTCTAAACATCATTTTATTTCCAATTGTAGAGTTATACAGCTGTTTCTACAATCCTGTAAAGTTGCTGTTTCTTTTACTTCCATATATGGCATTCATTATTTATCCTTTGAGGTAATCTGAGTGACTAAACCTTTTGACTAAAATAAACTAAATATCACAGTTCTGTACGTTCTATCTCACACCATTGTAAATTACTTACAAATATATATATAGTTTGATAATGTTTCCCAGACAAATTACAAGAAATCAGGTAATCATAAGCACTTTACCTATGCAAGCAGTTAAAACATTAAATCTATTAGAACAAAAAATTAGTATGGTAAGAAAAATTGGGTAGCTTCCTTTTTAAATATTATTTTTCCTTCTGAAAGCTTCAAATATTGATTTCAGGTTTTCTATTTTGTTTTTACTTCTTAATACATTATTTTAAAAGTTTTATGCTCCATTGGACCATTGAATCTGAGTCCCTACCCACCTTGGCAAAATATATGAGAATATATATCTATGGGACTTCCTTGTCATTATTTATTTTTAATACACATTTTAATTAAAATTTTGGTAGAATAAATATGATATCACTAATGGGATAACACTTTCTATCAATATATATACACACAAGCATACATATATACATATATATATATGTATTGTAAGTATACATATAAGATCTTGACAAAAATAAGTCTAAATGGACATTAAATGTATTAAGAGTAAAAGGAAACTAAGAAAGGCAATCACTAGTAAATAAACAACATACATTACTGTGAGTGATTGTTTTTATTTACAACACATAGACAACATAAATTTAGTATATTAAAAAAACAAGATAAAATGTTCTTCTTGGGCTTCCCTGGTGGAACAGAGGTTGAGAGTGCCTGCTGATGCAGGGGACATGGGTTCATGCCCCAGTCTGGGAAGATCCCACATGCTGTGGAGCGGCTAGACCCCTGAGCTGTGGCCGCTGAGCCTGCGCGTCCAGAGCCTGTGCTCTGCAACGGTAGAGGCCACAACAGTGAGAGGCCTGTGTACCACACACACAAAAAATGTTCTTCTTGCTTTGATAGAATAACTAGTAGTGGACTTACCACCCCCTTCCAGGAAAAATTAGAAAACTTGGGGGAAAAAAAGGATATTGTTTTCAGAAATTGGTCAACATGCAACTTAGCACTGTGATCAGTAAAAGGCTATAACAAGGTAAATACTACAATATCCTAGACAGAGGAACAGGGAAGATGAACCCAGGGGAGGAACAGTGGTCTCGCTAAATTTAGGGTATAGAAATTAGAATTTAGGGAGGTTTAGATGACTAGAGTTTGTAGAGTACCAGAAAAGAAGGAATAATACAGAGGAAGAACTTCAGAAATGTGCAGAGGAAACAGTTTGAGATTTTTGTGCAGTAAAAAACTGAACATCCATGAGACTATACAGAGAACAATAACTGGGAATTTCCAACCTGAATGATTCCCAGATATCACACAGTGTTGGGAAACACTCAAATTCTAATCAAACAGCTTAGGGAAACCTCACTATAACTGCCACAGGGCACTCAGTAGAGATCTCAGAAGCTTCACACCTTAGTAGTAGAACATAATTATCTCTATAATTAAAGCTAGTCCAGACATACTCTAACAAAACTTAAAAGCAAGTCCCAAAGGAATCAAGCTTATCTGTAAGTTAATGCAATGGAAAAAGTTATGCCATGCAAACATTAGTATAAACAAAACAACAGTAGCTATATTAATGCTAGATAAAGTAGACTTCAAAACAAAGATTACTAGGAAAAGAGATAACCATAAAAGGTTGGATTGAATATATTAATATCAGACTAAGGAAAGTTTAGGACAAGTAATTGTAGCAGATATATCTCATTCCATGAGAAGAAGGTGTAGTTATATAGTCTCCTTTACCTAGGGAAACACACCAGTTACCCCTCTGGACTTCAAATAAGAAGAGGACCCAGATAAAATTTTCTAATCCAAGAACCAAGACATTTGAGAAAGAAAACGTTTCTTGTGGAATATCAATTTTTCTTTGAATATCAGTGGCCAAACCTGGAGAACTCAAGGCATAGTTTGTACCATAAAAAAGTGTAAAATAATTAATGGCTACATAAAAACAAGTTTCCAACCACATACAGAGGAAATAAAAGCATCTCTGTTCTGACTAGAGTAGGATGGAGAAAACGAAAAGAAACGACCAAAACAATAATCTTGATCTAACAACCTGAGAAAAGTGACTCAATTCTATTAGAGTATTGTAATCCTGGAAGTGGATGATAGTAACTCTGAGAGAGGTCTAAGGAACTAAATGGTGAGGTGACATACTCTGCATCCTGATTGAAAATTTGAGGGGAAACAACTTTGTGGAATGTCACTGTAGAGTAGGAATAAGCACAAGATTAGTTTCCTTTGGAGGAGAGTAACTGAGTTGGGATAGAACCCTCACTGTTCATCATTAGGTCTAACATAAAATTTGAAAAATGTAAATGAATTATGTCTTCAATTTTATTTATGTATATATATATATATATATATATATATATATGAAAAACGATTAAGTTATTCTAAAGTTAATTGATTCATTGGCTCTGATTTTTTTTTTGCACTCTGCTAAAATTGTAAACCCAAGGAACATAACACATGGGGCATTAAGGTAGGTACATACTTTATATTAATATACAGTAAACATAAATGCTTATTATAAATGGCACATATATAATTTGTGTTTCTCTATTAAAAAGTGTCAGTTGTCAGCCAAAATAGGAGTAAAGCTAAGAGGATGTGCAAGAGAGGAAAGAACATGTAAAGCCAATTTACAATACATTACCTTATAATATAAAATAGAAAAACAAAATAAATAGAGGATATAGTGTTTTTGTTTTTGTTTTTGTTTTTGCTTTTTATTGTCTGGCTACTGAACATCCCTAAACTTTCCTATTCAGGGAAAAAGGGTCATGATGGGAAGTGGAGCTCTACCTGCTACCCTGAGAATCAAAGTTGATACTTGTGCAAGTCTGGGTCCACTGGATACTCTTGACAAGAAATATGAAAATTGAAAGAGTAACATAAAGATCCAGAGACATTTAAAAATTATTCATGTTGCAGACTTGAGATTCTAGACATGACCACAGGAGTGGCCAGGAGTAGCCAGAAATGGCAGCACCAGGGATGTTATGCTAACCAAACTTCAATGAACTTACCAGAGGTCGCTTAGACTGTCTTCATTTCTTTTCATTCTTTTTTCTTTTTTTTTAATTTATTTTTTTAATTTATTTTTTATTAGTTTCTGCTTTATAACAAAGTGAATCAGTCATACATATACATCTGTTCCCACATCCCTTCCCTCATGCATCTCCCTCCCTCCCACCCTCCCTATCCCACCCCTCCAGGCGGTCACAAAGCACCGAGCTGATCTCCCTGTGCTCTGCGGCTGCTTCCCACTATCTATCTACTTTACGTTTGGTAGTGTATATAATATGTCCATGCCTCTCTTTCGCTTTGTCACAGGTTACCCTTCCCCCTCCCCATATCCTCAAGTCCATTCTCAAGTAGGTTTGTGTCTTTATTCCCGTTTTACCCCTAGGTTCTTCATGACTTTTTTTTTTTAATTCCATATAAATGTGTTAGCATACGGTATTTGTCTTTCTCTTTCTGACTTACTTCACTCTGTATGACAGACTCTAGGTCTATCCACCTCATTACAAATAGCTCAGTTTCGTTTCTTTTTATGGCTGAGTAATATTCCATTGTATATATGTGCCATATCTTCTTTATCCATTCATCCGATGATGGACACTTAGGTTGTTTCCATCTCTGGGCTATTGTGAATAGAGCTGCAATAAACATTATGGTACATGTCTATTTTTGAATTATGGTTTTCTCAGGGTATATGCCTAGTAGTGGGATTGCTGGCTCATATGGTAGTTCTATTTTTAGTTTTTTAAGTAAACTCCATACTGATCTCCATAGCGGCTGTACCAATTCACATTCCCACCAGCAGTGCAAGAGTGTTCCCTTTTCTCCACACACTCTCCAGCATTTATTGTTTCTTGATTTCTGGATGATGGCCCTTCTGAATGCTGTGAGATGACACCTCATTGTAGTTTTGATTTGCATTTCTCTAATGATTAATGAAGTTGAGCATTCTTTCATGTGTTTATTGGCAGTCTGTATATCTTCTTTGGAGAAATGCCTATTTAAGTCTTCTGCCCATTTTTGGATTGGGTTGTTTGTTTTTTTGCTATTGAGCTGCATGAGCTGCTTATAAATTTTGGAGATTAATCCTTTGTCAGTTGCTCCATTTGCAAATATTTTCTCCCATTCTGAGGGTTGTCTTTTGGGCTTCTTTATGGTTTCCTTTGCTGTGCAAAAGCTTTGAAGTTTCATTAGGTCCCATTTGTTAATCTTTGTTTTTATTTCCATTTCTCTAGGAGGTGGGACCAAAAGGATCTTGCTGTGATATATGTCATAGAGTGTTCGGCTTATGTTTTCCTCTAAGAGTTTGATAGTTTCTGGCCTTACATTTAAGTCTTTAATCCATTTTGAGCTTATTTTTGTGTATGGTGTTAGGGAATGATCTAATCTCATACTTTTACATGTCCCTGTCCAGTTTTCCCAGCACCAATTATTGAAGAGGCTGTCCTTTCTCCACTGTATATTCCTGCCACCTTTATAAAAGATAAGTTGACCATATGTGTGTGGGTTTATCTCTGGGCTTTCTATCCTGTTCCATTGATCTATCATTCTGTTTTTGTGCCAGTACCACACTGTCTTGATTACTGTAGCTTTATAGTATTGTCTGAAGTCAGGGATCCTGATTCCTCCAGATCCGTTTTTCGTTCTCAAGATTGCTTTGGCTATTCGGGGTCTTTTGTGTTTCCATACAAATTGTGAAATTTTTTGTTCTAGTTCTGTGGAAAATGCCAGTGGTAGTTTGATAGGGATTGCATTGAATCTGTAGATTGCTTTGGGTAGTAGAATCATTTTCACAATATTGATTCTTCCAATTCAGGAGCATGGTATATCTCTCCATCTATTTGTATCATCTTTAATTTCTTTCATCAGTGTCTTATAATTTTCTGCATACAGGTCTTTTGTCTCCTTAGGTAGGTTTATTCCTAGATATTTTATTCTTTTTGTTGCAATGGTAAATGGGAGTGCTTTCTTGATTTCATTTTCAGATTTTTCATCATTAGTGTACAGGAATGCCAGAGATTTCTGTGCATTAATTTTTTATCCTGCTACTTTACCAAATTCATTGATTAGCTCTAGTAGTTTTCTGGTAGCATCTTTAGGATTCTCTATGTATAGTATCATGTCATCTGCAAACAGTGACAGCTTTACTTCTTCTTTTCCAATTTGGATTCCTTTTATTTCCTTCCCTTCTCTGATTGCTGTGGCTAAAACTTCCAAAACTAAGTTGAATAAGAGTGGTGAGACTGGGCAGCCTTGTCTTGTTCCTGATCTTAGTGGAAATGGTTTCAGTTTTTCACCTTTCAGGACAATGTTGGCTGTGGGTATGTCATATATGGCCTTTATTATGTTGAGGAAAGTTACCTCTATGCCTACTTTCTGCAGGGTTTTTTTATCATAAATGGGTGTTGAATTTTTTCGAAAGCTTTCTCTGCATCTATTGAGATGATCATTTTGTTTTTCTCCTTCAATTTGTTAATATGGTGTATCACATTGATTGATTTGTGTATATTGAATAATTCTTGCATTCCTGGAATAAACCCCACTTGATCATGGTGTATGATCATTTTAATGTGCTGTTGGAATCTGTTTGCTAGTATTTTGTTGAGGATTTTTGCATCTATGTTCTTTAGTGATATTGGTCTGTAGTTTTCTTTCTTTTTGACATCCTTGTCTGGTTTTGGTATCAAGGTGATGGTGGCCTCGTAGAATGAGTTTGGGAGTGTTCCTTCCTATGATATTGTTTGGAAGAGTTTGAGAAGGATGGGTGTTAGCTCTTCTCTAAATGTTTGATATAATTCGCCTGTGAAGCCATCTGGTCCTGGGCTTTTATTTGTTGGAAGATTTTTAATCACAGTTTCAATTTCAGTGCTTGTGATTGGTCTATTCATATTTTCTATTTCTTCCTGATTCAGTCTTGGCAGGTTGTGCATTTCTAAGAATTTGTCCATTTCTTCCAGGTTGTCCATTTTATTGGCATAGAGTTGTTTGTAGTAATCTCTCATGATCTTTTTTATTTCTGCAGTGTCAGTTGTTGCTTCTCCTTTTTCATTTCTAATTCTATTGATTTGAGTCTTCTCCTTTTTTTTCTTGATGAGTCTGGCTAATGGTTTGCCAATTTTGTTTATTTTCTCAAAGAAGCATCTTTTAGTTTTATTGCTCTTTGCTATTGTCTCCTTCATTTCTTTTTCATTTATTTCTGATCTGATCTTTATCATTTCTTTCCTTCTGCTAACTTTGGGGGTTTTTTATTCTTCTTTCTCTAATTGCTTTAGGTGCAGGGTCAGGTTGTTTACTCGAGATGTTTCCTGTTTCTTAAGGTGGGATTATAGTGCTATAAACATCCCCCTTAGAATTGCTTTTGCTGTGTCACATAGGTTTTGGATCGTCGTGTCTCCATTGTCATTTGTTTCTAGGTATTTTTTTAATTTCTTCTTTGATTTCTTCAGTGATCACTTCGTTATTGAGTAGTGTATTGTTTAGCCTCCATGTGTTTGTATTTTTTACCGATCTTTTCCTGAATTGACGTCTAGTCTCATAGCATTGTGGTCGGAAAAGATACTTTATACAATTTCAATTTTCTTAAATTTACCAAGTCTTGATTTGTGACCCAAGATATGATCTGTCCTGGAGAATGTTCCATGAGCACTTGAGAAAAATGTGTATTCTGTTGTTTTGGATGGAATGTCCTATAAATATCAATTAAGTCCATCTTGTTTAATGTATCATTTAAAGCTTGTGTTTCCTTATTTATTTTCATTTTAGATGATCAGTCCATTGGTGAAAGTGGGGTGTTAAAGTCCCCTACTATGACTGTGTTACTGTCAATTTCCCCTTTTATGGCTGTCAGTATTTGCCTTATGTATTGAGGTGCTCCTACGTTGGATGCATAAATATTTACAATTGTTATATCTTCTTCTTGGATCGATCCCTTGATCATTATGTAGTGTCCTTCTTTGTCTCTTCTAATAGTCTTTATTTTAAAGTCTATTTTGTCTGATATAAGAATTGCTACTCCAGCTTTCTTTTGATTTCCATTTGCATGGAATATCTTTTTCCATTCCCTTACTTTCAATCTGTATGTGTCTCTAACTCTGAAGTGGGTCTCTTGTAGACAGCCTATATATGGGTCTTGTTTTTGTATCCATTCAGCCAATGTGTGTCTTTTGGTGGGACCATTTAGTCCATTTACATTTAAGGTAATTATTTATATGTATGTTCCTATTCCCATTTCCTTAATTGCTTTGGGTTTGTTATTGTAGGTATATTCCTTCTGTTGTTGTTCTTTCCTAGAGAAGTTCCTTTAGCATTTGTTGTAATGCTGGTTTGGTGGTGCTGAACTTTCTCAGCTTTTGCTTGTCTGTAAACGTTTTAATTTCTCCATCAAATCTGAATGAGATCCTTGCTGGGTAGAGTTATCTTGGTCGCAGGTTTCTCTCCTTCGTCACTTTAATTATGTCCTGCCACTCCCTTCTGGCTTGTAGAGTTTCTGCTGAGAGATCAGCTGTTAACCTGATAGGGATTCCCTTTTGTGTTATTTGTTTTTTTCCCTTGCTGCTTTTAATATGATTTCTTTGTGTTTAATTTTTGACAGTTTGATTAATATGTGATTTGGCATATTTCTCCTTGGATTTATTCTGTGTGGGACTCTCTGTGCCTCCTGGACTTGATTAACTCTTTCCTTTCCCATATTAGGGAAGTTTTCAACTATAATCTCTTCAAATATTTTCTCAGTCCCTTTCTTTTTCTCTTTTTCTTCTGGAACCCCTATAATTCGAATGTTGGTGCGTTTAATGTTGTCCCAGAGGTCTCTGAGACTGTCCTCTGTTCTTTTCAATCTTTTTTCTTTATTTTGCTCTGCAGCAGTTATTTCCACTATTTTATCTTCCACCTCACTTATCCATTCTTCTGCCTCAGTTATTCTGCTATTGATCCCATCTAGAGTATTTTTCATTTCATTTATTGTGTTTTTAATCGATTCTTGATTCATCTTTAGTTCTTGTAGGTCCTTGTTAACTGTTTATTGCATTTTGTCTATTCTATTTCCAAGATTATGGATCTTGCAAATAGAATCTTGGATCAGCTTTACTATCATTATTCTGAATTCTTTTTCAGGTAGACTGCCTATTACCTCTTCATTTGTTAGGTCTGGTAGGTTTTTGTCTTTCTCCTTCACCTGCTGTGTGTTTTTCTGTCTTCTCATTTTGCTTATGTTACTGTGTTTGGGGTCTCCTTTTTGCAGGCTGCAGATTCGTAGTTCCCGTTGTTTTTGGTGTCTGTCCCCAGTGGCCAAGGTTGTTTCAGTAGGTTGTGTAGGCTTCCTGGTAGGGGGGACTAATGCCTGTGTTCTTGTAGTTGAGGCTCGATCTTGTCTTTCTGGTGGACATGTCCAGGTCTGGTGGTGTGTTTTGGGTTGCCTTTGGCCTTATAATGTTTTTAGGCAGTCTCTCTGCTAATGGGTGGGGTTGTGTTCCTTCCTTGCTAGTTGCTTGGCATAGGGTGACCAGCACTGTAGCTTGCTGGTCGTTGACTGAAGCTGGGTGCTGGTGTTGAGATGGAGATCTCTGGGAGATTTTTGCCGCTTGATATTATGTGGAGCTGGGAGGACTCTTGTGGACCCATGTCCTGAAGTTGGCTCTCCCACTTCAGAGGCACAGCACTGACTCCTGGCTTCAGCACCAAGAGCCTTTCATCTACCCAGCTCATAAGCAGGTCTTTGGGAGTGGAGTACCCATCCTAGTATCCTTTGCAACTCTCGGCACAGGGCTTTGCATGTAGTAGGCAGCTGCTGGGTAGTGGAAGTGCCCCTGGTCTTTGTGTCAGAAGAGCCGGACTTGAATCTGCTTTCCCACTTTTGGTAGTGTGGCTGGAGATTCAGTCACCTCATCTTTTGGTCCAGGTGTCCTGATGGGTTCACACTCTCACAGCCAAAGTCCCTGGATCACTCTTTCATTGTAAAAAGATGTAACTTAGGAACAGCCAGATGGAAGAGATGCACATGGGGAAAGGGTACAGAGCTTCCATGTCCTCTCTAGGCACACTACTCTCCTTGAAGCTCTCCGAGTGCCCACCTCTCCATTCTTTTTTCTTTTTTCTGTTCCTTGGCAGTGATTTCCACCATTCTGTTTTTCAGGTCACTTACCCGTTATTTTGCTTCAGTTATTGGGCTATTGCTTCCTTCTAGTGTATATTTCATTTAGTTATTATATTGTTCATCACTGTTTGTTTGTTCTTTAATTCTTCTTGGTCTTTGTTAAACATTTATTTAATCTTCTTGATGCTTGCCTCCATTCTTTTTCCAAGATCCTGGATCATCTTCACTATCATTATTCTGAATTCTTTTTCTGGAAAATTGCATATCTTCACTTCACTTAGTTATTTTTCTGGGGTTTTATCTTGTTCCTTCATCTGGGACATATACCTTTGCTGTTTCATTTTGTCCAATTTTCTGTGATTGTGGATTCTGTTCTGCAGGCTGCAAGTTTGTAGTTTTTCTTGCATCTCCTTTCTGACCTCTGGTGGATGAGGCTAGCTGAGAGACTTGTGTAAGTTTCCTGATGGGAGGAACTGATGGTGGGTGGATGTGGGTCTTTTCCCTCCTGTGGGCAGTGCTGTGCTCAATAAAACTTTAATCTGCTTGTCTGCTGATGGGTGGGGCTCTGTTTCCACCCTGTTTTTTGTTTGGCCTTATGTAACCCTGCACTGGAGGCTATAGGCTGGTTAGTGCGGCTAATGGTGGCCTCCAGGAGGACTCATGCCAATGGGTACTTCCCAGAACTGCTGCTTCCAGTATCCTTGTTACTGCAGTGAGCCCTAGTCACCCCACACCTCTGCAGGAGACCCTTTAATACTAGCAGGTAAGTCTGTACCAGCCTCTTACAGGGTGACTGCTTTTTTTCTCTTGGGTCCTAGTGCACTTGAGACTTTGTGTGTGCCCTTCAAGAGTGGAGTTTCTGTTTCCCCCATTCTGTGGAAGTACAGTGATCAAACACCATGGAATTCAAAGCTAGGTTCTCTGGGGACTCCTCCTCTCTTTGCAAGACCCCCAGACTGGTAAGCTTGATGTGGGACTCAGAACATTCATTCCTGTTGGATAACTTCTGTGGTATAATTGTTTTCCAGTTAGTGGTTCACCCACCCATTGGAAATGGGATTTGAGTTTATCATGATTGTGCCACTCATACCATTTTGCTGTGGCCTCCTCTTTGTCTTTGGATGTAGGGTATCCTTTTTGGTAGGTTCGAGCATTATTTTGTCAATGGTTCTTCAGCAGTTAGTTGTGATTTTGGTGTTTTCATAAGATGGGGATGAGCTTGCATCTATCTACTCGCCTATCTTGAGCTAATTTCAGGAATAGGGTATTAAAACCCAGCAAGATAGCTTTGTATAAGAGAATTTACCTAGTTTGTAGGTAGTGGAAGGTTCCTTGATGGTTATTCAACAAATTAAGTGTTCAATAGTCAAGTCCAGATGTAAGAGACAGAAGCATCTCATTGTGAATTTCATTTTCCACCACCTACACACACACACACAAACACACACAAACACACACACACACAGAGAGAGAGAGAGAAGCTCATTAAGAACATCACAAGTTATGGCCTGTGCTTTCATATCTCTCCCCAGGTAAAGGTAGATGATAATGGGAAACATCTGAGGAATTAAAATTTTGTAAAAAAATTTTAAAATTGAACAACTTAACCAACTAAAAGAATTAATAGATCAGTCCAATCAAGAATTTAAAATAGCCATTGTACCAGGAAGAGGACTGGGGTTGGCTGCATGAACACAGCCTGAAGGCGGCTGGTGCGCCACAGCTAGCCGGGAGGGAGTCTGGGAAAAAGTCTGGAACTGCCGAAGGGGCAAGAGACTTTTTCTTGACTCTTTGTTTCCTGGTGCGCAAGGAGAAGGGATTAAGAAGGTTGCTTAAACAAGCTCCAGAGACAGGCACGAGCCATGGCTATCAGCACGGACCCCAGAGATGGGCATGAGACACTAAAGCTGATGCTGCAGCCACCAAGAAGCCTGTGTGCAAGCACAGGTCACTATCCACACCTCCCCTCCAGGGATCCTGTGCAGCCCACCACAGCCAGGATCCAGTGATCCAGGGACAACTTTCCCGGGAGAACACATGGCACACCACAGGCTGGTGAAATGTCACGCTGGTCTCTGCCACCGCAGTTTTGCCCAGAACTCTATAACCCTCCCACCCCTGGCCTGAGCAAGTCAGAGCCCCTGAATGAGCTTCTCCTTTAACCCCGTCCTGTCTGAACATATAACACATGCCCTCAAATGACCTACATGCAGAGGCGGGGCCAAATCCAAAGCTGAACCCCAGGAGCTGTGCGAACACAGAGGAGAAAGGGAAATATCTCCCAGCAGCCTCAGGATCAGTGGATTAAATCTCCACAATCAACTTGATGTACACTGCCTCTGTGGAATACCTGAAAAGACAATGAATCACCCCAAATTGAGAAGGTGGACTTTGGGAGCAACAATATGTATATATATTTTTTCCCTTTTTCTCTTTTTGTGAGTATGTATGTGTATGCTTCTGTGTATGACTTTTTGTCTGTATAGCTTTGCTTTTACATTTTGTCCTATGGTTCCATATGTCCGTTACTTTGTTGCTTTGTTTACTTTGTTTTAGTATAGTTGTTAACACTTGTTATGTTGGTGGATTTGCTTTTTGGTTTGGTTGCTCTCCTCCTTCTTTCTTTTTTTATTATTAAAAAAATTAATATTTATTTTTATTTTTTATTAAATTTATTTTATTTTATTTTACTTTATTATATTTTATTTTTATATTCTTCTCTCTTTCTCTATTTTCTCCTTTTTATTCTGAGCCGTGTTGATGATAGGCTTTTTGTGCTCCAGTCAGGCGACAGGGCTGTGCCTCTGAGGTGAGAGAGTCAAGTTCAGGATGGCAAAAATCTACCAGACATCTCCAACTCAACACCAAGACCAAGCTCCAAGCAACGACAAGCAAGCTACAGTGCTGGAAACCCTATGCCAAACAACTAACAAGACAGGAACATAACACAATCGATTAGCAGAGAGGTTGCCTAAATTCATAATAAGGCCACAGATACCCCAAAACACAACAACAGACGTGGACCTGCCAACCAGAAAGACAAGATCCAACCTCATCCACCAGAACACAGACCATAGTCCCTTCCACCAGGATGCCTACAAAACCCACTGAACCAACCTTAGGCACTGGGGAAAGACACCAAACACAACGAAAACTATGAACCAGCAGCCTGTGAACAAGAGACCCTGAACACAGCAAGTTAAGCAAAAAGGGAAGACAAAGAAACACACAGCAGATGAAGGAGCAAGGCAAAAACGCACCAGACCTACCAAATGAAGAGGAAAAAGGCAGTCTACCTGAAACAGAATTCAGAGTACTGATAGTAAAGATGACCAAAAATCTTGTAAATAGAATGAAGAAAATAAAAGTATAACAAAAACAAAGAATAACTAAAGAGGAAACAAACAGTGATGAACAACACAATAAATGATACTAAAAATTATCTAGAAAGGATCAATATCAGAACAACTGAGGCAGAAGAATGGATAAGTGACCTGGAAGATGAAACAGTGGAAATAACTATTGTAGAGAAGAATAAAGAAAAAGGAATAAAAAGATTTGAGAACAGACTCAGAGGCAACAGTGACAACATTAAATGCACCAACATTCGAATTACAGTGGTCCCAGAAGAAGAGGAGAAAAAGAAAGGGAGTGAAAAAGTATTTGAAGAGATTATAGTTGAAAACTTCCCTAATATGGGAAAGGAAATAGTTAATCAAGTCCAGGAAGCAGAGAGAGTCCCATAAAGGATAAAACCAAGGAGAAAAACACCAACACACATATTAATCAAACTATCAAAAATTAAATACAAAGAAAACATATTAAAAGCAGCAAGGGAAAAACAACAAATAACACATAAGGCAATCCCCATAAGGTTAATAGCTGATCTTTCAGCAGAAACACTGCAAGCCAGAAGGGAGTGGCAGGACATATTTAAAGTGATGAAGGAGAAAAACCTACAAACAAGATTATTCTACCCAGCAAGGATCTCACTCAGATTTGAGGGAGATATTAAAACCTTTATAGACAAGCAAAAGCTAAGAGAAAACAACACCACCAAACCACCTGTACAACAAATGCAAAAGGAACTTCTCTAAGCAGGAAACACAAGAGAAGGAAAAAAAACTACAAAAAGAAACCCTAAACAATTAAGAAAATGGTAATAGGAAACTACATATTGATAATTACCTTAAATGTAAATGGATTAAATGCTCCAACCAAAAGACATAGACTGGCTGAGTGAATACAAAAACAAGACCCGTATATATGCTGTCTACAAGAGACCCACTTCAGACCTAGGGACACATACAGACTGAAAGTGAGGGTATGGAAAAGCATATCCCATGCAAATGGAAATGAAAAGAAAGCTGCAGTAGTGTTTCTCATATCAGACAAAATAGCCTTTAAAACAAAGTCTATTACAAGGACCCACTTCAGACATAGGGACACATACAGACTGAAAGTGAGGGTATGGAAAAACATATCCCATGCACATAGAAATGAAAAGAAAGCTGCAGTAGCGTTTCTCATATCAGACAAAATAGCCTTTAAAACAAAGACTATTAGAAGAGACAAAGAAGGACACTACATAATGATCAAGAGATCAATCCAAGAAGAAGATATAACAATTGGAGATATTTATGCACCCAAAATAGGACCACCTCAATACATAAGGCAAATGTTAACAGCCATAAATGGAGAAATCGACCGTAACACAATCATGGCAAGGCAGTTTAACACCCCAATTTCACCAATGGACAGATCATCCAAAATGAAAGTAAATAAGTAAACACAAGCTTTAAGTGATACATTAAACAATATGGACTTAATTGTTATTTATAAGACATTCCATCCAAGAATAACAAAATACACATTCTTCTCAAATGCTCAGGGAATTTCTCCAGGATAGATCATATCTTCAGTCAAAAATCAAGCCTTGGTAAATTTAAGAAAACTGAAATTGTATCAAGTATCTTTTAAGAACACAATGCTATGAGACTAGATATCAATTACAGAAAAAAAATCTGTAAAAAATACAAACACATGGAGGCTAAAAAATACACTACTTAACAACCAAGATATCACTGAAGAAATCAAAGAGGAAATAAAAAAATACCTAGAAACAAATGATGATGTAAACATGACAACCCAAAACCTATGGGATGCAGCAAAAAAATTTCTAAGAGGGAAGTTTATAGCAATAAAATCCTACCTTAAGAAACAAGAAACATCTCAAATAAACAACCTAAACTTACACTTAAAGCAATTAGAGAAAGAAGAAGAAAAACAACAACAGAAAAAAAACAAAGTTAGCAGAAGGAAAGAAATCATAAAGTTCAGATCAGAAATAAATGAAAAAGAAATGAAGGAAATAATAGCAAAGATCAATAAAACTAAAATCTGGCTCTTTGAGAAGATAAATAAAATTGATAAAACATTAGCCAGACTCATCAAGAAAAAAAGGGAGAAGACTCAGATTAATAGAATTAGAAACGAAAAAGGAGAAGTAACAACTGACACTGCAGAAATGCAAAGGATCATGAGAGATTACCAAAAGTAATTATATTCCAATAAAAGGGACAACCTGAAAGAAATGCACAAATTCTTAGAAATACACAACCTTCCTAGATGGAACCAGGAAGAAATAGACAACATGAATAGACCAATCACAATCACTGAAATTGAAACTGTGAATAAAAGTCTTCCAACAAACAAATGCCCAGGACCAGATGGCTTCACAGGCGAATTCTATCAAACATTTAGGGAAGAGCTAACACCTATCCTTCTGAAACTCTTCCAAAATATATCAGAGGGAGTAACACTACCAAACTCATTCTATGAGGCCAACATCACCCTGTTACCAAAGCCAGACAAAGGTGTCATAATGAAAGAAAACTACAGGCCAATATCCCTGATGAATACAGATGCAAAACTCCTCAACAAAATACTAGTAAACAAAATCCATCAGCACATTAAAAGGACCATACATCATGATCAAGTGGTTTTTATCCCAGCAATGCAAGGATTCTTCAATATACGCAAATCAAGCAATGTGATACACCATATTAACAAAATGAAGGAGAAAAAACTTATGATCATCTCAATATATGCAGGGAAAACTTTCAACAAAATTCAACACCGATTTATGTTAAAAACCCTCCTGAAAGTAGGCATACAGGGAACTTACCTCAACATAATAAAGGTCATATATGACAAACGTACATCCAACATTGTCCTCAATGGTGAAAAACTGAAACCATGTCCACTAAGATCAGGAACAAGACAAGGTTGCCCACTCTCAGCACTATTATTCAGCATAGTTTTGGAAGTTTTAGCCACAGCAATCAGAGAAGAAAAAGAAATAAAAGGAATAAAAATCAGAAAAGAAGAAGCAAAGCTGTCACTGTTTGCAGATGGCATGATACTATATACAGAGAATCCTGTAGGTGCTACCAGAAAACTACTAGAGCTAATCAGTGAATTTGGTAAAGTAGCAGGATACAAAATTAATGCACAGAAATCTCAGGCATTCCTATACACTAGTGATGAAAAATCTGAAAGTGAAATTAAGAAAACACTCCCATTTACCACTGCAACAAAAAGAATATAATATCTGGGAATAAACCTACCTAAGGGGTCAAAAAACCTGTATACAGAAAATTATAAGACCCTGATGAAAGAAATTAAAGATGATACAAACAGATGGAGAGATATATCATGTTCTTTGACTGGAAGAATCAACCTTGTGAAAATGACTATATTACTCAAAGCAATCTACAGATTCAATGTAATCTCTATCAAACTACAACTGGAATTTTTCAGAGAAAAATAACAAAAAATTTCACAATTTTTATGGAAACACAAAAGACCACAAATAGCCAAAGCAATCTTGAAAACGAAAAATGGAGCTGGAGGAATCAGGCTCCCTGACTTCAGACTATAATACAAAGCTACAGTAATCAAGACAATATGGTACTGGCACAAAAACAGAACGATAGATCAATGGAACAGGATAGAAAGCCCAGTGATAAACCCACGTACATATGGTCACCTTATCTTTGATAAAGGAGGCAAGAATATACAGTGGAGAAAAGAAGCCTCTTCAATAAGGGGTTCTGGGAAAACTGGACAGGTACATGTAAAACTATGAAATTAGAACACTCCCTAACACCATACACAAAAATAAACTCAAAATGTATTGAAGACCTAAATGTAAGGCCAGACACCATCCAACACTTAGAGGGAGATATAGGCAGAACACTCTATGAACATAAAACACACCAGGATCCTATTTGACCCACCACCTAGAGAAATGGAAATTAAAACAAAAATAAACAAACTGAGGGGCTTCCCTGATGGCATATTGGTTGAGAGTCTGCCTGCTGATGCAGGGGACATGGGTTCGTGCCCTGGTCTGGGAAGATCCCACATGCCGCGCAGTGGCTGCCCCCATGAGCCATGGCCACTGAGCCTGTGCTTCCAGAGCTTGTGCTCCACAACGGGAGAGTCCACAGCAGTGAGAGGCCTGCATACTGCAAAAAAAATAAAATATAAAAAATAAAAATAAATAAGTAAATAAATAAATAAACAAATGGGCCCTAAAGAAACTTAAAAGCTTTTGCACAGCAAAGGAAACCATAAACAAGACCAGAAAACCACCCTCAGAATGGGAAAAAATATTTGCAAATGAAGCAACTGACAAAGGGTTAATCTCCAAGATTTACAGTCAGCTCATGCAGCTCAGTAACAAGAAAACAAAAAACCCAATCCAAAAATGGGCAGAAGACCTAAATAGACATTTCTCCAAAGAAGATATACAGAGTGCCACCTAACACATGAAAGAATGTTCAACATCATTAATCATTAGAGAAATGCAAATTGAAACTATAATGAGATATCATCTCACACCAATCAGAATGGCCTTCATCAAAAAATCTAGAAATAATAAATGCTGGAGAGGGTTTGGATAAAAGGGAACACTCTTGCACTGCTGGTGGGAATGTGAATTGGTACAGCCACTATGGAGAACAGTATGGAGGTTCCTTAAAATACTACAAATAGAACTACCATATGATCCAGTAATCCCACTACTGGGCATATACCCTGAGAAAACCATAATTCAAAAAGAGTCATGTACCAAAATGTTCATTTCAGCTCTATTTACAATAGCCAGGACATGGAAGCAACCTAAGTGTCCATCATCGGAAGAATGGATAAAGAAGATGTGGCAGATATATACAATGGAATATTACTCAGCCATATAAAGAAATGAAATTGAGTTATTTGTAGTGAGGTGGATGGACATTGAGTCTGTCATACAGAGTGAAGTAGGTCAGAAAGAGAAAAACAAATACCGTATGTTAACACATATTTATGGAATCTAAGAAAAAAAATAAAGAAAAATGGTCATGAAGTACCTAGGGTTAAGACGGGAATAAAGACACTGACCAACTAGAGAATGGACTTGAGGATATGGGGAAGGGGAAGTGTGAGCTGTGACAAAGTGAGAGACTGACATGGGAATATATACTCTACCAAACATAAAATAGCTAGTGGGATGCAGCCACAAAGCAAAGGGAGATCAGCTCGGTGCTTTGTGACCACTTGCAGGGGTGGGATAAGGAGGGTGGGAGGGAGGGAGATGCAAGAGGGAAGAGATATGGGAACATATGTATATGTATAACTGATTCACTTTGTTATAAAGCAGAAACTAACACACCATTGTAAAGCAATTATACTCCAATAAAGATGTTAAAAAAAAGAAATCCCAGAGATCGACCCACGCATATATGGACGGCTTATCTTTGATAAAGGAGGCAAGAATATACAGTAGAGAAAAGACAACCTCTTCAATAAGTGGTGCTAGGAAAAAGGACAGCTACATGAAAAAGAATGAAATTAGAACACTCCTTAACACCATACAAATAAGTAAACTCAAAATGGATTAAAGACCTAAATGTAAGGCCAGACACTCTCAAGGTATTAGAGGAAAACATAGGCCAAACACTCTATGACATAAATCACAGCAAGACCCTTTTGACCCACGTCCTAGAGAAATGGAAATTAAAACAAAAATAAACAAATGGGACCTAATGAAACTTCAAAGCTTTTGCACAGCAAAGGAAACCATAAACAAGACAAATAGACAACTCTCAGAATGGGAGAAAATATTTGCAAATGAAGCAACTGACAAAGGATTAGTCTCCAAAATTTACAAGCAGCTCATGCAGCTCAATATCAAAAAAACAAGCAACCCAATCCAAAAATGGGAAGACCTAAATAGACATTTCTCCAGAGAAGATATACAGATTTCCAACAAGCACATGAAAGAACATTCAACATCATTAATCATTAGAGAAATGCAAATCAAAACTAGAATGAGATATCATCCCACACTTCTTAGAATGGCCACCATCAAAATGTCTACAAACCATAAATGCTGGAGAGTGTGTGGAGAAAAGGGAACCCTCTTGCACTGTTGATGAGTATGTAAATTGATACAGCCACTATGGAGAACAGTATAGACGTTCCTTAAAATACTACAATTAGAACTACCATACAGCCCAGCAATCCTACTAGTGGGCATATACCCTAAGAAAACCATAATTCAAAAAGAGTCATGCACCAAAATGTTCATTGGAGCTCTATTTACACTAGCCAGGACATGGAAGCAACCTAAGTCTCCATTAACAGATGAATGGATAAAGATGATCTGGCACAATTATACAATGGAATATTAATCAGCCATAAAAAGAAATGAAATTGAGTTAATTGTAGTGAGGTGGATGGGCCTAGAATCTGTCATAATGAGCAAAGTAAGTCAAAAAGAGAACAAATACCATATGCTAACACATATATATGGAATCTAAAGAAAAAAAAAGGTCACGAAGAACCTAGGGCAAGACAGGAATAAAGACACAAACGTACTAGAGAATGCGCTTGAGGATACAGGTAGGGGGAATGGTAAGCTGGGACAATGTGAGAGAGTGGCTTGGACATATATATACTACCAAACGTAAAATAAATTGCTAGTGGGAAGCAGTTGCATAGCACAGGGAGATCAGGTCGTTGCTTGTGACCACCTAGAGGGGTGTGATAGGGAGGGTTGGAGGGAGTGAGATGTAACAGGGAAAAGATATGGGGACATATGTATATGTGTAACTGATTTAGTTTGTTATAAAGCAGAAAGTAACTCACCATTGTAAAGCAATTGTACTCCAATAAAGATATTAAAAAGTAAATAAATAAAATAAAATGAAATAAAATAAAATAGCCATGTAAATATCCTTAAGGTAACAAAGGATGATAATGGCAACTCTAAGCTCAACTAAGACTCAGTAAAGAAGAACCAAGCTGAAAAACTGGATATGAAGCCTTAATAGTTGAAAAACAGAACTCAGTCGATGAGTTGATGAGCAGAAGAGATTCAGAGAGAAGAAAAATTAGTGAGCTAAATGAGGTTGAAAACTTTACCCAGGATGCATCATGAGAAATTTCTGGAGGGGAAAAAAAAAAAGACAAAAGAACAACTCTTCAAAATGAACTAAAGCCAGATAGACATAAGCTCTCTAAAGAGCAGCAGTGTATTCAAGAAAACAGTGCATAAAATTTTAAAGTTTCAGAAAATTAAAACAATGTAAATTTAATTTCAAAATTCCTTTAAAATTACCATTAAAATGAGAAGGTGAAATAAATGTATGTTTACTTTGTTGGATAATTATTTTGGCTATTGTAAATAATGTTGCAATGAATATGGGAGTGCGTATAAATTTACAGTTAGTGTTTTCATTTTCTTCAGGTAAAAACCCAGAAGTGAAATTGCTGGATCACATGGTAGTTCTATTTTTAATTTTTTGAGGATACTCCATACTGTTTTCCATAGAGGCTGCACCAAATTACAAGGATTGCAGTCATCCCTGTATGCATAGGCTACTGCCTGAGTGAGAAGTGGTTTGTTTTCACTTCCTTTATATCTTGGCTGGTCCTGTGATTGCTTTAACCAATAGAAAACAGCAGAAAGGATATGCTGAAACAACTGAGCCTAGACTTAAATAGGATTGGCAGTTCCCATTTCCTTCCTTAGGCAAGTCTTGTGTTGAATTCCCTCTTAGAATCCAAACACCATGCTAAGAGAAGTCCAAGCTTAATGGAGAGACCACACCAAATAGAACAAAGCTGGTCATCAGCCACAACTTAGATCATAGTCAGCATCTAGCCCCAACTCCCAATCATACAAGTGAACAATCTTTGATTTTCAAGCACAGCAAAGCCCCCAAATATCTGCAACCCCATTTGATATATGAGAGAATAGAGGAACCCCCAGCTGAGGCTGGTTAACTCATAAAATCATGAGATATAATAAAATGTTGCTTTATGTCACTAGGCCATGGGGTAATATATTACCCAACCATAGATAAATGAAACAGCTGGAAGACTGGGGATTGGAATAATCTGATGGTTCGTTCACTCACATGTCTGGAAGTTCATGCTGTCTCACAGATGAAACCTTAGCTGAGGTCATTGTACAGAATTACTTCATATGACCTCTCCATGTGGTGACCAGGTTCCAAAAACAAGTGTGCTGGGAGAAAGAAAAAGATAGAAATGAAGTGAAGTGAAAACTGTAACTTTTCAATGACCTAGTCTCAGAAGTCAAATAGCATCACTTCTGCCATATTCTACTGGTTTCAGCAGTCACAAGCTCTCTAGGTTCACAGTAAGTAGGAAAATAAATCCACCACTTTGTGGGGATTGGCAAAATTCTATAAAATAATGCAAAACAGAAAATACTCGTGGTTATTTTTGTAAAATAAAATCTACCACAAATATTTCTTAAAAGGAAATGTGTGGTCACAAACAGTGAAATTTATCAAACATTTTTTTAAAATCTTACTTCTCTGTTTTAAAGAAAAATCAACTGAAATACCATGCCTTATCATAAGTTGCAGATTAACCTTCTGAATATAAGGATTACAGTACAAATTTACTAAGAAAAAATTCTATATAAAGGAAATATTTTCAGTGCCTGGATACAAGCAGTACAGAAGCTCATAGAAATGTTTTGCTTCAAAAACATGTAAAATGTACTTTCTCTTTTAAAATGATGTTTTCACTTAGAAATAAATATAGCATGAATAAAATGAATAATTGCAATTAACAAAATATCTATTAAACAGCCTCCTGTTAGCTCTTACTGTATTGTTTTACAATAATTGACTAAAATGAGTAAGTGAATCACATTTTAGAATTATTTCAGAATAATAATATGCCTCAGGATGATATTAGAAAACCTGTTTTAAAAATAATGGATTTGATTAGCTTCAAAGTATAATTTTATTAAGTTTCCAAAATACATTCACCTTAATCTCTACCTTGCTAAGAGATAAATCAGAGCCATTTTGTGCTTAGAATCTTATTTGTTTGAAATCCATTGCTTAAGAGAAGACCCACTTTAATGTTTCATGAAAATACATTTGCTACTTCACATTCTTAACATATTTACTGTTTAATCTTCTCAAGACTCCAGATGGTGCTATCTTGTCTCTTTCTTCTGATGATAGAAAAGATGTCACATTTCTGATACTATATCCTGTCCTACACTGGATCATTTTTAAAGCCATTGGAAGAGCAAAAATATCTCAATGACCTTGAGTTTGGCAATGATTTTTTAGAAGAAACACCAAGGCATGGTCCTTGAAAGAAATAATAAGTAATAAGGACTTTATTAAAAAAATATATTTTTTGCTCTGCAAATGACACTGTCAGGAAGATAAAAAGATAAGTTATAGATGGAGAAAATATTTGCAAAATACATATGTGAAAAGGACTTGTATACAAGATATCCAAAGAACCCTCAAAAGTCAACAATAAGAAAACAAGCAACCTCATTAAGAAGTAAGCCAAAGATCTTAACAGACACCTCACCAAAGAGGATATTCAGATGGCAAATAAACATTAAAAAATGCTCCACATCGTATGTCATCAAAAAAATGCAAATTAAAATGAGATACCACTACACACTTATTAGAATGGTCAAAATCCAGACCACTGACACCACCAAATGATGATGACTGGTGGAAATGCAAAATGATTCAGCAACTTTGGAAGACAGTTTGACAGTTTCTTACAAAAATAAACATACTCTTACCATCCATCATCACATTTCTTTGGTATTTACCAAAGAATATGAAAATATGTCCATACAAAACCATGCACACAGATGTTTACAGTAGTTTTATTCATCATTGCCAAAACTTGGAAGCAACCAATATGTACTTCAGTAGGTTAATGGATAAATAAGCTGTGGTACATCTAGACAATGGAATATTATTCAGCTCTAAAAAGAAATGGGCTATCAAGACATGAAAAGACATGGAGGAAACATAAATGCATATTACTAAGTAAAAGAAGCCAATTTTCAAGGGCTATGTAATATTGGATTCAATATGCTATTTTTTTTAAAGCATAACTGGTGATAAAAAAAAAGTGGTTGCCAGAGGTTTGGAGGAAGGGAGGGAAGAATAGATTAAGCACAGAGGATTTTTAGGGCAGTGAAACTACTCTGTATGATACCATAATGGTGGACACATGCCATTATACATTTGTCCAAACCCATAAAATTTACAATATCAAGAATGAACCCTATTGTAAACTATAGGCTCATCGATTGTAATAAGTGTACCACTCTAGGGGGAGATGTTGATAATGGTAGAGGCTATGCATGTGTGGGAGCAGGGGCCTTATGTAAAATCTTTGTACTTCATGCTCAATTTTGCTGTGAATCTAAAACTGCCCTAAGAAATAAAGTCTATTTTTGAAAAAAGAATAATTTTCAAGCTGTTAAATTAAAAAAGTGAACTTGGCATTTTATCACCTTAGATCTTCTATTTCCTCCCATATCAATAGTAACACAATCTACTTATGTTTCCCAAATTGGAACCCTGTAATTCATCCTAGACATTACCATTTTCCTCATCACCTGAATCCATTCTGTCATGAAATCCTGAGAAATCTAATTCCTAAAAATTCCTCAGACCTCATTTTTGCCATCTTCATTGTCACTGCATTAAATCAATGTTCATCACTTTTTTTCATGAACTGATTACTTTCTGATAATTCTACTTCCAGTCCTATCCCTGGCCTGCTATGAAATTACTCTCTTTAGAAAATCACAAATTACTTTTTTCATTCTTTACTTTATACCATCCAATAGCTAATCTTACTCCTCAGGATAATGGTTCAACAGAGTATAAAAGGTACACTGAGGTAGTTCCTGTTTGCTTCACCACTCTCATCTCTGGCTACCTACACATAACAATTGGCATTTTGTTATGTATATCATATTCTTTCTTGCCTGTATATCTTTCCAGTGATATATCCTTTGTCTGTTATTCTTCTCTTTTCCCACTCTCATATTATTTCTATTTGTTGCTCAGTACTCAGTTGAAGTGTCATGTTCTTGAGGAAGCATTTCCTGATTTCTTCACACTCACATCCCCATCCCAATCAAGTCATGGTTATATATTCCTCCTCTGTTTTCTTTATAATATTGTTTTTATCTTCATGATAGCACATGTGAAAATGCATTTCAATTTTCTACTAGTTGTCTTCCACCCTAGACTCTGGTCTCCTTGAGGGCAGAAATCCTCTCTTGCTTATTGTTGTTTCCTCAGCATTTAGGCCTGTGCTAGTATAAAATAGGTATTTAATAAGTATGTGTTAATGACTAGTTGACTGAATTAAGTACAGTAAAATGGAACAGGCCATGGACTAATTGCCAGAAATCTAGCTCCCAATTCCATTCTTTTACCTAATAATTGTGTAAGTAGGGACAAGTGACCTAACCCCTCTGAGCCTCAGTTGTCTCACCTTTAAAATAAAATAGGCCAAAAATAAATAAATAAATATTAAAAATAAAAGAGGCCTACCCATTTTACCTATATGTATATATATATATATATATATATATATATATATATATATATATATATATATATATTAAAGCACCTTACAACATAGATATACTATTATTCTTTCCAATTTTTTCTAAGATTTAATTTATTTTAACTAACCTATTGAAATAAGTCAGTGTTGAAACTTCAGTTGTTTTACCCAGAATCAAGGCTTCGATATCAGCTAAGATAATTTTAGCGACAAGTAATGAAAAACCTGAAATTAGAATGCATTATACAATGAGCAATATTGATTATTTTCAGCCAGTGAATGAAAAGCTATGGACTCTGTTTACTATAGTCCTCCCCACTTCCTTTTCCTCTCTATAAAAACTTTTTTCCTTCCCTTGCTGTGCAGGATCTTACACATGGCTTGCCATGATTGCAGACTCTGAATTGCAATTCTCTGATGAATGCTAATAAACCAATCTTTACTGGAGAAATACCTGCCAATCGATTTGTTTTAGGTCAGCACAACACTTCCATTTTTTAAAAAATTTTCTTCCATTGATTTAATGAAAGAAGCATGATAATTTTATATTTGGTAAAATTTACCCTCCTGCCAACATTGCTATTTTTTTCAGTTCTTCTAGTTATTCTAACTTGTTGGTTTTACCAAATGAACTCAAAACTCTAGCTTCAGAAAAATACCTAATGACATTTTTATTGGGGTACTTTAATGTAAATAATTTAGGGAAAATTAACATTTATGATGTTGATTCTTCCTATTTAATACCAGAGGACCCTACTATTTTTTTTTTTCGGTACACGAGCCTCTCACTGTTGTGGTCTCTCCCATTGTGGAGCACAGGCTCCAGACGTGCAGGCTCAGCGACCATGGCTCACGGGCCCAGCCACTCCGTGGCATGTGGGATCTTCCCAGACCGGGGTACAAACCCATGTCCCCTGCATCGGCAGGCTGACTCTCAACCACTGCGCCACCAGGGAAGCCTGCTACTAATTTTTTAAAAGAGTTATACTGCTAAAGGTATCAGAAATTAACACTAAATATGTCTATTTTTTAAATTTTTATTTAAATTATTTATTTATTTTTTTGCGGTATGCGGGCCTATCACTGATGTGGCCTCTTCTTTTGTGGAGTGCAGGCTCTGGACGTGCAGGCTCAGCAACCATGGCTCACGGGCTCAGCCGCTCCGCGGCATGTGGGATCTTCCCAGACCGGGGCATGAACCCGTGTCCCCTGCATCGGCAGGCGGACTCCCAACCACTGCGCCACCAGGGAAGCCCCAATATGTCTATTTTTTTAAGTTTAAAGTGTACCTTGGACCATCTATATTAGGAAGAAGGCTGGAAAGAACATTTTTGCCCAGCACTCACTTCACATAGAAAGAAATTGCAAATGGGAGATATTCCAGAGGTTAGGGCCAGCACTGTGGAGAACGATGGACAAAAGAGCAAAGGATGAGCTTAACCAAGGAGCATTTTCCAACCCCAAGTTACCTCTATCCCATTTCAGAATTTCTATGTATCAATGTCTGTTGTATGTATTTCACTATTTTTCATTTTTTCTCCATGGAAATACTTGCTGCTATTAAAGTGTGCAATAGTGTGCAATAGCATTATGTCAAAAAGTAATATACCTACCTTAATAAAAATAGTTTATTACTGAAAAGTATTAACCATCATCTCAGATGAGTCTTCAGCAAGTTGTAATATTTTTGCAATAGAAACATCAAAGGTCACTTATCACAGATAACCATAACAAATATAATAATAATGAAAAAGTTTGAAGTATTATGAGAATTACCAGAATGTGACACAGAGACACAAAGAGAGCAAGTGCTGTTTGAAAAATGGCACTGATAGACTTGCTCAATGCAGGGTTGCCACAAACTTTCAATTTATAAGAAATACAATATCTGTGAAGTACAATAAAATGAGACACAATAAAACAGGTACGCCTGTATTCAATTTTCCTCTGTTTATGAGAACACAGGGGATTAATTTTTCCACCTCTTGCACTTAAGTGGGATTGTTTGTTACCATGAGATGTAGATATGTATTTGATACATAAGGATTATATATTTTATTTTCTGTATCCTTGGTTCCCTGGCAAATAGGGATTGCACATTTTCTTTTCTGTATCTCTGGTTCCCTGGCACATTATATATACACTTAGTAAATATGTATTAAAAGAATGGAAGCTATCATTTCAGAAATTCTAGCAGTAGTATCTCACGGCCTCATATATTTTTGCACTGTAAATATAATTAAATTTCCAAAGTTTTATGATTATTAGTTTTCACTAACTTCTAGTTTTCTGAACATGTCAGAAAATATGTATCTAAAGGAAATATCCATCTAAGGAAATTATTTTCCATTTTGTCTGTGTTTTACTCATCCTTCAGGAATTCTATTCCTTTTCTACCAATCTCTTAGTCATGTCTAGGTATTTTAGTGCTGTTTTGTTAAAAAAAATATATCGATAAATGAAGGGTAGATTTTTACAGTTGCCTAGTAATAAAACTCACCACCTATTTTCCTGAGATTAGTCGAGAAATAAAGTAAAGCTCAACAATAATTAGAAAATAGATTAACTGTGCCCATGTAGACCATTATACTTCCAATCTAGTGGTATGTTTACTTAACTGACAACTAAGTGTCTCCTTTTAGGATGTTTTGAACAGACATAAGTACAACTTGAGCTTGAATAAAGTGCTGATGGAATGACAGTGACATCTGACTTCATCTATTGATAGCTATATTTAAGGGAAGATACTTTGGGGAGATTCTATTCCTTAAAGTGAGTGTAGTACAAGGAAGTTGCCATTAAATCTTGCTGATCGGTCCCCGGAGGAAGATGGCGGAAGAGTAAGACGTGGAGATCACCTTCCTCCCCACAGATACATCAGAAATTCATCTACTCGTGGAACAACTCCTACAGAACACCTACTGAACGCTGACAGAAGACCTCAGACCCCCCAAAAGGCAAGAAACTCCCCACATACCTGGGTAGGGCAAAAGAAAAAAAGAATAAACAGAGACAATAGGATAGGGACGGGACCTGCACCAGTGGGAGGGAGCCGTGAAGGAGGGAAGGTTTCTACACACTAGAAGCCCCTTCGCGGGTGGAGACTGCAGGTGGCGGAGGGGGAAAGCTTCGGAGTAGCGGAGGAGAGCACAGCAACAGGGGTGCAGAGGGCAAAGCGAGAGATTCTGGCACAGAGGACCGGTGCCCTCAGGCACACACCAGCCCGAGAGGTTTGGCTGCTCGGCCACCGGGGCAGGCGGGGCTGGGAGCTGAGGCTCGGGTATCGGCTTTCAGTCAGAGCGCAGGGAGAGGACTGGGGCTGGCGGCAGGAAGAGAGCCTGAAGGGGTTAGTGCACCACGGCTAGCCCGGAGGGAGTCCTGGGAAAGGGTCTGGAGCTGCCGAAGAGGCAAGAGACTTTTTTCCCTTTTGTTTCCTGGTGTGCGAGGAGAGGGCATTAAGAGGGCTGCATGGGGAAGCGCCAGAGACAGGCGCGAGCCGCAGGTAAGGCGCGGACCTCGGAGACGGGCGTGGGACACTGGGGCTGCTGCCGCCGCCGCGGCCGCCACTGCCGCCACCGCCGCCACCGCCAAGGGGCCTGTGTGCGAGCGCGGGTCACTGTCAGCTCCGCCTTTGAGGGGGCCTGTGCACCCCGCCACTGCCGGGGTCCCGGGACCTGGGAACGGCTTTCCCGGGAATGGGCACAGAGCGCCACGGGCTGCTGCAACGTCATGCCGGCCTCTGCCGCTGCAGGCCCACCCCACACTGCGCGCCCCTCCCTCCCCTCTGCCTGAGTGAGCCAGAGCCCCCGAATCAGCGGCTCCTTTAAACCCGTCCTGTCTGAGTGAAGAACGGACGCCCTCCGGCGACCTACGCACAGAGGCGGGGCCAGGTCCAAGGCTGAGACCCGGGAGCTGTGAGAGCAGAGACAGGGAAATCTCTCTGTGCAGCCTCGGAGGCAGCGGATTAAAGCTCCACGGTCCATTTGATGTGCCCTGCGTCTGTGGAGTGCATGAATGGACAGAGAATCATCCCAAATTGAGGAAGTGGACTTTGAGGACAAGATTTAAGACTTTCCCCCCTTTTCCTCTTTTTACAACGAATTATCCCAAATTAAGGAGGTGGACTTAGAGAGCAAGATTTCAGACTTCTTGCCCTTTTCCTCTTTTTACAACGAATTATCCCAAATTGAGGAGGTGGACTTGGAGAGCAAGATTTTTGATTTTTCCCCCTGCTCTCTTTTTTTTTTTTTTTTTTTGCTGTACGCGGGCCTCTCACTGCTGTGGCCTCTCCCGTCGCGGAGCACAGGCTCTGGACACAGGCTCCGCGGCCATGGCTCGCGGGCACAGCCGCTCCGCGGCACATGGGTTCTTCCGGGATAGGGGCACGAACCCGCGTCCCCCGCATCGGCAGGCGGACTCCCAACCACTGCGCCACCAGGGAAGCCCCCCCTGCTCTCTTTTTGTGAATGTGTATGTGTAATCTTCTTGTAAGTTTATCTCTGTATAGCTTTGCTTCCACCGTATGTCCCAGGGTTCTATCGGTCGTTTTTTTTTTCAATAATTACTTTTTAATTTTAATAACACTACTATATTTCATACTTTATTTTACTTTACCTGCTCTTTCTTTTTTTCCTACCTTCCCATCCTACCTTTGCTCCTCCTTTCCTTCTTTCTTTTTATTTCCTCCCTCCCTCCCTCCCACCCTTCTTCTTTCCAAATTTTTTTCTTTCCTTCCTCCCTCCCTCCCACCTGTCTTTCTTTCTTTCTTTCCTTCCTCCCTCCCTCACTCCCTTCTTCCATTCACTCTTCCTTTTGCTTTCATTCCTCCCTCTCTCCCTCCTTTCTTTCCTGCTTTCTTTCCATCCTTCCTCCCTCCCTCCCTCCTTTCTTTCTTTCTTCTGTCCTTCCTTGCTTTCTTCCCTTCGTCCTTTCTTTCCCTCTCTCTGTCTTTCTGCTACTACTTATTTCTTTCTACATTTTTTCCCTGTTATTCTGAGCCAGGTGGATGAAAAGCTCTTGGTGCTGCAGCCAGGAGTCATTGCTGTGCCTCTGAAGTGGGAGAGCCAACTTCAGGACACGGGTCCACAAGAGACCTCCCAGCTCCACATTATAATAAGCAGCGAAAATGTCCCAGAGATCTCCATCTCAACACCAGCACCGAGCTTCAGTCAACGACCAGCAAGCTACAGTGCTGGTCACCCTATGCCAAGCAACTAGCAATGCAGAAACACAACCCCACCCATTAGCAGGGAGGCTACCTAAAAACATAATAAGGCCATAGGCACCCCAAAACACACCACCAGACGTAGACCTGTCCACCAGAAAGACAAGTTCGAGACTCAACCACCAGAACACAGGCATTAGTCCCCCCACCAGGAAGCCTACACAACCTACTGAAACAACCTTAGCCACTGGGGACAGACACCAAAAACAACGGGAACTACGAATCTGCAGCCTGCAAAAAGGAGACTCCAAACACAGTAACATAAGCAAAATGAGAAGACAGAAAAACACACAGCAGGTGAAGGAGCAAGATAAAAACCTACCAGACCTAACAAATGAAGAGGTAATAGGCAGTCTACCTGAAAAAGTATTCGGAATAATGATAGTAAAGCTGATCCAAGATTATATTTCCAAGATCCATAATCTTGGAAATAGAATAGACAAAATGCAATAAACAGTTAACAAGGACCTAGAAGAACTAAAGATGAATCAAGCATCAATTAAAAACACAATAAATGAAATGAAAAATACTCTAGATGGGATCAATAGCAGAATAACTGAGGCAGAAGAACGGATAAGTGAGGTGGAAGATAAAATAGTGGAAATAACTGCTGCAGAGCAAAATAAAGAAAAAAGAATGAAAAGAACAGAGGACAGTCTCAGAGACCTCTGGGAAAACATTAAACGCACCAACATTCGAATTATAGGGTTTCCAGAAGAAGAAGAGAAAAAGAAAGGGACTGAGAAAATATTTGAAGAGATTATAGTTGAAAACTTCCCTAATATGGGAAAGGAAATAGTTAATCAAGTCCAGGAGGCACAGAGAGTCCCATACAGAATAAATCCAAGGAGAAATACACCAAGACACATATTAATCAAACTGTCAAAAATTAAACACAAAGAAATCATATTAAAAGCAGCAAGGGAAAAACAACAAATAACACACAAGGGAATCCCCATCAGGTTAACAACAGATCTCTCAGCAGAAACTCTACAAGCCAAAAGGGAGTGGCAGGACATAACTAAAGTGATGAAGGAGAGAAACCTGCAACCAAGATTACTCTACCCAGCAAGGATCTCATTCAGATTTGATGGAGAAATTAAAACCTTTACAGACAAGCAAAAGCTGAGAGAGTTCAGAACCACCAAACCAGCTTTACAACAAATGCTAAAGGAACTTCTCTAGGCAAGAAACACAACAGAAGGAAAAGACCTACAATAACGAACCCAAAGCAATTAAGGAAATGGGAATAGGAACATACATAACAATAATTACCTTAAAAGTAAATGGACTAAATGCTCCCACCAAAAGACACACATTGGCTGAATGGATACAAAAACAAGACCCATATATATGCTGTCTACAAGAGACCCACTTCAGACCTAGAGACACATACAGACTGAAAGTAAGGGGATGGAAAAAGATATTCCATGCAAATGGAAATACAAAGTAAGCTGGAGTAGCAATTCTTATATCAGACACAATAGACTTTAAAATAAAGACTATTAGAAGAGACAAAGAAGGACACTACATAACGATAAAGGGATCGATCCAAGAAGAAGATATAACAATTGTAAATATTTATGCATCCAACATAGGAGCACCTCAATACATAAGGCAAATACTAACAGCCATAAAAGGGGAAATCGACAGTAACACAATCATAGAAGGGGACTTTAACACCCCACTTTCACCAATGGACAGATCATCCAAAATGAAAATAAATAAGGAAACACCAGCTTTAAATGATACATTAAACAAGATGGACTTAGTTGATATTTATAGGACATTCCATCCAAAAACAACAGAATACACATTTTTCTCAAGTGCTTATGGAACATTCTCCAGGATAGATCATATCTTGGGTCACAAATCAAGCCTTGGTAAATTTAAGAAAATTGAAATTGTATCAAGTATCTTTTCAGACCACAATGCTATGAGACTAGACATCAATTACAGGAAAAGATCTGTAAAAAATACAAACACATGGAGGCTAAACAATACACTACTCAATAACGAAGTGATCACTGAAGAAATCAAAGAGGAAATTAAAAAATACCTAGAAACAAATGACATGGAGACACGATGACCCAAAATCTATGGGACACAGCAAAAGCAGTTCTAAGGGGGAAGTTTATAGCAATACAATCCCACCTTAAGAAACAGGAAACATCTCGAGTAAACAACCTGACCCTGCACCTAAAGCAATTAGAGAAAGAAGAACAAAAAAAACCCAAAGTTAGCAGAAGGAAAGAAATCATAAAGATCAGATCAGAAATAAATGAGATAGAAATGAAGGAAACGATAGCAAAGATCAACCAAACTAAAAGCTGGTTCTTTGAGAAGATAAACAAAATTGACAAACCATTACCCAGACTCATCAAGAAATAAAGGGAGAAGACTCAAATCAATAGAATTAGAAATGAAAAAGAAGAAGTAACAACTGACACTGCAGAAATACAAAAGATCATGAGAGATTACTATAAGCAACTCTATGCCAATAAAATGGACAACCTGGAAGAAATGGACAAATTCTTAGAAAGGCACAACCTGCCAAGACTGAATCAGGAAGAAATAGAAAATATGAACACACCAATCACAAGCACTGAAATTGAAACTGTGATTAAAAATCTTCCATCAAACAAAAGCCCAGGATCAGATGGCTTCACAGGCGAATTCTATCAAACATTTAGAGAAGAGCTAACACCCATCCTTCTCAAACTCTTCCAAACAATATCATAGGATGGAACACTCCCAAACTCATTCTACGAGGCTACCATCACCTTGATACCAAAACCAGGCAAGGATGTCACAAAGAAAGAAAACTACATGCCAATATCACTGATGAACATAGATGCAAAAATCCTCAACAAAATACTAGCAAACAGAATCCAACAGCACATTAAAAGGATCATACACCATGATCAAGTGGGGTTTATTCCAGGAATGCAAGGATTCTTCAATATACACAAATCAATCAATGTGATACACCATATTAACAAGTTGAAGGAGAAAAACCATATGATCATCTCAATAGATGCAGAGAAAGCTTTCGACAAAATTCCACACCCATTTATGATAAAAACCCTGCAGAAAGTAGGCATAGAGGGAACTTTCCTCAACATAATAAAGGCCATATATGACACAGCCACAGCCAACATTGTCCTCAATGGTGAAAAACTGAAACCATTTTCACTAAGATCAGGAACAAGACAAGGCTGCCCACTCTTACCACTCTTATTCAACATAGTTTTGGAAGTTTTAGCCACAGCAATCAGAGAAGAAAAGGAAATAAAAGGAATCCAAATTGGAAAAGAAGAATTGAAGCTGTCACTGTTTGCAGATGATATGATATCATACATAGAGAATCCTAAAGATGCTACCGAAAAACTACTAGAGCTAATCAATGAATTTGGTAAAGTAGCAGGATACAAAATTAATGTACAGAAATTTCTGGCATTCCTGTACACTAATGATGAAAAATCTGAAAATGAAATGAAGAAAACACTCCCATTTACCATTGCAACAAAAAGAATAAAATATCTAGGAATAAACCTACCTAAGGAGAAAAAAGACCTGTATGCAGAAAATTATAAGACACTGATGAAAGAAATTAAAGATGATACAAATAGATGGAGAGATATACCATGCTCCTGGATTGGAAGAATCAATATTGTGAAAATGACTCTACTACCCAAAGCAATCTACAGATTCAATGCAATCCCTATCAAACTACCACTGGCATTGTTCACAGAACTAGAATAAAAAATTTCAATATTTGTTTGGAAAAACAAAAGACCCCGAATAGCCAAAGCAATCTTGAGAACGAAAAACGGATCTGGAGGAATCAGGCTCCCTGACTTCAGACTATACTACAAAGCTACAGTAATTAAGACAGTGTGGTCCTGGCATAAAAACAGAAAGACAGATCAGTGGATCAGGATAGAAAGCCCAGAGATAAACCCACGCACATATGGCCAACTTATCTTTGATAAAGGAGGCAGGAATGTATAGTGGAGAAAGGACAGCCTCTTCAATAAGTAGTGCTGGGAAAACTGGACAGGGACATGTAAAAGTTTGAGATTAGATCATTCCCTAACACCATACACAAAAATAAGCTCAAAATGGATTAAAGACTTAAATGTAAGGCCAGAAACTATCAAACTCTTAGAGGAAAACATAGGTAGAACACTCTGTGTCACAAATCACAGCAAGATCCTTTTGGACCCACCTCCTAGAGAAATGGAAATTAAAACAAAGATAAACAAATGGGACCTAATGAAACTTCAAAGCTTTTGCACAGCAAAGGAAACCATAAAGAAGACCAAAAGACAACCCTCAGAATGGGAGGAAATATTTCAAATGAAGCAACTGACAAAGGATTAATCTCCAAAATTTATAAACAGCTCATGCAGCTAAATAGCAAAAAAACAAACAACCCAATCCAAAAATGGGCAGAAGACTTAAATAGGCATTTCTCCAAAGAAGATATACAGACTGCCAACAAACACATGAAAGAATGCTCAACTTCATTAATCATTAGAGAAATGCAAATCAAAACTACAATGAGATATCATCTCGCACCAGTCAGAATGGCCATCATCAAGAAATCTAGAAACAATAAATGCTGGAGAGGGTGTGGAAAAAAGGGAACACTCTTGCACTGCTGGTGGGAATGTGAATTGGTACAGCCACTATGGAGAACAGTATGGAGGTTCCTTAAAAAACTACAAATAGAACTACCATATGAGCCAGCAATCCCACTACTAGGCATATACCCTGAGAAAACCATAATTCAAAAAGAGACATGTACCAAAATGTTCATTGCACCTCTATTCACGATAGCCCATAGCTGGAAACAACCTAAGTGTCCATCATCGGATGAATGGATAAAGAAGATATGGCACATATATACAATGGAATATTACTCAGCCATAAAAAGAAACGAAACTGAGCTATTTGTAATGAGGTGGATAGACCTAGAGTCTGTCATACAGAGTGAAGTAAGTCAGAAAGAGAAAGACAAATACCGTATGCTAACACATATATACGGAATTAAAAAAAAAATGTCATGAAGAACCTAGGGGTAAAACGGGAATAAAGACACATTCTTGAGAATGGACTTGAGGATATGCGGAGGGGGAAGGGTAAGCTGTGACAAAGCGAAGGGGAGGCATGGACATATATACACTACCAAACGTAGGGTAGATAGATAGTGGGAAGCAGCCGCAGAGCACAGGGAGATCAGTTCGGTGCTTTGTGACTGACTGGAGGGGTGGGATGGGGAGGGTGGGAGGGAGGGAGATGCATGAGGGAAGGGATGTGGGAACAGATATATATGTATGACTGATTCACTTTGTTATAAAGCAGAAACTAATAAAAATAAATAAATAAATAAATTTTAAAAAAAATCTTGCTGATCCAAGGACACCTGGACTTATAACTTGTAAAGGACTACATAGCCAAAGAGTGTTCAAACTTTGGGGGCAAGGTGGCTTTTTTTGAAGTTCTTACATATACTTTTAAAATTAAAAAAATATACAACACACTTGCTCAAACTATCTTTTTAGATGCACAGAGCACTTATTTCAAAAAAATATTTTTTCTACAAACAAGATGCAGTATATTCTGATCTAAAGTAGACATTCAGTAATTTTGACAAGGTATTATAAAAATATATTTTTGAGTTACCTAGCTTCAGAAATCATCTGAAAAAATTTACATCTGAAAAATATATTGAGACAACTGAAGTGGGGTATTACATTATAGCAAAGCTTTTCTACAAGCTTTCTTTCTAAGAGCAAGAAAGAAATTGAAGTTGACAACATGATTAAAAAGCTGTATATAGTACTTGTGCTAAAGAAATCACACAGCAGACTTTTGATTACCTAAGGCAATGGGGTGCTGGTAGAGCACACAATTAAACTACACAGATAATCATTTTAACCATAAGTTTCAACCATCTAAGCTATTAGTAAGTAGCCACTTTTTACTTCACTGCTATCCTCCCCAGTATCATTAAAAGAGATAGTCAGTGTTAAGGAACAAGGGTGAGTTACTAACAACTCAAAATATTCCAAAACCTGAATTGATTTCCTATACAATGTAGGATTTATCATGCCTCTTAATTGAGAAACACGACTTATAAAGAGAGCAAGAGGTAGAAATAATTGAAAAGTGTTTGCTTGAGGGACAGAGAGGAACCCAAACAGGGCTGGCCAGCCCACTCAAAGGAAAAATAGCTAAACATTTCTATTTTTTTTTCCAATGGAGGGATGAAAATTCTTTATGTACACACTGCATCCTTGATGTTTCTATAGCCTAGAAACACTATTTGAAATTGTCATTGACCTCTGAAGATTCATAAATGAATAGATAACATGATTATTAATCATAAATTATGAATGGAAAGACAATTTAAAAATTTTATATTGTTTTAAAAAGTAATATATTATTACCTTGAAAGTTAGCTACTACTTCTTGTACATTATTTCATGCTTATGGAAACTTCAAATTGATTATTTTCCTGATAATTTGTTCATCCCCAAAATGATTACTTAACTCATCAGTAGCATATTTTTACCCTATTTTATTCAAGGCAATATGACAAAAGGTAATTTAAAATCTTACCCTCAGTGTCAGAAATGCAAGGAATGGCAAAGATTATGGTAAACTAGAGAGCACATGTTTCACGCTGACTATACAACTGCTATTTAGTTGCAGCCAATTATTCCCATTCAATAACATAAGGCCAAGGTTTTCAGATCTCCTACTATTTCGAGAAGCAACTAATAGCATAATTATCATAGTTACACAGATTAATATTTTCATCATTTTTGTGTTCTTTATAACTCAGGGAGAAAATGGCATAGCATAGGATTTCTGTCCCTTGAATTCTTAAGCAAATTTTTCATGCAGCCACATAGTTTTTATATCATGCTTCATTAAATAACTGTATACTTTAGTTGCCTTTTCTTATTGTAAATGACACATGCTGACCACAAAGACAACATCTGGCTACTAAGAAGATTTTGTTATACACAATAATGATATTTATCTTTCTCTGATACACAATTTTGCTCTGCTATACTCTTTTTTTTGCATGGTACTCAGAAAACTAGAAACATTTAACAAAAAGTGTTTCCAATTTTAAAAAGAAAAATAACTAACTCCTGTTGATGTGAATCAGGGGATATAAATTCTATTTGTATGAAACATTCTGTACAAACGCTATGATGCTAAGCAGAGGAAGTAAGCATAAAATAAGTATGATCTTCCAAAAATATATTGATTCCCTCATAGTTTAGGGAGCACCTATGCTGATGGTAACAGTTATAGCTACATGAAAAGTAAGAGAGTGTGTGTGTGTTTAGAGAGGAGGGGAATGACTTTTCTTTGAAATCTGCAAAAGATAAATCCAACCAGTTCATTTTTTATATGTGCATGAATGCACATACTCACACATTGATATTCATTTAGTCCCTTTTGGTAACAATGTGCTACAGAAGTGGCTATCAATGTAAGATTGCAAGATTCAGGAGAAAATGTTATAAATTTTTTTTGAAGAGTTGCTTTGTAAAACTAGCTGCATATGCTGTATAGTAAGTAGAGATTGTTTAGATAAATTCCTGTAATTCAAACCTTGAGGAGAACTAAAGATTAAACATAAGGCAAAGCTTTTAAGTCTAGATGATACTAGTTCTCCTTCAAATCCTTATACTTACACTCCAGAAATATACTAGAGAATGGATTTTTAACATATTAAAAAACTTAGCAATATTCAATATTAATTTAAGATACTTATGGAAGAGAAATAATAACAATTCCCCCTACACACACACACACATACACACAAACACAGAGTGGATAATAGAGGCTGATGCTGTAGGTCAACTGGACAGAAAAATAGAAGAAAGTAGAAAAATCTGAAAAAAAAATCCCCATGTGTTAATTAAGACCAAATTCATGTCCCACATATTAAGCTCATTGTATGAGACTTTGGGCTAAGCAGAGTAATTCGACTCATGAATAAATTAAAAAAAAAATCTGCTGTCACTCTCTGTATCTTCAGATAATATAAAGTTTCTCTTCTAAGGATGTAAGAGGTAGCAGAGAGCCTGGAATCAGGACAATGTGCCTGTTGTCCTAGGTTTGTCATTTATGTTATTTGTCAGGAAAAAACCTTAACTTTACCAATATATATCTTATTCTTATACTGTACCTACATAGACCAGATGCAATCAACTATAAAACTATGTGACAAATGAAATTTCCACTCAAGATGAACTCTTTAAAATATCAATAGACAAAAGCAAAACCAAAAGTGTGAATAATAGCCAACAAACTCAATAATCAGAAAAATTTGCTTCTGAGGAAACAGAAATAATAAAACAATCTGAACATGACTTTAAAATGAATATGTTTATTATCTACCATAGAAAATGAAAGGGTTGATATCCAAAAAAAGAACAATAAATCATTAAACAGAAGAAAAAGGCTGTGAATCAAAAACAGATATCTAAGATAATAAACCTTTCAGTTAAAAAATATAAAATACAATAAGAGATGATATATTTAGAGCTCAGATGAATAATTAGGAACTGACAGTACTTAAGAATTAGCAAAGAATGCATTACAGAGAAAGTTATTTAAACTATGAAAAATAAACAAAAAAAGGACCTGCTGTATAACACAGGGAAGTCTACTCAATATTCTGTGATAACCTATATGAGAAAAGAATCTGAAAAAGAATGAATATATGTATATGCATAACTGAATTACTTTTCTGTACACCTGAAACTAACACAACATTGTAAATCAACTATAATCCAATAAAATAAAAAAAAATAAACTAAGAAACATAGAGAATAGTTTGAGATTAATTTCATGACTGAAAAGAGTCCCTAATATAGAGAATGGAGGAAATGACATAAAGGCATTATAGTCAAATTTTTTAGAATTGAAGATTTGAGCCATAAGCTTGAAAAAATGATACCAAATATTGAATTAAATTAGACTGCAAATTATCATGGACTAAGGCAAAATCTCAAAATCTAACTGCAAGTGACAGAACTGTTCATAATGACTCAAATCTGGAAGTATATAAATATCTGTCAATAGTAGTGTGCACAAATAATTTGTTCTTTAATTGCACATTAAAATACTATATATCAATGATGATGAATTAACTATAATCATATGCACATTTTAAATTCTTAAAATGGAAAATATTTATTTCTTGCTCATGTTACATGTATATGCAGGTAAGTCAGGGACCTCTATTCATCTTATTCACTTGGAAGCAGTCCTCAGTATGGGAAGTTGTTGGATAAATGTCCCAGATTTCTCACTCCTCAGTTGGTATAACTAAGAGATGTGTTTCCTCACTGTCTCTCAGAGATCCTCAGTGAGATTAAACTACAACTGCCACACTGATGACTGGTTTGATAATGTTAAATTTCTTGGTTTACTGTTCTTCCATCTTATTTTTCCACTTCCCTGCTACTGTTTACTGAGATCACCTTCCAAATAAACTATTTGCACTCAAATCCTTTTCTCATTGTCTGTTTCTTTGGAAACCTAATTCAAAGCAGTTTCCCTTCTGGGTGAAAAATTACAAAAAAGCACCCCTTACAAGAAGACAAATTAGAAAAGTCATGCTTCCTTCAGGTTTACACAGCTTTTTACCAGATAATTGTTTTAGTGAGCAAAGTACAGGCTAGATTTTAGTCCACCCTTTCTTCATTGGAAGGGAGCCGTTCTTATGGAAATATCCTACGAATTATACACATTGATTTTGTCTGGTATGTTTTTTTTTCATTAGATAATTACTTGGCTGACACCCTTGCTGCTTTCAGATTTCTGCTCAAACATCGTAAGTTAAATGAGACCTTGTCTGCCAAATCGCTAATACAGTAAAACCATTAACTACTGCTTATGAATCAGTGTAGATCCATGCTTTTGTCCATCTTTTCTCTTATGTACAACAGAATACCTAAAGTACTACTCAAATTCTGCCCTCTGGGTTGGGGGTGGGGTAGGGGTGGGGTGAGGTGTGGTGGTTTCTTCCATTATCTTCTCCAGTGCTACACCCAGCTAGTGTCAACATATCATGTAGGACTATCTGCTAAACAGCTCAATTATTTTTTTTAGTCAACAGGTTATAGGGAGCATCTCAGGAAGCACTATGATGTTTAAAGAGAAACTGGATCTGTTGAGTGGATGCTAAAGCCCAAGTGGCAGAAGTTGCTCACTTTACAACTCAAATCATTCTAGACAGCCTTTTCCTTCTGGGCTTCCTTCAAAGAAGGCAGCATTACTCGTCACTTCATAAATAGGTTGAAGTAAATGCAATGCACAATATATTGTCTACAATATAAAAAAAATCCAACAAAGATCGTGTTTCTTACTGGAAGAGATATAAGGTGCAACAACTCATCATTCATGAGGTTGAGATTTACTGCTTTCAACCAATTAGGGGACTGGATTTAACTGATTTGTTGTGGGTTTGCCCAGATAGAGAATTTACAGGTGCTTCAACCCAAGTATATCCATTCTTATGGAAAACCTCAAGGCAACCCTATCCAATTATGAGCTGTAAAATTCTAATTTCCCTGTCACTTTTCCAGTCCTCTCTCTTATTTAAGTATTTTCTTTACATGATTCTCTGTGAAATGCAAAGTGAATATATTTGAGTGACTGCAATAGTCCTCTAGGGCTGCCATAACAAAACACTGCATGAATTAAACAGAAATTTATTTTTTTCACAATTCTAGAGACTAGAAGTCCAAGATCAAGGTGTTGGCAGAGTCAGCCTTTCCTGCAGCTTCTTTCCTTGGCTTTTTGATAACCATCTTCTTACTGTGTCCTCACATGTCCTTTTCTTTGTGTGTGTGCATTCCTGTGTCTCCAAGGACATCAGTCCTATTGAGTTAAGGCTCCATCCTTATGATCACATTTAACCTTAATTGACTCTTTTTCAATTGACTTATAGTTGACTTAAAACTTTATGTTAGTTTTAGGTGTACAGCATAAGTGATGCAGTATTTTTACAGACTTTACTCCATTAAAAGTTATAATAAGAAAATGGCTATAATTTCCTGTGCTATACAGTATATCCTTGTTACTTATCTATTTTATATATAGTAGTTTGTATCTCTTAGCCCTATAACCCTATCTTGCCCCTCCCTCATTTCATCTCCCCACTGGTGTCCAGTAGTTTGTTTTCTATAACTGTGAGTTTGTTTCTGTTTTGTTAAATACATTTGTTTGTTTTATTTTTTACGTTCCAAATATGAGTGATGTCATACAGTATTAATCTTTTTCTGTCTGACTTATTCCACTAAAGCATAATATTCTCCAGGCCCAGCCACATTATTACAATTTAACTCTATTTTAGGGCTGTGTAATGTTCCATGGTGTGTGTATATATATATATATATATATATATATATATATATAACACATCTTCTTCTTTATCCATTCATCTGTTGATGGACAGACACTTGGTTTGTTTCTATATCTTACTGCTATGAACATTGGCGTGCATGTATCTTTTAGTGTTAGGGTTTTAGTTTTTTCTGAATATATACCCAGGAGTAGAATTGCTGGATAATATGGTAGCTCTATTTTTAGTTTTGTTAGGAACCTCCATATTCCTTTTCATAGTAGATGCACTGATTTACATTCCCACCAATAGTGCATGAGGGTTCTTGTTTCTCCATATCCTCACCAACACTTATTTGTAGACTTTTTGATGATAGCCATTCTGTCAGGTGTGAGATGATATCTCATTGGTGTTTTGATTTTCATTTCTCTAATCATTAGCATTGTTGAGCATCTTCTCATGTGCCTGTTGGCCATCTGTATGTCTTCTTTGTAAACATGTCTATTCATGTCTTCTGCTCATTTTTTTATTGGGTTGTTTGCTTTTTTGATATTGAGTTGTATAAGCTGTTTATATATTTTGGTTATTAAACACTTGTCAGCCATATCACTTGCAAATATTTTCTCCCATTCAGTAGGTTGTCTTTTCATTTTGTCCATAGTTTCCCTTGTTGTGTAAAAGCTTTAAGTTTAATTAGGTCGCATATGTTTGTTTTAGCTTTTATTTCTTTTGCCTTGGGAGACAAATCCAAAAAAATACTGCTAAGATTTATTTCAGTGTTCTGCCTATGTTCTCTTCTAGGAGATTTATGGTTTCACATCTTACATCTAGATTTCTAATCCATTTTGAGTATATTTTTGTATATAGTGTGAGGAAATGCTCTAATTTAATGTTTTACATGTAGCTGTCCAGTTTTCCCACACCCATTTGTTGAAGAGACTGTCTTTTCTCCATTGTATACTCTTGCCTCCTTTGTCATAGATTAATTGTTTGGGTTTATTTCTGGGATATCTATTCTGTTTCATTGATCTATATGTCTAGTTTTGTGCCAGCACAATGCTGTTTTTTTTTTTCAGTGTGGATTTGCCTAAGGCCAGCTCTAGTGAAATGAAAAATTTTTTTCATCTGCAAATTTCATACCTCTGCACCATATTACTAGAGAGAAGAGGAAAAAGATTAATGACAAATCTCACTCTGTTTGTTCTTTTTTTATATAACAAATTTAATCAGTTATACATGTACATATGTTCCCATATCCCCTCCCTCTTGCGTCTCCCTCCCACCCTCCCTATCCCACCCCTACAGGCAGTCACAAAGAACTGAGCTGATCTCCCTGTGCTATGCAGCTCCTTCCCACTAGCTATCTACCTTACATTTGGTAGTGTATATATGTCCATGCCTCTCTTTTGCTCACAATGCTGTTTTGATTACTGTAGCTTTGTAGCATAGTCTGAAGATTGGGAGGGTGATGCCTCCAGCTATGTTCTTCTTTCTCAAGATTGCTTTGGCTATTCAGATATTTTGTAGTTCCATATTTTAGAATTATTTTCTCCAGTTCTTTGAAAATTTTATGAATATTTTGATAGGGATTACATTAAGTCTCTAGATTATATTGTGTAGTATGGTCACTTTAACAATACTAATTCTTCCAATCCAAGAGCACTGAATATTTTTCCATTTCTTTGCATTATCTTCAATTTCCTTCATCAAAGTTTTGGACTTTTAAATGTATAGAATCTTTCACCATCTTTGTTAAATTTATTCCTATGTATTTTATATTTTTATGTGATTTTAAATAAGATCTTTTGTTATCCCTTTCTGGTAGTTAATTATTAGTGTATAGAAAAGCAACAGATTTCTGTAAATTAATCTTGTATCCTGCAAATTTGCTGAATTCATTTATCAGTTCTAATAGTTTTGCCTGGAGACTTTAGAGTTTTCTATATAAAGTATCATGTCATCTGCAAATATGACAGTTTTACTTCTTTTCTTCCCTTCCAATGGGGATGCATTTTATTTCTTTGTCTTGTCTGATTGCTGTAGCTAGAATTTCCAATATTATGTTAAATAGAAGTTGAGAGAGTGGGCATACTTATCTTGTTCCTGAAATTAGAGGAAATGTTTTGAGCTTTTCACCATTGATTATGATCTTGGCTATGGGCTTGCCATGAATGGCCTTTAATATGTTGAGATATATTTTCTCTATACCCACTTTGATGAGAGTTTTTATCATGAATGGATGTTGAATTTTGTTAAATGCTTTTTCTGCATCTACTGGGATGATCATGTGATTTTATCCTTCCTTTTTGTTAATGTGATGCTTCACATTGAATTATCTGAGAATATTGAAACATCCTTTCATCCTTGGAATAAATCCAACTTGATCATGATGTAAGATCCTTTTTATGTATTGTTGGATTTGGTTTGCTAATATTTTGTTGAGAATTTTTGCATCTATATTCATCAATGATATTGTCCTGTAAGTTTCTTTTTTGTGTCATATCTTTGTCTAGTTTTGGTATCAGGGTAATAGTGGCCTTGTAGAATGAGTTTTGGTGTTCCTTCTCTTCAAATTTTTGAAGTAATTTGAAAGGGATATGCACTAGTTCTTCTTTATATGTTTGGTAGAATTCCCCTGTGAAGCCATCTGGTCCTGGACTTTTGTTTGCTGGAAGTTTTTAAATTACAATTTCAATTTCACTACTAGTGATTGGTCTCTTCAAATTGTCTATTTCTTCTTGATTCAATCTTGGAATATTGTATGTTTCAGGAAATGTGTCCATGTCTTCTAGTTTGTCCAATTTATTGGCATTTAAATGTTTGTAATATTCTCTTATGATTTTTTGTATCTCTGTGGTATCAAAATTCTTTCTCTTCTTTCATTTCTTATTTTGTTTATTTGGGATCTCTTTCTTCTTGCTGAGTCTGGATAAAGGTTTATCAATTTAGTTTATCTTTTCAAAGAATTAGCTCTTGGTTTTACTGATATTTTCTATTGTCTTTTATCTCTACTTTATTCATTTCCTCTCTGATCTTTATTGTTTCCTTCTTTCTGTTTATTTTGGGCTTTCTTTCTCTATACTCCTTTTTCTAAGTCCTATAGGTAGTACCCTAGGTTGTTTACTTGAGATTTTTCTTGTTTCTTGAGGAAGGCTTGTATTGCTCTATACTTCCTTCTTAGCACTGCTTTTGCTCCATTTTGTAGATTTTGGAGTTTTTGTCCCCATTGTCATTTGTCTCAAGGCATTTTATGATTTCCTCTTTGTTTCTTTATTGACCCATTGGATTTTCAGTAGCATGTTGTTTAGTCTCCATGTGTTTGTTATTTTCCCATTGTTCTTATGTAATTGATTTCTAGTTTCATACAGTTATGCTAAGAAAAAATTCTTGATATCATGCCTATTCTCTTAAATTTGTTAAGATTTGTTTTGTAGCCTAGCATGTGATCTATCCTGGAGAGCATTCCATGTACAGCAGAATGTGTATTCTGCTGTTTTTGAATATAATGTCCTGTAGACATCTATTAAGTTTAACTAGTCTATTGTGTCATTTAAGAGCACTAGTGGTTGCATTATTGATTTTCTGTCTGAATGATCTGTCCATTGATGTAAATGTAGTGTTGAAGTCCCCTACTATTATTGCATTATTATCTATTTCTCCCTTTATGTCTATTAGTATGTGCTTTATATATGTAGGTTCTCCTATATTAGGTACATACATGTTAACAAATGTAATATCCTCTTCTTGTATTGATTCCTTTACCATTATATAATGCCCTTCTTTGTGTTTTGTTATAGTCTTTGTTTAAAAGTCTATTTTATCTAATATGAGTATTGCAACCCCCATTTTCTTGTAATTTGTTTGCAAGAAGTATCTGTTTCCACCCCATCCCCCCACTTTCAGTCTCTCTCTGTGTTTAGCTCTAAAGTCAGTCTCTTCTAAGCAGTATATAGAAAAGTCTGGTCATTTTATCCAATCAGCTACCCTATGTCTTTTGATTAGAGAATTTAGTCCATCACCATCTAAAGTAATTATTGATAAGTATGTATTTATTGCTATTTTATTACTTGATTTCCAGTTGTTTCCATAGTTCTATGTTCATTTATCCTTTTTATTTCTTCCCTTGTGGGTTGATGCTTTTTTTTTTAGTAGTATGCTTATGTTCCTTTTTATATTGTTTTTTGTGTATCTGTTATAAAGTTTTCATTTGCTGTTACCATGGGGTACAAATATGTTGAGCTATAACTATATCTACTTGTTTCAAACTGATAATTAGTTAAGTTCAAACACATTCTAAAAGATCTACATTTTTATTCCCTTCCCCCACATTTGACATCTTCATATTTATACTTTAACTCTTTACTGTAGCTATAGTTGCCTTTGCAATATTTTTGTCTTTTAATATTTTTACTGGCTTATTTAAGTAGTTGATCCTCAATCCTTACTATATATTTGCCCTTCCTAGTGGGATTGTCCCTTTCCTCTAGATTCTTATTTCTTTTCCACTTAGAGAAGACGCTTCAACCTTTCTTTTAGGGTAGGTTTAATCTTTCTGGGTAGAGTATCCTGTGCTATAGGTTCCTCCCTTTCAGCACTTTGAATATATCATGCCACTCCATTCTGGCCTGCAAAGTTTCTGCAGAGAAATCAGATGAGAGCCTTATGAGAATTCCCTTGTAACTGACTCTTTGTTTTTGCCTTGCTAACTTTAGAATTCTCTTTATCTTTAAACTTTGCCATTTTCATTATAACATTTCTTGCTGTGGGTCTGTTTGGGTTCATCTTGTTTGGGACCCTCTGTGTTTTCTGTACCTGGATATATGTTTCCTTCCTCATGCTTGGGAGGTTTTCAGCCATACTTTCCTCAAATACATTTTTTTCTTTTTTTTTTGTTATGTTCTTCCATAAAGATAAATACACACACAAATAAAACATATTTTTTGAAGTATAGTTGATTTACAATGCTGTGTTAGTTTCTGCTGTACAGCAAAGTGATTAAGTTACACATAAGTATGCATTCTTCTTAATATTCTTTTCCATTATGGTTTATCACAGAATATTGAATATAGTTTTATGTGCTATACAGTAGGACCTTGTTGTTTATTCATTGTATATATAATAGTTTGCATCCACTAACCCCAAACTCCCAATCCATCCCTCCCCTACCCACCTTTGGCAACCACAAGTCTGTTCTCTATGTCTGTGAATCTGTTTCTGTTTTATAATCAGTTCATTTGTATCATATTGTAGATTCCACATATAAGTGATACCATATAATATTTGTCTTTCTCTTTTTGACTTATTTCACTTAGCATGACAATCTTTATGTCTATCCATGTTGCTTCAAATGGCATTATTTCATTCTTTTTTATGTTTGAGTAGTATTCTATTGTATATATGTACCACATCTTCTTTATCCATTCATTTGTCAATGGACATTTAGGTTGTTTCCATATCTTGTCTATTGTGAATAGTGCTGATATGAGCATAGGGGTGCATTTATCTTTTTGAATTATAGTTTTCTCCAGATATATGCCCAGCATTGTATTGCTGGGTCATGTGGCAACTCTATTTTTAGTATTTTGAAGAACTTCCATACTGTTTTCCCATAGTGGCTTCACCAACTTACATTCCTCCCAGCAGTGTAGGAGGGTTCCCTTTTCTTCACACCCTCTCCAGCATTTGTTATTTGTAGATTTTTTTTAATGATCACCATTCTGACTGGTATGAGGTGGTACCTCATTGTAGTTTTGATTTGCATTTCTCTAGTGATTAGCAATGTTGAGCATTTTTTCATGTACATGTTGGCCATTTGTATGTCTTCTTTGGAGAAATGTCTATTTATATCTTCTGTGCATTTTTCGTTTGGCTTGTTTCTTTGTTGTTTAGTTGTATGAGCTATTTGTACATTTTGGAAATTAAGCCCTTGTCCATTGCATCATTTGCAAATATCTTCTCTCAGTCTTTAAATTATCTTTTTGTTTTGTTTATGGTTTCCTTTGCTGTACAGAAGCTTGTAAGTTTAATTAGGTCCCATTTGCTTACTTAAATACATTTTTCAATCCCCTTCTCTCTCTCTTCTCCTTCTGGGACCCCTATAATGTGAATGTTGGTATGCTTAATGTTATTCCAGAGACTTCTTAAATTGCTTGCATTTAATTTTTTTTTCTCTTTTTGCTGCGCTGATTGGTTGATTTCCATTATTCTATTTTCCAGTCACTTATGCATTCTTCTGTATCACTTATTCTGCCATTAATTCTTTCTGGTGTATTTTTTATTCCAGCTATTGAATTCTTCATTTCTGACTGGGCCTTTTTTATATTTTCTAGTTCCTTGCTGAAATGTTCATTGTTTACATTAATTATTTTCCTTGATTAAGTTAACATTTTTATTACCAATGTTTTGAAGTCTTTATATGATAAATTACTTATTTTGATTTCATTATGTTTTTCAGGGGTTTTCTCTTACTCTTTCAATCGAGAGCAGTTCCTGTGTCTTTTCATTTTGTTTACTTTCTCTGCCTCTATAAATTTAGGTGAAAGAGTTACTTATTGCATTCTTGAAGGGGTATTCTTATTGAGAGCATTCGTATACAGACTGTGTGTGCCCAATGCTTTTGGTGGGATAGCTGGATTGACATGGATGCAAGTCACATATTTCCTCAGGGTGTGCTGGTAGCTATTACCTTGATAGGGGGTGGAGCTGGAGCTAGAGAACCTAGAGCTAGCTCTGGGTGTGAGGCAGAACTTCCCTGCTGCTCTGTGGCCATCGCCACTTTATTAGGTGTGGGGTCTGATCACACATTGCTGGAGCAGAAGCTCTGAAGATCAGGCCCTGTGCTGGCTCTGTTCCCTTTAAGTGTGTGTTTTCTCCCTTCTTCACCCTGAGACACTTGCTCCAGAGTTGGAGAGTGCTGAAGGAAGGAGGGTCTGTGTGAGCTCTCATCTCATGTTGGGCACAGACAGAGGTACAAGCTACGTCTGGTGCACTGCTTGTGCAGGTGTCTGTACTTTTATCCCTCAGTCTGCTCAGACACAACCTCAGGTGCAAGTACCCTTTGTCCCTCACAGTCAGTCACTGCCCCCAAACTCCTCTGTCCCCACCCTATTGTGAAACAACTTCACAGGGCAGACAGGCCACATGGACTCTCAGCATGTATTGGAAAGTAGGCTGTGACGGAGTGGCCACCATCGGAGATCTGAACTTCTGAGGCCCTGCTTGAGTAAGCACCAACAGTGGCTGCTGCCACATCCAGACACTGCCTTGGGTCCAGGTTGCCTCTGTGTCTCACAGTTGGGTGTTTTCCCCAGTCATGACTCCCACAAATCCAGTGCTATACAGTGACATGGAGTGAGTGGGGCTGGAGTGTTGACTCAGCTTGGGCTGGCACACATGATGGGGTGGTGGCAGGAAACCCAGCAGTTGCTAAAGCAGACGTCTCTGTGCCCTTCCTCAGGGGCAAGCCAACAGTGCCTGCTTCTCATGAGCGGAGTCCAGGCTTCCCACCACTCTTCCCTTAGTCACAGTGGTGCTGCAATCAGTCAAGGGATTTTGTTTCCCAAACATAGGACTTAGGACTGGCATGCTCATTCTGTGGCTTGAACTGCTCACTCCCAAGGGTTGGTGTCCACTGGTGTACTCTCCCTCTTCCTATGAGTCCCCTCCCAGGGGCACAGGTCTTAACCCAATCACTTTTCTTCCCTTCTGACCCAGTTATGTGTGTGTCTTTCTTACACCCTTGGTTGTACAGGAATCCTTCTGCCAGTTTCCAGTTTGTTTCCAGTGAGAATTGCTCCATGTGTAGATGTATTTTTGATGTGTTCATGGGGGAGAAGTAAGCTCCACACTCTCTTACTCTGCCATCTTGATTGATCTTCTTTTAATTGCCGTTTTAAAGGCCCTGTATCCAAATACAGTCACATTGTGGGATAGGGTTTGAACATATGATTTTGAGGGTGACACAATTCAATCCATAGCAGTAAGTAAACAGCTCTCAATTGTATGTATTCCCTTAGTTCTGTGTCAGTTCCTTTGTTCTGGAATGATGTTTGACATGTTCATGTGCATAACTACCCTTGCTTAATTTTAAAATTAATTTTTAAAATAATTATGAGTTATTTTTACATAATCATTTAATGCACAACTATAGATACTGTTATGGACTAAATTTTTTCCTTCCCCCTAAATTTATATATTGAAGTCCTAACACTAGATACTTCAGAATGTGATTGTTTGGAGACAGCACCTTTAAAGAGGTATTTGAGTTAAAATATATCATTGGGGTGGGCTTTAATCCTACAGAACTGGTGTATATTTAAGAAAAGGAGATTGGAACACAGACACACCCAGAGGGAATATCGTATGAAGACACAGGGAGAAGAAAGCCATCTACAAGCAAAGAAGAATGGGTTAATAAGTAAACAACCCCACCAACACCTCAAAGTCAGACTTTTGTTAGAAAATGAATTTCTGTTGTCTAAATTACCCAGTTTGTAATACTGTGTTTTGGCAGCCCTAGCAAAGGAATACAGTTTATATATATATATATATATATATATATATATATATATATATATATATATTTCACATTTGACTCAGGCCCCTGTTCCTCTTCTGACCTGATTATTGTCTGCAAATTTATATGCTATGGGATAGGGATTCACATCTCTAAATCAATCAGATACTTGATGTCAACTGCTCTTTTGCAGTGGTTTGCCCAGATGACAACCTTGCAGAAACCCCAACTGAAACACACCAGATTGGTTGCAAACCTTAGAGAGATTCTGTGCAATTTCTTCTTTTCATACTCTGTCAATTCATCCCAAATGTCCTAGTAACCCAGTAAAGACTGAGAAATCTCCCAGAAAAACTTCAATTCCCCTGTCACCTCCCAGATAAACCCTCTCATTTAAAGTCTTGCTTTCCACGATTGATAATGAAAGATAATGTGAAGTGCATTTTTGGGAACTGAGAATCTCTCTGAATTTTACTGACTCACTTATGTCTTAGCCATTTCTTTTGACTAATTTCCTTAGGAAAATGTGAATTGCCTCTTCTCTGTGCCTAATTGGCCTTCCTCTTTTTAAAAATGAGTATCTTTAAAAAAGAACATACAGACAGTGATGTTACCAAATCATAAGTGTTCAGGTGGATGAACTGACCATTTAAGTCAATATACATTGAATTAATTCCAGTATCTAAGTCCTCTGTGTCTCATATCACTATCACTATTCCCACTCTCCTTTCTAACACTGTAGGTTAGTTTTCCCTGTTTTTGTAATTTTTATCATTTGAATCATAAAGTATGTGCATTCTTGTTACTGAAATTTTTGGTTCAACATTATATATGTGAAATTTATCCACGTTGTTGCATATGGGGACACTTTGTCCTCTTTTTAATTCTTCATAGTATTCCATTGTGTAAATCTCCTGCAAGTAAACTTACTCGTTGGTTCATTTCACTCTTAATGGCCATTAGGGTCATTTCTAGTTTCTGAATATTAAGAATAATTGTGCTATGGACATTTTTGCACTTGCCTTCTGGTGCATGTATACACCCATTTCTGTTGGTCATATTCTCATGAGTGAAGCTTTGGTTCAAAGGTTATGCATGTGTTCATTTTTAACAGAGTCTCCTGAACAGTTTTACAATGTAATTTTACCAATGTGGATATCCTCTTTCCAAAGAGCCTTGATAAGCTTTTTTTCCCATTTTCCTATTAGGTTGTCTATCTCTTACTAATTTCTAGGGATTTGCTATATATTATGGATACAAGCACCTTTGTCCATAATATATATTATCAGTTAAATCTATTAAAAATGTTATAGTCATACTCTGGCTTGCATTTTATTTCTCTTAATGGTATGTTTTGATTAAAAGAAGTTCTTCATTTCAGTGTAGTCCAATTTATCAATCACTTCCTTTATGGCTAGTGCTATTTTTCCATTTTATAAATATTTGCCTATCACAATGTCATGGAGATATTTTTTGATATTATATTCCAAATGCTTTTTAGTTTTACATTTTACATTTAGAAGTTAGAGGCTCCTGCTAGGGATCACCAGGGACAAACCAATAGCCTAATAAAATCAGATTTATTGACTCACCACAAAGGAGGGGCATTTTAGAAGGCCCGTGGAATGTCATTTGACAAGACAGAGGAAGGAAATGTTTTTGTAGGGTTTGGATTACTGATGAAGTATTCTGAGGACAGTCTAAAGGAAGAAAGGATCAGTTCTAGAGTGGTTGCTATTTCTGAGATTAGATTAGAAGCAACACAGATTATTAAGGGTTTGGTTACTGAAAAGAGGTGAAAGAAGTTTAGCATTTGGGTTTCCCTAGTAAGAAATAATAGAAAATCTGACCTGGGGATATCAATAGTAAGAAAGTAGCACTCTCTCAAAGAGGTGATTCTTATGGCATGTTACAGCTATTGTATGATCTTGGAAAAAACGGTTTCCTTTTAACCACAGCTGACTTCATCACGTCTATCCTCCCAGAGTGATTAACAACAGGCTGTCTTTTTTTTTTTTTTTTGGCTACCCAATTGACTCAACACCATTTACTGAAAGGACATTTCTTACCCCACTATTCTGATGTGTTATATTTAAGATAAATCAGATGACCTTATGTCGGTCTGTTTCTGGGCTCTAGATTCTTTAATCTGTTTCACTGGTCTATTCTTATGAAAAATACCACATCATCTTAATCACTATACATTTTTAATAAGGCATGTTTTTCTTCCTCAAGATTATTGACAATTCTTGACTCTTTGCAAATACATATAAATTTATAATCACCTTGTCAACTTCCAAAAACAACTGGCTGTAGTTTTAATTAGGATTGTTTTGAATGTATATATTGTTTTGGGGAAAGACTACATTGGACTAAAACTAGACAGGCTGTATCATGTTAGTAATTGGATCCATAGTAATCAGGTTGAATTGTTGACTCATCATCATTTTGCTATTGTGCCAGATCTGGCAGGTGGGTGGGATCAATTTATTAGTGGGAATGCCAAATAATATGATATTGGAATTACCAGTTCAAATTGAAGATGATGAGTTTAAATCAGATATACTGTGCAGTACAGAAAACTCATAGTAAGACCATAATGCAAAATACTTAGGATAGGCATGAAAATAGAGGACACTAGCAGAAAAATGAACAAAACCGGACACTGAACTCTGGAAAAGGTGGCCAGCGGGATAGCTACTGAATAGGCAAACTAAGCATTTACAGATCATTTTGGATATCATTGAATCAGAATTGGTGCCAAGAGTTCAGCTGAATTGATTGGTATGTTTGTAAGTTAAAATTTAATCTGGTATCTGGTAGAATTATATGATCTTTCTTTTCAGTTCTCGTCTGAGTTTCTAACATATTATATCTTACCATTGTTCTTCTAAATTAATTCTTTGTATATTTAACTTTTATCCCCCCTCCCTTCCATAAGAAAACTCTACCTATCCTTACCTACTAGTGTAACTTTTCAACAGTGTTCTACTAGGAATCCTGAGTCACCCAGGAGGATTCTCATTAGGACACAGATAATAAATAGCATTCATGAATTTAGAATGAACTACAGCATTTGCCTTATGCTAACATTGAAATACCTGAGACCAGTTAATCCTACATGCTTGTATTATTCATCTGCATTCCCCATCACTGAAGAATTTTTCATATCAATAAAGTAATTAAAGTTCAATGTGATTTTATTTATGACAAATAACAATAATTAAAATCACTCATGACCCTGTATTTTCTCTTTGAATAAAGGTATGTGATTTGGTACTACCCATATTTGCCCATTTTTTCATGTAGCGATATTTCCCAGTATCCTCTTATAATGAATTGTATTTTAGGAAAATTAAACCAGTTAAATTTATTCCCTTATTTCCTTAAACATTGTCAATTGGCATCCTTCCAAATCCAAGTCTTTCAGGAAGGAAATTTCTTTGAACAATATAAACAATTTCTTTGATCAACCATGAATGTCAAAATTGACATTCTCAAATTATGTAGCAAGATAAAAGTTGTTAAAGATCATAAAAGAGGAACAGATTGTTTAAATAACTTTAGTTCCCATTTAAGAAATCAAGAGGAAGACAGTTGATTTGACTATAAAGTTTCATGTATCAATAGTCCAAGATGGAGGACATCCGGGTAAGATGGCGGAAGAGTAAGACGCGGAGATCACCTTCCTCCCCACAGATACACCAGAAATACAGCTACACGTGGAACAACTCCTACAGAACACCTACTGAACGCTGGCAGAAGACCCCAGACCTCCCAAAAGGCAAGAAACTCCCCACATACCTGGGTAGGGCAAAGCAGAGAGATTCCCGCACAGAGGAGCGGTGCCGAGCGGCACTCACCAGCCCGAGAGGCTTGTCTGCTCCCCCGCCGGGGCGGGGGGAGCTGGAGCTGAGGCTCGGGCTTCGGTCAGAGCGCAGGGAGAGGACTGGGGCTGGCGGCGAGAACTCAGCCTAAAGGGGGCTAATGTGCCACAGCCAGCCGGGAGGGAGTCCGGGAAAACACTGGAGCTGCCGAAGAGGCAGGAGACTTTTTCTTCCCTCTTGGTTTCCTGGTGCGCGAGGAGAGGGGATTAAGAGCGCTGCATAAAGGAGCTCCAGAGAAGGGCGCGAGTCGCGGCTGAAAGCGCGGAGCCCAGAGACGGGCGTGGGACGCTGGGGCTGCTGCTGCCGCCGCCAAGAAGCCTGTGTGCGAGCGCAGGTCACTGTCCACACCGCCCTTCCGGGAGCCTGTGCAGCCTGCCACTGCCGGGGTCCCGGGATCCAGGGGCGGCTTCCCTGGGAGAACGCACGGCACGCCTCGGGCTGGTGCAACGTCACGCCGACCTCTGCCGCTGCAGGCTCGCCCCGCACTCCGTGCCCCTCCCTCCCGCCCGGCCTGAGTGAGCCAGAGTCCCCGAAGAGGCTGCTCCTTTAACCCTGTCCTGTCTGAGCGAAGAACAGACGCCCTCCGGTGACCTACACGCAGCGGCGGGGCCAAATCCAAAGCTGAGACCCAGGAGCTGTGAGAACAAAGAAGAGAAAGGGAAACCTCTCCCAGCAGCCTCAGAAGCAGTGGATTAAAGTTCCACAATCAACTTGATGTACCCTGCATCTGTGGAATACATGAATAGACAACAAATCATCCCAAATTGAGGAGCCAGGAGTCAGTGCTGTGCCTCTGAGGTGGGAGAGCCAACTTCAGGACACTGGTCCACAAGAGACCTCCCAGCTCCACATAATATCAAACGGCGAAAATCTTCCAGAGATCTCCATCTCAACACCAGCACCCAGCTTCACTCAACGACCAGCAAGCTACAGTGCTGGACACCCTATGCCAAACAACTAGCAAGACAGGAACACAACGCCACCCATTATCAGAGAGGTGGCCTGAAATCATAAAAAGTCCGCAGACACCCCAAAACACACCACCAGACGTGGGCCTGCCCACCAGAAAGACAAGATCCAGCCTCATCCACCAGAACACAGGAAGTAGTCCCCTCCACCAAGAAGCCTACACAACCCACTAAACCAACCTTAGCTACTGGGGACAGACACCAAAAACAACGGGAACTACGAACCTGCAGCCTGCAAAAAGGAGACCCCAAACACAGTAACATAAGCAAAATGAGAAGACAGAAAAACACACAGCAGGAGAAGGAGCAAGATAAAAACCCACCAGACCTAACAAATGAAGAGGTAATAGGCAGTCTATCTGAAAAAGAATTCAGAATAATGATGGTAAAGATGATCCAAAATCTTGGAAATAGAATAGACAAAATGCAAGAAACAGTTAACAAGGACCTAGAAGAACTAAAGACGAATCAAGCATCGATTAAAAACACAATAAATGAAATAAAAAATACTCTAGATGGGATCAATAGCAGAATAACTGAGGCAGAAGAACGGATAAGTGAGGTGGAAGATAAAATAGTGGAAATAACTGCTGCACAGCAAAATAAAGAAAAAAGAATGAAAAGAACAGAGGACAGTCTCACAGACCTCTGGGACAACATTAAACGCACCAACATTCGAATTATAGGGGTTCCAGAAGAAGAAGAGAAAAAGAAAGGGACTGAGAAAATATTTGAAGAGATTATAGTTGAAAACTTCCCTAATATGGGAAAGGAAATAGTTAATCAAGTCCAGGAGGCACAGAGAGTCCCATACAGAATAAATCCAAGGAGAAATACACCAAGACACATATTAATCAAACTGTCAAAAATTAAACACAAAGAAATCATATTAAAAGCAGCAAGGCAAAAACAACAAATAACACACAAGGGAATCCCCATCAGGATAACAGCTGATCTCTCAGCAGAAACTCTACAAGCCAGAAGGGAGTGGCAGGACATACTTAAAGTGATGAAGGAGAAAAACCTGCAACCAAGATTATTCTACCCAGCAAGGATCTCATTCAGATTTGATGGAGAAATTAAAACCTTTACAGACAAGCAAAAGCTGAGAGAGTTCAGCACCACCAAACCAGCTTTACAACAAATGCTAAAGGAACTTCTCTAGGCAAGAAACACAACAGAAGGAAAAGAACTACAATAACGAACCCAAAACAATTAAGAAAATGGGAATAGGAACATACATATCAATAATTACCTTAAATGTAAATGGACTAAATGGTCCCACCAAAAGACACAGACTGGCTGAATGGATACAAAAACAAGATCCATATATATGCTGTCTACAAGAGACCCACTTCAGACCTAGAGACACATACAGACTGAAAGTAAGGGGATGGAAAAAGATATTCCATGCAAATGGAAACCAAAAGAAAGCTGGTGTAGCAATTCTCATATCAGACAAAATAGACTTTAAAATAAAGACTACTAGAAGAGACAAAGAAGGACACTACATAATGATCAAGGGATCAATCCAAGAAGAAGATATAACAATTGTAAATATTTATGCACCAAACATAGGAGCACCTCAATACATAAGGGAAATATTAACAGCCATAAAAGGAGAAATCGACAGTAACACAATCATAGTAGGGGAGTTTAACACCCCACTTTCACCAATGGACAGGTCATCCAAAATGAAAATAAATAAGGAAACACAAGCTTTAAATGAGACATTAAACAAGATGGACTTAATTGATATTTATAGGACATTCCATCCAAAAACAACAGAATACACATTTTTCTCAAGTGCTCATGGAACATTCTCCAGGATAGATCATATCTTGGATCACAAATCAAGCCTTGGTAAATTTAAGAAAATTGAAATTGTATCAAGTATCTTTTCCGGCCACAATGCTATGAGACTAGATATCAATTACAGGAAAAGAGCTGTAAAACATACAAACACATGGAGGCTAAACAATACACTACTTAATAACGAAGTGATCACTGAAGAAATCAAAGAGGAAATTAAAAAATACCTAGAAACAAATGACAATGGAGACACGACGACCCAAAACCTATGGGATGCAGCAAAAGCAGTTCTAAGAGGGAAGTTTATGGCAATACAATCCCACCTTAAGAAACAGGAAATATCTCGAATAAACAACCTAACCTTGCACCTAAAGCAATTAGAGAAAGAAGAACAAAAACATCCCAAAGTTAGCAGAAGGAAAGAAATCATAAAAATCAGATCAGAAATAAATGAAAAAGAAATGAAGGAAACGATAGCAAAGATCAATAAAACTAAAAGCTGGTTCTTTGAGAAGATAAACAAAATTGATAAACCATTAGCCAGACTCATCAAGAAAAAAAGGGAGAAGACTCAAATCAATAGAATTAGAAATGAAAAAGGAGAAGTAACAACTGACACTGCAGAAATACAAAAGATCATGAGAGATTACTATAAGCAACTCTATGCCAATAAAATGGACAACCTGGAAGAAATGGACAAATTCTTAGAAATGCACAAGCTGCCAAGACTGAATCAGGAAGAAATAGAAAATATGAACAGAACAATCACAAGCACTGAAATTGAAACTGTGATTAAAAATCTTCCAACAAACAAAAGCCCAGGACCAGATGGCTTCACAGGCGAATTCTATCAGGCATTTAGAGAAGAGCTAACACCTATCCTTCTCAAACTCTTCCAAAATATAGCAGAGGGAGGAACACTCCCAAACTCATTCTACGAGGCCACCATCACCTTGATACCAAAACCAGGCAAGGATGTCACAAAGAAAGAAAACTACAGGCCAATATCACTGATGAACATAGATGCAAAAATCCTCAACAAAATACTAGCAAACAGAATCCAACAGCACATTAAAAGGATCATACACCATGATCAAGTGGGGTTTATTCCAGGAATGCAAGGATTCTTCAATATACGCAAATCAATCAATGTGATACACCATATTAACAAACTGAAGGAGAAAAACCATATGATCATCTCAATAGATGCAGAGAAAGCTTTTGACAAAATTCAACACCCATTTATGATAAAAACCCTGCAGAAAGTAGGCATAGAGGGAACTTTCCTCAACATAATAAAGGCCATATATGACAAACCCACAGCCAGCATCATCCTCAATGGTGAAAAACTGAAAGCATTTCCACTAAGATCAGGAACAAGACAAGGTTGCCCACTCTCACCACTCTTATTCAACCTAGTTTTGGAAGTTTTAGCCACAGCAATCAGAGAAGAAAAGGAAATAAAAGGAATCCAAATGGGAAAAGAAGAAGTAAAGCTGTCACTGTTTGCAGATGACATGATACTATACATAGAGAATCCTAAAGATGCTACCAGAAAACTACTAGAGCTAATCAATGAATTTGGTAAAGTTGCAGGATACAAAATTAATGCACAGAAATCTCTGGCATTCCTATATACTAATGATGAAAAATCTGAAAGTGAAATCAAGGAAACACTCCCATTTACCATTGCAACAAAAAGAATAAAATATCTAGGAATAAACCTACCTAAGGAGACAAAAGACCTGTATGCAGAAAATTATAAGACACTGATGAAAGAAATTAAAGATGATACAAATAGATGGAGAGATGTACCATGTTCTTGGATTGGAAGAATCAACATTGTGAAAATGACTCTACTACCCAAAGCAATCTACAGATTCAATGCAATCCCTATCAAACTACCAATGGCATTTTTCACAGAGCTAGAACAAAAAATTTCACAATTTGTATGGAAACACAAAAGACCCCGAATAGCCAAAGCAATCTTGAGAACGAAAAACGGAGCTGGAGGAATCAGGCTCCCTGACTTTAGACTATACTACAAAGCTACAGTAATCAAGACAATATGGTACTGGCACAAAAACAGAAAGATAGATCAATGGAACAGGATAGAAAGCCTAGAGATAAACCCACGGACATATGGTCACCTTATCTTTGATAAAGGAGGCAGGAATGTACAGTGGAGAAAGGACAGTCTCTTCAATAAGTGGTGCTGGGAAAACTGGACAGGGACATGTAAAAGTATGAGATTAGATCACTCCCTAACACCATACACAAAAATTAGCTCAAAATGGATTAAAGACCTAAATGTAAGGCCAGACACTATCAAACTCCTAGAGGAAAACATAGGCAGAACACTCTATGACATAAATCACAGCAAGATCCTTTTTGACCCACCTCCTAGAGAAATGGAAATAAAGACAAAAATAAACACATGGGACCTAATGAAACTTCAAAGCTTTTGCACAGCAAAGGAAACCATAAACAAGACGAAAAGACAACCCTCAGAATGGGAGAAAATATTTGCAAATGAACCAACTGACAAAGGATTAATCTCCAAAATTTATAAGCAGCTCATGCAGCTCAATAGCAAAAAAACAAACAACCCAATCCAAAAATGGGCAGAAGACCTAAATAGACATTTCTCCACAGAAGATATACAGACAGCCAACAAACACATGAAAGGATGCTCAACATCTTTACTCATTAGAGAAATGCAAATCAAAACTACAATGAGATATCATCTCACACCAGTCAGAATGGCCATCATCAAAAAATCTAGAAACAATAAATGCTGGAGAGGGTGTGGAAAAAAGGGAACACTCTTGCACTGCTGGTGGGAATGTGAATTGGTACAGCCACTATGGAGAACGGTATGGAGGTTCCTTAAAAAACTACAAATAGAACTACCATATGACCCAGCAATCCCACTACTGGGCATATACCCTGAGAAAACCATAATTCAAAAAGAGACATGTACCAAAATGTTCATAGCAGCCCTATTTACAATAGCCCGGAGATGGAAACAACCTAAGTGTCCATCATTGGATGAATGGATAAAGAAGATGTGGCACATATATACAATGGAATTTTACTCAGCCATAAAAAGAAATGAAATTGAGCTATTTGTAATGAGGTGGATGGACCTAGAGTCTGTCATACAGAGTGAAGTAAGTCAGAAAGAGAAAGACAAATACTGTATGCTGACACATATATATGGAATTTAAGAAAAAAATGTCATCAAGAACATAGGGGTAAGACAGGAATAAAGACACAGACCTACTAGAGCATGGACTTGAGGATATGGGGAGGGGGAAGGGTAAGCTGTGACAAAGTGAAAGAGTGGCATGGACATATATACACTACCAAACGTAGGGTAGATGGCTAGTGGGAAGCAGCCGCATAGCACAGGGAGATCAGCTCGGTTCTTTGTGACCGCCTGGAGGGGTGGGATAGGGAGGGTGGGAGGGAGACGCAAAAGGGAGGGGATATGGGAACATATGTATATGTATAACTGATTAAATTTGTAAAATAAAAAAATAAAAAAAAAAAATAGTCCAAGATGGAAAAAATGAAGAAAACCAGCTCATTCTGGTCCCAGTAAAGTCTGGGGAAGAAAATTGAGACAGGAGAGTTAGGAGATCAGATACTAAGATTTTCACTACTCCTATTAGAACAAACAGATAAGGATGGAAGAATCAGATGGATGAAAAGATTAGGACTATTTGCACACTAGGTAGAGACTGCAAACCTCTAGAAGAATCTCCACATGCCCCTAGTATCAGCACAAATTTCGACCTATGATATTGAGATGTAAATATTAGGCAAGCAGTTTGACAAACCTGCGGCAAAGTCCCCAGTTCCCTGTGGCTTGCACAATAGGGTCCCAAATGTTCCAGTGTGATTCACACAGGGCGCTACTTAAGGTTAATTGAACACTTCCAGCATAGCAGAAACCTGGGATTGCAATGAAGAGAGACTATCATGGACTTCAAGATCAAGGGCCAATGTCCAAGAATATGAGCTCCACAAGTAGGTACAGCACATAACCCTTGGGAAGGCAAATGAGACCTGTTTTACCTCAGCACTCACAATTCTAGGAAGCAGCACAGATAAATTACTGAGGATCCAGAGAGACCAATGGGTAAGTATCAGAAGGCTCCTTAAAGGTGCAAGAAATCTCATAACTCCTTTAGTGCCCTGAGTTTTACATAAAGCATGTCTCCCTTCCTTCCAAACATACCCACAAGCGATCTGAGAAAGGATCAAGAGGAGGAATGTAGAACACTAAAAATTTAAGCAGGTATTTGAGTCTTCTAAGCACAGACTGACTGAATTGCCTGAAGAGATAGTTTAAGTTATTGGAGTGGAATGAGATTATAGCCTTGAACCCAATTTTGAGAAGGGGTTAATTTTTATTGTTTCTATTCATTGCTATCCAATAGAGCTATAGACAGGCCTAGTCAGAAAAATCAAGTCAGCTATATATAATAAAGACATGACATTGAATTTTCATACCTGAGGGCACTTTTGGAAAACTGTTAGATAATTAAATATGTCTATAACATTATTTCTCATAGCCACACAAAATTTAAATATATTGGATAACTATAATTGAGCCAACATTTTATTGCTCATCATTTATGCTTTTTCCATGGATACATATATACTATACTGTCTTGTAAATTATCCCAGCTCACATGATGGAAACCCATACTCAGAAGAGAATGAAGACAACACACAACTCACAACGTATAGCAGAGGCAAAAGAATGAGAGAGAACAAAAGAGAGAACAGCACCATTTGTATACATTAATATAGTCATGCTCAAAATTAAATCTCATAGTCTTCCCCCATTACACATATAGATAAATTTCTTATTTTACATAAGCTATTTTATGTTAGGTTGTTATCATAAACATTCAAAAGAATCCTGGATAAAAAGATGCTTTCCTTATAATGTATAAAATCTCTTAACATAGTGAGGATACAGGTCAAAGTTATTAACTCTTGACTTTTACATCTATTGTAAAGATTGGCACCAGGTTTGGTGTCATTTTTGTGTATGAATGTTTTAAAACCATATGTCATATGAAAATCTTCTATGATTTCTTCATTTGGCTACTCAGAAATGCCTTCCTCAACAGATATCAAATATGTATACAACTATAGTCCTACCATTTATTTTATTATTTTATTAGTATAATGAAATATTTAATTATTTTAAAGAAAAAATCAAGACATCATATAATTTCATTCAATACTTCAGCATATATTTTAAAAATAAGAAGTTTTAAAATATAACCAAAATACAGCATCACATCTAAAAATCAATCATAATTTTTTAAAATAACATTCTAGCCAATATAAAAATTTCCTTTGCATATTCAATATGAATTTTTATTGTTGGTTTTTCCAACCAGGGTCCAAACAAGGTTCACATATTATATTTGGTCATTATGTCTCTTATCTCATTTATTCCATAACAGTTCCCTTTCTACTACTTGTTGGTGAAACCAGCCAAGTCTTTTGTCTTGTTGAATTTCCCATGTTCTGGATTTGCAAAATTGAATCATCTTGTTGTCATTTAACATGATTCTTTTTCTTCTGCATTCCCTGTAATCTAGATTTAAAAGTTGATCAAAATTAGATGTGATTCTTGGAAAAGTGTGCTTCATATGTGGTGGTGAGTATTTCTGTTACATCGTATCATATGATGTGGCATCATAGGCATATGATATCTAGTTGTTTCACATTTATAATGTTACACTTGATAAGACTCAGGTGTTACAGACCTGAAATATCCATTATAAATTTACTCAACAGTCTTTAATGCTATTGAATATACAATATGTTCATATTGACTCATTATTTCATTTTTCATTTTTATGCCAAACTCTGTATTCTTATGCTTCAGAGGTGTCTCTTTAAAATAGTATATAGATGGATATTTTTTCTCTAGTTTGATCATATTTTACTTCTTAAATGGAACATTTAATCCATTTATAATTAATAAAATTACTGACACATTTGAGATTTTTTTAACATATTTATTGGAGTATAATTGCTTTAAAATCATGTGTTAGTTTCTGCTTTATAAAAAAGTGAATCAGTTATACATATAAATATGTTCCCATATCTCTTCCCTCTTGTGTCTCCCTCCCTCCCACCCTCCCTATACCACCCCTCTAGGTAGTCACAAAGCACGAAGCTGATCACCCTGTGCCATGTGGCTGCTTCCCACTACCTATCTATTTTTTCGTTAGGTACTGTATATATGTAAATGCCACTCTCTCACATTGTCACAGCTTACCCTTCCCCTCACCATATCCTCAAGTCCATTCTCTAGTAGGTCTGTGTCTTTATTCCCTTCTTACCCCCTAGGTACTTCATGACCTTTTTTTTTTCTTAGATTCCATATATATATGTTAGCATATGGTATTTATTTTTCTATTTCTGACTTACTTCTTTCTGCATGACAGACTCTAGGTCCATCCACCTCACTACAAATAACTCAATTTCGTTTCTTTTTATGGCTGAATAATAGTCCATTGTATACATGTGCCACATCTTCTTTATCCATTCATCCAATGATGGACACTTAAGTGGTTTCCATGTCCTGGTTATTGTAAGTAGAGCTGAAATGAACATTTTGGTACATGACTCTTTTTGAATTATGGTTTTCTCAGGGTATATGCCCAGTAGTGGGATTGCTGGGTCATATGGTAGTTCTATTTGTAGTTTTTTAAGGAACCTCCATACTGTTCTCCATAATGGCTGTACCAATTCACATTCCCACAAGCAGTGCAAGAGTGTTCCCTTTTCTCCAAACCCTCTCCAGCATTTATTGCTTCTAGATTATTTAATGAAGGATATTCTGATTGGTGCGAAATGGTATCTCATTATAGTTTCGATTTGCATTTCTCTAATGATTATTGATGTTGAACATTCTTTCATGTGTTAGTTGGCAATCTGTATATCTTCTTTGGAGAAATGTCTATTTATGTCTTCTGCCCATTTTTGGATTGGGTTGTTTGTTTTTTTGTTATTGAGCTGCATGAGCTGCTTGTAAATTTTGGAGGTTAATCCTTTGTCAGTTGCTTCATTATTTTCTCCCATTGTGAGGGTGGTCTTTTGGTCTTGTTTACAGTTTCCTTTGCTTTGCAAAAGCTTTGAAGTTTCATTAGGTCCCATTGGTTTATATTTGTTTTTATTTCAATTTCTCTAGGAGGTGGGTCAAAAAGGATCTTGCTGTGATTTACATCATAGAGTGTTCTGCCTATGTTTTCCTCTAAGAGTTTTACAGTTTATGGCCTTATATTTAGGTCTCTTATCCATTTTGAGCTTATTTTTGTGTATGGTGTTAGGGAGTGTTCTAATCTCATACTTTTACATGTACCTGTCCAGTTTTCCCAGCACCACTTATTGAAGAGACTGTCCTTTGTCCACTGTACATTCCTGCCTCCTTTATCAAAGATAAGGTGACCATATGTGTGAGGGTTTTTCTCTGGGCTTTCTATCCTGTTCCATTAATTTATATTTCTCTTTTTGTGCCAGTACCATACTGTCTTGATTACTGTAGTTTTGTAGTATAGTCTGAAGTCAGGGAGCCTGATTCCTCCAGCTCCATTTGTCGTCCTCAAGATTGCTTTGGCTATTCGGGGTCTTTTGTGTTTCCATACAAATTGTGAAATTTTTTGTTCTAGTTCTGTGAAAAATGCCAGTGGTAGTTTGATAGGGGTTAAATTGAATCTGTAAATTACTTTGCATAGTAGAGTCATTTTCACAATGTTGATTCTTCCAATCCAAGAACATGGTATATCTCTCCATCTATTTGCATAATCTTTAATTTCTTTCATCAGTGTCTTATAATTTTCTGCATACAGGTCTTTTGTCTCCTTAGGTAGGTTTATTCCTAGATATTGTATTCTTTTTGTTGCAATCATAATTGGGAGTGTTTTCCTGATTTCACTTTCAGATTTTTCATCATAAGTGTATAGGAATGCCAGATATTTCTGTGCATTAATTTTGTATCCTGCTACTTTAGCAAATTCATTGATTAGCTCCAGTAGTTTTCTGGTAGCATCTTTAGGATTCTCTATGTATAGTATCATGTCATCTGCAAATAGTGACAGCTTTACTTCTTCTTTTCCAATTTGGATTCCTTTTATTTCTTTTTCTTCTCTGATTGCTGTGGCTAAAACTTCCAAAACTATATTGAATAAGAGTTGTGAGAGTGGGAAAACTTGTCTTGTTCCTGATCTTAGTGGAAATGGTTTCAGTTTTTCACCATTGAGGATGATGTTGGCTGTGGGTTTGACATATATGGCCTTTATTATGTTGAGGAAATTTCCCTCTATGCCTACTTTCTGGAGGGTTTTTTATCATAAAAGGGTGTTGAATTTTGTTGAAAGCTTTCTCTGCATCTCTTGAGATAACCATATGGTTTTCCTCCTTCAATTTGTTCATATGGTGTATCACATTGATTGATTTGTGTATATTGAAGAATCCTTGCATTCCTGGAATAAACCCCACTTGATCATTATGTATGATCCCTTTAATGTGCTCTTGGATTCTGTTTGCTAGTATGCTGTTGAGGATTTTTGCATTTTTGTTCCTCAGTGATATCAGCCTGTAATTTTCTTTGTTTGTGACATCCTTGTCTGGTTTTGGTATCAGGGTGATAGTGGCCTAGTAGAATGAGTTTGGGAGTTTTCCTCCCTCTGCTATATTTTGGAAGATTTTGAGAAGGATAGGTATTACCTGTTCTCTAAATATTTGATAGAATTCGCCTGTGAAGCCATCTGATCCTGGGCTTTTTTTGTTGGAAGATTTTTAATAACAGAATCAATCTCAGTGATTGTGATTTGTCTAATCATATTTTCTATTTCTTCCTGATTCAGTCTTAGCAGGTTGTGCATTTCTAAGAATTTGTCTAATTCTTCGGGGTTGTCCATTTTATTGGCATGGAGTTGCTTGTAGTAATCTCTCCTGATCTTTTGTATTTCTGTCGAGTCAGTTGTTACTTCTCCTTTTTCATTTGTAATTCTACTGATTTCACTCTTCAACCATTTTTTTCCTGATGAGTCTGGCTAATGGTTTATCAATTTTCTTTATTTTGTCAAAGAACTAGCTTTTAGTTTTGTTGATCTTTGTTATTGTTTCCTTCATTTCCTTTTCATTTATTTCTGGTCTGATCTTTATGATTTCTTTCCTTCTACTAACTTTGTGATGTTTTTGTTCTTCTTTCTCTAATTGCTTTAGGTGCAAGGTTAGGTTGTATATTCGAGGTGTTTCCTGTTTCTTAACATAGGATTGCATTGCTATATACTTCCCTCTAAGAACTGCTTTTGCTGCATCCCATAGGTTTTGCGTTGTAATATCTCCATTGTAACTTTTTTACGTATTTTTTGATTTCATTTCCTCTTTGATTTCTTCAGTGATCACTCCATTATTAATTAGTGTATTGTTTAGCCTCCATGTGTTTTTATTTTTTACAGATCTCTTCCTGTAACTGATATCTAGTCTCATAGCATTGTGGTCAGAAAAGATACTTGAGATGATTTAAATTTTCTTAAATTTACCAAGGCTTGGTTTGTGACCCAAGGTATGATCTATCTTGGAGAATGTTCCATGAGCACTTGAGAAAAATGTGTATTCTGTTGTTTTTGGATGGAATGTCCTATAAATATCAAATAAGTACAACTTGCTTAATGTATCATATAAAGCTTGTGTTTCCTTATTTATTTTCATGTTGGATGATCCGTCCATTGGTGAAAGTGGGGTATTAAAGTCCCCTACTATGATTGTGTTACTGTTGATTTCCCCTTTTATGGATGTTAGTATTTGCCTTATGCATTCAGGTGGTCCTATGTTGGGTCCATAAATATTTATAATTGTTATATCTTCTTCTTGGTTCAATCCTTTGATCATTATGTAGTGTCCTTCTTTGTCTCTTGTAATAGTCATTATTTTAAAATCTATTCTGTCTAATATCCGAATTGCTACTCCAGCTTTACTTTGGTTACCATTTGCATGGAATATCATTTTCAATCCCCTCACTTTCAGTCTTTACGCATCTCAAGGTCTGAAATGGGTCTCTTGTAGACAGCATATATATGGGTCTTGTCTTTGTATCCATTCAGCCAGTCTGTGTCTTTTGTTGGGAGCATTGAATCCATTTACATTTAAGGTAATTATCGATATGTATATTTCTCTTCCCATTTTCTTAATTGTTTTGGGTTTGTTATTGTAAATCTTTTCCTTCACTTGTGTTTCTTGCCTAGAGAAGATCCTTTAGCATTTGTTTTAAAGCTGGTTTGGTGGTGCTGAACTCTCTCAGCTTTTGATTGTCTGTAAAGGTTTTAATTTATCCATCCAATCTGAATGAGATACTTCCTGTGTAGAGTAATCTTGGTTGTAGGCTTGTCTTCTTCATCACTTTAAATATGTACTGCCAGTCCCTTCTGGCTTGCATAGTTTCTGCTCAAAGATCAGCTGTTAACCTTACGGCGATTCCCTTTTGTGTTTTGTTGCTTTTAATATGTTTTCTTTGTATTTAATTTTTGACAGTTTGATTAATAAGTGTCTTGGCGTGTTTCTCCTTAGGTTTATCCTGTATGGGACTCTCTGTGCTTCCTGGACTTGATTAACTATTTCCTTTCTCATATTAGCAAACTTTTCAACTATAATCTCTTCAAATATTTCCTCACTCCCTTTCTTTTTCTCTTCTTCTTCTGGAACCCCTATAATTCGAATGTTGGTGCACTTAATGTTGTCCCAGAGGTCTTTGAGACTGTCCTCAATTCTTTTCATTCTTTTTTCTTTATTCTGCTCTGCAGTACTTATTTCCACTCTTTTATCTTCCAGGTCACTTATCTGTTCTTCTCCCTCAGTTATTCTGCTATTGATCCCTTCTAGAGTATTTTTAATTTCATTTATTGTGTAGTTCATCATTGCTTGTTTCGTCTTTAGTTCTTCTAGGTCTTTGTTAAATGTTTCTTGCATTTTGTCTATTCTATTTCCAAGATTTTGGATCATCTTTACTATCATTATTCTGAATTCTCTTTCAGGTAGACTGCCTATTTCCTCTTCATTTGTTTGGTCTGGTGGATTTTTACCTTGCTCCTTCATCTGCTGTGTATTTCTCTGTCTTCTCATTTTTCTTAACTTACTGTGTTTGGGGTCTCCTTTTCACAGGCTGCACGTTCCTAGTTCCCTTTTTTTTGGTGTCTGTCCTCAGCGGCTAAGGTTGGGTCAGTGGGTTGTGTAGGCTTCCTGGTGAAGGGGACTAGTGCCTGTGTTCTAGTGGATGAGGCTGGATCTTGTCTTTCTGGTGGGCAGGTCCACGTCTGGTGGTGTGTTTTGGGGTATCTGTGGACTTATTATGATTTTAGGCAGCCTCTCTGCTAATGGGTGGTGTTGTGTTCCTGTCTTGCTAGTTGCCTGGCGTATGGTGTCCAGCACTGTAGCTTGCTGGTCGTTGAGTGAAGCTGGGTATTGGTGCTGAGATGGAGATCTCTGAGAGATTTTTTGCTGTTTGATATTATGTGGAGCTGGGAGGTTTCTTGTGGACAAGTGTCCTGAAGTTGTCTCTCCCCTCAGAGGCACAGCACTGACTCCTGGCTTCAGCACCAAGAGCCTATCATCCACAAGGCTCAGAATAAAAGAGAGAAAAAGTAGAAGGAATAAAGAGGATAAAAGAAAATATAATAAAGTAAGATAAAATAAAGTTATTAAAATAAAAAAATAATTGTTAACAATTTTTTAAGTAAAAATAAAAAAAACAAAACAAACAACAACAAAAAAAAACAACACCAAAATAATGGACAGATAGAACCCTAAGACAAATGGTGAAAACAAAGCTATACAGACAAAATCTCACACCAAAGCATACACATACACACTCACAAAAAGAGGAAAAGGGGAAAACATAATCTATCTTGCTCCCAAAGTCCACCTCCTCAATTTGGGATGATTCGTTGTCTATTCAGGTATTCCACAGATGCAGGGTACATCAAGTTGATTGAGGAGATTTAATCCGCTACTCCTGAGGCTGCTGGAAGAGATTTCCCTTTCTCTTCTTTGTTTGCACAGCTCCTGGGTCTCTATTTTGGATTTGGCCCTGCCTCTGCATGTAGGTCGCCAGAGGGCGTCTGTTCTTCGCTCAGACAGGAAGAGGTTAAAGGAGCAGCTGATTTGGGGGCTCTGCCTCACTCAGGCCATGGGAGGGAGGGACACAATGTGGGGCAAGCCTACATTGGCAGAGGCAAGCAGGACGTTGTACCAGCCTGAGGCATGCAATGTGTTCTCTCGGGGAAGTTGTCCCTGGATCCTGGGACCCTGGCAGTGGCAGGTTGCACAGGCTCCCAGGAAGGGAGGTGTGGATAGTGACCTGTGCTCACACACAGGCTTCTTGGTGGCGGCAGCAGCAGCCTTAGTGTCTCATGCCTGTCTCTGTAGTCCGCGTTGTTAGCCGCGGCTTGCACTTGTCTCTGGAGCTCCTTTAAGCAGCACTCTTAATCCCCTCTCTTCGCGCAACAGGAAAAAAAGAGGGAAGAAAAAGGCTCTTGCCTCTTCGTCAGGTCCAGACTTTTCCCCGCACTCCCTCCCGGCTAGCCGTGGTGCACTAACCCCTTCAGGCTGTGTTCACGCCACCAAACCCAGTCCTCTCCCTGGGATTTAAGCTCCGAAGCCCGAGCCTCAGGCCCCGCACGTCCTGGCAGGTGAGCAGACAAGCCTCTCGGGCTGGTGACTGCCGCTTGGAACTGATTCTCTGTGTGGCCATCTCTTCACTTTGCCCTCCACACCCCTGTTGCTGCACTCTCCTCCGTGGCTCTGAAGCTTCCCCCCTCCGCCACCCGCAGTCTCTGCCCGTGAAGGGGCTTCCTAGTGTGTGGAAACCTTTCGTCATTCACAGCTCCCTACTACTGGTGCAGGTCCCGTCCCTATTCTTTTGTCTCTCTTTTTTTTCTTTTGCCCTACCCAGGTACATGGAAAGTTTCTTGCCTTTTGGGAGGTCTGAGGTCTTCTGCCAGCTTTCAGTAGGTGTTCTGTAGGAGTTGTTCCACGTGTAGATGTATTTCTGATGTATCTGTGGAGAGGAAGATGATCTCCGTGTCTTACTCTTCTGCCATCTTCCCCCTCTCCCTGACTCATTTAAATTTAAATGAAACAGATTATGTTGTGTTTTCTATTGGTGCTATCTACCCTTTCCTTTCTTTTTTGACTCTCCTTTTCTTCCTTGTTTTATACTGAATAATTTTTTTATCATTCCGTTTTTTCTCTACTAGTTGTAAAATTTTACTTTCTGTTTCTATTTTTTACAGGTAGCCTAGAGATTACATATGTCTACGTAGTGAAGTCTTAGTCTAATCAAAATGACAGGAACCTTAGAACAATTCCAATCAATTTATCTGTCTTGTAAAGTATTTGTCATTTTTCTAACTTATTTAGTACACTTTTTAAAAACCTGGATGTTTTTATTGTAGTTATATGCAGTCAGTGCTTTTTTTTTTTAAATCCCAAACTTCATTGCCTACGAAGTCTTTGTTTCTACTCATAGTTGAAATATATTTACTTGGTATAGAATTGTGTTTTGGCAGCTGTTTTCTTTCAGTACACTGAATATGTCATTCCACTGTTTTTTGAACACCTGTGTAGTCAAAAAGTCAAATTTGTAGTTAACTATATATTTTCAGGGCAATCTGACATTGTTCTCTTGCTTCTTTTAATCTTTTGTGTTATTAAATTTTATTAGAATAAGCATAATGATAATTTCTTTATATATATAATGCATATGTTATTGATTCGGTATCTTAAAATTTCTAGAAATATCCCAACCCTACTCTCTTCAAATGGTTTTAAGAAGTATATAAAGATTATATTTCATATATATATAATTAGTTATATTTTTGTAAGATATTTTTATATATTCAGTACTTTAGTTATTCTCTGGAATAGGTATATGACCCTCATTGGGACTAGAAGTCACAAATATATATTTCAATTTTGATATTTTGCTTCTTGTACTTTCTCTTAATTCCCTCTTGGTAAACTTAATCAGTTAAACATCAGAGCTTCTCTATCTTCCATTTTTTTAAGCCCCTCTTTCATATTTCCCATCTTATATCTTTAAATGCATTCTCAATACATTCTTTAAATATATCTTCTCATAATCTCTTCAGTTGTATGAGAACCTCAATCTGTCATTTAACACCTCCACTGGGGATATATTACACTGAACATATAGAATTATATTTCTGGAAGTTATATTTTTTCCAAGTATGTCGATTGCTTTCTAACAGTTTCTTATTGAATGATCTTTGTAATTTCATCCTTTATTTCTTTAAGCATTTTGTGCATTGCTATTCCATACTTTCTGTCTGACAATATATATATTTGCAGTCCATGGGAATCTAAACATATTGTTTCTACTTTTGTCCACTGAAAATCCATAATTTGCCTTCTCAGGGGTTTGCTCTTCTGTCAGAGATCATGCTTACTTTTAAATTATAATGGGGAAAAATACACATAATGTAAAATTTGCCCTTTTAACTATTTTATTAAAAAAATGTTAAACAAATTTATTGGAGTATAAGTGCTTTACAGTGGTGTGTTATTTTCTGCTGTATAACAAAGTGAATCAGCTATACATATATACGTACATCCCCATAACTCCTCCCTTTTGCATCTCCCTCCCACCCTCCCTATCCACTCCTCTAGGTGGTCAGAAAGCACTGAGCTGATCTCCTTGTGTTGTGTGGCTATTTTCCTCTAGCAATCTATTTTATATTTGGTAGTGTATATACGTGTGTGCCACCCTCTAACTTCGTCCCAGCTAAACATTCCCCATCCCTGTGTCCTCAAGTCCATTCTCTATGTCAGTGTGTTTATTCCTGTCCTGCACCTACTTTCATCAGAAACAGTTTTTTCTTTTCTTTTTTTTTTTTTTTTTTTTTTTTTTTTTTTTTTTTTTTTTGCAGTACGCGGGCCTCTCACTGTTGTGGCCTCTCCTGTTGCATAGCACAGGCTCCGGACGTGCAGGCTCAGCAGCCATGGCTCATGGGCCTAGCCACTCAGTGGCATGTGGGATCCTCCCAGACTGGGGCATGAACCTGTGTCCCCTGCATTGTCAGGTGGACTCTCAACCACTGCACCACCAGGGAAGCCCAGAACCAGTTTTTTTTTTTTTTTGATTCCATATATATGTGTTAGCATACAGTATTTGCTTTTCTCTTTCTGACATTCTTCACTCTGTATGACACACTCTAGGTCCATCCACCTCACTACAAATAACTCAGCTTCATTTGTTTTCATGGTTGCATAATATTCTATGTATATATGTACCACATCTTCTTTATCCATTCATCTGTCAATGGACACTAAGGTTGCTCCCTTATTGAAGAGGCTGTCTTTTCTCCATTGTATATTCTTGCTTAACTTATCAAAGATAAGATGACCACATGTGCGTGGGTTCATCTCTGGGCATTCTGTCCTGTTCCATTGATCAATATTTCTGTTTTTGTGCCAGTACCATATGCTTTTGATGACTGTAGCTTTGTAGTATAGTCTGAAGTCAGGGAGCCAGATTCCTCCAGCTACGTTTTTCTTTCTGAAGATTGCTTTTGCTATTTGGGCTCTTTTGTGTTTCCATACATATTGTGAAATTTTTTGTTCTAACTCTGAAAACTGCCATTGGTAGTTTGATAGAGATTGCTTTGAATCTGTAGATTGCTTTGGGTAGTATACTCATTTTCACAACGTTGTTTCTTCCAATCCAGGAACATGGTATATCTCTCAATCTCTTTGTGCCTTCTTTAATTTGTTTCATCAGTGTCTTATAGTTTCCTGCATACACATCTTTTGTCTCCTTAGGTAGGTTTATTCCTAGATATTTTATTTTTTTGGTTGCAATGGAAAATGGAAGTGTTTCCTTAATTTCTCTTTCAGATTTTTCATCATTAGTGTATAGGAATGTAAGAGATTTCTGTGCACTAATTTTGCATCCTGCTACTTTACCAAATTCTTTGATTATCTCTAGCAGTTTTCTGGTAGAATCTTTAGGATTCTCTAGGTGTAGTATCATGTCATCTGCAAACAGTGACAGTTTTACTTCTTTTCTGATTTGGATTCCTTTTATTTCTTTTTCTTCTCTGATTGCTGTGGCTAAAACTTCCAAAACTATAACATAGTGGTGAGAGTGGATAACCTTGTCTTGTTCCTTATCTTAGAGGAAATTATTTTAGTTTTTCACCATTGAGAATGATGTTGGCTGTGGGTTTGTTATATATGGCATGAGTTACATTGACGTAAGATTCCTCTAAGCCAGTTTCAGGAGCATTTTTGCCATAAATGGGTGGTGAATTTTGTCAAAAGCTTTTTCTGCATCTATTGATATGATCATATAGTTTTTCTCCTTCAATTTGTTAATATGGTTTATCACTTTGATTGATTTCCATATATTGAAGAATCCTTCCTTTCCTGGGAAAGACCTCACTTGATCATGGTGTATGATCCTTTTAATGTGCTGTTGGATTCTGTTTACTAACATTTAATATTTTTGTGGATTTTTGCATCTATGTTCATCAGCAATATTGGCCTGCAGTTTTCTTTTTGGGGGGCATATTTCTCTGGTCTTGGTATTAGTGTGAAGGTGGCCTCATAGGATGAGTTTGGGAGTGTTCCTCCCTCTGCTATATTTTGGAAGAGTTTGAGAAGGATAGGTGCTATCTCTTCTCTAAATGTTTATAGAATTCACCTGTGAAGCCATCTGGTCCTGGGCTTCTGTTTGTTGGAAGACTTTTTATCACATTCTCAATTTCAATGCTTGTGATAGGTCAGTTTATATTTTCTATTTCTTCCTGGTTCAGTCTCGGAAGCTTGTGCTTTTCTAAGAATTTGTCCATTTCTTCCAGGTTGTCCAATTTTTTGGCATATAGTTGTTTGTAGTGATCTCTAATGATCCTTTGTATTTCTGCAGTGTCAGTTGTTACTTCTCCATTTTCATTTCTAACTCTATTGAGATGAGTCTTCTCCATTTTTTCTTGATAAGTCTGGCAAATGGTTTATCAGTTTTGTTTATCTTCTCAAAAAGATATTTATTTATTTATTTATTTATTTTGCAGTATGCGGGCCTCTCACTATTGTGGCCTCTCCCGTTGCAGAGCACAGGCTCTGGTATCGCAGTCTCAGCAGCCATGGCTCATGGGCCTAGCTGCTGCATGGCATGTGGGATCATCCCAGACTGGGGCACGAACCTGTGTCCCCTGCATTGGCAGGTGGACTCTTAACCACTGTGCCACCAGGGAAGCCCAAAAGGCTTTTATTTTATTGACCTTTGTTATCATTTCCTTCATTTATTTTTCATTTATTTCTGATCTGATCTTTATGATTTCTTTCCTTCTGCTAACTTTGGGATTTTTGTGTTCTTCTTTCTCTAATTGCTTTAGTTGTAAGTTTAGCTTGTTTATTTGAGACATTTCTTGAATCTTGTCATAGGATTTTATTGCTCTATGCTTCCTTCTTAGAATTGCTTTTGCTGCATCTCATAGGTTTTTGGGTGTTGTATTGTCATTCGTTTCTAGACTTTTTTTTTATTTCATGTTTCATTTCTTTAGTGATTTCTTGGTTATTTAGTAGTGTATTTTTTAGCCCCCATGTGTTTGTATTTTTTTAAGATTTTTTCCTGTAATTGATACCTAGTCTCATAGTGCTCTGGTCAGAAACAATACTTTATATGATTTCAATTTTGTTAAATTTACTCAGGCTTGATTTGTGACCAGAGATATCATCTACCTTGGAGAATGTTCCATGAGCACTTGAGAAAAAAGCATAATCTGTTGTTTTTGGATGGAATGACCTATAACTATCAATTAAGTCCATCTTCTTTAATGTATCATTTAAAGCTTGTGTTTCCTTATTTATTTTCATTTTGGAAGATCTATCCATTGGTGAAAGTTGGGTGTTAAAGTCCCCTACTGTTATTGTTTTGCTGTCGATTTCCCCTTTGATGGCTGTCAGCATTTGCCTTATGTAGTAAGGTGCTCCCATGTTGGGGGCATAAATATTTACAATTGTTATATCTTCTTCCTTGGTTGATACCTTGATCATTAGGTAGTGGTGTCCTTCTTTGTCTCTTGCAATAGTCTTTATTTAAATTTTATTTTGTCTGATATGAAAATTGGTGCTATATCTTTTTTTTTTTTTTTTTTTTTTTTGCAGTATGTGAGCCTCTCACTGTTGTGGTCTCTCCCATTGCAGAGCACAGGCTCTGGACATGCAGGCTCAGTGGCCATGGCTCATGGGCCCAGCCACTCCATGGCATGTGGGATCCTCCTGGACCAGGGCATGAACCCGTGTCCCCTGCATCGGCAGGTAGACTCTCAACTACTGTGCCACCAGTGAAGCCCTATCTTTCTTTTGCTTTTCATTTACATGGAATATGTTTCTTCATCCTCTCATTTTCAGTCTGTATGTGTCCCTAGGTCTGAAATGGGTCTCTTCTAGACACCATATATATGGGTCTTGTTTGTGTATCCATTCAGCCAGTCTATGTCTTTTGGTTGGAGCAACTATGCCATTTACATTTAAGGTAGTTATCAATATGTATGTTCCTATTCTCATTTTCTTAATTATTTTGGGTTTGTTATTGTAGGTCTTTTCCTTCTCTTGCATTTCCTACCTAGAGAAGTTTCTTTAGCATTTGTTTCAATGCTGGTTTGATGGTGCTGAATTCTCTTCACTTTTGCTTCTCTGTAAATGTTTTAATTTCTCCATCAAATCTGAATGAGATCCTTGCTGGGTAGAGTAATCTTGGTTGTAGGTTTTTCCCTTTCATCACTTTTAATATGTCCTGCCACTCCCTTCTGGCTTGCAGAGTTCCTCCTGAAAGTTCATCTGTTAACCGTATGGGGATTCCCTTGTGTGTTATTTGTTGTTTTTCCCTTGCTGCTTTTAATATTATTTCTTTGTATTTAATTTTTGATAGTTTGATTAATATTCATCTTGGCGTGTTTCTCTGTATTTATCCTGTATGGGACTCTCTGTGCTTCCTGTACTTGACTGACTATTTCCTTTCCCATATTAAGGACGTTTTCAATCTCTTCAAATCTTTTCTCAGTCGTTTTTTTTTTCCTTCTTCTTCTTCTTCTGGGACCCCTATAATTCGAATATTGGTGCATTTAAGGTTGTCCCAGATATCTCTGAATCTGTCCTCAATTATTTTCATTCTTTTTCCTTTATTCTGCTCTGCAGTAGTTATTTCCACTATTTTTTGTTCCTGGTCACTTATCCGTTCTTCTTCCTCAGTTATTCTGCTATTGATTCCTTCTAGAGAATTTTTAAATTCATTTATTGTGTTGTTCATCACTGTTTGTGTGCTCTTTAGTTCTTCTAGTTCCTTGATAAATGTTTCTTGTATTTTCTCCATTCTCTTCCCAAGATTTTGGATCATCTCTACTATCATGTCTCTGAATTCTTTTTCAGGTATACTGCCTATTTCCTCTTCATTTATTTGTTCATGTGGGTTTTTACCTTGCTCCTCATCTCTTGTTTATTTCTCTGTCTTCTCATTTTGCTTAACTTACTGTATTTGAGGTCTCCTTCTTGCAGGCTGCAGGTTCGCATTTCCCATTGTTTTTGGTGTCTGCCCCCAGTGGCTAAGGTTGGTTCAGCGAGTTGCATAAGCTTCCTGGTGGAGAGGAGTGGTTCCTGTGTTCTGGTGGATGAGGCTGGATCTTGTGTTTCTGATGGGCAGGATCACATCCAGTGCTGTGTTTTGGGGTGTCTGTGACCTTATTATGATTTTAGGCAGATTCTCTGCTAATGGGTGGTATTTTGTTCCTGTCTTGCTAGTTGTTTGACATAGGGTATCCAGCACTGCAGCTTACTGGTTGTAGAGTGGCACTGGGTCTTAACGTTGAGATGGAGATCTCTGGGAGAGCCTTCACCTTTTCATATTACATGGGGCTGGGAGGTCTCTGGTGGACAAATGTCCTGTACTCAGCTCTCTCACCTCAGAGGCTAAAGCCTGACATCCACCCAGAGAACCAAAGCCCTGTCAGCCACATGGCTCAGAAGAAAATGGAGGGAAAAAAAGAAGAAAGAAAGAAAGAAAGAAAGAGAAATAAAAGTGGTATTAAAATAGAAAAAAGTGAAGAATAAAAAAATATTTTAAGAAAAAGGAAAGAGAGAAAGAAAGAAGAGAGCAACTGAACCAAAAAAAAAAATCCACTAATGATAACAAGCCCTAAATACTATACTAAAAGAAAACAAACAAAACAAAAAACTGGACCATCAGAACACTAGGACAAATGGCAAAAGCAAAGCTATACAGAAAAATCACACAAAGCATCATAGAAACATTCACAAAAAGAAAAAAGGGAATATATATATAATATAATATATAATATATATATATTATAATATAATATATATAATAAAAAAGGAAGATATATATAATATATATAGATATAGATATATATGTAATATATATATAGATAGATAGATAGATAGATAGATAGATATAGATATATAATAAAAAAGGAAGAGAGCAACAAAATCGATAAACATGTCTACCAATGATAATAAGCTCTAAATTCTAAACTAAGATAAAGATAAAACGAGAAATATATTTGATGTAAAAAGTAAACCCCAAGTCTACAGTCACTCTCAAATTCCACCACCACAATTTTTGGATGATGCGTTGTCTATTCAGGTATTCCACAGATGCAGCGTACATCAAGTTGATTGTGGTGATTTAATCTGCTGCTCCTGAGACTGCATGGAGAAATTTCCCTTTCTCTTCCCTGTTCACACAGCTACTGGGATTTAGCTTTGGATTTTGCACTGCTTCTGTGTGTAGGTCCCCTGAGGGCATATGTTCACCATCCAGATAGGATGGGGTTAAAGGAGCCAGCTGATTAGGGGGCTCTGGCTCACTCAGTCAAGGGGGAAGGAGGGGTACGATATGTGGGGTGAGCCTGCAGTGGCAGAGGCCGGTGTGAAATTGCAACAGCCTGAGGCATGCCATGTGTTCTCCCAGGGAATTTGTCACTGTTTCAAGGGACCCTGGTAATGACAGGCTGCACAGGCTATTGGGAGGGGAGGTGTGGAGAGTGACCTGTGCTTGCACACAGGCTTTTTGGTGGCTGCAGCAGTAGCCTTAGCATTTCACGCCTGTCTCTGGTGTCCGTGCTGATAGCCGTGGCTTGAGCCCATCTCTGGAGCTCATGTAGGCAGTGTTCTGAATCGCCTCTCCTCACACACCCTGAAACAATAGTCTCCTGCCTCTTAGGCATTTCCAGACTTTTTCCTGGACTCCCTCCCAGCTGGCTGTCTCCCAATTTAAGTCTTTTAAAATGTGACTATGTACATTCACAATGTTGTGCAACTATCACCACGATCTATTTCCTGAACATTTTTCATCACACCAAAGAAAAACTCCATACCAATTAAGCAATAACTCCCCATTTGCTCTCTCACCAATTTATGGTAATCTCTAATCTACTTTCTGTCTCTATGAATTTTTCTTTTCTAGATGTTTTATTTTTGTCCCTCTGTGTCTGGCTTATTTTACTTCATATGTTTTCAAGGTTGATCCATATTGTTTCATGTATCAGAACTTCATTTTTAATGGCTGAATAATATTCCATTGTATAAATACATCACTTTTTTTATCCATTCATCTGTTGATGGGCAGTTGGGTTGTTTCCATCTATTGACTATTGTGAATAATATTTATCTGGCCACTTGTGCACAAGTATTTGTTTCACTCCCTTTTGATAATTCTATGTTGAACTTTTAGGGGGCACTCAAACGGTTTTCCACAGAGGTTGCACCATTTTACATTCCCACTAACAATGTACAAAGCTTCCAATATCTCCACATTCTTGTCAATTCTTGTTACTTTGGTTATTTTTTAATAGTCATTCTAGTAGGTGGTAAGTACATATAACATTGTAATTTTTTGTTTGTTTTTTAATTGAGATATACTTGATTTACAATATTATATAATTTTCAGGTATACAACATAACAATTGACAATTTTTAAACAACTGACAATTTTATACTCTATTTATAGTTATTACAAAATATTCCCTGTGCAGTATAATATATACTTGTAGCTTATATATTTTATACATATTAGTAATACCTCTTAATCCCCTACCCTTATCTTGTGCCCTCCCTCTTCCATCTCTCTACTGGTAATCACTAGTTTGTTTTCTATGTGAGTCTGTTTCTTTTTTGTTATATTCACTAGCTTGTTTTATTTCTTAGATTCCACACATAAGTGAAAACATACAGTATTTGTCTTTCTGTCTCTGAATTATTTCACTAAGTGTAATACCCTCCAAGTTTATCCATGTTGTTGCAAGTTTCTTTCTTTTAATGGCTGAGTAGTATTCTATTTTATATATATATGCCAAGTGTTCTTTGTCCATTCATCTGCTGATGGACACTTAGTTTGCTTCCATGTCTTGGAACTGTAAATAATGCTACCATGAACTTTGGGGTGCATGTATCTTTTCAAATCAGAGTTTTCCTTTTCTTTGAATACACACCCAGGAGTGTTACTGCTGGATCATATGGTAGTTCTATTTTAGTTTTTGGTGGAAACTCCATATGCTGTTTTCCACAATGGTTCCACCAGCTTACATTTCTACAATATACAAAAGTTCTCTTTTCTCTCCATCCTCACCAACACTTGTTATTTGTGGTCTTTATGACAATAGCCATTTTAAGAGATATGTGGTGACATCTCATAGTGGTTTTGATTTGCATTTCCCTGATGATTAGTGATGTGGAGCATCTTTTCATATGCCTGTTAGCCATCTGTATGTCTTTTTTGGAAAATGTCTATTCAGGACTTCTACCCATTTTTCAATTGGGTTGTTTGGTGTTATTGTTTTTGTTTTTGTTTTTGTTGTTTGATATTGTGTTGTATGAGTTGTTTATGTATTTTGGATTTTAACTCCTTATTGGTCATATCATTTGCAAATATTTTCTCCCATTCAGTAAGATGTCTTTTTGTTTTGTCAATGGTTTCCTTTGCTGTGCAAAAGTTTTTAAGTTTAATTAAGTCACATTTGTTAATTTTTGATTTTGTTTTCTTTGCCTTGGGAGGCAGATTCAAAAATGTATTTCTACAAATTTATGTCAAAGTGTGTTCTGACTATGTTTTCTTCTAGGAATTTTATGGTTTCCAGTCTTACCTTAGGTCTTTAACCATTTTGAGTTTATTTTTGTACATGGTATGAGAAAGTGTTCTAATTTCATTCTTTCACATATAGCTGTTCAGTTTTCCCAGTATGACTTATTAAAGAGATGGTCTTTCTTCCATCGTATATACTTGCCTCTTTTGTCTTAGATTAATTGGCCATAAGTATGGGGGTTATGGGCTCTATTCTTTTCCATTGATCTATATGTCTGTTTTTGTGCCAATAACATACTGTTTTGATTACTGTAGCTTTGTAGTATAGCTTGAAGTCAGGGAGTCTGATTCCTCCAGCTCTGTTCTTCTTTCTCAAGATTGTTTCTGCTATTCAGAGTCTTTTGTTTTTCAATACAAATTTTAAAATTATTTTCTCTAATTTTGTGAAAAATTCCACTATTATTTTGATAGGGGTTGCATTGAATCTGTAGATTGCCTTGGGTAGTATAGTCATTTTAACAATATTAACTCTTCCAATCCTTGAACATGCTTCAATGATTTCCATCTGTTTGTGTCATCTTCAGTTTCTTACATCAGTGTCTCAAAGTTTTCCAAGTAGAGGTCTTTTACCTCCTTAGGAATGTTTATTCCTAGGTATTTTTTTCTTTGTTTTGTGATTGTAAATGGGATTATTTTCTTAATTTCTCTTGCTGAAGGTTTGTTGTTAGTGTATAGAAATACAACATATTTCTATGTATTAAATTTGTATCCTGTAGTTTTACCAGATTCATTGATGTGGTCCGGTAGTTTTGTGGTGTCTTTAGGATTTTCTGTGTACAGTATCATGTTGTCTTCAAACAGTGACAGTTTTACTTCTTCCTTTCCAATTTGGATTCCTTTGATTTCTTTTTCTTTTCTTTTCTTTCTTTCTTTCTTTCTTTCTTTTTCTTCCTTCCTTTCTTTCTGGCTGCATTGGGTCTTTGTTGCTGCGCAGGGGCTTTCTCTAGTTGCAGCAAGCAACTACTCTTTGTTGTGATGCTCAGGCTTCTCATTGTGGTGGCTTCTCTTGTTGTGGAGCAGGGGCTCTAGGCACACAGACTTCAGTAGCTATGGCACGTGGGCTCAGCAGTTATGGCTTGTGGGCTCTAGAGTGCAGGCTCAGTAGTTGTGGCTCACTGGCCTAGTTGCTCTGAAGCATGTGGGATCTTCCCAGACCAGGGCTCGATCCCATGTCCCCTACATTGGCAGGCGGATTCTTAACCACTGTGCCACCAGGGAAGCTCTGATTTCTTTTTCTTGACTGATTACTGTAATGCATTGCAGTATTTATTTGTATTTCCTAATGATGTTAAGTATATTTTCATGTGCTTTTAGGCCATTTGGAAAAATGTCTATTGAAGTCATTTGCCTATTTTTGTTGTTGTTGAGTGTCAGTGTTTTATGGATATTATGGATATTAAATCTTTATCAGATAAGTGATTTGCAAATATTTTCTCCCTCTATGTGGGTTTTTTTCCTCTCTCTTGATAGTGTGATTTGATCTACAAAAGTTCTTAATTTTGATGAAGTCGAATTTATCTATTTTTTATTGCCTCTGCTCTAAATATCATATATAAGAAAGCATTGCCAAATAAAGGTCATCACAATTTGCTCCCTGTATTATCTTCTAATAATTTAGTGTTTCTGCTTTTAAGTTTAGGTCTTTGATCCATTTTGAGTTATTTTTGTATGTGGTGTAAAGTAAGGGTTCAATTTCATTCTTTTGCATTTGGATATTCATTTTTACCAGCACCATTGTTGAACACTGTTCTTTCCAAATTCAATGGTTTGGGCATCTTGTTGTAAATCAATTAGCCATATATGTGAAGATTTCTTTCTGGTTTCTAAATTCTATTTCATTAGTCTCTATGTATATCCTTATGCAAGTACTACCCTGTCTTCATTACTGTAAATATGAAGTAACCTAACTTTACACCTCAAAGAACTAGAAAAAGAAGAATAATCTGAGGCCAAAGTTTGCAGAAGGAAGGAAATACAAAGATCAGAAGAGAAGTAAATAAAACAGAGAGCAGATAAAATAAAAAATAAAGAAGAGAAACAAAACTAAGAGCTGGTTTTTTAAAAGATAAACAAAACTGACAAAACTTCGACCAGACTAAGAAAAAAGAAAAGAGAAAACTCAAATAGATAAAAGCAGAAATGAAAGAGAGGGGAATACAACTGATTCCACAGAAATACAAAGGGTCATAAGAGATTACTTAGGAGTAATTATGCACCAACAAATTGGATAACCTTGAAGAATGGATAAATTCCTAGAAATATAACACTAAACAAAACTGAAACACAGAGAAACAGAAAATCTGAAAAAAACAATAATGCGTAAGGAGATTGAATCAATAATCAAAATCCTCCCAGCAAAGAAAAGCCCAGGACCAGATGGCTTCAAAAGTTAGGTTGATTATTTTAGATCTCTCTTTTTTAAATGCTACACATTTATCACTATAAACTTTCCACTTAGATCTGCTTTTGCTGTATCCCATAAACTTTGGTATGATGTGTTTTCAATTTCCATTGTTTCGAGGTATTTTTTTAATTTCTCTTTTGATTTCTTTTTTGACCCATTTGTTGTTCAGGATTTATTATTTAATTTTCACAAATTTATGAATTTTTCAGTTGTCTTTCTGTTATTGATTTCTAGTTTCATACCAGTGTGGTTGGAGAAAGATAGTTGTTATTATTTCTTCTTCTTAAATTTGCTATAATTATTTTTTGTGACCTAACATAATTATTCTGGAGAATGCTCTATGTGTATTTGAGAAGAATTCATATTCTGCTTCTGTTGGATTGAATGCTCTGTATATTTTTGTTAGTGTTATTACAAGTCCATTTTTTTCCTTATTTATATTCTATGTGGACTTTCTACCCACTGTTCAAAGTGGGATATTGAAGTTTCCCATGGAGGGACAAGCTGGGCATTCACACACACATTTTTCTCCCTGCAGTGGTAGAAATCATAGGCCAAAAAGTTTCTCTTGGCACTGAGTTTGCCAGCCTGGAAAAAACTGTGACATGGAAAGTGAAACTGCTCCTCTTACCCTCTTCAATATGTCCAATTTCAGATTTTTTTTTTCTTCAAACATGTGTTGGAACTTCTCTGCTGGACTCTCAGACTTCCACAAAGACACTGACATACGTGGATGATTGTTAAAATTGTTGTTCTTTGGGGAGGGCTGAAGATGGAAGAAAACTGCTATTCTGTCATTTTAATGATGTCAATCTTTTCAATATAGTTTCAGATCAGGAAGTTTGCTGCCTCTAGCTTCGTTAATTTGCAGACTGATTTGGCTATTCAGTGTCTTTTGTGCTCACGTATGGATCTTAGGATATTTTTAATATTCTATAAAAATGCCATTGGTGTTTTGATGGGATAATATTGATTCTGTAGATCACATTGACTAGTATGGACATTTAAACAATATTGAGCCTTCTAGTCCATGAACATGAGATATCCTTCCATTTACTTCTGTCTTTAATTTTTTTCATCAATGTTTTATAGTTTTCAGTGTACACGTTCTTCAACTCCTTTTTGAGTTCATTCCTAAGTATTTTATTCTTTTTGATGTTATTATAAATGGGATGGTTTTCTTAATTTCCTTTTTGGATAGTTCATTTTTGGTATATAGAAATGCAAACTAGGAAAACATAAAGAAAACAAAAAGACAACCTACAGTCTGGGAGAAAATATTTGCAAATGATGTGACAGTCAAAGGCTTAATTTCCAATATATACAAACAGCTCATACACCTCAATAACAAAGCAAAAAACAACCCAATCAAAATGTGGGCAAAAACCTAAATCAACATTTTTCTGAAGAAGACATACAGATGGCCAATAGGCACATGAAAAGATGCTAACTAAGATAAAGATAATCACTAATTGTTAGAGAAATGCAAATCAAAACTACAATGAGGTACCAACTCACACCAAACAGAATGGCCATCATTAAAATGTCTACAAATAATAGATGCTGGAGAGGGTGTGGAGAAAAGAGAAGCCTCCTACACTGTTGGTGGGAATGTTAATTGGTACAGCCACTATGGAAAACAGTATGGAGGTTCCTTTAAAACCTAAATATACAGTTACCATATGATCTAGCAATCCCACTCCTACGCGTATATCTGGAGAAAACTCTAATTCAAAAAGGTACGTGCACCCCAGTGTTCATAGCAGCACTATTTACAATAGCTAAGACATGGAAGCAACCTAAATGACCATCAACAGAGAAATGGATAAAGAAGATGTGGTATATATATATATATATATATATATATATATATACACACACACACACACACACACACACACACAATGGAATACTACTCAACCATAAAGAAGAATGAAATAATGCCATTTGCAGCAACATGGATGGACTTAAAGATTATCATACTAAGTGAAGTAAGTCAGAGAAAGACAAATATCATATGATATCACTTATATGTTAAATCTAAAAAATGATACAAATGAACTTATTTACAAAACAGAAACAGACTCACAGACATAGAAAACAAACTTATGGTTACCAAAGAGGGAGTTTGTGGGGGAAGGATAAATTAGGAGTTTGGAATTAGCAGATGCAAACTACTATATAAGAAAATTGATAAATGACAAGGTCCTACTGTATAGCACAGTGAACTATATTCAATATACTGTAATAAACTAAAAAAAATTAAATACAAACTAATATTTACATTGATTTTGTTTATCCTGTAACTTTACAAAATGTATTAATCAGTTCTAAGAGCTTTTTTATGGAATCTTTACAATTTTCTACATATAAGATCATGTCATCTAAAAACAGAGATAATTGTACTACTTCCTTTCCAATTTGGATGTCTTTTACTTATTTTTCTTGCCTAAATGCTCTGGCTATGACTTCCAGTAGTTTTGAATAGAGGTTGTGAGAATAGATATCCATGCCTTATTCCTGATCTTAGAAGAAAAGTTTCAGCTTTTCACCATTTACTATGACATTAATTATTGGTTTGTTATATATATCCTTTATTTGGTTGAGATACAGATCTTCTATATCTAGTGTGCTGAAAGATTTTTTTATCATATAAGTGTGTTGAATTGTAACTAACATTTTTTTCTGTGTTCATTGGGATGATCATGTGATTTTTATCTTTTATTCCTGTTAATGTGGTGAAACATATTAATTGATTTGCATATGTCAAATCACCCTTACATTCTAAAGATAAATCTCACTTGGTCATGTTTTATGATACTTCTAATGTGCTATTGAAATTGGTTTACTAATATTTTGTTGAGGATTTTTGAATATATGTTCATCTGGGATACTGGTCTGTCATATTCTTTATCTGGCTTTGGTATCAGTGTAATGTTAGCCTCATAAAATATGTTTCTATGTGTTTCATCTTCTTCAATTTTTTAATACTTTGAGAAGGACTGTCACTGATTCTTCTTTAAATGTTAGGTAGTATTCACCAGCAAAGCTCTCAGGTCTTGGGCTTTCCTTTCTTTTTTGATTACTGATTCAATACCCTTACTTGTTATCTATCTGTTGAGGTTTGCTATTTTTCATGATTCAGTCTTGGTAGGTTACATGCTTTTAATAATTTATCCATTTCTTCTAGGTTACCCAATTTGTTGGTTTATAATTGTTCACAGTGGTATCATAATCCTTGATATTTCTGTGGTATCCATTTTAATGTATCTTGTTTCATTCCTGATTTTATTTATTTGAGTTTCTCTTGTTTTCTCAGTTACTCTAGCTAAAGATTTGCCAACTTTGCTTTTCTTTTCTAAAAGTCAACTTTTGTCTCATTGGTTTTTGTCTATTGCTTTTCTAGTCTCTATTTCATTTATTTATGCTCTAATCTTTTTTTTTCTTTATTAAAAATATCTTTATTGGAGTAAAATTTCTTTACAATGTGTTAGTTTCTGCTGTACAACAAAGTGAATCAGCTGTATGTATACATATATCCCCATATCCCCTGCCTCTTCAGCCTGCCTCCCACCCTCCTTATCCCACCCTTCTAGGTCATCACAAAGCATCGAGCTGATCTCCCTGGGCTATGTAGCATCTTCCCACTAGACATTCATTTTACATGTGGTAGTGTTTATATGTCAGTGCTACTCTCTCACTTCGTCCCAGCTTCCCCTTCTCCCCAGTGTCCTCAACTCTGTTCTCTAAGTCTGCGTCTTTATTCCTGCCCTCCCACTAGGTTCATCAGTACCGTTTTTTTGGATTCCATATATGTGCGTTAGCATACGGTATTTGTTTTTCTCTTTCTGACTTACTTCATTCTGTATGACAGACTCTAGGTCCATCCACCTCATTACAAATCACTCAGTTTTGTTCCTTTTTATGACTGAGTGATATTCCATTGTATATACGTGCCACATTTTCTTTATCCATTCTTCTATCGATGGACACTTAGGTTGCTTCCATTCCTGGCTATTGTAAATAGTGCTGCGAAGAACATTGTGGTACATGTATATTTTTGAATTATGGTTTTCTCAGGGTATATATGCAGTAGTGGGTATGCTGGGTCATATGGTAGTTCTATTTTTAGTTTTTTAAGGAACCTTCATACCATTCTCCATAGTAGCTATATCTAATCTTTATTATTTCATTCTTTCTGTTAACTTCAGGCTTAATTTCTTCTTCTTTTACTTTCTCCTTGAGGAATAAAGTTCGGTTGTTTATTTCAGGTCTTTCTCTTTTAGTGTTGGCATTTGTGAGTATAAACTTTCCTCTTAGTACTGCTTTTACAGCATCTCATAAATTTTGCAATGTTTTGTTTTAATTTTTTATCTAATAGTATTTTCTGATGTCCCTTTGATTACTTCTTTGATGTTTTGGTTGTTCAGGACTGTATTGCTTAATTTTCTCATATTTTTGGATCTTCTAATTTTCTTTCTGTTATTAATTTCTAATTTCATTCCATTTTGGTCAGAAAAGGTTCTTGGTGTCCTTTTGTCTTTTAATATGCTTGTAAAACAAATATTTTTGGTTTTTTCCCTCTTTTAATGCTTTAATATGTAACAAGATATATTGATTTTGTATCATAATATTTAAATATTTAAAATTTTACATTATAGTATTTTTGTTACAGGATATCAAAGGGGAGAATAAACATCACTCAAAGACTGTATTTCATCCTCTGGGGACAGAGTTTTTGTGTTTTTATTGTACACAGGATAGTTGCATCATGGTAGGTTGAATTATGACCTTGTTATTGTCTTCATTTGGAGATTGAATATGGTTTAAGAAGATCTATATGGGTGCCTAGTTGACAATGGGTGGGCTTGTGATAGTTAATTTCATGTGTCAACAGAACTGGGCCAAGGAGTACCCGAATTAAACATTATTTTCAGGTGTGTCTGTGAGGGTCTTCCCACATGAGATTAGCATTTGAATCAGGTGGACTCAGTAAAGTAGAATGCCCTTCACAATGTGGGTGGGCATCATTCAATACACTGAGTGCCTGAGTAAAACAGAAATGTGGAGGAAAGAAGAATTCATTTCTTGTTCTTTCTGCCTGCCTGCTGGAGCTGAGACATTGGTTTTCTTATGTTCTTGTACTGAGATTTATACCATCAGCTCACCTGGTTCTCAGGCCTTCAAACTGAGACTGGAATTACACCATTGGCTTTCCTGGATCTCCAACTTGCAGACACCAGATTGTGTATATATCATATTCATTCTGTTGGGCAACTGTGATGAACACAGGTGCATATATGCTAAGGGTTGTTATGTTTTCTTGGAAAATTAACCCCCTTATTATTTAATACCTTTCTTTATCCCTGATAGCTTTCCTTGCAGTGAAATTTTCCCTGTCCGAAATTTAGTTATTACATTTTATATTGATAAGGGTTAGCATCATATATTTTTCCATCCATTTACTTTTAGTTTGTGTGTATCTTTATATTTAAACTGAGTTTCTTGTATACACATACTTACTGTTAATCTGGATTTATCATGTGGTTATAACTTTGGGAAACTTTTCTGTAAATAGAATTTATGTAGGTTTCTGCCAGTGGCCAGTGGGAATCTTTATCCTATGATATCTCAGTCCCCTATAGAGGTTTTAGCTGAAAGTAGAAATCCCAAGCCAAGAATTTATAAGTCTGAGTATACCATTTTATTTCCTTAAGCTCTCAAGTGCAGTTGGAAATAGATATCCAACCCACAAACCTTGTGTTCCTCATTCCAACAGTGTATCATAATAACTCTTCATTACAGTCACCAGTGAAAACTTAAGTAACTATTTGTCACTGTCTTCTATGAACTAACAGTGGTGCATTCTCCAATAGTAACAAGATTTTCACTACATTTATACACAATCAGGTCAGATAACCAATCCCAGATTCTCAATCTTGAAGTTTTATTGCCTGCAATTACTTCTAGTATCAAACACTTTCTGAAGGCTTGGTTTAGGTAATAGAAACTATTCCAAATATTTTAATTTAAAAAGGACTTATAGTAAATTCAGTATTTGTGAGGTTACTGCAAGAGTTAGAGAATGAAGCTCCAGACTTTACTGGACCTCCACTAATGGCACCTAGTACACTTCAGAACAGATATTTTAGAAGTGCTAATATTTTTCATCATAATCAGGAAGGTGGGGAATCAGGAGGTGACCCCATAAGTTATGAACTTTAATATACCATCATAGTAACCATGATCCAGGGATTAAGGAGACTGTTCAGGAAGCTGTGACTACTACTACAAACACTGCATGTGTCTGGACACTGAAATATGGAATCTAGAGACCATGATAGCCACTTTTTTTCTCAGTACACATAATGCTAATGACTGGATTCTGAACTGTTGAATCTGGCCACTATTATTGCTGTAAGTGCCACTTTCATGAAACTGGAAATTGAGTAATGACATCTCTACAGTCAATTTTTGCCAGCCAGAAAACTGAAATGCCATTTTAGAGGGCCTATGCCTGACTTCTGCCTTCTAAATCTTATATGAGTACAACTCATTAGCAAAACTTAATTTCACTATGTAGTTGTTTTCTATTGCTGCATAACAAGTTACCACAAACTTAGCAGTTTAAAACAATTTCCATTTTTTTTTAACTCACAGTTATCTAGTCCAGGAGTCTGACATGGCACCATTGGGTTCTCTGTTCTGTATATTATTAGGCTGGAATCAAAGTGTCAGCCATGCTGAATTATGGTTTAGATGGTCTGGGGAAATATCTGCTTCTAGCTCATTCAAGTTGTTGGCAAAATTTAACTCCATGGAGTTGTAGGACTGAGGTCCCCATTTCCTTAAATGCTGTCAGCCGGGGGTCACTCTTTGTTTCTGGAAACCACTCTCTCATCCTTGCACATGATTACCTTCATCTTCTAAGCAACCAACAGCAGGCCCATTAAATCCTTATTCTGCTTGAAAACTCTGTGACATCTCCTTCTGCCATCAGCTGGAGGATATTTTCTGCTTTTAAAGGACTCAGTTGAGTCAGGTCCACCCAGATAACCTCTGTTTATTAACATCAACTGACTTGGGACTTCAGTTACATCTGTAACAATCCTTCAAAGACATACCTAGATCAATATTTAATTGAATAACCAGAATATGGGAATATTAGGGTTGAAGGGGTGAGTTAGACTCTTATCTATCACAGCCTCCATAACTCCAGTCACAAGATATTTCTGGATATTTATTTTTTAGCTAGTATTAAAAATCACACTAGAAGGAACTTGGAATTGTGTCATTTAAACACATCCAACCAAGGATATAGCTAATAAATAGGAGGTTTTTTTTTTTTAAGTATCATGTATAGGAAACTGAAAGAAGTTCAGTATGGTTAAATTGTAGCATAGGTGAATGATGAAAGAGGCAATAAATGAACCTCTCAACGTGGGTTCGGGAAAATTGTGAAGAACTGTGTATGAATGTATGAGGATTTTAAACCTATTTCTGCAGATGATGAGAATTTGTATAAGGTGGAGTTTAAATCATAAATATTGAAGTGATATTGAGTTTAAAAAATACTGGTTTATATCCTGGTTTCACCATTAATGAACTTTATTTTCTTGTGCAAATTACTTGAAGTTTCTGAGCATCAATATCTTTTTATTTATTTATTTATTTATTTATTTATTTTTATTTATTTTTTATTAGTTTCTGCTTTATAACAAAGTGAATCAGTCATACAGATACATCTGTTCCCACATCCCTTCCCTCATGCATCTTCCTCCCTCCCATGAGCATCAATATCTTTATATGTAGATGAGGATAATAATAGTAATATATTATTTTAAAAGTATTTTAAAAGACTACATGCTACGTGAATAGAATATAAAGAACACTTTAAAATGCTAGTTTTTATTGTCATTAAATGTATTGTACAGGATATTTATGTGATTTAACATGTGTTTTAGAAGTAAAACTCCCAAATAAATGTAGAAGATAGTTTAGAATGGAGAAGAGACCAGAGAGTTAGACAAGTTAGCAAAGGTCCAGATAAGAGATGATAAAAATGTGTAAACAAGACACTGTTGACCAGAATGAAAAGGAAAAGAAAAACTGAGAATCATTTCAGAAATAGATTTATCTGTGTAAATTCATTTAATTCATAGGTGTTCTCAGTTGGTCAATCACAGTACCTACTAGGTCAAAGCTATTCCCCTGCTAGGGGAAGTGACCCCTGGTTGTTTCTTGATTATGTTCTGCTCATGTGATGTCCCATTTTATACTTCTCCACAACCAACCCTTACCTATAGGGTATTAGACTGTGAATGGTCTCTTGATTATAACAAGTCATTCTCTAAACTTATCAGAAGCCTATGAGGTGAAAAAATTGAACAATTCTGGAAAAATAAGGACAAACTGGACCAATAATATTCTCTTTTTAAGAAATATAAAGTGGTGATCTCAAGAGAATGATCTAGTTAATAAGGACAGCTGAGGCTAAAAGCATGTACAGAAGGGTGAAAAGGCATGAAGGACCATAAAAAAAAGATTGAACTGAAGTTTATGGGTTGGTCAAAATTATAAGCAAGCAGAAAATTTGTGTAAGTAAGTTGGAGATTGTTTTATAGGATGTCAAAGTTACACACACATTTTAAAATTTTACTATAAAATAAATTTAGAATATTGGAATATGGTAAGTTATGCATAGTAAATCTGGTTAACATCAGGGAAGACAGAAAATATACTAAAAAGAGGTTAAAATAGTCAATGCAGAGAAGGAGGAGAAATAAGAAGAAACAAAGAAAACATTAAAAACCAAAAGAGTAGCTGTGTCTCATTAATGGTAGGACACTAAAGTGAAAATCCATGAACAACTGCTACAGGGGTTCCTGGAAGTCTTGACAGTCCATAACATAGTCTAAAAACTATGTTATAGATCAGTCTGTGAAATATGACTGCTGCTCTGCTCATCTTTTGGAATTTCCATGGAAGCCCTATCACAAGTTTTCCCATATTTCTCCTCATATTAATGCCCATAACTTGAACTCTTCCAAGAAAGATCATATTTCTTGCAACTAGAAAAGACAGACATAAAATAAGGAAGCTCTTATCTGTCTTTTCTTTGTACGATGCTCCATTTGTTAGTCTTTCTATTGCTTGAATTCTTAATATCTCCCGGTGTTGGGCTTTCCTCTTCTGTCTTCAAACATGGCTCAGCTCTCCCTGAATCAAAAATTCATTTACTACTTCCTGTCACCTCTTCAACGTACTGTCTTGTCTATTTTTCTTACTTTCACATTTCCTTCAGAGAAGATTTCAAAATTGTCTTCACTTCTTTACCACCCATTCACAGTTTTACTTCTTAAAATCAGTCTCTTAACTGATTCTTCTGAACCATTCTACTGAAACTGCTTTACTAGATATTAAAAATGACCTTTTAGTTTCCAAATTCATTCACCTACATCAATATTCATTTTTCTTGGCATTTCTGCAGTATTTGATGGTATTGACAACTCTATACTTCTAAGAATTCCTCCTCCTTTGGCTTCTGTAAAACTGTACCCTCCTCATTTCTACTTGACTCCTGTATCCTTTGTCAGTTTCTCTTATTCTTCCAGTCTGCTAAATATATACAACCCAAATTTTACTATCTTATTATCCCACTTGCTGACAAATTTCACTTCGATCCCTCCATAATGTCTGCTCTTATCATTTGTCCCCTTGGGGGAATACCTTTAAGGGCTCCACTCTCAATGTACCAACATTGTGCCATTAGCTGCTATGGTCATCCCTGTTGTCCAGCTAGGTATAGTTTTCTAATTTTGATGGCTGCTTCTCTGTCTAGTACAACAGGCATTGATGAAATGTTGTAGGTCAGTCTGTTGCCACTAATTTGTTCCGACATTTGTGGATACTGGTGTTTTCTACTTGATCTGCTTGGTACAACATTTATCTCTTCGTGTTGCCAAAGGTAACAGGCTTTGCATGACAGTGTGATGGAGTGTAACTCCCTCCCCTTTTTTTTCCAATGTGTTAGAAGAATCCCAAAGAAGTGTTCTTGTGCATCCATATCTTAGAGAATATTTAGTGACATATCTCTCCATAGGTCTCAGACAATCCAACTGGAGCTGAGCCAGGAGACTAAACGTAATAATAATTAATATTTGTTGAGCACTTACTAAGTCTCAAGAACTGTTCTATATACAGACAGCATTTAAATTATTTTACCACTACAACAGACTTATGGGGTTGTATTATTTTCTCAATTATGCATTTGAAGGTACTGAGGCACAGAGAAGTTAAGATACTTGCCCAAGGCCACAAGGCTAGTAAGTGGAAGAGCAGGAACTCAAACCCACACACTCTGGCTCTAGAGACTCTATTCTTAATCTCTAGACTCTACCTTCTTTCAAGTCTGTGCTGTGGACACAATGTTTTTCTTAGATTGCTCTTTCCTAAATTAACTAAACTTCATTCTAGGTCAAGTGCAGGATTTTAAACTTTCCTGCCAGGAAGCTTTTCTTCAAAGGGTGCAACAGTTTGCTGGACATACCTACCTGTGCCTGAATTATTTAAAATTAAAAAAATCCTCACACAATTTACCTTGTGGGCCCATCACATGAGTTATACAGCTATTTGCAAATCTTCCTTAATCACTTTATTTATTTATTTATTTATTTATTTATTTATTTATTTATTTATTTATTGCGGTACACAGGCCTCTCACTGTTGTGGCCTCTCCCATTGTGGAGCACAGGCTCTGGATGCACAGGCTCAGTGGCCATGGCTCACGGGCCCAGCCTCTCCACAGCATGTGGGATCTTCCTGGACTGGGGCATGAACCCATGTCCCCTGCATCAGCAGGTGGACTCTCCACCACTGTGCCACCAGGGAAGCCCCCTTAATCACTTTAATCCTTAAGTTGGATCTTGCTACTTTTGTGTATTGCTTAAGATCCCATTCATGACCTTCTGGTCATCTGTTCTTTAGAATCCATTCCTCAGAAAATGTATCTACATCCATAGATTCAACTATCACTTCTATATAAACAATCCTTACATCCATATATCTTCAGTCCTAATATCTCTTTAGAATAGGAGACCTGCAAAACTAACTGCTATTTCCACCTCACTGGCACCACAAATTCAACATTTTCAGAATTAAACTCTTCAATTTTCTTTCTCAGGACAATTTATTTTCCTGACATTTAATTTATTCCAACAGTTCTACTCAGGCTTGAAATCTCTATATCATTTTTATCCCTTCCTCTCTTCTATTTCCTATGGCCAATCCGTGGCTGAATTTTATTTATTTTAGTTTCCATAAGATACCTTTTATCCATGCTTTCTGTCTGTTTCTTCTACCACTGCATAAATTCAGGCTTGATTGACTTAATATTGAGCTTTTATAAGGCCTTCTTAGCTGGTCTTCATCTTTTCTGCCTCCTCACTTCCAAATTACCCTACCCTCCTATCAGAAAAATATTCTTTCAGTAAAGCTTTATATATTTTATTTTCTTACTTTAGAATATTCATTACTCTTCCTCAGTTAACTATGAAATTAACTTGAAACTACATCACTTTGCATCCAAGACTCTCATCATTTTATTTCAAATTACCTTCTCAGGCTTTAATTTGTCTAACTTGCTAGATTATCTACAAATGATCACTCCAAAGACATATGGGGATGCTTATTGACTCATGCTTTTCTTCTTCCATGCTTATTTTAATCCATCTTTTTGGAATGTCTCCTATACCCACCCTGGAGTACATATTTTAAAATTCTGCAATTCTATCTCACCACCTCTTTAATGAAACTTCTTTTGATCCCTCTAATTAGATGTGATCTTTCATTCATTTCTCCCTATACCATTTTTTACTTATTTTAGTGTACTTTTTACACCGATTATTTTAGCTATTATTTACTTATCTCCCTTCTATTTCCACCTTACAACCCCCCTCCCAACTTCATCCCAGTTTGTGTCTAAGCAATTCAAGAGAATGGAAAATAATTTTTTGTATGCTTTTCCCTTGTGATTAACAGATTGCTTACACATAGAAAGTACTCTGTAAAAATCATTCAGTCAAATTAAAATTTCAAATAAGTCAGAATTCTTAATGCATGTGGTGGGGATATAAAACATTTGTCAGTTTTGTTTCTTTTTATGCGTGAATAACATTCCATTGTATATACGTGCAACATCTTCTTTATCCATTCACCTGTCAATGGACACTTAGGTTGCATCCATGTCCTAACCATTGTAAATAGAGCTACAATGAATATTGTGGTACATGACTCTTTTTGAATTATGGTTTTCTCAGGGTATATGGCCAGTAGTAGGATAGTTTTGTCGTATGGTAGTTCTATTTTTAGTTTTTTAAGGAACCTCCATACTGAGGTGGATGGACCGAGAGTCTGTCATACAGAGTGAAATAAGTCAGAAAGAGAAAAACAAATACTGTATGGTAACACACACACACACACACACACACACACACACACACACATATATATATATATATATGGAATCTAAAAAAAATGGTTCTGAAGAATCTAGGGGCAGGACAGGAATAATGATGCAGATGTAGAGAATGGACTTGAGGACATGGAGAGTGAGAAGGGTAAGTTGGGATGAAGTGAGAGAGTGGCACGGACATATACACACTACCAAATGTAAAATAGATAGCTAGTGGGATGCAGCCTCAGAGCACAGGAAGATCAGCTCAGTACTTTGTGACCACCTAGAGGGATGGGATAGAGAGAGTGGGAGGGAGGCACAAGAGGGAAGAGGTATAAGGACATATGTGTATGTATAGCTGATTCACTTTGTTATAAAGCAGAAACTAACACACTATTGTAAAGCAAGTATACTCCAATAAAGATGTTAAATATATATATATATGTCCGTGCTCACGGAAAGAGAAGAAAACCTGCTAATTTCTTAAGTAGGGCAAGGGTGACAACAAATACAGCTACACCAAATGTTGCCCCCTAATAATTTTCAGAGTACCACCCAAAATTCATCAGATATCCTCATTACATATAAGTCACCAGTTGTGAAATAATGAACAAACAAAAATCTTGAACAGTTTGTGAAGTCCCTGAGGGCAGCAAATATCTTTATTTTCCTCACCATTGTATCCTCCATGACTGGTGGACTATTGATGCATAATATACCTCACATATTTATAGAATGAATATATAAAGGAAAATAATTGAATAATGGAAGTGAAAGAATACCATGAAGGAGGTTGTTTCCTTTGTCAATCTGTTTAAAATTTGGTCTTAGCTTAGTGAGAGGTTAAATTGGGGTATGGAACTCTGAGTAGAGTGAGAGTAAAGAAGGAAGCCACATGGTAACTTTGAACACACTGATTATGAGAACTTTAAAATTTACTGATATGCTTGTTGATCCCTATTCAAATAAAATCTCTATCTAAATATAAAATTGTGCTAAGGGGCTTCCCTTGTGGTGCAGTGGTTGGGAGTCTGCCTGCCGATGCAGGGGATGTGGGTTCATGCCCCAGTCCAGGAAGATCCCACATGCCATGGAGTGGCTTGACCCATGAGCCATGACTGCTGAGCCTGTGCGTCCAGAGCCTGTGCTCCACAATGGGAGAGGCCACAGCAGTGAGAGGCCCGCATATCACAATAAAAAAAATTGTGCTAATATCTTACAAATGCATAAGTGTGCATATTTGAAAATTTTCATTCTACCAACTGTAGAAAGTGGAGAAAGAGAACAGACCTGCTAGTTTCTAGTCCATCATGTAAGGAGCTTGGAAATTAAGAGTCCTAATAACAAGGAAATAGCTGAACAAACTGAAAAATCGACAACTTTACTTAGATCCATAAGAGAAGTGAGGTCACAGAGCAAACCACTTTCCCCAAAATTGGAGAGACAGACAGGTAAATACAGAGAATCCCAACCTACCAGACCAGAAACCCATGAATAGAAATCTCCATGGGAACCTGTGCTGGAGTAGGAAAACCTGAACAGTAATTGATGAATTGCTGGAGGCTCTGTGTGGACAGGTCTGAGAGTCAAAAATTCCAGGGGGACCCAGTTACATGAGTGTGAGTTTTACCTCTAGGAGCTCACAGGTTTTCACAGTGAATACTTAAAAGGAAAAAAAAAACACTTCAGGCAGAAGGAGGGAAAAGGTAGCCATTTTGAAATACACCAGAGCAATCTGTTTTTCTTAACAAGGGCTGCATTCAGGAAAAAAACTATTTAACCAGAGCCTAACTTATTGGGGATTTATCAGAGTCTAACTGACCCGAAGGAAGGTAAATAACCAACTCCAGGCCTCTCTATCCTTCCATGCAGGGGAAGGCAATTATTTAATTCCAGCCCACTCTAACCATTCTGTTCCACCTAAGGGAGGGGTCTCTGAAAAGTACTTGTGAAATTCACTGTCCAGAGGCACAGGTTCACTAAAAGACAGAGATCTAATCATAGTACTATAGAACGTTTCCTCTCCCCACACATCTTACCATTATTAAAGACCTATTAATGGTAGCTTCTTTTATCCAGTACATCATGTCTGGATATCAAGAGAAAATTACAAGGCACAATAAAAGGCAAAAACCACAGTTTGAAGAGGTAGAACTGGCATCAGACCCAGACTCAATTATGACAGAAATGTTGGAATCATCAGACTACCAATTTAAAACAACTATAATTAGTAGACTAAGGGCTCTAATAAATAAAGTAGATAGTATGCAAGAACAGATGAGTGGACTTCCCTGGTGACGCAGTGGTTAAGAATTCACCTGTCAATGCAAGGGACATGGGTTCAATCCCTGGTCCAGGAATATCCCACATGCTGTGAAGCAACTAAGCCTGTGTGCCACAACTACTGAGCCTGAGCTCTAAAGCCCATGTGCCTATAGCCCTTTCTCTGCCACAATAAAAGCCACCACAATGAGAAGCCCATGCACCAGAACAAAGAGTAGCTCCCCTTCACCACAACTAGAGAAAGCCTGCACACAACAACAAAGACCCAACACAGCCAAAAATATAAATAAATAAATAAATAAATAAATAAATAAATAAATAAATACATTTATTTATTTTAAAAAAGAGCAGATGTGCAATATAAGCAGAGAGATGAAAATTCTAAGAAAGAATCAAAAATAAATGCTAAATTTCAAAAACACTGTAACAGAAATTCAGAATGTCTTTGATTGGTTTATTAGTAGACTGGACACAGGTGAGGAAAAAGAAATCTCTGAGCTTGAGTATACCTCAATCAAAACTTCCAAAACTAAAAATCACAGAGAAAAAGACTGAAAAAAACAGCAGAATATCCAAGAACTGTGGAACAACTACAAAATATGTAACAAACAAACACATAATAGGAAAACCAAAGGGAAGAAAGAGAAAGAAACAGAAAAAAAATTATATTTGAAGAACAATAATGACTGAAAATTTCCCCAAATTAATGTCAGACACCAAGTCACAGATCTAAGAAAATCAGAGAACACCAAACCAGATAGATGCCAGACAAAAAATAAAATAAAATAATAAAAAAAAAATAAAAAAATCTATACTGAGGCATGTCATATTCAAATTGCAGAAAGTCAAAGATAAAATAAAAAATCCAAAGAAAAGCCAGAGGGTAAAAACAGTATACCTGTAGACGAGTAAGAATAAGCATTATATCCTCAGAAATCATGTAAGCAAGAAGATATGGAATAAAATACTTAAAATGTTGAGAGAAAAAACTCACCCACCTAAAATCCTGTACCTTGAAAAATTATCCTCCAAAAGTGAAGGAAAATAAAGATTTTCTCAGGCAAAGAAACATTGAGGGAATTTGTTGCTAGTAGACCTACCTTGCAAGAAATGTTTAAAGATGTTGTTTAGAGAGAAGGAAAATGATATATATTAAAATCTCTGATCTACATAAAGAAAGGAAAAACATTGCAGAAGAATAAATGAAGGTAAAATAGAAACTTGTAAAAAATATTTAATGGATAAAACAGGTAATAATTTTGGTAAAATAATAACATCAGCAATACAATATATTCAATTATGTATTCATATATGTGTATGTGTATGTATATGCTTATACATTAGTGAAATGAATGAAAATTGTGATTAAAGGGATGTGAAGGAAGAATTAGGATTATTTTGTTATTATATGGTACCTGCATTACACATGAAGTGGTATAGTGTTATTTGAAAGTGGACTTGGATTAATTGTAAACATACATTGCAAACTTTAGGACAACCACTATGAAAAGAAAAGTAAAAGAAGGAGTATAACTTATACGCTAGGAGAAGAAAGAGATGGAATTACATAAAATGCTTTAATAAAACCACAAAAGACAGCAAAAAGTGGAAGACAAAAATAGGAGCAAATAACAAGGGCAACAATTAGAAAACAGTAACAGATAAGGTAGATATTAATCCAATTATATCAATAATTATTTTGAATGTCAATGATTTAAATGTACCAATTAAAAGACAGAGATTGCCAGAGTGATTAAAAAAATAAGACCCAACTGTCTTAGTCAGTTTCAGCTGTTAAAACAGAAATACCATGGACTGGGTGACTCAAACAAAAAGCATCTATTTCTCACAGTTCTGGAGGCTGGAAAGTTCAATATCAAGATGCTGGCAGATCTGGTCTTTGCTGAGGACCTGCCTCCTGGTTTTCAGAGGACCATCTTCTCATTGTATCCTCACATGACAGAGAGATAAGAGAGGAAGCAAACTCTCTCAGGTCTCATTCTTTACAACACATTTATGAGGGCTCCACCCTCATGAACTCATCTAATCTTAATTATCTTCCAAAAGGTCCATTTCTAGTAATGCCATTACATTGGGGGGGTAGGATTTCACCATATGAAATTTGGGGAGACTTAAGCCTTCAGTCTATAACACCAACTATATGTTGTCTACAAGAAACTCCCTTTAAATATAAAGACATATATAAATTTAAGGTAAATGGATTGAAAAAGCTATACCATGCTAACAACAATTAAAGCAGGAGTATCTATATTATATATATTTTAACATATGGAAATAAATTAATGGAATCCATCACATCAAGAAGCTAGAAAAGAAAAATTACATAATCATATCAATATATGAAGAAAAAGCATTTGACACAATCCAATACCCATCCATGATAAAAACTGTCAGTTCACTAGGAATAGAGGGGAATTCCTCAACTTGTTATAGAATATTTTAAAAAACCTACAGATAACATCACACTTAATGGTGAGAAAATTGACAATTATCTTCTAAGAATAGAAATAAGGCAAGGATATGCCCTCTTACCACTGATTTTCAATATCACACTGGGAGTTCTAGCTAATGTAATAAGTCAAGAAAATGAAATAAAAGATATACTGATAAGGAAGGAAGAAAAATTGTATTTATTTGCAGATGACATGATTGTCTATGCAGAAAATCTAAGAGAATTGACAAAAGAACTCCTAGAACTAATAGTATTTAATTATAGCAGGTTTTCAAAAAATAAGGTTAATACACAAAAGTCAATTGCTTTCCTATACACAAGCAATGAATTACTGGAATTTAAAATAAATACACATTCCCATTTACATTAGCATCCAAAAAGAGAGGAACATTTAATGTTATGAAATGAATTTATGTCTCTCCAAAATTCATATCTTGAAGCCTTTAACCCCCAATGGTATCTGGAGGTAATTAAGGTTAGATGAGGTCATGAGAGTGTGGTCCTCATGATGGGATTAGTACTCTTAAGAAGACACCATAGAACTTTCTCTCTCTCTCAATGATGTGATGGACACAGAAAGAAGATGGCTATCTGCAAGCCAGGGAGAAGTTCCTAGCCAGACACCAAAACTGTGAGGACTGATATTGCTGTGAAAGAATTGTTAAAGGTGATTATGATGAGAACTCAGAAAGAAAAGGGAAAAGCTGTTGATAAAACACCCATCTTTTTAGAAAATACATAAATAATTATTCAGACAATGTTAGTAGAAATATGGACAATTAAGGTCATTCTAATGAGGTCCCAGATAGAAATTAGAAACATGTGATTGAACAATGGAGAAAAAACAATTCTTATTATAAACTAGCAAATAATCTGGCTGAATTATTTGTTCTTGTGTTTTGTGGAAAGTGGAACTTGAGAGTGATTAAAATTGGATATTTAGCTGACAAGATTTCTAAGCAATGTGTTGTGTTCTAAGCATCTTTGTTCCTCCTGACTGCTTATAGTAAACTATGAGAAGAGATAAATGAATTGAAGAAATAATTGTTAAATAAAAATGAGCTGAACTTAAAGATTTGGAAAATTGTCATCCTATCCATATTGAAAAAAAAATTAGAAAGTGTGTTTGTTCAGAAGGGAATAGCAAGGGCAGTGCTGAACCTTTGATAAGGAGATTAATATGGGTATGAATCATGGAGCTAAACAGTCACTCAAGCAGGAACACTGTCCAGTTTTAACTAAAGGGGATGTAAATGGGACAGAATGAAGGAAGGCTGTTGAACTTCTTAGATCCCACAGGACAGGATGATAAAGCTATTTGGCTGTGAACTTGTGCTATTCTCCAAAAAAAGGGAAGCGTGGCCCCAAAGGCAAATCAGAGATCATTAGGATCGTTGCCACAATTTCAAAAGGCAATACAGCATCCATCTGAATCCATGGGGTCTGGGCCACTCAGAACCCTGGGAGTGAGACTTCCACCCAGCAGAGCCCTGTAGGTGGAAACCCCACTCTGCAGAGTCTGCCTTGGCTCTCTTTAGGAGCCCTTCCCATGCCACAGATCTGCCATGCAGAGGAGAGTGTGCACCCCACACAAGTGGGAGTGACACTGACACCCCAGTGGAACTGGAAGGTAGAACATAAAACCAAACAGCATTACTTGCTCCTTAAGATCTAATGGGATTTGTCCTGCTGGGTTTTGACTTGTCAGTCTTATGCCTGTTCCACCATTGTATGCGAGAAGCATATAACGTGTTTTCTTTCAGGGGTTCACTCTGGAGAGGAATTTGCCTGAGGATGAATCTCATCTCGAGCCTCACCCATATCTTATTTACATGTCATTTAGATGAGACTTTGAACTTTATAGTTGATGCTGGAGTGAATTTAGGCTTTTGAGACTATTAGGATGGAATGTATGCATTTTGTATATGAGAAGGAAATAAATTTTGAGGCACCAACAGAAGAATGCTATAGACTAAATATGCCCTGTTGATATTCATGTATTGAGGCTCCAAGCACTAATGTGATGGCTTTAAGAGGTAGAGTTTTGAGAGGTAATTAGGTTTTGATGAGGTCATTATGGTGGAGTCCTCATGATGGAAGAAGAGACCAGAGAGTTTGATCTGTCTATTCACAATCTGAGGACACAGCAAAGAAGACTGCCATTTGCAAGCAGGGAAGAGCACTCTCACCAGACACTGAATCTGCCAGTACCTTTGTCTTGGACCTCCCTGTCTTCAGAACTTTGAGAAATAACATTTGTTATTTAGGACACTCAATATAGGGTATTTTGTTTTAGCAGCCCCAACTAAGACACTTAAGTGTAAATCTAACAAAATCTATGCAAGATTTATATGAGGAGAACTACAAAACGCTGAAGAAAGAAATCAAAGAAGAACAAAGTAAATATTGAGATATTCCATATTCATGAATAGGAAGACCCAATATAGTCAAGAAGTCAGTTATTCCAAACTTTATCTGTAGAACCCATAAAACCCCACTCAAAAACGCACCAAGCTATTTTGTGGATATCAGCAAACTGATACTAAAGTTTTTAGAAAGAGAAAAAACACACAGAATAGCCAAAACAGAAAGGAGAAAAATGAAATTGGAGGACTGAAACTACTCGACTTCAAGACTTACTCTAAAGGTATAATAATCAAGAGTGTGTAATATTAGTCTAAGAACAGACAAACAGATCAATGGAAGAGAAGAGAAAGCCAAGAAGTAGACCCACATAAATATAGTTAACTGATCTTCAACAAAGGAGTAAAAGTAACACAAGGGAGAAAAGATATATTGTTCAACAAATTGTGCTGGAACAATTGGAAATCCTCATGCAAAGAAATGAATCTAGACACAGACTTCACAATTTTTCACAAAAATTAACTAAAGGTGGATCACAGATATAAATGTAAAATGCAAAACTATAACTAGAAAATAAATCCTAGAAAATAACATAGGAGAAAATCTACATGACCTTGGGTTTAGTGATGACTTTTTAGATATAATATCAAAGGTACAATCTATGACAGAAAGCAATGATAAGCTGGACTTCTTTAAAAATAAAAAATTTTCTCTCTGCAAAAGGCACTGTCAACAGAATGAAAAGACAAGCCACATACTGAGAGAAAATATTTGGAAAAGATATATCATATAAATTATTGTTATCCAAACTATTCAAAGAACTGTTAAAATGATTTAACAAGATGAACAACTGGATTAACCAATGGCCCAAGACCTTAACAGACACCTCACCAAAGAAGATATATAGATGATAAATAAGCATATTAAAAGGCACTTCACATCATTTGTCTTCAGGGAAATGCAAATTAAAATCACTACACAACTATTCATAAGGCTGAAATCTGGAACACTGATAAATTCAAATACTGGAGAGAATGTGGAGCAACAGGTACTCTCATTCATTGCTGATGGGAATTCAAAATGCTACAGCCACACTGGAAAACAGTTTGACTGCTTCTTACAAAACTAAACATACTCTTACCTTATGATCCCATAATCATGCTCCTAGATATCTACCCAAAGAGGTTGAAAAGTCATGTCCACAGGGAAGTTTGCACAGATGTGTATAGTCGTTTTATTCATGATTGTCAAAACTTGAAAGGAACCAAGATGTCCTTCAGTAGGTGAATAGATAAACACACCGTGGTACCTGTGTGTTTTTAATCCACACTGTGGATTATTCAGCTCTAAAAAGAAATGAGCTCTCAACCCAAAAAGACACGGAGGACACTTAAATGCATAAGGAAGAAGCCATTCTTAAAAGGCTATATATTCTGTGATTCCAACTATATGACATTCTGACAAAGAAAAGCTATGGAGATAGCAAAAACATCAGTGGTTGCCAGGAATTAGTGGGGAGGCAGGAATGAAGAGGAAGAACACAGAAGATTTTTTGAGCAGTGAAGTTATGCTGTATCATACTATAATGGGGGATACACGTCATTATGAATTTGTCCTAACCCACAGAATGTACAGCAAGGGTGAACCTTAATGTAAACAATGGACCTTGTTTGATAATGACGTGTCACTTGTTCATCGATAGTAACAAGTGCACCACTCTAATTGGGGCTGTTGATAATGGCGGAAGGTATACATGTGTGGGGGCAGGGGTGTATGGGAAATTTCAGTACCCTCCTCTCAATCTTGCTGTGAACCTAAAACTGCTCTAAAAAATAAAGTTTATTCTTTAAAAAAATGGAGGGTGACCACCAAACATACAAAAGAGCAAATCAGTAGAACTTGCTAAACTATAGACAAAACAGGATTTCTGCCTTAGACCATTTACAGTTTTCAGTGTGGTTTAAACTTTAGCCCTTCCAACTACATTGAGTAATGCCATATCTTTTAATAAACTTGGCATCTCTAAAATTTACTTTTCAAATAATACAGAGAAAAGACATAAACAAATCAAATGTATTTCTTCTACAGAAGTCGCAAATACAGTGTATCTAAGTTTAAACATGGCAAAACCAGGAAAGATTACTTTTTTCTTCAATGATGTTTCTATTTAGGCAGCATTTCTTTCAGGAAAAAAAATAAGTAAGTATATTTAATACTTTTTTATTCTGAATTGCAAATTATAATTTTGATTTATGTAGAATTACTCAAGAGGCAATTTGTATGCAAGATAAAATATGAAGAATCAGAATATTTTCCTTGTGGGACTTTCTGTGATATATCAAAATTGTATCACAATGGTGTTTAGATAAATAAAAGAAATATAAAACAGCAGGTTTAAAAAAATATTTTGGTTTTGTTTTAAATAATGATTGCATCAGTTACAGGTCAATGGAGAAAGAAAGAGTAAGGTGTATATAAAAGAATTGACTTCAGGGTTTCCCTGGTGGCACAGTGGTTGAGAGTCCCCCTGCTAATGCAGGGGACACAGGTTCATGTCCCAGCCTGGGAGGATCCCACATGCTGCAGAGCAGCTGGACCCGTGAGCCATGGCCACTGAGCCTGCACGTCCGGAGCCTGTGCTCCACAACAGGAGAGGCCACAACAGTGAGAGGCCCACGTACCACCAAATAATTGACTTCTTTTTAAATTTTCCTTACTCATTAATCTTTCTAATGTTATTATGTAAATACCAATCAACACTATAAAGTGATCTTTGATTTCCTTGTATCTAGAAATACAATAGCCACTGACTTTCATTTTTGCAAAGAGTAAAATAAGCTACAAAATGCAGCTTTTTGTGGTTTATCACAGGCTAGGAGATTATCTGAATTTAAAAAACAAAAAACCTGTAGGAAATTTTTTTTTCTATAAGATGTTCCTGTGCAACAATGAAATTGCCAGGATCATCTTTGTCATTGCATATGAAAATAAACATCTATGAATACATATACCCAATACGATTTTGACCAAAAGAAAGATGAAAATGGATCAGCTATAGATATACATTACAACTGAGAAGAGGAAAACATAGGAATGAAAATTACATTTAGATTGTGTCAGAGTCTGAATTTCTTTACAGCTTGCTGTAAAAAATTCTGATGTACTTTAAGAATATTTCCTTTCTTTTATTTTCTTTGTATAAATCATTCCCCTTTCATTTGGGAAAAGCACCTTGACTTTCTTTTGGAACATAACTCTTTCCTCAATGTTCTTGTTTTGTTATTTTAACTGAAGTATAGTTGAATTACCATGTTGTGTTAATTTCTGCTGCACAGTAAAGTGAATCATTTATACATATATATATACATATTCTTTTTCATAATCTTTTCTATTATGGCTTATCACAGGATATTGAATATAGTCCCTTGTGTTATACAGTAAGACCTTAACTATTATCTATATACAATTGTTTGCATCTGCTAACCACAAACTCAAACTCCATATCTCCCCTACCCCCACCCCCTTAGCAACCACAAGGCTGTTTTCTAAGGAACATTTCTTTTCTTTTCTTTTTTTTATTAGTTTATGCTGTATAACAAAATGAATCAGTTATACATATACATCTGTTCCCATATCCCTTCCCTCTTGCGTCTCCCTCCCTCCCACCCTCCATATCCCATCCCTCCAGGAGATCACAAAGCACCAAGCTGATCTCCCTGTGCTATGCAGCTGCTTCCCACTAGCTATCTACCTCACGTTTGGTAGTGTATATATGTCCATGCCTCTCTCTCGCTTTGTCACAGCTTACACATCCCCCTCCCAATATCCTCAACTCCATTCTCAAGTAGGTCTGTGTCTTTAGTCCTGTTTTACCCCTAGGTTCTTCATGATATTATTTTTTCTTAAATTCCATATATATGTGTTAGCATACGGTATTTGTCTTCCTCGTTCTGACTTATTTCACTCTGTATGACAGACTTCAGGTCCATCCACCTCATTACAAATAGCTCAATTTCATTTCTTTTTATGGCTGAGTAATATTCCATTATATATATGTGCCACATCTTCTTTATCCATTCATCCGATGATGGACACTTAGGTTGTTTCCATCTCTGGGCTATTTTAAATAGAGCTACAAGGAACATTTTGGTACATGACTCTTTATGAATAATGGTTTTCTCAGGGTATATGCCCAGTAGTGGGAAAGCTGAGTCATACGATAGATCTATTTGTAGTTTTTTGAGGAACCTCCATACTGTTCTCCATAGTGGCTGCACCAATTCACATTCCCACCAGCAGTGCAAGAGTGTTCCCTTTTCTCCACCCCCTCTCCAGCATTTATTGTTCCTAGATTTTTTCATGATGGCCATTCTGACAAGTGTGAGATGGTATCTCATTGTAGTTTTGATTTGCATTTCTCTAGTGATTAATGATGTTGAGCATTCTTTCATGTGTTTGTTGGCAGTCTGTATATCTTCTTTGGAGAAATGTCTATTTAGGTCTTCTGCCCATTTTTGGATTGGCTTGTTTGGTTTTTTTCCTATTGAGCTGCATGAGCTGCTTATAACTTTTGTAGATTAATCCTTTGTCAGTTGCTTCATTTGCAAATATTTTCTCCCATTCATAGGGTTGTCTTTTCATATTGTTTATGGTTTCCTTTGCTGTGCAAAAGCTTTGAAGTTTCATTAGGTCCCACTTGTTTAATTTTGCTTTTATTTCCATTTCTCTAGGACATGGGTCAAAAAGGATCTTGTTGTGATTTATGTCATAGAGTGTTCTACCTATGTTTTCCTCTAAGAGTTTGATAGTATCTAGCCTTACATTTAGGTATTGAATCCATTTTGAGCTTACTTTTGTGTATGGTGTTAGGGAGTGATCTAATCTCATACTTTTACATGTACCTGTCCAGTTTTCCCAGCACCAAATATTGAAGAGGCTGTCCTTTTTTTTTTTTTTCGTATGTGGGCTTCTCACTGATGTGGCCTCTCCCGTTGCCGAGCACAGGCTCTGGACACACAGGCTCAGAGGCCATGGCTCACGGGCCCAGCAGCTCCATGGCATGTGGGATCTTCCCAGACTGGGGCATGAACCCATATCCCCTGCATCGGCAGGCAGACTCTCAACCACAGTGCCACCAGGGAAGCCCGAGCCTGTCCTTTCTCCACTGTACATTCCTGCCTTCTTTATCAAAGATAAGTTGACCATATGTGCATGGGTTTATCTCTAGGCTTTCTATCCTGTTCCATTGATCTATATTTCTGTTTTTGTGCCAGTACCATACTGTCTTGATTACTGTAGTTTTGTAGTATAGTCTGAAGTCAGGGAGCCTGATTCCTCCAGCTCCGTTATTCGTTCTCAAGATTGCTTTGGCTATTCGGGGTCTTTTGTTTTTCCAAACAAATTTTGAATTTTTTTGTTCTAGTTCTGTGAAAAATGCCAGTGGTTGTTTGATAGGGATTGCATTGAATGTGTAGATTGCTTTGGGTAGTAGAGTTATTTTCACAATATTGAATCTTCCAATCCAGGAACATGGTATATCTCTCCATCTATTTGTATCATCTTTATTTTCTTTCATCAGTGTCTTATAATTTTCTGCATACAGGTCTTTTTTCTCCTTGGGTAGGTTTATTCCTAGATATTTTATTCTTTTTGTTGCAATGGTAAATGGGAGTGTTTTCTTGATTTCACTTTCAGATTTTTCATCATTAGTGTACAGGAATGCCAGAGATTTCTGTGCATTAATTTTGTATCCTGCTACTTTACCAAATTCATTGATTAGCTCTAGTAGTTTTCTGGTAGAGTCTTTAGGATTCTCTATGTATAGTATCATGTCATCTGCAAATAGTGACAGCTCTACTACTTCTTTTCCGATTTGTATTCCATTTATTTCTTTTTCTTCTCTGATTGCTGTGGCTAAAACTTCCAAAACTATGTTGAATAAGAGTGGTGAGAGTGGGCAACCTTGTTTTGTTCCTGACCTTAGTGGAAATGCTTTCAGTTTTTCACCATTGAGGATGAAGTTGGCTGTGGGTTTGTCATATATGACCTTTATTATGTTGAGTAAAGTTCCCTCTATGCCTACTTTCTGCAGGGTTTTTATTATAAATGGGTGTTGAATTTTGTCGAAAGCTTTCTCTTCATCTATTGAGATTATCATATGGTTTTTCTCCTTCAGTTTTTTAATATGGTGTGTCACGTTCATTGACTTGCATATATTGGAGAATACTTGCATTCTTGGAATAAACCCCACTTGATCATGGTGTATGATCCTTTTAATGTGCTGTTGGATTCTTTTTGCTAGGATTTTGTTGAGGATTTTTGCATCAATGTTCATCAGTGATATTGGCCTCCAGGTTTTTTTCTTTGTGATATCCTTGTCTGGTTTTGTTATCAGGCTGATGGTGACCTCGGAGAATGTGTTTGGGAGTGTTCTTCCCTCTGCTATATTCTGGAAGAGTTTGAGAAGCTTTGGTGTTAGCTCTTCTCTAAATGTTTGATAGAATTCGCCTGTGAAGGCTTTTGGTGCTGGGCTTTTGTTTGTTGGAAGATTTTTAATCACAGTTTCAATTTCAGTGCTTATGATTGGTCTATTCATATTCTCTGTTTCTTTCTGATTCAGTTTTCACAGGCTGTGCATTTCTAAGAATTTGTCCATTTCTTCCAGGTTGTCCATTTTATTGGCGTAGTGTTGCTTGCAGTAATCTCTCATGATCTTTTGTATTTCTGCAGTGTCAGTTGTTACTTCTCCTTTTTCATTTCTAATTCTATTGATTTGAGTCTTCTCCCTTTTTTTCTTGATGAGTCTGGCTAATGGTTTATCAATTTTGTTTATCTTCTCAAAGAACTAGCTTTTAGTTTTATTGATCTTTGCTATCATTTCCTTCATTTCTTTTTCATTTATTTCTGATCTGACTTTTATGATTTCTTTCCTTCTGCTAACTTTGGGGTTTTTTTGTTCTTCTTTCTCTGATTGATTTAGGTGCAAGGACAGGTTGTTTACTCGAGGTGTTTCCTGTTTCTTAAGTTGGGATTGTATTGCTATAAATTTCCCTCTTAGAGTAGATTTTGCTGCATCCCATAGGTTTTGGGTCGTTGTGTCTCCATTGTCATTTGTTTCTAGGTATTTTTTTTTATTTCCTCTTTGATTTCTTCAGTGATCACTTCATTATTATGTAGTGTATTGTTTAGCCTCCATGTGTTTGTATCTTTTACAGATCTTTTCCTGTAATTGATGTCTAGTCTCATAGCATTGTGGTCGGAAAATATAATTCATACAATTTGAATTTTCTTAAATTCACCAAGGCTTGATTTGTGACCCAAGATATGATCTATCTTAGAGAATGTTCCATGAGCACTTGAGAAAAATATTTATTCTGCTGTTTTTGGATGGAACGTCCTATAAATATCAATTAAGTCCATCTTTTTAATGTATCATTTAAAGATTGTGTTTCCTTATTTATTTTCATTTTGGATGATCTGTCCATTGGTGAAAGTGGTGTGTTGAAGCCCCCTACTATGAGTGTGTTACTGTCAATTTCCCCTTTTATGGCTATTAGCATTTGTCTTATGTATTGAGGTGCTCCTATGTTTGGTGCATAAATATTTACAATTGTTATATCTTCTTTGGATCGATCCCTTGATCATTATGTTGTGTCCTTCTTTGTCTCTTCTAATAGTCTTTATTTTAATGTCTATTTTGTCTGATATGTTAATTGCTTCTCCAGATTTCTATTGATTTCCATTTGCATTGAATATTCTCTTCCATCCACTTACTTTCAGTCTGTATGTGTCTGTAGGTCTGAAGTGGGTCCTTTGTAGACAACATATATATGGGTATTGTTTTTGTATCCATTCAGCCAGTCTGTGTCTTTTGGTGGGAGCATTTAGTCCATTTACATTTAAGGTAATTATTGATATGTATGTTCCTATTCCTATTTTCTTAATTGTTTTGGGTTCATTATTGTAGGTATTTTCCTTCTGTTGTGTTTCTTGCCTAGAGAAGTTCCTTTAGCATTTGTTGTAAACCTGGTTTGCTGGTGCTGAATTCTCTCAGCTTCTACTTGTCTGTTAAGTTTTTAATTTCTCCATCAAATCTGAATGAGATCCTTGCTGTATAGAGTAATCTTGGTTGCAGGTTTTTCTCCTTCATCACTGTAAATATGTCCTGCCACTCCTTTCTGGCTTGTAGAGTTTCTGCTGAAAGATCAGTTGTTAACCTGACAGGGATTCCCTTGTGTGTTATTTGTTGTTTTTCCCTTGCTGCTTTTAATATGTTTTCTTTGTGTTTAATTTTTGACAGTTTGATGAATATGTATCTTGGCCTATTTCTCCTTGGATTTATTCTGTATGGGACTCTCTGTGCCTCCTGGACTTGCTTAACTATTTCCTTTCCCATATTAGGGAAGTTTTCAACTATAGTGTCTTCAAATATTTTTTCAGTCCCTTTATTTTCCTCTTCTTCTTCTGGAACCCCTATAATTCGAATGTTGGTGCGTTTAATGTTGTCCCAGAGGTCTCTGAGACTGTCCTCATTTGTTTTCATTCTTTTTTCTTTATTCTGCTCTGCATCAGTTATTTCTACTATTTTATCTTCCACCTCACTTATCTGTTCTTCTGCCTCAGTTATTCTGCTATTGATCCCATCTAGAGTATTTTTAATTTCATTGTTTTTGTTGCTCATCATTGCTTGTTTCCTCTTTAGTTCTTCTATGTCCTTGTTAACTCTTTCTTGCATTTTTTCTATTCCATTTCCAAGAATTAGGATCATCTTTCCTATCATTATTGTGAATTATTTTTCAGGTAGACTGCCTATTTCCTCTTCATTTCTTAGGTCTGGTGGGTTTTTACCTTCTCCTTCACCTGCTGTGTGTTTTTCTGTCTTCTCATTTTACTTATCTTACTGTGTTTGGGGTCTCCTTTTTGCAGGCTTCAGGTTTGTAGTTCCCATTGTTTTTGGTGTCTGTCCCCAGTGGCTAAGGTTGTTACAGTGGGTTGTGTAGGCTTCCAGTTGGAGGGAACTGGTGCCTGTGTTCTTGTGGATGGGACTTGATCTTGTCTTTCTGGTGAACAGGTCCATGTCTGTTGGTGTGTTTTGGTGTGTCTGTTGCCTTATTTTATTTTTAGGCAGCCTCTCTGCTAACGGGTGGTCTTGTGTTCCTGTCTTCCTAGTTGTTTGGCATAGGGTGTCCAGCACTGTGCCTTGTTGGTCGTTGAGTGAAGCTGGGTGCTGTTGTTGAGATGGAGATCTCTGGGAGGTTTTCATTGTTTGATATTATGTGGAGCTGGAAGGTCTCTTGTGGACCAGTGTCCTGAAGTTGGCTCTCCCACCACAGAGGCAGAGCACTGACTCCTGGCTTCAGCACCAAGAGCCTTCATCCATCTGGCTCAGAATAAAAGGGAGACAAATTAAAAAGAAAGAATTACTAGAAGTAGAAAGAATGAAAGAAAGAAACAAAGAAGGAAAGAAAGAAAGGAGGGAGGGAGGGAGGATGGATGGAAGGTAGGAAAAAGAGAAAGAAAGAAGATAAAGAAAAATAGAATAAAGTATGATAAATATGAGTTATTAAAATAAAATAATAATTATTAAAAATATTTTTAATAATGGATGGATAGAACGCTGGGACAAATGGTGGAAGCACAGCTATACAGACAAAATCTCACACAGAAACATACACATACACATTCCTAAAAAGAGGAAAAGGGGAAAAAATAATAAATCTTTCTCTCAAAGTCCACCTCATCAGTTTGGGATAAGTCTTTGTAAAAAGAGGAAAATAGAAAAGATCATAAATCTTGTTCTCAAAGTCTACCCCCTCAATTTGGGATGATTCATTGTCCATGTATTCCACAGATGCAGGGTACATCAAGTTGATTGTGGAGCTTTAATCTGCTGCTTCTGAGACTGTTGGAAGGGATTTCCCTTTCTCTTCTTTGTTCTCACAGCTCCTGGGTCTCAGCTTTGGATTTGGCTCCTCCTCTGCATGTAGGTTGCTGGAGGGCATCTGTTCTTCGCTCAGACAGGACAGGGTTAAAGGAGCAGCTGCTTCGGGGGCTCCAGCTACTCAGGCAGGGTGGATGGAGGGGTACAGAGTGTGGGGAGAGCTTGCATCAGCAGAGGCTGGCGTGATGTTGTACCAATCTGAGGCGTGCCATTCGCTCTCCTGGGGAAGCCTTCCCTGGATCCTGGGACCCCAGCAGTGGTGGGCTGCACAGGCTCCCTGGAAAGGGAGCGTGGACAGTGATCTGAGCTCACACACAGACCTCTTGGCGGCAGCAGCAGCAGCCCCAGCATCCCTCGCCAGTCTTTGTGTTCCGAGCTTTTAGCCACGGCTCTCGCCTGTCTCTGGAGCTCCTTTAAGCAGCGCTCTTAATCCCTTCTCCTTGTGCACCGGGAAACAAATAGGGAAGAAAAAGTCTCTTGCCTGTTTGGCAGGTCCAGACTTTTTCCCGGACACCCTCCCTGCTAGCCTTGGTGCACTATCCCCTTCAGGCTGTGTTTGCTCCACCAACCCCAGTCCCCTCGCTGTGCTCTGACCAAAACTCGAAACCTGAGCCTCAGCTCCAAGCCCCTCCCGCCCCGTAGGCCAAGAAGACAAGCCTCTTGGCCTGGTGAGTGCCCGGTCAGCACCGATTCTGTGTGCGGGAATCTCTCTGCTTTGCCCTCCACTCCCCTGTTGCTGTGCTCTCCTCCGCTACTCTGAAGCTTTCCCCCTCCGCCACCCGCAATCTCTGCCTGCGAATGGGCTTCCTAGTGTGTGGAAACCTTTCCTCCTTCACGGCTCCCTCCCAGAGGTGCAGGTTCCATCTCTATCCTTTTGTCTCTGTTTTTTCTTTTTTCTTTTGCCCTACCCATGTACTTGGGGAGTTTCTTGCCTTTTGGGGGGTCTGAGGTCTTCTGCCAGCGTTCTGTAGGTGTTATGTAGGAGTTGTTCCACGTGTAGATGAATTTCTAGTGTATCTGTGGGGAGGAAGGTGATCTCTGCTTCTTACTCTTCTGCCATCTTCCTCCACTCTCAGGAGCATTTCCTTTCTTATGCCAGGTTTTCTTGTTAATATACAATTCAGAAAGGTGAACGTATATTTTTGGGTGTGTTTTTTGTTTGTTTGTTTGTTTGTTTTTGAGAGAGAGCTGTTGAGTTAGAGTGAACTATGTTTAAATCCTTGTTTCATCACCTTCTAAGTCATTGGGAATGTTATTTAAAAATTCCCAGACAATTTTGGGAATGTTATTTAAGCTTTTTGATCTTTAGTTCCTTCTCTGTGAATAACAGAATGTACTTTGCAGAGTTGTTGAGACAATGAAATGTGGTAAATAAATTTTATTCACACACTTAGATGTTACACAGTCATAAAGAGGTACCATCAGTTGCCTTAAATTCTTTTTGACTGAAACTCATATGAAAGGTATTGAAGGAAATAACTTAATTTAGAGATTTTTTCCCTCTCAAGGAAATCTACATTTCCTAGTTAGTTATAATACTTGATCCTTTCTCAATGATTTTTTTCACAGAATGTGTAACTTTTGACAGGAAATTAGTTTTAAAGCCTATAGCCTCCAACACACCTAGCAACCTATAATTTCCACATTTACCTTCGTGAAGTATATGATATTCATAGCACTTTCCTTTGGAATCTAGAGCAATAGGTATATGTCTCCCAATAACATCATATTTTGTCCATTGTCTCAGCATATTTCAGCTACATCTCAAACAGTATACAGTTCATAATTTAAACAGGCATAATAGAAAAAAAATAATAAATAAAAAATGGAAAATAGTCCAAATATAACAATAATGACATTCAGAATATTCACTTCCTGTATCAAAAGAAGATTGGGATAAATCACAAATCTAGCAATGCAGTGACACCTGGAAGAGCCACTTTTAGAAAAATATTGAGTAGAATAAAATACGGGTTTGTGATATATTTTTAAATAGCAAGAAAAACATAAGTAAAAATTATAAAGCCTAAAGGGGGATGTAAATAAAGAAACTCCATTCAAGAGGACTAATTTAGTGGCACAAAGGTAAAAGCTATAGTAAACATATATATATATTTTTTTAATTTGAGTATATATTTCTGTAATAAAACAGAAAGAACATATATACATGGAAAAATGGATAAAAATGCATGGAAAATACAATGGAAGCAAAATTTCAATGAGATATATTTATATAGAGCTAATGAGGTAAAAAATATACTAAGATAAAGAGGACAACTAATAAATAGGTAACACAGATTTGTGTTGTGTACTAAACAGAAAAATAGCCTATATTTCTTGTAAAATATACATATATATTTTATTGAAATGATGCAATAAGCTGTCATTAGATTTTTTAAATAAGAACTTTACACATAACCTTTTTAGATTGAAAACTATAAACAAACAAAATATAATCAAATTATTTAAATATTTGGACTTTTCAATGTACCCTTTCAATTATAATAACCTCAGGAAAGAAATCATAATGTCAACAAAACGTATTTGTAAATAAGAAAATTGAAAACAGGGGTTGGTTTGTTAATCCAATACACATTCATTCACCATTCTTTTGATATACTGCCAATGGTTATTTTGTTGTTATAATTTTAAGTATGGAGCAGTAATTGAGGTCCCCCTCACATCACCTCTCTTATCTAAATCTTATCCATGGTACAACATCTACAACTTCCTGTCTCATTTTTTTTAAACTGGATCAATAATTCATATATCCTTGTGAATTAGTCTGAATATGAAACTTTTTAAATTGTTATGATTTGTTCTCCAGTCTTTTAAGGTTGTCTTAACTGCACTTAATTATATAGCAGTTATTTTTAGCATCTCTCTGGCATTAAGTCTTACCAAAGCATTCAACTTAGTTTCTATAGAAACACTTCTTTTTTTTTGCACTCATATTTCACAACTTTGTATGATATTATTTATGTATATAACTTCAGTAACAAATATGGGTAGTATAAATAAGTTTGGCAATAAATTCAACACACTCTATATAAACATAATTTAAATGCCAATCTGCTCTCTATAGTACTTTTAGAAGGACCCAGAAAATCTTGATTATTTATCCCGTGTCACAGGAAGAGTGTTTAGGATTCCATTAGGTTGCTGTTCACTCCATCCACTTAGACTGTCTCCTCACTCATATCAGTGACTTACCTTTACCAGTTAAGAATTCATTTAGCTACAGACAACAGATAGCTACACTAATTGTGCTTCAAGCAAGAAGAGGCTTTCTTATGTAACAACAAGTCTGTAGTTAGGCAGTCCAGGACCTTTACAATTCAGAAAGAATGTCATCAAGGGCCCAGTCTCTCTATTTCATGTTATACTCTCCTCAACATGTTTTTTGTTTTATTTTGTTTCTTTTTTTTTTTTTGGTTGGAGGTTTTTTTGTTTTTGTTTTTGTTTTTCTTTTTTGGTATGCATGCCTCTCACTGTTGTGGCCTCTCGCGTTGTGGAGCACAGGCTCCAGATGCACAGGCTCAGTGGCCATGGCTCACGGGGCCAGCCACTCTGTGGCGTGTGAGATCTTCCGGGACTGGGGCACGAACCCGTGTCCCTTGCATCGGCAGGTGGACTCTCAACCACTGCACCACCAGGGAAGACCAACATGTGTTTTTTGGCCTTGTGTTTTCAATGTAATTAATGCACCTACAAAGAGGAAGAAAAGTGAAGGGCAAAGGGCAAAATGTCAATGAAACAGCTGAGAGACTGAATACACAAGTGGAGAATGGCCAGATCATATATATAAAATAGGACTCTGACCCAAAATCTTCAGCAACCAGCCTGGAAAGCCAACTCATTATCTACAGTAACCATTCTAGGAAGTCAGCCTACTATCTCTAGCAACCAATTTAGGAAGCCAAACAATGAGCCCTGAAACAATCTGACCCAAGTGGTCAGGACTTGGTTAATGGCTGACAACTACTCTAATTTTTGTTCCCTTTTCTAACTGGAGGAAATTAAATATGTACCCTTAACCAATCACATAGGGTGCCCCACTTCTAGCTTGCCTGCCTACTGCTTCCCCCATGCCAAGAGCCTCCTAACAGAGCATACCTGAAGTCTTCCCTTTTTACCACTATAAAGCCTTCCCATTCCTGTGCTTATCTTTGAGTCTCTGCTAAATACAAGTGATGCTGCCTGACTTGCTATAGCAAGCTCTGAGTAAATAGCCTTTGCTTGTTCTCATTTGGGTGGCCTTTGTTTATTTCAACATAGCCATTGATCTTGGCCCTTTCAAAATAATTCCAAAAGACATTCCTAAACTTCTTACTCTTACATCTTATTATCTACAAAAGAAGGAATCTGAAAAGGTGAATATTTTAGGTTTCTAGGTGTCATTAAAGTAAGGTAAAAGTGTGTTTTAAATGGCTTTGAGTAGACATTCTGCAGTATCTGCCACACTACTTAACATTTAGTATCTATGTGGACCAAAGAACAATTTTATTAAGTTTCCATTCTCCTGGATTACAACCTAAAATATATATTTTTCTTGGGAAAATTCTTAATTAATTAATCTGAGGTTTCTGACCAGGTTATTTTTAAATGTCTAAAGATAAGAACTCTTCTAAATTATAATCATAATAACACTATCACATATAAAAGCAAATAAAAATTACTATCCTGTCAGTTCAAATTCCCCCACCAATTCGTATTCTATAGATTATTCATATAAGAATCAAAATAATTGTTATACTTTTAAATTTCATTTTATCTCTCTTATGTCTTTCTCCTTTAATTTATACTTTCTTCTTTCTTTTTTCCCAGGATTAATCATATTAAATATCTTTAAGGCATAGTAACGATCCTGGAAAGGGCTGGCAGCACAGTGATCTGTTGATTCTCAGGGAGCAGGTAACCATCAGTTAATATGTGTTTCCATAGTCAATACGGCCAACACATGGCAAAAAGCATTGAATATATTGTGTTGAAATACATTTCTAGATCCAAGATGGATCCAATCCTGCCTGGAATGCAATGTCATCCAACCAAACTTTTGTACTCCTATAAACACTACACTTGACCAGAAAAGCAGTTGATCAGAAATGTGGTGCAGTTGACCCTTGAACAATGTGGTTTTAAACTGTCTGGGTCCACTTATATGTGGATTGTTTTTCAATAAACATGTACCACAGTACTACATGATCCCAGGTTGGTTGAATTTTCCGATGTGAATCTGTGGATATGGACAGTAAAGTTATATTTGGATTGCACCCATAATCCCTGCTCTGTTCAAGGGTCAACTGTATGTCCAATTAGCCAATCACAAAATGCCAAGCCAGCTCTGGGCTCATACATATTTTCTTGTTCCTTCACCTTTCTATATAAGTCAGATATGCAACCCCAGCCAATCATGCCCTTTTTTCATGTTGCCACTTCTAATGCTGTTAGAAAACTCTTGCCCAAAATCCCTCAGGAGGAGTGCACCACTGCTTGTGAGGCACTACACTCCCCCAGTCTGTGAAATTTTTCCCTAGAGTAAACGACTTCAAGCTTGTTACTAACTTGTTTTAGTTTTGTCATTTGACATTTTGTTGAGTCTTCATTGTTCTTAATGCTGTAAGAGTATGTGGAAATCAAAGGGGCTGCAGGAGAGGACTAGCAGCCTGCCTGCTTCTAAACAGCCAACCCAAGGGGATACATGTAAAGTGCTTCTTCCTTCCCCCTTTGCACAAAAAAACTGGTTAGAATACTCCAACAACCATACCTAAACTACAATGAGCTAACGAGTTAAATAATTCATTTAAAGCATCCAAACTGCCAGAAATAGAGGCATCAGGGAGAATATATAATACACTCATAAGAAAGAAAACTTGCTGACAGAGATAGATGAAGACTGAAATAGAAAAATAATAAAGGACTCTTGAGGAGCTACAATCATAATTTCCCAAGTAAATAATTCAGTAAACAAATAGAAGATGATGGCCAGTGCTGAGACCCCATAATTGGCATAATTATTTTAAAGTTTAAATCAACATTAATGAGGTATAATTTACTTTACAAGAAAAAACACAGATATTAAGAGTTCAATTCGTTTTGGCAATTGTGTATAAACCAACCTGTGTACTCACTACCTGAAACAGGCTACAAACTATTTCTATCTAACTTAAAACGTTCAGCAGTGCTCTTTTGCAGTCAATCCTCTCAACTCTTGGTCCTAGCAACAACTGATCTAATTTCTTTCAATATAGACTAAGTTTTGCCCATTTTAAAATTTCATATAAATGGAATCATACATACAGCTTGCACTGTTTTGTGTCTGGTTCCTGTTTTTGTCTGTGTACTGTTTTTGAGATTCATCCATGTTATTGAATGTATGAGTGTTCCTTTTAATTTTCAAGTGCATTCAATTGAACAGATATATGGCAATGTGTTGATTTATTCTCCTGTTGATTGATTTTTTTTTGGCTACTATAAATACAGCTGCTATGAACATTTTTCTACAACTCTTTTGGTGGATGTGTTTCCCCTTTTCTCTTGTGTAAATACCTAGGAGTGGAAATGCTGGATGGTACAGCTAGTATAGTCTTAGCTTTGTAAGAAAGTGTCAAACTGTTTTCCACGATGACTGTACAGTTTTTTATTACTACAACATATGAGAATTCCAGTAACTCCACAACCTAATAATGCTTGATAAAATTAGTGTTACTATTTTATCAGTCTAGTGAGTATTCAATTGATATTTTAATTTGAATTTTTCTGATGTTTAATGATTTGATTACATTTTCATGTGTTTATTGGCCATTTGTACACACATCAGATAGAGTTATCTGAAGAATATTGCATCAGCAATGATGCCAAACTAGTACTAAAGACTGTTCTGGCTTCACATTTGAACCTCCAATTAGCCAATCACAAAATGCCAAGCCAGCTCTGGGCTCATACATATTTTCTTGTTCCTTCACCTTTCTATATAAGTCAGATATGCAACCCCAGCCAATCATGCCCTTTTTTCATGTTGCCACTTCTAATGCTGTTAGAAAACTCTTGCCCAAAATCCCTCAGGAGGAGTGCACCACTGCTTGTGAGGCACTACACTCCCCCAGTCTGTGAAATTTTTCCCTAGAGTAAACGACTTCAAGCTTGTTACTAACTTGTTTTAGTTTTGTCATTTGACATTTTGTTGAGTCTTCATTGTTCTTAATGTTGTAAGAGTATGTGGAAATCAAAGGGGCTGCAGGAGAGGACTAGCAGCCTGCCTGCTTCTAAACAGCCAACCCAAGGGGATACATGTAAAGTGCTTCTTCCTTCCCCCTTTGGCTTCACATAACAAAGCTTACAAGAGAGTCCCAAAATGATTAAACTATTTTCAAGTAACTTAACTTCATATCAGAACAAATCTCAAAATAATTGAAATGAATTTTAGAATAAAGCATAAGCACTCAGCAATGAAAAATTCACAATGTTTGGCGTCAGATAACAAAATTGTCAGGCATGGAAAGAAGCAGGAAAATTTGACTAGTAACTTTGAGAAAAGTCAATAATAGAAATAGACTTAAAAGCAGATGATAAAATTAATACTGGAGAACATGTAATAAGTATTATTGACATATTTTATATGCTTAGGAAGTTCAAGGAAAGAATAAGCATATAAAAGACACATGGAAGATGTAAAAAAAAACACAGAATGAACTTCTGGAAATAAAAAAAAATTAAACTGTTGGAGATGAAAAATACACTGGTTGAGATGAAAGGCAGATTACAAATATTAAATTCTGGAGAGGGTCTGGAGAAAAGGGAACCTTTCTACACTGTTGGTGGGAAAGTAAATTGGTACATCCACTATGAAGAACAACTGCCATATGACCCAGCAATCCCATTCCTGGACATACACTTGAAGAAAACCATAATTCAAAAAGATATATGCACCCCAATGTTCATTGCAGGACTATTTACAATAGCCAGGGCATGGAATAATCTAAAAATGTCCATCAACAGAGGAATGGATAAAGAAGATGTGGTACATATGTACAATGGAATATTACTCAGCCATAAAAAAGGACAAAACAATGCCATTTGCAGCAAGATGGTTGGACATAGAGATTGTCATACTGAATGAAGTAGGTCAGACACAGAAAGACACATATCATATGATACTGCTTATATGTGGAATATAAAAAAAAGGGTACACATGAACTTATTTACAAAACAGAAGTAGAGTCACGGATGTAGAAAACAAACTTATGGTTTCCAGGGGATAAGGAGGAGAGGGATAAATCAGGAGATTGGAATTGACATATACATACTACTATTCATAAAATAGATAACTAATAAGAACCTACTGTATAGCACGAGGAACTCTACTCAATCTCTGTAATGGCCTAGATGGAAAAGAATTTTTAAAAAAGTAGCTATATGTATATGCATAACTGATTCACTTTGCTGTACACCTGAAACTAACACAACATTGTAAATCAACTATACTCCAATAATTTTTTTAAAAAGGAAAGCAATCATAATAAGAAAGCATAAGAAAATAATGTAAATTACTATTTACAGTAAAAAATAAAACATGGAGCAGAAAAAAAATAAAAGGCAATTTGATCTCTTCACAGATATAATATTAAGAAACTTATTATGCTTTTTTTGTAGAAAAAAACTGCATATAAACTATGTTTACTATTCTTGGGCCTCCCTGGTGGCGCAGTGGTTAAGAGTCCGCCTGCCGATGCAGGGGATACGGGTTCGTGCCCCGGTCTGGGAGGATCCCATATGCCGCGGAGCGGCTGGGCCCGTGAGCCATGGCCGCTGGGCCTGCGCGTCCGGAGCCTGTGCTCCGCAACGGGAGAGGCCACAACAGTGAGAGGCCCGCATACCGCAAAAAGAAAAAAAAAAAAAAAAAAAACTATGTTTACTATTCTTGAAAGAAATGTCTCTTCTAGGGGATTTATTTTCCTATGAAAATTGAATTGAAGATAACTAATGAATAATTTTTAACTTAATCAATTTTAGGACTTTACATTTCACTAATAAATTAGGTCATTATTAGGTTTTTATGAGGATTTTCCAATTCTTATTTCTCTGTGTTATAATTTTTGGCAATTATAAATAGCATAGAATATAGAATGTAAACTTTAGGAAGTATCCTAGATAATTTAATCCAATAAAAATTTGGATAAAGCCAGAAAGAAAAGAGAATAGACAATGCAAAAGAAGAGATTAGTGAATTTGAAAGTGCTACAGCAGGCAGGTTGCTAGATATAAGCAGAGAAATGAGGGCAGGGGCCAGGTGGCAGGAAATGATGCATCTTGTAAACAGTGGGGGTCTGTTGGCAGACAAAGAAAATCAGGAACCTCCAGACTGACAGGAAATTACACATTTTGGATGATGTGTCCTGGAGGCAGACAAAAGAAGGTGGGAAAAGGCGGGAATTTCCTTCATCCAAATGTAACCTGTTGCTCAATATGCTCTCATTACAACAAAATGGGCCTTGCAGCTAAGAAGTACCCATCGTCCACCGACACCATGACACTTCTGATCTAATGTAAATAAGGACAAAAGTCCTTCCTCCCCTTGGGAAGATGGAGCTGGGATGAAAATCAGGGAATATGAACCCCAAACTCCTCCTTCCCCAGGGAATATTCCACACCATGTTGTTGGAACTCATGGTGGTAGGACAAAGTCTGGGCTGCCATTGTTCAATGCCCATCTCCTAGTGTTTGGCTGGTCCCCTCCAGGGTCCACCCTGACCCCACCCCCACCCCACCCTGTTGGGGTGGGACAGGCCACTCATGCTGGGTGGGTTGTGCACATGGCCGTGCACTGAGGATACATGCCTAGGCAATGACCTGCATTTGCTGTGCTTGCTTCCTCCAGGGTCATGGGACTGGGAGTGTCCTTCCAGGGTCACAGGGCCCTCTGTCTCTCAAATGCAGATGTGGTGCCTCAGCCTCAGGCTCCATATCTGTCCCTGCACCCATCCCCACTTCCCACTGCCTGGAGCACATGTAGGAAGGGGTGAGGGGGAGGATGGCACAAAGCACCTGGGGGGCGCCACCCACAAAATGGAAAGGAAAAGAGAGGTTTTTTTCACAAATCATCTCCCTTAATGGCCATGCCTGTGTTCTGAAACTTACCACCTTTTTAGAGAAAAAAAAAAAGGCTGGGACCTAAATAGGTCCTGGAACCATGAGGATGTCCATTGCAGGGGAACATATACCAGAACACAGGGATTAATCTATAGAATCTATAGAGAAGCCTTCAGGAAGGTTACTCATCCTGGGTACTGCAGATGTCAGGATAGGACACAGGTTCCAGTATGCTGGAGCCATCAGGACTGTCACATGGGGGAGTAGCTTACTTCTATTTTGGACAAGGTCAGCAGGACTAGGTGGACGGGGACACCTAGAACCAGTTCTGTCTTAGAGAGATGCCAAGTGACCTCCTAATGCTAATGATCCTCTCTGTTACAGGAGTATCCTCTCCTTGAAGGAATGATGGGAAACACCTCCTCCATCCCCAAGGACTCATACCTCAGGTGTATTTTGATTCACTGGGACAAGTTTTCTCTAGATTCTTTAAAATGAAAAAAGCTCATTTGTTTTGTAATGAAGCCTGGTCCCAATAGAAACTTGAGGACAATGAGGCCTGGTCAGAAAATGGGAGCCTCAACTATAATATCTTCCTACAGTTAAACATCTTTTTTTTTTTTTAAGATGTTGGGGGTAGGAGTTTATTAATTTAATTTATTTATTTTTGCTGTGTTGCGTCTTCGTTTCTGTGCGAGGGCTTTCTCTAGTTGTGGCAAGCGGGGGTCACTCTTCATCGCGGTGCGCAGGCGCCTCTCACTGTGGTGGCCTCTTGTTGCAGAGCACAGGCTCCAGATGCGCAGGCTCAGTAGTTGTGGCTCACGGGCCTAGTTGCTCCATGGCATGTGGGATCTTCCCAGACCAAGGCTCGAACCCGTGTCCCCTGCATTAGCAGGCAGATTCTCAACCACTGCACCACCAGAGAAGCCCCAGTTAAACATCTTTTGCAAAAGGCAAGGGGAATGTACAGAACTTCCTTATGTTCAGGCTTCTATGGCCCTAAGAGAGAACCGAAGGGCTATGGAAGTCCTATGTTAGGGAACCTTGCTGGCTGGGACCCATTAAGGATACACAAAAGCCCGCTCTATTGGCACCGCTGGAGCAACAGGAGCCCCAGACAGAAGATCGAAGCCCTAACACTCTTTCACCATCTTCAGCTTCTCCCCCACCCTATAAGCCTCTTTACCCTTCAGTACCAGAAATGCAGCCAGAACCTCTTTGGCCCCTTCAGGGAGCAGTAAGTAGGCCTCAAGGAATTACCTGAGTCCACATCCCTTTTTTTTGTCTGACCATAACCAGTGCTGCACCCTCTTAGGCAGATCCTTGGAGGACCTAGCTGGTTCATCGAAGAATTCCAGGCACTGACCCTCTCTTTTGACCTTACCTGGAAGGACGTAAATATTATCCTTTCCCACTGCTGCACCAAGGAAAAGCCCCATATTTGGGCACAAGCTTAAACATATGCTGATGGATTACACATTGCCCAACTACACTGATACCCTGTGAGCCTAATGGCAGTGCCCCTAATGGATCCCAGTTGGACCTATCAACCAGGCCAGCATGGTATCACTAGAAGGGATCACATGGTCTTTTGCCTCATTGATGGGATGAAATAATGCATTATTAAACCTGTTAACTATGATAAGGTTAAATAGATCACCAAAGGCCAATATGAAAACCCAGCCCTATTTCAGACCTGATTGGAAAATGCCCTCAGAAAGTATACAAATGTAGACCCAACTACGTTTGTATTTTCAACACAATTCATTAGCCAATCAGCCCCTGATATCCTTTAAAAGCTCCCAAAGCTTGCCATGGGGCACCAAACCCCTCTCAACCTTCTTACTGGCACAGCCTTCAGTGTCTTTAACAATAGAGACTAGGTTGAGAAGGAAAGGAAAGAACAGCGTGACTTAAGGAAGGAATGATGGTAAGCCAGGCTTTTGGAAGCTGTCATGACAAGACCTAATCCACCTCCTGGTCATGCCAAAAGTACTCCCAGAAGACCTCCACCAGGGAAGGGAGCCTGTTTTAGCTGTGGGAGTCCTGAACCCGAGCAAGGAATGCCAGGAAACAGGTACCAGGCCACACCCAGAACGCCATGCCCACTCTGCAAGAAGATGGGTCACTGGAAGAGAGAATGCCCCCAGCTCCAAAGGTAGCAAGGAAATTCCCCCACACCCATCATGGCAGTGTTTGATTGACTGGATCCATGACTTCCCAAGGTTTCCAAGACAGTCATCACATGGGAGGAACTGTGGGTGACCACTGACATGGCAGGTAAGCTTGTCCAGTTTCTAGTGGACATGGGAGCTACTTACTCTTTCCTGACTTCTCATGCTGGACCACTTGCCGCTGAAACCTGCTCTGTTGTTGGGGTCAAAGGAAAACCAAAACAAAAACATTTCACCACCCCTCTAACTTGCACCTGGGGAAAGACTCTTATAACTCACAAATTTCTTGTCATGTCTGAATGCCCCAGCCCATTATAGGGAAGAGATTTTCTCTCAGCCTTGGGGGCAACTCTTACTCTTCATGAAAACCAAAGCCAAGGAATGTTTTTGGCTGGACTATGTATAATACAAGACACAGACAATCCAACCCAAAATATTCCCTCATAAATTGAAAAACTTATAGATCCACAGATCTGGGACCAGGGAATCTCAGGGAAGGCAAAGTTTGTCACTCCTGTAAAAATAACCTTGAAGGAAACTAATAACTTCTCTTTCAGGCACCAATGCCCCATAAAACCAGAGGCTCGATGAGGCCTCCAACCTCTAAACTCAAAATTCATTAAATATGGGCTTTTGGTGCCATGCCAATCTCCCTGTAATACTCCAATCCTACCTGTCCTCAAATCAAATGGGGAATATAGAATGGTCCAAGAGCTCCTGGCTGGCTCACCAAGATGTTCCAGGTGAATTTAAGGTTCATGCCTCAATGCGGAAAGAATTTGGAGACGAGAAAAGGAGGTTAAGAAAGTAAAGTGAGAATTCATTTAAGCAAGAATACACTCTCAGAGGCAGAGCGGGGGGACAGGTGAGTACCTGCTGCCTTGGGTTTCTTTGGCAAGCTGGTTATGGGGGGCATACAAATGAAGGGGTGGAATATTCACTGGGGAAGGAGGAGTTTGCTTGTTGTAATCCCTGATTTTCATCCTAGCTCCATCTTCCCAAGGGGAGGAGGGATTTTTGACCTTATTTAGCTTAGATCAGAAGTGTCATGGTGTCGGTGGATGGTGGGTACTTCTTAGCTGCAAGGCTCATTTTATTGTAATGAGAGAATAATGAGCAACAGGTTACATTTGGATGCAGGAGATTCCCGCCTTTCCCCCACCTTCTTTTGTCTGCCTCCAGAACCCTTATCACCCAAAATGTGTAATTTCCTGTCAGTCTGGAGGTTCCTGATTTCCTTTGTCTGCCCATGGACTCCCATTGTTTACAAGATGCATGATTTTCTTCTACCTGGTCCCTGCCCCCATTTCTTTGATCATATCTAGCTACCTGCTTGCTGTAACAAAGACATATCAATAAAGCTATCTAGGGCCTCCCTGGTGGCGCAGTGGTTAAGAGTCCGCCTGCCGATGCAGGGGATACGGGTTCGTGCCCCGGTCTGGGAGGATCCCATATGCCGCGGAGCGGCTGGGCCCGTGAGCCATGGCCGCTGGGCCTGCGCGTCCGGAGCCTGTGCTCCGCAACGGGAGAGGCCACAACAGTGAGAGGCCCGCATACCGCAAAAAGAAAAAAAATAAAAATAAAAAAAAATAAAATAAAGCTATCTAAAATGAACACAGAGGGAAAAATTATTTGTGTAACTTGAATTTCAGCAGGGAAGGAGAAAAAACATCTTTGGAGAAATAATCATGAAAATGTTCCAAAATTTGATGAAAATTTTGAATCAGGGTTTCTCAACAACAGTGCTGTTGAAGTTTTGTGTAAGATAACTCTTTGATATGGGAGACTATTCTTTTCATTTTAGGGTGTTAGGCATCATCCTAGTAGATATCAGTAGCACCCCCACTTATTTAACAATGAAAAGTGTCTGCAGACATTGCCAAATGAATCCTGTGGAGTAAAGTTATCCCTGGCTCAGATATCCAGAATATATAAAGAACTCCTGAAACTCAATATCAAACACACACACACACACACACACACACACACACACACACACACACACACACACACACAATCTGATTAAAATATGGGAAAATGGCTTGAATAGACATTTATCCAAAGAAGATATGCAAAAGACTAATAAGCACATGTAAAGATGCTCAACATCTTTAATCATTAGGAAAATGCAAATCAAAGCTTCTAAGAGCTACCACTTCACACTCATGAGGAAGACTAGTAATCAAAAAATAGAAAATAATAAGTGCTGGAATGGATATGGAGAAATTGGAACACTTGTGATTGCAGAACAATAAAATTCACCCAATCTACACAACAGAGGGAAAGCATACATTGAAAAAATAGACAGATCCTCAGGAATCTGTGAGAAAAAAAAACAAAAGATAAAAACTTCTCAGTAGAATTCTAGGAGGGGAGAGACAGAGTGAAGGTGAACAAGTATTTGAAGGAATAATGGCTGAAAACTTCTGAAATTTGACAAAAGATAAAAACCTACTAACCCAAGAAGTCAACTGAACCCCAAACAGGGTGAAACGAAAGAAATCCATGTCAAGACACATCACCATTGATCATTTGAAAACTGAAGATGGAGGATAAATCCCTAAAGTAGCCAGAGAATAACATATAGGGGAACAACAAATCAAATGAAAGCATATTATTTATCTTAAGCAATGGAGACCAGAAGGAAGTGTCACAATATTTTTCAAGTGCTGTAAGGAAAGAATCATGAGTTCTATAGTGGTTCACATTTTCTGTTAGGAAAGAAGGGGGTATTAAAACATTTTTAGATAAAAGAGCACTAAAATAATTTGTCATTAGCAGAACTACCATATGAGGGGAAAAAACGGGGCTGGAGGAATCAGACTTCCTGACTTCAGACTATACTACAAAGGTACAGTAATCAAGACAATATGGTACTGGCACAGAAACAGAAATATAGATCAATGGAACAGGATAGAAAGCCCAGAGATGAACCCCCGCACATATAGTCAACTTAGTTTGGATAAAGGAGGCAAGAATATACGATGGAGAAAACACAGCCTCTTCAATAAGTGGTGCTGGGTAAACTGGACAGCTACATGTAAAAGAATGAAATTAGAACACTCCCTAACACCATACACAAAACTAAACTAAAAAAAAAAAAAAAGAACTACTATAATCCAGGGAAATAATGAATAAAATGAGCTCAGAGCAAGAAGAATGCACAAAATTATATGCATAATATACATAATAAAATAGTACATAAAATAAATATATGTGGATGTCCATGAAATTGAAAACAGAAAAACAATTTTTAAAAACTGTAAAGTATAATTTGAAAAGATCAATAAAATTAGCAGACCTCTAGTGAGGCTGACAAAGAAAAAAGAGAGAAGATCAAAATTATTACTATCACAAATGAAACAAAGAGTATCACTACAGACTCTGCAAACATCTTAAGACTAACAAAGGAATAGTATAAAGAATGATACACACAAAAGTTTGACAACTTAGATGAAATGTACCAATTCCTCAGAAGGCACAAACTACCACTATTCATCTCATATGAAATAGATATCCTATAACTATTAAAGTAATTTAATTCATAATTAAACAGTCTCCCAAAAAGGAATCTGCAGGCCCAAATGACTTCTCTGGTGAAGTCTACCAAACATTTAATGAAGAATTAATATAAACTCTACTAAGTATTTTCTACTTACATCTCTCATGAATATAAATCAAAAATTGTTAATAAAATAATAACAAATTAAATTCAACAATATATAAAAAGAATTATAAAATATGAACAAAAGGAATATTCCAGGGTTAAAGGCTGGTTCAGTATTTGAAAATCAATCAATGTCATCTACCATGCTAATAAGTTAGGGGAAAAGTACATAATCCTATCAATTGATGCAAAAAATTAATTGACAAAAATCTAAATCCCACTCATGATAAAAACTTTCAAGAAGTTGGAATAGTTGGAAAACTGCTTCTATATGATAAACAGCAGCTACAAAAATCCTACAACTAACCTCATTTAAAAAAATATTTGAAAAATCCAGCACCTGTTCGTGATAACAGCTTTCAGAAAAATAGTAATAGAGGGATCTTGATGAAGGACATCTACAAGGAACATACAACTAACTTTATACTTAATGGTTAAATACTATATACTTTCCCCTTAAGATCAGGAACAAGGAAAGGATGTCCACCCTCACCACTCTTACTAAACATAGTACTGAATGTTCCAGCAGGTGCAGTAGGCAAGAAGATGAAATAAAAATTGTACAGTTTGGAAGGAAAGAAATAAAACTCTCAGTATTTCCTGATGACATGATAGTATACACAGAAAATCCCAAGCAATCTACTAAAACCACCTAAAACTTATTAGTGAGTTTAGCAAGGTTGCAAGATACAAAATCAAAATTTAAAATAAATTGCATTTCTATATACTAACAATGAACATTTGGAAACTAGCATTAAAGCTAATTTTTTTTTTTTTTTTTTTTTTTTTTTTTTTTTTTTTGCTGTACGTGGGCTTCTTACTGCTGTGGCCTCTCCTGTTGCAGAGCACAGGCCACGGACATGCAGACCCAGTGGCCACGGCCCATGGGCCCAGCTGCTCTGTGGCACACGGGATCCCCCCGGACCGGGACACGAACCCACGTCCCCCTCATTGGCAGGTGGACTCTCAACCACTGTGCCACCAGGGAAGCCCCAAAATATTATTTTTAATCATTCCAAAGAAAATTTGATGCTTAAGTATATACTTCAAAAAAAATACACAGGTTTTGAAATTAAGAAAAATCACTTTAATGAAAGAAGTCAAAAACGGATTAAATAAATGCAAAGACATACCATATCCATAAATTGGAAGACTCAACATAGTCACAAAGTCAATTGTCCCCAAACTGGTCTGTAGGTTTAATGCAATTCTTATCAAGATCAGAGCAAGGATTTTTGGAGATGTAAACAAGCTTATTCTAAAATATATATAGAAAGGCACAAGACCTAGAAAAGCTAAAATAATTTTGAAAAGTAAAATGAAGTGGGAGGTATTATCCACTCTATATTAAGGCCTATTATGTAGTTACGGTGATCAAGTGCAGGATTGGTATGGAGGGATAGACAAAAGATTAATGGAACAGAAAAGTAACTCAGAAATAGACCCATTCAAATATGCCCAAATGACATTTGACAAGAATGAAAGAATGAAAAAATGATTCAATGAGGAAAAATAACCTTTTCTACAAATGGTCATGGAGCAATTAAAAATTTCAAAAGGGATTACAGACTTAGATGGAAAAAGAAAAGCTATAAAATTTTTAAAAGATTATGGGAGAAAATCTTCATGATTCAGAGCTAGGCAAAATGTTTTTAGACTTGACACCAAAAGCATGATCCATAAAAAGATAAGTTGATTAATTGGACTTCATCAACATTTTTTTTAAACATATATTTAAACATACTTTATTAAAAACATTTTTCCTTTGTGACAGACGATGTGAAGAGGATAAAAAGACAAGTCACAGGTTTTGGGGAAAACATTTGCAATCTTTATATCTTACAAAGGACTTTTGCCTAGACTACATAAAGAATTCTTGAATCTAAATATTTATAAGAACTGTATTAAAAATAAGTGAAATACATGAACAGACATTTCACTAAAAAGCATATGTAGATGTAAAATAAGCACATTAAAATATGTTCCACAACATTAACCATCAGGGAAATGCAAATCAAAAACTACAATAAAATATCACTACAAATTTATTAGAATAGCTAAAATAAAAAATAGTGACAACACCAAATTCTGACACATCCATATCCAGAGAAACCGGAGCATACATACATTGCTTATATGAAATGATAGACCCATCTAGGAAAAATTTGTCACTTTCTAATAAAACTAAACATGCAATTACCATATGATCCAGAAATTCACTCTTGGGCATTTATCCACAGAAATGACAACTCATGTTCACACAAAAGCCTGTATATAAATGTTCATAACAGCTTTATTTTTAAGAGCCAAAATTTTCAGAACTCATTCAACTGGTGAATGGTTAAATAAGATGTGGTGCATGCATAACATGGAATACTACCTCAGCAACTAAACTATTGATACATACAAATAACTACTCAGCAATTTAAAAAAGTAAACATACTAATTCAACCTTGTTGAATTGCCATGGAATTATGTGGAGTGAAAAAAATCAATCCCAAAAATGTTACATACCATATTGTTTCATTTACATACATTTTTAATAACAAATTTTAGAAATGCAGGACAAATGGAGGTTTCTAGGGGCTAGGGACAGGAGGGAGGGGAGAGGAGGTGGGTGCAGTTATAGAGGGCAATATCAGGGATTCTTTTTGACTGAAATGTTCAGTATCTTAAATGTGGTGGTGGATTCAGAAACTTCCAGGTGTGATAAAATGTTGTAGAACTAAATACAAACATACACACAAACACATGCACACCTCACAAATGAGTACAAGTAAACCTGGTGAAATCTGAATAAGATCACTGGGTTTTATTAATGTCAATATCCTGGTTGTGATATTGTTGTATAATTTTGCAAATGTTACTACTGGGGAAACCAGGTCACAGATAACACAGTGGATTTCCCTATTGTATATTATAACTGCATGTGAATCTATAATTATCTCAATAAAATTTTATTTTCCTACTTCTTTGAAGAAAATAAATCTCAATTTCTAGTTTTAGTGTTAATGGTGGAAGGTTAAAAAAAGAAATAATTATATGGAAGAAAAACCATCTAGGGAAATATTGAAAAAGTCATCCTCCTTTATGTATGTAAAGCAATTAGCATTGTGTCCTCTTGCAACACAGAGTGAGTACTCAATAAATGTTACCTACTATGCACAATGACCCTACCTCAGAGAGGGAAGGATTATTCCTGAAAGTCTAATTTGGAACTCTGAACATTTTTTTCCATAGAAACTTTTTTAAACATAATATAATGTTTTGTGCTACAATCTGTTTAGAACAATACTTAAGGGATCTTAGAAGTTAAATAAGACTTTATGGGAGTGCTGTAGATATCTATCTGCCATATTCAATATTCCCTAGAAGAAAAATAATTAATTTCCAAACAAATTAAATGCAAATGAACTTTACGCCCTTCTCACAAATTGTAAATTATTATTATATTTATGGGTATTTAAAAATATTTTATTGTGGCACAAATATGATTTTCATATCCAAATATATATATAAACTTTATTTCAGAAATTATCTGTACCACAGTCATTATTTACATTGCCAAGAAAAATCTGATCTATCTTTAAAGAATGCACAAATTATTTTTACAAATATATTATAATTTTAACTGATTTTCTTTCCATGTATTTCTATTCTATATTTGTTTTCATTAATTGTGCTCCTTCCCTTTTTTCAGCTCCTTCAAATCAAGACTCTGATGTCTATGAGTAAAGTGTCTAGATGTGAAGAGATAAATTATTTCATAAAAAGCTATTGAATATTAGGAAAATCTGAAAAAAAAATTAAGAGATGAATGTGCAGACACCAAAATAATTAATGGGAATATTGTGATGAAAATCCAAGTTAAAGTTAAAATAAGCAATACCTTAAAATTCTGCTTGTGATTATTTCACTTTGGGGAATGTGTAAAGGAGAACAAAATCAAGTGGTTTTTGTTTCGTTTTGTTTTGTTTTTTAGTGACCTGCAAGTATCATAACAAAGCAAAATAAACACTGTATACTAGTCATTGCTTATATGGCCTAAAGAATATTTTAGTTACTAGTACTAAACTTTATCTTGTTAAACAATATAAAAGAGTTGAATCTCTAACAATTGGGCATCTACTTCTAATTAGGGACATTTAAATTTAAGTAATCCAGTTAAAACTTGGCCCTTGATTCTGATATAACAGCATTGTGAGTTATGTATCAAATAGAAGCAGGCCCTACTTCTAGCAGAAGGAATGGAGGGAGAGAAGGTAGGTAGCCTAAAAACACTCACAATTTTAAGGGCCTCCCTGGTGGCGCAGTGGTTGGGAGTCCGCCTGCCGATGCAGGGGACACCGGTTCATGCCCCGGTCCAGGAGGATCCCACATGCCGCGGAGCGGCTGGGCCCGTGAGCCAGTGCCGCTGAGCCTGAGCGTCTGGAGTCTGTGCTCCGCAACGGGAGAGGCCACAACAGTGAGAGGCCCGCGTACCGCAAAAAAAAAAAAAAAAAAAAAAAAACACTCACAATTTTAAGATTCATATCTTGCTAGTATGCCAGATTCCTTGAGACCTAACAGGCATGCATGCTGGTTTTGAAGATCCCATTTAGATGAGTTAGGAATGACTGTTTACTTCTACCCTTAATACTTCTAAATAACTGTAAAGCCAACTAGAATGGTTAGTAGTCAACATAATGTATAATCTCGCTTAGGGCAGGAATGATTCATATGCATACCTCTGTTTTAATTGATTAGATAAATTGTCTTTGACTAAAATGTAACAAGTTTAGTATATCTACTAAGATAAACATACTAACATAATGTTAATTTGAAAAAAAACAGGAAACACAAGTACAGATGGATCAGAGAATTCAAAAGGAATATGAAATTTACAGTTTTCCTGATATTGTGTCATTAACATACATTGGGTAGAATTATTTTTATCATAGCAACTGATTTAAATTTTGACACTACCAGAAACTACCATTTTAATGTACTAAACTAGGTTGATTCTTTATGTATTCTTTTTTTTCTCAAGATAGAGTTTGTTTTTGTGTGACAATTAAAGACTTATTAATGCATTTACAGATTTTCCCTTTCAATCTCCCTTATTCATACCAAACCCATCCCTCCCCCAGGAAAATCCTTGTGTTTGCCTATAATGTTAAGCTTTGGGACACTTTGTGCAAACAGGATAATGGGTGAAGAAAACACATGAGTGAAGTCCAGAAGTACTATAATGGCCTGTAAAATAATATATTGAGGTACAATTGACAGGAAAAGGAATAGATTAAATTTTTTAAATTTATGGTAATTCTTGGGAAAGTTGAGGTAGTAGTGGATATAGAGGAGTTTGGAAAATAGCATTGTGAAGAGTTAGACACTGAGATGATAGATGAATAATTTTAGTACATTTAGATGTGTGTCATGCACATGCATTCCTCTGAAATTATTCAATGATGATTTAAATTGTTTTCCAGGACTTTGTAGTCATTGACATTGGGTTTCCATCTAATGTCACATGATATGGTTGACCACAATGACTCACACAGATTTGGATTATTCATATTTTAATTTATGCTATTTTTAAAATATTTTTAAAGTATGGAAGTCATACCTGTTCATTCTATGAAGTGAAAATAATACAGAAATGTAGAAAGTCACAGTTAAAGGAAATATATATTCTCATACAATTCTGATAGGAGTGTAAAATGTTAAAACTGTTAGCCTCTTAACATGATGAAAATCATTACATAAATTGTACTATATAATACTGAACATGATTAAATAATGGATTGACATGGATAAATCTACAAAGCATGATAACCAAAAAATGTTGCAGAAAAGAATGTTTTGTATGATAACGAAGGTGGTAGGCAGCCACTGGGATGACCTCTGATTCCCACCTCCTGATATTTATGTCCTTGTGTAATCCTCTCCACGAGTGTGGGCTGAAATTAATAAATTGCTTCTAATGAGTAGGAAAGACTCTGGCTTTGGCCTTGCCTGCACTCTCTTGCTCTCTTACTTGGGAGCTCCAATGGAAGTCAGCTTCCATGTTGTGAGTTGCCCTATTTGGAAGTCCATGGGTCAAGAAACATAGGGTGGGTATGATGGTTAATTTTATGTGCTAACATGAGGGGACTAAGAGAAGCCCAGATAGCTGGTAAAATACTATTTCTGGGTGTATCTGTGATTGTGTTTCTGGAAGAGATTAGCATTTGAATCAGCAGACTGTGTGAAGAAGAGTGCCCTCACCAATGCAGGTGGGTATCACCTAATCCATTGAGGGCTTGAATAAAGCAAAAAAGTGGAAGAAGGGACAATTCGTTTTCCTTGCTTGAGCTAAGACATTCATCTTCTTCTGCCCTCAGACATATGCATTCTTTGTTCTCAAGCATTTGAACTCAGCCTGGGACTTACACTCTTGGCTTCTCTGGTTCCCAGGCCTTCATACGTGGACTGAATTACAGCACTCACTCTCCTGTTCTCCAGGTTGCAGAGAGCAGATTATGGGACTCTGTGGTCCAAAATCATGTGAGCCAATTCCTATAATAAATGTTCTCATATTTCTATCTATCTCTATCTATCTATCCTATAGGTTCTGTTTCTCTGAAAAAACCTTGACTAATACAGGAGGCTTCTGGTCAATGACCAGTGAGGAACTGCGACCCTCAGTTCAACAACTCAAAAGGAACAGGATTCTACTAACAAGCATGTGAATGAACTTGAAGGCAGATTTTCCCTCTGTTGAGCTGTCAGGTGACACCGCAGCTGTGACCAATATCTTGATTGCAGGCTTGTGCGAGACCTTGAGGCAGAGGCACCCAGTCAAGTCACGCCTAGATTCCTTATCAACAGAAACTGTGAGATAATAAATGTTTGTTCTTTTAAGTCACTAAGTTGTAGGGTAATTTGACATACAGCTAAGATAACTAATATAATATCATTTATGTAAAATTTAAAAGCACATTACATTTTATGAACAAATGAAAAAAACATGAATAGGAGTACCGACAACTTTTTGATAATACTTCTTAAAATAAGAGAAGGGAAAGGTGGTGAGTGGGGGTGGTCAAAGGCAAAGCATAAGTGAGTTTCAACAGTAACTATAATATTTTGTTTACTAAAAAGTATTTTAGAATTAAACATATTAAATATAGGTGGTAGGTAATTGGAGTATTATCTCATTCTCTGTTTTTTCCACTATATTTTGGAAATACTTCATAAGTTAGAAAACAACAGTGAAAACAATATAAATATTCTAAATAATTTATGTTTATAAAAACTTATCATTCTATACTATTATTTTCTGTAACTTGATTTAGTACTTACAGATTTAAACTGGATATTTTATAATGATATTCTGTTTTATAGTTGCAGAGTGGTCCATTATGTGGAGGTACCATAATTCAGACATTGAAATAGATAGGCATTTTTATTGTTTCCAATATTTTATTAAAATATTGTCTCTGAATATTATTTGCATTTTTACAAATGCTTGCTCAGAAAAAAATTAGACAAATGGATTTTATAATTCAATGGTTCTGTGGAATTTACATTTTAATTAATATTTCTATTGTTCTGAATATGCTCCATAAATTTATGCTTGTACCAACATTATATAAATATGCTCTTGCTAGGAATAATTTTTTTTATATTTTAAATCTTTGAAAAAGTGAAGAGAACTTGTTTTTATTTGCATCTGTTTGATTAGTAAATTTGATGTTTCTTTTCTTATGTTTGTGAGCAATTTACAATTCTTCTTTTGTTAATTCTTGTTGTGTTTATTTTAAATGAGGTATTCATTTTTTACTGGTTTATAGATCCTCATTCTCATATATTATAGACACCACTCTTGTTTGTCACATATATTTGTAAATGTATTTCCCAGTTTGTTACTTATTTTCTAAATTTGTTTATAGTGCCTTCTTTCACGTAGATTAAAAAACAATTCTGCATTCAAACTTGCCTAAATTTCTTTTTAAAATTTTTAATCTTTGAATCATGTTTATGTACATATCCTCTAATATTTTCCTTTAAAACTTTAACAATTTTTAAAATTACTCTTTTGGTTTACATTTAGATCTTTCCACCATCTGGAATCTATCTCTGGAAATGGTGATGTAAGCTAAATATTTCACTGTATTCTTTTTCCAAATGGTTAATTATTTTAACATAATTTATTGAATAATTCATCATTTCTTCCAATTACCTGAAATATTACCTTTTCTATATAAATACTTATTTATGTTTTATTTTGCTTCTGGACTCTGTTCCATTTATCAAATTTTCTACTTCAGTTCAAAACTCTTGAACCTTTGAGATTTAAAGTAAGTTTTGATATATTTTAGTGAAAGTCCTAAAATTTTTTCCATAAATTTCTTATCTATTCCTACACTTTCCTTAAGCTATTAATTCAATAAATATTTGAATTTCTAACATGTATCAGGTACCACATTAGGTGTTAAAGTAGTGAACAAGCTAGATGTGGAAATTTCTATATAGTTATCTGGTTAATATTACATTAGTTAATTTTCATTTGGTTCCTAGCATAGAGCTTTGCACATCATAGACAGTCAAATATATATCAAATACAGAAGGAACTTTTATTCCTAAGTGAGACAAGGTTATTGTTAACTTTTTTCTAAATTTATCATGCTTTGTTATCAGCATTACTCTAGATTCATAAATGAATTTGTGTGGTTTCCTTCTGTCTCTATGTTATGAGCTGGCTTAAATACCATATGAATTATTTATTACCAGAAAGTTTGGTAGAATTTATATTCACTTTAGTCCCACAGTTCTGGTTTTGGGAGTAGGTCTTTGACAAATTTTCACAAATTTAGCTGATTGGGCAGAGTTCATAACCAGCTCCACTATTTATTAACTCTGTGTTCTTGGGAAAGTATTTCTTCCTTATCTATAAAATACAGAGAATGATAGTATTAAGCTTACAGGGTCCTTTTGAGGATTAAATATGTGAAAAGCACTTAGCAAATGTTTGGAAAAAAGTAATTTTCTTTGTGACTTATATAGATGATCACTATTTGAAATGTGCCATAAATATTTGAAAACAATGCACATTTTCTGTTTAAAATATACCAGATAGATATATAGATCTAGAGCTAGATATGCTTTTGCCAGGTATCTATTCTGCAACTGAATGCATCTTTTCATATAATTTTTGGCAATTAAAACATCCTAGAACACTGAGAAATTATTATTTTTATGTGGAAATTTGCACTTTTTTAAACTATATTTCAAAATAATTTTTTCAAAGTGTTCTTTTTTTTTTTCTATGAAGCCTCTTAACAGGTTGATCCATTTGACCTGAATTGACAATTTGAATTTTCTCTTTTGAGCTAATATACTGATATATCCAGTGATTTTAATTTTGTACTCTATTCCAGATCAATAAGCCATAAACTGGGGGCCTACAGTTTGGTACAATGGATTTACTTTCATATTCGCCAGAGTCCTCATAATCACTTAGTATTTTCCACCAAAAGGGCTTCACATAGTTACATTTCCTGATTGTTTCCTGATGAGTTTGCTACTTCTGCTCTAAGTGAATCGGTGTTGTTAATGCGTGTGAGCTCCATCTAAATGTATATAAATTTAATTTTCACATTCTTCCCTGAAACAGATGATCAGTAGATGAAATCTCTTCCCTTATACACTTGGGAATGAATAGAATGGGCCGACTAGGGCAGGTGGAAGCTTTAAGGGTATTTGCTTCACTCAGGTAGTGATAGGACTGCATATTATTCCTTGCAAGCCTGGAGGCTTTTCCACAAATAGTTATAAATGCCTGTAGACGGCTAATTAAACAATAGGGCAGGTTGAGTAATTTTCCGGCAAGTGTATGTGTGTGGTTTGGTGTGAACTGCTGTATGTCTATTCCAGGAGGAGTAAAGATCAGGAGTAGACAGGCTTCCTCTTGCTATGTGTCTGGGAATAAAGTTCCCCAAATGAGACACTTATGAGAAGTCTCATCATGCAGTTTCTGTAGCTTTCTTATTTAGAAGGGATACTACTAGGAGTCTGAGAGACGGGACACTTACTAAGGGACCCATCTCTCTAAGTGACTTCATATAACTATTCTGATTCATTCCCAGGATAAATATAGGTGTACAGAAATATTTCCACATGTTTTGCTGTTGGCTACAGGAGTAGAACATTTTATAGCTGCTGTTCACAATGCAGAGTAAACTCTGAGGCCTACAGTTAAGAAACTAAGTGTATTAGGACATTCTGCAAACAAAATTTTGTCTCTTGAGGTATTAACTTTAAACCATGCAAAACTGCAGCAGATTTGAGATTACAGTTATTTTCAATATACCCAATTCAAATTCTTAGATGGGACTGCCTTCTCATGCCAAATACTTTTGCTTTTCTTTTCCCTGTTCAGAGAATACCTCAGGTATGGCAGGTGTTCTCCCAGTTTTATATGTAAATAAAGACAGATAGAAAAATATATGTAGATATAGAAATAAACACCTAGGGTCAACTCTGTTAGCTTTTGTTACCTAAAACTTCAGAAGTAGGTTTAAATGGTTCAAAAGATTTATTTGCTTAGCATTTGTTATTGTCTACTAAACAGCCTTGAAGATAATGAGAGCAGTGAGTGGTGAACGCTTGCTTGTCCCTTAAGCCTTAGTGAATAAACTACACCAAAAAACCAAGCAAGAATCTCTAAATGTTGCTCCAGGGTCGTCCAGACTGTTAGCTCCTGATTCCTTGTCCTTCCTCTATGCTTTAGGACAAATGATGCTGCTGAGAAAGAACATTGTAACTCCTTGAGATGATTTTAAAGCAATAGTATATAAACTGTTTCTAACCTGTTTTATTACGAGAGTATTGCCAGTTCCTCAAGAATTGATCAAGCTGGAAAGAAGGGAATATCCGTTTTCAAAGTTTGATTGTAAGCAATTTTTATCTCTAAATAAAAATAATCTTAGACTTACTTAACATAAATCTGTGAGAACTGGGGTAAGGAGAAATGAGGAATTTTGTTGCTCAATGGGTATAAAGTTACAGTTATACAAGATGAATGAGTTCTAGAGATCTGCTGTACAACATAGTGTCTATAGTTAACAATATGTTATTGTGCACTTAAATTTTTGTTGACGGTAGATCTTATATTGTGTTATTACTGCAACAACAAAAATAAAGATAAATCTACAAAATTGTAAATTCTACAAAAACTCATATGGTCTTTCCTAGATGTATGATGAGTATATGGCAATGCAAAGATTGAATCTAGATTATAAGGATATGATAAATAAAGTCATATGTCTTCATTGACTATTTTTCATGATCCTTTGAATGTTATCATTTGTATAATAGTTTGTATTTTTTCAGAGAAAAGGATTAAATATGTTTGCTTTAATTAATTTTTTTCATATTTTTGGAAAAAAATCAAGTAAGGCAACTTATGTAACAACCAGAATAAATAAATGAAAGACAGAAGTCTAGGGTATGAAATTCAAATATGGTAATATCTAACAAAATGTGAAGAGCTACTTAAGAAACAATTTTGCTTTGGACAAAACTCATCTTTATCAATAGTTTTATTTTTTCATATAAGCAAAAATTTTATTTTAATTTTCCTTTTCAAATCTAGTTCTACAAAAGGTCAGGCAGAATGTAGAAAGAATAACCCACTTATATGTTTATTTATTTCTACTAATGCATCATTGCACAAATAAAGCATATAAATATTAACTAATTGACTAAAATAAAGCTTTTTACATAATCGGTTTGAAGGTGCATTGTTTCAACTATCTATTGCTAACAACAGCTTAATGATACAAAACAGCATTAATATATTATTAATTATTGTTATTATTATCATCACTTATGGTTCAGAGGGTTGATTTGGATCAGGTAGACAATTCTTTTTGTGGGCCTCCCAGGTTACAATCAGTTGATGACAGGGGCTGGAGTCATTTAGAAGGTTTCCTCACTCACACGTGTGGCAGTTGATGCTGGCTGCTTCCTGGGACCTCAGTGATGGCTGTCAGCTGATGTATCTTGACAAGGATTCTCAATGTAGCTTGGGCTTCCTTATAGCCTGACAGCTGACTTCTGATAGTTACTATCCCATGAGGAAAACAGGTAGAAACTCTATTTTGTTGTCAAAGATATGAACTTTTATCAAGAATATAACCTATTCATGAACCTCATATACAGTAACATTACTTATACTAACTATATGTAATATCACTTCCATCAGGCCAGTAAGAAAGACCCAATCAAGTTCAAGTGGAGGGAATATAGTTTCTATCTCTTGATAGAGTTGTTTTTGAAAATCTGGAATAGCATGTGGGACTGTAAATATTGTTGCAATTGTTGGAAAATACTATTTACTATAGGAATCTAAGGAAAGTAACATAAGAGAATAGTTAAGTATGGATCAGTCTCTGACAATAACCACAAGTATGAGCTTAGTTAGGTAAATTGTTCTACCTTTCTAAGACATGGTTTCCTCATCTACAAAGTGGAGATAACAACTTCTAATTTTTAGGGCTAATGTGAGGGTTAAATGGGATAATGCATTTAAAGTGCTTGGCACATTGTGGATGCTTAATAAATATTAGCTACTACTACTATTATTATTATTCATTATTATTGCTATTGTATGACATGGAACCACTCTATCCAATAGCATTTTCTTTATTAATAGATATGTTCCATATTTTCATTGTTCAGTATGGTAGCCTTTAGCCACATATGGCTATGGAGTTCTTTAAAAGTGACGTGCAATTTATGAACAGAATATTAAAATTTTATTAAATTTAAAATAGTCACTGTTGGGAGATTTTCAATGGACCTCTTTAGTTTCTACATCTCTTGTGAGGGAAGTACTAACTGTCTCTTGTTCTGAACTAGCTTTTCAAGGATATTTGTATAGAGAAGAGCCTTGGTAGTGTTTCCCTCCAGAGAAAAGAGCAGGCATACATAAAGCCCATTATAAAAGATTTGAGTTCCATAAACTCAAAGTTCATCATCTATAATACATCCCATTTTGTATGCATGTTTCAGATGACTTTTTTTGTATCACCCTGTGGGAACTGAGGCTCAGAAAACCAGTGCAAAATATGGTACTCTTGCTGCTGCTATTGCTGTGGGTAATGAACTACCCTTGTCTTGGATCCAGTAGTTTCTGAAAGCTGAATAATATTCTATTGTATGTATATGTCACATTTTCTTTATCCATTCATCTGTTGACAGACATTTAGATTATTTCCATATCTTGGATATTGTGAATAATGCTGCAATGAACATGGGAGTGCAGATATGTCTTTCAGATCCTGATTTTAATTATTTTTGATATATACCCAGAAGTGGGATTATATTCAAGTTCACTGATTCTTTTTTCTGCTTGATCAAGTCTGTTTTTGAAACCCTCTAGTGAGTTTTGCAGTTAAGTTATTATATATTTCAGTTCCAGAATTTCTGTTCAGTTCTGTTTTATAGTTTCCCTTTGCTGATATTCTTATTTTAGTCATGTATTTCTTTCTTAATTTTGTTTAGTTGTGTATCTGTGTTCTCTTATAACTCACTGAACTTCTTTAAGATGATTATTTAGAATTATTTGTAAGATGATTCATAGATTTTCATTTCTTTAGGGTCAATTACTAGACATTTTTGCTGTTGTCGTTCCTTTATTGTATCATGTTTCCCTGATCCTTTGTGTTCCTTGTAGCTCTGCTTTGATGTCTGTACATTTGAAGAAACTGCTGCCTCTTCCAGTCTTTACAGACTGGCTTTGACAAGGAAAGACCTTCACCAGTCAGCCTGGCTAGGCATTCTGGGAGCCACCCAAACTTTTTCTATGAATGTATCTTCCTTGTACTTGTGCATGTAGACTGTGGATTGGAGTGATTTACTTGTTTCTTTCTTTCTTTCTTTCTTTTCAAGACTCTATAATCTCCTGCTCCTGTGTCCTTCTGGTGTCTGACTGTTATACTGTAGGCTAGGACATTAGAGGCATGCTTTACTTCTCTCTCTCCTTCCTTGTGGAGGAGTCTTAAGATCGGCCCCTTTTCCCAATTTTGCAGAGCAGTGCTGGGAACAGCAAGCCACTCTTCACTCTTCATTCTTATTAGTTGCCTCCATAAACCTAAGTTGGTTCCATCAGGGTCCTTTGTGAGGGGTGACAGAAACGAGCCTCTTGGGCAGCCTAGTGAAAGGCCAGAATGTTGGAGGCATTCTCCACTCCTCTCCTCCCTCCAAGGGGAGAAGTTTCAGGTTCTTTACTTGATTGCAATCTCACAGAGCAGTGCCAGCCACAGCAGGCTGTCTGCCCCATTTCCTTTTTTCTTAACTGCCCCCTGGCATCTGAACTATGCCAGTTTTACCAGCACTACATATGAGGCAAGACAGAAACCAACTTCTCCAACAATGCATGTAAACACCAAGATATTTGAGGCATGTTCCATTCTATCTTTTCCCTGATTGGAGAAGTTACAGGCCAAGATTGTCTCTATGTACTGAGCTGTGCAACTTGAGGAAAGGGCTGGCTCAAGTTAAATAAAACTACTCTTCTTTCTCAACACTTATTTTTTAGGAGAGGGAGAGCAAATGGGAAATTTACTTGTCAGTATTCAGTCTTTCAATCAGTTTCCCATTTTCAGTCACATATTTTTTTTCTAAAACTCTTTTATCTAGTAGAAAAGGTAACAGTAGGCACTGAAGAACTCCAGAAAGGTTGAGTACATAGAAAGAGCACACATGATGGTGTGGAACTTGTCTACCTGAAAGAGAAATAGAAGATTATGTCCACAGGTACTTCAATAACTTCTTCAAATATAGATGTGAGCCTAGGCACTCCAAGATATTTTCTAATTTTGAATAACTTTGTAAAATTTGTGTAGGTTTGCAGAATTTGCTGTGAAAGAAAGGGTTGTTTACAAATTTGAAAGAAAGAATGAAAAGAGAGACAGAGAATCTTTACAGAAATGGGATTCCTATCTTGGAAGAAATAGTATAAGCCTGTCCTGTAAGCTGCAGATAATAGACCTTTTAAAGGATGGCAAAATTGTTTTGTGTAAATGTAGATGAGTGAATTATAATTATAACAGCACTAGCTCCTATTATTGGTTGTCAAGCAATATGATTTGCCTTATTCAAATAATTTAATCTCCACAGTAACCCTCTATTTTACTATAAAACAAAAAGCTTATAATTCTGATGTTATTTTTGTCTTCAATACAGTGGGATAATTTTGTAACTAAAACAGTTTAAACAATTAACTAATAACAACATAAGCTCCATTAAAATACATTTAACATATCCATTCCATAGACTGAGGGTCTGGAGCAAAAAAAAAAAAAAAAAAAAAAAAGACTACCCATTATAAAAGTAGGTTACCTCTAATCCTAGATTCCTATATACTAATGTAGCTCTGGTCTCTCACAAGTGTGACAGACTGAATCAAAGCATTGTTGTTAATATGTATCATTTTCAGAAGGCCAGTTTTTAAGTAGTCATTGTAAACCACCAAGAAGTAATAAATATCACTTAATACAGAGAGTTATTACATTGTCATGGCAATCTTGATTGAAGTGTGACTAAAGGTATGAAATGGGATGCTTTGGAATCTGACCTCTTGAAGTTCAACCTAGCACAGTAACCTTTTAATGCCAAGATAACTGACTTTCTACACTGCATTTGATGCAAGATTTCCAATTTATAAGAATTTTTTTAATTTTAATTCAAAAAGAATGCACTGTTAAATGTTTCATGCAAGCACCTGACTGGTACCTTGTAAAAGTATAGGTTAATGTGAAGAGTGATCCCTTTTGTTACATTTTGAATAGAATATTCAAAATATTCAATTTGAGTGTAATTTGTATAATTTTAGTTTCTTTGAATAATTCAGATGCATTCATTTATTCTTGATTAGTGAATTAAGATCTGAAAAATAATATATTTTACTTTATGACATGTAGCATTAATAATTTATTACTTTACTCACAAATCTTTCTTTCGGGGAAGCCGTAGGAAATATTCAGGGAAAGTAATACTCAAATCATAGATGTACTAATGCCAGGTAGCCACAGCATGATATGAAGAGCAATCTTGATGGATCTGATAAGAGAAGTTAGTGTTCTGACAAGCACAACCATATAAAAATACACCGTTTCTATGATTTTAGAATGAAATATTTTCCCTGGATTTTATCTAGGTACCTATATCTGGGTAAAATGCCTTCGAGATTATGGTTCATCCTCATAGCACTCTCAGACACAATTCAATGTTACTATGTCTTCCTAATATTTTTCACAAAGTTCTACTTCTATGACTGATCAGTCACACTAAGTGAAAAATAGCCAATTTGGTGCTCTTAGATACCTTAGGAAACAACTACAGGACCTCTATAATGAACAGATTATATTGAATTCCATCATTAAGATATGGATTCTCAGCAAGTCACATGTGCCATAACCCCTTCACAATGCATTGCCAAATATTTGCCAAAGTGTAAATTTTGTTTTTGTTACAACTGAGAATATGTATTTCATGGCAAAATCTGTCAGAAGAAATATTGAGCTGAGCAGTTGTAAGATACAACATAAGAAGGAAGGAGTATAGCAAATATCAAGCTGTTGTCAGATGAAAATCTTTTATTCCATGAAACACTAGTGAAATTTGCCTTTTGAGTGTATAAAAGGGTAAGGTCAAGTCAGTAAAAGGCTGTAATGATTTAACTAAAGTTAATACAAAAGTGAATAGAGTGATCAATGCTGATATTGTGTACCTTCTGAGTCAATGTTATACTGTAGTAATGATTATTTTATAACTACTGTTGGTTTGTGATTGTTTTGATACTTTTAATTTCTACAATTCTGTCACCCAAGCTTCTAACATTTTAAATGCATTGTGAAGTTCCTGATGAAAACGGAACACATATGTTTGTTTTCTTGCTCTCCTGAGGAAATACTTCTAGGAGATTCAAGAGTCTCTAAAGAGGTTCTACCTAGTCTTCAAAGAAGATATTGGAAATCCAAGGTTTGAATAGCTGGAGAAGGCCCTGGATGTCAAAGGAGCAGGATATTTTATTGCATGAGAGCTGCCCTTCAAATTATACTAATCCATTCCAAATTTACAACAAAAAGATTTCCTTTAAAAGCCAGTAATAAATGAATCAATTAATTTTGTATGATTATACTTTTTTCATTATGAGAAGTTTCAAACCTATGCAAAGTAAAGAGGATTTTCTAATGAAGCCACATGATCTCACCACTACACTTAAAAACTATTCAACTATTCAAATTATTCATCAACAATTCATGTCCTAACTTGCCGAATCACTACATGCAACAAGTCCCCTGCCCCACCCATAACAGATTATTTTGAAGAAAAGTACATAATTATTTCATACTTAAGTATATGCCTCTGTAAGTTAAGACTTTTAAAAATATAACATCAATGGAATCATCAAGCTTAAAATGAATAATTCCTTAATAGCATGAAATATCCACTAAGTGTTATCTGCTAAATTTTCCTCGTAGTCTTATACATGTTGTGAGATGTTTTTAAAGGCTTTTTTAAATTCAAAAGTTAGAACTCTCTTGAGCTTAATTTAAGGTTTGCATTTAGTACCAAAAATTATAATGTTTTGCCTTTTTCTCTTACTGTTGCTCCTGTGCACAGGAAGTTTAAATGACTTGCATGAACTATTTGTCACAGTGGGGGGAAAAAACAATAAAGCAAAAGAAACAAAAACATTTCTCTGATAGCACAGTGCTTAAGAAAGTGAGAACTGGGAGAAAAATAAAAGTGCTATTTCTACAGTGTTTTTTTTCTGTTGTTTTATGACAAAGGTACAACAGTATCTATACCTAAATCAAGAGCCTTTTGAATAATACTTGCTGAAGAAAGTAGATTTCAATTTGTTCTTTAATTCACTAACATTATCCTCCATCCAATTCCCACATATATCAGAATATAAATCCTAGACTCCCTGTGACAGTAGACTGTAATGAAAATGCAAGCAGTATTGAGGCCAAACTAAGAGACAAAATAGTTTGAACTGGTTCTACTCTGTCCAAGCTAGACTCAATCCTCAACTGTTATTCTAGCTACTTATATTCAATAATTTTGAGCCCCCTTTTTTCCTACCAAAGCTGACAGGCAAGACTGTTGACTTCAGTAGAATGCACTTCAAGCACATATATCTAAAATTAGGAAATTAACAGAATGTTAGAATTCTAAAATTATGCACATTCAACATTACTTTCTGAACAGGTTAGTATGCTTTCAAATTTCTTCACATGAGGTATTTTTGCTACCATTGCCACACCCCACACCATGGACTTAAATATTTAGTGAGTCTACTATAATGATTATTCCATTTCAGAGTCGTATATTTCTATGTAACAATAATTCATTATAAAAGAATGAGGAGAATTTTATTTTTGTTTCATTACATAACTTTTAAAATCTAATTTTTCATTCTTTATTTGACAAATTCATAACTTTACAAGGTTTTCTTTTTCTGCATCTATTCACATGACACTAACACAAAACTTGATTTAATATTTAGGCATTTCCTATAGTATTTACCTTCCCATACAAACACATAAATGAATGGGAAACCAACAGAACATAACTTGCATTTTATTTATTTATCCAATAATAGCCATTAAAAAGTCAAAACCCTTAAAACATCTCAAGGAAAATTCACAGTTTGTTCTATATGCTTTTACTTTAGTTTTTTTTTTACATCATTATTGGAGTATAATTGCTTTAAAATGGTGTGTTAGTTTCTGCTGTATAACAAAATGCATCAGCTATACATATACATATATCCCTATATCTCCTCCCTCTTACATCTCCCTCCCACTCTCCCTATCCCACCCCTCTAGATGGACACAAAGAACAGAGCTTCTCTCCCTGTGCCATGTGGCTGCTTCCTATTAGCTATTTATTTTACATTTGGTAGTGTGTATATGTCCATGCCACTCTCTCACTTTGTCCCAGGTTAGGCTTCCCCCTCCTCATGTCCTCAAGCCCATTCTGTACGTCTGCGTCTTTACTCCTGTCCTGTTCCTAGGTTCTTCAGAAACTATTTTTTTTAGACTCCATATATATGTGTTAGCATACGGTATTTGTTTTTCTCTTTCTGACTTACTTCACTCTGTATGACAGTCTCTAGGTCCATCCACCTCACAACAAATAACTCAATTTCATTTCTTTTTATGGCTGAGTAATATTCCATTGTATATATGTGCCACATCTTCTTTATCCATTCATTTGTCAATGGACACTTAATTTGCTCCATGTCCTGGCTATTTTAAATACAGCTGCAATGAACATTTTGGTACATGATTCCTTTTGAATTATGGTTTTCTCAGAGTATAGGCCCAGTAGTGGGATTTCTGGGTCATATGGTAGTTTTTAGTGTTTTAAGCAACCTCCATACTGTTCTCCATAGTGGCTGTATCAATTTACATTCTCACCGACAGTGCAAGAGGGTTCCCTTTTCTCTGCACACTCTCCAGCATTTATTGTTTGTAGATTTTTTTTTTTTTTTTTTGGTACGCGGGCCTCTCACTGTTGCGGCCCCTCCGGTTGGGGAGCACAGGCTCCGGACACACAGGCTCAGCAGCCATGGCTCATGGGCCCAGCTGCTCCGCAGCATGTTGGATCTTCCCAGAGCGGGGCGTGAACCCATGTCCCCTGCATCGGCAGGTGAACTCTCAACCACTGCACCACCAGGGAAGCCCTGTAGATATTTTGATAATGACCACTCTGACCTCCGTGAGGTGATACCTCATGGTAGTGTTAATTTGCGTTACTCTAATGTTTAGTGATGTTGAGCACCTTTTCAAGTGTTGGTTGGCAATCTGTATATATTCTTTAGAGAAATGTCTATTTAGGTCTTCTGCCCATTTTTGGATTGGGTTGTTTGTTTTCTTGATATTGAGCTGCATGAGCTGCTTGTATATTTTGGAGATTAATCCTTTGTCAGTTGCTTCATTTGTATTTTCTCCCATTCTGAGGGTTGTCTTTTTGTCCTGTTTTTGGTTTCCTTTGCTGTGCAAAGCTTTTAAGTTTCATTAGGTCCCATTTGTTCATTTTTGTTTTTATTTCCATTTCTCTAGGAGGTGTGTCAAAAAGAATCTTGCTGTGATTTATGTCAAAGATTGTTCTTCCTATGTTTTCCTCTAAGTGTTTTATAGTGTCTGGCCTTACATTTAGGTCTTTAATCCACTTTGAGTTTATTTTCATGTATGGTGTTAGGGAGTGTTCTAATTCCATTCTTTTACATGTAGCTGTCCAGTTTTCCCATCACCATTTATTGAAGAGGTGGTCTTTTCTCCATTGTATATTCTTGCCTCCTTTATCAAACACAAGATGACCATATGTGTATGGGTTTATCTCTGGGCTTTCTATCCTGTTCCACTGATCTATATTTCAATTTTTGTGCCAATATCATACTGCCTTGATTACTGTAGCTTTGGAGTATAGTCTGAAATCAGAGAGACTGATTCCTCCAGCTCCATTTTTCTTTCTCAACATTGATTTTGTTATTCAGGGTCTTTTGTGTTTCCATACAAATTGAGAAATATTTTGTTCTAGCTCTGTGAAAAAATGCCATTGCTAGTTTGATAGGGATTGCATTGAATCTGTAGATTGCTTTGGGTAGTATAGTCATTTTCACAATGTTGATTCTTCCAATCCAAGAACATGGTATATCTCTCCATCTGCTTTATCAGTTTAATTTCTTTCATCAGTGTCTTATAGTTTTCTGCATACAGGTCTTTTGTCTACTTAGGTAGATTTATTCCTAGATATTTTATTCTTTTTGTTGCAGTTGTAAATGGTAGTGTTTCCTTAATTTCTCTTTCAGATTTTTCATTATTAATGTATCAGAATGTCAGATTGAGATTTCTGTGAATTCATTTTGTATCCTGCTACTTTACCAAATTCATGGATTAGCTCTAGTAGTTTTCTGGTAGAGTCTTTAGGATTCTCTATGTATAGTATCATGTTATCTGGAAACAGTGAAGGCTTTACTTTTTCTTTCCTGATTTGGATTCCTTTTATCTCTTTTTCTCCTCTGATTGCTGTGGCTAAAATTTCTAAAACTATGTTGAATAATAGTGATGAGAGTGGGAAACCTTGTCTTGCTCCTGATCTTACTGGAAATGGTTTCATTTTTTTCACCATTGAGAACAATAATGGCTGTGGGTTTGTCATATATGGCCTTTATTATGTTGAGGTAAGTTCTCTCTATGACTACTTTCTGGAGGGTTTTTATCATAAATGGGTGTTGAATTTTTTCAGAAGATTTTTCTGCCTCTATTGAGAGGATCATATGGTTTTTCTCCCTCAGTTTTTAATATGGTGTATCACATTGATTGATTTGCATATATTAAAGAATCCTTCCATTCCTGTTATAAACCCCATTTGATCATGCTGTATGATCCTTTTAATATGCTGTTGGATTCTGTTTGCTAGTATTTTGTTGACAGTTTTTGCATCTATGTTCATCAGTTACATTGGCCTGAATTTTTCTTTTTTTGTGACATCGTTTTCTGGTTTTGGTAACTGGGTGATGGTGGCCTCATAGAATGAGTTTGGCAGTGTTCCTCCCTTTGCTATATCTTGGAAGAGTTTGAGAAGGATAGGTGTTAGCTCGTCTCTAAATGTTTGATAGGATTCACCTGTGAAGCCATCTCATCCTGGGCTTTTGTTTGTTGGAAGATTTTTTTTTTTTTTTTTTGTGGTACGCAGGTCTCTCACTGTTGCTGCCTTTCCCGTTGTGGAGCACAGGCTCCCAACATGCAGGCTCAGTGGCCAGGGCTCATGGGCTTAGCCACTCCGTGCCATGTGGGATCTTCCCAGACCGGGGCACATACCCATGTCCCCTGCATTGGCAGGCGGACTCTCATCTGCTGCACCACCAGGGAAGACCCCTACTTTTAACTGATTGGTCTACAGAAAAGCTATTTACCTTTAAATTTTTTTCCTTTTAATTTGGTTCCAAATATGCCTTCAAATTATCTTAATATTTTTACTAGTTCATAGAAGAATCTGTGGAATTCCAGAACATGTTTAGAAATTACTTTTTTTCAATATTTATTGAAAACAACTTTAAGTTTTTAAGATTTATACTGAAAGTTTCATTTTTTTTCTTATTCCACTATATAAAATCTCCAAAAAGAATGTCATATATTAGTGAGGACAGCATGTATATGTCTTTTTCTGACAATACTGGAAATTAGTATTTCATTACTATTTATGTCTGTTAGTTTTATTGCAAAATGTGTTTACCATATTTTGTAGTTCCCTTTAATTTCTATTAACCTACATTTTTATTTGAGTTGGATGTTTAATTTCAGCACCTATTGATACAATCATATATTTCCTCCTTAATTTATTGTTAGAGTGAATTCTATTGGTAGAGTTCCAAAAAAAAAAAAAACCCCAATTTTGCATATATGGAGTAAAACATACTCTGTCATCATGGTATATTGAGGTATTGTTCTCTTCATGTATTGCTTAATTTGGATGACTAAATTTTTTTAGATTTTTTTGTTTATGCATAATTTAACTTTGTTTAACATTTTCTTCTTTTGTGCTACTTTTGAGGTTTAATATTTAAGCAGTAAAGTTTTGTTGGTTTCATAAAATGAATTATGGAATTTTATTATTTTTTTTAATGAATGGTTTAGGGGAGCAAATTTTGCCACCCCGAAATGTGTCTCTTTTGTATGAGGATTCATTTAAGCTCATTAATTTTAAGGTGCAAAAGACCCAGAAAGAACCTTTAACCTTCTCCCTAAGTGACTAAAAGAAAGTAGATAGAGGACCTGTTCCAGGCAGGCAGCTATCACCATAGATAACTATAGTATGAATTAAGTATATAGAAATGGAGGAACCTAGTAAAGTGTGTTTGTTAAAACTCTTCTCTGTGTCCCACCTTCTCTGCTTGGCCCAGCAAACATTTACTTTTTCATCTCCCTGTGAATTGCCTTCCTCCTCTTTGAAGTTCCAAACCACTACTCCCAACATCCTCTTTTGTCTTTAGTTGAAGGTGGTATTTAAGGTGAGGGTTTCAGCCATTTTGGTGAGTTACTCAGTTTTCCTGAGTCTCTCTCATGTATCAGTGTTATTAAGTTTTTGTTTGACTTTCTCCTGTTAATCTGTCTCATGTCAATTTAATTCTTAGATCAGCCACAAGAACTTAGAAGGGTAGAGGAAATTTTCTTCTTCCCCAAAAATGGAATGAGTTTGAAAAATATAGGAGTTTTAAGTGTCTTAAAATTTATATATAGTTGAACAGGAAAACATCTAAGTCTGGTCTTTTTTTTTTAATTGGTTGGTGTTTAATTGCCTCTCTTCTGTCTTCTAAGATTACTTTTATGTCTAGGTAGTTTGCCATTTCTTTGGTCAACTTTGGTAATTTATATTTGCAATGAAATAATTTATTTCCTTCAGATTCTAAAATTATTTGAGTAGTGTTCCACATTAATTTTTTTAAATAAGTTCCATATCCATGATTATATTTTTTTCTTATATGACATAATTTTACTTTCTTTATTATCCTTACTAAGTTTAGACAGAAAGTTACCTATTTTATTTCTATTTTTAAGGATTAACTTTTGGTTTCATTTGACATTTCTTCAATTTTTAAGATTAAAGTTTTAGGGAAATGGATTCTAGAATAGCAGTGTGAGGAGCTTGCTCCAATAAAATAACCATAAGTGGTAAAAGTTATTGAAAAACAAAAATAAATAACCATTTAAAGTCTCTGGAAATTGTTCCAAGGGCATATAATACACTTTTTTTTTACAAGAAAATCTGGTAAGAACAGAATGTGTATATGGCATTGGAGCCACAGCTCACTCCCTTTCTCTAGAATCATGGGAGGTCCACTCATGCTGGGATCAGCCAAGAACACAGGGTTCCCTCCCCACCACCAACTTCCAATCTATTGTTTCAGTGTCTTCCAGGGATGGGAGGGTTACCAGTATATCTTACTCCTCCCAGATCTGTGTTGCAGAAGCTCTATTCCAGGCAAGACTGATTCTGGGAATCAATTTCTCTACTCAGCCCTCACTCATGGGGTACTAGCTCTTCTCCTGGTATGGCAGGCTGAGGATACTAGGGCCTAGTTACCTTCACTTCAGATTACTCAGAAGATGGAGCCATACTAAGGAGGCAAACTGAGAAAACCAGAAGCTACCATCCACCTTGGGTGTGAATGGTGTAGGGGAGCCTGAGAGTATTGAGCCACTGTCATGGTCACAAGGTCTGGAGCAATGGCAGAAAGATTTTTCACAGTGATAGAGACAAGTTGTAAGAACAGAAAACTCTGAAGCTCACCCCAAGTTATCAGGCTAAATTTGGAATGGAGTGTTGGGGATGTTTAAGCCTAGGAAATTTGTTGAAAGTAATGCAGATTTTAGTGGTAAGCAATTCTGTTGCCTCCTTGAGAAAAATTAACCAAACCATAGACCAGCTAGAACTTTATGAGAGACAACCAGGGAAAGAGACAACAGAGACGGCACCTCCAGGGTTATAACAAGAGAGAAGGAAGACTATATGGTCACAGATGCAGGCAGTTGGAAATAGGAATTGGTGGTAGGAGCTTGTGAAAGTTCTGTTTGAGTTGCTCCAATGTTCTCATTAAAATAAGAAACAATATTATCAGCCAAGGATGAGTGAATCATCTAGAAGAGTAGAAGAAAAAACACACTAATATGGTATGGTTGCTGGGCAGCATTAAGGTCCACTTGAGGTGAAAGAACAGTAACTTAAAGTTCTGACATTTAACGGAGTCAAACATTCACATTTTGTTGATATTCTTCCTTTCTTTGACTTCTACAAAACTACTCTTGTTGTTTTCTCCATCTTTATTATCTCTACCTCCCTGTCTCAATTCATCCTTTGTTGCCTCTTTTATCATCCATATCTCATCTCACCTCAAATGTCTTCCCAAAGAGGCCTTCTAAGGTTGCTGAGAATTTAGCTAAACCACTCCATGATATTGCTGTCTCAGCACCCATTTTGTGTAACTAATAGCCTACAGGGGCCTTGAACTGACACTAGTCTCATTCGCTAGTGCATGCCCTAAATAATGGCCTTCAGAGTCACAAGTAAGTGCAAGTTCCTGATATGACTTCCTCAACACCTCTGGTGATAAAACAGTCACTCCTGCCTCCCAACTCCTTCCTCTCATGCCCCATTTATGTAAGACCACTGTGGAACTTACCAAAACCCCATTTTTTGGTTTGAATTGACCAATCTAGCCTTAGTCCAGGAACCCCAAAAACATTCAACCCATGGACCCTAACAAAGGCAAATGCCCCAGGTCTTGCTGCTTAATCTCTGCCTGTACTCTGCCCTGCCTTTCCAATTTGGACCCTCAAGATGTGCTCTCTACATCTTCCTGGAGCTGTGAGTAATAACCTTCTCTATTTCATTTTCCCTTGTGGTCTTTGTTAAACAGGTGGTTCACCGACTGGTACCCCAGGGCTTTACCTAACAAATGTTAATTTAACAAAAATTACAACAAAACTGGCTCCGTATTTGACTAAACCAAATCTATTCCTTCTAGGTTAATTTATTCATGGCAACTCCATGCACTTTACCAGTGATTGCTTCATTAGGGACATGTGACCTCATTTTGGCCAATAAAATAGCTGGGAGGTCCCTGAAGAAGATTTTTTTCTCATTCTTGAAATATGACATCTCTTCTTCTTTCTCTGGATGTTGCTGTATTTAGATGTGACAATGAAATTGCAGCCGTGTTCTTACTATCAGCATGAGGATGAAGTCAATAAACAGTAGTAGGTAAAACCAAGGGAATTAACAGAGAAGCAAAGTTAGAGCCTGGATTTACCACATCTGAAACGTCCTCACCTTAGGATAGATATTGTGTTAAGTCAAATAATGAAATTTATGATTTTGAACTTATTTGAGTCAGGGTTTTCTATTATATGGAGCTAAAAGCATCTTAATACACATACTAAAGAGTCAGCCTCTATCATATTACTTTGTTGGATTTTCCTCACTGATCACTATCAGACATTTTCTAATAAATGTATGTGTATTCTTGTTTATTGCCTGTCCTCTGCATATCATTAGATCACTAGCTCCAGAAGAACAGAAACCATTTTTCTTCTCATGATTGTATCTTCAGTGACTAGAACGGTGCTTTCCACTTCATAGGCACTCATTAAATACCCACCAAAATATCAATTCTCTCTTTCAAGCCTGTTTTTCTTATTTTCTTCCTTGACTCATTATCTCACTCTCTAAATATTTGTTTCTTTAAGATCTTTCCTTTACTGCTATCTTCCTCACTAATAATGTCCTAAGCGTAAAACTTTAGTAATAATATGATGGCCATGATCAGGTTAGGTGTTTGAAAATGCCCATAAGCATTGCCTCAGTGTCAATGGGATGAGAGGCCCTTGTGCTCTTCAGGTGACTAACAGCTTCACTTCATCAAGTGGTTAGATTTCAAGTGTCTCAGGGCTGAGGCACCTTCTCTAAGGACAGAGCGGGGTTGACTAGTTCATTTTTCTTTATTTCACTTCCTCATTGAATGGAAAGAGGTAAAAATCTAGTAAGGTGAATTATATATAGGGGTCACACCAGAGGAAACATTTTTCACTTTTTTCTTTGTCCTTTTAGTTGTTCCCTTCTCCAGCCAAAGTTCACAAGTCACATATTGCCATGATTGCTTACAATTTACCTATATTAACCCCAGTTTACAAGAAAGAAAAATGAGGCTTAAATATTGCCCGATGGTAATCTAGCTTTCAAGTGGAAAACTGGAATTTGGGCCTAGATTTGTATGATTTTAGAACTTAACTACTAAACAATTACTGGAGGCAGATAGAATTCTAGCTAAGTCCACCTACATGTCAAAAGAATATACTTCTCTCAGAACCTGAATACTGAATGGAACAGCACTTCATCAGGCCTGATATTGTATGACAGATCTTAGTTAAGACATGTTTAAAACTAAAACCTGTATTAATCAGGGTTCTCCAGAAAAAAAAAAAAAACAGTACATATAGATAGATAGGTGGATAGATAGATAGACAGATATATATAGAGGGAGAGATAGAGACAGACAGACAGAGGCAAAGATAGACAGAGACTGGCAGAGATAGAGACAGAGAGGTTGATTTTAAGGAATTAGCTCACACAACTGTGGAAGCTGGCAAGTCCAAAATCTTAAGGTACTCTGGTAGGCTGGAGATCCAGGGAAGTGATGATGTTATAGACCAAATCTGAACGTGGTCTGCTGACAGAATTACCTCTTCCTCAGAGGGAGGATAGGAGTTTGTTTCTTAGGGCCTTCAACTGTTTGTATGAGACCCACCACACATTGTGGAGGATAATCTGTTTTAACAAATTTTTCTTATTTAAAAGTTAATCTCATGTAAAAAAGACCTTGACAACAATATCTAGACCAGTGTTTGACCAAATCTCTGGTACTGTGACCTACCCAACTTGGCACATAAAATTAACCAACACAGAATCTCAGTTCTCTGCCTTGGTTACCTACCAAATCTAATTGCTAGAATCAATTTTGTTGGAAAATCTAGTGCAAAATATTTTAACCAGAGACATAGACAATAAGATTTTCTAAGTAATCCATTTCCTGGATTTTTCCACTTGCTCAGCAGCACATTGCAGACAAGAATAATAGGATGATTGGATACTTCCTCCAATTGGATGGCTGGCAAGACAAGTACTTTGTATCCTTACAGTTCATGTTTAAAGTTCAACTTCTTTCAATGTCATTCCTGGTTGAGAAACAGACTTGTTTGTAAGACAATCTTTCTTGACACCTTACTGGACACAACTAGGTAAAACTAAAGCTATTTGGAGGGTCGTTGGCTGACCCTTTAAACAAATGCTCCCTTCTAGGCATATAACAGTATTGTAATATGTAAGACAATGACTTTAAGTACTGGAAATGGACAGTGTATGACTTAGGCTCTTAGTTTCTTTGCGTTTGACCACGTGAATGCTTTCATAGAAAAATATACAGTGACAAGCATTATCATCTTTGTGCCTAAAAGGCACTCACATGTGTCATCTAGTAATTTACTTTTTTCTCTTCCTATGAATAAAGAATGCAGTGGAAAAAATTTACCTTGGACTATCGCAGGATAATTTGCTCTATAAATTTGAACTGTTCTTATAGAAACATTCTAAATTGAAAGCCACAACTTTTTTTTCCTTTAGTTTATGAAAAATCATTTCCCTCTCCCACATTGAGTATATTATTTGGTAATAAATTTTTGTAACTACCAGATATATGGCGTCAAAGAGCCAATTGGTTTAGGTGTAAAATTTAAAAAAAGACTTAAGAAAAGGGCCAACAGTTTTCTCTCACTAGATAAATCTTCAATAGCATTTCTCCCTTGACAATATCTAGTGAATATCCCCTAGTAGATAAACTTGAGCTTCAAATCACCAATGTATTAAATAATCAATTTATCTACACTTCTTCACAACTCCAAGACAAGTAAAACAAGTTAGAATCCAGCAATTTTTGTCCCCAACCCAAGAAATAAGGGATATTTACCTATTGTATTGTATTTGTTCTCTGTGTGTCTAGGTGCTCAATGTCTTCTACTTGCCATTATAAAAGGTAAAACCTCAGTTTTCCACCTCCTTCTGTGTTTCTCTTTCTTATGTATCTTCTTTACTACTCACACAGAATAGTTCACTTCTGATACTTCTAGTCACAAAATGTGTGGAGGTTTTTTTCCACACCAAGCAATTCTCTGCATGCAACACCAGGTGGGCGTGCTACAATTCAACTCAAGTCTGACACTAGATATCCAGATAGCATAGGATTCTATAAGTTAAATCTTCAGTCCTACAAGACTGCCCCCACACCCAACTTTAGACACCAGTAGTAAGCACCTGTGATTCCCACTGACCAGCTACAGATTGGAGATTCCTCCTTTAGGTTACATTAATTTGCTAGAGCAGCTCACAGAACTCAGTGACATGTTTACTTAACTTTACCAGTTTATTAAAGAGGATGATAAAGGATACACTGAACATCCCTTTGGAAGAGATGCATAGGGCAAGATATGTGGGAAGGAGTGCAGAGCTTCCATGCCCTTTCCAAGCACACCACTCTCCCAGCACCTCCACATGTTCACCAACCCGGTCATGTTTGAGTTTCTATGGAGGCTTCATCACATAGCCATGGTTGATTATTAACTCCATTTACAACACTTTTCTCTTCTCAAGAGAATGGGGGCAAGGGCGAGGATGAAAATTTCAAGCTTCTAATCATGGCTTGGTCTTTTAGATGATCAGCTCTCATCCAGGAGCCCACTCAGAGTTGCCTCATTAGAACAAAAGACAATCTTACCACTCAGGAAATTACAAGGGTTTCAGGAGCTCTGTGTCAAGAACCAGGGTCAGAGACCAAATACTGAAACAAAAGATGTTCTTACTGCTCCTATCACTTAAGAATTTACAAGGATTTTAGGATCTCTGTGCCAGGAACCAGGGACAGATATGAATATATATGTATTTCTTATTACAAATTACAATATCACAGACATGATTCCTGAAATTTTCTTCATTAGTGGAACATCACCACAGCACTCATTTACTATTTAGTAACTGTGGGAAGGGGAACACAGTTACCTATTATTTTCTATTAATACTTTAGTTAATATTGCCCCATTAGATACTGAAAAATTAAAATGAAATGTTACAATAGTAATCTTTGTGAAAAGTGGTAATTTGGGAAAGAGCATATCCTAAATTATCCCATGGACTTCAAAGAGCATGGAAGGAATGTTGTCGGGATATCCTGAGCCTCCGTGCACCAAACACTTGCAAAATGGTGGGTCTCTGATTCAATGGTGAACAGTGAAACCTAAGCAGAAAGTGAGATGATGCAAAACACTAACTGTATAAGTTAAATGATGTACTATCATGTATAATTCATAAAATGTGATGAAATAGGCACTTTGCCTCTATGGTCTTCCACCCAAAAACATATAGCCCCAGTCTAATCAAGGAAAAAACACCAGAAAAATCCCAACTGAGGGACATTCTACAGAATACCACACCAGTATTCAAAATTGTCAAGGTCATCATTAACAAGGAAAGTCAGGGAAATTGTCGCAGTCTAGAGGAGCCTAAAGAGACATGACTACTTAATGCAATGTATAATTCTGGATGGGAACCTGGAATGGAAAAAGGACTGTAGCAGAAAATTTAGGAAAACCGAATAAACTATGGACTTTAGTTGATAATAATGTACCAATATTGGCACATTAATTGTAACAAATATGCCATGTTAGCCATGTTAATAACATGAGAAACTAGGAGATGAGTATTTGAGAGCTGTAATATCTTTGCAATTTTTCTGTAAACCTAAAACTCTTCAAAACTGTTTATGAAGAAAATGTACAATGAATAGATCCCTGAGTTACTTAAGTTGTTGACAGGATTAAGCTTCCATTTATGGTTTTCTTTATTTTTGTCTTTTACTTTTGTTTTCCCCAATTAAATTTAAAACACTTTGATAGACAAGAAAAGAATTAAGCCCGTGTACAGGTTAAATTTCTATTGATTTTATGCAGCTGTAGATTCTCAGATACTTGAAATGGCTATTGAGTTTGTAACCCAACTTACAGAAATTAAATACTGTACCTACTTGTCTGCTTCACAGTTGTGTTTTGTTTTGTTTTGCTTTGTTTGAAGCCATTTCCATTACACCATTAACAATTTATTTTATAAATCATTGTGACCAGTTCTAGCAATAAAAGCAGCAAGTTCAATAATGGTTTTAATCAAATTAAATATTAGCTCACTAAATTTTCCACTTGTTGAAATATAAATTTTCAACATTCTTTTCCAGTAGGGAACTTTCCCCCCATTCACAGAGTGTGTATTCACCATATTCACTTTTTCAGGTTTTTAGAGTTCTTGCCAAGGTTATTATGATAATGTCTATCTCTAACCTGGTAATTCCTAATCTACCTATTACTCACTACAGCTTGTGGTTTTTTTTTTCCCAAATGGCTGCAGTCAAGCTGAGAAATAACACAAATTAACCTACACATGTGTTATATTTCTTCTAAATCTCCAATCTCCTTTTGCCACAAATTAATTTTTTGCTTGATTTAATTTTTTGTTGTTGTTTTTACTTCTTTCATCAGCCAACCTTTGGTAAGAATGAGCAAATTAACATCACAATTACAGAAAGATGGGTGAGAAAAGAAAGAAGACAAAAAGCACTAGATTATGTGCTCTATAACTCTTAATCAAACTTCAGGACTGATAAAAATACCAAATGCAATGGAGTATTTACTGATCCTGTGTAGCCTGAGAGGTTTCAAAGTACTGGAATTCTCTCCATTTAGCCAAAGTGAAGCCAGGAGTGAAGTTATTTTGTTCCACAAATAATATCAACATTCTCCAGAATCTTATTTCACTTGGATCCTCAAGGGTTGTGTAGGGAAATCCTTAGGTGGCTTTTACATTAAATGAGACAATAGGCCTATTCTGAAATAAATAAATATCTCAAGTTTGTCTTGTAAGATGCAAAGTAAATGTTCTAAAACACTACAATATTACTTACCAACTTTGAAAAGAGGGTGAAAATATGTGCATTTCAAAGAACTATATTGAAAGGACTGAGCAAACAAAAAAGTAAGCTAACTCATCAAAATGTTCCACCAAATGGTGTATTTTACTCTAGATAGATTTAAAAAACTATTTAAAATAAAATAAAACCTTTGACTTTTGAATTAATAAACACACACCATGAATATATATCTTCATTTCTCAGAGCTTTATTAATACCTATATTAATTAATAAGAAAACATGCAATACAGAATCTGATATCGAACAATTAATACACATTTGCCACTGGACTACATACTGCCATCCTGGGCCATACAATATCCAACTGTCTCACTTCCAAAGCATGGCTAGAGCTGCTTTGGGATACTGTTCACTTTCAGACGCTGCATGATGTCACAGAGGAGGAATCTTCTCAAAATACAAACATAAATACATATTTCATAAAATTCCAAGTATTTTAAGCAGGGATAGCATAAATTTCACACATGTTATTTGTAAAAGTATCACGTACAATCACTAAACAATTGCCTTCATTTTTTTTTTATTTGTGCACACACATTTTTCTGAGTGGCCTTTTCATTTTACTACTTTTACTGATGTCAACTTGTAGTGCTTTTAAAAATCATATTTACTGAAAGCATATGGATGGTTAGTGTAAGAAAGCTATTATGAATGAATATTTTAAGACCTCTGTATAAAATTGCTCTGGTGTTGTAATTGGCATGTTAATGTAAAAAGTTTCCTGTCCAAATATAATTCAGCTTCTCTTGCTCCAATGTTTACCAGGGCAATTGTGCCAGTTGGAAATAGGCAAAATAGTCTAATGATTGTGAGAAAAAGTTCATCTATATATAACCATAAATTTGGTTTGGAACAAATATGAAAGAGGAAAGACAGGAAATGGTATCTATAGTGGAAAATATACATCAGAAGAATATAAAGAGAGAAAAGCTTAAAGAAATAGATGTTCACAAATGTGGATTAGGAGATATATGCACATTCAGACTTAATATAAACAACAAAAAAACTAATGTTGAAATATACATGCGAGTAAAACTTAATTTTCCCATGGCTTTAATGAAAGTGTGTGACAAATATTAGTTTGAGAAGGCAGAGGCTCTTCATAACTGTCACCAGTACACAATAGCACTAATCATTTAACAACCATTTGTTTTCTAACCAACTTTACATTACTAAAAATAAAATGTTAAATAATTAGATGAGACTACACAAAATGTACCCTCTAAATTTATTACATTGTTTGTACCATATGTAAGTTTATTTTTAATACACTGACACAGTATTAGCTAAAACTTGAAGATAAAGTTCAAGGAAAAAATATGTATGCACTAAGCATATAAGATACACAGTGTTTGAATACATACTTACAAATGTGGTATATTATCATTATAACTAGTAAATTAATGATCACATGTAACTGAACATGACCACAAAATAGAACAACCAGTCTGACTAAACATATTATTACCATCCTTGTCATTCAGTTATAAGTTCTTATTTCCAACTAAATCAAATCTTACTTTTTTCAAGGTAAATATTTTTGGTTGATGGTAAAATAAGACTTTTTGGAGTTCCAGGACTAAATTTTTGCACATTAAAAAAGCCATCTGTGAGTTTTGTCAACCTACAGCTCTGTCCATCCACTCAAAGAAAGAATTTGCAATGTGATGAGAAAGATCTCATCAGATCTGAAACCTTGGAAGTTACAGGTTGCCATGTCCAGACCCAGTGGAAGCTTAGGAAGAGAATGCATAGGGGAGCATAACTGGGCTCACACCCCTTGCCTATTTGGCTACTTTGAGCCTGCTTCCATTCAAAGCCTCTCTGGTACAAGCACAGAAGAGGATGCCCAGTCATTTAATATTCTAAACACAATCTAAGTCTGACTTTATAATCAGAGTTAGAAAGGGCAATAAAAGCATATTTGTTCATTCCTATATCTCTAGGAAAGGTATCAAAACTTCACAAATTTTACATGAGGATTTAAGAGCCACCCATATAACTCAATAAATCACACTATCAGAAAAAAAATCCCAAATATCTAACATTGGTTTCTATTCTGATTTTCATTAATATTGATAGTAACTATTCATACTACTGACATTATTTAATAGTCTTTCAGTTTCTCTTTTTTATCTCTTTTTCATTTATTTCTTTTTGTGTGTGTAGATCTTAACTAATAATGTGGAGAGGAAAATGTAGAAATAACTAAAAAATAAAAATAAAAAAATTCTCACATTATCTTTGCAAGCTTTAGAGGAAAAAACATTCTAAAATTGACTGGAAGCACGGATTTTGTCATTCTAGGTTTCTTTATCTTCCCCAGGTATAAAATCTTCATTAACCATAGCAAGAAGAATACCAACACATATACGTCATCATATTTCAATATCTTCACTTTCAAACATCATCAGTCCTTCAGGACTCACATGCATCTGGAATACCAGGATGCTCCAAATCCCTTTGAATATAACAAACACAAATGAGGAAAAAAATCAGTAATACTAATTAAGTTGACATTTCAGTAATTAAACTCTAGTAGTTAAAAGTTAAGAAGTTCTACACACCAAATCAGATATGATTTAAAGAGCTTCATAGTGGGAACAATATATTCTCAAAACGCTACGTAACCTGCTGGGCACATGAAGAGAAGCTTTCTCAACATTCAATGGAAACTTTCACCAATGAAACTATACATTTACCACAGTTTATAATACAACATTTACACACAGTTTAATCATAAATTACATATCTTCAAGTTACACATTACAAAGTCTACATCTAATTTAAGCAAGAAGAAATATTCACTCCCCCCCACACCGCAACTAAAACATCAATTGTCTCTTGGTTTAGTGTAATACTGAAATAAATATTTTCAGTTTTGTTATGGATGAAAATTAAGTTGATGGCGTTTCTGTAAATTGATAAAATGTGCACATAGAAGACCACGGACAGTTAAAAGGACAAAAAATAAAATAAAGAACAGACAACAGAAGGAAACTAATGTTCCCTAGGAATACTCATGTATTCTTTGCTTAGAATGACATATATTGTTTCATATATGAGATTTTGTTGGTTTATTTTTGTGTGTGTGTGTGTGTTATTGGGGTATTTCTTTTCGACCCCAAGAGGCAGTCATGAACCCCATTTCTCCCTCTGAACATCTCCTTAAAATTATATACTGTAACACATTTGATGTAGATTTATAATTATGTCTCTTGAAAAGTTCCTTCCTGACTATCATCTTGTTATCAATGGTTTTCTTCAGTAGTTTGAGCTAGAATGATAAAAATCCCTTAGTCTTATAGGTTTAGTATGTAGTTTTATCTACAGTTATGTTTATTTTAATTAGGAGTTGAATACATCCACCTTCTTTATTATTTTCTAAGCTGTTATATACAAATTTCAGAAGATAAAGAACCAATTAATAATGGAATATAGGCTCAATATGACAGATACAACATGATTTCTGATGCACTTTACACTAAACTACAAAGATAAATTTAACACAAAAAGAAAGAGGCCCTTTTTAGCAAATAATTGCCTAATTTGGGCACAGTTATTGCACTTCAGTGTCTCGAACTCTACTGAAGAGTAGAGAAATAGGTTATAGACATAAATCTGTACAGTTTTTATAAGTTCTTTACTGAAAAAATATATACAAATTATAACAACAATATATTCTTAAAATAAAGGTAGAAAACATAAAAAATACAGAGAGAGACAAAAAAATATAAGAGATATTTCCACTCCCTATTGGTCATTTTTGAAGAAAAACTAATAACAAAAAAGTGGAGACAACAACAAATATCAAACGAAAAGACAAACAAAAATGCTACCATACTTAAACCTTCTACCATTGTCTAAACAAAAGTTTAGATAGAATAAACATACCCTTGGAAAATCAGATATTTGTTAGCTTTACATTAACTATGTACTGGGTCCACAAAAAACAGAATGGAAAAAAATCAGTAATATTGCACATGTTGGTAAAAATAAATGAAAAAATACAGTGCACCAGAAATAATATATACTATATATTAATATCTGCCATGATAAGCCTTTCTGTACAAAAGACTGTGACATTTTTTTCAATTTCTTTTATTTTTAAACACACACTCTGAGTTAATCAAATTGTAAATTTATTTTTAACTTTTGACTAAGGGTCTAGCTCTAGACTGGATTCTGGTATCGGTTTCTATTTACATAGCTATTTACAAATCTAACAATTTGAAGTATTCATTGAAATTGGATCTTAAACTTCGATTATATACATCCTGTTGGAAAATGTGAAGTAGCCGTTTTAGTTTTATAAAGGATGTTCTTCCATAATGGGAGAATCTCCCCTAGAGGGTCTGGCCTGCTGCCCTGGAGTGAAGGTTGTCAAGGGAATGACTTTAATTGAATCATCACTAGGATGAAGTCTTTCAGACATGGCGTAAAACTGAGATCTTGTACTACCTTGTGCTGCCTGATCAAGAGAAAGTAGTCCATCAGGACCAGCACCTTGCCCCCATCCTTGCTGCAGACTGATTGGTGGTTGTGAGGGGCTGCGATGGAGGGCAGCAGCCTGTGGCAGAGGAGGGCTGCAGTGGATGGCAGCAGCCTGTGCCAGGGGAGGGCTGTAGCGGATGGCAGAGGCCTGTGCTGGTGGAGGGCTGTGGTGAAGACCAGTAGCCTGTGCTAGAGGTGGGCTGTGGTGCAGAGTGGAGGTCTGTGCTGGTGGAGGGCTGTGGCACAGTGCAATAGCCTGGGTCACTGGCGGACTGTGGCAGAGCGCAACAGTCTGTGTCACTGGAGGGTTGCGCCGGCGAAGAGTGGTCTGCGTCAGGGGTGGGCTGTGGCACAGAGCAGAGGTCTGTGCCTGTAAAGGGCTGGAATGGGTTAGAGAAGCTGGCATCCAGCAGGCATCAGAGTGGCCCAAGATGAGACATTCTTGAGTGCAGTTGTCAGAGGCCTCTTCCACGGTTGGTTGAACAGTTATTTCTGCAGCTGTTAGGGTGGGAAACAAATGACAAAATTTATGTTTCAAAAGCATATGTTTAATAGATACTTAAAATAAATCATATTGTTATAGGAACATTTAATAATCTATATATAAATGCATCAGAGACTTCTAATATTTTCACAATTATACTTGATTTGTCAAGAAATAATTCCTACAGTAATATAAATAGCCAGGAGTGGGAGGATGGCATTTCATTTCTATAATCAGGATACTTTGGTTTAGTCTCCCAAATGTAGATATTTTAAATTGTGTTTGTGACTGTGAATGGAAGCTGTGGTCATTGATCTCTACACACAAGTCAGTTGAAATATGGTCCTAACACAAAGAGACGACATGAGTGAAACCAGTCACAGAATGGTAAATGGAAAAACCAGTCACAGAAACATGTAATTAACTAACCAATTATAGCTAACGGTTTGGTTAAGAATCTAATTAATTAATCTGAGAATAAATCTAAGAATCAATTAGGTTAACTTGGAAACATAGCTTATTGAACTCTAAGATATGCCTTTTAGTTTCAAGAATGAAATATAGCTATAATTATCTTAGAGACAATTGATTTCTGTAATCCTCATTTTCTGAAATCATGGCAAATCAGTTTAGCAACAATGAATTACAGATCCAAAATACTTAGCTCTAAACTACAATATTTTTAAAAACTCCTTTATAAGATTTCTGTAACACTTTCAAATGCCCATAGGTATCAAATATTAATAAGTATACCATACAAAGACTAGCCAAGTAAAGATAGAGTAGGTATATCAATATAAAAGTTGACTTTAGAGCAAAGAATGCTACTAACGATAGTGAAGGATATTACATCATGACTTTTTTTTTAAAAAGGTCATTTCTCTAAGAAGACATAACAATCCTAAAAGTTAAAAGTAGAATTCATGTTCCTATAAGTCCTCAACAGGATACAGAGTCCAGGTACTGTCATTATCCTATCACACTTAAAACCAAAGAATAGTATATATCAGAAGTGATTCTCATTAATAAGACTAATTTTCTCCATTAGATAACCATTTCCTTTTCTTCATTTAGAAGGCACTTTAAAAATGTCTCTATGATATTAACATTTAAAATATTCTATATTTTTGCACAATTATATTTGAGAAGTATTTGGGAAGGTAGAGCTTTATATATTTGGGGTGACATTAAATCATAAAAGCATGCATGGAAATATATGAACATACATACAACTATACTTTAAAACAAAATTTAATTTCCTCCATCAGAAAAGCAACTGATCTGGCAGCTTTAAATTTTACAACAAAAGAATACATCATAATTTCAACATTGAGTTATTTGCCTCTTTATGATGAGGAAACAGATACCAAGTCATTTTCACTGAAATATATGATTTATAGAAACTCCTTTTTTAACAGTTTTATTGAGATATAATTCACATGCCATAAAGTTCACTCATTTAAAGTGAATAATACAATGGTTTTTAGTATATTCACATAGTTGTGCAACTATCACCACAATCAATTTTGGGACATCCTTATCAGTCCCAAAAGAAACCTGGTATACATTAGCAGTCACTGGCCACTTCTCCCCAAATTCCACAGCCCTAAGCGACCATTAATCTACCTTTTTCTTCTATAGATTTGCCTATTCTAGGCATGTGATATAAGTGGAATCCTTTAAATGAAGTCTCTTGTGACTGGCCTGTTTCATTTAGCATAATGTTTTTAAGGTTCACCCATGTTGTAGCATGTATCAGCACTTCAATTCTTTTTTTATTGCTCAAGATTACACTTTGTATGATTATACCACATTTTATTTATCCACATCAGTTGATGGACATTTGGGTTGTTTTCACTTTTTGGTTATCATGAGTAATGCTGTTATCAACATTGTATAAAAGTTTTTTGGTAAACACAGTTATTCATTTATCTTGGGAGTGTACCTATGTATGGAGTTGCTGAGTCATATGGCAACTCTATGTTTTGCAGATTTTGGTAAGTATTGTTTTGAATCTGAGGATCAATTTGTGAAGTATTGAACTTTAACAGTATTAAATCTTCCTGTCTTTGAACATGGGATGTCTTTCCACTTATTTATATCTTTAATTTATTTCAATAGTTATTTCAAAATTTTCAGAGTAAAAACCTTGCACTTCTTTTCTTGAATTTGCTCTTAAGTATTTTATTCCATTGCAAATAGAATTGTTTTCCTAATTTCTTTTTTGGAACGTTTATTGCTAGAGTATAAAAATACACTTGATTTATATATATTGCTCTTAAAGCCTGTAACACTGCTGAGCTTGATTAGTTTTAATAGGTTTTTAGTGGATTTTGTAGGATTTTCTGTATACAAGATCATATCATCTGCATATAGGGATAGTTTTGCTTCATTCTTTGCAGTATTAATGCCTTTTATATATGTTTTGTCTAATTGCCCTGGCTCAAACCTCCAGTATAATGTTTAAAAGCAGTGATGAAAGCAGACATCCTATGTCTTATTCCTGATACTAGGGGAAAACAGAGTATTTCACCATTAAAGTAGTTTCTAATTTCTCTTGTGATTTCTTCTTTGACCAATTGATTATCTAGGAGTGTGTGGTTTAATTTTCCCATACCTGTTAACTTTCCAAATTTCTTTCTTTTATTTCTAATTTTGTTCCATTGTGGCCAGAGAATATATTCTGTGTGAATGCATTTCTTTCAATTTATTGAGACTTGTTTTATAGTGTAGCATATAGTCTATCATGTACAATGCTGCATGTGCACATGAGGAGACTATGTATTCTGCTCTTATTGGCTGGAGTGTTCTGCAGATGTCTGTTAGGTCTAATTGATTTAGAGTCCTGATCACTTCTTCTATTTCCTCTGTGGTCCCTTACATGGTTATTCTTTCTATTATAGAAAGTGGAATATTGAAATCTCCAACTATTATTAATGAATTGTCTATTTCTCCCTTCAACTATGTCAGTTTTTGCTTCATGATTTTTAGAGCACTGTTGTTAGATGCATATATGTTTATAATTGTTATATCTTCCTGATTATTTGACCATTCTATCATGAAAAAATATCCCTCTTTATCTCTAGCAACATTTTTAAAGTTTTTTCTAATTTAAATAAGTTTGATATTAGTGTAGTCACTCTATCATGATTTCTGTGTGCATGATATAACTTTTCCATTATTTCATAATTAATCTATCAGTATCTTTGAAACTAAGGCCTGCATCCTATAGGCATACATTTGGATTTCATTTTTTAATTCAGTGTTACAATTCTTCTTTGTTTGGGGTTTCTAATCAATTCATTTTCAATGTTATTATTGATATAGTAGATTTATATTTACCATTTTACTTTTTGTTTTCTATGTGTTTCATGTCTTTTTCTGTTCCTCTATTCCTCCTTTACTGCTTCTTCTGCATTAGGTGAATGCTTTCTAGTTTAATATTGTAATTCCTTTAATGATTTTTGGCTACATATGTATATATAGTATATAGTGTATATAATGTTACATGTAAATATGTATATTTATTTATACACACATATGTGCACACGTGTCTGTGTATGCCATTCTTTTACTGGTCTTTAGATTGTGTGGTCTTAACTTATTACAATTACTTCAGATTTATTATACATTAATTCCAGTGAGATATAGAAATATTACTCCTATATATCTATATTTGCTCTCCTCTTTATTGTGCCATTTATATATATATATATATATATATATATATATATATATAAAACACATATGTATGTACAAATTCAATATATCGTTATAATTATTACTTTATGTATTATTTGTTTTAATTAAGCTGAAACAAGAATGGGAGTGCAAGTTTTATAAATAATTATCAACTATTTTTTACTAACCTTCTTTTTTTATTTTTTTTATTTTTTATTTTTTAATTTTTTTAACTTTTTGCTTTATAACAAATTAAATCAGTTATACATATACATATGTTCCCATATCCCCTCGCTTTTGCGTCTCCCTCCGACCCTCCCTATCCCACCCCTCCAGGCGGTCACAAAGAACCGAGCTGATCTCCCTGTGCTATGCGGCTGCTTCCCACTAGCTATCTACCTTACATTTGGTAGTGTATATATGTCCATGCCGCTCTTTCACTTTGTCAAAGCTTACCCTTCCCCCTCCCCATATCCTCAAGTCCATTCTCTAGTAGGTCTGTGTCTTTATTCCTGTCTTACCCCTATGTTTTCATGACATTTTTTTTCTTAAATTCCATATATATGTGTCAGCATACAGTATTTGTCTTTCTCTTTCCCACTTACTTCACTCTGTATGACAGACTCTAGGTCCATCCACCTCATTACAAATAGCTCAATTTCATTTCTTTTTATGGCTGAGTAATATTCCATTGTATATATGTGCCACATCTTCTTTACCCATTCATCCGATGATGGACACTTAGGTTGTTTCCATCTCTGGGCTATTGTAAATAGGGCTGCTATGAACATTTTGGTGCATGTCTCTTTTTGAATTATGGTTTTCTCAGGGTATATGCCCATTAGTGGGATTGCTGGGTCATATGGTAGTTCTATTTGTAGTTTTTTAAGGAACCTCCATACCGTTCTCCATAGTGGCTGTACCAATTCACATTCCCACCAGCAGTGCAAGAGTGTTCCCTTTTTTCCACACCCTCTCCAGCATTTATTGTTTCTAGATATTTTGAGGATGGCCATACTGACTGGTGTGAGATGATATCTCATTGTAGTTTTGATTTGCATTTCTCTGATGAGTAAAGATGTTGAGCATCCTTTCATGTGTTTGTTGGCAGTCTGTATATCTTCTGTGGAGAAATGTCTATTTAGGTCTTCTGCCCATTTTTGGATTGGGTTGTTTGTTTTTTTGTTATTGACCTGCATGAGCTGCTTATAAATTTTGGAGATTAATCCTTTGTCAGTGGCTTCATTTGCAAATATTTTCTCCCATCCTGAGGGTTGTCTTTTGGTCTTATTTATGGTTTCCGTTGCTGTGCAAAAGCTTTGAAGTTTCATTAGGTACCATTTCTTTATTTTTGTCTTTATTTCCATTTCTCTAGGAGGTGGGTCAAAAAGGATCTTGCTGTGATTTATGTCATAGAGTGTTCTGCCTATGTTTTCCTCTAAGAGTTTGATAGTGTCTGGCCTTACATTTAGGTCTTTAATCCATTTTGAGCTTATTTTTGTGTATGGTGTTAAGGAGTGATATAATCTCATACTTTTACATGTCCCTGTCCAGTATTCCCAGCACCACTTATTGAAGAGACTGTCGTTTCTCCACTGTACATTCCTGCCTCCTTTACCAAAGATAAGTTGGCCATATGTGCGTGGGTTTATCTCTGGGCTCTCTATCCTGTTCCATTGATCTATCTTTCTGTTTTTGTGCCAGTACCATACTGTCTTGATTACTGTAGCTTTGTAGTATAGTCTGAAGTCAGGGAGCCTGATTCCTCCAGCTCCATTTTTCGTTCTCAAGATTGCTTTGGCTATTCGGGGTCTTTTGTGTTTCCATACAAATTGTGAAATTTTTTGTTCTAGTTCTGTGAAAAATGCCAGTGGTAGTTTGATAGGGATTGCATTGAATCTGTAGATTGCTTTGGGTAGTAGAGTCATTTTCACAATGTTGATTCTTCCAATCCAAGTGCATGGTACATCTCTCCATCTATTTGTATCATCTTTAATTTCTTTCATCAGTGTCTTATAATTTTCTGCATACAGGTCTTTTGTCTCCTTAGGTAGGTATATACCTAGATATTTTATTCTTTTTGTTGCAATGGTAAATGGGAGTGTTTCCTTGATTTCACTTTCAGATTTTTCATCATTAGTATATAGGAATGCCAGAGATTTCTGTGCATTAATTTTGTATGCAGCAACTTTACCAAATTCATTGATTAGCTCTAGTAGTTTTCTGGTAGCATCTTTAGGATTCTCTATGTATAGTATCATGTCATCTGCAAACAGTGACAGCTTTACTTCTTCTTTTCCGATTTGGATTCCTTTTATTTCCTTTTCTTCTCTGATTGCTGTGGCTAAAACTTCCAAAACTAGGTTGAATAAGAGTGGTGAGAGTGGGCAACCTTGTCTTGTTCCTGATCTTAGTGGAAATGGTTTCAGTTTTTCACCATTGAGGACGATGCTGGCTGTGGGTTTGTCATATATGGGCTTTATTATGTTGAGGAAAGTTCCCTCTATGCCTACTTTCTGCAGGGTTTTTATCATAAATGGGTGTTGAATTTTGTCGAAATCTTTCTCTGAATCTATTGAGATGATCATATTATTTTTCTCCTTCAATTTGTTGATATGGTGTATCACGTTGATTGATTTGCGTATATTGAAGAATCCTTGCATTCCTGGAATAAACCCCACTTGACAATGGTGTATGATCCTTTTAATGTGCTGTTGGATTCTGTTTGCTAGTATTTTGTTGAGGATTTTTGCATCTATGTTCATCAGTGATATTGGCCTGTAGTTTTCTTTCTTTGTGACATCCTTGTCTGGTTTTGGTATCAAGGTGATGGTGGTCTTGTATAATGAGTTTGGGAGTGTTCCCCCCTCTGCTATATTTTGGAAGGGTTTGAGAAGGATAGGTGTTAGCTCTTCTCTAAATGCTTGATAGAATTCGCCTGTGAAGCCATCTGGTCCTGGGCTTTTGTTTGTTGGAAGATTTTTTATCACAGTTTCAATTTCAGTGCTTGTGATTGGTCTATTCATATTTTCTATTTCTTCCTGATTCAGTCTTGGCAGGTTGTGCATTTCTAAGAATTTGTACATTTCTTCCAGGTTGTCCATTTTATTGGCATAGAGTTGCTTGTAGTAATCTCTCATGATCTTTTGTATTTCTGCAGTGTCAGTTGTTACTTCTCCTTTTTCATTTCTAATTCTATTGATTTGAGTCTTCCCCCTTTTTTTCTTGATGAGTCTGGCTAATGGTTTATCAATTTTGTTTATCTTCTCAAAGAACCAGCTTTTAGTTTTATTGATCTTTGCTATCGTTTCCTTCATTTCTTTTTCATTTATTTCTGATCTGATCTTTATGATTTCTTTCCTTCTGCTAAGTTTGGGGTTTTTTTGTTCTTCTTTCTCTAATTGCTTTAGGTGCAAGGTTAGGTTGTTTATTTGAGATGTTTCCTGTTTCTTAAGGTGGGATTGTATTGCTATAAACTTCCCTCTTAGAACTGCTTTTGCTGCATCCCATAGGTTTTGGGTCATTGTGCCTCCATTGTCATTTGTTTCTAGGTATTTTTTAATTTCCTCTTTGTTTTCTTCAGTGATCACTTCGTTATTAAGTAGTGTATTGTTTAGCCTCCATGTGTTTGTATTTTTTACAGCTCTTTTCCTGTAATTGATATCTAGTCTCATAGCATTGTGGTCAGAAAAGATACTTGATACAATTTCAATTTTCTTAAATTTACCAAGGCTTGATTTGTGACCCAAGATATGATCTATCCTGGAGAATGTTCCATGAGCACTTGAGAAAAATGTGTATTCTGTTGTTTTTGGATGGAATGTCCTATAAATATCAATTAAGTCCATCTTGTTTAATGTATCATTTAAAACTTGTGTTTCCTTATTTATTTTCATTTTGGATGATCTGTCCATTGGTGAAAGTGGGGTGTTAAAGTCCCCTACTATGATTGTGTTACTGTCAATTTCTCCTTTTATGGCTGTTAGTATTTGCCTTATGTATTGAGGTGCTCCTATGTTGGGTGCATAAATATTTACAATTGTTATATCTTCTTCTTGGATCGATCCCTTGATCATTATGTAGTGTCCTTCTTTGTCTCTTCTAATAGTCTTTATTTTAAAGTCTATTTTGTCTGATATGAGAATTGCTACTCCAGCTTTCTTTTGGTTTCCATTTGCATGGAATATCTTTTTCCATCCCTTTACTTTCAGTCTGTATGTGTCTCTAGGTCTGAAGTGGGTCTCTTGTAGACAGCATATATATGGGTCTTGTTTTTGTATCCATTCAGCCAATCTGTGTCTTTTGGTGGGAGCATTTAGTCCATTTACATTTACGGTAATTATCGATATGTATGTTCCTATTCCCATTTTCTTAATTGTTTTGGGTTCGTTATTGTAGGTCTTTTCCTTCTGTTGTGTTTCTTGCTTAGAGAAGTTCCTTTAGCATTTGTTGTAAACCTGTTTTGTTGGTGCTGAACTCTCTCAGCTTTTGCTTGTCTGTGAAGGTTTTAATTTCTCCATCAAATCTGAATGAGATCCTTGCTGGGTAGAGTAATCTTGGTTGCAAGTTTTTCTCTTTCATCACTTTAATTATGTCCTGCCACTCCCTTCTGGCTTGTAGAGTTTCTGCTGAGAGATCAGCTGTTATCCTGATGGGGATTCCTTGTGTGTTATTTGTTGTTTTTGCCTTGCTGCTTTTAATATGATTTCTTTGTGTTTAATTTTTAACAGTTTGATTAGTATGTGTCTTGGCGTATTTCTCCTTGGATTTATTCTATATGGGACTCTCTGTGCCTCCTGGACTTGATTAACTATTTCCTTTCCCATATTAGGGAAGTTTTCAACTATAATCTCTTCAAATATTTTCTCAGTCCCTTTCTTTTTCTCTTCTTCTTCTGGAACCCCTATAATTCGAATGTTGGTGCGTTTAATGTTGTCCCAGAGGTCTCTGAGACTGTCCTCTGTTCTTTTCATTCTTTTTTCTTTATTTTGCTCTGCAGCAGTTATTTCCACTATTTTATCTTCCACCTCACTTATCCGTTCTTCTGCCTCAGTTATTCTGCTATTGATCTCATCTAGAGTATTTTTCATTTCATTTATTGTGTTTTTAATCGATGCTTGATTCATCTTTAGTTCTTCTAGGTCCTTGTTAACTGTTTCTTGCATTTTGTCTATTCTATTTCCAAGATTTTGGATCTGGGAAATAGAATCTTGGATCATCTTTACCATCATTATTCTGAATTCTTTTTCAGGTAGACTCCCTATTACCTCTTCATTTGTTAGGTCTGTTGAGTTTTTATCTTGCTCCTTCTCCTGCTGTCTGTTTTTCTGTCTTCTCATTTTGCTTATGTTACTGTGTTTGGGGTCTCCTTTTTGCAGACTGCTGGTTCGTAGTTCCCGTTGTTTTTGGTGTCTGTCCCCAGTGGCTAAGGTTGGTTTAGTGGGTTGTGTAGGCTTCCTGTTGGAGGGGAGTAGTGCCTGTGTTCTGGTGGATGAGGCTGGATCTTGTCTTTCTGGTGGGCAGGTCCACGTCTGGTGGTGTGTTTTGGGGTGTCTCCGGACTTTTTATGATTTTAGGCCACCTCTCTGCTAATGGGTGGCATTGTGTTCCTGTCTTGCTAGTTGTTTGGCATAGGGTGTCCAGCACTGTAGCTTGCTGGTCGTTGAGTGAAGCTGGGTGCTGGTGTTGAGATGGAGATCTCTGGAAGATTTTCGCCATTTGATATTATGTGGAGCTGGGAGGTCTCTTGTGGACCAGTGTCCTGAAGTTGGCTCTCCCACCTAAGGGGCACAGCACTGACTCCTGGCTCCTCAATTTGGGATGATTTGTTGTCTATTCATGTATTCCACAGATGCAAGGTACATCAGGTTGATTGTGGAGCTTTAATCCGCTGCTTCTGAGGCTGCTGGGAGAGGTTTCCCTTTCTTTTCTTTGTTCTCACAGCTCCTGGGTCTCAGCTTTGGATTTGGCAACGCCTCTGCATGTAGGTCGCCGGAGGGCGACTGTTCTTCACTCAGACAGGACAGGGTTAAAGGAGCAGCCTCTTCGGGGACTCTGGCTCACTCAGGCCAGGCAGGAGGGAGGGTCACGGAGTGCGGGTTGAGCCTGCAGCGGCAGAGGTCGGCGTGACGTTGCACCAGCCCGAGGCGCGCCGTGCGTTCTCCCAGGGAAGCCCCCTTGGATCCCGGGACCCCGGCAGTGGTGGGCTGCACAGGCTCCCGGAAGGGCAGTGTGGACAGTGACCTGCGCTCGCACACAGGCTTCTTGGCAGTGGCAGCAGCAGCCCCAGCATCCCACGCCCGTCACTGGGCTCCTCACTTTCAGTCGTGACTCGCGCCTGTCTGTGGAGCCCCTTTAAGCAGCGCTCTTAATCCCCTCTCCTCGCGCACCAGGAAACCACGAGGGAAGAAAAAGTCTCTTGCCTCTTCGGCAGCTCCAGAGTTTTCCCGGACTCCCTGCCGGCCAGCCGTGGCACACTAGCCCCCTTCAGGCTGAGTTCTCGCCGCCAGTCCCAGTCCTCTCCCTGCACTCTGACCGAAGCCCGAGCCTCAGCTTCCAGTGCCGCCCGCCCTGACGGGTGAGCAGACAAGCCTCTCGGGCTGGTGAGTGCCACTTGGCACTGATCCTCTGTGCGGGAATCTCTCCGCTTTGCCCTACCCTGGTATGTGGGGAGTTTCTTGCCATTTGGGAGGTCTGGGGTCTTCTGCCAGCATTCAGTAGGTGTTCTGTAGGAGTTGTTCCACGTGTAGCTGTATTTCTGGTGTATCCGTGGGGAGGAAGGTGATCTCCGCGTCTTACTCTTCTGCTATCTTACCTGGAAGTCTAACCTTCTTTTCTGCCATTTCTGGTTCTCTTCATTTGTTCGCTTGTTTCTGTGTATTTTGACTTACCATCTGATGTTGTTTTGTTACTCCAATTCAATTTTGCTCCTACCCACCCCTTTTATGCTGTTATTTTCATATATGTGTGTGTGTGTGTGTGTATATATATATATGTATAAATTATATATATATATATATATATAATTTTAATAATGCTGTTGTCAATGCATGTGTACAATTATATTTGAGCCCGTTTCAGTTGTTTGGGGTATATATCCAAGGATGAAATTACTAGGTTATATGGTAATTCTATATTTAATTTTGTGTGGGATCACCATACATCTTCTATAGCAGCTGCACCATTTTATATTCCCACCAGCAATACACAAGCGTTCCAATTTCTCCACATTCCCCTTGAAACTTGTTATTTTCTGTATGTGTGTGTTTGTGTTTTTAATAACTGCCATCCTAATATGTGTGAAGTAGCATCTCACTGTGGTTTTGATTAGCACTTCCCTAATGACTAGTGACATGCAGCACCTTTTCGTGTGTTTATTGGCTATCTGTATACTGCATTTGGAGAAATGTCTTTTCAAGTTTTTTGCTCATTTTTAAACTGGGTTGTTTGAGTGTTTGTTTTGGTGTTGTTAGAATTCTCTTTATATTCTGGATATCAGTCCCATATCAGATATATGATTTGCAAATATTTTCTCCCATTCTGTGTGTTTCCTTTTTATTCTGTTGACAGGATCCTTTGTTGTACAAAAGTTTTTAATTTTGACACAGCCCAACTTATCTTTTTTTTTTTATTGCTTTTGTTTTTGGTGTCATACCCAAGAAAACTTGCCAAATCCAATGTCATAAAGTTTTTCCCCATATTTTTTCTTGTAAGATTTTTATAGTTTTAGCTTTTACATTTAAGCCTTTGATCCATTTTGAGTTAAATTTTGTATATGGTATATGGTAAGGGTGCAACTTCATTCTTTTGCAAGTGGATATCCAGTTTTCCCAGCACTATTTGTTGTCTTCTAGTTGTTTAATGGCAGCCATTCATATTGTCTCTTCTTCTCAAAAGATCTATTTCTATTTATTTAAACAAGCATCTTTCAAGTTTTAGAAGTCTAATTTATTAGGAACCATCCACCTTCTGAATTCACTTGCTGTCACTCTGTCTCTGGTTAAGCATTAACTTTACCAAGTGAAATCAATAATTTCCTACTGGATAGCTTTCATCCATTGAGAATAAAACAAAGCATGCTAAGAATTGAATTCAATGCTAACATTTTGACTAACAAAATTAGAGAGTTCTTGAAAACTTGGGAAATTAAGTAACAAATACATACAGAATTGAAGAAAAATTAGAAAGCCGAAAGGTAAGGGCTTTTAAAAAAATTCATTATGCATATAAAATATTGTAGTGGTTTTCACATTTGACAGATTTTCTGAAGAATTTGGAAACTAGTTGACACACAATATTTTAGATGGACAGATGATATTTCACATAAAGTGCTTCCAAAAAATGTGATGGAACAATGTAATATTATTGTTCAAATGATATTTATTATAAAATATAGGTAATTAAGTACATCTCTAGAGCTTCTCTCAAAAATTCATGTTGACAATAATCCAAAACATCTTTTTTAAATTTTCTCACTTAACTCTAATTGACTTATAGTGGATAAACCACTTAAGTATTAATTGAATAGAGACTCTGTCAATTTGGTAGCAGAGTTTTAATAAATAACCAGAAACATTGATATTATTTGTCCTTAAAAAAACTCTGTCCTGTCCTTTAAGTAATGGGTATTGTTATAGTTAGTAACATTCATGACTTGAATAAAACCTATTCACAAGCTACAACAAACAGAAAACATATATCCAGAGTTACTAAATGTAATTATACCCAATTAGATAAACAGGAGATTGTTCACAGTATGTGTGTGTGTGTGTGTAAAATTTATAAACAGTCACGTTTTTAGCTAAATGTTTTTAATCTCAGAATTCAGAATACCTTGGTGAAAATCCTAGTTTTAATTAAAACAAGTTTTGTAATAAACGTCATTGTTGTATCTCTAAGTGCATAAAAATCCACCAACTACTAGAGAATCAATATTAAATAAAAGCACAAAAACAGAAGTGTAATTAATATTCTAAGAGTTTCTATTTGAATGAATGTTACTAAAATATTCTTTTAAGCATATATTTTTTTAGTGGGCTATACAGTCTCCCTTAATACTATCAATACAATTTAAGTAACTTAATGAACTATTTCCCAAAGAGAGAGTACAAGTCAAGCACAGATTAACTCAGTGCAAGTTCAGAATAGCATTCATTGTGAATTAGTGGAGTTCAAATTAATTACACTTAAAACAACATTATCTGAGGGCTTCTGTAACTCATTAAAAACATTTAACTTTGAAGAAATAAATATTCTTCCTAGGGAAATATATTATTCTTGTAAAGCACCAAAATACCCTTTGGATATCACAGTAATTTTCTATAGGGAAAATGTGATGTAGTCATATTGTTGATCATTTTATCATGTTGAAAACTCAACTTGAACTAAAGTTATGAGTCAAGTGATGACCAATATTCTGCCAATATGCACTTCAATCGAGTATACTGGGAAAATGGAATATATAACAGGGTAATAAAAATATCTATAAAGAATATATTGCAAAGGAGACAGACCCAATATCTCTCTTTGGAAATCACTTACAAGAGAACTGTTACCATCTTCAGTTGTTGAGAAGGAGTGAGGAAAAATGACAGAATATTTAAATATATTTTTAACACAATGAAATTAAGATCACTCTTAGAGTGTAATTCATCTGTTTTGTCTCAGAAAGAAAATGTGCTCTTATGAGGTTAAATAAATTCATTTGGATATTATTTTCCTTTGTTCTAAATGCTTACACTTATATGACCTTTAAATTGCTTTTGAGAACTATCTGTTAACTCATATTTATTTAATTGGCTGATATATATATTTCGAGAAATAGAGGAACAAATTCCAGTCTTTCAGAATTCATATAACAAGTTCATAGATGTGATTAAATGTGCTCTGGTGATGCTCCCTATCATTCTCTAGCCTTTATCATTTTGAAGACAAATGCATATTTTATAGACATTTTCCTTAGTGCTATTCCAAAACTTAATAGAATGCTCATTATACAGAAATCTCCAAACTGTTCCATTTAATATATCTGTTAAACTCTGATAGCAAATTACACGTGATAGAGTTCTTATACCGATCATTTGATTAGTTTTCAAAGCTGACCTCTCATGAAAAATGATGTGATATTGTTATAAATTTGCTTTGGTCTTTCTTCCTCTTGCTCTTTCAGAAGCTTCCCAATTGTACCACTGAAAATTTTCAGTGTCATGTTTTAGGGGAATACTGCATTGTAACTGATACATTTATTTCAGCAAATAATTTTTACTGCCCTCAATTGTTCATCATTTGGTCTTCCCAAGTGAATAACTGGGAAATTTATGACTTGCCTAATGGGTTGACAGTTCAGAGTTCGGTTTAATGTGGTCCAAATGCCTAGTAAAGTTATTTAGGACATTCAACTCAGATTTTCACTTTTTATTTAAAGTTTTGTGAGATTTAAAGTTCCCCTAATATTGTTGAAGATAATCTGTTGCAACTTGATACCTTCAATCTATTCATGTAACTGGACTAGTCAGAGTAGCAAAAGGACACACTAGAAACAAATATGATAAGATGAGTGATCCTATTTTCACCTGACATCTCTCCAGTATCAACTGAGACTTGTTGGGAGCAAATTGAGTAAAGTTACCATCACCAAAATAATAATTTGGGCCAATATGAGTAAGCAAACATCTGGAAATAGGTGGGGTTGGAAAGCTTACTATGAAAATATCATTAGAGTTGGTTACCTTATAGCTACAAATATATCTATAATTTTTTATGCTAATAAATTGTTTATTCCACATCAGACCTTTAATCAATCCATGGTTCCATAATCATATATTAGTTCTGAATTTAGACTACCCAGAGTTTTATTCCTATATAACTTAAAGTCTAAATTAGTTACCTAGCTTAACAAAGAGCAGGTTTTAAATTAAGCAAATTCTTAATATTAACAACATAGGATTGCATTTAGAGTAAAATGATGAAAGAAGCAAAATTCTCACACAACAAAACTGTCTATAATTATACAGATACTTTTCATATTTCAAAACACTGCAAATACATGAAGACATAGCTCACAATATCAACAACCATCAAACAATGAGAAGTGACTTTCATTTGCTATAACATTTCTGATTAATCAACAAGTGTAGCAGTTTTTATGTTATCAGGTTATTGGGACCTCAGTGAAACAATGGTGACAACCTTACACTGGTTCAGTTAACAATAGTCACTAAGAAGAGTCTTCCTTTCTCCTTTAAAAGTAGTATTTGATGAAAATAACAATTCAAACCTGGTAAAAGAAGAAAATCTTCGGAATTACCACAGCAGCCAAAAATAATCTCATGGATCATATCACTGAATAAATTTTGTTTCATATCTACCTGCAATACTTTGAAATAATTAAAACTTATTTGTTAATATTAATTGATATACTTTAATAAAATGAGCTGTGATATCTTTCATTTCAAAATTCTGTGACATATTCTGCATCATGTGACTGTAAAATATTTTAAACACCCAAATCTATGCAAAACTAAGACAGAATGCAAGTAAATGCCAAATTTTTAATTACTTTATTATTTTATATTTTATCATATTGAAATAGTGCACACATACTTGATGAAGAGGTAATGACACTTTGATGCAAAACATTATCATGCTAGGAGTGTTGTGATGCAAAGTATACTTCACAAAGCACTAATTGTACTTGGCTTTTGAAATTGGAAAGTAAAACATTTTCATTTTCTTCTGGGGGATTAGCAGAGAATATTTTTATTATTCTTTAAAACTTTGATTTATAGCATGAACTTAATATCTACAAGTCCAAAGCAGAACAAGGCCATTACCATAGTGTGACTTTTAATTTTTTTAGTTTAACGAAGAATCTATCAGACTTATAGATTCTTTTGGAAGATGGAAAAAGGGACTTTGGGTCTATGGGCACAGACACTATGAAAAACATACAGAATTATTAATGACCAATAAATGTAGCCAATGCCTTTCATCCAATAATCTTGGCCTATTTGTGCTAATGAAGTGGGCTTGGTAGTAAATATTGCTATTCTATAAAGCAAGAAGCCTGTGTTTATTTAGACTGGGAAAACTGGGACACACCTGCCTTGTGTAAGAACTCACTTGGCAAAATCTTCACACTTCAGTTTTAACCCATTTTTTGAATATATCTTACAAGAAATCAAAATTGTTCTCTCCACTTAAAAATTAATAATGCTACCATTATGAACTTCCCTTATTATAAATTCTGGGAGTTTCTTACAAGCATGCTAGGTCCTTTGAATAATGAGATTTTTTAGAACACTGAATCATTAATAATAAATGCTGTCCAGTGTATCTGTTAACAAAGGCTATTACAGTTAAACATGTTAATATACATTATTACAGAGACTCATAGGTGACTATAAACACAAAATCAGTCATGATATTTTGGGATTATTTGGGGAAATATTTGTTCATAAATTTACTACTAGTTACTTATTCAAGAACTATATTTTGCAAAAGCAGTAGTTAATATTATTGCTTCTAGGCCTTTTGGCTAAGATCAAGTGAAGAGTTAATTTTAGTGACTAAAGAGATATGTGATCAATTAATTTATATTTTAAAATGTAATTGATAGTTTTTAAAATATGCCATTTAATTACGCCTTTCAACACAATCTACAGTATTGATGCCTTTGACTTTGACATAAAGAATAGGAAGTACAAGAAAAAAATATATTCAAAGGTACTGAAAAAGTACCATTTCATGCTTATTAAAAAAACAAACTAAGTCTGTCATATATAATACTATGTAATGCTGTTAAAAGATATACATTGAAAGAAAATTCAGATTTCTAAATTACTTTGGACATTCCGTTTAAGTAATTTTGTTTCTATAAAATTGATTTTTATACTGAAAATATATACAACAGAGAAAGTGTGAGATACTACTCTCATCATTGCTAGCCATTTACAATCTGAAGAAGAGAAAGGATTTCTTCCCCTAATGATGCTCTTTGAATAGGGCACTAATAAGAGCAAGGATAAACAGTAGTGGCACCAGATATTCCCACTGTTGGGATCACCTCTAGGTTATTCTAAGCTAGGATTTGGAAATGTCAAAGTATATAATGAAACAAATGTGAAAACATTTATTCTATGGTAACTTTGAATAAATTGATTCAAATGTGAGAGAAGTCATGCAAACTTTCTCTAGTGGAAATATTCTTACCCCTGTTACAATGTTTATGAACTATTACCCATAATATAGGTGGGTATGAATTAACCATTTGGGATTCAGTATTACATACTACTTGAATGCAATTTTCAATAAATTCTAACTTACCTCAGCCAAACATTATGCATGTGAGCATTTATTCAGTATTTTGTATTTTAGTCAAACTCAATATGTTCCTGGTGTCATTAAGCTGATTGTCTTTGAGCAAGAGAGAAGAAAAAATTGTTGCTTTTATTTTTTGAAACAGAGAATGCCTGGTACTTGCTTTTCTATTTGTGCTTGTATTGATTTGCATATTCTTTAGAGGTAGGTCATTGAAAACACAATGCTTTATATAATTTTACATTAATAATGCAAGTACATTTAATTGGTCAAGAGATAAAGCTAATTGCTTGTTTTTATTAATGCAGATATCATAACTGTACTGTAAATGACATATGAAGATTTTTTTCAAATTGCTGTTTTTAGAAATGGCAACTGGTGCTCCAGTTGTATTCGGCATACTATAGATTCAATATTTTTGATCTGTACAAATTTATATCTGTTTTGTAATGAGGAGCATTAGAATGTTTGTACAGATATAAGATAGACAAGCATTAATCAAATTTAGTCTAATGAACTATAACTAGGATATTTGAACTGCAGACAACCTGTATTTGCATTACTCTGTACAAGATTTCAAAGGTAAGTGTATGTGCTATAAAAAAATATAGAGAATCATAGAGACGGTGTTCATTTAAACAACAATCTTTCTTCACAGCAAACTAAAGTTAAATTAACAATACAGATAAACTGTTATAATGTAATAGACTAATCATATATTTCTTACAAAGTGGCTGAAGATATGGACAAAAAAATAAGATTTCTTAAAATGTACTTAATAGAAATATATGTATGTAATTTGTGAATGACAGCCAATTTAACTACTCCATTTAAGAGGAAGATGATAAATAAGGCATAGGTTGTGTGTGTGTGTGTGTGTGTGTGTGTGTGTGTGTGTGTAAAATAGGGAGGATGTTATTGTGGTGGCCATGGAAGAGAGAGCACAATATCCATAGAGGTCTGGGGACGACAGAAATGAGTGAAGAAAAGGAGAGATATAGGTACAGGGAGATTTGCAGGGAGCTAGTGTGAACAGTCCTTTGGACAGTTAATTGGAACCTTAAGTGAAGAGGAAGGCCCTGGAGGCAGTACTCTTTCTCAGTTGAGGGAAATGAACCGAAAATGATCCCTGATAAATGGCCTCGGAAATAGATGAGATGTGTTCACTGTATGTAGGCTGGCAGATTAAGATAGAATATAAAGCAACATTCCCTGAATTAAGCAGCATACTTATTTCAATACATTTTTCCTAAAGTTGCTTTTCCTCACTATTAACCTGTGTCCTCCCCCACATACGGATTTTATTGCACATACATACACAACTTAAGTGCAATTCAGTACATACACATGAACTTTCTTTTACTAAGAAAGGAAGAAAGGATTAACCTCATATTCTTATTCTATTTTTAACTCATTAAGTTTTCTAGTGATTCAGTTGCACGTAGGCTGTAAAGATTGACCTGCATTTATTCACTATAACAACAAAACTTACTATATTACTGGGGTGAATTACAAAGATATATTTCTAAATTTTAAAGAAACCATGAATTCCCAGGAAATACTTCATTCCCTTATATGTATCTCACATTTTATATATTATTAGATTTGTTTTGCTAATATTTTAAAAGGACATTGTGCTTATATTCATGAGGAATATTGTTTGTAGTTTTTTATTCTTTTATTTTTATTTCATACTGTCTTTTCCTGGTTTTTGGTGTCAGAATAATGCTGGTCCCTTAAATGAGTTGTAAAACATTCCTTCTTGTATTTTTTTAAAAAGTCTGTCTAGAATTGTTATTCTTTCTTCCTCAAACATTTTTGAAAATTCACCTTGAGACTCTCTGGGCTTGATATTTTCTTTGTGGGAAGATTTTCAGCAAAAAATGTAAATTCCTTTTATAGATATAGAACTGTTCAGATTATATATTTTCTTCTTGGGAGAGTTTGATAACTTGTGTCTTTCAAGGAATTTGTTTATTTCTTCTAAGTTGTTCAATTTGTTGGAAAAACGTTGTGCTTAACTATTCTCTTATTTTTTACTATCTGTAGGATCTTTGGAGATGGCTCCCTTTTATTTCCTGATATTGATTGATTGATTTTTGTTCCCTAACTTTTTTCTTGGTTGCTTTAGCAAGGGGTATATCAGTTTTATTAAAGTTTTCAAAGGACAAGTTTTGACTTGTTCATTTTCATTAATGTTTGTTTTCTATTTTGTTGGGTTATGCTTTTTTCTTTATTACTTCCTTCTACTTACTTTGGGTTTACTTTGTATTTATTTTCTAGCTTAAGTTAGTATCTTGGGACATTAATTTTAGACTTCTCTTTTTTTTCTAATATAAGCATTTTAAGTTTATGTTTCTTCTGAGAACAGTTTTAGTTATTTGCATCTCATTAATTTTGATATATTGCATTTTTATTACAATTCAGTTTGGAATAGTTTCTTAAACTTCTTGATTTCTTCTTTTTCTCATTGAAGTATATTGTTTAAATTCCAAATATTGTGATTTTTCCTAGGTATCTAATTGTTATTTATAGTTTAATTCCATTAAGTTCAATAAATATATTGTGTGCTTTCAATCCTTTGAAATTTATTAGGATTTGTTTTATGGTCCGGCATATGGTCTACCTTGGTGAATACCCTATTGCATTTGGAAAACAATTCATATCCTGCAGTTTTAGGATGTAGTATTCTGTATGTAATTATTAAGTAGGTGAATGTGGTTGATTGTGTTGTTTGGATCCTCTACTTCTTAATGATTTTTTTTAATCTACTTGTCAGTTGCAAAGAGATTGATGTTTAAAATCTCCTACTATTTATGGGATTATCTATTCCTTGTTTTAATTTCTTCATTTTTGCTTCACATATTTTGAAGAAATTAAGTGCATACCCATATAAGATTAATATATTTTCCTAATGAATTAACACTTTTATAATTATGAAATAGTCTTTATTTTTGGTAACACTTTTTGTCTTGAAGTCTATTTTTCTAATATTAGCATGACTACTCTGGCTCTTTATAGTTACTGTTCAATTTATATATCTTTTCCTCTCCATTTATATTCAAACTATTTATATATCTTTGTATTTAAAATGCATATCTTCTAGACAGCATAAAGTTGGATTTTGCTTTCTGCCTTTATTTAAAGTGTTTACTTTGTTAACACTTAATGTAACTATTGATATAGTTTAATTTGGTTTCCCATTTTATTTTTAATTTTCTGCTTGTCCTCTATTTTTCTTAACATCTGTTCCTCTTTTTCCGCCTTTTATTGGATTATTTGAAATTTTTAGATTTCCACTTTAATTTATTTATTGGCTTTTTAGCTATATGTCTTTGCATTTTTTTAGTGATTGATCTAGGAATTAGAATACATATTCTTAAATTTTTACAATCTACTTAAAATTATTGTATTGTTAAAAATATTCTTACACTTGTTAAAACTATAAGGAAGACTTTATTCAAGACACTGTCATAGGTGTGGTGTGAAGACAATTTCAATAGAGGAGAGAGATTGAGCTCTTCTCTGAATACAATAAAGACAGCTGAGGACTTATAGTCAAGGAGAAGAGAGAAGGGGAGATGGATGGGGAGATAGAAAATTACTAAGAGGAGACATCAAGGGTAGGGAGATTCTTGACAAACCAATCCAACAGAATTCTTGCTGAAGGCAGGCCTGAGTAATCAAATATCGAGGGTGTGGGATTCTCTCTAAACTAAATTTTCAGGACTTGACAGGCCAAAGAGAGGGCCCAAAGATGAGATCTAGTCAAAAAGTGGGCCCAGGGCTTCCCTGGTGGTGCAGCGGTTGAGAGTCCGCTTGCCAATGGAGGGGACACGGGTTCGTGCCCTGGTCTGGGAAGATCCCACATGCCGCAGAGTGGCTAGGCCCGTGAGCCATGGCTGCTGAGCCTGTGCGTCCGAAGCCTGTACTCAGCAATGGGAGAGACCACAACAGTGAGAGGCCAGCGTACCGCACAAAAAAAAAAAAAAAAAAAAAAAAAAAGAGGGCTCAGAGGAGCCTGTCTAAAATTTGGTGAAGGAGACAGTCTTTGTCAGTACCACTGAACATAATGTAGTAATTTACTGTGTTTACTATGACATATTATTTGGAGAACAATACCAAAATATAGTAAGCATGAATTTGTAAACTTTTCCACATAACGATGTTTTTAACTACCTACTTTGTCATTCTTCTACAGATTTATTCTGGAAGAGACATAAAGCATATCATTTCTTTATTAAAAGAAAGAAAGTTAATATTGGGGAGGAAGAAAATTATTTGATAAAAACGGTTCTGATAATTGGATAAGGAAAATATGAAAATATTAATTATATTTATAATTTAAATCAATTATTTAAAGTGTCTATATTCTCTCTTTATCAGTTTTCTGGGCAGATTGAGCAATGACTCAATAATAATCATGATATTAAATCCTGCAGGCACATTACAAGAAAGACATTTTAATGTCATTGTAGTTAATACAAATATAAGAGTTAACAGAGAATATTCCAAGACCATGTTCTTATATTCAACCCAAAGGATTTTAACAGTGCTTCTTGACTAGGGTTGCCAGATTTGACAAATAAAAGTACAAGTTGCCCAGTAAAATTTGAATTTTATATAAACTCCAACTAACTATTAGTGTAAGTATGCCTCATGCAATATTTAGATCTACTTATGCAAAAAAAGTGTTTATCTGAAATCCAAATTTATCTGGACATCATGTATTTTATCTGGCAGTCCTATTCTTGATATCATGCTCTAATGTATCCATGCATTTTCTGTAAGTGCACAATAGCCACAAACAACATCAATGAGAATTTATTTGCTTTCAATCAGATACTAAAAAGATAACTTAAGTAACCCTGGTATATACATAGTAGGTAACTATTTTAAAGAATAAACATCATATATTTCTTATATACATCCTAACATTATAAACCATATACCTTGTGCGGAAAGAGAAGAACTACTTCCTCAATACTAAATTCTTTGATTTAAATCCCAGATCTTAAAAAACACTCCCTTTTTTTTAACATATTAAACCAGCTCTGCTCCCTACTCTCAGAAAAATTCCTTTCGTTTTTTAAGGAATACATGATATTATTTTAGCAAAGACCTGTTGAGCAATTAATATTTATTTGGTTCTAATATTTCTGATATTGATGGAAGCTAGACCATATACAAAAATTTTGGTAAATCTGTTGCTTTTCATTTTATGATGCAATCTATTTTAGTTTATGTCTAAAAAAAGACGTTTAAGGAGGCACATTCTGTTATTCTGATCATCTTAATATTAACTAATAAATTATTATTCATTTATGAATATTACTGTGCTAATTCAAAGTTAGCAGGAGAGAAGATGTGAGAGCCTTGCTGAAGGCATTCATGGATTTATACTGAGATAGTCACACTTTCTTGCTTGGCCCTGCCTGTGACCAAGGATCCATATTTGTAAGAAAGACAAACCAAATATTAAATTTTTATTACAGGAATTGCAGGAAGATTTTTGAGCTACTGTACAATAAAAATGTGTTTTAAACACAAGGGATAATATGTACCTATATTATTTATTTTTACAAAAGCTATTAAAAGTAAAATTGCATGTAAACAAGTCAATAAGTATGAAGTGTGTCTATATTTTTGCATTTTTTCCTAAAGTGTTGCAATTCCAACCCAAAATACATTTTCGCCAAGGTTTGAATCATCTGTCAATTTCACAGAGCAATCATTATATAATTGAAATATGCAAATATGCAGATTTTTGAATTAGACATTTATGATATTGTGTGGTTTTGTAAGTTGTAAAATGAAGCTCACTATTAAAACTACTTAGAATATTTTATTAAATCAATTTAAGACATAGTCAATATACTATTATCATACTCTTTTTTGGAAATAAGCTTTATACCTTAATGATTATATATTAAAAAGTTTATTATAGCTCTGTGGTGATTCATCCTATTTACTCAGGTAAATATATATATATTTTTTTCAAAACCTAAATTGCTCTGACAATATTACACCTCTAGGAACAATACAGTGCAGGTAATTTTCAATATTCAACTAATGTCTTTATTCCCAGCTAGTCTTGACAATTATTTATAATATCATAGAGATAGTAAAATGTAATTGAAATCTACTTTATGTCACTTAACTGAGTACATTATGTATATCATATAATTTAGAAAATTTTATTAGATTCCATTAGTCATGTTCCAAAGGCTACAAACACAACAAATATGAAACATATATATTAGCATTTATAACACCAGTGCCTAACATTAACACCTTTCAAAATAATGATAGAATAGATGCCATACATATGCATTTGCATACATGCATATGTTTGCCCACAATTAATTTGTATTTTGTAGTTAATATCTTATTGTTATGGGCTTTTTAAAGTTTGTTTTATATAAATTTTGGATGCTAACTGCATATATTTTCAAATATAATAATTCCTTTCATTTGAAAACAAATACACATTGTTTCTCAAAGAAAATTTAGATCATTTTCTATAAATTAAATGCAAATCAACAGAGTGATAGATTACATTTATTTATACAAGAGTGTGAGTATAAATTGGTATATGTAGATATGAATGTTTTAAAATATATGGTAACGACTTACACAATAAAAAGGGTAAAAAGCAATGACATATATTGATTATTGGTTAGTTGCACCAGAAAGTATAAACATAAAATGAAACATTCCATGAAGCAACAATTTAGTATTTTAAATGAAGGGAAAATGCGTAGTTAAACTAACAAATAGAAATAATATGAGTGCTATAATTTTCACATCAATCTAAGGGAAAAAATATTTTGAATTACAGTCTTTTTAACCCTATGTGATAAAGAAAATTATTTCAAATGTGTAATAATTTTAAATAGTATAATCCAGATTTCACTGTGCCCCTATCAAATCTAACAGTGTAAAAGTGTGCTTCTGAGTAATGTATATCTTCTGGCATTTCTGAAAAACAGTTGAAAGATTTTGTATTAGAAAAATTCTGAGAGATTGGCTCAAGATGGCAGAGTAGAAGGATGTACACTCACTCCCACTTGCAAAAGCACCAGAATCACAACTAATTGGTGAATAAACAACCAAAGAAAGACACTGGAACTTACCAAAAAAGATAACCCACATCCAAAGACAAAGGAGAAGCCATAATGAGATGGTAAGCAGGGCACAGTCATGATAAAATCAAATCCCAAAACCGTTGTGTGGGCAATTCACAAACTGGCGAACAATTATACCACAGAAGTCCACCCACTGCAGTGAAGGTTCTGAGCCCCACATCAGGCTTCCCAACCCGGCAGTCTGGCAATGGGAGGAGGAATCCTCAGATAATTGGACTTCGAAGGCCAGTGGGATTTGATTTCAGGACTTCAACAGGACTGGGGGAAACAGAGACTCCATGCTTGGAGGGCACACACAAAATAGTGCATGCACCAGGACCCAGGTGGAAGGAGCAGTGACACCATAGGAGACTGAACCAAGCCTACTTGCTAGTGTTGGAGGGTCTCCTACAGAGGCGGTGGGCAGCTGTGGCTCACTGCAAGGACAAGGACACTGGCAGCAGAAGTTCCAGGAAGTACTCATTAGCTTGAGCCCTCCCAGAGTCCACCATTAGCCCAACCAAAGAACCTGTAGGCTCCACGGCTGGGTCCCCTAAGGCCAAACAACCAACAGTAAGGGAACACAGCCCCACCAATCAGCAGACAAGAGGATTAAATTTTTACTGAGCTCTGTCCACTAGAGCAACACCCAGCTTTACCCACCACCAGTCCCTCCCATCAGGAAGCTTGCACAAGCCTCTTAGATAACCTCATCCACCAGTAGGCAGACAGTTAAAGCAAGAAGAACTACAATCCTGCAGCCTGTGGAACAAAAACCACAATCACAGACAGACAAAATGTAAAGGCAGAGGACTATGTCCCAGAGGAAGGAACAAGATGAAACCCTAGAAAAACAACTAAATGAAGTGGAGATAGGCAACCTTCCAGAAAAAGAATTCAGAATAATGATACTGAAAATGATCTAGGACCTCAGAAAAAGAATGAAGGCAGGATCCAGAAGATGCAAGAAATGTTTTACAAAGACCTACAAGAATTAAAGAACAAACAAATAGAGATGAATAATACAATAACTGAAATGAAAAATACACTAGAAAGAATCTATAGCAGAATAACTGAGGCAGAAGAATGGATAAGTGTCCTGGAAGACAGAATAGTGGATATCTCTGCCATGGAACAGAATAAAGAATGAAAAGAAATGAAGACAGCCTAAGAGACCTCTGGGACAATATTAAATGCACCAACATTAGCATTATAGCAGTCCCAGAAAGAGAAGAGGGAGAGAAAGGACCCAAGAAAATATTTGAAGAGATTATAATAGAAAACTTCCCTAACATGAGAAAGGAAATAGCCACCCAAGTGCAGGAAGTGCATAGAGTCCCAGACAGGAGAACCCAAAGAGAAACACTCCAAGATGCATAGTAATGAAATTGACAAAAATTAAAGCCAAAGAAAAATTAGTAAAAGCAACAAGGGAAAAAAGACAAATAACATACAAGGGAACTCCCATAAGATTAACAGCTGATCTCTCAGCAGAAATACTGCAAACCAAAAGGGAGTGGTATGATATATTTAAAGTGAGGAGAGGGAAGAATCTAAAACCAATAACACTCTACCCAGCAAGGATCTCATTCAGAATCAATGGAGAAATCAAAAGCTTTATAGAGAAGCAAAAGCTAAGAGAATACAGGACCATCAAACCAGCTCTACAAAAAATGCTAAAGGAAATTCTCTAAGAAAGAAATACAAGAGAAGAAAAAGACCTACAAAAACATACCCCCCAAAATTAAGAAAATGGTAAGAGAAACATATATATCAATCATTAGCTTAAATGTGAATGAATTAAATGCTCCAACCAAAAGACACAGACTGGGTGAATGGAAACAAAAACAAGATCAATATATGTGCTGTCTACAAGAGACCCACTTCAGACCTAGGGACACATACAGACTGAAAGTAATGGGATGGAAAAAGATATTCCATGCAAATGGAAATCAAAAGAAAGTTGGAGTAGCAATACTCATATCAGATAAAATAGACTTTAAAATAAAGAATGTTACAAGAGACAAGGAAGGACACTACATAATGATCAATGGATCAATCCAAGAAGAAAATATAACAATTATAAATATATATACAGCCAACATAGAAGCACCTCAGTACATAAGGCAAATTATGACAGCTATAAAAGGGGAAGTTGAAAGTAACACAATAATAGTTGGGGACTTTAATATTTAACTTACACCAATGGACAGATCTTCCAGACAGATAATTAATAAGAAAATACAAGCTTTAAATGACACAATAGACCAAATTTATTTAATTGATATTTATAGAGCATTCTACCTGAAAACAGCAGATTACACTTTCTCCTCAAGTGCACATAGGACATTCTCTAGGATAGATCACATCTTGGGTCACAAATCAAGCATCAGTAAATTTAAGAAAATTTAAATCATATCAGACATCTTTTCTGACCACAATGCTATGAGGCTAGAAATAAATTACAGGAAAAAAAAACGGAAAAAATACAAAACATGGAGGCTAAACAACACAATACTACATAACCAAGAGATAACTGAGGAAATCAAAGAGGAAATCAAAAAATACCTAGAGACAAATGACAATGAAAAAAACTACGACCAAAAACCTATGGGATGCAGCAAAAGCAGTTCTAAGAGACAAGTTTATAGCAATACAATCCTACCTCAAGAAACAAGAAAAATTTCAAATAAACAATCTAACCTTACACCTAAGGGAACTAGAGAAAGACGAACAAAAATAACCCAAAGTTAGTAGGAGGAAAGAAGTTGTAATGATCAGAACAGAAACAAATGAAATAAAAGAAAGAAAATAATAACATAGATCAACAAAACAAACAGCTGGTTCTTTGAGAAGATACAAAATATGATAAACCTTTAGCCAGACTCATCAAGAAAAAGAGGGAAAGGAATCAAATCAATAAAATTAGAAATGGAAAACGAGAAGTTACTACGAACACCGTAGAAGTGCAAAGCACCATAAGAGACTATTGCAAGCAACTATATGCCAATAAAATGGACACATTCTTAGAAAAGCACAACTGTCTGAGATGGAACTAGGAATAAATAGAAAATATGAATAGACCAATCACAAGTAAGGAAACTGAAACTGTGATTAAAAATCTTCCAACAAAGAAAAGCCCAGAATCACATGGCTTCACAGGTGAATTCTATCAAACATTCAAAGAAGAGCTAAGACCCATCCTTCTCAAACTCTTCCAAAAAAAATGCAGAGGAAGGAATACTCCCAAACTCATTCTATGAGGTCACCATCACCCTGATACCAAAACCAGACAAAGATACAAAGACCAATATCACTGATGAATAAAGATGCAAAAGTCCTCAACAAAATATTAGCAAACCAAATCCAACAATGCATTAAAAGGATCAAACACCATGATCAAGTGGGATTTATCCAAGGGATGCAAGGCTTCTTCCATATATGCAAATCAATCAATGTGATACACCATATTAACAAATTAAGAAATAAAAATCTTATGATCATTTCAATGGATGAAGAAGAATCTTTTGACAAAATTCAACACCAATTTATGATAAAAATTCTCCCTCAGGTGGCACTGAGCGAACCTACCTCAACATAATAAAGTCCATATAAGACAAACCCACAACAAAAATCATTCTCAGTGGTGAAAAACTGAAAGCATTTCCTCTAAGATCAGGAACAAGACAAGGATGTCCACTCTCACCACTATAATACAACATAGTATTTGAAGTCCTAGCCAAGGCAATCAGAGAAGAAAAAGAAATAAAAGGAATCCCGATTGGAAAAGAAGAAATAAAAGTGTCACTGTTTGCAGTTGACATGATAGTATACACAGAGAATCCTAAAGATGCTACCAGAAAAGTACTAGAGCTAATCAATGAATTCCATAAAATTGCAGGATATAAAATTAATGTACAGAAATCTCTTGCATTCCTATACATTAAGAATGAAAGATCAGAAAGAGAAATTAAGGAAACATTCCCATTTACCATTGCAACAAAAGTAATAAAATACCTAAGAACAAACCTACCTAAGGAGACAAAAGACCTGTAGGCAGAAAACTATAAGACACTGATGAAAGAAATTAAAGATGATACAAAGAGATGGAGAGATATACCATGTTCTTGGATTCGAAGTATCAACATTTTGAAAATGACTACATTACCCAAAGCAATCTACACATTCAATGCTATCCCTATCAAACTGCCACTGGCATTTTTCACAGAACTAGAACAAAAATTTTCACAATTTGTATGGAAACACAAAAGACCCCGAGTAGCCAAAGCCAACTTGAGAAAAAAAACAGAGCTGGAGGAATCAGGCTCCTAGCCTTCAGACTATACACAAAGCTAGAGTAATCGAGACTGTATGGTACTAGCACAAAAACAGAAATATAGATCAATGGAACACGATAGAAAGTCCTGCAATAACTCCATGCACATATGGTCATCTTATCTTTGATAAAGGAGACTAGAGTATACAAATGAGAAAGACAGCCTCTTCAATAATTGGTGCTGGGAAAACTGGACAGCTACATGTAAAAGAATGGAATGAGAACAGTTCTTAACATCATACACAAAAATAAACTCAAAATGGATTAAAGACCTAAACGTAAGGCCAGACACTATCAAACTCTTAGAGGAAAACATAAGCAGAACACTCTATGACATAAATCACAGCATGATCCTTTTTGGCCCACCTCCTAGCGAAATGGAAATAAAACTAAAAATAAACAAATGGGACCTAATGAAACTTAAAAGCTTTTGTGCAGGCAAGGAAACCAAAGAAAAGAAGAAAAGATAACCCTCAGAATGGGAGAAAATATGTTCAAAAAAAGCAACTGGCAAAAGATTAATCTCCAAAATATACAAGTAGCTCATGCAGCTTAATACCAAAGAAAAGAACAAAAGAATCCAAAAATGGGCAGAAGACCTAAATAGACATTTCTCCAAAGAAGACAGATTGCCAACAAACCCATGAAAAGATGCTCAACATCACTAATCATTAGAGAAATGCAAATCAAAACAACAGTGAGGTATCATCTCACACTGGTCAGAATGGCCATCATCAAAAAATCTACAAACAGTAAATGCTGGAGAGGGTGTGGAAAAAAGGGAACCCTCGTGTAGTAGTGGTGCACATGTAAATTGATGCAGCCACTATGCAGAACAATAAGGATGTTCCTTAAATATCTAAAAATAGAGCTACTGTATGACACAGCAATCCGTCTACTGCGCATATACCCAGAGAAAACCATAATTCAAAAAGAGTCATGTACCACAATATTCATTGCATCACTATTTACAATAGCCAGGACATGGAAGCAACCTAACTGTCCATCAACAGATGAATGGATAAAGAAGATGTGGTACATATATACAATGGAATATTACTCAGCCATATAAAGGAACAAAACTGGGTCATTTGTAGTGAGGTGGATGGATCTAGAGTCTGTCATACAGAGTGAAGTAAGTCAGAAAGAGAAAAACGAACACTGTATGCTAACACATATATATGGAATCTAAAAAAAAAAAAAAAAAGGTACGGATGAACCTAGGGGTAGGACAGGAATAAAGACACAGACGTAGTGAATAGACTTGAAGACACAGGGAGGGGGAATTGTAAGCTGGGATGAAGTAAGATAGCAGCATTGACATATATACGCTACCAAATGTAAGATAGATAGCTAGTGGGAAGCAGCTGCATGGCACAGGGAGAACAGCTTGGTGCTTTGCGACCCCCTAGAGGGGTGGGATAAGGAGGGAGGGAGGGAGATGCAAGAAGGTGGAGATATGGGTATATATGTATGTGTATAGCTGATTCCCTTTGTTATATAGCAGAAACTAACAAAACACTGTAAAGCAATTATACTCAAATAAAGGTGTTAAAAAAAAAAGAAACTGGGTTAAAGGTCAAGATATGCACTGGAGAGAGACAGCTAATTTCAGATTAAACAGTATTTCCTTACATTGACCCCAAATCACAATACTGTCTAAGTAAGTAGCCAATGAAAGTCCACTTCATGTTCAAAATGAAATAAGTAATGTATATGAAAGTCTTTATCAACTATAAATGACTGCTCTAAAATAATATAACATATCAAATTAAAATTTAAATTAAGAAAGCAAAGTCAAATTTAAATACGTAATTTCTGACTTGAACATTAGTGTGAGATTTGGCAATTAGATCTTAGTATTCCTCATAATGTACTGAAAGCAGGATTTTGGACCTCTATATCACTGTATTTTGTGAGATTATATGAGTTTTTAATTTTTTTTATTGTATCTTGTTCTGTTTTGGTCAGATGTATCTGGTGCCTGTTTTAAATTATTAAATGGCAAACAAAAAGGCAGCCTCCTTAATGGGAGAAGGAATTTACCAATGATATATCTGCTAAGGGGTTAATATCCAAAATATACAAATAACCTATACAATTCAATATAAAAAAAGAAACTCATTAAAAAATCGGCAGAGGACTTGAACAGACATTTTTTTTTCCAGAGAAGACATACAGATGGCCAACAGACAAATGAAAGGATGCTCAACATCACTAATCATCAGGGAAATGCAAATTAAAATCACAACGAGATACCAACTCACATCTATCAGAATGGCTACCATCAAAAAGACAACAAATAACACATCTTGGTCATGATGTGGAGAAAATGGAACCCTCCTGTACTGTTGGTGGGAATGTAAATTGATACAGCCACTCCAGAAAACAGTATGGAGGTTCCTCAAAAAATTAAAAATAGAACTACCATATGAGCCAACAATTTTACTTCTGGGTATTTACCCAAAGGAAACAAAAACACTAATTCAGAAAGAAATATGTACACCAATGTTCATTGCAGCATTTATTATAATTGACAAGATATGAAAGCAAACAAGTGTCTATACTTAGATGAATGGATAAAGAAGATGTTATTGTGTGTGTGTGTGTGTGTGTATATATATATATATATATATATATATATATATATATATATATATATATATATAATGAAATCAAACTTGCCAACAGAGACCACATGGATCTATCTAGAGGGTATCATGCTAAGTGAAATAAGTCAGACAGAGAAAGAAAAATACTCTTATGATCTTACTTATATGAGGAATCTAAAAATCAAAAGAGAGAAAACAAGTAAAAACAGGCTCATAGATACAGAGAATAAATGTGTGGTTACCACAATGTAGGGGGGTGAGGTGTTGAAATAAGTGAAGGGGATTAAGAGGTACAAACCTCCAGTTACAAAATAAATAAGCCATGGGGATATACAGAATAAGGATACAGAATAAAGAATATGGTCAATAATATTATAATAACTTTGTATGAGGACAGATGGTTACTAGACTTATGGTGTTGATCATTTCATAATGTATGCAAATGTCAAATCACTCTGTAGTACACCTGAAACGAATATAATGTTGTACATCAACTATATTTCAATCAATCAATCAAATATTGAGTAGTACACTTTAAACCTGATTTTAATAAATGACAATTATACTCTCCACACATTAAGGATGTGGATTAGACATTTCTTAAGACATTCTGATTTTTTGGTTTATATTTTGACTGTTGCTTCATTTAATATAATTTTAATAACTGTGGTAATGCTTGCAATATTCTCTAATAACAGGAGAAACATCTCACTTCAAAATGTTTACTTTTTTCTGTGTTGTTATGAACAAACATTTCAAATAGTATTTATGTCACTTGGTGTTAGCTCTGTCATCTTTTAAGAGGACTACTTCTGATAGCATTCTGAGATATAAGGGAAAGATTGCTGAAAGCAAAACTTTGACACTGCAGTATAGTTTTTGTTCACATTCCAGAAGGCACTAATTTTAAGAGAAATTAATTTAGGGATGCTCATCATATTATCACAGGTTTGACAGGATCAGCAAGTGTCGTTGTGAACACTGATGATAAGATGTCAGAAGCTAGATAAAAGAATAAAAAATCAATGAAAATACAGGAAGGAAATGAGCTCTTCCCTTTATGGGTATTATATAGATAGTGATGCAGAATTTAAACTTGAATTGTGTTGGGAGGAGGAATCCAGATTATCTTTTTTTAACAAGGGCTTTTGGTTTTAATCAACTTTTACATATATTGAAGCTATTGGCACCTGATACAAATAGAATTTAGAGGTTTAATATAATTTCTGTTACTACCAAAATAACATTTTAAAGGATGCTAAAAATCTTACAAATAGTTCACTATCTATAGAATGGTGATGAAATAGAATATTTTTGCAAAATCCAGTGTAATTTTTCTTCTTTACAGATGGAACTGATAAAACTATACAGCAATAAGAGTATGAGTTTAATACCAAGAAAAAGCTCTTTAGAATAGAAAATGACCAGCTATCATTTTTCTCAAGGTAAGTGTGTATCTTCTAAAAGCCTTGATAGGGTAAAAGCAACACTCAAGGTAAATCTTCATGATAATATAAGGTAAATAACTAGCAACATTCTAAATGTTAAGGTGGGGAGGGGGTAAGGAATGGGGAAAGGAGGGAGAGAGAGAGAAAAGGAGAGAGAGAAAGAGAGAGAGAGAGAGAGAGAGGTTTGTATTCGCATTTCTTCTTGAAATTACAACTTAATCTTCATTTAGAAACCCTAACTGGGAAGTAGAATATGCATTTAAATAGCATTTTTCCAAAAAATGAGTATTACCTTAAGCAACATTTTTTTTAAAAAATCTGTTATTTCACCATATTTTATTTTATAACCAATTCCCTTTATCACTATTCTCTCACCTTTTATGTCATTTTCTAAGTAGTTTATCAAGGAATCTTGACAGCTATGAAGGAATAGAGAAATCTGGCCAAATCACCATGATGCTACTCTAATTCACAGACAGAAAGTATTAATAATTCTTGATGGGGATTTATGTTGAATTTATGGTTGTAATAATGCTTTCTAATGGAACTGTCTAGAAGCTAGTTCTTTTTTGCTGGGTTCTCCTAAGGGTGCAATAAATATGTCCACCCTGAGGAGGAAAATTGTTCCCCCCACCCCCACAGTAGTGAGCAATGTTAGTGCTCCAAGGAGGACAATAAGCTACTGTGCTGGGGTGTACTGTGAGGAGACAGGGAAGAGAGCAGCAGGTCAATATTTGCAATTCAGGTAACATGTCCTTGTAATATAATAATTAAATGTTGATTAGATTTATGGAGTCTATGTGCTTCTGAAGCCGTAGATCCGATATTAAGGAAAATTAAGCTAAAGTCCACTTGCAGACATTATTTTTTAAGAGAAAAGCAATATACTTGTGTAAATGGAGGGTAGTCATAAAATAATTGTGTGGATTGAAATACTGTAAGGAAATATAAAATTTCATCAGACACCAGCACGTTTTACAGAGTTCTCAAAAGTGGCTCCTTTTCTCCACTTAACTATAGATTATTACTGTATAGTAACTTTATTTAGGCTGTCATAACATCTGTAATTTGGAAGAGAGGAAAGTGGGGAATTGGCATTACCTAACTTTTTCCTTGAGTAACATACTCTAACAATTGTTTCCTAATTGTTTGCTATCTACCCTGAGAATAAAAGTTGATAACAAGGAAAAGAAAACTAGTAATGATTCATCTAGAATACTTATTGGAAAAAAAAAGTTCTCATAAATACATGGAAATGAGAATTTTCTAAGATTTCTCCACATATGTTGATGGAAGATAACAATATTTGGCCTTTAAAGCGATGCTGTCTTCTCTAATTCTGTATAGTTTTTCATCTTAGCATTATTCCAGCCAGATTCTGGTAGCAAGTCAATAATTTTTCTTTTGGGTTTTATTCCTTATTCCACAACTAAATAAATGTGTGATCTTAGGTTAGTCACATCCTCGCTAGGGCTTAGTTTTCTCATCTATGAAATAAACAGTGTGAACTCCCTGATCCTCAAGCTTCTTTCAGATAAAAAATATATATATATATTTCCTTTTTCTTTGTCATTTTTTTAAAGAGGAAAAAAGGCCCCCAGTTGTGTAAGGTTCAGCCCACCACATAATACCTTGACTGGATATTCAGCAGTTCATTATCGGGTACATACTTTTAAAATATTGGGTTGGCCAAAAAGTTCGTTTGGGTTTTTCTGTAACATCTTACATAAAACAAATGAACTTTTTGGCCAACCTGCAATAAAAGGAGCAGATCCTTATCAACAGTGCCTGAGGGCTAGTCATAATACTTCCTCTATTCCCCATCATACAATTTTGGAGAAAGAGATAATAGAGAAAATGCTACCTTTAAACCAAAGGTATCAGGTGTGACAATAATTTTATATTCTTAACCTAAAATATCTGAGATGGGGTGTCTAAATTTATACTACTGATTTTTCTATCACATTATGTGCAAGAGCCTTATTTAAATTTATGCACATGACCGCATATCAGTGGATTAATTATCAGTCAAGAATTTAACTCTTAAAGTCAGTGATACTAAAACTGGCAATTTTACATATCTCCTTATCTGATAGAATAAATATCTCCTATGTGGTAAGATATTATTCATCTTTGGAACAAATAAAGCCTCTAAATTATAAATTGTTCTGGTAAATATTGAACATATGCTAAAGTAAATCCTCACATGCTCCCTTGGTGGTTATAATACTCACATGCTTATCATTATGACTTTTCTCTCCACTCTCTCCCAGGGAGTATATCAAAAGCTATAATGGCCTTTTTAGTCCACCTTATGGGAGCATACATTTAGACAACAGGATCTCTACAATTATGCTATTAAAACCCCTATACTATGCACTAACATTTCTGTCCACTTCTAGGAGTCATGGAACATGGGTTCAGGTAATAGGAAGAGATAGGTGCCAGTCAACTCTGCCTGGATCTTGAGGCGTATGAGTCTGGATATATAAATTGCAGGATTCTAGGCTATCAGTAAAAATACATCATCTAAACTGATTCTAAAAATTTCATTTATACACGTTTTCCTTACTTTAAAAAACTGCTTCCATTGTTAAGTCACACCAATATATTTTCTTCATTAAAGGCATTTCTAGAATTTGATGTTCAGGAGAGCTTTGATTAAATCAGGTCTTTAGTTACAGTGAGTCTAAGACAATCCAATTATTTTAGATAATGTGTCCAAACTTCTGAGCTAAAATAAAAATCATATACTGGGGTTAAATATTAAGATGTCTGTCTCCAGTGGTAACTACTCACATAAGATAGGAACAAAGAGGGTAAGACAAAATAAAATAAAACAAAAGCAAAAAAAAGAAAGCAAAATTGCTTTGTGCTGAAGTCTCGGGACTAACTAAGTCTAAGTCTAACAACAGCTCTTCTAATCCCATTATTAAAAAAAAAATAAATCGGGCAAGCTGTTTTGCTGTACTCTTTGTTAAACATAGCCAGTAATTTTCTCTTCTATTCTTCAAGGGCTCTGTTCTTCATAAAACCTATTTTGGAGGAGAACATAGCTATATTTTCTCCAAGGTTAACTTATGCACCTAAGAAAAAAGCTAAAATGATACATTCTCTTAAGGCATTTTGCTATCCTACTTAGCTAGTTTATGGGAAAATGTGAAATATGCAAAATCATGTCCCAAAAGGAAAATTCAGTGATGAAATTGTACCTGCCAGAAACTCAGGGTTTTATTCCAATACATATGGATGCCACAGTGAGGAAGGTGTTTAACAACTGCCCTATGCTGACCTCCCCCAAAACCTGCCAATTTTAAGAGGGAAATGAAATTGTCAGAGGCTGATTTTTCTTAAACTTTCTTCTTCCCTTCCCTCCTTTCCTTTCCTTCTTTCTTTCCTTCCTTTAATGGTCTATCAAAAATTGAATCTGTGCTACTTACACAGTTGTTTTTATTTTGTTTTGTTTTGTTTTATCTTAGATATCTATGTTCTTATTTACCTTTCACATATTTGGAAAACAAGATTGTCTTTTGATGACTTCCTTAGATGACTTGAGTACAGCATATCCTTCTGTTCTAGAGTATGTACTATGGGAAAACTTTTTCTTTTTTTCCAAATAATGACCCTGATACTGATCTTGTGAATTCATATGACAACTTCTAGCCTATTTAGAATGTTTGAAAAAATGAATTAGCTAGAGATTTCATTCTACTTTCTGATTAGTAGGGATTATTGGGAAATTAAGGATTGAAAACAAAGTCTATTACCTTGTATATTCCTGACATGTTTATACTTTTGGAATTGATTGTCCAACAATGTTGATTTGAATAACAATTTAATGCTGTGTTGATAACTGTAGATCATCTTTATAGTATAAAAGTCAATTTTATGTAATATTTACCTTCAAGCAGAATTTTGAGAATTTACATGTGTCTATAGGAAATCATGGCAATGTTTAAAAATAAAGGTTCAAAAGTTATTAAGGGCCAACTTTTAAAAAGCTCTATAATTAGTATTGTATGATCAAGAACTGCAGTGTTGGGTTTCCCTGGTGTTGCAATGGTTGAAAGCCCGCCTGCCGATGCAGGGGACACGGGTTCGTGCCCTGGTCCGGGAGGGTCCCACATGCCACGGAGCAGCTGTGCCTGTGAGCCGCTGAGCCTGTGCTTCCGGAGCCTGTGCTCTGCAGTGGGAGAGGCCACAACAGTGAGAGGCCCGCGTACAGCAAAAAAAAAAAAAAAAAAAAAGAACTGCAGTGTTCTGACATTCAGACATTAAACTGACTAGTGACTTCTGACTTTTTAAAAAAGAAACATGACCCTTTCAAATATTTGTAGAAATCAGATACTCTCACTAGTTCCTCACATTCTAGAGGAAAAAATGGAAGTGAGTATTTTATAATCCAGACTTAACACTTTTTTGAAAGATGAAATAAAATGCTGAGGAATTTTGACCTCTTATGATGAGTGATCCTGTTCAGGATCATTAATAACACAATTGGTTGAAACACTTCATTTTTCTTCTGTACCATGGAGCATCTAGAAAGATGGCCCTCTAGAGAGTAAAATGATATTTTCTTGATTTCATTTTTAAAGAAAATCATGTATTCTTTTTATTAGAACCGCATTGAACTTTGTAGATTTCTGCCACTTGAGAGGCTTTAGGATTTTCATAGAGAATACTAGTCATCAGAAAATAAATGACATTTTTTAATGGTGAAAAGATTCCATTTGTTAATGTTATTTTGCATACTTTCACAGAAAATGTTTTTATTCTTTCATCTAAAAGGAGAATGTTATGTATCTCACATATAAATTGTCTTCAAATGATTTTCTTACAGATTATTTTTAAGAAGCATATGTTGAGTCACAAAATTTGGGCTCCTTTTATGAGCTCTTAAGAAAAAATTAGGAAAATGTTTTTTATTATAAATTTATTAAAATTCATAGACACTTTGAAACATGCTCATAGTCCTTTTAATCAAACAATAAAATGTATAGTACAGGCATATCTCATTTTACTGCACTTTCTTGAGTTTTTTTTTACAAATTTCAGGTTTGTGGCAACCCTGTAGTGAGGAAGACCAAGTCCATGGGCACCATTTTTTCAACAGCATTTGCTCACTTCATGTCTCTGTGTCACGTTTTGGTAATTCTCCCAATATTTCAAATTTTTTCATTATTATTATATTTGTTATGATTATTTGTGATCAGTGATCTTTGATGTTACTATTGTAATTATTTTGGGGTTCTATGAATCATGCCCATATAATACGACAAACTTAACTGATAAATGTTGGATAAATGTTGCTTGTGCTCTGACTACTGCATGGACCAGCTGTTCCCCCATCTGTCTCCCTCTCCTTGAACTTCCCTCTCCCCTGAGACACAACAATATTGAAATTAAGCAAATTAATAACCCTACAAAGGTTTCTAAGTGTTCAAGTGAAAGGAAGAGTTACAGGTCTCTCTCTTTAAATCAAAAGCTAGAAATGATTAAGCTTAGTAAGGAAGGCATGTGAAGCCTACATAGGCCAAAAGATAGGCCTCTTATGCAAAACGTTAGCCAATGCAAAGGAAATGCAAAGGAATTTTTTTAAATAAAATTAAAGGTGCTACTCTGGTGAAGACACTAATGATAAGAAAGTGAAACCGCCTTATTGATGATATTGAGAAAGTTTTAGTGGTCTGGATAGATCAAATTACTCACAACATCCCCTGAAACCAAAGCCTAATCTAAGGAAAAGCCCTAATTCTTGCAAACTCTATGAAGGCTGAGTGATGTGAGGAAACTGCAGAAGAAAAGTTTGAAGCTAGCAGAGGTTGGTTCATGGGGTTTAAGGAAAGAAGTCATCTACATAACATGAAAACACAAGGTGAAGCACCAACTCCTGATGTGGAAGCTGCAGCAAGTTATCCAGAATATCTAGCTAATAAATGAAGGTGGCTACACTAAACCACAGATTTTCAATGTAGACAAAACAGCCTCTATTGGAAGAAGATGCCATCATAGCTAGAGAGGAGAAGTCAATGCCTGACTTCAAAGTTTCAAAGGACAGGCTGACTCTCTTCTTAGAGGCTAATGCACCTGGTGAGTAAGTTGAAGCCAATGCTCACTTACCATGCTGAAAATACTAAGGCCTTTAAGAATTATGCTAAGTCTACTCTGCCTGTGCAGTATAATGGAACAACAAAGCATGGATTACAGCATAACTGTTTACAACATGGTTAACTGAATATTTTAAGCCCACTGTTGAGATCTGCTGCTCAGAAAAAGAAAAAAAAAAAACCCTTTCAAAATATTACTGCTAATTGACAATGCACCTGGTCACCAAAGAGCTCTGATGGAGATGAGCAATGAGATTGATATTCTTTTCGTGTCTGCTAGCACAACATCCATTCTGCAGCCCATAGATCAAGGAGTAATTTCAAATTTCAAGTGATTACCTAAGAAATACATTTCATAAGGCTATAGCTTCCATGGATAGTGATTCCTGTGATGGATCTGGGCAAAGTAGATTGAAAATTTTCTGGAAAATATTTGCCATTCTAGATGCCATTAAGAACATTCATAATTCATGAGGAGAAGTCAAAATATCAACATTCACAGGAGTTTGGAAGTTGATTCCAACTCTCATGGATGACTTAGAGGGGCTTAAGACTTCAGTGGAGGAAGTAACTGTAGATGTGGTAGAAACTAGAGAACTAGAATTAAAAATGGCACCTGAAGATGTGACTGAATTACTGCAATCTCATGGTAAAACTTTAGTGGATGAGGAGATGCTTCTTGTGGTTGATCAAAGAAAGTGGTTTCTGGACATGGAATCTACTCCTGGTGAAGAGGGTGTGAAGATTTTTGAAATAACAAAGGATTTTGAATACTACATAAACGTAGTTGATGAAGTGGGGACATAATTTGAGAGGATTGACTCCAACTTTGAAGTAAGTTTTATCATAGGTAAAATGCTATCAAAAAACATTGCATTATTTATTTTCAACAGACTTATCGGGTACATAAAATAATTTAGAAGTAAAAATATAAAGATCTAAGTGAGATTAGATCATGTAATCAAATACTAGCCAATTAGAAATTAAAGCAAATGTAGGAATAAGATCCTGTGGTACAGTGTAGTACCAGTAAGGATACATATTTGAAAATATGGCATTATATAGAATGATCTTAGGTTAACAAGACTATCTTCTCAAGTCTTTCTTATTTTAGCACTGTTTTGCATAGAATCAACAAAAACTTTTGCCTTCTCAAAGGTATCATACTGGCTGGGTGAATAAGAAACACTTTAGAGATTCATCCTTTAAACTTGATATTCAATCCTTATAAAATGTTTTGTGTTATAGGGTTTGATAATGTTGTTTCTCTAGTGAGTTTGTGTTCCCCATAATCTTTTTTATGTTAACATTTCAATCTCCCCAGAAAAGTTCCACCTGTATGAATCTTACTGGTAATGAAGTTAAGGTAGATGTCTCACACTTTTTTTAAATATAGAAAAATAGAATATAGTGGCTTAGTAGTTTCAACAAAGAAACTACTATTTCACCTCAATAAGACTGCTTTTTTTTTCTGAAATTATCTGAACAAATAAAATATTCACATAACACTATTTATGAAGATTCATAATATGATTTGATGTTAATATTAACAAATTACCTTCCTCCCAAAATCTATCTGATACATATGTTGAAACCATGGCCACTATTTTAATATAAATCTTTGCCTTCACAAAATAACAGAGTCACATTGGGATTATTCACTAAAAATTTCAATATTTGTAATCATTTGACATTGCTATACAGTTTAGTAAGGAAAATATTAAGGTTTTTATCTGTCTTGTAGTCTTTTGACTAAAGATACACAGTAGTAATTAATAATAAATTTCTCATAAGGAAATATCCAGTTGTCCTAGCTAAAATTTTACTCTTGAAATATTACTGTCCTACAAAACACCTTCTAAGAAGCTTGTACAAGTTTTATCATTATATTATGGAGACTATTGTGCTACATGTCTCAAAGAGTTTCTAAGAAGTTCAGGAAAGCTTAAGAATATAGTATGAATATCTTTGTTTAAAAATTGGTTATAAAAGTTCTAAAGCCAGAATCTGGTAATTTAATATAATTTCAAAAGTCTTATAGATACATGTAAGTATAATTTTTCTTTTTCTCTACTATAGATTATAAAAGTATTCACAATAGATTGTAAGCTTCAGGTTACATAGACTACAGACATGTTAACTTTATGTAATGTAATTAGTAAATATGGTCACCTGCTTCAGGTCTTACAAAATCATCACCTTTTCAAGATTTCTACCTGTACAGGCCTATTTAAAATACAATCTGGCCTGCACCTGAAAATCAACTTGCAAATTTCCTACCTCTGAACTAAATTTTTCCATAGCACTTGTCAACCTTCTAATATATTACAAAATTATTTCTTAAGTTGATTGCTTATTTTCTCTCTTTTACCACTAAAATATAAGTTCATAGAAGGCAGGGATTTTTTTTTCTGTTTTGCCCTCTGATAGAACCCAGCTACCTAGAACTGGGTCTGGTATAGAGGATCTAATAAATATTTACTAAATGAATTTTTATTATTCATATAAAATTTTGTCATAACATCACAAGTATTAGGGCTATATTTTAGTATTATTCAACTTTATTTTTCTCTCTCAAAGATATTTTATTAGTATTATATCTTGTCTATGATATACTTCTCAAGGCCTCCAAACAAACTGCACATTCTGTTCTAATCAGCTTTTAATGTTTACATTTTTTTTAGAAAACAAATATTTCCTTGCTAGATACATTACTCCTCAACTTATCCTTAGTCCCTTTTAATATATTCTTAAACCTCACTGTATCCTAATGTGAACATCTTTTCACTTTCTATGTTGTATCTTATTGAACCTAATCTGTATCTTTTCTTCCATTTCTACTATTTCCTAATTTATTCCCCTCATTCTGACTAAACACTTCGTGTATTTACTGTCTACTCTCATATATGCTTAAGTACAACAAAGATTTAGTTGTTGATGAAGATAGTATGGTATTTGTTAGTATACTGTATTTAGTAAAGAATCCTTTTTCTTTAAAAAATGATGGAACATTAGAGCTACTCCTTATATTTGAATAGTAAAGGTAACATTAAGTCTAATTTCTTAAGGAGAACACAAGTGTAACTGAATTAGGTTAATTTAAACTCTATCTGAAGAGTTTCTTATTGATGTCCTCACTCCCCTTTTATTGACCACTTTGGGAGAATGAACACTATATTTATCAATAGACAACCTTTATGGACAGCAGCTAAATAATGGAAACTTGAAGTATAAAAGGACAGACCAGATACTCTCAAGGTCCTGTGGGTCTACCACAATTAAAATATATTTATATTGGTATATCCTTCTTTCATGAAATTCCGTATACTAGACCACGCTTTCCCCAGTGTCTACTTTGTCCCTGTACTAGGTTAGCATGATTACTGAGGTGCCTCTGTGGTATCATTAGTAATATATTACTGCTTCATGACAGAAAATCCCATTTATCCTTAGAATACCGATGAAAAATAGGAATTAAATTATCCACATTAGTGAAATTAATGAACTTAAATATCTTTTCATTTCCAGTCCCTCAGGCACACTGTTAGGCCATGATTTTCCATGATTTTCTCTCTGAAAAAGATAATTGACTATTTTTTGACAATATAAGACTCTCACTAAACTCAGAAAAGCTCAAAGCTAAGAAAGATTACATAAGTGGGTCAGTGGCTTAATATTAATACTTTTCAAGTCAAGTTCTCTGATATGTCAAATATTGTCAAAATAAGATTTTTTTTTCAATGTTAGTGTAAATATTTACCTGCTTGTTTAAGATATTCATAAAAGCCTTCAATTTTTGATAAAATCTGGTTGAGCAAATTTTCAGAGCATGATATATAATATGTTAATAGGAAATAAGCTGGCTTAAGCAAATAATGTGTAGGAACACATTTATGAATCAAATAAGTAAATTCATTAAGGGTATGCACACAGAATTCAGATCTTCAGAAAACAGCATATTTCTGTCAAAGATTTATATTATAGAAAATTATATTCACTTATGGGGGAAATAACTTTGACATCTAAAGTTAAAAAAAATGAGAACACTGACATTCTGCTAAAAGACATAGCTTTGGCATTTTTTGATAATACCTATGATGTCTTACCCTTTGTTTTAGATACACTGAGGATAGCGTTTTATTTACAGAGTTAATTTTAAGACATTAAGTTTTGTTCTAAATCCTTCAAAGAAACCTCGGAGGAGTTAAATCAAGATTCTGTCTACACAGTTTAAAATTGGCACTTTACTCCTACTAGATTGATCTATCTATCTATCTATCTATATATATATTTTTTTGGCTCAAGGAAACCTTTCCATTTCTACTGTTTTTCTCACATGTGGGAGTGCCACAGATGTGTTTCTTCTAACGTAAGAGAAATAGTTTTGGAGATAACACATTAACTTGAGAATTTAAAAAAAATACATTCTACATTTACGTTTGCTACCAATATACTTTTAGACCAGTTGGAATTGGCACCATCTATATTACTTTCCATCCATGAAAGGATAATTTAAAAGGCTTTACTTAGAATTGTGTGACCAACATGATGACTACATCAGATGACTCCATGACTAATACAATTGTTTCTTTGTAAACAGTTGTCAAGAGAGAGGAAGAAAGAAAGAAAGAAAGAAAGAAAGAAAGAAAGAAAGAAAAATAAAGAAGGAAGGAAAGAAAGAAAGAAAGAAAGAAAGGAAAAATGAGCTAAAAATAGTTGATTCAGAGATTCATCACCTAAGTGATATCATATTCTGTCTTTGGGTTCTGTGAGGCTGGGGCATTTTGTTTATAACTTTTTAAAGTTCTGCAATCTTATTCTTTAATCACAGAACCATTTTGAAGCATTACTGTAACTTTTGTACTAAGAGACCACAGGGTCTTTGAAAGGGATATGCATGACAAAGTATTAGGAAAGTGGCATTATTAGCACCCATCTCTGGATTTCTCCTGCGTGACAGCTATAGTTTGTATCTATTACTGGGGTAAGGCTTAATGTTCTTTGTAGTTGGTACATTGACAAGAATGTGGGGACAGTTTTGGTGGTGGTGGATGTTCTCCTCCAGCTTTCTCAAGATAGTTTGGATTTGTACACATTATATGTAAAAGGGGGAGTCAAGCTAATTTTTCAAAATAGTCAATATTCAAATGATTTTGAATCTTATTGGAACAACTTCTACTCCCATCATAGATGAAGACTAATTAGGAGGTCTAATATGTACCTTGAACTTGGGGTTCAAAGAATAATAAAGAAAACAAAAATTTTAATCTTTAAAAAAATTTTTTTTTTGCTTTGAGGACCGCCTGAATTAAAAGTTAATTTTCAGGTTCTAAGGTTCCTTTTCTTTTCTTCACCCCCCCTTTTTTTTTCTAAAGAGGAAAGCATGGTGGCAAAGTATTTCAAATTACTTATTTTAATAACTCTAATTCTATTACACATAGTTTATTTAAAAAACCCTGTTTCACACACAAAAAAGATCAGTCCTTGCTAAAGCATGGTATCTTACATAGAAGTCCTTTGTATATTCCCAGTAAATCTTTATATAATTTTCAATTGTTATTTCTACCAAATCTAGAAGACCATTATCAACAATGATGGACACCATTATTGGCTCAAGTTATATGTACCTCCAATTATCATTCACAAACAGATCACAGAACCTATATTTATTTACTTTTACTTTTTGAAAAGATCTCTTTCTTTATTAGCATCTCATAGAACATACTTTAGAAAATGCTAGTCTCTACTTACATGCGTTTGAGTCAGCTATTCTATTTGCTTTTCTTCAACCAATGAAACCCAGAGAAAAGATGTGCCATCTGTTTTGGCTACTTATATGTAATTATTCACGATTTTACATCCATTAATCCTCTTCATATTCACTGCCATCCCACTGCTACTCTGGGCAGGAGCTTAGACTGACTATTGCTCTTGTAGTTACTCTTTCTTATTACAGTATAAGGGCTCTACTACATTACCAAGATCCATGAACACAAATAAATAACAGAGAAATAAAAATTTGGAAAGCTCTAAGAGTGGTAATGGCACTAAATAATACATATAGATTCAGTGGACTGTGATTAGCATTTGTCTGAAAGGTATCACAGCTCTGTTCTGCTGTTAGAACAACATTTGCAGCCATGGAATATATCTATATTAATGCTAGAAATCCTGACAAATGGCTAACCCCTAACCCTGAAAAACCCATCCAAAAAACAAGCAATGTTGTTTTGCTGGTTACATCAACACAGACTGCACACTAATCACTGCTTATTCTGTAAACATGAATCCAACTGTGTTCTTTTCTTCTGATTTCCTTTAAAAAATCAATAATTCTATAAACACATAAAAAGGGGAGCTTTCCATAGTGTTAAGTATAATGCTTCAGGAAAAAAGTGGTGCATTAAAAAGCTCTACCCTTTAATCCAGACGGCAATCTAAATCTAACCTAGGGCTGTTTATTTTTTAAGGTGTGTGGATCTGATTACTATATCATTCAGTGATTCTCTCTGTTACCTTTATCAATCCTGTACTAATCTTTCCTCAGTTAATAATGTAACAAATGTTAGGGCTTAAGTTGGACATAATTTCCTAAGTCTCAATACTGATGCTCTTATTTTATCACCTGAGTTACATATACCTTTGTAGGTAGTGGGTTTAAAGATAAAGACCACTGTTCTTCTTTTGACCCTCCAAACTTTTGTACAAACATTACCTCTTCTTTTCTCAGAGATATTAACATAATAATTCAAATTCTTATTAAAACATGGAGAAATATAGTGTTTTCAGAGATATATGGAAAAGAGTTGAACTGGAATTTCACTAAGAATTCCTGCCACAACCTAGGACTCATTAAAGGTATGTGCATTGTGCATGTATATGTCTGTGTCTGTGTGTGTGTAATTTTACTTGTCTTAAAAGGTAACTTCTCTTTAATTTTGTTAGCTGCATTATGTGGCCTCTTGTTCTTGGAAGAATAATCAAACTATTTAACTAACCAAAGAGACCTGCTTTTACAACTAGTTCCACAGTTACCAGTCTCATTCCTCTTTTGATTAGTATCTAGGGCTAGGAGAGAATTTAGAGGTAGATCTCACACTCTCCTCTCATTTTCATCTATTAATCTGAGAATGGGGAATGTTTTTCACACTCAAAGAGCTATCTGGAAATCTGTCAGATTATGGTCCACTTCATTCACTCATGCATTCTTACATTCATTCATAATAAATCTATGATTGCTTTTTTAATATGCTTGATATTACTGATGGAAAGAAGGGAATCTAATTTTATAAGTGAAGTAGAAATCAGATATTTGGGTTAAAAGTTTACTTGCATATTGAAGGAATGAATGAATGCCTTTTGGAAGAAACAGTCAATTATATTAGATAACTTCTCTTGGGTGGGATTGTTGAATAGATGAATACATTTTGGATATTTATCTTTTTAAAAGTGTTTTCTTTTAAGTCAGGGTCTGATAATTTTTTTTTAATAAATGAAATTTAGGGCTAATTTCTCAACCTATATTAAATAACTCTATTCTGTTTGTCAAAATTTCCAGCATTTTAAAATCAGTTATAAACATTCTAAAGATATCAGAATCATACCATGTGAAATTAAAAAAGAAAAAAAAATATGTGTCCAGTGATTTCAAATATCCTTCATGGGAAATTGTACTATTATAATGCTTTTAAATGAAGACATTGATTTCATTTTTATATATTACATTAATTTTAAAAATATCTTCATTTATGCATGTGATCTGTTGGCATTTTTAGGATTTATGACAAAAATACTTCAATCTTGTATTCTGTCTAAGAAGGCACTATATAAAACTCCCTTTCAAGCTTCACAATCATCAAAGACATTACATCAGATATCACACTGCTTATTTAGTTAAACATATGAAGATTTCAGTAATAATGTAAATATTTTAAAATTTGCATGTCAACTTAGCCACAACTGAAAATCAAAAAGTTAAATTTTTACCAGTAGAATAAAACACATTTTTTTTACTCTGAATGTAAATATACATGGGCATTAGCCATCTCTCTGAATAAAATCTACCCAATGTATATTTTTACCATATGACTTCAGGATTTTCCAGTAAAAAGGTCTTTCTCTCTAACCAAGTCTCTAGCATAAAAGCTCTAATTTTCAGGGAATGAGGGGTTTTGTTTTAAAACGTGATAATATGTTTTTACAAAATAAAACAAAGAAAAATTGACCAAAACAACAACTTCCCTCATCTAAACATGAACTATTAATTAGCAAGGAAGTAAAGCAGAGTTCATAAAAAGCCCAATTCATCTAAAGTCTCAGCTTCATGGAAAAATTACGGATTTCTTCTTTTCCTTACCACCTTCCTTCCACCACCTTCAGTACTCAAAAAGCTGCTAATGATCATAGAGGTGGAACCATATATCAAATGTTGCAGGTGTTAGAATAAGAAAGGAAGGAAATGCTAAAGTCAGTCTACAAAGACATAAACCTCCTGTGATGAATTAAGAATAACTTTTATTTCAAGGACAGGTACTCTTTTAAAAGTTCAGATGCTGACCTATTGTATTCTGACACCTGAGAAATATTTAGCTACAGGGAACAGCAGAGAATCTGCAGCCCAAAAACTGAGTACCATTTCTTAATTTTGTATCCCAATTAATTCTTAGGTCATTTCCTAGCACTCTGTGTTTTATCTTCTAATTTGAAAAATTAGAAGAAATTTAAAAATGACCCAGTGAATGAATTCTATTGTCTAACTTGTCTAGCTAAAGTTGCATTATCATTGTAATATTTTTCTTTTAAATGGTTATCAATTAAAACTTAACACACTGGGGCTTCCCTGGTGGCGCAGTGGTTGAGAGTCTGCCTGCCGATGCAGGGGACATGGGTTCGTGCCCCAGTCCAGGAAGATCCCACTTGCCACAGAGTGGCTAGGCCCGTGAGCCATGGCCGCTGAGCCTGCACGTCCGAAGCCTGTGCTCTGCAACGGGAGAGGCCACAACAGTGAGAGGCCCGCATACCACAAAAAAACAAAAAAACAAACAACAAAAAAATCTTAACACGCTGGCTTCAAAAACGGTTATGGTTAGGATGTTTTATAAGGCAAGGTTGATAGAGAACTTTTCAATAAGCCTTTGTGTACCTGATTGGCCAAAACCTGATAAAATAAAGATTCCATGTTAAAAAAATCTTATTTTTGGCAATTTTATGCAGTACCACTTTTGTGAATAGCTTTAATTATTTTTATATGTTTCTTGACATCATGACTGTATCTATAAAAGAAAAAGTAGGCAGCTTCTTATCAAGTTGAAAAAGAAGACACAACTCAGGAAGGAAAGTTGGCAGATATCAAAAAGAAAATTCAAAACAGTTAAAAAGGATATGATAGTATGAATCATAACACCACATGGAAACTAAGTTTGTTTTTAATGGGTTGAAGACATAATATTTTATGAAGATTCTACACAGTTTCCATTTAAGTACTCTTTTCTGGCACAGTTACTTATTACTGAGCAAGGAAAAACTTTACAAGTTTGTTTCTCATTGTCAGATTTACTTTTTTGGGTAGGTTGCAGATCAATTATCAAAAATCATGGAGTTCCTATAGCAGAAAAACAAGGTCCTGGTCAAAGACATGAGCACAAACCGTGTACTAGACTTTAGGCATTGCCAGTACACATTCTAAAGATGACATTCTCTTAGCTATCTATCCTCCTATTAAGTTAACTTTTGGTCAATTATCAGATCTCAAGGGAATGGCAAGGCACAAAATGGCAATAGATTGAAACAAGTGTCTGTTACAGGAACAGAACATGAATGCCAGAGGATAAATTTCACCTCTATTTAGTTGTAGAAAAGAAAAGGACAAACTGACCCTGAAAACTAACACTGAAAACAAAAATCTCCAGTAAAATCACAAATCTTTTGTAGGGTTATAAAAATAGGGATGAAATAACTGATAAGTGGGAGTGGATACCCATATTGTCAGAAATCAGAGGATAAGCCAGATAAATGTTATTGCCTTAGTTTCACCACAGTATGCACTAACAAGAGCTCCTTCTGAGAAATGAATAGGTAAAGAATTCAGATTTTGGATAAGAGACATAGAGCAAAAGTTGGACATCCGATAGATTTACACCGTCTAGGTAGTTAATCATTTGTGTCTTCCTGTATTAACTCTACCTGATATATGGCATGATGTGTTTGCTTCATATTATAAACTCTTTTTCACAGCTCCAGAGCAATTTAAAGAGAGAAGGGAAAGAGATCTTCCAAGAGGATAAGTTGCTTAAAATCAGTAGAGATAAAGGTAGTAGCTGAGTACTGAGGTGTCAAGGTGTTTAAAATTTAACTCTGGATAATACATAATAAAAGAAAATAGCCAGAAACTCTAGAATACCGAACCATTTTTTTCTTCCATAGTAACTGTTTACTACACGGCTTCTAGCCTCCCTTTTAGAGCATACTGAAACATATTTAGTTTGGTATCTGAAAGTAGCTCACCTTAATTCAAAATGAAGTCATAGAAAAAAGATGAAGAAAGAGGCATATTTCATTTGGGAAAAGTGCTAAAAAATAAGCATTAAAAACAAATTATGATGAATTGAGAGGTCAAGGACATTTTTGAAAATAAAAACAAACAAAAAAGAGCAAGTGTTAGATTCAGGATGTAAGAAAACAGATGATCAGTGAGTAAAAGAAATAACGTTATGTTGAAGTGAGCTATTAAGTACCAGAAAGGCTAATTGATTCACTGCTGCAAAACCTCTTTCCCTGGAAGTTTTTAAAAGAGCATGTGTGCATTAGGGCATATGCTCACGCCCTTAGGGAGGCCATGTAAATTTTGCGGGCAGGGTGACCAAAGCAGAGATGGAGGCAGTTGGAGAAAATCCCTGCCACTGAGTTCCAGGGTGAACTCTGGTGGGCACAAAGTCAAGATTATGATATCACCAGTTAATGTCAAATTTCAATCTTTATTCAATATGTCCTGTTTTTATGAGATGTGAGAAATATATAACATTGTTCTTACTATTTATAGAAAGAAAATGTAGCTCACAGCTATGTAACATATTATGAGGGAAAAATAATGAGGGGATGATTGGATAAAACATTTGTGGACCAATTTAATTACATGAAATTTTAGAGATAGACCAACTATAATTCCCTGTATATCTAGAAAGGGATTCAAAAGAGCCTGTGGGCAGAGTAGTAAGCAAAAGATGTGACTCATCCAAACCAATAAATATCATCATTTTGGTCGAAAAGCAGTGCATCACTGGGAAAAGTTGATATGGCGTTGGATGGCAATGATAAAATGGATTTCCTGTTGCTGTGATGTTATTCTGGGGGAAAAGACTTTAAAATGTGACATATTTTAAGGGGTATGCATATTTATACAATGTCTGCATGAGCTGAACAATACTTCAGACCAAATCATGTGCAACCAAATTTTATAGTTTTCTAAAACATCCTGAGAAGTTCTACTTTGCTACCTTCAGCAGTTTTGCCCCCAAACATGCCACTTAATTAATGATCATTAAAATAGTGCAGAAGGCTTGACCCATCATTTCCTGTCCTATATTTAGCTTACTCTCTGACTGACCCATCTATAGCAGATTTGTCAGAGATCCTTACTTTCTGAATGGTCAAAATCTTAACTGCAAAGAACAACCCTTGAATATAGTTTATTCAAGTGGTATCAAGTTGTGGGAAAAGTATAAGTATTAAGGGTCAGATAGACCTGGGCTTGATTCTTTGTTTTGGCACTTAAGAGTTTTTGATCTTAGGAAAGTTAATTAGCTCCCTCTGAGTCCCTTATTCCCTTTTTCTTAAGGTCCAGAGTGAGTTTGCAATTCCTATTCCTCAGAAAGACTTTTTTGAAAATTTGACATAATGTATGTAAATTTCTTAACAGAGGATCTAGAAAATAAACAAAATAGCATTTACTATAAATACAATAAATGTTCATGTTGATTCCTTTCTATTTCTTGCCCCCCAAGATATTTTTATTTATCAGCAATTTTTCTATACAATGAGTCATTTTTACAAATAGTGTCCAATTATTCTTTTTCCTCTCTCATTCATATAATTAGAAGCCAACCAATTGCTCCTTCCACCCTACCCCACAAGGCAAAGAAAACACTTAGTACTTGTCAGTATCATTTCTCAACTGTCATAGTACAAATTCAAATCTACAAAGATATATCTATTGATATTATTGTCATCTGTAGTCACAAATCCTCAAAAAGCCAAAAAAATCTGTAAAAAAACAAGCATTTCCTATTAATATGTACTTGAAGTGGACATATGAAGGCAAACAGAAGGAGAAAGGGATAAAGTGAAAGTATAATACTGTAAAAATGACATGCTGAAAAATGAAACATATTATTTGAATACACTGGGATGATTAATTGACTAATGATAAAGATATAATTTTGATTTATTTTCCTGTCATAAATAAAAAAAAGAATATGATGTCATTATGTCAAATCTCTGCTTTCTGATGCCAATGGTAATTTGAACTAATTACAACTGATAGGTTAATATGTCTTTTGATAGATGAGTCTACAGTCATTAATGATATTTTTTATCTCTAACAAAGAAAGTAATAATTATATTTAAGCACTCTGCAAGACAGAGAGTGGTACTAGCTTAATCATAAAGTAAAGTAAAGGCAAAGAACATATTACCTGGCATTAGGGAGAAGGAGAAGGTCATGTTTTGACAGAGAGGATAAATCTATGTCCTAGTATAATAGAAGGATAAACACAAGTTTGGCTTTAGTTATGAATGAGTTAACACCCATTTTCATATGAGCTTGAATGAGTTACCCAGGTTCTCTATACATAGTTCATCTGCCAGTGCAATGTATGAGGCACTTGACATGCATTATTTTATGTATTCTTACAAAAATGAAGTAGTTAACATTATGATCCTCATTTTACAAATGAGGAAATGGGGTTCAGAGTGTCTAAGAGCCTGTCCAAGGTTGCACTGTTAGTAAGCAGTAGTAGCAGGACTTGAAAGATCTCTTTATCAATAAGTCATACTAAATGCTCCCTGAAAGATTTGTTTTGTATTTAGCAAAGTCCTTTTTTGCTAACATGCTCACAGAAGGTCTTCAACAGACTCCGTTAGGATATAATGCTGAAGGGCCTGATCATTCTAGCTTTTGTAAAATTGAGGAAATAGGCCTTATATAAGCAAGTCAAAAAGGTTCCTAGACCAAGTGGAGAATGCAAAACATCATCTCCTTTTCATAGTGATGAAAGGTATATGGTGATATCCTCCCAAGAAGATAATTGGCTCAATTGAATTGTTCCAGATCATATTCCCTAGCAATCACTGGACTGAGTCTACAGAGCACTTATGTATACTATGCATACACACACACAGAGTTGTGATTGTGTCTTACAAAAATATTTTATAATATCAATATTTATGCTTATACATGAAGATATAGTTGCTGCTAAGGAAAGTATAATAAAAATATCCACATGATAGGTAAAGAGAATGTAAACAAACATGAAAAGAAAGACATTTCAAAAAAATGATATATACAGCATTTTACTTCTCAATTTGGATGAGCTTAAAAATATTGAAACTATGTGACAGCTTTCACATATTAATTTGTTTAAAATAACATAGTATAAAAGAAAGAAAGAAAACATGGGATTAATCTATCATCTTAGTTCAAACAATTTTCACCAATAGACCATGGAGGTGAGATCCCCAGTGAATGGAAATACTGTAATTGCACTGTAACATCTTTTAAAAAATCAAAGTGGGCTTCCCTGGTGGTGCAGTGGTTGAGAGTCTGCCTGCCAATGCAGGGGACACGGGTTCGTGTCCCAGTCCAGGAAGATTCCATATGCCGTGGAGCAGCTAGGCCCGTGAGCCATGGCCATTGAGCCTGTGTGTCCGGAGCCTGTGCTCTGCAACAGGAGAGGCCACAACAGTGAGAGGCCCACATACCACACACACACACAAAAAAAGTCAAAGAAATCAAAGATTATAGGGAGCATCTTAATGAATTTTATATATGAGAAGGATGATTTTTTTACAAAATAGGGAAGGAAATCTATTAAATTAGGTAGCACTGTTGAAGAAGCAAAAGTTTACCCAAAGTTTTATATCTGTAAATATTTCTTTTCAAATGTTTAATTGTAGCAAGTAGAGTTGGGAAGAGAAAAGGAAAGGAGGAGCATGTTTCAGAGCAATGTCTGAATTAAGTGAATACTGCAGAAAGTATATGTAAGTTTAAAATTTTCATATGCTTACAGTAATATATAAGTAATATATATAAAATATAAATCCTATAACATCTAAATTATTAAAAACACAAATGCCACTTAAGATGGGCAGTTGTCTTTATATTGTAGGCTATTCCTAATGTTATATATTTGAGAAATATATGTAACATTTATATAAGATTAAATATTTATTAAATTAAGTTAAATATATGTAACATTAAGTATATATAAAAAACTTTATATAAATGTTTTATATACATAAATAAAATATATAAATAATATATTTTATATGAATATATATTATATAAAACATTATATATAAAGCATTAAATATATATAACATTATAAATAATATATAAAACAATATATATAGTTATATCTAAATGTTATTTATATTTAATGTTTTATGTATAGCTATATATATAACAATATATAAAATATTAAATATATATAAAATTTCCCCTGCAGTACTCCAAGGGAAATGGAGTACTGCACTTACCTTGAAAGTTAGTTCACATTATTAATTTTGTATATATAACAATATATAATATATTAAATATATATAACATTTCCCTTGCAGTACTCCAAGGGAAATGTAGTACTGCATTTACCTTGAAAGTTAGTTCACATTATTAATTTTCTTATCTTAAAGTTTCTTTTTTTGCATCAAACATAAAGCAATTCATGTTTGAATTATCACAAAGACTAAGGAAAGTTTATACATTTACTTGCTTTACAAAAAGGGTGGTATTCTGATGCTATGAATAACTGTCCACAGTTTTCTCAAGAGTCTGAATTGCTCCTCAAAGAGATCTCTGACAATGCTCCAATTCACTTTTGAGATCTGGCACACACATATGTGTATATACACACACAGACACACACACACATTCTCAAATATTCAAACTCTTAAAAAATGTATAAGGACAACAAAATAAAAGCAGGGAGGAGAAAGGTTATGGGATAGACAGAGACTAGGATGGGTTTGAATAATTCAGATAGTTGAATCATTTCTCCAATTTGCCCTCAATAGGAAACATAGTTAATAGATCTTGGGTAGTTTGAGACATTGTTTAGTTCATTCCCAGCCTGAACTGTACCTCACATAAATCAATCCAGGCTTACTTTCTCACAATCTTCTAGGAAAGCTCATTCTCTTATTCAGCAAGAATCATTGTCAGAAAACAAGCAGTCAGGCTTAACCTAGATCCCCTTAACTTGCACTTCTATTGCAGAGTCAGCCCCTTTCTTCTCAATCTGTCCTGAGGATGGCAGAAGACAAATGTTAAAAAGTTAATATTTGCTGAAATGAACCTTCATATTTAGATGGTTGTGTTTATGGTTTAGGCTGTTGTTGGATTTTTTATTTGTTTTTTGATATTGTTGTGTATTTTGTTTTGTATTACAGGAGGAAATTAAAAGAGTTGGAAAATCCGAGTACTTGTAGGACAGATACTGATCCATATTAAGATAAGAGTTTTCTTAGAGGAAGAGAATTTTGACAGAGTGCAGAGGGCAATCCTTCCATGCATAGATGAGAAGCGATAGCTAAGAAGTTCTGACTGGCCTATGCAAGGAGAAAGAGGGTGCCAAGGAGGCAGAAAATGCTGTGTTGTGTAGGATAATATTCTTGTGATGGAAAAAGAAAAAAAAGAAAAAATTTGGCAAAGACTGGAGGTAAATCCTCAGAACAATCTCTCCTAAAGGGCCAGTCAACCAAATCTTAGCATAAGATTGAAGGGACACAGGCAGGGAGAAAAACAAAGAAAAACCAGTGAGTTTTAATGAGAAAGGTAGAATAATATCTCATTTTTTATGTGCTTTCCCCTTTTATTATCTCTGTAATAAGAATTTGTTTTACTTAATTTTAAGTGCATAATGAAACATTTCTAATCAATAAGCATCAGTTAATAAGGAAGTTTAAAAAATGCAATGTGAATACATACTTTGGACAGGGAAACACTGATAAAACTTGAAATTCTAAACTATTTGTAATAAACCCATATTTAAACCATAGATTAATTATATGATTCAGTAATTTCTTTCCCTTATCAGGATTTTTTTTAAAACTAAACTCAGCTTTGTGCACTAAAAAAGTTTTTTTTGTTGTTGTTAAACTATGTGAACTATAAGAAATTTTTCAAAATGCTTTTCTCCCTTAGAAGGTAAATCCTATTCTCCTCCTGTTCCACCTCTCTTAACAACAACAACAAAAAATCTCATAAATCAAACTCTAATCAAGCTGAAAAATCCCAATTTTATTTATTTATCTCCCCAGGGGGTTCCAGGGCATTTCACAGAATCTTTCATTTTCTAAACTTGTGATATCAACATTTTTGTTTAGTACTGTTTCTTTTTCATTTAGAATCACCATCTTCTCCCTGTTCCCTTTCTAAAATCCATATGCTTTTTCAACCTCCTTCGAATGGAAATATTTTGAGCTCAGCAATTAAGTTGGCACAAACATGATTGCTAGGGATTAATAATCCTTCAATTCAATAGACAGAATTAAGTTCACACAGCCAAGAAGATATTAATCAGTCACTTCTTTAATTTTGCTTCACGGCTGGTGAAATTATCAAGACTTCAGTTGGCAAAAGAGAAATTTATAGGGAGATATAGGCCTATGGGTCTTTCCTCTTTACTAAACAGGATATATACACATTTACTGAATGATGAGCAGTATAGCACAGCAAGAAAAAATTTCTTTTACTTTTGGTCCGTTGCCTCCCCAGACATATTTGCAAATGAAAGGAACTTCTGAATAGAAAATATCAGACATATGTATCCAAGCTCTTGTTAAGAAATGCATAATGTTTTTCTGTTAAGTAAATGTGAAATGTTTACTTTAGCCAATGGCTTATTCTTGTTATTGTACAGAAAAATTGTCACCCTTTTCAATATGGTGAATAACTTCTCCAGATAAGGAGATTTCAATTTGACTAACTACCTTTTCTTTAAATTCACATTAGGACATTGGACATTGAACTGTTGATTTATTAATTTAGGGTGTTTGCATAGATCTTCACTATGAAATAGTGAGAAATAAGGACTAAACTAGTAAACAAGCAAAAAATATGTTCATCACGCATTTTCCTGAAAACACTTGCCATAATGCCTGAATTTTCCATTAATTGATAAGATTGGTTTGATAATGTCATTTGAAGTTTTAATTTTTCATATGAGATAAAACTATGCCTGTGGCAAGAATTAAAATCAATTTTGAAGGGCAAAAGTGACTTATAAGGATTAACTTGGTTTATCACTTCAAACTGTTAAACTAAATGTTCTTAAATAATTATAACACAAACTGATTTGATAGCACTAAAGGCACCTCTGGTGGTCCAAACATGAAACAGGAAGCAGGTGTCTACCCAGTACTGAATATATTTAAGCAGAGGCATGTTAGGCCACCTAACAGAGATCTGATAAGGAGGATTCCTATTTTTTTCCAAATGGACTGGGAAGACCACTCCTCAAGAATTCTAGAACTTCAAATGATTTTTCTTGAATACTTATTTTGAGCTAGACATTTCTAGAAGCATTTTATATAGATTATCTCATAAAACCCACACTAGACTCAACCCTTTGAGTCTAGATTTCTTTGTGCTCAGTTTATAGAAGAGGCAAATGAAACTAAGTTCACAGAACTGGTGAATTAAGGGGGCAGTATATAAATTCATACCTGTTAAATTATAAAGCCTTTGTATTTTTGTTGTTGTTACTTTTTCCATCCTAGCTCTCAGAAGCCAGAATGTGAAAATAGTCTTATAAACCAACATTTATCTAAGTATTATGTTACTTATTTCTAGAATCCATCCATTCAGCAGTCATATATTAAGTTCCACACACACTCAAGACATTGTTCCAAGTGCTAGTGAGACACAAGGGGAAGACACAGACCTGGAGGATAAGAATTATTATTAGATGATCAGAGAAGTAGAATTACTCCTTGGTTCTCCTTGGGGACTGTGATCTTGGTCTTGATTCTATTTCCTGAACACACTATGTTTTTTGTTTGTTTTGTTTTTTTTTTTTTTACTTTGGTGTCTTGCTTCTTTTATCCTGCTTATAGGACTATCATCTAATTATCCATTGATAAATACCTCAACAGCTTTATTACTCAGTTATAAGTAATAGAAACACTACTGAAACTAGCTTCAGTGAAGGCAAACAAACAACGAAGGGCATTTAGTTATGTCTGTCCATAACTAGAAGTACAGTTTGAATTAGTCTCTTGCTCACTGGGTCAACCAACTCAGATGGTTCCATCACATCCTGTCACTCTCATGATCATTCTTTTATTTTATTTTATATTTAACATCTTTATTGGAGTATAATTGCATTACATTGTTGTGTTAGTTTCTGCTGTATAACAAAGTGAATCAGCTATACATATACTTATATCCCCATATCCCCTCCCTCTTGCATCTCCCTCCCACCCTCCCTATCCCATCCCTCTAGGTGGCCACAAAACACAGATCTGATCTCCCTGTGCTATGCGGCTTCTTCCCACTAGCTATCTATTTTATACTTGGTAGTGTATATATATCCATGCCACTCTCTCACTTCATCCCAGCTTACCCTCCACCCTCGCTGTGTCCTCAGGTCCACTCTCTACATTTGTGTCTTTATTCCTGTCCTGCCCCTAGGTTTTTCAGAACCTTTTTTTTTTTTAGATTCCATATATATGTGTTAGCATATGGTATTTGTTTTTCCCTTTCTGACTTACTTCCCTCTGTATGACTCTAGGTCCATGCACCTCACTACAAATAACTTAATTTTGTTTCTTTTTATGGCTGAGTAATATTCCATTGTATATATGTGCCACATCTTCTTTATCCATTTATCTGTCAATGGACACTTAAGTTGCTTCCATGTGCTGGCTATTGTAAATAAGATAGCACTAAATCTTATCTGATCTTATTCAGGCTCATTAATTGCAACGTGCTAGTGGGAATGTAAAATGGTGCAGCTGCTTTAGAAAACAGTTGGGCAGTTCCCTGAAATGCTAACCAAAGTGTTACCATATGACCCAGCAATTCCACTCCTAGGCATATACCCAATATAAATGAAAACATATATCCACATAGAAACTTATATATGAATGTTTATATCAGCATTACTCATAATAGCCAAAAAGTGGTAACAAGCCAAATGCCCATCACCTGATAAATGGATAAAAAAGAGGTGGTATTTCCATACAATGGGATATTATTCAACCATATAAAATAATGAAGTACTGATACATGCTGTAATATGGATGAACCTTGAAAACTTTACACTAAGTGAAACAAGCCAGACTACATATTGTATGATTCCATTTATATTAAAAGACATTTATATTAAAAAATAGGACAATAGGGGCCTCCCTGGTGGCGCAGTGGTTGAGAGTCCGCCTGCCGATGCAGGGGATACGGGTTCGTGCCCCGATCTGGGAGGATCCCATATGCCGCGGAGCGGCTGGGCCCGTGAGCCATGGCCGCTGGGCCTGCGCATCCGGAGCCTGTGCTCCGCAACGGGAGAGGCCACAACAGTGAGAGGCCCGCATACCGCAAAAAGATAAAAAAAAAAAAAATAGGACAATAGAGACAGCAAGTAGTTTAGTGATTGCCTGGAGTTAAGGATGGGCACAAAGAATCTTTTACGGGGTGATGAAAATATTCTACAATTGCATTGTGGTGATGATTGTGCAACTCTGTAAATTTGCTAAAAGTCATTGACTTGTACACTTAAAATGCGTGATTTTATGGCATGTAAATATTACTTCAAAGAATCTGTAAAGGCAAAGGTTAAACATTAAAAAAATCAACACGAAGAACCTTATGAAAATAAGAATGTAAAAGGAAAAAAGTACTTTTTGAATTGAAAAGTTGAAATGATGGGAATAAAAATGTCAAAATTAGTGAATCTTCAGAGGTGTAACCTTCATTTCAAGTCTGAGTGTTTAAAGTCTTCAACAGATAAAATAATCACATATTGAAAATTTTTACGGTCACAGAAACCTTATGAAAAGTCACATTATGTGGTGGCCATATTTCTAATATTCTTATTTTTGTGTAGTGAAAAATATAAAGGAATTCCTCACTATGATTTATTTTTTTTATCAATTCCATAAACTTAATTTCTCCTTTTATTTCCAAAGTTTCATTATTTTTGATAGTAACATTTTTCATACTTTCACAATATAAAGGCTGCTACTTTCTTAATAAGAAAATCTTCTTTTCATTCTCAGTAAAGAAGCAATTTGCCCTTGTTTGTTTAGAAAGAAGGGGCAAAACTTGAAGTTACTCAAGTTGCACAGGGTATGTGTACACATGTGTGATTAAAAAGTGCATTCACCTTTGTCTCCACTTTGTATTTTAACAATAGTAAGCATGAGAATACACTATATTTCATAACTATAAAAGAGATAACATACTGAATAAGCACCATCCTAACTGCTTTAAGTCATTCTATCTCTATTAATTAATTCTCATAGCTGAAACATATTGAGGACTTAATATATGCCAGGCATTTTTCTACACATGTTATACACATCATCTTTCATTTAATCTGCAAAGCATTTCTATGAAGTAGGTACTAATATTATCTCCATTTGACAGATGAGAAGCCTGAGGCACAGTTAAGTAACTTGTCCAAGACCACACAGCTAGCAATTGTAGAGCTAAGAATAAAATTCAGTAGTCTGACTGCAGAGCCATGGTCTTAACCACTGCTCAGTGCTGCCTCCCACTTTGTGTTAAATTTTCAAGCTCATATTTCAAAATAATCCAAAATCATTTGATTTAATAAATGTACCACAAAAGTCACTTTCCCATTGTGCTTCAGCTCTCTGTACACCCACTGTGAGATGATGGCTCAGTTTTATGGCCTGTAATTACAAAGATACTAACTATGGCTTTAATTAAACATTTTCCTTTCTTTCGTGTATCATCCTATAAACATTCCTCCAGTAATTTCATCCTAGTTAAATAATTTAGTTCTCAGGAGAAACTCATCTTAATTCCATATTTCAAAAAACTAGTCTCCTCAAGACACTTTATTTGGTTCTCTAAAAATGTTGTAACAAGAGGAAGAGTATTCTGATGAGTTCAATATAATTATATTTAATCCCAAAATAGTTCCCAGTATTAATATGCTAACTACCATCTACTAATTTTGGAAGTGTTGTAGTCATCAAAGGCTGTTGCATTTTCCAGTAATGTGTCTCTCTTTCCTTCATAAGAGAAAACACTGATTCAAGTCAATGAACCACAATGAAAAGGTAATATTCTTTTGCTTTCCAAAGCACTGGTAAATGGACAGGAACCTGCATGAATGTGTTGATGCTTCAGAGAAATAGACCATTATGTTAGCATGTCCTTCACCTAGCAGATGGTATATGAAATCAGTTTCATGGATGATGAGGCTTCTAAAGGTTCTGATTTGTAATCCATTGCTTTACCACCAAGTAATACATACTCAGGGAAGTGTTCCCCCACAGCAACATTTTATAATGATCCATATTTCAAGGAATACCCTTAAAGACAAGCACAGACAAGCAACAGATATTACTATGTGATGCCATAGATAAAGGCCTTATTGGATTTCTGCTGAGTTTGCCACCAAGAAGCTGGACCTATCATAATCTTATGCACCCCCTCATCTTTTAGGAGTGTGGAGGTTCCTTGAAAGCTTTTGATTCCACTATGAACACACTCAAGAAGCAAAGAACATGATATGGAGTTTCAAGGGATTTTTTTTTTTTTTTTTTTTTTTTTTTTTTTTTTTTTTTTTGCAGTTGGCGGGCCTCTCACTGTTGTGGCCTCTCCCATTGCGGAGCACATGCTCCAGAGGCGCAGGCCCAGTGACCAAGGCTCACGGACCCAGCTGCTCCGCGGCATGTGGGATCTTCCCGGACCGGGGCAAGAACCCGTGTCCCCTGCATCGGCAGGTGAACTCTCAACCACTGTGCCACCAGCGAAGCCCCAGCGAGCCCCATTCTTATGCTGCTCCAAATTATTTCTTAGAAAATACAGGAAAATCTTATCCTGCCTCTCTTCTCTGTCACTAAGATGCTTCAAGGCAGAAAAACACTGAATTAAGACCGGGTTTCAGACTCATCTAGTTCAGTTAACTTCTCTGTGCCTCGTTTTGTCTCTTCATGGACCAATAATGCTAAAAGCAACAATAACAATGATAGATATAATAAATTTGGAAGACACTCTGTTACACGCACCGTGCATAGTGTTTGTTAAAAAACATGTTATATTGCATTATGGTGGATATAATCACATCAATTTTACAGCTGAAGCATATGAGGTTAATAACTAATGAATACAATATTCAAACATAGACTCCCTCTTCCGAAGCTGCACTCCCTTTTCCAGCTTAATGTTGCCTATTTTAATGTTGCCTATTTGCCTCCTTACTACCAAAGAATGGGATTTTGAATTTTAACAATCTCTGCTGTCCCTTTTGATCTAAATTACTGCCAGCAATATGTTCTAACGATGCTCTGCAACTGTCTCTGCCTGGGGTCAGTAGAGTTACTAGAATTCCTAGAATCACACAGTTGCCATAAGAAGGCCCTTCAGACCTGGCTCACAGACAGTAGCAATTTTCAGGTATCCTCCTCTCCCGAAGAGATAGCACAGGAATGTGTACTGGACACAAGCATAGACACAGAGTCCAGTGAGAAACTGGAATCACTACAGGCCTTACTTTTCTACTCCTAAATTGCATCTGGGAAAACTGGCCTGCAGAACTTCCCAGCATATTCCGCCTTGCTGTCTGCAGTCTGAACATTCAGCAGCTTTCAAAGGTATTGTTAATAATAACCAAAGCAATCTTGAGAAAGAGAAACAGAGCTGGAGGGATCAGGCTATCTGACTTCAGACAATACTACAAAGTTACAGTAATCAAGACAGTATGGTACTGGTACAAAAACAGAAATATAGATTAATGGAAAAGGATAGAAAGTCTAGAGATAAACCCACGCACATACGGTCACCTTATCTTTGATAAAGGAGGCAGGAATGTACAGTGGAGAAAGGACAGTCTCTTCAAAAAGTGGTGCTGGGAAAACTGGACAGGGACATGTAAAAGTATGAGATTAGATCACTCCTTAACACCATGCACAAAAATAAGCTCAACATGGATTAAAGACCTAAATGTAAGGCCAGAAACTATCAAACTCTTAGAGTAAAACATAGGCAGAACACTCTATGACATAAAGCACAGCAAGATCCTTTTTGACTCACCTCCTAGAGAAATGGAAATAAAAGCAAAAATAAACAAATGGGACCTAATGAAACTTCAAAGCTTTTTCACAGCAAAGGAAACAATAAACAAGACCAAAAGATATCCCTCAGAATGGGAGAAAATATTTGCAAATGAAGCAACTGACAAAGGATTAATCTCCAAAATTTACAAGCAGCTCATGCAGCTCAGTAACAAAAAAACAAACAACCCAATCCAAAAATGGGCAGAAGACCTAAATAGACATTTCTCCAAAGAAGATATACAGACTGCCAACAAACACGTGAAAGAATGCTCAACATCATTAATCATTAGAGAAATGCAAATCAAAACTACAATGAGATATCATCTCACACCAGTCAGAATGGCCATCAGCAGAAAATCTAGAAACAATAAATGCTGGAGAGTGTGTGGAGAAAAGGGAACACTCTTGCACTGCTGGTGGGAATGTGAATTGGTACAGCCACTATGGAGAACAGTATGGAGGTTCCTTAAAAAGCTGCAAATAGAACTACCATATGACCCAGCAATCCCACTACTAGGCATATACCCTGAGAAAACCATAATTCAAAAAGAGTCATGTACCAAAATGTTCATTTCAGCTCTTTTTACAATAGCCAGGAGATGGAAACAACTTAAGTGTCAATTATCGGATGAATGGATAAAGAAGATGTGGTACATATATACAATGGAATATAACTCAGCCATAAAAGGAAACAAAACTGAGTTATTTGTAGTGAGATGAATGGACCTAGAGTCTGTCATACAGAGTGAAGTAAGTCAGAAAGAGCAAAACCAATACCATATGCTGACATGTATATATGGAATCTAAAAAAAAAATAAAAAATAAAATAAAAGTGGTTTTTAAGAACCTAGGGTCAGGACAGGAATAAAAACACAGCCATAGTGAATGAACTTGAGTACACGGGTAAGGGGAAGGGTAAGCTGGAACAAAGTGAGAGAGTGGCATGGACATATATAAACTACCAAATGTAAAATAGATAGCTAGTGGGAAGCAGCTACATAGCATAGGGAGATCAGCTTGGTGCTTTGTGTCCACCTAGATGGGTGGGATATGGAGGGTGGGAGGGAGATGCAAGAGGGAGGAGATATGGAGATGTATGTATATGTATAGCTGATTCACTTTGTTATACAGCAGAAACTAACACACCATTGTAAAGCAATTACACTCCAATAAAGATGTTTAAAAAAAAAGGTATTGCTAAATGTGCACTTCTTAGAGATAAACACTTAAGATAATTGAAAGCCTGAGAATAGATTTCCATAATTTAAGGATACCTTTCATGCACAGTAATTGAAAAGCAGAGTGAATCTGATGTTTTGGGGGAAGCTGTACTTAAAAATCAAGAAATGAGTTAGGATAATATGAACTGAATTTCTTAACAATCTTATAAAAGGCACAAGCAGAAGAGTTCTATTAAGAGAACTTGCACCTTCCAGAACTGCACAAGGTACAGTCTGTTAATCCAGGGAGGCATTGTTAAGAATATTTAGTCAGATTCACCCCAATACCTGAATCACTCCAGGGTGCTAAATTAGGTTGCTCTCACAGCATAGTTAGCTTTTCAAGGCCTCTTCAGGACAATTTAGTGCCTTGAAAATTGTCAGTAATATGCTAAATGCCCTCAAGTTGCATTTTCATGGTTAAGCAAAGTAGAGATGGGGCAATTATTATATCAGAATAATTCAGACAAAACCCTTTCCCCAAATTTATACTGAGAGCTAATTTAAAAGATTCAGGAACTGGCATTTGCAAGATTGTTGCCCTTTTATTTAATTCTTTCAACCATGCTGATACTGCTCAAGTGTTTATCTTATTGCCAAGTTATTTTTCAGGAACAGGGGAAAACAGGCTTCATTCACTTCACTAAAGGAATGAAATAAAGTAATCAACTGAGAACAACTCTGTAGACAAGATGTTATAGCCTGGTGGTGGTTCCTATTAATTAAATATTTCAAGGTTGTCCTCAGTAAGTTATAAATTCCAATTATATCAAGATTTAGGTTTGTTTTGAAGCAAGGAATTATTTAATTTCACCCAACTTCAAGTTCAATACTTAATGTTTACTTTCACACCAGAATGACAATTACATTACAAATTAAAATGTCTGAAAATAAAACATATTGTTTCATTATTAAATTTCCTATAATTTTTGAAGTGAGATTTTGGTTAAATCTCTATTTATTTTAAATCGTGGCATATTTCATTGTGAGTCTCAAAAAAAAGGGAGAGATATTGTAAGGCTCAAATGAGAATATGACTTAATAAGAAAATTTGCAGGTTTATCTCAAAGATCAATAATTAATATTTTTCCTACCAGTGTTTCCTTTGCTATTACGAATTTGACCTTTGTCTAGCTAAACAATTCTTTACCCAGGGGTGAGGATGGAAACTAATAGCTACTAAGCATCTCCTGTATACTAGGATCTAGAATAAAAACAAGGTCACCTAAGTCCCAGCCCAGCCGCATGTTTTTTCCCCATACACCATTGTTGCGTTTCTTGAAATGCAGAAGAAATAAACAAGAAAAAATATTACCGGGGCAATATTAGCTCATAACAAATGACTAGGAAACTGTAATCAATAAGTATGTAGACTGCTCTCAAATAATACTTATCTAAAAGAAAAGGAGAATCTGAAGCAGAAACCATTTTGCAGAATTCTAATCAGAATGTGTCTCAAAAAATGGAAAAGTAAATACAGTATTTCTTGTCACTATTAATAGCACTTTCTTTTTATCTGAACTTTTGGCCTTTAAGAATCATAATGTCCAGATTCCCAAGTTATACCTTATTTGAAGAAACTCTAAGTCTAGTGCCAGACTGTAAATCACTGTAGGTCTTACATGTGGGCAAATCTGATATACTCATTCTCCCCACCCCCACCCAACCCTCATATACACAGTGAAATTTCCATCCCATCATTTCAGCTAAGAAGTAAATCTGACAATTTATTACATCCCTCCTGCACCAGATAATGGTCCAATTGATGGTATGTGACAGAGCAGCTTAACTTCAAGAGCTACTGCCGCTTTCTACAACTGCTGTCACTTTTGCTTTCCTCAGCTTCACCTTAGTAAACGATTTCCTTGCTGTTGTTTTAATTTTGATATGTCTTGTTTCCCTAGGAAATTGCTATGAAAGTGAATAAAAATAGGTAGCTGTGAAGTTTTTTTCCCAGTATATACATCAAATTTTGTCTAACATAATCGCAGAATCAGAGCAGTGGCTAACACCAGACATATTTTTTTTTTCTAGCTAGTATGAAAACATGGGTACTGTCTCATCTTGGCAAAGCTCTTTACTTTTTCAGTGATATATAATCTATTGAGGCAGAAGAAAAAAGTTTTAAAAATTCATTGTTTTGATCTTAATATTTAGTAAAATGAGATGTTCTTCAGGAAATTTAAAAATATGTTCTCTTTCAAGTTATTTGTATATACAAAGTTATTTTTAGGCACCTATTAAAATTCCAGCTTAATTTCTGTCCCAAATGCTCTTTTAAATTTTGCTATCATTTTAGTTATTTTAATCTTATGTTGATTTATTTTAATGACTTTTATGGTAGTCTTAGCTTTACATCATTTGTAAAATATCCATAAAATATTATTCATTCTGAGAGGATTGATATGTGTTGGAGGTTCAATGTTAAAATTCTTGTTTCTTGTTGTTGCAGCCCTGCCTCTTCACTGCTACTCCAACACCAGTTAAACATCAGTTTACAACATGAAAGTTTTTCTTTACGTGCAAGTCAAATATTTAATATCCACATGGAAACCCAGATGATTCAGCAGAAGTTTGCGCCAGGCATTTTGATTTCAAATGAATAAAATGTCAGTGTCTAAAAATTTTTTTCTCACTTAAATATCTGTATTTCTCATTGTAAGAAACTGAACTAGAGTCAGCTTTCCCCAATCTGACCCAGAAGAGAACAGTAGCAAGGATAATCCATAAGGCATTTATATTTGGTTTTGGAATACATTTTTGACACAGCATTTTTTGCAATTGAGTGTTTTCTGATGTGGAGCGCTCAATTCAAAGTGATTCAAAGACATTATAAAAGTCCGATTCTGAAATGGCTGGAAAGCTGCTCTGATTTGCACTCTCAGAACTGTCCCCCATCCCACCTCATGTTTATGTTCTCGATTTTCTGCCTAAATCCTCCCTATATCTCTCAGGCCTCTATATTGTTACATGTTTCTGGCACTATTTCTCACAGTTTGTAGGATCTCTCTTTAGCTCAGTCCTGATGGGAAATAAAGGTTTTTGCCACTTTTTCTCAACGGAAAACAAGCAGAAATATTCACCCTCTCCATTACATTTTCGGCCTTTGCAGATGAGGATAGGAATTGATGCTGTAAAAAGGAAAATAAAAGGTGAAACAAATCACATGCTTTTCACAGATTAAGGTATTTTTTTTCAAAATTAAACACTATTAATTAGAGAGATCTACAAAAGGATCCTGATTCCTGGAATTAAAATCACTTGAAAGATAAATTGTTTGGATAAGCATATAAAAAAGTGGAGTGCAACCACTTTAAAACATTTTACAACTTGATTACATTTTCAGTGTAATTTTCATTCTGAGTATCAATTACAAGAAAAGTGTTTTAAGCCACAGAAATTTTCATAAATAAATAGCCTCTATAAAGATTCATTTTAGCTGCATTAGAAATGTGTTACAAAGCAAATACAGTGAGGAGCTGGATTCACAGTTGAAGAAAATTATACATGTTACGGTGACCAGAACTAGCATTATAAAGGCCAGAGGAAGATTGGAATTACTTATTGCCCTTCTTCGATGGTATTTCTAAAGTGCATTATTCATAGTGATGGCAATAACCATCCACTGGTTTTCAGAAACTCCAAAGGGAGAGGTACTTTCATTTATTTTATTCTTTATTTTTTTAATCCAGAGCTTATGTCTGGGCAAAAATTACTACCAAAATTGTATAAATATAGAATCAGATATTTGATTGTTTTATATTTATTTGTTTACACTGAAGAGAAATAAATCTTAATTAATTAGCATCATATTGATAATGAGTAAATTTTTCCTCTAAGTAAATAGTCATAAATATCGAGACAAATTTCACAGGCCCTCTAAATTCTGAATTAAAAAAAATATTGTATTGAAGTGATTTAGATTTAATGAAAGGAGATAAGGTATAAAAGAAACTAGAATGAAACAATTAGGAGATATTTAGTACATTTAGGGAGAATTCGGGGGGTACTAAAACAATATAAGTGTCTGTGGACTTCTTTTCAGGAAGATTATAAAGAATTACCCAGAAAAAAATATGCTATGTTTTCTACTCTCCAAGTTATCTCTAGAATATAGTCAAGATATTTTGAATTATGCTATAATATCTAATCTATTGCTGATGTGCAATATACATGAAAGAACTCAGTTTTGCAAAGAGGCTGCTTCTGCTCAAGTTAAGGAATTTATCTTCCACTGGGTATTTTAATCACTGCTTCAGGTTTATATTATTCATTTCATATTTGAAGGTTGCATTTTATGTATATAAGTGTGATCTTTACTTTTAAGCAGTTTAGGATTAAAGTGCTATGTATCACATAAGTATATAATACACTTAAAATTTGCAACAGTTTCATAATCACTATATTGTTTGATTGACTTAGTACATTATAAGGCTAACTATATAACTAATAAATGGGCTTGAAGTTTCATTCTTGTGTCATGGTATTTATTTTTAACAAAATGGGCAGCAGAATTTTTGAGGAAAAAAAGCTCTACTGCAATAATGTAGCAGATTTGTTTTAAACTATCAAATGTCTGTATGTTTAGTGATAATCCACCACATTCTGTTAGTGAACGACAGGTGTCTTTAAAGAGTGGGTAATTTGGTATACCGTATGTGATGACATGCTGTCCCAATAGGATAACATCTTTGCTATAGAAACTTTGCAATTTAGCGTTATGCTTTGTTACTTTTGTAGGTGGACTAATTTTACTCAAGACAAACTAAACTGTCTTTTTTAAAGAGCATACTTTCATAAAAATAACTTTAAAAGAGAGAAAAAGAAAACTCTCAGGGCATGCTTAATTGTGGACGTCTGAGATAATGGTCCAATTTACAGAAGTACCATTATACTCTACGCAAATGCTTGTTATATTTTGCAGTTTAAACCAGCAAGAAGTGTGTCTTTTTTTTTTTTTTTTTTTGCAGTATGGAGGCCTCTCCCGTTGCAGAGCACAGGCTCCAGACATGCAGGCTCAGCGGCCATGGCTCACGGGCCTAGCCGCTCCGCGACATGTGGGATCTTCCCGGACCAGGACACGAACCCATGTCCTCTGCATCGGCAGGCAGACTCAACCACTGCGCCACCAGGGAAGCCCAAGAAGTGTGTCTTTATTTACTAACAAAACAATGAATTAAAAAATTTTAAACAACAAATTAACTGGATGTTTGACTTTTCTCCCACAAAGCAAATTAATCAGACATTTTGTAATCATGTAGATATTATCCTTAAGTGATCAATATTTGCACGGAACATCTAAGGGCATAGCAATTTTACAGAAGCATATCAAATACAATTTTGATAACTTGGAATATTGATGTATTTGGCAAATAAAGGACATTTGCCTAGTCCTATGCATGTATATCTATATCTATAAATATATATTTGTCTAGTTCCAATGCAAACAAGATCATTCTCTATTATGATAATTAATGATTTGAAACAAAGCAATATTAAAAGTTTTCATGATTGATGAAATAGTCAATTAAATGAAATAATTCTCATTTTTATAATTATGAAATATATATAAACATTTCAATCAAAAGTTCGTACTTTGAAAGATTCATCTTTTGACTGTAGAATCCTAGTGTCTAAATCCTAATGAATACTTGACACTACTGCTATATTAAAAAAAAATAGTAGTTTAAAGTTACCTTATGCTCTGTACTTAAAAAGTTAATTTCAATTCAACAAACACTTATTGATTGCCTACTATGTGCAAGGCATTGGGTTATTTGTGAGGAATACAACATTAAATGCAGAATGATCTCTACCTTCCTGAAGCTTCCATTCTAGTGAGGGATATACAAAATGTTTTTCAAAAGATATTTCATTTAAGTGTGATAACTGCTGTAATAGTAACAAAGACTCTCTCCTTGACCAAACTTTGGTCAGGCTCCTCTAGGCCCTCTTCTCAATCTGGCCTAATCCATTGGGATTGGCCTCAGGCTTGCATAGCTAAATTTTAACAAGAATTCCCCAAGCTCTAATCTGATCACCCTAGTCTGCCTTCAGCAAGAAGAGCAAACAATGCCCTCAAATTTAGCGAGACAGACAGGCAAATAGCAACAGTGAAAAATAACTTATCACAGCAGAAATCCACGAGAAAATCCCCCATGAAAACCAGTGCCAGGATAGGAAAACCTAAACTGTAATTGAGAAATTGCTGGATGCTCAATGCAAACAAGTCTGAGAGATAAAAACTCCAGGGGTACCCAGTCATTGAGGTGCCCGAATAGTTTTTGAGTTTTACACCCTGGAACTCTACCAAGTTCTCACAGTGAGAAAAATCTCCTAGGTCTTTTGGCAGGGAGAGGGGAAAAAGAACCATTTTGAACGATGCCAGAGCCCTCCGTTCTTCCTAACAAGACCTGCATTCAAGAGAAACTATTTAACCAGAGCTTAACCTGCTGAGGTTTTATCAGAGCCTAACTAACCTGGGGGAAGGGAAATACCCAACTTTGCTGCTATGGACTTATAAATGGAGCAAGGGAAATGTCCAAAGCCAACCCCTTTAGCCATCTTGTCACTCCCAAGAAGGGTGGGGAAGCTGAGAAACATTTGTGAAGTTCACAGTCCAGAGGCATGGGCTCACTAAAAAATTGAGACCTAGTCATAGGACTACAGAACACTTCTCCTTTCCCCTATATCTTATCACCATGTTAATGAAGATCTATTTACAGCAGTTCCTCTTACCCAATATATCATGTCCCACTATCAAGAAAAAAGTGACAAGGCATACTAAAAGGCAAAAAGCACAGTGTGAAGCAACAGAACAAGCATCAGAGCCAGACATGGCAGGAATGTTGGAATTGTCTGACTAGTAATTTAAAACAACTATGATTAATAAACTAAGGACTCTAATGAATAAATAAGAAACAGCATGCCAGAACCGATGTTCAGTGTAAGCAAAGAGATGGAAAGGATGAGTAAGAAATATTAGAGATCAAAAAACACTGAAACAGGGCTTCCCTGGTGGCACAGTGGTTGAGAGTCCGCCTGCCAATGCAGGGGATACGGGTTCTTGCCCCGGTCTGGGAGGATCTCACATGCCGTGGAGCGGCTGAGCCCGTGAGCCATGGCCTCTGAGCCTGTGCATCCAGAGCCTGTGCTCTGCAACGGGAGAGGCCACAACAGTGAGAGACCTGTGTACAGCAAAACAAAACAAAACTAAACTAAACAAAAAAACACTGAAACAAAAATGAAGAATGCCTTTGATGGGCTTGATAGTAGGCTGGACACAGCTGAGGAAAGAATCTCTGAGTTTATTTTAGCTGCTATGACAGGGGTCCATATAGTATATAGTGTTCAATTCTACCTGGGGGAGGGTCATGGAAGCACTGTAAAAGGAATTGACTCTTGAGCTGTGAGTTGAAAATGAGAAGTGCTTTAAAGTGGACATTGCAAACAAAGTAGTATATAAACCAACAAGGAAGCTGAGTGACTTATTAAGTGAACTTTAAACTATTTGGATTGTTTAAAGCATTGAGATTGAGGGGCAAGTGGAGAAATGAGCATGGAGAGATAGATGAGATGCAGATCATGGAAGACTTGCTAGGCTAAGCAATTTGCATTAATTGATAAAAAAGAAAGGCAACCAGAAAAAAAAAGGGCTGCCTCAATATATAAAATATTTATACAAATATTACAGGAAACTCACTGTTAAAATGCAGGGTGATGTGATGAGAAAAGGACTAGCATAGAGTGTGACAAATCAGCCTTTAAATATCAGCCCTTCTATTTAATAACTATATACTACAGGGGAGTTACTTAACATTTTTGAATCTCAGTTTACATATGAACAACTTAAATTGCTTAGATATTGTGGACATAACACCAATGCAATGGTATTATTGTATCTGGCAAAGTCATCAACTGTAGAACGGCACCTTGTAGTCTATATATATAACTGTAAAATGAGAACCCAGCAAGGCAAATGATTATGTTCAGTTTTAGTGACAATACATGTGAACCATTCCCAAGTCTGATGCATTTACTGATACCTCAGGTTAGAGAAAAAACTCCTACCACTCTTCAGGGCCTGAGCATTACTACAGAAAGAGGGTGTCACTGTAGATCAATGCATTTTCTTGAATGCATTATGTAAATTCAGTATTGTCAGTGAGAAAGGATGGATTACAGTGGTGCTGGCCTATACTATTCACTGGAGAAAACAAGGAGAGTTAAAAAAAATCAAACGTCAGCCTCTCTCTACTGAAACGAAGTGAAAGGTGAACTGATTATACATATGGCATGACAGCCCCACTAACATATACTTCATTTTTCATAGGATAAACAGACAGTGACATTTAATACTCCTAACAGGGGATAGATGTTCTGATCTGTGAAACTGCTTGGCAGTTCATGTGGAGAAGACAAAAGTGCACTGATATCCTATTGAAAGGCAAGGACAAAATACATCTCTTGAATCAAAATGACATGAAAAGGACTTAGAAGGACTATATTTGCATGATCTTTGGGTTATTTTATAATAACAGGTTCTGAACCCTTTATACCTCTTTACTATTTCTTGTATGACACTTTGACCCTCATTTTCTTTAAGGGAATTGTTGAATTGTGTGAGTTTGAAGTGTGGCTTTCCAACTCCCTTTAAACTAGATGAATGGGTAAAATAGCAAAATGGATATTTTGGTAGGGTTGTGTGGCTGACCGTTCAACATAGGTTTCTCATTTTTTTTTTTTTTTGCATTATATTACTTAGCTTTGTGAAGGGAAAGAAAATAACCTTTTTGTAAAATGTTGTCAAATAGGGTTATAAAACTCAAGGGGACAAACACGTAGTTTTTATTGCTTTAATTCACTAGTTTCTGTGTTATGCAGAATCTAAGTATTAAATAAAAGTTTCCCATATTTTTTGGTCGTAAAGATGGATTTTGTAACAAAAATGAACACACTACTGCCTTATTGACTTCTAATGAGACCAAAACCGACAGAGGTGTGAACTGCCCTATTTATTATATTGGAATTCCAATATTATCATTTATTTATGACAGTTTTGATGTTATTACTGAAATAAGATTTAGAGGGTTTTTTTTTTTTTGCGGTATGCAGGCTTCTCACTGTTGTGGCCTCTCCCGTTGCGGCACACACGCTGCAGACCCGCAGGCTCAGCAGCCATGGCTCACAAGCCTAGCTGCTCCGTGGCATGTAGGATCTTCCCAGACTGGGACACGAACCCATGTCCCCTGCAACGGCAGGCGGACTCTCAACCACTGCGCCACCAGGGAAGCCCTAGAGGATATATTTGTTTTAATTAACCTTGCAATCAAAGATAAACTATCTCTCACTGAAGTATATTATATTCTCTCACAATGAGATCTGCACTTATGAAGTTTGAGTATGTGCAATATACATCCATATATCCACATCACAAATATATTTTATATAGATACTTTGGAAATGTATATTTTTTCACATGATTCTGATTTTAAAAGAAGGAAATATTATAAATCAATTATTAGCTAACATTTAGAGAAATCACACCCTATTTAATATCAAATGTTGGGCTCTCAAGGGTGTTTTATAAAGATGTTTGCAGAGGCCCGCGCACTGTGATGAAGAGTGGCCCCCACTTGCTACAACTAGAGAAAGCCCTCACACAGAAACTAAGACCCAACACAGCAAAAATAAATAAATAAATAAATAAATAAACTCCTACCCCCAACATCTAAAAAAAAAAAAGTTTGCAAATTCTAGAGCTTTTTCTCAGCTTTAAAGGATCACTTGGTAACATGGTAGATAAGTTAAAGAAATGTACTAGTAGTCTTTTGGGGAAATGAAAAAAGAAAAAATTTGTTCTGATCCTCTCTGGAAAATTAGTTCCCATAATACTTGCCTCAAAAGTTCTGCTTACCACCGAGCATCTATACTTTCAGAATTTTCACATATACAGTTTAACAAGCAGCATACACATTGGTAAATGCATCTTCTATGACTCATATATCCTAGAGCATGTTACTGTCAGTGCCTTAACTAATGACATTCTTCAGGCTCATGTTACAGATGAATCTCAGTAAGGTTAAGGACCTCACAGAAGGACACACAGGCATATTCTAGTGACTGGGATTTAAATATTTAAATGTTCTGCCTAGCTCACCAAGCCATGCTGGCTTTGTGGGAAGCAACTCAAGTGACACTATTAGTACTTGTAAAGGGTCTCAAGGCTGATGTATGTGGATGATTTCCAGAGGGCATAGCTATATTCTAAGAAAGTTAAAGGCATAGTAGTTGTTATTTTCATATCAACAAAGCATCTCTACTACCCCTATTGTGTGCCAGTGTGTAAAAATGAACTGAAAGTCGAAAAACCTGAAGAGTTAGAAGAAACCTGACTAATTTCACATCTGAGTCACTGAGAAATACAGACTAGTATGTTCACAGTGCTTTCAACTTTGGTAATGAGTCTCCTATCTCCCATCTGAATCTCATGCTGACCCAGGCGGTGAAGCAGGGGGTTGCTGATCCTTCCCAACTGACACTGGAACAACTGAACTATATACAATAGGTATGATTTTTCTCAAAATAAATGACAGAAAAACGAGCTAGGATTAGAATGCAAATGTCTAGGTTCCCAGCCCCAGGCACATTGAAGTTTCTGAAAAGCTGATGTAGTGACCTGTTATTAAGGCTAAAAGAAGAAATCAGCTTAAAATATATAACATGTTTTCAGTCATCAAAACATATCTGTTTATTTTTGCCCAAACTCCAAAATGTTTGTTAAGCAAGAACGAAGCTTACAGTTAAATTGAAGCCCCAATTAATTAATCCAGTCCTATATGTTTTCTGTGGGAAAGATATAAAAGAAGGTGTGACGTCTCCATAACAGTGTTAGCTTGTATATTTTGCATGCACAATGTGAACAGAATACTTTTTTTATGGGCAGATTTAGATGTGAAACATCCTTTATCCCCAATTGTGTACTGATTTGGGGGAAATTTTTGCTACCTGAATTTGTAATCAATGACACAATAAAAGTTTGGATTCAGCTCATGAATACGCAGAAAAAGCAGCTTTCTCCAAAGCAAACATATTTCACTCTGAAAAACCATGAGAGAGAGCAAAATACTAAAGTGACTAACTGAAGTGAAGAGATATATGTAGAAAGTTATTTGAATATTTGGTACCTAGCTATTCTGTAGTGAAGATAATATCACAATAAAGGTTGCTATGCTTGCAAAAGTGAATTCAAACTAATTGAATTGAAGCAACTTATTTGTGTAAACTGCTATTGTAAAAATACTATTTTCTAATGATGTAGATTACCTTAAAGTTTAAGTGGCTTATTATTTTATTGCAGAAGTATAAGTAGTATCTAATCCTTCAAGTTGTACCCAGAGGCTCAGAACCAATTAGCAAAAAAATAATAATAATAAATACATAAAATTTTTTTAAAAATAAAAAGTTAATTCATCACAGTTCACTTTATTTTTACAAACAGCTAAAATAAAATAGGTTTGAAGAAAAAACCTAAACTTAAAATGAACATGGCTTGTCACCGTTAAAGACTGAAATTTTTCCAGTTAGTGCATAGTTTACTATACTAAATTCAAAGCTGATAAGTTTCATGACATTCAGATATAGATATTTCCAACACATGCCATACAAATCAAGCTATTAATAGAGACTTAATGTAAGACACTGGTAAACTAAGTCTCTTGTGTTAAGCCACTTGGACCATACAACAGAGTCTTAGAAATGCAACATGTGGAGGAATACCCAATATTTTATTTATTTCATTTGTTGTTTATATTACACGGAGGGAATCTGGAATTTTCTAAGTGCAATTTATTATGTATCTTACATTCTTTCTGCCTTATTTTTCCTCCTGTTTCTCTTTTAAACTATTTTAGTGAAATTTGAATTGGGATTCTGGCAATAACTTATATGCCATGATTTAAAATAAATTTGAGTAAAAAAAATATACTCATTCATAATTTACTCAACTCTCTCTTCCTTTCAGAAGACCTGTTTCACTTCCTATTAAAATAGATCACAAGGGGCTTCCCTGGTGGCACAGTGGTTGAGTCTGCCTGCCATTGCAGGGGATGTGGGTTCGTGCCCTGGTCCAGGAAGATTCCACATGCCGTGAAGTGGCTGGGCCCATGAGACATGGCTGCTGGGCCTGCACATCCGGAGCCTGTGCTCCACAATGGGAGAGGCCACAGTGGTGAGAGGCCGGCATACCGCAAAAAAAAAAAAAAAAGAAGAAGAAGAAGAAAAAAAATATAGATCACAAAATAGATCACAAGACAAGCTTCACAAGATCCTCCTGAGGTCTGCACCTTGTTTTTTAGTTGATTTTTTTGTAACTAATTACAATCATTCAACTATCAAAACTCCCAGCTTAGAATTCCCTAAGACTCTGTCAAAAATCACAGCTGTCATTAATTTCTCTCGTAGTTATCATTTCAGTAATTGTGCCAAAACCTGAATGGCTCAATGAAGACTGAATTTCTGTCTCTCTCTTAGAACAAGGTGTGCAGGGCAAGCATGGTAGTGAGACAGGGCACATAAATTCAGTGTCACTGCACATGCCGCTTCTGGACTGTGTATTTAATAGAGAATCATGGTCTCTGGGGTCCCTCTTTCTGTCATCTGGCTTAACTTCTATTGGTGACAAGTTCATTATAAGTACGTAGACAGATTTTTCATGATCATTGTTATGAAAAGTAGCATTTTACTTCCTAGAAGTATATAACTTCAACCTGCATCCATCTTCACACTTAGGTTTTGTTAATTGTAAATATGTATTTCTGACATGAACCTAACTGCATCATCCTGTAAATACAAGGAAGAAAAATACTCCAGAGTATATGACATAAAGATATGAGGAGGAAAAAAAAAACTATAGAGGTTTAGGTAATACAAATTGTATTTGACGTTTTATTGCTGTAAAGCCCATGATTAAAATATCTATTCTAAAGATAATCCATGTCCTTATTTCTCTACTAATTTGTCTCTGATGCTCTTGTTACTCTTTGAAAACAAGGAACTCTCCTATCTCTTTTGTACAAGTTCTTAGAACCAGAAGTACTGAGAATGTATTGACTACCATTTAATCTCTTAGTGTCAGTTCTAAAGAACTTATTAGGTTTACATATCAGCAAAACCTTTTTCTACTTTTGTGCAGTCCAAGGACTGGCATCACTTCGTCATGCTCACAGTTGCTTTTTATCTATCTGCCTTGAAGTTCAATTTTATTTGAGAAAGCTATTATATTTTTGTTTTTGCTGTTATTATTATTAGTATTTTAATGATTATTACAGAATTATAGGTGTTAAAAATAATATGCCAGAATTAATCCTTATTAGGTTCAAATAAGCTCACGTTGTTTCATACAACAGCTTGTGTGAGAATATTAGTGATTTGAAAGATATACATAAAAGTTCTGTGGCATGACTCCTATTATTTCAATAAATGAAATGGGCCAGAATTAGAGAGATTAAAAGGGTGGAGATGCAGATTGTTGAAAAATAATTTTGATAGTAAGAACAGAACAGAGTCTGACAGAAAGGGTATATTATTTCCTCCTCAGTTTAGCTCTATGAGGATCTGAAAGAAAAACTTAAGAAAGGAGGGTGGAAATAACTAAGTAAACTCACAGACTGACTCTTCCCAAAAAGAAAAATAAACATTGTGAGAGAAGGGGTAAGGGACAAATATATTTTGTACTAAATGAACAATCAAGTGTAAACATATCTGGGTTTCTGGGTGAAGGTCTCTAAGAAGCCATTGTTTTCCCCAAGCCTAATTTGGGCATTGCCTGTGGTGGCCATTTTGGCTATGGAAGCCATTTTTTTTTTCAGAGCAGGTGGTGGGTGCCTTTCACCAGGATATAATACCAGAAACGTCTTTTCCTCATGCTTTTATTTTTTCAGACATAGGAGTAATCCAGCAAGGTCCAAAAGTGAGTGAAGTTCATTCACATTATTATTCCTGGTGGTATAATACCACCATAACTATAATCACAATAAATGCCAATCTACTGTGATGTTAAAAAATAAATTAATCCAGCTCTGTTGTTTATTAGTTAGAAGTCGAAGTCATCAAAGTTAAATCATTAGTTTGGATATAAAACTATGTTATACACAGCATATTTTAAAATGTTCACTTGATGTGGGTGTGTGCCCACATCCAGGGTCTGGATGCATCTGGCCATTTGGAAGAGGTACAAATTAGCTTGTGTGTGAAATCATCCCCACAGATCTGCAGGTGTCACTTTCTGGAAAGTTGAGCCATAATAAGTTGTTCCAAATAACCATCTTGAAAATTGGTCATATCATCCCTAATTGTTCTTTCTTCACTTTCTGTCCATATAAAGACAGACTCTAGGGGAATCCACATATCACAGTTTCTGAAACAAGTGTCATTTCTTCAGATCAGAATTTGTATGGTATATACCTATTCTGCAGCAAATAGAGTTTTTCTATATCTAGATTTAGACTGATTAGGCCTTTCTTTGCAGTCCACACTGAAACTATTTTGAATACAAACCTAGCTTATAACCACACTTCTTCAAGCCTGCCTGAGTCTAACAATTAAAGATTTTAGCTTTCTAGTAGTTAACTAGCGTAAAAATGTAAATTCAACCTTAGTCATTGTTCATGAGCCCTGTATATATTTGTAAGACACCTAGAATAATTGTACTCTACTAAAGAAATAGACAAATGATTGATAAAATTGGGCAAAAATTCACTGAACAAGTATTTATTGGAAAGCTTATATATTCCAGGTACTGTTATAGGCACATGGGAAACATCAGTGAATAACACAGATCAGAACTCGGCCAATCACAGAGCTTACTTCCTAGTGAACTTACATTCAAGTGACTCTAGAAAGAAATCCCTCTCCTAATACTCAAGACACGAAGCAAAACTTTCCCCAGAATAGAGGCCTCTTGTCATTTCTTACAACCTACACCTTAAGAAGAAGTTACTGATGGTAAGAGGTTAACCGAGGAGATGATTATGTGATATGTTTCTAATAAAACATTAACCAGATTCACCCCTTACTGATATTCAGGAATTGAAACTAATTGGGAGGTAATTCAATCACATCATTACAGGGTGTCCATTGAAGGATGAATTATTCTTGTCAGTGGTGCATACACATCATTAGTTGGTGAATATTGAGTCCTAACAGAAACCTATTAGCTCATAAGAGTCAGAAAGGGCCTTCTTATTTCTTCAGAGCAGAAAACTATTTTCATAATTATATCTTCACTTACTATATTATATGGGAATTGTCTATTTTTGAACCTAAATCTGTCTTAGAAACAGAGATTGCAATATATTTATTTCTGAACCCTAGGGTCCTACCGCAATGCCTGACACAGCATAAGGGCTCAGAATTGCTAACTGAGCTATTATTGAACAATAAACAATCTTACTCTTTTTTAAAATGAAGATTTAAATACCATTTATATATAGCAACCATTTGAAAAATTTACCTTTTTATGCCATTTTTCTGTATACAGAAATAACTTGGCATAATTAAGTACTAAAATACTTAGTACTTTACAACAGAATATTAGAAAACTGCATTACCATCTTGTATTAGCTCAAATACAAGATGAAAAAGACATTTGATCAGTGATCTTAATGTAAGGCAACTTTGCCCCCAAGGGGACACGTAGTAATGTCTAGAGTTTGGTTGTCACAACTCAGGGGTGGGGGAAGGGTTACCACTTATATCACTTGACAGAGAATAGAAGCCAGAGATGTTGCTTGGCATCTTACAACATACAGGACAGCCCCACACAACAAGGAATTACCTAGATCCAAATGGTAATAGGGCCAAAGGTGAGAAACCTTGCATTAGATAAATGTGGGCTAAAATTATAGGAAGTATAGATAAAATTCTAACATAGCTTGTCAATATCTAGGTGACAAGAGTAAATAAACATTTCAGTGAACATCATGAGTGGAAAACTGGTAAGATATGGTAAAACCTTTATTTATTTTATTTGTTACAGCTATTTTAAATGTTTATTGCTGATTTCCAAAGGCAGCTGATTTGCATATTTATTGCAAAATGGTGGTGGGGGGAGGGGGAGAAGTCAGTATATTTCACTAGATAGAACTCTGAGATAAAAGATCAATGATTATCTTTCTCCTCTAAGTGTAGCATTAACTCCAGGAGATCTTGTGGAGGTCATGTAGTTTCTGGGACTCAGTTTTTGTTGTGCCACCTGCTTCTGATCAGTAAGTCCTCAATAACCCACTCCTTCCCTCTACGGCAGCATTGTCCAACAAAAATATGAGAGGCCCAGGTACAAAACACATATGTAATTTAAAATTATCATGTAGCCCCATTAAAAAAAGTAAAAAGAAACAGGTGAAATTCATTTTAATATTATACTTTATTTAACATAATATATCCAAAATATTATCATTTCAACATGTAATCAAAACAAAAAACTACTCAGATATTTTACATTATTTTTTTAATATTGTCTTAAAATTTCATATTTAGTTTACACTTAGGGAACATATCAGTTCAAGCTAGCCACATTGCAAGGATTCCTAGACACATGTTGCGAGTGGTTACTATATTGGTCGGTACAGACCTAGATATTAAAACCTGACTCTTAAATTTTCCCATGGAGGTTTGAAGAAAGAGAAAGAAAAAAAATCAGAAATCACGGCGTTATCATTATTAACAAGTTTTACTGGTTCCCTCTTACCCCATTTATGTGAGTCTTGTGATAAGGTTTATACCTATAAACATAGCCATTTTTTCTTTTCATCTTAGGGCATTATTAGATAAATAAGTATAACAAAATAATCTGGAACTTTTGTTTTACATCTGAAGAAAGTTGGGATGGGTGTTTGCATATATTTAGAACTATGTGTTTCAAGATATTCTCTGGTAATGGTAGCCAGAGATATTAACTAAACAAACAGGATCTGAGTAATGTCTGTAAGGGCAGAAAAATTAACATTAAGTACTGTCTCTGCAATCTTTTCTTTCTTATATCCTTCCTTTAATAGACTAACCAAATTGTGAAGCTGTATCTTTTTTTAAGTTCAAGTTAAACAAAAATAGAGTTTTTTTTTCTTGGAATTGAAAAACTATATATTTGTCGTGTCACTGAAGCTTTGCTAAGGAAAGCACTTCATCCACAATCATATGAAGTTCTGAAGCTTCTCAATGTAATACTTCAATTGAAAACTTAACACAGGATTACATGACAGTTGGAAAAATGCAATACAGTATCTCTGAGAGGATATACTAAAATCCATTTTGACAGCATAATGATATTACTACTGCTTAAAGACACATGCTAAAAATGTTGTTCTCAATTTGTTCACTTAATTGTGTGAGTGGTGATAAAAAATCAGAAATATTTGTTAAGTTTATTGCTCATATAAATATATTTGCACAAGCAAAATAATCCCCCAAGAAAAATTAAGTAGGTAAGGCAGGGAAAATAAATGAATTATGAGTTATGATGGTTTGGAGCATACTGGTTAAAATTAGTATATTTTCTTCTAAAGGAGAATTTGAATATAGGAGTATACAGATATTTGAATTAACTTGGGATATGTGAGAGCCACTTTATTTTTTATAGCTTTGCATTGTATGCCCATGATCTTTAGCTTTTATGATTCTGTATACACATATTGAAAGGAGCAGCTGATATATACTGAGCATTTACGATATGACAGGTGTTTTGCAAATATTGGTTTCAACATAGTACTGTCCCACATTTTCTGATGAAGAAATCAAAGGTATTCGAGTTTCAAGCTATAAAGATTAAGGAAATAGTCATAAATTTCCTCCTTATTATTTAATACATGTATATAGGATCATTTTCATGTAATCCTTGAAGAGTGGGGAGATTTATAAATAAGATTTAATAAATTTATAATGCCTGCCATGTTAAACATAATGCCTTCTGTATCATTTACTCTGTGAATCTTGCCCACCTGTACATCCCAGCTAACAGTTAAAATAGACAATTTATATTTTCTTATACTCTGAGTATTTGGGGGAATTAATATCACTTTACTTAATGATACTAGCAATTAAAATACTTCATTTTTCTTGCATCTAGATAGTTAACACTTGCTCTCTATACTCTATTCTGCATTCTGACAGCACTCTTCAACCTGGTAATCTAGTACAAGGAAAAACTCCCAGAAGGCAATATATATATATATATATATATATATATATATATATATATTTGTGATACGCGGGCCTCTCACTGTTGTGACCTGTCCCATTGCAGAGCACAGGCTCCGGATGTGCAGGCTCAGTGGCCATGGCTCATGGGCCCAGCCACTCCACAGCATGTGAGATCTTCCTGGACCAGAGCACAAACCCGTGTCCCCTACATCAGCAGGCGGACTCTCAACCACTGAGTCACAAGGGAAACCCGGAAGGCAAGCTTTGACCTTATGTTCTACTACATAAAGAATTAGCACTCAGCCTCTCCATCCAACCCAGTTTTAATAAAGCTACCCAAATCCTCTTGGCTGACTCTTTGGCAGGATGGTATCACTCAAATACTCAATTTTTTACTGGCTAATTCAATAGGCAGCCTGAAAGGGCTTTCAGCTCTACATTTAATGGGATAAATAAAACGTTTTATGTATTTTCAATTTTTGTTCTGTTGACAGAAAAAAATGAGTTTTGAGAACTCCAACAACACTTTCTTCTCTCATAATAAATGTTCCTTCTAACCTAGGGGCAGGACAGGAAGGAGGGAGAAGCAAGAGGGAGGGGATATGGGATATATGTATACATATAGCTGATTCACTTTGTTATACAGCAGAAACTAACACAACATTGTAAAGCAATTATACTCCAATAAATATGTTAATAAATAAATAAATAAATAAATGTTTCTTCTAAGTTTAACATTACTGACCATTTCATCAATCTTTCCATGTTTATGCAAGTTTACATTTTAGGGGATATAATATTAACTTTATTATCACAAGTAATTGTGATAATATGGATTATGGATTATTAAAAATAATAAATTAACTCATTCAGGGCTTAAAAATAACTTCATATTTTATTACCTTTAAAGAGAAAATTTATATTTAAATATACTAAATGTGTCATTGTGTTACTTTATTAACCTTTTTCTTATTATTAAACACAGAATTGTTCTTCATTGTAAATGTGTTTCTTATGATATGTGAAAAAATATGAGCATGTTTGACATAATAAGTGAAAACTTCCTGAACTTTTCCTGTCATTATCATTAATTGCTAATTTTTCTGGGGTAAGTGCACTGCTATATGTTTATGTCATTATCTTTTAAAATATTCTTAGCAGTTTTAATCATATGACCAATGAAAGAGTGCTCCAAATACAATATTTATGATGTTTGCTATTATAATAATAATTTAAACACTCCCCAAAATAGGTTATCTCCAAAGATCCAGTATTTCTCATCTTAAGAAAAACTGATTATCACCATGCAGGGCATGGGAAATAAATAAAACAAAACAAAACAACAAAACAGATACTAATATCAAGGTACATTTTGGTACCTGAGTACAGCAGAAACTTGTCTAACAAATAATTAATACTTTTAAATCAATCATCCCTAAACCCTTATATCTTAATTGTGCTTTGTGGCTTTACATTACTTTTTAGAAGTATAAAAACTAGTTTATCATTCATCACTTGAATGTTAATTCAAGTGTTTTCTTAATTTTGCACATAGCTATGATCTCTGAAGTCTACTTTAGTCTTCTTTCTACTGAACCTTGCTTCTTCCCAAAGTTAAGTAGTAATGCTCAGGGGGGAAAAGTTACATATTACACTGCTATGTCACTGCTTCCTCAGTAGTTCACATTCTCTGGCAGAAATGATATAAAATCACAAATAACCTCACACTGGAATAGAGACTTCGATTTCTAGGCAATACATCAAATGCAAAATATTGCTTAAGTGTTTAAATCAACTATCTATAAAGAAACCATTTCTCTTATGGAGTGGATTATGAAAGAATAAAATAAAATCTAAGCTTGTTCTTTCTGAAGTTAGGAATTTAAACTTAACTGGTGCTTATATGCACACAGGGCAAAGAATGTTACAAGGAGGAGTTTGAATTTCCAGTCAGTTACAAGTTTCCTTGTAATCGTATCTATTGACTTTTTACAAGAATAGAGAGCTAGACAAAGCAATGCAGACCAATTTCATGAAAATGTCTAAATGTCAATTTCCCTAACAGACCTTACATAAAAATGGAATGATTTTTAAATGGATCATGACATATACCTGGCTGTAACTGAAAAGAGACATTATTAAGGACTGCATACTCAGTAAACAAGAGATTATTTTCCCAATAAGCAAAGAGAAGCTATTGCTTGTTAGGCTCATTCAGGCACTCTAAGTGACATTCTGAGACTTCATTTCACTCTGAAAAAATCAAATAAACAACAATAAAGTGATGGAGAAAACTTCATTTTCTTCTAAACACTAAATGAAATTAACATTATGTGGAATGAAAATCTCTTAAGCTAAAAGCTCTATTTCTCTACCTAAGGCAAATTTCAAAATAAATATTAAGATTTTCAAAGGATAGTGTTTAAAGTTCTTATTACTGAGGGAAAATAGAAAGAAATTAATAAACATATGTGTATAAATATGTACCAAATCACAGTCTGATAAAATAGAATGGAAGTATCTAAATATTTTGTGATAAATTCTTATGCAAAATATACTGCTATAAAATGTGAGTAGCATTTAACTTATAAACAATTCCGAATCATCTTCTAAATCATCTATCTGTAGGTGAGGTTATCATGCAATCACTAACACATTCATTTCTAAAACCACTAAATGTAAATTTTAATGTTAGGGATAACTTCTGATGACAAAAAAAGAAGTACTTCTAACTGTACCAGGTTCCCTACCATATGTCTTCACACTTTCCCTTCGCTCTATCCACCCACCTATAGATATCAATTGCAGTTCCTAGAAGATACTTCCTTCAGATAATCTCATTATATGGCCAAAGAACTGTGGTGCTACTTTAAGCTTAAAACATATTCCAAGTTAACACCCTCTTGTGATATGGCTTCATGTAGTGTACAGTCATCTAATCCACCCTTCCAACTCTGACTCAGAGTTTCCACAGATACTTGGCATATGATTTAGAGAAAACCATAAAATAGAAATAGTAAAAATAACACTGTCTGTTGTTTCTTAAGCTATAGACAATAATAAAATTCCAGTAAGAAACATATTTGTAACATTGCATATGCATAACTATTTATTCAAAGGTACTTCTTATCCTGTGTGCTATGAAATGGAACCCAGCAGGTTTTCATTTAAAAATGATTAAAATTATGTGAAATAATTTTAAAACCATTCACCCATTTTGTTTTGTTTTAGAAAATGGCATTGCAAATTATTACATTAGTTACATTCTCTGTATCATTTATTGTGCCTTTTGGAGAGTGTATAATAGAATGTGAAGGGGATTCATAATAACGTTGACTGGGTTTAAACTGTGAGACTGCTACTTAATGTCTGGAGGCACAGATAAATTAAGTGACTTGTTCAAATGACAAAATTAAGATTTGTAGTATTTTTATTATTAATATAGGGTTGATACAGTGGAAACTAATAGATAATATTTTATAGTTCTCTGTTAACTGCTCTGTATCTACTACCTCACCTTTTAAAAATATTATATTCATGGATTCAGAACATGGAATTATGCAAATCATATAACAAAGTACCAGAACACAGAAGGAGTTTAAAAATGTTAGGTATTGTAGTACTGTATAGAAAGTTGGAATATGTTACCAAGTTCTAGTTAGAAAGTAAAAAACAGAGTGAAAGAAAATGAATATATTTCCTGATTTTGAGGATGTCTAGGTCGTGGGGTGCATTCCATTTCTCTTAATGTCACTACAGATTACCATATGAATATCTCACTGAAAATCAGTGTCCTATCCTTTATAACTACACAAGGTACCAGGTAGGATAATTGTTCAGTCCTGATTATTTTTAGACCAAGGCCCACTCTTATTCATGTCTATATTTTCACAACTTTTTCCAACTCACTTGCCATTCAAGCCCAATATTGTAAGTGTCAAAATAGTACAACAGACCAATAACAAAATTGTGATAGAATTCAGGAAATTTTAGAGGGATTTAATATATTAATACATTTTAAAGTATAATGTTACATCAATACAATTTAATGGGATAACGAATAGTCTTTTTTAACAAATTCTGCTCTGTAATCACATGGAAAAGGATGCAAAAGGACCCCTAATTCAAACCATGTACAAAATTAACTCTAAGTACATTATAGACTTAAATATTGTATAAGATCTAAACCTATATATCTCTTAAAAGAAAACATTGCAGCAAATTGCAATCTTGGATTTGGCAATGGTTTCTTAGATATGTCATCAAAAGTACAAACAACAGAGACAAAATTGGATTTCATCAAAATAAAAAACTCTGTCTTTGAGAAAAACTGTCAAAAGAATGAAAAATAAAGCTAAATACTGGGAGAAAATATTTACAAATCACATATTTGATAAGGGAATGTATTCAGAACATATAGGTAACTTACAGCTCAACAATAAAAAGACAAATAACCCAATTAAAAATGGGCAAAGGGTTTGAGTAGACATTTTGCAGAGAAAATATACAAGTGGTCAATAAACAGGTTAAAGATGCTCAGCATTATTAGTCTTAGGAAAATACAAATCAAAATCAGGAAATATCACTTTATACCCATTATAATGGCTATAACAAAAAAGATAATAACAAGTCTTGGGGAAGATGTGGAGCAACTGGAAACTTCATGCAGTGCTGATGGGAATATAAAATAATGCTTTGGAAAACAGTTTGGTCATTCCTCAAAAACTTAAAAATAGAGTTATCATATAACCCAGTAATTCCAACCCTAGGTATATACCAAAGAAAATTAAAAACATATGTCCACACAAAAATGTATATACAGCAGGGAAACCTTCAAAACGGCGGAGTAAGACATGGAGATCACCTTCCTCCCTACAAGTACATCAGAAATACATCTACCTGTGGAACAACTATTACAGAACCCCTACTGAATGCTGGCAGAAGACCTCAGACTTCCCAAAAGGCAAGAAACTCCCCACGTACATGAGTAGGGAAAAAGAAAAAAGAAAAAACAGAGACAAAAGAATAGGGACAGGACCTGCACCTCGGGGAGGGAGCTGTGAAGGAGGAAAAGTTTCCACACACTAGAAAGCCCCTTCACGGACAGAGACGGGGTTGGTGGTGGGGGGGGAAGCTTCAGAGCCAAGAAGGAGAGCACAGCAACAGGGGTGCAGAGGGCAAAGTGGAGAGATTCCCGCACAGAGGATCAGTGTTGACCAGTACTCACCAGCCTGAGAGACTTATCTGATCACCTGCCAAGAGGGGTGGGGGCTGGGAGCTGATGATCAGGTTTCAGAGGCCGGATCCCAGGGAGAGGATTGGGGTTGGCTGTGTGAACACAGCCTGAAGGGGGCTAGTGCACCACAGATAGCCAGGAGGGAGTCCAGGAAAAAGTCTGGAACTGCCTTAAGGCAAGAGACCATTGTTTCAGGGTGCGTGAGGAGTGGGATTCAGAGCACCACCTAAATGAGCTTCAGAGAGGGGCACGAGTCGTGGGTATCAGAATGGAACCCAGAGATGGGCATGAAATGTTAAGGCTGCTGCTGTAGCCACCAAGAAGCCTGTGTGCAAGCACAGGTCACTATCCACACACACACACACATCCTGGGGATCTGTGCAGCCCGACAAGCCAGGTCCTATGATCCACGGAAAACTTCCCTGGGAGAACACACAGCACAACTCAGGTGGTTGCAACATAACACAGGCCTCTGCCTCCGCAGGCTCACCCTGCATTCCATACCCTGCCCGCCCCAGGCATGAGTGAGCCAGAGCCCCCTAATTAGCTGCTCCCTTAACCCAGTCCTGTCTGAGCAAAGAACAGATGCCCTCAGGTGACCTATACACAGAGGTGGGGCCAAATCCAAAGCTGAACCCCAGGAGCTGTGTGAACAAAGAAGAGAAAGAGAAATCTCTCCCAGCAGGCTCAGGAGCAGTGGATTCAATCTCCACAATCAACTGGATGTACCCTGCATCTCTGGAATACCTGAATAGCCAACAAATTATCTGAAAGTTGAGGCAGTGGACTATGGGAGCTACTGTAGATTTGGGGTTTGCTTTTTACGTCTAATTTGTTTCTGGTTTTATGTTTATCTTATTTAGAGTATATTATCATTGGTAGATACGTTTATTGATTTGGTTGCTCTCATATATATATATATATATTTTTTCTTTTTCTCTTTCTGTGAGTGTGTATGTGTAGGCTTCTTTGTGTGATTTTCTGTACAGCTTTGTTTTTACCACTTGCCCTAGGGTTCTGTCTTTTTATTTTTTTAAGTATAGTTTTTAGTGCTTCTTACCATTGGTGGATTTGTTTTTGGTTGGGTTGCTGTCTAATTTCTTTCTTTCTTTCTTTCTTTCTTTCTTTCTTTCTTTCTTTCTTTCTTTTTTTTTATTATTTTTGAATTTTTTTATTTTAATTTTTTTAATTTTAATAACTTTATTTTATTTTTCTTTTTTTCTTCCTTTCTTTATTTCTCACTTTTCTTCTGAGCCATGGGGCTGGCAGGGTCCTGGTGCTCTGGCTGGGTTTCAGGCCTGTGCCTCTGAGGTGGGAGAGCCGAGTTCAGGACATTCATCCACCAGACACTTCACATCCCTATGTAATATCAAATGATAAAAGCCCTTTCAGAGATCTCCACTTCAGCGGTAAGACACAGCTCCATTCAAAGACCACCAAGCTACAGTGCTGGACACCATATGTCAAACATCTAACAAGACAGGAACACAACCACACCCATTAGAAGAGAGGCTGCCAAAAATCATAAAAAGGTCACAGACACCCCAAAACACACCACTGGACACGGTCCTGACCACCAGAAAGACAAGTTCCAGCCTCAGCCACCAGAACACAGGCACCAGTACCCTCCACTAGGATGCCTACACAACCCACTGAAACAACCTTAGCTACTGGGGGCAGACACCAAAAACAATGGGAACTACAAACCTGCAGCTGGTAAAAATAAGACCCCAAACCCAGTAAGTTAAGCAAAATGAGAATACAGAGAAACACACAGCAGATGAAGGAGCAAGGTAAAAGCCCACCAGACCAAACAAATTAAGAGGAAATTGGCAGTCTACCTGAAAAATAATTCAGAGTAATGATAGAAAAGATGGTCCAAAATCATGGATATAGAATGGAGAAAACACAAAAACCCTTAACAAGGACATAGAAGAACTAAACAGCAAACAAACAATGATGAACAACACAGTAAATGAAATTAAAAATTCTCTAGAAAGAATCAATAGCAGAATAGCTGAGGGAGAAAAACAGATAAGTGACCTGGAAGATAAACTATTGGAATTAACTATCACAGAGCAGACTAAAGAAAAAAGAAAGAAAAGAATTGAGGACAGTCTCAGAGACCTCTGGGAGAATATTAAATGCACCAACATTCGAATTATAGGGGTCCTGGAAGATGAAAAGAAAAAGAAAGGAACAGAGAAAATATTTGAAGAGATTAAAGTTGAAAACTATGCTAATATGGAAAAGGAAATAGTCAAGAACACGAAGTGCAGAGAGTCCCATACGGGATAAATCCAGGGAGAAACACACTGATACACATATTAATCAAACTATCAAAAATTAAATACAAAGAAAAAATATTAAAAGCAGCAAGGGAAAAACGACAAATAACATACAAGGGAATCCCCATAAGGATAACAGCTAAACTTTCAGCAGAAACTAGACAAGCCAGAAGGGAGTGGCAGAATATATTTAAAGTGATGAAAGAGAAAAATCTACAACCAAGGTTACTCTACCCGACAAGAATCTCATTAAGATTTGACAGAGAAGTTAAAGCCTTTACAGTCAAGTAACAGGTAAGAAAATTCAGGACCACCAATTCAGCTTTACAACAAATGCAAACTTCTCTAAGCAGGAAACACAAGAGAAGGAAAAGACCCACAATAACAAACCCAAAACAATTAAGAAAATGGTAATAGGAACATACATAATGAAAACTACCTTAAATGTAAATGGATTAATGCTCCAAACAAAAGACATAGACAGGGTGGATGAATACAAAAACAAGACCCATATATATGCTGTCTAAAAGACAGCCACTTCAGACCTAAGGACACATACAGACTGAAAGTGAGGGGATGGGAAATGATATTCCAATCAAAAGGAAATCAGAAGAAAGCTAGAGTAGCAGTTTTCATATCAGACAAAAAAGACTTTAAGATAAAAACTATTATAAGAGACAAAGAAGGACACTACATAATGATAAAGGGATCAATCCAAGAAGAAGATATAACAATTATAAATATTTATGCACCCATCATAGTAGTACCTCAATACATAAGGAAAATTCTAACAGCCATAAAAGAGGAAATCAACAGTAACACAATAATAGTAGGGGACTTTAACACCCCACATTCACAAATGGATATTTCATCCAAAATGAAAATAAATAAGGAAACACAAGCTTTAAATGATACATTAAATAAGGTGGACTTCATTGATATTTATAGGACATTCCATCCAAAAACAACAGAATACACTTTCTTCTCAAGTGCTCATGGAACATTCTCCAGGATAGATCATATCTTAGGTCAAAAATCAAGCTTTGGTAAATTTAAGAAAATTGAAATTGTATCAAGTATCTTTTCTGACTACAACGCTATGAGACTAGATACCAATTACAGGAAAAAGTCTGTAAAAAATACAAAAACAGGGACTCAAACAGTACACTCCAAAGTAACCAAGAGATCATTGATGAAATCAAAGAGGAAATAAAAAAATATCAAGAAAAACAAATGACAAAGAAAACACAATGACCCAAAACTTTTGGGATGCAGCAAAAGCAGTTCTAGGAGGGAAGTTAATAGCAATACAATCTTACTTAAAGAAACAAGAAACATCTCAATAAACAACCTAACCTTACACCTAAAGCAATTAGAGAAAGAAGAACAAAAAGACACAAAGTTAGCAGAAGGAAAGAAGTAATAAAGATCAGATCAGAAATTAATGAAAAATAAATGAAGGAAATGATAGCAAAGGTCAATATAATTAAAAGCTGGTTCTTTGAGATGATACACAAAATTGATACACCATTAGCCGTATTTATCAAGAAAAAATGGGAGAAGACTCAAATCAATAGAATTAGAAATGAAAAAGGAGAAGTAACAACTGACACTGCAGAAATACAAAGGATCATGAGAGATTACTACAAGCAACTACATGCTAATAAAATGGACAACCTGGAAGAAGTGGACACATTCTTAGAAAACCACAACCTTCTGAGACTGAAAAAGGAAGAAATAGAAACTATAAACAGACCAATCACAAGCACTGAAATTGAGACTGTGATTAAAAATCTTCCAAAAAACAAAAGCCCAGGACCAGATGGCTTCACAGGCGATTCTATCAAACATTTAGAGGAGAGCTAACACCTATCCTTCTCAAACTCTTCCAAAATATAGCAGAGGGAGGAACACTCCCAAACTCATTCTATGAGGCCAGAATCACCCTGATCCTCAAACCAAATATGTCACTAAGAAAGAAAATTACAGGCCAATATCACTGATGAACCTAGATGCATAATTCCACAACAAAATACCAGCAATCAGAATCCAACAGCACATTTAAAAGGATCATCCAACATGATCAAGTGGCGTTTATCCCTGGAATACAAGAATTCTTCAATATATGCAAATCAATCAATGTGATACACCATATTAGCAAATTGAAGGAGAAAATCCATACGATCATCTCAATAGATGCAGAAAAAGCTTTTAACAAAATTCAACACACATTTATGGTAAAAACCTGCAGAAAGGGGTTCCCTGGTGGTGAAGTGGTTGAGAGTTCGGCTGACAATGTGGGGGACACGGGTTCATGCCCCGAGCCTGGAGGATCCCACAGGCCATGGAGCAACTAGGCCCGTGAACCATGGCCACTGAGCCTGCGTGTCCGGAGCCTGTGCTCTGCAACGGGAGATGCCATGGTGGTGGCAACCCACGTACAGCAAAAAAAAAAAAAAAAAAAAACTCCAGAAAGTAGGCATAGAGGCAACTTACCTCAACATAATAAAGGCCATATATGACAAACTCACAGCCCACATCACTCTCAGTGGTGAAAAACTGAAACCATTTCTTCTAAGCTCAGGAACAAGACAGGTAGTCCCCTCTCACCACTATTATTCAACATAGTTTTGGAAGTTTTAGCCACAGCAATCAAAGAAGAAACAGAAATAAATGAAATCCAGATCAGAAGAGAAGAAGTAAAGCTCTCACTGTTTGCAGATGACATGATACTATACATAGAGAATCCTAGATATGCTACCAGAAAATTACTAAAGCTAATCAATGAAGTTGGTAAAATAGCAGGATAAAAAATTAATGCACAGAATTCTCCTGCATTCCTATACACGAATGATGAAAAATATGAAGGAGAAATTAAGGAAACACTCCCATTTACCACTGCTACAAAAAGAAAAAAAAATATTTAGGAATAAACCTACTTAAGGCGACAAAAGACCTATATGCAGAAAACTACAAGAAACTGATGAAAGAAATTAAAGAAGATACCAACAGATGGAGAGCTACACCATGTTCTTGGTTTAGAAGAATCAACATTTTGCAAATGACTATACTACCCAAAGCAATGTACAGATTCAATGCAATCCCTATCAAACTACCAATGGCATTTTTCACAGACCTGGATCAAAAAATTTCACAATTTGTATGGAAACACAAAAGACCCAAATAGCCAAAGCAATCTTGAGAAAGAAAAATGGAGCTGGAGGAATTAGCCTCCATGACTTCAGACTATACTACAAAACTATAGTAATCAAGACAGTATGGTACTGGCACAAAAACAGAAATATAGATCAATGCAGCAGGATAGAAAGCCCAGAGATAAACCCATACACATATGGTCACCTTATGTTTGATAAAGGAGGGAAGAATATACAATGGAGAAAAGACCACCTATTCAACAAGAGCTGCTGGGAAAACAGGACAGCTATATGTAAAAGAATGAAATTAGAACACTCCCTAATGCCCTACACTAAAATAAGCTCAAAATGGATTAAAGACCTAAATGTAAAGTCAGACACTATAATACTCTTAGTGGAAAACATAGGCAGAACACTCTATGACATAAAGCACAGCACGATCCTTTTTGACCCACCTCCTAGAGAAATGGAAATAAAAACAAAAATAAACAAATGGGACCTAATGAAACTTAAAACCTTTTGCACAGCAAAGGAAACCATAAAGAAGACAAAAAGAGAGCCCTCAGAATGGGAGAACATATTTGAAAATAAAGCAACTGAAAAAGGATTAATCTCCAAAATTTACAAGGAGCTCATGCAGCTCAATAACAAAAAAACAAACAATCTAATCCAAAAATGGGCAGAAGGCCTAAATAAACATTTCTCCAAAGAAAATATATAAATTGGCAACAAACACATGAAAGGATGCTCAGCATCACTAATCTTTAGAGAAATGTAAATCAAAACTACAATGAGATATCATCTCACACTGGTCAGAATGGCCATCATCAAAAAATCTACAAGACAATAAATGCTGGAGAGGGTGTGGAGAAAAGGGAATCCTCTTGCACTGTTATTGGGAATGTAAATTGATACAGCCACTATGGAGAACAGTATGGACATTCCCTAAAAATCTAAAAATAGAACTACCATATGACCCAGCAATCCCACTACTGGGCGTATACCCTGAGAAATCCATATTTCAAAAAGAGTCATGTACCACAATGTTCATTGCAGCTCTATTTACAATAGCCAGGACATGGAAGCAACCTAATTGTCCATCGACAGATGAATGGATAAAGAAGATGTGGCACATATATACAATGGAATATTACTGAACCATAAAAATAAATTAAATTGAGTTATTTGTAGTGAGGTGGATGGACCTGGAGTCTCTCATACAGAGTGAAGTAAAACTGAAAGAGAAAAACAAATACTATATGCTAACACATGTATATGGAATCAAAAAAAAAGTGGTTCTGAAGAACCTAGGGGCAGGACAGGAATAAAGATGCAGATGTAGAGAATGGACTTGAGGACATGGAGAGTGGGAAGGGTAAGCTGGGATGACATGAGAGAGTAATATCAACATATATACACTAACAAATGTATATTAGATAGCTAGTGGGCAGTAGCTGCATAGTACAGGGAGATCAGCTCGGTACGTTGTGACCACCTAGAGGGGTGGGATAAGGAGGATGGGAGAGAGATGCTAGAGGGAGGAGATATGGGGATATATGTATATGTTTCACCAGTTCATTTTCTTATAAAGCAGAAACTAACACACCACTGTAAAACAATTTTACTCCAATAAAGATGTTAAAATAAGGTATATACAATTGGTGATAGCAGCATTATTCATAGTAGCCAAAAAGTGGGGAAAAAAACTAATATCCATCACATGATAACTGGGTAAATAATTTGTGGTAATCCATACTATGAGATATTATTCATCAATAAAACACTACAGAACTGTACATTTTAAAATGCTTAAGGTGGTGTATTTTACGTCATGTTTTAATACTACAATTTTAAAAAAGCCAGGAATTGAGGTACTGAGATACGTACTCCAGAGGGATGAACCTTGAAACTATTATTCTAAGTGAAAGAAGACAGTTAGGCCCCAAATAAATAATTTCATTTATATTAAATATCCAGAGTAGACAAATCAGTAGGGACAGAAGGTAGATTAATGGTTGTTTATAACAAGGGGAGTGGAGTAGAACAATTGGGGGTGACTGCTAATGGGTATAAGGTTTTTTTTCTGGGGTGACAAAAATGTTCTAAAGTTAGATTGTGATGATGGTTGCACAATTCTGTGAAGATATAAAACCCATTAAATTGTATATTTTAAGTGAGTAAATTTTATGGTATGTAAATTATATCCCAATGGAGCTGCTAAAATCTATCTATCATCTATCTATTTATTTTTCTCTCAGACTTTGATACTCACTTCTGAAGCATAGAGTATGGAAAGGGAAAAAGAACAAATTTACAATGGAGAAACCTGGCATAAAATCACCTTAAGCACGTGGTCAAAGAAAATATTACCATTGATGTCATAAGGATATTATATACTCCCAATATAATGAGACAAGAAAGCCATTTCACCCCTCTGTTATTCTTCCTCAAAGCCATAACCCCAGTCTAATCATGAGACAGACATCAGACAGATCCAAATTGAGGGGCATTCTAGAAGACCATTACTGTTCAATATTGTCAAGTTAATAGGAAATTGTCAGAGGTCACAAAAAACATGACAACTAAATGCAATGTGTTATCCTGGATTAGGTCCTGGAAACCGAGAAAGAACATTTTTGGAAACACTTGTTTAATCTGAATAAAGTCTATAGATTTGTTCTGTTTTAGCAGTGTTGATTTCTTAGTTTTGATAAATGTACCATAGTTATAAAGTTATTAACAATAGGGTAACCTATGTGACAGCTCTAAGGGAATTCTCTGCATGATCTTTAAATAAATGATTCCAGAATAATAAATAAAATTTCACAACAAACTATTAGATATATACTAGATGTAACTATTACACCTCCAATTTACAAATCATTTAATTAAACAAAACCAAATACAAAATGATTATTTCAGTGGCAAAATTATAGATAGTAGAATATGACTTTTGATATTAAAATAAATGTATATATGATAAAAATATTTTCTTTTGTGCTCCCCTTCCCACGATGCATCATATTCAAGTTATCATCAAAGTACAGAATCTAAATAAAGACATTATCACTGTGTCAGATTTGGGGGTGATGAATTTTAGCAATATATTGCATATAATTTTATGAATAAAATAAATTGTACAATATACAACACTGAAATATATAATTTATGTAAATTAAGGGGAAAGTCTATATAACTGAAAGAACGTAGGACTTCCTGAGCATGTGTTATTGACTCCTCTGAATTTTGGGCCTTCATAAAATAACTATATGATCTTGAAGAACTACTTTTCTATTTATGTACTCTCATTCCTTCTTCAATGCAAAACTGTTCATATGCACCATGATCATTAAAATCAATATTTTCATCACATGTGAAAAGAATGAGACATATTTCCAGAGAAAACCATAATTCAAAAAGATACATGCACCCCAATGTTCACTGCAGCACTATTTACAATAGCCAAGACATGGAAGCAACCTAAATGTCCATCGACAGAGGAGTGGATAAAGAAGATGTGATACATATATACAATGGAATATTACTCAGCCATAAAAAAGAACAAAATAGTGTCATTTGCAGCAACTTGGATGGACCTAGAGATTGTCATACTGAGTGAAGCAATTCAGAGAAAAATATATATGATATTACTTATATATGGAATCTAAAAAAAAAAGTACCAATGAACTTATTTATGAAACAGAAATAGAGTCATAGATGTAGAAAATAAACTTATGGTTACCAGGGGGGAAAGGGGGAGAAGAATAAATTAGGAGATTGGGATTGACATATACACACTACTCTATTAAAAAAGATAACTAATAAGGACCTATTGTAGAGCACAGGAAAATCTACTCAATACTCTTTTATGGCCTATATGAGAAAAGAAGATAAAAAAGAGTGGATATACTTATATGTATAATTGATTTGCTTTGCTGTACACCTGAAACTAACATAACACAGTAAATCAACTAAACTCCAATCAAAATTCTAAAAAACGATAATGTCAAAAAAAAATAAGTGTCTTTGTAAATATATTGCAACTCTCTTAGTACAACATATATGGTGAAGAATAAAAGATTAGAAATAATTCAACAGCATATGTGTTTTCTTCTAAGCTATTACTAATCACTTGTGATTAAAAATTTTTTTAAATATTTAAAAATCAGTATTTGCATCACATGTGAAAAGAATGAGACAAATTTTTCCCATGCAAGGTGCAGTCTGTTGGTGAAGTGGCAACAAAGCCACATACTCCACTGCAGGAACTGTGTCTTTGAGGAATAATTTAAACTCCAAAGCATTGAGAAAATGCCATTTCCCCAGCAATCCTTCACTACCTCTGACAATAGTCTGTGTAAAAGGCGATAAATTGTTTAGCTGCAAGGAATGTCAAACAAGCCATGTGCCACAACTGTAACAATTTTCTCTTTCTTTATAAAATTATGGTAATCCATGTGTGTGTGTTGATTTATAAATTCATTTTGTCATTTAAAAAAATAGAATCTGGATTATCATAATGTCATACATAAAGCCTACAAGAGGCAGAGAATTTAGTTTGAGTTTAGATGTGTGTCATATGACTTCAGGGAATTTAATAAATACCCTAAATATCATTGATGGGTAAAAAATGACAATTAATTTACATGTTCCACATCTTTCCTCAAAACACTTCATATGCTAAAAAGTATCAAAGGTTGAGATAAGAAAGAAAATACTGTTTAATGTTTAGTGTCAGATTATTAATTCAGACACAATATAGCATTCCCATGGATGTTAAAATACAAATGTTGCTGCCTAATTCTTAAAAATATATTCCTATTTATAACTAACAATCAAGTTGAGACTATTTATAAGGAGTCTACACACAAGTTTGAAGACTAAGAAAAACAAGTAAAGGAAGAATGTCCCTACGATTTTAATAAAATATATGTGGATATGAGAGAGTTACTATAACCTTAGATTTATATGCATACATTTATTACTTTCTATCAAGATTTGTTTAGATTTTAAAATATGCAAAATATGCAAATTAACCTTCCTACCTCCTTATCACCTTTAGAGTTAGACACTAATTAACAGAGAAGTTAGCTTAGTTAAAGGTAAAGGTTAATTGTACTTAAGTATAAGAATAGAGGGTTCAAAACATATTCAACAGTTATAAGCTTCTTTGATAAACTCATTAAGAAGTATCTCTCTTGCTTTTTAACTTGACATATATGCCTGAAAATACTGACAATGATAAAAGAATATAATTACACATGAAGCTTTATTTCTAAAATTCATAAAAAAATATTTCATGGATTGATGAAAACAAGCAGCACCTCTTTTATTAATTTACATTTGGAATAAAAATAAAATAAAACGAGTTTTGCCTAAAGGCTAAGCAGGCAAACAGTATGATTTGCATCCAGAAAAATAATAAAAATGGGAAAATAACAAAGCTGTTATTATATTAGCATAATACTGAACATCTTCAATGTCCAAAAGACAGTGCTAAGTTCTTTGTATGCATTAATTCATTAAATCCTCACCACATGTTATGAAGTAGTTGCATAATGGTATTTATATTTTACAAATGAGGAAACTGTGTCTTTAAGAGGTTAAATGAGTCTTTGCTAAGAAGAAAGATATGCTTATAATTTGAAATGCTGATGCAAGGAAATATCTTTACACCAAGTCAGGTTGAAAATTGTGGAATGGGTCATTTAAAATCAACCAGGATTTAATATCCTAAAAACCTGAATGAACCTGGAATGTCAAAAATCACCCCAATTTCTAAAATAGTTCTCAGCTTTCTTGGATATATCTCAAAGGTCAAAGTTATTGAAACTCCTTTGTTAAAAATATGCTTAGACATCTTTTAAGCATGGTTACAGCATTAAAAGTTGCTTTTCAAACAGTAAAGTGTGGTGTGGCAGGCAGAATAAAATCTCCTATTCCCAAGATGTTTAAATACTAATCCTTGGAATCTTTATTATGTTATATAATACATGGCAAGGGAGAAGTAAAGTTATAGGTGGAATTAAGTTTGTTAATCAGATTATCTTAAAAGAATTATCCTGGATTATCCCAGTGGACCCAACGTTGTCATGAGCGTCCTTAAATGGGGGAAAGGGAGGAAGAAGAGTCAAAACCAGAGCGATGACATTGTGAGAAAAACTGAACCAGCCTTTGCTGGTTTTGAAAATGGTAAGAAGTCATGAGCCAAGGAATGCTGGTAGCCTTTAGAAACTGCAAAAAGGCAAGAAAATGGATTCTCCTTTAGAGGCTCCAGAATACTACACAGTCCCATCAATGCCTTGATTTTATCCAAGTGCATTTTGGACTTCTGCTCTCTGGCATTGTAAAATAATAAACTTATTCTGTTTAAAGACACTAATATGGTGAAAATTTGTTACAGCATCAATAAGAAACTAATACAAAGAGAATGTTGCTGTAATCTGCTTGATTATTGTTCTAGTAATCTTAGGTGTTATCCAAAATGTTGGTCACAAATATTCACTAGAAACCTGTTCATAAATTGACTTTGAAAACAGAGGAGGTATGCAACTTTCAGAAAGATTGATAAAGTTTGCATCCATCTATCTATATCTATATCTGTATCTATATCTATATATCTGTATCATTTATATCTATATATCCAAGTATATATGAAAATCTAATAGCCAAATTAATATTCCGGGGTTAATTTGCAGTTATTAAGGCATAATTCTAAAAGCATTTCTACCAGTTTTCTACCTGCCTGCTTACTTAAAGCAAGCATTAATAGGTTTGACATTCTCTTTTCTTTCAAACACCTGAAGGAAAAATGTTATTTGGTATGAATTACCTGGATTATTTATGTGACTATAAAATTTAAGTTGAAAAAGAAACTTAAAGATTGAATTAGAAAGTGTAACCTAATTTCTTGTTACCACCTGAATGGATATCATTCTTGGAAACTTTAGTTGTATAAAAATTATGAACCAGTTAGATGGCTAAATTCTTAATATACTAGTCAAATTGAATCAATTTAAAAATACTTAAAATATGTCTTTCCTGGGCTTCCCTGGTGGTGCAGTAGTTGAGAGTCCACCTGCCAATGCAGGGGGCATGGGTTCATGCCCCGGTCCGGGAAGATCCCACAAGCTGCAGAGCGGTTGGGCCCATGAGCCATGGCTGCGGAGCCTGCGTGTCCAAAGACTGTGCTCTGCAACGGGAGAGGCCACAACAGAGAGAGGCCAGCAAACCACAAAAAACAAACAAACAAAAAAAAGACAAAAAAAAATGTCTTTCCTAATTGTATCTCAATATTTTTATTATTTTAAAATCTAAATTTAATTATAGTGATAACAATAAATTGTTTCATGTGGAAAATTTCTAAAAGTATCTCAAACTATATTAAAGGCCTATAATTTCCATAATCCCTAAAGCTTGTTTGATTATCAGTAGAAGCCTGATACAGTAGAAGATCTGTATTTACAAAGAAAAGTAGCCTTATAAAATTTTCCCTGGTGGACAGGAGACTTTTCTTATGTTACTGAAACAGCAGAGATAAAGAATGAGATTAGCTATCCAAATGGAACCAAATTCCCTACATGTATTAAGTATTCTGTATGTCTAAAATGTGCAAATTAAATTTTATAAGAAAAGTTAGGGATTTCTTTCAAGATATTAAAGTATTGTTCGTTTAAGTAAAAATTAAGGATACATTTCTAGTAATAAAAATTCAGTATAAGGTTTATTTTGTAACAATCTACTTTTGTTTTAGTTCTGTTGATTCTGCTTGTTTTATACATAATTTACAGACCAAGATATACTGTATAAGAATGATATCAAGATTTCTCATAATCCTTACCCTGTCATTATTTTATTTTATTTGTGAGGAATTTATCATAATGAGGTGTATGAATCTATCCTTGAATTGACCATTTATTTAGAAAATATGTCATTTTCAATGATCATGACAGATCAGCTATGAATATCAGGAAAAAAACCTTTCAATAAACTGACTTCAATCTATAAAATTGACTTTAAGTGTGAATATTTTCTTTCTTAAATATAAGTAATGTCAAAATTATTTAAAATTTATTTTTGTGAGTGCAAATAACCTCAAAATATATACAATTCCAAGGAATATTAGGAAAAAAAACAGCTGTTATTGATTTAACTTCACCATTTCTGTTAATGATACTTAACCTGTATTCTGTTTTACCTTCTGAAAAAATTGTATATATCCTATAACCTCAGTAAGTGTATTTTTACACCAACTTTCTCTCTGATGTTATTTTTACACACATTCTCACATTTTTGATAAATCTGTGCTTTTTTTTCTATGGTGTTGTAAGGAATCCATATTACTTGGTACCATAAAACATGAATATTTGTTGAACCATAGATCTCAGCTCATTATGAAAAAATTTTCACTAATATACTGTACTGTTGTAAAATATTCAATCTACAAATAATGAAAATAAATTCAGTAAATAATTATTTATCAATAATTAAATACTCTATATGATGCCATTAATGCATGATTGAGTAATCAATATTAATTCATTATGAGCCAGTCACTAACCTAAGCATTAGATATATATCAGTGAACATGATAATGAGAGTATTTTTAGCTAGTAAAATAATAGAATTTATTATCATAACATAAACTTAATCCAGTTGTTTTATTTCCCCATTTCACAATTTAAAACAGTTCACAGAGTATTGAGCACCCAACATACTGTCAGATATTTTGTTTAAAGCTAAATTTTATATTGTCACTATACTTCACAAGATATAAGATTTTTAAGTACAGAGATTTATAATTAAATATTGATGGTTGAAACAATGGTAATTGAAGGTACACAGAATTAGGTTCAAAATCTTGCTTCAACTATGTGTGAAATGGTCAATATATAGTAATTTGATCTTTGTTTCTTCATCTGTAAACTGAAGATAACATTTACCATGTGAGGATTAAAAGAGATAAAGAATTCAGAATTATGCCCTCCATTCAAGGTTGTTATTATTTTAACTTCTTATTTCTAATGGTATAGCTTAACTAGTAGGAAAATAGACTGTATTGTATTTTTAATACCATAATCAGATGAAATGTATCCAATAAATGTAATCACACCTAAAACTGATTCCAGGACTGGTGCCAGCTAACATTGTAGAGTAAGAAATTCTCAAAATCCTCTTTTCCATGAAAACAATGAAAACAGTGGCCAAAATATCAGTACCAATTTTTCTCAGGACTCTTGAAGCTAACCAAAGGCTTTAAGCAATCCAGAGAAGGTTTACTCAAGAAAAACAACTTTACCTCTAAAAGAACAGCAAAATTTGTCATGCTTTAGCTTATGCTAGACTCATTCTCAACCCTTCAGCTCAGTAGTAGCCTTGAAAAATAACAACCCATATTCCTGGGGCAGCTTGGTAACCCCTGGAGAGAGTAGAATGGAACTGAAGCTATTTGCAAAGCCTCATTCCCAAAGGGTTTTCATTATATTACCTGTTTTGTGGTCCCCTGTAAAACCTACTTTTAAGCTGATACAGAGCTCACCCAGTGCTAAAAGCCTTCTCCCAGAGATCTGATGTTGAAAACAATTGCAGGCAAGTGTTTTGACATTTCAGCTTCCTGAGGTGATGGATAACAGGGAGTACATAATAGACTTACCAAAAAGTTTAAAAGAAAAGGTGGGGAATGAATTTCAACAAGGCCTTTGATAAGACACAATATATTCTTGGATAACTACAAACACATAAGAGTAGGCCTGATTACATTCTCAGGAAGGACCTGAGAAAGCACTCAACTTTTGCTTTTGGCTGATATTGAGGCTCTGTATGAGCAGAAGTAAAGTCTAAGGGTAGAGGTGTAAAGTGCCTGGCTGAGTGTTGAAGGCATGGCTCAATAGACACAAAATTCTTCTCAGCAAAGACTAGGATATTTATAGTTCCAGGCATTTAAAGAAAGTGCTGCCCAATCATTAGCTTACCAGTTAGCTATTCAGGTAAATACTTCAGTGACCATGCATAACAAAGGATACACAGTATAAAGAATTAGTTAAGAAAAGTAATTAAATAAACAAACAAAAAATAAAACTGTCAGCAACAACAAAATATATCCTGGGGATGGAGGAGAGTCTGGTTTCTAGAGTTGCCACATTGTACAATTTTAAATTGTCAGTTTTCAAAAAAATTATAAAGCATACAAAGAAATAAGAAATTATGACTTATTCATAGGAATAAACTCTATAAATAGAAGCTGTCCCTGAGAAAGTGCAGACATTGGACTTATTAGATACAGACTTTAAGCATCTATTTTAAATATGTTCAAAGAACAAAAGGAAATTATGTCTGAAGGATATTTTTTAAAGCATGGGAATAATGTCTCACTTAATAAAGGATATCAATAAAGAGGTAGAAATTTTAAAAAGAAACAAGTAGATAACCTGGTATTGAGAAGTATGATAACTGAAATGAAAAATTCACTGAAGACTATCATCAGCAGATGATTGGCATATGCAGAAGAACCAACAAAGTTAAAGGTAGGTCAAATAAAATTGTCTATAGATGGAAAAGAACTAAAAAAGAATGAAGAAAAATGAAGAGACCTGTGTGACACCATCAGATGGACCAATATATTCATAATGGGAATCTGAGAAGCAGAGAATAAAAAAGAAATAATCTCTGAAGAAAGAGTCACCAAAACCAGCCCCAAATTTGGTAAAATACATTAATATACACATCTGAGAAGCTGACTGTACTCAAATAAACACCCAGACACAACATAATCAAACACTTGAAAGACAAAGACCAAGAGAGAATCTTGAAAGTAGCAAGGGAGATATGACACAACCTGTACAAAGAATCCTTAATAAAATTGACAGTGGACTTCCCATCAGAAACTGTAAAGGCCAGAAGTGTTCAAACTGTTGAAAGAAAAGTACTTCAACCAATAATTATTTACCTTGTAAAACTATCTTTCAACTATGAAAAACAAATTAAGACATTCCCAGATTTGTTTTTAAATGAGAGATTCCATTACGAGAAAACCTGCCTTACAAGAAATAATAAAGGGACTCCTTCACACTGAAATAAAAGGACAATGGAGAGTATTTCAAATGCTGGTGAAATAAATGCATAGGTAAATATAATATAATTTATTTTCTATTTGTAACTTTTTCTCTCATTTGATTTAAAAGAGAACTGTATAAAACAATAACTATAAATCTTTTGATTGACATACAATATATACAGACATAATTAGCATGACAATAACAGCATGATGGAGGGGAGAGACAATGGAACTCTATAGGAGCAGTTTTTATACATTATTAAAATTAGGTTTGTGTTAATCATAACTAGATTGTTATAAATTGCATTGTTCATTATAATCCCCAAGGTAACCACTAAGAAAATAACTCAAAAATATAATAAAATTAATGAAATTTGTTAAAATAGTTATTTAACAAAAAAGAGGAAAACAATGGAGGAACAAAGGAACAAAAAATACATAAGACATAGTGAAAACAAAGAGTAAAATTAAAAATGCAAGTCCTAACTTGGAAATTACCTTAAGTGTAAACAGATTAAACACTTCAATCAAAAGGAAGGGAGTGGCATGATATACTTAGAGTGATGAAAGGGAAGAACCTACCACCAATATTACTCTACCCAGCAAGGATCTCATTCACATTCGATGGAGAAGCAAAAGCTAAGAGAATTCAGCACCACCAAACCAGCTCTATAACAAATGCTAAAGGAAATTCTCTAAGTGGGAAACACAAGAGAAGAAAAGGACCTACAAAAACAAACCCAAAATAATGAAGAAAATGGTCATAGGAGCATACATATTGATAATTATCTTAAACGTGAATGGATTAAATGCTCCAACGAAAAGACACAGGCTTGCTGAATGGATACAAAAACAAGACCCATATATATGCTGTCTACAAGAGACCCACTTCAGACCTAGAGAAACATACAGACTGAAAGTGGGGGTATGGAAAAAGATGTTCCATGCAAATGGAAATCAAATAAAGCTGGAGTAGCAATACTCATATCAGAAAAAAATAGACTTTAAAATAAAGAATGTTACAAGAGACAAGGCAGGACACTACATAATGATCAAGGGATCAATCCAAGAAGAAGATATAACAATTATAAATATATGTACACCCAACATAGGAGCACCACAATACATAAGGCAACTGTTAAGAGCTGTAAAAGAGGAAATCGACAGTAACACAATAATAGTGGAGGACTTTAACACCTCAAATACATCCATGGACAGATCATCCAAAATGAAAATAAATAAGGAAACACAAGCTTGAAATGACACAATACATCAGAGAGATTTAATTGTTATTTATCGGACATTCCATCCAAACACAGAAGATTACATTTTCTTCTCAAGTGCACATGGGACCTCTTGGGTCACAAATCAAGCCTCAGTAAATTTAAGAAAATTGAAATCGTATCAAGCCTCTTTTATGACCACAATGTTATGAGATAAGAAATGAATTACAGGGGAAAAAAACGTAAAAAACACAAACACATGGAGGCTAAACACTACATTAATAAATAACCAATAGTTCACTGAAGAAATCAAAGAAGAAATAAAAAAATACCTAGAGACAAATGACAATGAAAACACGATGATCCAAAACCTATGGGATGCAGCAAAAGCAGTTCTAAGAGGGAAGTTTATAGCTATACAAGCCTACCTCAAGAAACAAGAAAAAATCTCAAACAATCTAACATTACACCTAAAGGAACTAGAGAAAGAAGAACAAACAAACCAAAAGCTAGCAGAAGGAGAGAAATCATAAAGATCAGAATAGGAATAAATGAAATAGAAACAAAGAAAACAATAGGAAAGATCAATAAAACTAAAAGCTTGTTCTTTGAGAATATAAACAAAATTGATAAACCATTAGCCAGACTCATCAAGAAAAAGAGGGATAGGACTCAAATCAATAAACTTAGAAATGAGAAAGGAGAAGTTACAACAGACATTGCAGAAATACAAAGCATCCTAAGAGACTACTACAAGCAACTTGATGCCAATAAAATGGACAACCTGGAAAAGTGGACAAATTCTTAGAAAGGTATAACCTTCCATGACTGAACCAGGAAGAAATATAAAATATGAACAGACCAATCACAAGTATTGATATTGAAACTGTGATTAAAAATCTTCCAACAAACAAAAGTCCAGGACCAGATGGCTTCACTGGTGTATTCTATCAAACATTTAGAGAAGAGCTAACACACACCCTTTTCAAACTCTTCCAAAAAATTGCAGAGGAAGGAACACTCCCAAATTCATTCTATGAGGCCACCATCACCCTGATACCAAAACCAGAGAAAGATACTACAAAAAAAAGAAAATTACAGACCAATATCACTGATGAATATAGATGCAAAAATCCTCAGCAAAATACTAGCAAACAGAATCCAACAACACATTAAAAGGATCATACACCATGATCAAGTGGGATTTATTTGAGGGATGCAAGGATTCTTTAATATATGCAAATCAATCAATGTGATACACCATATTAACAAACTGAAGAATAAAAACCATATGATCATCTCAATACATGCAGAAAAAGCTTTTGACAAAATTCAACACTGATTTCTGATAAAAACTCTCCAGAAAGTGGGCATAGAAGGAACCTACCTCAAAATAATAAAGGCCATATATGACAAACCCACAGCAAACATCATTCTCAACGGTGAAAAATTGAAAGCATTTCCTCTAAGATGAGGAACAAGAGAAGGATGTCCACTCTCATTGCTATTATTGAACATAGTTTTGGAAGTCCTAGCCACAGCAATCAGAGAAGAAAAAGAAATAAAAGGAATCCAAATTGGAAAGGAAGAAGTAAACCTCTCACTATTTGCAAATGACATGATACTATACATAGAGGATGCTAAAGATGCCACCAGAAAACTACTAGAGCTAATCGATGTATTTGATAAAGTTGCAGGATACAAAATTAATGCATGAAAATCTGTTGCATTCCTATACACCAATGATGAAAAATCTGAAAGAGAAATTAAGGAAACACTCACATTTACCACTGTAACAAAAAGAGTAAATACCTAGGAATAAACCTACCTGGGGAGACAAAAGACCTGTATGCAGAAAACTATAAGATACTGATGAAAGAAATTAAAGATGATATCTTTAATTTGATGGAGAGATATTCCATGTTGTTGGATTGGAAAAATCAATATTGTGAAAATGACTATACTACCTAAAACAATCTACAGATTCAATACAATCCCTATCAAATTACCAATGGCATTTTTTACAGAACTAGAACAAAAACTCTTAAAATTTGTATGGAGGCACAAAAGGCCCTGAATAGCCAAAGCAGTCGTGAGGGAAATAAATGGGGTTGGAGGAATCAGACTCCCTGACTTCAGACTATACTACAAAGCTACAGTAATCAAGACAATATGGTACAGGCACAAAAACTGAAATATAGATCAATGGAACAAGATAGAAAGCCCAGAGGTAAACCCACACACCTGTGGTCAACTAATCTATGACAAAGGAGGCAAGGATATACAATGGAGAAAAGACAGTCTCTTCAATAAGTGGTGCTGGGAAAACTGGACAGCTACATGTAAAAGAATGAAATTAGAACACTCCCTAACACCATACACAAAAATAAACTCAAAATAGATTTGAGAGCTAAATGTAAGACCGGACAATATAAAAATCTTAGAGGAAAATTTAGGAAGAACACTCTTTGACATAAATCACAGAAGATCTTTTTTGATCCACCTCCTAGAGCAATGGAAATAAAAGCAAAAATAAACAAATGGGACCTAATGAAACTTCAAAGCTTTTGCACAGCAAAGGAAACCATAAACAAGACGAAAAGACAACCCTTAGAATGGGAGAAAATATTTGCAAATGACTCAACATACAAAGGATTAATCTCCAAAATATATAAACAGCTCATGCAGCTCAATATTAAAGAAACAAACAACCCAGTCCAAAAATGGGCAGAAGACCTAAATAGACATCTGTCCAAAGAAGACATCCAGATGGCCAAGAAGTACATGAAAAGCTGCTCAACATCACTAATTATTAGAGAAATGCAAAAGAAAACTACAATGAGGTATCACCTCATACCAGTTCGAATGGTCTTCATCAGAAAATCTACAAATAACAAATGCTGGATAGAGTGTGGAGAAAAGGGAACCCTCTTGCACTGTTGGTGGGAAAGTAAACTGATACAGCCACTATGGAGAACAGTATGGAGGTTCCTTAAAAAAACTAAAAGTAGAATTACCATATGACCCAGCAATCCCACTACTGGGCATATACCCAGAGAAAACCACAATTCAAAAAGACACATGCACCCCAATGTTCAGTGTGGCACTATTTACAATAGCCAGGTCATGGAAGCAACCTAAATGCCCATCAACAGATGAATGGATAAATAAGTTGTGGTAAATATATACAATGGAATATTACTCTGCCATTAAAAAGTAATGAAATTGGGTCATTTGTTGAGACCTGGATGGATCTAGAGACTGTCATACAGAGTGAAGTAAGTCAGAAAGAGAAAAACAAATATCGTATATTAATGCATGTATGTGGAACCTAGAAAAATGTTACAGATGAACCAGTTTGCAGGGCAGACGTTGAGACACAGATGTACAGAACAAACTTATGGACATCAAGGGGGGAAAACTGCAGTGGGGTGGGGATTGTGGTGTGCTGAATTGGGCGATTGGGATTGACATGTATACACTGATGTGTATAAAATTGATTTAAAAAATGCAAGTCCTAACTTGGTAATTACCTTAAATGTAAACAGATTAAACACTTCAATCAAAAGATATAGATTGACAGAATAAATTGCAAAATGATCCAACTACATGCTGACCACAAGAGTAACACTATAGATTCAAAAATACAAATCAGTTGAAAATAAAATGATGGAAAAATTGATACCATGCAAACAGTAATCAAAAGAGGAGTGAAGAAATTGTATTAACATGAGACAAAAAACACATTAAGACAAAAAAATTTACTAGAGACAAAGAAGGATTTTAGGCAAGAAAAGGAGATAAAAGACATTCATATTGGAAGGGAAGAAGTAAAACTATATTCATAGGTGAAATAATGTATACAAAAAATCCAAAGAAATAAACATAAATACTCTTAGAGTTAATAAACAATTTAGTAAGGTTGCAGGATACAAGATCTACATAGGAATGTCAATTTTTATTCACTAGCCATGAACAATTTGAAATTGAAATTTAAAAACAGTTCTATTCACATTAAAATAATAAACTATTTAGGAACCTATTTAACAAAAGAAGTTCAAAACTTGTGTATTAAAACTATAAAACATCAAGAAATTAAAGAAAATGTAAATAAATGGAAAGATATGTGTTCATGGATTAGACGACTTAATATTATTAAAATGGCAATACTTCCTAAATTGTTCTATATATCCAATACAATTTTTATTAAAATCTGAGCTGATTTTTTTTTAAGAAATTGACTTGCTGATCCTAAAGTTGTTTCAGAAATTCAAGAGATCCATATTAACAAAAACAATCTTGAAAAGGAGGAACAAATTTGGAGAAATGCTTTCTGATAGCAAAACTTAACACACAATTACAATAATCAAGCCTTTGTAGTACAGTCATGAAGATAGACATGTAGCTGAACAGACCACAATTTATATTCCAGAAATAAACATATTCATTTTGCTCAATTTTTGACATGAATGCCAAGAGAGGTCAATGGGTAAGGAAGAGTCTTTTCAACAAATGCTGCTGGAACAGTTTGATTTCCACATTTAAAAAAAATGAAGTTGCATTCTTACCTCACACCATATACAAATATTAACTCAAAATGAATCAAAAACCTAAACGTAAGATCTAAAACTATACATTTTTTAGAAGAAAGCAAGGGTGGAAATCTTGAAGACCTTCTATTAGACATTGATTTCTTGATGTAGAAACCTAAAGCATCAACAAACAAATAAAAAATAGACAAATAAGACCATGAAAATTACTTTTGTACTTCAAAAGACACTATCAAGAAAATAAAAAGAAAAACTACAGAATGAAAAGAATTATTTGCAGATTGTATATCTTTTATGTAACTAGCATCTAGAATTTATAAAGAACTCTTACAACTCAATAATTAAAAAAATATATATTCCAAAAGAAAAATGAAAGATATTCAAATAAACTTCCCTCCAAAGGAAATATACAAATGGCCAATAAACACATGTAAATCTTCTGAGCATCGTTAATCATTAGCAAAATGTAAATCAATGCCAAAGTGAGATAATAATTCACACCCATTAATGTGGTTACAATTAAAAAGACAGATATTGACAAGTGTTGGTAAGGATTTGGAGAAATCAAAACCACCATACAGTGTTGATAGGAATGTTAAATGGTACAGTCACTTTGGAAAACAGTTTGGCAGTTCCTTAAAATATTAAACATAATATTAACACATGGCCCAGCAATTCTACTCTTTTAAATATACACTGACGAGAACTGAAAACATGTTCACACAAAAACTTGTACACAAATGTTTGTAGCAGCATTATTCATAACAGCCAAAAGATGGAAACACCCACATTTCTATCAAATGATGAATGGATAAACAAAATGTGTGTACTATACAATACAATGATATATTACTCAGCCTTACAAAGGAATGAAGTACTGATATATACTATAATGTAGATGACTCTTGAAAACATTATGCTATGTAAAATAAGTCAGACATAATAGACTACATAGTGTATGATTCTATTTTATGAAATTTCCTATATAGGCAAATCTAGAGACAGAAGTGAGAGTATTGGTTGCCAGAATGTGGATATGGGGGATTAGCGTGTGACTGCTAATGGTTATGTGGGTCTTTGTGGGTGATGAAAATGTTCTGGAATTCAATAATGGTGAAGGTTGCACACATTTATGAATATATTAAAAACAACTGAATTGTACATTCTAAAACGGTGAATTGTATATTATGTGAATTATATCTCAATAAAAGCACTACATCAACATATATTAGTTCTGCTATATAAGCTTTCAAAGAGAAAATGTTTACAATAGTTGTATTCAAGGGAAAATTGAAAAGTTGAAGAAACTGCAGCACACACTACAACTAAATACCATAACAATGCAACAAATCCTTTTAAATAAGGATGTGTTAATTAGTTTAAAATTTTTTACAATTTCCAGTACAGAGTCTTTTCAAGAAAGTATTAATTGATTGGGTGATATTTCTTAAATAAATTCTAAAAGTAAGCAAATGTGTATGGTATAACCCTAATTTTGAATTTCCATTAAACTGTAAATAAGAATTATTATTATAATATTATCATAGATAAAATGGAAATTCAGAGTTCTTGCCAGAAAACCTAAAAGAACATATGGAATAAATAAAACCTTGGTAGTATTTTCCCTTCATAACAATGCTGTTTTTTTGAACATCAACTAATTATAATAAAATATTAAGTTTAGGGGAGTCATAGAACTAACCTCAAAAATAAATTTGGCAGGGCAGTTACTGATAACTAAGGAAAGTGGATGCTTTTATACTTGAGCCTAAAATTAGATTATCAAGTTAAGTAGTTCCGTTATCTGACTTTCAATCAATCCTGATTGCTTTAGCAGCTCAAAAAATGTGGAAGAATAGGCAGAAGTATATATGATTAAAAAGTAGTTTTGTTTATACAGTTTTAAACAAAATTCCAATATCATTTTTCATGATGAAGCTACGCATGAACCATTTTGATATTAAACTGAAATGCAGTCATATAGCAGGCATGAAAGAGTACATTCTCAAAATGATCCACCCAGGCAGACTCTTTGCCTTATACTTCTACCTCTGAGTATTTTGAGAAAATGTTGAAAATTGTATATAGTTTTTTTCTAGCAATTCCATTTGAAATTTATCTCTATGTTATCCTAATGCAAGGTCACAATATGTTAAGTCTTCCTACAAAGTATACCATGGAACATTAATATTAAAATCATAATTTCATATATTTATGAATAGATAACTCTACCTCTGCCTCTATCTAACTTCCATCTCTAACTATAGCTATGCTACTAATTTTTTCCCATGTCATCCCTTGCCTATTGGAGAGAGATTAAAAGATGAAGGAAGGGAATTAGTATAGTGCCTGGCATGTACCAGATACTCAAAAAAGATTGTTGAATAAAAGGAAGCAAAGGGAAAGAGAGCTGTCGAGAGCTGTCAAGAGGCCTGTGAAAGGGAAGGTTGGGAGGAAAAGGCAGGTCTGTGCAAGGCTTTTAGGAAACTCTTTACTCTCAATGTACATTAGCATGAAAGGAGCATTAGGGCTACATCTACAAATATAAGCCAGTTTGATGAATTATTGTTAGAATAAATCATACAATCACCTATTTAAAAATAACCCATTGATTGAAAGTGACAAACTTCATCTGTCGTTGCTTTGAAATGTGAACAATGAGTAATGTTTTATACCTACTCATTAAAAGTTGGTGATTATTATTACCATTATCATCAAAATCAATATTTAAATAAAGAGAATAGCTATTACTTAGTGCCATACAGTCTGCCTTCTGTAATCATCCTTTCTTTCAAGAGCTATGTCTAAATTAATGATAATAGAATCACTCTAGAATTGAAACTTTTGGAGTAACAGTAATTTCCATAGTGTAGCATGAGAACTAATTTCAGTATTTCAATTCAATGAAATATTTTTATCAGAAATGTTTGAAACTAGTTTTGTCACAAATTATACAGATATTCAGGAGTAAAATTTTAAATGAAGTCCATTTCTTTGATTAATTAATATTCTTCTACTGTACGTCCCCAGGTTTATAGTTATATCTTTGACCTACTATAATTTTTTTTGGATCTGTATTTTGGAGTGATGATCTTTTTCCAAATACTTTGCAAAATTTCACAGTACAATTTGTTTAATAATTCATACGTATTTGTTTACCTCTGGTTTTGATTATTTTTAAATCATATATTAACTTCAGGTATGCATTATGGTCAGCTTATTTACTATTTTACTACATTGATCTATCAATTTCTACACATCTACCATATTGTTTTTGTTAAAGCTTTATATATTCTGACATTTGTTGACAAAAATCTGTCCCCTCTTTTTGTTACTTCTCTAAATATTCTTTGCATTTTAAACACATTAGAAAAAGCTTAAGAAGGCCAGAGTCAATATATTTGGAAAATATTTAATATGAGTTTTCTAAAGTTCCCTATTTATTCCCTCTTATCTTCTAGGATATTGTTACATTTGGAGAACAGCAACAAATATAGACAGCAAAGAAAATACAATTTTTGTTAATCTGATATAAATCCGAACTGTTTAGAGCCTTCAACAGTCAGTTTCTTCAAAATGCAAACTGTTAAAATTTTATAAATTTCACTTGGATTCTGAATAATAGGTAAATAGTATATTCCATATCTTTACCTATAAGCAACAATATAATTAGATATGATTGTAGCTAAGAACATAAAGCATTTTTCGATTTACTTGAATGTTGTCTTATTAAATGAGCATTGCAGTTCATCACTTTGTAAGGTGTTTTCTATTTTTAGCTTGGTGATATTTTGGACCAGTAATAAGTGATTATCAAATGAAGAAATCAATGCTTTAAATTATCTCTGACACACAGCACTATTTAGAATCATTTTTATAGAGGGTGAAACTAGGAAATACACCCTGTGAGCATGAGCACCATGAATACCACATGCAGACAACTATTATATAAATATTTTAGATTTGTTTAAGAAATTACATGCTTTTATTTAATATTCTTAGAAATTCACATTCTTACATTCACATTAACATGGTAAATTATATTGCTAATCTTTTAAAATTGAAGTGTTACTTTTTTTTTTTTTTTTTGTGGTACACGGGCCTCTCACTGTTGTGGCCTCTCCCGTTGCGGAGCACAGGCTATGGATGCACAGGCTCAGTGGCCATGGCTCACAGGCCCAGCTGCTCCACAGCATGTGGGATCTTCCTGGACTGGGGCACGAACCCGTGTCCCCTGCATCGGCAGGTGGACTCCATCCACTGCACCACCAGGGAAGCCCAGTATTACATTTTATATGAACTAGAAGATAGAAATATTTCAGCCTTCTGGCTCAAGTTCTGGTAGTGATATATATTGATTATTATAAAACCCTATACAATACACGTTTTTAAATCATCCATGCCTCGAGATTAACAAGCACCAATCAGTGTTCTCTACTGAAGGCTCCTCTTGAAAACTACTCAAGAATTTCAAGGAGAGCAAATTGCAATGAATCGTGGTTCTTAAGAGCCTCAGACATATGACAAAACATATGCAATTGTAAGTGTTGACTTTGATCTATACAGCCCTTTGCTGTTTCACATTGGACATTGTTTCATCCCCCATGGCAGTGAAAATCAACAAGAGTACCTTTCCCAAATGTTTTCTTTTCTTCTTTGAACTTTGGCCAGCCAGGGGGAAAATGTCCTCAGATGAGCAAGTATAAATTCAAGGTTTTCAAGGGTTTTTTGTTTGTTTGTTTTTCTTCAAGGTATAATATCAAGCCAATGTATACCAAAGCCCTTTTTTTCTCTGCAGCCCAATCCCAAATCCTTAGTCTTCGAGAGGGATCTAAAGCTTTTGTGATGTAGCAGCCACTAGCCACACATAGCTATTGAACACTTAAAATGTGGCTAGTTGGAACTGAGATGTGCTGTATATGTAAAATGCATGCCAGATTTCCAGACTTACTAGGAAAAGAAATGTAAACTATCGTATAGAAAATTTTTATATTGATTGCCTGTTGGAATAATGATATTTTGTTTATGTTGGGTTAAATAAAATATATTGGTAAAATTAATTTCACCTATTATTGTGTTTTTTTGGTTTGTTTTTTAAATGTGGCCTCTAGACAATTTAAAATTATATATGTGTCCCTCATTATATTTCCAGTGACAGTGCTGATCAAAATCAATGATAATAAATTACTTTAACTTCAAGACTCCTGGGCTATATTCTCAGATAGACAATTTACTTAATGAGAAAGTTGCCTTTTCAACAATCAATTGTTATGTGTGTCCTAGAAAAACAACACCTGTTTTTAAAGTATATTTCAATAGAAAAATTCTGCCTCATAGTAGACCCAGCTTTTGATATGGCATCTGCAAATGAAAGTAAAGTAATATTTTATCATTTTACTGTGTCAGTCAAATAGTATCGATTTCAAGGCAATGTAAGAGTGATGTATAATAAAATTATGCTTTATGAAATCAGGGTTACTATTCTTATTAGCTGTAGCAGAAGTAATGTTTATGGCTCATTTAAATGTTCAAGCCATGATTTGCTAACAAGCAGCTGACCAATATGTCACCTAGCAATACTATTTATTTCCCTACAAAGATTTTTAAAAAGACATTAGTATATACCCAGAACATAAAGTTTAAAATATGCATTTTTTTCACAAATTATATACTGTTTCAAAGCTATGCCAAGAGTTTTTATCAGAATGATAACACTAAAGTACTGCACCCATTTTCTAACTTTAATACACTGCATAGCCTCAAAAAGATACTAAATTTTCTACTAATTAGTCTACTTTTTTTTTTTTTTTTTTTTTTTTTGCGGTATGCGGGCCTCTCACTGTTGTGGCCTCTCCCGTTGCGGAGCACAGGCTCTGGATATGCAGCCCCAGTGGCATGGCTCACGGGCCCAGCCGCTCCACGGCATGTGGGATCTTCCCGGACCGGGGCACGAACCCGCGTCCCCTGCATCGGCAGGCGGACTCTCAACCACTGCACCACCAGGGAAGCCCTAGTCTACTTTTATTTTATAAATAATATCACATTTGTTTCTTTTTTTTCTTCATTGTAAAAAAAACATTAAAAAATACAATTTTATCATAAGGCATGTTTTTCTAGTTTTATGTGTCACTGTATAATACATAATATGGTGGAATGAACTTGTTATACATGATCTAAAGAAGGCAATTTTAGATAGTAAAATATGCAAATGCTTCATTAGACTTAATTCCTTTCACAAATATTGCTCTATGGTATTCTAGAGTCTACTATTAGTAATCTAAAACAAAACTAACAAAACTGCATATTGATTTAGTCCTTTGGTCTGAGAATTTAGGGAGATACTATATAAATTAACATGAAGTGATTAATATTATGACCTGTGCTATAAATTTTTCATTTTGAAACTTACACATGCATTTTCATTAACTCCTGGCAATGAAAAAAAAAAGATACCTTATGAAAAGACATTACTTTTCTTACTAATTGACATATGAAAAACTCCATATCTATCATGCATAAGGAAGAATTATATTTTATGTTCACAAACTATTATTAACTAAGTAGTTGGATGAAGATAGGTGAGGTGATTCATTTGGCTGAGAGATAACTCATTTCCCCAGTCTTTCCTAGAATCTTCCACTTCAACCTACTTTTCCCCCCACATTCTAATTTCTAAACAGCTTCTCCTGACTCAAATTCAACATTTCAAGTCTAAAGTAATGAACTCCTAAATTACAGCTGACCCTTGAGTACTAATAATAAATATGGAAACCTCTCTCAAGAACTGATCCCTGAGAGCTATCTGAAGGCCAGAAGGGTAATAAAACACTGCAATGATATGCCAACACTCAGCTTGGACAACTGAACATTACTATGGACAACAAACGACTGCAGGTAGACAAACCAGTTGACATTCTATTGCTCAAACCCTAGATCTCAATGAAAACAGAAAATGTAATTTATATACTATAGCTAAAACTCTCACCTTACATTAAAACATGTCCACAAAAAAGGAAAGTACACTTCAATGAAAGGTATTAATTTATAAATGTTTATTAATGTATGTTTTCCTCAGGAGGTACAAAAGAATTTGCTCTGAATGAACTGACAAGTATATATTTGCAATTTCTTCCTTGGGGACAAGTAAAGCATACCAGAATTAAAAGTAATTCTCTTATTACTAAGAATTTGCATGTATATATCTTATTTACTGTGAGAGAAAAGCCTACATATTTTTGTATTTAAGAAAGAAACTCAATGTCATCCATGGTTATCAGTTACCCTTCAATAGAAGAGTTAAATAAATGAAATGATCTTAGTTTTATAAATTTGTGATTAGAGTCACAGAGGGTTTTTTCCCCTTATAAACTAACATTTAACTACATAATATATGCCTAAGAACTTCTGTTACGTGAGTTAAATAAGAGCAAGTCTACTCAAAGGAGTTGATGAAAAATGGATATATAAAATATGGTATGAAAATTATCATAGAATAGAACTCCAAAAGGTACTATGGTGTTTCAGTGCAGTTGGAGGCAGAGCCCAGTTGCATTATGAATATACTAAATAAGTATCAATTAGAGCAAGATTTAAAATATGAGTTTAATTGCAATGATCATTACTCATTGGTGTATTGATAAACGTTCAAAAATCTACGTAATAATAGTGGTTTATACAGGGAGAGTGCTTTAATTAATTTTATCAAATAGTTTTCTATATTATTTAGCCTTTCTTTGCCTCAGTTTCTATATCTGAAAAAATGGATAAAATGATAGAACTTACACATAGCAGTGGTGTATTAAGATAAAAACATTTGTAGGTTATTAGGGACAGCATATAGAACTGTACACACATTTTTTTTAAATTTGTGATTATTATTATTATCATGTTGTCATGTTTTAGCAGCATGACTTCTCCTGAGGCTTAAGCATAATTATGATTACTAGATTTTTTTAATGAGGGAAAGAAGAAAATTAAGACTCTGAGTTTAAATGACTTGTCCAGTATGCATCTACTCAGGTGCAGAACTGTCATTAGAACTCTAGATGTCCTGGCTCACATTCAAATGCTGTTTCCACTATACCTCTGAATAGTTATGCTCAAAACACCTTGACTTTGCATCACAACCACAAAAGTATCACCATGACTTTATATAGCTCTAGTTTCTGAACAGTATCTATCATGGGACACATAAAAACTAATGAGAAGGGGAGAGAAAAAATGAAAAGTACATGCAATGCATCCACTTTCACCTGAATAACCCATGTAAATGTTGAATACTCAAGACTTTCATGGGGAGTAAAATATTTAGCTTGAAATTCTGCTAGTTAGATGATAGTTAAAAATTGATCATGGACATTAAAACAAATTACATAAGATCACAAGAGAACTATGCAAATGCAATGTAAAAAGACCAAAGCAACATTGAAAAAAACATTAAAAATATCAAAAATAATAACACATGCTGTTAGTATTGATGATATGTCAAAATTAAAAATTAAAGGGGAAGTTCTTTACATAACGATTTAGAATTTTATGACTGATTTCAGAAAAAAATATTCTTTGAGTGCTATTTCCATTCGGTCAAAATATTGATAGACTGTAACATAGTTTAAAAGTGTGTGAAGTGAAATGAATTATTGTCTTAAATAAAAATGAAACAATATGATAGATCCATCCTGAACTATGAAATATGAAATACACAATAAAGAAATTGGTGCATATACACAGAGAATGCAAATATATTTGGAACATTCAAAATATCCTGCATCATTTTAAAGCTTTATCAGCACAGTAAAATTATATACATTTTAACTGATTGCTTAAACTCCATATTTAAAGATATTTGTTTTCTGTTGACCATTACTTAGTATACATTCACATGTAATCTATATATATATATACATATATATATATTGGCAAAGAAAATGCATTATCATTTACAAGTTCACAAAGAATGTCAACTTGGATTATTTTGTTAGGCATGTATACAACATTCATGGTTTACAGATCAACTTCAAATGAAAATATAGAAAAGTAGAATTATATATTTAATGCATCCTCAGACAAATGCCTGAATATGCTTATACTGTCAGAGGAGAAAAATGAATAAATTCATAGGTAATTTGAAAGTAACTACTGTAAGTCAAATAAACGACTACAGGGTCACATTAACATCTAAAGATTAATTACACATAACTTGGAAAAAGCATCCAATTATATAAGATAACAAAATGACTGATACCTTTCCTAGATAACAGTTCATTTTAAACATATTAAAAATGTGTTTGAAGCAAACAGTTGAAATTGCAATGTTTTATGAGAAATGAAGAGGCCAAAAGTTCTTAAAACAGACACAAATTCATTTTAAAATGATAAATGCACCATGGTTGTGATTTGTGTTGATTTCTACTGTACCTTTCTTTAATCCAGGAATGAAAGCTAAAAAGAGAGTTTAACAAAGTTAAGTACAAATAGATATTTTCTTTTATTCCCAACATGTTACATTAACTAAATAAATGTAAATTGTAATATATTGCAATATATGTTCAACATCATTTTTTAGAGAATGTGATGACTGAGATAGATAAGGTAGAATACTGATAACCCATAAAAATCTATCTCCTATAGTATGTTTTTCTAAACTCAGACCAAGCCTATGCTATATGCTGACCTCTTGGGAAGTCATGATTTGTCCTTCCCCTAAAGGCAATGTATTGTTGAACTCAACATTTTGCAAGGACTCAGTAGATTTTCTAGATTAATTGCCAATGATAACAAAGTATAGTCCTCTATTAAAATTTCACTTTTTCTCCTGGAACCTCCTACAGGAAATGTAGCATAAGGAAAACATTGTTTTTGACTTAACAGGTTGTTTTTCCTCCAAATCCAATTTGAAAAAATCATGGGAAAAAACAAAACATCAATGGATACTAATATTAGATGGCCCAATAGAAGTATGCTTATCTTGGTTAAGACACTTTTTCTATAATACAGCTATTTTCATAACTAAAATTTCATTTATTTCTCACAATTAAAAATGGGAGATTCAAAATCATTATATTTATTATCCAGATAAATAAATTCTGGCACTGCATTATTAAGTGACTTCCTTCAAAACACTGTGAGATCATGCTTGATCTAAGACAAATAGCAAAGTCTATTTTTAAACAAAACAAAATAATTATATATTTATAAATACTTTGATATGTGTTGATCCAGACAAATGAATCACAGATTTATTCTTTGTAAAATTTTAAAGCCAACAGTAAAAATGATTTTCTGATATATTTAATAACACACATCTAAAGATAAAAACTTTAAAGATAAACATTTTGTACTTGTTAAAAATCAACTTTGGATTAAATTCGTATATTATGAAACTAAAGATGTATGAAATGCTTAGAGAGAAGTAATAGGTCAAAGAGAAAAACGGAGGTGAAAGTAATGTTTCTATGCAATAATATGGATTAATTAGAGAGCATTGCACAACATTTTAAGTGTCATTGACATATACAAGGCACATATATTTTTCATCATAAGGTGTTTTGTCTATAAGCAACGTAATTTAATGGTAATACAAACCAAAGCATTAAAAAAAAGTAGTGCTTTCACAAGGCACTTTAGGTAGAATTGATCTTCTAAATAATATTCATCAACCCTGCACCACTCAAATAATGGTTCTACTTCAATGATAAGTCTCTCACTCTCTCTCACACAGACACACAGTATTTTAATTTATTATTGGAATTAATAATCAATTCCTGTAATACTTAAAAAAATTCCTGTAATATTTAAATGTAGAGTTTTCAATATACTGGAGTGAAAAAGAAAGGCTGTTTTAAGCAGAGAAGTAATAAAGTGCTTGCTTTCATTTTTAAGAATGTAATTTCAGTGTGTTCTAGACCTAGTTATTAAAATCCTATTCAATTTGGTAACTGAGAAGGTCAGAAAAAAATGTGATAGGTCTAGACTTATTTCTAAGGGTAAGGAGGTACAAATAAAAAAGCAAAACAAGTGACACGACAACAATGAAAAAGAAAACAAACACATTTTAAAAATCTATCCCAGGAGACATTTAGCTTCCAAGCTGGAAAATGAAAATTGGTTTATAAACCAGTAAAGTCAAATATTGATCAATTTTCTTTAAAATTCAAGATAATAGGCAGATTCTGCATAAAATTTTCAGGACAGTTCTGTAGAGGCACAAATTCATCACATGAAAAATAGTCAAAAAGGGAACAATTTTCCCCCTCTAAAGCAATATAAAGTACTCATATGCTGACACAGAAATTAATAGATACATTCATTATATTAGGAAGATTTTAACATAAAGTTCATTTCCAAATGCATTCCTAAATTTCAGTTGCTTCCTAATGTTTAAAGGTTTATCACTGATATTTTTGAAACATCCACATTGCTCAAGATTTTTGCAAGATCAAAATAAGTATAATCCTTGTCATTTGAGATACTAGAATCTATGTGAATCACTATGACTGAAATGAATTTTTTACTAATTAATCCAACCAAAGTTATATTATGGATGAGTATATCATTTATGTGTAACTTGACATTTTACTAATAAATAAAATAAATATATCTAACAAGTTAAACTTGCTTTCACCAAGAAAATTGTTTTCAGGTTATTAAATATTCTGCAATGTATTTAATAATGAATGTATTAATTAATAAATTTAAGCCATTAATAGTTCAGGTATCATTAGTTTTACTTACACAAATGCAATAATCACATAAAAATTTAAGTTTGTGTATGTGCTTACTTTGAAATATACTTGAGGTTTTAATATTATTTTCTAAATTTATTACTCAAATATCTTAATTAGTAAAGGACCATAAGTATTTAGTTAGTAAACAACATGAATTACTTGGATTCATGTATTACAAAGTTTAAATTAAGGAATCACATTTTACAGTAAAAAATGCAGCTTCTACATAAGTCACATAAAAATTACAAAAATGTATCACAAGAACAATACCAAAACATGTTTTATTACTCTATACAAACATATTTTAACATTTCCTTCATAATCCTAACATAAATGTTTAAATACTCAACATGCACTAGGAACATTTGGCTAAATGTGAAAAGAAATATTGATAAATAGATACTACTTGAATAGCTTAAAGGTCAACAGAGCTCACCACAAAATTGATAGTGTTGTCTTAATGTTTGTTGATCAAATATCATGCACCAATCTATTACCGTCATTTACTTCAAAAATAGTAACAATTGCAGTTGTTTTATTATGTATAATTTTTAAAGTCACATAATAAAGCTATTTTTATGAAATTTTAAAAGGTCATTATCTTGAGGGTAAGTAAGATTTGAATTTTTTTTTTTTTTTTTTTTTGTGGTACGTGGGCCTCTCACTGTTGTGGCCTCTCCTGTTGCAGAGCACAGGCTCCGGATGCTCAGGCCCAGCAGCCATGGCTCACGGGCCTAGTCGCTCCATGGCATGTGGGATCTTCCCGGACCAGGGCACGAACCCGTGTCCCCTGCATCTGCAGGTGGACTCTCAACCACTGCGCCACCAGGGAAGCCCTGAAAACTGTTTTAAAGACATTCATTTGGAAATAAATGGATATCTTTGCCACTATAGTCACTTGAAGGATAATGTTTTCTATAAGTATTAAATAAATATTTAAATATTTATTTATTTAATGCATCACCATGTCTCAGTACATTACAGTGTTTCCTATGCTTCCTAATATAGAGAAAAATCTGATAAATCAAGATTCAATTCACCTAAAACCTAACACAGATTCTAAGTTATGGACTAATTTTTGAGAACAAGTTCCTCATTCATTTTCTTATGCCAAGCCACACAGGAGTTTGTACTGAAGGTCACAGACTATAGCTGAATTGGTATGAAAAAAAAAATGTACTTGAAGATTGTAATGTCAAATAAATTGGCCAATACCTAGTTTTCTTTGAATAATGCTAATTTTAAAGCATTCCATAAGATGTGCAAAGAAGAGTCAATTCTTGATGTATAATCCAAATCACACCAGTGTATCTCCTGTTTATTGCAAAACTAATAAGCTACAGCATTTTTGTACTTGAGTCTGAACCACAAAAATAGTGAAGCTCAAATCAAATTTTCTGTTCAAATTGTGTGAAAGGTTAAGGCTACAAATGCAAAAGATGCAAGGTGATTAGTATAATGAGTACCTCATTTACAATAAAAACAATGTTTCAAGTATAAAATAAATTTCTCATCTCTATATATTAAAATTTCCATTCACATTGGTCGTGAGTTTCTATAAAAGTTAGTTTACTACTGGATTAAAGAAATGTTCAGGGAATTCCCTGGCACTCCATTGGTTAGAACTTCGCAGTTTTACTGCCATGGCCTGGGTTCAATCTCTGGTCAGGGAACTAAGATACCGCAAGCTGCGATGTGCAGCCAAAAAAAAAAAAAGAAAGAAATATTCATTTCAAAATTGACAACCAAAGTCATAGTGTTAGCTTTATTGGAGAGACTAAAACCTAGAAATTAAAAGGAAACGTTTCCACTAAAATGCAATTACCATTCTCTACATTAAGAGGATTTTGGTTAACCAAATTCATACTGTGCCATACCAAATGGCTTATTCTCCTTTTTAGCCTAGAGTTGTACATATTTTTAAGTTTCTGAAGTTAATACGTTTTTCCTATTCATTACAAAATATTTCTAATCCATAAACTATTGGCTGTGTTTTCTGCCTTTTTATTTAAGAATATCTTTGGGACCACAGCTTAGAGCTGTATGTCTTTTAAAATTCCTGAAATTAACTCATTTTTCCTATTCATTACAAAATCTTTCTAATCCATAATCTATTGGTTTTCTGACCTTTTATTTAGGGGATATTTTTGGGACCACTATAACAGATAGTACTTTCAAATGTCATTTTCTTTTTCATGTTGACAGTGTTTGTACTTCAAAGAGCACAGAGGTACAACTTAAATTTTTTCTAGAATGAAATAAATTCACAGGCCAAGGACCATAGCACTTAGAAAGTCATCTGATTCAACATTCTTAGTATACATATTAAGAAATGATGTCAAAAGAAATGAAATGACTTAAAAAGTACAAACTTGCAACTAGAAGATGAACAAGTTCTGGAGATTCAAGGCACAGCATACTGGTTACAGTCAAAAATACTATATGACATACTTCAAAATTGCTGAGAGTAGCTCATAAATCTTCTCACCTCAAAAAGAAATAATAATTATGTGACATGATAGAGCTGTTAGCTAAAGCTACAGTGGTAATCACATTGCAATATATAAATGTGTCAAATCAACATGTTGTACACTTTAAAGTTACACCATGTTATATGTCAATTATATCTCAATAAAAAATAAAAATAAATTTAAAAAATAAAAGGAAAAGAAATTACTTATCTATGATCCATACAACTAATGAGAGGAAGAAGTAGAATTAGAATTCACATTTTCTCTACCAAAGAACTCACACACTATGAAATGTTTTATTGATGGTTTATTGATCATTTCCAAGAGATGGAAACAATATGTATATCCGAACCTATTTGCCCAAGATAAACATTTACTGCAGGGAGTATCAAAAAATCAGTGCTTTCAGAATATATTTTGGGGAAATGCCAACTTAGATGAATATTAAATTAATTTACCTTTTCCTGTATGCACCAATTTACAAGGGCAAACAAGAGAAGAGCATACTTTATGAATCAAAATCTTTATTTGGCAAATCAAAAAAAAAAATAATTCCTATTAAAAATAGTAATTTGTAATGTAGCTTGGTCCTGGAGTGTTATTCCTCCTTTCCTTAAATATTTAAGTCAAAAAGTTCCATCTCAAAATCTGACCTTAATGTTTTAAATGGTTCAGAAGCATACGGAGCGAATCTAGCCAATCATAATAGTTCCTTTTGACAGTTACAATTAAGAGAAGAAAAATTCTGAGATGTACAGGGCCAGATAACCTAGAGAATAGGACTCCTGTGAACACAGATATTTTGGCTTCACTTAGTCACTTTGTAAAACTGTTCTAAGCAGCACAAATGCTAATTCCAAATACTTCTGGTTTAGTTTGGTTATTTAAGGGAGAAGATCCTTCTTTTAAGAATTGTGCAGCAAATTCCCTGGCGGTCCAGTGGTTAGGACTCCAGGCTTTTGCTGCCGAGGGCCTTGGTTCCATCCCTGGTCAGGAACTAAGATCCTGCAAGATGCGCAATGCTGCCAAACAAACAAACAAACAAAAAAAACAAGCAAACAAACAAAAAAAACTAACCAAACAAAAAAACACAAAAAAATAAAAAATATATAAAATTAAAAAAAGAGTTGAGCTCACTCCCCCAACTTCAAAACAAACAAACAAAACAAACAAACAAACAAAGGAACTGAAACATGAAGGATTCTGAACTCTTCAAGAAAGGAAAAGTTGGAATATAAATGTTTTTACAGTTCATTGAAAGGACATACCAAGGCCCTAGTTACATTATTCTGAGAGGTGTATGAAGCTGTTCTGAAAATAACACAAATTTAAATGATCTTGTGAAATTCCAAAAACAAAAGCCTGAGGGCTGGATCCATTGTCTTTTCAGTTGGCAAAGAAAATACTAAAAAATCAATATTTCTGAAATATGTCTCTAAGCTATCCAAAATGTTTGAAACAATTGTAGCTCTCAAATATTTCACACCTTTTAATACTCAATCTGTTCTTGAGTGAATGAGTTCTAAATTAAGACCATTTTAAAATAGGACTTGATGGTGTATCTGGTCTTTCGGTCTATAGAGAAATTTTTTTGAAGCATTTTCCTTTGCCTGATTTAATGCAGACAAAGTGCATACCTCCAAGGTAATAGTGGACAATTTGCACACTACTAAAGGATTTAAGCTTTTAAAACTCTTCTTTGTGAAATTTAATATGATGTTCTTTTAATCAGTTTATCCAATTTTAGAAGCTTTAACTGGCTTGTCAATGACCATGAGTTGTGCACACAGAAAAATAACATAGATAAACTTTAATTAAATCTAGAGACGTGTGCTAAATGTACATGCACTGGTTTTATTAATATAATGAAACTTTTAAAAATAAGTTACTTTTTAGATTAAAAAAAACTTTTGAATATATTCCCTCACATTTTCACCAAACTGTTTGCTCTATAACAAACTAATTTAAAAATATGCTGTAGTAGGAAGAATACAGTAGGTAATTAAGGTATCTGTATGGCATAAGTGGACATGATATCAGGGAATGGCTTTTACTAAAACACTTCAGATTATTATTTCATTAGTGGAAATCAACTTTGTGAATTCCAGAGTATTTTGTCCTTCCACATGAATATATGCATTGTTAAAACTTGTAGGCTCTGCATACCATTTAAAGTACAATTTAGAGACAAAGATGTTTCATTGGAGAAACATTTATATTTATAATATATGCTCATCTATATTTATATTATAAACATATTCTGTATATTTCTTATTATGTATAATAAATATGCAGTATATGAAATAGGAAACCAGGAAAGGAAATAGTTCATATAATAACCATTTGAAAAATACCTGATTTAATTCTATTTTGAGCAGAGGTTGATACATTTTTGTATACAGAAGCATAATTTTTACAAATCCGTAAGAAATAACTAATTTCAATAACATTCTATCTTTCACTATCAGTAAATATTATATGGCTCTCCAAAGCAATGTTCTATTAATTTCACTTTAAAATTCTCTGAAAAATGAGAAAGATAGTGAACACTATTTATTGATAGTATTTTTCTCCCAATGCATCAATTTAGAGAGATGTATCTGGATGTACTACTTGGAAAATTCCAAATAAATTGGTCATTCTATGATGTATCTCTTAATATTTACATATCACATATTTAAGTAGATAAAATGACTGAAAGAAAAAGTATGGTGTTAGAAGTGCAATCTGACTTGATGATTCTCTTTATGAATATGTTGTCATCTTCTCATATGCTACGTTAGTGCCTAGGAAGTTGTGATTTCTTGTAATCACAGTGAATTAATACCAGTTTAAATCATAGTACCAAGTTTGTATTTTTAAATAATTGGAGACTTTTCATTTATTTTCTATTTTATAGTGTTTCTCTCTAATATATATTTTGCTGAGACTTTGTGTCAGAGTACAGAACACAAGCTTTGGCAGAAATTTTCATTCTTGGAACTAACTGGCTATTCATGTGTTGTATTTTAACATTTGGGGAAAGGAGCTAACCTTGAAACAATAGGCCATTTCTAAAAAATAGTCTCAGGCTAGTTTTATTTTTTCAACTATTTGGGACATTATACTGAAGAAAAAATGAAAAGTAAATGTACTAGAAGACCTATTTTTCCATTAGGACAGTTAAAAGAATGAAATAAAATTCACATTTATGTTTGCTTGATATCAAAAGAAGTATGATCATTTTTTTAAATTTTAGATCTAAATTATTTTAAAATCTACTGATTAATGGCAATATCCATGTATAATTATTATCCATAAAATTATTTAGTTTTATATTTCAAATGTCAATGGATAAACCTGACATATGGACATCTGGCTATAGATTTTAGGAATAAACAAGAAGAGACATTTTCCATGTGGCATAACATTGGGTATCTACTGTGGAGAACCAATCTCCTTTGGTGATATGTTGATAAATATTTTACATCATCAAAAAACAAAGAGTAAAAGACAGTGCCACAAACATGAAGAAGAAATGAAAAGTAGAAGTAAGCTATTTCAAACTGAATTAAATAAAAGTTTATATGCACAGGAAGAGGAGGAGGAGTATGAAGGACTTATGTTATCAGTCTGACAGATGAACTGACTGCATAAGACAAGTTAAAAGGTTTTTTTGAATAAACCAAATGCTATCTGCCTTAGAAACCATCTTCACTTCATAATTAGAAGACACAGATTAAAGGTAATGACTCTTTGAATACACAAAATATAAATATTATATTTTGGTATTTTCAAAAGGAAAGCATATCAGTTAGAGATAAAATATTGCCTAAGATCTACTTTTCACATAATAAGAAAGAAAATATAACTCTTTCACATAGTATAAATTTGATTCTGTACTTGCTTGAGTTCTTAGGTATTAATCTCTCCATTTACTTAGTTAAGTTTCTTCAAACATAGAATGATAATATTTCTGCTAGCCAGGTTGGGGAAATGATACACAAATTGTGTCAAATATGCAGATTAGTATTGCTAAGAATCTGAAATTTGGCCTAAAAGAATCTAAAGCATGACCAACCAAGATGTTTATTTAAAATGTATGCCAGTCCTATCTAGTCCTCCAATGCTCATTGCACTCAGATGAAACATTATGACACAAGGATTTGTAAGAAGGGACAATTGCAATGTTCTAGGCATGTCCCTGGAGACCCTGATCCCAAGTGACAATGCTTTCTTATTCTGTTTTTACGTTTGTATTGGATCATGCAGGGAAGAAACCAGTGTTCACTCAGTTTGCATAGTTACAACTCACTGAAAAAATTCTAAAAGTGATTCTACATGTTTTTTTAAATATAATTAAATTCAATTTGTATTTTATTTCTTTAAATTAAATTCAAGTACTACATTTTGTACAAGTTTGTAAAAATTGAAGGGAAAATTTTGTAATTAAATTAAATACCCAAACCACAATGTATGTTTCCAAAAACAAAATAATCTGATCTTTTCCCTGTAATTTGAAACATTATACCTGGATTTCAAGTGTCAAGGGAAAGAGAAACATACTCACTTTTAAAATAATGAATACTAGATTTAAATAAGACTTAAGAATATTGCTTTTTTCTTACTAGAAGAGATTTATAGATTTCTTTTTTTTTAGAACATATATTATCCCTTATGTTAACAAAGATAAAAGAAGAATTTGATATGTGTTTTTGAACTAAATATGCATTAATTTCTAATTCTATTATTTTAAACTTTACTTCCTATAAATAGTTAACTGAATAACATCAAAAAGAACCAAACTTAGTGCATCATTACATATTTTCAGCATAAAACCATATATGGTTATCAATAAACTCTGAAGACTGTCACAAAACTCTCATTTTGAAAAATAGGCACTTTCAGGAATGCACACAAAACATTCCCAGCTATCAGTTGGCTCTTTAGTTCAAATAATTTAAATGAGATACATTAGAAAGAAGATATAGGATAGCCTCATCCTCCAGAGGGCAGACAGCAGAAGCAAGAAGAACTACAGTCCTGCAGCCTGTGGAACAAAAACCACATTCACAGAAAGATAGACAAGAAGAAAAGGCAGAGGGCTATGTACCAGATGAAGGAACAAGATAAAACCCCAGAAAAACAACGAAATGAAGTGGAGATAGGCAAACTTCCAGAAAAAGAATTCAGAATAATGATAGTGAAGATGATCCAGGACTTCAGAAAAAGAATGGAGGCAAAGATCGAGAAGATGCAAGAAATTTTTAACAAATACCTAGAAGAATTAAAGAACAAACAAACAGAGATGAACAATACAATAACTGAAATGAAAACTACACTAGAAGGAATCAATAGCAGAATAACTGAGGCAGAAGGACAGATAAGTGACCTGGAAGACAGAATGCTGTAATTCACTGCTGCAGAACAGAATAAAGAAAAAAAGAATGAAAAGAAATGAAGACAGCCTAAGAGACCTCTGGGATAACAATTAAATGCAACAATATTCACATTATAGAGGTCCCAGAAGGAGAAGAGAGAAAGAAAGGTCCTGAGAAAATACTTGAAGAGATTATAGTCAAAAACTTCCCTAACATGGGAAAGGAAATAGCCACCCAAGTCCAGGAAGAGTAGAGAGTCCAATACAGGGTAAATCCAAGGAAAAACATGCCAAGACACATAGTAATCAAATTGGCAAAAATTAAAGACAAAGAAAAATTATTGAAAGCAGCAAGGGAAAAATGACAAATAACATACAAGGGAACTCCCATAAGGTTAACAGCTGATTTCTCAGTAGGAACTCTACAAGCCAGAAGGGAGTGACATGATATACTTAAAGTGATGAAAGGGAAGAACCTACAACCAAGATTACTCTACCCAGCAAGGATCTCATTCAGATTTGATGGAGAAATCAAAAGCTTTACAAACAAGCAAAAGCTAAGAGAATTCAGCACCACCAAACCAGCTCTACAACAAATGCTAAAGGAACTTCTCTAAGTGGGAAACAAAAGTGAAGAAAAGGACCTACTAAAACAAACCCAAAACAATTAAGAAAATGGTCATAGGAACATACGTATTGATAATTACCTTAAACGTGAATGGATTAAATGCTCCAACGAAAAGACACAGGCTCGCTGAATGGATACAAAAACAAGACCCATATATATGCTGTCTACAAGAGACCCACTTCAAACCTAGAGACACATACAGACTGAAAGTGAGAGAATGGAAAAAAGATATTCCATGCAAATGGAAATCAAAAGAAAGCTGCAGTAGCAATACTCATCAGATAAAATAGACTTTAAAATAAAGAATGTTACAAGAGACAAGGAAGGACACTACATAATGATCAAGGGATCAATCCAAGAAGAAGATATAACAATTATAAATGTATATGCACCCAACATAGGATCACCTCAATACATAAGACCACTGTTAACAGTTATAAAAGAGGTAATCGACAGTAACACAATAATAGTGGGGGATTTTAACACCTCAGTTACACCCATGGACAGATCATCAAAAATGAAAATAAATAGGGAAACAGAAGCTTTAAATGACACAATGGACCAGATAGTTTTAATTGATATTTATAGGACATTCCATCCAAAAACAGCAGATTACACTTTCTTCTCAAGTGTGCATGGGACATCTTGGGTCACAAATCAAGCCTCAGTAAATTTAAGAAAATTGAGATCATATCAAGCATCTTTTCCGACCACAACACTATGAGATTAGAAATGAATTACAGGGAAAAAAATGTAAAAAACACAAACACATGGAGGCTAAACAATACTTTACTAAATAACCAAGAGATCACTGAAGAAATCAAAGAGGAAATCAAAAAATACCTAGAGACAAATGACAATGAAAACACGATGATCCAAAACCTATGGGATGCAGTAAAAGCAGTTCTAAGAGTGAAGTTTATAGCTATACAAGCCTACCTTAAGAAACAAGAAAAATCTCAAATCAACAATCTAACAAAAAAAAAGAAAGAAGATATAATTCAAAATTAATTATATAATCTAAATCAAGGATTTTAGGAGTCATAAATATATAATAGAATGCAGTACTCCTACTAATAAACATGTTGCCACTAAACCTAAAAATATTAACAAGTATGTGTGACTTCTTGACAAAAAAATGTCTCAAAGAACAAATCCTTTACACAGGTGAAACTATTTTCAGGCCATGTATAATACAAATCCGAACATATCCTGTGGTAAGACAATGCAATACATTTAGGGGCATATAGTAATTTAGTAATAAGTTCTCTCACAATATTTTTGGTCAAAGTTTTTTGTTGAAGGCTAATGTGCTATGGTATATTTAGAAAAGATTGCACAAAAATAACCTAGAATAGGGTCTGGCATCATTAAGCATTTGACAAATATTTGTTGAGTGAATGAAAACATGTTGAATGTTTGAGAGTCAATATGTCACAGTCACCCTGTGACACTAATTCCAGCTCAGTGAAAAATAATGAAACCAAATCTAAGGATGAAAGAAAAAAGTCTATAATGTATGCCTGTATTGAAACCACTTCTCGCTCTGTTGGGGCAAATTTTCTAAATGATCTTTTTGTCAGACTTCTGTATAACCTATTTCTGTTATAATGAACATCCTTCTGCATCACTGCCTTGGTTTGCCAGGACATGAGTTCTCCACCAAGAAGAACTTCTGGAACCCTACATTCTTCATGATTTTTAATCTTAAAAGAAGAAAGAATACTTTTTGTCTACTCTGCTTTGTTTAGGCAGAATTCCCAAATCTAAAATACCAAATAAAGCATCTCTGACATTCATTAGACAAAAAAAATATATCATTTATTATGTTGCAGGACTTGCTATATATTGAGAATACTTTGGTGAAAAAAAAGAACATGGTCCCAGATCACCTGGCACTTATATTCTATTAAAAAAATATATATCTATTGGAAGACATGCTAATGTACAGGTTTTTGTTTAGCATTTTTCAGCAGCTTTGTCCTGTCTTTTGTATGCTGTCTAAATGGCTTAACCTAAGTGAGTCACTTTAAAATGGGCAAATTAGGTGTCATTTTCCTACAGGTCATTGATCCAAATTATCTCTATATAAGTAGAGGTACAGATCATAGAACATCAGGTCAATGGAAGAGTACGTTCAAATTTCATTTGATTTGCAGGTACTTGCAACTTTAAGAATGTAAATATTTTAAGTACTATTTCAAATGGAAGAAATGCCTTCTTTGGTTTTCAAAGGACATTTAAATCATAGACTGTCTCAGCAGAAACAATTATTCAAAAATAGTTTATAAGGCAATAAATAAATTTCTAAAAGATGCTGTAGGTAGTACAATAAAATAGGAAAAGAAATTTCATTCTGTTGACCAAACGGTTGGGGTGGATTCCATTTTATGACTTTCGAATTTGATAGCATTTTTAAAGAATCTAAATTTGACTATTGAGTAGAAAGAACACTGACCCAGCTTCCAAATACCTATGACTACACTCCTTACTTTGTATGTAACGTCTGCTGACTTAAAGTACTTTGCCAGGTCGATACATGTTTATAGTTCAAACAATTAAGATAAAAGTTCACCACCTTACATTTTCATAAACTAGTGTTAATTAGGACCAAATTCAGAATGGATATTCATGACTATAATACTTGCTATCACTACTATATGCTGCATTTCTGTGGCATGCAGGAGTACAAATGAAATATTTATTACACAGCAAGAAAACTAAGTCATTTCTCTAGTTTCCATTGACATAGCAATCAAGGAAGTCACTTGGTCTTTATCATTAATGTATAATCCCAAATTAATATTTAATACTGCATAAGATGTATCATTACAGGTCACATTTATAAGACAGATTTAAGAGAGGAACTTGCATACCTCAAATACTATTATAAATGTTGACATCTCTATAAATATTCAACATAATTATAATTCTATATGGGTCATTCTCTAAGTATGTCAGGGAACTTGTAATAGAGGGACAGAAGACAATAACAAAAACAAAGGTATAGAAATAAAAGAAGGAAGACATATAAATGCCACAAATATTGTATTGTTTGGTATGCCATTATATATCTCATTATATTATATTATATATATATATATATATATGTGAAATTTTGTTTTGTTTTTAGATCATCTCAGTTTTGCACTGTAGTGCTCAAAGACCATTGCTATACTCTTTGTCAGGATGAATTCATCTTTGTTCTTACAGGAAGTCTTTATTGTAGATGTTAAAGAACTCAGAAAATGAGTGATTAAAGCTGCCCAAGTTTACAAAGTTGGTAATATTTGGACTCAGACAATCTGATCCTGATGCTTATATTCTTTCTTTTGATAAATGTTTTGTTTTGATAAAAGTCTATAATGAATCAATATGCTCAGAAAACATTCGTCCTGGATGTAATATATGTATATTTATATATCATGCTATCTAATCTATCTATACATATCCATAAATAGGTAATATTAACATACAATTCACACATTCATGTGCACTAAAATATCATTTTTAACAGTTCTTCAGTTTTCATATCAGTTCTATGAATACTCTCAGATTCATAATATTATTATTATATAATTAGCAGCTGAAAATTTAATACTCGTTTGAATGATTACTGATCACCTTCCTGTTTCCTTTATTTTGAGAATTTTAAAATCATTGAATTTAGCCCAAGAAGAATTTGTCATGATTAAAAGGAAATTTTTGCTTTTCATCTTTCTAGTAAAGTATTTTGTGATCCTCAAACTAATACTGTTAAATAGTTGACCATAAACAAAGTAGAATGCCAGAAATTTGTGGCTCTTCATTAAATTAATTACAATTATTCAAGTTTCTTTGCTTTTCTTATCATGAAGGCTTTTCTATGTTACATTTAGCTTAACAAAGTTTTGAGAATGTGCTTACTTAGTAAACATATTTTCTTCCCTTGTGACACAAAGAATTGATGGAATCAAAGATAAAACTTTACCTTCATTCTCACCAGAACTCAAATGGTAAATGATTGGAAGGTATTTTAAGTTTTTCCATTTAAATACTGGTTCTCTAATTTGCATGCATATTTAATCAACTGGATAACCTCGCAAAACTACCATTTCCGGGACTCGAGCACAGCATCCTCGCTGCAGCCGCTACCGCTGCTGCACCTGGTCAGGTGGCATTCACCATCACTGTTTTCTTCTTTCATCATCATCATCATCAACAACACCACGACCATCACCATCAACATTTCTCTTCCTCCATCACAGCTCTCCAAGTTCTGCAAAAGCAGTCTCTGTTCAGGCATGCTGAGTGGCATCACGTTTTTGACATCTCAAAGCCTGTACCCTGCCCAAGAGAAGGTCAATCTAGATACATCAGAAATTCATCTACACGTGGAACAGCTCCTACAGAACACCTACTGAACGCTGACAGAAGACCTCAGACCCCCCAAAAGGCAAGAAACTCCCCACATACCTGGGTAGGGCAAAAGAAAAAAAGAATAAACAGAGACAATAGGATAGGGACGGGACCTGCACCAGTGGGAGGGAGCCGTGAAGCAGGAAAGGTTTCCACACACTAGAAGACCCTTCGCGGGCGGAGACTGCAAGTGGCGGAGGGGGAAAGCTTCGGAGTAGCTGAGGAGAGCACAGCAACAGGGGTGTGGAGGGCAAAGTGGAGAGATTCTGGCACAGAGGATCGGTGCCCTCAGGCACACACCAGCCCGAGAGGCTTATCTGCTCGGCCGCCGGGGCGGGCGGGGCTGGGAGCTGAGGCTCGGGTATCGGCTTTCAGTCGGAGCGCAGGGAGAGGACTTGGGCTGGCGGCAGGAAGAGAGCCTGAGGGGGTTAGTGCACCACGGCTAGCCCAGAGGGAGTCCGGGGAAAGGGTCTGGAGCTGCCGAAGAGGCAAGAGGCATTTTCTTCCATTTTGTTTCCTGGTGCACGAGGAGAGGGCATTAAGAGGGCTGCTTGGGGAAGCGCGGGAGACGGGCGCGAGCCGCGGCTAAAGGAGCGGACCCTGGAGACGGGGTGGGACGCTGGGGCTGCTGCTGCTGCTGCCGCCGCCGCGGGGCCTGTTTGCAAGCGCGGGTCACTGTCCGCCCCGCCTTCCGGGGAGCCTGTGCACCCCACCACTGCCGGGGTCCCGAAACCCGGGGACGGCTTTCCTGGGAAAGCGCACGGAGCACCTCGGTCTGGTGCAATGTCATGCCGGCCTCTGCTGCCGCAGGCCCGCCCCACTCTGCGCGCCCCTCCCTCCCCTCTGCCTGAGTGAGCCAGAGCCCCCGCATCAGCGGCTCCCTTAAACCCGTCCTGTCTGAGAGAAGAACGGACGCCCTCCGGCAACCAACGTGCAGAGGCGGGGCCGGTCCAAGGCTGAGACCCGGGAGCTGTGAGAGCAGAGAAGAGAAAGGGTAATCTCTCTGTGCAGCCTTGGAGGCAGCAGATTAAAGCTCCACGGTCCATTTGATGTGCCCTGCGTCTGTGGAGTGCATGAATGGACAGCAAATCATCCCAAATTGAGGAAGTGGACTTTGAGGACAAGATTTAAGACTTTCCCCCCTTTTCCTCTTTTTACAACGAATTATCCCAAATTAAGGAGGTGGACTTAGCAAGATTTCAGACTTCTCGCCCTTTTCCTCTTTTTACAACGAAGTAACTCAAATTGAGGAGGTGGACTTGGAGAGCAAGATTTTTGATTTTTCCCCTTGCTCTCTTTTTGTGAATGTGTATGTGTATTCTTCTGTGTAAGATTCTCTCTGTATATCTTTGCTTCCACCATATGTCCCAGGGTTCTACCGGTCCGTTTTTCTTTTAATAATTACTTTTTAATTTTAATAACGCTACTATATTTCATACTTTATTCTATTTTACTTTACCTGCTCTTTCTTTTTTTCCTACCTTCCCTTCCTCCCTCCCTCCCTCCACACTTCCTTTCCTTCTTTCTCTGTTTCTTTCCTTCCTCCCTCCCTCCCTTCTTCCGTTCACTCTTTCTTTTTCCTTCCTTCTACCCTCCCTCCCTCCCCCCTGTATTTCTTTCCTTCCTCCCTCCCTCCCACTACTCTTCCTTTCACTTTCTTTTTCTTTTCTTCCTCCCTCCCTCCCTCCTTTCTTTCTTTCTTTCTTTCCATCCTTCCTCCCTCCTTTCTTCCTTTCTTCCTTCCTTCCTTCCTTTCTTTCCTTCTTCCTTTCTTTCTCTCTCTCTTTCTTTCTTCTACTAATTCTTTCTTTCTACTTTTTCTCCCTTTTCTTCTGAGCCGGGTAGATTAAAGGCTCTTGGTGCTGAAGCCAGGAGTCAGTGTTGTGCCTCTGAAGTGGGAGAGCCAACTTCTGGACACAGGTCCACAAGAGACCTCCCAGCTCCACATAATATCAAGCAGCGAAAATCTCCCAGAGATCTCCATCTCAACACCAGCACCCAGCTTCAGTCAACGACCAGCAAACTACAGTGCTGCTCACCCTATGCCAAGCAACTAGCAAGGAAGGAACACAACCACACCCATTAACAGAGAGGCTGCCTAAAAACATAATAAGGCCACAGGCACCCCAAAACACACCACCAGACATGGACCTGTCCACGAGAAAGACAAGATCGAGCCTCAACCACCAGAACACAGGCTCTAGTCCACCCCACCAGGAAGCCTACACAACCTACTGAAACAACTTTGGCCACTGGGGACAGACACCAAAAACAACAGGAACTACGAATCTGCAGCCTGCAAAAAAGGAGACCCCAAACACAGTAACATAAGCAAAATGAGAAGACAGAAAAACACACAGCAGGTGAAGGAGCAAGATAAAAACCTACCAGACCTAACAAATGAAGAGGTAATAGGCAGTCTACCTGAAAAAGAATTCAGAATAATGATAGTAAAGATGATCCAAGATTCTATTTCCAAGATCCAAAATCTTGGAAATAGAATAGACAAAATGCAAGAAACAGTTAACAAGGACCTAGAAGAACTAAAGATGAATCAAGCATCAATTAAAAAGACAATTAATGAAATGAAAAATACTCTAGATGGGATCAATAGCAGAATAACTGAGGCAGAAGAACGGATAAGTGAGGTGGAAGATAAAATAGTGGAAATAACTGATGCAGAGCAAAATAAAGAAAAAAGAATGAAAAGAACAGAGAACATTCTCAGAGACGTCTGGGACAACATTAAACGCACCAACATTCTAATTATAGTGGTTCCAGAAGAAGAAGACAAAAAGAAAGGGACTGAGAAAATATTTGAAGATATTAGAGTTGAAAACTTCCCTAATATGGGAAAGGAAATAGTTAATCAAGTCCAGGACGCACAGAGAGTCCCATACAGAACAAACCACGGAGAAATATGCTAAGACACATATTAATCAAACTGTCAAAAATTAAACACAAATAAATCATATTAAAAGCAGCAAGGGAAAAAAAAAAACAAATAACACACAAGGGACTCCCCATCAGGTTAACAGCTGATCTCTCAGCAGAAACTCTACAAGCCAGAAGGGAGTGGCAGGACATAATTAAAGTGATGAAGGAGAGAAACCTGCAACCAAGATTACTCTACCCACCAAGGATCTCATTCAGATTTGATGGAGAAATTAAAACCTTTACAGACAAGCAAAAGCTGAGAGATTTCAGCACCACCAAACCAGCATTACAACAAATGCTAAAGGAATTTCTCTAGGCAAGAAACACAACAGAAGGAATATAACTACAATAATGAACCCAAAGCAATTAAGGAAATGGGAATAGGAACATACATATCAATAATTACCTTAAATGTAAATGGACTAAATGCTCCCACCAAAAGACACAGATTGGCTGAATGAAGACAAAAAACAAGACCCATATATATGCTGTCTACAAGAGACCCACTTCAGACCTAGAGACACATACAGATTGAAAGTAAGGGGATGTAAAAAGATATTCAATGCAAATGGAAATCAAAAGAAAGCTGGAGTAGCAATTCTTATATCAGACAAAATAGACTTTAAAATAAAGACTATTAGAAGAGACAAAGAAGGACACTACATAATGATAAAGGGATCGATCCAAGAAGAAGATTTAACAATTGTAAATGTTTATGCACCCAACAGAGGAGCACCTCAATACATAAGGCAAATACTAACAGCCATAAAAGGGGAAATCGACAGTAACACAATCATAGTAGGTGACTTTAACACCCCACTTTCACCAATGGACAGATCATCCATAATGAAAATAAATAAGGAAACACAAGCTTTAAATGATACTTTAAACAAGATGGACTTAGTTGATATTTATAGGACATTCCATCCAAAAACAACAGAATACACATTTTTCTCAAGTGCTCATGGAACATTCTCCAGGATAGATCATATCTTGGGTCACAAATCAAGCCTTGGTAAATTTAAGAACATTGAAATTGTATCGAGTATCTTTTCCGACCACAATGCTATGAGACTAGACATCAATTACAGGAAAAGAGCTGTAAAAAATACAAACACATGGAGGCTAAACAATACACTACTCAATAATGAAGAGATCACTGAAGAAATCAAAGAGGAAATAAAAAAAATACCTAGAAACAAATGACAATGGAGACACGACTATCCAAAACCTATGGGACGCAGCAAAAGCAGTTCTAAGGGGGAAGTTTATAGCAATACAATCCCACCTTAAGAAACAGGAAACGTCTCGAGCAAACAACCTGACCCTGCACCTAAAGCAATTAGAGAAAGAAGAACAAAAAACCCCCAAAGCTAGCAGAAGGAAAGAAATCATAAAGATCAGGTCAGAAATAATTGAAAAAGAAATGAAGGAACTGATAGCAAAGATCAATAAAACTAAAAGCTGGTTCTTTGAGAAGATAAACAAAATAGAAAAACCATTAGCCAGACTCATCAAGAAAAAAAGGGAGAAGACTCAAATCAATAGAATTAGAAATGAAAAAGGAGAAGTAACAACCGACACTGCAGAAATACAAAAGATCATGAGAGATTACTACAAGCAACTCTATGCCAATAAAATGGACAACCTGGAAGAAATGGACAAATTCTTAGAAATGCACAACCTGCCAAGACTGAATCAGGAAGAAATAGAAAATAAGAATAGACCAATCACAAGCACTGAAATTGAAACTGTGATTAAATGTCTTAAAACAAACAAAACCCCAGGACCAGATGGCTTCACAGGCGAATTCTATCAAACATTTAGGGAAGAGCTAACACCCATCCTTCTCAAACTCTTCCAAACAATTTCAGAAGAAGGAACACTCCCAAACTCATTTTATGAGGCCACCATCACCTTGATACCAAAACGAGGCAAGGATGTCACAAAGAAAGAAAACTACAGGCCAATATCACTGATGAACATAGATGCAAAAATCCTCAACAAAATACTAGCAAACAGAATCCAACAACACATTAAAAGGATCATACACCATGATCAAGTGGGGTTTATTCCAGGAATGCAAGGATTCTTCAATATACGCAAATCAATCAATGTGATACAGCATATTAGCAAGTTGAAGGAGAAAAACCATATTGTCATCTCAATAGATGCAGAGAAAGCTTTTGACAAAATTCAACACCCATTTATGATAAAAACCCTGCAGAAAGTAGGCATAGAGGGAACTTTCCTCAACAAAATAAAGGCCATATATGACACAGCCACAGCCAACATCATCCTCAATGGTGAAAAACTGAAACCATTTTCACTAAGATCAGGAACAAGACAAGGTTGCCCACTCTCACCACTCTTATTCAACTTAGTTTTGGAAATTTTAGCCACAGCAATCAGAGAATAAAAGGAAATAAAAGGAATCCAAATTGGAAAAGAAGAAGTGAAGCTGTCACTGTTTGCAGATGACATGATACTATACATAGAGAATCCTAAAGATGCTACCAGAAAACTACTAGAGTTAATCAATGCATTTGGTAAAGTAGCAGGATACAAAATTAATGCACAGAAATCTCTGGCATTCCTGTACACTAATGATGAAAAATCTGAAAATGAAATCAAGAAAACACTCCCATTTACCATTGCAACAAAAAGAATAAAATATCTAGGAATAAACCTACCTAAGGAGACAAAAGACCTGTATGCAGAAAATTATAAGACACTGATGAAAGGAATTAAAGATGATACAAATAGATGGAGAGATATACCATGCTCCTGGATTGGAAGAATCAATATAGTGAAAATGACTCTACTACCCAAAGCAATCTACAGATTCAATGCAATCCCTATCAAACTAACACTGGCATTTTTCACAGAACTAGGACAAAAAATTTCAAAATTTGTTTGGAGAAACAAAAGACCCCGAATAGCCAAAGCAATCTTGAGAATGAAAAATGGAGCTGGAGGAATCAGGCTCCCTGACTTCAGACTATACTACAAAGCTACAGTAAGCAAGACCTTGTGGTACTGGCACAAAAACAGAAAGATAGATCAATGGAACAGGATAGAAAGCCCAGAGATAAACCCACGCGCATATGGTCAACTTATCTTTGATAAAGGAGGCCGGAATGTACAGTGGAGAAAGGACAGCCTCTTCAATAAGTGGTGCTGGGAAAACTGGACAGGGACATGTAAAAGTATGAGATTAGATCATTCCCTGCCACCATACACAAAAATAAGCTCAAAATGGATTAAAGACCTAAATGTAAGGCCAGAAACTATCAAACTCTTAGAGGAAAACGTAAGCAGAAGACTCTATGACATATATCACAGCAAGATCTTTTTGGAACCACCTCCTAGAGAAATGGAAATAAAAACAAAGATAAACAAATGGGACCTAATGAAACTTAAAAGCTTTTGCACAGCAAAGGAAACCATAAAGAAGACCAAAAGACAACCCTCAGAATGGGAGAAAATATTTGCAAATGAAGCAACTGACAAAGGATTAATCTCCAAAATTTATAAACAGCTCATGCAGCTCAATAGGAAAAAAACAAACAACCCAATCCAAAAATGGGCAGAAGACTTAAATAGGCATTTCTCCAAAGAAGATATATAGACTGCCAACAAACACATGAAAGCATGGTCAACATCATTAATCATTAGAGAAATGCAAATCAAAACTACAATGAGGTATCTTCTCACACCAGTCAGAATGGCCACCATCAAGAAATCTAGAAACAATAAATGCTGGAGAGGGTGTGGAGAAAAGGGAACACTCTTGCACTGCTGGTGGGAATGTGAATTGGCACAGCCACTATGGAGAACAGTATGGAGGTTCCTCAAAAAACTAAAAATAGAACTACCATATGATCCAGCAATCCCACTACTAGGCATATACCCTGAGAAAACCATAATTCAAAAAAACACATGTACCAAAATGTTCATTGCAGCTCTATTCGCAATGGCCTGGAGATGGAATCAACCTAAGTGTCCATCATCGGATGAATGGATAAAGAAGATGTGGCACATATATACAATGGAATATTACTCAGCCATAAAAAGAAATGAAACTGAGCTATCTGTAATGAGATGTATAGACCTAGAGTCTGTCATACAGAGTGAAGTAAGTCAGAAAGAGAAAGACAAATACCGTATGCTAACACATATATACGGAATTTAAAAAAAAAATGTCATGAAGAACCTAGGGGTAAAACGGGAATAAAGACACAGACCTACTTGAGAATAGACTTGAGGATATGGGGAGGGGGAAGTGTAAGCTGTGACAAAGCGAAAGAGAGGCATGGACATATATACACTACCAAATGTAAGGTAGATAGATAGTGGGAAGCAGCCGCAGAGCACAGGGAGATCAGCTTGGTGCTTTGTGACCGCCTGGAGGGGTGGGATGGGGAGGGTGGGTCGGAGGGAGATGCATGAGGGAAGAGATGTGGGAACAGATGTATATGTATGACTGATTCACTTTGTTATAAAGCAGAAACTAATAAAAAAATAAAATAATTAAAAAAAACCCACTACCATTTCCAGGCTCTATTCCCAGTGTAAATGATAATATTGGCCTGGAGTGGGACATGGCATCAATATATTTTGCCTTTTTTTTTTTTACTGTGGTAAAGTATATATATAACATAAAAATTTACTAAAAAACAATTTCCATTACCAAGATCCACATGTGATGCATCTGGACATGAAAATTTGAGATGCTTTCATTTTTACTACTCTAAAAATCATTCATATGTACTTTTTTCATTTAAAACTTTGTATCTGTGATTAAAGGCTGGTGCTGCTGTCAGGTAGCAGTCAAGTAGCTGTGAGGATATACACAAGCTGCAACAAACTTTTTAGATATTAGATGATTAAATGTATTGTGTTGACTTTTCATCAAAATTTCAGTTTGACTATGTAAATACAGTGCTAAATTGTAGTGATGTCTATCATAATTAGATGTCCTATTTTGATATGGCAAATTTTTTAACATTAATAAATTAAAAACTGTTTTGACAGACCTCTACTTGATCACTTCATTGGTCAAACAAATTCACTTTTCTTTCCATGAATAAAACATATTGACTTGTTGACCTCAGTAAGCTGTATGCCCCCAATTAGGATGCTACTTTATAGTATAGTATGTCCATTTACTTTTTTGCTGCCTAAATGCGTTTTATGCTTAGGAAAAGTTAGATATGTATTCATAGACATGTTAATATCAGCTGCACTTGCTATTAAATTTATTTCATTTAATTAAAATCTTATGTTAACTAGTAAAATATGAATACAAAATAATTGCTTCAAAGAAGATTAAACTGAGCTTTTCAGAAAGACTTGTTAACAGCAAGTTGCACCAAGGCTTGTCATAGAACTACGTTTGAGCAGGATATCAGCAGAAGATTCAGGAAAAGTACCGTAAAATTCCAGAAGTATTCCATATTCAGAAAGCTTTTCAAGAATGTTTAAATACACACTATTTTATGGGACCTCAAACTGGCAATTACAGACTATGTATTATGGGTGTGGTTTTTGTAATAAGATGATGCATGGCTCTAACCAGTGAACATACAGCTAAAGAAAAGACAGACATCAAATAATAGAAGATAAATGTGCACTTCTTTGTTTCAATTATTTATGAATCACATATTTAAGGTACGTATGCATTTTAAAATAATTTTCCCCTTCATCTGATTTCTTTGGTAAAGCATCCTACAACTGGTTCTAATTTTATCTGTTAATAGGTTTCCTATTAGAATTGAATAGGGTTATATTCTTATAAATAAGAGTCTTCTAACCCAAAGTTTGTTAATCTTATCAATAAAATTTAACTTTAATTTCTGGTCTTTGTGGCTTAATTCTTGGTGGGTGTGCATCAATGTATGTGTATGTTAAGAAAATTTTCCCAGTGAACTGTGATGGACACAATTCAATAAATTTCTATCTTTGCCATTTCAGGAACTCTATAAGAAATAAGTCATTTATTCAATGTGAGATGAAATAATATTTTTAAATTACACAATTATACATTTTCAATTAAAAAACTATAATACAGTTTTGTTTGTTACACATATTATGTGTCAAGAACTCACTTTTTGCATTTATTTTATTCCTTCAACAACTGTATAAGTTTGTAAGTATTACTCTTTCATTCCTACTTAATGGATGAGGAAACTGAGTTTCAGATAAGAAGATAAGGGGCAGATCTGAGATTGAAATAAAGGGGTTTCTGACTTTTGAGACCTTTGTGGGCTTCATCACTGCATGAAAATATTTCTTCAGAATGTTCCCTGGCAAAATGGGCAGAACACAAGGCAAGCTCTCATGTAAGATTCAAAAACAATTTTGAGACTGGTTTTTAACCCAAGTGTTATCACTACACTTTTGTGTAACTTTGTGCAGATAACCTATCCTTCTGCCTCAATTCCAGATCTGTGTGGTGGAATGTTTGTGTATATTATTTTAAATATTCACTTTAGAATTGAAAGATTTCTTATACTCTTATATTAGGGACTAATTTTTGAATTAGCAGGTTGACCAGAGACTCATTTTCTCCTTATTCTCTTGGTTGGTATCTCTTCTTGTTCTTCTCACTCACATGAGAATATCCCCCTGATAATGTTATGAAGTCAAACAAAAAAATTCAATTTAATAGTCAATTAAAATTTGTGGTAGAGAAGATTGAATTTATTTATTATATTAGAAGTTAATCAGAGAGTGTTTGTGCTTTTCAAATATCTGCTTTTCCCTGGTTTTATTTAGTTGACTATAATTGCCTGTTCATACTGTCTATACATGAAATGCCTAAGTATGATACCTGTGCTATTTGCTAAGATTTTTCTCTGAAAGTAACATTCTACATGCTACTTGTAGGGTAATGATTGTAGTCCATCATGAATGAGCAAAAAATTCAAAGTATGGCTATGTTGATCTTCTTGTTCTGTACCAATTTAGTTAGGAGATGAATGTCAAACATCTATTTGTTAAACTTGGCAAATAGAAGTAAAGACTTATGTTTCATTTGAAGAGGATCTTAGAAAAGTCCTATATGGTACATCACACTCAAGTGGTGCCTATCTGAAGAATGTCAAAGCCATCTGCAAATGAGCAGATTTACTTATGTGAGTCATTCTAAAATGATCTGAATATCTGTTACTATATATTTTAAAGTATAATGCTTTTGCCAGCTAATGAAGAATAAAATTCAGGCTATAAGACATTAGTGAAAAGGAGTTACCTACGTCAATACTTACATATATTTACATATATTAAATGCAATGTAACAATACTTACATATATTATAAGAATTTTACCTTTCAAAATTCTCAAATTGGGAATGGTTAAATCCTGCTCTCTATTCCCCAACTTTTTTTGTCTGCGTGTTCATTCTCTTTAGTTCTCATTTTAAAAGATAGTGGAAATTACATATAATCAATTCAGGACAATTTTATTTAATATTCTAGTGTGTATGTGCTCACTCCTGGGTCTATTTAATCTGGAAAAAAAGCCACATTATTTGCACACTACATAGGAAAGAGGAGAGGCTAAAACAGATCTAGAGTTAAATACTGGGTGATATTCAGGAAGTAATAAGTATTCTTGTTCTTTCTTTTGTAAATTCTGCCTCATAATCCCTTGAAAATGACTTTCTAAGATTAAAAATCTACGTGTTATTAAGTAATTATACAGAATTTAAAATCTGACTTGGCTTTGGTGAAATGTTAAGCCATGAAATAAACAAATAATATGAGGTTAAATTAAGAACTTCACTGAAGTTGGAGGCATTTCATGACATGTTAAATTCATTCAGGATTATCATGGAATCAAAGTGTAGGAACAAAATAATAATTCTCTTAATGCAGTCTGCTACCTCATTGCAAGACTGAAATTTAGTTATCTGTGTTACTCTTCATTATTCTCAAGAGAGATGACTCCACATTATCCCAGAGACTTTATCCAATGACCTATCTTACTCTAAAGAAATGGTTCTTTAGAGGTAGTACAATCTCTAAATTTAATTCAAAGTCTTTTTCTATATTTACTGAAAATAAAGAACTGTTGATCTTCAAATACTCTGTTTTCACTAAATATTTAAATACTTGAAAATAATTTTAAAATAACTTTTCAACATTTCCTTCTCCCAATTCCTTTATACTTTTCTCATGGGTTATGCTTTCTTCCCCTGATCGGTTGTTTTGCTCTCCTCTGAATACTTTTGTTGTTGTTGTTGTTGTTGTTTTAAACAACCCTTATAACTCATGGTGCCCCAAACCCTAACAGTGGTAAAGGAATGATATCAAAGTTCTTCTGTTCCATGTAGACTGTTACTTATAAGATTTATACTTTTCTAAATTGATCCAAAGTGTGTGATCCTACTTCTTTGTTGCAAATTTAACTTTGGGCCTCATTAAAATCTGTGCTGTAATTTGGTGATATTTAAATCTTTTTACCTAAAAATTGTTCATTTTATCACATAATGAAATAGAAAATAGATTTATTACACATGACTGGTGGATCAGTAAATTACATTAGCTGCTGTCCCTTATGCTATGCTTACAAAAAACTAAACAAATAAAAATCCTCCTTAACTCTATCAGCTCTAACTTCAATTTTTTTCTTCAGTTATCTAAGTTTTTCTGAATTGTCTTTAAATAAAGGTTGGCCTTAATGATAAGCACTTTGAGTAACTGTATCCAAGATCTGAATATTACACCTTTCATCTTTAAATTCTCTAACATGTTAGTTAATGAATTTATTACTAAAACATTAATTTCTTTAGGATGCATGTTATCCAACTTTATAAAGTGGCTTCCAAACAATTCTTTCATTGATATGACATAAAGCTAAATCTCAATCATACTTGGTATGAACTACTGAAATCCATGTTAGCATTAATTTGTATTTTGAATCATTTTTAAGCAATTTGTGGTATGTAAAAATATGAAATCTCACAAATTTAAGAGATCATTGGAAGAATGGTTTAAAAAGTTATCATTTAACATTATTTAACAGTGTTAAAATCGAGACTTGTATGTACTTGAGAATCTAAAGGGAAAAACATATTAGCCCGTCATAATAAAAGCAAAAAAAATTAAATGAAAAAAACTAGCTATCACAGCATTGTAATTCAGCATGATTATCTAGTAGAAATGACTTTAAAAGTAACATTTTATACTCCATACTCTTATATTATATCCTATAATTTATAATACTTTTTGGTTTATTGTTTTCAAAAAGTCTTCCAAAGTTTGTGAATATAGTGTTCTCTTCGAATAATTTTGTTTAAATATCTCTAATGCATAAGCAGATGCAAAGAAAAGAAGGAGGAGGCGGGAGGAAGACAAGGAAGGCGGAAAAGAGAGAGAGAGTTGAAATTTCTATGTTGACATATTTTTACACACCTAAACCTGAACTCTCAAGAAGTTCACAAAATGTCTGTTTAAAATGCTTCGAGGAATGATTACTGAAATAGCATGTGTCTTTAAATGTAGATAAGAAGACTTTTAGCATGCTTTTTAATCTTGAACTCAGGTATTTTTTTATACTCTTCCAAATATATGCTTTTAAACTATAATGGTTTTAGTACTATGTGATTTGATCAACAGCTACTCAGAAAAGCTGCATTTAAAAAAAAAATCATCATATGGAGGAAGACCCCATGGCTCTGATTCAGTATGTAGTCTGTCTATACTCTTCCAGATTGAGGTTACATACTGTTGTCCTTTTAAACTCTGGTCTCTTATTTCAATGTAATATAAACGGTCACAGCCCAAGGTGCTCGCTAGGACAACACAGAGCTAAATTATTTTTATTATTGCTGCCCACTCAGTGTTATTACCTTCAGAGATGTAATCCTAGAGACACTCCTCTTTCCTTCTTCATTTTTATGACAGTTTATAACCTGACTTTAATTATGTAAATGCCATTAATCCACAATGGCACCTAAGAAGCCCAAATGAAGTCTGAGTTATATATTTATGCACAGTCTCACATTCATTGAAAGGCCAGGTTTCTCCTGTGTGTTTCTTTAACAGAAAAATACAAGAATAAATAAATAAATAAATAAATAAAAATAAAAATAAAAAAATCCCATGTATGTCTACGTGCCGTGTCATGACATATATGCTCAAGTGCATCAGATTTCCCTTAATGAATGTTTGATGTATAATTCACTTTTTAAAGTTAAATACAACAAAATCATCAGTTCCCTTAACTAATACTGCATTGAGTAAAAGCAACAGCACACAGGTACCTTTTTTTGTTGTTGTTGTTACAGTGTGTGTCATGTTTTCTAAAGTATGCGCTCATACAATTTTTAACACAATGTAAAGAATCTTTCAGGTTATGATTTGACTTGTCATTACAGTAGGATTATGGAAAGAACGATATGTGGATTAAGTTCTTTGACTGAATAATGAGAAATAATATACGACCTCTAAATTTCCTTACAAGACTTAATTTTTATAAACTCTAAAATATTGCCTTCCGCTTATGTCTGTCTGACTACCCATCAGATTATGTTCAAACCATGCAGACTGCCTTTTAGGTGGAACCCAACTTTCTATTCAATCTTATCTTCCATTACTCATCAGTCATTCCCTTATTGTTTCCAGTACACCAAAATCATACTTCCATCCTACCTGTTACCTGTACCTGTAATTGTATTACCTTTCTTATCCATCTTTCTGCAAGCTGTACTTTAATCAAGGCTTATAACAGCATCCTTTCCCACCTTCCAGTTCTTTCAGACTAATTCTAAGTTACAATTGTTTTCTTACATGACCACTATATGTGTACAAGAAGCATATGTATTACACACCACCTAAGAAAATTTTTATACTGTTGCAGGATTTCTGTTTCCATTTAAATCTGTGGACCATTCCATGTGAGAAATCTCTTCTGCTTCTCTAAAAGCCTCAAAGGCAATAATAGCACATTGCCAGAGCAAATGATACAATTAACAAAGCCAGTGAAATTAATTAATGAGCAGATGCTAAGTTTAAAGAGAGAAGGGAGGGAACACATGGACAATTAGCAAATTAGTTATAGTCATATTTATGCCTCTATTATTAAGGTCAATTATGTATTTATTTTAAGTAAGGTGATTTATCCTTCATTATCAGTATTTGACTTTCCAAACTTACATTTACTTTTCAAATATATTGATTTTCTGGGTAGAGATTCACCCAAGAGATTCACTACAAAATTTTACTGACACTTGTAGAAAAGATATGAAATTTTACCAAAATGATTATGTGATTATCTTTAAGTAGAATTGTCAAGAGAATTGTGACTTACTATTTTGCTAACCACCCATTCCTATTGTTGATGTCGATCTTGAGCCATTATATAAAACATATATACATACACTGTATTTGTCTCTTTATTTTTTAAATGTGATTTATATATTTAAGTTTACTTAGTGCCTCATTAATAACAGCACTATGAAATTTTCAAAGTCCATCTTTGAAAATTCTCATCTGAAACTCCCATGTTTTCATCCCACGTTGTTTCAGCCATATTGTTCCCCATGTTTATTGGTAACAAGGTCAAATGCTTACTTTTACTCAACACTTATATTTAGGGGTTTGAACTGGCTTTGTGCCCAATCTTATATTCAGGCACTCTGTGCAAGTTAAATACAATTACAGATACTAAATGGCAATATATTAACAACCCGAATAAAACTTTTGCTACAACACACACTCAAATTTGATGACTACCCGCTCCTTGATGAGAAAACATCAGGGGAAAAGTTCAGACACAAATTATTTTAGAATTAAAAAGAGAAGACAAAGTCTCAAATAGCAGACATTATAACCAGATTAAATGACTTAAAATATTATTTTTTATAGGTGACAGTTGAGGCTTATATCAAAGTTCACAGTATTCAGGTTTTCTTTATTAAATATTCCTACACACAGCTAGTTCATACTCACAGACAGACAACAATAAACCTGAACAATGCAATTGAAAAAAAATCCCTGTGTATATACCCATGCTATGTGTGAGTTACCCTGTGATGAGATATACCTATTAAGCACTACAGTGGACAAAAACATTATCCCAGCTGGCTTCTAAGTTAGTTAACAGTGATACATAGTTGATGTTGTTATAATTACAGAAAACAATGAAATAGCAGACTTAGTACTTATTTTAATTCCTTTAATAGTATCTCCACAATTCTATAGAAGCTAGGGGATTGGTTGTAAGATATAACCATGTAGAAATACCAGATATTAAATCAGGAGAATTCAGAATATTATGCATATTTCTGGTTTCTGGAGTTATTAATTTTTTGCCTAATTCTTCTTAAAACATATTAAATTCGTGTTTTATAAGGGATTTTTTTCTACTATATTTATTACTTTAATGACAATATATGTCAGCTATTTCTCTATGGTAGTTTCTATTATTATTTTGTTCATCCATTTAGAATTTATTCTTTTATGTCATTCAGTTTTCTCCATGCAGATTTTATCCAAATCAAAATGGGAGATTTTTATTTGCACTATTTAAAATTATCTAGAATTAAAAATTTCAAACAGTTTTACTTCTTTGGACAAAAAAATGCTATCTTTTTAATTGTTGAAGATCCTTTAATTTTGTTAGCCTCCAAATTATTTTCACTATGAATTAGGGGTTTTAATGTGAGTCTTAACTGATGGTAATTTTCTCCTAAATTGGTACTAGACAAGCTGTCAAAAAATGAGGAAGTTTAAATTTTGAGTATGGCCATACACCATTACTTAAGGTATTCATTTATTGAATATGTTTTTTAAAATTCAGTCTACTTTTTGCCATTTATATTTTATTCACTATGAGTAAAGATATTTAATACACTCTGCCAAGGACTGACAAATTTTGTCCTTTCTTTCCCCTTAAGCTTTGCCAATGAAAAAAGTAGTGTCATCTCATTATGAAATCTTGCTATGATTTTTGAAAGATATATTTGTGGTAGTTATAAAAGATGGTTCAGCCATGTTCTTTTCATTCAGCTTCTTTTTGTTGAAGCAAACGTTAAGCACCATACTGGTAAATGGCAAAAAGTCTATTTGTACATCATGGCATGAATGTATAATTATAAAAACACACAGATGATGAATGATAGATAAATTTTAGGTTAAAATACATCTATAAGAACCCTCTGCTTATGTTGTATGATTTTAAAAGATGAGAAAATAATGAAACAGATTCTCCTTGTATTCACAATATGAAGCTAACTCTAGGCAAAGTTAGTTTGCTTTTGGTGTTCTCTTGCTTCCATGAGCCTGCTGTGTGTTCAGAGCCTTTTCTCACTGTTTTACCACTACTCACATCACTGATGTTATTTGATCATGCAAAGACATGTATGTGTCAAGTTGAACCTGTATTCCTAAATCTCCCTATATCAACGAAAACAGTGACAAAAACAATAATGTATCATAACTGTGCAGGTAATAAGTTTCAAGCACTATACTACGTGCTTTATGTACATGTGTCATTTGATCTGTACATCTACCCACTGAGGTAGGCATTACCATATCCATTTTACCGCAAAGTCAGTATTCACTTTCAGGACTGATTCCAAAACACACATTCCCTTCACAATTCTAACTGAGGATCATTTGTGGAATAAATTATAAAATTCCATAACACTGACATATTGGCAACACACCACAGACTCCTACAATAGATGTTCTCAGAACATAAAATTTAAGAAAAAGGAATAAGGCTCATGGGACATCTTTGAGCTGTCTTGCATGTTCTTCATATGTTCACAAGGCTTTATGTGAATCATGATAAAAGGTGAATATTCTACAGTGTGAAAATAGGCCTCTACAGAATGCTTTCAAAACATAGGTCACCTTTCTGGATCTACAGGAAAGAAGGTTGAATATTATTTATTTATTATTATTATTACTACTGTAAATAATGTCTTATTTATACACTTATTTCCTTGCTACTTTTGGTTGCTTGGTAAGGCCAAATGAAGGAAGGGAATATTGAAACTTTAAAATACTAAATGATTTATAAACCTTTTTGGGATAAGTTTATTGTTGGCTTATATTCCCTAGTAGCAATTACAATGACAGTTTCTAAAACAACAACCAAACAAAACCCCATACATACAAGCCACAAAAACCACCACCAAAAAATGTCTTCCCTATCATTTCCTACTGCAGAAATTAAAATCATTCATTTATTGTCTATTCCTTGTTGAACCAAGCTACACTTTGCTGTGCCCAAACCCATGTTGACGGATTTACAGCAGGCTTTGAAGTAATACAATATGCTTTAGTGTATCTCAACCAAAATTGTGTTGAAGATAATTTAATTTTAAATTAAGTCTTAATTAACTTAAAGCATGAAAATGAAATAAATACACTTTGAAAACTTATGAAAGTTTTCTCACCAGGTTTTCTTGTGGATATCTCTAAAGATTCAGAGCTCTAATTATAAAACATCATAGCCAAGAGTAATAAAACAATGATAATGATGCTGTCAATATAATGAGTAGTTATTTTTATTAAATAATGAAATTTTAACTTTATTTAGCTGTCTTATTTCTAAATAAATAAAGACCAAACCCCCATTTTAACAAGAAGTGCTCACAGAAATTAGTCATATTCTGGCAGGATTTCTTTAGCAACTGTTTTTCATGCATATTCTACAAATATTTATTCATCTCCTACTAGATATCAAGCACTGAACTAACTACCAAAGGATATGCAGAAAAGAAAAGGAATTATTTGGGGCTATACTGCATTTATGAACCCATGTGATGGAATTTTTCAATTCTTGAAGAGGTGATTTTGATGTCACTCATATCTAGGAACATTACATACCACAGAATAAAACTTTAAAATGGAAGACAGTTTAAAGTAGAGCTTGCTGTGCAAAATCTAATCTATGAAATCTTTGAACCAGTCTAAATAGTATTTCTGTTGAAATCCACTGATATAAATATACAGTTGGTTATTGGAAAAACTGGTCATAAAAACTTCAGAAGTATGGTGCCACATGATTTGTAATCAACTAAAAATTCAAAAATTGACAATGAAATTTTTAAATGACTTTGAAACAAATGCTAAGAAAGATGAAAAAATGAAACAACAATACCAACAATCCTGGTATAAAAATTCAAAGGGATCATCAACTATGATAAAATGGTCAATTCATTATTACTATTTGAAACATGCTTCTGTTCATATTTGTTGGGTGGTGCATTTCTAGGCCTATCAAATGTTAAACTATTTCCAAACCATATTCTAATTTATATTAAAATATGTAGAATAAATCTAATTAATTACTAGGTTAATACAAATGTAATTGAAGAGTTAGAGGTAACATTTCCTTTATAGTGTGACTTTAAAGGAAATATTTTAAAAATTATTTAGGATTCTAACCTTATCTAATTTTCAGAGGAGTGAAAACAGGTGGACTCCTAGACATAAGCTAATTAATTTCCATAAAGGTAATACACAGTGAGATAATTCAGTTCCTAAGAAATATGCAACTTCCCAAATGACTGGCTTGACTATATTGTAAGTTGGTGATTTTCAGGCAGAAAAGGATATAGGCAGACAGAGTATGTTCTCACGCCACTTGAAGATAATGTAGTTAAGATGACTGAGGGTTGAACTAATAAACATATCACACATGATTGATAGGCAATAATAGCTTGATAATAATGCCCCCTACCTATCCCTCACCCCCCAAAAATATATATATCTGTGTGTTTACAAATGCTTTGATTACTTGTAACTACGTTTTCCCCCTTACCTTCTTATAGGTGTCAGTAAGCCTACAAAAAATGGAGATTGAGTTCTCTTGTCTTAAATTTGATGGCATTCTGCTAAATCCTAAATGTTTCCCTTTTATCATAGTGCTAATTCATGGGCAGTACTATCATCTAGGGGAAAAAAATGCCTCTTTAAAGTACAATTATCTTTAGTGGAAAGTGCCTGTGTACAAATTTTTTAAATGCATTACTTCTATCATGCAAAACATCAAGAGAACATTTTCTTCACAAGTATGGAGACTTAGAACTGTAAGTATTAAAGAAAATGTAGAAAAAAGTCAGTCTTCAGTTACATTTTGAGAGAGAGTGTTAAGAATCCTGTACTTTTCATTTTATTTCCCCCAAACAATATTATTATATAATATAAGGTGAGGTTAGCTTTTTTTACATCTTTATCTTAAAAAAAAGAAAGAAAGAAAGAATGTTTCCTTCAGGTAAATCTGCATTTTGTAAAGTCAGTAGAAGACTAAGTACAATGGAATTCATTTTAGCTTTTAATTCTTAGGCATTAATTTCTTATCAGCAAAGAAATTTCAAAGTTGAGGTTTTGAGAATACAAAGATATATTATCTTAATAATCAGCTCTATAAAACATATGCTATCATGCATTACAGATGGATGCAGAGTTGTAAACCTGACTTATGCTGTTATATGTACTATATATAGTGCTGCCTCTGACTAATGACAATGAACCACATATGACAAACTACAATTACAGTACATTGTACTTTCAGACTATTTCTAACAAATATTTTAAACCAGTCTTCCACAACAGAAATAACACAACTTTGTTCCTCTGTGACTTTTAGATATATTTTTAACACATCATTAATGAATACAGATTTAAGATTGATGGCAGTGGAGGTTACAAATTATTTTTAGAGGAGAAATTTTGAAAGTTCAACCACATAGCCAAGACATTTACAGCCCCTGAGAAGACCACACTCCTTGAAATTAAACTGTTCTATCAGCAAGTTTCCTCTTCCTTGGACATAATAAATGCAAAAACATTGAAATTATTATCACAAAAATGAACACTCTAAAGTAAAAATGGATAAACTGCTCAACTGACACTGGAAATGAAAAGTCTAGTCAAATAACTGTGTCAAACTACTGAATAAACATGTAATCAATTGCCATGGGAAATTAATTCTTAACTGCTATTTTTCACATTTAATATATTTTCTTCTGAATCTTATTTAGCCTTATCTCAATCCTCAGATAAAAATAGAACACAAAAGTTCAAAAATGGAATCAGAACAGAAATATTATGCATATTAGGATGAACTGTCACCAATTGTGAGCTTCCACAAGAAGGCCTAATATTTGGCAGGATGCCATTTAGAGGATATTTTCACAATGGACAAAATCCTAAAGATGCTCACAGTACAATAAGCTCAAGTCTATTAATTTTAACCCTGGAAAGAAATCATTGATAACTGTTCCCTGAAGACATTAAGGCAGATGGTAAGCTTCATATTCTCATACAAAGCATACATCATGCCTCTGTTACACACAGAAGTTGCTAAAACTGAAAAAAACTTTTCTCTTGTTTGACAATACACTGGAAGTTTTAAGAAAACTTATTATGGAGGAAGAAAAGTCATCAGTTACTTAATTTTTCTTCCACACCGACAAACCTGAGTGTGATATTATCTGTCAATGAAGCTCACCAGGCAGTGATTCTCACAGGGCTATGCACCTCTAGGAAGTTCAGAGAATCTGGGTAGTGAGGAGGTGTAATTTGAAAGAGCCCATCAGTTATCATGATCTGCATCCCCTAGAGGTGCATTACTGCCCACTCATACTCTCTGAAAATCACGGATCTCTCCTCCCCCATAAGGCACAGAATACTTCGAACAAGGACTTGTGTATAAAAACATCTAAATCTCCATCTATCTCAGCTTTTCATTAGCCAGGTGTGGATTATTCTTTTAAAGTTTCACTAACCCCCTGACATTGGCTTTCAATGGCCTATTTAATTCCTAAAGTGTGTGTATGGCAGATACTATTAATGGACAATAGAGTTACCTATGACATTTATCAGGCTGCTAGATGCCACCTGTGCTTTCAGGGCAGGATGATTCTGTAAGAGGGTGTCTGTGCCTTCCAAGTGTTGACAGACTTCTCAACCCTTCTTTTTTATACACCAGTTGTCACTTTCAAGACTTATTTTGCTTCCCATGCTCCCTGGAGTTTCTTTTCAGATACTATTGGATTTTTCATTGGTCAAGGTAAGTTTTGTCATATAGGTGAAAGGGAAAAGTCACTTAGCATTCTGAGTTATCTTCTCCTGAATAAATGCAAAATGTTATTTATGCTAGTTCCTGTCATTGGCCTCTGAGAAGAAAATTATTTGCTATTTTCTGTATAAGCTAAGCATTTAATTTTATTTTAAAATTCAGGACCCCAAAACCCAGCACTGAGGCATCTAGAATGCATTTGGTTGGACCCAAGCATTGTCTGGTGCAGAACATAATCAATTCAGTACCCTCGACAGAATTGTGACTGGGCTTTAAGCAGTGTTATCCCCTCTTGCCTTATTGAAAGCCAGAGTATATGAGTCCATCTGCTCCAGATTCACCCTACCATATGTGTTATGAAAGCTCTCCTGCCTCAGAAGAGAGGGTGAAACTATAAATACCCAGGTGCCTTGACAGCTGTGGCACAAGCTGGATTTATTTAATTCATGTTAATTATGCCATCAAAGAAGCTAAAAGGCTAAATTTTCAGATGACACAACAGTGGCAGCATGCTTACTGAACCAAAATAAAGAAGTAAACGTATGAGAGTTGGCAATGCTGAAAAAAAAAGAAGAGGCATTTTTATAAACATAGATGAATAAAGGCCATGGTGTGTGAGGCATTCAACCACTTATTCTATCTGGATGGGTGGGAGGGGGTGTATCATGATGTGTTATAAAAGATTTTTTCCTAGAATGTCAAAGGCACAGAAGGAAATCAAAAGGGACACCAGAAAATGGAGACTATGGCAACTGGTACATTTGCTTACACATACTCCTGCCTTCCTCCATTATCTCCAGAGAGTAAAGTCGGGAAGGGAAAATGTCACTCACCTGGGTGGGCTGGATGAGAAAATAAACAGTGGGGCAAACAGAAGGGAAAGCACAGGAATGAATACAAAACAATCCACTGCCACATCACTCACCCTGTTACAAACACAGATGCACAATTCAATTCATGCTAATAAGGGCCATCAGTTCCCAAAGAAAAATCATTGCCTTTTCCTTTATGGTGCACACACATGTTCTGCAAGAGTTTTATTTTGACTCTGAAGGTAGCACTGCAAGAAATGTTGCTGTATCATTTGTATACTTGTATGAGAAATTACAATGGCATCAGCAAATGCTCATTTGAGGCTCATAAATAAAATTGTCCATATCACTTTTCATCTCAAACCCATTCAATAGTACAGTTAAACACTCTAATAACAAGATCAATTTGATTACAATTATTAAAAGAACTGGATTTCTTAGGACAGAATATGGAGACATGACAAAAGCCTTAAAGCAAAGATAATACTACTTTAGATTATGTATCCCTTTTATGCCTCCACTTATTTATGATGTCACTAACTGAATTTTAAGTAGACTAGCTCCATAAGAGTTCACAGGTCCTACGATGGTTATTCTTTGAAACGGTGACTATGAATATGTTCATGAGATTTCAGAAAGGTATTTCCCATTTAAAGAGAGTTGTTTATGATAATAATATTGATAATAAAAAAATAACACATGAGTGCTTATACTGTGTCAGGTGTAACGTTTAAAGCTAGCAATGTCAATAAAATAAGCATAATTACCCTTATTTTCTAGATTAACAAACTGAAGATCTGAGGTATTAAATCATTTGCAAATTTCAAATGACTGATAACTATAAAAAGTGGAATTCAAAACCATGGTTGTCTGCACTCTTAAACCAGTAACTTTTAGGTATATTGGTCAACACCCCAGAGAAAAGAGAAATCTCAGAACATGATTGATCTGAAGTTCATGAAATAAATCTGTAGGGTTACTGTTATTTCTTTCTGTCCAAGGATATATGGGCTATTTTGTTCTCTGAAATAGTAGAGGTTATTTTTTTTAAACTACAAAGAATTTAGAACATTAGAGTTCTTCTTCCAAATAGCTTCAGTGGTGTGTGTGTGTGTGTGAAGTAAAGAATTATGGGGGATAGTACTAGAATGATTCTTCTCTTTCAACCTTCTCCCATTTCATTAACATGTAAATCTTCCTTTCTTAAAGGAGAAGAATAAGCAAAAAGCTGAAAGGGAGTAGGGAGAAAAGGAAAAGAAGAAAAGGAGAAAGGCAGGTAGTGAAGGGGAGGAGAAAGGAAAGAAAAAAAGACATTTTCCTAATATGTTTAATTTTCTTCTCTAATATAATTCTGAAAAACACAGCAGCAAGAGTACTGAAAACCACCTGATACCAAACTTTGTCAAAATTAGCTGTGTTACTTTGGGTGAGTCATTATATACACTGTATTTAAATTTCTGCATTTGTAAATGCATAAACTTGGACTATATCATCTGAAGGGTCCCTTCTAAATAAAATTATATTATTTTCTCTAATATTTTCACCTTAAGTTATAAGATAAAATACTATTTTAAAAGAGTATATTAAAGATAAACAATGCCTTGTTTTCAACATTTCAATATATTTTCATCTTCATGAATATAAACAAGTATGATGTTTAATAATTTCCTAAAATAGTATTATTTTAGGTAACAATATGTAAGCATTGGTATTAGGTATGATATTGTTAAAATTGAGCCTTTATATTAATCCTTATAATAGTTTTTAGCATCTCCATGAAAGTATAGTTTGGTGCAGATTTTTCATTATTTTGAAATATATATGTCTGTCCTAAATATGTAATCCCAAAATAATGTATGCCAAATTGTTATTACAATATTCTTAAAATTGATGAAAACACATTTCGTAGTCAATTTAGGTTGCTCTCTTTCTCTACCTTGCATTGCGCTTTTAAGACAGGACAGTAATGTTTCAAATTGCTTTCAGCAATGCCTGAGGTCTAGAACTATTGAAATGTCCTTCTAGCTCTATAAGTATTATTTATGCTCTATTTACTAGGAATAGAACATTTTGGTCAATTCCAGTATACTTTGAGGTTAATAGTTATCTACTGACTATATAATAGCTTAATCATGACAATAGAAAGATGAATGCAACAGCTGAAAGAAGCAACATATTAATAAACTCATAATATTTTGTCAAACTACATTCTAGATTTTTGTTCTTTGAAAATGTTTTCCTTGAACTCACACAATTTCTCTGCTTCCCTTTTAGCAAACTCTTCAAAATAATTGTCTATTCCATTTGTATCCAATTTCTCTCCTCGCATCTGTCTTGAACCCACTTGATCTATACTTTCACTTTCAATAATACTCTGAATATTCTCAAGGTATGAACAACTTCCATGGTGCTAAAATCAAATAGTTAATTCTCAGATCAAATTTTACTTGACAGATCTCACTTTTTTTAACCTCTTTATTGGAGTAAAATTTCTTTACAATGCTGTGTTAGTTTCTGCTGTATAACAAAGTGAATCAGCTATATGTATACATATGTGTCCATATGCCCTCCCTCTTGCGTCTCCCTCCCACCCTCCCTATCGCACCCCTTTAGTTGGTCACAAACCACTGAGCCGATCTCCCTGTGCTATGCGGCTGCTTCCCATTAGATATCTATTTTACATTTGGTAGTATATATAAGTCCATGTCACTCTCTTACTTCGTCCAGCCTTACCCTTCCCCATCCCCTTGTCCTCAAGTCCATTCTCTATGTCTGTGTGTTTATTCCTGTCCTTCACCTAGGTACTTCAGAACCCTTTATTTTTTTTAGATTCCATATATATGTGTTGGCATAAGGTATTTATTTTTCTCTTTCTAACTTACTTCACTCTGTATGACAGTCGCTAGGTCAATCCACCTCACTATAAAAAACTCAATTCCGTTTCTTTTTATGGCTGAGTAATATTCCATTGTATATATGTGCCACATCTTCTTTATCCATTCATCTGTTGATGTACACTTAGGTTGCTTCCATGTTCTGGTTATTGTAAATAGAGCTGCAATGAGCATTGGGGTACATGACAATTTTTGAATTATGGTTTTCTCAGGGTATATGCCCAGTAGTGGGATTGCTGGTTCATATGGTAGTTCTATTTTTAGATTTTTAAGGAACCCCCATACTGTTCTCCACAGTGGCTGTATAAATTTACATTCCTAGCAACAGTGCAAGAGGGTTCACTTTTCTCCACACCCTCCCCAGCATTTATTGTTTCTAGATTTTTTGATGATGGCCATTCTGAGTGGAGTGAGGTGATACCTCATTGTAGTTTTGATTTGCATTTCTCTAATGATTAGTGATGTTGAGCATCCTTTCATGTGTTTGTTGGCAATCTGTATATCCTCTTTGGAGAAATGTCTATATAGGTCATCTGCCGAATTTTGGATTGGGTTGTTTGTTTTCTTCATACTGAGCTGCATGAGCTGCTTGTAAATTTTGGAGATTAATCATTTCTCAGTTGCTTCATATGCAAATATTTTCTCAAATTCTGAGGGATGTCTTTTCGTCTTGTTTATGGTTTCCTTTGCTATGCAAAAGCTATTAAGTTTTATCAGGTCTCATTTGTTTATTTTTGTTTTTATTTCCATTTCTCTAGGAGGTGGGTCAAAAACGATCTTGCTATAATATATGTCATAGAGTGTTCTGCCTATGTTTTCTTCTAAGAGTTTTATAGTGTCTGGCCTTATATTTAAGTCTTTAATCCATTTTGAGATTATTTTTCTGTATGGTGTTAGGGAGTGTTCTAATTCCATTCTTTTACATGTAGCTGTCTAGTTTTCCAACATCCCTTATTGAAGAGGCAGTCTTTTCTCCATTATATATTCTTGCCACCATTATCAAAGGTAAGGTGACCATATGTGTGTGGGTTTATCTCTGGGCTTTCTATCCTGTTCCATTGATCAATATTTCTGTTTGTGTGCCAGTACCATACTGTCTTGATTGCTGTAACTTTGTAGTATACACTGAAGCCCAGGAGCCTGATTCCTCCAGCTTTGTTTTTTGTTCTCAAGATTGCTTTGGGTATTTGGGGTCTTTTGTGTTTCCATATAAATTGTGAAAATTTTTGTTCTAGTTCTGTGAAAAATGCCATTGCTACTTTGAAAGGGATTGCATTGAATCTGTAGATTGCTTTGGGTAGTACAGTCATTTTCACAATGTTGATTCTTCCAAACTAAGAACATGGTATATCCCTCCATCCGATTGTATCATCTTTAATTTCTTGCATCAGTGTATTATAGTTTTCTACATATAGTTCTTTTGTCTCCTTAGGTAGGTTTATTACTATGTATTTTATTCTTTTTGTTGCAATGATAAATGGGAGTGTTTCCTTAATTTCTCTGTTGATTTTTTGATGATGGCCATTCTGACCAGTGGGAGGTGATACCTCACTGTAGTTTTGTTTGCATTTCATATTTTTCATCAATGTATAGGAATGCAAGAGATTTCTGTGCATTAATTTTGTATCCTGCTACTTTATCAAATTTATTGATTAGCTCTAGTAGTTTTCTGATAGCATCTTTAGCATTCTTTATGTAGAGTATCATGTCATCTGCAAACAGTGACAGCTTTACTTCTTCTTTTCCAATTTGTATTCCTTTTATTTATTTTTCTTCTCTGATTGCTGTGGCTAAAACTTGCAAAACTATCTTGAATAATAGTGGTGAGAGTGGACCACCTTGTCTTGTTCCTGATCTTAGAGGAAATGTTTTCAGTTTTTCACCATTGAGAACGATGTTGGCTGTGGGTTTGTCATATATGGCCTGTATTATGTTGAGGTAATTTCCCTCTATGCCTACTTTCTGGAGGGCTTTTATCATAAATAGGTGTTGTATTTCGTCAACAGCTTTTTCTGCATCTATTGAGATGATCATATGGTTTTTCTCCTTCAGTTTTTTAATACGGTTTATCACATTGACTGATTTGCGTATATTGAAGAATCCTTGTATTCCTAGAATAAACCCCACTTGATCATGCTGTATAATCCTTTAAATGTGCTGTTGAATTCTGTTACCTAGTATTTTGTTGAGGATTTTTGCACCTATGTTCATCAGTGACATTGGCCTGTAGTTTTCCTTCTGTCTGACATCTTTGTCTGGTATTGGTATCAGGGTGATGGTGCCCTCGTAGAATGAGTTTGTGAGTGTTCCTCCCTCTGCTATATTTTGGAAGAGTTTGAGAAGGTTAGGTGTTAGCTCTTCTCTAAGTGTTTGACAGAATTCACCTGTGAAGCCATCTGGTCCTGGGCTTTTGTTTGTTGGACGATTTTTAATCACAGTCTCAATTTAAGTGCTTGTGATTGGTCTGTTTACAGTTTCTATTTCTTCCTGGTTCAGTCTTGGAAGGTTGTGCTTTTCTAAGAATTTGTCCACTTCTTCCAGGTTGTCCATTTTATTGGCATATTGTTGCTTGTAGTTATCCCTCCTTATCCTTTGTATTTCTGCAGTGTCATTTGTTACTTCTCCTTTTTCATTTCTAATTCTATTGATTTGAGTCTTCTGCCTTTTTTTCTTGATGAATCTGGTTAATGGCTTATCAATTTTGTTTATCTTCTCAAATAACTAACTTTTAGTTTTATTGATCTTTGCTATTGTTTTCTTCATTGCTTTTTCATTTATTTCTGATCTGATCTTTATGATTTCATTCCTTCTGCTAACTTTGGGGTTTTTCTTTTGTTTGTTTGTTTGTTCTTTCTCTAATTGGTTTAGGTGTAAGGTTAGGTTGTTTATTTGAGATCTTTCTTGTTTCTTGAGGTAGGATTCTATTGCTATAAACTTCCCTCTTTGAAGTGCTTTTGCTGCATCCCATAGGTTTTTGGTCACCATGTTTTCATTGTCATTTGTGTCTAGGTACTTTTTCATTTCCTCTTTGATTTCTCCAGTGATCACTTGATTATTAAGAAGTGTATTGTTTAGCCACCATGTGTTTATATTTTTTACATTTTTTTTCATGTAATTCATATCTAGTCTCATAGTGTTGTGGTCTGAAGAGATTCTTGATACAATTTCAATTTTCTTAAATTTACCAAGGTTCAATTTGTGACACAAGATATGATCTCTCCTGGAGAATGTTCCATGAACACTTGAGAATAAAGTGTATTCTGCTGTTTTTGGGTGGAATGTCCTATTAATATCAATTAAGTCCATCTTGTTTAATGTAACATTTAAAGCTTTTGTTTCCTTATTTATTTTCATTTTTTATGATCTGTCCATTGGTGAAAGTGGGGTGTTAAAGTCCCCTACTATGATTTTGTTACTGTCGATTTCTGCTTTATGGCTGTTAGTATTTGCCTTATGTATTGAGGTGCTCCTATGTTGGGTGTATATATATTTACAATTGCTTTATCTTCTTGAATTGATCCCTTTATGATTATGTAGTGTCCTTCTTTGTCTCTTGTGATAGTCTTTGTTTTAACATCTATTTTGTCTGATATGAGAATTGCTACTCCAGCTTTCTTTTGATTTCCGTTTGCATGGAATATCTTTTTCCATCCCCTCACTTTCAGTCTGTATGTGTCCCTCAGTCCGAAGTGGGATTCTTGTAGATAGTATATATATTGGTCTTGTTTTTGTACCCATTCAGCCAATCTATGTGTTTTGGTTGGAGCATTTAATCCATTTGCATTTAAGGTTATTATCAATATGTATGTGCCTTTTCCCACTTTCTTAATTGTTTTGGGTTTGTTATCATAAGTCTTTTCCTTCTCCTGTGATTCCTGCCTAGATAAGTTCCTTTAGCATTTGTTTTGAAGGTGGTTTTTTGATGCTGAATTCTCTTAGCTTTTGCTTGTTTGTAAAGCTTTTAATTTATCCATTAAATCTGAATGAGATCCTTGCCATGTTGAGTAATCTTGGTTGTAGGTTTTTCCTTTTCATCACTTTAAATATGTCCTACCATTCTCTTCTGGCTTGCAGAGTTTCTGATGAAAGATCAGCTGTTAACCTGATGGTTATTCCCTTGTATGTTATTTTGTTATTTTTCCCTTGCTGCTCTTAATATTTTTTCTTTCTATTTAATTTTGATAGTTTGATTAATATATGTCTTGGTGTGTTTCTCCTTGGATTTATCCTGTATGGGACTCTCTGTGCTTCCTGGACTTGACTGACTATTTCCTTTCCCATATTAGGGAAGTTTTCAACTATAATCTCTTCAAATATTTTCTCAGTCCCTTTCTTTTTCTCTTCTTCTTCTGGAACCCCTATAATTCAAATTTTGGTGCATTTAATGTTGTCCCAGGAGTCTCTAAGACTGTACTCAATTGTTTTCATTCTTTTCTCTGTATTCTGCTGTGCTGTAGTTACTTCCACTCTTTTATCTTGCAGGTCACTTATCCGTTTTTCTGCCTCAGTTTTTCTCCTATTGATCCCTTCTAGAGAACTTTTATTTTCATTTATTGTGTTGTTCATCATTGTTTGTTTGCTCTTTAGTTGTTCTATGTCCTTGTTAAGCATTTCGTTTGTTTTCTCCATCCTATTTCCCACATTTTGGATCATCTTTACTATCATTTCTCTGAATTCTTTCTCAGGTAGACTGCCTATTTCCTTTTCATTTGTATAGTCTGGTTAGCTTTTTCCTTGCTCCTTTATCTGCTGTGTGTTTCTCTGTCTTCTCATTTTGCTTAACTTACTGTGTTTGGGGTTTTCTTTTTGTTGGCTGCAGGTTCGTAATTCCCCCTGTTTTTGGTGTCTGCTCCCAGTGGGTAAGCTTCATTCAGTGTGTTGTATAGGCTTCCTGGTAGAGCGGAGTGTTGCCTGTGTTCTGATGGATGAGGCTGGATCTTTTCTTTCTGGTGGGCAGGGACGCATCTTGTGGCATGTTTTGGGGTGTCTGTCACCTTATTATGATTTAAGGCAGTCTCTCTGCTAATGGGTGGGGTTGTGTTCCTGTTTTGCTAGTTTTTTTGACATAGGGTGTCTAGCACTGTAGTTGGGGGTCGTTTAGTGGAGCTTGGTCTTAGCATCAAGATGGAGATCTCTGTGAGATCTTTCACCATTTGATATTATGTGGAGCTGGGAGGTCTCTGATCGACCAACATCCTGAAGTTGGCTCTCCTACCTGAGAGGCACAGGCCTGACACTGGTTGGAGCACCAAGACCCTGTCAGGCACACAGCTCAGAAGAAAGGGGATAAAAAAAGAAAGAAGGAAGGAAAAAATAAAATAAAAAGAAATAAAGTTATTGAAAAAAAATTTAAATTATTAAAAAAATATAAACTAATTTAAAAAAAGAAAAAAAATAGAAAAAAGAAGAGAGCCAACAAATCAGCAAACAAATCCACCAATGTTAACAAGCTCCCAAAAACAAAATTAAAAAAAACAGAAGGACACTCAGAACCCTAGGACAAATGATAAAAACAAAGCTATACAGACAAAAATCAAACAAAGAAGCATACACATACAAACTCACACAAAGAGAAAAAGACTATATATATATATATATATATATATATATATATATATATATAATCTGCATATATTAACAAATAAAAGGAAGAGAGCAACCAAATCAATAAACAAATCTACCAATGATAATATACTCTAAATACTAATCTAAGATAAACATAAAACCAGTAACCAGTCAGTCACATACAGGAAACCCCAAGTCTCCTGTTTCTCCCATAGTCCACTGCCTCAATTTTTAGATGATTTCTTGTCTATTCAGGTATTCCACAGATGCAGCGTACATCAAGTTGATTGTGGAGATTTAATCTGCTGCTTTTGAGGCTGCTAGGAAAAATTCCCCTTTCTCTTCTTTTTTCACACAGCTCCTGGGGGTCAGCTTTGGTTTGGCCCCGTCTCCATGTGTAGGTCACCTGATGGCGTCTGTTCCTGCCCAGACAGGGCAAAGTTAAAGGAGCACCTGTTTCAGTGGCTCTGGCTCACTCAGGCCAGGGGTTGGAGGGGGAGGGCAGGGTATGGAATGCAGGGCGTGCTTGCGGCAGCAAAGGCCAGCATGATGTTACAACAGCCTGAGGTGCACCCTGTGCTCTCCCGGGGAAGCTGTCCCTGGATCATGGGACCCTGGCAGTGGTGGGCTGCACAGGCTTTCGGCAAAGGTGGTGTAGATAGTGACCTGTGCTCACATACAGGCTTCTTGTTGGCTGCAGCAGCAGCCTCAGCATTTCATGCCCGTCTCTGTCATCCGTACTGATAGCCGCATCTCATGCCCATCTCTGGAGCTTGTTTAGGCAGTGCTGTGAATCACCTCTCCTCACATGCCCAGAAACAATGGTCTCTTGCTTCCTAGGCAGTTCCATACATTTTCCCAGACTCCGTCCCAGCTAGCTGTGGTGCACTAGCCACCTTCAGGCTGTGTTCACACAGCCAACCCCAGACCTCTTCCTGGGGTCTAACCTCCAAATCCAGAACCTCAGCTCCCAGCCCCCACAAATCCCAGCGGGTGAGCAGACAAGCCTCTCAGGTTGGTGAGTGCTGGTCAGCACCAGTCCTCTGTGTGGGAATCTGTCCACTTCGCCCTCTGCACCCCTGTTGTTGAGCTCTCCTTCATGGCTCTAAAGCTTCCCTCTCCTCCACCACCACCTCCTGTCTCTGCCAGTGAAGGAGCTTCCTAGTGTGTGGAAAGTTTTCCTCCTCCACAGTTCCCTCCCCAAGGTGCAGGTCCCATCCTTATTCTTTTGTCTCTGTTTTTTTTCTATTTTCTTTTGCCCTATGCAGATACGAGGGGATTTTCTTGTCTTTTAGGAAGTCTGAGGTCTTCTGCCAGCATTCAGTAGGTGTTCTATATGAGTTGTTCCACGTGTAAATGTATTTCTGATGTATTTGTAGGGAGGAAGGTGATCTCCACATCTTACTCCTCTGTCATCTTGAAAGTCTTCCCTCATTTTCTTGACGTTATGTTTGATATTGTTCCTATGGCTTCCAATATGCCACTGACTCAATTTTTCTCTTACATCATACTACTCTTTCTCAGTCTTCTTTGTTGATTTCTTCTCACCTCAACCACCTCTAAAGGTTGGAATGTCTTTGGAATAAATTATCAGAACTTTTCCCTTCTCTATCTATACTTATTCCCTAGGTGATACCATCCATCTTCATGGCTTTAAATTCCATCTATATACTCAACTCCAAGCCAAAGTACATTGCCTAAAATCCAGCCTGGTATATCTAAGTGCCTAGTTAACATCTTTTTTGCATGTGAAAGTAGCATCATAAATCCAATATGTCCCTCTTCCCTGGAAATTTTTTTAACCCCAAACTTGGTTCTTCCACAGTCTTTACCATTTCAATTTAAAAAATACTTCTATTTCCTTAGGTCAAAAAATTGGACTACCATTGATCGTTCCATCACTATTAAAATTGCATGTCTGATATATTAGGAAATTTTCTGGCTTTATCTTCAAAACATACCTACAGTCTGATGACTATCCTCTTCATATACTGCTACTATCCTTGTATGAACCATAATTCATCTGAATTATTGCTATACTTTCTAACTAGTCTTCTTGGTTTTGCTCTAGTCCCATTCAGTCTGTTCTCCAAAGAGTAATCAGAGTGATCATCTTGAAATAAACATTAGATCATGCCATTTATTGGCTCAAGACCCTCCTTTGGGAGTTATCTTAGCCTCACATATTCATGCTGATAAAGATAGTTTGTCCCAGGAGCCACTGCTGAAACCAGCTTGCAGTTGTGTCAACACTTAAAGAAGCAATCAAATCACACCACCTCCTCAGAGACCCCTGTGACACTTAGCCAGCATTCCCTTCTCAAAAGCCAGAGTCTCAAGCCCAGAGAACCCTCCTCTGTGCTCATAGATGTAAGGACCAACTGAAATGCACCTCCTTCTTAGAGGGTTCTAGTTCTGTCCAAAATGTAGTAAGCCCAGTCTAGCCTATGTTTATCACTGATTAGGACTAAAATCTCTGGAAAATATTTAAAAGGTCACTACCTGAAATATAACCAAAAAAGAGGGAAGATGGTGGAAAGGAGTCAAAACATGGAGAAGCAGGGTGCTTCTCTGGTGGTCCAGTGGTTAAGAATTAACCTTCCAATGCAGGGGATATGGATTCAATATCCGGTTGGGTAACTAAGATCCCACATGCCACAGGGCAACTAAACCCACATGCCACGACTACTGAGCCCGCATGCTCTGGAGTCCCTACACTCCACAACTTGTGAGACCCCATGTGCTGCAACTAGAAAGAAGCCCATGTGCCTCAATGAAAGATCCCATGTGCTGCAACTAAGACCCGATGTAGCCAAATATAATAAATAAATAAATAAATAAATGAAACTTAAAAAAAAATGGAGAAGCAACTTATTCTGGGATGAGATTCCCCCTACATTTTGTCCTTTTTGTCTCATGGATTTGCCCATACGGTCCCAGTTGCAAAGCTGAGCAAAGGTTTGGAGCCGGCAGCTAAATCTCCAGTAGAAACTGTGTCTTTCTGGCCAGAGGAACAAGAAAAGTGTCAGAGAGTGTGAGGGAAGTCCTAGAAACATAAATTTAAATAAACAGATTCCCTAACTCTGTGTATGAATCCACACAAGTCCCAGGCTCACCCCTGAGCTACACAAGCTGGAGACAGGTTCAAAGCAGATTAGCAAAGGGCCTTGAGAACTGAACTATGATATCCAGGCATACTGCTTAGATATTGTGAGTTTGGTGTCAGACCACTGCAACAAAGCAAGTCACATGATTTTTTTGGTTTCCCAGTGTATATAAAAGTTAAGATCATGGGACTTCCCTTGTGGCGCAGTGGTTAACAATCCGCCTGCCAATGCAGGGGACACAGGTTCAATCCCTGGTCTGGGAAGATCCCACAGGCTGCAGAGCAACTAAGCCTGTGTGCCACAACTACTGAGCCTGTGCTCTAGAGCCTGTGAGCCACAACTACTGAGACCATGTGCCATAACTACTGAAGCCCGTGCACCTACAGCCCATGCTATGCAACAAGAGAAGCCACCAAAATGAGAAGCTCGCACACCAAAACAAAGAGTAGCCCCCGCTAGATGCAGCTAGAGCAAGCCTGTGTGCAGCAGTAAATACCCAATGCAACCAAAAATAAACAAATAAAAATAAAATAATTTCTAAAAAGTTATCTTCACACAATAGTCTAGTCTATTAAGTGTGTGATAATAGCATTATGTCAAAAAAAGTACATATCTTAATTAAAATGTAGTTTATTGCTAAAAAATGCTAACCATAATCTGAGCCTTCAGTGAGCCAGAATTTTTGCAATAATAACATCAGAGATCACTAATCACAGATCACCATAATAAATGTAATAATAATGAAAAAGCTTAAAATTTTGCAAGAATTGCCAAAATGTGACACAGAGATGTTGGAAAAATGGTGCCAATGGACTTGCTTGATGCAGAGTTGCCACCAACCTTCAATTTGTAAAAATTGCAATTTCCATGAAGCACAATAAAGTAAAGAACAATAAAAAGAAGTACCTCTGTAAACTACAGCCTAAGTCTCAACTAACTCTTGAAGCATGCATGTACTGGATTAACCAAAACATCATAGCAAAGCCTTTTAAAAATGAGATTAAAAAAAAATTAAGATTAGAACAACTGTCTGCTAAACAAACAAATGAAAAATCAGCATTATTCAGAGAATTCAAATAGGACCCAGGATTTCTACCACATAAAATTTGAAATTAAAAAGATTTAGGAAAATATGACCAATTCTAAATACTTAAGAAAAGAAAATGAGCAGGTGCCAATACTGAGATGATTTAGGTATTGGAATTATCAAATATTTTAAAGTGGCTAATACAACTATATATTTGCTCCATGACATAAATGAAAAGGTAGAAGTTCTATTTCTTTCTCAGAAGTAGAAACAATACAAAATATTCAAATGAAAATTATAGGACTGAAAATGCAATATCTAAAATAAAAAATAAACAATTCATTTAATGTGATCAATGACAGAATGGAGATGATAGAAGAGTCAATAGACTTGAAGACAAATCAATGGAAATTATCCAATCTGAAGAACAGAGAGAAAAAATGTTATAAAAAGAATGATTAAAGCCTCAGGGAACAATGGGACAATCTCAAAAGTTTTAAAATATAAGCCATTTTAGTCTCAGAAGAAGAAGAGAAAAAGATTAATGCAGAAAAAATATTTGAAGACAAAAACTTCCACATTTGATGAAAGACATAAAATTACAGACTCAAAAAGCTCAGCAGACCCTCAGTCACAATAAGCTCAAAGAAAAAATTCCCAGGCACATCATAATCAAACTACTAAAAACAGACTAAAACAAACACTTTTGAAAACATCTAGAGAAAAACAATGCATTACAATCAGGGGAACAATGATTCAAATTACCACTGATTTTTGATTAAAAATCATGGAAGACAGAAGACAATGGGGCTGCATCTTAAAGGGATGAAAGAAAATAACCACTAATCTAAAATTTTATGTATATGGAAAATCTCTTTCAGGATGAAGGATAAACAAAGACATCAACAGATAAAGGGAAACTCAGAGAAGTCATTGCTGGTAGACCTGCTCTAAAAAATGCTAAAAGAGGGCTTCCCTGGTGGTGCAGTGGTTGAGAGTCCGCCTGCTGATGCAGGGGATGCGGATTCGTGCCCCAGTCCGGGAAGATCCCACATGCCGTGAAGCGGCTGGGCCTGTGAGCCATGGCCACTGAGCCTGCGCGTCTGGAGCCTGTGCTCCGCAATGGGAGAGGCCACAACAGTGAGAGGCCCACCTACTGGGAAAAAAAATGCTAAAAGAAAATTTTCAGCTAAAAGGCAATGATATAAATTTGAATTTATTAAATCTCTTTCTCAGAAGAATACATTTTTAAAGATTATATTTCATTATTATAAGTAATAAGAGGTTTGTCTGAAGGCCAGTAGAGAGTATATTCAGGAATGAAGGAAGAGCAAGAAAAATAGTGAATATATCAGTAAATATAAAATCTTATTTTCTTTTAAATTCTTTAAAATATGTATGCTCACTGAAATCAATTTGTATAGATTTAACCCATATGACAACTGTAATGAGAAGTCTAATGAGGGGAGAGTAAAAGAAATCTATATGGTTGTAAAGCTTCTACATTTTTACTGAAGTAGTAAAATATAACTGAGTAGAATGTGAAAGGTTAGGTATGTATATTATAAAGCCTAGAGCAAGCACTAAGAAATAATACAAAAGATATAGACACAAGTCAATAGGTAATTTAAACTGGAATATGAAAACGATTCTCAAAAAAATACAAAGAAGGCAAGGAAAGTGGGAAAGAGGAGCACAAAAGAGAAGAGACAAACAGAAAAACAAGTAATATAATGGTAGAATTAAATACAATTATATCAATAAATGAATCAAAATAAATAGGTGCAAAACATTTATTAAGATATTGTCAGGTTGGATTTAAAAAAAAGGACTCCACTATATTCTGTTAACAAGAAACCTACTTTAACCATAAGCATATAGATAAGTTAAAAATTGAAGGATGAAAAAAAAGATATGCTATGTGAACAATAATTAAAGGGAAATTGGAATGACCACAATACCATCAGAAAAGGTAGACTTCAGAATAAAGAATAAAACCATGGGTAAAGAGAGAAATTATATAATGATAAAAGGATCAATTCTTAAAGAAGACAACAATCTTACAAGTATATGTTTTATGTAACAGAGCTTTGAAATACATGAAACAAAAAGGAATAGAAATGGAGAAATGAACAAAGCACTTCTAAATAATACATGGGCCAAAAAGGAAGTTTCAAGGGGAATTGGAAAAATTTTTGTTGAATGAAAATAAAATCACAACATGCCACAATTTGTAAGATGTAGCTAAAGCAGTGGTTAAGAGAAGATTACATTAAATACCACAAATTAGAAAATAAGATAGTCCTCAATTCCGTGTTATAAATTTCCACCTTAAGAAGTGAGAAGCAGGCTTCCCTGGTGGCGCAGTGGTTGAGAGTCCGCCTGCCAATGCAGAGGACATGGGTTCGTGCCCCGGTCCAGGAAGATCCCACATGCTGCGGAGCAGCTGGGCCAGTGAGCCATGGCCGCTGGGCCTGTGCGCCTGGAGCCTGTGCTCTGCAATGGGAGAGGCCACAACAGTGAGATGCCCGCATACCACAAAAAAAAAGAGAAAAGAAATGAGAAGAGCAAATTATACCTAAATCAAGCAAAAATAAGGAAATAACAAAGAAAATAGAAATCAACAAAATTGAAAACAAAAATAATAGAAAAAAAAACAATGAAACCCAAAGCTGGTTATTTGAAAGGTCCAAAGTGGGTGAAAATTTTAAAAAGCACAGGATATAGTAAATAATACATTATCTTGTATAGATACCTTTGCTTCTGGCAAAGTAAATCTATGGACAAGATAATCAGAGTTTGAGTTATCTTCTATTTTCACATGGACAATTTGATTTTAGTCCATTCTATTTCTGTAGAATTGATGAAAATCACTATAATTATACAAGCCAAGTGATGGATGAGGCATGATCATGGAAACTATTGGTTATCAAACTTTATGGTCTAGTATTGTGTAGCAGAGAATTAGAAACAAAATTTGAAAACTAAAGGATCTCATTCTATAACATTAAAAAAAATCTCTTAAAGCATATTTGGTTGGGAAAATAAGTATTAGTAGTGCTTTCCTAATATGGAGTTGGAGCTGTCATTGGCCCAATTTGAGCCCCTTGAAAAATTCAGATTGTGTTAAAGATAAATCTCCACAATCTACAAGTCTACATGTATTCCAAACAGATGACATTTGTGGTCTTCATTTTTTTCTAAATAATAAGATGTTATGTATATAATATTCACAAATGAATAATAGCTCTGAAACTCTTGAAAATATCTGGAAAGTCATTGTAAATAAATATGATTTGAGATTTAGTAAAAAATGAGATGATAGCTGTGAAAACCTTGGTCATACATGCTTTGGTGACGAAAATGATGATCAAACTGCCTCTCTGTAACCATAATAGAGTCTTTACATAAAAAGTCTCAAAAGGTAATGGGGAAAAGAAATGCCATATATACTTCATCAGGGGAAAAAAATTAAATAAAACTGTAAACACAGTTTCTTAGAATATTTTGTTTGTTTTGTTCCTCTCACCATTGCATTGGGAACATTTTCAATATGAACTTTCATCTAAAAATGAAATTTACTTTGGATATGTCTGCTAATACTCACACTGCAATAGCAGAGCCCCTATTAAATTTATCAGGCTTTGTAGAAAGTTGGATGCTTGTACTGATTAGAATCTGGCTTGTTGCCTCAGAAACCTACGTCCATGAAATGGCATCTGTCTGTCAATTTCACCCCCAGTAAATAAATTATTAAATGAATTATGACAGTAAGTGAATGTAGAGAAACAACATTGGGAAAGCAAGTGAAAAGCTTTGAACCCCCTTCTAAACATAAAGTCATAAAATTTTGTTCTCTGGTGTTATTTTCTCACTAGTCAAAATATGTCACATTGCACTAAAAAGTGAAATTTACATAGCTATCATTTCCATTGAAGTCCCTTATGCAGACAGCACAAGGTAATTTGATGCCATTCTAGGTGGATACTATGAATAATTTATGACAAATCTTATGGGGACTAATCTTGTCTTATTCAAGGTTAAGAATTCCTTTCTCCCTTCCTTCCAGGTTTATTGGCCTGATTATCTAAAGAACCACTGGGTCTTAGTGACTACTATAAAAAATAACAACATCTATCATTATATCGCAAACTGTTATTAAAAAATCAACAAAAGCCAGATCTGGTAAACATTGTATCACTTGAATGCAGTTGTATGCCAGAAGAATTATTTCCTTTTCTAACAACACACTGGTTTTATTATGTTCTGAAAGTGCCCTAAATGTGCAGAAAGTACTTGGCAAATTCCTAAATGTTGCCGTATTTTACTAACATTTTTTTCTAAATGAATAACTCATCATTATCAAAGGATAGGAGACACCAAAAGTTTATCGAAACTCCAAGATATGGATTACTTATCATTTAAATATCATGACAAACCTCTAAATAAAATATTTTTTTAAAAAATCAGGAAATTATATCTGTCTTCACAGATACACTTTTGTGATTATGTGGCCATTTTTACTTTATGATTATCTGCGGTTATGGATAATCAGGAGTTTACTCTATTTTGATACTTTTGTCTCAGCAGGCAGCAAAACTTAGTAGTAATTATTCCACACTCTTAAACTAGTTGAAACTACTAGTACTATCAAATGTGTTAAATCAGAATAACTAAAAAAAAAGAAAAAAGAAAAACTAGTAGGTAGGGAAGAGATCTGGCATTGGGCAATAGAAGCATGTTGGAAGTGGTGGCAAATGTACTTCAGTGGAAGGTTAGATGAATTTTATTCAATATCATATTAAAAACATGAAAATCCTTATTCAACTAGGTCAAAAGACAATTATATTAAAATCGAGTAAACAGAACTCACCTCATGTAGTAAACCAGTCTGTCAGGAGTGGGTTAGTCAAAGCTTAGCTTTCTAGTATATGAAATAAGAACAGGCTTTTGCATAAGAGAGGAAAGAGACAGAAACAAAGAACAGAAGAAAAAAAGAAAGCAAAAGTGTATGACCAGGGCTGTAAGCCAAAGTGATTTGATGGTTGTTCAATATTAATTAAACACATTAGGCAATGAGCTAAACCTCTGCAGTATTCACAGCCAATAACAGTTTCATAGTCTCCTTAACCAGTCATTATTGCCTTTAAATTCAGCATGAGCAAGGAGCAGAAACAAAGTTTAACAAAAATTACATGTATAGATTAGAACTCCCTAAACATTGAAATATATTTTTCAAATTCATATTGAGTATTCCCTATGTGTCTTTCCTGAAAGAAAGTTAGAATAACATTCTATTTCAATATTGTAAGTAATAAAAAATATCTGTTTGAAAGCTAGTATAAAAGATCCATAATTCAAGTACTGACACATTTGGGAGCCAGCCAACTGCAACCAATGCAGGGCGCATATCTTTTGTTCTAATGTTGACTAAATTTCTAAAAATCTAAAAGAATAATATCATTTTGGCAGCTATGTGCCTGGTAAGACATTAGCACTATAATAGAAAAAAACACAAATAATAATTATTAATACTTTGGAAATACCAACTCATACAAAATGCAAACACTAATATTTACTTGCTTTTCACAATTCAACTAACACTATTCATTATATTCTACTAGGAGTTTATTTATTGTTACCTTTCTTTCAACAAATCATTAATTTGTCTACAGATGGCATTTATCCCATGCATAATGCACACCACACCATCACTCAGAAAAGGACTACAACAGCTAAAAACAATACCTCTGACTATCAGCCGCCCACCTCTGTCATTGCTAAAATCAATGAGATGCATTTATGTGTAATGAAGGAATTGTCCAGTATACTAAAGCTATAATTATGAGATAATGTTAAAAAAAAAGCCACTAAAGTGGCTTGGATCCTGAAAACACAATAAATTATGTACAACTTTTATTTATAGTTAACAAATATTTAGTTACTAGAATAAATAGAAGCACCAGGTTTAATGTTCTCAAAGAGAAATATGCACTAAAAAAAAAAAAACAGAGGAATCAACTTTCTAATTATTTCCATTCTCAATTAAGCCCAGATCTTCTTTTAAACGTATGCCTGCCTTTTCCTCTCTTCTTAATTGAATATACTGGAGTTTTATACACTAAATACTGATGTTTACTTAACAAAACACACACACACACACACAATCAACAGCCTACCTGTGGCTTTTAATTGGTTAGAAAACATGAGAAATATTTTGAATTCAATTCACTTGGGAAGCTTCATTATATGTATATTCAATACAACACAGTAAGAAATGAAAACAAAAACAGTGTTTACTTTCCTATTAGCACATATTAAAGCAATTATTCCAATCATAAAAAGTGTAAAATAACTATGGATATTTAGTCTTCCTTAATAATATAAAGCTTTAGAAATAATTTTTCCTAGTAAGTGAATTGTAGAATGTCAATATTTTAATTGTAAAATTTGGAATTTGTGCCATTTCACCTATTAGTTAAAACACACATTCAGCATAATTTGTGTCTTGTAATTCACATTTTCATGACTGCTATTCAGCTAAGTATCTAAATAGACCAAACACACTAAAATAGTTTCTATTGGAAATGTTTTCAAGTTGTCTATACTGTATCTTCTTGATTATTTTAATGCAAATAAATGCTGACTTGTATTTTAGAATATTTCATTTCATACTTTTTGAGTCAATAAAATACTATTTCTTTTTTATAAATTAAATTTAATATTCAGATAAGACAATTGATACACTTGTATTTTCATTAAGGGACTAGTAGTCTAATTCATATTAAGAAGTAGAAATTAGGTTTTGTTAGTCAGTGACAGAAATGTACATTAATGTAATGAAGTAAAGTCAATGATCTCTTGGAAATTATTTAAAAAGATAAAATGATAAGCATACATATGTTCACCCATATGAGGTAAATCATCTCTTGTAGGAAGTTAAGTGGTCCTCCTGAAAGCAGTTGTGCAACTCAGAGTAGAACACTCTCCTCTGATGAAGATACACTGTTAATGGGTAATTATTAGTGAGTTATAGAACTTTCACTCAATACCATATGCTTCAGAGCAAAAACAAAAGCTAAAATAGTGTAAAGTTCTGAAGAGTACTACATTTCATTCCAAAGCCCTTCCTTATGAAAAAAAACATTTTTTCCTCTTCAATCTAGTGTTATTAATCAGAACTGTGATTTGATATTAAAAGAAATGACAACAAAGTATACACTGTACCCAAAGATAACTGCTAAGAACTATAATATAATTGCGTTCTGGAAATCAATTTTTCAATTTGGAGGCCATTGGATTTGACTGAGAATAAAAATTCCAGTGTTATTGTTTATGTCACTCTTTGGGTACGAATTTCATCCGAGGACTCAAGACTTGAGGTGACATTGGTACAGCCATGTGACTCTTGTTGGTTTATAGTGGTTGATTATCTTGGAAAGATGTAAACTTTTAAAATTAAAAATAATAATAATGATTCTCTGAAACAGTTGGTGATATCTTTACTTCTTGCCCAACTCATAATCAATGTGCACGTGCAAATGTCATAAATCTGTAAACAAGCATTTGTGTCACATTCACTTCATAGTTAATAACAAAGATATTGGAATCAGATGTACCACTGGTTCCATCATATTCTAATGGTATAACTTGACAACCTATTTAACTTCTGTAAGCCTTCATTTAACAACCTTTAAATTTGAGATATTAAATTCTGTTCCATATGTTTGATTTTGAGAATAAAATCTTAGTGCCTTGAACACAGCAAACACCTGATAAAAGGTACTGATATCATTATTAATTAGTAGCAATATTAAAACATTTAGTTTGGCATATTTCTAAATTTTCCACTGTGATTACCTCTTGATTCATTCTATCATGGTATATTAAGAGAATATGAATTGAGAGACCATAAATAACTAAGCCCACCAGACCTACTTTGCAGTAAGACTTTTCTTAGAAAAGTATGTGTATCAATGTTTGATTTCCCTCAAAGAGAGATAGGTAGCAATAGAATTTGTTGTGTTCTTGAGAAAATGATAAATATATATAGATCCAAATGTTACCAATTTCTTCTTAATAAATTCTGGGTTGTTTATACTGTAGGAAATAATAAAAGATTATTTATTATAACTTTTGTGAATTTCTCTGTGAAACAATAATAAATTAACATGGAGACCTGAATTAGAAAAAATAAAACTAGATTTCAACAACAACAAAGAACCAAGCCAGGGGTAAAAAGAATGTTCAAACCGAATATATGATTACCCACAATTGGCAACTTATATTGAACACTTCTTGACTAGGTCATCTATAAATAAAAAGAACTAATGAAAGTGATGTTGGCTGGTTAAATTTTTGTAGGCACAAATATTAATTTTTAAAACATTGAAATTTAGGTAGAGTTTTCTGATCAGTATCCCTAACTCTGTTTTAAGTTTAGTCATATCATGTCTGTTCCAAACAAAAACAATGATTCATTAAATAAGAAAAAGTAATTATATTGAATACATAGTGATAGCTTAATAAAAAATTCATTTTAAAAAGTTAGTCTTTGGAATTTTTATAGAAGAGAAAATATTGTTCAAAAAATGTTTTAGGGCTTCCCTGGTGGCGCAGTGGTTGAGAGTCCGCCTGCCAATGCAGGGGACACGGGTTCGTGCCCCGGTCTGGGAAGATCCCATAAGCTGTGGAGCAGCTGGACCCGTGTGCCATGGCCGCTGAGCCTGCGTGTCTGGAGCCTGTGCTCCGCAACGGGAGAGGCCACAACAGTGAGAGGCCCACGTACCGCAAAAAAAAAAAAAAAAAAAAAAAAAAAAAAGTTTTAAAGTGTCATTGTTTAGTTGTTTCAAGTATTGCATTTCTTTTCAAGAATATAAAAAGGTTATCCAAGAAGAAGATGGAAACAAGTAGGACACTGAAAAGTGATAATATCTAATGTGATTGAATGCAGAATTTATTAAAATATATTTTCATTGAACTAATTATAATGTTATGAGGCAACTTCCAGTTTCCACTTTGGTATGCCAAGAGCTAGCTCCCTTACAAGAAAAATCTGAACAAGATGAAAATCAATTACTTTTCTTGGACGTATCAGAGAACTAAGGTTTCAGGACAAACTGTCAGCCCAAAATCTGGAAAGATAGGCAAAACCAGAGTCACAGGTGACCTTTGCATACCTGGAGCAGAAACCTCTAGAGTCATAAGACGGTAAAAACACTTAAATGGTAATTTTGATGAAATGCTGGAGGCTGTGAACTATCCTGAGAGTAAAAAACTCCTGAAGACCCTCTTTTCTGGAAAGGATCCTCAGTGATAAGTCATGTATATAATGTGTAATCTTCATATGATGTGATGACAATAGTATTTCACCTCTGTTACGCTCAGTTTATCTGATTAATCCTCTCTGAAATAGCATGTTTGATTTGCATTTCCTGTTAACTCTTAACTGCCTTGAAAAATAAGTGCAACCACATAACTTTGCCAATTTATTCAACCTGAAGGGAAATATATGTCTAGTGTGTCTTCATAACATTGAACTACTCAAACATCCTCTGGCAACAATTTCTTGCAATATATTGGATTTTAAAATCTTCCTGCCTCATATTTTTGTTAGTTTTAAAAATTAGTGATACAAAACAGCCAGGAATAAAGAAAACATTGAGGTTATTTAAACTGTAATCTGCTTATTTTATCCACTTCCACAGATAATAATGGAATGCGAATGCTTTTTCTTGATTTGTCTTTTTCTTACAGACTGATACCACATAGATCTACATTGCTTTCTAGAGAGTTTGCAGATACCGCTTTCTTACCCCCAAGGTACATATTTTCTTTATCCTTTGATGTCATCAAATACCAGCTGACCCTTCTGAGATCCCTCAAGAAAGCAGTCCTTACTACTTATGCAGATTCCCTTATCTTCCCATTGTCCCTTGTAACTTTTTGGCATTGTTGATTCAAAATATCACTTCTAAAATCCTAATATATCCTACTAAGTTTTATAACAATGAATATTATGCCAGGGCTTCTGGGTATACAGATTATTAAGGCCTTTAAGCAAAATTGGCAAAAATTAATGATAATCACAAATTATATTTTCCTTTATATCTTGAAGGAATCACCTATCTCTCTTCAAAGGTATCTTTTCGTCACCCCCTTTCTTATTCTCCTTTTCATGCAGGTGTAGCATTAAAATTCTCTTACTTGGTACTGCAGGGGCAATTCTGCATGAAGAGTTCCACTCAGGCACCAATTTCACCTTGAAAATATAAGAATATATCTTTTGTTGCTGTGCAACTAATTCTCAGTATAGACAGTATGTTGCAAAGCAAGTCACTCACTATATGTACCAAGAAAGTGACTCACTGTATCTCTAGCTAAACACCTGGAGGGATGCCTATCAGCAAGCAATGGGAGGAGAAGAGATAATTATGCTTGGTAATTCCTAAGTGTGATTTTCCTCCCTTAATTACATTCCTTTCTACCAATTTTCCCAGTAACAATGATGGGGCGGGAGGGGAGGGGAGGGGTGGGGACCCTGAAATGCATAAAGGATGGTTTCTTTAAAAATAAATTATACCGATGCCACTGGAGGGAGGGAAGCCTTTATTCCTGCATGGATACATCCTTCTAAATTCCTCACAAAGTAATTAAAGCTATTACTACAGTCACATTTCTAGTTTAAATTCTGCTATCGCCAGTCCGATGTGTAAATATATGTTTATTTTAAAATGTTAAAAGATACGCTTTTAAAGTGCTGGGGAAAGATAAATATTTCACACTTCAAAGCGTAGGTCTCGAATAAGCAATTTCTTGGCATTGATTTTCAGTAAATACAAATGTTAAGGGTCCCTAATTGAAATAGAATAAGCACAAGCAAAATGAGGTAGAGTAAAGCAATTAACTAAAAGTACTGTGAATCAAATAGACTTAAGGACCAAATCTTCACTTAAGTTTAGCCATTGTTACTTTTTAACCCAATTTTTAACAAAGCATAATTTCAATATAATACATTCAATGTAACACAATTTTGTGAACCACAGAGTTTGAATTTGTTTGTATTTCAGAAATAAGGGAGAAAAACACTGCATAGAACTATTATTTCAACCAAATGGCACTCTCTCTCATTACTATCTACTTGCCAAATCTACACTATATTTCCATTAATATACATAATGTGGATGACTTATTCACCAACATGGAATTTATTCAAATAACAAAATAGTTATAGTAACAAGACAAACAGTGTTTTATAATTTGTATACCTCTTGATCTCAAAGCGATCAAAAGCAGGGGAAGTTTACCATTTTGATGTGGTCTTTAAATAGAATGTCAAACCAAGTTCTAGCTTAAGTATTTTGTGGTATGCTTGTGCCTATATGAGATAACTACTATTTAAAATTGTCCTCTGCTGAACTATGATGACATCAGGCGTATTATTGGATGATACATAATTTAATTCTAGAAAAGCATTTGGTATTGTAAATAGCATCTCTCAAATTGGTCCTGCATGATTAAAATAAGTATAGCCACAGTCAAAGAAAGTCATGCTAGCAAAATAAATTCTCCCAAAGTACTTTAAAACTCATTTCAAAGTACCAAATGATGTCTTTCACCCTTAGTCCTCAGGAAATATATAATACACAACATATCAGTGTAATGTTGACATTTCCCAGCTTAAATTGTATTGCTCTAAGTATAATTAGCCAGGTATCTTTTTAAAAATATTTTAACGCTAAACATGCTTTTCTATAGATAAAATCTATATAGATTTATATATAAAATATAATCCTAGGGCTTCCCTGGTGGCGCAGTGGTTGAGAGTCCGCCTGCCGATGCAGGGGACACGGGTTCGTGCCCCGATCCCGGAGGATCCCACATGCCGCGGAGCGGCTGGACCCGCGAGCCATGGCCGCGGAGCCTGTGTGTCCGGAGCCTGTGCTCCGCAGCGGGAGAGGCCACAGCAGTGAGAGGCCCGCGTACAGCAAAAAAAAAAAAAAAAAAAAAAAAAAAAAAATAATAATAATAATAATCCTGTTAAGAATAGTGATAAAAACGGCATTTTTCGGTGTGATGAACTGGGAGATTGGGATTGACATATATACACTAATATGTATAAAATGGATAACTGATAAGAACCTGCTGTATAAAAAAGTAAATAAGGGCTTCCCTGGTGGTGCAGTGGTTGGGAGTCTGCCTGCCGATGCAGGGGATACTGGTTCGTGCCCCGTTCCAGGGGGATCCCACATGCTGTGGAGCGGCTGGTCCCGTGAGCCATGGCCGCTGAGCCTGTGTGTCCGGAGCCTGTGCTCCACAATGGGAGAGGCCACAACAGTGAGAGGCCCGTGTACCACAAAAAAAAAAAAAAGAAAAAGAAAAAAAAGTAAATAAAATTAAATTTTAAAGAAGGCATTTCTCACCATTAAATACGTTCTAGTAAACTACAGCAAACACTAACATTTTGGGTGTTTCTTCTGCCTTCTGTGTGAGTTAAATAATGCAAATTAATTTCTATGCATACAGCTTTATGTAACTGAGAAATCTGAGAATCTACTTTTTAAAAACTGTAGAAATTGGTAAAAGTCCAATATGTTGCAAAGTAATAATGATAAAGGGAACATTTTTATTGCTGAAATTAATATTCTGATGAACACATGTTAAAACATGCTAAGATGTTCTGTCTCACTCATAAATATGGAAAATTACATCCAGACATCAATGAAACATATTTTTCATATATCATTTTGGCAAAATTAAAACATACTAATAATATCCAGTGTTTGCAAGAGTGTTGGGAAAGAGCAAACACATACACACTTTGAGGTATTGTAAATGTTTTCCACTGCTTATGTGATTTGATCTTGAAAACAATCCAGTGGGGTAGATATTAACATTATACACGTTTATACAAAGGAGGAAACGATAGAACTTGAGTATGCAACTTCCTCAAAGTCACAACCAAACATCATCCTATAATGCACATCTTTATTCTTTATAGGAAGTGTTGGGGCAATAACAGAATATTATTTGCATGCATTGAAAGCTCCTCTAACACAACAAATCATTTGTGTCCTTTAAAATTCTTCAGTTTTGTGTTTGCTTAGACAAAATGGCAGAGGCCAGAGCTGGCTATATCATATGAAGTTAAGTCCATTCTTCAATATCTACCTACCTCACAAATTCACTGGATGGAGTGGTAGAATTTAGTGATTAATTTTAAAGACCAACCTATGGCCTAGCTACTCACCTTTTTACTTAAACTCTGCTAGAGAAAGAGTTCCTGAGATATGTAAGCAGGAAGACTGGAAGTTGTAATCCACTTGCAACTCTGCTTATTTTTTCCCTTAAATAAAAGCTTTCTCTTTAGAAGAAAAATAAGGTTCCTATTCCTATACATACAACTTTAAGATAAATAACAAATGGTATTATATTTTTACTATAGATTAAAACTTGAAGGTATAGTAAGGCTAAATCTCATATATATTTTTTTGTTAATTAGCTAGGAGAGTATATACAATTGAAGTTTTCATTCTACATCTCCATGTGATCCAGCTAAAGACAACTTCTTTATATAGGTAATTTGAACATAAATGAGGGTAGATTGAAAGCCCATTCATTTATTTCTGAGGATGGTGAAATGCGTAAGAGTTTTAAAATCTGGTTCTATTTTCTTTCATATCTTTTGATTGTTCTTAAGGTAGAAATATAGTTTTGTTAGATTTTTGATTTAAGTGTTAGTAAAAGTAAGTTAGGTCAATTAGAAAATGTACAATATCACATGGCATTTAAAATTTAGTTTTAGCAAAAGGAATTATGCCTTTAATATTAAACTGTGAAACTTTAGTGAAGCCTTCTTATTTAAATTCTGCCAGTATTTCCATTGTGCAGAATTAATTACAATCATCATCTTAAACATAAGCTAGTGATTCAAATCAAATGAATTAGTCCTATTTACGATTTTTGAAAATTATGGCTCAAACCAGGAAAAGTAAATCCTACAAAAGAAAGGTGAAAATGTGAGTCACTTTGATTTTTTTGGTTAGATTTTATCTAGAGACAAAGCTTAGCTTATCATCGAGTCTTCTGTTTTCCTGATTGCAATCTCATTTAACTTGCCCTTGATAAGACATATTTGTAGTGACCTCCAGCTTGTTAAATATTCAGCAGAAAGTTTATGGACTTTCCCACAATCTTAATTAAAAGGCTTTTGGAAAACTAAATGCTGAAACAAGAACATTATTTGAAAAGCAACTTGAGTGCTCCATGCTGATTTCAGTTTCACTAATAGTACTTATAATCAGCAGTCACTGGCATAAGAGGAGGCCAGAGGTAAAATATGGAAAATCAACCTTTCTCTTCTTATGAGTTACTGTAATAGCAGGCTAAATGAGGTATTTACAACCTGATTTAGCAAGCAGAAGAGATTTATTTTTAAACTCATGGGAGGAATGCAGGAAGTGACTTACAAGTTCACATTCTACAAAATAAATAGCATGTATATATCCCACCCATATATCTGAACACGCATGTAAACAGATACTCACGTAGGTACTCAAATACAAACAACAATCTATGATGTTTTGAAACAAAATAAATAGGAAGTTTTTAGTTTTTAAATTTGAAGATCTAGATGTAAATTAATAATTCAGACTGATTTGAGTTCGTATGAAACCCAGGGAAATTTCTAAGATAGGAGGAAGCTTCATTTTCTCAAGACAGATAGTAATCCTCTGCCTAAATGTCTAAGTCATCTTTACCTTAAATTGGATAAAAATGGACTTGTTATATTTTATTAGTAATTTATGGTTTATCATTTCTTCAGTGTATTACTTTGTTCTGGAAGCTATTATCAGTAACTAAAAGGCATTGTAGTAAGATTTCCTGGATTTAAATGCACTATTCACCTTTAATTATAATCTATAAAAATCTAGTACATTTAGTTTTCAACCTGCTGTTTTGTTTTGTTGTTATATGTATAAAATAAATTACTAAAATCATTCATCATCATTATATCTCTCCCTTTGATAAATGCTTAGATTGGGAAAAGGGATCTAGAAGCTCAAAAGGAAATTTAGTTTCTATACAATGTTCAAAAAATAGAAGTGAACACCATAGCTTGATCTTCTTAAGGTATATTTCAGCTATGATTTTTATTTCCTTTATTTATCCTCCCTTTTAAAAGTGAGCTTCCTACCCAAGGTATTTATTTCTTACATTATTTATGAGTGATATTTGTCAGGTAGGTTTTAATGTAAAACTTGCCACTAATTTTCAATGGAGTTAAAAAATAAGCAGAAGGGAAACAAAACATACAGATAATGACATTTAAGGCATTATTAGTATTTTTTGAAAATCATATGAAATATCATTCCGTGATCATCCCTACAAGTAATGTTGACATCAGAAGTAAGCCATGATCTCAGAGAAAAAGTGACTTTGTTGTTTAATATTGAGTTATCAGAAATAATGATAGTCTAGCTATCATTCTATAATGCAAATTTAAAAATGGAAGATATTATATCAAACTAAAATTTCTTTACAAACTTAAAGAACCTACCATCATTTCTATTGAAATTTTCATAGTGCTCTGGGTTTTAAACATGATGGACTGTGTAACCTGGATTAAAGTCCCAAAACTTTTAAGTACATAACTTACAAATAATCCATTAAACCAAAGTCATGAGAATGGTTGCAACCTCTGTATTAGTCTTCGGATGATAAGTATTAAGAGTATGAGAAATTGTGCTTAAAACTCTATCAAGAATTCACCATACCTTCATCATATTAATGGCCTGAGAACAAAATACAAGTTCTTTGGAGTATATTGTGTTACTTTTCTTAGAAACAATACTTTAATGGATTTTAAGATATTTTAAAGTGATTTGGCTTCAGGGTTATGTCAGATATGTAAAATAAGTCTCTAATATATTATTTCCATGGGCCCTTAAGAACTTTGTGAATCAATGCAGAAATAACACAACATACACAGCATAATTTAATATATATATATACATATATGTGTGTGTGTGTGTATTTGTGTTGTGTAAATAGAGTACCTAATTGTTGCCAGTGAGAGCCTATGTTCACATAAGTTTATTCTTTACTTTCTCTTACCTGTACTATATCTTCCAACAAAAACATAATCATTATTACTAGACCTATGCTGAATGAAGCAAGTCTTTTCATAGTATATTAAAAAAGAAAGCAGTGTGTAATTAGCTTTGTCTTTAACTACATACCTCTTCCCTTCCCACCCGAATGAAATCTAATGAAATAATAATCTCTTTTCAGCAACCCGCAAGTGAGAGGTAAGGCTTATCATTAACACATAAAAAGTATAAGCCCTCAGCAGGTTTACAGGGAGAAAAAATATTTTTTATCCCAACATTTGGTTAGATGATACTTTCTCCAACCAATGAAAGAAAATACTGAAAGATAATATATATGTGTCTGCTTTGGCAAATGTCTGAAATTGTAAACACATATAAAAGAAGAAATGCAGTAAAATCAGTTGAAAAAACAATGTTAATTGTTCATCTTGTATTTGCCTATGAAGCAATTGTGAAATTTTGTGTTAAGATCTAAGGAAAGCTGTGTGGTCAAAACATCCACAGAAAAAGCCATAAAAGCCTTAGGTTTTTCTGATAAGATAGTGGGCAACGTGGAATGGTGTGCTTCAGGAGCCAATTCTATATGGCAGATAATAGATGTAGACTATTTATTTAACATTTCACCAACAACTACTCCCTCTATTTTTAAAGCAACACAAAACAGAGTGTCACCTGTATTTGTAAATAAATTAAATAGTTCATGAAAAATAACAGTTTCTTCAGATTAAGTTATGCTGTAAAATGTTAAAATGGAAAAATAAATATTTCTCAAATTCTAATGATTCTCCTTAGGTAATACTTTCTACTGCAAGCACCTTACATTTTATCAGAATTCTCTATGAAATTTTCTATCTCCCTAAATTTATACATGATTGATTCAGTACCTATGAATCATCAACAATAAACTGACATGTATAGTAGAATACTTTAATGATATTTTAATAAAAATGTTTTGTTGCTGCCTGTGATCACTGAAAATATTTTCTTTATTTTCTCTAATATTTCCTAAAGTTATATCATACCTACTGGCCTACTAGAATTTCCCTTAAGGCTTAACCTGGGTAAGATATTCTCCTAAGTATTTAGCTGGTGAATTTTTGAGGTATTTAAAGTTTTCACCCTCATGTTGAAGTTATTATATTTTTAACACTGCACAGTATTTTGTTAGCTAAAAAAGAAAATTAAAATTCAATCCTTTGTGATGAATAACAGGTATTAGTGTTAGTTATTATCCAACATTAAAAAATTAAGGTCATGTAACAGAAAAAAGAGAATTTTTAAATTGCCACCTAAGCAGAATATAATATTGTGTATGGGAAAATTGAACAACCAAATTATAGACTCATTCCAAGCCTGCTACTTTACATATATGTGACATGGACCTAAAGAGAATAACTGACCTCTTTAAGGACACAGAATTATTGACAGACTCTATATCTCAGTCCCCCTTATCCCTAACCTTGTTCTTTCCATGCCTATACAAGTAGACATGTATCTATTAATTTGATAACAAAATTATTCTTTCCTTCAAAAACAGGAAGGAGTAACTGAAAGAGGGCACTAAGGATTATTAATTCATGTATCATGTATCTAAGGGCCATTTACTTTTCCATGCAAATGAGTATTTCCCTTAAAAAACATTTCTATATTTGCTTAAGGACATAGATTCAAGAAAGAGGCATTATCATTTGATCTACAGTAATTTGTCAAAACCGCAAATCATTGTTTCAATAACTTTCACACATGCCTAACACTATCTTCATTAGATAATTACTCATTATAAACCAGCACAAACTGAAGTCTTGATAGGGCATTCAGTGTTCCAGATATACAGACGTTTCTTTACTTATATCAAAATAAAATACTTTAAAATAAATTTCATTGATTAAAAACATATTTTTGTGCTCACCTATAACTTTTTTTTTAAGAAATAACATTTTGCCATGAGTTTACTTGCAATAAATCACCTTAAAATATTCCAATAAAATGGCTTGGTCTCATATAATACAGGCATTGCACAGAGCATTTAAGAAACATGATTTACAATGAAATGCTTTTGTAATGGAGCAAAAACATGGGGCTGCCATATTCATGCAATAAAAACATAATATTAAAGATGGTTTTTGTCTCTGAAAAGGTGGGAAGTTATAAAAATGGCAAGTATTATTTTTATTTCTTCCTGCTCAGAGTAAGTTAGTTTGCTTTATCTTCAGTATGTTCAATCCTCACCCTGGGGAGGAATATTTATTTGCACTTATGCCTATGGAGTGTGAGGGTAAGCCTGATTTACAAATCAGCAGTAACATATTCTCCATTTACCCCTTCTAACATATCAATCTACCCACTTACAAAGAAGAGTATACACTCTGTAAATTTCAACATGAACATTTTACTTTTGACTGTATGATTATTATTGCTGCTGCTGCTGCTGCTATTGTTGATAGGATCCTAAACTATTCATTTCTGGGAAAAGTTCTAATAGTTAATTTGAAAATTCTAAAACAATTTGAAATAAAATCATTAATATATTTTAAACTCTGTGAAGTTTTAATTCAAATAAGTCACAATATTGAATAGAATTTGGCTTTCTTTGATTTCTACTGTGGAATAGAAAAAGCCATATACCATGAGAGATGGAAACACATCTGCCTACAATTTCCCTCAGCGTCTATATTCAGAAAGCATCATGCATACTAAAAACACAGACTTCCCTTCATTTTATGTCCATTAGACTCGAGGTATAGAGCCTCCTAAAACAAACTAGGAGGGGGAGAGTACGGAGAAAGATTGCAAAGAAAATGAATGATAATAATAAACCACAATGTAAGAACAAATGATCAGTCAATAATTCTTCACTCTTTCGAACTAAACTAGGATATATTAGTGAGTAATGAGGTAAAGAAAGAAATAAAACTCACACATAATCAGCAGTTACTCAAAGTTCCTATCAGATAATATATCCACATTGAATTGCTAAGCAAATATGCCTTCTCAAAACTATTAGGAGTTTAACAACAGGATATTTCCTTTTTATGATTCAATAAGCATACACAAAAAACAGAATCTTCTGGATACATGCAAAAGTAGTCAAATAAAACAGTCCAGCACCCCACATTCAATAGGAAACTTATCTGTCTCTTTGCATTTACTTTTTGTCACTTTCTCGACTTCTTTATTCATCTTCCCCATTCTGATAATAGTTCACAGAAATCAGGCCATCAACGCGAGCAATGATCCAGAAGGATTCTTAATCAGCTTGTGTGTAATGGGAAGCTTAATGACTTCACGTGCACATAAGATGTTTGCGGAATCTATTAGTTGACTGTGCAGCTAGTGCTCTACTTTGCTAATGCCCTCTCTGCCCTGTTGTTCTGATAAGTTTCCCAGAAATAGAGAGCCTGTATAAAGCTGCACACCTAGAATAAAAAGAGCACTTATCCTCACCTAGATGACATGGCGACATATAAATAAAATGTATTGTTTTTCAAATTGAAATTGTCAAAAAAATAAAATATGTGCACTTGTGTGTGCATGTGTGTGTGTGTACCTATGTGTGTATGAAGAGACAGTAAGGAAAGACAATCTTTTGTTTGAAGAACCACGTAAGTATATACTAACACTTCAAAACTATCTAGAAGGCTTTTCTACACTTCGGTACAAGATTTATCCCAAAGTATATACAATATAAACTTCAATACAGTAAATTTTGATATTTCTTAAAATATAACAGAACCTCCACTGAGGCTTTATCACAGATCATCATGAGTTATTTTAATGCCTTAACTCATCATGGCTAATTGTTGCACTGCTCTCTCTCATCTCTATTTTGGTCAGCTACTCAACACATTTGTTAGAACTTTGCTAATCAAAGTGAGGTTCCCAGACTAACAGGATCGACATTGTCTGGGGACTTGCTAGAAATGCAGAACCTCAGTTTCCCACATCAGACTACTGTGTCTACATTTTAACAAGATCTCCAGGTGGTATGTGTGCATGAAACTTTGGAAAGCATTGTGTGAGAATATGCATTACCCCAAGAAAAAATTCTGTAAAATGCTTTAAGTATATGTATATACTCAGATACATGTGCACACACTCCTTTAATACAACAATGCTGTGAGACAGCTGTTATCATTGCCATTTTAAAAATTAGGAAAACTGAGTCACAGGGAACTTAAATTTCTTGTCAAATGTCATATTGCTAGTGAGTTTCAGGACTGAGTCTAATCAAGTAGTCTGGCCCCATCCCATTAGAATGCTTCTCTTCATAACTAATTATTTAATCATACATATTACAACAGCAGCTAGGCTCACTTGTAGACATGAGACTAAAACAGAAATGGGAGAAGAAAAAACATATCTGCACTTCATCTTAATGTATTTTTTTAATCTTCTGAGAGTTAAAATTCTTCAATTTTGGGAAAAAAACCATCTGGGAGTGGGCAAAAAAGAAATCAATGTCTTTTAAAATCAAAGTCTCTTAAGGTCTTAGCTTGAATTTGCTCCAATATTTCTTTCTTTTTGCAAAAGTAGTATTGCTGAAACAGCTCAGAAAACTCAGTTTAAAATGTGTGATTAATTTTACCTATGCCGTGGTCTTTCACTCTCTGTCCTAAAAACAATATGCTTTTTTCCTATATTGAGTGATAATGTATAGACAGATTCACTTCAGACTATTGGGTATTATGGGATCTTTCTACATGAAAGGTTTTTTTTTACTTAGCCACAGTTCATATCCCTTGAAACCCTGAGGGGATATTTCAAAGAGTTACATGGGTATTGAATTGGGTTCAGTGTGTTTAAGATCTTTCCTCATGATATTTGGATTTCAGATATTATATTTTGGAAGCTAAGCTGTTCTGCAAAAAGGTAATGGCTAGTTCTTTCAGAAGGGAAGTCTTAATAGTTCAATATGATGGGACTTTTAATCGGAATTTCAATATTCGGATTTACTTCTGGTTGAATCCCCAAATTCCAATTTTCTACTTGAATAAAAACAGATACCTGTGTGAAGTTTTTTGATATATCCTGTTCTCCTGTCCAATTCAACTCAGAATCAGCACTGGAGAAGAGGACAAAACATTAGAAAACATTAGTATTGCAATGTTTGCAATAGTTCTAAACTTGTAAAACTACATTTTATAGAAAATGATCTATAGGAAAAAAGCAAACAGAAACAGCTCAATAAAAAGCATGATAATCCAACAATTGAAAAGGCCTTTGGTGCATTCATATTTCAAAAACATCTCAGATGAGTACCGTATCCTTGTAACTAGAGTTTGAATTAAGCAAAGAATCCCTGAATTTCTTGTTAATATTTAATTTAGTCATATAATTTGCTAAAGATTAATTTGCTACATTCTTTAAAATGACTTAGACAACATGTACATGCCTCTGTAAAATGGGCTTCTCCTTCAAATCAAAGCCAAGAAGTATTTATGCATTATGAGAACACACGTTTTGGAAAGAGATAAGCAGGGTGTAGTTGAATAGAACCATCAATTAAGAAGGAATTGTGCAATTCAGTTTTGGATTACTTTCCATGCATAGATCTACATGTAAGTAAATCTGATCTGACCCCAACCCTGGAAAACTAGGCCATTAAAACAAAAATGATAATGTGCAGTGAGCCTTGTGCTACACTGCTGATGAGCCAAAGAATAGGAGTAGAATATCAAAAAGTCAAATGAAAATCATCGTTTTTTACATGCTTAGATAATTTTGAGCTGTAAAAATAATGCTATTTGTAAGACCAAAAAGTATTTTTCTCAAAATATATTTTTTTAATTTCAACGTGATTTTCTCAATCCAGAGGATTAACTTCCATGTCATCAATTTAATATAAATAAAAGCAAACATACTTTCTAGGTAAGGCAAACTTCTTCACATAGTTTAAAAGTTCGAACAGAGCACAGCTGCTTTATAACTCTAAAAGTTATCACGCCTTTATCTCCAGTTCTGATCAGTGTCCATAAAAGAGTATTATAATGTTTTCTCCAATATTTTTACTATACGGAACACTATTAACTCAGTAGACTTGAGTCCATCAAAATCACTTCCCTGTTAATTATAACTTCAACATTCTGCTAAGAAATTGAAGTAGGATAGAATGACAGGAATTTCAGAATGGAGGAAGAGTTGAGTTTTCAGCAGAAAGGATGAGGGATATGTTCACATATTCATTCTGTTTCACCCCCCTGAGATTCTTTTTACATACTGTTCACCCTATTCAGAGGAAATTAACTTTGTACAATTCATTTTTAATCCCAATTTGCTCTGTAAGTAGTATGCACACACACACACATGCGCACACACACACAGTCAAATATTTATGTATGTTAGATAATCATAGTAAAGATTAGCTAGCTTTCCTGACATAGCAATCATTAAGATTCAGCATGTTTGCAATTTTCCCTATAAAACTTTCATTGGTTAGCACTAATAGTAATTTTAGAAATGATCAGTCCATATTGCTCAATTGCCTTTCAGTTGTATAACATGCTAAATGGGAACCATTTTAAAATTTTAATACAAGGCCTCATCACATATATAAAAAAATTTCCATATGGATATATTATAACATTCCCCTTGAGGGATGGTAAATATTTAAATTTTATACTTGTCTGTTCTCAACAAGTTGCTTCATTTAAATTACAAAAAGTAGCTGCTTACCAACATTAGTGACTCTTCTTGTTTAGAACATGATAAACATTAAATCTTGGTTTAGGACATTAAGCTATTGCTTAAAAGGCTTAAATCTCAGTTCTCTCATTTGCATAATGAGGGAGTTGGACTAAATGGCATTAAGGTCCCTTAGAGCTCTGAAATTCAAAGATTATATAAATGGCAACATCTGAGCATGTACATTTTGCGATTTTAATTGTTAAAAAATTATGACCCTAGAAGGGACATTAGAGATCAGTATAATCCCCTTATTTTTTAGCTAAGGAAAAGAAGATACAGTAAGGTTAAAATGTCTGTTCAAGAACACATAGCTAGTTAATTGCAGTGTCTGAATTAGAACCCTATAATATGCAAAATGATGGCCTAAACGAGTTGATGTGCTGTGGTCTGTGGTAAAAATATTTCATGAATAGCAATTACAAAATGAAGTATTATAATAAAACTATTAGTCAACATCCAAATTTTTTAAAAGTATGATTTACATAGATACCTCAAAGTAATATTTAAAATCAGCTGTTTTCTCATTGCTTTTGAGAGCTATACATATTACAGGAGAAGAAATTTCTGACAAAAAAAATATACTTTTAAAGGCTAATTTCATATATACTACTTAGAAGAACTTTTTTATGTAACCTACACATTTTTTCCAATATAAGAATGATAAAGTGTCATATGATCATGTACTTTATTTTACTGTAACTGGGACAAAAAATTACTAAGATTATTGATTAAAATAGGGGAAAATTTGGTTCAGCAAACACTGTCACTTCTATTCTCTATTGGGAATCTTCAACATTTGATAAAGATGTAAATTAACAAATTGCAGAAATCATGGTAAGATAGATCATCTATAATTATTCATTATTTAATGATTTCCTTGATATACTTACTAGTTGTTGAGTGTTCTGTTGATGCAAGCATTTATGAGAGTTGCAAGTTACTGTAAAATTTAAAATTGTCATGGGGACAAAATATATTGCTATAGAGCTTCTCATTCATTAAAATTTATAAATTATTTTAAGACAAGAAATTGGTATATGGTTTACACTACTAAATAGTCTAAGTCCCCCAAAAGTTGCATCTTGCATGACTGATTGTATTATCTTTCAAAGAACTACAAAAAAGAACACATGTCAAATATTCTTGTCTTATAGGCAAAGTGAGAAGTAAGAGTAAGATAAAAGAAGCAGAAGAAAGACAGAAGAAGGTCATAAAAAGAATTGCCTCGTGGCTCATAAATAATAGAAATATAAATGTCAAATGAACTTTATTATGTGGTATAGGTAGCTTAATAAAAATCTAGACACAAAGGAAGGCTTATTGTGAAGAGAATGCCACCTATTCTCTGCCACTGAAGGTGGTTTTTCAAGCTTACTGACAGTCTAGACCTTATGGCATTGGCTTTCTATTGGCAGCTTGTGCCAAGCTCCTAGTGCTTGTCAGTTTCAAACAGAAAAGACAAGATAAGAGATTGCTTTACTTAGAGTGGCCTGCTTTTGACTGATAAGACTCTATCTAATCCATATTAGATTTAAGATACTAAAGATACACTCATCTTAAAGGCTGTCACCCAAATGGAATCCTGTAAATGTCTTCAAGTTTCCAAATTCAGAGGTATACTTTATCTTGATCCATTACTTTTGTGACACTTTTTTTTTCAACTATCTCTAGTATAAATCCTTCATTGACTTCACAAAGCCTAGATACTCCAAATGAGTTGTCAGTTTTCGATTGCTTTGTATGGTGATTGCATTTCCTGTATTGGAAAGTTAGATATGATAGGATAGTGCAGTAAGATTTGTTTCACCCATTTTCTTATTAAGATATATATTTTAACTTTCCTAAGTATGAAAATAAAAAAAATTACTTTTCAAAATCATGTCAATTTAAGTGATAAAATTAATACAAATTACAGAGCATCTGCCACTAGATCACTGTTTATATCTGCCTAAGCTCATTTAGTATACAACCACTATCAAGTGTGCCTTATTCGTTCCCAGGCAATGGCAGACAGCTGAACTCTTGGGGGGAACCATTCTTTCTAATCTATTTATATATACTATTATTTATATAACACACCAGGGACTAAAATAAGCTGGTAGGCACAGACAGTATTCATGACTGCAATGATTTTCCTGTGAGAATCAATAAAAGTGACTTCTTTGATAATACTGTTAGCTTAAAAAAATATGACTCTATGTGAAGGTTTTTTTTTTTTCAATAGATGGATAAAGCTGAATGTTGTTGTCTATTGTCAAGGCAATGAAAATTAGCAGACATTTGTCATACCTTCAGAATCCAGGAGCCCTGAGCTCAGTCCCTTTCTCCAGGTGGGACAGAACAAACAGAATTGATAGTTGATAATGTCACTCCTTAGAAATACTGATTGATTTATCTTTCAAAATCCGTGACTTCAGGTTTGTTGAGCTGATTCAAATTATTTATTTATTTTACTTTTCCCTCCCTGGACTGACACTACTATACAGGCTAAGAATGAACACAGTTTAGGAAACTATCTTTCAAATACATAGCCAGCTGAGACAGAATTGGCCTGGGTGGATAATTAACCTTTAAAAGGAGCATAACTTTTTTTTCTTAGTTTGAATGCATTTCCTGTTTGTTTCACATAATAATATTAACAAAATGATGCCATTCACCTTTTTTTTTTTTTTTTTTTTTTGCGGTACGCGGGCCTCTCATTGTTGTGGCCTCTCCCGTTGTGGAGCACAGGGTCTGGACGTGCAGACCCAGTGGCCATGGCTCATGGACCCAGCCTCTCTGTGGCATGTGGGATCTTCCTGGACCGGGGCACGAACCCGTGTCCCCTGCATCGGCAGGCAGACTCCCAACCACTGCACCACCAGGGAAGCCCAGCCATTCACTTTTCTTTCTGTTGTGGTATGGGAATTTATGTGTAGCTTTGCTCAAAAATGCATTTAAAAAAATATCGGAGGATTTAGGAAGTCAAATTTGGCAACAAGCAAAAGTACCTAATTAACATTTATATGGGTAACATTTGCTGAATAATAGATTTAGATGATTTTCTGTGACATCTTTTGGAAAAGTAACGGCTACTGTCCCCTTAAACATATATACCATTATTATTCTTCTTTCTAATAAATTGAATGGTATTTTCTCATTGAATTTTTCAGATGAATAATTAACACAATACTAGTATATCAAATTTGCCTGAAAAAAATGTTTGGGTAGTTTTATTTTGCCTTTAGCTAACTGACTCCTAATGTTCTTAATTATGAAGGGCTGGGATTTAATGATCCATTGTTAGGTAAGTCATAGTTTCATAGTATCATAGTTTTTGTCATTGTTGTTGTTGTTTTACCTAATTTCTGCATTTAGAATTAGATATTCAACTAATCAAACATTCAACTAATAATTACCGTGGTGTTATTAATGTCAACAGTCTCAGCAGAACAAGACAAAATTTGGCATTTCTCTGAGCAGTACTCTAGTCAGTCAAATTGGTCTCCCACTTTCTATACCAATTAATTAGGTTACTTGTAGAGGATCAATCAAAACGTGTTGCCATAGGGGATATGGGAACATATGTATATATATAACTGATTAAATTTGTTATAAAGCAAAAAAAAAAGCAAAAAAAAACGTGTTGCCAGGAAAATATTAATTATTCCCTTTTCTGTGAATTAATTAGTACAATGTTATAGTGCTAAGCAAACTTGATCTAGTGAAAGAAAAATGAACGCCAGAAAAATGTGTTTACCTGAGATATACTCTAGCAGAGAGATTTATCATTTTTAAATTAATGAAAAAAATATATTTCTCTTTATTTTAAATGTAGCATTTCTTTAGTGCTAAATGTTCTTGGAATTCTTTTTTTTTTCTTTTGCATCACAGAAATGAGTAAAGTAAAATAAAAACATTAAAAAACATTTTTTAAAAGTTGATGAAATTTTACATGTATTTTGTTACTTTAAATTTAAATTTTAGCCAATAGACCAACTATAACATTTTCAGAGAGAGTGACTTCATGTGTGAAATGACCACATCCAATGAAGAGGTTTCAAAAAATTCAGATGATGTAATTTTGCAGTTGAAAATCATTAAAGCACGGATTAAACAAAGTATTTTTTCCCTTTCATTTAGGAGGATTTTCTCTGAAAATAAACTGTTTCAGCTGGTAACCTTAAGACTGACTTGAATCTCTTTAGTAACTTTTTTTCACCATTTCTCTTCCAAAGAAACATGGATGTTATCTATGATCAGTCAAATTATAATATGCCAGCAGATCAATAGAAATTTAGAAGTAGTTACCCTTTTCACTCCAACTCGCCCATAGTGAGAGAGTAGCACTGCATTCTCTATTTAAGGGGAAAAAAAAATAAAACACACACGCACACACATTCTAACTTCATGTGTATGAACTATTCAGAAATCTCTGAAGTTTAACGTGGTAGACTTTGCTAATATTTCCATGTGTCTCAGAACTTAGTCTGAATTATAATATCAGAGCGATGTTTTACAAAAGAAAGTTGGAAAGTATTTTAAGTCTTCTCTTCGTAAATTATATTTTACTTGATGCTACTTGTAAATAAATATATATATGAACATAGGGCCATATGTAACTTAGTGTGTTTAGAGTAGTCCCAAGAGGACCACACTGTCCTCAGATCTGTCAATTAATACTGTATCTTGATTTATAAAATTCTAGCAGTACACATCCATACTCTGTTGTCTGCTAGGGCCACAGTCTTGCGTGTCTCCACAAGATTCTTTGAAAATGCAAAGACATAACCTGTTACAGTATTCACAGTAACCCAGAAGTAAGCAATAATGCTATTTATCGACTGGATTTCTGTTTGTTCATGTTTTCACCTAATTAAGCTAGCTTCAAAGAACAGGGTCCGTTTGAAATGGTACACATAATTTGATGGGGTTATGATGGGAAGAAAGCTCTGGGACATAGACTGTTAGCCAAGGAAGAAAAAAACTGCATAGAATGGCATTCAGCGACCCTCATACCAAAGGCTAAAGTCAGGAGATGGCAATTGTGAAATTTAAAAAAACTCAAAAAGCCTTCAAGTGGAATGAGACAGAAAGTTTTATTAAACTTGTCTCCTGAAAGAGAAATAATTGGACTCTGCTTGTTTCTTCTTTATCTTAAAAAGGAAAGTTAATATTCTTGGCAAAAGACTCAGGAGAATGGATCGCATAATTTCTTTATCTAATCAGCAGATTTGTATCAACCTGAGAACTATATTTTAAACTAGTATTAATAAATGCCTCTAGCAAATTTTGGAGAAAATCTTATTCATAAAAGTTGTATTTCTATCTGTTTTTGTGAACTTACAAAGAATATTCAGTACTATATACTATTTTGAGCAATTCATTAGCAGAAAAGAAAGCAGGTTGAGGATGTAATGCATTTCAAAATATGAAATGAGAACTGCATAAATTAATTCTATTGCTTAAGGACAGCATTTATTTCCTCTAATTGTTTACATTCTTATTTGTAGTGGTATTGACTAACACTGCACATTATATTGGCATCTGCTCCATAACACAAAACCCATTATTATGTACTATTTCGTAGCTATAGACCTTCTTTTTGAACAATCAGAGTACCTTATCATCTGTAGTAGCCTAAAGAGATTATTTTGCTATGGCAAATTTTGCATCAGCTATTTTTTTTCCTTCTTAATCAAAACAAAATACACATGTATATGTTAAAAATCCCACTAGTATGCCATATTAAGATAATAGAACTTTATTTAAAGTGAAATATTGTGCTTCTGCCCTTGTATTAAGGTCCTTTATTGTCCAAAATGGACAAAAATCTCTTGGAACCTGGTTTAGATGGAAGTTTCTGGTTCCGAGGTAGAGTAGGTAGCTAATATGACTCATAGTAAAAATAAACTTTAAACATTAACCCATAAATATTGTTAGACTTATACAGAATGGATTTTTTTTTTTTTTTTTTTTTTTTGTGGTACGCAGGCCTCTCACTGTTGTGGCCTCTCCCATTGCAGAGCACAGGCTCTGGCCGAGCAGGCTCAGTGACCATGGTGCACGGGTCCAGCCGCTCCGCAGCATGTGGGGTCTTCCCGGACTGGGGCACGAACCCGTGTCCCCTGCATCGGCAGGCGGACTCTCAAGCACTGCGCCACCAGGGAAGCCCCTTAAATGTTTTATAATAGATTCTAACCCATACCAATTCTGCCCCTATTACTGTCAATAATATACCATCTTAGTCTTATTCAGCTTGAAAATTTATTTCAGGGTTAGATCCACACTGTGGATGCTTACTTTGAGTTTATTCTTTAATTGTTGCTATACAATCCTCTAAGAAAGGGGTTTAATAACACATGTCATACACAAAGGAATCAATTCTCTCTAGTTTATAAAAATGATGCTTATTTCATCTATATATTTCTATCTGTTAACAAGGCAGTGATAAGCGTACAATTACAATAATAATTTATGAAGTAAAAAAGAAAAAAGATATCTTTGCTTAATGCATATTTGTAACTTATGACCATATTCTTATTAGAAATTGGCTCTGAGTTCATTTTAGTAGAAGATATAGTCACAGCCATGCATTCCTACCAGAAGTCACCATATCATGTTATACATAAGTAAATGAAAGGTAGATTAGCATTGCATATTATGGAAGAAATTTTCATCCTCAGAATGAATGCTGATAAATTGTTTTAAGTATAAAATTAAATAAAGAGATAGATGTTTAGGACTTTCTGAATTTGGTGTCTAAAATGTCTCTAAAATGTTTATATTGAAAACACCTTTAATATCCAGTGTCTACTTTTGCAGAGAGAAAAATTTTGTCATGCTGTCATTGGTTCTGTATGCTTAGTCTTAGATTACATTCTGGTCTTTAACCAATACATTTCCCTTATTTTTTTGAGTTTAGAAAATAGGGATTAAAATACAATGATGGGATAAATAAATAAATAAATACATAAATACATAAATAAAATACAATGATGGGGAAGCCATTTTGTTCTCAAAACTGGAGGTTTATTTAAATTATATATCCATACAATCCATAATGCTCAAAATACCTTACAAAATTTCTATTTTATATTTATTTTGTATGTTACGTGGTCTCTTTTTTCTTCTTTTATTATACCTATGACTCTTCTCTATCACATATATGGTATGCTCTTTTGGACCTACACAGCTTTATGTGCATAAAACATATCTGAGGCAAATTATAATTCTTCAAATACAAGAATCTTCTGAGATATGTATAACCTTACCAAATTTTGTATTTCCCAAAATTATGAGGAAGTAGTGATGTCTAAGATACATGTTCAAGTTAATAAATTTAATGAACTCTATTTAGTATCAACTTCATGATCCTTTTCAAGAGTTCAACATCTTTGGATTGTGCAAAATATAGCCTTTAATACCTTCAGTCTGGAGACCAAATCTAAATGTTTTTCTAAACAGTAACATGGCTTAAGGCATGTGGTTTCAATACATTATTGAAAACCTCAGACTAATTCTTCTACCTTGGAGTCGGGATCTCTTATGTCCTCAAAAAAGAATTAATTGTCTATGATTCTTATCTCTATTAAAAATTAAAAATAACATCTAGAAAATACTTTATATGAATTATAAAAATATTTTATCTGTACAGAAATAAATGAATAAAATAAACTGGCTGATCATATACATATAAATACATATGTATGTATAGGTAAATGGAAATCTCTAGGTCTAAACAAAATGACTATTAAAATTTCATAGTAAATTTCAAAGTAGATGTGATCACATATTTCAAAAATGATAAACTGCTGCATATATGCCTTCCACCTAATTCTGTGTTTCTACCTTTTGAAAATGTGTTACTAACATAATTAAATGTCCAATGCTATTATGGCTACAGTTGTTTGATTTTCAAACACATTAAGCCCGTTTATACTGCAGGACTAGAAAGGTATCACTTACTGGATTCAGGATCAGAGTTGCCATCCCCTTCAGTGCGGTTGTTGGGTGCAACATGATCAAAGTACTCCTCCTGAGGATAGCCAAGGGGCAAGGCATGGGATGTGCTGAGAAGGCTGCCTGTATCATGGTCTCCTAGTCCACCATCACTGCTGCTTTCCTGAGAGCCTTCTGGTAGGTGAAATGTGACACGTCGCTGGGACTGAAAAAAACAGAAAATTACAAGGTTTCAGCTATGATCTGAATAATTGCTTAATACATCCAATTTAGAAAATGTATTATTTCAGCTATCTAGTGAAGTCACATTAATATTATCTTGAGTTGTGAATGATTTCAGGCTTTTGTGAATAGTCAGCTCTGTGTTCAAACCTGCTTTACCTGGCAGTAGAATTGCTTTTATTATATTTTTTAACAGGGCACATCCAGTTGCAAAATAAAAGTTAACTTGTTTGAAATCAAGAGGCTGTCACCCATATTGACATTTGAGCACATTGGGTATTCTGATCATCATTTGAACATGGATTTATTTAACTATAATTTGACAAGATTTCATTTTTTGAATAATAAGCTTGAATAAATATAATGAAAATTTACTGCTATATTTGTAAGATTCTGGTGGGCAGAAACAGTAAATAATAATACAAATTTATTCAATCATGTAGGCTTATAAATTAAAATTACAAATCATCTTTTCAAAGAATCTTAGGGGCAAGATTTTGAATTGGAATTCATTTAAATCGATTCTACAGTCTAAACAATAAAATAATTACTTGGTATGGATAATTATAAAAGCAAACTATAGGGATCATCTCTGATAGTAATTATAGCAAAATAAAAAAAAAAACTTATACATGCCAACATATAAAGATGAAGGATTTGGTTCATGACATCCAATAGTGTGGTAACTCCACCAGATGTAGCAGTAATTTTGTTTGCGGTATTGCTACATGTAGTAGCTAGTCTCTGAAGATAGCCCTGACAATGGACCTCACGTCTCAGTATTCAGACCCTTATGTAGTCTTCTATCACAATGAATATGGAGAGGCCCTGTGTAACCAAATCTCACAGTTTTTGCCTTGCTCCCTTAGAATACTCATTCAGGAAAATCAGCTGAGTTGAAAGTAGTCTGACTACTTGGAGAATGCCATACTGTGAGGAAGCTCAAGCTTCCCATGTGGAAAAACTCCATAAAAAGAAAGTACAATACAATAACCAGAGAGTCCCAGCTGCTCCAACCAATCGATATCAGGTGCTAAATATGTATGTAAATAATCCATTCTGGACATTATAGCTTATGGCGTCCTTTGAGTTATCCATCCCAACCATCTCCAGATATTTGAGCCATTCCATTTGAGATACCAGTCAATGTGAGCAGAGATAGCAATCTCTGCTGTGCACTACCTAAATTCCTGACCTAAAAAATGTTAAGTACAATTGATTTTTGTTTTATGCTCCAAAGATTAAGGATAGTTTGCTATGTAACAATAGATCAACTAAAACATTTAACTACTAGTAGCATGAAAGATGTAATTTAGAGATAATTATTTAGGAACTTTATACATATCAAAGGGTACATGTAATTAGGTACTAGACATTTCCATGACAGAGCGCATATACTTTCACAAGTTCAGGCTTGACAGTCAGCCATTTCTTCAGATGTTGATATTTCTATAGACTGTATGTTTGTGTCCTCTCAAAATTCATATGTTGAAACCTAATCCACAACATAATAGCATTTGGAGGTGGGGTCTTTGGGTAGTGATTAGGTTACGAGGATGGAGCCCTCATTAATGGGATTAGTGTCCTTATAAAAGCAGCCCAAGAGACCTCCCTCTCCCCTTCTGCCATGTGAGGACACAGTGAGCTAATTTTGTCAGTCCAGCAAAGCTGCATTTGACTGTTCTTTCTCTAAGAAGTCATAAGCTCATTTAGTTATAGGTTAAACCTCATTTAATTCCAAAAATTACTTATAGTTGTGAATATGTTTTCAGTCACTTCAAGTAAGATATAAGCATTTATGTTCACAAACCTTTTAAAAATTCAAGAACTGGAAAAACAGAATTTTAAAATGCCTGAAACATTATATTGTAGACATTTATCAACAGTCTGTTATTGTATGTAACTTAAAGTCAAAATAATACTTAACACTTAAATTTAAAAGTCACTGTATATAAAAAAAGCCAGTTAAGCATGAAACTAATTTACAGTTGTTCTACCACAATGTATAACTGTTAAGAAGTATTTTTCTATTAAGATATGTCAGATATTTCAAGTATTTTTATCATTTAGCTTTTTTAAAGTATTAGACCTAGATAAAAGAATCTATATATAGGAAAATGATTACTTCTGACAAAAATAAATGAATCCAGAATTTAACATGTGCTAGTTAAGCATGGAGTCATATACCATAACAGAATTAAAATTGCCAGTGAATAGAAGATAAAGTTCTATCAAATGATAGAAGTAGGACCTATATATATATTACTTCCAGATGTAAGAGAAATGGAGTTTTATGTTCAATTGCTAATCTACAAGAAAAGAAGAAGGCAATTTAAGTCAAAAAGATATCCCATCCTATAACACCTGTAACTAGTAACAACTAAAATCCCTTGCAAAGGAATGTCCTAGAGTGAATCTGTAATTAACCAGGTCACGTACTGACTCCCAACTCTCCTGATACTCATAAATTGAATCCCCTTAAGGGTACATAAGAGGAAATAAATGGGTTGGTAAGGACTCCCTTTAGTGAACACAACTGTTTTTTGTCCTTTCCTGAATGCCCGTAAAACACCACAAGCACCAGCATCCTGTTCCTGAAATGCAGTTCTTATACGTGACATTATTACATATACACCTTTGAGATTTCAAACAGTCATATTAATAAACTCTCTTGTCTATATTAACTTTAACAAGTATCAGAATGTTTCAAGTGGAAACCAAGGTATGTTGTTTGGTCATTAATGGCTCTATATCATTTTAAAATAGTCTGAAGTTCAACTGCATACTGAGGATTTGATTTCTTTCTCAATTCACAGTTTCAAAGTTTACAGTCTAAAGCATTTTTCTTACCTATTTCTATAATCCATAGAAGGCATTCAAATATCATTGATTAAATGTAATATTCTATTTCTTTATTCAGTGAATTCACAAGAGGCTCTTTATTGGTGCATGCGTGATTAACTAAGTTGTCCATCATTTTATAAAATCTCCATGAAATAGTTCCTTAGGTGAATTTGTTAGAATTTAATTTTTAAGAAATTGTTTCAAAAGCCTTCTGAAAATTTAATTTTTAATGGGAAAAGAAACAGCTAACTATTTTTTTCCTAGGGTTACTTTAATGATTCCTACTTAAGCTTGCATTTTGCAATTTGTGACACTTCTAGATAGAACTGAACATAAAATAATTATATGAACTTAACAATTTATGAATCCTTTGTAGCAAATTTTGACAATCTGGTTTAACTCATTTGCCCTTTACTTTTTAATGGATGAATCCTTAATCTCTGATGGCACTTTTCTGCTCAGATTCATAATACGGAGGTATTCAAAATACAGAGGTATTTTTCTTATCCAGTGTATTTAGAAATTTTAACTATTTCATGAAAATCATTTCTTAAGTCTCTCAAAGAGAAGACTAAATAATTTCCTTTTTTCAAGTGTTGACAATGATTACTGTGCAGTATAAAAGATCTATTACGTTAATGACCATGTCATAATTTGTCTGTCTGCTACTCTTCTAGGAAGCTGTGGCATTCAAATTAAAGCAATCTATTGATTGCAATGGTGCCTTTACAGGATGGAAACAAATCCTGGATTATTCATGAATAAATGTCTGTACTGAAAGGCTAGTTATTTTCCTGCCAGTAAGAGAAAAATCGACAGAGAGCCTCTCCTTATAATCTACATGCCTTCTTTTTAGCTCAAATCAATCAAAATTCCAAAATGTATGAATTCTCAGAAATAATATTGGTGTCACCTAGATTAATCATTTACAGGCAAACTATCAAATTCCCAACATTCTTGTGTCCATTATACCTCATGAAGGCATAATTACATACTAAATATCAGGTGAATATTGTTACATTTCCATAACATGATGTAAGTGGCATTTTAGAAAGGTTAATCTGGCAGCAAAGAGGCTGCATACAGATAGGTCAGCCTGTGAATCTCATTATTGAATGCTTGAGTATCATGTTCTAGAGGGCTCATTAGAATTACCTGTCAAAGTTTTCAAACTAATCATACATCCTTGCATTCCCCCTGACTCCAATTCTAATATACCTTGACCCAGTCTACCTTAGATTCACTGCCAACACCAGGAACTCTGATTAGAAAGGGTAATCATAGGTAGGGTTATTATTTTTTAAAGATTACCATATGCAAGAGTGTTTTTGATTCATATATAAAACATTCTTGATATCAAATTAACACAGTTTAAGCTTCTGAGCTCCCATATTCTATAATAATCAACAGCTTCATTCTGAGTGTCAGAGGTAATCTGCATTTTCCAATGGGTCCTGCCTCTTTACAAAAGAATTTATAATTACTCAATATATTATAAAGTTAAATGTGAAAATTGTTAGAAATTCAACTTGAAATGTTCACCAGCATTACGTGGTCAGCACATATATCTCACTTGCAGCTCATAATTCCCAGTGTAAAAACTCCCAGATGGCATATTTTATAGTAGTCTTTTACTATTTGACCCTATACTTGTAGTCATAAAACCTCCTACGTTTCCAACTCAAGTCATCTTGCAGGATATATCAGTTCTCCTGATTGTTTTTTCAGGGTTCCATTGCATAAAATTTGAAAGGTCTGTATAATTTCTCATTTTCCCTTTCACATTATGTTCCTGAAATGTTTACCCTTCAAGGCTTTTATTTTTTTAATAGCATAACTTATTACTAGCATATGCAGGAAGTTCTTCATGATCTTCTCCAGAATCAGATCTTCTCTTAGCTCTATTTTACCATGAATCTTTTTCATGGCACTTGGTAATTTTTTAAATTTTATTTTATTTATTTAATTTTTGGCAATTGTCAGACATATTCATTTGATAGTCAGAAGACTACATGGCATTTCTTGAGGGCATCTTTCCTTGAGTCATGAATCATTTCAGCTTAATCAAAATGGAAATAATCTATTTGTAGATAGGTACCATGATGAATTGTTAAATTGGCAATTGGCAGAGTTTTGTGAATTTGAATCTACAAATGTTTGAGAAACTACAATTGTGTGACTAACAATGAAAATAGAACAAAACTGAAACTTAACATGCTTTGAAACTGGCATGTGTACAAAAATTAAAACCAGATATTAAAATTGAAACCAGACCATTATGATGGTCTCTAAGACAAAACCCAAGTATCAATTAAAAAAAAATAGATGAAACATCTCTACATTTTTTTTGGTGCTAACCACATGTAGATTTAGTGACTTACATTTAAATATATAAATCATCATAGGACTTTCATTGTCCAGAAGCAGTTATCTGGTAACCTCAAACTATTCAAAAAACAGTCATGCCAGGAAGTAAGAAAGACAAAAAAAAAAAAAAAAAGGCAAGTGAATTGCTAAAGTATTTAACAGGTAAGTTCATGCTCAGAATCATGTCTGCCTTACTCTGCTTTTTTATTTAACTTTAATATCTTTGATTATTTGATTCTCCAGCTCAAAATGTAATAGAACTCTTGGTAGCTGCTGGAAATAAAAACATTGACAGAAGGAGAAATTTCCACCAATTATTACTAGATCTGTCTTCTGTAGCTATATAGAATAAGTGTGATTCTTGTACATGACAAGACTTCCAGTGTTTGAAGATAGTTAAGCCTCATCTACTAATATTCCTATTCCAAGCTAAAATCTCCAACTTAATTTGGCATCTGTAGAGGAGCAGTATTTGCCACACTGAAATAAGTCTCTTTGGCATATTAATATTTTTAAGCCGGTTCTTTTCTAAGCAGTAGACACAGGAAAAACTGAAAACCAAGTAGGAGTTACCCTTTTATAAGAAACATTTACATTTGTAAGGGAAATCTCCATTTGTAATGGTATGTCCCTCCCTGTACGTGGAAAAGAAGGAGGACTAAATCTTTAGAAACTCTTATTAATGGAGAATTCAATGACTTAAATTTGCATAACAACCTTACTCTTGTTTACTGTGCTGTGCTTGGTCATCTCCCATTACTGTCTCTCTCCCATCCAACATCCTCTTTTGTCTTTAGCTGGAGATGGTATTTAAGGTAAGGCCTGCAGCCATTTTGGCAAGTTACTCAGTTCTTCTGAGTCTCTCACATGTATACATGTTAGTAAATTTTGTATGATTTTTCTACTGTTAGTCTGCCTCATGTTAATTTAGTTCTTAGACCAGCTTGAAGAACCGAGAGGGTAAATGAAAATTTTTCATCCCTGACACAGTATTTTCAGACTGTTTACATTTTACTCTTTTCCTTTTTACCCATGTAATTTATTTATGTAATTAACAAAATAAGACCTTAAGTATTTACCACTTTATTGTTGGTGACAATGTGGGCTTAGGAGACGATGGCTTTATAGATCACATATGATACAAATAACCATTTTATTTTTCATAATATTAGTCAATATTTAATATTTTCAAGTTGTTAAATTGTTTGAAAGTGTGTTTCCAAGACAGAAGCCACAAGTTTTGTTTTGAGCAGTGTTTTGTCTCTGGTGTGACTTTTTATATTTGCAAAATAACTCTTCCATTGCTGTAGTTACACAACATGTCTGCTTAATTGATGCATTTTAAACAAACCAAATGTCATTCAAGCAACAGATGGTTTCTGACTTGAATTATATAGGTTGGAATCATGCAGTATACAGTGAAAGATGAAAAACCTGGCATTGTCATTAATTGCATAAACACTTGGAACAAAATATTCTCTTGTTTAATGTTAGTAGAAATCACAACAAGAAGCTATGTGATGGTGATCAAATACCAGTTTAAAAATTAAAATGACCTAGAAAATTTTCCTAATAAAACTGAAGACTGTGCACATCAGCTTGCATGGTGGTAATTTTTTTATTGCATTGTACCAAACATTGGTAACCTGTTTGTTTTAGACCCTTTCAAGTGTACATAAAGCATGTTTAACTTCATCTTCTTTACCTGGTACTCATCAGAGCACATCAAAAACAACTGCTACTCAGGTAAAATGGGTCACATCCTGAAAACATATGAGATTAAAAGACCAATATTTCAGGCTTCCCTGGTGGCGCAGTGGTTGGGAGTCCGCCTGCTGATACAGAGGACACGGGTTCGTGCCCCAGTCTGGGAGGATCCTGTGTGCCGCGGAGAGGCTGGGGCTGTGAGCCATGGCTGCTGAGCCTGCGCATCCAGAACCTGTGCTCCACAAGGGGAGAGGCCACAACAGTGAGAGGCTTGCGTACCACAAAAAAAAAAAAAAAAGACCAATCCAATATTTCCTTTGAACTCTTGTTACTCTTTAAAAAATATTTGGCGTTCTATAATTCCCATTGGTAATCAAAGAGTAAATTAAAATAACTGCATCTTCTAGCAACAGTGATGGAAGGTAGCAGTAAGCAATGTAGGGGTGAATATAGTTGAGGTGGAAGGAAGAATAATTGCAAAGTATTAGTATCTGTAGTATTACTGTACTCTTTTATTGTGCAACTCTTTATACAGATATTTTTTTTTTAAAAGCAGACCTCCCTCTATTTATTTTACATACAAACAAGAACACCCCTATATTCCATTTATCACACACACCCACACCCACACACACACACACACACACAAATGGTATTAAAAATAACCTCAGAGTGATCTACAAGTTAAAAAGGTGAAAACAATTATTATGCTACTGTCCCAAGGGAAAATTGATATGGCACTATCCTTTTCATTGCTTTATAAAAGTTATATACACATATTTCTAAAATATATCTACATTGAGGATGAAATAGAAACTAGTGAAATATTTTGTTTCCTAACCCAAAACCCTCAAATCAATCTTATGTGTTTACCTTAAATACATTATTTGAACCTATTGTAATATTACTTTTGTTGCCTTTCATTGTATTTGGGAATTAGGGAGAAAACGGCATTCAATTTTGGTAAAATTGCTAGCCAGCTAATGCAACCAGCTATTCCGTGGTTTAGAAAACACTAGGTGCGTACAAATCACCTAGTTGATGTGTTAGTAATGCAGTTTCCTAGGATCCAACCCTCAAATATTCTGATTCAGTGGGTCTAAGGTAGGACTCAGATGTTGCATTATATAATCCCTTGACTATAATTTCAAGGGGACAAAAAGGAAAACAAGGAGTCCTACTTAAATTTTCTAAATATTTTTGAATAGACAATTTGACATTTTAAAATAAATTGAGTCATTAGAATAATGGGATTCTAATGTCAGACTGTAGTCTAATTAGCCATTATTTCATAATTTTTATATGAGACATTTCCTTTTGCATTCAGGAAATGTTCTTGTTCATTTTTGATGAATGATACATACGATATACCTATGACATTATTAACATAGAGGTGACCATGGCATAAAATGATGATAGTGTGTGTGTGTGTGTATATATGTGTGAGAAACTTCATAGATATAAAATTATCTCTCTATAACTTGATCATGCTAACATGCAGTATTGTTCTGAACAAAAACAAAGATAATTCCAATGGTATTATAAATATTAAACCATATTTTCAGTTTATATGTATGTATGAATGATAAAAAATAATACAATTTGATTTAATAAGCATAAGTTATTATTTGGTGCAGTCTTTATAATACAAAATTCTGCTTTTATTGACACAGAAGACAACTTCAATGATACAACTGTTAAAATTAAATATATGAATTTGATGCCATGGAGGAAAAAATGTTGCTAAAATATATTTGTACTTAGAAGCACTTTAAGCTCTCTGGTGTTGAGACAACTTCATTTATAATACTCTGAACTGAATATAAGAACTCCAGGCCCAATACTGAATTTAATTAATGTTCAAATTCAATAAATCTTCCAAAAGTACTTATTCTTAAAGTGCATTCTACAATTTGGTTTAAGATACACAAATTGAAAAGATTAGATCCTACAAAATACAGTAGGTCATATTTTACAATGTTAAATGAGGAGTGTTATCTCTAGATCTCTGAAGTTCCTATGAGATTTTGCAATAATGTCTTTTAGTGCTTTCCATGCATGCCCTGACAATTCTTCAGTAAGCGATCAACACATACAATAATTATAGTTGTACTTAGAAATTATATAGACTATTTCCTTGGGTGCCTGAAAGTTTTTTCTATTACTGATTCCCAACATTACTGATAAATGATCTGTTTTAAAAAGGATGATTTTGGACATATTTTTAAATCTTTGAGTAAAAGGTAAGTGACCCATAAGTAAATGACATAAAGGTCAAGAACTGGTGACACTTTAGGAAATACCATTAGGTAATAATGTTTAAATTCAGACAGAATACTAAAGTTAAAAATATTGGAGCATTAAGTTATTGCCATAAATAAGTAAAGAGATTTATTTTTATTTTCTTTTCCAAAAAGTAATACTGAAAAGAGTTAAGTGAACCAAATACTATTTCTTTTACTGACAGGGAAACAATGTAGCAAACCCCTAAGATTTGCTTCCATTTGACATCAGCCCCTGGAAAATATTTTGCTAATCAAGACTTCACCTTCACATAGCAACCACTGGCAACCAGGCAACTTAACATCCTTTACAGCTTCCTGATGGAAATATGGTACAAAATAATTAATGTAACTCTATTATTGAAAGATGAATTTGCTGTATATATATTATATTATATGCTGTAATTTGCTGCTGGATATTTTTGGTCCAATAGTTTCATGAAGCAGCAAATCTTCAAATCTGTTCAGTGTGTTTAGTTTAAGTTAGGTTAGTTTTCATGTTCCTCTAAAGTAGCATATCTATGAACCTATTCAAATTTTGTTGTAGTAATAAAACAAAATAATTACACCCCTTGAGAAAATAAGACAAGTAACTTGATGGTAAAATGTTTAACTCTAAGTTTAGAAGTTGGTCATAAGAAATGGGATAAATTCAAATTAAAGAGAATTGTTCACTCACAACTGGTTTTAAAAACAAGTTGGAAAAGTCTATTTATGGTGCATTATATAGAAGATTTTACTCTGATCTAAATGATAACTCAAAAAAATTTGTTGTGATGTTTAAATTTAAAAATATGACCTCAGACATAATAGGCAAGAGGAAGACAAAACAGAGATAATCTTGAAGTTACACAAGATACACACACACACACACACATACATACAACATGTTTTTCACAAATCCAAGTGCATCAATATGTCTTATTTTCCTTCTGGAGTTATTTTATTGATTGATTGATTGATTGATTTTTGGCCTTGCCACGTGGCATGTGGGATCTTAGTCCCGAGAACAGGGATTGAATCCATGCCCCCTGCAGTGGAAATGTGGAGTCTTAACCACTGGACTGCCAAGGAAGTCCCTGGAGTTATTTTTAAAATTAATTTTAACAAATATGACATATTAAAAGTCATTTAAACAAGTATTGATAAGCAAAAACTTCAAACTGAGATTATTTTAGCTAAATACTATTGGCTATATTGTTTAAAGTAATAATAATTTAAAATAAATGTAAATTTAAGCTAATTCTCAAAAACGTACACAGAAAGATTCACAAGAAAGTGAACTCTATAAAATGTGCATGCTTAATTTGGTATTTAATAATCCCAAATATTTAGGAGCTTTTATTTTTTAATCTCTTTTTAAAAATTTTGTGCTGCCATTATTTTATGAAGAAATCACATCCAAGTTTTCTCTCCCATGGATTAACATTAACATTAACAAAAATTACTAGGATACTTATAATTTCAAGATGGTTACTGATAATTCAATTTGATAGCCCTTTTGGAAAATAGTTTATTTTCATACACACTTTAAATATGAATAAATATGATCTGAATCACTATGCATACATAGTGATATGAATTATCATTTTAAACATCCTATCCAATTAAATTCCAAAAGCATTTGTTAAATGTCAACAATGTACTACATACTGTGCTAAGTGCAAGGGACAGAAACATGAATAAATGTAAGTGGCAACTGCTTCACCAAAAAGTAAAAAAAAAGTTTTATTTCAAAACACACTCACACACACACACACACACACACACACACACATCCTTAGGATTTAAAATCTGGAATAAAAAACTCAAAAGAATCAAAACACCTCATTATTAACCTTTGAAAATGAAATGACAATAGATAAGTCAAAGTTACATTAGATATCCCAGAAGAGTTAGATATTTATCTCTGAAATTACTTAGTCAACTAGTGTACATAGAAATGTATGATATTTATTTAAAGTTAAATGTAAATGTATTTTACATATATATATATATATATATATATATATATATATGCAGTCATACATACTAACAGTGAAAGCATTCATATACAAATAAATGGAAATAAATATTCAATAAATGAACTCTATAGAGCTCTAAGAATACTATACTAGGCAAAAAGTTTATATGTCTTATGTAGATTTTCTAGGTTATCTTGCAACATAATAGAAACTAGTGAAAATACATTATCAACTAACTCTGATTAATACTATGGAAATATGTTTTTTTTGTTTTGTTTTGTTTTTTTGCAGTACGCAGGCCACTCACTGTTGTGGCCTCTCCCGTTGCGGAGCACAGGCTCCAGACGCACAGGCTCAGTGGCCATGGCTCACGGGCCCAGCCACTCTGCGGCATGTGGGATCCTCCCGGACTGGGGCACGAACCCGTGTCCCCTGCATCGGCAGGCAGACTCTCAACCACTGCGCCACCAGGGAAGCCCTGGAAATATGGTTTCTTTAAAAATATTATTATGTTTAGAATTAAAATTCCCTTAAATCTCCTTAACAAATATTCACAACATTCCTAGGATACTAGAACACCAGAACTGAACCTAAGAAATATTTTGGGTCCATACATTTTTTTGAAGATTCTCAATTATCCATGGCCTCAATTATTAGTGATAAGTTGATTTTGACTAGCAAATACATATTTGAAAATATTTCTGCAAATGTGATAGTATAATAAATTATAAAATGGTCATATAATCAACCTAATTCTTATTTCCTCTTTAACTACAATATATCAGCTTAAAATAATCTCATATGCTATTTTTAATAATAACATCTTATTGTTCTAAATTACCACTGCTCTCTCATTATCATATGATATTGACTGAAAATAGGAAATCAATCTGATTTTAGAGAGCTTTTAAAAAATTTTTGATATATATATAGAGAGGGAAAAAGGACAATAATGAAATATGTACTACAGGAATATGAAAGAGTTGAGTGAGAAAATACAGAAGATTTTAAACATAAATTGAAGTAAGTTTGCAACAATCAAGGAAGCAATTTTAACTTAAAATTGCTTCCATGATTTAACTAAATGGAAGAGAAATCTGAGTCTCACTGCATTTACAAGCCATTTCCTATAACAGTACCATAAGAAAAACCAGGCTCTGTTCTCAGTTCTATACATGATTAAGATCAAGATTTTCCTGACTTGTTTTGTCATTCTCTATCTTCATTCAAACTGAGTCACTTTGCTGTACAGCAGTAATTAACATAACATTATAATTCAACTATACTTTAATAAAAAATAAATTTAAAAAATTTACATGGTACATACTGTCTTATCAATGTTAAGTATTATGAGTAATTCCAATATACCAATACTACTAATACCACATATATGGCATTATAAGGAAAAAGAGGTAGCTCAGTGTCTCCATTAGTCACAGCACAATATATATATATATATATATATATATTTTTTTTTGCAGTACGTGGGCCTCTCACTGTTGTGGCCTCGCCCATTGCAGAGCACAGGCTCCGGACACGCAGGCTCAGCAGCCATGGCTCACGGGCCTAGCCACTCCACGGCATGTGGGATCTTCCTGGACTGGGGCATGAACCCGTGTTCCCTGCATTGGCAGGCAGATTCTCAACCACTGTGCCACCAGGGAAGCCCCACAGTGCACTTTGAGACAGATGTTTTTCACTCTGGGTACCTTACTCTTAATTTTCAGTTACCCTTAAACTCCGTGCAGGGTACTATTCAGCTTGAGCTATCATTTATTCTGCAATATCTTTTTGCAAAATTAAAATATATTGCATTAAAACTGCCACTGAGTTGACAGATTCAAGGGATGAAAAGGCCCAGTGTGAGACTGTGAAATTGGTGAAATTCAACACTTGGTGATAGATAGCACACACATCCATTATAAAAATTAAGAACACCATCAGGAGTATAAACATATTCTCCCTGGATATTTGAATAGTATCAGCATAATCAGTGTTAGTTAGTATTAGATACAGGCAAGGCATTGTTTAATTAGTGGTCACAAAAAGGATGGTAAAAATTTAGTGTTTCTTAGACTGTGTTCTTTTCCACTGTGATGTTCATTTATTTCTAAAACTCACTAAACATCCTGCACTGGAATCTATACATTATAAGCTGTAGCTCTCTTACAACTCATTTCAAATGTAAGTACTTTCAAGAACAGACACACACAGTAGACCTGTTGTTCCCCAACTGTTTAATTTATTTGAATTCTACCAGAAGCAGTCTCTTAATCTAGTAATTGAAAAGTAAATGGTAATTGGTCCAGATAAAAGTTGTTAACACCTTAATCAGTTGATACAATGTTTTAAATGGAAGTATCTTTTACTCTTTTATCTAACAACTGAGACAGAATCCACTAAGAGTGTTGGATCAATTCATGAAGAAGGAGCTGCACGAGAAAAATGTCCAACTAAAACTAAAAGTAAAAACCAAAGGAAATCATTTAAGATCTCAGTTAGTAAAAAAAGAAAAAATAAGAAATTACAGCAGTTTCAAGCTACTTTGTTTCTGCTATAAATAAGAAGTAATTACAGCTAAGTCCACTTTATCACTTGTTTAATAGTTTACTAATAGTTACTAAATCAAGCAATACCTAACCTAGAAGGGGAGAGTTTATCAGTGAATTCACTTTTTTTTCCCAGCTTTATTGAGAAATAATTGACATATATCACTATATATGTTTAAGCTTGCAGCATGATGGTTTGATTTTCATATATTGTGAAATGATTACCACAAGAGGTTCAGCTAACATCCATCTTCTCTTATAGATACAATAAAAAGAAAAGAAAGCAGAAAAAAAATCCTCCTTGTGATGAGAACTCTCGGGACCTACTCTCTTAACAACTTTTCTATATAGTACAGAGTGGTATTAACTATAGTTATCATGTTGTACATTACATCCCCAGTACTTATTTATCTTATAACTAGATGTTTGTAACTTTTGACCACCTTCCTCCAATTCCCTCCCCCTAACCCATGACTCTGGTAACCACAAATCTTACTTCTTAAAAAAAAAAAAAAAAAAGGCTTCCCTGGTGGCGCAGTGGTTGAGAGTCCGCCTGCCGATGCAGGGGACACGGTTTCATGCCCCGGTCTGGGAAGATCCCACATGCCGCAGAGTGGCTAGGCCCATGAGCCATGGCTGCTGAGCCTGCATGTCCAGAGCCTGTGCTCCACAACGGGAGAGGCCACAACAGTGAGAGGCCCGTGTACCGCAAAAAAACAAACAAACAAACAAAAAAATCTTACCTCTTTTTCCTCTTTTTCTATGAGTTTGGTGGGGATTTAAAATTATTTTTATTAGATTCTACATATAAGTGACACCTAACAGTATTTGTCTTTCTCTGTCCGAATTATTTCACTGAGCATAATGCCTTTTGTCACAAATGGTAGGATTTCCTCTTTTTTTTCTTGGCTGAATGATATTCTATTGTGTACGAAAACCTCTTTATCCATTCATCTGTTGATGAGCAAGTTAGTTGTTTCCAGGTCTTTGCTATTGGAAATAATGTTGTTATGAACACGAGGGTGTGGCTATCTTTTCCAGTTAGTGTTTTATTTTCCTTTGGATATATTCCCTGAAGTGGAATTCTATTTTTAATTTTTTGAGGATGCTTTATACAGTTTTCCATATTGCTTGTACCAATTTACAATCTCACCAACAGTGCACAAAGGTTCCCTTTTCTCCACATCCTCCCCAGCACTGTCTGTGAATTCATCCCCCAACCTGTGCATAGCCTGAGAATGCTCCACACCTGGTACTGACTTTGCTCTGGGGGTAATCAGCTTTGCTTGCCTCCTTCTCAGCTTTAGTGCCACTGGGCCACAATGCTTCCAGGAGTTATTGCCAGACTTTCTGGTCAGATGGGGCTGGAAAACACTCTCCACAGTGAGTGGGTCTGTGATCCAGCTCCTCGCCTGGGCATTGGCAAGCTGGGCTCTAGGGCCAACAAAATTCCTCATTTGATGATGTGAATCAGGCATATCTGCAGCCTGCTGAGTTCCCTGGTCAGAATGCACCTTCACTTGTTTCTACATTTGAGCAAAGCTGTTGGTTGGAATTACTACTTAAGTACTGCAGATATGAACTCTATCTGCCAAGACCCTTGTGCTTTTTGTCGCAACCACACCTCCCACCCCACTCCTGCCTCCAGTCTACCATCATAGTCATATTCACAGTGGTTGAAGCTTGCAGATTTCCCTGCAATCCCATGATGTGAGATCTAATTAGGGGCTTCTGAAGAGTGACCCATGATGCTGAAAGTACTTGGTTGTCCCCTGGTTCTCTTTTCCCACTGGAAGAAAAATAGGATCAAGTGAGACTTCTCTGAGTGGAGCCATACTGTCCTGGGTGAGGGACAATGCAGTCATGTAGCTGCTTCTCTTATCCTTCAAATGCAGTCTGTTTTGGTCTCTGTTGTACATGGAGGTGTTTCAGCTTCACCCCTGTGTTTTAGGATCCTCTCAGTGATGCCCTCTTCTTGAAGAGTCGTTAGTTAATCTTCTTGTGAAGGGAATTGATGTCACAAGCAACCTATGTCACCATCTTGATGACATCCTCTCTCTGAATTCACTTATTATATTGTAATAGTTTAGTTCATTTTAAAACATATTTTTCAAAACAGTTTAAAATTGAGGGTTGGATTATTGTCCTCTATCAAAAGAAATAAAAAAGAATAGCTTATCATGAAAAATAGGACCATGTCTCTTCCAAGAATCTTTTATTTTTCTCCATGCTGTCTATCAGCATATTTTTGTGATAGCCTTTTGAAAGGAAATTCTGATATTGATAATCATTAATTCCTCATTGTCCTACATGGGTTCTGGCCTTAAATTCTTTATTCATTATCATACACTGATTGCATTTGAGCTTAAGAGAGAGATTTATTTACTCAGCTAGTTATCAGTTTCTAAGAATCATACTGAATCAATGTGCTTTATAAATGGAAAAGATACATAATATCATTTCTTGCATTATAAAGATAAATAAATTTCATCAGTGTATCATAATATAATTGTAATCACCTCATGCATAAGACCTTTGTTTGCATTAAGACCCAAATCCAGCTGATTGTCTTCCTTATGTACCCAAAATTATCTAAAGCTTTATACTTAAGAGCCAGCCACAGAAGGAAAATATTTTCCACCATGCTTGCAAGGCTTGTGAGTTAAAAAAAAAAAATGATGCTTGTAAAAAATTGCTAAGGAATTTTTCCTTCATTGATTTATGGCATAACATATTAGTAATATTACAAATATATTTACTTTACCCATAAGCATTTACATGCTATAAAAAAGCAAATTCTGTTTTCTGTTACTGATTCACTATATTGAGAAACACTTTTTTAAAAAACACCTATTATTATACTTTATTATATATGTTAATAATTATTAGTTTAGTTATACATTTATGGATATATAAATGTACTCACATTTTCATCATATGTTTTCTTATTTTAACATGGCAATTACCTTCTGATGTATAGAAGTGAGTAATTATTATTGGATATACAGGTAATCCTCCATATCTGTGGGCGCCAAATCTGAACCAACCAACCAACCAACCATGGATCAAAACTACTTGAAAAAAAAAATCCAGAAAGCTCCAAAAAGCAAAACTTGAGTTTGCTGTGTGCCAGAAACTATTTCCGTAGCATTTACATTGTATTTACAACTATTTCCATACCATTTATGTTGTACTGGTATTATAAGTAATCTAGAGATGATTGAAAGTATATGGGAGTTTGTGTTTGATTATCTGCAAATACTACACTATTTTATGTAGAAGACTGGAGCATCCACAGATTCTGGTATCTATAGGAGGTCCTGGAACCAACCCCCTGTTGATATCAAGGAACAGTTTTATATACAAGATCTGAACACTCCCAGTGCTTCCACTGTGAGCACACTATCCATGCCACTAACATATTTTGCTAAGAATATTGCATTAGCTTCCTAATTGGTCTTGTTAACTTCAGTCTATCTCTCTTTCCATTATCAACATATCAGACAGAGTGAATTTGCTGAAACCAAAGTCAAATTATGTCAATTCTCTTCTTACAATACTCCGGTGTCTTTCTATTTCACTGAGAGTAAAAGTCACAATCCTATAGTAACCTTCTAATCTCTAAATAATCTGGCCCTTCATTATATCTCTGATCCATCATACTATCATTCTCCCCTTCCTCAAATCACTCAGACATAACGGCATCCTGGTGATCCTCATACACATCAAGTCATGCTCCTGTCTCATAGACTTTACACAGTCTGTTCCTTATAACCGGAAATGCTCTTCTTCGAGTTACCTGAAAGACTCTCTCATCTCCTTCAAGTCTTTCCTCAACTATCATCTTATAAATGAGGCCTACCTTAAGCATGCTACTTAAAATGTGACTTGCCCACCCCCCAAGTGGTGTTACTAATACCATTTCCACAGCACATAAGTAGCTTCTAACATACTATATATTTTTGTACTATATTTACTGTCTATCATCTCCATGAAGACAGAAGCTTTTGTCTGTCTTATTCACTGTAATATGCTCAGTGCCTGGAACAATGCCCAGAACTTAGTAGGTAAAAGTCAATAAATTCTGTTGAATTAAACTAATGAATTTAAGGACTGATATTTGTAAAAGACTATAATACTTAGACTTAAGTTACATGTTGAGAAATGTAATGTTTTATGAACTAGATCTTCCATCTTGTACCTAAAATATTGAAAACAAATGTCAAAAGTAGCATCCTCGGGCCTCCCTGGTGGAGCAGTGGTTGAGAGTCCTCCTGCCAATGCAAGGGACACGGGCTCGTGCCCCAGTCTGGGAAAATCCCACATGCTGTGGAGCGGCTGGGCCTGTGAGCCATGGCCACTGAGCCTGTGTGTCCGGAGCCTGTGCTCTGCAATGGGAGAGGCCACAACGGTGAGAGGCCCGCGTACTGCAAAAAAAAAAAAAAAAAAGTAGCATCCTCTTTTCCTATTTAAGTTAGTTCAGTAATGAACATACAAGTTGAGATGCCAAACAAGCAACTGGAAATTCTGTTTTGTACCTCAAAATATAAGTCACCTACACTTTAAGGAGTCAGTTCCAACTCAAGAAGTGTAGAAGAAGATGATTTTTAAAAAATCTGATACTTATTGAGTACTAATTTCAGGGAGTATTTTTTACTAGGAGCTTTGAAAATGTTATAGAATTGGAGATAGGAGAATCAAAGAAAAAAAAAGGAACAGTCAGAGGAGTAAATGAAACAAAATCTAAGAATGAAGGATGTAGGCTGATGATTTCAGATATCAGCTAGATGATAAGACAATTGACTAGGATGTTTCAGGTTGTCATTTCCCCAGTGAAATACCAAGTAAATGACAACATACTTAAGAAAGTAGCTTTGTTGGAGCTCTAGAAAACAGTTAAGAATATGCATCTAACAAGTGAATGCCCAACCAAGAAATATCCACACTCAAAACAGTAGGAAATTCGTGATATTTTTGCTTATTTTTGCCCCATTCCTTCCCCAGTGGTGCACAGTAAAGAGGAAGCAGTCCTACTCCCAGATGCTCACTCAGGAATGAAGGAAAAGTGTCAAAATTATTTTCAACATTCTGGCTTTTGAGGGGGGGCTACCCAAAGTATGTGATTCTGTCTTTCTTGACTCAGAGTATTGATGAGAATGATGTAATAGTTTGGGTATCATGTTAGAGGCCACTAAAAGCAGTACTTGTAACGATGTTCTTCAAAAATACCAAAAAATTGGCAAACTTTTAGCTAGATTTACTAAGAAAAAAAAAGACAATACTCAAATAACTAAAATCAGAAATGAAAAAAGGATATTGAAACCAATTTTACAGAAATAAGGATTGTAGGAGTGTACTATGAACAAATGTATGTTAACAATTTAGGTAACCTAGATGAAATGGGCAAATTTTCAGAAACATTCAACATACCAAGGTTAAGTCATAAAGAAATAGAAAATATGTACAGACCTATAATGAGTAAGAAGATTTAATTAGTAGTCTAAAATCTCCCAACAAAGAAAAGCCCAGGACAAGATGGCCTCATTGGTGAATTTTTAAAAATATTCTAAAAAGAATTATACAAAAAAAAATATTATACCAGTTCTCCTGAATATCTTCCAAAAATTTGAAAAAGAGGTAATTCTTGTCAACTCATTCTATGAGGAAGCTACCACCGTGATGCAAAAGCTAGACAGAAGACATCACAAGAAAAGAAAATTATAGAGCAATATCCCTGATAAACATTAATGAAGAAATCCTTAACAAAATGCTAGAAAACAGAATTCAATAGCACATTAAGTGGATTAAACACCAAGACTGAGCAGGAATTATTCCTATGCAAAGATGGCTCAACATATGAAAACCAATCAATATAATATGCCACATTAACAAAATGAAGGGAAAACAAATCTCATTTTCTTCAGAAAAAGCATTGACAAAATTCTACACACTGGCGTGATAAAATTGCTCAATAAACTAGAAATAGAAGGCAATAATTTCAACATTATAAAGACCACATATGAAAATCCAACAGCTAACATCACACTCAATGGTGAATGTCTATAAGCTTTCCCTTTAAGATCAGGAACAAGACAAGGAAGCTTGTTTCTACCACTTCTATTCAATATAGTACTGAAAGTCCTAACTAGAGCAATCAGGCAAAAAAGAAGAAGTAAAATGCATTCAATTGGAAAGGAAAATAAAAGATTATCTCTGGGGCCTCCCTGGTGGCGCAAGTGGTTGAGAGTCCGCCTGCCGATGCAGGGGATACGGGTTCGTGCCCCGGTCTGGGAGGATCCCATATGCCGCGGAGCGGCTGGGCCCGTGAGCCATGGCCGCTGAGCCTGCGCGTCCGGAGCCTGTGCTCCGCAACGGGGGAGGCCACAACAGTGAGAGGCCCACATACTGCAAAAAAAAAAAAAAAAAAAAAAAAAAAAAAAAAAAAAAAAAGATTATCTCTGTTTGTAAGTCTACATGAACCTACATTAAAGAACCATAAAGATTCCACATCGCACAAAATGTTAAACGTTTAAAATGTTTAAATGTTTAAAAATCTTAAAATTAATAAACAAATTCAGCAAAGTTGTAGGATGCAGAACTAGCACTCAACAATAAGTTTAGTTTCTATACAGTAACAATGAGCAATCTAAAACGGAAATTAAGAAAAAAAATTCATTCCCAATAGTATCAAAAACTATTCTTTTGTGTAAACTTAACCAAGGAGTTGAAAGACTTATGCACGGAAAACTACATAATTTTGTTGAAAGAAATTAAAGAAGACACAAAGAAATGAAAACACATCCTGTGTTTATGGATTGGAAGAATTAATATTGTTTAGGTGTCAATAATACCTAAAGTGATCTACAGAATCAATGAAATCCCTATTAAAATCCTATTTTTTTTGCCTAAATAAAGAAATCCATCCTAAAATTCATATGGAATCTCAAGAAACTCCACAGAGTCAAAACAATCTTAAAAAAGAACAAAGCTGGAAGTCTCACACTTCTTGATTTCAAAACTTATTACAAAGCTATGGTAATCAAAACAGTGTATTACTGGCATAAAGATAGATATGAAGACCAATAGAATAGAGTAAACCTATAGAATAAATAAGTCCATAATAAACCTTCACATATACAGTCAAATGCAAGTGTGCCAAGACCAGTTAATGGGGAATGTACAGTCTTTTCAACAAATAATGTTGGAAAATATTGATATCCATACACAAAATAATGAAGGTAGGCCCTTACCTTACACCCTATACAAAAATTAACTCATAATGGATCAAAGACCTAAACATAAGAGGCAAAACTATTAAATACTTAGAAGAAACCATAGAGGAAAATCTTCATGACTTTGGATTTGGCAACACTTTCTTGGATAAGGCAGCAAAAGTACAGTCAACAAAAGAATAAATACATAAATTGGACTACATTAAAATGTAAAACTTTTGTGCATCAAAGGACACAATCAGTAGAGTGAGAAAACAGCTCATGAACTGTATAATTAAACATGATTAAGAAGGTAAATTTTATGTTGTTTGTGTTTTAGCACAATCTTTAAAAATGTTACAGTAGAGGAGGGAGTCATATAAAATGGGACAAAAAAAAAGAACAAGATGATAACAAAAACTAATAAACCAGTGATTTTCAAGAAGCTATGAACTGAGAAAAATTAGCTGATATTGGTAACCACTGGTTCCCTTTAAGAAAACAAATTGATAAAATTGTGAAAAATAATTCCAGGTTTCACAAAGTTTAAGAGTGGATATCTTCTGGTAGCAGTTATAGAATGAATGACCTTTTAAATAATTTGAAGACAAAAGAAAGTGAAGAGTTTGGGCATAAGTCTGAAGGAAAAGCAGGGCTTAAGACATTTAGAATTATTTGTTTGTTTTTTAAACTAATGAGGACCTGATTGATTGTGCATAAAGATATAGGAAGACCAAATAGAATAATGACTTAAAGATGCAAAATGGGGGAACTGAAAGGAGAGATATATATTTTCTTCAAAGATAAAAACAAGAAAATACAGTGAAAATAAGCATTCAATAATATTCTAAAGTGTAGAGGAGAAAACCCAAGTTAAATTATCTTAATCTTCTAAAGAAGATAGCAATTAAGATAACATCTGGCAAATTGTTAAGTGGCATAGGGTGGGACTCGGAGTTTGAAAAGACTGAAAAAGTTTGAATCAGCTTCTGAGGATAATGTGATAAGAAATAATAAGAGGACTAATAAAAATACTGCCCAGAGGCACCAAGAACCCTGACAGCATGAGTTTGCCATGGTCCCACACAGGCCATTTAAAATATATATTTGCCAGCAGTTCTTGGAAATGTGTGAACAGAAGAGCAAAATGCTTACTTTTGCATGATTCAACCCATTAATTTTAATATGAATGACACTTTAGTGACCTAATGAAGACCTACAGTGCCCAGAATGGTGCCCAGAGCATATAGACACTAAAGAGATTTTGTTGCCTGACTAATGATGCAATGTCTTTTTAAATATGTATGATGTAGTAGAAGATAGAAAAAAAATGAAAAGAAAGAAAAAGCTACACGAAGGCAGTTTTGCTGTTTTTTGTTTTTGTTTTTGTTTTTGTTTTTTTTTAACTACAAGATGAAGGGGAGAGAGACTTCCGGGTAAGATGGCGGAAGAGTAAGACGCGGAGATCACCTTCCTCCCCACAGATACACCAGAAATACAGCTACACGTGGAACAACTCCTACAGAACACCTACTGAACGCTGGCAGAAGACCCCAGACCTCCCAAAAGGCAAGAAACTCCCCACATACCTGGGTAGGGCAAAGCAGAGAGATTCCCGCACAGGGGAGCGGTGCCGAGCGGCACTCACCAGCCCGAGAGGCTTGTCTGCTCCCCCGCCGGGGCACGCAGCACTGGAGCTGAGGCTCGGGCTTCGGTCAGAGCGCAGGGAGAGGACTGGGGCTGGCGGCGAGAACTCAGCCTGAAGGGGGCTAATGTGCCACAGCTAGCCGGGAGGGAGTCCGGGAAAACTCTGGAGCTGCCAAAGAGGCAGGAGGCATTTTCTTCCCTCTTGGTTTCCTGGTGCGCAAGGAGAGGGGATTAAGAGCGCCGCGTAAAGCAGCTCCAGAGACGGGCGCGAGTCGTGGCTGAAAGCGCGGAGCCCAGAGACGGGCGTGGGACGCTGGGGCTGCTGCTGCCGCCGCCAAGGGGCCTGTGTGTGAGCACAGGTCACTGCCCACACTGCCCTTCCGGGAGCCTGTGCAGCCTGCCGCTGCCGGGGTCCCGGGATCCAGGGGCGGCTTCCCTGGGAGAACGCACGGCGCGCCTCGGGCTGGTGCAACGTCACGCCGAACTCTGCCGCTGCAGGCTCGCCCCGCGCTCCGTGCCCCTCCCTCCCGCCCGGCCTGAGTGAGCCAGAGTCCCCGAAGAGGCTGCTCCTTTAACCCTGTCCTGTCTGAGCGAAGAACAGACGCCCTCCGGCGACCTACATGCAGAGGCGGGGCCAAATCCAAAGCTGAGACCGAGGAGCTGTGAGAAAAAAGAAGAGAAAGGGAAACTTCTCCCAGCAGCCTCAGAAGCAGCGGATTAAAGCTCCACAATCAACTTGATGTACCCTGCATCTGTGGAATACATGAATAGACAACAAATCATCCCAAATTGAGGAGCCAGGAGTCAGTGCTGTGCCTCTGAGGTGGGAGAGCCAACTTCAGGACACTGGTCCACAAGAGACCTCCCAGCTCCACATAATATCAAACGGCGAAAATCTTCCAGAGATCTCCATCTCAACACCAGCACCCAGCTTCACTCAACGACCAGCAAGCTACAGTGCTGGACACCCTATGCCAAACAACTAGCAAGACAGGAACACAACGCCACCCATTAGCAGAGAGGCTGCCTCAAATCATAAAAAGTCCGCAAACACCCCAAAACACACCACCAGATGTGGACCTGCCCACCAGAAAGACAAGATCCAGCCTCATCCACCAGAACACAGGCAGTAGTCCCCTCCACCAAGAAGCCTACACAACCCACTAAACCAACCTTAGCCACTGGGGACAGACACCAAAAACAACGGGAACTACGAACCTGCAGCCTGCAAAAAGGAGAACACAAACACAGTAACATAAGCAAAATGAGAAGACAGAAAAACACACAGCAGGAGAAGGAGCAAGATAAAAACCCACCAGACCTAACAAATGAAGAGGTAATAGGCAGTCTATCTGAAAAAGAATTCAGAATAATGATGGTAAAGATGATCCAAAATCTTGGAAATAGAATAGACAAAATGCAAGAAACAGTTAACAAGGACCTAGAAGAAATAAAGACGAAGCAAGCATCGATTAAAAACACAATAAATGAAATAAAAAATACTCTAGATGGGATCAATAGCAGAATAACTGAGGCAGAAGAACGGATAATTGAGGTGGAAGATAAAATAGTGGAAATAACTGCTGCACAGCAAAATAAAGAAAAAAGAATGAAAAGAACAGAGGACAGTCTCAGAGACCCCTGGGACAATATTAAACGCACCAACATTCGAATTATAGGGGTTCCAGAAGAAGAAGAGAAAAAGAAAGGGACTGAGAAAATATTTGAAGAGATTATAGTTGAAAACTTCCCTAATATGGGAAAGGAAATCGTTAATCAAGTCCAGGAGGCACAGAGAGTCCCATACAGAATAAATCCAAGGAGAAATACACCAAGACACATATTAATCAAACTGTCAAAAATTAAACACAAAGAAATCATATTAAAAGCAGCAAGGCAAAAACAACAAATAACACACAAGGGAATCCCCATCAGGATAACAGCTGATCTCTCAGCAGAAACTCTACAAGCCAGAAGGGAGTGGCAGGACATACTTAAAGTGATGAAGGAGAAAAACCTGCAAGCAAGATTACTCTACCCAGCAAGGATCTCATTCAGATTTGATGGAGAAATTAAAACGTTTACAGACAAGCAAAAGCTGAGAGAGTTCAGCACCACCAAACCAGCTTTACAACAAATGCTAAAGGAACTTCTCTAGGCAAGAAACACAACAGAAGGAAAAGAACTACAATAACGAACCCAAAACAATTAAGAAAATGGGAATAGGAACATACATATCAATAATTACCTTAAATGTAAATGGACTAAATGCTCCCACCAAAAGACACAGACTGGCTGAATGGATACAAAAACAAGACCCATATATATGCTGTCTACAAGAGACCCACTTCAGACCTAGAGACACATACAGACTGAAAGTAAGGGGATGGAAAAAGATATTCCATTCAAATGGAAACCAAAAGAAAGCTGGAGTAGCAATTCTCATATCAGACAAAATAGACTTTAAAATAAAGACTACTAGAAGAGACAAAGAAGGACACTACATAATGATCAAGGGATCAATCCAAGAAGAAGATATAACAATTGTAAATATTTATGCACCCAACATAGGAGCACCTCAATACATACGGGAAATATTAACAGCCATAAAAGGAGAAATCGACAGTAACACAATCATAGTAGGGGACTTTAACACCCCACTTTCACCCATGGACAGGTCATCCAAAATGAAAATAAATAAGGAAACACAAGCTTTAAATGATACATTAAACAAGATGGACTTAATTGATATTTATAGGACATTCCATCCAAAAACAACAGAATACACATTTTTCTCAAGTGCTCATGGAACATTCTCCAGGATAGATCATATCTTGGGTCACAAATCAAGCCTTGGTAAATTTAAGAAAATTGAAATTGTATCAAGTATCTTTTCCGACCACAATGCTATGAGACTAGATATCAATTACAGGAAAAGAGCTGTAAAACATACAAACACATGGAGGCTAAACAATACACTACTTAATAACGAAGTGATCACTGAAGAAATCAAAGAGGAAATTAAAAAATACCTAGAAACAAATGACAATGGAGACACGACGACCCAAAACCTATGGGATGCAGCAAAAGCAGTTCTAAGAGGGAAGTTTATGGCAATACAATCCCACCTTAAGAAACAGGAAATATCTCGAATAAACAACCTAACCTTGCACCTAAAGCAATTAGAGAAAGAAGAACAAAAACATCCCAAAGTTAGCAGAAGGAAAGAAATCATAAAAATCAGATCAGAAATAAATGAAAAAGAAATGAAGGAAACGATAGCAAAGATCAATAAAACTAAAAGCTGGTTCTTTGAGAAGATAAACAAAATTGATAAACCATTAGCCAGACTCCTCAAGAAAAAAAGGGAGAAGACTCAAATCAATAGAATTAGAAATGAAAAAGGAGAAGTAACAACTGACACTGCAGAAATACAAAAGATCATGAGAGATTACTATAAGCAACTCTATGCCAATAAAATGGACAACCTGGAAGAAATGGACAAATTCTTAGAAATGCACAACCTGCCAAGACTGAATCAGGAAGAAATAGAAAATATGAACAGACCAATCACAAGCACTGAAATTGAAACTGTGATTAAAAATCTTCCAACAAACAAAAGCCCAAGACCAGATGGCTTCACAGGCGAATTCTATCAAGCATTTAGAGAAGAGCTAACACCTATCCTTCTCAAACTCTTCCAAAATATAGCAGAGGGAGGAACACTCCCAAACTCATTCTACGAGGCCACCATCACCTTGATACCAAAACCAGACAAGGATGTCACAAAGAAAGAAAACTACAGGCCAATATCACTGATGAACATAGATGCAAAAATCCTCAACAAAATACTAGCAAACAGGATTCAACAGCACATTAAAAGGATCATACACCATGATCAAGTGGGGTTTATTCCAGGAATGCAAGGATTCTTCAATATACGCAAATCAATCAATGTGATACACCATATTAACAAACTGAAGGAGAAAAACCATATGATCATCTCAATAGATGCAGAGAAAGCTTTCGACAAAATTCAACACCCATTTATGGTAAAAACCCTGCAGAAAGTAGGCATAGAGGGAACTTTCCTCAACATAATAAAGGCCATATATGACAAACCCACAGCCAGCATCGTCCTCAATGGTGAAAAACTGAAAGCATTTCCACTAAGATCAGGAACAAGACAAGATTGCCCACTCTCACCACTCTTATTCAACGTAGTTTTGGAAGTTTTAGCCACAGCAATCAGAGAAGAAAAGGAAATAAAAGGAATCCAAATGGGAAAAGAAAAAGTAAAGCTGTCACTGTTTGCAGATGACATGATACTATACATAGAGAATCCTAAAGATGCTACCAGAAAACTACTAGAGCTAATCAATGAATTTGGTAAAGTTGCAGGCTACAAAATTAATGCACAGAAATCTCTGGCATTCCTATATACTAATGATGAAAAATCTGAAAGTGAAATCAAGGAAACACTCCCATTTACCATTGCAACAAAAAGAATAAAATATCTAGGAATAAACCTACCTAAGGAGACAAAAGACCTGTATGCAGAAAATTATAAGACACTGATGAAAGAAATTAAAGATGATACAAATAGATGGAGAGATGTACCATGTTCTTGGATTGGAAGAATCAACATTGTGAAAATGACTCTACTACCCAAAGCAATCTACAGATTCAATGCAATACCTATCAAACTACCAATGGCATTTTTCACAGAACTAGAACAAAAAATTTCACAATTTGTATGGAAACACAAAAGACCCCGAATAGCCAAAGCAATCTTGAGAACGAAAAACGGAGCTGGAGGAATCAGGCTCCCTGACTTCAGACTATACTACAAAGCTACAGTAATCAAGACAGTATGGTACTGGCACAAAAACAGAAAGATAGATCAATGGAACAGGATAGAAAGCCCAGAGATAAACCCACGGACATATGGTCACCTTATCTTTGATAAAGGAGGCAGGAATGTACAGTGGAGAAAGGACAGTCTCTTCAATAAGTGGTGCTGGGAAAACTGGACAGGGACATGTAAAAGTATGAGATTAGATCACTCCCTAACACCATACACAAAAATTAGCTCAAAATGGATTAAAGACCTAAATGTAAGGCCAGACACTATCAAACTCCTAGAGGAAAACATAGGCAGAACACTCTATGACATAAATCACAGCAAGATCCCTTTTGACCCACCTCCTAGAGAAATGGAAATAAAGACAAAAATAAACACATGGGACCTAATGAAACTTCAAAGCTTTTGCACAGCAAAGGAAACCATAAACAAGACCAAAAGACAACCCTCAGAATGGGAGAAAATATTTGCAAATGAAGCAAGTGACAAAGGATTAATCTCCAAAATTTATAAGCAGCTCATGCAGCTCAATAGCAAAAAAACAAACAACCCAATCCAAAAATGGGCAGAAGAACTAAATAGACATTTCTCCACAGAAGATATACAGACAGCCAACAAACACATGAAAGGATGCTCAACATCTTTACTCATTAGAGAAATGCAAATCAAAACTACAATGAGATATGATCTCACACCAGTCAGAATGGCCATCATCAAAAAATCTAGAAACAATAAATGCTGGAGAGGGTGTGGAAAAAAGGGAACACTCTTGCACTGCTGGTGGGAATGTGAATTGGTACAGCCACTATGGAGAACGGTATGGAGGTTCCTTAAAAAACTACAAATAGAACTACCATATGACCCAGCAATCCCACTAATGGGCATATACCCTGAGAAAACCATAATTCAAAAAGAGACATGTACCAAAATGTTCATAGCAGCCCTATTTACAATAGCCCGGAGATGGAAACAACCTAAGTGTCCATCATCGGATGAATGGATAAAGAAGATGTGGCACATATGTACAATGGAATATTACTCAGCCATAAAAAGAAATGAAATTGAGCTATTTGTAATGAGGTGGATGGACCTAGAGTCTGTCATACAGAGTGAAGTAAGTCAGAAAGAGAAAGACAAATACTATATGCTGACACATATATATGGAATTTAAGAAAAAAATGTCATCAAGAATATAGGGGTAAGACAGGAATAAAGACACAGACCTACTAGAGCATGGACTTGAGGATATGGGGAGGGGGAAGGGTAAGCTGTGACAAAGTGAAAGAGCGGCATGGACATATATACACTACCAAACGTAAGGTAGATAGCTAGTGGGAAGCAGCCGCATAGCACAGGGAGATCAGCTCGGTTCTTTGTGACCGCCTGGAGGGGTGGGATAGGGAGGGTGGGAGGGAGACGCAAAAGGGAGGGGATATGGGAACATATGTATATGTATAACTGATTAAATTTGTAAAAAAAAAAAAAAAAAAAAAAAAAAAAGATGAAGGGGAGAAATTTAAGCTTTAGTTTAGACCAGAAATACTGAAACAGCATTTTGAGTTGATGTCCAATTTTTTTCTCAGCTATATTTTAAAATAATCCCCTCATTTTAGAATTGCTTACCTGATTTATGGACATCCAATTTAGGTAAGTTCAAAAGACAATTCTATTCATTCATCTTACATGTAATATATTGGACAAATTCAAAATATTTTGAGGATTAAAATATTCCAGTCTTTCAAATGTTGTAGAAATAGAAATGAAATGAATCTATTGCTCTAAAATAAATTTATGCTATAGAAAAGTAGCATAAGAAATGCAAGAGATAAAGCTATATTTCACTTTCACAAAATGATAAAAGTACTTTACAAGCACTTCAAAAAAGGAAACAATTAGAATCTATATAGTTTTATTTGTACCATTGAACATATTTACAAAACAGAAAATAGAGTCACACATGTAGGAGACAAATTTATGGTTACCTGGGGGGAAAGTGGGTGGGGGAGGTGGAGGAGGGATAAATTGGGAGATTGGGATTGACATATACACACTACTATATATAAAATAGATAACTAATAAGGACCTACTGTATAACACAGGGAACTCTTCTCAATACTATGTAATGACCTATATAGGAAAAGAAACTAAAAAAGAATGGATATATGTATATGTATAACTGATACACTTTGCCATACAGCAGAAACTAACACAACATTGTAAGTCAACTATACTCTAATAAAAATTTAAAAAATAAACTATACATACCTTTAAACTATTAAAAAATCTACATAGTTTCAAAATGAGGTATATTTTAAGCTTCATAAAATGTAGACTTCAGATCCTTCAAATGTAGATAATTTGTAAAAAAAAGATTCCCTAAGGAGTGAGAAAATAAGGATCCTAGCAATGAAATTTGATTTAAATATTTTTTTTTTATGCTTAGACAAATAGGTTTGTTTGCTCTTACAGACAACTCATTTAAAAAGTATGTGCTGGGTGCAAGTCACTGAGGAGGAGCAGAATGACTTTTTTTTTTAATGGAGCAATATTGTGCTTTAAGAAACACTTTTGTTTGCTTGTTCCAGTAAGATCTAGTTACCATGCACATAGCTCAAAATGCAGTGATGGAGAGATAGATTTCTTATACTTGCAGATTGTATACATATTTTAGTTCATTTGCTGGCTCTGTATATATTAAACGGGAGAGCCAATCAAATCTATTGTGTCATGAAATGAATCAGATGTTAAGTCAGCTGGAAACACTGTTTTTTGATCCACTGAATTTTATCATCGAGTCATGAACTTTGACTTAAACTAATGTTTAACTTCAATTAGTTTGCTTTTATTGTATTGTGTAAGAAATTGAATACAACAATCCAAGCTGTTCACTGTGTATATGTACCAAGGGATACATTTATCCTTAATTGTTGTGAGAAATCTATTTAGATGTTTTAAGCTAATGTAGTAGCCTATAGACTTTTAAGTACAATTCATTCTCACGTTGCTTTTTCTTTCCTGGTGATCAGTAACTTTAAATAATGGATACCAAATTTGATTTTATTAGTGGTGATTATAAATAATCAGTCCCTTCTGAACAACCCAAAAGGTAGAGATAATCTGCTCACACAAAATGTATGTTTATCCTCCTTCATTCCCAAACTTATCACATAAATATATACTTTTTCTAACAAAGGGCAGTTAGTATCAAAGAACACAAATGAGATGCGATGAAGAATAGTCATTCCTGCCCCAGGATGAGGCACCACCACTAAACAATGTGTGACAATCAATTTCCAGGGAAAATGTACACTTTACCTACTGCCTTCAGATGACAGCTTTTCATGGGAATCAGATTATAAGGCTGTAGGACTACAGGTTAGTGAGAATTGATGAAACCATAAATGTCCTTGCTTTAAGACTCTACAGCCTGAAATATAAACTTCTTGTAAGACTAATAGCACATCCCTTATGAGCAGAATTTGTAATAAATGAATAGAAGAACCTATAGATAGCGGATTCTAGATGTTAAAAGAAAATAAGAGGAACTAATGGACGTGGGATAAAATGTTATTCTGTTTGCCCAATATCACACTTTTGTCTCTATCTGTGAACATAATAGAGTATTTTCTCATGTCTGTGAGTCCCTGAATTGTGTTGCTGGTAACTTTAGAGCTAGGAGGAATACTGAGTTTCTTTAAGTCACAATATAAATCATGGGTGATTATGGACAGACAGAGAAATAATCAAATAATCAAATTCCTGTGTTAGAAAAAGCTCAGTGAAGCAAACAACCATACGTGTATAACAGAAATATATATATATATATATCTTACCTGAAGTATTATAAGATTTTTTTCATAAAAGACTGAAAAGTATAAATCCAGTACCTAAAAGGATCTGGCCATGACCAAAAATATAGATTCTACTTTAAATGAATGCATACTTTCAACATCTTTGTGATTTCAATAACATGAATGTGATATCTTATCATTTTGTGTGTGGCACATAATTGGCAGTCAAAATTCTTTGTTGAATACATGAATGAATATGTATATTAAGAGGCTCTAGAATCTTTCTCTACTCCGCAACTTCAATTATTGCCTCTAACCAATGGCTTTCAAACATTTATCTTCAGCCTAGCTAGATGTCACTTTTGAGATTTATACCAATATTGTTTTCCAACTACATACAGGAGATGTCCAGCTGACTGCTCATAAACATTTCAAAATCAACATATCAGAAATATAATCCATATTGCCTTTGTCCCAGCCTTATCCTTGTACTTCATGTTTTCTGTCCCTTGTGGTTCCTTAACCTTTGCCCCTTAATAAGACATCTCAGATTCTTGTCATTCTACACTGTGTACATGCCCCAAATGTCTCCCTTCCCCTACCCTCCAAACCTCTCACTTTATTCCTACAGTCACTGCCTGTGACTAAAACTCTATCTGCAGGTAAAATAATAAAATAAAATAAAATAAAATAAAATAAAATAAATAAAAGTAACATATATCCCTGAAAATTAGCTTCAATATCTTCAATTCTCTTAAGTATTAAAAAACAGGCAGAAGACTGAAACACTACAAAATAAAATAAAGAAAAGCACATCTATAATTAATGAGATTAATGCAGATAAAAGAGGGTAACAGAAACGCTGGATTAACTTTTCTCCAAATTGGGTAACTGAGGTAATTTATATCCTCAATTATAAGAGTTAATGGCAAAGACAATATTAGGACATGAACATTCTTGCTTTTAAAAGATTCCTCCAGACCTTTAATTTTGATAATCACATTTGACTGTGATTTTAGAATAAAGCAAAAGAATCACCATGACTTCTAATTAATGGCCTACATTTTCTGTTTTTAGATAAATCTAACCAATAATGCATTGAGTGATTCATTCAGCAAAACACTGACTACTCTCCGCTGAGAATCAAAGTGAGTTTTTCAAACTTGGCTCCAACCTGAGTCGCCTACATTAGGCACTCAGTACTTACTTTAGTTTCACTGTTCCATAGGAGCCACATTCCCTGCAAAGAGAAGCGTTTCCTGCTGTCTTTAACAATAACCATCTCCATTATGGTCTCCGAATCATCCAGAGTGGGCATCTTTATGTACCATCTTTGTACAATAGTAATTGCTCTATAAATGACATTCACTTTAAGTAGATAAATAGGGGAACTGACATGGCCAAAGACCTTACTCTAAAGATCACAGAAATTCCCCAGTAAAATACCCTGTGGCACATTTGTTAATAGTTTGGCTGTATTTATTCTATTAGGGTTGAAAGATACATAGTTTAAGCTATTTCATTTTCTTGCTCAGTAATTATGGAACAATACCAAAATGGTAATACAACAAACAAATGTCATTACCTCCTGTAAAAAAGGCACCACCCAGATCAAACTTGTTTCCTACTTTCACTTATGCTATTATATTCTTGTTGCATTTGTTGTTTCCTGTATCAAGAGGTGAGTACATTGATTTGAAATTTTATTATGACAAGATGATTCTACTCTAAACTATGTTGTAACTATAGGGGAAATATTTTGAAGGGTGAATCACTTAATAATTGTAAGCTTAGGATAAATAGTTAACTTAATGGGATTTATATGACATATAGCCAGGTATATTAGAGTTAAATTTGGTAGTTTTTTCTCCTTTAAATAATTCAGTATTAGGTAATTACACACCACATTTTTAGAGACATGAAACTTTTTAGTGTTGTTAGTGGATCCTTTTTATAAAGCAATATAAAATGTAGTTTCTTTGCTGGCAAAGCAAGGCCAGTCTGTGAATAAAGTAAATGAATTCCTAGTGCATGAAAGAAGCAGAGAAAAATGTTACAACTTTTGCTTTGCTCTCAAAATTATCTCCTAGTGTTCCCTCTAGGGAATAAAAGTTGAAGCTTTTACCAGGAGCACTGACATAGAAGGAGCTCCTGATGGTCTAATCAAAAGAGACAACAGGAGTTATTCTTTCATTCTATATATGAATTGCTTGGCCAGCCAGCTGAAATACGAAGCTACAGAAATAGCAACACTTGGTGTATTTAAGGCAACATTTAAAGTGTCTTTTTCAATTCACAAGGATTATATGGAGATTTGTGAAATTGTATATTTGCACAGCCCCAAGATTGGGTGGCACATTTCTCTGATGGCAGTGATCAGTTACAAATGTTCAAAAAATACTGCAATATAAATCTATATTCTCTCCCTGTATCCTTCTAAATGGATCCTTAGGCTGCTAATGCTCGATCAGGACCAAACTAGGTATCTATGAGACAGATATAGAACACAGAGTATCTCTATTAGATCATATGGTATTTGCAAAAAATGCAAGCATTCTCAGAAATTTACAAAGACAGTTTAAACTGAAGTTAATAAATGGCAAAACCATTCACAATGTCATTTTAATAATATATTATGGTAATAAAACTCAAAACTGTATCTTTTACTTGTGCTTTCAGATAGTAAAGAGGTTTTTTGTTTGTTTATTTCTTCTGTCTTTGCATTATTTTTAATATAGGAGATTCTACTTCAACAACTCTTTTTTTTTCCTGCAAAGTAATCAGTGTAGATTTTATTGGATGTCAAGGGAGATAAAGATTACAAGACTAGCAGTTCCTTTTAGAAAATGAAATCAATAAAAATTACTAATTAATTAGAATCCTAATTACCGACTAGCATAAATAGGGACAATTGATTTCAGTAATGCTGTTATTGTTCACAACATCTTGCTGTTTCTCTTTCAGGTTGATCTGCAGTGCTACGTTATAAGTCACATAAGATCACTGTCATTATTTTACTGATTGACCTCACATTTATCAAGCCGTTTAAAACTCTACCACACTGAACTCCTTTTTTTCACTGAGTATCTACTAATGTTTGATGATTTTCCTTGTTGCCTTTATTATAAATTCACCTAATTTCAACCATTTTCTTTCCTCTTTGACTATATATGTCAACACCAACACTTGTCCTAGTGATGAAAACAAAATCCTCCACTAAATACTTTATTTCTAATAAAATGTGCAAGACATAGTTAATAATAAGGAGAGTTTAATAGAGTAGAAAGTGCCCTAGATTGTGAATTGAGAGACCCACATTTCAGTTCCAGTTCTAGTTCATGTAAATCTGGGTAATCAAAACACACTTGACATCAGTTTTCTCATCTGTCAAATGACAGGGTTAGGTCAGTCTCTAATTTTTAATATCTCTTTCCTCTCTAAAATTTTATGGCTTTTGTAGAAAGAGGTTAACTCTAGGCATGAACCCCAATTAACTTAAAATGTAAGGTCAACAGATGGAGTATGAAAATAACATACCACATCTTCAAAGTCAGATTTTTTATTGTATAAACTAGAAAATCTTGATGATAATAAAGAAAATTACTCTGTCCAATTTAAGACAACTGGAAATAACTTCCTCCCCAATTGATGGTGTGATCATCTAGTTGGATTGAGTTACTCTCCCCAATTTCCCTCTGTCTGAAAATAGAGATTTCTCTATATATAAACACTTCACAGCTCTTCTCCATAATCTATGTGATGCTTTATAGGCAACATTTTGGTGTGAAATGATGATCTTAATGAACCAAAACATCAGTAAATCAATAGTTGATGTGCCAGTAATTCGGGGTGTATGAACCTCTCCTGTACCCAACACCGTGGAAGTTCCACACCAATCAGCTTTGTCCAGATGAAGGGAGAAATCACAGTGGAGAATTATGAAGGCAGTTAAAGAAAAATGCATTTCACCTCAGATAACTGTGATTCATATGATACTTGCAGTAAATGAGCATGCAGTGTCTGATCACTGAGTTACAAAATTTGGCCCAAGCCCAGTGTACACTATTCACATGTAAAAGTAATGTAATTAGTATTACACTATAAATAACATTGATAACTCTTAAGGTGAAATTACATAGTTACAGATCTTAGAAAACTAATCAACTTGAATTTTAAAGATAGCTAAAGAAATGGAATAAAAACTTACTATTAAATGCACATTACAGATTTAGGTGAAACAAAATAATTTTCAATAAAATTAAATATCATTAGTTTACATGAAGTTAAATTAGGTCATCCTTTAGTTGAATTCAGTCTGAGTCATTCTTGGGCAGTTTATTCTGAAGGTAAGGAAATTTGAAATTAGTTATTTGTGAACCAACACAAAAGAGCTTCACAGGAGTAGAATTCAATTGAAAGGATGGTTCAAAGAAAGTGAGTCTTGTAAAGTAGAGGTAATTTTAGTTCTTGAAACTGATGTATCTGATTAGGGATTATTGTCTCTTAGGACTGAAGAACAATGGAACTGTGATCACAGTAAGTAAACATCTTGCCAAACAAAGGTTACTCAGAAGTTTGAAATCAACTCACATGTTCTTTCTTCCCCTTTGAATTGCAAAGTAGTCTATATAAGTTCAAAAGCTGCCAGCAGTGAAATGGAAAACCTAGAGAAACATGCCAATTTTCATTGTCTATCAGTGCACAAATATTTCATGACAAAAGAAGAGAATAATGTATGATATGGGTAGAATGGACATGTTTTGAAGTACAGTAACATAAAAATAAATATAACAACAAAATAAATGGTCACACGTCTACAATTTTTACACACTTACTGATAAGCTATCCTGCATCATTTGTATTCAAGTTATAAATGTAGGTCTGTAGGAACTTATATGAACTACAATTTTTTTCTGAAGTTAGGAAAGAGATAGCAAATGTTTTTAGACATTAATAAAATCTTTACATAGGCACAAATTATATTTGCCAGGAAGGATAGGGCATGGTTCCAGTTATCATACAATCTACTTTTGAATTAATTTTCAAATTTCTTTATATAGTTAACTTAAATTTAATCAACTAAAATCCATAAAAATATTTATATTCATTCAACAAATATTTATTCATCATCTGTTGTGTGTTAAAAACTGTTGTATGCAGTGAAGACACATCAGTAAAAAACAAAGAAAAACAAGAATTCCTTGTTTGATAGAACTAATATTCTAATGTGGGCATCCAAATAATGAATATTTAGATCATTATATAGCCTAGATAATGACAATTTTTGTTTGTATACTTAAATTTTTAAAATTGTAAAAATATCTAATTCTTAGATATATAAGTATACAATGCCTTTAACCATCTAAATATGTGTTAAGGTACATTTCACAAAGATCTAAGCAGAAAGTTACCATGTTTGAGATCCTATGAACTCTACCAGCTACAGCCACATTCACTGAGCTGCAATTATGTACTAATCCCCATATATTTAAGATGTTTAGAGTTCTTTTTAGAATGAATACTTCTCTTTAGGAGAGCAACTGTGCAGAAAAATTTCACTTCTGTCAAGAAGCCAGTGGTGCTGACTATGATCAGTGTCCCATACTTTATTTGTCCATTATCATGGGTCCATGGGTTTGATTTGCATGACTTGAAACATATGATAGATGAACGGTCTTAATCCCTTAACTCTGATTTTTGAAAGTTACTGAAGAGAAAGTAGTACAGCATATTGGTGGAGTTCCTGGGCTTGTAGAGTCAAATAAACCAGAATTAGAATCCTATACTGCTATTTGCTAACTTAGCAGATCCCTTGGCTTAAAATATTTAATATTTATTTTTGTATTTTGTTTTTCCTTTTGATTTTGTGAACAAGTCAGGGGCTGAATCATTGGTTACTGGTAGCTCACAGGTTCACCATCAGAGGTTGTCAGACATGAAATGACAAGACTCCTTCAATTACTTAAACAACCTCTTTGCTTGAGCTTGAGGAATTCAGGTGAGAGTGTTGTACAAAATAAAAGATAAATGTTAGAGTCTGGTTGGGGAGAGTGGATACTATAAATTACCCTAACAAGAAAGCTCATGCTCTGAAGCGAAAATGGGGCTCTGACTGACATCAACCATTGTTCTGTTTTTAAATTTCTCTCTGGCTCAAATGTATGTCTTCCTGTTTCATGTAATCTCTATGGCCTTAACCTAATACAATGTTGGTCTTCAAGGATAGCTTTAAACCCCAAAATGATGCCACTTGAAGAAAATAGAAAAAAATATAAATAATCTTTGATTTGCAAATCAATTAAAGACTCAAATATTGATATTTCTTTGGAATCTAGCATGTTTATACTACAATACAGATAATGTGCATAAATTATAAAGAGTTTTTCTTATATAAAAATATACATTTTGCCCAAAGGCAGATTATTAAAAAAAAGTAGAATCTATGAGGTCATAAAATAGGATGTAGATTTGACCCCTTGCCATCTAGTAGCCCAGGATCCTCAACTGCAAACAATGGAAAATACCTTGTGACACAAACCTGGTATCATAAGCCTGGTAGAAAACCCTGGTATAAATGGTGTTCTTGAGGGTTAGCTGCTTTCTTTTACACACAGATATACTTAGGAAATCCATTTCTACCCAGAATCCTCTCAGATTTTAGACTATGATTTCAGGTGCCCTTTATTTTTTCCAGAATATTTTATTTTTTTCTTTCTAACTGCCAGATTTATTTTTGCATTAGAAGACTGTAAAGGCATCCGAAGGAAAAAAAACAAAACAAAAAACTCTTTATTAACTATTAGTGTCATGTTTAACATCAAACATTTCATTGCATCAAACTATGTGAATGTATAAGGACATCTAATTTTCTACAATTTCTTAACTTACTTAATGTGTTACTTGTCTATGAATAAGTTATTTATATGATTGTTGATTAATATGACATTTATCACCAGCTGTAACATGGTTTATGGTTGAGCTTGGCCAAACACACACACAAATATGGCCACATATGCAAATAACTAAAAAATCTATTTTATAAAACAAGGTACAGGAGTAATTCAATATATACTTAAGGATGTAAAAGAGAATTTTAAGTGTACCTAAAGATAGAAGAGATTATTTTAGCACAAAAGACATATAAGTAGATACTTCAAATGAATAATTTGAAAGTGATTTAATAAAACCCAGTTCTTTTTACCCCCAATTAACATAAAGTTAGTACAAAATCAATTAAAAAGAATTATGTCTTAATGGGTGCCACACAAAACATTTTATATGGGAAAAATATACCCTAGGTCATTTTCTTTAAGGTTTGAATACCTGTAGAAAGATGCACGTTAAAAACTGTGATAGGGCTTCCCTGGTGGCACAGTGGTTGAGAGTCTGCCTGCTGATGCAGGAGACATGGGTTTGTGTCCCGGTCCAGGAAGATCCCACATGCCGTGGAGCTGCTGGGCCCATGAGCCATGGCCACTAAGCCTGCATGTCCTGAGTCTGTGCTCCGCAACGGGAGAGACCACAACAGTGAGAGACCCGTGTAATGCAAAAAACAAAACAAAACAAAACAAAACAAAAAAACTGTGATATAACAGTGAATTAAAGCATAATCTAGTCCTATAATAACTAAATGTCTATGGCTGCCACCATAAGGATGGACTAAGATAGGCTCCTTGACTAGAATGAATTATTGAACATCAAGAACACAAACCTAATAGAATTTGGGAGGAATATATAATTGTTCTGTAAGAAGTCAGGATACACAAGCATTTGTTAAATATTTATTGTAGTCTACTATGTATGCCTATGTTTTCACTTAAACATATAATTCTATGCATCACAGGTAAATTTTTCAATACAAAGTCTTACTTTCTCAGAAGACAGTCTGATAAATCTATTGGTTCTTGGATCTGTGCACATTTCATTGATATTATGAGAGGAGGAGGTTTGGAAAGTGGAAATAACTTCTCTTGCACAGAGGATCCATCTAGTGACTGAGTATTCTATTATTGCAAAGTTTAAAGGATTATAAGCCTTGAGGTGTAAAATGAGGTAAAGATGCTTTGCTCTAACAAATAATCCATGAATCCCCATCTGAGTTGTTCACTGACATTAAACAGACATTTCTATTTTACAGGACAATATGACTGACTGATAAGAATTCTATGACCTTTCCTTTTCCTCTCTTTCCCACACTACAAAAATGATCTACTTCAAAATGTCATGGAAGGTATAAAAACTTAATCTTGAATCTGTCATATGAGTTGATAGAAACATTGCCAATATAGCACTGGTAGTTTTTAATGTATATCTAAGATCATTAATATTTGTTTCAATAAGCAAATATTTGCTGTTTCAATAAGGAAAAAGACCCATAACTTAAAATTGGTAATTCAAAAAGACATTTTTTAAAGTTGGAGTTCTATGTATTTTCTCCTTCTTATTTTAGGATTCTTTTGAAATATTATTCACACGTAAGAAGCTAGTCATTTTATCAGAAAAAAAATACAGATACTAACCCTTGATACTATTCTGATATATACACAGGAGTGACTAATCAGTTATCAGTACCTCATCTACTGTGTTCACTTATTCTCAAGATAATGAATGAGTTTATCTTGAGGAACTGTAGAGTAACTCCAAAGGACAGATGCAGATGTCAGAAATAACTTGTTGAATTTCAATAATGTGAGAAAGATGATAAATAACTATTAAGACTATGAGCTTATTTTATAAAGCAATTGAATTTTGTTTGAGATTTCTTCTTCTGAGATTACTACAGTTCTTGAAATTAATATAAGTGAAAAATCATAAATTAAAAGCATTCTGGATTTAATAAAATGTCTTTAAGGCATTTGTTAATACACTTCTTTAAAGATTTTTTAAGGCTTCTTCTAATATTCTGATAGTGTGTGTTGGGAATGTTTCTATTGTATAGTTGAGGGTAGTGGGAGAAAGGGTATAAAGCTTCATATCCTGAGTTTCTCTATGGTTTTCTCCTTGTAATCCCTCCAAATTTATTCTTTCAAAGCTAGTAAGAAGTTCTATGTGATAGTACTACACAACCAGTTTACTGCATTGAACCCAAAGTGACTTTTGATGATTTGTCTATTTGTAAGGGATAGTAGTCATAGTTGAATTCAGTCATGTTATTAAAAAACGAGTAACTACAACAGGAAAATCACACACCCAATTAAACAGATCTGCTTATTTCCATCTGTTTTTGCTCTCTTCCCAATAAAGCTATGTTAATTTTTCTTCATATTCCCTATTGTTTTGTTATTAAAATTTATAAACTCCCTGTCATTCAAAGAGCTCAAAAACAGAACCAAGTGAACATACAGAGACATATGGAAAAATCAAAGGAAGTAAAGTGGAGAAGGAATAACAAAAAAAAGGTGGGGGGATGAAAGGCAAGCATTTCTACCTTTTGATTGTACAAAATTAGGAAGAACTTGTGGAAGGAATTTGTCCTACTCCTGCTTCCTGAAGAGATAGTAGACAGCACTCTGCTAGATTCCTGGATTATCTTCCCAGATTTACACCCATTATTTTATTTTTTTTTATTTCCATTTAACATGATTAATTCCAATATTATTTGTTGTTATTACTTTTGCCATTGGCCCTTTTCTTCATTCCTTATTCAAAATTGAGCTTATTGTATAAACTTGGATGTTGAGAGAGAATGTAGGAGTAGCTTACAAACAAAATGTTCGTGACAAATAAATGTTTTATTTCCTTATCAAATGTCATTAGTTTTCTTTGCCTTGGTGAGATATTTATAAAATCCATGGAAGTTATAGTCATCAATAGCATTTCTACAATACAATTCTATAGTACAATTGTGGAAAATGTAAAGAAAAAAAATTTAATTTTTACAAGTGTTTAGCACTACATATAAATTTCTTTTGACATATTAATCACCCCTTTCCCAGAAAGTGGAAGAGAACGGCGGTCTGTTATAAGTGAGAATTGAGACTAAGAACGTGTAGATTATGCTTCTCTCACTGCCTTGACTTTCTGTATGATTTTGATAAAATAATGTAATAGCCATATTGTTAATCAGTTTACAAAATAGAATTAACAGTACTTTCTTGCTTCTTGCTGCCTCATCATTAATAATACTTTTAATTTTCTTCTAAAGGCATGAGGAAAGGGCCAGATGGACATAATCCCCAGATATCATCATTTATTAGCTTCATATTCTGTATATCAGAAATTATTTATTTCTTGAGTCTCTATTATGTGTAGAATATTGTGCTAAAACTTGAGGAGCCAAATAACTTGTTGTTCAGGAGCAAGAACCCCCATGTAATCCGCCTTCAAGGAATTTTTTTTTTGTGTGTGTGTGGTGTGCAGGCCTCTCACTGCTCTGGCCTCTCCCATTGCAGAGCACAGGCTCCGGATGCGCAGGCTCAGTGGCCATGACTCACGGGCCCAGCCGATCTGCGGCATGTGGGATCTTCCCAGACCAGGGCACGAACCCGTGTCCCCTGCATCAGCAGGCGGACTCTCAACCACTGTGCCACCAGGGAAGCCCCATCAAGGAATTTATAATCTGATGTAGAGGTAGAATACCCAAAGTAAAGTTTTCTCATGTAGCTAAACTCTTAAATACTCAATTGTATTCACATTGTTCAGACTCAACATGAGTCAATTTAGTTTATATATAATGTATAATTGAATGTCCAAAAAATAATATATTTTTTTTTTGGTACGCGGGCCTGTCACTGTTGTGGCCTCTCCCTTTGCGGAGCACAGGCTCCAGACGCGCAGGCTCAGCAGCCATGGCTCACGGGCCCAGCCGCTCTGCGGCATGTGAGATCTTCCCAGACCGGGGCACGAACCCGTATCCCCTGAATCAGCAGGCGGACTCTCAACCACTGCGCCACCAGGGAAGCCCAAAATAATATTTTTAAAATAATTTTTATTGGAGTATAGTACTGTATAGCAAAGTGAATCAGCTATACATATAAATACATCCCCTCTCTTTTGGATTTTCTTCCCATTTAGGTCACCACAGATCATCAAGTAGAGCTCTGTGTGCTGTAGTGTAGGTTCTCGTTAGTTATCTATTTTATATGTACTACCATTAATGTTTATATGTCAATCTCAATCTCCCAATTCCCCCCACCCCTACTTTCCACCTTGGTATCCATACATTTATTCTCTACATCTGTGTCTCTGTTTCCGCTTTGCAAATAAGATCATCTGTACCATTTTTCTAGATTCCACATATATGCATTAATATACGATAATTGTTTTTCTCTTTCTGACTTACTTCACTCTGTATGACAGTCTCTAGGCCCATCCACATCTCTACAGATGACCCAATTTCATTCCTTTTTATGGCTGAGTAATATTCCATTGCATATATGTACCACATCTTCTTTATCCAGCAATCCCATTTCTGGGCATATATCCAGAGAAAACCATAATTCAAAAAGCACATGAACCCCAATGTTCATTGCAGTTCTATTTACAATAGCCAGGACATGCAAGCAACCTAAGTGTCCATCAAAAAATAATATTGAATGTTATTGAGTTAGGGATTAAATTTGGTAGCCTTATTTTCCCAGTTTTCTTGAGTAAAACCATTTTTTCCCCAAAAAAATTATGTTTAAAAATGCACAAACAGAGGATTTTTAAAACTACAGACAAGATCCATCAGATAATTTAAAGCTAGTTTGATAATGTTAAAAATCTTATCGAATGTGATCTTTTCCCCTAAAGACAAAAAGTATTTTTACATGAAGAATTATACTTAGAGATGGAGCCTTAGATAAAACATTTTGTGTATGTTCCCTTATTTTCATATTCAATATGAGTGGTTCTGAAATAAAATTTAAAGTGTCATTACAGGTTTAAGATTTATTGTTTCCTTTCCCCACCCTTCATTGTAATCTAACCTATTCTACTGAAGGGTGAGGAGAAAACCTATTCTGAAAACGAGTCTGAATATCTAAGTGCTTTTGGTTGATTTCTAAAGTGATAGAACCATATAGGTCTATATCATTAGTGCTCAGCTGGTTTCTGCTGAATTCTATTCTACCTAACACTCAAGAAGGCAGATAGAATTTCCAAAATGAATCCAATATTAAACTTTGGTCTTCCAAATGGCTTTGAGGCACACCATCCTAAAAAAATGGATTTTGCCTGAACTCTGTCTGCTACACATTTACAATAAGACAGCTATTTGATTTTCAAATAAAGTTGTTTAGCACCAAGCCAACTTTAGCAAATCATGATTCTGATCAAATAAAACACTCAATTCCATTAGAAATATTCTTTCATTTAGCCTTTTATTTAGTTTGGAAAATGTTTCAGATTAGCTACTAAGCAGCATGAAATAGACATAATCCAATAATCAGAAATGATAAACAGAAGAATATAATTAACTTCAAATATTTTTATTGTTCATTTTGAATTTCTAAACAAGGTAAATATATTCAAATTTGTAGCTTTGATCAACCACTAGTGATTATGAATGGAGAAAAAGCAAACCAAGCACTTCAAAATCAGTGTTAATACTGAGCTTCAGGATATCAACCAACATGGTCCAGCCACTTATTGCACAGGAATTGGTAGCAATACAAATTAATAATTTAATGTAATTGACTGGGTTATTTATAGGTATTTAACATGCTGTGTTTTCTATCTTTCTAAACCACTTGAAGACCACTACAATGGGGTCTAAATCTAACAATTATCCAAGGCAGGAAAACAGTATTATATGTTGGAGTGCTTCCAATATTTGGTAAAGAATTTACTTTATATATGTGTAATCTTATGAATGTAATTATAGGAGAGAAAATTAACTACAGGTTTTATACATAAATGTGCCCGTAGTTGTTTTTATATACACTTCTTTATGTATCCATGTCCAAATTACTCAATTTAAAAAAAAAGGAGGGGCTTCCCTGGTGGCGCAGTGGTTGAGAGTCCGCCTGCCAATGCAGGGGATACGGGTTCGTGCCCCGGTCTGGGAAGATCCCACATGCCGCGGAGTTGCTGGCCCCGTGAGCCATGGCTGCTGAGCCTGCACGTCCGGAGCCTGTGCTCCGCAACAGGAGAGGCCACAACAGTGAGAGGCCCACGTACCAAAAAAAAAAAAAAAAAAAAAAAAAAGGAATATTGCGACAATACTCCACAACTGCAAATTCTGCACTTTCCTTTCTCAACATGATTTAAGAATACGGAATGCAGCCTAAATTCTCTAAAACAGTAGAAGATAATTTATTAACTTTACCTAACTGAGAAGCAAGAAATTCATATAATAGGTTAATGATGGTAGTTATTTGAATAAGAAACTTATATTTGAAAAGATTGTCAACCTGGTTTATTGTTTTATCTGAAAAAGTAATGTGGGTCTGAGAAAACTGAAGCTTGCCCTCTTTGTGTGAATATAGGCATTTGATTCAAGAATATTTTTAAAGCAAACTGCTCAAGCCAAAATAATTCTACTTGTTAGATATGGAACCATAGACCTAAGTGGAGGCAGTAAAATGTATAAGTTAAGAATATGTGTCTGGAGTCTAATCAAAGAACTGAGTTGTTGGGCTTCCCTGGTGGTGCAGTGGTTGGGAGTCCGCCTGCCGATGCAGGGGACACGGGTTCATGTCCCGGTCCAGGAAGATCCCACATGCCGTGGAGTAGCTGTGCCTGTGCGCCATGGCCACTGAGCCTGTGCGTCTGGAGCCTGTGCTCCGTAATGGGAGAAGCCACAGCAATGAGAGGCCTGGTAAAAATGTCAGTAAAACAAAATATAATGATATTAAATAAAAAAGAGTTTAGATATTAAGTGTCAAATAATAATCACTATTGTGAATGTTTTAAAAATGCACTCCTTCTACCAGTGTCTATCTACGCACATACATATACAAACATTTATAAGATACTGGCTAGAAATAAATGATCTCATTATAGTGAAGATTCAGGCTAACCAGCAAAGTATATTTAAAGCAACTTTTCTGCACAATGTTCCTAGTAAATACTTTCTGTTACTCATTTTAAGTGTGATTTTCACACAGTTTGGAAACCTCAAGAGTGTTGGCCTTCTCCATTAACAGATGGAGTGTTATTGATCTGATACTTGCAGATTAGAGAGGAGCTCATTTTCACTGTTAAGATTTGTTATCATTTGGTTGCTTCTCGTCCAACAATGGATGGAAAAACATGCCTCTGCATGCAAAGCTTGTTCAACATGAATACATTTCAATTTCCTACAAATGCCTTGATTTTCACTTATTCTCAGACAAGTTTCAGGAATCAAAGCCTGGAGCACATTACTTTTAGATTCCTGATTATAGATGCAAGTGTGATTTAAACATAAGAAGCTACTTACAAGTGAACAAAATAGAAAAGTAATCTCTCTTGTTGGATCAAGATTCACTTGAGGTCTAAAACTATGGACTTTGGGGAGACCTTCAAGATGGCGGAGGAGTAAGACATGGAGATCACTGTCGTCCCCACAAATACATCAGAAATACATCTACATGTGGAACAACTCCTACAGAACATCTATTGAATGGTGGCAGAAGACCTCAGACTTCCCAAAATGCAAGAAACTCCCCATGTACCAGGGCACGGGGAAAGAAAAAAGAAAAAAGAGAGACAAAAGAATACAGAAGGGATCTGCACCTCTGGGAGGGAGCTGTGAAAGAGGAAGAGTTTCCACACACTAAGAAGCCCCTTCAATGGTAGAGACAGGGTTGTCAGGGGGGAAGCTTCAGAGCCGGGCAGGAGAGCACAGCAATAAGTGTGCAGAGGGCAAAGTAGAGAGATTCCCACACAGAGGATCAGTGCCAACCAGCACTCACCAGCATGAGAAGCTTGTCTGCTCATCCACCGGGCTGGGTGTGTGTTTGGGGCTGAGGCTCTGGCTTCGGAGTTCAGATCCCAGGGAGAGGACTGCAGTTGGCTGTGTGAACACAGCCTGAACAGGGGTAGTGCACCAAAGTTAGCCAGGAGGGAGTCCGGGAAGAAGTCTGGAACTGTCTAAGAGGCAAGAGACCATTGTTTTGGGTGCACGAGGAGAGAGGATTCAGAGCACTGCCTAAACGAGCTTAAGAGATGGGCACAAGCTGTGGCTATCAACGCTCACACCACAGATGGGCATGAAACACTAAGGCTTCTGTTGCAGCCACCAAGAAGCCTGTGTGCAAACAAAGGTCACTATGCACACCTCCCCTCCAGGAAGCTAGTGCAACTGCCAAGAACAGGGAAAATCCCGTGATCCAGGGACAACTTCCCCAGGAGAACACGCGTCACTCCTCAGGCTGTTGCAACATAATGCCGGCCTCTGCCACTATAGGCTTGCCTTGCATTCCATACCCCTCGCTCCCCACGGCCTGAGTAAGCTAGAGCCCCCTAATCAGCTGCTACATTAACCCCGTCCTGTCTGAGCAAAGAACAGAAGCCCTCAGGCAACCTACATGCAGAGGCGTGGCCAAATAGAAAGCTGAACTCAAGTAACTGTGGAAAAAAGAAGAGAAAGGTAAATTTCTCCCAGAGCCTCAGGAGCAGCAGATTAAATCTCCAGAATCAACTTCATGTACCCTGCATCTGTGGAAAACCTGAATACACAAAATATCATCTCAAAATTGAGGCTGTGGACTTTGGGAGCACCTGTAGACTTGGGATATATATATATATATATATATATATATATTTCTTTCCTTTTTCTCTTTTTCTGAGTGTGTATGTGTATGCTTCTTTGTGTGACTTTGTCTATACAGCTTATTTTTTACCATTTGTCCTAGGGTTCTGTCTGTTTTTTGTTTGTTTGTTTGTTTTTTTGCTCTTTGTTTTTTTTAAGTATACGTTTTGGTGCTTGCTATCACTGGTTGATTGGTTTTTTTGTTTGGTTGCTGTCTTCTTTCTTTCATTTTCTTTTCTTTTATATTGTCTTATTACTTTTTATTTATTTATTTTTTCTTTTAATCATTTTTAATTTTTTTATTTTAATAACTTTATTTTATATTTTTCTTCTTTCTTTCTTTCTTTTCTTCTTTCTTCCTTTCTTTCTATATTTCTCACTTTTTTTCTGAGCCATGTGGCTGAACAGGGTCTTGGTGCTCCCTTCAGCCGGATGTCAGGCCTGTGCTTCTGAGGTGGGAGAGCCAAGTTCAGGACATCAGTCCACCAGAGACCTCCTAGCTCAATGTAATATCAAGTGGCAAAATCTCTGCCAGAGATCTCCACCTGAACGCTAAAACCCAGCTTCACTCAATGACCACCAAGCAACAGTGCTGGGCACCCAATGTCAAATAACTAGCAAGACAGGAACACAACTCTACCATTAGCAGAGAGGCTGATAAAATCATAATAAGGTCACAGACACCCCAAAACACACCACCAGACACGGTTTTGCCCACCAGAAAGACAAGATCCAGCCTCATCCAACAGAACACAGACACCAGTCCCCACCACCAGGAAGCCTACACAACCCACTGAACCACCCCTAGCCACTGGGGGCAGACACCAAAAGCAACAGAAACTATGAAGCTGCAGCCTGTGAAAAGGAGACCACAAACACATTAAGTTAAGCAAAATGAGAAGACAGAGAAACACACAGCAGATGAAGGAGCAAGGTAAAAACCCACCAGACGAAACAAATGAAAGGGAAATAGGCAGACTAACTGAAAAAGAATTCAGAATAATGATAGTAACAATGATCCAAAATCTTGGAAATAGAATGGAGAAAATACAAGAAATGAATAACAAGGACCTAGAAGAATTAAAGAGCAAACAAAAAATGACGAACAACACAATAAATGAAATTAAAAGTTCTCTAGAAGGAATCAAGAGCAGAAAAACTGAGGCAGAAGAACGGATAGGTGACCTGGAAGATAAAATAGTTGAAATAACTACCACAGAGCAGAATAAAGAAAAACGAATGAAAAGAATTGAGGAGAATCTCAGAGACCTCTGTTACAACATAAAATGCACCAACATTCAAATTATAAGGGTCCAGAAGAACAAGAGAAAAAGAAAGGGACTGAGAAAATATTTGAAGAAATTATAGTTGAAAACTTCCCTCATATGGGAAAGGAGATAGTCAGTCAAATCGAGGAAGCACAGATAGTCCCATACAGGATAAACTCAAGAAGACACATGCCAAAACATATATGAATCAAACTATCAAAAATTAAATACAAAGAAAAAATATTAATAGCAGCAGGGGAAAAACAACAAATAACATACAAGGAAATACCAATAAGGTTAAAAGCTGATCTTTCAGCAGAAACTCTGCAAAACAGAAGGGAGTAGCAGGACATATTTAAAGTGATGGAAAGGAAAAAGTTACAACCAAGATTACTCTACACGGCAAGAATCTCATTCAGATTTAATGGAGAAATTAAAAGCTTTACAGACAAGTAAAAGCTAAGACAATTCAGCACCACAAACCCACCTCTACAACAAATGCTAAAGGAACTTCTCTAGGCAGGAAACACAGGAGAAGCAAAAGACCTATGATAACAAACTGAAAAAAAATAAGAAAATGGTAATAGGAACATATATATTGAAAATTATCTTAAATGTAAAACGATTAAATGGTCCAACCAAAATCATAGACTGGCTGAATGGATACAAAAACAAGACCCATATATATGCTGTCTACAAGAGAACCACTTTAGACTGAGGGACACATACAGACCGAAAGTGAGGGGATGGAAAAAGTTATTCCATGAAAATGGAAATCAAAAGTAAGCTGGAGTAGCAATTCTCATTTCAAAAAAAATAGACTTTAAAATAAAAACTATTACAAGAGACAAAGAAGGACACTACATAATGATAAAGGGATAAATTCAAAAAGAGGATATAACAATTGTAAATATTTATTCACAAAACATAGGAACACTTCAATACCTAAGTCAGATGCTAACAGCTATAAATGGGGAAATTGACTGTAACACAATCATCATAGGGGACTTTAACAGCCCACTTTCACCAATGGAAAGATCTTCCAAAATGAAAATTAATAAGAAAACACAAGCTTTAAATCATACATTAAACAAGATGGACTTAATTGATATTTATAGGACATTCCATCCAAAAACAACAGAATACACATTTTTCTCAAGTGCTCATGGAACGTTCTTCAGAATAGATCATATCTTGGGTCACAAATCAAGTCGTGGTAAATTTAAGAATATCGAAATCATATCAAGTATCTTTTCAGACCACAATGCTATGAGACTAGATATAAATTACAGGAAAAAATCTGTAAAAAACACAAACACATGGAGGCTAAACAAACACTACTTAATAACCAAGAGATCACTGAAGAAATCAAAGAGGACATCAAAAAAATACATAGAAACAAATGACAATGAAAACACAATGATCTAAAACCTATGGGATGAAGCTAAAGCAGTTCTAAGAGGGAAGTTTATAACAATACAAACCTAAATCAAGACACAAGAAACATCTCAAACAAAAAACTTAAACTTATACCTAAAGCAATTAGAGAAAGAAGAACAAAAAAACTCTAAAGTTAGTGGAAGGAAAGAAATCATAAAGATCAGATCAGAGATAAATGAAAATGAAATGAAGGAAATGATAACAAAGATCAAAAAAACTAAGAGCTGGTTCTTTGAGAAGATGAACAAAATTGACAATCCATTAGCCACACTCATCAAGATAAAAAGGGAGAAGACTTAAATCAATAGAGTTAGAAATGAAAAAGGAGAAGTAACAACTGACACTGCAGAAATACAAAGGACCTTGAGAGATTACTACAAGGAACTATATGCCATTAAAATGGACAACCTGGTAGAAACAGACAAACTCTTGGAAAAGCACAACCTTCTGAGACTGAACAAGGAAGAAATAGAAACTATAAACTGACCAATCACAAGCATTGAAATTGAGACTGTGATTAAAAATCTTCCAACAGGGCTTCCCTGGTGGCACAGTGGTTGAGAGTGCACCTGCCGATGCAGGGGAAACAGGTTTGTGCCCTGGTCCGGGAGGATCCCACATGCCACAGAGTGGCTGGGCCCGTGAGCCATGGCTGCTGGGCCTGCGCATCCAGACCTGTGCTCCACAACGGGAGAGGCCACAACAGTGAGAGGCCCATGTACCGAAAAAAAAAATCTTCCAACAAACCAAAGCCCAGGACCAGATGGCTTCACAGGTGAATTCTATCAAACATTTAGAGAAGAGCTAAAACCTATCCTTCTAAAATTATTCCAAAATACAGCAGAGGGAGGAATACTCCCAAACTCATTTTCCAAGGCCACCATCACCCTGACACCAAAACCAGAGAAAGATGTCACAAAGTAAGATAACTACAGGCCAATATCACTGGTGAACATAGATGCAAAACTCCTCAACAAAATGCTATCAAACAGAATCCAGCAGCACATTAAAAGGATGATATACCATGATCAAGTGGGGTTTATCCCAGGAATGCAAGGATTCTTCAATATATGCTAATCAATCAATGTGATAAACAATATTAACAAATTGAAGGAGAGAAAACATATGATTATCTCAATAAATGCAGAAAAAGCTTTGGACAAAATTCAACACCCATTTATGATAAAAACCCTCCAGAAAGTAGGCATAAAGGGAACTTACCTCAACATAATAAAGACCATAGTTGACAAACCCACAGCCAACATCATTTTCAATGGTGAAAAACTGAAACAATTTCCTCTATCAGGAACAGGACAAGGTTTCCCACTCTCACCACTATTACACAACAAAGTTTTGGAAGTTTTAGCCACGGCAATCAGAGAAGAAAAAGAAATGAAAGGAATTCAGATTGGTAAAGAAGAAGTAAACCTGTCACTGTTTTCAGATGACATGATACTATACATAGAGAATCATAAGCATGCTACCAGAAAATGACTACACCTAATCAATGAATTTGGTAAAGTAGCAGGATACAAAATTAATGCACAGAAATTTCTTGCATTCCTATACACTAATGATGAAAAATCTGAAAGAAAAGTTAAGGAAACCCTCTCATTTACCATTGCAACAAAATAATAAAATACCTAGGAATAAATCTACCTAAGGAGACCAAAGACCTGTATGCAGAAAACTGTAAGACACTGATGAAAGAAATTAAAGATGATACAAATAGATGGAGAGAATTACCATGTTCTTGGATTGGAAGAGTCAAAATTGTGAAAATGACTATACTACCGAAAGCAATCTACACATTCAGTGCAATCCCTATCAAGCTACCAATGGCATTTTTCAAAGAACTAGAACAAAAAAATTCACAATTTGTATGGAAACACAAAAGACACCAAATAGCTGAAGCAATCTTGAGAAAGAAAAACAGAGATGGAGGAATCAGGCTCCCTGACTTCAGACTATACTACATAGCTACAGTAATCAAGACAATATGGTAGTTGCACAAAAACAGAAATATAGATCAATGGAATAGGATAGAAAGCCCAGAGATAAACCCACACACCTATGGTCAACTAATCTATGGCAAAGGAATGAAATATATACAATGGAGAAAATACAGCCTCTTCAATAAGTGGTGCTTGGAAAACTGGACAGCTACATGTAAAAGAATGAAATTAGAACACTCCCTAACACCATACACAAGAATAAACTCAAAATGGATTAAAGACCTAAATGTAGGGCCAGACACTATAAAACTCTTAGAGGAAAACATAGGCAGAACAATCTATGACATAAACCACAGCAAGATCTTTTTTGACCCACCTCCTAGAGAAATGGAAATAAAAACAAAAATAAACAAATGGGACCTAATGAAACTTAAAAGCTTTTGCACAGCAAAGGAAACCATAACAGGACAAAAAGACAACCTTCAGAATTGGAGTAAATATTTGCAAATGAAGCAACTGACAAAGGATTAATCTCCAAAATTTCCAATCAGCTCATGCAGCTAAATATCAAAATAACAGAAATCCCAATCCAAAAATGGGTAGAAGATCTAAATAGACATTTCTCCAAAGAAGATATCCAGATTGCCAACAAACACATGAAAGGATGCTCAACATCACTAATCATTAGAGAAATGCAAATCAAAACTATAATGAGGTATCACCTCACACCACTCAGAATGGCCATCTTCAATAAAGCTACAAACAGCAAATGCTGGAGAGGGCAAGGAGAAAAGGGAGCCCTCTTGCACTGTTGGTGGGAATGTAAATTGATATAGCCACTATGGAGAACAGTATGGAGGTTCCTTAAAAAACTAAAATTAGAACTGCCATACAACCTAGCAATCCCTCTGCTTGGTCTATACCCTGAGAAAACCATAATTCAAACAGAGTCATGTACCACAATGTTCACTGCAGGTGTATTTACAATAGCCAGAACATGGAAGCAACCTATGTGTCCATCACAAATGAATGGATAAAGAAGATGTGGCACATATACACAATGTAATATTACTCAGCCATACAAAGAAAGGAAATTGAGTTACTAGTAGTGTGGTGGTTGGACTTAGAGTCTGTCATACAGCATGAGGTAAGTCAGAAAGAGAAAAATAAATACCGTATGCTAACAGATATACATGGGATCTAAAAAGGAAAAAGAAAAATGGTTCTGAAGAACCTAGAGGCAGGAGAGGAATAAAGACTCAGACGTAGAGAATGGACTTGAGGACACGGTGAGCGGGAAGGGTAAGCTGGTACGAAGAGAGAGAGTGGCAAGACATATATATATACTACCAAATGTAAAATAGAAAGTTAGTGCAAAGCAGCCGCATAGCACAGGGAGATCAGCTCAGTGCTTGTGACCACCTAGAGGGCTGGGATAGTGAGAGTGGGAGGGAGACGCAAGAGGGGGGAGATACGGGGATGTATGTATATGTATAGGTGATTCACTTTGTTATAAAACAGAAACTAACACACCATTATAAATCAATTATAGTCCAATAAAGATGTTAAAAAAAACTGTTTTACACCAATGAAGATTTTTTAAATAAATTAATTAATAAATAAAACTATGGACTTTGGTGTTCATCTCAAATTGATAGTTATTTTTATGCCTTAGGATCTGAAAAAAAATGATTTCACACACAATCTAGGTGGCTACTGCTTCAAATGTTGGAAAAATAATTTATTATCTTCAACCTGAAAAAATAGGAGGGAGTTATAACATATCATGAATAAACAATTAATTTTGTTTTTTCCATAATGGAACTGATTGATCCTAACCCCCTAACTCGGAGAGACTGAACAAAATATTCCAAAAGCAAGTGCTATATTCAGAGCCTGAAAGGCAAACAGAAGTTTTCCAATGCAGTTGAATCGCAAAAGCACAAAGTTAAAATAGATTCCAGGTCCAATTTTCAACACTGATGATAATTTGCAGGTTATTTATGAAGGTAAAGGACTGTAAGGTTTTTCTGTCACTAAAGATGCTAATAAATATATCTTTCTTAATTGAAGTTTATTTCTAGAAATATCAAAGATAATTTCTAAGTGCTAAATTGATATCAAAAGATTGAATGTATCAGAAAGTATTTAAATCAAATTGGGCAAATTGCCAAGTTCAACTAGGTGCATGATCTGTCCTATTACAACCTCTATTCAGAACATGAAGTCTGTTCAATGCCCACCTTCCCTCAGGAAAGTTCTCAAAGTGAGTCCTTTCAATATCTTTACTCATGTGGCTGCATATGCATTTCAAGTGAACTTCTGAATAGTGAAAAATTATTTCCAGAGCAATCTTCCAGAAATTGAATGCTTGATAAATCCTTAGTTCTTCAATGCAAAAGGCTTTCTCCATCAGGTAGAAACGATTTAATGACTCTGAAGCTCACATACACCCATTGATTGTCAGCTGTATAACATAAGCCACAAAAAAGTACATAAACAGAGTCTTTTCATGCAAAATCTTAGGATTTAAATCTCTTGCAATTGGAATCCTTCTTATGTATTATTTTATCCTCACAAGATGCTATTGATCAGGTACTAGTATCATCATCCTCATTTTGCACTTCCGAAATTCAATCACAGAAGTTTTAAATAACTTGAGTTTTTGTCACTAATTCATGGTGAAGCTGAGCATGAAATTTTAGCAGTTTCAAACAAAATCAAGGGCACTAAACTAATACTCTGTGCTGCCGCCTATGTACATGTTGCATAGGTTTTCTACCTTCACTGTTTCTTTCTCACCCTGGCATTTAGTATGATAACATTTCTTATTGGCTAAGCACCCCTGAACGCCTAGGAATAAACTCAAGTTGGTAAGTTTCACTTGGTTTAACCCAATAGTTAACCTTAACATGCATCAGAATAACTCTTAGGCTTATTAAAACATCTATCTAGGGGTTTCTCTGTTGGCACAGTGGTTTAGAGTCTGCCTGCCAATGCAGGGGACAAGGGTTGGTGCCCCAGTCCGGGAAGATCCCACATGCCACGGAGCAGCTAGGCCCGTGAGCCATGGCTACTGGGGCTGCGCATCTGGAGCCTGTGCTCCACAACGGAAGAGCCCACAACAGTGAGAGGCCCACGTACTGTAAAACACAAACAAACAAACAAACAAAAAAATCCATCTTTGGGGCCCACCCCTGAGAATTTTTATTCAATTGGCCTGGGGTGGGGCCTGAGAAAAGATTCAGTTCCCAAAGGCTGTTGTTGATCTAGGAACTACAGTTTGAGAAACATTGGTCTACTGACTCAATCCATTGCTTATTAACAAACACAATATTTTGTGAGAGTACATGATAAGGGTAAATTATAACATTTAGCTCCAGAACTTGTCAGGACATATTTGTAAATTGAAGCCAATAATTTTCATTAATAATTATTTTTCTTCACTGACACACAGACAATGTGTACTGGAAGTGAGAGGTCATATTTCAAGAAATACATAGGAGCCCAAATTACCAGAGATCCTACATCTTATGCTCTTATTATAACCTTTGTAACATTTACATACCAGAGACCTACACACACACACACACACACACACACACACACACACACCACAGATTTAGGTAAATAAGACAAAATACAACCTGAATGTGCTTATTAAGAGTGAAGCTGCCCTGTGATAGCAGTAAATAAATGCCTTTGTCAAAAGAAATAAAATACTCATTAAAAAATTATTTACTTGCTTTCTTAACTTCTCTTGTTTATACATCTCATTATGCTAAATACTGTCATTTTTCCAAGAAATTTAGGTGACCCCAACTCTTAAATGTTTAGCAGATAATTAGTGAAAGGTAGTGATTTCACTGTAACTTTATTAAAAAGACATTTTTTTAAAACAGTCTATAACTGTAAACTTCAAATTGGAAATAACAAAACCTTAGTTATGGCACATGTTATAATTGATGTGTGCCAGATAATGATACTTTGCTACTTATCTGAATGCCTATTACTCATGGAACACTGAATTTAACATGAAGGCATACAAAAGAAATGGAAAATAAGATTCCCTGATCACAATTGATTTAAGTTAAAGATGTAATGTTGTAAACAAGCAGATTAAGTTAGAAAAACGGAGTTCAACAAACTTGAGAGGACGTGTATTAAAGCCTGTGAGTGAGAAGAGATTAATCAGGGAAGGCTTTACAAAGGAGGTCGTTTTAAAACCAGTTTGTAAAGAAAGGCATAGATTGGTTAAGAAGGAAAAGGATCATTTGAATAAAATATGTGGTAACCCAGCTCCCTCTTTAAAATTTCCCCAAGCATATGTGTGTGTGTGTGTGTGTGTGTGTGTGTGTGTGTGTATATATATATATATATATATATAGAGAGAGAGAGAGAGAGAGAGAGAGAGATTAATTTCTCTCGAGCAAATGACTAAGGGTAGAATGACTAGGTCATCTAGTGGGAGTATGGTTAACTTTTTAGAAACTGTCAAACTGTTTTCCAGAATATTTCTTCAATTTACATTCCCACCAGCAATTTATGAGAGTTCCAGATGCCTCACATTCTCCCTAAAAGCTTTTAATTTCAAGTATTCAAATGTCTTATTTTGCATTTCCCTAATGACATGGGATGTGCGTATTTTAATGAAATGTTTGCCATCCATACATATTCTTTGTTGAAGTATCTGTTCACATTGTTTTGACCATTTTTAATTAGGCTGTTTGTTATCTCACTACTTAGTTGTGAGAATTTCTAAAAATAAATTTCAGGATATAAATCCTTTATCAAATATGAGATCTGCAAATAAATTCTCTTTCTCTGGCTTGTCTTTCCATTGTCTTAAGAATGTCTCTACTAATGAAAAACTGCAAATAAAAATTTAAAGGGACTGGCACTCACACACATTTACATGCACACACACACAAAAAGGAATGTCTCTAAAAAGTTGAAATGCTTAATTTTGATGAGGTACAATTAATCATTTTTTTGGTGTTCCATATAAGGAATTATTGTAAATTATTGTATAACCCAAGGTCAGAAAGATCTCATATGTTTTATTCTAGAATGTTTATGGCTTTAGGTTTTACATTTAGATTGCTGATCCATTTTGAGTTAACTTTTACTGATTGATATATGATGTGAAATATAAATTGGCATCCATTCTTTCACATGTGGATATCCAAATATTGTAGCACCACATATTGGCAAGAAAATAATTTCTTCACTGAATTTCTTTTTATACCTTAGGTAAAAATCAGTTGTTTATATATGTGTGAGTCTATTACTGGACTCTCCATTCCATTACTCTGTTCTATTTGTCCCTTTTCCCCCCACAAAACCACACTGTATTGATTACTTCACCATTAACAAGTCTTCAAGTCAGGCAATGTAAGTCTTTCAACATTGTTCTTCTCTTTCAAAGTTTCTTATGCTGCTCTGTTTTTTTAGCATTCCCATATGAATTTTAGAATCAGCTTGTCAATTTCTACAAAAAAAATGGAAGCCTACAGACTTTTGATTGAGATTTGAGATAAACTATAAATTATTTAGGGAAAATTGACATCTCAACAACATTGAGAATTTCAATCCATGATTGATATTTTGGTTATTCTTTGCTAGTATATAGAAATGCCATTAACATTTGTATGTTGATCTTGTATCCTACAGCCTTGATGAAGTCACTGTTAGTTCTAGCAGTTTTTGTATAAGATTTTTTGACATCTTTGAAGAAAGATTTACTTCTAGCAGTTTTTGTGTAAGATTTTTTTGACATCTTTGAAGAAAGTTTTACTTCTTCATTTCCAACATTATTTCTTTTTCTTACCTTAAGCATTGGCTAATACCTTCACTACAAGTTAAATAGAAGTGGTAACAAGGAACATTCTTGCCTTGTTCCTGATCCTAGGAAATCATTCAGTATTTCATCATTGTATATAATGTTAACCATAGGTTTTCACAGATATCCTTTATCAAGCTGCAAAACTTCTCTTCTAGTCCTAGTCTATTGAGAATTTTTATAAAAAATCAGTGCTGGATTGTGTTGTATTCTCTGTTTTTTTGTATTGATTGAGATGCTCATATGCTTTTCCTTTTTCAATCTGTTAGTATTGTGAATTATACTCATTGATTTTGAGTGTTTAAACCAATCTTGCATACCAGGGGTAAGCCCCACTTGTTCATGACATAGTATCCTTTTACTACATTGCAGGATTTGATTCACTAAACCTTTATTAAGAATTTTTGCATCTATGTTCATGAAAGATATTGCTGTGAAAGTTTTCTTGTTGTCTAATATCTGTTCCTGCTGTTGATATCAGAGTAATTTCAGCCTCAAAGAATGATTTGGGATATATTCTGTCCTCTCCTATTATTTCAGTGTTTGTACATAATTAATATTGTCTTATTTAAAAATATTGAGTAGAATTCCCTAGTGAAGCCATCCAAGCTTGGAGTATCCTTTCTCAAAAGAATGTTTATAACTTCAAATTAAATTTCTTTAATTGATATAGAGCTATTCAGGTTTTCTATTTCTTCCTGAGTAGTCTTTTGTATTTTGTTCTAAATAATTTTTATATTTCATCAGAGTTGCCAAATGTACAGGTATAAATGTTAATACTCCCCCTTTATACTTGAAGTATCTGTAGAATCTGTAGGGATGTCAGCTTTCAGAATCCAGATATTAGGAAGTTTTGTCTTCTCTGTTCTTTTCTGATCAGTCTGACTATTAATTTTCTCAAAGAACAAGCTTTTGCTCTCATTGATTTTCTCCGTTATTCTTCTTTTATTTATTTTTCTTTTATATTGCAGTATAGTTGATTTACAATGTTGTGTTAGTTCCAGGTGTACAGCAAAGTGATTCACTTATACATTTACATACATCTATTCTTTTTCAGATTATTTTCCCATTTAGGTTATTATAGAATATTGAGTAGAGTTCCCTGTACTATACAGTACTTCCCTGTTGATTATGTATTTTATATGTAGTAGTGAGTATATGTTAATCTCAAACTCCTAATTTATCCCTCCCCCAAAACTTTCCCCTTTGGTAACCATAAATTAGTTTTCTAAGTCTGTGAGGCTGTTTCTGTTTTGTAAATAAGTTTATTTGTATAATTTTTTAGATTCCACATATGTGTTATCATATGATATTTGTCTTTCTCTGTCTGACTAACTTCACTTAGTATGATAATCTCTAGGTCTATCCATGCTGCTGCAAATGGCATTATTTCATTCTTTTTTATAGCTGCGTAATATTCCATTTTATATATATACCACATCTTCTTTATCCATTCATCTGTCAGGATAGGTAGGATATGTAGGCTGCTTCCATGTCATGGCTATTGTAAATACTACTGCAATTAATATTGAGGTGCATGTATATTTTCAAATTATGGTTTTCTCCAGATATATGTCCAGGAGTGGGATTGTGAGATCATATGTTAGCTATATTTTTAGTTTTTTAAGAAACATCCATACTGTTCTCCATAGTGGCTGTACCAATTTACAAACCCACCAACAGTGTAGAAGGGTTCCCTTTCTCCATACCCTCCCTAGCATTTATTGTTTGTAGACTTTTTGATGATGGCCATTCTGAGCAGTACGAGGTGATACCTCATTGTAGTTTTGATTTGCATTTCTCTAATAATTATGAATGTTGAGCATCTTTTCATGTGCTTTTTGGCCACCTGTATGTCTTCTTTGGAGAAATGTCTATTTAGATCCTCTGCCCGTTTTTGATTGGGTTGTTTTTTTTTTTTCTTTTGATATTGAGATGAATGAGCTGCTTGTATATTTTGGATATTAATCCCTTGTTGGTTGCTTCTTTTGCAAATATTTTCTCCCATTCTATAGGTTGTCTTTTCATATCATTCATGGTTTCCTTTGCTGTGCAAAAGCTTTTAAGTTTAATTAGGTCCCATTTGTTTACATTTGTTTTTATTTTCATTACTCTAGGAGGTGGATCCAAAAAGATATTGCTGCAATTTATGTCATAGAGTGTTCTGCCTATGTTTTCCTCTAAGAGTTTTAGAGTATCCAGTTTTACATCTAGGTCTTTAATCCATTTTGAGTTTATTTTTGTGTTTGGTGTTAGAGAATGTTCTAATTTCATGCCTTTACATGTAGCTATCCAGTTTTCCCAGCATAACTTATTGAAGAGGCTGTCTTTGCTCCCTTGTATATTCTTGCCTCCTTTGTAGTAGATTCATTTACCATAGGTGCATGGGTTTATTTCTTGGCTTTCTATCTTGTTCCATTGATCTATATTCCTGGTTTTGTGCCAGTTCCATACTGTTTTGTTGACTGTAGCTTTGTAGTACAGTCTGAAATCAGGGAGCCTGATTCCTCAAGCTCCATTTTTCTTTCCCAAGATTGCTTTGGCTCTTCAGGGTCTCTTGTGTTTCCATACAAATTAAAAAACATTTTGTTCTAGTTCTGTGAAAAATGCCATTGGTAGCTTGATAGGGATTGCACTGAATGTGTAGATTGCTTTCAGTAGTATAACCATTTTGCACAATGATGATTCTTCCAATCAAGCAACACAGTACATCTATCCATCAGTTTGTGTCATCTTTGATTTCTTTCATCAGAGACTCATAGATTTCAGAGTATAGGTTTTTACCTCCTTAAGTAGGTTTATTCCTAGGTATTTTATTCTTTTGCTGTGGTAATAAATGGGATTGTTTCCTTAATTTCTGTTTCTGATTTTTCATTGTTGGCGTATAGAAATGCAACGGATTTCTGTGTGTTAATTTTGTATCCTGTAATTTCACTGAATTCATTGATGAGCCCTTGTAGTTTTCTGGTAGCATTTTTTAAGTTTTCTATGTATAGTATCATTTCATCTGCAAACAGTGACAGTTTTACTTCTTCTCTGCCAAGATGGATTCCTTCTAATTCTTTTTCTTCTCTGATTGCCATGGCTAGGACTTCCAAAATTATAGTGAATAAAAGTGTCGATAGTGGACATCTTTGTCTTGTCCCTGATTGTACAGGAAATGTATTCAACTTTTCACCATTGAGTATGGTGTTTCCTGTGGGTTTGCCATATATGGCCTTTATTATATTGAGGTATGTTCCCTCTCTGCCCACTTTCTGGAGAGTTTTTATCAGAAATGGGTGTTGAATCTTGTCAGAAGCTTTTTCTGCATCTATTGAGATGATTATATGGTTTTTATTCTTCAATTTTTTAATTGTGTATCACACTGATTGATTTGCAGATATTGAAAAACACTTGCATCCCTGGGATAAATCTAACTTGATCATGGTGTATAATCCTTTTAATGTATTGTTGAATCTTGTTTGTTAGTATTTTGTTGAGGATTTTGGCATTTATGTTCATCAGTGATATAGGCCTGTAATTTTCTTTTTCTATGGTATCTTTTTCTGGTTTTGGTATCAGGGTTATGGTGGCCTCATAGAATGAGTTTTGGAGTGTTCCTTCTTCTGCAATTTTTTTGAAATAGTTTCCGAAGGTTAGGGGTTTACTCTTTTCTAAATGCTTGATAGAATTTGCCTGTGAAGCCATTAGGTCCTTGACTTTTGTTTGCTGGGAATTTTTAAATCACAATTTCAATTTCAGTATTTGTAATTGGACTGTTCATATTTTCTTTCTTCCTTATTCAGTCTTGGGGGATTGTACCTTTCTAAGAATTTGTTTATTTCTTCTAGGTTGTCGATTTTATTGGCATATACTTTCTTGTAGTTCTCCCTTATGATCCTTTGTACTTCTGGGGTGTCAGTTATAATTTCTCCTTTTTCATTTTGAATTTTATTGATTTAAGCCCTCTCCCTTTTTTTCTTGATAAGTCTGCATAATGGTTCATCAATTTTGTTTATGTTTTCAAAGAACCAGCTTTTAGTTTCATTGATCTTTTCTATTGTTTTCTTCATCTCTAAGTCATTTGTTTCTGCTCTGATCTTTTTTATTTCTTTCCTTCTACTGAGTATGAGGGGTTTTTTGTTGTTGTTGTTCATCTTTCTCTAGTTGCTTTAGGTTTAAGTTTAGGCTGTTTATTTGAGATTTTTCTTGTTTCCTGAGGTACGATTGTATTGCTATAAACTTCCTTCTTAGAACTTCTTTTTCTGAATCCCATAGGTTTTGGATCATTGTGTTTTCATTTTCATTTGTCTGTAGGTATTTTTTGATTTATTCAGTGATCCATTGGTTGTTTAGTAGCATATTGTTTAGCCTTCACATGTTTGTGTTTTTTGCATTTTTTTCCTTGCAGTTGATTTCTAATCTCATAGCATTGTGGTTGGAAAAGATGCTTGATATGATTTCAATTTTCTGAAATTTACAAGACTTGCTTCATGATCCAGCATGTGCTCTATCTTAGAGAATGTTCCATGAGCACTTGAGAAAAATTTGCATTCTGCTGCTTTTGTATAGAATGCTTTATAAATATAAATTAAGTCCATCTGGTCTAATGAGTCATTTAAGGCCTGTGGTTCCATATTGATCTTCTGTCTGGATGAGCTGTCCATTGATGAAAGTGAGGTGTTAAAGTCCCCCACTCTTGTTGTGTTACTGTTGATTTCTCCCTTTCTGGCTATTAGTATTTGCCTTATATATTGAGGTGCTCTTATGTTGGGTGCATATATATTTACAATTTTTATATCTTGTTCTTGGATATGATGATCTCTTGATCATTATGTAGTGTCCTACTTTACCTCTTGTAACAGCCTTTATTTTAAAGTCCATTTTGTCTGATATGAGTATTACTATTCCAGCTTTCTTTTGATTTCCATTTGCATGGAATACTTTTTTCTATCCCTTTACGTTCAGTCTGTATGTGTCCCATAATCAGAAGTGTGTCTCTGGCAGAAGATGGCAGAAGAGTAAGACACAGAGATCACTTTCCTCCCCACAGATACACCAGAAATTCATCTACACGTGGAAAAACTCCTACAGAACACCTACTGAATGCTGGCAGAAGACCTCAGACCCACCAAAGGAGAAGAGATTAAGAGTGCTGTTTAAAGGAGTTCCAGAGATGGGTGCAAGCCATGGCTAAAAGGGTGGACCACAGAGACAGGCGTGGGATGTGGGGGCTGCTGCTGCCACCACCAAGAGAACTGTGTGTGAGCGCAGGTCACTGTCCATGCCCCCTTTCCAGGGAGCCTGTGCAGCCCGCCACTGCCGGGGTCCCGGGATCCAGTGATGGCTTCCCCAGGAGAATGTATGGCACACCTCAGGCTGGTGCAATGTCTTGTCGGCCTCTGCTGCCACAGACTCGCCCCACAATCCATACCCCTCCCTCCACCCCGCCTGAGTGAGCCAGAGTCCCTGAAGTGGCTACTCCTTTAACCCCATCTTGTCTGAGTGAAGAACAGATGCCCTCTGGTGACCTACATGCAGAGGCAGGGACAAATCCAAAGATGAGAACTGGGAGATTTGAGAATAAGGAAGAGAAAGGGAAATCTTTCCCAGAAGTCTCAGAAGTAGCGGATTAAATCTCCACAATCAACTTGATGTACCCTGCATCTGTGGAATGCAGGAATAGACAATGAATCATCCCAAATTGAGGAGGTGGACTTTGAGAACAAGATTTATGATTTTTCCCCTTTTCCTCTTTTTACAACGAATCATCCCAAATTGAGGAGGTGGACTTTGAGAGCAAGATTTATTACTTTTTCTCCTTTTCCTCTTTTGTGAATGGATATGTGTATAATTCTGTGAGAGATTTTGTCTGTATAGCATTGCTTCCACCATTTGTCCCAGGGTACTATACGTACGTTTTTGTTTTTTATAATTTGTTTTTAATAATTATATTTTTATTTTAATAACTCTATTATATTTTATCATACTTTATCCTATTTTAACTTATCTTCTCTTTTTTTTCCAACCTTCCCTCCTTCCCTCCTCCCTCCCTCCCTCCCTCCGTTCTTTCTTTCTTTCCTTCTTTGTTTCTTCCTTTCTTTCTTTCTTTCTACTTCTAAAAATTCTTTCTTTCTACTTTTTTTCCCTTTTATTCTGAGCCAAGTGGATGAAAGGCTCTTGGTGTGGAAGCCAGGAGTCAGTGCTGTGCCACTGAGGTGGGAGAGCAAACTTCAGGACAATGTGCCACAAGAGACCTGCCAGCACCACATAATATCAAATGGCGAAAATCTACCAAAGATCTCCATCTCAACACCACCACCCAGCTTCACTCAACGACCAGCCAGCTACAGTGCTGGACACCCTATGCCAAACAACTAGCAAGACAGGAACACAACCCCACCCATTAGCAGAGAGGCTGCCTAAAATCATAATAAGGCCACAGACACCTCAAAACATACCACCAGACATGGACCTGTCCACCAGAAAGACAAGATCGAGCCTCATCCACCTCATCCACCAGAACACAGTGACCAGTCCCCTCCAACAGGAAGCCTACACAACGTACTGAAAAAACCTTAGCTACTGGGGACAGACACCAAAAACAATGGGAACTATGAACCTGCAGCCTGCAAAAAGGAGACCCCAAACACAGGAAGATAAGCAAATTGAGAAGACAGAAAAACACACAGCAGGAGAAGGAGCAAGATAAAAACCCACCAGACCTAAAAAATGAAGAGGAAATAGACAGTCTACCTGAAAAAAAATTCAGAATAATGATAGAAAATATGATCCAAAATCTTGGAAATAGAATAGACAAAATGCAAGAAACAGTTAACAAGGACATAGAAGAACTAAAGATGAATCAAGCAACAATTAAAAACACAATAAATGAAATGAAAAATACTCTAGATGGGATCAATAGCAGAATAAGTGAGGCAGAAGAACAGATAAGTGACGTGGAAGATAAAATAGAGGAAATAACTTCTGCACTGGAGAATAAACAAAAAAGAATGAAAACAACTGAGGACAGTCTCTGAGACCTCTGGGACAACATTAAATACACCAACCTTCGAATTATAGGGGTTCCAGAAGAACAAGAGAAAAAGAAAGGGACTGAGAAAATATTTGAAGAGATTATAGTTGAAAATTACCCTAATATGGGAAAGGAAATAGTTAATCAAGTCCAGGAGGCACAGAGAGTCCCATGCAGAATAAATCCAAGGAGAAATACACCAAGACACATATTAATCAAACTGTCAAAACTTAAACACAAAGAAAACATATTAAAAGCAGCAAGGGAAAAACAAAAAAAATAACACACAAGGGAATCCCCATCATGTTAACAGCTGATCTTTCAGCAGAAACTCTACAAGCCAGAAGAGACTGGCAGGACATATTTAAAGTGATGAAGGAGAAAAACCTGCAACCATGATTACTCTACCCAGCAAGGATCTCATTCATATTTGATGGAGAAATTAAAAACTTTACAGACAAGCAAAAGTTGAGAGAGTTCAGCACCACAAAACCAGCTTTACAACAAATGCTAAAGGAACTTCTCTAGGCAAGAAACACAACAGAAGCAAAATACGTACAATAACAAACCAAAAACAATTAAGAAAATGGGAATAGGAACATACATATTGATAATTACCTTAAAGGTAAATGGACTAAATGCTCCCACTAAAAGACACAGATTGGCTGAATGGATACAAAACCAAGACCCATAAATATGCTGTCTACAAGAGACCCACTTCAGACCTAGTGACACATACAGACTGAAAGTAAGGGGATGGAAAAAGCTATTCCATGCAAATGGAAATTAAAAGAAAGCTGGAGTAGCAATTGTCATATCAGACAAAATAGATTTTAAAATAAAGACTATTAGAAGAGACAAAGAAGGAAACTACATAACGATAAAGGGATCGATCCAAGAAGAAGATATAACAATTGTAAATATTTATGCACCCAACATAGGAGCACCTCAATACATAAGGCAAATACTAACAGCCATAAAAGGAGAAATCGACAGTAACACAATCATAGTAGGGGACTTTAACACCCCACTTTCACCAATGGACAGATCATCCATAATGAAAATAAATAAGGAAACACAAGCTTTAATGATACATTAAAGAAGATGGACTTAGTTGATATTTATAGGACATTCCATCCAAAAACCACAAAACACACTTTCTTCTCAAGTGGTCATGGAACATTCTCCAGGATAGATCATATCTTGGGTCACAAATCAAGCCTTGGTAAATTTAAGAAAATTGAAATTGTAACAAGTATCTTTTCTGACCACAATGCTATGAGACTAGATATCAATTACAGAAAAGACCTGTAAAAAATACAAACACATGGAGGCTAAACCATACACTACTTAGTAACGAAATGACCACTGAAGAAATCAAAGAGGAAATTAAAAAAACAAACACCTAGAAAAAATGACAATGGAGACACAATGACGCAAAATCTATGGGATGCAGCAAAATCATTTCTAAGATGTAAGTTTAGAGCAATACAATCCCACCTTAAAAAACAGGAAATATCTCGAGTAAACAACCAGACCTTGCACCTAAAGCAATTAGAGAAAGAAGAACAAAAATATTCCAAAGTTAGCAGAAGGAAAGAAATCATAAAAATCAGATCAGAAATAAATGAAAAAGAACTGAAGGAAACAACAGCAAAGATTAATAAAACTAAAAGCTGGTTCTTTGAGAAGATAAACAAAACTGATAAACAATTAGCCAGATTCAACAAGAAAAAAAGGGAGAAGACTCAAATCAATATAATTAGAAATGAAAAAGGAGAAGTAACAACTGACACTGCAGAAATACAAAAGATCATGAGAGATTACTACAAGCAACTCTATGCCAATAAAATGGACAGCTGGGAAAAAATGGACAAATCTTTAGAAATGCACAACCTACCAAAACTGAATCAGGAAGAAATAGAAAATATGAACACACCAATCACAAGCACTGAAATTAAAACTGTGATTAAAAATCTTCCAACAAACAAAAGCCCAGGACAAGATGGCTTCACAGGTGAATACTATCAAACACTTAGAGAAGAGCTAACACCTATCCTTCTCAAATTCTTCCAAAATATAGCAGAGGAAGGAACACTCCCAAACTCATTCTACAAGGCCACCATCACCTTGATACCAAAACCAGACAAGGATGTCACAAAGAAAGAAAACTACAGGCCAATATCAATGATGAACTTAGATGCAAAAATCCTCAACAAAGTACTAGCAAACAGAATCCAACAGCACATTAAAAGGATCATACACCATGATCAAGTGGGGTTTATTCAGGGAATGCAAGGATTCTTCAATATATGCAAATCAATCAATGTGATACACCATATTAAAAAATTGAAGGAGAAAAACCATGTGATCATCTCAATAGATGCAGAGAAAGCTTTCAACAAAATTCAACACCCATTCGTAATATAGACCCTGCTGAAAGTAGGCATAGAAGGAATTTTCCTCAGCATAATAAAGGTCATATATGACAAACCCACAGTCAACATCGTCCTCAATGGTGAAAAAACTGAAAACATTTCCACTAAGATCAGGAACAAGACAAGGCTGCCCACTCTCACCACTCTTATTCAACATAGTTTTGGAAGTTTTGGCCATAGCAGTCAGAGAAGAAAAGGAAATAAAAGGAATCCAAATCAGAAAAAAAGAAATAAAGCTATCAGTGTTTGCAGATGAAATGATATTATACATAGAGTATCCTAAAGATGCTACCAGAAAACTACTAGAGCTAATCAATGCATTTGGTAAAGTAGCAGGATACAAAATTAATGCACAGAAATCTCTGGCATTCCTGTACACTAATGATGAAAAATCTGAAAATGAAATCAAGAAAATACTCCCATTTACCATTGCACAAAAAGAATAGAATATCTAGGAATAAACCTACCTAAGGAGACAAAAGACCTGTATGCAGAAAATTATAAGACACTGATGAAAGAAATTAAAGATGATACAAATAGATGGAGAGATATACCATGCTCCTGGATTGGAAGAATCAATATTGTGAAAATGACTCTACTACCCAAAGCAATCTACAGATTCAATGCAATCCCTATCAAACTACCACTGGCATTTTTCACAGAACTAGAACAAAAAATTTCACAATTTGTATGGAAACACAAAAGACCCCGAATAGCCAAAGCAATCTTGAGAGTGAAAAATGGAGCTGGAGGAATCAGTCTCCCTGACTTCAGACTATGCTACAAAACTACAGTAATCAAGAAAATATGGTACTGGCACAAAAACAGAAAGATAGATCAATGGAACAGGATAGAAAACCCAGAGATAAACCCACGCACATATGGTCACCTTATCTTTGATAAAGGAGGCCAGAATGTACAGTGGGGAAAGGACAGCCTCTTCAATAAGTGGTGCTGGGAAAACTGGACAGGGACATGTAAAAGTATGAGATTAGATCATTCCCTGCAACCATACACAAAAATAAGCTCAAAATGGATTAAAGACTTAAATGTAAGGCCAGAAACTATCAAACTCATAGAGGAAAACAAAGGCAGAACACTCTATGACATCAATCACAGCAAGATCCTTTTTGACCCACCTCCTAGAGAAATGGAAATAAAAACGAAAATAAACAAATGGACCTAATGAAACTTCAAAGCTTTTTCACAGCAAAGGAAACCATAAACAAGGCCAAAAGACAACCCTCAGAATGGGAGAAAATATTTGCAAATGAAGCTGCTGACAAAGGATTAATCTCCAAAATTTATAAGCAGCTCATGCAGCTCAATAGCAAAAAAACAAACAACCCAATCCAAAAATGGTCTGAAGACCTAAATAGACATGTCTCTAAAGAAGATATACAGACTGCCAACAAAGGCATGAAAGAATGTTCATCATCATTAATCATTAGAGAAATGCAAATCAAAACTACAATGAGATATCATCTCACACCAGTCAGAATGGCCATCATCAAGAAATCTAGAAACAATAAATGCTGGAGAGGGTGTGGAGAAAAGGGAACACTCTTGCACTGTTGGTGTGAATATGAATTGGTACAGCCACTATGGAGAACAGCATGGAGGTTCCTTTACAAACTACAAACAGAACTACCATATGACCCAGCAATCCCACTACTAGGCATATACCCTGAGAAAACCATAATTCAAAAAAGTCATGTACCAATATATTCATTGCAGCTCTATTTTCTATAGCCTGGAGATGGAAACAACCTAAGTGTCCATCATCGGATGAATAGATAAAGAAGATGTGGCACATATATACAATGGAATATTACTCAGCCATAAAAAGGAACGAAATTGAGCTATTTGTAATGAGGTGGATAGACCTATAGTCTGTCATACAGAGTGAAGTAAGTCAGAAAGAGAAAGACAAATACTGTATGCTAACACATATATATGGAATTTAAGAAAAAAAGAAGAAATGTCATGAAGAACCTAGGGTTAAAACAGGAATAAAGACATAGACCTACTTGAGAATGGACTTGAGGATATGGGGAGGGGGAAGGGTAAGTTGTGACAAAGCGAGAGAGAGGCATGGACATATATACACTACCAAACATAAGGTAGATAGCTAGTGCGAAGCAGCTGCATAGCACAGGGAGATCAGCTCGGTGCTTTGTGACCGCCTGGAGGGGTGGGATAGGGAGGGTGGGAGGGAGGGAGATGAAAGAGGGAAGGGATATGGGAACATATATATATGTATAACTGATTCACTTTGTTATAAAGCAGAAACTAATTATAAAAAAAGAATGGCACTGGGCTAAATGTGGGTGAAGGGGCGACTGCCTGGAACTTAATAAACTTTCATCTCTTGAGCAGGAAAAAAAAAAAAGATGTGGGTCTCTTATCGAGAGCATATACATGTCTTGGTTTTTTATCCATTCACCAAGTCTTTTGGTTGGAGCATTTAATCCATTTACATTAAGGTAACTCTTGATATGTTTGTTCTTATTTCATTTTGTTAATTGTTTTGGATTTGTTTTTGTAGGTCTTTTTCCTTCCCTTCCTCTTTTGTTCTCCTGTGGTTTGATGACTAACATTAGTATTGTGTTTGGATTGCTGTTTCTGTTTTATGTGTATATGTATTGTAGAGTTTCAGTTTGCGATTACCATGAGGTTTTGATATAGCAGTCTATATATATACAAGATTGTTTTAAGTTGTTGTTCTTTTAATTTAAAATTCATTTCCAATATCCTACATTTGTACTCTTCTTTTCTCACAGTTGCTGGTTTTGATATCATATTTCTGTGTCGACAATTTTCTACCTTTACTATATGTTTGCCTTTACCAGTGAGCTTTACCATTCATAATTTTCTTGTTTCTAGTTATGGCATTTTCTTTTCCACCTAGAGAAATTCCTTTAGCATTTGTTGTAAAGCTGGTTTTGTTGTACTGAAGTCTCTTAACTTTTGCTTGTCTGTAAAGTTTTGATTTCTCCATTGAACCTGAACAAGAGCCTTTCAGATGTATTGTATTCTTTTTGTAGATTTTTCCTTTTCATCATTTTAAATATATCATGCCATTCCCTTCTGGCCTGCTGAGTTTCAGCTGATAACCATATGAGTATTCCCCTGTATGTTGTTTGATGCTTTTAATATTTTCTCTTTGTCTTTAATTTTTGTCAGTCTGATCAATATGTGTCTTGGCATTTTCCTCCTTGGGTTTATCCTGTATGGATCTCTCTGTGCTTCCTAGACTTGGGTGACTGTTTCCTTTCCCATGTTAGGGAAGTTTTCACCTGTTATCACTTCACGTATTTTTCAGGCCCTTTCTCTCTCTCTTCTCCTTCTGGGACCTCTATAATATGAATGCTGGTTCATTTAATATTGTCCCAGAAGTCTCTTAAACTGTCCTCATTTATTTTCATTCTTTTTTCTTTATTCTGTTCTGCAGCAGTGATTTCCACCATTCTGTTTTCCAGCTCACTTATCTGTTCTTCTGCCTCATTTATGCTGCTATTGATTCCTTCAAGTGTATTTTTCATTTTATTTATTGTATCGTTCATCTCTCTTTGTTTGTTCTTTCTATCTTCTAGCTCTTTGTTAAACACTTCTTGCATCTTCTCGGTCTGTGCCTCCACTCTTTTTCTGGGATCGTGGATCATCTTTACTATCATTACTTTGAATTCTTTTTCAGGTAGATTGCCTATTTCCATTTCACTTAGTTGTTTTTCTGGGGTTTTATCTTGTTCCTTCTCCTGGAACTTATTCCTTTGCCATCTCATTTTGCCTTAATTTTTGTGACTGTGGTTTCCATTCAGTAGGCTGCAAAGTTTTAGTTCCTCTTGCTTCTGTTGTCTGCCTCCTGGTGGGTGATGTTGGTCTAAGAAATCTGTACAGGCTTCCTGGTGGGAGAGACTGGTGCCTTCCTACTGGCGGGTGGAGCTGGGTCTTGTCCCTCTGGTGGGGAGGCCCACATCAAGGGTTGTTTTTAGAGGTGGCCGTGGGCTCAGGAAGATTTTAGGCAGCCTTTCTGCTGATGTGTAGGGTTGTGCTCCTCCCTGTTGGTTGTTTGGCCAGAGGCATCCCAGCACGGGACTCTACAGGCTCTTGAGTGGGGCTGGGTCTTTGTGACAAAATGGCAGCCTCCAGGAGAGATCACACCAATGAGTACTCCCCAGTACCTCTGCCACCAGTGTTCTTGTCCCCATAGTGAGTCACAGCCAACCCTGCCTCCCCAGGAGACCATACAAGACCAGCAGGTAGGTTTGTCCTAGGCTCCTATGAAGTCATTGTTTTTTCCCTGAGACCCAGTGCACATGAGATTTTCTGTGTGCCCTCCAAGAGTGACATTTCTGTTTTCCCCAGTCCTGTGGAGTTCCTGCAATCAAGACCTGCTTGCCTTCAAAGCTTAGTGCTCTGGAGGCTCCTCCTCCTGACATCAGACCCGCAGGCTGGGGAGCCTTGTGTGGGGCTCAGAGCTCTCACTCTTGTGGGAGAAACTCTGTGATATAATTATTTTCCAGTTTGTGGGTCGTCCACCCAGCTGGTATGGGATTTGATTATATTGCAAATGCGCCCCTCTTACTGTCTCATTGTGGCTTCTTTGTCTTTGGATGTAGGATATCTTTTTTTGGTAGGTTCCATTCTTTTTTGTTGATGGTTGTTCAGCATTTAGTTGTGATTTTGGTGTTTTCATGAGAGTTGAGCTCAAGTCCTTCTACTCCACCATCTTGTCTCCAACCCAAAGGGGGAGAGATGAGACAGTGGGACAGGGTAGTGGGAACTGACTTGGAGTTTCTGCTGTGGCTTCCTTCCATCCCTGCTACCAAGCTTCAGAGAAAGCCTATTTTTCTGTTTTTATTTCATTGATTTGTTAATTTTTATTATCACTTTTCTTCTGCTTAACTTGCTTTTATTCTGCTTTTCATTTACTAATTTCTTAGTGTGGAAGCTTAGATAGTTAAAACCACATTTCTTTTCTGATATAAGAATTTTATACTATAAATTTTCCTTTAACACCACCCTGGGACTCTAGTAACCTTGGCCTCCCTCAACTAAAAATTCCAGAAGAGTCAACTTCAAGACTCCAAAGTGTTCTGCCTGGGTTCCCTCTCCCTGTACTATAGCATAGAAGTGTTATCCAGGTAGTAAGCTAAAGCAATAGCAGAAGTCACCTTATTTGTTTTCTGTCCCTTAGTATCACTATTCTTGTAACTCTATGTATAATATCTTTAGAACCATTGTTTCATACATTTATTTCATGGAGGATTAACCCTCTCCCTGTTACTCAGTCTTGGTCAGAGACAGAAGTCTTGAATTTTATTACTTGTTTTTATTTAAATATAATTATTACCTCAAGTGTCTGGGTTTCTGAAAAAAAATTAAAATATGGCACTCTTTTTTTAAAAAATAAATAAATTTATTTATTTATTTATTTATTTTTGGCTGTGTTGGGTCTTTGTTTCTGTGCGAGGGCTTTTCTAGTTGCAGCGAGTGGGGGCCACTCTTCATTGTGGTGCATGGGCCTCTCACTGTCATGGCCTCTCTTGTTGTGGTGCACAGGCTCCAGACACGCAGGCTCAGTAGTTGTGGCTCACAGGCTTAGTTGCTCCACGGCATGTGGGATCTTCCCAGACCAGGCTCAAACCCGTGTCCCCTGCATTGGCAGGCAGATTCTCAACCACTGTGCCACCAGGGAAGCCCAAAAATAGGGCACTCTTAAGAACACATTACATGATTCAGAATGATTTGAGTTATGCCTCAGAAATGTTATGTTATATTTCTGAGGAAGAAATATTTAAAGGCTTGATCTTATTTACATCTTAATTACTGATTTCTTATTTGCTCCAATGAAGTCTTTCTGTTGGAGAAATGTTCCTCAAGGAGGATTAAAATATATTTTGATGATATATCCTAGTTGAATAGAAATGTCAACATGTGTACTAATGTCAGGTGCATACTATACTGGCAATTTGAGGTGTCTTCAATAATTAAAATCTGCAAAACACAATCAAAAGCTGCTAGGACACAAAGTAAAATGGTGAAATTAATTATTTCTTTTCCGACTGAAAATGATTAATTCTTATACTATGATAGTTATTTTCTCAAGTAGCAAAAAGCCCATGGACACCTTGAAGGTAGTCAAAGGAAGCCTTTTGTGTGTTCTTTCTAAGAAACCTCTTTGAAGCTTCAGAATATAGCTCAGTATGCAGTCATCTAGACTGCCCAAGTGCAGGTGACAAATGAGAACTTTTGAGGACAATTGAGTACTGCAAAACCGCACAATTGATTGACATGAGGTTATTTATTATGGTTGTTTTTGAAACAATATAACTCAAAACATTCAAGTGCTTCCAAGTTCATTCTTTGACCCTCTAATGTAAGATTATCAGGTCAAATGCTAATCTTTCTATTTCTACACTATAATGATTTCCTTCAGATATGGCCTTTGAATGCATGTAATTATGGGCTGAAGATATATGGGATATACATGCTCTAGTTTTTCCGAACATTAAAACAGATACCTAAGAAGACTGATGAGGGACTTCAGATTGGAATGTTTTAGAATTCTTCACTGCAAATCATGAGGTGAAGGTTTGGCATTTCTAATACTTTCCACAAAGTTTTTGTATTTTTCAAGGAGAATCTAACTTTTCAAATACTGATATAGGTAACAATACCTTCATTAAACATGGAAAAGGTAAGTAAGAGTTTACATGTTTTGGGGTAGTCTTCCTAAGGGAAAAATGCAAAAAGAAAATAAGTCCTAAGTGACATTCAATCAATTCTCCTATCATTTTCTTTTCCATTATATATCGATAAACATTTATCAAAAATAAATATAACATCTTATAGAGTAAACATAATGAAGGCCACAAAATGCCCACATTACTCATTTTGGCAGATTGTTATTTTCCAAAGATATCTACAAAAGTATCTCCTATCTTACAATTTCCTCTAGAACCTTGCCACTCCACCATCAAGTGGTGGAGTCTGTATATCCTCTTCTTGAATCTGAGTGGGTCTTTGTGACTTCCTCTACTTACACAGTACAGCAGAAATGATGCTAGGTCATAAAATATTGTGTACTTTCACCTGTTTAGCTGTTGGATCCATGAACCTCGACACGTAAGCAATCTGATTTCCCTGAGGCTGCCATACTGCAAGGGAGTCCAAGCTACTCGACAAGGAGAAGCCCAGAATGTACCTGAGGAAAGAGCTGTCCTGCCAGTCTCCAGCTCTTTCAGTCATCTGTTCCAGTTCTAGCCAACTTCTGACTGCAACCACATGAGAGACACCAACCAAGAACCACCCACTTCAGCCCTTCCTGAATTCCCGACCTATAGATACTGTGAGACATAAAAAAAAATTGATGTTGTTTTAAGCCACTGAGTTTTGGAATGATTTGTTATGTAGGAACAGATAATCAAAATACTCATTCTTTTGGTTTATTTTACAACATTGACATGTTTTGCTGCCATCAATTATTAACACCGTGGTATTAATTTCTCTGAGCAGCAGTTGACTATAAAAGGAGGCAATGGGGGAAGGCTAGCTTTAATAGGAATGTGGAGCTCAGGAAAATTCTAGACCAATTGATGAAACTTATATGGCTTTAGGCAACCAGGGTATAATGTGAGGACAGGTGCTAGATTAAGGGATGTATTGGAGGCAGAGATAAGCTTTGTCTGCTGAATCAAGGTGTTATTAAAGTATAAGTCAAGGTCTTGCTGACTGTGGCATTTGCCACAGCCGTAAGGCTACCCAGGACACAGTTATGATCTGCCTTCTCCACAGCACATGGAGAAATTAGAACAATATAAGATAATTTGTGATTTTTCCTCTCATTTAAATAAAAATATCATTTAAAATTAATTTTTCTCTTTAAATTGGAATGATGGGTTTTCTAAAATTTATCTATTAAAGTATTGTTTTCTTGATGTTAGGATTATTTGTGCAGAGACTATCTTAATGTAATTTTGATTGCACTCATAGTTACTGCTTTTTGGAAATTGGCAATTTTTACATAATTTTGTGAGAAAATCAAGAGTTGCTGGCTACTATCATTTCCTTTCTGTTTTCATTTATTTTATTTAAGATCAGAGAAAGTGTGGTCTGAATTAGAGTGATCATTACTCCTTGAATTCTTAGACTTACAATGTTGCTAAGTTTGGGAGTATACAAGACCATCCCCAAAGACTTTGGTTGCTCAGTTTCTATCTTTCCCAACAAGATATCCTCTTGTCCCAAAGAATTGCAGTATTTTAATAATGACATTCAAGATGATGGTGATAAATAATGTTATTATATACTACATTGTTATCTTTTTTTATATTAAGAGCTTAACTCAGCAATAAATTGTATATAAACATTACTCAGAATAGTCTTTCTGTTTCCTGAAGGCATTGAAAGAAAAATAGAATGTCACCAAGTTATTTAAATAATGCTACAGAGTGCTGTGAAGGTCTCATGTTATAAATGAAGGTAAAATCATCTGACCTATGAAGTCAGATTGTTCACGCTATTGACAATGCAGAAAGGAATTGCCAAGTTGATTTATAAGTACTGGGGACACCACCAAATTAACTCACTACCTTCCAGCAACAGGTTGTCAAGTTTACACAGAAGACCCTATGCACTGGGGTGGCCTTATGTGTGACCTGAGCACTCTAGCTGATAGGGCAGAACAGGTGCCAGTGACTTTAGCACATCTTGTTAAAACCCTTAACTGTACAAGAAATGTCATACACCTGCTCATCAAAAAAAGTATATGTGGGTTTCTTTTACAGTTCTAACTTTTTTTTTTTCTGCAGTACGCAGGCCTCTCACTGTTGTGGCATGTCCCATTGTGGAACACAGGCTCCGGACACGCAGGCTCAGCGGCCATGACTCACGGGCCTAGCTGCTCCGTGGCATGTGGGATCTTCCCCAACTGGGGCACAAACCCATGTCCCCTGCAGCGGCAGGCAGACTCTCAACCACTGTGCCACCAGGGAAGCCCAGTTCTACCTTTTATAAGCCAAGGGTTTCCCTCTCTATGTTAGTCCCACCCTAAACTACCAGCTTAAAGCAGAAACACACTAATCACTGTTATCAAGATAATTTTAAGTAAGTCAGATAGAGACAAATATCATATGACATTACGTATATGTGGAATCTAAAAAAATGATACAAATGAACTTATTTACAAAACAGAAATAGACTCACAGTCATAGAAAACAAACTCATGGTTACCAAAGGGGATGGAGGCTGGAGTTAAATTAGGAGTTTGGGATTCACATATACACACTACTGTATATAAAATAGGTAAACACAAAGGGCCTACTGTATAGCACAGGGAACTATACTCAATATCTTGTAGTAACCTGTAATGGAAAAGAATCTGAAAAATAATATATATGTGTATAACTGAATCACTTTGCTGTACACTTGAAACAAACACAACACTGTAAATTAACTATACTTCAATTTTAAAAAGATAATTTTAGTAAAAAATACAGAATATATGAGTTAGGATTAGATCATTAGCTAATACTACTCTCTGGAATATTGATTGAATTTTATTTTTAACATAATTAATTTTCTTGGATTGGCCTTAAATATTTTATTAAAGCCTGGAAAAATTGAAAAAGGTATAAAATAGTACCATTTCATTTCTACCATTAAAATGAAGAGAAATCCAGATATTTAAAAGAAATAGATTTGACACTTTTAGAAGCAAGGTGAATCTGATAAGGGGGTCTTAGGGTGTGATAATGAACCTCCCTTCTCCAGAGGCTCACATCTGTGTTTCTAGTAAAATATCATTATCTAAAAGTTGAGGAGAATGGGCTATTCTAATATAAACACAGAACATTCTCCTATACAGGGGCTCACCAGACCACCAGTGAAGAGACATGTATGGACTCCAGGTTTCAAGAATGGATCTGTGGATGTATTGCTTCCTTATTCATCTAATAGTGGGAGGTAAATGAAAAATCCTACAGTTACTCCTCTTTCTGGTCCTGCAACAATTGGAATACCAGCCTATCTAAATAGTATAACAGCAGGGGGAAATAAATCACAGCCTGATAGCTTTTTCGATTAGTTCTTATAATGTATCATAATTTTAGTTGAATCTCTATAAGACAAGCCTTATCTCCCCTTTAAAACAAAAGCTTTAGTATTTTCTGTTCACATAAGTATAGTGATAGCATTAAATAGAAAGAAATAGGCTTTTTCCCCTATGAAGTCTTTATGAAGTATTGTTTATTATAATGCACTTGCTTGTTAATTGGTTAGTTTCTTGCTTAAGCAAGCAAATAACCTAAAAAGGATAGTGTCATTACTCAGCAACTAAACGAAGTTAGCTGTAAATGTATCATCAATTTCAAGTTAATAATCTTTCCCAGTGGTTCCAGTGAAAGGACAGTATGGAACCAAGAGAGGAAACACAAACTATGTGACAGATCTAAAGGACATAACACCACTAAAAGAGAGCTGAAATAAAATGGTATTAATAGGCATGCTCTTCACCATTTCAGTTTTACTATAGCTCTTTGATTTCAAGCTTTTTTTCCTGTCTCTGTCATTCTTTTGTCCTTAAATGACAATATTCTCCTTGCAATAAGTTTTATTAGTGTTGTTAATATAATGTTATTAATAGTGTTGTGGTAGCAATTGAATTAGTATTGTTAGGAAATGACTCTTGTAACTAAAAATTTTTTGTCAAGAACTATTTTTAGTGTTACCTGTTTATATGATGTGTCATAGAGTTGGCCCTCCATACCTGTAGGTTCTGCATTCGGGAGTTCAACCAACCGTGAAAAGAAAATATTAAAAAAAAAATCCAGAAAGTTCCAAAAAGCACTTAAATTTGCCTCAGGCAGCAAGTATTTACATAGCATTTACATTGTATTTACAACTATTTACATGTTATTTACATTGTATTTACAACAATTTACATAGCATTTACATTGTACTAGGTATTATAAGTAATCTAGAGATGATTTAAAGTATATCAGGATGTGTGTAGGTTATATGCAAATACTAAGCCATTTTATATAAGGCACTTGAGCATTTTTGGAATTAGATATATGTGGAGATCCTGGAACCAGTCCCTAATGCATACTGAGAGACTACTGTATATATTTGTACTTAGGTGAGTAGAAATATGATAAAATTAAAGTAAGATATAAAGACTTCATAAAGCTCTAAGACTATACTCATGTCTTCATGATTAAGCCCACCTTTTTCATATATTCTTTGCATTGTACTTAACCCCTCTCAGCCTCAGTTTTGCCATCTGTAAAATATTGATAAAAATAACTTTCTTCTTTGCTTATTTGGAGTTATATGAAATAATGAACAGAAAGTACATAGTAAATACTGAGTAAATATTTATTTTTGTTGTTACTATTGTTAGTGTTTTTCCTCATACATATTTGATTCAGCCACCTATACATTTGAGAATATTGCATATAATTCTGGAAAATGTTGGTAGCAATTACCGAGGGTAAAATTAGTTATATTTAAGGTAATACTGAATATTTAGTACACTTTTTCTCTTTCTGGTAAATACTTGTATGTGTACCTGTGTTAAGTATGTAAGATCAAATACTTGTAGTATATAACTGACTAAATTAGCCATCAGAGAATATCAATAGAATGTCATACAGACAATAATTATAATTAAAAGGCTACATATCAACAACATATATGTTTCTGCTACAAAAGCTTAAAAATAGAAAATATTTTGTATGCTATGTGTGCAATTCTGTGAAAGCTACATGTGAATATACTCAAAAACTTGAACATAAAAAAACCCCTCAATATTGAGTAATGGGTATAACAAGATTGAAAGTAATTTTTTCCTTTCATCCTAATATCTTCATATATTGTTTGAATTAAGTATGTATAATGAATCATAATAAGTTCAAAAACCTGAAACACCATTTACTTGCTAGTGTTATGAGAAAGCCTAGTGATTTATTCATCATATATTCTCCATATGGTTGATTTGATTGAACAAAACGTGTGTGTGTGTGTGTGAGAGAGAGAGAGAGAGAGAGAGAGAGAGAGAGAGAGAGAGGTCTTTGACTATTTGTTAAGTCTGCCCACTTCCTCTCTACATTGTCAGTTCTATAACAGGAGCAGGGGACAAGGAAAGTAAATTTCAGAGGTATTATATAAGCAGATGCAAAACTCAGAGGAATATGAGCAGAACTTTTGTCTACTACAATGATTGCTCATCATAATTTATTTTTCTCACTAGTCAATTGCCATAAATACATACAACATTTGTGTATCATTCATAAAACTGAACAGTATGAAAGCAGGTAAAATGAGATATTTTTGCCTTGTTTAAGTACATGTAGAATGTCACATCACATAGTGTTTTGGTACCAACCCAAACCCATTAACTGTAGTAACAATTCTGGTAGTGTATGGTAACTTCAATTAAATTACTGAACATACATGAATATTGATTTGAATTATACCATGATGCTCACTTAGCAAAATGAAAAAAAAAAAGTGTAATATTTCAAGAAAGCACAGGAAGGTTACAAATAAATGGCAGCATTTCAAAATGTATTCTATATTCACTAGCATGCAAATCAAAATGTCTTGTTCTACTAATCAGTATTATTTTGCATTTACAAATTTTAATATCTCATTGATAATAATTGCAGATCTCATCTATACAGTGTTTATGATATGAGAGGCCTTGTGTTAAGCACTTTACATGTAAAATCTCATTTCATTTTCTTGATAATCCTATCTGAGGTAGACATGATTATCTGCATTTAACATAGAAAATAACTGAGCTAAATAAAATTTAATTCTGTGCTCATGGTCACATTCTTAATAAGTAGAAAACCTGGACCTTAAAATTCAATCCAAATTATTTAATTCTATACTTTGTTACCTCACCAAATTTTTAAAACCTCATGTTCAAAGTCCTCGTGCATTGATATTTGTTTATCCTGAACAATCAAAATTTAAGTTGACAATTTTTCAGGATGGTTTTATGATACATATTGTAGACATGCATATATGATAAATGACCAACTGATAGAGGAAGGTGGACTCACCATGCACTCTCAAGATAATCAGGAGCCCCATGTAAAGCTGTATGGTACCAAAAATGGAGGTAATAATGGAAAATTCAAGTGGTTATCAAAGTTATCTAAATGTTTCCACAAAACGTTTTGATGTTTAATAGAATCTTTTGGTTTAGCTTACAGCTCTGTCTAGAGAGCTATGAGGCTGCTTTTAAAATGTGTGTACAATTAGGCATTTTTAGAGAGAATTTACATTCTTTTAATAAAGCAGAAAATGCCTACTTTATTCTGTAAGAAAAAGTTGTTTTATAAAGATAATGATAGTTTCATTGATTAAGACTTTTCATGGTATAGAGCCTGTGAAGTCTTTAAATGACCATGGATTTCTCGGTCTTCAAGGATGTTAACACGTTTCCTTAACCTCTCACTGATCAGTAAAACTGATGAAAATGTTTAACAATTACAGAATTTTTTGCCTTTACCTTGGGTGGTATTCTTTTCATTTTGTTCTAGAGGAGTCCATTTTCCCCTAATTAGAGAGATAATGGAAGAGTTACTGAGATTTTAGGTTATCAGACGTTGAATCAGCCCTTTCTATGCCAAGGAGCTTTGAAATAATAAAGATGCTGACCTATACCCATGAAGAGGATATTAAACCCTAAACTCACACCAGTGAAAGAGTAAAAAGTATCCCAAGGGAGAAGCAAAAGGATTTATGCAAATAAACCTCAACTACTCAATCTCTATATTTCAAAAGACAACTTTGAGTCTGGTATGCAATCATAGAAGAAATTTCTCAGCAAAGCTGCTTCCTACTGACTATTCCTATTTTTGTCTTTGCGTTTGCATGTGTTTTTTGATTGCTGGATTTCACAGGCAAGACTTTTCTGGTTGACAACTATCATAAAGCATGGCGAAATCAAGTTTAGCTACAATATATGGAATTCTCAGGAATGTGGCAAATTCCAAGTCAAGGGATAAACACATCAGTTTTGAAACGCAGATAGGCAATATCAATAAAAACATGAGGAAGACATTTTCTTCCAGGTGGTATACTCTGATAGAACGATTTTATTCAAAGTGGATTTTATCAGTGGGCATTGTGATACAAAATTGATTGCCCTATATTTTTCTTAGGACAAAATAAATATGGCATTAGAAGAGTGATTTTACACTATGGATTTAAGCATGAAATAAGCTAGAAAAGGTAAAAAGTAAGTTAATGATAATCTTACATTTTCAGAGAAATTGTACTCCTGTTGTTACTACTACTACTGTCACTACTTCTACTACAACTACTACTAATAAAAATAACTAACATTTAATAAGAAGTATTGTGTGTTGAGATCTTTTATGGCTATTGATACATTCAATGCTAATAGTAGCCAGAAGAGATAGTTATCATTACTAGTTAGGAAAATTGAGTTTTAAAGAAGCTATGTAACTTGCTAAATTTCAAATAGCTAGTAAATGGGTATCCAGGATCTAACCTCAGATATTTCCAATGCCAAGTGTGTAAGCCTTTCTCCTATACCAAACTATCTTTTGCACTGAAGTATGAGAAGAAGAAAAGATCTGATGGAACTGCTAAGATTTGCTATGGATTTTAAATCTTGGTTCAAAGTACTCTATAGATGTTTACTTAATGCTTTTGTACCCAGACAATCATTACAACTGAGAAATATTTAAGATATTTTACAGACCACTGAAAAATATTCTCAATAGTTATTGTCATTTTATAACTGTGCTTGATATATTGTGAACTGAGGAACAGTATTAGAGAGAGAGACAGAGATAGAGACAGAGACAGAGGGAGATTTTTAAAAAGAACTATTATTTTAACAAACAGAAGTGTTCATATTTGTACAACCTAGAGTTTGGGGCTCTTTAATCAAATTGGTAGAGTGGTGAAGAAATATGAGACAAGAATGTAGAAATATACTTTATAGATTAAAAGAGGATAAATACACACAACTATAAAGCAATTTTACTCCAATAAAGACGTTAAAAAAAGAGGATAAATAAGGAACTTTTAAAGACATATCAAATTATTTTTGTCTATCAGTATGTCTTCAATTAAATGTTATTCCTGGAGCAGCCTGTCCAGGGACAATTTCAAAACAAGTGACAACAACATATTCTTTCCAATTAACATTACTTCACTCTTGTCCCTATTATATTTCCACTCTCTAATACCAACGTTTTAAACCTAACAATTTTACAGATGACTTTCTCCTTTTCCGTCCTTGACTGAAATTGTTTCAGATAGTATGTCTTTGTCTGTCTTTCAGACATGAACATTTTAATTCCATTTTTGGCACTAAAGACCTGAATTGAGCTGTTCAGTGTAGAAGAGCACAGTTAATAAATGTCTATCAAAGACTGGTTCTTTAAGTGAGTACAAGGACTTTATGAGATTAAAATTTCAGAAAGGCAGTTCCTTGGTTTAGCAGAACTAGGAGAAGAGCTTCCAAAATCTACCAATTCTAAATCCCTTAAAACTTAAAATACAAAGTAACATTACTTTTCTTAAAATTCTTTCTGATATCGGCCTCAGAACAGTTTTGACCCTAGTAAATTATTTGTAAAGAGTTCCAAATTAAAGAAGCTAATAATATTACATCAATAACTGAAAAACAAACAAATCTGACATCACTGTTGTCATAATTTCACAATGGTATCTTTCACAATGACACCAAAAATCCCTAATAATGTTTAATTAAATTTCTAAACTGAATGAATTATTGGGTGCATAATCACAGATACTGTCATTTTATGAAAGGAAGTTTCACATTTGAAGAAAAGAAAAGCATTACATCATATTTTAACTTGCCTTGGATATAAACAAGAAGCTAATTTCGGATCTCCTTTTGAAAAATAAGTTTTGGCTAACTGATTAACTAATCAAATTCAGCATTTACTGTTCTATTTAGAGAGATCTGTAGATGTCTCTGCATCTTAAGCGATTTTCTGATGGGATTATGGAAACCAGTTTCACTCAATGTGTCAGCAGAGATAAAGGATGATATAAAATAAACATACCATGTGTTTGGTTTATATGATGTTCCTTTAAAATAAAATCTGAGGACACTGATGGAAGTGAGTAAAAGTCTTTAAAGATATGACCTAGGTGCACAATGTTCAAATTTCAATTTCTACAAAGGAAGCTGAGAAGTAGTGTAATTATTCAAGAGTAATTCAATGATCATTCCTTAACCAAGGGTGTTTATAGGCCTGGGAAATCACTTCCCCAAGCCATATATATATATACATATATATATATATACATATATACACACACACACACATATATATATGTCATGTGTGTGTATGTATGTTTGTGTGTGTGGAGAGACAGACACACAGTGGGTGACAGAGAGATAAAGAGAGATTTTTGTCTCCATCAACTCTCCCTACTCTCTAAGTATATACCTACCAAATGAACAAGTCAAACCAAACACTTTTATTTAATGCCTATTTGGCAAATATAAAGCTCTAAAGAGCTTTTAGCACAACTATTCATAACCCCAACCCTTCCCACTCTCTATCAATTGATAGCTTACTCCACTGTAGTAAACTTAAAGGTCATTGTATACTCTACCCTTATTTTTCTTTCTTCTATCTAAAATATCTCTACTTTTATGTACCTGGTTTCATCCTAGTGGTGTCACAAAGAAAGAATATTACTCTGTTCCTCACCTCCCTCATAATCCCCCAAGTACATGTGTATATGACCTCAACTGATGCTAAAACAAAATTCTATTCAATTCCAGAGTAAGCTGTACACTGTTATTTATATCTTGCTATTACTTTTGCCTATAACACTATCCCTTCTGCTTCTCTTCCTTGAAAAAGCCTAATCATTCTTCAAATTCAACTCAAATATGCATCCTTCTATGACTTTCTCAAGTAGTCATTCTCACAGTATTCTTTGCCTAGCATTTGGTAATTTTTAGAGAAAACATTAGATATACTGTTTTACATTTTATGGTTTCTTTATCTTCTCATACTACTATGAGTTTGTCTAAAGCAAGCACTATGACCTGCTTGTTTATAATCTTCAGATTCTAGCACAGTTCCAGGCACTAAAGTTCTGCAGAAAATGTGATGTTTAAATCATATTGGGTTCAATAATTCCTTTGACATTAATAGGGCACCAATAATTTGTTCTATTAATGAAGGCAACATTTGCATTTCATTCATTTCCCAAATCTATCCAGGCTAAAAAATAAAAAAAAGTAGAAATTAAGTACTGTCTTGCTTTGGTTGTTATATTTTCAATAACTACCTGAGTTGTTTTCTCAACTGTCCACTTAGTTTTTGTTAAAAAATTATAGCAACACGGGCTTTCCTGGTGGCACAGTGGTTGAGAGTCCATCTGCCAATGCAGGGGACACGGGTTCGTGCCCCAGTCTGGGAAGATCCTATGTGCAGCGGAGCAGCTGGGCCAGTGAGCCATGGGCACTGAGCCTGCATGTCCGGAGCCTGTACTCCACAATGGGAGAGGCCACAGCAGTGAGAGGCCCGCGTACTGCAAAAATAAATAAATAAATAAAATAAAATAAAATTATAGCAACAATAAGTGAAAGACAGTGCCCCCAAATTAAAGGATTATATTAATTCCAACGTGTATGTTATGTTACAAGGTCACTTCTCTGAGGCCAGTTCTGTGTAAGTGAAATTATTCAGGTGATTCCAGTCAATAATTAAGTAAGCAATCTAGCTAGCAAACACAACAAAACAAAAAGCAGCTGTTAAGAAAAGTGAGTTTGAAATACCTAAACTGGCTCTCTGTTGATTAAAATTTATCACACTGATGCCAATCTTGCTCTGCACTTCATGGTATATAGGTCTGGCGTGAGTAAATGGTACATGCTACAGAATATTTTAGTATGGCATTCAGTGTACAGCTAATATCACTGAGCATCCATGTGCATCTATAAAAATGCAAAGACTTGAAAGGTGTGTAGCAATTCAACTTGCTCAGGGCTCTCTGGGAGGTATACATATTGATTGCACTCTTCCTGCAGCATTCATTTCCCAGGATCATGGATGGAGATTCGCAAAATTCACGCTGGTACTTGAAAGGAAAAGAAATTAAATAGAAACCCAAGTCGTGGCATATTATAAGGCATTCAAATTTAAACATATTGAAATCTGCACCTGTGGAGGTTTTCATGGAAATACTGATTTACCCTGTTCTCCACTTTTTTTTTTTTTTTTGCGGTACGTGGGCCTCTCACTGCTGTGGCCTCTCACATTGCGAAGCACAGGCTCCGAACGCGCAGGCTCAGCGGCCATGGCTCACGGGCCCAGCAGCTCCACAGCACGTGTGATCTTCCCGGAACGGGGCACGAACCAGCGTCCCCTGCATCGGCAGGCGGACTCTCAACCACTGCGCCACAAGGGAAACCGCTACCCTGTTCTCCAAATACTGCACTTTTCATTCTTCATAGCCTGATAAACAGTCTTATGCCCCTTATTTTTTTAATCTTGTACCCTATTTATATAATTGAGAATCTTAATATTTTAGGTATTATAAAAAAACAATCCAGTGCTCTGTGTTGACGTATTTAATAAGATTGTGCAAAGAACAGTTGAGAGCTACTATTAGTGTTGTTTAAATTAAATTATACAAGTATAATTTGTTCAAGAAAACATTACTTAGCAGATATTCTAATGTAAGGACCACGATAAATTAGTCATATCTTTTCCTTAGTATGAAGGCAGTATGTAATGATGGAAAGAGCATAGCTTTTGCCAAGATAGATGCAGGTTTGCTTTCTCATAACATCAGTCACTAACTACGTGACCTTGGCTGAGTTCCTCTACCTTTCTAAGGCTGTTTCTTCAACTGTAAAGAGAGCTAAAAGTACCTACCTTTAGGTAAAGTATTTTTTAATGTCCCTGTCACATAGTAAGTACTCAATAAATGTTAGTTCCTGTCCTTCTTACCAAAAGAAACAAAAAAGAAATAGACAAAAAACCCTACAAACCTACATTCTATGGAATTACAGACCACAAAAGTGCTGCCTTTGCTTTGCTACTGTCACTGAATTGCCTTGGTTCTCCTAAATGAGGACTAATGAAAAACTCCTGTCACTGGGAAAACATGGGCAATGATCAATATACAACAACGCAGGCATTAATGAAGAAGCCATCCTGTAGGGAATAGTAGCATGAGGAAAATCAAGCAATCATCATTGACAGCTTTAGATATTTGATGAAATAAGTCCACATCACAAAAATACACTGGGGGAAACCTCTACTGCTGAACAAGGATTAGGATTTCAGGCCTTAGCAGTATCCTCATTAATTCCTCTCACTCAAGGATACATATTATTAAAAAAAAAAGAACTTGTGTCAGTAGGAAAATGATCTAAAATAAGGGAGTAAGTAAGTTCTAACAGTGGAAAATATTTTCAAGTGCAAAAAATCCACTTGAATATAAATTTTAAATGGTTAAGATGATTTGTGGCTGGTGGAAAATTCATTCTAATTTCTAAAGTTTTAGTAATGGCTTGTCATTCTTGCAAATGGAAAACTAACTGAGGCAGGCACCTGTCTCTTTTTTTTTTTCCTCAGTGTTCTTGTGTAGTAATTTATATGAAAATAATATAATGTTTATGTCTGTTATGCTATTAATTTGGGTAGTAGATTAGTCAAAATACTTTTCCCAGGGGACCTAATCTCTAACTTTAACATGTAAATTAATATAAAAATAGGATTCAATTTCCACAACTTTAAGTTAAAGGAAACTTGCACTGGAATAAAATTATTTATTAAGTATAAAACATCTATGCTAATTAAATTTCTTTCATGATATATACAAACTCCTCTTTGAACTTGACAGTGATATTAGATGTCTCCATTTTCCTATTTTGCTCTGTAAGTTCTCTAAAGGACACAACTACTTCATGACAAACATTCTGCTCTATAATACAAAAGAAGGTAAACAGCTATGTTTTGTGGGAGGGGAATAAAATAGAAAAATTACTTTATCATGTAACAGTTTCATACCCATTAGCAGAAAAGAGTCAGTGCATAGACAGATCTGACCCTTTTATCTCAAAGGACACTGAGGTATGCTTTTGCACTGCAAAGATGCCAAATTTAGTTATGTGAAATAATTTAAAACCAAGTTTACTTGACAATGCTTAGATTATCTAATCTACTGAGTGCAGATACTTAATTCTCAAAAGATGACTTTTTCTTTCCTATTTTCTCAATAATAGTAAATATTATTTCTTTTCTATGCTACAAAGAAAACAATCCTGTTCTATGGAAAAATTTAATAGCATCCTGTTGCCTCTTAATCATATATTTCATACATCTTATCTATATGTCATATACAATGAGGAAAAAGGACTATATCTTTTCTTTCCATTTAAAAAATAGTAGTCAGAAATACAGCTACACGTGGAACAACTCCTACAGAACACCTACTGAACGCTGGCAGAAGACCCCTGACCTCCCAAAAGGCAAGAAACTCCCCACATACCTGGGTAGGGCAAAGCAGAGAGATTCCCACACAGAGGAGCGGTGCCGAGCGGCACTCACCAGCCCGAGAGGCTTGTTTGCTCCCCCGCCGGGGCGGGCGGTGCTGGAGCTGAGGCTCGGGCTTCGGTCAGAGCGCAGGGAGAGGACTGGGGCTGGCGGCGAGAACTCAGCCTGAAGGGGGCTAATGTGCCACAGCTAGCCGGGAGGGAGTCCGGGAAAACTCTGGAGCTGCCGAAGAGGCAGGAGACTTTTTCTTCCCTCTTGGTTTCCTGGTGCGTGAGGAGAGGGGATTAAGAGCACCACGTAAAGGAGCTCCAGAGACGGGCGCGAGTCGCGGCTGAAAGCGAGGAGCCCAGAGACGGGCGTGGGATGCTGGGGCTGCTGCTGCCACCGCCAAGAAGCCTGTGTGCGAGCGCAGGTCACTGTCCACACCACCCTTCCGGGAGCCTGTGCAGCCTGCCACTGCCGGGGTCCCGGGATCCAGGGGCGGCTTCCCTGAGAGAACGCACGGCATGCCTCGGGCTGGTGCAACGTCACGCTGACCTCTGCCGCTGCAGGCTCGCCCCGCGCTCCGTGCCCCTCCCTCCCGCCCGGCCTGAGTGAGCCAGAGTCCCCGAAGAGGCTGCTCCTTTAACCCTGTCCTGTCTGAGCGAAGAACAGACGCCCTCTGGCGACCTACATGCAGAGGCGGGGCCAAATCCAAAGCTGAGACCCAGGAGCTGTGAGAACAAAGAAGAGAAAGGGAAACCTCTCCCAGCAGCCTCAGAAGCAGCGGATTAAAGCTCCACAATCAACTTCATGTACCCTGCATCTGTGGAATACATGAATAGACAACAAATCATCCCAAATTGAGGAGCCAGGAGTCAGTGCTGTGCCTCTGAGGTGGGAGAGCCAACTTCAGGACACTGGTCCACAAGAGACCTCCCAGCTCCACATAATATCAAACGGCGAAAATCTTCCAGAGATCTCCATCTCAACACCAGCACCCAGCTTCACTCAACGACCAGCAAGCTACAGTGCTGGACACCCTATGCCAAACAACTAGCAAGACAGGAACACAACGCCACCCATTAGCAGAGAGGCTGCCTCAAATCATAAAAAGTCCGCAGACACCCCAAAACACACCACCAGACGTGGACCTGCCCACCAGAAAGACAAGATCCAGCCTCATCCACCAGAACACAGGCTGTAGTCCCCTCCACAAAAAAGCCTACACAACCCACTAAACCAACCTTAGCCACTGGGGACAGACACCAAAAACAACGGGAACTACTAACCTGCAGCCTGCAAAAAGGAGACCCCAAACACAGAAACATAAGCAAAATGAGAAGACAGAAAAACACACAGCAGGAGAAGGAGCAAGATAAAAACGAACCAGACCTAACAAATGAAGAGGTAATAGGCAGTCTATCTGAAAAAGAATTCAGAATAATGATGGTAAAGATGATCCAAAATCTTGGAAATAGAATAGACAAAATGCAAGAAACAGTTAACAAGGAACTAGAAGAACTAAAGACGAATCAAGCATCGATTAAAAACACAATAAATGAAATAAAAAATACTCTAGATGGGATCAATAGCAGAATAACTGAGGCAGAAGAACGGATAAGTGAGGTGGAAGATAAAATAGTGGAAATAACTGCTGCACAGCAAAATAAAGAAAAAAGAATGAAAAGAACAGAGGACAGTCTCAGAGACCCCTGGGACAATATTAAACGCACCAACATTCGAATTATAGGGGTTCCAGAAGAAGAAGAGAAAAAGAAAGGGACTGAGAAAATATTTGAAGAGATTATAGTTGAAAACTTCCCTAATATGGGAAAGGAAATAGTTAATCAAGTCCAGGAGGCACAGAGAGTCCCATACAGAATAAATCCAAGGAGAAATACACCAAGACACATATTAATCAAACTGTCAAAAATTAAACACAAAGAAATCCTATTAAAAGCAGCAAGGCAAAAACAACAAATAACACACAAGGGAATCCCCATCAGGATAACAGCTGATCTCTCAGCAGAAACTCTACAAGCCAGAAGGGAGTGGCAGGACATACTTAAAGTGATGAAGGAGAAAAACCTGCAACCAAGATTACTCTACCCAGCAAGGATCTCATTCAGATTTGATGGAGAAATTAAAACCTTCACAGACAAGCAAAAGCTGAGAGAGTTCAGCACCACCAAACCAGCTTTACAACAAATGCTAAACGAACTTCTCTAGGCAAGAAACACAACAGAAGGAAAAGAACTACAATAACGAACCCAAAACAATTAAGAAAATGGGAATAGGAACATACATATCAATAATTACCTTAAATGTAAATGGACTAAATGCTCCCACCAAAAGACACAGACTGGCTGAATGGATACAAAAACAAGACCCATATATATGCTGTCTACAAGAGACCCACTTCAGACCTAGAGACACATACAGACTGAAAGTAAGGGGATGGAAAAAGATATTCCATGCAAATGGAAACCGAAGGAAAGCTGGAGTAGCAATTCTCATATCAGACAAAATAGACTTTAAAATAAAGACTACTAGAAGAGACAAAGAAGGACACTACATAATGATCAAGGGATCCATCCAAGAAGAAGATATAACAATTGTAAATATTTATGCACCAAACATAGGAGCACCTCAATACATAAGGGAAATATTAACAGCCATAAAAGGAGAAATCGACAGTAACACAATCATAGTAGGGGACTTTAACACCCCACTTTCACCAATGGACAGGTCATCCAAAATGAAAATAAATAAGGAAACACAAGCTTTAAATGATACATTAAACAAGATGGACTTAATTGATATTTATAGGACATTCCATCCAAAAACAACAGAATACACATTTTTCTCAAGTGCTCATGGAACATTCTCCAGGATAGATCATATCTTGGGTCACAAATCAAGCCTTGGTAAATTTAAGAAAATTGAAATTGTATCAAGTATCTTTTCCGACCACAATGCTGTGAGACTAGATATCAATTACAGGAAAAGAGCTGTAAAACATACAAACACATGGAGGCTAAACAATACACTACTTAATAACGAAGTGATCACTGAAGAAATCAAAGAGGAAATTAAAAAATACCTAGAAACAAATGACAATGGAGACACGACGACCCAAAACCTATGGGATGCAGCAAAAGCAGTTCTAAGAGGGAAGTTTATAGCAATACAATCCCACCTTAAGAAACAGGAAATATCTCGAATAAACAACCTAACCTTGCACCTAAAGCAATTAGAGAAAGAAGAACAAAAACATCCCAAAGTTAGCAGAAGGAAAGAAATCATAAAAATCAGATCAGAAATAAATGAAAAAGAAATGAAGGAAACGATAGCAAAGATCAATAAAACTAAAAGCTGGTTCTTTGAGAAGATAAACAAAATTGATAAACCATTAGCCAGACTCCTCAAGAAAAAAAGGGAGAAGACTCAAATCAATAGAATTAGAAATGAAAAAGGAGAAGTAACAACTGACACTGCAGAAATACAAAAGATCATGAGAGATTACTATAAGCAACTCTATGCCAATAAAATGGACAACCTGGAAGAAATGGACAAATTCTTAGAAATGCACAACCTGCCAAGACTGAATCAGGAAGAAATAGAAAATATGAACAGACCAATCACAAGCACTGAAATTGAAACTGTGATTAAAAATCTTCCAACAAACAAAAGCCCAGGACCAGATGGCTTCACAGGCGGATTCTATCAAGCATTTAGAGAAGAGCTAACACCTATCCTTCTCAAACTCTTCCAAAATATAGCAGAGGGAGGAACACTCCCAAACTCATTCTACGAGGCCACCATCACCTTGATACCAAAACCAGACAAGGATGTCACAAAGAAAGAAAACTACAGGCCAATATCACTGATGAACATAGATGCAAAAATCCTCAACAAAATACTAGCAAACAGAATCCAACAGCACATTAAAAGGATGATACACCATGATCAAGTGGGGTTTATTCCAGGAATGCAAGGATTCCTCAATATACGCAAATCAATCAATGTGATACACCATATTAACAAACTGAAGGAGAAAAACCATATGATCACCTCAATAGATGCACAGAAAGCTTTTGACAAAATTCAACACCCATTTATGATAAAAACCCTGCAGAAAGTAGGAATAGAGGGAACTTACCTCAACATAATAAAGGCCATATATGACAAACCCACAGCCAGCATCGTCCTCAATGGTGAAAAACTGAAACCATTTCCACTAAGATCAGGAACAAGACAAGGTTGCCCACTCTCACCACTCTTATTCAACCTAGTTTTGGAAGTTTTAGCCACAGCAATCAGAGAAGAAAAGGAAATAAAAGGAATCCAAATTGGAAAAGAAGAAGTAAAGCTGTCACTGTTTGCAGATGACATGATACTCTTCGTAGAGAATCCTAAAGATGCTACCAGAAAACTACTAGAGCTAATCAATGAATTTGGTAAAGTTGCAGGATACAAAATTAATGCACAGAAATCTCTGGCATTCCTATATACTAATGATGAAAAATCTGAAAGTGAAATCAAGGAAACACTCCCATTTACCATTGCAACATAAAGAATAAAATATCTAGGAATAAACCTACCTAAGGAGACAAAAGACCTGTATGCAGAAAATTATAAGACACTGATGAAAGAAATTAAAGATGATACAAATAGATGGAGAGATGTACCATATTCTTGGATTGGAAGAATCAACATTGTGAAAATGACTCTACTACCCAAAGCAATCTACAGATTCAATGCAATCCCTATCAAACTACCACTGGCATTTTTCACAGAACTAGAACAAAAAATTTCACAATTTGTATGGAAACACAAAAGACCCCGAATAGCCAAAGCAATCTTGAGAACGAAAAAGGGAGCTGGAGGAATCAGGCTCCCTGACTTCAGACTATACTACAAAGCTACAGTAATCAAGACAGTATGGTAGTGGCACAAAAACAGAAAGATAGATCAATGGAACAGTGTAGAAAGCCCAGAGATAAACCCACGGACATATGGTCACCTTATCTTTGATAAAGGAGGCAGGAATGTACAGTGGAGAAAGGACAGTCTCTTCAATAAGTGGTGCTGGGAAAACTGGACAGGGACATGTAAAAGTATGAGATTAGATCACTCCCTGACACCATACACAAAAATTAGCTCAAAATGGATTAAAGACCTAAATGTAAGGCCAGACACTATCAAACTCCTAGAGGAAAACATAGGCAGAACACTCTATGACATAAATCACAGCAAGATCCTTTTTGACCCACCTCCTAGAGAAATGGAAATAAAGACAAAAATAAACACATGGGACCTAATGAAACTTCAAAGCTTTTGCACAGCAAAGGAAACCATAAACAAGACCAAAAGACAACCCTCAGAATGGGAGAAAATATTTGCAAATGAAGCAACTGACAAAGGATTAATCTCCAAAATTTATAAGCAGCTCATGCAGCTCAATAGCAAAAAAACAAACAACCCAATCCAAAAATGGGCAGAAGACCTAAATAGACATTTCTCCACAAAAGATATACAGACAGCCAACAAACACATGAAAGGATGCTCAACATCTTTACTTATTAGAGAAATGCAAATCAAAACTACAATGAGATATGATCTCACACCAGTCAGAATGGCCATCATCAAAAAATCTAGAAACAATAAATGCTGGAGAGGGTGTGGAAAAAAGGGAACACTCTTGCACTGCTGGTGGGAATGTGAATTGGTACAGCCACTATGGAGAACGGTATGGAGGTTCCTTAAAAAACTACAAATAGAACTACCATATGACCCAGCAATCCCACTACTGGGCATATACCCTGAGAAAACCATAATTCAAAAAGAGACATGTACCAAAATGTTCATAGCAGCCCTATTTACAATAGCCCGGAGATGGAAACAACCTAAGTGTCCATCATCGGATGAATGGATAAAGAAGATGTGGCACATATATACAATGGAATATTACTCAGCCATAAAAAGAAATGAAATTGAGCTATTTGTAATGAGGTGGATGGACCTAGAGTCTGTCATACAGAGTGAAGTAAGTCAGAAAGAGAAAGACAAATACTGTATGCTGACACATATATATGGAATTTAAGAAAAAAATGTCATCAAGAACATAGGGGTAAGACAGGAATAAAGACACAGACCTACTAGAGCATGGACTTGAGGATATGGGGAGGGGGAAGGGTAAGCTGTGACAAAGTGAAAGAGCGGCATGGACATATATACACTACCAAACGTAAGGTAGATATCTAGTGGGAAGCAGCCGCATAGCACAGGGAGATCAGCTCGGTTCTTTGTGACCGCCTGGAGGGGTGGGATAGGGAGGGTGGGAGGGAGACGCAAAAGGGAGGGGATATGGGAACATATGTATATGTATAACTGATTAAATTTGTAAAATAAAAAAAAGTAAAAAATAAAATAAAATAAAATAAAATAAATAAAATAAAAAATAGTAGTTATAAGACCTGAATTCTCATATTAAAATTGTACATCTGAATGTTAGGGACAAAAATGTGTCATGGACACTGTAATTCCTTCCTTTCTGGAATGCATGAAGCCAACACTAGTAGTGATGGGAGATAAGTGCTGTGAGCTACTCTGAAAAAAATTTGATTTAATTGCTTTTCTAGGTAATTTTTTTCCAACTGCCAAGTGTGGTGGCTCCTTTATTTTAACTGAACAATGTCAATATTTAAATACTAGGACTTTGGTTGTTGTTGTTGTTGTTGTTTTTCTAATTTAAGAACTATGTATTTAAATGATAATTCCTTCTGCTGATGGTACATCAAGCAAGATTACAAGATAATCAGAAAAAGAAAGACAAGAAGCAATAAATGCAAATATTAACCTCTACTTAGAAAACTAACAATTAGCTAATGTAGAACACCACTGTTTTTAGAAGGTTGACTTGACTCTACCTTGAAATGGATTCAAGGTGAAAAATAAAATAATTTGAAAGCAGAAAAGAGCCTACTGTAATTGAATATCTATTATGTTTCTTGTAGGTTTTATGCGTTATCTTACTTCTTATTTTAGAAAACTTTGAGAGATTGGTATCATCCCCATTTTACATTTCTAGTGTTCTTCAACGTTTCACATATCAAAGTTTATTTTCCATCTACTTTTCTTCAAATAGAAATTAGGTAATCTGGAAATTTGGTTGAGGTAAAAGTCATTATAGACAAAATCATTTGGGTTTCAGAAGGAAAAAAAGATTTCAAATGTGATGATGTTTATAAAATTGAAAAGTTCCTATTTCCAAATTTAATTAAATGTAAATTCCCTCATGCAACCTTCTTATTGTGCTATATTTCAACCTGAACAGAAGATCAAAACATGAGAGAATACTGGAAATCAAGGATAAAATTGTGCAGTCAGGTCATAAAGGGAAGTTGAATAGAGTAGTTTACAAGAAAAGAGGGGTACAACAAAAATAAGTCACTGTAGTGACCTGCATGGAGAAAAACAGAGCAGGGAGTCCGTGTAAGAAAAACGAATGATGGCTTGACTGAGGGGTAGAAGCCAGAGTATCTGGAAATTGAGCCAAACTTTTCTGTTCCTTAAAAAACTTTTAATAATACAATTTTTTAAAAAATTAACCTGCACAATTAACAGGTATTTAGAAAGCAACAGATAGCAAATCTACGTCAGTATTAAACAGAAAATTTCTGCTATTTTGTCTGTATTTTGTCCCTACCATCACTAGCTTGGAGAAATTTCCCTGGCAATGAGAGGTGCCCTGTTAGCAAGTGCTTTCCTTTGTTTCCTCTGTGGAGAGAAAGTCCCATTTTATTTCAGACATGGTACAAGTTACAAGTTTGCATATTTTTCTGTTTTGTTTTAAATTTGTTTCTTTTACTGTGGTAAAATATACATAACATAAAATTTACAGTTTTAACCACTTTAAGTGTACAATTTTGTGGCATTAATTACATTTACATTGTTGTGAAAACACCACAACCATCAATATCCAGAAATTTTTCATCTTCCTAAAAAACTTCATACCAGTTAAGCAATAACTCCTCATTCTTCTCCCTCCCCTGACCCCAGTGCTTGGCAAACACCATTCCACTTTCCATCTCTATGAATTTGACTACTCTAGGTACCTCGTGTAAGTGAATTCATACAGTATTTGTTCATTTGTGAATGGCTTACTTCACTTAGCGTAATGTCTTCAAAGTCCCTGCATGTTGTAGCATGTGTCAGAATTTCCTTCATTTTTAAGGCTGAATAATATTCCATTATATGTATATACCACATTTTGTTTTTCCTTTTATCCATTGATAGACAGTTGAGTTTCTTCCCCCCTTTGGGCTGTTATAAAAATATTGCTGTAAACATAAACATGGTTGTACAAATATCTGTTCAAGTACCTGCTTTCAATTGTTTTGGATATATACCCAGAATTGGAATTCCTAGGTCATATAGCAACTCTGTTTTAATTTTTCTGGTCCTGGGATTTTCTCTGTTGAAAAGTTTATGATTACTGATTCAGTTTCCTTATTAGTTGTAGGACTATTAAGATTTTCTATTTATTCATGATGCAGTTTGGGAGGCTGTGTGTTTCTAGGTATTTGTCCATTTTATTTAAGTTAGCCAATATATTGGTGTACAATTGGTAATGGTATTCTCTTATAATTATTTTTTTAATAAGTAGTCATGTTCCCTCTTTCATTTCTGATTTTAATTATTAGTCTTCTTTCTTTTTTTCTTAGTCAATCTTGCCAAAGGTTTGTCAATTTGTTGATATTTTTGAAAAACCAACTTTTGGTTTCATGGATATTCTCTATTCTGTATTTTATTTATCTCTCCTCTGATCTTTATTATTTACTTTGCTTTGGTTTAGTTTGTTCTTCTTTTTCTTCTTCCTGAAGGTGAAAGGTAGGTTGTTAATTTGAGATTTTTTTCCCTTTTTAATGTAAGCATTTATAGGTATAAATTTACCTCTTAGGCTTTCATCCCATAAGTTTTGGTACATTGTGTTTTCATTTCCATTTGTCTCAAGATATGTTCTAATTTCCCTTGTGATTTCTTCATTGACCCATTGGTTGTTTATGAACTTTCTCTATATTGTGAATTTCCCTTCTGCTGTTGATTCTAGTTTCATTCTATTGTGATTGAAAAAGATGTTTTGCATAATTTCAATCTTTAAAAAAATTTAAAGACTTGTTTTGTGGCCTAATATACCATCTTTCCTGGGGAATGTTCTATATGTTCTTGAGAAAAATGTATATTTTGCTGTTGTTGGGTGGAGTGTTCTGTACATGTCTGTTAAGGTTTAATTTTTCTATAGTGTTGTTCAAGTTCTCTGTTTCTATATCGGTCTAGTTATTTCAGGTTTGAGTTTTTAAATTTTTTGCTCTTATTAGCTAGTTTGGTAAGGTTATATATCTTAACCCAGGAATACAAGGCATTATTAACAAAGTATTCACACCTTGAAAATGATCAATTTTTCCATTCTTAGTTGTGCAGTTTTGAATTATCCTCTACTGTTAGTGTTCTACATTTAAAGAGTTTTCTCTTTATTAATGTATTCAACCTAACCAGTACTAGTGTACACTGACACAATGCCACACTTGGTTTCTATATTCTCTCTCTCTCTTTCTCTCAATAGCGTCCTTCCAAATAGCCATAAAGCTCTGCTTCTGTATCACTCAGACAACTCAATGTTTACTATCTTAGGAACTGAATGCAAGCTTTCTGAATAATAAGTGTGCTTATTGCTTCACATTTAAATAAAAGTGGCATGCAAAGACAACATTTTACTGTTGTTTCAAAGAGGGTTTTGTTATAAGGGTGTAGAATTATGTCTCTACCCAGCTGGAAGCACCTTTCATTCTACTGGGCTCCAAATGATCACTACATATGAAACTTATGAAATACTGACTAGAAAGCAAAACTTATTTATAAAAATCTTACAAATAACTTAAAAACTAACTACTACCATTATCATTTATTTTATTTTGGTTCAAAGTTCTTCTGGAAAAAAATTCCTTACTCCTTTATGTTGGTTGAATGTTCTAGATAAATGCACCCAAAAAGCATGTGACTAGTTTGAAAATACTGTGACATTCAATCACATTTCACTGTATTAGTAACATACAACTATGTGCCAGCTCTTCCTCTAGGTAGATTCCACTTTAAAAGTTTTTGAGTAGCAAAGGTGTGATAATAAAGTAAAAGAAAATTGATATGTTATGGACTGGACTGTATCCCTTCAAAGTTCATATATTGAAGCTGTAACCCCTAATATGACTAATATGATTTGGAGATATGCCCTTTACGGAAATATAAGGTTAAATGAGATTATAAGGGTAAGGTCTTAATTCAATAGGACTTGTGTCCTTATAAGAAGAGGAAGAGACACCAGAGGGCTTTCTCTCCATGAATGCACAGAAAAGAGATCATCTGAGGACACAGCAAGAAGACTGTCATCTACAAATATCATATGATATCATTCATATGTGGAATGTAAAAATATAGTACAAATGAACTTATTTACAGAACAGGAATAGAGTTACAGATGCAGAAAACAATCTTATGGTTACCAAGGGGGATAAAATGGGAGATTGGGATTGACATATACACACTATTATATATAAAATAGATAACTAATAAGGGCCTACTGTATAGCACAGGGAACTCTACTCAATACTTACTAATGGCCTATATGGGAAATAATCTAAAAATGAGTGAATATATGTATATGTATAACTGATTCACTTTGCTGTACACCTGAAACTAGCACAACATTGTAAATCAGCTATACTCCAATAATTTTTTTTTAAAAACTTAAAACATAATAATCAGGAAAAAAAATAAGGTTGTCATCTATAAGCCAGGAAGAGAGTTCTTACTAGAAACCAACCCTGAGAAGTACCTTGATCTTGGACTTCTATCTTTCAGAACATTGAGAAAATAAATTCCTATTGTTTAAGCCATCTAGTCTGTGGTATTTTATTATAGCATCCCTAGCAGCAGGCTTTCAGCTGTCTATGTGTGGCACCATTATCAATAATTTTGGGATTTATTGAGGATTTTTTGCTGAGTATTTATGTAATCTGTTGCTAAGTGCAGCCTTATTAAAATATACCAAATCAACAGAAAAAAATTTTGATTCAATTGGCTGAAGGTAGGCAGATGTGAGTATAACAGTTTTCAGTATCATCTCTTGGGAAACATAAAAAAAAATTGCTGCAGGATTATATTTGTTGCAATCATGGCTAACTTAAGAGGGCTGAGAAACTGTCATTTTTCTAGGTTTATCTCAATTCGACATCATCTTATTTTCATCTCAAATTCACTAGAAAAATTAGTCAGTGTAGCAGTTTTATTTTATTCCTCTTTGATCAATGATTATTATGACTTTTAACATAAGGGGTATTCTAGTAAAGTGGGAAAAGATAGGGCAGACAGAGGTCAAAACATAAGGATGGTTGTCCTGTCCCTGACAGTAAGATGTTTTGTGAGCCAGGGAATATCACTTAATATTCCTAAACCTCATATTCATCATCTGAAAAATGGAGGTGGGTGGGTAAACTAGATAATCCCTAAGGATTTCCCCAGTTCTGACAATATATTATCTGAAGATTAATGTTCTTCTTACATAATACACTCTCTTTATTTTGTTTGAAGTGAATTACCACAGTCAAAAACAAACACATCTGACATAGATAGGGACATCATAAGTAACATGTTTCTACATTAGATGGTTATTTTCCAATATCATAAATACATATCAATTAAAAACAAAATTAATATATCTAATCAGCATTTTGTCAACTTAATAAATTCCAGTGAATTTGAGTCAGTTTCTGTTTCTGCTTAATACTTTGGACTTAAAGGCTTTCAATGATAGCAAGATCATCGTTTTTATAGATCACTGTATAGATCACATTCTCTAAATGAATACAGTGAAAGCCTTCAGTAAAAACAAGTTTTACTTAATTATTTTCATCAACTTTGAGTCCAGAGCTAAATTGGGAAGCATAAAGAAAGAATTTTGCAGGTATCTTATTAATATTATCAATTTAACTAGCCAACCAGGATGACCCAGGGTAGATATAACCTAAATATGACACAGACGTAAAATACTGTTTTTGTGATTTACCTTTAAATACTCTCCTTATTTGTTTTTCCTAAACATCATTACTGATAAAATTTCTCATTCCACTGGAAATTAAGGGTTCTCATGCTCCTAACATAAAATATCTCATCTTATTTAAAACTCATGTTTCATTATAATAAATATCTGAATGCATTTAAGCACTGTTTATCTTGTAAGGTATGATTCTAAAACACTAATATTAATGGCAGTACAAGGGACTGTCTTGGGTTGTAACTGCAATCATTAGTGTTAGTTGTATTCATGGGAGGAAAAATCAGCTTCTCAGTATGAAATTACTATGTAAAAGTGATCTTAAAAAATGAGAATGAAATTTTACTCTTTAAAAGGTTTAACAGATATCACTTCTTAAACATCTGGGGGCCTGAGAAACATTTAAACACTTGTTTACAGGTGCCAAACAAATGCAAACATATTCATAGCTGGAGATACAAAATGGGACCTCTACACAAGACATACAGTCAAAACCACAGCATTTGCCAGATAGCATTTCTTCACATGACATACTGTCAAGATTGTTCTTTTTGTTCAGATTTATCTCACTTAAGGGTTCTCTAGGATACTATATAAATGATCATCTTGGAGGAAGAGATATAAAAATCCACTGAATTTTAGAATTCCATATAGAAATGCTGACCACACTTCCCTGCCTGAAACTCTGTCAAGCATTTGCTTTGCAATGCTGTTACCTTCCTCTTTTCCATCCTATTCTCTTCCTCCAAAAGAGTGAAAATTTTTGGCTCTTCTTCTTCCAATCATGTCATTGAAATTGTATTCTGCTAACATTTGTAAATGTTATCTTCTTCTTCTATGTGTTCTTGGGTAATGTCATCTATTCCAGTGGCTTCAAATACTATATCCCCTGCCATGACTCTCACATCTTTATCTCCAAGGTCAAATTCTCTCAGAACTCAAGACCTGTATTTTAGTTACCTCCAGGACATCTTCATCATGATATCCTACAGTTCCATCAATGTAGTGTCTCCAAAACCATATCCATAACCTTCTGCCTCAAGTTTTGTCCTCTCCCTATATATGCTACTTGTGTTGAAATCAGAACTTAGCCAGAAACTATTGTTCCATTATCAAATTTTTACTTGTTTCATATTCAATTTCCATATTCAATCAATAATTTTTCAACTTTCTACCTCATATATCTTTTGAATTTATTCTCTATTTGTTCTTACTATTGGAGTCAAGGTGTAGGCTCTTAAGAAATTTAATATGTGCATCTGTGCTTAGCTTACTCCAATATTTGTTCCACACAGCTGCTAGAATTGTTTTTTTAAATGCAAATCTAGTCATATCACTCAGGATCTTAGAGGATACCAGGGTGTTACATTGCCAAAATGATAATTTTCAATTTTCTTAGTATGACGTACAAAGCCCTTCACAATCTATGGTAACCTCATACCTTAAGCTCTAACCTATTTAAAACAAAACAAAAAGCACTCCTTCTAATAAACTCTGATTTTATATTCCTTTATCTTAAAATTATGGGGTGAAAAGTTACTTCTAGCAGGACACTTGAGGAACTCCACAGACTTGTTCCCCAGTGGCACTGGTAAAAATTGTAGAAGAACAGCCATTTAAAGTCTCTGGAAATGAGCCTAAGGCATCCTACTAATGAAGAAATACTTATTCAAGAATATCTACTAAAATTCGGTCAAAAACAGCAAGAGTCTATAATATCTGAATGAAGACCCATATCTTCCATTCCTCTCTCTTTGAAGTGAAAGCAGCTGAGAGGTAGGGGCTCCCTGCTTCCACCAAGCCCTCACTCATGGGTTGGAGGCTCTACTTTGGACCAGAGCCCTCTGAGAATATTAGGGTCCCAATCTAGCCTGCCCTGGCTTGTAAGGCAATGAGTGGTTCCATGCCCAGAGAGAAAGGCTAAGATTTGATACTACTGTGATTGCCCATCCCTTCCTTCACCAAGCCCTCAGCTCCTAAACCAAGAGTATCACTGAGAGAGAAGTACACCAACCAGGACCAGATGACTTCATTGTTGAATTCTACCAAATATTTAAAGAGAATTAACACCAGTTCTTCATAAACACTTCCTCCAAAATGGAAGAACAAGTGAACACTTCCTAACTCGTTGTATGAGGACAATATTACCCTGACACTAAAATCAGACAAAAATATCACAAGAAAATTACAGACCTGTATTTCTTATGACTATAGATAAAAAAATTCTGAAAAAAGTACTAGAAAAACAAAACAGCAACATATAAAAATAATTATACATGACCAAGTGGGATTTATCCCAGGAGAGCAACAACAGTGGTTCAACATACAAAAATCAATCATATATCACATCAGTAAAAGACAAAAATCCACATTATCATTTTAATAGATGTAGAAACAAACTTTTGATAAAATCCAATATCTTTTAATGAAAAAATACTCAACAAACTAAGAGTAGAAGGGAACTTCCTCAATCTAATAAAGGGCATTTATGAAAAACCCACAGGTAACATTGTAACTGATGCAAAAAATTGTATGCTTTCTCACTAAGACAAGGAACACAAAAATGGCGTCCACTCTTGCCACTTCTATTCAACATTGTTCTAGAGTCTTACTAGAACAAGTATGCAAAAAATAAATAAAATAAATAAATGAAATATATCCATATTGGAAAGGAAGAAATAAAACTACCTCTATTTGCAGATGACCTGATCTTGTATATAGAAAATCTTAACTAATCCACTAAAAAATAATTAGAACTAATAAAGTTCAACAAGGTTGCAGGATACAAGATCAATATATAAAAATCAGTTGTATTTACCAATTCTTTCACTTTTTTTGTTTTTAGATATGACAAATGTAAACAACACCATATATTTAACTTTTGGACTTTTTTTGTGTGTGTGGTACACGGGCCTCTCACTGTTGTGGCCTCTCCCGTTGCAGAGCACAGGCTCTGGACGTGCAGGATCAGCGGCCATGGCTCATGGGCCCAGCGGCTCCGTGGCATGTGGGATCTTCCCGGACCGGGGCACAAACCCGCATGCTCTGCATCGGCAGGCAGACTCTCAACCACTGCGTCACCAGTGAAGCCCTGGTTTTCATTTTTTAATGCTCTCTCAGTTCTATAATTGCTTGCAGTTCAGTGTTTATTTTACAATTTTACTCATAAATCATATTTTGCATTTGTCCTTTGAAAAATTTAAGTTATTATTCATGCTGATTTTCTCTATATTTTTGGTATCATTACAAGTTTTCTTAATCATTCATGAAACTACAATTATATATTTATTCCAATTAATTAACAAACACAGTAGCTGACCTCCTTTTAGGTAGTTACCATTTTGGCTTCCAGATAATAGTTTAAAACAGCTGAATGAGAAATAGAAAATTTCAGAACTTCCGTGACTCCATAAGCTTTTACAATGTGAGATGTTTCATCGTACAAAACTCAAGACCATAATAGCACTGTGCTCACTGAAAATAGCAGGAATACGTTTCTCTAGGACCTTGAATCTAATAATTACTATTTTTATGTATTTCCACACAGTAGTTCCCTGACAGGATGCCCTTGTTTTACAACAGAAAACACTAAGGTATTCTTGATGCGAACTAGTATATAGCACTTGCAGAACAACAGTTTATAAAAAAAATTATCTTTGCAATCACTGTGGGTCCACTTGTTTTTCCCCAAGACCACAGCTCCTGAAATGTATGAACAAAAATGGAATATCCATTACTGTGGAGTGTTGGGATGACTGGAGAAGCTCGGTACTTAACTAATGGGCATATTCCCTAAGAAGGGGAGATTATTAAGCAGACTGGAGTAAAATCCATTGACACTGCTAGAATTGCTACTGGGGCAAAACTCTCTAATATTTTTAGTATAGAATTAAAATTATTTTTTATTTTAGAGTCATTTTAGATTTCCAGAGAAGTTGCAAAGGTAGTACAGATAGTTCCCCTACTCCACACATATTTTTCTGTTACATTGCTATGACAAATTTTGCCACTAATAATGAACCAATATACTATACACTATTATTAATTAATTTATGCTTTATTTGAATTTCCTTAGTTTTTACCTAATGCCTTTTTCTGTCCCAGGATCTTATCCAGGATTCCACATTGCATTTGGTCACTATGTCTCCTTAGATTCCTCCTGGCTATAACAGTTTGTCAGACTTTGTTTTTGATGAGCTTGATAATTTTGAGGATTACTGGTTAGGTATTTTGTAGTATGTCCTTCAATTTGGGGAAAACTTAATGTTTTAAAATTCAGATTTCATAGCAGGAGACACAAAGATGTGCTTCTATATGCCAACATAGCCTTTGAGAATGTGTTTACAGTTTTAGTTCTAAGTTCAAAGGAAACCAGATAAGTGATATAAAACTTCAACTTTCAATTCTAGGCCTAGATATGTCAACATTAACAGATTAGACACAAGTTTCTAAAGAAGTTAAAAACCTGGGCCTTTTATGTTTTAATTGTATTTGATTTGTATTAGACTGCCATACCAAGTACCTTCACATTAGAAGGTTGTATTTATTTCCTCTTTATCTGCTTTTTATTTGTCCCTTTTACAACATGATTGAAAAGTTATCTTGGCATAAAGATATCTTATGGTTAAAAATATAATTAGAACTATATAAGAAAGTACAAAATGCTGACCAAAATTCCCAAGTTCCTAGAACTTGTTTTTATACTCTTGACATTTTAAGAGAAATACACAAATCACAATAAAAATAAACTTAAAGCACGGATTTATTCCCCAAATAACTTTCACATTATGTTCTTTAATCATAGGGGATTCATCTCAATAGCCTATACTTTGCATACCTAATCTACCACCATGTACCCTATTTGGTGTGGCCATATTAACTCTGAAACCAATACTATTCTAAAGCATTTATAGTTAAAATGATTTTCTGTTAATGCATAAATGACTATCTTAATGCATCAGCAAATGTAGTACATGTTTATTTATATTTACTTTATGTAAAAACTTTTGTTCCTAAATTTAATGCTTCTAGTTTTACTGATTTAGCTTTATTCTATATAAAGTGGTAGGAGGGGCATCAGGGTTTATTCCTTTTCACTCAATAATTAATTCACAATGTAAATATTTTAGGGCAAGTGTGGCCAAGCAGTTTATCAACTAATTAATGAGATGGAATTCTAAAGATGGAAGAAAATGAGTTAATTACTGTATCTTGGTTTCCCCATTTCCAAAATAAACATCATATCTAGTGAGGGGAGCAAGAATGGGCCAGTTAGAGGGCTCTGAAATCCTTAGAAAAAAGTATATACATAATACATACATACACACTTAAAATAAAACAAAATACATGCATACACACTTAAAATAAAACGAAATATTTAAGTCTTTACTATAACTGAAATAGAAATGGAATCAAGTTTACAAAGGTGATTGTATCCATTATAATTCCAAAGTGACTAATTAAATTTTATTCAATGTTGCACTAAGTTTTACTTTTAGTCACACTGGAACATTTTATTTAAATGAAAAATCGTGTTGTATGCCATTCACCACACACAGCTTTTCTTAAACTTGGCATCAAAAATGACATTTTGGTGTCACTGAGATCTGCCTACTACTTCACTATTCCCCTCACTTTATTTTCCATAGAAGAAACTTTAATGTAATGAAATCTTAGCTGGTGCAAGCTCATTGTCAATTACAGCTTGGGTCATTGTTAACCCACTTAAGAACACTGAGAAATCCAAAAGATGTTTCAAGAAATTCATGGAATATAACATATAGTACATATTTAAACTTTTTCCTGTCAGCTCAACTTCTCCTAGGCAAATAGACATATAATGTTGTTCCTTACTGAGAATTTTTAGCCATGAGATATGATAACCATGATACAGGAAACCATACAATTGTCCACAAATCCTTAAAGGAAAAGAACTTTTTAATTTGATTAGCTCTCTAAGATTGTTTGGTAGTGGGTATTGCAGACATAGCAGAGGAATGCACTGGCTGTAATTATAGTATTGGACAGTTTAACAAATAAAGTATCACATTTTTAAATATTTACCAAGCATTTTCTCTTTTCTTTCTTTCAAGGGATACAGTTAAAGATTTCTGCACAGATGCACACATGTACAGCATGACAACTGCCTTGGCAAAAGGCTCTTTGTTTTGCTGAATGGTTCCATTATGATCTTCTATCTCTGGCTGTTGCTGATTCCTAAAACAAATATGATCCTTTCTTGGTTTTATCAGGCAGGCTCTTTCTTGTTAATTACTCTTAGTTCAATCACTTTGCTTTTCATTAAGGTCAACAAATTGAAGGAATTAAATAAATAATTCATGTTGTACTCTTACTGCAGCTCTCTCTCCTTGACTTTGCAGTTCTTTGAATACCAAGAAACACTAAACTGATTTTCTTCCTTGCCTATTGTTCTCAATAGTGACTGAGCGTAGTTATGTGTTTTGGGGGGGATGTGATTTTGTGGTACAGTGCACCAACAGTAAAGATTTCATAACAAGAATTAGGAAGACAACTTCCTTGAACATTTTCTTCTTGACTTTTCTTGTTTTGCTTCTCAAGATTGTAGCTCCATTATGTGACAGTCTTATTTGAATATCTACAGATGTATTAAAAAAAATCCCCTATGTGCCAAACTCTAAGAGATTTCCTGAATTGTTTTCAACTAAAATAGAACAAGAGGTAACCTGACCTAGCAAGCAGTGCATAGAAATTACTTCCATGAAAAGATAGTATAAGTAGAAATAAAATGAGAGTGAGAGCATTTAAAGGACAGTGTGCAAGTAAAGTGCTCCAGCAACATGCAAATCCATTAAGGATCTTTCCAAATTTAAATCCCGCATTGTTTTCAGTAAAACCTTACCTGCTGACTGTTATAGCACTTAAATATTTTTTTCTAAAGTGAAAATTTGTTTTTTCTCCTGCAGCAGAACCTGAGAATTTTTCACCCATTGATCAAGCAAAATCAGCCACTTTATTAGTTCTTAGATGCAAATGACTCTTTGCATCCATAATCCAGAGAGATAAGATTAAACTCTATGTTTTCTATGTCTAATATGTTATAACTATTAAATGTAAAGCCCATTATTATACATAATGGCCCATCTTCTCTTGGAATGCATATGGCCATCTACTAATACTTAACCAAAGAGATATAGTTGATTCTACATTCTATCTATTCAGAGCTGATTTTCCAGAAAGTCTCGAGGGTGGATAGTTAAAGAACATGAATTATTCTTGATTTCACTGGCACTCATGCTTTCTAGAAGAACAAGAATACAAAGCCTGCATCATGGTTTTTTTCGTTTGTAAAAGGAGAAGCAATGCTGCCATCTTTCCCTTTCTCATGAACTTGCACATCAAAGAACTTGATTACATGCATACCTGGTTAAAATGAACTTGACTGGCAGTTCTAAAAACAAGTTAGCCTCATAATCCCAAATATAATCAACGATACACTGTCACACTGTCTTTTATGAATCTAAATCGGTAACTGCATTTTCAAGTGAACTCACTCTCAAGGATGAGTATTTTACACAAAATTGCAAAACAGACTCACATGACGATTTTCAAATCTATATTATAGTACATACAACACTATATTTTCCTACACATCCCCAATGTAAATACATATCTGACAATCAGAAATATTCAAGAGCAAAAATAAGAGAACTTTCTATTTCTTAGGCATGAAACAATGTAGTCCTAGAAGTTTATATCACATTTTCACCCAAAATAACACTCCAGCTATGTAATTTTATTTGATCTTATTTGACATTTTTTCTATAGAACAACATCATCTTCATATTTCTGAGCACTTGATAAAATAAATACCAGTAGCATTTATTGTTTCCTTGTAACCACAGATAAATTGGAGAAGAGGGAATGATGCTTTCAGACCTTCATTTGTGGCCTAGCTCTGCTGTTAGTAAATCAGATGAATGATAATTTATGTCTAGCTCCAATCACTAATGGACACGTCAGAAGGATATCCTCTACTTTCCTGATTTCCTCCTTCTGTTCAAAATTTTTTTTCAGAACGCTTCAGTAATTTCCCTTAGAAATATCATCCTAGGAGTTCAAATGATAAGGTCAAAGTCACTCTCTATGTTACTTGATGCCTGCTGTCAGGCAGTCTTAGTCACCTCTTTGAGCATAATGAGAATAAAAGTTCTGATCAAAATTGCAAATGGAAACCTCCTGCATTCAATATTCAGAACTAGTTTTACATACAGAAGGCAGTGGTTATGTAAGTCATATACTGAAGGAATGCAGGGGAAAAAGCCAACTTGTCAAATAACCACCATTTCCATCTTGACCCTTTCATACCCACAGTGTCCCATGGCAATGACTAACTATGGTTATTAGGGGTTCATTCCTTCTCTTCAGCCAGTGCATTTAGTGCAATTCTTGAAGAAAATGCAATTTCACCCAAAGGGGGAAAAGATAAACCAAGATACGAGACATGGGATCATGAAGAAGAATGTTAAACAGCTAGAATCCCATGAGACGCAAAGCATATGAGTGAGATAAAGGCCACTATAAAATAAGGAGGTAGAGCAGAACTAAGACAAACCTGGTCTATTTCAAACTTTGTATCATCTTCCTGAGAGGAAATGTCAGAAGAGACACCTCAAAAAACCTCTGTATTACATAATTTGTCTAAATATGCTTCAAGGGAGATGAATACTCCTCAAAGTGAATAGGTTTTGTCACAGTTTATAATCTGCTTTTGTAACTACAGCTCTGCCTCTGCTGATGTTCAACACAGCAGGGAGATGAATCATATCAGATGTGCAATTGTCTACAATAACATATCGTCCTTTTCTATAACAAGTGCTTCATGAAATACTCAAACAAAAGGGTTTATTTTTTTCCTTTTCCTTTGTGAGGGAAGAAAAATTGAAAGCTATTTTTAATTTCTTATTCAGATATTACTTATGCTCTCCCCCTTTGTGCTTTCAATCTTAATTATCCTGGTAAACATGGTAGAGTAAAGGGATGTAGAGCTAAGGTGTTGACTTTGAAGAAAAATGCTCAGCTTCTGAATATGTAATAAGTCCTGCATTGGGGGCTGAGAACATTACATATTTTTTCATATCAAAAATCATAAATTTAACCAACAAGGACCTACTATATAGAACTATACTCAATAACCTATAATGTAATAACCTATAATGGAAGAGAATGTAAAAAAAAAGAATATATTTATATGTATATGTATAACTGAATCACTTTGCTGTACACCTTAAACATAAAATTGTAAATCAACTATATTTCAATATTTTTTTAAATCATAAATTTAGTATTAGAAACCATTTTTAAAAAGCATTGAAAAGCTTAGTTTAGGGTTAGGTAAATAATGTTATTCAAAATAAGTGGGAATTTTCTGTTTTTCCTAATGAGAAATACACATAGACATTCAATCAGAAATAACCCATTTCAAAATATTTATGACAGGGCTTGAAAGTTTATTGAAAGGTAATCTGATCTCCTAAAGCTTTGGCTGCAACCAGCAGGCTACTCTTGATTATTTCTGCACAACAGGAAGCCAATTAGAATTACAACGATCACTTTCTCATGTCTAACTTACTGAAAATTGGTCATCTGTCTCCAGAAGCAGTCAGGGAAATGTACTGTATGTCTACCAACGTCAAAATTTCAGTTTAGAACTAAGAGTCACAACGGAGATAAAAATGGGATCAAATTCAATTTGTAGAAAGAGAGAGGAGTGTATCAAACTATTGACAATTTGGGAAATTACCAATTATCAGTAATTCGTGTAGCAAAGACACACATTTTCTGAGATTTTTGAAAGAATTTTATCTATTTGTGAGGAAACAATTTGACCATAAGTCCGATTTAAGGACATTCACACAGTAAATAGAGAGGTATTTTAAAACTTGCTTGCGGTAGGCTATTGTCTCTCCTGCTTGGCTCTAATTCCTAAAGTGTCAGTCAGACATTTAATATGGATATCTCCAAGCAGTATCATAAACATTGCCAAGAGGTCAATATGCTAGCACTAAAGACTGAGCTAAGAAGCCTCCATTTTTCTTACCATTTTATCACAGTTATCAGTTTTCCAGGGTAGAGAACGGAGGATGGAGTACAGACAGGATGATGCAGGTAAGAAGTTGGGAACACAAAGAGACATGCCATGGGTCATGCCTGGCCTAAGAAGGGATGATTCTAACCCAGTTGGCATGGGTTGCATGAAAACACCAGGCAGATTGAAGGGAGGATTTACTGGAGACAAAAAGCTTACTTTGGGGAATTTTTCCTGGATTGGGCCATAACCCTATTGATGGTACCAACAAAATATTATTGTAAGTTTATTTTATTCACATTTCCAACATATTTTTGTGTGCAGTATGACAGTTTATAGTACATAAGTAGCATGTATGAAATTTCAGGTAGACTTCTGGCAACTTATTCTAAAGTTTCAAATTGGTCTAAGTTTTTCCTGTACTTCTAAAGTTACTACTGATTCTTGGATAGGAAATGGTTTCCATGTTTTTCCTGCTTTTCCTAAAATACACTTCCTTTTCTGTTCTCTTCCTTATTCCTTTGCATCTAGCTCCCTATAAATAACTGTTACTCTTCTTCACAAGCAATCCAGTAACTACAAGAGAAATTTAGGGAAAAATAAGTTAGTAATGTGGATATTTATTTTCTCTTCTTGAGGAAGGAAAAGAAGAAAGAAGGGGAAATTAAAGAAAGGCATTGATGCTTTTGAAGGGAAATCAGAAAAAGAAGGAAAATGAAAACAAATCAGAGAAAGAAGAGAATGAAAGGAAAGACAGGGTGTCGGATTGTCACAGGCTTATTCTCTTGCCACTTATCTCACAATGTTTTTAAACAACTTCAAGTTTATTCTGGCCAATCAGCTCACTACCTTTTATCCCATCTACAATCCAAATTCAAAAATCACAGTAGCTCTACCAAAGAAATTGTGGTTAAAAGAGATTTGCAGTAGGCAGAATTATAGGCAAGTAGTATTTATTGATATTATAAAATTTTACCAAGAAGTGTTGGCAAATGTCTCTTCCCATGTTCATTTTTTCAGTTCTAAAGGAAAAGCCAGCAGCAAAACTTCATCATGGTAACTTAAGAGTCATATAAAGGACAGAGGTAGAAACTATCCTTCTTTCCTTACAATTCTAACCTGAGATCCAAGGAAGGGATTGCATTTACATAATGGAAAAGATCATTTCTTCATGAAAAAAGATCTCTTCTTTCACTTACCATTTCCATTCATCCATTCAACAACCCTGTCTCTACCATCCCCCTTTTCTAATCCCTTCCCTGGATTTCAAGTCGGGAAAGTGAGAAAAAAAAAAGATACTTTCCACCTTTGGGCTTTGTATGACTCTAAAATACCACAATCATTTTCCATGATGAAGCGTTGCTATGTTCTTTTCTCTTAGAACTGAAAAATAGGTCTAAGGAAGAGACATTTGTCAACACTTCTGGATGAAATTTATAGTAAACTCTGCTTGCCTACAATTTTGTCTGCTTCAGATCTCTATTAACCACAATTTATCCATTTTACCAAGTAGAGGGATGATTGGCATTCATGATTCCTCTCAATTGGTGAAATTCATATGGACCTTCTGGATTATTAGGAAAAGTTTTAAATGATATTTGCTATGTTTTTAGTGTCAACTACTCTGTATTGTATTGTAATGCTTTAAAAATGATCATCAAAAGATGATATATAATATTTGATAACTATTAAGTTTAACCAAGCTGAACTCCTTTCTCCCTCACTCTGATTAAAAAAAACAGTAACTTTACTGTACAAAATCCTCACTCCCTGATGTAAGGAGTCAGTCTAAAACAGCAGAGGCAAAGAGCAGACAACCACAGCTGTATCCTTCAATAGTCAAGGGATAGCTCAGTTGAATGCATGACTTCAGGTCTTTCTATTTTTCAAACTCTGTTCTATTCACAGAAATAGATGGTGCAGTGTAACTGTTCTTTCAAAGAGTTGAATATGGATTCAGGAAAGAAGGCTAAATTCATCTGAGTTCCACACTGTTTTTTACTTAGAAAGCTATCTTTTGTTGCCTGAAAAGAAGTGTTATTAATATTCTGTAAAGTCTCATATATACTATTTTCAGCAATTTACATTTTCATCATGCCACACAGTAGACAAGGTTATGATTTAGACATATTTACAAAATCATAAATCATGGCTCTGATGTTTTTGTTCAAGATAGGATTTTTCCACCTCTGCGCATTCAGGTACAAAAACTACTATTTGATTCATTTCCAAAGATGAAAAATAAAAGTGAAGCCTATAATTTTAATAATAGTTTATGGAATTTTTTCAAAAGGAGGAAACTCACAACAAAACTAAAAACTAATTATCTTTCCTATATTTTAAGCAACATGGAGTAATTAGATGGTTCGTTTTGCTAGCTTAAGATTGCATAACCACTTTTATCCTGTATTGGTTGGATGCGTAGGCTTTAAAAGGTTGGAATTGGGTTAGAGCATATGTGTGTTATATTTTATTGAACCTTAAAAGTTACAAATGTGGTGTATCCATCTGTGAGTTCTCTCTCAATATTGTAAGAGGTTGAATCTTCTGTGATTTCAACAAAAAGGAGCATTCCAATTTTTTCAGAAATTATTGTTAAGTATTTAAAGCTACCAAACATGTATCTAGGACACAGGATATATATATATCTCCACCCTAAACACATACACACAGACTTATTAGTGATTCCATAAGCAAAAATGCTTGGAAAGACAATGTTATACCAGTATCTCTAAACAAACCAAAATTTCTTTCTCAGTTCATCTTTCATCCACTAATTACATCCTTTATGTAAATTACTTTGAGACTCTAAAAGTATAAATCATATAAGTAATAAATACCTGGTGGTACGTTGTTCTTACCACTATGCAAATGTAACCGCTATACAATAACTTTGCAGTATACAATAATGTGACTGATAAAGTAGGCCCAATGACTTCGATCAGATTTATTTCTTTTGAAAGTATTTGCACACTTAGTTATGCCACTGGTTAGTCATTGTAAAATATTAAACTTATTTCAGACAAACATGACAACATAGGAGGGCAATTTCCTCAAAGCACTTGAGTTTTTGCTTTTACGGAGAACAAATTCAATTTCTCCACAAGTCAACACATTGATATGCTTTCCATAAAATCACTGAAAGTATCTTTATTATGACTAAAATGATCTGATGTGTTATTTAGGTAGTGGAATCTGAATTAAGGTTAAAGCGTCTGCTTGTGGAGACAGATGTTAGAAGTCAACTATTCTTCCTTGGTTATTTCCTTGAATAGCTTTCACAATGCATTTTAACCACCAAGTGAATCTGTGGAAGTGGTATACTAATTCTAACCTCTTTCCGACTACAGTGGAAGAAATAACCACTGGATTGTGATAGCTTGTAAAATTTAGCATATTTTATACCTTATCATCTCTAATATATGTATTGCAAATTGAAGGTAAATGAACTATGAAGGTGTAATTAACACTCACTAATTTGATTCATTAATGATTTTATTAGATGTCAAACAAATGAGAACACTTGCATTGATCATAATCAAACTATAACTGTTAAAGAAAAATAATCAAAACTGCAGCTTTATTTAATGACAATTTTAAATGTCATCTGTCATTGCTGCTACTACCCTTATATCAAAGAAGTGTTTTAGACTAATGTGTTTCAGATTCTTGACTATGACTCAATTCCTTTAAAAATATGTTAAAACAAACTATGATTTAAGAAAGCTTAAATTAATGATAAACTTCCCTAGGAAATCTTTATTAGATGAGATGATAGTTCTATGAAATTTTCATATAAAGAATTATATATTAATTAGTTAAAAGAAAAATTTAAAAAATGTATATTAGCTTCTGTGTATTAAATTATGATCTTTCTCTAGATTATCCCTCCAATTACCGAGTCTACAGAGTGTAAAACATAGGTGTATTTTTTAGCTGAATTTAAATATCTGACCTCGTCATAACAATATGGTATTTATGTATATGTGATCATCCTCACAAATGTATTTTCCTTTTTGTTCTCACTCAATAGTACTCAGCTCTTAATTCGCTAAAATCTATTAAAATAAGATTTACATTTTCCATTTTAAGTATATTTGTTCATATTCATTAGTACATAAGTACTTATTTATAAGTGAAAGCTGAAATAAATCGGGCTGTAATTTAAAACATGAAAATGCAGTTTTTTAACTTCCTAATGCTTCAGAAGCTATGTTTCAGCCCTTGTTATACCGACTTGGAAAAACAGAGCCTGATTTCCAAAAACTTTAATAAACATTTTTAAACAACTTTAATAGACGTTTCACTTTGGTGTCACATACTGTGTTCATTGAGAAGATAGCAAATATATGATTCCATATGTGATTTTAAGTATATAGACTGAAATCCAGATAAAAGCTTCACTGTAATCATTAATAATATAGATGTAATACTAACAATTTGTATTTTAATATAAATTTTAATTATGTAAATAAAAAAACAGCGGCGGTGGTTGATGGCGAGGGAGGACTCGGGTCTGTTGCCGGGTAGAAGGGAAAACAAACAAACAAACAAAAAAAAAAACAGAAAAAAACCCAAAACACAGTAATACACTTTGAAAGAATTTCAGTAACTAGATCTGAGTTATGCAGTAGATAAGGAACACCTATAAAAATTGAACCAAGTTAAGATTAAGTGGTAACTCTATTTGATATTTTAGTACTAAATTCCCTAAAAGACAAAATACATATAGTCTAAATTAAAAGAAATATTTTCAGTGTTTTAGTTAATGTTTCAAAGTTCTTAAATAAATAGAAATTATAGTGGGATCAAATACAGAGTGGTTACCTTTCAATATAGCATCCATTAATTTCTCTTTTACATTATAGAAATATTGATCAACTGATAGTTTATCAAATTAAGAAAATATGTTCATATTCATGATACTCTATTAAAAACATTTTGAAATGCTGACTGGAATTGTTTCCTGGGATAATACAAAACCTAGTATATGCTTTTGAAAGAATCATATTAAGATTTAAAAAAGATCAACTTAAAAAAATAAACCAAAGAGCTGTTTAATGTATTTCCTATGATTTTTATTTTTCTACCCTGACAATAAAATTTAGCCAGTGTAAATACCATGGCATGTGCAAAGAAATGACAGCCTTCCTTGATTACTGGTAAAAATAAATACTTTTAAGTCTGGGATTTATCTATACAGCTTTAGAAAAATAACTAACTCAAAATTTCTAGCGACCTCACTATCTCCCAGTGACTAAGCAGATCCTTTCATAAGGTAGGATAAGAGCCCGCTGACTACTATCCCAGAACTCTCATAACAGAGCTAAAATTCCCAAAAGTAGCCATTAATTTTTGACTTTGCAATCGCCCTGTCAAAAAGGAAAGTGCAATTCTAAGAGCAGTAATACTTTAAATCCAATAGCACAGACTTATTTTAGTAGAATTAGCTAGCTGTCTGTTTACTGTGTAGAAAATAAACCCTGAAGAAACAAGATATTGGGTAAGAACATGTTGATGTAGGAAAATTTAAAGAAAGGGGGGTGGCAGGGAGAACAATTTTACAATCCAGCATATTGTCCAAATAGTGTTAGATCATTTGGGACATACAACACAATTATCTGTGCTGCTGGATGATTGAATGAGGACATTAGAGAGACAGAGAATGCAGATGATGGAAACTGAGAGGGATATATATTGGGACAGGTAAGACAGAATCAATATTTTCACATTCTATTTTTTACTGATACTCAATTACAAAAACAAGCTACTAGTTTGGTACCCGTTGTTTTAAAGTCATGTAAGTACAGTGCATTTTATCATGCTAACATTACCACTAATAATAATGATAATGGCTAAACTTTGCATAGTGCTTCTATATACCAGGCGTGGTTAAGATTAATTTTAGATACTAAAGTTATTTAATATACACTTAGTTACTCCTTACAACAACTCAGTGAACTAAGTATGATTATTATCTTCATTTTACTACCTTGAAAATGACCTTATTTGATCACTTAATATGATTTCATGTTTGTAGATGTGAGATCTTTAGAAGGGGACCAATATCTGTAGATTATAACCCCCTTTTTGTTATATTTTCAGATTTTCAGTAGTTGCTTTTTCTTTTTGAAATCTTTAAATAGCAATAAGAAGGGAACTAAATTCTCTAATGGAGAATCTACAGAATTGGAAACTAGTAAGATCATTTAAGAGAACATACCTTTGTGTAAGCATCAATTTGAAAGTACAGACGCCCATTTCATTTAGAATGAGATAACTGTCCTCTTTTAAGGAGTCCATTGTCACTATATCCATTTGCTTTTCCTTTATTATTTATTTATGTATTCTTTTACTTTTTGAATTGCATTTAAAGCATTAAGAGAAACAAAGCCTAACATTCCACTCTATTTTTCAAAATGTCAAGTGGACTTTTGGCTAACCATCAGTACCCCTCAATTAAGGGCTAATTCTGAATCTTCTGAGAATGCTGGAATACTTTTGTGCACCAACAATGAAGAATTTTTTTCTAAGCTCGTTAATGGAAGCAAAGAAGAAACCACCGAGATATGATAGAACAGTTTTGAAAAAAAATACAAAAACATTTTTTCTAATAAATATTCCACATATATGAATAGAAAAATACACAATTTAGGTCAATATATTTCCTTGTTTTCAATTTTAGTTCTCTGACAAAACTCAAACTTAAAGCATAAAGATACATTATTACATACATAGATTGACTTACTGCTTTTCTTAAAATATGCTATCAGAAAATCCATACTCTATAATGATGTGGGACCAGTACCATAGACTTTACTAGCATATCTGCATCTCGTTACATACTGATATCCTAATAATAATAATAATAATAAAACAACGAGGCACTGAATAAATGTCATCTTTTATCACAGTAAAAAAATCGGTGCTTGTGTCTTCCTTGCAATATCAGTATAGGTTGCTTGTATGCAATATGCAGTTATTTGGAGTGAGAAAGCAGAGGGAAAAAAGCAAAGAAAAGTGCCTTTAGTGTCTATGGGCCTCCACATACCACAGTTCACTAGCTACCCAAATTGTTTTCAGGCAGTTTGGCATATCTCATCAAGTCCTTCAGATTAAATTTGAAATTCAGTCCCAGACGTGAAAATACAGTATTTTATGCACTAAACCCCAGAGTTCCAGCTTGTTTTTACACAAATTCATGCAAAAAGCCATTGAGAGTTGACACCAGATTATCCTCCAAATAAAATCTCTACATTGCATTAGAATAGATCCTGCTCAAACATAAAAATAAACTGTTTTTTAGGCAGCAGAAATATTCTTGTGCACAAACAATTTTAGCTTCCTTCAGAGCTTCTGAAAAAAGTGGTCCTACTTCTCAGCAAAAATTTTTCTTATCCTGTGTTTGCTGGCAGTTATTAAGTGTACCTAGCAAGAAAAGACTAAGTAATATCACTTTCTCACATTCTTAGAATTATCCTAAATCATGGACATTCATGGTGGATGAAGATACTGTTGTTCAATGTTTTTTATTCTGGGGAGGTGTAAGAGAATAAAATTTATAGCATGTATCAGCATAACTTTTTCTTTTTGTGTTAAATTATAATTGCTTAAAAAGCACATAGTAATTTACAATGTCTAATAATTTGATTCAGTCTTACACATATTCTATTCCATACATGCAGCTTTGACTTTTATTTCTTTCTAAAAATATAATCAAGAAGCACAACCTTGGGGCTTCCCTGGTGGCACAGTGGTTAAGAACCCACCTGCCAGTGCAGGGGACACGGGTTCGAGCCCTGGTCTGGGAAGATCCCACATGCCGTGGAGCAACTAAGCCCATGTGCCACAACTACCTAGCCCATGTGCCACAACTACTGAAGCACATGCACCAAGAGCCCGTGCTCCACAACAAGAGAAGCCACTGCAATGAGAAGCCCATGCAGAACAACAAAGACTCAATGAAACCAAAAATAAATAATAAATAAATAAATTTAAAAAAATAAAAAAAGAAGCACAACCTTAGAGCTAGCAGGAATAAATATGAGCCATTATAATGATTAGTACTAATCTAACTTTCTCCCAAGTATAGTAAAAGATAACAAGAAAATTTTATATTGGTCACTAAATTTACATAAATAGATTGATTTATGTTACCAATATGTTGACTATTGATAGAACTCTAAATAGAATTCACATGTCTTAATTTGAATTTTATTAGGAAAAAGTTAACTACAAGAATCTGTTTAAAATGATAATTTCAGTCAGTTTGTGCTTGGAGAGAAAGTCTGAAAATTTGAATCCACTAAAAGAAACATGGGTAATTTAGTCAACTAATAAAAAAGGTAACTTGCCTAAAATGAGAAATTTTAAATCAGTTGATGAACACTGTATAATATTTATTTTTAAAATAGAAAATACACTAAAATAAAAGAAACATATCTTCCATCATTCCATACTCCACTTCATGTAAAAGGAAAAAATTAATCTAAAGAGTCCAAAATATATACCTCAAATAAAATAATTTATATGAAGCTGTATAACTAATGAGAGGTGAATTAATGAAATAAATATGCTTAGAACCACTGGTTATATTACATGATGATATAGAATTTTATATGGGCATATGTGCAAAACTGTTCATCAGATCATGACAAGGGCCAACATCTTTGTATTAGAAAAGGTGATTTGTGGAACTAAGAATGGAATCATGTGGGAAGAAAATCAGGCATCAGAAACCTAAACATAGTTGTAAACAGCAAAAATAAAATGAAATAAAATCATATTAAATCACTGCCTCATCAATGTTGGCCATGACATGAAAACTGGACTAAAAGAAAATCTTCAATTCTGACTGGGAAAAGGTATTAATCTGAAGTTCAGTGCATTCTGCTTTAATCATGCTGCAGCACTGTCCACTCATGGTTAGGGGATGAAAGTAACAATAATAAAGGTAGACAATTGCAGTAAAAAATGGTAAAGAAATCCTTGTTTACATAGTTTTTCTTGTCATTAGGGAGAACAGGGGAAAGAGAATTAATAATTGTCTCCCATACCTCCGAATGCAGCATAACTTGGTTAATCTATTCAGTTTTAAATACCTGCTTTTATATGGAGGTAAGAATTGCCATAGGTGTTGCTAAAACAATTAATCCCAATCGGAATTATCGTGTAGTGAGCTGGGGATATAGATTGTCTTATTTAGTTTAATTTTTAGCTCAAGAGATCTGACTCTAGTGTCATGCTGAGTCTTCAAATGCCAGCTTCACACACATCCTGGCATATGGTATGTGCTCCACAAATTTGGGCAATGGTAGACCTATAGATAGAGAGATAAATATTTTTTATAAATTTTGGTCTGCTTTTCCTAATATCAAGAGACTGATTGATTTTATGTGTCTTTTTCAATGTTGCACAATAGATTCACAATTTCAGCATTACAGAAAATAGTACTCATAATTTTCCAATAATGAAAAAATCTCTTAACAGTCTACCCATGCCTTCCCATTAGAAATAGTGGAACTAATATAAAAATCCATGTATAATTTTACACTCAGGCCTCTGTATCCGAGGTTCCAAATCCTCAGATTCAACCAACCACAGATCGTGTAGTACTGTAGTATGTTTTTATTGAAAATAATCTCCATGTAATTGGTCCCGCACAGTTCAGTTAAGTTCAATTAAGAACAAGTGAATTATGGATAGTGACCTAATAACTATACCATATTTTCAACTCATCTGCAATGAGGATTGTGTGTTCAAAGGTCAACTGTACTACTGAGTCATGTCCTCTTTCAGTCATTATTATGAAATTCCATGACATTAAAATTCTATACCTTTTCCAAAAATTGAACTGGGATATTATTTTTGTAGGACATTAAATATGTGAAGCTTAACAGACTCTGAATTTTATAATTTTTATTCATTTTTGAATATGAGCACTATCAAATTTCAACTTCAAGAGCTAAAATAAAATTTAAACTTAATAATCTATTTAGATATTTTTCAGGCAATCATTTGCTGGAAAGCTCCCATGGAATGGAATGACAACTCCATAAACATGATTGTAGAACTGCTGGTATTCTCCCACTTCCCTTTACCCTCCTTCTTCTCCTTGTTTTACTTCTTCTCTTCCATCCCCTGGTGTTCCCACTTCTTTCTCATTGTCCTCCTCTAACTCTTCCCTTTCTTCTTCTTTCTTCTCAGAGAAATTCAGGTCCAAAAATTTTAAATAACTTGACTAAAGTCTATATATCTGAATGTAAATGTCACAACGTAACAACTAGTTCAGTTCCTGCCATACAGTGGGACTTCCATAAATGTTTGTTAAATGTATGAATGAATTTGAGTCCCCTTAGCATACATGATAATATGTATTTTAGACATATCATTTAGCAGGCTCATTCTTACCTGCTACCAGTTTAGTCTAAGAAGACTATAAGGCCATGACACAGGGTCCAGATGAGTTAAAAATATGGGATAGGTCAATATCCATAATTCACATGTTCTTAATTTGGACTCTTGCTGTTTGAAGGAAAAGCCATGTGACAATGGAGTCAGAAAACCCAATAAACAGAGATTATAATTCTATGCCTCATAATTTCAGACATTTAAGATTAATAGATGTTAATTTTCCCTATAAATTGTATATCACTCAATCATATTGATATATTTTTTGTTTCAAATTGACTATTTACTTTTTTTAATCATCTTGCCAGATCCAACTTTGCAACTTTTACTGTCACTGCTTAAGTTTGCTTTTATTTTTTAACCACCAATTATTTTTCCACAATGTGTATATGGAAACACGCACAAATTAAAGTTGGGTAGATTGAAATACAGATACTTGATCGTATGTAAACAATCCTTGATTCAGAAATATATGTAAGAGATTCGAATGCTTGACCTTATGTAAGTAATCCTTGATTCAGAAATGGAAAGGAGGTTCCATTGTTATGGAGATAAACAGTGGTACGGCCAATAGAAAAATCCAGTAAGACATTGAGAAGCAAGCTTTGTTGGTACATCATCTTCTAGTCAGTTTAGTCGAATGAGCTCAGGACACAAATGGCCCTCATCCATCACCAACATTGATACTTAAAATTCAGTTTGTTAAAAAACAGATGCTCATGTTTACAATACTACAGAGGGAACTCATTCGGAACTTTAACATATATTTTTGTCAGTTCCTTGGTTCATTTGCTGTAAACAATTTTTATTCTTCCTATCTCATAGATTTATTTTTAGCAGTAATATTAGATGAGATCTCAAGTTTTTTTTCCACATTTGATACTAGATCCAGTAAATGAAGAGCTACTTTTCACTATAATGTCAGAATTCTTAAAAATCTGTTAGATTAAATAGCTTTATATCTCAAAGGATTGTTTGTTCAAAGTAACCCATTTGTTTTCCCATTTTCTACCTAGTCTTTATTTAGTTCTATATCACTGCATATTTGTAATCACTTAATTTGGAGCAAAATTTTCTTAGAATTTAACTAAATATGTGAAAGATACAGAACTGGAAAATAAAGTATAAGAAAAAATTCTTGAGTGAAAGGTAACAATGGCTTTTTATTTAGTATCTTAAATCTATCAGATCTGCAGTGAATTAAGTTGAAATTTCAATATTTTGAATAATTAAAAATGTGAAAAATAAGCCGAGCAATAGCTATTCATATATTACCAAATATATGCCAACTAATACATGTACCAAGTAATGTATTGCCAAGTAAAAATTACTTTGCTATGCTATATTTATCATGGCGCACATCAGCTTTGAGAATGATGGGATAAGTTAATTATTTTTGTTATTACTCACCTGCCTTTTAGAGTTGAAGAAAGGGATAATAAACTAGTTATTATATCTTTACTCTATGTTTAACTTATCTTTGTTCAGCAAGTCATAGTAAATAAACACTGGGCTGGAATTCTGAAGGCTTAGGCTTTATTCCTGACTCTTCTACTAAGACATATGATTTTGAGAAGGTTACTTAATCCTTTGGGCCTTAGTTTACCCATGTGTGAAATAAAATTATTGGGTTTTATTCTATCTAAAGATGCTTCCAATTATTAAATTCTAGTATTCTACTAGAAATCAAGACAATTGGAAGTCTATATTCAAGTTTCATATTCTTTCTTTAATTTATTGAAACGTGACTTCAAATTCTTTAATATCATTGTACTTTCGATTTAGTCAAAACATGGTATATATAGAATTATGAAAAGATTATCCATTAATTAACTTGGGACTTCTAATTAAGAAGGAATAAGTAAAAGTGACTTGTATTTACATGATATGAAATGTGTGGGTAAAAAGTGACCTGATCAAATAATGAACAACTTTTTTTTTCCATATAGCTTGGTTATTGACATGTTTCCAAAATTAACATCACAATTACTAGACAATTTTTCCACTTTCTAGAAAAAATATTTTGATATGATATAAGCATAAGCCTTAAGGAAAAAGAATGAAAAGATAAGAAAGTGCCATTATGAAAAGTTAGTCTAATGAAGAGAATTATCAGAAGCAAAAAGAGAAAATTAAAGTTACTGAATAACTGAAAAAGTCCTTCAACTAATTCAGTTTAAGATATGGTTAAATAGGAAATCATATAATTAACAGATTTTGGATTTTCTGATTTCCAACCCAGGATATTCACAATATAAGCCACTCCAATAATAAAAATGGTCAAACTACCTATGAGTATAGATATGGCCATAGACCAAAGACTGAGATGAATTGTGTCTTTAAACTTGCATTGAAAATGTTTTCACTGTAATATGTAAATGGATATTACTTTCAATAATTACAAGCTTATCTTTTTCATTCACTATTAAATTGTCATTTCAAAATGTCACAATTACATTCAAATCATGTCTGCTTTTAGTTTAGATACTTTCTAGCAGACAAATGTGAAAATCTAGGCTATTATTAGTCTCAAAACCAGTATGTATATATACATCTATAGCTATAGTATCTAAAGTCACAGCTGACCATGGTAAGTCATCTAAATTTTGGAATTCGGTATGCTTTTAGAAATTATTTTATTTCTGTTCAATTACTATAAATCATTTCAATGTCTTTTATTGCCACTTTGTTTGACATGAAATAACTTATATAAAAATATATATATCCTAAAGTAAAAAGCTAGGAAATCCAATACATTGAATTCTAACCAGAAATTTTGTGTATTGTCATAAGCTGATTTTTCTACTTAGGAAAAAAGACTTCTTAGGAAGAGAACAACACTTGTTTTAATAGAGTAAAACATAACTTAAGATAGATCAATAATACCTTAAGATGGAGCATTCCTAATGGGTTAATACTTCCCAACTAATAAATTATTCTATACACATGAGTTTCCTTCCTCTTGACTTGAGGAAATATGTGTTAACTTGTGTCCTAAAAGGAGTTCAATGAACTAAGTTGTGACAGTTTTTTGTTTGTTTGTTTTGCGGTACACAGGCCTCTCACAGTTGTGGCCTCTCCCGTTACGGAGCACAGGCTCCGGACGTGCAGGCTCAGTGGCCATGGCCCACGGGCCCAGCCATTCTGCGGCATGTGGGATCTTCCCGGACCGGGGCACGAACCCGTGTCCCCTGCATCGGCAGGCAGACTCTCAACCACTGCGCCACCAGGGAAGCCCTGTGACAGTTTTTGAATGGCCAATGTCTGAATTGTGTTTTTGATGTGAGAAAATGCTGAATCTACTCTTGAACACTTTCTCAGTATAATTAAGATCCCCACTTGAAAAGTTGCATAGTCCTTTTCAAGTTACACACCTTCAAAGGAGAAAATTAAAGTTGGAGTTGAATAATATTCAGATCTGAATAATATTCTTTCTTTCCAAACTTCTAATGTCTTAAGCCACAACTCCTCAAATTTCAATGAATGCTTAGTGTAAGGGCATATATTTTCTTAACAAAAGTTGTCACGCATTTTAAACAAAACAAGGCGAGGTAATTCCAAATAGTGATGGTAGCAGCATGGAATTAGAAAGCAATGATAGGATGTTATGCCTATGACACTATAGATTCCATCTATTGAGAATATTCTTATCTATAGTGAAAGCATATGATAAAATAAACTTAACCAAAAGCACATAGAATTTAAAAGAAAATGACATTGTTTGCTTTCTCTTGATAGTGTTGATGAGGAAGACTTTCACTAAATATTAACTTAAATATGGTTAGTGCTTGGTATAAAGTGTCCCAGTGAGGCTGAATTTCTGATGTTTTATATTAAAATATCAACAGAGATCCTGAAATAACAGTAATATTCTCTGCTAGAAAAAGTATTAATAATAGTGTTGTAACAACTCAATGCACAGTGAATACATCTCTCAGAAATATTATGTGTCACATAAACAAGTTTTATACATTGAATAGTATATGCTAGGCAGATAATGACACTTATTTTACAAGATTCTATATCTAAGAAAATTCTCTAATCCTCCAAAACACTGCCAAGAATAAGTCAAGGATTTGTGGGGTGCCATTCATATTTAAACAGATTTCTTGATAACAGCCATTTGAATAATGGGTGCAGAGTGAAAGATCAAAGCTTCACAATTCACACTCTTTAATAAGAGCAATATAAACTTGTTTTTTTGCACATTTTGTAAATAGGTCAAAGAGTACTCATATATCATCAGTTTACAGAACTGTATTTCATGTGTGCCCTATGTTCTGTTGCCATCTAGTTCTTACGTACTTTATTTGTTACCATTGTCTTTAATTCACCCTCAGAATTCATTTGAGCTCCACTTTTAGTCGGCTACCTACTACCCTGATCATTTTCCTGCAATCTTTCCTGTTTGACAAAGCTTTTGTTTATCCAGCAGTGCTACAGTATAATCACAGAAAGAACGGAAAGTTTATTCAGTTATTACGTGTTTATAGATTTCAAATGAGTATATTTAATATACTGTTACCTTGGCTTGGGCGAGTGTCAAGAAGCAATACTATTTCAATACTTCATTCAATAACAACAAAATATGGGAAATTATACATATTGTGGTTGTTATTTGGATCAACATAAATAAATGGGCACGTTACTATCCTTACTCAGTACGTAGACTTGAAATCTAGTATGCTATAATCATCATAGCATCTTTTAAACATTACTAAATTGTAAGATTGGGAAAGCATTCTAGCTTGGCTCTATTAACCAGGGATTGAATAAACCTATGGAAAGCACGAGCTGCCTTTTTGGAAGGTTTTATATCGCTACAATCACACATGCATATATTCAGTAGGGTTGATTAACCTCATTGGCAAATATGTTACTGGTCATTGCTTGCCTTTTCTGTGGGTACTGGTCCTATATTGGCATACAAACTATATTTTACATCAATAAAATTAGGGCACAATTTTAATAACATTCATGAAAAGACCGATCAATCCAATTTTTTTCCTCAACGAAACTTAGGATTTTATATAAAGGATTTGCCACAGAAACAAATAAAATTTGCTAAATCTAAAATAAAGGCAGTAAGAATTGAATAAAGTAGCTCTCAAAGTTGGCTATGTATTTGAAACATGTAGGGAGCTTAAGAAACTACCAATGCCTGGGCCCCACCCCAGAGATGTTGATGTAATTGCTTGGAATGCAAAATGGACATTGCCAGTTTTCAAAAGTCCCTAGGTGATTCTAACACGCAGCCAGAGTAGAGAAGCACTAGAAAAACTCCCTCCCTACTCAAGAATCACTGTGCAGTGAGCCACATTAGCTGACTGAAAATCATAAGAACATTGGGAGAAGCAAATGGACTAATTGAGCATTTGCTATCTACTTGTTTCACAAAGCCCAACAAAAGCCAAAAACCTTACCCACTAGCAACTTTTGTTTACTAAGGTTCAATGCATTGGTTTCTGCCATGAAGTGTGATTTTTTTTTTTCTTGCTGCAGGTGGCTTCGTTGCTCATTCTTGTAATGGGATTTCCTGTTTTGCAATACTCACTGAAATTTTTATGGCTAATCCAAAGCATAATGTTTTAAATCAATTTAACACCCAGACAACTTTACATAGGCATTACAGAAATGGTACCTTCTCATCAATAAAAATGATACACAGCCTGTTCCGGAGTTATACAGCAAACAATTCCCAGCAATCACCTTTATTACAGAATATGAAACAGATCTCAGAGACAGTTCTTTAATGCTAGAGATTTACAGCACTGCATTCACAATTGCTTACTATGGAAAAGACTGAAGGTCAGTATTTGAGATTTGCTCCACTACACATCTTGCTTTCAAGAAAATAAGGAGGATAATCTGTCATGTTAGTAGAGAGATACACTGTTTGAAGCATTATGCACTTCAAGAGAAAACCCAACTCTTAAATCAATGTTTAAAGTATATTTGGATAACATTAGCTCTCATTCATAAATAATAATACAAGCTGTTAAAGGGAATCTGATAAATACTGTAGGCCAAGAGGAAGCAAATATAATGGGAAGGGGTAAGAAATTTAAACAGAATAAAAATACACTGGCATATGTATCTGATATAAGCTAAAAAGAGACCAAAATATAGGTGCTCAAAAACATAAACAAGAAGCCATTATATTTTAAAGAAAGGTTAGTGAATTTATGGAAGCTCTTACCTCTAAATGAGTAAGCCTGATGGAAAACCTAAGTACAAGTGAGTGGAATTTATTTTTATTCAAGAAAAATATTCTAAATAGGTTATTATAGTAAACTAAGCTTGTTATATAAGGTTGAATTTTTGGTTTACATATCTATTTTCCTTATTATACAAGGGTATCCTTGAGGTCAAAGAAACTATCTCATTCCTTTAGATATTTTCATTACCAAGTACAGAGTCTGATACATAGAAGGCATTCCATATATGTTTGTTAAACAGAGGACAAACTTTCATTAAATATTTACTAGGTTTCAAATAGTGTGTTAGGCATAGACTAAAGGAACTTATAAGACATCTTGAATTATTAATTCTTTATATCTCAACGTTAGACTATAAAAATTTATGCTTTAGTGTCTCTAAAGCATAAAAGTTAATCCTATAAACTTCTTTTAAGCAATTAAGAAATAATTCAACGAAATGAGGAAGACTAATTTCACAGGGATCCTCAATAAATGGGCTAGGAAATTGACTAACATATTCATAATTTTTTGGTAAAATAACAACTGATGATTAATTCTCAGAGGCTTCCCTGTGAGTCCCCTCGGAGTTAAGTAAGATACTTACCTACTTTAAAAATTAAATGCATGAGGGGCAAATATGTGAGAAGTAAAGGAATACGAGGAAGTATGCAAAAGATAATGTATCTAACCTAATCAACATAAGATATGAGACTTTAAAATCTCAATTCTTATTTATAAATGTCTCAATATCTGATTCAGCAACCATTGCTAACTCTACTGAAGAAATGTGTGTTCAGAAGAAAACTTCTTAATCTTCCAATATAAATGTTGCTTGGTAAAAAAAGAGGTGACTCTAAGTCACTATTACCGAGGACTTATACTGCACTCTTATATCCAGATATTTTGTCATAGAAAAAGACAAAATATTTGAATCAGTACTCTCATGCATTGTCAAACTTCGTCTACCTCCATGGGTCTAATCTACTTATACCATTCATCATTACTGTGTGCTTGTTCTAGTCCTCAAACCATACTGCCTAAGGGACATAACACATACAATAAATATTTAAGATAAGATAATAAAGGAGTTTTAGATGATTTAAAGACTCAATGAAAAGTCTACATATCTTATTACTATAAAGTTTACAAAATTATGAATATTAGAAAACTATGAAAAATTGGCATCATTGCAAAAGAACATGGTATAACACATGTGAAGATGACATATCTTCAGTAGAAACTGCAGAAGAATCTATCCCCTGCTGGTGGCAAGAAAGCAGTAGATCATAGAATAACTAAACCTCAGCTCAGCCACGGAGAAAAGCATATGATTTAATGAAATAAACATGATTTGTCTAGTAGTCCAAAAGAGAGTGGTCAGCCATTATCTCTATAGCAATGATATTGACAAACATTATTAATTAGAAAACATTACCCAATAAATTGCCTAAGATAGTTTCCTCTCTGAGTTACTTTCAGAAATCAAAAGATATGAATTAAGAAGGTGATACACCTGAAACAAACACAATATCGTATACTTCAATTAAAAGAATAAATAAATAAATAGGAAAGTAAAGTAAAAAACAAAAACAAACAAAAAAACCACTTAAACTTTAATTACATGAATTATATATCCAATAAAGCTGTTAAACCAAAGGAAGGTAAAAGCAAAATTAATCTTTTTTATCCTAAAATAGAGGAATTTTACATTTCAAAGGTGTCATGAATTCAGCAGTGAGGACAGCTATGTCACTGTTTCTGATATGAAAATCTAAGTTTAGAATAGAATTATAATTGTTTCAGTTGTTTGGTTGAGATCAGAGGTAGAAATCCTAATCTGAGCTCTATAGTTTGGAGTATCAATTTCAATGTATCAGTTGTTGAGTTAGTCATAGACAGTAGCAGACAAGGCTTCTAAATTATGTACAGACTCAGATGGCATTGAATGAACAGAAGCAAGGACTTTCAACAGTTGCTAGAAAAAAAAGGAATGGAAAACTGCCCAATCTGTGAAAATGGAAAGAGTACATATGCGAAAGGCTGAATCTGTAACTACACCTAACACTATTGTAAAGCTAACGACCCGGGAATAGTGTATTTAATACACATAACAGTGCTATTCAGATAAACCTTGAAATTGCTTTCTTCTTTTCTACTGCTTTGAATAAAATATATTTCGAAACCTTTTATAACCTTGACTTATTTTACTTAATATATCACTGTCTATTGTTTCCCATACATTCAGAAAAGGGCATACAGCTGAAATGAATATATATGATTTTATTTCAGACCGTCCTCAATACTATGCCACACACAGAGTGAAAACATCTGCTTCTCAGAGATATAATGGGTGAATTTTGATGCTGCAAGGTGAGACAATGGTAGGTAGGAAGGCTTAGAACATTTTGAAGGGAGGTTTAGAGTTTTTCAGTAAGAGATGAGAAAAGGATGCAATGTGATCATATAGCCACACCCCGTCCACTTTTTTGGCATAGGAGCAAAGAAAAATAACATTGTAAAAGAAATAAAGAGTCCAAATTGGACAGTTCAGTCACCTGGGACCTTACAGAAAAATACTTGAAAAAAATTTCAGAGCATCAGAGTTTTACAAAGAAGACACCTCTCAGCATTGATTTTCCCAAGATACTTCTATGCACACTAAAGAACAGGATTACAACTGCCTGAATTAGGGCTAAGGAGTAGTTTACCATTTGTGCCACATATTTCTTTCTGTTTTACATGAAGTCAGAGGACCCTAAATAGAAGATGTTTAAATCCCTGTATAATCAAGCATTTGCTACTATATTAGTAGAATACTTCACATTTTATTCTGGAAAATTTGAAATCAGTTTCCTTTGGATTAAGTCAGTTCTGTTAAACTCTTATCAAAATATGGAAATTTAAAATAAGACAAATACACTAAATGTCTATAAAAAGTGAAATATGATATGTCCTAGTGATGAGGTTCAGGGCAGGTCACCCCAAGATACACTACTTCAGTGTATTGATTATTTGGAATTAAAGTAACTTAAGAAATAGCAAGTGCAAGAAGAACACTCAGACCCTCCTTTGTCCTGCTAAAAACAGGAAATAAATCTCCAATGTGAAAGGTATCCTCCCTGTACAAGGAGAAAGTTAGAGATCCTCATCACCAAAGACAGGGAATTCAGGGCTGAGAAAGTTGTATACAAAAACCTTGTTACTTCTTTACTAATTTTACTACCCTAAGCCCAAATCCCTTTGTCTTGTCAATTCTTTACAAATGTATTGTTTCTTTATCTAAAAGATATAAAAGTTGCCGGCTTTGGTTACTTCTTTGAGCATCATATTTTTATGAGCTCTCATATGTACAAACTTAAATTTGTTTTTCTCCTGTTAATCTATCTTATGTCAATTTAATTAATAGACCAGCCAGAGAACCTAGAAGGGAAAAAGGGAAAAGTTTTCCTCTCTACACTAGGAATTGAAAGAATACAGAAGAAATATGTACTTGATTAACATGAACTCACAATCCAGTTGTGAACATTATATTTATGGGTAGAAATGGATGGACAGATCACAGAAGGCTTTATGGAAGAAAGGTTTCCAGAAATACTGGGAGAGGAGCAGTATTTAAAATGTCAAATGTAACAGAAATTCTGGAGCTAGTAAGCAGAAAGTCTTGGACAAATGATGAAAGGGTTATATTTTAATTGGAAGTAAAAATAACAAATTATAGCAGGGAATATGTAGTGAGAAAATGCAGTTAATAGAGAGATGATTCCCTCAATTTAGTAGTGAATTACAGCAATGGCTGAAGAGGATATAGTCTACTTGGGGGGTGGTTATTTCATATTTATTTTCCCTGACAAGTGACATTTATGTATATTTAAAGGAAAAATGGAAGTGGCATCTATAAAGAGACTAAAAAGCTAGATATTTCAATAACTGAAAGGGAAAAAATGAGATACTAGAAAGGAACTCAGAAATATATTGGGGTTACAAAGGTGGTCTCTATCTTAGGATAGTAGGACCTAAAGTCATTTGTTGGTAATTCAGGATTGGAAATTGTAAAAGGAATTTGAAGATGGTTGAAAAGGTTTGGGATAGTCATTCAAGGCCCAGGATAGAAAGTTAATGGAAAGGAGCATAAAAAGACTTCTGAACAATACCTAGACCCACAGCAGAAGTTTAATACTATGAATGTGTAGTAAGCTAGATTTTGAGTACAATTTTGTAATTTATTTATTTATTTATTTATTTTTTGCCAAAGAGTGTTCAGTGACCTGTGGAGAATACAATCTGTGAGGGGACTACAGTTGGAAATTGGCACCATAAACAGAGTGAGAAGCCAAGAATGAAAAGCCAAGGATAGTAATGATGAGATGGGGAGAGAAATGTAACCAGGAGGGAATTTCATAAAGTGGGATGAGCAATTACAGGACCTAATGAAGGGAAAGTTCAAGTTCATAAGATAGGATAACCCAAGGCGGATAATAAAGTTATGGTCTTAAAAAGAGAGGACAATGTTCAAAATCATGGAGTCCTTGTAATCACATGAAAATAACATCCAGGGAATGCACATACGTACATGTTAGGGCCATAGAATCAACAAACCAAGCAACAAAAATCAACAAAATCCAAAACAGATCAACAAAAACAAACATGTAAGACAAAACAGATATCTATTTGTGGTGATAACTACATTAACAGTTTTAACATTGAATGTCAGTGCAAGCAGACGCCTTGAATAAGCATAGAAGGAGAATCCAAAGATCAAACCAGAGATGTCCTTTAAAATCTGTCACTTTTTTTTGCCACTAACTAAATTTTCAGTCACTACACATTGAGTTAAATAATCTATTCCAAAGCAAAATAAGAAGCTGTTAAGACACTACCAAAGGACTCAGTATACCTGCAGTACAATGTCCCTGGAAGATCACATCTAAGGAACATATGTAGGAAAAATGTAAATAGGTTTGCTTGTAGTTGGTAATGCTAAATTAGAGCTCTTATGTGATTTAACTTTCTCATAGCATTACTAACATTCAATTGAATGCCTGATAAGGAAAACTGGTTAGTATAGAAGAAATAACATTCACAATTGCTGTAGATTTAGCTTCATGCATTTGTTAGATTATCATGCTGCAAAAAGTATGTATGAAAATAATCCTTCATTAAAGCCAAGGCTTGTGGATACATCTCTTCAGAAACGTAACCTTAGAATTAGTTTCATTTAGAGAAAACCTTTCAAAAATATCTCAACATGCCGTGCCATATTCAAACTTCTAAATTATACAGTTTGGACAATTTATGATGAAGAAACTTCCCAAAGTTTCTGGATTGTTGAATAGGATAAGGGAAGAAGAAGTAGCTTGGAGACACCAGTAAAATGTTACTTTAACATATGTTCCTTTGAACATTCTCATTGCCTCCCTCTTCTTCATGTAGCCTTGGAGCAAATGGTTACACAAATGACAGGAGTCTGGAAGAAGAGAGGCCAATAACAGGCAATGACTTTTATTTGTTTTTTTTTTCCTATAGTTATTCTTTCTGCTACCAACTAGCCTAGTCTGAAAGAAGCCACTTTGTAAATTCACCTCAGGCAAATATAAAGAAATAAGAAATATACTCTTTTGAGAATCTCAGTCAGTTCTGTTTCTGCCAACTTCAGTTTAGCACTTTGGTGAGGATACTCTTTAACAAGCATAGCCATTTGTGCAAACCCTGAGGGCAATTTAAACTCAGGCTTAGCCAAAGGGGAGGGATTTAAAAAAAAAATCTACGTGGAAATACTTAGGTTAGAACTAACTTAGGGAATCAGTTTGTGTTATATTAACCAGGTTCAAAACTTGTACTTATCTATTTAGTTGAAAATAAACATTGTTATCATCAATCTATTCAATCACAGGTGGCTATGTGTTGAAATGTATTTTCCCCTTAATTAACTCTTAGCCATTCCATACTAAAGAGTGAATGAACTATGGAGTATGACATTTGCTTTTATTCTGCTCTTTGAATGCCACTAGCTTCCCTGTGAAATGTAATCGTTTAAAAGAGAGGTAGAAAAACATGTCTATCTATCTCTGTACCTTAAACCTCTGATTTGGAATCTAAAACTAGTCTTGTTTGGTGAGGTCTCTGAAGTCATTTAAATGTAAATAGCTGAGGAAGTCATTGAGAAATTATAGGTCCTTTGAAGTTTGAGACTCTAGGTCCTTTGATGTTTGAGACTTTAGGACAATAAATCATTCATTTAGATACTTCATTCTTAGCTAAGTTAATATGTGGCCCTATTTTTTTACAAATGCAGGAAGCTTATATTTTTCACTTACTCTGAATTAAACTGAATGTAAAAGTAATATTTTATAATTTATACTAAAAAAACCTAAATAGGTGAGGTTCAAGAGTTCAAGATTAATTCAACTTTTTATGGAGACAATTGCAGTAAATCCAAAGTTAATGAATATTCTGACAGTTAATATATTTAAGGTTTATAGCTTCTTGAATTTAATATTCAAAATACCCTTTAAATACATAAACACAATGAACCAAAAATAAAGGGCGTCAGAGGACAGACCTAATCTCCATGGTATATGTTAACCATATTATATCAGGCTAGGTATAGAATGCATATAGACTAGTGAAAAGGGCTTGATAATAGGTCTGTAGCATCATCAGAGTTGACAGAAGTAAATTTTTTAAAAAATATTATTCTTCCTGAAGCATCTTAAAACATTAAATATAGTCTGGGTAATTACTAAAATACAATAAAACAATTATTTTGATATAAAAGTATTTGTTTTATGATTCAAGTTTTTCTCTTCTATATATTTTTTAAAGTTATTCTGGATAGATTGCCTGGGTTCAACTCATGGCTTTTCTACTGGTGAGCTCTGTAATCTTAGACAAGCACTTAAGCTCTCTGTACCATGGTTTTCTCAATTGCAAAAGAGTTCATAGGATTAAACTGTGAGTTTATAGGACTAAATATGTAGTAGGTATAGACATATAGATATAGATATAGATGTAGATGTAGATATAGATATAGAAGTATACATATATACATATATGCACTTATATGTATACACACACACACACACAGTGCTTGGAACAGAGTAAGCACAATATTAGTAAGTTAATTTTACTGTGTTTACTTTGGTATAGAATGGTAGTGGGAAAAAATGACCAAGTGCTCACAGCTGTCCCTTTCTTATACTCTGCTTTTGAGACCGGAGAGAAGTGAGCAGGGCACAACAATTAAAAGAATGACACAGCTGTTGAGAAAGACAGGATACTACAAAAACTGGTTAGAGCCTACTAGGTCCAAGATGGTGGAAGATTCAACTTCCAGTAGACCTTGAGACTCATTATACCCTCATTGTTATATATTAACATCTAAATGACACACCCACAGGCATGACAGTTCAGAGGCCGAAAATAAAAGACCAAAAGTTGGTGGTGCCCCAACTCCTGGAAATCTCTGCCCCTTTCCCCAAATAGTTGGAATAATCCTCCCACTTGTTAGACTATGAAATCACCTAGCCTATAATAACTAACAACCCATACCCCAGGGCCCTCTTGCCTTCTGAGATGGTTCAAATTCTATCTATGGAGTGTGTATCTCCCTGAATAAATCGGCCTTCACTCTACTTTGTCTTGCTATTGAATTCTTTCCTGCATGAAGCCAAATACCTTCGCTTGGGAACCCATCCAAGGGACTTGCCTGAAACCTGGGATATGACCATTCTTTGGTTCCCTCCTTTTCTTACAACACTTTGTCTTGACCAAACTTTAGTCAGGAATCTCTCCTTCCTACAGGCTCCTGAGCTCTGCTTGCCACCAAGTAATGAGCAAGCACTAAAATTGTGGAACGCATCCCCTTTATCAGGGTCTCTTGGGAATCAGCTGACCACAGAAAGACACTTTTCCTGGTGGACCCCACTGGCCACTTATCTGGCTTGTCCAGTTTCTTCTTAAAAGATTCTGCTTATCTCTGCTTACCCCTTTTTACCTTAAAAAAAAGAAACACCTTTTTTCTGTTAGATTTTAAGGTCTTGCAGATTACTGAGGTCAGAGCCTTCTCTCTATTCTGAATAAAATCTCTAAGTCCAGATTTGCTTTTATTTGACACACACAAAAAGTATCCATCACTAAAAACCACACTTTCCATTGCTCCTTATATTGTGATTATATTACTGTTTTAATATTCACAATTGAAGTGTTTTATGTTAAGGTTTAATGACTCAGGTGTTTTCTGAATTCACCCCTGAGTGCTGTGTACAGTCTTAATTTTTTAAAACAAAACAATTTTCTATTTATAGAATAACTATACTAGATAAAAACTGCCAATATTTCTGTTCTTCAAAATTCCAACTTTTAAATAACTGAGCAACAAGTCCTTTTCTAAATTTACCAGAATGTTTGAGAATGTTAGAACACCTAAAAGCTGTAGAGCTTCTCTCTCTCTCTCTCTCTCTCTCCCTCTCTCTTTCACTTTACATAGCTAGTGACATTTTATTCCCCTTGCTTCCCTCCTTTTAATTGGAGAAATCTTCTATAAATTTTTGCCTTCTCGGAGGAGTTAATTCTCAAAAAGTCATCACTCCAAGGTCACAGTGATAAGATGGTTCAGACAGGCATCTGAAAACTCTCAGAAAGGTATATTGAGTGAAAATTATCTAATGCTGATATTTTACTTTATCTCTCAAACACTAATGACAATTCATTTTGACATTGTAGTCAGGTTCCATTTTCAGGTAATCCTCACACTTGATAAAGCCATCCAGGCAGAGTACTTCTGGCATAGTCTAGACCACTCTTTGGCAAGTTCTTTTTCAAAGACAAAATTTGGTCTCTCAAACTAGAAAAACACTCATATTTAACCTAGCGTACATTTATGACAACATTTTGGTTCCAAACCTCAAAACATGGTGAAGAAACCAAGGCATAAATTCTAGAAAACAAATGTCAGTGAACAGTTGAATAACTGTTTATTTTTAGTGGTGCTGCAGTTTAACCAATGAGGTAATTAAAATTTAACAATATGTGTGACATAGTTTATTTTTTAATGGTAGAAAACCATTTTTTTTCTAGACAGCTAGACTGTTCATATATATGTGAGCAGAACTTAAAATTTTCACATTGAAGGAGGCCAAAATATACAATGTGAAAAATTCTCTTCAATAAATGGTGTTGGGAAAACTGGACAGCTACATGTAAAAGAATCAAACTGGGCTACTTTTTCACACCATATACAAAAATAAACTGAAAATGGATTAAAGGCTTAAATGTAAGACCTGAAACAATAAAAGTCCTAGAAGAAAACATTGGCAGCATGGTCTTTGACATAAGTCTTAGCAATATTTTGGGGGGTCTATTTCCTCAGGCAAGGGAAACAAAAGCAAAAATAAACAAATGGGACTACATCAAACTCAAAATTTTTTGCATAACAAAGGAAACTGTCAACAAAACAAAAAAGGCAACCTACAGAATGGCAGAATATATTTGCAAATGATATAACTGATGAGGGGTTAATATCAAAAATACATAAAGAACTCATACAACTCAACGTCAAGAAAACAAACAACCTGATTAAAAAATGGACAGAGGAACAGAATAGACATTTTTTCGTAGAAGACATACAGATGGTCAAAAGACACATGAAAAGATGCTCAACATCTCTAATCATCAGGAAACTTCAAATCAAAACCACAATAAGATACCACCTCACACCTGTCAGAATGGCTATCATTAAGAGACAACATATAACGAGTGTTGGTGAGGATGTACAGAAAAGGGAACCCTTGTGCACTGTTAGTGGGAATGTAATTGGTACAGCCACTGTGGAAGACAGTATGGAGTTTCCTCACAAAATTAAAAATAGAACTGCTATATGATCCAGCACAAAAACACTAAAACACTATTTCAGAATGATATATACATCCCAATGCTCATTGCACCATTATTTACAATAGCCAAGATACAGAAGCCAAATAAGAGTCCATCAAATATTATGAAATAATAATGGAATATAACTCAGCCATTAAAAAGAGGTCATGCCATTTGTGACAACATGGATGAATCAAGAGGGTATTTTGCTAAGTTAAATAAATCAGACAGAGAAAAACAACAACTGTATGATCTCATATGCGGAATCTAAAAAACAAAAACAGACTTCAGAGAACAAAAAGTTGGTTGGCAGAGGGGAGGAAAGTGGTTGAAAAAGGTGAAGGGGGTTAAGAGGTAGAAACCTCCAGTTTTAAAATAAATGTCACACGGATGTAATATACAGCATAAAGGATACGGTCGATAATATTATGATATAACTTTATAAGGTTACAGATGGTTACTAGTCTTATCATGGTGGTAATCATTTCATAATGTATGCAAATGTCAAATCACTATGTAATACACCTGAAACTAACATAATATTGTACATCAACTATATTTCAATTAGAAAATTTTTTTTGCATTGAAAGATGACATTCTAAAGCCCAGTTTCTCAGAGAACATCAATTTACTGATTAACCATGTTTAGTTTATGGTATTTTTCTCTGTGACCTTATCAGACATCATCATGCAGACATTCACTAACTTTTGCTGTCACTGTTAAATTGTGAATTGACACCAAAATGGTCCCTTTTATTGCTAAAATTTATCATAAAATAACTGTATTACCAGAATATTCACGAAGTGATGCTGTCAGCAGTATGTTGTTTTGGCACAGTGGGAAAATAAAGTGTTCATGAAAAATAAAATAAAATAAGACTTGAAAATTGCTTCCAGGACTGTGTAAGTGATACAAAATGTAGAGACAGCTCAGCTTGAAGCTCTTTTAAGGCAGAACTACAACATCTGTCATCTTAAATACTTACAGTTTTAACTCCACTTAGTAGCTACTGTGGCTTCAGAAATGTAAGAAAAATATCACAACATATTTTGAAATCAATTTTCTTTGAAATTTACAATCTTACCTTTCCTGCCTTTTTTCCCTCGGATTTCCGCTGATTTACGATAAAGTGGAGGCAAAGGAAGCAAAGGAAAACAAAACAAAACAAAAACAAAAACAAAAATCAGCTCCAATTTGTTATTGCAAATACATTTTTTTAAAAAACATGCCAAAGTCCCAAGTGCAATAATACACATTTTTGTTCTTCTAATGAAGTTATTTTCATCTGTTGCACTCTTCAGTGGTTTCAGGAAAGGGATATAACATTGTCAATCTCATACAGTAATATATAGAGCCATATAAAAATCTTCAATGGTCATCAAAAAGTCATTAAATCCTTAGCTCACATAGGCATTGGCCAAGAAAAGACATATTTCCGTTTAGATATTCCCTTATTTATTTTCCATCCATTTTTAAATGGATGAATCTTTATCTCAAGCATGAACACATTTCTTAAAAAAAACTAGTTTAATTGGAGATTCATGAATTAGGAGTAAACATAAATATCTATACAGTTTGGATACTCTCTCTAAATGTTAATTTTTGTGGGTCTTAAGAGCACCTTAATTCAATTCTGTTCAACTAAATAATTTTTGCAGCCATCCTGGTAAAGTCATTTTGTTCATTTTTATTTAAGACTTCTTTTTTCCCCCATTCAACCTCAGGAAATGGGGTAAATTGATTTTGAAAACTCCAGAAGCATTTAGGCCATTTGTCGCTTGGATTCATTCTCCTTTGTAGAGGATGAACACATCACATGATAAAAGGATCACATGTCTAACATTTCTAGCTAACGATGCTCCCAAAAGTCCTTTCTCCTCAAAATTTATCTCAGTTCCCTGTCATTGCTACAGTTGTGCAAAAGTTTCTCTGAGCATCAGAGAAAATTGGGGAGGAGATAGAGGTGAATTTGAAATAAGGGTATATACAAAGAGAGATGCAATAAATGTAGTAAGAGGATGTTTAGTGGTTTGATATGATTTCAGATCTATTTGTTCATGACAAAAATTGTTTTGATCTAAGAATACTTATTTTTATAAGTAAATTGTTTCGATAAAAGTATTGAAGTTGTTGTGTCAGGATGTCATCATCAACATCTGCAGTTGCTGACAAGCACTCAGTAGTAGCTCAACTGCTGAGGGGCACCTCCAGGGTCTTATCAATAAGAACATATGAAGAAGCAACTATGGCAAGGGGACATTAGAGTGTAAATACCCAGAGTGTGTGAGGACCATCTGAGAGTGTTCGGTCTGGGCAAGGTGACTCTTTCCTGATCTAAATAGCTCTCTGAAGACTTTGGGGTATTGGCTCCTGCCTAGGAAGGTGGATCTCTGCTCAGCAGTGGTGAAAACAATGAAGCAGCCCCAGGGAAGGAGATTATCATGCTTGCCAGCCTCGGTGCCTTCATTTCCTAGCGATGTGCTCTACAACAAGAGACTTTCATCTTTGTGCTGGCAGCTGGACATCAGCTCTCAGTTGACTAAGCTCTCTCTCCCTAGAACTAGCTCATAGAAATGTTAGGGAGTCATTTAATGAAGTCTTGACCAGGCATGATGGACCTCTTGCCTGAGTTGTCTTGCAACAGGAGGTCTCGATGAAGAATGTGGTGCTGCCACCAAATCTAACCAGGAGTATTCGGGAGAGGCCAAAGGAGGGAGGACATGCCAACCCATAGTATGTCTTGTAAAACTAACCTGGAAGAATTTGGGAGGGGCTAAAAGAAGGAGGGAGGAGACGACATGTCCTGGCCACCTCCCAGAAACCCTCATGCTGGAATCCATCTTGGCTGAGAGATGTGAACGCCACCAGGGAGGACCCTGAGTCAGATCAAATATGGGCCAAGCAAGATGATTGTCCAGAGATAACCCAGAAACTAATCACATTACCATAAAACCTGAGACTGTAGGCCACATAGCAGAGCAGTTCTTCTGGGTTCCTTTACCCTGTTGCTCTCTGCCTGGGTGCCCATTTCCAAAAAAGTATTTTGCTTTGTCAGTACATGTGTCTCCTTGGACAATTCATTTGCGAGTGTTAGACAAGAGCCCACTCTAGGCTCTGGAACGGGTCCCTCTTCCTGCAACAGAAAGGTACACCACAACTAAATTTGGACTTTATTCCTTTCATTGTGCCCTTTGCCTGGAACAATAGTGTAATTAATCAATCATTGGTTTGGAGTATGTTATTTCTTTATTATGTTATTTCTTTATTTCTTTATTGGCTTATTAAGGGACATTATTTTGTATGCTATTGGCTTGTAAAATTATAATTCCCACAGTAGACCTGTGTTAAATAAAATATTGGCAAAGATAATCTCAGTCTCTGAGCATAATTTGCCTTTTGTTATCCAATGACTTATTCTCAGACCAAAAAGGGTATAGTTTTTTTTTCTGTCATTTTAATATAACTTGAGTTTCCAAAATTGACTTTTGAGGAAGGTATCAAGACATGGTCACAAATCTATCTAAGAAAATCAAAGTGTGTTTTTTTCTTTCCATTTTGGGTAGTTATTTTTAACCTAAGATATTCTTATTGTCCTTATGTGTTGATCAAATTCAGCCATCAGTGGCTCAGTGTTAGAATTCTATTGGTCTGTGAAGGCATAGCCTGAGGATAATGCTTTGAATAATCTCTTTCAAGAAAGTGTCCTTGGATTTTAATGTCTTTAAACAATTGGTATTTACATCTCTCTTTATTATGAATAATTCTTAAATAACAGGTTAAAAATTTTAACTTTCCAACAGAAATAATATCATGGACAAAAAACCCTCAACATTTTAACCATATTTAAGAATATAATATTAAAAAATCTTTCTTTATTTTATAGAACCACAATAGATCTTTTATAGAACCACAATAGATCTTTTTATATTCCCTCCATTGGAATTTACTGTCAAGAAAACATTAGATTTTAGTTAGATGTTTTACCACTTATTACTGAGCAATACAAAATCCTTAGCAAGACAAGTGAAGATGTGAAAATATTAATTATATCTATCTTGGTAAATTAGTGAATTATTGAAAAAGTAATGACTTAATATTTAAAGCTAGTCAACATATTGAGAGCACCTCTTTATCAATGCAGTGAAAAAAGACAACTCCAGAATATGTGTTTATTTCCCTAAATTATATATTTTAATTAAGAGCATTGCCTATGCTGTGCTCCTTTTGCCCTTGTTTGAGAATTTCCATTGAGAAAGTTTAAAATAGGTCAAGTGGGAAATATTAAAATGATAGTCTTTGCATTTTCCACACCACACAGACAGAACACAATCTGTCACCATAAGTGGGCCCTATCTCATGACAACTAGACAAGCATTAGAATTAAAAGAAAGCACAGAAATATATTGGCAGGCATGTGAGTAGGTTGGCAAATTGATACCAGATTTGATGATAGAAACATTTAAAAAAAATCAATTCTGGAAGGGGAAAAAACATGCTGAAAAGCAATTTCTATTTTAATGGAGACATGGATTTTTATCCCCTTATTTTAAAAATGACCCCCGGGCCTCCCTGGTGGCGCAGTGGTTGAGAGTCCGCCTGCCGATGCAGGGGATACGGGTTCGTGCCCCGGTCTGGGAGGATCCCACATGCCGCGGAGCGGCTGGGCCCGTGAGCCATGGCCGCTGGGCCTGCGCGTCCGGAGCCTGTGCTCTGCAACAGGAGAGGCCACAACAGTGAGAGGCCCGCATACCACACACACAAAAAATAAAATAAAATAAAATAAAATAAATAAAATAAATAAAAATGACCCCCAAGAGGACAAAATTATATCAACTAAATCACTCTCCAAACTTAATTATATATAGTAAGGTAGGGAGAAAAGTTCACCAGTCTGAATGTTATGGGCTCAGAATTTTCTATAGTATACATTAGTCATGTAGTTTTCATATGTTCTTATTAACCTCTAGGAGTGAATAAATTCTAACTCTTACTGCTAATAAATGAACATTTCTCCTATTATATCTAATTTTCTAGATTGATAGAGCTGATTGACTCTAATGAAAAAGAGGGCCAAGATATAGCATACAAGAGAAGTAAAGTGTGTTAATATCAAGGGGATGATCCAACTAGGAGAGCACCCTCAAATTTTAGTCAGCTCTTTTCTGTATCATACAGCATTAGCACAGTAGAGTATGGTGGCAGATAAGTCACCACAGTGAAGAGTTATTCAAGTATACACTGAGGCTGTAGCTGTATTGGTATAATTGGAAGAAATAAGATCAAATGATTTTGGTATTCCTCAATATCTATGTGCTTTTGTGTTTCAGCTTTGTTTTTTTTTTGGCCTGGGCATTCAGAATGAACACAACAAGGACAAAGGATGGGGTCAACAGAAGAAGAGGTCTCTAACCCAAAAGAATATTGCCTCTGTGCAGTCTCTGAAAAATCCTAACTCCTTCTTTTACCCATCTCCAAGTTTACTACTTCTCTTTTCCTTTTCTGACTTGTGTACAGTACAGCTGTTACCATCATTCTGCCTTCATGTATTGCTGCTGCTTACAGAGCAGCTGTCCTCTTGAACACAACCATTAGGAATTTCTGATCACTAAGACTAATGACAGAGTAAAGGGAACAAGACTAGAGTCAGAAGTCAAGGCAGCCACATCTCTAAACAAAGGTAACAGAAAGAGGAAGAAACTTATTAGAGGACAAAGACACCAGAGGTTATCCTAACTCACTACTCTGCCTGCTGATTAGGAAAGAAATAGAACAGAATGTGTACAGGAGACAATGCACTTGATAAGCACAGATTTATTTTAAAAGCTGATTACGATAATCACTCAATAAAGCATCAACCATCACTAAATTTCTTTTTTTAATTGAAGTATAGTTGATTTACAATGTTATTTTCTGGAAAACAGCAAAGTGATTCAGTCATACGTACACATATATATATATATATATATTTTTTTTTTTTTCAGATTCTTTTGCCTTACAGGTTACTATAAAATATTGAGTATAATTTCCTGTGCTATACAGTAGGTCCTTGTAGGTTATCTATTTTATATGTAGTAATGTGTATATGTTAATCCCAAACTCCTAATTTGTCCCCCCCACCTTTCTCCTTTGGTAACCATGTTTGTTTTCTATGTCTGTGGGCCTATTTCTGTTTTGTATGTAAGTTCATTTGTATCATTGATTTTTTAGATTCTACATATAAGCAATATCATATGATATTTGTCTTTCTCTGTCTGGCTTACTTTACTTAGTATGCTAATCTCTAGGTCCATTCAACCATCACTAAATTTTTGTCAGCTGGATCAGATGTGATAGCAACTTGAGATGTCCAGTAGTGGTCAAGATTTAACAAAAAGCACTTTCAGTGACACCAGCAGTGTTGTGGAGGTACCTTTTCTGAATGGCATGGTCAAATGAAAATAGTTATGACTGTGTACACAGAGCAGATCCCGAATAAATATTTGTCTAACAGATGGAATAAAACTGGGGAAGAAGGTTTTTTAGCGCTGTGTGTGCATGTGTGTTTATAAAAAAATAAAAGCCTATGGAGTCAGGTTTCTAATACTATACCATGTGGAATATCCAACCCCTCCCCCTAATATATGCTTTAAATATATCAGAACTTGAAGTGTAATTTTTACTTGGCTTAAATCTCCATATCACAGCCTAGTTTATTTTTTTAGTAGGCTGGTACATGTGACATTGTATTTCAGAACTTTATTCAGTTAGCAACTTAGAGTGTTGTTGGCTATAAAGGAAAGATACTGGTGAATCTAATAAGAGTAAGCCTAAATGTCCTTCTCAACATGTTTGTTTACTATCTATTTCCTTTCTAAAATGAAAATCACCATTTCAAAAGAACACATTTAAGGGAATGTATCTATGGATTTTTATTGTCTTATTCTCTTTTTTCTAAATTTGAGACTGGTATAAAAATTGTATACATAGTTTAAATACATCAGTAAAGAGAATATGAAATTTGAAATCAGAAGATTCAGGTTTCAGTCCTGGGTTCACAAGTAGCTATGTGAACTTATTCAAGCAAAACTTTAGAAGGCTATGTCTTCCTCCTACACTGAATCCAAGGCATTAGCTACATTTAATGATGATGAAGGTGATGATTGTGACAATAACAGGAATACTGTTACTACAACTATCACTGCCACTACTATCATCACCTTTCATTTATTGAGTATGAAGCATTTTAGTAAATGCTTTACAAATATCATCTCACTTAATTGTTATAGTGACACTTTGATGTGAGAAAATTATCATTTCCATTTTACAAAGAGGAAAATGTGGATCAAAGAGATGAAGAAATTTACTTAATCACTCTACTTGTAAGGTGTAGAGCTGAGGTTTCAATCCAGATCTTCTGGATTCTAAAGTTCTAGAATGTAAGCTCCATAGCAGCAGGCATTTTGTCATTTTGGAGTTTGGAATTCTGCTATAGTCTCAATGCCTAAAAAAGTGCCTGGTACTAAGGAGACCTACAATAAATATTTATAGACTGAATCAAATAACAAGATATTCCTCTATTATTTAATTACATAGATAATTAGAGCTAGATTGTAATAATTGATTATGAATCTTACTGAAAAGCACAAATTTTGGAGCTATATTGAGTGGATTCAACTCTTGTCTCTAACGCTTATTACCTATGTGACCCCAGGCATGTTTCTTCTTGTCATTTTGCCTTAGTTTCATCATCTGTAGAATAGAGAAATATGAGTTCCTACTCCAGAGTATTTGTTACAAGGGTTAAATCAGTAAACTAGGGACATCAAACAGTAGTTGGCACTTTGAATAGTGTATATATGTTAGCTCTTATTACTGGTGTTTTATGTTAACATCTTTATTGATATACCTTACATACCATAGAATTAATCCATTTAAAGTATAAATTCAATGTTTTTTTTTTTTTTTTTTTTTTTTGCGGTATGCGGGCCTCTCACTGTTGTGGCCTCCCCTGTTGCGGAGCACAGGCTCCGGACGCTCAGGCTCCGGACGCACAGGCTCAGCGGCCATGGCTCACGGGCCCAGCCGCTCCGCGGCATATGGGATCCTCCCAGACCGGGGCACGAACCCGTATCCCCTGCATCGGCAGGCGGACTCTCAACCACTTGCGCCACCAGGGAGGCCCAAATTCAATGTTTTTTGTATATTCACAGGTGTCTGTAATCATCACCATATTCAATTTTATAACAATTTCATGACCTCAAAAAGAAACCCTAAAACACAACATTGTAAATCAACTATACCCCAATAAATTTTTTTAAACACATAAAACAAAAAACAAAAAAGAAACCCCATACTCTTTAACTATCACCCCCTAACCTCTCACTTCTCCCAAGCTTCAGACAACCACTAACCTACTTTCTGTTTTTTTTTTTTATTGTATATTTCTCTGTTCTGGACTTATGAATAAAATCATATAATATGTGGTCTTTAGTGGCTGGCTTCTTTCACTTATAATAATGTTTTCAAGGTTCAACCATGTTGCATCATCTTTCAGTAAGTCATTCTTTTTTTATGTCCAAATAATATTTCATTGTATAGATATACCACATTTTGTTTAAACATTCATCAGTTGATGGGGATTTGGGTTATTTACACCTTTTGGGTGTTATGAATAATGCTAATATAAACATCATACAGAAGTTTTTGCATGGACATGTGTTTTCTTTTCTCTTGGGTATATACCTATGAGTGGAATGGCTGGGTCATAGGGTGACATTATGTTAAATCTTCTGAGGAAATGCCAGACTGTTTTCCAAAGCAGCTGCACAATTTTACACTCCCATCAGTAGTGGTCAAGTGTTCCAATTTCTCCACATCCTTGCCACCAAGGTAATTTATTTTTAACTTTAGAATTAAAGACTGTCTAAATATTAGAATTAAATATTAGAATACTTAGAATTAAATTCCTATCTAAATATTTTTAAACTGTACACTGCCATCCAAAATTATTTTAATTAGATCAATAAAACTATGTAGCATGAACTATTCTACTATGTGAGCTTAATGTGCTATTCCCTGTTACTAAGATACCATTGAACAGATTGCCAAACCCATCCATTGAGAGGGTTGAAAAGTTATCTATTTCTTGATATGAATTTACATATAATTTGAAATATATTAAGGAAATTCCCTCTGCTAAAGTGAATGAAACTTTTAAAAATGTTTGTCAAATTATTTATTCAAGTCCACCTACCTTATATTATATCACTGTTAAAAGTCTGATAAAACTGTTGGAAGAACACATAGGATATCATGGGACAATGACATTGCATTTGCTGAATATGGGGGAAATGGATTGAGAGTACCGATTAAATCCAGTTGAAATGATTTTTTCATGGGTGCTGAATCTTGGATTTGGAACATGCAGAGATTATATAGAGTACCAGAATGAGAGTCAAACTAAGGGGCGAAAATAATGTTTTATTCAAGATTGATACTAGAATTGATCTAACAAAGCTAAACAAGAGTAAAATATTCTCAGAGTGACATAGAAGTGGAATATTATGGATGATACCAAATTCACAGTTTCTTATGAGAAAGCAGGGTTAAGTCAGAATACTATTACACTTGTTCTCACATAATCTTTCTGGTTTATTCAAAACCCTACTCTTGCCCTGAAACATTCTTATACTGTGACAATAACAAAAACAATGTGACAGACACATCTGCTTTCTTAAAATATTGCATGTCAGTCAAAACAGTGTTTCATTTTTAATTGTTTGAATTTGCATAAAGATACCTCTGTTTGCTGCTAAAGACATATGCAATTGTCTCCAATATCACTTTAAATTACAGATCATCTTAACGTGTCATTCTTGTGAAATGCAAAACTAAGATTGTTGCATTGCATCTATTGAAGCTTGTAGATGCTTACAAAATGAACATCAAATAATAAAGTGATTATGAGAATAAACATCAGAATACAAATGACCTTTCTTATTTGCTAAAAGGAAATCATTGTTTTAATGTGAGTAGCTACCAGACTGCTTAATTCTTTGAATGCCTGGGTTTTATATTATATGAAAGCATGACTAACTAGATCTATGATAAGAAATAAAAATTTAAGTGACCTATGTGCCTGCCTTTATATCAAACTCTGAGATAACAAAAGGGTATTTTAAAACAGTATCATTAGTTCATTAGCATCAATTCAAGTGAACGTTAAATTCTCATATAGTGGTCTCACATAGGTACTAGTTAAGCATATGACTTCCTGATTGTGACTTGAAACTAAAATATAGTTGCATTCATTTTAATGTATCCTTCAGCTTTAGTTTTAATCTAATATTACCTAGCTTACAGCAGACTAAGTTATTATAATTGTCTGATATCCATTATCATTTCTTGCTTATTTCCTAGGTGGGAAAAATATTCTCTTCTGGGATCATCATATAGTTTTCTTGAGCTCTTAGCTGATTACTGATATATTCTCCCCTATTTCAAACTCCTTTAGCAATTCCATACTGAATTTCCACTTTTAGTGCATTTTCTGCAGAATTTTCAACTTTATTTCAAATCATCTGAAAAAACTGAAACTCAAAGCCCTTCATTTTTTTCCCCAGTTGAATTCATTGTTTTTAGGTTTGTGAGATTTCATTAAGCTTGTCTTAATACTATCAACTCAAATGAAGCATAATAGCTTTAGTGGATAGAATAGTGTCCTCCAACAATTCATGTCCACTCCAAACTCAAAATTTGATCTTATTTGTAAAAAGGGTCTTTGTAGAGGTTAGTTAGTTAAGGATCTTGAGATGAAATCATCCTGGATTTAGGGATGTCCTAAATCCAAAGACTGGTGTCCTTGTAAGAAGAGGACACACAGAGAGAGAAAGAAAGCGGCCAAGTGATGGTGGGGCAGAGACTAGAGGGATGCAGCTACAAGCTAATGAATGCCAAATATTGCCAGGTGCCCACAGAAGCTGGAAGAAACAAGCAAGGATTCTTCCCTAGGGCTTTCAGAGGCACTGAGGACACCTTGATTACAGAATTGTAGCCTGCAGAATTGTGGGAGAATAAATTTCTGTTGTTTTAACCAAATATTTTGGTAATTTGTTATGGCAGTCCTAGTTAAAAATACAATTAGCAAAGGGGATATACTCCCATTTCAGGAAAACAATACACTAGGATAGAAAATAGGTTGTTCTCTTTTATGATTATCAAACCAAAAATGCATTGAAAGATTACTGAACACAAATCACTATATTTCATATAATACGTAAGTTTTTGGAGGACTGGGATGATTATAAGTAAGCATATGGTACAAGAGAAATAGAATATACAGTTTTGAATAATGTGACATAGGTTCCAGTTCCAGATCACTCACTCATTTGTGAAACATTTAGCAGAAGCCTACTTGGTACTATGTACAAATTTTCTAAATTATAGAAAAATGAATGGGATAAGGCCCTTGCGCAAAAGGATCTCACAGTTTAATAGGGAAGCCAGAGGTAGAAATAGATAATTACAGTATTACATTTTAAGTGTTATAATGGGCAGATGAATAAAATACAATCATACCACAAGGGAGGAAAGAGCTGTGTGACCCTGAGCAAGTCCTTTGAGCTCTCTGAATCTGTTTACTGATATGTAAAATGGAGATAAAAATAACAATTCATAGCCCTCCTAGCCTTTAGAGATTATTTTGAAGGTCAAATAAAATCCTCTTCCTCCCATCTCTCTTTTCTTCTTTCTTTTTCTCTCCCAACTATTTTGGACATCTACTATTTTTTTTTTTTCCGTATGTGAGCCTCTCACTGCTGTGGCCTCTCCCGCTGCGGAGCACAGGCTCCGGACACACAGGCTCAGCGGCCATGGCTCACAGACGGGCCCAGCCAGTCTGCGGGATGTGGGGTCCTCCCGGACCGGGGCATGAACCCGCGTCCCCTGCATCGGCAGGTGGACTCTCAACCACTGCGCCACCAGGGAAGCCTGGACATCTACTATTTTTAAGAGTCCTATGAATCAGACTTTCTCTTAGTTATTTAATATACATTATCTGAATTAATCCTTAGAATAGTTCATCATATAAATACAATTATGCTAATGTTACATGTGTGGAAACTGAGGTACAGAGATTTATACTATGTGCCAAGATTGCATGAATCAGGAAGGAAATATTCTTTGCACCCAAGCCAGTTGTATGTCTTAGGTAGAGATGCATCAAAAATAAATATTATACTACTAGAAGTTAATGTTCTATATGCCACAATATCTAGCAATAAATAGATGATGAATAATGTTTCAAATATGTATGAATAATTCCAAATAAATATTATATATCCCTTATAGTACTTTATTTCCTAACTAATGATTTTCTATACTAGAGAAAGTGCATTCAGATGTGCTTCTATAAAGTAGTCATTTGCATTGATTTTAACGCTAGGCAGTTACATTTGTATTTACCTACTGGATTTCTCTGAGTTAATTTTCCCTCAAAATTACAGTTACAGGGCTTCCCTGGTGGCGCAGTGGTTGAGAGTCCACCTGCCGATGCAGGGGACACGGGTTTGTGTCCCGGTCCGGGAAGATCCCACATGCCGTGGAGCAGCTGGGCCCATAAACCATGGCTGCTGAGCCTGCGTGTCCGGAGCCTGTGCTCCGCAACGGGAGAGGCCACAGACAACAGTGAGAGGCCCGCGTACTGCAGGAAAAAAAATTACCATTACATTTATATTAACACTTAGAATATTCAATGTTTTTACATATGCAAGTAACATGGCCAGCTGCATAATCTGAAGCCTCTAGTATTAGTTTATTTTCTATAATGTAGGCAAACTACTAAATTGTATAATTGACCAATTTTCCAATTCAACCATTTTAATTCTTTGTTCAGTTTCCATCTGGTTAAGTCAGATGCATCATATGTAAGGAGAGCATCTTATTTGTGGAGAAAAGACCAAGGATTCACAATCTAGTTCCCCTTCAAGGTAAGAAGGACTACCCAGTGTGACAGTGCTGGGAAAATACAACCTGGAATGAATTTTTGTTTCCTCCATCACCTCTAACTTCTTCATTCACTCATTCAACAGGCTAGTTACTAGGATACAGCAATTGCCAAGATAGAAATAATCATCTTTGCCCTTACAGAGATTATAGTCTTCATAAGGGAACAGAGACAAGAATATATAAATTACAATACTTGTGATCTCAAAATAGTTTTGCAGCTTTTCCCTCAATAACAGAGGTATACTTCTATAATTTTATTCCCCAGAGAATAATTTCTAAACACTTAGTTATAGCTTTAGCAGATATATAAAGTGAATATTAATTAAATGCACAACTGAATATTTACCATAGCTAAACTCCAATATCTATGATGCTGCCAGATTTCTATAATACAGAAATAAAAACACTCCTCCTGAGTGATCCATAAAGTCTTGAATTATCAAAGACTTACATTAAAACTGCATAAGATAGGGTATGAGCTTTATTTAAAAAGGTATTTCATTCCCCTAGAGGCTCATCAGCCTCAGGCGTCTTCTCAGAATTTAGCTCTTAAAGTATCTAAAATATTTTAAGCTTGTACATTTTTTACTGCTTTGTGAATCTATCATGCAGATTTTCATTTTTTTTCCAATTTACCACATTGACATTGTTATTTTCAGCTTCCAATTCAACATAAAACAGTGGATGGTTCCATTTATCTCTCCGGCTGCATTTATTCTCAGCAAAGTTCTGTATTCAGGACATTTTTATTTTTATGATTGGTTATTTATCGTTAGTATTTTTAGAAGAATGAGAGAGTTGTAATTCTTGGGAGCTTTAACTATAGAATTCTATCAGTCAACAAATATTTATTGAGCATCTACTATGTGACAGGCATGGTACTTAGGTTCATGGGCTCTGGAAGTAGACTGCCTGGCTCAAAGTTCAGTTCTACCACTTATTAACTGTGTGACCATGGGCCAGCTGCTTGAATACTCTATTTGGTGCTTGAGCTTGTCTATCTGTAAAACACCAAGAATAAAAATAGCAGCACTATGATAGAGTGTTTGTGAGGGCTAAGTGAGTTAATACAGTAGAGCACTTAACACCATCATATAGTAAGCTTTCAACAAACTCTGCCTGTTATTATTAATATCAACATCATCATCCTTTATTTTAACCATGCACTGTGAAACCTTGAGTACACTATAACAAACAAGGAAGAATCTTACAATCTACTGACCAAGTCAGCTACTAAAAAATACTTAGAGATGATCAATTAATTAATTTCTGATATATGCCGAAGTGCCTTGAATGGTAGTAAAAGACTGTGAGAGAGGGGGCTTCCCTGGTGGCGCAGTGGTTGACAGTCTGCCTGCCAATGCAGGGGACACGGGTTCATGCTCTGGTCCGGGAAGATCCCACATGCCGCGGAGCAGCTGGGCCCGTGAGCCATGGCTGCTGAGCCTGCGCGTCTGGAGCCTATGCTCCTCAACGGGAGAGGCCACAACAATGAGAGGCCCGCGTACCGCAAAAAAAAAAAAAAAAAAAGACTGTGAGAGGGAAAAGTTTTGCTTTGAGGACACAAGTAAATCACTACCTTATGAAAATGAATTATAGAAAACTGTATAATACTGATCTAGTTTGCCTGAAGCATATGAAATAAAGTCCCAGTTTCAAAAAAAAATCAAATATTTTATTCAGCTAGTGACTATGGTCCAAAAGTAAAAAGCTAAGTTTATTAAGGGCTTTAAACATTTATAAATCTCCAGAGCCACAAGACTTAATGCATTGCCCTTAATGTTAAATTAAGTAGTGAAACAGAGGTTTCTATCTTGGGCTCATGGGATCAGAATCTTGGCCCAGATGATGAAATCTTTATCATATTCATTCTAATTGTGGCTTATCTTGAAATGATTAGATCTATTGTTAGAAAGAGACCTTGTCAGCACTAAGGATGCAGTGATTAATAGAAAATTCAGTATAATTCCTTTAGATATATGTCTAAAATCTCAATTGAGTCCTGGACCCACATTATTAAGTGATTAAAGAAATTGTAATTGCCACCCTTTATTCACATCCATCACCTGACTAGGAATTAATCATTGCAAGCAAAGAACAGCAGAAAGCAAAATATTTCATAACTAGTACTATACAGATAGATAGCAAAACTTTAAAATGGGCTACAGGAACAATGCTTGATACCATAAGCCAAAACAAACATTAAATCATTAGAAATGCTCTAACAAAATCTGTTTTAATTTCAGTGACAGTCAAATTTACCCTTAGGGCCATTATTTTTTTTTTCTTTCACAGTTATGGCAACCTTAGTTATTTTCTTTTACCCCAAGAAAGGGTAGAAAGTGAATTTCAGTCAGCCCTGCCTGATAATCTCCAAAAGTTTTATCTTAATTGTATGCTCTTTGTAGGTGAGTTACCATTCTGACATTTTTGTTCATCACAAAGACATGTTTCCAGGTTGTAGCATATCAAGATTAAAAGATCAGGACTGTCTCATTGTTTCTCTAAATAAGGTCATGGCTAAAATAAGCAGAATTTAATGTAGGTGCATTTCTTTGGGATGAGAATATATCAAAACAAGTGTCAAGTGAAGGGAGAAATTTCTGTTATCTGAATAAATACAGTGGTGCAATTAGAATTCTAGAGAATTCTGCCAAACATTTAAAGAATAGTTGATTCCAAGTATATTCCAAGAAAAATAAGAGGAAGCATGCTTCCCAATTCATTGATAAGGCTATTATTGCCCTGATACCAATGCTAGACAAAAACAGTATAAAAAAATAAACTACTAACCAATATCTCTTATGAGTGTAGAAGCAAAAATCCTAAACAGAATATTAGCAAATCAAATTCAACAGTGTATAAAAATAATTATACACCATGATCAAGAACATTACAGGTGTGCAGGACTTTTTCAACATTGGAGAAACAATGTAATCCAGCATATAAACAGGTTAAGGAGGAAAATCATATGGTCCTATCGACTGATGTAGAAAAAGCATTTTGAAATCGAGCAGGACCATGTGGGTCTCCCGGGCATGGAAGCTTTTCTGAGTCCCCTGTTTCTTGTTTGTAGGGAGTAGGCTTCAGCCTCCATGACCTTCCCTGAGTTCCAAAGGGCAGGTTCAAACAGTTGCTGATCAGGGAAGGGAGGGGATGCAGAGACAAGAGAGGAGCAGTCAAGAAACAATAGTGCAACATTATAAATTGATGAATTTTCGCAAAGTGAACACACCCTGGGTGTTCCATAACCATAACCTGGGTCAATAAATCGCACAGAAGTAGCATCCAGAACCCAACATCCTGCTGTAGCCCACCCACTTTCTCATAGTTTAGTTTAGTCTATTTTGGTACTTTATAATAATGGGATCATACTGTACACTTTATTTTTGAATGGCTTCTTTCAACATCATTTGGTTTGTCCAATTTTCCCATGTGGTTGGGAAAATTGTGCCAATAATTTAATTTTTGCACTGTATTATATTCCACTGGATGAATATATGGCAATTTATTGATTCTATTGTTGGACAATCTAGGTTATTTCTAGCTTTTCCATACTGTAAATTATGCTGTTATGTATATATGTGCATGTGTTGGGTGAATGTATGCACACATTTCTGTGTTGTATTTAACTTAGAAGTGGGATTGCTGGGCCACAGGCCATACCTGTTCAGCTTTAGTATTTAAATTACCTTTAAACCACTATCATATCAGTGAGATCAAAGTAGTGAGGTGAGGCAGATTAAGTGTTTACTTTAAAGTCAGCTGGAATTTGGTCCTGTTCCCACTACTTTTTACCACTAATAAGCATGTTATATAATTTCATTGACCCTCAGCTTATGTATCTGTAAAAAGCATGAATACTATACCATACATTCTTATAAAAATACTAAATAAAATATTGTATGTTGAAAAGTATTTTAAAAAAATAGAAACAGTGCAGCCTTGGGACAGGGTCTTGGTTCTGCCTCAAGGGATATACATAACAGTTTCTTTGAGCTCTTCTGCAGAACTAAAATCCCCAACAAATGGAAGATGCTAACTACTTGATGAACATTCTTAATTCCAGAGATAAGGTCATGGTTTGGATAACATCAGAGAACCACAGGAGCTCATCAGGAGACCACCTGAGGCCAGATTAAAGGAATGCAGTTCCTGCACATACCCTGTTCCTTATCAGCAACACTGTCCCTGAACCATTGTTATAAAACTCTTCACCAAATCCCTTCATGTTGGGACACACAGTTTTGAGGGCTTGAGCCCACAGTTTCCCCTTTGTCTGGCAAAGCAATAAAGCTGTTCTTTTCTACTTCACCCAAAACTCTGTCTCCAAGATTCAACTTGGCACCAGTGCACAGAGTCTGAGTTTTGGCATCAAAATGGCTATTATCAAAAAGACAGCAAATAACAAGTGTTGGCAAGGATGTGGAGAAAAGAGAATCCTCATGTACTGTTGGTGGGAATGTAAATTAGTGCAGCCACTATGAAAAAAAGTATAGAGATTCCTCAAACAAATAAAAATTGAACTGCCAAAAGCACATTCCTTAAAAATAAAATTGATTAATTAGATTTCATCAAAATTTAAAATGTGTTCCATGTGAAGAGGATGAAAATACAACCTATGGTTTGGGAAGATATATTTGCAATTCATACATCTGACAAAGGAGTAGTATCTACAGCATATAAAGAGCTTTCAAAATGCAACAGTAAAAATTTCTAAAGCAATTCATTTAGAACACGAACAAAAGATATGAACAGCCATATCCTTAAAGAGGATATACAGATGGCAGATGAAAGGAAGTTCAACATCATTACCATCTTAGTCCATTTGAGCTGCAATAAATAAATAGCATAAACTGGATAACTTATACATAACACGTATCTATTTCTCACAGTTTTGGAGGTTTGGAAGTCCAAGACTTGGCTGATTCGATGTTTGGTGATGGGCTAGTTCCTGGTCCGTAGAAGGTGACTTCTTGCTGTGTTCTCACATGGTGAAAGGGCAAGGGAGCTTTCTCAGGCTTCTTTTATAAGGACACTAATTCGACTCCTGAGGACTCTGACTTCATGACCTAATCACATTCCAAAAACCTCACCTCCTAATACCATCACCTTGAGGGTTAGAGTTACAGCATATGCATGGGGGGTGGGGCACAAACATCCATACCATAGCAATTAGCCATCAGGGAAATACAAATTTAAATCACAATGAGATAACATTACACATCTATCAGAATGGCTAAAGTTAAAAAAAAAATAGTAACAACACCAAATACTGGAGAGATTGCAAAGAAATGAATCATTCATTCATTGCTGATGGGAATAAAAATGGTATAGACACTGTGGAAAGCAATTTGACAGTTTCTTATAAAACTAAATGTGACCCAGCAATTACACATTTGGACATTTATCTCAGAGAAATTAAAACTTACATCACATCCACACCACAACTTGAGCACTAATGTTCGTTGCAGCTTAATTCATACTTAAGAAAAAATTAGAAACAGCTAAAAAATTAGAAACAACTCAGAAGCCTGTCAACAAGTGAATGGTTAGACAAACTATGGTATATCCATACCATGGAATGTTACTCAGCAAGAAAAAGGAACGAACAATTGATACATGCAGCAACTTGGGTGAACCTCCAGGGAATTATGCTGAATGAAAAAACCAATACCCAAAGGTTACAAACTGTATGATTTGATTTATACTCATTCTTAAAATCACAAAATTATAAAAATTGAGAATAGATTAGTGATTGCCAGAGATTAAGCATGGGGAGGAATGGTTTGAGGGAGATGAGTATGCTAATAAAAAGACTACAAGTGGGAAGGTTTTAGTGATAGAACTGTTCAGTTCCTTGACTGTGGTGGTGTATACATGAACATTCACGTGATATGGTTGTGCAGAACCACACACATGCACACACATAAACACAAATGAGTGTATGTAAATCTAATAAAATCTAAATGAGTTTGGTGGATTGTACCGATGTCCATATCTTGGTTTTGATATTATGTTAGAGTGTTGCAAGATGTTACCTTTTGGAGAAAACAAGTAAAGGATACAGAGGAACTCCCTGTATTATTGCTTACAACTTCATTTAAACCTAGAATTATCTCAATAAAAATTACAATTTAAAAAACAAAGCTTACTTAAGTTTAAAAGAGACTAACCAAGGAAAAGCAAAATTTTTAGAAGCCAATAAGCTACCATGTCTGAGACAAAATATATTTGCTATAAACATTTTCTCTGGTGCAGCAGACTTCTACTTACAGGTATGTCCAATTTTTATAGTTATAACAAATTTTTAGTTCTTTGTAACTGGAGTTTTTTAATGCTCAGTTGTTTTAAAGAAATGACAAGGGAAAATAAAAAGTGGAAAATGAAATAAGATCTATCTATGAAGCTGGAAAGACCTCATCATGGGAAATATTGGATTTGGACACCATTAGAGCACAACTTTCATGTGTTCTGTAAGTGATAAGATTAGATATATTGAGAAGAGTATATTGTTTTTTATAAGTCACTGCACACCATTTCTTTGTTGATGTATTCATTCTATTCTTTCTAATTTTATTTAGCAGTTTGTTAAAGAAAAAAATAATATGATATGTATCTCCACTTTTTTTTAGAGCTATATTCATTTGTGTTAGTACTCAGTAACATCACAGCCACTGGGTCTTCTTTATTACTTTTTGCAAGGTGACCCTAATTTATAATAACTCTGTTCAAAATATGATGGAATTTATTTGGACCACTATTCTCATTTATATTTAAATGCACACCATTAAAATCAGTGCAACTTTATCATTATTATTTCAATATCAGCTCCTGTATATCATCACGTGAACATATACCAGGCAACACTTTTCTTGGGCAGAGTAACCTGCATTAAAAATGTATACACAAACTATCTTCTTATTCATAATTTCAAGGTTTTTGCTGAGATTAATAAAAAGCAAAAACCAGCATTAAAGGCCAGCATTAAACTGTGGTTGTCTGACATGGAGACATTTTTAGCCTGGTTCTAGTCTAGTCAGATGGCAAACTTCAAGTGATTGAGAAAAGTAACTTTAAAAAAATAGTAATTCTACAGCAACTTCTACAAACAGACTTGTATAACTTTCCATTAGCAGAGCCACATATTTGACCATTATACCAATATTATAATTGGGAAAATTGATCAAAGGAATATTAAAAATACAAAAATTTAATTTAAAATGTGGGCTTTAAAGTTTAAGAGGTAAGGGTGAATTTTACTGTATATCTAATTATACTTCAATGAAACTGTAAAAATATTAATGACAATATAGGTGTTGGTTTGTGCAGGGCAGAACTCATAGTTAACCTTCAATGATCCCCACCGTTGTCTAAGCCCCTGTACTTTGATTGTGGGTAGAACCTATGAGATGTCACATTCATGATTGTGTTAGACTATTTTATATTATATGACAAAAGGAAGATTGTCCTGGTTGGGTCTCCTAATCACATGAGCCCATTAAAAGCAGAGAGTTTTTTCAAGCTGGTCAAAGAAAAAGAAGTCAGAGAGATGCAGAGCAGGTGTTCTGGAAGAAAACAAGCATTCCTGTTGAGAACTGCCTATGTTGAAGGTCACATATTAAGGAACTGTCAGTTGATTCTAGAGTTGAACCCAGCCAACAGCAAGCCGGTAAACAAAGGCTACAGTCCTACAACCGCGAATGAATTTTGGCAATAACCAGTATGCTTGTAAGAAGACTTTGAGCCCCAGATGAGAATCACATTCCCGGTCCATGCCTTAACTTCATCCCAATGAGTTCCTGAGTAGAATATCCAGTCATACTATGCCTGGACTTCCAGCCTATATTCAGGTAATAAATTTGTGTGTGTTTTTTAAGCTATTAAGTAATGTTTTAGCTAGCAGGAGAAAGCTAATAAATGGTTATACAAATATTCACTGGAACATTATTTCAACTTTGTTGTATATTTGAACATTCTTTTAATTAAATGTTGAGATAAGAAGAAAAATCTAAAAGGGTGAGCAATATTGGAGAAGTGGCTTGTTAATCTTCAGAACAGTAAGCTTTGGTTTCGGTGGGAAAAGAAAGGGTGCTACTTACTAATCTCAGGCATGATTCATCTGAGTATGCGCCAGAGGGTGCAGATATGGCTAATGGAAGATAATAAATGACTACAGTGTGTGGTACATAGTGAAGGAGAAATAAAGTGCTCTGAGTTACATTATAATGTTCAATCAGACAGTTGGGTCAGTTAATGTATGAATTAAAGGTTGGCACATCCATCTCCCTAGTTGTCCGGAAAGAGAGTAATGTGTATTGTCAGTGATATGGAACTGCATGATTCAGTGAAGATCATTTAAAAAGTCTCATAGACAAAAAAAAAAAAAGTCATTTCAATTGCAGTTCCTCCATATCAGTACTTTTAAGTTAATTTTCATGATTAGGTATATTAAAATTGATTGAAAGTGAAATTTACCATGGATATTGCAAAGCATATGTGCTTCCCATTTGAAATCATTTTATTTCTCTGCATAATGTGTTTTAAATTTGGCACCTGCATAGCACTAACCATCTATGTTACTGCTAAATCTATGCCTGGTGGACTCCAAAACCACAATCTATATGTGAATTAACTAAACAAGAAAAAGAAATGGCCAAATATCAGTGCCTCACAGAATGCTTTTGAATAACACATTGCATATTAAATGCAAAATGCCGATTTCATATCCTTGCCTCTTGAATCAATATTTAAGGAGTGACCCATTCATTTCATAAACTCTTATTCCAAATTCCAATATATGAGACACATGGAAAATAAATGAATGAGGAATGAATGATGGCTGGAAATAAAGGCAGATGATATCTGGTGAGATGAAGTGAAATTACTATAAGCAAGATAAATAAAACACCTATTTCAAAGACTTGCAGAAAGGTAACAGATATATATCTACGGATAGAAAGGAAATATAAAAAGCAAACCAACTATTTTATTTTTCTAAAATAATGACTGGAATATTTTGTGGTGAGCACTTATGAGTCACCAGCCACAGATTGGACATGTAAATCTCTACCAAGAGTTGCTGAAGACTATGGGTATGTAAGGAATGTGCAGTATTGATAATTTTTAATGTACAGTTTGTTAAGCAACTTCTATTTACTAAGCACTGTACTTTACATATATTTTATATGCATTATTCATGTAATGGTTAAGAGTTACGTACGACTGTTTTCCCAATCTAGCCTACTTAATTACATAGGTGGACAATAGCAAGAACAATTATAAACAACAGCAAAGGCTAGAATTTATGAGCACTTACTGAGGTTCAGACATTATTACGAGCCCTTGTGTTATTATTATCTGTATTATCTCATTTAATCTGTGTAATAACCCAAAGAGATAGTTTTTTTTTAACTTCCACTATATAGATGAAGAAAGTGTAGCTCAGAGATGTTAGATAACTCACTCCAAATTAGTCACCTTGTAAATGGCAGAAATATGACTTCAATGTATACCTGCCTGAATTCTGTTTATCATCATGCACAATGCCAGCCTGCCTAGTGAATATGATGTTGTCTACAAATAGCAATTTTATATAATATGATCATAGACAATTAGATGTCTATGTAAAATATTCACAGTATGCACATAAAAAGTATTGGCCTTTATTTTAATATTATAATATCTAAGCAAGATAAAAAGTCAAACTTTTCAAGATAACAAGGTGTCTTTTAAAAAAATTTTTAGTTTAAAAAATTTTCTGAAAATTGTGAGAGCATCCCATGATGCTCAGAAATAAAAAATTGGGCTGAGGCTTGTTTTCATCCAAAGATGTGGAAGTTTATCTTGTAGAAAAGGCACACCTTAAAAAGTCTATGAGCTTTCTATGGATAAAATGCTGGAATAAACTTACTTTCATCATGACAGACAGGAACATGGAAACATATAGGTAGAGTACACAGGCACACATTAATTTAATGCCCTCAATAAGTAAACTCATTATGGTTCTGAAGCTGCAAACAATTAGCCATTGTGTGATTCTGTACTAAATTGCTGATTTGTTTTAACCATGCCTCGGCATAAATGATTTCATAGATGATGGACTTGTTTCATCATCTGTAATTAAATATGGGCCCAGAAACCTAAGGAAACAACAACAAATATGGAACTGAAGACTGAAGAGAGTCACTGCTTTGCAAAATAAGGCAAGATTAAGGAGGTACTCTTTATAGCTACTTACTGGGTATTGATAATCTACTAAAAAGAATTTATATATTCCTTTGAAGTTGTATCCTGGTACTGACAATTGGATTACAGCAATGATAGAAAGAAACTTAATTTTAAATAATAATAACTACTTTTATTGAGGATTTATATTGTGTCAGGCATTATGCTTTATTTGTACATGCATTCTTATTAAATTCTCCAAATACACTTCTGCATTAGGAACTGTCACTATCTCATTTTACAGATGAATTAACTGAAACAGACAGAATTTAAGTGGTTTAATGAAGTAAAGAGGGTAAACAACTTGCTCATGATGACAGAGCTAAAATGAGCAGAGAAAGGATTCCAACCCGAACCTATCTGATTCCAAAGTTTGCTATACTGACATTAAAGTAATTGGCAAAGTTATTGATCTTTATGGGTTTCATTTTCCTTAATCTAAATCTAATTATAAATTTCAGGTAAATAATAAAGAATATTTCACAATTTAACCAATTTTATAGATACACTTTTTGAAAGCCAATTACCTTTTCTTATAGAAGACCATGTTTACATCTGTATTAGAACAATGAGAAGGAATGCCACTTTTGAAATTAGTGTAAAACATAAATCAATCAAGATAAAACAAAATATAGAAGAAAATATTAAATAACATACATTTATTTAATCTGGAAAAAAGAAAAATAGGAAATGAACTACTGCAATTTTTAAGAACAATGAAATCCTCACAGAATACCTCATTATTACATAGATTTAAAATATGATGGGTAATTTAAAAATAAATAACACTTGTATAAATTATAATTTCATTAAAAATCTACTATAACATATGACTGCCTGTAAAAGAGTTCTAAACTTTAAATTCACAACAGTCATTTTGAGTGAATTTATTCCCAATGTCAAAATAGAACATTATGCTCTTTGTTAAAGTTGCCATTTCATGACTGAGAAACGTGAAAAGGAACAGTGGAATACTAGCTGATCTCTAAATATAAAATTCAGATTTTTGAAATGAGTTAAAAATGAAATTAGAGTCTCCATTCACACAGATCCCAACCTAGCAGGTATATCATGGCAGGTGTCTTTTTATTTTTGTTCTTTGACAACTTTTAAGGAATTGAAACCTACAGTTCCTAAGTTGGATTTAAAACTGTCATTTATTTTGCAAAAGATTTTATCAGCCCAAATTGTCTTTATTAGAGAAGAAAAAAAAGAATAGATCCCTTTATTGGTAATGTCAGTGAGTATCAAGCTGCCTAAATCAGTGTTTCACTTGGATATTGTGGACAGTTCCTAATAAGACTACCTAATAGAAATTTATTTTCTCTTTGTGTACCTATTAAGCAGTATGAACATATTAACCAGATAAAAGAATTTATCTTAGCTATGATATTTCTGTAATACATTAAACATTTTTTAGACTTTCTTGTACAGCAACACAGTAAAAATGGCCAGTATCAGAAACCAATACCTGTCAGATTTCTCTTTCTGCTAGCTTGATTCTTATTAGCAATTTTGAGAAATGATTTTTACCCTTTTAAAAATAATTACATCTTCTTTACCTTGCATATGTTTTCCCAGTCACTAACCCATTCTTTGATCATTCTTGTGGGGTATCATGGCAGTCTGGTGAAATTCTAGAAACTCAGAAATAAGTCAATGAGTCAGGAGAGGAACTGTTTAGGAATGTAGCACAAGGGCTACTGTTATAAATTTTAAAATCATTATTAAGAAAAATATATAAAATAATTGATTTCACTTTTATTATCTATTCATTCTCTCAAAATGCAAATAAACATAGATTATTTCATTAAAAAAATTTCCCATCTCTGAGTTTCAAATTCCATTCATTAATAATACTATTCAGTCAAGTCTAAAGTAGGGGCTCTGGATTTGTTTCTTAGATCTCAGCTGACCAGGCCTTAACTTAATTAATCCTCATGGTACACGAATTCTTTGATCTTCAGATGTTTAAAGTAGTTAACAGTACTTAAATCTACTTAACAGAGCATAAGTCTCAGATTTCTGTTAAAATTCTGAGAAACAGAATATATTTAATAGAAGGTGTTAGCTTCTTAGTATCTAAAAGGTAAAGAACTTTTTATTATAGTCATCTTAGCATACGGAAATATCAGGATAAGGTAATGAGGTAGAAGTTGGTTAGGTCATCTAAGCCAATATTATCTGTTTTTCTTAAGAAAACATCAATTCAATCTTGAGTTGACTAGTTTTTCCTGGAAAAAAAACGAAATCCTGCACAAAGCCGTACATGGGAGATGGCAGCCAATTCTGAGTTGCAGTGCAAGCTATTGTTTGATCAACAATCATTTGATTTTGAGATGCAGTTCAAGCAAGTACAAAAAGCTGGATCCCTCTCAACATGATCCCACTACATGGGCTTGCAAATTGGTTCTTTACAAAGTTCACCCCTTATTCCTTTTTCCCTCCCTTATGGGAGAAGGCATATAAAGACAGCTTTGAATGGTGGAGGGTTGCTCTGCTGGCTTTATCAAAGCTCTAGAGGTGCAAACCAGCATTGTCATTTTCTACAGTCATGATAATGAAATAACCAAGTCCATCTGCAGAAGACTTTGAGAGGTCACACCAGCTACAAAAGCAAAATTAGAACTCCTGTATTACAAGGGAGAAAATAATTCTGAGTTGGTTTTATTTATATTCTGTTTCATATTACCATTTACACTATACCATCCTTATCTGTATGAGGATTAAGGAGCCTTATTTGTCAAAACTCTTACATAATTGATTAAGAATTAACATTGTTACTGAAATCATAACCCAAACCTGACAGCTAGAATTCAATGCAACCCAACCACGCAAAGCCTCAGGGAGTCTCAGGTTTACTTTTGAAAATCCAAGAATACAACCAAGAATAATCTATATAAGCAAGCTACTGGATTCCTGGACTGTAATATAGCTATAAAAAAGAAAGGAACACATTTTGTTCCTGTATTTCTTTTTCTTTCTTGTATCAATGAGGACTTTCAATTAAAAAAAATCATGCTTCTGAAGTTTCTTTCTTCATGTATTAAAATATAGTTTGAAGATTTATAATTTATTAAAAAATGTTATCCTTTACAATTAAAACAACACATGGGAGAAGGAATTATTTTATTATCTTTTAATGCACCAATTCTTAAGAAAGACATGGTTTAACCAAGGATAAAAATTCTTCCTTCTGAGAATTTGAGTAAAACACATTGGCTCCTTCATGGTCCACTTACTAAAGTGATAGTTTGCTCCAAATGTAAATGCTCACAATAGAAAAAAGAAAAAGAAAAAGAAAAGTGCTTTTGGAGCTAGAATAAGTACAATAATCCTTAATGTTGTTCATCGTTTCATTTAGAGCAAACAATGTGATATTTTATGTGTTCCGCGAGCTTTGTCATAAAGTGCTACAGTGTACATTCATTATATATATGTACAAGTCCCTTGGAAAAGAGAGCCTAAAAACGAAAAAAGCATGATGAGTTTGTTGAATGCCAATATGAAGATGAGTGATAAAAACTACCTTATATGTTAGATTTGATATTGTCTGTTTTTAACTACTACATTGAGTACATGCAGTCGTGCCTTAATAATGCATAACTCTGCAGAGGATACTGCCCCCTGAATCTCCTCTGGTATGGCTGTGAGAGCCTCTTCTTTCTCCACGCTGGCAGCTGCTGTCCCAGATCAGCCTGTCAAACCTATCTCTGTAGTTATCACTTTCTGTGCATGCTCTGACTAGCCGGTTTTCTTTTTGTAGGTAACTTTTAATTCAGTACAACTATTGGCATGCTATAGGTAGGCAGAGATAAAAATTGTGCTATTCAATGCTGTAGAGCAGCGGTCCCCAACTTTTTTGGCACCAGGGACCGGTTTCGTGGAAGACAATTTTTCCATGGACAGGGTGGGTGGGGTGGCAGGGAGGATGGTTCAGGCGGTGATGCGAGCGATGGGGAACGGCTAGCCCAACGCTCACCTCCTGCTGTGCAGCCTGGTTCCTACCAGGCCGTGGATCGGTACCGGCCTGTTAAGGGTTAGGGACCCCTGCTGTAGAGTTTATGCCAATGAAAAGCAAATGATGTATTTAAAAAGAACATCTTTTTCCTAGAAAAAGAGCAAGTGCTTCTCCCATTTTAGATACTAATTGTAACAATATTATTGAATTATCTGGATTGTCTTGGCTCCTTGATGGCATCCTTGAACACAAGGTCTAGAGTTATTGCATTATTCTATGACAGTCAAGCTGTTAAAACCAAGTGAGTACTGCCATAGAGAACTGAAACCACTATGTCTTCACATAGTCATAAATTTGGAGCTCCTTTTCATTTGGGAGAACGGCTTTTTAAAAATCAATGAATACTGCAAAAAGAATGAAGTATGCTGTAAAAAATGTAATAAAAGTATAAGTGAAACACCACTACTCTTGCAATGAAAATAATTTTCTCTTTGAGCTAAAACACCCACACGCACATACACACACATCGATTAGTTCCAACAATGATTTGAATTAGTCTTACATGATAAAGCACAGGATAAAATAGAGAAAACTTAAGTAAAAGTGGAAAAAATAAAAATATTATGAGCTGAGAAATACTTACTACTGTAACTCATAGGTGTTTTAATTTTATAGTTAAGCAATGAAATTTGCTCTGACCTTGCATGACAAGTAAAACACAAAGAAACATCTAAGTTACTACCAGGCATATGGCATGTTGTTCCAGGAATGTATGAGTTGCATATTAAATTAATATTATACAGAATGTTACTTAATACTTTCTATATTATTAAACAAATGAGAAAAGACAGTGTGCTACGAGGTACTAAGTATGACAATAAGAGAAAGAAATAGGCAATCAGTGAGGTCATAGTTTATTACCATAGTATAATATTACCAAATATAAGGAAGCAATCTACAAGATGAGTTATTTCTTAAGAAAGTGGAAGCACTAAGTGGGGTTTAGGGTGCAGGAAATCAGAAGAAGCAATGGGTAGGAATAGGTGAGGAGTTGGGATGGAGTCAAATTTTACTGTTGAACTATATTTAGACCATGCCTGAATGTCAGGATGAGCAATCTTCCTCCTAGTTATGAGTCTCTAAATTACACTGTCAACCTTGGGCTCGTTGTATATATATATATATATATATATATATATATATATATATATATATATATATATATATATATATATGGCCTGGAAAAAAAAATGAGTGAATGTATGAACGTCACACACATGACGTTACTCATTACATGTGTTTTTCCCCCAGGGGCAACAAAAGCATATTAATTGGCAAGTAGAGTTGTATGCACTACCTTTAGAGAGTTACAAGTAAGACAGATATTCCATATTTCTAAGAATTTCAAAAGGAACATTTAAATATTTCATATACACAGGGCATTTGGGGTATCTTTCAAAATTTGGGAGAAGATGTAATCAACAAAGTTGCAGAGTGCACCATCTAGTGGTTCAGTGTAATACATGACAATATCCTCTAGTGTTAGACTGCACAGGGTTCTTGTTTTGCAATTCTGTTTTATAGTTGTGTTATCCCTTCTCTTTGCTTCATTTGCCACTAACCATTCTATTCCAGTATTTTGAAGAGAAATGAATGCAATTAGCATAGCTTTTATAATATCCACTGCCATAAATCTGTTCTGTCATTGCTCATCTTAAACTACAGAAACTTTGCATCAGACACCTGATTCATGCAACAATAATGGCTGTGATATATATCTTGGTCAAAGAATGGGTGAATCCTAAAAGCAATCATCCATCTTTCCTCACAAAACTGATATTACATTTGGAGCACTATATGGACCTTTGCCCTCCTCATAGTTTCTCAGATCATCAAGTGTATGGCCTATGTTGGAAGTTGGTCTGCATAGTCACGTTTGACTGAAATGAGTCTTCTTTGTTTAATCCAGCCCAAAGATGTACTCAAGAGATTCATGATGGCCCTGTGAGCTTTTGCACAATAATACAGCATTACAGACTGTGACTTCCCATGGCCAAGTGGGATCCTTGGGGAAGAAGTGTATCTTACTAGCCTATGTCCATAGAACTTAAAATTGACATATGTCTAGTTATTTCTTATTTTACATACATTTTCACACACCAGATGATCCTTCTTGTAATTGTAAGGTTCTCATTCAACTAATTATTAATGACTAAGGAACAGAAACCACATATTTAACTGTAGTGGTGTATCATTATATCTCTACACAACTGCAAAGGGCAAATACAAATATATTAAAGGCCCTGTGGTCTAATACACACAATAAGCTTCCTAGCACTTGGTTTCCCTAAACCAGAATGGAATTTCCCCAGTTCACCCACCTAGCCTCCCACAGACATTTTTATTGCTGTTATTAGAATTGTTTGAAATAATGGGGGAAAAAAGGGATGAAATTTTCAGGGATGCTCTTTCTTCCAGATGATCTGGAGTTGTTTTTCTTAGATCTTCAGCTATAGAATATCAAACATTACACAGAAGAGTTATAAATTATTTTAAATGAGTGGAATTTTTCCCCATTAGCTTACTTTTTCAGTTAGTAAACAATGAAAAAGCTTATTTCTAATTCTCTTCTGGTACCTCAAAATGGGAACATTTGGGAAAACAAATGGAAAAAAATAGAATACTCTTCTCTACTAAGACAGAATTAATGAAGAGAATCAGAACCCTCTTTCCATTTCTACTATGGTCGAAGTTACCTATTATACATAGACAAATTCTCTACTAGAAGTGAAGTGTTTATTGAAAACTGCCTAAAGCTGCTGTCTTTCTTCTCCATAATCACAGATCTTAGTGAAGAACTGCAGTGATTCTACTGCTTATTCCCTGTTGCCACCTTCTGTACCTCCAAACTATATTCTATAGTTGTGGCAGATTGAAAATAAAAAGTGCCTGAAACAGTGACTAATGTACTTCATGGCCTTTCTGAACAGCCATATTCTCTTTTGGTAAGACTAGCAATGGAGAATCAAATTGGAATGTCCCTGCACTGTATGGCTTCTCTGGAATATTTGCTGACAGTGGAATAACATTTGTCACCAGCTCTGGGAAGTTGTAGAGCAACTTCTTCCTGTTGTCTCTTTGTCACTGAAAAGTAAAGGAACAAGTTCCCTGGACACTAACTTGGTTGGTTGCTCTAGCAACGTCCATATTTGCCAAACCAAGATGACTTCTGGACAGAGAAGTGTGCCTGCCTTCCAACATGAGATATATATAAAAGCCTTATGCATAGACAGAGACGTTTTAGGACAAAATTGAGATATTAAAAACAAAAGTAAAACAATGGGAGAACAACTTGAGTTCGAGGGGGCACTGTGAGAGTGCCTGTTCAGATTGCCTTAAGGTTATGTTTTTACCTTCTCTGGCGTTCAAATTACAAGAAATAAAAAAGCTTATACTTTCTATACACGGATATTGTTCTAAAACAATTTTCCTTACACTTAAAATAGTTTTCAACTATTTTTAGCATAAGCATATTTCAGAATATGACCAAGATTTTTGTCTTACAGAAATGGGATATTCTCACTTTCAGATTATCCAAATTTTCTGTGATTGCCCTCCATTGACTTTAATTACCCAGTGTGATCCACAGGACATTAGTTCAAAGCAATAACGTCATCAACATTTCTGGGTTTTTCAACTTGAAAATGGTTTTAATACACTTTTATAAGGTATTATAAACTGTGCCTAACTAGACGTTTGTGTTTTTTTAGAAGTCATTTCTTAGGGTGACCAGAAACTATTTTTCAATAAAGTGAGATCGTAAAACAAAATCAAATAATTTCATTCACTGACTGTATTAGAGCCTAGGCCTCATAGCAACTGAGGTCATGCTCTGAGAAATAAGTAAGCTAACTTACAACTTCCTTCTTTTTTTTATTTCAATTTATCCAGAATAAATATTAAAATCTGATTTTATACTTGTCAATGGCCTGAATGGCTAATGACTTAATTATAAACTTGGAAAAAAACTATGGTATAATTATACCCAGAAAAAACTTATGTCAACCTGGTCACTCCTCTGATATAAGCTAACAATTTATTTCAGGTGCTGTCATGAAAGTTTCAAGTCTAGAGTTTTTCTCCTCTCTCGGCTGTTAATGCATCCTGACATTATTAATTGCTCCCTTATGGAATTACACAGTAAGCTGAAAGCACAACTCTCTAGGTGTTAGCATTTATATTTCAGAATCACTTAGTAGGGAAGAAAAAAAATTTAAAGTCTTCTGTGCCAAGCATTCCTACCACTTTGGTTATCTTTGGGAATTGTCTGAGAAGAAAAATGAGGCCTTGGCAAAACGAGGGGAGGCCTGATGGCAACTGCATATTATCCTTATGATCTGATTGCTTCCCCCACAGATGGCATTTTTGTTTCCCCTACTATGACTTTACTCATGCTCTTGGTAATTTCCCCACTTTACAGCTCACTAGAATATTCTACTTTTTCTTTTTCTTCTATCCAAATCATACTCATCTCTGAAGGCCAGCTCCAATCTCCTCTTTTCTAAGAAGCTTTACTGGGTAGTACAGCATATATCAGTCCCACTAGTCTGTAGCTCCTACAGAATCAACATTCTGCAGTGCACAATTTTAACACTTAATTAAAGCAGATTTGTGATTTGTTTTTCCTTTTTTTATTGGAGTAAAATTGCTTTACAACGTTGTGTTAGTTTCTGCTGTACAATGAAGTGAATCAGCTATATGTCTCCATCTATCCCTTCCTTCTTGGACCTCCCTCCCACACCCCCCACATCCCACCCATCTAGGTCATCACAGAGCACTGAGCTGAGCTCCCTGCACTCTCTTTCTCTTTTCTTCTCCCTCCATACACTCTGTGAAATGAATATTTGGCCATGCTATCTGTACGTGCCCCACGAGTTTCTCAAACCACACACATGACGTTACTCGTGAGCCTCTACACAAGGCATTAACACCAGCCAGCCCTATTGAATTCGGCTACCTGGGGGCAGGGTTGTGGCTGGGGCAATAAATTCATCATCTCATTTCCTTCAGCATCTCACCCCATTTCATTCCCTTCACAGTCACTTGCCCCAAATGAATAAAGATCTTGCACACACACACACACACACAAAATGTTTTGTTGAAACCCTTGGGGGAGTTTCGGTTTTTTGAGTACAAGTCACCCATTCTCCTTGCATGGCCCTGTAATAAACCTTTCTCTGCTCCAAACTCTGGCATTTCAGTTTGTTTGACCTCACTGTGCAATGGGCACACAAACTTACTCAGTAACATCCCCATCCAAGGCATAGGTTTGGAAGAAAGAAGTGGTCTTTGAATATCTGTATATCCTATAGCCTGTACAATGCACACCTGAAAATCTGATGAATCACTTTGGGCAAGATCTCTGTAAGGATTGATAAAGTCTCAAGTAGTGAAGGTGTTAATCACCACTTTTCAGTGGGGAAAAAAAAAAGGGCAATTACTAGTCCTTGAAGATAAATAGAGCAAGCAGCCCAGATAATATTCCTTTTCAGATGTTAAAAAATTTAAAAAAAAAATCAAGAAATAGTAACAGATAGTGTTTTATTTATTTATTTATTTATTTATTTATTTATTTATTTATTTATTTATTTGTATTTTTGGCTGTGTTGTGTCTGTTTCTGCCTGTGGGCTTTCTCTAATTGCAGCGAGTGGGGGTTACTCTTCATTGCGTTGTGTGGGCTTCTCATTGTAGTGGCTTCTCTTGTTGTGGAGCATGGGCTCTAGGCACATGGGCTTCAGAAGTTGTGGCACACGGGCTCAGTAGTTGTAGCTCGTGGGCTCTAGAGCTCCGGCTCGGTAGTTGTAGTGCATGGGTTTTGTTGCTCTGTGGCATGTGGAATCTTCCCGAACCAGGGCTCAAACCTGTGTCCCCTGTATTGGCAGGCAGATACTTAACCACTGCGCCACCAGGGAAGTCCCAACAGCTGCTGTTTTAGAGCTTTGACTATCACTGGCCCAATTGTTTTATATGCATTGTTGAATTTGATTCTTCCAACAGCCCGATGCAACAGGTACACTATTATCATCTCCATTTTACTGATGAGAAAACCGAGACTTAGAGAAATTAACTAGTTTGTCCATTGCTGTGTAACCAGCAAAGATGGAATTAAGATTCAAACCTCAGTGTGCCTGTTTACAAAGCCCATGTTTTTTAAGCATGAAGTATGTTTTAGGGTCTCCCCAAAGTGAAACTGAATTCAGTGGAGAGGGAGTAAATGCAGAATTCCTGCTTTCAAATTTGAATATAAATAGAATCACATGGGCAGACCTTAGAGATACCCTGCAGTCTCCCTGCCTGGATCATTTTCTTTTGCAGTTTCAAAGCAGCCTCTGAATCTTCCATTTGAGTGTGACTTAAATCATTACCTTCTTATTTTGATATGGTTAGTAAAGGAGGAAAGAGAAACCAACGGAAGTCCTTTCTGCTAAATCCTTGTTTCATACTTAACCTTCAAAGTTACTTGATCTAAGACTTTCTATGCACAAGTTAGCTGACTGTATGTACCAAGGCTGATGAACTGAAGTCCCAAAGAAACAAACAGGTCCTCAAATATCTTAGGCATTGTTTAAGATGTCAAATGATTGAATAGCAGCACCAGTTATGGGTGTTTCCAAACATGGTCTAGATATAAAAGGTTTGAATTCATGTAGAATTCTTAGATTCTATGTCTACTGCTATTACTTTTATATTGTTGCTTGAAGTTCTGTGCCTCTAGCAGAAAAGTACAAGTTTACTCTTTTTATCTATTAAATAGCTTGATCTCAATAAAAAATAAAGGTAGGAGAGATCCACTAAAAGAAAAGTCTATTCTTAGCCCCTCCCATTGGGACAACATAAATTACTTATTCAGTTACTGTTGTCTTCTGAATGTATCATTATTTAGTCTATCACAGAGCCCTGTTGGTACATATCTGGTAGCCTCTACTTTAAAAAACAGTTCAACCTCAAGATTTTTAGATTAAGTACAGATTATTTAAATTCTCTTTGCACAAATCAAATTGTAGTATCTCTACAGTAAATTTCTTTAAATCCAATACATATTCACTTAACAAACTTCTTTTCCCCCTTCTATGGCATGAATCACCGGAATTTAACAATATGTAAAAGGAGTACCAGAGATGACAAAACATGTTTGCTGCCTATTATATGCCCCTATATTATTATAAGACTAGTACCAATAGATAGTAACAGTACATCAAATAAATAATGAGCATTTCATTTTCTTATATATTGTCTGAACCCCAAAATTTAAACACCCATTTTCTCTGTCTTGACAGGATTTTAAGTATTTTCTAAGTATCTGTTAGGGAACATGAAAGACATCTTTCACTTCCTTGAGGTCAGTAGATCATTCAGTTAATCAATACACATTTATTGCTTGAGTTTTACAGGGTAATGGAAAACAATATGTTAGATTTTTTAACAGAAGCTTCAATGTCCACCTAGCTAGCAGACACCAGAAAATAAAAAGCTAGATCACCATGTTTTGGCTCTAGGTTGGTAAGGCTACATTCTCTTAAACACTGAGAACATCAAAATGGGAAGGTAAATAAATTGATAATTTTTGAGTAGCAGGTATAACATAGCTTTTCATGTTTCTTTTAAGCCAATTTCTATTTTATTTTATTATGGCATAATTTTTACTGTCTTGTTATAACTGCTTGTTTACACGATTCACTTTCAAGGACACAATCTTTTTTATAAAGTATATACATCTATTTTCATTCTTTTGATAAAGCAATGTTCTCCATGTTCATTGTTATAGGAATATGCTTGTTTCATCGTCTGAATTGTAATGATTAGCAGAATCTTTCTATAGGCTGTTACTGTATCTTAAGAGTGTCTACACTACAGCATCTACGAAAGTAGAAAAGTAAATGTGAAGATGTCATGATCTGAATCATTAACACCCCCCTCCCCACTAACACATTAGTTTATCTCCCCAAAGAGTACAGAAACTCAGAAATACAACAATTTGAATTATAGATTTGATTTTTAAAGTCCACGGTAATATTATTTAAGTTTAGGTGTCATTTCAACTTAAAAATACAGTGTGAAACTTTCAAATCATGCTCAGAAGGATATAAAACAGATTAAACAATCACAAGAGGATTTTATTTCAATGAACAAAAGACACAGGTTCATTTATTAAAAATTTAAAAATAAAATAATATATGCCAGGAAGCCCAACAGCATTAGGATTATTAGGCATAACCAGGAGCATTGTCACATTATCTTAGAAAATATATTTCTGAACAGAAAATAAACTTGAGTGCATACAAATGACTGTAATTTATTGAAATTTGCATCGTTTATAGATCTTGACATACTAAGTAATGCCGGGGGGGGGGGAAATAGAAAGAAGAGCTAAAACTAACATATTTCATAGGATCAATGCAGGAATCAGGTGGTACATTTGGCAATGAAATAAAAGAAGCAGAGGAAAGCTGGGGAAAAGCCAAGGAGTAAAATTCAAATGCAGAAGTTCTAAGTTCACTCCTTGGAGGGAAGTTGATGTTATATGTGGGTAAGTCTGTATGAGAGAAAAGACAATAATATATACAGTCACTTGCAAACTTGCTGATGCTCAGAATGTATACTTTATTCACTATTAAAACTGAATGTGCTCTTAAATTATATTTACAGTATAGATTAACTGGGGGCATTTCCTCTCTGCTTCAAAAATTTCTTCTAAGGATTAAATTTTTTAAATAAAGGCCACTTGAGAGCTCACCTGTTTTGGCATCTTCATCTCATTAAGTTGTTTATGTGCTTCCATGATAAAAGCACAGAATCAAAATATTATAGGGCTTCCCTGGTGGCGCAGTGATACAGAGTCCGCCTGCCGATGCAGAGGATACGGGTTCGTGCCCCGGTCTGGGAAGATTCCACATGCTGCAGAGCGGCTAGGCCCGTGGGCCATGGCTGCTGAGCCTGTGCGTCCGGAGCCTGTGCTCTGCAGCGGGAGAGGCCACAGCAGTGAGAGGCCCACGTACCACAAAAAGAAAAAAAAAAAAATATGTATATATATATATATATATATATATATATATATATATATATATATATATATATTATAAATGACACAAGGGTGTGTGTGTGCTTAGTATTCCCAAAAAGTCATTTGGAGTTCTTCTGCATTTGGGTTTCAACTAACCTTTCAGTTCCTGACAATCAAACATGACTTTTGATCTTTACTCTGTTTCCCTCATGTACTCTTTCCCTCAAACGGAAGTTCTCAAGGTAATCCAGTTCAACCTAAAATTGATCCAATTCAAATTAAATGTTTTTCTGTTGATATTGAGGCAACTCTGTTAATCAGGGCATACTATCTTCAGGAAGAGAAAAATATTGTAGAAAGAAACTATTATGTAAAACAGGGGATGTGGTTTCCAACTCTACCACTTACTACCTATGTGAGGTTGTGACTATAACTATTACTGCTGATGAGGGTCTGCTGAATACAAATCACTGTGCTTTTTAAAAAAAATAGCAAATGTGTTATTGATCCTAATCCTACTCTTATTATCCTTCTCTTTGAATTCCAGCTCCAACCAGAAATCTTTCCTGATTTCCACTCCCAGTCGAATGCAATCATTTTTCGATGATCATAGTATTGTTACTTATTCAAGTATTTAGCACCTATTTATTTCTATTTTATTTTATAATTAGTGATTAGCACATTTTTTCTTACTAGGCTGTAGGCTATTGGAAGACAGGGCCTGTATTATTTTTCTTTTTTCTTTTTCATGGTTTTATTTCCAGTATTTGCCTTAGGACTTAGCACAAACTAAATACTCAATAAATGATTTTTTGAATTATTGTGTTAAGTGGCAATAAAACAAGAAAGAAATAGTACTAATGGGTTACTTTGGAAAATATTAGACCAAGCAGAGAGAGTGGGACATATGGCACAAATAGTTTATTTACCTTCATTTATAACAAAATGCATTTTGTACAGGTGTAAATTATATTGCCTCAGAAGAGCTAACTCTCAAAGACGTTTTTATTAGAATATTAAAAGAAACATTTTCATTTGACATGTTAAAACTCCCTTTCAAACTAACAACAGAGCTTTAAAAGTTGTTGTAATAGAAAAAATATCAACAGAAGCCCAATATGTTTCTATGCTACATATTGACAACAATGCCAAACTCTCAGAGGTGATGCAACACAGAAGAAGAAGGGCAACTGTGTTGGTGGAGAACACCCACAGAATTCTCAGACCACACTTGAGTAGCCAAGCCATAACGATTTTAGACAGAGCAAAGGTAAATGATGCCTAGGGAGTGTGTTCTGTGATTAAGTACCACTTTTAAGGGGTTGCTGGAATTGTTGTTCATTTAATTATTTTCATGTATAAGTACATGCATTAAACACTTCAAAGGATCAAAAAAGTCTGCAATATTTTTTATCCTCCTTTTCCCATAAACATTCTCTACTACCGTCTCCTTAGGGCATCAGGGAGAAGGCATGCTATGCTGGTCAAGTAACCCCAGTGTTGCCTTCACGTATCATAAGCTGAAATAAGCATGACTGCCTCAAAGAAGAGTCAGCACAGACGTGCGACTGAATATTCATCTTGCCTTAACTCTAAACATACTTTGATTAGATAATTCTTCACATTGTCCTATGGTCAATAGGGGAGGGAGGTTAGGGGCTGGGATGCAGAGGTGTTGCCGTTCTTATTACTTGCATCAGAACACTTGAGACGCTCCCTTACAACCAATTTTTTCTACACATGAAGGACTCCTTAAACTTACACAAAGTTACATGTCGGCTATATCTCAATAAAACTGAAAAACAATGACCCAAGAGGTCCTCACAGTTATCTCTCATGGTCCAAATAACATGTGCATTAAAGAGGCAAGGCAGATCACTAAATCCTCTCTTTGTGTACCTTCAGTACTTATTCCTAGCAAGCAGCTTCCCATTATTGTGAATACACAGAAAGTAAAAGTAGCTTACGTGTGAACAGATGCTTTAGAAATAATCCACCCTCAAAATTATTTTATAGAGTATTTTAAGAGATCAGTTGATAGTATTGAGCAAATTACTTATAGTTGATTTTTCAAATGTAGCTTTAATTAGGATGTCAATTATTGAGGTCTCCAAGCGGCAGAGTTCATTTGATCATCTTTCAGATTTAGCATCACGTACCAAGAACACTGATGGAATTCTGAAGAGCAGCAGTGATGATGGATGGAAAGTGAAACAGTCAGCTTTGCTTCTTGGGTCTCTTATTCTATTAAGCCCTACCATTTGACCCCTTGCCAAAGAAAGGCAGAGTTTAATGAATTAGTTATTTTAGAGGCTAAGTAATCTTCCTCTTTAGAGACTTTAAAACAAAAATGGAAACCTCGTTGTGAGATGACACAGGTTGAAAGAGAGAGCAGCATGGACTTTTTGGGAATAAATGGATAAATAAATAAACAAAGCTGCATTACATTATAAAACACTGATTTGTGGCCTGTTGTTCAACAGGTGAAACACATATATACATACATACATATATAAAGATTAAATATATATTAATATATAATTTAATTAACATTGATTGAATATTTACTGTGTGCCAGATATTGTATTAAGTACTTTATACAGGTTATGTATATAATCTACATCAATTCCTGATAAAAGCGATGTATTAGTGTTGTCATGACAAATGATGAAAATAAAGCTCTTAGCTATTAAATAGTTTGGCAAAGATTACATAACCAGTCAGTGGCAATGCTGGTATTTAAACCCAGACTTGAATCCAAAGTGCAAATTCTTATCCAACATGATATATTGCCTTTTCAAAAAAAAGTATAGGTGAATACCAGTGCTTAGGGGAGAGAAGAATGTTTTGCCTCGCACCAGAAAACCCTTACTGAATTCAAGATATTATACTAGGTAAGGAGTCATGAGTTGAAAACCATCCCTGCTCTCAAAGAACTAACATTTAAATGGGAGAATAAGACATGGGCACAAATATTTGAAATGTAATTCTGTGTGAGATAAGAAGCCTTGAGAGGTACATACACAGTGCTATGGGAGCTCAGAGAATGAAGAGCTAATAGCCAGTTGGGTGGATTGAAAAGTATTTCACGTGGTACCTTAAAAGATGAGTACTATGCAAATGGTTAAGCGCAGGAGGAGATAAGGGAGAAGCATTGTTTGGAAGGGGAGAAATAGATACAAATAAATAGGTAGGGAAGAATAAGAAAACTGAAGGAAGAGTAAAGAGTACAGTTTGATTGGAACTTAAGGTAGGCATTGAGCAATGAGCCAGAAAGAAAAGTGTAGAAAGACCAGAAAGTGTGGACCAAAACATGGAAACCAGTGACTGTAACTAAACTTCTTTCTATAAGTAATGGGAGACATCTGAAGATTTTTAAAGTAGGAACTGCCATATGGACCTTCCAATCAGTATTGGAATTTAGGATGAAAAATATGGTAGGTCTTCGAGAATAGACAGATAGGAGAAATCTAGGAAAGGGGAGAGGAGATGGCGTTTTACAGCAGTAGTTCAGGTGATGTGTTTTTGCAGCCTTATCGTAAAGAATATGTAGATGAAATATATTTGGAAACTCACTGATGCATTCTTTCTAAGATAACTCAAATCTGATCAAAGATATTTGGTAGAAACCTGGTGAGAGTTTCAATATGAGCACAAAGTCTTCTGTTGCCTTACTCATTTTTCAATAACTTTAGTTAACAAAAAAGAGCTCTAGATCATAGAGAAGGGCTGACAACTGCAGAGGGATCAGGATGTTCTACAATGTATGCTAATAGGAATTAGCAGCAGGAAATAGCAGCGGGGAGAAGGACTATCTACTGCAAAGTCAAAGAAAACAGAAAACAAAAAGGAAAATCTTTAGTGTTAGAGGCATGTAAACTGCTAAATTGCTCTAGCATTGTTTCCCTGACATTCATTTAGGCACTAACGTTAAATGGGGCAATTTGACATTGTTGTATGTGAGACAGAATGAATTCTACACAAACAAGGCCTGGGATGACAGATTTACTATTCAGATTGTTATCTGCCAAAATCGTGAGGTGAAATACTTCCACATCACATTAAGGAGCTCTCTGCCATTATATATTCCTTTAATATATATATATATATATATATATATATATATATATATATATATATATATATATTTGTAATGAGGGTAATTGTTTACACCACATTTATGCTGGAAATCAACAATTGGTCTAATGATTAGGTCATAGAATAGACCTATGCATGAGATTTTGATAAAGTTTACTTTTGTTTTTACTAATTTTTAACTTAGCTCTAGATTATATCAGCAGGTGTATCAAAGTAACTTAGGGACCTTATGCACTTGTTACTATGAATCCGAGCAAACTCAGCAGTGTTTCCTCCAAGAGAATTTCTTTACTTTAATTTGTTTATAATAGTTTTAGATTAGCCAAAAGGAAGTATTTTAAGCATATAATTTCATGCTGATCTGAGAAACTGATATATAAAATTGAATCAACTGGAATTTTTTTCCTTCAGGGTATCTCCTATCAAAATGAAGAGACATGGACATATGATGTCTCTGGCAATTATCTACTTTTCCTTTATATATACTTCTGAAGGTTGTCAGCCCACTGAGCTGTAGGAGGTGAATGCCAACTCTACCTTGGGCTTGAAATGATCTGCACCATATCTGGGAGCATTTTAAGATGCCCAGTCATCTCACTACCTAAGTGCAGAGTGTGGTGTGCTACAGTAGGCCATGCAAACTTGAATGTCCATGTTTGTTATGGCAGTTTCACTCGCACAGCTCATGTGCCTGGAATTTTCCCCAGCTTCTTGTTTTATGTTCCAATCTTTAGATGGGATTGGAAAAAAATAAAAAAAGAATTGGATATCTGCATATTGAACATCTATTGGGTGCTTGCCTTAGAATATATTGTGTTAACCCTCATAGCAATTCTATAAGAATGATATAAATATCTTCATATTACAGATGTGGAAACAAATTCAAATACTTTATCACTGGCCCCAGGCTTCACACATAGTTAATGGGAGAGACATTGGCTGGAGTCTTATTACAAAGAGAACCCAATAATATGGTTGCCTGACCATGATTATCAGCACTGCTTAAATATCTTTTCTACAGAACCCCTCTCACTAGTTCAGGACCTTTAGTTTCTGAAAGTTAGTCCAAATTTATCATATTTCCTCTTGGGAATTCTAATTTGCTTGCTGACAGTTCTCCTGTGAGAATCGTACCCTTACCCTAAACGGTGCCCCCAACTCTAGCCCTACCTAATTTGATGTTTATTCCTCCCTCATGTGGCCTACTTTTAATTCCCAACATGCTTTATTTGTGAGCCCACATGATAGATAAACCAAGTGATGAGCTTTTAGCACTCTGATTTCAGTGTCATCAAAAAGGTTTCATCTGTGATTACAAATACAATTTATTTTGCTTGGGTAGAGGCATTGCTAGAGGACTCATGTGCAGGCTGACAACTCATAATCCAGATTCCATGTAAAGAAATGATTAATATAGTAAAAGTAGGTTCATCTTTGATTTCTTCCTTATGTTTTGAAAATTGAGACCTATTTTTATTCCTATGAATTACTATTGTACCTAATGATATTTAAGGTCTATATTTATTTTCTACTTTAAAGCTTAATAACCAGTGGATATTAACATCATAGTTAGCAATTTCTTTTCAAAACTGGTTGCCAATATTTTGTAGCCTAAGAGCTGCAGAAGAATGGTCTCCATCTGTTGCAGTGTGTATTCATCTGCTGTGGGTGCTCACAAGCCTTTTATCTGTGAACATGGCACAAATCTGCTATGCTGCTGAGATTCACAAATAAGCCATCGAATCAGCGGGATGTCAGGTCACACATGGGATGCATGTTCACTGAAGAGACATTCTCTATGAATACAAAAAGAATGGGAGGCAGTGTGCAGTTGGGGAAGAATCATGGACTTTAGAATGAGAACATTAAAGTTTGAATCCCCCTAACACTCGCAAGCTGATCAAACTTAGGTGCATTATTCAACGTCTCTGAGCCCCAGTTTCCTCAACTAAGAAAAGCAGATATTATAGCTACACCTCAACAAAACTGCTGTAGGGACTGAAGAAAAGGAAATAATTACTGTGGAGCACCTAGCATGATGCTTTTAGTAGCCACTTAAAAATAAAAGTCATTAATGACTAAAAGTAAAGTACTCACACCACTAAAGGTCAAGGACAAAGGCTAAATCTTAGGAGTCTGGTCGGAGAACAATGTTGAGTATTTTCCATATGTCTGAAAATAAACGTTATATATAATGTCACATCAAGCCATGTTGATTTATTTTTTTAATGAGGCTTCCTATTGTGTCAAGACTTACCTCTAAAGTTGGCTTGGCATTTTAAGGCCTTCCACAAAATAATCCTAGAAGATGAAAATAACTCTTAAAAGTTCCCAGATTAAGCTTTGGAAAAATTCTGATCTCAGATTCTTGCATGATCATTAGCTTACATTCCCATAGAACATATACTTTTCTCTACAACATGAAGAAATCATAACAAGAAAAAAAACATCCTAAATTTCCAGCCAAAAGATAAGTGCTTTGATCTTTGAGGAAAACATGAATTATGAAGTATGTAGTTCAAAAAAAATTTAAATAAGTGTATATCTTAAAAGCATTACCAAAAATATCATCTGACGTGAAACCGAGGCTGGCAACTAAAGGAAGTTAATGGTATGTGCACCTTGGAAAATGTTTTGTGGTTTCATGACCCCAATGAATTATTTTCAAGGTACTTTTGCTGCTAATGAAGAAACATTACAAGTGACCCCACTGAGTAGACACATATTGAAATCAAAAAAAAAAAAAATGCTGCCTAAGTGTAGTCTAACATTTCATGATTTAATTATGCACAGTCTAGGAAGGCAGTTTTCTTGAATTATCTATTTTTTTTCCTTGCAAGAGAAACAAAGACACTAGTGTTGACCCTTAACCTGAACATCTAAACTTTTCTTTGGAGTTCTATTTCAAAACAAAAAAACAATAATACCGTGTGACTTATTCTATCAGTAGTTGTAGGCCATTTAGAATATGAAAGAACTGTAAGAGCTGATTTTACTTTCTGAAAACTGATTTGCCAAAGCCCTGTGGATTTCCTAACCATGTTGTGGTAAAATATAAGATTAGTGTAGCAATTCCTTCATCAAATGACTTTACTGTTAACATATCGAATTAGTGATCCTGTTAGCCACTATTCCAAGATTACAAGGTAATTCTTTAAAACCATGGGAATTCTCACACATTCTATTACTGTTAATTAGCCTTTCTCATCCTGCAGAAAGATTTTCATTAAGGATTACCACTGTAGATTTAATATGTCTACAAATTGCATTTTTCTGATTATTTTAACCTCATATTCTTTATGATCCACACATCTTATTGTTCTTTTATTTTCATTCCAGCATCATAACGAGGTCATCTTCCTTTATCATACACAAATACAAGCAGGTGTTCTAGCTGAATAGAAAATTATGTTAGTTTAACACTAGAAAGAGACTCCTTTTAAAATATTTCTTGTCCCAAGGACTACCTTCCATTATTGCTGTTCATTCGTGGTGAGAAATTATTAAAGCAGTTGTTACAAAGATGAGCTTTAGAGCCAGACCCAGGGAGTCTGCATCCTGTCTTTGGTACTTGCTATCATCTCTTGGTGCTCCAACTTCCTCATCTACAAAATAGGGTTAATGATAACAATAATAGGTTTAATAATAGCTATAAGTTTGTAATGAGAATTCAATGAGTTAATGTTTTAATTGCTTAAAAGACCACCTGATATGTAATAAGTTTATATAGTTTTGTTAAATAAAAGAAATAAATTCCTTTGCCACATATGACTTCTGTCATCTTTCCAAAGTAAAATTTTGCTCTACTTTTCTTATTTCTCTTGTATCACTTCACAGTGTTTGCATTATTTCATTTACTTTCTGTGCCAGAGGTGAACTGTGTTCTTTTTAGGAGACATAAGTCATTAGCTGTGGGTGTTAAGGTATGGGGAGTTAATGTCAAGCAGTGGATCCATTCCCCACTCATATATTCTATACCAGTTGCCTAATACTACTGTTCTAAGCTATTTATTTCTCAATGAATATAAGTCGTGATCACAATACATCTGGATTTAATGAAGTACAGTGGCAGCCAAGTTAATGTCTATATTCATAATCAGACTGTCCTCAGAATTGTTTCACAAGCATGGCCATTGTAATTGAAAGTCATAGAAAGTCACAGAAAGACTCCCCCCCCCCGATATACTAGTTTTATTTTGTTTCAAGTTTTTGACAGAATGTAATTCAGTTTTAGACTTGCTAGCACACAGAGCATTGTAATTACTAAGAATCAGAGGCAGGGAAGGTGATTGGGGTCGGGAATTTATTATGCAAGGGGACAAGATCGAGTTATTATAGAATGCTGCATTACCAAAAAATAAAAATTCCACATGAATTGGCATATGTAAACAGCATGTGAAAAGCTGGTCAATGGCCATTTCCGAGTAGCTCTCTATTTCCCCTAATACTACACAGATGCTAGGAGGTTAGCTACAGTGAATGTTTATGACTCCATTGCTGTCCACTGCACATTGAAAAGCTGCTATGCGTGATTTGATTCCTTTTACAATGTTGTTTAAAAATCACGTTAATTTTTAAAAATCTAACTTGGAGCTTCAAGACATGCATCCCAGTTGTACACATATTTTCTAAAGATTCTAAGCAAAGCGCTAAAGGAAATGGACTTACAAGGATATTTCTTATAAGGAAATGGACACTTTCATTTTTATTTTCTTTGGTCAAAGAATAAGTTGACGTATTTCATGGTTCACAAGTTAGTTTAATTAGTTGAACAGTTGGCTTTTACAGCTAAGAACCATTCTGCTTTATGGGACACCATTGTAGTATTTGCTTATTTAAAAGAAATAAACCCTCCAAGTCACCATCTGTATCATGACTTTAATTGTCATCTGAATGGTAGAGGGAGGAAATATCAAAGAGTTTAAAGATTTCAATGGAAGAATAGAAATAATTTAATTTTCAGGTTACACTCTAGTTTCAGTAGTTTCTATTCTTAGATTGTTGCTTCTGAAATCCCACAAATGAGTATTGAATATCTTCCTAAATATAAGGAACCATAAAAGCTTATTCATAAAACACATATTTTCTTTAAACTTTTCGGAGGCAAGCACAATGTTTACCAAAACCAAGGTTGAAAAGTCCCTATCTGTATCATATTTATGGTAATTCTATGCAGTGCAATCCACCACTCCATGACACATCTTAAATTTCAATTGAAGTCTCAGACAGTAAGGACAATCAAGGCTTTCAGATATCTAAAATATTTACCTAATAAAAGAACCTCAAGCAAAATGAACCCACTACAGGGAGACCAGTTCAGTGCTTTGTGACCACCTAGAGGGGTGGGACAGGGAGGGTGGGAGGGAGACGCAAGAGGGAGGGAATATGGTGATATATGTATACATATAGCTGATTCACTTTGTTATACAGCAGAAACTAACACAACATTGTAAAGCAATTATACTCCAATAAAAATGTTAAAAAATAAATAATTGTGTCTCCAACAAGATTTTAAGTTCGTAAACAAACAAGAGAATCAGTAATTGGCAAGAAATTAGTAGAATTACTTATATTGCACTCATTTCAGTAGAATACAATCAGGAGTAACTGGCTAGGTAAAAAAATATTGCTCGTAGAGCAATGTCTTATTCATAGAGGAAGAGTGCTATAATAATGTCTAATTTCATCTGTCATCTAACTATTTATCCTAGTCCTACCTCTTGTCACATTAGTAGTTCAAATCTTTGGACGTTAAAGTACACATTTTAAAATTGTGTAATTTTCCTCAAAACAGCTATTCTGAAGATTGCATAGCCTCTTAATCAAGGATACAGATGTGGTCTATCATCGTGTGTTCTACATCCTCACCAATTTTCCTGAGACTGAATCAGACCTGCAAGACCGGAAAGTCAGCTTGAAATCTGGCAAAACTTCATGAATTCAGACTTGAGTAATTTAAAGATAGTAACAATTTGGACAGCTCCTAGGTTGCAATGAACCTTTATTTAATTAACCATTTCTTCCCACAGGGCATGTATTAATTCAGTAACTCTTCCTAAAGAGCATAAATTAACACTGTAAAATATAGTAGGATGTTATTATTATAGAACACATGACTTCCATGAATTTCAGAAGCACTCATCAAATAACAAAGGATAAGCAATGGGGTTCTCTTCTCAACCCATTTGGGTTGTTTTTCTAATACTCTAGATATGCATTTATGTATCTACATTTTTTTTTTTTTTTTTTTGCGGTATGCGGGCCTATCCCTGTTGTGGCCTCTCCCGTTGCGGAGCACAGGCTCCGGACGCGCAGGCCCAGCAGCCATGGCTCATGGGCCCAGCCGCTCCGTGGCATATGGGATCCTCCCAGACCGGGGCACGAACCCGTATCCCCTGCATCGGCAGGCGGACTCTCAACCACTGCGCCACCAGGGAGGCCCTGTATCTACATTTTTAAAATTTATATACTTTGTAACAAATAAATGGCATTTGAAAATAACTGTATAGAGGATAATTTATGGTTATTAACTTGACAGCCAAGGGGTCAAATTCAGGACCTCTACGTTATGGAAAACAGTAAGTAAATCAGCCACAGAATAATAAATGGCTAACAAATGTTTAGATTGGCCTCCTCACTTCATTTTTAAATTCCCCTTATGGCCTCTATGAAGAAAACAAATTTGATTGGATTTGTTAGTCACATTTTGAGCTGTCCTTACTGAAGTGAGTAAAAGTGGATTCTTTAAGAATACCTTATAACATAATTTCCTTTAAAATTCAAACTGGTTTCTTTCAGGGAGGTCTTACTAAAATTTTTCTGATTAGCATAATATCAAATTATCCTATATTATGCTACAGCTTAAATTTAAGTCATATTGTAAAACAGTAGTTCTCAATTATTTTTTCACTCCATGACCTCATGACTAGACAAACATCAGTGGAATAGACAACCATTTAGAAGATGCTTTTTGAGGAATAATTTTACATTATGAAACAAATAAACTACCTCCAATATTATTACCAAACTACAATAGGAAGAAATATGTATTTACTGTCATATTTTCACACTAGAGTCCAGCATAAAATCACATAAAGAAACTTCATGGAATACATATCGAGAAATAAATTTTAAGAATGGTTTTTAACTCTTCCAAAATATAGCAGAGGAAGGAACAATCCCAAACTCATTCTATGAGGCCACCATCAAACTGATACCTAAATCAGACAAAGATGTCACAAAGAAAGAAAACTATAGGCCAATATCACTGATGAACATAGATGCAAAAATCCTCAACAAAATACTAGCAAACAGAATCCAACAGCACATTAAAGAGATCATATACCATGATCAAGTGGGGTTTATCCAAGGAATGCGAGGATTCTTCAATATACGCAAATCAATCAAAGTGATACACCATATTCACAAATTGAAGGAGAAAAACCATATGATCATCTCAATAGATGCAGAGAAAGCTTTCAATAAACTTCAGCACCCATTTATGATAAAAACCCTCCAGAAAGTAGGCATAGAGGGAACTTACCTCAACATAATAAAGGCCATATATGACAAACCCACAGCCAACATTGCCCTCAATGGTGAAAAACTGAAAGCATTTCCACTAAGATCAGGAACAAGACAAGGTTGCCCACTTTCACCACTATTATTCAACATAGTTTTGGAAGTTTTAGCCACAGCAATCAGAGAAGAAAAAGAAATAAAATGAACCCAAATCAGAAAAGAAGAAGTAAAACTGTCACTGTTTGCAGATGACATGATACTTTACATAGAGAATCCTAAAGATGCTACCAGAAAACTACTAGAGCTAATCAATGAATTTGATAAAGTAGCAGGATACAAAGTTAATGCACAGAAATCTCTGGCATTCCTATACACCAATGATGAAAAATCTGAAAGTGAAATTAAGAAAATACTCCCATTTACCATTGCAACAAAAAGAATAAAATATCTAAGAATAAACCTACCTAAGGAGAAAAAAAGACCTGTATTCAGAAAATTATAAGACACTGATGAAAGAAATTAAAGATGATACAAATAAATGGAGAGATATACCATGTTCTTGGATTGTAAGAATCAACAATGTGAAAATGACTCTACTACCCAAAGCAATCTACAGATTCAACACAATCCCTACCAAACTACCACTGGCATTTTTCACAGAACTAGAACAAAAAATTTCACAGTTTGTATGGAAACACAAAAGACCCGAATAGCCAAAGGAATGTTGAGAATGAAAGATGGAGCTGGAGGAATCAGGCTACAGCAATCAAGACAGTATGGTACTGGCACAAAAACAGAAATATAGATCAATGGAACAAGATAGAAAGACCAGAGATAAACCCATGCACATATATCAGGTCACCTTATCTTTGATAAAGGAAGCAAGAATATACAGTGGAAAAAAGACAACCTCTTCAATTAGTGGTGCTGGGAAAACTGGCCAGGTACATGTATGAAAAGTATGAAAAGTATGAAATTAGAACACTCCCTAACACCATACACAAAAATAAACTCAAAATGGATTAAAGACCTAAATGTAAGGCCAGACACTATCAAACTCTTAGAGGAAAACATAGGCAGAACACTCTATGACATAAATCACAGCAAGATCTTTTTTGACCCACCTCCTAGAGAAATGGAAATAAAAACAAAAATAAACAAATGGGACCTAATGAAACTTAAACGCTTTTGCAGAGCAAAGGAAACCATAAACAAGACCAAAAGACAACCCTGAGAATGGGAGAAAATATTTGCAAATGAAGCAACTGACAAAGAATTAATCTCCAAGATTTACAAGCAGCTAATGCAGTTCCATAACAACAAACAAACAAAAAAAAAACCAACCCAATCCAAAAATGGGCAGAAGACATAAATAGACATTTCTCCACAGAAGATATACAGACTGCCAACAAACACATGAAAGGATGCTCAACATCTTTGCTCATTAGAGAAATGCAAATCAAAACTACAATGAGATATCATCTCACACCAGTCAGAATGGCCATCATCAAAAAATCTAGAAACAATAAATGCTGGAGAGGGTGTGGAGAAAGGGGAGCACTCTTGCACTGCTGGTGGGAATGTGAATTGGTATAGCCACTATGGAGAACAGTATGGAGGTTCCTTAAAAAACTACAAATAGAACTACCATATGACCCAGCAATCCCACTACTGGGCATATACCCTGAGAAAAGCGTAATTCAAAAATAGTCATGTACCAAAATGTTCATTACAATAGCCAGGACATGGAAGCAACCTAAGTGCCCAACATCGGATGAATGGATAAAGAAGATGTGGCACATATATACAATGGAATATTACTCAGCTATATAAAGAAATGAAATTGAGATGTTTATATTGAGGTGGATGGACCTAGAGTCTGTCATATACAATGAAGTAAGTCAGAAAGAGAAGAACAAATACCATAGGCTAACACATATATATGGAATCTAAGAAAAAAGAAAAAAAAATGTCATGAAGAGCCTAGGGGTAAGATGGGAATAAAGACACAGACCTACTAGAGAATGCACTTGAGAATATGGGGAGGGGGATGGGTAAGCTGTGACAAAGTGAGAGAGTGGCATGGACATATATACACTACCAAACCTAAAAGAGATAGCTAGTTGGAAGCAGCTGCATAGCACAGGGAGATCAGCTAGGTGGTTTGTGGCCACCTTGAGAGGTGGGATAGGGAGGGTGGGAGGGAGGGAGGGAGATGCAAGAGGGAAGAGATATGGGAACATATGTAAATGTATAACTGATTCACTTTGTTATAAAGCAGAAACTAACACACCATTGTAAAGCAATTATACTCCAATAAAGATGTTAAAAAATTAAAAATAAAAAATAAAAAAATAAAAAAGAATGTTTTTTATACATTCATAAAAATCAAGTAAAGGGAAATATCAAGTGTTTCCTTTCATACCTGTGGTTGGGGATGAGTCCAGATCTCCACAGTAGTTGTCTTTTTCATGGGTGTGCGAGATCGTATAACCTCTTTCATTGGCTTTACAAGGGGAACAAAAAGAAGTATTTTTGTTTGTTGAAAGTGAAAAACATAGTACATTGCACACATGCATCAAACACAGGTAAGTAAAATAGTGCCTGGGTAAATATCTCTTTCTAGGCATTGTAGTTATTGAGGACTTACAATGTGATAGGCACAGCTCTAGGTACTGGGAATAAACAAGAGAAAAAAAGAAAAGAAATTCCTTTTCCAATGGAGCTTATAACCCAGTGTTACATTTAAGAGTTTCGTTAAACATTTGAAAGCAATTGTGGAGGGCATTTTAAAACATTTAAATGGCCGAAATTTAAGTTGGAGAGACTTTCAGTCCAATGCTTTTACAACTCAATGTCTTCCACAGCTTGCATTTGCAAATTTACAGTGTCTGAAATTAAAATCTATCCTGTGCATGCCACCACATCACAAATTTGCTATCTATCATATAAAGATATTTAACAATTGTTATAAATGCCAAGAAATTTATGAACCAGTATAGAGATACTAGCATACCAACCCAGAATAATTATCAAGATTTTGAAAAGATGATGTCTATATCCATTTTATTTTCTTCAGGACAGAGAGTATATTATCTGTTTTAAAAATATTGAATGTATACTCTACAAATTTCTTTGTATGTGATTTTAGTATATGGGGGAAAGGGTTTGGTTAAAAAGTTATCCTTTTATCTAGCCAAGGGAGAAATTTTTCAAGGAAGCTAAGAAAACCCAGTTCAGTGACTGTTGGAATCTCATGGGCTATAATAGCAGAATAGAGTAGCAGTGACAGAGACCTTATGTCACACTCTCAAGACTTCATACTGATGTTTGGTGTACTACCAATTAGAGTTATGTAATTATTACTTGACAGGGTTTTGAGGGGGAGCATATTTGCCACCCCAAAATATGTTTCTGGCATAAGGATTATTTTAGGCTGATTATTTTTATGAAACAGCAGACATAAGAAAAGCTCTGAAAACCAAGAGAAGTTACCCTTTTGTAGAGGATATTTACATTTATAAGGGAAATCTCCATTTGTAAGTGTGTCTCTCTCTCTGTACCAGGAAGTGAAGGATGACTAAATCTCTAAAACTTTTTTCAGTGAAGTAGGCAACAGACCTAAATCTGCACAACAATCTTACCCTTGATTATTGTGCTTTTCCTCATAGCCTCCCATAACTGGCTCCCCTGCCCCCAACATCTTCTTTGTCTTTATCTGAAGATGGTATTTAAGGTGATGGCTTGGGCCGTTTCAGATAGTTACTCAGATTTCCTGGGTATCTCTCACATATACAGGAGGGATACATGTTATTAAACTTGTCTGTTTTTCTCCTGTTAATCTGTCTTTTATTATGAGGTTGGGGGGAGGGTCTCAGCCAAGAATCTGAAAGCGTGGAGGAAAAATTATTTTTCCTCCCCCACAGTTTTAAGTGCCCCATTCCTATTGCCTTACGATGACAGTTTATTTTTTATATTTTTATTATTCCTGCATGCCCATTAGTTCAAATCAAGAAAAGAAGATAGGCTTCCCTGGTGGCACAGTGGTTGAGAGTCCACCTGCTGATGCAGGGGACACGGGTTCATGCCCCGATCCAGAAAGATCTCACATGCCACAGAGTGGCTGGGCCCGTGAGCCATGGACGCTGAGCCTGCACGTCCGGAGCCTGTACTCCGCAACGGGAGAGACCACAACAGTGAGAGGCCTGTGTACCACAAAAAAGAAAAAAAAAAGAAAAAAAGAAGAGACAGTCAGGGGTCCCCTGGTGGCGCAGTAGTTAAGAATCCACCTGCCAGAGGCTTCCCTGGTGGCGCAGTGGTTGAGAGTCCGCCTGCCAATGCAGGGGACACGGGTTCATACCCCGGTCCGGGAAGATCCCACATGCTGCGGAGCGGCTGGGCCCGTGAGTCATGGCCGCTGAGCCTGTGTGTCTGGAGCCTGTGCTCCGTAGCGGGAGAGGCCACGGCAGTGAAAGGCCTGTGTATTGCAAAAAAAAAAAAAAAAAAAAAAAAAAGAATCCACCTGCCAATGTGGGGGACGTGGGTTCAATCCCTGGTCCGGGAGGATCCCACGTGCCATGGAGCAACTGGGCCCGTGTGCCACAGTTGCTGAGTCTGCAATCTGGAGCCCGGATGCCACAGCTACTGAAGCCCGTGCGCCTAGAGCCCCTGCCCTGCAGCAGGAGAAGCTACCACAGTGAGAAGTCCATGCACCACAACAAAGAGTAGCCCCTGCTTGCTGCAACTAGAGAAAGCCCTCACACAGCAACGTAGACCCAATGCAGTCAAAAATTATATATATATATATATATATATATATATATATATATATATATATATATATATATATAAAGAGACAGTCAGATGTGGAACATAACATTTTTAAGGCCCAGTTGAGCAAGAATTATTTTGTTATCATTTAAATGGCAAATAGTGTTTATTCTGCAATGACACTATAGCTGTGATAAAAAGAATGCAATACACGTTAATATTACAGACTAAGCACTCACCCCAATATTCCAACTCACTGTAAAGCAACAGTTAGAAGAATTAGAAAATTAAAATGAAAGGTCTCATCATAGCAGAATTTCATCACAAAGATAAATGAAAATGAGTGACAAAAGTAAGTTTCTGAAAAGCTAATTTGTTAGCCAAACAGAGAGAACTACTCACTGATGGCGAGTTATTAAACAGGGTTTGCTTACAACAACCAAAGAAATACATCTAGAGAAAACAAACTTAAGACTATTAGCGTTTCACCAAGTACAGTTACTCAAAAAGTTGAGGACATTGAGAGCAACAGCAATGGTAAATTAAAAAAAAAAAAAAGGGAAAATGGTATGGAGTGTTTTTCCTTCCTGAGTTAACAGATGTTACCAACAATGCTTAATTGCTGTTACTTGATTGAGGAAGTGATACCAAGTTTGAAGAGACTGAAAAATTAGCCTCTATGAATGAATTGTCTGTGTGGAACAGAACAGGTAAGAATATTTTCAAAGAATTTGACAAAACACTAATTCAGTAAAACCTGATGTGGGATCTGTTAAGGTGTGTTGCAACTAATAGTGGGTGAAATGTATGTTGCACAGAAAAAAAGTTTAGCTGGACAAAAATACAATACTTTGGAAAACATAAGGTGTTCAAAGCCTATGGCTGTTTATTGTATTACACATCAGCAAGTACTTTGTGCAAAATATTTGAGTCTATCATGTGTTATTGAACTAGGAGTGTCAATAGTGAACTTCATTCACTATTGCTAATGGAACTATTGTCATTCTGTGAATGTTTATCAAAATTGTAAGTTGAATATCCTGACTTGCCTTACCATACAAGCAGTTGGATGGCTTATAAGTGGCAAAGGTTTATTTTTGAGCTCAGAGCCAAGACGGAAATTTTGCTGAATGAGAAGTACACTTGACCACTATTATTGAATGCTGAATCACTCTGGCAATTAGTTTTTGTTGCAAACTTGATAACGTCTTGATAAATCAACCTAAAATTGTAAGGTAAAAGAGTGATTATGTGCAAAATTTATACTGCAGTAAAGTCACTCTGATGACAACTAAAATTGTTTGAGTCACAAGTAATGGTAAGTTACTTTATACACTCCAGCCCTGTAGAAGTTAAAACAAGAAGCAGAATTTCCATTTGTGCACAAACTCAAATTTTCAATAGGTTGCAATAAATATGGAATTGAGGAGCTTTTATCTGTCAATTAGAAATGATCAATCTTCAATGTAATGGCATGCTAAATGGCATATATGAAGAAAAGAATCTAATACAGTTCTTCACATGCCTTCCAAGGATAGATATGTTGAGTTAAATCTATATGCTTGTGGATTGATATCAGTATTGGGCAGTACCTATCTGTGTGAAAAGACATTTTCCGAGATCAGATATACAAGACCATTCATTTAATTAGTAGTTCTCTATTACATAAAACATTGTACTCATTATTATTACACTTGATGGTTTGAATATCATCAATTGAAATTTTGGGGGAATTTGGTTTCTCTTTTGTTTTATATAAAACCTACTGAAACTGAGCAGGACCCTGTGGGGCTCCTGGGCACAAAAGCCTTTCTGCTTTCCCTGTTTTTTGTTTGTAGGAAATAAGCTTCATTCAGGTTCCATGACCATCCCTAGTTCCAAAGGGTAGGTTCAAATAGTTGTTAATCATGGAAGGGAGAGGATTGGGAGACAAAGGAGGAGCAGCCAAGAAACGATAGTGCAGCTTTGGGGCAGGGTCCTCTTGCCCCCTCAAGAGATATACATAACAATATCTTTGACCTCTTCTGCAGAACTAAAACCCCCACCAAATGGAAGATGTTAACTACTTGATGAAGCATTCTTCATTCCAGAGAAAAGGTCACAGTTTGATAACCTCCAGAACCACAGAAACCCGTCACAAGACCACGGTGATGCCAGATGATCTCTGGATTGAAGGAATGCAAGCCCTGCATGCACCATGATCCTTATCAGCAACACTGCCCCCCTTGAACCATTACTATAAAACTCCTTACAAGACCCCATGGGTTGGGACACATAGTTTTCAGGGCATTAGCTTACTGTGGCCTCCTTCACCTGGCAAAGAAATAAAGCTATTCTTTGCTACTTCACCCAAAACTCTGTCTCCAAGATTCAATTTGGTGTGAAAGAGGTCAGGTTTCAACAACACTACTCTGGCCCTTTACAGAAAAAGATTGCTGACTTCTGATCTAAAGGAAAAGAAAAGACAAACTAATAACTGTAATTAATGGACAAGTCTATGAAATAAGTAAAGTCTGGTAGACTCTAGATGCAGAGGGTGAAGAGAATACTTTTTTTGGCAGAGAGAGCAATGTGGTCTAAGGTAGGGAAATCCAGGATGTTGTCTATATGACTGAAGATGTAACTGAATGATGGGACAGATGTATGAGAAAGTGAATTAAGCACATATTCCTGATGGACTTGCAAAGTCAGCTGGTGATTTTATAGTTATACACTAAGCAAAGAGGAAATTCTCAAATGTATTTGAGGAAAGTGTCCTGTGCTACAGTAGTTTCTAAGCAGATTTGTGCTCAGGTCTCAGATTTAACCTTATTTTTTAGAACAAGTCTACTAGAGTTGCATTTCCTATGCACAGTTTAAGAATGTGATTTTAAAATTTTCTGTCAATTGTGAGCAGTTTTATGTCTGTCTGTGTGGCAGTCTGTCAAATGTATCATGCCACATTGTAGGGTAGCAAAATTTGCCACCCCAAAACTTATCTTTTTGACATGAGGATTAATTTAGGCTGGTTATTTTGAAGAAACAGAAAGCTCAGGAAGTTTTTCTTGTTCCTTCCCCCTTAACTGCCTAAAAGCATTTAGATGAAGGGCCTATTCGCAGAATAGAGCTATCACAAGAGATATTTGCAAAGAATATAAGCTTGGTGAGGTGGAGGAAGCTCAGCAGTGACTAGAGATCAGAGTCCACTCTGTGTCCCATCCTCCCTGCTTGCCCCAGCAAACATTTGTTTACCAAACATTTGCTTTTACATCTCCATGTAAATTGCCTTCCTCAGCATCAAAGCCCCAAACCACTACCCCCAACATCCTTCTTTGTCTATAGTTGAAGATGGTATTTAAGATGAGAGTTTCAGGGCTCCCCTGGTGGTGCAGTGGTTGAGAGTCTGCCTGCCTATGCAGGGGACATGGGTTTGTGTCCCGGTTTGGGAAAATCCCACATCCCACATGCCGCAGAGTGACTGGGCCTGTGAGTCATGGCCGCTGGGCCTGCGCATCTGGAGCCTGTGCTCCGCAACGGGAGAGGCCACAACAGTGAGTGGCCCACGTACCGCAAAAAAAAAAAATAAAATAAAATAAAGATAAGAGTTTCAGCCATTTTGGTGAGTTACCCAGTTTTCTGGGATCTCTCCCATGTACATATGTTATTAAATTTTTGTTTTGATTTTCTCCTGTTAATCTGTCTCAGGTCATTTTAACTCTTAGAACAGCCAGAGGAACTTAGAAGGACAGAGTAAAATTTTTTCCTACCTGACAACATTCAAATGTCCATTAAATTAAATAGGGATAGTATATTAGGTGGTTAAATGCTTAAAACTATGTGGATGTATCTTGTCCATTTAACTTTGACAATTAAATATCTCTATTGTATAATATGCTTCAATATTCAACTATTAGGAAAAGTTTATTGAATTATATTGTGCACAAAAATAACAATTTAAAGGTGAAATAATACTCCCACCCCTAACAATGCTCTTTCCATTACTCTTTCCCCTTCCACCAAACCCCAGAGTTTTAATATTAATAACTAAGAAATGGTCTAATAAAATAGCTCCAATATACAGAATTGCTGAGGATTAACTATAATGCAAATGAGAGAAATGGCAGTTCTAGGAAATACTAGTGTTCAAAAAATCTATGCTTGACCTTTTTAATAAAACAAAATATGGTTCATCATTGACATCTGAAAGATAAGATGCAGATCTATGTTTCTGTTTCTTTACATGCACCACATACTGAACCAAAATGTATCTTCCCTTTTATGGAATCAGATGTCAAGCTGTCAAGTAAAGAGTAAAGTGCTTTATAATAATCACTGTCTTTACAGATTTAAACCTCATTTTAATCCAGTTCATATTAAGACAGTGCTCAATAGTGAAAAATGAGAAGTACGACTTATTGTTGATTGTAAAGAGTTGTGAGAAGTGTCACTGGTATTATTGCTAAAAATTAAAAAACGAATACTTCCAAGAAGATGGACAGATATTGGCTCTTCTTATCATTCTTGAATCAGATATTACTAGTTCATAGTTTAGACATTGGAAGGGAATTCAACTTTATTTAAAAACGTATTAAATCCATTAGACACTAATATTTCATCAGTGATGCCCTATTGATCTAATGAAATAGTCATACATGAAAGAAAATAAAATGTTCATTTATCTTATTTTACCTTTCAGAATCCAGAAATTTTATGCCTTAAAAACTTGTCTATAGTCTGCTTGAATGATTTTATTTATGAATGTGGGAAGAGTCTGGCTAATAAGGACCTCTGAATCAGAGTAAATGTCCCAAACTGTATTAAATCTCCCCGAATTTTTTGTCTCAGGCAAGAAGTAAGGAAATTTTCAACCAAATTTACATTCACAGAAATGTGAATTATAGCCCAAAATATACACAGTGATATAGTTTTTGTGATAAATGGGAAAATATTTTCGGCTGCCAAAAGATTTAGTTTTTTAAAAAAAATAATAGGACACTGTTACAGGTGACCTACAAGAATAAAATTCACTTCCCCAACTGTGACTGCCCTACAGAAAAGGCTTATGAAGCAATATAATTTGATTTAAACTTCTAAATATGACAAGGCCTTCTAAATGTTCTTCCCAAATGTTTTCCTGACAGTGTCGCACAGAATCTGAGATTCAGGAACTTAACATATTAACTGCATACCTTAACCTGACTAATCCCCAAACTACTGGGTCAGGCAAACCCAGACTGATTCTGTGATTGTTTTAGGTTGAAATGCGGAATGCATCCTTTATTCTCCCTCTTGGGAAATTTTATTGCCACTTTAATCTAATGGTAAGAAAATCATAGTTAGAATAAGATCATGATATTTCTGACTAGTCTCAACATTACATTATTGTTTCAAAATCTAGCAGAAAGAGAATCCAGAGGAGCTTCAGTGATTCAGCAATCACATTTCTTTCTCAAAGGTTGCAGGTTTCCCACTAGAAATGTAAGTATGCTTCCATTTTCTTGGTAATGGTATGCAAGCCAAGAATCTCAGATTTTGCAGAAATGTGACATTCTAAGTTGTCACAATCATCCTTTTATTTTAGCTACCAAAGACTACAAGTGAATTTAACTGATAGATTATTGTTATTTTATTGCCATATATTAGACACATTGACAGGTTAGGGAAAATGTCTTCACAAACTAGCATATAAGACATTTTTGGAAAGTCTTATGTAATATCTACCACAATGATATATGCCTAAAGACATGTAAGTATGTGGGTGAGGCTTATAGTGATAATATTTATAAAACTTTTCCCTCATTCTCATTTACTTTCTTAAAATAAATCCAAATCCTTACTACGGGGATAATATCCATCCAAACTATGGCAAACATTTACAAATATAAAGTGAAATTTGATCCTTATTTTTGCCCATGATATATTTACTTGAAGGATTTTGTGTTAAAAATGTTGGCAGAGGGGAGCTTCAAGATGGCAGAAGAGTAAGATGTGGAGATCACCTTCCTCCCCACAAATACATCAGAAATACATCTACAAGTGGAACAACTCCTACAGAGAACCTACTGAACGCTGGCAGAAGACCTCAGACCACCCAAAAGGCAAGAAACTCCCCACGTACCTGGGTAGAGCAAAAGAAAAAGAATAAACAGAGACAAAAGAATAGGGACGGGACCTGCACCAGTGGGAGGGAGCTGTGAAGGAGGAAAGGTTTCCACACACTAGGAAGCCCCTTTGCGGGCAGAGACTGTGGGTGGCCGAGGGGGGAGCTTTAGAGACACAGAGGAGAGCACAGCAACAGGGGTGCAGAGGACAAAGCAGAGAGATTCTCTCAAAGAGGATCGGTGCCAACCAGCACTCACCATCCCTAGAGGCTTGTCTGCTCACCTGCCGGGATGGGTGGAGGCTGGGAGCTGAGGCTCCAGCTTCGGTGGATCCCAGGGAGAGGACTGGGGTTGACTGCATGAACACAGCCTGAAGGGGGCTAGTGCGCCACAGCTAGCTGAGAGGGAGTCCAGGATAAGGTCTGGCACTGCCAAAGGGGCAAGAGACTTTTTCTTCCCTCTTTGTTTCCTGGTGCGCAAGGAGAGGGGATTAAGAGCGCTGCTTAAAGGAGCTCCTGAGATGGGCGCGAGCTGTGGCTAACAGTGCAGACCACAGAGACGGGCATGAGATGCTAAGGCTGCTGCTGCAGGCACCAAGAATCCTGTGAGCAACCACAGGTCACTATCCACATCTCCCCTCCCGGGAGCCTGTGCAGCCCACCACTGCCAGGGTCCCGTGATCCAGGGACAACTTCCCCAGGAGAACACATGGCATGTCTCAGGCTGGTACAAGGTCATGCCGTCCTCTGCTGCTGCAGGCTCAGCCCACATCCGTACATCTCCCTCCCCCTGGCCTGAATGAGCCAGAGCCCCCGAAACAGCTGCTCCTTTAACCCTGCCCTGTCTGAGCAAAGAACAGACACGCTCAGGTGACCTACATGCAGAGGCAGGGCCAAATCCAAAGCTGAACCCCGGGAGCTGAGGAAACAAAGAAGAGAAAGGGAAATTTCTCCCAGCAGCCTCAGGAGCAGCAGATTAAATCTCCATAATCAATTTAATGTACACTGCATAAGTGGAATACCTGAATAGACAAAAAATCATCCCAAATTGAGGAGGTGGACTTTGGGAGCAACCATATATATACAGTTTTTCCCTTTTTTCTCCTCTTGTGAGTGTGTATGTGTATGGTTCTGTGTGTGATTTTGTCTGTATAACTTTGCTTTAACCATTTGTCTTAGCATTCTGTCTGTCCTTTTATTTTTTTTCCTTTTTTTTTAGTATAGTTTTTAGCACTTCTTATCATTGTTGGATTTTTTTTTTTGGTTTGGTTGCTCTCTTCTTTCTTTCCTTCTTTTTTAAATTAGTTTCTAATTTTTTTTTAAACATGTCTGCATTTTATTGTGTGTAAATGATACCTTAATAAAGTTGATTACAAAATGAACCAAAAACAAAACAACGAAGAAGAAAAACCTCTCAAGACCTCAAAGGAAATACACTGTTTTCTTCCAGGGTACCAGACTGGTAATGAGGCACTGGTCTGTTCTACCCTCAGATTATCCCGAGAATTATCTAGTCTATTTTAAAGCACTAGAGTCCCCTATCAGAAAAACTCACCCCATGTTTAATTACTTTTTTTGTTTGTTTGTTTATAACTTTATCCTTTTATTTTTTTCTTTTTATTTATTTATTTATTTTTTGCTTTATAACAAATTTAATCAGTTATACATATACATATGTTTCCATATCCCCTCCCTTTTGCGTCTCCCTCCCACCCTCCCTATCCCACCCCTCCAGGCGGTCACAAAGCACCGAGCTGATCTCCCTGTGCTATGCGGCTGCTTCCTACTAGCTATCTACCTTACGTTTGGTAGTGTATATATGTCCATGCCGCTCTTTCACTTTGTCACAGCTTACCCTTCCCCCTCCCCATATCCTCAAGTCCATGCTCTAGTAGGTCTGTGTCTTTATTCCTGTCTTACCCCTATGTTCTTCATGACATTTTTTTTTCTTAAATTCCATATATATGTGTTAGCATACAGTATTTGTCTTTCTCTTTCTGACTTATTTCACTCTGTATGACAGACTCTAGGTCTATCCACATCATTACAAATAGCTCAATTTCATTTCTTTTTATGGCTGAGTAATACTCCATTGTATATATGTGCCACATCTTCTTTATCCATTCATCTGATGACGGACACTTAGGTTGTTTCCATCTCCAGGCTATTGTAAATAGGGCTGCTATGAACATTTTGGTACATGTCTCTTTTTGAATTATGGTTTTCTTAGGGTATATGCCCAGTAGTGGGATTGCTGGGTCATATGGTAGTTCTATTTGTAGTTTTTTAAGGAACCTCCATACCGTTCTCCATAGCAGCTGTACCAATTCACATTCCCACCAGCAGTGCAAGAGTGTTCCCTTTATTCCACACCCTCTCCAGCATTTATTGTTTCTAGATTTTTTGATGATGGCCATTCTGACTGGTGTGAGATGATATCTCATTGTAGTTTTGATTTGAATTTCTCTAATGAGTAAAGATGTTGAGCATCCTTTCATGTGTTTGTTGGCAGTCTGTATATCTTCTGTGGAGAAATGTCTATTTAGGTCTTCTGCCCATTTTTGGATTGGGTTGTTTGTTTTTTTGCTATTGAGCTGCATGAGCTGCTTATAAATTTTGGAGATTAATCCTTTGTCAGTTGCTTCATTTGCAAATATTTTCTCCCATTCTGAGGGTTGTCTTTGCGTCTTGTTTATGGTTTCCTTTGCTGTGCAAAAGCTTTTAAGTTTCATTAGGTCCCATGTGTTTATTTTTGTCTTTATTTCCATTTCTCTAGGAGGTGGGTCCAAAAGGATCTTGCTGTGATTTATGTCATGGAGTGTTCTGCCTATGTTTTCCTCTAAGAGTTTGATAGTGTCTGGCCTTACATTTAGGTCTTTCATCCATTTTGAGCTAATTTTTGTGTATGGTGTTAGGGAGTGATCTAATCTCATACTTTTACATGTCCCTATCCAGTTTTCCCAGCACCACTTATTGAAGAGGCTGTCCTTTCTCCACTGTACATTCCTCCCTCCTTTATCAAAGATAAGGTGACCATATGTCCGTGGGTTTACCTCTGGACTTTCTATCCTGTTCCATTGATCTAACTTTCTGTTTTTGTGCCAGTACCATACTGTCTTGATTACTGTAGCTTTGTAGTATAGTCTGAAGTCAGGGAGCCTGATTCCTCCAGCTCCATTTTTCGTTCTCAAGATTGCTTTGGCTATTCAGGGTCTTTTGTGTTTCCATACAAATTGTGAAATTTTTTGTTCTAGTTCTGTGAAAAATGCCAGTGGTAGTTAGATAGGGATTGCATTGAATCTGTCGATTGCTTTGGGTAGTAGAGTCATTTTCACAATGTTGATTCTCCCAATCCAAGAACATGGTACATCTCTCCATCTATTTGTATCATCTTTAATTTCTTTCATCAGTGTCTTATAATTTTCTCCATACAGGTCTTTTGTCTCCTTAGGTAGGTTTATTCCTAGATATTTTATTCTTTTTGCTGCAATGGTAAATGGGAGTGTTTCCTTGATTTCACTTTCAGATTTTTCATCATTAGTATATAGGAATGCCAGAGATTTCTGTGCATTAATTTTGTATCCTGCAACTTTACCAAATGCACTGATTAGCTCTAGTTGTTTTCTGGTAGCATCTTTAGGATTCTCTATGTATAGTATCATGTCATCTGCAAACAGTGACAGCTTTACTTCTTCTTTTCCAATTTGGCCCCAGTTTCCTCTCTATCCTCATGGCCTCACACTCTCATCCGTGTTCATTGAGCAGCAGTTACACTGGTCTCCTTTTTATTCTATGATGACATCTGGTATTTGCTTTTCTTTGCTCTTTTTGCTGCCTGCAATCCTCTTTCATTAGTTATCACATTGCTCAGTTGCTCACTTCCATCTTCACAAATATCATGCTTTCAGAGGAGCCTTCCTTGGCTACCTTATCCCTTAAACCTATTTTATTTTCTCTTCTTTATTTACTAACATCTGACATTGTTACCCGCTATACATTTGTGTAGACTCTTAACACTCACTAGAATATAAGATTCATAAGGGCAGGGACTTTGTCTGTTTTGTTTTCTGGTATACCCCAGCACCTAGAACAATGCTTGGTACAGTGTGCTTGCTCAAATATTTGTTGAATATAAGGCCAAGGGGTTCCTACAATCTCCTCATGTAGTAGTCTTGAAAAACAAACTGTAGCTCTCTTAATACAAGGAAAAGGATGATGCTGAGTATCTCTAATGGTCTTTACTTTCACCTCTAAATATGCAAATTCTATGTGTTAAGCACTTATGTTTAGATGAAGGAGGCACTGAGGAAACAGTTAAGATATTTTGAAATCGAAGGCTTTAAAAACAAGTGCAATGAAATATAACACGTCCTATGATAGAAGTTTTAAAGGAACACAAACAAGGAAAGAGTTGTTGATTCTATCTTGAAAGAAGTTTCCATAAACCCCCTTTCCAGATAGGATTGACAACTCCTTCCTTATTTGTTTTCCTTTAAAGAAAGATGAGTAGTTTGTGAGATAAATGGGAGAGGCATCATTACAAGTCCAAGAGGGCATCACAAGCTGCAAGAGCAACATGAATAAAGGAAAGCCTGGGTAAAACAGTTTGGCCTGTTCATGGATGCAGCTTGTGTAAAATATATGGTTATATGATAGAGGAGATTGAAGAGATAAAGTAGGCAGAGGACAATTTGTGGCAGGCCTTTTTAGGCCATATTTATTTATACATTATTTTGTAGTGAATGAAGATCCTATAAAAGTTTTAAACATAGCTCTTTCCTGTTTTCAGATTCTTAATGACAAAATATGTGGCTAAAAAATAGGTCAGCTCATTACCCTGTGTTCTATTCACATAACACAAAGAGTTTCCAGAGACACAAAAATGCTTCTCTCAAATACTTCTCTAAGGAAGGAATTAGACCAGCTTAATTCATCAAGTCTAAGCAGGGTACACTCATAAGTAACACTGTATTTTCTGTTAAAACAAAATGACAATCATTTTTATGGGGTTAATGTTGTGAAAAGACTGCTAAGTATTTCTATAAAGAAGAAATGATTAACTGTCAAAATTATCTATTTTAGAATGAGACTAAATATCAAGAATATTTTAATCCTAATTAAATTTTGATGGAGTACTACATATTCATTAAAAAGGATGATTCTGATGATGATATAACGAAGAGAAATGGTTCCATATATAATGTTAATTTAAAAAGTAGAATTAAGAATTGTATTTACCATATAATTTCAACTAAATAGAAAAAAAAAGCCACTGTGATAGCCAGGCTCCAAAATGCCCCCCAAGGATATTGCCTCCTTGTATGTATGACTGGTATCACCTCCTCCCTCACTGAATAAGGCTGACTTGTGTAACCAATATAATATTGCAGAAATGACAGTGTCTGAGTTCTAAGGCTAGGTCATAAAAGATATTATAGGTTGTCTTTTGCTTTCTCTAATGATCACTCACTCTGGGAGAAGTCAGCCATCCCATCTATGAAGATACGCTAGCAGTCATATGGAGAGTTGCACATCATGAGGACAATTGAGACCCCCTTTGGACATCCAGCAAGGACTTGCCAACCATGTTCATGAGCCTTGGAATCAGATCCCCCAATCCTAGTCAAACCTTCAGATGATGGCAACCTATGTTGACGTTTGGACTATGTTGGGAGGAAAACGTTTCCTCTACCAACTTAGGTCCATGTAGTAGCTATGGTGGTAGTGGGGCTGTGAATGAATTGATAACAGTTAGATTAACAAGAGAAAACATGAGTTCTGGAGCACTTTACAAGAAGTGGCTCTCCAAATAATCAGGGGTAAGTGTTTATATATCAGCTTAACAAAGGGAGGTGGGAATTTGTGGCTTCAGTGAGAAAGTGTGGAAGGTTCTATTGGGCTTGTTTACACAATATTTCACCCTGGTGCTAGTAGGCAGTCTCCTTTATGGCTGGAAGCTTCCATGGAGGGGGATTTATGGCAGTTTAATCCTCAGAAAGCCCTGCTTTAATCATCAATCAAAAGGATGTTCAGATAAGGCTTTTTCTGGAGCTATTTGTCCAAAATGTTTCAGTTTATAGTAGTCTTCATGCCACTGTGGTGGGTTATTTGTCAGTTTCACTGCAACATCATGATTCACCCAGTTAAGTCACTCTTGAAAACCCGATTCAAAGACTATGTGAGATAAAATGTTCACTGCTGCTATTTTAAGCTCTTAGATTTTAATGTAATTTGTTATATAGCAAGCGGTGTAATATGTTATGCAGCAATTGACAAGTAATTCATCCATGCATTGTAGTTCCAAAAAATTCTGTAATGTGATATTAATTTTACAATGAAAAAACATAATGGAAGAAAGTCAACTATTTGATATTTGTTAACAAAATATAGTGCTAAGGTCTCTAAAGTGATAAAGACTATCTTTGTTTTTTACTATTCGTTTTTGTTTTTTTTTTAGTTTCTGCTTTATAACAAAGTGAATCAGTCATACATATACATCTGTTCCCACATCCCTTCCCTCTTGCATCTCCCTCAATCCCACCCTCCCCATCCCACCCCTCCAGGCGGTCACAAAGCACCGAGCTGATCTCCATGTGCTCTGCGGCTGCTTCCCACTATCTATCTAACTTACGTTTGGTACTGTATATATGTCCATGCCTCTCTTTGGCTTTGTCACAACTTACCCTTCCCCCTCCCCATATCCTCAATACCATTCTCAAGTAGGTCTGTGTCTTTATTCCTCTTTTACCCCTAGGTCCTTCATGACATTTTTTTTCTGAAATTCCATATATATATATGTGTTAGCATACGGTATTTGTCTTTCTCTTTCTGACTTACTTCACTCTGTATGACAGAATCTAGGTCTATCCACCTCATTACAAACAGATCAGTTTCATTTCTTTTTATGGTTGAGTAATATTCCATTGTATATATGTGCCACATCTTCTTTATCCATTCATCCGATGATGGACACTTAGGTTGTTTCCATTTCTGGGCTATTGTGAATAGAGCTGCAATGAACATTTTGGTACATGTCTCTTTTTGAATTATGGTTTTCTCAGGGTATATGCCTAGGAGTGGGATTGCTGGGTCATATGGTAGTTCTATTTTTAGTTTTTTAAGGAACCTCCATACTGTTCTCCATAGTGGCTGTACCAATTCAAATTCCCACCAGCAGTGCAAGAGTGTTCCCTTTTCTCCACACCCTCTCCAGCATTTATTGTTTCTAGATTTCTTGATGATGGCCATTCTGACTGGTGTGAGATAATATCTCATTGTAGTTTTGATTTGCATTTCTCTAATGATTAATGATATTGAGCATTCTTTCATGTGTTTGTTGGCAGTCTGTATATCTTCTTTGGAGAAATCCCTATTTAAGTCTTCTGCCCATTTTTGGATTGGGTTGTTTGTTTTTTTTTGCTATTGAGCTGCATGAGCTGCTTATAAATTTTGGAGATTAATCCTTTGTCAGTTGCTGCAATTGCAGAGAAAGCTTTCAACAAAATTCAACACCCATTTATGATAAAAACCCTGCAGAAAGTAGGCATAGAGGGAACTTTCCTCAACATAATAAAGGCCATATATGACAAACCCACAGCCAACATCAAGCTCAATGGTGAAAAACTGAAACCATTTCCACTAAGACGAGGAACAGGACAAGGCTGCCCACTCTCACCACTTTTATTCAACTTAGTTTTGGACGTTTTAGCCACAGCAATCAGAGAAGAAAAGGAAATAAAAGGAATCCAAATTGGAAAAGAAGAAGTAAAGCTGTCACTGTTTGCAGATGACATGATACTATACATAGTTTTAAATTTTTTAATAATTATTTTTTATTTCAATAACTTTATTTTATTTCATTTTATTTTATTTTATCTTTTTCATATCTTTCTCTTTTTTTCTCCCTTTTATTCTGAGCCATGTGGATAACAGGCCCAGCCAGATGTCAGGGCTGTGCCTCTGAGGAGGGAGAGCCACGTTCAGGACATTGGTCCACAAGAGACTTCCCAGCTCCATGTAATATCAAATGGCAAAAATCTCCTAGAGATCTCCATCTAAATGCTAAGACCCAGCTCCACCCAACGACCAGCAAGCTACAGTGCTGGACACCCTATGCCAAATAACTAGCAAGACAGGAACACAACCCCACCCATTAGCAGAGAGGCTTCCTAAAATCATAATAAGGTCACAGGCACACCAAAACACACCACCAGACGTGGACCTACCCCCCAGAAAGACAAGATCCAGCCTTATCCACCAGAACACAGGCACTAGTCCCCTCCACCAGGAGGCCTGCACAACCCATTGAACAAACCTTAGCCACTGGGGCAGACACCAAAAACAACAGTAACTAAGAACTTACAACCTCCAAAAAGGAGACCCCAAACACAGAAAGTTAAGCAAAATGAGAAGACAGAGAAATGCACAGCAGATGAAGCAGCAAGATAAAAACCCACCAGATCAAACAAATGAAAAGGAAATAGGCAGTCTACCTGAAAAAGAATTCAGAATAATGATAGTAAAGATGATACAAAATCTTGGAAATAGAATGGAGAAAATACAAGAAACGTTTAACAAGGACTTAGAAGAACTAAAGAGCAAACAAACAATGATGAACAACACAATAAATGCAATTAAAAATTCTCTAGAAGGGATCAGTAGCAGAATAACTAGGCAGAAGAATGGATAAGTGACCTGGAAGATAAAAGAGTGGAAATAACAACTGCAGAGCAGAATAAAGGAAACTGAATGAAAAGAATTGAGGACAGTCTCAGAGACCTCTGGGACAATATTAAACACACCAACATTCGAATTACAGGGGTCCCAGAGGAAGAAGAGAGAAAGAAAGGGACTGAGAAAATATATGAAGAGATTATAGTTGATAACTTCCCTAATATGGGAAAGGAAATAGGAAATAGTTAATCAAGTCTTGGAAGCACAGAGTGTGCCTTACAGGATAAATACAAGGAGAAACACTCCAAGACACATATTAATCAAACTATCAAAAATTTAAAAAAAAGAAAAATATAAGCAGCAAGGGAAAAACAAAAATAACATACACGGGAATCCCCATTACGTTAACAGCTGATCTTTCAGCAGAAACTCTTCAAGCCGGAAGGGACTGGCAGGACATATTTAAAGTGTTGAAAGGGAAAAACCTACAACCAAGATTACTCTATCCAGCAAGTATCTCATTCAGATTTGATGGAGAAATTAAAACCTTTGGAGCCAAGCAAAAGCTAAGAGAATTCAGCACCACCAAACTAGCTTTACAACAAATGCTAAAGGAACTTCTATAGGCAGCAAACACAAGAGAAGGAAAGGACTTACAATAACAAACCGAAAACAATTAAGAAAATGGTAATATGAGCATATATATCGATAACTACCTTAAATATAAATGGATTAAATGCTCCAACCAAAAGACATAGACTGGCTGAATGGATAAAAAACAAGACCCATATACATGCTGTCTACAAGAGACCCAATTCAGGCCTAGGGACACATACAGTTTGAAAGTGAGGGGATGGAAAAATATATTCCATGCAAATGGTAATCAAAAGAAAGCTGGAGTAGCAATTCTCATATAAGACAAAATAGACTTTAAAAGAAAGACTAGGGGCTTCCCTGGTGGTGCAGTGGTTGAGAGTCCGCCTGCCAATGCAGGGGACACGGGTTTGTGCCCCAGTCTGGGAGGATCCCACATGCCACGGAGCGACTGGTCACGTGAGCCATAGACGCTGAGCCTCCGTCCTCCGCAATGGGAGATGCCACAACAGTGAGAGGCCCGCACACCGCAAAAAAAAAAAAAAAGAAAGACTAGTACAAGAGACAGAGAAGGACACTATATAATGATCAAAGGATCAATTGAGGAAGAAGATATAACAATTGTAAATATTTATGCACCCAACATAGGAACACTTCAATACCTAAGGCAAATACTAACAGCCATAAAAGGGGAAATCGACAGTAACACATTCATAGTAGGGGACATTAACACCCCACTTTCTCCAATGGATAGGTCATCCAAAATGAAAATAAATAAGGAAACACAAGCTTTAAATGATATATTAAACAAGATGGACTTAATTGATATTTATAGGACATTCCATCCAAAAACAGCAGAATACATTTTCTTCTCAACTGCTCACGGAATATTCTCCAGGATAAATCATATCTTGGGTCACAAATCAAGCCTTGGTAAATTTAAGAAAATTGAAATTGTATCAAGTATCTTTTCTGACCACAACACTATGAGACTAGATATCAATTACAGGAAAAAATCTGTAAAAAATAGAAACACATGGAGGCTAAACAATACAATAACCAAGAGATCACTGAAGAAATCAAAGAGGAAATCAAAAAATACCTAGAAACAACTGACAATGAAATAATGACAACCCAAATCCTATGGGATGCAGCAAAAGCAGTTCTAAGAGGGAAGTTTATAGCAATACAATCCTACCTTAAGAAACAAGAAACATCTCAAATAAACAACCTAACCTTACACCAAAAACGATTAGAGAAAGAAGAACATAAAATCCCCAAATTTAGTGGAAAGAAAGAAATCATAAAGATCAGATCAAAAGTAAATGAAAGAGTTTCCCTGGTGATGCAATGGTTGAGAGTTTGCCTGCCGATGCATGAGACACGGATTCGTGCCCTGGTCCAGGAAGATCCCACATGCCATGGAGTGGCTGGACCCAGGAGCCATGGCCACTGAGCCTGCGTGTCTGGAGCCTGTGCTCTGCACCGGGAGAGGCCACAAAAGTGACAGGCCCGACTACCGTAAAAATAAACAAAGAAATAAAAAATCAATGAAAAAGAGATGAAGGAAACAGTAGCAAAGATCAATAAAACTAAAATCTGGGGCTTCCCTGTTGGCGCAGTGGTTGCGAGTCCTCCTGCTGATGCAGGGGACATGGGTTTGTGCCCTGGTCCGGGAAGATCCCACATGCCACAGAGTGGCTAGGCCCATGTGCCATGGCCTCTGAGCCTGCGCGTCCAGAGCCTGTGCTCCGCAACGGGAGAGGCCACTGCAGTGAGAGGTCCGAGTAACAGAAAAAAAAAAAAAAAAAAAAAAAAACCTAAAAGCTGGTTGCTTGAGAAGATAAAAAAATTGATAAACCATTAGCCACTCTCATCAAGATAAAAAGGGAGAAGACTCAAATCAATCGAATTTGAAATGAAAAAGGAGAAGTAACAAATGACACTGCAGAAATACAACAGATCATGAGAGATTACTACAAGCAACTATATGCCAATAAAATGTACAACCTGGAAGAAATGGACAAATTCTTAGAAATGCACAACCTTCTGAGACTGAACCAGGAAGAAAGAGAAAATATGAACAGACAAAACAGAAGCACTGAAATTGAAACTTTGATTAAAAATCTTCCAACAAATAAAAGCCCAGGATGAGATGGCTTCACAGGCGAATTCTGTCAAACATTTAGAGAAGAGCCAACACCTATTCTTCTCAAAATCTTCCAAAATATGGCAGAGGGAGAAACACTCCCAAACTCATTCTATGAGGCCATGCTCACCCTGATTCCAAAACCAGCCAGAGATGTCACAACGAAAGAAAACTGCAGGCCAATAACACTGATGAACATACATGTCAAAATCTGCAAAAAAATAATAGCAAACAGAATCCAACAGCTCATTAAAAGGATCATACACCATGATCAAGTGGGATTTATTCCAGGCATGCAAGCATTCTTCAATATATGCAAATCAAACAATGTGATACACAATAATAATAAATTGAAGAAGAAAAACCATATGATCATTTCAATAGAGAAGGAGAAAACTTTTGACAAAATTCAACACCCATTTATGATGAAAACCCTCCAGAAAGTAGGCATAGAGGGAACTTACCTCAACATAATAAAGGCCATATATGACAAACCCACAGCCAACATCATCCTCAATGGTGAAAAACTGAAACCATTTCCACTAGGGTCAGGAAAAAAACAAGGTTTCTCACTCTCACCACTATTATTCAACATAGTTTTGGAAGTTTTAACTATAGCAATCAGAGAAGGAAAAGAAATAAAAGGAATCCAAAATGGAAAAGAAGAAGTAAAGCTGTCACTGTTTGCAGATGACATGATACTATACATAGAGAATCCTGAAGATGCTACCAGAAAACTACTAGAGGTAATCAATGAATTTGATAAAGTAGCAGGATACAAAATTAATGCACAGAGATCTCTTGCATTCCTATACACTAATGATGAAAAACCTGAAAGTGAAATTAAGAAAACACTCCCATTTACCATTGCAACAAAAAGAATAAAATACCCAGGAATAAACCTACCTAAGGAGACAAAATACCTGTATGCAGAAAATTATGAGACTGATGAAAGAAATTACAGATGATACAAATAAATGGAGAGATATACCATGGTCCTATATTGGAAGAATCAACATTGTGAAAATGACTATACTACCCAAAGCAATCTACAGAGTCAATGTAATCCTTACCAAACTACCACTGGCATTTTTCACAGAACTAGAACAAAAATTTTCACAATTTATATGGAAACACAAAAGATCCCGAATAGCCAAAACAATCTTGAGAAAGAAAAACGGAGCTGGATGAAACAGGCTCCCTGACTTCAGAGTATACTACATAGCTACAGTAGTCAAGGCAATATGGTACTGGCACAAAAACAGAAATGTAGATCAATGCAACAGGGTAGAAAGCCCAGAGATAAACCCACACACATATGGTCAACTTATCTTTGATAAAGGAGGGAAGAATATACAATGGAGAAAAGACCCCCTCTTCAATAAGTGGTGCTGGGAAAACTGGACAGCTACATGTAAATTAATGCAATTAGAACACTCCTTAACACCATACACAAAAATAAACTCATAATGGATTAAAAACCTAAATGTAAGGCCAGACACTATCAAACTCTTCGAGGAAAACATAGGCATAACACTCTATGACATCAATCACAACAAGATCTTTTGGACCCACCTCATAGAGAAATGGAGATAAAAACAAAGTAAACAAATGGGACCTAATGAACCTTAAAATCTTTTTCACAGCAAAGGATACCATATCAAGACAAAAAGACAACCCTCAGGATTGGAGAAAATATTTGCAAATGAAGCAACTTACAAAGGATTAATCTCCAAAATATATAAGCAGCTCATGCAGCTCAATATCAAAAAATCAAACAACCCATTCCAAAAATAGGCAGAAGACCTAAATAGACATTTCTTCAAAGAAGATATACAGACTGCCAACAAACACCTGAAAGAATGCTCAACATTATTTATCATTAGAGAAATGCAAATCAAAACTACAATGAAATATCATCTCACACCAGTTAGAATGGCCACCACCAAAAAAATCTACAAACAATAAATGCTGGAGAGGGTGTGGAGAAAGGGGAACCCTATTGCACTGTTGGTACGAATATAAGTTGATACAGCCACTATGGAGAACAGTATGGAGGTTCCCTAAGAAACTAAAAATAGAACTACCATACGACCCAGCAATCCCACTACTGGGCATATACCCTGAGAAAACCATAATTCAAAAAGAGTCATGTACTTCAAAGTTCATTGTAACTCTATTTACAATAGCCAGGACATGGAAGCAACTTAAGTGTCCATCAAGAGATGAGTGGACAAAGAAGATGTGGCACATATATACAATGGAATATTACTGAGCCATAAAAAGAAACAAAATTGAGTTATGTGTAGTGAGGTGGATGGACCTAGAGTCTGTCATACAGAGTGAAGTAAGTCAGAAAGTGAAAAGCAAATACCGTATGCTAACACATACATATGGAATCTAAAAAAAAAAAAAAGGTCATGAAGAACCTAAGGGCAAGATGGGAATAAAGATGCAGACTACTAGAGAATGGAGTTGAGTACACGGGGATGGGGAAGGGTAAGGTGGGACAAAGTGAGAGAGTGGCATGGACATATGTACACTACCAAATATAAAATAGATAGCTAGTTAGTAGTAGCCGCATAGCACAGGGAGATCAGCTCCTTGCTTTGTGACCACCTAGAGGGGGTGGGTTAGGGAGGGTGGGAGGGAGGGAGGCACAAGAGGGAGGAGATAAGGGGATATATGTATATGTATAGCTGATTCACTTTGTTATAAAGCAAAAACTAACATACCATTGTAAATCAATTATACTCCAGTAAAGATGTTAAATATATATATATATATACACATATATATATATACACATATATATATATATACATACACATATATATATATATATATATACACATATATATATGTATATATATATATATATATATGTGTATATATATATATATATGTCTCCCAGCTAGAGGGGGTGGCATAGGGAGGTTGGTTGTGAGGGAGATGTGAGATATGGGGATATATTTATATGTATAGCTGATTCATTTTGTTATGAAACAGAAAATAACACACCATTGTAAAGCAATCATACTCCAATAAAGATATTTTTTAAAAAGTGTTGACAATATATCAACTTTTAATTTTTATAGTAAATTACGGGGAACAATTTTCAGTGGCAGTGAATACACTCCAGATATTTCCTGAAATAGGAATAAAATCCCTCAGGTAATTCCTACACTCCTTAATGTTTCCTAAGATCCTTCTGTGTGTTTTTCTGTCTTTCAATTAACAAAGTGGTAGGCAATATCTGAGGAGGTAAAGATAAGTGTTTAAAATAAATTAACATCGGGCTTCCCTGGTGGCGCAGTTGTTGGGAATCCGCCTGCCGATGTAGGGGACACAGGTTCGTGCCCCGCTCCAGGAAGATCCTACATGCCGCAGAGCAGCTGGGCCCATGGGCCATGGCCACTGGGCCTGCGCGTCCGGAGCCTGTGCTCCGCAACCAGAGAGGCCGCAGTGGTGAGAGGCCCGCGTACTGAAAAAAAAAAAAGAAAAAAAGAAAAGAAAAAGAAAAGAAAAAGAAAAAGAAATTAACATCTACTCATCATTAGAGTGCAATAGTGGAAAAGGTAGGGCCTTTGAAATCTGCATCTGGCTCTACATCTTACTAGGTTTACGAATTCTGTGAAATTAAAGATGACTCTCAGTTTTATCATCTGGGAAATGAGTATAATATGAGCCTCTTAAGACCACTGTATTATACTGAGTTACTAAAGTGCCTGGCACCTTATAAGTATCCTCTTCACTTGAACTGTTATGGATATATCTTCCCTAATCACATGAAGTGGAAACCTTCTACAGCCATCCCCCATGTGGTTCTCTCTCTCTCTCTCTCTCTCTCTCTCTCTTTCTCTTTCTCCCTCCCTCTCTGTCTCTCTTTTCATCTCAACATTTTTGAAATTAGTAATTCAAATTACTTAAAAAAGTTTTTTGTATATTTGAAAAATTAAAATTACCAACTGCTACAATAAATAGCACAGGAATGTGATGGTTGAGGGTTGAGAGAACAGGGAAGAGGTAGACATTAATTATTCCTTATTTTTCCAATTATTGCATAACTTCTAATTGGGAGAAACCTCCTTTGATTATAGATAAATTCCTTTTAGTCACATAAAAATAAATTATCTGTGAATTTACTTGGCATTCCAAAAAACACGTTGGTTTACCGAACTGAAGATTGCCCGAAATCTTCAAAATCTGAGAATGAGTATTAATCATATTTATGAATACCTAAAGATAGACAAAGCCAAATTGACTATTGAAAATTTTTAAATGAATTGACTTATTAACATGTTATGCAATGTGTGTAAATTTGCTTAAAATTCAGTGAAAAATTTTTGAATTGAGGCAAGAAGGAGAGAGGTTGGATTGAGTAAATTTAAAGATGGAGTTTGTTGTTTGGTATTCATTTAAAAATTTCAAGTCTTCTTAAAATTTTGTCTCCTAAAAGTACTGTATACATTACATGCTTGAAGAAATATGACAAATTTAAAATTTCCTAGTAAGTAATACAGAGTAAAGTGTTCCCATATAAACTCACAGAGTAAATTTATACCATATTTTTGGAAGATGAGGCTAGGCCAGAAATACACAATTTACTATGTTTCCTTTCCACAGTACCAATGGGACACATTTGTCAGAATTAAAATGGTATGAAAACCTACGTTCATCAGCATTCTGGTATAGATAGTACATTGTGGATTTGGAACACCTTATGTCTTTATTGTTTGGATCTTTTTATTGCTTTGTTTGTTTTGCTTTTTACTTGTAAACTGGTGTTAAATGACATGGGTTTCTAAAAATAAAGCACACATTTGATAGCGGTGGATGGAATGGTGTAGAAAAGATTTAACACAGGTTAATATAAACTAAAATTTATTTTAAGGTTATTTTTTCTTGGATAACCACTATCATCAAAGATAAAATGATGAGGACCTAAGGAAAACAGTTTTGGATTATTCCATAGGCATATCCACTATTTTCCAGACTGGTCTGAGTCCCTCAGAACAGGTTTGGCATCACAAGAATATGCCGATCCTCTTTCTGGTTGTAGTTAGCCCTAAGCAAAATGTGACAAAAAGAGGGGAGTAATTTGTGAGGAATATATTAATTTATCAATAAGGATTCCAAGGGTTCTGCCAAAAGCAAACAGCTATTTTGAAATTGTCTTCAAGCGTAACAAATCACCAGGTGGAAAAATCAACAAGCTTGGAGCACTTAATTATATCTTTTATCTTAATCATCAACAAGTCAAGTGTATGCTTATGTGTTTAGGGAAGGGGGAATGTTATAGAAGGGGGATGAATTAACACTTAGAAAGCTCAGAGGTTTAACAAAATCTGACATGAGATTTGCCAGAGGGTTTGGTACAGGATTGTAAAACTTGAAACTAATCTTCATTTGAGTTTTAATGGTTCTATCTCGCTTATGAAGCCTCTTGCTCTTCTGCTATGGTTATTCTGCAAAATTATACATCAGGCTTTAAAGAGCAGCTTCTATGAACAGAGTCTCCTTAAATCTCAGCTAAACTGAGCAAGAAGATTACATGTTATTATGATGTAGCACAGCAGGATTTTCCCCCCGCAAACATAATGATGTGAAAAAGGATAAAGCTATCACTCTGTGCAAAGAGGTCATTCATAGAAGAACAATGCTTTTCACACAGATTATCCATACATGTTGAAATGTTCACATTGCAAAAGCTTTTTTCTTAATGTTTCTTTGAAGAGCTCTGATCCTGACAAGCATCCAGATCTAGATAACAAGACCCAGTGATCATATCCCTAGGAGGTGGCCTGCCCCAGGGCACTTGGGAGAGAGTGTACCTGTCACAGACATTACTGGAAAAAAAATAAAGTATTTTTTTCTCAGGTAATTTACATTTAGTCCAAGCTTATCAATTTTATTTGAAGGAGAAGACATTTTTCTCAATTTTACATAATTTAAGTTTATTACACATTAAAAATACATATTCTTATTAGCACACAAAAGACCAGAAAATAATATACAGAACTATAACTCTGTATGTATTTTCATATTTCAATATTCCTACTGAAAGCCAATTAAGGTATGTGCCATAATAATGAGCTTCAAATATTCAGTAGAAGAGTTATGCTGTCATCAGATTATTTAACACCAGATCATTTGAACTTTCATCTTTTAAATATCAATGCTTATCAGAAAATATCAGTAAATTATGTTTAACACCTTTAAATAATAATTTATGTTTCCTTATTCACTACATTATTTCTTGCTTTCAACTCTCTGAGAATGGCTGGAAATTACTCCTCAAAGTAGACACGGATATTTCAAACAAATGGCTGCTGATTATTTTTCAAGAACTAGACCCAAATGAAGACACAAGTATGCACATGCACACACATGCACATCCATATGCACACACTTCTATAAATTTCATTTAGTCCTCATTTTCAAAGTAATCATTGTCATTGCAGTTACCATAAATTCTCAAGAATACACTATGTAAGTAGCATCTGGGCTAATCTCTTAAATGTTTTCAAATTCTTTAAAACTGGCTCTGAAAGCATTAAAAACTATTCTAAACTTATAATTCAGAGATAACAATTATACATTTTCAAAGATCTTATAAATTGTTAGAGAAAGCATAGGGGTGGGGGTAAACGTTTGCTTTAAAATACTTTTTCCAGGGGCTTCCCTGGTGGTGCAGTGGTTGAGAGTCCGCCTGCTGATGCAGGGGACACGGGTTCGTGCCCCAGTCTGGGAAGATCCCACATGCCGCGGAGCGGCTGGGCCCATGAGCCATGGCCGCTGAGCCTGCGTGTCCGGAGCCTGTGCTCCACAACAGGAGAGGCCACAGCAGTGAGAGGCCCGCCTACCACAAAAACAACAACAACAACAAACCCCCCCCCCAAAAAAAAATACAAAACTTTTTCCAATAGGAATTGAAAGAGCTCAAAAGAGTGAGATTAACTGACTATTTAGCAGTTTAATGTAGGGTGATTTTTTACATAAACATAATTTTTTATATATTTTCTAAACATTAATTTTTATATTTTTTCTAAGACACAAGAGTAGAAGTAATTCATGCATTTATTGTACATTTTAAAACATGTGTCTTTCACTTGGAAACATTTCCATGTGTAAATCTCTTGAATGGGGAAATATATGATAATTTATTATATGTTATAGCAATGTTTAATTTGAAATATAAAAGTATTATTTTGCAATTGGAAAGAAAAATACAGCAAGTTTGGCCAGATTTATGCTCAAAATACTAAATGTGATTGCAATTAAGCAAAAATTATAGTATTTCTATTATTCATAGAAATAAATACAGTACAGATGAAGCTAAACTCCTAAAGACTTAACTATTCCCTGCAATGAAAAACATGACACAATGAAAATTGTTTAGGTTATTGGCATCATTCTTGTCTCCACGAAAGGGACTCTACTGTATATAAACTAGACGCCATCATGAAGAAGATCTGTTGTATATCAGTAGTACTAATATCCACACCCCCTTGCAATCTCTGATAAAGATAAATTAACCTTTGTCTAGAACACACACATAAAATAATGACTTTATCTCTACTTCCAGTCTGTAATCTTGCCTGCAGAAAGTCTTCCTAATGATTATGTCAAATGAAAAATCTCTCTTTCAGTTACATATTAAAATCTGGATTGGTAATTCCTAAATGTTAAACATGTCTGCCCTTAACTATAAATGAATTATAATTGCATCATCTGTGTCTACTCTAACTTGCCATCATTCAGACATGAAAATGATGACACCAATTATATAAATAGGGAATGGAATTGTGGACTTATAGCTTTTTCTTCTATCGATTCACCTGTGAACACAAAATCTATGGAAAAAGGGTTGTCTGAGAGCTGGTGGCCACAACAATTATGAATTAGTTTTCTTCTCCCCAAATCAAATTACAAGTCAAAAATTAAGAATTATATACTTTTTGTCCTAATATCAGGACATTAGATTCAAGTGCGGGACAGAGAGAGATAATAGTCCTATTTCATTATGGAAATCATGATTTCCCTCAGGATTTATATCATAAGGCACAAAAAGGGACTTCTTCCTAAACTTGAGAATTTAGTGAGGTATGTTAAAAATTTAGGAAATCTGTTTTCAACTCCAACCAAGGTTCACATGCTAGGTACAAAGTCTTACTAGATTTCTTGTACAAAAGAAAACTGTCTTGTGAGGTTGCTGTCATGAAAGTCTTCTGAGTTTTGCAAAGATGCTGCTTAGGTTGAATATTTTTGGCAACATAAACATGGCCAAATAGGGGCCCTCATTGCTGCTATGAAAACTTGGCTTTGTGAGTATAAATTAAATATTAAAGAATTAAAAACAATCCATGTAGATACACTACTTATGCTATTAATTAAAATTAGTTTTCAGCAACAAAAATCTTACTAATTAATTATTTTAAAAACATTCATCTTGGGCTTCCCTGGTGGCAGATTGGTTAAGAATCCGCCTGCCAATGCAGGGGACATGGATTCAAGCCCTGGTCCAGGAAGATCCCACATGTCACGGAGCAGCTAAGCCCGTGTGCCACAACTACTGAGCCTGCTCTCTAGGGCCTGCGAGCCACAACTACTGAGCCCACGTGCCACAACTACTGAAGCCCTCACACCTAGAGCCCGTGCTCCGCAACAAGAGAAGCCACTGCAATGAGAAGCCTGCACACCACAACAAAGAGTAGCCCCCGCTCACCGCAACTAGAGAAAAGCCCGCATACAGCAACAAAGACCCAACACAGCCAAACATAAAATAAATAAATTTTAAAACAACAACAACAACAAAAAAAACATTCATCAGTATTGCTTGCTAAGCATATGTATATCCAATTCCTAAGTTGATATCGATAAACTAGTAATGAAATAAGATGTTTTCTATAGTTAAAAAATGTGCTAGACTAAGGTATTGGTAAATCTAATTTCCTTTTGTCAGAACCTGAAGAATATGCATTATGACTATAGTAAAGCCCTTCATATAATAAAGACATTTCTAATTCCTCAAGAGATCCTTCTAGGAATCTTGAGTGATATGCTAGAAAATATTTTGACCTGAATTAGTCTACAACCTACATCAATCAGCTAAAAACCTGAAGCAAAGAGTAAACAGAGGAATGGAGAGTAATGCAAATAAGTAAGAGTGGAAAAATAGTAAATATAATTAGTGAGGAAAGAAATAAGTTAGCTGTCTGAAATATGATGGAAAATAATGTATGCAAAATAGAGATGTGACCTATATAACTGTGCCCCTATGCTAGGTGATTACCTATTGAATTTAGGAGGACAGTAATGAAAGAGTCCATATTAGCTCAATTAGAGCAAATTTACCTTGACCAAAACAAGAGGAATAATGAGCAAATATGAAAATGGAATTTTAAAATTGGAGTTAAGTTACAAAGGGTGGAAAGTTTAGTACTGTTTATTTTTGTTTTAGAGCATTAGGAAAGATTTGCATATTATAACATTATAATAAAAAATAAAAAAAATCATAATTATGTCTCTTTAGAGTAGATTTTCTAAAACTAAGCTAGATTAAAATCTCAAGTTTATTTCATAGTAGATTTTACAGTAAGTGGTCTTTAAGGAGTAGTTAAAAAGGGGAAAAAGTAAAAATGAATAATCTATATTTCTGAGAAAGCAACCTTTTTATATATCAAGAACTTTATGATCACTATATTATTACTTTCCCATCAAAGGTATTGAGGAAATATTTATTTACTAGACTCATTGGAATTTTAGTTTAAAAGAAATGCACACTCATTATATACAGACATGGGCTCAATATTGAGACTGATGAGAAAGACAGGAGTGTTGAAATCCTTTTGAAGTTAAGAGAAAATTCAATTGTTTGCCAATGTTGAGTGGGTACAGTGATTGCAGAAATAAACAAAATTAATAGCCAAGGTTTTAAGCTATTATTTCTTAAACTGCCTACTTCATCCCAAGCCTAACATGCTTAAATAATATGTCAAATAGGGGCTTCAAAGAAGATAAGCACATAAAGATTCTTCTAGCTCAAGACTTACATATTATATTTTGTTTTAAATATCTAATCAATTTGGCTTTTTATTTGTTATGTTTTTTGTATACAAATAGTTCGAGTAGATTAGTAAAAATAACAAAGAATTTACAAACATAGGCTTTAGAATCACACAGACCTGAATCAAATGCCATTTGTGCATGCTAATTTGTTCTAAAATCTTGTACAAGTTAGTTAACTTACCTGTATCTCCATTTCCTCATCCTTAAAAAGGAGAACGAAAACACCTCTCTCGTGGGATTGGTGTGAGTGAAGATTAAACAGATCTTTGTGCACAGCAATTAGAATAGCACCTGACATATATCATTAGTATTCAATACATGCTGCCACCTATTTCATGTTAGTTCAAAGCAAATATAATCATCTTAATTGACAATCAACATTTGGGCATAAGAGGGTCTACTTTATCTTCCTATAGATTCCAAGAAGGAAGAAAATCATAGTCTAATACAGCACTTGAATTATAATATAGCATATCTCTTCTTTGAGCATGACTTTGTAACAATTTACATCTCATTGTGTATAATACCACCTACAAGACATCTTTTGAAGCAGCCTTATGCTACAATACTAATCTTATTTCCCTCTGCCTGCCCTCGCTCAGACTGGTCCATCCACACTGGCTTCCTTGTTTCCATTTTAATATACAGCCATGTTCTGGCCCCTTGTTCTTTGCTCAGTCCCTTACTGCTTTCAGATCTTTGACCAAATATTATATACTCACATATCTAAATTTGCAATTTCTCACAATCTCTAACTTCCTTCTCTATTTTATTCAATAGCATGTCTCAGCATCTTGACTGTCTTAGATTTCTAAGGCTGCTGTAACAAATTACCGTAATTTTGACTGCTTGAAACAACAGAAAATTATTTCACCGTTTAGGAGGTCATAAATCCAAAATCAAGGTGTCGGCAGAATTGGTCCCCTCTGGAGGCTCTGAGGGGAAATCTGCAGCATGCCTCCTCTCTCTTGGCCTCCGATGGCTACTGGTAACCTTTGGCATTCCTTGGCTTGGGACTGCATAACTCCAATCTGTGCCTCCTTCACATGGCCTTCTTTCTGTGTCTCTGTGTCTTCCCCTCTTCTTATAATGACACTGTCACTGGATTTAAAATCCGTGCCCCACCCCCACAATCCATGATGATCTCATCTCAAGATTCTTAACTCAATTATATCTGCAAACACTCTTTTTCCAAATAAGGTCACATTTATAGGTACTGGCAATTAAGACTTGGACATATCTTTTGGAAAGACACATATTAACCCTCTAGGTTAATTTAGTATAAATTTATTTATTTATCTATCTATTTATTTATTTATCTATTTATTCATTCTCAGTGTCCGTCCACTAGAATATTGTCCATGACAAAGGTTAAAAACTTTTCATTTATATTTGTGCCTTGACCAATTCCTGGCACACAACAGGAGCTTAATAAATACATGCTGAATAAACAGAAGAAGAAAATGTGGTTGAGACATAGGGGTTATCAAGATAACTGAAGCCAAAAGTAGAAAAAAACAGGGAAGGAGAATTGGAAAAAGGGATCAGACTGTGTGAAGAAATACAGAATAGAGTAGAACCACTGAAGTCAAAAGTACTGACTTTACATGTGAAAGAAAAAAAAAAGAAGAGAAAAGAAAAGAAAAAAATTATGGTCACTTCATTCCCTGGAGTAGTGACTGGTATTGGTAGTTTATTTGTTAGAGATGAGCAAGCTGATGTTAAGGCTGGGCGGGTAAGGACAGATAGGATAGCTTCCTTTAATTACTCAATTAACATTAACTGAGAAGCTACTATATGCCAGACAGAGTTGTAGGATGTAGAGTCAAAGAACATAGCTGTCTGAGATTTGGTCATCTCTACTGTATGATATTGATGCATTCCCATTTAATGTCGTTGTCTCAAAGATTTAAAAACATCTGAGAAACTGACTAATGTTTCCCCTCCATTTTCATTAAGATATTAAGTATTTTACAGACACAGCCAAAACACTTGAGTGTCAAGAAAAGGAGCTGAAAATAAATGTGTTAGCTTAATTACACTAAAATTGATATGATTACACTAAAAAGCATGACAGATATAAAAATATCACATAAAATGTTAAAGGAAATTATCAAATGATATACTAAAAAAAGCAAAATAATATGTTTAGTAATATATACTTTAAAATATGCTTGATATAAAAAATAAAGTTGCATCTGCTAAGACATATTTTCTAGACCAAGAGGATCATCAACAGAGGAGTTCACTAGAGTGCCAATATACATACTTTTTTTTGTGTGTGTGTGCAGTATGCGGGCCTCGCACTGCTGTGGCCTCTCCCGTTGCAGAGCACAGGCTCCGGACACGCAGGCTCAGCGGCCACGGCTCACGGGCCCAGCCACTCCACGGCATGTGGGATCCTCCCAGACTGGGGCATGAACCCGTGTCCCCTGCATCGGCAGACAGACTCTCAACCACTGTGCCACCAGGGAAGCACAATATACAGACTTTTAAGAATAATTTCTGTAATGTGAATGTACACGATGTAATAGGCTGTCAAAAATTTAACCATTGTTAGCTCAGTATCTGTATAATATTTGCACAAATAATAAATGCAATTCTACTGTTAAATTTAAACTATGTGTCTTTGCTTCCCAATACCATTTCTATAGAACCTTAAGATAGATTATATATTTATGCAAAGTGCTGAAATAATTTAATATATAAACACTACTTTTAAGACTGCCCTCAGGTTTTAGAATCTTAGTCATGTAGCTAGATTAAAATCGCTTATATTTATGGCTTTCCACCAACCAAACTTTACCATGCAAAATTCTATTCCAAGTATATAGAATCATGGTAAAAATCATACAAATATGAGATTATATTGAAGACGCATTACTGCAAAGAAAGATTTTCCATTGTTCAAATTCCTCCCTTGTGAATGTCATAAAATCAAAGCCTTTGACATCACATCTTTGAGATCACTTTTGTATATAAATTTGTTAAATGTGGATATCTTTGTAAGTTGTCCAAAATGCAGAGACTTGCAAAGATGTTCATTTTACTTTCTTAATACCTTTAAGAGTCTCCAGAATACCTTTCTATCTCATCTCATCCATCCTCTCTTATGGCCAAATATAAAAATATGAATGAAAAAAATGGGAAAAAAATAACAGGTAATGTCTTCCTCCCAAGCAATATTCTCTACCTACTCTCAGTGATGCCAATTTGTTTCTAATCATGACAAAAACTGAATGGCTGCCCCAGGATTCCCTTCATTATATACCCCATTTAGAATTATTCTCCCTCAGCAGGTCTCTAACATAAATTCCCTTTCTCTATTATTCCATCAAATAGATTTTAGGGCTTTGTTTGCTCAGGACCTTCCATAGTGAATCACAAGCCAATCTGATTAATATACCCTAAAGTGTTCATCTCTTATTATGCTAATTCCTCCCTGGTTGAATTTGTGCTGGTGGAGACCTAAAGTATTAATCCAACTGAATGACTGTAATAATGAGAAATGTAGAGGCTGGGAAAGGCCAATGAGGGAAGAACCTAGAAAGAAGAAAAAGACAGGCAGGGAAACTGGAGGGATAGATCCTTGCAGTCCTGTCTCATCGTTTTTCCAATCACTCCATTCATGGTATCTAGTCGCAGCTTTCTCAACCTCTGCCACATAGATTATAGGAATCCTTAACTGTCTCCAGTGGATAAATATGGATATAAAACCCACCTGTGGAATGAGGTGACAATTGTCTCAATCAGATGTTCAGCCTCCCGGACTTTTCTAGAACTTTATGTAATCAGTTCTCATATATAAGTTTCACTCTCCCTGGGCACTTCATCTAAGTCCTCACATTTCGATTCCTATTTTCACTGACTATAAAGATCAATACAGAAGATTTTCAAGTCTATGATAATGCAGAGAAGAACAAATACCCTTATGTTTATATTCAAGATTAGCCATGGCAGTCCAGTGGTTAAGAATCCGTGCTTCCACTGCAGGGGGCACGGGTTAGATCCCTGGTCGGGGAACTAAGATCCCGCATGCTGTGTGGTAAGGCAAAAAAAAAAAAAAAAAAGATTAGCCATTGTTTAGAGCAAATAAAATTCACTTGAACCTTCATCCCAGACTGGAAACAAACCAGTCATGCTATTTAATAAAGATCTGGTAACATTTTAAATCAAATAAGTACCTGCATTTTCTTCTTTGGTGAAACAAAAAGCTAAACTTGCAGACTAGTTTGAAGCAACTATTCTTTCAACAGTACTGGCAGAATTATAAAGAGCACAAGACTTCTACTTTTATACCTAATTTTTTTAAATATTAAGATCCATATATTACCTTAGGAATGATTTCATTATTTGCTTAGATGTTGGCAGTGTTTCTTATCACCATTTTAAATTATTTCCATTAAAAATTCAGCCTTTTGTGGTAAGTAGAATAATGAACCCTCAAATAGGTCCACATCCTAAATACTGAATTTGTAAATATGTTAACTTGCAGATTTGATTAAATTAGGGGTCTTGAAGTGGAGAGATTATCCTGGATTATCCAGGTGGATGCAATGTAATCACAAGGGTCCTTATGAAGAAAAAAATGAAGAAGGAGAGTCAGAGGAAGAGATGTTAAGAGGAAAGTAGAAGTCAAACTGATGTGGTCCTGAGCCAAGGAATGCAGGCAGCCTTTAAAAGCTGGAAAAGCCAAGAAAACAGATGCACCCCAAGAGCCTCTGGAAGGAATATAGGCCTGCTGACACCTTGATTTCAGCCTCATAAGAATAATATTGGACTTTTGATATCCAGAACTGTAAAATAATAAGTTTTTGTTGTTTTAAGCCACTAGTTTTGTGTTATATGTTACAGTAACAATAGGAAACCAATATACCAACTAAATGTTGAGTTCAAACCATGGATATTCTGAAATATGTAAATATATGGGTTAGACACAATTTTTTTTTCTGTTTTGGGTCTTCGTTGCTGCACACGGGCTTTCTCTAGTTGTGGAGAGTGAGGGCTACTATTTGTTGTGGTGCACGGATTTCTCACTGTGGTGGCTTCTCTTGTTGTGGAGCACGGGCTCTAGGCATGTGGGTTTCAGTAGTTGTGCCAAAAGGACTTAGTTGCTCTGTGGCATTTGAGCTCTCCCCAGACCAGGGATTGAACCTGTGTCCCTTGCATTGGCAGGCAGATTTTTAACAACTGTGTCACCAAGGAAGTCCACAAAACATTTTAAATGGCAATCACAGCCATAAAAATGCTGGGTAGTGTTGACATGTCAGGACCTAAGAAAATTCAGTGGCTTTTGCAGTACCTACATAATATACAAAATCTCATGAGAATAGATCACCAATGAACTGTGCAGGAAACTAAAGACAAGGATACTTGAGATGAACATTCATTCACTCATTTATTCAATAAATATTTAATGAACACCTACTAAGTACTATATAATGCTCCACATATGGGGGATACGGCTCTGAATAAGATCATCAAAATCTCTACCCCCATGGCCATTATATTCTATAGGAGGTGTGACAGAAAATAAACAAAACAAAACAAAAAAATACATAGTCTTTAATATGGTGATCAGTGCTGTGGGACAAAATTTAATACAAATCAGAGGGATAGAAATTTCTGGCACCCGGAGGAAGATGGCGGAAGAGTAAGACGTGGAGATCACCTTCCTCCCCACAGATACATAAGAAATTCATCTACACGTGGAACAACTCCTACAGAACACCTACTGAATGCTGACAGAAGACCTCAGACCCCCCAAAAGGCAAGAAACTCCCCACATACCTGGGTAGGGCAAAAGAAAAATAAGAATAAACAGAGACAATAGGATAGGGACGGGACCTGCACCAGTGGGAGGGAGCCGTGAAGGAGGGAAGGTTTCTACACACTACAAGCCCCTTCGTGGGCGGAGACTGCAGGTGGCGGAGGGGGAAAGCTTCGGAGTAGCGGAGGAGAGCACAGCAACAGGGGTGTGGAGGGCAAAGCGGAGAGATTCCGGCACAGAGGATCGGTGCCCTCAGGCACACACCAGCCCGAGAGGCTTGTCTGCTCGGCCGCCAGGGCGGGCGGGGCTGGGAGCTGAGGCTTGGGTATCGGCTTTCAGTCGGAGCGCAGGGAGAAGACTGGGGCTGGCGGCAGGAAGAGAGCCTGAAGGGGTTAGTGCAACACGGCTAGCCTGGAGGGAGTCCGGGGAAAAAGTCTGGAGCTGCCGAAGAGGCAAGAGACTTTTTTCCCTTTTGTTTCCTGGTGTGCGAGGAGAGGGCATTAAGAGGGCTGCTTAGGGAAGCGCCGGAGACAGGCACGAGCCGCGGGTAAGGCGCGGACCTCGGAGACCGGCGTGGGCCGCCGGCACCGCCGGTGCCGCCGCCGCCCCCCGCCGCCGCCGACCGCTGCGGCCCGCTGCCGCCGCCGCCGCCACCGCTGGGCCTGTGTGCGAGCGCGGATCATTGTCCGCCCCGCCTTCCGGGGGGCCAGGGCACCCCGCCACTGCCGGGGTCCCGAGACCCGGGGACGGCTTTCCCGGGAAAGCGCACGGAGCGCCACGGGCTGCTGCAACGTCACGCCGGCCTCTGCCGCCGTAGGCCCGCCCCACACTGCGCGCCCCTCCCTCCCCTCTGCCTGAGTGAGCCAGAGCCCCCGAATCAGCGGCTCCTTTAAACCCGTCCTGTCTGAGCGAAGAACGGACGCCCTCCGGCGACCTATGCACAGAGGCGGGACCAGGTCCAAGTCTGAGACCCGGGAGCTGTGAGAGCAGAGTCAGGGAAATCTCTCTGTGCAGCCTCGGAGGCAGCGGATTAAAGCTCCACGGTCCATTCGATGTGCCCTGCATCTGTGGACTGCATGAATGGACAGCGAATCATCCCAAATTGAGGAAGTGGACTTTGAGGACAAGATTTAAGACTTTCCCCCCTTTTCCTCTTTTTACAACGAATTATTCCAAATTAAGGAGGTGGACTTAGAGATCAAGATTTCAGACTTCTCGCCCTTTTCCTCTTTTTACAACGAATTATCCCAAATTGAGGAGGTGGACTTGGAGAGCAAGATTTTTGATTTTTCCCCCTGCTCTCTTTTTGTGAATGTGTATGTGTAATCTTCTGTGTAAGATTCTCCCTGTATAGCTTTGCTTCCACCATATGTCCCAGGGTTCTATCGGTCCGTTTTTTTTTTTTTCAATAATTACTTTCTAATTTTAATAACGCTACTATATTTCATACTTTATTCTATTTTACTTTACCTGCTCTTTCTTTTTTTCCTACCTTCCCTTCCTCCCTCCCTCTCTCCGCTCTTCCTTTCCTTTTTCTTTTTCTTTCCTCCCTCCCTCCCACCCTTCTTCTTTCCACTTTCTTTTTCTTTCCTTCCTACCTCCCTCCTGTCTTTCTTTCTTTCCTTCCTCCCTCCCTCCCTTCTTCCATTCACTCTTCCTTTTGCTTTCATTCCTCCCTCCCTCCTTTCTTTCCTTCTTTCTTTCCATCCTTCCTCACTCCCTCCCTCCTTTATTTCTTTCTTCCTTCCTTCCTTTTTTCCCTTCTTCCTTTCTTTCCCTCTCTCTTTCTTTCTTCTACTAATTCTTTCTTTCTGCTTTTTCTCCCTGTTATTCTGAACCGGGTGGATGAAAGGCTCTTGGTGCTGCAGCCAGGAGCCAGTGCTGTGCCTCTGAAGTGGGAGAGCCAATTTCAGGACACGGGTCCACAAGAGACCTCCCAGCTCCACATAATATCAAGCAGCGAAAATCTCCCAGAGATCTCCATCCCAACACCAACACCTAGCTTCAGTCAACGACCAGCAAGCTACAGTGCTGGTCACCCTATGCCAAGCAACTAGCAAGGCAGGAACACAACCCCACCCATTAGCAGAGAGGCTACCTAAAAACATAATAAGGCCATAGGCACCCCAAAACACACCACCAGACGTGGACCTGTCCACCAGAAAGACAGGATCGAGCCTCAACCACCAGAACACAGGCATTAGTCCCCCCCACCAGGAAGCCTACACAACCTACTGAAACAACCTTAGCCACTGGGGTCAGACACCAAAAACAACAGGAAATACGAATCTGCAGCCTGCAAAAAGGAGACCCCAAACACAGTAACATAAGCAAAATGAGAAGACAGAAAACCACACAGCAGGTGAAGGAGCAAGAAAAAAACCTACCAGACCTAACAAATGAAGAGGTAATAGGCAGTCTACCTGAAAAAGAATTCAGAATAATGATAGTAAAGCTGATCCAAGATTCTATTTCCAAGATCCATAATCTTGGAAATAGAATAGACAAAATGCAAGAAACAGTTAACAAGGACCTAGAAGAACTAAAGATGAATCAAGCATCGATTAAAAACACAATAAATGAAATGAAAAATACTCTAGATGGGATCAATAGCAGAATAACTGAGGCAGAAGAACGGATAAGTGAGGTGGAAGATAAAATAGTGGAAATAACTGATGCAGAGCAAAATAAAGAAAAAAGAATGAAAAGAACAGAGGACAGTCTCAGAGACCTCTGGGACAACATTAAACACACCCACATTCGAATTATAGGGGTTCCAGAAGAAGAAGAGAAAAAGAAAGGGACTGAGAAAATATTTGAAGAGATTATAGTTGAAAACTTCCCCAATATGGGAAAGGAAATAGTTAATCAAGTCCACGAGGCACAGAGAGTCCCATACAGAATAAATCCAAGGAGAAATACACCAAGACACATATTAATCAAACTGTCAAAAATTAAACACAAAGAAATCATATTAAAAGCAGCAAGGCAAAAACAACAAATAACACACAAGGGAATCCCCATCAGGTTAACAGCTGATCTCTCAGCAGAAACTCTACAAGCCAGAAGGGAGTGGCAGGACATAATTAAAGTGATGAAGGAGAGAAACCTGCAACCAAGATTACTCTACCCAGCAAGGATCTCATTCAGATTTGATGGAGAAATTAAAACGTTTACAGACAAGCAAAAGCTGAGAGAGTTCAGCACCACCAAACCAGCTTTACAACAAAGCTAAAGGAACTTCTCTAGGCAAGAAACACAACAGAAGGAATATACCTACAATAACGAACCCAAAGCAATTAAGGAAATGGGAATAGGAACATACATATCGATAATTACCTTAAATGTAAATGGACTAAATGCTCCCACCAAAAGACACAGACTAGGTGAATGGATACAAAAACAAGACCCATATATATTCTGTCTTCAAGAGACCCACTTCAGACCTAGAGACACATACAGATTGAAAGTAAGGGGATGGAAAAAGATATTCCATGCAAATGGACATCAAAAGAAAGCTGGAGTAGCAATTCTTATATCAGACAAAATAGACTTTAAAATAAAGACTATTAGAAGAGACAAAGAAAGACACTACATAATGATCAAGCGATCCATCCAAGAAGAAGATATAACAATTGTAAATATTTATGCACCCAACATAGGAGCACCTCAATAAATAAGGCAAATACTAACAGCCATAAAAGGGGAAATCGACAGTAACACAATCATAGTAGGGGACTTTAACACCCCACTTTCACCAATGGACAGATCGTCCAAAATGAAAATAAATAAGGAAACACAAGCTTTAAATGATACATTAAACAAGATGGACTTAGTTGATATTTATAGGACATTCCATCCAAAAACAACAGAATACACATTTTTCTCAAGTGCTCATGGAACATTCTCCAGGATAGATCATATCTTGGGTCACAAATCAAGCCTTGGTAAATTTAAGAAAATTGAAATTGTATCAAGTATCTTTTCTGACCACAATGCTATGAGACTAGACATCAATTACAGGAAAAGATCTGTAAAAAATACAAACACATGGAGGCTAAACAATACACTACTCAATAACGAAGTGATCACTGAAGAAATCAAAGAGGAAATTAAAAAATACCTAGAAACAAATGACAATGGAGACACGACGACCCAAAACCTATGGGATGCAGCAAAAGCAGTTCTAAGGGGGAAGTTTATAGCAATACAATCCCACCTTAAGAAACAGGAAACATTTCGAGTAAACAACCTGACCCTGCACCTAAAGCAATTAGAGAAAGAAGAACAAAAATACCCCAAAGCTAGCAGAAGGAAAGAAATCATAAAGATCAGATCAGAAATAAATGAAAAAGAAATAAAGGAAACAATAGCAAAGATCAACCAAACTAAAAGCTGGTTCTTTGAGAAGATAAACAATATTGACAAACCATTAGCCAGACTCATCAAGAAAAGAAGGGAGAAGACTCAAATCAATAGAATTAGAAATGAAAAAGGAGAAGTAACAACTGACACTGCAGAAATACAAAAGATCATGAGAGATTACTACAAGCAACTCTATGCCAATAAAATGGACAACCTGGAAGAAATGGACAAATTCTTAGAAATGCACAACCTGCCAAGACTGAATCAGGAAGAAACAGAAAATATGAATAGACCAATCACAAGCACTGAAATTGAAACTGTGATTAAAAATCTTCCATCAAACAAAAGCCCAGGACCAGGTGGCTTCACAGGCGAATTCTATCAAACATTTAGAGAAGAGCTAACACCCATCCTTCTCAAACTCTTCCAAACAATTTCAGAGGGAGGAACACTCCCAAACTCATTCTACGAGGCCACCATCACCTTGATACCAAAACCAGACAAAGATGTCACAAAGAAGAAAACTACAGGCCAATATCACTGATGAACATAGATGCAAAAATCCTCAACAAAATACTAGCAAACAGAATCCAACAGCACATTAAAAGGATCATACACCATGATCAAGTGGGGTTTATTCCAGTAATGCAAGGATTCTTCAATATATGCAAATCAATCAATGTGATACACCTTATTAAAAAGTTGAAGGAGAAAAACCATATGATCATCTCAATAGATGCAGAGAAAGCTTTCGACAAAATTCAACACCCATTTATGATAAAAACCCTGCAGAAAGTAGGCATAGAGGGATCTTTCCTCAACATAATAAAGGCCATATATGACAAACCCACAGCCAACATTGTCCTCAATGGTGAAAAACTGAAACCATTTCCACTAAGATCAGGAACAAGACAAGGCTGCCCACTCTCACCACTCTTATTCAACCTAGTTTTGGAAGTTTTAGCCACAGCAATCAGAGAAGAAAAGGAAATAAAAGGAATCCAAATCAGAAAAGAAGAAGTAAAGCTGTCACTGTTTGCAGATGACATGATACTATACATAGAGAATCCTAAAGATGCTACCAAAAAACTACTAGAGCTAATCAATGAATTTGGTAAAGTAGCAGGTTACAAAATTAATGTACAGAAATCTCTGGCATTCCTGTACACTAATGATGAAAAAATCTGAAAATGAAATCAAGAAAACACTCCCATTTACCATTGCAACAAAAAGAATAAAATATCTAGGAATAAACCTACCTAAGGAGACAAAAGACCTGTATGCAGAAAATTATAAGACACTGATGAAAGAAATTAAAGATGATACAAATAGATGGAGAGATATACCATGCTCCTGGATTGGAAGAATCAATATTGTGAAAATGACTCTACTACCCAAAGCAATCTACAGATTCAATGCAATCCCTATCAAACTACCACTGGCATTTTTCACAGAACTAGAACAAAAAATTTCAAAATTTGTTTGGAACAACAAAAGACCCCGAATAGCCAAAGCAATCTTGAGAATGAAAAACGGAGCTGGAGGAATCAGGCTCCCTGACTTCAGACTATACTACAAAGCTACAGTAATTAAGACAGTGTGGTACTGGCATAAAAACAGAAAGATAGATCAGTGGATCAGGATAGAAAGCCCAGAGATAAACCCACGCACATATGGCCAACTTATCTTTGATAAAGGAGGCAGGAATGTACAGTGGAGAAAGGACAGCCTCTTCAATAAGTGGTGCTGGGAAAACTGGACAGGGACATGTAAAAGTTTGAGATTAGATCATTCCCTAACACCATACACAAAAATAAGCTCAAAATGGATTAAAGACTTAAATGTAAGGCCAGAAACTGTCAAAGTCTTAGAGGAAAACATAGGTAGAACACTCTATGACATAAATCACAGCAAGATCCTTTTGGACCCACCTCCTAGAGAAATGGAAATAAATACAAAGATAAACAAATGGGACCTAATGAAACTTCAAAGCTTTTGCACAGCAAAGGAAACCATAAACAAGACCAAAAGACAACCCTCAGAATGGGAGAAAATATTTGCAAATGAAGCAACTGACAAAGGATTAATCTCCAAAATTTATAAACAGCTCATGCAGCTCAATAGCAAAAAAACAAACAACCCAATCCAAAAATGGGCAGAAGACTTAAATAGGCATTTCTCCAAAGAAGATATACAGACTTCCAACAAACACATGAAAGAATGCTCAACTTCATTAATCATTAGAGAAATGCAAATCAAAACTACAATGAGATATCATCTCACACCAGTCAGAATGGCCATCATCAAGAAATCTAGAAACAATAAATGCTGGAGAGGGTGTGGAGAAAAGGGAACACTCTTGCACTGCTGGTGGGAATGTGAATTGGTACAGCCACTATGGAGAACAGTATGGAGGTTCCTTAAAAAACTAAAAATAGAACTACCATATGACCCAGCAATCCCACTACTAGGCATATACCCTGAGAAAACCATAATTCAAAAAGAGACATGTACCAAAATGTTCATTGCAGCTCTATTCACAATAGTCCGGAGCTGGAAACAACCTAAGTGTCCATCATCGGATGAATGGATAAAGAAGATGTGGCACATATATACAATGGAATATTACTCAGCCATAAAAAGAAATGAAACTGAGCTATTTGTAATGAGGTGGATAGACCTAGAGTCTGTCATACAGCGTGAAGTAAGTCAGAAAGAGAAAGACAAATACCGTATGCTAACACATATATATGGAATGTAAGAAAAAAAATGTCATGAAGAACCTAGGGGTAAAACGGGAATAAAGACACAGACCTACTTGAGAATGGACTTGAGTATATGGTGCGGGGGAAGGGTAAGCTGTGACAAAGCGAAAGAGAGGCATGGACATATATACACTACCAAACGTAAGGTAGATAGATAGTGGGAAGCAGCCGCAGAGCACAGGGAGATCAGCTCGGTGCTTTGTGACCGCCTGGAGGGTGGGAGGGAGGGAGATGCATGAGGGAAGGGATGTGGGAACAGATGTATATGTATGACTGATTCACTTTGTTATAAAGCAGAAACTAATAAAAAAATAGAAAAAAAAAGAAATTTCTGGAGAGTATGGTTGCTATTTTACATACAGTGATCAAAGAAATTCTTACTGAGGAGCTAACTTTGTGTAGAGACCTAAAGGTGGTAAAAACAAGCAAGCCACGGTGATATCTGGGGAAAAGGAATCCCAAGTAAATACAACAGCAAGAACAATGCTCCTGACACAAAAGAGTGTTTGGTATGTTAGATGTGTCTAATGAACAGCAAAGAGGCCAGTGTAGTTAGAGTATAATGGTTAAGGAGGATAGAAACATATGAAATTAGAGAAGAGACACAAGGTCTATCAAGTCATATAGGGTCTTTCAGACCACTGAGTACATTGAAATTTATTCTGAGTGAGTGGTAAGAAATTGGAAAATTTTGAACACAGGAGAGACATGGTCTGACTTGAGTTCTTAAAGGATTTCACTAGATGCCATGTATTGATTGGAAGACAATAGGAAAGGTAGGGACACCAGTTAGAAAGCCATTTTGATAATCCAAGAGAGACATGATGATGGCTTGGACAAGGAGGGTAGCAATGAGTTAGCCAAAAATGGTTGGATTCTATATATCTTAATAGTAGAACCAACAGGAGTTGTTAAAAAATTGGTATGTGGCATGACAGAAACAGAGGAGTCAAGACTGATCCCAAAGGGTTTTCAGGACCAACGGAGATGGCAAATTCTCAGGAAGAACAGATTTGGAGGAAGGGAATCAGGAATTGTCTTGGGTGTATTAAGTTAGAAATGCCTATAAAACATCCAGGTAGAGACTCTCGAGTTTAGGGGAGAAGAATGACCGGAAGATATACATTTGGAAGTCATCAGTATATAGATGTTATTTAAGCCACGAGACAGTATAAGCTTGCCAAGGGAGTGAGACTCGATAGGAAAGAGAAGTGGTTTGAAGACCAAGCCCTGGCCTCTTCAATGTAGAGTGGCTGAAAAAATGTGGATTCAACAACAGACACTGAGAATGAGTGGCTTTGAGGTTAGAGTAACGAGAGAGTAAGGAGCAGGAGGGGGAGGGGTAAGCTGTGACAAAGTGAGAGAGTGGCATGGACATATATACACTAACAAACGTAAAACAGATAGCTAGTGGGAAGCAGCCACATAGCACAGGGAGATCAGCTCGGTGCTTTGTGACCACCTGGAGGGGTGGGATAGGGAGGGTGGGAGGGAAAAGCAAGAGGGAGGAGATATGTGGATATATGTGTATGTATGGCTGATTCACTTTGTTATAAAGCAGAAACTAACACACCATTGCAAAGCAATTATACTCTAATAAAGATGTTAAAAAAAAAAAGAGTCATCTACCACAATGTTCATTGCAGCTCTACTTACAGTGCCCAGGACATGGAAGCAACCTAAGTGTCCATAATTGGATGAATGGATAAAGAAGATGTGGCAAATATATACAATGAAATATTACTCAGCCATAAAAAGAAACGAAATTGAGTTATTTGTAGTGAGGTGGATGGACCTAGAGTCTGTCATACAGAGTGAAGTAAGTCGGAAAGAGAAAAACAAATACCATATTTTAACACATTTATATGGAATCTAAAAACAAACAAACAAAAATGGTCATGAAGAACCTAGGGGCAAAAGGGGAATAAAGACGCGGACCTACTGGAGAATGGACTTGAGGATATGGGAAGGGGGAAGGGTAAGATGAGACAAAGTGAGAGAGTGGCATGGACATATATATACTACCAAACGTAAAATTGATAGCTAGTGGGAAGAAGCTGCATAGCACAGGGAGATCAGCTCGGTGCCTTTTGCCTAGAGGGGTGGGATAGGGAGAGTGGGAGGGAGGGAGATGCAAGAGGGAAGAGATATGGGAACATATGTATATGTATAACTGATTCACTTTGTTATAAAGCAGAAACTAACACACCATTGCAAAGCAATTATACTCCAATAATGATGTTAAATAACTAAATAAATAAATAAGTTTAAAAAAAAAAGAGAGAGAGTAAGGTCCAGGAAGCCAATGGAAGAAAGTCATTCAAATAGGAGTAAGTGACCAACTGAACCAAATGCTACAGGCAAGTCAAGTAAGATAAGAATTTTGAACTGATCCCTATATATAGCCACATAGAAATAAGTATTGATCTTGCTATAGCTATCTCAGTGGAGTGGTAGGGGAAACTCCTGATTGGATGTGGGATAAGATGTCTGTCAGGCTCTCCAAACATGTTTCAGATTTCTACAACCTTATTATCTCTAATTGTTTTCTGAATAAGCTCAAAAAGATACCATGATAGAAGCATGGGATTCATTTTTAATGCTGCCTATTCCATTAAATAAGGTATACATAAAGTAATAAGCACTTTCCTGACAAGAAACTGTGACTTTTTTAACACCAAAACTTTTTCAATGAAACAACATTTTTTTTCACTACGTTTCTTTCTCCATATCATTCTAATTATATGGCTGAGCAGTTTAAACACTTGTCTCTTTTTATACACATGTTTTTACGGTTAGTGGTAATATAGTTTTTATATTCATTTTTTGAAATTCAGATGGATTAAAATTTTCAAATATTTGTGTCACTGTTAGCGATGGATACATACAATATAGGGAAAACAAAAAATGCTTAAAAGAGGGTTACTTGAAGTATTCTTCCTTTTAGAAAGTTAAACCTGATGATTTTGTCTTTATATTCTTCATTAAAATGGCATACTATAATTATTAATGTTCACTTGCTTTAAACTGTCCATGTTGTGTTCATATACAAAGTGCAATGGAAAATTAAAGAAATATTCAAATACTTTAAGATAAAAAAAAAAACTCCAGCTTTACTAGCTTCTAATTGAATGCTGTGTTTTTGACCCAATCTCTAAGTTTCTGTCAGCAAGAGAGTTTTACCTATTACATGGAGAGATGTTCATTATACATTGTGAAGTTGATAAATCAGTTTACAAGAAGCAAAAAAAATCCAAGTTTCACTTCTGTTAGTTATAAATTTCAGGGAATGTGATCTTTTGGCTTGGGTTTGCTAAATTGTTTCATTCTTCTACCTTCTTGTATATGTGAAGAAACATGAGAGTTATTCTTGATTGAGAAACTTAGCATACCTTCAGGGAAAGGTTGCTGGAAAAAAGAGGAATTATTATCTGAAAACATTTCATATGAATCCATGTGTTTTAAGTAGTATTAATAATGGCAGTGAAAAATGACCTTGCCCACTTTTCATAAAATGTTTCATTTAATTCTGAAATAGTCTCTGAGTTTGATTTGAAACAAAAGATCCCTTTCGTTATAACTTTCATTCTTTATGATTGTTAATTTTGTTTGACTTGTAATACATGGTAAAATCCATTATTTAAATCATCACATGAAGACTTTTCAAACTTGGGAAATATCTGTCTACACTAAGGAATATTCACCCTTGTCCTTGGTAAATCAACATGAAGCTTAGTATATGTGAATTATTGAATCAGCCTTAGAACCTGGAAACCATGGAATATAGGACATAAGTGAAAACTGCACAATTATCTGATGAATTTTAAGCAAGGTAAAAAATCAACTTAAAGATGATGTATTTTCAAATATACATTTCCAAATTTCATGAATTTACCATAATATTTTGCCACTTTCAAAAATTTTTAAGTATGTAGACATATCATTAGGCCACTGCTTTCAGTAATACAGAATAATATCACAAGAATATGACTGCCAAATAAATTCATGTTTTAATTCTTGAGATATGTCTGCAGCTAGATGTGATTCTATGGTTATAGAATGTCTGAAGCAGGAAAGAGTGGATGCAAATAACGAACATCAATTGAACATCTATAGCCATCCTAGTTTACTAAATAATATTCACTGGTTATTCACTGTGTGTTATTGAAGCACACACTGCTGTATGTTAATAATAAGCTGCGAATACCAGACATAGTTCTTCAGTTTTCATTATTTTGAGAGTCACTGGGGCCTTCAGGATTGTAGCAAGAATTTAAGTGTCTTCATTCTACTTGGAATTCCTACTATTCCCAACATAGCATTCAAATTATTTCTGTAAAAAAATGTCTTTTGTTCTGTACTTGTGAAATTTTATATTTAAAATAATGCGAAAAGAAATCAATCTGAATTGTCCTCACAATTCATTTAGCCATGGCTTATTGTCTTTCTTTGAAACAAATGGAAACAATGGAAAGACATTTATGGGTAAAAAGTGAGTGGTGGTGGTAGCTGGAGAGAGGTGTTAGAGAAAGCCAAAACAAAACAAATATTCAGTAGTACTACCAAATATAAAACATTTTGAAAAGTATACATATATGTCATCCATAAATAAAACGTCTTCAAGTGATTGGGATTACATACAACCCTGACACACCATCTAAAAACATTTACAAAAAACTGGCTCAACTAAATCATTCTAGGTTTTGTGCGAATGTTGCACTGAAATTCAGGAATTCAACTCAAAAAATGACTATTACATTTTTGCTTTAAACACATCAAAATGTTTCCAAAACTTATATGGGCAAGCCCCGAAGAATAGATATTTATTTGGCTACATGATGACAAACTTAAATGGCCCCATTATTCAACTGACTTGTAAGTTTTACTGTCTATTAGAAAACAGGCCACCTCGGGGGTGTGAGGGTTTCAGATCATCTCAGTTCTGGAATCTAGCCCCGAAGAAGCTTTTGTAATGCAGTCAGAATGTGCTACTGTCTATATGCTGAGCTTTTCACCTCCGTACTCTAATAGCTAGGTGCATTATTTGTACCAGAACTTCTCCAAAGAAACGAAAGCACAGGGCACAGTGTCCCAAACTAAGTCTGGATTAAGAATCACTTAAATCACTTAGTTTACAGTTTAAAACAACTGCTAGTTACAGTGAGGGTTGTGACCCCCCATTTCCCCAAAAAAGTATGGAAAACTATTCTAAGGGTCTGTGGTGTATGCCCTAGAGGACATTAGAGAACATGGCAGAAGCTATTAACCCAGGCAGGGATATTGTAATATCTCCATGTATATACTTTTTCTCTTCTTCCACTCCCATGTAAAAGTAGCAGTCCGCTTGAATTACAGAACTGCATATGGTTTTATGAGCAAGGATATAAAGGTTAACTTTCAAAATTGACAAATGTTCTGCATGTTGAATCTGGATCTCATTCTTGAAACAATATTCCCCATTATATTGCACATTGAATGACTGTATGTGGTGTTGTAGGAATTGAAGGAACTTAAACTTGGAAGATTAAGGAAGCTTTACTTTTCAAGCAACTCAGCACATTGCCTGAAAATATCTACAAGCCTGTGATTTAACTAATCCATTAAATTCCTATGGCATCTTCAGTGAGGATTTTAAAGCTCTAGTGAAATCCATTACAATGAATAATAAGAATCAAGTCAAAAGTATCTCTAAATCTCATTTTTGTCCAGACCCAATCTGAGAAGTCAGCTCCTAGGCACATCCTAAATTTTGGGAAACCAAGGTGACATTCCAATGATGAACCATATGTCGGCACTCTTGTTCATTTTGCTTCTTCCAGTAAACTCGTAGCGTGGCAGTGTGTCATAGTGAAAAGGAGTACATTAAAAATCAGGAGTTTAGATCAAGTTTTATTTTGCCACCTCTTTTTCTGTGGTTTTAAGGCAGTTACTTTGACTGTTAAATGGAAGAATTACAATGTTTTACTAAAAGAGAAAACCAATCTGAATAATTTGACTACATGTAATTATAGATTGGGAAGTTCTTATATTAGGGATTTTAGGTTATCACAGAGGTGTGTGAATACATGCATATTTTTGTACATATGTGTGTCCTTTTCAGGGGAGAATGTCTTCTTCAGTTAGCAGTAATTTCTATGTATCATTCTTACCTGCTTCAAAAAGTTAGAAATTTTTAACTAAAGGTGCCTAACATTTGAATCCTTTTTTTTGTCTTTATTTTTTTAATTGAAGTATAGTTGACTTACAATGTTGTGCTAGTTTCAGGTGTACAGCAAAGTGATTCAGTTATATATATATATATATATATATATATATATATATATATATATATACATACATATATATATATATATATATATATATACATACATATATATATATATATATATATATATATTCTTTTTCAGAGTCTCTTCCATTATAGTTTATTACAAGATATTGAATATAGTTCCCTGTGCTATACAGTAGGACCTTGTTGGTTACCTATCTAACATTTGAATATTATAGATCCACTAAGCTCATTTAATTAATCATCCAAAAGTATGTCTTATTCTTCATGGATTTCTTGAAAAATCAGACTTCTTTTCCCCTGTATATTGAACTGTATGCTAGGCTGTGGCAGTTTTGCAGGGAAGCTGCAGATACACAATGTCTACTTTTCTTCTCCTTGAATGATTAAATGACACTTTAAAAGTTCTGTATATTTTAGATGCTTTTATGCTGAAACTAAGTTTCTTAGGATTATTCTGTGTGGTTAACCACATTTAATATCTGCTGGGAAACTATCATTTTTCATTACTGAAGTACAAGGAGCTATGAAGTTATAGAAGTTTTTTTGTAGAAAAAAATGGTAAAGGCTCTAGATCTTAACATCAAGAAATAATATTTATTTTGTATAGTTTAAGGACTTAACTATATGCAACCAAGAGGCCTCAGAGATATAGGTGAAAGATGGATGGTATGCAAACATACAATTTATCATAGATTTGGGAGATGTAACAAAAGATGTCGTTCTTAGACAATTAGATCGTTCTTTTTAAAATCAAACACTTTCTTGGTTTCAGCATGAAATTGTCTCAAATCTACATTTCCAACTCTGATTTAGCTCTTTGTCCACTAATTGATTCTCTACATTTTCTTATTCTCACATGCATGTGCCATGATACCTGCAACTTAACAAAAACTGAACTCATCAATGCTCAGCCATTTTGTTTTCCCATAAACGTCATGGTCAGTATCATTTTCAAGCAGTGGAAACGTCTTTAGTAGCCTCCATTCCAAAAATGTGAACTCAAATTCGACTCTAGTGAAATCATCATGTTCTCTTCCAAGCCAATCAATAACACCTTTATCTTTTGCTCTGTTATCCCTCTTTGCTTATTTAAAGCTGGGTTTTATAAGTTTATTAGCTCTTTATATTATTAATTTTAATCACTCTTGTCTATAGTCTCTTGTTTTTAGGATCACCTTTGACACTAAAAATAAAAGTAGCTTCTCCTTTTCCCCAATTTTCTTCTAAGATTCTGTGGAATATTGCATTTGTTCCTTTCCTTAATAGGTAATCTCTGATCTTTATTCTCATTTTACCAAAGCTTCTTGTTTAGGTGAGCAGTTGGTTTCCTGGTTTCTATTTCTCATTACATGTTTTAAATTATTTTTTAATTGAGGGAATATTGGTTCATGACATTATGTAAGTTTCACCTGTACATTATATTTCTACTTCTGTATACACTACAGAATTACAAATATATTTGGAAGTCACAGATTTGAAAATCAGACTTTACAGGAAAAATTATTTGTGCCAATTAAGTAGAAAAGTAGAGTCTCTGTGTATTCCTTTTTCTACATGTCTACTTTCCTGGTGTATGTTGAAGTCATCACTAATGTGTGACCTAATCAATTCTGGCTGCTTATTTTCAAGAAGGAGCTAAATTATATTATTTGACTTGTCAGATTGTGTCACTAATTCTTCTAACAAGTTCAGAAGTAATAAGAAGAAATTTAAAGCAACGATTGCCTCAAACAAACAAACAAACAAACAAAATTAATGACTTTTTTTCATCTTCCTTATTCTGAAAAATTACACAGTAAGGGCTATTTCATGGTTGAGCAAGACTTTAGCACTGAGGTCAGTACAGACACACCTGCATTAAGTCCTAGACTATAAAAACAACCTAATCTCAAAGTCAATACCCTGCATTGGTTAATGTTTTAGGACCCCCAGAAAGAAAGGTTACTACCTTTTCTGGCATTATTTAGGTAAAATAGTCCTTCAATTAGAACATAAAGTTAAGAAATATGATTTGAGATATTCTATCTGGTCATAGAAGATTAAGACAATAGAATAATTTCTTATAAAGATACCTTTTTTAAAAATTATGAACAATTTCCATTTTAAGGTAATGATGCACATTTCTGGGTAATTCAAACATAAATCTGTCAATCATTTGGATATTTTATGGAAAAAAATTCTTGAGAAAGAAGTCGGTGACCATAATTACATGGACAATTGCCTTAAATACCTTTGGAATAAACATGCCTAGTGACTACAGTATTTCCAAACACATAAAGAGAAGACCCATTCATTTTAAGCACAGAAAGAAACCTGTATTCCTTTAAGAATAGTCTCAGGTGTTTTCTAAGCAACTAATATTCTTTGGAGTCCATCCACTGCTCAGATCGGTGTTCTACACTTAACCAGCAGTAACTATGTGCTGAGATGTGTATGGATTAAACATTTTGCTCACAAGGTTTTTTTGTTTTGCTTTGTTTTGCTCCTCTTCTACTGAATTGTGAGCAATGGAACATATAGTTTTATTGGTAATCTAAAGTCAACTAAAATTTTTAACTAAAATCTCAATGAAGCCAGCACACCTTGGTGATAAAAATATAAACAAGAACTGTAAGAAAACTCCCTTAACTTGACAAAGGACAACTATAAAATAACCACAGCTAGCATCATACTGAATGGTGAAAGACTAAATGCTTCCTTACTAAGATCCAGAATATCTGGCCTCCCACTTCAATTCAACATTGTACTGGAGATTCTAGCTAGAACAATTAGGCAAGAAAAAGTAATAAGTGACATCCAGATTGGAAAGGAAGAAGAGCAGCTACTTCTATGTGAAGATGACAGGGTCTTGTATATAGAAAATCCTAACTGAATTTCTTTACTGTAGCATTCCTATCCAAAAATGAAATTAAGAAAATAATTACACTTGCAATACTGTCTAAAATATAAAATACTTAATAAATTTAGCAAAAAAAGTGCAAAAATTGTACAGTGAAAATTCAAAACACTGTTGAAATAAATCAAAGAAATCTGAAATAAATAGATAGATATCACATGTTTATTGATCAGAACACTTAATATTGTTAAGATGGCAAAACAATTCAAATTAATTTACAGGTTCAACATAATTCCTATCATAATTCCAACTGCATTATTTTGAAGAACTTGACAAGATGATCTTAAAATTTATAGAGAAATGCATAGAACTTAGCCAAAACAATCTTGAAAAAAAAACAGCATTGGAGGACTTAAACTTCTCAGTTTCAAAACTTACTACGAAGCAAGAATATCAAGAGAGTGCAGTAGTAAAAATAAGGGATAGATGTATAAATCAATGGAGCATAATTGGGTCCATAAGTAAACCTTCACATTTTCAGTCAATTTCTTTTGGACAGGGTACCAAGACAACTCAATGGGGAAAAAAACAGTCTTCTCAACAGATGTTGCTTGAAAAACTGGATATCCACATACAAAAAAAAAATGGCATTGGACTCCTTTCTCACACCATATGAAAATATTAACTCAAAATAGATCAGAAACCTAAATTTAAGAGCTAAAACTTCAAACTCTTATTAAAAAAATAGGAGGAAATTTCCATGACTTTGGATTAGGCAAAGCCTTCTTAGATATTACACTAGCAGCACAAGTATCAAAAGAAAAATAAATAAAATTGGAATTAATCAAAATTTAAAACTTTTGTGCTTTAAATTATACCACAAATAAAGTGAAAAGACAATCCACAGAATCAGAGAAAAATTTGCAAATCGTATATCTGATGATGGACTTGTGTCCAGGATACATAAAGATCTTTTATAAGTTAGTACAAAAGGATAAATAAGAATAGAAACTTTTTCAAAGATGATACACAAATGAACAAAAAGTACATGAAAAAATGAAGAATACCATTAGCCATCAGGGAAATGCAAATTAAAATTACTATGAGATACCACTTTACACCTACTATAGGATGGCTAAAACCAAAAAGAAAAATAATAACATGTTTTTGAAGATGTAGAGAAATTGGAACTCTCAACTATTGCTGATGGGGACATAAAATGGTGCAGGTACTTTAGAAAATTATTTTGCTCAAAATGTTAAACATAGTGTTACCTTATCCTTGACTCATCAATTCCACATCTAGAGAATTGAAAACATATGTCCATACAAAAACTTGTACACAAATGAAAGCTCATAGAGCACTATTCACAATACATATAAAGTGGAAATAATCCAAATGACCATCAACTGATGAATGGATAAACAATGTGGTATATACATAAAATGGGATATTATTCAGTCATAAAAAGATGAAGTACTGGATACATGCCAAAATGTGGATGAACCTTGAAAACATTATGCTGAGTGAAAGAAGTTAGACACAAAATAGCATTATTATTTGGCTACACTTATATAAAATGTCCAGAATAAGCAAATCTTATAGAGACAGATAGTACATTAGTGGTTGCTTAGACATACAGGGATTTGGTGATTGACCTCTAATTGATACCAGGTTTCCTTTTTGGAGTGATAAAAATGCTCTAAAATCCTTTGTGATGATGATAGCAAACTTTGTGAATATACTAAAAAACATTGAGTTGTACACTTTAAATGGGTGGATTTTACAGTATGTGATTTGTATCTCAAAAAAGCTGTTATAAAAAATAATTTAATAAAATTTACTCTGCATTCATTCAATGACCATTTTTTGAACATCTACTTTGAGTTTCTCAACCTTGAGTGCACATTAGAATCACCTAGAGTGCATTTAAAAATCCCAACAGCTGACAGTCTCCCAGACCAATTCTGTCAAAATCACTGGGAGTAGAACAAAGGTTATCAGTATGTACAGCCAAGGTCAGGAACCACACTGTGAATGTAAATAACACTTTTGGGCACTGAACTAAAAGGTGACTCAGAACCTCAGTTCCTTTATTTGTAAAGTCAGCATAATAATATTGGTCCTTAGTATTAGAAGAGACTATCTGTATGAGAAAGGACTTTTTGACCATAAAAAATAACTGGAAATAATCAGGTTTTAAAGGGAAATGTTAGTGGTAGAATCTAGGTGTTGGATATATTGACGTCTACTGTTAAATTAATAAAATCACTGTTAAATTCTTTCCGGTGTGTGTAAAAATTTTCATTTCTTCACACTTGGAACAAAGTTTGAGAATTGATTCTATTACAGGGACTACTATATTTTCTTCCATTACAATTTTATTTGAACTGTCCTTTAGTAACCTTAGATTTTCTATTATTTAACAACAGAACCAAACTTCTGTAGATGCATAATTCATATACATGTACTTTAAAGATATAATGTTGTTTGGCTAGAAAAGCATAAATGATAAAATATTCTTAAAATTAATATTTTCTCTTAAATTTATCTTTAATATTAGGTAGGAGAAGATAGTGTAATTGTCTATGCATCTTAGTCTGGAATATTTTGAGACAATTATAAGCACAACTTTGTTAGGAATTGAGGGTGATATGAAATATATACAGAAGTATTGTTATTTTATTTCTATGTCCATATCTTCATGCAAAATATGTCTTTATCTTAAATAATGTGATGTTAACCATAGAATAATTAGACTGGAAAGTACTTTGTATGATTACATACTTTGTGTGTAATTGCTACTACCTCTGGGTCTATACTTCCCTCTGTTCACAACCCATGCTATAAAAAGTGGTTATTACAATTAATATTTTTATATGTAGATATGTTTATCTCCCCCACTAGATTCTGAGATCCTTGAAGGCAGGAATTGTATCTTGTTAGTCATTAGCCATTTCTTGTTAGTCTTGTTAGCCAATTCAAAATTTTTTTCTGAGTATTTATTTTCAACCAGATACAGTGCTAGATGGTAGGAATTCAATGAACTTAATGTTTAGCACATTCCCTAGCTTATAGTGAGCACTGCAATGTGTTTACGGATCTTGAAGAGGGAATAAATGTAATATATTCCAGTGTATCAATAACATAAAATAGCAAAAATAGGTTATACTAAGAAACCATCTGGTTAATTATTCAAGAAATTGGCTAGATTAATTATAAAGAATGGATATGCAGTCTCTAAAGTTATTGATCCAGAAATATATGGGAGTCGTGGAATTCATATAATAATAGTTGCCATTTGCCATTTGAATTAAACCTAAATCTAAGATGATCACTAGGTCTTTCCCTATGAAATTAAAACTCTGTGTTTCAATCTCCATCTGTTTTGAGCAGGGCTGTGGATGAAAATATTCAGAAGAGTAAGGATGCTTCTGAAATTCAATCTTAGCTCTACTCTTATTTTGTCATATAAATTTAGAAAAAAAGCATATTTTTGCTATCTCTGAAAGCATAGGACTATATTTTCCTTTCTCCCTTGAAAGTTATAGATCTCACTTGAAATCTATAATTCTCACAATGCTTCAAGGCATTAAACCAAGTTTAGACCTCCATTGGAAATGAATGTAACTGACTTCCCTTAACTGAATGAAGAGATACAGGGGCAAGAATAAAGTAGGGAAGAGAGAATACAATGATACTTCCCTAATTCTTCTACTGTATACTCAAACTGCCTTACATTCCTCCAAGTGGATTTAAACATGCTCCGTTTTTGCCCCTACAGCAATTTATTTCCCAGAAATGAAGACTAAGAAGTCCTTTTCCCTCCATTCAGTTTGAGAAAGTATTTGTGTCTATACTGTCTTTAACCTGAAGAAAAGAATCAAGAATATGGTTTTCTAATCTTCCATTAACAAGACAGTCCTTCAATGGTGTGCCACATGATCTAGTAATAATCTTGTAAAACACGCACAGAACATGTTTTAGAAAAGGCACTATTACCCAGCTTTGAAAATTTAAGGGAAAATTGTCACGCCACCAAGCTAGATCCAAAGCTGACCTATTAACCAGAAACTATACTGAACCCAACAGAACTGTGATTCAACTTCTAGTTTGGCTTTGCCCAAGTATGTGAACTTAGAAAATTCACTTCATCTCTCTGAACCTAAGTTTTCTCATCTTTTAAATGAGATTATTGGACCAAAAGTATCTAAAATAACTTTCAACAGTACAACTCAATGATATTATGGTAAAAAAATAGAAAACTGGTCCTTTGTCCTCAAAACTATAATGAACGGGCACACTTGCAAGTTTATTTATTTTCCGCCCAAATTTTGGCATTTATATAGTTTAAGGGATTATTGTGTACTCTAAATTTGTTGCAAATAAGGCAACAGTGTTAATCTTTGCATCACAGATTGAACTAGTCCTCATCCTAGCAAGCTCTAACTTGTTTTCTTTCTTCAATACTCCCAATCAGAACTCATTAGATATGTACTTACCCATTTTCTATTATACAATGAATAATTTCATTTAAACATACACTTATACAGTATATTGTAGTGACTCTTTAAATCTTGCCAATTGCCCCATTTTTAGGAGAGGAAGAAAATAGATGAGCAGCGATTATGATAAGAAACCACAAAATAGCAAAACAGGTAGCAAGATTTTTCCAGGAATTGAACTAGATGGCCAAAGTCATCTACTATCGAAAAGCAAAGAAATACCTATAATCATTTTCTATGACGGGCTTTTGTTTTCATCCCAAGACAACATAGGAAATTAGTAGTTATGAAGACAAAGAACATAAATAAAATACAAAATTTGGAACGTGAATTTTAATTTTGACTCTTCCAAGAACCACACAATTCCCTGAAATTAAATATCATTAGATATTTTCCTATAAACGAGTCACCAAAAAAAAAATTTGCTGAAATATATTTTTATTATATTGCTATTTTCAATTGAAACATGAATATTTCTCTTCATGATTCTATGGCTTGAGAGTCTCTAGATTGCCCGTTTTCTGATCTAGATTAAAACTATTCATCTGCAGTGTCATTCAATGTCTATTTTAAAAGTTCTTCAGTTATATGGCTGATTCCCTTTCAGCCATATAAAAACTTCCAGTTTTATAGCTTTTAGAGAATCTTTCTAATAAATACTTTAAAGTTTAATTTGACACTTCATATTGAGTGAGGAAAAGGAAACAAAAATTAACAGGTAAAACTACAGTCTACAATTGAGGTTAAGATGTTTCAGCAAAAGGAAATGCAGGTGCAGGTTTAAATGACAGGAAAGTGATCCTTTTACTGTTCATAATAAGGAGAGTTGCCAACATGATAATGAATAGAATCATCAATTTGCAGCCATTGGTGACATTTCCTGTTGTCATTCAGCAAACTAATTGCCTCTTTTGTCAGATGAATTTCTTATAACAGAAATGTTACAGGAAATTCTATTTGGGCAAAAAATGTTCTGATATTTAAAAACTTCTGCTTAGATAATTTTTTTTGATATATGGATAGTGTTAGATGATTGAGGTGCGATTTATTAGCAAGAATTCCAAGTGAAATATTATGCAACATATAGGATTGTGAAGTCTGTGGAAACCACATTTTAAACAAAGAGTTTATAAAATTAGAAATTATTTTCTGATATTCAAAGGCAGAGTCATAACTGTATCTACTCAAAATCATTAGGCATCATAAATAACACCAAACTGTACATAAAATATCATTTTATAAAAATAAGATTGAAATAATAATTACATTAACAGAATACAGTGTGTGTGTTCTCTGAATACTTAATCTCATAAGTACTAATATATACAAATGATAGTAAAAGTATTGAAAATACATTTCATTAATGTATGATGAAATAAAACAACACAGTGGTTAGCTTCAGAACTTTAATAAGAGAAATAGATGGTATACAAAGAAATAATTGGAAACAATTTATATTTAAATATTAATATTACTGTATATTATATTTAGCTATACCTTATTTAAGACAGATTTTCATAAGTTTACACAATAGAAGTAATGTCATTCACAAATCCTATCATCACAATAACTAAAAGAATCAGGTAAATGTCCTTCGGTCAATGTTGAACTTTCAAGCCTTTTTGTAATGCAAATGATGTAACTTTATCAGTTTGTCTTTTATGGCTAAATTCCCCTTGCAAATCCTGTGTGTCTAGTAACAATCACATAATCCCTTTAGGTATTTCATGAAAATTATTTCCTGCTATGGAAGACGTATTTATAACAGGAAGTACTAGAAATGCAAAAGTGCAAACAATGATTTTTCATTAGCTGGAAAGCCCTCCTTAAGCATTTAAATATAACGCAGACACATTACCAAAGCAATTACAGGGCACATAACCACTCAAATCTGAGCATGGACCAGTTCTAAATTGCTTTAAAATCAATAATATATATCACTGGTCATAATTATGGAACATCAGAAGCAATGTAGAGTTGTATATAATTATGGTATATCCATGGCACTTTACAACAAAACCAGTAGCCTCTTGGACTGAATCTCTTTCACTTATGCTGCCTAATTCTGTTTAAGTGGGGCATTACATATGTAATAGAGCAAGAAAAAAAAAAGATAGATTTTATGATGACAAATGCCCTGTAGAGATCAAAATCCTATAGGCAAGATGACTTGAAAATACATTAAGGGTATTGCAGAGGCTGCTTTATTTGAGGGAGTCCATGTTCATTGTCAACAATATCAAACAAATAGAAAATCAGATTGTGATCTCAACGCATTTTCATCTTTCAAAATATGCATAGAGGTTGCTGCCTATCAGAGCATTTTTAAATTACAGAGATTTTACATGGGGTCTGCAATGAGACTCTCTTTGTGTTCTTATATATTAGGAACTCTTTGTTATATCTATTTATGATATTTTAAAATTATTACTTTATTTTTATCAAGTCAATGACTCAATCTTAAAATACCAACATAAGGATATTTATCATACGTCATACTATAAATGGAGTTCTTGCATCAAGAATGTCACATTTTTATTTGACTCAGGAATTCTCTGTGGTGAGATGTATTAGTGTTTATTTTAAGCAATTGACTTTGTTTTTAATCTTATTAACATTTTTATTGCTTTTTAATGTATGTTCACACTTCCCTCCAAAGCTTGCATTCAAGAACATTCATAACTACGTCATTCATTCCTAGCATATCTCAGACTATTTCTAATGAAACAACACACAGCAAAATATAATTACTTACAATTAGTAAGACAAATGAAGAAAAATAGTTATTTTAGAGCTTTTATAACATCACTTTTTTAGATGGTGGTATATTCCTCCCTAACCAATTTTCTACTTTGTCCTCTTTATATGGGCTAAACTGTACTTTTCCAACATTCTGTCTCAATAATAAAGTCCTTCTATTTAGTAAACCAAAATACAACAAAACAAACAACTATTAAAAACCAATAATAAAATTGATATATGTTTATGTATAACAATCACTTTTCTGTAAACCTGAAACTAACACAACATTGTAAATCAACTATACTCTAATATAAAATAAAAATCAAATTAAAATCCCCAGAAATCACGTTCTTTATTAGTATATGTTAGCAACTGGAAGACAGTGCCATAAATATTATTTCTAACTTTCTGCAAGGTGTAGGGTACTTGAACACTAGATAATAATGCTAATTAAAAACTATTTTCCCCATAAAATTGATTAAATTTGGAAAACACGACTTATTACTAAGGTAAATTTCAGAGGATTGTAAAGATAGCAATATAATCCAGTTATTAAAGTTTTCTCTTTGGGTCAAGATGATTCACTTATATTTAGAAAGTACAGTGTGTTTAGATGATAATTTAATTTCTTTTAATTGTGAAATGACTAAAACTTTTGATTATTTTGACATATAATATTAAAACCAGTCTCTAAATTGCCATCTTTTTGTTCCCAAGATTGAGTTCTCCACCAAATCCCTTTGTATTTTCTCTGGATAATTCTTTTTTATACTGAGAACATACACACACTTTTGTTTTTTATTCTTCTGAGCAATAAAGCCCTTTCTAAGGAGTTTTATAACACCAAACTATATAAACTGTTACCCAATAAAATATGAAAACTTTAAAAAATAACAATGTGATGTGTTTACTGTATACAAACCAGGAATTCATACATGTGATTCTTCCTCACTATGAAAGATGTTGTTCTGCATCAAAGACCTGTTAAACATTTTGCAATGCATCACATGAGAAAACCCACCCTCCCATATCCACATCTGAAAATAATAGCAGAATGAGAAATTCTGCCTACGTATTGATCCACAGCTGTTTCCCAAACTGTATTTATTCATTATTACTTCATATATTCCTGTATAGTATTTAACCTAAATCCCTTCTAAAGTTTCTGTATTTTTAAATATTTATATTAGAAAAACAAGAAATTTGGTTATTAGCATGTTAGTTTGATAGAGGCTACAAAATCCATGAGATATTAAGTTGTTTTTATAATATGTACTTGTATGTGTCCTCAAAATCTCAGAGGCATTCTGTGCAGAAAAATGAAGGCAAATAAAGTGAGTGTAGTTCACTAAGTATAAAAAAATGATATTCTAGAGAAGATTCTAAAGTGCACTACTATTCGGTCAGTCTTAAAATCCAAGTTAATGATCACAAAGATAAATAAGGTGAACAGAGCCAACTATCTATAAAATACATTTCCTGTGAAGTGCAAATGTGTTGAGATTTAAAACTTATAAACTATTAAAAAGTATTCTTGATATTTCCTAACCCAGAACAGAAAGGCATTATTGAACTGGTTTTCAACATATAAGTCATTCTTTTCCATGTTATAAGTAACTAGTACTATCATTGATATTGTTCAAATATATATTTATATTATAAAAATGAACACAACAAAAATTCTAAAACAAAGTTGGTATGATGAAAATAAAAACCTAGTAAGAGTAAAATATATTTACGTTCTAAATTGAGTTTCTGAATAGATGCCATTTATGAGACCAATAGCAAAAAGAAAGTGAATATTTGAGTCTATCAATTATTTATTCCTTTTTAATATAAATATCATTTTGAACAAAAATAAGCATATTGCCACAAACTACTTCATTTTAAATGGTACCCTGACGTGCTTTAAAATTGTTTTATTACAACAATTGACCATGTATGTAACAACTTTCTTTTACACTCTGTCCTTCTTTTTTTGGTTAATAGACCAATGGTTCTAGCTTTTGCCATTAAATGGTCCTACATCCTCCACTTTTGCTCTTGCTTGATAAGTAATGGCAAATTATATTAATCCTCAATAGGGAAAAAAATGTAAGTCTAGTAAGTTGTCAACAGTGCAATTAAACCAGGGCCTACTATGATCAGCAGAGGAATAGTACAATAGAAGACAGACAATTTGATAAGTTTAAGGTGAGGGAGAATAGGGCCTTTATCTCAATAATAGGAAACTGGTTTAACTCAGACATTCCTAAAAACTACTATCCTACATATCAGAAAGATGCTTTATTTTATGGTTCCCAAAGGTTAGGGAAATTGGGTAGATGACCCTTGCTGAGTTTTAAGTATCAAAAATGTGCTCTAATGGTCTTCTAAATAATTAGACTTGTGTTTTTATACAGGACATACTACAACCATTTGATTTTGTATTTCAGAGACAGATTTATAGAAGTAGTAATGCATTAGTTAAATAAAGCACTTGTTTTATTTAACTGAAAGTGTATTCAAATATCTCTTATGGATGTCATTTTAAACTCATTCGAGGAGAAGTTAAATTCAAGTACCATTGCTGTCTTTTGATTTCTTATGCAACAAGAATGTTAGGACATTTATTTTGTGAGTGTGAACTTATTCTTTGTGTATGATTTTGAAACAGTCAAGTTCACATATACACAAAGAAACAGAGTAACTTTAAGGTTTTTGGCTTGAGCAACTGGAAAGACAGTGTTGACATTGACTGAAAGACCAGGTTTGATTGTAAAATGCTAACTTGGATCAGTTTTAGAAATATTTCTCCTCAGTTTAGCCTAGAGTTAAGCCTTCTTGACATGGTAGACCTTTGGTCCTCCCCTCTAGTATTTTCTTATGAGAAAGTAACAGATAAAGAGAACATATGATTGATCATTCAACCAGTATACTCCTGAGAATGAAAGGCAGTGTAAATATATTACACCATAACAACAGGTGTAAACAGCACTGTCCCAGAAAAACTAACAAAAGACAAAGATTAACTACTTGGAATTTAATTTAATTTGTCATGTACCATATGGAATTTTTCTTCATGACATAGAAGAGATTTTATATAGGAATGCCTTAAATATATTTTCCTGAAGTATCTCCAGAAGTATCTTAAATCACTTAAACTATTTTAATATTATTAAATAACAGAGTTGATCAATAATGGAATGAAACTTGAGAAAACTGGTGGTCAGGTTTCCTACTTCCCAATGAATAGATAGGTAGGTGAATTTCCATTTGCAAATACATGGTTAGTCACAGCAGATTTCATTAATCAAAGTTGAATAAAAGACCTACGGTACAGCTCTTACATAGTTATTTTTAACCTAAATATTTTGATGCTTTATTTATGGTTAGGCTGCTCACTTATGCCTTACATTTTCAAAATTTCTACAGCCGTTAAGTTTTGGTGTTTTCCTCACCATATAACTACCTTTTATGTTGTTTGTTGCTATGGTGATTTTATCCTCCTTTGTTATTGCTTTCATCAAAAAGAATAAAGAAATCTGTAATAAAACAGCTTTATTTATAGACAAGAACACTTTGTTCTTATCATTACTTCTGCTATGTCTGTTGATTCTTATAAAATTAGTGTTGGTATTAAAACAATATAGACCTTACGAAAACCCTAGATTTGTTTAGTGATAGAATTCTTATAGTCTCTGCCATGCTCACCACCCAAATACATGTCTGTCCTTCGTGAGAATACCACTTGTAGTGAATGGGGGAAATCCTTTAAATAATAAAAATAATACAAAATTTTAAATATAAATAAGCATATAGACAGCATGAAAAAATGACCCCTTTCTATAGACAGAATAATTGCCTATAAAAGAAGTGTCTGGGATTTCAATACAGCCCTAACTGTTCTTAAAATTGTTCTTACATTATCTAAATTGTCAATTTGATAAAAATAAACCACAACAAATCACTGAAAAGCAGTGATTACTTTCAAGCTGCATACAAAGTCCAATGAGGTTCTGTTTTATAGGATTATCTTCCTTGTGTATGTGTCATATAAGATGGCATCACAGTCTAAGATAGGAATGGCATTTTATTGCAACTGGACTTGGTTCATGAAAATTAAAGCAAAGATTCCACATAAAGGAACTCTACAGATGCATCCTCTTGTGTGTCAAATATCAGACTTTGTGATATAGATTTTAATGTGTCCTGCAAGTACATCTTCTGGGAGAAAACTATATTCTCAAAAGAATTTCACTGTATCTCATTAGTAGTAGTAGTAATAGTAATATTATTATTATCAAAAGGGATGCAATGAATCTTCACGTTTTTTCAGACTTTTGTTCGTGAAACTTGAAGAAAGCTTTGCTGTTCTGAAGTGGGCTTCATAAGATTATCCTATCAGCATTTTGCGGCTGTGTATATATATAAACATATAAAAAAATTCATCTATTTTAAATAAGCAAAGCCTCTTGAAATAAAAGTTTAAAGTGCAATTCTAAAGCACATTGTCTTTTACTTTCTTTCCACCATTCGAAACATTTCAGTGTTCCAAGTACCCATGAAGTGTTCGTGAAGTGTAACTGAAGATAAACTAGCAACTATCAATCCGCTACAGTATATAAACTTTTGGGAAAGAGTTTCCTACGTTGAATTACAACTGAAAAGTACATAAAATTTAAGAATTTTTACTAGATTATTTGTCTAACACTAAAAACAAACCAAAAAAACGTGATATTTTAATCAGTTTCTGGCATAATATGATTTTGTTTTCTAACTTCAGTATTGGATGGAACTATTCAAATATAAAAATGTGTTCATTGATGTTTGTAAAGGCATTTCCATACTACAGTGAAGTCCTCTTAATCATCAGCACAAATTCTTTCCTGTTTTAAATACATTCGGCTTCATTGGCAGGTCTACACAATCAACACATGTTAGCAGGACACGATGCCCATCCAAAAGCTGTAGTGCCAGGGTCAAAAGATACAGGTGCAAAACAAACACAGGTGAGGTTTTAAACCACATCTACCAAAATATATTCTGCTTTTTATCACCTATATGCTTTTCTTACTTCTTCTTGTAATGCCTTTGTAGTATCTTATCTTTTACTGTTATGAGATTTACCTCCTGAAATTTTAGATCTAGAATGTTAAAAGCACATAGCCATATGTAAGATGTCTCGAATTTTCAGAGAATTAGTTCTATATAAATTTATTGGATTGATAAAATACCTATTAACACATAAATTAACTCTAAGATTTGCTTGTAAAGGTAAAAAACCTTTTTCTCTAGTCATGTCTACAAATATGAAATAAACTAAATGTAACAGTAATAACTCGTAATAGATACTAAAATGAAGTTTTATTGTTCACTTTTTATCTCCAAAACAGAACAGAAGATAGATTATAGATACATCACTTCAGTTTCAAAACCAAAATATACAAAAAAATAAATATAATACACTGCATAACAAAATAAAGGAAAGAACATTATTTCAGTAAATGCAGAAAAATCATTTAAGAAAATTCAACACCCATTAGTATTAATATTAATATTCATATATATATATATATGAAAATTTATGCAAGGGGAGTTCCTCAAATTATGCTTGCAGATGACCTTATAAAGAAAAAAAATGTTTTTAAGTGGCAGAAGAACATGTATGTGAAATGAAATAATTCCCTAATGTATATTTTATGTAAATCTAGATGTGCCTACACTAGATGTGCTAAGTAAGTGGTTCTAATGTAGTCTATCACATATGCTATTCCTAAATATTATGAAGAATTTCAGTAAGCGAGGATTATAACTACATAGTAGGAGAAAAAAAGAAAACCTTGAGGTTTATGCTAAGGCAACATATACTATTTTTAAAACAAATTATGAGAAATTTTATAAGTATTTTTTAACACAGTAACATTTCATAGTCTCTTCTGTACTAATGAAAAACTAATTGGCCTATTTTCAAGAGAAATAAAAAGGTAAAGCTCCCAAACAAGTTGCTCTCTTCTGAAGCTAAAGAGAAAATAGGATCATAAAATCTTGCTTATTTAATACATAATGGTATAAAAATAGGGTAAAGTTACAGTTTAAAATGTCAAATTCAAATTATATAATACTGTAAATTTTATTACAACTTGAGCACTTAGGTGACCTTGTTGTAGAAGCTGTTTAGATTTAAGATTGAATAATTTTAAGGTTAATAGAATTTCTTAGATTTATATTTCTAAAATTGCCTCTTACCTAAGTAGCCTTTTTGGGATGAGTGCTTCGTTCTGTAAGTAAGGATTGCCACAATCTCCCAAGCTACCAGTTACTACCTGCCTCCATTTTTGCTTGCCCATTTTTGTTTTCTTCACGTCTCCTTAGGCCTTGCCTGTGCCTACTATGTCTCTAACTAACAAGTACAAAAAAAGCTTCCCTGATATCCAAGGTTGTCCTACTGCCTTTCCCTTCATTAGATGTTTTACCACCTTAGAAAAGTCACTTTGTTTCTATCTTTTGACTAGCACTATTCAATAGAAATATAACATAAACCTCAAATAAAAGCCATGTATGTAATTTAAAATTTTCTATTAGTCACGTTATAAAAAGTGAAAAGAAATGGGTGAACTTAATTTTAATATTATAGTTTATTGAACCCAATATACACAAAAATTATTTCAAAATGTAATCAATATGAAAATTATTAATTAGATATTTTATGTTTTTTGCACTAAGTCTTTAATATCTGGTATATATTTTACACTCATAGCACATCTCAATTCAGACCACTGTCATTTCAAATGCTCAATAGCTACATGTGGCTAGAGGCTTCAGTACTGCCCAGGTTTCAAAGGTATTAGGAACTCTTTCTGGCCTAAAGACCCTGAAATATATTAGAGCACTTACTATGTACGAGTCATAATGTTAGGTGTTACAAGAAAAACAGACATAGAGTCTAGAATTTAATAGAAAAGATTGCACAACTATATTATTCTACCATTAACATATAAAAACTTGTAATTGCTTGTATATAAAATCTATGATGCATTGAATACTGCAAAAATTAAAAATTTCATTTATTTTGCCTGAAACTAAGAGAAGAAAATGAGTCATTGTCTTTCATCATAGCTCTGATGCTTCTCCAGTGTTTTGCTCCAAAGTTGTCAACATGCCTTTGGTAATCTTGGTAATTTCCCTCTTAATACATAGGTGTGTAGCAAATTAATCAATGATTTCCTACTGAAAGAAGTTAAACTGCCATCAAGTTCTCTGCTGGATATTAGAAAGACCTGAGAACACCTTGCAAATAGATTAAACAATAGTGGGATTTACAAGAAAAGTCCCTCCTTTTTTTACCCCCTCCCTTTCAATTATTTGTCATTGTACCATCAAGCTTTGTTGGCCCAAAGCCCCAATCAACAGCAACCGTCTTCTTTTCAAATATACATTAAAGTAGAATCTGAAAAGAAGTCCCCTGGAAATGAAATTTGAAAAGGTTTCCAAAAAATCTAGACCTAAAGTTATCCAGAAAATATTGCAATTAGAGATTATGTTCAAATAAGAGGATTAAATTGATCAGGTTGTATTGTCATTTAAAAAGATAGATTCTTATTTTAGACCTAAGGTAGTTCAATAGTCCCACTCACAATTTTATTTCTGCTGACGGTTTAAAAAACTTAACATCTCAAACTCTAATTTCTTCCTTCTCAAATTAAAATAATAATTATAGGGGGACTTCCCTGGTGATGCAGTGATTAAGAATCCACCTGCTAATGCAGTGGACACAGGTTCAATCCTTGGTCCGGGAAGATCGCACATGCTGTGGAGCAACTAAGCTCATGCTCCACAACTACCGAACCTGCACTCTAGAGCCCGTGAGTCACAACTACTGAGCCTGTGTTCCACAACTACTGAAACCTGTGTGCCCAGGGCCCATGCTCCGTGGCAAGAGAGTTCACCACATTGAGAAGCCTGCACACTGCAAGGAAGAGTAGCCCCCGGTCGCCGCAACTACAGAAAGCCCGCACACAGCACCGAAGACCCAATGCAGCCAAATAATAATAATAATAATAAAATAATTATTATAATAATAGACACTCATATAATAACTATCTCTTTCCCATTTAAGAGATATAAATATGTACCCCCATATCATCTATTAGCAACATTCTATGAGTATATATTACTATAGCTATAGTTTCACCTCCAAATTATCCACACTTCAAATTCTATGTGACATTTATGGTATATTAACAGGTCTTCTACAAATTTAAGAGTGTACATAGGCTAAGAATTACCAGGGGAATTCTGCAATGTGGGCTTGCTTATAGATGCCCCAAAAGTCCACCCCAAAATGCTTAATGAAAAGAAAAAAGAAACAATTATTTTGAGAAAATAAAGACTTCAGTTAACGGGGAAAAAAACAGTATCCTCTATTGTTCCTTTTTCTGAAACATTTTGACATTTAGCTATAGCACAAGTTGCACATATATCAGCGCTCTACATTGCCCCTGCCATCTCCAAAAAGCAAGCAGTTGTACGCAGCAGCATTTTCCAGTTTAATAGACTCCCAGGGTGAAAGAAAAGATTGTTGTACCTGACTGGAATGTCTTTAGGGATTCTCCATTGTCAAAATTAAATTTCAAAATAATAGTTCAGTTTTTATTGACTTATTCTTCATCATAGCCAGGAAGAAAAGAGGAGTATACTAAAACACCCACTAAATGTGATGTTTATGAAAAAATATTACCCATGGCAGTTCTATAGAATGTTTCCTAGGTCTTATGATTTTGATGATGAAAAAATGTATTCAGGGTTGCCTGTTATGTGCCAAGCACACTTGCAAGGCACTAGACCAGAGGCAATGCAACAATTCAATGCTTCTGCAGTCTCCAAATGGATATATTATACATTTAAAAAAAAACAAAAACTTTGGAACAGCTTGACATTTTTATTTGAAAAATAGTTTCTAAACATGTGGAACTGAACCATCTTTCAAGAGATTATAAAACTGCTGAAAAAACATTATTAAGTCATCATGAAATGTATTCAAAAATCCATTGGGGTAGGGGAATTCTGGGCCTATACAAAATTAAATCTGACTTTCAAGTCTCTATTTCCCAAGGAAATTAATAAATTTTTATAATGATAGTTTAAGTGAATAAGACCATTTCATTCATCTATTTATTTACAAATTTCAAGTACCTGCCTGTGTCAGGCACTGGTAGACTCTTGGTTCTGTTACAACTGACAATATTGAATAGGAGTTTCAATCTGCAACCTCTAATTAAAATGCACACTCCAAAAAATCTAGCCACAATTATATATTTTTAAAATAAAATAATTTGCTTATTTTCTACATATGCTACTTATAAAGCAAAGACATCTTATTTGATACAAAAGCCTTTTGCTAATACATTTTTAAGTCTCTGGGAAACGTTGCTTTTACTTGCAATGTCAGATGTTTTCCATGAAGCCTAAATTCTGTTCTATAGTTTCCTGCTCACCATAAAAAGCAAAATAAATAATAAAAAATAAGACAAATAACAGCTGTAGATATTGGGGTTGATAAACATTCATCAAGTGACTACAGCAACACTTCTCCAAAAGTTCCAATTCTTTTTAAACTGTTCAAGTGCTGTCCTCACATTTTTCTGATTCCCTTTGTTTATATTTAATGAATATAAAATTGGAACCATTGTGTATGTATTTGAATTAAATACAATCAGTTATTTGCTTTGCACAATTATCTCACTGTCAGCAGGTTATGTTCATTTGAAAGCCAAGCTTATTGCCCAAACTGACACTATGGTGATTATGCAATGGTTTTAAATAGATAAAGCAATCGAAATAGATGGATCAATAGTGCCTAACAGAATAAATGTGGGATAGAATGGTAGCACTGTTTGGCAGTTCCCCAAAGATGTTTATATATAATCCAATGACACCATGTCATTTAGATTTTCTATATGCAACAAGCAATTCTGTAGCTCCAGTTCAAAGGTTAGAAGTTTAAATCAATTGGCCATAGAAAATTATCAATGCTTAAATTTCTAACACACGTCAGTGTTATTGTGTCATCCCTCTCTACTGATTTCATGAAGAATAAAGAAAAATTCAGAGCTAAAGAATGAAGTCCTGTGAAATCCTAGTAGTACTGACATTAGGGTGGTTGGCTACACAGGACTGTAGAATAGGAGAGCAAATCTGAAGGAAAGTGTTGGGTGATACTGTCTGAAAATGTCAAAGTGCAAAACTGCCAAATAACCAAAAAACAGCAGCCAAGGATAACTGAATCTGTAATGGTATTTTAAAACCCCACATATTTATTTATGTATAGAACTAATAGAGCAACAGCAATTCTTGAAATGCACTTTGTGAGGTGCATATTCCATGCCTTGTTTCTTTTCTTCCTTCCCTTTGATTAATTGGACTTATTTGAGCATTTTGACTTACTCCACGTTACTCTATCCATGACAGGTTGAAATAACCACATATTTTGTGGACCTCAGTGTCCTGGACGGTAAAAGGCATAACACTAACGTATGAGTTCTGTGTTATCACATCAAATGATGCTCAGATTATGTTCTTAAAAAAAAAAAGTTTCTGAAGTAGATTCAAATTCTATTGGATTCTGAGAGAAAATGAAAATTCTAGGCAATTGGTTTCCATTTCCTACTATAGAAAATAAAAACTTGGCAGTTGAAATGGCCTTTCTGGAGTTTGCTCTGTAAAACTACTGGTATCACTGTTAAAACGCTGGAGCCAGAACAGAAACTTACTAACTTAATAAGAATATTTAGGGCATCCACTTATTTTTATTGTAATTATGTAATTTGCTTCTTGATATCAGTGTGCAATCCCCTCGCACAGCAATCCTCTTTCTTGATTTTAAAATTTCTACAGTAACAATGACATAATTTTCTCCTTTGATAATAATAATAACTTTTTAGACAACTCATAATATTTGAAGGCAATTTTTTTGGATGAGTGTTTTAAAAATATAAAAGGTTTTGCACATGTGAAAAAAGCAGAGACAAACATATATCAATGTAATTCCTATACATTATACAAAATAATTAATGATGATCTTAATATAAACCATAAAGTTAATATATAATGCATGATATTTGATAATTTATAACAATAATATGTCATATTTTATCACCCTTTTGGAACATGTGAAAGGAAAGAAGAAACAAGAAAATGGAAATTGGGAGAAGTAGGGTGGAGAAAGTAAGTTGCATAAAATTTTAAATGAATGTGTGTGTGTGTGTGTGTGTGTGTGTGTGTGTGTGTGTATGAAAAATTTAGGGTAAACTTTTGAAATAAAGATTGAAACCATCCTATATAAGACTGTCAAGATTAAAAAATTAAAGGACAGTAAACAAGGATGTCAGATGATCCATTAAATTCACTGCAAAAAAAATGGAAGGAGTTATTTGTATTTGTCAAATGGATTAAGTATTTTGAAGGTGTAGTGTGTGGGCATGCCTTGTGCATGTGTGTGTGTGTGTGAAAGTCATAAGAGCTTATGCCCGGGTACTTCAGTTAAGTGCTAAAACTGTGAAATACTTTGGTTGCCAAGTTTTGCTTTGGTTATTGCAGTCATTAGAGTAGATTCATTTAATCCCTGTCTCTCACTTGACCTGCAAAGAACTGAGCCACTTGATTACAGGAAGCTCCTTGCATACATGGTCATAGTAGGACAGGGGTGATTTACAGTTATCTGATGAATTTGAGACAGTCTCTAAAATGTATTGAGCTAAACTTATACAACTTGTTTTTAATGTAAAGTTTTATAAATTATGTACTTCTATCTTGTCTTATAAGATGCACCCAAACAAGGCCACATACAGAATAATATTTAGCAATGATGCAGAAATTTACGGAGTGAAGAGTCACACCTTAAAACTTACATACAGTATTCAGACACATGAAATATTCAAATTACAGGCAACTAGAAGTGTATTCTTAAATATAGAGCTATTCTTTGAAGTTAATTTTGTTGGGTTTCTTTCAAATACCTATCTCTGCTGTAACTTGACATCCCAGACTACTATATACATAATGAATGTATTGTAGAAATATTGCAGGCAAAATTATTTTTGAAAAACGCTAATTTGTTTAACTAAAGCACATGGATTTCTTAAATGTTAATGCAGTTGATGTGAGAGAAAAATGGTATTTGAAAGCTAACATTGGGTTTAAATGGTCTTTTTGTTGCATCAAACATCTTACAAACAATACGGAATTTAAAATGGGAAAGGAAAAACTTCCTCTTTAATATAGCCTATAGCCTTACTCTTTAAAATTAAAGCACTGTCTTTGCCTGGCTTAAATTTAGATGTGATACTCTCTTAACAGTATTCCCTTGTTTTGCTTTTATGTTTTTTAATAAACTAAGTAATTTATCATGTTCCACTTTATACTTGCTGATCCAGCAATCTGTCAAGATGTGGCCCCATATTAACATAGCATACTAATTTGTAATGTTAACACTTTGGTAAATGGCATAAACAATGAAAAATAGAATCTCAAATTTAAAAATCTATGCAACATTCAATATTACCGATTACCAATAAAATCCTGCATGCCATTCATATCAAATTTCAATTTAATTCACTTATGTGAGAATGTTAAGAAAAACGGACTAAGCTAAATCAAGCCAGCGTAGTTTTCTACTCTCCACCTGTTTCCCATCCTTTAATAATAACTATAAGAATAATCTGTAGATGGTGGCATTGTTTCCAGACACAAATGAAACAGAATGATGATGCCCCGGTCCCAAGTAAAATGAATGATAGAGTAATAATTAATATAAATGTACATTAGATACATAGGCCATTCTTATAGCTTTATTTACATACTCATCTATCTTTTCTCTATAATTATAAAAGAAAAATATGTATTTACTAGCATACCTTCATTTTATGTACATCATTTCAGGTACCTCTAATATTGAATGCTAAGAGAGATGAATTATAAACTAAGTATGCACTAACACTAGATAAACGTTTTTGGGACAACCAGACATTACAGCACAGAGCTGATGGTTTCTATAAATCTTGTTCATAGGGGAGTTGAGGGGAGTATAAATTCACAGGAAAAATAATTTGGGAAAGAAGGGCCATTTGTTCTATAAATTTAATGTAAGTTTTTTATTTCTCAAGACTTTTGATTTTTCATGAGTGGGTGTTTTTTACACAAGAAAAAAATTATAAAAGGACCTTTATTTCAAGATTAAGAAAAAGTGATGTGAATGCACTGTCATTATTTTTATTTTTATGTACAGTTTTATTTCATTTACTGTTCTTGGGTTAATTATACAAGAGCTCTGAAAACGTATCTCATTTAGTGGGTCCCTCTTTAATAAAATCTATAGCTAGTAAAGTCTCCTAGAAATAACTTCACTTAAAGGTAACCATACTCTAACTATATGATACAGTATAGCAAAAAAAGGTGAAAAAAGTTAAAGTTGTGTTTGAACAAAGGTCAAAATGAAAATATATTTAGATATTGAAAATTAATATGATAAAACATATTTTGGAATAATCATTGACCTCATAAATCTCTTCCTGTTTATTATATTCATATGTATGATAAATATATACATATATATATACACACACACATAAATGTGCACACATATATAGTTATTTCCGTATATACATATATTTATATTGTACATTTCAAAATTCGGTTTTTGAAGACATTTTAAAATGCTGAAAATAGTATGTATTTACATCTGTACTTTAACAGTTATTCTTTTTTCAATATGTATTAATCCTGATTATTACTTCCTTTCCCATTTTCTCTCTGAGGTCAAAGAAAACATGAAAGGAGTAAAGGGGCATTGATAGTAGGTAATTTTAATCCTCTCTTAAAAGTGATTCTATAAATGCAGTAGGTGAAAAACAGTATGAATAACTGGGAATTATATAGATAAATTGTCCCCTCTGTTGATAGATCATAGACCTTAAATAGCATTTTAATGATGTAGGTATATATCACATTCCCTGCTGAATTATGCCACATAAACACTAGTGTGTACATTGTGTTTAATTATTAACTATTAATATTATCAAGAAGTTTGTGAAATGGCTTTTACAGCCACAGTGCATAGATTAACTATCTTTCTGATAAAGGTTTCTTATTCTTGTCTTATGGATAAATAGTTAATAGAGAACAACTACAGGTTTTATTTGAGTATGGTACATGTGCCTACAGCTGTCATTGTGATTAAAACTTTTTTTAAGTAAAATTGACTTTTTTTTTCAGAAAGTACCAGATACTATCTGTAGATAACCTTAATGTCAAGAACTTGAAAATGGAAAAAAAAAATGAGCTGAATTTTCATGAAAAAACAAAATGTTCATTCGCTGCATCTACATTACTGAAGAGGAGAGGTGAAAATAATCTCTATGTAAATGCATTTTCAAGGACATATACCCTGCTACTGTTATTAACAATTAGTCAAAAAATTTGCATGCAGATTGAACATTCTCCTCTGTCCAATAAAATTCAAATGTGCTGTGCATGTGTGAAAAGCCTAGGGAGATTGTTGGTGAAAAAAATAAAGTTGATGATAGTCCTCACCTTAAGATTTCTTATTGCACACGATTCTCAATGTGTTAGAAAATTGGAATTTGGCATAATTATTTTTGTATATAAATGCTGTTCAATACATTATGCATATGATTAGAGGAACTAATTAGATAGATTAACATTAAATATTTGGATCTGAGTATAATACTACAAATGATCGCCCATTATATATTATAATTACATTCTGTTCCCTTAATTTCAGGGTTCTTATACATTAGACACTTCTTTAAGCCAAGGCTACTATAAGAACTAACAATTACAATGTACTTTGACATCCTAAGCTATTCCAATATTCAGAGAGTATGCTATATACCACATTTGCTACTGTATTTCCAAAGCACATATTAAATTATATTTTCCCCTAAGTGCCTATGCTGCAATAATTTATGGAGATGAAAATAAATTCTTTTTCTCTTTTTAATAAATTTATTTATTTATTTATTATTTATTTTTGGCTGCATTGGGTCTTCGTTGCTGCACGTGGGCTTTCTCTAGTTGCAACGAGTGGAGGCTACTCTTCATTGCAGTGTGTGGGCTTCTCATTGTGGTGGCTTCTCTTGTTGCAGAGCACAGGCTCTAGGCACGTGGACTTCAGTAGTTGTGGCACATAGGCTCAGTAGTTGTGGTACGTGGGCTCAGTAGCTGTGTCTCGCAGGCTCTAGAATTCAGGCTCAGTAGTTTTGGCACACAGGCTTAGTTGCTCCATGGCATTTGGGATCTTCCCTGACCAGGGCTTGAACCCATGTCCCCTGCATTGGCAGGTGGATTCTTAACCACTTCACCACCAGGGAAGTCCTGAAAATAAATTATGTTGCTAGAGTAAAACTGAGGGAGGGTATGCCAGTTTTTATAACAGGGCATGCCACTTAAAAGCTTTCACAAAACATCACTCTAAGTGAAAGAACCTAGAGAAAAAAGACCATAGATTGTATGATTCCATTTATATGAAATGTTCAGAACAGGAAAATCTATAGATTAGTGGTGGTCTGCAGCTGGGTGAGGGGGGCAGGCAGGGGTGATTGCTAACAGGTATTGTGCTTCTTTTTAGAGTGAAGAACATATTCTAAAGTTAATTGTGACGATGGTTGCAGAACTCTGTGAATATAATAAAATCATTGAGTTGTACACTAAATCTGTAAATTGTATGGTATGTGATTTATATCTCAGTACATCTGTTACCAAAAAAAAAGATTTCATATACCCAAGCATATAGGGAAACATGTTGTGAGATGCCTGTATGCTTCATTGCCTGCTGGAACTAAGGACCACATATTTATAACCATTAAAGTAACTTGAAGTTGGTCTTTGCTACTGCAGACATTCTTCAACTTGAATTTCAAGCTCTCCAAGGTGACTTTTTTAAGGGACAAAAAGAGAATATGTTCTCTTCATTTTACAGTTTAACAAAAATCAACTCATTATTTTATAATTACACTTCATATACATACACATATACCAATATTGGTACACATATGTGTGTATACATAGGTGTCTATGTATATATTTGCTTATGGCATAAGAAAAATAACCAGCAGAGAGAAAAGGCAGACCTATTAGAAGATTTGTTTTCCTGTTATGAAGATAAACATTTTGAAGAAGAAAGAAAATAGAAGCCACTCACCCCAGTCTCCCCACCAAGTTATTAATACAACAGGTAGCAGACAAAGGGATCCTGTTTTTAAAAGGAAATAAGCTGATATCATTCCTCTGCTCAAAAACCACTCTGATTAAAAGTTGAGGTCTTTAAAATGGCCTGCAAGACTCTACAACAGGGGTTTTGGTAGCAAACAGTTTCTTTAAAGGGACAGATAGTAAATATTTCAGGCTTTGCAGGGGCTAAGGTACGTTTTGCAACTGCTCACTTCTCCTGTGGGACGAAAGCAGCCACAGGCAGCACGTAAAATAATGAGCATGACTATGTGCCAATAAAACTTTATTTATGAAACTGAAATTTGAATTTCATAAGATTTTTACGTGGGGAGTAATATTATTTTTCTTGGGACATTTTTCTCACCATTTAAAAATGTAAAAACCATTCTTAGCTCTTGGGCTGTCCAAAAACAGGCATAATTTGTTGACTCGTGCTGTGTCTCCTGCCCGTCTCCTACTCCTCTTCCACTAGCTATGTCGGCTCCAGAGATGCTAATCATCTTGCCGGCTACATCAGGCATACAGTGGGTGCCTTTGTAATTTTGTTCTTTATGCAGGGAATCAGCTTACCCCAGACAGTCACATGGTTTACTCCCTCATTCTTTCAAATCTTTGCTCACTTGTCACCTACAATATCCACAACAAGATGTTTGACTTTTATTTCTTTGCTTTGCTAATGAACAGTGTTTAAGAGCTAATGTGGGACTAATTAGCATTCCAGTGTCTTAATTTGAACATATAAGAAGACTTCTTTGCCATGTGCTTGTAATTTGTAAATGAAAACCAATTATTGACTGAATAATTACAAGTGAGCAGCCTATCACCACTCCCAAATATTTTTGTTTAGAGCTAATGACATTTTTTACTCATGTCATCTTCAAATTACAGTATGTGTGTTTTTGGCTCCATTATTTCTTTCTCATTACTAAAGATTGCAAGTTCAGATTTTCTTTACCAAGATTATAATTTTCATTCCAATTACTGTACTCAAAAGACAAATCTGGCAATTGACTTCATGTATTCCACTACACACACAGACACAAATGCACATACACATACACACACTCACACACATATGTACATTATAATCATGGAACTAAAGTCTGAGTTATGGGGTAGGTACAACTTGTTTACTCTTCTCTCCAAGAGACATATGATAATTTCCTTGGTCAGTGTTCAAAATAATATTTACACTGAAACATAAACACTACACTTGCACAAGCACTTGAGGGACACATTCTAGCAATCTTATTGGAATAATAAAGCAGAATATTAATAAAATGTAGTGCCTTACTTGCAAAAAAGAAAATTAAACCTTTCACACAGGACCTTTTACTACACAAAACCATCATGGCCCATATAGTAAAAAGCACTGTTATTATATTTGAAGAAATTATTCATTCTTGGATAAGATATTCATTGAATGGAAATAATGCACTTAATTAAGCTATCATTGTGACAAATTGGATGTGATGAGACAATGAATGATGCTAATCTCTCTTTTAGTTAAGCTACATTGAAGCTAGAGAGAGATACAGGATAATAATAAATTCTGGACTCAGAGAAGACCAATAGCAAAATTACATTAGAAAATACATTAAATATACTGTCTTATTAGCTCATAGTAAAATGTGGAACCAAAATCCAAGCAGGCTACCATCTTTTAATAGTATGGAAACACTCTCAGGGATCTTATTTTTATTTCCAAATATTTGTTACTTTGTAATATCTAAAACATCCCTTCTTCTGAGAAAACATTTGTTTCTTTTTTTGAGGGCTATTTTCTGAAACATACTATCATAGCAATCAGTTCTATTATGAAGAAAGTACGATCCATTTCCAGAATGTGTATTCTGTTCCCCTCTGAAGCAGTCTGTCCATCTGTAAGTACAGACCATATATATTGTCTTTATATCCTAAGGTGTTTGGCTTTTAATAAAAGTACATTTATCAAAATAAATAGCAAGAAACTTCACAGCTTCCTACAATACCAGGTATCTGTGAAAAGTTTCAAAATAAGTCTCTAAAAGTATCCGAATTTTATTAAGATTAATGTGAAGAAAGCTTTTGCACTTGATAGTAGCAAAATATATATAAACAATCATTCACAATTTGTAGAGAAAGTAATAACTTGTCAGCATAATGGCATTAGACAATGTTGTAAGCTAACTACCATGATTTTTAAAGTAAAATATCTACTTGATATGATTATATTTTCTTCATATGTAAATCTGTGTACAATGTCATTAATTGGGGAATTATTTTACAAGAAATTGAAATAAAGCAAAGGGATTTTCAAGAAAACCTCAAAAAGCCAAAATCAGGAATATTAAATTTGTGTTGTTTTGCTTCTAAATATGCACTTACTTGATGACATTTTTAAATGTCAGATTTTTAAATTACTAATTGAAAAAGATATGCATTCTTCTTAATCCAAAAGTAGTTTATTTTTCCTATTAATGCTTTAGATTAGAGCAAACTTTGAATAAAGTTGGAAATTAAAGAAATAAAAATTATTCCATGTCACAGTCTGTTATTTTCTCATCAGACTGTAGAGGAAGTTTCTAACTCTTGTTGTGTCTCATGTAAGTAAATCCTTCTTAACCTTTATTTATTTTTCCTGTCTCTTGATTTAACATTCAAATCCATAAAATATTTAGTCTGACCTTAAGACTTTGAAAGGTGAAATGAACACTGTACATATTTTTAAACTCAATAAGTATTAATCACAACTTAACATAATAAAATAAAACTATTCACTTTTCAAATGATGTGATATAACACATTAGAAAATGATCTTGTCCTGACAATGATTCAGTAAGATCAATTCAAGTATGTACTGTGATTCATACGTGTATTGTTTTCAATAGTACGGGGACATTCTACTAAGTGGTAATGTATTTTGCACTCATAACTGAAATCTTCTCTGGGAAGTTCATAAAAGCATAGAAAATATTCTAATTTGGTACATGAACACATATTATGATTGTTTTAGCTCTAAAAATCTGAAAATGACTTCAATTTCTCCAGCTTGAAAACTACTTTTAGGTTGATATATGAAACATATGATACTTCTGAGGCAATAATTTATTTCCCCAGATCTCCATGGAAACAATACATTCATTCATTTGTTCAACAAATCTTTATAATACCTATCTCATACCAGGAATTCTCTTTGTTCCTAGAGATTTACAGGTAAACCAAGTAGAAATTGTTAGTCTTAATGAACTTTTTTTTTTTAAGCAAGGAACTCTATTTATTCATATTAGGGTAGGAGAAATCATTCTAACGTTCAGTCCAAATAAGCAGGTGTATGTGTTTCTTCTATATGTTTCCACAGATAATTAGATTCTAGAAGCTGTAACAGGGCATCTGTGCACTAAATGAGTTAACGTCATTTTTCTAAGTCATTCTAGCTACTGTACCACAAAGAGAATATTGACTACAACTAACTGCTGAACAATCATCGACAGGAAGACACAGGAATGCACCAAAAAAGAGATGATCAGAAGGGCACACTCACAATAAAATCAAATCCCATAACCACTGGGTGGGTGACTCACAAACTGGAGAACAATTATACCACAGAAGTCCACCCACTGGAGTGAAGGTTCTGAGCTGCACGTCAGGCTTCCCAACTTGGGTGTCTGGCAATGGGCGGAGCAATTCCCAGAGAATCAGACTTTGAAGGCTAGTGGGATTTGACTGCAGGACATCGACAGGACTGAGGGAAACAGAGACTCCACTCTGGAGGGCACACACAAAGTAGTGTGTGAATGAGGACCCAGAGGAAGGAACAGGGACCCCAAGACCTACCTGATACTGTTGGAGGGTCTCCTGCAGAAGTGAGAGGTGGCTGTGGCTCACCGCAAAGACAAGGACACTGGCAGCAGAAGTTCTGGGAAGTACTTCTTGGTGTGAGCCCTCCCACAGTCCACTATTAGTCTCACCAAAGAGCCAGGTGGGGTCCAGTGCTGGGTCTCAAGCCAAACAAGCAACAGGGAAGGAGCCCAGCCCCACCCATCAGCAGAAAAGCAGATTAAAGTTTTACTGAGCTCTGCCCAGTAGAGCAACACCCAGCCTTACCCACCACCAGTCCCTCCCATCAGGAAGCTTGCACAAGCCTCTTAGATAGCCTCAGCCACCAGAGGTCAGAGAGCAGAAGCAAGAAAAAACTACAATTCTGCAGCCTGTGGAACAAAAACCACATTCACAGAAAGACAGACAAAATGAAAAGACAGAGGACTATGTACCAGATGAAGGAACAAGATAAAACCCCAGAAAAACACCTAAATGAAGTGGAGATAGGCAACCTTCCAGAAAAAGAATTTAGAATAATGATAGTGAAGATTATCCAGAACATTGGAAAAAGAATGGAGGCAAATATTGAGAAGTTGTAAGAAATGTTTAACAAAGACCTAGAAGAATTAAAGAACAAAGACCTAGAAGAATTAAAGAACAAGCAAACAAAGATGAACAATACAATAACTGAAATGAAAAATAAACCAGAAAGAATCAATAGCAGAATAACTGAGGAGGAAGAACGGATAAGTGACCTGGAAGACAGAATGGTGGAATTCACTGCCACAGAAGAGAATAAAGAAAAAAAAAAAAAGAAAAGCATTGAAGACAGCCTTAAGAGACCTCTGGAACAACTTTAAACACACCAAAGTTCACGTTATATGGTCCCAGAAGGAGAAGAGAGAAAGAAAGGACCCAATAAAATATTTGAAGAGATTATAGTCAAAAACTTCCCTAACATGGGAAAGGAGACAGCCACCCAAGTACGGGAAGTGCAGAGAGCCCCAAGCAAGATAAACCCAAGGTGAAACATGCCAAGACACATAGTAATCAAATTGACAAAAATTAAAAATTAAAGGCAAAGAAAAATTATTAAAAGCAAAAGGGAAAAATGACGAATAACATATGAGGGAACTCCCTTAAGGGTAACAGTTGATTTCTCAGCAGAAAATCTACAAGCCAGAAGGGAGTAACACGATATACTTAAAGTGATGAAAGGGAAGAACCTACAACCAATATTACTCTACCTGGCAAGGATCTTATTCAGATTTGATGGAGAAATTAAAACCTTTACAGACAAGCAAAAGCTAAGAGAATGCAGAATAACTGAGGAGGAAGAACGGATAAGTGACCTGGAAGACAGAATGGTGGAAGACACATGCACCCCAATGTTCATCGTAGCACTATTTACGATAGCCAGGTCCTGGAAGCAACCTAAATGCCATCGACAGACAAATGGATAAAGAAGATGTGATACATGTGTATAATGGAGTATTACTCAGCCATATAAAGGAACGAAACTGGGTCATTTTTAGAGAGGTGGATGTACTTAGAGACTGTCATCCATAGTGAAGTAAGTCAGAAAGAGAAAAACAATTACCATATATTAACGCATATTTGTGCAATCTAGAAAAATAGTACAGAGGAACTGGTTTGCAAGGGAGAAATAGAGATACAGATGTAGAGAACAAATGTATGGACACCAAGGGGGGAAAGTGCGTGGGAGTGTGGTGGTGGGATGAAATGGGAAATGGGTATTGATGTATATACACTAATATGTATAAAATCGATTACTTATAAGAAAGTGCTGTATAAAAATTTAAATAAAATAAAAATCAAAAAAATTTATAGCTGATTTACAAAAAAAATAGTGAATATTGACTATATCAAGCAGTGATGATGTAATATAAGTTTCATCAACATAAAAATACAGATTCTGATCACAAAGAACTAGAAATACTAATCATAATTAATGTTATACAATATAAAAGCTAAGTATCCCAAGGAAAATTTAAATGCCTAATTTTTTCTATAATAATATTAAAACTGAGTTAACAATAAAAGTTTCTTAAAGGATATAAACTAATGACAGTTTGTCTACTGATCTAGTAGGAATACATTAAAATGTGGCTCAGACTAGATGGTTATTTAAGGGAGTTTTTTTTAAGAAATAGGAACACAGTGTAAATATGTGAAATAGTTTGCAAACAAAAATACAAAGAAGAATCTTGCCAATATGTGCAACACTTTTATTTGATAAATTACTATCTTCAAAATTTTGTTTTCCTTTTCCTAGTATTATATAAATGTGTATATTACATATAATATATATTCTTCTAGTAAAATGTAGATAATATTAAGAAACCAGATCTTAAATTTGAAAATGTTTATAGATATATATGAGCTATATTACTCATAAAATAGTTATATTCTACCAGTACAAAACTCTCTTAAAGAACAATGTTAAGGAATTAATACAGAAATATACACTATTTATGGTATTGATTTCTATATAATAACTGGATAAAAATAAGATGAATTCATTATTTTTATTAATTTACTTATTTTCTGGGTATATAGGGCAACACCAATTCCAACAATGACAACTATAATAGCTATAATGTACTGTATTTGGGCTCTTAAGTATGTATGTTTGGAACATTATACTCTTCTGATACTGATGATATCACCCGTAAAGATATGTTCTTTTCATAGCAAATCATTGTATTAGAAAATGTGAAATGAATTTTGATAAATAATCTGTCATCTGTTCAATTATCTATCTAATTTGTGAAAAATATTTTCTGATGACCCAGGAATCATCTTAAAGAGCTCATACTGAGAGATTTCAGGTAAATACACTGTTTTTAGTTATCTGGGTCTTCCTTCCCTGTCCAAGGCACACATAATTCCTAGAATATTATTTCTTAACCCAAGTATGTTGCTGACTGACTCAAACCCCAGGAGAATGAATTCAGAGATGTCAGAACAATGATTTCTTTTCTTTTTCTGTAAATACTACTGAGCTCAGACTCCCACCAGAATGTTTTACATTTGTATAGCATTTAATGTTTTCTCAAGTTGCTTCCACATTCATTATAATTAACTGCAACACCTCACTTGGAGATGCATTGGTGCCTGAGTTTCAAGACTATAGATTTTAAGAAGCTACTTACAAATCTTCACACACCACATAGAGAATGAGCCTAATTCGAATCAAAATATTCTCTACTGAGACCAAATAACACTTTTGGCTATTTATTCTTTTCTAATAACCAGATCCCCACTTCTACCTGAGTCTAATCTGATTCAGTAATCACAATAACAGTAACATAAAACTAATAGCTCTGTATTAACAATATTTTACATTTGGATTGAAGTATACAACTAAGCCGGAAAAAGAAAGAGGGAAGGGTGGGTATGTGGATGCTTCTGATGCAACATTTAAATCACTTATAAACCCTGCCTTATTCCATAAAGGATTTAAGACTAATATTTTAATTCTCAAGATAAAATTACAGCATAATTATAAACAAATACAATGAAGGTAATCAGTCTAATTCAACAGTGGAGGAAATAAAACAAATGAATACAGGAATAGGGAGATTCAATTTTTTTGCAATTTAGGTAAGTCATTCAGTATCAACTTCTATACTGAAGGAAAATGAGAACACTAATAAATTATATGAAAAAATTACATGGAATATTATACTTATTAATATTTATAACAATTTAATAACTATACATTTTAGTAATAAATATACTCCTTGGCTTGTCAATGAATGCATCAGATAAAATATATATGCTTCCCAGAAGCAGTAATTAATTAGGCCCACATATTTCATTTTATCTCTTTAGGCTGAAAAAGTTTTCATTCATCAACATGGGATCAGTTTTCAAACAATTATTAGCATTTCTGTATCAGATATGCCCATTAAGAAAGGTTAAAATGAAAAAGAAAAGACTTATCTTGGATTAGAATGGAATCAAATGATATATTTCATCAAAATCTTGCTACTTGGCAACAAAATTCAGCTTCCCTGTTTGAAATAGTGACATCATCAGCAGTGAAACTTTGTTTACATAGTTCAAACAAAACCAAAAAAAAAACGTATATTCTTCCTAAAGCATACTTTTTAAGATATTACTTTTTAAATTACATTCTCTCACACTTTAAACATTTTTCCCTTAAAATCTAACCTAATACATATAGACATACACACACAGATCTTTATTCTGGTGAAAATTCTATTCCAAATCAAAAGAGGGAACACTTATATTTTCAGTGTTTAATTAAAAATCTGTGGGCTTCCCTGGTGGCGCAGTGGTTGGGAGTCCACCTGCTGATGCGGGGGACACGGGTTCATGCCCCGGTCTGGGAGGAGCCCTCGTGCCGTGGAGCGGCTGAGCCCGTGGGCCATGGCCGATGGGCCTGCGCGTCCGGAGCCTGTGCTACGCGGTGGGTGAGGCCACAGCAGTGAGAGGCCCACATACCGCAAAAAAAAAAAAAAAAAAAAAAAAAAATCTGTGATTATCATGATATATTTAATTAAATGTAAGGGTTCTTTTTAAACAATAGGAGAATAAAAATGCAGATGTGCTTAGGAAACAGCTAGTCCTCTTCTTTTTTTTAAGTTATGAGGTGAGCCTATATTTTTAACTCATTTTAATGGAGGTATGATTGACATATATACTATTCCTCTTTAATTGTTAAGAGTTAGTTTGGGGCCTTCTTGAACTGATTCAGAAAGGTCAGATTATAACTAAGCTTACATTTGAAAAAAATGAGCAAATTTCTTATAACTATTAGTTTATTGTAACATCCTTTGTAAAGAGCAGGCATTTATCATTAGGTTACTAATAGTTTTGTTCATTTAAAAAAACTTCATTTAAGATGCTTGCAATAACCACTGTTTCCTACTGCTATAGACTGTGTCTCTAAAGCAAGGAGATGGAATTCAATAACTAAGTCATCAAAATCAGTGTTGTTACTTGTAGTTACACCTGTGTAGCAATGCCAAATAGAACTTTCCTTTGTGTTTGAATACAGAACAGTACGCCTGTGGCAACGTCACTTTTCGAGACTTTTATAGGAATGTAAAACACATACAACCAATATGAATAACTTTCTTTGATGCATATAACATTGCAATTTTAGTAACTCTACTGTTTTGACTGAAAGGGTACAATATTGCTTATGTTGAAGATATATTTATAAGCATTATCTTGTTAATATATCTTTATATATGATTAGAACCATCCATAGTGGCTCATGAAACTAAATGTTGCCTGCCTCTACTGAATTGTTCTTTTCAAATAAATTTCAGTTTAACTCATTCATTCAGAGTGCATGATTAATTAAATTAAATTTCAGTTTAACTCATTCATTCAGAGTGCATGATTAAACGGTATGTGCATAAAATTCAAATATGTTCATCCATTCATGCAATAAATATTTACTGATTTCATATTATGTGCCAGATACTTGTTAGGCACTGGAGATACAGTTATGAACAAGGCAGACACATTCCCTGACCCATTCTGAGTGCACAATCTAGCAGGTAAGACAGGCAACAAACAGGAAAACAAATGGGTGAGTGAATCAAAGGTCACAAACTGAAGGCCCAGGGCCAGGTATGGGCCACAGGCATGCTTTGTTTGTTCTATACATTGTTCCAAAAATATTGTTTTACCACATTAAAAAATATGGAACATTTACACAAACATTTAGAGTCCGTTTTTTTTTTTTGAAGACCTTAGAATATTTACAACATCACAGTCCTATTTACAAATGGCCTGGTACCAAACAGTTATTGCCCAATTTAGGCCCAGAATGTCATATCCAGCTGGCCAGAGTCCTTGCCATACCTCATACAGCTTTATAAGCAGACCTATTTTACCCATTTATTTTACCTGACTGGCTTCTGTGGCACTGGAATTTGTAATCCCTGAAGTACATCTTAATTACAATGTGTGACACAGATAATAGAGGAAAGAAGAGAATAAGGTATTAAGATGAATCTACTTAAGAGGTAGGCTCTGGAAAGTTTCTCTGAGGATGTGGAAACCTGAAGTTTGAGAATAGAGGGTGCAGCAGTGTCCTAGGAAGAAAGCATAGCAAGGGCAAAGACACTGAGGCAGGAGAGAGCCTGCCTTATTTCATAAAAATAAAGAAGGGAAGCCAATGCGTCTGGAATATATATTGAGCAAGGAGGAAAGTGGAATGAAATGAAGTTAATGACATAGAGAAGAGTCAGTCAGTTGTAAATCATGGTAAAGATTTGTTGCTTATTCTAAATGCATTGGAAAGTCATCCTAACCTGATTTATATTTTTCAACATCATTCTAGCTATTCTGAAAACTGTGAAGAGATGTGAGAATTTTAGTTGCAGAGACTGTTTAGGAGAGTAGTACAGAGTGTATGGTGGGTTGACAATGGCCTGGTTTAATGTGGAAGCAGTGCAGATGATTAGAAATTGATGAGTAAGACAGAGTTTTGAGGCAGAATCAATAGGGTTTGGTGACAGACTGAATGGAAGCTGAGTAGGGGAAATAGTTATAAACTGAGCTGATGTTCACACTCTATTGAGAAAGGGATGATGAAGGAGGAACTAGGGTTGGCACCACAGCAAGGGAGTTAAAATTTAAGGTATCTATGACTTATGCCAGTGTGGATGTAAAGTAGGCATTTAGATACACATGTTGAGAGATGAAGGAGAATCATCAGCATATAGATGGTATTTAACTCCCTAGGAAGTAACACGAAGAGAGATCATAGAGGAAAAGTAGATAGTGGCCTAACACTGAGATCTGAGGAACTACCATATTTACCAATTGAGTAGATGCTGTGACAATGATACATTGTATGGTTCCTGTTCACAAAGAGCTTACAGTCTAATTTTATACACACACACACACACACACACACACACACACACACACACACATATATATATAATCACTGGATTATGATAAATTGAGTAACAGCAACAATATACTGTGGTAGATAAGAGAGAAGGGAAGGAATATTCATCTAAGTGAGGAAAGTCAAAGGAGAATGCTTGGTAGAGAGAGTTGATGTGGCATTAAACAAAAAAGTCATGCAGGTCATGCAGAGGTGACACTTAGGGACAAAGAAAGGGATATCAGGTGAGAATAAATTTTCCCCAAAAGAAGGATGTAGGACAAAGTTGTTCATGTTGCAGGAACCACAGGTCGCCCAACTGGTTAAAGCATAGGGTGAATGAAGGGTGATACTTTGAGGTTATGATTTTCTTAAATGTGAACATTAAGTATTCAAGAGTATCACTTGGCCTTCATTCTCACTATACTACCATTTAATGTGACATTCATTGATTCCGTTTATTTATTTATTTTTTTCTTTGTAGAGGAATTTCTAGCCAGGTTCACAAATACAATACACATGGTAAGTACAAAAGAAACAAGGATTATGAACTAGATATTTCTTATCATAGAAACCATCTTGAAATTAGTTACAAGTAGACCAAGAACGCAACCAGTTCAAAATTCAGTAAATTCAAAAATTATTTCCGAAACTGTCCCATTATGCTTATTTCAGGCATAGGAATAAAAATGTGGTTAAAATTCTAATTGGATTTGGTTTTTCAAGAGGTGACTCTTTCTTTTACATTCATTTGCCCTTTGAAGATTGATGTCAGAGATTGTCTTTCTACCTCCATTTCAAATTATTCATTTGCCTATCAACTGGCATTTTTTTAATTTTATTTATTTATTTATTTATTTTTGGCTGTGTTGGGTCTTCGTTGCTACGTGCAGGCTTTCTCTAGCTGCGGTGGGCGGGGGATGCTCTTTATTGCGGTGCGCGGGCTTCTCTTGTTGCAGAGCCCAGGTTCTAGGCATGCGGGCTTCAGTAGTTGTGGCATGTGGGCTCAGTTGCTGTGGCTCGTAGGCTCTAGAGAGCAGGCTCAGTAGTTGTGGTGCACGGGCTTAGTTGCTCTGTGGCATGTGGGATCTTCCTGGCCCAGGCTCAAACCTGTGTCCCCTGCACTGGCAGGCGGATTCTCACCCACTGCACCACCAGGGAAGCCCCAACTGGCATTAAAAATAATAATAATTTCTGTTTTCTTGTAAGGGGGAGAGGTGGTGGGTTATAAAGGTATATTCTACCATGGTTTTATCCTTTATATTTAAAAATTAAAAGTATATCTATACTAATTAAACTGAGAAAAAATATTTCCTTCTAATCATATAACTCCCACCCAAAAGTTAATGTTCAGCTTTTTTTAATATCTAAACATTTAAAGACAAATATGAAAGAAAAAGTAAAACCACTTAAGAAAGAAAAAAAATGATGCTATCCTTGTTTGAATAAAAGAATTATATTTTGCCCCAACTATTAAGTGTTCCTAAAGAACTCCAAGAGGTAAGAAAGGCATTGTGTGACAGATGGCACACAGATTAGGAAAAACTTGTATTGAGAGTACAGACACCCTAGTGACTTGACATAATGTTTATAAAGACCTAAGTTACTTAGTTGAGTGTCAGAGTTAATTTTTTTAAAAAAAGAAGGTATGTCTGAAAATAAATATCATGTTATTAAAATTGTAACACATAACAGCTAATTATCATAGAAATGTTAAGTAAGCTTGCTTATTGGCCAATGCTATATGTTCATATTATCAATACAATGAAATATGGTCAGAAAATTTAATAATTGAGTAGAACAAAAAAATACATGAACGTGTACTAGACCTCTGAAATACTTTATTTTTTTAATAAAGAAAGGCTGCATGATTAAAAAGTATCATAATCCAGTGTGCACACACTACAAATAATGAATACTTATGGAGAGCCCTATGTTATTAATTTTTTTCAGCTAAAACACTTATGCCTGAGAGGACAAATCTATGTTCAAATAAATTATATTTTCACCTATCCTAGTCATGTTATAATTGTCAGTTAGTGAAAGACAAGCCCATTTCTGTAACAAGACATTAGCTTCCAAATTCATATGGTCTGTCTTCATTTATGGGTCTTAAAGGCATCAGTCTTCAACTAGAATATCACCAAACATATAAGGCTTAAGGTCAAAAAGTGTAAAATATGAATTTGTCAATTGGCATCTAAAATTACTTCATCAGAAATGAAATTCTACCTAGTCTTTTCTTTTCTTTTCTTTTCTTTTTTGTAAATGAAAGCTTCTTTCTTTCTTTCTTTCTTTATTTTTGGCTGTGTTGGGTCTTTGTTTCTGTGCGAAGGCTTTCTCTAGTTGCGGCGAGCAGAGGCCACTCTTCATCGCAGTGCGTGGGCCTCTCACTGTCGTGGCCTCTCCTGTTATGGAGCACAAGCTCCAGATGCGCAGGCTCAGTAGTTGTGGCTCACGGGCCTAGTTGCTCCGTGGCATATGGGATCCTCCCAGACCAGGGCTCGAACCCGTGTCCCCTGCATTGGCAGGCAGATTCTCAACCACTGCGCCACCAGGGAAGCCACTCTATCTATTCTTAATCTCCATTTTAACTCTACTTATATTTTCGTTTACCCAAACATCTAAGGAAAGTTAGAAAATGTTGCCATTCTACAAGTGATTATCTTTACTTCATAGTACATATCGTGGATGGCATAGGGATAACTTTGCATTATTAGAAATATATTGTAGCATACTCTTTCTGCCACTTTTGATCTTACTCCATTCTGATAGTGTGTTTTGAAGCAGTTTTATGATATATCATACTGATGCCCCTGACAATCAAGACCACAAAAGTACTTCCTTCAAAAAGTACAAGAAGACAAAAATAATGTTATTGTGTAAAAGCCTCTAGTTTGATTTTCCAAAAAAATAAAAATCTGTCTTCCCTTACTGGTAAATGAAGAAATGTATAAAATATTAAAAATGCATAAATATATTTTAGGTATTTGACATACATTTAAAAGCACACAGAATTTACCAAGCAATGTGCTACCCACTCAACCTGGCTTGAATTATGTATTCTGTAAAAAAAGTTTATTTGGAAATAATAGAAATAATAATGAAAAAAAAGGGCTCTACAACTAATGAGTAAACTCTGTATTAGGAGGTTATTTAATTGCTTTGAACCTTCCACAATTCCACCTCTATTTTTCTTATTTCCTATATGTTCTAATAAAGTACTTTTGATTAATATGGAATACCTATACCCAATACTATACTCCAAAAAGTTATGCCACATAGGTAATTTGCTGCTGGTAAGTTCTGACTCTACCATGTCACCTGACGTTTTAAATAATTTATCAGTTTTTCTCAATACTGCATTAAAACCAAACTAAAAACCGTGCATGCCTAGTTTGCAAACAAAATTCAATACATTTTGGAATGTGACAAATTTGAAAGAAAATGTTTATAGAACTATTAATTTTTAAATATATATGTTTATTTCATGTTGTAAAGCACACGTGGAGGAGAGCTGTGAGGCTGGAAGCTGGTCAGGCAAGACTTCCCAGAAATTGAGATAACAGCTAAGAGGTTGATGTCATTGTTTTCTGGTTTTGAGGTCTTTTAAGAATGCTTAGAAATGAATGAATATATGCGTATATTCCACCCTCTTTCCATCTTGTGGGCTTGGAGTTTTTAGACTATAGAGATCTCATGCTGCTAGTAAAGCAGAAAACCATATTTGAATTCCAGCATTTACAGCTTTGTTTAGTTAACATGTTAGCTAGATTTATTTTCTTTTGACATCTTGTTTTGTCCCGTTTAAATGAGAGACTTTTATGAAACATCAGGATAATGTACATTATTATGGCAGGAAAACCCAAACTGCATTGTTTCTAAAGGGCATGTGGCTTCATAAAGTTGCTGGTGGTAGATCTGTGTTGGAGGTTGGAAATCTATAGCAACAGTAATCTGTGGCTCAAGAAATAATGTAGGTGCCAAGTACCTGCATATAAATGGGGCATTTGTAGCTGTTAAGAGGCTACTGTTTTAAAACAGCAGTATGCATGACCGTAAATCCATTTGACATTTATATAACCCAGCTCTAATCTCAATGTTCCCTGCATGTGGAAGAGCAAGAGCCATAAATGTTATTGCCCATTGCTCATTAATATGCAAAGGTGAACCTGAATACTCAGTGGATATTACCTCAGCTTGTTAATGAGCATTTCATGGACTGTGTAACTGCCGAACTACATTTTTATAGAAACAGTGAGTTGTTTCTTCAGGCCTTATGTTTCAGTATGCTTGTTCTCACTTTGATATATAAATTAGAGCACTACATTGAAGTGACCCAGGGGTTGCTAGAGATGTTGAATCTTTCCTGTGAAATTGAATGCTGTGTTAAAATGCACTTCTGAGGCATTTTTTCTTCCTCTATTTAATGCATGGAAGAACTTCTACTGCCACAGAAATCAACCCTTATGTTAAAAATTACTTTTATGTCTTTTTTTATTTAACAAAAACTTAATTTATCACCTTTCCCATGCATTACATGAAAGAATAAGATACTGAATTTTGAAGAACACCTTCCACTAATATATACATATCTTCTTATATTTGTTCTTCTGGAGAATATTTGTGTAAGTATGATATCACTTTTTGATGATTTTCCCTACCTTTTTAAAGTCTAAAGACATAAAAAGATTGAACTAGAGGAATCTTAAAAATCAACAAGTTCCAAACCTTCATTTTACAGAGGAGACAAGTTCAGGTGAATATAGGGAAAGAGAATTTCCCAAAGCTACTCAGGTAATTCCTACCCAGGATTCCTAATATTCAGAATAGTATTACATGTGCTTTTTAACATTGCCCCTCTAACATTGATATATTTTTTTAATAAAATATATTTGATGACAGAAAACAGCCAGAATGACTTTCTAAGAATTTACTTTTCCCGTAGCTTTCTACTTCTGTCTACAATGGCATTAATAATAATGTATTAATATTAGTTTTGGCCTCCATTGCTATTAAAGTTGAAATGTGTTGATTGGATAACCCAAAAAGAGCATAGGAAAGGCAGCTTCTTGATCCTCTCTTCAGGCCAGTAACTTAATCTTGATGCCATTATGAGTCAATTTGAAAATTAAAAACTTTTTTAATTAAACCAAATGTTGCAGGCTACAAGAAAAACATACTCTCAAGTTAATATATGAATACAAGGCCTATGTTTTAATGGGTTAATCCCAGTTTTAGGCAAATTCTCAAAGGAAACTAAAAATATATTTCACATATACTATTCTAAGTGTTAAAATTAAAGTGTTGAAGGGCTAATTAAAACACACATCTACAATTCTTACAAAACATACTGCTGCAGAATAATACATTTTAAAATTTACATTATAAGCAGCTATCACTCAGAAAAGCTCTCTGAATCTGAGACTATAGGACCATTATAGACTCCTAGAGTGATAAAACCATATGATAGCAATTTTGTACAAACCTCTCCTTCAAACATTTTTCATCATTTTTGTACTGCTTGAACCATAAAGAACAATAAAAGTTAAACTTTATTACTCTTGAGACACTTGTGATCCACTTATTTTTCCTTTATTCAACATATATTAATTGTCAAAGTAAGGAAATTTTATTCTAGTCTACATAGGTAGTTCTAACATTAAGTAGTGATAAGAATGAGTGATAAATGGTACTGGAATTCAATGAATACAGAGGTCACATGCAGCTATTATAATTTAGAAGACTTAATGGGAGAAGTTTAACTTAAATAAAACCTTGGAAGGGTAGATGACGTTTGTATAGGAGTGTGGGGGATGGAGAGTAGTAAATGAGAGCTTTCAAGTTGGAGCTTTGCAAATATCTGCAAAGGCGGAGAGCAAGAAAACTACAAGGTACATCTAGACAATATCTAGGAAATAAGCTTGCATGAGACAAATTGTTTGCATAGAGGAATAAGTAGAAAATATAATGAGAATGTGGAGGACATTGAAAAAAGTTGATCTTCACCCATTAGGCATGGGGTTTTCAAAAATTTGAAAAGTTTAAACTTTGTAAAAGATATCGAGAGGGCAGACAGCAGAAGAAAGAAGAACTACAATCCTGCAGCCTGTGGAACAAAAACCACATTCATAGAAAGAGAGACAAGATGAAAAGGCAGAGGGCTATGTACCAGATAAAGGAACAAGATAAAACCCCAGAAAAACAACTAAATGAAGTGGAGATAAGCAGCCATACAGAAAAAGAATTTAGAATAATGATAGTGAAGATGATGCAGGACCTCGGGAAAAGAATGGAGGCAAAGATTGAGAAGATGAAAGAAATGTTTAACAAAGACCTAGAAGAATTAAAGAACAAACAAACAGAGATGAATAATACAATAACCGAAATAAACACTACACTAGAAGGAATCAATAGTGGAATAACTGAGGCAGAAGAACGGGTAACTGAGCTGGAACACAGAATGGTGGAATTCATTGTTGCAGAACAGAATAAAGAAAAAAGAATGAAAAGAAATGAGGACAACATAAGAGACCTCTGGGACAACATTAACACAACAACATTTGCATTATAGGGGTCCCAGAAGGAGAAAATAGAGAGAAAGGACCAGAGAAAATATTTGAAGAGATCATACTCAAAAACTCCCCTAACACGGGAAAGGAAATAGCCACCCAAGTCCAGGAAGTGCAGAGAGGCCCATACAGGATAAACCCAAGGAAAAACAGACTGAGACACATAGTAATCAAATTGGCAAAAATTAAGGACAAAGAAAAATTATTAAAAGCAGCAAGGGAAAAATGACAAAAAACATACAAGGGAACTCCCATAAGGTTAACAGCTGATTTCTCAGCAGAAACTCTACAAGCCAGAAGGGAGTGACATGATATACTAAAAGTGATGAAAAGGAAGAACCTACAACCAAGATTATTCTACTCGGCAAGGATCTCATTCAGATTCAATGGAGAAATCAGAAGCTTTACAGACAAGCAAAAGCTAAGAGAATTTAGCACCACCAAACCAGCTCCACAAAATATGCTAAAGGAACTTCTGTAAGTGGGAAACACAAGAGAAGAAAAGGACCTACAAAAACAAACCCAAAACAATTAAGAAAATGGCAATAGGAACATATATATCGATAATTACCCTAAAAGTGAATGGAATAAATGCTCCAACCAAAAGATGCAGGCTTGCTTAATGGACACAAAAACAAGACCCATATATATGCTGTCTACAAGAGACCCACTTCAGATCTAGGGATATATTCAGACAGAAAGTGAGAGGATGGAAAGAGATATTCCATGCAAATGGAAATCAAAAGAAAGCTGGAGTAGCAATACTCATACCAGATAAAATAGACTTTAAAATAAAGAATGTTACAAGAGACAAGGACACTACATAATGATCAGGGGACCAATCCAAGAAGAAGATATAACAATTATAAATATATATGCACCCAACATAGGAGCACCTCAATACGTAAGGCAACTGCTAACAGCTATAAAAGAGGAAATAGACAGTAACACAATAATAGTGGGGGACTTTAACACCTCACTTACACCAATGGACAGATCATCCAAGATGAAAATAAATAAGGAAACACAAGCTTTAAATGACACAATACACCAGATAGATTTAATTGATATTTATACGGCATTTCATCCAAACACAGCAGATTACACTTTCTTCTCAAGTCTGCATGGAACATTCTCCAGGATAGATCACATCTTGGGTCACAAATCAAGCCTCAGTAAATTTAAGAAAATTGAAATCATATCAGGCATCTTTTCTGACCACAACGCTATGAGATTAGAAATCATTTACAGGGGGAAAAACGTAAAAAACACAAACACATGGAGGCTAAACAATTTGTTACTAAATAACCAAGAGATCATTGAAGAAATCAAAGAGGAAATAAAAAAATACATAGAGACAAATGACAATGAAAACACGATGATCCAAAACCTATGGGATGCAGCAAAAGCAGTTCTAAGAAGGAGGTTTATAGCAATATAAGCCTACCTCAAGAAACAAGAAAAATCTCACATAAACAATCTTACCTAACACCTAAAGGAACTAGAGAAAGAAGAACAAACAAAACCCAAAGTTAGCAGAAGGAAAGAAATCATAAAGATCAGAGCAGAAATAAATGAAATAGAAACCAAGAAAAAAATAACAAAGATCAATAAAACTAAAAGCTGGTTCTTTGAGAAGATGAATGAAATAGATAAAATATTAGCCAGACTCATCAAGAAAAAGAGGGAGAGGAATCAAATCAATAAAATTAGAAATGAAAAAGGAGAAGTTACAACAGACACCACAGAAATACAAAGCATCCTAAGAGAATAATACAAGCAACTGTATGCCAATAAAATGGACAACCTGGAAGAAATGAAAAAAATCTTAGAAAGGTGTAACCTTCCAAGACTGAACCAGGAAGAAACAGAAAATATGAACAGACCAATCACAAGCAATGAAATTGAAACTGTGATTAAAAATCTTACAACAAACAAAAGTCCAGGACCAGATGGCTTCACAGGTGAATTCTGTCAAACATTTAGCAAATAGCAAACACCCATTCTTCTCAAACTATTCCAAAAAATTGTGGAAGAAGGAACACTGCCAAACTCATTCTATAAGGCCACCATCACCCTGATACCAAAACCAGACAAAGATGCTACAAAAAAAGAAAATTATAGACCAATATCACTGATGAATATAGATGCAAAAATCCTCAACAAAATACTGGCAAACAGAATCCAACAACACATTAAAAGGATCATTTGCCATGATCAAGTGGTATTTATCCAGAGATGCAAGGATTCTTCAATATATGCAAATCAATCAATGTGATACACCATATTAACAAATTGAAGAATAAAAAACGTATGATCATCTCAATAGATGCAGAAAAATCTTTTGACAAAATTCAACACCCATTTATGAAAAAACTCCCCAGAAAGTGGGCATTGAGGGAACTTACCTCAACATAATAAAGGCCGTATATGACAAACCCTCAGGAAACATCATTCTCAATAGTGAAAAACTGAAAGCATTTCCTCTAAGATCAGGAACAAGACTAGGATGTCCACTCTCACCACTATTATTCAACATAGTTTTGGAAGTCCTAGCCACAGCAGTCAGAGAAGAAAAAGAAATAACAGGAATACAAATTGGAAAAGAAGAAGTAAAACTGTCACTGATTGCAGATGACATGATACTATACATAGAGAATCCTACAGATGCCACCAGAAAACTACTAGACCTAATCAAAGAATTTGGTAAAGTAGCAGGATACAAAATTAATGCACAGAAATCTCTTGCATTCCTATACACTAATGACTAAATGTCTGAAATAGAAATTAAGTAAACACTCCCATTTACCACTGCAACAAAAAGAATAAAATACCTAGGAATAAACCTACATAGGGAGACAAAAGACCTGTATGCAGAAAACTATAAGACGCTGTTGAAAGAAATTAAAGTTGATGCAAACAGATGGAGAGATATACCATGTTCCTGGATTGGAAGAATCAATAGTGTGAAAATGACTTTAGTACACAAAGCAATCTACAGATTCAATGCAATCCCTAACAAGTTACCAATGGCTTTTTTTTACAGAACTAGAACAAAAAATCTTAAAATTTGAATGGAGACACAAAAGAACCCGAATAGCCCAATAGTCTTGAGGGAAAAAAATGGAGTGGGAGGAATCAGACTCCCTGACTTCAGACTATACTATAAAGCTACAGTAATCAAGATAATATGGTACTGGCACAAAAACAGAAACATAGATCAATGGAACAAGATAGAAAGCCAGAGGTAAACCCACACACCTATGGTTAACTAATCTATGACAAAGGAGGCAAGGATATACAATGGAGAAAAGACAATCTCTTCAATAAGCGGTGCTGGGAAAACTGGACAGCTACATGTAAAAGAATGAAATGATAACACTCTCTAACACCATACACAAAAATAAACTCCAAATGGTTTATGGACCTGAATGTAAGACCAGACACTATAAAACTCTTAGAGGAAAACATAGGAAGAACACTCTTTGACATAAATCACAGCATGATCTTTTTTGATCCACCTCTTAGAGTAATGTAAATAAAAACAAAAATAAACAAATGGGACCTAATTAAACTTCAAAGCTTTTGCATAGCAAAGGAAACCATAAACAAGATGAAAAGACAACCCTCAAAATAGGAGAAAATATTTGCAAATGAAGCAACTGACAAAGGATTAATCTCCCAAATTTACAAGCAGATCATGCAGCTCAATATCAAAAAACAAACAACCCAATCCAAAAATGGGCAGAAGACCTAGATAGACATTTCTCCAAAGAAGACATACAGATGGCCAAGAAGCACATGACAATCTGCTCAATGTCACTAATTATTAGAGAAATGCAAATCAAAACTACAGTGAGTTATCAGCTCACACCAGTTAGAATGGGCATCATCAGAAAATCTACAAATCACAAATGCTGGAGAGGGTGTGGAGGAAAGGGAACCCTGTTGCACTGTTGGTGGTAATGTAAACTGATACAGCCACTATGGAGAACATTATGGAAGTTCCTTAAAAAACTAACAATAGAATTACCATATGACCCAGCAATCCCACTACTGGACATGTACCAAGAGAAAACCATAATTGAAAAAGACACATGCACCCCAATGTTCATTGCAGCACTATTTACAATAGCTGGGTAATGGAAGCAACCTAAATGCCCATTGACAGACGAATGGATAAAGAAGATGTCGTACCTATATACAATGGAATATTACTCAGCCATAAAAAGGAACAAAATTGGGTCATTTTTTCAGACGTAGGTGGATCTAGAGACTGTCATACAGAATGAAGTAAGTCAGAAAGAGAAAAACAAATATCATATATTAACGCACACATATGGAACATAGAAAAATGTTACAGATGAACTGGTTTGCAGGGCAGAAATTGAGACACAGATGCAGAGAACAAACCTATGGACACCAAGGGGGGATCGTGGCGGGGGGGTGGGTGTGATGAATTTGGCGATTGGGATTGACAGGTGTACACTGATGTTTATAAAATGGATGACTAACAAGAACCTGCTCTCTAAAAAAAAAAAAAAAAAAGGCATGGGCTTCCCTTGTGGTGCAGTGGTTAACAATCCGCCTGTCAATGCAGGGGACACGGGTTCGAGCCCTGCTCAGGGAAGATCCCAAATGCCGCAGAGCAACTAAGCCCACACACCATAAAAAAAAAAAAGAAAAGAAAAAAAAAAAGAAAAAAAATCTCCCTACCTTTTTAATGGAAACTGAGCAGGATCAAATACAGAAAATAGATAAAGGGGTAGCTATTGTGGTTGATGTACGAGTAGTACCCTCTTCCCTCTACCTAACCCACATACACTCACTGACCTTCCTCAAATATTTAGGATGTGCAAATAGTTTTAAAATGTCTGTTTAAGCTAAAGAGTGTTGTTATAGTTTCTTGTGAAGAAAAACTGAGCAATAAAATAAGTGTTTTAGATAAAAATAATCTACCACCAGTGTTACTCCCTTGCACCAAAAATACAAAATATAAATCACTGTCCTCTTTGAACTTAAATAATTTGCACTGAAACAACTTGAGTAATTCTTCAAGGAATCTCCAAATGATCAACTTCATATATTATTAGAACTCAGATATACTGTCTAAAAAAAAAAAAAAAAAAGAAAGAAAGGTTGAAAATGGAGAGAAGGGAATCCTCCTGCACTGTTGGTGGGAATGTAAATTGGTACAGCCCCTATGGAGAACAGTATGGAGGTTCATTAAAAACTAAAAATAGAGCTACTGTATGACCCTGCAATCCCACTCCTGGGCATACATCCAGAGAAAAACATGGTCCACAAGGATACATTCACCCCAATGTTCATTGTAGCAGTGTTTACGATAGCCAAGACATGGAAGCAACCTAAATGTCCATTGACAGAGGAAGGGATAAAGAAGATGTAGTGTATATACACACACACACACACACACACACACACACACTGGAATATTACTCCACCATTAAAAAGAATGCCATTTGAAGCAACATAGGTAGACCTAGAGATTGTCATACTGAGTGAAGTAAGTCAGAGAAATATAAATATGGTATGATATCCCTTATATGCATAATCTAAAAGGAAATGCTACAAATGAACTTATTTACAAAATAGAAACAGACTCACAGACTTAGAGAACAAACTTACAGTTAGCAGGGGGGAAGGGTGGGGGAAAGGAATAATTAGGGAGCTAGGGATAGACATGTACACACTAATATATTTAAAGTGGATAACCAACAAGGACCTGTATAGCACAGGGAACTCTGCTCAATGTTGTGTGGCGGCCTGCATAAGAGGGGAGTTTGGGAGAGAAAGGATACATGTCTATGTATGGCTGAGTTGCTTTGCTGTGCACCTGAAACTATCACAGCATTTCTAATTGGCTATACTCCAATATAAAATATAAAGTTAAAAATAAATAAATAAATAAAAGGAACGGAATTGGGTTATTTGTAGAGATGCAGATGGACCTAGAGACTGTCATACAGAGTGAAATAAGCTAGAAAGAGAAAAACAAATATTGTACATTGATGCATGTATGTGGAATCTAGAAAAATGGTACAGATGATCTTATTTGCAAAGCAGAACTAGAGACACAGATATAGAGAACAAATGTATAGACACCAAGGGGGAAAAGGTGGCAGGGAGATGAATTGGGAGATTGGTATTGACACATATACACTATTGATGCTATGTGTATAAAGTAGGTAACTTATGAGAACCTACTGTATAGCTCAGGGAACTCTACTCAATGCTCTGTGGTGACTTAAATGGGAAGGAAATCCAAAACAAGAGTGGATATATATGTATACGTAGAGCTGATTCACTTTGGTGTACAGTAGAAACTAACACAACATTGTAAAGCAACTATACTCCAATAAAATTTAATTTTAGGAAGAAAGAAAAATGGCTGAACAAATTAATAGAAAAGATTTTCTTAACTCATAATTAGAAGCTTAATAATAGTGGATTAAATTCCCAAATGGAGTATCCTGCTAGAATAAAAAAGGGAAGTAAATACTTTTTAGAATAATATAAGCAAACAACATGATGATATAGCAATGACATATGAAAACATTATAATGAATCTCTTTAACTAAAAAATGAACATGCCTATGCAAATTATCCACACAAATGACAGTAAGTAGCAATTATATGATCAAAATCATTAATATTTTAATTATTTTGTATTTTGCATTGGGAGAGAAAACAGAATACCAAACATTTCTTAAACTTTGTGGGAGATTATTTATTTAAAAATTTTAAAACAGTATAACACTATAATAACTCTAAAGTAATATTTCTCACCACAGTCTCATCTTATACCCAGATACTACTTGTTTGTCAAGCCTTCTGCAACCCCACAAGCCCACCATGATGTATCTGGCTTCTGGACAAATAGAACACATCTTGCCTGTCCTGATCATGTGAAGTTTTTGTCTTGTATATATCTGTCCTACTAAATTATAAATCCATAAGAGCAAAGATTATAGCTTATATCTTTTGTTTTTTTTTGCATTCCCCACAATGATTGGTTGAGTGATAATCAGTGCTGTTTAGGAAAATGAGCATTAGAGTGAAGGTTGCAAGATGGATGTTGGCCCCAGTTCTGTCACTAAGTATGTGATTTGGAAAAACTATTTTATCTTTCAGGATTTCAATTTTCCCTTTTACAAAATGATGGCATTAGACTACATATTCTAAGGCTCTTTCAACTTAGTGATTCTATGATTAAAGAAAACTGAATAAATATATGATGATTGTTTTCTTTCTTATGCATTTTGATCCTTGAATGCTATCTTATAATTAAAGAAATGTATGGAAAATTGACTCTTATTTGAGGAAATTTACTTGCATCAAGTGACATTACATTTTTGTTTGAGACTAGTGGATAGAGCCTATTTGAACTGAGTTTCTAATAGAGAGGCAACTACATTTTAATGAAAAACTCCTTTCTTATCAATCGCTAGGAGCATTAAGATAAGGTATGAAATTTTCAGGTAGATGTTTTTATTATTATTATTTTTACTCTGAGTACTCAGATGTCTTGGGGAAAGACATGCTAACTTTCTAAGTAGCTGAAAAAGGGGGGGGGAGTTTTTAAAAATTTAGTCTTAAGTGATTCAAATCCAGCTCAGAATGTTTAAGGCTAATACAGAGCTAACTTTCATATCCTCCAAGCCTAGAGAGATAATACTAATAATAAAATACTACTGATGCAGATTAAACTAAATCAGACTCATAATAATCTTTCTTTTGCCAAGAAGTCTAAGGGTATAGACACTCTTTTAGGTGAAAATATTTTGTTTTGTGGAGCTACCAAAGTCCCAGAAAACCCCAGATGCTGATTGAATTTATAGAATAACCTGCCCTAAGAAAGGTTTTCTGTTTGCCCTGGTTCCACTAAGAAAACAAAGCAGAACCTGACAGGGATATTTAGAACTGTCAAAAATATGATGTCTTGGGCTTCCCTGGTGGTGCAGTGGTTGAGAGTCCGCCTGCCGGTGCAGGGGATACGGGTTCGTGTCCCGGTCCGGGAAGATCTCACATGCTGCGGAGCAGCTGGGCCCGTGAGCCGTGGCCACTGAGCCTGCGTGTCTGGAGCCTGTGCTCCGCAATGGGAGAGGCCACAACAGTGAGAGGCCCGTGTACTGAAAAAAAAAAAAATGATGTCTTCTGAAATTCAAAGTTTTCTCTTTGATTTTTTAGATGTGTAGTCTATACTGGTGTTTGTACTGTGAATTCTTAATCGACAACTTTATTTTTCTCTTTCTTTGAAAGACCCTAAGATTTCTTATTCCAACTGAATTACTTAAACTACATGAAAAATTCTCTTCATTTTCAATTATCTGGAATTTCTAATTAGTTTTATTTACAAGTATAAGTTTAAAACTAAAACCCTTTTAAACATATGATTGATTTATATTTAGAGACTAATCAATCTGTTAAAAATGGCTATTTGAATTACAAAATAACTTTTAGAAAAGCTTAACTGCTAAGAAATATTGCAGCTCAATTGGTCAATAGCTGAAATATATAGTGTCTTCTTCAAAAAATGGACCATCAAAGAATAACTTCATCCTATTATAAAACTTGTAATGATAATAAAACATTTTATATAGCATTATTCAATGCTTAGAAATACATATTTTAGACTAATCTTAAACTATTCTGACCATAATCACCTTTGCATTTTAATTCTATGTCCTTACTTCTTATAGCTTATTCAAAACCTACAGGAATAACATTTTTTATAACAAGGTTAATGCTTAGTAGTTCAAATGATAGAAGTTATGTTTACAAATGCATTATTGGAATTCTATTTAAAAATTATTTCCTCTCATAGCCTGCTATAAAAAATCAGTTTTATGGTAAAGGTCAGAATGGGAAACAGAACACTCTGCATTATATTCATACTGTAATGGTGAAACATTAATCTATATTGATAGATTGAGGGAAAGTGTTTAGCATATTTATTTTATTTATTTATTTTTTTGGTATGCGAGCCTCTCACTGTTGTGGCCTCTCCCATTGCGGAGCACAGGCTCCGGATGCGCAGGCTCAGCGGCCATGGCTCACGGGCCCAGCCGCTCCGCGGCATATGGGATCCTCCCAGACCAGGGCACGAACCCGTATCCCCGGCATCGGCAGGCGGACTCTCAACCACTGCGCCACCAGGGAGGCCCAAGTGTTTAGCATATTGAAGTATGGAAGGTAAGACTCAATGCAGCAAACCTCAGAATGATGGTGTTTTATATTTTTCATTTTATTATTATTTTTATTTATTTTTATTTTATATTTTTTATATTTTTATTTTTTATTTTATTTTTATTGTTTTTTATTATTATTAAGCCTCTGCTAAACACTTGTTTCAGTTCCCTTCTTAATATTCAAAATTGATGCATGGTGATTTAAAATGCAGTTTCTTCCCAAGGCAGTCAGACTTAGAAATACTAAATTCCCTTTCTTTCTTTTCTTATCACAATGCTAAATTCTCCTGCATGAATCACAAGTCCAACTTGGCTGAATACACTTGCCATTGCAGCACCTTCATAAAAAAAAGGGAATAAACTAGAGAACTAAATTGTCATATATTTCCTTTGATACTGATGTAGACATTGTGAAAAAATCACATATTTTTTTGTTTGTTTGTATTTTGGCAGCATGTAGGATGGTTCCCCAACCAGGGATCGAACCTGGGCCTCTGTAGTGAAAGTGCTGAAATCTAACCATTAGGGAACCAGGGGACTTCCCAAGAAAACCTATGTTTTGAACCTGGTATCTTTTCAGGGACAGATCTTGGACTGTATGATGCTGACAAAGTTAAGTGACATCCAGGACTCTATTCTTAAGTAATTTTTACTTACTGGGATTGTCAAAGAACTCTGCTTCCTAATAATCAGATTTATATTCTGTCTTTATCAGTTCATATTGTTTACATACAAAGACACTTTGAAAACTATCAAATAATGTTGATAAATTAATTTGACTGGTGATTTTCCATGCACATTGTAAAGGTTACTATCTGAAGGAAGTTAAACTTTTAAAATGTGGTGATACAATATTCTATCTAAATATTATATTTCAGTTATTCCATACCTTACTTGAGCTTTGCCTTTATATCTCTTCATTTGGCTACAATTCCTCTCCCTTCTCCTAAAAATGCTATACCCTGCTTCCAATTTTTGGTTGAAAAGGGTTTGTTATGAACAAATAAAAGTTAAAATTGTAGTTTATGATATGAAATGACATACTTTAAAAAATGCTTTTAAATTTTGCAGTGCCCGATTAAGTAACTGGAGAGGGTTTGAGTTATTCTACAGCAACAGCTGGGAAAGAAATAAAAGAAAGTGACAAGTTAAGCTCAGCAGATACAGGGATAGCCAGGCTAGCTTGTGGGATAGGTAGCTGAGAGCAAGTATTGCTACTCACTGCAAGGTTCATGCACTAAATTTCTGCTTCAAATTTTTACTTCTGAGTTGGTCTATGCCTACATCCAACAGCAGTTCAGTTCAAATAGCCACATTTTTTGTAATATTTTGAACCACATGGCCTCAGTAATTTACTGTCCTTCTGTTAAAATGAAGGTAAAATTATTTACTCTCTTTATAAAGGTGTTAGATTTCATGAGTTAACAGTACTCTAAAGGTGAAAAGTGCTTAATATTACTATTATATATATGCATATGTATGAAATGAAGTGAATAAAGAAATCTATAAAAAATACAGCAGCTGTGACATTATTGCCACATAAACATGTTACATTTCCAAGCAGCTCATGGAGATTTAGGCACTGGATCCCATCAACATCAAAGGGTGTCACACAGCTAAATCTTAGCAAACAGCTTGGAAAATGTAAGTGATGTCTTGTTAACTATAGAGTCAATTCAGTATTTGAATTTGTTTAAAGAGATAAATCACTAAATAATAATAAAGCTCTTTTTATTTTCTCCAATTTGAAAATTTTTATGATATTATATTAATCAGCAAGTATTTGAGGAATTCCCAGTCCTTTACTATGGTAATGTAAACTTAGCAAGAGAAATAATTATTCAATAAATATTAATGAAACTAAAATATTTGGATTAGCATATATTTGATAAAAATATACTGTGTGCTACTACCAATTTTGCTCAATATCCTCATATTTCTTACATTTGCAGAAATTACTTTGCTAAGTCTGAAAGGGCATTTACAATATCATCAATGAAAAAGATAAAGTACCCAGGAATAAATATAACTGGAATTGTGCAATGGTCATAAGAAAAGTATTTAAAATAATTCAGGACACAACCTTAAAGTGGGACAAAGGAAAAGACATGTTGTAATCTTTGATAGGAAGGCTCAACATCATAAAGCTGATGCTTCTCCCTACACTAATAATAAATTTGGTGTAATCCCCAAAACAATAGTAACATTTTTCTAGAACTAGATAAATTGATTTTTAAAGTTCAATTGACTCAACAATCACACTTCTAGGAATATGTATGAATGATATCTGTGCAATGTCATTTATTACAACACTGTTTACCATTTTAAGAGTGTAGTTAAATCCTGGTATCCATCTACAGTGGACTGTTTATAACAAATATGGTACATCTTATGAATATTTGCTTATATCTACATAAAGAAACTCTGGAAGCATACATAAGAAAATTGAAAGTGATAGCTTATTGAGACAAGGATAAGTGGGATAGACAGGGACTGGCATGGAAGTAAGGTTTGTAGGTATGTACCTTCTTACATAGTTTTGATTTTTGAACCATTCAAATACATTACCTATTTAAATCCCAAAAACATAAATTAAAAAAAAAACACCTGAAAAAGTGGAAAGAGTACTGAATATACATTCTACTAAATGCTGTAAGTGGTAGTCCTGCCAATATGGTAGAAAGGTTTCAAAAACATATTTGATTTAATGATAATTTGAATTAATCTGTTGACTTCAGCCATCATTTATCTTTGGCTACTTGTAAGTTGGAGCTACTTGTAAGTTGGAGCTGGTTTTCATAGAAATTATAGAGAAGAATTCTTCTTTTCACCTGAACATCATACCATAGTGCACAATGCAATTGGTTTTGATGACTCTCAAAAGTAGTACAAAACCCTGAACAATATTTTAGCATGTAAAAATAAACAGATGTTCACTGAGTGACAGCAGGAGGCATAGCAATGGACTAAATGATTGAGTTTTGTATAAAAGTGTGGCACTGGCCCCTGTTCTCAAGGTGTTAACAGTCTAAATTTACTCAAAATACTTACTGCCTGCCTTCTATGGAAAAAACTGTGCTTTTATCTTTTCCTATAGTTATTGCAGGCAGAAGATGTAAGAATTCAGAAGTGAGAGAATAAAAACTTAGCAACCGCAGTTTCCCTGAGGTTAAGGTTACTCAATTTGGGGGAATTTTATTCAAAAGAGTAAAATGATTAATGTAGCTCAGCATATGACCTGCAATTGAAGACATCTGGCTCAGAGCTTGCTATAAGTTTTATACATGAGGTTCTTCGGCATTTACTGCCATGAAGTTTGAAGGGAGCATACTGAAAAGAAGACACAGCAATAAACTTTTGGCAATAATTTCTCTCTCACAGTTTCTGCCAAGCTGGAAAGAAATGTCATTTATATTTCTTAATTTGTTTCATTTCCCAACAAATGCAGACTTTCTGTAAAAGTTTCTAAACAGCTGTACACATAGAATTAATAACAACACAAAGCACTTATTGAGCCAAGTTGTGAATGAACAATTCAAACAGGGAAATGACAAAGAAATCCAAGAACAGAAAAATGATTAAGGTATGAGAGCAGTTTTTAGAGATGTTTCTGTAAAATAGACATGAATTACAAGGTAGGAATTTCCTTGATGTGGCCAATATGGTTTGGCATTACACTTTCAGGAACACACAGATCCATATGTATATGCAATGATTAAGTACAAGAGGGCATTTGGAGCTTCATTGGACAAGCACTGTCTGCTCAGTTGATTTGGCAATCCTAAGAACATATCCAGAACTGTGCCTGTGCTTTAACTATGGATAAGATTCTAGCTAGTGGCCCAAGGGAAGAAAAATAGGATGAGCAAATTCAAACACGATCTTTCAGTTCAGCCTTTTGATTTAAATGGCCAACTACATGTTTATTTAAGTAAGTGTTTATAATATTTGCTAAAAACAAAATCAAAAGGAAGATGCATGATATCACAATGATTTATCTTAATAGTCCTATGTGTCCTACCTTAGAAACACATTTACTAAGGACTTAATTATCACTAGAATTATATCTAAATCTGCCTAAATTTGTTCCTGTGCTCAAGTTCTGATCACATAACTTCACAACATAAAATGTAGCTTTTCACTACTTTCATTAGTGTAAGTCAGAAAATGCTGGTGCAAGAGGGAAAAAAAGTAAATCCTTAGGATCAATGAAACATCTGTTACATTACTTTTTTCTTAAACAACTGAGCTTTAGGATTGATTTTAATTGAATATAAATAAAATATATTTATATATAAATATATAAAATACATATGCATAAATATGTATTCATATATAAATATAATAATTATATCTATATATAGAGAGGTAGCACAAACAAATAAAATAAAAGTTCAAGTCTAGAAATTCTGTGCAGTTCTGCTTAACTCATTTTTAGCTATATAATCATAATCTAAAGCTTGTATATTAACAGAGTGTCAATTCTGCTAAATAATATATTTTTCACATGAATATACACTATCATTAGAGATGCAAAGGTTTCTAGAGGAAGTAAAAAGAAAAAAGAAAATTTGTTGGTGTTGGGGGAACTGTGCAGTGAAATGTATTTCCTTGCTTCTTCCCTGAGGACTTTTTAAATTTTGCTTTCTAATCTGAGAGGAGAAAGTAAATAAAATTAAAGACAGATTGAAACACCATTATCAATATTTTATACCGTCTTTTTAATTTAAGTGTTATCACAAGATGAACATCTCTGTCTAATAGTGATTGACTTGTGTTTGGCAGATCTATTAACTTCAGTTCCCATGTTAATTCCAACTTCTCTCAAGTTTTCATCCATGGACTTCCCTGATGGCGCAGTGGTTGAGAGTCCGCCTGCCGATGCAGGGGACATGGGTTTGTGCCCAGGTCCGGGAGGATCCCACATGCCACGGAGTGGCTGGGCATGTGAGCCATGGCCGCTGAGCCTGCACGCCCGGAGCCTGTGCTCCAAGTTTTCATCCAAACCACACACACACACAGACACACACACAAGCACCCACACACACACCCTACTCTAGGTCCTCTAACCTATGTGTAAGCTTAGCTGTTCATTCAGTCTTCTCACATAGTCTCTGTGATAGCAAGTAGATGTAATGTCTTCAAAGTGCCTTGTTATCTTAGCTTAGAACAGTGAAATGGATTTTCATATATATATATATATATATATATATATATATATATATATAAATATATAAGATCCATTAAATGGATCCTATATATCTTTAAGATCCATTCTTAAAGATATATATATATATATATATATATATATATATATATATATATATATATATATATATATATCTTTAAGAATGTATCTCCACTACTTCCATTTAGGAATCAGGTGATGTTCCCTTCCTTATTTTAAATTGGAATAAAGATTGATATAGCAAGTGACTTCTATTATAGAATATATTAAACATTTCAATTTTATCTTATTGTTCTTTTAATATGTACATAAGGAAAGTTTTCTTCTTCTTAATGCCTACTGTGATAACTTCCATTGGTGATTAATTCTGTTATTTGCAATTTTATAATTTTTTTATTGTATTTCTTTCACGAATTTTCCAAAAACATGAAACATCTTTGTTTTTTTCTCACAAAAATATGCATAATGGTTGGCCTGAAAGCGCTCAATGATCCTCTTTGTCCAGGAAATTGAATAGTAAAAAAACACTCCTGAGTCAACACTATTGCCATTTGAAGAACATTTCAAAGGTTTTCCAGGAAAGGGGAAGATCTCCCAATGTAAAGATCTCTGGTTTGTCAATATCCATAGGCAATTTCACAATGTGTACAAATTTAATTATTAAAAAGCACAAAGTCACTACAGTTGAAGTGTAGGGCACTAGTTTTAAACAGCACATCTTTTAATATTATGGATCATTTAATTTTCAAACTCAGATATGAGGAACTGCCAAGTAATCACTCTATTAGGATTTCTCATCGTTTTAACTTTGAATTAGACTTATTTTAGGACTATAGAGATTACTCCATGAAAAAGAGGTTACTTCTATAGATAAGAAACCCCATAAAAATTACAGTGTGAGGGTGAAAATGCAAATTTCATCACTTGGGATGTGCCACACTAATGCCAGAATGAAATACTTTTATTTTATCAAATACACATTAAAAGACATAACTTTTTTAGGGGTATATATTTCTAGACAGCAACCTAGAATATTCTGAAGTAAATAAATTGTTACTGGAAAATAAAAATATATTTTGTATTAAGAACTGAATTATGAAGACATAGTACAACCTTTCATAAAAGTAACAAGAGAACATAAAAACAGGTAGAGAAGCAAAGATATAAAATACAGAAAAATCCTGAAAAGTAGTTGGCAAAGGGAGAGCATATGCATTAGTTTATCAAAACCCTAATGGCAACCTAGGTATTTCTGTGGTGAAAAATGCCATGGTGGGGGATGGGGATTGAAAAGATATCAACTGAGTGACTTTCAAGTACAGAGATTTAGGATATGACCTTGCATTTTTTTTTTTTCTTTTTGCGGTATGTGGGCCTCTCACTGTTGTGGCCTCTCCCGTTGCGGAGCACAGGCTCCAGACGCGCAGGCCCAGCGGCCATGGCTCACGGGCCCAGCCGCTCCGCGGCATATGGGATCCTCCCAGACCGGGGCACGAACCCGTATCCCCTGCATCGGCAGGCGGACTCTCAACCACTGCGCCACCAGGGAGGCCCAGACCTTGCATTTTTATTAGAATGTAATCCCCCACAGAATTCAGTAGTTATTCTATGTTCAGTGGGTGATACTAAAAGTGCTACCATATATACTGTAATGAAAAGGATTTGCTCATAGAAAAAGTACCGTTAATGTATTTAAGTACTGATAATAATGTATGTGTGTTTGTGTGTGTGTGTCATTGTAAGCAATCAAATGAAAGCAGCATTTTAATATTTTTAATATCTAGATTTTAGAAATTACTATGATACTCATTTCAAAACACTCTGCAAGCATATATTTTAAAACATTCAAATTTTTCTTTCTAAAGCTAGGAAGTACTCATGACAGCACAGCATATTTTCCTGGTGAATCCTGTTGGCAAAATCAAACTGTTCTAAAGGCTGAATTACTAGGAGAATTGGAAAGTATGATAATCCAATTGGCAGACAGCCTAGTAATGGAGGTGATAGAGCAGTTGGAAGTTAAAACAGGAGTCTCAAATTGTCCTAGGATATAAAATGAGGGGGAAATAAGACATATTTCCACACCCTGATCCTTTGTATATACCTTTAGGAAGAAAGAAAAAAGCGGACTACTGCTCACATGTAGCTAGATATCCTCAAAGTTAGATATGCGTTAAATCTGAGTAACACATGCATGTCATAGGGCATCAAAGGATTTTTAAACAAGGAATGATGGTTCCAAATCTCATTATTATTTTAAATATCTACTAGAAATAGATTCAATAATGACTGTTAAACTTATCTCTATTTTATGTATATATTTCAAATATTTTTCAAAGGAAAGGTTTGATAAAATGTTACTGCCCATTTTTTCAGTTTTTTGAGCCAGTATGTATGGGATGATAAACAAACAACTATGGTGAATATTTTTCAAAAGCAAAAATAAATAAGTGGAAAGGAATAAAGCTTTATGAATAAAAAAATTCATACGTAATTTATGTTTAATCAAATCAGGGAGATTTAGGAAAAAAATAGTCATGTGTTTAAGCAAATGTGTATTAAATTATTTATACCAAGTAATAACCTCACTAAATGAGGAATGTGGACATTTTAATATACTGCACCAAAATGAGTTTTAAAATTTTTAGAGAGTTAATCTCTTTCATATCACCATATATTTGTCCTACAAATGCTGATACACTGGAAAATTAAGTCACTTTCTCTCATAAATCTGAAGATGTCCTATGTCTCCTTTTTGCTTCACTGGACACTTAACATTCTTGGTGGCAATCTGCAACTAATTTTCCAAGACTACCACTTTTCACACAGATATATTCCTAAAGAATTTACAGTTGAAGAGCTGTGTACACATGAATGAGTCTCTAGAAGGAACAGTGATTAGGTATGAAATCATATGAGACATTTGTGCCTATCTACTTCTCACTGGGCTGGGGGGGTCTTCGTCCCAAGAATAAGGGTAGTTTCACTGAGGAAATTCTTACTACTACTGTGGAACTCATTTGTCCATATCTTAAATGATCTATTCAAATATGGCCCAACTTACATTGACATAGTAATAACTTTCTTCTCTAGTTCAAACTGTACACAACATTATCTCATAATTAAAATATTTTCTTCTTGCTAAGATGGTTACCTGGTTTAAAATGTGCAAATTATGCTGAATGAGAAAAACAGTGAAATGATACCTATTAATTAAAGCACTTTTTTCAAATAGATTCTTGTTCTCACTTTTCATCATGTGAAGGTGAAAACCTAGCCCCTTGGCTCGGAATAGTCACAATTCTCCATATGCATAGAGATCACTACTATCTCCATTTATACTCCTTAGAGAAAGACCGATGTCTTCAGTGCATTAACTTGTAAGGTCCTGAAGGATATAAATTACATTTCCTTGCTTGCTGACATATCGGGCAATTATATAACCACATCAACCTACCTAGATTTGAGAATAATTATGTATAGAGCTGAAAAATGCAAAGATAGCCATATCTGACAACAGAGAAGACAAGAAGTCTGAGAGCAAATCTATACTGGCAGCCTAATCGGGGAGTTTAAATGGAATATGCAAAGAGTTGTAAGGATGTACTTCACAGCCTTCTGCTATCGTTGTTGGGTTCAGAACTCTGCAGTCTTCTAAATTGACTTCCTGTTTTAAAAACTAGAAATCCCCAAACCACTTGATCAACTGTAGAAAAGAAAAGAAAGAAAAAGCAAAAACCTCACTAAAGCATTACTACTTATGTTAATATGATAGCAACTCAATTTATTCAAGTGTTGATCAATGCTAAACAATCAGAGAGGTTCATGAATTATGTATTTCAAGAAAACCTGGTGTTTTTTAGTGGAATGTCACAAGGTTAACCAACTGGTAGACATGGGTTCCCTTGGGCACAATTTCAGATGCAGTGCTTGCTATTCTAGTCGATGGAAGAACAATATCAAAATAGAGCTTTGTTTGAAATACATAATGAACTTCTCTCATAAACCTCAACCTTCAGAAATCATTATACATGAGAGTTTGATACTGCAGACAATTACCAGACATCCACTTGTCTGGCAGTGTCATCTCTTGTTGCTTTGTCTGTTCCTTAACCATGTCTCAGTAATTATTGATAGCACAATTGTCATAGATTGCCCTGTTAATACAAATGCATTAGCAATTAAAACAACTTGTTATGTATTCCCTACTTCAGGGGTCTGTAGTCTACCTCAAGTCTGTCTCCATTTCTCAGTAATGCTTACTTTTGAAAAATCTGAAGGCCTAACCTCCATTTTCTTATGTCTGGTTCACTCATGTAACTATTTCCCCACTTTTCATTTTTATGTGTATTCATGTCAGTAGCCCTTTATCCTACCATTTTAAAATCCAGGACAATTACCTTTGAAGCTAAAGTTGGAATATCAATATCAAAACTGGCATTTTTCTGGGTGTTTGTAAAAGTGGTCAACTGATGAAGTTAGAAACTTAAATAATCCATTAACTCTTAAGACTATCTGGAACCCATTTTTGCAAGGAGTTCCTCTCATACAGCCCTTATTATTGGAAACATTGTTATTATTCATAACTCTTTGAAAAATTGCATTGTCATTAGCTTATCATGCCCTCAATAAAATGGTGGCAGTGTATCTAAGCTGTATCTGAAAATATTCAATTCTCTGTATAGCTCTTTATACACTCAATGGTAAATCTTGACATTTCTAACATCTACCACTCTTAGCAATGCCATACAATCAGAGTCTATTCTTTCCAAATGTGGTTCAAAATAGAGCCTGTAGAAAAAAATGAATGAAATAGCTATGTGACTTCACCAACATTATAAGGAGATGCTGATCTTGAAGAAAAATGGGAGCAAATTGCAAAAGATTTATTGCAATAACAATAAAATGCTGAATCAGTCTCTGAGCAGTCTGTCAATTCACTTAATCAAACCTCAAATAATCTGCTGTCACATGTTTATGCTACGTCCCCTTCTAAACAAGCAAGAAAAGGCTTAAGAAAACAACTTATTTAAGGTAGGCATGGCCCCACTGCCCCCAAAGGAATGTAGAATGTGGGCTTTTATTTTATTTTAGATGTCCCCAGTAAGCTAAGTTCAAGAGACCATGAAATATTAAAAAACGTAATGACACTAATACCATAATTATACATAACTATATGATGCAAAAATGATTTAGCATCTACCCATATTGTTCAGAAATCAAATGAGTACACAATACTTATATTGTTAATTATTTAGGAAGATTAGTTGTTCTTCAGGTTAATGAGTGTATACCATAATTCTCTCTGTATTAAATCATGTTATTGTCTCCTATATTATGTGTATAGTTATATCAGAGCTTATAATTGCCTTGCAAATGGTTTATATTCAAGGTGTAGAATTGGAAAACCAACACGTTTATGCTTCTTATGAACATTACTTCGGGCATATTTGTACATATCTGAAAGGATTATTGCACACTGCCTAGTAACAAGAAATCGTCTTCAGATGTTCAGATGTTTTCTCATCCCAAGGTTTATTTCATTCTTCATTCTTCTCTTTAGTGAAACAACCTGTCCTAGGTTTTCTTTTGTTTTGGCAATTTCTTCTTTTCTGTTATCTGATCATAACAATGCAAAAATATTTTTAGGACACTAATATATGAATGTGTTACTTTAAGATGGTGGTATTCTGTGGGACACTACAAAGATGTCCACATTTGATGGATATGCCAAAGAAAAATAAATAGTCCTAGGGAAATAGAGGGAAAGAAATCCCAAGTCTGATAGAATTCGGGAAATAATATAAAAATTATTGGAGCATTTTCTACTCAATTCACAGAAAGAAACACACTTTGTACTAGGGAAATCCAGTCAGTTACTATCTCTCTACTTTGGCATTCTGATATGAATCTATACGATATTTCCCAGATGTAAAATGGCTCCTCCAATCACACACTGGCTAATAAATTAAAAGTGTCTTTGAGCTTTAGAGCATAATTTTGAGGAAGCATAATAAGCAAAATTAATTTCTCTTCTTATAGTCCGTTTCCTACTTACTTAAAATGAGAATTGTCAGATAATTCACAGACTAAACGAGCAGACGTGCATATGAGTTCACAATGATTTCCCAAGACAAGATCAAAGTATTGAAAAAAAGAGAATTCCTTAGAAGGAGGAATATCTAATACTTAATCTAAACTAATGACATAATTGTTACCATTGATTTAAAAAAAATAATAACAAAAAAGGGATAAGCTGCTGCAACTATTAAGACGATTGAAAATAATATTCAAAGGAGAAAATGTGTTGCTCAGAATTTTATGGCCGAATGATTCTATAACCATGCAAATTTACTAAATCCATTTAATCTCTTACTTTAAATGAAGTTTTTATAATGATATATACATATATATATATATATATATATATCATTCTACTGAATATGGCTGACATAACTTTAAATTTCCATGTAATGTAGTCAAAACTAGAAATCTCACACTCAAAATTATTGGGGCTTTAAGAAAACCTAAGTGATCAAGACCTTCTTTATGCAGTTAAGTTGCTTACTAAGCAAGTAAGAAATTTCAAACTAATTTAAATCATCATTCTTTAAATTCCATTAATCATTATTTGCCATTGCAAGTGCATACTTGAAGGGAAAAACAACAGTAGACATGCTATAAGATGAGTAGCTTTTTCAGCTAGCTTAGTCATAATTCCAACATTAAATGATGAAGGAGAAGTTCAACAAAAATATGGAAGTAATTATCATGATTTGATTAGATATGAATCGTGCATATTCATCTGTCACAAAATATACCTAATATATTAAAACAAATAAATGTGTGAGGTTATCTTTCTCATAATTCAGAAATACCTAAAAAAGAAAAACTTGTACTTTTGAGGGCAGGAAAATAAGAAGTACAAGGGGGCACAATGAATATGTCCTCTAAAAAACATATGTTTTGCAGTTTATTGTTTTGAGGTTCAGGTAGCTCCTTAACATCAATGATAAATTTTCATAAACATCATTTCCAATTAGGCGGTTATCACCATTTCTGTGGCCTAAAGAATAATCCCCTTTAGAAGATACTGTGAAGAGAAGTCGAGTTCCTAATTAACTTTTAAGTTTCTGGATCCTTAAAAGCATATTTAATGTTAATATGCATATGATTAATAATAGTAATTCCATATTAATATTTGATATTAAAATCCATAAATAGTGCATGCCTTTCCCTTTGATATTTTTTAATCAGCCATAATATAATTAGTATCAAGTAACCTTCAAACAAAATTTTCCTTACTACTTTTAGTATAAAAGAGAGTTCAACAAAAATGTAAGACATATGTAATATCTAATAGCTAAAAAAAGCAAGAAGAAACAGGTGAAACTAATTTAATATATCTACCGTATATATCGAAAATATTCTCATTGCAATGTGCAATCAAGGGGATTAAGAGGTACAAACTATTAAGTATAAAATAAGCTACATGGATATATTGTACAATGGGAGATATAGCAAATACTTTATAATAACAATTAATGGAGTATAACCTTTAAAATTGTGAATCACTATACTCTACACCTGTAACTTAGATAACATTGTACATGAATTACACTTCAATATAATTTTTTTAATTATCAATGAGATATTTTACATTCTTTTATCCATACCAAGTGATCAAAATCTGGTAAATATTTTATACTTATAGCACACCTTAATTCAGACTAGCTGTATTTCAAGTGCTCAATAGCCACACATGACTACTAGCTACCATATTGGCCAGTACAGGTGGAAAAGATCCTCTGCAGTGGTATTTTAGTTTTGATAGCTATAAGTAAATGAAGTCTGTGGAGTCCCAGCTCTGTGATATTTTTGTTTTTCTTTCTTTCTTGCATAGGTGCTATTTGAAAAGAAAGAAGAAAAAAAAAACTGTTCTGACCATAACTTAACATTCCTTCTTTAGTTTTCAAAGTCTCAATATGCCAGATGGTAGAATTTCTTTGGATTTTTTTTTTTTTTTTGTTCTACAATATGAGGGTGGGGAGTTGTAAAAGATTTAACATAGCTGAGCACATCCCGTCAAGTAATGGCAAAATTCCAGGGTAAAAGAACACAGGCAGCCATGGCATGTGGGTGGCATTTTTTTTAATTTTTATTTTTTGCAACCAAGTTAAGAAGAAAATTTAGAGAATGAATTTCTATCACAAGAGGAGTCAGATTGGAGGTGATGGGGGAGGTAGTTTTAACCTCAGTCTGCATAAACTAGTGAAAGGTTAATTTTAACTCCAAACAATTAGAGCTACATGTAACAAATAATATTTATCTTATATTAATAAAGAAACCTATGGCCAACTGAGTAATTAACTCAGATGGTGTTAAAGAAAGCAAGTTCATTTATAATCAGAACTACAGCTTCAAGCAATTATATAACTATATCCACCAATGCACCATTGTGTAATGACTCTTAAAAACCCTCTTAAGTCATGATGAGTTCCAACTCTGGTAGTACAACCAGGTACCTGTGATCCTCTAGAGGTGCAATTACTGCACGCTAGCTACACACACACGCAAATTTTCTTATTACTATGGTCAAATCTCTTTTAATTTTATATGTATAAATTATTAAAGTCAAAATCTTTGATCTCTTGTTAATATTAGACTATTTCAATGAAGCAAGATGTTCAGAAGTTAATTCAATCATATTAACTGAACACTTCCAAATTCTCCAAAAAACTAGACCGTTTTGATTAAAAAGGGGGTGACCACAAGAATGTTCCAATAAATTACGTAAATAAAGTAAGCTACTTATATGGTTTTACCAAAAGCGTCTTTCCTCAGTAAGATGCCTTTTGTAAAGTAGTGGTTATCACATATTTACATTTTCAAATCAAGTAAAACAAAATTTAATTTGGTGTTGAGAAGGAGGCCTTATGAATTTAAAAGGAATGTAAAGTCTAACACAACACAACATAATGGTTAGACAAACTTTTAGAGTTCTTTTGACCTTTGTTAATGAAGGTATAAGAAACAGTGCTGTATAAGGGAAATTTATACTTAAAATTTGTAAATTTCCTAGTTTGTAGTTTACATGACTATGTATTTTAAAATTCCTCTCATATTTAAAAGAGACAAAGTGCTATTTATTTTTCTGGAGTTTAAAACAATGCAGAAAAAGTGTTATTTTGATTAGTTTTCAAAGTCAAATATTCTTTGAAGTTGCGATTTTGTAAGTTTGCTTCAATTTATTTCTTGGGTTTATTCTACACTGTTCCTAAATGGGCACACAGCTTAAGTTAGGTGCAGCTTTCAAGGTTGGAATACACTTCTCTTAAACAATAGTGTGAGCCAAGATACCATTGCAGTAAGGTTTTCATGAGACACAGTGTCAGCACTTAGTAAAATTTAAAAATAAGTAATAGTAAACTAAAGAACGTCATACTTCACATAAATTTCTGGTGGCTCCTGCCACTTCTGACACAGTTCCATACGCCCATATATTTCCTAAATAAATGTATCATACCTGACAAGATACCCATTTCTAATATTACAATATTAGTGTTAACTGTGGTCATTCATAGTGTTAATATGATCCAGGCCGGCAACCATAACTATGGTCCTGTCATCTAAGCACTGCTGTGATCCTGAACCATTTAAAATCTGTGTTCCTCTAAAATTATTTTGTTATATAAAGTGTTATCATATAATAGCAACTCAAGACCAAATATTCTGAACTGCTTAACAATGTTTATTATTTTTTCTCATTCTTTCTTGCAATTATTAATTTATAAGTTCTATTAATATTAAATATCTGAGAAAGTATCATCTTTTACCAACACAGAAGAAATGTGTTCAAGTTTACTTTTCACAATAGCCCACTGCATTTTATCATTTTCTTGAGAATGTGGAATGCCTTGTTATCAGCAATGTCAACAATTCAAAGGACCTTAGCATTTTAGTGTAAGAAATACATTGGTTAAAAATCTAATCAACCACCTCAATTGAAAGATGAGGAAATGAGGTTAGTAGAATGGAGAAGTCCATTTTCCAAGGTCACACTAGGTAGAAGCTGTGGCTATACTAGGCAACAAGTGTTCCAGTACTAAAATCAAGGCACAGCACTGGTTGTTTAGATATTCTGAAATTAGAAAATCTTCATGGTTCACATCAGTTACCTTACTTAAACATAGTACTTGTACATGTTTAATTTTGGTGGTAAATATATTGAGTTAAACAACTATCAGGACTTGTTTTTCCAAAATGGCTTCCTACTTCATGGTCATACATACAGAAAATTGACAGCAAGTTTCTTTTTTTTTTTTTTTTTCTTTTTGCGGTATGTGGGCCTCTCACTGTTGTGGCCTCTCCCGTTGCGGAGCACAGGCTCCGGATGCGCAGGCCCAGCGGCCATGGCTCACGGGCCCAGCCGCTCCGCGGCATATGGGATCCTCCCAGACCGGGGCACGAACCCGTATCCCCTGCATCGGCAGGCGGACTCTTAACCACTTGCGCCACCAGGGAGGCCCGACAGCAAGTTTCTTATTTCATTTATATATAACACTCATACTCCCAAAGATGAATGCAAGCTCTCATATCTAATATACTTCATTATTTTACTTATTTGATGAGCTCCAATGTTTCACATATCAAACTTCACATATTCATAATTATATATTTCAAATACGTTACAAAATCCCACTGCATCTTTTTAAACTCTGTGATAATTATGCTATTGATATTTGCATATTTGTGAAGGTAATTCTTGGTTTTTTCAGTATAGTGAAGAAAAAGTTGGAAAGCCTAGAAAAGCTTCTAGTTGTTAAAATACATTTTTCTTCCATGTATTTTCAACCCGAGATTAATAGCACATTCCATCACCTGTTAATGTCTCTGCAGTTATTGACAAACTTAATAAAAATTTGTATACTCTTCTGAATTAATCTTAAATAATAATTCATATTTTATAGGCTCTTGGTCATGAACTGTTTCACATGCAGTGAAATTACTCCAATTCAAATCATCTGCCCACTTGCTTTACCTATTATTATTATTTTTTTGGGGGGTTTCAAATTTTATTAAACTTCTGCCTTGTTCACAGTCTGATTTCTTTTTTTTTTTCCATTTTTTTATTAGTTTCTGCTTTATAACAAAGTGAATCAGTCATACATATACATCTGTTCCCACATCCCCTCCCTCATGCATCTCCCTCCCTCCCACCCTCCCCATCCCTCCCCTCCAGGCAGTCACAAAGCACCGAGCTGATCTCCCTGTGCTCTGCGGCTGCTTCCCACCATCTATCTACCTTACGTTTGGTAGTGTATATATGTCCATGCCTCTCTTTCGCTTTGTCACAGCTTACCCTTCCCCCTCCCCATATCCTCAAGTCCATTCTCAAGTAGGTCTGTGTCTTTATTCCCGTTTTACCCCTAGGTTCTTCATGACATTTTTTTTTCTTATATTCCATATATATGTGTTAGCATACGGTATTTGTCTTTCTCTTTCTGACTTACTTCACTCTGTATGACAGACTCTAGGTCTATCCACCTCATTACAAATAGCTCAGTTTCCTTTTTTATATGGCTGAGTAATATTCCATTGTATATATGTGCCACATCTTCTTTATCCATTCATCCGATGATGGACACTTAGGTTGTTTCCAGCTCTGGGCTATTGTGAATAGAGCTGCAATGAACATTTTGGTACATGTCTCTTTTTGAATTATGGTTTTCTCAGGGTATATGCCCAGTAGTGGGATTGCTGGGTCATATGGTAGTTCTATTTGTAGTTTTTTTAAGGAACCTCCATACTGTTCTCCATAGTGGCTGTACCAATTCACATTCCCACCAGCAGTGCAAGAGTGTTCCCTTTTCTCCACACCCTCTCCAGCATTTATTGTTTCTAGATTTCTTGATGATGGCCATTCTGACTGGTGTGAGATGATATCTCATTGTAGTTTTGATTTGCATTTCTCTAATGATTAATGATGTTGAGCATTCTTTCATGTGTTTGTTGGCAGTCTGTATATCTTCTTTGGAGAAATGCCTATTTAAGTCTTCTGCCCATTTTTGGATTGGGTTGTTTGTTTTTTTGCTATTGAGCTGCATGAGCTGTTTATAAATTTTGGAGATTAATCCTTTGTCAGTTGCTTCATTTGCAAATATTTTCTCCCATTCTGAGGGTTGTCTTTTGGTCTTGTTTATGGTTTCCTTTGCTGTGCAAAAGCTTTGAAGTTTCATTAGTTCCCATGTGTTTATCTTTGTTTTTATTTCCATTTCTCTAGGAGGTGGGTCCAAAAGGATCTTGCTGTGATTTATGTCATAGAGTGTTCTACCTATGTTTTCCTCTAAGAGTTTGATAGTTTCTGGCCTTACATTTAAGTCTTTAATCCATTTTGAGCTTATTTTTGTGTATGGTGTTAGGGAATGATCTAATCTCATACTTTTACATGTCCCTGTCCAGTTTTCCCAGCACCACTTATTGAAGAGGCTGTCCTTTCTCCACTGTACATTCCTGCCTCCTTTATCAAAGATAAGTTGGCCATATGTGCGTGGGTTTATCTCTGGGCTTTCTATCCTGATCCACTGATCTATCTTTCTGTTTTTATGCCAGTACCACACTGTCTTAATTACTGTAGCTTTGTAGTATAGTCTGAAGTCAGGGAGCCTGATTCCTCCAGCTCCTTTTTTCGCTCTCAAGATTGCTTTGGCTATTCGGGGTCTTTTGTTTTTCCAAACAAATTTTGAAATTTTTTGTTCTAGTTCTGTGAAAAGTGCCAGTGGTAGTTTGATAGGGATTGCATTGAATCTGTAGATTGCTTTGGGTAGTAGAGTCATTTTCACAATATTGATTCTTCCAATCCAGGAGCATGGTATATCTCTCCATCTGTTTGTATCATCTTTAATTTCTTTCATCAGTGTTTTATAATTTTCTGCATACAGGTCTTTTGTCTCCTTAGGTAGGTTTATTCCTAGATATTTTATTCTTTTTGTTGCAATGGTAAATGGGAGTGTTTTCTTGATTTCATTTTCAGATTTTTCATCATTAGTGTACAGGAATGCCAGAGATTTCTGTACATTAATTTTGTAACCTGCTACTTTACCAAATTCATTGATTAGCTCTAGTAGTTTTTCGGTAGCATCTTTAGGATTCTCTATGTATAGTATCATGTCATCTGCAAACAATGACAGCTTTACTTCTTCTTTTCCGATTTGGATTCCTTTTATTTCCTTTTCTTCTCTGATTGCTGTGGCTAAAACTTCCAAAACTAGGTTGAATAAGAGTGGTGAGAGTGGGCAGCCTTGTCTTGTTCCTGATCTTAGTGGAAATGGTTTCAGTTTCTCACCATTGAGGACAATGTTGGCTGTGGGTTTGTCATATATGGCCTTTATTATGTTGAGGAAAGTTCCCTCTATGCCTACTTTCTGCAGGGTTTTTATCATAAATGGGTGTTGAATTTTGTCGAAAGCTTTCTCTGCATCTATTGAGATGATCATATGGTTTTTCTCCTTCAACTTGTTAATATGGTGTATCACATTGATTGATTTGCGTATATTGAAGAATCCTTGCATTCCTGGAATAAACCCCACTTGATCATGGTGTATGATCCTTTTAATGTGCTGTTGGATTCTGTTTGCTAGTATTTTGTTGAGGATTTTTGCATCTATGTTCATCAGTGATATTGGCCTGTAGTTTTCTTTCTTTGTGACATCCTTGCCTGGTTTTGGTATCAAGGTGATGGTGGCCTCATAGAATGTGTTTGGGAGTGTTCCTTCCTCTGAAATTGTTTGGAAGAGTTTGAGAAGGATGGGTGTTATCTCTTTTCTAAATGTTTGATAGAATTCACCTGTGAAGCCATCTGGTCCTGGGCTTTTGTTTGATGGAAGATTTTTAATCACAGTTTCAATTTCAGTGCTTGTGATTGGTCTATTCATATTTTCTATTTCTTCCTGAGTCAGTCTTGGCAGGTTGTGCATTTCTAAGAATTTGTCCATTTCTTCCAGGTTGTCCATTTTATTGGCATAGAGTTGCTTGTAGTAATCTCTCATGATCTTTTGTATTTCTGCAGTGTACTTTACCTATTATTGATTGACATTTCTTTACTTCTTTCAAAAGCAATACCCCTAAGCACACTCGTCTTTTTAGTATGACTTATAAAGTACTTAAGTTATTATAACTATCTTATCATATCACATATTTTGAAGTACTCCATATTATCCTTGTGACAACAAGAGCGAAGCTTATACCATTAACTTCATTTCCATGACATTCAGACAAATGATTTTAGATGTTGACGTGTACATCAGCAATTTACATAGTTATGTCAAAGAAATACAGAAGCCTCCTGGAGATTGCTAGTTTAATTTATTGAAAAAATAATAATTTCTCAAAGATTAGGTGTATATATATGAAAAGATATGCCTCATATGGAAGTACACTTACCTACAAACTGAATGAAGTCTTCGTTAAGTGTTTGAAACATACCCAATCTTATTTCCTCTCTATATCCCAACTCCTCAAGTGTGTGAGAGCAGAATTGTATCAGACAGACCTGAGTTTCAGTCCTAGCTTTGTCACATACTAGATCTGCGACCCTGGGAAAACTGTTAAATCATTCTAAGTCTCAGTTTCTCCATCAGGGAAACAAGGATAGTAAATAGTACCTACCCCAGAGGATTGTAACAAAGATAAAATTAAATAAATGATGTAAGGCACTCAGCCTGTCAGATATTTTTGCTTTTTCTAATCAAGCTATTCCTTATAGTATTCATAACACAACTTGTTTTTCATCTATTGTGCCATTATTTGAGCAGTTGCTATAAATTAAATAGACGTCATATAATAGTCATCCCTTAAGATGAAGTCTGGATCTTACCTCTTCTATGAAGCCAGTATCCAATTCTCTGTGTGTGTGTGTGTGTGTGTGTGTGTGTATCTTATTGGTTCAGCTAAAGCTGAAGCATTATGTTATTCTCTAATTTCTAGTGCCTTACATATTAGCACTTAATTACATATTAGATCATACTAATGATGATGTGTCTGTGTGCATTTTACCAATTAGACTGTAAGTTATTAGTGAATTGGAGTGAGTCATAGATCTCTGTTGTAGCCACAGTGATTAGCCATATAGTAAGTACTTAATTGATCAACACTAGATGAATTATGTATTTGGTACAAGTTCCCCATCTCTATCTCACTCCTCATATATCATTGTCATATGTGTCCCTCACAATAGAAAATGAATTTTGAGAGGAAAACATGCACAGGTGTACATGAGACACAGGCGTTTCATTTTCCTGACATATTTTTGGTCAGAGTCAATCCCTCTCTCTCCCTCTTTCTCTCTCCCTCTCTCTCTAAATTTCCCAATAAGGTATTCAAACATGGTTGCATCTAGGTTTTCTGGGCTCTGAAAATTATGTGAGAGACACTTTTTTTAGTGTCTTAATATTATTATTTTAATAATATTATTTTTTGCAATTTTATAAAAAAAACATATGATCCATGTGACACATTGAGAGGAGAGCAACCCCCTCTAGGACATAAATGAGTGGTGTGCTTTTATTGGTATCAAGGTAAATCATTGTCTGCATTCAATAGTTGCTCCTGGTAAAGTTCCCAACTTGTGTTGTCATCTCCAAACTCTTCTACTCCTTGATAACAAATGATATTGAAGGGGAAATATTTTTCAGCTAAAATGTTGTTCTCATTTGACTCTTTTTTAGTGTCAGTTAATTTTATCATTTTGACAAAAATGACATCAACAAGAGCAAAAAATATCAACTTATTATTTGAAGACATCTGTATTTGTTTCCTATCACTACTGTAAAAAACTTTACTTAGTTGTTTAAAACAACACAAATTTATTATCTTACAGTTTTGGAGGTCTGAAATCTGAAATGGATCTCATGGGCATAAAATCAAGATGTCAGTAGGATTGCATTCCTTTCTGGAAACTCTAAGGGATAATCTGTTTCCTTGCCTTTCCCAGCTTCTAGAGGCCACCCACATTACTTGAATCATGGTCTCCTTGCAATTTCATAGTCAGCAGGGTTGGGCCAAGTCTTTATCATACTGCCATCTCTGGTTCTCCCTCTTCTGCCTCCCTCTTCTACTTTTAAGGATCCTTGTGATTACATTGGGTGCACCAGGATAATCCATAATAAATTTCCTATGTTTTTTTTTGTTTGTTTGTTTGGCTGGCATGCAGGATCTTAGTTCCCTTACTACAGATCGAAACTGCGCCCCCTGCAGTCGAAGCACGGAGTCATACCTACTGGACCTCCAGCAAAGTCCCTAACCTTCTTATTTTAAAGTCAGCTAAAGAGTAAGTTAAACTACGTCTGCAACCATAAACCTCTTTTGCCATGTATCCTAACATATTCACATTTACCAGAGATTAGAATGTGAACATCCTTGGTGGGTAGACATTATTTTGCCTACCACAACTTTCTTTGGGAAATCATTGAGCAAAAATTAGAACCCATTCATGTAAATTTGTCATTAAATAAATAATGTGAATTACAGTCTCTGTGTCAGTGATTCATTCCTTCATGCAACAATTACAATTATCTCTATTAACAGTAGTTCTATAAAGTTGCTGTGAACACCAAATTAGCAAATACTGAATCCTTATTCCTAGGGGAAGCATGTGTGTGAGTGTGTGTATGTATATATATATATATATATATATATATATATGTATTTACATTTCTGGATATCTTTGTCCAGCTCTTTAATAATCTTGTACACACACACATCTATCTATCTATCTATCTTTCTATCTATATCTATCTATCTATCTATCTATCTTTCTTAGGCCTAAATACAATTCTTCCTAGCAGATTCTATTTAATTTACAAAAGAGAAAATGACATTCATACATGTTAAATGGCTTGCCTGAGGACAACCATTAACAGGTACCAGAGTTGAGTTTTAAATCCCATTCAACTGGCCCGAGTCAGAGCTCAGACTACACTGCACTGCCCCCACTCTCCCCATCTTCTGGTCATTTCTTAGAGCTGAGACAAGGCAGAAAAGTGTCTGGTGGATCTCAGCTGGGAACGTGCACACCAGCAACTCAAAATTTCACCACTCTCGGCATGTCCACAAATGACTGTGAAAATGCCACAAGTATTGATTCGGGGGGTACTTTAGTGAGGTGTATTTGCAAATCAGACTGCTAATAATGAGGATAAGCTCTATTTTCTAAGCACCTACTATGCAGCAATCTCTGTTCTAGGTTCTAGAAAGAGACAGATTCCTTGGTCTTAAAACGCAGGGGGATAAGTCAGAGAATAAGAACATAGGTGGATAGATAGATAGATTGATAGAGATAGCATGGAAGTTCTATATGGGTATATGTGTGTGTGTACAAGATCGTGAAAGAGCAGGACCAAGATCTTCAGAAATGTAAATATGCAAGAATACACTGAATGCCAATGAAACAGCCATGTAATCTCATTTTTCCTAACCTTGAACAATTTCATTTTCTCTTTCTATTCCCGGCAAGTAGGCTTAGGGGAAAAAAAATGAGTAAGGCTTAACACAACTCTGAAGAATTAGCATAGTCAGCTGCTCAGCTGAGCAAAAGTTTTAATGTGAAGTACTGTTAATTGGGAGAGTGGTACCGTGCTATACAGACAGCCTTGCTGTTCCTTTTTATAAGTGTCCTCATTCTGCCAAAAATCTTAAGAATCACTCATTCGCAGCCTTAAAACAACTTGAAGCTGGTACCCCCTGCAAATATTACTAACAGGTCTCAAGAAAACTTATCTAAACCAACAACACTTGTAAACACATATCTAATGTTGAATTTCAAAAAGTAAAGCAAATGGTGCCCCAAATGAGTATACTATCTATACAAGTAAAAAAGGAAGAAGAGAAAGAAAGGATTTAAGCTTTCTGTACTATTGGGATTCAGCTACATTAGATAAAAGATTTTATAAATATTTTGCAATGTGAGCAGATCTTTGCAATGCTTAAACTAAAATATTGTAAGGATGCCAAATCTTCCAGCATCTCCATTTTAAAAGAAAAATAAAGCAGTTCAATTTTCAGTAAATAAAGAACCATATTTATTCATAACTGAATATGATTATTACAAAATTAAAATAAAGGTGAAGGCTTAGGAATACATATAGTTCTGCTCAAACAGCAGATGAGAATATTAATTTTTTCTAAAGCATGCAGGAAAGAGCCAAAATAGTTTTAATAATCTATTGAGTCCACAGGGAAAAATTACTCTACTTTGTTTCCAGGAACAAGCATAGTGCTTGAGAACAGTAATAATAATATTTATAAGGCACTCATTTTCCTTACTGAGGGACTCAAAATATGACAGTTCAAATATGACCATAGATAAAAATTTAACCTTTTTTACTACTATAATGAAAAATTGTGAAAATGTTTGATTAGTTTTTTGGAGGTACAAAGTCTTAACGAAAATAAAACTATTCCTGGTTTTGCCAAATTGAAAGTATTTAGCTCTAAGCTTTAGTTTAAATTCCTCCAAGAAACTAGCACAGATATACCCTTATGTATTTCTTACTTTTTTGGAGTTTATGAACTATATGCTAAGGTAGGATTTATTTGACTGGTTTGTTTTCACTTAATGTCTCTTTTTCCTCCCCCCTTCCTTCCTTCCTTTTCTTCTCTCTCTCTTTTTGTTTTTGAAACATTTATTAGAAGCAGCCAACAGTAATAAGGACTGCTATGGAAGCAATGAAAAATACCTTCTTCCAAATGACATTCCCAGTATTATATAGTTCTATATAGGTGGAGCTAGAAGGAAATAAATTTCATGAAGTTCACTGTCCTGGTTTTACAGTTAAGGAAGTTGAAGTGCATGAAGTGGAAACGATTTCACAAACATCACGTGGTGATTCAACAATAGAATTAAAGCTAGAATAACTATTTCCTTACTTCTGCTCAGGTGTCACTTCAATTGCATTATGCTGCCTTCTATTCATGCAATAGGGATGCACTGACTGCTTACTATGGGCCAAGAATCATGCAAAGGCTATGGAAAAAATTGCATGGATCTTCTACAAAGTTTACTATGATCATGGGGCTGGCTCACCTCCTTGTACTCAAGGTTTCCAGATTAAGATTTAAAATGATAGTAATTACAATTTAATTTTAGACATGTGGAACAACTGCTTATGACTTAAGTTATGTATGAACTCATCAAAGAAAGTTGCATGCTAGGGTTAGTGTTTTCTGGCCATAATATCAGCTATATGTAAGTAGCTATATATGTCAGAAAAAGACTCTTGTCATAATATGTACCATCATTAAAAAGATGAGAGCAGTTAATGGCTGTGGAGAGTTCTGAAAAACTGTCTGGGACAGTGTATAAACGCTATGAGGACCAGTAACAATTCTGCCTTGTTCACCATTATTCCTTTGTACCTAGCACAATTCTTTGCCCATTGTAGGTGCTAAAGAGTTTTAATATTTGAATAACATGTGTGAAAAGCTATACCAGCAAGAAAAATGAAAGACAATAAGCCTATTTCATTGAACATCACTGTTTTAGACCATAGAGGGAGTTTATGAAATTATTTCTAATATTTCAAGTGAAAAGAACTTTCTTTATCAAATAAGTCTATTCCTCCCAAAAGATTTTCAGCCCATACTTCTAACACACTAAATCTAACTTTGTATCCAGGAAATCATTTGAATGCACAGAGATAGATTTTTGTGTACTTTTAGTGCCAGAAAATAAAAACTGAGGATTTAGAAATTTTGAGTAAACCCAGCTGGGCAGATTTCAATTTTATTGTATTTATGTATTCAGCTCAGAATAGTGTATTAGCCAAATGCCAATAAAAATAAATGACTCAAATAGGGTTTTACTGAAATAATGTAATTTGAAGATTTTACATATTTGATGAGGAAACCTTCAGTCCCACAAAGGCTATGGGGCTCCAATTATATTTCCCTTTTGGTGTAATTCTGCCTTTATGATGCTGATCCTTTTCCAACCCTTTCAATACATCTGTTCCATGTTGTGAGCATCAAAGTCTGATCTCAGTAAAATCCAAAAGAGGAACCACTTAATTGATCACAGACCTTACTAGAAACATTCGCGAACAAACTATAGCTGGGTCCTTTGCTTCCCTTTCTGGGTGATAAACATTGGCTTCTCACTACATTGCACTAGGAATGATTTCTAAGTTTGGCTCATCTTCATTTGATGATGACAATAACGAACAGTTGCTGTGGTCTTTCATTGGTTTTCTCTCAGAGACAGGCAAAGTGTTAGAAAAAGAACTCCAGTAAAATGATGCATAACCTTTTTAGAGACCATAAATCTGCTGTCACTGGAACAATGTTTGAGCTAGAGGTTAGCATATTCATTTACACAGACTTCCTTTCTCTTCATCTTTTACCATAAGTCTTTCTAACACCTCTTTTGCCAATTCAGAGAAATAGTTGTAGTTACAAGGATGGTGCCACATGTCTTCCAACTGGGTTGATTTCACTGAAGTCTTATTATTCCTTCATTTCCAAAATAAAAAATGGGATACCAACAAGAAGTCATTCACACCTTCCCACAGCCTCTGATTATAAATATGCTATCCACTATGCCTTTGTACACAAGTGAATAATGCAGTGGAAGAAGAGTCATGGCCTACAGTGGATATACCTGAAGCATGGATTTGTTTTTACTAAATGTATAGCTTGAGGAAATTGATAATACTGAAGTTCCATTTACCCATTTGTGAAATGAAAACGTTGATAGTTACTCTCATGAATTTTTGTGAGGATTAAATCAGATTTTGAAAATGTGGTTGAAATTTGTTCAGTTCTTACAAGTTCATTTCATGGTTCTGGACAAATTTTTTGAAGAAGCAGAATGACCTTGGAACAGATACTTTAAGTCCAAGAAAACTAAAATAACCTTCAAGAAAGTAAAGTTTGTTCAAAGAATAAAAACAAAATATCTAAAGTAATATATAGCCTGAGTCGTTTTCTGAAAGTTTAACTGTTGCTTTGCTTCAAGTCAGTTTTTTCACACTGTGGCACTGAGGTACCACAGAGGGGAATATGATTTGTTCATTCAAATAGAAATCCCATACAAAGTATTTGCTCAGGATAGGCATAACCTAAATCAGTGCTTCTCAGAGCTGAGTCCAAGAGGCATCCACCATCAAAGATGCTGAGGTACCTGCTTACAATGCAGTTTCCTGCACATTACCCCATTACCAAATCTACAGGTTACCAAGACTCTCAGGTGATTTTTTGGAACTCTAAAACTTTGAGACCCACTGACCTAAGGAAATAAAATGGCTAGTAATTATATCCTTCTTATTTAGGACTCTGTGAGATTTAGGTAAAAACTGGAAAAAGTATTTCAAGGATCTTTGAATCTGTAATCCAGCATTGCATGAGGAAGAAAGTAGCCCCACCTTGTAGTTACTACCATGAGTGCAAGTATCCCCATGCATATATTGTGCAACTGTGTTTTGCTTCATTTCTGATACTGATTTTTACCTATGAGATCTATGTCCTTTGAGTAAATAGATACAGAGACAGAATTGGGAAAGGCTGCTAACATGGGCAAGTTCATTGGCTGTGATGTCACACCACACAATTGCTTGTAACTCCAGGGTAAACAGAATTAAGGACATTGCAATGCTGTTAGGAAAGAAAACTAAGAAAGGAGGAAAGAAAAGGAATTTTTCTAAATACAGAAAACGATTTTAGCTGGAATTCTGAATTAATAGATCATTACTTATGAAATTAAATATTGGGTAGGAAAAATTCTCAGAAGTGAATTATATGGAAACACTATTGATTATTTAGAAATGGAATGGATGATCTATTGAATTCTTTCCATCCCTGATTTATGTCTCTATACCTGCAGTTTCACACAGAGATGTTTTCCAATAAACTAAATTGAGCAGCCAATAGGTGAATAAATAGAATAATTTCATACAAATAACATAAAGACATACAGGTAGTGGAGAATGAGGACTGAAACACACCAAGAAAGATAATTCTAAGACACACCAGTGTACTTAGAAAGTTTTTTTTAAACTAGATCAGTGTCTACAGTAGGAAACACAGATGTTTGTTTTTCTTCTTCAGTTTCAGACATAAATAAGTTCATTTCTTAAAAATAGCAAAACTTTCCTAGCACAAACTTTATATATGAAGCTAAATTATGTCTTTTAATTTGGCCTCATTTTAACTTTATTTTATTGGAATACAGGATAATTGCCATGATTTCTCTTCTTTTCCTGTGTCCAATGTCACAGTTTGCTTATAAATGATCTTTCTCACTATCAATTGCTAACAAGAGAAAAAAGTGTACTGTGAAGTAGCATCATGGCAAAGAGGAATCAAAGAGATAGATATTTCTTGTTGTGGATCCAGCAACCACCTGAATCAAAATTATACTTTGATCATGTTCCCCCCCCCAAATAACTCTTATTCATATTTTTATAGATCATACTTTGAGAAACATACCTAATGGAAATAAAGCAGCTTTCAATGAGCAGATGAAAATGACATCATAACAAAATAAATGAACCTAGTGAGCATCAAATTGTATACAATTATACATACATGGAGCACTTGGAAATAGCACCTTAACATAATTGTTTATAGCTTTTGCCTCAGCTGGATTGGTCTACATTACTTCCACTGGCTACAGTTCAAAAATAGGTACAGGCTCCCTGTACTTTTGTCATTCAGCTGCTTTCTTATACAAAACAAAACACTCCCACCTTTCCTGAAACATCTTGATTAACAGTCCCATCATTAATGAGTCTACCAACCTCATCTAGACTCCCTCTGTATCTAACAAACTGACCCTCTAGAAAATAACCATCAGATACCTACTAATCTTACAATTTTCTTGCATTAGTTCACATAGACAAGTCTATTCCCCTCCATCACCTCCAGGTTGCTCTATGATTGTTTTGCAGACACTTAGAAAATAAAAAGTGTCTAAAGTGCATGAAACAGGGTAATATAACCTACTTTATTATCACTCCTTTTATCAGCTGGCTTTCTATGTTCCACGCATTGTATTAGATATGGAATGATTAATATCTGCCTCATTTTCAGCATTGCTTTAAAATAAAAGTTACACACTACTGTTTAAGAAGGGCATTGCCAGAAGAACTACAATCCTGCAGGCTGTGGAACAAAAAACATATTCACACAAAGATAGACAAAATGAAAAGACAGAGGACTAAGTACCAGATGAAGGAACAAGATGAAACCCCAGAAAAACACCTAAATGAAGTGGATATAGGCAACTTTCCAGAAAAAGAATTCAGAATAATGGTAGTGAAGATGATCCAGGACCTCAGGAAAAGAATGGAGGCAAAGATCGAGAAGATGTAAGGAATGTTTAACAAAGACCTAGAAGAATTAAAGAACAAACACCTAGAAGAATTAAAGAACAAATAAACAGAGATGAACAATACAATAATTGAAATGAAAAATACACCAGAAGGAATCAATGGAAGAATAACTGAAGCAGAAGAACGGATAAGTGCCCCAGAAGACAGAATGGTGGCATTCACTGCCATGAAACAGAATAAAGAAAAAAGAATGAAAAGAAATGAAGACAGCCTAAGAGACTTTTGGGACAACATTAAACACACCAACATTCATATTATAGGGCTTCCAGAAGGAGAAAAGAGAGAGAAAGGATCCAAGAAAGTATTTGAAGAGATTATAGATGAAAACTTCCCTATCATGTGAAAGAAATAGCCACCCAAGTCCAGGAAGCACAGAGAGTCCCAGACAGGATAAACCCAAGGTGAAACACGCCAAGAAACATAGCAATCAAATTGACAAAAGTTAAAAACTAAAGGCAAAGAAAAACTATTAAAAGCAAAAAGGGAAAATGACAAATAACATACAAGGGAAAACCCATAGGGTTAACAGCTGATTTCTCAGCAGAAACTCTACAAGAGAGAAGGGAATGGTATGACATATTTAAAGTGTTGAAAGGGAAGAACCTAGAACCAAGATTGCTCTACCCAGGAAGGATCTCATTCAGATTCAACAGATTAATTAAAAGCTTTACAGACAAGCAAAAACTAAGAGAATTCAGCACCAACAAACCAGCTCTACAACAAATGCTAAAGGAACTTCACTAAGTGGGAAACAAATGAGAAAAAAAGACCTACAAAAACAAATCCAAAACAATTAAGAAAATGGTAATAGGAACATACATATCTATAATTAACTTAAATGTGATTGGATTAAATGCTCCAACCAAAAGACACAGGCTTGCTGAATGGATACAAAAACAAGACCCATATATATGTTGTCTTCAAGAGACCCACTTCAGACCTAGGAGAACATACAGCCTGAAAGTGAGGGGATGGAAAAGGATATTCCATGCAAATGGAAGTCAATAAAAAGCTGGAGTAGCAATACTCATATCAAAAAAAGTAGACTTTAAAATAAATAATGTTACAAGAGACAAAAAAGGACACTACATAAAGATCCAGGGATCAATCCAAGAATAAGTTATAACAATTATAAATATATATGCAGCCAACATAGGAGCACCTCACTACATAAGGCAAATGCTAACAGCTCTAAAAGAGGAAATCAACAGTAACACAATGAAAATGGAAGGACTTTAACACCTCACACCAATGGAAAGATCATCCAGACAGGAAATTACTAAGGAAACACATGCTTTAAATGGCAAAATAGACCAGATATATTTAATTGATATATATATAGGGCATGCCATCCGAAAACAGCAGATTCCACTTTCTTCTCAAGTGCACACGAAACATTCTCCAGGATAAATTACACCTTGTGTCACAAATCAAGCCTCGGTAAATTTAAGAAAATTGAAATCATATCAAGCATCTTTTCTGACCACAATACTATGAGATTAGAAATCAATTACAGGGAAAAAAAGTGTAAAAAACACAAACACATGGAGGCTAAACAATACGTTATTAAATAACCAAGAGATCACTGAAGAAATCAAAGAGGTAATCAAAAAATACCTAGAGACAAATGACAACGAAATCATGATAATCCAAAACCTATGGGATGCAGCAAAAGTCGTTTTAAGAGGGATGTTTATAGCAATACAAGCCTACCTCAAGAAACAAGAAAAATCTCAAATAAACAATGTAACCTTACACTTAAAACAACTAGGGAAAGAAGAACGAACAAAACCCAAAATCAGTAGAAAGAAAGAAATCATAAAAATCAGTGCAGAAATAAATGAAATAAAAACAAAGAAAACAATACCAAAGATCAATAAAACTAAAAGCCGGTTCTTTGAGAAAATAAACAAAATTGATACAGACTCATCAAGAAAAAGAGAGAGAAGACTCAAATGAATAACATTAGAAATGAAAAAGGAGAGGTTACAGCAGACACCACAGAAATACAAAGCATCATTAGAGACTACTACAAGCAATGCTATGCCAGTAAAATGGAAAACCTGGAAGAAATGGACAAATTCTTAGAAAGGTATAACCTTCCAAGACCAAACCAGGAAGAAATAGAAAATACGAGCAGACCAATCACAAGTAATGAAATTGAAACTGTGATTAAAAATCCTCCAACAAACAGACGTCCAGAATCAGATGGCTTCACAGGTGAATTTTTATCAAATATTTAGAGAAGAGCTAACACCCAATCTTCTCAAACTCTTCCAAAAAACTGAAGAGGAAGGAATACTCCCAAGCTCATTCTACAAGGCCAACATCACCCTGATACCAAAACCAGACTCGATACTACAAACAAAGAAAATTACAGACCAATATCACTGATGAATATAGATGTAAAAATCCTTAACAAAATACTAGCAAACAGAATCCAAAAACACAGCAAAAGGATCATACACCATGGTCAAGTGGGTGTTATCTCAAGGATGCAAGGATTCCTCCATATATGCAAATCAATCAATGTGACACACCATATTAACAAATTGAACAATAAAAAGCATATAATCATCTCAACAGATGCAGGAAAAGCTTTTGACAAAATTCAACACCCATTTATGATAAAACTCTCCAGAAAGTGGGCATAGAGGGAACCACCTCAACATAATAAAGATCATATACAACAAACCCACGGCAAACATCATTCTCAAAACTGAAAGCATTTCCTCTGAGATCAGGAACAAGACAAGGATGTCTGCTGTCGCCACTATTATTCAACATAGATTTGGAAGTCCTAGCCATGGCAATCAGAGAAGAAAAAGAGATAAAAAGAATACAAACTGGAAAAGAAGAAGTAAAACTATCAGTGTTTGCAGATGGCATGATACTGTACGTAGAAAATCCTAAGGATGCCACCAGAAAACTAATAGAGCTAATCAATGAATTTGATAAATTTGCAGGATACAAAATTAATGCACAGAAATCACTTGCATTCCTATGCACTAACACTGAAAGATCAGAAAGAGAAATTAAGGAAACAATTGCACTCACCATTGCAGCAAAAAGAGTAAAATACCTAGGAATAAACCTACCTAAGGAGGTAAAAGACCTGTACCAGAAATCTATAAGACACTGATGAAAAAAATCAAAGATGACACAAACAGATGGAGAGACATACCTGCATTAAAAGAATCAATACTGTGAAAATGACTATATTACCCAAAGCAATCTACAGATTCAATGCAATCCCTATCAAATTACCAATGACATTTTTTACAGAACAATAACAAAAAATCTTAAAATTTGTATGGAAACACAAAAGATCCTGAATAGCCAAAGGAATCTTGAGGGAAGAAAATGGAGCTGGAGGAATCAGACTCCCTGACTTCAGACTATACTAAAAAGCTACAGTAATCAAGACAGTATGGTACTGATACAAAAACAGAAATATAGAGCAATGGAACAGGATAGAAAGCCCAGAGATAAACCCACACCCCTATGTTCAACTAATCTATGACAAAGGAGACAAGGATATACAATGGAGAAAAGACAGTATTTTCAATAAGTGGTGCTGGGAAAACTGGACAGCTACATGTAAAAGAATAAAATTAGAATACTCCCAAACAACATACACAAAAATAAACTCAAAATGGATTAAGACCTAAATGTAAGACCATAAAACTCTTAGAGGAAAACACAGGGACAACACTCTTTGACATAAATCACAGCAAGATCTTTTTTGACCCACCTCCTAGAGAAATGGAAATAAAAACAAAAATAAACAAAAGGGACCTAATGAAACTTAAAAGCTTGTGCAGAGCAAAGGAAACTACAAACAAGACAGAAAGACAACCCTCAGAATGGGAGAAAATATTTGCAAACGAATCAACAGACAAAGGATTAATCTCCAAAATGTATAAACAGCTCATGTAGCTCAATATCAGAAAAAAACAAACAACCCAATCAATAACTGGGCAGAAGACCTAAATAGACATCTGTCCAGATACGACATACAGGTGGCCAAGAGGCACATGAAAGGCTGTTCATCATCACTAGTTATTAGAGAAATGCAAATCAAAACTACAATGAGGTATCTCCTCACACTGGTTAGAATGGACATCATCAGAAAATCTACAAAGGACAAATGCTAGTGAGGGTGTGGAGGAAAGGGAACCCTCTTGCACTGCTGGTGGGAATGTAAATTGATACAGCCACTATGGAGAACAGTATGGAGGTTCCTTAAAAAACTAAAAATAGAATTATCCTAAGACCCAGCAATCCCTCTACTGGGCATATACCCAGAAAAAACCTTAATTCAAAAAGACACATGCGCCCCAACGTTCATTGCAGCACTATTTACAATAGCCAGGTCATGGACTCAACCTAAATGCCCATCAACAGATGAATGGATAAAGAAGATGTGGTACATACACATAATGGAATATTACTCAGCCATAAAAAGGAACGAAATTGGGTCATTTTTAGAGACGTGGCTGGACCTAGAAACTGTCATACATAGTGAAGTAAGTCAGAAAGAGAAAAACAAATATCGTATATTAACACATATATGTGGAATCTAAAATAATGGTACAGATTAACCTGTTTGCAAGGCAGAAAGAGAGACACAGATGTAGAGAACAAATGTGTGGACACCAAGTGGGGAAAGCCGGGGAGTGCTGGTGGTGGGATGAACTGGGAAACTGGGATTGACATATATACACTAATATTTATAAAATAGATAAATAATAAGTACCTGCTGTATAAAAAAGTAAAATTAAGTATGTGGGGAAAAAAAGTGCATTGCCACTATCCCTGTTCTCAGTGGGCAGAGTCTATCTGGTCCCATTTTATCCCTCCTGCATCGCTTATATTTTACTTCTGAAAGATTTCTGATAATTTATCTTATATCAATGGCCATATTTTGAAAAGTCAAAGCATATTGGTGCCCTGAAAGTTTATAATAACTGGACTTTGCAAATTTGTAAACCATTATCCTTAGGCATGTCTGACTTATTATATGACAATTCTTCATGACACTCTAACAAACATCTCTAGATTCAGTCTTCTTAGACACTATAAACTTATTTTTTAAACTATATGCATAAAATTGATTTTAAAAGAAGTATGGAGATTTAAACATCTATCATTTTAATGTGCCTTTAGGGGTTCCATGACTGAACAGATAAATGGTGGCTAAAGTAATCATGACTTTTGTAATGCTTAGAAAAGAAAACAAGTTTAATTCACACAAGTGGCAGATTTGTAGTAGCAATTGTACAAATTGACATAAAAAAACAGCTCTTCTTCCATGGGAGAATGATTGATATAGATAATCACAGGGATGATATTAAATGAAACAGTCCAGTATACTTTTTTTAAGAACAGTAAGCTTAAATTATTTTTTACTGATTATACTTTTTCTGAGCAGGTGTATACTAAATTAAATGTGTCCATTGTGGAATGGAATTCAGCAGCAGCAATTTTAAGACAATAAAGAACTTTTCTCTTTCTAACTAAATATTCAGATATGTACCTTTGAATAGGAAGACGTAGAGAACAACAGTTTTTAGAATGTTCAAGTTTTGTTTGATAGTAATAATATGAACATAGATATGCAGATACACTTTCTCATATATAATTGAATTTAATGCTAAGAACGAACTTCTGCAGGAGTCAGAATAGGTTATTACTTTAACCCTTAAAGCAGAAGTCCAGAGAGGTTAAGTCAATGGTTCATGGCTGAGGCAAATGATGGAGCCCTACCTGGAACCGTGGACCTTGAGAGGCATCAGTACATACTTAGTATTTCCAGACAACATGATGCCTCTTAAATTGTATTTTCTTCTAATTATTTTCTAAATTAGTCTAAAATATCATCTTATAATTAATACTAAATATTTCAGCAGCATTTTAGGAAATATTTTACAATTTCTATCACATCAAGATTATTTCTTCTTTCTGATGTAAAAAAAAATGAAGACACTAAGTCTCAGAAAGGTTAAATAATTGTCAAAGCTCAGGCGGGTCCAAGTCTTCTGACTCCCTATAATATTATAAAAATAGTGATCTGAGGAATGGAGAGGTATCAATTACTTCATCTAAGTTTTGTTCTAAATCCACAAGAGTGACAAAAGAAAGACCATTGAGGTTGGTTCTAGTGACTAGATCAGTGATTTCTCAACTGTGGCTACATATTAGTATGACCAAGGGACTAACAGTATTTTTTAAGGAACCCAAGAAACTCCAATGTGCAGCCAAAGTTAAGGGTCACTGTTGTAAGCACAAAGGCAGTGTTATGAAGGCAAGTTCCAAGTGTACTCTCTCTTGCCTCTGCCTCCTCCAAGTTTTTTTTTTTAATATATAAGATATGAAAATATTTTTCTTAGCTCACAGAAGAACAAACTTGGGATCACAGAACTTTAGGGGAGCTAAAGATCATCTAGGCCATTGATTCTCAACTTTGGCTACATATTTGAATCACCTAGGGAGCTTTTTAAAAATAATTAATGCCTAAGTCCAACCCAGAGCCATAAATCAGAATATCTGGCTGTGGGGCCTGGGTACCAGTATTTTCTAAAAGCTACCCTGGTAATTCTAATGTGCAGAAAGGATTGAGAAATATTAAACAAATTCCTCAGTAAGTTAGAAATAAGAACTTAAAGCTATTTGCTCTAGGAAAGCAAAGATGAAGTAGTTGGGTTGAATAATTGCCTTTTTACTTAAAATAATAATGTGCTTCTAACTACAGAAGATGATTTAAGTGCTTCAAAATATTTTGATTTTAAAGGTTGCCAATATATTCTAATATTTTCATTGAATACAAGAAAAAAGAGAAACTCTCTTTATTTTATAAGAACAAATAAATATGCATAGCATATCTATTACCAGTCATGATACCCTTAATGCATTTACTGGGAAAAAAAAAAAAAGAGAGAGAGAGAGAGAGTGTCTATTCCAGAGACCTCAACAATGTCTAAGATTTACTCTTTCTTCTTCAGGTCACACTTTATCCTTTGAGAAATTTCATACTCAATAATTCTCCCTTGCATATTCCATGATAGAATCTATATTTAATAATAATTTTCTTATATTAAAATTTAAATTAATTTGTGGGATAGTCCTTGGAAAGTCATAGCATGTCAACATTTTTCTTGGAATACATAGTATATTCATAACTTTTCAATTTTAATACTTAAGTGTAACAACAAGCATAAGAGCTATAAAAATAACTTTTTTCCTTTAGTACCTTGAAGTGCTACTGGGCTATTTATTGTGGATGTGTTAATTCTACAGAGCTTCGAAACAAAGCAGGGCCCTGAAGGGTCACACAGTTTGGAAATTTGGATAGACGTGTACTTTACATGAAATCCTCAGTCTTTGTTATAGAGTAAGGGTACTAGAATTCCACACACTCCTTAAAAAATGAAATTTAAGATGTCAAACATCCTCAGCTATTAGGATTTCACATTATTACTAAACCTCAGGAGTAATTTCGCTTTGTAAACATTACTGCAGAGTTCAATTTGGCGCTAATAAGTTCTTTAACTATCACACAATCACAAATCTATAATTATTGCATGATTCCATTTATATAAAACTCTAGAATAGACAAAACTAATCTATAGTGAGAGAAAGCAGATCAGTAGTTGCCTGGGACAGGAATAGGGAAGAGCTACTACAAAGAGGTGTAAGGGAACTACACACTTTGTTTGATGGAAAATATTCTATAACTCGATTGTGGTGGTGGGTACATGAATGTGCAGAGTTATCAGAATACATTGAAATGTACAAGCAAAATCGGTGCATTTTATGGCATGTATAGGACAAAAATATGGAGCATATGGCAATAGACCCTTCAAAAGGTTTATAACTAAAATGACCATACAATTATATGGTAATTCGAAATTTAGAGAAACTATCCCACTCCATATGGAATTCTTTTATTTTATCTTATGACACATAGAACAGAATAAAGCCATAATTTTATTTATTTTAAATCATTGTTTCAGTATTTTTAAATTGAGAGTTAACCAGGGTATGGATGAAATTGTCTCAAAGTGCCAAGTAATTATCTAATCCAGGTTTTTAGAGGCAAACTTTTTCTCATGGAAGCAATTTTAGTGCTTGCAACAATCTGTACCTATGAATAAAACAGAAAAGCCTAATTGGATCAAGGAAAGTGCTTAGATATTCAATTAGTTGTACATACCACATTGCATATGCAAGCAGAGCAGATGCATTTAGCTGTGGCTAGAATATATACAATGTTTTTCAAATGATGAGTAAATTGGTATTAAATATCTGTGAAATAGCTAAGCAGAACTTTTAAGTAGTAGCTTTCAGAGTTATCATAAAATTATCATATTGAAGAGGTCTAAATTATGGGACTGTAATTCTAGGATCAGAAGTCAAGCTTTGTTCCCCATCATAAGAATCAATGTTTCATGTGCAGGTATGATAAAGATATATTTTTTCCTCAAATGTGACATTTACATAATTTTTAAATATTGAAACTAGGTAAGGAATCAACATAGAACACGTATTGCTAGAATTCCTTTGGTTTAGAATTCATTTGATGTATACTAGCCTAGTTCTTACTATTGATCCTTCATATCTACACACATATTATAATGATATATAGACCTAAAACCATTCTAATTTTATGATTGTTCCTTTCCGTTGATTAGGTGAAAATGAGATTCTGAATATTCAGAGGCAATGTGGTGTAATAAAAATATCACTGTACCAAAAAAATAGTGCCTGGGAGGAGAAAGGAACAGTGTGTCTGGCATGTTGTACCACAGAAAAGAAACACTTAAGAACTGATAGGACTTCCGGGTAAGATGGCGGAAGAGTAAGACGCGGAGATCACCTTCCTCCCCACAGATACACCAGAAATACAGCTACACGTGCAACAACTCCTACAGAACACCTACTGAACGCTGGCAGAAGACCCCAGACCTCCCAAAAGGCAAGAAACTCCCCACATACCTGGGTAGGGCAAAGCAGAGAGATTCCCGCACAGAGGAGCGGTGCCGAGCGGCACTCACCAGCCCGAGAGGCTTGTCTGCTCCGCCGCCAGGGCGGGCGGCGCTGGAGCTGAGGCTCGGGCTTCGGTCAGAGCGCAGGGAGAGGACTGGGACTGGCGGCGAGAACTCAGCCTGAAGGGGGCTAATGTGCCACAGCTAGCCGGGAGGGAGTCCGGGAAAACTCTGGAGCTGCCGAAGAGGCAGGAGACTTTTTCTTCCCTCTTGGTTTCCTGGTGCGCGAGGAGAGGGGATTAAGAGCGCCGCGTAAAGGAGCGCCAGAGACGGGCGCGAGTCGCGGCTGAAAGCGCGGAGCCCAGAGACGGGCGTGGGACGCTGGGGCTGCTGCTGCCGCCGCCAAGAAGCCTGTGTGCGAGCGCAGGTCACTGTCCACACCGCCCTTCCGGGAGCCTGTGCAGCCTGCCACTGCCGGGGTCCCGGGATCCAGGGGCGGCTTCCCTGGGAGAACGCACGGCGCGCCTCGGGCTGGTGCAACGTCACGCCGACCTCTGCCGCTGCAGGCTCGCCCCGCACTCCGTGCCCCTCCCTCCCGCCCGGCCTGAGTGAGCCAGAGTCCCCGAAGAGGCTGCTCCTTTAACCCTGTCCTGTCTGAGCGAAGAACAGACGCCCTCCGGCGACCTACACGCAGAGGCGGGGCCAAATCCAAAGCTGAGACCCAGGAGCTGTGAGAACAAAGAAGAGAAAGGGAAACCTCTCCCAGCAGGCTCAGAAGCAGCGGATTAAAGCTCCACAATCAACTTCATGTACCCTGCATCTGTGGAATACATGAATAGACAACAAATCATCCCAAATTGAGGAGCCAGGAGTCAGTGCTGTGCCTCTGAGGTGGGAGAGCGAACTTCAGGACACTGGTCCACAAGAGACCTCCCAGCTCCACATAATATCAAACGGCGAAAATCTTCCAGAGATCTCCATCTCAACACCAGCACCCAGCTTCACTCAACGACCAGCAAGCTACAGTGCTGGACACCCTATGCCAAACAACTAGCAAGACAGGAACACAACGCCACCCATTAGCAGAGAGGCTGCCTCAAATCATAAAGAGTCCGCAAACACCCCAAAACACACCACCAGACGTGGACCTGCCCACCAGAAAGACAAGATCCAGCCTCATCCACCAGAACACAGGCAGTAGTCCCCTCCACCAAGAAGCCTACACAACCCACTAAACCAACCTTAGCCACTGGGGACAGACACCAAAAACAACGGGAACTACGAACCTGCAGCCTGCAAAGAGGAGACCCCAAACACAGTAACATAAGCAAAATGAGAAGACAGAAAAACACACAGCAGGAGAAGGAGCAAGATAAAAACCCACCAGACCTAACAAATGAAGAGGTAATAGGCAGTCTATCTGAAAAAGAATTCAGAATAATGATGGTAAAGATGATCCAAAATCTTGGAAATAGAATAGACAAAATGCAAGAAACAGTTAACAAGGACCTAGAAGAACTAAAGACGAATCAAGCATCGATTAAAAACACAATAAATGAAATAAAAAATACTCTAGATGGGATCAATAGCAGAATAACTGAGGCAGAAGAACGGATAAGTGAGGTGGAAGATAAAATAGTGGAAATAACTGCTGCACAGCAAAATAAAGAAAAAAGAATGAAAAGAACAGAGGACAGTCTCAGAGACCTCTGGGACAACATTAAACGCACCAACATTCGAATTATAGGGCTTCCAGAAGAAGAAGATAAAAAGAAAGGGACTGAGAAAATATTTGAAGAGACTAAAATTGAAAACTTCCCTAATATGGAAAAGGAAATAGTTAATCAAGTCCAGGAGGCACAGCGAGTCCCATACAGAATAAATCCAAGGAGAAATACGCCAAGACACATATTAATCAAACTGTCAAAAATTAAACACAAAGAAATCATATTAAAAGCAGCAAGGCAAAAACAACAAATAACACACAAGGGAATCCCCATCAGGATAACAGCTGATCTCTCAGCAGAAACTCTACAAGCCAGAAGGGAGTGGCAGGACATACTTAAAGTGATGAAGGAGAAAAACCTGCAACCAAGATTACTCTACCCAGCAAGGATCTCATTCAGATTTGATGGAGAAATTAAAACCTTTACAGACAAGCAAAAGCTGAGAGAGTTCAGCACCACCAAACCAGCTTTACAACAAATGCTAAAGGAACTTCTCTAGGCAAGAAACACAACAGAAGGAAAAGAACTACAATAACGAACCCAAAACAATTAAGAAAATGGGAATAGGAACATACATATCAATAATTACCTTAAATGTAAATGGACTAAATGCTCCCACCAAAAGACACAGACTGGCTGAATGGATACAAAAACAAGACCCATATATATGCTGTCTACAAGAGACCCACTTCAGATCTAGAGACACATACAGACTGAAAGTAAGGGGATGGAAAAAGATATTCCATGCAAATGGAAACCAAAAGAAAGCTGGAGTAGCAATTCTCATATCAGACAAAATAGACTTTAAAATAAAGACTACTAGAAGAGACAAAGAAGGACACTACATAATGATCAAGGGATCAATCCAAGAAGAAGATATAACAATTGTAAATATTTATGCACCAAACATAGGAGCACCTCAATACATAAGGGAAATATTAACAGCCATAAAAAGAGAAATCGACAGTAACACAATCATAGTAGGGGACTTTAACACCCCACTTTCACCAATGGACAGGTCATCCAAAATGAAAATAAATAAGGAAACACAAGCTTTAAATGATACATTAAACAAGATGGACTTAATTGATATTTATAGGACATTCCATCCAAAAACAACAGAATACACATTTTTCTCAAGTGCTCATGGAACATTCTCCAGGATAGATCATATCTTGGGTCACAAATCAAGCCTTGGTAAATTTAAGAAAATTGAAATTGTATCAAGTATCTTTTCCGACCACAATGCTATGAGACTAGATATCAATTACAGGAAAAGAGCTGTAAAACATACAAACACATGGAGGCTAAACAATACACTACTTAATAACGAAGTGATCACTGAAGAAATCAAAGAGGAAATTAAAAAATACCTAGAAACAAATGACAATGGAGACACGACGACCCAAAACCTATGGGATGCAGCAAAAGCAGTTCTAAGAGGGAAGTTTATGGCAATACAATCCCACCTTAAGAAACAGGAAATATCTCGAATAAACAACCTAACGTTGCACCTAAAGCAATTAGAGAAAGAAGAACAAAAACATCCCAAAGTTAGCAAAAAAAAAAAAAAAAAAAAAAAAATATCACTGTACCTAAATTAGGACTCTACAAAAAGTAAAATACCTTCTTGAATTTCAGTATTCTCAATTTTCGGTGGAGATTTTTTTTTGTATATATATATTATATTTTTTGCTTTATAACAAATTTAATCAGTTATACATATACATGTGTTCCCATATCCCCTCCTTTTGTGTCTCCCTCCCACCCTCCCTATCCCACCCCTCCAGGCGGTCACAAAGCACCGAGCTGATCTCCCTGTGCTATGCGGCTGCTTCCCACTAGCTATCTACCTTATGTTTGGTAGTGTATATATGTCCATGCCGCTCTTTCACTTTGTCACAGCTTACCCTTCCCCATCCCCATATCCTCAAGTCCATTCTCAAGTAGGTCTGTGTCTTTATTCCTGTCTTACCCCTATGTTCTTCATGACATTTTTTTTCTTAAATTCCATATATATGTGTTAGCATACAGTACTTGTCTTTCTCTTTCTGACTTACTTCACTCTGTATGACAGACTCTAGGTCCACCCACCTCATTACAAATAGCTCAACTCCATTTCTTTTTATGGCTGAGTAATATTCCATTGTATATATGTGCCACATCTTCTTTACCCATTCATCCGATGATGGACACTTAGGTGGTTTCCATCTCCAGGCTATTGTAAATAGGGCTGCTATGAACATTTTGGTACATGTCTCTTTTTGAATTATGGTTTTCTCAGGGTATATGCCTACTAGTGGGATTGCTGGGTCATATGGTAGTTCTATTTGTAATTTTTTAAGGAACCTCAATACCGTTCTCCATAGTGGCTGTACCAATTCACATTCCCACCAGCAGTGCAAGAGTGTTCCTTTTTTTCCACACCCTCTCCAGCATTTATTGTTTCTAGATTTCTTGATGATCGCCATTCTGACTGGTGTGAGATGATATCACATTGTAGTTTTGAGTTGCTTTTCTCTAATGAGCAAAGATGTTGAGCATCCTTTCATGTGTTTGTTGGCAGTCTGTATATCTTCTGTGGAGAAATGTCTATTTAGGTCTTCTGCCCATTTTTGGATTGGGTTGTTTGTTTTTTTGTTATTGAGCTGCATGAGCTGCTTATAAATTTTGGAGATTAATCCTTTGTCAGTTGCTTCATTTGCAAATATTTTCTCCCATTCTGAGGGTTGTCTTTGCGTCTTGTTTATGGTTTCCTTTGCTGTGCAAAAGCTTTTAAGTTTCATTAGGTCCCATGTGTTTATTTTTGTCTTTATTTCCATTTCTCTAGGAGGTGGGTCAAAAAGGATCTTGCTGTGATTTATGTCATAGAGTGTTCTGCCTATGTTTTCCTCTAAGAGTTTGATAGTGTCTGGCCTTACATTTAGGTCTTTAATCCATTTTGAGCTTATTTTTGTGTATGGTGTTAGAGAGTGATCTAATCTCATACTTTTACATGTCCCTATCCAGTTTTCCCAGCACCACTTATTGAAGAGACTCTCCTTTCTCCACTGTACATTCCTGCCACCTTTATCAAAGATAAGGTGACCATATGTCCGTGGGTTTATCTCTGGGCTTTCTATCCTGTTCCATCGATCTATCTTTCTGTTTTTGTGCCAGTACCATACTGTCTTGATTACTGTAGCTTTGTAGTATAGTCTGAAGTCAGGGAGCCTGATTCCTCCAGCTCCATTTTTTGTTCTAAAGATTGCTTTGGCTATTCGGGGTCTTTTGTGTTTCCATACAAATTGTGAAATTTTTTGCTCTACTTCTGTGAAAAATGCCAGTGGTAGTTTGATAGGGATTGCATTGAATCTGTAGATTGCTTTGTGTAGTAGAGTCATTTTCACAATGTTGATTCTTCCAATCCAAGAACATGGTACATCTCTCCATCTATTTGTATCATCTTTAATTTCTTGCATCAATGTCTTATAATTTTCTGCATACAGGTCTTTTGTCTCCTTAGGTAGGTTTATTCTTAGATATTTTATTCTTTTTGTTGCAATGGTAAATGGGAGTGTTTTCTTGATTTCACTTTCAGATTTTTCATCATTAGTATATAGGAATGCCAGAGATTTCTGTGCATTAATTTTGTAGCCTGCAACTTTACCAAATTCATTGATTAGCTCTATTAGTTTTCTGGTAGCATCTTTAGGATTCTCTATGTATAGTATCATGTCATCTGCAAACAGTGACAGCTTTACTTCTTCTTTTCCGATTTGGATTCCTTTTATTTCCTTTTCTTCTCTGATTGCTGTGGCTAAAACTTCCAAAACTAGGTTGAATAAGAGTGGTGAGAGTGGGCAGCCTTGTCTTGTTCCTGATCTTAGTGGAAATGGTTTCAGTTTTTCACCATTGAGGACAATGCTGGCTGTGGGTTTGTCATATATGGCCTTTATTGAGGAAAGTTCCCTCTGTGCCTACTTTCTGCAGGGTTTTTATCATAAATGGGTGTTGAATTTTGTCGAAAGCTTTCTCTGCATCTATTGAGAGGATCATATGGTTTTTCTCATTCAATTTGTTAATATGGTGTATCATGTTGATTGATTTGCATATATTGAAGAATCCTTGCATTCCTGGAATAAACCCCACTTGATCATGGTGTATGATTCTTTTAATGTGCTGTTGGATTCTGTTTGCTAGTATTTTGTTGAGGATTTTTGCATCTATGTTCAACAGTGATATTGGCCTGTAGTTTTCTTTCTTTGTGACATCCTTGTCTGGTTTTGGTATCAAGGTGATGGTGGCCTCGTAGAATGAGTTTGGGAGTGTTCCTCCCTCTGCTATATTTTGGAAGAGTTTGAGAAGGATAGGTGTTAGCTCTTCTCTAAATGCTTGATAGAATTCACCTGTGAAGCCATCTGGTCCTGGGCTTTTGTTTGTTGGAAGATTTTTTATCACAGTTTCAATTTCAGTGCTTGTGATTGGTCTGTTCATATTTTCTATTTCTTCCTGATTCAGTCTTGGCAGGTTGTGCATTTCTAAGAATTTGTCCATTTCTTCCAGGTTGTCCATTTTATTGGCATAGAGTTGCTTGTAGTAATCTCTCATGATCTTTTGTATTTCTGCAGTGTCAGTTGTTACTTCTCCTTTTTCATTTCTAATTCTATTGATTTGAGTCTTCTCCCTTTTTTTCATCAGGAGTCTGGCTAAAGGTTTATCAATTTTGTTTATCTTCTCAAAGAACCAGCTTTTAGTTTTATTGATCTTTGCTATCATTTCCTTCATTTCTTTTTCATTTATTTCTGATCTGATTTTTATGATTTCTTTCCTTCTGCTAACTTTGGGATGTTTTTGTTCTTCTTTCTCTAGTTGCTTTAGGTGCAAGGTTAGGTTGTTTATTCGAGATGTTTCCTGTTTCTTAAGGTGGGATTGTATTGCTATAAACTTCCCTCTTAGAACTGCTTTTGCTGCATCCCATAGGTTTTGGGTCGTCGTGTCTCCATTGTCATTTGTTTCTAGGTATTTTTTAATTTCCTCTTTGATTTCTTCAGTGATCACTTTGTTATTAAGTAGTGTATTGTTTAGCCTCCATGTGTTTGTATTTTTTACAGCTCTTTTCCTGTAATTTATATCTAGTCTCATAGCATTGTGGTCAGAAAAGATACTTGATACAATTTCAATTTTCTTAAATTTACCAAGGCTTGATTTGTGACCCAAGATATGATCTATCCTGGAGAATGTTCCATTACCACTTGAGAAAAATGTGTATCCTGTTGTTTTTGGATGGAATGTCCTATAAATATCAACTAAGTCCATCTTGTTTAATGTATCATTTAAAGCTTGTGTTTCCTTATTTATTTTCATTTTCGATGGTCTGTCCATTGGTGAAAGTGGGGTGTTAAAATCCCCTACTATGATTGTGTTACTGTCGATTTCTCTTTTTATGGCTGTTAGTATTTGCCTTATGTATTGAGGTGCTCCTATGTTTGGTGCATAAATATTTACAATTGTTATATCTTCTTCTTGGTTTGATCCCTTCATCATTATGTAGTGTCCTTCTTTGTCTCTTCTAGTAGTCTTTATTTTAAAGTCTATTTTGTCTGATATGAGAATTGCTACTCCAGCTTTCTTTTGGTTTCCATTTGCATGGAATATCTTTTTCCATCCCCTTACTTTCAGTCTGTATGTGTCTCTAGGTCTGAAGTGGGTCTCTTGTAGACAGCATATATATGGGTCTTGTTTTTGTATCCATTTAGCCAATCTGTGTCTTTTGGTGGGAGCATTTAGTCCATTTACAATTAAGGTAATTATCGATATGTATGTTCCTATTCCCATTTTCTTAATTGTTTTGGGTTCGTTATTGTAGGTTTTTTCCTTCTGTTGTGTTTCTTGCCTAGAGAAGTTCCTTTAACATTTGTTGTAAAGCTGGTTTGCTGGTGCTGAACTCTCTCAGATTTTGCTTGTCTGTAAACGTTTTAATTTCTCCATCAAATCTGAATGAGATCCTTGCTGGGTAGAGTAATCTTGGTTGCAGGTTTTTCTCCTTCATCACTTTAAATATGTCCTGCCACTCCCTTCTGGCTTGTTGACTTTCTGCTGAGAGATCAGCTGTTATCCTGATGGGGATTCCCTTGTGTGTTATTTGTTGTTTTTGCCTTGCTGCTTTTAATATGATTTCTTTGTGTTTAATTTTTGACAGTTTGATTAATATGTGTGTTGGCGTATTTCTCGTTGGATTTATTCTGTATGGGACTCTCTGTGCCTCCTGGACTTGATTAACTATTTCCTTTCCCATATTAGGGAAGTTTTCAACTATAATCTCTTCAAATATTTTCTCAGTCCCTTTCTTTTTCTCTTCTTCTTCTGGAAACCCTATAATTCGAATGTTGGTGTGTTTAATGTTGTCCCAGAGGTCTCTGAGACTGTCCTCTGTTCTTTTCATTCTTTTTTCTTTATTTTGCTCTGCATCAGTTATTTCCACTATTTTATCTTCCACCTCACTTATCCGTTCTTCTGCCTCAGTTATTCTGCTACTGATCCCATCTAGAGTATTTTTTACTTCATGTATTGTGTTTTTAATCGATGCTTGACTCATCTTTAGTTCTTCTAGGTCCTTGTTAACTGTTTCTTGCATTTTGTCTATTCTATTTCCAAGATTTTGGATCTGGGAAATAGAATCTTGGATCATGTTTACCATCATTATTCTGAATACTTTTTCAGGTAGACTGCCTATTACCTCTTCATTTGTTAGGTCTAGTGGGTTTTTATCTTGCTCCTTCTCCTGCTGTGTGTTTTTCTGTCTTCTCATTTTGCTTATGTTACTGTGTTTGGGGTCTCCTTTTTGCAGGCTGCAGGTTCGTAGTTCCCGTTGTTTTTGGTGTCAGTCCCCGGTGGCTAAGGTTGGTTTATTGGGTTGTGTAGGCTTCCTGTTGGAGGGGAGTAGTGCCTGTGTTCTGGTGGGTGAGGCTGGATCTTGTCTTTCTGGTGGGCAGGTCCACGTCTGGTGGTGTGTTTTGGGGTGTCTGCGGACTTTTTATGATTTTAGGCAGCCTCTCTGCTAATGGGTGGCATTGTGTTCCTGTCTTGCTAGTTGTTTGGCATAGGGTGTCCAGCACTGTAGCTTGCTGGTCGTTGAGTGAAGCTGGGTGCTGGTGTTGAGATGGAGATCTCTGGAAGATTTTTGCCGTTTGATATTATGTGGAGCTGGGAGGTCTCTTGTGGACCAGTGTCCTGAAGTTGGCTCTCCCACCTCAGAGGCACAGCACTGACTCCTGGCTCCTCAATTTGGGATGATGTGTTGTCCATTCATGTATTCCACAGATGCAGGGTACATCAAGTTGATTGTGGAGCTTTAATCCCCTGCTTCTGAGGCTGCTGGGAGAGGTTTCCCTTTCTCTTCTTTGTTCTCACAGCTCCTGGGTCTCAGCTTTGGATTTGGCCCCGCCTCTGCATGTAGGTCGCCGGAGGTCGTCTGTTCTTCGCTCAGACAGGACAGGGTTAAAGGAGCAGCCGCTTCGGGGACTCTGGCTCACTCAGGCCGGGCGGGAGGGAGGGGCACAGAGTGCGGGGCGAGCCTGCAGTGGCAGAGGTCGGCGTGACGCTGCAACAGCCCGAGGCGCGCTGTGCGTTCTTCCAGGGAAGCCGCCCCTGGATCCCGGGACCGCGGCAGTGGCGGGCTGCACAGGCTCCCGGAAGGGAGGTGTGGACAGTGACCTGCGCTCGTACACAGGCTTCTTGGCGGCGGCAGCAGCTGCCCCAGCGTCCAACGCCCGTCACTGGGCTCCGCGCTTTCAGTCGTGACTCGCGCCCGTCTGTGGAGCCCCTTTAAGCAGCGCTCTTAATCCCCTGTCCTCGCACACCAGGAAACCAAGAGGGAAGAAAAAGTCTCTTGCCTCTTCGGCAGCTCCAGAGTTTTCCCGGACTCCCTGCCGGCCAGTTGCGGCTCACTAGCCCCCTTCCGGCTGAGTTCCCGCCGCCAGCCCCAGTCCTCTCCCTGTGCTCCGACCGAAGCCCGAGCCTCAGCTTCCAGTGCCGCCGGGGTGAGCAGACAAGCCTCTCGGGCTGGCGAGCACCGCTCAGCACCGATCCTCTGTGCGGGAATCTCTCCGCTTTGCCCTACCCAGGTACGTGGGGAGCCTCCCGCCCCTTGGGAGGTCTGGGGTCTTCTGCCAGCGTTCACTAGGTGCTCTGTAGGAGTTGCTCCACGTGTAGACGCACTTCTGGTGTATCCGCGGGGAGGACGGTAATCTCCGCGTCTTACTCTTCCGCCATCTTACCCGGAACTCGGTGGAGATTAATAATCCCTGTCTTAGCTAATTCACAAGGGTTTTGAGGATCCAATAATGTAATATATGGGAAAGTCCTGTATAAACATGAAGTTAGTATCATTATTATGCTTAAGTTTTCTACCACACAATATTTGTTGTTAAGAAATATGTATCAGATTTCTACTCTTTATATATTATTTAGAACTTTAGCCATTTTGCTTTTAAGTACAAAACTAATGCACTCAGCATTTTAATAGCTTTTAACAGCTCTATAGCAGCACCATATTACATGCTTCAGTTTAACTTAGACCCAAAACCTAATTCAACACTTTGGATTTTTGTATTTTAGAAGACTTAGGAGGATAGATTTTCTTTACTCCTCCAAGAGCTGGCCTCTGTTAACAATGATGGAAACCATTCAGACAAGAGAGGAATATATGCACCTTGAACTGTGATATCAAATTCAATTATCCACCATAATTTCTGGAGATTATAAATCACAGGAAAAATACAGCATTAAAATAAAGTTTAATATTTTGAATCTGAGTATTTATTAGTTTGTTCTTTTTTTTAAAACATCTTTATTGGAGTATAATTGCTTTACAATGGTATGTTATTTTCTGGTTTATAACAAAGGTAACACATATATATGGGATCTAAAAAAAAAAGGTTCTGAAAAACCTAGGGGCAGGACAGGAATAAAGACGCAGACATAGAGAATGGACTTGAGGACACGGGGAGGGGGAAAGGTAAGCTGTTCTTTTTGTTTTTACTGTAAATCTGAATCCTGGTCAGAATTTATAAGCATAAACACATATGTATTAGTACACTTAAATTGGAAATGTAATAACAATATCAACGACTAAGCATAGTGTCTCTTACTTGGTCTAAAATGTTTTGTAAAGGTATGTCTTACAAGAACAAGAAAACTTGGCTGTGGTCATTGTATAAGCACTGTGACCTGTACATGTTTATAGGCTAATTAGGCACACTATTTGAAAATTAAATGCATACACATATATGTTGATATATATGTAACTGATTTTACTCATAGCATTTGCAGCCTCTAATGGCCCATCTCCATAGGTTTACAAAATATACCTCTCACCACCAATACTTTCCCTTTTAGGCATCAGTAGTCACAGATAAAAACAGAAAAACAGGTATCTAATTTGAAAACATCCAGCCACGTAACTCTCTCCATTAGCCACAAGACTCTAGAGGACTGAGTTACAATGAGTAGGCCTGAGAGAAGTGGACCAAAATAACTTGGAAGTTATGTCCCAAGACTTGAGTATCCAAGACAACATTGAAATGAGAAAAGCAACAGAGACATAGAAGGAATTAAAGCAGATTAAGTAGACTCTGCAATTTTGTTACATGTGGCTGCAAAATCATCTACTATCATCATGATTAAAATAAATAATTTCAATTGCAATAGCAAAATAGCTGGCTTCAGAATTGAATCCACAATATAATGAGCAAAATGTCTATTCTCTAAAGAGTGCCAGTATCATTTAGTCATTTCTCTATAAAGATAAGCTATAAATCATATCCTCAATATATGTTAATGTTATAACTTTATAAAAATGAGCTATGCTGTGTAAGTTCAAGTTGAACACATGGCAAACAGAATGTAAATTCAGAACTGAAAAATCAGTTTTCAAAGATTGCACTGTGTTGGTATTTTGATAAGTGAGCTAAGCGCCACTAATGTTCCTCATTTATTTCATCTGTGTTTTTGGAGTTTTTAGTCCCAGTTCAATAATAAAATGAAAGCTTGGTATAAATTGAAAAACATGCAATACCTGAAAGATAACACAATTTCCAGTTTTCAAAGTAAAATTAATTTCAATATCAGCTAGCCAATGCTAAAGGCTGTCAAATTCACTATGGTGTTTTAGATGTATTACATGGTATCCTTAACCACATTACGTAGAAAACTACTATGGCAGGATTCTGTGTCACTTTGTGGCCATATAGACCGACTGTAAACTATAGCTCGCACTTGGCTGGGAGAAAAAGAAGCTTCCTTATAAAGAGCAGAGACTGACCCTCCAATCTGATTCAAAACAGACAATTTATAGACCATTATGGATATCAATATGCCCCATTTAATCCCCCATATAAAGGAAAAGTTATTCATATTTTCCTTTAATGTTGGCTAATTTCTTAAATAAAATCATGTTTGCATAATAAAATATCATGCTTCCCTTCTCACTTCAGTGTCCATTTTGTTGTTTGGAAAACCTACCTTATTGCACTCAAGTGTAATTTACACCTATAGACGTAACTAGATACCTTTGCCCAGAATGAAGTATAAGGTCATAAATGTATAACAATATAAATGCATATGAAAGCAAAAATGAATTATATTATAGCTCTAAACATTAAAAACTCCTTTTCCATATAAATAAAGAGTAACCAACTCCTGTGTATGTTATTTCCTTGTAAGTAAAAATCAAAAAACTTCAAGCAGTTTAATTTTTAGAATAGGAATACAAATTTTTTTCAAGTTCACTTTAAATACATGAACATTAATTTAAATAATTGCTACCATGGTTCATATGTAAAGCCCAAAACACATGTGATAGAAATATATTCAGCAAAAATAACATAATGACATTTGCTAACATTTCAAATAACCCACAGAAGATTCATAGTCTCCTCCATTCCAAGCTGGAATGGAAGAGACTATGTCTGGTTTCATTTCAATATTGACTTTCTGTTTAAAAATAAAATTCTAAGTTGGTTGTCAATGGATGCTTCTTAAATTGTTCTTTTTCTAACAGACACATAGTAATAAAATGGTTCTGCGATGTGTATACTAATATGAATCAAGTGGCAGTGTAAATCAAAGTAAAATAAAGGAACCTAGTTCAAATTTTATTCAGGCATATTTATCAGGACATTGCATGCCAACATATCTCTGTAGGTCTATTTGCTCTTTATAACCACTCTCCTATAGGAAAATTTAAAGTGATGATTACTTTAAAAATTCCACTTTACCTTTTCTGGAATAGGAAGTTCACAGTTTTTGGGATACCAGTTAAGTGCTCTTGATACACAATGGGAATTTCATATTCTTTGAAAGGCAAATTCCCTTTCTCTAAAGTATACTTTATACATTTTGAATTTCTCTTGAGCAACTCGTTTCCTTTAAAGACTTTGTTTTGTTTTCAGTTTCAAAGGCAAATCGAAAATCACCCTGATCTTACTTTTTTTTTTTTTTTTTTGCGGTACTCGGGCCCCTCACTGTTGTGGCCTCCCCCGCCATGCAGCACAGGCCCCGGACGCACAGGCCCAACAGCCACAGCTCACGGCTCCAGCCGCTCCGCGGCATGCGGGATCCTCCCGGACCGGGGCACATACCCGTGTCCCCTACATCGGCAGGCGGACTCCCAACCACTGCGCCACCAGGGAAGCCCCTGAGCTTACTTTTTAATCCCAAGTACCTCTCCCTTAACTGGAGGAGTAACAATGACTACATTAAATGCAGAAATTTCTTATTGATGAGGCTTTGAATGATGAAGTAAAAGTTTTCATATGAAATATCTCACCGGACTCCCACAAAATCCTTTGAGTTGTGCATATGTCATCCCCATGGGCCACTTTAATAGATGAAGTGACTTTAAAAAGGTTACCCAATCAGGATATGACAAGAACACTGATCTTGCTGATTCCTTGTAAATTGCACTGCTTTACTTCTTGGTCCAAAATAGACATAAAGAGATAAAGCTAATCCGAATTTACAACTTGTAAATGATTTAGGAACTAGCAAGGCATTTATATAAGCTCTTGACACACTTCAAATTATCCTCATAGCAATGTTAAGTGTTGAAAGGTTAGACATTTTTAATTAAATGGTTGTCTGTGAAGTGGAATCAGTAGCATGGGTCTAGGTTCTACCAAGTATGAGTTCTGTGACGTTGGCCAATTTTCTTATTATTTCTGAGCTTTCATTTTCTCATTTGCAAAATGGGAATAACAGCATCAACCTCAACTATTCTGAAAATTTAAATGACGTAGTAAGCACAGATGAAAAAGCTTAGCATGAAACTTAAAGGATATTGGACTCTCATTTCAATGTTAGTTCCACCCTCTGCCTCTTATCTGAAAAATTGCCACAAAAATGCTAGTTAGCCAAACCCTTATGGTTTTATGATTTTCAGAACATCCCTGATCATACCATATTATGAAATTTTTAATAATTACAGAAGTGTAGGTCACTAATTATGAATTACCACTGTGAAGAATACAAAATCTTATAAATCTGATATAAAGTCAAGTTTATAGTTATTTTAAAAAAATAATAGGTGACTCCTGGTGTTTCTTATCATACCGTTGCCTGTTGAGTTAGTTTGTGGCCCTGTGGCTCATCATGCACTTATAACATATATTCAATATGCCAAAAAATCATAAATTGTCTTCTGTTAACAGCACACTCAGGAGATTTGAGAAACACCTGAAATGCAATAAAGTTGTTTCTAATAACTTCCTAAATTCAGATTACAATTCAAATATGTAAATACATGATTGGCATTGCAATAAACATTAGCACACATGAAATAAGAACTTCTGTGAATAAAAATGCATTTACCACTCAATGAACATATATTAATAAACTAAATATTCACAGATCTTTCTTTTCACAGTGGAAAATATTTCTGCAGCTAATTCCAGCAGTAAAAATAGAATGAATTTATTTATTTATTTTTATTTTTTGACTTTAATTCAAACAAAAATTCCATAGTAAGTAATAAAATTTTCTTACTTCATAAAGTTTTGATAGTGTGTACACTAGGGAGCCTAAACAGAGAGGAGAAAGCTAGGAATTCCTTGGGAAATAAATTTTTTAGAGAATCACAATTATAAATATAATGAAGTTCAAATATATCACAAGTAGAATAGAATATAATCTGCAAATTGATTATGTTAACATATAATGTTTGCTATGGTTTAGAAAGAAAAAAATAAATTAAGTACAATATAGACAAATTTACACCTATCAGTTTGATCGGAATTTTGAGGAATGTGTGTGTCTGGGAATTTCATTTCTACTCTATTTAAGTAGCCTTAGTATAAACCCAGAACTAAACTGAGAGAGAGAATGAGAGTGAGAGAGAAAGAATGATTTATAACTAGGCTATACATATGGTACCGTTTATTACAGTATTTTTTTCCTCAGAATTTAATGATATCTTCACCATGATTTTTATTTCTCTGTGGTTTATAATATATTAAAGAGGGCAAATTAATCAATGAAGGCTTGAAAGTCAGAACACATTTATATAACCTTTCTAAAACAAATCATTTTCATGACTAATATCACTGATTCCAACAAAACTCACATATAAATATAATTTAATAAGTGGTGCTTTGTAATACTTTTCATTTTTCCTGCAATAATCAACAGTTTTCAAAAATATTTTGCCTACCAGCTTCTTCAATCATATGGAATCTAAATTCCAAAACATGAGTTAATGCTTATTATCTAAACAAGTGAATTTATTAAGGCAGGAGAAATGGGGGATGGGACATTCATTGTAACTCCTCTGTGCTACTTAAGGAGATAAGAATGATGTGAGGAGCAAGTTGGGAAGATGAATGAAAACAGGATTTTACTACTTTGTTACTCCTTAGTGTGTAGGTTTTGGCTTTCACTGGAGCTGGATGGAGAGACTAAAGTAGAAGGCTTTGTATGATAGTTTAATTGAAAGTGTTCATAATAGAGTTTACATTTTTAAAGTGTTTGCATGAGCATATGAACAGATTTATTGATATATAATAAAGGGCCATAAAGTTCACTTTTTAAAATGTATAATTCATTGGGTTTTTTGTATATTCAATTTTGTGCAACTATCAGCACTATCAAACATGCTCTTTTAGTTATTCACTTGAATGCTTAGAGTTATTTACCCAGGGTCTCTGTAACTTCTTATCAAATTTTAATGTCCTTTAGTTTTAGAAACTCCTACCCTAACATCCATCTGATACTTTGGTGATTTGTTGAGACCAACATTGTACAGTCTTAAGAATGAAATTCCATATATCCTCACTTCCCATACAGCTAGAAAAAGGAATGTAGATTTGCATATTTTTCATTGTATTGTTACTGGGACAATAAAAGCAAGAATGTCATCTCCATGTATACACGTGTCTCAACAATTGATATTTTGTTCCTAACCATAAATAATAAATACGTAATTAACATATAGGTGAATTTCCATCAGCTTGGAATTTAAAACATACTGTATTGGAAATCATTTCTGGGTCATTTATCATAACATAATCATAAAGAAGCATTTTCTCTTTTGAAGCACCAATGCCTTTTAACATTAAATGTTCAAAAACAATTTTAATTATCCATTTTTTAGTAGTGAAGAGGGGCAATGTCAACTGTAAAACAACACTGAGGATGTAGAAAAGAGAGAGACAATAGGACAGAAATATTTGCCATATGCTGATAAAGGAAAGGGGAAGAAATGGAAAAAGTATCTTACTGGTTTAGCGTTTGGAATTGAATGGGTGGTAATTCTATATTTTGCATCTGGTTGTATATCCTTCCATACACCTATTTATCCTTCCATTCATTCATCCTTTAACCTATTGAACTGTGGAATACTAATTTTCATGCTATAGAAATTTGTATGAATAAACTCTTGAACATTTATTGCATCAGAAAAGGAATATCATCCAATGGTATTGATACAAACAGAGAAAAATTTCATGTTTTGAAATTCTTTCAACAAATATTTTTTGCATTAGATTGTGAACCAGCAAACTTGGTCCAACATGATGTCACATTGGATTCCAGTGTAATTTGAGCCAGAAATTACAAGGAAATTATAATTAACTTCCAACATGCAAAGGAACATTTATTTTCATTCAAAATATTTATTATTTGCTTATGATACCTAGTAGGTACTCTCCTAGGTACTAGGTATATAAAGATAATTATGACATAAGCCTTACTCTTGCCGGGTTTACAGCCTACTTTCCTGGTACTTAGGTTAAGTACCCTTTTATGGTAAACAAAGTACTATTATTAAAAGCTCCATTTAAAAATATGAGGAAACTGAGACACAGAACTATCCCTTGACAGCTAGAGAGCCTCAAAGAGCAAGAATCCAAACCCAAACAGTCTAGCTCCAGAGTCCATACTTTTACAAAATGAGCTATATATAGTGTTTTATACAGTGAATACTTAATAAGTGAACAAAGCATAAGAACATAATTCCAGTAGACTATGAATTTTATGCTGGGAAATCATTCTACCATCTTTCAGATTTATGCCAATAAAATGATAAGCAATACAAGAAAAGACAAAACTTCAATTTATATCAGTATCTTGCTGTATGCTATGAAAATACAGTATATTTCTTGAAGTATGAATTCCAGCTTTCCTAAGATGTAAAGATAATTTTATTTCTTATAGCTATAATACTTAAGGTTGTAACTGAAAAAGAGTAAAGGAATCAATGTGTGTTCCTGGGTCATCAAAAATTTGGCATGTATGCATGAATAAGAGCTCTATTTTGATGCCAAGTTTTTGTTAAATTTGGAAATTAAATCACACCAACAATCATTAGGATAAACTTAGCATGAAGAATAAAATATTTTTCAATTGCACTAACATTAGTAATTATGTATAATAAATTATGGAAAATACTACAATAAATATGGAAAACAATCATTTTAGTAAATATAAAATGTTGATGATATATTAACTTTTAATTTAAAAATGCATATTTCCCTACAGATATTGGTCTTTTCCATCTACAAATGCAATTTAAATCCTTTAAAGGCTCAATTCAGTATTGCTATAATAGAAATCTGAATTGTATGAATCCCTTAAATTCCATAGGAGGTCCCTAAAACTGCATGCAGTGTGAAATCATAACAGATAATGCCATAAAATGAATTTATTTTCTAATAGATATTTTTGCATGGTACTTTTAACAAAAAAAGTGTTATTTTTAACCAAAAAAATTCAGGCCTTGTGCTACATTTAGTTTCTCTGGGTAAGAAACTATGCAAAAAGAAGATATATTCTTTTTTAGTACTTACTATAACTAAGCTTTTAATTGTTTGGTAATGAATATCTGGCTCATACATGTTAAGTGCCTTGAATTTACTCATTGAAACTGGATGGCTTGTTATCCAAGAAAAAGCTTTTTTATTTCATTTATTTTGAGTTGTATCACATAAACTGGAGGTCCTGTAGTCTCAAAATTTTAAGGAATGAGTATTTGAGAGAACACTTTGAACATGGCCAACGTGAGAAAGTAGCTGTTGAGGAGGAGAGAAAAATCTTTTCTTTTTTTTCTTGAAAATAAAAGTTCCACATCACTTTGCAAGCAATAATTATTTGTGTTTTGAAAGGATGTGTTCTCAGATGATCATATGACTCCTCCAAGCCTCAGTAAGTTAGACTATCAGTCATTTATCCTGAACTATGAAAGTTCTGCATATGAAGACATTCACAAGCATGGTATATAACTAGATAAGAATCAACACCTGATATTGAGATGAATGATATTACTTTAACCTGACCTGAAAAAAGTAGTCAACAAATATTATTTTTCCTCCCATACATCCGAATGCAGTGAATCCATCCATCTTGCACTTAAGGTTCATCCACGAAAGGACTGTGTAGCCCAAAGTGTTTCTTGTGCATATATCTACTTTGATTTTGACAATTCATTGAGCTGGATAATGCTTGCTTTTTTCGGGGCTGTTAAAATCTTCTTTTCTAGTTGCTTGAAAATATATTGTGTGAATGTTTCTAAATGTGACTTCCAAAAACCTGTCTGTATTCTTCCTACCACAGTGGGGTTTCAAATTTCTGTCTGAAAGATGATAAGATGGGGGAAATTATTTACTCTGACTTCTTAGAAACAACAACAAAAGAGAAAATATTATTCACCTTTCTATATATTACCTGGATGTGTAAGCCATAAATATACTCTGCTTAGGTTACACTATGCCACATCAGCTTTTAATATATGGCACAATCACATCATATCCTAGACCAAGGGAAAATATAACTAAGCAGAGGCCCAAAGTTAAAGTATATAAAAAACAAAATCATCTTAAATGTACTGATTATTTTAAAAAGCTAGAAGCTGTATTAATCCAGAGGCCCAGTAGTGACTCAGTCTATGTGTACACAACAAGATCAGTCAAGACAAAAAGAGAATGGCTGTGGTGGAATCCCAGTTTTTCCAGGTTGCACACATGGAGTACAGAAACGAAAAATGTACGTTTCAAGGAATATAAGAAAACAGGAGAAAACTGAAACACAAAGGAAATTATTTCCAAATATAAATTGTACAGTATTATTATTACTATAATCACTTTAGTATATTTTCTATAGCCTTATACTACATATTATAACAGAGGATATATCACGCAAAGGAGATAACATTTCAAAAAAAACATTAAAATGTAAGATCATTACAAAGGTATCTTATTACTCTTACAAGCAGGTACTAGTTGGTTCCAGCCACACACTGTCAGTATATCTTTAGTAGCAGTGGTTACAAATAGAGTGAAACATATTAGGGACAGATATTTTATTTGTACCTCTGCCAAAATAAACCTCCTGAAGTAAAGTTCTGACCCTCCAACCCCAAAATTATGAATGCCAGCAGAGCTCCTTCACCTAGCATGCAAGGCCTAAATCTAAAATTTCAAGTTTTCTTCCAACAACTCTATTTCATATATAACACAACAAAACTGAACTATTCGATGTATAACAGTGCACCACAGAAATCTCCTGCTTTTGTGCCTTTAATAGTTCTGTTATTACTTCTTAAACACTTTTTTTTTTTTTTTTTTCTTTTTGCGGTATGCGGGCCTCTCACTGTTGTGGCCTCTCCCGTTGCGGAGCACAGGCTCCGGATGCGCAGGCTCAGCGGCCATGGCTCACGGGCCCAGCCGCTCCGCGGCATATGGGATCCTCCCAGACCGGGGCACGAACCCGTATCCCCTGCATCGGCAGGCGGACTCTCAACCACTGCGCCACCAGGGAGGCCCTTAAACACTTTTTTTGTCATGACCAACATGTCTAAACTTGATCTTTCCACAACCTGCTCAAGAGTCACCTGCACTAGGAATCCTTCTCTTGCCCAAATAGATCTATCCCCTCCTCTGGTCTCCCAATGGCTTAGACTCTCAATCTCCTCTCTGGAATCAATCAGTTTCTCCCTAGATTTATAATTATTGACCTATATTTCTTATCTTCCCTAATTTGACTATAAACTTCCTAAGAGCATGCACCAAGTATAATTCATATTTATATTTCTCAGACCTTCAGGCACTGTGAACTCATTCAAATATGTACTTGAGGCTAATTCACCTGTTAGAGCATAAGGGTGAAGAAAAGAGTGTTGTCATTTTCAAAAGACCATTATCAGTCTTTTCAAGATTTAATTTAAAGCTTATCTTTCTTGGTTATTGCTAAATATGAACTTATGTACCATGCAACTTTCTCCCTAGGAATCCCTTCTGTAATTCAGTGAAAGATACAATGGATACGAGAGGTCTGAGAACACATGACCATACAGATGTGTTTACATACCATACACATTATTTGATGCAAATAAACAATCCCCAAATAACTCATTTTCCTACCTAATGCTTTGACGTTTAGCACCATTGTACTTACAATAATCAGAAAACTTTGTAGTGGTAACTCTTAACTAAGTCAAAAAACATTTCTTTCAAAAAGAAGAATTCACCCATTTGGTCTTGACCATAGATTGATAAGAAACACACCTAAGGTTTAAGATTTGAAATCTCAAGAGAATAGATGCAAACATGGCTTTGAGCAGGTAGATAACCTACATTCAGAGAATAACAACAATAATAACAAATACAACAAAAACCTGTGTAATCAAAAGTATGAGCAGGGTAGAAGCAAACTCAAAGTCAGAGGCTAAAATTTTACATATTTAATTGACACATATTTGTGCTTTAAAAGTCTATGTTTACTTACCAATATAATAAAGCCACGGAAAGTTTCTGCCTTCTATTACCTATATCATTAGTTGTATATTAAGAAATCCAGGAATCCCATTCTAAACATTTTTTTACAATATATTCCCATTAAATATGCAGAAATATGATCTCATTATTTATCTAGAAAGGGAGGAGTTGACAAGATTAAAAAGCATTTACAACTAAATTTCTTTCTAAGTAAATCAAAATAGAAACCAATCCTTTAAACAACAATAAATGTATTAATCTCAATTTAGCCTTCAGCTCCTGTCAGTGAAAACATTAATAGACAACATAGTCAACAGAATTACTCTGTCACAATTCTACAGAGATTTTGTTAATTCTTTTCAAGTCCATTTCATTAGTTGGAAAAAAATATTTTAAAAAGTCAAATCCTGATTTAATAAGTGGGGGATTTGAATAAATTACATACCTCCCATGTTCAATGAACTTTAAATGAATTTCACTACAATCCATTGCCAGGCAACTAGGCTCTATCCTTAAGAACTTCAACAACATACTTATATTAAATTGACAAGCTGAACAAATACTTTACTGAGTATTTCAGCCTTGAAAGATTTTAAGTAAGTGGGATTTTTCTCATTAACTCTATCAATCATCTATAAATACAAGATTATACATACTTAATACTTTGATGCTGCTATTTTAGACCTCAAGAAAGTTATGTCTATGATAGTATATTTGTCAGTAAAGCTCAAACCATTTAAAGAGAAATTAAAATTTTATATTAGGATTTATATATGATTGAACTTCTGTGGGGATTATACATCATTTTGACTGATAAACTGACAACTTGCTATTTCTGTGAAGTTTATTTTTTCATACAGAGAATATATGCTTATAAATTATAACAGCCAAGGGGTTTTCATTCTGCATATATTAATTTTATTTTCCTAGCTCCAGGTTTTAGGTCTATCACTATGGACCAATGGCCCATGAAAGCTTGAGAGGGAAAGATCATTTAGTGCTCTGATGAAGTACTAAGAGAATATCAGTATATCTATTTTGGAAAAATGTTCATTCCTAAACACAAGCTTTGAAATATTTTTGGAATTATGGGCCTTATGGGATAACAACCCTGACAATCTGCTAGAGAATTTTTAGGCCCTCTGCTGTGTATAGATTCAATGATTTACACCCCAGTCCTCTACATTTCATGCAACCATTACATACTTGCACTGACAAGGAAACAAATAGAGCAATAACCACTAATTGCAGAAATTACAATGAAACTTCACTGAAAAAAAAGCCAATAGAGTAAAATGTGTTAAAGAAATTATTTGTATATTTAAGCACTGTTGTTGTTAACGTGCTGATATACCAGAGACAATATTTAATTTCTAAAAAATAATATACTCCCTTAATTTTAACTACATATGTATTAATATACAAGTATCATCCCTTTCAAGAAGAAAGCTAGGACACCTTTCTTCAATAACAACATAAAAACATATACTCTATGAAAAAAATGCATAATTATATGTAAGTCACCTACAATGGTATAATAAACTGAAAATTACTGAAATGTGCTATTAAAAAAATTAGCAATAACTGTACAGCTTCCCAAACCACAGTCTTTCTTCAGAGTTATTTGCATTTGGAAATAGTTACTCACTAGCAAAATGTGGTTCACTGAAAGAAAATCGGTATATGTATGTTACTACAAAAGCCCATGGTAGAGACCTTCAAGAAGGTAGAAGAGTAAGACTTTCAGATCACCTTCCTCCCCACAAATACATCAGAAATACATCTACACGTGGAACAACTCCTACAGAACACCAAATGAGTGCTGACAGAAGACCTCAGATTTCTCAAAAGGCAAGAAACTCCCCACGTACCTGGGTAGGACAAAAGATAAAAGAAAAAACAGACAAAAGAATAGGGATGGGACCTGCACCCCTGGGAGGGAGCTGTGAAGGAGGAAAGGTTTCCACACATTAGGAAGCCCCTACACTGGCATAGATGGGGTTGGCAGGGGGAAAACTTCAGAGCCATGGAGGAGAGCACAGCAACAGGGGTGCAGAGGGCAAAGCAGAGAGATTCCCCCACAAAGGATAGGTGTCGACCAGCACTCACCAGCCCGAGAGGCTTGTCTGCTCACCCACCGGGACGAGTTGGGGCTGGGAGCTGAGGCCCAGGCTTCGGAGGTCGGATCCCAGGGAGAGGACTGGGGTTGGCTGCGTGAACACAGTCTGAAGGGGGCTAATGCCCCACAGCTAGCCGGGAGTGAGTCTGGGAAAATATCTGGACCTTCCCAAGAGTCAAGAGACAATTGTTTCAGGGTGCACAAGGAGAGGGGATTCAGAGTACCGCCTAAATGAGCTCCAGAGATTGGCGCGAGCCACGGCTATCAGCGCAGACTCGAGACAGGCATGAAATGCTAAGGCGGCTGCTGCAGCCATTAAGAAGCCTGTGTGCAAGCACAGGTCACTATCCACACCTCCCCTCCTGGGAGCCTGTGCAGCCTGCCACTGCCAGGGTCCCGTGATCCAGGGACAACTTCCCCGGGAGAACAAACGCCACGTCTCAGGGTGCTGCAATGTCACTCCAACCTCTGCCGCCACAGGCTCACTGTGCATTCCATACCCTACCCTCTCCCCCTGGCCTGAGTGAGCCAGAGCCCCCTAATCAGCTGCTCCTTTAACCCCGTCCTGTCTGAGCAAAGAAAAGACGTCCTCAGGTGACCTACATTCAGAGGCGGGACCAAATCCAAAGCTGAACCCCAGGAGCTGTGTGAACAAAGAAGAGAAAGGGAAATCTCTCCCAGTAGCCTCAGGAGCAGCAGATTAAATCTCCACAATCAACTGGATGTAACCTGCATCTGTGAAATACCTGAATAGAGAATGAATCATCCCAAAACTGTGGTGGTGGACTTCGGGAGCAACAATATATATATATATATTCCTGTTTCTCTTTTTGTGAGTGTGTATGTGTATGCTTCTTTGTGTGATTTTGCGTGTATAGCTTTGCTTTTATGATTTGCCCTAGGGTTCTGTCTTTCCGTTTTTCTTTTTTTTTTTTTTTTTAGTATACTTTTTAGTGCTTGCTATCTTTGGTGGATTTGTTTTTGGTTTGGTTGCTCTCTCTTTCTTTATTTCTTTTTTTTGTTTTTTCTTTTTTACTACTTTCCAAGTATTTTTAATTTTTAACAATTATTTTTTATTATAATAATAATTTTAATTTATTTTATTATTCTTTCTTTCTTTCTTTCTTTCTTTCTTTCCTCCCTTTTCTTCTGAGTCTTGTGACTGACAGTGTCTTGGTGCTCCAGCCAGATGTCAGGCCTGTGACTCTGAGGTGGGAAAGCCGAGTTCAGGACATTGGTCTACAAGAGACCTCCCGGCTCCATGTAATATCAAAAGGTGAAAGCTCTCCCAGAGACCTCCAACTCAGTGCTAAGACCCAGCTCCACTCAATGACCAGCACGATACTGTGCTGGACACCCTGTGCCAAACAACTAGCAAGACAGGAACACAACCCCACCCATTAGCAGAGAGGCTGCCTAAAATCAAAATAAGGTCACAGACACCCCAAAACACATGACCAGAAGCGACCCTGCCCACCAGAAAGACAAGATCCACCCCACCCACCAGAACACAGGCACCAATCCCCTCCACAAGGAAGCCTACACAACCCACTGAACCAACCTCACCCGCTGGGGTCAGACACCAAAAACAATGGGAAATACAAAACTGAAGCCTTGGAAAAGGAGACCCCAAACACCATAAATTAAGCAAAATTAGAAGACAGAGAAGCACACAGCAGATGAGGAGCAAGGTAAAAACCCACCAGACCAAACAAATGAAGAGGAAATAGGCAGTCTACCTGAAAAAGAGTTCAGAGTAATAATAGTAAAGATGATCTAATATCTTGGAAATAGAATGAAGAAAATACAAGAAACATTAAACATTTAACAAGGACATAGAAGAACTAAAGAGCAAACAAACAATGATGAACAACACAATAAATTAAATTAAAATTTTTCTAGAAGGAATCAATAGCAGAATAACTGAGGCAGAAGAACAGATAAGTGACCTGGAAGATAAAATAGTAGAAATAATTACTGCAGAGAAAAATAAAGAAAAAAAGAATGAAAACAATTGAGGACAGTGTCAGAGACCTCTGAGACAAGGTTAAATGCACCAACATTTGAATCGTAGAGGTCCCAGAAGAAGAAGAGAAAAAGATAGGGGCTGAGAAAATATTTGAATAGATTATAGTTGAAAACTTCCTTAATATGGGAAAGGAAATAGTTGATCAAGTCCAGGAAGTGCATAGAGTGCCATACAGGAAAATCTAAGGAGAAACACGCCAAGACACATATTAGTCAAACTATAAATAATTAAAAGCAAAAGAAAGCATATTAAAAGCAGAAAGGGAAAAACAACAAATAACATACAAGGGAATCCCCATAAGGTTAAGAGCTGATATTTCAGCAGAAATTCTGCAAGGCAGAAGGGAGTGGCAGGACATTTTTAAGTGATGAAAGGGAAAACTCTAAAACCAAGAATAGTCTACCCAGCAAAGACCTCATTCAGACTTGAGGGAGAAATTAAAACATTTACAGACAAGCAAAAGCTAAGAGAATTCAGCACCACCAAACCAGCTTCACAAAAATGCTAAAGGAACTTCTCTAGGCAAGAAACACAACAGAACGAAAAAACCTAGAAGAACAAACCCAAAACAATTAAGAAAATGGTAATAATAATATATATAACAATAGTTACCTTAAATGAAAATAGATTAAATACCCTAACCAAAAGACATAGACTGGCTGAATGGGTACAAAAACAAGAGCTGTATATATGCTGTCTACAGGAGACCCACTTCAGACCTAGGGATACATACAGACTGAAATTGAGGGGTTGGAAAAAGATATTCTATGTAAATGGAAATCAAAAGAAAGCTGGAGAAGCAATTCTAATATCAGAAAAAGTAGACTTTAAAATAAAGACTATTACAAGACACAAAGAAGGGCACTACATAATGATCAAGGGATCAATCCAAACAGAAGATATAACAATTGTAAATATATATGCACCCAACAGAGGAGCACCTCAATACATAAGGCAAATGATAACAGCCATAAAAGGGGAAATCAACAGTAACACAATCATAGTAGGGGACTTTAAAACCCCAATTTCACCAATGGACAGATAATAAAAAATGAAAATAAATAAGGAAACACAAGCTTCAAATGATAGATTAAAAAATATGCACTTAATTGATATTTATAGGACATTCTATCCAAAAACAACAGAATACACTTTCTTCTCAAGGGCTCATGGAACGTTCTCCAGGATAGATGATATCCTGGGTCACAAATCAAGCCTAAGTAAATTTAAGAAAATTGAAATCATGTCAAGTATCTTTTCCAAACACAGTGCTATGAGACTAGATAACAATTACAGGAAAAAAACTGTAAAAATACAAATATATGGAGGCTAAACAATACACTACTTAATAACCAAGAGATCACTGAAGAAATCAAGGAGGAAATCATAAAATGCATACAAAGAAATGGAAATATGATGGGCCAAATCCTATGGGATGCAGCAAAAGCAGATCTAAGAGGGAAGTTTATAGCAATACAATCCTACATCAGGAAACAAGAAACATCTCAAATAAACAACCTAACCTTACACTTAAAGCAATTAGAGAAAGAAGAAGAACAACAAAAAAACCCCAAAGATAGGAGAAGGAAAGAAATCATAAAGATCAAATCAGAAATAAATGAAAAATAAATGATAGAAACAATAGCACAGATCATTAAAACTAAAAGCTGGTTCTTTGAGAAGATAAACAAAATTGATAAACCATTAGCCAGACTCATCAAGAAAAAAAGGGAGAAGACTCAAATCAATAGAATTAGAAATGAAAAAGGAGAAGTAACAACTGACACTGCAGAAATACAAAAGATCATGAGAGATTACTACAAGCAACTCTATGCCAAAAAAATGGACAACCTGGAAGAAATGGACAAATTCTTAGAAATGCACAACCTGCCAAGACTGAATCAGGAAGAAATAGAAAATATGAATAGACTAATCACAAGCACTGAAATTGAGACTGTGATTAAAAATCTCCCAAAAAACAAAAGCCCAGGACCAAATGGCTTCACAGGTGAATTCAATCAAACATTTAGAGAAGAACTAACAGCTGTCCTTCTCAAACTCTCTCAAAACTTAGCAGAGTGAGGAACACTCCCAAATTCATTCCATGAGGCCACCATCACCCTGATACCAAAAACTGACAAAGATGTCACAAAGAAAGACAACTACAGGCCAGTATCACTGATGAACATAGATGCAAAAATCCTCAACAAAATACTAGCAAACAGAATCCAAGAGCACATTAAAAGGATCATACACCATGATCAAGTGGGTTTTATCCCAGGAATGCAAGGATTCTTCAATATATGCAAATCAATCAATGTGATACAACATATTAACAAACTGAAGTATAAAAACCATATGATCATCTCAATAGATACAGAAAAAGCTTTCAACAAAATTCAACACCCATTTATGATAAAAACCCTCCAGAAGGTAGGCATAGAGGGAACTTACCTCATCATATTAAAGGCCATATATGACAAACCCACAGCCAACATCATTCTCAATGGTGAAAAATTGAAACAATTACCACTAAGATGAGGAACAATACAAGGTTGCCCACTATCACCACTATTTTTCAACATAGTTTTGGAAGTCTTAGCCACAACAATCACAGAAGAAAAAGAAATAAAAGAATCCAAATTGGAACAGAAGTAAAGCTGTCACTGCTTGCAGATGACATGATAGTATACATAGAGAATCCTAGACATGCTACCAGAAAACTACTAGAGGTAATCAATTATTTTGCTAAAGCAGCAAGCAGCAGGAGATAAAATTACTTAACAGACATCTCTTGCATTCCTATACATTAATGATGAAAAATCTGAAAGATAATTTAAAGAAAACTCCCACTTACCACTGAAACAAAAAGAATAAAATACCTACCTAATAAACCTACCTAAGGAGAAAAAAGACCTGTATGCAGAAAACTATAAGACACTGATGAAAGAAACTAAAGATGATACAAACAGATGGAGAGGTATACCATGTTATTGGTTTGGAAGAATCAGCAGTGTGAAAATGAATACAGTACCCAAAGCAATCTACAGACTCAGTTCAATCCCTATCAAACTACCAGTGGCATTTTTCACAGAACTAGAACAAAAAATTTCACAATTTGTATGGAAACACAAAAGACCCCAAATAGCCAAAGAAATCTTGAGAAAGAAGAATGGAGCTGGAGGAATAAGACTCCCTGACTTCCGAATATACTACATAGCTACAGTAATCTAGAGAGTATGGTACTTGCACAAAAACAGAAATATAGATCAATGCAACAGGATAGAACGCCCAGAGATAAACCCACACACCTATGGTCAACTAATCTATGACAAAGGAGACAAGGATATACAATGGAGAAAAGATAGCCTCTTCAATAAATGGTGCTGGGAAAACTGGACAGCTACATGTAAAAGAATGAAATTAGAACACTCTCCAACACCATACACAAAAATAAACTCAAAATGATTAAAGACCTAAATGTAAGTCCAGAAAACTCTTAGAGGAAAACATAGGCAGAACACTCTATGATATAAATCACAGCAAGATCCTTTTTGACCCACCTCCTAGAGAAATGGAAATAAAAACAAAAATAAACAAATGGGACCTAATGAAACTTAAAAGCTTTTGCACAGCAATGGAAACCATAAACAAGACCAAAAGACAACCCTCACAATGGGAGAAAATATTTGCAAATGAAGCAACTGACAAAGGATTAACCTCCAAAATTTACAAGCAGCTCATGGAGCTCAATAACAAAAAAACAAACAACCCAATCCCAAAATGGGCAGAAGACCTAAATAGGCATTTCTCCAAAGAAGATATACAGCTTGCCAACTAACACATGAAAGAATGTTCAACATCATTAATCATTAGAGAAATGTAAATCGAAACTACAATGAGATATCATCTCACACAAGTCGGAATGGCCTTCATCAAAAAATCTAGAAACAATAAATGCTGGAGAGGGTTTGGAGAAAAGGGAACAGTCTTGCACTGCTGGTGGGAATGTGAATTGGTACAGCCACTATGGAGAACAGTATGGAGGTTCCTTAAAAAACTACAAATAGAACTACCATACGACCCAGCAATCCCACTACTGGGCATATACCCTGAGAAAACTGTAATTCAAAAAGAGTCATGTACCACAATGTTCATTGCAGCTCTATTTACAATAGCCAGGATATGGAAGCAACCTAAGTGTCCATGGACAGATGAATGGATAAAGAAGATGTGGCACATATATACAATGGAATCTTACTCAGCCATAAAAAGAAACGAAATTGAATTATTTGTAGTGAGGTGGATGGACCTAGAGTCTGTCATACAGAGTGAAGTAAGTCAGAAAGAGAAAGACAAATACCATATGCTAACACATATATATGGAATCTAAGGGGAAAAAATGTCATGAAGAACCTAGGGGTAAGATGGGAATAAAGACACAGACCTACTAGAGAATGGACTTGAGGAAATGAGGAAGGGGAAGGGTTAGCTGGGACGAAGTGAGAGAGTGGCATGGACATATATACACTACCAAATGTAAAATAGATAGCTAGCTGGATGCAGCAACATAGCACAGGGAAATCAGCTCTTTGCTTTGTGTCCACCTAGAGGGGTAGGATAGGGAGGGTGGGAGGGAGACGCAAGAGGGAGCAGATATGGGGATATATGTATACTTATAGCTGATCCACTTTGTTATGAAGCAGAAACTAACACACCATTGGAAAGCAATTATACTCCATTAAAGTTGTTAAAAAAACTAAAATTAAGAATTTTCTCTGGTCAAAAAAATAGCTCACGGCAGGTGTTCACTAGAAGAAAATAATAAATTAGAGTATTTTTCAAAAGCTTTTGTACTAAGAAATGATAAATTTTATAAAGTATGTGTTTTCATCTGAGTCATATGATATTTTATATACAGAACTCTTTATAAAGATACATTTCATACAGATCAATTTTCCACTAACACTTATACATGTATTTTTAAAAAGTAAATATGTTTAGTTTATAATTTATTCATGACAAAAATTCTGATCATTCAGTAAAGAACGTGACAGCACCCTATTCCACAGTATATTCTAATTTAGTACTTGAATATTTTAAGATATAGGCTATTTATATACAGTGTTTCTTAATTTTGAACAATTAAACTTTAATGGATTACATGGGAAATATTCAGACTTGTTCTTATCACATAATATTTTAATTAAAAATATATTATATTTTAGATAACATTTGTTTTAGAATTACATCACATCTATTAACATTGCTAGATTAATAATCACTGTGGGATCAAAATTAGTGAAGAGTGTTTTTTTAAACTGTAATACTGGTTATTTATATGCTACCTATTCACCCTTTTACAAAATGTATAAATGGTATATTAAAATCAATTGAAGTTCAAGGAATAGATCGCTGAATTATTTACTCCTTTACTGACCTAACTACCACGACACATCACCTTAATCTGCCTTTTTTTTTAATGTGAAAACAGGAAGAAGCAGATATCCTGGACTGTGATTTCATAACCCTGAATGCTTATATAACCAAATTATGAAATGGTTTGCACTAGATTATTATAAGATAAAATATCAAGACCAAAATAGGAAAATGCTCTTATCATGATACAGTACCGATAAGGTGATTGTATAAGAAAATTACTTCGTTTTTATATTTTTGGTGTACTATATGAACAGGTCTACTTTTAAAAGTGTCATTTTTTTTTAATGACCAATAATATAAGCAGTAACTCCTAAAACATCCAAAATAGTGAACCATAGCTTTGCCTTAATGGCAAAATTCTGAAACTATTGAAAAAGGAATTGTTTTGTCATTTTCAAAATGCATTAATCTTTGGTGAAATCTTTGCCCCACCAGAAAACGTAAAATTGTAAAACATCTCTATTTAGAAGATGCTAAATTTCTAAGGTTCAGAAGAGTTCTAAACATAGTATTTAGAAATACTAAAAGGTTAAAATCTACTTATTGTACCTCTTTCTGTTTTATTGGCATGATTTTTCACTATTAATCAGGACCCCAGTGTGAAATGAATAACAAATCAGGTAAGATTTCTCTTTATGTAATAGGTGATAAAATAAGGTTTTACCATGAAAAGGTATAATGTTTTTTAAGGAACATTTTTGAAAATCAAAAGTTTTCTCTTGATTTTCACAAACACTTAATGCTACCTAAAGGCAATAACAGTTTAGAAATGTGCTCCTTCTTCCTTATTTCTTTGCAAGGAAGATTCCTGAAATAGCATATGCTACAATAAGTCCAAAGGTTAACTCACCTAATGTCAGACTGAATTGGTAACATAAAGGAAATAGATATGGTAATCCCTCAAAAATGGTGGGTCTGGGAAAATTATGACAAAAAGATCTGAATGATATTGGCAGCCCCACAATTTCATATCCATTATAAATGCTGATTTCCTCCAATTTCTGATGATATCTCATATTTCAGATTTTAACTACATAGAGGGAGAAATTTCAACCTCACTTGACTGCCCAAAATGAGGTGGAGATGAGTAGTAATACAGTGAACTGAGATGGAAAGGCAGCTAAAAGAAACGGGAGGGAGGATTTGAACATATAAAGTATTACTGATTATGTTCATTTAATTACCTGTGGGAGGGGGTGATAAAAGGCACATTGGACTTTGAATATAACCTTTAAGCACTTTGTAATAAGTAAACTTGCTCTGATAGTGCTCTCTTAGAGAACAGAGTCACTGAAGTCCCCTTTAATCAGTAGTTGTCTTGTAGCAGATGTGCATTTTACCAACAAACTAAGCCAGATTCTCCTAATGCACAGACTAATCCTTGGGGGGGTGTAATAATCATTTCTGGAAGCTACATTAACTCTTTCAGGCACTGAAGCAGTAATTTTCAATGGTACCCTCTGGCCCACCAAAAAGACAAGAAAATGTCAAAACCAACAGTGTGTGTAGGTTGCTCAAAATGACTCATTGAGTCTCCATTCCAACCTGGCATAATTTGTACTTTAAGCAAAAAATCTCAAAAGGAGAGAACAGGCAACGTGTTGTTGCTCTGGCCGTGTTTGGGGCCGCCTTTGTACCAATGTTTACACCTGTTGAGTCCTAGGGAAACTCCTCAGAGGACCACAAAGTAGAAAGTAATTCGTGAGTGTTTCAGCTTCATGGGATTCAAAAAAAAAAAAAAAGGAAATGTGAAAAAGAACTCATACATGATAATTCATAGAGAAGAGCATAGAGCCTAGTTTGAATGAGGGAAAAAGTAGAAGGAGGTGAAGTTAAATAGAAATGACTCACTTTGGTAACCTAAAGGAAGACTTTGTAGGGCTATTCTAGACTATTGTAAGGATCTTAGGTTTTACTCTAAATGAGAAGGAGAGGTATTGGAGATCTGAACAGAAGAAATAGCTGACTTTCTTTTTAAGACTCTCTCTCTGGAGGCTCTTTGGAGAACAGAGTTTGGGAAAGCAAGTGGGAAAATAAGGAAACCATTACAGAAACGATTGAAATAATTCAGATGAGATAATAGTGGCTCAGACCAGGGCACAAATAGTGAAGGTGGTGAGAAATTGGTTGTTTAATAAATTCTAGGTCTGACTTAAAGTCACAAGTAGGAAGCTTAAAAATAAAGATCAGATTTTCAAGTTGGCCCTAATCCTTGCTGTCACTATCTTACAGAATATGAGATATGTAATGGAACCCACAGAGAGGCTTTGGAGAACTTACAGCCAATTTTCAGAGACTTCTCTCACTGTTATCTTTAAATAAATTTTAACATTTACTTTTGTTTCTCTTAATTACTTAATAAGCTTTTGATGGCACTGACTGTGCAGGGAGCTTTACACTAGACACAGAGAGATAATTAAATAATAATATTTAGAAAACTGTATTTAGACTGTAGGGGGAAGGCTAGATGATAGAAAAGCTGGTAGAAGAACTATTAAGGAATTTAATGAGAAAGAGCACAGTCAGGACTCATCTATGACAAACTGTAAAAGAGAAAATGAGATTAAATGGTAAAAGCCTATAATTTTTAGCAAAAGCATTAAATATTAAAAATGCATAACTCTGATGGTAAGACAATTATATAGTAGATTTTCTTGCTATTCGATGTCATTGAAATGGTCACATACACATTTATAACAATAACTTAGATCCTGTATCCTGGAGGAAACATTGAATATTAAGTCTGTTCCCTCTGGAATATTATAGTTTGGTTTATATAAGTGAGTGTCAGATAGTTAACTATATTTTTGCAGCTATATTATAGGATTATATGGATTTTATAATGCCCCTTTCATGCATGGACTAACCACTAAGCATAACTGATAAATCTAATATTCATGGATGAATGAAAAGAGGAGTGATATGGTATCACTTTCATGCTTCTCTTGCTATACCATACACAAGATCTAATAAACCTATTTACTACTCACATTTCTGTCTTTCTTGGTGATAACGCACACAGCCCCTAGGGTTATTTCACTTGTTCTGCATATTTCCTATCCTTCAACTAAGAAGCAATCAGTGAAATTTGCTTTGGCCCCCTATGCTCTATATTATTTGGCTTCTGTACAACTAGTAGATAGTAATTTAGCTACTGTGAGGGCACTTAGATACCAACTAGGAGTTTTCTTATACAGATCAATAAGCCCCTTGGCTATTGTATTCCAGTGAAATAAGAAAACTAAATTTTATTAGATAATCACCAATAATCACCATGTTGCTATGGCAATGACACTATCACTGGGACACATACATGCATAAATGCAATATGCAAATAATTCACATTATATATATGCACACACTTGTGTGTGTACTAGGGGTGTGTGTAGATATACATGTGTATAGATGTGTTTATAATGTGTCTATACTTACACTGATTTTAGCACAAGAAAGAAATTAAAACATATTCCTCAACAAAAGAGTAGACATAGTCACAAAAATGGCAGTAAATAACCCTGATGATTGTGAGAAATAAATACTCATCACAATCACATTTCCATGAAATAAAGGGCAGAGGTTGATCAAACAAGCTAAATTCCAAGCGGACACAATGCTCCCCTTTGAGCCTAGGAGTGTTCCTTTTTGGATTCAGACTAGCCATTTGCCTCCCAGCACCTGCATTCTTCTCAAGCAACAGGAGCAACAGGTAATAACCACACTCATCTTGAAGCAGATACAGCTTCTACTCTCTCATGAAGGATGAAGAAGAAATCAGGCAATAGGGTAAAATCACAAGCTGTCTTTTCTTCTTTCTACCCACACCCTACCCTATTTGATATAAGAACTGCGGTGATCAGAAACAGGCTGATGGTGGTTTAAAATTGGAAAAGTATTCTTCCCTTAATTCCCAAGGGAAACCCATGAAGATTCTATTTTGCTTCATTCATATCACTCGTTAAATCCATACAATTTTATCTCAAGACTGGATAATGAGTGTTCCTTAAGTCTAGGGGGAAATGTATCCCTTGTTACACTCACATTTTTTTACCTAAGTGGATGATTAAAAATTTTACTTAGTCAGCAATTTTTTTTCTGTAAAGGGATAGATAGTAAATAATTTAGGCTTTGTGGACCATAATTTCTGTTGCAACTACTCATCTCTGCCATTGTATGGTGAAAGCAGCCATAGATGATATATAAACAAATATGCCTGTGTTCCAATAAAACTTTACTTATGGACACTGAAATTTGAATTCCATCACGAAATATTATGCTTCTTTTGATTTTTTCAACTTTTTTAAAACGAAGAAACAATTCTTAGCTCACAGGCAGACTGGGTGTAGCTCAGGAGTCACAGTTTGCCGACCCCAGATTTACAGTCTGAGGTCCTCTCTAGCACATATAAGATTATGACTAAAAGCAGAGTGGAACTGGAAGACAAGCAATGAGGTATTTCCAACAGGACAGGAAATAAAATTTCCTGTGTGTGTGTGAGTGTGTGTGTGTGTGTGTGTGTGTGCATGCTTCTGCACACACAGCGCAGTTAGATACTAAATGTGGTATGGCTGTATGTTAACACAACTGGTTGTTAACAAACTTACCAGAATGTACATAGTTGAATAAAAGCCATTTCCAAGTAGTTATCTTGAGAGGCTGTATTCATTACTCACAAGGAGGCTTCTATTGCTCACACCATTTTTGTAGTGTTTAATTTGAAATTGTATTTCAAGGTAACTGCTATGAAGGCAATGGCATTTTGGACTGTGTACATTCTGGTATATTTGTTTTAACACTGTTAACATTACCTTCATAATAATGTCTTACTTGGTGTTGCACAACATTAATTATAATTCCATTTATAATTCCATCAAAGTATGAACATTGATTTGTTCATTCTTTTAACTAACTTCTGAAATTGTTACTATTAGTTTTAAAACCAAAATAGATCTATACAATTTTATTGACACATTAATTTAATAAATACTTGGAAAACAAACTTAAATATATTTTGAGGTTGAGACTGAACTAATGCATAGTGGTTGCAGATATTCTTTCTCCAGTCATTTCTGTGGTAAACCCCTTTAACACTCCTCATGAGCTCTGGCAGCAAACAGTAAGAATGAGACAAACAGATGCCAAATAGCTACTAAAGCATCTATATAGTTGCGTCAGCCTAAACATTTAGCTGCTTTTTATGTTTTTTGTATCCATACATTTCATAACCTGGTAAAGTATAAATATCTACTATTTTGTATAAAATATAAATATCTATTTACTATTAAAGGTATGCAATGTAACATTTCCTTTAAATCTAGAGGATTTTTCCCGATGGGATTATGGACTTGTGCCAGGCTTAGCTTTTTAAGCCCACAATTGATTTTAAGCAGAGATTTTACAAAATAAAGCATACATTAATTTAACTACTAGTCATAATACTGATTATACCTAGCTCAAATACTGGTATACATTTATACTCTCGAGAAGACCACATTTGCAAAAGTTGTTATTAAAACCTTCATTCAAATTATTTTAAAACATTTTGTACGAATTCAGTTTTCTACATTTTATTTTCAAGAGAAAAACAACTTCTTAGAGAAGCCAAGAGAATATTGTTCCTAAAGCAGTACAGATGTGCAGAACAATTTTACACATGGGATAAATTCTCTTTGCCCATTTAAGGAAGTATCATATATTCACAGCTGGAATTTCTTTAGTAAGAGGTCTTCTAGGGTAAAACCAGCTGCCATTTTACTGTCTCCCAAAGACAAACCACTCAGCAGCACATCAAAACATTACAACATTAAACAAAAATAAAACATGGTCTTTATGAACACACAGCTGCTCGATGTATTCACCACCATTTCGTTATTTTCATATAAAGCAAAGAATCAAGTTGTGTTTGAAGTTTTTAGAGTAAAAAGGATATGTGCTAGATGTACCTATTAGGTTGAAATGGCCACATATGTCAAGGTTACCTTTTTTTAAGCTAACATTAATAAAAAAGAGTTACCTTTTAGATTTTAGATGATTCACTAGGGTGACTTTAAAATGCATCAGAACTATTGTATAGGGAAAATATTTGACCAAGAGTTGGAAGGCCTAGATTCTAAGGCTGGCTCTACAGCTAACAAGATTTGGACTTTTGGCAAGTCACTCTTCTCTGGGTTTTAGTGGCTTCATCTGTAAGACTATGGTTTTCACTAAATAATCTTCAGAGTCCCTTCTAGTGCTGATTCTAAAAACTACCATTGTTTTTCCTGTTTCTATCGATACCTTTTTCTCTGTCTATCTATCATCTATTATATTTTTCTCTATCTATCTATTGATATCTATCCATCATCTATCTTTCTAATTCACCTTATACATTAAACAGCTACCCTAGGGGGTATGAAAATAGGGAATGTTACCATCTAAATCTTTTCTCAGAAAACATTTTTGGTGTGTAGAGTTTACACTTTCTTGAGATCGTAAAATTCTTCAAGGCCATAAACTTTCTTTTCTATATACTATTGTACACTTCATGTATTAGATTCACCTCTATGAAATAAGGAGGTTGGTCAAGCAAATTAAGTTAGAACCCATTTGTTTTTAGAAAAATTTGCCTTCTCCAGACTGAAGCCACTTTATACTAAATGATATACTGTGAAACCAGGGCCCTGGATAAAAATAGTAACTGCTGCTTTTTCACTAACTTGTGACTTCCTCAGTACTCATCTAAAAAAGAGATAAGACCTGTACATATCAATCTTGTAGGATTATTTTATCAAATATTTGAACACAAAAAACCAAACCATTCAGTACACATGGAAAAATATGTGGATCATGAAGTAATGAGGTAATGAAAGAACTATTTGGGATAGTAAGGTGGTACTTATATACTAATCATTGTAATGAATTTATAACATATCTGGGGGGTGGGGGGAAACGTCATGTTATTGGATATGTCTGTAGGCGCATAATAAGTTAAAAAAGAAATAGGAGATATAATCACTTAGGATAATTTAATGATCACCAAAGAGGGCATATTTTTTGACAAATCTCTGTAACTTTGTTTCAATGCACAAATCTGAAGGCCAATTCACATTTGGTGAATAATGCAACTTATATATTTTCTATTTTAAGTGAAAGTTGATAATTTGCAAAAGTATTTTTGTTCTGCACAGTTCCTTATAAACTGTTTATTTTGATGAAAGAAAACATTATTTTTTCATCACTTTAAAAACACACATTCCTATCATAATATTTTTGTGGGAAATTCCAAGATATTATTATATTTAAAATATTGAAATACGTAGGAATTTCATGTAATTACATCATAATTTCATTTTATTTCATAAAAGATCAATGGGAAAAATTTCTGATAATTTTGGGTAACATAATTCTATCACAAAATACAGTAAGTTCCATTTTAAATATATGTTGAAAAAAAGTAGTCTGAATACTATTAAATATTAATAAATTTAGGGGTAAACTTATAGCTTTCAAAAATTATTTTTCTCTAAGAATGTTCCATAATATTACTTGTAAGAGAAAATATTATTTTCAAGAAGGAATTTATTAATCTAAAATATATAATTAATTATATGCAGAATATAATCTAGCTTTTGTGGAAAACTTTAAGTTTGCAGTAAATGATTAAAGTTAACTACATCAGAACTACTCGTATGAAGGCAGAAGCAAACTAAATAGAACATACTGAGGCAAAAATAAATCAATAATTAAAAATATCTTCCATTTTATTGTTAGCATGATGATGGCATTGCCTCAGTACATCATATGTAAGAAGCCACATAATTTTCATTATTTCAAAACTTCCTTAACAGTGGTTTTATTCTATGCCATGTTGTTGCTTATTAGTATATTTAAGCTACAGGATAGAATACCTTGTTAAAAAATTAAACTTCAAAGACATAAAATTATGCTCTTAATACTTTTAGAACTGGACCACAAAACACCCTGCATAATGTTTTCAAATAACAACTGTATTTTAATATTTCCATTATTCTTACCTGGAAGCTAGGAGAAGAGCACTAGAATAATTCTTTTGAAGGTAAATCCAGTCATAACCATGTCCAATCTTAATAATGGGAATAAACTTAGAATTTTTAATATAGTTAGTAAAAAGGAGATAGTTTACTCCTTATTCATAAACACAGTTATATTTACTGTATTCACATTTGGCTAAAAATATTATTTGTGTAAAATTAATTATTTGTGGAATTAGCCTGATTGTTTTGTTTTGGGTTTGCTTGTTCTATTTTCTTTATCGGTGCCTAAGCATCAGAGGTATACCCATAACATTGACTAGTCAGAGTTTTGCTCACGTTCACCTGTTATCTAAAGAGGACAAATTGGTGTTGATTGATTTGCAAATATACTTTACTTTTGATTAGTACAGCAGTCTGTGTCATTCATGTTACAATGTATACTTAGTCTACTGAGAAATGTACAAAAAGGAACATTAATATTAATTAGGAAACAAGATGTTAATTAAATATAACTTTAAATATCATAAAAACTGAACATATAAAATGCCATTTTACTTCATTGTATGCAGTAATACCTCAGTTACCTAGAACCCATTTTTTCACGTACAGATTTGCTAAGATGCCAGTGGACTCGGTTCTAGTTAACTGAGGAGTATAACTTAATCAAAGAGTATAACTTCAGAGTAGCTTATGTATGATCTAGCCCTTGTCATACGTAATCATTACTTTCTTACCTGGGAAGGGTAGAACCTGTTTGCCTGTCAATTGTTTCATGTTTTTCAGTCATAAGTCTAAGATTTTTTCTCTAGCAAAGAGAACTAGAGCCAATTCTAGACTTTTAAAAAATTTTTAGATTTCTATTTCAATGCTGTCACTTTCAACCTGCTTACTCTGAACTAGTGGGAGCAAACCTGCTACTCCTATAACCTTAATCCAAGAACATGCAGCTTTGGTAGGGATTAAAAAAAAAAAAGAAACAATAAGAGAGAAAGATATGCCCTGCTAGATTATGTGAATCAACACTGACAATGAAATCACAATTATCATAAATATTTAAATTAAATATTTAATAATATATAAATACTATTAAACATTATTAAAATATTTAATAATATTTAATAGTATTCAGACTAAGTTTTTCAATATATATTTAAAATGGAAGTTACTGTATTTTGTGATGGAATTATGTTACACAAGATTATCAGAAACTCTTTCCATTGATCTTTTATGAAATAAAATGAAATTATGATGTAATTACAAGAAATTCCTACGTATTTCAATATTTTAAATATACTAATATCTTGGTAGAGTCTACCCACCTGATTCCATGAATACCTCCTAAGCTCTCCATCTTCAAGCAAAACTAGTGTTAACTTTATATTCTTCAAGTAAAAAAATTTAAGCTGTCATTTTTTATGAAGCTCCATTCTCTCTGCTCTTTTAAACCATGTGAATTTTGGAGGAAATATTTTAATTTTTCTTCTAATTTTATTCTTTTTCATGTAACATTATTAATAACAAAGTTGAGATTTTTTTCCATTTACAAAAAAATGATTTCAATTGCTTTCCTACAGGTCTTAAGTTAAAAGAAGTCCAAGTATATGAACTGATATTAGTAGACAGACTGGGAAATCCATTCTAGAATTTGAAGTGAATACAGCATTGCTATATATATATAAAGTTGAGTATTTTTACATGGTCAATTTCTAAGCATATTGGTCTGATTGAAGTTTCATGAGAAATATAGTTGTCTTCCAAAAAAATTAAAATGATAATTAAGAGTGCAAGCAAATAACAATACACAGATATGAGTGCTTTGGTGGTTGATCCCAGTATTCTATTTGGGGTATACCCCATCTTAAAAAATTCTATTGCATAAAATGATGAAAACCATTAAATGAAAAATTAATTTATCAAAATACCATAGCCACCAACATGCCAGTTAAGTGAAGTGTTACTGTATGATTCTTTTACAGTAATGTGCTATCAATCAGGCAACAGATGATACCTAGTAAATGCTCAGTACTGTATTAGGCATGGAGAAAAACAGAAAAAACAAACCTATGAATCCTAACCTTCAAGAAGCTTATAATTTGGTTGGAGAGAAAATAACTATGTCAAAGGATACACAAATATAAATACACAAATATGCACATGCACTCACACACACACACACACTCAAAATGTTATGATAGGTACCTTAAAGAAATGATTAGTCTGAATGGACTAAAACTACAGAGTTAAGATAGAGTAGAATTGTGTGAGACTTTTTAATGTGAACAAATACCATGATAGCAATACAGAAACAATAATAGAGATGATAAAGCAAAATAATTACAAAATTATTTAAACTGTACATTATTCTTTAATTGAAGAAAGATTGGAATGCAATATGTCAATGGCCTGTGCCTCTGATGAGCTTCCATTCTAAAGCAGGACAGTATACACAGTAAGTCTACAATAGGCATATTATATATTTTTATTTTCTGGAAATACAGATGACATAAAATTACCATTATAAAGTGCACAATTCAGTGACATTCAATACATTTGCAAAGTTGTGCAGCCATTACCACTACCTAATTCCAGAACTTTTTCCTCACCCCAAATGGAAACCCCATATCTATTAAGCAGTCACTTCACGTTCTTTCATTTCCCAAGCCACTGGAAACCACTATTCTGCTTTTCTTCTCTATGGATTTGACTATACTGGATGTTTCATCTAAATGGTATATAGACTCTTGTCACTGGTTTCTTTCACTTGGAATAATGTTTTGAAGGTTCATCCATATTGTAGCATGCAAAAGTACTTCATTTCTTTCTTGACTGAATAAAATTCCATTGTATGGATAAACCACATTTTGCGTATCCATTCATCAGCTGATGGATCTTTGGGTTGTTTCCAACTTTGGGCTATTGTTAATAGCATATATGATATATTAATCGATGTATTGGATGTATATTATAAACACAATAATCATACACACAAACATACACATATATGTACACACTAGCATTCTATTGTTTCTGCTTATATTGATTGTTAGTCTTTGGTTTAAGTGACCCTGATGAAAAGTTAATGAAGGAAGCCAGCTGTTTCATATGGAATGTTCTAGGAACAGTAGGACCTGGGTTTAGATGGACAGTTTCAAAGCATATTAATGCAGTGTTTTTGCTCACAATATAAGGATTAAAATTAGACAAGACACCATCTCCTACATCAAGATATACCTATGGTATAAATATAGATCTCATAGTCCATTATGCAAAAGCTTTTTCTCCTACATTTTTCCCCTCGTGGACATTTGTTAAAATTACAGCATTTCAAAAGCTCATCTGACTGTAATTTTACTTTACCTCATATAAACTTACTATATACTCTGGGGCTTTCAACAGCTTTAGTTCATATTTTTTCTCTGTTTAATAAGGGTTAATATCTTTGAGGTGAGTCTCCAGTAGTTAAAGAATAGTTAAATTTAAACTTATATCCTAAATCAAAAATCCTCAAATAAAGGGGAGGTAGTTATAAACATAGAATACTACTGCTAGCTTCACTAATAAAAACTAAAGTAAAAAGCACCATACAATATTTGGCCAAATGTTGCAGAGTATCAGTATACACTGAATAAGAACAGTAACAGAAAATTGTATTCTTGACATTAATAATAAATATGAGTATAAATGAAGTCAGACTAATCACCAGAAAGGAACATTACTCCTACAGCCAAGGAGAAGGGAAGATGACCCTAACAGGCATATTTCTTTATATTTCCCTGAAAGCAGCCTTGTTAAAGCAGTTTTGTCAACCTTCCTTCAGATTTTCAGGTCCTGAGGAAAATGAGATTTTTCTAATTCCATCAGCTTTACAGTTATCACTTCACAGGAACACAACTTTAATGTACTGGCATTCCCCACACCCACATCTTTTTCTCAAAGAAGGGGCGAGAAAAGCCAAGGTTATAATCTGAATTTTAGCAGAATTCATAGCATAAAGTTTTTTTTAAAAATATGTATATTATTGATTTAACCTGCAGCTTTCCATTTGTAAAATGATAATTCAAAACAGTGGTAGTCATAGCAAGTTTACTTTAATCTTTGAAACAAATCACAATCTGTATAGGTGAGGAGAAAGCTAACAGAAGATACACTGTTCCAATTACTGTTTGGCTGCTAAAAGCACTAGGTAATATTTGTTCAAAATTACTTTTCATAAAATACAAACCATTCTACTGTCAACACATCACATTGTGAAACTAATTAACAAGAACACAGTCTTGGCAAACTTGATAATCTGAAAAGACTCTAAACTTCAACAAATTTCACCTTGGTGTACTCAGTATGTTCATCTTTGCAAACAGATCTAAGCTGGTGTGCAAAATATTTAGATATTCCTGCAAATGAACATTGGTACAACTTTTATGTGGCCAATGTCATCTTTGATTTAATGATTTCTATTGTTTCTTGTTAACAAGGGCTCCACCACTATTTTTCACTTTTACATTTCCAGGGCCAAGTCTAATATCTAGCATATGATGTGTTCATTACATGTTTAATGTATGCATAAATTAATTAATGAAAAACATAAGTTATCTCTCCCAAGTTCTACCACAAACTAGATCTCTATTTACAGTAGTAGAGAAGCTGTCTCTATAAAATCAAAAGCATAGGATTTCATGTTGACCAGACCTAAGATGAGTCCTTGTTTCACCATTTATTAGCTGTGCGGTTTAAATCACTCAACCTCAGCTACTTCATCTAAAATATAGAGATAACAATAATACTTGCCCCATAAGGTTATTGTGAAGCCAAAACAAGATAATATTTCTCCACCTGTGAGCCCAAAGTAAGTATAACAGAGGTCGAGGCTGGGAATATGGTGGTGGTAGCAGTTTTTGAATTTGATTTTCCAGAATCCCCATAGAAAAACAGACAGAGCACCTAGATTGCAAAACCAAAGAAACAGGGACAACATTTACAACTGAATTAGGTGACAAGGTATTCCCATGATTCTCAGAATAAAAGTGGTTCAGGAAAAATCACCAACAATTATAAGACCATCATGTTATCAAGGTCTGTGTAGGAAGAAGCAGAAGAAACAATAGAGTGGTTGATGGATCTGAGAACAGGGGAACCCCAAAATAGCAAAGTAGTATTCACTGGAAAGCACAGTAAAAAATGTTGAGAGAGCAGCTGAGGTTGATAAGGGTTTAGCCCACTCTACAAGTGAGTGTGAGGCCAGCATTTGTGATTGAAGGAACTGCAGCAATGTAGCCTGACAAACTTTTGAAAATGACCAATCAGGGGTCCCTTCCAAGACAAGGCCCTACACTGAGACAAAACTTCTGGGAGTGGACTCAAAATTGAGTGGGATAGGGACAATAATGACGAAGGCAAAAGAAGGTCCAGATAAAGTGGGGAAGAGAAAGAACACCATGATACCTCAGAAAGGAAGCCATCATTTTTTGAACAGAACAACAGAAAAGGGAGCTTTGTGAAGTTAGAGCTACTTGTGAAGGTAGCGCCCATGAGCTACCCTGTATACTGTCCCCATATAAAAGTTCAAGAAATCTAATAATTCTACATAAGAATGAACAATCAAATATTATTGAGGTAAACCTCATAGAAAGTTATTATAAGACAAAAGAAAATAAGGAGCAGAATAGCATTCCTACAGTTCATAAAAATGGATTAACACTATATAACTTACTATTTTAAAATGAACTAAAAGACATTAAGAAAATTGTACAAGACATGAAAGAACAATATAAAGCAGACTTATAAATTGTCAAAAAAGATAAGGTGACAGAATTCAGGAAAAAAATGGAAATAAAAGAATTCATTTAAAAAACATTCCTTCTAAATTTAAAGAACAGAAAAGTATAGAAGTAAGTCAGAGAAAGACAATATGATATTGCTTATACATAGAACCTAAAAAAAAAAGAGGTACAAGTGAACTTATCTACAAAACAGAAATAGAGTTACAGATGTAGAAAGCAAACTTATGGTTACCAGGGTGCAAGGGGGGAGGGGGAAGGATAAATCGGGAGATTGGGATTGACATATACACTCTACTCTCTATAAAACAGATAACTAATAAGGACCTACTGTATAACACAGGGAAACTCTACTCAATACTCTGTAATGGCTTATATGGGAAAATAATCTAAAAAAGAGTGGAGATATGTATATGTATAACTGATTAACTTTGCCATACACCTGAAAGTAACACAACATTGTAAATCAACTATACTCCAATAAAAATTTTAAGAAAAAAGATAAAGGTCAAATGAAGGAAAAACTTTAGAAACAAAAAAGAAATTTAAAAAAGAGATAATGATTTAATAGAAAGTGTCAATTATTGAAAACAAGTAAAGAAGATCCAGTACACAAATAATAGGACTCACTGAGGGAGAAAATCAAACAGAAGAACAAAACAAATACAAACTGAACAAAAAAATTGAAACCACATATTGAAAGAACACACCACAACACCACATGCCTGAAGATGTCAACCCAGAATGACCAACACCATTATATTTTCTTTAAACAGCACTAGAATTAACAAAAAAAGAGAAAAAATTCTTAAAACATCTAAGATAGTGAATTATTAGGGAATGAAATGTATTATCATAAGACTTTTCAGTAGTAATTATGACAGAAGGAAATGGAGTATATGGTAACTTTATATCCAGGAAAACTGACTTACAACTATAAAAAACATAAACTATATTTATCAATATGAAAGAACTTAGGAATATTGTTTCCATGAGTCATCCAACATTCCATTGGCAAATAAGCTTCAGACAACCAAAATGAGTGGAGAGACAGAAAATAGACACTAGTACAAAGCATTAAACATATAATTATTATAGAATGACGACTAAATTAGGACTAAAACAAAGAGACTGTAGCAAGTATATTTATGTACTATATCAATGTAGATATAATACAACTATTTTTGAAAGAGTGCACAATGAGGGAGCATAGCCAAAAATAGTTTTAACTCTTTTCAATGATTATATTTGTCATGGTAGTATATGTATTATTATTCTGAAATGATTGAAGGTGTAATATGGGAAGAAGCAAATGATAATCAGAGACTATTCTGACTTTTTTCATACCTTATGTCCTTTAGAACCAGGATAATAGATCTGAAAGAAAGAAGGTACAGATATAATACAGAAGACATTATATAAAAAAATCTCATAGTCCTGAATTTGAAGTATCAGTGTAAATCTATGAAGTGTTTTATCTTTAAATATATATGTGTCTGTGTATACACATACACACATGTTTTGTATCTCTGTCCACTGAAAAAACCTATAAGAATGACTCAACCAGTAGCATTGAAGATCCCTAGCACCTAGATTATGATTTCAAAATATTACCCACTAAAAGAAAAGGGGCTTGGGCTTCCCTGGTGGCGCAGTGGTTGAGAGTCTGCCTGCCGATGCAGGGGACATGGGTTCATGTCCCGGTACGGGAAGATCCCACATGCTGCAGAGCACCTGGGCCCATGAGCCATGGCTGCTGGGCCTGCGTGTCCGGAGCCTGTGCTCCACAACGGGAGAGGCCACAACAGTGAGAGGCCCGTGTACAGCAAAAAAAAAAAAAAAAAAAAAAAAAAAAGAGGCTCTCTTGGAATACTGGCAGTTTCAAGATCTAAAACAGGAAATATATAAGGTGACCCTGGAACATTTTATCTTACCAGATAGCAAATAGCTGTCAAGATTATTAAGATCTTGCCAAAAGAACTCAGGAGCCAACTTGAAGAGGGGCTCAAAATTGGATAATGTGAGCTTCAATAAGGGTAAGAATTATAATGAAATGAAACACATCAAATATATTTAAATCTATAAATTCATAATGGTATGAAGATAATCTACTCAGTCTCTCTTTGAGGATGACAGAATCAACTCACTGTCTTAGAAACTAGTAAGTAGAGCTAAAGAATCATGCCTTTATCTTGCTTTTCTTATATGAATTGTACCACTAGGCAACCAAATAATAGATAAGGGGTAGCATTTATTTTATAAAAGTGTTGTAGGAAATGAATTAAAAACAATAATAGAATTATAATATCATCATGTTGCAACCACAGTGTATTAATGGATTTGGGAACTGAACATTTCTTATATCGCAAAGAAGATACAATCAAAAGATAAAGTAGATGTTCTTTTCCCTGTTCTTTCTGCTAACTATAGCTCAAAGCACTGAACATCATATATCAAACAAACATAAGAAATGTCTGAAAGTTGGAGAGAGGGCAGATCAGTGACCTCAGAGCCTAAGGAAAGACATGGTTGTGAGGCCCTGGGTCTTCATTTTGCCTCATGTATCCAGACTGTATACTTGAGAAGTCAGTAACCTGGAAACACCAACAGACACAGACCAAAAAATTCCCATCAAATGCCTGCCCTCAGTAACCAAAGGTCCTGGAAAGGAACAGCCTAGCAACAAAGAAATTGTTAGACAGCAACGTTTTGACTCAGCCTTACACCACAGAAAAAAAATGTGGCTCCATCCCTACATACACTAGCCTAGTGGAGGCCCTGGTTTTCCACCTTTGTCAGGTGCTTTAACTGCTTTCCCTGCCACCATCCCCCTCCGCCTTCTTCTTTATCCTCCCACAGTGATTTCAGAGAAGATGGTGTGGGGGCAGTAATGAGTCACTCCTACCCTTCCCAGTGGAAGATTAGTGGAGAGGCCAGAACTACCACCTCATCTTAGAAGTAACAAGGGATCACCCCTACCACGCCACTGCTCAGGTGTCAGCAGAGGCAGAGTGGGTAACTTAGACTTATTCCCTCCACACCAGGCAGTAACAAGATGCCTCTCTCCCTCCCCACTGGGATAGATGGTGTCAGAGAAGGCATAGTGAAAAGTCAGGTCTCTCAGCACTGCACAACCCTAAGGAAGCCAACCTCCCTCAGTGTTAGTGAAGGTCACTTAGCGAGTAGTAGTAAGGCAATTCTGCCTCTCTCAACTAGGGTGGTATCAACAGAGGTCTAGTGGGGGAAAAGGGACTCCTAACCCCACCCAGTAATAAACCCCTGCACCCACATGGTGTCAGTGGAGGCTGAGTGGGGAACTGGGACTTTCACACCACCTGGCAGTAATAAGGCAGTGTTCCGTTCCCCACTCAAGTGGTGTCAGATGAGGCTTGCTAAGACAGAAATTGTTAATAAAATCCAGAGTGTCATAACATAATGGGCAAAGTGTCCAGATTTCAATTGAAAATCATTCATCATACCAAGGAGCAGAAAAATCTCCACCTAAATTAGAAAAGACAATCAACAGACACCAATGTCAGAATGACAGAGCTGTTAGAATTATCTGAAAAGAATTCCCAAGCAACCATCATGAAAATCCTTCAACAAGCAATAACAAACACACTTAGAACACTGAAGAAATAGAAAGTCTCTGAAAAAAAAAAAAAGAGGATATAAAAAAGAGCCAAAAAGAAAAGGATATAAAAAAGAGCCAACAGAATCTCTGGAACTGAAAAAATAACCAGAATAAAAAACTCAACAGATAGGTTCAACACCAGAACATACGGGAGAGAGGAAAGAGTCAGAGAACTTGATAACAGATAAATCAAAATTACCCAATTTGAACAACAAAGAGAAAATAACTGGAAAAAAAATGAACAGAGCCTCAGAGTCTTGTATGATTATAATAAAATATCTAACATTGATATCATCAGAGTTCTGCATGGAGAGAAGAGGGCAGGCCTGAAAAGATATTTGGAGAAATAATAATGTAAAAATTTCCAAATTTAGCAATAAATAATTTTATGGGTTCAAGAAGCTGAGTAAAACATTTAAATCTATTTTCTTCAGGACTTCCCAGAACCTTGTATATACTAGTGTGCATTATGAAATCATAATTTCACAAATGGATTAGATACTCAACCATTTTTTTCATGACTATAGTTAGGGGTCATACCACTCCCTCCCACCTGGGATTAATTTACTGTCTGTATTGTTTCCTTTTCTTTTTCTTTAACAAGAAATATTGGGAAATCAATGACAGTAGCTTTTTTTATTTGAGAAGTGTAAGCAACATTGGAATAAAAAGGGGTGGACTTTCTTGGGGCCTCCTAGCATCACGGAAGGCAGCTTCCCTCTGAAGGATGTGTGAGAAACATCATTGTCTAATGAAAAAGGTCTAATCAGGTCCTCTGTGTTTTGAAAAGCTAACTGTTAGTGGTAGATTTCTGGATAGTGAAGGTGATAATGAATCTGGGTCCGTGAAGTAATAGATGCAAAAACTAAACTTGATTGAGAGTTTCTTGAGCCAGCTGGTCCCCTGGCAAAAGAATATATATTTGAATCAATAAGTGACTCCTTGGAAGCCCCAAAATATATAGCCTTGGAAAGTTGAGCTCAGCAGCACTAAGTATTATGCTTATTTTTGGAAGAACACTATGAGCTTGTGTTGAGATCTGGACCTACACTACACAATCTTAGCACTGGTCTGTGTCCTCTTCCAGACCGTGTAGGATGAGTGTGCAACTGCATTAGACAGCAGCCAGCAACAGTGGCCATAGAGGACTGAACAAATATCACTTCTCAGATTTGGAATTCAAACAGATCCGCATTTGTACTTCATAGGGCACCAGAGTATTACTGGTCAAGTTGAGGTGGGGACAGGGGGAGAGCCTCAATAGAAAATATAAAGTTAAGTGACCTTATTTCCACATGGTATTTGTGGGGACAGTGCACTGCTTATTCTAAGGAATATTTATTACTCTTTCAAGTCATTTTGAAGATTAAATACAGCTTCAGTTATTCAATAAATATTAATCGAGAGCCTGCTATGTACGGCTCAGGCAAAGCGCAATATGTGAGAAATGCTGTTATTATTCATATATTTCACAGGTATTTATTGACGGACAGGCAGAGATTATAGGAGTTAATGTCATGATCACTGCCCCCAAGGAGTTCAAAATATACTAAGACAGATAAAACTGCAAGCATGAATTACAGGACAGTATGATAAGTACAATAAAAGGTACGGACAAATTACTTTGGAAACATTAAAAAGACAGTGTTTTTCTTTGCCTATGGGACTAACTATAGACAGTGTTTGCACGTGAGATTGTGGAAAGGACCCCTGAGAGATCCACACAAACCTTTAAGTTATATGTTTGTATTCTAAAAGAAATATAGCATTGTGAAATGAGATAACATCCTTTCTCTGGTATATTTTACAGAAATTACCTCATAAGTGAATATAAAAGACACTTTCTTCCCACCAAAGATACTATTTAGGGATCTCGGTAAAGATAAATTCCCAAGGTGACTATAATTTTAAAAATAAGTCTCAGTGAGCCCCAAATTAGCTAGAGGTCCTATTTATTTCTCTCTGAAACAGTATTCTTCTGTCAAGAACTCTAATCATCCTATTAAAACCAAGCTTTGAGAAGCAACCATAATTTATTACTGTTGAATCTGATTAATCCATCAAGTTTACCTCCTCCCTTACTCATTCTTGAATATGTAGCTATATGTTACAGTTAAAGTTAAAATCTGCTCAAAATATTATTTACTTATTTTAATTGTGTGGAATTTTAATGCTTCATTCTACTGCTTCAAAAGAGAATGTATCAATGTTTCTACACCCCAGGATGCTGACAAATTGTTTCCTAATGAAATCTTTTTATGCTTTCAGCACTTATCCCCTGAATTAAAGTGGTTTAAAAGGCAATGGCAAAATGCTTAATTTTTCAAAGAAATTAGTGAAAATGTAAGTTATACTGACAATTTTACTAAAATGAATATCTTTCACATTTTTATTCTCTAATATTTGACATAGAGATATTAGGAGGTACATGAAGGCTCTATATCAGGTGAATTCCCTCAAAAAATGACAACAGAGCTGCAAAGATAAAATGAATATGATTTTTAAATTTAGATTTGTTATAAGAACCTTCTATATTGCAGATTAAATGTAATTGCAAAATCTCCAAGCAGCTCATTTAAACAAACGCTGCCTAATCTCTGATCACTTGAACACATAATCAGCTCCACACTTTTGCCCACTTGAGAATTATTGATTCTTCCTATTAAAACAAATACAGATCCAGGTGATACATATTATAATTATCACAGCTAATGTGATTACTGCATGTAAATTGATTACTATAATTAGGATATAGTTATTTGTATGAGAGAGAGAGAAGTAAACTGTCTGCAGGGTTTTTGGAGAAAAGACAGATTAAGACAGTATACCCCTCAGCAATCAAATAAAGGGGGAAATACATTAAGTTAATGTTATACATCACCGTTACATATGTTTTAATATACATTAACTAACCATTTTTAAGCAGCGAGGTTTTGAATGACTTCAGTATGAGAAGAGAGGAGGGCTAGATGTGGGAAAAAGTGATGAAGAGAAAATAGAGGAAGCAAAGAGAGAAATGGATAAAATGGGAAGAAAAAGAAGAGGAAAAGGGGAAAATTAAAGGAAGGAGGAGGAGGAGAGAAAAGGGAAGAGAAAATAAATACAAGTTTCCAAACAAAATATTAATCTAATGTTATAATAATGATGTTACCTTTTGCATTATTGCTATTCAAAAGAAGTATGCTAATAAGTGAAATTCTATTCCAAGATTTTTTTCTCTGTGTTTTAAAATGTTAACTTCTTAAAACAATGGTTTTGCTATTATCACAGCTCATAAATTAAACAACAACAACAACAAAATCATCATCACACCATGAGAGACAAAGATGAATAAGACTTGGTTTCTCTCCAAAGGAGTCAAAGGAGTTTACTTTTCCATTGTGAGAGTTTTATTATAAACCATAGTGTGTTTCAAAAAATGTTTCAATTCTAAAACCTCAGTGAAATGCGAGCTATTTAATTATTAAATGGTTTATTATACTAACGAAACTTCACACAAAGGAAAAACAAAATGAATCATTGACTGACTACTATATTTTATTTTAGTATGTAATGTCTGGTTCTGAATAAAGAATGATTTACTAGATTAAGACATAAAATTGGCTTTTATCACAAATTCTATGCATTTTGAAATGTAAATAAAAGCCACTTTATGGTAATTTTAATTTGCTTCAGATAGTTTGTCTTTTGTTTTTCTAGTGGACCTCTCAGTATTTTATTTCTTTTTAAAAATTTATTTATTTTCTTTTTTTTTTTTTTTGGCTGTATTGGGTCTTCGTTTCTGCACGTGGGCTTTTCTCTGGTTGCAGTGAGTGGGGGCTACTCTTCGTTGCAGTGTGCAGGCTTCTTGTGGTGGCTTCTCTTGCTGCGGAGCACAGGCTCTAGGCATACAGGCTTCAGTAGTTGTGGCACGTGGGCTCAGTAGTTGTGTCTCGTGGGCTCTAGAGCACAGGCTCAGTAGTTGTGGCACACGGGCTTAGTTGCTCCGCAGCATGTGGGATCTTCCCGGGCCAGGGCTCAAACCCGTGTTCCCTGGATTGGCAGGCAGATTCCTAACCACTGTGCAACCAGGGAAGCCCAGTATTTTATTTCTTAAAATAAAAACAGTGTTCACTATAATATTCTTAATATTTAGAAAAGGGAAATTACAAATAGAGTTTTTTTCTTTTTCATCATATATTGTAAAATATTTATAATGAATAGTATGAAAATTTATAATATGTTTTATAAATAAAAGCTTTAAAATATAGACTTTTACATAATTACTAGATTTAGTCATTGTAACCTAGATGTACAGTAAACATTAGACACTCACCAAGTCTAATAATGTCTAACCCATTTTAATGTTATTTGATTAAGAACCAATATGTTTGGCACATTATAGGTGCTCAACAAATACTTGAATACTCAACTCATTCTTTTTATTTGACATGATTTTCATTTTAGGTCTGGCTCTATATAATATATTTCAGTTAAATTTGTATATGATGACATTACTGAACTGGATTGATTACATTGCCATTTCATTTGCTTAGGTAAACTTTTAGATAGCTGAGAGCAAAGCTTTAAATACATACACCATAGTAAGAGAGAATGATGGCACCCAAAGATGTTCATGCCCCTATCACAGAACCTAGGACTATGTTACCTCACATGACAAAAGAACTTTGCAGATGTGATTAAGTTCCTTGAGATGGGAAGATTATTCTGGATTATGAAAGTGGGTCCAATCTAATCACATGAGTTCTTAAAAGATGAAAACCTTTCTCGGTTTTCCTGGATGTGGTCAAAGGGAGATATCAGAAGACAAAGAATGAGAGAGATGCAAAGTTTCTGCTTTGAAGATAGAGGAAGGGGCCATGAGTCAAGGAATGTGAGTGGTCTCCGAAAGCCAGTAAAAGCAAGGAAACAGATTCTCTCCTAGAGACTCCAGAAAAGAACATGGCCTGATTGTCAGGCTTTTAGCCCACTGAGATCTGTGTTGGGTTTCTAATCTTCAGAAACATAAGGTAATATATTTGCATTGTTTTAATCTACTAAATTTGTAATACTTTGTTATGGCAGCAATAAAAAAACCAACACATACACATATTATTCAGGTCCTGCCTATTGACGTTGACATAGTATCAATGACATACATAAAGAATGTGTTATAAAATGGTTGATTCATACATAATTTAACTTAAAGTTGACAAATTTAAATCCATATTAACTTTATTTTCCTAAAGGAAGTTGAATCCTTAGGTTTTTGTTTTTGTTTTTCTTTTCCAGTAGGCATAATTTAAAATGGTACTTCCAAAAAATTAGCAGTGGGAGCTGCAAGCATTTTCAGATGAGCTTGTCTACTTCTTCCTTACCTCATCTCATAAAATCTACTTTCAAGAAAAGGCTGAGGGCTTCCCTGGTGGTGCAGTGGTTGGGAGTCCGCCTGCTGATGCAGGGAAAACGAGTTCATGCCCCAGTCTGGGAAGATCCCACACGCCGCGGAGTGGCTGGGCCCGAGAGCCATGGCCACTGGGCCTGCGCGTCCGGATCCTGTGCTCTGCAACGGGAGAGGCCACGGCAGTGAGAGGCCCGTGTACCGAAAAAAAAAAAAAAAAAGAAAAGGCTGAGGTTCACTGTGCTGAAATAACTTATTTAAGCTAATCACTGAAAGAAATAGATTCCTGAGAAATAGAGCCAGATACGAAAGTGGAAGAAGAGGCATCTGCTGTCCTCACTGTGGTGGGATATATCCCTGTGGGAGGCTGAAAAACATCTGTGCTTCATGAAACTGTTTCATGAAAGAATTATGCTTCTCCACCAGACATTTTAAGCTCTTAAAAAAGATCCATTTAAAAAAGACAATTTTCCATACTAGCATTTCACTTAGCATTTAGCTTATTTTTATTCTGAATTAATTTAAAAGTTCCTATAAAATAGATTTCAAGTTAGATGTGGCTTTTTTCTAGTTTTACAAAGAAAACCCTTTCTTTCTGAAATGATAGCTATGTGAACTTAGAAAATAAGAAAGAAGACAGGAAGAATGTATTTAAAAGTTAAGCCCAGATATAAGGAAAACAAACACAATTCATAGCGAAATCTGCAAGTGTCTTGGAACATGACAGTATTCTTTGAAGAAAATATAGATTTCCTACAGGGAAAATATAGATATTGAGTATTTTGTTTCCCTGTATATCACAAATGAAACTTTTGAGTATGTAAACCTAGTAGACTTCCATTTCTGGTGATATGGTAGAATAAATAATCTGAAAACTATCCTGTTACAGAACTCATAAAATGTAGGATAAAATATAACAACATCTCTTTAAATGTAATACTGAGAATGCAAGAAAAGGAAAGTGATCCTCAGAGGGCAAAAACATAATAATAATAAAATAAAAAGAAGGAATTGACACTGCGGCTGCCCTGGTGAGTGTGTTGGAGGAGGAGGGATTGACAGGTTCTCAAACCAAGGCGTTTGTGATTCCATTGCAAAACCTCCTCCTAGGTTCATATAAGGTGAAAATTATAAAGGAAATCCCTGAATAAAGCCAAGACCTTTAAAGAAATATACATAAGTTGGATTTTTTTTAATTTAATTACCCATCAGAGCAGTGAGATTCCAAGAATCTGAACTTTTCTTGTTTTGGCCTCTGGGTGGAAATAATTCTCTCTTGAGAATTTATAAATACAGACTTGTATTTTAACAGGTTGTGGTCTAAATGTATACTACTCATATGATCTAGGGATGCCCAAAGTAACAAGTTGCACAGTGGTCCCAAATACATAATACTCCTGGCTTGCCTGGCAGTTGTAAACTCAAAACTTGTCTAGAAGGATGCGTGTTCAATCCAGGCAGAATAGAATTCCTACAGATAAATCATCTTTAAAGATTATCTCCAAGTTCAAAATTTACCATAGAAAAGAGTCAATAGCCACACAAATAGTCCTGTTACTACCCCAAGGAACTTTTGAGAAACATTAGATAAATGAAGAGACGTATCTTTAAACCAATTAAAGAAATAACAGAAGAATTTTTAAAACATAAGCAAAGAAGGGGCTTCCCTGGTGGCGCAGTGGTTGAGAGTCCGCCCCCTGATGCAGGGGACGCAGGCTCGTGCCCCGGTCCGGGAAGATCCCACATGCCGCGGAGCGGCTGGGCCTGTGAGCCATGGCTGCTGAGCCTGCGTGTCCGGAGCCTGTGCTCCGCAACGGGAGAGGCCACAACAGTGAGAGGCCTGCGTACCGCAAAAAAAAAAAAAAAAAAAAAAAAAAAAATCCCTCTCTCTTTGTAATTATCACTTGTTAAAATTGCTTTCCTGGGGACTTCCCTGGTGGAGCAGTGGCTATGAATCCGCCCCCCCCCCCAATGCAGGGGAAACAGGTTCGAGCCCTGGTCTGGGAAGATCTCACATGTTGCGCAGCAACTAGCCCGTGTGCCACAGTTACCGAACCTGTGCTCTAGAGCCACAACTACTGAAGCACGCAGCCTAGAGCCCGTGCTCCAAAGCAAGAGAAGCCACTGCAGTGAGAAACCCACACACCACAACGAAGCGTAGCCCCCACTTGCTGCAACTAGAGAAAACCCGCGTGCAGCAATGAAAACCCAACACAGCCAAAAATAAATTTATTTTTAAAAATTGCTTTCCTAAGATATCCATCAAAAGATATAATTAAAGACCTAGAAGAAACCTTGAATATTATTGAGGAATTGTTCAAATGGGCTGTGATTGGTCAAGGAAACATCCCTGTCATTTAGGTCAGCTTGACTCTTTGCTTTGAAAGAAATGTTGCATGTCATTGGTGGAAATGTGTGTGGAGGGCAGTTCAGAAAGAAAGAATGGCTTAACCCAGGTTCTCAGATCTGTTTTTAGAAGAGAAGTACTTCTGGTTCAGGTTAGAGTCATCAGCTTTTTAAATGTTAAAATTTCTACTCCACATCTTGCTTTCATTCACTTCAAATTTGTCCTAAGCTTAGGGTAAACAACCACAGCTCTCCTTAATTCTTAGAAATTAAAGACCAAGCATATTCTTGCTAATTTTAAACCATGGCGATTCAGGATAAGATATACCATTTGGTAAACTCCTCAATGCCCGCTCAGTTTCTGGTGTACCGTTCTAACCATCGACTATTGAGAACTTCAGTTCTTATTTGATGAGTCAGAATTTGGAAAATTGTATTCATCTGAATTCATTGATTTTAAAAAATGTTTGCCTTCAGATAGAATATTTGACAAATAGGTTGGCTGTTATGTGACTCTTTTGCTATTCAGTAACTATCATTTTATTATACTTCTATTGGCTTTGAAGATAAGGCTTTTTCAAAATTTTGTATTTCCATTATTCGTAGGAACAAATATGATGACTATAGTTCCACACAATTCATAATCACTTTACAGACATATACAAGTATCTTTTCTGTGTAGTAAATAAAACTGCACACACTCTGGAAAAGAAACAGTGTCAAATGAAGGGGAACAGCATAGAATAGGGTAAAGATCCCCAGTGTGGGAGTAAAGGGACTTGGATTTTAGTCCCAGTCTTTTTATTAACTAGTTGTATGTCTTTAAGCAAGTCATTTAGGTTCTCTGAGTTTCTGTTTACTTATCTATAAAATTACACGCTCTACTTTCATGGTAAAAATAATGTAATATGAATGTTGTTGATAGGAAGGAGAAACAGAAATGCATTAAAGAAGACAATATAAAAATTAATAGCCTATCATTATTCTTTCTTTTCTTGCACCGACACTTTAGCAAAAGTATTAAGGGGTCTTTAATAGTTTTAAGCAACACAAATTATTACACATTAATTTCAAACCTAGAAGATTAACTTTGCACCTTTCATATCCTATAACTTGCCAAGTAGCAGATTTGTTGTTTTAGAATTTGTAACTTCACTCTGAAGAATAAATCTACTGATTTTTACAATGGTTATTTACTCAAGACTGATACCCTACTCATGTTTGTTGCAGACATATAAAAAAGATATCATTAGTACACTATGTTTTCAACCTAAATTTTGTCTGAATGCTGTTAAAACAGTTTCACAGTAATACATTCCGATATATAGAAAATTCAATATCTTTGATTTATCGTGAAATTTTAAACTGACAAAACTGCCCTTTATGGAAGGCTTATATTGTATAATAAATACAGACATGAAGTACTAAATTAAACATACCATAAGGCTTAAATCATCAGAGATATCTCTAGAATTATACTATGCCCTAAGATATTGGAAGAAATCCTGGAAATTGAGAAAAATGATGGCAGCTGCTGTCACTGATGCTGGAGCCAAACCAAACTGCAATGTCCACACATAATCAATCACTGTGCACTGGGCCCTGCCTTTATCATCATCTCCAAAACCAGAGGCCATGAGTGTAAGATGAATAAGCACAATGTCATGAGGAAGTCTGAGCCGTGATGAGAAGAAGAGATTGAGAATCAGGCAGGCAAGTACTGGATAGCATCTGCTTACAGAATATAAGTAGGGATAAATAAGGAGATCACAATTTCACCTATTCAAGAATCGTCCCTTGTGCACATATTATGTGCCAGACTCTGCTGGATGCTAAAAATGAATTAGGCTCAACCTTGCTTATCAGAGAACTCACTGTATACCAAGTGAAACAGAGAGACATAAATATTAAATCACATTTAGCAGTGATAAGTGCTACAATAAAGCTATATGCAAAATGTGATTGGTAGCCCAGAAAAAGAATCAACTGCCAAAGAGACTTGGGAAACTCTCCACAAGGGAATTGTTTCATGGTGCTTAGCAGAAAAATAGGAAGTTTCCAGTTGGAGGAGGGAGTCAAAGGGAGTATAGGCAGAGAAAAGCACAGGTAAAAGAAAGGGACATGACAAAGCACTCAGGCTAAAGAGACTAGGTTTTAGCATGCTCAGCTAGAACGCTTGGTGTATGTTGTAGAGGAAAGAGGTTAAGAAAAAGTAGAAGTGAAGTGACTAGAAAAGTAGATTGGAACCAGATGATGAAACATCTCATCTGCCACGTTAGAGAGTCTGGATCTTACCCTTCATTCAACAGGGAAGTCAACAGGATTTATGAAGAAGTGTTTTTTAGAATGGTATATCTGGGGAAAGTGTGGAGGGGTAACTTGATATGGAGGACTGAAGGAATGAGGGGGGAAATACTAATTAGGAGACTGGGTTAAAATAGCATAGACACACATTAAAAATCCAAATGCTTTTAAAAGCCTGGCAAGTAATGCAAATGTGAAGCTGGTCTGCACCCCCCATACTCCAGGCATTAAATTCAAGTAAATAAATAAATAAACTATCCTGGCCAAGCATCACTTAGGATAAATTTTTTTTTAGGGATGCCAGGTTTCTTAAAATCTTATGTAGGAGACAGGAGGATAACATTATGAATTATGTAATGAAAAAATGACGAATGAAAAAGAGATGATGAAATACAGATCTATTTGAGTGGTGAATAGAACTGTTCCAGCTATTTCTGAATCACTAAGAAATCAGAAAATACACTAAAAATTCTATAATGTGTGCTGACTGACTCCATCCAACAATGGCTAAGGAGAAAGTAAGAAAGAAAATCCTGCCCCTCATGCACTGCCAGTGGCAAAAAAATCTACATAGATACTTAAAAGTATAAGTCAATGCCATTTTAAAAAAGAACATATTGAAACCATAGCTTGGTCCTAGCAATACAGAAAATTGCCTAGCCTTAGTCAGAAGGTGTTTTAGTTTTTATATTATCTTTTTTTTTTAAGGTGGACAGTAGCTGGATTAAGCACCTGGACAAAAACCAAAATAAACAAATAAAAACTATGCTAGAGCAGTAAGAGAGGCCAGAATGACTATACCATTGAAAGTTATTTCCAATTGCAATTCTGCTGTAACTATAGAATTAATCGTTTTGCTCCTTCAATCTATATCTAAATAGACATATTATCTACAACCATGGTGTGGCAGGAGAGATTGCAGACATGGAGTCTACTTAGACTTGGAGTGAGGGAAACATAAATGAGGAAATACAGAGACAATTCTAAGGGTTGAATAATTTCTGGACAAAAGGGGAATTCTAATGGATAATAAGAATAAAAGATTGAATACAGGTGGTTATCTCAAAACCAAAGTGGAATGTTAAAATGATTTTCCCCCTTAAGTTAACCTGATCATAAACTATTAATGAGGTAATATGGATAAATATTATCTTAAAAACTACTATATGTGATTTTTAAAAGCACCATATGCAATTCTGATACATTTAAGCACACAATTTAAATGCGTTTCCTGCTTTCACAAATGACTGCACTTTACATGTATCACTTACATAAACATAGTGTGTCTCATGTATGTCAGATGATTAATGAATAGGTTAAGTGAACAGTGGTTAGATAGCATGATAGAATGGCAAACTTCATGTCAGAAGACTGATATGATATACTTAAAAAAATTCAAGAGCTGAGTGAGAATTTAGAGTCTTGATGATATCACAGCTGGCCATTTGCTGTGCAACCTTAAACAAGACAATCTCTGTGTTGAAATTCCTCTTTTGCGAAGAGGGACAAAAGAAGCTCAAATTGCAAACCAAGAGTTCTTTTTCTCTTTTTTCTTTTTTTAAACATCTTTATTGGAGTATAATTGCTTTACAATGGCGTGTTAGTTTCTGCTTTATAACAAAATGAAGAGTTCCTTTTGACAAACATTCTATCATTCAATGCCTTTGTAAAAAGAGAGGAAGAATGTTTAGCCTTGAAATAAAGTTGGATGAAAAATTGAACTACCCCAAGCTAAAAATCAAGGTCTTTTATATCTATAAGCATGGAAATAGGCTCCCCTGGTGGCGCACTGGTTAAGAATCCACTTGTCAATGCAGGGGACACGGGTTCTAGCCCTGGTTCGGGAAAATCCCACATGCCAGGGAGCAACTAAGCCCGCAAGCCACAACTACTGAGCCTGCGTGCCTAGAGCCTGTGCTCCGCAACAAGAGAAGCCACTGCAATGAGAAGCCCATGCACTGTAATGAAGAGTAGTCCCTGCTCACCACAACTAGAGAAAGCCACGCACAGCAACAAAGACCCAATGCAGCCAAAAAAAAAAAAAAAAAAAAAAAAGAAGAAGAAGAATGGAAATAACTGTGCCTTCAGAATTACATGTGATTATTTTCTCAATGTCAAAGCAAAAGTGCACTTAATATCCAGGGGTCACAAATTCAAAAATTTCCAAGAGCCAAGAAAAAATCATAAATATGTCAAGCCTCCCAAATTCAATATAATATGAGATGATGGGGTCTATGGCCAATAGGAGAATACATATCTTCCAATACCTCTCACATTCAATTCTTTTTTTTTTTTTCTAAAAGTTGCCTGTAAAAGCCCATCTTTGGCCAGATCTGGACAGTGTGCCATAAGATTGTGACCTCTGAACCCTGTCACTTATTATTAATGGTCTTAAAGTGTCTTTTTTCACTTGAGAAGTCATATTGCTTTTCACAAGTTAGTGGACTATCTTATCAATGGCCAGTTTCTTCCTCATTTTATCTGATGCTATGAACATCATTTAACCCATTAGATCACTCCCTGGCTCACCAGACACCGCATACTCAGGTTTTCCTCTGAGCCACTCCCCAGTCTCCTTGACTAGTTCTTCCTCTTCTCCTAGATCTCCAAATGTTGGACAACTCTAAGGTTTCTTCCCTCTTTCTCTACACATTCTATCCTTTGGTAATATCCAGTCTCTCATCTTTAAATAACAATATGCTGTAAACCACCAAATTTATATTTCCAGCCCAGACATTTCTCCCAAACTCCAGATTCTTATATCCAACTGACCATTGAACATCTAGACGTGTTTGTCTGACATTTCAAACTTAAGATGTCTCAAACTGAAATCGTGCTCTCTTCCACAAATGTGGCTCACTTGCATTCTTTCCAATTTCAATTAATAGTAACTCTATTATTTCAGTTACTGAAGCCAACATTTTTGTTTGTTATCTTGACATCTCTATTTTTCTTTTATTTTTTATTTATTTATTTATTTATTTTGTGGTACAAGGGCCTCTCACTGTTGTGGCCTCTCCCATTGTGGAACAACAGGCTCCGGACGCACAGGCTCAGCGTCCATGGCTCATGGGCCCAGCCACTCCGCAGCATGTGGGATCTTCCTGGACTGGGGCACGAACCCATGTCCCCTGCATCGGCAGGCAGACTCTCAACTACTGCACCACCAGGGAAGCCCGACATCTCTATTTTTCTCACACCTTACATCTTAGTCTGTCAGGGCATCATCTTAATTTTACTTTCAAATAAATATAGAATCTGACTACTTTTCAGCACCTTCACTATTTACATCCTGTTCCAAGGCACTATTCTCTCTCTCCTGGGGATTACTGCAATAAGTCTCTACTGGCACCATTACCCCATAGACACTATTCTCAACACAGCTGCCAAAGTGATCCTTCTGAAATCGAAGTAAAAATATTTCACTTCTTTGGACAAAAGCCTGCCACAGCTCTCTGTTTTACTCTGAGTTAAGCCATTGTTTTCTCAGTGGCTTCTTACAAGGCCCTTCAAAATTTCCCTGCTGCCACCATCAACATATCCTCCCCCTATGTCCTCTCCTTCCCTTTCCCCTCAGTTTAGGCTGCTTTAGTTACACTCACCTCCTTATAGTTTCTTGAACATCCTCATCATGTTTTCATATAAGGACTTAATTATTCCCTCTAGGTGGAAAATTCTTCATTAGATATTTACTTAACAAATTCCCTCACCACATTTGATATTTGCTCAACTATCACCTTCCCAATGAGTCAGACCCTGACCACCTACAAAACTGCTACCACCCCAAGCTCTGGCACTTCTAATCCCATTTACACTACTCCAAAAAGTCTATCACATTCTAATACTCTCTACAATTTAGTAATTTGATTAGCATTTAATATTTTCTCTCCCCTTGCTAGATTCAAAGTGCTATGAGAACAGATATATTTTATTGTTCATCTCAAGCACTTAGAAGAATGTCTAGACCACAAATACTCAGTAAATATTTGTTGCAGTTTATTAACTTTCAGAAAAGACAATTTATCAGATAATTTAAATTCAATTTTTAGAGTCTTGGTATTATTTTTACAACAATTATCAATAAAAAGGGAAGTAAAACAAAGGATGTGTTAAGTGCCTACTACGTGTCACTGTGTTATGATATTTACATATATTGTCTCATTTATCCTCATGACAACCAAGTCAGGATGGTATAATAGGTCCTGTTTTCCAATAACAAAGCCATAGTCATATAACTTGTAAGTTGCATTGTCAAGCTTTGCACCTATGGTCACTTAACACAAAATCTACAATGCTCAAAAAGAACTCATATGACATATATTCTTTAAGATAATTAATATACAAATATGAAGTAAACCATAGAAAGGTAAGAATAACTGGCCATGCGATTGATGAACAATTAAGCAAGGTCATTCATTTGCATTTTAACATTTCTCTTGAAGATTTGCTCATATTATAGAAATTTTTTTTTCTAGATCTGTAAAAATCTTCTACTGCTATAAAATTGAGAATAGGGAATTGATACAAGTGGGAAATACCCCTAACATAGAAGCCTCACAAAATACCTATTAATTTTATTTTTAAAGTATAGTTTACATGTAGCTAACAGTTTGCCTAGACTGATATAGAATAATATATTAAAAATTATACTAGAAGCAGTAAAATGAGTTTTCTTCCAGTTTCACTTAAGCTTTAAATTGAACAAATCGGCTACTTGAAGAAATATCAAGGGCTTCTGCTCACTGTCAGAATTCTGTCAACTATTTTTCAGAACAGACAAAAATACGTGTTACTTAAGAGGCTAATACATTAAGTCTACAAGACAAATTGTTCACTAAGGTTGAAGTAACTGTTTTCAAGAAGAAACAGCTGTGTTATCATTAGAGGTAAAGTTCTCACGATCATACAGCCACTTATATCAGAAATTCAGCCACCTTAACTTCAGTGTACAATTTGTCTTCCAGACTGGATTCATTGTCTATATAACTGACAAAACTCCCTGGTTTAGATTTTGTTCACATGCTTCAAATTGAGTAGCATGTTTGTACAGATATAAATGACTTTAAAGCCCCCCTCAACAACAGAAGTCAGTGTCCTTTCCAACCTTGTTAAAACACCAAGAGACACTGAGTAAGCTTAATTGAATTGTTTTATTTTACCAAAGTATGCAAAGTTATTTGGTTTCTTTTTTTTTTCTTTGTAATAATCATGACCTGAGGCTCTAATAAATGAATTTGCTGCTCCCTTTGAAGAAAAAGATCAAGAAAAATTCCCCAAGTGCAAAATCAAAAAGAAAGATTTCTTCCCTCACTTGAACTATACATCTTGTGTTACTGTTGCTTTAAAGTTCTCTTAAATAGTGAAACTTAGTACAGAACAGGTAGCTATGCTTTTTTCCCCCTTACCCATTCTTCTAAGGAAACAAATTTATGAACATTTCAGTGAATTTTAAAATTATGATAATACTAAGTAGCATTCGCATGACACTACAGTCTACAATGCCTTGCACCTTCACTTGCATTTGGACTTCACAGTCCATTTGAAATTTGAAACTAACAGTCATTGGAAGTTTATGGGGTCAAACACTGTATAAGGTGCACTCACCATATCACATAATTTTACTCTCAATGAAATAGGTATTGTTATATCTCAATTTTTAGATGCAGAAACTGAGTCACATAAAATCAAGTAAATCACATAGGAACACACAACTAATAAGGCATTCATACCCTCATAGGTCTATTCTAGTGTTAAAAGATATTCTCAATTGCACTTATAAATTAGGCACCTTCTCCCATTTTGTTGACCTATGATCCAAAGGATTGTAGTGGGGTTTTTTTGCATCATGTTTTATGGCATTTACTACTTTAAAAAGCAGCATAATAATCAGAATTGCCTTTATTGAGTGTCTGCTGGATATGCACTATGAAATTTACCTTATTGCTGATTTTCATTAGAACCATTCAAGGTAGGTATTATTATTATTATTTTATGAATGAGAAAACTGAGGCTCAGTGAGGTTAAATAAATTATCCCACATCACATAGCAAGAACTGGCAGAATCAGGATTCCAGGCCACTGTCTTTCCACAGACCATACGGTCAAACAGGATGACCCTTCTTTGATCATCCTTACTACCTGTATGCTCAGTGAATTCTAAGCAATATGCCTTGAACTTTCTAACGGGACACTGTTTTAAAGCAATCACAACTATTTTATATGTAACAAGACATTATTTTCTAAGAAATTGCACATAAAATGAGCAAAGTCTTGTTTGGATACTAATTTTATAGTGCAAATTGGTACAGCTAAAGCTGCTTTGACATGTGGATGTATTTGTAAATGTTTCCTCTGGACTTGCAAAGTATTCTTCTCTGGGATCAACAAAATATAAATATAATTAAACTACCCTTTCTGAGGTGACCACTTTTTAACCAACTAATTTTTTTTTTTTGCGGTACGCGGGCCTCTCACTGCCGTGGCCTCTCCCGTTGCAGAGCACAGGCTCTGGATACGCAGGCTCAGTGGCCATGGCTCACGGGCCCAGCTGCTCCACAGCATGTGGGATCTTCCCGGACCGGGGCACGAACCCGCGTCCCCTGAATCGGCAGGCAGACTCTCAACGACTGCGCTACCAGGGAAGCCCAACTATTTTTTTTTTATATCAACTACATTCCTTTGGGTAATAATGGAATAGCTGGTATTATGCAATTATCTGCATAGTATTTTAATTAAAAGATGTATCACTGAATACTTAAACATTCTGTGTCTGCCAGAACCTACAATCATTATGCATATATAAGAGAGCAGGGAAAGAAAATACACATCTTTTCTGTTTATATTTCAATTAGATTTTGTGAAAGTTCATTGCTGAAACTGAAGATTTCACATTTTCTAACAGATATGAAAAGTTCAGACATGCCGTTTTTTAGTTCTAAGCTACACCAAATTCTACCAACATTTATTAAAGTTTACTAATTTCATGTTATATATTTATATATGTATATGTTGTATATGAACCTACAAAAGTACAACTGAACTAGGTCACACATTTTTAGATTTATAAAAATATGGTATCATAAATCACAATGTTTTATTGCAATATTTCAATCTGGCATGGTGAACTAGATCCTTCCAAATTGATAAGCTCTTCTGGAGTTGAAAATAACACTTCTTAAATTATATTTCAGGTCATCAGTGTATTTGATAATAACATGGAATTGTAAATGGTGAAGTGTGGCTGAAACATATGTTAAAGTCCTATTAGCCTCAGGACAATTAAGCTAAGACTGAATAAGAGGAGATATACAGGGGAAATAAAAAAAAAATACTTTTGCTGTCAAAAGAGCCCTGGTCTAGAATCAAGAACATGAGATTGGTGTTGAACACAAACTAGCTGTGAGGTCTTGTGTACCATTCTTTACTTCCTCGGGACTAGGTTGCTTTAACTGTGAAATGGGATAACAAAGGAAAGGACAAAAAACAGATGTATTGGTAGTATTTTGAGAGGGGAAACACTACATACAAATCTAAGGTATTTCTATTGTTATTTTATTGTTTGTACTGAAGATAGATTGACTATAAACGTTTAACGGCATGAACCTATTGGAAAAATATTAGTATGACTCAGACGGGACTATAAAGAAAAGTGAACCTCCTACCTGAAATCCATTCTCCAGAAACCACCACTACTAGCAATTTCTTCTCTTATCAGATTAAAAAAAAATGCTAAGGCGTTCTATTAGAGTGAAGAGTTCAATTTTTAAATCAGCTCATATTTGAAAACTTGCTTTTCCAACCCACTATACAACTCTGAATTCTGATTTACTTTGTAGTTCAGATGTGGTGGGGGTGGGGAAAGCAAATAGATTGTAATCAGAAGACCTTGTTCAAGTTCTGGCACTGTACCTTATCAGCTGGGTTGCTGGGTAAAAAGTGGAAACTCTGAGTATATGTTTCTTATCACTAAAATCAGAATAATAACATGTCTTCTCAGAGTTGTTAACGAAATAAGAAGAAGAACACGCTTTTAAAACTACAAGTGAAATATTAAGTTGTCATTATGAACATAGTTTTTAGAAAGGTTGAATATTGTTCTGTCTAGATAGGGACAATGGAATAAAGTACTCCCAAATTCAAGATGCCTACTCATGTCATATTGTTAAGGGGTTCTGCCTCTGTTCTACTTTGTCAGCTTTCTGGGAATGTTGAAAGCTGACTATGAAATAAGGAAACATTTCTGCTTATCTCTTTTTTCCACAGCATTCTTACCCATACAGCCTGTTCACACTCTTTCAATAAGTATACACAGGTAACTGAAAAAACAAAGGAAGAATAAGGAAAGAAACTGACACAAAAACAGTTCCCTCCATCTCTCTCCCTTAAATTAAATTTCCCTTTACCCAACATACTGTCAAAGCAATAAGAAAAAAAATAGGATAAAATCTTCAGTTAAGAAGCATATCTTCTCTGCACTCTAGGAAATAATGTTCTGAATAAGTTAATTTACCTCCCAAAGCATCAAATACTAATGTATTCAACTCACAGAATGTGGTCTTCTAAACCTTAAAGAACCGAAAGTATCATTCTCTAGACTTCCATCCCCTCATGAGTCAATGTGTTTGACTTCAGAAAGTGTAACTAACAGTTGCTTAAAGAACTCTCTTAATTGAAGCAGGACTTTTATTAAGATATAGCTATAAAGAAACAGAGAGTGGAAAATCAGTTCTTTCTAAACTGAAATAAAGAAATCCGGTTCCATGCATTGTGGAACTGACTCTGTGTTCTCTGTCAAGTCCCTTAACTGTTTGGTCCCTTTATTACTCAACTATAAATTAAGTTTAACTCACTAGTGTGTCTAGGTGGGTCACACTTGTGAGTTAAACTTGTGAGTTAAGGTGTCACTTAATGCCTGCTGTCAACAAAGCCAAAGCTGGGAATTGCACTTTTGACATGCATGGCCTCTAATTCTTATTTTGGCCATGAATGCAGGGGGAAGGAAGGATGTCAAAAACTGAGTCTACAAGGGCCCATCACCATGCTGAACATATAAGAATGATAAGTTGTGTTTGTGTGAATGACCTCCAATTTTACTCTTGTGTGCCCTCAAATGTATTGGTATCTTACTCACTTTTACAAATAGAATAAAGAACAATCTTCCTAGTCACTATAATTTTACCTATCATTCCATATTCTTCTTTCACATTCACTGTCTTTCATTTTATATTATCTTCCACTCCCATAACTCATTAAAATAGAGGAATATCATAACTTTGCATCCTCATTCATTCCCTCTATTTGTGATAAATTTAAGTGTATTCCCTCTTTTTTAAAAGAGCACAATGCACTTTAAACTACTGAAAACAAAAGTGAATAGAATGTTTCCCGTTTTCATGCATCTTTAAAATGTTGACTACTTCAAATTCAGTATCTGTCATCATTATGTAAAAACATCTGTAAGAAAGAAAGAAAGTCAGTGACCCACAAATTATAGCTAGACTTGGCACCATTTAAACTAAATGTAAGCAGTTTCCTTCAGCTCAAGCCTTATCTCTTTCTCCTGTTTTCAAGAACTATCTACTGTTGCTGAAGATCCTAAGGGTCTAAGCTTGTACCCTATTCATTACAGGTCATCTCACATTGCATGTTGCTGGACCACAGAGGCACAGATATGAGATGGCATATGATATATCACAATCTGTCAGTTCTCTAAACAAAGCACATGTAAGTACTTCTGATGGAGGAAAGTCTAGAAGAGAAAACCACATTTTAGCAAGAGTATTTTCAAATAGAGAAGAGGAGGTAAAAACATTATTTAAATTCAGTGAGTATAGAGCTCTATAGTATAACCACCACAATTCTCTTTTAAGTGGCCTTCATGCAGCCACAGTAACTAAGTTTTCAGATAAAAATGCTATTGTTCATTAATATAACACAGTCTAATCATATTAACATTGGCCATGTATTTTCTCTAGCTAAAAATCTGGATGAAGTCCTGCAATATAAGAGTCTTAGGCAAGACTCGATGATTTTATAGTCAACCAACTAATGAAAAGTAAATATTGTGAAAATTTTACATTTTTAACAAAACAAGTTGAGCTTCTCTGAATCATTTCAGGGAGAAAAGAAGCAAGCCTTATGAATTTGTTATTATTGCCATGGATGCTATCAATAAAATGCTAATAAAAATGTATTATCTGTCTAGTTGGAACAGTGCCACTTTGTTCTGAGGTCCATCATATTAACATTTCTATCTAATATTTTTCATTATTAATATCAACTCATATCTCAAGACTGAGAGATATGTCAACTTTTCTATAATGCTGCCATTCATGCATAAAATAAACATTAATCTTATATTCTTATAGATGTCAACATGACTCATGTTATCAAAGCTACATAGTAGAACTTCATAAGAAACAACCTGACATCCAGACCCTACTCCCAAATAATAGTGATGTAGCAAATCTATCTTATCTGGTTCTCAGTCTAATTATAGACTATTAAGAAATATACCAAGATCTGGATACATTGATATTAGGGCTTGTAGAAAAATAAAACCTATTGGTAAGACACTAAAATGCATGGAGGAACAAGATCCAAATTTGAAGGAGAGAAGGCAATTTGTATTTGTGGCTAGCCCTCTAATGAGAAATTAATGGTGGATACTGAATTTCTGAATTTGTTTTCTCCAGTGCCAACTTGCTCTGAAATTACAAGGACAGAGGCATAACTAACACAGGTACCCTGGTAATTATTTAGTTACCAGGTATGCCAATTCATTTTACTTTAGTTACAACAGCCAATCTGATACCTCTTGAAAATCCCTCTGCATCTCCTTGGTTTAGATTGTGATTAGACTCTCAGCTGGTTGATATGTCCCAAAGCAAATGTTTTTTTTTTTTTTCCTTCCAATATAGTTATACAAACAATGCATCAAAAGAGCTGTTGTATCCTAGCTTTATTTATTTATTTATCTCTTTATTGGCAGTTTTATGGTTTTTCAAAGTTGAAAAATGGTAACTTCTTTTCAGCAAAAATGAGAAATTAAACTGACCAAATAAAAAGTATAAATAGAAAAACATTACTTGTTGCTGAATTTAAATAGTCAAGAAAACATCATAAAGTGCTTTTGTTCAACCTACTTCAAACTTTACATGCCAAAACAGAACTCAAGTGTTAATACCTTTACATTAAAACAGATATTACTGATTAATAACTTACCCATTGTCAAATCAACTCTAATTTGCAACAAATTTATCTAATTCATCTGTTATAGGTATTCTTAAAAGTGAAAGTAATTGCCATTCTAAAATATTTTCAGTGCGTATAGTCTTTGGTATTGCCTATTTTCCAATAGAAAGGCGTGGCAGAGAGACAGAGAATGTTGTTGGGGTACTTAAGGTAGTTTTGTTTTTGGCATCCAGCTCTGATGGCTAATAGAACTTGTAAGAGGTATGCAAGAGCAAGGTATCCAGAGTTACAACACTCATGATACTGACATAGTAGCTGCCATACCAATGAAGAGGTCTAGGCTTTACTGCTACCACTTCCACTGCAATTTCAGCAGGCAAGGGCTCCTCAAAGAGCAACGGGAAGCTTTCCTTCCCACTGGTGCTGAGGGATAATCCCTCATCTATAATAATGAAAACATAAGAAATTTCAAAACCCTTAGTCGAGAATCATCAAAAAGTATAATTTTCTCCATGGCTTTATTAATTCAATGAGAGGGAAAGTCATGCATATTGATTTACTGTTTATTATGTGATTGTTGGACTGGGACAACTATGAAAAACAAAGATGAAGATGTCAGAAGTCACATTAATTTCACTGAAAATTTTGTCTTGTTAAAAATGAATTTCAGGCAATTTGGATACTTGATGTGCCAAGGAGGAAAACATTCAACACCAACAACGTTTATTTTCAATGGAAATTCAATACACAGAATGTCAAAATTTAGTAACCCTTGATGATTCTAATTTGTGTCCAAAAAAATAACTGCCCTGTCCTTAATATTGATAATAATGTAAATAATTTCTAGATCTGTTATGTTTAAATATTAGGGTTATAACTTTAAAAATCCCATAGAAGAATAAAAAAGACTATTCTCCAAGCTTGCAGAAAAATAAGTCCACACAAATGCTATTACTATGAGTACAGCTGCTGTCCTGCTGCTTTAAATTGTTTCGAATACTATTCTCACACACTGTTCCATAGCAAACAGCAGTTTCAGTTGTACTGACTTTCAAATGGCTTTCACTCCAGTGGCAGAGGTGTTTTATAGTCTAGGTACACTCACTTTTAACATAGTGCCCCGAGAGTAAAATAACAAACCATGGTTGGCTAGTTACCATTTCTACCTGAAAAAAAGAAGATCCATTATTTACTGATACTTAAGATGTAGTCATAAATGCCTTCAGCTGAAAAGCTACAAAAATGTCTAGATCTCCTTTTGAAAAAATAATAAGGTTGCTCATAGCAATTGTAACTTCCTTATATCTCTCTCTACATGGGAGTGATTTCACAAGGCTCCTTTAATGTACAATATCCCATTTTTCAAGATGTGAAAAACAATTCTGATTTTTTAAAAGCAGATTTTAACCTGGGTAAAATGTATTCCTATGCCAGGCATTATTCTAAATGTTGTGAATGAATAAAGAAGGAACACAGTAGACAATAATCACATGGAGCTTACACCCTAAAGGAGAGAGCAAAATATTCCACCTCATGATTGTGTATTGAAATATATTTTGAAATGTTGAAATATATTTTGGTCTTGTAATATGTTCTGTGTGAACTTAATATACTAGGATAAATAACCAAGTCATGCGATTCTGTCTGATGTGTCATTTTCAACCCTTAACTCCTGTGAGGCTCCTCTCTTACAAACCACTCGCCTTCCTGTCAAGTACACCCATACTTCTCCTCATCATTCACTTACTAGTACTGACCTTTTTGTCCTTCTTTTTCTCTCTGCCTATGAAAATCCTACCCAGCTTTTTAAGCAACTGTGATGTATGTAGTTTAAATTATACCTCATTCCTAAAATCCTCCCAATCACTTCAGCTTTTGATTATTTCTTCCTCCTCTGAACTTTTATAGTACCTATTAATTGAATAATTACTGTCCTTTTCTGATTAAATTCTCAAAGGTTAAATCATTACACTATATCTGTAATGTATTTTAAAGATCTTCAAATCTAATCTCTTTATACAGCAGAGAAAACTGGGTCCTAGAGGCCGAGTAATTTACTCACAGTCACCCAGGTTACAAATGCAGAACTGGGTCTGAAGCCTCAGCACGTGATTCCCAGTAAAGTATTTTTCCACTCCACCAAACCTGCTTATACACATTTATTTTGAATTTTTTTCCTGGTCACTAATCTATATTTTATAATAATAAAATGCAATCCAATTCCAAATGCTTTAGCCCATGATAATATCTCTCAGGTTAGCTCATTTATTTAGAAAGCACAGTACTCTCTATTGTAGATTCTTCCTCCTATGTCGGCCTCTCTGAAAAATCCTTGGAAATTTTTATCTGATTGACTAAAAATTGATGATTTTAGTCAGTTCCTGTGCTTGTTCAGCTTCTATTGTTTAAACTCATCTTTCTAAGACTCTTCCTTGAGGTAATCAATCCCCAAATGTCATATATACCTTTTTGCTGCCCCCTCCACGCACCTTAACTTTCAAGTGACAGACCCACCACATTATTGTCTACTCCATGTTGCCTACCTAGTGGGCAACATCTTCAACTATTATTTAAACAGAGCTTTTTCCTTTTCATTTGCTTTGCTTGCTGATTTTATTGTGTCTATTTTTACTAGTATTTCTCTCTCTTAAGAGATAATTTTGGGGTTTAAGCTTCCCTTCATAGGAAAATTAAAGATTTCACTTAAAAATAACTTTATTCTAATAACAATTAAAAACTCGCAGTTAAAGCACAGCACTGGAAGCTAAGAATCCAAGAAGAGTAAGATTGTTTACATGTGAGTGAAATATATAAACTGAACAAGCAATTTAGGTTTGCTTCTAGGAAATCCTAAAATGAATATTGCCATATTGCAAATTCAAAACATTTCAGGGGCCTCAGGAACCTAGATTAGGAAGGTGACATGGGTTGAGTGGAATGACTCAGCAGAATGCCTTGAAGGTATTTCTATCCCAGTGCTTGGCTCTGATTTTAGAAATAGAAACAGAATTGCCCTTTGATTTCCAGAAATTTGGGTAACTGGGTGGATGCCAGTAGGTTACCCAAGTTCTTAGATGGGTATACTGAGAGAAACTATGATTTAAGGTAGCCATATTTCACCTACCAATCAGAGAACTGGAAATGACTAGATTCACTAATTTGGGTACAGTTCCCGTGCCAAGGTCTGAGGCAAAATCACTCTACATGCTACCAGAAAAGTGGTAGAGGAATTGTTAACACAGAGCCCTGCCCTAGAGTTCTTTTGAGAAAAATCATTATAGGCATTTCTTCCTCCCTAAGATTTCTTTTCTTTTAAACCTCTAACCGCAAAATTATATTTAAATCTCTAACAAAATTATATTTTAAATATTTAACTGAAAAATTAGATTGATTTCTAGTTGCAAAATTTTCAGTTGCATCTAAAATAACCATAACGAATATAGGAGTTTCAAACATAAATCTCCCTCCAACTACTAAGTGTATCAAAAAATAATGGAGGGGCCTCCCTGGTGGCGCAGTGGTTGAGAGTCCGTCTGCCGATGAAGGGGACACGGGTTCGTGCCCTGGTCCGGGAGGATCCCAAATGCCATGGAGCGGCTGGGCCCATGATCCCTGGCCACTGAACCTGTGCGTCAGGAGCCTGTGCTCTGCAACGGGAGAGGCCACAACAGTGAGAGGCCCGCATACCACAAAAAAAATTTAAAAAAATAATAATATAAATAATGGAATTTTTTTGTAGAGGATATTTATGCAAAACATATCATGCAAGTGCACATAGGTTCCTTGAGTATGAATAGAGAGAAATGAATGACTTCTTGTCTCCCTATTCTTAGATTGCTTCTTACCTACAAAAGAGAGCAGCACCCTATGGGTTCCTCCCAGGTACAAATCCTTTCCATGTCCCCAGTTTCCTGTTTGTAGGAAATAGGCTTCATTCAGCCTCCTTGACCTTCCTTGAGTTCCAAAGGGCAGATTCAAACAGTTGTTAGTCAGGGAAGGGAAGGAATACAGAAACTAAGGAGGAGCAGTCAAGAAACAATAGTACAGCCTTGAGGCAGGGTCCTGGTTCCTTCTCAAGGAATATACATAGCAAAATACCTTTGAGTTCTTCTGCAGGAACTAAGGTCCCCACCCAAGTGAAGGATGGTAACTTCAGGCTGAACACAAGATTCCTAGAACACTGCCCTGTCACCTCACCACCAACCAATTGGAAGAAAACCATACCCCCTGCAGCCTTCACCCCAAATTTTGCCTGTAAAGCCTTCTCCCCAAAACCATCAGGGAGTTCGGGGTTTTTGAGCATGAACCACCCGTTCTCTTCATTCAGCCCTGCAATAAACGTTTCTCTGCTCCAAACTCCAACATTTTGTTTTGTTTGGCCTCACTGTGCATGGGGCCCAGGAACTTGTGTTTGGTAACACCTACAGCTTCTTTTATCTTATTTACAGCAAGATTTTCATCTGGGTGAAGTAAAAACAACTATTTCTGGGACCCCAGTATCAAGTTGATTTAGACTGCTACATCTCTCCCCCCCACACCACACACACACACACACACACACACACACACACACACACCCCTTCTCTTAGTTTGCAAGCACAAGTGCACACACACCCATAAAACTTTTAGTGTCAATTTTTTTGTAGTGGGTCCCAGCATGAGCATGAGTAAAAATTCTTCTTGGGGAATAATTTGATAGCAGCATGTTTTTTATAATGGCACCCTCTGGTTCACCACTACCCAAAATCTGCTTTGTGCATACAGGCACCTGGGGTTTATCCTCATCCTAGATACAGTTGCATTAGGTGTTTCAGAATTAAATTACATGCTCTCCACCCCAATAATTGAAACATGCATTCAGGTAGGAAAACATATGTGCAGAGTAAATAAAATGAAGTTTGTATTAACATCCAACTTCAGAGATTTTAACCTGGCCTGCTTTATTAGGTATATTAGAAGTATACTTTCTTGTACTATCTCTGTAAATATGGATGAATTTTGAATAACCATAGCAGATAAACACAAAAGAAGAAAAAAATAGGAATTGGTCAGAGAGAGAGAGAGAGGGGGTAAGAGAGCAAAATTCAGAATTAATGAAATGCAAATTATTGCTAAATTTTTAAAATGTACATTGCTTCAACCTATGCTTCACATAAAGATAAAGAAATTACAAGCTTTTCCTTATTGAATATTTTAAATACCAAAAAATAGAACGAGGAAACAGATTTGAATTCAAATCCAAACTCCAAACATCAAGCATGGGTGACAGAAACACAGTTCCCCTATAATTTTTATGGTCATTCAGAATACTTGCAGTCAAATACAATACAGCTGTTTTTTAACCTTGTGTGAGAGTTCAACATTTTTCAATTTACAAATGTATTAAGAACAAGATCATGTTACTGAGAAAGCTTCTTCAGCACCTATACATTAATTGTATAATGTTTACAGTATAAATTATAATATCCCCAAAAATAAGAGTATGAATAAAAAACAAAATTTAACATCTAGTTGAAGCAAAATAATGTGGATGGGCACTTCAAAAATGCCTCCTAGATATGTGATTCTGGGCCTGTGATGGAATCTATGTGTGCTTACTTTTTTGTCAAATGGGGATAACAATAATAACTATAGCGAAGGGGTATTGTGCAGATTGTGAGGACTGCAATCAATATAAAACAGCTTAGTGTACTAAATAAAACAGCTCAGAGTGTTCAACTTCAAGAGGGAGATTTTTTTTTCGTGTGTGTGCACATGTGCATAATCTTCCTCGTGCATTGTATTTGTTGTGTGCCTCATTTAAAAATATTACATAGGTACAGCACCTACATACTAAAAATTGTTTAGCTACTACTAGAATAATTGATTCATTCATACAAAAAGTAGTTCATACCAAATGTCTAAACTGAGACCTGGTGACACAACTAGGAACAGAGCTGCGAGGTATAGAAAAATCCAAGTTGGGTTTGGAAACATGGAGCAATTTCAAAATGTATAAAGATACAGTTTCATCCTACAATTACCTAAACTTGGGAGACAAAGTTTAGTTTTTTGAAAAGGTTAATATAATTCCTTTTCTGTAACAAAAGTATAAAATTGCCACTATTTTGAACTTACAATATTTATCAAATATGATGTAAACATGCTGTGTTTTCAGAACATCAGAAAATACATTTTTACACCCTTAAAAATTTCAGAGATTTATTATAGTGTACTTGTTTTCTGATTTTAAAAGATGATTAAAATAATAGAGTATTACATTCTTTCAAGGTTAGTACAAGGACATTTTGCATCTAGTTCATCATGAACAACAAAACTGGTGTTTGCTATTTCAGGGATTAAAGAGGCCCTGGGAGACTTCCTTCTTGGTCCAGTGGTAAAGAATCCACCTTACAATGCGGGGGACGTGGGTTTGATCCCTGCACAGAGAACTAAGATCTCACTTGCTGTGGGCAACTAAGCCTGCACACCATTACTACTGAGCTCGCGTGCCTCAACTAGAGCCAGGGTGCCACAAACTACAAAGACCACGAGCTCTGGAACTTGTGCACAACAACTAGAGAAGAGAAAACCCACACCACAACTAGAGAGAAGCCCACAACTAGAGAGAAGCCTGCACGCCACAGCTAGAGAGAAGCCCATGCACCACAACAAAAGATCCCGCATGACACAGCTAAGACCTGACACAGCCAAAAATAAATAAAAATGAATGAATAAATAAATAAGTAAAGAGGCACTGGAAAATTAGGAATTTCATTTAGGGTTATGTTTGACTTTAATCGTAAAGGCCAAAGTTATTTATATTTCCTTCTCACCACCATAAAATCTTAGTCTTTCAGTTTTGACTGCTAGCATGTGACAGCAAAATGAATTGACATGGCACTCTAGTATTGTCACAAGACTTACTTGCATGTTTTAGGAGTGGGGTTTAAAGATTTACTCCTGAAAGATTATAAAGTTAGTCACTTCATACAGGGTATTTCATTTTATTTCCTGAATAGTATTTTTCTTTAATCTAAACTTCTGAGACTAATTTTCCATAGGAACAGTGTATTTTTAAAAACATGACCATTTCCAATGTATATGAAAACACTGACATCATCCTGACATTCTAAGATACACATAAGTTCTATGAAGACAGAGAAAATTAGAGACAGCTGCATTTAATATAAAGACTTTCAGAGAATAGGGATTTTAAGCATGAATTTACTGTGTCAGGTGGTGGTTTTGACCTAATTATTGATTTGATTACTTAATGGATCCATGTATTTGACTTGCATTTTGAAAACTATTCATTTTAATAGTATTAAATGTCTTTTTAAAAGTTCTACAAAAGGATTATTTTCTGTCAACTAATGATAACATTATGCTAAATAATAAACACTCTAGTTTCATATTACATGGATTGATTAAATGTGTAAGTCCATTTCAAAAGTAAACCCAGAAGCTTCGGGGTAAGATGGCGGAAGAGTAAGACGCGGAGATCACCCTCCTCCCCACGGATACACCAGAAATACAGCTACACGTGGAACAACTCCTACAGAACACCTACTGAACACTGGCAGAAGACCCCAGACCTCCCAAAAGGCAAGAAACCCCCCACATACCTGGGTAGGGCAAAGCAGAGAGATCCCCACACAGAGGATCAGTGCCGAGTGGCACTCACCAGCCCGAGAGGCTTGTCTGCTCGCCCGCCGGGGCGCGCAGCGCTGGAAGCTGAGGCTCGGGCTGCGGTCAGAGCGCAGGGAGAGGACTGGGGCTGGCGGTGAGAACTCAGCCTGAAGGGGACTAATGTGCCACAGCTAGCCGGGAGGGAGTCCGGGAAAACTCTGGAGCTGCCTAAGAGGCAAGAGACTTTTTCTTCCCTCTTGGTTTCCTGGTGCGCGAGGACAGGGGATTAAGAGCGCTGCTTAAAGGGGCTCCGCAGACGGGCGCGAGCCGCGACTGAAAGTGCGGAGCCCAGTGACGGGCGTGGGACGCTGGGGCTGCTGCTGCCGCCGCCAAGAAGCCTGTGTGCGAGCGCAGGTCACTGTCCACACCGCCCTTCCGGGAGCCTGTGCAGCCTGCCACTGCCGGGGTCCCGGGATCCAGGGGCGGCTTCCCTGGGAAAACGCACGGTGCGACTCGGGCTGGTGCAACGTCACGCCGGCCTCTGCCGCTGCAGGCTCGCCCCGCACTCCGTGCCCCTCCCTTCCGCCCGGCCTGAGTGAGCCAGAGTCCCCGAAGAGGCTGCTTCTTTAACCCTGTCCTGTCTGAGCGAAGAACAGGCGACCTCCGGCGACCTACACGCAGAGGCGGGGCCAAATCCAAAGCTGAGACCCAGGAGCTGTGAGAACAAAGAAGAGAAAGGGAAACCTCTCCCAGCAGCCTCAGAAGCAGCGGATTAAAGCTCCACAATCAACTTGATGTACCCTGCATCTGTGGAATACATGAATAGACAACACATCATCCCAAATTGAGGAGCCAGGAGTCAGTGCTCTGCCTCTGAGGTGGGAGAGGCAACTTCAGGACACTGGTCCACAAGAGGCCTCCCAGCTCCACATAATATCAAATAGCGAAAATCTTCCTGAGATCTCCATCTCAACACCAGCACCCAGCTTCACTCAACGACCAGCAAGCTACAGTGCTGGACACCCTAAGCCAAACAACTAGCAAGACAGGAACACAACGCCATCCATTAGCAGAGAGGCTGCCTAAAATCATAAAAATTCCTCAGACACCCCAAAACACACCACCAGACGTGGACCTGCCCACCAGAAAGACAAGATCCAGCCTCATCCACCAGAACACAGGCACTAGTCCCCTCCACCAGGAAGCCTACACAACCCACTAAACCAACCTTAGCCACTGGGGACAGACACCAAAAACAACGGGAACTACGAACCTGCAGCCTGCAAAAAGGAGAACACAAACACAGTAACATAAGCAAAATGAGAAGACAGAAAAACACACAGCAGGAGAAGGAGCAAGATAAAAACCCACCAGACCTAACAAATGAAGAGGTAATAGGCAGTCTACCTGAATAAGTATTCAGAATAATGATGGTAAACATGATCCAAGATTGTATTTCCCAGATCCAAAATCTTGGAAATAGAATAGACAAAATGCAAGAAACAGTTAACAAGGACCTAGAAGAACTAAAGATGAGTCAAGCATCGATTAAAAACACAATACATGAAATAAAAAATACTCCAGATGGGATCAATAGCAGAATAACTGAGGCAGAAGAACGGATAAGTGAGGTGGAATATAAAATAGTGGAAATAACTGCTGCAGAGCAAAATAAAGAAAAAAGAATGAAAAGAACAGAGGACAGTCTCAGAGACCTCTGGGACAACATTAAACGCACCAACATTCGAATTATAGGGGTTCCAGAAGAAGAAGAGAAAAAGAAAGGGACTGAGAAAATATTTGAAGGGATTATAGTTGAAAACTTCCCTAATATGGGAAAGGAAATAGTTAATCAAGTCCAGGAGGCACAGAGAGTCCCATACAGAATACATCCAAGGAGAAATACGCCAAGACACATATTAATCAAACTGTCAAAAATTAAACACAAAGAAATCATATTAAAAGCAGCAAGGCAAAAACAACAAATAACACACAAGGGAATCCCCATCAGGATAACAGCTGATCTCTCAGCAGAAACTCTACAAGCCAGAAGGGAGTGGCAGGACATACTTAAAGTGATGAAGGAGAAAAACCTGCAACCAAGATTACTCTACTCAGCAAGGATCTCATTCAGATTTGATGGAGAAATTAAAACCTTTACAGACAAGCAAAAGCTGAGAGAGTTCAGCACCACCAAACCAGCTTTACAACAAATGCTAAAGGAACTTCTCTAGGCAAGAAACACAACAGAAGTAAAAGACCTACAATAACGAACCCAAAACAATTAAGAAAATGGGAATAGGAACATACATATCAATAATTACCTTAAATGTAAATGGACTAAATGCTCCCACCAAAAGACACAGATTGGCTGAATGGATACAAAAACAAGACCCATATATATGCTGTCTACAAGAGACCCACTTCAGACCTAGAGACACATACAGACTGAAAGTAAGGGGATGGAAAAAGATATTCCATGCAAATGGAAACCAAAAGAAAGCTGGAGTAGCAATTCTCATATCAGACAAAATAGACTTTAAAATAAAGACTACTAGAAGAGACAAAGAAGAACACTACATAATGATCAAGGGATCGATCCAAGAAGAGGATATAACAAATGTAAATATTTATGCACCCAACATAGGAGCACCTCAATACATAAGGCAAATACTAACAGCCATAAAAGGAGAAATCGACAGTAACACACTCATAGTAGGGGACTTTAACACCCCACTTTCACCAATGGACAGATCATCCAAAATGAAAATAAATAAGGAAACACAAGCTTTAAATGATACATTAAACAAGATGGACTTAGTTGATATTTATAGGACAGTCCATCCAAAAACAACAGAATACACATTTTTCTCAAGTGCTCATGGAACATTCTCCATGATAGATCATATCTTGGGTCACAAATCAAGCCTTGGTAAATTTAAGAAAATTGAAATTGTATCAAGTATCTTTTCCGACCACAATGCTATGAGACTAGATATCAATTACAGGAAAAGATCTGTAAAAAATACAAACATATGGAGGCTAAACAATACACTACATAATAACGAAGTGATCACTGAAGAAATCAAAGAGGAAATTAAAAAATACCTAGAAACAAATGACAACGGAGACACGATGACCCAAAACCTATGGGATGCAGCAAAAGCAGTTCTAAGAGGGAAGTTTACAGCAATACAATCCCACCTTAAGAAACAGGAAACATCTCGAATAAACAACCTACCTTGCACCTAAAGCAATTAGAGAAAGAAGAACAAAAACATCCCAAAGTTAGCAGAAGGAAAGAAATCATTAAAATCAGATCAGAAATAAATGAAAAAGAAATGAAGGAAATGATAGCAAAGATCAATAAAACTAAAAGCTGTTTCTTTGAGAAGATAAACAAAATTGATAAACCATTAGCCAGACTCATCAAGAAAAAAAGGGAGAAGACTCAAATCAATAGAATTAGAAATGAAAAAGGAGAAGTAACAACTGACACTGCAGAAATACGAAAGATCATGAGAGATTACTACAAGCAACTCTATGCCAATAAAATGGACAACCTGGAAGAAATGGACAAATTCTTAGAAATGCACAACATGCCAAGACTGAATAAGGAAGAAATAGAAAATATGAACAGACCAATCACAAGCACTGAAATTGAAACTGTGATAAAAAATCTTCCAACAAACAAAAGCCCAGGACCAGATGGCTTCACAGGTGAATTCTATCAAGCATTTAGAGAAGAGCTAACACCTATCCTTCTCAAACTCTTCCAAAATATAGCAGAGGGAGGAACACTCCCAAACTCATTCTACGAGGCCAGCATCACCTTGATACCAAAACCAGACAAGGATGTCACAAAGAAAGAAAACTACAGGCCAATATCACTGATGAACATAGATGCAAAAATCCTCAACAAAATACTAGCAAACAGAATCCAACAGCACATTAAAAGAATCATACAACATGATCAAGTGGGGTTTATTCCAGGAATGCAAGGATTCTTCAATATACGCAAATCAATCAACGTGATACACCATATTAACAAATTGAAGGAGCAAAACAATATGATCATCTCAATAGATGCAGAGAAAGCTTTCGACAAAATTCAACACCCATTTATGATAAAAACCCTGCAGAAAGTAGGCATAGAGGGAACTTTCCTCAACATAACAAAGGCCATATATAACAAACCCACAGCCAGCATCATCCTCAATGGTGAAAAACTGAAACCATTTCCACTAAGATCAGGAACAAGACAAGGTTGCCCACTCTCACCACTCTTATTCAACCTAGTTTTGGAAGTTTTAGCCACAGCAATCAGAGAAGAAAAGGAAATAAAAGGAATCCAAATGGGAAAAGAAGAAGTAAAGCTGTCACTGTTTGCAGATGACATGATACTATACATAGAGAATCCTAAAGATGCTACCAGAAAACTACTAGAGTTAATCAATGAATTTGGTAAAGTTGCAGGATACAAAATTAATGCACAGAAATCTCTGGCATTCCTATATACTAATGATGAAAAATCTGAAAGTGAAATCAAGGAAACACTCCCATTTACCATTGCAACAAAAAGAATAAAATATCTAAGAATAAACCTACCTAAGGAGACAAAAGACCTGTATGCAAAAAATTATAAGACACTGATGAAAGAAATTAAAGATGATACAAATAGATGGAGAGATGTACCATGTTCTTTGATTGGAAGAATCAACATTGTGAAAATGACTCTACTACACAAAGCAATCTACAGATTCAATGCAATCCCTATCAAACTACCACTGGCATTTTTCACAGAACTAGAGCAAAAAATTTCACAATTTGTATGGAAACACAAAAGACCCCAAATAGCCAAAGCAATCTTGAGAACGAAAAATGGAGCTGGAGGAATCAGGCTCCCTGACTTCAGACTATACTACAAAGCTACAGTAATCAAGACAGTATGGTACTGGCACAAAAACAGAAAGATAGATCAATGGAACAGGATAGAAAGCCCAGAGTTAAACCCACGGACATATGGTCACCTTATCTTTGATAAAGGAGGCAGGAATGTACAGTGGAGAAAGGACAGTCTCTTCAATAAGTGGTGCTGGGGAAACTGGATAGGGACATATAAAAGTATGAGATTAGATCACTCCCTAACACCATACACAAAAATAAGCTCAAAATGGATTAAAGACCTAAATGTAAGGCCAGACACTATCAAACTCTTAGAGGAAAACATAGGCAGAACACTCTATGACATAAATCACAGCAAGATCCTTTTTGACCCACCTCCTAGAGAAATGGAAATAAAGACAAAAATAAACACATGGGACCTAATGAAACTTAAAAGCTTTTGCACAGGAAAGGAAACCATAAACAAGCCCAAAAGACAACCCTTAGAATGGGAGAAAATATTTGCAAATGAAGCAACTGACAAAGGATTAATCTCCAAAATTTATAAGCAGCTCATGCAGCTCAATAACAAAAAAACAAACAACCCAATCCAAAAATGGGCAGAAGACCTAAATAGACATTTCTCCACAGAAGATATACAGACTGCCAACAAACACATGAAAGGATGCTCAACATCTTTACTCATTAGAGAAATGCAAATCAAAACTACAATGAGATATCATCTCACACCAGTCAGAATGGCCATCATCAAAAAATCTAGAAACAATAAATGCTGGAGAGGGTGTGGAAAAAAGGGAACACTCTTGCACTGCTGGTGGGAATGTGAATTGGTACAGCCACTATGGAGAACGGTATGGAGGTTCCTTAAAAAACTACAAATAGAACTACCATATGACCCAGCAATCCCACTACTGGGTATATACCCTGAGAAAACCATAATTCAAAAAGAGACATGTACCAAAATGTTCATAGCAGCCCTATTTACAATAGCCTGGAGATGGAAACAACCTAAGTGTCCATCATCGGATGAATGGATAAAGAAGATGTGGCACATATATACAATGGAATATTACTCAGCCATAAAAAGAAACGAAACTGAGCTATTTGTAATGAGGTGGATAGACCTAGAGTCTGTCATACAGAGTGAAGTAAATCAGAAAGAGAAAGACAAATACTGTATGCTAACACATATATATGGAATTTAAGAAAAAAGAATGTCATGAAGAACATAGGGGTAAGACAGGAATAAAGACACAGACCTACTAGAGAATGGACTTGAGGATATGGAGAGGGGGAAGGGTAAGCTGTGACAAAGTGAAAGAGCGGCATGGACATATATACACTACCAAACGTAAGGTAGATAGATAGTGGGAAGCAGCCACATAGCACAGGGAGATCAGCTCGGTGCTTTGTGACCGCCTGGAGGGGTGGGATAGATAGGGTGGGAGGGAGACGCAAAAGGGAGGGGATATGGAAACATATGTATATGTATAACTGATTAAATTTGTTATAAGGCAAAAAATTTAAAAAAAATAAAAATAAAATAAAAAAAAGTAAACCCATACATAATTCTTTCACTATTACCGAGGGATTTTGAGGGATCAAGTAAAATAAACTAGTTCAATTTGCATTCTGTGAGAATATTTCCCTTCCAAAGTATTTTCCACGGATAGAGCCGCTGTATAAATATCCAAGGGAAAAATGAGGAAGTGTCAAAGGACTATTTGATGTTACATAATAATATACTACAAGATTCATACAAAAATTACTTCCTTCATATATTTTATGTTTCTTAGTATTAAAAAATTATTAATGTATAGAATTTTGGGGTGAATATTCCTATTGACTGATCTGAAATACAAGAACTTTTAACAATTTTTGAGATGCTGCAGACCACTACCTTTCACCACAACAGTTTCAACTTAGCTGTGTTTTCCGATTAGAATTTCAAGCTAAACTGTTTTTGTGAGTACTTCTTACCAATTAAATTCAGTCACTTTACTCATTTCACACATTTGTGTCAAGTTCCTCTTTTGTGCGTGGAATAGTTAACCCTAATTTTATCATGATGTGATCAAGGAATTTCTAATTGTGTATTAAAAGTACAAAGCTGTTTTAGGTCTGTTACTAGCATTGAGCAAGAGCAGCAGCAACAACAAAAATCCAGGAAGACGTATCATTTTGGACCATGCAGTTCTAAAATGAGAAGAACAGTTAAGCAAGTTAAGGTGAAATCACAGATGGTTCTCACCATATATGTTAAATATTTTAATGGTTATATCAAAAACTGTAAATAAACCTCTAGTCTTGTTGTTGTTTTTTATTTTTTAGAAAAGAAATATAGAGCATCATGGTTAACATAGTTTGTGTTCTTTTTTTTTTTTTTTTTTTTTTTTTTTTTTTCCTTTTGCGGTATGCGGGCCTCTCACTGTTGTGGCCTCCCCCGTCGCGGAGCACAGGCTCCGGACGCGCAGGCTCCGGACGCGCAGGCTCAGCGGCCATGGCTCACGGGCCCAGCCGCTCCGCGGCATATGGGATCCTCCCAGACCGGGGCACGAACCCGTATCCCCTGCATCGGCAGGCGGACTCTCAACCACTTGCGCCACCAGGGAGGCCCTGTGTTCTTTTTTAAGTATGTCAATAATGTTTTGCTGTTTTCAAATGTCAGATGTGAAGTACTGACAGAATAACCATTACATTGTTTGCTTCTTAGTACACTAGTTGCAGAAATAATTTTAAGCAACTATTTATGATTTATGTATGCATCAAATACAATTTTGACTTCAAAGTATACAAATCTAAACCTTTGTTTTAACAATAGTTTCAAGTCATGCAAAAAAATATAAACAGGGAAATGTCATAATACAGAAAAAACATTAAAAGAATCTAATAAAAACTACTTCCTTTGTATATTTTATGTTTCTTAATATTAAAAAAATGTATAGATTTTGGGGGTGAATATCCCTATTGTCTGAACTCAAATACAAGCATTTTTAACAATTGTTGAGGTGCTGGAGAGCACTACTTTTCACAACTGTTTCAATGCAGCTATGCTTTCCTATTAGAATTTCCAACTAAACTGTTTTTGTGAGTACTTCTTACCAATAAATAAACAGCATATCTTTTTTTTTTTTTTTTTTTTGCGGTACGTGGGCCTCTCACTGTTGTGGCCTCTCCCATTTCGGAGCACAGGCTCTGGACACGCAGGCTCAGCAGCCATGGCTCACGGGTCCAGCTGCTCTGCAGCATGTGGGATATTCCCGGACCAGGGCATGAACCCATGTCCCTTGCATTGGCAGGTGGACTCTCAACCACTGTGCCACCAGGGAAGCCCAACAGCATATCTTTTTAAAAGTTAAGTTTTTTGTTGTCTAACTCAAGTATGATTTAATAATGTGAGCTTAATGAGCCAATTTAAGTTTACTAATTTTTAAAATATGTAATTGTTACAACTTTATTGATATAATTGTTAAACAATAAATCATACACAAGGTAAACAATTTGATAAGCTTTGAAATATGTATAAATCCTTGACACCAAGAGCACAAATTCGTGAACATATTCATCACACCAAAGATCCCTGCTACTCCCCACTCCATAAGTAACCACTGTTTTATGCTTTACGTCATTATAGGTTAGTTTGCATTTTCTACAATTTTATGTAAATGGAACCAAAAAGTATGTAGTCTTTTTAAATCTAGATTCTTTCATTCAGCATAATTGAGATTCATCTGAATTGTACAAGTATTATTAATTTGTTTCTTTTTTATTGCCATGTAGTACGTAGTATTCTGTTGTATGGATATATCAATGTGTGTTTTTCCATTCACTTATTGATGGACATTTTTGAGTTGTTTACCATTTTTGATTAGTACAAATAAAGCTGTTAGAAACATTCCTATACAAATTTTTATAGAGGCATAAACTTTCATTTATTTGGGGTAAGTAGTCATGAGTGGAATGGCTAGATCATACGGCAGGTGTGTATTTATCATTTTAATAAACTTCCAAACTGCTTACAAAAATGATTGTACCATTTGCATTTAGACTAGCAGTTTTCCACTTCCTCCACACCATCACCAACCCTTAGCCAATGATTGGTCAGTATGGTCAGTTTTTAACATTTTAGCCATTCTAACTGCTGTGTAACTACAATTTTAATTTGCATTTCCCTAACGACTAATGATACTAAGCATCTTCTCATGTCTTTCTTTGCCATCTGTATACCATCTTTGGTGAACTATTTGTTCAAATCTTTTGTCTATACTTTAATTACATTCTTATTTTTGAGTTTTGAGAGTTCAATAAATTCTGAATCCACATCCTTTATCAAATATATGCTTTCCAAATTTATTTCTTAATCAGTGGCTTGCCTTTTCATTCTCTTAAGTGTCTTTTGAATAGATTTAAAATTTTGAAGTTAAATTTATCAATTTGTTCTTTTACAGATCATGATTTTTGATGTCATATTTAATGATACTGCCTGATCCAAAGTCATAAATATTTTCTTTTTTTTTCTAAAATTTTCATAGTATTAGGTTTTACATTTAAGTCTATGATCTATTTTGAGTTAATTTATGTATATGTTGCAAGTTATGGATCAATATTCATTTTTTGCACCTCAATATCCAATTTCTTCAGTACAATTTATTGAAAATACTATCCTTCTTTAAATTACCTTTGCACCTTTGTCAAAATTTGGTTGTCCATAAACATGTAGGTTTATTTCTGGAGTCTCTTTTCTATCCCACTGATCTATGTGTCTACCCTTCTATCAATACTATGTGCATTTCTTTACTGTAACTTTACAATAAGTCTTGAAATTTGAATTGTTAGCTGTCTAAATTTGTTCATCCTTTTCATAGTTGTTTAGGCTATTCTAGGTCTTGTTCATTTCCACAACAGTTTTAGAATCAGCTTGTCAGTTTCAAAAAACTCTGTGATTTTGAAAGGGGTAGTGTTAATCTACAGATAAACTTGTGGGAGAATTAATATCTTAACAATAACAAGACTTTTGACTCATAAGCAAAGTATATTTCTATTTAATAGACTTTCTTTGACTTCTGTCAGTAATGTCTTGAATGTTTCTGTCAATTTTATCCCTATTTAGGATTTTTATGCTATAATAAATGGTACTGTTTTATTTTTTAAATACTTATTTATTTACTCATGTTTTAATTGAGGTATAGTTGATTTACAAAGTTGTGTTAGTTTCTGGTGTACAGCAGAGTGATCAGTTCTACATATATATATATTCTTTTCCATAAGATACTGAATATAATTCCCTGTGCTATACAGTAAGACCTTGCTGTTTATCTATTTTATATACAGTAGTTTTTGTACCTGCAAATACCAAACTCCTAATTTATCCCTCCCCTTGGTATTGTTTTATTTTAAATTCCAACTTCTCATTATCCCTTGCAAGTGTAAAGAAATACAATTGGTTTTTGTAAATTGATCTTGTATTCTGCAAACATACTAAATTTACTCATTCAAATAGCTCTTATGTAGCTTCCATTGGATTTTATACATAGAGAATCATGCTGTCTGTGGACAGTCTTATTCCTTCTTTTCCAATATGAATGTCTTTTATTTCTTTTTGTTGCCTAAATGCACTGGCTAGAACCTCTAGAATCATGTTTAAATCAATGCTGAGAATGGATATCCTTGTCTTGTTTTTGATATTCTGGGGAAAGCCTTCAGTTTTTCACCACTATTGTGATGTTAGCTCTAAGTTTTTCATAGATGCTCTACATCAGGTTGTAGAAGTTCCTTTCTATTCCTACCTTGCTGAGAATTTTTATAAGGATCAGGTGATAGATATTGTTTAATGTTTTTTTCAGCAACGTTTATGCTGATCATGTTTTTTTTTTCTTCTTTAGTTTCTTTTTAATATTGTAAAGTGTATTGATTAATTTTTGAGGGTTAAACCTTTCCTCCATTCTAGTATAAATCCCACTTGATCATGATGTATATGAGGACGAGTTTGATATAATTTGATATAATTTTGTTTAGAATTGTGCATCTATATTCATCAAGGAGACTGGTCTTTAGACTTCTTTTGTTGCTGATGTTTGATTTGGTATGAGGATTGTCCTGGACTGATACAATGAAGTGGGAGATACTCTCTCCACTTCAATTTTCTGGAATATTTTTTTTTGTGTGTGTGTGGAATTAGTGTTTTGTTTTCCAAAAACACTTGGTAAAATTCACAAGTGAAGCCATCTGGTCTTGTTTCCTGTGCATGAAGGCTTTAAACCATAAATTATTTACCTTTAATAGATATGAGACTCTTCAGCTTATCTATTTCTCCTTTAGTAAACTTTAGTAGCTTGTGTTTTTCAAGTAATTTTAATATTTCATCAAAATTGTCAAATTTATAGGTGTAAAGTTTTTCATAATATCCCCCTTTTATCTTTTAAATATTTTTAGAATCTGTAGTGATGTCATACCTCCCTAACTGCGGATACTAGTAAGTTGTATTCTCTCTCCTCATTTTTGGGATCAGTCTGGCTAAGGATTTATCAACTTTAATTTTATTAATTTTTCTCAGAAAATCAAATTTTGGTTTGATTGTTTTTCTGCTTTTTTTTTTGTTTCCAATTTCATTGGTTTTGGCTTTGGTATTTATTATTTCTTTATCTATCTTTATTATTTCCTTTTTTCTGATTATTTTGAGTTTAATTTGTTCTTCTTTTTCCAGTTACTTAAAATGAAGCCTGAGGTCACTGATTTTATACTTTACTTCTTTTCTAATAAAAGCATTATAAATATCCTCCTATTTCCTGGTTTAGTAGAATCCCACAAATTCTTATAAATTGATGTTTTCATTTTTTTTCAGTTCAAAACTTTTTTATTGGAGCCACACTTCTTATTTAGAAGTGTGTTATTTAGTTTTCAATTATTTGGACACATTTTCCAGATGTCTTTCTCTTACTGATGTATAATTTTATCCCATTGACCTTCACCAAAGGTACAAACATCTGATTATAAGATGCTAGAGATGTAATGTAAAAAATGATGATTATCATTACTACTGTTGTATGATATGTATGAAAGTTGTTAAGAGAGTAATCCTGAGTTCTCATTACAAGGAGAAAATTTGTTTTCTCTTTTTTTCCATTTGTTTTTATTGTATCTATATGAGATGATGGATGTTAGCTAAACTTACTATGGTTATCATTTCATTATATATGTAAGTCAAACTTTTATGTTGTACACCTAAAAATCACACAGTAATATATACCAATTATACTTCAATAAAACTGGAAAACAGAGCAAAAATAAATAAAATAAAATGTATTTTTTGTAGGCAGCACTATAGTAGTCTAGTTTCTTTTTTTTAAATAGAATCTGACAGTCTCTTCATTTTAATTAAGGTGTTTAGACCCATTACACTTCATTTGATTATTGACATGTTTATGATTACGTTAATAATGTTGCTATTTGTTTTCTTCTTTTTGTCCTTTTTTCTCATTTTCCTTTTACTGCCTTCTTTTAGATAGAACATTTTTATGATTCAATTTTATCCTCCTTGTTGTCATTTTAGATATTTTTTAAATTATTATTTTAGTGGTTACTTTAGAATTAATTTTCTATATATTTAACTTATCACAGATATCTTCAATTGATATTATACTAATTCATATATAATATAAAAACTTACAATAATGTACTTCCATTTTTCCTTTCCCAGCTGTTAGCCATTAATGAAATACACTTTACTTTTTACTTGTGTGTGCTATAAAATCCACAATATATTGTCTTTCATTTTGTTTAGTCAAGTTACCTTAAAGGAGAGTTAAATAATGAGAAAATATCTTATATATTTGCCCTGTAATCATTATTTCTAGTGCTCTTCATTCCTTTATATACACCCACGTTTTTATCTTATGTTTTTTCTTTTTGCTTGAAGAACTTCCTTTAACATTTCTTGTAATACATGTCTGCTGGTAAGAAATACTTTCAGGTTCTGTATGTCAAGAATATCTTTATTTTGTTTTCAGTTTTAAAAGATAATCTTCACTGGCTATATATATATATATATATATATATATATATATATATGTATATATATATATATTTTTTCTTTTAACACTTTAATGATGTTCCTCTACCATCTTCTCACTTGAATTGTTTCAGACAATAAGTCTACCATCATCTTTGTACTATCTATGTAATGTGTCCCATTTGTCTGGCTGCTTTTGAGAAATTTTATTATTATGAGTTTGGTACACTTTTTTTTTAATGTTTCTTGTGCTTGAGGTTCACTAAACTTCTTGACCCTGTGAGTTAATAAATGTCATGAAGTTTGGAAAATTTTGCCATTATTAATTCAAATATTTTTTTCTGCCTATCTCACATCTCTTCTTCTTGGAATCCAGTTCCTCATATATAAAGCTGCTTAAAGTTGTCCCACAGCTCAGTTACTCTTTTTATCATTTTTCTGTATTTCATGTTGGATAGTTTGTGTCATGATTTCTTCTTCCATGTCTAATCAGATGTTAATCCCATCCTGTGTTAATTCCATCTCATAGATTATAGCTTTCATCTATAGAAGTTTGATTTGTCTCTTTAATGTCTTTCATATCTAAACCTAACGTTTTGAACACACAGAATACAATTATAATAAATTTTTAAATGTCACTTTATGCTAATTCTCATACCTGTGTCAGTTCTGGGTCAGTTTCTATTGATTGATTATTTTCCTCATTATAGGTTATGTTATCCTGCTTTTGTGTATACCTGGTAATATTTCTTTGGACGTCATTCATTTTGCATTCACTTTTTTGTCTGTTGGATATTTTTCTATTCTCATAAATGTTATTGAGCTTTTATCTGGGATGCATTTCATTTATTTGGAAATAGTTTGATCAAGTCTTCCTTTTGTTATTTGTTGGATAAATCCAAAGTAATACTCCCTCTAGGGCTAATTAGTCCCCATTGCTAAGCAGGACCTTCCTGAGTATTCTACTCAATACCCCAGAAATATGAATTTTTCCAGTCTGGCTGGTGGGAACTAGTACTGTTCCCAGCTTTATGCAAGAAACTGACACCATTCTATAATACTACCAGATGGTTTTTCACTGGCCTCAGATGGTTTCCTCATACAGACACTGATGTGTAAACTGAGGCATACCCAAGGGAGACCTTCTACTGATCCCCAGAGTTTCCTTTCTGTGTAGCGCTCCTCACTTCAACACTGTGTTCTGGAAACTCTAGCCACCTTGGTCTCTTTGGATTCCCATCTCTGTCTCCTCAACTCAGGGAGTTTCCTGGCTCCATTTGGATTACCTCTCCCTGTGCTGTGCCCTGGAAACTCCCTCAAGATTGTAAACTGTGGTAATCTTAGAGTTTACCTCATTTGTTTCCTGTCTCTAAGGGGTCACTGGCCTTCATTGCCTGAGGTTCATAGCTTTAGAAATGTTGTTTTATACATTCTCTCTCTCTCTCTCTCTCTCTCTCTCTCTCTCTCTCTCTCTCTTTGGGTTGTTTCAGATGGTATGATAAAGCTGGTCCCTTTTACTCCACCTTGGGCTAAGGCAGAAGTTTTTCTTTTCTTTTCTTTTCCTTTTTTTTTTTTTTTTTGTGGTACGCAGGCCTCTCACTGTTGTGGCCTCTCCCATTGCGGAGAACAGGCACCAGATGCACAGGCTCAGCAGCCATGGCTCACGGGCCAAGCCACTCCATGGCATGTGGGATCTTCCTGGACCAGGGCATGAACCCGTGTCCCCTGCATCGGCAGGTGGACTCTCAACCACTGTGCCACCAGGGAAGCCCAAGGCAGAAGTTTTTAAGTAGTTTTATAAACCACAAGTGTGCTTCTGAAGATGTACCCTGTGAAAACATATAGGTTCCAATTCAGAAATTTCAGGAAATGTTGACTTCTCCAACCTTTGGCTATTAAAGGGAACTTGTGGTAACTTTGATTCAAGACAGTATATATTATCATTCTTTTGAAAATTTGACGTGAAGATGTGTACATAATAGAAGCTTATGCATTTTTTGAAGGGATTGGCACAGTTTCATTATGTCATGTCCTAGTGCTAGTTTTCTCAATATGGGAAGAATTACATAACATTAAATGGCCAATTTAAAATTAATGGTGGCTTTATTGGCCCAACTAGACAAATAGGCATACATAGTGAACTTAATTCAATTGCATGAGATATAAAGGTCTTATTTGCATGAGGAAATTGAGCTTAATGTTTTTAATTGATGAAAAAATAAAAATGGCTGAAATTTTGCCATATGCTGAAATTACACTATGGATGAAGGAAAGTTATGTACAGGCACTAAAGGCAAAGAGTGATACTGTAATGCTTTAAACTAAGACCAACTAATAAATGTAATCACTACTCTACACATATAGTGAAAGCTATGCATATCAGAATCACAATTAGAAATCAGAGGATTATTGAAATTAACACAGGATTATCAAATATGTTTTCTCATATATTTTTAGATTCATAAAAATGTGGATAAAATAAATTAGTAAAACTGATAGCAGTAATGTCACAAGTGGCCAATATACAGACCTCCTAAATGCTGTTGCATTCATTTGAAGTAAATGCTGTTTCACTTTCTACATGATGCATAAATTTTGTACTTTTAATATTTCTTACTATGTATGATGCATTGAAACATTATTCTGATTTAAATCACCAGGCATGTTTGTTTTACAAATTGCATAAGATAATTGGACAGATAGTACTTAAGAATTAAGTACAAAGAATTTCATGTACTAGGTAAGAAAAAAACATTTTTTTAATTCCACTATGCTTCTGAAAATATAACAGCTCAGTATTGGTGTATATTACTGTTTAAAAGGAAAAATAGTCATGCAAACTGAGTTATAGGCATATGGAAGATGCTTATTCTTTTGTTTTCCTTCTCATTATGTATACTGAGAGTTGAATGAAAAAAGTCAGTGAGCTTAAACCCATCCTCATGTACAAAATGTGTATATAGCCTTAGAAAGATGGATTAATGTTAGGTGGCAATTATATAATCAGTTATATAGCATTGCAATCTAGACTCTAAAGTTATTTTAATTTTACAAAAATTATTATTTTTCCAGTTGTGACTTTGAATTAAATACTTGTCATTATCTAAATAATTAAAATAACATGTAACATATTTAAGCTTATTGAAATAATAGTTAATGCTAAGAGTGAGAAAGTGGTAAGCATCCTCATTGAATATCCAAAATAAGAGATAAAATATTAAGCCCAGACAATTATCATTTTCTTAATAATACTTTGATACAGATAAGCTATGAACTTTTACTCATTCAAGGCTTGATGCTATAATAATACAGAAACCTAGTCTACATCTGAAATTAAATCATAAATCAATCATAGATCATTCCTTTCAGGATTCTCAAAGACCAAATCCAAGCAAATAACTTAAAGTGTTATCTTCAAGTTAATGGCAAATGGCAAAAATCATAAACGAGGAACCATTTCCATCGTTATTCAAGTTATACTTTCTAAGGGGCAGGCTATATATTTCAAAGAGGAGCTATATGTTTCAAAATGATAAACAAGTGAGGAATGAAAATGCAATTGTAATTTGTAGGAGTTTGAGATAATTATAAGAGGTCAAATATGTTCCTATCTGGGCCTGAACCAGATAAATGTGAAGAAGGTTAACATTACTCAGGAAAGTCTACTTTTCATCTCGGAAGACTACCAATTACTGTTTAACTTCAATCTTTTCCAATTGTTTAACCACTGTCGACTGCAGAGTACTGAGGAGAAATATTACCCCAGTAGATCCTAATCTACTGAACCCCACTTCCTGGATCTTATATAACTTGACTGAACAACATAAAGCACCTGGATAGAACAAAGAAACTGATGATTCCCCTCAAAGGGACCAGTAACAAAACAACAAAATAGAAAAAAAGTGACAGGGTTTGGTAGATATTTTAGTACTAGGTCACTATGGAGATTTAATTCCATATCATTAAATTAAGTGAAACTCACTGATAATATAAAATAGTGTATAAATTTAAGAACGAATGTTGCTTAAGGAAAATGATTAATCTTTAGAATAAATGACAGTATAGTGGGGAAAATTTCAGTGTAAAGAACAGTACACTGAAATTATAAGAAAATACTTTAGCTATCTGTGAAAACTGAAATATTTTCTTTTATCTTTCCCTTATTTCATGATGTCCTTTTCACTTATCCCTTTAGAACCATTCCTTCACCTAATAACTCTTAAACCTGTTAAACTAGATCTTCTCTAGTAACGGACATTTCTTATATCTATAGCCATGATAAATTGAAAATATGTTCCAATATTCTTTCTCACTTGCATAGGTTATCTTTTTATACAGTGGCTTTTTTAAAACTTGAACTTACTAAGCTTGATAAATAATTGGGATAACACATCTTGCTGAGATATTTTTTTTACCTGAATTACCATGCATTGAAAAATACTTGTTTCCCTTTCAGATTTCTGGTCTTTATTGAGCTGTGTCTGTTGAATTTCATTGCTTTGTTACTTTTTAAGTAGCATCTTATAAAATTAACTGTTCTCCTAACAGCCCAATAACTCTGTTCATTTTCCAGCTTTAAGATGATTTGTTTTAGACATAGTGTTATTTCAGTTTAAATTTACTAACAGATCTACAGTGGGATTCCCGTCTAACTTCTTTCAATTGTCCAGGACTCTCAGGTGGGAAAAGGCAAAACTCAAATTTCCTTTAATTCAGTAGGGAACAACTACCACAAAAAGTCCTTCATTGAGGAAAAACCAATGAAGATGGCCACAGTTGGATTTGTGACATATCAGGCATATGAACATCAACGATTTGATGGATAGAACAAAGTTACTAGGATTCTGTGTAATAGATTAATTGAATTAGTGTACTCCAAAGTGAAATTTTAAACTCATATATTGACTTTAATTCTAAGTTAAACTGTTACTATATAGTTCTGAAGGACTCGATAGGGTCTTCCTAGCCTGTTTTATCATATTCCAGAGAGACACATAGACCATGTCCTATAACTAATGTCTATAAACCTTACAACAGTCAGCAACAATCTAGCTAACAGAGGAGTGCTATGCCAAGAATTTCCAATTTTAGCAAAAAACAAAGGTTGACCTCTAAATCTCTGGGGAAATAAGCCACACTCTCAAAAAGAGCAGTTTATCTTTTTTAAAAGTTAGAACTAGAGGCATAACAGCAGCTGACAGACAACTTTAATTATGGGTACTATTCTAACTCAATCCTGGAGTAATGAAGTCTTCCCCTGGTGTTGGCAAAATTTGAATGCCACTAATCAATGATTCTTATCATGGGCTGTGCAATTCTTCTACAATAACATTTCCATGGTTGGGGACAATTAACAAAGGGAACAGCAAAGAGTAACATGAAGACAAAGCCCATCTTAAAAGGAAATAAAGAGTTAAATAGCTGAAGTCAAATATTTAGCTATCTTTTAAGAAAAGAATAATGTGTCTGGGATGTTAGGTCTATTGTCTTAATTAACAGACTTAGAAGGTTTTCTTTGGATGGAGACATACCCTTAACCACAACTTTGCTATCACCCTTTCTTGAAAGCACACTTAACAAAAGGGCTATTATACCCTGAGAAAACCATATTGCAAAAAGAGTCATGTACCACAATGTTCATTGCAGCTCTATTTACAATAGCCAGGACATGAAAGCAACCTAAGTGTCCATCAACAGATGAATGGATAAAGAAGATGTGGCACATATATACAATGGAATATTACTCAGCCATAAAAAGAAACGAAATTGAGTTATTTGTAGTGAGGTGGATGGACCTAGAGTGTCATACAGAGTGAAGTAAGTCAGAAAAAGAAAAACAAATACTGTATGCTAACACATATATATGGAATCTAAGGGAAAAAAATGGCCATGAAGAACCTAGGGGCATGATGGGAATAAAGACGCAGACCTACTAGAGAATGGACTTGAGGTTATGGGGAGGGGGAAGGATAAGCTGGGACAAAGTGAGAGAGTGTCATGGACATATATATACTACCAAACGTAAAATAGATAGGTAGTGGGAAGCAGCCGCATAGCACAGGGAGATCAGCTCGGTGCTTTGTGACCTCCTAGAGGGGTGGGATAGGGAGGGTGGGAGGGAGGGAGATGCAAGAGGGAAGAAATATGGCAACATATGTATATGTATAACTGATTCACTTTGTTATAAGGCAGAAACTAACACACCATTGCAAAGCAATTATACTCCAATAAAAATATTTTTTAAAAAAGAATGTTTCTACTCAGAAACCTGATATTTTTGTGTGTGACTTGTGTTTATTGCTCACGTGTTATGGTTGTTATTACTTTCTTGCTAGAAACTTTTTGAAGGGGAGAATTTAACACTGATTTCAAGCATTTGCTTAGGCATGTCTGACACCTAAAATATTCACTTATTCACTGCAACTATCCCATTCCACAATTCTTATTCACTGACAAATTTAGAAATAATTGCTTACTACCTAATCAGTTCATAAATATGCATTGATTTTATCAACAAACTAGGAAACTAGAGTATATTTTAATAAAAATGTATCTAAATATATCAAGATTACTAGCTCACATTAATGTTGTCTTTCCTCTATATAAGCTGAATTCCTTATTCCTAGAGAAATTTTATTTAAAATACATCAAGGGCAGAATATCTTCAAATATTTGCATAGAGAACTGCGCTAAATTGTGTTTGAAGGTTGAAATAATGAATTGTAGGTATCTGAACTGTCTATATTGTAATAAAAATCCACTAACACTAAATAATAGTATACATATAAACACCCTCTGATATTTTAACATAGGTAGTTCACTCTTTAAGAAGACCTAGTCAATGAGTAGCCCATTCTTTCTCCCAAGGAATTCAGTTTCTCTGATGTGCCTGAACTTTCTGAATACAGCTTGGTTTGCTTATTACTTCAGTCTTTCCCTTGGCTCTAATCAGAGATTAATAAGTAGCAACTGCTTTGCAAGGCATAGGTCTACTTTTACCAGTTAGAGGGAATTTTCAAAATAGGTGAATCAAAACCCCACTTGATGATCCCAAAATAATGTTATAATCAAAACAGTGATGTTTAGGAAGTCAAGAAGTGAAATAATGTTTTTCATGATAAAATTTTTCATGACATCTGCAGAAAACACATCATTTCAGTATTTGTCACTAAAGGAGGACTTTCCACTCAAAGGTGAAGGAATCATGGTTAACAACAGGTATGTATTTCCAGGAGCCCGACACTCCTGTAAGACTTGTAGGGAGAAAGGGAGTACAAGCAGTCTATACCTCCTATTTGGAATGCTACTTGTAATTAAATCATTAATTTAATAGGATGATTGTAAGATGTTTACATTATTAAGTAGATACTATTTAATGATCAGTATGTCTCAGTACAGAGTAACTCTAGAAATTATCTGTCTCTCACTTCTCTCTCTCTCTCTCTCTCTCTCTCTCTCTCTCCTCCACACACTTCTCCGTACCTGTGTTACTCTCTTTTCCATCCTCACGTTCTCCCTCCCTTTTCCCTCTTTTCTCTCTTGTTGTAGATTATCTCTGCCTCTCTCCATCGATCCCAGATTTTCTTCTCCACCTGTCACTTTCTTTTTTAAAAAATTTATTTTATTGAAGTATAGTTGATTTACAATATGGCATTAATTTCTGGTATACAGCAAAGTGATTCAGTTATACATACATATATATATATATATATATATATATATATATATATAATTTTTCATGTTCTTTTCCATTATGGTTTATCACAGGATATTGAATACAGATCTGTGTGCTATACAGTAGGACCTTGTTGTTCATTGTCACTCTTTCTTCTGTTTTTTTTTGCAGTAACTCTTTCTTTTTAACTTTACTTCTCTGCCTCCCATTTGCACCCTCTTCCCAAGTTTCTCCCCTTCATCTTTACTATACTTTACTATACCTCCTCCCTATTTTTCACTCCCTTTCTCTCTCTAACCTCTCTCTCTGTCTCCCTTCCTACCCCGTCTCCCTTAGTATTCATTTTCTTTCTCCCCCAAAATCACAAAACTCTATGCTATTTTTTGTCATTTATTTTCTTTCTTTTAAACCCACACATAATCATGTACAGTGTTCCACATCCACAATTTTTGTTTGGCTCAGCTTTGGTCAGGAACAGACCCTAAAACAATAATATGGTGTATATTTCTACTGAGTGGAGAATTAACTCCCTAAAATATGACTTCTCTGTGGGATTCAACTGCATTTCTCAAACATGGAAAAATACTCTTTTAGATGTCTTGCTGAACCCAACCCTTGACGAAAGACTTGTTTCTTTTGCAGATAGAAATTACTAAATAAATCATAAAATTTTAAAAACACAGGTAGGAGTAGCCTTGGAATTAATACAGTACAACCTACTCTGAACTTCTTCAGCATAATCCTCCATAAGTGGCCATCTATCCTTTGTTTTTAAATTCCAGTATTGAGAATCTCACTACCTCATTAGATAGCTCATTCCATGTTATTAGAAAATCCTGCCTTCTACTGAAATAAAATCTATCTGTGTAAACTCTACTCTTAGGTTACTACTAATTACTCCTAGTACATTAGCAGACTGTTTTCAACATAATTAATTCTGCCTTTCATAATTTTTTCTTTCTGGCAACCCAACATGCACATATTTTACTGCATCTTATTATATAAAAGTTAATTGGAACAAACTGAAAAAGTTTCCAAAAGTTTTTCTTTCATGCCAATATATGTTGGCAGTTAATTTAAGATTAATGATTGTACACACACACAACATTGTGGGAAAAAGAAAGAGAAGTGAAAATGCTACCTATAATGAACCCCAAAGACTAAGTTCACCGAAGTTCCCTTTCCTGAACACTGTTTCTGAATATTTCTTTTAGAATTTCTTGGGCTTTCAAATGTTATATATTTAGAGAGTGAAGTCTACTTAATGACTAACCATAGAATGGCCACTCAGAATTCCCCCATCTGCATATAAATTTTATGCTTAGATTTCATGTCTGAACACCATAACCACAATGAAATTTACACTATAATGACCAACTCTAGGAAGACATTAGGCCAGCTTCAGAGCTTACTCACCATACCCTGTGGTGCCAGCATCAAGGGCCAAATTAAGGCATTAAACCAAGTTCCAACTCAACGAATAGTTCTCACTCTGTTGGGGATTTTATGAAAAACTAAACCCTAAATGGACTGGAGCTTGTGACAGGGGCACCAGCTCTGTTGCATCTGGTAGCTAAGGACTACTGACCCCACTTCAGTAACCACAAGTTGGACCCCAACTTGAGAAGTTTCCTTCTCTTCTGATCAAGAAACAAAAAGAAGTGTCTCTTTGAAGAGGATCTCCTTTTTTGTCTCTACTCTTTTTTCCCAAATATCTTTCCCTCCTACATTGTCTAATCTGTTATTTTACAGAATTATATGACTGTATATCTTACCATAGTTCCTTAGGGGAAATTCTTTTCTTTTTTTTTTTTTATTCTCTTACTAATGTCTTCTCCCTCTCTCTCTCTCTCTCTCACACACACACACACACATACACACACATAGATCAATTACGCTACTATCAGATAAGCCTCTAAATTTGGTCATTTTTTAATATTTAAAATGAATTTATACACATTTCTACCAAGCTTCTTCTATCACGTTAATGCACTAAATATTCTATATCTCAGAGCTATCTATAGACATTTGGTCTGATCTAACACCGTTAAAACAGTGTTTTGGCTGAAGAAACTTCTCTTATTTGGGTCTGTTCTCTTCTATTGTCTTTCTAATTCCTCGACTTATTCTTAGAGATTATTTATATGTATTAATGTTAATCAGTTTTCCTACAACTTTATGGATTTCAACTTGCTTTCTGCCATTTCTAACATTCTCTTTTTAAATAGATCACTCCACTCTTCTCAGTGGAGATTATTTGTGATCCTGCCAAGTATATGAAGAACACATAATCACAAACATATCATGAATTTGCATAACGCTGATGGAAGTAAAGCAGTACTAAAAACTAACCAACTTTCTTGGAATCAAAATCTCTAGAGTCAACTAAATCTTTATCACGTATCTTTCTTTATAGACTCTTGGAGTCTATAAACAACTGAAGTTATTAAACGTGCTAATTCCTATTTCAATTCCTTTTCACTTTCTCTACTATGAAGTTTAATTTCATTAATTGCCCCAGATTTCTATTTTAAATAGTATGTTTGAATCTTTTATAAGTGTACTGGTAAGAATGCCATTTGCTTTGCTGACCGATATAGCCATGGTAATCAGTAAAGATAGTTAAAACTGGATTTCTCCAGTCAGACTGCTTGGGCTTGAATCCTAGCTCCATTTCATCCTAGGTTGGTGATCTTGGGCAATTTACTTAGTGTCTCTGGGCTTTATTTATTTATTTATTTTTAACCTAGAAAATAGGATATAAAGAAATGTATTTCATAGGGCTCTTGTGTTACACATGTTCAAGTGCCTAGATTAGTACTTGGTACATAGTAAGAACTCAATGAACTTTGTTATTCATCTTTTTAACTCTCTATGTACATGATCATCAGATGGACTATAAATGTAATGTTAGCTAAAACTAGATATAAACCACATAATTCACACCAACTATCAAAATTATCAAAACGATTTTATGAAATACATGAAAAACAGGCCATTTCAATTTTCAGAGAAACAGCTAAACATAATTAATTGATTTTGTCAGAATTTGAATTTATTACTTCATCTTATAATTCAAATTTACTAAACTGTATAGAAAATAGACTATTCATTACCATCTAAGCTAAGCACAATTTAATCAGATTCAGTTTATGGTTTTTAAGGTTTCTAACTCATAAATAAATATATTTTAAAGGCCCTAAGGCATCTGTATATAGGGGATACACAGACAAAAAATTTTATGTATATACACTATACCTAAATACTTGCTTCACTTGCTCCTATTTAACTTTCATTCACATGCTTATACAATTCATTTTTTCCTCTAATCTACTCATGGCATTTGATTAATTCTATGACATCCTGGAGCAGTGAATTCCATAAGTTGAAATATACTATTTAATGTCTATTTCAAGGATATTTTATCAGATCACAATACTGGAAAAGAAATCAACATTCTTTTGGATCATTTTCAGGGCCTGTATCATCATTCATTATGAATTCTTACACATGACATTTACATTCTCAGCTGGGATATACTAGCCATTCATTTCCCACTGTAAAGACATTTGCTCACACATCAAACCACTAATTGTTGAATTGCAATTTGAGGGTGTCTGAAAGTGTACTGTCTGGGCAAACTCCTGTTAAATTTAAAGCTCAGTAAATGTAGTAAGATCCTTATTTCCTTCCTCTCAGACTAATATTTGCATTCAATTTAGGTTACAAATTTTTTTCTTGATTTACAGTAATTATTTGTATATCTCATCATGTCTGATGAAATTAAACAGAGCCCTTTGAGCATATTCTCCATTTAAAGTGGCCACTCCTTATATAATATATATGAATAAATGATGCTCCTTTGCATGATATAAGGTTATGTTTTTACTATAGATGCCTGCAAAGAATACAAACCACAAGAGCCAAGTTTCATTAGGTTGTTCATTTTACAAAACCCCAGGATAAATTTTAGTCTTTATTACATGCATAGTGAGGGAAGTGTTACTCAGTGCAACAGTCAAGAACATATTCACACCCTGCTGTCAGTGGTGAGTACAGATAAGGGGAATCACTAAAATAAACCTTGAAACTTAATTTCCAGTCTAAGTGTCTATTTGTATCAACTTCTTTATTTTTAACTGAAAAATAGGTGCAGAGAAATATATGTACTTTTATCTGGCCATTTATTTGGACTATAAATTAGACTAAATCTACGTTTTGACAGTGGCCAAATTATTAGTACTCTCCCAGTAACTATTGGGCCTTAATACAATCCTTCCTCCTTCACACCCTTGTGAATTATGAAGCCTACTCAAGTCTAAGCCAATACCTAATTAAGTAGCAGATCAGAACCTGGAAACAGATTCTGTAGGTGTCACACTGCCTCTCTCAGTATTCACAGTATTTTTTTCCCCCATCTTCCCTATCCACCATCAGCCATTTTTAATGGGGGAAATTCTCAGAAAGGTTATGACAGTTATCAAAGATATGCTGCATGAGCTTAGACAAATCCTTTAACTTCTCTGGTTTCCTAAGATTCCTCATCAATAAAGTGAAGGAATATGGCAAGAAAGCCATTTACCTTGCTTACAACATCAGTTACATAACAATATATTTTTTAAAAATCTTTTTTGAAAGGCAGTATGCTTGATGGTTAAGAACATGGCCTCTAGAGCCAAAAAGCCTGGATCCTTTCCTTACCACTTACTAGTTCTGAGACCTTCAACTAATTATCTAAACTGTTCCTCAGTTTACTTATCTACAAAATGGGAAGGATAATGGAATCTATATCATACAGTTACTGTGAGAATTAAATGAATTAGCATATTAAAGAATTTAGAAAAGTCTTTGACACTTAGATAGATGGTGAATTTGTTATGCGATCTACCTGTTAATGACAACAACCTGGAATCATATGGACTATATTATCACTATTTTTCTGAGTAATTTCCAAAAATACTGTTTTGCATTGAAGAACATTCAGATATTCAGAACAAATATGTGACGTGTTTGTGTGTATTACTTTCTTATCAATTTCCTATCACTGCTGTAACAAATTGCCATGGACTAGTGGTTTAACACAATCAAAAGCTATATTATAGTTCTGGGGGTCAGAAGTCCAAAATGGGTCTTGCTGGGCTTTAAAGGCAAGGTGTCAATAGAGTTCTGTTCCTTTCTGGAGGATCTAGGGAAGAATCCCTTTCTAGCTTCCTGAGGTCACTCACATTCCCTTGGATTATAGCCCTTTTCCTCCATCTTCAAAGCCTGTAGCAGTCAGTGCGGCTAATTCCCCATCACCATGACCTCCTGGTCTGCCACTTTCCTCAACATTTAATTCCACTTTTGATTACATTGAACTCATCTGTATAATTCAGGCTCCTATACCTATCTTAAGATCAGCTGGTTAGCAACCTTAATTCCACCTGTAAATTTATTTAGCCTTTGCTACCTAAGGTATCATATTCACAGTTTCCAAGGATTAAAACATGAACATCTTTGGGAGAACATTATTCATCATAGCACAGCATGTATTTTTTTTACATCGAAACCCACAAAATATTAATTAGTTTTTCATTGTAATTAATTCAAGAATGTGTTTCTTTTGATTTAGAATTTCCAGAAAATGTTCCTTTTTAGAGTCTATGTGAAATTACAGATCCTCTGAATCTGGTTTAAGAATCAGTAGGAGATAAACATTGCTTGCTTTTGCTAAAGGTTATATGATGCAAAAGTGTTTTTAAGTTCTGAAAGATATTTACAATAGAGATCTAAGATTCTGTCACCTAAAGTATCTTAAAAATTGCTACTATAGTCTCAAAATTAACAGCATGGATTCTAGAGCTAAACTGACTGCATTTAAATCTGAGCTTTACCACTTACTAATCCTGTCATCTTCACCTAAGCATGCTATGCCTCAGTTTCCTAATCTGTAAAATGGAATTCAAAATATTACCTAAATAAGATAATATGTGTTAATAGAACAGAACCTCACACTCAGTTAAGTGCTATATACATGCTATTATTGCCAAGTTATAATAAATGGGGAAATTATCTACTTAAAATTTCTAATTTAATAAAATACATTATGAATATAATAATTGACTGATCTTACAACTACTAACTATATTATAGAACAAAGGCTCGTTTAAAAATGGAAATTTTATATGTGCATGTGTAATGCAAAATACGGACTAAAGTAAAGGTCACTCCTATATGATAGAAAACACTGAATCATAAAATGACTGAGATATTATCTGATACCATCTTCAAAATGAAAGGGAATCAAATGTTTCTAAGGTGAGAGATGCTCTGAGAGCAAGTTTGTAAATGAGAAATTCATCGACAGACCAGTCATCACTGGAGGCTCTGTGGTGAATTTTATTAGTAGTCTTTTGGGTGACATTTTGAGTCTGTATGGAAATCCATAGAGCCAAAGGCATTTCTAGATCTAGAATTTTTCAAGTTTGTGCTCTCTGCAAGCACTTGGATTATGAACTTGCAGACTAATTAGTGTAACTGGCTATTTAGGTCTCAGTTGGGGGTTACATAAAATTACAGGTCTGCTAATGAGCAGATAAAAGAGTATCTACATGATTCCAAGATTTCTTAAGACAGAATTTTTCAAATTATGAACACAGTAACAGTAAAATTACAGTTACTGGGAGAAAAAAATTAAGATGAAGGCAAGCTAAATTCAGAAATTTTTTCTACAAATATATTTTCTCATCACTCTGTTATGTTCATACAAATACATGCAGACTAAAATGTCTCAATTGTCAAGAAAGCATCACAAAGCAAGTTGTAACAAACCACAATAAAGACCAAAAAACCTTTAATTTTTTTCCAGGGTTCCAGATATCTTTGTTACTCTTACTCCTAGCAATTCAGTAGCCAATTCAGTATCATTTTACATGTTCACTTTCCTTTTAAAGACGTATACTGACTGAGCAAAACTCCTTTTACAACTGCATTGCCTTTTCTTTGTGATTGTTTACTGAATGCAAAATACACGTTTGAATTATTTAGCATAGAAGGGACTTGCTGAGGGCTCTAGAGAAAATGCCTCTGGTACAATACAGTGTGTCCCTATTTTATCCACCATTGCACAGAACATCTATAAATCGCCCCAGTGCTTGCACAGTGCTATAGGGCTCATTCCCATTATCCCTGAGCTGTGGTTACTTCAAATGCTCTGCTAATCGTTCGGTGCTCTAACATGCTCTGGAGGAAAATCTAAATGTTCCCACCAAGTCAAAGAGGAGTCCCGCTAATGAAATTAAGCAAAGGCAATAAAATGTGTTTTTGTCAATGTAGACCCCTTAAGCTAAACTTTAGAAGGTAATGCACATGGATTATTCAGTAGAAGAGCTTTTAATTAGTGTTACTGTACACTTACTCCGTAAAGGGCAAAAATAATCAAAACAGTCCATCAGTCTTGTTGAATGTGTAACTAAGCAAGTTTTCAACAAGCTGAGTTCACATTAGTTATCTACTTGAAAAGTATCTGAAAGTTAATTTAAAACAAGTCACAAAGAGTGTCTAATCAAGTTCTTTCAGAGGAAGCATACTTTGTTCCTTTAAGATTTATAGTAGAGTTATTATTATTTTTATTATTATTTTTACCAAATTTCATTCTAATTCTTTCTAATGTGTATTTATTTTTCTTCCTGATTGGCTTCTCTTTTTCTCAGTACCTCACTCTTTAGTCCTGGTTGTGGAATGTAAAGTGCATTGAAAACACCAATTTCCAAAAGCTTTGGTGAGGACACAGTGACAGAGAAAACATATGCAAATACTTTGTCTCTGCCTCAATATTGATTTCTCACCAGCCCGAAGTGTTAATGTAATTGCTTTAATGGACAATTGTCTACAGCTTGTAAACTTCAATCAACCCACATCATTCTTTCACTGTGGTGCCCAAAACATTATTGATTCAAGTATTGTCTCTAAAAACAAAGGTAATCCTTTTTTGAGACTTCAAATTTAATTTAAAGACTGTGTGTAAGTGACACTAGGTCAGTGCTGCAATCAGCTGAAGGCCAACTGACCTTGACGGCTCTGACATTTTAAACAGGCAGTCGGTAGTGATTGACTCACCAGAGTACACCTCATTATTTATAGTGTTATCTCTTACTGAACCAACTTGATTCTGACCTGAGCAGTTTTCATCTGCACCTGAGCAGTGTAGAATTATAGACCCTCACTGAATTGAAAAATAATCTGTTCCTTTGTATTCTCTAATTTTATGGCTTTCATTTTCTCAGTCTCCCTGAAGGGTCTATATCCTCTCCTGTGGCTGATATCCTACCTACACTGTCCCAGGGGAAGAATTGCTAGTACATGCCCTTCTCTTAAGTCTGTATTGTCCTGAATTATATTCTGTGGATTGGAATTTTTCTAAATATTTGAAAAGAGAGAGAGAGAACAAGAATACCAGTGGTTGCTGGAGGAAATCATTTATCATGAGGCCATGGTAAATTGAGAAAAAAAAATCTCATACCTGAATCCATAAAACTCAAGTTGATTTTCCAGGAGATTTAATAAAGCAAAAATTCCCTGAAGTAATTGAGAGCTTTCCTTGATTAAAAGTGGAAAATCCACCATTAGTACAAATTGCAAAAATCATTTTTCTACTAAATAATCCCATAGCGATATTCCCTGAACTCATTTCATACCCAGTAGAATACCTCTTGTGTGATGATTTGGGAGATTGGGATTGACATGTATACACTAATATGTATAAAATGGATAACTAATAGGAACCTGCTGTATAAAAAAATAAAATAAAATTCAAAAATTCAAAAAAACCCAAAAGAATGCTTCTTGATGACCTAAATCTTGATCCACACCCAACTCATGATTATCTATCATTTTTGATGTCTCCCTCCCCTTATCCTTCAATGTTTAGATATCATGAAAAATTATATTCCTCTTGGAAGATTAACATATATCTTTTGTATTGGACAAATTATACTAAAAATAAGCATTTGAAATGGAATCTCAATTAATAATATGTCTCATTATTCTTCTGCTATCACCCAGTAAATGCAAAATACTTTTATATGTGATCTCTCAAGAATAAAATAAATGATGGCAAATATTAAAAAACACTTTTCTTCCCAAGAAAGGAAACTTAATCTAGGAGACTGAAAGACTTAATGAAATTCATCATGCTAGTAGCGGTAGTCAGAGCTAAAATCAAACTTAGAGCTATCAAACTCTTTTAAAACTTTCTATATATAAGAGGAAAAAGCCACTAAATTAATGGATTTTTCAACTTATGGTTGTTTATTGGACTGTTAGCTCATCTGGGGGGACAACAATGTATATATTGGGTTGGCCAAAAAGGTCATTAAGATTTTTCTGTAACACCTAATGGAAAATGCCAAACTAACTTTTTGGCCAATTCAATGTAATCTTTGCATTCCAAGCACCCAACATTTTACCTGGTATAAAACAGCTCCTCAATACATACCTTAGTAGTTTTTTAATGACATAATAATCAAGGTAATTTTCAATCCAACAAAATGTATATCATCAGACAGCAAATTTGCTCTGTTCTTTCTGTGGGGTAGATTTATATCTAGAAAGTTACAAAACAATCAATAGAGATATGGAAATTGTAAAGTGCCATAAATATCTTGTGGTTATTTTGAGAACATTTACTTTAATCACTGACAATTTCTAAAATATTTGATTGGAAGATTTAAAAGGCGGGTTACATGCTAAGTGAAATAATTCAAAAAACGTATTGCATTTTCCAAATCATTTTTCACATTAATTACTCATGGTGTGAGATGGTACACAGAACTGGAACAGATGCCTAAAAATTCATGATTTGCAAGTCACTCTATATTAAGTAGAGCCACTTCTTTAAAATTACTGCTTGAACAAAAGCTAAGAGAATTCAGCACCACCAAACTAGCTCTACAACAAATGCTAAAGGAACTTCTCTAAGTGGGAAACACAAGAGAAGGAAAAGACCTAGAAGAACAAACACAAAATATTTAAGAAAGTGGTAATAGGAATATACATATTGATAATTACCTTAAATGTAAATAGATTAATTACTCTAACCAAAAACATAGACTGGCTGAATGAATACAAAAACAAGACCCTTATGTATGCTGTCTACAAGAGATCCATTTCAGACCTAGGGATACATACAGACTGAAAGTGAGGAGATGGAAAAAAATATTCCATGCAAAGGGAAATCAAAAGAAAGCTGGAGTAGCAATATTCATATCAGACAAAATAGACATTAAAATAAAGAATGTAACAAGAGACAAGGAAGGACACTACATAATGATGAAGGGATCAATCCAAGAAGAAGATATAACAATTATAAATATATATGCACCCAACATAAGAGCACCTCAATACATAAGGCAACTACTAACAGCTAGAAAAGAGAAAATCAACAGTAACACAATGATAGTGGGGGACTTTAACACCTCAATTACACCAATGGGCAGATCATCCAAATGGAAAATTAATAATGAAACACAAGCTTTAAATTACACAATAGACCAGATAAAATTAACTGATATTTATAAGATGTGCCATCCAAAAACAGCAGATTCCACTTTCTTCTCAACTGTATACGGAACATTCACCATGATAGATCGCATCCTGGGTTACAAGTCAAGCCTCATTAAATTTAAGAAAATTGAAATCATATCAAGCATCTTTTCTGAACATGACACTATGAGATTAGAAATCAATTACAGGGAAAAAAGAGTAAAAAACACAAACACATGGAGGGTAAACAATACATTACTAAATAGCCAAGAGATCACTGAAGAGATCAAAGAGGAAATCAAAAAATACCTAGAGACAAACGACAATGAAAACACGATGATCCAAAACCTATGGGATACAGCAAAAGCAGTTCTTAGAAGGAATTTTATAGCAATACAAGCCTACCTCAAGTAACAAGAAAAATCTCACATAAATAATCTAACTTTACACCTAAAGGAACTAGAGAAAGATTAACAGACAAAACCCAAAGTTAGCAGAAGGAAATAATTCATAAAGATCCGAGCAGAAACAAATGAAATAGAAACAAAGAAAGCAATAGCAAAGATCAATAAAACTAAAAGCTGGTTCTTTGAGAAGATAAACAAAATTGATAAACCATTAGCCAGACTCATCAAGAAAAAGAGGGAGAGGACTCAAATCAATAAAATTAGGAATGAAAAAGGAGAAGTTACAACAGACACTGGAGAAATACAAAGCATCCTAAGAAACTACTACAAGCAACTCTATGCCAATAAAATGGACAACTTGGAAGAAATGGACAAATTTTAGAAAGGTATAATCTTCCAACACTGAACCAGGAAGAAAGAGAAAATATGAACAGACCAGTCACAAGAAAAGAAATTGGAACTGTGATTAAAAATATTGCAACCAACAGAAGCCTAGGACCAGATGGCTTCACAAGTGAATTCTATCAAACATTTAGAGAAGAGCTAACACCCAGTCTTCTCAAACTCTTCCAAAAAATTGCAGAGGATGGAACACTCCCAAACTCAATCTATGAGGCCATGGTCACCCTGATACCAAAACCAGAAAAAAGATATTATAAGAAAATAAAGTTACAGACCAATATCACTGATGAATACAGATGCAAAAATCCTCAACACAGCACTAGCAAACAGAACACAACAACACATTAAAAGGATCATACACCATGATCAAGTGGGATTTGCCCCAGGGATGAAAGGATTCTTCAGTATATGCAAATCAATCAATGTGATACATCATATTAACTAATTGGAGAATAAAAACCATATGATCATCTCAATAGATGCAGAAAAAGCTTTTGACAAAATCCAATACCCATTTATGATAAAAACTCTCCAGAAAGTTGGCATAGAGGGAACATACCTCAACATAATAAAAGCCATATATGACAAAGCCACAGCAAACATCATTCTCAATGGTGAAAACCTGAAAGCATTTCCTCTAAGATTAGGAACAAGACAAGTATGTCCACTCTCACCATTATCATTCAACATAGTTTTGGAAGTCCTAGCCATGGCAATCAGAGAAGAAAAATAAATAAATGTTATCCAAATTGGAAAAGAAGAAGTAAAGCTGTCACAGTTTGCAGATGACATGATACTATACATAGAGAATCCTACAGATGCTACCAGAAAACTACTAGAGCTAATCAATGAATTTAGTAAAGTTGCAGGATACAAAATTAATGCACAGAAATTTCTTGCATTGCTATACACTAATGATGAAAAATTTGAAAGGGAAATTAAGGAAACGCTCCCATTTGCCATTGCAACAAAAAGAATAAAATACCTAGGAATAAAGCTACCTAGGGAGACAAAAGACCTGTATGCAGAAAACTATATGAAACTGATGAAAGAAATTAAAGATGAAACAAACAGATGGAGAGATATACTATGTTCTTGGATTGCAAGAATCAATATTGTGAAAATGGCTATACTACCCAAAGCAATCTACAGATTCAATGCAATCCTTATCAAATTACCAATGGCATTTTTTACAGAACTAGAACAAAAAATCTTAAAATTTGTATGGAGACACAAAAGACCCTGAATATCCAAAGCAGTCTTGAGGGAAAAAAGAGGAGCTGGAGGAATCAGACTCCCTGACTTCAGACTATACTACAAAGCTACAGTAATCAAGACAGTATGGTACTGGCACGAAATCAGAAATATAGATCAATGTAACAGGATAGAAAGACCAGAGGTAATCTGATGCACCTATGGTCAACTAATCTAGGACAAAGGAGGCAAGTATATAAAATGGAGAAAAGACAGTCTCTTCAAGAAGTGGTGCTGGGAAAACTGGACAGCTACATGTAAAAGAATGAAATTAGAACACTTTCTAGCAACATAACACAAAAACGAACTCAAAATGGATTAGATACCTAAATGTTAGACCATAAAATTCTTAGAGGAAAACATAGGAAGAACACTTCTTTGACATAAATCACAGCAAGATCTTTTTTGACCCACCTCCTAGAGTTATGGAAATAAAAACAAAAATAAACAAATGGGACTTAATGATACTTAAAAGCTTCTGCAAAGCAAGGGAAACTACAAACAAGACAAAAAGAATGGGAGAAAATATTTGCTAATGAATCAATGAACAAAGGATTAATCTCCAAAATATATAAATAGCTCATGCAGCTCAATTTAAAAAAAAAACAATCAAAAAATGGGCAGAAGGCTTAAATAGACACATCTCCAAAGAAGACACACAGATTGCCAAGAGCACATGAAAAGCTGCTCAACAACACTAATTATTAGAGAAATGCAAATCAAAACTACAATGAGGTATCACCTCACTCCAGTTAGAATGGACATCATCAGAAAATCTACAAACAGCAAATGCTGGAGAGGGTGTGGAGAACCAGGAACCCTCTTGCACTGTTGGTGAGGGTGTAAATTGATACAGCCACTATGGAGAACAGTGTGGACGTTCCTTAAAAGACTAAAAATAGAATTACCATATGACCCAGCAATCTCACTACTGGGCATATACCCAGATAAAACCATAATTCAAAAAGACACATGCATCCCAATGTTCATTGTAGCACTATTTACAATAGCCAGGTCATGGAAGCAACCTAAATGCCCACCAACAGATGAATGGATAAAGAAGATGTGTTACATATATATAAAGGAATATTATTCAGCCATAAAAAGGAACAAAATTGGGTCACTTGTAGAGACGTGGATGGATCTAGAGACTGTCATACAGAGTGAAGTAAGTCAGAAAGAGAAAAACAAATATTGAATATTAACGCATATATGTGGAACCTAGAAAAATGGTACAGATGAACTATTTTGCAGGGCAGAAATAGAGACACAGATGTGGAGAACCAACATATGGACAACAAGGGGAGAAAGTGGCCAGAGGGTGATGGTGGTGTGATGAATTGGGAGATTGGGATTGACATATATACACTAATACACTGATATGTATAAAATGGATAACTAATAAGAACCTGCTGTAAAAAATAAATAAATAAAATAAAATTCAAAAATTAAAAAAAATGTGTAGGGCCTCCCTGGTGGCGCAAGTGGTTGAGAGTCCGCCTGCCGATGCCGGGGATACGGGTTCGTGCCCCGGTCTGGGAGGATCCCATATGCCGCGGAGCGGCTGGGCCCGTGAGCCATGGACGCTGAGCCTGCGCGTCCGGAGCCTGTGCTCCGCAACGGGGGAGGCCACAACAGTGAGAGGCCCGCATGCCGCAAAAAAAAAAAAAAAAAAAATGTGTAGCAGAAAAATATAGATCAGTTTATGATCATAAACATTAATTAAATATATAACAGAAAATTGCATCTTCAAAATTAAGTATTGTTATGTTTGTTTTCTTTATGACTGTTTTATTTCTGTTTAAATCATTATGTTATTTCTTTCAGATCAATTTACAAGTTTTTCTAAGTTTGTAAGTTTAGTGTGCAATGGAGGTTATAAACTCAATAAAGTTTGGATGTGACCCCACCCTGGAGAAACCACCAAAAACAAAATAAAATAAAAAAATAAAATATAATATAATAAAATTACTGCTTAAGAACATTTAATTTCATTATTTAATTCATTATTTAATTTAATTATTTTAATTTCTTTTTTCTTGGTACATTAACAAGTGTTGTAAAAATAGAGTTTAAATTATGTATAATCAGTTTCTGAGAATACTGTAATTTCCTTTTACTTGTTCCTTCATACTTAAATAGAACACAATAAAGAAAATGATGTGAAGATTTAGCAAAAAAATTAAAGATAAGTCTTTCACTGGAAAAGAAATGCACTAGTACAATAGATTTTTCTAACAGAATTTCTGTATTGCATTCCATTTTCATAAATTGAAATAAATATTACAGAATTTGTGATAAAATCTGTTCATCTAATACAGTTTTATGTAATTTTTACCAAATATTGTTACCTGAAAAACTCATTTTTACATGTAATCGAGTATCTCAAATATTCCCCCAAATGTTGCAATAAACATGGTTCTATGCTCTGCCTAGATAATACTACAAAACAAATTCAAATATTTTCATGTCCCCATAATGCCAAAAAAACCTAGATGCTTGCAGTCGTCAGGAAGTTTTGCATTCTACTGAGAAAACACTATTCATTTATCCTATTAGATGATATATACTGAGGCTATAGAAACATGTAAGACAAAATCAGGAGACACTATAATGTAACTGATATCAAGCTTAATGCAACTGGGATGCTTCCTTTTTCCTTTCTTGAATATTTATTTTACAGACTATAGTTTACTTGTGAATAGGTAGCCTTATCTTTTCAGTAGGGCTGAAATTGCTGTTCCTTAATAATGGAGGACAATACATACTGTTCCCACCTCTTGCAGAGTTCTCTGTTGGACTAAATCTCTCATTAATTTAGCCAGAGGACATACAATGGTATATTGTGTTTATTCTTTCTTCACTCGAGATAGAAGTAAAATGGAAAGCCCCTGAAATATTGATGGTACATATAATGAATTATCCAGAGTCCATTTTACATCCAGAGACTGGTTTGGCTAGAATAAGTGTATTTAGAACTAAATAGATCATTTTCATTCAACACCTTTGTGACAGGCAGAATATTAAAATGTCCCTCTCTCAAGGTATACACCATAGTCTCTGGGACTAGGAATTTGATGAGATGTCTATGATTGTGTTAAATGGCAAAAGGAATTTTGCAGATTCAATTAAGGTTACTGATCAATTGGCTTAGAGTTAATAAAAAAGGAGATTATCTGAGTGGGCCTGATATAATAACATAAGCCCTTTAAAAGAAGATAATTTTCTTTAGCTGGTAGCAGAAGAAGATATCAGAGAGATTTGAAATGTGAGAGGGATTCAACACGTGGGAGGTATTTCCTTTGTGGAGATGGAAGGGACCATGGACTAAGGATCTAAGAGTGGCCTCTAGAAACTAAGAGTGGTTCCTAGCTGATAGTCAGTAAGAAAATGGGACCTCAGCTCAGGAACTAAGTTTTTCCAACACCTGAAAGAGCTTGGAAACGAATTTTTCCCCAGGGACTCCAGATAAAACCCAGCCTGGTCAACACCTTGAATTTGGCCTTGTGGGACCCTATACAAAGAACCCAGTCAAACCTGCCTGAACTTCTGAACTGCCCAGTTGTGACATAATAAATGAGTAGTTTTAAGCTGCTAAAGTAGTGATAATTTGTTACACAACCACAAAGACTAATGCAACATTCATTTTTTATAGGTAAGAAAACTGAATCACAGAGAGGTCTACAAGTATAAGATGATGTACTTGCTGAATTTTCATTCTGCACATCCCACTCAGTAGACTTGCTTTGTGTTCTTCTATTGGCAACTGTCTGTGAATCTCACAAAACAAAATATCTAATTATTTTTAAATAATCAAATATCCATAAAACTCATAAAGCTGACAAGGAAATAATACATGAATTCCCGAGTTATCAAATGTATTAATGTGGGAATTATTGTTATACATCTCCATACTCTAATTAATTGAAACCATTTTCTTTTTTGCCTCAGCAGTAACAAACTGATTAAACTCTCTATTTTAATAGGTCCAGAATCTTTGGGTGTCCATAAGAGTTTTTCTACATATATATTCAATTAATTATTTAAAAGCAACTTCTAGAGATAAGCTTAATTACTCTGACTTATCTAGTTTCATTATTTCAAATTGAATGAACATGCAAAAGTCCCTATGTGTTTGCAAATTTCAGAAATAAATATAAAATCAACTATCTTTATATAGACCTAAATGAGCTTTAAAAATGCATCATATCAAATTAATGGAGTTTCAGTAATCCTATTAAGGAAAATAAACTGCTGATGTGACTCTGAAATCTGTCACTTGCTTGAGTTAGCAAGTGTTTGTTCTAGTTTGTCAGGCATAAGAAAAACATCAAACTATGGCTATATTAGAATTCTATAGCCAAATAAAAGGGAAAAATTAAAGTAAGCCTTCAGAATGTGTCCAAATACCAGTTTATTTGATACTGTTGTTGTCTGTGTTGTGTTGTGTGTGTCTGTATGTGTATTTTTATATATGCTTCTTGGCATTATCACTAGTAAAATAAAGGTAAATTAAGTAATATGAATCAGGAAGACAGGTTCGTCTGCTCTCCTTAACTAGAGAAAGCCCACGCACAGCAACGAAGACCCAACACAGCCAAAATAAATAAATAAATAAATAAATAAATAAATAAATAAATAAATAAATAAATAAATTTATTTTTTAAAAAAAGAATGTAGGTTAGTGTCTTGGAAAAAAATCACTGAACTAGGTAACAGTCAGGAGATTTGACTAGTCTGTCATGAACTCTGTTTCCCAGTCTGTGTTCCCTGTAATGCCCTTTCCACTTTATGGATACATTTTACAGGTGGGCCTAATTAAACTGCCTTTGCTCATATATAAGATTTTTTTCGTTTCAGTTATGTCCTATTCCTCCTCCATAATTATAACACTTACATAATGATCACAGCATTATAATGCTTAAGATTATAAGAATGCACCTAGAATTTTTAGTCAGTGGTACTTGAGTCTGACCTATCTTCCCTTTGATTCTATACTCCTTCAACACAAATTGTTTTATTTCATTCAAATTGTTCAGGCTCTTAGTTCTTTTTTTTTTTTTTTTTTTGCGGTACGTGGGCCTCTCACTGTTGTGGCCTCTCCCATTGCGGAGCACAGGCTCCGGTAGCACAGGCTCAGCGGCCATGGCTCACGGGCCTAGCCACTCTGCAGCATGTGGGATCCTCCTGGATCGGGGCACGAACCCGTGTCCCATGCATTGGCAGGCGGACTCTCAAACACTGCGCCACCAGGGAAGGCCCTCTCAGTTCATTTTTAAGATCTTGAATTTTCACTTTTATGGACCATGACACAGAGTGGTTTGCTTTATGTGGAAATAAATCATTATTTTTAAGAAAATGCTTTCTACTCTTATGTGCATATGTATTTTGGTGCCTGGTAAACATGAACATACTGGTATGCTTTGTGCCAAGTGTACTGATTATATTAACTGAGAATATTGATCTATTAAACTTATTTTGTTGTTAAGTATGAGTATTTGATCTAATAAGATTAAAATTATTTTTTAAGTAAAGCAATAAAATAATTAATTCTCTATATGTCAGCGTCAATGTTCCAGGTTCAGGATTACAGTGAGACAAGGAGGTTTCTCTATCAGGGCACTTGCAGGTCCTTGAGAGTGAATGCCTCTAAATTTTGTGCCCTCGGTGCTGCCTTTAGTTCAACTTAGTCCCAGCTGTGTAATGTACATTAGCTGATTTTTATATTATTTAATTTTACAACACTTTTTCTATTCAGACACTATATTCAGTAACAATTGCAGGTGTATAAAATTGTCATGTATGTATTCATTTTCAATACTTGAGAAAAAAGGACAAATATGTAATATCTTTTACAAAGTGTACTTGAAGTACAAATGAACATGCTCACCAAATACTTTGTTTCAAATGATGGAACATTTATTTTTGATATAAATAACAGGGTAATAGATTTACCCCTGGACATTAGAAGCAGATTTGGCCTAATATAACTATTGAAATGCTCATGTATATGTAGTAACAATAAAGAAAGACTCTAACACTTATCACATTGAATTAACTTCATAATACCTTTGGCATTTTGTTATTTTACTTCCAAATACATATCCTTAAAGGCTATAAACTTATAAAAAGCCATGTTTGAAATTCATATAATGAACTTCTATTAAATTAGCATTTCTGAAACAAAATAATAGCTTCAAAACCTTCCAAAATATACTAGCTTTTGTTCTGTTTTTAGATTTCCTAAAATAAGTTGCAGATTAGTGGTAGTTGCACACGTCTATATTGAAATATTTTGATAGGGTTTTATGAATTTTATCTCATAATGATGTATGGTGTTAAAAAAAAAAAGCCAGCCAAACTGCTTTATACATCATTAACTGAACCAAGTTATTATGATTTAGGGAATAAGGTGAGAGTGACATTTTAAATAAAGGTCAGACACTTTCATAGAAAACAAAATGTGCATTTGACATTGTTGAACTTTGCAAACTAGACAATGATACTGATAAAAGTGATCTGATATAAAAATCCATCCAATCTTTCTTTCTTGGATGTTTTTGTATTCTTGCAGATCATCATGTAATGTCCTCTGTGAGGTTTGCAAATGCCAATATTAGGATGTAACTTCTTTAAGGAAGTCAAATGTTGTTTATCTAAAAGCTCTTTGAAAATGGCCTTTTTTGTTTGTTTTTCTTCATGAATATTTGTATGGAGAAGTAAGAGCTTGCTTAAATCTGTGCCTGAATGTTTCTGCACAAGGCAACTGGAGCTTTCCTATAGTAACATTTCATTGTATATGCAAATCACCAAGTTCAAATAGCATGGTGTTTTGGCTAGGCCTACAAAACAAATGTATATCATAGTTCAATATTAGTGTCAACCTTTTCCAACTTCTAATTTCATCTCTTCCCAACTTACGTAGACTTTACTGGGAACTAATAAGGCCCAGCAAAGGAAACATAAGTGTTGTTTTTTTTGTTGTTGCTTCACATAAAGTGAAACCTTATCATGGTGATATTCATAAACAAGCCAGAGATAGAAAGGCCAATATGCTCATCAGCAGTTCTTTCAGATTAGTTGGAACATTTTGTTTCAATGACAGATGCTGTAAAAAAAATGTATATTCCAGAGATCAGAGCTTGATGAAACTGGCTTAAATGGCTGTGTACTATTGGGCAATGACTCTGCAAGCCAAAAACCGGAAGTGTTATAAAGCAGACATTACCAAAGAGTGAAATTACCTTAAAACTGGAAATCTAATCATATAATGTACCATCTTCTCTGACAAATTAAAAAATGGATGTGACATACCAGTTCCCAAGATCATTCTTGAACAGAAGTTTTCAACAATTTATTAGGTAATACCAGGTAAGATTCTGAATCTAGTGAGGCATCAAAAAGATTGCTAAATTTGATTTTTTTTAGCTTGGATTACTCTCCTTTGAAGTTAGCAAGCTATAATAAATGCCTGCACTTTCTTTCATTATATCAGTGAGACTTTTTTTAAAACAGCAAAGCACTACAAGAACTTTAAGGGAATTATTTCAACCTATAAGATGCCATATATATTTTTAATGCATTTTCCTTTGGGTGCATTGAGTTTCTCATGACTGGGAATGTTTAGAAGGTGGGACATATTAACAACATATGGGCTACCAAATGTGACAGAAGTAGAGGATCAGAAAGACAGGTCGATATTTTTACAAAGTACTTGCGACGGCAGCATCAAATTGTTCAAAATAGATTTGTCTTTTTCTTTAAATTTGTCATTTTAAGCTTATTTTTTCCAAAAATGTACTTTAGCTAATTGGGAGCAATCAAGTTTCCACTCAGCTTTAACTTGGATACAAATCTTGGAGCAAATCATTTGGAATAGCTTGTTTTGAATAGGCTGTGTAAAACTGCCTCTTCTCAAAAAAAAATGATTTTATAATTCACTATTTTTTTACTTTATTTTGAATGTTTTATACAGTTTTAGAATTACACAACTGTGTGTGATTATATTTGAAGAACTGGTGAAGAAATAACTGAAGTGAATAAAGTTGTCCTTTACTTTGGCAATATGTCATATTTGATTTTTAAAAATATGAATTGAAAAAGCATCTGTACTAGTTAAGACCATGGTAGCTTGCAAATCTGTATTTCTCTACTACAATAAATGTAGGTCAATGTGTGTATGTGTTGAGGGTGGTGTGTACCTGTAGGTGTATGTGGGTACCAGTGGTTGCTTTTTGGAAAATAGAAATAGAGAAAATCAGAAGTCACTCAACAGATAAAAAGTAAGAACCCGATTCACCTTTCCCATACCTACAGATCCATTATTTACAAAATCACTAAAATCAGTTTAATATTTGCTCACATTTAAAAATTGTACTAGTGAAAATAGTTCTGTAGTACACATATTTTAATTTCCACTTGCCATACTATCTATTTTGCTTTATTTTAAAGATAGAATTACACACTGTACATTGTCTGTGTGTCATTGAGTTGGCAGAGCTCCCTAAAGTTTATTTCTTGGCAATGTACAGTGTGTCCATTTAGCACTGTAATGGTGAAAATGCATTTTTAGCAAAATTATTCTTGATTTTCCTTAAGGAGATTTATCCTTCTTAGAAAAAAAGAACAATAAAAGAGCAATGATAATATTTGTTCCAAAAGTAGTTATGTGTTTGATTTTTAAATACTGATGTCATAAACATTTTGTTTGTCACTTACTATGAATCTAACCAATGTCATGATTCTTCAGTGATTTAATAAGTTCTTATTACTACATTAAACAAACAAACAAACAAATAAGCAGAAATGTTTCCTAAGTGCTTATGTGATTAAAACTGATCTAGTTACTGGGGGTACAAAATTAATATGGACATTGTGCCTGCCATTGAAAAGCTCAGTCTAGTGAATAAGCTTATTAATGACCAATGTTTCAAATATGTGGGTGAGGATTCATTTAATGGAGGTATGTTTGTGTTCAATGACTATCATCTCTGCACATAAAAATCACTTGTTAAGCTATTAAAAAATAAAGATAGCTAGGCTTCAGTTCAGACTTTCTCTGTCAGAATCTCATGGGATAGATTCTGACCTCTAAATGCAATTTTAATGCACAGCCAGTGTTGTGAATCACTGGTCTAGACAGTGATCAAATAAAAGGTCACTTTTATCAAAATGTTAATATAATGGGTCAGCGATGATTCAGCTTGCTTGTCCCATTCTAATAATGGGAGAGGGTGAAGTCCACTTTACTCTAAGTAAAAAGAAATTTGAAAAATGTTAAATAATCTCCAATATATCATTGTTTATTAGATAGTTTAACTCTCTATGTCCAACATAGAAAACAAAAACTTCAATATGCTGAATTTTATTAAAATAAGATTTAAAGTTATCTCTACATAATTGTAATAAGTTAATGTCAACTTCTAGAGCTATTTGTAAGCTAAAAATGTCTTATTTATTACAATATTAAATATATAGCAGTATGCTTTTTTCTAGTGTTGAATTTGCTACTCTTTATTTTAAATATGGCACAACAATTTAAAGATATTACATGTACATTGAAAAACCACATCCTGAATTGCAATTTTCCTAAGTGAATTCTCAGAAGCATTAGTTTTGAGGTTTAAAAATAACAAGTGAATGGTTACATGTATAAAGATTAAGAACTAATGGGGTGGCATGCTCTTGGATTGGAAAAATTAATATTGTTAAAATGGCCACAGTATCCAAAGCAATCTATGGATTTAATGTGATCCCTATCATATTACCCATGACATTTTTCACAGAACTAGAACAAATAATCCTAAAATTTATATGGAACCACAAAAGACCCAGAATTTCCAAAACAATCCTAAGGAAAAAGAATAAAGCTAGCAGCATAACCCCCCCAGAATTCAGATAATACTACAAGGCTACAGTAATCAACACAGTGTGGTATTGGCACAAAAACAGACATATAGATCAATGGAACCAGAGAGCCTAGAAATAAACCCATATACCTACAGTCAATTAATGTTTGACAAAAGAGGCAAGAATGTACAATGGAGAAAAGACAGTCTCTTCAGCAAGTGGTGTTTGGAAAGCTGACAACCTCGTGTAAATCAATGAAATTAGAACACTCCCTCACACCATATACAAAAATAAACTCAAAATGGTTTAAAAACTTAAATATGACATGACACCATAAAACTCCTAAAAGAGAACATAAGCAAAACATTCTCTGACATAAATTGTGGCAGTATTTTCCTAGATCAGTCTCCCAAGCCAAAAGAAATAAAAACAAAAATAAAAATAATGAGACTAATCAAACTTAAAAAGTTTTACACAGCAAAGGAGACCATCAACAAAACCAAAACACAACCTATGGAATAAGAGAAAGTATGTGCAAATGATATGACTGACAAGGGGTTAATTTTGAAAATATACAAACATCTTATGTAACTCAATATCAAACAAAACCCAAACAACCCAATCGAAAAATGGACTGAAGACCTCAATAGATATTTTTCCAAAGAAGACATACAGATGGACAACAGGCATGTTAAAAATGCTCAACATCCTTACTTACTATAGAAGTGCAAATCAAAACCATGATGAGGTGTCACCTCACGCTAATAAGAATGGCCACCCTAAAATATCTACAAATAATAAATTCTGGAGAGCGTGTGGAAAAAGGGAATCCTTGTATGCTGTTGGCAGGAATGTAAATTGGTGCAACCACTATGGAAAACAGTATGGAAGTTCCTTTAAAAACTAAAAATAGAGCTATGATATGATCCTGGAATCCCACTCCTGAGCATATATCTAGAGAAAACTCTAATTCTAAAAGATACATGCACCCCGATGTTCATAGCAGCACTATGTACAGTAACCAAGACATGGAAGCAACTTAAATGTCCATCGACAGATGAATGGATAAAGGGATAAAGAAGGTGTGGCACATACATACAATGGAATATTACTCAGCCATAAAAAAGAATGAAATAATGCCATCTGCAGCAACATGGATGAACCTAGAGAATATCATACTAAGTGGAGTAAGTCAGAGAGAGAATGACAACTATTATATGAGACAAACAATATACTAAATATTATATTTTTGCCATTAAATTAAAAATGTGTACAATGGATGTAAAGGGGGAAAAGATCACATAAAGGAAAATGGAAATACCATTCAATCTCTAAAATCCCACTATTTATTGATTATACATTATTTTCTAATCAGAAGTGAAAATATAATTTTACAGAAAAAAAATCTATAAAATGAAACTTTGTAAACTAAGTTTCTCTATAAAAATTACTTTATGTACAAATAGCAGATATTATATAAGAAACAAAAAAGTGTTTAATAATGATATCAATTAGAGTACTTGATAACTGATAGGATGAAATATAAAGATGTTTTAAAATTCAGTCACTTTAATTTTTTTTTCTTATTTATGCTTACAATAAATTTCTAGAAGTAGAATTGCAGACTTTTGGTACACATTACCAAATTTCCTTCTAAAAACTGTCCCTTTACATACTACCACATGTTTCTCTTGGAGTTTCTTAGTAGAAAATCACTATATATTTAAAGCACTGCATTTCATTTTCAATATCTATTATTTTCCCCATATTACTGTTTTGAATGAAATGTCCAAAACAATTTTAAACAAACAATGATCTAAACTCATTACTGATTTTAATGGAATCTTTTCTAGTGTTTCTCTGTGAATTGTAATGTTGACTGTTGGGTAAGTTTACAGAGAGATTTATGTTCACTAAGTTTCATTATATGTTTGTAATAGCATAAAATTGAAACATCCAAAATATTAGATAACTTAATGTATTATGGAATATCTATATAATGCAATATTATATAGACATCAAAATTTTTGTTTTAGCAGAATATTTAATAAAATAGTAAAATAATCCCAATTTTGTAAAAGCAAAAAAAAATCACTGGAGTATATACATAGAAAAAACATTGGAAAATACACACGAAAATAACAACATTTTTTATTGTCATTGAGTTGGTGGATTTTCAGGTAACTTGTTTTTCTTTATTTTATTTATCTATTCATCTGTATTTTTCAAACTTTCTATAATTATTGCATGCTATTTTATAGTCAGAAAAGGGTCAATTACTTACAAATAGAAGTTATTTTGGGGAAAATATATCCAAGATGGATGGTAGTTGAAGAACTCCTTGCTCATTAATCAGTCAATCATAGATAGATTGTTTCCACTAAACCATATAGTGAAGAAATATAAATACATAGTTGTACAGTTTAACTCGAATTTATTCTTGTCATATGTAAAACTGTGCTAAATATCTATTTATCTATGATATAACAGCTTTCATATAGGCCATGTTCATCTCAAAATATTTAATCACTGCACTTATCTTCTCACCCTGTTTTCCCCTACAGATTAAAGGAATTAGTGTCCCCATCTTTTTTTTTTTTTTTTTTTTTTTTTGTGGTACACGGGCCTCTCACTGTTGTGGCCTCTCTTGTTGCAGAGCACAGGCTCCGGACGCGCAGGCTCAGCGGCCATGGCTCATGGGCCTAGCCGCTCCACGGCATGTGGGATCTTCCCAGACCGGGGCACGAACCCGTGTCCCCTGCATCGGCAGGCAGACTCTCAACCACTGCGCCACCAGGGAAGCCCCAGTGTCCACATCTTTACATGGAAAACACATACACATTTTTTTCTCCATCTCATCATCTCCCAATTCTTTATAGAACTTGCATTCCTAGCTACCTTGGTTCAAACTCCAACTACTAATCTCCAACTGACTGCCTTAAATTTTGGAATCATGTTAGAAATGTTATTCACTTTGATCTCCCATTTCATTTGTCAAGCCTGATTTTCAATTCCTACCTCCACCACACTAGTCCTGGTGTTTATCTCTTACTTTGATCTCAACATAACATTCTCCTAGCTGATTTCCCTACTTTAAACTTGGCTTCTGTCTACCATTATGATCCTTAATTCCTTAGTTAGTTGTTTCAAAAATAGTTTTCATCATAATATTTTCCCACTCATTATTTACATCATATATATATATATATATGTATACGTATTATATCCCAGGAATGTGCTTATGCTGGGAATACAAAAACTATTCTCTCAAACAACTCAAAGTCTAGCAGTTAGAAAAAGATTTTATGTGATCACGGTAAGAAGGAAATTGGTCAGGGAAGGCTTTGTAGAGGAGCCTGAACTGAGTCATAAAGAATTCATGGAAGTTAATCATGTTAATAGAATAACAAAGAGCAGGCCTCCATTAGGAAAAACAAGAATGAATTTACCGAGACTAAGAACAGCATGTTGTGTAATAGAAAACTGAAAGCAATTTGATTTTCTTGCAGCATAAACTATGACCCAGGGAGGGATGGGTGAAACCTAAGGCTGAAAAGTAATCAGAGATAACATCATGAGAGCTTTGTATGCTATGCTGAAAAACTAGGGTATTTATCCTGAAAATTATGAGGAGCCAGTGAAGGACTTCAAACACAGGAGTGGAATGATAAAATCTGCAATTGAAATAGAAAACCCATTGGTTGTGTAGAGACTGGTTTGAGTGGAACAAGACTAGATATAAGATGAATGCCATTCAAGCAGTTACTGCATGTATCCAGGTGAAAGATGAAGAGGATCTAAAATAGGACAATGTAGTAGAGACAGGAAACAATACAGGCTACCATTGTGTGTAAGAGTGTGGAATCTGAAATTAAAATATTTGGATTTAAATACCACCTCTACTGACTATTAACTGTGTGACATGTGGCAAAGCACTCAACTGCCCTAAGCCCCATTTTCCCCATAAGCGAAAAAGGAAAAATCGTACCCTTAACATGAGCATTAAATGAGATGTTTTTGGCACATGGCTGGCCTGTAGTAAATTTTCAAAATATATTATCAGCTATTATTTTCATTATTTTAATAATATTTCAAATGTAAGATCAGAAAAAAAGATGGTTGAATTATTGGAATGTGGAGGAATCAGGAGAGAAGGAAGCATAGGATATTACCTATGCTTTCAACTTCAGTGGTTTGAGTGAATGGTGACTCCATTAGTTGATACAGGTAATGAGCCAGATTTGGGAAAAGGAAGTCAGAGGGAACTGATCCCATTTGAAGAATGTTGAGTTTGAGGATCCATGGACCATTAATGGGAAGATGTCCATAGGGAAGTTTTACACATCTGTCAAAACTACAGGGAGAGGTTAGCCCTAAATACAGGGATTAGAACTCGTAAGGATATAGGGCACATATGAAAAAACAGGGAGAGTATAAAGTGATGAGAACAATAGATGAAGGATATAACTCTAAGAAAAATGAACACTGCTGCCATGGACAGATGATGAAGTACTCACACACATACAGAAAATAAAATTGTCATAAGGAAGAATAAAAATCAGAAAATAATATTGTCATGGAAACCAAGAAAACAGAACTCCAAAAGGAGTGAATGAATGAGGAAAAGTGTCAAATGAAGGAGAAAGATACTCAAATGAAAAATGTCCTTTGAGTTTAGCAAATAAGAGGCCACTGCTAACAAGATGAGAGATGTGAGTAGTGAGCAGATGTGGGAAGAGACTACATCACAATGTTTTGAGGAGTGAATGGGAATTGAGGAAATATAGACAGTAAATATAATTTTTCCATTTGGGAAGGATATACAAGAAACGGTATTCCAAAAATAGATACCAAAACTCCTTTAATCTGGTATTATTGCCTCCTCAAAGTTGTCCATAATACGGCCCTAACACATCTTCCTAAATATATCTCAAAGGTAGCTGAAGACCCAGTTCTAAAATTACAACGTGTGATTTCACTCATTTAATTGCTACCAACTGGGACTTTTTCTTCCTCTCCATTTTAAATCCTACTTTAATAACTGAATCATGTTCTTTCTCCTCCATGAGTCTCTCTCATTCTATTCTAGCTCACAGTGGTTTCTCTCCTCAAACTCAAAATGAAAATGATACCTATACTGCCTTGTATTTTAGGTATTTATTTTCATTGGTGTACAACTTATGGGCCTATATAATGTGTTTTCAATTTTAAAACCAGTCTTTGAGTTACTCATTTGTTAAATGAAGAAGTTAACACAATAATTTATAAAGTCACAGTATGGTCAGAATTCTGTCATTTTAAATAATATATAAGTTTTAAATATATAAGCTTATGCTTAGAAAAAATTGGAAATTTATCAAAATGCTAAAAGGAGTTAATTTTGAATAGCAGGATTGTAAAGTGATTTCTATTTTTATCACTGTATGTTTTCATTATTTTCTAAATTTTCTATCATAAAATTTTATAATCAGAAAAATTAACTACAGTAGAAATAAAATAATTGTGCTCCTGAGCTGAAAATCTATAAACTATTCATTTAAAATTTTATGGATGTGATTTGGTTTGCTAAACCAATATGAACAACCTAGCATTCCAGTTGTGATAGAAATAAAACATTTAATTAAAAAATATTTAACAGATTCTAGACAATATATGATATAATTTAAAGTTTCAAACAATGGTTTTATGCAATTTGTTTTCCATAGCATGTGAATTCTAATTATGTTGAACCTAGGCTCTATTAAATTTTTTTCTTAATGTTTTATCTCTCGATACCTATTTTAATTAGAACTATCCTTTGTAAGATAGCCATTCATGTATACAAGATAATAGAGTAAAATGGCTAATATTAAAATGATATATTAAGTGAGATTCTCATCATTATACTATAAACTTTCCCCTCTAAAGTCATTTATTCACAGTTCAGAAAAGTAGTCTTACTCTTATCTCCCTATGCCTAAGGAAAAAGAATGTGAAAAAGATAATTAAGTATATGTTTAATGCCATGCATAACAACGTGAATTTTCTGAGTTTGTAAACTACCTCTGAACAGAGGCGTTTTGGGTCTTATGCCAGAGGCAGGACAGTGGACAGGAAATTAACTTGGACAGGAAATGGACAGTGGACTTGAAACTGAGAGTCAGGCCAATCTTGGTAAAATTCCAGACAGGCCAATTACCAGTTGCCTGAGCTTGAGCAAACCATAGAAACTCTTGAGACTCAGTCTCTCAATTTAGTTTGCAACGTGAGGATGATACTAATAATATCTTGTTCACTGGGTTTTTGGGTGGATTAGTTGAGACAATTGATGAAAGACGTTAGCACTAATTAAGGGCCTGTTATGTGCCAGTCACATTTTATAGGGTATCTCATTTAATTCTCATAGCAACCTTATGAGTTTGACCTTATTGTAGCCATTTTTATGGATGAAGATCCTAAGACTCAGAAACATTAACAAGTTTTATGCAAGACCCAACAGCTAAAGATAACACAGTCAGGGTTAGAACCCACACTGCTTGATTTGGAAGCTAATCCCCTTCCTGATGCTCCAGTGTGCCTATCACAGAGAAGGTAAGTACACAGGAACAGTTTTCTCCCTCTCCTTTTTTTTTTCTTTTTGAGAAGACTCACTATAGCTCTATCATTTCTAAAATGGCTCTCACTTTCCACTGAAAGCTGTCTCAGCTTCCTTAATTAAATGCCAGGCAAAACCCATGGTTTTAAGGAATTTGATTCCATGTGCTTACAAACTATTCTAAGAAATACTTGATATAATTTAGTTCAAGAATTAGAAAGTGCATTTCAGAAACACAAGAGCCTCCCAGTCTCCCCATATAATCATAAGCTGGCCATTTTGGGAATGTGCATGAAATATTAATTAGATACTTGTAATCAAGAACCCATCATTTTCAGTGTCCTGTGAGGGAAGAAACGTGATTGTAGAGCAGTTTTAAAGGTTTTTTTAGTTCTATTGTATTGATAATATTTATCATTTATGTAGATCTCTCATTTTTAAAATGATTTTTGCAAAATCATCTCATTTGTGGTTCTGAAAAACCCATCCTCCTCATTTTGCACATGAAGAAACTGAGTCTCAGAGAGGATGTGATCTTTCAAGGTGACAGCAGATTTATTACATAGGAAACCTTAAACCTCAACCACAATCTGATTCCTACAACAGTTTTATTTTTGTTAGTTTCACGTTTTTTCACAATTTTGATATTATTCAATGCTACTTTGTACTGTTGTTATTCAAGACACAAAGTTATCAGACTAAATAGGTTGTGTATGTAGTGGTAAGAATCCTGAACTGGAAGTCAGGACATTAACACTCATCACCTGATTCTTTTAAAATCCTAACCATATGACCTTGGGAAAATCACTCTCACATTCTGAATCTTTTTCATCGAACATTTTATGATTCTAACACTAGGTTAGGCTTGTCAGTAGTTTTCACAATCCTTAGAATGCCAAACTTATTTCCACCAGCTACATTTAAAAATTCATTCACCTACAACTGAAAGGATTTTAAAGTTATTATTGCCTAGAGCAATACTCCATACTTTTTCTCAGGCTCCTGTAAAGAACACACATTATAGGGTTCAAGAGGCAAGGCTGCTTTGTGGATGAGCTTTAGTTAAGCAGTTAATAAAAAATACTGTTGCCTAGATTCTTGATTTTAAATAGCTGTGATGTAGGGTAAAGAGTACTTAAATTGGTTAAATTGGGCTTGGGCAAATATTGGAAGCCCCCAAGACCCAGTTTGTTGGTTTGCTTTTAATCTATAAAATGGGTATGATATCAATAATATCTATCTCACTGTATTGCTCAGGTTAGATGAGTTCATCAATGTGCAACAGGACTTACATTTATTTTCTGCTTTATGCCAGACACTGTACAATGCAAATTTTGTACACAATCTCATTGAATCCTCACTTACAATCCTGTTAATTGAACATCTTGATTATCACAGATGATTCTGAGGTTAAAAAGGTTACAAGCATATATCTAATATCTAAAAATCCAGATTTGGAAACCAAGTCTATCTGACTCTAAAGCCCGATCACGTCCCAATACATCTTGCTGTGCAGTGTGCCTAGCACTACTCCTGTTGCCTAGCAGCCACTCCCAAAATTTTCCTTGAACTATCCTTTCCTCCTTTCCTTCTTTTTTCCAATCCTATTTTCAGAACCTAATGTAACATGGATATTTGATATATATGTTCCCTAAATTGTCTTAAGGAGTTAAGGCAACTTCCTAAGTAAATAGTGAAACTTTCCTATTTGAAAAAAAATAATATTGTTTAGCATATGTTGGACACCACTAATAATTAATGTTCCTATAGCTACATATGAATTGGTTAAACTAGGAAACGTAACCCTGAAACAAAATATTTTTTCAATTTCTCCTATGTAATCCAAAGTTAATAATTCTAAATGACTAAGAATTCCTACTGTATTTGAATTAATAATTTTCAATACTTTTTATAGATAGCTGGTGGTCCATATTTGATATATATATTTCTGGTTATACGTCTCATCAGGTTAATCAGAAATTCATAACTATACTGAATGGGTTAACAATGCTCCTTTTCATTGTAAATTGATGTAGAAATTAATTTATATTTGGCGACACACATGTACTTTCAAACTCATCTTGTGGCTAACCAAACTGTAGAACTTTACAATCATATTATGTTTTAAATATTGAAAAGGCAGAATGGAAAGGGAACTTTCTGCAGAAAGTTCAGTTTGATTAAACACTTTTTGAATAGCCACTATTTTCAAAGTTTGTTCAGGGGTTCATATACTGAGAGTGGAAGTAGATGGAAGAAGAGAGCCTTCTTTGTCTACACTATTTACATTTTCCAACTGACCTGTTCATGGGGAATTATGCACCAGAGCTTTCAGAATGAACATGGTGTTTGTCAACCTTATGAAAATCTAATAACAAGAATCATCTGAAAGATCATCTGTCTGAGCTTAATACATGAGCATGAGTCCAGGAAGGGGCAAAGAGAGTTGGGAAAATCTACACCAGTTTACTTGGTGTTGATTTGTTCAGCAGAGGAGAAATTTAATAAGAAGATGGTAGAAGTGAAAGACCTCTGAACTTCAAATCAAGAGCTGTGGGAGACACAGCTCTGCCAGACCTGTGATAAAATAGATAGGAAGGAGAATTTGAGAGTTAATTAGACCTAACCACAGATCCTCTCTTGGCCACTTACTCTGAGATAAAGAACTATTATATGTAAGGTGCCTAGCACACTGCCTGACATAAAATAGGTGCTCAGTAAAGGTCTGTTCTCTCTCTGGGCCTTGGTTCCACTATCTGTCAAATAATAGAGGCAGACTAGGATACCACATGGTCTCTAAGGTTCATTGTATCTCTGAAATAGAAGTAGATCACAGATGTAATAATACAGCTCATAAAGGTTACAGGAAATACTACAGATCTGGAAATTAGATTGGTCAGAATAATACAACAAGAGGAGTAAAAAGCATTTTCAATAATTCAAGTAAAATATTTATCCAAATTCAAAACAAAAATGTTATCATTAGAAGAAAACTTTGTCTTCTTAGTTTTCCTTTTAAAATTAGGATTTAAATTTAAGTTCAATTAACTATATATATATATATATATATATATATATATATATATATATATAATATTAGTATTTATAGATCTAGATCTCTCTGGAAACTGAAACTTATATGGAGATCTTTCTGAATTATTAGATTCCTTTAGGCAAAGGGAAACCTCAGGGGCAATATAAATGACTACTTGATGTTTCTGCTAGGGAAGGGAGAAAGGGTAAAAGCTTGGGGGATGAATATATGAACCTTTAAGAAAGATCATCTGTACAATAGAAGGGCCAATAGTAAGCATTACCAGGGAGAGTCAAATTAATGAAGACATAAGTTAATGAAATTGAAAAAATGTTAGAGAGAAAGCCATGTGTTTTTTTTTTTGTCTTTCTATGGTCTACTTTATCCAAATTGAGAAAGCATTTGAGAATGTAAGAGGAAACTAAAAACCAAGAAACTAAATGGCACTAACCCATAAATAAGAAATACTTAGTTAGACAAAGGATTAATCTCCAAAATTTACAAGCAGCTCATGCAGTTCAATAAGAAAAAAACAAACAACCCAATCCAAAAATGGGCCAAAAACCTAAACAGACATTTCTCCAAAGAAGATATACAGATTGCCAACAAAGGCATGAAAGAATGTTCAGCATCATTAATCATTAGAGAAATGCAAATCAAAACTACAGTGAGATATCATCTCACACCAGTCAGAATGGCCATCATCAAAAAATCTAGAAACAATAAATGCTGGAGAGGGTGTGGAGAAAAGGGAACACTCTTGCACTGCTGGTGGGAATGTGAATTGGTACAGCCACTATGGAGAACAGTATGGATGTTCCTTAAAAAACTACAAGTGGAACTACCATATGACCCAGCAATCCCACTACTGGGCATACACCCTGAGAAAACCATAATTCAAAGAGTCATGTACCAAAATGTTCATTGCAGCTCTATTTACAATAGCCAAGAGATGGAAGCAAGCTAAGCGTCCATCAACAGATGAATGTATAAAGAAGATGTGGCACATATACACAATGGAATATTACTCAGTCATAAAAAGAAATGAAATTGAGTTATTTGTAGTGAGGTGGATGGACCTAGAGTCTGTCATACAGAGTGAAGTAAGTCAGAAAGAGAAAAACAAATACCATATGCTAACACATATATATGGAATCTAAGAAAATGTCATGAAGAACCTAGGGGTAAGACGGGAATAAAGACACAGACCTACAAGAGAATGGACTTGAGGATACGGGAAAGGGGAAGGGTAAGCTGGGACAAAGTGAGAGTGGCATGGAGATATATACACTACCAAACGTAAAATAGATAGGTAGTGGGAAGCAGCAACATAGCACAGGGAGAACAGCTCGGTGCTTTGTGACCACCTAGGGGGGTGGGATAGGGAGGGTGGGAGGGAGGGAGATGCAAGAGGGAACAGATATGGGAACATATGTTTATGTATAACTGAGTCACTTTGTTATAAAGCAGTAACTAACACACCATTTTAAAGCAATTATACTCCAATAAAGATGTAAAAAAAAATAGAATGATCATCTGTACAATACAAGGGCCAATAGTAAGCATTACCAGGGAGAGTCAAATTAATGAAGACAGGGCTTCCCTGGTGGTGCAGTGGTTGAGAGTCTGCCTGCCGATGCAGGGGACATGGGTTCGTGCCCCGGTCCGGGAAGATCCCACATGCTGCAGAGCGGCTGGGCCCGTGAGCCATGGCCGTTGAGCCTGTGCATCCGGAAGCTGTGCTCTGCAACGGCAGAGGCCACAACAGTGAGAAGCCCACATACTGGGAGGGGCCACAACAGTGAGAGGCCCACATATCGCAAAAATAATAATAATAATAATAATAATGAAGACATAAGTTGATGAAATTGAAGAAATGTTAGAGAGAAAGCTATGTTTGTTTGTTTGTTTGTTTTTGTCTTTCTATGGTGTACTTTATTCAAATTGAGAAAGCATTTGAGAATGTAAGAGGAAAATAAAAACCAAGAAACTAAATGGCACTAATCCATAAATAAGAAATCCTTAGTTAGACAAAGGATATATATCCAAAATTTACAAGCAGCTCATGCAGCTCAATATCAAAAAACAAACAACCCAATCCATAAATGGGCAGAAGACCTACACAGGCATTTCTCCAAAGAAGATATACAGATTGCCAACAAACACAAGAAAGGATGCTCAACATAAAATCATTAGAGAAATTCAAATCAAAACTACAATGAGGTATCACCTCAAACCAGTCAGACCGGCCAACATGAAAAAATCTACAAACAATAAATTCTGGAGAGGGTGTGGAGAAAAGGAAACCCTCTTGCACTGTTGGTGGGAATGTAAATTGATACAGCCACTATGGAGAACAGTATGGAGTTTCTTTAAAGGACTAAAAATAGAACTACCATACGACACAGCAATCTCACTACTGGGCATATACCCTGAGGAACCATAATTCAAAAAGAGTCATGTACCACAGTGTTCATTGAAGCTCTATTTACAATAGTCAGGACATGGAAGCAACCTAAGTGTCCATTGACAGATGAATGGATAAAGAAGATGTGGCACATATATATGATGGAATATTATTCAACTATAAAAAGAAACGAGGTGGATGGGCCTAGAGTCTGTCATACAGAGTGAAGTAAGTCAGAAAGCGAAAAACAAGTACCGTATGCTAACACATATATATGGAATAAAAAAAAATGTTTCTGAAGAACCTAAGGTCAGGACAGGAATAAAGATGCAGATGTAGAGAATGGACTTGCGGATATGGGAGGGGGAAGGGGAAGCTGGGACGAAGTGAGATAGTGGCATGGACATATATAATATATATATACTACCAAATGTAAAATAGATAGCTAGTGGGAGGAAACTGCATAGCACAGGGAGATCAGCTCGGTGCTTTGTGACCACCTAGAGGGGTGGGATAGGGAGGATGGGAGGGAGACTCAAGAGGGAGGAGATGTGGGGATATATGTATACGTGTAGCTGATTCACTTTGTTATACAGCAGAAACTAACACACCATTGTAAAGCAATTATAAGCCAATAAAGATGTTTAAAAAAACAGAAATGCTCAGTTAGTTATATGACCCAATACTTAGTTCACATTGACATGAACCAAATATTAAAATTTCAAATTCTATAACCAATGGATAAAAAGAGAAAGTTTAAAATGTCAGAAAAAGTAATTTCTTTGTGAATGTGTATGCTGAAGAAATTTCTCATGATTAAATTAACCAGTTAGATTTACTTGGAGAAGTAGCTATATCTCTACCTCAGTCAACACTATTAACACCAGTTAACACGAAGTTTTCTGATGTAACAGTTATTTTCCTGGAAAAAATTAGAAGTACCTTTAAAACTTTAATTTATTCCCATCTATAAGAGTACTGGTTTTGTGGGCCACCTGGTAAACATCATTTGCGTACACAGCTTCTATTGTTGGACTACTTCACCTAAGGCCAAATTCAGGCATAACCTAACTTTGTAGTAAGGCCTTATCCAAAGTATGTACTCAATCTCTATCTAATGGTTGAGTGAATGAGGACGACCTGGAGAAAGCCATGGTTTTAAAACTTTTGATCCTACCACCTCTTTCTCTTTTTCTGCTAGGTTTTTGTTTTTTTCAGCACTAGTACCGCCTCCCTGTGTCTCAGTCTCTTTTTTACAAGATTCAAACACCTTGTTGCTTTAGCTATGCAAACTATACTTCTTTCAGCATGAAAAATGTAATTTCAGAATAGCAGATTATGGTGGGTAAACTTTACTCTCCATACAGTGCATATTTTCATTGTAACGAGTGCAGTGATCACTGCTCAGGGAATGAGAGTGTTCAGGTGATTTGACTGAAGTACATCAAAGAGTGATTTTACTAAGAGTTACAAAAACGTATTATAAGGATGGAATGGTCAGAGACTTATTTTCCAGGGGAGAAAGGGCCACCTAGTCCAGAACATATCTAAGTAACTGAGGCTTTTTCTCCTATTGGATTGACAGAAATTAGAAAAAGAGACAAGACACATGTTCCTATCTGAACATGAGACCACAAAAGTTGCTCAGAGAATAGAGAGGACTGACCTACAGCATATTTCCTTTGTGTGTTAAGAGGGCAATTCTCTCTCAGCAGGTCCAATACTTTCCATTCCCGTATGTGATAGTCAACCTGGGGTTTTAACGCATTTCACAAGCCAGACAGACCTGAAGAAGAAAGGGAATGTTGACAACTCTATTATCAGAGTTAGGAGAAGGGATATGGAATTTTTCTCCATGAAAAGCAAAATGCACCATGAAATTTAATATTTCACAAACAAGTGCAAAGACAGTTGCAGTAGGAATATAGTTAAGACAGATTTGGCATATAGCTGTGGTAATTTTTGAGTTAGATTGATTTTAGATAGGATTGTTCCCAATAAATAAATCAGAGTAAAAAATACTTTCTGGCTCTATCAGATGAAAAAGGAATAAGTGAGGGTGTAGTTTATGAATAATAATTTTCCCACTGCTGTGATAGAAGCACTTCAAAAATATATTAAAAACCATACAAATATGAAGGGGAAGTTTTTTCACTAGAAATGTGGCAATGTGTTACTCTTGCAAGGTTTTCATGTTACTGAGTCCTTAGCCTTGTTGTTCTATCCAGTCTTCCAACTTCATTACCCCTTTATATTGACCCTATATTCCCAAGGGTTAATGTATTGAAGAAAATAGCCACTGACTTTAAGAATGTTAGTAATTCATTTTATTTTATCTGGGATAGTTGGAAAACTCAATAATTATAACTGAGCTAAAGAAACATTATTTCCCTACTTATGATGATGTTCATTCCCTTTACACAAAGAGATGAAATAAGTAATGAATTTTTGTAAACCATCATCATGTGGTATGGAAATGTTTTACAGTAATGCTGGCATTCCAGCATCCTGATATGACTGCTTAGCAAAATAAATAAATAAATAAATAAATAAATAAATAAACAAACATATATGTATATGTATGTATATATATATATATATATATATGAAAGAAAAAGTAACCAAAACAAAACCCCAATCTCCAAGGATGTTTCCTGCATGCAATTTAGAAAGATTTTTTTTCTGTCATAATAAGAACAAAAGAAAATAAGGGCTAATTTAAGAACTATGTGGTTTATTTTCATCTCTTTCAGGAAGCAGGTTGTGTATTTGCTTTCAGTATGTGTGTCAAGAAGTGCATTCCTTAAAGATATATATGTGTGTGATTGTGTGTGCACGTGTGTGTAATACGCTCTCAATTTGGGGAGGGGATATGTGGTTTCTGAATTTTCAGGGTAGCTCTACCATGTTATAATTTGGATGTTATCTACATTTGATATCCCATGGTTTCTCCATCTGTCCTGTTTTCACAAATTTGATAATTTTGACTTTCAGTATGGGGGGAAAGGGATAAAATGATTTCTATCTGGAATGACCATTTCATCTCAGTACTTCAGTGACAGTTTTTATGTATAGACAGCACATTTTAACCAGAGTTCTCAATATCTATTTGTTACAATTCACCATGGAAACAGTTCCTCTACTGAGGACAAGAACACATTGTTCTTGCCATATTTATAAGAAATGTCACCTTGAGATGCTCCTTTTCCCAAAATGTCTAAAAGCAGTATGTGGTTCTCTGGTATATTTTCATATTAAGATGAATAAATGGGTTAAATTTTTCCATTGATAGTTTTTATTTTAAGTGCAACTCATGGATGGGAAATGTAACAAGAATCAAAGTATCTGAAGTAAATATTTAAAAATCTTTCTAAGATTAATGAAGAAAAATGATGTAACATCAATTTTCTGGAAATAGTTTCCGGCAACTACTGTTTGAAGAGCTATATGACCTAGTCATTTGTTGAGGCTTTTCATTTCACATGAATTATGTAAGGTTAATGTTAAGAAACAGGAAAGATGTTGAAGAAAATGGTACCATCCAGGCTTCTTTCATTTTTAATAAAATCACAGGTAGCATCCATTCATTCTTTTTATCATATTCTTTCTGCTATTAAAAGTATATTTTCTTACATTATCTCCACAATTACACTTCTACTTCACTGACCATGGCTTAGTTATTTTTGTTGTCCTCACAGAATCTTAACCAAAGGAAGTGCTTAATGTAATTCTGGTAAATTGTTCAGATTTATGGAAGCATCAGAGTGCATGAAATATTCAAGGAACAAGAAGTAGTAAGTGAGACAAAAATGTGGGGTGCATGGAGTAGTAGGAGATAAGAATGAGCAAGTAGACCTGATTAAAATTGTAAAATCTTTGAAAAACATAGTAATTAAGGTTTTATCCTATATGCAATGGGGAAAGACTCAGAAGCTTTACTCTCATAGGCTTCACTTGATCAGATCTGTGTTTTAGGAAGTGTTCTGGGTACAGGGTAGAAAATAAATTGGACAAATGAAACCAGGAAGCAGGACAACCTATTAGTAGTGGAACCAGTAACTTGTGATGAAGACCTGAATAAGTAAGTGTAAAGGGAGAAATGTCTGAGGTATTTTAGAGGCAAGATCAACAGTATTTGGCTGTTATTTGGATGTGATTCGGGAAAGTGTTGATGACTTTAAGGTGCTTCCTAAAATGGGTTAAATATATGCTTGCTCAGTTCAGATTTCAAGAACTTTGGAATGAATACCTAATACATACTTGTAAGATAATCTACTAACGATATTCACATGCATGTGCACACACACACACACACACAAACACACGCTCCTAATTATCATGATAAAACTTTTAAATTTTTTCTTTTTTTTGTTTGTTTTTTAAAACCTTATATAGTCAGGGATTTTCTGCACTAGAAAAGCTGAAAAATTTTTTTTTAACATACTTTCAATTAAACTTGTTGGGTAAAAGGCTTTTTACACTAATAGAAACCAGGGGAGAACCTTGATTGTCCCACATCTCTACCCCTTAATACCCCATCCCTCACCATAACCACCATCATTCTCTACATTGCTTTGCTCATAGCAGGAGTTTGAGAAATATTTAATTCATCTCATTTGAACTCATGGTAAACTCCATTATCTATAGCATGTTCTATGAAAAACAATAGTTAATAAGTGGTACCATATTACCAATATTCAAAGAATTTGAGTACAATAAAATGCACAAAACTAAAACTTTAGTTGAATATGAGTCACTTCAATCCACTTCATTGCTTTGGACCAGTTATCTCCCAATGTTAGTGATCAGGAATGCCAATATATAAAGTTCTGGTTAACACAACACAGATAATGAATTATACCATGAAATTGTAGGATGTTAGTGTGCTAAAAATTATTTTAGGATCCTTGATGATTTTAATGAAATTGGTAGTCCCTGATGACAACAAGCACTTCAAAAAATATCAGAAGATATGTTATTGCAATGCAGAAACAACTTTATTTATAGGTATTTCACTTAATACAGGTTACACACACTTTATGCACTGAAAATACATCAAATACAACCAATGTTAGTAACTACATGTATTCCAGTTGAAAGATGCCCGATAATATTCACTCTAACATATTCACACAAAAAAATGTTTATTCTTTTTTAAAACTACAGCTACAAATAACAGAGCAAAAACAAAATTTTAAGAGTGACTGTTTGTGACTGCTCTTGTATTTTAAATCTTCACAATTTTAGTGTTACTTTACACAGCTTTTCTTCAATGGCAGTTTGTAGTACTAGCTCCACTCAAAACCAGAAATGATAATAAATTGTACACATTACCCGATCTAAAAACCGAATCTATCCTCACAAATATTTCCATGATTTACATCAATCCATATTTCACACCAAGCTGTTTATAAAAGTGTATGTGTGTATACACATACATAGATAATTATGTATGCATGTATATGATTATGGCAAATCCATATCTTAGCCTTTGATGGAAACATAAACCTACGAAGTTGCAGACTTATGAAACTGAAAATCTGACATTGTACAGAGCACTAACAGAGAATTACTTATCTTTTTGGGGGGGTTTCAGAGGTATTAAAATTAAGTAAGGTATTGATGCAAATAAAAATAATGATTTTAATGGATTCTTTTATATATGTTTTAGTTATGCCAACTGAGCAGAAGTTGACTATTACTGAAGGCAAATTTATCTTAGCTTTTTTTGTGTGAAAAATAAGTAGAATCTACACTTGTAATTAGATAGGAAAAATAGTTTAATTTCTAATGTATAATTTAGTGTTACTGGATCTGTGATCCTTCAGAAAACAGGGAAACTTTATGAAGAGAAGTACTGCAGTTGCATTAGAGGCAAAATAATTTGAAAGTAAAAAACACATGAGCACATATTCAGAATGCACTGAATGTGACAAGAGTTTTTTTTTAAATAAAAGGTGCTATGTAGGGTGATATTAGGGATAAAGGATGATTAAAGTTTGGAAGTGAGGCATGAGTTTAAAAGAACAGAGAATGACATTGTAAATATAGATGTATGATATTTGAACAAGTTGTCTTTAGTTTAAAGTTTATATTACTTTTTTCTGCTAGAAATTTGAAAAACATAAATATACACACATATACGCAAACATATGTATGCTTATACATACCCTAACCCATTTTAATCCCACTGTTTTAGAATTACATAAACATCAAATTAAAATGAATTTTCCTCTAGACTCACAATTAGGTCTCTTAATTTTAAGAGTTTGGTATGGTTGTCTTTTAAGTCTCACACCTAAAATGACTTAATTTTATGTACCTCATCATTTCTACAGTTTGTGTGCGTTTTGAAATAAATGTATGTATAGTCTTACAAACAACTCAAATTTATATACGTAAAGTTGAATTGTAGCACCATGTAGAATTCTGTTGTTAAACGTTATCAATTGCTCTAGTTCAGATAATGTTAACTTTATATACCATGTCAAATTCTTTTTTCCTATCTAAAGTGAAACTATTATAATATCATTTTGTAGTACTAGATAAAGTCTGCGTCTTTATGGAGTCAATTTTGTCAGGTAGACAAAATATCCCCACATTCAGTGAAAAATTGTATTTTGCCTCCAGATGTTTTAGTATCATGTAGACAAAACTATGTCACCTATCTGGAAGAGAACTCAGCACCTTCTCTTGAATAACTATATTTGTGTGAAAAATATGTACTTATTCAATCTGAACATCATAAATAATGTATATAATTATCTACAAAAAAGGCACCCAATACATAGTTCTGAATGAGTGATCAAATAAATAAAATTAGTAATGAAATATAATCTCTCATTTAGGAGTTCATAAATTAGTTTTCCAGCGTCCATGCAATTCCATTTTTGTGTGTTTTTTCCCACCTTGAATGTGAGACTAGGTCTGTGTTTACATACCAAAAGAGCTGATCAAATTTGTCCGTGTGTGTGTGTGTGTGTGTGTGTTTAATTACTTCGAGGTTGTGACAGTGATCAACTATTTGAGCTGTATACTTGAATTACAGGAAACATTTTTGTGTAAGGTGATAGTGTTTATGAGCAATTCTGTTTAAAGTATCATTGAAATAGTGGTCTGTGTTGATTTTGAATCTGAGGTTAAAACTGATATGCAGTAAGATGAGTAAATACATTTTAAAGTTTATTTTGTGGATCTCTGAAAATAATATTTTTCACCAGTGTTGCACATTTGTTTACTTCTACTATCACCAAAGAGAGTAAAAGTGGTATTATTCAAATTTTCTCTAAGTATCTAATGAAAGTATGATTCTGTTATCTAATGTTTTTACCAAGTGTTAAGATAAAACATGAAAATGCTTTTAAAGTACATTTCTAAGAGAATAACATTTATGAAGTAAATAAGTGAATAATTAATAAATATAAGTCTCCAGGACAAGGGAGAAAAGTGCATATATTTCTAAATATCCATTGAAGTACTTCATTTCCATTATTATGTCAATTTGACTATCTGAAACCTAACGGAATGTGATTTTCTTCACTTCACGGAAAAAGATTTACTCCTAATCAGGTAGTACCAGTGTATGGGTGGATAATTAAATATAATTAATCACTTGAAATGGAAGAGTTAATACAATTTTAATTGAGAATATCTAGAATTTGAAAAAGGTAAGAGTTGGTTACAAGGCTTTTTAGAAATAATTATAATAGATAATTTGGTTGTTCATTCTAAGGGAAATTTTGGCAGATATTTAGATGGCATTCTTTTTAACCGAAAAGCTTTTTCATCAAGACTTGATATTTCCACTGAGGGCAGATTAGTCTCGTGGTGGAGATATATAGTATGCCTCTTTAGTATACTATAAACTAATCAGACTCAACTATTTCACAAATTTGTCTAATCATACATCTATAAAAATAAACAATATGCATAATAATTAAGTCAGTTACCACTATGTGTAAAAAATCCTGCATGTATAGTTTATAATATAAAAAGAGAAGAATACTTCTGTAATTTTAAAGTGCACCACTTCCAAAGGTTAAACAGAATTACTAAGTAAATTATAAAGGAAAACTTACTGGTATAACCTGAAGTAAAAACAAATAGTTTTAAAATTCTTCATCAAATTGTCATAGATACAGTTAAAATCTATCTACAATTTCCTAAATTTTCGACAACAAATGTATATTGCATTGTGCAATAAAAATAAAGGCCTATGACTACTCTACAATTTTAAAAAGTCTACTCCTAATTCTAAATACCACATAAAACCACGGATGTTATGTATGAACACACATAATGAATGAAAAAATAAACTGAACATCAGTTATTTTAAAAATAATAATTATGTGCAACACATACAACTTTATATTATCACAGCACCATTGAATATGCTAGAATCCCAAATCTAAACAATAAAAATAGACAGAAACTAAGCAAAACCTAAAGAAAAAGTCTATTACACAAGAGCACCTATAGGAAGCATTTACACAGTGTAGATTAAGTTCATATAAGATTACTTAAGCTCTGCTTGTCCTGTTTGTTGAGATCAGGCTTCAAATCACACCTAGCTAGACGGACACTTACAAAATCTAATTAAACAGTGACGAGTGCAGGTGACAAAATTGTAAAATGTGGCAGTATTGTTTTGTGTTGAAATGAAAGGATTAGTAAATATTGCATGAAATAATGATTGATTGAATATAAATTCAGCTTTTAAATATTATTCTAAAGTATATGTGTTCACATTGATAATGTAAAGAGGATGGTCAGCAAAGAAAACAGAAGTATGCATAAAAGATTAATTAATGGATAGAATTAAAACTGTTCTATAAAATTTTCAATTTAAATCATTGAAAATAAAAATAACTTAAGAAATGTAATAGCTTGAATACCCTATTTCTAAAAATAAACTTTTATATTTAATGTAAAATGAGGAAATGTATTTCAGCCATTTTTTTCAATTTATGCACTTTGGATTTTAATCAAAAGAAAATAATACTCCTTTGAGTGTTTGCAGGGATGAAAGTATGCAGCACATTGTAGTTAATCGATTAGGTAATCCCTAAAAGTTTCTTTGCTGACTAGTCTTAAGATTTGCTTTCCTTCTGTTTTCCTCTATTCACTGACTAGAATAAGAACAAGAAAGACCATCAAGGACCCTTCACTGAGAATATTCTAGGAGTCCATTAATACCAACACGAGATGGAAAGATATCTGAGACCTTGTAAGCCAAACATGTAATAACACCAATAATTAAATTAAAAGTATCATCAAATCAACTGATAAGAAAGAACCAAGAGGAGAATACATAGTTTTGTCCTCTCTGGCTTTTGTGGAAAATTAGTTTCAATGCCACCCATACTGTTCTCAAATGTTAATATTATTTCCTCAAGCATAAGCAAAGGACCAATCAAGTGTAGTTAATAATCAAAAGCAGAATCCATTTTCATCTATGGCCGAAGTTTAGATACAGTTAAATCTCAATCATCATTGGTTTATATGGGTAAATATTTTAGCCTCAAAGAGCAGGAAATAAATCAATTCAGAAGTTCCTTTCTCACAGAAATTATATTCTGAGAGACGGAATCACTTGCAGCCTTAAAAATAAAGTTTCTATTTTCATTTTCTCCAAAGATGACCCCCATAAAAATACTGAGGAATTTTTAAAAGAGATTCTGGGTAACTGTTTCAAGACATTTTCATCTTCATATATACAAAGGAGTGATTAGGAGTTTTCCTTATCACAGGCCTAAAGGAAAGGGTCACTGAAGTAGAAGAAAAATGAAGTATTCTCCTCTAGCTCACAGAATGTGCGGAAAAGCAGAGACCAGGGTGGTCATGACACAAGCATTTAAAATGCATTTATATAATAATTACATATACAAATGGTCATGAAGCCACACTAGTTTATCATGGGACATGTGAAGTATTGATTAATTTTCTTGGGCATCATAATTTTTTTCACAATTAAGTGAGACTATGGATTTTGGAAACTACTACTCTTAGTACGTCTTGGTACTTGCAGGGCACTGACTCTAGGGGTATAATAAGTTGGTTCAATTTTGACATTCCTTGAAATGATTTGAATTAAACTGAAATATTTAATTTATCAGGAAGAAATAGGGGAGAGATGATAAAGTTACTCTATATGAATAACTTTCACAAAGGTAAAATTTAATTTTAAGTATTTTTCTACAATAGTTGTTTATAAGTATGTAATACAATATTGTAATTTACATGACATTGCTCATTACCAGTAAAACAGTTACGCTTACAGTCATTATACTTAACTAAATAATGTTTAAAAAGCCAGATAGCAAGCATGTTCAAGGAACTTGACATTATTGGAGGTACCAGAATTCTGTACTGAGTAAATGAGAATGCTAAATTTTAAGAGAAATCTTTAAAAAATATTTCCTGTATATTAAATATCCAAGAATTACACTAATTTGAAATGCTAAATAGAGCATAAGCCTCTTCTAATTACCTTTACACCAAGGAACACTTCAAATAATACACTAATTTAATGCACATACATAATAGACCAAATCCTATCCACACTTTGCAAGGTAAAATGATATACAATGAAGTATTTGAATGAGAATCCAGGAAACATATGTTATGTTGTGATTATAAAGGTCCTTTATACTCCCTTTTAGCCCCAAGTAATTATGCTTTAAAAAAAATTATGTTAGTACTGTTAGTAAGTCATAAGCAATTTAAAGAATACAATGTAAAATTGGGACACATCATTCTTTCCTCAATAAATTTCACTTACACCAAATTTGAGGCATTTAGTCATGTGTGTAGGAAACTGATTAATCAACATATTGTGAAGAATGAGTTAAAGGCCAAATTACTCAAAGCAATGAAATATATTGAGTAATTTAATGCCAGAGAAATTATGTAGATCTATTTAGCTGTTTGACTCTAGTAGCTTATATTTTCCTAGGTAGTTTCAAAATTAAGATAAAATCTTTCAAAATATCCTATTTAAATCATTGTCTCTACTCACATATGAACGGAATTACATTTAACTATATAAGAAACATCAGTACTTTTTTTCTCCAAAATATCGGGGAGTATAAAGAACTTTACATTCTTCTTTGATAGATAAAAATAGAAAAAAAAAAACCTTCTTTCTTTTTCAGTATTTATAGAAAAAAAGAAACATGATTACAACAAAAATAATTTTTTAATGATTAAAGTAGTGGAACAACATGATTACAATCAACATAAAAAACCCATTAAAATTATTTTATATCATCTAACTTTTCAGCAGAGTGATGGATAATTATAATTATTTTCTCAACAATACTATAGTAGTGAATATTTTCCAAAAAATGATCTAAAGTGTTTTTTTGTTGTTGTTGTTGCTGTTTGTATTTTTGATATTAAAGAAAAACTCTTGCCCTTGGATACCTTTCAGAGGGTAGCTTGGATAGTTCGGCTTCACTTCCAAACTCCCGGAGATGATGTTTAAATTCTTCAGCAATCAGACAGGGCAAGTAATTCCATGTTTCATGATTGATATATTAACCATCTGTTTGTACATCAAGACACATTATATTACATCACACTTGTTGGCATTCAGAGGAAGCAAATCGAGAAACAGCATGGTATAACTGTTTTTATCACACTGCACTGTTCCTTCCACAAATTTAAAATTTCGATGGCAAGATTACAGCTAAAGTAAGCATGGGTTTCAGTGGGACATAATTTTTAGGGTGGTTTTTGTTTTGCTTGCTTTTATAGTGGAAAATCCAGATTACAAGATAAATGATCTTAGCCAAATTTTGAAATCACAAATCATTGGAGATTTTTGGAAGGGGAATAGAATTATGTTGTTCCTAGAAAGTTATATCTCACTGTAGATTTCAATAGTTGATGTCCTGGAATCAGTCTAGGACAAGAAAAATAACATGTTATCAAAATCAGATGGTTGTGTTCTAGGAGTCTTAGTTGCCAAGCATGCTACATGGCTAAAATTCACATTGCTAAAATACAGATGCATAATATCAAGGTTATGGAATGTAACAGTAGTAAATACTAAGCCTATTCCAAGCTAACTCTGACTCCTCTTACCATTTTGAATCCATGTATAATACCTACACTCATGTAACCATGAATTATTTCTTTTTGAAATGAAGTACCTCAAATACATGACTAAGACAGTGACTTGTACACAGAAGGCATTTTCAAAATAATAAGTTCATTTTTGTTCCCCTATTTTTCAAATGTATAGTTTTCACAATATTTTAATGGAAGAACTGTGTTAAGCAAGATTTCGTTTTGGCATTGTATCTCTTTTACACAACACTTATCAAAATTGATTCTAAAATGATTATTCTTATTGTTTTTCTAGAATTGCACTAAACACTATCTGCTTGCTCTGAAAGACGTTAATATAAAGTACACTGTAAGATCATCTTTTAAATTTCATGTTTTAATTTCTACTATAATATATGAATACAAAAATGCTTCCAGAATACTTGTAAAAATTTATATCAAAGAGGATCCTCATATTCCCCAGGTATAAATGGTTTTGTGCAATAGATACATTTCTATCTAACGAATGTTCCATATTTTTCCAGAACACGAGTCAGAAAAAAAAAACTATGGAAATTATTTGATTCCCTTTTTAAAAACATGAAACTTTTTATAAATCCCCTTATATCTTACTGCCTCCTAGAACCATTTAATTTCTTCACTTTCATATTTCTATTCAGATGAGTAATGAACTAAACAGAAATATCACCCTAGACCCTCCTTTTGAAAATATATTTCTCACTTTGTTTAAAATCAATTGAATATAATTCTGCCTCTGATAACAGTAATATTTTATTCCACTGTCAGAATTTCTTTAAGGAACAAAGAATTTTTATTTTACTGTCTGACACTTTCCCTCATTTTGTATAATGTTTCTTTAAAAAGAAGACACCTACTGTATTAGAATTTTTATAAATACATGAGTTCTTTTTCAGTGCTCACTTAGCTTTTTAGCATTCTGCAACATCAGTGAATATAAGATGCCTCTCCTGGCATTAATCAGAAATTGAAGCATATACAGAAAAGGTGAAGAACATTGCAAATGTAGCACAAAATACAAGGATTCAAATTATTTTTAGTATCACATTAGTCTGCCTAAGTTCACCAATTCATGTCCAGAAGATATTTAGTAATTAAACTGAAACATCTGTGAACCAATGACATAAAATATACAATTTACCTATTTTATAAGGTGAGAAAAAATAGAATAAGTCATCTGAGAACTCACTGATTCTAAGATACTCCTTTTAGCTAATAAAAACCGAATGATAACCAATAATTTATTCTCATTAGCATTTACTTTCCTTATTTTGCCTATCTCATGAAGTTATTGCTCTGTGTTTAGGAAAAGATTTCTTAGCTAAATAAAATAAAATACCTGAATGAAAAAGTTATTAATTTTATTGACTTTCTCAGGATTATAAGATATCAAAAAAAGAAAAACAATAAAAGAGGAAGATACTTGGAAAACACTTCAATATTTTCCTTCATCTATGCCTTACTTACTGTATGTTCATGTCCTCATGTAAAATAAGTCTAGCTCTTAAAACATCTCCATGTTTTCAAAAACAGTTGAAACCAGAATTTGCTCTTCTAACTAACTTCACAAGCCAATCTATTAAAACTGATGCTCTACAAAAGTAATTCACAAACTCCACCCTTTGTATAGATTTTTAAGTGAGTCACAAATTTAGCCCTGGGAAAAGTGTTATTAGGATATAAAACACACATAAAGTGATATTCATAAAGAATAATTTTCTGTTGAGAAATGTTTCCAAAAAACCGAATGATAGCAATGAGAATTAGAAAATGAGAGCACCCTTTTTAATAGTTAAATATAAATATATATACCATGATGAGATATTCGGCATCTGTTATGTTTGCCACCCATTTAAGGTCCACCTTGGTCAGAAACTACGGGGCTCATGTGAATTGTAGAAATAACCACTGCCCTATTAACTCATTCAAAGCATAACAGAAACTCTCCACAAAGAGAGTAGGGTTCTATTTTACCATTTGTGATAGCATAATTATGAACCTATTGTAACAAAAATGCACCAACAACTGAATTAATATCTTACTTTTACTGTGTGATTAAGAGAGAAAGGTTAACGTTATTGCATAATTTAACTATGCAAATCCATGAGTGACCTCGATTCTTAAAAGCATTTCTAAATTATGGTAAATTATTGTCAGTGTTATTTTGAATCCTGATAGACTTCTTTAATATCTCTAACTTTGGTGAGAGGAAACCTATTCTGACTTTCACAGTACTACTATTTAATTAAGCCTAAATAGGTTTTCAAAAGCTTTATTCACTGAAACTGATATGAAGACCTTCTTAAGAGTAACACGATGAAATAATAAAATCAATATGCTGCATGACTTCCAGAGGAAAAAATGTAGATAAATTCTATCACTTGACTTTATTAAGGAAATAAAAATACTTAAATCATTTAATTTAGTTATGAATTTCTAGATACATTTTTATTCATTTCTCCATGGAATACAGATAAAAAAGACTGTATAAGCTCTTGCTTTCATAAATTTATTGGGTTTTAAATTATTGTACATAGATATCTTGGGTCTTAATATGTGCATAGTTTCCTTCAGGCCCATTAGAGAAAGCAATCATATTTCATTTTTCAAAAGTCATTATCTCTTAAGAATGTCTCCTGAAGGGTTCTTAATACCTTGCATGAATATGCAAATACTCAAATGGATATCTAAAGTAGAGATCTCATATATATTTCATTCTCTGGCTTGAAGTTGAGAGTGAGTAGCATGACTTCATTTTCCTAATCCCTTTCTTGCTACATTGTGTTAACACAGATTTATGAACAAGAATAATGGTGAGTTCCTAATCTGAAAATGACACTCTCTTTTCATTGTGGGGGTTTGGGGGAATGGTGGGTAGGGAGGATATCTTCATGTTATTTGATTATCTTGGGTAGACACAGATTTTCCCAAGTGAAGCTGGAAGTCTCAATACTATTAAGTATTAAGACCTGCTTATCAGATTCCAAAAGGCTTTATTGTGATGTATCTAGCCATGATTGTTTTGATCCTCATGCACACAATTGTACTGAGGACAGTACCATGACCCTTTATTTTGGAGTTTTTCCAGTATATTCTCTAGCAAGAAGTGTCATACTGCCATCTACAGACAACACTGTCCCTATTGTAATCATCATTCCTCACCCAATTTTCCTCCAATCAGGAGTCATTGTGTTCTGATTTTCTACCAAACTTAAAATGAATCCTTATATCTATTCAGATACTTCTGCAGAATATAATCATTTTAATCCCATGTTGTCAGTAGATTCTGTAAAGTCCTACTTCAACTGAAAATAATTTAAAAAATTAAAATTAGAAAGGTTACTTATAAACTTGGATTACCTACCGGTCTGGTGTGTACAGACACAGGGGTCTTGAAAGTTGTCACTGGATAGCTGCACTCAGAAACGCTGTAGGGATCAGAACTGCTGGAGGAACACTTGGAGATGGAATCACAGCCCACGAAGGTGTTATCAAGAGGCAGTTCCTGGATGATGTGGTGCTTCGAATTCAGGGGAGTTTCCGGCTGGATCTGGAAGGCAGGCTGTGGAGAGGCAGATTTGTAGTGCCGGGCCAAATCAGGGCTGTCAGGCTTGAAAGTAGTAGGTGTAGTGCCCCAGTTGTACTTGCCCATGGTTTGCTCTTCCAGTTCAATGGGAAGGTCTAGTGTGACGCTGTTTCCATCATTGTCAGCATCATCTGCCTTAGTTTCTTCAATAGTAACAAAGTTAAGCAGCAAGTTCTTAGGGGTATGCTTCTTCTTCTTCTTCTTTTTCTTCATCATTATCATCTGCCTGTTTTCTGGGTTTGGAGTAACCCATTCGGAATTCTGCTTGTTTTTCTGAGCAGCCTTAAGGTGTGGTGATTGGCGGCATCTTACTACAGCAGTGATGAAAATAACAAGGATGACAGTTATGGTGCCTGCAACAATGGCAACCACGATCTTGACATAGTCACTGGATGGTGAGGATGTATCAGCTGTCTCAATATTTTGGGTCACTGGTGTTTCAATGTTTTTGCGCACCAATTCATAAATCAGTGTAGCATTGGTCACTGACTCGTTCACAAATAGATTAACATTTACAACATTGAAGAGAGAATCAGGTTGTCCTAAGTCCTTAGCTTTGACTACCAGTTTGTGTAAACCAAGGTCTGCAAGGACACATTTCTCCTTCAGTGTAATGTTGCCTGTTGTTTGGTCAATCATAAACAGACCTTTTGTGTTTCCTCCTACAATGCTGTAATGAAGCTCTGCGTTCATGCCAGTGTCATTGTCAACAGCAACTACCGTGAAGACCACTGTGCCTGGATTAGTGGATGGCAGAACCAATTCAAAGGAGTAGTTTGAAGAAGGGACAACAAAAACTGGTTTGTTGTCGTTGACATCAACCACATTTATGGTGACTTTGGCAGTTGAAGAACGTGATACCCTACCACCATCCTCAGCCTTTACATAGAAAGTATAAGATTCTTGTTTTTCTCTATCAAAGGAAATATTCGGTCGGATGACACCAGTCTGTGGATCAATGGTGAAGTCATCACTTGTGTCTAAAATGGAGAGAGTGACTGCAGAGTTTTCTCCATAATCAGGATCAGTTACAGTGATTAGTCCTACTGTGCCATGTCTTGGAAGGTTTTCTGGGACATAGAAGTTGTATTCATTGTGAGTGAAAATTGGACTGTTGTCATTCTGATCAAGAACAGTCACTAAGACTGTGGCATTGGTTATTAAAGGTGGCATCCCGTTATCTTTTGCCAGAACTGTGAATGAATATTTTTCCTGTTTTTCTCTATCCAGTTTCTTCACTGCAGTCAGAATGCCTGTACGATGATCCAGGTTGAATTCAGATGGAGCATCAATGCCAAGCAGGTAGTTTATCTCAGCATTATGCCCTGTGTCTGCATCCGTTGCACTTATTTTTGTCAACTGGGTGCCAGGAGAGTTATTCTCAGGAACAGAAAGACTTATGAAAGGCTGAGTGAAAACTGGAGCATTGTCATTTTCATCTTTTACTTTGATGAGGAGCATGGATGATTGATTCAAAGGAGGTTTGCCAGCATCTGCAGCCAGTAATTTAATAGCATATTCCCTTGTGGACTCATAGTCAAGATATGCAGCAGTCTCTAGGAGGAACTGATTACTGAATACTGGCCTCAACCTGAAAGGGACTTCATGATCTGTAAAGCACGTCACCCTACCATTATGGTCAGCATCCTTATCTGTCACAGTTATGAGCGCAATTTTGGTGTTGAGTGGAGCATTTTCTGAAAGAACCACAGTGCCATTGATTGGATTAATGATATATCTTATGTCAATTGATGGGACATTATCATTGACATCTGTAACATTTACTAGCACCATTGCTCTTGCTGGTATCAATCCACCATCACTTGCCAAAACCAGTAATCTGTGGTTTGGTGTTTCCTCCCTATCCAGTGGTTCTTTGATTGTGATAAGTCCAGTAGTGGAGTTGAGGTGAAATAGCCTCTTGGCCATGTTGGAGACTAGATTGCTGAAATAGAAGTGAATCCTGGCATTTTCACCTATGTCGGCATCTGTGGCATGAAGCTGTGTCACTGAAGTACCTACAGGAGCATTTTCTGGTATACTGACTTCAATCTCATTCTCCTTGAAGACTGGGCGGTTATCGTTTGTATCAGCAACACTGACTTGCAAAATGGCAGTACTGGATTTTTGAGGAAAGCCACCATCTTCAACCTTTACTTTCATTACATATGTATCTTTCTCTTCCCTATCTAACTCCTTTTGAACTATCAATTGTGGCATCTTCTCTCCTTCTGGTGTTTCAATAACATCAAGCCCAAAAATACTTTGACCCTGGAAAACATAGAAGGAAACATTTTAGCTTATGTTATTATTTAATGAGGCAAGTTTTCAATTTCTTAAAGTCATATAAAATAGGCTCAACTCAGAAATAAGTGCCAGAGACTTGAGTTCTAAGTCCCAACTTCGTCTGTAACTAATATTGTTACCACAAACAAGAAGCTTAACATCTCTACACATTTGTGAAATTAGAGTTGTGTTAGAAGATGTTCTAAGCACTTTTCAGGTTGTAGCATTTTATGGTGATAAATGTAACATTTATGTGAACTATTAAAGATTTCAAAAGGAAGAAGTATGTAGAATTTTAAAAAGAATTATCACTAAGTTTCACATGGTGAATGAACTTATAAGTGAATTAACAATGGTTACTCCAAGTGAGTTAAAATATCTTACTGTAGATTTCAGTTGTCTAGGACTCCTTTTCACCAACAGAAGTAACAATCAAGTATAAAATATTCATCCAAGACAAAAATGCATATATCACATCTAATAAATACAGCTAATAACTTTGGCAGAGGGAGAAAATATGCAAACTCTGATAAGAATAAAACCTTGTGTAAAACACATAGACTTTCTCTTTTTTCCCCTATAGAAACAGGTGTTAAAAATAAATCTTTTGAGAATTCCCTGGTGGTCCAGTGGTTAGGACTCGGTGATTTCACTGCCGGGGCCCAGGTTCAATCCCTGGTCAGAGAACTAAGATCCTGCAAGCTGTGAGGCCTGGCCAAAAAAAAAAAAAAAAAAAAAAAAGACATTTTCTTGGAGATTAACAGAAAAATGTTATTTAACTTCTAATTTTTTTCTTATGATGAGCACACACAATGGACTGAAACTAACATGCCAAAATGTCAAATTGGAAAATATAGCTATAGGAACAGTACGTATATTTTCTTTATGCCTATAAAGTCAGATTATGGGAATGTTTAAAATCAGTTTCCTCTGGTTCTGGCTCCCCTCAAAACCCTCAGGGAAGTGGTTCAATTAATATAAAACTGTAAAATTCTTAAAGTGCTTGGGCTCTCTTAAGTGCTATTGTTTATCAGCACACAGAGGATCTCATACCCTTAAGTCTTTAAAATAGTCAAATAATTTTGATAAAGTCCAATTTATCAATAGAAAAAAAAATTAAAGTCCCTTCTCTGAACTACAATAAGATGAGCCCTACACAGATAGACAGTGATCTTGATAGCTGATTGAGGAATAGCGTTCACTGGCTCTCAGGGGCAGTTCTAGCCAGTGTTACCTGTAGCACTTTGACAGAAATGAATAAGATAGAAAGATACTGGAGGCTGTGAAGATCAGATCTTAAGATTCCTAGTACATAGGTGATTTATGAACCCTTACATACACACGTACACACACACACATGCACACACATAACCACACTACAATTTTCATTCTTCAATATATTTTTTTAACATAGAAATTGCTGACATGTGCTGAAGATCAGTTATTGAGATCTCATCTATGTGCTTTGTCCTGAAAGAACAGGATAGCATCTGAGGGTTTTTTTCTCATTGTTCTGTCATACCAGTGTCTAAAGTAAGATCCTAAATGTTAGAAACAAATGAATGATATCAGGTTTTCAGGGACCACTAGAATACATGGTGAGATTATATGGTGATATTATCTTTTATAACTTATCAAAGTGTTATAATTGCTTACATAAAATCTAGTACAATACTTAAGTACAACTACATTTTTTCCTCATGAATTGCTTGAATATATTTCTGCATTTTTTGTGTGTGTTTAGATTCACTTACTCTTTTATTCAAATCCAAGCCATAGTATATCTTGATGGAAGAATTAAATGTTTATTATGAAATTTAAGGTGGCATTTCAGAAATATTAATTAAAATCATCAGCTTGCTTCAATGTAATTTCAAAAACTGTTCCAACGAGGTAACCAATGTGTATTAATCTTGGTTTTAATTCATAAACTAAAATGGGCATTCTATTAATATTTTACTTATATAAACCAATAAACAATGTGCCTTTTCTTTGCCAAGGAAAATATTTTTCATGTAATATCTATCTACAAGTGTGAAAATTAGCAAGTCTATTTTAAGAAAAAAAGAATTTTACAACAATAATGTTAAATATACATACAGTATTTAATATTATAATTTGATTTTGGTAAACTTAGTGATTAATGCTAATTTTATTATTGTAGTGATATTTCAAAAGGCCTTCAGGAAGGTTCAAATCTGGAATGTCTCATCTATGGGTAGAAAATATAGCTTCCGAACTGAACTTCACAGAAATCCATGGCATTTAATACAATTTTGTTAATTTTTGGCATGCCAATATTCAGTGGCTAATATGGTCACAGCATTCTTCTAGGTACTGGGGATATGGTGGTAAGTAAAAATATTTTGCTAATGTAATGGAAATTAAATTTTAGCTAAGATGAGGGAAAATCAATAGCAATCTAAGTATCTACTGATGTTGATACTAATAGATTTATGTTAATTGAAAATATTTACATTTGTAATAAGGGCTATAAAAGTAGATTATAAAGCATTATTAGAGGTTATATAAGGGGGAACTAGCATATACAATATAGCCTAAAAACAACAAATAAATATCTTAAGTTCTTGAGTTTCAGACTCAATTATCCAATTTATGACTATAATACATCTGGGGAAAAGAATATGCTAGTTTTAATTTTCAATTGTATTCATTTATGTTTATGTATTTTGTGTTTGTATATTTAGAGTTTAATCTTATGTGTTTGCCTGAATCTTTTATTGACCTTTGCTTTCCCAAGCAAATGAATGCAGGGTTATGTCAGTTGAAAAACCCCAAAACAGCATGTTTGTTGTCCTTAATTATTTTATGTGATGTGACAGTAATGTTAAAAGATAGATTTTTCAAATTTTCAAGATGATAATGAGATATACATACAAGATAATGGACAATGCCCATATTGCTCTTCTGTCTTCTATGACTGCTCTGTCCAATATGACAGCGATTAGTCACAAGTATTTAAATTTAAATTTTAATTAATTATAATTAGATAAAATTAAAAAAAATATATCAGTACCTCAGTCTCACTAGCCACATTTCAGTTCTTATAGCTACATCTTAGTAGTGGCTACTACATTGGACAGCACAGATATAGAACTTGTCCATTATTACACAAAGCTCTATTGCACTGGACTGTTCTAAGATGTTACATTTTTCTTTAATAAAAATCTATGTTCAGGTCAGGTGATTTTGTGCATACCATCCCCGCTCAGATATTTAGAGCTCTACAAATGACTTGCTAGTTTACATATTTAAATTTCAGATTGGGCATGACGATGGCAGAAGAGTAAGACGTGGAGATCACCTTCCTCCCCACAAATACATCAGAAATACATCTACATGTGGAACAACTCCTACAGAACACCCACTGAACGCTGGCAGAAGACCTCAGACCTCCCAAAAGGCAAGAAACTCCCCACGTACCTGGCTAGGGCAAAAGAAAAAAGAAAAAAAACTGAGACAAAAGAATAAGGACGGACCTGCACAAGAGAGAGGGAGCTATGAAGGAGGAAAGGTTTCCACACACTAGGAAGACCCTTCGCGGGTGGAGACTGCGGGTGGCAGAGCGGGTAGCTTCAGAGCCACAGAGGAGAGCGCAGCAACAGGGGTTCAGAGGACAAAGCGGAGAGATTCCTGCACAGAGGAGCGGTGCTGACCAGCATTCACCAGCATGAGAGGCTTGTCTGCTCACCCGCCGGGATGGGTGGGGGCTGGGAGCTGAGGCTCCAGCTTCAGTGGATCCCAGGAAGAGGACTGGGGTTGGCGGCATGAAAACAGCCTGAAGGGGGTTACTGTTCCACGGCTAGATGAGAGGTAGTCTGGGAAAAGGTCTGGAACTGCCGAGGAGGCAAGAGACTTTTTCTTGCCTCTTTATTTCCTGGTGCACGAGGAGAGGCAATTAAGAGCACTGCTTAAAGCAGCTCCAGAGACCAGCGCGAGTTGCGGCTCTCAGCTCGGACCCCAGAGACGGGCATGAGACACTAAGACTTCTGCTGCAGCCACCAAGAAGCCTGTGTGCAAGCACAGGTCACTATCCACACCTCCCCTCCAGGGAGCCTGTGCAGCCCGCCACTGCCAGGGTCCCGTGATCCAGGGACAACTTCCCCAGGAGAACACACGACACACCTCAGGCTGGTGCAACGTCATGCCAGCCTCTGCCACTGCAGGCTCACCCCACACTCTGTCCCCCTCCGTCCCCCTGGCCTGAGTGAGCCAGAGCCCCTGAGGCAGCTGCTCCTTTAACCCTGTCCTGTCTGAGCAAAGAACACATGCCATCAGGTGACGTACACACAGAGGCAGGGTCAAATACAAAGCTGAACCACAGGAGCTGTGCAAACAAAGAAGAAAATGGGAAATCTCTCCCAGCAGCCTTAGCAGCAGCGAAATAAATCTCCACAGTCAACTTGATGTACCCTGCATCTGTGAAATACCTGAATAGAGAACGAATCATCACAAATTGAGGAGGTGGACTTTGGGAAATACTATATATATATATATTTTTTTCCCCTTTTTCTCTTTTTGTGAGTGTGTACGCATATGCTTCTGTGTGATTTTGTCTGTATACCTTTGCTTTTAACATTTGTCCTAGCGTTCTGCTTGTCCGTTTTTAGTTTGTTTGTTTGTTTTGTTTGTTTTGTTTTTTTAATATAGTTTTCAGCACTGTTATAATTGGTGGATTTGTTTTTTTGGTTTGGTTGTTCTCTTCTTTCTTTCTTTCTTTCTTTCTTTAATTACTTAAATAAATAATAATTATTTTTTGTTTTTTATTTTAATAACTTTTTAATTTAATTTTATTTTATCTTTTGCATTCTTTCTTTATTTTTTCCTCCAGTTTTCTCTGAGCCGTGTGGATGACAGGCTATTAGTGCTCCAGCCAGGCATCAGGACTGTGCCTCTGAGGTGGGAGAGCCAAGTTCAGGAAATTGGTCCACCAGAGGCCTCCCAGCTCCACATAATATCAAAAGGCGAAAATCTCCCAGAGATCTTCATCTCAATGCCAAGACACAGCTCCACTCAATGACCAGCAAGGTACAGTGCTGGACACCCTATGCCAAACAATTAGCAAGACAGGCGCACAATGTCACCCATTAGCAGAGAGGCTGCCTAAAATCTTAATAAGCTCACTGACATCCAAAAACACACAACCAGACGTGGACCTACCCACTAGAAAGACAAGATCCAGCTGCCTCCACCAGAGCACAAGCACTAGTCTCCTCCACCAGGAAGCCTACACAACCAACTGAATGAACCTTAGCCACTGGAGGCAGAAACCAAAAACAACGGGAACTACAAACATGAAGCCTGCGAAAAGGAGACACCAAACACAGTAAGATAAGCAAAATGAGAAGACAAAGAAACACACAGCAGATGAAGTAGCAAGGTAAAAACACACCAGACCTAACAAATGAAGAGGAAATAGGCAGTCTAGCTGAGAAACAATTCAGAATAATGACAGTAAAGATGATCCAAAATCTTGGAAATAGAATAGAGAAAACGCAAGAAACATATAACAAGGACCTAGAAGAACTAAAGATGAAACAAGCAACGATGACCAACACAGTAAATGAAATTAAAAATACTCTAGATTGGATCAATAGCAGAATAACTGAGGCAGAAGAACGGATATGTGACCTGGAAGATAAAATAGTGAAAATAACTACTGCAGAGCAGAGTAAAGAAAAAAGAATGAAAAGAACTGAGGAGAGTCTCAGAGACCTCTGGGACAACACTAAATGCACAAAAATTCGAATTATAGGTGTGCCAGAAGAAGAAGAGAAAAAGAAAGGGACTGAGAAAATATTTGAAGAGATTACAGTTGAAAAGTTCCCTAATATGGGAAAGGAAATAGTTAATCAAGTCCAGGAAGCACAGAGAGTCCCACACAGGATAAATCCAAGGAGAAACACACCAAGACACGTATTAATCAAACTATCAAAATTAAATACAAGGAAAAAATATTAAAAGCAGCAAGGGAAAAACAACAAGTAACATGCAAGGGAATCCCCATAAAGTTAACAGCTGATCTTCAGCAGAAACTCTGCAAGGCGGAAGGGAGTGGCAGGACGTATTTAAAGTGATGAAAAGGAAAAAAATACTACAAACAAGATTACTCTATCTAGCAAGGATCTCATTCAGATTTGGTGGAGAAATTAACACCTTTACAGACAAGCAAAAGCTAAGAGAAATCAGCAAAATCAAACCTGCTTTACAAGAAATGCTAAAGGAAGTTCTATAGGCAGAAAACACAAGAGAAGGAAAAGACCTACAATAACAAACACAAAACAATTTAAAAAATGGTAATAGGAACATACATATCGATAATTACCTTAAATGAGAATGGATTAAATGCTCTAACCAAAAGACATAGACTGGATGAATGGATACAAAAACAAGACCCATATATATGCTGTCTACAAGAGACCCACTTCAGACCTAGGGACACATACAGACTGAAAGTGAGGGGATGGAAAAAGATATTCCATGCAAATGGAAATCAAAGAAAACTGGAGAAGCAGTTCTCATAACAGACAAAATAGATTTTAAAACAAGCACTATTACAAGAGACAAAGAAGGACACTACATAATGATTAAGGGATCAATCCAAGAAGAAGATGTAACAATTGTAAATATTTGTGCACCCAACATAGGAGCACCTCAATACAAAAGGCAAATACTAACAGCCATAAAAGGGGAAATCAACAGTAACACAATCACAGTAGGGGACTTTAACACCTCACTTTCACCAATGGACAGATCATCAAAAAGGAAAATAAATAAGGAAACACAAGTTTTAAATGATACATTAAACAAGATGGACTTAATTGATATTTATAGGACATTCCATCCAAAAACAACAGAATACACTTTCTTCTCAACTGCTCATGGAGCATTCTCCAGGATAGATCATATCTTGGGTCACAAATCAAGCCTTGGTAAATTTAAGAAAATTGAAATCGTACCAAGTATCTTTTCTGACCACAACACAATAAGACTAGATATCAATTACAGGAAAAAAATCTGGAAAAATTAAAAACACATGGATGCTAAACAATACACTACTTAATAACCAAGAGATCACTGAAGAAATCAAAGAGGAAATCAAAAAAATACCTAGAAACAAATGACAATGAAAACATGATGACCTAAAACCTATGGGATGCAACAAAATCAGGTCTAAGAGGGAAGCTTATAGCAATACAATCCTACCTTAAGAAACAAGAAACATCTCAAATAAACAACCTAACCTTATACCTAAAGCAATTAGAGATAGAAAAACAAAAAAAGAAACCCCAAAGTTAGCAGAAGGAAATAAATCATAAAAATCAGATCAGAAATGAAGGAAACAATAACAAAGATAAATAAAACTAAAAGCTGGTTCTCTGAGAAGATAAACAAAATTGACAAACCATTAGCCAGACTCATCAAGAAAAAAAGGGAGAAGACTAAAATCAATAGAATTAGAAATGAAAATGGGGAAGTAACAACTGACACTGCAGACATACAAAGGATCATGTGTGATTACTACAAGCAACTATATGCCAATAAAATGGACAATCTAGAAGAAATGGCCAAATTCTTAGAAATGTACAATCTGCCGAGGCTGAACCAGGAAGAAGTAGAAAATATGAACAGACCATTCACAAGCACTGAAATTGAAACTGTGATTAAAAATCTTCCAACAAATAAAAGCCCAGGACAATATGGCTTCACAGGTGAATTCTAGCAAACATTTAGAGAAAAGCTAACACCTATCCTTCTCAAATTCTTCCAAAATATAGCAGAGGAAGGAACACTCCCAAACTCATTCTATGAGGCCACCATCACCCTGATAACAAAACCAGACAAAGATGTCAAAAAGAAAGAAAACTAGAGGCCCATATCACTGGTGAACATAGATGCAAATATCCTCAACAAAATACTAGCAAACAGAATCCAACAGCACATTAAAAGGATCATACACCATAATCAAGTGGGTTTTTTACCAGGAATGCAAGGATTCTTCAATATGCACAAATCAATCAATGTGATACACCATATTAACAAATTGAAGGAGAAAAATAATATGATCATCTCAATGGATGCAGACGAAGCTTTCGACAAAATTCAACACCGATTTATGATAAAAACCCTGCAGAAAGTAGGCATAGAGGGAACATACTTAAAATAATAAAGGCCATATATGAAAACCCCACAGCCAACATTATTCTCAATGGTAAAAAATTGAAACCATTTCCACTAAGATGAGGAACAAGACAAGGTTGCCCACTCTTGCGACTATTATTCAACATAGTTTTGGAAGTTTTAGCCACAGCAATCAGAGAATAAAAAGAAATAAAAGGAATCCAAATCGGAAAAGTAGACGTAAAGTTGTCACTGTGTGCAGATGACATGATACTGTATATAGAGAATCCGAAAGATGCTACCAGAAAACTACTATAGCTAATTAATGAATTTGGTAAAGTAGCAGGGTTTAAAATTAATGAACAGAAATCTCTTGCACTCCTATACACTAATGATGAAAAATCTGGAAGTGAAATTAAGTAAACACTTCCATTTACCATTGCAACAAAAAGAATAAAATACCTAGGGGGGAAAAAAAAAACTACGTAAGGAGAAAAAAGACCTGTATGCAGAAAAGTATAAGACACTGAGGAAGGAAATTAAAGATGATACAAATAGATAGAGAGATATACCATGTTCTTGGATTGGAAGAGTCAACATTGTGAAAATGACTCCACTACCAAAGCAATCTTCATATTCAATGTAATCCCTATCAAACTACCACTGGCATTTTTCACAGAACTAGAACAAAAATTTCACAATTTATATGGAAACACAAAAGACCCCGAATAGTGAAAGTAATTTTCAGAAAGAAAAATGGAGCTGCAGGAATCGGGTACCTGGACTTCAGACTATACTAGAAAAATACAGTAATCAAGACAGTATGGTACTGGCACAAAAACAGAAATATAGATCAATGGAAGAGGATAGAAATCCCAGAGATAAACCCATGCACATATGGTCAACTTATCTTTGATAAAGGAAGCAAGAATATACAATGGAGAAAAGACAACCTCTTCAATTAGTGGTGCTGGGAAAACTGGATAGCTACATGTAAAAGAATGAAATTAGAACACTCCGCAACACCATACACAGAAATAAACTCAAAATGGATTAAAGACCTAAATGTAAGGCCAGACACTCTCAAACTCTTAGAGGAAAACAGGCAGGACACTCTATGACATAAATCATATCAAGAGCCTTTTGACCCACCTCCTAGAGAAATGGAAATAACAAAAATAAAGAAATGTGACCTAATGAAACTTAAAAGCTTTTGCGTAGCAAAGGAAACCATAAGCAAGATGAAAAGACAACCCTCGGAATGGGAGAAAACATTTGCAAATGAAGCAACTGACAAAGGATTAATCTCCAAAATTTATAAGCAGCTCATGCAGCTCAGTATCAAAAAAAAAACAAACAACACAATCCATAAATGGGCAGAAGACCTACACAGGCATTTCTCCAAAGAAGATATACTGATTGCCAACAAACACATGAAAGAATGCTCAACATCATTAATCATTAGAGAAATGCAAATCAAAAGCACAATTTGATATCATCTCACACCGGTCAGAATGGCCATCATCAAAAAATCTGCAAACAGTAAATGCTGGAAAGGGTGTGGAGAAAAGGGAACCCTATTGCACTGTCAGTGGGAATGTAAATTGATACAGACACTATGGAGAACAGTATGGAGGTTCCTGAAAAAAACTACAAATAGAACTACCATACCACCCAGCAATCTCACTACTGGACATTTACCCTGAGAAAACCATAATTCAAAAAGAGTCATGTACCACGATGTTCTTTGCAGCTCTATTTACAATAGCCAGGACATGGAAGCAACCTAAGTGTCCATCGACAGATGAGTGGATAAAGAAGATGTGGCAAATATATACAATTGATTATTACTCAGCCATATAAAGAAGCAAAATTGAGTTATTTGTAGTGAGGTGGATGGACCTAGAGTCTGTCATACAGAGTGAAGTAAGTCAGAAAGAGAAAGACAAATACCGTATGCTAACACATATATATGGAATCTAAAAGAAAAAAAAATGTCATGGAAAACCTAGGGGTAAGACAGGAATAAGGACACAGACGTTCTAGAGAATGAACTTGAGGGCATGGGGACGAGGAAGTGTAAGCTGGGATAAAGTGAGAGAGTGGTAGTTTATATATGGACATATATACACTACCAAATGTAAAATAGATAGCTAGTGGGAATCAGTCGCATAGCACAGGGAGATCAGCTAGGTGCTTTGTGAGCAGTTAGAAGGGTGGGATAGGGAGGGTGGGAGGGAGGGAGACAAGAGTGAAGTGATATGGGGATATATATATATGTATAACTGATTCACTTTTTTCTAAGGCAGAAATTAACACATCATTGTAAAGCAATTATACTCCAATAAAAGTGTTTTAAAAAAATAAAAAATAAAATATATAATAAATACGTTTCATATTATCCCTGTAATTTGAAAAGGAGTTGCCTACATATAAGACATAAATACTTTTCAACAAAGTTTTGGACAGATATCTAAGTCTGATGCTAAAATGTGGTACCAACATGAGCTTACTATCTTTAATGAATGACTATTCCAAGGCTGTTCCTCTGTCTTGTGTCCTTCAGGAATAAAGAATGACGAACACATGGATCCAACATTAGTTCTACCCCATGTCATTAGCTCAACTGACATTCAAATTCATATGAACCATGAAAAATCCTGAATCTCTTTGCCATATGTTAGACCATGACATGAAAACAATGGGAAAGATGAAAAGGGGAAATAAAGATATATGGCTTCTTAATTCATCACCTTGCTAACTTTACTGTAGATATGTCCTATATACGAAAAAAAAAAAAGTTAGAGCTTTGGGATAATTGTAGTATCCTGAATTCCAAACTTACTTAGAATTATTTCCCCCTTGTTTATAGGGAAAAAATCTTGAGAAAATCCTTTGCTATCTCTCCCAAATGGTCATCCTTTGGTGAGAGAAGTATCACTCATCTGTGTGTCTCTCTCGGTAATTTACTTAAGCCTCTATTACATTAATGAATGTGAGTGTAGGATAAAATGGCATCAAGCTTCGTTTATATGTATAATCTCTAAGGACATAGCACCCAGCATATACGAACACATTAAATAATCGTTTGTTAGATGAATAAATGCATGAATTAAAAAGATAATTCCTATTTTAAAAGAAAAAAAGAGAAAGAGCAAAGTTTGGTTGTTCTTGTTTTTAATTTTCAGTCTGTGCTTGAATAGGAATATACTGTAATTGTTGACTCAGGTTGCTTTGTTTCTTTTGCTTAAATTAATTTGTCCAGAAAACAATTTCAGGATTATTTTATAAAACAACATTTTTTTTTTCTGTTAGGGATATAATAAGCTACAGTGTCAATCTCTGGTAAAAATTTATAGCCTAGATGTAAACCTTTATTTTTGGAAGAAATAATGACAAGTACTTAGTTTGGTAAGTTGCCTGTGTACTTACAAAATACAAAACCCTACATCTGTCAAACACCCACATGTACAAACAAAAAAAAAGAGACAACAAAAACTCAGAGAAGAAAATAACATACTATATGAATTGAATGCAACACATTATATGTTGATTTTGGATCCTGGTGTCTTAAACTAGTTTGATCTCACGTACACAAAATTGTCAATTCCAGTTCAGGTTAAGAAAAAAATTTGGACTTTCTGATAACCTCATGTAATTCAAAAGACTTAATTTCATTTGTGAGTGGCATTTCTTCCTAAATTCAAAAATAAGATGAGTTTGCAAATCTAGGACAAAAACCGCTGAAATAAGTGAGATGTTATTAAGCTCATCTGAGACTTTAATTCTTTGTAGGGATTTTTAAAATTAAGGAAAAGAAAGTTGGTGTTGGATATGAAATTCCCAAGATAAGTATTTTTGCTTTTCAAAAAAAAATGAATAAAGAATATTCCTTGCCGAATTAAAAGCTATTTTTTTTGCCTATCGTTCTGTGAAAGAATTAGCTGAACCATTGTACTAAACTTTAGCATTTTTGACATATGCATGTGCAAGACACCACTTCGTTGCCTATTGGAAGGGAATAAATAACAGCAGTTCCACAGCTATAAATCTAGTACAGTTGCCCAGAAAATGCATAGAGTGCCAGTAAGTACTAAAAATAGTTCCAAAGAGATTGGATTCTAAAACTGCTTACATAAAAGCTGTTTACTCTGTAGATCGAGGAATGCTGAGGGAAAGACTAAAAATTTATTTCTGAGCTTTACCACTGCTTGATTTATCAAGAACCAACCTGACTTTTAATTTTTTTTTCTTTTTTTTTCTTACTCTTATTGTTACAACTTTGGGCCAGAGAAATGCCAGTGTTTATGAGTTTGCATAGTTTCAAATGGATAAATCCACAGAGATACGGCTATTTTGGAAAACAATAGGGAAATAAATTTAATATTCTTAATACAAATATAATTGGTACTATAATAAATTTACTTTAATTCCATTAAAAGTTCATTAGTTTGCTATAGGCTGCCTAGAACTACTGAAGAGGATTGCAACTCTTTCTGAAATATTCAACATTGTGATGTCATTTAGATTCTATGCACTATTTCAAGAACATTTCTTTCAGCATTCATTTGTAGCACTGTCAAGGGAAATACAATAAAAAAATGGATTACATGTAAAATGACCTGAGCCGTTAGTCACATATTTGACAATAACCTTGAAGTCACCAAGTCCCTACCTACTTTAAAGTTATATTACAGAAAGGAAAGTTATGTATTTAAGAAAGTATCAACTATTTTTGGAAAGAAAGAATTTACATTAAAATATTAACAGCACTGATGTTAATCTTGGCAAAACCATGCACAAGATTTAAGATATCATACGTTTATTTTATCTACTTGATATTTAGCAAAGACTATTTAATAGAATAATGATATTGTAGCATATGGTTCTTTTTTTTTTCATGTTAGTCCCAAGAAAAGTAATTCCTTCCATTGACTTTTTTTTCTCTGTTTCATCAGATTTCAACATTAGGAACAGCTTGTTTGTTTTTACCTCTTTGAGAAAAGAGTATGTACTCGGGAAGGTCACTGAAAATGATAGTGTCTTGATACTAACTTCTGTCTTAAAGGATTTTTTGTGGTGATGTATGATAAATCTATCTATTTCCTTTTTTATGGCCATGTGTCATTGTCACTATTCTGTGTCCTCCAACTAGGCGAATAATCAAACTACTTGGTTATATTATTTGGAATAAGCATTCAGATTGAAATGTTTTAAAGTGTTAACTTAAATTCATAATGTTATGTGCTGGAACAAAGGAGATTTTTTTTTCACCTTTAAAATAAATATATTTTATTCTTTGCCAGGAGACTCCATGGAAAAAGATAAACAGTATATGAACATAGAAAGCATTGTTAAACAATTTCAATGTACAAACAGAGCCAGAGAAAGTACATCACAGACTTGATAATATATCAAAAAATAAAATAAAACATTCCACTAGTGCTTAAATGAGAACTAAGAAACTGACACTTGTATCTGTTAACCACTCCACCCCAGCCTCCACTCTGCTTCACAGTGATTGAATCAGGCCAGAGGACGCAGATTCTCTGCCTGTGACTTTGGGAGGCAATGGAAACCACCCCCCCCCCCAGTATCAAGCAGGAATCAGGAAGGATACAGAGTTGCATGGTGCAGGTGGTAGACTAGCCCGTCATTATCCCATGAAACATCCCTAATGGCTTGTGAATAGGTATACAAAAACTTTTATTAACACGGAAAAGTGTTTCTGCTTTGGAGGCTATCATTACTGTAAAAATGTACCTTTAAAAAATTGTGTAGTTATGTCATTAAACAAGTAATAAACCACTTTTAATTTAGCGACATCAACAATTGAACAAATGGTATTTGATACCTGAACTGGCAGTTGCACTATAACAGAATTCTCTTCTGCTAGTACAGTGAATTTGTTGTATACTTCACTGGGCAACATGAAAGAAAATATGCGATCTGAGAGCATCCAGAGAGCAAGGACAAGCTTCTATACTTGCTAAAGTAGAACATCTTTAGCCTTATCTTGCCACAATGTACAACAGTCCCATTTCCTTACCTTGATGTCTTGATCTGTGAAAGCAAGACAGTTATCTTTTTGACCCTTTCTTAACTGGACATGTAAGTAATCTGTTCCATAACCTTGGTGTCTTGGTTATTTGGAGTAGGCAAGACAAAAGGAAAGCACCAAACGTACAGGAGAGAAAGAACAGAGCCATACTTCTGTATGTGCAGAGTCTTCAGAAACTTAACCAGGGGGAAATAATTTTGACTGGGTCTTTGCCATGCAATCTTAAGTGTTCAAAGAGGAGAATAGAAGTTTTTAACTGGTTTTGGGTTTCATGAAATGGCTGATTTTTAGAATTAAAAAAGTTTGTACTTCTAGGTAAGTTAGACAGTGAGGGGTATATATTGATACATATGAAAACTTCTTGGTCCTTCTTGAGTTTGAATATATTTTCAGTCCAAAAACTAAGCAGCAGTTAAAAATGTATTTTCCTTGCATTTTAAATCCCAGGAGTGAAGGTACTGGGGAATGTCTGAAGTATCTAGAAAGTGTCTTATTGCAGCAGTAGTGACTGACTGACACCACAGTTCTCCACGGAGCTGGGCGAGGTGCTGGGAATGTGCTCTGCTGTGTTCCCACTTGAGCTTGGGGTCAAGGGTTCATGTCCTTCAGAATTCTCTAGCATTTCCTGAATTAGAGGGGGCATTGAGCCAGGAATTTCCGTTTTCAATGTAATTACACTTTCTGCACCTTTAGCACTGATGCTGCGGAGATCTGTGGTTTTCATGAGGATCTTTGGAAACATGTGAGGCTTGCTGGATCGTCTCTTTCTGATATAAACTTGTAGTGCTTCCAGCAATAGTTCTTGTAGCTTATCTACTTTTGTTGGTTCCTCACGGTCCTGGCGGTCTCCACAGATCAAGCAGATGGCACTGAGAAGGACTGTCTCCGTGTCATCTGTCTCCAGATGTAGGAGCTGGCTGGCGAAGGTGAATAAGAGGTCGGTCAGGGGTCTGATCCCTGCATTGTGCATCTGGGTTCGATTCAGGGTCAGGCCATCCGAAAACGGCATGGTGTCTTGCTCTGGGGTGTACCTGGTGCAGATTCTCAGAATCAGGATGTCCAAACAGGCTGCCTTCAGCCGGGTGATTTGGTCTGCAATGGTCAAGCCGGTGAAGCCTGGTAGACGTTTAGCAAACTCCACGATCTTAATAATGCACTTGGCCAGTTCACTGAATTTGTCCCAGAGGCCCAGGTCCAGTCGGACTCGATGGTCAGCACTGGAATTCCTTTCCCTGATCCTCGCATGTGCCCAACCTGTGCGTCATGACCGAGTGGGAGGAAATGTCCACCCTAATCAGCGGCTGCTACGACCCCCGCCCGGGATGCCTCCTCTCAAGGAGATTTAATTGAAGATATCAGGGTGGTTATATCCATGAGAACAGGTGGATATTGAAACAAATCCATTCATCAGGTTTCCAATTTTTTCAGTCTATTCTTCACTTAGTTTTGAAAAGCCAAGTTTTGACTTTCAGAAAAAAAGGGAAAATCTTAAACAAATGACTAAATATGAGACATATATAAATGAAACAGAAAACAAAATCTGATTCATTCTACTAATGTCCTACTTAATCCCCAAAGCCCAGAGGTCTCCGTTACTCCAAAAAAGGATTTCAGTTTCTATATCATATGGGAAGGCCATTTCTTCTCTGTGTCAGGGTGTCTGAATACTGATTAACTACATGTCATGATAAAGATGGTGGAAAATTTTCTTGAGAGAAGTAAATGACAAAGTTGTCCAAAGATTACATTCTCTTGGAAATGGGTAATCATTGCAAGAATAGCTCAAATCCTTTGCTCTGTGGGGAATGGAGTTTCAAATGGGCAGTGACTAATAAGAGATGGTTCATTCTAATCGAGGCTTTGCTGAATAATTGCAAGTCATTAATGCTAACACTATCAATGGATGAACGGACAAATCTTGTGGATGATATATATACATCTTTGGTTTGTTTGTATTGTTAGTCACTAAAGCATTGTTCACATTTGTTAATGAAAGTACCAGATTTTTCAGTGATCTGGTTTTTGAGAGGTAGGTTGTAGCCCAACAGTTGAGGCAGATCATCATGGAGGTGGGGGCAGGGTTTGTTGGAGGATGGCCTGAGAAGGGCAGCAAACCTGGGTCTTTTTTTTCCGTGCACATTTCAGACAGACCAAAGAGTATAATTTTTTCCCCTAATGGAAGCGGAGGATTGGCAACCTTAGACATGGCTTTCTGCAGTTCAGACTTTAACTCAAATGCACATTCTTCTTTGTGGGTTAAGACTGGGAAAGGAATGGAGGACATGGGGTAGTTTTGACACACCTCTGGATTAAGAGATAATTAGAGAGAGAAAAAAATCAGGGCAGACAATATTAGATCATGCCCAGACAAAAGTACCTTGCCCACAGAATCAGAGAAAGCTCCAGGTGAGGCCATGTATAGGCAGAGTTATTTTCATAATCCAAGGTTTACCCAGTTGGTACTGACTGTATGGGATATATCTTGAGACATTAAGAGGACCTTACCTCTTACCTAGCCTTTCCTGTTTTAATTTAAGGGGAGGAGGAACTCATCCCCATTTGCTTAAGTGTTTTTCTGATTCTATTTTAGAAGGAAGTATCATGTCCTCTGAGATCATTTCTGATTCTTCATTATTGACTATGTTTTTAGCAAGATGGAAACATGAAGCCCAAATTTCTCTGATGTTAAACAATTCATGAGTAGCATTTTTAATATCATCAAATAAGTGATTATCATTAGAAAATTCATGATTTTCATCATCAACAGTATCATCATTATTGCCATTATCCTCATCATATTCATTACCATAATTGTTGTAGTAATTTTCCTCCTCTGACGGTACTACCTCTTCTGTATAACTGGCACTATCAGTTCCACAGGCCAAGACAGGTATCTCTTACAGAAACACAAGGAACCAACAAAGTCAAAATAAATTTTAATATCTATTAAATACATAAGCTATTGCTATATAAATTAATTATCAGCATAGTAGATGACAAAAATATTTTTGCCACTACTTTCCAATAAAAAAACCACGTCTTCTTCTTAAAGAAGCCCCTCCATAGGCAAAAAGCCATCAGTGTTCTATAAGCATAACTATATTTACATATTTAAGGAGTCTTAGCCTACTCAAATTTACTAGACATATTTAATATCAGCAAATACTATGCCCCATGACACTGATTCCATGAGTGATTTAAATTATGTCTGGGATCATTGTGAATCAGGAGAAACAATGGTATTTTCAAACTACTAGTAATATTTCCCCTCAGGTGCACTGAATCACACTTTTTAATCAGGGTATCAATACACTATAATATCTAAACTCCATCCAGAGAATAGTAATGTTTATAAAAGTTCTCCAAAATTAATTAAGGTTATGCCTTGAAAGGCAGAACCAATATTTTTATGCCATGCCATCTAGCAACTATGTCAATCAATGAAACAACTGAAACTTCCAGTCTTATTAAGTTAATCAGTTCTTTACAGACACAGCCAATGACAAACTTAACTAAATTGGTCCCAGTTTCACACATTAAAGCGTAGACATTTTCAATGACGAATATAGCAGTTTAGATAAAATTATTGTAGGCATACGGTCAAAATATATTTTCATGCCTCACAATACTAAAAGAAAAAAATATAAAATTTAAGAGCTAAAACCAATTGATCATAAATAAACCCATTAGTAAAGACATTGGCTTAATAAATGCTTCTTTTATCAAGATAGCCATACTAGTGTTATAATATAAGGCAAACTGTGTTACATTCATATACTGTATCTTCAAACAGTTCTTAATTTGTCTAATGCTAGAAGATATTAATTTTTATCATTTCTTATCCTTGAGAGTAGCAAATAGATTTTTTTCAAAGTTTACTATTTTAACATTAGCATTTAACTATTTTAACTAATAATTTTTACACAACCATGAAATCAAATTAAAAAAAAATAATGATTTTACTACTGAAAAGAATAAACCTTTCTTTACCTGCTGAGTTCCCACAATTTATAACATTTTACAAACAAAAATACTCATACATATTAATTTTATCCTTCTAATTTTTATTCTAAGATTGGAAATTAATTTGGCAAAGGACACATATTTGTTTCATATAAATATTCAATTTATAGAGTGGATTCATTGCATAAGTTAAGATTTTGTTAGTGTTAATAAGTGTATTTTATTGATATATAATAAAATAGAATAAGTATTGAAATACTTTTGTGTGATTAATGAATTGTTTATCCTATCTGAAATTAGAAGAAAACCATCTCTCAAGTTACTTGGCTCTGTCATTTAGCATAATGTTCCCCTTCAGTTACATAGATAAGAAAATAACTTCTGGGCTTCCCTGGTGGTGCAGTGGTTGAGAATCTGCCTGCTAATGCAGGGGACACGGATTCGAGCCCTGGGCTGAGAGGATCCCACATGCCACGGAGCAACTGGGCCTGTGAGCCACAACGACTGAGCCTGCGCATCTGGAGCCTCTGCTCCGCAACAAGAGAGGCTGCTATAGTGAGAGGCCCGCGCACTGCAATGAAGAGTGGCCCCCGCTTGCCACAACTAGAGAAAGCCCTTGCACAGAAACGAAGACCTAACACAGCAAAAATTAATTAATTAATTAATAAACTCCTACCCCCAACATAAAAAAAAAGAAAGTAACTTCTACAGTGAAAATTAATTATAATATTTTGGAAATTATAAAAAGCATTATTACTTCATAAAATCTCTATCAAAGGTGCTAATACTTTTTTGGGGGGGTAGGTAGGTAGAGGCCAGGTATACTAATAATCTTCCTACAATGCACAGGACAGCCCCCGTCCTGTCCTACCTCATCTCACAAGGGGGAATCATCCAGCTCCAAACGTCAATAGTGCCAAGGTCAAGAAACTCTGGGCCAACACACAGAATTATGATCCTAAAAGGAAAAGACTAAATTGTATTCAAAGGCGAAGTTTTACTCTGAAATCAATATAACTACAATTATACTTGTAGGATCCAGCAAATAAATAATCAGAAGAGCCTCAGAAATATAAATGGAAAGAAATGAATCACATCTGTGCATTAGAATCATTTGTACAAACATCACTTTTCTATGGCAGTAAGCCGACTATAAACATATTTTCCTATAGACTATCTTATCTTGTAGTTAATTGTACTTTTAAAAACTCTAAGATCACCAATAAGTAATACCTAATTTTATGAAAATATAAATGGTTTAAATGTTTCTAGGAGGAGAAGCTTTTGACTTTATTTGTATGCTAGGTCAGAATAGCAGCAAACTAATTTCTATTTGTGACCAATGGAAGTACTATTTAAAACTCCCAAGGTTTACACAGTAGCTTGAAATTATAGGTGGTATAATCAACACACATTTAAAATGTATTACTTGAAATTAAGTGAATCCAATTGGTGTCTAATAATCAGATCATCTGATACAGAACTGGAGAAATTTGATCTTTGGTTACCAACTAAAATTTTAAAATCAAGTTTTGATTCAGGTTCCAAGACACGTTCTTATTCAATAAGAGCTAAAGCTATAGATGACAAAGAAAAACTGAACATTATGGGAAATATTATATATACATAGACAACATTATTCTATTTATCTGATATGAATAAATGTCCAACTCTTTATTTTACATTTGTTAATTTAAACATGTTATTTTTAAATTATGTTAAACAATAATTGTTTATTATTTTTTAAAATAAAAATTGTGAATATATTTGATCTGTGACAATATCATATGAAAAAACACAGTGGTTTAAACATCTAGGGTTTTGTAGATATTTTCATAATACTATAATTCTTAGAGTTTCATGCATTGCTTACTGATTTATTGATGTACAGTCAGTAAACATGTTTATGACAAAATATAAGAAATTTTCCACAACTTACTACATATCTTAATTAATTTGTATCATATTGAGAAATAATGGATAACCCAGTGGACAGTACAGGAAAAAACAAGAGCATGACAGCAGAATTATCACTATTGTCACTCTACCAGAAAGCTGCTCTACTTAAATCCCTTACTTATAATGGCAATGCCTTCCCCTTATTCTACTAAAAGAGCTGTCATAGATGGCAAAACATATGACAATTCTTGACAGTTAAGTGTTATAAAATAAATGCTTCAAAGTATAAAGTTAGTAGAAAGGAGTTTTTATTTTCACTCTCTTTTGAATTGGGACATTTTGGGAGTTTTACCTCCTTTTTTAATACCTACATTAAATAAAGTTTACCAAATAAAGTCATAAATATGCAAAGGTATTTTCAGTCCTCGTGCAGCTACAAGTCTTAGTTTAAAAGGGTGGGATGAGGGGGACAAAAAGAGATACAAGTTTAACCATAATAGGAAAATACTGTGTATTTGGAAAGTCACGTCTTGATACGATTTTTAGAATAAAATGTTCTCAAAATCAAGTTCTAAACTATAATGTCCACAAATACATTCTGTAGCATTAATAAGTTACTTTGATTAAAGGATGATAATTGGGCAATGTGGTAAAAGAAATTTTTTTTTATCTTGATTAAGAATTAATGTAAAGGTCTTATATGCCAAAGCCAGTACAATATTACATTTCCACTCTGGAAATCAAAGCAGAACTTAAAATTGTCGGTATCCACAGCCTCTGTACGTTTTCACAACCTCAGTAAGCCAATAGTTAGAAGAAAAATGGTTTAAGGAAACATGTACAACTACCAAAAAATCTTCAAAGTGAATGTAACTACATCAAAATAAATTGTTAAAAGAGGAATCTCTTTATCAGTGATGCCCAGTACATTGAGTTTGTGATACCTAGAAAGTCCAATTTGAAATTCCCTTTAAAAATCCCTACTATTCTAAATAAACACACCAATTTGCTTTGACTATCCTCTTAGAAGGGGGAAGATGTTTCTCCTTGTAAAATATTCTATATATAATAAAAACCAAGGACAAAGCTGCTTCAACATTGATCAGAACTAGAGGGGATTTTACTAATAACAGGAAAAAACATCTAATGGAGATGTGTTTATCCAATCCCATGAATAATTCTGGCATTTAAAGAAGTTTTCTGGGAGCCTTTTTTTTTTTAATTGAAGTATAGTTGATTTACCATTTTGCATTAGTTTTAGCTGTACAGTCTGGGAGTCTTGACATACATTTGCTGAAGTAGAAAATTTCTAGGAAATATTTTTAAAGTATTTTTGAGAAAAAAGGTAATGGGGAAAGATATGATTCACTTAAATCTGATTATTAACTATAGAATAACAAAATATTGACTACAGTTTAGAATGAATAATTTATATAGAATTATGATCAATTACTTTCATGCACATGATAGCAAGGACAAGAAGCCTGAATATTAAAGTGATGCTCAAATTATGTTTTGATTATCAAACTATAATTTAATGTAATCACAATTTCTCAAAAATTTGACAACCTTTGGATATATATTTTTGAAGTATAGCAAAACCGTATCAATGATAGTAGACTGGTAAACATTTAATAAATACTGGTTTTAACTTCTGAAAAAGACATTCTTCTCCGATCAAAATCATTTGTGGGGGGAGATAAGGGGATATATGTATACATATAGCTGATTCACTTTGTTATACAGCAACAACTAACACAACATTGTAAAGCAATTAAGCTCCAATAAAGATGTTAAAATAAATACATAAAATAAAAGGAGGTACTAAAAAAAATCGTTTGTGATTTGGTAAACTTGCCAAGAGGTGGAAGAAAAACAATTAATATAAAGTTAAGGAATTTAATAATAAGCAATTTACATTTTAAAACATCATTACTCTAAAATGAAATGTATACTATTAAACCATTGGATTATTAAACTAACTGAACTCTATACCACATTTTGTATTTAACTTGATTTTTATTATCACCAGAATTATTTAGGTTTGTAGTGATTGCTACTAACTCTATTACCTAGATACTTGAATCTAATTCAATTATTTTTATTAGGGACTATACTAAAATATTCAAGCTATCTCTAAGGATTAAAGGCAAGTTTCAAAATAAACATACTTGAAATGTGTTTATTAATTCATTGAATTGCTTTGCCTTTCATGAATAATGTCATATAAAAGAACAGTAATCCTGATATGCACAATTGACTTAAAATAGAATTCTGCATCATATCTGGTTCTATGAGTTAAAGCATATAGGACATTTAGGGGGTGAAATTTAAATTTATCTTTAGAAAAATGATTAGCTCAACTAGAATAGGATATGGACACTCTTAAGTCACCATCAGAATACACCTAATATATATATATATATATATATATATATATATATATATATATATATATATATACACATAATATGTAATATATAATATACAATATATAATATATATCTCCTGATGGTGACTTAATTGCCCATATTTATCTATCTAATATATATATATATATATATATATATATATATATATATATATATATATATATATATATATATATATATATTTAGTATGTATGTAAAAAAAATTTCAAAACCCTGAGTGAATTCCAGGCAAATCCATGAAGAAAACCAAAACATATGATGCAAAAATAATTAAATGATTATTGGTGACATCATGTTTTTTAATGTTGGTGAATGGAGAAACAACAACAGAGTACAATTTGATACTGCATCCAAGTATCCATTATTATTCTCAAATCAGTATAATGAAGGAAAATATAAACTGTTTTTTTAAACATATTTATGAAGAATATGTCCATGAAGGTAAAATCACTATTATTCTCTTACAAAAACCACTCAAGACTCTTATCTACAATCTAATTTTTAGTTTGAAAAGATGTGCAAGAGGTTCTCTAACTCATCAACTGTTTAGGCTATATTCAAATGGCCTCTAGATAAATAGGTACTCAGGGAAAACGGTGTAGAAAAGGAGAAATGGGGTAACACATTTAACTTCTTAAAACCTTAATTGTTTAGAACCTTGGCCAGAGGCTAAGCCCTCTTAATTTTTGTGAGTCAAATCTTGGAAGCAAAGGACAGATAACCTTCATATATTTAAATAATGATTAAGGAAATCATATGTCCAAAATAAAGTAATTTTTAATGAAATTACATCTGCTTTCCATGCCATTCTCTTGCCTGTTTAGCTTTAGTGAACACTACATGAGATGAACAATGCCAGCTCAGAAAAGGATTCACCCTACATAAATTTGATGATAGCATGTCTGCTGCCAGATAATTCTTCACAAGCCAATGTTTTGCCAATTGAGCTAACTTAGAATTGTTCACCTGAGAATTGTTCAGCTAAAATAAATGGAGAGTCCATTTTGAGTTTGTGCAAGTAATAGTTTACTTCATTGATGTTATGCAGGGAGTGGCAGCTCTCTGGCTTAAGGTAGTTCAGACCTTCAGGAAGAATAGGAAACATAAAATGGCAAAGAAGAAATTAGACATTTTGGGTTTTATGTATTGTGACCATATATTCTCGTGCCCCTGTTTAATTATTAAGAGGTGTCCTTTCACTTTTAAACTTGTCCTTATTTGGAGGACAAATTATGTGGTTAGCCTCATTTTATACAATGAAAGTAAATAACAGAAAACCAGGTGAGGATAAAATAGAGGTTAAAACATATATATATATATATATATATATATATATATATATATATATATATATATATATATATACACACAAAGATATGTATAAGGCACCCAAAGACAATTATCTTTTTAATCTAAAAATTGAATTTGAACTCTACAGGTCAAACCGTTTGTCCACTGTGTCTGTTGAAATCATTTGAGAAAGCAACACTTAAAGTAACTACAAATATTGCCCAAGCAATAATCAAAATAAGCAGTTATCTTGGCCATGGCTCACGGGTCCAGCCAGTCCATGGCATGGGGGATCTTCCCATACCAGGACACGAACCCATGTCCCCTGCATCAGCAGGCTGACTCTCAACCACTGCACCACCAGAGAAGCCCTAGCAGTTACTTTTTAAAGCAACTAGGACAGCAAATCCAGTTATTTGTGAAACAGAAATTGCTAATGTGTGAAATCACAGAGTTATGCGGTCAACTATGTGCGAGGAAAAAATTCTTCCAATATCATAGTAACACAAAATACAAAAGCTGTTGTCATTAAAAAGAATTGTGGATAACTTATTGTGGCAATGCACTGCAAATATGGGTGAATCAACTATCACTAGCCCATTGGAGCAATTAAGTTTAAGAAAGCTTAACAGTTGCGGCAGATGAAACAATTGTCAGTAAACTGTGTAGCAAACCATGAAGATACGTTGAAATAACTCTTGAAGTTATCTAAAACAATAGTTTATGTTTACTTATAGCTGAATCTAATTAATACACTATGCCTTAAAATGGGGAAAAAATACAAAAAAAATAATTGCTTCACCAAATTCCACAGTTGTGTCATAATATCAGGGAGCTATTTGGTAAAATGCTATTTTTACATTAATCAATAATCAAATAAGGCCAGCCACTAGATTGTAGGGTATGTAGAAGATTATCTCAGACAGGAGTCAATTTTTTTGCCTCAAACCTTTAACAATCTAGATTACAGAAGGCCAGACTTAGTTAAAATGAGATTACTATTTACAAAATACCAAGTAAAACAAGTGGAGAAAAAAATTAAGTTACTTTAAACTACTTAAATTTGCCATAGTATGATTATATTTGTGTAGAATATTCAGCTCAAGAAGTCATGTCTATTAGATAAATAACAAAAAATCAGATTTCTAAGTGTTAAAGGGATTAAAATGTCAGTTTTATTAATCTAGCTATTTTGCATGTAAACTGGTTTTTTTATGTGAGACCTCTAGCTTTATAAAAATCCGTTCATTTTATCAATTAGGTATTTGATCTAAAGCATCATTTGAAGGACTAAAGCAAAACTCGAGGCAGCTAAATATGCCTGAAAACTCAAGTCGGGTTTTCTGGAGAAAATAAATTTCAGAGAAATGTCTAGAATCCTAAAAGCTACAGATGGATAAGCTAGTTCAGCCTATATAGAAGCCAGCCAACAATGTTTCAACTCAGTGACATATATATATCATCCCCAATGAGGAAATTTTCACTTTTCCAGTCCCATGAGTACTTCTAGTTAAAGATGCATTCCCACACCATTACAATGGCTTCCAAAAGCTTAAACATGATAGGATGGTCATTGCTACTTCTTCGACTTAGAACATTCTAGACTGGTTTTGGAATCTAGGATAATGAGGTATTTGAAGGGGTGATATGGTTTTGAAGAAAATGCTATGGCTATCTGTAGCTGATCCTTTAGGAATCACTTTCCTCAGAGTAAAATTAAAAGATTTGAAGGCCTCCTGAAACTCATGAAATCTGTTAAATATTTAAGTCCTCAGAGAAAAAGCAGTGTGACACCACTAAATGAAGTCAAGAATATAATAATCAAAATCAGAATTTTATAGTTTTTTTGTGTATTCAACCAACCTAAGTAGCCTTCATTTCATATTTACTTATGGAAGGGAGTTGAATATCTAAGTTAATTGAATATTCATTACTTTGTGTAATCTAAACACGATTATATTTTCCTACTTTTTGATAGCTATATGCACTCTCATATTCATCCATACATTCAGTGACTTCAATAATGCACTATGTTCAACTAAAAGTAATTTATAAAGTTCTACACTTCTTTATTTATAATCCATTAAATTGTTTTTTTAATTTGTTCATCCCTGGATTGTTTAGAGCATCACTTTGTTCTTCTGTTAACTATTTACTTCATTATTTTCCTTACTGAGAGCAAAGCTCTCCTTCTCCCTGACTAAGCTACTTTAAATGGATGCTTCTAAGCAAACTCTTGTGCTCAGTGAATATAAGGGCCCCCTCCTAAACCAGGAAAACATACTAGTATCCATGAAAGTATAGTTCTAGCAAATATCCTGCTGCAAAAATGACTTTTAAAACCTATTTAATTTAGAATGATTAAAAATTTAAAAATTCAAATTTGTTATTACATATCTCTCCTACAGAATCCACTGCAGAAAGACAATTTTGACTGACTTACAAGAAAAGAAATAGGAAAATAGAAAAGAGTTTTCTGTGTGAAAAAGAAAAGACAAGATAAGACATCTAATTTTTTTAAATGGCATATGAATGAGATGTAAGTAAAGCAATTCCAGATGGTAGAAGATGTATATGAGAAAGTATTCACATTAGCAATATCATAGTCATATGGAGGGCCAGGAGGAGGGAAAGATAAATGAGGAGAAAGAAACATTTGATTCAAGAGACAAGTTAAAGAAGGTAAATGGAAGTTTGTTTGTTTTAAATTGAACTAAGTCAAGAAATAAATGTGGAGCCAGTGGCACTGATTGAGAAAGAGAATAATGCTGTCATATTTTCCTCTGTATACATATATAAAATATGTGTGAAAAATTTAGGTTGTAAAATAAGGTTTTTAAAGAGTACAGAGCATAATTTTAGAAAAATTAGAGGAGACTACAATCTTAAACCATAGAGCAAAACCAGTAACTACTGTTTATAAAACACTTTTCTTCAAAGCACTCAGCAAATTTTATGTATTTTTCTTATTTAATTAATTTTTATAATATCCTTGCCTGTTAGATAAAGATAATTTTATTTTCGCCATTATATAGAAGAGGAATTGGAGACATAGCCAACAAGTTTGAGAAGTAAGATAATAGAAGGACTCATGTAATTATCACCACTAGCACAGGAATTAACAGTTTAATCAAAAAGAATTTATTTCCAGTGTTGAAATTGTTTTGCAGATAAATGTTGGCAGAAAGTATCACTGCCACAATTGCAGACCTAGTAAAAAATAAAATATAATGAATTAATGAGAGTTCTGGGTGAAAATCTACTGAAAGTAGACTGGGAAATTTTAACTTGTCTGAAACTGTGAACACTTAAAAATAATTCCATGTTCTTAATTTCAGAATGACCAATTCAAGATAAAATGTTCTTTTAATATAATAAATGTTTTCTTCCTTACTATCATTAGTGTAGAAATATATTCCCCATAATGCCTTGTTATTAAGCTCCCTGGGGACAGTGACTATTTTTCAAACGTATTTTTATCCCTCAAGACTTTGTACGCTGGGCACTCATTAAGTATATGTTAAATTTAGATGACTGGAATTAGACTAAGGTGTTAGTTGGTAGTCAGTTACTGTTACAACTAAGAAAATACTTAGTAGAACAGCTTTCCATTCTTTAGAGCTTTACTTCATTGTATTGGAGAAGCTTAAAATAATGGAGTTCTATATTTAAAATAAGTAAAAGGATAAGATATGTTCACGAGAACATCCTCCATAAAATAAAATTCCTGGTTAAGTGAGATCTCAAGGACAAATGTAAATTAGGTGAGATAACTTAAAACTTCATTTTACGCATTCAACTTTTAAAACTCCTTGTTTTGTTGAATGAAACAAAGTTTAAGAGTAGTTTTTACAAAAGGTCTTTTATTTCTATTTCCTATTCTATAACCTTGTATTACTTTTCGTAGTTTACTTGAAAGTTTACAGACATCTACGTGCAGCAATTAAAATATAAACATTATTTCACTGTGTTAAAAAAAAAGCAGGACCCCGGAGGAAGATGGCGGAAGAGTAAGATGCGGAGATCACCTTCCTCCCCACAGATACATTAGAAATTCATCTACACGTGGAACAACTCCTACAGAACACCTACTGAACGCTGACAGAAGACCTCAGACCCCACAAAAGGCAAGAAACTCCCCACATACCTGGGTAGGGCAAAAGAAAAAAAGAATAAACAGAGACAATAGGATAGGGACGGGACCTGCACCAGTGGGAGGGAGCCATGAAGGAGGGAAGGTTTCTACACACTACAAGCATCTTCGCGGGTGGAGACTGCAGGTGGCGGAGGGGGAAAGCTTCGGAGTAGCAGAGGAGAGCACAGCGACAGGGGTGTGGAGGGCAAAGCGGAGAGATTCCGGCACAGAGGATCGGTGCCCTCAGGCACACACCAGCCCGAGAGGCTTGTCTGCTCGGCCGCCGGGGCGGGTGGGGCTGGGAGCTGAGGCTTGGGTATCGGGTTTCAGTTGGAGCGCAGGGAGAGGACTGGGGCTGGCGGCAGGAAGAGAGCCTGAAGGGGTTAGTGCACCACTGCTAGCCCGGAGGGAGTCCGGGGAAAGGGTCTGGAGCTGCCGTAGAGGCAAGAGACTTTTTATTCCCTTTTGTTTCCTGGTGCGCGAGGAGAGGGCATTAAGAGGGCTGCTTGGGGAAGCGCCGGAGACGGGCGCGAGCCGCGGCTAAAGGCGCGGACCCCGGAGACGGGTGTGGGACGCTGGGGCTGCTGCTGCTGCCATCGTCGCAGGGCCTGTGTGCGAGCGCAGGTCACTGTCCACCCCGCCTTCCGGGGGGCCTGTGCACCCCGAAACTGCCAGGGTCCCGGGACCCGGGGACGGCTTTCCCGGGAAAGCGCACGGAGCGCCTCGGTCTGGTGCAGCGTCACACTGGCCGCTGCCGCTGCAGGCCAGCCCCACACTGCGTGCCCCTCCCTCCCCTCTGCCTGAGTGAGCCAGAGCCCCCGAATCAGCGGCTCCTTTAAACCCGTCCTGTCTGAGCGAAGAACACACGCCCTCCGGCGACGTACACTCAGAGGCGGGGCCAGGTCCAAGGCTGAGACCCGAGAGCTGTGAGAGCAGAGAAGACACAGGGAAATCTCTCTGTGCAGCTTCGGAGGCAGCAGATTAAAGCTCCATGATCCACTTGATGTGCCCTGCCTCTGTGGAGTGCATGAATGGACAGCAAATCATCCCAAATTGAGGAGGTGGACTTTGAGGACAAGATTTAAGACTTTCCCCCCTTTTCCTCTTTTTACAACGAATTATCCCAAACTAAGGAGGTGGACTTAGCAAGATTTCAGACTTCTTGCCCTTTTCCTCTTTTTACAACGAACTATCCCAAATTGAGGAGGTGGACTTGGAGAGCAAGATTTTTGATTCCCCCCCCTGCTCTCTTTTTGTGAATGTGTATGTGTATGCTTCTGTGTAAGATTCTCTCTGTATAGCTTTGCTTCCACCATATGTCCCAGGGTTCTATCTGTCCGTTTTTTTTCAATAATTACATTTTAATTTTAATAACGCTACTATATTTCATACTTTATTCTATTTTACTTTACCTGCTCTTTCTTTTTTTCCTACCTTCCCTTCCTCCCTCCCTCCCACTGCACCTCCTTTCCTTCTTTCTCTCTTTCTTTCCTTCCTCCCTCCATCCCTCCCTTCTTCCTTTCACTCTTTCTTTTTCTTTCCTTCCTCCCTCCCTCCTTCCTGTCTTTCTTTCCTTCCTCCCTCCCTCCCACTCATCTTCTTTTCACTTTCTTTTTCTTTCCTTCCTCCCTCCCTCCCTCCCTTCTTCCATTCACTCTTCCTTTTTCTTTCATTCCTCCCTCTCTCCCTCCTTTCTTTCTTTCTTTCCATCCTTCCTCCCTCCCTCCCTCCTTTCTCTCTTCCTTCCTTCCTTCCTTTCTTTCCTTCTTCCTTTCTTTCTCTCTCTCTTTCTTTCTTCTACTAATTCTTTCTTTCTATTTTTCTCCTTTTTATTCTGAGCTGGGTAGATGAAAGGCTCTTGGTGCTGCAGCCAGGAGTCAGTGCTGTGCCTCTGAAGTGGGAGAGCCAACTTCAGGACATGGATACACAAGAGACCTCCCAGCTCCACATAATGTCAAGCAGCGAAAATCTCCCAGAGATCTCCATCTCAACACCAGCACCCAGCTTCAGTCAACGACCAGGAAACTACAGTGCTGGTCACCCTATGCCAAGCAACTAGCAAGGCAGGAACACAACCCCACCCGTTAACAGAGAGGCTGCTAAAAACATAATAAGGCCACAGGCACCCCAAAACACACCACCAGACGTGGACCAGTCCACCAGAAAGACAAGATCGAGCCTCAAACATCAGAACACAGGAACTAGTCCCCCCCACCAGGAAGCCTACACAACCTACTGAAACAACCTTAGCCACTGGGGACAGACACCAAAAACAACAGGAACTACGAATCTGCAGCCTGCAAAAAGGAGACTGCAAACAAAGTAACATAAGCAAAATGAGAAGACAGAAAAACACACAGCAGGTGAAGGAGCAAGATAAAAACCCACCAGACCTAACAAATGAAGAGGTAATAGGCAGTCTACCTGAAAAAGAATTCAGAATAATGATAGTAAAGATTATCCAAGATTCTATTTCCAAGATCCAAAATCTTGGAAATAGAATAGACAAAATGGAAGAAACAGTTAACAAGGACCTAGAAGAACTAAAGATGAATCAAGCATCGATTAAAAACAAAATAAATGAAATAAAAAATACTCTAGATGGGATCAATAGCAGAATAACTGAGGCAGAAGAACGGATAAGTGAGGTGGAAGATAAAATAGTGGAAATAAGTGACGCAGAGCAAAATAAAGAAAAAAAGAATGAAAAGAACAGAGGACAGTCTCAGAGACCTCTGGGACAACATTAAACGCACCAACATTCGAATTATAGGGCTTCCAGAAGAAGAAGAGAAAAAGAAAGGGACTGAGAAAATATTTGAAGAGACTAAAATTGAAAACTTCCCTAATATGGAAAAGGAAATAGTTAATCAAGTCCAGGAGGCACAGCGAGTCCCATACAGAATAAATCCAAGGAGAAATACGCCAAGACACATATTAATCAAACTGTCAAAAATTGAACACAAAGAAATCATATTAAAAGCAGCAAGAGAAAAACAACAAATAACACACAAGGGACTCCCCATCAGGTTAACAGCTGATCTCTCAGCAGAAACTCTACAAGCCAGAAGGGAGTGGCAGGACATAATTAAAGTGATGAAGGAGAGAAACCTGCAACCAAGATTACTCTACCCAGCAAGGATCTCATTCAGATTTAATGGAGAAATTAAAACCTTTACAGACAAGCAAAAGCTGAGAGAGTTCAGCATAACCAAACCAGCTTTACAACAAATGCTAAAGGAACTTTTCTAGGCAAGAAACACAACAGAAGGAATATACCTACAATAACGAACCCAAAGCAATTAAGGAAATGGGAATAGGAACATACATATCGATAATAACCTTAAATGTAAATGGACTAAATGCTCCCACCAAAAGACACAGATTGACTGAATGGATACAAAAACAAGACCCACATATATGCTGTCTACAAGAGACCCACTTCAGACCTAGAGACACAAACAAATTTAAAGGGGATGGAAAAAGATATTCCATGCAAATGGAAATCAAAAGAAAGCTGGAGTAGCAATTCTTATATCAGACAAAATAGACTTTAAAATAAAGACTATTAGAAGAGACAAAGAAGGACACTACATAATGATCAAGGGATCGATCCAAGAAGAAGATATAACAATTGTAAATATTTATGCACCCAACATAGGAGCACCTCTATACATAAGGCAAATACTAACAGCCATAAAAGGGGAAATCGACAGTAACACAGTCATATTAGTGGACTTTAACACCCCACTTTCACCAATGGACAGATCATCAAAAATGAAAATAAATAAGGAAACACAAGCTTTAAATGATACATTAAACATGATGGACTTAATTGATATTTATAGGACATTCCATCCAAAAACAACGGAATACACATTTTCTCAAGTGCTCATGGAACATTCTCCAGGATAGATTATATCTTTGGTCACAAATCAAGCCTTGGTAAATTTAAGAAAATTGAAATTGTATCAAGTATCTTTTCCGACCACAATGCTATGAGACTAGACATCAATTACAGGAAAAGATCTGTAAAAAATACAAACACATGGAGGCTAAACAATACACTACTCAATAACGAAGTGATCACTGAAGAAATCAAAGAGGAAATTAAAAAATACCTAGAAACAAATGACAATGGAGACACGATGACCCAAAATCTATGGGACACAGCAAAAGCAGTTCTAAGGGGGAAGTTTACAGCAATACAATCCCAACTTAAGAAATAGGAAACATCTCGAGTAAACAACCAGACCCTGCACCTAAAACAATTAGAGAAAGAAGAACAAATAACCCCTAAAGGTAGCAGAAGGAAAGAAATCATAAAGATCATATCAGAAATAAATGAAAAAGAAATGAAGGGAACGATAGCAAAGATCAATAAAACTAAAAGCTGGTTCTTGAGAAGATAAACAAAATTGACAAACCATTAGCCAGACACATCAAGAAAAAAAGGGAGAAGACTCAAATCAATAGAATTAGAAATGAAAAAGGAGAAGTAACAACTGACACTGCAGAAATACAAAAGATCATGAGAGATTACTAAAAGCAACTCTATGCCAATATAATGGACAACCTGGAAGAAATGGACAAATTCTTAGAAATGCACAACCTGCCAAGACTGAATCAGGAAGAAATAGAAAATATGAATAGACCAATCACAAGCACTGAAATTGAAACTGTGATTAAAAATCTTCCAACAAACAAAAGCCCAGGACCAGATGGCTTCACAGGCGAATTCTATCAAACATTTAGAGAAGAGATAACACCCATCCTTCTCAAACTCTTCCAAACAATTTCAGAGGAAGGAACACTCCCAAACTCATTCTGCGAGGCCACAATCACCTTGATATCAAAACCAGGCAAGGATGTCACAAAGAAAGAAAACTACAGGCCAATATCACTGATGAACATAGATGCAAAAATCCTCAACAAAATACTAGCAAACAGAATCCAACAGCACATTAAAAGGAACATACACCATGATAAAGTGGAGTTTATTCCAGTAATGCAAGGATTCTTCAATATACGCAAGCCAATCAATGTGATACACCATATTAACAAATTAATGGAGAAAATCATATGATCATCTCAATAGATGCAGAGAAAGCTTTCGACAAAATTCAACACTGATTTATTATAAAAACCGTGCAGAAAGTAGGCATAGAGGGAACTTTCCTCAACATAATAAAGGCCATATATGACAAACCCACAGCCAACATTGTCCTCAATGGTGAAAAACTGAAACCATTTCCACTAAGATCAGGAACAAGACAAGGCTGCACACTCTCACCACTCTTATTCAACATAGTTTTGGAAATTTTAGCCACAGCAATCAGAGAAGAAAAGGAAATAAAAGGAATCCAAATTGGAAAAGAAGAAGTAAAGCTGTCACTGTTTGCAGATGACATGATACTATACATAGAGAATCCTAAAGATGCTACCAGAAAACTACTAGAGCTAATCAATGAATGTGGTAGAGTAGCAGGATACAAAATTAACGCACAGAAATCTCTCGCATTCCTGTACACTAATGATGAAAAATCTGCAAATGAAATTAAGAAAACACTCCCATTTACCATTGCAACAAAAAGAATAAAATATCTAGGAATAAACCTACCTAAGGAGACAAAAGACCTGTATGCAGAAAATTATAAGACACTGATGAAAGAAATTAAAGATGATACAAATAGATGGAGAGATATACCATGCTCCTGGATTGGAAGAATCAATATTGTGAAAATGACTCTACTACCCAAAGCAATCTACAGATTCAATGCAATCCCTATCAAATTACCACTGGCATTTTTCCCTGAACTAGAACAAAAAATTACAGAATTTGTTTGGAAAAACAAAAGACCCCGAATAGCCAAAACAATCTTGAGAACAAAAAACGGAGCTGGAGGAATCAGGCTCCCTGACTTCGGACTATACTACAAAGCTACAGTAATCAAGAGAGTGTGGTACTGGCACAAAAACAGAAAGATAGATCAATGGAACAGGATAGAAAGCCCAGAGGTAAACCCACACACATATGGTCAACTTATCTTTGATAAAGGAGGCAGGAATGTACAGTGGAGAAAGGGCAGCCTCTTCTATAAGTGGTGCTGGGAAACCTGGACAAGGACATGTAATAGTATGAGATTAGATCATTCCCTAACACCATACACAAAAATAAGCTCAAAATGGATTAAAGACCTAAATGTAAGGCCAGAAACTATCAAACTCTTAGAGGAAAACATATGCAGAACACTCTATGACATAAATCACAGCAAGATCCTTTTGGACCCACCTCCTAGAGAAATGGAAATAAAAACAAAGATAAACAAATGGGACCTAATGAAACTTCAAAGCTTTTGCACAGCAAAGGAAACTATAAACAAGACCAAAAGACAACCCTCAGAATGGGAGAAAATATTTGCAAATGAAGCAACTGACAAAGGATTAATCTCCAAAATTTATAAACAGCTCATGCAACTCAATAGCAAAAAAACAAACAACCCAATCCAAAAATGGGCAGAAGACTTAAATAGGCATTTCTCCAAAGAAGATTTACAGACTGCCAACAAACACATGAAAGAATGCTCAACATCATTAATCATTAGAGAAATGCAAATCAAAACTACAATGAGATATCATCTCACACCAGTCAGAATGGCCTTCATCAAGAAATCTAGAAACAATCAATGCTGGAGAGGGTGTGGAGAAAAGGGAACACTCTTGCACTGCTGGTGGGAATGTGAATTGGTACAGCCACTATGGAGAACAGTATGGAGATTCCTTAAAAAAACTACAAATAGAACTACCATATGACCCAGCAATCCCACTACTAGGCATATACCCTGAGAAAACCATAATTCAAAAAGAGACATGTACCAAAATGTTCATTGCAGCTCTATTCACGATAGCCCAGAGCTGGAAACAACCTAAGTGTCCATCATCAGATGAATGGATAAAGAAGATGTGGCACATATATACAATGGAATATTACTCAGCCATATAAAGAAACGAAACTGAGCTATTTGTAATGATGTGGATAGACCTAGAGTCTGTCATACAGAGTGAAGTAAGTCAGAAAGAGAAAGACAAATACCGTATGCTAACACATATATATGGAATTTAAAAAAAAATGTCATGAAGAACCTAGGGGTAAAACAGGAATAAAGACACAGACCTACTTGAGAATGGACTTGAGGATATGGGGAGGGGGAAGGGTAAGCTGTGACAAAGCGAAAGAGAGGCATAGACATATATACACTACCAAACGTAAGGTAGATAGATAGTGGGAAGCAGCCGCAGAACACAGGGAAATCAGCTCGGTGCTTTGTGACCGCCTGGAGGGGTGGGATGGGGAGGGTGGGAGGGTGGGAGATGCATGATGGAAGGGTTGTGGTAACAGATGTATTTGTATGACTGATTCACTTTGTTATAAAGCAGAAACTAATAAAAAAAGCAATAGGTTTCTTATGACTGATCATCTAGAATTACATCTTACATTTCACAACAAATGAAAAAATATATGGACAGCTATAGTTTTATTGTTTTAGTTGCTAAAAGACACATTTCTGTGCGCATGCATGTGGATAGTATATTTTGATGCACTGAGCTCTCTAGTAATGAATATTTAAACTTTTACAAAGAAAAAAAACATTATCACATAACTGTAGAATAATATTGGTGGAGATATATTAATTTCTGCAAGCAAAAGACCAATGTATAAAGAACACTTCAAAAATAGTTATTTAAGCTCTGTGTTTTAAAATTAAATTGAACTTAATACTTTCCCTCCTCTGGTACCTTCTATGTGCATCCAGAAACTAAAAGACACTTCAACAAAGATATACTAAAATTTAATTTGTGGTCAAAGCAATTTATTTTCTCTATTATGCTATCGACTTATTCACACGTTTTTACTGATTTATGAAGATTACTAAACTGATAAACACAAAGGGAGAATACTCATTTTTTGGTATTTGATTTTGAAGTGAGAACTACTTTTCATATGCATTTTATATTTTTTTGATAAAGAATAATTTCTTCAAAATTGGTTCAGATTCACATAAAAGCACAAAACAAAGCTTGGTAAAAGCATAAAGCTATTTAAATTATTTTATTGATCGAATTAAGTCAAAATCATAAATTTTCCCCCAAATGACCTTATTGCTTTTATCATCACTTCTGAACAAGATGTTATCACCTCTGGTGTAAAAGCTTTACCAATCCATCATTTTTTTTGGTCTAAGATTGAAGGAAGGATCATAATTCTGTTCACTAAGAGTGTTGTTATACAGTCAGTATAAAGTTGTATAGATCAAAAAAATAATTTATGCTGAACTAACTACACATATTGGAATGTTTATTATCTCAGATTATTATCATTGATCAGAATTATGGGAGCCAAGTAGATCTGTATAACCAAACCTCATGTTTTCATGAAAGATTTCTATAATTTTGTGTTATAATTAAATATATATTTAATAGATTTTATGTCTTTCCCTTTGGCAGGCACAAAATTAAACATCAAATTGGTTTTTATTTAGATACAGTGAACAATAGACTAACAGATCAATAAACCTGTGCCTAATAATAATCCATGTAAAATTTAGCAGTATTTCTTATAGCTAGTTGCTATTATCAGGTCAAAGGGCAGAATGTGAGTAAATTAATCAAAGTCGGGGAGATACATTTGCTCTTCAGAATCTTAGTTTATAAATTCTAGAATTGAGCTATCTAAAATGTCCTACATATATGTGTTGCATGTGGGACTATTAATAACACGTGTATTTAATGAAAGGCGTTAGTGTACTATATTAACCAGGAGTCCGATAATAGCAATGAAGTCAAAAGTTACTTAATCCTATTAGTGTCACACTCTCATTGTAATAAGACCTGACAACATTAATAAAGATCCATTTATGAAGAGAATGAGTTTTAAGTTGTCATTTTTCCCCACTGGAGGTACACTTTAATAATAATCCCTAGCTTTCAGGGACCTAACAGTCATTAGCATTTGACTGTCATCTCTTTTACTTTTTAGCACAGATCTAAAATGTTAATCTGCACATCATAGAATTCAGAGAATATAACATCAAGCTATCTTAAAGCTGAAGGGGTGAACTTCCAAATAGAACTTCATTTTATAGTTGAAAACTGAGGAAATCACTATATTCAAACTCTTCTGAATATCTTTAGAGGCAACTTTGCTTTCTAAAGCAGTTAAATACATTGTTTGTTATAGCATATTATGTATATTATATCATATTATAACATTGTTTGTTATAGCATATTATGCCTGCAATGACATTAATGAATTTTATTCACTCCCCCTGATACTACACACTACTTTGATCTATGGATACATATGATAAAGAAATATTAATTCCTTCAGAATAATAAAGTTTGCTTGCTCTTTAGCTCCACAATATATTATTTGATGTCTAATTCTTGACAAGTGTATTCAAGGTTACTAAATCTAATGGTAGATAGCATTTTCACAATTTGGATTTTCTAATCCCAGATTTCAAAACAAATCTAAGTCTAACCTTAGTTTCATAAATCCAAACTCTTGATCAACAGGCAAGATGTTTAGTTCTCATTTAGTTTTTAAAGTAAAAGACAAATATATCTTATTTTAAACAAAATAGAAACAAGGGCCCAAAGTTTGATTATGTGAAAAGACTCTGCCCAAGTTTATTTATTTTTTTTTTGAGGTGGATGTAAAAGAGGAGGATGCTTTATGAGATGGGCAAAAATGTGTGAGGGCTTTGAGTCAGGTCACGAATCTGAGAAAATATTTGATGTTCACGCTCCATCAGCACAGTCAGCCTTTGAAACATCATCATGCCTGCCTCAAGGGGACCAATCAACACACTGCCACTGGGCCAGTATAGAAATATTATTGCTGATATATGTGAGGGAAGATGAAAATCTGAAGCAGAAAATGAAGACATATGCAACATCATTACAGAAACTAATTTCCCCTGAGTTCCAACCATGGGAAGAAGTAGATCCCTGTGGCTTATATTCATATCCTGAGTCAGATTGGGTGCTTGAAGTGTATTTCTATTTGTGAATGTACTAGCTTCCCTGACAACAGACTTAGAATATGAAAAAAAAAACCTTTATAAATAACAGGCCATCAGAATAATAAAGTGGAAGTTAGAAAGACATTGTAACTTTCTACTCTTGGACAACAGCTCTGTCAAATACTACTAGGGCTCAATGGTATATATTTATTAGATAGATGACACATAGTTGCAGATAATTATATATATAGTATACAATATGTATGTAGATATAGTGTACACATAGTATATACTATATAACATGTATAACATATATTTTAAAATATATTATTTAATAACATTTAAAAATGATATATTTATAATATATATAAAATCATATTTATAATAAATAAAAATTGCATATATATACACATATACATATATGTGTGTATCTATCTATCTATCTAGTGATAGGTCTTTAGTATAGCTAGTCCAAATTAAGGGAAATTATATCAGAATATCATGGGGAATTCTCATTATACCATGTCTTTACTTGAGACAGGGAAAAGGGAAGATTTCACTTCTGGATATTATTTTAAGTGGCAATTCTCATCAAAAACTTTTATAGATGAAGCTTTCTTTTCTTTAGAGTAACCTAATCTCTCTAAAATTTGAAAATTAACCTTGCCAAGATCATGTGGATAAGTTTTATTTTACCATAATTTTCTTTGTACTAAGCAGAATCACTTGGTAATCATGTTATTCATTCATTCCTCACTTTCTTTTCACTTTGTCTTTTTTCATTTTCTTCTTCTTCCTTCCTGTTAAACTTGCTGTGATCCTCACCCTCAAGGTTATCTGTCTCTTTCTGTCAATCAAATCTAAGAGTCAGAAGACCTTATTCTCGTTCCCAATTTCCTAGTCATATGATCATAAACAAAACAAATTATTACCCTGAAATGCAATATCCAAATATTTAAAATGTGTAACAATGCTTTCCTTGTTTATGCCAAAGCACACCTAATATCATAAAATGCATAAATGAAATTAAAATATTTATATATTAATTTTTTGAAGATCAATATTGTAAGTTTTGTCTTATGCTACTTTTTATTATATACATTTTGATACATTTATCAAATACTTTTATTTTCTGTTAATTATCTTGTTAATTAACATAGATTTGTTAATAGCAAGACACTTTCATGTGTAAATTGAACTAATTTTTCCTAGAAGTTTTCTCTATATCTCCCCCTTCTCTCCCTTCATTATCTGAACTTTTCATATAAATTTTATATTTCCTTAGTTAAGATAAACTGTGATTTTGCTAGTCTTGTCTACTCAACAAAAATAGAACAAGTTAATATTAATTAAATTCTCAACCTATTATGCAGGAAAGATCTTTTAAAATAAATTAGTATGGTTGGCCTACTTACTTTCAAATTATAACACTTATTAAAATTTGTGGATGAATCATAACTTGTTTCTTTTTTTTCTTTTTATTTAACCTCCCTATACCCCCTCCCCCAGCGTACATACCACTTTCATGACAGGACCTTTTTGCAAGTCAAAGTGCACTCAGTTAACCCATGAGATAGCCCTCTGCAAGCCCAGGGCTATGCTTTGTGTTCCATAATTATTATTTTTAACAAGCAGTCAGGACAGTATTTGCCCATGGGCCATACAAATGCCCCAGTACTTAGGTACATCACTTTTGGCTTATCACACATTCTAAAACAGAATGAAATTGTAGAGAATGTCTATTTCTAAGACTCATCTAAGAACCTCTAGTGAGCCTGTCTTTATGTCACTTGCTGATAATCTTTCAAAGAAATTCAAATGAAAATAGATTTTAACAAACCTAAATTATGCCAGTGGGTTTATTTGTTTTTTTTTGTTGTTTGTTTGTTTGTATTTTAATATGAATTCGTTAAGCAGCTTTCAAGACAAATCAGAAATTTCTTGGAAGTTCATTAACCTGCCCTGAGGGAGACATTACAGAATTATTCTTTCAGTAAAGCACTGCATTTCAAAATAACACATTTGTCAGGATGGTTGGGTGGAGAGGACCCAATTACTAATTCCTGATTTAAATTTGGTAAGGTCCCATTTTGATTTGAACCTGTCAATTTTTATTTTCCAAATAAACTGTTTTTCTTTGTTTAGGCTGTGCTCTCCAAAATAGTAGCCACTTACCACAGGTGGCTATTAAAATTAAGATTAATTAAAATTAAAAATTCAGTTCCTTGGTAACAGTAACCACATTTCAAGTACTCAATAGCCACGTGTGGCCAGTAACTACTATACTGGATACCACAGATAATAGAACTTTCATCATCGCTGCTGGACAGTGTAACTATCCAGTCATCTACTGGACATTGTAACTTTAGAGATAGTATCCACTCTGTTATGCAACTTACTGTTTAAAGTACTAAGCCTCACATTTCTTTAAACAGTCAAATGTTTCAATGCATCTCAAAAAATCTTCTATGCAGGTGTATCTACCCTCTACTTAGTGCTTATTCTTCCCAATTCTGCCCCTGTGAAATTTATATCATCATCCTCATATTATGACTGGAGAAACTAAAAGTAAGAAAGATTAAGCTGGAGGTGGCTTGTCTAGTCAGTGGTAAGCACAAAATTGTGATCTATATCTTTCTGACTCCTGCATATTTTTACATTTCATCAAATAAGGAGACACCATTGCAAGGACCTTACTTAGAAATGCTTATTTATAAATCATCCATCTTTTTTCAGTTTTTACTTCTTATATTCACACACAAATCCACATTTCACTTGAAATCACTCAAAAGATCTCTAGAGTTCGATTTCTGAATGTATTTAAAAACAAATATATCTTCACAACATATCAACATCATCTGAGCAGTTTTCCAATATTACACAACCTTCGTGCTAAAACCTTCAGATGATATTCATCAAAATATCATATTTATGTGTTCTTTGAATAATTATAACATTGGTCATTACGATAATCATAATCTGGTAATGAATAATCAGAAAATGTTTATAAAACTTTGAAAATTGCTTGACCATATCTATATTATAGCTGCACATTTGTTCTTTTACATATTTACCAAGATCATTCAAGTGCATTGTACTATATCACATACCCCAATCTGAGTTTTCTACTACTCTATATACCATATAGCCAATTAAAAATATTCTCCCATTCGCTTGATAAATGCAGTCTCTCTGTACATATTTCAAAGAATACCAAATATTCCATCTATTCTTCCCTCTGAATTTCCCACCCCAAGACCCAGATCAAACCAAAATAGGTTCTTTAGGTTGACTGAAAAAATGACTTACCCTTTACTGAAAATGAATGTTCTGTGTTTTCAAAGAATTGAAACAAAATGAAAATATTTAACATTAACAAGATATATCTAAAATTTAATCTCATTTTGTTGTTCAAGAGATGCTTAAAGATCTTGCCTTGACTTGAAATCAGCAAGAAAAATATTTTTACTACTATATCCGTGTAGAAATGCTAGTAATAAAAATGTTCTATTCACCCCTAAAATAAATTTATTTGGCTTCTTTTCAAAGGACAAGATAAAGCTTTCTGTCTAAAATAATCACTTAGAAAACCCGATAGGTTTGTGGATTCGTTCTTGATGTTTAGATTTGCTTGTTTAGGCCAAGTTTGAGGCAAAGTCATGACTAGACAGATTAAAAGTAAGATATTGTGTAGGTTATTGATTTGTAAGCAGCAAGGCTGAACTCCTTGTCTGACCGCTATAATATATTGTTAGTGGAAACACAAATAACTGCTTGAAAATGAATATACATAAAATGAAGATTCATAAACTCCACGCAATTGCAAAAATTGCATTGATAAATTTTCTTTGCTATGCTTTACTTAAACTTTGTAAAATTGTGGTGAAGGCTTACTCAAAATTTGAAGTACATTAATATCCTTTTTTTTCTTCCTTTTAAAAAATGAGCTATCTTTAATGAAGCATTTTTTAAAACGCACCTTAATTAGTTGGTAGTTTTGAACTCCGTTTATTCCTATGTCAGGATCAATGGCTGCTGGGAGAGCATATCGAGAGTTTATAGCTGAGTTCTCTGGAATTGATATGTTGATAACCGTTGCAGGGAATAATGGTGCATTATCATTTATGTCTTCTATCAGAAAACGTATTTTAACCAGTCTAAATATTTCATCTGGCAGAACGGCAACCTCCACCTCATAAAAGCAACGGGTGTCCACTAAGACACCAGCACATAATTTCTCACGATCAATACGAGCTCCAGTAGTGAAGATCTCACCAGTACCCTCTTCAATTCGAATCAGTGGCACATCTCCGGTCTTGTACACTAACTTGAACTGCATAGGAGTTGTTAAGGACTTGTCTGGAATTAGCGACAAGTTGAGGTCTTTCAGCAAGTCGCCTATCAGGACGTTTTCTGGCATTTCTTCCCGGATGGTGTAGTTCTTCTCCTGGGCGCCAGACTGAAACACGACGCATGCTAACAGGACCGCAAATATATACGTCCCGGACAACAAGTCCATACCAGGCAGGATTGCACTAGTTTTTTTTTGTATCAGTCCACAGAGAACTGCCAAAGATAAAAGAAGAGAAGAAAAGAAAGAGAAGAGAAAGAGGAAGAGGAAGAAGAGGAAGTAATTATTAAAGTCAAGCATTAATGTATGTTAACTAAATGCTCAGTTTTAAATTAAAATAACTAAATGAATAAACAACAAGGTCCTACTGTATACACAGGGAACTATATTCAATATCCTGTAATAGATCATAATGGAAAATAATATGAAAGAGACACATATATATTTGGTTATATATATATAACCAAACCTCTTTGCTGTACAGCAGAAATTAACACATTATAAATCAACTACACTTCAATAAAATAAAAAAAAAATTACTAATATCATTAAATGAAAATACTAGCATGATAAACACTGTTAAATAAACTAATGACAGATTTGTTTTGAATCTAATATTATGCATTTTTACATCAAGATGAAAGGTAAATTAAGCAAGATACCTTGAGTAATTATGAGACCCATAATATTTATAAATGTGTTCACCATTGATAAGATATATAAAAGACAATATTATAACAAGATAGTTAAAAATAATAAAAATAATTTAAAACATTTAATTCAATAGTTAAGGAAAAGTAAAGGGATATGTGTTACTAATAACAAAAATATAATCATTTACTCTTTGTTACAATGTGGTTTTCAAATGCAATTCTTCTATGTATCACGAATGTTTTATACAATATTCTGTGTGTTCAGCTCTGGGCTTCAAATTGTAAATATCGATCTAGGTTAGGATGTTTGGATTAAAAAGAAAACTCCTTTCAGATAGGAGAGGGTTCAATATGGCAAATGCCTAAACATGGCAAGAACAATGATGTGAAAGAGGATTAAAGTTGTCTTTCTTTGGATGAGAGGAACAAGAATAGGTATAAAATTACAGGGAGGCAACTTTCAGATCAACTTAAACAACTGCCTATTAAAGCATTCTGGAAAAAAATGGTTTTCAGGAGAGATTGAATTCCATATATTTGGAGGTACTGATACAGAAGCTGTAATCACTAGTTTAGATCTACATATTTATGATTTGTTAGACAATATTCAAACATTCAATGAGATAACTGGAGTGCAAGATATCCCAACTCTGAGAGTTTGTTTATAGATTGCATAAAGTAGTCCATGTCAAAATGGGTTTTCACATCTACAGACTGACATAAGAATTACCCAACTACATGAAACAGCTTGACTAGGGTTTAAAAATAAGAAAGGCATTTTAAAAGACTTTATCAAGTTAAAACAGAGAGTCAAAAAACAAACACCATCTTTGGCTGCTTTCCACCTCATTGCTTATTATTTTTCATTCACTGAAATCTGCCACTTTATTTCAGTTCTGTAGTTCTGAAAAAATTCAACAAGGAATTTTTATTTCTTTATAAATTGCAAATTTGTCTTCAGTTTCCTTTATTAATTCTCAATTCCTATTCTCAATTTGATTTGGGGGATACAGTCTCAATTTGGTATATTAAATATCTTTTAATATCTAGTATTATGAAACATTTTAATATGCTTTTGGATGTTATTTGTAGGTAATATGTTATATAAACACAAAGTGAAATTTGTGTTACACTGCTCTAAACCCTATCAGATATTATATTTTTATAATTAAGTAGGGATTAATGCAGCTCTCAATTCATTCTGAAGTTTTAAAGAATTAGCTGAGAGATGGTCATTTAAAAATCCATTAAGGAAAACTATTAATGCACATAGGTATCTAATTAAGGAAGTTCTCAATTTTTATTGGTAATTGATAACCAATTAAAATTTACAAAAGTTTTAGTCATAGTTCTAAAAACAGGAGGACTCGTGAAATGATATAAATAACTTGCTATGGATATTATGATCTGATTATGCCAGACAATGTATTACATTAAATAATTTTAGGAAATATGCATATTGACAGGCCTGAAGACACAAAAGTGGGGAAAAAGAAATCTTCCTATTTGCAATCAGTAACAGAACAAAAGCATGTGTTGCAACAATAGAGATAGCTTGGGTCACAAATAGAACCAAGAAATGAGCTAAATAGACTTGAAGCATCTCATTTTATAAATTCTTATCACAGAATTTAAAAATTATATATTATGAATCCAACCACTTTCCTATGTTGAGCAGTTGGCATCATTTATTTAAAAAATTAAGTAAATAGTGAGTAATGTTGATGCTGAAGACATTTTCTATCCTAGTAAACAACACAAAAAGACTATTGCCTGTGGTATTTTTAGCATCATTTGCTCAATGGTGAGCATTGGGATTACCTAATATAGCAACCTTTTCAAGACTCATTCTCTTGTGAATTATTGGCCTTATACTCCTCTATGAATGTGAGAATAAAAATACCTCATTTTTACTTACAATGAGTTAATATGCATACATATATGTGTGTCCTATTGTGAATCTAGAACATCTAAAAAAAACTGAGTGTCTATGTGTGTGATTTTATAAATACCATGCAAACATAAGCAAAAATAAAAATTGAGCACTTACAATTAGAATTAAAACTACCACTCTATTCTTTTCTTACCCTTAGGTATTACACGTTATTACAACTGGCAGAATAATACTACAGACCATTTTTTAAAACATTGTGTACATGTTGCAATATCTCTACACAAGAGGAGGGATTAAGAAAGTGACCTAATTCTAAGCAGTCCCCCCTCTCCCAATCCATTCTAAATGTGTTCTACTCTACTTTAAAAATAACATCAAATAAAACATTTTAAAATATGTTTCATCACTTGAAATTATTTCAGAGGTTTTGAAAACCAGGAAAAAAACTGGGGAAAAGGACAATTCAATTTCTAAAACTTAGGCAAATATACATATTGCAAACCTAGAAGGACTATGTACTGTCTAGTTAGTAATTAGTTTCCTGAAAGGGTAGTCACATATTCAACAAATATTTATTAAGCAATTTGTGTATGCCAGGCACTGTTGTAAGCACTGAGAATAAATCAGTGAACAAAAACAGGCAAAAACCTCTGCCCTCACAGAGTTTATAATTGATAACAAAAATATTCCAGAATATATTTAATTCAGTGTTCAACAAATGTATAACAAAGTCAACTCTGCCTCTATCAGGATGTAAACATGCATGATAAAATAACCTCAATCTCCAGATTCTGATTCCAACCCTTGTAGTTACCACTTGAAAATGTAGTGTTATGTTTAAAATTTAAAAAAAAGTTTTCTTTTAAAATGCTGAGTTTAGTTATTTGAATGACCAATATAGAAATTAGGATATAAAGAGTCACTGCTTAGTCTTACGGAAACATGATGAATTTAACTCAAATATGCAGGGAAAGTATTCCTATGGACATATCTTACTTAGCTCTACTTTTCTCTATCCCATGAACGAACTATAAGATAACTTTAAATTTCTTTACCATTCTCCCACATCCCACTGCTACTATAGTCTATGGTTAGTTTGGAAATTGATAAGAAAGGTACAATGAAAGAAGATGCAGAGAATTAAAATTTTCTAAAAGTTTCAGTAGTGCCAGTGTTATTTAAGTGATGTTTTTACACACAATATATAGTGATTGGGTAGGGAACAGTCATAGTTAGAAAGACAGAATCATGACAGTCAGAGGAAACAAAAGCAGAAACAAAATAAGCAACTCTGAAATTTTAAGATATGAAAAGCAAAAATGCAAGTTTGGTTTATAGTCTCTGAGCAATTTAGTTCTAAAAAGGTAAGTAGATAGGGGAACTAAGTCTCTACTATATGAAGTTCTAGAGATTTCAAACCATAAAAGTGATATTCAAATGGTTTGTCAGAAGAATTCCAATGCATAATTTCCCTGACATACTTGTTACATTTTCCTTCATTGTAGTGCTGTGTTTAACTTGTAATATACTTAAGGTAATTCTGCATGAATGAGTGGCTTACATGCTACAGTAACAAACTGTTAAAAATAGTACAAATTTAGGTATTATATGAAAATAAGAAATACCTGTATGTTGCCCATGATCCTAAATCCACTTGGCTCTCATCATTCTAATTACTGTAATGTCTTGTGAAGTCAAAAATACACAATTAAACAACCATAATGTATTATATAGTTACTTCTACATTCTTGTTCTCATGCACAGTCAAAGCTTCTTTCAAGACTGGGAAAACAATAATGTAGTTCTTCAGGTTGACAGGAAGGAATCTAGGACATTGCACCTGGAGAAAGACAAACTGGAGCAACTGATAACCTCAATCTTTTCCAAGGGATTGACCACAAGTAGAGTGGGGTAAGTGCACTGGCTGTCCTGTTTGACATGACTATTTCCTATGTATTCTGAAAGTTGAAATGCCGAAATGAAGGATTTAGTAGGGTACTTTGATTCTATTAAACTGATATTTTTATTAAATTTTATTCCACAAAGGACTCATTTATCGTATTTCTTTTTGTACCGGTCTAATTTTCACATTTGGATCTAATCTTCTCCCAGAAGTCGATTCCATCAATGTTCCTTCCTTCTCTAAAATGTTTGTTTTATTGATTCATTCTAACACTCACAACTGGTAGTGCAGTGTTCTCTAACAGGGCTTCAAATCTGTTAATAATTAATGCTCGAATATCACTTATAAGATAATTTGTGAAGGGTGCTCTTCTATATTATTTTTTCTGGATTTTTGATATGATTTAGGGAGCATTTTAAAAATAGCTTTACAGATTAATCAAGCAAGAGACATATTCAGTTTGGCAAAAATATAATGGTCGTTCATCATCATATATTCTTTTATCACCTTGGGGTGAATTTAATCATGATTATTTCAATATCTACTAATTACTTTAATATGTTTGGTCTATAAGTGATATATTATCATAACAAATAGTTCTTAGATTCACTGAGGTTAAAAGGATGATCTCCATTTGGTGTAGCATTTTAATTCCTCTAAGTAATTTCAAATCAGTTATTTCATTTAATCTTTATAACAACTAAATGGCTTATATGATTATCGTAGGCATTAATTCATATATTAAATGTTTATATCAAATAGGCGGTAATTTCACACTCTATAGATTCCTTAGATAACCAGATTTTAAGATCATGTTTTTTTTTTTTTTTGCAGTACCCGGGCCTCTCACTGCTGTGGCCTCTCCCGTTGTGGAGCACAGGCTGCGGACGCACAGGCTCAGCAGCCATGGCTCATGGGCCTAGCTGCTCTGCGGCATGTGGGATCTTCCCGGACCGGGGCACGAACCCGTGTCCCCTGCATCGGCAGGTGGACTCTCAACCACTGCACCACCAGGGAAGCCCAAGATCATGTTTTAAGCAGGTAAATAAATGGGATAAATTTCTGACTTCACTGAGAATTGATTGAATAGTCCATTTTGATTTTTAGATATGTAAGGATAAGTGAATACTTTTATTAATTCCTATTCTCAGGAATTATTTAATCCCTATTCTCAGGAATTAATAAAACAGTGTAGGTCTAATCAGAAGAAAAGTGATGACTTGGTATATTTTTTATTTGTGTCAGCTGCTAATTTATCAAAATCATGATGTAATAAATTCAACAGTTAAAAACAAATGAGATATACCACCAGAATCTTGGAAGGTGCTGAAAACAAGATCCCAGCTGATAGTCTGAAAAATGAATCAAGGTAAGATATTAATCATCGGAAAATGAATGGTATCTACCAACCTATTGTTCCAAGGAACAAGGAGATGACTTTTATCCTTAATAGCTGCATTCATTCACCCAGGGAGACAAAGAAGCTTTTCCGGGTAAGATGACTTCGGGGTGACATAAATCCTCAATCAATGGCTACACATCATAGACCACCAAGCACAAATGACACAGCAACTTCTTAAAAACCAATCTTGCTACTTTGTTAATCAACTGCCTAATAACAAGTGCCTCAGCCTAAAGGTTCAGCAAAAATCCTTTCTCCTTTTAATTCTTATCCTTTTACACATATTTTAATATCCTTTCTGTGATTTTCATTTTCTGTCACCACAAAACTCAAACTGGATGGCAAGTTAAAAATGACAACATAAAGGAATCAATGGGTAGAAAAAATGTTTGAACCATAAATGGGACATACACAGGCCACATTTTGATACATTTAATTTGGGGCAGAACAATAATTACACAGAATTCTGGCTTTAAAAACTGAATTAGCATTTATGAATTAAACACTACTTCTTGTCAGTTCTTAATTTGTACAGTAAATTCATATTCTGGGGTCAGCCCCATTTTCATGAGGGAATTGTTTCTATAACAAATACAATTCAGATGCATTTACAAATAGCTCACACAAAGACAAATTTTAAATGCTCGTATTTCTACTATTTTTACTTTCTCTTCCTTCTAAGTTAACACATAAAGAAATGTCCTGTTGATTTAGCAATATCCCTCAAACCTGTAGTGAGTTATTATTTCAACTTTGTCTTACCTCATTTTAATTCCAAATATAAATATAATACTAATCATTCAAACTTCAATTTGGGCATTCAAAAACACCTGGCTAAATTTGAGGAATTCTAATTTTAGAGAAGGTCTGTTTGGTCCTGTTTCAATATTATTAGTATATTTGAAAGTATAAAAAATGGTCAGTTATAAACTGGATGCTTTTATGTGTAAAATCCTACATAATACCTGAAGGTTTAGCTCTTCAAAAATATAAATTTAGGTATAAAATTCATCTTCCATAAAAATATTCTTTAAATTGAAATAATTGTATAGATCTGTAATATTTTATAGTGTCATCCTCTATTCTGATTGCAAGTGAATCATTTCAAATATGTAACAAAATTTATTAGTAGGCCTTTATATTTACTTTAGCAGTGTATGGGCACTGTGCCAGACACATAAGTGTTAAGTTATAACATAAGTTAAGAAATGTTTATTGGGTCTTTGGGTTTCTGATTTTTTTGTTTTGAACTTTTTTATTTTTCAAGATCATATTACTACAAGGACTGCCAAAGATTCTAAGACACAATAGGAATAATATAAAACAACTTGGAGTATTCATTATACTGTGCATTCTGTTTTATTTTTAAAAAACTACATTTTTTTCTGAGTATATATATATATATATATATTTAGAAGATGTTGGGGGTAGGAGTTTATTAATTAATTAATTGATTTTTGCTGTGTTTCTGTGCGAAGGCTTTCTCTAGTTGTGGCAAGTGGGGGCCACTCTTTATTGCGGTGAGCGGGCCTCTCACTATCGCAGCCTCTGTTGTTGCGGAGCACAGGATCCAGATGCGCAGGCTCAGTAGTTGTGGCTCAGGGGCTTAGTTGCTCTGCAGCATGTGGGATCCTCTCAGACCAGGGCTCGAACACGTGTCCCCTGCATTAGCAGGTAGAATCTCAACCACTGCGCCACCAGGGAAGCCCATCTAAGAGTATATTTTAAGCACAATCTTCTCCTGCAGGTATTTTCATTACAAATTAAATTGTTCTTAGGCAAGCAGTTTTCCCAACTAGAAGTACATAAAATATTTAAATTAATTAACAAATCCTATACCTTTTCAATGTGTAGGTTGTTGTTATTTAAAATTGTTTTTTATCATACTTCCTACTTTGAAGTACCACAAATCTCACTTAGGTTCATAAGAGAATTAAAAGTGATTCTTTTCATCATTAGATTTCATTCACTATACTCCATGCTTTCCCACAGTAAGTAAAGAGTCTTCCTTCTACACAGTAATAGGCTAGCATGTTGGAAGAAAAATTTTATGCTACCTTTTTATAACTCAAGCAGTACATTAACCTCAAAGTGACTTTAAGTAACTGTCAAATGGGAAATCAAGAATGTACAAGTTCCATTTCCACAGAGTTGGATACAGTTTTTTCTTTGGACTAGCAAATGCCAGCCAAATTCTAATTGTGGAATATTCATGAGATATTTCATTTTTATGTTTAAAATAATCATCTTCATGTTCCACTGTGGGTATATGTCCTTGTGTGTATGTGTGTTCAATGAAAATTGGCAATTGAGATGCCATTACATTAGACAATAGTTGAAATCAAAGTGGAGCGGTCAGAATTGCTCTCATATTAAGGCAGTCTCGATATGCAGTACTTTCACCATGTCGCACACTAATGCTAAGGAGACTAAATAGATATTTTTATTTAGGCATTTGCAGTCGTTACTTTTTAAATTTAGCTCTTTCCCTGCTTATGAAGAACATAACTAACTTTCTTTATGAAGGTTTGCAAAAAAAATTTATCTTCTGAAAAATAGATTTCACATCGGTTTTGAAAATGTTTGCCAAAGAAAGAAAATAAAGATATCATTCTTCCTATTAGTTACCAGAGGCTCAAATTATTTGTGTTGCTTTACCTCCCCCAAAATATTCTTGGTTTTTAGAATTACAACTTACATTGTGATGATTTCAACTTCAAATAGAGTATGAAATAGGTGTCTTATTTTAGATAAATCACAATTTCTGTATAGATAATAAATGTATAATAGTGTCCTCACATTTTCTTCTTATTCCAAGAATATTTGAAATACTGAAAAATATTTTCTTTCCTTTGCAAAGGTATTCAACACCTTAATGTAGATGATAGAATGAGCTATCACAACCAGAACTATATCACAACCAGTGAGTGCTATAACTGGCACTCACTCTATGAAATTGTGATCAAATGCTGTATTAATTCTTCCTATAAACTAACAACCCTGGAAAATGAAGGCCAGTGGTATTCACGATAAAAATTGCTTTGCATCAGGACTTGACATTATAGATGGCGCAAGAATAAAAATTTAGAAGCAAAGGTGATTATACCCTGAAAAAAGAAAAAAAGAAGTATCTTTTACACTCTATAGTCACCCTGGTCATATGTATTCAATATATTATAGGTACTTATTTATAGTATGCATGCATTTCTGATATTATAAAGCAAGATAAACCTATATAGTTGTCTATTAGGATATTTGCACTATACCCTTCAGTTTCCTGTCTGAAGTTCTTGAAGAATTAACGATTTCTATCATGCATTATATTCTTCATATTATCCCTATAAGGATTATGATGGTGGTGAATCAGGAGAACATGGTGAGTACCCCACACTTCTATTGACCATAAACACTGTACTAAAAACTATCAAGTGGGTAGTTGTATTGGTATATTACCTCTTCATCATTTTAGTGTTTCAGATACAGTACATTTATTTATATAGTATTTCTCATAGGTTTTATGGGGATCATATAATGTTTTATGAAAATAATTGTAAGATACTATTTGTTTATAAAACTGCACATTTTTTCTCTTGGAGGATCTCAAGCAGTTTGATTTCTAATTTAAAATGAGAGGAAATTTGATTGTTTCTCCTTGAATTAACAAGTTACCAATCTCTTAAAAATATTCACTACCTAATAGTTTCAAGATTTAATGTCATAAAATAGCATTCATCACTAAATGATTCAATAATAAATTTTACTGCATCATCTCATTTTATCCGTTTTTTTGTCCCCTGCCTAAGAATCAGATACCCCAGCTATCATTTCACTTTCCTTGGATGCACGCATAACTCAAGATTATTTTCCTCTTGCTCTAGATTACCACTGTCCAGTAGAACTGTTTGCCTGGTAGAAATGTTTGATAACCTGCATTGTCCAATACTGTAGCCCTTAGCCACATTTGCCTATTTGCCTTGAACACTTGAAATGTGCCTAGTGCAACTAAATGACTGAATTTTTAAATTTAATTTATAGTTATAATAGAAGCATGCAATGTAAGCCCCTATTGGCTGTTATGTTTCCTCATATTTCTTTTTCTGTGCAAACTTAACCCTTGACCTCCAAGTTCTCCACAGTGCTGAATACAGTCTTAATAAATGCTGCTCATTTTTAATTTTTATGTGTGTGTATATATATATATATATACACATATTAATAAAGAAATATAATTTAATAAATAAAAGACTGAGAGTTTAAAAACTTAGACAAAGTGATTTAAACCACTAGTAAAAGCCATTAACCCCTGAAACGGAAATGGAATCCTTCAGTTTCTCTGTGCAATATCCAGTCTTGCTCCTAGTCTGTTTTTTCTCTAAAATTCTTATTTCTTATGAGTCAGCTATTCCTATTTTTAATTTTATTGTGTTTAACTTTTATTTGGAAAAAAACTGGACAAATAGAGGCAATGTATGGAGGAAGATCTAGCATTCTAATTTCATTTAAATATATATATATATATATATATATATATAAAATAAGTTTTGGAATTTATTACATTATACATAAAACAGTAAATGAACATAGGAATTTTTTTTTGTGCATAAGGTATTGTTTTCTTACATTTTCCACATCCGCTATATAACGTTGCTTTAATTGTTTCACTTACTTATACTTATTTCCTTCCCATATGTCAATAAATTAACATGTCAATGTCAAAATATGCCCTCTTTAAAAGGGCATGATTTTACCCAATATTACTTTCGAAGAAGCAGTTGAGTCTACAGACTAAAGCTAGAAAAAAATTAGGACTTTTATTTCTGCGTTGTGTGTCATGTTCATGAAAAAGTATAAAATCAATTTTTCGTAGTCATTATCAAGTGTATGAAAAAATAATTCATTGACGGCTAATTCCACCATGCTCGCAAAAAGAAGCCATATTGTAGAAGCATTGTTAAAATATACTTTTGGTTTGATCTTCTTGTTTTAAAAATAAATGAAGAATTATCTATAAGCAGAATGAACCAAAAGCCTACACATAGATCCATTCTTGCTACTGCCTTAATGACCAATATTGATTTCAGACAAATCATTCATTCAGGGATTCATATACATTGTAGCAAGACCATTCATTTAAAACTATTATTAAATATATTTGGCATAGAAATTGAGACAAGCATTCATTTTCCTACTTAAAAATCAAAGTCATAGAATGTTATTATATCCAAATATAGATTGCCTTGGCACAATGAAATTAAAAAAAAAAGACATTTTATTTAAGATTTTGTAGCATGAGCTATGGAGATGGATCGCCTGGTTTTGAATCGATGACCCATTACTTATTAGGTGTGTAACTTTATGCAAGTTTTTAAAAATTATCTGTCTCATTAAAAAATAGATATAATAATAGCATCTACCTCATAGTGTTACTGTGAAGACTAAATGAATTAACATATGTAAAGTACTTAGAGTAGTTCCTGGAACTCAAAAGTGTTGTATGTGTTTGCAATCGTTGTTGTTGTTACTATTAAACTAAAGAAAATAAACAAATGTGTTTGTATATCCTGCATTCACAAAGGCAAATAAATAAGTCTAATCCAGTGGGAGAAAAAAATTGGGCCTGAATTCTAGTGTTAACTTTGCCTTTAAGTAGTTATGACTTTGGACAAGTCACTTAATCATTCTGTGCCTCCCTTTCTTCATTATGGTGAGTAGGGTTGGAGTTCATCTCTCAGATCCTTTCTTGTTCTAGCATTTTATGATTGAAATAAGCTTTCATCATAAATCTGTAGTCATTTGCATAATGGATCTCAGTTATGTGCAATGCTACAGCTTTAAAAGTTTTTATAACACAATTCCAAATATCTTATTGTCATCAACTACATATTTCATATAATTTTATTTGACTTAAAAGCATGTTTACAAGGTTTAAAGACTGTATGCCTTGTTTTCAGTAGGTAGTGATTTTATGGTTGTTTCTAGCTTGGCAACAAATAATTTTTCATATATTGGGTTGTCCAAATAGCTCCTTTGGGTTTTTCCCAAGATGTTACGAAAAACCCAAACGAATTTTTTGACCAAACCGATAATTTAGAATGTGAACCTTGTTTTAAAAGAGTATTTTAATGATTATTTTCCACTTTCAAAGGTTTTTGATAATAAAATTCCCCTCAAAATTTTGTTTCTTGATAACATTTTCAAAAAGGATATATTCTAATGACATTTATCTTTAGATATGATTAGTTTTCAAATTAGTCAAGTTTTCAAGTTGACCAGTTCATCCCTTTGATGAAATATAAAATATATACTGACACATTGTATGATTTTAATTGACATTTGCTTTTTTAAAGAACAAATATAAGTTAGAGAAAGCAGGGGTTTATTTTCATTGGATAATTGTAATACATCTTGAATCCCTGTAATACAGTACTGTGTTGAAAATATTGAAGCAAACACATCTCACAAAATCAAGTCATTTTTTTTGAAACAGTACTTGCAACTAAAATATGCCATCATGATTTCATATTGAAAATGATAAAAATTCAACTTCTGAAAGTTGATAACTTTAAAATTAAAAAGATAATTAAAACCTGTTATAGCTGACAACCACAACATTGCACCTTCAAAAATTGCCACTAATTGCAGCTGTTAATTTTCAAGAGGAACTGTTAAAGTGAGCGAGATTTGACATAAGGACAGCTTTTCCACCACTTTTTTTATTCAGAAAAAATGTTTTTTAAAACAGAACATTTCCAAATATATTATCTATCCAACTAGCACTTTTTTATGGACTACTTTTACTTTTTTTGATGTTGGAAAATAAATATTAATTATTTCATAAAACATTATATACTACAATCAAAACAAAACAACAAAAACTGAAAACCAAAAAACTACATGTGTTATATATTAAAATCTACAGAATCTAAACTCTGAGGCCTAGCATTCAAAGGTCCTTAATTAGTTGCTTCCAACATATGTCTTTCTCATTAATTTAAAATCCATGACCTCCACTCTTCAGTCAAGCCAACACTCACTCTAAACACAGAATTTTCCACATCTCTGGTCATCCAAGGTCCTCATCTGCTCTAGGGCATTTCACACAACTCATTTCCTCTAAGAAACTTTCACAGATTAACATCACGTGGGGAATATCTGAATAAGCATAAGAGTAAGGATAAAGTTAAATGTAAGTACTTAAGGGACTTGTAGTTAAAATATGGGAATTATGGAGAAGGCAGTCAACAAAGTCATGGAGCCATCAGTTTTGTTTTTCTAGCTTTAATTTGGAAAAAATCTCATTAATAGTTACTATGTGTCATGTGCATTTGAATAGCACATTCCCTTACTCAACTATTCTTTCTCTTTCAGAACATTGTTTTGAACTGAATGTCTTGTTTAAAGAATTTTTTATCTTAGTTTAATTTGGCTTTGCTATCTTAATGGTAAACTACCACTAAGAAAATGGGGACTGTGCCTCCTAATTTTTTTTATATATATATATAATTCTGCTCTATTATCTCAAGTCCTATTGAAAGCAAACTTGGTACAAATATTAGGTCTTTGAAACATGTGTGCATGTTAAGGGACAATAAAGAATAGGATTGAATCAGCCTGCCAATGATTAAACTACAAACGGTCTTACTCATGACAGTTTGTAACCCCAAGATATTTGTAAATGTAGTACTAATGTGATGAGTTATGTTCCAACTACCTGTAAGGGCCTTGAACAATTTGGGAAGAACTGTGAGGCACTAGGGAAACAAGGAGTAGCAGAGGGTATGGAAGAAGCTGTGGAGTAAACTTGAAAAGAGTTGGGGTACCAAGGAGAGGTAAGGAATGATTTTGAGTATCAGGATGGACTAGGAGAATGAGAAGTATTCATGGAATCTAAGCAGGGCAAAGAAAGATGCAAACTAACTGGGGGAAGCTGAAGGTGGGGAACCTAAAAAGTGTGTAGAGAGTAGGAAGTTAATTATAGAAACTCAAAAGCACAATGAGGAATTTGGCGAAACTGTAATGAACTGAGCATGACTTCCATGAATGGGAGAATTGAAGGACTGGAAAGAACAGGGAAGGTGTGGGGAGATTTGATGGATCTGGGAGGTCTTAGGTACCATTGAGAGTGGATTTGAGTACCTGAAGGGGATGGTGGATATAGATAGAGGGATAAAAGAGATAATGTAAGGGAACAATGAAAATAATGACATAACAAGTAAAAGAACGTTGTTTAAATGTTTTTCATCCTTAAGATTAAATTACTGGAGAAATTTTTCATTGGCTAGCACTTTTAAGATATTTCTTATTTCAGGAATGCCGGCGGTGGGGGTGGGTGAGGGGTGGCACATATTTCACTTTCTTTTTCTGCCACATAGAAGATAAAAATTGAGAATGGGAATTTGTGACAAAGAACTTAAATATATTATTTTAAAATATAAAATATATTGTACTACTTTATCACAGTACTATTTAGTACTGTGAAGTTGAGGGGCTGCACTGGAGGACACATTAATGACTAAGTCTATAAACTTAAATGATTTTTGAAAAAATTAAAACCTCCCATGACACTCTGAACATTATTTCAAATTTTATTTGATTAAACAGAATCTTAAAAACTTTTAATCACTTAAATGAAGGTTGGGGGGATAGACCACTAGCTTATTTAATCAAATCATCATCCTATCAGTACAAGAAATTCCATATATTTATTTATTAGAAAAATATCTTGTTTGATAGTTTAGTATATATTTATTGAGTACCTTCGATGTACCAGGCATTGGAAATGCAAGAATAAGGAAGAACAGTCCCTCTCCCTAGGGCCTGTCCCTCTACCACCACAAAAGAGGTATTTGTTCCGAAAATAGGTTTTTCTGTAATTTATCAGTACATGGATATCTAATGGTCCTAATGATATTGCTGCATGATCCAAAGCGGCCTTTAAGTCTTCATAGGTTACCATCAGTCCGATAGTGTATTTTTTCTCATAATTGATTCTTTAGAAATTTACAATACATTGATGACATGTGTTCATCCAAGTCAATAGAAACACTTACTGTAATTTTGGAGATTTTTCTTGTATTACATCTCTCCCCACATGAAATTAATCAGTATACTGGAAGATAAGCTTCCCTTTCCCCTCATCCACTCTCACTGTTAACATTTTCAGTTAGACACAAATCTTTTAAGGAAAAGAAAGATTCAAACACTAAAAATGGGAGTTCAGATAAAATCTGTACTCCTGAAAAGACCCAAAAGAAGTGTGATTTATATGATGTTTAACATATATAAAACTCACCTTGAAATATCTGAATTAAAACCCACTTTTCTACAGTCCTCATAGTGCTCTGCAATCAGCTGTGGGGTAGAGGATAAAAAGAGGGAGGGGAAGAAAAAGATCTTTTCCTCCAGTACAATGTAATTGGTTGAAACTTAAAACAGATGCACTAAAAGATTGGGCTTCAATAACCTTATACTACACTAGGTGGGAGGTTCCACAGCAGGACCTCCAAGGTCCCTTTAATTTCAGGGATGCAATGACTCTGTGTTCCCTGATGGATAAAGTGCCCTTAGCAGCAAATCATTCAGGACTCTGAAATGCAGGCACAAAATATTCTAGGAATTCAAAATGAGGCAAATACTCTGCTACCCTTATTTGCCTGCTAAGGGAAGTTCAAATAAAAATGTTGTATCCACTAACTGGGCTTTTATAACAGTTCTATAAACCTAACACATAGAATTGGGAATCTGCATTTGGATTATGAAACAGTAGAATGCATAGATTCACAGTACTATATGTGTGCACTAGGTATGATCCTAGTCTCTTTGACTAATAGTATTTGTTTCCTGAAGCTGAGGAAGATGGTCAATCCTTGAATATTAATCACATATTATGTCACTAACAATTAATAATTACCTACATATTAATTTCAATTTTCTTCAGTTATGAAACTGTTCTTAACTCTAATGCTTCTTGATATCAATTCGTGTTATCTTAGAGAGAGATTTCCAATTCTGTAAGTAGGATAGCAAATTTTTTGTCTCACCCAAGATTGTTAGCTTCTTCACAAGACTATGAACTTGAGAGCATCTGAGGCAAGACCTCTCTGGCATGTGATCTGTGGAGTCCTTCTTACTCACAAACGGGTTTTCCTGTGGTAGGTCAAACACTTTGAGTTGGATTTCAAGAAACCAAAAATCTAAATTCAAAAAGCAGACAACGCATGGCAGAGGTCCATCATTATACGGCAGGATCCTCCAATTTGCTGTAATGGTTACAAACTAAGAAAAGCTTAATGGTCTTTGCACAATTTTAGATTTTGGGAAAGGGGAAGCAAGGCATATAAATTTGTGTTTTCAGTATGATCTTATGGTTCTTTCTTGGATTAAAAAACAAAAAGTCCACAATACTTTTGGAGGTAGGATATGCTGGAAAGGTGTTTCTAGGCTTTAGACTAGAAGAAGCTTTTAAAATTTTGAAAAGCCAGCCCACACTGCTGCATTCTTAATTCCAATTAAGTCTGATCTGTTAAAGCATTTAATGCATATTTGTGTAGAGATTACGGTAATTTACTATCTACGTCTATTATACTTTGAGTTTTATATTGGTGTTGCAAAAACAGATTAAATGAAAATGTGATTAGAATGATACTGACATAAATGTTTTTCAGGGAATAATTGTTTACATTGTAAATGGCTGTAATTTATACTTTTTAATATGGGGAAGTGGGAATCCTATGCCTTGTTACTTTATGATTATGACTTTCCTAGAATTCCAGAGACACGTGTTTCTCACATTCATTTCTCCATCAAAACTTTCTAGAGCGGTGCTATGCAACAGAACTTTTTGTGATGATAGAAATAGTCTATATCTTCAAGGTCCAATATGGTAGCCAAAGGTGGCTGTTAAACACTTGAAATGTAGCTAGTGCAACTGAGAAAATGAGTTCTTAACTTTACTTAATTTTACTTAATTTTTATTTAAATAGCTACATGTGTTAGTAACTACCATATTGAACAGCACAGTACAGAGGTACTTCGTATTCTGTATTTAATTTAAGGTATGCATGACTTACCTATGGAAAATGTGTTTTTAGGATACTCATGCTTTTCTATCCATCCATCCATCCAACCATCTAGTTGATCTTTAATTTTGAAGCACCCTCAGTATGTAAAACACTATGTTAAGTTTATATAATATAGGAGCTTTACATTAGGTTTTTTATGGTGGGGGAGATAAGACAAGACTTGTACAAGATAAATAATACTGTACATTGAATAGGCTAACTGACAAAGGAAAAAGCATAATGCTATGGGAGTACCAAAGAACACTTTTGCATAATGGAGTTAGGAAGAGGTTCATGGAGTTCTTTAAATGTTTTTGATAAGTGGTTGCAAGGCATAGGAAGAATTTTAAGGAAAGGAGATTGCAAGATAGAAAGTCTGAAATTTAGACTGGAATATGTGGATAAGAAAGGGAATAGGGCCTCCCTGGTGGCTCAAGTGGTTGAGAGTCCGCCTGCCGATGCAGGGGATACGGGTTCGTGCCCCGGTCTGGGAGGATCCCATATGCCGCGGAGCGGCTGGGCCCGTGAGCCATGGCCGCTGAGCCTGCGCGTCCGGAGCCTGCGCGTCCGGAGCCTGTGCTCCGCAACGGGGGGAGGCCACAACAGTGAGAGGCCCGCATACCGAAAAAAAAAAAAAAAAAAGAAAGAGGGAATACTCCAAGGTTTTGTAAGTGACTGAAATAGTTAGTGCAAAAACAGATAAAGTAAAGTCAGGAGAATGAACATGTTTTGTAGGAAAATGTTCAGGCTAAATAAGAAAATATATTTTAATCTAAGATTTTTAGAGAAGTTATTTGATTTTAAGTTATTCATTATAAAAGTTAATTTAAAATGAGTTAAAATTTTAGCAATGAAGTTAGTTTTATATATTAATTGTAATTGTACTAATGATAAATATGATAAATATAGATCATATTTATCATATGATCAATATGCTTAAAGAGACCACTAGTAAAGTGAAGTCATTAATCATATACCTAAACTTTCATCTTGGTCTCTAAAGATTAACGATTAGGCTAGCTACAGTAAAAAGAGTCAAACACAAACATATGTGACTTTTCCCTTAATTCCTATATAGAATTCCTACTGGGAAATGCCAGATAACCTAAGATATATTAAATTATTTTTCATGACCAAGGAGAGTGCCTTAAATTCCTCAGCAAGTATTGCATTCTGTATTAATGTAAAAGCAAAGATCAAAACACTTTGGGGAAGTAGACATCCTTATAATATAATGTAGGTAGCTAATCAAATGCCAGAAATATAGAAGCAAACTGATGGACTTATTGATGCCCAGATCTATCACATGTTCCTATTCAATATAAATATATAAACATGTATTAAATTTGAATAAAAGTTAACATTTATTTTCAGAGATCACTGTTATTTTTGTTTTGCATCTCTGAATTAATGTTCACTGTTTCTTTTAATTTATTTTCAATTAAAAGAAAAATAATTTTTGCTTCCTGTGCAAATAGAGAATTGAAGATTTCCATAGTTTGAATAAATATGATTTTAAATAAAGACTCATATAGTGAATGTTAATACTTAATTAATTTGAACGTACTTTGAAGTGTGGGAAATAATCAGGGTTTTATCTTTGCCTTTAATAAAGACTGGGCCTGTAACAGGCTAAAGTTATTTTCATAGCTGAATTTCCCTCTCTGGATTTATAGAAGTAACAGATATGGGTGCTTTCTTTTGAGGAAATTATGATTTCTGGGAATTTGATTAACATGAGTGCTCATTTCTTCCATTAATAAGAAATTTGAAAGTTGAGATGTTGTAGACCTTTACATTTAATATTTTATTAACTTTTCAGGTGCACTTTATGACTTAGGGGCTATGCCTATGTAGGAAATTTTCTTTCTACTAGAATGCTATATGAGGATCAAGAGGTTGTGAATATACAGTGTGCTGACACATGGATTCTTAACTCCTGGAATTTCTGCCCTCTAATAAAAAGTATCTCTATTAGGTTGTCCACCCAATGGTATGTTCCTGGATGAATTAAAATACTACTTTTCTAAGTATTAGAAAAATAGTGCTTTCTCTCTCTCTCATACACACACACACACACATAAATTCACACACTTTATCACATTCATACACATACCATTTTTATTATTAATTAAGAGCATAAATGGCAAATGTCTGAGGACTGAATCATATTTATCTCTTCAAAGTAAGTTTAGTTCTTGGTAATGTAACATGTCAATGTGCCTAATTCACTCCAAACAAAACGTTAAAGATAAAACTGCCTATGAGAATAACTTTAATTAGTAGTTGACTTGATGACACATTTAGGAGATGTATATTTTATGTATAGATGCAGTTGCTCTGAAATTCAAGATGAGGTTGCTCTATACCATGGAAGCCAAAATATAGCTAACTATAGTTGACTGCCTCTCAGAGAATAGCTTCCTCCTTGATAAATTGTTACAACAAAACAGGAATGGCCAATGCTTTATGCTTTGAGTTCTTCCGTTTTAATCCTGCTAGCTGGTGACTTACTAGTAAATTTGTATAGTTACAAACTGAAGCAAAAATTATGTAAACCTTAAGTACATTTATTGTAGGAAAATCAGATATTGGGTGAAATACCAAATTTCAGGTACGGCATTACTAAGATGAACTACCTGCCAAGTGTTGAGTCTAGTAATAGTAACAGTAGTGTGCATTGTACAGAATTGCAAGAGATTATGCAAATATTCAGGTGTAGATAATATAGAGATTACAGTAATATTACAGGATTTTTGAAAGTTTAATAGAAAGCAATATGCTACTTTCATAAGATACTTTCTTCTGGTTGGCCAACATGTTTTCACCCATTCTGATAATGAAATTCCATGATTTTTTTCCATGAGGCTCTGAGAACTTACTAAAGAAAACTTGGAATAAAACAAATCTTTAAAAGAACTGTCATTCATAAGTATTTCTAGGTGTAAGAAAAAGTTATTCTAATGTTTTTAAGGTTAAGAGACCATCAAGCAAACAACCACATAGCTAAAGGAAGTTGAAAGGTCTGACCTAAGATTTTGCTAATATACAAGAAAATCAGATAAAGATGACTGGGGAGAGAGGAAACTAACTTACCAGCTAAAGGAAACATACTGCGTTCTCTTCTTCAATAGTCTACATTAGACAACCGTCTTCACAGGTTGATTCGACCTTATGAATTAATTTATCAATTCCAGTCACTGTCTGCCTTGGGTATTGATTCTCCCTGTTCACCTTTACATCAGTAAGGTTTACTAAGAGGTTTCTGTTAAAAGTTAAACTATTTGAACTTTGTTGAATTAAGAATATTTAACTTATTGTCTCTCCCTGATTGTTAGATGCATAAGTCTATAAGACCACATCCTTGATGTTTTTGACAGTAGAAAACCTACATCTTTCAGAGTTCACAGAAGGTATGAGTAAAACGTTGTTTACTCTCTGCTCTTCTGCACATGTTCAGATGTGATTGCATGAATCCAGTTGGTAAGGAAAAACAGCAAGGAATATAGACCCTGGTCCCTGCCAACATCAAGAAAGTTTATGAATTTTTTTGTTGTATTTTTCCTGCACTCAGTAAGTGTGGTCAAGTACCAAATTCTGCATTGCCTATTATCTTTCCACCAGTTTAAGCCTAAGGCTAAACTCAATTTTTAACTTGCTTGTGCAAATTTAATTTGCATAGAGAGAATTAGTTCTTCAATGAGATTAAAATTCCCATCACCTAGGTGCCTTATTAGTTAAAAAGTAATAAGAAAAGAAATTCCCACAGCTGAGGTAACTGAAATTTACACTCCTTGTGACTTATCATCTTGAGAAAAGTTTCTTTTGTGGTTTCAGGTTTCTCTGGACTACAATTTTTTAAACAGGTGTACTGTGGAGATTATGACAAATCTGCAGTTAGAGAATTTAAGATATCTAAGAGAATTGTCACAACCACGAAAGGTGAGAAACACCAAATGCACATTCTCTCCTTTTAAAACAAAACAACTTTTTCTATTGGAAATCAAACACTTTAAGTGACTGTGCTTTAGCAAATACAAAACATTCCTTCACTTTCATTCTTTCTATTCTTCCAGCATTTTTTTTGGCATACCCCAAGACAAGGGAAAAAATGTAAATATTTCTTCCCAATTTTCAAAAATTAGTAGATCTTTAGAATATTCATTTTTATAAGGAGATCAAAACATTCAACCATATGTGATTACAAAGACAACCAATTTAAATTGAGATTGAATAGCAACCTTTCTTCTCCCCTTCACTTATACAGTCCTGTTGATCTCCCCACTTTATAGTCCTTTAAATTATTCACATAAAATGTACTAAATTATTCAAGAAAAATGTCTTATGTACTTCACTTATCCAATGTCATTTTCATATATATTACCGAACTTTTCTTCCTTTTATTTGAGGGGGGTAAGCTTTCTGTTTATTTTGCCCTATATCTTTTTGTCACGATCACTTATTTTAGTGTGAAACTGCTCTAAATATAATACATGTAACCAATGAAAATTATTCTGGTAAATATAATGGTTCTATTGTAGTATTAGAGCCTTAGAATATTTGACATTCCTTTTGAAATGTTATAACAAATACTGATTAAAAATATACACGTGTATGTATGTATGTATATGTGTATATGTTTAATATGTATATATGAAATATACAGTATCTAAAATCAAAAGAAGCAAGTGTCTAGTTTAAAGAATGCCAGAAAACTGTATGAAACTAAATTGTGGAAAGAAAGAGAATTTAGGGTCTCAAAAATTAATCCTCTGTGTATATTTATTTGGGAAGAAGGGGGAACTAAAATTCTACAAATAACTAGTACATTTAAATATGCTATAAGCATTATTATTTTTTTAATTTTTTAAAAAATATCTTTATTGGAGTATAACTGCTTTACAATGGTGTGTTAGTTTCTGCTTTATAACAAAGTGAATCAGCTATACATATACATATATCCCCATATCGCCTCCCTCTTGCGTCTCCCTGCCACCCTAGATAGCTAGGGGGAAGCAGCTGCATAAGCACTTTTATTTTTTTATTTTTTTTTTTCTTTTTGCGGTATGCGGGCCTCTCACTGCCGTGGCCTCTCCTGTTGCGGAGCACAGGCTCCGGACGCGCAGGCCCAGCAGCCATGGCTCACGGGCCCAGCCGCTCCGCGGCATATGGGATCCTCCCAGACCGGGGCACGAACCCGTATCCCCTGCATAGGCATGCGGACTCTCAACCACTGCGCCACCAGGGAGGCCCCAAGCACTTTTAAAACAGATCAAGTGGGTAGGAATAGAATCAATAGAGAAAGAAAGTTAAATCTGATTATTACCTTTTATATTCACAAAAATGTCTTACTTAGAATAAAGTTTGGTATATTCATCATCTTTAAATACATCGCAAAGGGAAACTGCAACTTCTAGGAGTAACGACAGTGATTCTATCAGTATTTTTGTCACTTCCATTTTCATAAATGGAAATTGAGTATTTTTCTTAGACATTTTTATATAGGTTATATTTATTGTTTCAAAACTCTGTATCATGTTAAAAAAATGAAAGAAAAATATTATTCTTGGATCACTTTCTAGGACTGAATTAAGTTTCTCAGGAAAATTAGTCTTTATGAGTAGGGCCAAGAAATGTCTTTAACCAAATGTCTTTTATCATGGCATTTTATGGTATACCCATTATTATTATTATTATATTAATCTTTTTAAAACTTGCATACTTAGCTAGCTTTTTTCAATATCTGGTTCAAAATTAAAATATTTGTAAATATTCAATTGAAAAATAAATAATTACACTTTAAATTATTACCTCTTTGATCTGACAATGTGATCAGTTTAAAAATAAATTATAATTTCAGGCATAAAATAAAGGAAACCCACTACCACATATATGTTAACTGAGTAGTCATTTGAGAAGAATGAATTAACATATTTACATTAAAATAGAATTTCCTCAGTTAAACCAATAAATACATTACTAAAGATTTGTACACAATACATTTTAAATAAATTTTAATTTTTTTCTAATAAATTAATTACATTTTAAACAGTCTTAAATTTGTTCTTTCTTTCTCCCTGGTTAATTAAAAATGACCAGAACCACTTTAAATATAACACTGTTATTTCATGTTTTGTGGCATTCTTCTAGATAAACAATATTTGGAATCACCACAAAAATCCAAATTAAAGTGGCAACTTTAATGATATAATACCTTTTAAAACAATTCTGAGGAATTTTCCAAAAGAATTGGGATTAATCTTACTAAGAGTATGAAAAGACTTGCATTTGGTAAAAAGGGAGATCATATCACATTAACATTGCTTAAGCTGTCAAGAAAGAATATTCTTTATTTGTACTGACTTCTATTGCCAGCACTGCGGCCAATTCAAGAAGTCTAAAATTTCCACTATTTAGCAAATAGTCGAAGTTTATCAGTAATCACACTATCAATACGTGATTTTTTTTAAATCTAGGAAATTGGATTGTCTTCCACTCAGGCTATTGAACTCCTCTTTCCAGGATTATTTACATGTTGGTAAATTCTTGCAAGTCATAATCCTGTTAAAATATAAAGGAAATAAAGATCCATGTTTGTGCAAATTATTATGGTGACAAATATCTTGATACATTCAACAGTTGATGAATTCTTCTTAATATAACTTCTAATGTATATAGTCAATTATTAAAATAATAGTAGTTACCATTTTATTGAGTACTTCTTCCATGTCAAGCACTATGATAAGTACATTTAATACAACAGTCCTATAATGTATGTACTGTTATTGTCACTTCTATTTACATATGAAGACATAAGGTAAGAGTTTAAGTAACTTGCCCAAGGTCTCAGAGCTATTAAGGTATGAAGCTACAGTCTGAAAGCATAATTATCTGACTCCAAAGCTCAGGGTCTACTTAACTACTAAACAGACTTTATACATGACAAAATATTTATGTGTTCACCTATGATAAAACAAACAAACAAAAGCTAGCAATGTCTTGGAATTAGAATCTAGATCAAGATTATCAAAGGGCTCACCCATTAAAGAGTTGATCTGCATGAAAATATAACTTTAGGAAAAATGGGAAAGGTACTTGATGGCAAATGATTTTGTTAACTTTTCATTAGGAGTCAAATTTTCTCAATTTTCTGGTAATAGGATAAACAAATATATGGAGGTCTCATTCCATGTGTTTCTATAATCTTTATTAAAGTACACGCACTACAAATCTGTTTAAAAATCTAAATACTATCATTTGATCCAAATGCCTATCTTCTTATTAGAAAAATGTCTACTCATTCAATAAGTAATTGAATTGGAAAATAGATTTGCTTCATGCTACATCTCATTGAAATTGATGTTGTATAATTGGATAATTTGCACTAAGGACATTAAATGGAACTATGTTTCATTTTTGGGAACTCATGTGAAAATTAGATCAGAAGTCCCAACTTTACAAATCTCACTTTCTCCTAAAATATGCATTATTCATAAAGGTTTCTCCAACAGTAATTTTTACTTAAGCCTTATGTAATGATCTTGACAAATCTGCATATCTGAGGATTATATACAGGCAATATCTCCACAGACAACATAATTTTGGAGTTAACAGTAAAGCTATGATTTCTCCCTTTCAGTAAATCTTCTGGAGTGTGGCCTTTGATTATTAGGTTGAACCATATGAAATTGCTGATAATCAATTTTAACCCGAAAAATAGCAATTTCATATAGTTCTACTTCATATATTCTGTCCTGGTATTTAGCCAGACTTTCCACTAATATTCAATCCTCTGTATAAATTACTGAGTCAGTAAGAAAAGATTAATTCCAAGTACCTGGGGAATATGCAAACTGAGTGTACAGAAAAACTTATTTTATGCAGGTGGACATTAATAAATAAGTGGAAATTATCAGAATGTGTGGGCATCTTAATGTAACTTTGATGTGGAGTGAGTAACAGGTACTTAAATAAATAAAGAGAAGTGGCTTATTTGAGTTGATAGAGGCATGGCAGACAATATAAAAGGTGTTGTCGTGAGAAGCAGGAAATAAAATGGATCAAAAAGGATGAGTTTTAGTCAACAGAATTATTTGAATCCAAGCTAAGTGCAATATATGACATCAGCATAAGTAACTGTAATGAAAAGGTAACAAAGGCAATACAAAGAAAAGCTGGAAGAAAATAAAGAAAATCACCTATATTTAATTTGATAGATTTCCTCTAAGGTGGAACACAGTTTGTCAATAAAAACTTGGGTAGACATATTGTACACTCTATCTCTTCCAATATATGCATGCAGGGGTAACATTTGCATGTGTATTATGGTCCTTTATACACAAAACTATAAAGGACAGGAAGAATATCTTCCCCACTTGCAGGAAGACCAGTTTTCTGAATTCCCTCAGTCAAGTATTTTCTCTAGTAACCACTTCTTAAAGAAAGCACATTTTTGGGGACTTCCCTGATGGTGCAGTGGTTAAGAATCCGCCTGGAATGCAGGGGACACGAGTTCGATCCCTGGTCCAGGACGATCCCACTTGC